>NC_057855.1:79060855-89060855 GCF_015237465.2 Chelonia mydas | reverse complement strand
CACTGTGTGGGTTTTACTAGTGTGGGTACAAAATACATATTTTTAAATTTTACCTCAGAGCAACATTTTTGGAGAGTGTTGGTCTAATTCATTAAAAACCCATGGTGACAGGGTTCGTGTGGTACAGCCTTGACTGTGGGATCACTGAGCCCTCTGTCCCACCAACCTGGGGTGTCCTTTTCATTCTGTGATGCTGTGTTAAGCCACAAACCTCTGGCAGGCACAGTACTTACACAGACATCCACAGGCAGGCACACACCCAACTGAGTTGCATGAATGCTTTGCCCAGCCACTCATGAACCAACAGCAGAGAGGCTCCAATCAATTCCCCCCAGTTCCTCAGTCTTATAAGCCAGAACTGTGCCATCTTGCACTGGTGAGAATCCTGGCCAATGTAAGTTCATTACCCAGTCCACCCCTCCCTTGATGTGGAGAGGACACACGCTAGCCTTCGTAAACCAAGTTGAGATTTCCCAAGCACTTCACCAAAACATTTGGTTTTAGGTCAAATACAAAACAGATTTATTAACTACAGAAAGAAAGATTTTAAGTAATTATAAGTAGCAGGTGTAGAGATCCGAGTTGGTTACTTAAGAAACAAAAATAAATTCGCAGTCTGAGTTCTACAGACTAAACAGGATTTGAATCAAGCAATGTCTCACCCTGATGGATGGTACAAACAGGTCACAGATCCTCAATACACAGGCTGGAACTCTTTCCCGGCCTGGGACCAACCTCCCCCAGTTCAATGTCTTTGTTCTCCAGATGTGTTTCCAGGTTTTGAGTTGTGAGGCCACGTGATGATGTCACTTCTCCTCTTTTATAGTTTCTTATAGCTTGCTAGAAAGATCTTTAAACATGAGGATCAGGCAGTCTCCATTGTCTATGTGTTCTCTCTGAGAAGTTTCCATTGTAGTTCCTGGGATAATGGATACTTTCCTTGATGGGTGTTGATGACCCATTAACTGCTGTCTGGCTACTCCTTTGTTGTACCTGAAAGGCTGGTTGAGGGTGTTCCCAGCCTCACAACATATTTCAGTAACAAATACTGCAATACTTCATAACTTCACGTAAATCCAACAGGATATTAATGTTCAACAGATCAAGACATTTAAAATGATACCTCACAAGGCATACTTTGTACAAAACATATCATCATTATATGAAAGCGGTGAATATGGGGGTTTCAGGGTGCAGCTCTGAGGTATGGAGTGTCACATGCAGGATTACACAATTTTACTATAAATTCAGTACACACGAGTCCACATCTGCATCATGTTCATCAGTGATGAACAAGTTAAGACTTGGAGGCATGGAACATGAGGGTGAAATTTAAGTGATTGCAGAAGATAAAATAGGCTGAAATACTGTCACAGGTGTTAGGGAGAGAATGAAAAAAATAGAGATTTTTAAAAAATTTTCCCCAGAAGTCTTCCTTACAACATTTGTTTCATTCATGGGCAGAAAAATCCCACTCTTATTTAACATTTTTTCAACACTTGAGAGTAGTGGGAAGGAGGGTCCACCCCTTTTACTTTTTTATACACACACAGGAAAGGGAGGAGAGATTTTAAAATAAGTGAAATTGTGACCATTTTGCCACTGTCTTTAGTGAACACAAAATCAAGTCCTAAAAAGGCAGAGCATAACGGAACCACAATATTGGACACAGCGTAGCGCACATCTTGTCCAAGGAGCTTAAGCTAATGTTTCCAAAGCCGACTTTGTAACTACTTTCAATGAGAGTTGTGTGGCTAAATCGCTTAGCTCTCTTTAAAATTTTAACTTTAATCTTTATCTTTAATAAAGGCAAATTCAATTTAAACAAAAAGATAAGGGTAAAAAAAAATCACAATGGATTATGTGCTCCCGTAAAAAAAAGTTTTCACTTATCTAACAATGTCAGAATGTCAGAGTTAATAGGCTAGTTTATCAAACTACTAGACTAAAACAGTGAAGTGCAGTTGAATTGCTTAATTTGCGATCCTAGTTAACAATTGCATGGTGGTTAATGGTTCATAATTTGATTTCTGTACAGGAAATGCTCTCCATTACACAGACTGGCAAAGAGGTACATGCCCCTAGGGGTCCTTGCAACCAAGCTAGACAACCTTCCATCTTACTTTAAATGTTTTCCAGCCTTGGGCTGGAGCAAACTCCAGAGATGAGAGCCCTTTAGCCTTGCCTCCAGGACCCATTATGGACCAGATAGCATGTTGTAAGTAATACAATTTGAATCCAAAGCAAGCACAGTTCCAGTAAGAGAGCAGCCAGAAGCAGATATGCATTATACGAGAATGCTGAACATGGGGGAAAAAACAAGGAGGAGGAGGAGGAAAGGATATGACAAGGGGCAGGTAGAATATGAATTATGAACATTCACATTCTGATGTGCAACAAGCTTCCCAGCAAATCACTCCTTAAGTCTCACTAGCATCCAGTTAGAAGTGTAGCCTCACCAGCTTCATAAAGCCTGTGAGCCTGCATCTTAATATTCTCTCCATCTCAGCTAGATCTGGAAAAAAAACTCTTCACGTATTGTTAGAGCTAAGAAATTCAGAAATGCCCACTCTTGATTCTTTTTGACAAGGCATAAATCGCTTTGCCTATTCCATCTGCATTCCGCAGAGGTGGCTGTGGAACTTTTACATGAGACTAGAGTGAACTTCTGATGTGAAGACAGAATGCTGCTGTGACGGTGAAAGCGAACAATTAGTTATGTGCATCAGAACCAGTAATTCCATCCCATCAGCTATATAATCTGGTGCCTAATTTTTTTAAGTAATTTTTTAGTAGATACAGGAGTGATGATCCTACCTTGAACTGGACTAGAGTTAGAGTTTGAGGGTTTGAGGGTTAGAGTTTAGGTTCAACTGTGCTGAGATCTCAAGTTTGTTGGCCCAAATAGGCCTCTTGGGCCGAAATTACCTGAGAACAGTAGACTTCCTGAGACTTTGACCACGTCTGAACTGATTTTGGAACCAACACAGAAGTTGTATATTTGAGGATTTGAATCCAAATGTGCCTCAAAATTTGAAGGTTCTTGGATTTAAGGTTTTGGCTTTGGCACATGTCTGGGTTTTTTATTAAGCATGTTGTCAGCACAGACATATACTATTGCATTGAAATGGGGGCAGGGGGTAAGAGGAGGGAGATAGTGGGATTTTTAGATTTTTTCCCCTTATTCTAATTGTTTTTATAAGAGCCTAAGGAGTTGGCCAAGTCCCACTGAAATTCCCAACCTGCAAAACCCAATACCATGCAAAAATCATGAGATCACAAAAAATGGAACACTTTTCTCCCCAGGCACAAAGCTACATTCATATGAATACCTATGATACCTATACCCTAAGCTGTAAATTTGTATGGCTAATATTCAGTATTTAAATATCAAAGTCATTTTGCTATATCACCCTAATTGGCATATCAAAACACTACAGTAATAGTAGTTTTATATAACAAAGTTTTATAAACCAAAGAGAAAGGGATTTGTCATTCACATTTGTCTTGAAGTATTCTTTAAAATACCTAGCTGTTTCTATCACATGATGGTTTTACATAGCGATGTTTTGATATGAAAGATGCACTACAAACACACATTAATGAAACATGACAGCAGTAAACCTTTACTGTGCTGCAAGTCCTAAAATGATTGCAAATGCAGCTTCAAGAAGATACCACTGTACACAATTACTCTCCAGAGACAAAAGAAATCTTGAAAGAGAATTCTCTGAAATTCTTTCTCAATTACTTCACAAAAGCATAGATGAAACACAGTTTTCCTACAAGTACATTTGTCAACAACAACTAATTCTTACTTTGACTGGAAGACAGGCAATCTAAAAAGTTCACAATCTAAAAGGAAAAAAGTGGGGGCAGAAAGCATTTAGGGCTTGTCTTCTTACCTAGTACCGACTCAGAGCTAAACAAAATTTTCACCTCAAGAATGTTTAATGGCCAAACTGGAAAGTTTCAACCTGACAAAGGCCATTAATGAAAGCAATATATGAAAGCAATTGTCCCTCTATATTATAAATAACTGCTTAGATTATTGAACTGGACACTTTAATACATTGAATTTATTTACTTTCTTGTGCAGCATCTCTCACGGCACAGAGGAGATTGGATGCAAAGGGTATAAAAGATGAGGTTATTTATACTACCATGCACAGAGAAGACCTCTGTCAAACAAGGTCCCCCTAAGTCTTGACCTGAACAAATTTGTCCTGGAAGGGCACTACAATCAACATGAATCATGACAATAACAGCTTAAGTATAAATTAGAGGGGGGTGGGGAAGGGGAGGAGGGGAAATGTCCAAAATATTTTTTTTTGGCTGACTTGAATCTGCATTTTTTCAACCGATACCATTCTTGAGTTTGCGTCAGTTTCGAAGCAATTGAGGATGGCAAATTGTTTGGGGCAAAACAAATTCAGACATGTCAGGCTAGATTTAGAAAACAGAGGAGGTGGTGACGACGACCCATGTTCAAGTCTCTGATATGAATCAAAGATTTGAACCCAGGTATCCCACATGCCAGGTGAGTGCCTTAAGCACCAATTTATTGGCTGGGGTGGGCCTCTCAATCTCTTCTGTTGAAGCTGTTCCACTTCACATACATAATTAAATATTCATAGGAGCAGGGCCTGGAACCCACGTGTCCCTCCAAGGTAAGAGCCCTAACCACTGGGCTGTAAAGACATTCTCACTCGCTTGTACTCCACCCCAGTGATTATGTCAGTATTTATACAAAGTGGAACAGCTTCAATAGGAGAGGTTGAGAAACACCCACCCCAGAATAGCCAGTAAGCTAGTGGTTAGAGCACTCATCTGGGATGTGGGAGACCTCAATTCCAGCCTGGGTCTCCCACATCTCAGGTGAGTGCCCGAAACGCTGGGTTACAGAGGATAAGGGGAGTACTACCAACTCCTCTTCTGTCTCCATTTTGTGAATCTAACTCTTTGTTTCCAAATCTCATTTCCTTTTATTTTTTAAAAAAAGGTTAAAAATGCCCCCAAATCAACTCTAAATGAATTCTCTCCCTCCCTCCCCCCCCCAACTTTTTTCATTCACCAAAAATTCTAGAAAATATTGCTTTGGGGTTTACTGCAAACTCTTCCCCTCCGCCCTCTCACCTATACTATTTTTTGGAACTTCCAGCAAGCTCAAGGATCAGTTATTTGTACAGCTGTGTTACAGTTTATTGGGATCTGTGTAAAGCCACTTCTTTACATACATAAATATGGATTCAGATGCCCACTTTGGCCAACATTTTAAAACTTAGGTGCCTATATTGCATAGCTACTCCAAGGCTGAATGCTATGTATATACACATAAAATAGTTAGAAGCAAGGGGAGTAGAATCCTCTGTTGTTACTCCTCTTGTTTCTACCTATTGTCACACACATTCCATAACTGTTCCATTTTGGATGTAGATTTTTTTTAAAATGAAATAGATATCTTGACAAGTCTGTGTGTCTACATTTAGATTTTAGTTATGTAAGGGGACTGTTGCCCCCTTACTAACATTCAGTGGGGGTGTTTTGGTTGGCTAGCTCCCAGTACTAAAAGGGGAAGAGTCTATGAGAAACCAGGACCCTGAGACTGATAGTTGATAGTTGATAGCAAAACAATGGGGAGAGGCCAATGCTCCAGGTCAGCCTGAATGACAGGGCGAGCAGGCTAATCAGGGAGTCAGGAGGCCAGGGAGGTCCCGTCCTCCATGTGAACTGGATTTGCCTGGGTCAGACAGAGTGGGGCCAAGCTAAGGAGAAAGCAGGGGCCCAAGTTAAGCTGGGGAGCAGAGCTGTGCCAGATCCAGAGAGACAAGAAAAGCAGCCCAGAGAGAGCAGACTTGCCCTGGGAGCAGAGCTGCAGCAACCAGAGCCAGAGGGGCCAGAAAAGCAGCCCAGGAAGCAGGTCAGTGCTGGGAGCAGAGTCACAGAAGCAGCCTGCAGAGCAGACCTGTCCTGGGAGCAGAGCTGCAGCAACCAGAGGCAGAGGGGCCAAAGAAGCAGCCCAGGGAGCTGGAGGCAGAGCAGCAGCAGTGCTGAGACCGAGTGGTGCAGCTGGGGCTGGAGCAGTCTGGAGCTGGAGCAGTCTGGAGCTGGGTGCGGTGAGCAGCTGGGGAGACTGAGGGGGACCCTGGGCAGCGGGCCCAGCACAGGGAGACGCCTCAGCCAAGAGGTTCTGCAGGCCAGGCTTGGACCGTAACCCCGACAGGGCGGGGGCGACACTGGGAAGAAGGGTCCTACCACTTAGAGCCTGAGAGCGTGTGGCCACCACCAGAGCAAGTGTCCAACCCACAGCATCCCTGCAGCACAGCCAGGGCCTGAGAAGAAGGCCTGGGACTTACAAGGAGCAGACTGTGAACTGCCCTGACATTCCAGAGACACTGTTTGTGATGTTCCCTGCCACAGAGCGGAGTGATGTGTTTCCTTTAACCTTTTCCATTTTTCCTTATTCTTTTTAAAATTGTTGATTAAATAACTTGCATTTGTTTTAACTTGTATGTAATGGTCAATGGGTCAGAGAAGTGCCCAGTGCAGAGAGAGTACCCCAGAGTGGGGACACCCTAGCCCCTGTCCTAGGTGACCACAGCAGGGTTGGGGGTCGAGCCCCCCAGGAATCCTGGGCCCAGCCTTGTTGGGGTTACGAGGACTCTGCCAGACAGGAGAGCGGAAGGGGAGTCCTCAAGGGCAGGGAGACCACTGGGTAAAGAAAGTGGGAGTGAGGACTCAGATCCTTTCGCTAGCCCACTTCACTGGGGTAGTGCAGAAGTCAGGAAAGTTCCCCACAATAGCGGGACTGTTCCCCCGCTTACAGTTATATATCCCTAATACACGACAGATTTTCTTCAAATAATAGTTGTTCAGGGAAATAGCTTCTATACATCGTTTAAATGATTTTTAGACAATCCATAAATAGTTCCAACTTGAAGGTACATTTTTTTTAAATGAGGGGAAAAGATCATGTAGTCCTTAAATAGCCTCATCCTGACCAATCTTTTCCAGAAAAAAAACCCAAAGCAAACTTGGGGAGTTCCTGACATTTGTAATAGAGACCGTTTAAGCAAAATTAATGATTTTCCTGCAAACAGAGATTCCTGTAGTCAAATTGCAGACCAATCTAACTTGTCCCACAATAGCATTCTCAAAAAAATATGGAAGGAGTTCTACAAATTCAGTGTTATCGTGCATGCAGAAATGTTTGCGTTCAGAATAACTATTTCAGACATCTCTTAATTATCCTATCTTTTTTGGCTCATGGATATTAGACTACCACAAAGCAAGATTCAGATTCAGCAATGCTACCTAGCACACACTGGAGAATTTAGACAGATTTTCTTTTTACATTGCTGTTTTTTCTTGTACTATGTGACATGCCTATAGGAGGCTAACCACCAATTTACGGCATCTGAGGAAGTGGTCAGCCGATGATCAGACTGAATAAATATTGCTACACTCTTAACTCCTACAGCAAAGAAAATATTGCTACCATAATTTGTCTAGAAAAAACAGTACAATAAATTCGGAGCTCAGATGCATGTATATCCTCCAGTGCTATCTTTAACACTTATCAGAACTGTTTCCAAGCAAGCTACAATACCCAAGACCATTAGACAGTCGCTATTTGTGTACGAGTTTTATGTCAAGTAATTCCAGAATTTTACAACAGTTAGTCTTGATCCTGCAACAGGGTTCCTCCTGTGCACATCACATTGCAAGATCAGACCGTAGGCCTCGATCCTGCAGAGATTGATGCACGTGCTCAATTTATGAACTGTAAGCAGTCCCACTGAAATGAATGGACGTACTCATAGTGCATGAAGCTAAATGCATGCATAAACCTTCGCAAGAGCAGAGCTTCGGGTTCCTTCTTTTATTAAGTATGTTCAGTTAACTTTAAAAATAAAGTGAAAACAAAAGAGCAAGTAAAGATGTAATATTTAAAATAATCCTCTCCAACAACTAGATATAATATTTAAAATAACCTCCTGTCAAGGTTCCTTCCCCACTCTGAACTCTGGGGTACAGATGTGGGGACCCGCATGAAAGACCCCCAAGCTTATTTCTACCAGCTTAGGTTAAAAACTTCCCCACGGCACAAAATCTTTGTCCTTGGACTAGGGTATGCTGCCACCACCAAGTGCTTTAACAAAGAACCAGGGGAAAAGACCACTTGGAGTTCCTCTTCTACCAGCTAACCCCCCAAGCCCTTACACCCCCTTTCCTGGGGAGGCTTGAGAATAAACAAGTTGAGCACAGACCAGCTTGGGTTTCTTAGGACCCTAAAAACCCAATCAGATTCTGTAAAAAAATGGAACTTTATGAGAAGAACAAAACAAAGATAAAAGAAACACTCTGTAAGATTAGAATGGAAGATAATCTCACAGACAGCCAGATTCAAAACATAGAGAATCCCTCTAGGCAAAACCTTACATTACAAAAAGACACAAAAACAAGAATACACATCCCCTGCAGCACAGTGAATTTACAACCCAAAACAAAGAAAACCTAACGCATTTTCTAGCTAGATTACTTACTAACTTTACAGGAGTTGGAGGGCTTGTAGCCTCGATCTGTTCCCGGCAAAGGTATCACAAAGACAGACAAAAGCCTTTTCCTCCCCTCCAGATTTGAAAGTATCTTGTCCCCTCATTGGTCATTTTGGGTCAGGTGCTGGCGAGGTTACCTTAGCTTCTTAACCCTTTACAGGTGAAAAGATTTTGCCTCTGGCCAGGAGGGATTTTATAGCACTACACAAAAAGGTGGTTACCCTTCCCTTTATATTTATATCACCCCCCCCAGCCACTAGAGATTTAACGAAGCTTTGAGATCTTAAGACAGTTTTCAATATCCTAACAGCGTGCTCCCAAAGGATAGTGTCAAATTACTAAAGGCAGTGGTCTATTGTTCCACATTCAAACTGAATTTCTTTTGAAGAGTTTTTAGAATAAAAATAGTCTCTGATATTTAGTGCAATCTCCATTAGGAATAGTAAGAATCTAAGAAGTAGAGTGGAAATATTGCTAATTGAAGCCACAATCTAAACTCTAGTCTATGAAAACTTCTGTCTCAGCTCAATAATCAGAGTGACTTGGCCTGATTATTAAAATATACATATGCAATTAAATTTACAGTTCTTTACATAAAGAAACTGTACATTTCTTAGCTGCTGGTTCAATGTTATGAAATTGTCATAACTGGGACCTTATAGTCAAATATGACTAACAAGCATCCTGAGTTCTCTCTAGAGATTAATTTAAAGTTTGTATACACTGCCACCAACCCCCTTATTTTGTATTCAGTTTACAGTCTCTGCTGAGAAAAGCTTGCTGAGCTTCTAAAGCACCAAACCATCACCAGTCCCAATAAAAAAAAAAACCCTCATTTTCTTCTACTCCCATTTATGTCCGACGAAATGCTTTTGTCAAACTAAATCTGTATTTTTTGATGAAAAAAATGTTTTGCCTGAAAAATTGAACATAGCTCTAGTCCTGAGGTCCCTTATAATGAGAATTTGGATGGCCATGTACAATGTTCTTATACTACTCCGGTGAGTTGGAGCCTATCAGCTCAGCTAAAATACTAGATTCCCAACCAACACTCGTCAAGTTACTCAAGTGAGGAAAAAATGCCTCCTCTTTAGGGTTTTTTTTTATGAAGTTAACCCTCTTTGATTCTGAGCCAAAGCCTATTGAAATCAATCTTTTCAATAATTTCAATTAATTTTGGGTCAGGGCCCAAGTTCATGGAATTCCAATTCAACCAAAGAATTTTGGATCACAACCTAAGTTCATCAAGTTCTGGTCACTCCAAATTCATTAACAAAAATGTTTGTGATGACACAGGTAATTCGAATGTAGAAGAACCAAATCTCTGTTATTCAACCACAGGAACTACCCAATATCTATTTTTAGCGTATTGCTGGAAACATAATGTCTAGAGAGGACTCCATTCCTCTTAACACTGATCAGACTTTGAAGACACACTAGTTCATTTACAAGGCCTTATTGATATGAGCAAAGTCATTTTGGTCATTTATAACACTCTAGAATTCAAATCCCTTTGTTAATGCAGAATTATGGGCAGCTGACTTCAGATTTGAGAAAGAGCTGTGTAGCTCAAAAGCGTCTCTCTCCCACCAACAGAACTTGGTCCAATAAAAGATATTATCTCACCCACCTTCTCACCGTAATTAGTCCACCATTGTTTAGAACAGCTACAGCGTTTTCTAGATTTGTTTAATTTCTAATTGCTTAAGACTGTATGCAGTGGTATTTTATACCACACATTGCATTTTATACCCTTCCCTTGGTCTTTCGCTTTCTATTTCTTCATTTGAGAATAGTGAGCAATTCCTTGATTTGTTTCTAGAATAAAGTTGCTTTCATTTGAACCCTGGTGCCTTCCAGCCAACCTCTGCCAACTGCAATGTACTTAAAAACCTGCTGAACCTGTCTAACGTGTGTTGGATGAGTTGCTTGTCATGAAAGGTGCTTTATAAACAGCCACTGTAGTTGTATTGTAATCTAAGTATTTGAGGGATTCACAGAGAAACTGAAGAGAAACTGAACACACATGAACTTACATTTACATCATTGAATGTATTCACCCAAAAGCCTCCACAAATTTTGACCTAATGCAGAACAGGTTGTTATAAATTGTCCAGCAATTTAGCTTGGTTTGAAGAGATACTGTATGTTCTAAAATGTTTATGTGGAGTGTCAATGAGGGATGGACAGAACAGTTCAGATTAAATAGAAAGTTGCTGCCATCAATCCTAATCAAATCAAACTTGAACCATATCTGCTTTTGAGGTTATGAAATGTTTGGGTCCCTTTTCTGGTTGTGGGGGTAGCCCAGTTAGAATCATTCTGAAGGATAACAAACATATCAATGCAACACGTTTTCAAATAGGACAAATCTACTAAACACAACAGGACTCCTGAGGAAAGTAAGATTTGAACCAGTCTCATAGAAAATAAATTTTAAAATGAAAAATGTTCTGTTGTTGACACGGATGTTATCATAAAACATTGATTACATTCAGGATGCTTTCAGAATCTTTACTCAATAGAACTGGTTTGCTTGCTGACTCCATGAATGAAAGGCCGACCTCTCTCATGCACATTCCACCCCACAGCTTAGATCAAGTATGCAAGTTGTACTCATGAAAATATTCTTTCCAAGCACGTGTTCAGATGCTCAGATACTATATTATGATCGCAGCCACATGAATGGCTAGGGAGACAGACAAATGAGGAAAGCCAGTAATGTTATCTGCTTAGTAATACCAAAAGGACTGAAGGTAAAAAATCCATTACAATCTACACACCACACAGACTATGCTGACAGCTTGTGCTACACGCTCTCAAAGAAACTGCGGAACCACCTGATCAACATCCTCTACAGCAAACAGGGAAAGATTAAGAATGAGCTCTCAAAACTGGATACTCTCATAAAAACACAACCTTCCACACAAACTTCCTCGTGGCTGGACTTTACAAAAACTAGACAAGCCATTTACAACACACACTTTGCTTCTCTACAAAAGAAAAAGGACACTAAACTATCTAAACTACTACATGCCATAAAGGGCTACAACAGTGGTTCCCTTAACCCACCCAGCAATATTGTTAATCTATCCAACCATACTCTTAGCCCAGCAGAAGAATCTGTCCTATCTCGGGGCCTCTCCTTCTGCCCCTCCATCCCCACGAACATGATACAGTTCTGTGGTGACCTAGAATCCTATTTTCGATGTCTCTGACTCAAGGAATATTTCCAACACACCTCTGAACAACATACTAACCCACAGCGACCTTCCTACCAAGACTACAAAAAGAAGGATTCTGGGTGGACTCCTCCTGAAGGTCGAAACAACAGACTGGACTTCTACATAGAGTGCTTCCGCTGACGTGCATGGGCTGAAATTGTGGCAAAGCAGCATCACTTGCCCCATAACCTCAACCGTGCAGATCACAATGCCATCCACAGCCTCAGAAACAACTCTGACATCATAATCAAAAAGGCTGACAAAGGAGGTGCTGTCGTCATCATGAATAGGTCGGAATATGAACAAGAGGCTGCTAGGCAGCTCTCCAACACCACTTTCTACAAGCCATTGCCCTCTGATCCCACTGAGGGTTACCAAAAGAAACTACAGCATTTGCTCAAGAAACTCCCTGAAAAAGCACAAGAACAAATCCGCACAGACACACCCCTGGAACCCCGACCTGGGGTATTCTATCTGCTACCCAAGATCCATAAACCTGGAAATCCTGGACGCCCCATCATCTCAGGCATTGGCACCCTCACAGCAGGATTGTCTGGCTATGTAGACTCCCTCCTCAGGCCCTACATTACCAGCACTCCCAGCTGTCTTCGAGACACCACCGACTTCCTGAGGAAACTACAATCCATCGGTGATCTTCCTGAAAACACCATCCTGGCCACTATGGATGTAGAAGCCCTCTACACCAACATTCCACACAAAGATGGACTACAAGCTGTCAGGAACAGTATCCCCGATAATGTCACGGCAAACCTGGTGGCTGAACTTTGTGACTTTGTCCTCACCCACAACTATTTCACATTTGGGGACAATATATACCTTCAAATCAGCGGCACTGCTATGGACACCCGCATGGCCCCACAGTATGCCAACATTTTTATGGCTGACTTGGAACAACGCTTCCTCAGCTCTCGTCCCCTAATGCCCCTACTCTACTTGCGCTATATTGATGACATCTTCATCATCTGGACCCATGGAAAAGAAGCCCTTGAGGAATTCCACCATGATTTCAACAATTTCCTTCCCACCATCAACCTCAGCCTGGACCAGTCCACACAACAGATCCACTTCCTGGACACTATGGTGCTAATAAGCAATGGTCACAAACACCACCCTATACCGGAAACCTACTGACCGCTATTCCTACCTACATGCCTCCAGCTTTCATCCACACCACACCACACGATCCATTGTCTATAGCCAAGCTCTACGATATAACCGCATTTGCTCCAACCCCTCAGACAGAGACAAACACCTACAAGATCTCTATCAAGCATTCTTACAACTACAATACCCACCTGCTGAAGTGAAAAAACAGACTGACAGAGTCAAGAGAGTACCCAGAAGTCACCTACTACAGGACAGGCCCAATAAAGAAAATAACAGAACGCCACTAGCCATCACCTTCAGCCCCCAACTAAAACCTCTCCAACGCATCATCAAGGATCTACAACCTATCCTGAAGGATGACCCATCACTCTCACAGATCTTGGGAGACAGGCCAGTCCTTGCTTACAGTCAGCCCCCCAACCTGAAGCAAATACTCACCAGCAACCACACAACAGAACCACTAACCTAGGAACCTATCCTTGCAATCAAAGCCCATTGCCAGCTGTGTCCACATATCTATTCAGGGGACGCCATCATAGGGCCTAATCACATCAGCCACACTATCAGAGGCTCATTCACCTGCACATCCACCAATGTGATATATGCCGTCATGTGCCAGCAATGCCCCTCTGCCATGTACATTGGCCAAACCGGACAGTCTCTACGTAAAAGAATAAATGGACACAAATCAGACGTCAAGAATTATAACATTCAAAAACCAGTCGGAGAACACTTCAATCTCTCTGGTCACTCGATTAGAGACCTAAAAGTGACAATTCTTCGACAAAAAAACTTCAAAACCAGACTCCCAGGAGAGACTGCTGAATTGGAATTAATTTGCAAACTGGATACAATTAACTTAGGCTTGAATAGAGACTGGGAGTGGATGGGTCATTACACAAAGTAAAACTATTTCCCCATGTTTATTTCACTCCACCCCCCACTGTTCCTCAGATGTTCTTGTCAACTGCTGGAAATGGCCCACCTTGATTATCACTACAAAAGGTTTTCTCTCTCCCCCCCTCACCCCACCCCCGCTCTCCTGCTGGTATTAGCTCATCTTAAGTGATCACTCTCCTTACAGTGTGTTTGGTAACACCCATTGTTTCATGTTCTGTGTGTATATAAATCTCCCCACTGTATTTTCCACTGAATGCATCCGATGAAGTGAGCTGTAGCTCACGAAAGCTTATGCTCAAATAAATTGGTTAGTCTCTAAGGTGCCACAAGTACTCCTTTTCTTTTTGCGAATGCAGACTAACACGGCTGCTACTCTGAAACCTTTTACACAGGGTTGCCTTTATTTCTTCATTAACACCATGAAATTCTCAAAGTGTAGCAAAAAATTTCTATTGTAACTGATCAGACTTCTTCTTGAGAATTACATCCTGATTCTTAGAAATGTGGGGCATCCATAAGATTAGTTGCAGGCACTCAGTACCTTTGGGGATCAGACTTTCAGTAAGGACAAGCAATTCAAGGCTGCTGATGTGCCATGGAGGTGGTACTGGAAAATATCCTATCAGAGACATCAAGTGAAAGACACTCCACCTTCCCCAAAGTTAAAAAAAACAACAAAAAAGTCAGCTGAAAAATCTTTGAAATATGTGGAGGAAAAAGGAATAAAAAGAACGGCATTTTGCAATAAAAATTCTTTTTTATGAAAGCATCAAAGATGTACCTAATATTCCTTTAAGCCTCAGGACAGCAAAATAGTTTTTGTTTGTCACCCAGTCATCCTAAAGAGGTTGTCTTTTTATCTCAACAGGTGTTCCTCATTAAATACTTATGTGGGAAGAAGTACAGTACTTTTGTCTTGTTTACTATGACATAGAAAGAGTGATTATTTATTATCGTTAGAGGACCAGTAGAGATGTTTTGAGAATTTAGTTTCTTTGATACGACAGACAGTTTATTGGAGGGAAAGAGAGATCCTGCAACTCACTGAGAAAGTTAAGGAGGCATCCTCTCCTTACCTGCAGTACTTATGAAGCAAGTTCACTAGGCTAGCCTGTGTAATAAGTCTTCTGCGAGTAACGAAAGGAGATGGGATAGCAGGACAAGTATTTATGCAAGAAGATTAATAATAGGGTCTCAGGTGCTTTTCCTTCAATGGAAATGCAGATTTGAAGGAGGAAAGCTCTGGAAAGCTCGTTGTAATATGGCCTCCAGGCTTCCTCCCCAAGAGAGGATAAATGAAGCATGGAATTGATTTCTGAGAATCATTATGTTACATGGGGTGGAAGCTGAGGTGAGCATGGGCTGATTTTTTTTAAAGGTATTTTGAGATCACTGTGGATGAATATTAATTAAACCATGTGGTAGGCTGAACAGGATACAACTTCCAGGTGAAATCCTGGCCCCACTGAAGTGAGGGGGGAATTCCCATTGACTTCAGTGTAGCTAAGCTTTCACCCCAAGTGACTGGTTATGTACCATATGTAAGGACACAAGACAATGCACAGCCAAAAAGAATATACACCTACACTGAGTGCATTGAAAACAGGAGGAAGCTAGTGGAATGATTCAAACAGTAGAAAAATTAAAATGTCACTCAGCAAGGTAATTTTCTCAATATTTATCTTGGAGATCAAGAGAGGAAGGTACTGCTACTTGACAGAGGGGAACCAAATAGGGGGTTTTGTTTTTGACAGTCACAGTCCCTGCACAGCTCTTGGCGAAGCCATAGGTTACATGCCTCCCCATAATCTGGTGTACGCAAAACAAAGAAAACTAACCAATCACAAAACACACAAAGCTGTGATATAGCTCTGTAGGCTATGTTATTTGGGTTATTGCCGTGTATGAACATTGTTAGAGATAATCTTTCTTCCGGGCCATACCAGATACAACGTGCTCCCTTGGCAAAGACTTCTTCAGGGCACTGAGCCTGACATTGTTAACTTCCCATGATAGGAAATCATGTTAGACAAACCTGCCTATGTGCCGGTCTTCCATTCTGGTGTATATCAACAAAACCACTGGACAAGCTAGAATTGAAAAATAGACACCTTCCCAAATCAAATGCGACTCTGACCCAAACCAGGAGGGGAAGAAATAGTAATTCATTCTGGCACCCTAATTAATTATCACACAGATTGCTTATTGATTTTCTTGTATTCACTCTGATGCTTTATGAAGCACACTCATTTCATACAAAGCCCTGATAGAATGGGAAAGATCAAAGGTACCTAAGTGCTTGGAACTGCAAGGTGGGAGTGGGGCAGAGGAGAGACGAGAGAGTGTGTGCGCATGTACACTAGCAGGCATCTAAACTTACCCACTGACCCTGGGCAACTGGTTAAGAGGGCACTCAGCTCACAAAGATTTGCAGGTTGGGTTAAATTGTCCATTACGGATTCCTAGAGACCAAAAATATCTCAGAGACACTCCGAATCCCAGCTGACAACAAGAGTAGATGTCCTGAGGTCAGTCTTGGATGTGTTATGTAGCTGTGTACCCTGTGGTGCTGGACCATTCACTAAAGCTTGTTCAAACTTGCTACATGGGGCACTGGGCTAAGCTCGCAGAGAAGCAGCTAATAGAATATTTTCTCATTATAATTAATTACTGCTACAGAACAAACAAAGGCATGTCAGGCTAACAATTGTTCATACAATTAGCTTTCTTTTGTATCCAATAAATACATTTTCATCTACTCTTGAACTGGGAAATCTAAAACATCGGAAGGTTAAGCAAATAATGCGAAATACAATGCCTCTGGAACAGCACAATGGAAACCATTGAGGCTTTACCTCTAAAGAAGCATGCACACACACCATACACAATGTTGATTTTTCTTGCATACTCAAAGGACAAAGGAAGGACCAAATGCTAAGAAATCTCCCATTTGCTTTACTGGGTCTTGAATTGGTAACTTAACAGGAATGACTTGCAATGCCCGATCACAAAAAAAAATCTATGCCCACTCACACAGGCAGAAGTCAAGGTCATAATGATCAGTTACATAGGACAGTCTTTATAACAGGGAGTAGCAGCCCTCAGAGTACATGTTCCAAGAGAAGTTCTAGAGGTTGGCTCATGTTTGCCAGAGTAAAGAGAAATATTTAAGTAACTATTGCAGCTTTTATACAGCCAGGGCACTCCTTGTGAGAAAGGAGACAGAGGCAGTCTCTGGGGCTACTCTAGCTCATTCTGCCAGAAGGAAGCCCTGGCAAAGGGTAAGCTGTGTTAAAAAGGGACTGCCCCTTGGCCAGCCTCTGACTCTGCTGTCTAGAAACAGACACTGACGAGAAGTTACGTCACACATCCAGTATTATATGACAAAGCTATGGTCCAGCAAAACATAAATACAGGTGCAACTTTCAGCATGTGCCTAAGTGCTTTGCTGGATCAGGGTACTAGTCAGTGAGAGAGGCAGGAATAGAACCTGTCTCGCCAAACTACCTCTAAAGGCACACTGTGAGCCCATTGGACCTGTTGAGAACTTATGTGCTAACTCATATATTCTCACTCACTAGACCAACACTGGATCAGAGGCACTGAGTGGAGGACTGGAAACAAAGTGGGTAAATGAGATGCAAGTACGTACAAATAACTAACTTGAGACATTTTCGCTATGTATTTTTCACTCTCTTGCTCCTTAATTACAGATAATGCCTTCTTTACAATGGGGTGGTTGGGAAGTCTTTAAATGTAAATAAAAATGTCCACATAAATGCCCACAGAAGCATAACTGATGGAAGGAATGGGGATTATTTTAATACATACACATACAATACTGAACCATTCTCACAAGATTCCTTAGGAATAGTTTAGTAACCTGATACAGGAGGTGTGGCTATTTCAGAGCCCTGGAAATAGCACTACAAATTGGTATTTCTCCATGCTTGAATTCAAACACAGTGCATTTCACACTATATACACTTTAATAGTGTATTAAAGATGAGTGTCTGGATCGCTTTTCAAGCCAGCTCTTCATGTTGCATCTAATCTATCATCACTAATGACAACCAAAATAAAGTACCCAACGGGATCTATTTTAAGTGGCGGAGTATTGCACCAGTAAATATTTGTAAAGCTAGTATCCACAAAACTAGTCTTTGAAGGGTTTATGCTTCAGAGATTTATCTTCGGCACAGCAAAGGAACTAAGTTGGACAGGAGAAGGCCTGAAGGTGCTGAACAGTGAAGGCTGCCTTATTCATCAGTCATATTTGTGATTTTTTTTCTCATTGTAATGCGCTCCAAGCAATCTTTAACTCAGAGGTCATCTCTGCTCAAGAAAAGAAGAGGTGTAAGATAGATAGGCAGTGAACGCCTATCAAAGTTTTCTTCCAAATACTATATGGTATATAGGCTTAGAGAAAAGGACTTACATATTTGGGGCCAGACTAGGTGCATTATGTAAAGGTCACAGAGGGTCTTCTCAACACAGGCCTTCTGTTCCAAATGGAGGTAGGGGCTCTGCTACCTCTGTGGCAACATCAATTCCCACTCTTTCCTTCTCCTCCCCCACCCAATGGGCCTTGTGGAGTATCATTCACATGTTTGGATATCTACAGTTGGGGAGAGGCCAGAGGATGCATGCAAGTGGGGGAGGAGCAGGGATATGTTGAGATGACCGTCTGTTTATTCTAAAGTCCAGCGAAGATTCAAATGCTGTCTCTGCACAGGGGAACCTGCAATTAAAGATCCAAGGAGCAGTAACAGATGGAGGAATCCATGCTTCAATGGAGCAACAGATGGCCACAGTGGCAGATCAACAGGCGATGGACTTCTTCATGCACGACTCTGGCCTGCGGCTCATCCCCAGGATCTGCAAGATTTGGGAGTGCAGCCCTATCTTTTCTGCACGAAGCAAACTCCACCCACCAAGCAGAATGATTTGATGAACATTCTTCAAGGGGATCCTCAGAGGTCATTTTCACCCACCAGGCAGAGTCTTGTGGGTATTTGTGCAGGAGGGAAGATCCCTAAATCTGTGCATCTGCTCATTAACATTTACAACTTGGAAGCCTTTTATTTATGAACTTTCAGTACAGTTAGCTTGAATTATACAGAAGTTATCAGAAAAATAAGTAGATACACTTAGACTAGTGGTGAATCTGTGCTGTTTTTTTATATAGCACAGCAGCACTCACTCTAGTTAAGAGTAGGCTTTTGTCAGGACACGAAAGCGACTGATTCTGTGCTTTTCATGTATTTTTTTTTAAAAAATTGCTATCCATGACACTTGACATTTTGAGGATGTAATTACAGCTGAACAAGATTTAGTGATTACAAAGCATAAGTCAGCAATGGAAATGCAGTAATCACAACACAGCAGGCCCTAAAGACATTCAGTTGCACCTGGCACTCCTCATATGTCACCTGTCTCACAGCAAAATGCACATAGGAGGCAGAGTCCAAACTGGGGCTTGCACCACTCCAAGCGCCTGATTCTGAGAGGTGCTAAATACTCATAACTCCCACTGAAATCCCAGGCCCTAAGTAGACAGGTAGAAATAATGAACACTAGCGATCAAAGAAGTCTGAGGTCAAAATATCAGACACGAAGTTTTTTTCATTGTGGGTAGGTGGAGGAGAGAGAAGGAGCTTAAATGGGGAGGTGAATGGGGATAGACTGAGCCTCTGGAGGAACTCAGGGAACCAGCTAACTTTATGTATTAGTGTCTCTAGACAGGAGTATTTTGGTGTTGCTAACTACTTTATGAGAATTCCTGACATGGTTAGTCTCATTACCTATTGTGCAGAGAGCTTTCCCTTCATCATACTGGTTTGAACAAAAACAAATCAAAACCAAAACACAAAAACCTGATGCCAAACTCAAAGGAGGAGAATCCACAAAAACAGAAATGAACAGAAAAAGTGAGCTGAAACAAGTGTAGAAAGAATCTGATAGTTTGGAGCAGACTAAGTCCTAGGGCTTCCCACTGCCCTTGCAAATGAAATCTTACATTATTCAACAATTAGAGTTTACAAAGGTAATTTCATTATCACAGGTGATGAGCAAAGCTCAAAGACATAGAAAGTTAGATTCAGATAAGCATCCAGAAGTTCCGAGGTTTGATCAAGAGGCATCCAGATCATTTTGAAGGTCTGCTCTTGTTTGCACTATACCCTAAAAGGGCTTTGGCATCCCACACAGTTCTTGTCTGCATCATTTTCTCCTCCCAAAAGGTGTCACTATGATGCCCAGCTGTGTGCTCAGCAATGCGTGAGGACCAAGTGAGTGGAATTTCTGCAGCGAGAGCAGAGCGGTTTGGGATCGGCTTTTTGGTGAGTGACCTTAACAATCCAAATTCCATGGTGGAATCTCCTCAGACATATGGCCTTAGGCTGCTGACTACTTTAGTCTATGCCTCAGGCTACCCATTCCTCTTTGCTCCAGGAACAGGGCTCTAAATCTCAAAAGAACAGATTTCATATGCCATTACCAGGACTTAATTGTTTTGGCAGGTTCAGCAATAGTGAGTAATTGACTCATTTCAGTATTTCTGCTGAAAGCAGGAGACACTTGAGATCGGCAAAAAGGACAAAAGTAACCACTCTGTTGTGAAAGTTTCATGAAATTACAGACAATGTATTGCAGCAGTGGGAACAAGAACCAAAGGACACCTAGCAGAGAGAGAGTGTATAGCAAGGAGTAACATGTAAGGAAAAAAACAGGGTAAGATATGGCCAAACAGCTTTAAAATCAAAGGATGCTGCTGATGCGGAATTCAAACAAAGCAGTAATATATTTTAATCAATGCTGTTTTCTGATTGGCTCTTCGCATTTTGTTTCCATCTCATTTTACTCTTCAAGTATGTTTGGTCTTAACCGTTTGTAAGTCTTCTGTATCTAGACTATTAAATGGCAAACAGATATTTCTTACTCTTCCCTCTCCACCTGGTACTTCATTCCCGAATTTCAGCTTGTTGCATAAGAACCATCTTCCAGATCTTACAGAATCCAGAAGTTAGGCATCATTCATGGATTCATTTTCTTCTTTATGCTGCCACCAGATGTGAGATAGTGCACACGGCATCATCTTGAATGGGGTAGCAATCTACAGATCATCAACAAGACCGTAGGGCCCACTGGTATAACATCTCCAGTTATGCCTGGATTTGAGTTCAGAGCTCACTGAGGAAAGCCCTGAATAACTGTCTAATGGTAACTTATTTTCTTTCACCCTCCCCCTCCCCACAAAAACAAAACAACAAAAACCACCACAGGTTCAGGTCAAGTTTTAAAGAGATGGATGGATTTTTATTTTCTACAATTAATCTGGAGGGACAATATATTTACTAATGTATTCAATATTTTTGGTCATTTTTGCCATTAACTTTCCTCAGAATTTACTGTGACAACTCTGCAGCCTTGATCCTTATACAATTAGCCCATTTCACCTTTGAATTTTTCAATTAGATGGATCCGTTTGTTGTGCCAGCATTATTATTAAAGATGTATAGAGCATGTAACAGTGCAGCTGGGAAGCAGCTACTTACAGTACAGAATTTAACACAATGACATACCACCACTTATAGTGAGTGCAACTAAAAACTACAGTACATTTTGTCATGAATAAAATCAAATTGGAGAGAAAAATCAGACAGAAGTTAAGCCAAGTGAAAACGAGATCTTATGCTGTACTCTGAAGCTTGCCAGACTTGAACTGTGATGGATGTCCAAGGCAAGAGACCTCATCTGAGAAAGTTTGCAACTAGTTATGGAGTATTCGACCCCAGAAGACAACAAGATCTTAACTGCCAGGACATGTAAGAAGCAGTCTCTCAGATACTTGGGTCCCAGATGAATAAGAAAGAAAAAGATCACCAACACATTGAATTGCACCTGAAGCTAACAAAACAGTACAAAGACTTGAGCAAAAGAATGGTTTACTTATAGTGGTCTGCTGCGTTGAGGAGAGGATCTTGGAGCAATTCACAAAGCCTCACAACTAATTCCTGTAAAGTAGGGTATTACTATGTTCCTATTTTTCAGGTGGATACACTAGCACAGAGGGGTTATGTGATTTACCCAAGGTCACACTGTAAATCAGTGGCAGACAGAAATGGAGCCAAGGAGTCTCGGCTCCTAGACCCCTGCTTTAACTATTTTAGGCCTCCCTGGGTCAAATTCTGCCCACTAATACATGGATGCAACTCCCAGTGAAGTGTGTGTCTGGATAAAAATTGGCCCATTATGTTTAATCATATCCTGTATAGCTGGATCAAAATGGTAGCTGTGGCTCAGAACAGTAATGGAGATTAGAGATAGCTTTTTCCTGTTCAGGAGGAAAACATCAGTAATCTACTTATATGAAAACCAATTCTAGATGTTCTTTTATTCCACTTTATGGTCTGCGAAGTTCCTTCCTTTTCATACTATTAAGTGAATGGTATGTGATTCCTAAACCAATGATAGATTTTCCTTTAGAAAAGAAGTGAAGATCTTAACTTTTTAATACAAAATTATTCATTGGGAATCCTTAGCCGGCATTCAAGCTGTTTAATTCCAAGAGCTATATCTCTCATTCAGAAAACTTGAAGTGACACTAATCAGGCCAGCTATTTTTATTATTAATGTACAACAGTGCTAATCTAGTGTGACTAGACTCTTTAGCCAGAGTATTAAGGGCTTTTTTCTCCCTAAAGTGGGATTTAATAACAAAAATTAGCATTTTTGCATAATCTATTTACGTGTTTTGCATTTGCTGAAGATTAACTGCAGCTATTTTTTTTTTAAATAGCCACTAACCATTTAATTCTCAGGACTCTCTTCTTATCCTGCATGTGCCACCCTAAAAAGATACCATGGCAGCCCCCCTCCATGCCATCCCATTTATTTAGAAAAAGATACATCGTGCATATGTCTTCTGAATGCACTACACTTACTGTAATAAGCCACACACACAAGCCACTTCAGTCAATAGGTAGCTGTCAGCTTTTATGTCATTTTACACTTCTTGCAGAGCACCTCATGCCGCTCTCAGACACCAGGCCTGGTTCTGTTCTTCTGACTTACACCAACTCCACTGAGTGAGACAAACAGGGGATTCGTCTGCACAACTTACGATTCTGGTTGATATTATGAAGTTGTTACTGTGAAGACTGCCATCTCGCTGAGTGCCCTTATGTAAATGTGGAATCCACCGATTGCTGACAAGGCTGTAAGCAAGTCTCTGCCAGACCATGGACAATAGTTGGTCACCTGCTGGAAGCTCCTTTGGGTTAGCTGAGGGAGGCTACTTCCTCCAACTTGCCTGTGGATCTGTCCCCAGTTTGCAGCAGTTTAAGGCCAGGTCTACACTACAGACCTATATTGTCAGGAGTGTGAAAAATCCGCATCCCTGAATGACATAGTTCTACCAACCTAATCCCCCAGGCAGAGCTGCACCCATCAACACAGCTACCACCTCTCTCACTGTAATGCTGTACATTAAGACAAGCCCTAAGTCAGAGGAGAATTGGGCCCCAAAATAGATCTGTGAGCCTGCGTGGAAGGAGCTTGGGCCCATAAAAATCAATAAATTGAATTCATTTACCTATGATGCAAGAAATAATCTTCATGCAATAAGTAAGATGACTATACAATACAAATTGCAAATACAATCACCCTCTGGAGTCTGCAGGTGCATAGACACAAGATGGGTAAAATAGGTGTAAAATGCCCTTACTCAGTTTTAATTAGGTGTTAACACTGAAGCATAATCAGCCCTCTACAATAGTCCCCGCTCTAATTAGAAGTAATACAAGGAAATAGAATCCTTATCACTGTTTGCATTAAACATACTTCTGCATTGACTCTATATCTATCGGAATCATCCCTTTGTATAGAAAGTTGTCCTGCCCTTACAGCATGAAACAGTGTACCTATTTTTTTCAGTTATTCCTTTTCTCATTATACACAGAGTTCAGAACCGAACCCCGAGCCCCCAGCTGCTGGGAGGGGTGCTTGATTACCCAGCTCCCATTAACAGCAACGTGAGTCGCACATCTAATTTTCCATGCACTGTTTTGAAAAAGTAGAGGTAAGAGACTCGTAACTTCTGTATTGTGGAGCATTCAAGAAAGCATCCAGATTTCTAAAATGCAACCTCACCTCAAAAGGAACAAAACAAGATTTACATTTATGATTTATACAGATTTTGCAAACTGTTTTTGATGACATTTAAAGACTAACAGATACAATACCTGATCACACACAACCTGCCTTTTGCCCTATTCCCTTTCCCACACTGTCCTCCTTTAATGGTACAACAGATATGAGGAGACTAAGGCCTAAATATAATAGTGGGACTTTCAGGTAACTTTGCACTGACATGAGTTGTGTTAAAATGTCAATTGTATGTTACACATAAGGGATGAAGAACTTGCCTAATGCAACACTCCTTTTCACACGCACGAGATCTTAGGCCAAATGGAGAATGAAAATCAATTTAACTTTATCCAGAAAGCCAGGCACCTTAAGATGCATGAATAAAGCAATGTTGTCTTACAAATGTAGAACCCACCCATGCAGTTAGGAGTTAGGGTTTTCTACTGCAGTCTTGTTTTTAGGGTTATCGTCTAACTCAATTAAAAATTCTAGCCTAGCTGACACTTGGCAATCCAAGTTAAAAACAAGAATAAAAAAATGTTTTACCAGTTTTACAGATAGATCATCATGTTGGTTATTTTTGAAAGGTAGGGGTGGAAGGGCAAGATAAACTATGTAACAGCAGACATTTCCCTGTGTGCTCCTGTAACTTGGAAAGAGCCTTGGTGTTTAAAACTATTATGGTCATGCATCTTCATCTAATATTTGATCTAAAGCCTCTGGTATTCTGGATTTTTAAGAAAGCCTAGAAAACAGATATAATTTCAATGAGATCAGGATTTCTCCCAGTCTTTTGTATTCTGGGACAATAGTGCCTTGTATTGTTTCTTAGTTTATAAAGAAAACATAATCACAATCTGAAAGACAAGTGGGCACCAAAGCAGGAGTGCACATGATCACCGGAGCTATCTTGAAGGCATCCATTTTGTTACCATAAGAATAGCATCATGTGCAAATGGAACATGGAATTTCACATTATGTGTACAAGCAGCATGGAGATAAAATAGCTGGCTTTGGCAAAAGCAGGCTTCGCGAACTAAGAAAATACATTTCAACCAGTGGTACATTTTTGATCTTATTGTTTTAGTATTTATTTTGCCTAATATGATGTGACAGTTTCTAATATGATCGGTCTTTCATACCCTAATGAAGACAACTAACACTAATTCAGTAGGATTCATATTCGATAGGATGGGATGAACAAAGTTGTAGATGTGCTAACACAGAAAATCTGAGTATCTTTCCATGCACTTTTCAAATATCAGATTCAGCTCTGCTTAAAAGAAAAACAGAAAAATCCAAATGGGAGCTAGGTTCCTACCTGCTATTACCCCTATTTACTTTTTGGAGAAATCTCTATTTTGAGCAGTTGCAGTCAACAAGCACCTATTTTTGGTAACTGATATTATTTCTTCTGTGTGCAACAATTATTAAAGGCAATTTTTCCACTGCTCAGTTCAAAGCAAGGCAGAGACATGACCTAATTAAGCCCCATACCATTGGAGAGAGGTTGGTATATTAGTATTATCCTCTTATTACAGATGAGGAAACAGAAGTTAAGTGATTCACACAAGGCTACAGAATCAGTGGTGGAGCCAAACCTACAAAAAATCAAGGTCCTGGATTCCATTCCTGTAAGCAGGCTAATATATCCTATTGCTGATCATCTAGAAGTGGTTAAGAAAGGTTTCTTATTCATTGAACTGGAACATGTCCTACTTTATGTATTAAGGCCCTGATTGATGAAAACATCCCTTTTCAAGACTGCACTGAAACATGTGCTTCACTTTTAAGACAATGGAGGGCTATTCCCCTTTACTTTTTAGTCCATTTAATATGTGCTATATATATTTTGTGTAGTAATAGTACAACACCACATTCTGGTTAAAATATTGAGTCAAACTGCCCACAGAAATCTAAGTATATTATGTCAACACAGATTTCAGAGTAGCAGCCGTGTTAGTCTGTATCCGCAAAAAGAAAAGGAGGACCTGTGTCACCTTAATTTGTTAGTCTCTAACGTGCCACAAGTACTCCTTTTCTTTATGTCAACACAGTTACCTTTATCAACCACATTTATAATCTCACCATAAAGTGCTATCAGGTTTGTTTGACAAGACATATCTTCCATAAAACCATGTTGACTGGCATTTATGATGACACCAGGATCTTTTTATTCCTGAAGGGGCCAAAAGCTGTGCTGTGTATTTCAGTATCTTTTGATATTAATGATATTTTATGGTGTTATGTCTTTTAATACATGGTACAATTTTCTAGTGGTTTCTGTTTAAAAAAAATCACTGATCAACAGCTGAGACATTTCACCATTCATAAGTATAGGAAGAAAATCTGGTCTCCTTTGTTACATGTGGACTTTTAAGAGTGGCTGTTGCATTTTACATTCACTGTAAATTTATTCAGTCAAAAGGAGATTCCTTGATAAACCAGAATGCAGCTGTTTTGCACAAAATATAAGCAATACAAATGTGCTAGAAACAGATCCTTGAAGTTTTTATTGGGGCAGTGTACCAAAGGGTTATTAAGGATATTTATATGAAATAATTAAACAAAATAGCGACTTCTATTCCAATCAAAAGTATGATACATGCTTGGCTTTTTTTAAGTTGTCAATCTTTCCCGCTCGATAAATCGAGAACTTCCACAAGAAAGGTTCGTAACAAAATTGACTGCTTCATAGTTACAGAATCTCTTGCTATAAAAAGCTTTTTTTAAAACAAAAATAAGCAATTTCTTAGGTGTGAATGCTTGAACTGAAAGTGTATGGTAATTTTCAGAGTTCAATCAAATGCTCTGCCAGCATATTATTTATTTGTATTGTGGTAGCTAGTGGCCCATGCCCAATTGCGTTAAGCACTGGACAAGCATAAAAGAGATGGTCCTTCCTCCTACAAATTGAGTATCAGCTGACAAACAAGAGGTGAATACAACAAATCAATGGGAGGACCAGGTAACAGTACGACAATTACAATAAGCAGTGGCCACAACACACCAGCTGCCTAACCTCTGTCTGGGTAGACAGAGGAGTTTTAAGTACAATGTGGTGGCTTTTCAGATGTTTACAGGAAACTTCCCCCATGCTTAAGGGATGGAATGGCATGGCATAAAAAACAAGGGTGTTTGTACCCTCTCTACTCCCAAGTACTTCTTCCCCGGCCCCAACTAAATGAGATGAAAGAATCCTACACTTGGTTGTTTGGAGTCACCTATTCTGTCCTCTCCCCGCTTCCCCTCAAAATTACTATAGTATCTGTGCGCCTTCCAAACTGAAATGTATTTATCCTTGCAACAACCCTGGGAGCTGGGGAAGGGCTGCCATTCCCATTTTACAGATGAGGAACAGAGAAAACACCTGACTTACCCAAGGTAACACAGGAAGTCTGTGGTGAAGCAGCAAACTGAATCCACCTCTCCCATGTCCCAGGTTAGCACCCTAGTCACTAGACCATCTTTTCTGGGTACAGCCATTTACCCTATTATTTAGAATAGAGTGCTAGGAATTGTCTAGAAGAAAAGCGTTACACTCCCCCACGTTCTTTTTGGTTTGGGCATGTAGGTTTGTACTTGCTTTGGGTTCCTTGTTCACTACCACTGGGCTACTTTAAAGCCACACCTGCCTCTCTGAATCTCACTGCAGAATCCACTCTAAATCACCCAGTTAAAATAACTGGGGAAGAGCAGTCCCACCAGATTAGAACATTTCTGCAGCCACCTAAATTTGCGTCTAACTCATTTACATAACTGACAAAACACTCAGGGCATTTCATGACCCCCTGCGCTGTTTCTCTGGCCTCCTCGTCTTAAACTCCGAGAGGAGCAGGAGCTTACAAGATACTTGTTTATTGCAGCTGCTTCTCCTGGCAGACACTGCCTCAGGGCAGCGTTACGCCCACAATCAAAAGAGGAGTTTTAAGATAAAAGAGTTGGAAAAATTAATAGCCTCATATGAAGAGAAGAATGTAGCGAAATGACTTTGAAAGCAACACCAGATCTGGCCTGGGAATTAAGGCAAGACTGTCATCTTAAAAACACACACACACACCCACACCCACACACATATCTATCTCTCGGACAGTGTTTTACCTGCAATGTTTATAACTCATTCCCAAGGTTAGTATAACTTTAGGAGACTAGATTCCAAACCTTTCGGCCCCCCACAACCTCACCTGGGTTTACGTTGTGCATTTGATAGGACTTCCCCTCCCATTCTGACAGGGGTCCTGATACCCTAAACGGCACCAGAGACAGCAGAGAGGGCCATGCTCTCCCACACCACTTCTGCATCAGCCTGTAGAGCAGGAGCAGCACGCAGCAGGAGACAGCTGTAGCATAGTGGTGCTCTCCCAATATGACGGAGTTCTCCCAGAGGTAACAGAACCCTGGACCTCCCTCAACTCTGAGACATACCTAAATGGCACAGTTGAGCCTTTAGTCATTTTCCTAGTGTAGCTGACCCTCCTTGGGCCAACATAGGGTTCAAACTTGGAACCTTCAGCCCTAAAAGCGCGAGCCTTTACTACTTCAGCTAAAAGGACTAAATCCTCTAACTGAACTCTATAGCAAATCGATAATCCTCTTCTGATCAGCCACTAGATGGGGAAATGCAAAATACTGAACAATGGGCTACATCACACATATTCAGGCTATTTGTCATCCTTAGTTCATTAAAATGTGTCACATTTGTTAAATGAAAGAGTTAATGCACTAGTCGCAAGATCACTGCACCCAGATAGCAACCATCTTCTACCAAAGATATTTGGACTATTTAAATCATCATCAAAGATGATCCAAGGGGGAAAATGCATTCTTCATTTTTGAATAATTTATATCTAAAAATATGAGGCAAACACACTAACTGGCTTCTCTAGCAAGAGGTAGGCGTATTCATGAAGTAATAGGAAAACTTAGGCATCTGGTTATTATGCTCTTATAGAAATTCAAGATAAATATACTAGACCTAGAGATAAAACCGTGGAAATGTTTGCAATTGACTTGCAGTATAAAACTCAGATATAACATCTCCAAAATCACCACCCCTTTCAAAGCATTTTGATTAAAGCAAAACATTAGCACACATCTCCTCTCTAAATCGTATGGTACAATACCTGATTAGAAATATGCACTTCCACAGTTGATAAATCTAAAAGATAAGTTGTAAAGGGCTTTAAATATGATATTTGGAAATTAGCAATGGCATAGAATCCTTCAAGTGCCATATAACTCAACCAGAGAGCTAACAGAATGTTAAGAACCATTAGGAAAAGGATAAATAATAAGATAGAAAATATAATGTCCCTATATAAATCCATGGTATGCCCACACCATGAATACTGTGTGCAGATCTGGTTGTCCCATCTCCAAAAAGATCTTAGAATTGGAAGAATAGAAGGGCAACAAAAATGAGGAGGATATGGAACAGCTTCCATATGAGGAGACATTAAAAAGACAGGGACTGTTTGGAAAAGAGACAACTAAGGGGAGATACGATAGAGGGTTATAAACGCCTGAATGGTGTGGAGAAAGCAAATGAGAAAGTGTTATTTACTCCTTCACATAACACAAGAACCAGGGGTCACCCAATGAAATTAATAGGCAGCAGGTTTAAAACAAACATAAGGAAGTACTTCTCCATACAACACACAGTCAACCTGTGGGAATTCATTCCCAGGGGATGTTGTGAATGCCAAAAGTATAACATGGTTCAAAAAAGAATTAGGTAAATTAGTGGAGAATAAGTCCATCAATGGCTATTAGCCAAGATGGTCCCAGATGCAACCACATGCTCTGGGTGTCCCTAAACCTCTGACTGCCAGAAGCTGGGACTGTACAACAGGGGATGGATGACTCAGTAAATTGTCCTGTTCTGTTCTTTTACTCTGAAGCATCTGGCACCAGCCACTGTTGGAAGACACCATTGGTCTGACCCAGTATGGCCATTCCTATGTTCTTATGTAGAGAGGCCACATTACATTTGGTTCAGTTGAAGGTGCTTCACTGAATACATTGGAACAAGACCAGATTACTTCAGTATGGTTGATCAGAAGATGATCAATGGTGAAGATGCAGTTGTGACAAATGTAATATTGAACACAGTATTAATTTGTCCACACAGATGCAGAGTACAATAAATGCTCAAACTTTAAATTTGTTACAAATAATTAATTGGAATTAAACCCTATGTACACAAATGTTTATTAATGGAACACAATGGCAATATTCCTTCACACACACACACACACACACACACACACAAACACACACGCTTAATGTCTCATAATTTTTCCATCTATTTCTTTTTAGATACCAAAGGGAATAAAAAATAACCACATATCTAAAACACTGTTGCAGCTGATATTTTTTCCCCAGGCAAAGTTATCAGATTATGATTACCAATGGAGACAAGTATCAGAACCATCTGCCCCTGAATTTTTCTAAAATCATTTAACATTTGCTGATAGGACCATAGCTGTACAAAGTGAGTCCTGATCCAAGGGCCAGTGGAAAGACTCACATACGCTATACTGAGCTTTGGATTAAGCACTAGTTTGATTTGGTTTAACCCACAATCAAGTTTAGGAAGATAAAAGGTTATTGTACCATTCACTGGGCTATAAAACTCAGATCCAAAGCCATAGGTTTTACCTGCATGGCCCAATCCTGCAAACAATCTTGTGTAGATTTATTGACTTCATTGGGACTATGAAAAGGAGTAAGCCTACACCCAGGAGTACGTGTTGGCAGAACCAAGCCCATTATTAGTGGGAGCTATTAATCTCAGTTGTGACTGGCTAATTGACAATTTTTTTGAAGATCAATGGATAATAAATTTATTAAGAAACATGTTAGTCACAGACACATTTGCATTTCTCCCCAGTGAGTCAAGCCACAGATACATTTATATTTATCTCCAAAGCATATAATGGTCCAAAAATGGTGAAAAATATTCTCTCTTGGTGGTCAGATCCTGCTTGCAGATACTGTGTCCATGATTGTATGCTTCATTTTACCTCTCTCAGCTCCTAGGCAGAGGTGCAGCCAGACAGCTCTGTGTGCTGCCTCTGCCTGCAGGTGCCACCCCCTCAGCTCCTATTGGCCGTGGTTCCCGGCCAATGGGAGCTGAGGAGCCAGCGCTCGGGGTGGAGGCAGTGCACAGAGCCCCCTGAGCGTGCCTCCACCTAGGAGCCGAGAAAGGGATATGTCGCCGCTTCTGGGGAGCCACGTGGAGCCAGGTAGGGAGCCTGCCAGCCCCACCAACCTGCCCCTCCCCCCAGCACCAGTGGGAGTCCCAGGCTGCCCAAGCAACTGTGGTATCTCCGCCCCCCTAGCACCGAAGATTTAGGGGTGTATATAGCACAAATCATGGACAGGTCACGGGCTGTGAATTTGTTTACTGCTTGTGACCTGTCCATGACTTTTACTAAAAGTACCTGAGAGTAAAATGTAGCCTTAGTGATTATGTGACTTGCCCCAGGTCATACGGCAGGTCATTGGCTGAACTGGGCATAGAACCAGTGTCTCCTGACTATCCTTCTGTCTACTAGACAAAAGTGCCTCTCTCAGCAATTTCTGTTGGAAAACAGTTTTACAGTACATGAAATCTAGGTGCATCTGCCTGAGTTTTCCTATTGCCAACCATGGGAAGCCAATCTGAATACCTAATTGGGAAGGAAACCCTTCCATTTAATTGCCTGAGAATCAAACAGATCATGACTCAAGTGTTTTCTTCATTCTCTCCCACTGCAGAGTAGCAGCAGGCACACATAGTTTTTAGGGACAAAGGCTAGGAAGAGGATTGTTCTTTCTTCTGCATGACTAGATGTTAAGAATACAAGAAGGCCTAAACGTTCAGACTTCCATGGACAGCAAAACAGGGAAGAGGCAAGGTAGGGGGAAAACAGCCAGCTAGACTAAGCAAGATAAGCCCAGGCAACTGGCAAAAAGGCCAAGTCAAGGAAAGAACCAAGTGACACTGCACATGCGCTTTTCATCATGTTAAGAAAACATGGAACATGCTGACAAGCAACAAGTTTTCACTCTTAACTTACAAACTGATTTAACTGAAGGCAACACCGCATTAGTCATTTTAGCTCCTACTCTCACAAATGCAAGGCAATTTACTGAATAATAAATCAAAGCTCTCACAATATATCCAAGTTTATAGTTTCCGCTAATAACCTGCTAAAAAAAGCAACCAGGGAAAGAGAAGCTCATTGTGCCCATGTTTAATTATTAGTTATTTAATTTATTCGGTTTCCGGCAATTCTAAATAGTGCAGCTATTTTGACTATCAGTATTTCATTCTTTGGTCACTCTTCCAAATGTTTACTTATATCTAGCCTAGACTACCACGTAACTGCAGATATCGTGATAATAATTGTACAAGAAAATTGTTTAATAACTGTCGGATGGTATTTATGATTGCTTTACCTTGCTGTTTCCATTTACTGGTCTAAGAATATTTATTGCACAACGCACTAATTTCAGTGGAAAAATGGGTTTCATTGATTCATTAAGGGATAGCATAATACAGAGGAGAACGAAGGAGAAAACCTCTGTTCTACTCTAACGTTAAGGCTTTGCCTATAGGTTGATAACAATACTAGAATCAGGCGGGAGCATAGCTAGTGAAAATAAAGAGGGCTGAACTGTGCTCATTTACTTTTAATTGGTATCTCAGAATTATTCTGGCAGCTGAATTCTGACTGGGCCTTGGTTTTCCTTCACATAAAGAAAAATGATGAACCTCAGGATAACTCCTTACCTCACAAAGAAATTACAAAGCAGCACAGAAGAGCACACTTATGCAAAGAGAATAGCTGATGAAATTCTCCCCAGGGCTGTTGCAGAGTGGGACAATAATGCTGTTGCTAGGTTAAGGCTAAGGAAAGCTGATAGCGGGAATGAGGATGATCTTCCAGGGACTGGATAACCTACGGGTATGGTCCTCACCTCCCATGCCAGAGGTCCTGGGTTCAGACCCCAACTATGGCTTAGAGAGGCTAAATTCTCTGAATCTATGATATAAAGAGAAGTCAAGTTACAGAGCTCTTTGATGTAGGGGTTGGGGGTGCCATGTCATGTTGGAAGAACATCTCAGTGGGTCAAGCAACTTGAAACTGTCCCAGGAAGAAAACTGGAAAGGCCCAGATACAGGTTTGGAGCACAAGATTTTCAGATGGTAGGAGGTTGTTGCCTGGAAGAGGGTACATCAATAAAGAAGTTGAGCACTACACAGATCCAAGATAATAAGCGGGAGACGTGAAAGCATGTCAGGCAGCTAGGTGCTGGAAAATAATGAAATAGTGGCCATTAAGTTTTCACCTTTTGGTTTTGTCTGTAAGTTGGATGACCTGGTTAATCTTATTAAATTGCATTTTTTAAGATTCTTAGGGCCAAGTTAAAAGGTAATAAATAAGCTGGTATCAATTAGACTCCCTCCTCCATTTTGGTAGGTGTGAGGGCGTAAAGAACCATGATCCGGAATACATTTTCTATCTCGAAAGGTAGATCAAGTTTAGTTTCCCATAATGCCATGAGCCTTTCAATGGTTTCTGCAACTGTACATTTTCTATAATCCCAAAGAATTGGTGAGTTAGAGATTCAGCCTGGTTTCTGTAAAGTCTTTAGCTTGCTTGACAAAATGTTCTCCTTAGTAAACATAATTGAAATAAGTAGGGAAAGTCATTTCAGCTATTAAATTCCGCCTATGAATAACTGACAGTATGGAAATCTTTGTACAGAGTTCACCAAGTTTTACCACTCCAAAGTCTATGGGCTGTAAAAGCCAAATGCAGCCTCAAAGTCTTTTCTCAATGGCAATGGTCACTGGCAAAATAAGTTTCAAAGAAACTACTCCAAAGAGGGCTGACAGGGACACAGTTACACCTAATTCTATCTCCTCTAAAGTTGCTTCTGGGTAAAAGAGCACGCTCAGCTGCCCCAAGGGACCAAATATCCCTGCCTCACCCAGGGCCTGATCCAAAGCCCAACCAGGTCAATGAAAAGACCCCAATTGATTTCAGTGGGCTTTGGATAAAGGCTGCTGTACAAAAAGAGCCAGACTAGAGGAGAAAATCCAGGATGCACTGTCCTTAGAGGGCTTCTTGGGAAAGTTCCTATTTTGAAGCTGCACAACACAAACCAACAACATACAGACATGGCACAAAGTGACAAATAACCTTATTTGGGGAGGGGGAGGAGGGATGGAGAAGGGGAGAGGGACTCTGGACTTAGTATTGGAAAACTGGGAAAGGCAAGAGCCACTGTCGGGTTTCGCGACTGGTGCTCCAATCACAATCTGCAGACAAGCAGGAGCTATCAGGAATCCCAGCTGAACCTCCTGCTGCCTATAGATCACCATTCCATCCCCAAAGGTGTTAGACTTGAATTGAATTGCCCCATGTGAGCAGAAGGGACCGAAGGGGAGATTAATGCACGATGGGAGCTGTGCGTTTTATCCACCTATTCAGAGACGAGGAGGGAAATGAGCACAAAGACAGTAAAGGGGTACATTGTCAAAGCAATACCCCTTTGAAAGTCATATGCCTCCCGTCATTGGCAGTGAGACCTGTGCAGCTCTAGCCCCTCAGAGTGCTTTAAGATGGTACTCCATTAAGCAGTCTATTCTTCCTGTAGAGTTGCAGCCCCAACACCCGCCCCCTTATGGTTGGATGTGGCATTGCTGCAGCTGTGCCTCAGTTTCCCTCTTGTGTTCTTCAGCCAAGTCCAGCCACTGGAATGGCCTGAACCTCTGGCCAGCACACACCCAGGAGTCTAACCCTTTCCAGGGCCACAGAGGTCTTTAATGCGTTCGACAAACATATAAAGACAACTAAATCTTCAGCCTCATTGAGCTCTGCTGGCTGCTGCTCTCCCTCACAGGTGACCCTCAGCTATAAATGCAACATCTCCATGTTTGTCCACGGGCTCCTGTGCTCCACTGCAACCCGTAGTCTAGGGCTGGCATAGTTCTTCCCCTTTCCAGGGTTTCAGGCAGGCCCTCGTCCTTGAGTGGCTCCTGACCTTCTGTCAGGACCAGACAATCTGCTCTTTTGCTTTGCAAAGTAAGATATACAGTAAAATATACTGGTCTGTATATTACACACCTTTGAACAAATATTTGTTTTACCATCCTAAAATATATTGGCTGAAATGATTGCAAAAGCCATCATCTGAACCTTTAAAAAGATTAATAAAGTGTCTATTTCCTGAAGTTAACACAGCGTTAAGCCTATGGAGTGCTATAAGTACTCAATTTCCATGAGCACCATGTGACATTTGAACTATATAGACATAACTTTATTGTATATTGTATATTGTATAAAAGTATATTCATCCTGACTGATTTCAACACTTTACTAATGTGGCAGTTCAGTTTAATCCAATACTAAACTAATTGGGTTATGTTTGATTTAAAAGTTTGAAAACCCCACTCCAAAAATTGTTAAAGGCTGAATTTAGCAAAGTCATAACAGTTAAAAATGTATATTACGTACTGGGGCTATGTTGAGTTTACTGGCAAATTTCCAAGCAGCAGACCTTTTAAAAGACTAATTGTCCGTGACTATGTAATTCCCAGAGCACTCTGCACTTTTTGCCATTGACTTGCAAATACCAAGTTGGAATAGTGCTGAAAGCATCAGTGGGAAAATATTCTTAAAATGTTGAAGGGGGAGAAAAAAAGCATTGCTCTTTTTTTCTCTTAGCACAAAGCTGCACATTCCACAAACATTATAGGAATTCCAACTAGCATTTCACTGCTGTTAGATGTCTTCATCTTTCCATACAGAGCTCTCCCAACGACCCTCTTCTTGCCAGGCAGACACCAAGTAGGAGGGAGAAGGAAAAGGATTGCCAAATTCCTGAGGGAAAAAGGACTCCTCAGCAAGAACTGCTAAGGAAATCTGTCTCTCTGAGCATGGAGACAGAAAACTTAGGAATCATCATTAGTGCAATTCACCAGCTCTGTTTTAGAGGGTGCCAGCAGTCAGACATGACAGAGAAACTCTTAACTAGAGATGTACAACTAAGCAATCTTTTTGATTCAGTGCTCAGACAAACAAAAAAAACCATGTTGACCCAAAACAAAGATATTGCAAATTTTTCAGCAAAGTGAAAAGTTGATTAAAAATGGTTTCAGGCAGAACAAAATCTCTTTTGATCCAATAACATTTAGTTTCATTTGAAGGGTTTTTGAAAAACCTCTTCAACCATAAAACTCAACATGACTATGTCAAATTGAAAAATCAAAACGTTGTGTTTTGAAAACATCAAAATGAAATATTTCAACTTGTTCAGAATTGCTGGGTTTGTATTTTTTTTTTGAGAGGGTCGCAAAACAATCTGACAAATTTGAGAACTGTTTGGTTGACCCAAATATAAATTTTGATGAAAAAAAAGTGTCGGCCAACATATGTCAGTTCGAGTGCCTCAGAGACATGGAAAATGCAGAAAAACCTAGCAGCGGCAGATTGCCATGAGTGTGAATAAAAGGGCTCCTGAGATAGCTTAAAAATATATTCTCTTCAACCTACAATGTTATATTCATATTTTGTATCAATCTTCTCTCCCAATTTTCTTGGCACTGAATAAGTCAGTGGCACCTCTTTTCTTTAGCCTTACTACTACTGTGACCAATGGCTGAAGACAAAATAAACCCTACAAGGGAATGTTCCATGATGAGACATGGTGCAGTACTTCACTTGGTTATACTTGCCTTGCAGAGGATCTAAGGACCAAATTCTCAGCTGGTGCAATCAGCACAGCTCCACTGACTTCACTAATGCTACCCATTGATTTCATTGAAAATGTACTGCTTTACACCAAATGAGGATGTAGAGCCAGATCCTCAACAAAGATATTGCTCAACATAGACAGGTTGCTAGGCATTAAGGTTGGTCAACTGGTCCACAAGTACCCATGTGACAATCTGATACACTACAATGAAGACTTCCCAATGTACATTCCCGGCCCAAATCCAATTAGTGTCCCTTCCTCTCTGTCACACTCAGAGGTGTAAGGATTGAATAATAGTTGAATTTGTGACCTGAAAAGTCACACTGTAGTGAAGAGTGAGTGTGAAGAGAGAAGCTGCCAAATTTAAACAAACAAAAGCCCTTGTTAGGATAAAAGACAGGCCGATGCGGAAGCATTCACACTTAATTACTCTTAAAATCTTTTCTCAGGAGAGATAATAAATAAATTTGTTAGTCTCTAAGGTGCCACAAGTCCTCCTTTTCTTTTCTCAGGAGTGTAGAAACAAGACAACAGTAGCAGCTGCATGAAAACCAATACATTGAACTAAACATTCAAAATCATCATCTGGAAGGAAATCTGTTCTGGTGAGCTGAATTCTTCTCATGTTAAAGAAAAAAGTCATTTCTTGACTGAAGCAAGGTAACATCTAAAATGGACGTATAGACTATATTTAAATAAAAGCCCTGGCTTGAATGTCTTGATTTTATTCTTTGGATATAAATTATCTGACCTTTTCCCCCCTTTTGGTGAAACAAGCCAGATTCCTGAACATGTATTCATTAGATATTCCAAAGTACTCACCACTTTGGGTGAATAATTTGCAAATAACAGGTTTCAGAGTAACAGCCGTGTTAGTCTGTATTCGCAAAAAGACAAGGAGTACTTGTGGCACCTTAGAGACTAACCAATTTATTTGAGCTGTAGCTCACGAAAGCTCATGCTCAGATAAATTAGTTAGTCTCTAAGGTGCCACAAGTACTCCTTGTCAATTTGCAAATAGTTCATTTGACTCATACTATTCACTATTGTTTGGAAATTTTTGTCCAAAATGGGACAAAATGTCAAACGATCAGAAATTTTCCTAAAACAAAAGCTGTGAACATTTTGATTTGGAAACGAGAGGGCAAAACAGTCTACTGTTTCAACTGAAACTAAACTGCTTATTTCAAAATGGTAACTCAAAATGAAATATTGTTTCAAAATGTTGATTTGAAACTAGACTAGTTCATTCTGAATTTTCCCCCAAAATTGGAAATTTGTCAAACATCAACATTTTCCTACATTTTTTTTTTTGGATGAAACATCGTATTTCATCCGAATTGTTTTCAGTCAGAACATTTCAACCAGCTCTGCTATTGGGTATTGGTGGGGTGTGATTAGACACCTAAATCACATGGTTTTGTGTCTGCCTTCCAATTAGACAAAACACTTTAAAACTGGAGCGGAAAAATGAACTAAGGAGCAATTAATTCTCTTGTATGCATATGAATATGCTTGTTCTTTTGAGAATATGAGTATTAATTAGAACAGGCATTCCCCAAACACTTGGGTGAACAGAAATCTATAAGTGTGAATACTGAATAATGAGAAGCATAAGCTGAATGGATTTGGAACTGAGTGATTTGGAAATCATGGAAATGGTCACAAAAACTAGTTTTCCAGTATTCAACTATCTCTACCTCAAAGAGAATACAAGTTACTAAGGCTGGGGCAATGGTTTAAAGCAAATAATATGTAAAAACGTATTGTAAGAACTCTATTGACATGTCAAATGTAGAAAGTTATGACTAGGAAGTCAGATGGAATTTTGCCTTGAGTGAGGACTACGTGAATGAACCAAAAGATTCTGTGGAAGTACAATCAATTTGGTTTACATGTAGAGATGGTTCCAAACAAGTCACCACAAACTCTAAGGAAATTTTTAGATTCAGATCGGAAATCCATGTCCTGAGCCTAATATTAGCACAGATTTATTATGATCACAGATCATAATTTAATGACTGCATATCAATGCCTTCTGAAAAACTTCAGAGTTCATGAATCATTGGTGTCCCGGAACAGCATATATGTAAAAATAAACTCACAACCTACTTGAGTGCCCATCAAGCTGAGAAAATCATGCAAATATACACTTAGAAGATTTGTTAAAGAGACACTATCAAATAGTCGAAGCCCAAGGTTTCAGATTGTATAAAGGTTTTTCAATCCAATATGAAGTTTTTAATTAACTGTAAAATAGTAAACATTTTTCTTTAAATGTAAGCACTTTTCTACTGTTTAGGCAACCCAACACACAATGGTTTCAAGATAGAATCAGTAAGTGAAAAGCACTAGTTTAACCTTCCAACAGGCTAACAGACTTCAGTGGAGACCCACTGCAGCTGCTATTCCAGCCCCATGTGTGGAGGTTTTCAACCACTGGATCCACACAAACATGGTTCTAATGACATCATCCCTAGCTCACCTCTATGGTCCACTCTGACAGCTAACTTGGAGTTAGCACAATAAGCGATCTACATTATACACCACTGGAGACCTGCTCTGCCAACGTTCCCCCTTCTAAGTGCTGAGCTAATGGAGAATATAATTGGCGTGGAGGGCTTTGTTTGGTCCCTTTGCATACATGGGTATCTTGAGAGTGCACATTTAAGATGTATATTATTGACCTCATCAATGGTAACATTTCCTTACAAGTTATGACTATTTATGTAGTAACTAAAAGTGTCATCTTGTAAACATGAATGTGTTTTCAAAAGCTTCTAAAGTGTGTGTTATTAACACGATCAGTTGTAACAGTTTCAAATGAATGGTCATAGTGAATTTTATAAAGATGCCTTTAGAGACTTTTTCAAGTCATTCTGTTGCAGTCCATCATATTAATGAGAACTTAAGGAGCTTTAGACTGTGGATTATTGGCACAGACTTATAACTCCCTAAAGTCTAGAGGGCTTTGCTAGATCGGTAAACCCTGACACTAACAAACCCTATGAAAAATATATAGGGATTACACTTTCCTGGGAGGCAACATGATCTAGTAGATAGATCACTCAACTAGGAGTCAAGAGACCTGGGTTCTTCTTCTGGATCTCCCATAGACTCACTGTGTGACCTTCGGCAAAATATTTTACTTTTCCATGCCTCAATTTCCTCATCTGTATAATGGGAATAATTACACTTTGCTTCATTTGTGAAGTGCTTTGAAATTCTTATTATGTCCTCAGTTGTTTTCTACCATTCTCCTCAATACACTAAAGACTGGTACACGTCACGGAATAATAATGTAAACTTTCAGTTAAAACAAAACAACAAACAACACACTTACGCACAGCTACTATACATGGATTCTGTTCACGTGAACAGCCCAACCATTTCACTACTCCGCAGCTCCCAATATAATATAAAAATAAGTAGCTCCCAAACTAATGCTGTTTTTTGCTAAGTTTCATTATGGACTGCATAATTATGGCTCTTATAAATTCCTCAAAAAGGAGGGGTGGCTTTAGAAATGCTGACAAACCTTTAATTAAAATGACACAAATAGCTACACTCTAATTGGTAATTCATTAAGACTATAGGGGAAAAATGAAGTATCCCTACCTCCACTTCATTTTTTGTACATTTCCTGCTCAACCAACTTACCATATCCTGTGATACATATAGGCTGGCTTTTACTGCTTCCAGAAATCAAATACAGTTGACTATTCACAGAATTACAGGATGTAAACCGGGATGTGCAATGTCACTAATTCTACTAAAACAGGATGAGGAGGATTTCCTACATTAATCTTTCAAAGTTTATGACGTTTTGGGGAAGCCCTGATATTCAGTGGAACACATCATTGTACAGATGAAATTTGATCATGTTCATAACAGGTAAAACTATCAACCTAGAGTAGGATTTTCAAGAGAGCTTAGCATTGTCCTACTGAAGGGCTCATGTTTGGTCCATCCACCTGCAAACGGTCGGGGCACACCCTGACTGTTGTGTAGGAGCAACACATTGCTCCGTCCAAGGACGAGGATCAGATATGAGCCCTGGGAAGTTAATTAAAGGACAGTAATCGTGGGAAGCTTCCTTGGCCTGGCCTCAAGACCTGAGAATTAGGATTGTAGTAGATAGAGGCTGAAAAATAAGAATATTAATCAAAGTCATGCATTCCCTTGTTGTGTCTCTTTGCGGTGGAAGTAGGTAATGCGCAGGGGGGAGAAATATAATAAAAGGGAAGGTGGAAAGCTGACAGGCAGCAGCCCATTTCAGCTGACCAGCTTGCTTGCTTGAATAAATCTGTGTTCTGTCTCATCATTGAACCGCCACATCCTACCACTGAAATCCCGTACCATTGGTACTGGCCACTGACCAGTCGGTGGTCTGATTTCAATGGGAGAAAAGAGTTGAGACAACACTGAGTGCCTTTGAAAAGCCCACCCTTGGCCAGAAATAGGAGCTGTAAACATTCTACTATCCTAGTAACTCCGTTCAATTTTCAGTCACTAATTTCACCATCAAAGTAATGTGGAACCCAGACTAGAATACTGGAGTATAAATAGAAACACATACCTGTAATTAAGTTTTAAAGCAGTGTAAACTGCTTTTAATGCTTTACACGGTTACACCTACTATTGAACAATCTCCCAATGATTTACAAACGTTGATTAATTATTGCAAACTTTACTTCACTCCCATATTTCCCCCCCCCCCCCAAGGCATCTGTCACTATGGTATCTAAGCATCCAACAATAAAAGATAGCATAGAGCATGCCATAAGTGATCCTTTGTTTTAGGAAAGTATTTTATCCCCATAATAGGATATGCGAAGACTAGGGCATTGAGAGGCTCAACAACTTGCACAAGGTGATAGACGAAGCCTATAGCAGAGCCAGGAAAGGTATCACGGTAGTAGCATGGGGGTGGCTATGCAAATAGCTTGATGTAATGTGCACATTGGGGCAGCTACATTAATGCTTGTATTAGGTCTCTGGGAATGCCCAATCTGAACTCAAGGGTGTGGGGGGAATTTTCCAAAGAGCTAAGTGACTTGTGAACATAAGTCCCCTTGACTCGGGACTTGTGTAAAGTGCTTTTGAAAAATTCCCACTTTACGGTTGAGATTCTAGCCGCACCTCTTAGAGGCATAGCACCAAACTCACAGTCCAAAGAGACCAGGGCATATGGGACATTAAGACACTTTTGTATGAACTCTGCCAATCCCAAGGTACTCCATGGCCCCTGGCCTAAATTACAGTCACCAGTCCCCAGCTGCCTATGGACCACAGCGCTACCTGGAATCTCTGCAGCACTGCACATTGTAGCCCTACCCCCCAACATACCTCTTCCACCATCAATATGCTCCCTATGCCAGGGTTTGCAAAGACATCCCCAGAAGGCAGACTTCCTCATTTCCTGCACAGAGGGAATCCTCCATGACTGGATCCAATCCTTTACACTGCTCAGACACTTTAACCTGTCTGGTAGAGGCTGGAGTAAGAGCTGAGGATCTGACCCAAGACATTTTTCGGTAGCCAAAACACACTCACATTGAGCTGAGTGCTCAAGAAGTGAACTTCTCCCGAGTGCCTATTCACCGTAACATTGCTCATATATCCTTACTCCCAGTTCTGTTTTTAACCTGCTGTCTGTCTGTCTTCTGTCTGTAGGCTGCATATCTTCTGCACAGGTAACAAACTACCTAAGCACTTGAAACTATCTGAGCAACAAATATTTTAAAATGTACCAATTCTATATAGCCAGGTGCTCGAACTTGCTGGAAAAAACAGAATACAAAACTTTGGAAATTACGGGAGGCCTCCCAGAGAGTACACCTTCAATAATCCCCACAAAAACACAGTGAAGCAAATAGATCTGCAAATTCTTCTCGAAGTGTCCCTGCAGAGAAAATCACTGACAGGACTGGGGGGGGGTGGCGGTTGGGGGCAGGAGAGAGGGAGAGAGACAGAGGGAAGAGAGTCTAGGATCATGAAGGCAGAAACCATGGGCCAAATCCTCAGCTGATGTAAACTGCCAGCTGTACTCTGAAAAGTAACTACAAAAAATGGCTTAATGGAGCATTGTGTTCACTGTCTGTCAATGTGTCTGCACTAAATGTGCTTAGTTGACAACTAAAGAGATGCTCCCCTCCCCCCGCTCCGGTCTGTGCTGCAATCCCAACTTAGGCTCTTTTCTGCTCACACATCATTACCAGCAATAAAGGTTTTGCGGGCCCAGCTCTGCAGTCCTTACACCCAGGTCCTTAAAATGATATAGTTCTGTGACCATGAAACTAGCAACAAAAAGCTATAAACATAGTTGAACAGATCTGCTGCTAAGGAAAAGGAGATTGAGATGCAAGTTGATCACATTGTGTAAGATCATTGTTGATCGCATTGTTTTCTCCATGGCGAGAAAATTCCTGGCACTAAAGGGCTCTTTAATTGAGCAGAGAAAGGCATTACAAGAACCAATGGCTGGATGCTAAAGCCAGACAAGTTCAAATTAGAAATAAAGGCACACATGTTTAATCGTGAGGATGATTAACCACTGGAGCCAGCTACCAAGGGAAGTGATGGATTCTCCATCTCTTCCTCTCTTCATATCAAGGCTGGATGCCTTTGTGGAAGCTATGCTTTTATCCCGTTGAAGTTTTATCCAGCTGAATGAAATTCTATGGTCTGTGGTACACAGGAGGTCAGAATAGATGATCTAATAGTTCTTCTGGACTTAAAACTCTATTAATCTAAATGAAGAGGAAATATTAAATCTCTTTTAAAAGTATTGACAGAGAAGAATGCTTTTTACCAGGACAATTATTAATACTGGAGCACAGTAAGTGCATACTACATTGTGTAGAAAATAAAAGACAAGGTACATGTTCTAAATAGCTTACAACCCCCAGGCCCTACCCAAAAAGGGATGGAGGTACCAAGTACACTCAATGGAAGCTAAGGGCTATCAGCACCTTGCACATTTGGGCTCTTAATTAGAGTACATTCCAATTAAATTCTTTAATCTTAAAGCACAGGACTGGGACTCAGAAGACCTGGGTTCTATTCCCAGCTCTGTTGCTGGCCTGTTGGGTGAGTTGGGCAAATCCCTTCACCCCTCTGTGCCTCAGTTTCCCCATCTGTAAAATGGGGCTATGATACTTACCTCCTTTGCAAAGCACTTGGATGTCTACTGATGAAAAAAACACTATTTAAAACAATATCTAGCTTTAACTAAAGGTTCACTTTAATAGTCCTTTGCTTCACAAACCATAACTGTAGCTCGTATTCCAAATATATTTTTTCTACTGCCACTTTTTAAAATAAAATTATTCTGTTTAAAAACAAAAAGATTGTGGTTCATAATGGGAAAAGGTAATTATACAGAAGAGTAGCTACTAAAGCGAGTAGAGAATGATTTATATTTATTGATTACAATGATTTAGCCTTTGATCAGCCTTGTGAATATATGGTTGCCTAGCATTGCTGTCAGTAGCTGTTAAAGCTATGTTTTGCTAATAAAACGCTTAAGAAAAGGGGAGGAGGGCGGGTTTGCCCATGCAGTGCTAAATAGCCTCGACGCAGACCACGAGGGAGGGAGAGCACAGGCGCGGGCTCATTGGGACACTGCTACTAAAAATCTCCGATTAGAGGTGCGGGGGCACACAGACACCTAAAGTGGAGCACCCATAGGGACACTACTCGAAGAAGAAATGTTTGTAAATTAAACACGGCCATCTAAATCCTGCAAAATAGATATAATTTAATCCAATAGGACTGAAATAGCCTTTCCTTTGCTAACATTGGTACCTACAAGTCTAGAAGGGGGTAGGGTTTTGTCATCTACATGGCATGCTAACATATTTTGAATTTTATACATTATAACCTAGTGGTCATTTCTATTGTATTGTAACCTACTTTAAAAAAATCACCATGTATAAAAATTAGCAGTTGAATTCCAGTTATTTCTGGGAAATACCTAGATACTTTCTAGAAAATCACATTAAAGAAAATGTGTTTAAAAATCAATATTCAACATTTGACTGTTATTTTGTAAGTATTCTTCCTGGGAGAATTCCCACAGAATTTTCATTAGCCAACAAGGGATTTCTGCCACTGGAGTGTTATTTATTAGAGTTGTTATAAAAGTAGAGAATCTTCAAATTCCTACCGATCTTAGCAGTTGTTTCTATAGAACAGATGGTCTATTGTTGATTTCTAGGTTCCCCTGACTTTCTAATTGCTAATGTACATGTTAGTACTAATTATACAGAAGTGGCAGCCTCTGTACTGTAATAAGTGGGTCAAGGCTGCTTCATAGACCTCAATGTTTTGACTCTTACAGCAATTGCTTTATGAATCAGCAACCAGTCATAGCATAGATTTATGCTAGATTTACATTCAGTATAGTATGTGTAAATCAGTTTCTTTCTACCAATGTATAAGGAAGCAAGAAGAGCATATGGGCATTCAGTCTCAAGATGGAGGCGGCCAGAAGATTTGGGTTTAGATGGATTATGAGCTGGGCCCTATAGGGTCCATTTGTAGGAGATGGCAACCTGATGGCTCACCTGGAATGCGGTGTTCCACGGGGAATTGCAGTATATTTCCCAGCTGCTCCATGGGATCCTTGGTGCATTAGCCACCTGCAACCATAGTAGATTTGTACGTCTACTCCTGCTGTGCTCTTCAGGAGAGACTCTGACCCCTACTCCCACCCCCATTTTCTCAGAATACCCAGACGAGGAGGCAATGGCTTGATGACTCTACCCAAAGTACTGAGAGATGAGGATAGGGGTGTAGGCAACACAACCTGGCACTTACGAAGGACAGATAGGGTAAGTAGAGGAAACTGGACCAGACAAAATCCTTTGTGGATCTGGGCTGGCTTTCATGAGTAGAGCTAGCACCTGATTTCACAAGTGGTCAACCGTACAAATAGCATTACTGTAACAACATAAACAGGCACCAGCAGGAGAAAAGCAATGCTTGCTCAGTTAACAAACATTTCCATTTGTGGTCAAAAAGCTAGTCCTCATTCAAAAAGCATGTTTATGAAAGCATTTCAGCTAACACTACGTACACGTGTGGATCCAGTTTTGACTTCACAACCCCTCCATGTTCAAGCATGTTTGATCTAGGGTTTGCTTTTGAACCCGCTTCTACCTAGGAGACTTGTTTTGGAAACACAATACCTCCACTGAAGTCAACTGGGCTCTGAATGGAGTTAATTGCAGATCAGGGCCCAAGTCTGGAGATGGTTAGTTCCCAGAAGGTTACTTTTTGTTTCATTCAATCACATTAATGTGAGTTTCAAAAGGGGAGAAGTTATTTGGACACCAGGGAAAAAAATCAAGTGGTGCTAAGAGCAAAAAGCTATGAGCAGTTGAAACTCTGGTACCATAACTGATGGGTAGGTTACCAGAAGTACTAGTGTGACTGAAACTTAGCACATAAGTCACATTTGGCATTATGTTACAGTAGTCTAAAAAATAGTGCAAACTGATTCACCAGCACTGTGCTGATGCCAAATCCTCTTGGAAGGACCACCATTTGGCACTGTGTCATACTGGCATTTCTGAGTTAAAGGAAAGTTACAAAACCTTGGAACTATGCTACATATTCAAGCACAGTCTATAAATTAACTATTTAAATATCCACCAACAGTTTCAGAACAGGCTGTGCTCCTGATACTCGAGCAAGAGTGGCAAGTGGGAGGAGCCATTGCTCTGTTCTGTCTCCCCACCACAAATTGGCCAGTGGATCTGGCTGGACATGGAGCGGGAGTAGGCTAACCTCTCCCCACCCCACCCCCAAGAAGGGGTATAGTAAATTGTTCCCCTCCCCTCTGTTCACGAGGGGATACTAGAAAGATTGTGCCTATTTAAGGCAGAATTGCTTTCCAGGACTCTTCCTGGGTTGGGAGGTCTCCTAGGTGGTGCCCCATGCTCAGAAATGAAACTAAAGACCCTAAATTAGGAAGGGGATTATTGAGGGTAGTACGCAGGACAATTAGCATGGATGGGATGAAATTAAGAAAAGGGAAACCATATAATCTGAATATCTGGAAAAGACTTTCTGAAGTGAGAGCTCTTAAGCTAGGAAACCATCTCCCCAGGAAAGCAATGCAAATCCCATCCCCCCTGGCATTTATATACCTAAACTGGAAGAGACATCAGAAATTAGAGAGAAATAATCCTGTATTAGCAGGGAGGTAGAATGGATCCACTGGATCGACCCCATCTCCAATATCTTCTGTGATTCATCCAAACCTAAGTCCATCATATGAAAAGCTACTGTAATTCATACTCCTCATTTGCTTTTGTCTCCTATTATACAGCAGCCCTTGTCAAAGTGTATAAAATGAGAACACTACAAATGCGTAAGGATGTACCCTGAGGTTAAAAAAATAAACCTCACAGCTTCTCAGAGCAAGTCAGATTAATCACAGCTAATAATTACAATACTAAGTGATTATACTTATGCCACCATATTATCACATTAAACTCACAAGCAGTTGCTTTTAGATAGGGCTGGGAAAGTAGTTCAATGCAAAATTCACGAGGCAAGATAAAATTACCTTACATGGTAGAGGACTCAGAACGAGTCCCTTGTACTGTTCGGGTACAGTGTCTCTCCTCAAACACGCAAAGTATCACAAAGAAGAGAGATGTGTGAAATACTGAGCCACTTAATGAGGAAAGCAGAAAAAATATAAGTCTTCTCCAGTTTAATGAGACGTGTAACATGTTACAGAGTAACAGGAGTCAGAGCATTGATCAAATTGACAACTAGGGTATATAAGAATGGGACAAATTAATCCCCGGTGCAAGTCCATTGAAGTCACTCTACTGAAGCATATACTCTCCTATTCCCAATGTCTTAATTAATAGTTCAAGACTTTTGGTATATGTCAATATTTAAGTAAAAAATGCATGACAGCGAGGCCTGATTGACCATGGAGAACCTGAAGAAAATATAGGATTTGTATAATCTTAAACAAAGACTTTCAAACTTTGTATCCATTAAATCCACTGTAATTTGAGTCAGGACCCACCATTTTGTTAATCTAATCTCTGTTCTCCAAAAGGGTGATGCTAAAAGCAGATGGGTCAGTTTTCCAGATAGTACAAGCTCAAAGGGGAACTAGTGAACCTTCAGCTAGATTTATTCTGTTCAGACGTTAGCATGGAAGCCAGTTTTTTCCATTTATCTTATTTATTATTTTTATTCTCCACAGCCTCTCCCACTTTACAAAACAATAAATGGCCAGATTCTCAGCTGGTGTAAATGGTCAGTGGACCCATGCCAATTTACACTAGCTGAGGATCTAAGCCAGAAACTAAAGACATCAAGTCATAAAAAGAGAATGGAAGAATTGAAATCCACATGCCGCAGAAAAGGGTCTCTTTTCTTGGTTGCTGACCCCTATGAAAAAGATACTTTTTATTGAACTTCATGAGCATGGTATAAACAGCTGATATTTTAAGAAGCACCTGAATGATGATCTGTAAATGTATTGTGTGCGCGCACCGATTAAACATTCAAAATTCCTAACCAGATTATTGTCACCTATTTAATGGCTCATTGCTTTTAGGAGCCATACCCATTATCTCTTTCATTTTCATTACAGTAATGGCTAGCCAGAACCGCCCTCCCCCCCAGGAGATAACAATCTGCAATGTGATTTTAATATATCTATGCATTCTATAGCTGTGCTTTTAGGAGAGAGGCAGGTTGGCAACCTTCCTGCTACCTTGCATAGGATTACCTTTGGCCTATTTGGTTCTGACTTCAAAGCAAACCAGGGTAGAGTGCTCTGGATATGATAAAGCAGAATACTAATACAGTATCCTGAAGGCACCCTTATAAGGACAGGATAGCACCATTACCCAATGAGGGGGGCGGGGGGAAATAACAGAAAATGTGGAAGTGGTAGAGTGCTTAATGACTTCTTAGTTTCGGTTTTCACCAAAAAGGTTGGTGGTGATTGGACGTCTAACATAGTGAATGACAGTGAAAATGAGGTAGGATCAGAGGCTAAAATAGGAATAAAACAAGTTAAAAATTACTTAGACAAATTAGATGTCTTCAAGTCACCAGGGCCTGATAAAAGGCTTCCTAGAATACTCAAGGATGCTGACTGAGGAGATATCTGAGCCACTAGCGATTATCTTTGAAAAGTCATGGAAGACGGGAGAGATTCCAGAAGACTGGAAAAGGGCAAAGATAGTGCCAATCTATAAAAAGGGAAATAAGGACAACCTGAGGAATTACAGAGAAGTCAGCTTATCTTCTGTACCCGGAAAGATAATGGAGCAAATAATTAAGCAGTCAATTTGCAAACATCTAGAAGATAATAAGGTGGTAAGTAACAGTCAGCATGGATTTGCAAAAACAAGTCATGTCAAACCAACTTGATAGCTTTCTTTGACAGGGTAACAAGCCTTGTGGATGGGGGAAGCGGTAGACATGGTATATTTTGACTTTAGTAAAGCTTTTGATACTGTCTCGCATGATCTTCTCATAAACAAACTAGGGAAATACAGCCTAGATGCAGCTACTGTAAGGTGGGTGCAAAACTGGTTGGAAAACCATTCCCAGAGAGTAGTTATCAGTGGTTCACAGTCCTGATGGAAGGGCATAACAAGTGGGGTCCCACAGGCATCAGTTCTGGGTCTGGTTCCATTCAATATCTTCATCAATGATTTAGATAATGGCATAGAGCGTACATTTATAAAGTTTGCGGACGATACCAAGCTAGGAGGGGTTGCAAGTGCTTTGGAAGATAGGATTAAAATTCAAAATGATCTGGAGAAATGATCTGAAGTAAATAGGATTAAATTCAATAGGGACAAATGTAAAGTAGTCCACTTAAGAGGGAACAATCAGTTGCACACATACAAAATGGGAAATGACTGCCTAGGAAGGAGTACTGTGGAAAGGGATCTGGGGATCACAGTGGACCACAAGCTAAATATGAGTCAACAGTGTAACACTGTTGTAAAAAAAGCAAACATCATTCTGGGATGTATAAGCAGGAGTATTGTAAGCAAGACACGAGAAGTAATTCTTCCACTCTACTCCGCACTGATTAGGCCTCAACTGGAGTATTGTGTGCAGTTCTGGGCACCACATTTCAGGAAAGATGTGGACAAACTGGAGAAAGTCCAGAGCAGAGCAACAAAAATGATTAAAGGTCCAGAAAACATGACCTATGAGGGAAGACTGAAAAAATTGGGATTTTTTAGTCTGGAAGAGAGAAGACTGAGAGGGGACATAACAGTTTTCAAGTACATAAAAGATGGTTACAAGGAGGAGGGAGAAATACTGTTCTTCTTAACTTCAGACGATAAGACAAGAAGCAATGAGATTAAATTGCAGCAAGGGGGGTTTAGGTTGGACATTAGGAAAAACTTCTAACTGTCAGGGTGGTTAAGCACTGGAATAAATTGCATAGGAAGGTTGTGGAATCTCCATCATTGGAGATTTTTAAGAGCATGTTAGACAAAACACCTGTCAAGAATGGTCTAGCTAATACTTAGTCCTGCCATGAGTGAGATGAGATGACCTCTCGAGGTCCCTTCCAGTCCTATGATTCTAGCCATGGTTCCTCTCTCCTGTGGCGTTTCAACATACAAGCACCCCTTTGTCTTTAATAAGGAGCCCGTATACTTAATGCTCCAATTCTCCAGGGAGGAATCTGACATACAATATATGTTAGGATGCCTTCTGCTAGGGAAGCCCCAGATTGGAGCCATAAAGAGAAAGGAAAAGGGAAGTTGGTCATGAAGGAGGAACAGATTTCAGATGGGCCAGATTGGAGCTTGTATTTAAAAATGAAATATGAGTCCCAATTAGCTCTGTGAACCCCAAATACCAAGACCAATGCACAGTCCTTAGAGCTCTTCAGCTATAGCAGACGTAAAGCCCTTGGCTAGTTATCTTGTTTGAAAGTATTTCCCTAAAGCTTGCCAAATTCTACATTATTGGAATAAGGGAGCATTTCAAAGCTGAGTAGGAGTCATACACACTGGCTTACCTTGTGGGTTTCATCTGGTGATGCTCAGCCACCCAGGCCACCAGGTCTCTACCTTTCCGCAGAGCCCAGTCCCTGCTGAGGGTCTCTGCAGAAACTGCATGCCCACTCCCCACTACCTAAGGATCCTCAGTGCAGAGAATGATATGGGCCCTAGTTTACTGGCCACATCACCATTTGTGTTCAAGAACTATCCTTGCCACCCTCTACCATCCAGCTCTACTTAAGACCCACATTAAGGATGAAATGCACCTCTTTGTATAGGCCAGTGGTTCTCAAACTGTGGCTTGGGACCCCATTTTAATGGGATCGCCAGGGCTGGCTTAGACTTGCTGTGGCTTGGGGCCCAAGCCAAAGCCCAAGGGATTCAGCCATGGATGTGGGGGCTTAGGTTACATGCCCTTGGGTTTCAGCTTTGATCCCTTCCCCACCCAGGGAGTGGGGCTCAGGCTTTGACTTTGGCCCCCCTACCCTGCGCAGTGGGACTCGGGCAGGCTCAAGGTTTGGTCCCATCCCGTTCCCTCAGGGTCATATAGTAATTTTTGTTGTCAGAAGGGGGTCACGGTGCAATCAAGTTTGAGAACCCCTGGTATAGGCATAACACAAGGCCTATGCACCATTTCAGCCCTCAGAATAGGACTGAAATGGGACTCAAGTGGTGCACAGCTCTTGTGCTGGCCCTCTGCACAGGGATGGATGTGAAATGGTTTATCTGGTGCACTGTGGATTGCTCGAGTCTTCTTTGAAGGAGTGAATGACACTCCATTAGTCATGAATCACTGGCTCAGCCAATTCACTATGAAGTTCTGCATTTTGAAGAACAAGTCTTGCAGAATTACCAAATAAAACTGAGATGCATGAACATCCTTTGTGAACGAGATGTGATTTTAAGATATTGAAAAACGTGAATTTTAGGGGTGAAATCCTGATCTCATGAAATCCTGATCAATGGCAAAACTCTTGACTTCAGAATTTTATACTCACACTTTATCGGCTGTATTTAACCAACAAGACAATGATGATCAATGTCCAGCTGCTTCCATTTTAATCAATCAATTTTAGCATGCACATAATACTTTAAACTTTTTTAAGGCATTGCATAAAACGTAGTTAGGCAATATTGAATCCATCACCCCCAATCATTGTTTTTTGGCAGTATAAATAGAACATTGATTACATAGGATTTTAAGGAGTTCATATGTCAAAGTTCATACACAGTGTGGAATACAAAAGGGACTTGTTTTCATACACAATCATCATTTCTTTATACGCACAGCCACTGATGCAACTGAACTGGTAGGGACAGGAATAATATTCCTTATCAATACCAAACTGAATCGGTGGAATTGATTACAATCTTAGGCAGGCTGGTACAGATCATAGGACAGAGATTAAACACTTGTGTATAAGATTTTTATTTAGCCAAAATGTTTGTTTATATACAAGAAAAATTCAACTAATTTGTTACATTGAGCTCTGTTCTATTATTGCTGGGAATTCATCACTTACACAATCAAAAGCCCAACAAAAATAAATGTGTTAGCAAATGTGAGAGAGAAACCACTGCTCAAAGGCTCAGAATTTCTGTCACTGAAAGCCTTACTGTTCAGTCTTTTTACAGTTTTACTCTGTTAATGCTGGCTGGTGCATCTAGTTGCCTTCTAAACCAATGCCAGCATTTAAACCACTGAGGTTTTTTTCCAGCTCACAATTGGTATTGATACAGCAGCTACCCTTAAATGTAGATCTTATACCTCAGCATTAAAACTAGGATCAACATTTCAATATTGTCATTGTAACAGGCATTGTTAATCTATGCCTAAACTGAAGAAATGCTGCGTGATTTTATGTATGGTAAGGGGGTTTGTGTGTGTGTAATTTCAATTACTTTTCCAGTTCTCTGCTAACTACTACTACTACAGATTTTTAAATGATGGTAAGAAAAGCATTCCAAATAGGTAATCTTAGAGAATTTGGAAGAGCTTGTTTACCCACAGAAGCACCCTGCTCAGATTGCAATGTCACTACGCAGTTTTGTGCTGACTGAAGAAAAAAAAAGAGAGTGTATACTTAAAAAAGCCAGCATTAAAGTAAAAGACACAAACAAAAAACACAATCCAGACTTTGAGAGCGATGCCAAACATCAGATTTGGTTCCACTTTCTCAGAACTGCAAATATGATCTTACTATCAAATGAAAATGATATGTATTTTTCCTCCTTTGTGAAAAGCAGGTAAATATAATTAAAAATCTATTTGGAAACAGAATATTTCAAAGTGTTCTCCAAGAAGTCCCAGGACTGTCATTCACACACAATGGGATTTCATTAGCTCAAAATAAAATCGGAGGGCTCGGACAGTTTGTTCAAAGATGCTTCAACAATGATATAGCAGAAATAGAAGGGAGGGTCAAGATACAGCCAACAAAATGGGGCAGAAGATTATAGGGACAGATTTTATTTTAAAAACAATTAAGCTTATTAAGGAATAAGAATAAATCTGTGTTAACATAAACATTTGGTAACGTAACACACACTGATCAATAGTGATAGTTAATCACACAACTTCCGGGAGCAGCCATTATTGCTTTGGGAGGGGTTGGAGTCCCTTTCGACACGCATTTGCCTCCTCTTATCTACTGCTTCGTTTTTCTGTTCATGGTCCAAAGCAGGGTTATGTATGAGCAAATTAATATGCATCCAAACATTAAGAGTGCAATTTCAGAAGCCAGCTGAAAACAGTCACAAATTTTATTTTAACATCCTGTTTTTGTCTGAATTTATTTAGGGTTATAAGAAGGGGTCACACTTTACATTTTGGTTCCATCGATAACTGTGTTATAAAGGATTTGTAGATGATTAGTAGCTGTTTTAATCAATCAATTATTATAGACTCCAACACATGAATAGTTAATTAACTTGGCTAATAATCACCTATAACATCTTCTATTGATGTGCTCAGTAAAAGATTTAAGGGTGGCAATTTTGCAACAGAAAAGCTTCAAAAACAGACACCAAGAAGAAACTGCTGAGCTTGAATTAATATGCAAACTAGATACCATTAACTTGGGTTTGAATAGAGACTGGGAATGGCTGGCTCATTACACATATTGAATCTATTTCCCTATGTTAAGTATCCTCACACCTTCTTGTCAACTGTCTAAATGGGCCATCTTGATTATCAGTCCAAAAGTTTTTTTCTCCTGCTGATAATAGCTCATCTTAATTAATTAGCCTCTTACAGTTTGTATAGCAACTTCCACCTTCTCTGTATGTGTGTATATAAAATATATATATAATCTTCTTACTATATGTTCCATTCTGTGCATCCGATGAAGTGAGCTGTAGCCCACGAAAGCTTATGCTCCAATACATTTGTTAGTCTCTAAGGTGCCACAAGTACTCTTGTTCTTTTTATTGATGTGCTTAGAACCAGCGATAACATACTATTTGTGTCTGTAATATGCTTATAATGTATATTAATCATTTACAAGTATTGTTGTCTGATCTGCATGGAACTTTCCCATGAAACCTGAAAGGAAATATAACTCACCTAGTTCTTAACCCTAAACACTGGCCAGGTTCACCTGTTACTTCAATCCTGGGTCAAGTTCCACACAAGACCAAGTGTACCTGTTCCATTTGCACAAACCAGGCAAAGTTAGCAGTTTCGGTTGAATTTTGATTCTAGTTCACAGGAAGACCCCATTGTCTCCCCCCTCAAAAAAAGCAAGGATGGGCAATCTCATCTGAAGCAAAACCAAAATAAAAGGCCTGCACCTATCACCATGTGAATCGTAATAGCTGAGTTTCTCACAACACCCAGGATAGTCTATTACTGAGTGTGGGAATACTGGCATGGCCAAATGTCACTGTGGTCTTTATATTCTACCTGGAAGTATATCTCACCTTTAGACCAGCAGCTGGGAAAGAGGGAGATCAGAGACTTCTTAAGCTTAGAGGGGATCTAGTAACAGAGACCTGATAGGAAGCTGTAGGCAGACACTGATTTGGAAATTAACATGGAGGGGAAAGGGAAAGAAGAGATACCAAGAGACAGGGCTGCATGTGGAATGGGTCAAATAGGGTTTAAGATGCCATGGGGCAAAAAAACTCTGAGGTCGGCCCCAGGAGGGTTGGATGCTTTTAGGGGATACCATAAACTGATTTGAACAAATTATTCAAGCTTTATATTTTGTTATGAATGAATGAAAATGCAGTGTCAGGCACGTCTCAGAGACCAATGTAAATCCTGACAAGAATGAGGGAGAGACAAATGTGCTCCAAGTTTTGAATCCCCAGCTTAGTGGGGAGTTTCAGCTCATGTGTCCACTGACATTTTGTAAAAAGTGTCCATCACTACCATACCAACTCTGTTTTCTCTCACGATTCCTATTGAAAAAATTAAGCAACCACGTAACATTTTAATATAAAAAAAATTACACCCTTCACCATTTTTACTGTTCTTTTCTCCCTTTTTTGGTTCAGGTGATTCAGCCCAGCATAGCTCTAAATCAGAAATTCTTGAGGCAGGACTTCAGCCTTCAGTGACGGACATGTGGCACTCATTTCTCATAGGACAGATTGTCATCAGCTCTTTAGTCTGTCCTCTCACCACTGCCTCCTTCTGTTTCGCTGTCATTTTCTCTGTTATCTGTATGTCTCCCTCTCTTCCTAGGGCACCAAAGTATCCTGGTGTCAAGGTTAGTAAGTGATAAACAGGGAGTAAGCCTTCAAACAGAAGAGGGCTCTGCTTCTGCCTGGCTAGGGATCAGAACCTGTGCTTTAATAGATTGGTTCTTTAATTTTTCCTTTAGCGGTTAGGTTTTTCTCCTTGTCATTTTGTTTGTATGACCATCCTGGCTCCTGTTATTGTAGCTTTCACACAGAAGCGGGTTCTCATCCTGTCCCTTATCCCCCAGAATGCTACTAATTGTGCACAGCTCTTCTCAGTAAGTGGAATGGGCCATCTCCCTTCCCTTCCCTCCCTCTGTTCCACCTCCCTTCTTCCCTTCTCAGCTCATTGGACTGCCTCCTCATCCTCCGTGCCATTTTTCATTGTATACTATTCCAAGGTCTTCCTCTTTCCCACCCCCCTGCAATCTTTCACTAGTTATCAATATGGGCTAATTGCCCGTGAAGTTACATCGATTTGTACATCAATACAAAACAAACCTGTTCCTAAGTAATGCACAGAAACACCAGCAGGGAATTTCTTTGCTGATCACTTATAGCCAGAATTCGGCCACTTTGTACTGTTTGAATGCCACAAAGTGGTTTGAGTGGCACTGACCAGTGGCCCCCACTCCACTAAAACTAGTCACCTTCTACATTTTAATGTGGTTATCCTGGTGTAACTCCAGAGATGACCAAACATACTTTTGAAAACTGAGAATATATTGCTTATGGAATACAGAGTTTCAGCCAAAGTCAATTTGTACAATCTAGTTTCTCTGGAAGTGTCTGAATATCAAAGGGAGTTTATAAGGGAAATGTTGACAAACCCTAACTATGGCAGCATGAAAACAGCTGAGATAATGTAGTAAATTTGTGAGAAATTGTATGTGTAACCAATTAAGTCAAGTACATAAGAGAAAAGGCTTTGTTTCAAATGGCAAGTTATTTAATTTTACGATTCCTTCATGGTTTCCCGAGACTGCATAATATAGTTTTCATCTCTGTGCTGTGCTTTTTTAAATCCGTAGGCAAACTCACATAATCTACTAATAATGTGAGGGAGTGTAAGCACATTGTATCAGACATGATACGATGGAGGAGTTTCTGTGGGTGCTTTTTACCAGATCTCCTTTTTAAACCGTATTATAATGGATTAGCAACGAACCTCAAGTTTGATGTGGGCAAGTCCCTCATGGTTATGCTCCAAAGCTTTGGATAGGCCGGGATACTATTCTCCTTTAGCACTCCTCAGCAATCCTTCTTCCTCCCCACTCTTCTTAGTATAACCCAATTATCAGTGGTGTTATATGTTCTCCTGAGTGCCCAATCCACAGAGGATACAAGTCTATTACAGCTGTAAGCTACAGTGCCTGGCTTTTTTGTCCAAGCTGTGGAGACTCGTGCTTTTATGTCTGGACTGAGGTTTAATCATGGATGTTGGCCAAGATGAAGGCAATCCTATAGCCTCATCTTGGATTCGAACTGCTTGGGCCTCAGGCACGGAGGACAAACTTTTTTTGTTCTGAAGGGGGTATGTAACTCCCTGGTTAGTGTGTTACAGGTCCTCTCTGTGTGATTACAAAGGATATGAGCCTGTTCTAGCCCCACTGAGAGCCTGGCTCTTTAGCCAAGCTGTAGAGATGCATAATTTTAGCTCTGGAGGTCCCTGTTATGTCAGCCAAGACGGCAGCCATCACACTAGCACAATATCTTTCGGCTTTTCCCAAACCACTGCCCTCTGAATTATGACTTCCTCCTTTCACCTTCTAATTTAACCCTCGGAATACCCTCACAAAACCCCCCTCCCTAAGAGGTCCTCAATTTCCAATAGGCCCTTTGCCATTAGTAAAGAACTCTCTTTCTCTCTACCCACCATGCCACAGGCTCTGGCCAGCTTCCCTATTCAAATCTCATATTCAGGATTTCCCCTGATCAGAAGCAACCAAGAACTCACTGTGAACCACACAATACTCAATTAAAATTGATACTAACATGCCATCATTAGGATTCAAAGCTAACTATCAGCTGTGTTAACACTAGAACAGACCAGCAAAATATTTCTAACCAAGTTTTTTTGTGTTTTCGGTTGTTGTTTGTTGGGTTTTTTGTTGTTTTGTTTTTACACAAAGATTGCTTTTTTCTAAAAAGATTTGTGAAAAATTGTTAAGCTTGTTTTCTATTTTTTCCCTCAAAAACATCAACATGGTTAACATTTTTTACTCACTCAAAATTGGTTTTTGATGGTAATGGTGGTAATGGGGAAATATTGCTAACCATTTTGTAGCACTTTTATAATATTTCTGATAAAATAAATTGAAAATATACAAATATTTACCAACTTAATAAATTAAAATGGACGAGTCACCTCAAAATTGCTAAATTTTTCACAAAAACATGGTTTTCATTTTTCAACAAGCTCGAGTTAATGCTTCCAATGTTGAACAAATTGTGCAAGAGAAAGATGACCATAATGTACACAATCTGCCGTGAGTGGCACATCACTCTGATATCACAAATGGGTGGACTTTGTCATGTCCTAGCTGACCACGGGATAGGTCATAGTTGATAAATTGCATTTCCCTCTCTGCCTTCCCTCATTGTCATTTTAACATTTTTAATATTTAAATCACAAGTGCCATTAGTTGTGAGCAGAACCTTTGGAAAGGCCTCAGTTCAGTATACATGTTCAGGATGTATCCAATAACATATACCATCCTACCTAAGGACCTGATCTTGCAAACACTTATACAAATGCTGAATTTTACGCACAGTAAGTCCCACTTAAGTACATAATAGCACTCATGCTACTCCTGAGAGTATTCTGCACCAAAAAAATAAAAATTATGCACATAATATTTTAAAATTCTGCAAATTTTATTTGTCAAATAAATGTGGAGGCTCCAGCATAACCTTGGGGAGCACAGGCCACTATGCCCCGGGACATGGACTCAGCAGTGAGGCTGCACCCAACCCTGACACAGTGCAAGGACTGGGCCTGCCCCAGAAACACCCCAGAGCCCTACCCCTCCATGCCAGGTGCAGGGCAGGATCCAAGTGAAGCGGTGCTTAGTGTGTGTGGGGGGGAATCCAAATGTGGGTTGAGAGAGTTCTGTGTGGGTCAAACTTGGTGTGGGCAGCTCAGTGGGGGATCTGGATGCACAAAGGCTTGTTGTGGGGTTCTGGGTGCAATGGTAATGGGACTTTGCTGGGGGGTCCAGATGAAGGTGGTTGGGGCTCAGTGGGGGAGCTGCGTGTGCAGGGCTCAGTGGGAGGTCCAGATGCTGTGGGAGTAGGACTCAGTGGGTTTGGGATCCAGGTACAGCTGATGGGGCTTGGTGGGATGGGGATCCAGGTGCAGGTGACTCATTGGGGTCATCCAGGTGCAGGGAGAGTGGGGCTCATTGTGGGGATTCTGGATGTGAGCGGTGGTGAGGCTCGGCAGTAGGGTCTGGGTATGAGGGGGTCTGGATGCATGGGGTTTGGATGGATGGAGGAACAGCTCCCTGTAAATAGACCCCTCCCCCTGCAGCTGAAGAGCGATGGGTGCAGGAAGCATGAGGGAGGGGGAGTTTGCAGAGCTTCCTACAGCTGGGGGAGAAATCTGGATGTGGGTCTGACCCAGGCCTAGATGCCATGCAGGGGAAGAGGAAGTCCCGTCCGCCCCAGCCAGGCTGGGACTATCAGCTGAGCCTGGCACAGGATAGGAGCCACCAGCCATGTCTTCCCCAGTCCCACCCCTGCCCCACAGTGATTTACCTCTCTGCTGGCTGCCCTAAGCAAAACATACTGCTGGGGAGGGTTGCATTAACGCTTTTGTGGCTTCCCTTTGCTTTCCCGTCAGAGTCATTTTTCTTCGGGGAAACAAACAAATCTGCGAGGGACATAAATTCTGTGCATGCGCCGTGGTGCAGAATTCCCCCAGGAGTATGATGTGCATAAAATTTGCAGCATCAGGACCACTGAAATTTGGTCAAGTTTATTTAATTTTTATTTCTGTCTTTTGCTGTGAAGAATTAACCGATTTCCTCAGTTCAGGCTTTAACTGTTTCCCTTGTCCACTGGCCATCTGCTGTAGTGCAGAAACATTTCCTACAGGGATGCATGCCTTAATGAGTTTTTGTCATCACTGTCATATCAGCTCAGCATTTTCCTGTCATCTTTCTATTCTGATAAACTGTTTCTGAATTGACAGCTGTCAAAAACATGCTTAGGTAGCAATTTAGAGGCTGCACTAACAGACCAAGGTTAAATCTTTACACTGCATAGAAGGAAGTTAGGGGTAGATAAAAGGTTTTTGCTGGGCTTTTTAAAATGAATGAAGTCTTAAAACTAACTTTGTGCATTATAAACGTAACATATAACCAGATTCTATAATCCCGGAATTCCAATTTAATGAGGTTTACATACATGGCTCTGATGCTGCAAGTTTTTCCTCACAAGTACTTTTATTTACTTCAATGGCACTTACCATGTGCATAAAATTCAGCATCTGTATAAGTGTTTGCAGGATCTGGGCCTCACAGAGCATGCTGTATGTTATTGGATACCTCCTGAACGTGTATTTTTGTATGCTGAATCAAGGCTTTCTGGTGACTCTGCTCACTAGGGCAGCATTAGGTAAATCTCTTTAATGAATAAGCATGAAACAGATGCACTACACCAGACCTAAATAAAAAGGTGTACATTTCATTTCATTTTTCAATACAGAAATGAGCACTATAGACAAGTTAGTTACTCTGGATTTACACTAATTAAACAGATAGTAAAATATAATCCCATCCCTTCTTTGAGGATGTGATCTCATTCAGATGGTTTCTAGATTGAATCATATTCTGAGGGTATGTCTACAGTGCAGTCAGAGGTGTGATTGCAATTCACGTACGCACACCCTCATTAGCTTTACGCTGGCTAGCATAGCTAAAAGCAGTGAAGACACAGCAGCCTGGGGTGCAGTACAGAGGCCTACATCTGGATACGTATTCACGTTCTTTACCCATGCCAGGGTCAGTGCCACCATGTCTTCACTCCTTTCTAGCTACGTGAGCTAGATTGAAGTGCAATCACACCTCCAACTGCAGCACAGACATGCCTTTAGAGATGGTCCTGAGAGCTAAACATCCCTAAAGTTTGCATCAGTTCAGATCCAGTCCTGAACCTGAACTCTGCAGGGCAGATCCATCTTTCTACAGTGCCTCAGCGTTGTTTAAAAGACAGTGAATATTCCATAACAAAACCTAAAACTAGATGAAACCAAAAATGAACGTGGGCCAAGTTATGGTGTCAGATGGAAACCACACCAAACTTGACTGAGTTTTCTTTTGAGATTTGAGGTTCATTCGAACATTAAGCTCATGGGCTGTGAACCTACAGGAACCAAAACAAGCAAACATGTGTCTCCATTCTAAAGGTTTTATTTACAAACAACTCTGCTGAAAACTACTTGCTTGAGTGAGAACAACTCATGTAGGCAACAGCTAGCTGCATGGTTAGTCTCAACAAAAGGCTGAGTTAAGCACAGCCCAAAAGAAATACATCCATGTTATAATATAGCCCTAATGCTCCATACTCTCAATCTATCAGTGTAGTATTGTCTACGTGACAACTTCCCTGCCTTGTTTTCAGAACCACATATAATAACTTTCACTGGGAGGAAAGAATGAAATGGCAGTGGGAACAAGAGGCCAGATCATCAGCTGGTAGCCAAAAGAGCTACGTTGAGTAACACTATTTGAAAGATTGTTCAGAATCTCAAGCCCAGCTTCTCACTGGGTCACTGAAAAGAGGAGGGAAAATTTCTCTCTGAGGAATAAAATTACCCATTTCAAGACTAAATTGATTATTTTTATTATTATGAAACAGATATGTTTTTGGCAGGTGGTGCTATATTATGCAACTTTAAAATGCATCCGCTTGCCAGACCAAGGGCAAACAAAGTAAAACGGAGCAGCGTAAAATTAAGAATTTCAAGAAGAAAAAGCCAGTAATACCACCACATCCATCTGCATATTTCTGCATGACATTGTTGTCAAGTGACTGAGAATAAATTGTTGCTAAGCAGCCAACTTTCTGTTCATTTAAAAATGGAAGTAATTTTGGTTTGTGTACACAGCTATGTTGAGTTACAAAAGCTGAAAGATTGTTCAGAATCTGAAACCCAACTTTATATTGGGTCACTGAGAAGAGGGGCAGTGGGAACATTGGGTAAGCTCACTGACATTTACTTTTTGGAATATAAACACTTTTTTAAACTAGAGTTTGGTAAAACAAATTGTTTTGAACTTAGAAAAAAAATGAAGCTAACTCTATACAAGACCATTTTTAATATTCATTGTGAATAGCAAAGAATCTAACTCTGCATCTTCCCTTTTAACCAAAAGCATCGTGAATGTCAATAAAGTATGTTGTCTGGGCCCTGTTCTCCCTCCATGGGATGCATGCATCTCCCACCAAATTCAGTAGGAGCCACATGAGTTCAGTTTAGTTTTGAATTTGAAATAGAAATAACCAAAACTCAAAGTAAAACACCTAGCATTGTCAAGGTTTGTCTGAAAAAACATGCAAAAACCACCAGTATAGGTGGAATCGGAGGTCCAAATTCACAATAAAACCAGAAAAACAGGCAAGTCGTATATTTTACACAGAAAGGTTCGTAAAGCGCTGTTAGGAAAACCCAGTGGTCTACGGGCATTTGCTCATCCTAATGGCACAATGCTGATCTGACTCAGTGGTGGGCATGACTAGGTCTACTGTGAAATGAGCAGACATGCCTGAAGTCAGCACCAGGCCTGAGAGCTGAAAGATTGTTCCATCCAGGCAAACACATTGGATTAGGCCATGTCTGCACTACCACTAATGTCGGCAACATTTATGCTGCTCAGGGGCGTGAGCGACATAGTTTCATCGGCATCAGTGGTAGTGTGCACAGTGCTGTGCTGGTGGGAGCCAATCACCGACATAGCTACCGCCACTCGTTGGAGATGGTTTAATTATGTCAACGGGAGAGCTCTTTCCCATCAGCACAGAGCAGCTACACGAGAGATCTTACAGCAGTGCAACTGCATTAATATCGCTGGAGGTCTCTGGTGTAGACATAGCCTCAGAAATGGTTACAAAATAGAAGACCCACCTAACTATATAACCTCATTATGCATTTAAAGATGCTCTTGTTTAAAATATATATATATATACACCAATATGCTTTTGGGTTGACAAATGGTTCCATTTAATTGCTTAAGTTTTTATCATCTTGACTTTCTAAACTTAATTCCATAAATACACAAATGGGTACGCACCTTTCAGACAGAGGCAGTAATTACAGCTGACAGCTGTGAGAGCATTTTACATGTTTCAGTAATAAACCTATCTATCCCTATTAAATATTTATACCCCATCTCTCCATATTACCTATTATGTCATCAGTCACATCAGTTTTAGCAGGAAGGTCAGCACCAACAAGATAAGACTTTTGTCATTTTTTAATACAGACTGAACAGTTTATAGATGTTAATAAAACCACTGACAAGAGCAACACTATTTATTAGCATGATTGATATACAACGGGAGAAAAAATAAATAGAATGCTTTCCTGCCTTAAATTTGTTCATCTGCTGTATAAATATTTCAGACACACTATATATTTCATCCAGGATAAGAGGAGAAAGTTAATACTATATAAGATGAAAAGAAAATGCATTGGCTTTTCCGGCTATTGATTCTGCTGCCAAGCCGCTACTTTGTGGCCCCTCCAACGTGGCGCACCAAGCACGGAATGGAAGTTAATGCTGCTATGAGCAGCAGTAACTCTTGCAGCATGTCCCGGCAGCTTCAGGAGAAGGCAGTCGTATACACAGGAATTGCCATAGCAATGGTGCCTCTAATCCAGTTCCTTTTTCCAACACACGATTCACACAGAAAGGTGTAAGACCCCCATAAATGGAGGCTGAGTCAATAACTTGCCCATGGACCAAAGTTTTACTCAACATCAGTCAGTTACAGGCTCATTCACATCCCTCCGATACATTTTTATCCCACCTAGTAGAACAGTGGATATTTTGTTAGCCATGTACATTTCTAATCTTTTGTGATTATAAAGCTCTTTCTCTCAATGTCTCATGGCAGTGATTTTCACAAGTTAATTGTTACAGCTAGCTGAACGTTTTCGAAGGAACAGTTTTCTGTTGGAAAAGGCGGATTTGACGAATGTTTCACAGAACTTTGTCAGTTGCGTCAATGTTTTCAACAGGAAATTACTGAAACACTTACTTAGGGTTGAAACACTTAGTTTGGACTTTGTTTTGTTTGACTTTATCATTTTGATTTTTCAGTTCTATTATATTAGAATTTGTAATCTGGCATGAAAGTCAAAACAACAAGGTTAAACAAAATATTTCAATAAGGCTGACATAAAATATTTTGGAATATTTTATTTTGTGAAAAATTCAGAGATTTTGATTTTTTTCATCTCAATTCAGGGTGAAACCAGATTTCAAAATCTCAGCATTTCCTGCCGGATGGCACTTCTGTTTTTCAGCCAGCTCTATTAATGCTATAATATGTAAAAGAAGGTCCTTTAACCAGTTTAAATGTGTTGCCTTTCAGCCGACTGGGTGTTTCCGAACCCAGGAATGAGTTGAGGCGAAACATAAGTGCCGGCGTTGCTTTCTCTATACCACTTATTTTAATAGGCCTTGCTCACATCACCCCTAATTTGTCTCCTCTCTACACTAAATTTCAAACTTCCTTCGCCTTTCTGTATCTCTAATCATTTTCATTGCTCTGCTCCAGGCCTCTTCCATTTCTCCTTTATACTTTGGAAGTGAGCTGAACAAATGTGAACACACCCTGGGACTGCACCCCAATTCAGCTCCCTTCATGCCCACATAGCATTATACACCTTCTTTCTGTGTATACCAGCATCAGTCAGCCAGCATTTGCTCTCCTGTACTCCCAGAAGGGGAGCATTTGCTTAGACCATTTTACATGGAAGGTCTCAGATCGCTTCCGTTGGTGCAGAAGAGTAGGCCCTCTGCAGTCAACATACTTAGTAGTGGACTCTTTTTTGACATTGTACAGGGCTCTTAAAGGATTACATACCTCACAACCAGCACTGCACTTTAAAGGATGGCAGTTCCTCCTGCATCAGGGAAAATGGGATTGCTAGGCATTCGAAGGCCATGTTCTCTCAAAAGTGCATTTTGCACTTTTTTTTAGGTGAAGGTCATGAAAAACCCACCTAAATCATTAGACACGTCCTTGTGAATTCATGTGAAAGTGACTGGGATCCCTTCTTTGTAAGGGCACTACAGCTGTGCCTGGCACATTCCTGAACTATGTTTCAAACAAATGAAATGATGCCCTTTTCTGTTAAATGACTAATTCATCTACTCATTTTACTGTATTTGCTTTGCTACCTTTAACCACAAAAAACACAGGGCTTTAAAAAAAACCCAAAAAACTACTTAACAAAGCCTGGTGAAAGTCACCAGCTTCATTTTGCAGGAATTTGGGAAACAATTTAAATCAGTTTTGGTTCATGCTCTTCACAATTTGTTAGGAATTTGGGACTAATTTTGCGCCCAAACCCTACCCCACCCTCAGCTAAAGATGCCAAGTTTTACATGGTTTCATCATGAGACTGCCATCTGGGAAGTCTTCTTCCTGTTAAAATTACAAACTTCAGCAACATTTCTGGTGAGGCTGAGCTGAGTTTTAGCCTGGTATCAAACCTGAATCCAGATGCCTGTTTGTTAGCACCAGGTTTAGTGCTTATTAAAGCTGGTCAGAAAATATTTGGTGGGAAGAAAGGGAGGTTTCCATGGGCAATATAAACAAAAACTAGATGTTTTTCACATTCATTGAAATTTTCCAAAGGAAATGTTCACATTCAGTAAAATATTCCAGCCCAACCCCAACATATTTCAATTTAAACTGGCACCTCAGTGCGCCATGGGAATTGTATTTCAAGTATCTTTACTCACATGGTCTTGTATGGGCTGGACTACATCTCCCATGATGCACCGTTTTCTCCCCCTTGATGACAGCAGGCCGAAGGTGCTTCATAGCAGTCTGTAGCTCTGGTGAAGCAGGGAGATTTAGTTCTACTGAAAAGCCTGACCCATGGAGGGAAATGGGAGCATGAGGAACCTGAACTACAACTCCCATTAGCACTCTGGAGTCCATTTTGAATCGATTTTTTTTTTCCTGTTTGATAAAGTATCAGAACTTGCCATGGAACACAGATTTTGTTGAGAAAAAAAATTCATTTTATCACCCAATTTCTTGTTAAAAAAACAGTTTTGACAGATTTTTTGAAGCAGCCCCACGAATAGGTCTTTAGTTCACATTTACTGTTGGTGGTTATACCACTGAAATTAAGATTTGTACCACTGAAATCAAGATTGGAGTCCAGGAGAATTCCATCTGATCTGAGCATAAATCTTTCAGAATAAAGCCTCTCTACTCATCATGTTCGTGCAGTCATCTACATTATTTTTAGTGTACCAAAATGTTGTATAATAAGAAATGACACTTTGGAATGATCAGTCAAGTTCAACAAGCCTTATCCATTATGACAATGATAAGTATTACTGCCTTGGTTAATGAGGAAACAATCTCCTAATCAGCATATAAAAAAAATCTTTATTACAGTAATTAGCATTTACCAAATTGCAATGTCAAAATGCTGGAAAAAATTCCCTAGACACAAAAATGCAGGAGAGATTATGTAAAAATCACCAAAAATGGAAGTTGCTTTTGTATTGGGAAAAGGGGTAGGCGAATCCTGCAATTTTTAGCAAATATTCATTCAGGTTTCTTTTACAACCATATGTTTTAATGTTGCTCACATCATATGTGGTTGCTTTCTACAAGTTAGTTTGGTTGCAGGATTATTTGCTGAAACATATTTTAAGCAAATATCACACACTTCCCCAGGAGAAAACCACGATCACATTCCTCTGCTCTCAAACTGTGTTGGGGGTGGGGTGGGGGGTGGCGGGGAATTGGAATGAGGATTCCTAGATAATAATTTAGACTCCAGCAACATATATCTGGTAAATAACCCAACACACACAGAAATAAGTGAGATCTGAACTTATTGACTGCGTGAATACACATATTTTCTGTGGCTTCCTGCCCTTTTTCACTGCCATGGTATTCAAAATAATTATCTGGAAGCAATAAAGGAGAACTAGAATAAGCAGATAACCACTGTTTGCAAACCACAGTTCACTTTCAATCAGCACCTGTTAACAAAGTCATTTCACCAAATTCTTGAGTTTACCCATATGTTCGGTAGTTCTACAAGCAATTTATGTTCTGATTTACACCAATATAAGTTGGAAATAAGTTGTCAGATTTCTAATTCTCAAACAGCTCCAGTCCTGGTGTGATTTAAATCAGCCTAGGAGCTGCTTTAGTTTATGAACAGCTGCCTTGGTCTCTAATGCACCAGGTGTTAATTGCCAAAGAGAGTGGATCACCCTCTCCTTGTTCTATCAGACCCCCCTCATCTCCTCTAATATGACCCCTATGTGGATTGGAGAGGAGGCTGACATAGCAGCCTACTCTGACAACCTTATGGCAGTTAAGAATCCCACTTTTACTGACAGGCCTCCTCAGGCTGAAGATGTGAACTCAAACATATTCCGTCTAACAATTGATCAGGTTATATATATAAAATATATAAATTGTTAGATGGAATGTATAATTTTAGGCATTTATTTTTATACACACACACACACACACAAATATATACAAATGAACGGATGAAGTTTGGCAAGATTCTCTCTTTACAAATTCAGGCTGCTTACTGTTCATAGGTCCATTAGCCTCAAGTTGTCCGGATATTTATTTTGTTATTTTATCAGGGAAAAGAATGGTAAAAGGACCTTGCTGAGGGTTCATTTTAATGCTGGCAGCACTGATTACGTTTAATAGCCCCACAGGCTAAAAGAAATCCCATGTCAATTTCTAATTCATTATGGCAGGGGAAGACATTAACCCCATTAGTGTCAGAAGGAAAGGCCTAAGTCTCAAGACAGTTTGCATAAATTTCAACTGCACCCTTTAGAGCAGGTACAATTCCTAGGATTCAGCTATTTTATAGTGCAGAATAGTAATTTTTCATCTTTCTGGTATTGTTAGCGTGACTGATACAGTCAGTCACACTGTTGGATCCAGTATTGCAAAAACTGGTAGAGATTTTAGCGGCGAGTGTGTTAAAAACCAAAACAAGACTTCATTATGTTAATCATTCTTACCTTTAAAAAAAATGGTGGAAGTTTTTTCATTTAAAAATATGTCTGATCTAAATTCCAACTGAAGTCAAGAAGACAGTGTTCCCACTCACTTTAATGGGATCTGGTCTGATGTCAAGACACAGTATAACCATACTGCAAAGACATGTTTTTTTCCTAATGGTTAGAAAAGCATTATGAAATGGAACAGGTTATTCTTCTGGAGAAACAAAAGTACCAAGATCTATTTCTGTTAGAGTGGAGATAACAGGACAGTGTACCTGGGTAACTATCCTGCACTGGAAGTGAGATTGTCTCCAATAGGTATAACTTGTATGGGTCTGTTGTATACGGGATTAGAAATAGCACAAGACCTATAACCTGAGGTTATAACGGTCATTCAGCCTCATCACATCAGACCTTATGAGGTTAAATTTTTATTGCTACATACACAAAGAGCACAGCTACCCAGAATTCAAAGAAAGCCGACATGGCACAGCTCCAGAATAGGAGAGCGTAGAGGCATGAAATGTAAGGCAGCAACCTGAAACAAGGCAAAACCATGTATTCTGCAAAAATATTACACATTTTTCAGCTTTTGGGTCTGATTTAACAAGGTGCTGAGTGCCTACATTTCATATATAGGACTTAAAATGGACCTTCAATGCCTTGCAGGATTGAAATTTATGAGAGCTTCCTGAAAACATCATGTAACCCGAGTGCTCAGAATATCCTAGGTCTACCTCTAGTGTCTTATCTGTAAAGGTTTATGAGTCTGCTGTGGCTCACAGCTAGGGGACATAGCCCGCTACTCAAGCAGTAGAGGCTCATGGCTTTAATAGAGAAAGTCTGGAGTTCAAACCATGCTGCTGGCCCAAGTGGAATTGGTTACAATCGCAAAACACATAGGTGGTAATAACCAGAATTATGCCTTTTGGATTACAACTTTGTGCATGAACAGGTTAAAAATATATTTTTCCAGTCCTGTTTTGCATGGTCTTTGCTGTTATAGTGACTAAAGCCCTAAAATTATGAACTATTACTATTTAAGAATTGTCCAGGCATCCAGGCCTTTTAAAAAAGATAAGACAGAGGGCTGAGAAAATTTTTTAAAAATCGCCTTAAAGGTCTGGCAAAGTTTGACTTATTATTTGCTCTCTAAATTTCAATCCATTCATTCTAAAACAGAGAAACAAGAAAGTATTTTCAGCTGCACCAACAGCACAAGCTTGTGAAAGGCGGTAGAAACTCTGAGTTTGCTCGGACTTTCAAATAGTCTGTGGAAACTCAGAGTTTCAGCAGCCTTTCACAAGTGTAAATTGTTGGTGCACCAGAAGACACTTCCTTTTCCATCCAAGAAGGGGGTCATGTTAATATTGTTTTAGTTTAAGTTAGTGATAAAGTGAAAAAGTAAGGCTAATATTTGCAATCAAGCGTGCTTATGCCATCAAGTTGGTGAAGTACACCTGTGTTGAAAGAGGCAATATATTAAAGGGAGTGAAGACAATGGTGTGTTATAAGGACATTTGACAACATAGCGAATTATCAGAAATATAACTGTTTGATTGATAATGCACAGACAGGGCTTAGCCATACATACCCAGGTCCCACCATTGTTGTTAAAATAAGGAGAACAGTAATGGAAGATCTGTACAACTGTTCCAGCCTGCTAGAGAACAGCAGTTTTTGAAGTAACTTTATATTGTATAATGGACTGTTAAAGAAGTTTAAAGAGTGCCAAAGAATATGGAAGGACGTTGTATAAACTGTATGAATTTTAAACTGGACATTTCAGCAGCTAGCAGAGCATTAATTAAGAAACTGCAACTTTGAGCGTAGCATGCAAAGCTGCCAAGGGATGCAGCACAGAGGGACCCATGGAACGTGACTTTATAAGGCGAGCTGTATATCCCAAGATGGTTGTACCAACAATCATGGCCTAACGTGTCTTACAAAAGCTGGTATGACAAGATGATTTGCATAAAAAGATGGGAAAATTCTAGCCCCAGTTTTAAGAACTCAAACATGACACTTCATTCTCTGATTGGATGGCGAGAGAGGACAACTTTCATATTGGTTGGACATTTCAAGTCTTCAGCAGATATCTGAGTCACCAGCTGGTCCACACCAGTATGGTCCACACCAGCGTCTGCAAGATGAGGGACCAAGTTGGACCTCCCCGCAGAAATAGGATAAAATGGCTTGTCTCTTTTAGTACATCACTCCCCAAAAGTTGAAGACACCTGGAAGTCCTCCTGGTGATAGCAAGTATTTATCTTATACAGGCACATTTAACTGTCTTCTTTTTTCCAGGAATGTGGGTTGCCTGCTATTGCACTGGGAAAAGACTATAGTCATGTCTGTCCTTCACTCCACCCGTGTTTGCAGTGTCATCCCCTACTATGAAGAATAACTGAGCGGAAAACTGATGGCTGAGTAAAGATCTAGTTAGAAGTAACACAGGAACCTTCTCTTGGGTGATGACCCAAATCAGTCAGTTGACTACTTCCTGAAACTGGGTACCTAATTAGTAAGGAAGCGTACATACTTATGTATCTGCTTTAAAGATTGTCACAGAATTACAGTGTGTCCTCGTTTTGTAACAAGCTCCAGTCAAGTTTGTTGTAAAGTAGCTTGGAAATGGAGTAAATTACAGTTAACCAAGATTGTGAAGCACTGTACATGTGTCTACCATAGTTAAAAGGTTTCATACTGACTTTCAAGTCCTAGGTGTACTCAGAGATAAAACAATACCAAGTTTTTTGAACTGTGTTCAATCTATATAGTTTGTCAGAAATTTAGGAGTTAATGTTAGATAGTTAGGAGTGTTAAACAGACTCTGGGGCTAATGTAATTCACAGGGAAGTAGGTACTATAGATGCATTGGGAAGGAGACGTTGGTGAATTGGCATGTAAATAACTGACCAAACTGTCTTATGCTTTAGCTTTAAGTAATTTTTCCTCTGTTGTTTTAAGGAACACTGGAGTCAATAACCAATTGGCACAACCAAGGCCCTATTTTGAGGGATTGTTTTGTCAAAAATCTAACCAAAGTCACCCTCCCATGACAGTGGTTGAGTACAAGCATTATTTTCTATTGCAATTGTGTATTTGATTCTTAAAATCTGGATGGTCATTGTATTGACCAATTTTCTAGTTTATATTAGCAAAATCATAGTCCCATACTATATTTGCCTTCTTATATACTATAATATCAGTTGTTATTGTTAAGGATATTTAATAAAACTCGATAAAATTAAAGTCAACTCTTGAGTCTTTTCATTAGTTAAGAAACTAAAATCCAAAGAACCCTAGGAATGATAGTACAGGTAATCAGTTTTCTCAACCAAGGTTTGTTCTGAACCATATCTTTCTTAAAACAGTGATCAAAGAGAAGCCTCTACCAGCAGAGGCAGGTTTCTGCTTTTCAAGGAAACAAAATTGTGAAGTCCTCCAACTCTCCTCCCAAAGAACTGAAATCTGTTTCAAAATGATGGTAAATCCACAAGAAGCCTGGTCAAATGGCAAAAGGGCCTGAAAACCAAATAAGTTCAGAAAAGTATTTCACTTTGCAGAAATATTTCCCCCTCCCCCCAACTGAAGCCCAGAAGGTTGTCCCAGGCAATTGTGGACTTCTAGCTCTATTAATAACTTAATGCATGATAAATAATACATTATTCAAGAATAGCTTGTACTTTCACATTTGGTACAATACTTGCAAGCTACTGGCACTGTCTAACACATGATTGCAAGTGACATGCCAAAGCCTTTGCAAGGAAAAAATAAATCTGCCCAGTTCAAAACAGATACTGTCTGTGCCCAGCTGAATGCACATCTTTCCTTTGCAACCAAAATGAAGAGAAACATTAAGTTCAGAGTGTGCTTTAAAAGAGGAGATGAGTACATGCAAAAAAGGATGAGATGTCCTGTTCAATTCTGGTCAGGTAGTCTCCAAAAGGATATAGCAGAAATATAAGAGAATCAGAGAAATAAACAAGATTAGAGGCATGCAGAAATTTCCACACCAGGAGAAACTGAAGGCGTTGGGACTGTTTAGTTCAGTGAGTATCAAAGGGGGCATGAAACAGGAATATAAAAAAAAAATGAAAGGAACAGTTAAGGTAAATGCAGTGTTCCTATTCATTCTCTTTCATAAGTTAATTACAAGGAGACAGTCAATTAAATTGAAAGGCAGCAAATTTGAAATGGACGCAGCACATAGTTAACCTGTGAAACTCATCACCACACAGCATGATTGAGACCAGCCACTTAATGTGAACCAAAAGAAGGTGAACATTGTTCATATGTAGAACTGGTTGACAATTTTCAGACTGAACAGTTTTCTGTCAGAAAATGCAGATTCTATGAAATCAAAATGTTTCATTGGAACGTATTGATTTCAGCAATATTTTTATGAGAAATTTTTGAAAAACACTGACTATTGTTTTGATTTTTGTGTTACATAATATTGTATAACAAAATTCAAACCAAAATGTTCTGACCTGACACAAAACATTTTGACATTTCTGAAATGAAATATTTAGGACTTTCATTTTGTGGTAAGTTTCGAAATTTTGACTTCTTGTTCTGATTCAGAATGAAAACAAATATTGGAATTTCCATGTTTCAGCCAGGTCAATTTGTATGACTAATGAGAACTTCCACACTTTGGACTTGTGTGCATTACAAAAATAACTGGTACTGAATATAATTGAGTTGCAAGTGCGGACAATCACAAAACCACTGCGCCCACTGGTGATACCTGTTTTCAGCAATGGTTCTCTTTTGTCATGTTGACAAGCCCTTCCATGAGATAATACATGTATCTATATTTATTTTAAATAAAGCATGTATATTCATGCTCCCTGGCACAATCCAACTTCTAAATTATGGACGTTATGAAGAAAATTTCCCTATGAGTAGGTTCCATGATTGTCCATTACAGATATTCTTGCACATTACTCGGAAGCATCTGGTATATGGCCAAACACTGGAGAAAGGAATCTGGACTAGGAAGACCATTGTTACGGTCTAGTGTGATGATTTCCATGTGCCAGCATCTAAAGAAGGCAACATACATGACAGACAACAGTAAGCATTATTTAACTAAGCACCATGCTGTAATTGTTCATCTGCAGGGGAATAATCACAGCAGTATTCTCACATAACCTAAGGGATCTGTTCTGTTAAAATTAATGCAGCCTTAGTTTTGGAAATGATCACCTAGCTGGGTCCGCTGATTTGCTAAAACTGGTAATTCAGTGCCCCTGGAATTAGTTTAGAAATGGAAACAAATTACAATTTTGAGAGTAAAATCTGTAAAGATTTAGCTGCTCCCAGTGTAAAATCCCAGTATTTCCACCTTCATGGAATGGCAGCTCCCCTTCCAGTTGAAGTCACTGAACATGCCTCCCCCCACTTCCCCCCCCCCCCCCCCCCCCCGCCCCAGCACTCCAAGCAAAAGAGCCATTTTTCAGAGCAGGGTCACTGCTCCCTTTCAACATCAACATGTTCTCCTCATGAAGAGCCGTGTCATGCCCTGAGTCATCCCTTCAATGAGCTTCTTCCATTAGCCACTTGCTCCCACCATGCCCAAAGCTCCTTGGTTCCTGTCTCTTTCTTCTCTTCTACAGGAAGGACCCCATTTCCCTCCACCTCAGTCATGAACCTGAGACTCCTTTTAAGCTTAAATTATTTACTGTGGAGGAGGGGGGAGTGTATTTGGTGGAAATAAGAGCATGTTGTTGAAACTGTTTTTTGTTTGCTGCCTTAAGATTAAAAACTATGAAGGAAAGAACAATTCCATGGCTTTCATTTTGTTTTATTCAGATGGATTCCAGATCAAAGATTTGGAAGCATGCCAAGATTCTTATCTTATATTGGAATCTATATTAGGATCTGCACCATGTGATTCCCATCGATGCTTTTGTGACCCTAAGAACCCTCTCAGTGCAACTGGGAAAGGGTTCACTGTTCTGTAACAGTAACCCCTGACAGGCCTTGCAAACTTGCTACACCCAAAACATTGCTTTCATAGTATTTATCCGAAGGAATCTAATAAAAGCTTACATCATACTGATCTTCAGAATCATTGGAGATGTATGTACGGATGATATTTAGGAGCTGTGCATATACACTGGAAAACATGTTTTAAAGTCTGAGTCAAAGCAGGATTGTCAACCAGACAAAGGATGCACATTCACCTGTCTGCCTCGCTTCATGTGTAAAATAAGCATTGTAAAGTTAACCCAATGGAAGCCCATTTGCATACAAGGTCAACATGAGGATGTTATGGCAACATGGAGCCAGCACACTAGGGAATAAACCACAGGAGTCATCCTGATGCTGGGGACAAAACAGTGAACTTCAGGGATACAGAAAGGTGGCAGAAGACACCTTTTTTATCCTTCACTGAGGAAGTAAAAAGGATAGCACTTTTTGCGTTCATGAAAAGGGGATCCCAGCCATGTAGTTGTAGACAATCGGAGATTGCTTATGTGAGATCGATTTAGACTAGGGTTTTAGCCTGTTAAAGTGAAGTTTAGTCTCTAGGAAGTGTGTCATACTTTTTGTTTTGGTTATACATTTTGGTTTCCATCATTATCCTTAGTCACTATCTCTTAAATTTTAACCTTTGATAATAAACGTAGGATTGTTTTCACTATAAATATATCTCAGTGCTGTGATGTTATATTGGAGTTGATCCTCCGTTGAATGAAACAACATGGTATGTGCACTGTTCCTTTGGGGACATCTTACCTGGTAATTTCTGTGAGTGTCCAGTGGTTAAGGTCTAGACACTACAGAGGAATATTTCAGTGGGGCTTGGGGTGCACCTATTGTTAACATGCAAAGCAAAGTAAGGACTGGCAGAGCCCCACGGAGATTGTTCAGGCAGCTCACAGACGACTAGTGGTGTGAAAGAGCTGAGGCCCATTTAAGCACAAGCAAATCTTCCTCTTCCAAGAAGCAGACAGTACCAAGGTGACTCTCAGTCTTGGGCACCCTGAGAAAGCATCACAGCTTTAATATGCCTCTGCCATTGCAGAGGAAGAACTGTAGTGTCTCAATTACAGCTGCTTATGCACTGCATTTACTGACCCTCTGTGGGACCCCCCCATCCTGCATCATGACCCACTAGTTCAGACCCTACACCAAGCTGAGTCTCTCAGAAATCACGTAACAGACTGGAAGCTAAAAGCACGTACAAGCTCTTGTAGTAGGTCTGATTTGTAATAGTTTTAAACACAGGAGCAATCAGAACAAAACCATGTTTGTCTTGTACTCTTTTCCCCCATTGAAATGCACTAAACATTACAGAAAAACAATACAGAATAGCAAAGAGGAGGAGAAAAGTCAATGCAAAAGATAGAGTCGTTGTAGTGTCACTGATCACTTTACATCAGTGTTACTATTGTGTTGTCGCTATGGAAATGTAAAAAAGTGACTATCACTACTTCATTCAAAAAGATCCTTGTAAATTCTAGGTGTGAACAATATCAACTGTTTGCAATCTATAATTTTCCTTTCCGAACTATGATAAATGATTTTGCTTTTGGGGGCATTAATAATGTTCTACTCTCTGTTCACATGTTAAAATTAGCTAACCTACCTGCTCTGGAGAACATCCCAAAAGATCTAAAGCAATGGCAACACTTACTTTATCAGGGTTAAGCAGATTTATTTTCATATTATTAAAATCAACATACTAACTGGCATACTCTACACAGTGCTGATGCTATCTTGATTTTTATGATGGGGCCATCTACAAAGTTAATTCCACCATATTCAAAAACCAGGACCTTAAAGCATTGTCAAGGAAACTATGTTCTGAAAATTTCAGTGATGCTTGCAGGAACAGCCTCAAGGATTTTCACAGCAACAAGACACCTCTGTGCTTTCTCTAGCATCAGTAAATAATGATGAAGCACTGCCTTGGTTCTTAGGAGTAAATCAACTCGGGGGGGGGAGGGCAGGAGGGAAAGGAGGTGGCACTGGCTCTCTTTCAGTTTATAAAATTGTGTCTGATACACAATAAGAGAACAAAATATATAAGGCAGTAAATTGTATTTGTATAATCATCCCAACACTGATCTTCATTACAAAGTGAAGAAATATAATTATTCCCCAATCTTTGGGGAAAAAAGGGGAAATGGCAGAATGGGATTATAACATTTAGCATCCCATATGTGCTGCTGGAGGTCACGTTCAATCAAGAAGCTGTATATTCCATTATAAGCCTCAGTGTTTATTACTTACAATGGCTATTCACAGTGACACATTGTAATGGGGTAGGACTCACCACCATGGCACCTCCTGCTGGTTGTTCTGGGAATTAGCTTAGTCTTTTCGCAGGGCATCCTCCTCCGGTGGTGTCTCACTGCCATCACTTCTGCTCTGGCCATGCCCCATTCCATTCTTCCCCCCCCCCCCCCCCCCCCACGGGGAACAGCAGTCCTCTGTCCAGCCACTTGCCTCCGTGGTCGACTGCAGCCCAAGGTTCTAGCCACCTGCCTCAGTGGCAAATTGCAGCCCTTCACTGGCCTCTCCCCTCAATGGCAAGCAGGGGGTGAGGAGGGTAGGGAGAGACCCGGGCTTGCCCATTACTCCGGGTCCCAACCCAGGGACCCTCTAGGCAGCAGTTACGCGTTGCGTCTCCTTCAACCCCCGCCGTCCATTTCCCTGGGCCACTTCCTCCGTAGCCCTAGCACCTTCTCTGCCCCTGTATCAGGGTTTCAGTCTTTCCACCAGTCAGGCTGGAGCTCTCTCTCGCTCCCCTCACTCAGCCCAGCCCAGCCCAGCCCAGCCCTGCTCTGTCCAGGGTGCTGGTGGTTTTCTCAGCCTTTCAGGGACCCAGTCCTTTCTCCCTAAGCTCCCAAGAGAGAACTGCCCCCTCTGCCCTGCAGATCTCTTTATATATGGGCCTGCTCTGCCCTGATTGGCGGCTCATTGTAGGCCCTCTCTGATTGGCTGTCTGCTGCACGCCCCCCCGCCCCCGGGCTGCTTTTAACCCTTTCTCCACCAGTGTGGGGCAGACAGCCCACCACACATGTACTAATGGAATTATAGCTGATTAATACTTTTAAAATATAAACTATTTAAAATGAAATAAATTTTACATTATGAACTAATATGATGCAATGCCAACCAAACAAAATCAAGGGATTTTTCCTGTTATTTCCTCTCTTCCCCTATGCATAAAACTACCGCACTCCTCCTTTGTCTGTATTGGACTAATTTGGGGCCAATCACTGCAAAGTCTTATATGAGTGCCCTGAGTGAAATGAATGGGACTACTCGTGTGACCAAAGGCATGTGGTAATTACAACATGATCCACAGCCTACTGAAGCCAAACAGCAATCTTTCAAATGATTCATTTACAAAGAGCCTGATCCAAATGTAGCGATGTATCTAATGGGGTCCTGCAGGGGTCTATCCCAGGTCTGGTACTATTCAATATTTTCATTAATGACTGAGATAATGGAGTGGAGAGTATGGTTAAAAAATTGCAGATGACACCAAGATGGGAGGAGTTACAACCACCTTGGAGGACAGGAGTTGAATTCAAAATGACCTTTACAAACTGGAGAATTGGTCAAAAATCAACAAGGTGGAATTCAGCAAAGACAAGTTCGAAGTTCTACATTTAGGAAGAAGAAAAATCAAATGCACAGCTACAAAATGAGAGAATAACTGTCTAGGTGGTAGTACTGTTGAAAAGGATCTGGGGATTATAGTGGATCACAAATTGAACATGAGTCAACAATGTGATGCAGTTGTGAAAAAAATAATTCCGAGGTGTATGAACAGGAGTGTCATATGCAGGACGTGGGAGGCAACTGTCCTGCTCTACTTGGCACTGGTGAGGCCTCAGCTGGAGTATTGTGTCCAGTTCTTTAGGAAAGATGTAGACACACTGGTGAGAGTCCAGAGGAGAGCAACAAAAATGATAAAAGGTTTAAAAAACCTAACCCATGAGAATAGATTGAAAAAAAAAAGGGCATGTTTAGTCTTAAGAAAAGAAGACTGATGTTAAGGGCTGTTGTAAAGAGGAGGAGGATCATTTGTTCTCCATGGCTACTGTATGTAGGACAAGTAGTAATGGGGTTAATAGGCAGCAACGGTGATTTAGGTTAGATATTAGGAAAAACTAACGACAGTTAACTAAGTACTAGAATAGGCTTCCAAGGGAGATCGTGGAATCCCTGTCATTGAAGGTTTTTAAGAATAAGTTAGACAAACACCTGTCAGGGATTGTCTAAGTATACTGTTGTCCTGCCTGAGTGCAGGGGGCTGGACTAGACAACCTCTCAAGGTCCCTGCCAGACCTACATTTCTATGATTCTATGAATAGTTCTTTTGGGTTTTACACAGACGCTTGGGTCACTTCCTATTTTACCAACATGCATGCAAGGATGTACACATATGTATACATAGTATTTGCACTACTATCCATGTTTAAAAATCAAAACTAATCTAATGTTAGTGAACTAAGTTCTCATAGGTTTGCATTTTGCCAATTTCTGTTTTCAGCTTGTCCACTGGCAATTTATGATTTTCTCTAGTTTATTCATTATTCTATATCTACTACATTATTGTTATGCATAATTTTTGCTTTGTATATTCTTCACATACAGTTCATTGGGAATATTAAAAATTCAACCTTCTTTGTTGGAGACTCAGGTCACATGCTTCATACAATCGAAGAAGACACGGTTTTCAATGTGAATACTTGCAATTACAAATTCAAAATTGATTTCCCACAAATATCCTACAATATTTGATAAAGAATAGTCTTTGTGCAAACACTGCTTCCGGAAGACCTCTAAATATGAATGTTTGCAGAAATCAAACACTTAAGGGGATCACATTCAAAGAGCTTTAGAATTTAAAGGAATTCTGGTGGAAAGTTTTGTGCAATATTCTCCCAGCTCTGTAAATCTGATCCAAAGCCCACTGAAATCAATTGAAAGATTCCCAGTTGACTTCACTTGGCTTTGAATCAGGCTCCATACATGAACGCCTCCAAAACACTTTAAAGAAGGGGCTAATATTGACAACAGGCCATGTAAGTAAAAAAGTAAAGCTATAAAATAGACTATAAATATGTTACAGATGTGCTGAAGAGAGAGGGTATTCTCCCCTAAAGAGTCAGAAAAATGACTGCTAAAAAGAGGCAACTCTAAAAAAACAAACCAAAAAATATTCAACTCTGAATTCTCCAAGTAAAGATCAATAAATATAATTTGATGAGGGAAAGGGATAGGACCAAAATGGGTGTAATTTTGGTTTTGAAGGAGCAATGGGTGTTTTATGCAGTGCAAAACCAACAACAGTTATAGAAACAGCTGATGAAAATCCACAGGCTGTAACCACTTTAGAGTGTGTGAAATGTATAGTTACATAATTCACAGATGGAAAGCTACATTAAACAGCATTAAAGGTCTTACACACACAGTTTTTACAAAAGCAAACAAATTCAGAGCGAGTGGTAGAACTCTCAGCTTACATCCCGAATCCTTAACGGTCACTTTGATGTCTAGGTCAAGGGCTTCCAGCACAAGTTATACCTATACCTCACCACAAGTATGTTATGGGGCTCAGTGAGTAACCCCAGAAGGAGACAGCATAGCAACAAGAACATGGAAGAGTCACTGGGAGGGTAGCCATTAACAATTATACATCAAAGGGGGCCCTGAGCGGTTCTGTTCGGATCAGGACCAGAACTTTCCTCAATAGTATGGGAAGGATTTGACCTGTGGGCCAGTTCTTTTAATGCTTTTTATTTACAAACATGCTTCTGGTCCACAGAAAGAAAATGCTGATTCTGACGACTTGTGACAATACTATGGCTCAGATTGCTTGCTGTACTACTGCAGATGATAATCATGGGCAAACAGAAAAAAATAGATATTATCTCTGGGGTAATAATGTTATAAAGAGATAACAGCCCCAATTCTCTGCTGGCATAAATTGGCTCAGCTTCACCAAAGACAATGAAGCTCCATTAATTTACACCAGCAGAGAACTGGACGTGATTACTAAAGCTGGGTGAATAATTCATAAATTAATCCTCTAATTAATTTCACCTTTTTCTGTTCATGAGATTTCTTAACAGATTCCAATTTATTCAAACATATTCTTATTGGCAATTCTTTTTGGAATAATTCTTGGCCTTTCTCTCATTCTGAACCAGACTGTTGCAAGTATTCAACATTTGTGACATGATTGGACATCAAGGTCATGTGGCGGGTTTCTGTTCTTGTGAGAATACACATGATTGCAAATTTAGAACGGTTTGCCACAAATGCTGTGCAATGTTCACTCAAAAGTCACAGTTTGCATGGACTGTAACTGCCAGGAAACTGATTTGCTGGAATAGTCACAGAAAGTGAACAAAAACAAATTAGTTGAAAAAAACAAATTTTAAAAATGTATTTATTGCCAGTATTTACCCAGCTCCAATATTAACAAATTACCAATAGAAATTTCCCATCTTGTTCTTCCCCTTTGTTCAAGTAAATGCATTTTTTTATGGACATGAATAATTGAGTAGCCCAGTGACTTCTAGGTATTACATATTTATAAATTCTCTCTCTCTGTTTTATAATTAAAAGATTCTATGGGAATGGACTAGTGACTGTCTCTCCCTGCTATGCCCGAGGCTCATTTTTTGGCCAAAGTACCTCATACAAAATATAACAGTAATTTTAAACATTCAAACATTTGTTTCTGAAGGTGTCTTTGCAGAGCTTTGGTTCATAGTAGTCTCCCATTAAGAACACAAGAAGCAGTTCTCTTGCTTTCACAGTGCATTCCTCTTTGTTACCTGCCCTATACTACTGTATAGTATTATTGTGATTTGATATTTACATTGTGGTAGCACCTATAGGCTAGTCCGGTTGGGCCCCATTGTACTAGGCCACACGCAAACGGAGAATTAGCCCCAATGAGCATTGCCATCCAGAGGAGAAGCTGTGAAAGGGAAGGGTCAAGCGGGCTAAGGAAGGGTTTGCAGAAGACGGGGTAACAAAAAAGAAGATGTACACAATTCCTAGCCAAGCTGGAACCATAGTCATAACTGACCACCTGCCCTACCATTTCTAGGGTAGGCGCTGCTAAAAATCTGCTGGATGACTGCATTTCAATAGCAAACAAAGCGATCGCTCTCTCCATATTTACAGAATAAGCCATCTGGAAGCGCTTTCAGGTCATCCTGGATGAAAGGTGCCATGGAAATACAAGTTACCATCATTAAGATATGTTGAATCAAGGCCACTAGAATACATTAGGCTGTCCTCCGGACGCCAGCTTTCCATGAAAGAAATGCAAGACACAGTGCTAAGTGCACCCCAGTGCACTGACGACACTACAAAAATCCCGAGTTGGGCACAAATGTGTATTATCCATCATCCGCTCACTTGCAAGGCAATCAGATATTTATACTCCTTTATATTCCAAGCACTTTTGTTTTGCCATAAATGCCCTTTCCTGCTGAGAAAATGGAGCACCCTATTTCCACAGAGGCTGGAAGGATATTTGCTATAAAATTTCATAGTAAACACTTCATTTTCTAACAAAAATAGCCCATTTTCTCCCCTTTCATTATAACAACATTGAGTTGGCCAGAGTAAACAAAGGAATTAACAACGCCCATGTCTCCAGTTAAATGCCTTGGCCCTCTACACCTTCCCATTTAATCAGTGGCTCAGGAGCCATTCCTTTGTATACTCCAGCAAATTTAACATTAGTTCCTAATGAACCTGCTAGCTAAACAAGAATGAAGAGAATGCAGGAGAGGCTAAATCGCTACATAAACAGAATTTGCTTTGAAGGTTGTGTGTGAGAATCATAGCAGTGTACATTGAACGGTTTTGTTTTTTCCTAGATTACGTTACATAATTTTTGTGTAACCCACTGGTCAGTGTCAATTACAGGTCCCCTCCGGTGCCCAATCCACAAAGGATAAGTGTGTTTACAGCACCCCCGTGGGGAGTTTGCGGTCCCAGATTCAATCCTCATTTTGTCAGCCAGACACCACAACTGCACTGTTTTATTACTCTGCACTGTTACAGGTAGAAGATCCAAGAAGCTATACTGGGTTTGTTCTGTGGCAACAATATTAAATGTTTAGGTGAGACACCAGAAAACAAGCCTTACTTCAGTTTCTGGCGCTTTGGAGGCTCCTACTGGAATATGCAGATATGATCCCGGCGAAGCACTTAGTCCCAGAAGTCAAGGGGACTTAAGCAGATACTTAAGTGCGTTGCTGAATAAAGGGCTATCCCGATGGATCGTTCACACACTTATTCAATTAAGAACTGCAAAGGGTATATTGAATTGCAATTAAGGTGAATTTATTTTCCTTTGTTATTATTTTCTCAGTTTGTTCAGTGCCTGAGGAATCTCAACAATGGAGCACTAGATACATTCCATAGTGAGCTCTTAATTGGCATTAGTAAATATTTCCGGATGTAATATTTCACTAATTCAAAGAAAATCAGACATAGCCTATTATATTCAATTTACTGCAATAGCATCTTTCAGATTTTGACAGTTATGATGATAAAGCAATAATGCATTTGCGAACAATTGTTACCCACAGCTACGAAACACTTGGATAGCTATTAGCCTAAAGCAAAATCAGATCTCCTTAGCACTCTCAAAGCAACTGTTAGCTGTTGGAAGGTAAAACGCACACACATATATTTGCATTGTCCAGACCAGTGACGCACCTAAACCAGATTCACGGTGTTGTGAACATCATTGGCTTAAAGGATTTAAACCTTTTTCGAATCTAAAAACCTTTTAAATTCTGTACTTAGAAAACTAGACCATTTAAGGTGGGTATCGCCTGACAGCTAATTTTCTAGGGATTTTGGTGGCCACTGTGGTTTCTGGATGATAACAGATAAGGTGGGACTTGAGGAATCTTGGAAGGAACAATTCCTGACATGCCTCCTTTCTTCTGCCCCCAGCCTTTGCCCCGAGCCTCTGCCCCTGGTGCATCTAATTTCTCTACCATCACTAGTAGTCTTAAACTGCCCTCTGAGCCTGAAACCCAACCAGAGAAGAGGGAATTGGCATGGAGCCCTGAGTAGCCACAGACAAGGAGATAAGGCAGGCAGCTGAGGGTAAGTGAATGAGGAGCACTGGGGATGTCTGGAGATCAGAAGATTCATTTCCAGAAGATATACTTTCTGTGAAAGATGAGTTGGAACAGAAGTGAGGAGGAAAAGAGGCTGTCAGATGTAGAGAGGAAGCAGGTGGAGAAGTCATTACACTCCTTTTGTCTGTAAGGGCACATGGTGGAGAGGAAACATAGACAGTAATGTTGCAAGTGGGAGAAAGCATCACAAAGACGCCCTGGTTTGGCCAAGTCAATGGAATGACCTTTAAACTGAATATTAGTTTGCTATTTAGTATGTTTGGGATTGACCACTACAACTTTCTGTTTTGAAAACAAAGTAAAAAGTCTGCAAAGGTCCAATCTCACAGAGACATGCTAACCAGCATCTCCCAGATCTAACAGGCATGAATCGAGAGGGGCTATAGATTCTAAGAGGATGAATCCAACAAATCTATATAGCATCTAGTCTAAAATGCTACAGGAATTGGAGAGAGAATGGTGATCTTTCTATGAGATCAATCATGAACCCAGCAACATGCAGCCTACCTGCATTCCCAAACTTCATGCAAGGGGACAGCAGCCAAACCTGGACAGCTAGCTCCTCTTCCCTCAAGACATGTGGGCAGAGCCTTGGCTGGAGTAGGGACCAGTGTATTTTTAACCTCAGGCTATCAAGCAAGGGAAATTAGAGACCCTTCCTGCCATGGCTTCTCCCAGGGGCTGAATGAAAGAGCATCTCTGCTGGCCTGGAAACCAGACAGTGTACATTTCTCCCACTCCCAAACCTGGTCATTCCTCGCTGCAGCTAATGTTTCATCAGTTTCAACAAAGATGTTTTCCAGGTCTAGGAAAAAATTTCTTGTCAGAGCGGGAGAGAAAGATCATGGTTACAGAATAGCTAATAATGCAGCAGTTAGGACACTGATCAGCAATGTGGAAACCCAGGGACCCCCCTGTTGGATCTGGAGCAATGAGTTGAACCTGGGCCTTCCACATCCCAGGTCAGTGCTCTAACCATGGGGCTGTTGGCTATTCTGGGGTCTCTTGCTCATGTTTTTCATGAAAAATTTCAGAAGGTCTCATGAAATGCAATTATTGATTGCCAAATAGCTCTACCACAACTTACCAAGCCCCCACCCCCTTCCCAGATGTGTTTGGGTTTCCTGGTTCTATTTTATCTCAAAACAGCAGCATTTGGGGTGGGAAGTTCAGAAAAAGGTTTGTCTCAACTGAAATGGAGAAGTTTATGCTAGAGAATACAACAATAATGGAAGAAATTCTGCAGGTCCTGTGATTATGGAAATCTACTTGATTCTACCTGAAATCTACCTCATTCCTGAATCTATAAAAACACAGGTAGGTTTAGATCAAAACAGTATCAATGTTGGTAGGGCACTGGACTGTACTCCTGGATCGGCCACTGACCTGCTGTTTGACTATGAGTGAGGCCTTTCCCTTTTCTGTGCCTCTGTTTCCCCTTGTCTTTCTTATCTATTTAAGTCGTAGGCTCCATGGGGCCTCTCTCTTATTACGTGTTTGTTCAGCATCTACCAAAATGGAATCCTGAGCTTGGTTGAAGTCTCTAGGCCTTACTGGAATACAAATAACTGGCAATGACAGAATTTATTTTAATCAATAAATTGGTCAATTTGTGGGGAGGAAAAGGTGAGAATGACAGTAAACCTTCTGAATTAGAAAGGCTACTGACAGGTAGCAATGAAAGATGTGTTATTCAGCCAAAATCCAAAGATGAGTCACATGCAAGGCTTACATTAGAGGCAAATCCAGAACAAATACTCCCACCAAAAAGATTCGGTAAATCTGGCCTTAGTGAGAACTGATGAAAATGTCATCACAGATGAGAAATTGACGCACAAAAATCCAAGCCAGTTAATCTGCTAGAGTGAACAAAACTACATGAAGTCAAGTCAGATTAAGACAAAGAGGGAACACTGACACCAATAAAAATACCAAGAAGAAATGTTAGGCCTGGAAACAAAAGATATACTCTAGTTAGGATACAAGAACAATGGGGGAACTGGTAAGGTGAACCACAGAGGAACAATGATGAAGAATGAACTCTGCTGGATTGAGTTGACAAGGCTACTCTATAGACCACTCTACTGGTGATGAAGATGGTGGAAATCAGGCTGATTTCAGAGGTTTTGGGGACCAGCTTTTAAAACAAACAAGCGAGTCAGGCCATGATATGATCAACAGAGGGAAGATGTGAAGTAATTTCCCTCTGTAGTCCTCTTTTACTATTGGAAGACTAAGCCAATGGTGGCAACCTCAGGATCACTACTCTACCACCCAACTTGTTGGGCCATTGGAAATAACCAATTTTTATTACTATCAGTAGGGAGCTCAATTCTACTTTCATTTATAGCCAAGTAACTCTATTGGCTCCTATTACCCTCAAGTAAATGAAATTCCATTTTTTGATGAATAATTGTCCAAAAAAATTCCAAACGGCTCTAGTGAGCTGGTTGCTCATGTAACCAGTCCCAATGACTTCAGTGGAATTACTCTCATAAGTAAGTGGTCAACAATGCCGGTAAGAGTTGTACACAATCTATTTCTTTGTGTGTAGAGTTTAAGAAGAAGTCTGCACGGTTGCTAAATTAGCAATAGGGAAGTCACTTCTTGCAGTAAACATTTTTTTACCAGAAACACTTGACATTTAGGAGAAGCCATTTTCTTTCCCCTCAAAATTTGCTTTTTTTCTACAGGGAAAATTGTCTCAAATTGTATAGCATCAGAATTTCTATCAGGTCACCTAGTAAGTGATCAGTTGGAACACCGGAAAATTTCCAGTACATGCCCCAAATTGCAATTCATTGGTGTTTGAATTTCCACTGAGCTACAACAAGGAAGCTATTTTGAACAAGCAAATCTGAGCAGTCTTGATGTTGGTGAGCAGTAGCTTGGAACTATAAAATAAAATGTTAGTATTTTCCATTTCAAAAACTCCAGGATCAACATGAATTAATGAGTGTAAAAAACCGAAGCACCCCTTTGTGGTACTGAAAGAGCACTAGCAATCAAATGAACCATTGCGAGTTGCTTGCAGTGGGAAACCAAATTAAATATGAAATAAAAGTTAAAAATGCATAACGTTTAAAAAATTTCTTTAGGATCTTGATGAATCCCTTTCCTACCTTCCACGCAGGTGAATTCCACCACAAGTGACAGACAATAGCATGGCTGATTTAATTATATCTCATGTTAGGATATAGATATTCAGGCCTGTCTGTAAAGGCCTATACTCTAAGAATTTAGGTGTATTCTTATCACTTGGCTAGTTAGAGGTATAAAAGAAAGAATAAAAATCACTGTCTGCCCATGTAAGGTCCTTCTCTTATTGTGACAGTCTGAGGCCCTGTTCTTAGGCTAAAGCCTTTGGCTAAGCAACAGAGGCAGCCATAAGCTGGGAAGCGACCGGTCACCTCCTCACATTCCAAACTAGTCACATTGAAATAAGGTGCTATTGGGCTGTTAGGAATACAATCCTGTCCTGATAGTGCCTATCACCTCCAGAGAAAGGGAAGTGCCTAGAAGATGTAAAAGGAAACTTAGTTTGATAGCATCCTGTCTGGCAAGAACTCACTTATCAATAGCTGGGATGTGAAATCCTCACTTCTGTATTGTTTTGTCATTATAGTTCCCACTTTGCTATTGTTTGTCTATATAATCTCTGTCTGGTTCTGTGATTGTTCCCGTCTGCCGTATAATTAATTTTGCTGGGTGTAAACTAATTAAGGTGGTGGGATATAATTGGTTACATAATCATGTTACAATATGTTAGGATTGGTTAGTTAAATTTCAGGAAAATGATTGGTTAAGGTATAGCTAAGCAGAACTCAAGTTTTACTATATAGTCTGCAGTCAATCAGAGAGCGGGTGGGTGGGGGGGGATGGAAACAGGGAATGGGGGTGGGGAAATTGGAATCATGTTTTGCTAAAGGGGGAAATGGGAACAGGGACACAGGTGTAAGGCTCTGTGGTGTCAGAGCTGGGAAGGGGGACACTAAGGAAGGAAACTGGAATAGTGCTTGCTGGAAGTTCACACCAGTAAACATCGAATTGTTTGCACCTTTGGACTTCGGGTATTGTTGCTCTCTGTTCATGCAAGAAGGATCAGGGAAGTAAGTGGGTGAAGGAATAAGCCCCCTAACATCTCACTACTTGCAAAATAAAATGCCTGACTTTGTGCAAAATCCCTGTCTAATCAGAATTTGCTCTAGAGGAGAAACTGACCAACAGTTTATGACCTGAAAAGTGACACAATTAAAACTATTGTTTTAGGAGCAGATTCTACCACTACTTATTATCTGTATTTCACTAGCATGTAGGAATCCAAAGCATGGACCGAGATCCAATTGTGCGCGGCTCTGTACAAATACAGATGAAAAACGCGGTCCCGGTCTCAAAAAGCTTATAATCAAAGTGTAAACCAAGAGGCAACAGGTGGATGCAGTCACCAACAGGAGAGCAGAAGGAAACAATGAGAGTCAAACCAAAACCATAAAGAACCCAATTCCAATCACATTGAATGAAACTACTCTGAGTAAAAAGAAAAGGAGTACTTGTGGCACCTTAGAGACTAACCAGTTTATTTGAGCATGAGCTTTCGTGAGCTTTTATGATAAGCTGTTGCCAGCGGGGGAGTGAGGTGGGAGGAAGTTTTGTTTCATGGTCTCTGTGTGTATATAATGTCTTCTGCAGTTTCCACGATATGCTATGCATCCGATGAAGTGAGCTTTAGCTCACGAAAGCTCATGCTCAAATAAACTGGTTAGTCTCTAAGGTGCCACAAGTACTCCTTTTCTTTTTACGAATACAGACTAACACGGCTGTTACTCTGTACTCTGAGTAAGGTACTACTCAAGTTGAATAAGAGTGGAGGAATTTTGTCCTTAATTTAATAGTATCACAGAGTCAAATGGACTTTACTGCTTCCACTGTTATTAAGAAATGGAAGAACCATAATCCATAAAGAATAATATATTGTGGAGTTATGATTTTCTGTTTATAATGTCAGGGCATCTCAGACAGTAGAAATTCATGGTATCTCTAGGTTCAGTCCTGAAGAAGAGAGTTAAATTTTAACATTGTTATTCATCATTTTATAGTTAGATGTGAACAGTCACTCTCTTGTGATGTGAAAGCTAGTTTCCCTTGGAATACAGTGAACAAATTCCTTACAATTGGCTCTGCCTAAGTTAGCTACAGTACAAAGATCCAAGGTATGTCTTAGAGTATGTACCTTCCTACTCCAAGGTTAGCTTTTCATTTAACTGTCTAGTCGCACTGTATTGCAGCTTCAGTAAAGGAAACGCATCTCATCTAGAATGCTGTAAGGACCAGGGCTTTTTAACCCCCTCCCATTGAAACCAATACAAGTTTTGCCAATGACCTCAGCAGGGGCAGATTTAGGCCTCATTAGCCCAATTCTTTTTCTCATACTCAAATTACTGCTGATTAACACAGTTGTGAGAAGAAAGTCAGGCCCTAGTCTCACTACTTTCTTTGCTGTGACAGTTAAACCAAATTTGGCCCCAACTATGTTTTGTAAAAAGATTAAAAACCAATATAAGAACAGCCATACTGTTTCAGACCAATGGTCTATCTAGCTCAGTACCCTGTCTTCTGACAGTGGCCAGTTCCAGGTGCTTCAGAGAGAATGAACAGAACAGGGCAATTAACGAGTGATCTATCCCCGGTTATCCAGTTCCAGCTTCTGGCAGTCAGGGAGTTAGGAACACCCAGAGCACGGGGTTGTGTCCTTGACCATCTTGGCTAATAACCACTGCTGAACTTATCTATACCCTCCAGGAACTTATCTAATTCTTTTTAGAACCTACTTATATATTTGGCCTTCACACCATCTCCTGGCAATGGGTTCCACAAGCTGACTATGCGCTGTGTGAAGAAGTACTTCCTTCTGTTTGTTTGAAACCAGCTGCCTATTATTTTCATCGGGTGACCTCTGCTTTGTGCGTTATGTGAAGGGGTAAATAAAATTTCCGTATTCACTTTCTCGACACCATTCATGATTTTATAGATCTTTAACATATTCCCCCTTAGTCGTCTCTTTTTTAAACTGAATGGCCCCCGTCTTTTTAATCTCTTCTCATATAGAAGCTGTTCCATACCCCTAATTATGTGGTTGCCCTTTTCTGTACCTTTTCCAATTCTAATATATCTTTTTTGAGATGGGGTGACCAGATCTGCAAGCAGGTTCAAACTGTGGATACACCATGGATATATATCTATTAGTGGCATTATGGTATTTCCTGTCCTATTATCTATCTCTTTCGTAATGGCTCCTAACATTCTATATGCTTTTTTGACTGGTGATGCACACTGAGTGGATGTTTTCAGAGAACTATCCACAATGACTCCAAGATCTCATTCTTGAGTGGTAACAATAGAAACCTTTCCATTTTTTTAAAATATCCAAATGTAAATAGTACCTGAAATGAAGAGTCTCCTCAACACAAACATTGCATATTCCTATTCCACCTAATTCCCTCACTCTTGCTTTACTTTTAAAGCAACATACTGGCAAAAAAAAAATAAAAATGAAGTTTTAATTAAATTGCATTGTTTTCAAATACCAAAAAATAAAAAAATAGTGAAGCTGTGTGTGTAATAACCTTAAAACCGAGAGAAGTATTCCTTTCTTTTTCAATTCCAACAGTTATCTCAAGCAAATTAATGTCCCCTTGCTGCTCAAACACTGAAGTACATTCCTATGCACAGTAAAAGAACAGATTGTGCGGGGTGGGAGGAGGGGGAATCCATAAAAAAAAATTGGATTTTTTAGAGGAAGAAAAGTTAACTTTACAGTTATTTCTATTATAAAGGAGGAGTTATTTAGCTCTTGTAGCTGGGGAAGGAGAAGGTGTATACCACTTCTATAGCCAGGTAAGTAGAGAGTCTCTCTCAATTTCTTGAATTTCCCCATATGAACCTTTATTTTGCAAAGCCATCTTACATACAATATGATGGGGAAGTGGGCTTTGGATTTTTTTAAAGCACTTGTTAAGATACCCAACTCCTGTGAACGTCCTAAATGGGACACTATACAACAAGACTTGTTAAACATCAATGTTTTCCTTGAAGGCACAAAGAGTCTGCTGGAAAGAAACCACTTAGTTTCTATCTCAGCTCAGCGATGATCATTCACCTGGGAAGCTTACAAGTCAGGCTGCTCTTCCTCACCAAGGGCTTCGCTCTGAAAATTAATGAGTTACGGGCTCAGATGCAAGCTAAGGGGTCCAGTCTCTCTTTGATACGTGCATTTAACGCACAATGAAGTTAACAGGAGTTCGTCATACGGAATATCAAGTGAAAAAGAACCTGACTCCGCATTACTGAGTATTGATTTTCACAGCAAATGCTTTACACTGGAACCAGACTTTTTTTTTTCTTTTCTTTGTTCAACGGTTTAGATTCAGCTGCCAGAGAGTCAACCTGAATCTTCATGAACCATTAGCAGCCCGTTTACGAATGACAGCTGGATAATTAGTTTGGTGCCTTCTGGTGCCACCACACACCAGCTATTTTTCTGCTGCTATATCAGCACTATGCATCTGCCCTCCCTGCAGCAAAAAGGCTCATAACTGGATATTTTTCAGGAAAACCTTTAAAATATTTGTGTGTCCATATTATAGACAAAGGTGTCATTGAGAGAGATCAGTCTCTTACCATTGACCTGCAGGCAAATACTTCTCTTCTGGGATTACATCCCACATACACACACACACAAGGGGAATTAAAAAATAGGAAAGCAAAAGGTGAGGTGAGAACAGGCCAGCAAAACCATCATTGTAAGGCACAGAATCCTGATCCAATAGCAAAAAGGAAATATTTTCTAGAGAGCCAACTGCAGCATGCATCTCACTGCATGCTGCAGTTCACCCAGACAGCAGCTCTGCCAGTATTTTGGATCGTTCCCAGTTTCTCCAGTATATTTGCTAAACACCAGGCCCAACGCTGCCTTGTGTCATTTCAATAGGACCATTTGTATGAATTAGAACTTCATATGCGTAAGGATTGTGCTTTGAGCCCAATGTTTTCAACAACTGATGCAGGTCTTTATTTTCCCTTATTTTACACCTTTATTATATACTATGCGAAACAAATTCTTCCCTACCCTCAACAAATACCCCCTAATACACAGTCCACCTATGTTGGAAATTCTGAGCTTTCCCCTAATTATATACCAAGGCAGTGATGCAGTACACATCTTGTTCCAAACTCATGTCTTGTCTCTCCTCCTGGATCCTTTCATCCAGACTTCAGTGCTGTAGAACAATTGCTAATCTTTAGTGACCTTCTGCACCAATGGGCCCTGCTCCTGGGGATTAAAATCGATTTTTTTCTCCTTAGCCTACAAAAAGTCTGGTGGGCTGCCCTTGCTTCGTTATTTGAGTGACACCCAGAGCAGACTATGTGAAATCAGCCATTTGCATTGGAGTAGAAGCGGCAGCAGACAGCATGGAAGCAGTCTGAATACAGCATGCTATGTAACATATCTATCCCTGTCCAAAATACACTGAGGGAGGCTGTTCTTAGAGGATGTAAAATCTACAGTGCGTATAAAGACTTGCTGAATTGCCATATGGGGTATAAAGACAAAAGTTTGTGTGAACCAGGATAAGTAGCGTGAAGTTAGCTTTAATAATTAATCCTACAAGAACTGCAGATTAAAGAATTATTCTGAACAGAAGTGAGTTATTAAGAGCACATTTAGACTACATTCTTCATGCTCAGGTACCCTGACAACCAGGGAACTATTACGGGTTTGCTTTCCTAAGAAGGAGAACCAGGCCCTTTTATGACTGACAAGCTAAATCTTACACCAAGACTGTTACTGAATACACTATGTGTCACGTCAAGTATAAAAATTAACCTTCTGCAAACAGGTATGGTTTAGATACTGCCGTGATGCTATTTACTGCATATCTATAAGAACAAGAGAATGGAGCTTTAAGGGCTAAAGAGAAATGCAAAACTGTCTTTCTCAGTCAGAGATCAAAGTATACGTGGGAGGTTCCTTCATGTAGGTCCCATAAATTAGAAGGCAGCTCTCCCCACTGAGGATACAAAACTCTTCGGAGGCTACACCTATGCTGTAAATGGAGGTATGATTTGCAGCTCTTGTAAACATACCCATTGTAGGTTTAATCTAACTAGCATGGCTCAGTGAGGATGCAGCGGTGTGCAAGCCCTGGGATACTTATTCACATTGCCAGTCAGTGCCACTGCTTCCTCACTACTGCTTTGAGCGGCACTACTTAGATTAGATTAAAGGTAGAGTGCATGTGTCTATATGAGCTCATGTTATACCCCTGGCAGCAGTGTAGACATAGCTTGAGTCTTCCCTCACAGGCGGCCTTCATTCTGACTTCTGTAATCAAGGTCCCTCCATTCCTCACATTTCCCAGGTGGCTCATTAATTCCCTGTTTCTGGCCCAGCTCTGCTATTATGTGAATTCCTATACTCAGGACAGGTATAGTCCTATAGCTGACCAGAGGCCAAGGGTTAACCACTTCTCCCCCCCCCCACACACCCGCTCTCCTGCTGGTAATAGCTCATCTTAAGTGATCACTCTCCTTACAGTGTGTATGATAACACCCATTTTTTCATGTTCTGTGTGTATATAAATCTCCTCACTGTATTTTCCACTGCATGCATCCGATGAAGTGAGCTGTAGCTCACGAAAGCTTATGCTCAGATAAATTGGTTAGTCTCTAAGGTGCCACTAGTACTCCTTTTCTTTTTGCGAATACAGACTAACACGGCTGCTACTCTGAAACTTCTCTCCCAGCATCCAGGTGGGGTTTGTACACGCTTATCACAGGATGCTTTTAAAGTGCAACAGAACTTCAGGATAGGGTGACCACACATCCCAGTTTGGCTGGGACAGTTCCTTTTTTAAACCCTGTCCCAGCCATTCCAACTTTTTTGGCAAAGATGGGCATTTGTCCCATTTGCTCTGGCTGACTTGATCAGTTGGCAAGAGCAAACAGGACAAATGACAACTTCTGTCAAAAAAGTAGGGTGTGGAGGAGCGAGGGGAGGGGCACGATGCTAGCCCCATGCAGGGGGAGGCAGTGGGCAGGCAAGGTTCGAGCAACCAGTCACAGCCTCATGCAGGGGGCAGGCAGAGCTCGAGCAAGCAGCTCAGGCCAGCCCTGTGCGGGGACAGGGGCTCAGGCAAGTGGCTGGGGTGGGGGAGGGGAGGGAAAGAAAGGTTTGGGCCAGCCCCATGTGGTGTCCTCCTACTACAGGTCACCTTGTGGTGTCATCCTACTACAAGACCAACACAGCATCTTCCAGGCAGTGAGTCCAACAAGATAAAGAAGACATTAAGTTGCAAAACAGTTGCTGTTAACTGAAATATGTTTTCCATACTTAGTGGCATCAGTATTAAATAATTCTGGCTTCCCTTATATTGCTTTAGGGCCAAACCCCATCCACTCCTCCGTGGAGGCGAGAAGATCATAAGCCAGTGTACTTCTGGCAAAGAAAAAGGGAACATGGCATGAGGGTAAGGATCCCTGGCAGAAGAATAAGGGGTAGGACAAGGGCTCATGGGTTGGATCTAAGAACTTTCTGCTCCCTGCACAAAGACGGAGCACCAGTTTCCTGGGCTATTGGGCTCATCAGTCTGAGTAGGGGGAGGGGAAGTTGCAAGTCAGTTCTTCTCTCTTCTAATCTAGTTTGCCAATCCCTCCAGAGAAACCCACCCACATGAGTCAAGGGTTTGGCTGCTAAAATTGGGGAGGTGGGATTAAGAGAGTCAAGTTGTGACCTGTAGGATTCAACATTTTGAATTATGGATAAGCAGCTGTGAAAGTCATATTTTACATTTCAGATGTGCCAAGCCACATGCCTAACAGGTTTGTTTCCTTATGTAAGTTAAACTAGAAGTAAAAATAAAACACATTGTGGGAGGCGAGAAATCTTTTCAACCATGAATGGAAAGTGAACTGAAAACAAGTTAAACTAAAGACATTTTCATTCCTACAACCGAGAAAGGGGATTGAGGGGGAATCCCCCTGCAAACGTGGCAATTGCAGCATTCCCAAACTCAGGTAGCCTACTTCCATCCAGATGCTTCCACTCTGCAGTGTATTCTTTGGATTCATAGAAGAGACCACAGGGATCATCCAGTCCGAACTCTTGCATAAGGCAAACCATAGAACTTCACCCTGTAATTCCTGCACTGAGCACAGTAACATGTGGTTGAGCTGAAAAGTATGTTTTAAAAAGGAATCCAATCTTGACTGGAAGACTGACTGACTGGATATTTTACCCAGGAATGTGGTACACTGTTCTAATGGTTAACTACCTTCGCTGATTAAAAAACAAAATTACATCTTACTTCCAGTTTTAATATTTCTAGCATCAACCACTGAATTCTGTTTTTAAAGAGCCCTCAAGTATCAGACATCTCCTTCTGTAGGCACTTCTAGACAATGGTCAAGTTGCTTCTTATCCTTCTCTTTGAAAAACTGAATAGATTAACCTTGTTCAGTCATCAATTGTAAGTTTCTCACTTCCAAACCCAGAATCAATTTTCAGCTCTCCCTAGAGCCCTCTCCAATCTGTAAAGAGGATGGAAGCATGGGTGCTTTATCTTATGCTCTTCTGTTGAATAGTTTTCCTCTGACAACCCTGTCTTCGGTCTGGAAATTGTACCAATTTACTGAGGTGTAACTAACATTGTCACTGGATTTTGCCTACATATATGTGTTTTATATTTAGTGCGTGCAGAGCGAATGATCTTTAGAGGGTTCACCCTCTTCACACCTCATTTTGACAATTTCTTCTGGTTTCAATGACTTTTCCCACGTCTGGTTAGGTAGTCTCTCTCAAACTGGAAGAAGCTGTCAACAGAGTACATCTGCTATCTTTCTGACCACCCCCTCCCCCCGCCAAATCTAGGTCTCCTTAATTTTGCTAAATTCCTACCACAGAGGCTCAGTTGCCCTGACACTCTCTGCTAATCCAGAGGCAGTCTATTCTACTTAGTTGTCATATCCTCCAGGATCACCCAGGATTCCATACACACTTCTCCCCAGTGAAGTTCTGGTACGGTTGAGAAATGAAGTAAGCAGCCAAGCCCAGCAGAGAATGCCTGACCCTTTGATGAGTTTTGTTGGATATCAGGGAGTTCCCGATTACTACAAAGAGGTGGAGAGTTCATTTTGAGGTTCAGATCAGTTCTTAGGTGTTCCAAACCTAGCGAGCCAAGCCCTAATGCAGTAGAACCTTGCTAGTCAAAACACCAAGAAACCCTTTGTAAATTACTGTAGTTCTTTGAGGTAGGCCATGTCTACACTACAGAGTTTTGTTGACACAAATTACATTGACGTACAGCCGCCAAAGTTTGTATGTTGCCCGGGTTCACAGACACTTGACTGCATGCGTTGGCACTGTAGGTACTTGCCAGGAGTGCTTGCGTTGATGTAAAGTGTGATGCACCATGGATATCTCAGTATGTCCCAGGCTGCTAACAAAGTGCAATGCTTTTTGGGACATTTTACAGTGCTATGTAGGATAGCAGTGATTCACCCAGGGATTTCTGACAGCTAAGGGTCAAATTCCCACTATGCCACTTTCTCTGTCTCATGAGTGAACAATCAATCAAAAAGAAAGGGTAAGAACACATCACAGTCAACCTTATTATGTCCTAGATAATGAGAAGCTCATTTACTTTGGCAACGGAAATTTAAATTTATAATAATCATATATTAATTTTTGCAAAAATAAGGAAATTCAATACTTGCTATTCATTTCTGGCAAAAAAAAATAAAGATTGAGTGTTTTTTGGCAGATTGGCAATGTTCTATTTTAATATAAAATACTTTCTTTTGATTAGGGAACTTGCTTCGTCAGTGTTTTGTTCATCTTTTTAAACTCTTTAAGGTCCTAAATAATTCTACCTCACTAGTAAAAACAACTTCTTCTCTGCTCTCCTTGGCTGAATGACTATCCCACGGGGTCCACAATCAAAGGTTTCAGCTTTAAAAGTAACTTCCTTAAAGCAGTTACAATGAACTATTCTAGGGAAAACCACTGCATTTGATTTCTCATTGAGTAAGGAAAATGTCTTACAGCTTGGAGATAGAAAGCTTCAAAGATCCATTACATTCCCACATAAACACTAAACTCAAAGATCAAAGTATTATATTTGGCAAAAATCATTCAGATGTGATCTATACTAGTTCACCCACTATGATATTTTTTCTTCCCTTAACCTAGTGGCTCTCAGCCTTTCCAGACTACTGTACCCCTTTCTGGAGTCTGATTTGTCTTCTATACCCCCAAGTTTTACCTCACTTAAAAAAAAATCTGGCTTACAAAATCAGATATAAAAATACCCCCAAAAAAGTGTCACTGTCTATTACTGAAAAATTGCTGACTGTCTCATTTTTTACCATATAATTATTAAAAAAATCAATTGGAATATAAATATAGTTTCACTAAAGCAAGTGTATTCCATCCTTTTCTGCATATTAGAACAGTAATCCTTTCATCTTTCCAGTATTTCTTTTATTCCAGATTCCTTTAGGAACCCATTTTGTGGTGTTTGGCTTAAAGGAAGTAGATTGGACTCACTATTGGCCATATGCATGAGTAAAATCTATTTTTTATTTTTTTCTTTGGACAAACATTTTTGATATCAATATGAGAAAATTCAAAAATTTAAGTGTTGATAAAACACAACTATTTCATACACAAAATTAGAAAAAGCTAATTTAAAAGCTAAGGATTAATTTGGGTCATCCAATCAGATTCTGCCCTCAGTGACACCTATGCAATATTACTTGCACAGGTGTTGCCAAGAGCAGAATTTAGTGCATATTTAAAATCCAGGCTGATAGGATCTCCAGAGAGGATTCAGTTTCTGCAGTTGTCTCCTGGGAGTGGACTCTTTACTCACAGAGAAACCCACCAATCTCAAGAAGTGATCCAGTTAATTTACATCTAAGAAGCAGAACAGAGAAAACTAACCGTCCTGTGAACTTTACTTATCCCTCATCCAGGCCCTTACAAATGCACTAGACAACCCTTGCTTTTCATTTGGGGTGCATGAAACTCTTTACACAAGTCTTGGCTTCTATCCAAGAGAATTTATATATATATTTTTTTGCAACTCGCACTGTTATTGTTTTCTTGCTAAAGAGTTAAATTAAAGTTCATCCAAGCAAAAATGCAGTAGAAGTGGCCACTAGCCTGAGGTCAGTTTCGGCTCTTGAGATTTGCAAGGCAGCCACTTGGAGCTGATTACACAGTTTCATAAAACGTTTTTGACTTGATATTGGGTCGCATAAGTGCTCTAAATGTGGCTTGGCTGTGCTACAGTACAAATGATGTTTTAAGTACCCAGTGCTCATTCTCTTCACGCTCCCCTTGTCTTTCACTGTATTCCAAAATTTTCCCATGCCTTATGTGTTTTATTCTTTCTTTCTGATAACTGTGCATATTGCGGTTAGTTATATATATAGCCACGTGTGCAGCATACTATAATTAGACTGCCCTGCCTAAAGGAAAAGAGCATGCTGTTGGTGTATGTATAAATTCATACTGCCACCTTATCTTTTCTCCCCAAAGACTGTACTATTTTTAAATTTCCAGTAGTTCTGCTTATAACTTATCTTTCAATAGTATATCAATGTTATACACTCAGCATTTTCCCCATACTGCAATCTTACTCAATTCTTCGCTGATGCAGTAGTCACCATTAGAAATCCAACATCTGCTAACAGTCTCCAAACAGGTTTCAGAGTAGCAGCCGTGTTAGTCTGTATCCGCAAAAAGAACAGTACTCCGGTTCTTTTTGCAGTCTTCAAACAGGCATCACAGCTTAAAGCACCCTATTCTAAATTTTCTGCCTCTTACTATTCCCCTGTTATAGGGTTCATGGAAAACTTAACTCAAATACCACAGTGTAATACCAGTTGGCAAATGCTGTTTGATTTTTCATGTTCCCAGTTTTAAAGCAACCACTATCTACAGGCATAATCTCTATTAACAACAATAACTACATACAGACATAAGCCACTAATGTGTCTCAGAATCATAACAGATGTCAACACGCTTCAGGATTTTGCTTTGTTGTTGCAGGGCAAATCAAATTTGTCTATCACTTAAAACTCTACCCAAAAGTCTGATCGTGTTATATTCAATGTAACTATTGCCATTCAGAAGTGATTTCAAGGTAAATGAGACACAGCCACAGAAAGTTAACACACACTGTGGAGAAAATGGCACCCCCAAAATCTGCATCACCTTTCATTTCATCTGTGGTTTTGGAGTGTCACAGAGTTAGAAAGTTTTTGATATCTAAAGCATAAATATTAAGCACTAGCAAGTAACATCAGCTATGACTATTTATTCCAGCTGGAAATCAGAGCCTAGATTCTCTTTCTCATTCTTTCACCCACAGGATTTGAGCTTAACTAGTTCACTTGTGAGACAAATCTACCTTGAACTGTAAATTGAATCTCATGATTTATTATCTATTGATAGCGATAGATCTACCCCACTGGCACACATGGGCCCAGTTCTGTTCCACATTTATAACAACAGGAGCATACCCTATAAATCTTCATCCGGCAGGTCGCCAACCAGGAGATATATCCTACCTGCTGCCTGTTTTTGAAGTGAGCATGGGAGGGATATAGGAATGGCTGAAGCAACTCAGAGGTTCCAAACATACAGCAGTGTTGCAGGAAAAAAACAAACAGTCTGAACCTCTGCATATTTCAGATTGTAACACTCATTGAAATGGGGCAAATCACACACACTTTTCCACAACTTAGAAGAATCTTCTTATAGTGAAGCCAGTGCAATTCTGCTGTGCAAGAGATAGGGGCAGGATGCAGGGATTGCATACCCTCAGATGCCAAAGAAATCAACTCTGTTGACACACAGTCCTTGCATGTTTCCATTCATTTCACATTAAGGTTTCCCTTCTCTCCCATAAGAGCTCCAGCGTCATATTTTGGGAGGAAGCTTAAGTTCTGCAGAAACTGATTAACCGCCAACATGCCTGCAAGAGCTGCCTACTCATCACAGGCAAACGAATTTCTCAAGCATTGCTCATCTCATACATTTTAATGTACAAAAGCCAATTCTGGCTGAGTCTTCAACCTTCCAAGAATATTTTTAAAATCTCAGGAACACTTGGCTCTTGTGCTAGACATCTTATTGAGGAACATAACAGATCTGGAATGTTGACTATTCTTTGTAGACATATGGAGAATAGACATTACATTGTATATATCATTATCTTTAAAAAACCTTTTTGGTGGTGAGTGGCAGCTATCGGGATGTGATGTGTACCCCATTAACCTAACAAATCTTGCATGGGCCATAGGGCAGTACAAAATTGCATTGGTTTTAAGTTTTAGCTCCACTGTTTGAAGGCCAGTGTAACACACTGTGTCTTATCTCGGTTTGGTTATAAACTCTATCCCTATTCAGCAGAAAAGTGGTTAGTGGGTACACAGTACTAACTAAAGAATGACTGATACTGGTCACCTCTATCATTGGTCACCTCTATCATTCATTTGACCTTGGACCCAAAGCTGTTCCCAAAAAAAGGTATGATATGGGATATTATTAAACAATAGTCAATATTTTTCATTAAAAAGGAGAATAATTATTGGGCCAAATTCAGACCGGATTTGAAGAGATACAGCTGCAATTAAGTAAACAGAACTGCAGCCGTTTACACCTGTTCTGAATCCAGCATGTCTTATTCAGCTTTAAATGACAGTCATCTTTTTGCAGCCATTTCTTTTTTAAAAATTGTAGCCGTTTTTTAGCAGGTGATTTTTTTCCCCACCCTGCTTAGCTTGTACATGGAGTAGGATCTCAACAAATATACACTATCCTACAAGCTCACAGAGGTTTCTTATCATGATAGTTGGCTTATCATTTGGTAACGCCAACAACGTTTTGCAAACAGGCTGGTTTCCAGATGAAGTGAGACATCAAAGTTTCTGGGTTAAGCATTAAGATTGCAGTGTTTAAAGCAGCATATTTTCTCCCTTTTAGCCACTCTGAAGTTTGGTAGAAAAACCTCCATGGAAATAAAGTGCATTTGATATTGGATCAAATACCGTTTTTATTAGAAAAATCTACTACTGCTGCAGAGTCATATGTTTGGCAACATTTAGGCCTTGATTCAGGCACATGCTTAAGCACCTCGCTAACTTTAAGCACATAAGAAGCCCCATTGACTTCAGTAAGAACTACCTGCAGTCAGTGGGACTACGCATGCACTTAAGTACCTTGCTGAATTGGAGCCTTAATGCAGTCAGACCCTAATTCAGGTATTGACCATTGAACCCTGATCTGGTCTCAGAGGGATTATAGGTGATGGACAATAAAAAAGTCCTTTGCTAAGCATTTTTAATGAAAGTTATGAAAGATGTAACAGCAAGTAGGACAACAAATAACTGGGTTATTAGGCTTGCTATGATTTGTATTTGTATGAGGCCTTGCAGGAATAGTTATGCTGGGATTTAGCTGAATAGCGTAGGCCTAAGCAGATAACCCCAGATCAGATATTTTGCACACTCATTCTGAGAGACAAACAAGTAAGCACAGACGAGTACTGTATACCACAAAATTCTGCATTGGGAGTTTTGGAGCACTTTAGCAACTGGGTGGCTATGCAGTATCTAAATAGACAACATTTACATATAGGAATTATTAAGAAATAAGTGATGTAAATCATTAATATTAATGTTTGAGGCTTTATTATGGATACCCCAAAGGCCACATAGGGATAGGGGCAGCTATAGACCTTATTCTAATCAGGGTAAAAGATCAAATGTGGCATATATCTGTATTATTACCATAAGGAATACACAAAGTTCCTGTTTCTTTGGATTGGTCAGGTCCCTGAGACAGTGTAAACTGAATCAGGACCTCCCTTATGATGGGCTCCACTTACTTTCCATTCTATCTTTGTTTCCAAAGGTCCCCATAAACTGTAAGCATGCATAATGCAATACTGTAAGTATGAACAAAACAAGAAACCACTTTACCACCCTTATCTTATTCCTATATTTATGTATATTGAGCCTTTCTTATGACTTTAATTATAGTTGTCTGTATTAAATAAAGTTTCTCCATGTGTTTCACCAAGTTCCATCTTCGCAATTAACTCTAAGTAGCCGCCTAGAAAAAGAGCCTGGTTTCTGTGACAAGCGCAGGTTGCACCCCAATACATAATCTTAGGAGTGTAACAATTGTTCAGGCTACACAGGAAAAAATTTAAGCATGTGTTTAAGTCCCATTTACCTCATGCTTAAGTTCTTTCCTGAAAAAAGGTTGCTTTCCTGAACTGAGGCCTTTGTGCCAAACCTTGGTTCCATCAGAATCAGCAGACATTTTGCCATCGGCATTAGGATCTGTCCATGGTTTAACAATAATTTTTGCTAGCCTATTGACTGTTAATAGTGGAGATAATAAAAATATACTATTTGCAGGCCACTCCAGATACAGTGTTCTAAGCAATTCATTTCAACATTATTTAGTTTGCCTGACTGAGATGGGTTTACAATATTCTTAATTACAGAGCCAGGGGATTTATCCAACTGGAAGCCATTACATATTTTTAATGTTACTTTGGATGATCGACATTAAATGTAGTAATATTTTACTTTTTGAAAATCTTTGGTATTGCAGACTGTAGGCCTGTTTTCATGTTTAATTTTTAAACATCATTTTATCCCATAGCTTTATTGCTTTATTTAACTTTACTGTATTAAAATATCCCTACCATTTTTAACAGGCAGAACATGCCTCTACATTCTTATCATGCATCCGATGAAGTGAGCTGTAGCTCATGAAAGCTTATGCTCAAATAAATTTGTTAGTCTCTAAGGTGCCACAAGTCCTCCTTTTCTTTATTCTTATCAACGTGATACAAAACTGCTACCTTGGAATTACTGCTGCAGAGAGTCATTTTGTGTCGAACAGTAGGTAGAGCCTACTAGGTTTAATATGGGGAAGTTGTTAATTTGCTGTGTTCTCACAGAACACTGTGAAAATATTAAACTAGACAAACTACAAAGTAATGTCTTCAAGGGATCAGAAAGGCTTTTGGGAGTAACTTGTGTTTCATTTTTAAGAGCCCGATTCAAAAGTTGGCATACTGGCCTATATGGAGACCAGTTTCACACCAGGAATGGGGTCTCAGAAATACAATCTGCTTGTGGTCACCATTTTGCCAGAGTGCATGGATCCAGGCTGGCACGGTCCCAAAAGTGGGCAGAGCAGGGCAGGCAGGCTGCGGGATTCATTGACTCAACGTAGCTTGTGTTCTGGTTTTTACAGAGCTCCAGAATTAAAAAATACCTTTCAAAAATCCTCGCCAGCTGAATACAGACGCCCTGCCCCATGACTGCTGACCAACTGTCAAAGTTCAAACACACAAAAATCCTCATTTAATGGAATTGGAAGGTTAGCCATGGAAATATGTGAAAAAGCCCCAGAATTTCAGAACTTTTCAATTATTGTTTAATCTAGCGAGCGAGAAAGTCCTTCACCAGCCAAGAATTGTTTTTCATTTAGAAAAATTGAAACCCATGTGCTTGAGCATAGGGATCAATGGGAAGTCAAAGTTCAGCTTCTGCTTGCTACTGTAGATCACCGACTCGCCATGTGAATCCAATGTACCCATGCGATGGTCAGGGTTCACTGTCAAACTGGAGAGATCTTGGTAAAAGAAGGGGCCTGGGGGAAATGGGTTAAGAGCTGAAAAGTATGGATCACAGGGCAAGATTTCACCCTATATACCTTCCCTGCTGTGCTACCTAGCAAACACCACCCACACCCGGCCACCCACACAATCTCTTTTCCACAAGCAAGACAACAAATCATATAGATATCTATTATCCTTTTGCTGCAAGTCAACAGCTCAGAAATATCCAAGTTTTCACAACTGTAAGTTTTCCTTAAAAGTCTCAGGGCCCCATCCTCAGCTGGTGTAAAGCAACACAGCGTCATGGACTTCCGTGGAACACCACCAAATTACACTAGATGAGGGTCTGGCCCTCAAGATTTCCAATCTATGCTGTGAATGTTCTGGAAGGCCAAAATCAGCATGTGTGTCCACTCCAATCATCATCAAGCTAGGTTATGTTTAAACGGTGAAATGCTAGCACTGTGTTTTTGCAATGTAACCTTATGCAACTAAACTATAAGAAGCCAACTCTCTGCCAGAACCTGGAAACAATCTGCCCCTGTGTCAGACAGGTCAGCTTGTATCTTTTTCCTATAGTTTGTATTGCAACTCTCCCAAGTGATATAAAGCTCCTTCAATACAACTCCTCTCTTGCCTTTTCTAGAAGGCATGAGAACACAATCTGCACTGTAGCACAGAAAAGAGATGCGGAGTATCTAGTGCATGTAGAAGTAACAGAGATGGTTGGAGAATTTCAAAAATCTTTAACATTTTGATAAGAAATGGATGCAATTTTCTGAAGACCTTGTTTATTTGTTTTAACCATTATTTGACCAGTTCTAACAAGTAGTTCTTCAAAGAAGATATGCATAAGTGAGTCCCATATTTGGAGCTTGCCCTAACGCCGACATAAATCTCATTAAAGTCAGTGGGCCAAAATCTCCTCTTATTTTACATTATGCAAGTCAGGGAAGTGGCACCACTGTAACTGAGAAAAGAATTTGGCCAAAGGGACCAAAGCTAGTCCCACCGGAAGTGAATACGGGAGTTCATTACTTTATACCAGAGCTGTATTTGGCAGGATTTGGCTCTATGCTGTTCTGAATCTGAAGCCTTCTGGGCCATCAAATGTTGCCTAGAGGACAAACGAAGCTTTGCCATCCCTGTCCTGGGCCACCCTTTGCATGTCCTCTCTGTTTTTAAGTCACAAGTTTTTCCTCACTAAATACTGTTCAAAAATGGAATTCTTTCAGCTGGCTCCTTTTACATTTCCCCCCAGCTGCCCAATATTGTGCTATTGTGTTTTACTTTTCCAAAACTCAAAGTTAATTCTATAAGTTTCTAACAACTATACAATACGTTGATCTCAGTTTATAAAAGTGTCAGAAAATGGAGATTAAAAATTAAACATCTCAAACATCACTATGCTAGGGAAAACGAGAGCATTTCCTAAAACTGGGGCTAAACTAAGGGCTTCTCTACATGAAGCTGGGGTGTAAATCCACAGTGCTGTAGCCCACTGAGCACTAACTGGCCCTGTGGACCCTGCTACCGTGCAGTAGAAGTTCTGTACTGCACTTTGACCTAGTGCTATCTGAAAGCAGAGTAGCACTACAGAACTTTTAGTGCATGGCAGCAATGTCTACATGGCCTGCTAGCATGCAGCAGGCTAAAGCTCGGTGGATTTACACTTCAGCTTGCTGCACATTAACTCTCCATACAGGCATACCTAACGTTATTGACTCAAAATGGTAAAACAAAAATTAACAGCAAAAGCAGCATGTGATGTGCACCTTCGCTAACAATTAATTAAAATGCAGTAGCTGCTAAGTTTGCATACATTTTCATATTCAGTATCTGCACAAATTCAGGCGTACTCCAAGTTCCTTCCCCTTTTAAAGTTACACTCCAACCCTCATGAACTCTGAGGCAAGTTGGACCCAAATTCTGTTGCAAGGTCTCCTGGATCCAGCTGCAGGCTGAAAAACCTGTGGGAGTGTCATTTAAATTAAGGATTGAAGATTATAACTGAATTAAATCTAAAACCGAGTGAGGCAGACTGAGGAACTCTGGGTATAAAAAGAAATATCACCAATGACAAGAAAGAGCCAAAGGGAAGATATGAAATGGGTCATAAGTGTCTACAGCATCCCTCTTCAGCTCCATCCTCCTCAGCTAAGAGGGCCATAGGGAGCCAAGTCCAGGTCCTTCTAGGAACAGGGGTCTCCTGCATGGCCGGCCACCCACCCTCTGGTGTTGCTCAGCAGCTCCAGCTGCCTGTGCATTTGCATCAGCTCTATAATTAGAGCATGTCAGGGGATTCCATGAGGAATCAGAGCATGCACCAAGTCTGGATCCAGGAACCAGAAACAGCAATAGGTTGGTCGGGTTTCTTGCTGGAAGAGTCCAGAAAGCAGTAGCCTACTGGGGAAAATAACAGACTTCCGTTTCACCTCAATTACCTAGACCTGCTTATGACACTTTTGTTGCCCAGTGTCTACTGCTTGGGAAAGCTGCCAAGCAGAGTCCTCTTTTTTCCCTTGCAGTGAGTCTCCTGCCTCTTCGAGAAGAATCTGTGTGTCCTCTCAGTGATCTCGTCATTTCAAATTTAGTGCCATTCCTGACTTATGCTCTCAACAGTACAGAGTCCCAGAGTGTGAAATTCCTCCCTCGCTTCATCCCATAAGAACCAATTATTTGGCAAGCTCTCACGCACTCCATTGTTTTAGAATACCATGGCGCACTCTGGGGTGCAAGTTGTGCGTTCACTCTGGAAACCCTTTACAAGAGTATGGGGGAGAGATCTTCAGGGCCTGACCAAAGAGTTAGTAGGTTTCTCAGAGTAGACTGCCAGCTGAGAGACAAAGTACTCATCAGCATATGCGCAGTGTGCCCAACCATTTGATAGCCTCCTCATCAGCCAGGTGAAGAGTCGGTAGCCCGCTGTCAAAATAAGTCAGTGGGCACTGTGACAGAGTCCCTTCTCTGCCTCGGTGGGTTCCGCGCTTCCACTCAGCAGTGGGCTGGGGTATTCCTCTCTACCTCAGAATTTCCTCACGTCCCTGAGCTTGCTGTCCATACCTTGCCTGAGCAGGTTCCTTCTGGCCTCCCTGATGCTGGGAGGGGCAGGGGAGTCTCTTAGTCTCTGGTAGCCCCTCCGGGCATGGTGGCAACAAACCAGGCACCCAGTTCAGTCTCTCCCCTTCGGCAAGTTCTCTTCCCTCAGACCTCCGGGGCCCAGAAGGGCTGTTCGCCCTGTTGGGTAGGGTCTCCCCTGCCCTTCGCCTCTATAACTGTGGGGTTTCCCTCCTGGTGCTTGTCAGCGTCTGCACCACCCAGCTCTCCAGTACCGTGCTTTCCTCCCACAACTGCTATCGTGTGCCCCTCTCTGGATGAAGCGGAGGCTTTTTACAGGTTCTAGCAGGCCCTTGATTGGCCCTGCGTGTCCTAATTAACCTAAAGTAACCTCTGATCAGTTACCAAGGGAGAAGGAACCTGCTTATCCTGGGGCTAATATACCTGCCTTCCACCACTCTCCTGTAGCAATCTGGCCTGACCCTGTCACAGCACTCATCAAGGATATCTGACAGAGTCTGAAGTTGACTGCATCTACGTTGTGGGTCGTTCGAGAAACCCTATTTCAAGACATTGGCCGCACAAGTGCCCTGCCCTGTTCGAAACCCATTCAGGGATGACCACAGATGCCTTGGCAGGTCAAAACATGGTGGACAGATGGTTGGGTTGGTGACGACTGCGGTCGCTGACCACTCATTATGCCAAACAGATTCCTGTTTGGTGGCATGAGTAACCATAAAGGGCATCTAGAAGACCAGCAAACCAGAGGGTGATTGAAGAGGTCTGAGTACAGAGGCAAGTCACTGTTCTTGTGGATCTTGGCCGCAAGCATGCTGGAGGCCCCTGCATGGAGAATATGGGGTGGTGCTATGCTACTAAGTATCAGCAGCCATGGCAATGGAGTTGCACATAAAGTCCGGTAACAATGCGCATAACTTCCTTATCTGATTTAAATGCAAATGACAAATGGTTTATATGACAAATGGTGTCAATTTCAACATCTGAATGTGGACAGGAGTCAACCGGAGCCATTCACAGCCAATGAGCTAGATAAGGCCCTTAACTCTATCAAACCAGGCACATCGGTGGAGTTAATTCATCTTGCTGGAATTCCTTGAGTACCTTGGACTAACGCATCACAGTGGGTCACTAATGAGAAGAATGGTTAATGAGAAGATGCTACCATGCACTTAGCGTCAAGTAAAGATTATTGGTGTTCTTAACCCAGGCAAGGACCCCACAACATGGTGAGTTACCACCAAATATCCTTGATGTCAGTTTGTTTCAAGGTTGATCCTTGAACGCTTGATCCTCCAACGAATGGCTCTAGAGTTGGATTATGTCTTGCAGGCTGAGCAGGCAGGGCTCAGTGAAGGATATGGCACTTGTGATCAAGCCTTGGCCTTGACCACCTTTATCGAAAACAGTTTCCAACAATAACTAAAGACAGGAGCCATCTTCCTGCATTTGACTGCCACTTATGACACGGTTCGGCAGAGAGGCCTTCTGTGTAAACTCTCTCGAGTTGCCCGGTGTTGGGTGGTCAAAGTAGCTCCTCCTCCAAAACAGGTTGTTCAGAGTACACATGGGCAACCGGTGCTGTTCCTGAAAATGTCATACCAAGTACCGAAATGGGGGAACAAGCCACCCATCCACCTCTGCAGCTAATTAAACCCAATGCTTGAAGGAAGTGGGATAAGCCACCAGTCTGTCTCCCTTTTGAAGGATGCCTATTAATGAGGCCTTATTAGCTACTATCTAGCCCCTTCCTGGGAAGAACAGCTACTGCAAGATAAGAAATGGTGGCATACGTTTAAGTTTCTGGGATGGGGCTTCTCAACCCCCCTCTAAGGTTGGTTTGAGGGACGGATGGAAGCTTGAGCCAGTTCTTATTTAGTGATGGCATTTGGGGCCTGCTGATTATACGCGGCATGTCAAAAGAACGTTGAAGGGGCTCACTCAAGCAATAATGATTTGCATTGTTTTCACTTAAATGCACCAGTGTTTTTGTATGAATCAGTCTCTTAGTGGGTGCTTCAAAATTGGCAGAACAAGCAAGCAGCTATGGATGATAATATTAAAAATAAAAATGACCCTCTGAATATGCTCTGTGAAAAAATGCATCCTTTGACAGAGAGACCTAAGAAAAATATATTCAGGAGCAATAAACTACACGTTAAATAAATACTAGTAAAGCTTATAACAAAATTACTGACAAGCAATTCAAGTTCTCTCAAGGGTCTTACATACTTCAAGGAAAATATCTTCCAATTATCGTAAAAAGCTATCTATAATATGCTGATTGAGAATACAAAATGTATGGCTCAGGTATTTTTGTATAATCAACTGTAACCATATCCTCAAGTGTAATGACAAGCAAGTGGAAGAGCAAGACGAATACTTTAGCTATTTAAATTTAGATTGCCTGGTGTTTATACTAGTATTCCCAACAGAGAAAAGAAACAAAATATTTGAAACAAACAAGTATCTTCTTCTTCTTAATATTAATCTTCTCTCATAAAAGAGTCCTAGTGGAAAAACAGATTAATCAACAACAGACACAGGTGCAATGGTAGCACGGCAGAGCTTTCTGCACTTGGTTTTTAAGAACAAGCACGGCAAGTGTGTTCAGGAAATGAATATAATATTTCACCTCTGTTATGGAAAAATAAAAAATTTTCAACCCTAAGGTCACAACAAACAAAGAAAGAGTTGTTGTGTCTTCATGCAAACACCAGGGATTCACTCAGCAGCTTTGAGAAAGTACAGCTTGGTCTGAAGAACGGCTTGAGGAAAATGCCCAATTTAACCATACAAGAGAATTTTCGATGCTTCAGACCTACTGTAATATTCTACAGGCCAGATCTTCAGTTGGTTTAAATCAGCCTGGCTCCCATGAGAAGAGTGGAGCTACCTTACACCAGCTCTGGACTTGGACTTAACACTAGCACCAAAGAAACCAGCGAGGAACTGATGATATACACTGCTCTTAAAGGTAGGACCAACATACAGCTAGAGCTCATCACGGGATTCGTACATGCAGGATCATTCATATGAATCTTTCACCACCTGAGTTTCAAACCGCAAATGGCCACAAGGGGCCAAAGTCACCTCTTAGGTAAGTGGGCACTACTCCTAGCTATAGAGCAGTTGTGCCTGCTTAAGGCAGTGGAGAACGTGGCACAATAATTGGTCCCAATCTGAAAGAAACGGCCTGGGATAAGGTGGAATCCTGCCTGAGCATGGTTTGTTAAGAGAATAGCCTGTTAAGCAGTCCCTAGTTATACAGTGTGACAAAGTTCCTTCTCTACCTTTGTGGGTCTTGCGCTTATGGATGGATTTGCTCACCTCGGAGCTTCACTGCAGCCCTCAGCTTGGCTGTTTTCATGAACCCACAGTCCAGGTCAACTCCTCCTGTGTCTGACCAGGAGTTGGGAGGTTTGGGGGGAACCCGGGCCCGCCCTCTACTCCGGGTTCCAGCCCAGGGCCTTGTGGAATGCAGTTATCTAGAGTGCCTCCTGGAACAGCAGTGCAACAGCTACAACTCCCTGGGCTACTTCCCCATGGCCTCCTCCCAACACCTTCTTTATCCTCACCATAGGACCTTCCTCCTGGTGTCTGATAATGCTTGTACACCTCAGTCCTCCAACAGTCCACGTTCCCAGTCTCAGCTCCTAGCGCCTCTTGCTCCCAGCTCCTTACATGTGCCCCACAAACTGAAGTGAGCTCCCTTTTTAAAACCCAGGTGCCCTGATTAGCCTGCCTTAATTGATTCTAGCAGCTTCTTGATTGGCTGCAGGTGTTCTAATCAGCCTGTCTGTCTTAATTGTCTCCAGAAGGTTCCTGATTGTTCTGGAACCCTCCCTGTTACCTTACCCAGGGAAAAGGGACCTACTTAACCTGGGGCTAATATATCTGCCTTCTATTACTCTCCTGTAGCCATCTGGCCCGACCCTGTCACAACAGATCAACAAAAAGGCTGACTGAGCATAAAGGAGTGGAGATTACTGAGGGGAGAAAAAGCGTTTACAATCAAAAATGTAAAGTCCCAATAGCTGTTCAATTAACCATATTTGTACCCCTTCACCCTTACTAGAAGGTTTTTGGTCATGCAAATGTTTGGGTATTCATACAAAGGTCAGCTATTCCTCATTCACATATAATGGCATTCATGGGAGAAGGGTTTTGTTGTTCCCTTGTCACCTGCATAATACCGTACAACCAAATGCATGCTAAGTTGCAAACAGGTCTCGTGTAAAAATGAAAATACGTCAGTGTACATTAAATATTGATGAAAAGAGGTTTTGCACTTCAGTAAATTCACAGATGTTTCCGTCTGCCCACATCTGCCTTTAATATGTAAATATGTCAAAAAGAAAAAAGTATAAGATGTTAAGGAGAAGTATTCCAACAAATAGTAACACTTCCTAGCAGCATGCACCAAATGACACAACAATAAGAAAGGTGAAGCAGAAGACAGTAAAGGGCCTGATGCTGAGAGATATTAAGTACCCTTTAAGAGACATTGAACTATGTTGTTTTACACCAGCTGAGGGTCTGGCCCGTTGACTTCAAAGGGAGTGCAAGGCTCTGAGCCCTTCAAAAGGTGGAGCTCAGCAATTTATGGGATCAAGCCCCAAATTCTCCTCTAAAAGTTAGGTGTTCAGAGAAAAGTAAAACAGGATTTGAAGTGGGAATACATAAGATGCTTCTCTGGTATTAATTTAATTGTTTAATGCTTCTCTCTCTCTCTCTCTAGAAAGAGTAATTTTCTCATGGTGGTGTTTTATTCCATTTTCTGAGCATTTCTGAGATTTCACACACTGAATGGTGCTTTCTCAGCCTAGTGGCTTAAGGATAGCAATTGCAAACTGTCAAGCATTGCTCCAAGACATAATCCTTGATTGAAACTGTCAGGAGAAAACTCATTTGTTTATTATTAGATTTTTATTAAGTTCTACAATTACCATTTAGAGTGAAAACACATGTTCCCTTTCTAATTCCATTGCTTTGCTTTCAGTTTGTGTTTTTCCCTCCCACCCCTCAACCTGCCATCACAGGGTATATAAACTTTGTGGGGAAAGCACCGATTTCTCCTCCGGAACAATCACAAAATATATTTCCACAAGTTCTCAGATTTCACCCACGGCAAAAGTATAACATTTCTACAGAGAAATAGTTTTTAATTGCAAAAAATAACCTTATTCCATCACTGGGCCAAAATTTACATTTTATGACAGTTCGCCCAGACAGAAACCCACTGTTTTCAAAGAGATAATGTTCAGCGCAAAGAGTGCTAAATGTTTTGCATGCGGGAAATTACAACTTTCCAACTATTCTTTTATCCAAATATTTGAAGGGCAGGGGAGAAGGGTCACTTCCCCCCCCTCACCCCCGCTGGTGTGGATTTCTTCCTAGTTTTTGTTTTATCAAACAGGATTGGAAGTATATAATCCACCCAGGAAAGAATCAACTACTGTGATTCAGGGATGGTCTATTCAAAATGCTCATTGAATATACTAAAGAGACAAAATGCACACTCCTTTTTCTTCAGGCCCTATCAGATGGGCCCCAGGCAAGATGCTTAAGTATAAATCTACTTTTGAGCACTAGCACGCATAGTGCAAACAAAAGTGTTCACTTGTGCTTAAGTACCTTGTTGAATCAGGCCTTTAGAGATCAGCCAGTTTTTCCATAAGATTTTGATTTTCTCAAAGCTGCCATAGGTTTTTAAAATGTTCCTTTTATTGTTAAGTCTTACCCTAAACTCCTGTCTGAGCAAAAGGTGAACACTGGGGGAGGGAGGGGGAAGAGGAAATCCATCAAAACTTTCAGCTATTTAACACATTTTTAAACAATATATTTGCCTTCTTCTTCCTTCAGATTCACATATCTCTGCATCACAAGGGACATAGCTACAAATTCATTCAATTTGTGCAGTACAGCTACATTTCCTTAAATAGAAGGCTAGACTTGGAGTATTTCGAGAATCCTAATACCAAATAGATCTAATAATCTCAAAATTACTACCACGTGTATAGTATTTAAGACCACTCAGTAAAGATGCAGCTCCTATGAGCTCATGTCAGACAATAGCCAATGTGTGTAATAAACTGTCAGCTTGATTCATACATACATCTATATTAATGTACAGAGCATACAAAACTAAGTCAGACTGCGGAAAAGCAAAGCAGGATCTATGGAAATTATTTCTTTGTCCCATACGTGAAAGCAATAATTTGATAAGTCTTTAAAAAATGGAACATAGCTTGCATAATCAGATAAATTATTAGAAGGCATATAAATCATTACCACCTAATATGCCTGCAACAAGATTCAATGCAATTTACAGATAAATATGAGAAATGACTACTGCTTTTTACCGAATTAAAACTGGCAAGAATTCTAAGACGACAAATGATTTAAGACTACCTTAGATTCATTTGCAAACTAAAAAGGGGAAAGGAAGGTAGCACATACAGATAAGTCTTACTTTTTCAATCATTTTGCAATTTGCCCTGAATCCAAATATTAATCATAAAATGAAAATCCTTGCTATTAATTAGAGATGGGGACAACCTGAAAAATATTCTATAACGGTATGGAAAATTCTAATGTTTCTGGAAACCAAATGTTCTGAAATAGGAAAAAAACTCCTCACTGTGAAATGAAAATGTATAAGCTTGCCACCTGTGCAAACTTAATTCATCCCCCTTGGGCACAAGCATTATGATGCAGTCTTTAATTACACGATGACATATTTTTTTTCCACAGGACCCCTGCCTCATTCAATGCACAGAATGCTCCTGGAATTTCATCAGGGCTGTGTACCATTTACCTGTTTTGTCTATTTAGCTTGTATGCACTCCAGGTTAAGGATTCTCTCTTACTATGTGTTTGTACAGTGCCTAGCACAATAGGGCCCTGATCTTGGTTGAGGCCTATAGGGAATACCATACTATAAGTCATAAATATATATAATGGGCTCGATCTTGCAAGACCCTGTGCAGCGCAAAGCTGGAATTCTAAGACTATTATGCTCTGGTGCAAGAATGAGCAAAAGGTTACCCAAAAGGTATAGTCCTCCACAGTGAAGTCTCAAGACCCCTTAGTATGTGCTTCCTTATTCATAAGAATGGCTGGCCAAACATTGGTATTTCCAGTTTATGGGAAATTTTGGTATTTTGAAGTGTGGTTTAGTTCCGATTGGGAATGAAAACACTTTTTTTTTTTTAAACATTTCCTGTAAACCAGAAAAATTGTTTCAGAAACATCATGCATCTGTGTTTCCAAAACGAAATCTGTTCTCCAGGATCTTGGCAGCTGTTGACTGAAATTGACACTTCTTTTCAGCTCCCCACCCCCCCAACTTCTGGCACCACAGCAAGGAGCCTAGAAGCCCTGAGACCCCGAGTGCAAGCCGAGGTTCTCACGGCTTCCAGGCTGTGTATTGAGGAGCCAAGTCCCAGTTTAGAGCCAGGGCTCCCAGGCTCGCAGTTCCACAGCAGGAAGCCTGAAAAAACCTGGAAGCCCTGAAATGGTAGGACTTCCACAGAGTGGCAGAACCTGGAAGAGCTAGGGTTCCCTGCCAGCTCACCGGTGGGCTGCTGGGCCTGAAAACCCACCTGCAGGCAGACCCAACACTTTGCTACATGCTTCCCTCTTTGGGGTTACTCTTGCTACTAGGCAGGAGTACTTTGGCAGCATAGAGTGTAGTTCCCAGCATGGCTCCACTCCTAACTCACTCAGCAGAACACACACTAGTCCTATTAGTCACACATTTCAAGTTTGATACATGCTTTACTACCTTGATGAATTGGACCTGCAGGACCTGGTTTCCATGAACCCTGTCCTGAGTCTCTCTTTTTACATTGCATAACACTCCATTCTGCAGGATCAGATCCACATGTGATAACTGATGCATGATATACAGCAAGTGATTCATTGATTGTATTGAATTGGACTATGAGCTGACATACATACTATATCTTGTACACACACCCCCTCCCTCCTGCCCACCACCTACTACTGACCCTAAAACAAAATTTAAAAAATACAGGAGGCCCTGGAAATGACAGGATGTGTATTCCTCGCTTAGAAATTATGGAGGGAAAGGCCTATAAATCCATCAACTGTTCCTACAGGTTTGTTCCCTATATAGCGTAGAAAGATGTGTATTGTCACTGGCTATAATTACAAGAGCCCTATGATTATTTTTCTCCTTCGGGCCATGTTCATAGCCCTTAAAAGTTTTCTCCACTTTTTGAACAATGTCTTCATCAGAGGGCATCCATGTCAAATGGTTTGGTAGCTATTATCTCTTCCAAAAAGAGGATTGTCTTCTACTCAGTTTTCAAGTTTTACACAATATTTTACTACTTTTTCTTTAGGACTTCCACCAGCTTTGCCCAATTAGAATACAGTCTGAATAGCACTAAAGACAAGCATATACTTTCAGACAAAGTTTGAAGCATGGGGCAGGAGTTGGGGGCGGGAGGGGACTGGAAGAGAAGAAAGAGGATAATTGTTTCCCACACACACACACACACACAAGTGTAACATTCCAAAAGCTTCAAAAGCTTGTCAGTTTCAAAGTAGGGATGGAATCTTTTAAGCTACCACATTGCTACTCTGCCAACCTCTGTCTATGACATGTGAAGTTGCAGTATTTTAATGGAGCCTGAGCCCCACTTTGAAATAGACACTTGAGTTGGGGCCTGGATTTCCACAATCGACATGATCCTAGTGAGAGTCCTTTGTTTTAAAGGCAAGAAAAATGTTCCTTTCCTTGAAGTAGGATCCTCACTATTGCAGCACAATGTGTGCAAACTTTTAAGAAGCAGCCATGAACTAACATTCTTGGTGGGTAGACTGTAGATTAATGGGACATACTGAAGCCATGCTAAAGGCTCTCTCAGCAAGTTTCTCAGATTATGGACACTGATATTTATTGGCTACAGAATTAGTTTTTCTCTTACGGCTTTTTTTGAGACAGGTTACACATCTCTATAACTAGAGTCACAAATTGATCACTTTGCATGATTGGAATCCTGATCCAGGCATTTCGGAAAGTGAGATTCAAATCAGTGTCAGTCCCCTGCCATCTCTCCAGAACAAAACTGACAAGGAGAGCAGAGGGACAGTCAGAGATGCTTAATGGAAAGCTAAACACAGATATAAACATCTGACGACAGAGCAGGTCACTTGGACCCAGTTCCTTAGTAAGGCGCAGCATGGAGCTACACAACCACTTTCCAGGGCTGCTCTGGGAAGAATATGATCTTGAGAGCTAGCAGCCCCTTTCTGATGCTCCCCAATGCACAGGGGGAGTGTGCACACTGCATTCACGTAGAATAACGTAGCATGTTCCCCTCTCCAGGCTGGCCAGCTCCAAGGATGGGTGGGGCCGTGGTCTATTCCTTGTTGCCTCCCATAGGGTGGCTTACAAACAGCTAGAGCAATCCCTGTGATCCCACAAGCACTACGCTTGTCCCTGCACAAGGAGCACAGGGGAAGATCCTTGCTCCTCTCTCAACAACTTCATATTCATGCAAGGACGAGGCATATTCTAGCACTCAATGCACCCTTGTACATAGTGCAAACAAAAGTGTTCACTCACTGGCCTATTGCACAACATTCATAGATTCATAGAATATCAGAGTTGGAAGGGACCTCAGGAGATCATCTAGTCCAACCCCCTGCTCAAAGCAGGACCAATCCCCAATTTTGCCCCAGAACCCCCTAAATGGCCCCCTCAAGGATTGAACTCACAACCCTGGGTTTAGCAGACCAATGCTCAAACCACTGAGCTATCCCTCCAAGGCCAATGCCACATACTTAGCAAGCAGCTTTTAAAAATTAACATCCTTTCAGTGCAATGCTGAAGGGAAAATATTATATTGTCAACCCTTGGTTTTCTTTCTAAATGGCGCTCAAAATGAACATGGCTTTATTCCCCATCACCATCAATAACTGACACAGGAGACACTACCACTCAGTTGCTGATACCCTGGCAATAAGTATAACACAGAATTTCCCCGTTATGCAAATAGGGATAGCATTGCTACGTTAGCAAGTTCAGCCTCAATTGAGGAGATCAACTGGGCTAAAAGCCTAGCTAACCCATGCTGGCCAAGTGTGAAGAAGTTCAATCTAAACATTTCCACATGATAGACAGTAGCAATTAGAGCAACATGGCAAATGTTTTCCTGTCATGTGAATATTTTCAAGACTTCGAAAACTTTTCCGAGCCCCAACCAAGACAAATGTCAAAATCTCAGAAGTTTTCATGAACCAAAAAAAAATTTAGATTGGGTCAATCAAAACATTGTGTTTGGATAATTTCAGGTCGTTTTGCTTGGTTTATGACTTTATTTATTTTAAATGTTTTGCAAGTCTTAGCTTAAATTTGGAACCATGATGTTTCAAACAGGAAAATCAGAAATTTTTGTGAAAGTGAAATGTTTTGACAATTTTGAAGCCTTCTTCAAAAATGCATCAAGTTGAGAGATTCATCAAAACAGACTCTGTTGCACAAAGTTTCCGTTTTGACAAATCAACATTTTTTGCAACAGTACCAATGAGAAAGAAACATATGCCCTACAGCAGGCTGAGGATGTGATATAACAATAACAGTTACCAATTACAGGCACATATATTTGGGAATGATGTAAGTTACTAACGGCTGCAACATTTGAATACGACACCTTATTTGTGTTTAGGTCCCATATAAACAGCGTCTGTCAGACAATTTGTATGAGACAACTAAGATGCTGTAGAATCACGAAGACACGCTCTAATACCTTCATTTTAAACCTTGGGGGGTGCAGCCATTGTGCCCTTAGCATGTTGTTACATGAGAAAGGTGATCCTGGTTAGATTCTGGCTAGATTAGAAGTGGATCACGAGGAGGGAGTCGGAGTCCTGCCATGGAAAAGGCGGAGAACCACTGCTCTGATGGATCACAATGACCCTTAAAGCCTCTCAAACAGACTTAAATACATCTTTTTAGACATTTTCTATGTTTGAATGGTGTGCAAGGAGGACACCTCAATCATGACTAACATACATTTCCAACGCAACAATTTCTTTGGTTTCAGATATGGGTCATGGGAATCTCACATAATATCTTTGCAGATAATTCACAAAGAGAATGTTTACAAAATGTGGGTGATTTCCAACTGTGTGGAATCTTCTGAGAACATCTCAACATCCATATGTCAGGTTTTTATATATAGGAGTTCCATATGGCATATTTATTGCATCACCGTTCGTAGCTGCCAATAACAATTTAAGATAACATAAAAAAGAAAGGAGAGTGGTTTGCTTAGTGCAAAGATAGTGGATAAAATTTTCAAATTGTGCCTAAGTGAATTAGGAGCCCAAGTCCCATTTCCCAAATAGATTTAGGCACTTACATTCGTCAGTCAATAGGCCTTAGGTTCCTAAGTCATTATAAGGGTGTGTCTATTTCCATCTTGAGGAGACTTACTCAGGTTTGCTCCCAGCAAGCTAGTGCTCTTAAAATAGAATCTCGCCACAGCAGCATGAGTGGTGGGAGGGGCTTGCCACCCTGAGTACATGCTTATGGTCTCAGGTGGGCATGCACCCAGATGGCTAGCTCCTCCCACCACTCATGCTGCTGTGGCAACATTTAAATTTTAATACGCTAGCTTGATGAGCTGAGAATCGCACCCCAGCTCAAAGCGCAGACATTCCCTTAGTTACTTCTGACAATTTTATCCAGTGTCCCTGGGACCCAGCCCATAGCAAGAGGTGGCATGTAGCTGCACCATGCCAGGATCAGTGCAGAAAAGGAACTGTAGCTCAGGAAGCCACAATTCCCTCCTTGCTCCAAGGTGGAGGTCATTTACTCCTGGCCCATACCAGCATCAAATTCCTAATCTTTACCTCCGTGCCAGTTCAAATCTGCTGGCTAGCACTTACAGGGAAAGAAGGGTGCACAAAGACAAGACTACACTTGTTCCTTGCCCCTCCTTGTCCACCTGCCCCAGGAAGGAAGCAAGCAGGCAAGCATGCAGCTCCTCTTACCCCTAAACACCTGGACCCAGAACGTTGGTAGCTTGCATGGAAACATGTGCATGGAAGATGTTCTCACTCCTCTGCACAAATACCTCTTCTAGGTCACCACAGAGATTTGATTAGACACAGACAAACTCAGAAAGAAGCCCCAAACAACACAAACCCAACATGCCCTTGTTTTTCCAGGCAAGCGTGTGTGTGTGTGTTTTGTTTGCAGGAATGTTTAGTTTACACAGGCTCTTAGCACTTGCTTACAGCTCATTTTATTCTTAGCCTTTCCCTAGGGTGGCTGTAGGAGTATGGCCATCTGGTCAGAGCTTTTCAGCAGAACTGGAGGTACAAAAGTAGTACTATTTAATTTTCATGCCGGTGTACATGCTTTCTCATTGTCTGCATTGGGGGCAGATGTAGGAGTGTGTATAATCTCATTCTCTCTGCCTGGTGGTTGTAAGTGTTTCAAATGGCAACGTAGTCTGGAGAGTCCAGTACATATTAAAAGGACAGCAATATTTTAGTTCTTCTAATTTAGCAAAACATTGGTGGCGGTTTTCAGTTCCCCTCCCTACACTGTCTGTTCCCCCGAGACCTGGCATTCACCTGACCCATCCTTGCAGGAGCTGCATTCAGCCACCTCAACCAGAAGAACATGCTGAAGCCTTTCCTGGACTTGCCATTAGAAGCACCCCAGCAACTCTGCTCACGTGGTGCTTATACGCTATTGTTTATACAGTTCTGCCTCAAGATTCGGCCCACGGACAATACAAGGCAATTGGACAAAATGATCATTCAGACAGTTCGGATTGCTTTGAAATCTTGATTACAGAGGAAAAGCAATGTGTGCCATATCTAAGTGCCCAAGCCCCTTTTATTTTCAAAGCGCCAAATCCTGAGATTGCTGGTTAGCTTTTAGAAAGTCCTTAATCCAGCAACTTCCCACTGATGTCAGTATGAGATTGCCGAAATAAGAACAGGGGGAAATCTAAGTAGAGGCCTCCAAGGATACAGACCTCCTAACTTTTTCTAATATAAAATCACAGTGTCAGTGAATTCTCTTTGTTTAACTAAATAGTGATCCTGTTTCAGCTGGTGTTTACAAATTGCACTGACTGTCCATTTTCAAATACACATTATTGAGAATGGAGTTGTGGTTTTTGTTGCTGTTGGGTTTTTGTGAAAGCCAGTGACTAATGTTGGCTAGACTCTCTCAGTATAGTATCTTGGAACTATATAGATCAACTCCTAGAACATCAGTGGGCAAAGTGCAGAGTAGCTGATTAATCTGAGAGCAGAGACCAAGGCAAGGGGAGAAAAGTTTGGTACCAAAATGGCACCCGCTTACACCAGGCTTGAGTTTGGCTTGTGAATGTTTACAGTGCTTTTTGTTAGTAGATATCTAGCAATCCTCACAGCTTGGGTGCTGCCCCAGTTGGGGAGCAAGGAAGGCTCTCTCAGGGCTAATAGTTACAGGGCAGAGATCAAGAAAAAGCACATCACACTAGGTGACATCTCCCAGACCACAGAGACTGAAAGAAGCCAAGTTAGAAGCTTTTCTCACTTCCAAGAAAAAGATTTAAACATACCACTGGGAGTAACTTGATTTCTGAAGAGCAAAGAAAGGGTTTGCCAGCATTAGTTATGGTCTGAGTTTGTTGTAGCCCTTATATCCTCTGGTCTGCTGGGGTTTGTGGAAAGCCCCTTTGTACCAAGATTCAGGGCAAAGATGAGAGTCCTGTGAGAGGGTCCGGATGCCCAGTCACTATTAGAGACTGTGGGAACAACCCAGTACCCCACCCTTTCAAAGCAACAGCCCTTTTGACCAGATGACCAGCACAGTGCTTCACAGGCATGTGATATTTGCTACATGAACATTTCTGTTGCCACCAAGGACCACTTCAGCTTCTTAAAAGGACAAGTAAATTGTGTGTATGTTTTCACAGCGCTGTGGAGTAACCTTTGCTGTGGGATGCAGGTCAGCTTGTCCTCCCTGTCATTCTACTGCTACCTACTGTAAAACCCTTACCACTATATAGACATGTAAATCACATGAGGATGAATGGCCACACTATAGAATCATAGAAACATAGGACTGTAAGGGACTCTGCTCTCCTATAAAGGTGAAATTCCAAAGGTGAATTAAGGCACATGTGATATGTGACAAAATAAGCTAGCCTCAGGGAAGATCCAAGTGTGTTAGAGCTACTGGTTGAAGAAAGCTCCGACCATCCACACTCCAGTATTCTCTGTCTCCCTGATGGTTTCCCTGCACAGCTGGAAGCATTTTACAGCCTTGGAGCTGGACTTGCTCAGCCCCAAGAGTCTTGGTGGAAAAGAGGCTCCCCCGACAACGTCAGAGTCCTGAAGACTCTCCATTGCCATTTTTAGAGGGGGTGGGGAAGGGAATAGCCTATAGCCTCGTAACACCTCTATCCTCCATCTGAGCACGGGAACGGAGCCCGCAGACAAGGAAATTCCATTTTATTCACTGGGGCAAAGTCCCTGCAACCTTTCAGGCCCATACTGGACAGAAGAGCTGTCTGGGGAAAGCTGACTCAGCACAAGGCTAACTGAACCATCCAGTCTGGTGTCAGTAAAACAAGGAGGAAGGATAAGTGCCTTACCACGGACTACCTCATGGCTGCAGGAAACCAACTGTGGGGTCATTTTGAGACAGGAAGCAAAGAATACACTAGTCAAATGAAGGAACGGGAGAACTTACTGTAGGTAAATTGAATGAAATATCCCTATGCTGGAATTTGGACAGGACAATAGGGCTCTCGCACGTTTTCAGTAGTGACAAGGAATCTTTAGACATTAGTGCTTTGGTTTTACATCTCACTGGTAAAATTGTCTTGCCAACACCACAACTCCCCTTAACGCCATAGTGGGGCATTGATCCAATCCTCAGTGCCACCTACTAGGACACTTGCAGCACCTAGCTTTTTCCCCTGGATCTCTCCCAACAAAGGCAAGCTCTGCTTAGCTAACAAGATCTGGCATGGGGACGCCCCTTGGCAGATATACTAGGTGGACTGAATAAAGTCTGAACCGTGTGACACGGAGGTGCAAAAGTACGTTTTCCTGGGTGCTTTGTGGTAAAGATTCAAAATCAAAAATAATTAAGACTATTCCATGAGCAACTTCTCTTACTTGGAAACTGAAGAAGTTCAACATTCACAGGAAGGAATTCAATAAGTAAATCTAATGTTTCTCTGCACTGACTTATCTGCCTCCTTTTACCATTTGGGATCAGATGACTGGCACAATTTCCCATTGCTAGACATTTATTGTACCCACTCACGCACGTTCATTATAGAATTATCCATTGAAGACTGCCTTTTCTTGTTGCGCTCCTGCCTCTGAAAAATGGCGAACTCCACTGACTTCACTTCGTGACAGTCCTTGGTCCTGACAGTTTGACTTAATTAATCTATTTAATTTATTGATCTAGTCCATAGCAAAAGAGCATTCCCTATTAAATGGGCTTTTTATCATCTTGAGTTATAGGACTAAATGCCTTTTTAAAATCTGAAATTTACTTAGCAGATGACATGCTGTCCATTCAAGAATCTACTTGCAAAAAAAGAAGACTCCAAGATTAAAAATGACTTGTGGCTTTAAGTAATGACCAACAGGTCAGGTTATAAAATTAGAGTACATCCAGGCTGTCTATTTCACTAAAAATGCAATGCAGTAGTCAATCCTGGTAGTCTTATTTCAAGGCCCAATGCGACCATTGGATTATATGGTATTACATCTGTGTTACAGGTGGTAAACAGGCAGTTTTATTTATGTAAACTGGGACTTGTGCATGATTGGCTTGCATGGCAAAGCTCAGAGTACTTAGCTGTACCATAGTCTTCAAAATGAGTCTCTGATTTAGAAATAAAACTATGTGGATTAAAAGAAGTCAAACAGGCAGATACACAGATAAATGAGAAAATGGATAGATTCTCAAACTGTAGGTAGACCAAGCAGTGAAGTTCAGGTCCAAATTGGGCCGCAGGATTGGATTCAGAGATCTAGCTCAGGCCTACAAAATAGGCCTTTTATTTAAATTTCCTTTAAACAAACAGCTAACAACCTGGCAAGTAATTGTTAACTCTTTGTATGCCCAAAGAGCCACAGTTACAATCCAGAAAAGTGACATACAGGATATATGCTCTGCATTTTAGCTCGCCAAAAAGATGACATCTCTCTAAACATCTACCAGAACTTAAGAGGAGATGAAAAGTATCTGTCATTCTTAAAATGACCTTCCTATTTGAGTCTAATTATGATTCTCATTTATGCTCAATGTTCTTGGTATAAAACTCATTTCATTTAGGGAAGGTCAGTTGTCCAATCACACCAGTCCTTTACCTGTTCAAATGATAATGATCCCAGGGCCAGTCAACCAGTTCTGACCACAAAACATTGTGAAACAAATTCCGAAAGACTGGCCCACTGCCATCAGACAGAAACTTTGCTGTAGCTTAGGCTCCAATATACATTGTAGTTGCAAAAGGAGGTGACAGATGCTGCTGGTAGGGCAAGCTACACCTATCTGCAATATTTATTCACCCATGCAATTGTTTTTAAAAGGAGGATGAGTTCCTGAAGGACTTTTGAATACATCAGGGCTACTTTGCAGTATTGTGCAAGAGCATGGGAGCTGTAAACTGCCCATTTTAAAAGGTACTTCTACATAAAGATAAATGTAGCAAGTCCTGATGGTGAGAAACAAAAACCAAAAAAGAAAAATTGGGCCTGATCACAACCCAACCAATGGGACTGTTGCCCCTTTTGACTCAAGCACCTAGTCAAAGTTTGAGTTCCAGTTCAAAGCAGAAATTGTTAAGACTTAGGTACTTCTTAGACGCAGTTTTATTTACAAGGAATGCAGAAGTGTCTTGTGTCTCTGAACACAGAAGGACTCAAATAGCGAGGAACAGCTTCTTACACTCACAGCACCAAGAACCCTCTTTCCAGCTTACACCCCAATCCAAAAACCTCCCCTCAACTTTCTTCCAGGGTCAGCTGCCGTGCTTTTTATATGTCACTAGAAAGCAGTGAAATCTCGGTGCTAGAATCAGGGTGGCTCTTCCTTCTCCAGGGGAGTCTTACTCATAGCCAAGAAAATGTATGTTTTCCTAGTAGAAATTTAGCAGAATGGAAAATAGCAGCTCTGTGCCCCAATAAAGTTACAATGCAAGTCGCTGACGGACTTTAGATTATGTTGTTGTAAGGTTAACTGGAATCCAAACTCTTTGAAATTACAGGCAAATTCAGATTTGAATCGCTAGATCTGAAGCAGTCCCACAGCTTGCTTCAAATTCAGGTCCAAACCCAGAACACGCCTGTTTGCTGTTCCAATTTACATGTGTCCAAGTTTTCATGTGAAAAGCTTCTTTTAAGAGATTTTTAGATCACAATAGTGGAAGTCTCCCTGAAACTGCTGGTGAGATTCTGGCATCACAAAACTCGAGTGCTGATTTGATCGTGAATTCAGAACATGGCTTACATCTGAACCAGAGGCAAATGCCATTTCTTTAATATTAGCAAATTAATACATAAATAGAAATGCATAAAGCCATCATTCTGATCCAGATCCCATTTTATCTGAACCCTCAAACTTTGGAGCCTGGGTGAGATCGATAGCTATGGGTTTTGCCCAACTCTGTTAAAACAACCACTAATCCAAAAATAATAGCAGGGGAAGTTGGGTCTAAACCCCTTGCTTTCAAACTTCCTCCTTATGATACCCCTCACCCCAAGTTCAGAGTATTTGAGATAGAAATGGATCACATTTGAAATAATCTAATTAATTCCCATAATACACTGTGCTATATGGAAAAGCATTATAAGCAATATATCGGCATCCATCACGTACTTGCTCCTAAATTCATAATTGTTTGAGTCCATAAATATTATTTCAATATTATTTCATTTAGGATCCTTTTTAAAGTACCCACTCTATTAACTCATATTACTCTGTAGATATCACAATCAACCCACTATATTTCAATTATTTAATGGCTCTTCTGCAAGTATAGTATGAGCCTATTCAAACTTTTTGGTTCTGACTTCACCGCATCATATTATACATACAATTATTACTTGAATGACAATGATAAAATATGCTAAAGCAGGGGGAAATTCCAGTCTCTTCAATTAAGTGATGCAGAATAAATAGCTTAAATGATTCAATGACTACATTCCACAATGGTTATGGCATTTTAAAATTACAGAGCTAAAAAAAACACCTAGGTTGCACTCCCTAAGAGATACTTTAATAAGGCAAGACCTTTCACATCACACAGAAAGCAGCTCGTGATATAGTGATTTCTCTTTTGTAAATTTAAGCACATACGTTTGTGCGTATGAATTTGGAAGGTCACCATGGATCTGCAACAACAGGTCAGAGTCCATACGTTTTGTCAATGTACACAACCTTCTACAGTGTACCCATATCTTGACTTCAGAGCACCACTTATTCTAATACCAAATATGGCGTACCCTTGACAACTGAGGCAGATAACTTCTCTCTTAAGGGAGAGTTATATTTCCCCTGCAACCTTGATCCAAAAGGTAATCTACTATTTGGAAGTAGTCAAGACAACCAATATTTTTCTTTTTGCCATCCCTTGGCTCTTCCCTAATGGATATTCATTACTGAATTTCTCAAGCTTTCATCTTTACTGTAAAAGTTATGCTTCAATTATAAGCTCTTTGGGGTAGGGACAGTCTTTTTGTTGTGTTTGTACAGTGCCTAGCACAACAGAGCCTCAAACCCTGTACTGGGATGTGTAAGCACCACCGCAATACAAACAAATAATAATAAAATAGTATTTACTGAATGTGGGAAACAGAAATAAATCTACATGAGTGCTCAACAGCTAGACAACACACAATTTTAAATACCACAGGTTGAATACTCATTCAATCCACAAGCAACCATCCAGAGAGAAGATGATCATTTCAAAAAAATCATCTTAAACAACAAGTGAGTAACTTAAAGCCATGACAAAACTTGAGAAAATTGCAAAGTAAACAACAGAATAAAGTGTGACTGCAGGGGAAAGTGGATAGCAGCTTAGGGAGAGAGAGAGAATACAAGTGTCATTCCTCAAAATATTAGGCTAGTGTAAAATGCGTAGGCTGGCTGCAGAGTTTGAACTGAATTGTTTTCTCATCACTTTCACACCAAGGATTTGCCTGAGAAACGGTTCATCAGATCCTTCCTTCTCTCGCCTACAGTTTTGCTGCATCTGTGCTCTGGTGACTATCTGGGGGAATCCTGTCTGCCTTCTGGGTTAGTAAGCACTGGCTGATTCCCCTCTAGAAAAGAGCTACTTCTCATGTGACTTCTTGAGCACATAAGCTTAAAACTTACATTTAGTTGACACTCATGCAACTAAAACTGGGGTTGTTCAAATGTACATGGAAAGCAAGTAGAAAAGGTGCAGCCATGCAAAAGCAAGGTCATTTTAAAATTCAAACACACACTCATGATTAATTAATGCAGAACCCACCTAGCTCTACTGTCTGGTCACAACATGGCTTCCTCTCCATTGCACATGTTCATGTATGATCTAGGAGTTGTTCATGCATCTAGACCTCTATGCTTGTCTCCAAGTGCAGCTCACAAAGATCCATTAATTTAAGAGAGACCACTGGAAAGCAGTGGCAGAAACCATATAAGCCAGAGAAAGCACTCTGGGCCAGATTATCTCCTGTATGTATATATTGGTATAGATCCACTAAAATCAATGTCACTGCATGCACTCAGCTGAAGGGCAGGCCCCATATCTCCCAATTTCCTGCCTTCTGTCACACACTTACAGGTATTGTCCATGTGCCTTTTGGTAGTTAGTTTGGTGTTTTTAAGCAGTTTAAAATGTAGTTTGCAGTGGATTTCTTTTTAAATAAATGTATGTCATTGCACAGTGTATTCTATGACGATCTACCAAGCTTAATAGACTGATCAGCCTTTTTCTGCTGAATAAACTTAGTGGCGTTCCACTGAATTAATGGATCACATGATGGGCAAACTGCAAAACGATTACTGTGGTTGGATAGGCGTGGGAGTCCCAGGGGGGCCTGTCAGGGGGCAGGGGTGTGGATAAGGGTCGGGGCAGTCAGAGGACAGGGGGAAGGGGGAGTTGGATGGGGGTAGGGTCCCAGGGGGGCGGTTAGGGGTTGGGGGGTCCTGGGAGGGGGCAGTCAGGGAACAAGGAGTGCGGGGAGGAGTTGGATGGGTTGGGGGTTCTCAAGGGGGCAGTCAGGGGGCGGGAAGTGGGAGGGGGGCAGATAGGGGCAGGGGCCAGGCTGTTTGGGGAGGCACAGCCTTCCCTACCTGGCCCTCCATACAGTTTCGCAACCCCAATGTGGCCCTCGAGCCAAAAAGTTTGACCACCCCTGGTCTAGATCGTCAGGACCCATATCGGTCTTGTCTATGTGCGACACATACTCTCTCTTGCCATGTAACGTGAGGGCAGCTGTTTATTAGATTATAAACTCTCTGGAGCAGGGATGGGTTTTTGTTGTGTGTTGGTACAGCACCTAGCAGAAAGGGGTCCTGGTCCATGACTGCAGTTCGTAGGTGCTCTGCAATACAAATAATAATAATAATAGAGACGGTGCCCAAACAACTCCTCTGTTTAAATGGGACGGGACCGATGGCTGGACGTGCTCAGAAGAGGACCTGGAGTGGTTTTGTTCGCTCCCTTTTTTGGTGACCATCAGGATCTCAGACATGGCGAAATCTTTCTGAATTGGGAGGTTTTAACTTTTGTAACAAACCTGGAGAAATTATTGACAGATACCAATGGGTAAATGTCAAAATAAATTGCAAACACCTCTGCCTAACGTTGAATAAAAGTTTTTATCAGTTCCTTTTCACAGAAAGAACATAACATGCGTGTGGGGAGAACATTACCTGTCAAACATGACCTAGTCGACTGTGTTCCAGACAGACAGCCCACATTAAGGCTATGTCGACAGCTTATATCAGTGTATCTTATGAAGAAATCACCCCCCTGAGCAACGTAAGTTACACCAACTTATGTGCCAATGTGGACAGTGCTGTGTCAGTGAAAGAGCTACTGCCGCTCATGGGGACCGTGGTAGTTAAGCCGATGGGAGAGCTCTCTCCTGTCGACTTCGAGCAGCTGCATTAGAGAGCTTACAGCTGCACCGCTGTAAGCTCTCTAGCATAGCCCGGCCCTTAGAAGCAGACATGCAACCACAGGTCCCAGGGCAGCAGTGGCAGAGAGGATTTCCAAACAGACAATGTGGGGGGACACGGCGTCAGCTGTCTCTATGGCTCAGCATACAGCCAATCAGTGGAACGGCCCAGGCATTGATTGCAAAAGAATCTGCTGACCTGCTAAGCAAACAATGGCGAAAATGCTGAAATAGCCACAGGAGGGACAGAGACAGTTCTGTACCATAAATAAGTCAAGTAACTGAAGTTCATTTGTGGATCAAGGGCCTTGGGCTGAACAGAACATATTTAAGTGCCAGTTCGTGCTGGTGTCATTGCTAAGAATAACAGTGTTCCTTGGGAGAGTAGTCTAAAAAACAAGCAGCTGGGATTTATGTGCTGAGTGGATTGACTGTTTGGGCACAGGGGTGTGGAAGGTCTGGCAGTTTGCCAGTATAACATGTATACTTCAGCACACATTATTGTGCCTACATATTAGTCATGTAATGACATAAACAGAATTCACGCAAAAGCATTTTTACAGGGAAAACACGTTCTGGCAGAGGGGAAACACAGCCTTTTATCATACAAGTGCCGTATGTACTGATAATTAATCAGAAATTGGCTAGCCCCAGATTCACTAATGCTGAAATAAAGAAGCTGCCCTCTTTCTTCATCCTTGGCATCTCTCACAATTACAGCTTCATTCCAGTGTTACACTCATATAGTGCCTGAGCTCTGCTTGACGTTACTCAGTGTCTTTCTGTTACTGATGTAGCTGCAGTGAAGCCGGGGGAATTACGTCAGGGATGAATAGGCTCATAGCTTTGTGATTAACTACTACTAACTACATATATTGGCAGGGCAACACCCCCTTTTTCTCAATTGAAATCTGGATATTTACAACCCCAGTTGAGACTTTTAGTCCTCAGAGGTCTGAGAGCATTCAAAGGGACATGAGTATTCACACAGTTCTTAGTATCCTTTTGCCCTTCACAAAACACCATATGAAATGGAGTACCTGGTAGAACCAACATTCAAAGGAAAAGAATCAGACGTTATGCAGTGGTCAGGATTAACGTCAACCTTTACTCGAATACACAATGGGACCCGTAACACAGCAGTTCTATTATATCTATATTCTAAGTATAGGCAAATAAAACAGGATGATATTTCAAGTGCCTCTCTCAGCTGTGGGTAAATGCTGAGTTTTAAATAGCAACCACTATACTCTGACTAGATAGAGAAGGAGCATTAGCATCCCACTAAAAATAATGCTGTGTCTCTAATGCAGCTTTGCGGCCACACTGTAGAAGGTATCTGGAAACACGGGTACTTACCTGTCTTCGCACCAAAAGGAGCAGCTACTTTGTACACTGCCAAACCAGCATTAATGCCAAGTCCGTGATATTAGAGGAACAGCCCCTTTCAGCATCTCACTACACATTCTGTAGAAGATTTTCATAAGTGCTCAGCCCACACCGTTGAGGCCAACTTCAGCCCCCAACAGCTCCCATCGAGAACAGGGGAAATTTTGCCCTCAGCTCTCACTGAGAGTAGTAACATGTGACCATAGCCCATCTCCTGGGCCCTGACCAGCAAAGCCCTTCTATAAGCATCTCATCTTCTCTGTAGGTTTGTGAAGAACCAAGATTGAAGCCACAATCTTCTTCCATGTGCTCTACCACCCAAGTGGATGCATCAGTATGAATGCTGTATGTGCTTCTGTGAACACTGGTGCACAGCTGCCCAGGCTTTGCTGCATTGGGCCTGACTCAAAGCCTGTTGGAGTCTTCCCATCCAATTCAGCGGGCTTAGGCTCAGGCCCCGAAGTGCATACAGCTTGGAAAGAAAGAGGTGAGACAACAAAGTGCCTGAATGAAGCCAGTAAAAATGCTGAGGACATTTGAGGAGACGGGGGAAAACGAAATCGAGAAAAAACACCCAGGTTCCCACTGAGGTGAACAGTTATTCTGTAACTTAATTTTTAGTACAAATGTGGAGTTCAAAAGAGTTTCATTCGCCTTTCCAAAGGTGGCAACTTCTGCTTGAACTTTCTGACTAAAATAAAATCAGTTCAGAATGGAGGAACTAGTTTGGGGGGGAAACAGTGTAGCTTAAGCATTCTCTCAATAATAAGTTACTTAGAATAGGCTCAAATTTTCTATGAACTCATTCACACATCTTTAAATGAATATACCATACCGTTTATATATTCAGCAGGGGGAAAAAATGAGTTTTCCCCAAGATTTTTAACCTTTTGAAAATTAAAGTCTCTGAATGGAAATTGTTTTTACTAGTTACATAGAAACCAAAAAGCCAGATGATGAAAGTGTCAAGGGAGTCAAATTAACCTTTTTTGATTGATGACTAGTTTGCAGAGATAAGAGCATATTTGAAGTTGTGACAACTGTGGTGCTACATAAGCCACCAAGGCTGCAATCAATAGAAGGTGAAAATGAAGTGTTTGTGTACACTGAAATTTGACAGCAAAGGCATTTATTATTCATACAGGTTTGTAAAAGAAATCTGTCTATGGTGGATTGAGAAGTCTGGAGCTTTCGATTCAGTTGTAAACTTAAGACAAATCACCTTACTAAAATGAGTTTTGATTTAATTCTGCGGAATACCAAAATTTAATCTCTCACATCTATAGATGAATCTCTAATATACCCATCACTATTATATCTCGGTGGTTATACAAATAGGAAGAAGTTCTCTCTTCAGAGGAATATAGTTCATTCTTTCAGGAAAAAATAGGAGCTTTTACATAAAAAAGCAAGCCACACGAATAATTCAGAGGGTAACAGTACATGTTTTTTTAAATGCCCCTTCTTCTATCTTCATAAACATGCAACTTCTTTGCATAAGTAGTCTCATAATTGTTTAAATATTCAGAATATTGTAAGTGGTTAGAATTTTTCTTCTCAATATCTGAATTGTGGCTTTAGCGCCAAACTTTGAAATCAAAGCTTTTAAAGAAGTGTGCCTCTCTACACATCTGCTGCAGACATCTTGGATGGGATTTTCAACTGTGTTCAACACTGGCCTAATATTGCTCCCATTACTTTAATGGAAATAGTTCAGTGTTGAGGGCTTTTGAATAACTTTGGGAGATGTAACAAGAGATTGTTATCTTACTGAATGTTGTATTACACAGATTTCTTCAATTTAAAGGTCTGGCCATATCCAGGTGCTCCCCTCATAGGCCGGTGTTATGCATTGTGTATTACAGATACATACCATTATGGCGGGTTTCAGAGTAGCAGCCGTGTTAGTCTCTATCCACAAAAAGAACAGGAGTACTTGTGGCACTTTAGAGGAGTACTTGTGGCACTAACAAACGAGCCTCTGATAGTGTGGCTGATGTGATTAGGCCCAATGATGGTGTCCCCTGAATAGATATGTGGACACAGCTCGTTCACCTGCAAATCTACCAATGTGATATATGCCATCATGTGCCAACAATGCCCCTCTGCCATGTACATTGGCCAAACTGGACAGTCTCTACGTAAAAGAATAAATGGACACAAATCAGACGTCAGGAATTATAACATTCAAAAACCAGTTGGAGAACACTTCAATCTCTCTGGTCACTTGATTACAGACCTAAAAGTTGCAATATTACAATAAAAAAAACTTCAAAAACAGACTCCAACGAGAGACTGCTGAATTGGAATTAATTTGCAAACTGGACACCATTAAATTTGGCTTGAATAAAGACTGGGAGTGGATGTGTCATTACACAAAGTAAAACTATTTCCCCATGTTTATTTTTCCCCCCTATTGTTCTTCACACGTTCTTGTCAACTGCTGGAAATGGCCTATCTTGATTATCACTACAAAGTGTTTTTTGTTTGGTTGGGTTTTTTTTCCCCCTCTCCTGCTGGTAATAGCTCACCTTAACTGATCACTCCCGTTGTAGTGAGTATGGTGACACCCATTGTTTCATGTTCTCTGTATATATATAAATATCTTCTACTATATGTTCCATTCTATGCATCCAATGAAGTGGGCTGTAGCCCATGAAAGCTTATGCTCAAATAAATTTGTTAGTCTCTGAGGTGCCACAAGTACTCCTGTTCTTTATACCCTTATGGGTTTATTACTTTAGCATGGACCATACTTTCGCCCAGCAGTCCAACTGCATGAGTTTCCTGGGCCAAACCCTGTGTCTCACTTTCATGCCACTATAGTTAGGATTGGCAATATCCCTATTTTTCAAAGTTTCTGAAACTTTACCTAGGGATAGAGGAGGAAAACAAGAACATTCCAAAAAAGAAATGAGATGGCAAGAGTTTTTCCCCCTTATTTGATATTCCAAGACTTCCAGTTTTGGGGAAGAGTCAAAAATCTCATGAAAACAGTCCACACAATTTCATTGCCATCCAATCCTCATCAAAACTATCCCAACCACAGTCTCAACAAGATCTGGTTCCAAAAGAGTTTCTTCAAAGCCTCTCTTCACTCATGGCAGACAGCAACATCCTGTCTGTGTTTGTAATTATTTTGGTTCAGCTGTAAACTTTTATTTACCTTGAAAAACACTTAGTGGTTGTAGCATTAATTATTTTCAAAAAGAAGCTCGATGCAACTGATGGTCAGAAGTGATGTGTGTGTGTAGAGAGAGAAAAAACAGATCTAATTGGTGATCTAGGGACCTTATTAAAATTTATTCTTCTTGAAAGTTCCTTGCCGTGTTGTTCTAGCCATGTTGGTCCCAGGATATTAAAGATATAAAACGCACAAGAAGATATTGCCAGATTGGATTTGGTTGCATCCCAGTTTCAGTCATCATGCAAGGTTTTGTTCTCCTTTTATCTCCTTTAGCTGCCTAGCAACCTGAAAACTCCATGTCTGATCTTTCCCTATGCCCACTTTACAGTATAGATTTATTCAGAAAAATGACTAAGTAAAAAGAACATGGTAGGCTTTATGGTTTTTATGTTTCATTGACTCCAGATCAAACATACTCAGCTTACCTGTACAAGGTTTTTTTTCTGTCAACCCTGCAAACTCAACCTGAGTCAAGCTAGGTTCCTTCCTTATCATGCACCACAGCCACTAATGAAGATTGTGTAAGCCACATTATGGCCCTAACAACAGTTCTGAAACCCCACTGATTGTGCCCTCAGTGATACCTGGGAAACTCCAAGAGCTGGCTAAAACGTTTTCATCAAAAAAACTTTTTTTTCTGTAGAAAAAAAAACAGTATGAGATCACGTAATTAAAGACCATATCCAAATGCATATGGGGGACAAATTCTGGAATTTACTAATGTTTGTGGTGCTTGACTTTTCAACTTAAGTGTTTTGGATGTAATTTTCTAAGTGTTTAAAAGCTTAAAAATTTGCAAGGGGGGCGGGGAAGACAAAACAAAACACACAAATGTAATTTTAATCCCCCATGCAGGTCATCAGCAGAGTTGGGATTTTTAGTTTCACATCATAGTCCTCTACCACCTGAGCTAACTGAGTAACTGGTAACAGTAGAAAGCCGTTATCTTCTACATGGACCTACTACTACTAGAGGTGGATGGAGACATTTACTTTGCAGGTGGGTTTCACAGCTATTTAACAGACAGGAATAATAGGATCCGTAGGGCTCTAGTGGTTACACAGCCTTCTGCCCCTCCACGCCCCCTTCTGTTCTGATCCATCCTCCCCATGACCTCTCTCCACAACACCTATCCACCCTCATCCCTGAGTCCTGCTCCTCTTCTTTGCCATGTTCGTATTTCCCTCTCCCACCTCATCCCAGCTCCTGCTCCCAACCCCCCTTCCTCCTCTTTGTTCCTGGACATGTCCCCCTGCCCTACATCTCTTACACACACACTCACACACACACAGTGACACTCTGTACCTCAAAATAGCACCCTAGAACCCCCCATATTCACCAGTCTCATAATGATACTTTATACAAACGTATGCTTTGCGAGGTATGCTTTTAAAAATCTGGATCAGTTGAACATGAATATCCGGTTGGATTGTACATACTATGCTGGTACGTGAAGTTATGAAGTATTACTGTATGTGCTACTGAAATATGTTGTGAGGTTGGGAACGCCCACGAGCCAGCCTTTTTGTTACAACAAAGGAGGACCAGATGGTTTTTATGTCCATCAAGAAAAAAAATCCACTGTCTCAGAGACTCCTTAGAGACACGTACACAATGGAAATTGCTTGACCAATAGGGACTGCCAGAACCCCAGGTCACAGGAAGGAACTTTGTAACAGTTGGAAGAAGGCGTAAAAAGAGACAGTGACATCAACACTTGGTCTCTCTCTCCCCCACATCCCTCCATCTCAACACCTGGAAGCACGTCTGGAAGACAAAGGCTTTGAACTGGGGAAATCTGGTCCCAGGCTGGAAGGGTATCTAGTCTGTGTATTGAGGAACTGTAACCTGCTTGTACCATCTGTTAAAGGTTAGACATTGCTTGATTCAAATCTTGCTTAGTCTGTCTAATTTAGAATTCAGGCTGCATTTCTATTTTTGCTTCTTTGGTAACCAACTCTGATTCCTATGCCTGCTACTTATAATTACTTAAAAATCTACCTTTCAACAGTTAATAAATCTATTTGATATATTACCTAAAACTGTGTGTTTTGGTTGAAGTGCTTGGGGGAAATCTCAGCTCAGATTACAAAGGCTGGTCCACTTTCCTATGAAGAAGTGATGAAGTTATTAATGAGTTTGTACAGACCAAGGGAACCTTGAGTAGTGCAAGGCGGTATATTTCTGTCATGCAAGGCTGGAGGGCTCAGGGGGAATTGGCTGGAGTTTCTTTATTGATGGTTCATGAGTGACTGGGAGATGGGTGTGGTCCTGCCTGTGAATGTCTGTGTAAATGCAGTGCCTGTCAGAGGCTCGTAGCTTGACATCAGCTCCACCGAGTGAGAGGCAAGGGCTCAGCAGTCCCAGAGTCTAAGTTACACCCAGGGAATGTCATATCACACACACACACACACACCAGTCCCAGCAGGGGAGCATGGAGAATGCAGGAGTGACTGACACTCTCTTGCCCTGCTCTCAGTTCCTGTGCCTAGCACCCATGGTTCTGTTCAGCCCAGGTCGGGATCATGCTCAGCTGCTCTACACTCTGGTCAGCATGCTGGAGCCATGAGGGACTGGAGCATGCTCAGTGCAAATGGAATTGCTGGAGAATTTAGCTGCCAAACTCAAACAAATTTCTACCAAGCATGTGGAAACTGACATTTTTCAGAGGTTCACGATTCAGCCAAATTTCGGCTGTTTTTCTACAGGGACAGGAAAAAGGCACATCCCTGATACCAGGGCAACCCCTTGGGCTAACTTCAAATCCAAACCCTGCTCCAGATCATAAGGTGCTATGGCCCCTTAATGAAATGATTGTAAGAATTTCTTTTAACCTGAACAACACATGTAGTTTTCCCTAATCTTGCTCTTAAAAACAGATGAACCATTTTAGCTGAAACTTTCCTCCATCCCCATGAATATTTCAGCCAGCCTGAGGCCAGACACCCAGCATGGAAAATTTCAGCCTGAATTGTTTCAGTTTGGCAATGTAATAGTGTCTTATAATGGAAAGTATTGGGCACCTTCACTGTAGGGAACACAACCTGCAGCACCTTTGTTTTTAAAAGCCAAACAAAATAACCCCCCCAAACACACAACTCTTGTACTTTCAGCCACGTGGCTTACATGCAAATGTTTCTGCAACTCCATCCCTGGCTCTTGTTGAGAAACTCTCTAAACCCATTTAGCCACAGGCACCCCTGTTCCCTGGCAGCGTGCTCGACCCCTGATCCCCCCCCAGGTTCTGCTCCACCCCTTTCCCCAAGCTCCCACCCCGCCCCTTCCTGTCCCCACCCCATTCCACCCCCTGCCCTGCTTCTTCCTGCTCCCACTGCTCCCGCCCCACCCCAGTGCCTCCTGCATGCCGCTGAACAGCTGATCGTGGCAGGCAGGAGTGGATCAGCAGGGCCCACTGGCAGGTGGGAGGGCGAGATGATCCTAGGGAGCTGGCACCTATGCATTTAGCGGACTAGAGCTTCCAGAGTTTATGCAAACGCCCTTGTTCTCCTTTTGCACGTTTAAGATTTTTTAAATGATAATTCATAAGCCAAGATACATTTCCCATCCAGTCCTAGTGAACAGCGAGATGAATGACACAGCAAAGAACTCTTACCATTCCCCTGCTTCAGGGCCCTTCGAGAGTACTTTGGCAACTATTTCACACTCTCTCAGGTTTTCTTCCCTGAAATCTCCCTAACCACTTCATTCCATTTTCTTCAATGTCACTTGTGTCTGCCTCTCTCATTTCACCAGCTTTCCATTCCTCTCTCCTCTTCTCTGTTCTTGACTTAATGCAATCACAAACTGAGATGCATCAGATGCTGTCTTTTTGTCTGAATTTCTGATGCCGAGGCTGCCAGACGTAGGATATCTTCATTCTCACAGGTGACATCTTATGTTCTTGTCAGTCACTGGTAACAATTCAGTGGTCTTTTCACAGAGTTCATTTACAATCTCAAACAATTCCCGGCCTTTGTCCCTTTCACTTTTGATGCGTGCTGTTCCGAGAACTCTCCTGGTCTTGCCTTCATGTCCCAACTCATCTATAGCATCTTTGTCTTCTCTTCTTTTAAACCATTCTAGTATATTTAAGATGTCAGATGTTAGCCACCCTCTTTGATTTGGGCTGAGAGAACCTCCCTTACTATCTCTTACTGAGATAACACCCCTTTGTAGATATCTCAGCATTCCTTATCTTTCTCATAACTAGCACTACAATGGGAATCAAGAAAAATAGCTTGCTGACTGCTTGAGGTGCTCCAACAGTTTCATGCATAAAATCTGGCAATTTTTATACATTTTCACTGTATCCATTAAAAAAAGCAAAGGGACATAAAATTTGCAAAAAATAGCTGGCTTGCTTCTTATTTCTGAGAGCAGCATGGATATTTCACCCAGTAAAACATTTCTGCTCTGGACAAAAATAGAGGTTGGAAAGGTAAATTGTATTTATTTTGGTTATAGTCAGACACAGCGCTGGTCACAACAAGAAAAAAATGTGTTCCAAAATATTTTGCAAAAAAAAATGTAATTTTTTTCCAATCAATTTATTTTCCAACCAGCTGGTTCCCTCTATACAAATAGCTATTTTACATGGAGAACCCTGAGGAGAATAAACTTCTGTAGTAAGTCAGAGATGCTAAGCAACCTCCTTTTTTAAAGCAAATTGGAGGGTGGGAGGCGGTTAAGTAGTCATAAGAAAGAAACTGGCTTTGGGGTGGCCATTAGATGGGGAGCCTTTCACCTCTTCCTCAGCATTTCAAATCCAGCCCAAGTAGCTAAAAGTTATTACCATCCAATGACTGTTTGGTGTCCCAGGGGAAGAAAGTTCCACGATCTTAATGAGAATGTTTATTAAACTCCTCTCTAGCTATTGGCTGGGACTGGTCAAAATATTTCCATTGAAACTTTTTAACTGAAAAATAGGATTTTTGACTCAACAAAAATATATATATTTTTGAGGAAAAAAAAAAATATATATTTTGAGGAAACCAGAGGCTGTCATATAAAGCCTCTGGTTTCCTCAAAAAAACATTTTTCATCAGCAAATCATCTCTCTCTCTCCCCACCCCTAATGATTTCTTTTCTGGTTTTCAGTGTTTTGGATGATTCAATGAAGAGCTATTTCATTTTGTCAAAAACAATTTTACATTTTTTTTGTAAACAGAAAAAAATTCCAACCAGGTCTATTATGAGCACTAACTTACACATCCAGCAGGACTGAATGGGCCTTATCGAAGGGACACTGAATGCCCGGAGCTCAGGACTGAACAGACAGAGACTGAATCCACCACGAGTGAGACTGATCCAATACTTCCCACAAGCATTATATTTTAAACAGCAAAGCAAGCAAGCAAGCAAAGGCCTCCTCTAAAAACCCAAGAAAAGGGAAAGGAGGCAGAGGGAGATAATCAGGATGAAGTTCAAGAGGGACTGAAGGCGAAGAAGAAAACAAGTAGCACCCAGCAACCCTTGAATTATGTGTACAGCTTCCTACTACTCTAGGCAGAGAGCTAGGGGAGACAGCTGTAGGAGTTAACCCTGAGGGGGTCAGATTTAGCAGTGGTTAAAAAAAGTGGAGGACAAGACAGCTGCAAGAGTTATAGCTTCCGGGTTTTAAGCAAACCCCCATGACTGGAATATTTCTGGAACGTATGCAGCAAAGCCCAGTGGAGGAGAAAGAACGGTGACCAAGTCTTCAGAGTATGTGATAGCAACAGAGGGAGAAAAGGCAGGAGGAATCAGCTCAATTTAAATTTGGAACCACTGTGAATAGAAAGAGCAGCAGCAGCAGCCCCTGCTTATAGAGTAAGTTAGACCTCACCAGGGTTCAGTGGAGATGGACATGCTGAAGTCCAGGTCTGTTGCACTAGAGAAACTGCACCTGAACCTGACTTAGGAACTGAAGAAGGGACAGCAGAAGGGGCTTGGCAGTCTACAACACATGCCACTGCCAAATAAGGAGCAGAAGCATCTTCCCTAGCTGTGCCTCTGCCAGCAGATGACATCATTCTGATAGTGAGCCTTTGCCAGGGTCGAACAAAGGGTTTTATCCTCCGGTGCGGTTATGGTCAGCCTCCAGCTCCCAGATTCAGAGCTAAAGGAACAGCCTGATGTCCAAAGACACCAGGAATGCAATTCGCTCCAGGGAGTCCACCATGGTTGGTAAACCCATCATGGGGAAGGCAGGTTTGCAGTGTGCAAGCCACTACAATCCCCAGTCAAGCCCACCTCAAAAGCAGGAAATACTGGTGCAGGAGGGGACGCGACCAGGGCATACAGATGTCCTGATAAAGCACATCTCCCACACAGCCTCTGTCCACTGTGCTCCTGGACCAGCAGCCTTAAGTCAAATTAACACTCTCTCTGAGGCGAGTGCCCCATGGCACAGCTACCCCATTGGTGCAGAGAAGTCCATACTGCCCCTTACCACCAGCAGTGACAGGGACTCAAGCTTCTCGGTGTAAGGTATACCGTAAATGGCATATGAGATTCCCAACATGATGAGCTACATGAGGGATTTTCTCAGCTGTGCCCCCACATTGCTGAACGTTGACACATGCTGTAGGAGCCACAGAATGTAGGGTACTGTACTGTAAGTCAAGTCAGAATAAACTATGGGTTCCTCTAACTTTAACTTCAGAGCTTAAGCTTTAACTTGAGAAAATTCAATTAGATTCTACACAGAAGCAGCTTAGCTACCATTGTTGGCAATCAATGGTCCCTAAACGCTCAGAAACTGGCAACCGTTCAGTGTGCTGGCAGAGGGGCTCTCTTAATTAAAGATGTCACTTTTCCAGCTAATTGAAGCCTGCCATTTCTCTAGACTACCAATTGCCACAACAGAATATGAATAGGAAATTGACTTCCCATGCACCTGTTTTTTTGCAAAATACTTCCTCTTTGAGTCATATGTTTCAGCTTAAACGGTTTAGGTCTCTGGTTAGAGGAGACACTACAGTTTCGTACTACCTTCTAAATAAGAAAAACAACAGCGAACACAAAATGTATGAAAAATATGCATTGTTCTTGTTCATAAGCAGATGTTTATAGTCTACATTCAATTAATTGTAATATGTGCCCTGCCCTATACTGATTCCATCAAAGCAACAGTATAGAAATCACCTATGAAGCTATCTACTTATCTGGTCTCTATGACGATAGTATCTGCTCACCTCACAATCCTTAACATCATCATCCTCAACTCCCCTGAGAGGTAGGGAAGTGTTGTTATCCCCTTTTCAGATGGAAAACTGAGTCACAGAGGAGCTAACTGACTTACCCAACATCGGACAAGGAGTCTGCTGTGGAGTTAGGGCTTGAACCCAGGTCTCCCAAACTTTAGGCTACTGCCCTAGCCATTCGGAAATCCTTCCTCTGTGGCTCTGAATTAACCTGGAAAAGTCTGATCTTTAATCCCTCCATGACCAGAATTCCTAGGGTCTCAAGCAGGACACTAATGTGGCATGTTGCATTTTTCTGGATAACTAATAGGATGTGACTATGCTAACTTTAGAGCTTTTAATGACAGCTCCAGCAATTTGCACAGCACCTTGTTCAGCAACATTTTAATATAGCCCGAGTTGGAAGGCAGCTGAATGGAATCCCAGCAGAGAGCTGTTTTAATCAAAGCAACACACTCCTCCCTCCCAATCTCTTCCTATTTCATGGTCCATTTGCGAATCTTTGTGGAGTGAGACACGCTACATACAGTTAATTAGGACAAAGCAACACTACCCGCTACACATCTCAACTGGTTTCCTTTATTCCAGAATCCTCTAACCAACAACAAGAGGGTCAAAAATGAGAGCTAATCAAAGAATATTCACTGAACACAAAACACCGTGAATTTTGGCATTGACGGGTACTTGTGAACGAGCCCCGCCACTCGAGAACCTGTATGGCATTCAGAAGCATCCAAAGATGATCCACAAGCAAACCAGTGGCAGCAAATGGCATTCAAGCAAGGAATTCAAGGTTGGTATAATCAAGCAGCAGAATTGATCCGAGTATTGCAGTACTCGTCAAATTTACGTGTCTGCTTTTTGGAGTGGGGACCATCTTTTGGGTAGTGTGTGTGTGTGTGTGTGTATGTGTGTACGTACAGTGGAGTCCTATCCTTAACTGGGGTCTCTTGGTTCTACTGCAATACAACTAAATAATATAATCAACTCAACAGAGACTAGGCACATTCACAATCAAATAGATGTGTTCTATGTTAAATACGTTTATTCAACCCAACCTCAAAGACTATTTTCAGTGTTTCACAAATCTGAAAATACTGAAGGGCTTGAATATGGCCAACTATAGCCAAACCCATAATATTTTTAAAATATTCTTGAGGGTACTCCCCACGCACCATTTGACTAGTACTAATTACAATCCGAAACAGTCATGTTAGCATAGCAACATATAGCAATGTACTGTAGCACCATCTAAGTAAAGCAAAGGGAATCTCACACCAGCACATACGCTCTCCCTTATTGAAAAAGGTAACTCTTACTTGAAATAGAATTCTAACATTTGTGTGTGCACCTACCTGCATAGGGAACCTCTATGTCTGGATGCCATCCCCTAGCACGGATAAAGAGTAAGAGCCAGCTGTCCCCACTGTAACATTTCCATTATCTCCTTCCTGAAGCCTTGGAAAGGACTCTCAGCAGAGTCAGGATATGCACACAGGATGGAGTGAGGACTGAACAAAGCTGGAGGGCCCATGCTGGCTGCAGACTGGCCACGGTCAGGAGATACGTGTCCATCCTATCACCACCCCTGCTCTGATTTCACAGGGGCCACGGACCGATTAAAGTAACATCCTAAAGCTGCCTTATGGTTCCCGGACCCTCAACTCCACAATGTGGCATGCTCATTTAAAATAAATGTCCAGGGTCAGCCATGGAACATGGGAGGACATCACAGACCCTGGCTCCAAAGAAAGCTCATTGCCAGGGACCAAAAGCCGCTGTGGAGGTACAGGGCCTTTTGGGGCTCCGGCTTATTTTGCAGAGCAGTCAAACACCACCCCCCACCAGAACAATGCAGGGATGTAATTTCCTCATGGAGTCTGACCCTTCTTAAGCCCTACGCAGGACAGCTAAATTCAACCATGTGGGAAGAGAAGGGACCACATCAGACTGCACAAAAAGGTTCGTGAAAGGTTTCTTTTGCCCTGTGACAATGAGACATTTGCCCATTTCTATTTAGCAATTCTTCCATTGTGGCTGTCTCCAGCCCCTGCAGGAGAATGTGACCTGCCCATACTCTATAACTAAGGTCAAGGCAATGCTTGTTTTAAAATAAATTGAATAGCATTAGAATGCATGTTATGCAGAACTAATTTGTGAATTCAGCCTCAGTGTCTTTTTGTCTGAATGATGGTGTTTTTCCAGTTCACTGTTATAATGTCCTTCCATCCGATATGTTCATGTCAGAACTAGCTAGTGAAAGAAATCATAAGATTGTATCTCTCTCTCTATCTCCCCCAGAAAGAACAGCCCCATTTCTATTCAGAACTCTCCCTATGTGTATGGGGAGGGGGAGGAGTGATTGATTAGCATTCATCAACTTGCGGATCAGCAAATGAAAAATAGCCAAATAATTACTAGAGAAGAATAAATGCAATAAGACTGTTGCACAAGGTTATGAATCTTTGGACTGCTGCACTGAGAGAGTAAAATGGAGCACAGCTGGGACCAGCCCCAGGCCTTAATATGCCTTCTAGAGTACTGGGTTCAAAAGTACTGCAATCAGGAGATTGGCTTAGAAATCCTGAGGGCTTTTTTTTTTTTTAAATAATACATTTGGGTTTCTTTTTATTTGCCTTTTGATGTGTGAACCTTCAAGGTTTGCATTTCCAAGCTTTTCTCCAGAGCCACGAGACCTAGAAACCCACACTTGTTACAATCTGAGATGCCAGTGTAGTAACGCAATTCTAGGAGCTGGGACATTAAAAAAAAAAAAGTCACCAAATGTCCCCAGACATGCAGTAAAAATCAGGAGAGCTAGCAACAATGAATACGTCTACAAAAGGAAGACAACACATAGTATTCAAATGAAAGCAGGAATCATAGCTTCAGTTCAGCTCTCCAATCACCTGTCATTCCATCGTAACACAGGAGGAGAATGAAGAGGTTAACCTCTCAGAAACAATCACTTTGCAAATAGTCCCACAACCTTCATAGAATCATAGAATATCAGGGTTGGAAGGGACCTCAAGAGGTTATCTAGTCCAACCCCCTGCTCAAAGCAGAACCAACCCCCAACTAAGTCATCAACTTTCATCTCTCTCTCTCTCACACACACACACACACACCCCTTTAATTCAAGTGTAATCTAATCAATACCCAATACATATTTTATGTCTTAAGCTATGTGCACAACAATGCATAATCATCTCTCGCTGGGGAAACTTGCAGTGCTATCACCCCCTCCCTAAAGCTTGCACAAACTGAAGAGAAGACAAAATTTGGTATCCTTTACAGCAGTGGTTCTCAGCCTATTAACCACTGTGGTCCGCATATGCAACTCTGTGTGTGTTATGTGGGCTGCATCCACACAATATATATATATTACCCGTATGGCCCTGAGGATGTCACATGGGCTGTAGCTGTGCGCTGATTGGGCCGCAAGCAGCCCGCAGGCCCTGGGTTGAGAATCCCTGCTTTAGAGAAAGAGCTGCATGTATCTTCCCTTTCATCAACACACCACAGCTCCTTTGTACTGGAAAGCGTTAGTCTATTTCTTCCATAAAGTTTGTTTCCATATAAATCTACATTTCAGATAGTGATGTATCCAAATATGCACAACAACATAATGCTAACCAGGACTCAGGCCATTATACATTTTACGGACAAGGTGGTGCTTAGTCAAGACTTGGATGAAAGACTGGTGCTGGTGATCAGTAAATGGCTCTTTTCCCACCAAATCAGTACTGAACCAATGCCCTAGTATGGTAGTTAGAGGATATTGTGATGATGGAAGCACCAACTGACTAGTAAGACATAAAACCAAAGCACTTATGTAATTCTTCCCCTTAACTTATTTCCCTAGGGAAGGTAGGTTCTAGGAAATCAGACACAACCACGAGACGAACACAGCCAAATGTAATTTGTCACCTCATGAGACAAGAGTAATAGAATGGGAAAGACGAATGTCTGAGCTGTCTAGCACAATTTGGTTCAGGAAAATAAGGACACTGAAACACCTATTTTGTGATCGTGTGCAGTTGTGATCACTGCAGATCCCATGGCATTTCTCAGCAATACGGTTATGGAATTTGAATGTCCTAGCCAAATTCACAACACGGGTAACTAGATTCTGGCAACCTACAATTCTTCCTTTATCTTTAGTTAAGCAAACTATTCTTTATTCTCCCCATTGCCCACACACAGCCTCACAAAAAACCCTGAGGTGTATGGTAATGTAGCTGGAAAAGAATACTCCTACTCAACAATAATTAGCAGCTGGATCATGTTTTCATCTTCAAGATGATTTACAAACATTAGCCTATTGATCAGGACTGAAATGCTGTCGTTTCAGTGGATTTCAGTCTCTGGCAGACCGCTCCCTGCAGTCTCTTTCCTCAGGGCCGTATGACTGGGGAAAAGGGGGCTGTTCCATGGGTCCTACTGCCCCAGAGAGGAATCTTCTCAGCACAGTTCTAGGTACAGAAGTTGCTGGATTGGGGAAAAGATAGACCCAGCTGGGCCCCTTCTTACCACATGTGGCCTAGTACACCAGCCCCCAGATTTACAAATTTATACCAGACCTGCTCTCTTCATTAGCAGTGGGGGCTGACTTTCTGTGATGGGTCAAGTAATCCGTGCGCACATTGTGGAGTGATTTGGTACTTGTCAGGGATAGTGTATCAAATCCAAGAAAAATATTACAACAGAAAAGCAGTAAAAGCAAATCTGCCCCACACCCACTAGGGCAGTTTCAATGGATTTGGCTTGCCACAGGAAGGCCAATGCATTGCAATGGAGAACTCTTTGCCCCTTTCGGCAGCTCTCATGGCACAGAAGCTCAGTGGTGTCTGCACTTCTGAAACATGCAGCGAGAAGACACCCATTAAAAAGGCAAGTCCTTGTCTCATTCCTTAGGATCTCTTAAGTGCCCATCAATTCTTACCTCTCTCACTCTTCTCTGCTCCAAGGACTACATGCTAGACAAGCAAAGGGACTGGCCAAAGAGCAGCCTTGAAGCTACTGAAACTAAATGCAGTGGGTCCTCCTAATATTATGACTGATTTACCTCTTACTCAGCATTTAGAGTTTGAGGAGACTTTTGACATTAATTACAGAGACACACTAGAGAGGCGAGAATAAAAAGCCCACCATGGTGCATTAGTACAGGCATCTTAATATTCAGCTCTGTTGATTCAGTGGGTGGGTGTGGGGGGGGGGGCAGGGGTGTATTTACAGAGGAAGAAAAGGAAAAACAATGAAAGGAAACTTGTTTGTGGGGGAATCTATAACTTGCCTTCTCACATAGACTTGCTTTACTGCACACTTAACAGCTACCCATACATACAGATACATGGAGTGAGCAGAGTCATCAACTTATTTCTCTTAAAATTACTCTTGTGGGTTGTTGTGGTTTTTCTTACATATAAAAGAGACTCTTGTCATGGACAATGACTACTCAAACTCCTAGTCTTTGTGGTTGGCACATCCTCCAAGCAACTCATGCACTTGGTAAAAGGAGTTTCTCTCTTACAGATTCTGCATTCCCTTCTGCAGGTAGAAATGTTCTGCAATGTACAGCATAAACAAAGAGAGACAGTTATAGTTGAGTGAAATTTTCCAGCTGAAACTTTTTTGGAGGGGAGGGGGGCTGGAAAAAGAAAAAACACCACCTTTGGGTCAACCAAACCATTTCACAAATTTTTGAAAAATTCGTGGTGAAAATGTTGCCACGTTGTTTCAGTCCAAACAAACAGAAGAAAATTGAAAGGTTTCCTTTCAACATTTTAAAAACAAAATGTAGCAATTTTCTGATTTGAAATTACTTTGTGTCAAATTTTATTTTTAAAAAATCTTAAAGCTGAAAGTTTAAACAAAAATGGTCGGGTCAAACAAAACATTTCATTTAGTCCAAAGAGAATTATTTTATTTTACTTGCTGGAAAATTGCCAGCAAACCAAAAAGTCAGTTATTCACACAACTCTAGACATAACCATGATGTTCCCTCCCTGTTGGTCACACTGGAGAACCACAGGTAGTGCAAACTAGTAGATAGGGTAACAGATTAGGACTCAGGAGACTGAATTCTGTTACTAGCTCTGCCATTGCCTGACTGTGTGACCTTGGGCAAGTCACTTCACTCTGCTTCCCCTTCCATCCTTTGTCATATATATTAAGCTTTAAGCTCTTTGATGCAAGGACTGTCCTCTTGCTCCGTGTTTACACAGTGCCTAGCACAATAGATCCCCAGTCGTGACTGCAGCCTCTCAGCACCACTGTAATACAAGTAGTAAATAATTGCTCATTGCTTATTAAATGAATTAATACAAAGTTTAAGTGATGCTATTGCTTCTGGCCCACCTTCTCAAGTGCATGTATTTTACATGCCACCGTAAATGAAGACATGCCTTTAGTGACAATGAATGATACTATATATTAGTTAGAGTCATTCCAATCATTCTTCATTCTTGTGGAGGACTTCCCTTCTTCTCTGTATTTTTAGTGCTATGTGATAATAGGAAGCCCAATCTGAAATACTGGATCTGTATAAAAACTTTCCTAATGTTGGGGTGTTTCAATGTTTGGGGGAATTTTCTAAAGTGCCCAAGTGGCTTAGGAGCCTAGTTACCATTTTCTAAAAAATGTAGGAGCTTAAATCACTTGGTCATTTTTGAACATTTTACTCCAGGCTTCCAGTTCAGCTCACTGGTTTTGAGTCTACCTGAAACAATTTTTTTCAGAATTGCCTGTGAACTTAATCAGTTATTTACACCTTTAGTCAGAAGGTTTACTAGCCAACCCAGTAGACTGAAAGGGGACATGACAACAGTTTGCAAGTACACAAAAGGTTGCTACAAGGAGGCAAGTGAAAAATTGTTCTCCTTAACTTCTGAGCACAAGACAAGAAGCAATGGGCTAAAATTGAAATAAGGGAGGTTTAGGTTGGACATTAGGAAAAGCTTCCTGTCAGGGTGGTTAAGCACTGGAACAAATTGCCGAGGGAAGCTGTGGAATCTCCATTATTGGAGGCTTTTAAGAATAGGTTAGACAAACACTGGTCAGGAATGGTTTAGTTATTCTTTAGGCGGTGGCTACAGGAAAGAAGATGCTGTATATAAGCTCTTTAGTGTAACCGCTCTAAACTGAAGGGAAAGAGAGCAGCTTAATTACTCCAGCCCGAGTGATCAACAGTAGCAACACTGTCCACACCAGTGCTTAAGTCGGAATAAGGGGGTCACTCAAGGGGGTGACTAATTTACACCCCTAAGGGCCATAATTTATGTCAACTTCAGCTGTAGTGTAGCCGTAGCCCTGCCTTGAGTGCAGGGGACTGGACTTGTAATGAGACACCCAGACTTGACGAAACTCACAGCCTTCTTGTGTATGCACTTAGCATAACCCGCAGCCATTTTGTATGCTCAGCCACCATAAGCTGGAAACAAAATAAAACTAGAGAGTCAGGGGACTTCAGCCTTGGCATAACTAGACAGATAGTAATGCTGTAGCTGATACTTTTCTATCTGTCTAGCTATGCCAAGGCTGAATTCCCCTGACTCTGGAGTTTAGTTATATTCACAAAGTCATGAGACTGGAGAAAGAATGGACAAGCTAACCTTGAGTTTCTGCAGCTTCTTCCTGATAATAAAAAGTAGAAGGTTTTGCTATTGCAAGTGTATCCCCACTAATGAAGCATAAAGATAAATAGACCTTGAGAAGTTTTTATTAACTTTGAAAAATACAAAAGATACTGGGTAGGCGGTCTTAGGCATGTGAATCCCTGTACAGTGAGAATGATTGGTCAGTGTTTTTTGCATAGCTATGTTTTAAGTCAAATAACTGGTTAAGGCATAGATAAGAGAAATCCTCATTTTGACTATATAATGAGGGTCAGAAAACAAGTGCATTGGAACTTGATTCCGGGATACAGCTCAAGACCAAAGCTGCTAGGATTTTTAATCCCTATATGACCGGGCTGTGCAGAAGCTGGAGCCCAGACGACAGAACCCTGACAGGCCATCGGGAGATGTCTGTCTTATTGGGAGTGGTGAGCAGAAGATGCTTGGCGTGTGTATTTTGTTGATTTGTTGCTAATTGTTAATAAATATTTGTATATGTTTAAGGATATTCATTGTGTGAGGCTCTTTCACTGGGAAAAGGCCTCATAGACCCATAAAGCCCTGAGTCCACTGGGAATGGGTTTAGCCCTGAGCCAACGGAGCAGTACAGTTGGGTCCCTTATGTCCTGAATTCCCATGAGGGAGGGTAGGGGAGGAGTCTTAATTTGTGCAGGTAACAGATTAGGTGACCTACTGAGGTCCCTTCCCGGCCTAAACGTCTATGATTCAAAAGGGGCATGAACCAAATATAAAATCTGGATCCAGATCAGAACTTCCTCAAAGCTTAAGAGTTCAGTTTTTGTTCAGGCCCATCTCCAGCGGTAACAATGATAAGCTCAAAAGGCCAGACACTCTGAACCCATCTTCTCTGAGGAGTATGAATATAACATTTCCAGTAGGGGGAGCCAGTGTTTCCTGCAGCTAAAGTGGGTCATTTAATCCTTTAACTTCTACGCTGTTCTGCAGACTCTAAGGCCTGATCTTCAGAGGTGCTGAACAATTACTGCAATCACAGAAGATTTTTACAAACAGTAAATTTGCTAGTTGTAATTTCATTAGCACAGAAGTTCTCATCCTGATCACATTATTGGACATTTCCTTTAAACATTCAAAACTTTGAGTGTTCCATAGAACGTAACAGCCCTAATATAAGGATTCCAGAACACTGGTGTATCATAACATGTCTACACTATTAGAGGCCAAAACAGCTTAGAAATATTGCAGAACAAGGAATATTTGCTATAAATTCATTTTTGCTATAGTCACCCATTTGAATAATCAGCTATAATTAATTTAGAGAGTAAGCGGTAACACTTACATACAGAACACAACCAAGAATAAGTAAATAAAGTAGTATGAAAATGTAATGGGTACTAATAATCAGCCCTACAGTCATTCTATTAGGTGCACAGTATATTTTAAATAAAAGGTTGTTTCTGTTCTCCTTTCAAATGTAAGTAGATCTTCTGGCAAACATGACAAATGAAAAATGAGTTTTTAAGCTAAACTAGAATAAAAGATTTAATTCAAAAACTGTGATTTAAAGAACTAGCAGCAATATAAAGTGCAATCCAAATCCACTGGTGAGTTCTACTTAAAAACGTGACTGGGCACAAATTTCATAATTGCCAAAGTGACTTAGATGCCTAATTCTCTTGAAAATGAGACCCAGGCCTCATTTTTAAGTGCCAAAAGGTACACCACATAACAATACAATCTTGAATTTCTGCCATGCTGTTTCTCCTTACCCCCTGTTCAAATGGGAGAGTTAATAGCCAAGACCCGATACACATTGTGATAGGCTTAAACGAGGCTTTTGACTGAATGGATGCATAAATCCAATTGCATGAATTGCAACAAAGGATTGAAGGCCAGGGATATGAATGTCAACCTCCTACTCCTGGAAGTAATCCCACTGAAATCTGTAAGATTACTCACTTGATAAGGATTTTCAGGATCAGGTCCCAAGCATTAGCATCAACTTTCTTTTTGTCAGAGTCTTACTGTTATTTAAGCACTGCTTCCCTGTATTTAGTCACTGAATTACAGTCCAGTAAGGAAGCGCACTGAATCATCATGCATTCAGCAGGCTAAAAGTTCTGCATGGTAACAATGGCACCATCCGGGAGTGTCCTTCAGGCAGCCATGAAAAATGAACTAGCTTGCAAAGCGCTTATCCTGGTGACATGAGTTATCTCACTAAATAGTTCAGTTCAAAGAGGGGGCAACCATAAGAATCTTACAGCAACAAGAGAGACTTTTCAGTTCATTCATAACTCCCAATACAAGCTTGCTTAATCATGACTGTAAGAAGAAAATAATGCAAGCTTCCATATATCAATATCCTTCACAATACAAAATAACAACTTTCAGAGACAAAAGAACCCGTGAGTCACAGCATAGCAGCTGGAGGTTTGGGGATATTTTTTGGTAATTGTAGATTTGGCTTAAATGAATAATCCTTTTTCAATTGTGCTCCAGATCAATTTATGGTTACAGAATAGCAATATACAAAATGCTGGTTACTGTAATAATACTTCATTAAATGAATAGGTAGGCTGGTTGCTGAAATCAGAGGAGCATTATTTACCTCTTTTTATTGAATACTGATCTGGATGCTTAACAAATAGAATGCCGCTTAATTAAGCGATTTTATCTAAGAAACTTTGATTCGATAATAAGTAGTAGTTTAAATATCAACTGGTATTTTCTCATTCAATCATTTTCAATTATCATCAACAATAGAATGAGTGTTATTGCAATAAAGATTTCTCAAGGCAGTGGGAAGGACTTTTAATATGTACTCCTACCACCACCATTTTATGGATCAGATTCTAATCTTAATTGTACGTTGTGTATCTGAAATCAGTGCTCTTGAATTGGAACTAGGAATACCATTGCCCTTTTTGAGATACGCTTTTGCAAACACATGCCATTCTGAATCTAGTAATGGTAACTACACTGGTAACACTAGTAAACAGTCTAACTAAAGCTGTAAAAAACATTGTTAAATTAATGGGCAATTCTGAAAAAAAATTATTTCAGGTCCCCTCAACGGCGAAATTTTTCAAACTGAAAAGTCAAAAAGGTTTTGAGTCAAAAGCAATAGGTCATTTGACCTACCCACCCCCCAAAAAAGATTTCATTTTGATTGAGCATTAAAAAATAAAATAAAATTGAAGGAAATTTCTAAATGAAGTCATTTCAAATTGAAAAATAAAAACATTTTGTTTCAAAGATGTCGAAACAAAAAACATTTTGAATTTCAGAATTCCCCGCTGCCCCAAACACAAACTCTCATGAATTCCTGAAACGTTTTGGTGTCACTAAATCTGCATTTTTCATCAAAAAAAAGTTTCGGGTGAAAAATTTTGCCCAGCTCTAATGATGACTCTAATCCAGCACAGCATTTGAGCACATGCCGAACTTTTAAGCACAAGTCATTCAGTTAATCAATGGGGCTATTTACTTGCATAAGTGTATATATTACCTTTGTATGAAGGGGATGCGTACAGGGTATGAAACCCACTGCCCTCACTGGCTTACAGAGCCTGAAGCTCCAGTCCAAGCCCAAACATCTACACTGCTATTTTTAGCCCCATAGCATGAGCCTTAGTCAGTTGACCCGGGCTCCGAAACTCGCTGCTCCAAGTCTTATTTTTCCCCCCAGTGTAGACATCCCCTATTTCACTGGAGAGAGTACCCACATTTTCCTCGGGATCACTTTATAAAGGTGCCATGAGACTTGATGGACTCAGTACTAGCTCTTTTTTCCACACAGCCTCCAGTTAATGGGACGTGTATTGACTATAGGAGCATATGGATGGTAGGATCATTGCTCAGTTCGGAAGCATAGTAACTGCTATGCCCTGAACAAATATGTCAAGTACACACTGGGTAAATCCCCTAGGAAGTAAGAATTAAGCCAAAACCGAAGTTACTGAAAGGCATGTCCAATACTTCACACTGGTGCTAGTAGAGAAATGTGGGGGATAGGAGCTTTAAAAAAAAAAAAAAATGGGGAAAGTGATTTAGAGGAGGATTATTTTTTATTCACAATTCCATCACAGAGACAGGAAGTAATGCATTAAGGGCTAGAGTGGAACCCAAACATTCCCTTTAACTTTAATGAAGTTCAGATCTAAACCCAGCCTTCCTAGTCAGCTTCTAGCTCTACAAAGCACTGAGCCAAAATCCTAAGCCCCAGTCCTTCCAGTAACTTTGGTTATCATGATGAGAGTGCTCTAGGTCTGTATATATATGGAAATACGTACGGTGCTTGTAGATTGCGCTCAGGAGCGGGTGGCATAGTTCCTTGGTTTGTAGGCCTGACAGAAACTAATCATTTGCAGTGCACAAGGAGTTCTCTGCACAGCTCTTAAAAGGTACTTTTAAATCCTGAAGCCAGTGTTGTCTACTCTCATGATTTTGTCATGAGTCTCACGATAATTGTTTTCCAGAAAGCCCCAGCTCCTGGAGTCAAGTGGCTACGTGATGATGTCAGCCTTCATTCTTTAAGTAGTAGTAAGTTTCTAGCCCCCATGGCTGTGTAGAAAGCTTGAAAATGTGATCCCAGTGCACCCTAAAGGCTCAGAAAGGAGAAGGCAAATAAAAAGACCACCAAATCTATTATTTTTGCATAATCTCATGATTGTAAAGCCAATCTCACGATTTTTGGACATTTGGAGTTGGCAATACTGTGAAACTGCAGTTTGGGCCCATCCCTGTTAGCAAATTGACAGGCTGGGACAGAGAGCTGCTTCATCCCACCTAGGCTAAAAAGCGAGTGGTATCTTCTCGTTAGCTGGGGGAAATGGACAATCATGGTGGTTCCCAAACTTCAGCACAAAATTCCCCATCTGTGTACCGCATGGCAGATCACTATCCTGACATCTTTTTCTTGCTATGTATATGGATCTCCCAGAGAGAGAGAACACTTTCTCAGTAGAGAACTGCCTTGGGTCTTTGAAATGAGACTGTAGCCCTTAGTGTGGAAAAGAAAACTATTTTGCCTGTCAAACACATACATAAATACATTCCTACTAAATATAGATCATGTCCTTTCTGCATGCATTAAGCAAATCAGTGATCACAATGCTTTATTTAAATATCATAAGGGATTGTAAGGTTCAGAAAAACTCCAAACCCATAAAGTGACGCTAAGCAGGATTACTTTCTGGCAAAGTGTGGATACAAATGTAAGCTGATTATACATTTTCATGACCTACATCTCTACATAGATTTCAGAGTAACAGCCGTGTTAGTCTGTATTCGCAAAAAGAAAAGGAGTACTTGTGGCACCTTAGAGACTAACCAATTTATTTGAGCATAAGCTTTTGTGAGCTACAGCTCACTTCATCGGATGCATACTGAGGAAAATACAGAAGATCTTTTTATACACACAAACCATGAAAAAATGGCTGTTTATCACTACAAAAGGTTTTCTCTCCTCCCACCCCACTCTCCTGCTGGTAATAGCTTATCTAAAGTGATCACTCTCATTACAATGTGTATGATAATCAAGGTGGACCATTTCCAGCACAAATCCAGGGTTTAACAAGAACGACTGGGGGGGGAGGGGGGTAGGAAAAAACAAGGGAAAATAGGTTACCTTGCATAATGAGTTAGCCACTCCCAGTCTCTATTCAAGCCTAAGTTAATTGTATCCAATTTGCAAATGAATTCCAATTCAGCAGTCTCTCGCTGGAGTCTGGTTTTGAAGTTTTTCTGTTGTAATATCGCAACTTTCATGTCTGTAATCGCGTGATAAGAGAGATTGAAGTGTTCTCCGACTGGTTTATGAATGTTATAATTCTTGATATCTGATTTGTGTCCATTTATTCTTTTACGTAGAGACTGTCCAGTTTGACCAATGTACATGGCAGAGGGGCACTGGGAGTGGAATAGAGACTGGGAGTGGCTAAGTCATTATGCAAGGTAACCTATTTCCCCTTGTTTTTTCCTACCCTCCCCCCCCTTCCTCAGACGTTCTTGTTAAACCCTGGATTTGTGCTGGAAATGGCCCACCTTGATTATCATACACATTGTAAGGAGAGTGATCACTTTAGATAAGTTATTACCAGCAGGAGAGTGGGGTGGGAGGAGAGAAAACCTTTTGTAGTGATAAACACCCATTTTTTCATGGTTTGTGTGTATAAAAACATCTTCTGTATTTTCCACAGTATGCATCCGATGAAGTGAGCTGTAGCTCACGAAAGCTTATTTCTACATAGAGAAGCACCACTTAATTTCCCACTTCCTACCTCCCCTGTTTCAAACAGAATGAAATCAATTTGTATACTTCCCAATGATGGATTCCATGCTTCTGTTCTTTTCTTTTTTAAAGGCGATAAGAGAGAAGACTACAGCAGCTGCAACAAGGTGGAACTGCTGAGCTGTAGGAACAGCCACTGTGTAAAGTCAATGGCATTCAAAGCACTAACAGCAGGGATCAATTGAAAAGAGGTAGTAAGAAGTGTGAATCTGAAGGGAGATACAAGGTCAAAGCAGCTGGTGGGAGAAAATCTGAGTAACAGCAAAAAAACAAAACAATTCACATTCATAGCACAACATTCTTGCAGTAGTTGGTATGCTCCTATCTCCTTAAGGAGAATTTACATTATACTGCTTACAGCCAAGAAAGCTATATAATGAACAACACTAATTATAATGGAGGTGTCATACATGACAATTGCCATTGCACTACTATTCTTTACAGGCACAGGAGATTCATTGCGCATTGTCCTGCACACAAAAGAGGCATTCCACAGAGACGGAATAAAGCAGTAACTCTGCTTACTTAGTTGGGAAAAAGCAAAGCAAAGCAAATGTCATTTTTCCATGCACAGAACAGTGACATTCGTTCATGCATATAAACTTAAAAGAAGAAACATGGCTGTCAAGAAGCAAAGCTGCCAAAACAAAAAAGGTCTGTAGAAAGCTTCTTCATTAGATTTACGACTCATTTTTAAATGGAGGTTGTAACAGTATGTATGCTAAGTTAATAGAACACAGCATAAAGACCAATGCATTCATACTTAGAGGTTAAACATATAAAAACCTGCAATTAATTCAATTGCTAGTTTTTATTCAGATTCATACGTTGGTAGGCAAAGAGAAATTTCCAGCATTTACAGAGTTACATTTTCAAGTATTAGACGCTGGTTTGATCTTGGAACATTTCTAATGCAATTGTCCAACCTTGCCAAAGAGGCTCTAGTACTAAAGGAAAGGGATAAAATGTGCTGGTTGTAGCATGTTTCCCTCTGACCAGATTAAGAGCTGTTCAATAGAAGTATAATAGAATCTGTAAATCTACTAGGACTTGAGAGCAGTGTATCTGACATTGAAGATACAGAGCTGTCATACTGGAGATAACCTATACATTGAACAGTGGGCATCTTGGTACAGATAATATATCTTCTGACAGCATTAAAGTAATAAAAACAGATCTAAACCAAAATGAAACAGACTATACCATCCAGTGCCATCACAAGGTTTATATTCAATACGAATCAATGCCTATTAGCTGCTCATATCTTTTTTTTAAAAAAAGAGCAACCGGGCCATTTATTTTTAAATGCTGTCTCTCTAATAAAACACTGTCAGCCTGCTCCTAACCCCACACCCATTTGATACCACTGGCGTGTAACTCCACTGACTTCAGAAGAGTCACACTGATGTAAACAGGGAGCAACGCTTCTGAACTCAGTGGAGTTCCATGCCAGTGTAAAACCAGTGTAAAGGGATCAGACCCTGTGAGACTGTTGTGTGCCATGTTACACTGTGCGGAGGGACACCTCCTCCAGCATCTGCAAACACCTCTCTCTCAGATTGTTGCTAATGCTGGACATGATGCGGCTGTGGGTCAAACCCTGAGTCGTGAAGGGAAGACCACACATTTCAGTGGGGCTCCTTGCACAAGTCAGGCAAGCAGCATTTGGCCCAATGTCTTTTCATTCTGGAGGTTCATCCAGGGTAGCTTCCTCCACCTTTATCGATGGCCGTGCCATCAATAGATCCTTTCCTTGTAGTAAGAAGAAAAGGCAGACTTGTGGCACCTTAGAGACTAACAAATTTATTTGAGCATAATGCTCATATAAATTTGTTAGTCTCTAAGGTGCCACAAGTCCTCCTTTTCTTTTTGCGGATACAGACTAACACGGCTGCTACTCTGAAACCTTTTCTTGTAGTGACACTCCCTGGAAACCAACACAGCTTGCTTCTGAGCCAAATATCCCTGCAAGCACCAGCCGCTTGCTGAGATTCTCCCTCTTCCTTTAACAACTGCCTCATGCAACTTCCGCTGCAGGAGGAGCAGGCACTATTCTGATGTTTGATCCCCCAAGTGGCAACATAAGTTGCTACCATTAAGCTAGAGACTCTAGTGTGTTGCTTAACATAACATAAGAACAGCCCTACTGGGTCAAACCAAAGGTCCATCTAGCCCAGTATCCTGTCTTCCGACAGTGGCCAATGCCAGGTGCCCCAGAGGGAATGAACAGAACAGGTAATTATCAAGTGATCCATCCCCTGTCGCTCATTCCCAGCTTCTGGCAAAACCTATTAAGAGCTGTTCAATAGAACAGCTTACTTCCATTATTTCCAAGAGTTTACGTTAACAGCATAGTCTGATCATTCCAGATTAATAACCAAAGTGTCACTGGACCTCAGCCGATGTTTATGAGAGTTTTGCCTAGTTAAGGATTGGGCCCCACAGAGATTTTAATTTTAGTACTGCAGTTGAACAGGGTCCCCTGATTTCGCCTCTCCACTCACAGAAACACTGAATACATTACCTTGAAGATACTGGTGATTTCTGAACACAAACCAGAAACAGCAAGAAAGGATTAAATATGTGAAGAAGTCCAGTACCAAGCACTGTAATTTCCCAAGGCCAGACCCCTACCTTCTGGACAGCAGTTGAGAAAATGTGGATATTGCATGTTACTGAGAAAATTAACAAAAGCAAAGAGTCTCTAAATTGATCATGCAAAGTCCCAGTATTGAGAGAGAGAGAGATGGACGCTAAAATTTCAGGGGGAATATAGTAAAGACATAACTATACCATGCTTCAAGTACCAATATGCCACAATGAGAGACAGTCCCTAAGACAATCTTCCCCTCCTCCCCCTCCCACACACACACTAAAAAAAATCTATGAGCAGATCTCATCACTAATATTAAATATGATTTGGCCAGGTGCAATTACTATTTAAATTTCATATAGCGCTTCTAGCAGCCTTGCACTGTTCAGCATTAGCTGAAGCTTCATTAAAGTAGAAGAATGTTATAGGACTGTTTTTTGCAGGGGGAAATATAGAGATTGAAGTCAATTAATACAACATTTAACCTAATAACTACAGTGTAAACAGGGATTCCAGACTTGATCAACCGAATTAACAATTTCACTCTAACGTTTGCAAAGAAATATCCAAACTGAGTAGAAGCAGGCTTTAGTTAATTTCCTACTGCTGGGAGTTTTTCTGTGGGTGTCAGTTCTTTTCAAATGTATCGCAAATGATTCACAAATCCTATTCTACCTGGCGAGACAACGCTAAGGAGGAGGAGCATGATTCCTCCCCTTCATAGCAAAGAAGATTGCACTAAATATGCAGATCAGTATAAATCAATGAGGTAGTGACCTGTTTAGATGTAATTAGCATAGGCGGAGGATTTCAAGAACAGAGATAAGAGTGATACAGACGTCTCTTGCATTCCTAGTGAGGTATCTACCAGGGTCAAGCCCTTTTCAGAATATGAAATTTATGGACAGAATGTGGATGATAGCATGTTATTCAGATTAGATTTAGGGTGCATGCATGAATTTTAACTCATTGCCAAAGTCTATGGGTCCCAAACAGAAATGGTTAGGGAAAAGAAGATCAAGTGTTAAAAGTAAAGTAGTCTGAGAGAATCCTGACTATCTTGACAAGAGAAAATGACTAATGAGACAGTGATGGAGCATGCCAGGCTTAAAGGCGTACTTCTGACCTGAATAATATGATGGCAGAAACAGCGATTGACTCGCATTCTTGTAATGTTTGCAAATGGCTTGCCCCATCTCTAAATGCAAGGTACTGTCTGCGGCACGTGCAGATATCAGAGTGGCAAACTACGGCAAGAGCTACAAAAGGATGATCGCTGAGGCTCCAGCAACATCACATTACTGCCAACAGCGATATTGATGTGTCAAAATTAGTGGAGGTAGTAACTGGCAACTGCCAGACCTGCCGGATGGACAGACGGATTTAGCTGGAAATGGAACACTTGGTTAGCTAATTTAAAGGACAAGCAGGTGGACTTTGCAAATACATCCCTCCCCCTCTCACAGATCACAAGATTTGCATGCAGAATTCTGCTTTCCCAAGAATTTCTATTATTTTATCTTTGTACAATTACTGCTTTAGTTGGTTTATTGCCTGCTTGTTGGCTGCATTTCAGAGCTATTCCAGCCCACACAGTTAGAAAAAAAAAAATATTTAGAAAAACCCAAAGAGCACACACAATCCTTGGTAGAAACAAAATAACTTCCATCCTTCTGTATCAGTAGGCCAATGTCTGCACTCTGCAGTGCAAACGCCTTCTAAAAACTCTTAAGAGTTGAAGGTGGCCTTTAAACCGTCTAGCACGTGCACTCACAGTGTTAGAACTTGTGCCCACCAAACCCACTGACGCCAATGGGTGTTACAGCACACAGGCTAACACTTGTGCACGCGTGCGTATGGGGGACAGGGGCAAGTGTTAGAAATTCTAACCGGTGAAGATTCAGAGTAAAAGAAAGTGGTGTAGGTCCACTCTGCTATCCGAGTAGACATATCCACACTAGCATTAGTCATGCTAGCGTGGCTAAAAACAGCAGTGTAGATCCAGCAGCATGGGCTTCCGGGTGTGCTTTACAAGCATCCCAGCGACCTTGGGTATGTACTCATGTGGCTACTGCACGCTGGAGCCTGTGCTGCCCTGTCTACACTGATATTTTTAGCAAAGGTAAAAGTAGCAGAGGTTTCTCTCCGCAAGTTGCAATAACATGTCAGCTTACAGTGTAGTGTGCGCAGTATGACTCATGCACAAGAGACCATCAGGTAATGGCCCAGTCCCTCAGCTCTGTGCAGACACTGTCAAGGAGGGGGTCAGTTAATGCCAACTGGGCTCAAGTGAGTTCTGTTTGTCAGACACTACACTGAGCTCATTTCACAAAAGTCACTAGCTAGCTAAAGGCAGTGGCAGCTGGTGCCGGAAGTAAGCAGTGGGGTTGCAGGTACCATATGGTGCTAGCACAGCCTCCCCTCCCCCTGCCCTGCAGACTGATCAGAGTTAAAACGGGGACACTGGTGGAGGATATCATAAGCAAGGAGTCTGAGGAGGGGTGCGTGAGAGAAGTTGATGGGGAAGTGGCAAGAAAAAGGAGCCTTCTGTTTCTTCTCCCACCCATTATGAAAACCAGAACACACTGAGAAAGGGCAGGGTGGAAGAGAACAGTATTTGAGTCTGACTGCTCTGCTGGATACTCTCTTCACTGCCTTCTACACCTCTCCTATCTCCCAGCTACCGTCTTCCCCCTGCCCTCAAACACACCCCAATTTGTTTGCCCTCTCGTCCTCCAATCCACTCATTTCAGCCCACCGCCTTTCCCTCCCAACTCAACCCAACTTCTCCCAACACTCTCCCCACATGAAACCTGCCCCCATCCCCTCCTTAAGATTAAAGCTCCTACCCCTCCATAGTGCAGGACCTTGCCCCCACTTCCAAAACTCCTCCCTGCAACTTAACCCCCACACACACCTCTTGCTCCTACATGACCCCCTCAGACTCAGGACCCGCATGTCAAATACCCCACGAACCCTCTGACTCCAAAATATACGCTCCACTCACCAGAATCAGAGTTCCTCTCACCTGGCCTCCCTCAGGTACAATAGCTTCTCATAGCTCAGAAGGCATCCCTGAGACAGGGTCCATCAGGTCTTCTCTGCCCTCTGCTGGAAACATCAGCACCCTGACACCCCTTGCTCAGGTTGGGCGACCAACAAGACTTTGCCAGAGGCCTGGAAAGACCAGGAGTGACACTGACCAGCCGGGAACCAGCAGGCCAGTTAAGTAGGCTTGCGCCTACCCCCGCTGAGGAGGAAGTTCTGGGTGAGACCGGGACAGAGGAGGCGCTCCTCAGCGCTAGCCAAGACCTCTTGGGTCAGGTCAAGGCAGGCCTTTTAGAGCTGCAGCTAAGCACTTCCTTTTGAGATTTCATTTGTTAATTTATTTAAAGCCAGCCAAATTCTGGGTTTGTTATCTGTATTTAACTGTGTAGAGACGGACGCAGAGCTTGTGACACAGGCCCGCCACCCTGCTGTAAGCAGGCGGCCACAACTTGTGGACTAAGACAAGGAGCACTTGCAGTAGTATGCTTGGCCTCTCAGGGGGCGCCATGGACACTCAGATGTGACACTCCCACTTCCCAGTTCAAGGCTCCCTCATCCAGCTCAGAAACCTATTCCTCAGCCTGAAGCACCAGGCAGCATGGGCCTGCAGCCCTGAAGGGGTAGATGGCCTAGGGTTGCCAACCCTCCAGGACTGGCCTGGAGTCTCCCAGAATCTATTGAAAGCAATTCGGGAGATTTTAATGGGATAACTTAAGAAAATGACATTACTTCATGTTGGGGGGAAAAAAATCTCCCGGGATAGCTTCAGTCAGAGTTGGCAACCCTATGGCCCCAAGGCCTGAAATTCCTGCTCCCTGAGACCCACATGCTGCAGGCACTCCTGGTGGGTCTACAGCTACGCCCACCTCATCAAGGGTCCTGATGGCAGCAACCGAATGTGCACTGAAGCTACTAGTGCCTCGAGGGGCTGAGGAAGTTCCAGCCACCCTGGTGTGTCTAGAGTTGGACCAACACTAGAGACCACCTGAGCCTGGCTGTGAGTAAAGAATGACTTTCAGTCTGTATAAACCTGTCAAGCATTCCTTCTGGTGAGCCACAGGTCCAAGGCTCTATATCTTATTGCCAGTCCCTCCATTACATCACAATCCATCCTGTAACAGGTCTGATATTCTAAGCATATAGACTAGGTACTCTTCCTCCTCCCAGCACAGCTAGAAATTGTGCAGGCAAGTCTCTTGGGCAGACACTGATGAAAGGGTAGGGCTCAAAACCCCCACCCTTTTCAGATACTCCTATATTTGACAAAACAGGGTAGGCTATACATTGTGGTGATCTATGAACGAAGAGCTCTGCAGCATGGCTTCATATCAGTTCCTCTTCACTGAGCTTCTAAGCTGTATCACAGGAGTTTGAGATGATGTTGTCATACTTACATCTGTGTGTCTGGAATGAAGTGTCGGCTCCTACTCACTGCTTTTTTTATTAGATAAAAATCCTTTCAAAACTGGTAAATTAATGGATCTATACCAGACGTATGGCTGCATAGATAAAAGGAGAAATCCTAAAGGAGTCTGTTCCAAATTTCATTGGCTAATAACCACCTTTAAAAAGCCAACTGATAAAAAAAAAAAAATGCCACATAACGTTTTATTCCTAGTGAGAGATTAGGCTTCTGTTTATTATTTATTTTATTATTGGAAATTTATTTTCTTATACAATATGAAATTCAATAACAGGGCAAGATTTTTAAAAACACTCTGCTCGCAGCAATATGAGCTTTGAACCTGCCCTGGACAGTGTATTTTTAGAACCCGCTACAAAACAACAGATCCCTGACTCGACCATGGTTACCATTAATTGTCAGCATTTGACAACAGTTTCCATAGGAGTAGTATCTGAGAGAACACAAAAAGAACAGGAGGACTTGTGGCACCTTAGAGACTAACAAATTTATTTGAGCATAAGCTTTCGTGAGCTACAGAGCTCACGGAGATAACACAGCTACCTAGCCCTGGTCTACACTAGGACTTTAGGTCGAATTTAGCAGCGTTAAATCGATGTAAACCTGCACCCGTCCACACGATGAAGCCTTTTTTTTCGACTTAAAGGGCTCTTAAAATCGATTTCCTTACTCCACCCCCGACAAGTGGATTAGCGCTTAAATCGGCCTTGCCGGGTCGAATTTGGGGTACTGTGGACACAAATTCGACGGTATTGGCCTCCGGGAGCTATCCCAGAGTGCTCCATTGTGACCGCTCTGGACAGCACTCTCAACTCAGATGCACTGGCCAGGTAGACAGGAAAAGAACCGCGAATCTCATTTGAATCTCATTTCCGGAGACTGCGGGAACTGTGGGATAGCTGCCCACAGTGCAACACTCCGGAAGTCGACGCTTGCCTCGGTACTGTGGAAGCACTCCGCCGAGTTAATGCACTTAGAGCATTTTCTGTGGGGACACACACACTCGAATATATAAAAACGATTTCTAAAAGACCGACTTCTATAAATTCGACCTAATTTCATAGTGTAGATATACCCTTACTGTCGTAATTACTACAGTTCCTGCCTGCAAGTGTGTAGTAGTTGTTGGCAAACGCAGACTTTTTAAAAGAAGGTTACTGGGGTTCTTTGGGTTTTACTAGAGCTGCATGCACACACACCGCGGTTAGTGTATCCTCGTCTAATTTATTTAGAAGCATGTGCACGGCTGATTAGACAATCTTAGGTGACAACCACACACAGTTTATCCATCCACGGCATAGCCACACACTTTCAGGGCTCCAAAAAGCCAGCCCCATGTTTGACTTTCCAGCCAGGTTACTTTGTGTCTCTGCCATTTCATGATCACGCAAAATGCTGTTCTTACCTCAACTTTCTAAGGTGTACCATGAGATTTCAGCAATACTATTAAAATCCATCTTAATTCCCCACAAAAAAAAATCAATACATACAATTGCTTACTGGGGAATAGATGCCGTCTAACCTTTCAGTCACACTGCTATTACAAACAAGAACAAACGTACCGTACTGCAACAGACAAAACTTATTCTTTGAGATAGGAAGTGTGTGTATGTGGCTTATGTATGTGTGTGGGTGGGTGGAATTGTTTAAATGAAGCCCATTATTCTAATTTAATAATACCAGAACAAACAAACATCTTTTCTCTCACAAATAAACAGATTAAAAATATGTCATTCAAGTTTAACACACATTGTGCTAACTGCACTTTTGGCACAAATTGAGAAACGAGGGTCACGTGTACTCACAGTCCTTCAAACCGTTACTCACACAAACTCACAGTCTCATTAGAGCTACTGTCAGGGGTAAGGGTTTGACAGTATTGGCCTATATCTTACGCCATATGAATACAAAACTAGGAATCCAATCCTGCACCCTTATTCAGATGTGTCCCAGTGGCGGTACTCATATAAGAGCTACCTGTGTGAGTAAAGGTTGCGGGAAGTTTCTGTTGATATGTCACAGTATTTAAAATTGCCTGCAATAATTTTAATGACAAGAATCAGTTAAGACACACTAAGACTAATTGACTTAATAATTTATTATAATACCACCTAGCAATTAGATAGCTATCAAAGCAAAGCACTGTGAAACTAGGATAACACCACTTAACCCAACTTTGTATAAAAAGGGGAAACTGAGGCACAGCTATTCACTGACCTGCCCTGTGTCACACACTGAGCCATTAGCAGTGCCTCCTGATGCCCTATCCCATCTCAAGGTCTGAAAGTAATTTGGAAAGCAAAACCTATGAAGCAATCAGCAATCATTATTCTTCTGTTCTTCCATTCCACAACAAGTTTTAGACAAGATACTTGGAAAACTCTTCTTCCTAAAAAGCATGAAACAGATCAATAGCCCAGAACCCAATACACTTCATGGCTCAGCTTTCAGAAGCTCCCATGTTCTTTCCTCCCCCCGGCTCCTCTACAATCACTTTGTTTTTGTCTCTTCATAGTTATCAGATAAAGTCTGCCTTCAGACAGCTAGATTGCCATGTAGTCTGGCTGTGTCAGATACTGGTAAATAGCTAGGTGCCAATAATTGCCCATTCACAATAAACTGCAGTGTAAGTTGATATTTGTCAGCATACTACTAAGTTTTAGCATAGAAAGGTATCATGTAAATATCCCCCTTCACACACCGTAAATCTATCTAAACAGGAAGACAGACATTAAGGGCCCAGTTCTGACCCTCAATACACAGCTCCAAATTGCAGAACTTCGCATGGCCATCTTTAAAAACTCCTACTGAAGTGTACTGAGACATGTACATGAGAGCGGAACTGAATCCAAATATCCCATGAAGAGACTGTAGGAGCAAGCAATTTCTTCTGTTCCTAAAGATGTACAAGTGCTTTAGATGGAAGAACTGACTCCTAACTTTAAAAAAAAAAATCATATTCAGTGCTAAGCTGTCTTCTCCTCCCCCTCCCCTGCAAAACAATTGCATTTTTGACCATTTATAAAAGAAAATACGTATAGATGCTAATTGAGTTTTCTAGCCTCAAAGGCTGGAGAGAAAACCAATTATCACATACGCTTTATAGGCTGCGAGTTGAGATAACCAATAGCATAAGAGGGTATCTCCAGCAGCGCACCAGCCAAACATCTGTTGTTTTTCCACAGTCAGTGGTGGAAGCAAGTTTGCCCAAAAAGGAAGTGCGGGAGTTAAAATACAGCTGAATACAGCTGAGGTTTTAAACAGAGTTCTGAAATGTCTCTGGGGACAGAAAGAAACACATTTTTCCAAAGACGGAGAGGGAAAAAGATAAGTTGTGTTATCATGACTTAAGAACAGACTCAGCAAAGCACTTTAGCACAGGCTGAGTCATGGCATAAGGGCACATTTACCCAGAGTGAAGGTGTCAGCAGCAACAACATTAACGTGGAGAAAGCAGCGATGACTGGCTGGTCTTTGGGAGACGGATAACAAAAAGGACCCTACCATTTTAATTCCCAGTTTTTGGGAGGCCAACAGATCGGTTTGCCATTGTGGGGAACAGTGATCCGCAAGCTGCTGCCGCCCATGGGACATTCACTCCCATCTGGCTGCCTCCAGCTCCTCTGCTGAAAGCCTTCAGAGCAAGAAGGAAGGGCAGCTAATTTTGGTGAGAGGCAGTGTAATACAGTGTGCTCCAACACAGACTCCACGCGTACACTAGGTCAAGTCACAAATTTTCTGCCTTAGATTATCATCAGTCACTTAAATGGAGCAGGTAATACTTACCCATCCTACAGGGATGTCGTGGCAACAAACTAATGTTTGTAAGGTACCATAATTAACTGAAATGCACACGTCCCATCAAGTGGCTGGGGGTGTAGGGGCTCCCAGATCCCCAATTTATTGGGACAAGTATCCCTTGCAAACTTGTGAAAATAACTGCAACTCTACAACTCCAGCCAAAGCAACCGAGCTTCACTTCTTCAGCAGCAGAGAAAACAGAAGGATTCCCACACACCTTTTGTATCACAAATAATTAGCTACGTTGAGGGCTGTCACAAAGTATTACCTCACTGCTCCCAAAGAGCAGAGGCTAGCACTGTACTTAGTGGTGTAAGCAAAGTGGTCAGGAGTTAGTTCTATTGTAGGTGGGAGCTGTAAGTTCTGTTGTAGGTGGGAGCTGGTTCACAGGCCTATCTTAAAATGCTAAGGCCAGCTATGCACACAAATAAATGGGACAACTTTGTGTGGGTTTGCCGAATCAGGCCTCTAGCTTGCTTATGGCCAAATAAGGCCTTTACTAGTCTTGTGTTTTAATCCATTATTCTTAATTTAGTCAAATGAATTTAAAATGCTACATGTAAATATTTCTGTTGCAGAATGAAAATAAAATGCAGAATCTTGCCATAGTGATGAACATGATATAAAAACTATGACAAGAAAAGGTGGGGGAGGAGGGGAGAGAAAGAGAGAGAGAAGTGATCATATGAACAGATAAATATAAGCAAAACCAAATCTAATTGTGAAATACAAAGCACCATTCCATCACTGGAGGGGTGGGGGGGGGGAAAGAAGGGGAAACACATTATTCCCCATCCATGGGAAAAGGCTGTCTTGATTCTCCACAGCTTTGCACCATGTTGAGTCACTGACCCTTGTGAAAAGTGGGTGCAGAGCTGTAGCAGACCAGCGGGCAAATACACAAGGGCACATCCACTATGCACAAGTGTCAGTGACTACACAAGGTGAAAGGCAATGGAGAACCAGGCTCAGGGTATCATTTCCTATCAGAATAACTGAACACAAATAGATCTCAAGTAAAATTCAGCCCTCAGCGCAAGTTCCTGAGCAACTCCGTTGAATCCAATATACCCACTGAATGTAATAGGAATGAACAGGTGGGAGAGTAAACTAACAGCAGTAGGGCAGGTTCTAACAATTTTCTTAAACCAGCACTGCTAGACAGAATTTGCTCTGCCCTGCTCATGTATTACCTAACTACACTGCATACTGATGTGGTATTCTAGTCATTTTGTCTGCATCAATAAACTCTGCTTAAATGGTGACAGATTTTGAGATACTCCATCCATTTACAGGATTCTCTTTATAAACAAGACATTGTTTCAAGCATCTCTCATCACCAAGTGTCACTTTCAAAGTGGATTGTAAAACTGTGTGTGGTGCAATATTTAACTATCATGGTGATGGTCTTGAACGGTGCAATCAAATCTGTAATTTGTGTGTCAGACTGAGTTTAGTTATTTCACAGACATTTAATCTACCTGTTCTTTTCTACTGAGCTGGAGTATAGCAGTCTCAAGTCACTTACAATTTACTGACTTGCTGTACAAACCAACCTGAGGTCAAACTTCTTGTAACTTGTTCAAGCAGCTGTTTAGCCAAATAGGGGGTTCCTCCTTCACCTTTGTCCTTGAGTCTTCTTGAGACAGGTCTTGCCAGAGAATACAAAGTCTTTGGGAAATATACAAAGGAAAAGCCTGGTCCAAAAATCTCTTGAGGTCAATGGAAAGAAAGGCTCACCACTGATGTCAGTAGGTTTTGGATCAGGTCTACAGACAGGGAATTCTGGTCCTGAAAGAATGGGTGATACTCAGGTAATTAGCTTCCTCATGCTATTCTTAGTCAATGTGTCCAGGGCATGGTTACTCTAGGAATATTTGTAAGCACTTTTCAGCACCAGCGCAGTTGTACCCATACTACCAATGGTGTAAAGTAGGCCACAGCATTTGACAACTGTGTTACCTACCACTGCACAGAGCCTGGACCCCAAGGGATGGGACCCAGAAAAAGATCTAGCATAATGGCCAGTTTTTTAGATATTGCAGCACACAGCATAGCAATGTGTAACTGATTTAGGAGCCTAAGTCTCATTTTCAAATGGGATTTAGGAACTAAGAGCCTAAACCCCATTGACTATAAGATTTTGTTTCCTAATTGCCTAAATCCCTTTTGAAAATGAGACAGGCTCCTAAATCAGTTACACATTACAATGCTGAGCACTGCAATACCTAAATACCTTTCAAAATCTGGGCCTAAGTAACAGGAGTTTTGAATGCTAGAAGCTCCGCTTTTGTTAAACATTTAATGAAAAATGTAATATAACAAACACAGCATTCTTTTGTTCACCAGAAGGGCACCCATTGTCCTTTGTAATCAAAGATAATACACTAGTAGCCACATCTTACAATAGATGCCCTACCATTGAGTACCTACTGTACACCAATCAGTATTCTAAACTGCTGGAATGAAAGCATCCCAAAGCATGTGATAAGAGACATGCACCAACTCATATATGCATTCACATTATGAACACTTGACATATGGTCTGATCTAAAGGAAAAAAGTCATTGGGAGTTTTTCCCATAGACTTCAACAGGCTTTTGAACCAGGCTTTAGTGTCCATTTCTGCAACCCTCATACATGCATTTTCGTTCCCTTAATGCAAGTACTCTCATTGAAGTCAACAGGATTTCTCACGTGAATAAAGGTGAAGGCACATCCACTGCTTTAGAGACAGACCTAAACAATACGCACACTTGAGGCTGGAGTGCCTCTGGGTTTACACTTGTTTAACTGGGAGCAGAATTTGTATGACTGCATTTTATCTTCATGATGATTTGTTCTTCAGGACAAATTTGCTTTGTCAGGGAAAGGATGCTTAGTTCTCACAAGCGGCCATTTGTTTTCATTACATGTATTTACACAGTACATTTTATACGTTACTACATTTAACTAACTATTGTAAATATAGTTAATTAAAATGTAGATAATTGAGTCTGCTTCATCTTTGCAAATATGCGTTATGTGGAGAGAAGCAGCGAAGTCTGAATACAGGACTGGGAGCCAGGAACTTCTGAGTTCCAGTCACAGAGCAGATATCGACTGGCAAGTCACTTATGGCTTGAAATGCTGCGAAGATGATTTCTGTGACTGTGAAGGCAGGATCAGGCTTTTAGCCTTTCCATACCAATTTCTGTAATACGGGAATGGTATTTGCTGACCTATCTTGTGGAGGCTTTTGAGAATTAGTTCATATTCACATGACACATTTTGTTCTGTATCTGCTAAATATTTGCCATTTCTGCATTTTTCAGAAGCATTTTTATTAAGATGAAAGATAAGAAGGCATTAGAGCCATTCAACATAGAGCAGATAAGTATTGTCCTGTCCTATAAAATACTAATCAGAATCCTGACATATTCACATCACTATAGTTAAGACAACCATGGCACTATAATTAAGACAACCATGGTGGCATTTTGATTTGTATAATATCTTGACTATAAACCTCATCTTTAGAGACAGACAAATTCACAGTTTCAAACACAGCTTTAAAAAACAAAACAAACAAAAAATCTCACACCCAACAGCAGTGTTGCATATATGCTACATCAGTTACACACCAGACACTAGTTGGACCTCACACACATTTTACTGCAGCAGTAAACATAGGAATGCTGTGCATTTAAGGAATCATTCATTGCTCTAGTGGATGTGGATTCAGATATACACGCAGACCATGTCCACTTGGCCCATAGCCACATCCAATTATGCCCCCTAGCAATACCAATCCCAGAATATCTGCAGAGCGGCCGCCTCACATCTTTCTGGACAAGACAGATCTGGGATTTTAATTTGGCCCATTAGAACAAGATGGATGAGATGCAAAGCTCAGATTTAGATCAAGATTTGACCAGAATTCTGGTGTGTTTCGGTTATGAACTTCTCTAATGCTAAAACAATCCTGCCTCTCTTATTTCAACAAGAGGGCTAACTTAATCTTCAGCCTCTTGCCCTGCCGCACCTGTTCAGCTGGGTTAGCTGGCACACTGGGGGCTGAAAACAAAAGCACACTGCCTGCTTATTCTAGTCCATATAGATTTTTCTCACCATAGTATTTGAGTGCCTTCCATTACTGCATTCAGTAATTTGAATAAAGTGAGGTTTGTTCTCACATGACAAATAACTGCTTACCTTTATGTACCCATACCCTAGACCTATGGACTGCACAGAGGGGGTGCTGGATGGTGTAGTGATATGGGAGGGGGAAAGTGAGTCTGCACCCTTGCGCAGCTGCTTACTGTCCTCTGGTGTCCATGCCTTGTCATGGCAGGACAGCTTACGTGCTCTAATGATACCAAGAGTCTGTGTCGGCATGGGCTTTTTGCTCCTGGTAGGTTCAACCATGCTGGATTGGTCCGTGTGGGAAGGGTCAGACAAAACAGACACCCTGATCCTACAGGTTGGGAGTTAGGTACAGGGCTAACAACCCTGTTCCTTAAAAAACAAAATATGTTACGGAAACAGCAATGGAGAAATCGACCATTACTGTGTGTGATGGCCTTCAGGAGTCAATGACCAGTGTGACTGCCAGTGGTGAAAGACGAAAGGAAGCCACTTACATGAAGACTGAAGTGGATTATACCCAGCACATGGAATGCCATAGAAACCAGACAAACCCTGAAAAAAAAAAGTTTTAGACACAAAGTCCCAGAAGCTAAAGGATCAATACGACAAGCAGTATGGCAAGGCACGCCAGGAGGTCAAACGCCTTGCAAGAGTGGACAAACAACATTATATTGATAATCTGTCAACACAAGCAGAGGATGCAGCTGCTTGTGGTGAACAAGGACCCGTCTACAAAATGACGCGGCTTATCAGTGGTAAACAGCTGACACCAGGAAACACTCATCGGGGACAAACAAGGCCACCTACTAAAAACAGAAAAAGAACAAGAAATGCGTGGGACAGAGCATTTCAAAGAACTGCTGAACAGGGAGTCACCTAAAGAGGAAGCAAACATCCAAGAGGCAGAAGAAGATCTTGATATCAACACAGACACCCCAACTAAGGAAGAGATCACTCAAGCCATCAAATCCTTAAAAAATGGGAAAGCTCCTGGCAAGGATAACTTGCATGCATAATTGTTCAAGGTAAATCCTGAGTTAGCAGCATCTATCTTGGCCCCTCTATTTACATCAGTCTGGGAAAGGGAAAGTGCCAGATGAGTGGACCAATGGGGTTACAGTGAAGATACCAAAGAAAGGAACTCTCAGTTATTGGAATAACTGGCATGGTATCACACTTTTATCTATGCCAAGCAAAGTATTGTGTAAGATTATAGTCCAGCAAATATCAGAGGCAGTTGATAGCATTCTCAGAAAAGAGCAAGTTGGTTTTCAGAAAAGGCGTGGATGCACAGACCAAATCATCACTCTATGAAACATAACATAAAACAGTGCTTAGAATGGCAACGGCAACCCTACATAAATCTCATAGATTTTGAGAAGGCTTTTGATAGCATTCAGAGGACCAGCCTATGGCGCATTTTGAGGACATATGGAATCCCTCTCCATATAATCATCATCATCAAAAGCTTTTATTTCAAATTTACATTCAATGTTGATCACAGTGAGCTCAGTTTTGAAGTCAAAACAGGAGTATGTCAGGGGTGTGTCATGTCTGCAATCCTCTTCAACATTGCCATCAACGGGCTAATGCAGCGTACAACAGAAGACATGCCAAGAGGCATTAAATGGACACCCTTCTCATCTCTTGAAGACCTGGACTTCGCACATGATCTCACTCTCCTATCACATACACAATGCCATATACAAGAAAAAACTCGACAACGCATTCAGCCAGCAAATTGGATTGAAAAGCAACCACAATAAGACAGATACCATGAACTTTAATGTTGCCTCACCATCACCAGTACGATAGAGGATTATGTTCTCACCAATGTAGAAACATTCACATACTTGGGCAGCACCATCAGCCAGGACAGTGGAACAAGCCAGGACATCCGGAACAAAATCAATAAAGCCAGGAACACCTTCAGGAGCTTAAATACAGTCTGGAAAACATCAACATGCAAAACCAAAACCAAACTCAAGATTTATCAGAGCTGCGTACTTTCAACACAACTTCATAGTGCAGAATGCTGGGGAATGAGAAAGTATGACATGTCCAAACTATCTTCATTCCATACAACCTGCCTCAGAAAAATCCTCCATATCTTTTGGCCTAGAACAATCTCAAACCAAGATCTATTCACGCAGTGCAGCAAAGAAGACATGAGCACCATCATTGCCAGGAGGCCTTGAAGATGGATTGGCCATGTGCTTCGGATAGAAATGGATTCCATCACCAGAATAGCAATAAGATGGACACCAGAAGGGAAGCGAAAGCAAGGCCACCCGAAAACAACATGGCGAAGAGCTGTGGAAGCCGAGCTGAAAAACCTGGGGCACAGCCGGGGAACCACTGAAAGACTTGCCAGAAACAGACAGGAGTGGAGGAGCTTCGTCGCTGCCCTAAACACTAGAGGCATAATGAGAACATGATGATGATGATGATGCAGCTGCTTAGGCCAGGATGTGGCCCTTTCTGAATTTTTGCAGCTCTGCTGGCTTGCATGCTAGATTGTAACTAACTCAAACAAAACTAGAGATTTTTAAAAGGTTACAAAAACCAGGTTCTGAAACAACCATAAACCAAGGCAGCAAAGGGGACTGTTTTTCTCCACACTGAGCAGATATAAATCTCAAGATGAATGTGCATTAAGAAAGGTAAAAAAGTTGAAGTCAGTCATCCCCGAACATGCTGATGAACTGTAGTTATTCTTGCCTTTCACTCCTCTCCAGAAATTAATAAGGATTTATAAAAGTGATAAGTGAAGAACAGCATATCACAACACCACTCTAGGTAATTACTCTTCTACTCCCAGATGACGGAATGATTTGGCATCCAAAGTTTAGCAAGCAGTGGACAAACTGTTGACCAGGATTTAACATGTCCTATTTTTCTTACTCAGTCATGAATGGTATCACCTTTAAAGTTTCTTTTCCATACTGATGTAAAGGTTTATAAAATAAGACCATTTTGTCCATTAGAAACAAATGAGAATTTTATTTTTGGAGAGTTTTTTTTGTTTGCATTTGAGATTCTGAAAAATAGGGGGGTTGTTTGTTTTAATTTCTCTGCTACAGAGTTTATCATCAGAATCAATTTAAGGTTCAAATTACAATGGGTTTAGGATAACATTTCTTTCCTCATCAGGATTATGATCATTAGTGGGTGGCAAGCCTTGCAAAGTTGAAGTTTCAATAAGTGCCTCAACATTCAGATACTTATCAGTACCTAAGTTTTCAAAAGCAGCTAGTGATTCTGGGTGCCTAAACCGAGACAGTTTAAAAGGGGCCTTATTTTCAGAAAGTGGACCCTTTAAGGAGTGTCAGGCTGGCACCCAAAAAAAGCCCCCAAATCAATAGCTATTTTTCAGAATTTTTGTCCAGACCCTTAACCACACTTCAAGCATCTCTAGGATCTGACAGAAATCTCATGAGATCATTGGCACTTCCCAATTCCTAGCAGGCAGGAAAATCCAGAACACTAGCATCTTTTATCTATAGTATTTTGGTACTTCTGCTTCCAGTTGGGATTTGGAAGTATAGAAAGGTGTGGAAAAAAAGAATATTTTTCAGGGGAGGGGAGAATGATAAAGTTTCTGTTTGGGTCAAGTTCAATTTTTAGTTTAAAGTTTGAGTCAGTTCTTAAATCCCAACCATTTTGCTCTTCCATAGATATGACATAATATTTTATGTATCATTCTCTCTTCCTTTTTTTAAAAATACACCCAAGCATATACGCAAGTACTACTGAACACTAACTAGACTTCTTAAGTCTATTTCCTTGGAGGATCCTGCAAGTTCAAAGAACATCAGGATATATGTTTACTAGATTACACTGGTTTTGAAATTATGCCTTATTTATACTTGTTGAATTTCACCTCCCCCAGTCCTGCAACACCTCTAAACCCATCTAGATTCTTTCATAATAGTCCACATAGTTTTTCTTACTTGGGCTGAGTGAATAGTTCATAATATATTTGATGAATATTGCTTTTGCTCCTCTTCAGTAATTGCCTATGAACAGACGATGAAATTCTCTAATTTATTCATTATTCAAAGTTATTCAAACATTTTGTAAGCAAATAATTCTTGGGTTGCAGGTCATTTGAATTGCAAATTGTGACTATTACAGTCAAATACAAAGTTTGCAATTTGTTCTGTAACATATGTAATTTAATTTATGTAATGTACTTAACCAATTTAAAACTAAACAAGTGAATTTCAAATTGTGTATTTGATTGTAATATTCTTAGTTATGTAAGTCATCCAATCAGGAATCGGTAAATAATAGCATGCTACTTATGTAATTAACCAATATAGCATGAACTGTGAATTTTACAATTTAATATATCATTCAAATTCACATTTGACTCCTATTTGAGCAGCAATTCACTTTCTCTTGAGTTTAATAGGAAGTGAATACAAAATCATAGAGAGGAGCAAATTTAAATTAACTTTTGTAGTCATATGGACGGGTGCAGGAAGAGGTTTCTTTTACATTCTCTCCAATATAGCTTATTTCTAACCAAAACAAAGTAAGCAGCAAACATTACCAATTCATTTTCAACTTCTTCCTCTGTATCGTGACTAAGTGTATTAAATGACACCGGTTGCTATTAACTTTTCTCCACTCTGAAATTATTTATTTGACCACCACAAGTAACAGAAGGCTTGCACTAAGCTAGAATTTGGTAGGTAACTGCAATTAGCAGTTACCTGAATTGATCACTATTAGCATTACACATCTCTAGTTACTTAATCCTTTTGATTTTATCGTAGAACCAGAGATAAAATTGTAATGAGGTCTGATAAAGAAAGTAACCTTTGGAATTTGGGGATTGACGTAAGTGTTTACCCAACAGATTCCAGTTTGTTTGTACGTTAATGTATATTTCCTTCCAGGGTTCCACTGTAATTGAGGCAATAGCCTGGAACATTCTGACATGGATCATAAGCATAGCCGGGGGGGGGGGGGGGAAAAAAGCTGACAGTCAATTTTTGATGCCAACATGGCTTTACCTAGTGGAAAAAAAGACCAGAATTGGCAATGGCTCAACAATGCACTAATTGCACAGCACTGAAAATTCTTCCTTTAGTTGAATACAAGGAAAACAGACACCTAACACATGAGTAATTCAGCATCAGTTTACACACACACACACACACACACACACACATATATATATATATATATATATATACACACAAACACACACACCTTGTACCAACGAAGATGAAGTCCCGCTATCAGTGAGAAGAGAACTACCCTGCTTTATATTGGCGATATCATAAAAATGTACTAAAGGACATTAATCCCTATTTTAGTCCAGAGGTGGGTTCGAATCCCCAGTCAGTGGGTGTTCAATCATGAGTGGAGGATCAGCTACAAAAATACAGATCTGAATCGGAGAGTGCACATTTCATCCCCTCTCCTCAAAATGCGGGACTGTGTAGATGTGCACACTTGCTTTGGGCTCATCTCTTGTCATTAAAGGGAAGAATTTTTCATAGCTGTCTGATCACATCCATGAAATATGGCCTTTTAAAAATTGTAACCACCACAGAACTATTGCATCCATGCTTGAATGTGAAGGTCTGGACTTTAGACACTAAAAGAAGCACAGGCAATTTCTGCAATTGCCCAAGCAAATCAGTATTTGTGCAAGTATATAGGCAGTTACGTCTCAATCTGGCTATCAGCACATGAGCATACCTGGTACCTGCACTCTGATGTAGGGTGACCAGATAGCAAGTGTGAAAAATCAGGACAGGGGGTGGGGAGTAATAGGCACCTATATAAGAAAAAGCCCCAAATATCGGGACTCTCTCTATAAAATCGGGACATCTGGTCACCCTACTCTGATGGGGTGGTCAGACGCACATTCAACCAGGCCAAGAAGCAATTAATGATCTCTCCTGGAAACAAAAAGTAAAGCTGTCCCTCCCTGACAACACCAGGTATCAATATCAGGCCTAGAATCATAGAATATCAGGGTTGGAAGGGACCTCAGGTGGTCATCTAGTCCAACCCCCTGCTCAAAGCAGGACCAATCCCCAATTTTTGCCCCAGTTCCCTAAATGGCCCCCTCAAGGATTGTACTCACAACCCTGGGTTTAGCAGGCCAATGCTCAAACCACTGAGTTATCCCTCCCCCCAATGCGGGGAGATGGAGGCTATAAAAAGAGAGGAAGCAGGCTTCAGGGTTGAGAAAGAGGGATCTGAGAAAGAGGAGTAGAGGGTGGCCTGAATAGCCCTGGTTCAAGGAAAACTAGCAGCAGTCAAGCCCCAAGAGAAGCACTGTCTGGACTCTGTGGGTACACCTACAAGGGGATAAAAACCTGTGGCACAGCTGTGGCTGGCCCAGATCAGCTAACTCAGGCTTGAGGGGCTCAGGCTGCGGAGCTGAAAAATTGCTGTGTAGACATTTGGCCTCAGGCTGGAGCCTGAGCTCTGGCCCCATGTAGACATACTCAGCATTGTTTTATAATTCCATTTGTTCGCCAAAAATCAAACCTACACAGGATGAATGCTCTGCGTCTTAGATGGATATTTCACCTGCACACATGCACTCAGGCACAGTAACTGTGCGTGCAAATGAGGCACAGCATCTTGTACATAATAATGAACCCCAGGGTCAGGTGTTTCCTTGGAGATAAGTGAACTTCAGGATGTAAGCACCTTTGGGTGTGGGGGTATGGCTTTTCTATTCTAAGACTTATAAATACTTGAAAACAGCCCTTTAAATGGTAGTTCATAATGGAGTCACTGACAGAACCCAAACTATAACCTTTGAAAATGTTTCAGAGTAGCAGCCATGTTAGTCTGTATTCGCAAAAAGAAAAGGAGTACATGTGGCACCTTAGAGAATAACCAATTTATTTGAGCATAAGCACTCCTTTTCTTTTTGCTGTAGCTCACGAAAGCTTATGCTCAAATAAACTGGTTAGTCTCTAAGGTGCCACAAGTACTCCTTTTCTTTGAAAATGTGACACTGACGTGCTATGCATGTTATGTATGGAGCAACTTGGTGATGGGCTGTTTTTAATACATCTTTGTCTCTTTGTCAGGATGGAGGAAAATTAGGTGTCATCATAACTAATGATGAGCATACCTCAAGAGCTTCAGAATTTGGATAAGTATCCAAAACTCCAGATGCTCACTGGAAATGTATCTGACACTCTTGAACTTGGCTGTCTTGTGAGATTTCTGCCTCTTCTTCCAGGACTTGCCCACAGTCACACATCAATTCAGTGGCAGAGCCAGGAATAAAAGCTAGCTCTCCTGACTCCCTTTCCAGGACCCTGTACACTAGTCCAGTTGTGCACAAACTGTGGGGTGTATCCCCCTACTGGGGGCACGGAGGAACATTTGGGGGAGCGAGTGAGCGAGCAATGTCAAGCCAGCCTCCACAGGGGGCAGAAAAACAGCCTCACACTTCCAGCCCAGCTCTGCCCCCAGGTCCACCTTCAGCCCAAGCTCTGCTGCCGAGAAAGCCATAGCTGTGCAGTGCCAGGTCTCCTCCATTAATGGTAAGGGAGGGCACAACCATTGGAAATGTTTGCACACCACTGCACTAGACTGTCGCATATTGATAGCGTTCCTCTTGTAGAATGGGAAGGAACTCTGGGAGCATTTGAAATTCTGGAAGAGATTCCCCCCTGTACACAGTTTTTTTAAAATACCTGGCATTTGGTGCAATGCCATCTGTTTTAGTGACAAATAAAAAATAGTTAATCTGTAATCATTTTTCTTCTCAGCTGCAGGTGCAAATCTTCTCGGCCAGATATTAGCAGTATATACTGAAGGAGCACGAGCTTTCTCAGGGACAATGAACCCACCCTTCCACTAGGTGGTGGGATTTTAACAAGGGGCTCCTCCAGGCCCCCAGTGTGATTCACACGAAGAGCAGTACACAACATTTTCATGTCAGAATATTCCTTTTTTTACACTTGAATCTTGTTTTCATTCTGCGTAAGAAAATATGCAACACTTACTAAATGCCACTACACAGTAGATTGTTATTCATGTGCTCATTATAGCTGTGAAACATTATTTCCATTACATAACTACTTTACTTTCTCAATATTACAATAGGATACCATCATAAGTATCTTATAATGCCCACTGACCTACCTATCACCTTGTAATGGAAGCAATCATCTCTGATGTTGCCCTTTATGAATTCTCCAGCTGTCTTGATTCATTAACATACTGTTAAGTGTTCCTGGTCTAGCAGTGAAAATGTCCTGTTCTCCCATTTCATAAGTAGCCTCTCTCTCCATTCAGCTCATCATTTAATCAATGCTAATTTCATAGCACTGTGAACTTCTCATAAAATGAGCACAAATGCCAACAAGTTTTCTGATTGCCAATGTTTTTGTAAATGTTATTTCCAGTGCCATATTTTTGTAATATAACAGCATAGACGAGATTTGTATTAGAACTGTGTGTTCTATTTCAAAATCCATAACAATAAAGGCATGTATAGCAGGAATCTACTGCCATTCACATGAATTGATTCAATTAAATAGCGTATTTAAAAAATACAAACAAACTACACCCTAACAGCACTGTGGAAGAGTCTAGTCACTCACAGGCACATTCCCTCATGGGTGGGCATGGTGTAGCAGCTGTCCTCCTTCTGTGGTGCCCCCTGCTGACAGTCATTCTACCCCTACAGTGCTCTACCTCTTCTTGTGACTTGGCTCTCCAATCAGGTCACTTTTAGTGCTGCCCCTTCCAGGAAACCCGAGTCCAACACACCAGACGTCTGGCAGCATCACACCAAAAGTTCATCCCAATTCAAGTTTTTGGGCCTGACGGCTCTTGGCTCCAGGGTCTTCTGGTCCCTGTCCTAGGTGAACTGGTAGGAAAACTCCAGGCCCGCCCTGGGTTCCAGCTCAAGGACCACATATGAAGCAGATGAGGGCTGTTTGTTCAGGCCCTCTATTGTATCCCTGGGCTGCTTCCTACCATGGCCTAGAGCAAAACTTTTCTCACAGTCCCTTCCCCAGGACACGAAGAGGATCAAAATTAGTTGAGAAACAAACTAAACAAAAGGGGTCTGTACCTGCCCCATGTCAGCTCTGGCACTTGGAGTCTCTAGCTAAGCTCTTGCTCCAGCTGGTCCTTCTTTCACAGGATCTCTCAAATCTCCTCCCTCCCACAGTCAGCCACCACTGAGTTGGGCTTTTACTCTTATCTCTTCCCTCCGAGCTTGACACCTTGCACAGGTATAACTGTGTGGGTTGATTGGGCTCACAGGTGCACACCAGCCTCTTCCCCATCAGTGTGGGGTCTATTTACCTCATATCACACATATTTTGGAATACCATTGCTGAGGGGGAAAAGTCCATAGTTAGCTTACAATAAAAGCATGTGGCATTATTGAAATACAAAAATACTCATGTGTGTCATTTCTCTTTAGTACAGAACCCACAAGCATACTGGATTATAGTAACTAAGGAAAGTTTGGGGGGAGGGGGAGAAACATATTGTGAACTCATTGTCAATACTGGAAACTGAGCAATGAGCAACTCCTGTTAAGCATCAAAGTGCTAGATACGTGGACTGTATGTGATGACATTTTAATATACAGTGAAACTGGACTTAAGTGACTACCCAAGAAACAAGAAAAAGTGGTTGTCTGCTAGCGGATGGGCTCTTAATTGTAAATAATACCGGAAGCCTGGGGGATAATTCAAAGTGATCCTCCAAGGCAGCAAGTTGTTTAGTGGAGAAGGTGTTTAGTGCACATCTCACTGTGTCTATATTTCATTATGAAGTATCAGTGGCTTATCAAAGAGCAACATCCCAAAGGGTGATGGACTCCCCCAAAGTCAGTATCACTGAAATCAAATTCAAGGGCCATTAACACCTCAAGGATGTACCTCACCAGGTCCCACCCTATTCAAGCACAATAAAAATACAGCACTCAGGGTGAAACCCTGTCTCCACTGAAGTTAGTGGAAAAACTCCCATTGACTTCATTGCAGCCACTATTTCACCCAGTCAATTAGCATATTGCAGAGTTTCCCAATTCCCACAATCACAAGTGTGCAACCACCACTGCTTTTGCCTGTACACGTACTTTAGGTGAAGGAGTGAAGATTCTGAACCGAAATTCACATTGCACACTGCTGCGTGTTATATTCCGGAGGAGACAAATGTTTTGGGTAACAAACTCAAATCAGTTCTGTGGAGATTCCTGCTCAGGACATAGCCTGTCCCGAAGATTGCCCCACTTTGGAGACTGCAGAACAAGAGTGGGCCAAGAAAGGCTCTAAAACCAAAAGTTCTGATTTGAAAACATTGCCTCCCCCCAAAGAACACCTGAGGAAGCCATGCACAATGACTGCGTCGGTTGATCCTCTTAGCTACATTTTTCCTCATAAAAGGAAGAGTTCCTATAGAAAATGGTCTTATCATGAAGATTCTATATAGGATCTCTCTCAGGAGACGTGGGTTTGAGTCCCAGCTCTGCCACAGATTTCCTGTATGACCTCGGGCAAGTCTCTGTCTGTGCCTAACAAGGTCCCACCCCCATCTGTAAAATGGGGACAATAATATTGCCTATTTTGACTGTAAGATCAGTGAGGTAAGGAATGTCTTGCTATGTTTACATCTCACACTACGAGGTCCCAGTCCCAATTGGGGCCTCTAGGTTCTATTGAAATACAAATGAATAATAACAAGCAGCCACAGAAGAGTTAGTAAAATTAGATTGCACCTGGAGGAATACAATGGCAGAAAATCAGAAGAGTAACTAATTTAATCTTTACAAGATGCTTGAGACCTTTGGACAAAAAGTACCATAAAAGATTAAAGACTTATCCTTTGGCATCACAAATTGCTTATATAGAAATTTAAAATACAAAAATCCACAATAATCTAAACACAGACATTTCTTTTGTTATCTAAGTTATCTAACCATGAGGACACTTGATAATTATTTTTGAACTACTCCACTAAATTACTACCTGTAATGCCATTATGAAAACAACAAGATCCAGAAACGTCGAATGCTTTGTTAGACTACAGGTTTACAGCAAGCCTTCAGCACATTACGAGCTTTGCACACACATGCCAAACCAAAAAAAGGAATGCCCTATGATGCACTGTTGTGACAGCAGAACACTGACAATACCTTACAATGGGCAAATGCCATCCAAAGGCTCGGGTCCTTCTTTCAGTTGCGTCCCTGATCTTACAAAATGAAATGGTGCCTTCTAAACAATAAAACAAAAAACTTTAGCTTTAAAAAGAGCCAGTTGGCAGGAGGCCATCTGCTGTGCCAGGATGAATCTACATGCAGTGAAGTGATTAATTAGTAACTGCATCTGTTTAAAGGTACACTTCACTAGCTTGTGACATCTAAGCTACTAACCTTTTAAGATTTTTGAGCTTATTCTCAGAGAGGGGTAAGTCTTCATTCCCTGGCAGAAGCTAATTCAGTGCCCAGCAGTGGGATCCTTTTGCAAGAAACCATCTGTTTTATTCTTCTACCAAATGACATTCTGAAATCTCTGGCAACCTCCCTAAATGCACCCAATAAATTCTGGTGTGTAGGAGTATTCAGCAGACCAACAAACAGAAAAACAATTCAAATACAGCAATATTCATCTTGCACTTACTTGGGTTTTCCATCACAACAACAAGTGATGGGCTTCAGCACAAAGTTTGGATCCAGAGTGGGATTCAGAACATCTAGTTCTAGAATCTAGTTCAGGCCCAAATCCAAACACCAGCCACAGTGCGGATTTTATTAAAGGGATAGATTGTTCCTGGCCCTTGTACAAGAAGTGCCAGCAAAGAGGCTACTGAGGAATTCCTATCCCCGCTCATTCTCTCTAGCACAGTGCAGTGGATAGGACACAAGAGACCTGGGTTCTATTCCAGGCTCTGCCATTGAACTGCTGTATGAACTTGGGCAACTCACTTTACTTCTCTGTTTTCTGGCTATCCTGTCAGCTTAGTGCTGAGGTCAGAACAGCCTCTTACTATATATTTGTACAGAACCTAGCACAATGTTGATTCGGTCTTCGAGGTTCTAATACAATACAAATAAATAACAGCATCAGTTGTCACCTGGAGTTGCAAAGCACCCCAAAGAGGTCCGGGAGGGACATGTTGCACCCTCCTAAGGTATTTTCCATTCCTGCTGAAGTATGTTTGTACAACATGGTAATCAAATAATTCACGATTTGATCGCGGACAAATCACAAGTGGAAGAAACAGTTTATTCACTGAGTTTAGCTATCAATAGGTCACCTGTACCTACAGCCTCTTCTTGATTCAGACCAAGGACTTGAACCTGGATCTCCCACATCCCAGCTGAGTACCCTAAGCATCAGCTGTAGAATTAGGCTCGCTCTTCTGTTGCAGCTGTTCCGCTTTGTATAAATAAACAGTCTCTAGGCAAGAGAGACTGACACTGTAGCCCAGTCATTTAGGCATTTTCCTGGGATGTGAGACACCCTGGTTCAATTCCCTGCTCACGTCAGGCAGAACACCCCTTTATTTCTTTGGATGAAACTTTTATCAAGAAAGTTTCTCGAGTCCAGGATGGAATTTCTGCTCAAAGCCAAAGATAGATACCCATCCCAGAATAGCCAATGGTGTTTTCTAGCGCCGGTCTAAATTTGGTATAGCAGAGACTTGGGGTGGGGGGCGTGTCTCACTCCTATATTTTCCAAAATCTTTTTTAAAAGATCTTGGTTTAGTTCCACATCAAGATGGAACCAGTGTTAAAACCTCAGAATTTTTCACCTAACAGAATTCTTGTTTTTCAGCCAGACCTCATGATTAACAGTTCCTGGTATTCCAAATTGCCAATTTCAAATCAGTAGTTGTGCTTTCCTATTTCTGCGACACTGCACTACTGCAAAACCATCTTAAAAAAACCTCTATATTAAGAATCTATTCATAGTCATAGGATAAAACATATCTGTATAGCAGGATTCTCTCTATCCTCCCTGGAATCTCCCTGACCATAACTACATTGTTTCCCCACATCCACACCATACATTAATATGCTATGGGATAATCACACACCTTCCAAACTAGTAGCTGGTACATAGTCAGCACAATCTCTTATTACAAATACCTATGGGCTGACTTGAGCCTGGAGGATGAACTGAAAGATTGTCTACTAAGTATTATCTCCACCAGGTGCCTTCGTCCTCATACGCAGTATATATGTTGCCAGCCTTTTCCAGATGCTCGTGCACAGTATTTCCCTCAGTACCTTATGCGTAACACAAAATAGCTGAAAGCTACGGTAATTTGTGGCCTTCTTTGCTACTTTGCTTTCTGTCATCCGGAGCTCTGTCTCACCTTCTTTCCATTCAGTGGCAATAAAAATAAAATGCTCATCAATCTCTCTAGAAAACCCTCATCCGCTTTCGTTGCTAGGAACTGCATTCTGAAAGAGTACTAGTACAAAACTAGCCCTATCACCCCACCAAGTTTCCCAGAACATCAGCCCTATAGGAGTCTGTCACCTGTGACGTGCAGAGGTCCTAACTGATCTACTTTTCTTAAGTCATTTGTTCTGGTATTATAGGCTCCTTGAGCGCTCTGGGAACAATTTGCCCTTCCCTAGACCTGCATCTAATAGCCGAGGGACTTCACAGGTGGTCTTGTTGGATGAAACCCTTTCCTATTGAGTCACTGTTTGGTTGATAAAGCAGTTTAAAGCATTTGGTACCAACATTTATCAAGACATTGTTAAAGCTGATTCCCCACTGTATTTTGGTGCATAAGCAGCTTGGGCAATTCATTAGGTTTATGTCCTATACAACAAAGGCTGTATTATTTTGTCTCCTTCCATCGAGTCTACCATCTCCAGAAGACAGGATGTGTCTCCTGCTGAAACAACACACAAATCTATAGGTATTTTTAAAGAGCAAGTTTGAAATTTTTGCCACCGTGTTCACTGAATAAGTGGAAAACATTCAGCATCACCTAATAATCAGCATGCTTTGTGAGAGGCATGGATTCCATGGTGTTACTTGAATGTAAATAACAGGTAACTATTCCCTGTTGGAGAATATATATAAGTGCAGATGGACTGAAGCCACATCAGGAATTTGATCCTAATCCTAACTTGACAACAATTTGGGTGTGTCTGGATTAACCCATTAGGTAGATCTGGGCTAGATAAAAGGCTCTGCTAAAGCAGTAAATTTTTCAACATTTGGCAGGTTTTGAGTGCTGGGAGCTCTACTGTGAGAGGGTTGGTTTTGTTTTTGTTTTTTTACTGGGGAGGGGGCTCTAGGTGGTTATTTCCCAGAACAACTACCCAGAACAACTCCTTTGACTCCAAAAATCAAGTGTTTATTTTTAATAAATCTTTCACAGAAGGATTACATAAGTAAAATCAGCATTAAAGAACAATAACGAGGTAATTCATATACATAACCACTCCCCTGTTTCAACAGCATAAAGGTTATGGCTCAGTGTGACAGAACCCCAGGAACTCAGAGGAAAGGCCAACGTTCTGCTTTTAACTCATGTCGTGGTGCCCTTTGTTTTCACAGCTGCTAATGCGAAGGACAGAGTGTCAACTTTAATTTTGAAATTCCTGGCTCTTGTCAGTTTGTGTCACAGTGTTAAGTGGTTTTGATTATTTGGTGTCAACTTTGTTTATTTTAAAGCATTTCCAGTATTTGCATTTGCTTTTGTTTAAAATGTATAGCCAGTCTTTTTGGTTAAAAATAAAAATAAAAGTCTTACTCATAAGGATTAGTAGGGCCGCATTGGTATTGACCAATGGCTGTTACCATGCGACCCTGTCATATGCATTTGATAGTTCCCATCCACAGCACCAATAATGTCATTACAGCTGGCATTTAGCACCCATGCTGGCAGGCTCTACAAAGAAGCCAAGAACTGGAAGAGAATTTAGACTGAAACACCCTCTCCTCTCTACAGGATTCCTTCAAGACAAGGTGGAGGCACGCTGGCTTGTGCTGCTACTGACCTCCCTCTTCTGCAAATAAATAGACTTCCTTTGCCAGTGCTGTCGATCCCACAGCATTCGTCAGCACTACCATCAATTTAAAAATGTTTAAAACAACAAAAAAAACCCACCCAACCTGCAAGAGTTCAGTGTTTCAGCAGAGTGTTGGCAGTGGCATGATGGAAACGCATTTCAGACATGACATTCTTTGCACTGTAACTGATTTCAGCTATTTTTGATGAACAACATGACTGCAGAAGCATGCTATCTCTTCTCATATATGAGCTGTAAACATGAATAAAAATGACAGCATTTGTCTTTACTGTGACAAAGTTCCTGAGCTACCTTGGTGGGTCTTGCGCTTATTGGCAGATTTGCTCTCCTTGGAGCTTCACGGCAGCCCCCAGCTTGGCCATTTTTCTGAATTCACAGTCCAGGTCGACTCCTCCTGTGTCTGATCAGGTTTGGGGGGAACCCGGGCCCATCCTCTACTCCGGGTTCCAGCCCAGGGCCCTGTGGAATGCAGCTGTCTAGAGTGCCTCCTGGAACAGACAGCAACAACTCCCTGGGCTAATTCCCCATGGCCTCCTCCCAACACCTTCTTTATCCTCACCATAGGACCTTCCTCTTGGTGTCTGATAATGCTTGTACACCTCAGTCCCCCAACAATCCGCGTTCTCACTCTCAGCTCCTAGTGCCTCTTGCTCCCAGCTCCTCACACGCACACCACAAACTGAACAGAGCTCCTTTTTAAAACCCAGGTGCCCTGATTAGCCTGCCTTAATTGATTCTAGTAGCTTCTTGATTGGCTGCAGGTGTTCTAATCAGCCTGTCTTAATTGTCTCCAGAAGGTTCCTGATTGTTCTGGAACCTTCCGTGTTACCTTACCCAGGGAAAAGGGACCTACTTAGCCTGGGGCTAATATATCTGCTTTCTATTACTCTCCTATAGCCATCTGGCCCGACCCTGTCACATAACCTTTTTCCTCATTACTCCCAGTTGGACTGAATAGATCATTTCTGAACCAGCATGCCAGATACATCTGGCAAAATGCATTTTATTGCTACCCAACTTGTTCTGTACAGAAAAACCCTCAAGGGGGGTTTACGCTCACAAGTGGTTGGGGTAGAAGAGATGAATGAATCTCTGTGTGAAATCTATGGTCTGTGTAATACAGAAAGTTATTCTAGATGATCACAGAGGTCCCTTCAAGATTTAATTCTGATCCCACAACACGCTGATTTTATGTTGGTGAAACTCCATTTGTATCAGTGACATTACTCCTGATTTATGCTGGTACCTGTGGGGTCGGAATCAGTCACTTGTGCTTTCTGAGGGATTTAAGCACTTGAAAAGGATGTCACTAGAGCACAGCAGCTAGGGAAGGGGACCAATAGTGAAAAGCTTAAAGAAAGAGGGATTTTTTTTAATATAGTCAAAGTTAAGGAATAAGAGTTTTCTTAAAAATTACAGAAAGATTTTAAGTTAGTCCTGAAACACTAAATTCACGTCCAATCTCAGAGAGCTGTGCACATTGTCAAGTTTTATTCTTCCCATTAAATACATGTAGCCGATTAAACTTCAATGCCGGTGCGCATGAGTTAGGAATCACACTTTTATATTTTGCATGCAGATTAGTCCTACTTGAATCTGCATAAATTTGCTATGCATCACTGCAAAAAATGAATGCTCAAGCAACTTTTATTTTTATCTAATCAAATCACTGCTTAATGAAAAACGAGTGACTGCACTCAAAGGTGCACTGAGGTGGACTCCAGGGATCAATCTCAATGGAAGCATTTACTGTTCAGCAGCCTGTGTAGAAGTCTGTCTAGCCTCACAGGGTATGTTTAGGCTGCAAGAAGAAACCCACGGTACCAAGTTTCAGAGCCCAGGTCAGCTGACTGGGACAAAGGCTGCAGAGCTAAAACGTGCAGTGTAGACATTTGGGCTTGGGCTGGAGCCCAGACTCTGAGACCCTACCCATTCACAGGGTCTCGGACCCTGAGCTCCAGCCTGCATACCTACACGGCAATTTTGTAGCCCCACAGCCCGAACCCAGCAAGCCCGAGTCAGCTGACCTAGGTCAGCCACAGCCACGCCATAGGTCTTTTAACACAGTGTAGACATACCCATAGTTAAAAGCTGGTAAGGGTCAGCACTTTCAACAGATCAGTTCTTCTGTCTGCCGACGGACAGAAGAGATACTGGATTTTATTCACTACCCCACTACAAATGAAATGGGCTGGGCCAAAAAAGGAAGTGCTATTGCACTTCAGGATAGTCCAGGAATTAAGGCACCAAACCAAAACTTGGGCGACCTGGGTTCAAATCGCTCCTCTGTGTGAATGTAGAGACATTGCTTAGCTTCGCTGTACCCTCTGTTAACTTGGGACACACCCTTCCACAGAGGTGATATGAGAGTAAATAGATCAAAGGTGGTAAGCTGTTTCAGATACTGCAGGAATGGGGGGCTAATAAGTATATTAGGTGTACAGACAACAGGATAAGGATACTGCTTGCCATGGCAAAAAAATGGGTTAAATTATAATCTTCTCATGGCAAAACAGTTAATTTACTACAATTCTGAGAGTCACAGGAAGCTGTTTGCAATAGGAAGTTACAAGACAAGTCAAATACCTTTTATTTTACAGTTTAATATTAATTAGTTGAAATTGTTTTAAAGCCATTTTAAAAAAAAATCCCCTACACTGTTCTGGACAAACACAGAGCCTAAATCGTAGGACTTCATGGAAGGATCTGGCTCAGCAGCAGGCTGTCAAGGGTGGCTTCTTTATAAATTAAACAAAAAGTTCATCACTGTGATTTCAAAAACTGGTAGCAAGTTACCTAGAGTTAAGTTCAGTTGTTACAAACTTTAGTGAAGTGACACGGGACCCCAGAGTTCGTCAGGAAAGATTTGATCAGATCTCCACCTTCTGTCACTCTGGAATACCAAGTACCAGCAGCTGGTGAAGAAAATTAACATAGAGCATATTCTTGTGCAGCAACTCTTTCACCAAAGACCAGTTGGGATGGTGATAGGGTGACCAGACAGCAAATGTGAAAAAAATCAGGACAGGGGGTGGGGGGGTAATAGAACCTATATAAGAAAAAGACCCCAAAATTGGGACGGTCCCTATAAAATCGGGACATCTGGTCACCCTAGATCAGAGGTGGGCAAACTACGGCCCACGGGCCACATCCGGCCCACGGAACCATCCTGCCCGGCCCCTGAGCCCCCGGCCCCGCCCCTGCTGTGCCACTCCCACACAGCCACACGGGCAGCGGGGCTGCAAGCTCCTGCCGCTCTGAGTGGCATGGTAAGGGGGCAGCAGCGGCATGAGCGCAGCAGTGCAGGGGTTGGGTAGGGGGTTCCGGGGGGCAGTCAGGGGACAGGGAGCAGGGGGAGGTTAGGGGTGGAGGGTCCTGGGGAGCAGTCAGGGGACAGGGAGTGGTTGGATGAGGTGGAGGTTCTGGGGCAGTCAGGGGTCAGGAAACAGGGGGGGTTGGATAGAGGGTGAGAGTCCCGGGGGGCCTGTCAGGGGGAGGGGATATGGTTAGGTTGGGGCAGTCAGGGGACGGGGGGTTGGATAAGGGGTTGGATCCTGGGGGAGCAGTTTGGGGTGGGGAGATCCAGGGAGGGGGCAGTCAGGGGACAAGGATCAGGGCGGGTTGGATGGGTCAGGGGTTCTGAGGGGGACAGTCAGGGACCGGGAAGTGGGAAGTGGTCAATAGGGGATGGAGGCCAGGCTGTCTGGGGGGCACAGCCTTCCCTACCCGACCCTCCATACAGTTTCTCACCCCGATGTGGCCCTCAGGCCAAAAAGTTTGCCCACCCCTGCCCTAGATAGTGAAGGCATTCCATGCAACCCATCTGAAGTACTTACATGGCCCCCTGTTACTGCTGTATCTGAGCACCTCAATCTTTAATGTATTTATCCTCAAAACACTCCACTGAGGTAAGGAAGTGTTATCATTTCCAATTGTAAAATTAGGGTGTAGACTGCACTGAGGAAGAGGATCAAAATTTCTACCTCTTTTGTCACTGTGAAGTTCCAAATGGCCATGGGGTGCAGCGTAGCAATAGAAATCCTCGATGCACACAGATGTTACATTTATAGATCATTTTAGCATTTTTACTTTTGTAAGTGCCATTGTGTATCTATCCCCTCTCCATACTTCCAAGAACAAAATTTTCAAAAATACTACAGTTAAGGATATGCTCCTATCCCCAATTCAGAAGAGGGACAAAACCTATCTGATATGTAGCATAATTAGGACAGAGCAGCAGCACCATTCAGCTTCAATCTACTTCAGAAGGTTATAACCACCAGCAAGAAATATTCTGAAGTCACATTAAGACAGCAATGAGAAGCTGAGTGCAGCTCCATGAGTGACATTTCTCTCTGGGGAGAAAGAAAAAGTTCTTTAGATGGTTTCCTCTCATCCCCAGCAATGGGACTACTCAGTTGTGCCCTTTAGGGACTGGCAGGTCAATGGGACTACTTATGGCTAGAAGTGTTCGTAGAAGCAGAGCCGTTGATTCTTCAGTGTTTACAGTACTCCTAACTCAAAACATCCCCGTCCATGAGAAAGGACCCTCTTAAGAAGAGCCCTTAACTACCATTTGTCCTCATTCCACATGAAGTTGTTTAAGAGATATTGAAAGAAGAATTTGAAAGAAATTAAATTAAGAAGGAACAAGAACATGCTGCAACTGGTGATAAACAAGTTCCTCAAACTGAGGAGAACAGACTCACTTCCACCACATTTCAAGGTCAATTGAACTCATGAATAAATCACTGAGTCACCACCAGGTTCCAAGAACTACACCAATGTCTCAGATCTATACTTCTACCAGGCTTTTAAAACACAAACACACTTCATTCCAGTACGGACTGTCCCCACCTCTCAGTAGAAAAAGGAGTGCTGCAGCCAAAATCTTTCCACACCAGAAAAAGAAGCCATCTTATATTTGCCAAATCCATTCTGTCCTCATGTGCCGATTCAACTGGCTAAGTAAGTGCTCAATAAAAATAAATATTAATATTAATATTAGGGTTTTTTCTGATACTCTGCTTCCTCCCCTTTCCACCCCCACGTTTTTATGGTGCTATCTCTGGATTGCCAACTATCAACAGAATGGATTGTCGAAAAGCAAAGAAAAAACGTGTATGTTAAACAGAGGCCAAATTGCTCCATCCTGAACTAAAATCCATAGGAGGGGCCTAAGGGAGAGAAAATCTAAGGTTCCCCCCAGCCACAATGGAATTCATCCCATTCAGGGGCGGCCAAAATTGCTCATCAGATATCCAAAGTCAACAAGCACAAATGCCACAATTCCTAGCACAATCACGCACATGCAACAGTGCACTTAGAACCTAGGGCCAGGATCCTGCAGACATGCAGTAGAACATGGACACGGTTACACTGCCTAAGCATCAGCTGGATTGGGTCCTTGGATCTCAGCTTCCAAAAGTTCCCAGGCTTCCACACTTGAGCCAATGTTCTCCCATTAGCAGTCCGTAGGGAGGGTCTCCCTTTTTGAGAGGGATGATGCATATTAGTCTCAAAGTTACTTTCATTCCACACAAGTTTGGAATCCCCTCACTTTTATTATTGAAAGTTATTTACATAAGAAAGAAAAAGTCTTCTAACTAAGAAAGAACTATTTAATCCAAAATATTATATATTCATATATGTATATTAATAAAAATATCTTTAAAGAAATTAGGTTGTTTTTTTTAAATGCATGATTTTTAAACTTATAAATGTCCTTCTAAATGTGATTGCCATACATAACAGAAGGTATTGTGTAACACTCAAAACAAGAATTTCAGAGAGTCTTACATATGGATAACATAATTAAACATTGGAGACATTAGAAATTCAAATATATTAGCTAGATTGTTTTTGGCTCTTGCTGGGTTTGTTGGCACCATGAGCCTTCTCCTCCCCTTTCCATCATGAACTCAGGGCTAGATGTAAATTGCACAACTGGCTGGGCCTAGTTATCTAAAATTACATGGGACAATGTACTAGAAAATCTACCTTAGGGAGCAATCCCAAATTGGCTGGGATAGACTAGATGCCCTACCAAAGTCAACGGTACTTTTGCCATTGACTTCAATGAGGCTACAATGTCACCCTCCATCTTTTCTTTCTGTAATTTGTGGGTTATTGTAGCTTAGTTACAAACAACTGGTTCACTTTAAACAGCGTAATCCTGTTTGGATACGATGCACGTTTTAAAAAAACATTACAAAAGGAGTCTAATGAAAGACTCAATCTAGCATTAAAGGGCATCAACCTAAACGAGCAGCTAATCGGGAGGGCTATATTCCCCTGTCAAAATGCATTCATTTTACTTAAAAAGAAAAGGAGTACTTGTGGCACCTTAGAGACTAACCAATTTATTTGAGCATGAGCTTTCGTGCTACAGCTCACGAAAGCTCATGCTCAAATAAATTGGTTAGTCTCTAAGGTGCCACAAATACTCCTTTTCTTTTTGCGAATACAGACTAACATGGCTGTTACTCTGAAACCATTCATTTTACTTGCTGCAGTATCAGGAGGAGTGCGTGAGTGCACGCGCCTGCCTGCCTGCCGCGTGCGCAACGTAACTGCTTTTGTTGCAGCTAACGTGATCCCTTTATGCGGTGCTAAGTTTTGGAGAGCCGCGCACAAGGGCACTCAACTGGACATTGCTGCTTAATAACCCTGGAGTCACAACTGCAGATGTCTACATTAACACAAGCTTTGCAAAAGGGTAGCAGATGGTTAGGAAGCTCTTACTGAGAAAGCTGTAACTATTTCCAAATGTAAAACAGCAAGTAGCTTTTGTGTATCAATGATGTTCACCATATGGTCAACATGACTGAATATTTTAGCAAAAATCAAATGATTACAGTTAGGTTGAATGGAACGAAAATCAATTAAAGGTATGGCTGAGCTTTATGATAAACAGAGAAGTTTCACAGAACGAAAGCTTAATGCTCTTTGGAAGGGGAACCGAGACACAGACCAAATGAATGAGTGTTCTTAAGATCGAGACACAAATCCCATTCCAAGCAATTTGCTGCTTCGAAGATGCACCAAAATTGAGAGGAATCTGACATTTCAAAGCATTAAATCCAAATAAAAAGATACATTACATGCAAAAATCATGCCACATTGACACTAATTAATGGATTATATGCTATACTGTTTCACAGGCCGTAAATGGGCATATGTTTATACATAAGCTTTCCACACACAAAAACAGCCACAAACAGCACAGCACAGCACCATACGCTTCTCCAGTCGATCACAGCATACACATGCACACAAACGCTAGGCATTAAAGAGAGTATGTTCTTAACAGAATGAGAACGAGCACTGCTGGCTTTCAAAGCAGACACTCTGCCAGTGAGCTACAGGTTCAACTGCAGTAGCTTAAAAGTTGTTACAACAGTGTTCACAAAAATCACTGAACTACTTGATGTGCACAACACCTGCACTGAGTACACCTGCCTGACCTGTACAATAGTTATAGCCAAGAAGACAGTAGTTTCAAAGCCATAGAGACGCACCACACTGTGGCCATAGCTGTTTGAAAAAGCGGATTATACACAGAACCATCTGCTTCTCCTTGGGAAGGTTAGCAGCAAGGTACTTCTTTCTGCTTGCTCCATGAAGTATTCCAGTTAAACTGATGACTACATGTGGCATGAGTCAGGTGACATCACATTAGGTCACATGATGAGATTAACTTTCTCTGACAAGTGAAGTGACATGGGCTGCTCGGCATCACCTCCAGCATTTAAAGAAACACTGCTCTTTTAGTAACAGGCACCGCACATGTTTAGCCACAGGTAGCAACATCAAATACCCACCTGTGGCTACCCCAAAGCACATCTACTGACTCCCAGCAGAATAAGCAGTTCGAGTACATCGTGTGTCTCTGTTAATGAAGTGAACCTGACACAATCATAGGTAGGCTCTTTCCCAGAAGTCTAGTCGCTGTACCGTGTTAGGGCTGACTGAAATTTTTTTGTCGGAAAGCGAAGATTCAGATCAACCAAAACATTTCATGAATTCATGTTGATTTTGACACATTTTTTCAGTCAAAGACTTTTTTTTGTTGGAAATGTCAAAACGGTTCATTTCAACATTTCCAAAACAAAACAAAACGTTGGTTTTTTTGAGCTATATTCACAAAGAGACTTAGGTGCCATTCACAAAACAAAGGAGGAGTTAGTGCCTTATACTCAATAACCCACTGGTCAGGGCACTCTCTGGGATGTGGGAGACCCAGGTTTGAGTCTGTGCTCTGGAGCCAGGACTTGAAGCCAGCTCTCCCATATTCCAGATGAGTGCCCTAATCACCAGGTTACTGGTGATTCTCTCAGTCTCTCCTGTGGAAGCTGTACCACTTTGTATAAGTAAATAAATACTTAGTGGGTCAGAGAATGAGAATGACTCTATAACCCGATGGTTAAGGCACTCAGCTGGGATATGGGAGTCCCAGGTTCAAGTCCTTGCTCTGCATCAGCTGGGGCGGGACTGAACATGAGTTTCCCACATCCTGAGTGAGTGCTCTAACCAGTGGGCTATCACATTAAAAGGGAGATGCCACTATGGTTCTATGACTGGGGCTTGAAAACAACACGTTTCGGGTTTAACAAAGCATTTCATTCAATGTCAAACAATTTTTCCTTTGACTTTTCCAATTCATTGGTAATCCCAAAAAACTCTAAAATAATTCCCAACCAAGGCGTTGGGGGTCGGGCAAGTATTTTTTACCACTGCCCGTGAACCATTAGCTACTGGCACAGCTCTACTCTTTATCAGCACATAGGCTTATGAGGGGAAATGGGGGCAGCATCTTAACTCTATTGGAGTCAATGGTAAAATTTTGTGTTTCATTTTGGGTTCATGGGAACCTGAAAGCTCAAAGGGGAACTCATCTGGAACTGCTCTGTTCCATTTCACACCCAAAAATCAGCCTTGGTTCATGCTGAGTCCACACTGGCTTTGCTCAAATGGTTCTGGGCCCCTCACCTCACACAGGAATTGATGACGCAGCACCTCAAAGAATCAAGTCTTAATTCAACTGGGGAGTGCTGAGCACCTTCTAGATAGTTCCCCCATTGAGTGTATCATCAATGGGGGTGGGGGAGATTGGGCCCTTAGAAGTTTGATGAAGTCTTGCCTTCCAGAGCCTAGCAATGGGATCATGCTCTAGCATCTTTGTATTTTGCTACACAGAGAGGCTATAATGTCATTATTGGCATATTTGAATTTCTTTTTAGTCCATTGCTGAACATCATAGACAGAGACAGTCCCTGTTACGCCAGGATTAGTTATTTCCTACTGTCAGAGAGGACTCTTCCAGAACACGGGTCATTGGGATACATAGTTTTCAGCCACGTAAAACTGAACGGGGAGAGGGCGGCGGGAAATCAAAACACCCCCCAAACAAACGAACAGCAGCCTCACAGATAGGGAGAGGACTATGAGCTTCTCTAGGATGCGACAGGTGTCAGATACAGACGACATCAATTCTGCAGAAACAGAAAGGTATTAATGCTCATTCCCTGTCTTTCAAGCAATCAGCACTGAATCATATTCCTATGCTGAATCATCCCCCTATCACAGAACCCCCCTCTAGGTCATAGTACTTTATTAATATCTCTCTCACACACACTCCCTCCCACTCCCCATCTCCCCACCCCCCATTTAAAGTAGTGGATGACAATAACACAGTCTTCCCTTTAGACAGCTACTTCATCTGCAATTTCTTCCTGGTTGCATCAACATAAATGGCAGGTAGCCATCTGGTATCCCCTTCCACTTGGACAGCTATCATGTACATAATCTCTAAGCAATGCCGACACTTTTAGTGTTGAGTTCACATAGTGAACAAGATGCCTTTGATTAGGATGCTCAAGAAGCAGATTCCTCAGCCGCCTCTCTCTCAATCATTCCCCTGATAAAGCTTGTGCAGCGGTAAATGACCATGTGCCCCACCACAGTATTTTATCCAAAGCAAGGGCATCACTCTGCATCTCTCCTGGCCAATGGTCACGCACTACATATTGTATACACGCGTTGCTCAGACGGAGTGCAAAGTTAAAACAAATCAAAGCCATTTTTCTCACAAAAGGGACTAAAACCAAGATGGTAGAGATGACAGAGGTTTTATGGAACATCCATCTGGGATGACTAACATGTGGCCTGCTTGGCAAAGCAGGGGACTAAGAGGTGGGACTCTACTTTTGGCTTGTTGTGACAGCCAAGGAAAGCCATCTCAGATCTCCATGCCGCAGCTGGATCGATCTGTAAAACGTGCACAACCATTCACAGGGGGGTCATGAGGGTTAAGGAAATATTGTGGGGTTCTCAAAAGTAAACAAAGTAGAGAAGGGTAAAGTACCATTACTAAGAATATGGTTATGTCACAGAGATCACGGAATCCGTGACTTCCAGAGATGTCTGTGATGTTTTCTGCCTCGGGGCTGGAGCTGTCAGCAGGCGCACCCTCTTCCCCCCACTTCGCAGCTGCCTGGCTGTGGCGGGCAGTTGAGGGGCCACCCACAGCTGCCCCTTGGATCCTCCTCCCTCCTCATTTTGTCAGGGATATTCTTAGTAAAAAAATCACAGAGAGGTCACGCACTTCCATGCATTTTTGTTTATTGCCCATGACCTGTCTGTGATTTTTACTAAAAATATCCGTGACAAAACCTGAGCCTTAACCATGACTGTTGTTTGATATGTATCCAACTGCACTGGCGAATGCTCAGTTTTCTTTTATTACAGAATTCCACTGTTTTTAGTGATCCTCAAGTTTGCTAGTAGCTGATGGATTGCCAGAGCCGAGCCCAGCACACAAGGGGAAGGATGCAGGAAAACCTTAGTGTACTTTTCCTATTTTCCCCTTAACACGTACTAGCTAGTATTAGTCTCTTATAGGATTGCAATAGTGACCCCACTGAAACTGGAGCCTCAGTGTGCTAGGCACTGCAGAGATGTAAGCTATGTCTACACTTATAATGCTACAACACTGCCGCACTGAATCCTCTCAGTGGAGCTGGAGACATTCAAGGCAGTACAATTTTTATAAATGAACACTGTTGTCTAAAAACTGAGGAGAAGATTCTACCTCGACCGAAAAACCACAACCTCCTTAAGCTGTGGTCCATCTCTCCAAGTAGATTCCTACGGAGTAGAGGTTAATGTAAAAGAAAACACACCATCAGGTCCCTATACATTTAATTACTTGACCACAGCCTTCGCGTCCCCTTTTTTGATATATTACCCAGTGGAGCAGGGGTCGGCAACCTTTCAGAAGGTTATTCACCCCAATTTAAGGTTTCGCGTGCCAGTAATACATTTTAACGTTGTTAGAAGGTCTCTTTCTATAAGTCTATAATATATAACTAAACTATTGTTGTATGTAAAGTAAATAAGGTTTCAAAAATGTAAAGAAGCTTCATTGAAAATTAAATTAAAATGCAGAGGCCCCCCAGACCGGTGGCCAGGACCCGGGCAGTGTGAGTGCCACTGAAAATCAGCTCACGTGCTGCCTTTGGCACACGTGCCATAGGTTGCCTACCCATGCAGTAGAGTATGCTAACAGACTCAAGGTGCTGACTAATTAAGTTTGGTCTAATCTCCAAAGCTGTTTTTTGCATACTAATTAAATTTACATGCAGTTAAGTCTGACAGGGGTCTACGATATCTGCCAACGGCCCTTCATAATCAGTTAAATTATGAAGTCTCAGCCAGCATGTTAGTCCTTGCGAAGATGCTAAATTCTGACAGGCATGCTTCCCAACGAGTAGCAGATGGGCCAGTTCATGCCCTTGTGAACTGTCCACATAAGGGGGCTCTCTGCACACAGCTCTTCCGTCGCCCATCTGGGAGAAGTTGTGGGGGGGAGAAGGGAAGTCAGCTGGCTCACCAGTGACATCTCCTTGTCTCACAGATCCAATGGAGGGCCCCTCTGTGGGCTTCTGGATCTGCATGTGGGCAGACGATGGCTTACTGCCATTAGTACAAAGCAGAATAGGGGCAAAAGAACATGTTCACAGAGCATATCTTCCCAAGAACCAATGGAGAATTGACCTAAGAAGACAATAGAGTCTCTGGCTGTAGTATATTTTCCATGCTTCCTGGTCTGTGGAAAAGCACTTCACAGTGGGTTTCAAGGGAAGCACTAACAGGGCAGCCCTCAGCAGCATGGTTCCTATGAAACGGCACTGCCAAAAAGCTAGAAGTAGGAACAGATCAGTAAATATTAGTGTCCTCATTTATAAAATAGGGAGACGAATAGGGAAATCACTTAATTCATCCAAAGTCACACAGAGTTACAGCTGAGAACAGAATGAAAACACAAAGGGCTTGATTCACAAAGGGACTTGGGTGCCAACTGCCACTTTAGGCACCTAACCCCAACATTCAGGTGCCGCTGGCATTCACAAAACCCCAGCCTGTTTCCGCTGTTAAAGTCCCTTACGTTTCACCAGATGTGCATGCACACAGCCACCTCAGTACTGACACTTCCCAGTAGCTTGGCCCTTAAAATTCATGCCCAAACCCCAGCTGGATTCACAAACTAGGTAATCCCCTGCCTATCTTGTCTTTGCCAATAAGCATGCGCCAAACCCATACAAAGTAGCCAATGGAGAAGGTGGCCACCCTTAGAACAGTTAGCTCAAATTATTAGGGAAACTCAGTTGGGATGCGGGAGACCCAAGTTCAAACCCTGTCTCCACATCAGGCGGAGGGGCAGGAATTGAATCCAGGTCTTTGACATCCCAGGTGAGTGCCCTAACCACTGGTCGAAAAGTTATAAAGAAGGTCTCCTCCTCCTCCTGCAGCTGCATCTCTTGCAAAAAAAAAAAAAAACACACAAAGTGTTAAGTGCTTAATTCCAGTAGACAGTTCAGAGCCATGAATCCCAAGCAGAGACAGGGGCCCCTCTCTCTAGCATGGACTTTGGCACTTCTGCATCTTTGAGGAGCAAGGCTTAAGTCCCCCCCCTTCTTCTCAGCATTTCCTGTTGCCTGACTCAGGCAGCTCCCTGCTCTGCATGCTGGCTTTTGCAAAGCCCATTCTTAGGTGCCTAATAGTTTCCACAAGTGTTGTATATAGAGACTGGGAGCCTAACTCAGGAGCAGGAATTCCACTAAGCAGCTGGACACCTAAAAGTTAGCCTCAATCCCCTTTGTGAATTAAACCCAAATTATGTAAAATCAGGCAAGTGCCCTCTTTGGCATGTGCCTGCATTATGATGCATCTTAGCGTTCCATAACCTCTAGATCTGCTCACTAAGACGCCCCTTAAAATGTGTTGAGGCTGTTTGCTCATCCTACGACGACTGTTGAAAGATTCCAGAATCCAACGATACTTGAGAAAAAGAGCAGTTATTTTGACTAACTTCTCCCCCACAAGTAGTTATTGTGTTGCCTTCTTCCCACTCAAAATACGCAAGTTGATTAAAACATATGGATCATCTCAACACTACCAAGAAATCCCTTGAAAAACTAAGAACTGAAGTTTTTAATATCCCTTTCATCTTCCACTTGGGGTAGCCAGCCATTTCATAACTTGCTCTCAGCCCTAGTTGACCTCCCAGGGCCATATATATGTATTTTGTTATGTGGACTGGAGATCTATTAGCTTCCCAGCTAGGTGAACCCCCCGCCACACACACACACACATACACACCCATTAATGTACAAAGATACCTCACAACGTCACATTTAAGTTAGATAGCATTCAATTATAATTGTGTAATGCTATGACTGATGTGGGAAGAAAGGTGGTGTGAATCCTCACTGACGCAATTTACACCCTGAAGTATGAGATGGGGTGACCTTATGCATATTTTCCCCTCATGGTGTTAGGTCAATGTGAAATATCTCAAAAAGCATCCATTAGTGTAATCAAATATTCCCCATGCAGCTGATCAAACTGCTCCTGTGATTTGGAGGAAGAAATGAAGGGGAATGACCTCTGAGGTGTACGTTTTGTAGTGCTTTATAAAACTCAGAGAGACATGGTTGTAGGACACCAGAGAGAAATTCCTGAGCCCTGCTACTCTAGAACACGGCAGCAAGATGGCTGGTTGACGTAGTAAGAGGGTACCGAAGTAGGCTGTGGGATAGCAGATATCCGAGTCAGCACTTTAAAGTCACTGGGATCCAAAGAGGGGAGCAGGCTACATATAGGCAGAGGGGAAAGTGATGGGACCATGTTTTGTCCAATACAGGAACTTATTACACACATGTAATCATTACTACAGACTTCCCCCATCTCTTCAGATGAGAGATATTGAGGGATTTCTTAATTAACCTTTCCTAAACATCTAAAAATGGTTGGTTGGGCCCAAGTTCAGTGGTGAGAGAGGTGATGCTTATTCTATGCAAAACGGTTGTCCATCTTTATTGGAAACACTGAGTGCTGTGGGCACAGTCAGCTCTTCAGGACAGAGACTCTGATGACAATTTGGAAACCTGGGGGTATAAAAGTTAGCCCTAAATAGGGATTTAGGGGTATTGACATAGAAATGGCCTGATCTGCAAAAGATGCTGAGTACTGGCAGCTCCTAATGATTTCACATGCATGCTGGTGATGCTCAGCAGAGCTGGTTGGAGACAACAACAAAAATCCATGAATTTTTAACTTCCAACCTTTCTCCCACACCCTGCAATTTTTGAAATTCCATCAGAATTTGAATTGTTTTGACCAGCTCTGTTGCTCAGCATCTGTGAAAATCAGGCCAAAGTCTTATTTAGGGGCCTAAATCTGGATTTGGGAGATTAACTTTTTAGGCCTCGGTGTTTTAAGATTGTCATCTTTGTCTTTATAACCGTAAGTAAAGACCCTGCTGTGGTTCTATGTAAATAAATGAATGAACAACCGATGAAAGAACATCCACTATGCAAAACCAGATTTAGAGAAACAAGACGGAAAAGGCCCAGAGCAGCAGCAGAAACTATTCAGAATAAGAGCAATACAGGAGGAGAAGCTACTGTACTCCCAAAGAGAAAATTAGAACGATCATCATTGCATTCAAATAAATATACCAGGAACAGCAAAATAACTCAGAAACCACCCAGGACTTCCAATAGCATTACAGTCACTTCAATCCATTGCTCTTTTTTTTTTTTTTTTTTTTTTTTTTTGGTAACAGGAAAGCTGCTTTGCTGGTAGCATGGCTTCACTTTTTCTCTCTCCTTCCCTTAAATTAGTTCACGGTATTTTTTCCTATGAGCTTTCATTGCCCTGTACTATTGTTGAGTAGGAATCACCAGTAATCCCCACTGCTACCCCCAAAAGCGGCACAGATAGTGGGGGTGGCTGGAACAGGGATAAACTCTCAGAATCAAAAAGATCTTCCCCAGCAGGGAACCTGGTACCCTGTATATTCTCCAATTCATGGTGTGTTGGGGCAGAGGAGGAGGGGTTTGGAAAGTAACATCCTTAAGAAGGTACCGTTCTTACCAAGTAATCTGTAAAAATAGTGACCCGGCCTAATCTGCAGTTCCTTCCCAATCACATCACCTAATCTGCAGTTCCTTCCCAATCACATCACCTAATCTGCAGTTCCTTCCTTAATCCGAACACAAACAAAACTGAAAACATTCTGTGCACTAGTTCTTGAAGTATGAAGATGAAATGCTACCAAACTGTCAGAGGCACTGATCCTTCCCCTCTCCCCTTCCCCAGCAAAAAAAAATTTTGGATTTACCAAGCCATCTTGCTTCAAATTTAAATCTTTGTTATGGTGAAAATTTTCCTCCTATTCTACTTCCCCCTCCACTCCTGTAATAGCTAATAGGAGGTTGAAAATAGAGATTATAACCAACCACACTACCATGGAAATTCCTATAGCTTGTGGGGAGTATCTTGATGGTAATCAAATTATTAGGAAAAGATTTTCAGCACTTTTACATTAGGCAGTGGTAAAACTGTTCCTCTACTTCAATGACTATTTCCCCCCTCCCTTTTATACTGTGGGGTAGGCACTGCAGTAGGAGTAATAATAATGCACATCTGCACAGTTACATATTCATTCATGAGCAGTTAAAGTAATTAAATCCCGTTGCAGAAAGGAAAGGTTGAAGAGCCTCCTGAGGATGTACCATACTGCATGTAATCTTACTTCCAAATGAATGAGGTTGCACGAAGCTCACTTACATTGTACTACTGTGCTAGTCTACTTCCTCATGTACTTAAGCCTTTTCTCTTTGAGCTAGGTTATCACAGCTCTTACCTGCCTTGTTCAGGTTGTGATTGGCTGGGGGGGGGGGCGCGGGAAGCAGCGGTTAATCACCTGATACTCCCTACTGTCTGCAAATGGGCAGGGTCAGGACGGGCTCTAGGCACCAGCAAAGCAAGCATGTGCTTGGGGGGGCACATTTCCAGGGGTGGCATTTCAGCCATCCTTTTTTTTTTTTTTTTTTTCGGGGCAGTTGCGCCCTCGGAGCTGCGCCACTTAGACGGGGCGAGGGCGCCGCGCCCCCGGCCGCAGCGGGAAGGGGAAGCCCCAGCCCCGGGATGCTGAGCTGCCAGGGCCCAGCCGCTACCTGGAGAGGAGAGAGCGAGTCCTGCCAGGGAGCCAGGGCTGCATCCCCTCATCTGCGCCCTGGCTGCTGCACTGCCTTGTGCCACCCCTTATATCGGGGCTTCTCTGCACGGCCGGGCAGGGGCGGGGGGAAAGCCCCTGCAGGTGCTGGGACAAAGTGACACCACTCCCTCCGCTTCCAGCACTGCCTGCGAGCTCCAGCCCCACCTGAGCCTGGGGCAGCAAAATTTTTGCTTGGGGTGGCAAAAAAAACCTAGAGCCGGCCCTGGGCAGGTTGTAGGTAGACCCTGGCTTTGCTGATCTTCCTCCAATTGCCGGCAAAAGGGTGAACAGGTGGGAGTAGCTTTAATGCCGCCTCCAAAGCAAAAGGGAGGAGGTGAGGAATTGTGACTGATTAACAATTTGCTCTCTGATCTCTCCTTGGGGTGGTACAGCTACACGCATGCCATTACTCGGGACAGATTGTAAGGATACAAGGGAGAACTGCTCCAAGAACTGTGTGGTAACTTAATGCCCCTTAGCGTAATTTCCTGTAAAATGTCGATTGTCTTCTCCCACGTCCTTCCTCCCACCTTAGACACACACTCACTCTCTCTCTCTCTCTCTCTCTCGTTTTTAATGAAATGTGAAATGGTTTCTATTTTTAGGAGCAGAATTGAAATTTAGGAGACTTCTGCCAGCTCTATTACATGTGAGTCCTTTTTAAATGCAGAATAGATAGAGAAAAATCAATATACTGTTTTTTAAAGCGTTTGAAAATTAAATAAAAAGGTTTAGTCTCATTTTATTTGAGTGTCTGTGCACACTGACAGAAGTTTCAACAAAATTCTTGATGATGAAAATGATAACTTACTCGGCTTTAAATCCCCTGACATGATACAGTCCCATCTGCATGCCTGTCACACACAGTTCTTCGCATCTGTGGGAGTTCTACATGCAGGAATGGCTACAGAATAAACCTTATGCAACTCTTTTGATCAATTACAAGCCCAGTGGTCGCTTACCAATCTTTTCCTTGCCACTTAATGTCACTTTTTACAAATGACAAGGCCTCGGGAGAGGGGAAGTTTAGTTTTGTGGCTAAACTACAGGATTAGAAATCAGAAGATCTCAACTACTGCTAGACTTGCTCTGTGTTCGGGGGCAAACAATTTAACCCTCTTGGGCCTACTTGTGTTATCTATAAAATGGGGATAATAAAGCTTAATTTGTTAATTTCTATAAAGCACTGTGAGATCAGAGGGATGTACAAGTAGATTGCTTTTAATAAATCTGTACTTCGTTTTGCACTCACTATTACTTGGGATTTTTTGGGATTATAATGGGATTTTTCACATAACCATCTGATCTGCATCTGTTTACCATTTCCAAAGACTGTTCAAAATATTTGATTAGCTACATTTTAAGATTACTAAACGCAAGAGGCTGCATTATTGCATAAATTAAGAACACACAAATCAGGAAATGCGTAATTTTAGGATGAACACACAATTTAAACTATTCCCCCTTATGCATATGTGGTCTGACACCTTCTTTAATTACATGATGACATAATTAGTCTCTACAATACTCTGCCAAAAGTTAACGTTCCAACAGGGCCATGCTGTTCCTTCTGTATGTTTCTTACAGCATATATATTTTTACAATACAAATAATGATGCATCAGGCTACACTTTTAACCAGAAAAACAGGGACCGAAAAATGCATGCGCAACGCGGTGGAGTTAGTATTGCCAAAGTTAATGTTCTAACAGCATACGGTACTGAAAAATAGTATGGAATTGTATTGGGTGAAATTCATCCCTGTGGAGAGGGCCACCACAAGCCTGTGTGGTACTTAAAAGCTATTTAGAGGACATATGTATTGGCATTCTGTTGACCTGCTACATAAGGGTGAAATTCACCCATAGTAATATTAACTCAGAACTGTGTTGAAATGAGTAATGTGCTGAACACTGACAAGAGTTATTTTTCTTGTCTTCCTCACCTGTGTGATGATGGAAGGATAAGGACAATCTAACATCAAAAAAAAAAAATCCAGTCAGTGCCAGCTGGGCAGGATTTTCAAGCTCGCTCAGCATTTAGCTAACTTACTGAGGTCCACGGTAAAACTCCGACTTTCATCAATAAGAGAAGTTATGCAATTATTTGAAAATCCCACCATGCTGCTTTTGAGCGGTTAAAACCAATGCTATGTGTAAATTGCAGATTACTTGTACAAAAGCAGGACGACGACTTTAAAAAAAAAAAAAAAACCTTAACTTGCAAAGAGTTACCTATTAACGATAAAACTTGCAAATCGGAAGGCTAGGAAGTGCTGTCTTACACTTGTATTTTATGGAAGATTTTGCTTAAAAAATCCTGAAAGAATGGATTGCAATTAAATTTTATCTTAATCTCCCCAGGCAGCAGTGATGTTGTATATGTCCTTAAAATAAGATTTCGCTAGCAATAATCTTGTTAGGACTTGTGGCTTTATTATTATGGGGATACCATGGCTAGGTTCTCTCTCTGTATCTTTACACTTTCTGAAATAGAGTAATTCCCCCTTCAACAATATGAAAGATGGAACTGAATAAAAATGGTGTGAAGAAAATAGTTTTTGTAAATTCTCTAGTATTTTCCTCACCCCCTGCCTCCTCCTTCGGGACGCATTTTGTCATCCCTTTTCATTTTTTTTATTTTTCTTCCAGCACAGTTTCTCTCTTCTCACTTCTGAACTGTGAACAGAAATGTAAAGGAGAGAGAGGATAAGAGAAGTTCATTGCATGACTTCTCAGAGGGGCCAAGTACCTACGACTTCCACCGAATTCTGAGAGCTGGGCAGGAAACTCTTTTCCCGTCCTGTGGAACTTTTTGAGATTTCAGAAATTGTCCTGTTCTGCATTAGGATGAAACCAAGATCTTTAGAAGTCTCGCAGGGAAAAACAAGAGAGCCATCCCAGAATATCCAGTAGTCAAGTGGTCAGGGCACTCAGCTGGAAGTGGAGAGACTCTGGTTCCTGTGCTGCCATTCTCCCCCATCCCAAGTGAGTGACCTCATCACTAGACTATTGGCTATTCTGGTCTGGGTCCCCCAATCTCTCCTGCTGAAGCTGTCCCACTGTGTACAGATAAATATTGATTGGAGCAGGGGCTGGAAACGAGTTCTCCCACATCCCAGGTGTGTGCTGTGTTTGAGCACTGGACTCTAGTTAGTCAGCCTCTCTCTGACCCAATGACTATGGAATTATTTGTAAAAGGCGAAACAGCTCCAACAGGAGGAGATGGAGAGAGAGACCGAGACCATCCCCGGTCAGATAATTCCTGACCACCTCTGTGCAGGAGCTAAGCACTTCCAAAAAGCAGACCATCAGTCTCCTTCTTCTCCTTCTTCCCCAGGCTTCAGAGCCTGAGCTCCAGCCTGTGCCACAGCTTTAAAGCAACTGTCCCCACAGCTATTTTTACAGTGTTCCCACGAACCCTGCGAGCCCAGGTCTGTCGGCCCAGGCTGGGAGGCTTGTTCCTGTGGGCTGTGTAGACATATCCACAGTGTTTCTAGGATCGGGATTGAGGACTAATATTCTTTTGCCAGGCCTAGAAGCCGAGTGGAATAGCGCTTGTGTATATGTGTTGAGGGTGAGTTTATTTCAGCTTGCTGTTTGCTATGGTCTTGATCTGAACCTTACCCAGCTGATTTAGCATTGTTTAAGGTCTCGGTAGGGGACAACTGGAGGAGGAGGAGAAGGAGACGGTGGAAATTGGAAGAAAAAAAAATCACATGGAAAAAAACAATTAAACAGAAATCAACTCTAGTGTTTATCCTTCCACATCAGATCTTGCACCATTAAATTCAATTGGCATTTTTCCATTAATGTGGATGGTGCAGACCTCTGGTTGTGTTGTTTTACCAAACTTCTGTTGCTTGTAAAAGTTTATACAAATCCTACATTCAAGCAAACACTCTCTCTGTTTTGGTGGCAGTGAAGAATAGAAGAAAACAGTGGAAACTGGTTGACTCTATAGTTCTTTCAACAGATGCTAGAGAGATAAGTAAGGTTACAGATGTGATAGCACAGGTTATGTACTATGCCTCAGCACTTACACCATGGGATCTTAAGGGAAGATGTAGCGGGGTAGACACCCGCTCCTGCCGTGAGGGGCTTAGAACAGCCCAGGAGGGGGCTGTGGCTGGGGACAAGAAGCCTGGGTTGATCGGGGAAAGCAGCAACAGCTGGGGCCATGCCTCAATCAGGCCCAGCTAGCCTCTATAAGAGGCTGCGAGCCAGGAGTCCAAAAAGACTCTCTCTGCCTGTAGAGAGAGAAGGGCCTGGCTGCTGGGGAGCCTAACCAAGTGCCTAGAGTGGAGCAGAGCTGGGGGAAGGCTAAGGGAGCGGGGGAGCTCCAGCCTGGAAACCCCCCAGGCTGTGGCCTAGTCGAAGGCCAGTTAGGTCCTGGGGTTGCAGGGGGAGCCAAACCCCACTTGCCTGTGTTGAGTGGCTTATATACTGCAGTCAGCCCCAGTAGATAGAGGCTAGATAGTGATTGGGTAGCAGCCAAAGACTGAGGTGAGGTGGGGATAGGGGGTGGGGGTTCCCCTGGGTGGGGAGACCCTGCAAGTGAGGGGTTACTGCCAGGGGGCAGCACCCCAGCGTAGAAGGGGCACCGGGTCTGGGAGGGACACGGGGGCCTGGCGTAAGCGGGACACCTGCCTGCAGAGGGCACTCCAAGGCTGGAAGAAGAACTAATTCCCAGGACACCAGCAGGAGGCGCCGCAGGGGTGAGTCCCACACGCTTACAGAAGAATTACTGAGCAATCTTGATTCATGACGTTTTATTCTTAGCCATTCTATTCATTCATTAGAAAATTCTATTAAGGCTTTAGCCACCAATTAATACCAAGGGTTCAAGTAGTTTTTTCTTAATTTAGTTTAAATAACCACGCCCTAATGGCTACATCTCTGCCCTGAAGTGCAAAGAATCCGCAATATTTATAAATAGAAGTTCCAAATATGAATTAGGATTAATATTTTATTGTGATCATTGTAGATGCAAGTCTCCAAATAAATGCTTTAATGCATTTGAGGGCCATACTCTGTCCTTGAATATTAGTAATGTTGATTGCAATAGCACTTAGGAGCCCCAGTCATGCCCCGGGACTCTATTGTGCAAGTGCTGTACAAAACAGAACAAAAAGATGGTTCCAGTTCCCAAGCATTTACAACCTCCGTGTGCACGTACAGCCATCTTCAGTGGTAGCTGTATGCACAGACCTGAGAACAGACCACCAATCATGATATAGTTAGCCACCATTTCAAGATTTCATTCAGTCTTTTAGTTGCAAAAGCTCAGTCATCAGAAGCCTCCAAGGCTTTTCTTTTTTGTACCATATCTAATTGGGATATTTTCCATTAATAATCATAGTAGGGGGAACATTGATGTCTTACTGGGAAATTTAAAGATGCTTGAAGAATTGCAGGTGGTCTTCCCCAAAGATGTCTCTCAGGAACAATGATGATGTGTTACTTTTCTTTTGCAGGCTACAAGCTTCATTTAAAATTCAAATTATGGTTTGGAAAGGTTGTGGTATCTGAACAGATTCAGATTAAAGGGCTCTGCACTGAAGAATTTTGCACAGCATGCTTCAGTTCAGAGCGTACTGAACTATTTGCTCTTGGTCTGGCATCTACAATACTGTATTATTTTTGCAGGCTTGTCTCTCCATTATTCAGTTAAGTAGATCTGCTTCCTTTACAACTCTACACAGATGCAATCATAATACAATGCATAGAAGGCAGAAAATCTTCAGTAAATACATGCAATACATGACATTTGTTGTTCTCTCTTCAAAATTCTCACTTTCTTGTAGTAACATTTGGCGAGGGGGGGGGGGGGGCCTGCAGCAGAAGGAGGCTACAACAATCTACCTAACCAGTAATTTCCTTTCCCCTAGATGTATATTCTTGTAGCCTGTATTTCTATCCTTAGTAATCTGCGCCACACATTAAATTACCCTTTGCACAAAAGGAATTTCAGCAATACTTTAATTTATGGAGTACAAATACCCGTTAAGTACTCATTACTTAAATGGTAATTGTTGTCCATTTAATTTCGCAGTAATCACAATGTAGCGATGGGGGTTTTTACATAAATTCTGTAGCCAGTTCATAAGCAGAACTCTCACTGAGGTCAAGGGAAACTCCAAGCAGTCATTGGCAACAGCACGTGGGCACCATAAGAAGATCTGTATTGTTGCAGCATATATAACAAGGCTTTGCTGCTAGATAGGGTGGGTTACAAGTTAATTAACTTTAGGCTAATTGAAATCAATGGAAGTTTTACAAAAATCAGGCTAAGTGGAACTACAGTACACAGTAACGTGCAATTACCAAATACTTGCGTTGGGCCAAACTGATCCCTAACTTAGTTCCACTGAGGTCAATGGAATTACACCAAAGATGAACTGAGCTCAGGGTGTAGCAGTAAGCCCTATTAAGTAACCCTGCAATTAATGAGTAGTTAGCGTTCATGATAATTGTGCACTGTAACTCAAAGTGTTACTGCCGTTTCTTCTAACCTACTTTAAACTCAGATCATTAGTTTTAATCTGCTCTTTTGGTGGTAAATTGCCATCTTTGAACAATCTGTGCCATCCACTGGCTGTATATTGCTGTCATTTCTTTTCTTCTAGCAAATGCTTACTTTTCTTAACCTCTCCATTAGGTGCAGCCGCCCGTGGTCCTTTTCCTTTGCCAATACTTCAGCATCTGAGAGTCAGGTGCAACATCTAAATCTTAGCCCAGTTCTCTAGATATGGTCACCCCAGCTCTTGCACAGCAATGATCTCTTCTGCTTGATACACTGCAGTGTCTGGTTTGTGTTCCTACCCATAGCTACAAACCCTTAAAATGGCTTTGTAAGCCATTTGCATTCCACCTCGGAAAGCACGATATGCACTCAAGCAAGTGTTTCTTCCAAACCCTATCTGGGTTCTGCAATAAGACACATCCTTGGTTAAAACAAGGGTGTACTCTGGGGGCTCACAGTGAAGGCCATGGAAGCCATGCACACATATCCAAGAATTGGATTTAGCTGCAAAATGGATAGATACAGCATTACCAAAAAAAAAAAAAAAAAAGTGTGTGATCCTGTAATATCTGCCACAAGGATAATCTTTGTGGTTGCTATTAAAAGACTTTTCACAGACAAGATTATATCTGTTCTTGAGGGTTATCTGGTTTGGATTATGGAGTGTCTTAATATTTTTAATCACGAGTGTTCACACACGTTAAGGGGTTTACCAAATTGGCCTGGTTAAATGTGCATGCCCAATGAGGCAAAGGAGGATGGAGACGAAAAACAATTTTGTTTATTGCCACTTGCATCCATATGCTCTCTTAGACTTTGATGATAAAACATTAAATTGTTAGAATTAAAATCAAATAAAAATATGGATTGAAGCTATTGTGTAAACTACATAATTTAAACTTCACAGAGGTCAGGACTCATGAAGACGACAACATGCCCCACAAACTAATAACTTTGCTTAAAACCAAAGAATAAGTAAAAGTGCATTTAACTCTCAGTCAAGGCTTAACCAGGGAAATCCTTAGGGTTCTTCCATAAGAAATTAGCTTTCCTGCCAGAGATACATAAATCCTGTTGAACACTGTAGCTCCAGGTAAACTCCAGATACTGTGGGAATAGTACAACACATTGCTGAAAGTTTGAAAATGTACAATCAGTTGGGAGAAAGTGATCCGACGTCAAATGCTCAATTTCTTCAAGGACCCATTTTTCAAAAGTGAAATTTACACAAAACTAATCACTTTTCTTGTAAGTGCTCACAAAAAATACTGCATACAAAGATCAAGTATTGTAATTCTGAGGAGAAGTTTTATTCTTCCTACACAGCAAAGTGTTGAATTCCTGCTTTAGGGCCAAAAAACAACCTTAACTGCGGAACAGTAAGCTGTGCATTTTATATGAAAAAAATGTTTGTATACATTCATAAACAGGCCAGAAGACAGCATTCATTTATGGTCTCGTCCAAAGCCCAGTGAAGTGAATAAAAAGACCCAGTGGACTTTGGGTTAGGCCATGAAGCAATAAATGTAGCAGTGGGCACGTTGCGCTGAGCTAGAGTTGTTATGCATCACACTGAAGGTTTTAGCCACATGAAATGTGACAATAGCCCAGCAAGACCAACAGCCTGAAGCATCGTAGAACCTGAATCCACACCTCCTGAAGAGTGCCGTACAGCTGCAACTCCCATTAATGCCAGGGAGAATTGAGAATGAGGCCCTCAGAACTCTCATGTGGTCTTATTCAGTATCATTATAAAATTTAGTTATTTATCCAAGAGTTTATGGCATTTCAAAAATTATACCAAGACAAGAAAAATAATTCCTACAATGATCTAAATTGAACAAAATATTCATTCAAATAAGTTTCTTGTTGCTACTCATCAGCTATTCCTCCTTTCCCTCCCTCCAGTCTTTCGGTAGCTGGCATGGGATCATGCTAACATTTTGGTTACTTGATATGAGCCCAAGCAGATTCAAGCATCCCTTGTGGCTAGCTATCTGGCCTTGGTTGGGTCCACCACACGTGCTGTAGTTATGATCTCGAAATTACCAAGGAGAATGCAATTTTTCTGGCGGAAGACACATTCTACTGGCAAACTGGTCCCTTCAATGCTCCACATGGGACAACAAAAACAGTTAAGGGCAAGATTAACAAAAAATTTGCTTCAGGGAAAGGGCAGACACAATATGGCCTCTGGTTCTCAGTCTTGCTCTGGGGGAGATGGGAGAAAGATATGCGCTATTGGTCCAGGAGCAGAGGACTATGCTGGCCAGCTTGGTGGGGGTGGAGTCAAAACTATACCCACTTCCAATGCATCTGCTCAGGAGGGGGGAACAGCAGCTCTGCAGAGGATAACTCCTCTCACTATCAGTAAGCAGGACCAGGGAATTAGAAAATGCTTTGTGCTCCATTACCCTATATGCCTGTACAGAAGAGTAACTGGCAACCAGTGGTAAGAGTAACATTTGCTGAAGAAAGCCAGCCTTTCAGCAGTGAAAATGTCCTGCTCCAAATAAATTTTATACATAAAAGCATCTGATGAAAAAAGAAAGAGACCAAAAAACATTATTCCAAGGAACCACTATTGTGTTAAGCTTTGAATAAGTCTCTCCCTCAGGGCAATTATATATGGGTAAACTAGTTACTGAATAAATAAAATAGTTATGAGTCCATTTTCTCTCTAATCTCCTTTCCAGTAACAGTAAATTTCAAGTATTTATCATAATCTTATCAGCATGGAAATGTGAAAATTGTAAATATGATTCGGTAAAGGTATTTTCATACATTTATTTACCAAATTCTAGTACAGACAGCAGCAAGAACAGTGAACTCAGTCATGAAGAGTAAGGATAGGTCCGCCTTATTAATAGAGCTCTGTGCCCATATATTTCAAATACCTTTGAGCACATTACCATCTGTGTATATTCTACTAATGAGCTACCGTGTCTGCTGAAGACGACCAGTCATCTAACACTGATTAGTCAGATGGAGACTGCTTAATTTCTAAACAATGACTGAGCCCTTCTTACGTGGTGTTGAAACTTGCTGTAGTTGGTGCTTGTGAATCTCATCCTAAGAAAAAAGGGATTGTGGCATGATCCAGGCTGGGATTCAGTTTCACAGATTGGATCAGAACCAAAAAAATCACTGTGGGGTGTCAGGGCTCTAGGAGGCCACATGGGTCAGGAGCTTCACCACTAGTTTTTTTCTTCTCTAGGAGGCAAAGGCTGCTGAATAGCAACAGCAAGGACAACAGGCTGGAGTGGGAGGAAACAGTGGAACAACCAGATCCCCAATTTTGTCCCACACTCCTCCAGATCAAGACTGTACCAGTGAGAGGATTTGGGGCACTTGGCCCAGTAGCACCCTTCCCCAAATGCCACATGGGTTGGAAGAGCCAGCAATACCTTTCTGATGATCTCCAATCAATCTAATCTGGACACACACAAAGCCAGCTTGTTCCTAATTGCCTGCACAAATTAGGTCGCCATATGTAAATTATAGCATTAGCACACACAGTACAGTGTGTGAGAAAATGCTTGCACAGAGCTTCCCCACAGAGAGAGGGGCCTCACTTGGAAAATTTGAAACTGATCACTACTAGCCCGAGAAAGCTTCCTAGCTGGAGAACTTTGCCTTGGAACTCTGAGTCCCAATGAAGCACTGAATTCTCACTATGATAACACAGTGACTGACTGCTCTGCCATCCTTCTCCCTGACAGATTAATGCTGTTTTAAGAGTAGATCCTTAAGGGGCTATTAGTTGATGCAAAAAATAGAATTCTGCTACCTCTAAAAATATTTTCCTAACAATCTTAAAAAATGTAAGATCAAAATTACCTTTTAAAGCTCCCTGTTGGAAAGCATAGTAGTAAAGCACAGCACAAGTACTAAATTATCCTAGTAATTATGTTGATGAGAATGCACAACCTTCAGGTGAACAAAACCATTAAAGGAGATCTGGGTTGCTGTGTTTTGTTGTTGTTTTTTTATGGGTAAGAGCAATGAAACATTCTACTATATAGACCTCTTCCATTGCACCCCCACCATCATGTTCAGCAACATGTGCATTAAAAGGGTAGGGTTGTTATCACCCACTTCCTGTAACAAAGTCATGGACAGATCTTTGCTATGAGGAGACACTTTAGAGAAACCCATTTAAAGAGGCCTTGAGGATGATCCTAAATTCACTCTTGCTGGCACAGGATTTTATATTAACATTTTGTTCTGGTGGCCATCCTGCACCCTGGACAGACAAGTTTGGGCAAATCCCACCGCTTCGTTCTCTCTGGACATAAAAATCCAGCAACAAAGTCTTTGCCCCTTCATGGTACTTGGGAATGTAGTATTTCCATTTTCCCAGTTAATACCAATGGGATGTCTATCCACCCACCCAAGTACTATCTTGACCCTCATTGCCATGGGCATCTGAGTAGCGCTGAGCAAATACTTCATTTTTTGGATCTATAGCCAAGCCAAACAAAGAGGATGTGCTCGCTTTGAGCCAAAACTGGAAGTTTTTAGGCTAAAAAATTGAAACAAAAAGCTTTAGAAACTTTGTTTGGGTCAAATGAAACATTGCAAATACCATTTCGACCTGACATTTCATTGTGAAAATGGAGCTTCGAGCACCTTCAAAATGGTTGAAAAATATTTTCCAGATCTTTCACAGCTGAAACCATTTGCCATATTCTACCCAAATTCATGAATAGTTTTAATGCCGGGGGGGAGGGGGGAGGGGAATGCATTTCCTGGCGCATTTCCTATTTGTTAAAAAAATTGCCCAACTCTACATCTGAGCAGCTTTGATCTCAGGTCATGTTCTAATCTTCATGTTCTACAGATAACTCTAAATACATGCTGGAGAGCCAGCAGTTCATATCAGATCTCCAGTCCCCCTAGGACTAAGCAAGCCTCCAATACGTCATCTCTTCCTGCACAACAATAGATGGAACATCTCATTCACAGGCATATTTAAATGGGGACTTTGATAGGGACCCTCTCTCAATAGTTTGCATTTTTATTTATTTATTTCATGTTTATGAAGGACCATGATCCCCAGGAGCCTAGCAACCCAGGTGCCTACATTCAGGTTTCTCTCTGCTTCCCCAAGTCAGCAACATGCTTAACATGTGCAGATAACCCTGAGCAGTAGAGAGCAGATTGACTCACCCCAGCCCAGATGAAAAAAGCATAATGCTGTAAGTAATAGGTTGCAAAGTCATTGTTAATAAAACTTATGCTGACCTATATTAGAAAAATCAGCCAAAAAGCTTTAGCTTCCAGACTGCTCCAATGACACTAAAAAGCCCCACCCCAAACATGGTTTCCAGTTTAGTCCGTTGGTTTGCCTATAAATAGAGATGTCACACTGAATGCGGACATAACATCCCAAGTGTCATTTGTAGTACTCATCCTGTTTTCTAGCTATATTTTCAGATACTTTTCTGAATCATATCCAAATTGTATGAACCTCCTTAGCTTTGTAAAATTGGGCATAAAGTGTCGCAAGGTCATGCAAGGAGTCAGAAGATGAGTAGATTTTAGTGTTTTCTGCTGGACTGGAGACACTGTAAAAATAGCCTCAAGTTATTATCATGGTTATCATCCCATCCAGATCTATCCAAAACCTGGAGGCGCAGAGTGCCTGAACATAGCAAACAGTGAAAGTAACTAAAGAGGTTTGGACTGAGTTTCTAAGCTGAAGTCCCATGAAGGGAGCAGCTATTTATACAAGCACTAATGTATTACAGTAGCCTCGAGTCCCAACCAAGAATTGCTAGGCACTGTGTATGTAACACACAGCTTACAGACCAAAGAGCTCACAGACCAAATAGCAGAGAGTGGAAGGGAAAAGCGGCATAAAGAGGGAAAGTGACTTGCCCAAGGTCACACAGAAGGTCAATGGCGAAGCTAGGACTAGAACCCAGGTCTGCCAACCCCAGCGTAGTGCCCTATTCCCAGTACCACACTAGAAGTAGATGGGGTAGCATTCCACCCCATTTCACACAGTGGCACATTTCCAACGCACATTTCACAGAGAGCTCTTGAACTCTGACTACATATATTTGAACAAGAGGAAGGGATTAATATGCCGTTAAAAAGAACACGAACTTACACAAACACCGAAGTGCCCTTGGAGAGGGCCATTCAAGACTATTTGCATACTAACATTTGAGTGGAGGAGGAGGAGGAGGAAATGAAAAGGTTGTTGGCTTTGCAAAAAGCAAAAAATTAAGTCTAGCTCGATCCACATTTATTCAGCAGCCTGGAAAGTGGAGTTGTTGCAGTCTATGATATGAGTATTTACCAGAGCGCCCCGGAAGACACTCTCGATCTCTAGGGTAAGTCACGTACTTTTTTTTTTTAAAAAAAATGTGCCTGCCCAAGAGACTGGCGTGGTTCTTAAGGAGCAATTCAGTCAGTCCCTCAGGTAAATCAAATGCATTTTTTCAATGCATTCAAACAACACACACAACTTTCCTCCCCAGGCCACCTTTTAAATTCAAAACTAGGTTGCAGTGACACTGTTGTTTTATGTATCAAACAAGACTTGAGACATTCACAGCAAAGTATCTAGAAGGCCAACTGCTATGCTATGGCAGACATATTACAACCAGCCTCCCTGGGCCATGCAGAGCTACGTTCTATTTTTCATAATAAAGCCAAAATAATTGCTTTACTTTTACTTCTCTACCACCCTCATCTGAGGATTCAAAGCACTTTCCACACACTCACCAAGTTAGCCTCAGAACTTCCCTGTGAGATATCCTACAACATGGAGCTCTTTCAATGGGGAGCAACATGCCTCGTGGTTAGCCCACTTGACAGGGACTCCGGGGATCTAGCTTCTTCTCCCCAACCTGCAGCTGGACTGCTAGATGATCTTGGGCAAGTCACTTCACCTCCCTCTACCTTTGTTTCCCCATCTGTAAAATTGGAAAAATGATGCTGGCCTTTGTTTTAAAAAAAATAATAATAATAATAAATTCTCATCTGTAAAAGCTTAAGAACTATATAAGCACTCAGCATTGATAAGAATAGCAATAAAGCTTACAGAGAGGAGCTAGAGGTCACACTCTTGATGCCAAGCATTTTATTAGGAGAAAACTGAATACACAAAATATTTGCCTTTCCATAATATACTTGCCAATTACTTTCATTTAAAAAAAAAAAAGTGTATGAAATCATTTGATGCTGAAACATTGATCTGCCCCAGACACAGACAAGATCTGGGTATAATTATGGTCTGGTGGTTTAGTATTAAAAAAAAAATCCACCACATTAGAAGAGTCATAGAACTCTGCCAAAACAACTTAAAATCCACATTTTTCACTATTTCACTGCTGATACTTAAGAAAGAACAGGATCGAGCCTATTATGAAGGACCGCATCATCGACTTGGAATAGCAAATCACTTTGGAGTAATGAGCTGGTGGATCTTGGATCATGAGCATAATGTGGGCAAAACTGCTCCTTATTTTTGTCCCATCAGACCCCTGCTTTGGGCTAGCTGCCTAGGTCACTTAGTAAAGGTTTCACTCTATTATTCCATTTTATAAATGGGATAGCTGATGCCTAGAGATTCAGACATTTTCAAAAGCACCTAGGTGCCTATCCACATCTTTAGGCACCTAAAATACTTTCAGAGAAATCTGGCCCTCAAGGTAAGTCTACACAGCAAAGGCTGTGCATGGGCTAGCTTGCCCAAGCTAGCTTGAATCCAGCTAGGACAGGTAACAATAGCAGCGAGGACAGCACAGCACGAGCTTCAGAGCAGACTAGTGAGCTGAGCACGTTCACAGGGCCTTCACTGCTATTGTTACCTGCTAGCTGGATTCAAGCTTAGCCTCTTGAACTAGCTATGCACAGCTCTTGCTGCATAGATGTACCCTCAATGACTCACTGAGGGTCACATAAGAAGTTTGAAGCATAGCAAATTGTCATATGTGAAGATATAGACAGAACACCTAGGGGGAGGTACAGCTCAGTGGTTTGAGCATTGACCTGCTAAACCCAGGGTTGTGAGTTCAATCCTTGAGGGGGCCATTTGGGATCCGGGGCAAAAATTGGGGTTGGTCCTGCTTTGAGCAGGGGGTTGGACTAGATGACCTCCTGAGGTCCCTTCCAACCCTGATATTCTATGATTCTATGTAAGAAAAGGCCAGTCCAGCTGGAACATCCATGCCCAACAGTGGCCCTTCGGCAGAGAGCATCACTGGAGAGTAAGTAAGGAGTACTTGCTGGAGTGTGACATGGAGTTAAGTGGAAGGCATGGGACGGTTCCAAACCTTGAAGTAGTGAGCTGCTGTATTCAGTTCCCAAACTAAATCCTGAAGGGATTTTGTTCAGGTCTCACATCAAGAGATGAGGACACAGCAAAGGTCTTAAGTTTTCTAGTATGTGTCATATTCATCACCATGATGGGAGGCTCTCTAGTTTTGTTTCTTGTACTTCACAGTAACAGCAAAATATGCATGTGACTTTCACCCACTACTCACAGACCCCCCCACCTCCCCCCCCCCACACTAATAAAGGAATGGTGGATCAACCACCGTCTGAAAATAAACACAAATCTTTGACCACAAATTCCACTCTGGCCTATCTCCAGTGTACTATGTATCTTCCTCTCAGCAGATTACAAGTACTAATCATGCTCAGCATAGGGAAGGATTGATTGGTTTTGAAAGGGTGAGATAATAAAATGATAAACATACTCCCCTAAGGGTGACATTGCTTCTTGGATCAATTTAGCTTTCAGCTCATAGACAGGCAATTATGTCTACTTTAGCAAGTAGTAGCTGGTACCATAATAGGAGAATACCACGCAGGTCTATATACCAGCCCTTGCACAAAGTATGAAAAGAATCACTTCCCTTTGTCACAAGTCAACAACTGGAAAATATTTAAACCAGCCCTTCATCAGAGTTGGAGTGAAATTTTAAGCTTTTCTTTATTATAATTAGTTCAAAGAACTTACTTCAACTACTGGGGGGGAGAAACCAAATTATCATATTTCTCTATTTTATCACAATCTCCTGTAGCCACTTCACACACTCCTCCTCTCTTCCCCCCTAATGTTAGCGCTTATTGTTTTTAAACGGCAGTCAATAATAGATTTCATTACAGACTCCATGTAAAGACAAGGGAGCATCTGAGGCAGCAATTGTGGGCATTCATTGCTTACAACTTTTTAAATCAAATTTCCTCACTGCAGTGCACTTTGCATGGTAAGTGTGATTTTTCACAGCAACAAACAGAACCTAAATCTTTAAATTCCGTGGACAGAAATTTTATGCTCAGTCTTGTATTTAATTCATAATGGCAGTACCTAGAGCTCTTCAAAGAGTTATTGGTTCTCCAGTCCTGCTGAATCACTGATATGTAGAGCTAGAAGAGACCTTGGGAGGTCATCAAGTCCAGCCCTCTGGCTGAGACAGGAGCAAGCAAATCTAGACCATCCCTGACTGGTGTTTGTCCAACATGTCCTTAAGAAAACCTTCAATGATGGAGATTCCAGAACCTCCCTTGGAAGCCTATTCTTGAACTTAGTTTTTCCTAATATCTAACCTAAATCTCCCTTGCTGCAGATTAAGCCCATTACAATTCTTGTCCTACCTACACTATCCTCTTTATAATAGCCCTTAACATATTCAAAGACTTATCAGACCTCCCCCTCCAGTCTTACTCAAGACCAAACATGCCCAGGTTTTTTTAAAAAAAAAACAAAAACCTTTCCTAAGTGTTATGTTTTCTCAACTTATTTTTGTTGCTCTCCTCTGGACTCTCAACAATTTGTCCACATCTCTTCTAAAATGCGTGGCTCAGAACTGAACACAGTACTCTAGATGAGGCCTGACAAAGTGCCAAGTAGAGTGGGACAATTACTTCCTGTGTCTTACATGTGACACTCCTCTTAATGCACCCCAGAATGATATTAGCCTTTTTTTTAATAGCATCACATTGTTGCCCCATATTCAGCTGTGATCCACTATAACCACTGTATCCTTTTCAGCAGTACTAGCCCCTAGCCAGTTATTCCCCATTTGGTACTTGTGCATTTGATTTTTCCTTCCTAAGTGAAGTAGTTTCACACTTGTCTTTGTTGAATTTCATCTGGTTGATTTCAGACCAGTTACCCAATTTGTCAAGGTCATGTTGACTTCTAATCCTGTCCTCTAAAGTGCTTGCAAGGCCCTCCCCCCTCTAATCCAACCTTGGCGTCATCTGAAAATTTATAAGCACTCTCCACACCATTATCCATGTCGTTTATGAAAATATTGACTAGAACTGGACCCATTACTGATCCTTACAGGATCCTACTACATAGGTCCTCCCATTTTGACAGAAAACCAGTGATAGCTGTGCACCCACCTCATAGTAAAAGCGGCAAAGAGTCTTGTGGCACCTTATAGACTAACAGACGTATGTGCATCCGATGAAGTGGGTATTCACCCACAACAGCTTATGCTCCAATACATCTGTTAGTCTATGAGGTGCTACAGGACTCTTTGCCACTTTTACAGATCCAGACTAACACGGCTACCCCTCTGATGCTTGACACCCCATAGTAATTTCACCAAAACCATATTTCCCTAATTGTCTTTGAGAATATTATGTGGGTCTGTGTCAAAAGCCTTTCTAAAAAAGAAAAAAAAAATCAAGATATATCCTGTCTACTGCTTCTCCCTCACCCACCATCCAGTAAGCCAGTAACCTTGTCAAAGAAGGAATTGGGTTGGTTTGGCAAGATTTGCTTTTGACAAATCTATGATGGGTATTCCATATAATCTTACGATCATCTAGGTGCTTACAAATGGATTCTATAATAATCTGTTACAATATCTTTCCAGGTACTAGAATGCCCTAAGACCTGGCTCAAGAGATGTGCTCAGCCAGATACTATTCATCTCAAATTGGGGAACCAAAATTAATAGCCACTTTTGAAAATTTGGGCTTACACAATTCAGATCATACAAGAAGTCAGAGGCAGACCTATTTCAGAGTAGCAGCCGTGTTAGTCTGTATCCGCAAAAAGAACAGGAGGTGCCACAAGTACTCCTGTTCTTTTTAGGGGCAGACCTAGAAACTCTCAGTCTTCTGTGAATGCCGACTAGCTTCCTTTTTTGAAGAAAAGCTCTAATGTAAACATTAGTAAAGCAGTATGAGCATCTTAGTACTTTCCATACACAAAGGTACACAATACCTGCCCTGAAGAATCATAGAATCATAGAATATCAGGGTTGGAAGGGACCCCAGAAGGTCATCTAGTCCAACCCCCTGCTCAAAGCAGGACCAAGTCCCAGTTAAATCATCCCAGCCAGGGCTTTGTCAAGCCTGACCTTAAAAACCTGTAAGGAAGGAGATTCTACCACCTCCCTAGGTAACGCATTCCAGTGTTTCACCACCCTCTTAGTGAAAAAGTTTTTCCTAATATCCAATCTAAACCTCCCCCATTGCAACTTGAGACCATTACTCCTCGTTCTGTCATCTGCTACCATTGAGAACAGTCTAGAGCCATCCTCTTTGGAACCCCCTTTCAGGTAGTTGAAAGCAGCTATCAAATCCCCCCTCATTCTTCTCTTCTGCAGACTAAACAATCCCAACTCCCTCAGCCTCTCCTCATAAGTCATGTGCTCTAGACCCCTAATCATTTTTGTTGCCCTTCGCTGGACTCTTTCCAATTTATCCACATCCTTCTTGTAGTGTGGGGCCCAAAACTGGACACAGTACTCCAGATGAGGCCTCACCAGTGTCGAATAGAGGGGAACGATCACGTCCCTCGATCTGCTCGCTATGCCCCTACTTATACATCCCAAAATGCCATTGGCCTTCTTGGCAACAAGGGCACACTGCTGACTCATATCCAGCTTCTCATCCACTGTCACCCCTAGGTCCTTTTCCGCAGAACTGCTGCCTAGCCATTCGGTCCCTAGTCTGTAGCGGTGCATTGGGTTCTTCCGTCCTAAGTGCAGGACCCTGCACTTATCCTTATTGAACCTCATCAGATTTCTTTTGGCCCAATCCTCCAATTTGTCTAGGTCCTTCTGTATCCTATCCCTCCCCTCCAGCGTATCTACCACTCCTCCCAGTTTAGTATCATCCGCAAATTTGCTGAGAGTGCAATCCACACCATCCTCCAGATCATTTATGAAGATATTGAACAAAACCGGCCCCAGGACCGACCCCTGGGGCACTCCACTTGACACCGGCTGCCAACTAGACATGGAGCCATTGATCACTACCCGTTGAGCCCGACAATCTAGCCAGCTTTCTACCCACCTTATAGTGCATTCATCCAGCCCATACTTCCTTAACTTGCTGACAAGAATGCTGTGGGAGACCGTGTCAAAAGCTTTGCTAAAGTCAAGAAACAATACATCCACTGCTTTCCCTTCATCCACAGAACCAGTAATCTCATCATAAAAGGCGATTAGATTAGTCAGGCATGACCTTCCCTTGGTGAATCCATGCTGACTGTTCCTGATCACTTTCCTCTCCTCTAAGTGCTTCAGGATTGATTCTTTGAGGACCTGCTCCATGATTTTTCCAGGGACTGAGGTGAGGCTGACTGGCCTGTAGTTCCCAGGATCCTCCTTCTTCCCTTTTTTAAAGATGGGCACTACATTAGCCTTTTTCCAGTCATCCGGGACTTCCCCCGTTCGCCACGAGTTTTCAAAGATAATGGCCAAGGGCTCTGCAATCACAGCCGCCAATTCCTTCAGCACTCTCGGATGCAATTCGTCCGGCCCCATGGACTTGTGCACGTCCAGCTTTTCTAAATAGTCCCTAACCACCTCTATCTCTACAGAGGGCTGGCCATCTCTTCCCCATTTTGTGATGCCCAGCGCAGCAGTCTGGGAGCTGACCTTGTTAGTGAAAACAGAGGCAAAAAAAGCATTGAGTACATTAGCTTTTTCCACATCCTCTGTCACTAGGTTGCCTCCCTCATTCAGTAAGGGGCCCACACTTTCCTTGGCTTTCTTCTTGTTGCCAACATACCTGAAGAAACCCTTCTTGTTACTCTTGACATCTCTTGCTAGCTGCAGCTCCAGGTGCGATTTGGCCCTCCTGATATCTTTCCTACATGCCCGAGCAATATTTTTATACTCTTCCCTGGTCATATGTCCAACCTTCCACTTCTTGTAAGCTTCTTTTTTATGTTTAAGATCCGCTAGGATTTCACCATTAAGCCAAGCTGGTCGCCTGCCATATTTACTAGTTTTAATTTAATTTATTTATTTAATTTATTTAATTTAATTAATTTAAGAGTTTACATTAAAGAATGAAGACTCAATTCCTTAGTCATATACATTGTCCCTACTTACGAAGAAGAAAAAAAATCAGATAATAAAAACTACTTGACCAAACACGATTTACTCACCTGAGTAAAGGTGGCAGGATCCAACCCTCAGTTTAGACCAACTATGATGAATGATTGCTACAAACCCTGAGTGAAGTCCTGGCCCCACTAAAGTCAGTTGGCAAAACTCCCATTCACTTCCGTGGGGCCAGCTTTGCACCCATGACAGGTGCATGTTTGGGAGAGGGGATTTTTAGAGGCAAGAGGATGAAAATTACCCCTCAGTAAGATTATGTGGCAGGTTAAGTTCAGCTTGGTTCATGCCTTGATGGTTGAAATTTGTTTTCAACTAGCAAGTCAGTTTTAGGCCAGAGTTACTTATGCATGAACAGGCCAAATCCTACTGAGATAAGTGGTCTCCTGAGCAGGATTCAGCCCACTAGCAATAGCCTACTCCCGCAGAGAAGCAGGTAAGGTGAATTCAGAAAGAAGCCTACGCTGTTAAATAAGTGCTTTTGCCTTTCTTCGGGTCTGTCTATTCACTCATACACAAAATGCTACTGTGCAGAACTCAATTATTCAATAACTGCGAATAAAGTATTAAATAAACTAGTTACACAAGGGCAGCTCAAAAGGAAGTGATGGTTTGAATGAAGTTGATAGCATTCACAATGCAACATGAAGAACTCCAGTGAAGGGGCAAGATGTTTGTTTTTTTAATAGTTGGTGCATTGTTAGGAAGGTCCGGAAGGCGTTTATATTGACACTAAGAACAGATAATGTGATGTGTACAGTCCATATAAATTAGCAACAGAGAACCAGATCATAACTAGTGGATTTAAATGTTATCAGAGATAAGAAATCAGCCTTTTCACATCCCTTGTCCTTTGCAACAAAATACACTTATTTTGAAAGTATAAAAATTGTGTTATAAGCCATCTGCTAGAGTGTTGCTATGGTCCAGTGATTGTCATGATATCATAAACTAAGCCATAAGTATTCACTGTGTCCTGGAAAATGGATTAAATCATCTTCATGGCTGCCCTGCAGACACCCTCCCTGAATCTTGCCTTGCTTGGGACATCCCTTTTGCTTCCCTATTAAACTCAGTTTTTAAATGGTTGCTTCCCAGGCACTCTGGTGTCTGCACCCACCTTCTGTATATCCCAGCCCAAGTCCCCTGACTGTTCCCACAGGCCCACTGGGGCCTCTGGACATTTCCACTCCTTTTACTCCACTTCTTATTCCAGAAAGATTTCAAATTGATGTCTAAAGCCCCCTTCTTCCACTCCTTCAAAAAGCTCCCCAAAACCTATTTGTTCCAAAACTTTCCCGAGGCACCTCTCCACATTCTCCTTCCTGACACCCGTTCCCTCCTCCTATACTATGACACCAAATCCCTCATTTTCATAATATTGTGCCCTCTTGTGTGTTTAGGCTCTGGTCAGCAAGGTACTTAGGCATGTGAGAAGACCCACTTGTGTCAATGAAACTCCTCCTATGTCTAAGTTCTGGGCAAAATTGAGACCATAAGGCTGATCCAAAGCTCACTTAGAAGACAAAGGCACAACAAGACCCAATGGCTAGAAACTGAAACTAGGCTGGATGATCAGATTAGAGGATCATCATGGTCCCTTTTGGACTTTATGAAGTCAGTGGGAGTCTTTCCATTAACTTTAGTGGATTCTGTATCAGGCCTTGAATTTGTAAGCTTCCCAGGGCAAAGGCCCCTTTCTTTGTCCGATACATTCCGCCAACCGTCAAATGCTGTGCATGCCCAACAGTGCTTTATACATTACTACCATTAACAGCCACCTTTCTGAAGCTTGGCAGTCTGTTTAATACCTAACAGCTGACATTACATATCTGCTGCAAGACAGAAACAAGACAAGGAAGTGGGAGCGTCTTGACTTTTAACTCAGAAGTCAATATACATTTCTATTCCACATTTTTCTTATTTTGATTCCCTCCAAGATCCTATGTTGGCATTTCACTTCACCCTGGAATGATGTGTGTTCACTTTTCTTTATCTGTTTCCTACTATAGCGCTTCTTTTGGGAAGGGGCTAGGCTTTCGTTTCTAAATCTGTTCAATATTTTAAATGTTTTCATCATAAACTAGTTAATTTTAACCAAGTGCAATATTTAAACAGGCTCCAATTTTTACCAAAGTTCAGTATTTCAACCATATGAGATCAAGGTAGCTAAGCCTTCAACAAATGTTGCTATTTGCTCTGGTCTTTTCTATATGCAACTCCATGTTGCCAGCTGTCACCGGGCTAGTGCTATATCTGTATTGCTGCTTCCTCTCTAGAGGAGAGAGAACCATGACAGAGTTTCCCTTAATAAGGTGCATGGACTACTGGTGCTTCACAGATTAATTGCTGGTGGCCCATGGAGGATTAACTGATCACATGGTGCTAGCTCCTCTTCCTCCATTCAAACTGATAGAAGCTGAACAGATGGGAGGCAGCAGGGAAACAAGAAGTGAAATAGACAAAGTGATTAACTCTCTGCGAAAAGGACACAGCTTTTAAGCACTGATGACAGCTTAAAGCATTTTGTGCCAGGGCTGTGAAAGCAAAATCCTGGGTGGCTGAGAGGGGGCTGTGGATAACCGGTGATCTTTCAGGAAAGAGCAAGTGACACATTTTCATTCATAGGGATCAGTTGGCATTGCTTACGTTACTCTCTTCAAAAAAAGCTCCATTTTATATAATATGTGAGTGAAAGCTGAGGTTCTCCTGGACATTTCTTGGTCCTCCAAATTCAGTGGAGCCAGCAGCCAGGGGCATTGCAGGATCCCAAAGGCAAGCTTTGGCTAAGAGGACGCAAATTCTTGGATCTACATTTCAAAAGCTATCATGGTGTTGGGTGCCCAATCTGAGACCCCTTAAGAGGGCCTGTTGTTCAGAAAGTGTTAAGCACCTGCCCCCTCTAGAAATCAAGCACCGTGATGAGGTCTGCAAATCCACTAGAACTTTCAGAAAGTTTGGCCTTCACTTTCATGTACACAATAGTTTTAAATTGCCAAAGGGATACCAAATGGGTCTTGCAATTATTTTAAGCCACTTTCAAAAATCCCATCCACTGTATAAGTCACGAGTGGCAGGGGAGGTGACCCATACAGCAATCTCTTTGCACTCTGTACTATGTAAAATTGTTTCAGGGTTCTCAAAAGATAAGAATTTCACTGAAATATTTCCTACAAACAAAAATGTATTCAAATTCTATGAGCCAATACCGATACCATACTAGCCAGAGATGGACTCACGCAGCAACACTGATATGGGGATTTAAGACACTTAGAAGTTCAAGGGTGTTAAAATATAGGATTTTTGTAGTTCTCAGGATTAGTTCTGAGCCAAAATCTAAAACTATGTCCCTTCCTAGACACAATTCCAGTAATGATTCAGCCAAACCTATTCAGACAACAGAATCTACAGCCTTGAACCTTTTAACTTGACAACAGTTAAGCTGTTTTCTGCTGAGACTACAACCTGTCAAGTTGACCAGTATCATATGTTTCCCTGCACTCCCCTCGCTGTCTGTATCTGTCTGTCACCCCTGATCTTATACGTGGGTTGTAAGCTTCTTGACTGTCTTTTTGTTTTGTCTTTACACAGCACCTAGCACAATGGGGTCCCAGTCCATGAGTAGCACTCCTAGGCGTTACTGTAATATAAATAATAAGAATAGCAGCTTCTCTGATGTTTTCCTCCATGCAACGTATTCGGACTGACACATGACATTCAGTGAAGCCCCCTGCATGCAGTCAAGCAATCAAAAGGTAGTTCTTCCAATGTAAAGGACCTTTTCAGAAAGGGTAAAGTTATCAATTATGCTTCAAATACTTCAATCACAGAAAGTGCATTTCTCACATACATTGAGAGAGAAAAAAAAAAAATCAATGTTCTGCTCCACATAGCAGCCTAAAAATCATAGGGTACGTAAAAGAAAGAATGCATATAGAAAGTAGAAAGCTAACCACATATATTCATGTCTTTACAAAAGGACACTATATATTTCGGTCTTAAATCCATTTTTTCTTTCATCTTACGCTTGGCATATATTGGCCCACCCCGATGAGAAATTTACTCTAGTAGGTTAAATTTAGCAGTAGGCAGTCTAATATATTAAAGGGTTTTTTCCCCTACTGGTATTCAACCTGAATTGAGATAGACAAAAATTGCCAATAACTCAAGACATTTTGCAAGGTAAGTCAAAGAAAGCAGCCAAGATCAATGTACTAAAATATAGCTAGTGGTACACTATCAGCTGGAAGACACTATACCTACAGATATTTTAGGTTTCATAGACGCTGTAGAAATGTAGGGCTGGAAGGGACCTCAAGAGGTCATCCAGTCCACCTTCTGCGCTGAAGCAGGACCACATATACCTAGACCAGGGGTCGGCAACCTACAACACGCATGCCAAAGATGGCACGCGAGCCAATTTTTAATGGCACGCTGCTGTCTGCCGGACCCGGGCAGACAGCAGCGTGCCACTAAAAATCCTGCCCGGCCTGGCCCGCTTTTTTCCACCCCCAGCTCTCTCCTTGCAGGGCAGGCAAGCTTCCCCCTCCCCTTGCCTCTTCCCCCAGCGTGCTGGGATCCTGCCCCTCCTTCTCTCCCTTCCTGCGGCCGATCAGCCGACGGGCCCTTGCTACGGAGGGGGAGAGGGAAAAGCGGAGCCGCAGCGCGCTCGTGCTCTCTGCTCCGGGGACCTTGGGGAAGGGGGTGGAATCAGGGCATATCCCCTCCAGCCCCCTGCCATGAGCCGCTCATGGCAGGGGGCTGGGAGCACCCCCACGACCTCAGCCCACACCCCTAGCCCTCTGCCCTGACCTCTGCACCCCCACACACACCCCAGCCCGCTGCCCTGACCCCTGCACCCTCCTCACACACACTCCAGCCCTGACTCCGGCACTCACCACACATACCCAGCCCCCTGCCCTGACTTCTGCACCCTCCTCACATACCCAGCCCCCCCACACCCAATGCCCTGACTCTTGCACCCCCCACACCCACCCTGAGCACCAAACGGGAGCTCCTGCACACACACACACACACCCCCTCCAACATTCCCACCTGCACCCCTCGCACCAAATGGGAGCTGCCCAGGTAAGCACTCTACACCCAAACCTCCTGCCCCAACCCTGAGCCCCCTCCCTCATTCTAGCTCCTGGCCAGACCCTGCACTCCAACCCCCAGCCTGCTCCTTCACCCCCAGCCCTGTGCTCAGTCACTCCCACCCTCAGCTCAGTGCAGAGAGAGGAAGAGAATGGGCTAGAACCACGGAGAAAGTAGGTACATACTCTATATGGACAGGGTCGGGACTGCAGACCGGCAGCGGGCTGAGCAGGGCCAGCAGCCGGGACCCTGGCTGGCAGGAGCCAGCGGACGGAACCCCAGGCTGGCAACGCTTAGCCCACTGCTTAGTCTGGGGTCCCGGCCGCTGGCCGCACTCAGCCCGCTGCCGATCTGGGCTTCTGGCTGCCGGCCCCTTGCCAGCCGGGGTCCCAGCCGCAGGTCCTGCTCAGCCTGCTGCCGGCCTAGGTGAACGGAACCCCAGGCTGGCAACGGGCTGAGCAGGCCGGAGGCGTAAGATCAGCATTTTAAATGAAGCTTCTTAAACATTTTGAAACTCTTGTTTACATACGACAATAGTTTAGTTATATAATATATAGACTTATATAGAAAGACCTTCTAAAAAACGTTAAAATGTATTATTGGCATGCAAAACCTTAAATTAAAGTGAATAAATGAAGACTCAGCACACCACTTCTGCAAGGTTGCCGACCCCTGACCTAGACCATCCCAGACAGCTGTTTGTCTAACCTGTTCTTAAACCTCTAATGATGGGGATTTCACAACCTTCCTAGGTAACCTGTTCCACTGTGTAACTATCCTTATAGTTAGAAAGCCTCTCCCCCCTCATATCCAGCTTTAATCTCCTTTGCTGCAAACTATGCCAATTACTTCTTGTCCGACCCAAGTGGACATGGAGGACAATTTTTAAACACTGTCCTCTTTAACAGCCATCACCTTTTATATATTAAAAGACTTACCAGGTCCCTCCTCAGCCTTCTCTTCTCTAGACTAAACATGCCCAGTTCTGTCAACCTTTCCTCACAGGGCATGTTTTCTAAACCTTTTGGCATTTTTGTTACTGTCCTCTGGACTCTCCCCAGTCTGTTCGCTTCTGAAAGTGCAGTGCCCAAAACTGGACACAGAACCTCAGCGGAGGCCTCATCAGTCCTGAGTAAAGCTTAACAGTTACCTCCCATGTCTTATATATGACATTCCTGTTAACACATCCCAAAACAATGTTTTCACAACACCTTTGCACTATTGGCATATTCAATTTGTGATCAGCTATAACCCCTGTATACTTTTAAAGAAAGGAACTTCCAATATCATTCTCTGTATTTACTCATCCAGGTTCTATTGATACCACACAGCAGGTCATAATACTGCCAACTCCCACAGATCATGGGTAAAATCCTGGCCCTTTTGAATTCAATGGCAAAGTTCCCATTGACTTCAATAGGGGCAGGATTTCACCCTATTTCTCACCTCATTATTAACTATCTCCGGTCCCAGGGACCTCCAGATGCCAACTGGCAGAGGGCGTAAGGGTTACAGGAATCCCCTTTGGTGAACTAGAATGGAAATACTAGACAAAGACTGTCCTGGGAGATCTCTAATGAAAGCCTGTGTCACACTGCTCATCACTATCATTGCAGAACACATGTATGGATGTTGGGAGTTATACACATACAGAAAATTATGTTCTTAAGGTCTGTGTCTAGGGACTGGTCACCAGCAAAGGTGACAAGCAAGTTTTCTTTCAGACAAGTAACATTTGGCCATTTACATGTAAATTAAGAATTGTGTGGTTCACCACAGGCCTCCACTCACTCATAGATCTGAGCCGAATGCTAATGAAGGATTGTGAGGTCTTCAAAGAGAGGAAATTAACAGCAAGAGGTAAATAGCAGGAATTATCCTGTTTAGGAGTAACACAATGAATTTTTGAAACTATATCTGATAGGGTTGCCAACCCTCCAGGATTAGCCTGGAGTCTCCCAGAATTGGCATCCATCTCCTGGTGACTATTGAAAGCAATCTGGGAGATTTTAATAGGATATTTTAAGAAAATGACATTACATTGGGGGAAAAAATTGGGGGAAAAAATCTCCCGGAATAGCTTCAGTCACAGTTGGCAACCCTAATATCTGAGGTACAGATGAATCCCTAGGCATTCCTTCACTCTGTGAGGACAAGCTGTCAGCAGACTTGCTCTGATGGGAAGGGGGCTCAACCAAACTGGTTAAGAACACTGGGGAAAGAATTTTGAGTAAGCTTTCCTGTAGGAGATAGGGGAATGCCTTATTAGTTAAGTTTAGTCTCTAGAAAACGTATTGCCGTTTGTTTTTATATGTAGCCATTTTATTTCTGACCAATATTATGATCACTTGAATCTCTGTTCTTTGAGAATATATTTATAGTAAAAACAAGAACAAGTTTTAGTGCTGTGTGTTCAGCAGAGCTGTGTTCTAAAGTATAACTAGTAAGCTGTGCGGTACTGTTCCTACGGGAACAGCAGGCCTGGTAATTCTGTGAGAGGTCAGTGGAGGACTCCGGAGTTGGCATATAGCTAACCTGTACAGAGAAAGCAAATCCTGAAAAGGCCTAGAAGGCAGTGCCTGTGTTGTCAGGGACTGGTAGTTGCAGGGAGCTGATCCACAGCAGGCAGAGACAAGACTCCCTCATGCTCAGGGCAGGTGATGGTGTTGCGATAATTGGGCCTACAAATTTACCCTACTTGTGAGCTCGACTATTAAAAGTGAGAATAAATTAAGATGTCACACAATGACTTATAACAAATGCTGATGGAAAACGGTACAAAAGGGAGGCAGACTTAATTAGTCCAAACAAAGAGGCCTACTAATATAACGCCAGGACTGCATGAAGATCGTGCGCAGTAAACAAGAAAATGGGGTACCAGAAATTAATGAACCAAAAGTGGTGTGTCAGAAACTAGGCCTAATTAGTGGACAAAATAATGAGGAAATGAGCTATTCTGCCCATCAGTTCCTTCTGGAGTCCTAAAGGAAAGAGACTTCAGAAGAAAAATTGGCTACTGGAGCAAGCTTTACCATCATGGCTGCCACCCCCGTCTCCTGGGATCCCAGGATTTCATCATCCTGATCAGGCCAGAGGGAGAGACCCCAGATAAAACTGCCACTTCTCTCCAGCCAACTGAATCCCAATCACCACGTGGGATGAAACAGGTTTGGACTTTAACAAAACAGCGGCTTCAGCCCATCTCAACTAACTTCTTCTCTTTTCCCAAACAGGACAGTTACCATCTTTGATACCATCTAAGAGCCTGTCACACAAGAGTTTTTCCCAGCTAAAGGGAAAGGGAACAAGAGATGATGTTACATAATATTTTACATTTCAAATGCTTTAACTGTTTTTCCCTTCACCTTTAACACAAGGTTAACAGGACATATAATGTCATGTTTGCCACGGTGCTAAGCAGGCAGAGGTCTCTGTATACCAAAACTTGAACTTTGTTTAGCACTGTTTAATGTTGGACGGTGACTGGGTTGTGGTAACACCTTTAACCCATATATTCCATCTAAAAGAATACAAACAGTAGTGAAGTACATCACAAACCTGAGCACCACAGGAAGCGTCGCACTACCCAATGAGCTTTGGGCCAGGCCGAAGTAGTCAATGGAAAGGCTTCCATTGTTTTCAATAGACTTCACATCGAGCTCCTTGTTTTGGCCAAATCCCAATCACCTGACTTCAGCAAGAGTGCCGACCAAAGGGAAGTGGGATCTGGCCCTTGATGTACTAACGATTCAAGACAGTAAGATAGTTTTACTAAATAGAAGTTACATTTCATTTGGCCTAAATCCCAGAGAGAAGATACTGTTTAAAAAAAAGTCTATTTTTAAACAATTTTTTTAAATAAAAATAATCCTCGCTAGCATTTGTCCATTCAAAAAATAGACTTAACCTCTCTCTCTCTAGAAATGCGTGTAAGTCCATAATGAGAAATTAAACGTACCTTTCTCACTAGGAAACGTAGTAACTGAACTGAAAATCAGACACCAGCCAAGTCATTTGTTTTCACACATGACTTTTTGGCTAAATACCTTAGCTGAAAGACTGAGGGCAGACAGCTCATTAAGAGCCCTTACGCTCATATGCATGGCACGCAGTGATCACAAAAAAGTAGCTTAGACACAATCAACCGAATAAGGCATATACTGCACATTCAACAATGTGCTCAATTTTATCCCATACCTACTTACTATGATCTCAGAAGATTCACAACTGTATGCAAGATCTTGAGGCCTAATCCTGCTCTTCCTCCTCAGACAGGAATCCCTCTGAGGTCAAAGTTTTGCTTGAGAAAGGAGAGCAGGTTCAGATCATGTCTTTAACACTGGGTAAAAATAACCCTCTGGACAAGAAGTTACTTTTGGTGCCAGTGCCAATTCTATGGGTTAGATGGTCTCTTCTTTCAAGCTAGATGATAGCTGGCCTAGAGCCAACATAAGATTTAAAAAAAAAAAAAAAAAAGACATTTTATAGACTTTGGGCCCAGTTCTTATTTACAGATAGGCCCCTTTACACCACCCAGAATGTAAAGGAGCCTGAAAGTGGATGTAAATTCATGTTGACTTTGAAGATCCTTTTATAATTCCACAAGAACATGGGAGCACCTTAGTGTAATTGAGAATCAGGCCCTTAAAAAAAAGAAAAAGACCAAAAAATGCCTAAGATACTCATAAGCTAGACAGATCAGCATTTTTCATGGTAAATCACTTCAGGCTTAATATCAAAACATTTCAATACAATGAACACACAGACAGAAATTCCATCGATGCTAAACAACAACGTGTTTGTGTTGGATACAACCCTTCTTAAATAATTGATCAATAAGGATTATGCATGCAGAACAAAAATTGGGTCTATGACATGATCGCCGAAGCCAGACTTTGTTAAATATAAAATAACGATCACATTTTTCTGAGACTTACCGGAATTTCTCTTTGATACCAACTTCAAATTTGTGCTGACTACTGTACAGATCACAAGAACCAAGAGAATGGGAGACTTCATCTTTCACTTTCATTGACAGCTGAAACGCAAACAGAGCATGAAGTCTAAATCACAGCTCTTTGCTACAACAAAGCAACAGCTAGAGTTGAACATTTCTCAAAGAACCATTATGGGGCAATGGCTTAATCTAGTGACTTCTGGGGGGCAGCTTGGGGCATTATGCCGAGCTAGGAAAACAACGTTTCAAAATAAATAATTTATCGGAGTATCAGACAAAAGTTTTTTAAATGACACATAGAAACTTTTTTCTCCTTTAGAAACAGTTAAACTATTTGAAATAGTACATGTCTATTATATCAATTAGATTTTTGTCTGTTCTAGCCAGGAGATTCTGATGGCCACAATCAGAGTTGTCTCCAACAAAGAAAAGATATCTTTTAAAATACTTTGATCTCCCACATTACATGACAAGATCTAAGAGCAGTTCTTTGCATAATTTCTCTTAGAAACTTTATTTCCCCACAGGTAACATTACAAGAGCTGCTGCAATGAATTATTACTATTCCCGAGATTTCACCTATAAAATGAACTAAAGACAGGTGAATGAAATTTAGAAGTCAATGAATGCAAGTCTCAGGGTTCTTATTAGAGAGATAAAATTAGTCTTTCCTGAGAATTTTTCTGTCAGTTTTATATTACCTACTTTAGAGAGAGGAGAGAAATCAAGTTTAAAATTTGCAGTTTTAATTTATATAGTTATTGAAGCAAGTTCCACTTTCATTTATCAAAGTCACTCAAGAAAGTGTGGTTGCAAATATACAACACAGTAGAGTAGAATTCAGTCCCTTATGTGTATATAAAAAATAGCAATATTAAATTCTAAACATGCACTTAGCTTTAAACACATGTAGTTCCATTGATTCACATGCTTAAAGAGAAACATGAATCAAGACCCTAGAAAGCCATAACTTTATCAAAGACCCCTGTTGACTTCAATAGGTTTTGGATCAGGCCCTTTATTCTCAGCAAAAACACACACTAGTTAGATCATCTGTATGAAGAATTTATTAGGCATTAAAAGAATAAATACTCAACACCTTACAGCAGAATGAAATTTCACAGGGGCAATTATTTTTTTTAAGAGCAGTGATATGTGAAACCATCAAGCTAAAAGGCAAAGGAAATAAATATTTAAGTTCACACAGAGAAATAAAATATTCAGCTGGATAGCCCGCTGTCCCTTCGAAAGCGTCTACAACTAGAGGACCAATGAATTATTGCACGCAGATCTGAAAGTTCTTTTAAATAATAAGATATTAAAAGGGTGTACACGGCCTGTGAGTCTCTGAAAATCATATTTTAATGTGAGTTTATTACATGATGTCTTTTCCCCCTTGTAATTTTACTACCAGCCTAACTGTCGTGTGAAGAAGGTGTAAGGGACCATGGATAATCTCTTGTGTAATGGCAATTATGCTGCTATTCTATTATTTCAAAAGTACCACTTCATTTTAAGACTCTATCCCCACCCCTCGCTACAGTACTATAGCTATAAATATGCAGTGCTTCTTTCTCCCGAATTCTACCTTCCCTTCAGCACTTTATGCCTTTTGATTCCCCCGGCTTACCGTGTTAGAGGACCAAAAGGCTATGTGATGAATTATGAGAAGTGAAGGCTGTCTCACAATGGTTAATGAAAGAATTAGTATTCATTTTTTCTTAACCTCTCCTTGGAGTATCAAATCCTGATACAAGTAGAGCCATCTTGACGAGACAGTTAAAAAAAAATGTAATGGAACAAATCTTTTGCTGGATAATTTGCAATGATGATGTTATGCTAGAATGACTTTCAAGTGTAGCTTTGCAAATTGCTTTCTCCACTTTGCTCTCTTCAGTTATTACAGCGGAGGTAGGTAACTCTCAGGTCCTTGTTTCGCACTGGATTTTTTTTTAAACTAACTACTCTGCAGCAAATAGACTATAAAAACCAAAGCAAATTCTACTTACTAATATATTATTCATGCTAGAGCTCATGGGAATTTTGCCAACTGATTTCAATAGGGACAAGATTTTGCCATTGGCTTCAGTGGGACCAGGATTTCAACCACTGTAGTGGTTTCCTAATCTGTCTGCCTGCCCAAAGAGACTGAAAGCCTAGGGGGTAGATTTGGGTCATTCCTTTAAGTCCCACCATTAGAAAGTAGCACTTTTGAGGCTGTTGTGACAGAATCAGCAGTACTGAACATCCCTGTGCAATCATCTTTAGACGTGCCAGTTGCAATGAAGGTGCTTCAGGAGTCCTACATGACTAAGAAGCAGGGTGGGAGGGCAAAGTACTTTAGCCAGTCAATGGATTTCTACCTCTCAGAATTCTCACTTTACTGTGGAAGAACCATTGATGAGAGAAGTGAAAATTTATCTCCATGCCATGCAAACCTGCAGGTATCTTAATTTTTTACAATTTAAAATTTACAACTGAGAACTTGAATAATGAAACTGAGGTTACAGAAAATATTGTTTGTGCTTAAGAGGATCCCACATAATAAGATTCTTGAATTCTTTCTTTATTACTAGTTATTTGTATTATGGTGATGCTTAATGGCCCCAACTGAGATCAAGGCCCCTTTCAGCTAAATATTATACAGATACATAAGAGGTAATCTCTGCCCTCAAACAGTTTACAATCCCAGGCTGGTATTTTCCGAGGCACCTGAGGGAGTTTGGCACTTAACTTCCCTAGATCCCTTCAAAATCCCAACCGTAAAGAGACAAAACAAGGGACAAGAGTGGACACCAAAAAGGTAAGATGACTTGTGCAAAATTGGATGGCATGTCAGTGTCAGGGAAAGAACCTGATTTCTCACATTTGAGGGCTGTCCCCTGTGAAGGCTATGGAAGGTGGAGAGGACAACACGAATAAATCTCAGCAGATGTCATGTTTTAGGACTTGGCAGGGGGAGACAACGTTACTCTGCTAGGATTCTTTTAGCCACATTCCAAGGCACAGAAGACTTAGAATCTCTTTCTAAGGGGAATGAAGGAAGTAAGGGCAGAGACAGAAAGGGAGATCCCCCACTCCCTCCCCCCCCCCCCAAACACACACAGGAAAACATCAAGATCAGGAAATGTTTTAGGGATGTACCTTTTAGTATTTAACTACGAAGGGAAACCCCAGGCAAGGGGTAAGAATCAGACATTATTCCAGTGGCCGTACATATACCTCATTGAATGCAGGATGTGGAGTCTGACCATTCACAGAATGGGGCAAATCCTCAGTTGGTGTAAATTGTCATTGACTTCAATGGAGCTATGACAATTTACATCAGCTGAGGATCTAGAGCAGAAAGAAATCAAGACATTTGAAACATTGAAGAGAAAATGTGGACATTTAACTCCCCAGTCCTCTCTCTAAGATGCACATGTGGATTGCATAACAGAGAGGTAGGTGCCTGGATACCCCCGCCCCCCACTATTATCAAATGTGACCATGGCAATAAGAAGATTTCTATGCTGGTAGAGACCTACCAAGGGAATGGCCATACTACTAGATCTGACCAGGAATTTTCCCCTCTGAATGGGTCTGGCAAAAGATGCTCTTTTCGCAAAGAAAAGAAATTTTCCCATGGGAGAATTTTAATTCACGCCCCCTCCCACCCTCCAATAAAATGATTTCCTTTCCCCCCACCCCAACAGAAAAATCCGAACAACAATTCTCTGGCTGCTCACCTGGAAAGCTCAGGGAGAAAGTGAAATTGTCAAGAGTCTTCCAAGTGAGCATCCAGCAAGCTAAAAAGATTCCATGTTGGTTCTCCCCAAAACAGGATTTTTCCAGGAAATCCCTTCATGTGAAAAATTTTCACATTTGACTTTTTGTCCCAATTTGGGATGATTAAAAGTTTCAAAAGGATTTTTCCACAGAAAGGGATTTCTATTTTCTGGCCAGCCCCATGTATCATATGATGCAAGATGAATATATGTTCTTGTACATACACACACACACTACATGGCTGTTTCTCTGTGCTGTTATTCTAGAACAGGGGGTTTGAGCTGCCCTCACAATATTTTAAAGGAGTATTTTTCACAAACTCAGAACACACCTGAGCCCTTGGATGGTTCCTCTGATCACTCTTGCGGCTACAGGACTTTTTCCACAAGAGTGACACTTGGAAATAAGTGTTATACTGCAGAATGACCCCTCCTCAAAACAAGGGGAGCTGGGGCAGTGCGCCATAGGCAGGACCGGCTCTAGGCACCAGCAAAACAAGCAGGTGCTAAGGGCGGCGAATTTATAGGGGCGATATTCCGGCTTCGGCCATGCCGCCCCTAGAAATGTGCCCCCGCTACCCCAGTTCGCCTCCGCCTGCTCCCCTGAGCATGCTGCCGCCGCTCTGCTTCCCCCCCCCCCCACCAGCTGTTTCGAGGGAGGTGGCGGTGGTGGAGCGGAGGTGAGCTGGGTTGGGGAGCCCCGTTACTTCCTGCGCTCCCCCCCTCGCTCCCCTCCGCTCCGCCTGCTCCCCTGAATGCGCTGCCTCTCCCTCGCCTGAGAGGGAGGGGGGAGAAGCGGAGCGGCAATGTGTTCAGGGGAGCAGGTGGAGCAGAGATGAGCTAGGGCGGGGGATTGCCGGGGGGAGCCGCAGGAAGTAATGGGGAGGGGGGGGAATGTGGCATGCCTCAGGGAGGAGGCAGGGCCGGGATTTGGGAAAGGGGTTGGGAAGGGGCGGAGTTGGGGCGGAGCTGGGGGTGGGCACGAAAAAAAAAGCGGGGGCGGCCAAAATTTTTTTTTGCTTGGGGCGGCAAAAATCCTAGAGCAAGCCCTGGCCATAGGAGACATGAGGCCTGGGAGTTTGTTGTCCCTACACTGACTTGTGTGTATGGCTCCGCATTGTGTAGATCCCAAAGATGTATCAATTTAAGGAGCTAAAACCCACAGGTAAGCCTCACTCTCCTCTGCCTCCCAGATGGAAGACACGTGTCAAGGCCAGATCATGGGTAGCCAGACCTAATGGTCAGAGCTGCAGTCCTCAGTCAGGAGTCAGCTGGGTTGGGATACTGGGAGGTCAGAAGCAAGAGACAAACTGGAGATCAGAACCACAAGTCAGAGGCAACAGACAAACCAAGGATCAGGAGCCAAGCGAGGCCGGTGGAGCTGGAGTCAGAAGGCACACAGTCCAGAGCAGAGTGGATCCCAGTTGTTCAGACAGCTCCCTGTTGCTGGCTTAAGTAGGGCCAAAGGGCCAATCAACTGCTCTGGGACTCTGCCAATGGGATGTCAGGGGCAGAGCCTCAAACTGGGGCTGGTCCTGGGTCATCTATTGTCAGCAGGCTGGCAGCCAGGTGGAGGGTTGCAGCATGGCTGCTCTTGTAATCCCTGTGGACTCAGGTTCAAAGGTCGGGAATGTGGAAGGAAAACCCACTGGTTACATTTGCATCTCATTTGCACTGATGGGGTTCCCATGTTTCCAGAGCGTTAAGTCCTCCATGTGTGACTAAATTGTTTGTGGGGAGATTTAAATTATTGTAGCTGCCAAGATCCCTTTTAGTGCAACATAGGGACCAGTTTTAAAAATTTCTTCTTGTGGGATTTATGGGGGGGAGAGCGGTGTAAAGAGGAGGAGTAGAGGAGAAAAGAAAGAGATAAGCCTTGACTGGATTGTGTTAATTTGCAGAAATATTAGCTATGACAAGCCAATTAAAGTTCAATGTAATTTCCCCATAATAAAAAGATAAAGTTTATTTCTATCAAGGTCAACCCTGGTGGAAAAAAGAATCAAGATTCCAGTTGTATCTTGTTTGACTTCCCTTTAATCAAGGGGAGCCACTGATCCATGCAGAAAGGGAAACGATATATGGCAGGATTTCCCTTGACATTTACGGAAAGAAAAGAGGAAATTCAGCCTTGGGATTCAATACTTCTTGTGGATCTCAGCTTATTTATTCCATGAGCACAGAAATACAAGGTAAGGAAATACAAGTTACAGGGCACCTCTTAGTGATAACCTAATGGGCACACACCACAGGGCACATCACCACAAGGAATGGGCTTCTGCCCTTCACAAATGCAACACACAACACATGATCACAATGTAATGCACCTCAGTGCTGCTCCCACTCAATCCCACACATACTGCAACTCTGTATTTGCGAACATTGCCAATGCTGCAATTAAGTTTTGGCATTGTACTGTGAGGGAAGGTAATATTCTGGGCATCGTACATTGCCTGATTGGTTATTGCAATCACCACAAACTTCAGGATTAGGTCCCTTGTCATTTCAAGTTCTGTTTGTAGCACCAGGAGCGCAGTATTGTACACAGGGGAAGGGACAAAGGGATCCAGCTACGTGATTTTAATTACACAAAACATGAATGATATCTGGAGTAAGCCAAGTGGCCTAGAGAGAAGGGAGCTCACTAATGACACCTGTTGGTGAACAGGGGGAAGAGCAGGTGGTAGAGGCTCCGTAAGAGAGGGAACTCTGCCAGCATCTGTTGGGGAGCCAGGAGAAATGACTGAATGGGCCAGGGTGCATTTGCATTTTGGTTCTGACACAGTTTGGGGGCACGTTAGTCAAAATGCAGCTAATTTTTAAGTTTGGGGGATAATACCTGACTGGGATAACAGCATTTTAACAAAAGTCCATGAGAATTGCACCAAGCATACCTGGGGTGAGGGGTCAAAACCGAAATCTAGCATGGCTGGGCAGCAGAGCCTGGACAAAGATAGACAGCAGGGGACTTATCTCTGGTGGGAGTACATTCCTGGTGGCAAGGACTCTGTCCAGGGTCCGATACACCACTGTTCCTCTCTGAAGGCATTATGAAAAGGAAGCTTTTGTTAAGAGGTGGCTGATGGTGCAGGGGCAGCTGCGAAGTCTGAGGCAGCTTTTGCTGAAGCCACAGAGGACAGCAGCATAGCTGAAGAACTCCAGTGAGGGCCCCCCCCCCCAACTCCCATCACTACCAAAGCATTAAGTGGTGGATCCCCCAGAGCAGGCCAGGGAGCTCTTCCCTTACAGGCTGGAGAGGGACCTGCCTGACCGCTGCCAGTCCAGACAACAAACAGAAAGTGAGGGTACAGTGGAGAAGAAAAGTGGCTATTTCAGAAGCACACTACTCGATTAGATGCTCTTCCCATGAGTGGACGACTAAGTTTAAGACTATTGCCAAGACACCCTGGTGTTGGGAGTCTTAATATACAGTTGATTACTGGCTTCCCCAAGTTTATTCTGTGTCCCCTTCTTCCCAGATAATTTCCTTTGTTTCATGCACTGACTCAGGGCTTATGAGTGGGGAGGTATCAGCTACCCCGGATTTCCAAGAGAATATTTACTTAGTTTTCCCAAATTTCTGGGTGGGGACTAGAGACAAAGTTATCCAAAGGAACCCCTAGATAGTTTGAAGCTGGCCCTTTTGGTTGAGACTCCACCACCTGGAAAGGAGGGTGGGAGGAGATTGTTGCTATCAGAAATGTTCACATTATTCGGTGTGGCTAGAGGAGACAGGCAAACCTGCCCCCCTCTTCTCAACTCAGTATAGAACAAATCTCTTTCTCCTCCCTCCCCGAATACTATGCATGAGAGCAGACCACAGAGTTCAGGCAGCTGTCCAATTCAGTTGTAAGCAACGGGCAAGACCAGGAGAACCAAGCTGCAATGCAGCATAAATACCACCCATTCCCCTGACAAAAATCTCAAATCTGATATTCTGCTCAAAGTCAGCCTACACCCCCTCCTCTGCAGTGAAATGCTCTATCCTCTCTAACTCCCCTCCCCCCCTTGAAAATACAGTCTAGTGAAATATTCTCCTCTTTTCTTTGAGAGTTCCTTCTCCCCAGCTCCAGCAACTTCCTGGATTCAAAAGGATCCCCAGAGAAATGATCGGGAGAAGTATTTTAAATGGGAATAAACAATTAATATTCTGTGCAGATGCCTACGCTGTTGTCTATCTATATGGGATCCACGGCCTTGTTTTTCCATAAAATTAGGTTTTGTTCTCATCCTTGTATAAAAATGCAGTTTTTAAAACAATATTAGTGACTCTGCTCTTTGTAGTTTGCTTTTCAGATTCAAAGCGTGATTTGCCGATGCTCCACAAGGCTCTATGGACTCTGGTTTCTCCACAGTAGTTGAGATGTAGAAGGTGCTCATTAAAACAAAACCCCACCTCTTTGGCAGTCTCCAATTGTCAGGTTTTGTTGCTCAGAAGTCTCAGGAAAATAAATTACCATTTCTTCACACAAAGCATGAACTGGCAACACTAATTCTTTTGTCTTTTTGCTAGTACTCTAGATAGTGTTTTATGTTCCATTCTTTTGATGTTATTTTTCTACTTTCCAAGGCTTTTAATTTTAATGAGGATTTTTCTATCAGCCTGCTCCTCTCCTTTTGCTACCTCAAACTTTGAGCTGCCTCTCTCTTATTGCTGGTTTCCTATGTCACACTGTCTTCTATAATGGACTGCAGACCACAGGCCTCTCTTTATACACACCTGAATCCTACGAGCAAGGGGTGGGGTGGGGGTGGGGGAGAAAGAGAAAAGAGCACAACAAACAAAACAAAAACAAAAGCCACCACACACTGACACAGGATGTGTGCTAATTTCAGATCCAAGATCTTCAGCTCTCCTTGGTAGGAGTCATGCAGGATTCTTTGTTCTGTTGCTCGATGAACACTGAATAAGATTTCATTTTTGCCTAATTCAGTGTGCATCTTCAACATCTTAACCAGCCTCTTAAGTCATCTAAATACCACATGACTGAATCCAAACTGTGCTATGGAATTAGATATCATACATCTGTATTTGAAGATCCATGTCACCGTTGCTGCTCTGGGTACAGTCTCTGGACTAAGTTATCGTCCGACAAACTCAGATTCTTTTTCCGGCCATGAACATTTAAGCTAAAATTAGAACCAAGATGTCTTGTGGCTCCAGGAGTGTGCTACTTGCAAGCATGCAGTGACCACACTGAAAATGCAGAGTTACAGGATAAAGAATCACTACAAACTAAATGGGCGTAATAGTGGTAATGATTACTCAGTAACACAAGTGAGCAACAACACATCACGTCGGTGCTCTGAGTGTCGCACTGTCTCCACATCCAGAACTGGATCCGTTTCAAGGGCATGGTGCAAATCTTGAAAGGACTCTCTTAAAGGCCAGGAGTAGGGATTTGGGGATGGGGAGCAAAAGCTTTACAGCCCCTTAATTCTGTGATCTTGCATAGTGCTGGCTGAGCATGTCTTCCATGAGATCACTGAGGGTTTGAGGAAAGAATCTCAGCACTGAACCATTGGTCCATGCAGGTGTTATTTCAAAGTAAGTGTATTGCAACAGGGCTCCCACGTTGATATTGGGCTGGATCCTGGAGCAGATTAGGCCCCTTTTTGGCAGGGAACTCTTCAGCATACGTATTGAGCAAACATGTTCCTCTCATGCTAGTTTATTTTTTCCCTTCCTTGTGGATTTTGAATTGACCTTTACTTGAAAGCAAACAACTTGAGTCTGGTTCTGCTCTCAGTTATACCAGGGCGACCCAACCAACCTGGTTGCAGCTGCTCCTGCATCACAGGGAGCAGAATTTTGCACCTCGAATTTCAGCTCTCAGGCATGACAATTGACGAAGAGTCCTCATTACAGGTGAGTGCAAGCCACAGAGTTCAGACGAAGACCTAGACCCAAACTTCCACAAATTCCAAATTTTCAGACTTCACGCAGGGCCATCTCCGGTCCTCGCCACTAAGCCTTCCCGTCAGTCACTTAACTACCTTTGAAGACTCTAGTTAGTTGCTCTGATTCCTTTAAGGTATTTTAAAAACAAACAAACAAAAAAAGCCATCCTCTACTAGTAGAATACTGCAATCAGTACCTGTGGCAAACACACCCCAGCATGCCCCCTCCTATTGCAGCACCTCTTACCTCAGTTTCTCCCACCTTCTTTGGGCACACTCCAGCCACACCACTTTACAGCATCTAGCCCCTTCTGGGGGCTTCACGTCCTTTATTGAAGTCCAATGAAAATACACACACACAAAAACCCAAACCTTCAGCCTGGCTAGGCTAAGCTGGCTGCCTCTTCCTCACAAGTGCACCTCATTTACTACAGTTTGTCCCCATGCTTGTCTCAGGCTCCTGTCCTTCAACAACCACATTGTCCAGAGACTGACACACTTCCCCCCCTCGCTCAGGGACTCAGACAGGTTACAGCTCCTCAAGGCCCCTGTCTCCAGTCAGGTTGCCAGCTCACCCCTGGAGTAGCCTGTCTGCTCTACTTCCTCCTTCTCAGCCTTCTTTCAGGCTATTTACCAGACCCTCTCCCAGGTCTTGCTTCCCCTGACTTGGCTCACCCAGCTCTGATGGAAAGGCAGGTAGCCCCTGCTCTCCCCACAGCTGGGCTTTATTTCCAATCAGTCCAGGCCCACCTCCAGGTGGAAGCAGGCAGGTTAATTGATCTCTTAAGCCCATAATAACCCTTTCATACCATGTTCACATCACAGTTCTACAGAAATGATAATGCTGCTATGTGGGTATTAGCACCAGACTTTCCATAAGCTACCTCTTCAGTCTTCCAGTCAGGAAGAGGTTCATCCCAAGTTTCAGGCTGGTTTCTAAAGCTCTCTCTGCAGTGCCTTCACCAGGCCCCTTTTTATATTTGATGGCTGCTCAGCTCGGCTGGAAACAGAGGCTCAAGTAGCTCCTGTGAAATACCATGTGCCTAACAGCTCATGCAGAATCCTTAGACTTGCTTCTTCTAGCACTTCCCAGAACATCCCTATCCATTTGCCTGTTTCTGTGACACGCCCTCCTCCTCCACCCCTCAGGGCAGGTCTGCTCATTCAAAGAATAGTCTATTTATCTCCACCAACTTCCAGCCTCAGAGGTCCAGACAGCACATAAGGTCATCTGAGATCCAAAGTTCCTTTTAAGTGAGGATGAGCGAAACAGCCATTCAGTGCCAACTGGCATTGCTTTCGGAGGGAGGTTCATACTAGTAAGAGATTAATAGGAACTGCAACCTTACGGGGGCAGGGTGGGAACCTTTTAATATCCATCTCCTCCACCCCTGCTTCTACTCTCACCACACATGCCCACCCCCATCCCACCCACCCCTACCTTCCTAACAATTTCCACTGCCTGCTGTGAGAATCTCCTTCACTCGCTCAAGGCTAGGATGTGTTTAGGTTGAATGCTCATTTTGAGACCTGTTTGCTCAGCATTTTCTGAAAAATTAGATCCCCTGGGCACCCAAAATCATGTTAGAAAACCTCAGCTCAAGACTCCATCTCTCAGCCCAGATGGATTCTTTCCAATTCCCCAGCCCTCAGGATTCACGAATACAATTCACTGATGCTTCAGGCCCAGTTCTTCGACCACAGGAGAACAGTTACGCCCCCCACACAATCAGCCTCACCACATTCACTTGGATTTTTAACTCTTGAGCAATGCTGGCTCTGATCATACACTCAATATTTGTCTTGCATTAATCACGCTGCCATTAAAAGGCTGTTGCTTGTCCATGACGAGAGCTGCGGTTTGTGACATCCGGAAGAGGTTCTTTGCCTTAGTTACACTGTAAATGTATTTTAAAAAAATGGATTGAATGAGACAATGTAGTCATGACTGTGTTCCTATAAAGGAACAAGTGCTGTTAACATTTCTAATTTACCTCAGGCATAAAATTTAACAGCAACGGTCAAATTTAAACCATTTCTCCGGAACACTAAAAACAGCCCTTGACAGCTCTTTAGGATCTCCCATTCCTTAACCTACCATATGTGACATCGGTGTGAAAAACAGCTCATGCCTCTCAATGGCCCAGTTCTTTCAGAACATGGCTACTTACTTGTATGAAAGCACCAGGAAGCATGAAACCCCATGTACAAGTCGGGATTCACATTTATTTTTGTTTTTTTTATATTAAATTGGTGTTCCTTAGGGCAATACAAAAACCTCTATAGAATAGATGAGATTTCAGTGGGTGTTTTGAGTGTGCCAGGACAGGACTGTAGGACTGGGCCATCTAAATTTATTCCTGGGATCTCTCTGTTAGATGACACTAGGATGGTAGCAGAGGCTATGAGTCAGTATGGGCGCAATCCTGCCACGTGCTGAGCATGCCAGCCCCAGGCATGGAATTGGTCATGTGCTTAATATTAAGCACATGCTTAAGTACTTTGTGGATCAGAATCAGCATGCTCAGCATCTGGCAGAATCAAGCCCTATTGGAGTAGCACACCCATGAGAATTAGAGGCTGCTGAATGCAGACGGACACATTGGAAGTTACCTCTATATTCATTACAGCTAAGTCCCATCTCTTCTCTACCTTGAGGAACGCAACACGCCATGAGTGACTCCACTTCAGCATTGTGCATCTTTACCTAGGGATGACGTACAGAAAAAATTGCAGTGCAAGTGTCTCAGTACTTCCTGCCCCTATCAACAAATTTCAAATGCAAATTGAGTGGCAAGATTAATAATTATTCACACAGGAGGACTCAGGGGATTAGCAATCATTTTAGGAACGTGTCACTTCTTCGTCACTAGTGTGAATCCTTGCAAATGAATAGTACTGTAGATTGCTGCCCTCCCGAGCGCTCTCGATACCTTTTAGTGTTTCTTCCTCACATTGGGAGAGGGGAAGCCTTTCTGAAGGAAAGAGGAAAAATAAGACATTTTACTCTATCAACTTGGGTTGAGGCCGGGACTGTGAATTTTCAGAGACTTGAACAAAAGCTAAGGCAGCATAATTGCTTAAGTAGCTCTTCGGAAATTATCAAGACGAAGGTAGCTCATGCATCCTGAAGGTCGGCCTCCTAGTGCTGGGTTCAGAGTCCATTCACGTCATTGGTCTTTCCGTTGACTCAAATGGGCTTTGGATCATGCCCTTGGTTCTGAGAAGAGTGGATAGACACACTGGTCACATGCTAATGACTCCTTTGCAGAATGATGCTGATCTTCAGACCAAAGGGATATTGTGCATGATACTTCATGATAGAAGAGAAAAGGGGGAAGGGAAGAAGCAAAATAAGGGAGCAGGAAGTAGTTAGGCAGAGAGATTCCTTTACCCAAGTGCCCCCAAGTCTCTGTTATGAAACAAGTGCATTCCTAGTTGAGAGAGGTTTGAGGGAACGCTGTCCATCCTGCAGGCCCTAACTCAAGCAAATAACTCCTTTGGCTTTAGGAGGACTCCTCATAGGAACAAGAGCTATTCATGTGAGCCAGGGCTTGCTGGATTGTGCGTTGATGATTTTAAGATCCCAGGTAATAAGAACAGCCTTCCAACTGCAAAAAGAGTAGATGTGGTTTTGGTCCTACTAAAGCATAAACAATAAAAACCTACAGGATGAGCAAAACTGTTGGATTATACTAAACAGGGAAAGCCCTGAGGGTGTTGATGTGACAATGTTGTGACCTGATGGCTCTCTATTACAGTCTGCATTTACAGCAATGATTGAAAATCATGAACAAAAATAAAAAGATTAACATTCCAAATACTTAAGGACTCCAGTGTTCGTGGCATGAAAATACTAATGTTAATGTGTCTGCCCATTATAGATTCTTGCCTGAGACTTTCCTAAAATATTCTAGCAATAGCCCTGAGCAGTTCTTCTGAACGTGTCAGCAAAACTAATAAAAGAAACCAACCCACCTTGTATTGCAACTAGACACAGTGCTGAGAGCTCATCATACAGACCGGGCTCCATTCACTTCAGTAAGAAATTGAAATGTGATCAAAGTTTGCCATTCTGGCATTTAGGTCTCTTAATTCAACTCCTCGCTCCCCAGTTCTGCTCTTCTCCACTTGTTCCCAGACCCCGTAGCACTTGAAGCTGCAGAAAAGCAGCTAATTGGGGTGGTAGTGGGGGACACATTTATCACTTCCAATGGCTGTGACATTGATTAGACTCCACAGAGCTCCACAAAGAACTACTGTTCTGTCATGTATTCATTTGATTTTCCAGCAATCTGTGAACTTTGCATGTCCAAGCTATACCCCTTTTCCCCAGCTGTCACGAGTTATAGAGACGTGCTCGTCCTCTGTCACCACTTTTAAATTTGAACCCAACCGTTTTATAGACATTGAAACTGAAATATATGATTGTGGGAGGAACATTACGGTTGCAGGCCAAGCACTCCTGGTTTACGAGATCAACAAAATGCACCCATTAATTTACAGCCTTGTGTTCAGAGTGGAAGCTATTAATATTCTACATACATTTACTGCTGCAAAATGTGGCTTAATCAATACAGTACCTCAGGCAACGTGAACTTCTGTAGGCAATGTAAAAGGAGGATTATCAGACCCAGAGATTTTAAAGACCACTGATGGGATTTAACTGCTTGGCAGGCCAAAGGTATTTAGAAACTAGCCACAGCATACTGAGGGTGAGAGCTAGTCTACATTATACCAGCAACTCTGCTAACTATATCAGTTAGGGGATGTGACTTCTTACCAGTCTAGTTATATGGTATAAGCCAGGGGTCGGCAACCTTTCAGAAGTGGTGTGCAGAGTCTTCATTTATTCACTTTAATTTAAGGTTCCGCGTGCCAATAATACATTTTAACGTTTTTTAGAAGGTCTCTCTCTATAAGTCTATATATTATATAACTTAACTATTGTCGTATGTAAACAAGGTTTTCAAAATGTTTAAGAAGCTTCATTTAAAATTAAATTAAAATGCTGATCTTACACCGCCGGCCCGCTCAGCCCACTGCCGGCCTGGGGTTCTGTTCACCTAGGCCGGCAGTGGGCTGAGCGGGGCCGACGGCCGGGACCCCAGACCGGCAGCGGGCTGAGCGCCTCAGCCCTCTGCCACTAAGCCCGCTGCCGGTCTGGGGTTCCGTCTGCCGGCTCCTCCCAGCCAGGGTCCCGGCTGCCGGCCCTGCTCAGCCCGCTGCCGGTCTGCAGTCCCAGCCCTGTCCACACAGAGTAGGTACCTACCTTCTCCCTGGTTCTAGCCCATTCTCTTCCTCTCTCTCTGCACTGAGCTGAGGGTGGGAGTGCACTGAGCACAGGGCTGGGGGTGAAGGAGCAGGCTGGGGGTTGGGGTGTAGGGTCTGGCCAGGAGCTAGAATGAGGGAGGGGACTCAGAGTTGGGGCAGGAGTCAGGGATGGGGGCTGGGGGTGCGTGAGGAGGGTGCAGGAGTCAGGGCAGGGGGCAGGGAATGTGTGGGGAGTGCCAGAGTCAGGGCTGGGGTTGTGGGGGGGAGTCAGCGCATGGGGCTGGGGTGTGTGGGGGTGCAGGGGTGAGGGCAGAGGGCTGGGTGTGTGTGAGGAGGGTTCAGGGGTCAGGGCAGAGGGGGCGTGAGCGGGACAGGGCAGAGGGCTGGGGGGGGCGTGAGGGGGGTGAAGGAGTCAGGGCACAGGGCTGGGGGGGCATGAGGGAGGTGCAGGGCTCAGGGCAGAGGGCTGGGGGTGTGGGCTGGGGTCATGGGGGTGCTCCCAGCCCCCTGCCCTGAGCGGCTCATGGCAGGGGACTGGAGGGGATATGCCCTGATTCCACCCCCTTCCCCAAGGTCCCCGGAGCAGAGAGCACGAGTGCGCTGCGGCTCTGCTTTTCCCTCTCCCTCTCTGTAGCAAGGGCCATCAGCTGATCGGCCGCAGGGAGGGGGAGAAGGAGGGGCAGGAACCCAGCACGCTGGGGGAAGAGGTGAGGGGAGGGGGAAGCTTGCCTGCCCTGCAAGGAGAGAGCGGGGGGCAGAAAAGAGCGGGCCAGGCCAGGCAGGACCTGTCCCCGGTCCGGCAGACAGCAGCGTGCCATTATTAAAAATTGGCTCACGTGCGGTGTTTGGCACGCGTGCCATAGGTTGCCGACCCCTGGTATAAACCCTAGTGTGGAGGTAGTTTCACTGTATAAAGTCACCTGATACTGGTATATCTTATTTCAGTTCCCAAACCAGAATAGAATATACCAGTATAATTGTAGTCACATGGCAGGGGGTCAGGTGAAGAGAGAGAGAGAGAGAGTGTGTGTAGGTGAAACAGCAAGAGTGTTTAGTGTAGACAAGCTCTTGGAGAATCATCCTAGGAAAGCAGACTTCGCAAGCCCCAAGAGCCACCTATGGGCCATATTCTACACCCATACTGGCCCATCTCCCCATACAGAAGCAGAGGAGTTCTGCTCAAGATGACTGGCTGTGTGACTTCGTGGGGGGCAGGGAGGAGGAAGAAGAGGTATCCAGATAAGAATTCTTAGAAGTTAGTGTTATCATGGCCTGGCACTTTTGAAAGCCCACAGCTTTTGTCCTAAATTGGTCCCCTTGCAGCCAGTGACCCGTTGAAGCCATAGACTTCAATGGGAGCAGAGGTAGGTCCATGCCAATCACTTTTGAAAATCCTACCCGTGGCCCAAAGTTCTCTCTGCTAGAATTTCAGAAACCAAAGGGAGCAGAATTTTCACATTAAAGGGACATATCCAGGGACAAGTCCCTGGTCTGGAGCAGAACCTTCCACATCCAAGGCCAATATCTTACTTCCCAGCCGAGAGAGTGACAGAGTGTCTCCAAAATCGTTCCCAGTGAAAACTCTGTCAAAATCAATAGGTCTCCATGAAACATTTCAGGTTTAACGAGACAATATATTCCAATGAAAAAAATTGTCAAAAAGGTTCTGACCAGCCTCCAGGCCCTCCGCATGGAGGTACTGGATGAAGAGTCCCCTACACGTCCCCCGGAGGAACGTGCCCTTCCAGTCTCCTTCACAGCCCCCAAACTGCCCTCTCTCTTGTAGGGAGGAATAGCAGGAAATACCATCAGGAAACCACTACAGAGTTTCCCCTATCTCCCTCTCATTGACTTTGCCACAGAAAAATATAACCTGGCCTTTGGTCTTGATGCAAACAAGGCCTCCAGAGACTTCAGTGGGCATTTCACCTGAGGCAATTAATGCTTAGGAAAACACTGGAGGTGAAGCCCTGACACTGCTGGGGTCAATGAAAAGATTTCCATCAATTTCAATGGGGACAGGATTTCTCTGTCAGTTCTTAAAGAAAGTGACAGTCTATTTTTTTAAATGGACCAGCCTGAAAAGCAAGTGCCATCAAACTGCTTCCTTATATCACCATACAGACAATTCAAATCCTTACTTTCCCTCGCAGCTCTAAAAAGACTTCCTGATAAACAGCTTAATGTAAAGTCGCATTGTCTGAAGAGGGCTTAGAAACAATACTGGGTATGGTTGCTCTTAAAGACTTATAGCAGTTCATGATTTAGCATCCCTTGATATTTCAAATTCAGCCTCAGTTTGAAGTGAGATTACTCAGAGCTCAAATGTACTAGAGTGTGAGTAAATCCCATACATTATAGATGCTTTATTTGTACTACGCTCAGTAATGCCCAGCTCAGAAGTAATTATGTGCTGTTCACATGGAGTTTTGTACTCAGGATGGGTTTAGCTAAGTCTTCCCTGAACAGAATCTATTGTTCACGAACCACCTTTTCTATGTCCACATGTGAAGTGCACAGGCAAATAGACATGGAGGAGAAGAGGGGGTTTAGCAACAATTATGCTCCATTTGGGCAAGATGTACCTAAGCTCTTCTCAATGGCACAGGCAAAAGGATGTTCCTACAGGGCTTTCCCTCGGATCTATTCTTGGACTGATCCCACTTCCTGTAGGGAATCGGGCATTTCAGGCTGGAATTTTTACTGGAGCTGCCACAAGCACTTGCATGAGCGTCAGGAAAGAAGAGGATTCACACAGTAGCTTGCAGGAATCAGACTAAGGGTGTGTCTACGCTGTGAGGAGTGATTGTAGCACAGATAGCCCAGGTTTGCCTAACTTTCATCTAGCCAACACACGGAACAGTGGCAGCATAGACATGGCAGCTCAGGCTTCAGCCCAGGCTAGCAACCACAGTACATACCCCCAGGGTCCCAGCACACTTCTACTCTGGTTGCAAGCATATGCTGAAGCCTGTGCCGCCAAGTCTCCGCGACTATTACCACCCATGCTCGCTAGATTAAAGCAAAGGCTGGTGTACCTACTGTTAGAATATAGATAGTCAGGCCTGTCTGTAAAGGCCTATAATTAAAAATTTAGGTGAATTCTTATCACTTAGCTAATTACAGGGGTATAAAAACAAACAGTCAAAATCACAGTCTGCCTGTGTATGGGCCTTCTCTCACCGTGACACCTGAGGCCTTGTGCTTTAGCTAAGCAAAAACAGAAGCGGCAGGGGCAGCCATAAGCTGGGAAGCGAAGGGTCACATCCTCGCATTCCAAACCAGTCACACTGAAATCAGGTAAGCTTAGGCTGTTAAGAAGGCAATCCAATCTAACACCTCCAGATAAAGAAACAGATTTTAAGATGTTTAAAGAAACCTTAGTTGGATAGCTTTCTGTCTTATCAATAGTTGTGGTTGTGAAATCCTCATTTCTTTCTTGTTTTGTCTTTATGGTCCCCACTTCTCTATTGTTAATCTGTATGGTCTCTGTCTGGTTCTTTAATTGTTCCGTCTGCTGTATAATTAATTTTTCAGGGATACGTTAATTAGGGTAGTGGGAAATAATTGGTTAGAGAATTATGTTAAAATATGTTAGGATTGGTTAGTTAAATTTCAGTAAAATGATTGGATAAGGTATAGCTGAGAATATGACTATATAAACTGGGGTCAAACAGGAAGTCGGAAAATTGGAATCATGCTTGCTGGAAATTAACCCCAATAAACATCACACTGCGCTTCGGACTTCTGGTCTTTTGCTGCTTGCTGTCTGCGTGACGAGAACCTGGGAAGCGGGAGGGTGAAGGGAAAGCCCTCGAACACCTTCAATCACACCTTTGCTTGCAGAGTGGACATTCCTAAAGAGCCACGTCCTGGCATTAAACCACTGGCCATGCTAAAGCAGCGTAAGTGACTTGGCTAGAATTCTTTCCCCGGCAACCTGGGCTGCAGAAGCCCCACTATCCTGACCCTCTCTGGCTCCTGTGCCAATGCAGCCCCACCCTCACCCACTCCTTCCTGCTCCTTTATGGGTGCCCAACGCCCGCGCTCTACATTACGATTACGACTGCCCCTCATATACGAGGGAGGTTCCTTGTGCCGCTTCCCCCACCTGCCCTCTCAGGCATTGGCACCTTCAAACCAGAATTTCTAAGCCCAGATGAGATGGAACCTTGTTCATCGCTTGCCAAGACCCTTGTTCTTAGCTACAGTGCAGCAGCACAGAGTCAAGCCCATCTTGTTCTGCTGCACACAATAAGATAGAAACGCTGCTGCCGGAAGCTTGCACTGGAATATACCCTAGAGACGAATCAATTTATTTGAGCATAAGCTTTCGTGAGCTACAGCTCACTTCATCGGATGCATACTGTGGAAAGTACAGATCTTTTTATACACACAAACCATGAAAAAATGGGTGTCTACCACTACAAAAGGTTTTCTTTCCCCCCACACCCCACTCTCCTGCTGGTAATAGCTTATCTAAAGTGATCACTCTCCTTACAACGTGTATGATAAAATCAAGTTGGGCCATTTCCAGCAGAAATCCAGGTTTTCTCCCCACCCCCACCCCCCACCAACCCACTCTCCTGTTGGTAATAGCTTATCTGAAGTGATCACTCTCCTTACAATGTGTATGCAAGGTAACCTATTTCCCCTTGTTTTTTCCTCCCCCCCCCCCGCCCCCAGACGTTCTTGTTAAACCCTGGATTTGTGCTGGAAATGGCCCACCTTGATTATCATACACATTGTGAGTTCCTAGATTCCTTTGATTTACTGTACCCAGGGAGACCTTTGGGCCCAACCCTGCACTACTGTTTCGCATCACGCATCCCTGGGCCCATCACAAGGTCAGCATTTTGCACAAATGCAAATAACTCCGAATGATTCAAGGCAAAGAAGAATGAGGCTGCTCACTCTCAGCTGTGCTCACTTACAGACCACACCGTCACGGCACTGCACCTATTAAAGTTCTGTGCCCACCCACATCTATAGGCCTCTCCCCCCAGACTAAGGGGAGGAGCCACCAGACCCTGCCTCGCAGCCAGCTGAGGCCTGGCCTGGGGAGGGGAATCGATCTAAGTTACACAACTTCAGCTACGCAAGTTACGCAACTTCAGTGAATAACGTAGCTGAAGTCGACGTACTTAGATCTACTTACCCCGGTGTCTTCACTGCAGTAGGTCGACTGCAGATGCTCCCCCATCGACTCCACCTGTACTTCTCGCTCCAGTTGAGTACCGGAGTCGACAGGAGAGCGCTCGGCAGTTGATTTATCGTGTCTTCACGAGACACGATAAATCAACCCCCGCTGGTAAATAGACATGCCCTCAGATGGTGAATGGGGCAGGGGACCAGGGAGGCTCACGGGACAGAGGCCAAATGGTAAGATCCCAAGGGCTGACCTGAGGAGTGGGTGGGGGAGCACCCTTCTGCACGATCCATTCAAGAAAAATGCAAGAGGTGGGTGGTAGGGCTGCCCTCACCTCCTGGAGCCCGTGATGGGGGACATGAGGGATACAGAGCCCCATGTGCCAGCCGAGTGCCACAGGGTCCCCCCAGTCCCCCCAATTGTAATCCAGGAGGTCTCCAAGCCTGGTGGCACCAGCCTCTGGTGCACTGAGGGGGACTCTGCCGCCTGCATACCAAGATGGGGGTTGTATAGCAGAGACTCTGCAGGAGGTTCTCCCCTTCAGTGGCTACCTAGTCGCCAAGACTAGCTTCCAGGCCCTGAGGAGGTCAAGGTGCTGCAGTTGCAGGAGCAAGCCCAGACACATCAGAACAACATCATCATACAAGAACAGTTATAGGTCTCAACATGCTACCTGCTCTTATTGCTTTTCCTTTCTGGAAATTGACCGGAAAAGCTAAAGGGCTTTCAATATATACACACACACATTACCTTCCACTCAATATCCTTATTTAAAAGGATTTCTTTAGCTGCTGGCTTAGACCACCAATAACAGCTAGAAAGGATCTCACTTGGAGCGTAGGGCTGGTCTCTCCTTGCTCATTTGTACATGACAGTCTCACTTTCTCCTTAATGAGAGCTAGGTGCAAGCTGCAGCCTCGCAACAGGGAGGGACTCAGAGAAGCAGAGAAATCAGCCTGGAGACTACGGCTCCTCCTGTGCACAGAGAAGCCAGTCTGGAAGGGGAGGGGATAGGAGATAAGTAAAACTCCCAAGGAGTTACTCCTACCCAGGGCTCCACTGATTTTCTACCCACTAGCATCCCACCCGGGACCTTCCAGTTCCGAAAAGGTAGAAAAATGCAGAAGAGAGACTATTTTTGTTCACTTACAAGTAACTTCTCTCTGTCTCCTTAACCTCTCTCCAGCCAGACACTTGTTTTATGCAGGTTTAGCTCAGTCAGATTAGATAGCCCAAAATCTAGATAATACCGGAAACCTCAGCACCCCCGAGCTTCCCCACAGCTAACTTTGGAGAAGAACTTGACTCCTTGCAAGCCAACATCTTCCCAACTTCACCCCCTGCCTCAGGTCTGGCATTAGCCAAGTTAGTCACACCAGTCAGCAGAAGCCTTCTCCCAGGCTTAGCTGCTCCTATAGTTCCTATCTCAGGTCTGCTCAGCCCACCCACTAGACCCTCTCAAGAGAGTGCCCCTCCCTACTTCCTTTATTTCCAGGTAGAGAAACGAGCCACCTGCTTTCAAGTTTCAGGTGTTTCAAGACGATACTGCTAGCCTATTACACCCACATTTTATCATTGCTTATAAATTAAAGTCCCTTTCAAAGTGCTTATAGTGACAGTGCTCCTGTGAACACACACATACAGGGCCTGATCCAAAGCCAAAGAACTTCAATGGGAGCCTTTCCATGGGTTTCCAGGGTGCCTTTATTGTCCTTTCCTCGCTCCTTCACTCTTAGAACCTTGTCTTGCATTCCAGTGAGTTCAGATCGAGCGTTGGGTTTCCAAGGAACGCAGCCTCAGAGTTGAGAAGGAAAGCCACAGCATAACGCACCCAGTGCATGCCAATCGCTCCTACAAAGGAATTCCGTGCACCTTAATTTTTTAAGACGCTAAGAGCAAACAGGACAATTTGATGCCGCAAAGCAGAACTGAAAGAATGAGTTCCCCTTAGAAAGCATTGGAAGTCAAGGTTTTCCTAGACATTGTAACATGAGGTATCAGTTCTGGCCCACTGAACACTTGTTAGGTTAGCCCACACAATACACAGAGATTTTATGTTTTAGGATTTACCCATTGAAACACAGTGATTTCTAGGCTTTCTATTGGCCAGATATCCTACTTCACATCATCAAATGGGGTCCCTATTGGAAGCATCAATAGTGACGGGCCGCATCAGCCACATGAACGTAGGGCCCGATGCAAAGCCTATTGAATTCAATGGGAGTCTTTTCAACGACTTCAACAGGCTTTGGATTACGCCCCAGTGAAGAAGCACCGACAGGTGTTAGCCCACCTGATTAGTGATTTTGGGTGGCCCAGTTTCCACATACACACTGGAGACAGCTTAAAGGAGCCTGATTTCCAGAAGGTTGGGGGGTCAACGTTCTGAAAGCCAGGCCCCTTTAAGGCATCTCCAATGGCACCCTCTCCCCCCAAAATCACTGCTCACTTTTGAAAACCCTGGCTAAGTCTTCTTTGCCTGTTTATTTAGCACCATAACTGTGCTAAATAACTAGCCTCTCAGTAGTTATTTAGGCTTCCCTTGGAGATATGAATGTTCTTAAGTGTTTCTTTCACTAAGGGGCCTGATCCTGAAAGGTTCCGTGTACCTGCAGCTCCCATACCTACCAGGATTAGATCCTTTGCTGTTATAACTAACTGAGGGGAGGGAGGTTATTTTAAGCCACCCACCCTCTGGTCTTCAAACCATGATTTGTGGACTTCAATAGCTCAGACATAGGTGAGAGGTTTTTCGCAGGAGTGGGTGGGTGAGATTCTGTGGCCTGCACTGTGCAGGAGGTCAGACTAGATGATCATAATGGTCCCTTCTGACCTTAATGTCTATGAGTCTATGATCCATCTTGACTCCACAAGCCACTTGCAGAAAGAATGAACTGATCTGTGTGGTCACCAGCAGCTGCCTTTAAAGCGCAGCTCAAGCCCTGCAGCCCTTCTTGGAGGATCCAGAAGGAAGTGGGAGAACTGTAACTAACCCAGAATAGAAAGCGCAGGCGTTGAGCAGAGACTCTGTTTTTTTAATTGAAATAACGGCGCTCTAGAGGGATGGCCATGTGCTACGTGGGGCAGGGATCTATTTATAGGGGAGATGCCAGGAGATTCCCCACCCGCCTAAACCGCCTGTTTCCTCGAGTGTTCAATAACTTCCCAGCTGGTGAACGTTTTCCTTTCTGGGGTTTGCAGCAGCATTTGATTAACATATTGCCATGCACTATTTCCCTTGGGCAGCAGCTTCCGGGCTTGTGGTGCCGCTACCTAAGTCACTAGGGATACAGTAATGGATCAGGGCCCTGAGCCAAAGCCCATTGAAGTCAATGCAAAAATTCATTGATTACAGTGGGCTTTGGATCAGGCCCCAGATGAACATCACTAGAGGACATGGTAAAGATGCCTCCAATATACAATATATAAACAGGCACATATCCTCTGCCCCATACGTAATACGCACATTTATAACATCTCACATGAAACATACATTCCATTTTCTTTGTGCTATTCTTACAAAGGAAAACCAGAGGGGGAAAAGAAGGAACAAGGGGAAAAGCCAGCATAACAGAGGTGCCTTTTTCCAGACACTTTCCCCCTCTCTTTCAGCCTCACAGACAGACTTTAGAACAAACTTTGCTGAGAGCCCATCTCCAGTCATGCCCCTAATCAATGGCATTATCTAAGGCAGAAATCAATGTTCTTCAATCCTCAGAGCCGCAGATTTATTGGCAGCATCAGTCACCAGTTTACTAACTTCACTATTCAATTCTCCCCACTTTTTTTTTTTTTTGGGGTGGGGGGGGGAGAAAAGATTAGTGTGGATCACAGGAGAGCAAATCACAAGTGTCCACAAGGGGGTTGTTTTTCGTGCTTTGGGTTTGACTTGCTGGTCCACATATGGCGGGGGGGGGGGGGGCGGGAGGGGGAGAAGAACTTTTCCTCTCTCTTTTTGGAAGGTTTAGATCAGCATTAATAGCCTCGACAGCAGTGGGGGGGAACAGTCCCTCCCTTAAGTGACAGAGGCAAACCAAAGCCATTATTGTGAGCAGTGAGAGGTCTTTTTAAAATTAAAAGGCTTCTAAAGCAATTTTGCAGCGGCGGGGGGGGGGGGGGGAGGGGGGAGATGCATTATCCCCTTAGAAACAAAACGACTCCGGCCACCTGCTCCCAAAGTTTGAAGGGACCGTTTCACTAATGCGGGGGGGGGGGGGGGGAACGATTCAAAAGAGGCTCTCCCCCCCAAAAAAACAACAACAACAACCCCATGCAACTGTGGAGAGGCCAGGACACCCCAGCATAAGTGCATGCAGCTTACCTACTTCTGCACAGCGCAGCAAGGAGTTAGCCAGGGAGCTCACGAGTTCAATTCCATGCCCGGGAGGTTTTGGTTCCCCTTCTAACAAGCCGAAATCACTCCAGGCGCCCACCCCGGAGGAAACCGCGCCTACCCCCCACCCCCCCAAGCTCGCTCGAGAAAGTCCTTGGCTTGGCGCCGGAGGGCAGCTTCCTGCACCAGCCAGGGCCAGGGCAGGACCTGCTGAAGAACTTCCCCAGCCCCAGCAAATGCCTGGCGTTGCGGCTTCCCCTTGATTTCACGCCAGCCAGCGGGGCTGCTGGTTACACGGTCCTGGCGCGGGCTGCGGCCGGGGCTCGGGTTAGCAGCGCGTCCGGCAGGCGCCTTGTCCCCTCGACAGCCGCAAACCCAGCGGGGCAGCTTCCCCTTCGGAGAGAGAGAGGGATTCAGACGGGGCGGGCGGCTGGTTCCCTAGTTAAGCGAGTGCAGCCATCGCCCAGAGGCAGGACCCCGCCGTCCGGGCTGGGGGCGTTTACACTGGGAAGCGTTTACACGGCCCTGCCCGGACTTGCTGCCAGAAACCACCGAGCCGGAGAGCGGCTCTCCTGGGTGGCTCTGTTCCCATCGCACTCCTGGATCCCCCCCAAGAGCGACTCCAGCCCCACTCACCCCTACCCTGGCCGTGCCATCTCTCCAGCCAGCCGCCTGCCCAGGGGAAGAGGCAGAAGCCAAGTCACCCCGCGGTGCCTCGGCTGCCCCCTTGGATCTGGGAGTTCAGGTGAGGAGCGAGAGGCGTCCAGCCCAGCAATCCTGGGTTTAAACAGCAAAAGTGTCACTTCACTTACTTGCCTTTCTGGGCTCGGGAAGTGCGAGGCTGCAGCGCCGTCTAGCGGCCCAGGGAGAGATCGCCCGCTTCTGGACCTGGAGTCAGGCTCAGCTGAGGTCGCCGCTTCCCCTACCCTCCCCATTGGGTGCCATGTAATCTTGCAAGCCTGCTCTTCACTCAGCATTAAAGCCCTTGCGTGTTAAATAAACACCGGAGTGGCCGCAGCGTTTCCCTTTTTGCAGGAGGGGAGCAGCCTCTTTCACCCCTGCAATGGTTGGAAAACCAGGGCTTCCCTTCCAGTCAGGTCTGGCAGGGTCACTGGCTTTGGGTTGTTCATTTCAGGATGAGCCTCCCTAGGCATCAAACCCAGCACTGGGAGTAGCCAGGGGTATCCGATCAGGCGCTTTTGCCTCCCTCGTCCCATGGAGCAGCTGAGGGTAACTCACTGGGGCAGACTGGAGCCTGATACGTGTCTGTGCAGAGCAGGGCTTGGAGGAATCAGAGGCACGGATTGTCACAGATGACCAGGCGAAGGTAGAAGAGGACCAGGCGAAGAGCGGGTGTCTAGCATATGAGGAGCTGATGGGTGCAGAGCTGATTAATGCATTCAACAGGAGCGCTCCTTTCCAAGGTTTGCTCCTGCGTTCATTCCAGTATCCCGAGGTGGTTTCATCATATCCTGCCTGGATCAGTCCCCCCCCCATCATGAGCGTGTGACACATGCGAATGGGGAGCAAACGCCTTCTTCACTGAAGTGTATGAAGGGCGTTGGCCACTAAACCCTGAGTTAGTATACCTGTGATTTTTGATGATAATGTTTTAATTATTGGATCTGTTTTAAGTAAACTAGAGGAAATGTGAACCTGCAAATTAGGCGTTTACTGAAAACAAGTGGTTCTGCAGGCCCATGTTTTTGATGGAGCATGGAGTCATGAAATAAACAGATGAAGACTTTTTCCATCACATTAATGCCCTTACTTCCTCCCCCCAATGATTTTAAGCAGGATTTAAGGACTGAAGTGGGAATGGGGAAATTGCCATAATGGAGCTAAACTTTCAGAGACAAGGCAGGCGAAGTCATATCTCTTGTGGGACTAACTTCTGCTGGTAAGAGACAGACAAGCTTTGGAGCTTACACAGAGCTCTTCTTCAGGTCTGGGAAATGCACTAGAGAGTCACAGCTAAATACAAGGTGGAGAGGTGTTTGAATAGTCCCTTGAAATATGTGTTAGCTACCTATGCTAAACAATCTGTTCCAGCTTGTATTTAGCTGTGGCACAAAGTATGTTTCCCAGACCTGAAGAAGAGCTCTTTGTAAGCTTCATAGCTTGTCTCTTTCACCAACAGATGTTGGTCCAATAGAAGATGTTACCTCACCCACCTTGTCTCTCTAATATCCTGGGACCAACGCTGCTATAACAATCCTGTGCTAAACTTTCAGTGTAAAATCTCAGCAATAATTCAGCTCGAAAGTCACTGGGACACAAAATAGGTTAGATGTTTCCCAGCAGGTAGGAAGGAAATATTCTGATCTCTCTGTGAAGCAAGCTTGATCTTTCCCACCCAGTCTCAACCCCTGGGCTTCCCAGTGCTATAACTTCATAAAGGGCTTGCAACAAGGGTTTTGTTTGTTTGTTTGTTAAGTTCTAACAGTGCTTGAAACAAACACCAGGAGCTGAGGATGATGGTGTCATTTAGTGAATGCAGGTCACGCTAGGTACCTTCCCCTAGCTGTCATCCTATGTGACCAGATGTAACATGGATTCGGAGACCTGGTTCAGAAAGTAACCGATGGAAGAACAGAGTTTAGACATAGGGAAGGATTAATAATAAGCTCCCCTCAATGAATAGATGACGAGGAAAGAAACCATTATTAAACCCTGTCGGGGAATCAATCAGCCGGCTGAAGAGCAAACGTGCTGCTTCTGTGAGCAGCTACGTAACGCTGGAGCCTTTGCTGGCTGGGCCTGCTATCTCTCAGTTTGGGCCAGTCTGGCCTGCAGTGCAGTGCAGTGCAGGACATCATTGAACTCAATGGCTGAAATCCCATTGCATCCAATGGGAGCAGCATCCGTCCCGTGGCTTTTAAGGCACTAACTACAGAGGGTCCCCTACGTTGGAACAATCAGTCTCAGGGTCCTGTGACTCCCAGGGACCGAGCCTGTAGCCCCTAACCAGGCAGAGCGCCCTGTGACTCCCAGGGACCGAGCCTGCAACCCCTAACCAGGCAGAGCACCCTGTGATTTACTTGCACCAGGACTGCAGGATTGGGCCAGGCTCAATGGCGTGGGGCAGGAAGCCCACAGTGGAGGCAGTTGTTGGGGTACTTGGTACAGTGCATCGCTTCCCACCCCCCTGCTAAACTGCCAAGTTGCCCTGTGACTTTAGGCTAGGTAAGAAAGCCATAAAGCGGGGCAAGGGGGACCCACTAATAAATCAGGGGCAAGGGGCGCACGTGCGTTCTCTCTGCAGATCACTCTGCTTGCTCTGGCGTTAGCCTTAAAGAGGGAATCTGGAGAGTTCTGCACCCCAGGGGCACTTGCTTGTGATCATCTGTACACTGGCAAGCAGGGCAGGGAGCAGTGACCAAGGGGAATAAACCCCGGAGGGTGCAATGCAGGGTTGGGGAGCGGGGCTCTTAAACGGTAGGAGACTCTTCACTCTGGCAAACACTGAGGGACACCCATAGCTCTGGAGAGAATCCACCTGCAATTAGCCCAGAGTAAACTCAGCTCTAAAGAGGGTGAGCCACCGCTCGAGAGTCTTTCAGCTAAAATATTGCCTACATTTGTGCTATACTAAAACCTGGACTTGGGTCCCACATTGCTCTTCACTGGCCACTAGGGAGCAACAGAGGCCAGCACCGTAGAATTTTATTTTTTAATTAAACATTTAACTCAGCCCTGTTTGATCAGGAAGACTTTTTATTCATTGTGACAGACGTTGCACCCCCACGCCGTACCTTCAGGGCTCACTGCATTACATTTATGAATGGTTTATGTCTGATTGTGTTCTACTCCAGTGTAGAGGGTTACCACAGCTCTTACACAAACTAAAACAAGAGGGAGTGATAACCCCTGAGCTAGTAAACAACTCCAGAGAAATTCCACCTCTTGTGGGTGGTTCAAGCTGGATTTTCCAGGGAGTAAGAGACAAAGAAAGGGACTATCATATAAAAAGATGAGCTTGAACTGACAAGACCTTCCTTCTGATCCACAAACCAGACAGGACCTTCTGTCTAAGGAGGCCACCTCACACTTTGAGGAAGGGTTGGAGAGACTTTGGCCTACTAGGGCCCCATAAGGCCTAGGGTGGCTCCTATGTTTAGTGTCTCTAAATCTGTTAGTTGTTTTTTTATATGATGCTTTTACTTTAAGAATAAATATGCATGCTTAGAAAGAGCTGTGTGGAAACTTATAACTGCAGGCAATACACTGTTCAAGGTCATTGGAAAGAAAGAGCAACACACTGGCACGCTGGGGATATCACAGTATAAAGCAGGGCATAAACCCCCACCCCCGCTCAACCGGGAGTGGGACAAGGGGCCTGTCCAGAGACAGGTGATGGCTGGAGATCTGAGCCCTGCCTGAGCACTCCTGGAGTGGCCCATAGAGGGAGGGGAGGTAGGAGCTATTACCCTGAAACTGTGACATTCATGGCACAGGAAACAAAGTTGGGAGGAAGGCTGGGCTCCTGGTTAAGGCAGTAACTGAGGATTGGGGGACAGGAGTTCTATTCCCAGCTCTGCCCCATTATAGAAGATGTGTTGATTTTGCTGTGTCCCAGTCTCCCTTCCAGGGGTATTGGGTAACTGAATGCACTAACGTTCACCAGGGGCTCTGGTAGGGTGGCACTGAATACCATACAAAAGCTTGTAGGAAATCAGTTCAAAAATCTGGTGTAGGGTGAGTGAAAATGCTGTAGAGTCATTTACATCTGTGCAAAGTGGGTATAATACACTACCAGAAGAATTGTGCTCACTTCCACCAGGTGTGAATTTGCTATAACTAGGCCCAAAGCCCTGAATACACTAAATCAAGAAGAACTTCCATTTTACTTCTCAGAGAACTAGGAAACCACACCTACCAATCCAATTTTTGATGTTAGGTAAAAACCAACTTTGCCTTCTACCTTTCACAAGGGCAGAAAGTCAATGTATTTATAATTGCCAAGAACTATCCTGCTCAGAATATGGAGCATCAGCAAATTTCTGCAGAAAAGCACAGGGGCTTCTAAATTATTTAATATCTTAGGAGTTGACTTTTCAAACTGGAAAATCAACTCCACCGCAATACAAACCCAGGCTAAGAACACAGTACAGCATTCGGCCCATATGTTCCCCTTCCTGAGCAAGTACAAACTTCATGTGTCCACTGAAACAGAGTCTAGGCGTATTTACCATCCCCCAATCCAGCAGTCATAATGCCGCCTACAACTCTCAAGCACAATCAGGCCTTGTCCCCATGCAGAAATTGTAGCAATGTTACTGTAAATTGGTGCAAAGCACTCTAGCCACTCCTCTTGCAGTTTGAGAGTTGCTTATATCAGAAGGAATTGATGTAAATTCAATGATAAAAGACACTCAAAACCAACATATGAGCATCATCATGGGGTTTTGCACCACCTTACCTAAATACGTTTAAAACACATCTCAAATTAGAGCTAGATCAGGCCTAAATTCTCTCCCTCAGTGCTATATATGGCCCTAGTTCTGTTTCTAAGATGACACATGTACCCTTTTTGCAGCTGGGCCCTGTTATTTTTAGTTACTGAGGTTGTTTTTAAATGTCTTGGAATAGCTCCATTCAGCACGCTCCTGCTGTGCAGGGCCTCAGATGATTGGGTATTATTTTCTTAACACATTTTATGAGGTAACGGCAGTTCTAGTCAGGAAAAAAATTTGCTGGGCCTGATTCTCCGTCGCCTTTTACCTTGTGGAGTCAAGTGCATCTGCACATCTACCCGCTTTCATTGAGGAGCATTTTACACTTACAGCAGGGTAAAGCATTGGTGTTATTGCACATTGTAGCCCACTCATAGAAGGAGGATTCCAGGGGGCTAAGTATGAACACAGAACTGGAAGACATTCCCTCCCTACTACTTAGCTTACAATCTAGTTAAATATGGCGCAGAGCATCTGGTGAACGGTGTGAAAATAGCACCTTACGAGGTAGATCTTCTCTTCGTATGGAGTCAGAGGCCTTTCTGTTCCTGTTACTACTAAGATAAGTTTTCCCTACTTTTAACTCCTGTTATCCCGCCAGAGCCAACACAGTTATGGGATTGGGAGCTCGATTCTATTTGGGCTCTCACATGAGACACAGAATTGTTAACTATGCTGCAGTTGAAGAATCTTTGCTGCTAAATGATATGAAAGGCAGGAAAAAACCCAGCCCAGCTTGGCTCCTCAGGTGAGTACGCTGGACTGGCACTTACAGCAGTCTTTTTACCTGTGAACTAAGGAAGTCTGCTGTAGATGTCATTGTGAGACATTAAAGAGAGCACCCCACGATGCCATTTTTACAGTCACTTTTCAGAGTCTAAGCACACTTCAAATCCTCCTTTGACTCCAGGGGATTACACGGATGTAACACAGTGGCGCTTGGCTCTTTATATTTAAAAGGCAGGCTGCAGACAATGCAGTAAGATAACCTTTAGCAACCCCAGCACAGCTACACGCCCGTGAGCGCAGAAGGGACTTGTACAAATTTATTTGTAATGTATTTCGAATGTGACAAAAAATAGCCAATTTTTAGAGGGACTATAAATCTTTCAATTCATCAGAAAGAGTCAATATGTGGCCCGTAGACCTTACTTCTCCCCGCAACATCCCTTCTTACTGGGATGCTAATACCTTTGCAGCAATTTATAGCCTCTGACACTTCAGCTACTCTTTCATTTCCCTTGGCATGATTATAGTATAAAAGAGCTATGTTTTAAATTATTTAACGTGTCACTTATTAAAGTCAATTTTCAACTGAATTAAGAGATTAGAAGCATAGAAGTAAAACATCCCATGGACTTTGAAGTACACAGTAAAATGAAATTATATTTAATGATACCTTTGATTTATATTGTAATTTTAAACGAACAGATGAAGTGGTATCATTAGACATACTTTAACGGTTTACAATAAATCAAAGATACAGTATAGCATAATTAAGGTAACAGCATATACATTATTTATAAAAGTGGAAATAAAACCCCTAATGCAAATTCAGGTTTTTAAACTAACTTTAGTCCACATGCTCTGGTCTCATTTTAGCCCAGCATGGAAAATAGCTCATTTCACAGACACTGCTATGACACAGGCTTAGCAGTGAATGAAGATACAAAACACAAACACAGAGCAGAAGACAGCAGCCTTCCAGGGGAAGAGAAAACATGCCCCTGTGCCATGTACCATGCTTAGGAATAGCTTCTTACACATATAGTAAGGAGACTTCTTTTGCCATTTATTTCTGAGTCCTATCATTTGTATTACAGTAGCCGCCAGAGGCCTCAGCTGAGATCAGATCCCAGTTGTGCTAGGTTCAAACACATAGCATGGGACAGTCCATCCCCCAGAGAGTCTACAGTCTGCAGAGACAAGACTGGGAGAGAAAAAGTATTAGCCTTATTTCACAGAGTGGGAACTGAAGCATAGAGATTAGGCCCCCTTCCTCAAAAAGTATTTAGGCTCCTAACTCCCAAATGAATACAATGGGAGTTATGCATCTAAATACCTTTGAAGATCTAGGCCTAAGTGACTTAGCCAGAGTCAAACGGGAAGTCTGGTGCACAGCCAGGAACTCAATCTATGTGTGATTCAGGTACTGGACTTGGACCTGTAGAGAAGACCAGCCTCTGCTTCTTGACTTAAGTCTACCCATTTGCCACCTCCACGCTCAATGTCTAATTCTATGGTATATGTCTGTTCTTCCTTAGGGCCCTGAGCCAAAGCACACTGAAATCAGTGAAAAGGCGCCCAGTGACTTCCATAGGCTTTGGATCAGGCTCCAGATGCATATTCTTAGCCCCACTTAAGTTCTAACTAATTGTTGTATGTGGTCCACTCAGCAAAAGTAATCCAGGGCTTCCCTAGCCTTTTCACGAATCTACACTCCAGAGGGCAGTTGGCTTCCATGGGTTTGAGCAATTTATAGCTACGAGATGTCCTAGATATTGGCTTTACCGCCCATCCCCGTGTATAGCAGTAACGTCTCAATTCTGATCTTTGGGATGAAGACGAGTGTGTTTCTGTTCAGAAGGGGTCTCACCCACCTGCAACACGCACAATAAGCATTTGAGACAAAGGATGCGAGTTGCAGGCCCTTTTGAGAATTGCGGGGTAGGGAGAGAAACACTTTGCTCATGTTCCCCCTAATCCAGCAAATGCTTAATTCAAGCACATGAATAGTCCCAGTGAAGTCAGTGGGCTATTCATATGCATATAGTTAAATGCCTTGCTAAATAGGCCACTGGGGGAAGCACTATGCAGTGCCTATTGCTAGATCTCACATGCAGTGTGCAATCTAAAGGAAACATGGGCATTTGGCTACAAAGAGGAAGCACAATTGTGCCCAAGTCTCTTACAGAGCATGCCCCTCTCTAGCCACCATATAAGAATGGAGCCATTTAAAGCTCTACACAGTGGCTTTAACTTTTGTTCAACCCAAATATCTCTGCTCCATACCTCCTCCCCTCTTCTACATCATTGGTCCAGTGTTGTCAATGGTAATTTTGGCCCCTACTAGATAGGGCAAAGGACCAGAGGAGAAGAACCTGCTGCAGAGTGATGAAGAGGAAAATGGTTAAGGAGTGAAAATGTAACTAAGTGAGGGAGGAGTAAGATGGGATTGGGACATAAACTGGCAGGGGAAAAGTGTGGGACTGCCTACCTTTTTCTGTAGTAACCCAGATTCTGAATACCAGTTCTGGGGAGATAAACAGAGATGCATCCTATTTTTCCAGTTCAGCTATAGCAGCAGTTCTCAAACTGTGGGTCAGGATCCCAAAGTGGGTTGCTGGGGCTCAGGGCCCAAGCCAAAGCCCAAGGGATTTAGCCATGGGTGGTGGGGATCAGGTTACAGGCCCCCTGGCTGGGGCTGAAGCCCTTGGGCTTTGGCTTTGACCCCTTCCCTAGCCGGGGCAGTGGGGCTCAGGTTTTGGCTTTGGCCTCCCCACCCTGGCCAGTGGGACTCAGACGGGCTCAGGCTTCGGTCCCCCTCTTGGGGTAGTATAGTAATTTTTGTTGTCAGAAGGGGGTTGCAGTGCAATCAAGTTTGAGAACCCCTGAGCTATAGGAATACAGAGGGTGCATTGTTGCAAAGTTACATACAACATTATAAACAGCAAGAAGTTAAAAATTTTAGACTTCAGAAATCATTTTGCATTTGACATCAGGAGTTATTTTAAGGAAAAGATAAATGCACCACCTTGCAAGCAGTAATCCAATTTGATAGCGACCTGTGCGTAGGGTTGGTAAGTTTGAAATAGAATAACTTCCTTTCCTACGTGCTTGAAAGCTAGAGATACGGGATCAAGTGTTTTGCTCGTAGAGAATTGAAGTGTAATGGCTGCTTTATTCCGGAAGTGTGAAAGCCCCACAATACAGAATGACATGACCTGAATACAGGGAAAGTAATACTGTCACACAATAAACACTATATTTATAGAACAGGGTAACAAAGTACAGGGCGGCATTTAATTAGCATATATTGACCACTTAGCCATTTCTCTTTAGTGGCAAGAGTAGAAGCTGGAGAGGTGTTTAGGATTCATTAAGAGCAAACCCATATCCTAACTTGGGTCTAAATCCTGCAAACACACTTATGGACAAGTGCAACTTTATTTTACAAGTGGGACTATTCAGGTGTGTAACTTTACTCATGCAAGTGTTTGTGGGATTGGATCCAACATATGATAATAAGATATAAAATCTATTAACAGAAATGAAATGTATGTCCATTTCCTACTGGCAATTTTTTGGATGAGGTTAAGACCCGAACTGAGTAAATAACTAATTTTTCAGTTTGCTGGCAGCTTAAAAAAAAAAAAAAAACAGCACATTTATTTTGGGTCAACCCAAATTTTTTCAGAATTTTCACCCAAACAGTAAAAAAAAAAAAAAAAAATTGTTTCCATTTTGGGCCTTTTAAACTGTTTAAGTAAAACCAAAGAAAATTCTGAAACCACTGCCAGTTTTCATACACTGAGCCATCTCACTTCCTCCTTCCTTCTCCTAACCCCCACCTCCTGACTTCCCCTCTGACTGTCTTATGCACTTCTCCAGTTTAGTCACACAAAGGGATTGAGGTGTTTAACTCTCATTGAATGGTGCCTAGAAACCTTTGAAGATCTGGGCCTAGGTGTCAGAGCTCACATGATTGCTGCATACATATAAGCAGCAAGAGGAGTCTCCAAGGCACGCTGTACATTACGGACACACTATTAATTTAACTGATATCGTTAATGTGGAAATAACAGAAGCATGTTTTTACATATTGTTGTATATAGGTAGGTCCTATATTAAATGCATAGACTTGTATACTATTGTAAGTGGTTGTGTCGAAATGATTCTTTCAAGCAGACCAATGCTATCAATACAATTTAAACTTCGGAGTGAAACACTATAGCCTGGAGTTTGACTCTAGTCTCTAATACTTTCTGAAAAGATAACTGAACTTTGACCAGCTCTTCAGCCAAGATCGAGGCTGACGTGCAAAAAGGAGAGTGGTCCACAGCTCGGGTACGATAGACCCAGGCAGACACAATCTTGCATAAATGGTCAGCTGAAAGAGCAGACGTAGCAATGGTTCAGGTGGGTAGCTGGAGCCCCACTATTTAAAAAATACTGTTATTAGTTTCTCCATCTATGATGAGTTGGGGGGATAACAAGCAATGTGGAGGTGACCCAAAACTCTGCCCCTAAACTTCTCCAGCAGGATATCAAGTGACAACCGTGAAAAAAAAACAAGAATCATTGCATCATTAAAAGAGATGCACTTTGCCTGAACATACCTGCAACTGCGTGGTGCTATTTTTAGCAGTTTTGGAAAGCTAGTTTACTCAGTTAATTCTTTTTCTGGGTGTTACACACCCCTGAAAGATGATAAAATGAGCATAGTCATAGCCTGGGAAAGGAGAAGTGTTAAGCAGCAACCTAATACCTGAATCTGCTTTATGTGGTCACTCACATGGGCAGTCCTCTTCAGAAGAAAAGGAAAGAAAAAAGCAGTCTTCACTGTTATATAGTTAAGGGGGCCATGAAACTTCACTGTACCAGCAGCCAAAGAGGGTCCCTGATGCAGATGAAGTCCCTCCGTTTTGTTGGAACATTGTACACGTATGGAGTATTCTTGGCAGGAAACGGAGTCTCTCTCTCTCTCTCTCTCTCTCTCTCACACACACACACACACACCCACCCACCCACCCACCCACCCACCTAGGCTAATCCAGACAAACTAACACCAGATGGAAGTTTCTAGTAGTTCTAATTTCAACACACAAAGTAATTTAATTCAAACATAACATTTCAGGGCATTTCTGAGCACTATTGATCACGTTCTCCTTGTGAGCATTTTACAGAAGTGTCAAACGTATTGGCAGTATTTCATGTTGACTAAACAAAAGTCTTGTCTGTTAGAAATCCATTTCCCTATTCCATCCTTAGCTGCTTTGATTCCTCAAAATTTCATGGCATTATTTTTTTCGAGGTATGACATTTTAAAACCATCACCGTTATGCACGTAATTCCCATCATCTAGGACATCTGGGAAGACAAGTGTTTAAATCCTACTCATTTACTGCTGTAATCTGTGATTCAAAAGATTAAATGGAGAGGTTTTAGTTACTGACATTTTATTTTTTCCAATATGCTTAAGCCAGCCTTGTCATTCAACCTTTCAGTGTGTTCTGTACCACAATTAATGTTCCCAGCGAGATAAACTTAAAATAAGTCAGTGGAACTGGAGCTAATGGCTTCAAGAAACACTTTTGATCTCCAGAGCTTTTACCTTATGATAACATTTTAATATCCTAAAAGTGGCTTGAATTTCTGCAAGAATGTGTTCAGTGTATTTTGAATTGGAACATTTCTTCCCTAATAAAAAAACGCCAGTACTTTGAAATGCCAAATATATTAGAGCTACATTACTGTCTGAAAGAGAAAACCTCTTCTAAAGCTAATATTTAAACACACACTGTTACACTTCTCCAGCTGGTGTAAGTGGTTCCCTGCCACAAATCAGACACAGTGCAGATAAATACACTGTTCAAGCTTATTATAGACACCCACCTCCACCCACCCTTCAGTCCCTCACACACTATTCCATTTCTGGAAGGCCTCATCTGAGCAGACTCTGCCAAACATGCCCAGGGCTTGATTAAGGCATCTCTTCCTGTTCCACAATACAGTTTCAGAGTAACAGCCGTGTTAGTCTGTATTCGCAAAAAGAAAAGGAGGACTTGTGGCACCTTAGAGACTAACCAATTTATTTGAGCATGAGCTTTCGTGAGCTACAGCTCACTTCATCGGATGCATGCTGTGGAAATTGCACAAGACATTTTATACACAGACACCATGAAACAATGCCTCCTCCCACCCCACTCTCCTGCTGGTAATAGCTTATCTAAAGTGATCATCAAGTTGGGCCATTTCCAGCACAAATCCAGGTTTTCTCACCCTCCGCCCTCCCACAAACAAACTCACTCTCTTGCTGGTAATAGCCCATCCAAAGTGACCACTGTCTTCACAATGCATATGATAATCAATGTGGGCCATTACCTGCAGAAATCCAGGTTCTCTCACCCCCCTCCAAAAACCACACACCCAAACTCACTCTCGTGCTGGTAATAGCCTATCCAAAGTGACCACTCTCCCTACAACCTGCATGAAAATCAAAGTGGGCCATTTCCAGCACAAATCCAGGTTTTCTCACTCCCCCACCCCCATACTCACACAAACTCACTCTCCTGCTGGTAATAGCTCATCCGAAGTGACCACTCCCCCTACAATGTGCATGATAATCAAGGTGGGCCATTACCAGCAAGAGAGTGAGTTTGTTTGTGGGAGGGCGGAGGGTGAGAAAACCTGGATTTGTGCTGGAAATGGCCCAACTTGATGATCACTTTAGATAAGCTATTACCAGCAGGAGAGTGGGGTGGGTGGAGGCATTGTTTCATGGTGTCTGTGTATAAAATGTCTTGTGCGATTTCCACAGCATGCATCCGATGAAGTGAGCTGTAGCTCACGAAAGCTCATGCTCAAATAAATTGGTTAGTCTCTAAGGTGCCACAAGTCCTCCTTTTCTTTTCACAATACAGTTGCCACCATTCAAAAGTCAACAGTATTCAAGAGAGTCTCAGTAGACCAGAAACATTCACTTTCTCTTTTGATTTAACTGACCGATTGTTTTGGGGAATGCACATTACTGGAGCAGTCAGATAGCCGACATACTTACTAGACCACAGAGCACTGTTGGACTTTAACAAGCGACTCCTACTCCTGTCTTTACTGAAGCATCTCATGAGGTCTTATGCAGGAGCTTGGCCCGTGTTTGTCCAGTGGCACGGTAATTTAGGGAATAGGAAGCTAGCTATTGACACCTGTTGGTGAACAGGGAGAAGAGCAGCCCAGAGCTGCATCAGAGCTCCAGGCGAACAGGTAACTTCAAGGTGGGTGATGGCGCAGAGGGGGCAGCCATGCAGAGGCAAGTAGCTGTGCTGACGGGCTTTTGCTGAAGCCACAGAGTGTAATGGCATAGCTGACGAACTCCTGTAAGGGCCCCCCCTGTCCAGCTATTAATAAAAGACTAGATGATAGAGCCCCCTGGAGCAAGCCAGACAGCACTTCTCCAGTGGCTAGAAATAGACTTGCCTGAACTCTGGTCTCCATCAATCCTGGACAACAAACAGCGAGCGAAGGAAGTAGCTATTGCAGGAGATGTATACTCAGTGTATACATGTATACAGATCCTCCTCTCACAGTGTAAGACTATTGCCAAGACCCCCGCTGGGGTGGGAGTCACACATATACACAGTTCCTTTATTATTGCTGGCTTCCACGTGTTTATTTTGTGCCCTCTTTATCCCCTAATAAAGTTTTCCTTGTTTTAAACTTGTTGCTAAGTGGGGAAATGTTGCCTACCAAGAATGCCCGTGGGAGGTAATTTAGTTTTCCAGCTTTTTGGGTGGGGCCTCAAGCCAGAGCTATTTCTTAAGTTTCTGGAAGGAACCCTTGGATAATTGAATTCAGCCCTTTTTGCCGAGACAACGCCTGGCAGGAGAGTTAAACCAGTATTAGAAATAATGCTTTCCTTCGATGACAAGGAAAGAATTTTATTATCCTTGAATATGTTTTTGTGCCCTTTCAAACATGCTTATTCTCACAAGATTTTGCTCTAACTTCATATACTGTAGCTGGCAGTGCAAAGCTGAGCCTTGACTCAAACTGAAAAGTGATCCATAAATGGTTGTGAACACAATAGTCTGTGTTCCCAAAAGATCAGATCAAGGTTGGCTGGGGACGGGGATGGGGGAACTGCAGAATAGGAAACTGCTGAAGCAGTTTTCAAGGTATGCATTCAGCTGTTTGAATTATGTTCCTGCCATTAAAATACACAGTAGATAACTGTTTTAAATAGCCCCTGTCAAGATTGCTAGGAGTACCATACCTTGACATTAGGTCTCTAGTAAAGTGGCTACTTCCAGGAGTTTCCCATTTAAAAGGGCTTTTATTATGCTTCAAACTGAACATTGTGGCAGCTCAAAACATGAATAAGAAGTGGGGAAAGTAAATGTTTGATTTACTGAAGAATTCCAGCAAACAAACGGATGCACTCTTGTCCCTGCAGACAAGCAACATGCACAGGGAAAGAAAAATTACTCAAAGCAACAGGGAGCAGGAGATGGGGCAAAGGCTAAGAGAGAGAGAGACACAAAGTTATGTAATGTCAATATATGTTCTGTTTGGCTGATGTAAAAGTTCACTTTAGGATTACAAGGGGTTAATTGCACTTATACAGGAAAGACGACAAAAGCTTCAGCTAGCCACCATTTACCCACACTAGACCTGTTTTCTTTGACATCCTCTCTCTGACCTGCTATCAAGCTCAACAGACCAGTCTGGCAGGGGTTGGAGGCCTTCACAGGTTCCTTTGCACCTACAACTTAAGCCAAAGGGCTTTGGGTGTATAAGCAACATTCAAGGGAGGGGGAAGTGGTGGCCAGGGACTGTTCAAAAGGAACAGGCTGACCCAGAGACAGGCCTTGTGGAGGGGGTCATAGGCAGCTGGGCCTTATCCCTGGAAATTGAGGTGAGAGACATGCATATAGAGTGTTTTAAAGTCCTTCTCTCTTATGCTTTGCTGTATTTGTAGCATTAAGATTAAACAATACTTGGTTTAAGAAAGCTGTCTGGTCACAGCCTCAACCTCTGGTCACAGCTCCCAAAGGAAAGACTTGCAGGTGGTGAGTCCAGTTGGACCTGCTGAAACATCACATTTGGGACCAGCATTCCCTCTAAAATTTGTTTGTTCTGAGTGGGCTACCAACTCCACCCAGCACTACATATTTGCCCTGGGGCAAGCTTACACTTTTCAAAGCAGTACAGTGACGTGTCAGTAATACATATACACATGGATTACACAACAGTGAGTTGAATGCCTGTTAACTTTCCAGAGTTGGAGTGTTAAAAGCCAGAAACTCAGAAGTCCCCAACTTTCCCCCTCCCTCCCCATGAGCCCATACACCCATCCCCTCCCAGGAGATTCAGCCTTTGAGGGATCCCCCTACTGTCCCCTTCCAAGAGCCCTCCCCCCCACCCAACTCCTTACCCCTCCCTGCAGGCTTGCATCTTCCTTGGGAGAAAGGATTTTAGGGTCTGTCCCTCTCTGTCCCACAGCCAGTCCCTCCCCACCTCGGGTCCCCCGGAGGGAGTTGCCAGCGCAGCCTGGAGAGAATCACACAGAGCAGACACCCCTACCTCAGCAGTAGCATGGGCTCCCCTCCCCGCATTCCTCCCCTGTGCCATGGTTCTCTGCCAGGGGTTCATTTCCTTGCCAGAGGATGTGGTGAAGGCCAAGACTATAACAGCGTTTGAAAAGGAACTAGATAAGCTCATGGAGGATAGGTCTATCAATGGCTATTAGCCAGGTTGGGCAGGGATGATGTCTCCAGCCTCTGTTTGCCAGAAGCTGGGAACGAGGGACAGGGGATGGATCACTTGATGATTACTTGTTCTGTTCATTCCCTCTGGGGCACCTGGCATTGGCCACTGTTGGAAGACAGGATACTGGGCTAGACAGACCTTTGGTCTGACCCAGTATGGCCATTCTTATGTTCAGTACCACCAGCCCCTGAACAGCCTCCCTGCCCTCCCTAAGTTGCGCCCCTGACCCCTACCTCCCAACCTCACTCCTTAGCCTTCCCTGCTGGCTTGAGACTTTCCATGGCATCAGGTTCCAGCAGAAGGGCCCAGCAGGACCCAGTTGCTGGCCATACTCCCTCCAGAGCTGGCATCCTCACCCCTCCTGGCTGGCTCAAGGCTTCCTGCCAGTCCCCAGCACCCAGAGATGCTGCAACCTCTGGCTGCTTAAGGGCCTGGTTGCCAGCCACACTTCCAGCCAAACGAGATGCACGGTAGGTACCCAATTGCTGCATGGCTGCACATGTGCGCAGCTTAGGGGGAATGTTGGCTGGGACTCAGTGAGCTGTAGTCAAAGCCCCAATCTAGGAGTGGGAGAATTGTGGAATTCCACCCTAGGACAGATGAAGACAAACGGGCTAAATCCTGAGTGGTTGCACTCAGAGAGACTAGAGAGGGGGTCAAAAGTACAACTAGTCCTGTAACCGTGACAAGCTGCTCCTCTACGCAAGGATGAAGCAAAGCTTTGCTTCCCTGCACACTAAAACGCCTTCTCCCGGATCTGTGTCCCAACCCTGCAAAGCCCACAGGAACCACGGCTCTAGGTTTTGAGCAAAACTGTGCACAGCGCCTGCAGAGGTGCACAAGTAGGGAGCAGCAGCAAGGAGCCTTCCTTCCTTGCATGCAACCAGAGGCCAGGTGCAATCATAGGCCGTGCATGCCAGTGAGCACAAGGACCTCAAGTCTAGCAGCCAGCGCTAACCTCCTAGAGCAGGTGGGGCTATGCTCAGAGGCTTTCTGAAAATCTAAGTACACTATATCCACTGGATCCCCCTTTTCCACATGCTTGTTGACCGCCTCCAAGAATTCGAGTAGATTGGCGAGGCATGATTCCCCTTTACACAAGCCATGTTGACTCTTCCCCAACAAATTGTATTCATCCATGTGTCTGATAATTCTGTTCTTTACTAGAGTTTCAACCAGTTTGGCTGGTACTGAACTCAGGCTTACTGGTCTGCAATTGCCAGGATCGCCTCTGGAGCCTTTTTTAAAAATTGGCGTCACATTAGCGATCTTCAGTCACCTGGTAGAGAAGCTGATTTAACGACAGCTTACACACCATGGTGAGTAGTTCTGCCATTTCACATCTGAGTTCCTTCAGAACTCTTGGGTGAATACCAGCTGGTTCTGATGACTTATTACTGTTTAATTTCTCAGTTTGTTCCAAAACCTCCTCTAATGACACCTCAATCTGGGACAGTTCCTCAGATTTGTTTCCTAAAAAGCAGGGCCAGCTCCAGGCACCAGCGTTCCGAGCAGGTGCTTGGGGCGGCGGTCAGAAAGGGGCAGCAGAGTTTCCGCGGTGGCGGCAATTCGGCGGCAGCTTTTCTGTTCCGCCGGCCATGGTGGCAATTCAGCAGCCGCTTCTCTCTCCCCTGCCATCCACAGCGGCAATTCGGCGACAGGTTTTTTCCACTGCTGCAAAAACGGTAGAGCCAGCCCTGCTAAAAAGAATGGCTCAGGCAGAGCCATCCCTTGGGTAGGGTGAATTGGAGTGACCACTCTGGGTCCTGCGCTTTGTGAGGCCCCACAGGCCAGTGTGATTGGCTGGTGCGGTCGGTCCCAGAAGAGACGAATTCGTCACTGCCGCCCTGGGCCCCGCACACCCCTAGGGACAGCCCTGGGCTCAGGTTTGGGAATCTCCCTCACATCCTCAGCTGTGAAGACCAATGCAAAGAATTCATTTAGTTTCTCCGGAATGACCTTATCATCCCCGAGTGCTCCTTTAGCATCTCAATTATCCAGGGGCCCCACTGATTGTTTTAGCAGGCTTCCTGCTTCTGATGTACTTTAAAAAAAAAAAAAAAAAAAAAACACTTTTTGCAGTTAAAAGGCTCACTCATGGGAAGAGTTCACTGCCAACCTTGAAGAGGCTGCAAAGTGTCTGAGCTCCATTGGGCCCCGATCCTGCAAAACCCTTAAGCATATGCTTGCCTGTAAGCATGTGCTTAAGCACTTTTCTGATACTGAGCCAGAGTGCTTGGCTCCTCACAGGATCAAACCCACTGGGCTTGCCTCTGCTCTCATATGCCTCTAGGATCTTCCGCTGCGGTGGTGCAGCTCTACACTGCCTCCCCTCATTGTCTCCGCGGTGGTATACAGAGCCATAATTAATAGAACAACAATGCTACTAGCACAAATAGTATTTACACCCACACAAACCTTCTCTGTGAAACAATGTTGGCGGTCACTGTCCCAGCCTCTGACTATAGAGCTGCTTGCTAATAAATTTAAGTTCCAGCAGATGTATAGTAATCTATACTGTAGGAGTGCCTCTGATCAGCTGCTGAACATACTATGTGCCACTGATGTGAGCGAGAGCGTGTTAGACTCTGAAATTTAAAAAGCTCTCACTCCTCGTTCTCAGGAGTAGCTCCCCTGCAGACAAGAGAGAGTTACACTGGAGTGAGAGGAAAAACCAGATGCCGAAATGTTCTGCATATTTGAAAGCTTTTTTTCCCCCCTTTCTGTTCACATTTCCACCCCACCCCCAACTTCTGCATTTCTCCACGGTCATGCTACAAGCGTGAGGCTGAATGCTGAGAAGACAACTTGGTGCATACCCAGATGGTCATTGTCAGGTATAATAATTGCCAGTGGTTCATAGTAAGTTTATTAGTTAATTCCCATAAGACCCTCGAATGCAGAATATCCAGAACAGCTGATCTGTATGTATTAATTTCTCTCTCCAAGGGCTCCTTGCCTGCTTTTCATCAACACCGATATTGACGTAGTTTTCATTACTTCCTAGTTGCTCACATGCCACCTCTTTATTTTTCACGTTAAAGAAAAGCAATTTAATAGCACAGCCATTGTAGAAGCCTTGTTGATTTCCTCTCCCTTCTTGTTTATAGAGCTAATTTTTTCTTCATTTCTGTCCTTCAGTCCTGATATGTGCTGAAGGGCTTCTACAAGTATATTTGCCCAACTTTAATTGCTACCAGGGGATTAATGCCTTCAAAATTGTCTACAAAACGTGTCTGTAAGATTACACTGAGTCTTCAGATTGTTCTTTTCACATCTTCATACCTTTATAAAAATTCCTGTGTGGATTGCGTTTTCCTTGCTTGGTCTCAGTGCATATATAAGTCTGAGTAGAATCTAGTCTTTCGAGTTGTGCAAGACTAAAAGCAGTTAACATTTTCTGCTGTATGAAGGATCAAGCCAAGTTCTCCTCCATTTTCTTCCAGAGGGTTTCCACTCACTAAAAGGTGAATTTTCATTGTTCCTTCCATTTCTAAGGACTGGGAATGAACTTTACAGTTTGAAACTTTTCAGGTTGTTAGGCCTTTCTGAGGATGAAGCAACTGCAGGACTCAGCCTTTATTCACTGAAAGTGCCTTGGAGATCTCTCTGATACTACTAATTACTCCCCTGGGGCCCACTTCCCCACCTGCACTGGAGTAAACCAGCAGTAGTGGAATTACACCACTGTAGAAATCAGTGAGGAGAATCAAGTCAACTGTATCTGTAGTAAGTGAAGAAAACCCACCCCTACAAAGCACCTCTATGAAATCAATGCCCAGCAGTGTAGAGGCGGTGGTTGAGTAGTAAGATACCAGCTGCTGAATAGTCAGGTAGGCACCACTCCTCAACTAGCCTACAGCAAAAGGCACTGGAACTATGCCAGTTCACCCAAGCTGGCCCTTAGTCTTCTGTGGATTCCACAATGGCATATGTACATGCACTACGCTCCCCCATCTCCGCAACCATATCCAGTTTGTCAAAACCCTACAGTCCTTACGCTGGCAACACTCCCAGGGACTTCATTTCCGCAGAAATGAGAGACCGAAGAGGCCTGTTAGATTATCTAGTCCACCTCCTGCTAGCAGGGGATGCTTCATTTTGGTACACTGGCCAGCTGAGGTTCAGAGGTCTAAAAGCAACAGGGTTCCACTACTGCTTTTAGGAGACAGCGCCACAAACTATTATACTACATCTCACCAGCAGAATTCTTTTCCTGCTATAAACTCCTTAGGGACTACAGCACTGCCCCCTCGGGCACGTCTACAGCCGAGCTGGGAGGTGTGATTCCTAGCTCACGTAGATGCACCCGTGCTAACTTGAGCATCATAGCCAGGGTAGCCCGGGTGGCAGCTCGCACTACCTACCTGAGTACGTACTCACCCGGGCCCCCGGGTACGTACTTGGGTGGTTAGCTCAAGCCCTCGCCCATGCCATGCTGACTGCACACTGCTATTTTTAATAGTGCAGGTATTTCTACACAAACTGGGAATCACACTCCTAGTTCTTATGTTGCCGGAGGGGTTAGATTCCATTAATCAGGTACATGCAAACAGGGATAAACAAGCAGTTGATCTCCTTCAGGTATGTGCATGATGCCTTTGGGGGGGAGGGGTAGCTCAGTGGTTTGAGCATTGGCCTGCTAAACACAGGGTTGTGAGTTCAATCCTTGAGGGGGCCATTTGGAATCTAGGGTAAAAATTGGGGATTGGTCCTGCTTTGAGCAGGGGGTTGGACTAGATGACCACCTGAGGTCCCTTCCAACCCTGATATTCTATGATTCTATGATATAGTCATTAAAATAAAGTAGATACCAGATACAATTTAAAACCTTCTGCCAAGAGCAAAAAAAAAGGGAGGTCATTTTTGGCAAATTAATATAATCCAGTCTTTTTTGGCCATCTGTAAATAACATTTACCTGAAGCAGCTGGACGAGGCTATATGCAATACCATAAGGAAGTCGTACAATTATCTGTGTTAAGAGTGAATAACTTTCTTGAAATGAAGTTCAAGAATGGACGGGGTGGGGGAGGGAATAATAGGCTCTATGCTTTTTTAAAAAAGATACCCCAAATGCAACTGATCCACAGTCTCCAAAAACTCAGTGAAGTCTCAAGAATCCAAGAGGCAGGAAGCTCATTTACAGTGCATGAGCCTTCCACTCCTTGAGCACTCAGCAAGGCAGTGTCTAATTGGTCTTGTGCAGAAAATTGATGATGCAACCAGATATTATTTATATTGCATTAGCACCTGGATAAGCGTTAAATAAGTCACCTAGCATGTGCCCGTGCATCTTTCCTAAACATGTATAATTTAGAAAGGATAGCAGCTTGTTAATGGCCAGATTCTGATCCCAATAACTGAGGTAAAGGCCCAATCCAAACCCCATTGATATCGATGGGCTTTGGAGCAGACGCTAAATCCAGAGTTACTTCATTGATTGGAGTCACTACAGATTTCCACCGGTGTAACTGAGAACAGAAGCTTGCCACAGGATTTTTAGAAGTCAAAACAGAGTGCAAAGGCCCCAGGCTTTGGTGGTTCCATTACTTTTGTATTGCTGTATATGATTTGGGTCCTCTTATATTTTGTCATTTTAACACTTACACAGTCACCTAAATCTCGATTGCAAATGTTGTACTCAGTTACATAGATGCATCGGTGTAATCTACAAACTGATGAAAAAACCATAAGATTTGCTATATCAGATCAGACCAATTATCCTCCTAGTCCAGTGTCCTCTAACAGCAATTGCTTCAAAGGAAAGTTTAAAATCCCCATTATGTAATAGTGTGCCTAAGTCTTCCGAACCCCAGCCAACTGGTCTTATGTTCTAAAGCATGAGGGTTTATAATGCCTTATCAACATTAACCCTAGCTAGCACCTCTGTTTTCCTGCATATGGGGAGGGAAGAGACTGTTGAGGGCTGGGATAGGTTTCAATTTGGTTTTCCTTCCCGGTTCAGGGAAGTTGCTGGGTTTACTTTGATTTGTATTTTTAATGTATGACAAAGATGCTTAGAGCCAGGGATAGACCGATAGGTTGACATGGTACATTAAAACCTAAAATATATAGCGCTGTTGTGGATAATAGTCTTATTATTCCTGCAAACCACAAATCTCTTTTTGTATCCTGCTATATCAAATCATATGGAAGTGAATTCCACAGGTTCATTTTGCATTGGGTTAAAAAAATCTCATTTATCAGTTTCAAACTTGTTGCCTTTTAATTTTGTTTAGTATTCCCTTCTTATATTGGGAGAGGATAAATAGCAGTGCCTGACTGCTCTTCTCTGTGCCATTCATTATTATCTATTCCTCTGTCATATCTCCTTTTATTAGTCTTCTCTCCAAACTAAGTAGTCTTAAGCTTGTTTAATCTCATAAGAAAGCCCTCCCATGCCCCTAATTATTTTGGTTGCCCTTTGCTGGCTCTTTTTTTATTTCTGCCATAACCTTTTTGAGATGACGTCTATTTCTCCAGCTGTTAAGAAACAGCAATGAGAGGGATCAGCAACAGGAAAACAGAAAATAGGAAGACCCATGTGTTAAACATTTATATTGCAATAGTATCTAGAAGCCTGTAGGAAGGCAGAGCCTCATTGTGCATACAGTACATGATAGTCCCTACCCAAAGAGGCTGCATTCTCAAAATCAGAGGAATCTGGCGGGGGAGGGGGGGGAAGAAGACAACTTAGTTTGTAGACTTACATTTATAACTCAAACCACTGGACAAATTTACCTCTAACTTCCCAGAAAATTCAACCTGTACTTTGAGAAGATGTGATGTACATTTGATACCGACTAACAAGTGTTTATTTTACATGTATAACAAAGGGATTTAGACCCTGCTGTCATGGCAAATCTCAGTGTAAACTTTACTGCACATAACTCTGCAACATCTAAATCTGCATATGGTAGAAAGAACAATGCTTGATTGTCAGATCCAAGGAGGAGTTTGCCATGCTGGCAGTTAGGAAAAACTTTCGACTGGTGCCTTCAGCAGATTTGCTGTGGAAGTCACTGAGAGAACACAGACCCCTGTGCTATCATTTATCAGTCTTTTTAAGAGACTAAAATATTCCAGTGACAGAAATCACTCTGATGCAGACATTAGGGGAACACACCAAGAACTGATCGTCCTATATGAGGAACACTTGAGTAACCAACTTGAGGCCGTAGCCAATGGATGACCTTTTCAAAAGTAATTAAGCGAATTAGGGGCCTAAGTCCCATTTTCAAAAGTGAAGGTCTTACCCTTTTCCTTCACTTAGGCATTTTTAAACATTTTACCCAGAACCTTTATCGTGCTTTTTGTTCCTAGAATGTTCAATATGCCCACGGGGCTTCACTGGAGGGGGAGTTCAATTGTGCACCTTGGAAGAAAAAAAAAATAAAAAAAGCTTTAGCAGTGAATGAACTAATCCAATCCCAGAAAGTGGAGCTCATGGTGCAAACCTAGGAGGCTGGGTCCCCAAGGGAAGCACAAATACAAGATTACTAGGCTCCCAATGGAGTACTTGAAGGAGTTGTTAAAAGCTTACCTTCAAGCTGCTGGGAAATTTACTCTTTGGCTAGCACAGAAGCTGGCAAAGCTGCTGAAATGAAAGGTCACTAATAGAGCTTGATTGCAGTGACCTCACCTCATGCTCAAAGGGGTATTAAAAGATAAATTAACAAAATATAAAGTGATGAGTAAAGCTGCTGCAGGACTGGTAGCTGGATCAGTGAGACAAGCTAGGTGAAAGTCTGCATTCAGCACAAGATATGTACAGCCCTGGATTTTATTTTCCAATTAAGGGATGATAATAATAATAAATATTAATTAATAAATTAACTAGGAATTCCTGGGTGGCCTTTTCAAAAGCCCTTTCTATTGACCGAGCTTTGATTGCATTGAAGTTTTACCATTGATTTCAATGGGAGCTGAGTTGGTCCAATGCAAAGCGCTTTTGAAAACCTCACCCTTTGTGTTCAGAGTGTGTGGAGTAGTTAGTCTAAGTGGAGACAAGAGCAGAGGGGTATGGTCTCACAGGTAAACAGTGCGAAATATCTAGAACAGAAGAGTTTACCACTGCTCAGGAAAGGTGCTGTAATAAATGATTTCACTGTCTCAGCAAAGATGCTGTAGTTAATTCAGCCACAAAGAACACACCAGCCAATTCTCCTCTTAATCCAAACACAGGAAAAATCCCTGTGTGCACTCACAAGAGGAATCTGGCAGCCCCCAAAACCAACATAACTGAGAGCACGGTAGATTGCAGATTGTGCCATTTGGGGGTCTGATCCTGCAAACTGCTATATCTGCAAGTAAAGCTACCCCACTCCACATTTCATTGCCTACTGTGGGACACAGCATGAGGGGGGCTTGTATCCATGGACAAAGTAGTTTTCAGGAAAAGGCAGTACATTTGTAAGTGGTTTCCTCTGATGACTACTAAGAATTCTCCAGTCTGTCCTGCCAATGGGTCGAGTTGCTGCAGGTCAGACAATGAAAATGGTCATAATGATGATCTATTTCACTAGAGGTTTTCAAAAAGAGGCTGGATAGTCTTTGAAGGTTTAGACACAACAAATCCTGCATCTTGGCAGGGGTTTAGACTAGATACCCTTTTAACCCTATGGTTCTATGACTGTATTGTCCAGATCATTCTGGGGGCCCTCTTTTTCTCCTTCTAAGTCTCACTCTGATTTAGTGCAGCTTAGAGTCCTTTTGGTCTGCAGTATGCTGACGGGACATTAATAAATCTGAAATAGATGTACAGGCTCTTAATGCACTACCAGAAATGGACTGGAAGGCTACTGTTCATAATCTGTGCAACATTTAAGGGGGGAAAAGACCTAAATAGGCTTTAAAACAATCATCCTCTTATAAAGTTGTCCAATTTTTGGCCTTGCATATACATCTCAGGGTGGTACATTCAAGCCTCTGGGACGCATCATTAAAAAGAAGCAAGGGCTAATTTACAAGCCATTATGAAATGGACCATAAACTTTAAAAATTGGCTGCAGCTTTTAGAAATAATTTTACAAGATTGAAGACTGAGATAGCTGATGGACTGTGTGATAGCAGGCAAAGCCGGTGCCAAAGACTAAGGGAGGGAAAGCAGCTAATTCCATATTATAGCAAATGCATAAAACATTTATCACACCAAAATGTTAGTTTAAAATAGTAATTAAAATCAGTTTTCCCTCTGTTCAATGGAGATTGGTTATTCATTTGAAGTTCATGAAGCTGCCCTAATTTCAACATCATTATTTCTATGCTCATATCACAGGAGCCATTATATTTTAGATTCATTAAGTAGCTTTCCCTGATTTATTTCCCTTGCTTTCAATCTCCTGTTTGCAAACCTTTGTACTGAACACGGAAATTTCATTTAAAAAGGAGTCTCTTAATGACTGTCTCCTGGAAATACATTTCCAGTGCATATGAGAAAAAGCAGCCTCAAGTAATATGTACAAATGAATTGCCTCTGAGCTGGATCATTTCCAGTCTCTTCTAAACTTAGCACTTTTACCTCTGGACTAAACTGAGTTTCAGTCTGTCTGGCCCCTCCATTCAGCTATTCTCATCGTGTGTGTTTGGTGGGCTGGGGGAATCCTTCTAGCCTCATTTACAAGAGTAAGCACAAAGGACCATACCACTTCCTTCTTGGGACAATCCTGGCTGAAGGCTAGACTATTAGCTCTACCCTATTGCACTCTACAAATCTTCAGCAACCACATGGCCACAATGGCATCCAGGCTAATTTAGAGCAGACTCCAGGCTACCTGGAATTAAACTGCTGCACGGTTTGGGATGTGAGGGTGTTGTGTGCACCCCTCCTATGCTGAAAGGGGCAGGGCAGGGTAGCTGGCACAGAACCAGCTAAATTGGCTTTGCAACACCCAAGGACTCCCCTATGTTGTCGGCAATTCTCAGCTGTTCCTTCAAGGCAGCTCTCTCTGCAATCAAAGCCGGTGTGGAGGACTGGGCCCTCAGGCTGTACTAGTGAAAGTATTTGACAGTAGTGGAGATGTTTAGACATGAAACAGATAAGCAGTTTCATACTCCTTGTCACAGTTCAGGGTAACTGCACCTGTATTCCCCATCCATTGTCCATCCAGGGCATCCACCTTTAGGCTCCCATCACCTCTCTTAGGCAGAGACCCATATGCCACTCCCTTCTAACCAGGGGTTTTCATGGCTGCACAGCTCCCTGCCTAACAGTGGGATATGCCCAGCAAGCCAGACTGACTAAACAGGCCAGTGTCTGTGCTCTGCTTTCTCTACAAAGGCTACAAACTGTGTAGTTGCCCAGAGTTACAAGTTACCACACAGCTATTTCTAAGCAAGTCCATTTATTCTTAAGGTAAAAGCATTAGAGAGAGAACATTAAAAACAAAAGAACCCATACACAGGCAAACAAACAAAAAAAAAAACACACACTTACCAGAGGTCACCCATCAGTCTCATGGAGCTCTAGTCAGTCAAGTCCTTCCAACCCTTCGGCAAGCATTGAGGCCCCTTCTGGAACACAAAGTCCTGGCTGTATGCTAGATCAGAAAGAAGGCCTGAGTCAGGCTATTTATCCAAAATCCTTTGTCTGTTGGTCTCTGGAGACACTAGTATATGTAATCATCCCTGGGAGGGTTTACAACTTGGCTGAGTTGTCTTAACCACCACTCAATGTTGTCAGTTCCTGGAGGACCTGTGCTAGCCCTCCCCCATGGAGTAGAACACAATCACATATAAACCATTCATTTAAAAACAATGGACCCTAAAGCGATTGCATAGGGTTGCACTGTCACATGTACCCCCTTGAGAGGTTACACACTATCCCTGCCCACACTAATACATACACTTAATAAATAAGGTCTTTCAAGGATATTGCAGGAAATTGCCAGATCTGTCACACTCCTGCCTCAGCTGTCCCTGCACATTTGACTAACCCCCTGCCTATGCCAATCACAGGAGTAGTACAGGATTTGCATTTTAGTTAACAGGCAATAACAATGCTCATCGAAAAGAGCAATTGAAATGTTTAGCTTTTAAAAAAAATAGATTTCTGTAGGTAGATTGGATTGTTTTACAGTAATCAATGTGCTGATCTTATCAGAGAAAGACTAGGAAAATTGCTGCCGTCTACTGATGAAAAGGAAGAGGGGAATCCTGAAGACCAGTTCCGAGCACAGTTCTAAAATACGAGTTTCTTACGTTTTTTATTCAACTTGCAAATTCTGCTCTGGAAAGTGACTTTATGAAAATGGCACCTTCTTAGGTCCTGATCCTGCAACAGAGATCCCTATGCCTGCAGAGGGGCACAGGAGCGCCACCCACATGCATCACATTGTAGATCAACGCCTTGCCCAGCAAATCAGCTCTTGTGCTTATTCAGAGTCCAATCTACCGACTTCAGTGATTAATAATAACAATTTTACCGATTTTTACTCCTGACGGCATTGCAGAAACAATATAGCTCAGAGAGCGAGCTGGACTTTGGTTTTCTCTTGTGCAGCATTGGCAGAAGTGGTTACTGAGTTCCAATGGATTACACCTGTGGAAACTCATGGGCAGCAATGACATTGCACAGGTAATAATAAATAAAACCTAACCCTCATACAGCACTTGTTTACCAGTAGATCTCAATGCACTTGAGTTTCACTTGAATATAGTGTGCTTGGCATGGAGGTAACTGGGGTCTTACTACGTCCTGCAGAACTTCTATTACAGGTGATGTATTGGAAGGAAATAACTAGACCTGGTTTTAAAAAAGATCACAGGAATTTTTTTGAATATGTGAGGGGTTTTTTTTGTTTTTAAGTCATGGAATTTTTTGGTTGTCACCATTTTTCAGGGTTTTTTTCCCATTGAAAATTAATGGTTTGACTCAAAAAATGTCAAATATTATATCAGAAAATTTCAGCCAACTCCAGACACAACCCAGCTTGGCTCTTAGATGCAAGATGGAGGAGCAGCCCTTCGCAGGAGTAAGTTAGCATAGCTCCAATGACCTTCCATGGAGCTTTGCTGATTTATTGACTGCATCTGAAGGGTAAGCAATTAGAAAGAACATCTTCTTACTTGCATTACCACATCCTATGGAAATCCCTGGAGATACAGCCATTGAGGCTCTAATGTCTGTTCTACAATCACCGATCAGAAACGCACTTCACAAGTAATTAAATATTCATTGTCTCTGGGACGGAACCCCAGCTCTCCCTCCTCCAACATGAGTGCCCAATCAGCCAGGCTAGAGAGTCACTCTCACGGCTCTCTTGTCCCAATTAATATTTAAATATTTATACAAAAACTAATAAGCTTAAATGGAAGAGATTGAGCAGAACCCCAAAACAGCCTATAGCCCAGTGATTCAGACACCCTCTGGAGAGGTGGGAGATCTGGGTCCAAATCCCTGTTCCACACCAGGTAGCGAAGAGATTTGAACCTGGGTCTCCCACACTTTAGGTAAGGGCTCTAACCACTGGGCTGCCAGGAAGAAGAACAGGAGTGGAGAGAGGTGCACCTCCTCAGGTTTTTTGTGAGAAAGGGTTGACTTGGTTTAGACACCCAAGTCCAGGAAAAGATTCATGGCTGTGAATCCCAAGGGGAGGAAGATGCTTCCCATTAGGCACCTAATTCCTTGGCATTTCCTATTGGCTCCTCAGCATGCTGACCTTTGTGAATCCCATTCTTAGGCACCTCTCTCCATATATTGTGTAGGGAGTCTGGGCGCCTAACCTGGGGGAGAGGGTACCAGTAGGTGGCAGGATGCCTAAAAGTTAGACCCAATCTTGCAATGCCTGAGTCCCTGTCACCATGCCTTGGTGGGTGCTGAGAATGCCAAATTCAGGACAGACTGCTGAGAAGTAGGGAAGAATTACCCCAAACTGGTGATTATTCTATCATTAGATATACCAGACCAGTATCAAATACAGGGTTCTTCTAATCCCAAGAGATCAGACACCTAGCCAGGTCAATATAGAACTCAGATCTTACCCAACAATCGCGCTGATGCCAAGCCTTTGGTAACTAAAACTAAAGGTTTAATATGAAAAGAAGCGAGTTAATAATGGTTAATAGATCATATACATAGAAATGATTGCAAAGTCTTTGTATAAGGTTTGTAGCAGTGATGGAATACACTGCTGACTTGTAAAGTCTCTCTGGTAACTTCCAAAAGATTGGAAGGTTCTCAGCCTATAGTTCAAAATGCTCCTTTTAGTTGTAAATCTACAGTCCAGAGAATCAGGGCAGGAAAGAGGCAAAATGGAGATCTCAGGGGTCTTTTATATCCTCTGCCACATGCCTGGAAAGTTACTCTCCCTGTTTGTGGAAAGTTACTGGCCTTAGATGGAGTCCAAGGTCACATGAGTATATCACACATTCTGACATGGCTTGATGACTCTCAGGGGGTAGCCATTGCCCATATTCTTGCTGAGGTGTCCACAGGAAGAGCAATGTGGGAAGAATGAGTTTGTTCTATCGCCCATTGTGAGAGTAAGTGTCCTTGGGCTGTCTGGCTTTAATCTAAATTTTACCTGGTGGGTGTTACCCAGAAATACAACACATCTGTATGATGCCAATACATAGCCAACATCCATAATTTCAGATACAAAAAATGATACATGCATATAAACAGGATAATCATACTTCGGCAAATCATAACTCTTCCATTGACACCTTACATGGCTGACGTTGTACAAGATTTGTTGCAATTGTATAGCAGTGGCAATATCAATGATATAAATGGTCATAATCAATGCTTTGTGGATCTAGCCCATAGTGATTAACAGCAAAAAGCAGATAAACCCCCTGGGTACCCGGCAGATGGGATAAAATGCACCTCCAGTTCCATCCCAAGTATGTCATCTTTGAAGTCACCATGTTACACAGAGTGTGCATCAGGGACCAGCTCCAGAGGTAGGGGTTAGTGAGAAAAGAATGGAGTCTGGAGTCTTATAAGGAAAGTTCTGAGGCAAGGAGTATATCTTCACATGCTTGCAGAGCACCTTACATAATTAGACCCTAATCCTGACTGGGACCCCTAGGTGCTACTGGAATAAAAATTTAAAAAAGGAGCATGGAGTAGTATGCTAACCACATGTCTGGGAGGACCTCAGGACCTCTTGAGATCCTCATTCTGCCACTGAAAGCCTCTGTGACCTGGGGCAAGTCACCTACAGTATCTTCATCTCAGTTTCTCCATCTTCAAAATAAGGTGAGCAATACTTATATAACTCAGAAATATTGGGCCATTCCATGAGTTATTACTCCCACCACTTTGAAGATAAAACATTTCTTAAAGTCAGAGTAACTGGGATTATGTAACCTAATTGATCATTGTAATTATTCCAGTTGTGATATTTAATTTCACCCCTCCTTTTATGATTTGATAAAAAAATCACATAGTCCAGCAAGTTTAAAGCTCTGAGCTGGCAAAGCTCCTTCAACAGCGCTCTTAAACAGAGATAAATACTTGAGTCTGCTGCAATGAGCTGAAATACTATGAAATTCTTTATTCCAAAAATTTGCCTTATGCAGGCCACTGTGCAGTGTAAATAATAGTTTTATGATATTTTCTGGTTTGGGTGATGTATAGCTGGCTCCACGGGTTACCAGTGGATAACTTACTACATTATTACCGTTACACGTGTATATGGGAGAAGGCCAACTTTATCAGGAAGGACAACGCTTCCAAGGAAAACTGCTGCCAAGAGGTGCAGAACAATCTTTGCCCCTTCAAGAGGGACAACATCAAACTCTCTCCGTACAACCGATGACGGTTCCCGAAATCCTTGTTGCTGGGGTTTGGTTTCCTGGCTATGCCAGTGTTTCAACTAAACATCTTCTGCGTGCTGCCACGGTCAGTCCATCTGCAGTCAACAGCACGCATCAGTTCTTTGATGGCGCAGAGGTTAGGACTGGAAAGGGGATCCAGTAAAGCCACAGATTCCTAAAATACAGCCCCCTCTTCTCTGAGAGATGTTTCACTTTCTCCCATATGCCAAAGGCATGAGACAAATCTTAGCGCAACAGTAATCAGAGGGGGTGAACGTGATAATTTTGAGTACCCTTGGATTTCTGGACCATATACACCCTGCATTAGCAGTGCATTCATTGAGACATTCCTGTGGCGGGAAGAACACCTCAGTCCAACACTGTGGCATTTAATTTCAGAAAGGGGAACTAAGCAAAAATGGGGAGGTTAGTTAAACAAAAATTAAAAGGTACAGTGACTAGAGTGAAATCCCTGCAAGCTGCATGGACACTTCAAAGACACCATAATAGAGGCTCAACTTAACTGCATACCCCAAATTAAAAAACACAGTAGAAGAACTAAAAAAGAGCCACCGTGGCTTAACCATGTAAAAGAAGCAGTGAGATAAAAAGGCATCTTTTAAAAAGTGGAAATCAAATCCTAGTGAGGTAAATAGAAAGGAGCATAAACACTGCCAAATTGAATGTAAAAACATAATAAGAAAAGCAAAAAAGGAGTCTGAAGGACAGCTAGCCAAAAACTCAAAAGGTAATAAAATGTTTTTTGAGTACACCAGAACCAGGAAGCCTGCTAAGCAACCAGTGGGGCCCCTGGACGATCGAGATACAAAAGGAGCACTTAAAGATGATAAAGTCATTGCAGAGAAACTAAATGAATTGTTTGCTTCAGTCTTCACGGCTGAGGATGTTAGGGAGATTCCCAAACCTGAGCTGTCTTTTGTAGGTGACAAATCTGAGAAATTGTCAGATTGAAATGTCACTAGAGGAGGTTTTAGGAATGACTTGAGAAAGTTAACAGTAACAAGTCACCGGGACCAGATGGCATTCACCCAAGAGTTCTGAAAGAACTCAAATGTGAAATTGCGGAACTATTAACTATGGTTTATAACCTGTCCTTTAAATCAGCTACTGTACCCAATGACTGGAAGATAGCTAATGTAATGTCAATATTTAAGAAGGGCTCTAGAGGTGACCCTGGCAATTACAGACCGGTAAGTCTAACATCAGTACCAGGCAAATTAGTTGAAACAATAGTAAAGAATAAAATTGTCAGACACATAGACTAACAAATTGTTGCGCAAAAGTCAACATGGCTTCTGTAAAGGGAGATCATGCCTTACTAATCTATTATAGTTCTTTGAAGGGGTCAACAAACATGTGGACAAGGAGGATCCAGTGGACATAGTTTACTTAGATTTCCAGAAAGCCTTTGACAAGGTCCCTCACCAAAGGCTCTTACGTAAATTAAGTTGTTGTGGGATAAGTGGGAAGATCCTTTCATGGATTGAGAACTGGTTAAAAGACAGGGAACAAAGGGTAGGAATAAATGGTAAATGTTCAGAATGGAGAGGGGTAACTAGTGGTGTTCCTCAAGGGTCAGTCCTAGGACCAATCCTATTCAACCTATTCATAAATGATCTGCAGAAAAGGATAAACAGTGAGGTGGCAAAGTTTGCAGATGATACTAAACTGCTCAAGATAGTTAAGATCAAAGCAGACTGTGAAGAACTTCAAAAAGATCTCAAAATATGAAGTGATTGGGCAACAAAATGGCAAATGAAATTTAATGTGGATGAATGTAAAGTAATGCACATTGGAAAAAATAACCCCAACTATATATACACACAATATGATGGGGGCTAATTTAGCTACAACTAATCAGGAAAAAGATCTTGGAGTCATCATGGATAGTTCTCTGGAAGTCCACGCAGTGTGCAGCAGCAGTCAAAAAAGCAAACGGGATGTTAGGAATCATTAAAAAAGGGATAGAGAATAAGACGGAGAATATCTTATTGCCCTTATATAAATCCATGGTACGCCCACATCTTGAATACTGTGTACAGATGTGGTCCCCTCATCTCAAAAAAGATATACTGGCATTAGAAAAGGTTCAGAGAAGGGCAACTAAAATGATTAGGGGTTTAGAACAGGTCCCATATGAGAGGAGGTTAAAGAGGCTAGGACTTTTCAGCTGGAAAAGAGGAGACTAAGGGGGGATATGATGGAGGTATATAAAATCATGAGTGGTGTGGAGAAAGTAAATAAGGGAAAGTTATTTACTTGTTCCTATAATATAAGAACTAGGGGCCACCAAATGAAATTAATGGGCAGCAGGTTTAAAAAACAAATAAAAGGAAGTTCTTCTTCACTCAGCACGCAGTCAACCTGTGGAACTCCTTGCCTGAGGAGATTGTGAAGGCTAGGACTATAACAGGGTTTAAAAGCGAACTGGATAAATTCATGGCGGTTAAGTCCATTAACGACTATTAGCCAGGATGGGTAAGGAAAGGTGTCCCTAGCCTCTGTTTGTCAGAGGGTGGAGATGGATGGCAGGAGAGAGATCACTTTATCATTATCTGTTAGGTTCACTCCCTCTGAGGTACCTGGCATTGGCCCCTGTCGGTAGACAGGATACTGGGCTGGATGGACCTTTGGTCTGACCCAGTATGGCCGTTCTTATGTTCTTCTGAGACAACAATTAAGGCCCAACTCCTAATTGCACCAAACTTTTTTAATTAAGTTATCTTGTTGATAGGTGAGTGTTGATGGAGAGAGGAGATCAGTTTCTGTCTAACTCGGAACCAGGAAATTCTGGATTCCAAAGCAAGGGAAATATCCTCTCCCCAGGCCCCTAGCCCCAGGTCCATTAAATAATGAAGGGTACAAAAATAAAGAAAAGTGTCAAACATACGTCTGCTGGGTTAATCAGAACCAGGCTTGAAAACTACTCTCAACACAGTCGTAGCACTCCACCGCCAGCACGCAGACACGTTGCGCTGGGACATGTCTATTTGCTTGGCCGCTGTACTGATCATTCCTGCAAAAGTGTGTAAGCGCATTAGACTAAGCAACTAATTGGGCACCTGTTAATGTTTATAGAGAAAGACAGGTAATAGCTCCCTACCTCAAAATATTTTATTTATGTACAAGTATCACAGCACAAACAACTAGACTGATATTCCATTGCTTGCAGTTATCCTCAAAATACTCTTCCTAACCACAGGGACATAGGACTGTATGTTGCCAAATGAGCCATGTGCATTTTAGAGGATGGAGGGCAGAGCGGTCATGCTCTTCTCAAGTATCAGCTACTGGTCACACCAAAGCTGGGCCAGCAGAAAAGATGCTTATTTGGTTAAGTAACTGGTCCAGAAACAAGACAGTGCTCATGCCAGATAAACAATGGCTCAGGTGGCAGGTTACCGCTTGACTAGTAAACCTTCCAGTTCTCCTGTGAATGGTTACATCTATGTTTGACAGGCTGGTTAGCTGAGCTCTAGATACTATCCAGATCTACTGTACAGTTCTAGGTCAAAAAGAAAAAGGAGGACTTGTGGCACTTTAGAGATGAACAAATATTTGAGCATAAGCTTTCGTGAACTACAGCTCCCTTCATCAGATGCATTCAGCTGTCCATTCCTGTTCCGTAGTGAATTGAGGCATGTTCTTAAGCGCTTTGCTGAAATGGAGCTCTAATGCATTTAAAATACAAAACACTTCAGCGTTTTTCACTTGTATTATCCTCACAGAACCAGGCACTGGAAGAATATTTTCCCTCTACATTCTCCTCAGAGGACCATATTCTCAGCCTTCTACTGACAGAGAAATCAGCCTAACAGAAGCATTTATGTCAGGTTATCTTACAAAGACTATTTCAGCTGTATTGTCTAGAGAAGACCATCTGTATAATATTTGCCTGTCAGGAAAAAAAAATCTATTCCATTTTCCCAAAAGGAAAATTTCTATAACATTTCTCTGACAGGTAAGTTATAATTATCCATGCAGGAACACATCAGCTGGATTCCCTTGACAAGAAAAAAAAGTGGGGGCAGCGGTTCCCCTGGAAGAAAAATCTAGTAAATGAAGTGCTGATAGATTTCTTTTGCTAACAAAGGTGCAGAATTGCATTGTGTTATGGAAAGGAAAAAATTACAATACAAATAGAGAACCTAAAGTACAAATAGCACAGTAAAGCAAACTTCAACAGGATAACACAGAGACAGCAAATAACATATCAGACCTGAGCCAGAATCACTGAGTAACTACTACCCACACAAATCCACAGATAAGCTGGTACCTTGACCTATCTAGTGCTCCAGAATCTGTGCTTCATGTATTAAAAGCCTGAACATAATTGGCTAACATTTATCAGTGCAACGTCTTATTAGCAAGTCAGTGTCACTGCTCACGCAGGAAAGAAAGTGCAGTAGAAATTAAAGAAAAAGAAGCTAAAAACTATTTTTCATTGCTGTGCTATGGGCTCTCTCTCCTTCTAATGGCTTTACCTTTCAAATGACCCTACATAGCTGGCAGAAAGAGAAGGGGCACACCGTGTCAGAAATGACAGAGAAATATTAGATTATTCTAAAATCAGGACAATAATCACAGTTTACCATAATAAAATATTGTGATAAGATGAAAGCAAACATATTGGTGTTATAATGAACTCGTTTTATTTTCTGTCCAATTATTGTGACAAAATATTACTGATGAAATCAAGATTTCCAGGCCCTTAAAATCCATCTGAAAGGATTGATAGCTACAGTTGGAGGAAACGCACCCTGAACATAACTCACTCATTCGTCAGCTTCAGCATGGTTGTTGATTCATTCCCAGGCATTCATCAGAATAGTTAGGAGACACTCAACCTTGTAGGTTTTAAACAGGCAAATCTACGGCTCTGAGCAGACAGGAAAGTAGTTGATAAAAGGATGGAATAAAGTCTGGCTCTGGAGTTCTGGTTGTTCATTCCAGTGAGCTACTTAAAACTTCCCCACGGGAGCTTCATTTCAGTGCATCTTTACATTCTTTAAATTAAATGATTAAAGTCTGCTATTTACCAACCCCCTTCCTCCTTACAACAAAAATGACATCTTTAAAGTTATTCAGATATGTTAATTGCTTCTTTTCAAAACGTAAAGACTCTGTAGAGGATGCAGGGAAGTAAATATATAGAATCTCTTTCAAAGAAAGATATTTTGGCAACCTGTTTTACATTGGTATTGGTCAGATGTGGCTTGAGTTTTGGATGTTGTGTGCCGTTCCCTGGTTTCCAGAAAGTGAAAAAATTCAGTAATGATGTTGACTGTGTTTTCAAATATATTGATCTGTTGCATCTTGATATCCTGTTGAATTGTATGTATTTTTGTTGTATGTGAAGTTAAGACATATTGTTATATGGGCTAGCAGAATACATTGGGAGACTCCCATAGCTGGCCTTTCCGTAGGGACAAAGGAGAAACAAGCAGCGGCCAGACAGGAGTTAGTGGATTCTTCTTGATGAGCCTTTATCTCTGAGGCTTCTCAGAGAAGGCACATACGTAAGGAGGACTGCCTGACCCCACATCACAGCAAGGATCTTTCTAGCAGCTGGAATAAGGTTTAAAAGAGGGACAATCTTGGCCTCTTCCCCAAATCTCAACACCTGGAAGATTGTCTGGAAGACAAAGACTTTGAACTAGGGAGATTGGTCCCAAGCTGAAAGAGAGTTTAGTCTGAGTATTGAGAACTGTAAGCTGCTTGTAACATCTAGGAGGGTGAGAGACTGATGCAAATCTCGCTTAGTCTGTTAAAATTAGAATTTAGACTGTGTTTTTATTTTTATTTCCTAGGTAACCAACTTTGATCTCTATGCCTGCTATTTATAATCACTTAAATCTTTCTTAGGTAAAATATAAAACAGATTTATTACTACAAACAGTCTGGTTTTGGTTGAAGTGCTTGGGGAAATCTCAGCTCAGGTTAACAAAAGGGTTATTGCACATCCACTACCCTTTTGTCGGAGAGGTGAACTTATTAATGAGCTTGCACTGTCCAAGGGAACCTTGAGCAGTATGAGATGGTATATATTAAGGGTGCAAGGCTGGGAGCTGGGGTGATCTGCTGGTGCCTTTCTCTGTATAATTTATGAGTGGCTCAGGGACTATTCAAGCAATTTAGCTGGGAGTGTAGTTCCACATGCATATGGCTGAGTGATCAGAGCCTGGAGGGATTTGCTGCTTGTCACTAGCATAGCTTTGATGGAGACAACCCAACCTAGAGATTTAAGGAGGCACAGTGGTCCCACAGTTCCAGGTTGTACATCACACCACCAATAAAGACTGATTCTATAGCCCTTATTCAGGCAAAGCTTTGATTTGCTTCACTGAAATCTAGACTCATTTGTCCTGTTCCAAATGATCTATACCTTATGTCCATTGAAATCTATACTAATTGTTGGGTGCCAATTGACTGATTCAAAGCCCTTCATTTTCAGTTTTTATTTTATTTACAATTTCCCAAGAATTTATCAGTGTATATTACAAAAATTTAAAAACAGGTGAAAAATCAGTGCAAAAAACTACCTACCGTTTTCTGGATTAATACTGGGAAATAGGAGGACAGGAAAAAAAGCAACTAATAGAGAAAAGTGAGCATATTGAAAGAGCAAGCTGTCCGATGTTTTAGTTTATTTCATGAATGGTATATTAACAGTACATACACATTCACGTGCATGCATGTGTGTCTTCCAATATAGGACCTTACTTTTGACAGCCTCACATTTACATTTAGACGAATTTATTAACAAACACATCTACCTAATGTGATGTATTGGATGTTCTTAACACAATATTTTCAGGTACTTGAGCGGCCCAAAATTCAGGGAAAAATCAGTAACCAACAAGTAACAGCTTTTCTAAAACATGGGAAAATGTTGGTAAAAATTGGTAAACTGAAAATGAAAGATCTGACATATATCCTATGTCCATTGAAATCTATACTAAATTTATCAAGAATGTTTGAGTCCTACTAAGACAAATTATGTGGCTGAGTGCTGAGCCATGACATTGGTTTGCGTGGTAAGCCTTCCAGAAATTCTAATATTTTTTTTTAATATATATTTTTTATACACTATAGCGCTCCTATCCTCTGGTCATTACTCAGATAAGCACCCCATTCAACTCAATCATGTTTGATTGTCAATGGGCACTTTGCCCAAGTAAGGTCTATGGAATCAGGTTCTATATTTCCATCCATAAAAACATGATCATAACATCTGGCAGAGTAATGTCTCCCCACTCTACCCGATTATTTATACCCTTGATTCCTGCTAATGTTCTTGTCAAATGAGTATAGATTTATTATTTTAATTATCTTAAGCTTGTAGAGATTTAAACATCTGTTATAGGTGTTCAATAAGTATTAGAACAGCAATCAATTCTTCTTTAAGCAGAGGAATGATTTATGGTTTTCTGAGGATAGCTAAACACACTGTAGTCGATACCAAAAGGATATTTTGAAGGGAAGCAGGAGGCCTTTATAATTAGCTCATAATTATTCTATTTAGGATGCCTAGATGAAACATAACATTAGGAAACACTAAATCATTTAATATGTTATCCTGAGAGCCTTCATGGCAAAGAAACAGCATTCTCCTTTCCTCGCATCAGGACAGCAATTTATGGATTATCTATACAGTTTATGTCCTCCAAGGACAGAATTTATCCTTGATTACCCAAGATTTATCATGTTTGGGTAACAAATCAGTTAGTGATGATGGACCATAAAAAGTTTGGACCAGAGGCTTTTCCTACATTCTGAATCTCTTTGGGCTTTAAAGCCAGCTGGAAATCTCAGGAGAAGAAGCTTTCTTGTGAGGTTTCTAGGACTTTTTGCTTTGGGCCATGTCCAAGGTTCCATTAAAATAGTGTCTCATGGAAAGGAGAGTGATCTTGAATTATAATCTTGTAAGTCTAACTTCCATCCTGACTTAAGTAATATTAATATATAGTGTAATTCATAGATATATCTGTCTACAGTGGGGCCTGCTTCTCCTCAGTGTCATCAGGCAAGGTCAGGGGTGACACCACTGAAGTCAACAGAGTTACACGAGTGTAAAACCATTGTGAGGAGACTCTGGAACACAATGCCTCATTTCGTATTAATAGTTGAGGAGTTTAACTAGGGCTGTCGATTAATTGCAGTTAACTCACACAATTAACTCAAAAATTAATCACAATTTAAAAAATAAATTGTGATTAATTGCAGTTTTAATTGCACTGTTAAACAATAGAATAGCAATTGAAATTAAATATTTTCGATTTTTTCTACATTTTCAAATATATTGATTTCAATTACAACACAGAATACAGAGTGTACAGTGCTTACTTTGTTACTTTATTACAAATATTTTCACAGTAAAAATGAGAAATAGTATTTCAGCTCACCTCATACAAATGCCAAAGTGCAATCTCTTTATTGTGAAAACGCAACTTACAAATGTAGATTTGTTACATAACTGCACTCAAAAACAAAACGTAAAACTTTAGAGCCCTCAAGTCCACTCAGTCCTACTTCTTGTGCAACCAATTGCTAAGAGAAACAAGTTTGTTTACATTTACAAGAGATAATGCTGCCTGCTTCTTGTTTACAATGTCACCTGAAAGCGAGAATAGGCTTTCGTATGGCATTTTTGTAGCCAGCGTTGCAAGGTATTTACATGCCAGATAGCTAACCATTCATATGCCCCTTCGTGCTTTGGCCACCATTCCAGAGGACATGCTTATGACACTCGTGAAAAAAAATGCGTTAATTAAATTTGAGACTGAACTCTTTGGGGAAGAATTGTGTGTCTCCTGCTCTATGTTTTACCCGCATTCTCCCATATGTTTCATGTCACAGCAGTCTCGGATGATGACCCAGCATGTTTGTTTTAAGAACACTTTCACTGCAGATTTGACAAAATGCAAAGATACCAATGTGAGATTTGTAAAGATAGCTACAGCACTCGACCCAAAATTTAAGAATCTGAAGTGCCTTCCAAAATCTGAAAGGGATGGGATGTGGAGCATGCTTTCAGAAGTCTTAAAAAAGCAACACTCCAATGCTGAAACTACAGAGCCCGAACCACCAAAACAGAAAATCAACCTTTTGCCGCCGGTGACATCTGACTCAGATGATGAAAATGAACATGCATTGGTCCGCACTCCTTCGGATCATTATCGAGCAGAACCCATCATCACCATGGATGCATGTCCGCTGGAATGGTGGTTGAAGCATGAAGGGACAAATGAATCTTTAGTACATCTGGCACATAAATATCTTGTAACGCCAACTACAACAGTGCCATGCAAATGCCTGTTTTCACTTTCAGGTGACATTGTAAACAAGAAGCAGGCAGCATTATCTCCTGTAAATGTAAACAAACTTGTTTCTGTTAGTGGTTGGCTGAACAAGAAGTAGGACAGAGTGGACTCGTAGGCTCTAAAGTTTTACATTGTTTTGTTTTTGAATGCAGTTATTTTTTGTACACAACTCTACATTTGTAAGTTCAACTTTCATGATAAAGAGATTGCACCACAATACTTGTATTAGGTGAACTGAAACATACTATTTCTTTTATTTTTACAGGGCAAATATTTATAATAAAAAATATAAAGTGAGCACTGTGCACTTTGTATTCTGTGTTGTAATTGAAACCGGTATATTTGAAAGTGTGGGAAACATCCAAAAATATTTATATAAATGGTATTCTATTAACAACAGCGTGATTAACTTTTTTAATCACTTGACAGCACTCCTATTAACCTAGTAATACATGTATTCTTGGATTTAGACAAACCGCTCACAAGGTTTGCCTAGCCAACATACCCAAATGTGTATACCCGAATATATAGATTGGGGATCACTCCCTTGAACAATGACTATGCATGCAATTATGAAAGGCTGTGCTCTGCTTGCAGCTAACCCAGCTTCTGCTGAACAGCTAATGTGGTTTATGAACAAAAGAAAGTACAGTTCAATAGCCCGACAGGCCATGTGCATGAGGCTGAGAGCAAGGGACTGGTGTTCTAATGTCCTCTCTGCCTTGGTCAGATTAGTTAATCGGTGCCATCACACTGAAGTTCCCTAGAATGCTACTGCTGATGCTCTGGAAAGCAGGTGATCATGTTAGAGAAGAGTCATGGTTTTGAGGAGGTATAAAAAAAAAGGTTTCACAGGCCCAACCCACAGTACTAACTACAACTCTTCTTACTATCTATGAACCTGCTCACCACCCCCTCCACAGGCACAACTTACCTTTCTCAGTGTTGCAGTGTGCAGAGCCATTGACAAGGGCAGGTCTGGTCTCGTATCACCCTTCACAATTCTTCCCTCTGGTGATACAATCCCAGCATTTCCACTGGTTTTGGACCTTATGCAGCCATGGAAGGCTGCTCAGGATCTTGCCAAAAGAGAGTTGTCCAGGGAAAGAAACAAACTGAGGGCAAGGAAGATTCCCAGTCTCCTGTTGGTATCCCCTGGCTCTGTCCTATAATCTATTATTGTTACCTTAGAGACAGTCTGAGATTGGTTCAAAACTGAATTTTCTGAATGTATTATGCAAGAAATCCTTAAGAGCAATCCTACTGCAATTCATGTTACTTGCTATGTGAATGTGGCTAAACAGAAAAATGTTCCTTTTATATATCATCTTGAGCCACTGCCCTTGAAAAGGAAAGGAAACAGATTTTTGAAGGTAACAAGGCCACACGCATTTCATGCGGAACAATAAAAGCACGACCACAATTGTAGCTGATCACCCATTCTCAACCACTATGTCCTGGACAAATTTTAAGGGATTAAAAGGAGCAGAAGTTGAGCCACTCAGAAACTGCAGAATGCATTAAAGGCTACACAGATAAAATATTAAAAGAAACCTTATTAGGAGAAAGAAATCAACTTCAATATGAAATATAGAAAATTAGCATCTTTTTCAATTTTCAAATCTCAATCTTGTAGCCATGGAATGGACTAACATTTTGGTGCATGGGAAAAAAATCAATATTTACTATTCAGATAAAAGGGATTGCATTAATAGTCCTTGAGTGTGTCCAACCCATTAGTGTGAAGAAACACTAAGTTGCTTAAGAGATGTATAAACCAAACAATCCTTTTGTAAAAGCCAAACTGCCCCCTAAATTCCAGTTACAGAATTGTTTTTCCTGGTAGGGGGAATGGGACTTTGACTTTCAAAACTGAGGTTGAGCTTGTAGGACCGACAGCTAGAATAAAAATATTGTATTACTCGTAAACTGTTTGCGACACATGAGTCATTGAAGTAATAAACATGGAAACCAACGCTTGATGTCATTTTTACAGTTACTTTTTAAAGCAGAACTGCAATTTAAGATTCTCTTTCGATGTTCCTTTTGCGATTGAATCTAGTTTGTCAGCTTCGTATCAACCTTAGCATCTCATAGTCGGTTCTAATGAAAGAACGACGCTAAATTAGTAGAGTTGTGTAACAAAAACTTTATACTTTGCTTTAATAGTATAACAGTTTGAATAGAAATTATAATGTTCACTCCATCTAATGCTTTGCCTAGTGTGAATTCACTACTTCATTGTAGTACCATACTAGAAACACATCCTTAACATATTAAAAAGAAGCAACTGCTGTAAGATTTGGGTGTATATGCTTGCTACATGTAGATCTAAAATTATACTGTATAGAAAACATTATATATTTTATGAGCAATATATATTAATTGGAGCACAGGAAATGAAAACTAAAATGCAATTTCTCTCTTCTCAGATGAAGAAACTGGTTCACAAAACAAGTAAGCCCTCTGCACATGGTTTATTATCCCAAGCTTTAAAAAAAGCCACATTTACTTATTCTGGACCCCACCATGAGTAGAGCCAGTCAGGAATTTTCCAATAAAATATTTATTGGAAAACATCAATTTGACAAAACTGAAACTGTTCAGAAGAAAGGGTCAGTGTTGACAACTGTCCAGATTTGAAAAAAATTTTAAGAAGTTTTGAAGTTGTTGAAACATCCCCTTTCAGCATTTTCAGACTGAGATGTTTCGTTTTCCAGTTCCAAATGATGTTTCACTTTGAAATTGTAGTTAATTTCTAGGGAAAAAAAAGTTAAAGGTCAAAATGCTTCAAAATTATTGAAACAAAATGTTTCAATTGACCCAATCTCAAAAACGTGTTTGGATTATTAGTTTGCAAGAATGCTCAAGATTTTGATTTTTCATCCTCTCTGCGCTGCTAGACCCACTCCTGCACAGCTGGGCAAGGAGTGGATAGGCAAGCGCAGGGAGTGGGCGGAGCCTTAGCCAACACAGCTGAGCTCAAGCCAGAGAGGAAAGTAAGTTGTATGAGGAAAAGGCCTGGAGCAGCTTCCCCAGTGGAGCAAGAGGAAGAAGGGACCAAATTGTAACTCTCAGAGCTACAATTCTATCACTGCTCTGCACCTGCGAGGCACAACTCCATTCTGCCCCTCTGTCAGGGTGGATTGCAACGTGCCAACCCAGTCTTTGGGGCCTGATTCAATGCCCATTGAGTCAGGGGGAATCCTTCTATTGACCTCTGTAGGTGCTGGGGCAGGGCCCTATTTTGAGCTGTACAGAAGTTCTCACTTCTACTCCATCACTCTTGGAAGCACTAGATAAAAGGACATCTTAAGGCAGTCAAAGTGTGAGAGAGCAACTGGACGTTGATATTCTTCAGCCTCTGGATTGTTAGAGCATGTTCTCTCCATCTTTGCACTGTGGAAGTTCAGCCTCTCGCTGTGCAGTGCGTCACTTTGGACTAATGTGTTATATCTACTATAGATACTGAGAAACACAGGAGAGAACCTTTTAGCACCTATGAAGCTACGGTCTTCATCATCCAGAAAATACACAAAACCGTAAAACAATTAGGCCTTTGAAACAGTAATCACTACATACCAAGTAAAGGAAACCCTGCTGAAAGCCACATTATTATACACTCATTTCCACAGATATCAGGCCTTTAACCCAAGCAAAAAGGGGCTTACACCTCCCCTTTTACTGTACTGGGGAGAATGCCAGACAACCATTTAATCTCCCACAACACTCCAGGAAGAAGGTCTACCATAGTTGGGAGACCTCTGAAAAGGAGAAAATGTTATGCACATTATGCAAAAACAAAGGTATCCAATCTGAGCCCTGGTTCACTCTTTCTGTACATTTAGTAATAACAGGCCCATCCCTACAGTTTGCTGGGCCATAAATAAAGCATGGCCCATAGCTCTCAGGCATGGGGTAGGCATAGATAGGACCATTTATTTACTCCTTTTATGATCCTACCTCTGTGGGGAGGACCTGAGTAAAGTTACTATCTCCCCCCTCTGCTACTACCTAAGGTCGGGATTTAAACCAATGGGAAGATTCCCATTGACCTCAATGGGGCCTGGATGAGGCCCTACGAGAAAGAATCAAGTAGTGAGTTGCATCCCCCACTGGTCCCATAAGTTGCCTGTCTGCAGAGGACTCCCAAACTAATGGAAGAAATGCTTGCATGGCTCATGTTTGAGCCCAGACCTATATCATACATGGGAACTGATAGAGCATTTTTGTAGAGAATATAGGAACATAAGAATGGCCCTACTAGGTCAGACCAAGGGTCCATCTAGCCCAGTATCCTGTCTTCCGATAGCGGCCACTGCCAGGTGCCCCAGAGGGAATGAACAGAACAGGTAATCATCAAGTGATCCATCCCCTGTTGCTCATTCCTAGCTTCTGGCAAACAGAGGCTAGGAACACTATTCCTGCCCAATAACCATTGATGGACCTATCCTCCATGAATTTATCTAGTTATTTTTTAAACCCTATTATGGTCTTGGCCTTCTCAACATCCTCTGGCAAGGAGTTCCACAGGTTGACTGTACGTTGTGTGAAGAAATACTTCCTTTTATTTGTTTTAAACCTGCTGCCTATTCATTTCATTTGGTGACCCCCTAGTTCTTGTGTTATAAGTAGTAAACAACATTTCCTTATCTACTTTCTCTACACCAGTCATGATTTTATAGACCTCTTTATAGATCTATATTATAAAATACAGATTTTATAGAGGGCCAAATTCATGCATGGTGTAACTCCTAATCGAGGCATAAATTTTGCCCACTGTAGTCTGTTGCTGAATCTAAGCCCAAGTAACTCTTCCAAAACCTTTGTCTATTATAAGCAGCATAAAGAATTTAGGGTCCGATACTACATCATTGAAATAAAAGGGAGGTTTGCCATTGACCTCAATGATTACAAGAGTAGGTCCTTATTTAATATATTGTTGGAATATGAATATTGCTTTCAAAACTGTTCTGTTGGGAAGACTCTGCACTGGGTTTTCCCCTACCAACCATTTCAATGGTACACAGCTGACTTTGGCTTTGAGATATGCTCTGACACGAATTGCGCTGCCCTCCTTTGTGATATCATGTTCTTTTAATTAGCTGTCATTGCTTTTGGTTAAGAGTGTTAAATACCAAGAAAGCAGGGAATGTCAATCTAGTTGACGTCAGTGGCAACAGCGGGCACTCAGCAAAGCACCGGAGTCTCTTGGCAATGGTTGGAGGTTGGGCCTTCAGGAAAGAAACCTTTCTCCATTCTGTCTAATGGAAGTGACACGGACTAGTTAGAATAGTTTGGCCCGCTCCACTCTTCAGTATTTCACTGGGTTCAGTTAATTTAAGTTAATTCGTAATGAATCAGATCATTAACTTTAACAATCTAACTGTTGTGGTCTCTGTTGTTTAACAGCTGCCTAATTTGCAAGCATATAATTTAAAAGCACTGTTCAAATATTTAGCAATGCTTTTTGCTGCTTCTGGGGCAGAAAACTGAATTCAGTCTAAAATAATTTAGCCTGACTATGAGAGAAATCTAGTCAAAGAACACAGTTAAAATCACTCCCAATTCCACACTGCCAAAACACAGACATTATACCGGGACATACTTTGGTATATTATATCCATAAATATGCAGCTGATTGACATTTTAAGTTATTAGTAGAGAAGACTAGGGGACATGGGGCTGAATCCTGCATTTTTGTCACGCTCTGTTGAGGTCAGTGAGACTTCCAGGTGCACAGGAATGCAGGATTGGGGCTCTGCCTTTTTATCATAGGGGACCTGTATTCACATAACACACTGAGTCTGGCACTCACAGTCCATTTCCTTATCCCATCATCAGGTGATAAGACCATGTACCACTGGAAGCCACCAGAAATAAAGCTATTTGTACTGGTAATTTTTTCACCTTTCCTAAAATATTCTACCCTTCATTCTCCACGCCCCACAATCTCTGGCCTTTGATAGGGACATAAGGAACACTCTTCTCAAGAGACTGGTAAAAATTAATGATCATTGTGAGCTGTGGGTGAGTGAAACTTACTTTATACTCTCAATAAGTGAACTTCAAGAACCTATAGAAGAGACACTGGTTTGTGGATGACAGACAGATGTGGTCAGAGAGTAAGACTACGGTCTAAACACAAGTAGACATAATCAGCCATACATTAGCGGCGACGCATGAAAGCACTGTCAGTCTTAAATCCATGCACTTGCACCAGACTGGTTACTAGATCCAAACTCCAGCATGGTCCGTCATGCCAGATGTGGCCCCATTGGGCAGATCATTGAGGGTAGGATTTTCTAGATTTCCTACTGGAGTTAGTCACCCAACTACCTCGGACTTCAGTGGACCCGTAGGTCCTTATAAAAGCCTCACTCTAAATAACTTCTCCTGCTTTTATCATTTTCTTTAAGCACTCATATCTTCGCAGCTTCTTTCTGCCAGTCTTGTTACTAGACATTCTCCCTTTCACTACACTCCAAGCCAGAGAATTCTTCCATGGCTTCCTTGTCCATTTCATCCTGTCAGAAACAAACTCTGTGGATTCCTATAGTCTAGTCTCCCCTCTGAGATGCTCCATCTCAGCTGCAGGATTTCAGTATCCCTCTGCCACTAAAGCACTCTTTGTTGTCTCTCTTGTTCTTTTGGGACACAGCACACAAATTCAACACATCACACAATGCTGAGTAAGTGCTTTCACCATGTATTGCCCAAGGCCCTGATCAATTCTGGGCCATTTCAAAGTGGGCAGAATGTTCAGGTTCTACTTTCTGAAATGCTCAGTTTTGCTACACTTTTGACAGTAGTATCTGGCTCAGCTGAGCCATTACCAGCCCTAGCAGCTGTTCCGCTCTTAATTCAACATACAGTTCAAATAACTGAAGCATCATCATCATTTATCTGCTCCAGGACTCATTAATAACTATAACATTTGTTAAAATTGGCATTCCCCACACACACCGGGATTATTTTTAGCATGGTTAACTTTCCCCACATAGCCGTTGATCTTTCCCAAGGGAAGCCTTAAGCATCAAAATTGTTTCCTGCGTGGCACTTTGCTGAACCAGAGGGAATTTGAGCCACTTTAAGCCAGAGGTCTTTACTACAAGAAGAGAAACCCAAGGAGGAGAAATTGGTGGAGGATTGCTTGCAGCTTGCACCAAGTTCCCCAAAAGGTTGTGAACTTGCCAATCAACTTGCTGGTAAACCTAGTCAGACCAAAAACTGATAAGTTTCGAGCAGTTTCATGATTCATTATGAAAATTCCCATGGCTCTAGCTCCCACCCAAAGAACCTTGACACTTTTTTAAATAAATGAAGCGCCAAGTTGGACTAACCCAGGACATCTCTAGAGGGGAACTCATGTTCCAAGAATTCAACACAATTGAAAGCAACCAGATGTTCAGGCCCATTTCTGCCAGTCTTTGGAATATTTTGGACACAGATCCTGAGTTTGCAGTGGAGTTTCATCCTGAGGGCAAAGTTATTACAGTGATTGCACTAATCTTGTTATTTGATAGGATGTGACCTAGACCCCTGCAAGAGCTTTCCTACTTAGGAAGGGGTGTCTAGGGCAACAGAGTCAGCTGATCTCCTACTCCTATGCAAGTAGAAACACATCTACAGAATGTCCAATCCTCACACGGATCTCAGGAATGGTGGGACCCAAGCTTTCCTTCATTTCTTCACATTTTAACTGGATATTTGGGCACTTCAGTGATGGTGGGCATATACATAGATAGATTTAGATTCTTAGGATAATATTTTACCCTCTTTTCAACAGTAACACGTCTAAGTTAATTCTTATACCATAACAATAATAATGTAATAGCCCACACTGCCTCACCTGATGCTAGATTTTTCAGGACATCTGCTTTCACTTCAGGAGTTTCCTTGGCAACTTTATTTTGTGTTATGTGAGGCAACTTCTCCATCACTCTGGTCAACAACTGCCTGGAGGGCCCTGATTTCCAGACATTTTTTTTCCTGCCAGCCCCATGATTAAAAAAAAAAGAAGCTATTTTTGCATATTGAATCTTCTGCCAATTCCTTTACTCAGAGGTTGGTTTGGGGGAGGGGAGGGTTCTTTTCCCAGACAAAGTTTAAGTATGTTTGTGTTTTGTTTTAAACACATAAGTACAGCAGCAAAGCCAGCATACTCTCGAAGGATAGTCTAACTCCAATCTCTCTCCTCGCCTCAGGCTACCAATCACGGAACATGCCAAATTGCTTCACACTCACAGTTCAGTTCAGTTCAAAGAGTCCTAAAGCACAGAAAGCCTTTTGCGGGGGTCGGGGAAGGAGGAACAAATCACCACCACAAGGTTGTCAATAAACTCACTGTAAATAACCTCTAGTTCCAAGTGGTTCCAAAAGTCTTTCATGCCTCTGAGAGGCAGCTGTGGATCAGGGCAGGTTATCATCCAGTAAAGGCTGACAAGTTCTGAGAGACAACAGGACACTGCGAGTGGATGGGTCATTACACAAAGTAAAACTATTTCCCCATGTTTATTTCCCCCCCACCCCTGCCCCCCGCTGTTCCTCAGATGTTCTTGTCAACTGCTGGAAATGGCCCACCTTGATTATCACTACAAAAGGTTCCACCCCCCTCCCTCCGGCTCTCCTGCTGGTAATAGCTCACCTTACTTGATCACTTTCGTTACAGTGTGTATGGTAACACCCATTGTTTCATGTTCTCTGCATAAATAAATCTCCCCACTGTATTTTCCACTGAATGCATCTGACGAAGTGAGCTGTAGCTCACGAAAGGTTATGCTCAAATAAATGTTAGTCTCTAAGGTGCCACAAGTCCTCCTTTTCTTTTAACCGGAGCAAAGGAGATCACCACTACATTTCTTGAAATTCAAAGCATCTTTGGAGTCCTAGGAGTCCCACACCACCCTTAGACACTGATCAAGAAAAAAAATAGCCTGATGGAGGTGGGGGGGAGAAGAAACCTGATGAAAATGCAGCAAAAATGGAACAATGGCAATATATCTTAAAAAAAAACAAACAGCATAATTTACTATTTTCATTGCTGAGATATTGTATGAGGGTTTGATCGTACATTCCTCCAAACTCCCAATGATTGCCACAGGAGTTTTATATGTACAAGATCAGGTTCCAAGTGTATCCATGCCTACATAGACCCCATTGTTTAAAAAGCTCTCAGCCCAAGTGAATTTCTGGTGGCAGGGTAAGATACAATTCAAATGATTTCCTAGGCTGATACTCTACAAATGTTCTTTCCTTAAAGCACAGAAAGACACATGGTAAGCAACTTGTACAGAGCATATGGTGCTGAAACAGCAAGCTGATAAGTCTTTAACAGCTTTTGACAGTGGTAAAAGACCAATTATTGCTCCATAAATATTAAAATTTTCCTCCAGTCTTTTGTTGGAATGCATGTATATTAACACATAAGTGTCTCTCTTTAATAGCAGCCAAATTTGCCTCAGAATCTGCAAGTCATGTAGTCATATGAAGTTAAGTTAAATGCTCAACTGCTGTGTGTTTCCATCTCCAGCTGCTAAAGATCAACACCAAATTCAGACCTGGGGCTAGCAGCATAACTTCTGAAACCAACGGAGTGGCAACTAGCCTGAATATCCCTTATGCAGTAGTGACCACCCAAAGCACTAAGGAGAATAATTGTTGCTTTTCTCTGACAAAATAACTTAGGGATTCATCGGTTGCACACAGAGCAAGTAGATGTAGGTATTCTGAGAAATATAATATTTAGGATCCATTCAGGCAAAAGTCAGATCTCTCCACATCTTTGGCCTCTGCACACGTTGACTACCACTCCATCTCAGCTGGGATTCGTCAGCCAGATGGTTTTATCCTCAGAGCTTCCACAGAACTGCGATTTCAGCCTTTGATTAAAAATATGCATACGTATCAACCTTGATGTCAGCTATGGGCAAGCAGGCAGTCAGCCTCCCAGGGCTATCTGGAGAGGGTGATAGAAGTTAGACGATGATGGCATATTACCAATACTGAACTCTTTTAGGGAGCCTTAATTATTGAACTGCCATTTAGTGCCTCAGAGGTTCAGTCCAGATCAACATCCAAAAGAGGAGCCTGACACTGAGCTGTACGTGTTGGATTTGGGTCCACAGCTGAACTAGCCATAGTCGGGTTCCAAGGATTTCATTTGAGCCCTTCATTATTAGTAACAAGGTACAGTGACATCCAAGGCACCTCCTTGTTGGGGAGCTGTGCTAGCTAGTTTTGGAAAGCTTGCAATGTAAGGCCTTGTTTGGGCAAGATACAGAAGACCTAACTTTAAACATGTGTGCAGTCCCACTGACTTCAAGCATGCGAGTAATCCCATGACTTTGTAGTCGTGTTATTTATTCTTTGTATTATGGTAGCATCTAAAGGCCTCTACCGAGATCAGGGATCCAATGTGGTGGTCCCTGTAAACAGACAGTGACAGCCCCTGCTTCAATTTACAACCTAAACAGACCAGAAAGACGAAGTGTGGGAGGGGAAATGGAGGCACAGAAAGTAAAGTGACTTGCCCAAGAGCACTAAGCAATTGAAAAGCAGAGTCAGGAATAGGAGCCCATGTCTCCTGGCTCTCAGATCAGTGAACTATCCACTAGCCCAAACTGCTTCTCTACTGCTCACAGGCTTAACATTAAGCACATGCTTAAATGCCTTGCTGAATTGGGCCTAAGCAACACAATGCCCCTACAACCAGGACGGGGAGCAGGGTTAGTTTAGAGTCTTTATACTAGCGCTAGGCCAGCCAAGGAAGGGAGTATTCTCAGTAGGCCATTTCTGCCCACATTAATACTTCTTTACATTGCCAGACTGACAGAAAAGGGCCTTGGTTTTACTGAGAATCAGTCCCAAGTGGTCTAATTAAAAATAAGATCTATTAAGAACAGAGAGAAAAGATGAGATTAAACCAAAAGAAATGGTGTACAAGGACATATCTAGTCTGAGACTCTGCAAAAGCTCATCTAGATATTTGCACCTTAGTATCAGCTACAATAAAAAGAAACAAACATACTTTCCCCTTCCAGGGAACTCTTTTCTTCCCCCTAATCCTTCCAGTTGGCCAGCTAGAAGACCACAGCCTTTGGTTTCCGGGCCTGTCCCATCCTCTTTTCTTCACCTGCCTCTATGCCCTGTTAGGTGTTTCAGATTTCTTTGGTGTACCTGGTTTATCATCCTATCAGACAGCTTCCCAGATGGTGCTTTCAGGTGCTGGTCATGCCATGGCTGTTGTCTGTGACTACATTCACAGGACTACATGCACTGTTTTGCACATCCTGTTTTTATAAAGTACATTCCCTTTGAAGGTGCATCTGCGATAGTTGTTTCTCCATCTATCTTTACTTCTGATTGCCCCAAAGAAGCATGGTTTTCCCAAAACCCTTCAAGGGTTCTCTGCTACTTATTCTGGCCTAGCGGCCACGCTTGCCTTGGCTGGAGATGTCAACCTGAAGCTAGATTCTTCTGCTCATAAGAATTATGTAAGCCCTACACCCTTATATAATTCATTCTTAATATTCAGACTCCTCTGTGACAAATCTGAGCCAAGGTTCAGATTTGTCACAGGGTTTCAGATGGCAGGGGTGAGGATTTGTACTATATCGGAAGGAATTCACCGAATCCCACTAGGGAATTAGGATCTATGTAAGAGCAGGTGAACTCACCCCAAAGGCAACTCCCCAGCAGCCAGTAGCCACAGGGGTAAAACTGAATCACAAAGGAGCCAATGCAGCAAAGCTCAGGATAAAAGCATGCCTTTGAGGAGTATGTGGAATGGAGAAATGGCTGGATGCTAGCAGCTAATAGGAGAGCCTAGACAGACATTTCTCCGGTGCCAAAAGGAAACAAAACAGGTTGCCTACATTCTTTGCATCTAAAAAACTAGGGAACCCTTCGCTCTGTGGAACTCAGCAAGAAGGAAAGAGTTGGATCAGCTAAATCAGCGGTGGCCAACCTGAGCCTGAGAAGGAGCCAGAATTTACCAGTGTACATTGCCAAAGAGCCACAGTAATAAATCAGCAGGCCCCCCAGCAGTCCCCCCCCCACTCCCAGAGCTTCCCACCCACCAGCAGCCCTGCCAATCAGCGCCTCCCTCCCACACACCTCCCGATCACCTGTTTCCTGGCATGCACAAGGGTCTGGGTGGTGTGGGAGAGGAGCGAGGGCACTGCAGGCTCAGGGGAGGGTGTGGGAAGGGGTGGAGTGGGGGCAGGGCCTGTGGCAGAGTCAGGGGTTGAGCAGTGAGCACCCTCCGGCACATTGGAAAGTTGTCACCTGTAGCTCCAGCCCCAGAGTCGGTGCCTATACAAGGAGCCGCATATTAACCTTTCAAGAGCAGCATGTGGCTCCAAAGCCCCAGGTTGGCCACCCCGAGCTAAATCCTTGACAAAGAGACAATAGGTCAGCAGAAAAGGATGGAACCATAGGTATCTCTAGACCTGCTGTTCTCAACCTATTCCATACAGAGACCCCCTTCTTTGTAATGGATCCAGCCAATTAGAGTAATGGGAAGGGCAGAGTGACCATGACCTCCCTCCCCCAAACACCTGTTAACAAATTCCATGGTGGGGGTCTCAACCCCAAGGCTGAGAACTCTTTTTTAGATTGTGATCAGGTTAATGAGTGGGGAATGTGGAGTTTGTCTAATCTCCCAGCAGAGCCCGGGAACAAGTTTTAGGACAAGGGTAGGATGCAAATGCACAGTGGAAATACAGAACTGTGATTTTGGGTAGGGTACCATCTTACCTGAGACTGAATTTGAGAAGGAGGTTGCAGCAAGTCTGCAGCACACCATTGTGCGTGATGGAGAGCTGTTATGAGCAAGCATCTCCTGGAGGAAGCCTTCTCTTTATAGCAAAGCAGGGCAAGTAGAAAAGAATGGTGGGAATAGAAAGTGAACCCCAAACCAACAGTAGAACAGATAAGACTGAGGCTGGAGAGGGAGACCCAGCACAGGTCTTGTTGGCTTTTATCAGCTGCCTGGGAGACGGAGGGGCTATGGCTGGCTGAGCCTCAATTTGTTATTAGCGGCCCTTAGAACTTGTTCCTTCTTCTGAAAAAAAAAAAAAAGAGAGGACTTTTTATTTTCTCCTTAGCAGATTTGTGTCATTTTTTATAATGTTTATGCCTGTCTAACTCTGGGTAATTTATTTCCTCGTCTCCATCTCAGTCTTACAAGGATTTAAAAATTAAAAAAAATTCAAAAAAAAAAAAAGGATTTAGTGCTCAAGAAAGGTCCCAGAGTGACAATAGTGAAAAACAAAGTCCTCCCTACTTGATCAGCAAGCATGTACAGCCTGGGCAGTGGCAGTGCAAACTTCTCCACATGGCCTCTCCTCTGCTTTGCACGGACCATCTCTGGGATACTTCAGTCCCTGTTGCCAGCCAGCCGTTAGACTCAGCTTCCTCCAAGACTGACAATCATTTGCTAAATGGCGTGAACGGTTTTGTTTTTTGAAGTGAATATCTGTCCACTAGGAAATGAACTGAGGCCACCAACTCGTGTGATGAGAGCACCATGGACCGTCAGATACTTAAACCAGGGACAGCGATCCTAACATCTCAAAGAAGGAAAATGTCCCACATGGGAATGAGATGCAAGCCCTGTCTGAGTCAGTCCAGAGAAGCAGGCAGCAAGTTAGAGTTACATCAATGCAAAGAGTAGACTAAGTGGACAGAGCATTGCCCAATAGGAACCCTGCACCAAAGGGGAAGTCCCTGCTGTGATATGTTTACCCTACAAGGGCCCAGCTCTTCCCTCAAATACACATGTGCAACTCCCACTGTATTTGTATCCCATTATATTTGTAGCTGAAGGAAGAATCAATCCCAGAATGTGAACTCTAATGACATGGGGCAGGCCTGCCCTCTCATGAAAGGGGTGGATATAATCCTCACCATAACATCTATTAACTTTCCCCAACCTGCCAACCTCACCTCAATCTTATCCTCATTGAGCTCCAGCCAATCTCACCCAGAATATATAAAAATAAAAAAGCATCCCATCCCTCTTTGGTGATCCATTATATAGACCTTAAACAGACAAGATGGAACCTAGTTAGACCACATGACTTCTTGGGAGGGGCTCAGTTCCCTCAGCATCTATTCAAGTCAATGGGAGTGGAGGATGCCGAGTACCTTGCAAGACTGTAAGATGCAAGCTCTAAGATGGCAATAGAATTCAACAATTTATGAGAATTTAAGTCAACTTGCCATTATCCTTTGAATACCTACCCTGCTTTGTGTAACTGACAAGGATGAATCTTATTAAAAATACAAGATCATGTTTTTTAGATGCCAACCACTCAACCAACATCATTAACATTGCATGAGCTAAAAGTAATCGAGCATAGCTTTAAGACATTGGATGGTGTTCTTTTTATAAAACGTGTGAGTGTGCTGAGGAAAGAGTGGAATTAATATTGTTGCTTGAGGCAGATAGGTGCACTACAGCTCACCTCTGTCAATACACTTCAGTCTGACCCTCAGTCCAAGGCCTTTCTTAAGCACAGATTGCAAAGTGTGCCAAATTGCAGCCTGGCATAGGGATGTCCACAATTGGGGATGCCAAACTCATGCTCTCTTGGGCGCTGTGAATCAGGATTTGGGCTCAGGTGTCCAGAGGAGAAAGGTAGTAAAATAGCTCGCTATATGTCAACCTAAACAAATAGAAACAGAACTGGATCCAAAACGCCACTACCCCTGTGTCGTTAAAAGACCATGAAGTACATGGAATACATTGTGGAAGGAAACCATTCAAGCAAATAGTAGAACTCATGGCAGTAAAGGCCAGAAGGTTTGGGCCATGATGAGAAAGGATGATAGACTCAAGGTCTCCCAAAATATAGCGGGTTTGTAGGACAGAGTGGTTCTTAAAATTGCGTTCAGTGAGGTTTATACTATACATGGGTGTCTGCTTAAAATAAATAGGCCTACGTTGTTTTATTCTACTCTCCTTTATTGAATCATGTTTACATTGTTGAAGAGCAACGGGATAGTTTGCCTAATAGATTTAAGATGGTTAAAGCAAGTTTGTCATTTTTAATCATTATAATTAGTAGTTGATTGGTCAAGCACTTTTCCTCTCATCCTAGTAGGAAATGCAAAAGGCCTTTATTTATTTTATAGTTTTACAGCAGCCAGGCTACCTTATAGATTTATGCCTCGCTTGTATGCTTTATAACACTCCCAGAAACATTAGTAATATTATCTAGGCAGGAGCCATAAAATCCCAGGACCCTTTACCATCTGTGGCACTGACACCAAATCAAATAACTGGAGTGAAATACAGACCCAAGAAAATAGTTGTGTGAGGTGTATGAATCAAAGCTCTCCATAATACCTATGCCGCTGATGTCAATATATTACATCCCTATTGAGCTAGACCAAGTGGTTTTTTTCTGAAAGATGCAATAGTAGAAGTGCTGCTGTGGATCTGAAATTGAAATGGATATAGAATTCTGGGTCTATTTTTAATTTTACATAGTTTTGTACTTTTAGACTCTGAATCAGCTTTATTTTATTTATTTGGAAGAATCATTTCTACCTGCTTGTAAGACAGTTGATGAGTGTTTCAAACAAGATCAAAGAAAAAGAAAAGAAAGCACAAGATTTGGTAAAACCCGAGGAAACACACATGGGCAGGGACTAAGGGACTGATCCTACTCCTATTAGAGTGAATGAAAAAGTCCTACATAACCTAATAGTCTTTTCAGTTTCTGCCTTCTAGGATTCTGTAGGTTCTTGTGTTAGATGTCTTCCTAGATATTTGCTTGGCCATGACTGTACCATGGAAATATTTACTTTAACAGAAACCTGTTATGGACAAACAGTATCCAGCAGCTGCTGTTTATACTGTCAGCACTCGGATTTTGAGGCATATGGAAAGCACCTGATTCTCAGCTACACTGAGGCCCTTTTACACCACTCTGACGATAGAAAGACAATATTAAAGCAGGTGTACTTTATGGCCTCTTCATACTGCCAAAGCAGTGTAAACAAAGCCTTAGGATACAGGAGTGTCAAGTCCAAAGTACTTTTAAAGTTCAAAACAGGGTGAAACGTGCCAGGTTCGCACCCTCTTGGTATAGGATTGTGATGGGGTCTACAAACCTCACAATGGACAACAAGGGGTTAAGGAGCTGCTCTGGGCTCAGCCAGCCCACACCTGCGAGACACACATAGGCTAGAGGAAGAGTTAAAAGGGAGGCAGAACCGCTCACTTGGAGGCAGGCCAGGGAAGAGAACAGACCCTCAACCCCAGAGGAAAGGGCTGAGGGAAGGCAGGAGCTTCCCCAACAACCACTGCCTGAAGACACATCCCTGCAGGAAGGGAGGGCCCGATATAATCATAGAATATCAGGGCTGGAAGGGACCTCAGGAGATCTAGTCCAAACCCCTGCTCAAAGGGGTGTCATCTCCCCCCTCTCATACTAACGCAGCTTGTTTGTGTTCACTCCCATTGCTTTTTGTTCACGGACTATCCCAGAAGGGGAGACTTGGAAATGACCTAGCCAGAGGGCCAAGCCACAGGAAGAGGCCTGTCAGAAGAGGCAGAGCAGTCAGTGGCTGCAGACCCCAGGGGAAAAAGAACGGTCATGCCATGCGCTGCCATGAGGAGGCACCAAGCAGTGAGCTGTCTCCTTTACAGGGCTATATATTGGGAAGGACTTACAAACCACTAACTGGGATTCTACAGGAGTGCTGCTCTGCCGCAGGCATGCGGCCAACCTCCTGCATTTAGCGAAGATGGAACAGTAAAATATTTACCATTTCCACTCAGTCCCTCCATAGATCTCTGCGAGTCCAGTGGAACTGCGTGGAACTCAAAAGGTGTCTCTGTTCCCCATTAAAAATGCCTCTGATAGCTATCAACTGTTGGCTGGCATCCTTCTCATGGGACCATGCCAAATTGGCACACTCTGCAACAGGAATATTTAACACATTTTACCTGAGGAATTTCTTACAAATTAATTCCAGCCTTGGATATAAAAATACTGAATTCTATATCCTCAGTGAATATGTATTCATCAAGGAGTGTTGTATTCATCAGCGCACTGCCAGCTAATGCCTAATAGTCTGCTGCAGTGGTGTCCACCTCACATTCAGAAGTGAATTCACCCCCCTTCCCTGACACTTAGAACCTTCGCTACCAGCATGTGCCTTACAAATAAATTTGCTAACATAAACAGCTCCCTGCCACACCTGAGAACCCCACAGGAACGGTGCATGATCCTGGGAGGAAATGGATGGCATCACAATGAAAGACGGTACACTGAGCATAATCCTCAGCCCATATGCTTTATGGGAATTTTAAAGGTAATTTACTTTACTCCATTAATAGACACATAGGTCCACTTTTGCAATATAGTCAAAGTTAAAAACACTGGGTCAAAATGATAAAGGTGAAAGGAAAAAAATTAACACAAAATCTATTCTATGTGGCCAAATTATCTGATCTTCAAATCATTTGTTGAGGCCCTAGTCTTTGAGGAACAACATTAATCCTCTCCTGCTGTTACTGTTCTCACACTGTAATAATGGTACTGCAATAAATCCTATTCTTGTTCACAGACTGGTTAACTACCAAAACACTCTTCACCATAGCCACAGATTCCAGATTAGCTGTTGGTTAAACCCTGACAATGCGCAGTGAGTGTTCAGTTGACAGATCACTGTCATAGCCTTTAAGGTAAGCACCCTTTAAAATACTCAATGAGCTATGGCAAACAAACAAACAAAACAAAAAACCACACCACTAAATTCCCAGTCCTTGCGTACATGGTTAGCTTTACTTATGTGAGTAATCCCATTGAAGTAAATGGAACTACTCATATATGCAAAAAAGTTAATACAGGCCTATGGGTCTGATCCAAACCCATGTAATTAAAAGGTGTCTCTCCATTGACTCCAAAGGGCTTTTGGATCAAACCCTAGGTATAAAAAGCTCAACTGTATTGCTTTAGCTGGCATTGAGTTACAGTCCCAAGTTACAGTCACACAAGCGTAAGTGCTCACCAGGCTGCGGAAGAGCCACACAACCTAACCTTGAGCGATTTCCCCTTTATTGCAGAGAGTTTGATATGCTCTATTTTAAGCTTTTTCCCCTCCCTATTCTAAAAGGTTTAAAGGTGACAGTAAAAATCACAGCCAAGACACATTGTTTTATACCGACCATCAGCGACAGTGATTTATAACTTAATAGTAATTCCCCAGGAGTACTTAATAATATAGATTAAACCCTAATAAAAGTGCTTCCTGCAGATTTAAGTGACTAACTGTGTGATCTATTAGGCTTGTCTCATAATAGATGCAATTTTTCTTGGTGACTGTGGAAATTTCTAAAGAATTGGCACACTCTGCAACAGGAGCATTTAACAAATCTTTTACCTGAGGAATTTCTTACAAATTAATTCCAGCCTTGGATATAAAAATACTTAATTCTATATCCTCAGTGAATATGTATTAGAAGTGTTAACTGTATGTATTTTAAACTGTGGAGGGGTGTTATACTGGATAATTTTAATTATCCTTCAAACATTCAGAATCATTAAGAAAATTAAACTGTTAAATACTCTTCAGACATTATAACTAATGATGTCAGGCTCCAGTTTTATGTTTTAGTTTCCAGTTATTTATTTGTTTGAATATACATTTGCAGCACATAACTCAATGTATTCTGTGTTATCCCTCCAGGCTCCAACCACTGTTATGTGTTGATCAGTAAAGGAAAATCTTAACATACAGCTGCTTTTACTTAGCATCTGTCAGAACCCCAAAAGATTAATGAATCTGGTGCTGACTAGCATGTCCAAACATCACAAGGCTCTGCTAATGTTTTGATCAGTCTGGAGCAAAGTGTGTTTAGGAGCCTTCCTCACAGCTAGACCGTGGGAGATAATCACATTGTATGAAAAGTCCAAATGCACTTGACTGGTAATGAAATTGTGCTGAATATTGATTCAGGGCGCTAATAAGCTCAGAAGTTCAAAGCAAGCACTAGCAGGCAAACATGCCCCATCCCGCCGGCTTCAGACAGTGCTACCACAAAGTAGGATTTCTAGTCTTCTAAATATAAGATTGTAAAGCAGAGTGTTTAAAGCAGTGTTATCCCATGGCCTCGTTAAGTACACAGATTTAACATTAACTAAACTTCTGTTACTAGAGTAACAGTTTCAAGTGAAAAGAAAAGGAGGACTTGTGGCACCTTAGAGACTAACAAATTTATTTGAGCGTAAGCTTTCGTGAGCTGCAGCTCACTTCATCGGATTTACGCCCAAACAAATAGGGTTTTTTCCCCTCACCCATCGATATTCAGAAATTATGCAATTTCCTCCCCCCCGCCCCCCAAAACTGACTAATCTGCAATTAATGTTCAGCTAAAGCTCATCCTTCATTCTGCCCAACCATCGCGGAGATGCTAGTGACAATGTTAAGGCATCTGTCTATTTTGCAGGGGATATTCATGACACTAGCATCTAAAAATGTTAGTCTGAATGTGTATGAAAGGCACTAACCCCCCTGCTGGCATCCTTCCCCATGTGATGCCGTGACATGCTGCCCTTAAAGGAGGAACGAGGAAAGTCTTTTCGGATTCAGTGGTAGTTTTCCCCATAAAGGCATTTCAGACAGGACATACTGCTCAGAGAGTACATCCTGGTGCTTTACGTTTCCTGCTGTGGCTGGCAAGCGATGAGACAGAGAGATGCCTCTGTACGTAAAGCGTGGTGATTTGTTGCACAACAGCATCAGTAGAGTGGTAAATCCATATCTGGTGCACTTTATACCCTTCTCAAGTACATGCCACAGCACAGCTTCCTGTGCCTCGCTCAGAGGACTGAACATCACGTTCCAGCCACTCAGACTGGATCTCTGGGATGAACCCCCCATTGGACAGGCTCATCTGGGTGTGGTGCCTGTAAAGTCCTCCCCTCCAAGGACCTGTGACCAGCGAGCTGACTAAAGCAACTCCAAAACAGCTTCTTCCAAACAAAGCATTTGTTATTCACCCAAAAGTACACCAAATGCAAACAAGAAAGTCATAAGGCTTTTACCTAACTCTTAATCTTTCCTTGAAAGCTCCCCTCAGCCCAGATCCCTCCACCTCTGGCTGGGTGAAGCAGGTTGACCTGTTGCAGCTTCTGTATCGATCTTTCTCTCTGCCACAGAGTCATCTCCTGCCACTGCTGCCAACAGCCCACCCAGCTCCCCTTCCTCCCTAAGGTAACATCTTTAAGGCTTTAGGATTCCCTTTGATCGTAGATTTTGTCTGGGAGCAGTGCCCTTTACCAGCCTGGATGGAATCAAGCAGAGGTATTGTCCAGTTGGTAGCTCCCACATTGTTCCCTTAAGGAGCCTTAGTAGTCTTTATGGGTATGTCTACACTTCATGGTTAACCTAGGGCTTGAGCATCTACACTCATTTGGAACCTCAAGTTAGGAATTGTTGAACCCTGAGTCCCAACAGCTATACTCTATTTTGTGAGCCTGAGTCCAAACACCCTCTTTTCCAAATCACTTTTTCTGCAATATATATAAGGAATCAGTCAATATATGAAGGCTGGGAAGAGGGTCAGCTGAGGAAAGTCAAGATTGAGTGATTTCATTTATCGGGTTACAGAACAACCCCATTTCTCCTCTCTCTCAAATAATGGTAGAATATTTATCATAACATACAAGCTCTTGAAAAGGGTACTGTTCCAGAGACCTATACCCATCTAGGAGGGCTACATCCCCAAAGAGCAATCCAGTTGCAGACCAGAATGAAGCACTTGCAATCAGGTAATCACAATGAGAACCTATATCAAAGCTGGCTATCAAGGCAGGTTCAAAAAGCAGCAACCTTTGTGGTCCTGTCCTCGGCATAAGACATGGTTTGGCAGGATGGCCTGAAAGTGACTAAAATAGCGCACTGAAGAATAATCATTGCAAATTCCATGTACATGCAATGGAACAGACCAGCAGACCTCATCTACCGAACAGCTGGCTCCCACAGGGATCCATCTCAGCACCACAGCTCTTTGGTATTTATATTAACATACCATTGAGCTAATCATGGAAATTTGGATACACAGATGTGCTCACCAGTCAAACAAACGCCTTTACCCACATGGAATGCATCCTCACAGAAGAGCTGAAAAAACTGGAGGAATACTATTAGTTATGACGACTGACTGAGCCCTCAAAAAAACAGCTGTCTCTGCATTCTACCTGAGCAACCACTCTGCAGAGAAACATGTGAATGTCACCTTCTGAGACACTAAACTCAGGCACGAGGATTTCCAAAAGTAGCTCAGAATGGTTCTGCATTGTAGCCACACATCCCACCAACATGTGATGAAAACCACTGCCAAGAAGAAGGCTAGGAACAATATAATCCACAAACTAGGCAGGACCAGTTGGGGAGCAGATGCTCAGACCTTGCAGACAGCCACCTTGGCCCTTGTCTTCTCAGCAGCTGACGATCGCACACCAGCATGGGCAGGTAGCGTACATATGAAACTAGCTGATGTGCAATCGAATGCTGCTGTGAGAATGGTCACAGGAATGCTGAAGTCAACAGTCTGCCTCACCATCCTTGCATCTCTCTTATCACCATCCAGCTGAAGAGAACCAGCAACAACACGAGAATACAACCACGCGATATTGAACTCAGACTCACCCATCTACACAGATCTATAAAAATAAATAAAATAACCAAGATGTCGGCCTTAAGTCCAGGAAACCCTTTTGGTCAGCAGTCAAAAGCTCTCAAAGCTGTGGGACTGTCTCCCATAGACAAATGGCATCTGTTCGTTAGGTGTAAAAGATGCAGTTGTTAAAACAGGTCTCTCACCTTTTCCTGAGGGGAAAAACACAATATCTCAAGTTTTCAGAAAGGAAAATGAGTCATTACAGCAAAAAATGCCAGGTGATCAGAATGCTTCCCTCATCCTCTCTCCCCTGCAGTAGGAAGCACGATTGTCTGTTCCATTGGTGAGATATTAAAATTTGCATCTAGATCTCAGTGTGAGACTCATTAAGGCTGTCATTAGACCTTCTTTGATGTGTGGGAAAGAGAAAGGAGAACTGAAAATATTTGAACTTAAGCTTGTCATGAAACCCTCATTGTTGAAGGTTTCCAAAAAAATGAGGTCAAATGGGCTCCCTTTTTCCTTCAGTTGAATTTTTTTTTAAACCAAAAAGCAATGGATTGAACAAAGTGCTCATTTTGCTCTTTGCAGGAATGAACAAAAGATAAGTAAAAACTTGCTCTTCATTGATTCTGCTCAAGATGATCGCCACAAATTTCAAGGTGACAGCCAATCATTTTCAATTTTCCTGTATCTGATCATCATATTGATCACTTGGATATGTGCACTTACGTATAGGTTTAGATACAGATAAAGAAAGGGAAGGCGCACAAGGCTGACAGAACACATGTGGCGGCAGTGTAAAGTTTTGATCAGCATAGGTTCAGAATGGTCCCATTATTCAGGAATGGCACAGCTGAGCTGGTACCAAGGAGAGAGACAAGCTGGGTGAGGTAGTATCTTATTTGAACCAACCTTTGTTGGTGAGAGAAAAGTTGGTCCAATAAGAGCTATTCCCTCATCCACCTTGTCTCTTTGACAGTCTCGGGCTGACATGGCTACAACAACACTGCATGCTGGTCCAATGAAAGCTTCACACCACACAGCAGCATCACGTATTCTGTGCGTGTGCTTGTGTTATAACAGAGCTGCTTTAGAAACGCTTTATAGGATTTTTTTTTAAAGTGCCTATAAAGAGCTACTTTTCATAACCCTGTACCCCACTGCAGTCTAGCTGCAATAAGAGGAAACTGATAACCAATACCATTTAAAAACTAGGAGCCCTTGTGGCACCTTAGAGACTAAAATTTATTTGGACATAAGCTTTCATGGGCTATAACCCATTTATAGCCCACGAAAGCTTATGCCCAAAATAAATTTGTTAGTCTCTAAGGTGCCACAAGGGCTCCTCATTGTTTTTGCTGACACAGACTAACACGGCTACCCCTCTGAAACCAATACAATTGAGAAACTTCTGCAAGTGACCTACAATAGCTTTGCTGTTCAGAATAATGTCCACATTTTAAGATCTGGTATCTTGGGTCCAGCCAATGCATCAAGCAAGTCTTATTGCAAAGCAAGTAATCTCCTTTTTTCTATGGCATAAAAACTCTCATTTCTACCTTTGATAAGTCATCAAATAGCAGACCTTAAGCCTGAAAGAGGGGCCAGCTGCAATGTTTGGATTCAGATGTGGGTTCAAGGCAGAGCTAGACGAAGGGGACACCTCTTCAAATGTGCAGCAGCCTTGCTCACCCTGAAGCTCTGGGAAGCATCGTGCCTTTGGAATCCACACCAACTCAACGTGGCATTCTGTTGCCCTTTAGTGGTAGCTGGGGCACATGTGGAGGCTGATGAGCCTGCTACAGACTTACCTAATGAGTTAAGTCTTTTAGCTCAGGCAGGAGAGAATTATGGTTTTACATCGAGAGGTCCCAAGTTTGATCCCTGCAGCCAATGGGCTACCCAGAGGCATTCTTACAGCTTAAAGCTAAATGCCTCACTGAGTTCCCACTGGAGCAGGATGGCCTCGCCACTGCTCCCAACACATGTCTACTGCTATGTTCAACAATCCTTTGGGTCTTAGAACAGTAGCAGGATAGTCTCTCTCCTCACTTGTCCTAATTACATGTCTTCCGATGGTACATTACAGCAACAAGATCTCATCCACTGTGGGAAGACACAACAAATAAAGATTGCGTGAGCTTTGGAAAATGTCTGATGCCTTTGATCAAAATTCCCTCATGTTGCATAGGGTCATCACAGCAAACTGACTTTTACAGATATTCAGACCTGGTGTAGAGCAACTCTAACCGCATGCACTGGTCTATATGCGCTCTCCACTGCGCATAAATCATTAAATTCTCAGCAAATAATACTAGTAAAAGCCATCATGATAAAAATAGTAGCATAATGTAACACTGGTAGTGAGAACACAGTACTGTCCAATTAAGACATTAAATGGACAGGTCCCCTACTAGTGAGCCTTAGTAAAAAACAAACAATCCTACTGCATGAGCCAAATCCTATTTATTAATATTATGGTCGTGCCTAGGGACCCCCCAACAAAATAAGGGCTTTATTGTGCTAGAAATTGTACAGTCAAAGTGAGTCCCTGCCAGTAAGAGCTGGCTTTACCCATGCAAACTGTCCCATTGGCTTTAGGATCCAGCCCAATATTTTATCAAGGCACTTGAGCCTCATAGTTAGTATTGTCAAATTCCAAACACCCTAGCAAACATGATTAAGCATGGAATTTATAGCGGAGACACAGATGTGGCACAGCTGTCTGAGTCCAGGACTGGGAGCCAGTAACTCCTGAATTCTTATCTCAGCTCTGACTCAACTCTAATTTTCATTTAACACACCTCATCGGCTACAGATATGAAAAAAAGGGAATCTACTTCTAAAAGGACAGGGATGCGACTTCAGAGACCACCCAAATGAAAGTTAGCATCTGGGATTTAAATGACAGCTATCCAGTAGCTCACCCTATCTATCCAGCCATGGCATTTGTAAAGCACTATTCATGAGGGTATTATCTTAAAGAGCAAAACAAAGTTCTGATGGTCATACACCATAACAGCTGGATCCATATTGTGGATAAACTGGTGTACTTACTATATCATGGATTCGGTATTAATTTAATGAACATTTGATCTTTGCAATGCCTATTTAGGTCAATTGCTTTTTGCTTTTTTTCCTTTTGTCCATCTGCAACACTGCAAAGAGAGCACTCGCCTGTAGCTTTTATTTTTGCATGCAACTAAATTTATTTATTTTTTTAAATCTCCTTGCACATACATTGTCCCTGCTGCTGAGAAGTAAAATGTGTCATTGCTCCATCTGCTCCTCACTTACTCAATAGGCTGCACAGCAGCATGCTGCTGAGTGTAATATTCCAAAAAGAAAGAAACCGTTCAGCCCAGTAGATATGGCTTTTGACAGAGCTGGAGCCTGTTCTCATTAATCATCCTGCTTTGCTACTTCCAGTACCCGGTGGAACCATTAGGCCTGCATCCCCAATTCAATATTTTATGTCGCTATCTTACAAGATGACAGCTCTACGCTTAGTGAAGGGATAGACAAATGGAAGATGCAGCAGCAGGCTTCTGATGCTCATGGATGCCATAGCACAAGACTGGCCCATAATTCATGGGCAACAGTCCTTGGTTTCTGGGATGAGGGAAGATGCCCACCCAATACTGCTTCCTGCAAAATGCACCCATTTTCATAGATGTACCTCAGAAGGCTTTGGCATTGTAACAGACAATACAGGAGACATTGCAAACATCCTGATCTGCTTGACAGCACCACCTAAACTGGGTTACCTCCCAGTGCCCACTTACCAGTCTTGCCCCTCCCCCACAGGAGCAGAATGCTCCTTGGCACCAGAAATGCGGTGGTTCTGCTCTGCCAAGAGGAGGGGTTTGGGGAAGCACGTGATTTGCCCAGCTCCGTGTGGGCTCCCCGTATTACATGGGGATGTTGCAGGTGGGACTGGGGAAGGCAGGGCCGAGAGGCTTTACTGCTATCCGAAGGCTCTGCCCATAGTTGAGGTGCACTAAGTGAAGTGTGCCCAGGTAACAAAGACAAGCCGGGAGACGACAGAGCAGCGGTGTAACCACATCACAGCCATAGGGAGGATTCCTGCTTTGTTTCCCCCCCAAGCATCTAGTTGAAATACTTGGCTTGAACATTGGATTTGCATCAGAGAACCCAATCCTCTGAGGAGCAAGGGCCTTCGATTCCCTTTTGTTTTGTTAGCAGCTAAAGGTATAAAGCCCTTTGTAGGATCAGTGTGAAATGGAGCATTAATGAACAGGTCCAGTAAAGACACCCAACGGTGGCAGGGCTATGAGCACTCTAACAGTTACTGGCGTGTGGGTAAATCCTAGACATTTTTTTAAAAAACTTTCCAACCAACAGGTCATATCACAGCCTCTCTTTGCGATGCTCTGGGGCAGGGGTGGCCCCAACTGTGGCTCGTGAGGCACACGCAGCTTTTTAACCATTAAAGTGTGGCTCTTGGAGCTCCTTACGTCCCCCACCTCCACCTACCAGACTGGAGGGGGAGGGAAGCTTAGAACCTGTGCCTTGCAGCGGGGTAGTGGCTTCTGTCTAGTGGGGGGGGAGGGGGTCCTTGGGGCTTCTGCCCAGCAGGGTGCACCTGCCAGGGCTTGGGGCTTCTATGGGAGCGGTGCTGAAGCCCCAAGCCCTGGGCCCTGGCAGATACGCCCCAGCTCTTGAACTTCTGAAGATTGTCACATGGGGCTCGGAGGGCCACGAAGTTTGGCCACCCCTGCTCTATGGATTTAATGGTGCAACCTAGGCGTGTGGCATCACCCCATGTCACACCAGCCAGTGGGGGAATAAAAAGGCAGTACGGCTGAAACTGCCGGCACATGCTGCCTGGCCAGCTCTACTTTTCAAATCAAAAGTACATTTCAAGGGCGTATTAAACAAAAAAAAAATAGCTCTGTCTGTGGCAAAAAATACAATTTGTGCCAAAAATCAGCTCAAATAGCAAGTTCCATCCCACAGGAACTCTCCTGAGCACGCACTTGAACAACTTGTGTTTATTTGAAGGGTATTCGATGGGCACATCAGAGAGCGTCCATACATTTGGTCCTATTGTCGGTTTGATTTGCGTCACTGGCCTGCTGAAGCTTCCTTTCCTTGACTTAAAAAGTAGCCTGAATATGAAGGCCAAGGGTTGTGTCTTTTGCCATTTACACAACAAAATAATCCACAGGCACAATGGGGTCCAAATAGCCATATCTACTAATTATACACAACATGCACGGCCTACCTGTGTATACACACTTTATCTGGCTGGTTTCTGAAACGTAGAACACTGTGAGAGGGGCTCACAAACTATTTCCAGCAATGCTACCCAATTCCTATAAACTAGTACACCAAGGAGCTCCCTTTTTAGTAACAAAGGCTTTTCAGCTGGCTCACGCTGCAAGGACTGGTGAAATATTTTAGGGGAGTTTAGTTCTGGAACGTGACTAGATCCGCATTTCAAGAGGTAGGCTGCAAAACTATGAGGCAGCCCAGTGCAAGAATAGATCAGTGACATGATGTTCACATTCACTCAAAGCTCTGCAAAAAAGCTGAGAGGTGGATAAATTCACCCCCTTCTTTCTGTAAATCAACACCCCATTTGAAAAGTGTGGCTGCTTGCCAGCTGACCAAAACACAAAGGAACATCTGATACTCTCCAGAACATAAGGGGCACATTCTCCGCTGGTATAAATTGTCATGGTGCCATTGACGTCAGTCGAGCTCACAATTTACACTAGTCAATAATATGTCACACAGAATCACTGCTCAACTGATCCTGACCTTACACCAGTGAAATTGCCATTGGCTTAGAGCTTTATTGGCTGCAATCTATTTTGTAGAGGATTTAATTCAAATATTTATCTTCATATAAATTAATTACCAGAAGGAAATCAAACTGTAATTGTGGGGAGAGGGAGGGAAATCTGTACTGACCTTCTTCCTCCCACCCCAAAAAACACCTAAAATATGTTTAAAAAATTCCAATTGGACTGTCTTCTTCCTAGACATAGCATGTGATTAAGTTAATTGAAATTCATTTTTTCCAAAATATTTCTTATTAGAAAAGTGAAACCTTTTCATTAAAAATGGGAAAACGGACATTTCAATCAACATTTTGCAAAATAATTAGGAAAAGTAAATTAAGATAATGAAAAAAATTGCTAAAAGTCTGACATAGGTCAGTGAGCTTGATTTCTATTGAATTAGAATCTCCGTTTAAACACCTCTGATGCACAACAGTCACTCTTCTGCATTTCATATAAGTCACGTTGCTACAGTTCATCCACAGTCGCGAAGGACACAGACAAGCAGGCAGATAAAAGAAGTGAAGAACCTGAAAGCGATTTTATAAAAGTGATAAGATCTCCTAGGCAGAAACACATTTTTCTACTTATTGTTGCCTAAGGATAACACAATTCTAGGCATAAAGACACGCAGTTCCTCATGTCTGATGAAAAGGTTACTAAAGAAGAAGGGGGGAAAATGGCACCCCCTCCCCCACCACCAATCTTTGATTTGAGTCAGAGCAGAAACTGAACATGCCTAAAGGGGAAGCAAAGAAGCTGCCTTCAGATATTTTCTCAAATCCAAATCTTGATTGAACAAGTATGTGGTAAAATTATACCTCCAAGTTAGAATTGGTGACACAAGGACTTTCACATTTGAAAAGTCAGGTTTTTGAGGCATCAGCTGAAAAAGAGCCCTAGAGGGAAATTTACACCGAGAAAACATTATGCTAGGTTACAGTTCCATTACATCCTGACAAACCCACTAAAGCAGTGGTTCTCAAACTGTGGGTCAGGACCCCAAAGCGGGCTGGGGCTCAGGGCTGAAGCCAAAGCTTGAGCCCCACCACCCAGGGCCAAAGCCAAAGCCTTAGGGCTTCAGCCCTGGGCAGCAGGGCTCAAGTTGCAGGCCCCCTGCCTGGAGCTGAAGCCCTGGGCTTTGCCTTTGCCCCTGTCCCTGCCCAGGGCAGTGGTACTTGGGCTTTGCCCCACCCGGGGTGGTGGGGCTTGTGCCAGCTCAGGCTTCAGTCCCCGCTCCTGGGGTTGTAGTAATTTTTGTTGTCAGAAGGGGGCTGCAGTGCAATGAAGGAGAACCCCTGCACTTATGCAAAGCAATCCCTGTCTATGACTCCCATTTAGTCATCTCTCGAACCCATATATTGCAGCATATCTGGCATATAAAATAACCCTGGTTTCACATGTTTTGAGGAACCTTTTGAGGTGCCATTGAATAGGCCTACTAGTGCCTAGTTAAAAATGCTACCATTGTTCTTATTTATTGTTTGTATTGTGGTAGCACTCTGGAGCCCATTGTGCTAGACACAGAACAACAAGATGGTCCCTGCTCCAAAAAGCTTCCCATCCAAGTACAACACAACTCTAATTCGAGAGGTCAGAAAGAGCCAATCTGGCTCCTGATCTCAGGTTTTCATTCAGTTTATTATAGAGAGATAGAAGGTAGCAACAGAACTGGAGTCAATTCTGGATTTTAGGTTTTGATACCAGCCCAGCTCAATTCATAATTTCCTTGTCTGATGCCTGCTGCATGCTTGTAAGTCAGTCTTTGCAAAGGTTATCATGATTCAGTGCAAAATACTTGTATTATTTTATCAATCCCAATCTCCTTTCCAAATGGCCACATTTCCATTGTTCAATATAAACTCTGCTCCAGATAAAGACTACACACACATCCTATAGGGTCAATCCTTGCACCCTTCCTGGAGTTTGATATTCGCAACAAAGTAACTCAGGACACAAGGGAAACACCAGCCTAAGCCTTCTCCCTAGAACACTACTGTAGGGCCTGCCTGTTCCTGATCTTAAATTCCTCTCCGCAAGAGCTACTCCCAACTTCCCTGTATTCAGCATGGAGTCTAATGAGCCCCACCTGCTCCAGAGAGCCAGCGGGAATTCACCAGCAGCTCCCTGCAAGTTTCCAACTACTGCTAACAGGGTGGGACATCAGCCAAACCAGTATATCAGAATCTGAAAATAAATTAAATAAAAGCGCTCTGCAAGTACTCATTTGAATATCTGCACAAAAGCCCTGGAGAACCACAGAGCAACTGTGGATGGCATTAACTGGCATCCACACTTGGCAAACCATGTAAGCGTTCCCTAGAGCAATCAGGCTGTCATTTAAGAACAATCAGCAATTATCACAACCACCTCACCATACCCTAGCACTCCCACAGAAACCTCCCAGACCCCACAAAGCGGGCACTCACAGGCATTTAGTTCATTTGTTGGCTTTTAAAAACGGTGGATTAAGTCGGGTTTTAACACCAAGAAATGATATTTTGTGAAAGGGAGTCTGCAGAGTGAGGACAACAAGGGCTATTTATAAGAACAGCCAGAGTCCATCCCTCCGGCGTTTTGGATGTGGCACTCGCAGCAGCGTTCCAGTTCAGCATCAGAAATTGCCAAAGAAGCACCACAAAAAAAGTGCATCTCCACATATCTCCAGAATCAATGGGCCAACTTCATGCTGGGGGATGTCAATGGAGTCACAAAAAGGCTGCGTTTAGCTCACCCACTTGCAAACACTAAAAGAACATTATCAATGTTGCTAAGTCAAGCACTCTAATTCTGGCATTTCCTAAATTTGAAGTTGCCGGTGCATACTGGTTTCCCCCCCCCCCAGATCCCCCTCATTTAGTGCACAGGAGGGAACTACTCTGGATATGAATCAGGGCTGCAAATTTCCATAAAAACTTCAACCTCAGACAAACACCTGGCAAGGAAAATTTCTGCCCAAATGGTTAAAGTTTGGCAACATTATAAGCAACTGAAACAGGGTCTTATAATGGGAAGTGTTGGTCAACCTTAATAATAGGCAGCGCTACCAGCCCCGCCTTGAATATCTAGTTGTGGCGTTAGATGAATGTCAGATCAGACCTGTTTTGTAAACTATACAGAGCAATTCCCTTCTACTGCACATGTTGATGTTCACGGCACTTGTTTCCCTTACAAAAATGATTAGAATGTACTGAGCATGATTCAGGAAACAATCAGAAAGTATCTGCCAGGGCTAAAGCTTCTTGGGCTTTTTCATATGGTGGACCTCTTCTTAACACAGTGATCATCTCCAAGAACATCACCTTCCCCAACCATTCCCGCCTGATTCTTCACCTTCCTTTTTGAATCTACAGTGCCTGAGAACATCCAAAAAGGGCTATTGGTACAGAAGAGAAAAGAGCAGCTGCGAAGAAATTCACATGAATGCAGCAAGTCAACCTGCTTGGTTATGTTCCCCTCACTTTGTGTTTGTGCTATTTATTTTCTCTTGCTGATTGTAGGGCATTAAACCACCCCTGCAGTCCCCGCTGGAATCTCTTGAGATGGCTTTGCAGTTTGGTTCTACCTTCCTCAGTCCCTGCTATCCCTCTAAATCAAGTGTGCAGTTGACAGCTGAATATCGTTCGAGTAACATCAAAGATACACCCAAAAAAGAGAAACATGAAGCAACAGAGCAGGGCACGGAGAAATGTAATGTTTTAGCTTACTAGATTAAAACAAAAAAGCAGTACATGCTGTCAACTAGTCCCAGACTGAGCTACAGGTAATATCATTGTTTGAGGATTGACAGCTGCTTCATCATTATGACAGAAGCAGCTGTGTGAATTCTGAAGTGTTGCAGGACTGTTGTAGTCTACAGAGACTAGACTACAAGAGGACTCATTAGCAGCACTTGACACAGTTTGTCACTGTGTCAGCCACATAATATTGCAGACTTATCTTAGAACAGATCCATAAAGATTACTTTTCAGTCTTATCAGCAGTCCGCGAACTTTCCTACCACAAGCTGAAAAAACAACAAAAATATTTTCACTCTGGTAAGAAAGAAGGAGGGAAGATTTAAAACAGTCAAATGTTACAATCCTCCTGGATGGCTACAGTGTCTTGCCCTCTAGAATTATGGTTGAAAGCCCATTTTCTCCAGCCGAGCTCCATAGTGACTAAAAACAGTCAGTGCTTGATGGCTGTTCAAAAGACCTTATCAAAATGAATGGGAAGGTCTTCATCCTGTTCCCAATGGCAAGGTTTCTCCATCACCACAACTGGCATTTTTGCCGACAGCCAGGGACTGAATGGCTGCCCCATGAAACAGTGGCAGGAGAAAGCGTGCACTCCTGCTTCCTGTGTTGTACCTGTTCTTCAGAAAACTGAAGACGTTCGTCTCTAGATCTGTGGGTCTATCATCTTTCATGAGTAGTAAAGTCACAGAAAAAATTTTAAAAAGGTATTTCTAAAAATTATAATCCCCACCCAGCCTAGAGATCAGAGCGGTAAGAGCTTTAGAAATCTAAGATTTTCACTTTTATACCATATACAGTTGGCTTTCAAAGATCAGAAGCCCATTCACAGGGCCTATTTTCTCCCCGATCCTCAACAGCTGGGAAACACTGATCCACTAATCTTTCAAAGCTTTGAGCATCCATGATGATGCTACTGTACTTTCACTCAACCAGGCATATTCCTTCCCCAAAGCTGCGATTTTAATTGGCTTCAGTCTTCATTCTTGCTTTGCCCATCCACAGCCTGAGCCATCCTGCAAGGCTTCATTAGCTTAATGGTCAAATGGAGAGATCAGTAGGGGTTTCAGGCAAGGACTTTTGTACTAGATATCTTGCTGCAGTTCCCCCCAGTTACATACCTGAAGACCACACTAACATGGGAAGTCCTAGTCATTTCTTTGGGTTTAACTTGATCAAGGAGAACAGTTGCAATTCTAATTAATAGCAAGCTTTTTACGGAAAAGAAGTCAAAGTTGGACATTGCGCTTTCTGGCATTTCACTAAACCACTGACAATGTACGAAATATTTCCATTTCACTACCCCTCCCCCACTGGCTTCCCTATCCAATGGCCCATAATGAAGGGGAATCTCAGACCTTTTTTTTCTAAATGGGAAGAACAGGGCAAATTCTCTCCCTGTATCACCTCAAATGTGCCAGCACCTCAAATGAAAGGACAGTCAATGAGAGCTGGTCACATTTTTCAAAATGTTGACAAAAATAGATGCTTTTTTTAAAAAATCCTCCCCTCCTTTCCCTGCCCCTATTTTTCAACCAGACGTACACTCAGTCCATCTGCACTGGAGCATAAGCCATGGGCTAAATGTGGCTGTGACACTCCTTCTCCACTGTACAGCAGAAATCCCCTACTTTAAGTATAAGGAAAGCTGCTATTTCAGATGTCACTGTGTGGTAACTCCCTGCAGGTGCTAACTGTCCAATGGTGACCCCCATATATATATATCTCAAAGTCTAATCCAGCCCTTTTTACTCAAGTACAACTCCCAGTGACATCAGTACAAGATTGTCTGTATGAGACTTGCAGGTTAGGCTGCAATTGCCTGTGGCTGGTCCAAGCTAGCTGACTTGGGCTCACAGAGCTCCGGTAAGGGGTAGTTTAAATTGTGGTGTAGACATTTGGGTTCCAGGAGCCTGGGCTCTGGGACCCTGCAAGGCAGGGAGGGTCAGAGCTCGGGCTGCAGCCCAAGCCCGAACATCTACACCACAATTAAAACAGCCCCTTAGCCCAAGCTCCATAAGCCAGAGTCAGCTGGCACGGATGTCTAATTGCAGTGTAGGCATAGCCCTAGAGTCTGATCATGCAGGTACTCCTAAGGCCAGACCCAAGCCCATAGACCTCAACCAAAGTTTTTCTGTGGATACTAATGGGCTTTGGATCAGGCCTTAACTGTGGTAACTATAATTCAGCTCTCCTCAGACCCTCTCAGCCACACCCACCCACCCACCGCTATAACTTTTATTTAAGGAGTCAAGATCTTTAAATATTTCTGAACCATAGTCAGATCCCTACAGTAAAAGCAGCTTGGTGGGATTAATGAATTAAAAGGGTAAATAGTTGCCATGAGAGCTGTGCAGACCTCTCGTGCTTTCTGCAGTCTGAGGACCTTCCTCTGAAATAAGAATTTCTCATATTCTTACCTATTTGTACTAGAGTAGGGTGTAGATGACTCCAAGCTAAATATAAACCCCATTGTGTTAGGCACTGTACTGACATGTAAGAGACAGCCCCTACCCAGAAGGGTATATAAATGTAGGTAGACACAGAGAGCTATGGAAAGGTGACATGACTTGCCCATCAGATCAGTAGCAGACCCAAGAATAAAACCCAGGTTTCCTGACTCCCAATTCAGTGCTCTATCCACTAGGTCATGCTGCCTCTAAAGATTCAAAATGCCCCCATTTTAATCATTTCATGGGAATGAGAAATCCTCTCTGGGTGCTCCCAGCCCTAATCCCAACAGCTATTTAATTTGGTTTCCTGTAACAGAGAGACTCCTTAGGTTGATTCCCTCTTGGGGAAGGAAGAGCCAAGAGACAGTAAATAAAAGTGACCTTGTATGGGATATTGCTGAACAGTAGCCAGAATTGTTAAAGGACACAGGAATGCTGGAAGTAACATGAGACCTGGGCCGGGGGGAAAGTAAAGAGAAAATGCAGAAGCCATGAGAAACAAACACGATGCTGCACAAAGCATTGCCTTAAAAGAAATACTTGTAAAAAAACCCTTTGAGTTAATGTAAAGATTCTTAGTTGGAAAGGAAACAGCATGACATTAACACCTGGGTCTCATTAATATGCATGCCAACCTGTTTCCAAGATAAATAACTGCATTCATGTAAACCATTTAATATAAAAGCCGTCATACAGAGACACTCTATGCAATTCATGCTGAGGTTTTAGTTTACGTTTAGAACATAATTTGTGCTGTTCAAATTGAGCATTAAAAAAAATTAAACATGCAGGTTTACTTTACGTTTGTCTTAATTTTAAGGCGCTATAAACAGTAGTTAGAGGCAGGCTGTATCTGTGACATTTGGACCTAGATCCCAACCATATCCAAAGTTCAGGGGTGTTCCAATTTGGACTACTGGCTCCAGTTTAGTATTGAAATTAAGTCTAATGTGAAGATTGGATCATGAGTTGGACTTTCCCTAAGCCCAGAAGAAGATTTAAGTTCCAAGTTTCCAGTTAAGCCCCATAGCTCTGTTCAGATGTGAAAATACCCTATATATATAGGTTTGTGTGGCTTTGCTATCTATAATTAAGATTATGAATATCCTTAGAAGTAGTCCTGGGGAAACTTCTGAAGTTAAATTAAGAGTCAACCGAAGTCTTCATTCAAGGTCTCATCCAAACCCAAACTCTGAAGTTCCTCCAGTTATTTGAACTGAAATATTCATCCTGGTATGATACTTCAACATTTTCATACATAATGGGCCAAATTCTGCCCTCAGCTGAGCACGAACAAGCTCTGTTAATTTCAACAGAAGACGCATGCAAAATTTGGGCCATTATTTTTTCTCAACCCCATACAAATGCCAATATGTTCCAATGCTCTATACTTAACTCCAGTTAACAACGAGTGTTGCATTATAGCATCAGCAGGGCAATAAATCTCTATATTTAACTCCAGGGAATCGAGAGGAGAATTAAGGCAAGTTTCTTTTCTTTTCTTTTTTTTTTTTTGGCTAATGAGAGCTCTGGCCCTCCATTCAAAGAAGGCGCCAACACAGCAGTGAGTAGCAGATGGGATGGCAGAGAGATGATTGCTGCTGGCTACCCATAAGTCCTTGGTCAGAGCCCTCGGGAGGAAGAAATGCACTGTGGGTGCCAGGTGCCCCTTTATCTCTCAGGTCTCCCATCAGGACATGACTAGAAGAATGCAGAGGCCAGTGACTATGGCAAATCATGTGACCACCTCACCTGACATGCATGGCATACCCTACTGGCTTCTCCAAGGAGGTTAAATCAAGGCCCACAATAGACTTAATCCTCCCCTTAGGCAGCTGTTCCCAGGAAAGGGCTGACTGGTCAATAAGAGAGTGAGATGGAATAAATGAGTCATTTCAATAAAGCGTAATTGCCTTCTGGGCTCTGCAGAAAGCCATTCCCGTTCCCATCTCTAACACATCCCCACAAGACTCCAACCGTTTTGCTTCGCTGATGATGCCGGCCTCCCAACTCCCTTCATGTCCTTCTCCTACTTTCGTCTCTGTTCCTTCTTCTGTGCGGCCCTAATTCTATGAATTAATCCCTAGCTCAGCACTCCCAGGACTCTCTCATGCTTCATTCAAGTCCTTCTGCTGTGAGGATCACAAATCTCAGGCTAGCCCAGTATTACAGAAGCCCTATTCCAATGTAAATTCACAGTCATCTCCATCCTCTGGCTCCATACCAGTGGGTTTGTCTTTTAGACCATATGATCCTAGGGGTAGGGACTGCAGCTCAGATCCTCCATGGGAATTAGGCCTCTAAACACCATTGAGGATCCAGGCCAGGATCTGTAGTCGTGTCTTAGCACACTCAACTGTCAGCGCTGAATAAGGAATACATAGCACAAGAAGTATTTCCTTCTTGTGAAATCCCGGCTTAGATTTCACTAATCAAACGAATCCTTTGTATCAAGATTTTTGTCGTATATGGACAAAAGGTGTTACTCACTGTCCAGCATTTAACAGTGTTTAAACAAGGCCTGGAGCTTGATATACAAAGGCCTCAGCCTGCTTAGCACCATGGGAAACAGCATTTAACAGCCTTAAGCTTTTCCTTCTCTTTATTAAAAAAGAGTTAAAGCATTTGAAGTGTAAAGTATTAAGTAAGGCTTCCCGTTCCCTTCCCCGGTAGCTGGAGACTGCTAAAAGGGAAAGCCCTTTGTTTGACAGTCTCTTAGCTGGTGTAAAGGAGTCTCCTCAGGTTGTTCTCCGGGATGGTGGGAGAACCTGGCCACACCCAGTTATTTACTCTGGATGGCTCCAGCCCAGGTCTCAATCTGTTATTACTTGCAAGCCTTTGCGAGCCTTCTTAAGTCTCCTTTTGATCCCCTCTCAGAGAAAAAAGTTAAATGACCCAATGCACTAGAGGGCACCCCATTCTGGGGGCCCTTCAAAAGTGGGGGTGGAAGGTTCGCTGCACTGGCAAAGATGCAGCGCCCACAGAGTGGGTTTTGAGAAATCTCTCCAGCAGGGCTACTGAGTCCAGCTTACCCTGCGAGTTTGCTGCACTCCCCATAGGTTTGGGGTGAAGGGCTGCTGGATGCGAGTTTCCCTTGTGGCTTCCGGACTCACTCTAGCAGTCTCCTGCTTAGGACAATCCTGCTCCACCCCCAGCTGCCTGCAATTTCCTCCCTTTTAAAGGCCCCCTCCCTACCACATATGATTGACAGGACTGGGACTAGTCCTGCCCCTTCTTTGTCAGTATAGGATGTAAAGACCCCATCACAGATAGTAGTAACTGTCCTGTTGGGGGAAAAGAGAAGTGAGTTGAGGTGAGTTGGAGATGTTGTTGCTGCTGCTGCTGCTGTTAAAGTCCAATCTTAGAAGTAAAAGCCCGTGTGTTTGACAGTTGCTCTTCTAGCCACCTCTGAAATATTTGTTTAACAGATGCCATAGCTTCGCTTTTCAATACCTCTCCATCTCAAAAATTCTTCAGATATTCAAGATCTGTATAAATTACCTCTCGATGCTTTTATGTAAAGCAGCACAGAATTAATGACTTGTGCGCTAGCATTCTGCTTAATTGTATCATGCCTGTACACCTTCTGGCTCAGTTTTCCATCCCTGATGTTTACCCTAAAATTCTTCTCTGCAGTTGAATAGCTCAAATTGCTGCATTGTACATAATACAGGTAATAAAGAGCTGGCAAACTTCACATTCACATTACAGTAGCCAGCTACCTCATAAGCACTGATTTAGCGATGATTGATAGACCATTATTAGCAGGCAGAGCGATATGCTGTAGTGAGTCATTTGGCCCAAATCCACTCATTACTTATATTTGGTGGTGGGGAGGGGGAAATCCATGGAGCTCAGCTTGTCCACAAAAAAACCTACTTATGTCAGACTAGAAAGCTTTCATTAATGCAAAGGAGGCTATATAATTCCAGAATGAGCAATCAGCAGAGAAACTTCTGTGTTCCTAGCCTCACACTGAAATATTGGTATAGATCATAAAATCGTTTTTAAAACATTAACTTTCCCAGAGGAGGGATTGTAATTCACCCCTCCCCTGAAGCAGCCTTTATAAACTGTCTAGTTAGAAGCCACCTTATTGCAAAGTCTTGCCTGTCGGTCAATAAAACCCACAATTACAATGAATGGTTGAACCCATTCAGAAAGTTTGGGTGCTCTCAGAACAGAGGTACCTTTTAACAGGTTGCTGCTTTATAACCCATACATCACCTGCCCACCACTGATAAGGATTCATAGGACAGTTTGGACAGGTAACGTGAACTGTCTGGCCCATCTCCACCCCAAAGAGTGTGTGACGAAGTGGGAATGTTCTTAATGTTTTCTCTGAATACTGTGTGGGTGCCTCAGTTTCCCCTATGCAGTTCTTAAGTATCTAGGTGGTGGGATAAGGGTGTGGGATTGTTGTAGAGCCCTAGAGGGCCAGCGTGATCGTGTCTGCACAGAGAATGGCCGACACCCTGTCTCCTGGCAACTGATGGCCTGGGCCCCTCCTCTCTGCAAAGGTGCCAACTGAAGGTGTTAAGGAACAAAGAGATCAAGTGGCCTCCTGGCTCAGGAAAGAGACAAAGGCGAGAGGAGGGGCGGGAGAATTTCAGTTTGCAGCTGGCTAGGGAAATGGAGGGAGGCCCAGATGCGGCTCTGGGCTCCCTGCCCCCCAAGTTTGACCGGACGGAGGGTCCTGTTTTCTGTACCTACAAGCTCCGTTTTAGACTATGTTCCTGTCGTCTAATAAACTTTGTTTTACTAGCTGGTTGAGAGTCATGTCTGACTGCAGAATTGGGGTGCAGAGCCCTCTGGCTTCCCCAGGAGCCCCACCTGTGCGGACTTGCTGGGGGAGGCGTATGGTGTGAGAAGGGGATGCTGAATGCTCTGAGGTCAGACCCAGGAAGATTGAAGCTGTGTAAGCTTCTTGCCCTGGAGACAGTCTGCTCACAGAGAGGAGGCTCCTCCAGAGTCCTGACTGGCTTCATATGGAGTAGTTCCAGAGCATCCCCTCCATGACAGAGTGAAAGTAACACGTTAATATAACAGCATTGTCATAAATTCAAACAGGAATTTTACTGGTTTGCCAGAGGAGATGATATGATATACAGCCAATCTTTCCTGGCTAGCCATGTCCCCTCTCCATTAAACATCCATAGTGGCCCAGTGCATGCACTTCAGTGGGGTTTCTGTGGAATCAGAGGGAAATGGGGATTCCTTCCCCGTCGACAGATTTTGCACATCTGAGCAGGCCTTTTACTCCTTTCATCTCCTCCATAAACTAAAGTCAAAGGGGATCAGGGTCAGCCCTCACATCTGTTCTATGTGTAAGGTTATGTTTTAGTTATGGGCCATGTTAGTAAAGTCAGACAGGTCACTGGCTGTAACCAAAAATTCACGGCCCGTGACCTCTCTGACTTATTCATGGGTATTTTTAATAGAACTGGGGGGGGGGGGGGGCTGCCTGGGGGCCCTATGGATGCTGGAGGAGGGCGGCCCAGGTGCTGGGGCAGTGCATGGCCCAGGACCCCTGCTGATGCTGGAGGGGGCAGGCAGCTGCATACGGCCTGGGACCCTCGCTGGTGCTGGGGTGGGGGGGGTATTGGTGGGTCCAGCTGTCTCCCGCCTGGCTCTGCACCCCCCTCAGCAGAGTTTGGGTGTAGGAGGGGGAGGGGGTTGAGGCACAGGATGGGGCGGGCTCTGGGCCGCATTTACCGGGGGGGCTCCCTGGAAGTGGCAACATCCACCTCACTCAGCTTCTAGGAGGAGGTGTCGCCATAGGCACCACCCCCGCAGCTCCCATTTGCTGTGGTTCCTGGCCAATGGGAGCTGGTGCCTGGCCATGCCTTTACCTAGCAGCTGAGTAAGGGGGGGGGGGGGGGGATGTTGCCAATTCCAGGGAGCCCCCCCCAGGTAAGTGCTGCCTAGAGCCCATCTCATCCTGTCCTATGCCCCAACCCTCTGCCCTCTCCCACACCCAAACTCTTCTGCTTGGGTGGCGGGTGTGCGGGCACGGTGCCCCAGCAGCGGCCGGTGCACCTGGCACAGGGGCTGCCTGAGCTGCCCCTGAGCCAGGTGCAGCAGCCACTGCAGAAGTCAGAGGTCATGGAATCTGTGACCTTTGTGACAAACTCGCAGCCTCACCTCGGATCGATGTAGTGCTATAACTGTTCAACCCCTACGTTTTCCCCAGGTGACACTATAGCCGTTAAGTGCAAGCTATTTGCTCTGCCTCAGGCCTTTAACGACAGCAGCAAATGAGACTGTTTCCTGAAGTTAAACATGGTACTTTTGAAGTCTACATTAAAAAAAAAATTATGGAAATCCCATTCCATTGAGTAGCTTGGAGTACTGCAATACGTTCAGTGCCAAGCACTTATACCCCAAAGGAAAAAGAAAAAAAAAAAAAAAAGCAGATTTAAAACTAATTCCTGGCACACCGAACACTGAGATACTTGTATACGTTCTGAGCATGAAGGAACCATTTAGGTTTTTAAAGCTATGGCCTGAACTAGTTCTGAAAAGCTTAGATACATGTCCGTGAACTTGGGTTTTCTGCCTGGTCAGACAGCGAGCGATGATATTTTGTTCCCCACATACCAGCAATCCAGTACAGACACTGGAGCCCATATTTGCTCTCCTTTTACATCTGTGTAAGCCACAGGCTAGAAATTGGAAGGCAGAATTTGTCTCAGTGGATATTGTGGCCTACCAGACACAGATGCTTCATAGGAGTAGGAGTCTTCTGTAAATTTTTCCTTCTACCAGAATATCCACTTGATGCTTTGCTCATGGAACCCTCTAGGACTTGCCAGAACAAATTTTCCTCATATTTCCTTCAAAATTTCATATTTCAATGGTGGGGGAAATCCAGGGAATTATCACAAAATGTTGTTCCTATTTTGCGACTTGTTCTATCTCCCAACACTCACTGCAGCCAAATCAGTTTGTTTCTGATTCCCAGATTGGAGACAATGTACCTGAGTTGGAAAAGAAAGAAATGTTGTATAACCACATTCTTCAGAAGGAGCTCAGGATTGTCCTCAGTCTTTGGAGATTAACTAATGGAAGTTAGCTAACTACATGGTGTGCAGTTTCAAGTGAAAGACTATGGTGGAACCTCAGTCGTACCTCGACTGCTAACATGTTAAAACCACAACTGCCCCCTCTTCGCTAGGATTTTAACTAACAAGCATGGTAACAAATGCCCCTCTTTTCCCAGTGGAGACAAGGCTAAGCTATACAGAGGAAATGTTTCTCTCATCTCCTATGTTACAAAGGCTCTTTGGGAGAGGAAAGCAGAGAGAGAAAAGAGTGGGAACATCACCTAGAAAACAGCAGAGGGGAAGCTTCGTTTTGTCTGAACCATGGCCCTGAGCTTTGACAGCTGTGTCTGACCGGAACATGACACCAACGGCAGTGATCGAGCAACACAGTCTCCTCTCGCTGATCCCAGCACAGATTTTCTCATTGCTTACATCTTGCTACAACAGTGCAAGGCAGGACTCCCTGTTGACTACATCAGGGTTCTCTCAGTTCATTGCTCCGTGACCCCCTTCTGACAACAAAAATTGCTACAGAACCCCCAAGAGGGGGACCGAAGCCTGAGCCTGCCCAAGCCCAGCTGCCCCGGGTTGGAGGGAGGCTAAAGCCTGAGCTTCACTGCTCCGGGCAGAGGGACCGAAGCCAAAGCCCAGGGGCTTCAGTCCCAGGTGGGGGGGCGGGGAGAAGAGGCGCCTGTGACCTGAACCCTGCCACTAAGGGATAAAGTCCTCAGGCTTCGGACTTGGATAGTGGGACTTACACTTCAGCTTTGGCCCTGGACAGTGGGGCTTGGTCCTCGGCCTCTGGCCCCAGCAAGTCTAACATTAGCCCTGGTGACCCACTTTGGGGTCCCACCCCACAGTTTGAGAACTGCAGGACTCCATTATAGGCCACACCAGCCTTTTGTCATGGAGGGATGCATTGCCTGCATATTATCAGGCCTGCCATGGAGCATGTACTGCGGATTTGAAGAGATGGGCTGTCCTCTCACTTCAGGCACAGGATGCGTATCACAAGAGATCTCAGACACCAAAGCATTAGACAAATCCTTCCATCTGTAAGAAGTTAATGGGGGTTCCTGTGCAGGGCTAGATCCAGAACTGGCGGCAGCAGGCACAGCTTCTGTGGACCTGCACCTATTTACACCAACTGAGGAGCTGGCCCCCAGCACCTAGGAAAATCAGTGATATCAGCAATAACTCTGGCCTAGATTATTCCATTTGGGCACAGCCCAGAGTGAGAGGCAGACAGAGTACTGGGAGGAACTGGCCAGACTCCATGGCTTGCACATTGCCTTTCCTGGGGCCCAGCCTAGTCCCACTCCACAAGCTGGTCTGGAAGTAGTGCAAGGCCATAACTCCAGCTCCTCTCCACTCTTTAGGGCACCCTCCACCTCCTAGAGAGGCGGGAAAGGAGCAGTCCCTGCCCTCCCCGAAGAAGAGAGGCTGCAATGCTGCTCGCCCTTTGGCAGGCTTTGCAAAGGGGTGATTGAAGACTTTCTTTGCTGCACACTCATGGGAGGAGCAGGCAGAATCTATCCCTATGTATATATGCTACCTTATACCAGATCCCTCTAAAACAGTACATTATTGTTAAGCCTGCATAGCAGTTAAGGAAGGGTTTGCGATTTCAGTCAGAAGATGAGCTTTTCAAATAGAAATTCTCCATAAGCACAAGACCTGGTCATTGGGAGATAAGAACTTCTTTCACCTGAGACACAAACCTACATAATCCAGTCACTCTTATGACACTAATGAATTACAACTATGGGTATAACTCTCTCAGATTCCTTCAGCTGGCTCTTTCAAAGCTGTCAGTAACTGCCTGCTATGGAATTTAATCTTCTCGGGTAGCATGTTCTATTTGCAGTATGCTTCCTGTACTTGCCACCGCTCTTCTAAAGTTGGATACTAAATTTTGTTCTTTAAAAAAAAAAAAAAAAAAAACCCACAAACACACACCACACAATTTACATCTGTGGAGGATCAGACCCCATAAGTGTCAGAGACATCCTTAAATATTAGCTAAATTTTTTACTCCTGCAACTCCCTGGCCTGCTGTCTTCTCCTTGAACGTATGTACCCTGATTCACTCTCTATTGAAATCCTTCCTCACCCCTTGATCTTTTATAATATTACTGAGGTGCAGATCTGCTCCAAAATGCTGCTCCTGAAATTGCTTCATGTTTATTGTCTTCAAATGACTCCTGATCAGGTGTGCCCAGTTCACAAAGGAAAAATAACACCATCTTTTTAAAACTACACTCCCTGCAAACTCAACCTGGGCTCTGAGAATCAACCACTCTTTCCTTCTCTTGCCTCATCATAAAGGTCCTACAGGTCAGAGTATGCCCTCAGTGATGCCTGTGCAACTCCATTGCCTTCCAGGGGGTTGTACAGGTGTAGTTTGCTGGAACTTAAGAAACAACTCTGTTGAGGCACACAAGGAGGAACTGAATCCAGCCCCCTCTCCTGCGGCTGTGATATCTCTGCAGGGCTAACAGGAGTTAAAAGCAGAACAAATGTAATGTCTGATCTGGCTCTGAATGTGCCCAGGGAGCTGATCTGTTGAGACGGATGACGAGATTCTCACAGGGTAGAATTGCACTTTTAGATTTAAGGTGCATCTAAACTTTAGCCGGATGAGGCTCCCACTCCCAGAAGCAAAATCCCCCCTATCTTCCATCCTCTTTGCTGGCTTATTGCAGAGACCAAAACTGGTTTTCAAAGTTGTCTTTAGACTAACTCTGTCCAAGTCTGTGTATCCTCATTGCCACATTGTCTTCCACCTTCTCATTCCACTCAAACTTCAGTCTTGGCTTTGTCTGCTAGGTCACCTTCCACCAGTGCAAGGTGCCCTTTTACTTGTGCTGCTTTTCGGCCACCCTCTAACCCCCTGAGCAAAGCTGAGTAAGAGCAGAAAAAGAAAAGCTTGTGTGAACACTTTGTTCTTTTTTTCTGAGCAGTGTTGTGACAGAAGGTGCTTAGGAGTCTGGGGTCCATTCTGACCATCCCATGATCTGAGGGGATCCCAGGAGACACCAATCCTTCACGTTTTCAGATGGATGACACAACATACCCCTGGCACATAGGCACTAACCCAGCTGGATACAATCAGGTATTGTGCAAGCCACCCTGAGCAGAGAAAGACAGGTGGTCCAAGTAGTAGAGTTACAATGAGGTGGCTGTGATGGGTTCCTCCAGAGTGGTACCCCAGTTCCAGGTGGCACTGAGCCCCCCTGACCCACCAGCCTGGACTCCCGGGAGAACCCATCACAGTGGCCTCACTTGATTTAACTGGGTTCAGTGCTAAGTGACTGTGTTGGCACTGTCTGTGCACAAAGAAAGGGCAATGTGGACACATCAAGAGATGTAAAGAGCAGCAAGGAGGCATAGGGACACTAAACATCAGGCACCAGAAAGCCTGGCAGGATTGAAGACTGAAGTTAGTGACTGCAACAAATGAAAAGAAAACACAAAGGGGGCGAATGAATAAAAGATAATGCAAGATGTTCAGACAACTAATAATAAAAGATTCAAGTCCAGAAGGCCCATGGGGTGCTGTAAGTGAAGCCGACTGCCTGGCTCGAAGATACTGCAGCCAGGCTAATTTCTTGACATAGCAAAATGACATTTTCTAAAACAAGCTCGATGAATTATGTGCCTCAGTACTTCCACAGGGGAAAAGGAAACTGATAGAAGATGACACAAGGTACATTTCCCAGTATGCTAAAGAGAGACTAACACAGATGCTGGGTGTGGTCCCTTTAAATCCCAGCTGTGCTACTTGGTTGCCTGGAGCAAACCCATAAATATCCATTAAAAAAATGCAGCAGAAAATGGACTGGGAGAGGGAGAGTTTTGTCTGATAGTTCAGATAAAGCCCAAGATGCTCTCTGGGCTTGATTCTTCATTGCCTTAGATCTTGGGTCACCATTCAGACCTGTGCAAAGTAAGCAGGAAACTCAGCGAGGTCAGAGACTTTCCCACTCACTCCTCTGGGTGGCAGTTAAACACTCCCTGTTCACAGGTGTAAACATCTAGACAAAGTGCAAAAAGAATCTGGCCCTATGCTTCTTAGTTCTTTTTCTGATCTGGAAGAAGACAGCGAGGGCCGTGTTTTCAAAACTGATGTAAAACTAACTAGATCATTAAGGTAGGAAAGCACAGACACTGGACCTCTTCCCCTCTGCACAGCCTCCCTGCAGGGTGAGGAGACCAGCATTTCCTGACACCTTCATGAGGCTGAACAGATCCAGGACTTCCTTCCTGGTCCACAATGGAGAGTCCATGCTGCTGCATAAAGTTTTGCATAAACAAACGAACGAACCAACGGGTCACTCATTTTTATCAACATGGATTCATCTGCTTGTTTTGCAATATTTTGCAGACAGCAGCTCCAGCTGTTACTGATTATTTATTGCCACCAACATGCATTGGCCCTGCCAACACATCATTATTAATTCAGTGTATGGTGGCAAATGGCTAGAGGCTCAGCATCAGCTTCTAGGAACTTCACCCCCACCCAAGTCCATAGAAAGACTCCCCTCACATTCACAGGATCTGGACCAGTCTTTTCCAAGCAGACATCACGGGACCTGAAGAAGAGCTCTGTTTAGCTTGAAAGTTTGTCTTTCTCACCAGCAGAAGTTGGTCCAATAAAATATATTACCTCATCTCTCCCATACCTGGGCCCACCATGGCTACAACACTGCCAACAACATAAAGCAGACACAGAATGCATTGGGAGACCCAGAGGATTGTTCAGTCTTAGAGCATCTTTTTCTCCTTTAATGCCTTCTCGGTCGGTGACAGCATTATGTATGGTAGCATTAAATAATTTGTACATAGTTATAAATATTTATTTGCTTACAAATCACCATGAGTAAAGTACTTGAGTGCCAGGGAGAGAAGGAAAGGAAAGCCCTGCAGCATTGGCATGGTGTGTGCCCCTGCTGAAGCACCATCCTTAATCTAGTGCTTGTGTGCTGTAATCAGAGACACAGAGGTGAGAGAGATTTGTGTCATGTGGATAAGGTAATAAAAAGAGATGTAGCCCTAGTTTTATTATTGGTATTACTGTAGCACCAAGAGGTGCTAGGCACTGTAATAAACATAGTAAAGGGACAGTTGCTGCCCTAAAGAGTTTGCAATTTAAACATACAAGGCTTGGCAGAGAGGGTGTATTATTAGTCCCTTATTTTTAAATGGGAGATGAGGCACACAGAGATTAAGTGACTTGCCCAAGGTCACACTGGACATTTGTGGTGGAGTCAAGAATTGACCTTAGATGTCTTGAGTTCTCACCAATGTTTTAATGGCAAGACCATTCTTTCTATGCCTACAGTTGCGAAGTCCTATACAGGACTTCGGGTTCATGACCTCCATTAAAATCCTCTGGCTAAAACTCTGCCCAGTAGACAAGGTCTGCATTAACACATATGCAGCTGCAACCTTAACAGCATCTTTGAGCCATGGCAATGGAGAAAGTGCTGTTTTAACAAATTTACTTGTGTAATCAACACACAGAAGTTCAAATTGGAAAAGCTTCCAACAATTCTGACTGCCAACAGGGGAGAGCCACCCCTGCCAGGCATGACAACAAGAGTTGGGTGTGTAAAGCCCTGTGACATACTTCCACTTCTTGGCTCCCTCTGTGAGTAGAGCAGTACTACACCAAAGCAAAGTGCAAAGTGAAACTAAGACAGAGCTTGTCAACTTCACTTGGTATAGTACCCTAAAGATTAGAAAAGCTTTTGATACAGTAGTATACAGAGAATTGGTCTCTAAGGCATAATATTATTTGGAGTCACCAGATGGTGCAGTTACAGTTTGTTTTACAAGCTGTCTAACTGAATGACTAGGCAGCAAGATCTTGGAGAAATGCTATTTGTTACTTGTGGTGCAGTTCTTCCTGGGAGCTGTGATATTACACATGTAAAGACTGTTTTCTGCATAGGTCTGACTGGGTCATTTTTAGGAGTATAGCTGCTGCCTACAGGATATACACATGCAAACAAATGCATGACCGTGTCAGACTGTAAACAAGCTAACTAAATGTTTCGGTTTAGTGAGTAAGGATCTGAAGTGGATGAAATAATGAAAGACTTGAAATCTGAGGACACATTTAAGTGGAAACAAACAGTTTGGGATGGACTGAGGCTGCTTGAATTTTTCTGTTTAGATGTCAGTGACTTGGAAACAGATAATGAAAATTGCTCCTGATAAGAAACTTTGGAGGATGCAATCAGTCCAGAAGGAGAGCAATAATGCAGTTCAATTTTATAGAATTATACTCCTAGTCTATTTATATCTCTGGACTTTAAAAAAGACTGGGGACTTTTCCCCTCAAGTTCCATTATGAACTTTTAAAACAGCATGTGAGAGAGTCACTGATATATTCTTCATAGCTGCAATCTCTGAACCTAAGAATTTAGCAGTGAACTACAAATCTAAAATAAAAAAGGGAAGCAAGCCTAGAATCAGATGATAAATGCCCTCAGTAACCAGGCATGCAGTATGGACAAATTTTGACTCAGTTTTTAATACGTGTTTTTTAGGCTTGTAGAAATTAAGGTGCATTTGTGGGTTTATTAGATGGGATGTGGTAGTATCCATGCTTCCTCCATAATACAGGATTCTGGGGCATTAGCAATATCAGACACCTTGTGCAACTATTGCCTCTTCTTGAATCTGAGACATCCTAGAACGATGCATTCTGAAGCATCTCGAAAACTGAAAGAGAAACATACATTGTTATAGTCCAGTTGACATGGGGCTTCATAAAACAAAGTATTCCTACTTGGGTTATCCATAATTATGAACTTTGACAAACAATCCAAGAGTGCAGACATGATTAAAAAGCCATTGGCTTCAATGGGGGGGGGGCGGGGGGGGGGAAGACTCCTATTGAGTTGAATGGGCTTTGAGTCAGGCCTCTGAGCATCCACACAACTTCCAAATTCCTGTTGCAACATGTCTAACCTAGGCTGCATTTTCTGGGCATAGTCTCTTCATTAATTATTCTAAAGTTCTGGACAGGAATAGAGGGGCCAAACTGCAGTGCAAGGTAGAGAAATGTGCAGTGCTTGGGATCCAAAAGCTATGGGGAATACAGTATATCTTCACTAGCCACATGTGCTAGCCCCCTGGATGGAAGTTAAAATATGCAAGTGTGCTAATACCGGTGGAATGCAAATACAATTGCAGAAGGCATAAAGAAGTTATCAAATGTAACTAGGAAGAGATTCTTCTAGCACACTCTAAAGAGCAAATGAGGCCACATTTAGAGCACTGGACATAAATGGCAAATCTCAGCTACAAAACACTAGTCTTAGAGATTAGACAAGCACAGCAGAGGGCAAGCAGCACAATACATGGACTCGGCAATCTTAGTCATTCTAAAGAGGTTATGAAAACTAGGTTCTGAATCTCCTATTTCCTGAAATTCAGATCTAGTCCTGGTAGGTGTTGAGCCATCTCAACTCCCCAGGTACTAAGTACCTTGCAGGATTGGGCCATAAAAGCGAAGATCCCAGAGAATACAAAACTAAAGGGAATATATGCAGCAGGAGGGTGCTGCCAAGGGCATGAGCTGGTCTCCAATCAAAGGAGACATTTATTCCAATAGAACACGAAGGCACATGTGTAAGTGAAGGCACAGAGTGTACTTCTGTGCTTAGAGACACCTCTCCGTGTAGGACTCAATATTGACCCCAAGCTAATCAATAATTTCATTCAGGCAACATGCTCCATGGAAGTGGAGTGGAAAATTGATCAATGCTTCATTACACCCTACCACTCCGTTGCTCGAGCAGCAGCAGGATGCTCTCTAGCAGCAGGCCTGTCGCTTTTTGCCTCAGCCAGCTTTGTTTTCCAAAAAAATACACAATTTGCAATAGCAAAGCCAAGCAAGGACGCACACTCCAGGCAACACCCCCATCCCTGCACCTTCAGTTTCTTGTCCTGTCTATAGGCCCTCTACACAATCAGCATTTCAGCACCACTGACAATTGTGAGGGGAGTGCCTTCATTTGGAGCCTAACGCCCTAAATCCACAGAGAGATCCAACCAAATTCTGACAGATTCTGTATTGGTTCTTATACCACACTCATCACTGTACTATCCAATTGTCCTTTCTGATATCCTGGACAGAAAGGATGAAAAGTTACTGAATCCCTGCCTGAAGGAGGGGGACCCACAGAGTAGGGAACTACCACCTTCCCCAGACTCTGCAGAAGTCCCTCCACCGGGATCCAGGCATTGAGAGAAAGGGGCCAGGAGAGAAGAGACCTTCTCCATACCTCATCCCCACACCAAACATACAGGGATTCTCCATCTTCAAGGCCCAAATCAGTCTAAAAAACTTGGGTTCCCTCTGAGCTATGGCAGCCCCTCCTAATATTCTGTGAGAGGTTTTGGGGGCAACTGCCTATAGGGTGCCCTGCCAAGGACCAGGATGTAGGGATATGGCTCTCATTGATGGTCCTTGCTTCTAACAGCTCCTCTGACACTTGTCTAGATCGCTGGGTATGTGAGGATTTGGAGGATGAAGCCCTTTGTTTCATTCTAAAGCAGGGGGAAATCCCACTACCTGAGGGGATGATTCAGTCCACGCATTTCCTGGACCTCTCTATGGAGCATGACTTGGGCCTCCACTGCTGAATCTCTTCCTATTGGTTAAATATCTGGTTCGGAGCTGAAAAGCAACCCTGCAGGAATGGCATTGCAGGGCTCCTTCACTGGGTCTCTGATCAAACCCGATCAGCTTGCAAATAAACTGAAGAGTTGAACGTCAAGCTGGGTTCTTGCTGGCTTATTCATCATCATAAGCCACATGTCAATTATCTTTTTTTTAAAATTCATGAGCTCTTCCCCCACCCCCCAAACTGTGTTAGCTCTGCCATGCATATTTATTCTAGTAAGTAAAATAATCACATGGATCTAAATTCACTTGGGGAACCTGTTCTAAAGTTCACTGAAAGCTAAAGAGATTTCCAAGCATCAGGCCCACAGGAAGCAGACCCAATGAATAAGCAGGTGCCTTTCTTACATAATCACTGTTCTGACCATCACTGCACTTGGAAGAAATTGCTCTCATTCCCCTGAGACATTGCCCTCAACAGAAGTCCAGTGGCAGACTCTCCTCATTCAGGTCAGTATTAATCAGATTTTGACTAAACAATTTCCATCCTCCTGCTGCCTAGCCCTCTCTGGTCCCCAGAGCTGTAAGTGGGGAATTTCCATTAGTACACAAATGTCATCACCTTACCCAGTGCATCCTCCCACATGCATTTTGACTGCCTTGTCAGTGGCCCAGCTAAGAACAGACTTCATTATATCTGGCACCATCACTTATCCTAGCTGACTGGCAATTTCATGTGCATGCCAATCAACAGCACTGCTATCATTATTAGAGCTTTAATTCACCAGAATGAAGTTTAATATGGCATAAAATTATCCAGAATGTGATTAAAATGGCATTTTCCAGCCAAACTGGTGGGAGATCAAGAAGATGTAGGACTTTGTGACAGGGTGCTGTACTCACCACTGGATAGCACCGCCTCCTGGCAGGCCTGGGAATTAGCTCAGTCACACCCCTTCCAGCAATTACACATCATCAGTTTCTTCTCTGCAGCTCCTCTCTCACTCTCAGGAGCCACAGCTGTCCTCTTCAGGACTCAGCCCTCTGGCCAGGTCACTATTGGGGGGGGGGGGCACCTTCCAGCAGGGAAGTGCATAAAGGTTCCTGCTCTCCAGCATTCCCAGGCAGTCTTTTGCTTCACTGCCTTACAGTGCCAGCCCCACAGCAGCTGGCAGGGGAACCTAGGCCCACCCTCTACTCTGGTTTCCGGCTCAAGGACCCTCTACACAACAGCCAACCTGTGTTCCCTGCACCTTACTATATTTCCTTGAGCCACTTCCATACCTCTGGCCTTCCCCACTCCTCTGGGTTTGGGAGTCTCCTCCCATGGAATAACTTTAGGCAACTTATCGCTGCAACCCCTCACATATCCCTCCCTTCTCTCAGGGAAAGACTGTAACCTCACTACCACCCCTTCTGTTGCCAGCCTGCCAGCTTTTATAGAAGCCCCACCTGTCCCTCACAGGTGAGCCTCTCTCTAATTAGCTGCTTCCAGCCTAAAGCTCTCATTTGCAGCCTAATTAGCTGATTGAGCCCACCTAGCCTAATTCAGCTCTTGCCAGACAAGTGTGGGGAGCACACCCATCAGAGACCTGCTGAGGTAGTCCACGTTCCACCAAAGGAGTGAGGGACACAGATATCGCATCATGGCATACAGCAGGTCACAGGAATAACAGGACACTCAAAGTGGAACCTGCACAGAGTGGAACTAGGTTGTTTCCTGCCCCTCATACTCGGAACAACTTCCCCCTTAGTGTGAAAGGCCACTGGAATTGATATATTGTCAGACACTGAAACAGCCGGATTTCAGCCTACTTTGCTGTCTGCATTCCATGTGCATTTCTAAGGCCCTCCTCCCTGTTATATCTACTTCACTAGGAGAAAACCAGTCCCACTGTTACGAAAGCATGGTCTGGACACAGACGGGTCGACAGGAATTTCTGACTTCTAATCCCAGAGACCAAGTCATTCTGTTGATCTCTCTGCCTCCACTTCCTCATCTGTCAAATGGGGGTCATAATACTTTCCTACATCCTAGGGCGGCTGTGAGGATTAATGTTTGCAGAGCACTTTGAAGATGAACAGCACTGCATGAGAGCTATGTATTATTATTAGCCACATTCACTGTACACATGTGCCACTGGATTGCATTTCATAGCAGCCGGCCACAAAGCCAAACCATCGTTAGTTGCAGCTAGTTGGAAATTAATGGAATTAAAATGGAATGATGGCCGTGGATTGTGTCTTATTGCAGCAGCTAAACCCTAGCAAAGGGTTTTCCAAATATAGTTCCTTGGGCTGAAGTATCCATATTCCTGACAGAAGAAAAACAACTCTGCAAACTGAAATGCAGGGCGATAGTCCTCATGCAGGGTCACACCAGTCCCAGCAGCCTGAGGTGTTCAGGGCAGAGGAGACAGTTTGCTAATTCACATCCATTTAACAGTGTCAGGAAAAGTGGTGTTATCACCATCTAGTTCTCAGCAAACACACAGCTGGTCTCCCTGCACTGGTAGGAGAAAAATGGACCTTCTGTTACTGGTTTATAGACAAGGCTTTTGTTCCACCCTCCTCACCGTGGTATCTGAGTGCCTCCATGTGGGGTGTACTGTGTTAGTAAAATGATCAGAGAATGAAATCGTATCTCACACTCTCTCACTAGTGGCTAGGGGTATGGCTACATTGTAGTTACACCCAAAGCTGTCCTGTGCCAGCTGACACCGGCTCGCTGGGCTCAGGCTAAGGGGCTGTTTAACTGCCATGCAGATGTTTGGGCTGCAGCCCGAGCTCAGAGACCCTCCTCACAGGATCCTAGAGTCCAGGCTGCAGCCCTAAGACCAAACATCTACATAAGAACAGACACACTGGGTCAGGCCAAGGGCCCTCCAGCCCAGTGTCCTGTCTTCTGACAGTGGCCAATGCCAGGTGCCCCAGAGGGAATGAACAGAACAGGTAATCACCAAGTGCAATTAAACAGCCCCTTAGCCCGAGCTCTCTGAGTCTACATCAGCTGGTACGGGCCAGCCATAGGTTTTTAATTGCAGTGTAGACGTACACCTAGGAGACTCACTGTGAATTACCAAATGGTGTGAATTAGTCTAATTATGGATTATTGTTTACAGTGCTGCAAAGTGTTCTAGGCGCTTTAGAGAAGAAACCAAAGGAAAAGATGGGGTAAAATGTTCAAAAACGCCTTAGTCCCACGCGTAAAATTGATTTAGGCACCCAGGTGCCTAAATTACATTGACTTTCAATGGGACTAAGGTGCCTAAAGTACCTGACAGCCATAGGTGCTGGAATTAAAGAGGAGGGGGATGCTGCCACACTCCCTGGTTTGAAATGGTTTCCATCCTATCCCGGGTTTACAGTTTGGTTCAATGGCTCCCAGCACCCCCACTATACAAATTGTTCCAGCCCCCGTGCTGATGGCTGGTCTACACTGCAATGAGGACTATGGGGGGATAACCTACAGAGCACACCAAAATGTTGCACTGTAACCCCATGTGGATGCAACCGGCGCCAACTAAAAGGTACCTAGCACAGGTTAAGGAAGTCTGTCTGAAAGACTTAACGCCAACCAAGTACCTTTTAGTTAGCACCAGCAGTTTCCACCCGGGGCAGTCACAGTGCCACATTGTGGTGGACTCTGCAGTTCGCACCCCTTCAGGCTGCGCTGCAGCACAATGGAGGCACCACTTTAGTGACTTTCAAAAATAGGCTCCTGAAAATTTTATCCATGGCATGGCCCTGGAGAGTTTACAATCTAATTTCAACGAGTAGAAGGGCCCAATTCTGCAGTGAGTTCCTCCCTGGTGGAAGGTGAAAGGTTTTTCGCAGGAGTGGTGGGTGAAATTCTGTGGCCTGCGTTGTGCAGGAGGTCGGACTAGATGATCACAATGGTCCCTTCTGACCTAAATATCTATGAATCTATGAAAAAAACCCTGCTGCCCTCAACCCTGGCACACAGCAAAAGCCATCTGTTTACAAGGGGGTTTGAAGAAGGCGGAGGGTACATACCTCACAATGACAAAGGGATGGAAAGGACTTTCAGTAGGTGTCTGGCTGACTGAGTTCCTGCTGAGTAATTACTGCAATGCTGCATTATTAATGATGTGTTAGGGCACCTAGAGCCTTGGATAGGTGTCTTTTTTATTATTTTCAATTTAAATAAATGAACAAACTGACTACTATGGGGCTGTACCTCGGCCTAGGGGCTCCCCCAGCTGGATCTAACTGAGGAGAAACAATAAAGAAAGCAGGGATAATGCATCATCACCTGTGCTTTGTTCATGGGTGCTCTCAATGCTTACTAATTATTGGCTGTAACACTTGTAAATGTACCATAGTGTAGTTTGTAAATATCATGAAATATTAGTAATGGGAACCCTGGCTACATTTGCTGTCAAATCTTTTGTGAGAGAGAGCATTAGTTCCAGGTGGAGATCAGAAGGTGTGTGGCATACCGAAGTGCAGATTAGAAAGGTTTTAATGCATACAATCATGTTCTTATTGCAAACATACAGGGAAGGTACACAATTCTCATTGCTTGGGCTCAGCTGCCCTGTGTGACAGAATGCATTTTGCACCATAATGCAACTGAAAATAAAAGGCAATAGCAGAAGAAGCAACAAATACCTGCAGCAGAAACTGGGGTGGCAGGTCTGTCCCCCAAGTGATCTATGTTGTCCAAAGAGAATCTAGATATAGATTTGAAAACATTAGTCCTCATACACTATTGTAGTGATGTCTCGTGTTTACACATTTCCCCCTGTAAATCTACCTCTCTGACGACTGCCAGATAATCACCTGGACAACATACGCAAAGCGTAGTATGGTTTTATTGCAGACCTGTGCTTAAATGTCTGCACTGTCACACGCAAATACATCTCTGTGCAGCTAGCGACACCTTGTGGCAAACCACTGCATCATATCTGAGAATCCCGATTCATGCACCTTGTTTGCTGCAGGATATTTGTGGGACTGTTAGGTTGGTTTCACCACTTAAGCACATACTCATTTTATAGGATTTCACCGCAGGTTTCTCCCGACACCCCCTTCATATGTTCCCTCCATACCCAGGCACTCTCTGCTGTGGGTATAAACAGGGCATCGCACAGAGCAGCCTTCGTGAAAGGGGAATCTACCCTCTGACTTTCAACTTCCGCTCTCAGCAGTGACACACAGATTTCGCCAAGTGCAAAGTGCTTCAGCAGCTTCTCTGGTAAACACCTGCTTTCCACCTACTGGGGAAGGGAGCAAAAGTACACTGGTGGGTGAGAAAAAATGTGTGAGTATGTGTCTATGATTGCTGGATTGCAATTCTGCTGGATTGAATTAGAACTGCTCAACCTGGTGTCATAGTCCCAGCATTCTCCAGCGCAAACAAAGTATTCTGTTTAATTCAAGAGGCAGGGGCTTGTGCTTTTGGAGCAGTTCTATATTTGAAGGCTGGAGTGGCCATGGTGAATCCACTGTAAAAACCTAGGTGGCCAGAGGTTTGTTATTGTCTACCCTGGATCTTAAGACTGTGGAACATCTACAGTCTTGCAGGACCTAAGCGATGATTCTGTGGAGGGAAAAAAATCGCCATTTGATAGCATTGGTCTGCAGCTATAAAAGATGCTCTGTAAATTCCTCCCTCCTTACCTCTAGCCCTGTCCTAGCCTCCAACCCCAACCCAGTCCTTGCAGCTGTGACTCTTTTTCCTTTCACCTCAATCCCTCTCCTCTTTCCTTCACTTTTTCTCCCAAGGTTTCCCAGAGTAGTACTTCAGGTTGCGGGAGGGAGAAAAAAAAATCACCCAGGACTAGCTCCAATATGAAAGTTAAACAATTGCGAGTTCAAATTGAAGAGTCCTGTTAAAAAAAAATAAAAAAACCTTGTCTTTGATTTATTGTGCCCCTGATTCTCCATCAGCCCCGCAAATGACCCTATTCATCAAGACTACACTTATTGAGTCTGACAATATTCTGTCAGCAGATTTATTTTTTTAACCACATAGGAGTGAAGCCTCATGTCTGCCACTCAGCACGATAACGAATTTCACAGCAGTAAATAAGTCTGATAACTACATGTAGGTGAACAATGTCTGTTGGCTCTGAGTGACCTTACAATTTCTAAAACTGACCCTTGCAAAGAAACATCTTGGTGTGGCTTATTTACTGTGCACCACCTGAGGCCCTTCATCCAAAGCCAGGAGCTAGTCTTTGTAATTATGAACCCTCTGTTTATTACTGAACACAAACATCCCTGGATCAGACTTGCATCAGTATTTAATCAAGTACTCTAAGGGCCATCCATTCAGTGATCATGCAATGCTTCCATCAAGTAGAATTGTATTTTCCAAGTTGGCTTGCTTGCTTGGTAGGTTCTGATAGTCACAAAGCTAAGAGTAGACAGTTATAGGAGAGTATTAGTCCACAATAGCTGTGAGCCATAAGTATTCACAGTAAAACCATCCTGGTGTTGAACTGTTTACACTTTAACTCTCCATCTTACTGGGATTTAACACCATCTGTGGCTCAATATAATTTTGATGGGCCTGATCACGCACAAAGCAGAGGTGAAGCACACAAAGGGAAGAGCACCAACTCCGTGGTATGTTCCCCCACCCTGTCATCCAATCCTATTGAAGCCTCTTTACAGGTATTCAATAGGAGCAGAACTTCAAGGGTAGATTCTCACCACTGGCTCACCCCTTTTAATAGTACTGAAAATGTGCAAGGCAAGATAGCACCAGAAGCATCTGTTAAATTCTATGCTGCTTCCATTCCATAGACTGAAACCACTACCCACAGGGGAACATCTTTGGAGCAGGGTCTAGCAGGAAACCCAAGACATTATGGCTTCCATAAGACAAGCTGCCAGTCTCCACCCAACCTACTCCTCTCTGTCCCATGGGACACAGAAGGGAAGGGACACAGACAGGGGACAACTTGCAGGAAGAGTGACCTGAAAAACCGAGCGGTAGCTCTGCTATGGAGGAAGCATCTTCTCCTAGCTAATTTCTATTGTTTCCCACGTGAGGAGTCCTGTGCCAACAAACCTGATCATGTTCATCAGACCTGTGCACACCTACTGGCAAACCTTGGCAGATCTAGGGACATCTGAGCCGGAACAGTGGATGATGGGGGAGTCAAGGCTGGCTGGAAGCTGTCCAGGCAGGCCAAACAGTTGTACAGTAGCTTAGCTGGGGAGGAAAAGGCAGTGGGGCTGAGGAGCCAGAGAAGGAGACATGTTATGCTACCCACCCTGCTTCCATAGTTCCCCAAAGATAAGGGCTGACTGGGGTGGGTGGGTCTTTGTAAAGAGAAGGGCTGGGGATCCAGCATCAGAAAACAGAACTCCATGTCAGCTATTGTCACGGCCTATGTCAAACATACCATGGGAATCGATCTGTCTGGGGGAAGCTTTGAGCCTGAAGCAATTGTGATTGTTTAGCCAAAAAAAGTGAGAACAATATTATTGCCATGAAGGCGTGCTGTGGTAGCACTTAGAGGCCCCAGTCAAGATTGGACCTCATTGCACAAGGCTCTGTACAGAGAGGAAGACAGAATTAAAATCAATCATTCTCTTGACTCTATTCTCGCCACAATCATTTTTAAATGTAGCCTTGATCTGTATCATCTCAAAATTGGTAACTATTTTATTCAGTTGTCCTCAGAAAAGATAGCGGTGACTCAGGAGACTAAATTCAACTGCTGAACTCTAAAATAGAGGGATTTTAATCTTGTTTTAAGTGAAAAGTTCAAAGTAACCTTAACCAGGGTTTGCTCCCACTGCCTCCATAATGAAAGCAGTGGCTAAACTCCTCTCAGAGTGATGGATAACTTTGGCTTCTAATAGATCATTGTCTAGAGATCAGCTGCCTCCAGGCCTTGGACCCACAGTAAATTAAATGATTGATGCTGCTTTTGAGCATGAGCCTGAAAAATTTAGGGTAGTAAATCTCAGAGAAAATTTAAATCCTGCTCCTATTTTTAATAGAGGTTTGGCCAAATTTCCTCACTGAGATTTAGAATCAGGATCTCCATTATCCTGTCCAAGTGCAGAAGCAGACTGCCCCTCATGCCCCAAGAAATGCAGATGTGCGCTTCCCTACAACATCAGTGGCAGACTCCTGGCAGTCATGTGAGGTTCAGTAGGTCTTGCATGCACACGTGTGCTTGTTCTTTTGTGGAGCTTCCAAAGGAAGCATCGGGGGCAAAGGAAAACTCTCATTGGGGACTGTCCATCGTTCCAAGAGATTTTCCTTCTCCTTCAGTATATATTTTTGGAAGGGATTGTTTTGTTTCTTGCTTTGTCAGCCAGATGAATAAAGCCAGATATTGGACTGGACATCCAATGCCCAATGTTAGATTGAACGTCTAACATAGTGAATGCCAGAGAAAATTAGGCTAAAATAAGGAAAGGACAAGTTAAAAATTACTTAGACAAGTTAGATGTCTTCAAGTCACCAGGAAATACATACACCAGGAAATCCACTGAAGAAATACATCCTAGAATACTCAAGGAGCTGACTGAGGAGATATCTGAGACATAAGCAATTATCTTCAAAAAGTCATGGAAGACGGGAGAGATTCCAGAAGACCGGAAAAGGGCAAATATAGTCCCAATCTATACAAAGGGGAATAAGGAAAACCTGGAGAATAAGCTTAACTTCAGCACCCAGAAAGATAATGGAGCAAATTAAGCAATCGATTTGCAAACACCTAGAAGATAAGGTCATAAGTGACAGTCAGCATGGATTTGTCAAGAACAAATCATGTCAAACCAACCTAATAGCTTTCTGTGACAGGGTGACAAGCCTTATGGATTGGGGGGGGGGAAGCAGTAGATATGGTATATCTAGACTTTAATAAGGCTTTTGATACTGTCTCGCATGACCTTCTCATAAACAAACTAGGGAAATACAACCTAGACAGTGCTACTACAAGGTGGGTGCATAACTGGTTGGAAAACCGTTCCCAGGGAGTAGTTATCAGTGGTTCACAATCAAGCTGGATGGCCATATCAAGCGGGGTCCTGCAGGTTCCACTCAATATCTTCATCAATGATTTAGATAATGACATAGAGAGTACTCTTATAAAGTTTGCGAATGATACCAAGCTGGGAGGGGTTCAAGTGCTTTGGAGGATAGGATTAAAATTCAAAATGATCTGGACAAACTGGAGAAATGGCCCGAAGTAAACAGGATGAAATTCAAGTAGGACAAATGCAAAATACTCCATTTAGGAAGGAACAGTCAGTTGCATACATACAAAATGGGAAATGACTGCCTAGAAAGGAGTACGGCGGAAAGGGGTTTGTGGATCACAAGCTAAAGGAGTCAACAGTGTAACACTGTTGCTCCAAAAAAAAAAAAAAAACAGCCAAGCATCAATCTGGAATGTATCAGCAGTATCATTCCCCTCAGTGCCCCCACAGAAATTCCAGCAGAATAGCACGTAGAATGAGCCTCTATCGAGGTATTTATGCAGTCCCTGCCACCTTAACATCCTGGCACCATTGCAACGTCTACTTTTGCATATCTTGGCTCTACGCCCTCTAGCCCCAACCTACCACCCCCTCAAGACAAGGTGACATCTCTTTTAAGTATTACCAATATTTCATAGGGCCATACAGCTGGAGGAGGCTCAGCTGACCACTCCCTGATCTCCTTTACCATCTCACTGCCGTTCGTTGGTGTTCACTCACAGAGCTGAGATCAGATTCTCTGTGTTATTATTTGACCACTCGTCTGCTCCCTTCCTAATGTCATTCCAATTCCAGGATTGGAGTACAATTCAGAGAGAGAGAGAGAGCAGCTTGGCAATGTCCCCTTAAAATGACGATCTGCTCGTGAAGTCATCTCCTTTGTCGGTCTTGCCTTTCACCAACATTCATTTTTTGTGCCAATCTTGTAAAGAGCTTTTAAAAAAAAAAAACAAGCCACTGAGAGGGCATAAGCCTTACTCAATGGAGACCCAAATGGCTTTTCAAGATAACTCATCTTTTTTGTCTATTTCCGCTGAAAGTCATAAAGCAGCTGAAGTGACACTATATCCGGATGCTGCACCTCTTGGGCTTTTGAGGTCAAGGATTTATGGCTCTTAAAAGCTCTTAAATGCCATTTGACTGAGAGAGCTGAGCAGTAACTCCTATGGAATAAACAGAAGCTCTGATGCATTTACAAACTGATACAGCAACTGCTTGACGCACCAGACGGACAATTGCCAGAGGAGAATGTCAGCACCCACTGCAAGAAGAACACCACCAAGTGTCAGAGGAACCTACGACAGCCGTGCTTGTTTAAGGCCCTATTCCAAAGCCCGTTGAAGCCTTTTAGAAGGTCTCCCATTGGCTTCAGTAGATTTTGGATCTGACCCTAATTCAGGAGAGGGAAACAGTGTAAAAAACTAGCAATGGAATGAATGGGACAGCTCACGTACATCAAGTCAAGCACATGACTGAGTGTTTGCAGGATTGGGGGCATCATTAATCGTGCACCTTTAAAACATGCATGAAGATGCCTCGAATATTTCTCTTGGTGACTGTCTGTTTGTGGCTACCAAGCACTCAAGTTTGAGCACCAGTTCAGCATTCATCATCCATGCCAGGTAAGAATGCATAGAGCAGTCTGACCAAGTGCTTATCTGCTCAACCACAAAACCAATACCATCAGTTAGGGGAAAGCAATTTCCCCTGGCAAGTCAGGACAGCCTAATTGCCTAATCTGACAGGTTATGAATGGTTCAAGTCAACAAAAAGTATAATGGATGCTGATACCACTTGGACATTTGGCACCTATGCTATTACTAGAAATTACTGCCGTGATGGGCTGCAACTGACCATCAGACTAAATTGTCTAACCTCTGCAGGTTTCATTTAACAGGTCTATCAATGTGATAAACTGACAAACCAGCAAGTTAGTCCATTAATTAGAGCAGTGGAAGAGGCTAACAAGATGGAAGATATTTACCATATTTACTTTCCAGCACAACATAAAATACATGTGCTTCACTGAATTGCTTTAAATGTCATTATCGTTACAGAGCTCTCCCACACTTAAAGGCTGTTTTGGGGGAGCCAGCCATCTAATAGGCTGTAATAGCAAGATGCGTAGTGTGCAGATGGAGTTTATGATGAATTTACCAGTAGGAGTCAGTGTCCAGCAACTTCATATTTAAGATTCAGTGTTGCCAACCCTCTCATGGTTTATCTCAAGTTTTGCAAAGTTTGGTGTTTTATCTTAAAGCTCCAACTGCTGGTCTCCTGTTATCACATTAAAATCTTGGCTTTCATTTTAAAGAAAATAGGACATTTCCAGTCTTAATACTTTCAGAGAGAACCTTGAAATATGAAAACTAGAAGCTCAGAAACCAGAAGGTAAAGAGAAGGAACCCAAAATGGACTATTTAAAAAAAAATAACCGATTTTCAAGCCAAGCTCATGATCTTTGGGGGCCTTACTCTTGATGTTTCAGTGCCTGAAGTTGGCAATACTGAGGATCATCTAAGAATGAAGAGAAAGTACTGCCCTCTTAGGGCTAGATGCTCTGACTTTCCATTCAGTGGGCCTGACTCTTGGTTATTCCATTCCTACTCTTAGGGCAAGGACTGTGTTGGGTGGCCTTATATCATCAAAAACTGGCTGGCTTTTTTTTACTGAAAAATAATGGGACAGGGAGAGTTGGGACAAAAAAGATTTTTTAATGAATTTTTCTTTATTTTTTAAAATATTTTTATTTTTGTATCAAAACCTAATCCATATTTTTAATTTTGAGGCTTTTCCTACTCCCCCTCTTTTCCAAAGGGAGAGAAATGAGGGGAGGCAGAGAGAAATGACTGAAAACCCAAAAGAAAAAACAAAACTTTTAGTTTAGATCAGTGATTCTCAAACTGGTTCCGCCGGTCGTGCAGGAAAAGCCCCTGGCGGGCCGGGCCGGTTTGTTTACCTGCCGCGTCCGCAGATTCGGCCGATTGCGGCTCCGACTGGCCACGGTTCGCTGCTCCAGGCCAATGGGGGCTGCTGGAAGCGGCAGCCGGTACGTCCCTCGGCCCGCACTGCTTCCAGCAGCTCCCCTTGACCTGGAGCAGCGAACCGCGGCCAGTGGGAGCCGCAAGCGGCCGAACCTGCGGACGCGGCAGGTAAACAAACCGGCCCGGCCCGCCAGGGGCTTTCCCTGCACGAGCGGCGGAACAAGTTTGGGAACCACTGGTTTAGATATTTCACTTCAAGAACAACAACAAATAAATTCCCTCCAAAATTGACATTTTTCAATTCTTTTGAAATTTGCCACAGATAATGCTTCCCATCTCCTGACCAGCCTCAATGCCCGTCCTGTATGCACGCCATATCCTATGACTATACAAAATCCTGTCCAGCCCCTGGGGTAAGTTAGAGCAGCCTCAAGTCAACAGCAAATCTCTCCAGTACTGTGCTCCATGCTTTACTGCCATTGCACAACCTGAGAGAACAGGGATTCTTTCCTACTAGTGCCCCACCACACCCCCCCCAGACCTTACCAGCATGGAGCCCACTTAGTCATACCGCACAGTAAGTCCTGGATTTGGATCTAAATGCCTATCATATATTACAGACCTATGTTTAATTGCAAGAAGTGTGTCCTCTACAGATGTGGCTAAATAACACTGCTCAGGCATGCTGTACTCCACATGGAACTAACATACTATGGTTTGCAACAGCATGTTGTATCATTAAGCAAATCTTTGCATTGATGAAATATTCATTTCACTGTCTCTCCAGACTGTCAGTTACATGACAGCACCTCCCTGAAATGGTACAATATCTGACATCTATCCAGCTGGATGTATTTTGGGTAACATTTGACTGACATTTTACAGTAAGAGACTCGGATGTAGGATGCTCCATGTTAATGATAGTTTATGTTCTCTGAATCATAAACAATGGTGGCCCACCAGAGGTATGTCGTCTTTCTTATGCTAACATGATTTAGCATTATGTCACTGAAAGACTAGTGCCATATTCCTTATTCTGGCCAACTCCCTGTTGACTTCAATGGGATTTTTGCTGATTTCAGGACAAGAGCAGGTTAGAAACGGAATCTTCATCCTTCAGGAAATTCAGTATTTTTAAATTTGTTTTTTTTGTCTCAAATCAGGATGAAAAGTCAAAAATCTGGACATTTTTAATGGAATGGAAATTCCCACATATTTCAATTTGAAAACATGGAAAAGAACATATCAAACCAAAAATGTCAGCGTTGTCAAAGTCTTCCATGTCAACAGCATCAAAACATTATTATATTATAAGTCAAAATGAAATGAGAAATTTGAAACCAAATATTTCAGTTCAATTTTGAATCATTTCAAAACTTTTCTGTTGAAAATGTTTTTGGGGGGGGGGAACTTGTCAATTTCAACAAAACAGCATTTTCCAATGGAAAACTGTTCCATCGAAAATGGTTCAACCAGCTCTAGTCAGCACCTGACAGGTAGTTGTAAAAGTAAACATACATTTTCAAATCTTAGCAATCCTGCTGGGCCATGTAAAATAGCCAATATAACACTAACGCAATTCAAAGTTTGTCTCCTTGTAAAGTACAGAATTACAGATTTTTAAATTGGATGTAAAATGTACGCAGTGATATTAATGATTATTATTGTTACTAGATATATTACGGTTGAGCCAACGGCCAACCAGGTCATGACCCCATTATGCTAGGTGCTGTGTAAACACAGCCTCTGCCCCCCAAAGAGCTACATCTGCTTTTCTGTTTATTTTAAAAAGTTATATCCGAGTAATAAAACTTACAAAAGAGGCAAAAAAAAAAAAAAACATTACAGTTGGCCACATTCAAAACAGCCTGAGATTCAGGTATATTGTAGCATAGTGTAGCATAAAGACTATAATCTTTAAATAATAAAAATACTTTGCACTTCTTTGTATCCCAGAATCTCAAACACTGGTTCTCCACTTGTGAAGTAACTTCCTTTTCTTCATGTGTCAATATATAATGCCTGCATCTGTAATTTTCACTCCATGCATCTGAAGAAGTGGTGTTTTTACCCACGAAAGCTTATGCCCAAATAAATCTGTTAGTCTTTAAGGTGCTACCGGACTACAAGGTGGATACAAACTAACACAGCTACCCCCTGATACCAGAATCTCAAAATGACTTTAAAATATCAATTTAGGTTCATGAGATGCCTACAAGGTATGTATCATGCCATTTTATAGAGGGATAAACTGAGGCATGGAGCAATTACCTGTTTTGCAAAAGATCACACACACTGAGTCAGTAGTAAAGGCAGAAATAGAACCCAAGAGTCCAACCCTGAATCTCCCTGCCCTAACAACTGGACAACACACTCCCTTGAAATAGAAGAAAAAAAACAAAACAAGCAACAACATGCACTTAAGGAAGAAACAGGATATTAAGTGTCACAGCTTTAAGTTTAGTCTACATAATGTGTTGTGAGGTACTGGTGCCAGTGGGGAGCTACATAAACACTGAGGGGGTCTTGACTTCAATATTCTCTTGACTCTATTCTCGCCAGAAGCATATAACTTATAAGAGGGCAACTGTTCACACATGATGTAGGTTTGGTTCAACCAAATTATGAACTTTTACCCGAGAAGTGTGATCCTGCACCAGAACTACTCACATGGCTGAAGTTACTCACATGTCTGTGTGTATGCAGGATAAAGCACTAGCTTAGTCCCTTATTGTCTCCATTACATAAGACACAGGAAGTGTATTTTCTTCTAGATGGGCAAACCCCTACTTCTCCCCACTATAAGCTGTAACAAAACAGACATTACAAAAATCTAAGCAATTCCCCATCACTTACAAGATACATGGTGAATTGCATGGCTCAGTTTGCTCTTTAATGCATCTCATACCCCATCTGTGTGGGAATAATTCAGTCTGCAGTTTCTTTGGGCAGCAACCTTATCTTCATACTTGTCTCAATGCCTGGTGCACTGTTGGAGCTATAGAAATATTAATAAATACAATTATTATATTTTCCATCACTAAAACAAATCCATGTAAGAGACACCGATGTAATACATAATCGACAAATCCATGAAAGAGACATAGAAGTAACATACAATCCACAAATCCATGTGAGAACCAAATGCCAGAGGGCTAGTAAAACATTTTAGGTTGAACAGCTCTGAGCATTATTGGTTAAATTCTTTCAGGCCATTCTTTTCCCAGGAAAGATAAAGCATAGTAAGTGAGTTATACATGTAGCCACATTTCATATGCTTGTGTTTGCTGGAAACCCAAACGCTAGGAAGTGGTGATGCATTTCGCATAGCTTTTAAAAATATGTTGACTGAAAGGCTATGTTCTGATCTCATTATGGGTATGACCTTGCTGCCATTTATGTCAAGAGCAAAACTGCCACCGATTTCAGTGGCAGTAGGATCAGAATGAAAATGTACAAGTGCAACTTCCATTAGTTTTAATGGGAGAATAGATTAACCCTTGAGTTATTTTCCCTTTCTTTTTTTAGTGAGAAAAAGTGGAAGAGGTAATATCTTTGATTGGACCGACTTCTTAATTACCTCACCCACCTTGTCTTTCTAATGTCCTGGGACCGACTCAGATACAACAACCCTGCAAACAACTTTCTTTTTTTGTCATTCACCACAAGAGGGAGCACAGAATTCACCTTCCTTATGCTTGCAGTTCTACAGAGCGAGCTAAGATGCTCACGTTCTGCAATTATTTACAATGAAATCCAAAGTCAGAGCTGACAGCGCCCTCATTTACACAGGAACCCACTAGTGGAGTGTGATAGGGTGCTCAGAGGGCCCGGTAGCCTATCAGCTAGCACACCTGACTTCTGGCCCCTTGCTTCCCTGGCAGAGGTGCCTGGTTCCTGACTTTATGCTGAGAACCTTCTCTGGCCTCTGCTTGCATCTGGACTTCAGCCCTTAAGAAGGTGTGGTAGGGGGACGACAGCCCTCCCTCTCCACCAGATCCCAGCCCAGAGCCCTGTGTGAAGCAACATCGGCAGGGTCCTCCCAGCAAAGAGTCCAAATCCACCGTCCTGGACAACTTCCTACTGTCCCCTCAGTTTGGGGCGTGGCCCTGATAGAACAAACAGTCTGTAGTGGCTTGACTCAAATGGCGCCTCCTTGGGGACCTTTGGCAGCATCCTGCAGCGGCCGCAGTCCCTCTGGATGGGGCGGATGTAAAATTGGAAGGGCCTCGCCCACAACGTCTTTATAGTCAAGTACAGTAAAAGCTTTGTTATCAGCATGTTGGGGGGATGCGGGTGCAGGTTAATCAAAAATTCCGGTTAACTTATCAATGAAATGCCAATTTTCAAAGAATTAGAATACAATAAAATGAATAAAGTACAAAATAGTATACAGGTACTTCAATCCAGTAGCAGTATTGCACTGCAGAGGGGTTGATTTCTTGAATGCTAGTTGAAGCACTTAGGTGTATAGAGGTAAAGTTTTCTATACAGTAGATTATCTTATGACGCTACATATCACAATGTGCAGCGCATGGCGTACACCCAGATCACTAAAAACACACTTAACACTAAAACTATCCTGAACATAATTTAATCTTTCTTTGATGATTCAGAAGGCACTTCAGGATCTTGCCAGTGCCTCAGGGTCATCGTTATCAACATCAATTACCATTGTAGAAGGTGTAGGAGATTGGACTGAATCTGCACTGACCCTATGACACACCCTGGAAGCTGCTTTTTTGAATAAATCCCCGATATCAGATGGCTGGCTTGTCTTCTGCCTCCTTTGCATAAAAGCAAAGTGCAGACTGTGCAATTACGTAACCTCCCGGGCCGGATACTAGTCCCGGTTACTAGACTGAAGATTTGTGCTGGGAGAGATCAGAAATGCCGGTCAACAGATCTTTCTGGTTGATGAGGTGCCAGATACCACAGGTTTTACTGCAGTACAGCCCACTCACTGCTGGGTGCTCCCCAGTCTCCTTCAGTCCTTCAGTGCTTCTCCCTCCCTCAGGCTCGTAGAGATGCAGAGCTACCTCCTGCCTCTTCACGAGTCAGCCCTGAACTGAGCCAGGTTCCCTCCTTTTCTTCCCCCTCCAGGCCTAGCACTGGCTGCAGGTATAGTGGGGCAGGGCTAGCTAAGCCCACAGGGTAGGTCTGCACTGCCCTAGAACACCCCCAGCTGGCCTGTGTTCTTGGACTCAGACGTGGGCTTTGGCTGCAGGGCTATAAAATTACAGTGCAGCCATCTGGGCTTGGACTGGAGCACAACTGCCAGTGACTCCCAGAAGAGCTCTGCGCCTAGAAGACTCAGGAAATTGTTCCTGAAAAGTGGTAGAGAAGCACGTGCCGATGGTACATTGGTAATATTCAATGGTTCTCCTCTCTTTGGTCTCCACAGATGACCTCCAGTTAAACACTTCAACTAGCATTCAAGGTACTCAAGAGAAACAATTGCTATATTTGATTTTTTTAATCATTAGTTACTATTTTAATTGCAGTACTCCAGCCCACCCAGGAGTGGGCTCCCTTTGCTCTGGGCATGGCACAAGGCACGTACACTGCATGTGTGCCTACAGTAAAACAAACACATACAAGGACTGGCTAATGGGTGAAGGCAGAGTCCATCAGGACTACCAGTGCTGCCCAAAAACCCACCCACATTCATGTTAAGGAGCTTTCAGATTCATTGCAATAATAGGACATGAGACACACACAGGTGTAGATAACTAGTGTATGCGTGGGGTATATGTGAGGGGGTAGGAGGAAGAAGAAGAGATTCTTTTCAACCATCCTAAGCATGCAATGATCTTTTAGAAATACATTTCCCTATAAATAGTCCCCTAGAAGGACAGTCCCCTGAATGTCCTGTTGTATAGTTATGTATGATTAAGCCCTCCATGTCTGGAACAATTCCGTGGTATCATTTCTCTTCTATACCCTTTTAAGGCTTTTCTTTTTAACAGTACAATTAAATGAAAATGATAAAACATCTCTGTTCTAAGCACCTACAGAGCGTTATTGACATGGGCTTTGATGTCACTGATGCAGAATGATGACTAAGGTCCCAATTCAGGAAAGCATTTAAGAAGATTGATTTCAATGGGAAAACATAGATTCTATTCGACTTGATTCTGATTCTTATACCACACTCATGCTTGGATGATTTGCTCCAACCCCTCAGACAGAGACAAACACCTACAAGATCTCTATCAAGCGTTCTTACAACTACAATACCCACCTGCTGAAGTGAAGAAACAGATTGACACAGCTAGAAGAGTACCCAGAAGTTACCTACTACAGGACAGGCCCAACAAAGAAAATAACAGAACGCCACTAGCCATCACATTCAGCCCCCAACTAAAACCTCTCCAACGCATCAACAAGGATCTAAAACCTATCCTGAAGGACGACCCATCACTCTCACAGATCTTGGGAGACAGGCCCATCCTTGCTTACAGACAGCCCCCCAAACTGAAGCAAATACTCACCAGAAACCACACACCACACAACAAAACCACTAACCCAGGAACTGGACAGTCTCTACGTAAAAGAATAAATGGACACAAATCAGACGTCAAGAATTATAACATTCAAAAACCAGTTGGAGAACACTTCAATCTCTTTGGTCACTCGATTACAGACCTAAAAGTGGCAATTCTTCAACAAAAAAACTTCAAAAACAGACTCCAAGGAGAGACTGCTGAATTGGAATTAATTTGCAAACTGGATACAATTAACTTAGGCTTGAATAAAGATTGGGAGTGGATGTGTCATTACACAAAGTAAAACTATTTCCCCATGTTTATTTCCCCCCCTCCCCCACTGTTCCTCAGACGTTCTTGTCAACAGCTGGAAATGGCCCACCTTGATTATCACTACAAAAGGTCCCCCTTCCCCCCCCCCCCTCCCGGCTCTCCTGCTGGGTAATAGCTCACCTTACCTGATCACTCTTGTTACAGTAAAAAGAAAAGGAGTTCTTGAGGCACCTTCTGAAACCTCTTGTTACAGTGTGTATGGTAACACCCATTGTTTCATGTTCTCTGTGTATATAAATCTCCCCACTGTATTTTCCACTGCATGCATCCGATGAAGTGAGCTGTAGCTCACGAAAGCTTATGCTCAAATAAATTTGTTAGTCTCTAAGGTGCCACAAGTCTTCCTTTTCTTTTTATGTGTAAAACTGATGCAAGAGGAGGTTCGGACTCAATACCTTTATTTGCCCAGCAGAGGGAGCGTACAAATGCAATATGTATGGAAGCATTGAGTGTGCTTGCCACAGTCTCATTTAATTAAAGAGGCATAAAGGGACAGTAATCACTTGGAAATGCAACACGCATAATGGCACAACAAGAATCCAATTAAATGCTACAAATGAATCCTTCTTGCAATAGCCTTTCCAACTTGTAACAAGTGTTGTAAGGGTAATTGTAATCATATGAATATTTATTGATTATGAAAGAAATTCAGTTAGATGCTTGTAGCTGTTCAACATACTGTTTTACATTTAACTTTATCAGGTTAATATCGCAAAGAAGCAGCCTATGTTTACCAAGTATCAGAGTGGTAGCCATGTTAGTCTGTATCCACAAAAACAACGAGGAGTCTGGTGGCACCTTTCAGACTAACAGATTTATTTGGATCCGAAGAAGTGGGTTTTCTACCCACAAAAGCTTATGCCCAAATAAATCTGTTAGTCTTTAAGGTGCCACCGGACTCCTCGTTGTTTCTATGTTTACCATTATTATAACAATATTTAAAAGTTAATTAATATTTATAAAGCAGCCCTTAAAAGGAGAGGAAGGCTGGTCTCATGGTTAGGGTGCTAACCTGGGACTTGGGAGAGGTCAGTTCAGTTTCCTCCTGTGCCCCGACTTTTTGGATGAGTCGCAATCACTCTGTGGCTCAGTCCCTCATCTGTAAAATGGGGCTAATCGCATGTGGTGTGGAGAAGATGAATACATTAAAATGGTGAGGCACTCCGATACTACAGTAATGTGGGTCAGATGAGTGCCTCAGGGTAGGTCGACACTGCAAAAAAAAAAAAAAATGGTTACACCGAGTCTGAGAACCTGCATCAATTGACTCAGGCTCACTCTACGGGGCTAAAAACAACAGTGTAGACATTCCTTGGGTTGGAGCCCAGGCTCTGAAAGCCAGCAAGGGGGATGGGTCTCAGAGCCCAGGCTCCAGCCTGAGAACATCTGCACTGTTATTTCTAACCCTGTAGCATGAGCCCCATGAGCCTGAATCAGGTGACCAGGGGCTCTGAGACTCACTGCCGGGGGTGGGGGTCAGTGTAGCTGTACCCTAGCAGAATAAAAGCCAGTATGTTTACCAAGCCATATCATCATTTGTGCCGTGGCCCCTATGAGGGATCAGGCCCCATTGAGCTAGGCATGTCACATCCATATTACAAAATAACAGTCCCTTTCCCAAAAGCGTTTACAGTCTTTGGCCCTTGTCTACAATGGAACTACTCGAAGTAGTCCAGTGAAGCATGTGCATAAGTGTATGCAGAATTAGGGCCTAAGGATATAATTATCATAGAGCAGTATATGAGATGGCCTGGTTATTTCCTGTTCTACTTATATAGAGAAACATTGGGGAGCCTCAGACACGACTGTAAATGCTGATAAATGCTGGGTTTTTTTTAAACACAGCCACTATGACTAGACAATTCACTCCTAGAACAAAAATGGTCACCTAAAAGAGAATCATATGTTCAGTGTTTATTCTGAAACAAAACAAGGCTCATTTTCAAGAGTTAAAAAAATTATTTAGGAAATATAAGTAATTTTACAAATTATTGTGTATGCATCAGAGGAGCAATATTATAATACTAACAAAACCCAGCTCTTGTATAGTGCTTTTCGTCAGTAGAACTCGAAGCATTTTTCAAATGAAGTGTCATTAGCCCCATTTTACAGATGGGGAAACTGAGGTACCGAGCAGAATGTGACTTGCCCCAGGTCACCTAGGAGGCCAATAGCAGAGCCAGGAGCAGAACCCAGATCTCCTGAGTCCCAGATCTGTGCTCTACCCACTAAGGTATTATAAAACGGACTTTAGAACAAATTGGTGATTATATCATTCCATTACGTTTCTTTATTTGGGAAGGCACAAGCACATTAGAAGAAGAGCATCTTGACAGCACCCCATACATAATGTTTCCCAGGGTTTTTCTTATACTGAAAGATTATTCTATCTTTGCCCATTAACACAGTGAAGCCAGTCTATTAAACTTATTAATATTCCAGCATAATTTCAAATGTGATAGGTTTTGTGCAGGCAAGAGTATTGAATGAACAGTAACCAAATATGATCTAACTGTCCAATTCTCTCCTTTCTATGTCACTGTATTCATACTGTATACATTTTAAAAATGATGAATTAATCACTTTCAGGAGCTACCAGACTATTGGTAACTTCTCTTTGGACAAGAAAACCTTGCCCAAAATTAGAGTATCTACTTTGTACTGGAGTAAATGATTACACTCCGTGCAGGGCAAGAGAGTCATGCCCATACGCTCACCTTGATGCGTGCATGTAACTCCCACTAACATTAATAGGAGTTGCATGCATCGATCTGTCTTTATATTTCATGGTTCCTGTATCTCAAACACCCTTATTGCAACAGGTTAGATGGAGAAATGAATTAAACAATCCTTTCCACTTCTTGAACCAGATTCACAAGTGGGAAGGAATTTGAAAGGCTCATTCTTTCTTGCACACATCACAAGAATCATCATACAGTTACTCATCCCATTATTTTGGAATATTAATAAGTTGAATAGAATGGCTTGGCTGTGTTAATAAGTAAAGACAGAATTATCTCAGTTTAAGAAAACCCCTGAAAACCGTTCTCTGGAGTCGCCCATACTGCAGCTGGCATATTTAGCAGAGCGTCAACTAAACCTTTATCCTCTGAAGAATTATTTTGTCATTGGCCAGAGGGAGTTAGAGAAAGCCACAAAAATTAAACATGTTCAGAATATAAAAATGCATGGGAAAAGTAATAGTTCATATACACCTCAAAGCAGCAAAATAAAGGTTATAACATGAGTAATACTAGTTGGCACTGTATTTGCTGTCTGCTTGGAGAAGACGGTCTATAAAAACGTTTGCCACACCCATGTGTGTATGTCTCTCCCCCTTATATATTTGTTTTTCATTGTCATTTACAACATCATGAAAAACTCAAGTCCAGGAGGAGATGCAGTGTTGTAAAAACATGCAACTCAGTGCCCTTGAGTTGAGGATCAGGAGGAACTGAGTTTGGAATATGCAATATTCATCACACACAGGCTTTTTACATTCCTATGAGTGGGATAGAGTTCTGTTTTAATATATTTATTATGAAATACGTTTAATCTGTATTTAAACCATGGCCCTTTGGTACAAACAAGGAATGAAGCGAGAGCTTCTAATACTGAAAGGCGTGAAAAATGAGACACGGCAGAGAATTCATTAGACTACAGGAATTAAATGGTAAATCTGTCTCCAAAGACTGCTGCCACAATATCCACGTATGGTGACTTAAATAGAAATTACAATTAGTGAGGAAAGAGGTGATTAACTAATGCACAAGTTGACAGTAGTAAAACCAAAAGTTAAGCAAGAATGAGAAATAATCGCAAAAGCTGACATTACAGGCCAAGTTAAAGACTTCCTTCTCTGACATGCAAGCCGAGAAGAGGATCTTCTTTTAGCTTCCAGGAGTAGCTCCATTAGGTGGCAGCAGAAATAAGCTGTTATCCTCTAGGTAGATTTGCCAGTAGGCAGCAACATAGCCCCCACTTCACAAATGTATTACACATCCAGAATGAAAGGCCAGTTTTTAGAGAGGGGCTTTTAAGACCTTCCATGCCACAAACTGCAGACAGCAAAGCAAATCACCTGAATTTCCATGAATCTCGAAGCATCCTAAAGAAATGATGGTTTTCACGCAAAGTGTCCTTGGACAACTTCTGCAAGGAATTAGGCACAATGATTTTTTTTCAGCGTCATGCAAACACTTTGCTGACTGTTCCAAAATCATGTGTCAGGCACACACACCCCAAAATTAAGAGACTGGCTTTAAAATCATGACATTTCTTTACAAATAATAAATGCAGGGTTATTTTTATTTGTCCTTTGGTGTTTTGAGTCCTGGGGTTGCACTCAGATCACATTTTCAAGCTTTTCTCCACAATCATCAGAGCTAGAAAAAAAATGAATGAAAGCTTCTCACCTCATCACTTGAGTCCAGGAGCTGGAGCTTTAAACACCAAAAATTGTGAGACTTGTGATAAAATTGCAAGAGTTGTCAATACTACAAACAGCTATTCACATTTCACCTAGGTCACGTCTACACTACAAACTATGGTCAATGCAAGTTAAGTTGGCATAACGCCACCACAGTTAGTATATCGCTGTAATGGGGTAGCACCCACCTCTCGCAAGCACCCTTGACAGGGGGGAGGGCGGGTGTCTGCACTCTCTTAACCTGTGGTGACCTCTGTCAGGTGGTTTCTCAGGTGGGTTTTCAGTGATTCAGCCCTCCAGCCGAGTCTCACACACACAGTCTATACGTGAAACAAAACAGACCCCTTGGAAGGTATACAACCCATCAGGGGCCTACTCCAGAAGGCCTCTCTTGGTAACTCTGTAGCCCTTCCCGGGCTGTCTTTAAACATCCCAGCCCTGGTATGGGGCCCTACCCCCAGATCTTCCTCGCTGGAGGCACTGTCTTCACCCACTCTGGGCCTTTCTGGTCCCAACTCTCCAGCTGGGCCACTAAACCATCTGATCCCCTTCCAGGAATGTTTCACAGTTCATTATTCAGCCCCTTCTCTGGGCCTTCTCAACTCTTTTCCTCAGGGCTTAAATCACTTCCCTACTGTCTGGGGGGGCAGGAGGGGTAGGCCCACCCATTTCTCCAGGGCCCACCCTAGATCTGCTGCTCCTTCAGCCAGCCAGGAACACTTTCCTCACTGCTCCAGCTCCAGGCAGCAACTGACTGTCTCTAGCTCTTCTGCTCCTTTAATATGGTCCTCCTGGGACCAACTGGGCGTGGAGGGGGAACCCTCAACGCCACAATGGTGACAGCTGCAGATAACAAACTCAGAGGTACAGCCACAATGGGAAGCAAAAGTTAAGTTTCAGAACTCCCTTCCCTTGGTCCCCTAACGTTTCAAAGTAGACACGCTTATTGACACTTCAGCCTTGGAGCGCCTGTGCACATCACCGTTCTCCAGCCCCAGCCATGGGGAGCATGGTCCAGCAGGAGGTGGGAGAATGAGGAAGGAATTATTGAGCTGCAGGGAACAATACAATTTTGGCCCCTATTTCCATGGGTACAAGTGGCATACAGCACTGGCAGTATTTTCCACAGGCAGTGGTGATTGGAGGATTGGGCTAAAAGAAATCTGACGAGGTTCAACAAGGACAAGTGCCGAGTCCTGCACTTAGGACGGAAGAATCCCATACGCCGCTACAGGCTGGGGACCGACTGCCTAAGCAGCAGTTCTGCAGACAAGGACCTGGGGATTACAGTGGACGAGAAGCTGGATATGAGTCAGCAGTGTGCCCTTGTTGCCAAAAAGGCCAACAGCACATTGGGCTGCAATAGTAAGAGCACTGCCAGCAGATCGAGGGAAGTGATTATTCCCCTCTATTCGGTACTGGTGAGGCCACACCTGGAGTACTGCATCCAGTTTTGGGGCCCCGACAACAGAAAGGATGTGGACAAATTGGAGCGAGTCCAGCGGAGGGCAACAAAAATGATTAGGGGGGTGGGGCACATGACTTATGAGGAGAGGCTGCGGGAACTGGGCTTATTTAGTCTGCAGAAGAGAAGAGTGAGGGGGGATTTGATAGCAGCCTTCAACTACGTGAAGGGGGGGTTCCAAAGAGGATGGAGCTCGGCTGTTCTCGGTGGTGGCAGATGACAGAAATAAGGAGCAATGGTCTCAAGTTTCAGTGGGGGAGGTCTAGGTTGGATATTAGGAAACACTGTTTCACTAGGAGGGTGGTGAAGTACTGAATGGGTTACCTAGGGAGGTGGTGGAATCTCCATCCTTAGAGGTTTTTAAGGCCCGGATTGACAAAGCCCTGGCTGGGATGATTTAGTTGGTGCTGGTCCTGCTTTGAGCAGGGGGTTGGACTAGATGACCTCCTGAGGTCTCTTCAAACCCTAATCTTCTATGATTCTATGATTTTAGCTGCCTTCTTGCTCCTCAGGGTAACAAAGGCACAGAGAACACAGCTGCTGCTGGTGTCCCGAAACAGCTTGAGCCCATGTGCCGCTAACCTGTTTACTGCATTGTGAACTGGCATAGGAAAGTGTCCTACCACAGAGGAAGAAATAAGGCTGCCATCCCTAGAAACCATCAGGAGAGGATTTCAGAATGCCTCTGTGAAAGTTGCATTAAGATTTCTCAGAAGGATTCAAGGGACAGCCCTGTGTACGTAAACAAACTGCTCCGCATGCCCCCCCTCCTGGTAACTCTGCAGGGGAATGAAAACCGATAACTGTATAAGTAGGGGCATAGCGAGCAGATCGAGGGACGTGATCGTTCCCCTCTATTCGACATTGGTGAGGCCTCATCTGGAGTACTGTGTCCAGTTTTGGGCCCCACACTACAAGAAGGACGTGGATAAATTGGAGAGAGTCCAGCGAAGGGCAACAAAAATGATTAGGGGTCTGGAACACATGACTTATGAGGAGAGGCTGAGGGAACTGGGATTGTTTAGTCTGCGGAAGAGAAGAATGAGGGGGGATTTGATAGCTGCTTTCAACTACCTGAGAGGTGGTTCCAGAGAGGATGGTTCTAGACTATTCTCAGTGGTAGAAGAGGACAGGACAAGGAGTAATGGTCTCAAGTTGCAGTGGGGGAGGTTTAGGTTGGATATTAGGAAAAACTTTTTCACTAAGAGGGTGGTGAAACACTGGAATGCGTTACCTAGGGAGGTGGTAGAATCTCCTTCCTTGGAAGTTTTTAAGGTCAGGCTTGACAAAGCCTTGGCTGGGATGATTTGATTGGGGATTGGTCCTGCTTTGAGCAGGGGGTTGGACTAGATGACCTCCTGAGGTCCCTTCCAACCCTGATATTCTATGATTCTATGATTCTATGATTCTAACAACTCTACCTCCTCTAGTACAAGTAAATTAATGAAAAGTCAATACCTGTGTCCTGCTACGTTGGGGTCAGGCATTATTTGTACATTTAAACATTGTAATGGGAAATGCATTCACACACTTACCTGAGGTTGCTTCCCCTGCACTGGTCTCGCCCTTGCTCAGCAGCCGGGACTGACTAAACTGCGATGAAATCTTGACCAGATCCTGGCTCGCAGCATAGCTGGACACCCTGGTTGCACGTCCCCCATCCTCCTCCTCTTCCCTACTGTTCACGCCAGGGGTCTGTGTCTCGGGCTCCTCGGAGGTATCCACCATGTTCTGCAGGGTCTCTGCCAAGTGTGGCATGCAGCTTGTTGTAAAAGCAGCCGGTCTGTGGCTCAGCACCAAATCAACAATTGGCCTCCCCGACCTTCTGGTCCACCTGCTGGAATTCCTTTGCTTTCACGTGGCACTGCGGCTGATCTTTGTCACACGCCTTTGCCTGCAACCCCTGTGCAATCTGCTCATAGCTGTCCAGCTGTTCCTCAGCCTCTTCTCCCCACAGGCCCAAGAGATCCAATACCCACTGTCTAGTCCAGGCTTTGGGTCGCCGTGACCCCTGGGCAGTGGAGTTCACAACTGTGACCAGAGTGGTCAGTGTCAGGCATTGTGGGGCAGTTGCTGGAAGACTGTGAGGGTCAACATAGGTCACACGATATTTACACTTGCCCTACGTTGACCACAGTATACTGCCCATGGCTCGTTCAGGGCGGTGGCGTCAGTGGGTGGCCGTCGTTGGGTGCTGACGTTGGCAGCAGAGAAATCTGAGTACAGACATGCACAACGAGGTCAACGCCAAGCGACTTACATCAACCGAGCTTTGTAGTATAGACCAGGTCTTAGAGTGTCGGGAAAAAACATCCAGTTACCAACGCTGATACAAAGAACATTCAGTGCTGCATGATTAGGTTCTTCTGGGTCCTTCTCCCTCTATTTCATCTTGTAATTCTACACAGAATCCTCCTCCATTGGGCTGCCTTTTGTGAGCAATCCCCTTCAAGAACCATGTGCACAAAGACTAACAGGGTATACGAGGAGCACCGCTTTTCTGTGTGTCTCAAGTGATGCAGCATGAGACCTACAAAGGGCAGCTGAACAGTTCTGGAGCCCAGTGTGAAAACAGAACAGGATCACAGTCCAGGGCCACGAGAGGAACTCGGCGGCACTCCCTCCCCCTGGAAGGCATACAGTGACTGTATTGCATGTTATTTCCACTTGTGCACTGATCAGTGCACTGATTTTTATCTCCAATATTTGTTAATTAATACTTTATTGCATTCTTCAATATCCAATGTATGCAGCATAAGAGAGGGAAATTAGCTATATGCTATGCCGTTTTTTTCTAGCAGTCAGGTGTTGCTGTCAGCAAAAGACATATAATATTTTCTGGGGTTATTAGCTTAACCTAGAGGACAAACATTATACAGTGCACTCCCAATTATCCAAATAGCCTGGGGGACATGGATTTGCTTCGGATAACTGGGAGCTGGGATAATCGAGACAGGAGGAGCCTTTCAGCCATTCAGCAGCAGGACACCCTCCGCCCAGGGCTGGGATCTCCTCCTTCCTCCTCCTTGCAGTATTGGCTGGGGGGTCGCTGCTCTGCCCCACTGCACTGCCCCACGGCAGGAGGGCTGCAGAAGGCTCCATGCAGCTGCAGGGCAGGTGACACCCAATCCCTGCAGGCACAAGGGGCAGGGCAGAGTGGATACCCTCTGGCCAGGAACCTGCTCTGCCCTGCCAGGGCCACAGCCTTCCCTGCACCTTGTACCTGCAGAGATCCGGTGTCATTGGCCCTGAAGCAGCATAGGGAGCCCTCTTGCAGCTGCACTGTCCTGGCCCTGCTCACTCATGCCTGTGAGAGCGGGGCTGCAGAGGGCTCCCTGCATTGCCGCAGGAGCCATTCAGCGCCAGCAGGGTGGCCTCCCCCGCAGCCAGCTCATCCTCCTCCTTCTCTTTGCAGTCCTGTCTGGGGCCCTCTGCTCTATCATCAGAATTCCTTCCTTGTCCCCCAGCAGGAGCTACATGGGGGAGAAGGAAGGGGTTCACATAATGCAAAGGTTTGGATAAACAGGAGTTTACTGTATTATGATTTTATTACAAAAAAGTGATAGACCCAGAGCTTCAGCCAGTGTAAATCAGCAGAGCTATATTGACTGTCCCAGAGTTTCCAGTGCTGTGGTCCTTGCACACCAGAACTCCCTCTAACCTTTATAGGAGATCTGGCTGCATGGGAGTCAGGAGCTTTTGAAAAGCCCAGGACATTTAAATGGTGGGGGCACATAACAGCCAATCAGCTAACCTGATCCCCCAGCCAACGGGAAGGTGGTAGACCTAGGAGAAGGGAAGAACATAAGAACGGCCATACTGGGTCAGACCAAAGGTCCATCCAGCCCAGTATCCTGTCTACCGACAGTGGCCAATGTCAGATGCCCCAGAGGGAGTGAACCTAACAGGTAATGATCAAGTGATCTCTCTCCTGCCATCCAACTCCACCCTCTGACAGACAGAGGCTAGGGACACCATTCCTTACCCATCCTGGCTAACAGCCATTAATGGACTTAACCTCCATGCCACCATCTTGCCATGCATGCACTCTCACACCCCCTCCCACCACTTCAAGGCACCATGTTACATTCCCTACCGTCCATCCAAGACCCCGCCTCCCATTGACTGTGGAGGAAGAGGGGACATTGCATGCAAGTTTGTAATAAAATATTTAATAAGTAATTAGCTCTTTCCTTAAAATCATAATGATCACTTTTTAATTAAAGTTATTTCTACCTCGCAGATAATCTCCCAGGACTTGCTTCATTAAATTTTCTTATTAAGTCCCAGCTTTCCAGCAAGAATTCTTACATTTGCTTTGTGTGATGTTATATATTCGATCTGCTGATTATCTGGTAACTTTTACAGACCCATGATTATAGCTGCCCTTTCTTTTCTGAGCCTTAATCCTAGATACAGTACAAGCATATTTATTTATTATAGATTTATAACAATGCTAAGAAGAAGACCAACACATATGCTCTACAGTGCCCTTGACATAGCTTAAGAAAACATCCTAAGTGTAGCAATGTAAAATAAACACAAATTCCCCTCACACAATTATAGGTCTGCCCACACTCCACCCATTTCGCCGCATTTTTCAAACACCTGGGGGAAAAGATGGACCTTGCAACTCATCTGTTCTTTTTTATGTTATTTGGGAGCCATAAAGAGAAACCATGTAAGCAAATAAAAAGGCTGGTAATCAAAGGTGACATTTCTTAGATTGTAAGCTCATTGGGGCAGGGACTGTCTTTTTGTTCTGTGTTTGTACAGCACCTGCCACAGTGGGGTTCTAGTCCATAACTGGGGCTCCTTCGTTTTACTGCAATAAATAAATTAGCAAACCAGATCAGATATCAAGGTCCATCCAACAATATAAATGTTACTCACATGGTAACTGATAATAGGGTACAAATGGCAACAGAAAACAGTAAACTTTACCTTTATTTATTTCAATACATTTCAGTGATGGGGACTATATTGCCAAGTAATTTACATTATCGATTTCAGACCAGTGAATTTTTCCATAATGAGGATGTCTTCATTTGTTCAATCACAATCTGATAGAAGGCATGCTAGGCACCCGCCATTAGTGGAATGAAGTGCCTGATTGTGATCAACAAAAACTCTAAATAGGATTGACCTTTTCATCCAAGTGTTCATAACTAGCTCTTATTTTCAGCTGTTTCAAAACAGAAACATCAATGCTGCAGTGGAACACACCTTCAGAATGAACACCAGCTTCCTCATAAACAGTTGGGAATCATCTGGCCCCTGAGGGTTGTGTGGGACAATACACATGGCAAAATCAGTGAGCATCAGATGGCAGATGCTGAATGTCTAGTCAGATGATAATGATTCTTCAATTGTAGTTCAGGGCTGGGGTATTTTGGAGGTTGGGGGTTTTTTGTTTGTTTTTCGAAAGGAAGATATAAGTTAACCAGACCTCATTTTAGCACATAGAGTCATCAATTCACATGAAGATCTTGTGTGTGCACCGGACGCTATTTTCTCAGACATTCAGGAGCTTCTGTATGGACCGCGTATGATGGTATGGTGCTCACCTAGTGGAACGTGACCAGGAAATGGGGCACATCCAATGGGTTCAAAGAGCTTCAGATTCTCCCACAGGAGCACAGACAGGCCAGGGAAGGGGCAGCTTGCTCCCAGCAGCAATAACCCACCCAGAAGCCTCCCCTACATGCACACACAAAGACCAAAAAATTGTCCTGTGACCCACCAGCCTTTGTTGACATATCTCACAAGCCTTTGGGGCCAGCAGAGGCATGTGGGTTACGGTGGGTTACAGGAAGATTTTTCAGCCATTTTGTGCGTTGTGGAGCCAAAGGAATGGAAAGCTAGCCTGGGGTAGAATATATAACTGCGGTAGTTGAACCACCCATTTCACATGCATCCTGGTTACCTCTTCATGGCCCGCAACCATAAAACTGCACATGGTTCAATAGGCCTCATAGAATTCTCTGATACAGTCAGCGAAATAGCATTCCCACCCACTTATTAGGTAACCAGTATTCAAGCCTGTGTGAGAGTGAACTTGGAGAAAATGGAGGTTACAGTCATATTTTTTCAATTTATACAGAAAGAACACAGGCTGTAGTAGACGTCTATTGTAGCATGCTACACTGACCCTTCTAAACCAAAGACCCAGCTACCCCGGTGAGTATATTTATGAGGAAATTCATGGTTATCAAACAAAAACGCTCCAGTGCTGGTCTGACAGGGAACCTCAATACAAAGCCTGTGGGAAGGGGCTGCAGAGTAGAACTCAAGGCAGGTCTACGCTAGACGCACTACATCGGCACAGCTGCTCCACCTCTGCAAGAGGCAGAAGCTATGTCAGCTTCCCACCAACATAGCTCCAGTGTGGACAGCGCTTAGGTCGCTGTAACCTGTGTTGCTCGGGGGGGGGGGCTTTTTCACACCCCTGCGCAACGTCTGTTAGCTCGACTCAAGCAGTAGTGTAGACCTAGCCTAAGTAAATAATAATGGGGCCTAGAGGACTAAAAGCCAAGATTATTATGGCTACTGTCCTGCTTTTTACTTGAGTTGGTATCCGCTGTAGTTGCTCTAAATATGATAAATGTATGGACTTACGGGATCGAAGAGAAGGAAAGATGGTCTTGTAGTCAAGCGATCAGGATTGTATCACCAGCTCTGACATGAATTTTTGGGGTAGGTCATCTCACTGGGCCTCCATTTCTGTAAAATAGGGATGATAATATGTCTCTCTCTTACAGGGGTATTATGAGGTTAATTAATTAGCATCAGTAAGGACTTTCAGAGAGCCTAGGCTGGAAGGTGCTACAGAAATGGGTTTGTTGTGGAATTGTTTCAGGCTAAATAAAGTTTTTGTTTTCAAACAAACAAACTCTACGTCTGGCTCGGCAGTGGTGGGAGAATGAGCTGGCATGCAGAAGATTGGGTGCTGGGCCCAGCTTGGCAAGAGATGGAAGCGCTGCATCATTCACGTGCACCTGGGTGGATAGGAGAAGAGGAAGATGAAAGAGCATGTAAATTTATTCCTAGATTTTAAAGCCAGAAGGGACCACTAGATCATCTAGTCTGACCGGCTGTATTGCACAGGCTATAGAATTTCACCCAATTACTACTGCACTGAGCCCAATATTTGGGGTTGACTAAAGCATACCTTCCAGAAAGGCATCCGCTCTGGATTTGAAGACATAAAGAGACAAAGAATCCATTGCTTCCCTTGGTGGTTTGTTCCAGTGGTATCACCCTCGCTGCTACAAATGGGAGCTTTATTTTCTAAATTGAAATTATCCGGCTTCAGCTTCCAGCCCTTGGTTCTTGTCATGCCTTTCTCCACTAGATTAGAGAGCCCTTTAGAAGCCGGAATTGAATCCCTGTGAAGGAACTTATACACTGTGATCAAGTCACCTCTTGATCTAATTTATGTAGGACTCTAGCAGCGCACTGTAGTCCTGTCATGGCTGTGCTGAGTGTCTGCATGCAGGCGCCGGCTGCTGAGGGATTGTTGCTGTAACAGCAAAGAGGGAAACTAAAGGAGGATGGGAGGCTTGAGAACACAGGCCAGGGAGGGCCCGATCCTGCAAGACGCTGGGTGCTCTTACAGGACGCGAAGGCACGCCGCACTTTGCAGAGTCGGGCTGCAAGGGCCAAAGTCAGATTCACTAAGAAAGCAGGTACAAGTTCGTGGTACACAATGGAGGGGTATGTGCAAAAAAAAAATGTGCATTGTGTTTCTAGAGCTCAGTGTGATGTTTTCATGTGCTGCACCTCCTCTCCGCATGGCAGTGAGGAGCAGGATGTAAGTTCCCTCTAAGGGTACCCTATTACCAAACAGCAATCGTTTGCTTGTGATAGGGGGCCAGATTCTAGTCTCCCTTCTGCCAGCTTGATGTCTTCGTAAGTCCAGGGAAGTCTCTGGCCTTACACCACTGGAGGGGAGCTCAGAATCTGGCCCACCATTTGTAGCCAATAGTGCAGAGCGAACCCCATGACAAGAGATCTGTCCTTTCTCCTGTACACAGGCACCCACTTCCCCCAGCCGCATACAACCTGCAGAGTCAATTGCCTCTCCAGAGGGCCCAGTTCTCCCCAGCGGGGGCTTCCTCCCATGTCACCACATCGTGGCAAAGGCTCTGGGGGAGGCACCCACTTTCCAAGGCAGCAGGGGATAGCGGGCACCGGGCAGAGACTGGAGGAAGGGAGTGTTGTCTGGCACCTCCCCCCGCCAGGCTCCCAGGGGGTGGCACCCCCCTCCCCGCCTGGCCAGGCTGCGAACCCGGCCCCAGTGCGGGTCCCACCCCCGGCCTTGACGCCAGCGCGCTAATGAAATGCTAATACCCGGGCGCCGAGCCGGTGGCTGCCGGCACCAATAAAACCCGGCGCGGAGCCGGGGCTCTGCCCGGTGCCAGTCCGCAGCCATGCAGAGCGCAGCCCCCGGGCCGGCCGCCCCCGCCCTGCACCTGCTCACCTCCTACTTCATCGACAGCATCCTGGGCCGGAGCCCCGCCGCCAGGCGGCAAGGTGAGCGGGACCCTGCCCGGGAGCAGCCGGGACGGGGCGCCCTGCCAGCCTCACCCGCCGGAGATGGATGGGGGGATCGGGGCGCCCTGCCAGCCCCCACCCGCCGGGGATGGATGTGGGGGGATCGGGGCGCCCTGCCAGCCCCCACCCGCCGGGGATGGATGTGGGGGGATCGGGGCGTCCTGCCAGCCTCCACCCGCCGGGGATGGATGGGGGGGGATCGGGGCGCCCTGTCAGCCTCCACCCGCCGGGGATGGATGGGGGGGGATCGGGGCGCCCTGTCAGCCCCCACCCTCCGGAGATGGATGGGGGGGGATCGGGGCGCCCTGCCAGCCCCCACCCTCCGGAGATGGATGGGGGGGATCGGGGCGCCCTGCCAGCCCCCACCCTCCGGAGATGGATGGGGGGATCGGGGCGCCCTGCCAGCCCCACCCGCCGGGGATGGATGGGGGGGATCGGGGCGCCCTGCCAGCCCCCACCCGCCGGGGATGGATGGGGGGGATCGGGGCGCCCTGCCAGCCCCCACCCGCCGGGGATGGATGGGGGGGATCGGGGCGCCCTGCCAGCCCCCACCCGCCGGGGATGGATGGGGGGGATCGGGGCGCCCTGCCAGCCCCCACCCGCCGGGGATGGATGGGGGGGATCGGGGCGCCCTGCCAGCCCCCACCCGCCGGGGATGGATGCGGGACCGGGGCGCCCTGCCAGCCCCACCCGCCGGGGATGGATGCGGGACCGGGGCGCCCTGCTGGTTCCCCCAGTGCGGAGCTCCCCGGGGCAGCTCAGAGGCCGGGCCCCCGGGTCATTCTGCCGCTTCTCTCCCTCTCCCCAGGCGGGGACCCCACGGAGCCGCCCGAGCCCCGCCCCGCGCCGCTGGCGGCAGAGAAGCGCCCGGTCCCCGGCGCCTGGGCGGAGGAGGACGCGGCGGAGGACGCGGCGAGGGGCAGCGGCGTCCCCGGGGAGCCGGCGGCCGGTCTCTCCGGCTCCGCCCCCGCAGCCGCGGCCGAGGCGCCGGGGCCCCTGAAGCGGAAGCAGCGGCGCTACCGCACCACGTTCAGCAACTTGCAGCTGGAGCAGCTGGAGCGGGCGTTCCGCAAGTGCCACTACCCCGACGTGTTCACCAGGTAGGAGCGGGGCCGGGCCGCTCCTCCGGGGGCACCCAGCCCCAGCACGGCCCGGCCCAGCCCTTCCCAGCAGCCCTGTAGGGCCAGATGCCGGGACACGCTGCCCTGCTTTGGGAGGATCGGGCCCTGACTGCGCCCTCTCCCCAAAGTTTCGACTGGGTCCAGGGGGCTTCAAAGAGAGATTCCTCCCTCGAGGCAGCGGGGCCTGACCTTGAAATGGTCACTGCCCTGTAAATGCCACTCTCTGGTGCAGGGGATAAACCAGACAATGAACCCAGGGGATGTAATGACAGGGAGCCCCCAGGAAAGCGAACAGTGAGAGGATAGGAAAAGCACTTGAAGCAATGGGAAATAGCTCAGGGATGGACGGTAATCGCTAGCTTTAAAGTAAGAGCCGGAGCACATGCGATTCTGCGCTCGCATGAAGTGGGAATCAAGGTGAAATCAGGGCACTATGGTGTGCGAGGGGGTCTCAGATCTTACATCCCCTTACTGCTGTCTCAGCGGTCCTAATGCAGTTACCGGGGGGCGAGCTGGGGGGGTGTAAAAACCTCCCAGTTGAATGTTACTGTTTATATATTCTCAGACTGGTAGGCACTATGCAGCAGCTTCTAGATTAGAAATCACCTGTAAAGAGCAGGGGATCTGATTTGGCTTTTAATGAACTCTCAAAAAGAAAAGGTGGACTTGTGGCACCTTAGAGACTAACAAATTTATCTGAGCATAAGCTTTCCTGAGCTACAGCTCACTTCATCAGGATGAACTCTCAGTGTGTGATGGGGCCTGATGAAGCCAACCCTTTTTTGTGACTAAAGATTAAAATACTAAATGATATTTGGCTCTTCTGCAGAGAGGAGCTAGCACTGCGTCTGGATTTAACAGAAGCCAGAGTTCAGGTGAGTAACAGGTACTAAAGAACAGGGACCTAGTTTTGACGGAATACACTGCCTTTTGATATGTATAAACATTCTTAGCTTAAAATTAAGTGTTAAATGTTTTCTTAAGTGCTGTTGGCTTTTTTATTTTTCCAGCTCACTCAGGTTGAGAAGTGTTGCTGTAAAGGATGTAAAAAAGCTAGCAGCTGTTATTCCATATTATCCTACAAAAGAGGACCAAATGTGATCAGAGCTTTGAATTTAAAAGAAGGAAGGAAGGAGAAGTTTTTAGTATCCCACCCCCCCAAAACCAGAAACGTCAAAATAAAATATAGTAATTGTCAGATATAATATCAATACACTTCAGCAAACAATAAATGATCATTTAAAATAGGCTTTGCATCTTGTCTAAACCAGTGGATCTCAGCCAGGGGTACGCATATCGCTGAGGGTACACAGAGGTCTTCCAGGGGGTACATCAACTCGTCTAGATTTTTGCCTAGTTTTATAAAAAGCACTAACGAAGTCAGTACAAACTAAAATTTCATAGAGACAATGACTTGTTTATACTGCTCTATATACTATACACTGAAATATAAGTACAATATTTATATTTATTTTATAATTATATGGTAAAAATTAGAAAGTAAGCAATTTTTCAGAAATAGCGTACTGTGACACTTTTGCTATTTTTAATGTCTGATTTTGTAAGCAAGTGGTTTTTAAGTGAGGCGAAATTTAGGGGGACACAAGACAAATCAGACTCCTGAAAGGGGTACAATAGTTTGGAAAGGTTGAGAGCCACTGGTCTAAACTATTTAAACATCTGTTTATGGATGTAGAAGTGGATTTGAAGGAGTTGTGTGCATATTGTTTTAATGCTATTTTATATTTAAATCTTAAAGTTCTGAAACAAACCAACAAAAGTCTAAAGATTCACAGAAAAATTTGATACTTTTTCACTATAATTTCCTCCACCGGAAAAAATATTTAAAAACAGAATTGGGGACAATAGTATTGTGTCGGAGTTCAGAATGTAGATACATTTGTAATTGTCTGACATTTGTCAGCTGGTGTTCCAACTGCACCCTTTTTTAGCAGGTTTTTTTTCTCCTCGATATTTGTTTTTTAAAGGAGAAATATCCTGGACATGTCCTCCCTTATTAAATCTGAGACAAAACCACTAACCATAACATTTTAGATAGTAGCCTTTTCTAGATATACACTTAAAAATGCATTTTTACCACTGGTCTGTAATGGTCCAAAATTAAATGCATACTGGCATTTTTAGAAATCTCTGTATTTAGTTTTTGTAAAAGTCCACATTAGCATTGCAAAAATATTCATGCAGTTTCTTTTGAAGTGCCAAAATCTGATGTTTTGGTTTTTGACCAAAACAATAAAAGGACCCAAAATGGTTAGATCGTGTTGTGAACCAATGATTAGTTGAATGTTGTGTTCTACATCTAAGCAATTATTTATGTAGTTCACAAAAGCATTCATTTATCATCTCCTGCCCCAATTTAACCTGAAAACGTCTGCACTGTTTTTTAAAAAATGGTTAAAAGATTATTCTGAGACTGAGATGAGAATGTTTACTTGAAGGGAATTTATATTACTAGGTTGGGCAGTTATAATGGAACATCAGACAAAACCTTAAGCATACAAGTGCAAAGATTGTGTAACCAATCTTCCATACTGCAGTCTTCTAAAGAAGCCTGTCCTTGGTTCTAAACACCCATAATTAACAGTTCCTTTTAAAAAAGTATTAACTCTGGTATTAACTCATTGACTCTGTTAGCTTTAAAAAAAAAACGTGTATACATAACAAACATTAAATCTTGTTAAAAATTTAGACTCAAACAGATCATTAAGGGTCCAAATTAGTACAAAACCAATCAAGTTATACTAACCTCCGCACATACTGTAAATCGGATATTGAATGAATTACTTTGCATGTCAGTCCAGCTGCAAGCTGCAGTCATAACTTGGCTCCTAGCATGTACTGTTCAGTTTTCATGAGTATGATATGCTTTGCAGCCTCTTCCCTGATTTGGCAGGCTTACTCACAGACTCATCTCTATTTCTCCTCACACTCCACCAGCGGGGCCAGATGCTCAACTTGTGTAAATTGTAGTTCAACTGAAGTCAATGGAGCAATGACAGTTTACACTGGCTGAGGAGCTGGCCCCAGAAGTCTTGAATTTCCTCATCTTTCCATATTTTAACACTTGGGCCCAGATCCTTAAAGATAAGTAGGCTAAAATCCATTGATGTCAAGTGGAAGTTAGGAGCCTAAATACCTGTGAGGATCTGGTCCTTGGAGACTGGGAAAGAGAACTTCCAGCCATCAGGGAAAGCTCTTAGACAATTTATATATTACATCCAGTGCTCAATGATTTTATACGTGTGAGCAAGCTTTGTCACCTTTTTCATCTCAACTCCACAGCTAAGTTATTTTATGAACTTTAAGGAAAGAAAATGCCCCCCCCACACCCCAACATAAATATCACCAATGCTACTAGTAACTAAAATACCATAACACATGACAGCCACATGTTTCTCCCGTAAAATGAACACAGATGCAAAACTGTTAACCCCACCCATCATTTCCCCAATCCCATTCTCACCTTCTGATATGGGGCTTGCCAATTGCATGCAGTTGGGTTGCACTGTTCAATGTCTTTTTTGAGACATTGGCATACGGCAAAAGGGATCGTGTCGATGATTTGAACCCAAGCGTCCTGTGAATGTCATCAAAAAGAACAGAACGTTCAGTGGCATAGCCACGTAGGAGTACTAGGCAGATATTGAGAGGAAAGATATTCCAGTATCATAGAATTCAAGGCCAGAAGGGACCATCAGAGTATCTACCCTGAGCTCTTATATATCACAGGTCATCACCACCACCCAGCACCCATACATGAAACCCAACAACTGAGATGAGACCCCAGTATTACAGCCCTCAGGAGGCTAGACTCTTATGAGTCACAGGCAGAGTGGTTTGGTTGCTAACATGAGATGGAGGTTCAATTCCCTGCTCTGCCATAGACAGGTACCTTGGGCAAGTCACTTGGTCTCTGGGTCTCATTCCCCCAACTGTAAAATGGACATAATAGCTCACCCGGGTATTGTGAGGATAAATACACTAAAGATTCTGAAGTGCTCAGATAGCAGGGTATGTTTACAGACCATTTTAAAATATACTGTAATGGTATCTTCCTGACCTGCTCAAAAGTAACTCTCTGTGATGCTAATTTAACGCAGAGTTGTCATATCTGAGGCAGCAGAACAGCCCATTGCTTTTCAACTGAGATTTGCTTCTCCGGAGAGACACCTGCTGTACCTCTTCCTGGGGCAGTGGTTTTTATACACACAGCCAGTTAAAATGGGGAGCAGGCACAATATTTTCTCTTATCGGAGTTAGCAGAAACTGTTGCATTTCATTGAGTCCTAATTGGAAGTGACCCTGCAAGAAAGAAAAATGGACAACTATCTTATTCCCATCTCGTTCCAGAATGCACCACTTATTTCAGCTATTTCTCCCACCTAGAGAGATTTCCCCTGTAACCTCTTTGAAAATGCTTCCCAGGGGAACCATATATTTTTCCATACCATGGGAAAGGAATGATAGGAAAGTCTGGTAAATCCTGTCCTGCTTGGAAGCCATCCTTTATGGACTTCCAGCAGCATTTTTGTCTGAGTCCATACTTCGCTTCTGTTAACAGGCTTGTTTCTCATTATTAGTGTAGATCATTGGTCTGGGGAGAAAAAATAGGAACATCTTAAAAAGTTCTAACCTGAAAAAGTTCGAAACATCAACTGGTTGATTCGTCACCCTGGGTATCATTGGTAAAGCACTCACTTATAAAGTAATAAGGATTACTGCAAACTGAACATTGTTGTGATATTATTTGCTAATAATCCCGAGATCAGTCTCAGCAACAAAGATACACTATGGCTAATCACAAATATAATATAACTTGTTTTTTATGTATCAGAAGGTGTTTTAATTCACATGATTTTGAGGGGATTTAAAGTCTCCAGAAAAGACCAAATTGAAAACTGACTTTACATTCAGTCAGCTCTTCTCTTAAAATTGCATAGTTAAAGTTTTTAATTATTCTCAAAACACCAAGTACTTCTAAATTTGGATTATGAATGATAATTTCAATTTCTAATGAAATTCTTGGAATAGGAATAACTTTTAGGATACATTCAGAATCTATCAATAATTACAAAAATAACATGCAGTATTTAATATACCCTGGTTTATAGTCCATTCTTGTTAAATTTAAAAACTGATCAAAACTGTAATGACTCCAGGAGTCTACAATTCACTCTTCTTTATTACATACCTCTAACACATTATTCTGAATAGATTTAGCCCAAGAGGCTAAACCCTATACATAGCATATTCCGTGCTGCAAGTTTGTACACATCTGTGTATAGGTGCAAACTACTCTGGTAACCTGACAGAAATGTAATGATCTAAAAATGTAAAGCTAAATTATTTTTAAAGGCAGTTGAACTCTTCTATTAATCAGTAGCAAAAATACAAATTAGTCATTTTTATGCTTGTATTAAATAATCTAAATGTTATTTATAATAATATAAATGCTAAAGTTTTGAAAGTACTGTCTGTTTATGATGTCACTGTTAAGTAAGATATGTGTTTATGCCCCATTTATCACTCAGATTAATGTGAATTTTGCCCAGGCAAGGAGTTCAAGATTGGGATTTTAGACCTAAATAATGGCTTTCAGTGCTGATAGTCCAAATTCAGTTTAGATTTTAAAAGAAATTAGATAAATACAATAATTGATGGCCAATTGAAATCAGTTGTTACACTGGATTTACAATCTGCACAGCAGACAAGCAATAATATTGCAATCATAAAAGACAGCTCTATAGATTACATAAAAGTAAATTAAAGGAATTATTTTAACATTTTAAGGTAGCAAACATTTCACTTCTTATTCAGTTTCTCTGTTTGGAGCAGACTGAGGAAAAAATGCTTAATTAGGTTTCACAACAGTATTAATATATTCTCTCATACACGTAGCACTTGTCTTTTGCTATGTTTAGAAAAGGGGTCAAAATGCTTGTACAGGATAAAGAAACTAGCAACACTGCAAAGTACAATGTTCTTCATCTGCTGCCCAAACGTGAGGCACAAGTGTCATGTAATATTCTCACTACTCTTTTAGTCCTTTGAACTCCATTCTAGGGGGGGAGCACTGGTGGCTTAGAGCTAGTGGTTTTATTTTCCTTCTGAGATACCAGCTCTAGGTCCATTTATGATGCTTATTGGCAAGTGATTGGAGGCCACTATTCAAACAATAAACCTTGTAAAAATAATTTAATTAAATTTAGCCGAAGCCTAAAGCTGAATGAACGCAACTGAAAGTGTCTCTTTCATGCACCTGGCTCCCATCTGTAGATATAGATTTCCAGCATTTCACTAGTTCAGCTATCCCCTATAAGAAATTTGACCCTTTACAATCTCAGATCTGTTAGACCTTGTGTCCCTAAGATTATTTATTGTTCAACACTATTGTGCCAGATTTTGTCAAATGTGCGATATTTTCCATTGTTCACTTCTTGGTTCAAAAGCACCAATCTCCTTGCCAACAGACCTAAACACGAAGTGTACGTTAGTTGCCCAGAGGAAAAAGACACCATTATTTTTGCAAAGTCACTAGAGTTTTCACAGAGTATTGGTAGCTTTAAAAAAAAGATCGAAACAAAAGATGTACTCCAATAGTCACTGCTTCTTCAGGTCCCTGTGAATAAGCATTCACAAGACCTATGCCATGTGGGTACCTTATTACAGTATCTTTTCGCTCCTTATTATATATATTGTAATATATTTTAGTGACGCTGATGTGTGGCCCAATCCTGTCTTCTTTGAACTCAATAGGAGTTTTGCCATTGACTTAAAGGGAAAAGATCAGGCTTGTGATATCAAGGCGAGCAATACATACCGTATAGCAATGTACTCTGGGTATTAACAACTTTTCACTTCTATAGGGCTTTTCTTCAGAAGCTCTTGGCACTTTACAATTATTATTTATATAAGCATCGAAAAGCTCTTTGTGAAGCAGATGCTAGTATATCTTAACAGACAGGTGAACTAAATCAAATAGAGAGCGTAAACAACTTGCCCGAGATCAGAGCAAGTCAGTGATTCCCAGTCAGCCCTGCTCTAAATCCCAGACCATAGTTGCACTAATATTAGAGACTTCTGATAAAAATAATTACAAAAATGTAATGTGACTCATCGGTCATTTTAAAAATATAATAATTCTCTCCACACACTAGAATGTTTTGATCATCTTACTTGAACAGTTTGGTTTTATAATGCTGCACCTGCAGATGGAAGAAGTGTCTATTTATATCCATATATTTATATAGCATTCTCTGTAGTAAATATTTACTCCTCTTTGGGGGACTATTAATGTACCAATTAATGCAGATCATTATATTATATGAAAACTTCTGCTAATGGCTTATTGAATTTCAGTAGTGGCTAGATATAAAATCTGTGTTAGAGATGATAGGCCCAAACTAAAATCTTTGATCCAAGCCTAGATACAGTTCAGAATTCAGTTTGAATGTATCTCTCTACCTGAATTAGAACATCTCAACATTTGAGAAAATTTAGATTTTTGAATCCTGAGCCTTGGGAGCATTCCTATCTGAGATTCTGGTTTCAGCCCATCTCTGCTGTATACTTCATAATGCATTCTCACCTTAGTGCGCACACATATCTAGGGACCCCAGGGAGAATACTCCAAGACAGAGTCAAAATTGCAAAAAAAATGGTGTGATATCAGTTGTCAGAGTAGATTAAATTCTAGTCTCACTTCTCTGTTACTTTTTAATATACTCCATAGGCTAAAATAATTAATAGTGCAGCCTTGCAAAGAGAAGTTGATATAATAAACAGTTTACTGTACAAAAGTACACTGTACAGTAGACTCCTTACCATCCAAAGCCCAGTGTCTAAGAAACTATCAGCATGTCTCCCTGTTTTATTGACTCCTGGTTACCAGAACTCTCAAGTATCTGAATATATTTGGTGTCTTGAGTAACATGGATTTCTCTAGTACTATAACAGGGTTAATCAGTTTCACATAACTATATATGACATCAGTTTGAGTCATGGCAAGTAATAAGAGCATCTAAAAAAAATTTTAAATAGTTATCTATGTAGTTAGTCAGCCAGACTATCTAGGCATTTAAGTCACACTCATGGTTTTGATTAAAAATTATTTCAGTTATGATTAAATTGCTTCTTAAATTGCATGGACTGAGGTAGCCACCTTTTGATTTGGGGAGGGCGGGAGGTCATATTTGGAGGCTCAATTAATAAAGGAGTAATAAATTATTAAAAGCTGTTTTCATTGTTTACTAGATAGTCAATAGTTAGAGTCCAACGGGTTATAGATTGCATATTACTATGGCTTATAACCAATAACACCATTTACTAATATGCCTACAACAGATACTACTCAAATCCGTAAACATGTTTATGACATCTATTAATTAATAATAAACACTTTATAAACAGAACCTTTCTACATAGAAACTGTACTTTTAAAATAAAGGTCACTACTATGCCATGTGCATCATGGCCTACCATAGCTGATAAAAGCAACAACAAAATCAGTCTAGCTAACCCTTTTGTATTCTCTCTCTGAAGGTCTGGTTTCAAAACAGAAGGGCAAAATGGAGGAAACGTGAAAAAACTGAAATGTTAGGGAACGTTCCAGGACTCTCCTTAACACATCCATTGGGTCTGTTCTTGGACATTCCATTGAGTCAGTCTCCTCTTCTGGACCATGCATGGAGATCAATGCCACTTTCAACAATAGCTATGCCATCTGTAACTCCAGCATTCAGCCCTGCAAGCTTAGGGCCGTTTGGTCTCAGCAGTCTTGCCTGGACATCTCTCTTCAGAAATCCAGTTTTAAGTCCCCATTTTGGAAGGTACAGAGAGTGTATTTTAAGTATTTTTCTTTTAAACCTCAAGGTTTTTTGTCTTATCTATCCCTTCCTTATAAAGTTTGAGGTGTAAAAGAAAGGGATAGATAATAAGACAAAAAATACCATATTGCCTCTATATACTTCTGTGGTATGCCCACATCTTGAATACTGCATGCAGATGTGGTCACGCCATCTCAAAAAAGATATATTGGAATTGGAACAGGTCCAGAAAAGGGAAATAAAAATTATTAGGGGTATGGAATGGCTGCCATATGAGGAGAGATTAATATGTCTGGAACTTTTCACCTTGGAAAAGAGACGACTAAGGGGGAATATGATAGAGGTCTATAAAATCATGACTGGTGTGGAGAAAGTAAATAAGGAAGTGTTATTTACTCTACTCATAACACAAGAACTAGGAGTCACCAAATGAAATTAATAGGCAGCAGGTTTAGAACAAACAAAAGGAAGTATTTTTTCACACAACACACAGTCAACCTGTGGAACTCCTTGCGAGAGGATGTTGTGAAGGCCAAGACTATAACAGGGTTCAAAAAAAGAACTAGATAAGTTCATGGAGGATAGGTTCATCAGTGGCTATTAGCCAGGATGGGCAGGGATGGTTTCCCTACCCTCTGTTTGCCAGAGGCTGGGAATGGGCAACAGGGGATGGATCACTTGATGATTACCTGTTCTGTTCATTCCCTCTGAGGCTCCTGGCATTGGCCAATGTCGGAAGACAGGATACTGGGCTAGATGGACCTTTGGTCTGACCCAGTATGGATGTTCTTATGCAGTACAATAGCTTAATAGCAGTAAGCAGTTCACAGGTGCCTTAATTAAATGTGTGTTCCAGTATTACAGTATGGATTCTGTCTATTTAAAGGAATAATATAAAAAGTTATTTAAAAGGCCAGCTCCCACATGTCTTACTCACTGGGACAAGTTGAGTAAAATAAGCAGGATTTGGCCCTAAATTAGCTGTAAACCCTAGTGAAAGTCATTCAACATAGTTACTGTTTAAAGTGCAGTTGTGCATGTTGGGTGAAATCCTGGCCCCATTGAAGTCAGTGGGCCCTTGTCTTCATGACAGACTGTTCTAATGTAGACCAACTATGGACTCTAGTCTGATCTCGTATATACAGGTGTATATTTCACATGTTAAAATCTACTACAACAGATATAGATATGAGCTCTCGAGGTGGCTCTACAAAATAGAGAATTATACTGGATGTTCCCACACAGGGGAGCAGAACATGGTCCCTGTTCCCAGAATGCCAATGACAGAGCTGACATCATTGGCTTTCATTTCAGGGCCATACTCGTACCGTTAACATTTCCTTTACTGAAGACACATGTGTCCAGGCCCAATGGGAGTTTTGCCATTGACTACAATAAGCACAGGGTTGAGTTCAGAGTCTTCTTTCCCAGCCTCCAAGACCTCAGGGGAGATCCTGAACCTGTGTCCATTGTCAGCGCTCCATTGAATTCTGTGGAGCTCTGATGATTTATAATAGCTGAAGATCGGCTCCTCAGTCTCGCTTGCTCCAAGTGCTGAAATTAAACAACCGAAAGCTGCTGCTGTGTTAGCACTGTATACTCCTCTCCCTCCTGAAATGACAGCCTATATTATAGCCTCCGATTAATGAGCACACCTTTCTGCCATGCATTTTATCCTGCTTTTCACATGAAATAACTTGTCACAACAAATTGGTTGCACAGAGACCTATCTGAAAATTGTTCCCTTCATGAAGTATTCTGATGTTTCCACGGAGCGTGCTGATCTCCTGCATTACGAGGTTTGCTTAGAAAGGATGTAACATGTTAAGAGAATGACAGCAAATCTAACAAACTGACTTCTAGATAGCTGCATGCAATGCAGTGGTATGAACATCTCTCTTCTATGCTGCATCCACAGTTTAGTAAGTGATATTTATTAGGTGCAATGTGGAAAAAAGCTACAAGTTAGTGAACAAAAAATATAAGTTTGGAACAAAGAAGAAGTTTGGTTTAGAAAAAATTCAACCCAGTTTAGTACTGTGGTTATTAATAAGGTAAATATTTCTTCTACAAAATACTTCTAGGTTTGTTACTATTGACTTTTTTTCCCCAAATATAGATTTCTCAATGCTTTAAATCCTCTCATGACAACAGCTTCAGTCTTAATGAAAGCGCCAGGACCCCCATCAGACCCTGCTCTCACTGCCTTCACTGATCCGGCAGCAGTTGAAAGGAAAACGTCGAGCATTGCAGCACTAAGGCTCAAAGCGAAAGAACATTCAGCACAAATCCCTCAATTAAACCTCCTATCCAGTCTTACAAACACTAACAAAGAACTTTGTTAGGAACTTTCCCGCAGACTGCAGTAGCATAGGAGAAAGCAAATGCCTTCTCCCATAAGTGGATCCAGTTATACAGAGGCATATAAAAAAAAACCCCACCCATCCGTAGGTCTTCCGTCTGCAAAATGGACTGATGGAAATTTTAATCCTGCTAAAAATAGCTTTCCTTTATTGTAACACAAAATTGTGCGGTCATGTAGCAAATTGATAAATGACTACCTACGGTGAATTTTTGACATTACAAAAGATATACATCAGGAATTGACTCTTCTACATAAATAAAACTAATGTAAAGAACGAGTTTCCTGTGAAACCCCATGATGTACTGGACATTAGCACAACGGTTGAAAATCCTGTGTAGAAATAACTCTGGAGTTTTATAAACAATCCTTAAATCATGTCTCAGGAGGAACTGTGTAACTACAATTGTTTAGACTAGTTAAGAATCAATATATGGTATGTTCTTAATTTAAAGATCATGCTTCACGTTGAAGTACAAATGCCAGTGAAATTTCACAAAGTAAACAGAATGATCAGGAATGAGGTGTGAAATATTTTGAATATAGGGCTTTGATTCAAAACTAGGTTTGTACAAAATGTATCTTGTTTTAAACTAAAATAAACAAAAAAAAGTTTGCCTATATGTTCAATGCGGCAATGTTTTAATAATTATATCCTAAGCTTTAGTCTTTGACGATAGATCACTTTGTAAAATGAAAGTTGTGTCCTGTAAGAAATAGTTGTTTCTGTGCAGTAAATTGTGTGTAATTCAATATATATCGGTGAGTAGTTACTAGTTTTAACCGCAAGGTTTCTGGCTGTTTTTAGTGTGACTGGTGGCAAATAGTAGCAGACCATTATCATTAAGTTAACTCTCATTATTTGTAAATCTCTTTCAAAGTATATTGTATGCCTAAGTACATTCAGATTGCAGTGAAAATTATTAATGGGTCTTTAAAAAAAGGTCCTTGAAATGATTATTGGGAAGAGTGAAAAATGAGGTTCTGGCGACTAGAATTAAATTTACAAAAACCCTTGGGCAAGCCATTTGCTGTGTCTGCCTCAGTTTCCCCAGCTGTAAAATGCGGGTGAGAAGAAGAACAACTAGCTCTTCTGTAGCTCTTGATCTAGAAATACCAAAGTGTGTTATAAAGGAGGGTAAGTATCATCCCATTTTACACTTGCCTATCTCACAGGGCGGTTGTGAGGACTAAATGAATGTTCCGAACACCGTGCAAATGTAAAAGAGCTATATTAGTGTGAAGCATTGTATGTTAATTGGTATCCTCATTGGCAGTCACAGCCGAGGCACCAAGGACTGAACATAGATTCATAGATACTGCGGTCAGAAGGGACCATTATGATCATCTAGTCTGACCTCCTGCACAACGCAGGCCCCAGAATCTCACCCACCCACTCCTGCGAAAAACCTCTCACCTATGCCTGAGCTATTGAAGTCCTCAAATCATGGTTTAAAGACTTCAAGGAGCAGAGAATCCTCCAGCAAGTGACAGACATGGAGACCAAGCTTTCGTCTCATCCCTCGAGGTCCCTCCGCAGAGGCTTTGAGTACTGTACATTGGTGGGACAGGGCGGAGAATCTTTCACAGATGCTGGCTGTGGTTCTCCTGTTCCATCAAGACCATTCTGATGCACTAACGTCACTTAGAAAACACAGAAAAAGCATTCAGTGTCCCCCACACCGCTGTAAGATTTTTTTCGCCAGGTGCTTAATGCTCTGTAAAAATCAGACTACTGTATCTTGACTCAAACTACAATCAACCTACCATAGCCCCTGTGACATCTCTTGATAACATTTACTCTGAATGGGATTAATAATGTTATCAATACTGTTGCAGTGAGCTTGGAACGTAGAACCCCTAGCTACCCTAATTTCTGCTTTTGTAGATGTCTCTAAACCTTGACTGTATTAAATTTTGTACGTTATACAGAAGGCTTCTTGGTTAATTAGATTGTTTACTTCCCTTACCCTCCAAAACTGCTTTTATCCTAGCTTGTGGTCTGACTGCAGTAAAAGTTGCATATGCATCTACATAACGTCACCTTTGCATATGAGTGAGAGTAGAGAAATATTTTAGGTCTGTAGACCAGTGTAGCTGTTCTCCCAGCCATAACAGGGTAGCAAGTTACCTCTAGGAAAAGTAAATTACATCTTCCAAAGTTAACGCGATCTCACTCTGTGGGTCAATGAGCAGGAAAGCTTAGGAGTAATGCAATTTGTACCTTTCCTCACAAAAGCCTGAGTGTGTTTCTTCCAGAACGGCTCCTCCTTTCAACCCATCCACTCCCAACCTCCAGCACATTGCCTATGTAAGCTCTGGTCTTGTGCTGAATTACCTTTTTATAAAGTAGGACAGTTTGTAAACTGTCATTACACAAGTTGTAGTTCTTTCTACACATGGTTCCTTGTGTTCTTCCTCTGTAATTAATGCTCAGTTTCTTGAAAAGGCTAGAAAATTCTGCAAGGAAAGCATATTCTGTACTTTTTTTAAAAAAGTAACAAGAAATGTCTAAGTATGCTAGGTGCATTAGATATTGCTCCTGCGTTCACCAATGCATTGCTTAAATGAACTCATCCAATAGCTATTCAAAACAGAATTTGCCTATTTAAAAAAAAATCCCAGCTGTTCCTGCTAATTATCATTCTGCAGAGCAGTATCCATAAGATATAGAGTGTCAAAAATACTTTTGAAGAAGGCACTCCTGCATTTCAACATATTGGGTGAAATCCTAGCACCACTGTAGTCAATGGTAGTCTTGTCATTGACATCAGTGGGGTCAAGATTTCACCTTCTGGGTCAAATTCACCGACGTCATAATTCCATTACTTTCCATAATTACAACAGGGATGAATTTGGCCCAGCAAGTCGCTAAACTTTCCCCCTACATATAGAACTCCCATGTGTATTCACAGTTAGGTAAAAATGAGTTTAGCAAAATAAGCAATGCCAGGAGGTGAGTTACTCTGCTTTAGGCATACTTGTTTAGAAGTATAAGATCTGCAGACGGACCATGGAAGGTTTCACAAAGGAAGGAACTGGGTGGGATGAGAAGAGAAGCTTTGAAAGTCAACTGGGACAGGACGCTGTTGTGAGAAAGCCCATGGTAACGTGAAGTCACACGCTTTCCCGGCAGGGGAGTAAAACAAAAGAGGAAATTAACAGTTTTAAAGTTCAGGGCAGCTTGATGGTTCAGTGATTTGCAGGATTACTCTGCTATCTGGATACGTGTGTTCAATTAAGTTTGGCTACCCCATACAATAAGTTTCAAGGATCTCCTACAGTTCCCTACAGGATCACTGTCTGTTCAGCTGAAGCCTGGAAACACAGGCCTTCATTTGATAGATCAGGCTTCAGGACCACAGAAAAGTCTGTGAACCCCAAATTATTTATGCTAATCTTGCCCTGGTACAAATTCAATAATAGGCCCTACATTGTACTTTTCATCCATGGATCTGAAAGCAAGGTAAATATCCTTTTAACCCATTTTACAGCTACAGAAACCAAGCCACAAAGAGGCAGAACTATTTACCCATGGTCACACAGCACATCCAGTCCATGTCAGAGCTGGGAATAGAGTCCAAATTTGCTGTGTCCCAGTCTAAAGCCCTCTCCCACTGGCCCACACTTCCTCTCTGACTGGTGAATCCCTATATATTGAATGTTTGACCAGGTTGTTAACATGTCAGATCAACAGGGCTGTATTGATTCACGGCAGTACATATGGAAGCTGATACCCCTACCTGCCAGAGTTGGGGTTGCTTTACTTTGTACTACTCCGCCAGACCCTCACTTCCGTAATCACAAAAATTTCCCATCAGTCACCCAAACTTTGCTTTTAATAAGCAGAGTGTACAAAGGCCGCGAAGGAAAGATGCTCTATCAAGCACTTAAAATTTCAGTTTTATTATTGAAATAAATGCCAGAGACGACCCGTGCCTGCCAATGGCGGCGGAGAGGGGGGTAAGGGGAGACACAGTGAGGGCAGCGGCTTCAGCAGATGTTAGTGAGCATGCTCAATCCGTGTGATCACGCTCAGTACAAGCCAAGCAAATTGGGCAGGGGACATGACCCCCAACGTGCCGCCCCTCCCCCCCCATGCGTCGCCTCTGAATAAAACTCAAGTCACACTTGTTTTCAGCAGGCTCCTTTGTACTTCCTCCCATGCTGCCCTTTATGGGTGGGAGGAGCTTCCTGTCAATAGCTACAAAGCCACCTCAGTGTCCTCCTTCAAACTCTTCTCTACCACGAGGCCTATGAACAGCTCAATCAGAATGAGGCAGCTGGTTTGCCCACAATGCGGACCACTATCATCCCACTGGTTGCTTGTGCGCCCCCATGTCTTCTTCTTGTATCTTCCTGGTGTCTATAGTGGTCTACTTCGATTGTAAGCCTGAGTCAAGGTCCATCTCTCTGATGTATATTTGTACAGTGCCAAACACAATGCACTTGTGGCCTCTGGGAGCTATGTCACTCCAGATATTAATTTTAAATATTACTTAGTTTGGTATTAATTTAATTATACCACAGATCAGAGAGGCCTCCAGTGAAAGGAATTATGGGGGAATGTAACAGAGGCTACCAGTCCACAGAGCACTCAGATGGAAACTGGTGTATCGTGCATTAAATGTTTCCTAGCAGAGCATGCCTCAATAATTTCCTGCCCATTTTCCTTTGAAACCATAGAGAAATTTTATTTAAACTGATTTAATTTTCTCTGCTTTAATGAGTTTTTCAAAAAGTTTCCATTCCGCTGCGTGAAGTGAAAAGCCAGCTGTGAGAGCTAATAACATTATGAAAGTCAATATGTATGCGCAACACTTGAAACGGGCTTAGGAATCAAAGCACATCTGTAACCAAAACTGTGCCTTGTTTGAACTCCCAGAAGCTTCTTTTGTTGCTGTTACAGATCAATGTTTTGTTATTAACTATAACACCAAAGGAGGAGGGTTTGCTTAGAACCACCTTCTCATTTTAAGTTTTCAGAGGCAGTGGAGGCTAAAATACAAACTAATATATATATACACACGCACACGGTTATTAAACCTTCATTTTTAAAAACATACTGGTGCATTCTCTCAAAGTCTCAGGTGGATTTAAGGGTCTGATCCAAAGCCAATCATCAATCAATAGGAGACTTTCCATTGATTTTATCAATAGGCTACGGATCAGGCCCACTCTGCTTAACTCCCGTTTGCATTACCAGGGGGCTGCATGCATATACCACATGCACAGTAAAAGAAGAAGAATTCCCCCATAGTGTTGCTTTAATTACTTTTTTTTTTTAAAGCACCAAGCTGAAAATCCTTCAGTCTGGGTCTAGATTCATAGCCATGCATGTGTCAGCATTTTTATCGAGTTATGCAGAAATGTACTTTTACAATTTATTTCAATGCAATATGAAGCATGCCATATCCAGAATATGCAGAATATCCCTTTCAGGGAAGAGTTGTCACACTGAACATATATGAATTATTCTCCAACACTTGATGTTGCCACGTAGACCAAATCATACAGTCCTTACTTAGGGAAAATGCCTATTGACCTGGATTAAGGTCGCATAATTTGGCCCTGTGCTGCTCTATTGCTCTAGGATTTGAGTCTTATATTTATAGCATAATTCTGCTCTGGTTGACATAAATGGGAGTTGTGCCATTGACTTCAACAGAAGCAAGATTGGAGCCCTTACTCAGTATCTTTTTTTTTTTTTTTTTTTTTTTTTGTGGACACTGAAAATATGTAAACGGATATTTTCAAAGCCGCATAAGAGATTTAGACACATCTTCCCTTCATTTGCGTCAATCCCCGGGACCACTTTGAAAAATCTCAGCCTCATAATTAAACATCTCCATGTTGTCCTCTGTACTGCAATGTGTTTGGGGAGTTACATCCTAAAATTCTGCTGAACGCTGTTATCCCTCTAAGAAACACTGGCAAATGTTTCTAATGGATTTCTCTCCTTTGGCGGAAATAGTGTACAACAGTCAATTCTATTTAGCTTAGTTTTCTACCTCAAGTTCAGATTTGATAACACAGGAGTTTGGATAAAATGTCCATATTTCCAGTGGCATAATATCATCAGAACTTTGTCTACAAAGAAAGAGTAATTTTATTGTTAGAGAGTAAGAAAGAGAGAATAATAAGCCAGGTGTTTGAAGAAAAGACAAAGGAATGAGCACAGTAGGGTGTTCTGACTCACAAATCTGTATTGAGTAAGGAGTATTCATGAAGAAAATTAATTTAAAAAGTATGGAGTTCAGGTTTTGAGCCCATAAGTCTTTTCAAAAACAGATTAGTGATTAAAAACTTTTTTATTCTAGCAATCTCTTAAACAATTAGTGCAGTAATTGGAAAGGGACTACAAATTCAAATATAGATGGACATAAAAGAGTTTCCCCATAGAGCTTTTCCTTGGTTTTGTGGGCTACTGCCATGCACCTGCCTTTACCATCAGAGGGGTTGAAATACTGAAGAAGTGCACTGAATAGGGATACAAATGCACCAAACAGCAATACCATACAAATTACTTAATTCATGTAAAGTAGTGGTAATTGTATTGATCGTGAATGCATGAGTGATTCCTTTATTTCAAGCTACATTAAATGTAAACCACCAAACTGCAATTTGGTCCCCATTGCAAATTTGTGAACTGCTGGGTGTGATTTGATTTAATAGAATATTAATTTTCCTCAACAATAAAACAATACATTGAAATGGGCAGGCATTTCTTTTCATCTAAAATAGATAACAGGAATTTCTTCATTTATAGATCTAGATCTGCATGCAGCTCTTTAAACCTCTATTCTCCCATATGCAAGGAACAACCTTTCTCCGCCACACACCTGTGAACCGTGTAACTTGAGAAAAAATATGTGAAATGAAGTGAAAAAGAATGGGACATCATCTGGGCTAGGAGAGAGTTTGGATTCCCAAGTCCCAAATGATTTGCCCAAAGTAACAAGTCAACTTTTTTTTAAGGTTCTGATTTATCTGTTTATAAGTTTTTATTTTTTCCCACTGCCAGTATTTGGTCAGGATCAGAACTAGAAGTGAGAAAATACAGGCAAGAAAGGTTGTTCTTAGTGTATTTTAGGCTGGAATCTCATAATCAAAACTTTTCCTTGTGGGATTTCCTGCAAATTTTGCAGATTTCAAATTATTTGGAAATGTCTGAGGTTCTTCTCTCGCTAGAGAATAGCAATGTACCCACTATAGGATTGGAACAAGAATATTGGGCCAAAAACAACATGGAGTTGATGAACTTGGCTCTAAGTTCACCCCATGAAGTAGTTTATTTATCTAGTCAAGACCAACGAATAACTACAACAGTAACTCTCCTAATCACCATCACCTATTTTATTGAATACTGAATGAGTATAGTAGCTCAAGGAGCATATTTTAACATTTTTCATTGTTGTCACAATAATACCTGACAAATATGTACAGTAGACAATGCCATCCTAGACTCCCACAATGAAGCTATACCCTGGCCTGTATATCACTTGATTGTAACTGAGAAGAATGTGATTTGCGTACAATTTGAAACCGACTGGAACAGAAGGGTACCAGGAGTGTGACTGATTGTGTCAGACAATCAGATGCCAACACTTCAAGATAAATACAAGGGCTATCTGGCCATTTGGCTACCGTTTCATAACCACGCAGAGAAAGGAGGAGTTAAGAAAGCTATGGTGGAAGATCTACACAACTTTGATGAAGTACAAATGGATCTGAATTCTCCACTATTTTCAAATGCATACCATGCAATCTACACTTCACTTATCTGAGCTAATACAAACTATCTGGATTACATAAATATCTTCCTGCGAATAAGGGCCCTCTACACTCAGTTTCCGCCATGATACCAAACACCTTTAAACAAGGTTTGTGAAGAAATGAAGCTAACATAAGTGTTACATGCTCACATGATTCTACATGGAATCACCGTGAGCACATGAGTTATCATGGTAAACATGTATGCGAATGCCAGTTCGATACCTAACAAACAAATTAGGCCAACAAACACAAGACCTTTTGTTAAATTATTATTTATTACGCATATGCACAGGCACAATTCTGAAAATCTGAGCCTAATTCTAGATTGATATAAGTTTAACATAAAGGAGATCTGAACCCTTACATATAATGCTGCCTGTTGCTCCCAGACTACAAGTGGGCAATGATAAGAGTGCTGTTGTCCAGTCTTCTATTGCAGGAGAAACTACAACTCACCAAGCCAGCTAAGCACACACCAGGATCTGGAATACAATCACAGAATGGCAGGGCATGAACTCCTTGGTCAAGAAGAGGAAGCCAATACCCCATGGCTGATAATTCTCAAATACACCAAATGCCAGGAGTAAACAAGCCAGAATCCCAGACTCCTACGCTTTTTTTGGCTTTATACACACTAAGCCAAAGTATGTCTTCAATTACTTCCATGCAACTCTATTGACTTCACCATACATCTCTATATGGTAAGCCAGGCTGAAGTCAACGAGAGTTGCACAGGCATAAAAAGATTGAATTTCATCCAACATATGTCTAGTGCCTTCAATTTTATCTTCTAAGGACTATTCAAACTGGTATAGAAAGTTACTTTTTGGTAGAGAGCACAAATGCACATTTTTAAATTTGGTATGACACTTCACTAATTAGAGATGGGCCTAAACCACAAATCATTTTTCACATCTGAATACAGAACTACTGCATGGTTTCAGGGAGGTTTGGATTTCAGATTTTGGTTTATGTCCCTATTTTGTTAATACCAATAATACTGCATGTAGATATCATCTACCATCCTAGGATCTTCAAGGGTTTCAAGCACATAAGCCTTCCACACTGAAGGAAGTTATGGAACTGAGTGTTACATCATTTTATAGATGAGGAAACTACAGCACAGAGAAGCTAAGTGACAGACTTTATTTCACCAGTGGCAGTGGTTGGGCAAGAACCTAAGTCTCCTGACTCCTAGTCCTCTGTTCTAACTATAAGATCATATTGCTCCCATCAATTTACTAATGAATGCAATGTAAACCTTCTAGCATCCAAGATGTACCATCAAGTGGCATGCCAGATTATGAGTAGGCTAAAGGTGGATGCCAGCTCCTGGAGGGAACATAACATTCTGAATTATCTTCTTGTGTTGGCTGAAATAGCATTTCTTCTATTAGGTTGCAAGTAATCACTATATAATGGCTGAGGGGGAGGGCATTGAAGAACAATTCAAGCTTGCAAAGTCACACTGCCAGAGAGACAAAAAACTTTTACATTAAAAATTTACTGAATAGAAGCAAGAGAAAAAAGATTTTTTTTAAAAAAAAGCTGCCTTAACAGTAATGACCTGCAGAAAAACTGGGACAAAATACTTGATGTAATTCAGATAAAAACTCAGCAGTCTTTGGTGTGAACAGCATAGTGACATTATTGTGAACCAAAGCAGAAGACGACAAGACAGCTTGAATTACAGTCTCATCTAGTTCAAAAGGGTTGCTAGTAAAATGGATTTAGGTGATCTGCTAAAGAAACGAATATATTGCATTTTGTAAGTCACAGCTAGAGATTTTGACAAAAGTTGACTTTCACACACAATTAAACAAAATAATTTCAGTTTTCTAGTTTCATAGAAGCTGATCCACAGACTGCCCTATCTACAGGGTTATTTTGTACTGATAAAAAATCATGGGATTAATGTTTGTGAAAGAAGACACGAAAGGGCAGCATCATTATAGCCTTGTTTTCTGTATATGCCAGGTGAATATAAGGAAAAGAAAGTGAAGCGGGCTGTAATGTTAATGTATGAAGAAAGCCTGAAGGGTGCTCATCAGCAAGTGATCAAAAACATTGTTAGTGCTCTCTCAAACTGAACAAGTAGGGAAGTTGCTGACTGAAGCAAACAAAGACCTTTATTTGATGTTTTAGCTGATGTCTGTAAGCTTTTACCCTCTTTGTAGAGAAGTTACCATAAAGGTTCAGGGCCCAGTTAACTGAAGCCAGAGGGGTGCTAAAAATGGAATCTCTAACACGAACAAGGGAGGAAGGACAGTCTAATGGGTTGTTCCTGGCATTCAGTTCAGTTCCTGGCGCAGCCACAGAGCCCCTGTGCAACCTTTGGTAATTTATTGTCCTGTATTATGCCTCAGTTCCCTGTCTGTAAAACTCGGACAGTACTTTCCTATCTCACAGAGGAGTTCTGAGGATAAAATCTATTAGGATTGTGAGGTGCCCAAACACTAGCGTGAGGAATACATTTCAGGATTTGTGGCAGAAGCACTTGTACACTTATCCAGTGAGAGAACAGAAACAAAATCATTGGACTTAAGTGACAACGAAGCAATACAACTCACCTTTAGAGCATTCAAAATCAAAACCACAAAGTAGAAATAGAGGATACATTTGTCTAATAAGTGGTTCACTCAGCTCCATTAAAGTTACTTGAAACATTGTAGATTTATTATCCTGTATTGCAATGAATATGCTCAATCTTATCTAAATCACACAAGAAAAATGGCACCCAAGTACATAAGAAAGCATCTAGTTATATTGATGGTGGTTTGGGAAAATTGAGCAGGCATCTCATTCCTTTGCAAACAATGACAAACTTCTCCAATAGCAAAGCTATATACCTACTCCTGTGTATTCTGAAGACCAAGTTAGAAAAGTAGTGGTTGCTTTTTTAGAAAGTGTCCTTGTGTCATTCTATACCTTGGGCGAGCGTCCTGGAACTCATATATTCCTCATTTTTATAGAGTCTTGATCTTACATATAAAGCATGCCTTGTAAGGTATCAGGGAAAGGGTTATCATAGAATATCAGGGTTGGAAGGGACCTCAGGAGGTTATCTAGTCCAACCCCCTGCTCAAAGCAGGACCAATCCCCAACTAAATCATCCCAGCCAGGGCTTTGTCAAGCCTGACTTTAAAAACCTCAAAGGAAGGAGATTCCACCACCTCCCTAGGTAACGCATTCCAGTGCTTCACCACCCTCCTAGTCAAAAAGTTTTTCCTAATATCCAACCTAAACCTCCTCCACTGCAACTTGAGACCGTTAATCCTTGTTCTGTCATCTGCTACCACTGAGATCAGTCTAGATCCATCCTCTTTGGAACTCCCTTTCAGGTAGTTGAAAGCAGCTATCAAATCCCCCCTCACTCTTCTCTTCTGCAGACTAAACAATCCCAGTTCCCTCAGCCTCTCCTCATAAGTCATGTGTTCCAGTCCTCTAATAATTTTTGTTGCCCTCCACTGGATGCTTTCCAATTTTTCCACATCCTTCTTGTAGTGTGGGGCCCAAAACTGGACACAGCACTCCAGATGAGGCCTCGCCAATGTCGAATTGCGGGGAACGAACACGTCCCTCGATCTGCTGGCAATGCCCCTACTTATACATCCCAAAATGCCATTGGCCTTCTTGGCAACAAGGGCACACTGTTGACTCATATCCAGCTTCTCGTTCACTGTAACCCCTAGGTCCTTTTTTGCAGAACTGCTGCCTAGCCATTCAGTCCCTAGTCTGTAGCTGTGCATGGGATTCTTCCGTCCTAAGTGCAGAACTCTGCACTTGTCCTTGTTGAACCTCATCAGATTTCTTTTGGCCCAATCCTCCAATTTGTCTAGGTCCCTCTGTATCCTATCCCTACCCTCCAGCGTATCTACCTCTCCTCCCAGTTTAGTGTCATCTGCAAACTTGCCGAGGGTGCAGTCCACGCCATCCTCCTGATCATTTATGAAGATATTGAACAAAACCAGCCCCAGGACCGACCCTTGGGGTACTCCACTTGATACCGGCTGCCAATGAGACATGGAGCCATTGATCACTACCTGTTGAGCCTGACGATCTAGCCAGTTTTCTATCCACCTTATAGTCCATTCATCCAGCCCATACTTCTTTAACTTGCTGGCAAGAATACTGGGGGAGACCATATCAAAAGCTTTGCTAAAGTCAAGGAATAACACGTCCACCGCTTTCCCCTCATCCACAGAGCCAGTTATCTCGTCATAGAAGGCAATTAGATTAGTCAGGCATGACTTGCCCTTGGTGAATCCATGTTGACTGTTCCTGATCACTTTCCTCTCCTCTAAGTGCTTCAGAATTGATTCCTTGAGGACCTGCTCCATGATTTTTCCAGGGACTGAGGTGAGGCTGACTGGCCTGTAGTTCCCAGCATCCTCCTCCTTCCCTTTTTTTAAAGATGGGCACTACATTAGCCTTTTTCCAGTCGTCCTGGACCTCCCCCGAATGCCATGCGTTTTCAAAGATAATGGCCAATAGCTCTGCAATCATATTCGCCAACTCCTTTAGCACTCTCGGATGCAGCGCATCCGGCCCCATGGACTTGTGCTCATCCAGCTTTTCTAAATAGTCCCGCACCACTTCTTTCTCCACAGAGGGCTGGCCACCTCCTCCCCATGCTGTGCTGCCCAGTGCAGTAGTCTGGGAGCTGACCTTGTTCGTGAAGACAGAGGCAAAAAAAGCATTGAGTACATTAGCTTTTTCCACATCCTCTGTCACTAGGTTGCCTCCCTCATTCAGTAAGGGCCCCACAGTTTCCTTGACTTTCTTGTTGCTAACATACCTGAAGAAACCCTTCTTGTTACTCTTAACATCTCTTGTTGGTTGCAACTCCAAGTGTGATTTGGCCTTCCTGATTTCTCTCCTGCATTCCTAAGCAATATTTTTATACTCCTCCCTGGTCATTTGTCCAATCGTCCACTTCTTGTAAGCTTCTTTTTTGTGTTTTATGATCTGCTGAAAGTCATTTCTCAATCCATATATGTATATCAATGCATATGAAGTTATGTGAATATGTTGTATGGTTGTAACTAAAACATGCTGTAAGTTGGGGAATCAGTCAGATATTAGCTTCCCAGAGACAACAGCAAGGAAAATAACCAATGCCCAGGCAGGGTGTCAACAGCCATTGTCCAGCAAGGGAGCTACAATTCAATGACTCACCTGCATGAGGCCACACCAGGGAAATTGCTCAATTTTGCCTGGAGACTCAGCAATGCCCCCAGACATGCCTGGACTTAATTCTCCAAGCACATGGGACTGAGGGTATAAAAGAGACCACAGGGGCCCCAGGCTTGGGTCTTCTCCTGCCCCCACCTACACTGCAAGCAACCAAGACACTGAGAAGAAGACAAGACTCCAACAGAGGAGATTGGCCCAGGTTTAAGGAACAAACCTGTATATTAAGGACTGCAATATCCAGTGGGGGTGAGAAAAACTGCTTAATCTAGTTGCTGTCCAGTCTAATAGGGTTGAGACATCAGACTGCATTCTTATATTTTTATTTCTTTTGGTAACTAACTTGGACTTTTTGCCTATCACTTAAAATCTACCTTTATAGTCAATACATTTGTTTAATTGTTTACCTTTACCAGAGAACTTGTATGAAGTGTAGGGCAAATCTGCTCAGGTTTGCAAAGGCTGGTGTATGTCCACTTTCCATTGTTGAAGTGTTGAACCAATTAATACATTTGCACTGCCCATCTCGAGCAGTGCAAGACAGTATATTCCTGGGGTACAGTGCTGGGGGGATTTGGCTGGTGCCTTTCTCTGTATGATTCATGAGTGGTTTGGGGAGCATTCATGCAGTACAGCTGGGTGTGGGGCTCCACAGGCTGTTGAGCTGAGTGATCAGCAGCAAGCCCCTCCAGGAGCTGTGGTCACTAGCAAGGCATCGTGAGAGACAGCCCAGGCTGGAGAGAGTTAAGGGGCCATAGCGGTTCCACAGTGCCAGGCTGCACGCTGGCAGGGATCCTGTCACAGTCCTGTCCAGGTTTCCTTTGAGAATGGGGATTCAGAGAAACTCTGAAACATTAACAAGTTCCCTCCGAACACCATCCTTACTACCATGGAAGTCACCACTCTATGTACCAACATTCCTTTATGTTATGGACTATTGGATCAAGAAGCTATATTTAAATAATGCCAAAGTTGTGACACAAACTGACAACCCCAAAGAAATCAAGAGTTGACCATTTTCACTCTATCCCCTGTTTCCCTTGCATAACTATGTGCTATAAACTAGGACAGAATACCAGCCTTCACTCTTAAGTATCTCTATTAGGATTTTCTCTTTTTCATCTGTTGACGTAACTTTTAAACACCAGAATTAATGTAAAACATTGCAAAATCTATTTAACAGATTCGCTTCAAAAAACTGTTTTTAATTCAGTCATAGCTCCATAGCAATAGAAAAAAAATCTTTTACAAATGTAACCACTGCTGCACATCACTATATTACACACACAAAAAAAGGGGTATGTGGATAAGAGAACATAATTATTGTTCCTATGTCCTTACAGTTTGGGAGGCGTTACATATTGACATATCAGTTGGGTAGCTATACAAAGAGGATAAAAAATATTCTATCCGATGCTGCTATTTTAATATGGAAGTCTATTACACACCATATAGCAGATTCACAGCAGGTCCCTGGAAAATAGCATCCCTTTAGTGCTTTCTTGGAGTAAACAGGAGACTTTAGGAGGAGAAAAATGAATACAACAAGCAATCCAAACAATTTTTAAAAATAATTTCACGAATGGTTTCCCTTTCAGTAGGATAAAAAACCTCTGGCTACTCTCTAAAACACTCTCGCTGATAGCTTACTTATTAGACAAAAATTAGTGTCCAATCAACCATGAAAAAGATGACCCATTATATACTATAAGAGTGATCAAACTGACATCAGCTACTGTACATCTTGACACTTACTACATAATCAAAGTAAACTTTACTATATGTGGCAGATCTAATGTACCTGTCAGTTTATCACCTTCTCTGCTCAGATGGGTCTGTGTGTCACCTATGCACACAGGACAAAACAAATAAATAAATTGCAGTGTTATCTCTTCTAGCTGCTCGTATGGGAAATGGGGATGATGTTTAGTATTCAGTAATGGAGTTAGTAATTTACTGAGAGATAATTTCTTTTGGACCTAAAATCTTTTGCCTCCTGTAGAGCAGACAAATAGAACTATTTAACAGGAAATGGTGCGTGATAAAACTGCTTTTTAAATAGAGCTAACAAAATGGAAATACAACAGGCATGCATTACAAAATATACAGCTAACAGTTATCAAAACCTTTGATGTTTTTATAGCTATTTATTGTAAGAGAGAGTCTATTAGCTGCTCTGGTCCATTTTAATAAAAGCAAAGTTTAACACATTTTTAAAAATGCTTTTTCATAAAAAGTTCACAGGTGTGGTAGTGTTAGACATGTAGGAGAGTAACTGCTAGAAGTGAAAGACAGTTTTTGAAAAACATAATGAGGATTTGGCAAGAAGGCATCCTTGCAATCAGGCGTAACAGTGGTGTACATGATGTATTGAGATTTTTAAAAGCACTGGGTATTTAATCATTGGATATCATCCACAAATAACCTTTAAGGCTTGATTAGAAAGGCAGCATGGTCTAATGGTTAGGGCACTGCCTTGGATTCAGGAGATCAGAATTCTATTCTCAGCTCAGCCAGTGATCTGTTGTACTGCCTTGGACTTAACACTTCACGTCTCTCAGCATCCTTCTTCTGCCTGGTCTGTTTCAACTGTAAGCTCTTCGCAGCAGCGTCGTTTCTCACTACTAGTCTATGCAGTGGGCCACTTATCATGGTTAGGGTTTAAGAGTGCTACTGTAACACCAATAATAAATCACACCCTACATAAGCAAGTCCTGTGTGGGGACAAGAAACTCCACAAGTACCGATGCACTGAGTTCCTTCTGAGTTGTTGCATGTGGAGCCTGCACTAATACTTCCCCATTGGCTAGGGGAGTTAGCCCCCAAACTCATGGATCTCCACAGGTTCAAAAAGACCATGAAGCAGAAGCCCTGTGCCTCCATGAAGCTCCCCATCCAGCACAGCTGTGTCAGGCCAAGCAAGACACCTCTACATTACCTCGTCTAACCACCATGGCCATGGACAATATCTGCATTTCCCCATATCTTGCCTAGGATGAGATTTAAATGGTGTATTGAAAGCTGGTGCTTCTTGGGCCTCCAATCCTACTTAAAGGTTGGTTTAGATTTACTGTTTCTTTTAACAACCCTAATTAACAGGGTTTTTATTATTCCTTTTCCTGGGAGTGTTTTTAAAAAGAAGCTGTTTATAAATGTCATTCTAATCCCCAGCCTCTAATTTGCACCTTGCAATATCATACAGCAAATCAGTGTCACTTCCACAAATTAATATGGGACATTACACATTGGCCATCTTATTGACAGGCAAATCTGCCGTACCTTATTTCCATTGGGTGTACTTGGGGATCCACTCTGAATTTAGGCACAGCCCTGAGCAAAGCGGTGGGGTGTAAATGGCACCACCCCAGGGGTAGCACCAGGAGATAGTGTGACTCAGGCACCACTCTGAACAGTTCCTTCCCCGCTTCCTCCTTGTTCCCGGAAGATTGTATAGGCCTGCAATAACCACACACCCCCACACTGGTTCAGCTACTCTGAGCAGCTGCACCCACTCTCCACCCACTCACTCTAGGGAGGAGAGTAAACTGGTAGGTCGCTCTGCTTACTCCTAAACCTCTGGACCCAACCTCGAAGTAGACTGTAGTGGGGATTCTTATTTCTTCTTGTGACTTTTTGACTATGCACCCACACAGTTTAACCCTTTGTAAATTAACGTGTTCATGGAATAGATGGAAATCCTACATTTGAGTCTGCTCTGCCATTTCGAGACCATTGAATCCACTGCAGTAAGACAACTGAAAGGAACAGCCAGCAATGTGATTATGGAACATCCACAGATACATATGTCCTTAGAGGATGTGTTCACTAGAGACATTCTAATAAAAACTATTACAGTCTCCAAATAAAAGCTTTTCTGGGCCTGACTGCTCCTCACTCAACCGATATCCTTTTATCTATTCTTTAGCTATTTGCTCTTTACCATTCTACTTATTACACTCCTCTGTGGGTGTGTTCCAGACCCCAGAGTTTTCAGTTAACCATACGTGTAAGTAATCACGAATAGACCTGAGGCTCCAAAAGCACTAGGTCAGTGGGTAGCGGGATCTGCTGCACTGGTACCTAGTGTAACTCAAGCAGAGTCCACCCAGCAGTGCATGTACATTGATAACAGGATACTGTATCGGGAATTAGAAAATCAGACATTCCATCTGATATCGGTTCTTCTCTGTGCCTACATTTTGTGCATGATGCTTTTGTCCTTATGGAATCAAATCTTGCTGCAGGCTGGGGGTGATAAAGTGACTCATGAAACTTATGAATCATTTGTCAGCCCTAAGTCAACAACCCCAGCTTTGCTGCGGCAGGAACCAAATTCTTTCCAACCTCTCTTCAAGCCAGCCTTTCGTGGCATTAGGCAGCATCTATCAGAATCACTCCTGAAATTCACCGGGAAAGGAAAAAGGAAACTTAGGGGGATGGGCCCAACTCCAACACCACTACTTCAGCAGCTCCTTGCTTCGAGTGCCATTCCCCTCTAGACCTCTCACCATAAGAACTTGCTTGTCATGCTGCCTCTCCTTCACTTTGCAAAATCCAGAGTTCCAGCTTAGTAGATCCTTTCCACTGGGCCATAAAGACCAGCTGCAGCCCTGTTGCTTGACCTGGTGAGTTAATTAATCTTTCCTGCTCATCTTCAGTTCACCTTACTCAGAAGAACGGGGGCTTTATTACTCCCAAATGTTTTGGCACGGTCTCTATGTTGGAGCACCCCTAGCTCCTACCCTCCTTTTAACTTTTTGTCTTCTGCCCTTGTGCCATTTCCCCTCTGCATTTCCTTTTTGAAGACCAGGGACCAGACAAAAAATAAGTAAACCCAGAAAGGAACAACATCCAGCAATAGTGGAACCATCCGTAAAGTTACTGCGGTTACCCAGGGCTGCATTCAAGCCTAGGAGTTCACCAGAATCATACTTCAGAAGCTGTCAGCCTGGGAGACTCCAACCACCGTGGAATGAAGGTGCCCCTGTAAACCAAAAATAAAAGCAGCACATTGTCCACGTAAGCTAAGCTCAGTTTCTTTCCAGAGTGGCTCTTTTGTCCTCCTGTTTGGCATCACTAACCTCTGAAGGAACTTTTCTATCACAACAAGAGATTTACAGATGCCAAATTGTCCATGAAGTGAGGGGAAGGGGGGATTCTCCCCAGTTGAAGATACTTTAAATATTTGGCTTCCCAAGTAGCCACAATTACTGAGAGGAGAAAAAAAAATACATAACTTAAACACAAGGAGTTACTGAACCAAGAGTGATTAGCATTAGCGTAAAGCTTTCAGGGCTTTTTCATCTTATTGATTCTAAACAGAACAAATCCGTAAATGATAATAGTGCTCAATTTAAATTACTTACACCAAGCGCCGCTTTTCAGCCCTCGTCAAACAATCATGCTATTCATTCAACTCCATTTTGTATGGACAAAGCAAATTAATGTGTATAAAACAGCTGTAATACAGGCCAATTTTCTATAAATGTATCTTTTATGTAGCACACAACTGCTTTTTATTGACATGGTTTTAATTAGACATATAATGCTATGCACATTTTCTACCCCAATTATACCTGAAAATACCCCTTTCCCCCCCCAAAAAAAATACTGCAAGCAACTCCCCCACTGTTGAAAGTTCTGAACACTAACAGACGAGGAAGAAATGTCAGTTAAGCATGGATGGGGATTGTTTAGAACTCTTGCAAAAAGGCACCTTGATTATCACTACAAAAGGTTTTCTCCCCACCCCCCCAGCTCTCCTGCTGGTATTAGCTCATCTTAAGTGATCACTCTCCTTACAGTGTGTATGATAACACCCATTGTTTCATGTTCTCTGTGTATATCAATCTCCCCACTGTATTTTCCACTGAATGCATCCGGTGAAGTGAGCTGTAGCTCACGAAAGCTTATGCTCAAATAAATTGGTTAGTCTCTAAGGTGCCACAAGTCCTCCTTTTCTTTTTGCGAATACAGACTAACATGGCTGCTACTCTGAAACAGATAATTCATGTTTCTCAGGACCCTACAGATGAGGAGCAATATCTTGAGGCTGTGATTTCCTCAGCACACTGAATTGGGAAGGCCTGTCCCTCATGGCTGTAAATCAGAATTTGTAAATAAGCCTGTCAAGAGGAAGTCAGGGAGCACTACAGTGTCTGTAGACATTTCTTACATTATCATGAAAGCCTCCAGCCTGGAATAGTTATTTCCTGAGAAACTGATTTCTCTAGCTTGGAAGGAAAAAAAAAAAAAATCTGACAGTGGATTTTATTCCATTGCAACGATCAGTCTCCAGCCAAAACACATCTACAGCCTTCTGAGCTATACAAGGCCCGGGAGGCCAGGATGCTGCCTCTTCAGAGAAATTAGCTTATCCCGGGGAAAGGGAAGCCCTCAAGCCAAAAGGAGCAAAGAAGTTCCAGAAAAGAGTTCCCTGCCTTCCACAACACATTCTCTCTGGGAATGTCAACAGACCTAGGCCTGGAGTAGCTCAGGTCATGGGTCACCATAGAGACTAAAGGGGGTCCTTACATTCACCTGGAGTGAGGACCTCATAAGAACCCTTCCATGGTGGCTAAGAAGGAAACTCCTGTCTGGTCTACGGCTTGAAGAGACTTTTAAAAGGACAGTCTCAATCTATGATTTACCTCAGACACTTGTTAGAAAATGGCTTCCCCCAACCCATGGAACATTTCAACAAAAGGGGGTGGGGGTGTTTGTTTAAATATTCTCCTGAAAAAATATTCAACGTTTTTTTGTGAAAGCAAAAATTTCAGCTTTTGGTCAAAAATATTTGGGATTGGGGTTTTCAGTTTTCTGATAAATATCGAAAAGTTCTTGAGGAAAGCATAGACTTCCCAGGAAAATGTTCATTTTGCTGCAAAACCAATTTTCCATCAAAAAAAAGTTTTGAATTACAAATTTTGCTCTGCCCTATTTATCTCTTATGCATGGAAGTCAAGTTTAGGATTTATCAGTAATCACAACTTGATGGAGACTGGCAGGTTTTGAAAAGTGTGGCTACATTCCAAAATGGCTGCGGACCAGAGAGCTTCAGTGAAGTATTTATTATGCAACATTTACCCAACCATAGAAACTACTGTCTTTGGCCACGATTCATAAAAGTGTCAACCAAAAACATTATTCCCAGAAATGACCTATTAACACTGGAGGCTGCTCTTAAGTCTTTGTTCCAGGAAGCACTGCTCTCAGGAGGTGGAAATTCAGTGCGTGACATCAAAATAAAAAGTATGAAAGTATTCTGCAAGGTATCTGCATTTGGCATCCAACTCTTCTCTAACCAGAATTAAAATAGTATGATGTATACATATTTGTGACCTTTGCAAGTATTGAGAGCACTGAAAATATCAAGGTTCATCTTTGTGAATGCTGACTGTCCAGCTAAAATAATAAAACACAGAGCCCTACTTGGGAGTCTAATGATAAGGGTAGTTTAATTAATGTGATTTAGTTTAAAATTGAATTGAAAATGAGCCCAAATTCTATTTTTAAGGAAGCCAGTCTCTCCTATTTATTACAGGAGTTGCCACCATTTCTCAATGGTTTTAGACTTGGAACTACAAATCTGAAATAGCCTGAAGTTAAAGACATGTCTGTCACCTATCTGTGACCCCCCAGGGACCCATTGGTACCAACTGGCAGAGGGCACAGGAGGTGCATAGGGTTTTACAAGGATCCACTGGGGTAGTTATCTGCACAATAATTCACCAAAGGGTGGCGTGTGAGGTCTCTATTGAAAGTCAGTAGCCCACTGGTCATTAAAATCATTGCAAGATGTATGCATGGATAATATTTAAGGAGTTACATACCTATACTGAAAATTATGTCCTGGAAGTGCTGGAGTTAAGGCAGATCCCCACAAGAGGACATACCTTGGAGATATTCCTTTCAGGCTGGAGACATCTGTATCTCCCTCTCTAGCCAATCTGTGTATTGTGTGCCTTGCACTGTAGGCCTATTGGCAATCTGAGGCAGATGCAAATTGAGAGATTGCAAAATCTACAAGAGAGGAAATATACAGGAAGAAACAAACAGCAGAGGGGTGTCCTGCTTATGAATAAAGACGAAGAACTGGTCAGGTATATCCTGGAGAGCAGAAAGATACACTGAATCCTTCACTTAGGCAAGCTCTCAGCTTGCCTCATGAAAGAAGGGTCACAGCCAGCTTGGCAGTAAAGCTCTGCAAGGATTTTGGGTGAGCAATACTTCATTAGACATGAGGTTCTTGTTAATCAAGTCTAGGCTCCAGAATGCATGTTATGATTTTGTTTTATATGTAGCCATTTGTTTCCAATACATCTACTTGCTATTACTTGAATCTCTGTGCTTTGTTAAATAAACGTTATACATTATTTCACTACAAACAAATCTAAGTTCTCTGAGTTAAGTGAAGCGGTGATCAGAGGTGGAACGAGCAAACTGGTTTGTACTGCTCTTTTGTAAACAGCGGTCAGTGAATAGTGAGGGGTTTGTCTACAGCAGTGGCTCTTAACCTTTTCAGACTACTGTACCTCCTTCAGGAGTCTGGTTTGTCTTGCGTACCCCCAAATTTCACCTCACTTAAAAACTACTTGCTTACAAAATCAGACATAAAAATACAAAAGAGTGCCACAGCCCACTACCACTGAAAAATTGCTGCCTCTCTCATTTTTACCATATAGTTATAAAATGAATCAACTGGAATATAAATATTGTACTTACATTTCAGTGTATAGTGCATAGAGCAGTATAAACAAGTCATTGACTGTATGAAATTCTAGTTTGTACTGACTTTGCTAGTGCTTTCTACGTAGCCTGTTGTAAAATTAGGCAAATATCTAGATGAGTTGATGTACCCCTTGGAAGACCTCTGCATACCCCCAAGGGTACACGCTGAGAACCACTGGTCGACAGTGCAATATAAGCCTGTGCTAGAACCCAGGCTCAAGCCTAATCCCACCTTGTATCTCCACTGCAATTGTGCTAACCCAGGGATTGGACCCAGGCTCCAAGAACCCTGCAGGGGTGGAGGGTCCGAGCTCAAGTCAAGCGGGGACCCAGGGTCCAAGCCCTACTGCTTCACAGTGTAGCTGCAGCCCTGCTTGACTCAGGTCCCAGGCGTCAACTGGAAGTATCGCACAATTCCATGAGACAACTTCCATAGATCTCTCTATCCCAACAATCTGCAATTCACTCTGTTGAAAACAGAAGCACCCGCCTTGGCACATGGCAGCAGCTCAGGTCAGCGTTAAGCCATTCTGTTCTGGTCACCAGGCTGCAAGCACACTAGCAGAGAGCCTCCTGGATTCGCATGGAGAGCGAACCAACCAAGACTTTTGCAAAGTGAGCTGTTTCCTGGTTGGGCAGGGTGGGCAGTAAAGTTTTCCCACAGTGCACCATGCTCCTAGGGCCACATTTTGGGGGTGGAGGGAGGGCGGGAGCCATGTGCTGCTAGGGACTCCGGGATATAGTTACTTAGACTCGGGTCTGTGCACTGTAGTGTGGATGCCAGAGCCCTAAGTTCGAGCATGGGTCAGAAAACTCTTAACCTAGGGTTTAAATACAATGTAGACGCTTCAAGCCCAGGATTCCCTAACACGGGTCAGCTGACTTGAGTCCGGCTAACCCTGGGGTTACATTGCTGTATAAACAAACCCTGAGTGTCTAGTGGACCAGGGTTTGGACACTCCATGGAGCAGCTCGGAGGGCTCAGGGGTTGGACTGCGTCTTTCGCCAATCAGCAGAGAGACAGCAGCACCCACAAGGCTTAGAGAGGAGTGCTTGTGCTGCCTGTGGCCAGGGGAGTTGGGAGCCAACCCATGGCAGGCACAGACAAGTTTTCCTCGCGCTAAGGGCAGGTGGTAGCGAGATGCCTCGCAACCCTGGGAAGCGTTATGCCATCATGAGATAGTTACCAGAGATATTCACAAAAATCTAAACAAGTGTTCACTAAGGGACCCAGTACAGACCAAGAACTGTAATTACCACCTTCATTTAGTGACCGGCAATATCTTACCAGCCACTGTAAAAAACAAACCAATTAAACTGATGTTTCAGATGCTGTTCAAACTCAGTCTGGCATATATCAAGAGGGAGCCAAGTCCAAAGGGCACTTCTGAGATCACTCGGCCATTCAGGACTTTATAGAGGACAGTCAAAATTATCCTGGCCTGCTGTGCTTAAAAGCATGTGTAGACACAATCTATTCTGGCCAGAACTAGTGATACTATTCATGCTGTCAAGTAACAACGAAGACCAGTTAGCACATCTTCAAAACAGAGCTCGCCATTGGGATTCTGGGAAACCAAATACAAGCATGGAAAGAAGTAAGAACTTAGATCAGAGATAAATATTAGAAAAATATATGAGCGGTTGAAAGGCATGTGGACTTGTGTGAGCCCAAGTGTTTCCAAAACAGCATGGAATAACCTCACTCAAGTCTGAATACAAGGAACATACAAATTGAAATAATATCTGCAGAATATAGCATTTTGCTTTTCTTAAGCCTCAATCCAAAGCCTGCTGATCAAGAGGAGTCCTTCCGTGAACTTTGGATTGGGCCTTCAAAGACCAGGAGGACATCATCTGGGTTTTTTAGAGAAGAACCATAGATAGATACAGGGTTACCAGCTGGAGAGTCACAGATAAAAGGAACATGGATGAAATCCTGGCCCCATTGAAGTCAATGGCAAGACTTCCGTTAATTTCAACAAGGTCAGAATTTAACACCAAGACAGCACCTTAACTTTTGGATGTAGTTTTATTTTCTTCCTCACTTGTCAGGCCTGCATTCTACTCCCAGTATCCCTTCACATCCCTTCCAGGAGCATATTTCAGTACTGCCTTGACTTTTCTTCCTTATTGCCCCAGGTACTTTAACTTGAGATTAATGTTTCTTTGTGAATAACTGATAAATGTAGAAAGAAAAGGAGTACTTGTGGCACCTTAGAGACTAAAATTTATTTGAACATAAGCTTTCATGAGCTACAGCTCACTTCATCGGATGCATTCAGTAGCTCACGAAAGCTTATGCTCAAATAAATTTGTTAGTCTCTAAGTATAATGACAGGTTTCAGAGTAGCAGCCGCGTTACTCTGTATCCGTAAAAAGAAAAGGAATACTTGTGGCACCTCAGAGACTAACAAATTTATTTGAGCATAAGCTTTCTTGAGCTACAGCTCACTTCATTGGAGTGAGCTGTAGCTCACAAAAGCTTATGCTCAAATAAATTTGTTAGTCTCTAAGGTGCCACAAGTACTCCTTTTCTTTTTACGGATACAGACTAACGGGGCTGCTACTCTGAAACCTAATAAATGTAGACCCACTCCTGCTCAGACACAGATGAAAGAGTCAACAGCCAGAGATAATACATTGGAAAACAGCTTCCCCAGCAAAAGACCATCCCTTCATTCTGATCCCAATGTAAACAATTCAGATATACCTCTCATTGGATCAACACTTCTGCCTATCGCTTAGATAAGTAGGTAAAATGTGCTAGCCAAATGCTCTACTTCACTGTAATGGTTCTGGTACCTAAGCGACCTTTTCCTTTTCTCTTATCTTTTCCTTTCTTTCAAGAAGACTGCCAGGCACAGAAATTAAAGTGTGTGAGTGCTGGTGGAAGTTAAAAAGTAATGGATGTTTGATCTCTAGGGGAAAATATTTAAGATGTGCACTGGGATGTATTTACTAAACATTTCACTAATTCAAATAAATCAAGTTAAAATTACAGACTTGACTGTCACTTTTCTGAAAGCCTTTCATTCAGAAAAAGCAAATAAAAATGGTAAGTTCATTTGTCCTTTGCTTTTTGACTTGGAGTGGTGCTGACATTGATGTTGTCATGAAAGACCTTAGTATTTAATTACTTGAAGAAATTCATGTTACCAGTGTCCTCTAAATTGCTGTAATTATGTTCGCCACATAAGTTGCTATTAGCAACTGTAAAAACTTATATTACTGGCTTGAATTGGGCAGAGGGGGGTATTGTATTGAATTCTTTAGAGCTCATCCACTGAGAGATGTTTGAAATAAAATGAAAATTTCTCTTTCTAAAAAGGACTTCTGTATTCCAAAGAATATATTGTTCATTGTAAACAGAGCCCCTAAAAGCCAGTGTAGCTGAAATATAATTGCGAAGTTTTATTATATGAAGTGAAACAAATCCTTCTTAGAACATTGAATTTACCCCTCAAACATCACTTTCTAGCTTTTGAGCCAAAATCCATAATATGGATAGATGATGATATGGCTCATATTTAAAATAGATCCTAATTGCTTTGCAGCATCCACGAAAAGAAAGGCAAGTAGGAATGAAATATTAATATATTTTATTTTGCATGCCATTTTCCAAATTTGTTTCTACATAAAGATCTAGAATAGCAAATTAGTTTCCCCTTTAAATTAATAGAGCTGGAATGTAACATATTTAGTGCTGAAGTTTGCAAATATATTTAGTCAGTACATAACTTCAGCACTTTAATATGCAACGCCAATACATCTCAAAGCAAAGCTTTGCTTGAAGGATGGATGAGTTTCCCTTAAATGCGTAAAAAACAATAAAATATTAAAAGACACGATATCCGCTTTATAAAAATAGACATCCCGGATCGTGACATTGGCTCAGGAAAAAAAACGGGGGTTGAACTGATAAATTCTGTACGTAACAAATAAACTGAAGTCCAGCTGGGGAATACATGAATAGATGGGATTCTCATTGGCTTAAATACTTGCTCCTCCAAAATGAGCATTAGCAACAAGCTTCCAGATTTTGAATGAGTAGTGAAAGGGGTCAAATAACAGGTTCCACCTCTGTGCATGCACCTTATGATGCCGGTTTTCCTCTTCGCATTATCAAATGAGCGCCGCGAAAGAGCAAGACAACCCTGTTTGGGAATGTGTTAACGCTCTCAAAAGGAAGGAAGGATAACAAGAGGTCAGATGAGGGCAAGATTCCCAGGTTCTAGGCCCTGTTCTGCTTGATTTACTCTGTAACCTTGGTCAGCTCCCGACTGCTCCGTGCCTCAGTTCCCTATCTATAAAACAGGGTATTCATGCTTCCCAACCTTGAAGGGATGGAGTGAGGCTTAACTAGGGCTTTGGAAAGCACCTCAGATTTAGTTTCTATACAAATTCTATATAGAGGTATTATAAAATGAAAAAACATTCATTTTAGTCATTCAAGAGCCTCAAGTTTCAGGGACAAAATTGTTTCTCATAATTAAGAAATCTGCTTTTCTCACTCTGCCTTATGATTTCTTCTCATTCCCATCTTAAAGTCAAACCAAAGTCTTCTTTAAATTTTAGGAAGAGAAGTGAAAAGCCTATTGCTACGAATCAGAACTAAGACAGGAAATCCTAAAGCTTTTCAATTTAAATTCAAAATTTCACAATCATTTTCTTCTCAGGGGAAAGCTTACTCAGTAGGAGTTATCCCATTATTTCAGTGGACTAATCAGAGTGAGTGACAGGACTTGGAAAGTCACATGAGTGTCATTGTAAAGTAATGTTACTGTACACAGGACTAGCCTGTTATTCGTTGCCTAGGGATATTTGTTAGAAACATGGAAGACAGCAGCCATAACAAAGACCTGTACATTTCTTCCTAAGAACTTGAAGGAATGTGATCATGTGAGATATGACCACACTGGCAAGGTTTCCCACCCCCCCTTTGGCACTGATTCAGCAGCCCATCCCTATTCAACACAGCATGTGCTTAGCTTTAGGCATATGCTTAAATGCTGTGAATTGGAGCCTTCGGTCCCCGTCCTGCAAACACCTGTGCACACGAGTAGCTTTAAGCATTGAAGAAATCCTCTTGGCTATTAAAGAGAGTAAAGTTAACCATACACCAAAGTTTCTGTAGGATCAGGACCTTATTTCTGCTCTCCCTTAAAAAAAAAAAAAAAAAAAAAAAAAAGATCAAAATCTTGGTGTTCTTAGCTTTTGTTGGTTTTGGGGTTGTAGTGTAGCATCTAACATCCTAGCATAGATAAAGACAGCATTTAAGATAGCATCAGCTCATTATCCTTTTTCACCAATTCATGGTTTGGAGCGGTTGGGGGCCATCACAATGCGGTTTGGTTTTTTGTTTAGCTTTTTGCTTGCAAGTGTTTTTCCAGCCCATGGGATCTAGACTTCGTTCAACCCTTGAATTCATTTTTCTACTGCATCCTAAATACCCTGAAGATGGCTAGTTCAGAATACTGAGAGAGACACACACACGCGCACACACACACACATTAGGGGGAGAATTTCATTTCCTCAGGTTTCTAAATAAAAACTAAACAGTTAATGATTTATGCATACAGATTGAGCATTAACGTCATGATGTCATGTTAGTCATGCTATGGCAAGAGGGCCCATTTTGTCAAACAAATGTAGATTAGCTTCAATGACTCAGATTACTTTATCCAAACAATTCTAGGTGTCAGCATTTTCCTACTGATCATCACTAAGATGCATGTAAAGTGGTTAAGTCTTAATTGAAAAGCCGAATAAGAATCATTTGATTTCCAACATGCCTACTTGAAGCACTGCTATCAACAGAATATAGAGCAGCACTGTTGAAAGCGTACACCACTAGTTCCAGGTTCCTTTTAAAATCAGGATTTGTCGCATTGAAAGCCGGTCTCCAGCTATAGTATCTAGCCCTCATGGCTGTATAGAAAAGCTTAAATATAAACTCTAATGACTCAAAAGCCAGAAGGCAAAATTATATTATAAATAGACACATACCAAATACACACACAATATATATGTTTTCACGATTAACTTGATATGATTTTGGATGCTAGCTCAGGATTTTTGACCACTTGGGCTGGCAACACTGTCCTGAACAGGACACCTGTGATTTTTGCAACTTTGCTGAGGATCTTGGTGTACATGTTGGTTCCTAAACCAGAATATTCATCACAATGGGTTTCAAAGGTTTCAGATTTGACCCACTACATGTGTCCTTTCATTTTCTTAACCGTTTACTCACAGCAGCAGAAATACATTTTGGAGATAGTGGTGTCTGGCTGCATGAAAGTCATTTTTTCCTACTCCACCAATCACAATGAGTTCTTGCTCTGCATAAGCTGTTTGTTTGCCTGAGATTCACAAAAAAAGGAAATACCTTTATAATTTGTCAAATCAGTGGCTACCGTGGCAATTTTGATGTTAACTATCGCCTCGGACCACTTTTGGGGTAACTATCCTACTCAGCTTCGTGTGGTGGGTCTTGCACTTGAGAAAGCACTGTGCAATATTTCAGAACAGGCAAGAGACAGAACGCTAGCCATAAAGATATAGCTTAATTGTATGGGAATATGGTAGAAATCTGTGTATTCCCCAATACTTAAATGGGTATCAAAATTATACAATGAGGTCATGTGTAATTTACCAACACCCTGCTTGTTGAACTTTCTGTACAAAGTGCAACATACGTTTGTTATGGGGATTTTTTTTTTAAAATTAGAGCTCTGTTGTGCTGTGCATGGCTCACGCTATTATTTTTATCCCTCTTATAAAGGTAGGAATGGGGTGCTCTTAAACCAGCCAGGCAAAATTGCCTGCCCTTTTCCAGGATGAAAACTAGCACTCTCTTACTCAGCTCTCAAAAAAAAAAAAAATTATCCAAGGTGAGTAGAATTTTGCAAGACTGGTTTAAAACTCATAGTGCTGGCTTTATGAAGTGCCTTCATATTTGCTATTTCCATTTTTCTGGGGTGATGTGTAACAAGTGGGGTCATTAGTCATTATTTGCATTACAATAGTGCCCATAGGCCCCAGTTAAAAGAAGGGCCCTGCTTTGCTAGGCACTATACAAACAAAGGAAGAAATAGTCCCTGCCTTGAAGAGACAAAATAGACAAAAGATGGGAAGAGGTAGAGAGAGGTGCAGTGACTCGCCAAAAGGCGCACAACAAATGATTGACAGCCAAGAAGAGAACCCAGCTCACCCGACTCTCAGTCCTGTGGCCTGTCCACTGGACCATGGGATGCAGACAACCATTAACACCACATCTCTGGATAAGAGGTGCTATAAAAACACATGGTATTATATTACTGATAGCCAAAAACAGAGTAACACAAATGTTACCAAACAATATTTTAGTCTCTCATTCACTCTTCAACATGTAGCATTTCTCCCCCTAGATTTCCTTATGAGAGTTGACAGAATCCTCTTCCATAAACTCAAACCTCCCTTCCCAATACACATTTTCAGAAAGCTCTGTTCGAAGGGCAAGGACACAGCTGGATTAGAGTCAAGTGGAACACAGATAACTTATTAAAATTGTGGTGCTAACATAGCAAGTAAACCCTACAATCCTGATCTAATAAAATCCTAAGAGAGTTGAGAGCACTCATCAGCTTGCAGAACTGGGCCCAATATGAAAAACTGAAGTGAAGAATTCAGCCGCGAGTGGAAGATACTCTCATTTGCAGGGTAAAATTATTTTGGTTTTGCAGATGCAAGCTTGTTACTCCAAATACTACTTTGGTTTGACCAACTGGAATTATTAAATTTGAAGGGGGTGGTGCTGGTTTGTTTTAATCAATTGCCTTTTCCCTCAGTTCCAATTCTGCGTTATCAAAAACTGACCAATTTTTCAAACGACTGCATTGTTCAGACATATTCCCAGTCCCACATTGACAACAAGGCAATTCTCTGCATGCACAGAATATAAATGGAGTTAATGCCACTAAGCAAACATGGCATTTTTGTTGTACTGTGATCACAGATGAGTCACTAAGTAAAATGATTAATCACAAATCAATGTTACTAGGCTCATTTAGAGACGATTCTCCCTCTGCAAAGCAGGTAGAAGCTCTAAATTTATAAGCTAATGCGTTTATTCTAGCTGTAGGAGTCTCGTTATTGGTCTTAAGCATCAGAGTCCGCAGGAAATTTGTGTGCAATTAAGCTAAAGTGATGGCCTCCTTACATACATTTTGGCACTTTTTTATCTAATAGTGTATTGTGCAAATATATAAATGAATTCAAGCATTACATAGAAATTACAGTTAATGCAATACTAAGAAAAAGAAATATTCTAGAATTTTAATACATATGCCAATAAGGTATTTGGAACTATCAATTACACTCATTTTATCAACCTGCAAATGGGTTTGTACTAAGATTTTAGTCACTGCTTCATTTTCGGTTGACTAGCGTTTGTAACTTCAAACAAACAGTTTTACGATCTAAATCCTTTCAGGAGGAAGTGCATGGATTTGTTAAGAGTAATAGGTTAGTAAGCCGTACTTATGCTTTGAATGGCTTCTATTTGGTAAATAAACTCACCTTATTGAACATATTTCAGTGCTAATAGAGATGAGGATGTTGTTTTTCAGACTTCATGAAGGACATGCTCCCTTTCATGTCAATATACACTTTCTCTTTGGATTAATGAAAATATTTATATACATATTACTTTCATCTGCCTACCAAATAAACCAATATAAATGGTTTCTGGTAATACTGTTTCCATGCCGACAAGAGTGACTGTTAGAGCAACAGGAGACACTGCAGCTCAGATACACTGTATAGGCAGCCAATTTCCTACCCTATTTAAAACAGACAGCCAAATAGTACTCAAATAGCGTATTAGAATATTTCAAATAGACTAGTAGGCCTGTCATTTTTTTTCCATGATTCAACCAACTCTAGTAAACAGGTCCACTACTAGAAAGCACTCACATTCTTGTTGATTACACTGCGGAAATTATCTGATTGCAAATCATTGCATGATATAAAACAAGAATCAGTTTTGGCTACTTTGAAGGCATGGGTTTGCACAGTTCCCAAGTTTTGTAAGGTATCTATTGTGTTCACAGAAGGTGCTGGACTGAGATTTGAAGACTAGATTTCTCTGTCTGTCAACCAACCAGATATAAAACTTAGCTAACGCAAGTTGCCCAACATTGCTCTATCAAGTTGCCTATTCATCCAAAGGGATTTAAGAATGAAGTGTCTAAAGCTTCTAGGCTACATAATTTAGGTGTCATTACAAATCAGCTACTGGAAGGTAGCCAATGTTCTATTTATCTTTAAAACAGAGAGCATTTCTGGGAATTACAGGTCCATGAGCCTTCAGGTAAATTAGTTGACACAATAAATGAAGTTATAAAACACTGGCATAAGCATAACATAAGGACAAACCAGCATGACTTGTGTAAAGGAAAACTGCATCTCTCCAATCTATTATAATTCTTTGAAGGAGTCAACATAGTAGCAAATAAAGACGAACCAGTAGATATTTAGCTGGACTTTCAGGAAGCTTTTTTAAAAAAGATCTTCCTCAAAAGACCACCAAAACAGCAAAGCATTCACAGGTTGAGAAGTAAAGTTCTGTCATGGATTGAACCCTAATTAGCGAGTAGAAAATAAGAGTAGGAACAACTGGTCAATTTTACACATGGCCGCAGGTTAATTGCGGGGTGTCCCAAGGATTTGTACTAAAAGTGATGTTCTAATGATTATCCAGGGAAAGAGGGGAATAGAGATGACATTTCCAGTGACATTATTTAGGTTGCAGAGAATTGCAAGGAACTTTAGAGGGACCTCAAAGCCCAGTGATTGGGAAACAACTGATGAAATTCAGTGTGGACACCCAGCGGGAAGAACAATTTCATGCACCGATACAGGTAATTTAAGAACCCATCAGTGTGTAACAACTCAGAGGAAAAGTAGTAGGTGCCCTCGTGCACAGTTCAATGTGAATATTTGCTCAGTGGTGACAAGATATTAGGCTGCCGTAAGAAAGGGACAGAGTATAGAAGGTTACTGAATTGGTTGGCTTGTCTGGATCATGAATCCGGTCTTCCATTCTCATTGCCCTAACTCAAGGGAGATCCATCATGAAAAAGTAAAAAGTAGAGAAAGGCTCTAGAGAAATAGTTAGAGACATTGAAAGACCTCCAGGCAAGGACTGTCTTTTTGGTCTGTGTTTGTACAGCACCTAGCGTAACGGAGATCTGCTTAAGCGCTACTGCAATACAAATAGTAATAAGAGAAAAACGAAACATTTAGGGCTATTAGGTTAGAAGAGGTAGGGTCAAAGTAAATAAAATAAATGGCAGAGAGGTATTCAGTTGGGCTCTTCAGTTTGCCTTTTCTTAGAACGCAAAGCCAAGGAGAACAGCCAATGAAATTAAATGGCACATATTTAAATACTGATGAACAGAAATAATTAACAATTCCTAATTAACCTGTGCAACTCAGTGCTAGAAGATATAGGCTAAGAGCTTAGTTGCATTAAAAAACAAGACTAGGAATTTTAATGAGTAAATCCATCCTAGAATTACTTCAGCTCTTCCTTTTGATTTTTTCCCTTTACCATTATTTTTACACTGTAAAAACCTGGTTTTATTACCCAAGTGACCTTCCTTATAGCACATACAATATGGGCTCTCTCTCTAAAGGAGGTCAATAATTCCACCATACCATCAGAGAATTTATGGATCAACCCTTAACATTCAAGGACATTCAATATGACAGTCCAAAAGGACAACAGAAATTAAGGAAAAAAATCCAGACTACAAAAAGGTGTAATGAAGACCGAACATAATTATTAAATATTAAGATCCCCATGTCTGCAGATTTCTCTGATGTACAACTGCTGCACATTTTAATACTTTGTTCCAATTTGTATGGTTTAATACCAAGAATTGTATTTAGTTATGTGGAAAACGTAGGGCTACTTTTAGGTTGTGGTTGTGTGCGCTGTTACAGTGAGGAGAAAACAACATGGGCAGCTACACATCCCCAAGCAGCATTGCACTGAGGAAAAGAGATGCCCAACTAACATGTCCAAAGGGATGTGAACAAATGGTGTGTCTAGTTGTAACCCACACACCACCTTATGCAGCCCTGGTCTCTCCTCTGCACCACCATTTCAACTTCCTAGTAGGTAAAGAAGGTACTAGAAGATTGGGAAGAGGAGAGGACTTTTGATGACCAAAGTATTCAGTTGTTAATAGCTGAATCGTGTATTTCATTACCTTTTCAAAGTATATTCCCTCACTCCAGGGCTCTTTGGGTAAACTTTTGGTAGGGCCAGTATTCTAGAATTAGCTCCCTAAAAATCTATCCATCTAGGGAGTTTGTACAGGAAGCTCCTGTTTCTTTACAAAACATTAGAGCAGATTTCATGTGACTGCAAATCCAGACTTATTACCAAGAGGTGTGTTCTGAAACTTTGCACCTCCACTCTTCAGTTCTTTCCCTCACTCTCCCCATCCTGCTTACTGATGATGTACACACAAACGAAGTGCCACTGGGAATACTTTACAGGTCAGTGGGCAAGGAGGAAGTAAAAATACCCACTGCTGCTGAAGGAGCTGAACGGTCAGTTTTTCAAGCCAGTTTTCCCCTTCTCAGAGGGAAAACGTGTATGAATAGGATACCAACTCCACTATCTGCAAAGCAGTAAAGAACACTGCAGCTGAGCACGTAATTAAAGGACACATAGTGTATGAGACTTTTTGTACATGCAGCATGTCCAACTCTAATTATGCAGCAAGGGCCAGCTTGATACTAATAGGATCTAAGCTCCTCCCTCATTTTAGAAACCAGGAGGTAGGGAGGGGGAGAAACAGAGAGAAAGTGCACGTGTGTGTTTAAAGTTAGGGGATCTCCTGAGAATTAAGTCCAACTACAGGGAGGCCTAAGAAGGGACCTGCTGCGAAGTAGCAATTAACGTCAAACCTGACAACAGGGCAAGGCTTTCAAGCAGGTGAGGTCTTTCCGGGGCAGAGCACCTAAACTCTAAGACAACAAGACATTGCTTCGCTCTTGTTGGAGCTTAAGTGTTCCAGGGGCAGGCACATCCCTGGCTAGAGCCAGTCCCAAGATCACCCCCACCAGCCTGCCCTGACTCCACTGTAGATGGTGATCTGGTGGGAGCATCTCTGCACTTTAGAGATGCTGAAATCAATGGGAGTTAGGCACCTAAACTGCTCTGGGCCTCTGTGGTTGCAAATAATGCATGCACTGGAGAGCTCCTGAGCATTGCACAAGCACGGGATTCTGGGCAAATACCTGCCTCAGAAATTCTCTCCCTCCTGCCTGAATTTTCTTCAGCATGCTAAGCTGGCTATTTATGCAGCATCATGAGGAGGAAAATGATACTGCCACTGTAGATCCACTCTAGTACAAAGAGTCTTAATACTGTACAAGACCAGTAGGGCCATGAGCTCCCAGAACATGCCTGAGACTCCGGGGAAAACACCGCCCTATGCTGCAGTTGTTGTCTATATTAAGAAAAGATGTTTGATGAGGGTAAAGGGCACAAGCAGAACGTGAAGCATTTTGTTTACCTATAGAACAGGTTCAGCAGAGGCAGCAATCCAAGTTCCCCATGTCACCCACCAATGAACCCCAAACGTTACCTGGAATAATTGGTGAAAGGGTAGGAGTCCGCCCCGCTGCCATTTTTCTAAGGGTGCCAACTGCCATGATCTGAGTTTTGTGATGTAAATACCCCAGCAGAAGGAACTGGATTCGGACTACTATTTCATTTCACATCAACCACCTAGCCGTGCAGCTGTTAGCAACTTTCAGCTAATATTCAGCAGTGCTGGATTTGAACCAAAGTCTAAGAGACTTTAAAGTTTTCCCTGTTCCCTATGAACTACAGGCAGGATACACATCCGACTCACAAATGCAAGCACCATCAACAGAGAAAAATTATGGTAATGTCACCTATTAAAAAAAAAAAAAAAGCTAAATTAAACTTTTACAAAAACTACCTGAAGTGTAAATGTAATTGTAAAAGATAGATACAACATTCTTTTATAGGTTCTCTCTCTCCTACTAAAAACATTCTAGAGCATGAATCAGTCATCCTGATAAGTATAACTTTGAGGAACAAAGAAGGGGAATTGAATAAAGTACACTGTTTGAAGAACAAGTCTGTTATAATGTGCTGTCAGAGGAGGTAAATAATACAATCACAGAACACCCTCTAGTGGAAACAGACAAAATTAAAAACCTTAACTTTTCTAGATTGCAATTGCAATACTTTGAGATTAAATTGCTCCATTTTAATTGGTAAACTGAGGAGTCAGTTCTACAACACATTCTGCAGCATAGCAGAATACACAAGGCCTTGCCTATATGATTCTGAATGTATCTATTTAGGATAGGTCTTCACTAGTTAACTCAAGTAATTAGCAGCCAGGCCTGAGCACCCAGGTTAGCCTGGCCCAGGTGTGAGCCACCACACTGCAAAGCTCACACACAATGCTGAAGCCAGCATTGTGTGTCACTACTACTTCTGTAGGCTTGTCCTTGGTTCTTTGTGCTACAGTAGCAGAGCCATTTGAGTCCTTCCCAGTGAATTGTGGGAGAATTTATCTGTCCTTCTGGGCATACAAGGGGAATTGTGGGAACGCAGTGGAGGACTATCAGCCCTCAAGTGGTTTTACCTGCATCTTCATTATAAAGTAGGTGGGTTACGTGCGTGATTGAAAGTCTCACTTGGGTTTTAGCCAATACCCCAGGATGGGCCAGCTAGCCTGGGCTGAAAGCACCACTAAACTCAGATCAGAGGTTTGATCAGAGGGGGATAGATTAACTCACAAGTGAAGATGTACTCTTAGAGACTTCCTCTCCCTATGCACACCACCAGGATTGTACAGAACAAATGAGAACTTTTGGTGACCTAGTCTGTAGGTGCAAAGTCACTGATTAAAGCCAGAGCATTTTTGCTAGTGGGTCTCAGATTACGTAACTCACTTCCTCTGATCCATCAGAATTCAACTGAAAGCACATCTGCTTTAATCAAGTGTATGTTTTACTATGAACCTTTGCTGGGTTATTTACATTGAACAACTAGGGCTGTACATGCTGTCTTCTACCGAAGGCAGTTTAAACATGCTTCATTTATTGGTCTATCTGCCCACATGTTGGGCAATGGGCACATAAACCCCATGTCAGACTTTACTGTTCAAAACAAGACCACATTTTCAGTTTCATCAGCACATCTTTGCTGTGTTTTTAATTCCAACCCCTACTTTGATGTTCACATGACTATTTTAAATACATTGAAGAGCTGAAAATAAAGTCAGTCACCAGTGTTGCAGCTATTAAGTTCTTCACAACTTCAGAAAAAAGCTTTCTATAAACACTGTGGCAAGTAGGTACAGAATTTACAGAGGGCGGTTTTATGTACAAAAGTGCGTTGTTGCAATACATGTAGCAGAAACCCTGGAAAAATAGCTCCAATTTAACAGTTTCATACATTATAACTCTTAAGACTATTTGAAGCAGATTTTTCAAATGAGACAGCTTCCTTCTTGCTTTAGTTATGACTTTTAGTCTCAGGGTTCCAACATCACTGACCTTTTAGAATGAATTAATTTGAAAATTTTAACCACATTATGAAATGTTTTAAAGCTCTCTGCATTTCTCTTCTCTATTATTCATTCAGACCAAAGCATCAAACATACAAGGTTTAAGTTGGGCTAAAATCTGCACTTCACAAATCAACAGCTGCAAGAATGGGTCTTTATGCACACAACCCATTTCATCTGAGTTTTCCATGCACAAGAACTGCAGGAGTCAGTCAGTCAACAAAATAGTGACCATTAGGCCAGCTAGTCTTAAATGCTGGGCATGAGAAACTGTGGCCTAACACGACACTTCAGACATCTAAAACAAATTTTTAGAAACCATTAATATTTAAAGGCCAACATGTCAACCTACTTTTGAAGGAAAAAGTACAGGCTTACAGGCCTTTCAGCAACTCAGATCAATATATATTGTCAAATTTATACACATCTAGTATGTCCTCTTTAATAGTTTAAATGCGTATGTATAAATTTAAGCAATAGTTTCTAGAGAAAGATCTCCACGTTTTATTGACGACAATATAAAAAAGTTCACATTAAAAAACTAAATATTGAACCAAGAGAAGAGATCTGATTTTTGCTTACTGTAATGCTCAGTAAGCATTCTGTACTGAATGTAAGTTTAGCATCTTTTAATCTAATTAAGTTTGTCAAGCTGTTAAAGGGAAGAAGATACTGAAACCATTTCAAACAAAACAGAAGATGAAATTAGCTATACATATACAAAAAGTGAACAGGTCTGTCAGGTAGCTCTTTCTTCCTCATGTTTAATCGTGCTCAAGACTTTTTTTTTTTTTTTTTTAAATATAAACAGTCCTCTTGCAGTTAGATTTTCAGTGCTCCTTCTAAGCCTTTATAGAGAAATAATTCCCAGGCAAACAGTTAATGTTCTTGCAGAGTTTAAATGGATTAAATTTATATCACAGCTGTTACGAAGCTCAAGATAGCCACAGAACCAATACTCAGGAACCAAATAACTATTAGCACTTCCTTTTCCACTTGGAAATTTAAATATTGGAAGCAATGTACATCAAGGGATAAAAAGCAGGATTGGACTTTTAAAAACGCAGTTCGAAGATCTAAAATTTTAACTGTTTGGCTTCTTTCTGTAGCTACGATGTCAGTCCTGCAAAGACCAGATGGGATGACAAATCACAGTAGTAACTAACATCCATGTGGCAAAACAAGTATCTTTTTCAACTACAAACCCATAAATTAGATTGACACCAGGGGCAAGTACCTGATGAGAAGGACACTGCATTTTGTAAGTGAAGACCAAAATCATTGACAAAAAAACGCTGGTGCTGAAAAAAGTTTTGTTCAAATGTGAGAACTGTAATCTATGAAGGGACAGAAGTATTTAACTTTTTGCATGCTGTTACACCTTTTGTTCTTGGAGCTATTTTTGCTCCAGCTCAGACACACAATCTCAAAGTGTAAATAAGGACCTCAGAACAAAGAAATCATCTAGAGCCTTATTTTCTGAGGTGTTGAGAACTCGGCCTCTGATGGACTGGTTTTACAAGACCAAGGTAAGAAAGTCAAAACATTTAGATGCAGGAGATAAAGAAAATGAAGAATGTTCAGTTTGGTGACCAAAGAACCACACCGTTATACGTGAATAACCAATAATGTAAGATTTTACTTTAGTTGCAGGATGCTAAAAACTACAAGTTATTAAAGCAGCACCATTTTGGCACCTTTTGGAAGCCACTTTTTCCTCCACCCTTCTTGACTACCATCAAATTATACGAGGAGGAGCTGAACTCTCAAGGTGATGGTGAACCACCACCACCATTTGGCCAAAATAGTTCTGGAAGCTATTCATCCAAGTTGATCAAAACTGGAACTATTTAACCACTAAGCTTAAATTTAGATTTACACTTTGTTTTATATAGGACCACTAACACACCAGGATAGAAATGCTATTTCTTTCCCTCTCATTTTGGTGTTGTAAAATATTAATAAAGAATTATATTGGCTAATATTTAAATTGATGACTCATTCTGCTCTTCATTTTTTAAAAAAATTGTCAGATTTTGTCCAGGAGGGACCTATTTTAACTAACAATTCATTTCGTAATAATTTTAATTTGTTTTCCTTTTCCAATACATAATTTTAAACAAGTGTCAGACTCACTTTAAGGCACATTAAAAGTGATATATCCTCATTATGACGAATGGGAATAGACACATCCTTATCTACAGAGGTGAGAACTTAAGTTAAAGCTTGGAGGCTAGTACAACGTCGTTTTAATATTCTAGTATTTTTAAACAAACTAATGTTTTGAATGATATCCAGTTTAAAACAATTATAAAAATAAGTGAAGCATTTCATATAACATTTACCAAACGACAAACAAATAAAAATAGGAAAGCCTCAGGCTTTCCATTCCTTTCAGTGAAGCTTCCCATTTCAAGGAATTCTTCTACTGCACATAATCGCTATAGCAAGGTCTTCCTCAAACATTGCTCTACAACTTAAGGTTTAGATTTAGGAATTTATTATTTAGAAAAACTAACTAACTTGCCATTCTGGTAAGTAAGGGTGACAAACTGCTTTGGGGTTAACACTGACATTTACTCTCCTCTGAAGCTGGTAATAAGTGACTCAAAAGAGTTGCATCTCATCAAAATGAGGGGTCACCTCTTGCAATAAAAACTAAGAATTTTACACTTTGAAGAGCAGACTTGCTGAGACAGAAAAATAAAGTGACACTTTCACGCCCCCCAAAATTGAGATTTTGCATCCTTCTTACAATTAATTTCAGCATTTCAATGCTCTATGTACAATATTCTTTAGATAAAATAGTAAATGCATAGTTCAAAGCCACTGTAGAAAATAAAGGCTGTACTGAACTGCGATAGATACCTATATGGATTATGTGAAATGTTTCATGATGAATTTGTGAACTTCTGCCACAAGGGTTCAATACTTGGACCCTGAAATTAGCAGTTTTAACAGCAATACAATTTCATCTATCCTCCATCTCAGAAACTTGTTAACAGAAAGCACAAGGATTATTTGGTTTGAGTTACACTTATCACTACAAACAAGATTTACTATTCAAGTTTATGGGATTGTTTTTGTATTTTACTATTGCAACCATGTATAAGAGACAAGTAATAAAAAAAAGAGCTCACTGCCCAGGACAAGTTACCAGTATATTCAAATGACAAGACAGAAATGACATAGCAGGTATTTGAATTTTAAAACTGACAATTAAGTTGATATTTCTCATTGCCACTGAAGAGAGTGGGCAATCAAACTTGTTAGTGACTTTTGAAGAATCGACTGAGAAGAAGAGTTTACATTTACTATTTTGACTGTGGACCTCTCTCTTATTGAAGCCCTTTCATTTGGCATATGGCATTATAAATACTTACCAGACATTTCAGATCTCCAGTATATTTTGCATCTACCTCACAGGTGGTCCATGTTCTGGAGTTTGTAGTCTGAACAGTAATATGCCTAGGTCATTTACTATCAAACAAATATTTCCAAAGATGCTACAGTCTAAACGTATGTCATCATACACATGTATAGAAGTTTTTACTTTCGACCTTCCACTGAAAGCGTGATCTCAACTGTAGTATCGTTGTTAACATTTTCTTTGTCCCCAGATTTTTTTCTCCTTAATTTAACTTTTGCAGCCCACCAGAAAGCAATAAAATTCTACTGTCAGGACTAATTTAGGGCCCAATCCTGTAAACACTTGCACTGTTGGATAGTCACACTGAGTTGACAGGACTACTCACATGTGTAAAATTATTCATGAGCAGAGTTAGGTCCCAATCCTGAAAATGCACGCCTCAGGACTCCTGTTTTCTGAGGCCACATCAAATTGACAGTAAGAGACAAACTCGTTATCTCCAGAGTGAACAAATCTAAATGATATTAATGAAGCACCAATATAAATGAGAAGGTCACCTTTCTGAATTCAGAATTCTAGTCACCTCTTTCACCTCTAATAGTTGCATTTGAATGAACACACAGCAATTTTATCCAAAACAAAACATGAACCCAACAACCAACATTTCCATAATAAAGTCAGAAACTGGTTTACTAATTGTCAAGAATAAAATCATCTCAATTTGAGTTTTCAGGTGCAGAAGTAAAAACTAAAAGGTGTGGCTTGTTCTCCTCAGCAACACTTATTCAAAAGGCTATACAACAAAACCAGTACTCTGAGTTAGATTAGCAATGATACAACACCTCGTAAAAAAGTTCCATCACCTTAAACTATCCTGCAAGTGGTAAATAAACAGGGAGCATACAGTTAAAACACACAGCTGCATCAATAATTAGGTTCTCTTGCCAACAGCAAATAGTTATTCTTACATATAGTTTTGGCCATAAAGAAATATCTACCAAGTTTGGGCATCAATTGTTTGCACTTCGGTTTCCAGTAACATTTTTTAAGACTTTTTTATGAATAGTATCCTATGACTGAACTGTAGATATTAATATAATGTATGAGACTTTCATTTTTTAGGGTTTTTTTTCTTCTTAACATCAAGAAAGAGGATGTACTGATTAACCATTAACAACATAAATAAGACCATCAAAGGAACCAAAAACTAATCATCCAAATATTGAGGAGCAAGATAACTTTTTAGAGACTAAGGTTTACATCTTAAAGAACAGCCAATTCCTCCTAGAAAAAATTCTACTTTTGAAAATAACCTTTTTCTTCTACATTTTGTTACTAGCTGACATTTGCATTACAGCTTTGTGTGGTGAGAAGTCTGCTTCTGCTTATTACTCCCCAATTACTTCATAATTCTTTCAGTGAAATCATAACCATCATTTCCAAAAATCCAATTTCATGAAGTATTAGGATTTGATATGGGTGAGGGGCAAGAACAGAGTAACTTATAGAACTAAGATCCTGTTTTCATGAAAACAAAGCTCCTAATAAGAAATAAGGGAACACAGAATAAGACAAAGGTGAGATCTCCTATTTAGAAACAGGGTTTTGTTTTTTTGTTGTTTTTTTTTTTCCAAAGTTTGCTATCAGTATCAGTGTATCTTTAAGAGTACCAACCCATTTAACAGAACAATCCATTGCAGTTAGATTCTTGAAAGCAAATACCACACAAACCTAATTCAGTGGCTTATTTTTAGACAGTATCTTCTCAGCAGCTTGTTAAAGTCACTGTGAAATTGTCTGTTGAAGTCTCAATCTTAGTCAAAATTGTTAGTCTTAAAAAGTCAGCTCACTTGAATAAATTATAAATGTTCAAAATATTAAAATTACACTTAATAGAGGGTTCTGTTTGATACATTGTTAGCTCTGTCCTAATCAAAATTTTGGTCAAGAAACGTATGTAAACAAAGAGAATACACTTAAGGCTTAGAAAGAACACTGATAAATTCATCCCTGTCACATTAAAACATCCACATCTCCTTCATGGTCCTCCTCAGTCACTTTTAAAGAGAGCACTTCTTCATTAAGAAACAATCCACTCAGTCTTTCCTTCCGAGCCTGTCTCTGCTCTTTCAGCTGTCTCTTGCGTAAAGCCTTTTGCTGTAGCTTCCGTTGCTTAGAACGTTTCTGTCAAAATAAAGACAAATGGCAAAATGAGTTCTTCTATATCTAGACTACTGGAATAAATGGTCCTTTATTAGAAACATTAAAGGTAGATTTTAGTGAACATAAATTAGTGTAAAGTTAGGGTCTGCTCTGAGAAGTGACTAAAAAAGGCACCCTTACTCAGATCTATTCCATGTGTTTATTCAAAATCCTACTTAATTTTGTCACTTAAATAAGCAAGTTTTTACTGCTTTTTACTGTTTAGCCATGCAGAGCCAGTGCAACTACGAGTGAGCAAGATGCAAATTTTATTGCATGTTGTGCATTCTCCAAACTGTTTAAGTATCTATCAGTTATACTTGTGCAAGCTCACTGGAAGAGGATGCATAGGTAAAACTGAGCCTTTGAGATGAAGAACCTTAACTATAAGTGATGAGTCACGAGACCAAGAGAAATCAGCTTGTCTTAAAGCCCAGACTGAGTTTGCAAAATTGGAATACACACACACACAAAATGAAAATAATTGAGACACAGATGCCATAATGTTACTTGTAAAGAATCACTTCAGTGTACAACCACGCTTGCATGAGCAAGTAATCTATGAGAAATATGTTGAAAAAACAAAAAGAAATTAGGAAACCAGACAAGTTCTATCAAAAAGATCAAGATATTCTTTAATATTCATGTATTGTGCTCTGAAAGATTAATTGATCTTTGATAAATTCAAAGGAAGAACACATCCTTTTATCATTAAAAGAGTCAAGCTGATTTATCAGCTCTTTAAATACTCAAACAAAAATCAAACTAGTCTTAGCCCTACCACATACACACATCTCAAAATAATTCTTCACTTGCCAAAAAAAAAAAAAAAGTGATACAGAGCAATAAGAACACCTTTAGACACTTCATGGGACAACGAGTCAAATAATTTCCTTCGGTCCTGCGACTATCAACGATACTTTTTCTGTCAGTAAAAATACGACAGTCGCATAAGTGACTTTAACAATTGATGTGCACACTCTCTCTCTCTCTCTCACACACAGACACACGTGCGCATGATTAGAAGTTTTACTTTTGAATCCCGGATTCTCTCGGCGGCACTCGTGGATAAATTACTGTCACTGTGCGCTCGACTCATGTTGGCACTGGAGTTTGAAGCAGAGTTGCCCGCACTGGAGCTGCTGCTGCTTGCCGAGCTGACCATACTGGCACTGCTACTGCTGGCACTTGCACCACTCACGCCACTGGTGCTTGCACAACTGTAGCTGCTTCTCTTCCAGCTCTCCCTTGCAGACCGTTGTCGAGGACCGTGTTCCTTGATATAGTTTCTCACCTTTAGAACAAAAGCATTAAAAAATGATAAAAGCTTGACTGGTGACAGCATATTTAATGGAAAAGCTATACATTTTATGTTTATTACAACTAAGTTTGGGGGGAAAAAAACGAAACCAAAAATAGTCTAAAAACAACGATTCAGTTAGCCAGTTAAAACTACTTATTGTAATGACCACTAGGAACATCTTCACTTCGGCTTTCTTAAAATAGACGTAATTAGCTAGGGAATTACAAACATTCTTCCCCTTTCTATTCAATGTATTACAAAAAATATATCACCATGTAGAAAGGTCAGCCATACTAGTAAAAGACGACTAACATTTGTTTAAGCAAATTATATTTTATAATCTTATTGTACTACATAGACATAGCCAGTAGTAACCCTCAAAAGAGTAGGTTTCAGAGTAACAGCCGTGTTAGTCTATATTCGCAAAAAGAAAAGGAGGACTTGTGGCATCTTAGAGACTAACCAATTTATTTGAGCATGAGCTTTCGTGAGCTACAGCTCACTTCATCGGATGCATCCGATGAAGTGAGCTGTAGCTCACGAAAGCTCATGCTCAAATAAATTGGTTAGTCTCTAAGATGCCACAAGTCCTCCTCAGAAGAGTAGATTCTTATCCATTTTAGGTTAGGATTGGGTTTTTTAAGTGTTCTGAAATATGAAATGGCCCTGAATCTGTGACAGACCTGAGTGCTCTCAATTTCGATTGAATTCAATAAAAGCTGAGGGTGCTTGGCATCATGCCAAAACAGGGCCCCAAAATAGGTTCAGAAATAATATAAGTGGAGGGAAAACAAAGCTTATGATAAAAAATGAAGTTGTGGTACCATCCACCTCATGTGACACTAAGGGTTGGCTGAGTAGTTACTCTGCACACGCAGTGAAGAGTTATTTTTGCTCTATTTTCTATAAGGTCAATAATCCTCTCGCTTCAACAAGTTTTTTCCCCAAAAAATATTCATTTAGAAAGCTGCCAAATCAATCAGAAGAATTACATCATCTCTCATGAGAATTTTTATTTTTCTTTAAGTTTAGTTTAGTTTTTGCGAGCAAATTAAGGCCCCAATCCTGTAAATGCTTATGTAGGTGTAGAAGTATAGTCACACAAGCAGTACCTCCACTTTGGGACTACTCATGTAAGTGAAGTTACACACCAGAGGAAACACTTGCAGGATTGAGGCCTAAATCTTGAAGGTTACTCAGCGAGTATTTTGTCTGAAACTGTTTCATATACCAGAACTAACTTACCACTTCGGTCACGTTTATGTAATTAATGTGTTTCATGTAAGGTCCAAGATCATATACTGATATGAAACTGTTGAAGAAGAAAGCCAAAGTTCAACAACATACTTTGTGTTCCATCCTGCCCACTGGGTACTCAGTGAATATGGAAAAAAAATTAGTCACAACCCAATAGATGATTTTCCAAGACACATATCAACACATACCACATGTCAGAGCAATGGTAACTCCAATTCAGGAGACACATACAAAAATTTTAACCTACCTGTTTCAGTTTTTCATCCGTAAGACAGTTTAATTCAATAATAAACTCGCTATCTGTAGGCGAGATCTGAGCAGTGGGATCAATAATTTTAATAATATCAAGTTGCTCTCGAAGACCCATCTCAGTACTGACTTTCCGACTCAGGTATTCAATATATTCAACCTAATAAAAACAAAACGCACAAAGTTATTAAAAACTGCTAGCTCTTAATATGAGTCAAAGCAGAAGTAAAAGGAAGGAACCAGTACCATTTTGGATCAAAGAAATGCTCTCAAAATGTTGCATTTCCTATGATTCTTGACTCAACCTAGTTGAGTATCATCAAAGATAAAAATTCAGAATGAAAAGTAAAGGAAAAAGTTAGCAGTCTCTATATGTACACTTGACGAGAAATTTGATTTCTCACTTCAATAGTCATGTACACTTGTTCAAAATCCTACTTACATTGCTGTAACCAACAGAACTTCTATTAAACTAACAATTTAATTGAGTCTTAATTCTTCTGTACATCTACACTGGTTCTCTCCAATACAAATGAAAACAAAGCTCACCTGTTCATCATTTGTCATTGCGCTCCATGGGAGTTCATCAAGATTCCTATGCTTGTTTTTCTTTTTTGGAAGCAAGCATGGAGAGCTTGGAATACTAGGTATGACATCAGAAAGTACATCACTCCCACTTGCAATGTCACTGCCAGGCAACTTGTAGGTGTGCAAAGAAAAAAAAGAAACAGAACAAAAATCTCAAAATATGCTAGGTCGGAGTAGAAAAATAGTCAGACCAATACTATTAACCATGCAAAATATGCTGTCAACTGGGCAAAGTATCAGTTCTTAATCCAAACAAACTAACAATTGCCCACAATGATTTACAACTCCAAAACACAAAAATTAATTTTGTGAACCATCTGCAGGAGTGAAGTGTAGCAAACTCAAACTATGCAACTTTCTACTTCATGATTTCCCTTTTCAATTTGCATTCAGGGAAATGTCAGAAGTATGCAGCATTTCACTCTTCCTTATCCATTAATACGATATGTTAGTAAGTTCTATTCCTGGGGGAATTCTGCATCACTGCGCAGAATTTATGTCCCCTTGCAGATTTCTTTGCTTCCCCGCCGAAAAATGACTTTCTGATGGGGAAGCAAAGGGAAGCCACAAGAACGGTCACACAACCGTCCCCATCAGTACTGGGTGCCCAGAGCAGCCGGCAGAGAGGTAAATCACTGTGGGGAAGGGGGCGGGACTGGGGAAGACCCGGCTAGTGGCTCCTACCCTTGCGCTGAGCTCAGCTGCTAGTCCCGGCTGGATTGGGGAGGATGGGACTTCCTCTTCCCCTGCACAGCATCCGAGGATGCATCAGACCCACCCCCAGATTTCTCCCCCAGATGTAGGAAGGTCTGCAAACTCCGCCCCACTTCCTGCACCCATGGCTCTTCAGCTGTAGGGAGAGGGATCGCTGTACAGGAAGCTGCTCCCCAATCTGCACAACCCCCGTGCATCCAGACCCCCCATACCCATACCCTCCTGTTGAGCCCCACTCCCCCTTCACCTGGACCACGCCAATGAGCCACCCGAACGCCGATCCCCACCCCACTGAGCCCCATCCAGCTGCACCTGGATGCCCACCCAACTGAGCCCCACTCCCCCAGCATCTGGATGCCCCACAGAGCCCCCCCCACTCCTTTACCTGGACCCCCCCACAGAGTCCCATTACCATTGCACCCAGAACCCTCCAACAAGCCCCTGTTCATCCAGATCTCCCCCTGCGCCCAGATCTCCCACTGAGCCACCCGCACCCAGATGGCCCACACAAAACCCTCTCAACCCACACCTGGATACCCCCACACTGAGATCCTGCCTTGCTGAGCCTGCCTGCCCACACCTGGTGCACCTGGCACGGAGGTGCAGGACCCTGGGCTGTTTCTTGGGCAGGCCCGGTCCTTGTGCTGTGGCAGGGTTGGGTGCAGCGTCAGAGTCCGTGTCCTGGAGGGGAGCTGCACAGTGATCTCCCACCTCTGTTCAGCCAGTGGCCTATGCTTCCCAATGCCATGGTGGAACTTCCACATTTAACAAATAAAATTTGCAGAATTTTAAAATATTGTGTGCAGAATTTTTAATTTTTTTGGCACAGAATGCCCACATGAGTAATGTTCTCTATTAAAGCATCATTCTCTGCCAAGCATCATCCAACAGGAATGGTCATTGTGAAGGGAAATCAAGTGAACCTGATTTGCCTAAGCTCTGTTAGAGTCAAACTTTTTACACCGAAAGGAATTTTAAAAAATTTAGCCAACTACAAGCTGGTTAAGCTGGCACTAACTGGAGCAGTGCTAGAGCAGCTGGCTATGAACACATTGCCTTCTCTGATGGAGTTCTGTCCAATTCCACTCAGTGAGGTTTTGGATGGGTTGCAGCCAACTACATCAATCTGGAGCCTTGCCACGTGGCCAATGAATTCTAATGAGAAGGGGTTTTAGTCCTTCATTGAGGATTGTTAATGCTTCCCATTGTGAAGCTAGGGTGCCAGCTATACTTAAATAGCATATGATGAAGCGCCTCCTCAGAAAATCACCACTAGTCAATTATTGGACAGTCTCTTACTCACCAGTTTTAAGGAAGCTCAGTAACAGAGTGATATTAAAGAAACTTCAGACAAATATTGAGGTTGAGGGTGCCCTCAACTAATGCCAGATTTCAGAGGTGGGGACAGGCCAAACTCAACTACAACGGAAGCAATGCTGATGGCTAAGGAGAAGCATCTGGGCAGAAGTAGCAAAGGTGAAAAGACCACCTTCCATTTGTGTGGGTGTAGGTCCAACCTTTGCCAACAGTCTGCAGGCTGGAGGTCATAATTTTATCACTACACCTGAGGTCTCAGCTATTAGCTGTAACACATACTACCTTTTTCATGTATGGTTGGCCTGGAGGTTGTGATCATTCTTTTCTAATGCATCCCCAAACCAGTGATACAGGTTTATTACCCCAGACTGCATTACTGCAACATATGCTACTTGGGGCTAGCCTTGAAAAGTCCCTGAAAGCTTCAATTAGTGCAGGATGCAGCACAAACCTGTTGTCCGCAATGGCTACTTACTCACTTCTGTGCTGAGTAACATTCAAGATTATATTTATAATCTGGAACTCCTCTCTCCTCCATCACATGAGTAACTCTGTCAATATACATTGCTTAAACTTCCCATGGCAGGGCATTCACAGTGCCTCTAGAAGTGCTCCTTCTAGAAGTCCACCACAGCCAGAGTTTAACATGCTTCTGGGCACTACAATACTAATCTGTTTGGTCAGATTTCTCAGAATGTTTTATTTAGTTTAGCAATAGGAAGTGGAGGAACATGGCTTAATTGCTGACCTTTACATTGAAAAGCTGGGATTTTATAATAACTAGTTGCTTTTATAAAATAAGGTGCTCAGATGCTTAGAGAAGGGAAGCAACAAATTTATAAATTAATTTTAAAATGGTTACTGCAATTGGCTTAAACTGATTTTATGGATTTACGTTTACTTTGATTAGATTTTGATTTTCAAAATTGCATGTGTTATATACATACCAATTCCTGGCACATGTGGAATTTGAGTTTTTCATATTTAAAAAAAATGTTAATGAATAAATGTTTTGGACGCTTATTTTAAAAAGATGGACTTTTTTGTTCATTCCTATTAACATAAATAACACTAATTTAAAAAAGACTCTTCAAAAGTTGAGAAATAAAACTCAAATGACAGTACATTGTAACTTAAACCCAGGTGGCCCTAATGTTGCAGAAATACTATTATTGTCATTTAAGGCCTGTAATTTATTGTTTTAGATCCTACAAAGATGAACGTATGCACATATAAAAAATGGTAGCTTTAAATTTCAAAGGGACGCCCTAAAATAAAGGTATTTATTAAATTTTTGGGTAAAATTATTCAGTTTATTATCTTTTGTTTATCAAGCCACATTTCTAATTATGAGGTTATTTATTAAAAAAGACATTCTGAACCACACAGTTCTAATTACCTGCACATTTGTGTAATTACAGGTGTTTAACAGAAGTTATATAATTGGGAATATTTTCCACTGTAAAATAAACATTCTATTCCAAAGGTACAGTTTGAGAAGATTGGAAACCTATTTATACTATACACAGTAACTACACAAGACACCTGCATCATGTTTTTTTCCTGTAAGCAACAGCAGAATTTTAACTAGCTTCATTTGTACAACTGACATGTAATTTCTGATCCACTTCAAGTTTAAATGTGACAACTGAATTACTCACTTACAGAATTTGCTGTGCAAGGTTGTAAAAACAATGACAAATCTTTTCCAAAGCTCAACAAGTCCAGTCAAGTAGGTCTCTTCTAGCAAATGCTTATAGAAAAAAATGTCCAGTAACTGCTCAAAAGGAAAGCTGGCAGCTAATCAAATAACCAGGAAACGCTCTTTTAAAATTATAATCCCACTGTATCCATGTGGTAATGAACATTTCACATCTCAGTGAGGAACTAAGTCATCTGAGTAGTTTTCTGAGGTATTTCTACAGGCTGCATTATAAAACTGCAATTGGAATTTCCAACTATATCCCTTTTTGTACAAGGGATATAATTGGAAACTGGGATCCTAAAGCTGCGGTAAGAAACATGGAGCTACTTTTAGCTAATGCTATCCCACACAATGTCATTTACAGTTTCTCTTTTGTGGGATATCTGTAACATTCCTAATTCATCAGGGAATGCTTAAATTGGGGTGGGGGTTGGGGTTTAAATCACATTTGGAACAGACAGTATATTTCTATGACCGCAGAGTATTACATACATTGTATGCCATGACTAAAGTCCATGAAAGATAAAGGAACATTATGCTTTTAATTGATTATTACACTTATCCTAGAACAGCATATTTAACTACAATTAAAATAAATTGAAACCTGTAAAGAAAGGATGTCTGCACATTCCACAGGTGAAAGACTGCTATATGCAAAAACAAAACAAAAATTGTAAAGATACCAGATTAGAATCCGAGGTCAGATCAAATTGCACGTAACAGATGCGGAGAAAAGTGCCATGGTAGCACGAAGCTCACCTTTGCACTCTTCCCACCCTTGGACCACAGAACACAGGGCTGGTCCACGTGATCAGTAACGGCCCCACAGAGCCAAAAATCACAAATGGGAATTAAGAACACAGCAGCAACCCAGCCACACCAGAATGCCAATGCAAGGTATACACAGCCAGATTCTAATACACATGCAGATGCCCCACACCAAAGGATAGGGCCTCATAGATGCAAGATATGCTGATAACTAAAAATGATCTGACCATAATATGCAACAGCCCTATTTCAGAAGCTGGTCATGTCTTGTCATCAAAATTCTATATGAGAACTTTGTAATAAAATGGTCTATCAAAACACTTCCTTTACTGCTGAATCTCAATATAGGCAGTGGGAATTTATCGTACCATCAAAGAGCTTCAAACATTTACTTCTGAGTCAAAACTGCAAACAGCAGCTAGTAGATCCCACTTCATCTGCTCTGTTGACATAGAAATAGTTTACCTGCCACTCAAACTCGCTGTCTGACCAATCCCAGTATGTGCTAATAGAAGAGGAGACATCACTGCAGACACTACCCTCTGGGAACAGATCAAAAGACGTGAACTCCTGGTCATCCAGCAGAGAATAGCAGTCATCCTGATCACCAACTGAAACTGATGAAAACAGCTCCTCGCTGCATTCTGAGCTGGCTACACTTGTTCCACAAGAAGTCAAGTTCCACCTGCAAAGCATACCAAACAAATTAACATCAACACACACAGAAAAAATGCTTTGTCCTTTGAAGATGTACATTAAAATATCCATACCTTTGTATCAATTGTTACATGTGGATTTTGCTGGAAATAAGTTAATTCATCTAATAAGCTGCATTTAAATTGATATTAAGGGTCTAATTTACATGCACAAAAATCAAGAAAAATTCAAAGGATGAATACTCATATACAAAGACTCTAAGTGTAATAAAAAATTTTACTAGAGCTATAATTTCCTTATATTTATAGTCTCAGATTTCTAATTAAATGTACTTTTTAAAAATGATTTCCAGTTTGTTTAAACCTCCATTAAAAGTATTCCCATAATAAAGCATGACAAAATTAAAGGTACCAACACTAGATGAGGGAGGGAGGATGGTCTTGTGTTTAAAAGACAGAACAGGGAGTCAGCAAGCATAACTCTCTCTCACATGAGTAGATCCCATGAAGTTAGTGCTTGCCAGGGAAACATCTGGGACTCATTTACTAAATATTTTGGGCTCTGTTCTCAAAGCCAAAAAAGACATAGGATACAGAGCTTTTCATTCTAAAGACCACACAGAAGAACAAAGAATACAGAAAACGATCCACATAAAAAAAATCGAGTGCCTCAATCAATACTACTTAAAAAGGATTATGTTCACCACAGCTTCATTACTACAAATTAGTTAATTGTGCTAATCAGGGAAAGTATATTTCCAACTGGAAAGTCTGTCTGGTCCCATAGAAAGCCATGGAACAGGTTTTCACTCTGCTGACCTACTCACATGAAGTTTAGCAAGGTCAGGAAATTTGTTTCAGCATCTCAATTATTTTTCACCAATACGATGAACAGAGACTTGACTATCTTTCATAATTGCACAGCATTCTGGCCCAATCCCAGAAGAGTTGGGAAAATTCAAAGGTTTCCAAAATTCACTGTACAAAGCCATGCAAGCTATCTTTAATCTGTTAAGTTTTATCCATTTGACATATTGATTACTATTGGAATATCCCTTTAATCACAGACTGAAGAGCAAAACCTTCTGATGTGGGAAGCATGCCTCTCAGCACCTTTACTTGATTTGCACACATGCTTGCTTGTCAACACTTATGTTTCTTATGATGGCATGTTGCATGTTCCAATAGGCCAAATATTTGCCGTAAATCATTAATGAATGAAGATGAGTGCCGTAATTAATACTGTAATTGCCAATTCCTACAGGAAGTTCATGGTCTGTGAAAGCCTTGCTAGTCTCCTAACGCTTGATCGGACACGAACATCAAAATAGTTCAAAAACTTGATGAAAGAAAAAGTGGTGTCTGGCTGCTGAACATAGTACACCTGAGCAAGTACATGAGAAATGAGAATTGCATTATATTTACTTGAAATTTCAAAAGATACAGAGCACTTGCAGACACCATGGAAGTAAGTAGCGTACTCTGACAGGTGATAAGGACAAAGTGAATTGAAAAATAATGAAGACAAGTTACACGCTTCCCTGAAGAAATGAGGGACCAGCTCAAGATGCAGAATACTGACTAGTTAACTGACAGAGGCTTGGTTACACCTGCTCAGAAACTTGGATGACAGGTATGTTATAAGGAGGAACATTTAAAAATAGTCTACACATAAATTTACAAGTTTGGCACTCACATTGATCCAAAGATTGATCAGAAATACATGAACCTATTGTTTAGGTCACATGCAGGCTGCATAGTAGTATAGTGCAAAAGCCCAGAGAAAATGTAATTGAATTGATACTGAGTAATGAAAGCACCCTTACTGGATAATGTTTGTATTAGAATGATGGCTAGCAATGCTACGATTAAGAGCCTGTCAGCTTTTCCACTGTCAACTATATTTCTAAGGCTATGTCAACGGCACAGTTTTGCCGCTGCAGCCACACCATTGTAAGGTGCGCTGTCTGACCGTTCTTTATTACCGGGAGTGAACATGTCCATCAACAAAATAAAACCACCCCCAACGAGGGGCGACAGCTTTGTCAACAGGAGTGTGGCTCCCACAGACAAAGAGCACTGTCCACAATGGTGCTTCTCATCACTAAAACTTCTGTCATTCAGGGTGGTGTTTTTTCATACCCCCGAGCGACAAAAGTGCTAGCAACAAAAGTGCCAGCATAGACAAAGCCTAAGTTAACTTATTTGAATGTAAATTGAGCCGGAAGTTGGTATGTTTCTTCTCAGTCTAAATTCAAACTTTGCGAAGTACTTGCCATATTTACACTAAAATAATCAAAAAATGTAAAGTGTGGGGGAGTTAAATGCACATGTGTAATGAAAAAACATTTTGAAGTCTAAACAGAGAATCATCAAAACTATCTTGAATTCACATTTAAGGCCCAGATCTGTAAGTTGTTGCAACTTTAGCGTGACTTATTATCGACATACAAAAAGTCACTTCCGTGTACACATGTACAAGATCTGCTTCTTGGGTAGACAAAATTATTGTTTCACTTTGGGAATTGATGTGTTTGTATTTTGTGGTAAACAGAAGTCATAGTTTTTAGCAAAACTAGTTGTGCACTTTTGGAAGTTACACCTTACCAATGCCATAAGACTGTGTGCACCAGAAAATTGACCAGTTCTTAACCGAAATGTGAAGACTGCACTAGTTTAAGCAAAATTTCAATCCATCCACTCTAGCCATTCTAACTCATGGCGTGAATCTCTGTAGGTTTGCTTTGAGCCCACTCTAGTGCTGTTCTAAATGGTTTCAGCTGCATCATCCTCGGAGTTTCTATCCCACAGTTCCCAGAAACAATGATTTCAAGAAGATTCAAAAAGGCCACAAATACACCAGAGAATAGCTATCTGAACCATTTTAGTACCAGTCATAATGTCATCAAACTAATTAGCCCTGCAGAAAGCAAGCCTAATCCAAACGATATTCGCCATGTATGTGGGCTGGCTGGAGCAATTATGCATTTTACGAGCACGCCGGAGTTGGGGTGGAGGAGAAGCAAGTAGTTATTAGCGTAGTAAGGGGTTTTTTTAGCTTAGTGAAGGCTTATAGGCAATGCTACTATATCACCGTGGCTGGGCAGTAATACAGGGATTTGCAAATGTCTTGCGGGTGGGCGAGGAGGGAACTAATTCACAGAAAGACCTTGTCTGCACGAGAGAAACGGGTGCTATTTCCCAACCCAACTAGCTCAAGTTAAACTAGCGCACCTCTTAACTAAACTATCATCCGTCCTGCCGAGCTCGTCAGGTACACTCTGGGGACGGAGAGGTTTCAAGGAAGCGGAGCCGATTGCACGAACTCTACTGGGGGAAGCCACCTTTGCTCCTAGCGCAGCCGGCGGGGGGCAAGGGGCAGATTCAGGAAAACAACTCGGTCGGTGGCAACCCCGTCCACCGGAGAGGCGGGGCGAGAGCTGAGCCGGGCACAGCCCGGGGGCGAGGGTAGGGGAAGTACCGCCAAGAGCCGGGGGCTCGCCCCCCACGCAGGGGAACCCCCCGCCGCCCCGCCCCGCCTAGAAGGGGACCCCTGGGGCGCCGCCCCCCGCCCCCGGCCCCGCACCTGCTGGAGTGGAAGCGGCGCAGCGGGTCGGTGCGGTGGCAGGACGAGAGCTGGCAGCCGAAGTCGCTGACATCCAGGCAGCCCTCCTCGCTCAGGCTGGCGGCCCGCGGCGGGGGCTGGTGGCAGAGCAGGGGGCAGGGCTCGTCCGGGGCCAGGAACTTCTCGTACAACGCCTCGCTCATGGCGCCGCGGGCAGGGCGGGGGGCCCGGGCGGCGGCGGCTCCGGCCCGCCCGGCCTCAAGCACCCGCTGCTCTCGCGGGCCCACGGCGCCACCATGGACCGGGGCCCGGGCGGGGACGCGGGCTCTGGCCGGCCCTGGGAGCGGCTCACAGACAGAACCGCCGAGCTGCGGGTGCCGCCATTACAGGCCGGCCGGTGCCAGGCTTCAATCAGCTCCGAGCGGGAGCCAGCCGCCGCCGCTTCCGGCTCCGGCTCCGGGAAGAGACGGGGAGGCTGCGCCCCCTGCTGCCACGGAGGGGAACTGCGGCCCCTAAGCCGCCGGCGATCAGAGCCCAGACCCATCAACACCGCCAGGGAGAGAGACACAGTATCCAACACCCTTAAGCAACACCTCTAGACACATATATATGCAGCAACACACACACCATACCCAGGAACACCCCCTGCCTGCCACACACACACACACCATACCCAGAAAGAACAGGAGGACTTGTGGCACCTTAGAGACTAACCAATTTATTTGAGCATGAGCTTTCGTGAGCTACAGCTCACCCCCTCACACACACACACACACACACACACCATACCCAGGAACACCCCCTCACACACCCACACACCTTACACCCAAGAGCAACTCCAGCCATACACACAGCCCATACCCAGCAATACACCAGCCACACACACCATCCCGGCAACACCACACTCAGCAACACCCCCTACACGCAACCCATACCCAGAAACGCACACAGACATCCCATCTGCAGCACCCACCAGAGCCAACATACCCAGCAGCATATAACTGCCCTATAGACATCATTCACCACACTTCACACCCAACACACCCCGAAACACACACCTCACACACTAACACAGGGAGAGCCGGGTCTGCTCTAGAGTGCAGAGGCACAAACACAGTAGATGAGAAGAGGAATGGATTCAAGGGTTATTTGACAGCTACATGTGTTAATGGCTAGTTGTGTAGCTTGATCCTGTATCTATTTTTCTGCTTCTCTTTCCCCTTTCTTTTTACTCTTTTGTATTTCTTTCTTTCTCCTCCGCACCCTCGGGTGCACAGGGTGTCTACCAGTTTCTGCCGTTGATTTCAGTCTCACGCTGATCTGTTCAGGCTTCTGTATCATGTTGATGGACTTGGCTTCTTTCTCTGTTCCTCTGCATAATGTTTCTCTAGGGCGCCTTCTTTTTTCTCCTTTGTATTTGCCTCGTTTCTCTTTCTCGCTTCTATATTTGCGTTCCCTAAAAATCCCAGCAAAGCCGACAGGGAAAGCCAAGGAGAGTGCCTTGTGGTGTGTGGTGTGTCTGTCATTCTGTCCTTACAAACACCGGCTGTGAAATAGGGACCCGAATTGGTTGGCAGGGGGATCTGCAGCCAGCTGCAAACATCTGCACAGGCTCTGCAATGGCCTGTGCACTGCGGGGCGTTATTAGCGTTGCTTTACTCCAGGCTACGTTTGGGCGCAAGCCTGACACGCCACCCCTCCACCGAGCCGCCGCTCCCGCTCCCCGCCCCTCCGCCGGTCTCCCAGCGCCCCGAGCGGCGCCGGGCCAGGCGCTGCCGCCTCCGCCTCGGGCCAGCAGGGGGCGCGCCCGGCGCAGGGACCGGCCGGGCGGAGCCGCAGAGCCGGGCGCTCGGGCCGCCATGGCTGCAGCCGGGAAGGCGGGGTCGCCGCCCTACTCGCACCCGGGGCACGGCGAGAGCAGCCTGGGCAGAGTCAGCTTCCTGGGGGCCCGGCTGCCCGCCGAGGTGGAGGCGATGGCCAGGGGCGTGCGGGGCCTGGGCCAGGAAACCTTCCGCCGCCTGCTGACAGGTACGGCCGGGCCCGGGCCCCCCGCCCTCCACCTCCGCTTGGGCCGGGCTCCTGCTTCCCCCCCGACCCCCGCAGCATGTCTCTCCCCGCGGGGTCCTGCTCCCGCCCCCACGGGCAGGGGGGTCCTGCTGCCCCTAGTGGGTCGGGCGCGCCCCCCCCTCCAAAGGGCAGAGGCCTCCTGCTCCTCTCCGGGGGTCTTGCGCGTCCCCCTCCCCAAAGGCCAGGGGCCTCCTGCTCCTCCCTGGGGGGTCCTGCGCGCCCCCCCCAAAGGCCAGGGGCCTCCTGCTCCTCCCTGGGGGGTCCTGCGCGCCCCCCCCCCAAAGGCCAGGGGCCTCCTGCTCCTCCCTGGGGGGTCCTGCGCGCGCCCCCCCCTCCAAAGGGCAGGGGCCTCCTGCTCCTCCCCGGGGGTCCTGCTCCCCCCCCCCCCCAAGGGCAGGGGCCTCCTGCTCCTCCCCGGGGGTCCTGCGCACGCCCGTCCCCCCAAAGGGCAGGGGCCTCCTGCTCCTCCCTGGGGGGTCCTGCGCGCGCCCCCCCCCCCCAAAGGGCAGGGGCCTCCTGCTCCTCCCCGGGGGTCCTGCGCGCGCCCCCCCCCCCCAAAGGGCAGGGGCCTCCTGCTCCTCCCCGGGGGTCCTGCGCGCGCCCCCCCCCCTCCAAAGGGCAGGGGCCTCCTGCTCCTCCCCGGGGGTCCTGCGCGCGCCCCCCCCCTCCAAAGGGCAGGGGCCTCCTGCGCCGCCCCGGGGGTCCTGCGCGCGCCCCCCCCCCTCCAAAGGGCAGGGGCCTCCTGCTCCTCCCCGGGGGTCCTGCGCGCGCCCCCCCCCTCCAAAGGGCAGGGGCCTCCTGCTCCTCCCCGGGGGTCCTGCGCGCGCCCCCCCCCCTCCAAAGGGCAGGGGCCTCCTGCTCCTCCCCGGGGGTCCTGCGCGCGCCCCCCCCCCTCCAAAGGGCAGGGGCCTCCTGCTCCTCCCCGGGGGTCCTGCGCGCGCCCCCCCCCTCCAAAGGGCAGGGGCCTCCTGCTCCTCCCCGGGGGTCCTGCGCGCGCCCCCCCCCTCCAAAGGGCAGGGGCCTCCTGCTCCTCCCCTGGGGTCCTGCGCGCGCCCCCCCCCCTCCAAAGGGCAGGGGCCTCCTGCTCCTCCCCGGGGGTCCTGCGCGCGCCCCCCCCCTCCAAAGGGCAGGGGCCTCCTGCTCCTCCCCGGGGGTCCTGCGCGCGCCCCCCCCCTCCAAAGGGCAGGGGCCTCCTGCTCCTCCCCGGGGGTCCTGCGCGCGCCCCCCCCCCCTCCAAAGGGCAGGGGCCTCCTGCTCCTCCCCGGGGGTCCTGCGCGCGCCCCCCCCCCCGCCCAAGGGCCGGGGCCTCCTGCTCCTCCCCGGGGGTCCTGCGCGCGCCCCCCCCCCCCTCCAAAGGGCAGGGGCCTCCTGCTCCTCCCCGGGGGTCCTGCGCGCGCCCCCCCCCCTCCAAAGGGCAGGGGCCTCCTGCTCCTCCCCGGGGGTTCTGCGCGCGCCCCCCTCCCTCCAAAGGCCAGGGGCCTCCTGCTCCTCCCCGAGGGTCCTGCGCGCCCCCCCCTCCAAAGGGCAGGGGCCTCCTGCTCCTCCCCGAGGGTCCTGCGCGCCCCCCCCTCCAAAGGGCAGGGGCCTCCTGCCACTCCCTGGGGGTCCTGCACGCCCGTCCCCCCAAAGGGCAGGGGCCTCCTGCTCCTCCCCGGGGGTTCTGCGCGCGCCCCCCTCCCTCCAAAGGCCAGGGGCCTCCTGCTCCTCCCCGAGGGTCCTGCGCGCCCCCCCCTCCAAAGGGCAGGGGCCTCCTGCCACTCCCTGGGGGTCCTGCACGCCCGTCCCCCCAAAGGGCAGGGGCCTCCTGCTGCCCCTGGGGTCCTGCATATCTCCAACCCGTTGGGCACGGGGTCCTGCCCCGCCCTCCCACTCCCCCTATGGATAGGAAGGTCCTGCTCATATCCTTTAATCAACTGACATTACTTCCATTTTGTATGTTGAGTTTTCTTTGGCACCAGAAGCCACATGCTTGGTGTCCTGGTCAAACCAGTCACTGAGAGTGTTGGGTCTGAATCACATAGAGCTGAGAGCTCCAAGAAGTGGACAAGTAGACAGCTATTAGAGTAAGATGGTCTGTAGAGAGCCCTGCAAATCCGCAGATTATTTTTCGGATTGTGGATCGAATGCGGGTTCAAATTTTGTATCTGCGCAGGGCTCTAATGAGCTGACTCTAGTTGGCATTAGGAATCTTCATTGTGCTAGTGTATTGGGGTGAGAATGGAGCAAGACCTCCTGACTGAAGCTAGATCTGCAGCTATATAATAATTGTAGGCAATGGAATTACAAATTGGCAGATTCACTGGATAGTCAAGTAAAATTGGAAGTAGATCCATATTTGTGTAGCCCACTATTACCGAGAGACAACTGGTGACTAGATAACCACAGTAACACCAGGAAGATGTCCCTCTTCTCCCTAAATCCTGTACTGGTTTAATGTCCGAGGTAAAGATTTCATGGTGATTTCATCGTGCATTTCCCACTTTCTACTGTAGGGGGAGCATACGGTCTCTCAAAAATGCTCTTGTAATTAGAACATGTAAACAATCTTCCATTGACTCCCAAACTGTTAGTTAATTTTCACTTACAACCAAAGGAAACGGACTTTTCCAGAATAAGCCGAGCTAGCACAGGTCTCCCTCTACCCATCTTTTCCTCTTGCTGACGTGCTGGTGTATGGTGAGCGTACATGTACTACAAACTATTATTCCATTAAAAAAAAAAAAGGAGTACTTGTGGCACCTTAGAGACTAACCAGTTTATTTGAGCATGAGCTTTCGTGAGCTACAGCTCACTTCATCGGATGCTATCCGATGAAGTGAGCTGTAGCTCACGAAAGCTCATGCTCAAATAAACTGGTTAGTCTCTAAGGTGCCACAAGTACTCCTTTTCTTTTTACGAATACAGACTAACACGGCTGTTACTCTGAAACCTGTTATTATTCCATTGAAGGATTGGCAGCCTTAGAAGGCATGGTGAATTTGTTTATATATCGTTCTATATTATAGCTAATGTCAAAATAATATGCAATGTCATACAACCCCTGAGCTGAAGGTGTAGAAATCTCACAAACCAGAGTCTCAAGGTTATCCTGCCAAAGGTATGACAAGCTCCCCTGAATGTAAGTCTGATAGCATAAACTAATGGCGTGTTAGCTCTGACTCAGTGGATGTGTGATGAAAAGTTTCATGTTGAAAACAGTGTTTGCACTTGTACATCACGCTCCATTCACTGATCTCAATCATCATTTAGTTTACCTAACTCACAAGGGTTTTTAAGGCTCAGTGTTCTCCCAGTTTGACAGATGGCGAAACTAAGGTGCGGAGAAGTCATCTGAGTCACTTCTAGAGCCTGGATGAGAACCTAGGTCTCCTATGCTCTATCCACTGGACATGCTGCCTGACAATAGTCAATCTTAAAAAAGTATCAACTGGAAATGTTACTATAATGTGGTTACCAGCATTCCAATCTATCCAGTAAAGCTATGTAGTTCTTTACAATGTGCTGGATTAAACAAAAGGCATTCTAGAGTAGTGTAATACAGTAGTTCTCAACCAGAGGTCTGGGGCCTCCTGAGTGGCCACAAGCAAGTTTCAGAGGGTCTGCCAAGCAGGACTGGCATTAGACTTGCTGGGGCACAGGGCAGAAAGCCGAAGCCCCACCACGAGGCTGAAGCCTGGGGCCTCGAGCCCCGAAGTCTGAGCAATTTAGTTTCACGAGGCCCCCAGTGGCGTGGGGCCCTGGGCAATTGGCCTGCTTGCTACCCCTTAATGCTGTCTCCAGCTTTTATATGCAGAAAAACAGTTGTGACACAGGTGGGCGATGGAGATTTTATAGCATGTTGGAGGGGGACTCAGAAAGAAAAAGGTTGAAAACCCCTAGTGTAAAATACAAATAGATCAAATGGATTTGAAGAGAAATATTCATACGATTCAGTAATGAGAGAAGGAACCTTTCACTTCTTGGGTCGTTTGTTGGCATGTGGCTGCTTGGTAGCCTATTTGATTATTGGTACCAGTCCAACTTGTAGGTCATGTCGAAATGAAGAAAACAGGTTGTTTTAAAACATACTAGCTATTATGTTGTAACTGATGTGATTTTAAACAAGATGTTGCATTTACCGTAGATTGGGTTAATTGTGTTTAAAAATGTATTAGCTTGACCTCACCACCTGCCCCCTCCCACTCTCTTGCCCCTGCTGGAGGAGTTCACAACCAGCTAACGTGTTTTAAAACACAACCTGCTTTTCTAGTCTGGACGTGCACTTACTGGACAGGCGTTAACAGAAAAAACATCCTCACCACTGATACTAGTAGACACTCTTTTAGGCCGTTTCAGTGAAGAAGGAATCTTCCCCTTCTCCTTTAAAGACAATTCCTCAGCTTTAGGGTTGAGTCATTTTCCAACATTGTGGGAAATGATGTACTGGCACGGCCCATATTACATCTGTTCTGTGGATAAATACAGAAGATTTCAGTCTACTGTTCTGATTATTTAGAATCTTTCACTGCATTTAAAGACATTTAAAAATGTACAAAAGGAAGTAAAATTGTCCAAAAATAGAAGCTGGTAGTCAGTGGAATCCATTTAATACCACAAGGAAGTTTGGCAGTTCAGTTAAAACTTTTTTTATTTGTTAATCTTTATGTTAAGCTGCTGTCCCAGCCTGGCCACTTTTAACTTTTCATCTTTTATTCCAGGAGGTAAATCTGGAGCATAATAAATTTCCACTTTAAAGGCCTGATCCTGCAAACCCATCCATGCAGGCAGACATTTATCTTTCCCAGTGGGGCTTCATGTGTTTGTGAGGTCTGCCCACACAGATCTGATTACAGAAGCAAAATTTTTATATAAGCCAAATTCATTTTTATAAGCCTTTGTGTATATGGAATGTGGAAAAATAAGTATATATTGAAGGTCTTAGAGAGTCCAGCCAAAGGTGGCTCTTTATTATGTTGCATCCTGGCTGACTTTTTAGCAACAGTGCAAACTGCTCCAGAATGTGCATTGGTATTGACCCAGAGAGGCCAGCTGAAAAGAGTTAGTTTCACTTTACCTCCATGGCCATTCAATATTTAACCTCTCTGCTGAGCTTGCAACCAGGGTGTCATTTGCGACTCTCTGCGGGATCTAAAGCTGATGAGAAGCAAGTTAGTTCTCCCAGTCCTGCTCCAACTAAACAAGTGTCAGAGCTACAAGTCATCCTAAAGTAGGTGAACCACCACGCTTGTGACGTGAATGACTTTCAGTCACTACACACCCACATCAGATTTAAACTGGTGACCTAATTACTGCTGAAGACATTCTATGCCATTCTGTGGGTTGAGAGAGTTCTTTGTGGGGCAATCGGGGTGTGGGCGGCTCAATGGGGAATCCGGGTGCGGGGGGGATCTGGATGCACAGGAGCTTGTGGGGGGGTTATGGGTGCAATGGTAATGGGACTCTGCAGGGGGGGTCCAGGTGAAGGTGGTTGAGGCTCAGTGGGAGGGAGGGGGTGGATGTGGGGGGATAGAGCTCCGTAGGGAGGTCGGGGGGTCAGTGGGGGTCCAGATGCTGAGAGAGTGGGGCTCAATGGGTGGGGATCCAGATGCATCTGGTTGGGGCCAGTGGAGTGGGGATCTGAGTGCGGGTGGCTCATCAGGGTGGTCCAGGTGCAGGAGGAGTGGGGCTTGGCAGGGGGATTCTGGATGTGGGGGGTGAGGCTCAGCGGGAGGGTCTGGGTATGAGGGAGTCTGGATGCACAGAATTGGGCAGATGGAGGAACAGCTCCCCATACGGTGATCCCTCCCCCTCTTGCTGAAGAGGGAAGGGGGAAAGTTTGCAGAGCTTCCTGCAGCCTGGGGAGAAATCTTGGGGTGGGTCTGACCTGGCCCTGGATGCCATGCAGAGGAAGAGGAAGTCCCATCCTATTCAGCCCACCCAGGACTAGCAACTGAGCCCAGCGCAGGGTAGGTGCCACCAGCTGGGTCTTCCCCAGTCCTGCCCTCTGCCCCACAGTTATTTACCTCTCTGCCGACTGTCCTGGGCACCCGAAACATACTGCTGGGGAGGGTCACATGACCGCTCTTGTGGCTTCCCTTTGCTTCCTTGTCAGAAAGTCACGTTTCTGCACCACTGCGCATGCACAGAATTTATGTTCCTCGCAGATTTCCCCCAGGAGTACATAATGATGAAAGCATTTGTATCTCATTTCCAGTTCCCTGAGCAAATCAAACTCATCCACTGCTGCTGACAGTTCCACTTTAAACTGTAACTCTTATTCCATCAACTCGAGCTTTGTGTGCAAAATGTTGTTGCACAACAGACCTGGTGAACAATCAGTTGTGTTTACAAAGACATGGAGTGGTATATTCATACCCGGGAAAACACCAGCCTCCTCATACACATAAATATTTCCATAATTTTTCTTGAATCTCCCCACACACATCACACTTTCCCCATTTTAAAGGAGCATCCTGTTGGTTTCTCTGTTGCAGTCGTTGTTAGTGCATTGGAAGGAAAAGATTGCAAAGAATCTGTGAGGGCGATTGCAGAAAGCGTTGATCTGTCAGAAGAGCAACTCACTTCCCTCATCTCTGGCATGTATACTCTTCTCAGAGAGGCCCTGCGGCTTCCCATATCGACTTTCAAACAAGAAGTAAGTACTAGGAGTGCATAGTGCCTTGATAAATTAAGATTGTGTCACTTGCAAATTACTGCATAAACTTCTCCGTACGGGGGTGTGTAGCTCAACTCAAAAAGGTCATGTGAAACTGGTAGAAGGATCTCTGCTGGGAATGCATTTGTTGTTACTAATCGTTTATCTTGTTCTGTTTTTAAAAAGACCTGAAGTACAGATTTACAAGATACTTCTGCAGACGTTTATGGAAAACCTTAGTTTATGGAAAAGATTTACTTGCATCTATTTTCTACTTCAGCAGCTTGCATTCTAGTGTTGCTTATCTGTTTTATTTGTCTTCATTTTGTAGCAGTCTCTCTTTTTTAGATAATTTGTCATTTCTTTTGGCATCAACTTTTTTCCCACACTACCGATATATATTTGCTTCGAAAAAACCCTGTGAAATTGTGCTGCACGCCTGTTTTTCCTTGCCTTATATGTGTATCTTAGAGGAAGGATAATTATCTGGTTAGGATACGGCACTGAGTATCTGAAGACCTGAGTTCTGTTCCTGGTTCTGCTATACATGTTCTTTGTGAATTTGGACAAGTCACTTAATCTCTCTGCCTCAATCCGCGACACCCCCCACCCCCATTTTTTATGATTTCGTTATTTTGTTTCCCTTAGCTTCTGCTTTATTTTAACTTATGTTTTTCCTTTTTGTCTAATTTTATTTTCTCTTTCTAAATATGTCTGCTTTTAGCTTCCTGGCATCTTGCGTCAAGACGTTCTTTTTCTCTGTCAGTGGGTGGTGTTGGGAGGGATCTCCCATCATACTGTTATAGTGATGACGTTTCTTTAGCGGTCAGAATTTATCTTTTGCAACTTCTGTTTTGTTCTAATAGTTTAAACAAGCACCCCTAAAGTGTTTTCAGGAGACCACAACATGATTCCAAAGGAAGAACATATATATTTAATAAAGATGGAATGACAGAGGTTCTTCTTAAAACTAATGGGTGGACTTTTCAAATGTGTCTGAGAGTACATCTACAAAGCACACGCCTTACAGCAGTGAGTAGAGTACATACGCTGCACATTCCCTATCTACTGCATAAATAGTGCTTAGGCAAGTAGAGTAAAGACATGCCTGAACCCTGTGGGTAAGTACTCTACACGCCCAAGCAGTGCCTCTCCTGTCTACATTGCTATTTTTAGGAGTTCTGCTGACAGTCTTTCCCTGCTGCCTCCCGCTGCCAGAGCCTTTTTCTGAGGCAGGTAGCTACACATCACACTGTGGACACAGCTTGCCTTTCACTGAGGCAGGTCGCTACACATGCCCTACATGCTGCTGCCAGTGGTGGGCAGTATAGATAGACCTAATTGATTTAGGAGCACAAATCCTATCGAATGTTGACTTCTGCTCCTAAGTCACTTAGGCACGTCTGGAAATCCTATCCAGCATCCGTTTTGCCATCTCAGGACTATTAGCACAAAATAAAATTTGGGGGAGGGGAGTGCTAACAAGCAAGTAACCACTATTTTAGTTCTTGTAAATGTATATCTTTTTCATAAGGAACTAGTTTTCAGGTCTACAGTATGTAAATTGCACATTCCTTGTTTTTGTAGGTTTTTAAGGAAGATCTCCAGGAGCTTAGGTATGCTCATTTATTTCACCTAAATTGCTCACTGTAACTGTTTTTGTACAGCTGCTTCCCTGAAGGGGAAAAGGTTGCTGTAATCAACTTTTTAAATGTTATTGCTCTTCGTGGGAGAGAGAGGCTCTGTCTCATTACCAATTCCTCAAGCCCATCTCCTCTAGGTCGCCAGTTGAAAACCAGCCCAGGTCAGTATAATCCAAAAGTTGATACTGTCTAGTGACAGCCTTTGTGAAATGAGTTGGTGTTCTCAGTCCAGTTCCCTGTGAACAAGTAACCCCATCACAAAAGCACCATCATGATTGGCAGTCATGCTTGAGATTCCAAGGATTGAACATGAAGGTAAAACCAGCCACAACCCTAACCAGCATTTCTCCAGATCATGGCTGAGACACACAAAGAGTGTGGTACAAAGGAACTTGTGTTCTTACTGCCTGGGCTGTACCTGCTCTGTAGATGGAGGATTTGAGGCTCCAGGGCTGTTAGACCAGAAGCTTTCACCAAACACTACCTTTTTAAAAAAAAATTATAGCTCTTCAAAGTTAGGTTTGTTTTAAAATGTCAGAGTGATCAATATAGCATCACACCCATGGACCTGCTGAGAGAACTCTATAAGGGATTGACTTCATCCTTCAAATGCAAGATAACAAAGAGCTGAGCCTGCCACTTCATCCTTGCCTCACCCCTTCCATCCGTTGCCCACCTCCCCCAAAAGAGCTTGATTATCACTTTGCTTATTACCATTATATCAACTGAGCTGTGTGAGGTGAGTGTAACATAACCTGGTCCCATTCAGATGTAATTTGCATGTACTACTTTGATAATGAGGTCATGTGAAGCCAGGAGAAATATTCAGGCATTGTATAAGATATGATTTGGCATTGAACTCATGCAGTAAATTTCACACATTGGGGAGATGGCACAATTTAGTCCTTTGTGTAGGTTATACAAATGTGACATGCGCACACACACCTGCCGTGCAATATTTTGTTGTTGTTAGTATGTTTGCTAAGACAATGACCAACATTTCAGAAGTTGAGGAACTGGCCTACTTTTTGCTTTGAAAGGACAATGATACAATGCTCGTGAAATCCTGCTGCATTGTTCAGCTGTGCTTTGCTGGCTAATTAGCACAAGCGATCACAATGTTTGTTACAAAGACTTAGTAAAATCCGTTTCAGTCTATCCAGAGATAATATCTTGGTATAGAAGTTCAGGCACTATAAGCTAGTCCTCACTGCATAGTAGTGATCTTCATGGTTTGTTGCTGAACACGGAAATGGGGAGAAATAAGAGAAAATGCAACCTGTACCCTGCATTATTTGTTTTAATATTTTGTGCTTCTGTGTAGTGTCTTTTGTGCCAGGATCTCAAATTATTTTACAAACATTCTCTCTCCTAGCTCCTCGGCATTCTGGTTTCTGCGTCTTTCATTCCACCAAAGCTACTTTCCTCAAGGTTGTTGGCAATCACATCTAGTCGCTTGCAGTTATCGCCTCATTCCATCCAAGCCTCCTGCCTAACCCCATCCCTCTTTGTACTCTGTCCCCATTTCATCTTTCCGTCACCTTCCATGCTACCCCTACTGCTTGGGACAGTCTCCCTCTTCATCTAGGTCAATGTATTGTCCTGCCTCCTTTGCATTTTTCTAAGAAGCCCTTTCAACACTAACCCATTTTTTTTAAAATAAATCTGCACCACTTGGATATTTGACTTTCCAGTCCTTGAACATCTGGTATACTGGGTCTGAACTTGGTTGCATGTCTGCCCTAGAATGAAGCAGGAGTCTTGTCTTCTCTGTGTTATACATTAAGAAGTGCATTAATGTGCTCAAGAAATAATAAAACCTCCATGCCACCTGTGAGTAGGTAAATATTATCCCTGTTGTACAGTGGAAATTGAGGTTGAGAAATGAAACTTTCCAAAGCACAAGTCAGTATTAGAGTTGGAAATAGAATCCAGGAGTCCTGACATCCACTCTTGCCACTTGACCACAGTGCCATTGCTTCACACTTGTATGGGTTTTTTTTCCCTCCCACTAATAGATTAATCATGTTGTTACCAACCCTTTTCCCCAGAGGAAGATCTTCATTACTCAGCCGAGGTGACTCTTGTTACAGGACTGACCTGGATTACTAACAGAAGAAAGTATACGAGAGTGACAATATACATGCCTCATTGCTGCTGTTAACGTGGTTGGCGTAGCCATAAAAGTTCACTTGTCTGTACATTCATGCTGCTCTCAGACGTAGGAGTTGACACTGGTAGTCTTCTCTGGCACCCTCGGGAGATTCTAATAAGCTAGTTAAGTTAAGGGGAGGTGTCTTCTAACATTTTCATCTCCGAATGAAAATCATTTCTTTAAATCACTGTCTCTGCTCACCTTGAGGCTAGATTTTTAAATGAGTAAATTAGTGTCTTTCTGGTCACAAGGGCATACAGAGAGATTTTGAAATATAGGTGTTGGCTCTTTTCACAACTTCAGTGATTCTCATGGGAGATGACATTGATATTGTTGCACAGCGTATCTGAGCTGGAGACAAAGCGCACACTCGCTGCCCCAGGGATGTAGTCATTAACCAAAGAAATATCTCCATGCGCATCGACTGGCGTGGGTCGCTGGCCCAAGATTTCTCATCGGCACCAGGACCACATGCATGAAGAATACATGTGGCTAAGCAACAGCTCCTATATTGATTAGCTGCCGGAATTTGGCCAGAGCAGAGCGACAGCAGGTTGTCTGTCGTTTCTCCACCAGAAGTTATGGGCTTGAGTCATATTCTTGCTTTTGTCTTCCCCATAGTCTTTACCATTCCCTTCAGTGAGACTGAAAACTGTTTTGGCTGGAATCGGACAGGCAAAGGTCCTGTAACTCTCAGCAGCTTGACAGCTGCTTTTATGGTCTTCAGTTCCTTACCCCAGGTCTTAGCCTCAATAGATCTAGTGGAAAAGGAGGCAGGGAGGGCAAGCCCACTTAGGATTGATTACATCACTGTGGATTGTCTCTCTAGTTGTCATCCAGTATCGCAACACGCAGGATATCTCCAGGCATACACTTTCATCAGAGAGAATAGCAACCTCTCAAATTCACCTTTCATTTAGCAATACAGAAGCTGCTGAGCCAGTGGGAGTGAGTCTGTGATCACTGCCAGGAATATTTTTCTGTGCACGCTTAGTAGTTTTGTAGCTCAGGCCAGCACATGGTCCAGTAACATTGGATAAGAGTGTCCTCACAGCCTGCTCCTTGTCCCACAGATCCCTCCTTGAAACATTCTTTTCAACAAATCCTTTGCAAAATGATCACTGCTGGATACTTACACCGTCTCTAGCTCAGTACTGTTTGTCTGATCTCTTCCTCCCGTGACTGGACTAAAATGTAAGCTGCTTGAGCCAGGGACAATGTCTGCACATGGTTGGTTTCCTGAAAACATAAGTTGAATTGCAAAAATAATGCAGTTGCAAAGGTGGCGTTAGTACTTCTTATGTGTTTGAGTAACCCACACCGGGACAATAAACACAGTGCACTGATATGTGCCATTAGGTCCCCTTCGTTCAGCCCTTACAGAGGAGGAGCCAGGAAGAGTTGTTTGCGATATGGAATCTTGTTCCTTGCTGGGGTGTTTTAGGTAAAACACTTGCCCAGACAGTGTTTGAATTGTAGGACCATTGCCTTTCATGGAGAAGGAGATACACACACAGCCGGAAAAGCACTCCTCGGTGCCTCTTGCCCACTTCCCTCTCTGTGCCTTCTTCCATGTGTTTCCATATGCCGGGAATACCCTCCCCACTAATGTAAATCATACTTCCCCTTCAAGAAGCTATTTAAAATCCACCTTTACCATTAAGCATTCAAGATCTAATGGCCACACACCACTCCGTATAAATTCTTACCTTATTCCTGTTTGTTCCTATCCCACCTATAACCAATAAGCCATTCAGGCCAGGGACCTTTCCTTTTCTTTTCTGATCTTTGATTGCTCTGTGCACTAAGGCATTATGTGAATGATTAATAATATTGCACATTCCATGTAACGTGGTTTTTTTAATAAGTGCTCTGAGCTATTCCAGAGATTTCCACATCACTCTGAGGTGCCATTCTTTGCAAATCTTTTCCTTCTCTTTCCCTTGAACTTTAAGATGGAAGTAAAATCAAAAAGTGTTGGCTGAGATTTTCCAAAGTACCCAGCATTGGCCTAATTCTGCTCCCATTAAAGTCACTGGTAAAACTCCAATTGACTTCACTGAGAGCAGTTAGGCAAGTGCTGAGCACCTTTGAAATTCACACTTGATGTATCTAACCATTTGCGTTAGAGAATAACGGCTATCCAAGGAAGGAGGGAAAGGTGAAATGGAGTTCCTAAGACCCCTGCTCTAAAAGGTAGTGGAATCCTGCTAGGCTGTGTTCCTCGCAATTTGACTGAACTTCAGTGATTGCTTAAAATCTGATGGCAGTTCTAACTGAGGAAAAAATGTAAAATGTTGATAAAACTATTTGTTTTGAGTTATATAGTGGTTTACATAACTTGGAGAGAGAAGGGTGTGTATCTGTGGTTACAAAACACTTATATATTTGTCTTATATTGTTGACCTTTTCTTTAAGGATACCAGAAGAGTTCATCATGGACTTTGCCAGTGTGGTCTTTGGTAACAGGTTAGTAATTTTATAAATCAATTTACATGCTCTCATCAGAAGTCTAAAGCAGTGGTTTTCAACCTTTTTTCATTTGTGGACCCCTACAAAATTTCAAGTGGAGGTGCTGACCCCTTTGGAAATCTTAGATGTGATTGAAAACCACTGTTCTATGGTAACGACAACCTTTTGCTGGCCCCTTAGACATAGTCTGCAGACCCACAAGGGTCCATGGACCACAGGTTGAAAACCACTGGTCTAAAGGATCGTGGGTGATAACCTGGTCCTGGATTTCACCCTACAAGTTTGATTCTATGTAAAGTTACTGTCTGTTCAAGAGTATACCTCTGTGCAGCAAGCAGCTTCTCTTGCCACATTTAAACCCTTTCTCAAGGCACACTGCTGTTACAGGGACTTTCATTGATGACCCACCACTAATAATCCCAACATAGTAGCTCACGAAAGCTCATGCTCAAATAAATTGGTTAGTCTCTAAGGTGCCACAAGTACTCCTTTTCTTTTTAATCCCAACATATAAATTGTTTTTTCCCCGAATCCCTGACCTTCCCCATGAAGATTCAGTCTTCAGTCTATGTAGTTTGTCTTTTGCTCAATATGACTTGCATTGTAAGCGCCGTGAATCAGGGGTCATATTTACTTTTATGCACTGTTCCTCCATGATGAATACATTCATGTGTATGGACAATTAAACTAATCGTTGAGGTTTTTAAAACAGTGCAGGGAATTTAGCCACAGTTCTTGCACTGCTTAGACAGAGGACATGTAGCTGAATCTCTTGAACTGCCTTGAAAATCTCAACTAGTATATCTGCAACTGAGGGCAAGTAGTGAAATCCCAGACTGTGTCAGGTATTCCTGGGGATTTCTGCACCCTAAAATTGAAAAGTCTGCACACAATATTTAAAAATTCTGCATATTTTGTCAAAATACAATATAATCACACCAGTTTCAGTTCTTTTGGTAATTTATTTCAAAATACCCATCAGCAAGTATGTCTGTAACAATACAGACAACAACAAAAATTCAGGAAATGTTTTTTGGCAAATAGATTCTCTACTCGGCATATTAATACAGAACTTGATGTATTTTGGTGACAGTTATGTTCTGTTACAGTGAAATTAAATACTGCATTTAAACAAAGTCATTATACAAAAATAGGTTATACAAAAGTATTGTAATGACCTGGCCTAAGAGGGCGCCAGCATCCTAAAGGACTGTTTTGTGTCTGTCTGTCATGTCTTGTCCAAGTTCAAGCTTCTATGTGTATTATAAGGTTTTTGAGTCACACCACTGTAGTGGGAGGGGGGTTGGTGAGTTTTGTTTAAGATAGGTGGTTAGCATGGGGAAGAGAGACCCAGCGAAGAATGAGTGTGTGTGTGTGTGTGTGTGTGTGTGTAAGGGTGAGTGTGTGGAGGGAGAGGGGGTGTTTGTGTGGCTTGGGTCTTACACATGATTTGCCAGCTAACACCTCTTTGTCTCCGGATGTGGTATGCATGCCCCCATGCCAGGTGCGGGCAGGAGTGCTGGGGCATTCAGTGATAGATGGGAGCAGAGGGGGATGTGTTCAGGCTCATGTGCACACAGAGATGTTACGTGTATACATAACTAATACATTTGAAAGACGCAAAACTGGAAAAAGGAAGCATTTCAGTGGAAATCACAAATTTTGCATAAAAATATAAAATTCTGCACGGAACATTAATTCTGCACAAATTCTGCATTGTTCAGTGTCACAGAATTCCAGTAGTAGTAGTCAAGTGCAGTGGAAACCAGCAGTTCCTTTGGGAGACTCAGAATGATTTTGGGTTTGTCCCTCAGTTTCCCTAGGTGTAAGATGGGGATAATGATACTTTCCCCAACAGATGGAAATGCTATGTAAGAGTTAGATATTATGTATGTATGGACAAAATTCAGTCAAGCATGTAGGGACAAAATTAGTAAGGCCAAGGCACAAAATGAGATTAAACTAGCTAGAGATACAAAGGGTAACAAGAAAACATTCTACAAATACATTAGAATCAAAAGGAAGACAAAGGACAGGGTAGGCCTGTTACTTAATGAGGGGGAAAGACAGTAAGAGGAAATGTGGAAATCACAGAAGTTCTAAATGCCCTTTTTGTTTGTTTCCACCAAAAGATTAGTAGCGATCGGACATCTAACATAGAGAATTCCTGTGAAAATGAGGCAAGATCTGAGGCTAAAGTAGGGAAAGAACAAGTTAAAAATTACTTACACAAGTTAGATGTCTTCAAGTTGGCATGGCCTGATGAAATACATTCTAATGCTCAAGGAGCTGAATGAGGAGATATCTGAGCCATTAGCCATTATCTTTGAAAACTCATGGAAGATGGGAGAGATTCCAGAGGACTGGAAAGGGGCAAATATAGTGCCCATCTATAAAAAGGGGAAAAGGACAACTCCAGGGAATTATAGACTAGTCAGTTTAACTTCAGTACCTGGTAAGATAATGGAGCAAATAATCAAGCAACCATTCCCAGAGAGTAGTTATCAGTAGTTCACAGTCAAGTTGGAAGGGCTTATCGAGTGGAATCCCTCTGGGATGTGTCCTTGGATCCAGTTCTGTTCGATATCTTCTTCAATGATTTAAATAATGGCATAGAGAGTATACTTACAAAGTTTGCAGATGATACCAAGCTGAGAGGAGTTGCAAGTGCTTTGGAGGATAGGATTGAAATTCAAAACTATCTGAAGAAACGGTCTGTAGTAAATGGGATGAAATTCAGTAAGGACAAATGCAAAGTATTCACTTAGGAAGGAACAATCAAATTCCACACATACAGAATGGGAAATGACTGTCCAGGAAGAAGTACTGCGGAAAGGAACGTGGGGGTTATTGTCAGTCACAAGCTACATATGAGTCAACGGTGTAATACTATTGCAAAAAAAGCAAACAACACTCTGGGATGTATTAGCAGGAGTGTTGTAAGCAAGACACAAGAAACAATTTTTCCATTCTATTCTGTGCTGATAAGGCCTCAGCCAGAGTACTGTGTCCCGTTCTGGACGCCACATTTCAGGAAAGATATGGAGAAATTGGAGAAAGTCCAGAGGAGAACAACAAAAATGATTAAAGGTCTACAAAACGTGACCTAGGAGGAAAGATTGAAAAAATTGGGTTTGTTTGGTTTGGAGAAGAGAAGACTGAGATGGGGACATGACAACACTCTTCAAGTACATAAAAGGTTGTCACCAGGAGGAGGGTGAAAAAATGTTCTCCTTAACCTCTGAGGATAGGACAAGAAGCAATGGGCTTAAATTGCAGCAAGGGAGGTTTAGGTTGGACATTAGTAAAGGCTTCCTGTTAGGGTGGTTAAGCACTGGAACAAATTGTCTCAGAAGGTTGTGGAATCCCTTCACTGGAGATTTTTAAGACCAGGTTAGACCAGTGTGGGCCGGGCAGGCAGGGAGCCAGGACCCAGACCCGGACCCTGCCACGCACAGGGCCAGGCAGCCAGGACCTGGACCCCCACATGCAGGGACAGGCAGCCGGAACCTGGATATTTTTTAGCATACAGCTGTGTACTAATTGGGCCGCAGGTTGACAACCACTGGGTTAGACAAACATCTATCAGGAATGGTCTAGTTATTACTTAGTCCTGCCTTGAGTGCTCGGGTCTGGATTAGATGACCTATTGAGGTCCCTTCCAGTCCTATACTTCTATGATTATTCATCGTCATTAAGCTTTCTATAACTTGCATTGTACAGAGCATATTCATTAGCATGCTTCATTAACAGTCTAACCACGTGTGCCGTGCCGTATGCTGTGCTGTAATTGTTAGAGACTTTCCTAGATCGAGTTCAGTCATCCAACTGTATTGACTTGAGAATTCAATCCAGGTGATTTGATGACACTCTAGAAGGGTTAATAGATGGTGCTGCACTAGTCAGAATTCATTTACCTGATCGCTTAGTGGATTAGTGAGCTACACCAAATCAAGGAGGATTAGAGCAGCCCATTTTTCTTCCCCTCTAGGGGGTCCTTTCTCCCAGATGGATCCTCCACCCTTATTTAATCTCTCCCCATATTTATAAACGGCTTGATCTTGCATGTGCTGACTGCTCCTCACTGAGAGTTGAGGGCACTCAGCCCTGTCAAAATCAAGCCCAGCATTGTTGTTTGATATAATTATTTTCTCCTTGTTCTTGGTAGTTTTGTTTTACCCCAAGCAAATGGATGAATGAGGCTACAGAAGTTCAAACTATTATTAATTTTCCTTGTTTAGGCTCTTTGCTCAAAGTACAGATTACTTGGGAGCAGGTATACATTTTACTCCTTTCTTCCTTTCTGTAATCTTCTTTCTGAATTACACCATGGTAGATGTCAGAATGCGGAGTTCATAGGCGCCAGGTGAAATGTTGGCGATGGAGAGAGACGTTTGAAGGGAGGGTGGAATATGCATGAATTATCTATTTTCATCCAGGCCACTATTGTGTTAGAGAATTTAGCTTTTTTAATTTCAGAAGAGTTAACTCCAGCTGTGATTATCCAATGTAATCTGGCTTCATGTTTGAGAACCAGAACAGAGGGACCTGTAGGACCATGTATCATTTCCATGCGAATCTGCTGCATGAGCTAACACCTAATCCTACATTTTCTTAATGAATTATAAATGTATGTACGGTCGTTCTAAGTACATGACCACTGGAGTGAGAAGTATTAGATGTTTTGATTCAGAACTCATATGAACTACATATCCCAGAGGAATCCATTTCAGAGAAACATTTGACCTCTTATTTTTATGGTTTCCCAGGCATTCTGGCCTATCCACATAATTTTGCACCTTAAAAGACAGTTCCAAAACTCTACAAAATTAAAAATTGTATTTCTCTTTATATCTCCATAGTTTCAGACACATCAAGCTGTGTAGATAAAGGGAGAAGAGCAGCATGTCTGATAGACACCATCAGATAAACTGCGAGAAATTAAAGCTGCTTTTTGAAAGGGATTACTATAGATTCTCCAACTTTTAATACCTACAATAAACTTAGTACAATTTAATTTTAATCCAGATTACTGTATTGTCCGATCATTGCTTAGAGTGGGTCCCATGGTTCTGTGTGTCTCACTGATTCGTGTGCTCTTGTTACACAATAGTATTTTCATACATTCCTTTTAGGCAAATGCTGCTATGTCCGGAATTAATTTATCATTAATTTTGACATTGGTAGTTCATTCCAGATGCTGTCCTGTGGCAATGCATTTTGCTTAGGATACTGTGACACACTAATTTAGGTCCCCATGAATATCATTATGTCCCAAGTGTAATGTGGTGCATCCCAGTGTTCCTTCACTCACACTGTTCCCAGACAGTTCTGTGTGAAGCGTTGCATGCTGATAGTACATGGGGTCACTGGTGGCCGCACTTTACCAAAAAAAAAAAAAAAAAAATTTAATTAAAGTGCTTTTGAAGACAAGAGTCTCAGCAGGCGCCGTGAAGACTCTGTGAAGTCAAAAGTGTCTTATGTTTTGTAGTGTAAATAAACTCTTCTTTTCCTATCACCAACGTCCCATTTCTTTTCACTTTGGCTGCTGTGTTTCTACCATCTTTGCTGTGTTCTCGTGCATTGATTTTCCGTTTCCAGCTGCATTTGTATACTGGGTGGAGAGGGTTAAGAAGGTGTTGACTGAAAATGAAACTACCCTGTAAAGAGAAGTTTATAGCTATCAGTCCAGCACCAAACTAAAGGTCTAAATTTTGTCCACAGAGTTTTTGTGACTTCTAAGTGAGAGTCTGAGGCTAAGTCTCGTCACACTTGTTTGCACTATGGACCTTTAACACCAACCACCCCAACCTAGAAAATGGAAAAATACTTCTCATTCCACCTCTCCCCCCAAGAGCCTACTGCCTAATTGAAGTGTCTTCCACTGACTGACTTTAGCATGTACAAAGGCAAGAAATTGCAGCGTGGATATTTTTGAGGAGATCTTCCTGCAAACGATACCCTGTAGCAACTTGCCATTGAGGGGAAGGCATGCTTATAATGTTTAATCCTGTCAGGATTCTGCTAATGCCCATTTCTAGGCTCTGACTCCTCATAGTCGCACCCAGCTGTGTTGACCTATTTCTTATCCATGGGCTGACTATGGGCAAGAGCCAGATGATCTATTTCCTCTGCTCATGTTTTTGTCCACATTACCAGGGATGCCTCTCAGTTCTGAAAATAACCTGTGGTTTTTTTGTTTGTTTTTGCCTTTGCTCTACACAAGAACATCATACTACCTTAGGCTGTCAATGTTACACACCTTTGTCTAACTGCTAATTTCTCTGGACAAATTATAAGCAGACACCAAGCAAACCGTACGCCTGGATCTGAGTAGAGATAGCCATTAGACTATCAAGCGAATGTATCCTTGTTTGTGAAAAGAGGACTCTCTTCTGAAATAAAGTATGTAATTAGATTATGTGAAGCATCATCCAGCCCTTGGTTGGAGTAGCTTTGAAATGTACCATAAATAACTTACCCTGGCACAAGAAGCTTAACCCAAAAAAAAAAAAAAAAAAAAAAGGGTGAGTAACACAAAGTTCAGACTGTCTCCCCAGCAGATCTCTGGAGACAGTTTTATGAGTACACCTATAAATGGACGCTTGTTGTGTCTTTGTATCAGATTTGGCTTGTTTACTTACCCTGAGTTTAAGATGCTATTAAAATTTTAAAGACTGCCAGGCATCTGAAGTTTAATCACCGTCAACTGCATTTTCTCATAGAAATACACAGCATGTGTGACTCTTGCTACAAAATATGATGTGTAAGAAGCCAAAACTTTCATTTGTTAGACTAGACAAAATCATAAAAGTCATGCCGGGGCTTGCTGTGACTGAGCATTACATAAGGAACTCTGATCCAATCCACTTCACCTACTCTAACAAGCACCCAGAGATGACATTTTACTGCATGCTTCAGACTGCTCCCTGATGTGAACATCAGGTGTGCTCTGCTGCAGCAGTGCTGTATGTGTTTGCTATGGGGAGGGCAGTTGGGGAGGAGGGTGTTGGCACATCTTAATTTCTGTGTTTAAACCCTCTTTTTCCTTTCTTATTTGCTAGTGCTGGCCTCACATGGAGATAAAGATATATTATTGGCAGAGGGACCCTAGTTGTTAATAGTGCATCACTGACATATATTATATATTACCTTGATTCCAATTTCAACACTCAGGTCTCTACCATAACCCTTTGGCAGATCATTACTGTGACCCCCGTTTACTGAAATTACCCACAGTAGTTCGATAAATTATCTGTTGAAAAGTGCAGCAAAAGGCGAGACGCGTGTGTGTAGTCTGAGCACAAGATGCAGCACGTTTACAAAACCTTGATTCGTTCAGACTGCTCTGAACGATGCTAGCCGCAGAGGGGAAGTGTGTTCGTACTGAGAGATATTTTTTTCCCTTTAGATTTTTGCCTTGCACGTATGCTTCATAATTTCCCTTCCCTGGTTTATCTTCCAGGCGTCCTGTTGTTGAAGCCACAACTATGAAACAAGGAAATAAGCTGCCAAGTGTTAATGACATTAAGTGGAGAGTGGACGTGGCTATATCCACAAGGTAAGGAATAAAAGCCTGCGGGACCAGTGAAAGGGTTTTCCAACTCTAAACTCTAATTGCAGTGCCACTTCTCAATGCTAAAATATATCTCACTGCGAGATTTGCATGCAGTGTTAAACGGTACGGTATGGAGATAACCTTGAGTAACACACAAATCAGATTATATACAGGGCTACTGTTACATAAAATCAGTCTGTTGGAAATGCTTGCATCATTTGTTAAGACAGTTCATGCATTTTTATGCCTTCTGTTGTTTGTTTAGATTTCTAAAACATGCATGCTAGAAGCTCCCCTCCCTGTATCTGTATGAAGCTCTGTGACACCCTTCCAATATTTTAAAATGCACAATAATAAATTTAATTAGTGCCCTTCCAGTGGCCATAATTGTAACCCAATCCAGTCCCACTATGTAATTACACCATATAACAGCTAACCACATCCCGTCCCCTCCCCAAACACCACAAAGGAAGATGAGCTTTGTAGCCTGTGGAGAAGGTGGATAAAGCTGGACGCTGGCAGGCCAAGCATGGAAGTAAAAGGAAACTTCCCTTTTCTTTTGTATCAGAGGAGTTCCATTTCTAGTGCCTCCCCTGACTGCACCTGTGTTTGTATGGTCCAAGGAGAGAGGCAGTCCCTTGGGTAACCTGGGCCTTAAAACCCAAGACTGCCACCTTGACTTTCATCTGGAAGCCCACAGGCAACCTGTGCAGCTCTTGGAGCAGCAGTGCTATGAGTTCCAGCATATACTATTAGTAAGCAGGCCATCACATTTGGAACTAGCTGCAGTTTCTAAGTGGTGTCAGGGTGTAGCCCTGAGTAGAGTGCATTACAACAGTCATCTCAGAGTGACAAAGGCATGGGTCAGTACACACTGAAACCAAAGAGGACACTCCCCTTACCAAGCAGATGGGAAAAAATGTTCTTGGACACAGCTACTACCTGCGTCTCCAACAATAGTCTAAACTGCACCCCTGATTTACAGATCATGGCCCCACACACATTGCAGCTGAGATAACTCCAGCCAGTTCACTTGGCTGCTTCCCCCAACTTTCTAACATTGTCTCTGTCTCACCTGGACTGAGCCTCGGTCAGCCAACCATCCTTCGAACCCCAGTCTCCTTTAGATGTCTGGTTATCCTTTCAGGTCCATTGGTGAGATCAACTGTAATTGAGAAGAGTGGAGCTGAATATCATCTGCACACTATAGACACAGCAGCTCTTGTCTCCTTACTAAGCCTCCTTGCAGCCTAATTTACACATTGACTAAGAGAGACAACAGAGCAGAACCTTTGAAGTACCCTACATGAGAGAGCTCTTGGGTGGATAAACAATCATCCATAATTACCCCTTGGGACCACTCTTCTGAATAGGAGTGAATCCATTTCAGAATAGTTCTGTCTACTCCTGCTAGGGACCTCACAGCCTAGTGAACAGCCGTTTATGATCAGCCAGGCCAAAGGCACATCTTACACTAGCCATGTAGATACATTGTCTTTGGGCAGAGCCAGGAAGAAAGAGTGACCAGTACGGCTCATGCAATTTCTGTCCCTCAGACCTGGTCTGAACCGAGATTGACCAGGTTGAAGGTAATATGGAGTGCTGACACTGGTCTAGCTGCTTGGCCATCTTTCCCAAAAGAGGAAATCTTCTAGGTAATCTTTCCCAAAAGAGGCAGATGCAATGTGAGTCAGTAGCTGAGATTGTTGGGCTCAAGATAATTTCGTTAGTAGTGGACCCACCAGTGCATCCCTGAGAAGCTGTCTCCTTACCTTCAGTCAAAGAGACACTGGCATAACACCAACAATGGCCATGGTGTCTCACTGCTGTCCTTTACCAACCAAGAGGCCCATGGGTCTGGTGCACTGTGGCAACCCAAAATGGGCAATATTGGCCAAAACTTAGCCAAAGAAGACACCGCATTTGTCTGCTTGAGACATTACCCTGCACCCACAGATGCAGCAAACTATTGGAAGCCGAGCAACTTTTAACTACTAGCTGTGCAGCCAACTCAGAGCGCGGAGGATGTTGGGCACTCGCCATTGACTGAACTGAATTATACAAAGCAGATAGGGTAGTTACAACTAAGGAGTGCCCTGAGGTGTGTTCTAAAGCAGTGGGTCGCAACCAGGGGTCCCCAAGCAGGGCCAGCATTAGACTCGCTGGGGCCTAGGGCAGAAAGCCAAAGCCCCACCGCATGGGGCTGAAGCCTGGGGCCCTGAGCCCTGCCATGTGGGGCTATAGCCAAAGCCTGAGCAACTTAGCTTCACGGAGGGCCCTGTTGCATGGGGCACCAGGCAGTTGCCCTGCTTGCCACCCCCTAACACCAGCCCTGGCTTTTATATGCAGAGAGACAGTTGTTGTGGCACAGGTGGGTCATGGAGTTTTTATAGCATGTTTGGGGGGCCTCATAAAGAAAAAGATTGAGACCCCCTGTTCTAAAGAGTTCCACTCAGATGCCACTACACTGCAAATTCTTTCTGTAAGATAGAGCAAAGCATGCAGATAAATAACCTTAGCCTCAATGGCTCGAGGGCCCCATAATAGCTTCACCATTCCTTCCAAACAACTCAGGAACAGTATGTCTTCCACTTTCTGTATTCTTCCCTTTTATTTTCCTTTCCAGTCACCCTGCCACTTCCCGCCCCCTCAGAAATTCTTGTTAGTCATCTGGCCATCGCCTCTGCTGAAGAGATGAGGAAGCAGAGTGATCCCAGGCTTCCAGCTCTGATGCTTGTCAGTACCTGACCTGGCTTTGGCAACGTCCGCTGGTGCAGGCAGCACAGGGATGACTCATTTCCCACTCCTCTGGTCACCAAATAGACTCTGGAATAAAATAGCAAGCCACAAACTTAGCACAGTCTCCAGGAGAGCTTGATTCCCCAGCTGGGGCTGCAGTTTAGAGCAGAAGAGGAATGGAAGGGTTTAGGGCACTGTTGTTTAGTGCTGCTTGACATAAGATACACAGGAAGATGGTCTGTGTTCTCTTTTGCTAACAGTATTTGGGCGATTTTCATCCCTATTGTGTATCTGTAGAAATCAGTGGAATTACACCAGGGTTGACTTTGGCTTATTATCTGTAATGATTACAAGTTTGAATACATTTCCTTTTAAATATAAAAGCTCCTTTTTTAGTCTGCTACCTCAGTATGAAAGTGAATTTGATAGGGTTCTGTTAATTTGTGTTCCTCTGAATTTCCTACCCAGCCAAATGTGAATGCTTGATTGAAATGTTTGGAAATGAATCATGTGAGCTCTATGGGACCTCTCTCGGACACCGGAAAGGGTTAACTTATAATGCTATATTATAGCATTGCAAATGTGTACTATTTTAATACTAATCATGTAAATAATTTCAGTTCATTGGCCCGTGCATTGCAACCGTCCATTTTAATGCTGCTGAAGCTTTCGGATGGGACAGCTCATCGCTTTGAAGTAAGTCTGGTTATTCTACTAGATAAAGAGAGAGATCCACTTTACGTTCCTTTTAGAAAGTTAAATTGCTATTAAAAAGGTTAAAGCCTTCATGGACAATTCATTTTTTTTCTTTAGTATATTCTGATTTCTGTGCAGCCACACACGGTATATTACAAAACTCCAGCCAGAATGATTTCTTATCTTCTTCTTGGGCATGCGAAACTCAAACAGCTCAATGGGACTAAATCGGGGGGCCCAGGTAATCTTCATCCAAGAATATTAAAGGAATTGGCACATGAAATTGCAAGCCCGTTAGCAAGAATTTTTAATGAATCTGTAAACTCAGGGGTCGTACCGTATGATTGGAGAATTGCTAACATAGTTCCTATTTCTAAGAAAGGGGAAAAAAGTGATCCGGGTAAGTTTGACATCTGTAGTATGCAAGGTCGTGGAAAAAATTTTGAAGGAGAAGGTAGTTAAGGACATTGAAGTCAATGGTAAATGGGACAAAATACAACATGGTTTTACAAAATGTAGATTGTGCCAAACCAACCTGATCTCCTTCTTTGAGAAAGTAACAGAGTTTTTAGACAAAGGAAACGCAGTGGATCTAATTTACCTAGATTTCAGTAAGGCGTTTGATACCATGCCACATGGGGAATTATTAGTTAAATTGGATAAGATGGGGATCAATAGGAAAATTGAAAGGTGGATAAGGAATTTGTTAAAGGGGAGACTACAACGGGTCCTACTGAAAGGTGAACTGTCAGGCTGGAGGGAGGTTACCACTGGAGTTCCTCAAGAGTCGGTTTTGGGACCAATCTTATTTAATCTTTTTATTACTGACCTCGGCACAAAAAGTGGGAGTGTGCTCATAAAGTTTGCGGATGATACAAAGCTGGGAGGTATTGCCAATTTAGAGAAGACAGGGATACCCTACAGGAGGATCTGGATGACCTTGTAAACTGGAGTAATAGTAATAGGATGATATTTAATAGTGAGAAGTGTAAGGTCATGCATTTAAGGATTAATAACAAGAATTTTAGTTATAAGCTGGGGACGCATCAATTAGAAGTAATGGAGGAGGAGGAGGAGAAGGACTTTGGAGCATTGGTTGATCATAGGATGACTATGAGCCGCCAATGTGATATGGCCCTGAAAAAAGCTAATGCAGTCTTGGGATGCATCAGGAGAGGTATTTCCAGTAGGGATAAGGAGGTTTTAGTACCATTATACAAGGCACTGGTTAGACCTCACCTGGAATACTGTGTTCAGTTCTGGTCTCCCATGTTTAAGGATGAATTCAAACTGGAACAGGTACAGAGAAGGGCTACTAGGATGATCCGAGGAATGGAAAACTTGTCTTATGAAAGGAGACTCAAGGAGCTTGGCTTGTTTAGCCTAACTAAAAGAAGGTTGAGGGGAGATATGGTTGCTCTCTATAAATATATCAGAGGGATAAATACCAGAGAGGGAGAGGAATTATTTAAGCTCAGTACCAATGTGGACACAAGAACAAATGGATATAAACTGGTCATTGAGAAGTTTAGACTTGAAATTAGATGAAGGTTTCTAACCATCAGAGGAGTGAATTTTTGAAATAGCCTTCCAAGGGAAGCAGTGGGGGCAAAAGATCTATCTGGCTTTAAGATTAAACTCGATAAGTTTATGTAGGAGATCGTATGATGGGATAACATGGTTTTGGTAATTAAATATTCACGGTAAATAGGCCCGATGGGATGTTAGATGGGGTGGGATCTGAGTTACCCAGGAAAGAATTTTCTGTAGTATCTGGCTGGTGAATCTTGCCCATATGCTCAGGGTTTAGCTGATCGCCATATTTGGGGTCGGGAAGGAATTTTCCTGCAGGGCAGATTGGAAGAGGCCCTGGAGGTTTTTCGCCTTCCTCTGTAGCATGGGGCATGGGTCACTTGCCGGAGGATTCTCTGCTCCTTGAAGTCTTTAAACCACGATTTGAGGACTTCAATAGCTCAGGCATAGGTGAGAGGTTTTTCGCAGGAGTGGGTGGGTGAAATTCTGTGGCCTGCGTTGTGCAGGAGGTCAGACTAGATGATCATAACGGTCCCTTCTGACCTAAATATCTATGAATCTGTTTTGTTGAAACTTTGGTTTCTAAAGAAATAGTAATCACTCCAAAGTAGTATTGCATAATTTCTGATGATTAACACTTTTTATAGTTTTATTATTGACTTTAATCTTAAAATAAGACAATGTTTTTTGATGGCTGGGAAGTTACTGAAGCAATTTATGAAATGCAAGATGCCCCACTAAGCCTGTTACTTTTGCCACAGAAGATAATTATCAGGTATCTTTACTCATTTTCTCTTTAATACACATCCTGCTTCTAGAAAGAGAGCAGAAAACTTTGATGCCTTTTTATTTCCAATGAAGCAGGGGCATTCTTTTTGACATTGTACATAATGCCTTCCCAGAAAATGGCATGAACTTGTCTGTACTTTTAACCTTTGTAATAGAATGCTGCACTCTATAAATAACGCTGTGTGCATGAGAAGTTCACCTGTTAGTGCTTTTGGCTTCAATTCATACATTAGTTATCCGGTGGTTATGCGCCAGGTATTGGATTAAATGGTTGGCTTCACAACCTTTACTGTGTTTAACGTGGAAAACTGTTTCACAGAAAGACTTAACATAAAGCTGCTTGGAAAGGCCTGACTGTGATTTGCTACATTGTGAAGTCTTTAAGATGCCATATGACAAAAGATGAAATTCACCCCTGTGCAGAGGCCAGCTCCTGAGACTTAAGTGGTGCATAGGCTTTGTGCTAAACTTCTGCACAGGAGTGAATTTCACCCTACCCAAACAAATGAGCACAACTGAAAATTACAAATATTTTCAAAAATCTATTGGAAAATCAGTTCCTCCTTCCCTTAACTGCCAGGATTGGGTTCGGGGTTCCATGTTTTTCTTCCCAGAGGGGACATCAGACACCAAAAGGGCAGTCAGCAATGCAACTCTGCACCTTTTTAAAGGCGGAGCCGTCCTGTCAAGGAGATCTGCTGCTGCGTCTCCCCTAGTGCATGCAAATCACCATGAATCCTAATCCACCTGCCACATAGATCTGGGTGCTGCAGAACTGGCTGTGAGCAGGATTTCTACATGTTAGAGCCCCTCCAATAGATCTGGAGGTAAATCTGTCTTCTGGTTCAAAGTGCCTTATTCAGGCAGGCAAACATTCTCCACTTCTGAGGTTTCCTTCATGCCCAAACATGCACGCACAGTGACCTGCTAGCTCAGGCATGTTTGTGTTTGGACTGGAAGACCAAGATAATTAATCCAAAGGATTGTTCCACAATGAATAGTACTTTAAAATTATTCTGTTGCACACACACAAAAGTTATATGCCCTCTGGTCTGCTGACCCTTCTGTCTCAAGCCGTGTTTGCCGGCGCTGAGTGGTTAAATAAAGAAGGGGGGACTGCAACATTTTGAGGCACATTGCTTGCCTGTCGTTTAAGTGAAACAAAAATAACGCTTTTACTACTCAGCTGCATGAGAGAGTCACAATCAGGTGCTGAATTCCTCTCACTTCACTGGTGGTCCATGCTATGCTTAGCAAACGTGTGATAGCAGTCTCGTGTTGTGGAAGGAACATTTTAGTCTCACAAGGGGTCTGGCAGCATTAATAGATCACTGCCCCCATTTGGCTCCTTGGGGTTTGCAGTGGGAAAGATAAATCCATTAGATTTGTTTCTTCATGCTGAAAAATGAGTGTCTTCCAAGTGAAATGAGGAATATGGGTGCAATTTTTACATGAACCCATGCACAAGAGGCATTCCATTTCTGTAACCATGTAAGCTCTGTAATGTAGCAATAGCCTCAGCCTCATTAACAATCTGCTTGGCTAGCCTTTGCTTTAAGACCTTGACATTAGTGGACATATATTATGCATTTGTCCATCTATTTTCCAAGTGTAATCACATCTGAGGCTGTTACTGTACCTCAGTTATTCCTGTGGTTTTCAACCTGTGGGCCGTAGACCCCTGGGGGTCCACAGGCTGTCTAAGATTTCCAAAGGGGTCTGCACCTCCACTGGAAATATTTTAGGGGTCCACAAATGAAAAAAGGTTGAAAACCATTGAGTTATTCTTTCTAAGGGCATCACTTCGCTAGTGAATGTCATGTGAGAATATGACTGTGAATAGTCAAATTCGCGAACGATGCTAACCATGACTTTGAGACAAGGATAAGTCATCTCCGTCATGTCAGCTAGCCATGGTTAAACCCTACCCGGATCAAGGTTTAAACATCATGGGGCTGACATGATGCTGAACATGCATCCTCCTTATGTACACCAACTGCAAAATCATGGTCTGCATCCTATAAGCTAATTGGTCTCCTCGCAGCAATGTTCTAACACAATGCCATTTTGTAGCAAAGATAAAGTGTAAGGAGTGTATTATCCATTCCACCTAATATACCCCTGTACTTCAGTTAATCAGGGACTCAAGGTCCCTTTGTTTTAGCCAGACCAAATGCCCATTTGAAGATCCACTGGGGCCTGTAGAAATGTGCACAGGCTGCAAGAATCCTTATTTGGAGCATGGAAGCATCTGGGTAAGTCCTGCTAGTGCATTTCAGCCAGGATAAGTCGTCACTTCTGCAGCTTATCTCTAATCCAGCCCATGGATCTGATGAGCGGATTTTGCCCCTGGTAGTTAGGATGCTAACCAGCAGGGAACAAAGAAACCTCAGCTTGGAAAGTAACTCGAAGGCGAAACTGGTTCTCACATATTTTATTGTATTTTGTCAATCAGCATAAACATCCTGTTAAGTGACTGGGATCATAAAACTTTGTTTAACCTTCTTATTCACCTCCAGAAGAAGGGCGAGCGGGGGGGGGGGGAATAGGAATACAGCCAGCGTGCTGGTTTTAATGTTATCTGAATGTGCATTTTGCATAAAGTCATGCGGCCACACTTTTTCGTAACTGCCTTAACAGTGCACCATTGTCCTGTAATCGCAGTTATACCTGAGGCATCATCTCCATAACTACTTCCCATTTATAGAGCATGAATAGACTCAGAGTTTTTTTTTAACTCCAGTACTTATCCAAACAGTCTGCAAGTTCAAAACGTTCTGGCTGTGACTGACCTGCAAAACGTATATTATTCTAAAAAAGAACAACTTGTTTTTAAATATATTTGATGTTCTGAAACCACCATCTTGCGTCTAAAAATAAAAAAGTCGCCTCGTTTGAGCAGACGGGAGCCCAGCGTCGGGTTCAGTTTAGGTGGGTTTTTCCACCTTATCCTGTGCTGCTGTAAAGTTACAGAAGAGAGTCTAGTGCAGGGGTGGGCTAACTGCAGGCCGGATCTGGCCTGCCAGCCGTTTTAATCCGGCCCTTGAGCTCCTGCTGCAGAGCAGGGTCTGGGGCTTTCCCCGCACCGGCGCTCCAGGCGGGGAGCAGGGTTGGGGGCCGCACCATGTGGCTCCCGGAAGCAGCAGCATGGCCCCCACTCCAGCTCCTCTGCGTAGGGGCAGCCAGGGGGCTCTGCTCTGCCTGCTGCCCCTACCCCAAACACCGCCCCTGCAACTCCCATTGGCCCACACCCCCAGCCGGAGCCTGCACCCCTTCCCACACCCGTGCCGCAGCCCTGATCCCCCTCCCATCCTCCGAACCCCCGCGCCCCAGCCCGAAGCACCCTCCCACACCCCAGACTCCTCATTCCCAGCCTGCACCCCCAGCCAGAGCCCATACCCCACTCCCCAGCCCGGAGCCCTCTCCCACATCCTGAACTCCTTGTTTCTGGCCCCACCCTGGAGCCCGCACCTCCAAGCAGAGCTCTCACCCCCTCCTGCACCCCAACCCCAATTTTGTGAGCATTCATGGCCCGCCATACAATTTCTATTAACAGATGTGGCCCTTGGGCCAAAAAGTTTGCCCACCCCTGGTCTAGTGTGCACTTAAAAACCAGCGCAGCTCGGAACCACCAAAGCTTCCTTGCCTTGAAGAGTCCCAAAGGCATTTTATAATCTGCAGAGGTGCAACAAACTTCTTGCCTGCATCTGTATTAGATATAGTGCAAAGTGCCATGTAACTAACTAAATCATGATTGGTTTATCCTGTGTGGCCTCCTTGGTTGCCCCATCTCAAAAAAGATGCACTAGAATTGGGAAAGGTGCAGAGAAGGGCAACAAAAATGATGAGGGGGATGGAACAGCTTCCATGTGAGGAGATTAAAAAGACTGGGAAAAGAAAACGACTAAGGGGGTTGACAGAGGTCTATAAAATCATGACGGGTATGGAGAAAGTGAATAGGGAAGTGTTATTTACCTTTTCACATGACACATGAACCAGGCATCACCCCATGAAATGAATAGGCAGCAGGTTTAAAACAAACAGAAGGAAGTATTTCTTCACACAACACACAAACTGTGAAACCTGTTGCCAAGGGATGTTGTGAAGGCCAAAAGTATGACTGGATTCAAAAAAGAATTAGATACGTTCATGGAGGTTAGGTCCATCAGTGGTTATTAGCCAAGATGGTCAGGGATGCAACCCCATGCCTTTGGTGTCCCTAAACCTCTGACTGCTACAAGCTGGGACTGGACCACAGGGAATAGATCACTCGATAAATCGCCTTGTTCTGTTCAGTCCAGTCCCTCTGAAGCATCTGGCACCGGCCACTCGGAAGACAGATACTGAGCTAGATAGACCACTGGTCTGACTCACTGTGGTCATTCTTATGTTATTACCTAGCATTTTGTTAGCCTCTGATCTTTTGCTTAAAATCTATAAAACCTGTCTGAACCTATATGGGCCTGATGTTCTCGAATGTTTTCTGTCTGCATGGGTATATTAGCCAGATGAGTCATAATTCTAACGAATCTTATGTTTCAGGTGCCAGTTGTAAAGTTTCAAGAATTAAGGTACAACGTTGCCCTGATATTGAAGGAAATGAATGATCTGGAGAAAAGAAGCATTCTGAAAATCCAGGACTGAACACTTCCAAACAGCAAATTAATAGAACCACTTGGAAAACCTGAAAGAGAATTGTGAAATGCAAAATAAAGATCTAGCACCATTTTGCATGTATCAGTATTGTAACATAACATTTCTAACATCTGCTGTAAATATTTTTCAATTAAAGTGTTAAAAGCCTCTGCTGTTTTCTCAAACTTATTTTCTCCTAAGAAATATATTTATGAACATGGTATAATCCACTGTTTGTGAGCGCTTCTGTATGATTCATCAAAACATTTTTAAAATAACTGTCCTAATAGATGTAAGAACCATTGCTTCATGATAATGATTCATCTCTAATTATTTTAGAAAGCTTGCTACCGAAAGCCCCTTCACTATGTAACATAAAAAAACTTTGCAATGCTTGAAATTAAAAAAACTCTTTGTAAACAGCATGACAAATATAGGAAATTGAGCAAGTTTCATACAAGTCAAATTGCTGTCTGTTCTCAAAATATGTGCATTCTCCACAAGTGAGTGAGGTGCAGTGACAGTTTAAAAAGGTAATTTAAAAGAAAATTGGGAGCCAGTGGAGCGGGAAAGAAGAAATCTAGTGCAACCAGCTAGAGCTGTGCAAACAGCAGGGGGGAGGAACTTGAGCCTGTAAGAGCCCCTCACCAGGTTGTCATGGGTGGGCAACTGTTCCATGTAGCATGCTGCTCTGGTTACCTGCTGGATTTCCAAGCAGAAATCCAAAGCTTCTCGTTGCCCATTGTTTCCTACTCTTGAGCAGAAAGGTGGTGCAGTGGCGCTTGAGATCCTGATTCAGGAAAGCACTTACGCACATGCTTAATTCATCCCTTTTGAGAAAAACACGTAAGAACCTTCCTAACTGTGTTTAAGTCCCATTGGCTTCAATGGGACAGCAAGCATGCCTTTAAGTGCTTTGCGGAGTAGGGATGCATGTGTTCATGAACCCAGGCTTGAGTGAGTTTTGCTGCCGGGAAGGTGTGGAGGCTGGGTAATAGCATGAAGACAACACAGCGCATAGGCTTTGGAACCATGGGATCTACCTGTCAAGGCATTTTACGTAGCGTGTATTGTAGTTTTTAAGGATGGGATTATATTAGCTACCTGCTGTTCTTCTGGCTCAGTAGCCCCACCTAGTCATCTGGTGCCCCTGTGTCTGGTGTGGTTGCAAAACTCTCCCTTGTCCACACACACACATACATGAAATTAAATGCATGAAGTTTCAAGAAAGCCTTTTTCACTCCCCCATGTTTTTGTGTGGGAGAGGACAAGTCGGTTCTTGGTTTTTTCAGAACCACAATAGGCATAAAAATACACTGACATGATGTTGGACTGACTTCAGACTGTAGCATTATTTTAGACTGCGTGACTTCCTGCTGAAACGAATCAAAATATCTGAAGATTGCAGGGTCACATCCTTGTTGCCAAAGCCAGACTGGCGCTGTATCCAAATGTTCTATTATCTTCCTGAAAGTCCAATGCAAATAAGAGCTAAAGGTCTAAGAGCATGCAGTGGATGGATGGGTGGGAATGCACGTCCTTTGAGAAGGAGTACTTGTCCTTGAGAAGGAGCTATAGCTATAGCTCATCTTAACTGATCACTCTGGTTACAGTGTGTATGGTAACACCCATTGTTTCATGTTCTTTGTGTATATCAATCTCCCCAATGTATTTTCCACTGAATGCATCCGATGAAGTGAGCTGTAGCTCACGAAAGCTTATGCTCAAATAAATTGGTTAGTCTCTAAGGTGCCACAAGTCCTCCTTTTCTTTTTGCGAATACAGACTAACACAGGCTGTTACTCTGAAACCAGTCCTTTGAGAAGGATCGTGTTTTAGAAGAATGTGTAACTGCTTCCATATCATGTTTGCGACAACTTTAGTTGTCATCGTCAATTTACCACATGGTTGTGAGCCCTCTTTACAAAATAGCCATTATTCTGTATTCCTATTGCTCAGTGCCAAAGGATTCTAACATAATATCTCTATCTATCAAGTATTCCAGATCCTAGCAAGTGTTCCTTTCTAGCCAGCCACTAGGACAGCTGTGAGCGGAATCCATACCTCTGTGCTCTGGATCTCTGGGGTATTTTAAGCTTCTAGAGCATCAGTAGGCTGCAGGACTGGTTCCTCCCTAGGTCTCTCTGACACATTTCCTGGGTGCTGACTCTCATCTGTTACTATTTCAAGGTAATGGGGCTCCTCAGTCCACCTGCTGTAGGTCCCAGGGGTACAGACTTCCAAGCTACCCCAGTTACTTTAAACACACCCCTCTCCCAGAACTCAGCCCCAAAAGGTGTGAAGTTTCTGGTTTACAGTTTAACTCTCGGGGCCATGCAGCAGTTATGCAGCATTCAACATACAGAGAGACACTTTACTCAGTCTAGCACCTTTGTGCTCTTCTGTACTTAATCATGTAAAAAAGGAGAGTACAGATCATACAAAACAATAAACATCTGAAACTACAATGTCCCTCACTTTCTAGCTCATCCTTCCCTTGTAAGCCCTTGAGGAATTATTTGGGTCCAGGAAGCCAGGCAGAGAGGGTGTCCCCTCCTCATGCAGGCTGCTGTATGCTAGCTGGTATCTCCTTCAGGTGGGAGCCCCTTACCAGTTCCTGTGACCTTGTTGTCTCTTGCCCCACACTTCCTCCTCCTGTCTCACTCCCCTTATTCCTGTGATTTCTACCCCTTCTGGGCACCTGGTCTCTCTTGTTTTACTCCCAGTTAACTTTCCACAGCTCCTATCTTCTGAGGAATCAGCTAAACTGGTTTTTCAAAGAATGCAGCTGGTTTTTGTTTTGATTTTTAGCATAAGCTTTGTGAGGTCTAAGTATTGTTGTTAACCTTAAGTATTTCCCATTTCCCCTGTCCGGTGTGTAACTGCTACTGTGCCTGTCAGTAGTGGTGGATCCATGTACATAAAGGCACATTATAAAACAGTTTTTCAGAACACAACTTCACAATATAAATCAGAATTCGTAAGTTGTACAGTTCTAGCCCTAACCATCACATCAATAATCTAATAACCACATCTAATCCTCTCTCATTGGAAAAATGTATTTGAAGCCGTTAGCATTTTCTGTGGTATAAGATATACAGCTGCTGCTTAAAAATAAAGTCTTGTGCCTCTGAACCCCTAGGAATCTCAGGTAAGTGCAACATAACAAGATTTCCCTTCCCTTGTGCAAGGTCTAGGAACTGGGTGGAGGCTCTGAGTGAATGAACAGAGATAGCTGATCGGGAGCAGCGTGACTCAAGCATTTCCACCATAATTAACATTAAAAATACTTAGCTTTCATCTGAGGATCTTAAAATGCTTTGCAAACAAGCCACGCAACATGTCCCTAAGGCCAGGTGCGTTTAGTGGCCAATTTATCAAATGGGTCAATTGTCATAGAAGGATATTGACTTGTACAAAGTCATCAGCAAGTTAAGGGTAGAGCTGGCATGCCGCTTTAATTCTATCAATTTCCTTTAGTGCTATATTCTAGCATATCAGCCCATCACAGTTCCTATAGAACAATTGTGTTTCCAACTAGCTAGTGCAAGTACAAACTCCTCCATCTGCCTTGGCAGGTCTTTGATGCTTCTAGAGAAGAATGGCTCAGTAGAGTGAATATATTTTTAGGAGGAGTTTTCTTTGAGAAGAGACAGTCCGAATCCCAAGGCAGTGAGTTGTCTGAGTCTACAAAAAATATCCTCCATGTCAATGAAATCTAAACACCTGTTTGTACTGTAAGTTGCCAAACAAATCAGTGGGTTATGATTTGAGCAGGTAAGAATCCAGCCTTTCACCCACCTACTATCCTGTGTCGATTAAGATCCAGCCCTTCTGACTCCTTGCAGGCACATCTTATCAGTGACTCACAAAAGGCCTGATCCACAGCCTGTTGGAGTCAATGGGAGTCTCTCCATTGACTCCAACAGGCTTTGGATCAGGCCCAGATAGAAAAAAAAAAAAAAGGGAGTTAGGCACTGAAACATAGGCTATAAGTGAACGACCCTGACCCCCATGGCTCAAGGTCGCCCATAGATTTCGGTAAATTAATGTCTCCTTTTTGGTTCCACTGATTTAAGATTTTCCAAACCAACTGATTATTGGAATTACTTTATTACCTCTTGATCCAAAACATGGGTTCCTACAATTCCTTGTTTTAATTTTTCCCTCTGAATATTAGACATAAGTGTCTTCTGAATTGAAAATCTAAATCTCAACTGAGCTTTCATTAATTAATTCTTTTTCAATATCTCTCGTGTTTGTAAACGACTGACAGTACAAAATGTTCTCCCATTATTTAAGCCATTCTAAATAGGACAGTGGGGCAGGCTTTCTACTGGCCAGCATCAAGATTTGAAGTATCTGTAAATCATTTCCTCCTTCCATAGTAGTGTTCCTTGTGGTATCAGTGGTTTCTCTTGTAACTGCAGCCGTCTATGCCCCAATCCAAAGATTAGCCCTAACTCAGGGCTGCCTCTGCTCCTATGGACTTCTCATACTTCTCATGTGTAGTGTAAACCAATAGTTTACTCATCGTTTGTGGATGAGAAGCTTTTCCTCTCTCCCACATAAACTATGCTGAGATAGTTATCTTCAAACTTACACTGCTGTACCTCACAAGTTTTGTGGGCTTCATGTGATCGTCTGTCTTACCCATGGGCCAACAAGAACTATGAAAATCTTTTGGATACATATAAATTTTAGGCTTGATTCTGATTTCACTCCCATGTTCAACAGAGCTGGAAGTGATATGACTAGCCTCTTTCTGCAATCACTGTGTCCAGTGCCCTGAAAGACACTCAACCCTACACTCCACAAGTCTAACTTGCAGTAAGACAATGTCATCTTAAGCAGGGGTTTGTTGTAAGCAAAAATATAATTTGCACGTGTTGAAAACCTGGGGATTTTCCATCTTCTGTGCAGCAAATGGAATTTGATAAAGCTGGTCAAAAAAAATTGACAGAACGGTTTTCTGCTGGCAAATGCAATTTAATTTAAAGCAAAACATTTCATGGGAACTTACCACTTTTAATGGAAGAAAGTCAAAACAATTTTCCCTTTTCATTTTGATAACGTCAAAATGTTTTGTTTCAACTTTTAAAGTATTCATGTAATTGCTATTTTATATTAATGTTTTGATATCTAAGCAAAACACTGATGTACCTGAATTGAAATTATTTGGAATTTCCATTTCACTGGCAATTTCAAAAATTTTACTTCATTCCATTTTGGAACGAAATCAGATTTTGAAGTGTTGGGATGTCCCATGGAACAGATGTTCCGTTTTCTATCCAGCTCTCAGTTTGATTATCACAATACCATGTGAGTTCTTCTCTTTCTGTATCACCTGGAATTGAATGCAATGCTCATTTTGCTAGTCCCAAGGCCTTGTCAAGCTGATCACTAGTCAGTCATCAATTACGAAGATATGAGCCTTGCATGGAAATGGTGTTGCTTCTTACTTGTTACACTGTGTTCATGGATCAGTAGGTAACAAGGATTTTCACAGATTTCATTTGTAGTTTTCCCTGGAAAAACAAATCCAAGTTCTCTCATTGTCTTCTGTCTGCTGGTCCCTAGAATCTACTCAAACTGTTTTTCACAATTGCCTTTACTTCTATATGTTGATTTTAGTTGTAATAAATTTCTAACAATGAAACACGTAATAGTTACATAATTTTCCACCAGTGCCTTTCCTCTCAATGAGAGCATATCAAAATGGAAATCTGACTTGATTGTTTTCACTATAAGTACTCTTCAGCATATATAATAGCACTGCGGATCTCAAAGCATCGGTAGTATTTTACAGATGGGGAAACTGAGGCACAGAGCGTTAAAGGGAATTACCCAAGCTCACACAGAGTCACAACGGCAGATAAAGTAATAGAACCAACATTTCCTGACTCTATGTCCTCCATCTAACTAGGAGTCCATGCTGTTTCCCATCATATAAGGTCAGATCTACAGTAATGATTCTTATTCCCCTCCCTTTAAAAACAATGCATTGGCTGAACTCTAAGTCAGCAGTCAAAAAATATTCATGCCTATTGGTTATTATGGAGAAAGTGCATAGACTAAAAATTCCACTGTGGTTACATAATTGCTAGGTGACAGTCATACCCATCTCTCTAACGCTGTGGGTGAAATCCCGACCCTCTTGAAGTCAGTGACTTCAATTTGCCATTGACTTCAATGGGACAGAATTTCACCGTCTTCAACTTCTTGAATACAGGAAAAACACTATCGGAGTGTTTATATTATGTTCCTGTTCTCAATTATAACAATAGAGTATAAACCTAAGAGAAAGTTCAAGAATGAAGTCATAGTGTTCGTAGCTTTCCTCGTGTTTATTATACCAGTCATTCACAGTGTTCGTAGCTTTCATTGTGTTTATTATACCAGTCATTAACTGCTTTAGAAAGACCAGTTCTGTACTCCCTGTCTTTAAAAAGCAGAAACTCTTCTTTTGTCTTAGTAGAAAAATCATACAAGGGAGATTTGTGTTTTTTCAGAGTGAGTCACCTGCTAGCTTCAACTTTTTCTGTTTAAGTGTGGGATAAATCAGTTTCTTAATCTGATGAGCAATGCAAGTAGGCAGTGGTTCCTTTCTCTTCTGCTTCCTAACCAGAAGGCACCTCGTGACCTCCTGCTGCTCTGAATCTACGTATGAATGCCAAGCTCCAAATCGTGCTTCCAGGGTCTGTTATACAGAAAACATTGCAATCTAGCTTAGTGTGTCAGCTTGATTTCTAGAGGTGCACTTCGCCAACGTGGGCTTTGCTGGACTGTCCGGGGAGGTGCTCAAGACCAAATATTTGTGGTTCTGGGACATTTTCACCATTAAAATACTTGAAAGTATAGAGTATAAGGCTATCTCCCTATCTCACTTCATCATTCCCAGGCCCCACATTAGCAGGTACCAAATTATGACTGGCAATATGCACAGACACATCCCAGCAAACCCGGAGCTGGCACAAGGATTACTGGGTAGAATTTAGTTGGTAGGGTTTTTCCCACAGAACTCCCATGGATTCTGCTCCAAAGGCCTTCCATGATGAGGAACTGTTTCCTGGGTTGGAGTCAAGGTCTGCACTCTGAATGCTTATGAGCACGCAGCTCCCACAATTGGAGTGGCCCCTTTGCAAAGCTGCCCTCCCTTCTTCAAATCTTCCAGTCCATGTTCCTGCTAGAGGAGGATTGCTCACAAAGTACATTTCACAGTGTTTTGTCAGGCTAGTTTGAAAGTGGCTGGACCTCCAACACTTCCGTTGGGAGTCTTTCCCACATCCTATAGAGAGCTCTCACTGTTATGAAATTTTTCCTTCCCTACCTTCATCCCCTTAGGCCTAGTTTGTACCCCCTTTCCACTACTACCTTCTATCTCTTTGGTGTTTACTATATGTTAGCTGTTAGCATGTCCCACTGCCCATAATCATTATTACAGCACTGCTAGTTACTGGTTAGGTCACTCTTCTTCACAGAACAGACTTTGACTCAGAGTGGTTTTCAGGCCAATGGTTATGAAAATCACAAAGCTATAAAAGCCACTGCAATGAAAAGAAAATGTTGCTATCCTGAGTTCTAAAAGAAAAAAACCAGATGTTTTCCTTATACCTTCATAGTCTCTAAGGCCAGAAGGGACGTCATGATCATCTGGTCTGACGTCCTGCATATTGCGGGCCACAGAACCTCACCCACCCACTCGTGCAATAGGCCCATAACCTCTGATTCAGTTACTAAAGTCCTCAAATCTTGATTTAAAGATTTCAAGTTATATAGAATCCACCATTTACAGTAGTTGAAATCAGCAAGTGTCTCATGCCCCATGCTGCAGAGGAAGGCAGAACCCCTCCAGAGTTTCTGCCAATCAGACTTGGGGGAAAATTCCTTCCCGACTCCAAACATGGCAATCAGACCCTGCGCTTGTGGGCAAGACCCACCAGCCAGATCCCTGGGAAAGAATTCTCCATAGTATGTCAGAGCCCTTTCCATCTAGTGTCCCATCTCTGGCCGTTGGAGATATTTGCTAATAGCAGATGAAGATGGGCCATTTGCCATAGTATGTAACCTCATAACAACCCCTCCACAAACTCAGTAGTAAGCTCAGTCTTGAAACAAGCTAGGTTTTTTGCCCCCCACTGTTCCCTTTGGGGGGACTCTTCACGAACATCACTCTGTCCTCTGATGGTCAGAAATCCTTGTCTAGTTTCAAGCCTAAACTCATTGATGGTCAGTGTATATCCATCTGTTCTTGGCCCTTAACTTAAATAACACCTCTCCCTCCCTTCTTTTTATTAACTTTAACATTTTATTAACAAAATAATGTACATTTTTTGGAGAGAACTCCAAATACAAATAAGATGTGTATGTTTCATCAGTCAGCTTGTTTTAGGGTTTTGTTTTTTTGGGGGGGTGGGGTGGGGTTAAGTATAAAACATGATCACGGCATGTGCACTAATTACCTGTTTTTATTAATGTTTGCCTAATTTAAAATACTGTAATTAATAGGTAAGTACTTTGGTTTTCATGCCTTTTTTGAACTATTTGCTGAGGGGCTCTGCTGTACTTTTGAGCTATCACCTGACTTTCCAAGTACAGAATTACTGAAACCAGTTATTCAATTAATCAGTTTATTTTAATTAAATAGTTTTACCTGACAACGTGTTTGGATTCTGAACATTTTCTAAGGAGATGCTGTATGGTTTAATAGATAGGGCGCTGGATTGGGACTCAGGAGACCAAGGACCAGAGCATCGGCTGGCATACACTGTCATAGCTCTGTTGATGTCAAAGACAGCTGAGGATCCACCCCAGAGTTTCTACTACTAGCCTGCTGTGCAACCTTGTACAAATCACTTTACCTTTATTTCCCCTCCCATCTTGTCTCTTGTCTGTTTAGGCCACGTCTACACTACGAAAGTACTACAATTTTACAGAAGTCGATTTTTGGGAACAGATTGTATAAAGTCGAGTGCATGCATCCATACTAAGCACATTAATTCAGCGGTGTGCGTCCACGGTACCATGGCAAGCGTCGACATTCCGAGTGGTGCACTGTGGGTAGCTATCCCACAGTTCCCGCAGTCCCCGCTGCCCATTGGAATTCTTGGCTGAGCTTCCAATGCCTGATGGGGCCAAAAATTTATTGCGGGTGGTTATGGGTAAATGTCATCAGTCAACCCTCCCTCCCTCCATGAAAGCAACAACAGACAATCATTTAGCGCCCTTTTCCCTGGATTGTCCGAGCAGACGCCATAGCACAGCAAGCATGAGGCCCGTTCAGCTCACTGCAGCAGTTATGACCATTGTAAACACCTTGCACATTATCGTGCAGTTTATGCAGAACCAGCACCTGAAAAACCAGGCGAGGAGGCAACGGCAGCGCCGTGATGAGGACATACACACAGATTTCTCTAAATCCGCGGTCCCCAGCAATTTGGAGATCATGGTGTTACTGGGGCAGGCTCATGCCGTGGAACGCCGATTCTGAGCATGGGAAACAAACACGGAGTGGTGGGACCACATAGTGTTGCAGGTTTGGGATGATTCCCAGTGGCTCCAAAACTTTCGCATGCGTAAGGACACTTCCATGGAGCTTTGTGACTTGCTTTCCCCTGTCCTGAAGCGCAAGAATACCAAGATGAGAGCAGCCCTCACAGTTCACAAGCGAGTGGCAATAGCCCTGTGGAAGCTTGCAACGCCAGACAGCTACCCATCAGTCGGTAATCAATTTGGAGTGGGCAAATCTATTGTGGGGGTTTCTGTGATGCAAGTAGCCAACGCAATCATTGAGCTGCTGCTATCAAAGGTAGTGACTCTGGGAAATGTGCAGGTCATACTAGATGGCTTTGCTGCAATGGGATTCCCTAACTGGTGGGGCTATAGATGGAACACATATCCCTGTCTTGGGACCGGACCACCAAGGCAGCCAGTACATAAACTGCAAGGGGTACTTTTCAATGGTGCTGTAAGCATTGGTGGATCACAAGGGACGTTTCACCGATATCAACATGGGATCGCCGGGAAAGGTTCATGACGCTCGCGTCTTCAGGAACTCTGGTCTGTTTAAATGGCTACAGGAAGGGATTTACTTCCCAGACCAAAAAATAACTGTTGGGGATGTTGAAATGCCTATAGTTATCCTTGGGGACCCAGCCTACCCCTTAATGCCCTGGCTCATGAAGCCGTACACAGGCACCCTGGACAGTAGTCAGGAGCTGTTCAACTATAGGCTGAGCAAGTGCAGAATGGTGGTAGAGTGTGCATTTGGACGTTTAAAGGGTCGCTGGCGCAGTTTACTGACTCGCTCAGACCTCAGCAAAACCAATATTCCCATTGTTATTGCTGCTTGCTGTGTGCTCCACAATCTCTGTGAGAATAAGGGGGAGACGTTTATGGCAGGGTGGGAGATTGAGGCAAATCACCTGGTCACTGAATACGCACAGCCAGACACCAGGGTGGTTAAAAGAGCACAGCAGGAAGCGCTGCGCATCAGAGAAGCTTTGAAAACCAGTTTCATGACTGGCCAGGGTACTGTGTGACACTTCTGTTTGTTTCTCCTTGATGAAAACTCGCCCCCTTGGTTGCCTCTAAATTCCCTGTAAGCCACCCGCCCTCCCGCGTTCGATCACAGCTTGCTTGCAAAGGAAATAAAGTCACTATCGTTTAAAAAACATGTATTCTTTATTAATCGATTATAAAAATAGGGAGATAACTCACAAGGTAGCCCGGGTGGGGTGTGGGAGGAGGGTAGGAGGGAAGGAAAAGGCCACTTTAAAACTTCTTGAATGACAGCCTTCTGTTGCTTGGGCTGTCCACTGGGGTGGAGTGGTTGGGTGCCCGGAGCCTTTCCCCGCCGTGGTCTTGGGCATCTGGGTGAGGAGGCTATGGAACTTGGGGAGGAGGGAAGGCGGTTAAACAGGGGCTGCAGCGGCAGTCTGTGCTCCTGCTGCCGTTCATGAACCTCCACCAGACACTGGAGCATGTCCGTTTGATCCCGCAGTAGCCCCAGCGTTGTCTCATGCCTCCTCTGATTTTCCTGCCGCCACCTCTCCTTATGTTCACTTTCCTGTACTCTGCTATTGTGTCCCTCCACACATTCTGCTGAGCTCTGTCAGTGCCAGACGACTGCATGAACTCAGAGAACATTTCATCGTGCATGCGTTTTTTTCGCCACCTTATCTGAGAGAGCCTTTGGGATGGAGGAGGGAGGCTTGAAACATTTGCAGCTGCTGGAGGAAAAAAAGGGAGTGAAGTATTAAAAAAGATACATTTTACAGAACAATGGCTATACTCTTTCACGGTGAACAACACTATTCACATTACATAGCACATGTGATTTTGGCACAAGGTCACATTTTGCATCTTACATTGAGTGCCTGTGGCTTTGGTGTTAGAGATCACACACGCAGTGCCGGGCAACAGAATTCGGCTTGCAGGCGGCCATGGTAAGCCATAGTCTTTCAGCTTCTGCAACCTTCATAACAGCAGCGCCCTCCTCTCCCATACCAAGCAAAGCACGTTGAGTTGACCATTTAGTGCTGCAGTTTTCCTGTTAACAGGCAGCAGCAGAAACCAAACTAACCTCCTACCCCCATCCAATTCTCTGGGATGATCACTTTACCCCTCCCCCCACCGCGTGGCTGGTATCAGGAAAAATCCCTGCTCGCCAAACGCGAACAGCTCAGCACCAATGTCCCCCCTCCCTCCGTGTGGCTAACTGCGGGGAGGATTTCTTTTCAGCCACAAGCAAACAGCCCAGTAGGAACGGCCACCTCTGAATGTCCCCTTAATTAAATTCCCCTATTTCAACCAGGTTACCATGAACTATATCACTCTCCTGAGGATAACACAGAGAGATAAAGAACGGATGTTGCTTGAATGCCAGCAAACACCGGGACCATACGCTGCCAGGCTTTGTCATGCAATGATACCAGATTACTTGCTACTAGCATGGCGTGGTAAAGTGTCCTACCATGGAGGACGGAATAAGGCTGCTCTCCCCAGAAACCTTCTTCAAAGGCTTTTAGAGTACCTCCAGGAGAGCTTCATGGAGATGTCCCTGGAGGATTTCCGCTCCATCCCCAGACATGTTAACATATTTTTCCAGTAGCTGTACTGGCCACGAATGCATCCCAAGTCCTCAGGGCTACTTAATCATTAAAAAATGCTTGCTTTTATAACATGTATTATACTTTAAAAGGTACACTCACCAGAGGTCCCTTCTCCAGCTTCGTTGGGTTGGGAGGGTATTTCAGTCAGGGTGATAAAAAGATCCTGGCTGTCAGGGAGAATGGTGTGCTGTGTGCTCTCCTCAAGCTCGTCCTCCTCCTCCTCATCTTCCCCGTCCGCAAAATCCTCAGGCATGGTGGAGACTACCCCATCATCAGAGTCCACGGACAGGGGTGGGGTAGTGGTGGCAGCCCCTCCTAGAATTGCATGCAGCTCAGTGTAGAAGCGGCATGTCTGGGGCTCTGTCCCAGAGTGTCCGTTTGATTCTTTGGTTTTCTGGTATGCTTGTCTGAGCTCCTTAAGTTTCATGCAGCACTGTGTTGCATACCTGATGTAGCCTCTGTCCCCCATGGCCTCGGAGATTTTTTGAAATGTTTTGGCCTTTCGTCTTTTGGAATGTAGTTCTGATAGCACGGATTCCTCTCCCCATACAGCGATCAGATCCAGTACCTCTCGTTCAGTCCATGCTGGAGCTCTTTTTCGATTTTGGGACTGCATGGTCACCTGTGCTGATGAGTTCGCTTGGCCAAACAGGAAATAAGATTCAAAAGTTCCCGGGGGCTTTTCCTGTACACCTGGCCGGTGCATCCAAGTTCAGAGTGCTGTCCAGAGCGGTCACAATGGTGCACTGTGGGATAGCTCCCGGAGGCCAATACCTTCGAATTGCGTCCACACTAACCCTAATTCAAAACGGCGATGTCAATTTCAGCGCTAATCCCCTCGTTGGGGAGGAGTACAGAAATCGGTTTTAAGAGCCCTTTATGTCGAAAAAAATGGCTTCATTGTGTGGACGGGTGCAGGGTTAATTCAATTTAACGCTACTAAATCCGACATAAACTCGTAGTGTAGGCCTTAGACTGTAAACTCATCAGGGCAGGGACTGTCGTTTGCTATCTGTCTGTATAGTGCCTAGCACGGTGGGGCCCCAATCTAGGTTGAGATTTATAGGTGCTACTGTAATATGAGTAAGAATACTGAATGGGAACTGGATTCTCTGACTCCGACTCCTGACCATCTGGGGTGGGCGGGGGCGGTTATCTGCGGAAGTACAAGGCTGTATCCTTGCTACAGCAATCCCCAGAGAGACAACATGTCTCTTTCGCTGAATAGAGATATTGTGACAATGGCTTATATGTTTACACGTGGTTTTGAAAATCCACCTATGTAGATCAGTTTCTAAAAATGTGCAATCTAAAGCTCTACCTCCATGAACAATTGCAAACAAAAAACAAAAACAAAAAAACCCTGCAATCAAGTACACTCATTTTGAAGCAAATGCATGTAAACATTAATTCTGTGGTAGTACAATTGATTTTTTTAAATGTCTTCCAGTATCCTTTGAGGTGGATTTACCCTAAAGATCCCTCTAGGCCAATCCATACTGAAAATTACAGTAAAGAGGTCAACATAGCTAACCTTATATAAGATAAGCTTTTTGTTATAGCTACCTATACCTAAATTTTGTTAATCTAAAAACTGGTGTGTATATGTATATATACACACACACACAAGACGAGATATTACATGAGTGAACAAGACAAAGTAGACAAGATGTTTTGCTACTTATCAAATGTTCTGGTGAGTCTAAGCGTGGTGAAATGTAAATATGTTCTATAGTTCCTTAAAAGTGGCATGCATTTGTTTATAAAGACTTATTACAATAGACTGTATAATTAAATCTTGTATAACTCCATTTGTGTCTTGGGGTGGAGACGTGATTCTTTTGTTTTGTAATGATACTGGTCTTTGGAATTGTATCTTTAACTGGTGTTTTATTAATACTGTAATAATAAAACCTCTATGGTTTCAGCGCTAAGCATTTTGAATACATTAAGGAATTAGGCTTCTCACCACCACTATGTAGCGAGTAGGGCATTATGCAAGTGTGGTTTTAAATGTGAGGATCACTGGACCACGTTGCAAAAACCCTTACAAAAAGGGTTGGAAGGGGGGGCGTTGTTTTTTCCTTCCTAATGTGTGCCTAATTAGCCCTTGCCGGGTAAAATAAATACAGGAACTGAGACAAACCCATTTGCCATGACCCGGCTATCCCCGCGGAGGAGGAGGAAGATTTGTCCAGGTTCTGCAATGCATAAACCCCCAGGGCAGGGTGGGGGGAAACGCTTAGACGCCGCTCTGCAAGTTGATTGCTCCTCGGTGTGTGGCAAGAGGGGCCCTCTCAGTGGGTCAGGCGCGCGCGGGAGCCGGGGGGGGGCGGGGGGACCACCTGTTTCTCAGACCCATGCGTGCTCCGGGCTGGGTAAGGGACGCGAGCCTGTCACCAGCCTCCGGGGAAGTGCAAAGCTCTCGCAGGCCATCGCCCTGCGGGCACAGCGGGGTTTCCCCCCCCGTCAGTGTGTTTCCGCCTGTGTCGTCCCGTGAGTTTCGCAGCCAGGAGTCCCGGCAGCGGACCGGGCGCCCAGCACCGCCTGCTGCCACCGGCCCGGAGAGCGCCCCGACGGGGGTGGAGGACAGAGCCCGCCCGGCAGCACGGGGAGCCTGCAGGCGCCTGGCTCTCCCCGCGCCCTCCGCCTCTGCTCTGCTCGCCGGCTCGGGTGCGGCGCCTCGGGCAGACCCGCGCCCATCCCCGCAGCTGTAGCCTCCGCTCCTCCCCAGCCCCTTGCGGGGGGAGCCGCGCCCCTCCAGCCCCGCCCTGCTGCCAGGCGTTACAAAGCCAGCTCCGGACTTTATGTAAGGGCCCGGCCCTAGCACTCCCCGGGATGCCGGGGGGGATGAGGAGGAGGCGAACCCCGCCCCGCAGCCCCCGGCCAGGCGCCGCCAGCGAAGCCCCCCAGCGCCACGCGGTTCCCACACCAGCCGGTTTTGTAACCATCCTGCAGGCGCCGGCCAATGAGCGGCGCCGCGCCGGGTCACGTGCCCCGCGGTTTATATAACCGGCCGCTGGAGCCGGGCTACTTCGGTCGGCGCCGGGCGCCAGCAGCATGGAGCAGCGGGGGCGCAGCCAGGTGGTCGCCGCAGCCCCTTGGCAGCCCAGCCGCGGGGCCCTGTAGAGCGGGCCCGGGCCATGGGCTCCCACCCGCTGCTGCCGTTCGAGCTGGCGGCCGAGCTCTGCGGCAGCCCGCTGCAGGTGGATGCCCCGAGCCTGGTGCCCGAGTGGCAGGTGCTGCTCAAGCGGGCCGACGCGCTGGCCTACGGGGGCCGGCTCCACGAAGCCTGCCAGCTCTACCAGCTGGCCTCCCGCCACCAGCAGCTGCGGGCGGAGCAGCTGGAGAAGCTGGTGGAGTGCCTGGCGCAGGGCGTGCGGCTCCGGGAGCAGCTGCCCGCCTGCTGTAGCGGCGGGGGCAGCCTCCTGCAGCCCCGGGACTGGGATATCTTCAGCTGTCGCAAATGCCAGGGCTTCCTCTTCGAGCCCGTCTCTTTGCCTTGCGGACACACGTTTTGCAAAAAGTGCCTGGAGCGGGAGCGGGCCACCGAGTCCCGCTGCGCTCTGTGCCAGGACGAAGGGGGCTTGGCGGCCGGGCAACACCTCCGCGTCAATGTCATCCTCAGCAACCTGCTGGCCAAGTGGTTCCCCGGCCAAGTGACGGCATCGCAGCTCAGGCACGAAGGGAACCTCTTATATAAGGAGAAGAAGCTGCAAGCTGCCCTGCAGAAGTACGATGAAGCAGTCAGCCTCGGTAATGATACCCCCCCCGCCCCCCGAAATGATCTCCCACCTACCCACCCACAGGGGCAGAGTTAAGGGGGTTAATGCTGCAAGACTTAACTCCTTAGAATTTGGATTTTTGTGTGTGTGCAACTTTTGCGACTGATCGATCACAGCCAGGCAAAGGGGATGTTAGAAGCCCAAGTTTCTAGCAACCAGATTTGTCCTTAGAATGCTGCTGTATGTGTCATTTATAGTCTTGCTTTTAAATCTGAGCCTATTTACCAAGTATTTTGACCAGGGCAAGTGATAGACTTTCATCCCAGGTGCAGCCGTTGGGTGGTATTCCTAGCTATAACGTTGGAGTGGGTGTGGCAGTTCACATGCTGTGCCGAGGATCTGCCATAAAGCCGAGTCCTTTATAAAGAAGCAAACGTGATTAATTGCTGGAGTATTAAGTGTATTAGTGCCAGTTTAAAATCTGAATCAGTTTACCAAACAGTTTGTCCTGTACATACTACGGATTTTCAGCTTGTAGGTACAGGCAGCAGAGCATACATGACATAACGGTGCTCGTTGTGTTTGGTGTTTGTAGTTTGACAGGGTAAACTAGTATCCATCATATTTACCTCTCTTCTCCATCTCTTTTGGGGGGAGGGATAACCTTTAGGAATCTGTTATTGTATTGTTTTGTTTTTAAAGTCCAAAGTGAAACTAGGTCAGGAGAACAGTGTGTTGCATAAGCTTTTAGCCTGCGACTCTGGTCTGGATTCCCTGCCCCCTTCTTATGGAATGGTTGTATAACCAGTGAAGTAACAACAAACTGGGTCATGTTTCTGAAAGCATCCCAGAGGTTTGATTGTATTTATCAAAATTACGAGTGAGTCATTGTCACAGCTTGGCATTACATGGTGCTCATTGGAATATGCTTTATTTCAGGAGATGGTTGCTGCTTTTTGCCTAAAAAGGGCTTTTTCCTCTCTCGACAAACCTGACTTAGGCAGCAGCACGTGGTGAATCATTATTGGACATGTTGCAATGAGTAAAAAGATTTTAAATACCCTGGCCTAATTTGTTGAGGGATTTGCATGCCAAATGATTTTACTGGAGATTTAGTGCTAGATCTTAGAATAAATGCAGGTCACTTTTAGAAGTCATGACAGTTCTGTGTCCTCTACAGTCCCCACCCAACAGGAACATGGTAGTAATCCAGAACAGCTAAACGAACTTCTGTAAACACTATTCAGTTTAACAATGTCAAGCCCGTAATAAACATTACAAACGGTTGTGAAGAAAACTGATTTATTACTTAACTATAATCTGGCTTCAAAATAAGTAATGTTGCATAAACTAAATGTAAAAAAAAGTTAAAATAACCATAAGGGTTCTTAGTCTGGGATATCCTTTAATTAAAGATCAGAATTTTTTCTTAAACCATATTGTGCCTAGCTGTTACAGCACACAGTGTATGAAACAATGCGGTCATTTGGTCTATGCTGTTGTAATATTTATCTGATGGTTGCTGTTATTAGACCTTGTGAGTGAGGTAATATCTTTTATTGGACTAACTTCTGCTCACGAAAGAGAAGCAGTTGAGCTACAGAGTTCTTCTTCAGGTTGTCATTTAATTTCTTTTGATTATAGTTATGTGCCGTTTATGAATTTTGATCCCAAACCTTTTGAAAAGGGAGTTATTCATTTTAAAATCCCATCTATACTGTAGCAGCATTAATTGGGCCACAATAATACAGTTATGACATGCCTTAAATCTTTCTGATCAGCTTCTATAAACAATCTGATCCTCTGTCTGAGCTGGTGATTTATTTGTGAGCTGTAGTAAATTTTATGTATGCAGCGTTTAAAGCAGTTGTGTAATATAAATCTGACACCTTTGTACCTGGAAATCCCCAGTGAAATTGCCATCTCTCATTTTGTAATTGGTTATTTAAATAATGGATGTTTGCTTTCCTGAGACCACTGGAAAAAGGCATTTGCTTAAGAAAAGAGTCCTAAAGAATAGGGCCCATGTCTGTAATGTTTGTAGTAATTGAGTCAATGTTTCCATTACTTGCAGCTCCAAATGACCATTTATTATATAGCAACCGGTCCCAGATTAATTCTACTTTGAAATCTTATGAAGATGCATTGCATGATGCAGAAACAGCATGCAGGCTCCAACCATATTGGTCAAAGGTAAGTTCTAATTTTAACAAATGTATTTAGGGTAAAACCTCTTTGGCCATTCTGGTTACTTAGCAAATGTTGTAGCACAAAAGAACTGAACTTGAGAGATGTCTCAACATCTTAGATCAGTTGAACTCAAACACATTCCATGATGATACAACTGAGTTCTCTGGCTGGGGAGAAGGGCAGGGTGGCACAGGCTGCTGGCTGATGGACTAAGCACAATTGTCACTGACCTTTATGGAGGTCAGGCTCACATGCCCTGTTAAAAGTTGAGTGCAGTGCTTATATTGTGCTAGAAGGAAGCATTAAGGAGAAGGTTAGGAGATCAAGTTGCAGGGGGAGGCTCTGTCCAGTGATGAGATGAGGGATCCCTAGGACTTCCACTATACCAGCATTTAACTGTCCAGATGCTGTGAGGGTAAACTTGCATGTGTATCTGTTGTGAGGGTAGAGATGCAATACTTCTCTGAGAGCTAAATATGAAAAATCTTCAGACGTGTTGTACTTAAAAGCTCAGACTTCTTATATTTCTTCTTTTGTTATTTAAGTAATGTGGACTATCATAATTGCCTTGTGCCTGTATTTATTTCACTTTCGGAATATTTTTTTCATAGTAATCATCTTGCTTTAATAAAGAGGCTCAAAAGGTGGTAAAAGAAATAAACTAGAACTGTAGATCTGTTTGCTTTCAGGGTCACTTAAGGAAAGGACAAGCATTAGCTAATATGGGGAAAATAGAAGATTCTTTAAGAGAGTTTCTATTTTGCCTTGCCTTGGATTTTGGGAACAGGACAGCTAAATCAGAGGCTCAAAAGGTGAGTTCTTTAGCCTTGTGCAACAACACTTAGATACTGAAAATGAAATAGAGATGATCATTTTTTCCCGTTTGTGTGTGTGTATGTGTATACACATAATGTGTATGTAAAGATTACATGGTGATAGCTGGGGCAGGGGGGATTCCTGTTCTAATTATGTTTTGTGTCCATTGCTATACTTCGAAAAGTTTAATTGGCGATCACAAGAAACACAGCACATGGTGTATGGAAAGGCTGTTTTGTGTGTTTAAAATTAGTAAGAGTTGCCTATGTAACTTAGATAACAGGAGAGTTGTTAAAAATCAATGGGAGGTTAGTATTGCACTCCTAGACTCCCTGCAATTACACTTCCAGTCTGTTTCCTAGTCTTATTACCAGGTAGACTGATGCTATCTATTGGGACAGAAGTAGGAGTTTCTAGTTAATGTGGTATCAGTTTGATGACTTAAACTGTGAAAACACTGCACAGTAGGGCCAGGATTGCACTTGGGAGCAGCATCACTCTTTTCACAGCCACTCAAGATGCTGTGAGCATCAGCAAGCAGAGAAGGCATGAAAGGGAATAGAGTAAACAACGGAAGTCTTTTTTTAAAAACAGTTTCAAAAGGCAGCTAATGATTAAAGATAAATGGGCAGTGTGATAGATCTATAATAAGCCTCTTCTAATAGCAAACTAAGCTGCAGCATACAGCTGTTTGGTTACCTTTCTCTTTAAAGAGCTACTGCCGAGGTTGCCAATCCTTCTTTACATATCATGATGATTTTCAGTTATCAACACTTTAAGGTTTGCATGTGTATGTTTGGCACTTCGTTGAAAATCTTTGCTGAGACACTCAATATTATATAAAATATAATAATTTTAGTGGTGGTCCCTGCAGTGACAATAAACGAGTACATGATTGCTCTGTTATGAGAAAGTGTTCGTGCACCAGTTTGATTATAATATAGTCAATTTGGGAGGCTTTGAGTGATTGTAGACATTTGTGTGGTTTTTTTCCTGTGTGTTCCTGAATTGCCAGCATGTTCCTTTCCCAAAATGCAGTCTCATGCATTATCACTACAAAAATAATACATGAATCAATGACATCTTCTTGTTTGTTGGAGCAAGATATAATGAACTGATACGTCTCTAAATTCAGGCTCAAAGTAGCCTTGTCCAAGAATGCTATTCATTTCTAAGTAATAGGGTCCTGAGGATGAACTAGACCAGGGGTCTCAAACTCAAATGACCACAAGGGCCACATGAGGACTAGTGCATTGGCCCAAGGACTGCATCACTGACACCCCACCCTTGTTGCCCCTGGGCCTGCCCCCACTCCACCCCTTCCATGAGGCCCTGCCTTGCCTCTCCCCACCCCAACCCTGCCCCCAGGGGGTGCAGGAGGTGTGCACGGTGTGGCAGGGGGCTCAGGGCAGGGGGTTGGGGTGCAGAGTGTGGCAGGGGGCCCGGCGCCGCTTACCTAGAGCAGCTCCGGGGTGGCAGTGGTGCACGCTGGGGCCAGGGCAGGCTTGCTGCCTGCCCTGACCCGACACTGCCCTGCTCCGCTCCAGGAAGCAGCTGGAACCATGTCCCTCGGGGGGGTGTTGCTGCTCCTCCAAGTACCTCCCCTGCAGCTCCATTGGCCACGGTTCCCCGTTCCCAGCCAGTGGGAGCTGTGGGGGGCAGTGCCTGGAAGCGAGAGTAATGCCTGAAGCCCTCTGTTGCCCTCTCCTCTCTCTCTCTGCTCCCTTCCCCCTGGGCCCGCAGAGGCATGGTTCCGGCCGCTTCAGGGAGCGGCGCGGGGCTCACGGTGCCAGGGGATGGGCAGAGGGGCGTGCTGGGAGGAGGGGCACGGGGAACTTGGCAGGCTGCATGGGCCATGTGTTTGAGACCCCTGAACTAGACTTTGTCAGTTAGAGTGCATCAAAGGATACAATATTCTATTGATTTTTTTTCAGACTGTTTGCGTAACAGTGACATAGCCCCTTTTTATTAAATTCTTTAAGTGAAAATTTGTCATTCTGCTCATTGTAATTGGCAGTCTTCATTGGAATTCATTTTGACGCTGAAGGTTCAATCCTGCAGTCTTACTCACAAGAGGAGTCCCTTTTTTGGCTTGAACAGGACTATGGATTGATTCTTGTTAATGCATGATGTGCTCCACACACTTATGGAAGCATTGCTGGACCAGGCCTGGAGTTTGGTGAAACGATTGCAGTCTTTTCAAACATCGAATTCCTATTTTTTTAAATACATTCAGTGAATTGCACTGTGCTAATGGTTAGCAATTTGCTAATGGATTTTACAGATTCGTTTTCTGTTGGCAAGAAGCCATTGCCTGTTTTTCATGCCTGCAACTTTGCCACTGTCTCAGTTTTTCTTTCTCAACACACCAATTATTTCTAACATAAGAGATTTGATTAAGTCTGGACCTAGGGGATGGTAAGTGCCCTCAGTTCCCAATTACTTCAATGGGAGTTTAGGATGCAGAGCACAAACTTGTATTAAATTCCTCAAGCAGTAGCTGCAGACATGTTTATGTAGAACTCTAGTTCTGCAGTCTGCAGAACATAATCCATATGTGGATAAGCGGTGTTATCCTAAAGAACAAAACCGGTTGACGACATATCAGCACATTTAACTCTGAAATTGACACTCTCTTGCTTATTCTAAGCCTGCATCACACCAGTTTTTGTTTGTTCCTTTTGGGTTCACCCTAAATCTAATTGGTTGTTGTCCAGGGGTTCTTGAGTGGTTTTGCAAATCAAAGATGTTTCTGTCAACCATCCCCTTCCTCACAATCTCCACCTTCCCTTAAGATATTGTAAGAGAAGAACTAAGTCATGAAGCATGTATTCTGTTTTATCACAGCTTCTACTTAGTTTATTTTCACCCATCCCGGGAAACGCTCAGGAACACTTACCAGATACCCTGCAGCTGTTGTCACCTCACTCTAGATTGAAGGGGAACCTTCTAAATTCAGTGGGATCTGGAGACAGCAGCCATAACCTACCAAGATTGCTCAAGGTAAAGATAAATTCTGATGTGTGGTTCTTAATTTTGATGTGTTGTATGGGACATTGAATAATACTTTTTCCAGATTGTTTTTACTGAGAATCAGAATACTTCATACAGACAAGCTAAAGAGTACTTTGGGGATTGAAAAGATGCAACAAACTAATTTACTGGATTCAACTTAATTGATGCATAAAAAAGGAAGGCTGTCAGACTTCAAAAGATTTATTCTTTTATAGACTAGATCCTTCTTTTCTTGCGTGTCAGAATTAATCCCTTTACCTGTGATAACAAATTCTAGATCTTCCATGTAGTTTACAGCAGAGATGGGCCTGAGTTGTAAAATTTGGATCCAGGTGTCCCCAAAGTTTGGGAGGTGTTCAGATCAAGGATTTTTATTTGGCCCTTAATTGATAGGCCATCCACCCTGGATTCAGATTAGCTATTCTGGGATCTTTACTGATAGGGGTATATGAGCCAGCCACGAGGTTGGTTTCAGATCCAGAGTTCACTAATGTTTATGGGAGTTTGGATTCAGAGGTTTGGCTGAGGACTATCTTTGTTTCATCCAAACATGAAACTCCATGGGTGTAAATTCTCTAACACAGCTGTAGGAAAGCTTTGCGCTAACACCTGCAAACTAGAATGGTGGCTTTTGCACAGCTCTGCTCAGGTGCACCCTTAAGTCAATGCCATAGTCTTCTGGAAGGCCTTTTGTGCTTTCTGAGAGGCCCCCTCCCTCAGAGCACCATTCCTGAATGAGGTAGGTTTTTGGGAGGAGAGGAGACAATTCAACCTCCTATACCTGCCTTCCTGTGTCCTATGGTGTGATGGCTCTTGACAATGACCTACAGTATCTACATTCATATTCACCAGGGAAGTAGGGGGGATCAGTCCCTTCATTTGATTTGGCAAACTGGTAGGCGTTGTCCTATGAAATGGTTACTACCTGGCTGTTGCGTGGCAACAGTAGGATTAAGGATGATGCAGCAAAACTATTTCAATTTATGACCTGCTGTCCGGGATATTGTGACTGCTGTAAAGAAGAACCAGCAGCCAATTTTAGCTATTGAGTAAAAGATCCATCTCACTGAAGCAGCCTCTTGTATGTACTTTTCCTTTTATCAGTTTTGTGTATACTCCTACTCCTCCCTTGGAATAAAGATCATATGGTGTTTAGGCTTTTAAACTAGCAGTGTGATATATAAAATGTTTTTCACTCTTAACTTAAAGCCAGTCAAATGGGTTTTTCCATAGTTCAGGAAATGACTTACAGGGTGAGACTGCCAAAAAACTGCCTGAATCAAGTATCATGGCTAAGTTATAGACCCCTCTAAATGAAGGCTGATAACACAGCAACACTGGGGTATGTGTGCTTGTTTTGTTGTGTATTATGGGAAGATGGTATTTTTGACTGAAAATAAGGCCCAGGCCCAGACCCAGTGGTTCTCAAACTGGGGTCCATTGGTTTGCAGAGCCCTTCCTGATGGTCCACAACATGACAACTTTTGAGGTCTGAGCAGGAGTGTATGCGCATGTGTGGAGTTCTCTTACAAAGTGATCTGCAGAATGAAAATGCTACAGAACTGCAGTCCTGATGTACAATCATCTCTTTTGCACAGGTAAATGTGGAACAGAAAAAGTGTTTCCCTGCTCAGGAAGAACAAAAAAGGACTGACCTTGGCAGTCTGAGAAAATCCATTCAGATGATAGAAAGTGTAAAAGGCTGCTCAGAAGATGAGAACAAACATGACTCCGCCCCAGAGTCTGCACTTCTCATTTCTGAGAAATGCAGCCTTCTGAAGAGAAAGCACTGCTCTGAGGAAGTGAGAAGTGCTGAGGTGCCCTGCAAACTCATGAAGAAAGGTAAACCTGTTTAATAAAACTGCGGGCTGGTCCTGTACTATGAAATCAGTGGGAATTTTGCCTAAGTAAGGAATGCCGTGTTGGATCCTTAATTCCAGCAGGAGTTTTCTCTAGTAAAGAGTGCAGGACTGGGCTCCAAATTAGACTTTCATGTCTTTCCTAATGACTCTGGATTGTAGTCAGGGCTTGAACTGATGTGGCCTTCCAGAGTCAAGATTCCTCTGTAAAAGTAGTTACACTAATCAATCTAGAGAGAGAACAAAAGGGATTGGGCCAAGCCCTTGTTTACCAGTTGGCACTGACATTTCTCATCATTCTCAGGGCTCATGTATGCTTATGGCACTCTGTCCAATAGTAATAATATAATTAAAGTCAGAATGTCTTGACGTGCTTTATTCATACTTACAAAGCACGAATGTTGTTCATTGCTCATAATGTCTGAGATCTCAGAAGTGTTTGGGCCTGATTCGTTCTCCATTTAGTGGATATACAGTGGCATGACAGGAGAATCCAGCCCTTTATATATTTCCATCAGTGACAACATGGTTGTGAGAGAGACACTGTTAATGCAAGACTAAATTCAAGCCTGTTGTGAGTTATGGCCACTTATGCCAAGGCTGATTTTGGTGTCTGCACGTAAATTATTCATATGATCCTAATGATTCAATAACTACCCATAAATACATGCAGTATGTGATCATAGTACGTGTTAAAAATCAGATGCTGTTTTGTGAACTGACAAAACAGTCTGTCTCTGAAATGTTAAACCAGTCACACAGCTGTGTCCAATTATATATTCCAGTGATTTTTTTTTTTTACAATTATAAATAGGTACAATTGATGCCAAGGGATCTAGTGCTGGGTGCCGCATTCCATTTGAATTTGTGGACCCCTCTGACCTGGATTGCTCTTTGTGTATGAGGTATCCATTATTTTCTACTGAATGTTTTTATGTTGTACCTGTTTTTCACTGCCATGATCTATGGCATTCCCTAGCTTGCTTGGTTGCTTATTTTTCTGTCATTTGGAAGCTGTTTGGTGTGGGATGGGTTTTCCCCCCTCACTTGTAGTTATTTGGTTCTGAAAAGTTAACTATGAATGGGACTATGACTGAAAGCTTTTGATGTGCCCCAGACGAATGACTGTTCTGACACGATGTATCTTTTGCCAGAGTTAAATAGAGTAATGAACGTATCTGAAAGACTTCTTACCAGCCACCATGTGGAAGTCAACACTTAGTCCTCTGCAGTTAATTTAATACATATGCCATGTAGCGATTTTTTTTTTTTCATAATGCTTGAAATATTTGAAGAGTTGATTTCTATGAAAACACTTTACTGTAGTGGCACCATTTTACATAAAGTGGTGTGTGTGTGTTGCAATAGTAAAGGCCTTATAAGCGAATAGAAGTCCTTTGTGTGGGTCTCTAGTACTTAACCAAAATTCAGCACAGGTAACCAAACATAGGCTTGATATATACTCGCTCACTGTTCTGTTCACACAGTTAAATATCACCTGATTTCTCCTCAGAGATGCTTCTAATTTAAACAGGAGTTGCCTAACACATTAGTTTTATTATTGGTCTTCCATGCTCCATTAAACTTTGACAGAGGCAGATACATCTTCCCAACTAACATTTAAAAATCCACAATAGTTAAACTATTCTTCCAAATAAAATCTCTAGCTTCAAGCCAGTGTGTGGCAACAAGTTAAACCGTAGAAAAGCACAACTATATTGTAGCTATTATAGGTCAACAAAAGAGCAAGTGTAGACTGCAGATAAAGAGTTCAGATACAAGATGCTAACCTAGTTCTTGTAGCTATGTACAAACAAGCCTGACTTCAAATCATGTTTGTTAAAATGTATAGCAAAACTAAGTATAATTAACATTAGAATTGTGTGCAGAAGATGTAAAGTTTAAGCACCTTTCACAGATCTGTCAGTTTGTGTAATTTCAGGAGTTACTTAAGCAGTCCTCAATTAGGATGATTACCTTGACGTGCAACCATAAGAATAAGGAGTTGTTGTTTTCTCAGGGTTCTGACAAAGACACAGTCACACCCCAGGGAGGAAAAAAAAAATCCCCAAAACCAATTAGCTGTGTTCTAGATTAATCTCCTATTAGCTTTTAGCTTTTAAATGAATTGGTGTTTGGTTTTTTGGGGTTGGTTTTTTCTGGACACATGGCTGCACCAGTTTGGATTTGTCATTCTTTTGACAAAAGTCTTCAAATATTTTTGCGCCATCTTAAGATTGTTTAAAACAAAATGAAATATTTTGGAAGAAATAGTGTATTTGGTTTGGCTAGTTTCAGCTTCAAACAAATTTTTAAAATAAAACAAATAAAATCAGAAGCCTAAACTATAAACCTGAACAAGTGCTCCAAAAATTTACACAGCTATCAAAAGATTCAGTATTCGTAAGAGCAAAACTTTCTCCGACACTCCCTCCCTCCACCCCTACCATATGCGCACACAATTTGAATTTGGCTGTTTTAATGAGGATGTCAGTTTGACTGTTTAGAAAGCAATTTTCAGATACATTTTTAAAAAAATTACTTAGCTCTGACCCTTTATCTTCCCTGACTGTCACAATATTGGCCCTGATCCTGAAACTCAGGACAGCACAGATCCTTGCAGCCACATAGAGTCCCACTGAAGTCCTTGAGACCACATGGATGTAAGGGCCTGTGTAAGGAGATCCTGTTGGAGGATCTTCCTCTTGCCACTGATATTAACACAGAGTGGTCCTTATCCATATTATGTAATTCAGAAATGTCTTATCCATGATTTTGAGGCTGAGGTGTACCTTGGACTAATAGTGACCTTTCACCAACTAACTGCAGAAGCTACTATTGACGTACTTCGTGTAAGTGGTAAAGTGTTGTTGACCTATATCCACTTCAGCAGCATGCAGTAAGCAGTGGCAGAACATGTTTTGAGGTGATGAGTCACCCATTCCAGCTGTGGGGGGCCCAGCAAACTGTCCTGATAGGAAGAATAGTAAGATGCCAATATGGCAGCTCTTTTGTGACCTAAAAATCAAAAAGGTATCCTACAGAAATGGAAACATGGACAGATTGTTAAGGATGAGGTATATTCGGTCCTGCCTTAGCCTAGGGGCTGGCTGGATGAGCTCTCAAGGTCCCTTCCAGCCCTACATTTCTATGCTTCTGTGTTTGCTTGGAAGGTATTTCCCAACAGGGGTGAATATTTTTGCTGTTGTCCTACTGCACCTGACATGTGGTCTCAAGAAATCTTTCTCTAAAATATATATTTCTCCAATTTGTGAGGTTTAAATCAGCCCCCATTAAACTCAGTAGCAAAACTCCCATTAGTGCAGTAAGAGCTGGATCAGGACTATGATCTAATAAAGACATTTCCTGTGCTGTAAATTTAAAGTTGTATTTGTCCAAGTAAATTAATTGTAAGTTGATTAAATATACACTCACTTTAGAACTTGATATTAAGCATTTTAAAGCAAAACAGGTAATATTCTGCAGTAAAGTTTCTGCTCTTCGAACAATTGACAGGATTTTAACTGATGTGCAACAAGATAACTGGCATTATAGAATCCCATGTGTTCCCTCACTAAATGTCTGTATTTATAGCAATTAATAAACTGGCTATTGCTTTTTTTGTTAAGTGTCATTAGGAGTCAGTATGTTCTTAAACATACTTTGCATGCTGAAAAAATTAAGTATGGAATTGTTTTTATGCATGGACAGTAGCACCCAGATTTATCTTGATAAACCAGTTTTTTCTTTTAAAAAAAAAATTACCTTTAATAAAGTGAACTTAATTTTATTTAGCCTGACATAACTACTTATGAGGCCTTAAAATATTGAGTGGGCTTTTTTAAGATCAAAGTAATTGGTTTTGAATGGTCTAGTTTCAATGATTAGAGAGACTTTCGTAACATTCCTGGGGTTTTGGGGGGGTTTTTTGGTTTTTGTTTTTTAAATGCTCATCAGCAGGGAAAGATCTCTTTGGAATTTATATACCTTCTTCCACTGAATTTAGCCAGAAAAGACCACTAACTTGAAAACAATCACAATGTGTATAATGTTTTGATGAAATATGACTCTAATGTGCATTTATTTTGTGGGAGAATGTTCAGCTGGAAGTTAGAAGCTATGTAATGTATTCAAACAAAACTAAATTCTCCAGCATTAGATACGGTAACAATAGTGTATACCAATTTTATTAATCCTATAGGTCCCAAAACAATTATGCATGTGCTTAATTTTACTCATGAGTAAGGGTTTGCCAAGATCAGGCCCTTATTTTTAATCAGCTTAATTTGAAAAACATAAGGCCTATCTTATTATTTTGTACTGCCATTCATCACCATAGCATGAGTGCAGTCCTGGTCAAACGAAAATCAGTGACAAAACTTTTGTTAACTTCAGTGGAACCAGGATTTCAGAGAACCTTCAACATTAGATTGGCAATAGCAAAATGCCTATGTTGAATAAATACAAAAATTGTGAAAAGCAAGAAACAAATTTCTGACTAAAGTGCACAGAATTCTAACTACTGAATAGATATGAAAAGATGTTATGAAGTAGCCTTTTATCTTCTTGCCACACGATATTGTCGCTTTTTTGTTGTTTGTTCCATTCCAGGCTTTTTTATGAACCTGTCACCACGCATTGTGGGCACACCTTCTGCCTGAAATGTCTTGAAAGATGCCTAGATCACAACCCAAAATGTCCCCTGTGCAAAGAAGGCCTTTCTGAGGTAATGATACATGAATTTAGTCCACATAAACTGGAGGGGAGGGGGAATTAATGATTTCAGAAATCCACTGGTATATCCAAATATACTTGAAATCCCATATGATTTGGGGAAGAAGCCTTTTTTTAAATGTCTCTATAGCTCCAAGAGCTCATGAAGTTTTCTGTGTTTAAACACTTAAGACCTAAAGCCCTGATCCAGCACAGAGCTCACTGTGTGGTTGCAGATTGAGATCAGCAGTGCTCTGCCTAGTTAGCCCATGTGGCACATGCTACTGGAACAGGGCTAAGGTGTTACTTTTTGTCATTAATTGTTCACTTGAACTTCTTCAGTCATGTTCTTAATTCATGCCTTAAAAGGATACTGTCAAGTAGCTTAGATGCTAATTTTTCCCTGCCTTAAAATTGTTAAATTATTTGTGTGGCCTTCACTAGTAGGATTTGGTATGCTTTCTTGCTCTGTCTTTTGCAGGAATGCATATTTGTAATGAAAGTTTTTTATAAAAATTTGGGAGGTGAGGGTTGGCAGGGAATAAACTATTAAATGTCTCCAGATTTCAAGGGTGGGATTTTTAAATATGCTTGGCACTAGTCAACTCCCACGAACTAACAATTTTTAATTGTAGTGGAGAGGGGGAAGAGAGTAGCTAGGGTTTGTAGAGTCTATACAATAATATTTTGTTCCCTCTTCTGGCTCTGTGATACATTATGTCAATGGCACTAGTGTTGACTCGTTGCTGCCCCAACCAAAAGTAAACAAAATGAGTACAGTTAATTTTAAGCTCCCTGGGAAACACAGCAATGATATAGATGTATAAAAATTCTGAGACACACCTGAACTAAACCAGTAGGGAAAGAAATGATCTCTTCAGAGTGAACACATTTAAAAGACACAGGAAACTCTAAATGATTACCACATATACTATCATAAGCCAGTTCATTTATAAGCTGACCCCCCCCCCCCAACATGGATAAGTAAAAATGGAAAATTTTTATGACCCATTCATAAGCCGACCCTATAATTCAGGGGTTGGCAAACTTTGACTCCTGGGCCATGAGGATAAGCAGCTGGCGGGCTGAGAGGTTTGTTTACCTCGTGTGTTGGTAGGCAAGGAGGTAAGCCTAAGTAAACAAAGTGTTCCGGCCTGCCCGCTGCTTACCCTGATGGGCTGGGTTAGCAACTAGTACAGAAATTTTGGGGCAGAGGGGGAAGAAGCTGGGGGTCAGGGGAGTAATCCCTGGGACCCCCACACTCTCCCCATCCCTTCCCACCTTACCTGGGGCACGCCAGGGGAGAATGTCTCTGGCCTGGCCAGAGCTGCTCGGCGGGCCAGACTGGGCAGCATGGCTGCAACCTGTCAGCCCCGGAGCTGCAGCTGCTTGGGAGGCTGTGGGGAGAGCAGCCTGGCCAGAAGCTGAGACACTCTGGCCCTGCCTCCTCCCTGCTGGCTGTCCTGCCTCTCCTTGCCCCCTCTGTAGGGAGGGGCTGTGTCCCAGCTCTCCCTCTCTCTATACCTGTTCATAAGCCGACCCCCTTCTCTGATGCTTCTCTTTTTTTTTTACTAAAAAAATTCGACTTATGAACAAGTATATATGGTACTGCACTTTGACACTTTAACTCTTTCAATGTAGTAATGAAACTGAAGCTCATCATGCATCCAGCTGTTTCTGCTAGGTCTTGGGGAAATACGAAAGCCCACAGGAAAGGGCCACCCCCCAGCAAAATGACACAGTAGCTTTTTGGGGGTTCAGTTACTGTCTGTGTAGGTTATCCATACCAATTACAGGAGTAATAAACAAAGAACCCAATCCTGCAAGCTCTGGGCATGGAATTCCCCATGACATCCGTTTGATGCATGACGTTCATGTAGGATATTGGGTTGTAGTGCTGTTCTGTATTGCTTTGAAAAGTCTTCTGAAAAATCAGTGCCCTTCCCATCTCTTTATAATAGTGTGGTGCTGCAGGAGTACACCCAAACCAGTAAGGGGTGGTCCTCACCTCTCCTGTAACCCTGGGTACTCCCATGCTGTACAGCTCTGGCTCAGAGCCCTGACGCCAACAGCCTCTCACAGCACAGTGGCTTCACCCTAGAGTCGACCAGTCTGGTAGCTGCTTGCCGGGGTAACCCCAACAGCCCTTCCAGTCTCGGATCTCTCCAAAACCATCACATACAAGACGACAAGTGCATGTCTGGCTTCAGTAAAAAGACCAGAGTTGACACTTCTATAGTACAGTAATATTGTATTGAATCAGTTGACTCAATTGCTTATTCTTTGGAGTCCAGAATCCCAGGTCCTGGGTGTCTGGACCTTGATTCCCACAAGCAGGTTGGAAAGCAAGGAGGGAAATGGATTAGTGACCATTTCTGTTTATAATGGAAGTGACCAAATACAATGAAGAAAAGGCTACATCGGTGGAAGCTTTAGTAAAATAGCACATGGCAGCCATTGCTATACATTGTTTGATAGCTGCTCAGTTGTGCCTTCTTGTTGCAGTGCTTGGCTCTGAGGAAATACTGCAAAACAGTACTGATGGAGGAGTTAATAGCGAAGTATCTTCCAGAGGAACTCACTGAGAGAAGGAAGATTTATGAAGAGGAAATTGCAGAGCTTTCCAAGTACGTAATCAGTTTGCGTGGGCTTTCGTGGGGGCAGGGTTTATACCAATCTTTAAAAGTAGTTTAGCTAGCAACTGAATGGCTCTCATCACTGTAGAACATGTCCTAAGGTACTGATAAAGGAGCTTACTCTGTATTACGTGATTCAAGAAGGGAAGGGTTCAGACACACAAGACTAAACTGCAAGCTATCTGGTAGCATGCTCTTGTGGAGGAAATCCAAGTCAATAATATGAGGTGTATTACAATGACATTGTGTTCTCTTGACCTTTGCACATGTCACAATGGCTTGAAGTGGAATTTCACCCCAGTACACATGGATTGGAAATTGGATGGGAAAGGGGGAGAGTTGAGGAACGTCCGAGCTCTAAAGCAGCCTCGAGAGATGAGGTGATAACTCTTTCTGGCTTTGCTGGAAGGATTTAAAAAAAAAAAATAGTTCCATTAATTATAATGGAATATCATTACCATTATCTGGAAAGATGAAAGCAAAAAATAGTTGAACTGTTTTTGTATAATACAAAAATCTTGTTTTTCCATTTGATTTTATTGTAAAGCACTCTGAGATCTTAGCAAGATAAGGCATCCTCTAAATTGCATGGTTTCATCATATGTCTGTAGTTTGTACCTTTCTAATGCTTTCTCAAAGATGGTGCATGTTTTCCTATATATAGTGGGGTTTTTTCTTATAGCTTAAATAAGAACGTTCCCATCTTTGTCTGCACAATGGCCTATCCTACAGTCCCTTGCCCTCTGCACATCTTTGAGCCATGTTATCGACTGATGATTCGAAGATGCATGGAGACTGGCACCAAGCAATTTGGAATGTGTATCGGTGATCCTATCAAGGGGTGAGTGAGCAGTGCACGCCAGTGGTGGCAGTTGCATTTCTAGGTCAGACCAGTGATCTGTTTAGTCCAGTAGCCTGACTGTACTAGCTGCCTCAGAGGAAGGTGCTGAAAACCCCATAATGGACAACTGTGGAATAACAGGCAGGAGGGTGGTGGTGCGGGGGGGGAAGGTGGGGCGGTGTTTCTTCCTAGCAGTGTTAGTGGTAGGCTGATGTACTGAAGCGTGAAGATAAGATTTATATCCCTTACTGTACACTTTTACCCTGGCTCACAGAAGGTTTAGGTATGGCTTGAGGAAAAAAGTATTTTCTTAGTTTTAAATTTATTTCTTTGGTACCGCCAGCCAAGTTGGAATGCTAACAAATTTTACTATCAAAAGAAGTCATGTTATCAGGTCAGATTGACATCTCCACTGTATTAAATATAGTGGTTGGGATAGAAGTATAGTCAGCTTAGTACATGGACTGGCTGAGCATTTACATCATGCCATTTACAGCAAAGTGCCAATCTTGTATCACCCTGCCTTGAAGCCCACATCTGCATTTTGACTTCTCACCAGTGTCATAATGGTCTGTATGAGCCAGGGACTGCAAAGCAAAGCTTACTAAAATCATTGGTAAGTTTTTTTTCTTTGTAGATTTCATAGTCCTTCCATAGTGCTTACTATCCTTAACCCTACTGGGCCATAGAGTTTTCACTGAACATTTGAAGTTCTTACATTTTGAAATGTAGATAAAAAGTGAAATATCCTTCTAGAACAGTTGCACTGGTGCAGTATGTGATTACCTAAGATATTCCATTGCACAAGAAATTATCAGTATTCTAAAATTCAATGGCAACAAACTACATTAATGCAGAATTAAGGTTGTTCAGGGGTATATTGTTCCCTTGCAAAACACTGAGTTGAGCAAAACTCAAACTGCTGAAAACCAGGAAATGCCCAGTTAAGATTGCCCATGCAACCTTAAATCTGCCCTCTTTCAGCAATGCTCCAGTATGCCATGTAACGGCACACTTTGCTTTTCCAACCCTATAGTTGCTGAAATGTGCTAGGTCTTTACCTCCTTTTTACTGCTCATTCATTCTCACTCACAGGATTCCATCTAACACTATTAAAGGACAAAAATGAGAGGAAAATTATCATAGCTCCTGGACACACATCTCTGATATGATCCAATGAATGAGATGAACACCAAGAATAAGGCTCAGATTATTTCCACCCAAATGAATCCCCACAATGCCCAGTATGACACAGCTTCTTAAATCACTGGTTAGATGATGCAGAGTGGGCAAAATATGATGCCTGCGCTGTCCGTTCCTCAGTTCTGTGCAATGTTTCTTTGAAAACCATCACATTAATCTGCCCTAGTAACTACTTGGCCCAACCAGTCCCCCCAGGAGCTAATGAAAACAGATTTTTTTTCCCCCAGGCAAGTCTTGAACTGGTGGTTTACCACCCATCCCTGTGAATCCCCTATAAACCCCTTTCCCTTGCTGCAGCTCCAAACCCCTCTCCCCTTATTACTCAATTCCTCAGCCTCCTAATAGCCATCTCCTTCCAGGAAGCAGTCACATTTAATTTTTTTCCTCCCCTGTAGACTTTGATTACATTCTCCCACAAAATAAAATTGCCACCTATGACTTGCAAATAGCAGCTACCTCTGGCCACTCAGTCCAAAACTCCTTTTGTCTAAGATGTGGGGCTTGTAATTAATTTATCCTTCGTTATGTTAACTGAAGAGGATGAGTTCACCACCATCTGTCTTAGTGTGGTCTGTGATTCATCCAGCCATTAGTCCATCTCAATTTAACAGAACAAGGCAGCAGAAGGGAACTGGTTTGATTTTGGTTTTGAGGCCTGTAACTTGGATCCCCTAGGTCAGATAACCCCACATTTGGATCATTAATGCTACCCTTTGCCCCCATGAGGCACACCAAATTTCATAGCAATCCAAGTAACCATTTGGCTTTTAGAGTACTTACAAAAGTCAAGCTTTAAAACGTCTAAAATGGCAGGCGTGGAAACCCTCTAGCCACCTTTCTGTATTGGCGCATATGCGCTGTAAAAGGTACATTTTCTTAAATACTATTCTCCGTTTGGGTCCCCCAAAAATTGAATGGGTGCCATGCACTACCTGGAGTAAAACTCTGATTTGAGACCATTGTGATCTGCATCACATTAATAGTTAACTTTAATCTCTAGCTCTGTGTGCAGGGAAAAAAACCCCACCTAGAAACTCTTTGAAAAATGGCTTGGGTGGGATGGGGGGGGAAGGGCTTGTATCTCAGAACCCCTAGCCCAAAGGATCCCAATTCTTGGTCACTAAGCCAACTGTGAACTTTCCTGAGGCAGGCCAAATTTCAAATGAATCCAGCTAAGTGCCTCGGTTTTAGAGAACTTAGAAAAGTTGGCCTTATTATAATGGTGCTGGGCATTCAGCTGGTCAGCTTGCCTGAACATTCATGAAGGTACAGTTTTGAAAAGAAGTGTTGTATAACCTGAAGGAGAACAATAAAAATATGCATTACATGTTGCACTCATTGACACTGGTAAATATCTTTGTATTAGAGTGGCTGTTCAGTAAATCTACAGAACTGAACCTGGAAAGAATACAGCCAGTTTATTTGCTTTTGTTTTTATTTTAAATAGGTTTGCTGATTATGGCTGCATTCTGGAGATCAGAAATGTTGAATTCTTTGCTGACGGTCGCTCTGTAGTAGACAGCATTGGCAAGAGGAGGTTTAAGGTGGTAGAGCACAGCCAGCGTGATGGATACAACACAGCAGATATTGAGTACATTGAGGATCAGAAGGTGAATTTACCAAAGTTTTTCTTTATAAAAGTAGTGTGTATCAGGATGGGATCTTGCCAGGCTTCCTAATAGGGTACTTCAGGTTTGCTTTATACCTGTAATCTGATTGGATCTGGCCCTAGTCCCACTGAAATCAATTTCCAAATTGGATTGGGTCCATTATCCCCAATTTTTTTTAAGTGCACTATTATTGAGAAAATATGTAACACACTCAAAATGTGTTAGGTGCTGTGCAAACCTGTTCTGTATTTACAGGAAGACAGTGCCTGCCACAAAGTTTTCATACAAAAAAAACCTGAATACAAATCATTTGGGGACCCATTTTCATTTAAATATATAACTGTAGTAAGTGGTGGTTGGATTTAGCCTGACCAACATTTTGTTCTGAAAATGGATTTTTTTGTTTTAGAACCTAGGGGTGAAGAAAAAGGTTGAGAGGAACGTAGACTGAGATACTTCTCAGAAAAATAAACCAAAGAACAAACTTTCAGGATCTGCCCTAGAGTTTTCAAAAGAATTAAGAGTGTGTAGTGCCTTTTGAAAATGTAATTGGAATTAACTCCAGCCTCACCCCCTCTCTCTCTGTGCTCTCTTCAGGTACAAGGAGAGAGCTATGCTGAGTTACTTGTTCTACATGATTCTGTGTATGATCAGGCTTATATGTGGTTTAACTCACTCAAACAAGCACTCAAGAGTCGAATTCTCAGTCATTTTGGTCCAATGCCAGCTAAGGATCCTGACCCACAGGTACTTGACATTATATTTATCCAGGAATAGAGGTTGTCATTTTTATTGATTACAGAAAGTTTAGCAATCACACTGATAAACCAAGAAGAATTTTCTAATTCACTGAAGAAAATATTAATCCTCTTCATTGACCCTGTGTAACCTGTTAAATATCTGAATTGTTGCCATAAGCTACTGCTGCAGTAACTCTGAGCAAGTCAGTATTCATATTTATTTCATTTTAACTTCCTGAGAAATATTGACCAAATTAATCCCTATTGATTTCAGTGAATGTGCACCATTTTGTAACGTAACTAAATTTGTCCCAAAGTTTAGGTAGAAAATAGCAATTGTACAAAACAGTGACAACTGCAGGACAAACTTGATACTAGTGTTACAGGACTCAGTACTGCAAGGTGCTGGATACCCTAAACTCCAAGTACTAATAGAGTATAACAGATGTTAGGGTGCTAAATCCCTAATAGATAGGGCCCTACCAAATTCATGGCGATGAAAAACGCATCACAGACCATGAAATCTGGCCTTCTCCCATGAAATCTGGTCTCTTATGTGCTTTGACCCTATACAGACTTCACAGGGGGAGACCAGCGTTTGCAAATTGGAGGCCCTGACCCAGAAGGGAGTTGCAGGGGGGTCACAAGGTTATTTTAGGGGGTCGCGGATTGCTACCCTTACTTCTGTGCTGCCTTCAGAGCTGGGTGGCCAGAGAGCGGCAGCTGCTGGCCAGGTGCCCAGCTCTGAAGGCAGTGCCCCACCAGCAGCAGTGCAGAAGTAAGGGTGGCAATACCGTACCATGCCACCCTTCTGCACGGCTGCCTTCAGAGGTAGGCAGCTGCTGACTGAGGGCCCAGTTCTGCAGGCAGCAGCGCAGGAGTAAAGGTGGCAACACCATACCATGCCCTCCTTACCATACCACACCGGCGCCACTGCCAACAACAGCAGCACAGAAGTAAGGGTAGCAGAGCCACAACCCCCCCTACAACCTTGCGATCACCCCACAACTCCTTTTTGGGTCAGGATCCCTACAGTTACAACACCTTGAAATAGCTGAAATCATTAAATGTATTTTTTAAATTGACCTAAATGGACCATGAATTTGGCAGGGCCCTTACTTATAGGTTTGGGCCCACTAAGACACAGTATGAAGATAATGCAGAAGACACAAACCACATATTACTAGAGGCAAAAATGGGTCTAATCCAAACACTCTAAATTATAGAAAAGTTTAGGATCTGGGTATAAACTGTGTACGTCTAACCAGAAGTTATTAAAATGGCATTTGGAGGGACCCTATAGAAAGCATTTGTTACTAAGAGCCAGTAAAAACATATTGTTCCATACCAAGATATTTTTTGTCACTGACAGCATCTTAGCTTCTGTATCATAATGTATGTGTTCTCTATTGCAGGCTAGCCCCAATGGCCCTGCGTGGTGCTGGTGGGTCCTTGCTGTCCTTCCACTTGAGAGTAGAGCTCAGCTTCCGTTTCTTGCCATGAAATCCCTGAAAGACCGCTTGAATGGCATCAGACGTGTCCTTACGTTTATGTCCCGTACAAGGTCACGATGATGCTGAGAACCAGCTGTGAAGCCTCTTGCAATACTTGACTGGAGTTTCTCTTGTAACTATATCTAACTGCAATAATGTCTTATGGATTTGTGTGTCAAAACAGGACAAGTTTTGAAGTCTAACTTTCAAAGGAAATAAAATATGAAGAGCCAAGGATATTTACAGATCATCCAGTAGTATCCATTTGATCTCTGAACTTTCTTGAGACGAGTATTCAATTGTTGCACTGCTAGGCTATTATCATCGGTGTTACATAACAGAACAAAGTGGTCTTGTTTGCCATAAACCTTTTGAAAGTTTGAGGTGGGTTTCCTGTAGTAGTAGATAAAGGAAATCTGTGTGGTTTAATGTGAAAGAAATACTGATAGTGTTAAAGCATTATTTCAATGAACTGCAAAGTCTTTTATTCCAAATGGTTCAGGTTTATGTAGCATTGTGTATTATAATGTCCACAACTTCTGTTTGATCATTTATTTTTGCACTATGTCTTTTTTGGTTTCCAAATGTATATTTGTAATTATTTGTGTACATTCTCTACACAGAAAGTAAGCTGCTCTATTTATTTATGGTGTCTTACCATGTATGAATGACTAGGGGAAAAGATATTAGGAATACACAAGCTACTACTTCGATCATTTTTCAATACATTTGTGTTTTGAGTACTTTGAATGTTTTTCTACTATCTCCAGTGATCTATATTCTAAGAAGGATTGCCCCCAACACAGCCAGCCATGAATATGCAGGCTTTGTCTGAAACAGTTCATTGTTGCTGGGTAGAGCTTGATCCTACAATCTTAACTGGTCCCCAATCAAGCAAAGCACTTCAGCATATGCTTAAGTGTATTTGGGGCTTTGGGTAATAAACTTCAGTGGGCTTTGCCCAGAGAGATGACTGAAGGATCCAGCCATTAATTTTGCACAATATAAAGAGTAGCACTATGCAGCAGTTTGCAGTGAAATGTTGTATTTGAATTGCTATGAGAGTATCACAGCTACCTACAAACACAATGCAGGAGCTGATAGGTGTAAGAAGCAACCTTACACAAAAGAGAACTAGAGAGGGGTATTTCACTTCAGGTTATTAGAGATTCTTTATATCAACCCTTTTACATGTTAAGATCTTATGTTTGTAATTAATATTATGATTTTTTGCTATGTAGGGCTCCAGGAGGGCTCACAAGAAGGAAGGTATTTTAATAAACTTTCTATTTATTCCACCTCCACCTCCAGATTTTTCCATTAGCCACAAGTCTCTACCTGATCTCTTTGTGTCTCCTGTCAGACTGTGAGCAGCTTGATAGCTAATGGTTAAAACCCCAAAGGCAAATAAAACTGGGTTTCACTTTTTCTGCATCTTTTGCACTGTGTAACATTTTGGGCCTGATCTTGCTTCCATTAAAGTCAGTTGGAGTTCTACTATGGACTTAAGTGGGAGCAAGTTTGGGTCTTTGTATCTAAACTATGGATTTCTCTCTTCAGAGAGCAAGTAGGATGGATGAAAATTCATATTACCCAGAATAGTATTTATTAGTGCATACCCTTCTGGAAAAGTCCTGTAGAATTTAATAGAATATTGTCATCTTTCCATAGGCTTTTAAAATCATTTTAGTTGAGATCATTTATTTTATTTCAGTTTTATGGTTTTGAGAGTAATTTATGAACCCTGTTAAGTTTCTGTAAAATGTAGTTTTTATCCTTAAGTGCCACAGAAACAAATTCACACGTTTCAGTATTCCATCTAGTGAGGCAGATTGAAAGTATATTTTGTTGCTTTAGCTACCTTGTAAATACTACAGGAAACTCATTTCCATGCTGTTAGTTTGCCACACTTTTCTGTGGATGGTACTGTGCCTGTTTGAGAGAATAATATACGTATAGGGCTTCTGTTTTGGGGGTTTATTAATTTCATTTTTTGGCATTTGTTTTGAGTTCTATGTAGATATCCAAAAATGGGGCTTTTCTCTTTGTATATACACTTAGTACGGTTTCAAACAGCATTACATTAGAGGGCACTAGGGAACCTTTTAGTGTGAATCAGCTGGGTCTATGCAGACCAATTAGTGTGCAATATGCTAGTGAACTTCAGAAATCACACATCCCTAGTTCACATTACTGCTCTGTGTTGGCAAATCCTTACAAGCCAATGAGCAGGGACATCACCTGTTTCATAGTGCAGTTTGTTTATATAGGCGAAGTCAACATGAATTGAGTAACCATTTCCAATTTCTTTTTTTAATTGGGATGTTTTATCCATGTCTATTAAAAACCAAAAATCAGAAGCCTTATATATGTATTATGTACACCTGTTTTAAACCTTAAAATGCACAGTGGCTGCTGTCTGCAATGGTATCTGTCTTCATAATGAAGAAAACAGATGAGTCACTTCAGAGTGACTTCTCATCTTAGTTGCAAGTGATGTCACATTAAATGCAGTTCTGACCGAAGCCATTTCTGTATTAGTAATGTATAACTTGAGACCAGTCCTGCTTCCATACAAGTCAGTAGGTGTTTTTGGTCCTCACATCCGTGGCAGCAGGATTCGGTCTTTAAGTATGTTGTATTTTGGAGCTGTTTTCTCACTGATTTTTTTTTTTTTTTGCTCTTTTTCTGCATGCCAGAACTTCTGTTACACGTATTCATGTTACTGGTTCACAGGTAACTATGGAGAGTCCTTTAATTACACTTGGCTGGCCTATTTTAAAAATAGGCATTGTCCTTTCCATCACCCTCGGTGAGTTGAGACCACCAAGTTTCAACTCTTTTGGAGTGAATTACAGAACATCTACCAGTTTCTACATATGCCACTGTGTAGTGTTTATTTTTGAGATACAATAAATTTGGCATCTTTTCTGAAATGTGAGAAAATAGCTTTAACAATAGTCACTTAAATTTTATATACTATATTGATCTGATAGTATACTTATTATTCTTACCATCAAGTTATGCCCATAACTGGGTGTACTGACCTACTGTAGAATAAAAACAATCCTGTTAACTGTGCACCCAAAAGTATTGATCAAGTTTTGGCTGCACACCAAATACAAGCTTGGGTTCATAGTTCTTTAATAGCATAGGGTAAAATTTGCCCCTATGTAGCAAACCCATTTAAATCCCATTTAACCCCTATTTTGGGGGTTTAAACAACATGTATGCTTTTTGCTGGTCGTTCACACGGGTTAAATTTTCACTGGAGCTCAATTCAGCAGACTTGAAGTCGCCAGCAAAAGTTTGATTTCAGGGGGGAGTTTGGTCCCCAATGACAATCAAATGAGAGAGAAAAGCTCAAACCATAGCTGAATGAAAGCCATCTGCCAGACAAATATTGTAGGGCAAGCCAAAAAGCAGCCTGAGCATGGGTTTCCTGAAAGTTTTAGATTCATTTACACTTGTTTGATATGATGACTTTGTTCATTTGCGACCTTCACCATTTATGAGATGTGATTAGTGCAAATGCATGAAAATAACTTAATATTGGTCATGTCATTATGCCACATTCCTAGGTAGGTAGGTGGAGGGACATATGTCAAATTTCTTCAGTAAATTTGTTTTCATGACACTAAGTACAAGGCAGACTCAAGCTAAATGACTCCTTCCTGCTTTGTGCACTACTTCATCTAACAACAAAAGATGATGATGGGAAAACATGAATGAAGGGGGGGGAAAAATACAGTATTTTTTCCCTTGGCCAGCTCAACTTGGCCAAAAAACTAAATGGGTGAGAACGGAACAGAGTAGATAGAGCCTGATTCTGATCTCATTGACATGTGTAAATCGGGAGTAACTGCACTTAACGCAATGGAATTACACCAGTATAAAACTGATGCGAGAACAGAATCAAGCAAAAGGTTCAGCAGACCCTGCTGGAAGTCAGACCTGGTTAGCCTCATGGTGGTAACGCTGGAGTTCCCTTTTCTTGAGTGCTATTATGTTTTTTATTAGCTGTTAAGCTGACAGCTGGGATTTCTCATTGCAAAGTGGCTGGTCCATGCTTGGGCTACCCCTCTGTCCTGTATGAGTATTTATTAGCCTTTAGAGCGTGTATGGACCACTAATTTGTTAATCTAATAATTTTAATCTTGGTAAAAATGTAATTTGACAGATTTGTATTTACTGGGTCTGAATCTGTTATAGATAGTGAGGTATAGAGGTTAGAGAGCATTTATAAACTGAAGTTTTATATTTTGGATGTGGTCACTCAAACATTTCTTTGATACTGGAATTTTACCAGTGTTTAAACTAGTTAATGAGGGCCACAAGTACATTTTCAATGCCTTGTTTTTTGGGGGGTAGTGGAGAGATTGATTCATGTAGCTTTTGTGAAAATAGATGTTTTGCCTATCTAAGTAACTGAGTCTAGTTTGTGCAAAACTCAATTGGAATTGTATGCATTTAGGGTCTGATACAATTGTGTCAATAGACTCACACTGACTTCATTAGGGGGTTGGATCAAGCCCACAAAGACTGCAGGCTCAGGAAGAATGCAGAAAAGTACCTTGGTAAATGAAATACTCTGCCAAGATTTGCAGGATAAATATTGCCAATATACAAGAAACCAGATTGTTTAATACAGGATTTAATTCTTAAATGGCTGATGATGCACAAAAGCTGAACTATTACACTGAGGTCTTGTCTACATGGCAGTGCAGTGGTAACTACAGCAGTGTGAACTGTAGAGTACGCTCTAATTGTCCTATGTAGACCCTGCTGGTGTGAACTAGAAAGTACCTAGTTAGCGCTGCTGTAGCCCTGTTTGAAACAGGGCAAGTACTACTTAGTTCACACTAGCAGGGTATACAGGAGTCAGAGCACAAGTTAGCATATTCTACTGTTCACACCCCTGTCATCAGTACTGCCCTGCAGTGTAGACATGCCCAGAGTTATACATGTACGTATCATGTACAGAAGTGCTTACTAGTATCTGAGGAGTTTTCATAGGGTCTAAATTAACCCTCAAATAGAAGTGCCTGTATTTCTGTGTTGCTGGTTGCCATTCTTAATCTTCAATCATAGCCTACTCCCCACCCCTTTTTTAATTCTTGACAGCGGATTGGAGGAACACAGGTTTACAGAGCAGCACTGTGGCAGAAACAATGTAATCGTTTTACATATATCTACTGGAAGGAAAAAAGCCGGTGGAAAAATCATTTAAGATATCTTCATGTGATGCTGTAGACTTGTCCTATTTAATACCATCAAGATATGTGGTTATTAGAGAGCCAGAAATAAAATATCTATCAAGTCATTTTAAATAGTGACAAATTTCTTTGGGGGCTTGTGTATTCTACTTGTATGTAAAGCATCCTTTTATTTTTCTTGCACTAATGAACTTGAAGTGAAATTAAATTCAACTAGTCATTGAACAGCAGTACTATTCCACTACCTCTATGTAAGTTTGACATATTTTTTTCCCATTCATGTTATGTTCAAGATATTAATTTCATAGTTCTGTCAGCCTGTGTATCCAGTAGTACTAATTATGTTGTATGGACATAAGTCTGTATGGATACTTGTTTGCTAATTAAAATTTGTGTTCTTTAATCTCTGATCTGTATCTGATAACAAGAAATTACAAAGATGGAAAGAATGCCCTAAATCACTATGCACTTGTCATTTAAGGCCTGCTCCCCACTGCAGTTAATGGAAAGATTCTTATTGCCTGCAATGGATGCTCAGTCAGGCACAACTCAGGAAAAGCACTTAAGTATGTGCTGAAATCCATCCCCTATTCAGGACAACACTAAGCATGTGCTTTAACTTTAAGATGTTTAAGTTCCATTGATTTCATAAGGATTGAACAGGGCTGCTTTTCTGACTTGGGGGCTTATAACAAGAGTCTCTAGAAAATATCCTGACACCTACTTTCCTCTAACAAGTAGCTACTGCATTTGTACAACTACTAGTTACATTTTCTCCCTCCTCCACCCCCAAAGGACAACTGCACCACTTGGACCAAATTCTGCTGTAAGATAGGTGAATGGAACTGCTGTTGATTTCAGCGGGACCTGTCTATTTGAGCACAGAGTAAGGCTAGCTTATGAATGCATATAGGGGATCAGATTTTAATACACAGGCAATAGGCTTTCCTCATGCAACAGAGATAAGTCACAAAATTTGCAGGCCCAGTAAATTAGGTCCCCTAAAAACTCGGCTTAATGGATATATTCAGTAAGCTGTATTGCCTCAAAGGAGTTTAACTTGCTATTAATTCAATGTTTTAATAAGAATCCTCAAAACATTTAAACAGTGAGCAAGTAAAACTGCTGCTGTCTTATTAATTGATAAATAGTAATACTCAACCCTCTGTTCAAACTGTGCACACATGAATTGTCTGTAATAAGTGTGCTTAGTATTATTCCTAGTTTGTACATAAGAAAAGCAAGTCAAAGGAGCCTAAGGCCTTGTCCAAGATCACACAAGCCTGGGGATGTGGGCAAGTTTGGGAAAGTGACATAAATGGGGAGTAACTTGCTTAAACCCTATGGTCTGCTGCAGGGATCTTGAGCACCCTTAGGTCCCTACCATTCTCTTGTGTGCCATAGGCGGTCTAGTGTCAGGAGGGCTGTAAGACTTTGGTCTAATTGTGGTGTGAGAGTGGTTGGTGGCCTGTGATACATAGCAGGTCAGACTAGGTGATCTGGTGGCCCTTAAATTCTATGAATCTATGACCTTGGGCAAATCCCATCATTTCTCTGGCTCAGTTTTGAATCTATAAAACAAGAATAATTGAAACTCCTGGCTCCTACTATTGTGCTCATTCCACAGGATCATTGTGCCTCTCCTACTGTACAGTCTGCTTCAGGAGGAATTATTTTTTAAATTTATTTTAAAAGGACAAGTCATCAAACTGCTTTCAGTTTCCTTACCAATGTTGATGTATGTCTCACTGTCTCCTGGCTTAACGTGATGGGATAAAAGAACAGGACATGGAGGTTAACTGCTCCCCTCTTATCAAGAGTTCCAGGGGCTGTTGAAGGGCTTGCAATAAAGCCCTTGATTTTACGGGTCAGCTGAAAAATAGCACTTCCAAATGCTAGGCTTGGACCGTGGCACTGCCTCCATTTTCAACTCAGTGAGGCTTCAGTGGCGTGACAAGCTATAGCAGCATTGCTAAGGAGAAGTCAGACCCTTCAGCTCTCTATCAAGTCAACCATCCCTAGGATAAGTTGCGGTGCTGTGTTTGATCCAAAAGTTCCAACTTCTGAGCCATCAACACCATTTCCGACGACAGCCCTGAAGCTTTGCTTGTAGGTCTAAATAAGTATTGTCTGAGCCTAACTCCACTCCTTTTATTATATTGGGTAAGGCCACAGACTATAAGGGCATGACTGCATAGGATGAGCCAGATAGTTCACAACTCTAGTTTTCCTTTCTGGGTTAGGGATGCTGGAACCAGGGCTGCAGGGTATGTGACAGCACCCCCAGCTTGAAGTGGTTTCCATAATGTAGAGGGTTTTATTTTGTTCAATGACTTTCAGCACGCACACCCACCCCACCCCATAAAAAGTTCCAACACCACTGCTGATAGGTACATTAGGCATGATTTAGTGCTCCTTTTATACTAGTGCAGCAGTTCTCAAATTCTGGGTGGGGGCCCCCAAAGTGGGTAGCAACCCCTTTTTAATGGGGTCACCAGTGCTGGCTTAGACTTGGTAGGGCCTGGGGCCAAAGCCTGAGGGTTTCAGCCTGGGATGGCAGGGCTCAGGTTACAGGCGCCCTACTTGAGGCTGAAGTCCTTGGGCTTCTGCTTTGTTCCCCCCACCCAGGGGGGCTTGGGCAGGCTCAGACTTAAGTCACCCCTCCTGGGGGTGTCATGTAGTAATTTTTGTTGTCAGAAGGGGATCATGGTGCAATGAAGTTTGAGAACCCCTGCACTAGTCTCTCTCCATTATCATGATTGTGGTCTGTCTTGATTGATATCAACATAAGCGAGCTCACAATCCAGCCTAATATTTTAAGCTTCATGTTTCTCAATGAACACCATGTGTGCAAGCCAACATAAGTGAAACTACTTAGTCAAGCTACAGCATGTCCTGCAGTAGTGCCTGATCCCCAAACTCCAAGTGATTTCAATGCAATTTGAATGACGACCATATGGCATGCTTCTCAGCAAACTGATGACCACATCCTATGACTGCTTCTGGCAGTTAGCTGCCACTACTTTGAGAGCCCCTAGTTTGCAGCTGTGATATGCCTTTCATTACCATAAGTGATATGCCAGCAACTACTGGAGCCACGGATTCAAAATACTGCAGCATTTTGAATTGCTGAGTTATAGGAATTTTGGGATCAACATTTACAGCTTGCATGTGAAATTTGGAGCAACTGCCCTACAGGTTGCATTTCTCCACTACATAGGTTATTTGGACTCTTCAGTCACAGACGGATTACTTCTCACATGATGCAAATCACAGTTAATATGGGTACATAGGGTGCCAGTATAATACCTCTTAACTTCCCTGGAGCTACTTCTGATTTACATAACTGTAAACAAAAGGAGAGCTTGAGGCCTTTCATATGTATGTATTTTAAGGGTGACCTGAAAAGGAAAATAAAGTTGAGCTTGTGCTTTCTTTTTTTTTTTTTTTTTTTTTGTGAGCAGGAGGGTGGTTTGGTTTTTGTAAGGCACAAAAAAGACCTGGAAAGTTTTGTAAAAGTAAAACAGCAATGAGAGTATTAAATAATTTTTCTCAGTGTGATTTCTATATTAGAAATTCAATTCTTGTCTCCCCTGAGAGATTTTTATGGTGAGTGGCAAACTCATGAAATTGACATAATTATGAAGCGATTTTTGCAGGTCTGCGGAATGTAAATTGTGAATATTCAGAATAAACTCTGTTGGTTAGTTAAGCAAGTCACATGCTATTCTTTCTCTCGACTGAGAGAGTAAGTACCATTAACTGGGCCTGTTACCACTGATTATTTGTTGAAATTTTAATACAAATTTGAAATTCATGTTGCAGGAATATTGTAGCTTCAATGGGGTTTCCATGAGTATTCGCACAAGTAAAAAACTCAGGTTCTTGAATTTGCTTTCTGCAAACATTCTGAATGTAGTTGAATTGAAATTTCCTTTTAAATTCAAGTGACTAGTCACTGAAATTTTCCTCACAATTCCTGTACTCGCGCTCTCACCTTCCAGCGTGAATTTTGACTGTAGAAAAAATTCAGGGTCAGTAGAGTAAATGTTTCTGTCGCAACTGAGCAGACACACCCTTCATAACCCATAAAATCACTTTATAGATTGGCAAAACATGGACATCAACTTCCCATCATGCACTTCTGTCCAATTATGTAACAAGGGTAACTAAAGGTCAGAGAGCAATTGAATAACGAGCTTTTTGCCAGAAACAACAGTGCAAATAAACACACAGTGTTTCCAAAGACCAGCTGCTGCACAGTAGCAATAGGTTATATGGCCAGTTAGGAGCTACTAAACTGAAAAAGAAGCGGGGGGGGGGGGGGGGGGGGTGTGTCAAAGTTTGAAGAATGGGACTTCAACACCCTGAAACAACACACACACACACACTGATTCCACAAGCAAATACTAGGGATCATTTTACATTGATGGAGGAATGGCTTCACCCAAAGTATGGCTGTTAAGCCTGTCTTCCTAGCCCATTGCTATGACTGTGTCACTTGCCCCTCCACTGGCTCACCCTTCACCTTCCCCTCAAATACAGCTTTTTGTCCTTATTTTTAAGGCTCGTCATCACATGGCTCTCCCTTACTTATGCACTTGGATTATCAGGGCCGGCTCTACGTTTTTTGCCGCCCCAAGCAGCAAAAAAAAAAAACCAAAAAAACCAAAAACCTGCTGAATACGCCGCCACCAGAGAGAACAGGAACTTCAGAGTGTTGCTCTTTTAAGACATCTGAAAGCATTCTCCACACCTCATCACTCTCACATTTTGGAAGGCTCTTCAGATTCTTAAACCTTGGGTCGAGTGCTGTATCTATCCTTAGAAATCTCACATTGGTACCTTCTTTGCATTTTGTCAAATCTGCTGTGAAAGTGTTCTTAAAAGGAACATGTGCTGGGTCATCATCTGAGACTGCTATAACATGAAATATATGGCAGAATGCGGGTAAAACAGAGCAGGAGACATACAGTTCTTCCCCAAGGAGTTCAGTCACAAATTTAATCAACACATTTTTTTAACCAGCATCATCAGCATGGAAGCACATCCTCTGGAATGGTGGCTGAAGCATGAAGGAGCACATAAATACCTTGCAACGCCGGCTACAAAAGTGCCATGCGAACGCCTATTCTCACTTTCAGGTGACATTGTAAATAAGAAGCAGTCAGCAGTATCTCCCATAAATGTAAACAAACTTGTTTGTCTTAGCAATTGGCTGACCAAGAAGTAGGACTGAGTGGACTTGTAGGCGCTAAAGTTTTACATTGTTTTATTTTTGAGTGCAGTTATGTAACAAAAAAAATCTACATTTGTAAGTTACAATTTCACGATAAAGAGATTGCACTACAGTACTTGTACGAGGTGAATTATTTATCATTTTTACAGTGCAAATATTTGTAATAAAAATATAAAGTGAGCACTGTACACTTTGTATTCTGTGTTGTAATAGAAATCAATATATTTGAAAATGTAGAAAGACATCCAAAAATATTTAATAAATTTCAATTGGTATTCTATTGTTTAATGGTGCGATTATTAATTTTTTTTAATCTCAGTTAATTTTTTTGAGTTAATCGCATGAGTTAACTGCGATTAATCGACAGCCCTAGTACCTATCACTGTTATCAGCCCTCCAGTTGTATGTTCCACCATATTGTTGCCTCTTGGCTTAATTTAGGTCTTAAACTTTTCAGGACAGAGACTATCTTTTACTATATGTTTACACAGTCCCTAGCAAAATGGGGCCCTGCTGCGATTGAGGCCACTGGTCACTGCTGTAATACAAAGAAAATATAATAATACTAGAAAATAGGCAACTACAGAGTGTGCCTCTTACCAAAAGAAAAGGAAAGAAAAGAAAAGAAAGCTCAAAGGGCTTCCCAAGGTTTAGAGAGCTTAGAGCATGCAAAGTAAATCTACAGGTTTTGGAAAATTAGTTAGAAACCTGAGGGCTCTGCCGAAAAGAACCTAAAATGGTGCACTTTTATCACAATTACATCTCCTGCTAGAGCTGCACAGTGGATAAATACATTAATCAAAATGACCTCATTCTAGGCATGAGTAGCAGAGTGTTATATAACCATGTTATGTATGCTATTTTATTTCCTCCTGCTGAGAAGAAATCGTGTTTGTCTTAAAAGGCTTCCAAATTAGTCTGGTTATAACGTGATGGGGGAAAGAAGAAGAAGAAGAAAAAAAAAGAACTAATGAGCAAAATGACTCATTCCCCAACTGCAGAAATGACTTCAGTAGAGCAGACCTGCATGTGAGCGACTCCACTGCTGAATATCACATAGACCTAAGGTTATCACCAGAGATCCAAGCATTCCTGTGCTCCCAATGCTTCCTGGAATGGACGAGGGAGACAACCTGCAGAATTGAAGTCCAGGGCCTACTTCCCTTCAGCCCTTACAATCAGATTACACCGGTTTACATTGGTTTTATGTTTTCAAGGCTATTCGCAAAGGCTGTCTGTTGTCAACAAGGGGCTTGCGTGAGCCCTCTCCAGTTCACTGTTTCTGACTTCTCCGTGGAGGCATGGTAAGGTCAGGGCATGAATTCCTTTTAGGTGCTACTTATCATGCATGAGACTAGGCTCAAAAGCACCTTTAAGGGCAGAATATACCTCTCACACAGCAAGGCAAAGTCTCAACTAGCTTTGCAGTGCATTACAGACTAGGGACTGTAAGGTGAACATTTTTGCAGTATAAGATCACTCAGGCAGAGAGCACTGATAAGTGCTGAAAATGAGAAAAGCAAATGGCAGGATCTGCATTTCCCATTTGCTCAGTACATAGATATAAAAGAAACATTGCGTAGGCTTCACTGCAGCATACCAGTATGTCCAAAACTCAAAGGTTAGTTACATAAATGATAAGGCGTAGGCTTATATGGCTTCATTCAGCTAGTTAATTGCTTGCTTTGTGGCCTCTGCCAATGTTCTGAAACAGGTTCATTCAATATTGTGGTGCTTCCTCTGCATTTCCATCTATGCTATTAAGCTAAAGTGCTGCGGAACAATTTGTTGCAATATATGGGAGCAGTCTATTTTCTTCAGTGTAAATAATGTATTCTCTTTTAAATGTCCTTACTATTTTGGAAATTATATGCCTGATGTCTTCAAGCATTCTCTTTAAAAAGTGTGTGTGGAGGGGAAGGAGGGACACTGGCAACCACAAACAGATCATTTCAGTGACATCTGCATTCTGAAAAATCCCTCCTATTCCTTCATTTGTTAATCTACAGAGCCAAACTGAGGAAAGCATTCACCAGTAATGTGAAATGACCTGCAAATAAAATACTTGAGAAGTACCTGGGAAGAAACTTCAGCCTGGTCTACATGACAATATTAGGTCAGTAGAACTATTTTGCCCAGGGGTGTGAAAAATCCATCTCCTGGAGTGACACAGTTAAACTGACCTTTCCCCATCCCCCACCCCCGGTATAGATGGTGCTGGGTTGATGGGAGAATTCTCCCATCAACCTCGCTACTGATTCTCAGGGAAGGGGATTACCTATGCCAATTGGAGAGTCCCTCCGGTCAGCATAGGTATCATCTTCACTGAAGTGCTACAGAAGCACAGCTATGCCGCTGCAGCATTTCAAGTGTAGACAAGCCCTTACTACCTGTCCAGACACCTGTTTGACTGAGATATTTAATGTCCTGAGTAAGAACAGCCTACTCAGTTTAATCATGTTAACCTGAAGAGGAAAGGCCACCTAGTCACTTCAATTGGAGTTACGTGAAGGCATAAATTGGAGGACGAGAGAAAAGTCTGGTCTTCACTAGGGACAAAGATGTATTTTAAATATGTTAGCTAGCATGTTAACACCCTAGTGTAGACAAAGCAAGTTGTAGTTTTAGCACACAATTGGTTGAGGCAATAGCTTGGCTAATTTGTTAAAACCAGAATTTGCCTTGTCTTCAGCAGGAGATTAACACGTTAGCGCACACCTTTTTTCTAGTGCAGACATGGCCAGTGAGAGAAACTCATTCTGCCCTGGTGTAGACTGAAGTGGAAGTGAACTGAGTGCATGTATCTCAGAATAGTATTTGGCCCCTAAAACTTTAAGAATCGGAAAAATCACTCTGACCAATATACCACAGTCTCACCATCTTACTTTTTTCACCTTGCCTATTAATCTCCTCCCACATCTTCTCTATGATTACTGTGCTAGATGAGATGTTTCTGAGCCACAAAATGCAGATCTGAATTTCAAGCCTTCAGCATTCAGGAGTGTCTGTGCTTTTGGTTCAGCCCATTACAGATATAGGGGCCAAGTGCAAAATTTAGACCCCAGTTCTAATTCTGAACCCTCTTCCTCTCCAAAAGTTCAGGGCAAGAAGGTTGCAGCAGCATCAGTGATGCTAGACCCGGAAAGGAGGTGTGATGGAGCATGGTAGGACTTTTCCATATCAAGGATAAGGAACTGTAGTGGGGATGTGCATGCTCCCACTGATTCAGAGTGCTTTAGCTTGAACAAAATCAGAATGCCTCGAGGACTTCATGCCGCCATCAGAGGTAAAACTGGACTAGTTATAGTGCTTTGGTGACGGAGTACTTGTTTCTGGAGGCTGCTATCTTGTGTACCATAATCTAAATTTTCATTTAAAATGAAAATTAAAGAGTCAGATTACAGTGCTCAGCACCTGAACTGTCACGGGTCTGGGCATCAGCTGCCAGGTTAGTGATCAGAGCCATGAGCAACTGTGCCTAGTGGTCGCAGCCAAAGGTCAGGAGACAGAGCCAAGGGTCAGAAACCGAGCAGGGCTGGGAACAAGGCAGGAACCAGAGTACCTGATGCTGCAGGTGTAAGTGTTGAGCTGCTAGGGCTGGGCTTCAGAACAGGTCTCTTGGTTCCTCCAGCCAATTGGATGGTCTGGCCAATCAGGTGATTCTGCTGCTAGTCCTCTGTTGCTCATCTGGGAGGTAGAACCAGCTGGGCTTCAGAACAGGTCTCTTGGTTCCTCCAGCCAATTGGATGGTCTGGCCAATCAGGTGATTCTGCTGCTAGTCCTCTGTTGCTCATCTGGGAGGTAGAACCAGCTGGTCCCAGGCTTAGCTGCAACCTGACATGAACTCAGTGGGAGTTGTGGGAGCTGAGAACCTTTGAAAAATCAAGCTTAAGGGTCTCTAGCCTTTATGGCTGGGGTAACCTAAAAGATGATACTCCTGTGTGAATTGATGCAGTGATGCCTGCTTGCATCTGCAGATAGCCTGAAATAATACTCTGGAGGGCAGCGTGAACTGCTTCTGATTATTTAAAGGGTTGTTAACTCTCAAGTGTATTAATGGCAATTTCAGTGTCAGCATTGTAAGCTACTGAACTACTGATTAGATCAGGCAAGAATTTACTGTGCGTGGAAACTCATTTCGGTGTCTCAAGTGGGTGGTTTGTTTGTAGGTGGAACTTGGGAGAGCATCAGTACTTTCTTTTTTCCTATCTGAGTTCTGCCTTCCATAAAACCCTTCAGGTTCCTTACTGTTACCTGGAAACACTAAATGTAGGTATTAGAAGCCATAATGGAGCATTATTGTAAATCATTATTATTTTCCCCCAATACAGTAATCAGTTAGACAGTTTTCTGCATATAGTTCTTTCTATCTTTCCATGTAAATCAGTTCCTCCAGATCCTTCATTATTTTTGTCTCTGTCTTGTGAATTCCCTCTAGTCTGTTGATCTGTTCTCAGCATTGAGGATCCTGGAGCTGTGTGCAGCATTTTAGGTATAATTTCAACAGTACACCTCATTCATAAGAAGCTCTACATTTCTCCCACCATCACCTCCTTTTTGCCATTATATTGCACTGCTGGTAACAGCTCGCCTTACCTGATCACTCTGGTTACAGTGTGTATGGTAACACCCATTGTTTCATGTTCTCTGTGTATATCAATCTCCCCACTGTATTTTCCACTGCATGCATCCGATGAAGTGAGCTGTAGCTCACGAAAGCTTACGCTCAAATAAATGGGTTAGTCTCTAAGGTGCCACAAGTACTCCTTTTCTTTTTGCGAATACAGACTAACACGGCTGTTACTCTTTGAAACCTATTAATTAAACAAATGGAATTTCATAACCTAGCACATGTCTGAATTCTGTTAGCAAGTGAGACTCAACCACATTATTTAGCTGATTTCACTATACAGATCGCTCTAGTCTTCAGACTAAATATTATTTCTTCAAATTGAAGATGAAAACTGTAATTGGATATAGCCACAGATGTTCAGAATACAGAGGACAAAAATATAGGTTTCATAACTCATGAGTTATGCAACCAGTAGCTTTTTCACAAATTAAAATGTACATTTAAAGCTAAATGAATGAACAAAATCAATCTAAGCACAAATAAAACTATACTCATATCCTTAAAGCAGTGTTTTTTAAAAAGTCCCTCAGATTTTAAACATTGTTATTTTTTTTCTAGAAAGGCTCATCAGTGTTTAGTGGATCTGGTTCCATTGAGACTATTTGAAATTAAGGAAGTTATTTATATACCCAGGCACAAAAACAATTTAAGGTTACCTACAGAAGTGCTGGGATGTCTGCACTGGCTTCTCATTGAAAATAGGACCCAGTTTAGAATCTCTATCCTTTATTCAAAGCCCTAAGTGGGATGGGTCCCAGTTACCCAAGAGAGATTGTATCTCCCTCCATAAGCATCACTTCCCATAACAACTACATTCCATTGGAATTACAAGGCTCATAAACACAGGAGACTGAACTTTCATGCTAGCTGGATCGAGATTACAGAACTCAATCTCACAAGAGATAAAAACGACCGGAGCACTAACCGCTTCCAGAATTTAGCTTTGCTCCACTAAATTCTACACATACACACAAGTAAATGAACAAAACCAATCAAACAGGTTCTCCTACAGGCTGGAATCGATGACAGCAAAGAGAGAGAGATTCTTATGTTATTTCTATTTTTAATTATTCAGGAGATGCTCAGATACTATGGTTGGGGGTGGCGGGGCATGTAAACACAGAGACAAGGAAACAGAAAGTGAAAGAGCACCCTGGGGGAAATGAGATTATATTCCCATATTCCTAGTACCAGTGGGATAGAAATTTGTTCTAAAATATATTCAGGGATTGCATAGGTACAACGGAGAGCAGATTTTGAAGACCACAGGTTTGCCCATGTGTCACTCAGGGCAGATGTTGCCCTGCAAAATCCTAATTCCTGGTTATGATGCAGTATCTGGAAGAGGCCCCGATTGTATTTCAAATCCAAGTATGAGTTTGCAGGTCTGGCTGGCACTGTTTTTATTTTTAACTTGATCATGTTGATTGTATATCCAGATCAAATTTGGAGTCCCACAACGCCATTTTACAGACCCTTTTCAGAGCAGAACTGCACTTCGAAGAATTCAGAAGAAAAGAACTGAGATTACCCAAAATCTTGGTTTGAGTAAACACATAACTATTAATCCCTGTGAAGGGGATGAGAAAACAAGAAGCTGATCACTGCAGAAACAAAAGACTTTGAAAACTTGTTCTATTGCTCCGTTTATAAAATCTTGATTCCTCTAAATACTTCTGTTCATATAGGCATGTTTCCCACAGCCCTGCCAAGGCCGTCCCCAGAAACAGATGCTCCTGATCCCTTCAGAAAATCTATTAATCTTCCCCTCAAGAATTTGACATGACTTGGTTGGCTGTTGTCAGTTTAAGTCAAGCTGCATGAATGTCAAAAGAGTCAGGAGTAGAATCTTATTGGAAACTAAGAGGGAGAAAAGCAGAGGGATGGTTATTTCAAATCCCCTGCAATAGTCAGGACAGTCCTGCTTCTGTGTATAGCACAAAGCATGCTCCTCACTGTCCCTAAATGCTTGGTGCAGTTACTAAATAAGAAGTGGCATCTCAGTGGGCTGCCTCAGTGGATTAATTTTAAATGCGTAATTCAATACTGTATAGACCACATAAGCCTTTAGGAATAGAAATAGAGGTTTTATAACTGAGTTATGTAAGCAAGTTTTTAGAGCTTGTAATGAGGCTTGGCAGAACTCATTTATTTATTTATTTATAGTAATGTTGATGGACAATATTGATTATTTTTAAGCTTTTTCATTTGAATCCATTTACATTTTCACGGTTGTGTGAAATTATGGGTTTTAAGAATTTTTTCAATTTTTATCTATTTACATTTGTGCAGTTGTGGGAAATTATGGGAGGGTTCAGAGAATAGTTATTTAATTACAGTAGATGTTGAGATCCAAAAAGTTAAAACTTTGCAGCCATTAAAACAAAACTGTCAATATCACGTCAAAATATACCAGTAAATATCTTTAAATCAAACTCTATTAAGTTCTCAAGCAGCATTTTTCTTACTTAGCCTATCTGTAAATTTCGATTATCATCAATGAAAATATTTTTCTGACTGTTTCTGAGTGCACAGTGAAACTGGGGTTTACCAACATTTACCACTACAAGTCTAATCCTTGCAAGCCTACTTCTAACACAAAATTCCAAGTCCAATTCTGAGTGTAAAACAAGTGCTACCCTTTTTCCAATATTTTCATCTTCACTTTGGTTAATTTCTTTCAAAATTTATTTCAGTGTATCAAATCAAAGCACTCTCTTCATCCCAGTGGACTACATTTAAATAAAAATGTCTCATTGCCAATGCCAGAATCCAGCTTCTTCCCTCGCTCCTTAAAGACAAACGTACCTCAGATTCCTCCAGTAGCTCCCCAGTCAAGGGCTTATGTCAATGACATTTAAAGAATGCCATTGAATTTGAACCCTCATTACTGGTGCAGAACTGAATGCTCAGACCAAGTCTTGAAATGACCTGTGTGGTCTCACGAGGCCTAAAGTCAGCCGAAAAGATTCTGGGGGACACCTCTGGAGAGATCCAGTGCTGGGGAAGCAAGCACAGCCCTTCTTCATGTCAAGGAAGTCACTTTGGCAGCTTTCAGCAAGGGAATGGGGAAGAGGGAAGCAAGTGTGTCACCTGCGAACTGGGCAAGAGCTTTATGTCCATTCCATGCCTACTGTGGAACCACAAGGCTCAAACCATGGCTCTGGGAAGAAGAATGAGTCAGGTCTCTTACTCTCACCCCATCCCAGCTGGTCATGGCCAGAATGAGAACACCAGGGTTATACCTTCATATACACATGAAATGACCAGGAGCAACTTTATAGCACCGGTGTTAGAGTAAGTGGTCACAGGAGTTATTAAGCGATTCAGCTATTATCTGCAATTTGATCCTACAGCTGTTACCTGACCAATGCAACAGACCCCAAAATACAGAAGCTTTGTGGGAATAAAGGAAGTCCTACCTTAATACTGTTTTTCATGTGCCAAACAAACTGTTTCCCACAACACAAAGGGTCCAAGCCACTATCCATGCTATAAATAACTGTCACATTTCACTACATAAAAAGGACAAAGACGTCAAATTAGTGCAAAGATCTCAAAAATGCAGCTTCTCACTCTTCTTTTGGACACGGGATTAATAGTTGCCCTTGAATAATATAAATCCCCATTTCTTTATATACACACACACACACACACACACACACACACACCAGGTTTGCAGCTTTAATTAGCAGCTTCAACAAATTAAAAATACTGCATTACTTTGAAGTTAAAATGACGGACTTGGGCAACTAGCAGAAATACATGTAAGGCTATGCTGGTACCTTAGCTAACGTGAGCTGCTCCCTTTTAAGATGTGCACTAATATATTCGGCATCAAAATAAACGGAGCTGTGAAACTCAGAGATTGGCATGAATGAGAATCACAGCTACAAACATTCCCAAACATTACCGCAGTGTCCCACAGCAGATCTGATCCTACCGCTTCACAATAGGCAGAACCATAAGCCTTTCTGAATTTTGGAAAAGTTTGTACCTAGTTTCATATCCAAACTTTGTGGCTCAGGTCCATCATATTATTGGTGTGAACAATTATGTTTTGAAAGTTCTTCCTAAGCGAGACAAACTTAATGATTTAGAGCAATCCAAAAAAACAGGCAGAATTGCCTAAGCATGAAAAAAACATTAATTATGGGCCAAGTTCTGGGGGCGCTATACAGAAAACCCAGACAGTCATCTAGTCATTTTTTCATTGTGGAACAAATTCTGGTGGCAGGCACACTAGCATAAATCTGGAGTAACTTCAACTAACTTCAGTGGAATTACTCCAATTTTATACTGGTGAAACTGGAAATAGAATTTGGCCCTAAATTCTTTTCCTGGATTTATTGTTGTGTCACAATGAAACAAAAGGCCTGATTCTAATCTTATTTACAGCAACATAATTCCATTGGCTTCAATGGATTTATTCCTGATTGACAGAACTGCTAATAAAATCAGAATGAAAGCCCAAACTTCCCCCAAAGTGTCATTTAATACTGAAATCCTTCCTGTTATTTTACATTTTGCTTGGAAAATTGCATGAAATCTCCTCTTATTGCAGTAATTCCCTAGAAGGGAAGCTCTTCACTGGAGGAACATGATTATAGACCCATATCACTAATTAAGATGGATGCAAAACTCTAGCAAAAATGTTAGCTAGGTGCTTGGAAAATTGTTGATCTTATCTGGTTAATCCAGAACAAATAGGATTTCTTAAGGTCTCTTCCTCAGCAGACAGCACAAAAAGACTGATAAACTGCCTGCCTGATGCACAGAAATCTGTCATTCCTCTGGTGCATTTTCAGGTACTTAGCAACGTCAACCGGCCCTACCTATTTCACATGTCATAGGCCAGGAGGAATTCATTTTGAGGACAAGATTATTATGCAATGGACTTGGTTACTTTAGCACAGGGTGGGCTCCTTTTGCATTATGGAACAGAAGATGACAGGATTGTGCTTTCTACCCTCCGGTGTTGTGATCCGACAGCACAACCTCTCACACAGCTAAAATCAGGGCCCTGAATAACAAGGCCTGAGAGTTCCTGGGATCAGTCAAAAACAGCGAGTAACCTTGTCAGCGAGAATGGGGAATGACAGACCACTATAGTTCCCAACCCTGCCAACTTCTAATGTTCCAAACCATGAGTTGGGCCACAAAACATCACAAGACTAGTTAAAAATCAGGGCTTCTGGGCCTGCAAAGAGCCCTTGGCTCACGTTTTCTCCTCTTCTCAGTAATTGGGAGGGCCAGAAACCATTTTTTTCCTACCAAAGCCAAGACACTCGTGTAAGCACATGACCCCAGGAGCTGAGGCGCTAAGCGAACATCAACTTTTATGACACTCATGACAAAGCCACCACATGCCTGGGAGATGGTTCCTCAGCTCTCCTCCACAGGGCCCTTCCCCTCTCTCAGAATATGTCTCCACTCCAAACCCCCCCAAGAGCCAGTGTCCCCCCTCCAAAAAAACCTCCACCTCTGTGACTAGGTTTCCCTTCAGCTCCCTTCCCCAAAAGCTAGGGTGACCAGATGTCCCGATTCTATAGGGACAGTCCCAATATTTAGGGCTTTGTGTTATACAAGCACCTATTACTCCCCTCCCCCCCCCACCACTCCCTGTCCTGATTTTTCACACTTCCTGTCGGGTCACCCTACCAAAAGCCCCCCAAGATCCTTGGTCCTCCCAGTTCCCCTCTCCTGTACCTGAACCTTCTTTGGAGGAAAGAAGTTACTGGGCAGGGCAGAACTCACCACAGCTCTTTCCTCTGGAATCAACCCAGCCCAGCCCCCTGCCTTCCCAGGGTGGCCCCCTCCCTCTATACTCAGGGTCAGTGGAGATGCTGGCAGGGCTGAGAGCAGCCAGGAGAGACATAGCAGCCCCTAGTAACACTGCAGCTTCCTCCAACCCACCCAACAGGTTGCTGATCATAGGGGAAGGAGAGAGAGAGAGAGACAGAGCTGAGGGCTGTCTCTCTCCTGCTCCCTCCCTCCTGGTGGGGGCTAGACGTTGGTGAGGAGAAATCTATTAATAATCCTCCCCAGCTGAAAGTTGGTTGGGTGGGGAGATGCCCCTCCCCCCCATGAAGTGATGCCTATGACCAAAACCTTTTGTGCTATGCTACCACCTAGCTATGCCATGGAAGATTACTAGCTCTTTCCAACCTGCTATCCTTTTATCCTTGTTCTTCCATATTTTATATTGCACTGCAGGAAACCTGCCATGCAGTTAAAAAAAAGTATTGTCCAGTCCCTGAATCCAGTGTAAGCAGGGTTAATTCTCTACTAATTGTCTCTTAAACGTTTTTTTGTTTATAAACAATTTGAATATGAACTAATGAAACAGGAAGAAACCATTTTGCCAGCCTGACAAGACTGCATCAGCAGAGGAAGATCAGTGCTGGAGCCAGAGACACACAGAATGCCGGATTTCCACCCACTAAACCTAATCAGAAATATACAGAATGTACCTACACGAACTGTGGGAATCTCTTGCTGTCCCCTGTGTTTCTGGCTGAAATGCTCATGTTACTGGGACGCTTGGTTTGTTGGAGTTATCACTATAATGGCTGCTCGGCAGATATCACTGGAGATTTTGAAACATTTTAAAATACTGCTTTGCATTATTTATTAATTATTGTTATTGTTACAATAAAGGCTCAGAGCCCCACTGCGCTAGGCACTGTTTGGACAAGTAAGAAGATAGTCGGTGTCCCAAAGAAATCACAGTCTAGGTGTCAGAACAGAATTTCCTTTTTTTAATTTTCACATTCTGATTAAGTGAATTTTCCTGTCCTGATCTAAGACTAATGCAGAGATATGAAAGGTTGCTTCAATTTCCCCTACAGGGAGTGAATTAATGTGGTCAAAACTAACACTGATTTCTTGTTAGGCCAGAGGATACCAGAGTGTGCATGCCTAAAATTAATGACACATTTACATATCTATGAGATGAAAAATAAACCAGGCTGGCCTCAAAGAAGTTACAAGTGCCAATGAAACTGGGAAGTCTTAACCAAAACAACCAGACATACTGCCTTTATTTTGAGCTGTACACTGAAGCAGTATCTTCAGACACTGCCATTGAGGCACTCTCTGAGGAAAAAGAGGCAGAGCCTTTTCTCCAAGACTGAATCTAATCTAGACGCAGGGTGCCCGATGATATACAGACCCAGTCACAGGGTGACTGGCCCCTTTAAGAAGGAGTGCGGGGGGGGGGGGGGGGGAGGTGTTTCCAGTGCACCTGGGATTCTTCAACTGCTTCCCAGTTGGGTTTAAGAAAGGCACCTGAGCTATCTAAAAAGGGAAGCAGGCAGGTAAGAGTTGCTGGAGGGAGAAAGTAGTGGCTATTACTGCTACACTACACTAGAGAAGGGGGACGGGGAGAACAAATGGTGAAGAGGGCTGTTGGTGAAGGCTGACTGGAGCTGAGGAACCCTGCTGAGTTACAGGAAAGCTTGTGCAGAGGCTCCTAGAAAGAAGGGCAAGAACCAGCTTGGTTAAGGGAAGCTAAGCCTGTGGGTAGATATGGGAGGGCGGATCCCAGGAGCAGCGGTGGAAGTTGCACTGAGGGAGGCCCGAGTGAGTGGAACACTCTAGAGGCACACCTGACTTGAGCCCCCTGGACAATGATTTCTTTCCCACAGCTCATCTGGGCACTTTCAGGTGGCTGGGCTGGGAAGTGGAGCCCAGGAACACGCCTCCAGAAAAGGAGGCTGGAGATGGCCTGTAAGGAGTGTGAGTGGGAAATGCTTCTCATGCCCCCTCAGGGGATCAGCTGTGATTTGGCTGTGCTTCAGGAAAAGTGGTTTTATGATGAGGGTTCTGTAGATTATTTTGGGTCTACAAATAAATTTGTGTGCCAAAGATGGGACTCTGAAAGGACATAGAGACTGCCTTCCTTTTTATGGGTGAGTGAAGGGGAAACTGAGGCAGGTGCACTGGTTGTGCTGAAGACTGCTGCAGGGGGGTGCCTGTGGCAGGGGCTGCCCTGTCATCTAAAATAGTGGGACTCTTTGGGAAGCCTTTCTGACTTGCTAGGGGTTCCTTCAGCATGGTTTCAACAAGCCTTTCTATGGATAAACTCTCTCCTGAGGACTCCATCAGTGTGGCCCAGGTACTTTTTAGTTTGCACCAGTGGGTTCGATATGGGGCAGTTAGAGTGCATATGTTAGAGCATTCTATAAATTTGTACTCTCATAATCTGGTCTGTGGCACCAGGTAGACAAGCCCTGAGTCTGGGAAACGGAAACAGGGCCTACAGTGAGTCATCAACCTTAAATAGCCCTATGCTGGTGGGATGGGAGGGCTACTGGCAGAACCAAAGACTGTGAATGACCCTCTAGGACCAGCCACCCACAGGGGGATGGAAAACTCTCGAGTAAGAAAAGCTGGAAGTGGAGTCCAGCTGCTCCCTAGCAAGGAGGATCAGACCACTGCCAGAACCAGAAGACTCAGTGGGAGGAGTAGAAGCAGGAACAATTTGGCCTCCCTGAAGGACACATTAAAACCCAAAGACTCTTAGGAGTGGTGAGAAAGCTGAGGATGTGAATTGTGTGCAGCTGTGTCATGGGGTGTATAAATCCCTCACTAATTAACCCTGGGTTAATAGGAGCCTGAGCCCAATTAGGCCACTGTGTAGCATCTGGTGGGTCTAAGGCATAATTGCATAGGCGCTGACTCCGTGGGTGCTCAGGCGCTCAAGCATCCACAGGAAAAAATATATATATTCATAGAATATTCAGGACCTCAGAGGTCATCTAGTCCAACGACCAATTCCCACCCCAGATCCCTAAATGGCCCCCTCAAGGATTGAACTCACAACCCTGCATTCCCAGTGCTCAAACCACTGAGCTATCCCTCAGAACCCAGAAGACAGATCTTGAGTGTGGAGTCTGATGAGTTCTGTGCTGCTAACAACTTCTGCCTTGGGGTAGGAAGTCTGTTTATAAACAGAGGCAGGGTGATTAAGATAATAGGCTGTCATTATAGTAAATTAAGAATCATTAGATGATCCTGAAAGCATTCCCAGGCACTCCAGTTAAAGATAGGAAACAAAGGGTAGGAATAAATGGTCCATTTTCAGAATGGAGAGAAGTAAAGTGATGTCACAGAGCGGCTTGTACTGGTCACGGATGAGTGCTGTTTGACATATTCATAAATGATCTGCAAAAGGAATAAACAGTGAGGTGGCAAAGTTTGCAGATGATACAAAATTACTCAAGATAGTTAGCCCAAAACAGACTGCAAAGAATTACAAAGGGGTCTCACAAAACGGGGTGACTTAGCAACAAAATGGCAGATGAAATTCAATGTTAAATGCAAAGTAATGCACGTGACAAAATATAATCCTAACTCTACATACAAAATGATGATGCCTAAATTAGCTGTTAACTAGCAAGAAAGAGCTCCTGAAGTCATTTCCAGTACTCTGGAAGCACTATGTTTCCAGAATACTGCAAATTTATAAATCCTTCTCACTGTGCCTATATTATCCTGAACTCATTCTCCAGCTTCAGAAGACTTAAAAATTATCTCCAGTCATCAATGGGACAGATGTAACTGAATAATGTAGCTGTCCTTAATGTGCACCAAAACAATACCAGGGAACCTAGATGTAAATAAGATTGCTGACAGTTTCATCCAGAAAGCTAGTGAGTCATAATGTCTTTAAACTGGGATGTCAGTGAAGACAGCTTTTAGGTGATTGCAATGATTTTAATATGCTGTAATTCATGAGAATGTAATTATATAGTTCATAACAATTGAATCACTAAAATAGTAAAGATACCAATGATAGACACATATTCAATAACTAGAATATGAAAGAAGTGTATAATTATGCTGATAATTGCCTCCCCCCAAAAACTGGCAGAGTGTCTGCCCCAAACACGCACACCTCTTCTTCAAAAGCACCCATGGGCAAAACCAAAAGTCAGCACCTATGCATAATTGGTTATTAAACCCAGCTGGGGAGGAGTTGGGCCTTCATAAAGGAAGGAGCATAGAGCAGGGGAAACTGAGGCCAGAGAGGAGATCCATGGGAGAGATAACTAGGAGCTTTCTCTCTTGGGCTAAAGGCTGATAAAAGCTAGGGAGGCCGGAAGCTTGGATTCAGAACAGGTTGGGAGGCTCTGCTGTGAAAGAAGAGCAAGAAAGGACTCTGCTGCTATTAAGCCGAGTCCCAACAAGAAGCCCTGATGAAGGAGGGTGGGGGACCTGGAAAAGAAGCCCAGGAAGCTGAGAGTGTCATGGAAGGCTGCTAGAGGCAGGGAAAACCCTGAGTATTGGCATTAAAAGGTGAAGGCTACAAGAAATGGTGATTCGCTCTCCTGTCCTCCTGGAAGAGGGCTCAATACAGAGCTGAGACCATAGGAGTACCAAGCTGGCAGGAGATGAGGGGTTCTCACTGTGGGAAGTCCAAGACAAGGATTGGTGAAGTACTGGGAGTTGAATGGGAGTAGGAGCACTAGAACTGATAGTTCCTTGTGTGGTCTACATTTGAAGATACCAGGTAGAACATGTGGATCTTAGGAACCACCATGAAGAGGGGCTGAAGGGACTGGAACTTTGGATATAGTGTAATGGGGACTTGGGAGTGGAGTACCCTGAAGGGGTTTGGAACTAACGTGATTTGGCTGGAGGGCAGAGTCACTGGAAGAGGCGAAGAACTGCCAGGCTGGAGTGATCCTCAGCGGGGAATGATGAGGCGGAAAGAGCTGCTATGTCGTGCCCTGCCACCCTGGTGGTGAGTCAACACTTCTACAAGCATTTTTTCCCATAAATCTGTCATTCTGTTGTGCTTACGAAGTACAAAGTGTGTGTGTTTAGAAATTCCTTTAAAAACCTATACCCCTTGCTTTAACTGTCATGGGGTCCCAGAAGGGTGTAAATGAAGAAACCAGAGCTCACACAGCCACATGGATGCTGGAGGGAATGGGTCTAAGCAACTGATAGAGTGGGGTCAAGAGGGTTGTGGCACTGTCTCCAGGGTCTAGGTGACTGGACTGTGGGACCCACAATCCAAAAAGAGATGTCAGAGTGTCTGCAGCTGGGGCTTGTGCGTGAGAGACCCATAGCTAAGAACAGTGATCAGTCACTACCCAGAGCCAGGTTGGTGAGCAGTCCGTGGGATTCAGTGGTTGGGGCCCCCTCACAACAGACTGCTGGCAGTTCAGAGAGTGGGACTGGAACAGGTTGTGGCCAGGGAATGCTGCTCCCTCGCTGGTCATGTGTGCATTTTTATGGATTTGTGATGGAGGCAAAAGAGGTTCAAAGTGGACTTTATTTAGTAGGGGAAATGAGTTAACTGCCATGAAGCCACATATTAACTCCTCTACAGTTAGCCTAGCTTAAGTAAGAGCAGCCAGACTGTAAAAATAACACTCAAGGCTACAAGGAGTAGTTGAGTTAGTCATTCATCAGCTGCTAACACAAGCTTTAGCCTGTTCCCCAGATGGGCCAGCCCATTTGAGTTAAATCACCCCCACCCTTGAGTGAAGAGTTTTTGTGTGTGGATGGGACTCCAGTTAGGAGCAACAGAAATTGCAGGGAAGACAAACTTTCAGTTTTCAGGGGCGTTGTTCATGTTTGAGAATTTTTTTCCTTTTATTTTGTTCAACGTATTGGAGCCTGATCCCCTGCTGGAATAAATCAGTGGAATTACACCAGCTGTGAATCTGTCCCATTATCCCTTGTAGAGCAGCATCTTTACATTATGGATCTTACATCTATATGGGAACTTGGTTAATGTAGCCATTTGCTCTACTAAGTTTATATGGAATGTACAGTATGTCCTGTTTGGAGCTTATCATAACTCAAAAATGTTTCTCTCTCAGAAAAGGATTACTATAGTAGCACCAAAATGAGGGACTTGTGCTAGGCACTGTACAGACACATAGTAAGACAGTCTTTACCCCAAATAACTTATCTAAATAGGCAAGACAAAAGGTGAAGGCGGGGTGGGGAGGAGGAATTATGAATTGCCTAAAGTCTCTCAGCAGGTCAAAGCCAAGCATCGAATCTTACCTGGTCTTCCAAGCCCCAGTCCAGTAATCCAGGCGCTAGGCAACACTGCATCTCTAATTGGTGCACACTTCCTCTAAAGCAGTGAAACTGCAGCACCACGGTACAAAATGAACTTCAAGGACCTTCAAAGGCACCAACTGTGTAGCTATTTCAAGCCTACCTGGCCAGACGCAGAAGCTCTCACTGTGAAACATGTAGATGTCAGCAAATCCTAACAAGTACGGTGTGGGGGTGGTTTTTTGTTTTATAAGCTTTCAGAGCAAACACACTCCACTGGTGCCTAGCACTTCAGCTTTACATGAAAGATGTTTGAGGATCCTGGCTGAAGAGAAGCTAGCAATGGTAATATACCTCCACCACCTACATTGTCACTAGGACACATTCATCAAAAGGAGAAATCTACATGAAAGATTATGGAGAAAAGCTTCAAACAGAGTGGGTGGAGGGCGTAAAGGGCCAAATTCACACCTGGTATATTTCCATGGACTTCAATGGATTTACACCAAGGATAGATTGGGCTCCTTACATTTAGCGCATGTTCAAGGCTGGTAGCCTGTAATCTTCTTTTTTTTTTTTTTTTTTTTTTTTAATTAAACCTGGTAAATAAATTGACAATGCTACAAGACACCAGGGAGTACAGCAGGATAGTTACTGGCAGTAGCAACCCCCTCATGAAACTGTCAGAAGTGAAGCTGCATAAATATCTCCTTTACTTTCTGTGGCAGAGCATCTGTCTGCCTGTGAAGCAAAACATACCGTTTTCAAGAGTCTTACTGGCATGGATGCAACTGCGCTATTCTGGCTAGCTGTTTTTTCACCTGCACTTAAAGAAACAATACTTATCCCATCATATCTGGGGCTGAAGTCATACTTGTCAAAACCTCAAGGTTGGTGTTAACAGATCATTAAAATAGGATGCCTTTTCCCTACCAAAGAAAAAGACACAGTGAGAGCCATGACTCTAAAATAGTGTAGGGGGAAATATCTAGGGAGTAGGTCAGGGCTTTAACTGTACGTTCTGTTGGAGATATGAGTGACCTGTCCAAGTTTCAGAGCCATATTGGATCCATCACCAATCCTGGATTCCCAGGAGCCAGTGGTTGCACGTAACATCTTTCATTTATGGCTGGAGTAAAGGCTGCAACCATGAACCTTGTTACAGTTATTCTGGAGTTTGTAACCTCCATGCTAGATTGATTGAATGCATGTTATTTGAGCCATGTCCCGTGCAGAACCATGCACTCATTGGAGCGGGAAGACATGCATGTTTGAGAGTCCTTAGAAACTATGTGAAACAGATTCACATTGGTAGGATTGTGCATTATAATAGAGATGGTAGTGGGGAATAAACCTAATTACTTACAAAAGTAATCTGTATAACACCTATTTTTAAGGAAGATCAGATGTTGAGATAATACAACTTAAGTGTCCCTTCCAGAAGACTGGTTTAGGAATGAAAGGATGCTTCTCAACAAGCATCAAGGTAAACTATGCAGCTGGAAGGAGACACTATATATAGGATCAAGTGGAAAAGGAAAAAACATATTGCAGTACCCACCAGTCCAGGACTGTCAGCCTCTGCGCTTCAGACATAACTGACTATTTAGATTAACACTTTCTTTATGCTTCATTCTCAGTAATGCTCTTAAGTGCATTACCAGATTAACTAATGCAACCATTATTTCTGAAAATTAATGTTAAACTGTCCTTTCTATGGGCCCAATTCTGCTCCCACTGAAGTCACTGGATGTTTTGCCTTTGCTTCTGTGTGAGCAGGACTGGGCCTGCAGGCCCCAATTCAGCAAAATAATTAAACACTTGCCTAACTTTAACCATGTGCATAGTCCCATTGCAGCCAATAAGAGAACTCACTTTGGCTTGGGCTTAATTGCTTTGCTGAACCAGGATCTTGTTGGTGGTAGTGGGAAGGTATATTGAACTGTTATGAGTAGATAAAGTACTTTTTTCCTTTTTCATTTTAAGTATTCTGTACTTACCTTTCTGTTGTATCATTCCATCACAGCAAACCATATTCCTTAAAACCAGAATTCTTGTTTTAGGACTGTCATGCAGTAAGGAGCTATTGCTGCAAAAGTCACCTTTATTATCAGGGTGGACATAAACTTAGGGATGTTTACACATTAAAATACTTTTTCAGACTGAAAAAAGCACACTGTCTACTCTCAGATATCAATTACTTCCATTAACATAGGTACAGATCGTGCCATTTTTTATTTAAAATGAGAACTTCTAATTGATTTCAATGGAGAATTCTAATTTAAAATCTGTAGTATGTTATGGGTCTCGAATAGGCATGATTCAAAGGGGGAAAAGACTCTACTGTCTTTAAATATAGGTAAAGTGCAATGTGGAAGCATCCTAGGCTTTCATAGGACTGGAAGGAACCTTGAGAGGTCAGCTAGCCCAGTCCCTTGCACTTTTATATCCAGCTGAGACACAAGTCACTTTTTTTACTCCTTTCCACCAATAAAACATGGTATCTCTGCAGCTAACGAAGCCAACTGATATGGTTTTACCCTGCCAAGTTTGACCTGTACAATGCTGCCCCCTTGGAAGAGCTGTCCAGAAAACGTGTTAACTTGCCCATTGCTTGTGACTACATATGCTGCAGCGTGGCATGGCTGTTCAGAGTGTTCACACCACCAGCAGAAGAGCATGTATTCAAAACATTAGGAAAACTCTGCTCACTGCGCTTCAGACAATAAACTTCTCTTCCAAAACATCAGATCAGACCTGGGCTTGGTGATGTAACCGGCAGAGAGCTGTCGCTGCAAACAATTAAAACAAACAAGTTCCCCATGACTTGGCGCCTTTCCCACAGGTTGCTGCTGTCGTTATTTTGTAAATTGGAGAGTTATCTAAATGCGGGTGGAAATGTTTAAATTTAGAAGCTTTCCACAGTGCTCTGGTATACAATCAGCCTCGCTCTTCTGTTCTGGAAAGAGGCCTCTGCAGAACAGAACTGAATTCATTAGCTCAATTTAGATGATCTAATTAGACAATGTGATCTAGTGCATAGGGCACTGACCTGGGACTCAGGAGATAAGGGCTCAGCCACTGACCCCTTGTCTGACATTGGGTGAGTCACTTCACCTTTCTGTGCCTCAGATCCCTGTAAAATAAGGCTGATTATATTTAGTTTCTTTTGTAAAGTGCTTTGAGATCCACAGATGAAAAGTGCTATATAAGAGCTAAGTAGCATTAACAAATCCATTCTGAAATGGATAAAAGGGAGAATCTACTTTGAGAGTCATGTTGCAAATGACTTTTTTTTTAAACACAGAATATTTGTCAAGCAATTGCAGTTGCACTAGTATAGTCTGTTAAATGTAAGTTGCTGTTTTCCGTTTAAATGTAATTTATAGATTTTTTTTTTTGTACAATGTAAGAATGCAAAGAACATTTATCTTCAATAAACTGAATAGACAAATTATTTTCAGTGAGGCCTAGTCTACACATAAACTTTGAACTGGTTTAATTATGTCAGTTAGGGGTGTGATTTAATAGTTATACCAGTAGAATCTCTCATTTAGAAGCAGTTATACTTGTATAAACGTGCCTTATACTGACATAGGAATAAAACGATACCTGTATAAAGCACTTTTATATCTATATAACTGCCCATACTAAGGGGGTTGTACTGTTTCAGTGATACTGGTATCGTTAAAGCAGTACAACTTTCTAGTGTAGACAAGGGCGACAATGTCCTCCACTGCTTAGGAGCAGGTCTGTTTCCCTCCCTTGGAGTGAGGCCCCCATTTGTTTCAGGATTTGTCCTATAGAGCAGTAGCCTCGCAGCATGACACTGTGCTTCCCACCCCCTCGGCTATTTAAAACAGAGACTTTGTTTGGCATTCTGTAGGGCGGTCTTGCAATATGTTTGAGTCATCTAGGAAAATTGGGACAGGCGGCTGCGCCAGCCACTCCCCATTCACTTACTTGAAACCTTGCTCTTATAAAAACACATTTCATTACTTTAATGTGTTCTCTATATAGACTGGCCAGCTCACTGTGTGTCTGCTTGTTGACAGACTGATTTACTGAACTATATACCAGTTTAACAATTGACAGTATCCCTCTTTACGTAACTTGCCTATAAAGCTTCCTGTAGATTCTGCATGATGGTTTACTCACACAGAAACTCTCCTCTGGTCCTAATGGCTTCTAACTGCAGCAGCACCAGGGGTTGCAGTGTCTTGCACTGTAAAGTGCTGTAGCTTTCACCACACTTTTTATGTAGCTTCCTAAATAAACACAGAGTTATAAACAGAAATGCCCCTCCACTTTCTTGGACCTACCTTTCCATTAAGAAAAGCCTTCTTATTGTAATAAATGCAACCAAATTTTGAAAGGAATCTACTGCTCATAGTCATTGGAATTCTTCCTTGCTCTTTGGGGAAGGTTTGAGCACCCTCTGCTGCCATGCAGCAGCATAGTAGGTAGCCTAAAGCCAGATGCCTGAGCCATATACATGGAGTTTCAGTGACCGGCTTCCAGATGAGTCAGTAAAAACCCCAGCCCTAATTACCCATAACGTTACATACCCTCTGCACTTCTATGCAGTTTATTTAAAATTAAAATATTTGAAAAGTAATCTTAAATTTTTAAAAATACCCAGGTAAGCTTATTGCGTTATATGTAGTGAGGTAGGGCCCAAAAACCCAGTCAGGATTGTGCTGGGCACAGAAAATGGAAAGTCAAAGATACTAAAATGGCTGTATGAACGCTCTCAGGAACATAGCTAGCTCTCATGACTTTATCACAAATCTCATGATATGTGGTGGTTTTCTTAAAGCCCTCGCTCCTGGAGTCAAGTGATTACATTGAGACTCTCAACTTTTTTTAACGTAAGCTTCTAGCCTTCATGGTTGCAGAGAGAAGCTTGAAAATGTGCACCTCAAAATCCAGAAAACAAATAAAACGGACCCCAGATGTATTTTCTTAATCCCATGATTTTTTTTTTTAAATGTTTGGCATTGGCAATACTGAAATCTACTCTCATGAGTTTTTGCAAGGTTTCCCGGGACCAGAGGGCCACTGGCAAAAATACTGGTGGAAGGCTTGTTAAGAGTACTGTGTGCACTGCTGGTGCATAGTTCCGGCTTTCAATCCAAGAAGCTTTGGTGAATGCTGTTTTTGCAGTAGTTGCTCAGTTCTCCTGTGTGCAGTTATCACACCCAGGATTAGTATATGTTGGCTCACAAATTGTACTCCATGAACCATGGGCTGGTCATATGATGTTGGCTCCTCCTCCTTGTTTCCACCTGCTCATTTGCATTAAAAGATAGCTGAAATATGTCAGCCTCCGAATATTATTTTTCCCTGTAAGCGATTGCTGTAGTGCAAGGGGAAGGTGGCCTATCTGATCGTAAACAGGTGGAGAGGTGGTCCCAGAGGTAATCTCTCTATTATAATAATAAAAGCCCTGAGGGAAAGTGTGGGAATCTCTGATGTATTATGTAAAGCCCTTCATAATCTAGGTACTAAATATGAAAGTGACTGCCTCTAGTCCTAGCTAACACTTAGTCAGGTGGAGCTAGTCTGCTCTTGGGCCCTATGTATAATGTATATTTTCCACAGTATGCATCCGATGAAGTGAGCTGTAGCTCACGAAAGCTCATGCTCAAATAAATTGGTTAGTCTCTAAGGTGCCACAAGTCCTCCTTTTCTTTTTGCGAATACAGACTAACACAGGCTGTTACTCTGAAACCTGAGGAGAGTTCTGGTTTTTCTGGCCATGCCCCGCAAAGGACGGGCACTGCTGTCCCTCACTGGGTCTTTGTCTTATTTCTATTGTTCTAGTTTTTACTGCTTTTTGGAGGCCTCCACCCCTTGATTTTCCCCACTGGCTACCTTTTGGTCTCTCCCAGTCCTCCCACTAATTGGGAACTGATCTCTGGGAGCAGTGAAGGGTTTTGCTTGATGGCTGTTGTATATATCCTTGTTGCTGTGGACTGGCTTTAGCTGGACCTTTTATTTAGAACCTTTTTTTAAATTTTTTTACTGAACCATGTTTAGATGCCTCGGTATAGGCATGCACTGATTTGTAATCTAATCAATTTATTGTATGATCTGCTTTATTTTAAGCATGAGACTGTCATCTTAGGCATCATAGGCAAGAGAGATTTGAAGGAATGTACTTAAAGGTTATCATCAGTATCAGTAGAAAAGCAATAACTCCATGGTACGAGATGAATGAGGAGATTCTTAAGGGAACTTCGTAATGGGGAATAAGTTACTGTGATGAAGAAGGGTCATGAGAGTCTTGCAAAGATTCATCAAACCTCAAAGGAAGAGCTGTATAATTCCTTCTATCCATCATATATTTTGTTTTTAGAAGTAACAATATACTGCCTTGAACATATCCAGTTTTGATTTTTTTGCAAAAAGAAAAGGAATACTTGTGCCACCTTCGAGACTAACCAATTTATTAGTCTCTAAGGTGCCACAAGTACTCCTTTTCTTTTTGCGAATACAGACTAACACGGCTGCTACTCTGAAACCATTGATTTTTTTTTGTTTCTAGCCAATAAAGTTGGCTCTGGAAATATTTCAATTCTTCCTCATCACTTCTAGTTTCACCCTATTTCCAAATTCCCATTCACAGGAGGAATGCATGAGTCTCCAGTTCTCTGGGAATCCGAGGCTGCTCTAAGGAAATCCCTGAACCAGTTCAAGAGAGCTCCTCAGTGAGGAAGTTTTAAATAGGACATTTGGGGATGTTTGACCTACTGGAGATTGTGAGCCCATAGATCACTTATAGCAACATGTTTAATTCATATGTAACTTGAGAGAAATCATTTAATGCTTCTGTGCTCTATGGCAATAGGATGTACATCCAGAACCATGGTACTATGCAGCTTTTCAGCTTCACACAGCATGCTGTGCCCTTCCAGTCATTGAATGACTGCCTTGAACAAGCATACCATGTAAATTGGCAGGGCCCACAGTTCTCTGATGTCCTGAGAAGAGATGAAGCACGTCTATCCCTCTGAACTCCTCAGTCACCTAAATGAAAAGACACTGAATTGTTGCTGATATCTTGCTGCCCTAGGAAACTGCCTACATGGTAGAGCTTTTAAATGGATTAGCAACCATATTTTCCACTTACTAGCACTGTCAGAATTTGGAGACAAATCAATATGCCTTTAGGCCTTGTTTCTGCTACCACCATTGTTTAGGGGATCTGAGTTTTCACAAATGGTGCATAGATCTAGGGCCAGTATAACTAACTAAAACTGGCATTGAATAAAACTTTATTTGGTTTTTATTTTTCTTTCCTATAACTGCTCAAGCTCACATTTATTTTTGCCACTTTCTAGAGATTCACTTTGGTATATTTTAGGTAGAACTGGCCGGACATTTAAAACTTCTTGCTTCTCTTTAATTGAAAAAAGAACCTTTTTCAAAATTATTCTCCCCCCCGCACAGATTTGCCAAACTGTTCAAATATTTTATTTTTCAAAAAAGTGACTTTTCCCAATTTTTTCCAAAACATTTGTTAAATATTTTTCAAAATTGTCCTTGAAATGGTAACCATGTCTAGAACATCTTAGATGAATTTTTCAATAAAAGTATTGGAGAAAACATAGATCCATTTCAAACCCTGTGGAACAAAACTCTGAAATTTTGTAATGCTTCAAAAAACTAACTTTTTGATAAGCTCTAATTTCAGGGTGTTTGCATTTTGGAGAGTGAGAAAAGGATTGTATCCATCACCAGGAGAACCTAAAGAGCAGGGGCGGGCAAACCTTTTGGCCTGAGGGCCACATCGGGTTCTGAAATCGTATGGAGGGCCGGTTAGGGGAGGCTGTGCCTCCCCAAACAGCCAGGCATGGCCCTGCCCCATCCAACCCACCCTGTTCCCTGGGACCCCTGCCCCTCCCACCCCATCTAATCCCCCCTCCTTCCTGACTGCCCACCTGCCCCATCCAACCACCCCTTCTCCCTAACTACCCCCCACCTCATTCAACCCCCCCTCTCCTTCCTGACTGCCCCCCCTGGAACCCCTGCCCCATCCCCATCCAACCCTTCCTCTCCTTCCTGATTGCCTCCCTGGGACCCCTGCCCCCATTCAACCCCCCTGTTCCCTGCCCTCTGACTGCCCCGACCCCTATCCACGCCCCTGACCATCCCCCGAACTCCCCAGCTCTCTATCCAACCCACTGCTCCCTGCCCCCTTACCGTGCTGCGTGAAGCACTAGTGGCTGGCAGCGCAGCTGCACCAGGACAGGCAGCCACACTGCCCCACAGAGCACCGGGTCAGGCTCAGCTCTGCAGCCCCACTGCCCAGAGCATTGCACTGAGCAGTGGCATGGAACGCAGGGGAGGGGCTGGGGGCAAGCCTCCCCGGCCAGGAGCTCAGGGGCTGGGCAGGACGGTCCTGTGGGCCAGATGTGGCCCGGAGTTTGCCCACCTCTGTAAAGAGGGTCTGAAAGGAAACTCCATTTGCTTTGCTTTGCTATGCCCAGGAGTATGAAGGTTCATAAGGGATCATCAAGTCTCACTATGAATAAATCTACTCTAGAGATAATAGACATTAAGTTAACACAGACTGCCCAAGGTACATTTATTCCACTCAGATTGCCTTGTTCAGCTGATACCACATTATCAGCTGTGTGCGAAGCTTAGTGCATAGGAACTTTCATGTAAATGTGAAGGGACACATTTAGGCTAACTATGGTCTAGTTCAACCAAGGCCATGGGGACTCTTGACCCTGGGAAGATAGGCAGCAGGGCCAAATTCACAAAAGGGTGGTGGAGCAGGGAACACAGCATAGCCAATCTATCCCTGGATTCTGCAAACACCTGTGCTCAACTTTAAGCATGCACATAGGCCCACTGGAGTCAGTGAGACTATGCACATATGCATACGTTTGCACTGATCTGCTGATATACGCTAAACTGAGAGAAAACATTCATGCACTTTGCTACTGAACCACCTCCCCTCCAAAAGCAGCAGTCAACTATGCCATACAGTGGAGATTTGCTTATTTTCTATTTAATGTGAGAGAAGAAGCAAAACAATTGCTGAAGGTTGGAGCTAAGGAGGATGGTATGTTTAGTATTCCCATCTTTACTCAGCAATACATGCAAGATAGATGCCAATGATGCTGCAAAGTTATATATTAGATAAACATTCTACAGCATTTCTATCCCCTGGCTTGACAGCCAAAGGTACCTGCTCCAGGGCTGTACCCCAAAGTGCAGCCTGCAGTATAACCAGCTGGATGTTTAAATGGACTGTTATTAGGAACTGTTCATTGAGGCTGGTAGGCCTAACATAAGGCCCATACACTTTGATTTTGTTGGGGCAGCCTATTGCTCAGTTTCTATAAACAAACTGGACTATAGAACTTTACAGAATCCTGCTCATGGAGAGTCAGTAAAATATATATAATAAGGATTTCTAGAATAGCTTCCTGTCCAGGCAGCAGCAGTTCTGCTGCAAGGAGTAGGGAACGTCTTTTCTGATCACCAAATTCTTCTGGTCAACTAATTTAAAAAAACAAAACAATAATTACTGATATTCCAGTTCATCAAGAGCTTAAGCTCCATTCCTGTCATCAGTGCTACTGTGCCAGCCCCTTGGTCCTGCTGACTTCAAGGTCCACATAGCAAGGCACAACCCAGAGCTTTATTTCAGAATCACTGAAAGAACCCCATACCCAATTGGGAGAGAGACTGCACCAATTGTCCCATGACTTCAAAGAAGACTAAAGACAGTCTCTCACCTCCGTGATGCTCAGTCCAAAGCCCTGTAGGTAGAGTCTTCCCCAACCTGGAATCTATACAGTATATCAACCCACCCAGCACAAACAGTTCCTCTTAAAGGTCTATTTCCCTAATGCCAGTCTCTCCCCTCCACAAATCACAACACATCCAAACCCTGAAAATTCCATCATGACAATAGCATTTAATAGTAAACCAAATATGGGAATAGAATACAAAAGGGGGACCTCCAAAGGTGAGGATTACAAAAACGTATATACATACCATACAGAAAATGCGAGACACAATATCAAGAACAAAAGCAACAAGGGAATAGATAAATGCTGTTATTTGCAGTAGTTTAGGTGTGTGGTTGCAATCCAGACTGGCAAAGAACAGGAGAGAAATAGCAGTATATAGGAAAGTGCATATTTTAAACAGAGGGTCCGTAAACCATGTATGTGATGTCACCTGTAGAAAACCATAGTAGATAATGTTTAAATTTGTTTTTACATAATACTTTTAAACTTTAGAGACATACAAGTGCTCCAGTACATTGCAGGAGGAGATACATGTCTTAAAACAGATACTAAGTAGAAGAAAAACAGGCCTGTATTAGCGAACTGACTGCGGAACCTTTACTTTTTCCGATAAGCAGTGACTCATCAGAGCAGACCCATTAATTTAAAGTGGGACTATTTGTGCGAGTAAGCTGTTCAGCCACATGAATAAGAGTTGCACAATCTTCATGAGCAGTGGCTACAGATTTCAGAAGTAGGGACGCATTTAAATTCAGGCCAGAGCCAACAAGAGGGAGTCCAGATAAGGAGTTACTCCAAGGTCAAACATGTTGTTTCACATTAAAGATGCTACCCAACTTGTTTGCGAAAGACACTCTCTCAGACAAGTCATACTTCAATGTTTTCATTTGCTGTACACAGAAAATGTTTAGCAAATGTGCAATGGACAGGCAGGAGTGGTTTGGTTGTCATGACACTGATGTCACTAAGTCATTTTACAAAGTTTATTTTTAAAGGATCTGATTCTGCTCCCATAAAAGTCAGTGACAAGACTCCTACAGACTTCAGTGGCAGCAGAATTGGACTCTAAAAGAGCAGCTGTTTGCCAGCTGTGTGTCTTTAGATAGATGGTCAGCTTCAGCTTCCAGTTATGTACTGATGGGTAAGGGTGGATGTTGAGTGCATCTTTTTTTTCCCCTCTAAACTGTAAAGGAAATAGTCTAAAAACCATAGTGCCGTGAATATGGACAGTGGGATGCTGTTTGTGGCAAACAGGCATCCTTCTTCACAGAAAAGAAGAGTGGGTCAAACCTTCCCCACCTCTGCCTTTAGCAGGGACATTTCACAAAAGAGGCTTAGGAAGAGAAATTGCTCTATGCTAGAAATTTATAAAGATTTCAGCTTAGGTATAAGGACCAAATTCAGCATCTCCAAACTACGTTAAGGTCAGTGGAGTTATTCCAGATTTACAGAGGTAACTGAGTAGAATCTAGTCCTTAGAAGGTATTGATTTTTTAAAATACATTACAATAGAACACAAAGGCAGTACAGTTCTGGGCCTGTCCAGTAGGTGGTATAATACAAGGCATAAGGCCCAAGGCAGAATGACTCTAACCACCTAAGAAATAAGAATCCCCTAAATCTGCCTTGCTGCTTGTGTCTTATTTCATTTAAGAAACAGATACGTTAAAAATCAGAAGCACAGTCAGACCTGCCCTAAAGACATAAATGCTACTACATCAGCGACAGCCAGTCTGGATGCTCCAGTGCAGAGTTCTAAAACCATTTTGTGACACCAAACAAATTCAATGCTCAAAGTGAAATCATGCAGAATACTGTATTGTGTGCAGGGTACTTTAACCTCCCCTTTTAGAAAGGAAATGCTTCAAAGGCATGAAGCGCCTCCTCTTAGAGCACCACTGTCTTTTAGTCAAACGTGTAATCAGTATGAATCGGTCAATTGGAATTTCATAGTATTTTGTCATGGAAAATGCTCAGTTTCCTAATGCTGGCGGTTACTGCAGGTCAACCCGTCAATGGCATTTCTTCTTCACACATTCACAGCTACAGTCTGTGATGAACGTTCTAAGGCTTTTATCTCATCCCCCCACAAATGGTCCCAGTGAAGAAGTTACTCTATGGAGTTAATACAGTTATTGGCAACACAGAGGAGGACACTCTTGTCATTGGCTATTGAACAATCTGAGGCATTTCACTCCAAGCTTTGGCTTTTTTCTTGGCCAGGGACAGCCAGGGTGGTTCAACAGAGCTGCACGGTGTCATTGGCAGATTACAGGATTGTCTCGTTTCCTTTTCAGCGGTGGGGACCACAGATGACTCCTGAGCCATAGGTCCAAGTGTAACTGCTGAGAACAATGCCAGTCAGTCATCAGAACACAGGAGAGTTAGACAGAACTTATGCTAACTTTTTTTCCTGCTCTTTAAAGTGAGATCATCTAGAGGCGAAACAAAACCGAAAGTGACACAATTTCACAAAGCAACAGAGATAAAAGGAGGAATTGCCAGACTAGATCTGACCAGTGGTCCAGAGACCAGTACCCAGTCTGTAACAATGGCCAGTTCCAGCTGCTTCAGGCGAAGGTTTCAGAAACTCTGTAATAGGCACTTATGGGGATAGCCTTTCTCCCAACTCCCAATATTTAGGGGAGGGCTTAAGCCCTGACGCATGAGTATATTTTTCCAAAATTCCTGAGGGATTATCATCTTGTTGTTCATATAAGTATCCAATCGCTTTCTGGATCCTGCTAAAAACTCCTGGCCACAATTATAGCTTGTGGCAGGGAATTCCACAGGCTAATTTTGCATTGTGTAATGCACAAGTGGCTCTAGGAATCAGCCATATGATCATGTGCTGCATGGGAAGAATCACTCCAAGTTTACCTTGGGCTAGCAGAGAACGATATGCATCTTCAACACTGAATGGTCTAGAGATTTACCTTCCAGTCTTTACTGCCAACAAAAATACTTCTACTATAAAAATGCTATTCGGAAAAAAATATGCATGAAACCCATACTACATCTTCTCGGACATGTTAGCCAGAGGGGAGGGAAGTTGCTAGGATAATGTGACTAGATACTCTTTTCAAATATAGTTTTTGAAATCTGCAGCCTATCATAAGCCTGGTGACATCGGCAGATGCTAAGGAATGTTGATACTGTTGCTGGTAAGGCTCTGAGCTACTATTTAAAAGACGCCTACTTTAGCGATCTTATAGAAAATATCGAAGACTGATGTCTTCTGACAGGTTGCATGAGACAGGACAGAATGCAGCCCTACACATAAGCAACTAAAATATCTTGAGGGACAGTTCACAAGCCATTTGACATTTGGCACTCACCTTTCACTCCAACAGACTATTTCATTTGGAAATATAAATCAGGGCCTGAAAAAGCCAAACCTTTTCTTATGTTTAATAAGTATCTACAAGTCTTTGCGTGGCATACAGGAAGCGGGGGGCAAGGCAGCCGTGCTTCAACACAAGCATGAATGGAAACTATTTATGGGCACAAGTAAAGTTAAGCACAAGGGGCCTTGATCCTGCTGATGTTGAGACCAATAAAAAAAAAAAGCCCATTCACCCTGATAACACCTGTAGGCAAAGCCTGTCCCTGGGATCAGCTCAGTAGGACATTGGGCCTCAGCCTGGGGTAGCCCTGCAGGGGGCAGACTATAGTGGAAGGGACAACGCTCCCCTAATAAGCACCAGGTCAAGCTCCAGATGTAGGATAACTCTTTCAACAGTGCTTACATAATGTAGGGACGTAGGCCCAGATTTTTAAAGGTATTCAGGCGCTGCTGCACTCAGCAGTGCCACACCTAACTGATTTAGGAGCCTACATCTCATTTTTCAAAAGGGAACTGGGCATGTAAGAGCCAAAATCCCATTGATAGTTAATAAGATTTAGGTTCCAGCAGGCTTAAATACCTTTTTTAAATCTGGGCCTCAAGTCTCAAAGAGAGTTAGGCTCCCAAGTGCCTAAGTCACTTTTGAAAAAGGGACTTGGACACTTATGAAGATTATACCCATATTCCTCTGTACTGATTGAAAGTCAGTCTCAAGTGCCTTGGACAGTCTCAAGAGCATAGGATTAAAAAAGGGCGGTGGAGTGTAGACAGAGAACGGGCACATCTGAGGAGACGGGCTTAAGGACAAGCCTTATCGTGCTAATAGGGGGTCTAAATAAGCAGTCCCCTTTTAGGTCTGACATTTGCTATGAGCAGTTGTCAATGCAGGATCTGGTTTCTCAGAACTCTGTCCTAATCATCCCATTTTACCTTGTGCTATACATGCACCAAGCCGCACCTGCTGACTTGTATGGGATGCATATCATACACACAAGTGTAGAAAGAAAAGTGTAGAAAGAAAACTTTTGTAACAGCCATTTACAAGACAAAAAGTGTCTCCAAGGTTACCACTAGCTCTGGAAATTATATACACTCCTTGCCCCTCAGCCAAGTCAAATTATTGGCTCCTTTAATAGGAGTAAAGCAAGGGGAGTCTAAGTTTTGAAAGTCTTCCTGTTTTGTTGGTCATGTGGGGACAATGCTGGCAGCAGGGCCTGGTGTTTTTCTGAACTGTTGGGTAATGTTGATTTTCTTGAGAACATCAACATAAGTCAGAGATATTCATAATTTTCAAGAGGTGAAAGAATTGAGTGACCATAGTGCTACCACTGTGGGGAAAAGACATTGTACACCAGGATGATCCCTGGAGCAAGACAATGCAAAGAAAGGTTTAATACTGCTGCAACTTTCATGGGTGGCATGAATTTCAGCCAAAGTGAAAATCCAGGTGACTCCAGCAGAGGCATGGGAGTAATATTCAGCCCCGCCGTGACAGTACTCCAAAAGGAGACTTCTCAAATTTCCTAACTGCTTACAATTGTCTAGCTTTGTACCGAGTTTACCAAGTCTGGGAATGAAGCTGGCACAAAATGGAATCCTTAAAGGAAAAAAATGGATCATAGCTGAATCACACACTGTTGAGCTGCAGCTAACGCAGCACTGCTCTCTCATTGTGATTCCTCAGCCAGTCATCCATTGCTATGTCAGCGACCCAGGATGGGGAGGAAGGCGAGAAAGTCTATTCACTTACTTACAGGAAAGCTTTGACATTAATAGATTTCATTCAGTAAAATATACTCTTAGCTGCAAGTCTGATTAGTGTTATCTGCACACAGTTCCAGCTCAACTCTGATTTTAGGCATAGCCCTGAACAAGGGCTGGGGCATAAGTTGGATCAGTCTGCTCAGAAAGCACCATGAGGCACACACCTCTCTGAGCCACGGTTACTCCCTGCTGGTTGTAATTTACTATCGACCTCTAGTCACAGTGAGTCACTACATCACCAACCACCCCTTCCACACCCTGGTTCAGGAACTTTTCTCTTTTAACCACCCACCCACCTGCTCTGGGGATGGAGTAAGCAGGGGTGTAGCATTCTCAACATGTCTGGACACAGCCTAGTGGGTGAAAAAGCTGAGCATCCACCCTCTGAAGATTATGCCCTCTGAAGATTAAAGGTTTCTCAGGCTGGGCACAGCCTGAGAAGTCGCTAGACATACCCAAGAAGTCACTAGTGAAAATCTTGGCCATTACTGTGAGTGAGTGAGTCAGACACACACACACACTTAAAAAATATATACACACACATATATATACCTGCTGCAGCAGACATAGTGATCTTCATTTGGGATTTCTTCTCCTGAGCACACAGGCTGGGAGTTACGTTCTTCCCCAATAAATTCTCACTCGCACAGGTCACTCGCTTTAAGGGAAAAAACAAAGAATGCAAATAAGGAAACCAGCAAGTGTAAATAATTACACACAGGAAGCAGCTCCCCTTTAAGATTCAATCAGAGGTGCACTTTGAGAATTCACCAGAAGAGAAATAGAAACAGGGCGCAGGTGCTATGGGGAATATACCAAGGCAGGCCAGGTGGTTCTCTCTTTACACGGCTTTTCAATGGCATGTTTAACAATCACTACTTGTGATATCGTATCCACTTACCATTAAATCTGTAATACATTTATGATCACAATGATCACTGAAAAACAATACTGCTTTGTCCTTCCTTGGCATCATCTATCCAAGGATCACCAAGTCCTTTACAAATATTACTGAATTAAACTTCGCAACAGCCCTGCAAAGAGGACAATTATCCCCATTTTACAGATTAAGAAAATGAGACACAGGTCAAATGACTTGCCCAAGGTCACACAGGAAATCTGTGGATGAACCACAAACCTTTTGCCTCCAAGTCCACTGCCAGAACCACTGTTCTCAATGGCAGAGCAGGGGCTGCGGAAAACTGCCATAACTTAGAGCAGCTTTTTATGGCAGCTTTAAATTGTCCTGGGCATTGGGCAGACCCCTGGCAGGGTTCAGAATATAAGAGGCGCAAAGATGACTAGTGTAGGAAAGGCGTATTGCTGAGTCTGACCCCAAAATTCCAAGTACCTGAGCTGCAGAAGATATGGCCAAATACACATCTATTCATTTGCATCAGCAATTGTCTGTGGGCACATTAGAAATTGGTTTTGAAAATTTGGTTATACGCATTACTAAAAACTTGCTGTCCAAGAACATCAAATTCAGTATTGTGTAGAGGCATCCGGTCAGACTGTCAGTATTCACAATGGTTCTAGTCTACCAGCCACTCAGTACCGTACCTCCTCTTGATCCATTTTGGTCAAAGTTTTGTCCTCCCTTTTATGTCCTTTGGCAAGAGGATGACCCTGGAAACCTTTCTGCTTTAGTTTTGCCATGGAGACCCAAGCTGGTTCAGAGGTAACAGTTTCCAAATGCGGACTAGGGACCTTTTCTATAAAAGAAGCATTTTGGAAGTAAAGAAGGGATTTAGGGCAAGTCTGTCAAAACCTAAACAGTTTTGTGTTTTAAATCCTCCAGTGAATACACTTTGAAAAGGGTGAAGATTACATTAGTTTCCCTGCTGATTTTGTGTTTGTTCCTTTGCAAGGATGTTTGTCCTTTTTATCTACTGGAGTCTTTAAAGTCAATCGGGGCAGGATTCAGCCCTCAAAGCAACGTCCTGACAGTACAGGCTAAATGCAGAATGACTACCATTGTTCTGTTATGTAATCCAGTTAGAGACATGTTGCCTTTTCGTTTCCCAAATTTTTTTTTTTTTTGGGGGGGGGGGGGGGGGAATCACAACTAGTGTGATACCTGGTTTCTTTCTAAATTGCATTGGCCTGACAATTAGCTGCAAAACAAATTCTACAAATTCCACAAAATCTGGACAAAAACACCTCCATGTGAAAGAAATGGCCCATTTTATATTTCTGATGCCCTGTTACTATTCTAGCTTGAACATATTGTATGGTGGAACTTAAGAATTTTCTTGAATAGCCTAAATCCAAGATACAAGTCCAAAATGACATCAGCTGAGTTACACCAGGGCTGAATAGGGTCCTGTATTTCAGGGTCAAGGCTATTAAAGAAATTTTTTACCCTTTTTGTGTCCCTGGTTTGCCTTTGTTGAGAATAATGGCTGTGCAAGGCCATTACAGTCTTTGGATACAAGTACAGCGTAAATACCTGAAACTTTGTTAGAGTGTTGCTTCTTTGAGACTTCTTCAGATTTTGTTCCGGGGGCATTTTTCTCTTCCACGACAGCTGATTTTTTAGCTAAAGCTTTTTGGTGGCCTGGAAGGCCGTGAGGTGGCCTCCCAGTGCCTAGTGATTTTTGATCCTCCTTGACAGAACCAGAAGAGGTGATGTGAACAGCTAATGGAATCTGCTTTGGAGATTCACTGTGGTACTTTAGCAAAGAGGATGTTCTTCTCAGTCTGATCCCAAATGGGTTTTCAGCATTCTGTGTTTCATGCTCAGCCCCCTCCATGGAAGAATTCAAACTGGGCTGGTTGCTCTCATTATCCCTCTCAAAACCTTCAGGGTTATTTTTTGTAGACTCTTGCCTGGTGGTATCCAAGTGAGCTGTTCCTTCAAACAACTCTGGTCTTATGGGAGAGGATGGGGAGCTTCTAGCACAGGAATCTTCCTTGGAATTTGAACCCCCAGAAAGAGATCTTTGCCAGGCAGGAGCAATAGTAAATCTAACTGGTTTTGTAGCAGCAGATTTCAGTGGAGTCTTTACATTTTCCTCTGGGGATTTGCTCTCTTTCCTTGTTTTCTCTTGAGAAGTTACACCACCTAACTGGTTCTGCTTAGAACCTCTAAGAGGGATACAACTCTTGAAGCCAGCCAAACTGGAGGAGGCAAGGCATCCGATAGAATGTTTTTCCAAGTTGTTGGATGCATCTGTCTCCTGATTGCTTTGGCTAGCCTTTGAAACAGGACCATGCATTATTTCTGGTTTAAAATGTAGCTCCTTGTTCACTTTACTCTGAGGCAGCATGCAATCTATATCTGACACAGAAACAACTGAGTCTTTTTGTAGGGATGTTTTTGAATCTACATGGTCTTTGGATGGCTGAAGTTCTGTAACTTTGCACATTTCTTTATCACCTTTTGCTGCTGGGGTATTTTCCAGCACCGAAACAGCCATCCACTCCACTTCAGAGGAAGTCTCCGAAGTGGCTAAAAGAACCTGTGACAGACACAGTGCAGGATCTGAATCAGGCCAGATAAAGTTGTTCTCATTGGTACAAGGCTGATCTTCCACTTTTCCTACAAGTGCCACACCACTGTCTCTAGGCTCTTTGTCACTTTGGCCTACAGGTTGTTTTAAGGATACCTTTGTGGCATCTGCCAAACTATTTATGTCCTCCTTTTCCATGGAAATGCCATACAAGTCAGATGTTAATGTGTCCTGAAATACAACTGCTTCTGGTTCAGTCTGCAGAGATTCAGAAAGTTCAATTACTTCATATGTATTTTGCAGAAGTAGTTTGAATTCACCAATAGATTCATCAGAGCAGTAAGGTACCAATACTTCCTCTGCCTTGTTCTCTTCCTCAGACTTTGCTAGAGAAGACTGCACGTTTGGAAAGGACAGTGTTACTTTAGATTGATGATCTGTTTCTATAGGGCATGCATCCTCTTCTAGCAAAGTACAAACTACGTCTGCAGGGGATACAGAATTCCAAGGGTCACTTGTGGAATTGTCAGTCTTTGTTATCGCCTGTGTCTCCTGAGCACCACTTCCTTTTCCATTATTCTCCTCCCAGACCAATGAACCTGTGTTGAACAAAAGAAAACACATTTATGCTTGATGGTTACAATGAAGACTCCTGCACTCCTCAAACCCCCTTCAATTGTAATTCATAGTAGGTACTGTGGTCATTTGCTAATAGTTTCCCAATATCTGGATACCATTTACTAGATGCCCCAGGCTGACAAACATACTTAAAAATGGGGGATGGACTGGCTGGCTCAGGAGACTGGTAATGAAATACATTATATTCCCAGTGGAAGCCAGCCAAGGCTAATAATAGCTGAAAGCGGCTGTCGCCAGGTGCCCGCTCAGCAGCTGGTGTATCAAATGCATTGTTGCTTTCCGTTCAGATCCTAGTGTGCCAGTATCCACATCAGTAAAATCACCATAACTATTGGCATTATTACTGGTAGTCTCAGGGATGCAACATCTGGAAGAGCAGCGTGGGGAAGCTCACCCAGCTGATATCTGCACTGTTCCTGTTCTTCGGCTTTGGAACCTCGATCTCTAGAACTGCCCCCTTTCACAAATGCTGAATTCACGGATTACATCAAATACACCAGAAATAGTGGCAAAGAGATGCCCAACTACATACCATGCAGAACTGTGAGATTTTAAGAACCTCAATCCCTGTTCACTTCAATATGGCTTGCAGACGCTAAGTACGTCTTAGGCAACACTTAGCATCCTGTGGACGCGGCAGGTAAACAAACCAGCCGGGCCTGCCAGGGGCTTTCCCTGAGCAAGCGGCGTCTGAAGTTTGGGAAACACTGGCAGCGAGAATCAATCATCAGCCAAAAAATAGAGGAAAATTGGACCTGCTTGTACATAAGCTATTTAAAGTCACACTACACTGTCTCACAAGATGGTTTGTTACAAAAGGTATAATGCTCAGGCAGTATTTACAGATGTAGGATAAAATTTTCAGTAGTGCCTAGGTTACTTAGAAGCATAATTAATGAGATTTAGGCTCCCGTGAGATATAGGTGCTTTTGGAAAATGTTACGCCCAGAGTGATTTCTTCAGACAGCCTTCCACAGAGTTCATCATTTTTTTTCTCACTTTCAAGCACAGTCTGCCGGCTCTCAGGCAGAGGGGATGGAGTTGGGGATTTTTTTAAAAAAAGTAAACGTTGCATAGTTTTAAAAGTTTTAAAACAGAATTCTGTTAACAGACTTAACAATTTAGCCTTCAGAATTATGCCTTACCTGCCCGATTTTCATACTGGTCAGCATCAAGGAATTTTGTTGTACTTTTCTTTTCTGCAGTTACAGGAAGACTCTGCTCCTTTTCCAATTGTTCCAGCTAGTGGGATTCAAAAAGACACTTGGGTTGGTTCAAAGTAAAGACTTTTGCACAAAACTTAACTGTATGTAACTTCATTTTGAAAAATATACACATACACAAGAAAAAAAAAATCCCTGTATTGTAACTTCAACAATACAATGAATGAATGTTGCTACTCCCATGAATTACACAGCAAGACATCAAAGCTTTAAAACTACAAATACAGTACTTCAGTTTTCGGTGAGTACCAGAAACATTCTAAGACAGATATATTTTGAGAGAGGGCATTTTCAAGACATCACAAAGTTACATAGGTGTACAGAACAGAACAAGTCAGAGATGTCATTATCAGTTCAGAGTGGTAGCCGTGTTAGTCTGTAACAGCAAAAAGAACGAGGAGTATTTGTGGCATCTTAGAGACTAACAAATTTATTTGAGCATAAGCTTTCGCGGACTTCATCGGATGCATGCAGTGGAAAATACAGCAGGAAGATACACACACTCACACCATGAAAAAAATGGGTGTTGCCATACCCACTATAATGAGAGTGATCAGTTAAAGGTGAGCTATTATCAGCAGGAGAAGAAAACCTTTTGTAGTGGTAATCAGGATGGCCCATTTCTAACAGTTGACAAGAGGGTGTGAGTAACAGTAGGGGGGAAAAAAGTGGCACCTTTGTGTAATGACCCATCCACTCCCAGTCTTTATTCAAGCCTAATGTAATGGTGTCCGGTTTGCAAATTAATTCCAATTCAGCAGTTTCTCGTTGGAGTCTGTTTTTGAAGTTTTTTTTGTTGTACTATTGCCACTTTTAGGTCTGTAATCGAGTGACCAGGGAGACTGAAGTGTTCTCCGACTAGTTTTTGAATGTTATAATTCTTGACGTCTGATTTGTGTCCATTTATTCTTTTGCATAGAGACTGTCTGGTTTGGTCACTGTACATGGCAGAGGGGCATTTTGGTTTTGGGGTTCCCCCCTTTCTTTTCCTTCCAGTGGGAAAAGGGAGGTGGGATAGAGAAATGGGGGAGGGAGGGGACCAAAAAAAAAAAAAGAGAAATTTTCATTTCAATTGGAATGACAGCAACACAACAAATTAATTGTGAATAATTTCAGTGAAAAATTCCAAACCAAACCAAATTTTAGTTTCATTCAAAAATTTCCTTGGAAAAGAATTTCCATTTTTGAACTAGCTCTGAGACAGCTACAGAGTTCTCTATTCTATTGATTATTCCCATGTCAAATTCTACTTCCACATTCTACAGTTCTCACTGTAACAAAATTCTCCCCTTCCTGGGCATTCAGTCAGAGTTTTAAGGCCAAAATAGGAGTAGGTGTCTGTTCCGGTCTCTATTAAAGCCAACGGGAAGATTCCCATTGGCTTTAATCACTTATCCGCCTGTTTAACACATTCATGAACCCCAGAGCAGGGGGAAGAATAGCAAAGGCTGTGCACACTTGCACCCGTCTCCCTTTGCTTTGCACTCATCCTCCAGAAAAGACTTACAGGGGTTTGCTGGTTCTTACTGGTAAAAACTCTCTGTTTCCGCGGGTTTATTGCTATCCTGTGCCTAGCTGCTGAAGTATCTAGGCAGCCCATGGGACTGGCAGGGGTGTTGAAGTCAACGGGAAGCAAGCTGCTGGCTTGTGTCGCTGGAATCACAAGCGCCACAGAGGACAAAGGGCTGACAGGTCTAGAGGAAGCATCAGAGGGTACCTACAAAACACAAACACATCGCTATTAATTTTGCTCAGATTTTCTGTGCATCTGATCCTGGTTCCCATTGCCTGTCTCACCTCATTGGTTTAGAAGCAAATATACTCAAAATTAGATCTATAAAAATATTAATAGCTGAATTTTTGTGCGCACATAAAACAGACACGCTTCCAGGATGTGTCCATTTTTATATCTGCTTCTACTTGCAATTAACATTTACACTCAGTTTTGTCTGATCAATGGCATTGTACACACAAGCGATACAGCTTTCAGAGTGGTAGCCGTGTTAATCTGTATCAGCTAAAAATACAGTAGGAAGATATATATATATATATATATATATATATATACACACACACACACACACACACACACACACAGAGAGAACATGAAAAAAATGGGTGTTGCCATACCAACTATAACGAGACTAATCAATTAAGGTGGGCTATTATCAGCAGGAGAAAAAAGAATTTTATAGTGATAATCAGGATGGCCCATTTCCGACAGTTGACAAGAAGGTGTGAGTAACAGTACGGGGAAAATTAGCATGGGGAAATAGTTTTTACTTTGTGTAATGACCCATCCACTCCCAGTCTTTATTCAAGCCTAATTTAATGGTGTCCAGTTTGCAAATTAATTCCAATTCTGCAGTTTCTCGTTGGAGTCTGTTTTTGAAGGTTTTTTTTGCTGGAGAAACAAGTGAGAGACACACAGTCACATTCCTCTCCCAATTCCTATTTGGATGAGCAGTTAGCAATATCTTCTTGTACCAGCAGGAGACACTGCTGCCATTTTTATAACAAGGTCGTCTTGCTTTTCCTCATGACAGCAAGCAGATACAAGCAAGCTGCAGCAGTGTGATTGCTGAAGGTCACAAAAGAAGGACCACTCTCTGTTCCCCACCAACTCTAAGAAAGTTACTATCGATTAATTTGTTCTTTCACTCTTCCCTCTCCCTCAAATCGCAACAGAAGTCACGTGTCCCTTTCCATCTAGCAGTCCTGTACTATTTTTGAGATAAATACACTACGCACAAGACAGCTCCACAACACTGCTATCCTTGGGAATCAAATATTTGTCGTCTTAGCAAGAAATGATGCTATTATAAAGGGAGTCGGGGGAAACGTGTGCAGTGAAACCCAAAACCATGCAAAGTTTGTCTGGTTTTGTTACAAACTTGAAACTCAGACCAGGTTTGCTGGAAGGTTCGCACAGATGCATAGACACTTCAAGCAAGCTTTATAGGTGTGAGAAATCTGCGGTTTTCCATGGTTCCACCACAATACCCAGTGAAACATTTGGATTGAGTTTGGCACTCTCATTTTGGGTTTGCTTGAATTTAAAACAGGGTCAAGAAGGAGTAATCTATGCCGATCAAATAAAAAGTTCCTACAAACCTCTCTGAAGGGAATGTGCAGAGTTTGCCACATTACAAATAGTATGGGGAAGTTATAATGTCTTATTACTCTGTTTCAGTCTCAGGGTTGGTAGGCATACATCAGACAGTGAGAATACATGGGGAAATAGCCTTATAAGGATGCTACATAGCTCCATTCAGATGAAAATTCCATTGTAAAGACCCCTGGGCAAGTATTTAATAAGTGAATATTTTAGATTCGCTGAGCCCATAAAGTCGGAAACTCACAGACTTAAGACTTCAGATGAAAATATTGATGACCATGATGAAACACAGTATTGTGCATTAAAGAAGAATCATGATCTTCAAGATCCTCCAACGATACATAGTACGGTCACTTTAAGAAAGTATCTGCTCTCAATCTTGGCCTGGGCCAAGGCCTGTCAGATTTAATTCAAACCATCAGGTTGCATCTGGTTGCCTAAAATTTATTAAAAATCCTTTTACTCTGATTCTAGGAAAGTACTCATTCTCAGCTTGGGTTTTAAATGCAAGATTGGAACTGGAGCTGTGCTCTAAAAAGGCTTTCCCCGTCTGATCTACAGTATTAGTCTAGGTATATATATTACATGCTTTTAAATTAACAAAAAGAAAAGCAACTCCCTCTTTCTTAATCACTGTTGACTTTTTAAGTTCATGGAGCTAAAACAAAATCCACACTGAATTTATTAATTCAGTTTTAGGTTCTCTTTTTCACAGTCTGTAAATTCAGGAGAAGAAGTAAAGCAGCAAACTATTATTGCTCCTGTAGAATTCTAATAGGTTCAGCAAATCTTAGTGGGAGGGAAAAAAAACAAAAACAAAACAACAGTAACTGTTGCTCGTTTCCCTCATACAAGTTCTTTCCTCTAACAGTTTTATAATTACTGTGGCACTCTGAATTCATGTATGAAAGGCCCAATCCTGCAGTCAGGGACATGCTGTTTTATACAGCAAAATCAGTTGTTGGGCTTATATGTGCACCAGTACCCGATTTTGCAAGATATGTGATGCATTGTCACACGATCAAGAGGCACGAACTCTGAAACTCTAGTTTATAGGTGGACAAAACAATTAATAGTACTTGCTTATTTTTGTCCTGTAAGTCTAGACACAGTAACCCGTCTTCTTCTCATAGGCTAGCAACATTTACTGAAACCTGAGGCTAGAGGAGGTCTTCACAGGGACTCCATAGCTATGACAATTTACACCAGCAGAAGATCTGCTTCTAGGGATGATAAACTTTCTCCCTAACACTGATTGGATGGTGATTTCCTCTTCTCTGGGGCAGCCTAAAGAAGAGTAGATAGAAAGCTGTCTCCTTAGTGCTTTGTTTTAAGGTAAAAGGGGGAAGTTTGGGTTCGACTATTACGGGAAGACATCTGTGCTGCAACTGGAATTCAAGCAGAAGGAAAATGTTGCAACTAGAGAGGATTTTCCTTGCGAAGTGTTTGGGCCAGGAAACTTTCCTTGTGTGTTGGGACTTCGCTTTGCTCTTTAATTAATTAGAGTTAAAGCAGCCAGCAGGGAAGTTAGATTGCTGTAACAGCCATTTGGCAAAGGAGTTTAACCCTGGGTGAAAGCTCCGGAAGAGGGAAAGGGGGCAAAAAAGATTTGCTGTGATGTTTTTGGAATAACAGCCCATCCTTATCTTTTAAACAGTCAGGAAGTATACATTTATAAATACTTAGGCCACTGATGGGAGTCACACACATGCCCCCTGACAGCTTCCTAAAGATGAAGACAGCAGCAGAAGCACTCAGAGAATCCTGGAAGCCAGTGGAAGCCTTGATGTCACATTACCCATCCATTTCAGCAAACCCAGCAGACTGCTAAACTCAAACCATTACATGGGTGTGAAATCCACTTAAGCCAGGACTGTGATAAAGCCCAGTTGTTCTTTACTTAGCATGAAGCAAAGGGAATTCTGTTAAACGGAACAACTAGCTACGGATTTATAATTGCTGTTCTGTTCACTTTACTGGTTCATGCTCTACTAATTCATAGCTTGATATTAAAGCAAAGAAAAAATATTACTGCACAACTGATGATTGTTTAAGGGAAGACATCTTAATTTTAGATGAATGTAAATACAACATCAAGCTAGGCTGCTGAGAAAATCTTTGGGAGAAGGGACAGATGCTGCACTGAGAAGAAGGAGAAAAAGCCTATACAGCTTCCCGGAAATTGGAGGAGGAAAGCAGGAGCTGACACGTAGTGGAACTCTGCGCCACAGAAAGTTACTTCTCTTCTTCCCCCCTTTCTCCATAGAAGACCAGGACATGAAACAGGCAAAGTAGGGGGGGAAGGAAATCATGGTCAGCAAGAAGCAGATTTTTTACATTATTTTATATGGAAAAATTAAAAGGAACCACCAGTAGCCAGGCTACGGAAAGGATAGTCTGGCTAATATAAATGGGCAAAAAGACTGATTTTGACTAGCACTGGTAGAATATTAGTTGAACCAAGGATTCAATACACATAATGAGATTTTATTTTTTTTTAAACAAGTGCAAGTTACTTGGACCACTTTGGCTTTAGAATTATTTGCCCAGTCCAGTTTGTGACCCACTAGGAGATATAGTTTTCTGGGTAGAGCAGCAATTGCGGGAGGAAACGGTCTCAGGGAGAGAGCAGAGGCCTGCCATTTCTAAAGAGCTTTGCATCCTCCCCCCACTCCAGAAAGCAATAATGCCAGAAACTACCAGGCAAGGCAGCACTTGCTCTCAACCACAGGCAGAGGAGCAGGGTCCATCTTGAGAAAACACCCTCCCCTCCCAGCCTTCTCAGAGGCTGGCAGGAGAGAGTGTAAGGGAAGAGAAGGCCTCCTGAGCAGTGTAATTAGAGACTAAGGGTTTGGCCTTGGAGACGCTGCTCTGCCTGAGTAGGGCCTTGTGAGTGGAGCCCCCTCGGGAGGGTGCACGGGGCTGTACACAATCTTCTGCCACCATGCTGCCTTGGCCTTACTTGCAGTTCCTCCTAGATAACTGAAGAGTTAATTCTTTTCTTTTTTGGCAGGTTTCCCGTACCGGGCGGGCAGTATGCTACTCCAGCCAGATCAGCATTTGCTGTGACCCCATGAAACGGCCCCTCCCTTTCTTCTCCATCAGGGTGGGATGAAGATATCTGGTGCTCGGGGTGTAGCCAGGGAGTAGGAAGAGCCCTCCCACTAGGCAGTGGCTATCTCATGGGGTAGGCAAGCTCCTCTGCAGCCCTATTTATAAGTGATGGCCACTCATGTAACAGGTATTTGAGGTCACCTGGGGAGGGTCGGATCGTTTCCCCAACCGCTTTATTGGCTGCTGGAGAGTGGGTGGCTGGAAAAGGAAATCTGGACCATTAGGTCTGCCTTCAATAGCTAAAGTAGGCTACTGTTGGTGGAAACATGCCCTCTTGCTCTGCAGTCAGCAGGGATAGCTTGGGGGAGGGTCACCCGGGCATGTTCTTCGAGCACATATACTGGTGAGTAGAGCTGGCTTAAGCCCTCCCCTCCTTAGGTCAGGGATAGGTTGTGCTGGGCTAACTGGAAGACCAACTGCTCCTAGTTATCAGTTATATACTAAAGACAAGCTGCAATTTAGCTCAGTCCCTTTTCCCCAGGACACCTGGGGTTTAGAAAGGGCCAAGAGCTTTACACATGCCACCCCTCTAGCCATTCTCATTTGTCAGAGAGGAGTAGAGTGTCCCCCACAATCTTCTGATGACAGACAGGACTTACTGAGCAGTGGCTGCTGTTAGGGCTTAAGGGTGTATATAGGGGAGTGAATTGTTTTGCAATATTATATTGTGCCTCTTAAATTGACCAATACCTGCTAAGTTACACAACAGAGTATGTAGTATGTCACTAGAGCCAGCTAAGCTATTCCCATGAACAACTTATTAGTGGTTTGTGCGTTATCTGCAAACAGACTTCAAATTTGTATGAATGTGTTTGTTGTTCAAAACTCTGACACGTGTCTCTCTGGGCACACACGTCATTCTCTGGCTTGTGCATGAACTGTCACATTCACAGTGGCTTTTTTTTTTTAACCCAGAAGAGATATAGCACTAGTATGTGGCGCGTATTTGGCTTCATACAGACCCTGTATGCACTCTCTCAGAAAACTTTAGTAACAGAAAGAGCGACTATTTACCTGTTCATCTTCACTGTCTGTCCCACCTAAACTCAAAGAGCTATGGCGCTGAACAGGGTTGGAGGACTGTGGGATAAAATAAGGAAAAGGGTAAGTCAAGGGAAGCATTACACACAGGTATCTGGGACTGAATACAAAAGCATAATTATGAGAAAATACAAAAGGAAAACTTAGGAGGGGTCGTTGCAGGATTCCTAATTCATAGCATAGCCTCTTGGCCATTTGTTCATTCCTCATCAGTGATCAGACACAAGGGACTGGAACTTACATACACGTTTACCTGTATCCTGCTATCAGATTCATATTGTGTAGACAGGGGACAGTGTACAAAAGCACAGTGCCTTGATAGATATGCAGGACGGGGACATACACCTTAGTGGAGAATTGAGCCTATAGTGTTTTAAAAGTTACTTTGACCTTCTGCCACGGTTAGATATTCAGATTTATAACTAGGATTAGATTCACTCAAATACCTCTCCCCACTAAAATATTGTTGAAACGTTTTTAAAGTAGGAAGAAAGTTCTTGAAAAAAGACCCTATTACTTTGAATCCGATTGATTCTGATGAAAAATGTGTCTCATCGCATGGTCAGCTTCACAGATGGGTTCAGTCAAATTGCCAATGTCCCTCATTCCTGGGCTGTTTCAATCCGAGTTATTATGATGGCCTCCATTACAGAAGCAGCTCAGAATCTCACAATCTTGAATATATTTATCCTCAAGAAACACCCATCAGGTACAGAAGTTCTATTAACATTTTACAGATGAAGAGGAACAGAGAAGCTAAGTGACTATTTCATGGTCACACAGGAAGGCTGTAGGATCTCCCAAATCCCAGGTTAGAACCCTAACCACTGAATCATTCTCTCTCTCCCTATATGACCCCACATAAGAACAACAACTGCACAGTTCAAAACAACTGACAAACTTCTAGAAGGCAATAGTTTTAAACCTTAAGACATTTTCACTTGTGGAAACCGTAAGACTATAATGAACCAAAGAAAGAATTATGTTTAGTTCTCCAACGACAGCAGATCAATCATTCTGTCCAAAGTGTGCAAAGAGATTTGACTTAAATGTACTTCTCTGATCAATGAATAATCATATGCTAACATTATGCTGCTAGAGCATTCTGTAAACTACTTTTTTTAAAAAAAACCCACAGTACAGATAGAATTTTATTGTTCAACTTATTGTGGAACTAGGCAGACTGCTCTAGAGATCTTATTAACAGATCAGTTTCACTCTTTAACAGTGCTCCAAAGCATTTTATTATTTGCAGAATCCTAGATAAATGCATGCTTTCTTCTCCCCCCCCCCCATACAAAGGCAGTTGTTCACTACCAAGACTTTACTACAACAGCCCCTTTTAAAATCTGTCTTTTTCAAACTGAACTCTGCTTCATGCTAATGTGTTTTTCTCCATCTTTAAACATGTGAGTTCCAGGTCTTACTTAAGCATCCACTTATCGTAGTCCCAGTGCTGAAACAAAATACTGGCATCTTTTCCACCCCCATCTTCAAACCATTCTCTCTACTGCTGTATAAAGGCTTCACCATGATGCTCCCAAGCTTCTCTCTTGGACACATACAAACTGTTCTGCAATAACAACTCTTTGCGACCAATGGGCCTTGCTACTCCCACCTGCTACTGGGACCAACTCCTCTTCTACATGTATAGTATTTCCATCTGTCTTGCATCTTGATCAATCCATTGTTACTTGAGTTCCTTAAAACATGTTTTCCTCCTCTTGGTTTGCTTTCTCTCTTGATGGAAATCCAGCCACTCTTTCTCCCTGCTCTGCCTTTTTGCTGAAGTTACCATGCTTACATTCAGCACTGCACAACTCTACGGGAATATTCCAGATTTTTTCACCTTCCTCTGATGCAGCAGATACATTGTAGGCCACTACCAGAAGATTCCAGATTTGGCCTGTTAGCCCATTCTGGGGTGGCACATCTATGTTCTGAGTAGCCTCTACTTAGGCTTTTCAAAGATGAATATTGCCCTTGCTGTCCACTGAGAGAGACATCTTTGCTCCAGAACCTTGGAGCATTTAGGGATCTCTGGCCAAGTTCAGACTGGACATAAGCAGATAGAACTCCCTTTGTTTCAACTGTGTTATACCAGATCTGAATTTGGCCCCCCACGTATTGCAGCAACCAAATCAGGGGGTTTCAAATAGTGCCATCTTTTGTTAGATGGGTTTTGAAGCTGGCTAGAAGTCTTCCATTATTAAAGGCTAAGATTCGGTTTTCATCAGCTGCATAAATCCCTTTGCCTGGTTCTTCCCTTCAGCCTTAAATTAACTCAGAGTTGAAGTATGAATTCACTTTTTGTTGTCTTTATGACTTTTATATAAATCTGTCAACTGCCTTAATCTTTCCCAGCAGCGTTTCACCTTTCAACGTATCTACTGGTTTTCAAGACTGCTAAAAGCAGAGTTTGTTCTAACTTGATCCTTAACAATTTTGTATAATTCTTTAAGAGATACACAAAAAGTTAGTGTTCTGTGCTTATTTCAGGGACCTCTGTTACATGGTTGGTATTTTCTGAATACTGTTTGTCCATCCTTGTGCATTTGGAGATGTGGATGGTTATTATTATAATATTTTGTGGAAAGGAAGGATTTTTAAAGCCTGGATCTTTTACATTTTAAATTGAATCAGGAACATCCTCTCAACTACGAATATCTTTTATAGCAATTGTCATAACCACACAGCTAAGGGTAGCCTAGAATTCCTCCTTACCTGTAAGGGGTTAAGAAGGTCAAATAACCTGGTTGGCACATGACCAAAAGGACCAATGGGGAAAGAAGATACTTTCAAATCTGAGGGGGGAAGGCTTTGTTTTTGTGTTCTCTTGGGAAGCAGAGAAGCACCAGGTCAGAAAACTCCTTCTCCTATAAACTATCCTAAAGTGAGTCTCAATATTGTAAAAAGAGTAAGTAAATAAGGCAGGGCGCGTTAGATTACCTTTTGTTTTCAACTTGTGAATTTTCCCTGTGCTAAGGGGGAGGTTTATCCCTGTTTTTTGTAACTTTAAAGTTTTGCCTAGAGGGGAATCCTCTGTGTTTTGAATCTGATTACCCTGTAAAGTTACCTTCCATCCTGATTTTACAGAGGTGCTTCTTTTACTTTTTTTTTTCTTTATAATAAAGTTCTGTTTTTTAGAATCTGGTTTACCTATTTGGTTGGTATATTATTCTCAAGCCTTTCCAGGAAGGGAGTGTAGGGCTTGGGCGGATATTTTGGGGGAATAGGAATTCCAAGTGGTCCTTTCCCTGATTCTTTGTCTAAATTACTTGGTGGTGGAAGCGTACTGTCCAAGGACAAAGGATTTGTGCTTTGGGGAAGCTTTTAACCTAAGCTGGTAGAAATAAGCTTAGGGGGCTTTCATGCGGGTCCCCACATCTGTACCCTAGAGTTCGGAGTGGGGAGGGAACCTTGACAGCAATATACAGAGACGGACCAGGATTTAAGTATGGTGCAGATACACATCCACAAGTACCCCAACATACCTACTTATCTTTAGGTATGTTTGACAACTGGATTTGTTTTAATTACACGCAGATACAAAATAGCCTTTAAACACTCGGTGACTGCTCAAACCTCTTTCCCACCACTGGACCTTGAGCATTCCTGTCTCTAACTTAATGATGGGTCTTCAATGACTATCTATCTATCTATCAATCAATAAGGCCATTGTTGACCTAGAATTGTAGAAGGACTGTCAGTTTAAAAAAAAAAAATTCCGTGCACCAATTCTACCCACTTTGGATTTAAACTACAGTAGATTTGATCTTTTTTATACTTCCAGAAATAACTCAACTTCTGTAAACCATTTTTTAATAACCTCCTCTTCCATTGACTTGCAAACTTAAAAAAATATTTGTTTCTGACGCTGGTATTAAATTTGAAAGAGGGAAACCACCATGCATGATAAATCAGAGAACCAGAGGTTTTGTACAAATGAACCCACATAAAAGATGGCATAGAAATAAGGGTAATGATTTATAGAAAAGCATTTTATTGACTGCAGACTTTAAAAAAAAAAAAAAAAAACACATTCTACACAGGCAATTCCATTTATCCCTCTAGTACTGAGGTGACATGATGAACATACCTTGCTTGGTGAACATGTTAGAACTTCATGAAGAGTGGAGATTTCTGGAGGGCTTTTAGGTAATCCATCATCTTCTGAAACAGCACCTGTATCTTCCAATTTCCTGCCAGTTATAACAAGAGGAGAAGACCCAAATCTGATGTTCTGTTGTAACTGGAGCTGTGGGGTGAAGGGAAACATAATACACAATCTTAAAATGGCTTTAACTATACGGGAGAAACTGTCATTATGTACAATTCTACCCAGAGAAGTATACAAAGGAAAGGGCCATCCAGAAAGCTTAGTAAAGAGTGAAGTAGTATTTACTTATGTTCTTCTAGGACCTTCCATGAACACTGGCTGCTACACAAAATATTGAAAAAACAATTTAATTCATCAGATTATTACAGACTGACATCTCACCATCCCCAGCAGAACCACAGCCACATTATTACAAACACATGGCATTCATGTTGTACATCCCCACACTGTTTTGAATTCCCAGTTTATACCTTAACCCCTAGTCAACTCCACCATCCATCCACACCCAGACTCTGTGGGTTTGGTCAAGTCACCTAACCTTTCTTCAGCACTAAAAGTAACAGTTGCCCATCTTACAGAGGTGGTTAATTAGCTAGTGTTGGTAAAGAATTACAAGTGATGGCATTTACCAGAATGCACACAGAATCTCCCAGAGTTTGGAAGGCTGGTAGCTCCTAGAACCCTGGTTTTATCTGGACAATTGTCCTTTGCAAAAAATTCCTTTGCAAAAAAAAAAAAAAAAATAATAATAATAATAATAATAATGACTGCTATACCCCAACCCCCAACAAGCAACTGGGCCCCACTTCTGCACCAAGCAGCAAGGTATTGACAGGAAGAGTTGCTCTCACACAGAGATTTTATACAAAGGGAGTCCTTTAAAATTTGTGGTGCATCCCAAAAGATCATTTCACTAACTCTCCCCCAAAACCTCAGGACATGGGGAGTGATTGTGGCTGACAGGAATCACTGATGTTTGTCAGAGGGGGGTGTGAATTGTTTTGCAAAGCTGCCCCAAAAATGCTAGGACCAGTCTGACCCTCGGGGGGAGTGGGAAAGAAAACAAAAAACCCCAGAGTCTGCAACCTTACAAGTGGCCAGATGTTCCCTCTTAAAACACACAACAAAAAACAAAATCTCAGGAAACACCAGTTCTGAAGTTCTTGGAGTCAGCTACGTCAGGGCTGGACAACAGATAAGGTCTGAAGAGAACTTCTGTCCTTCAACTAAAAATGGCTCATCTGAGTACGCCTGACAGAGACCAAGACCTGTGGTCATTTGCTTATTAAACCACAGGTTGGGGAGTTCTAGGGGCTGATTCTCTGTTGCCCCTCATGCTATATGGTCATTTACGCCTCTGCAAAATGGATGCAAAATGCTACTCTTCTGATGTCGCAGCATTTTACACCTGCATTGCTCTCAAATGTATGGGTGTGAACGACTACAGAGACACAGGGAGTCAAGCCCAGTGGCGGATTTAGAATTAGTGGGGCCCTGTGCGTAGCTTCATTTTTGCGCCCCCCCCCCTTTCCTCGGGACCCAGCCAAGAAAAAGCACACTCTCTCTTATCTCGGCCCCGGTTTTCATTCTTTTTTTCTTCATCCTCCTCCTATATTATAAGTAATAGGAAGTAAATTAAATAAATTGAGGTCCCTTGATTGGGGTAGGGGTGCAGAAGGGGGTGAGGGCTCTGGGAGGAAGTTTGGGTGCGGGATCTGGGCTGGGGTGTGGGGGTTGGGCTCTGGGAGGAAGTTTGGGTGCTGGGAACAGGCTCTGGGCTGGGGAAGGGGGTTTGGATGTGGGAGGGATTCAGGGGGGTGTCGTTTACCTCAAGCAGCGTGGCTCCCAAAGCGACCGGCGGACCCCTCTGGCAGCGGCTCCTAGGCTGGGGGAAGCCAGGTGGTCTCCGACTGCCACTGCCCGCAGGCGCCGGCGCCGCCACCGCAGCTCCCATTGGCTGCAGTTCCCAGCCAATGGGAGCTGCGGAGTTGGCACTTGGGCAACACATGGAGATATCCCCACCCCAGGGGCCGCAGGGACATGCCGGCCGCTTCCGGGAGCAGTGTAGTGCGGAGGAAGGGAGGCAGAGTGAGCAGGGAGCTGCCTTAGCCCTGCTGCTGGCACCTCTCTGCGTGCCCCTTGAGGGGAAGAGGACAGCGGGTCTCCATGCACTGCCCGGGGAGGGGGCAGCTCACAGAGCTGCCTCCCCCCGCCAGGGGCATGCAGAGACGTGCCTGCAGCCAGCTGCTTCTGGGAGCAGCGCAGGGCCACTGGCCATAGCATGCAGGCAGCCTGCCTACCTGAACCCTGCTGCGGTGTCATATTTTGGGGGCCCCCGTCGTTGGAAGCCCCGTTCCACCGCACGGTGTGTTTAATGGTAAATCTGCTCCTGGTCAAGCCTCTGTTCTACAACCTCCTTATTCAGATTCTCCCACATCTGCCCAAGCGCCCCACAAATTTACCCCAAACCAATCAGAGAAAGAGAAGCAAGGTAATCGGCAAACGCTAGACAGATGACAAGCTGCTCAAAGAATGTAATGAATGCAGCAAGCAAATGAGACCCACGGCACATCTGCACATCTACTCCCTAAGTGGGAGTAAAATCTGCTTCCCTAATATTTTACAAACCCTGCCCACTCTTCTTTATTAAATGCAGAGGGCAAGACATTACAGGAGAAATGGAAAATGTACGCTCTCTCTTGTGCTGGCAATAGTTAATCTACTGTTACTAAGAACTATCTGGTTTTATTGGTGTGCAGCTTTTTTATCCAAATGAGAGTTAAGTTAAAGGTAACAGACTCTCCCCTTTGACTGTAAAAATACCCCTGGCAGCACTGTGTTACTATGCAGCATAGTGGATAATTGATAGAAGAGGAGTCAAGGGGATGGAGATAACAGAATCACATTAAACAAATGGAAAGGAGCTTTTGCCCCCAGAAGGTCTTGTCGTATGAAAATATTATCTCCTCTGATTGACCGCACTGTTTTGCGAGTAATATCTTGAACTGAAACTTGGCCTCATCTGTATATTCATGAAGAAGTCCCTCTGCGTATCTCCTGCTTTTTAATATGTGATGCAACCTTGCTTTGCAACAGCAGTTCATGCTGACCAATGAAGGCCTGTAGGCGGCCTTGGACTGCATTATCAACAGTTTGCTTCACTCCTCGGGAAAACCTTTAACTTTTATCTTTGTGTTTTATGCTGGGCAGCTATCAGAATGCAACAACCAAGGATTGATAAGGAGGTTGCCAAGAAGGGTTCAGCATGTGCTTTGGAAGAAGGAAGTGACCTAGGAGAACAGAGTGTCCTCAGCTGACAGTGATAGGAAGAATAATGATAGAAATAAAGCTGTTATTAAGAATGCCCTGACACATCTGTCTTTCCTCCACACATTCATAGTGGTGCTGGACAATACAATACAAAACATTTAAAAAACCTCTCAGAGCAGAACTGTAGCAGAGGGATGCCTTTAAAATAATACTAGTGAACATAAGAACGACCATACTGGGTCAGACCAATGGTCCATTTTGCCCAGTACCCAGTCTTTTGACAGTGGCCAGTGCCAGGTGCCCCAGAGGGAATGAACAGAAAGATAATCATCAGGTGATCCGTCCCGTTGCCCGTTCCCAGCTTCAGTGTAAGGGATACATTTCAATATAAACAAATAGCCTTAACCAAAAGGCAGAAGCTATGAAATAAAGAATGGAAGGTCCTTAGGGAAGAGGAACTGCTCACCTCAGGAAGAATATAGGTTATGAAATCTTGGGGACAGGGGGTTGTCACCTGAGTAACCAGCACAAGGCTGAGCACACCGGTGCGGCTTAATAAATATATCTATTTCTAAGCAGCAGAACAGATTCAAACAGCACATCTATTTTCCAACTCTCTGCCATACGTGTTAAGGAATCAGCTGGAGAGCGGATCCAAGCAAGTGTTCAGTATGGCAGCTAACAACCAGGAAATTATCCAGTCTTGTGAACATGGAACGTACTCTTACCTGTAATGTTTTCACTTTCCCAGGTATGTTTTCCTGAGAGGACATGTCACCAGCTGTATTTTCTGGCGCAGATTCAAAAATAAAGACACTGTCATGTGACAAGGCTTTGTTTCCCATGCTTCCTTTGGATCTGAAAGGGAGGGAAGATCTTTGAGCCCACTATCTAGATCTCCAAAATTTCATATCATTCATGTATTCAGATACCTTAAGAGGGGCAGAGCAGTCAGGATGTTTAACTAGGAATCTGGAGAGGTGGGTTCTATTCCTAGCTTTGCCACTGACCTATGACATTGGGCAAGTCATTCTCTGTGCGTCTGTTTTCCCTCCCACCTTTTGTGGGTCTTGTCTAGTTAGACTGTAACCTCTTCAGGGCAGGGATTGTATCACTATGTGTTTGTGCAGTCCCTACCACAAATAAAGCCCTGGTCTCAGCTGAGGCCTCTACGTGCTACCATAATACAAGTAAATAATAATAAAAAAACTCCTTGACTCACACTTTGGGCCTTGCCAGCAAGGCTTCAAAGACAAGCCTGTCACAAGGATAAGTCCCTTGCAATCTTCCTCTCCCTTCTTACTGCCAGTTTGCTTTTTTGTTTTCTCCATGGCAACTCCATGTATGGCCCTGCTCCTCTAGCTTGAGGAAAAGTTACATTTTACACTATCGTTAGAGAAACCCCCCCCCCATCCTTTAATGCAACCCTTCCCTCCAGAGTCCAGGGTTTCATGGCCTATAAGCCATCAGAACAGCAGGATCTGAGCCCAATTCTCCATTCCAGTAAGGCTCCTTTATGCCACATGACCTGTGCAGAGGGCTAATACGATCATTGGGAAACTCCTCCAGCGCAGGGGGAATCTCTGAGTGGCATAAAGCCAGTGTAGCAGCTCCATACCATGCCCTTGCAGGAGACTAGGGGCATCCCTCTGTCCAGCAGTTCTTGGTTGCTGGAACAGCCCCTTCAGGCCTTCATAGCTGGGTGTGGGTCAGATGAGCCCTGATTTCTGGGCAGATGGAACCACACACACAAATCTAGTTCAAACCCTGGCACACATAGAGGTTAAAATATGGTTCCCTAACAGGGTTTCTTCTGTCCACATAGGCAAACAAAAACTGTTATAACATGACTGGACCACAAATATAGTTCCAATCTACATTTTAAATATGTCCAAGGCCCATCTACAATACAACTAGAGCCACGTCAGGGGACCCAGTTACACCTCCTGAGTACAGTTGGATGAATAACAGATTTCTTAGATAGGTGGCAAATAAAAAAAAAAAATTAAGTCAAACAAAACATTTCATTTTGAGCTTTTTTTTACATTTGTAATTGGGCTTTACTAAAATTGATGGCAATTTCTAAACAAAAAGTCATTTCAAGATTTTTTCAGAATCCCCCCTCCCCCCCCCCCGAATGAACAATTTGGGTAAAATTGATTCAATTTAGTGAAGCATTTCCATGTTGCCAAATCTGCATTTTTTTTGCAACAACAAAAAAGTTTCAGACCAAACTTTTTGCCTAGGTCTCCTCCCGAGTCCAGAGGTTTAGCTTGGCTAAGGGAGATGATTAGCTCCTGTCTATGCTACAGCTATTAACGGAGTTGTAACCAGGTCCCCTCAGTTATAGATGCTGTATAGACAGGTTGTAGTTGTACATTCCCTGTCTAAAAGGCAACAAACATGGGTTGCATCAAAATTTCACACCAGCACTTAGCTAGACACAAAGAGCTCTTTCCTGAGGCCAGACCTGTAACCCAGGTCTAAACCCCTTGGCCCAGCTGCCTTTTAGACAACGTAAATTGCATTTAGCAGATTGACTCAGGGTAAATGGAAATGACTAGGGACAATCCCTTCTCACAAAACTGTCAGGGAAAATCTCCGGTTCGATCCAACATTTGCTTTATATGGGGATTCCAGATGGAATGAGGGGGTCTCATTCATTAGTCTCATAACCTAAAATTCCCTCTTTACCTCCAAAACAAACTCTGGGACGGGGGGGGGCGGCTTTTCATAAAGGAATACACAATAAAAAAAAAATCTCTTTCTGCTCCTGCCCTACAGCAAAACCATCTTCTTCTCACATCACTGGGGAATGACACCTGCAATGCCTGCTTGGCTAACTTCACTTTGCCATTTGAGATGTAGCCAATCATATACTTAGGCTGAGTCTGAAAGCATTCCCCCAGGGCACGTGCAGAAATCTTGCTCTTGTATTAAAACTAATCTGTGCTCTTGCATTAAAAGCCGGGCCCAGAGCTCATGTTCTTCCCCTTTGCTTTAGCATTATCAGCGAGCTAATGCCTATCTTGAGCTGTTGCGTAGCGTTGCAGTGCAGTGATAAACACTTGCCTGCCTTCACCCTCTAGGCAATCCATAAGTTTTTACACTGTGTATGTCAATTTTTAGATAAGCACTTTCTGGATGAAAGGGACTATATCCAGGCAAGATAATTACTGAAGCTATTATGCTGTGGCTAGAGAGATGATCTTGATTCGGTTTTTAATTAATATAAACTAATACTGATGCTCGTTGTTCTTTATTGATTTATTTAGAACAGATCCTGTGTCTGGCCCTGTATTAATCTCTTTTTAAAACAGCGATGTTCTTATTGTATTTATTTGGAGTCCTTTAGAAAGAGCAGCAGACATTTGCTTGTTCTGGAGACTGCACTGCTGCCAGCACCAGTTAGATGTTTAAAAAAATACACACACACACACACACACACACACGTGTAATTGCAGAAGACTTTCTACATTTTCTTTTGGCAGTGACAATAGGAGCATAAAAGTAACTCTAGAATTAATTGCAGGTCTAGGACAGATGAGTGTAGGACAAGCTTTCCTACATACAGTATATTCACAGTGTAATCCCTTCCAGTGTATTTATATTTGCATCGAAATCTAAAGCTGCATTGTTAGCCAATAAAGAGAGAAAAACAGATGTTTTAGTCATTATACTTCTACCCCAGTTTCCATATATGAGTCAGCCACATGCATTCCCACCAAGATGCTGTTACTTAAAGCAGCACGAACATGAAGATAGCATTTAAAACGAAACTCCATGACTTGAAGTTTGCTTAATTTCTGCTCCACTAAGTGGGTAAAATCAACCAAGGGGAGAACTTGGCCCTAAATAATCCTGCTCCAAATGAAATACACTGAGCAGGAGTGGCTTCTAAATATGAGCTGGTGTTTTAATCTCAGCATGGGGGGGGGGGGTGTATAATGCATACTCTCGGGGGGGTGATTGAGGGATGCTTTTATGAGAGCAGCATGTTTGAGCAGTGGTGGAATGGAGGAGAGAGCGGCGCCCAAGGAGGTGGGATGGAGCTGCAAAAGTAAGGGATAGAAGAAGGCACAAAACAAAAGTGGGTGATACCAAGGGGATACATGGGAGGGGTGACAGGTTTAGAATTGGGACAGTCTAGGGTTGCCAAGCCTCCAGGATTGTCCTGGAATCTCCAGGAATTAAAAGATTAATTTTTAATTAAAGATTATGTCATGTGATGAAACCTTCAGGAATACATCCAACCAAAATTGAAAATTCTAGTCATCAAGGAGGAGTTCCCATCCCATATCTTCATCCCATGGACCTCAGAGTTCAAGGGGCAACCACACAGAGGCCCCTGGGCCATAGGTGTTCAAAGTAGGGGTGCTGCCATACCACCAACCCACGGACAATTGTGTCAGCAGAGCTTCCATAGCATCCCAACTCCCCTTACCCTTCCACTGGCTTGTATGGGAAGAGCTCAACACCTCTGGGGGTCTGGCCCATATAGTTAATAATTTTAATTAAATTATAAAAAAAGAGATTACATGGTAAAAAGGGGAAACCCTATACTTTCTCCACAACCACCAGCACCAAAACCACAGCTCTTTGGTATTCTACATACCAGGGATTACAAAGCTTAGAGCCCAGTTCTGCAAACCTTCCACAGGCAAAATTCCCATTGGCTTCAGTAGGGTCCCTTGCATATTCAAGAAGAGACCCATTAAAGAATGAGCTTGTTTAGTTTCTCTAGGTATTTATAAAGCACCCAGCTCACTGTGATATCTGGGTATGAACAGGTTTTTGAACAGCACAAAAAATATTTTGTTATAGATAATCAACTCAATTTGATTTCTTATAACAATAAAGTTTTATCCACTTCTTAATCTTCACTTTTGCACAATATTAACTTCAGTTTATAATCTGTGGATGATAGTGCTGGGATAAAGAGCACTCGGGTATGGTGTGCTGGATTAACTGCAAGAGAGAAATCTCTTCTTCACTTTTGCACTTGGAACAGACAGTAATATTCTTATGAATCTGCACCATTTCCATTCTGTGCATCAGCTAACAAGGTTTGGTAGGTTAGTTGTGTGGGTATAATTCTTCTTACCCTATGTATAATCACTCCCTCTGTCATTGCTATGCTAACAAGCCAAGGCCTGTCAGATCCCCAAATTCCTGCCTACTGCCCAGTATGCGGCGTGCACACACATAACTCATCAAGCCTCCTAAACAGACATTTTTAACTAATTGTTCCAGGCTGGGTTTGAAAGCAAACTGTTATGTGGATTGTTTCAACAGAGTACTGATCAAATACTTATATTGAAACAACGGAGGCACATTGATTTTAATATTTTTGCAGGTTTGTTTTTTTAAAAGAATTTTCAAATTTCTTGATGGTTGTTAATGGTTAGGTTCTACTGTATGACTTGCTGATGTTCTGGCAATACCTGCCTCTGAGGACACTGGTATCTGTAATAGGTTTGTGCATGTCTCCTTAACTAAGAAACAACAACTCCTCCTTTGGGCAGGAACATAACAATATTCAGAATCACATTCAAAGCACGGGTTTCCCAGCACAGATGTGTAGTGTCTCCCTTGATATACTACATGCATGGAGTTGCAGGTACAAAATTAGAGGCCTTTTAAAAACAAATGTAGCTCTAATTGTCAGCTTCGTCATAAGAAAATTAACTAAGTGGCTCTTGAAGGCAGAGATTCTGCTGGTAAATTATTTTCCCTTGTCCCAGTCATGAAGCAGGTTAATCTACACAGGCTCCATTGATGCTAAGAAACAGCCACTTGATTTCCTGTACATTCTCTGTATCAGCAGTACTCAGATCACCACTTACTCTAAAGTCACTGCTGGTAAGGCTTGCCAGGGTGGATTTCAAACACCAAACAAAGTCTGGCCTATCTGCAGTTTTACAGGCTAAACAGTTGGATATAGTTTTCCTCCTATGCTGATTTTTGGAGCCTGTTTCAAAGGAAAAAGGAAATTCCTGAAATTCCATCAGCAGCATTAGGACTTGTTTTGCACAAACTTGGACAGAGGTTGCTCCTTAGGGGCCAGCTCAGGCTTTCATTCTATTGCTGCGAAATGTCTGCACAACCTGGTAATTTCTGTGTTTCACTGCAAGCTTACCCAGGCTCAGTTGGTGAATGAAGAGCAATAGTATCGAGCGCAGGGATGCTGACATCGCTGCTGGACTGGCTTGGTTTTAAATTACTCTCCCCCCTGGGAGCTGGAGATTCTTTCCTTTTCTTCTTAGCAAAAAAGTTCTTGAAAGTCTGAAATTTGGATTTTTTCTTTCCTGCAATGTGAGAGAACAAAACTTTACAAAGGGTGCAGGCGGAGGTTACTATGGACAGTGTTCCATCCGAAACTGCAGAGGGATCCTTTGGAGAGCTGCAAGCCACAGCAACCCATTCATTTAACTGAGCAGCTTTGTAAATAATTCAGTGGTGGAGTCCTGTGAAATGCAAAGCTGTAATTCTTAGTTGGGCTGTCTATGAAATATCACTACAATAAGCAGATGGTTCCAATATTTCTTTAGGTTTCCGTTTAGGCACACAGCTTATATATAACATACACCACAGATCCGCACATGGGCTATGTAAATGGAGTTTGGTTTACCATGAAGGATAAAGTACATTTTAAATATTCTAATGTCTTTACTTAACTCTTAAGGTCTTCAATTAGCTTAATTTAGCCCTGGATTTTTCAGCCAATTTTGTAAAAAGGACAGCAGTTAAAGGGATACAGACTAAATTTGGTGAAAAATTTAAAGCTTTTATAAATCCTAAGATCAAAAGAAAAAGTCTCCCCAATTTAAAAAAAAAAAATTTCCAGGAAGACAGTTGCTTTTTAAATATATAACACTCTGCTGCAGCATCTGAAACCCCAAAACATTGGTACACTAAGTATCCGACAGTGAAACTGGCTACGGACAAAAGACTTCACTGGGTTTTATTGTCTAAACTCAGAGAAATACACAAAGTATCAAAGAGCATAAATAGTAAGATGCATATTAGATTTTTTTTAAAAAAAAATCCTTCACTTATACTAATCCACGGTATTTTAGGGTGATATAGTTTTGTTTTTTAGCTATTATTTCTTTATTATTGACTTTTAAATTGACAGAGTCCTTTTAATGACAGTTTGGGGTTCTTTGGTCAAAACCCGTTGTACTAGGTACCGTCAGACTTGACTCTGACATAGTTAGAATGCAAAAACAGTGCAAGGTACTGGAGCACAAACCATTGTTCAATTCATATTCCAGAGTAGCTGGGGTAATACACAGCTGGAGGATTTCTTCATAAACAAGGCATTATTTCAGTACAATTATTGGTCTTCTCTCAGGAATAAGTTAGTCTGCAGTGCTTTGTCTCAGCATGTGCCCTGCATGTACGGCAATTTATGCCAGTGGCTTTATTGGGGCTGAAGCAATGCCACCATCCAGCTGCATCTTGCACCAGACAATAGTCATTTTGAGAAATACACAATGACTCCAGGCTCTAAGCTATACAGTAGCAAATAATAATATTGTCACGCCCTGTTGAGTTGTAGCAGATGTTGGGGGCTTGCAGGTTGGTTTCTGCTGGAGGAGAAATCAGTGACTTGGAGTCTGGGTGTTCTGCTAGTGTAACTTGATTTATTTACACTGAAACAGGGTACTTAGTGGCGGATTAGCCACTGGGCCAACGGGTCCTGTGCCCAGGGGCCCCAGGCAATTGGGGGCCCCCAGAAAAATGGACACCCCCCTCACCTTAACCTGCTCCATCCACCCTCCTGCCGGGGAATGGGGTCAGGGCATGGGAGCTTGTCTCACTCCGCCCACCCAGCGCTCCTGCTGGGGAGCCGCGTCACGACCCGCTCTCTGGCAGGAGTGCCTGGTGGGCGGGGGAAGCCCCCACACTCCAACCCAGTTTACTGGAAGGAGTGCCGGGCAGGAGCCCGGGGGGACTGAAGGCGGAAGGGGTGGGGAGGGGCTCCCCGCTTGCTCTGGCCCAGGGCCCCACAAACCCCTAATCCGCCTCTGAGGGTACTAGCCCTTTAAGGAGAGAGGAGGTTGTTACCCCATTCCATGTGTCCAGGGAAGCAAAGGAAGCAGTCACTGGGAGGGAGGAAGATGGCCCCAGGGAGTAGTTAGCGTCTGGGACAGGGAAGATATAGGCCAAAATTCAGTGTTACCATAAATACTGATAAAAAGGACTTAAGAGCCAAGTGCACCATTACAGGAGTATTTATAAGTACGAGTATGTTGTGGAAATAGTACCTATGCATTTATAAGGAAAAGTACAAGTGCCAGTACTTTCAACTCCCATATTCCCAACAGCCCCTTCAGCTCTAGACTGTGCCCAATGGCTAGTAGGCATTTTCCACCCCACCCTACAGGGGATGCAGCTACTGGGCTGGTTCTCTCAATGCAGGACACGGAGATATTTGTCTGCCTGCTCTGCCCAACCCCCACCGACGCACTCCTCCGCTGGGCTGGGCCGTGAGTCTCCTTGTGGCCAGTTTAGTGACCAATCAAAAGCAAAGGGGGCTGGGCCGCCATCTTCCTTAGCTGGTGCTAACAGAAAAATGCCCTGGCGCCGGACCTCAGGGTCTGGATCTTCTAAGCTGGGACAGTGGGCTCTGGGGGCCAGCCAACATCTGGGACAGTTGGGAGGGATCTGATTGTTTCAAAAAAACTGCTTTGAAAAATTACTTGCAGATTTAAAAAAAAAAAAAAAAAAGGCTTTAAGCTTTAAATACTTTTTAAATGTACTTAAATACAGACCATTTAAAGCACTTGCATACAAGTATGCAGAGTGCTTCAAAATACTTAAGTACCTACTGGCACACTGCATCTCAGTCCACTGCTGCTTTAAGGGCTTGGGACCAGGAGCTTGTCACAGTGGGCAGGACAAGGCTCCACTCCCTCCCAGCCCTCACAAACAGGTGTTGGGGTGATTAGACTCCTCTGGGGAGGCTCAAGAGATTCATTAGTTGATGGGGCAGGTAACTCAGAAGTAGGCTCCAAGGTCTGTCGGGAGGGGGGGGGAGAGAAACTGGAGAGGGGACACAGCCAGGACACAGCCCCAGGAAGGAGGGCAGTGAAAGCCCTGAACCTGAGGGGATAGTCGACAGGCCAGGGAGACCAGGACTGGAAACAATCCCAAGAAGGAGGACTACAAGACTCTAAATTTGAGGGCTGAGTGGAAAGGGGTCTTCTGGGAGCTGAATAATATTTAATAAATTAGACACCAGGAGAGGTGAAATATTGTTTCAAAGACCTTGGGCTGTGACTGGATTATTCTGGGAATTCAGAGGGAAACTGAGGCAGAGTGTTCACAGGTCCATCCTTGACCCCAAGGGTTTGGCATGGGATGGTATCTTCCTCCATACACCAGTTCCAGATTAGAGGCGGTCCTCAACAGCATACAGGCAAACCCTTTTTCAGGAATCTCAATCAAAATACTAATGCCTGGTTCCCAGGGAGCAACTGTGTCCCAGGAATTGACTCTAGTTAGAGAGAGTCTCCCTTGCTGATTGCTACAGGTCCCCCAGAAAGAAACTTCATCACAAAACTAACAAAAACACAAGTATTTCTTCAGAGGCTGTACACTGCCCAACAACAGAGAGAAAGAGCGTGAAAAGACTGTGTGTAACACCACCACCTAGCGACTCTCACCATAACAATAATAATGAGACACGGCACTGTCCTGCCATGGCTTTCAGCTGAAGACCTCAAAGCACTGTAAGAGATGAGTATGTTATATTATCCTCATTTTACCAATCAGATATCTAAAAAGGGGAGTAAGTGACTTGTGCAAGATCACACAAAGCCCAAGCCAAAGCCCACTGAAGTCAATAGAGATTCCTGTTGAGTCCAATGGGCTTTGGACCAGGCCCATAAACAGCCAGTGGCAGAGTTGGTAACAGAAGACAGGTCATGTGCTAGCCATTAGACCTCATTACCGCTCAAACAATACAGAAGTCAGGTGGTTCTTCTACTATCTTCAAACCACCACCAGTGCTCATATGAGTAATTAACATTCTAAGCGTCTCTCTCCCAACAGTCCTGTACATACCTATACAGCCTGTTAGGTCTCTACATTATTCCAAAAAGCAGCTATATACCATCGGTCCAAAATGACTTATTCTAGGTAAAGGTAAAGAGCATGAAAAGATAACAGTAAAGTGGTGGTAGGGAGGGGAGAGAGAGAGAGAGGTGTGTGTACACATGCATCCTCCATCCCCAACAGGCTTCAACTGCTCAAAGAACAAAATGTCAGACCGCTGCAGGAAAATTTTTAGAAATTTAAAAGGCATCTTATACATTTATTCATTCATTCTAGTGCCAATGCCATTGGTGAGCCTAAACTAACTAGGTGACCCTCCCTGTTCGTACCACCATTGGTGTCTGGTATGTATGTGTAGCAGAAAACAAAGGCATTACAATTACATCGCTACACATACATACCAGACACCAATGGTGATACGAACAGGGAGGGTCACCTAGTTAGTTTAGGCTCACAATGGCATTTGCACTAGACTAAATCAGAAGCTAATGGATGGGGGGAGGATCAGTTCACCGAGCTAGTTGTTCATATAGTAAATTATAAAAACAGGAGTGAAGCAAAGCAAAGCAAAGTTGCCATGGCTGTTACTACAAAAGATAAAACTAGGCAATTTCTTCCCTGATTTTGTTGTTGTTGTTTTAATCAGTATGGTAAATAATTTCAGGATAGATGCCATGGAAGTAGTTTGTAAGCATCAGACAATGAGTAAACCGCAGTCGTTACGTGAGCGATACGTACTACCCTAATACAGTTTAAAACTCAGAAACCGCCATCAGTTCCTTAACCATCATTTTCATGTTGGCAGTGCCTTGCACATCATCTCAAATAGCAATACTAACACAGTTACGTTCTGCCTAATTGAATCCCTCCAGCTGTTTAAACTAAATTAGAAAAAGAAAGCTCTTCCCTGAAGCTCGCAGAAACTAGCTGTCCCAACCATTATATCAAAAAGCCACTTCAAGATAGCCCTTTCCTGTGTGATCTGTGTCATAGAATCTCAGGGTTGGAAGGGACCTCAGAAGGTCATCTAGTCCAACCCCCTGCTCAAAGCAGGGCCAATCCCCAATTTTTGCCCCAGATCCCAAATGGCCCCCTCAAGGATTGAACTCACAATCCTGGGTTTAGCAGGCCAATGCTCAAACCACTGAGCTATCCCTCCCCTGTGTATTTAGACGATGAGCCCTTTGGGGCGCCATGTCTGTGTTCTTGTATTGAGTTCTGAGAGCATTTGGCACTTAAGACATAATTCAGAATAACGGTATTCACTTTAGCTTCATGTTGTGAACTGTTGGGCATCAGTTTTGTTTGCTGTTCAAAAGTTACCATGTTTCACCTCAGAGGCATTTCAGTACCAGGTGAAGTAACCAAAATATTTCACTAGGTTCATAAAGCATATTGTGATACTGGAACTATCTATGGGAAAGATAATCTGTGTTTGTACGGTATACAGTGCCCAGCACAATGGGGTCCTGACCCATGACAAGGGGTTCTAAAAACTGCAGTAATACAAATAATAATAAATAAAAAAGGAAAAAACTTAAAGCAGATAACGAATTAAAAATCCAGCACAGAGAGAGGGAGGAATCCCACATTAACACAACTGTGTATAAAACCCTTCATCAAACAGTTTATGAATGATGACTCACGATTTTTGAATGCTTGGGATTGGCAATACTGCAATTTAAGACGTATGTTTTCCAGATAAAATTTAAAGGGCTCGTCAACTTTAAAAAAAAAAAAATCATACTGCTATCTGAAAATGTATGGGCTGTTAAAATTACAAGTAACTACTGTAACTGCAAGACAAGAAAAACATTTTGTTCTGTTTTTTCAAGTTCATTTACTTTGTGCATTTCACAGCACTTTGCATGTAGCCAGTTTCATTTTTTTCCCCTCTCTGGTCAGTTCGTTAAACAGTATCCCCTTGTTGTTTGTGTGATTCTTTTACACAGCAACAGGAGAAAGAAAAACATTTTTTAAAAGAAGAAAATGTGATTGTAAAATGACAAGATAAAGGGGTAAGAGTAACACCTGAAACGATCAGTATCGCCAACCTCAAACGTTTAAAAAAATCATGAGTCAGATGCCCCCAAATCTTGAGACTGGCTTAAAAAATTCATGAAATCTAAACCAATCATAATAAATTTTAGGTGCTTTTTATTTGCCTTCTGGGTTTTGGGCCTTTAAAGTGCACGAAGGTCATATTTGCAAGCTTTTCTCTCCAGCCATGAGGGTTAGAAACTTCATTTTAAAAATATTAAGCCAAGAGTCTCATGAAATACCTTGACTCCAGGAGTTGAGACTTTATGAAAAATGCCAAATATTGCCAGACTTGCAAGAGTAGGTAATGCTAAGATTGTGACTTGAAGGTAGTCAGAGAGAGTCAAGCTTGTCTGGCTTCTCTCTGTGATCACAGCCATCAACAGGGAACAGCACATACTGAAAATGCTCTGCTACTTCTAGGAAAAAAATCCAAAATCTGTGGAGTAATCTAATTGACTGGAGCATAAACACTGGAAATCTCAGGCTCCAAGGTTTTTGCAATCCAGCCCAATTAAAGCTATAAAGGAGGATCTGATGTAATGCTACACTTTGTAGAGAGCTAAGAAAGGAAGGGTCTTTTGAAAAACCAAAGGAATGGGATAGCTCTGTTCAGTGCCAGTCTCATTAAACAATTCAGTGTTAGTTACAGCAAATCCAGCTCTAAAAGGGTTTGGGGTAAGTTGGAAACAAAAACCTTCTTAGGTTTTTTCATACCCAAATATATATTTAGGGTCAATTCAGCTGCAGACGTTGGACCAAATCCTGACCTCATTGTAATCAATGACAAAATTCTCACAGGCTTCACTGGGTCCAGGCTTTCACTCATGAGATGTGTATTTAGACCAGAACTAGCCGGAAGGAACTTAGTCCTTCCATGCAGTAGGTGTCACACAGATGATAAATAGCTTGCACACTCTACTATGAGGAACCTGGGAAGATTTGCACAAACTAGATTTATATACTAAAAAAAGTGTTATTGGTTAAGCATCCATCCTTATTCTCAAAAAGAAAAGGAGTACTTGTGGCACCTTAGAGACTAACCAAATTTATTTGAGCATCAGCTTTCGTGAGCTACAGCTCACTTCATCGGCTGTAGCTCACAAAAGCTTATGCTCAAATAAATTGGTTAGTCTCTAAGGTGCCACAAGTACTCCTTTTCTTTTTGCGAATACAGACTAACACGGCTGCTACTCTGAAACCTGTCATCCTTATTCTCTATCTTCATTCCTTTATCTTACTTCCACCACCCATTCATAGTTCAATTAACAGACATTCTACTGTTCTAAAATTTGCTTATCTATGTAGTCCCATTTCCAAGCGCTCTAGACGCCCAGCATAACGGCTGTGCTTAACTGCGCCTGTCTGCAGCCTTTATAGTGCTACATTGCCACTCCTTACTCTGACAGCTAGCAGTCCTGTGTGCATACAGGTCTCTCTCAGCAGCAAAGTTTGATCTATACCTATGGGTGCAGATGCATTTACGCAGGATAAGCAAGAAGATTGTTATCATCTGTGAAGTACTGAACCAAACGCTCCATCGACAGATGATATTACAACTGCTCCGGAACTACCTCAGCCCACCTTACTGCTGCTGATACGTGTCTCCTGAGGAACAGCCTGAATAGTGGCAAAAGGCTTTTTGTTTTTTAAGACAGACAGATCTTCTGACTAGACAAGACATTTTCCTTTCTCCCTAGACTGTCGCGCTCATTCGTGGGGCTGACAGAGTGCCAATCCAGGCCACGAGACTGAAGGATAAGCAAATGGGTGGACATCTGTAGCAAACACGGATGCTCATCAACCATGGGGAAGTGCTACAGTGATGACATGGTCCATCACCTCTTCCTTACGCAGGAGTTGCCACTGCAACATACACTCAGGGCCAGATTCTAAGATAAGATCCAGGCAAAGCAGCCAGTTCTGCAGACTATGCAGCCCTGTTTGCTAGGCATCCAACATTAGAATTTGAGATAAATATCCTGCACAAATTTATGACTCTCTAGGACTCCACATTGGTTTCCCCAACAAGATTCCCCTGCATACATGGAGTGGCTCTTTCTTTCCTTTACAAAAACTCATGAGCCTCCAAAGAACAGTTCAGTCATGGCTCCCTTTTAAAGAAACGAATCCTGCTTTCCAACAGCTTGCCAAATTAACTGTACGTGTGAGGAGCAGCTGTTTACCTGCACATTCCTCAGTTATCTCCCCGGCCTCTGGTGGCTGTATGACATCTGTTGGCCCTGTAGCCATGATGTAGTCACTGAAATAAAAGATAAAACCGTGTGTTAATTTTTAGTCAATGCACTCAACAATGTTAGAGAGACAGATTCATTCTACCCAGCAAGGACACCGAACATTGCTGAAATGTTCCCAGATACTAATCACCAAAAAGAGCTTACACAGATATTTTGCACTCCAACCAGTGGCGGATTTACCATGAAACAAATTGTGTGGTGGCAGAGGGCCCCAAAATGCAGGACAAATCTGACAAATGACTGAATTTAATAAGCGTTGCAAGTCGCGAAGCAGTCCAGGCTTTCTGCATTCTGCAAACTTATTCTGCAAACTGTGCTCTAAACATGTTTTTTTGAAGTAGTCTAGCAAAGAATTTTGCTTCGCCATTTTTTCGCTGTCTCGGCAAGAGCATAACAGCAACTAAGGGAAATCATCACTTGTGACTCAAAGTCTGTCTGCTTGATCAATTATCCAGCTGAACAAAAGCACCCTCCCTCGCACTTTGCAACAATGCCCGTGATTTGCCACAAGTACGTAATGGTTCAAAATCCCGTTTTTACGGAGCCTGGTTAAAAATGCAGGATTAACTGCGTTAAACCTAATTGGGTGGTCCACGGCCTACCTGGGCCCAGCTGTGGCTACGCCCTGCTTTTTCAGACATTTTTAATCTGCCTAAAATCAAGGTCAGTTTTTTTTTTTTTTTAAGCAATAATGAAGCAACACTGAGTCTTTGCATTTTTGACTGCCAAAAAAAAAATGAAGGCAAGGCAAAGAGACAAAGCTAAGCAAAAAGACAGTTTGTCATCTTATTTTAAAAATCTTGAAGTATTGAACAGTGGACATTCATCAAAAAGTATGGACAAGGAAACATCTGAATTATCTGACCATTCGCTGAGTTGTGGGGATACCTCAATGACTGCAAAATTTGAACAAGTGGACTCTGAAGTGACAATGGAACTACAAAATATTGGTAATTTTGTCAAAGTAAGGGAAGAAACCTACCCTTGTATTATGGCCAAAATCTGTTTAATTGGATATGATAGAATATTTCTTCGTAAATAAACCGAAAGTCGTAGGTGCTATGGAAAATTTGAGAAAGAGAGTATAAGGTTGCAGGACGAAAGCAATTTAGAGGTCTTCATGAGTCCCATTTTCTGAGGATGAAGAAAAATGGGACAACAGAAATGAGAATTTGGTTGATTTTTTCGGAAACCACTAAGGCAGTCAACTGTTATATTTGCAAATTATTCCCTGACCATAGTAAAGGAAAAAAAAACATTCGTCAACAGGCTCTCTGATTGGAGAAACGTTGCAAGACATTGCTGATCATGAAACTTCCAAAGCTCATATTAATGCTATGTGTGAGTTCGTTCCAAGGTGTAAAGTATCTGGAAGAATTGATTCTGTGCTATCGGCGCAGCTGGAAAAAGGAGTGTTCTTATTGGAGGAAAGTGCAGAGACGTGTTGTTGCCACGATTAAACTGCTGTCTTCTTTGGGACTACCTCAAAGAGGACATGATGAGTCACCACTGTCAAATAGAAAAAGTAATTTTTTAACCTGCCTTGAATATCTTAGTGAATTTGACCATTTTCTCAAAGAACGTGTGAAAAATTATCAATATTGTGGCTCAGGGAAGACTAACTTTTTAACACACCAAACCAACGATGAATTAATCACTATAATGGCAGAGCGGCTCAGAAAGCAATTCACTGATGAAGTAAAGGATGCCAAGTACTATTCCAAAATAGTCGATTCAACACCAGATGTGAGTCATGCAGACCAATTAACATTAATTTTAAGATGCGTGACCGGCAATGGTGAAGTTGTAGAGCGATTTCTTTGTTTTGTCCCGCTAAAATCCCATACTGCTGAATGTCTAGAGACAACTGTTTTGGAAATCATTGCAAATTTAGGTTTGGATATCAAAAATTGTCGTGGGCAGAGTGTTGATAACACTGCAAATATGGCAGGAAAATATTCAGGTCTACAGGCAAGACTGAACAATGCAAGCCCCTCTGTCTATTCATACCATAATGTATGAAGCTGACCATAAATGGTCAGTTTTCAGAGTGGAGTGGTGCCCCCCAGGGCTCTGTTCTGGGACCAGTCCTATTCAACATATTCATAAATGATCTGGAAAAGGGGGTAAACAGTGAGGTGGCAAAATTTTCAGAGGATACAAAATTACTAAAGATAGTTAAGAGCCAGGCAAACTGCGAAGAGCTACAAAAGGATCTCTCAAAACTGGGCAACAAAATGGCAGTTGAAGTTTAATGTTGAGAAATGCAAAGTAATGCACATTGGAAAGCATAATCCCAGCTATACATATAAAATGATGGGGTCTAAATTAGCTGTTACCACCCAAGAAAGAGATCTTGGAGTCACTGTGGATAATTCTCTGAAAACATCCACTCAACGTGCAGCAGCAATCAAAACAGCAAACAGAATGCTGGGAATAATTAAGAAAGGGATAGATAATAGGACAGAAAATATCATGTTGCCTCTATATAAATCCATGGTACGCCCACATCTTGAATACTGTGTGCAGATGTGGTCGCCCCATCTCTAAAAAGATATACTGGAATTGGAAAGGGTTCAGAAAAGGGCAACAAAAATAATTAGGGGTATGGAACGGCTTCCGTATGAAGACAGATTAATAAGACTGGGACTTTTCAGCTTGGAAAAGAGATGGCTAAGGGGAGATATGATTGAGGTCTATAAAATCATGACTGGTATCAAGAAAATAGATAAGGAAGTATTGTTTACTACTTCTTATAACACAAGAACTAGGGGTCACCAAATGAAATTCATAGGCAGCAGGTTTAAAATAAATAAAAGGAAGTATTTCTTCACACAAGACACAGTCAACCTGTATAACTCCTTGCCAGAGGATGTTGTGAAGACCAAGACCATAACAGGGTTCAAAAAAGAACTAAATAAATTCATGGAGGATGGGTCCATAAATGGCTATTAGCCAGGATGGACAGGAATGGTGTCCCTGGCCTCTGTTTGCCAGAAGCTGGGAATGAGCAACAGGGGATGGATCACTTGATAATTACCTGTTCTGTTCATTCCCTCTGAGGCACCTGGCACTGGCCACTGTCAGAAGACAGGATACTGGATGGACCCTTGGTCTGACCCAGTAGGGCCATTCTTATGCACCATGTTCCAGGCATTCCTTAAATTTAATCTGCAATGCTGCAGCTGAATCTTGTGACGGAGCTACACCTTTTTTTGACTTTGTTCAAAACGTGTATGCCTTTTTTCGGTTTCCACGCATTGGTGGAGTATGCTACAATCACACTTGGAGCAGTCACATGAAACACATTTGATAGTCAAAAGAATTTGTGACACCAGGTGGTCTGCTCGTGCAGATGCTGTTTTGGCTTTAAAAATGAGCAGATGATGATATAAAGAAAACCTTATTAGACATAGCCACATCAAATTCTGAAAAACCACATGCGAAAACTGAAGCAAAATCATGAGCACAAAAGTTTGAAAAGTACAATATTGCTGTTTTTACTCTTTGGTGGAACCATTTACTTCAAAGAATTAATGCCGTCAGCAAATTGCTGCAAAAGGTTGATACAAATTTATTGAATGCTGCACAATTGTTAGCCTCAGTTAAAAGTTGTGTCATGGAAGTTCGAAATGACTGTAGCTCGGTGGAAGCAGAGGCACTAACATTAACAGAAAAAATAGGTTTTTCTGATATATCTGATGAGAAGTGTAAAAAAAAAAAAAGCAACTAGAGAATTTAAAAAAGGGAAAGAAGATCATTGTTAAGATCATCAGTGTTATTTGTGACAAAGTAATAGTGCAATTGCAGAGTAGAGGTGAATCTCTAAAGAAAACCGTTGATTTATTATGCATGTTTTTTGACAGAAGTATGGACGAAAATGCTAAAAGCCACTACAGTAAGAAATTAAGTGAATTCTACCGAGAGGACATAGACACAAAATCTTTTTGAAGATGAAGTGAAACATTTCATTCATTTTATCAAAAATGATGAGGTTGATTTTGTAAAGAAAAAAAGTGTAAAAAAGCTAACTGAAGAAAAAAAATTTTCTTCAAATTGAATATGTTTCTTCAGAGGAAGTTAACTTTTATTTTCCATTCATGCATCATCTATACTTTGTATTTTTTACACATTTGTCACGTTAGCAAAATGCAAATACAAGCTTTCATCGAGACCAGAAGTTCTCAAACTGTGGTCCAAAAACTCCATTCAGGTGGACCAAGGAAAGGTTATTAAGGTGTTTTTTTTAATAAAGCGCTCTTATCCAAAGCACTTTACGATAGTTAGCTAACAGTACAAACAACATTTGGAAAGATCATTAAGTGGTCCGACGAGATCCTCAGCAATTTTCAAGTAGTCTGTGAAAAAAAGTTAGACTACAAAAACAATCAAGGTACCTCACTTTATTTTCATTTACTTCCTATTACTTATAATATAGGAGAAGGATGAAGAAAAAAAAAAAAGGAAAAGAATGAAAAACCAGGGGGGAGATAAAAGAGAATGTTCTTTTTCTTGGCTGGGGGCGGGGGGGGGGGGGGGGGGGGGGCGGGACAGAAAATGAAGCTGTGCACAGGACCCCACTAACTCTAAATCTGCCACTGACTCCAACCACAAGTCTTTTCTTCACTTTCAACAAACAACCCTCTTCCCCCCAGCCCGGCCAAAGCTTCTTCACAGCACAGCTGTCTTTTCAGGAAGTCAGGATCAAAGCCATTAAATATGCTCAACTAAGAGTGTACCACGTCCCAGCCTCAGAATACTGAATCTTTACAGGTTTCAGAGTAGCAGCCGTGTTAGTCTGTATTCGCAAAAAGAAAAGGAGTACTTGTGGCACCTTAGAGACTAACAAATTTATTTGAGCATAAGCTTTCGTGAGCTACAGCTCACTTCATCGGATGTATTCAGTGGAAATCGCTATTTACTAAACAGCCACAGCTCCCTCCAAGCTACAGTACTTTAAAAGCCTGTCAAAATCATGCAAAAAAGGACAATATGGTTTTTTGTTTTTTTTAAAGTCCAAATACAACTTGAGTAAGAGAGATGAGCTGCTGAGAATTCACATCCTGTCTTATCGTGTCTCCCTCTAGCAGTCATTGTGCTACCCTATCAGCATTATAAAAGTGAATTAAGCATTTGCATTGAACCAGAATCCTGGGCTATGCTACACATGTGGACGCTGAGCTCAGCTGTTAGATCAAATCTATTTTGGATTTAGTGCAATCAGCTTTTCTCCACGAGCTTCAAAACCCTATCACAAATAGGTCTATTGATCAATCAAGTTAGCAGATAGCATCATTTTCCCCCTTGACTAAAACAAAAAGTTAAATCTAGTTTTTAAGATCATACAAAGTTAAGTGGCTCCAGTTTGTATTTTCCAATGCTCCTTCAGATACAAAAGAATTAAAGCAGCAGACCACAAAAGTTACAGTTCAAATGTCAAGCAATAATGGAAATATGACAGTTTTAGCAAGACAGCTCTACAATAAAAAAAAAAATCTTGTCCTTTGATGCGGAAGATAAATGATACAATATGCCAGAATTTAAGGAGCAAAAAGTTTTTATTAATAAATATTAATTTAGATACAAAACCTGCTCCAATAGACTTTAATCTGGTCTTTATTTGGCCATTTTCTGACTCAAAGTGTTTTGTCAATATTAGTTAAGACTTTCAACATCACATGAAGGGAGAATTTTTATACCAACTTTACAGACGGGTAAACTATTGTAATTGAGCCCCAAAAGTATGAAAACCTTATAGTGACAGCACCAGCCCACTGAACTGAATAGAAAAGCCCTGCATTAGACACTGATTGAATTAAACCTTTTTAAACTACAGCTGGTTTGAGGCGGTCTTCAAATAACTGTTAGACAATAATAATAATTGAATGCTAATAGGCAAGTCCGGCTGCCATGATTTTTTCATTGTGATTATGGAGAGGCATTATGCCTTTCAGATCATCTCTTTTTCTTTTTCCTAACGTTTTGTTATGTTCTTTCTTCTGTAACGTCTACCTTTCCCATGTATTCTGGTTAAAGTGGTGATCAACAGATTTCACATGGAAGTTTTGTCCTATTTTTTTCCACTGCTCCTTATATATCGTAAATGTTTGTTGCATTAGATTTTCTTTCAGGTAGGGGAAAAATCTATTTGAAATGAAGTGGAAGGAAAGCGTTCAATAAAAGTGTTCAATAAAACTGACAAATTTGCAGGTCCCCAGATCTTAACTCATTTTTACAGAATGGGCCAGATTCTGAGTAATTTACACCACTGCAAATGAGATCAAAATTTGGTGCAATGTTGATTTCATGCTGGCTAGCTTTTCCTGCTTAGTTTTCATCTGTTATACATTTATATAATCACTTTATAATCTCATCTGCTCACTAAGAGTCTTTCTAGAACTTCATTAAATTTTGACAGTCATGCTTCTAAATTTAATCATTTTTTTCAATTTGGTAATTTTTTTAAAATGTACAGTGATGATTCAGCTGACAGGCAGCATCTGAGTCAAATCAGCTCCTGCATTTACCCAATTTTACAGCTGGACTGACTGAGGCATATGGAGGCCAAGTGATTTTTTCAAGGGCACACAAAAAATCTACATTTCGCACTAGATCACATAGCTATTATTGTCCTAAGTATGAAACAGTGATTTGGGAGGGAGAGGAAACATAAGAGTTTTTCCAAGTTTTCAATGAACAAATATTCAAATTACAAAACAATGAGCTCTACCAGAAAAATATTTGTTGAAATATTTTAAACAGCCTCAGAATTTAAGAACCTAAGTCAAGCAAGGTCGTAGTCCACTGGCTATGCTGTAACTTACTTGTACTTTAGAAAGAACAGTTGTCAAGATTATGGATAATATGCCCTGGACTGTGGGCATCTGTCATGGTAATGTAGAGAGAGAAAATGACAAACTATCAATAGAAATCCACGTGAGAGTACAGGCATTAATTGATTGAATCCTTGGAACTTCACCATTTCTAAAGCGTAATGAGAGCTGACAGACACAGTGCTGTGGCCGGTGTATCAATACAGCAGATGTATCACTGCCAGTCTTTCAATCAGCTGTACTGATCATGTGCAACACGCGAGCTTTCCCACGGCACTAACCCATTAGGCAAGGGTTTTTCAAAAACGCAATATGTATATTGATTTTTGCTGATAAAAATATCAGGTCAAATAAAGGCATGACCATTCGCAGCAACATTTTCAATATACTCTTTGGGTCACAAGACACTGGAGCGCAGGGAGGGTGAAGGAATTCCCAGAGGGACGACACAGATTCTCTCTGGAGCGGTGCGAAATTTCTCAGCCGGCAAACGGGACTCAAGGGAGAGTCCTGGGCCCACTGCACACCCTGAGTAACCCCACTGTGGGACAAACCGGGACCGAGAGAGACCAGAGGTAAGGCGTTCCCCTTTCCTATGACAGAGCAGCCGCAGAGCCACTCCACAGATGCTGCTGGGGACACAGGATTGCTGGAGTCCCAACGGCTGCTGCATTATCTCCCTGTAGGGATGGAATGGTTCGTGCATGGGCAGAGTTACAGACCTACTAGCCCTGTCTTTGGTTCTCTTTCAACTTGCCCCCACTGCATAGGCCTGGTGGGAGCCCCTGCAGTGCAGAGATCCACAGTGCAAAGGACCCCTTGCTAGGTCTCCCAGAAGCCAGCCACAACCTACACAGAGACAGCATATTGGTTTCTCTATGTCCTGGCCCGTCTGCTCCCATGGGCCGGGGAGGAGGGAATGGAAAGGATTTAAAGCTTAACCATAGCAGCAAGGATTTTGGAGAACACTGTGCTCTTCCCTCCTTGCCATGCCCAATCAGTACAGAACCGATACATTAATGAATTACTTGCATTAAGCACAAAACAACAAAACGGTTTCCTGTATAGTTGTACATATCAAAACAAAACTGACTTTACTGGATCCAATTTGCAGCTGGCCTTCAGATCGCGGGGGCATATTTTAAACCAATAAATCTCCTGCTGAGATGCAGAGTTATTTTTGAAGCAGTCAATAGGAACTGCCTAGCAATCAACATGGCATTCATCTTTTTTTGTAGTAAGTTTATTGAGTCAACACAGGCCTACAGGCTTGTATCTGCTGCTTCTTCAATATGCAGCTTCCATTAATAACCGCAACATTTTTCATAGCAACAGCACTTACACAGAGCTTTTCATGTGGAAGAACTAATGAGGCCATAGGTGCTGGAACTAGGGGTGCTGCCACACCCCTTGGCTTGAAGTGGTTTCCATTATATACAGGGTTTACCATTTAGTTCAATGGATCTCAGCACCCCCACTATAAAAGTTGTTCCAGCACCTCTGAAGGAGGCCTCCCAACACGAGGGGCAGTGCAAGGATCACTAGCCCCATTTTACAAATGGGTGTGGTTGAGGGCGGAGTGCTTAGCTGAGTTACCGAGGCCACAATGGGAGGCGGCGACATAGCCATAGTTCCCAGGGTTGTGGTCACACCACTCCCCTTTGCCAGCTAAATACATTCCACGCCCAAGTACTATACATTTGTAAAACAATAAAAAGGAGACGCAATCACCGTTTCCTTGATGTTTGTATCACCTATTTAAGATCACCTGCATCGTTAGATCTCTGAGAGACCCATATTTTCTTTGTATAGAAAAGTCTGAAGAATCAAGGTCACTGTATTTTGCATGGATTTGGGGAATAAATATGGCTGCTGCATTGCCTCTCTGTAGCAGTGGAAAGGCTGGTGCATCTGCCCGGTCTTTAATCCTTCCTTAACTTGCGTCCTGAGTCACACACCCATCTTGGGCCTGCTGGGAGGAGCCTCTGTGGTGCAGAAATCCACAAGGGAAAGGAGCTGCTGACCCCTTGCTCAGTGTCTCTTTCCTCAAGAATAAATGCTGAAGACAATAAAGTCTCAAGAATACATGGCCATACGTTCTACCAGGCCTGGGAAATAGATATCTTTTTTCCTAAGGAAAAGTAACAATGCAAACTGGCCCAGGACAAGACATACAAGGTTTGGTTGCAGCTTTGTCAACCATTTTCCTTCAGATAAACATGCCAGCTTAATTCAAGCTCAAGCTTTGATTCTTGTACTGAACACCATGCATCATGAGATGGAGCCACATACACGATGGTCATGCCCATAACCTGGTCCTCCATGCTGCTATCCTCCCTCAAGGCGCTCTCCTTAAAACACTCTTCCAGCTGTAGCAGAACCATTTTGAAAAACTCAACCATTTTTGTAGGCCCGTGTGAAAAGGGTGCAAGGGGGAAAAGTACTATCCCTTTAAGGGACAGGCTGGAGCCTGCAGCCTGGGGATAATCAACAATGCCCCTGCCTTGCGCACTAGGGTCTGAGTTATATAAACAGGACCAGAAGAAGGCTGCAGACTCCAGTCGGTCCTGTATAGGGACAGTAACTTTTCCCCCATGCACTCTTTCACTGTCCTGATTGCAGGTTTTTTGGTAGATTTCAGGAGAAAGGGGGATTCAAGCAGCATTAGAATTCAGATGACACTGTTCTTCAGAAACAGACAGGTTACATTCCAGCCTGACTTACTTTTTTAACATCTCAGTAGAGGATGGTTCTGCTTCGAGATGTGGTGGTGGATGCAGCTGCACCTTCTTTCTCCAAAGATCTGCTCCTTGCAAGCATATTCAGAGTCTCGTATACTGACTTTAGTTTCAGAAATCCATTTTGACTAATTTCCTCTTGTGACCGGAAGCCAGCTGAGGTCACTCAATTAGGGCAAACGGCAAAGAATGGGTCAGACAATCCCCAAAGCTGGTGGATATTCCAGTGCTTAGATTTACCCAGCCAGCACTAAACAGGTTCTGTTATACCTTGCTGGTTACTCAGAAGTCCAAAACACAGTTCCTTTAAAGTAACCCAGCCTCAGGCTTCCACCTAGTTACCCAAGTCAGATATGATGAGGATTAATGAAAATTTTATTCATCATATAAAAGAAAAGTTTCTATCGATCCCAAAAAACCAGACACATTACCTCCCAGGTTAATGAATATTCCAGATCTTACCCAAATACATGCTTATAGCCAATTCTTATTAACTAAACTAAAATGTATTTAAGAAGAGAGTATAGATTAAAAGATCAATATACATATAGACATGAGTTTAATTCTTGAGGTTCAGATTCATAGCAGAGATGGTGAGCTTTGTAGTTGCAAAGAGTTTTTAGAATTTAGTCCATAGGTTATAGTCCAATATCGTATTCAGGGTGTTCCAGCTTAACTGGGACCTCAATCTTGCGACTCAAACTTCCCCTGGTAAAGCTTAAGCAGATCTGAGATGACAGGATCAGGACCCAAGGATCTTTTATACAATTTCAGGCCTTCTTTGACAAGTTGGAGTCCCTTGGCTTATAATAGGCAATCAGGGCAACTTTGAAGTAGGTCCATCACCGGTACATAGCTACGCGAATTAACGTAAGGCAATTGCCTGTTTTTCCACCATTCACAGATGATTGGTTATACATTTCAAAGAGAGATGAATACAGCGATATTCTATGTTTACAGTTCATTTAAATGCGAGGAGGTTCTTTTGATCTCTGAATTAACAGAATACAGCATAGACAGGGACTGTTGATTACATGGTTGACCTCTACCAATATATATGTCAAATATACAAACATTATCTCCCCATATGTCTTTAAGGGTTGAATTTGAGTAATTCATCCTGCAGGACACTCAACCCTTTCTGGTCATGTGTCACCGTTAGGCCTCCCGTTAGACCACCAGGGCAAACACAAGGCAGTGAGCTAGGTTCTGTTCTTGCTCACGCACCATCAACAGAATTGCTTACTAAATTCCACTGACAGGGCCAAATTCTGCCCTCAGTTTCCCCTCTCCAGCCCCCCTGAAGAAGATTCTAGAGTTGACCATAATGAAGCCAATAAGAATACTGCTCAACTTTCAGAGCCCCTGAGAAAATTAGACCTGGAAGCTATTGAAACACTACAAACATGGAACCTCACCGTGGTCTTTGTATGACGAGCACAGCAAAACTGCACATTGAGGGCCAGATTCTGATCCCCACACTCATGTTGAGTAGTATCTTACTCCACAAATAGTCCTACTGAGGTAGCTACTAGTACAAGTCAGGGGATCCGAACCTGACCCTGAGTTACCGGATATCAAAAAAGGATCCACAGCCTCTTCTACGCTGGATTGATCTTGTTAAAAATTTCCCACTGTTGCTACCATCAGCAGTGAAAGTGCTAATGGAGACAGGCCTCTGGCTGCTCTAAACAGGCATAACAGCATGGTAGTTAAAACATTCCCATTGTGATCAGCACTGGTCATAGTGAGAATGAGAAGTTTAAGAAAGAAAAAAACCCTCTAGTGACAGTGAAGCTGATAACTGATAGGATCTTAATAAAGACTAATTTGCATGCAGAGAGAGTTTTCATCCTGAAACTTAAGAAAAGGTTAAAGGCCTTTTCCCAAGGATCACAAAGTAATAATAGCCACCAGGAAGGCTGGATAAGCAGCAAGATGATATTTAATATCAATAAAAATTCTCTGAGGATCACCAAGGGGTCGTAATTCCCTGGGGCCTCAGACAGTGCTCAACTCCATGCCGTACAGAGATCTCCAGAGCAAGGAACAGTTTGTAGAAAAGGCCCTATTCATCACTTTCTTATTCCTGATTCAATCAAACCCCCTCTTGACCTCAATGAGGAGGTTTGCCTGAGTAAAGAGCAGGGCCCAAAGCCACTGAGTTCTTTTCCCCCACAGTTTGCGTTCCAGAGGCTTTTCCTGACAGAGTTTCTGAAGGATTTCTGCTACCCAACAGTGTCTGAAGCATCACACTCTGCCCTCCTAGTGTGCGTGTGTGTAGCACTAATGGAAAGCAGCTGGTGTGCTGAATTCTAGTAATGTAACAGGAGGAAATGCCTTTCATACAGCCACACAGGCTCAGTCTGTAATTGTGTGAAAAGCCAAAGGGATAAGAAGGGGGAAGGGCAAAATGAGACAAAAAACATTCATAAGCTACCCTTCAAAACTAGGTGGAAATACAAACATGTGTTAACAACACTGGAACAAGGAACACCGATGCCTCTTTATGTTGAATGGTGCAGCATCTCCATCAGTTCATTCCCCTGTCTACAATCACAAGACTCAGGCCCAGATCCTCAAAAGTACTGAGGCACCTAACTTCTATTGATTTCAATGCTAGCCCTTCCACACTACGACTGTGCTACTTGCAACCGGGTTAGCCAAACCCCCTGCATAATGATCTACAGCATGTTTTCTCCAAGACGTTTTGCAGGAAAAAATATCCTGTCCACACAAGTCAGGAAAAGTATGCCGGAACCATGTTTTAAAGGATTGAAGCACATACAGTTAGGACCTCAGTGTGGGCAGGATTTTAGCCAATATTATGGGCCAGATAGATCCTTTGCTGTTGTAAAGCTATATTGATTTGCACCTGATAAAAAATTGGTCAAAACTTTTCCCCCCCACACAGCAATTCATCCTCTTTAAACTGCCACCAGGAAACTTTTAGGAGACAATTGGAATGAGGCTGCCCATTCCCAGATGTCTTGTTCTTCCACAATGAAGATCCATTATTTTAGGATGAGAATCAGCAGAGATTCAGAGTAACAGCCGTGTTAGTCTGTATTCGCAAAAAGAAAAGGAGTACTTGTGGCACCTTAGAGACTAACCAATTTATTTGAGCATGAGCTTTCGTGAGCTACAGCTCACTTCATCATGAAAGCTCATGCTCAAATAAATTGGTTAGTCTCTAAGGTGCCACAAGTACTCCTTTTCTTCAAATCAGCAGAGAGTTATCCAGGAATTGCACTGGGAGACTTAAGTGCATTGTTGGCCTTACGTGAGCTTTTCAAAGTTTCTTGAGCCTGAGAAATTTGGGGGTGGTTTGGGAAACATACATTTAAGATCCTCAAGGATACTGCAGAACGCTGACTTCACCAGTTGGAGAGTGGACACATCCAGAAAGCCTTGCTGCCCATGGAAATGTTGCAAGAGCTCAGCAACAGGAAATGTCAAGCCACTATCGCTAAACAGCAGACATTCCTCATGCTAACGGAGTCAAAATGCTGGAGACTTTGGTATCAGGATGAAACCAACACTGTGACTGTGAGACTCAGTCACTCCACATGCTTAAAAACAAAACAAAAACGATTCAAATAGCTAGGCAATGGGCATGCTGGAACTGCTGTCTACTGTACTAAATACAATCCTTCCACTGTTACCTGGTCCTCTCCACCCCAAACTGTTTAGCTCCACAATTTGCATCTCATCCTACGTTTAGACCTTAAACTCTTTTGGACACAGATTGTCTTTTATATGATAGCCTAGTGGATAGAGCACTGGACCAGGACTCAGAAGACATGGGTGCTATTCCCATCTCCACTGCTGGACACTGAGTGAGCTTCATCACCCTGTGCCTCAGTTTCCCCATCTGTAAAATGGGGATAATGATACCAAAAGCACTTTGAGATCAATGGATGAAAAGCACTATGTAGGAGCTAGGTATTGTTGTTACAATTACAGTGCCTAGTACAATGGTCTTCCAGCCCAATTGGGGCCTCTTGCATTTTACCACAATACAAATTATAAATGGCAATAACAACAATAACATTGCTGGCCTACATCCTTGACATATCTACGTCTCACAGTTATCTCATCTAAAGGCACAATCTTATTGTAGGTAACAAAATCGAAAGGACCTGGACCCAAAAGAGATTCTGGAGTCTTTTTAATAATGAATTATACTTCATAAACACCAACAATGGTGAAGAAAATGGACTAAAACAACAATGAACTGAATGCCAGTTTTAAGACATCTGATATTAAGAGTGTGTCTAAACTTTTTTTAGATCCTCTCCAAAAACAGCCAATTATCCTTCAATTGGTAGGTTACAAAGTAGCTGGGGGGCGGGGGGGAACACTTCACATAGATTCCAATTTGCCCAGGGAAATTCAATCCATGAGGATTTAATACAGATATTTAGTGACCCAGGAATTTGAAGTGCATGGAGGAAAGGAGATGCTGGCAGAAACTTTCAGAGGTTTAGCTGTGCCATAAGAATTCACTCTAGTAAAAAACAGTCAATCCTCTTTAGGTTGTGAGAGTGCAAATAAAATGCAGGCTTGATAATCTCAGATGCTGCTCTTGGCAGTAAATTTGGGAAATCTCTCTTCATCTGCCCTCCCACAATCCAGCTGGTGGTAACATTTACTGCAAGTCCTCAGTGTGGCCCATTTTCACCATGACAAGATTTTGGCAGGGACCAGAGACCAGCCTCAGGAGGACAGAGAATTTCCAGCCCTCTAATGAATTTAAGCCCTTCCTGGAGAGAGAATCCCCCTCTGATTGGCTGCTTAGCCCACTGCCTTCCTCTTGGGGCTGAGCAACCAATCAGAGCTGCTTCTGTCCCCTTCACCTCAGCAGCCTAAAGCCAGTCTCAGAGGAGAGAGCTGAAGAGCCCAGCCGCTCAGGGCAACTCCCCTGCCCCGTCCCCTCCTAGGAGGAACAGGCACTGGGGGGGCCCAGCTTCTCCTCCCTCCCTTGGCAGTACCCTGCCTGGGAAGGAGCGGGGGGGAGGGGGGGGGGTGAAGAGCTCCTGGAGCTGGCCCCCCAGCCTGGAAGGGAGAGAAGGAACCTCACTGCAGCACCCCCAGGCCTGGGAGAGTGGATAACCCCTGGACGGGCAGAGGGGGGGAGAATTAATAGGATGGGGGCTGGGTATGGGAACAGAATCAATTTAGTGATGAGATGGGGGTCGAGCTCCTTCCGTGGGATCTAAAGATCACCTCATCCAGTAAATGGCAATGGGATGCTGGCCAGTGAGAAAGTTAAAGCAGGAAGGCCAAACTTCATGTGCACAATGGGATCAGATCCTCAGCTGGAGTAAATCAGTAGAACCATTGCTGATTTACACCAGCCAAGAATCCAGCCCTTTGTATTTTAGGCATGGAGGAGCACATGACACACTGGAAGAAAACAAGCGTCTATAGATGGTGCATCAAAGAAAATGCAAAGCAAATATTCGGAGAAGGAGCTGAAGGGACCAACATAGGGAAGGAGGAGGAGGAGGAGGAGGAAATAAGAACTGAAAATAAATATTAGAAAGAGAAGGGGTAGGTGGGGGCAGAATTCTGTAGGGTCTTTGGGGTAAGGCCATGAGCTGCAGAGAAGGAATTAAGGAGGGAGCAATGATACAATTTGTATTTTTTTTAAGAAGCAAGAGGGATTCCACCTGGCGGGTTATTCTTGTGATGATGGGGCTTTTTGTACCATTAATTAGGGCCTTATTTAATTAAAAATCTAGTAAATTCCCATTGTTAAACACTAGAGCTCAGCCTAGGGAAGGAGAACATTCACTTGATCTATGGGGTATTTTTAGAATTACTAAAAGAGCAGAGATCTGTTTCTTATCACAGCCCTTTCTTTGATCATTCATACTCTAAAATGTAAAACCTAAACCACAAAAACAGACCAACTCTTATCTGTAGGGAAACAGGAGAAAGTTGTCCAACTTTGCTCATCCCAGTAAAAGTCAGAAACAGAAAGCCAGCTTTTTACCTTAAATAATTTTCTCCTTCTTGATCTACTGGGGGTGCACGCAAGATTTAATTCAAACTGCTGATGTGAATGGAGGCAGGTATTTTTAATCCTGGTGATTACTCAATGAGCTCTGGCTGCGTTTTCCTGCTGTCTGCCTTTTGTACCCTTGCTAGCGTGAACAAGTCCCCCTGAGCCTGGCCAATGTAAGCCTCAGGGAATTAGCTCCAATTGGATTTAAACTGGTGTCTGAGGTCACACACATCCATATGACGTCAAACACTCAGGCCACATAGTAGCGATAGGGAGTAAACTTCACTATAATGATGGCACATAGCCTGTCATGCCCTGCAAGTGGGTGGAAGTTAGCTTTAAGATCAAGCTAGTCAGATGGTCTAGTGACTGATCGGCCATGCTGTTAGTCTTATCCACTAACTCAAAACCAACCAGACAAACAAAACGAGGAATAGGGCTTGCATAAAATGTCCTTTGTCTTTTTTGCTTGTAAGCAAAAAAGACAAGCATGTACTTTCATCCTGGGAGATTTGTTTCCTACCAATGAAAGAAAGTCTATCTAGGTACTTATACGGCCCTTGTCTCTCTCTCTCTCTCTCTGTGTTACTCAGAGGATTGCCACCCCAGCAGACAGGCAGGCAAACTCCTTACATAGATTATAAAAGCAGAATGGACTATTAGAATCATCTCATCTGAGCTCGTCCATAATGCAAGCCATAGAAATGCATCCAGTAATTCCTGTATCGAACCCTTAAATTGCAGCTCAAGAAGAGCACATCTTTTAGAAAGTCATTTAAAGGTGCAGTACACAGAAAAGAGAATTGTAACATCTTCCCTGTATTTACACAGCTACACCCAATGCTGTTACTCCGGAGAGGAGTAGCCAATTAAGAATCCTGCTGGCAAAAGCCCAAAGCTGAAGGCAGCAATGGTGTTTGCTGAAACCCATAGTGACACCACTTCATGACAATAACCAGGCCACTAACTGGAAGGATGCAGTAGCCCACAAGGCATCCCTATTCATCTATCAAGCAGCCCAGGGGACTCCAGTGAGGGAAGGTAGGACCTGTGGGTGGAATGACAGCATCGCCTGTTCACAGATATCTTGAGTGCGATGCAAATACTTACCCACTTTCTGAATTTCACCTTGTTAACAAACATAACAAATCATAAACCTCAGACATTTTTCCCCCCTGAGCTTGGCTGTTTCTAGGAGTTTTTCCTCCAGGATACCCACCTCTATGCTGTCCAAGCAACCGCATGAAAACCAACCAGGACACCCACCCACCATTCTCAATTTCTCTCTAGCTCAAAGGAAGATATTTTAACCCCTTTTGTAACTAACAGAAGCAACCTCGTCTGGTTGCCAAAGTGAATCAGCAAAATCACTCCACATCCCAATCAGGTTTCTAGCCACTGACATGTTGCTCCAGTTATATACGGTAGTTCGATGGCAAACAGAATTACACCAAAGGCAGCATGAGCCTTTTCCTTAGAGCTACATATTTCTCAAAACACATCCCACTTGAATCTGAGTGACTGTGTGACTCAAGAACTCCACAGTTGGATGAGAGTTATACATATGTTGTCTGGCAAACACATAGCCACATATTTCTCAGAATGAATAAGCATTAGTGAATTCTTTATGAATAAGAGTCAAAGAGCATGATTCACTTAATTAGCACCAGACTTCTGGAGTTACAAGGCCAAAAGAAACAGCCCCAACAAAAACTGTAAGTTGGAGCACCCTCTTTGTTCCTTAACCATTCATGCCAAAGCTAACTCATGGCTCGTCTACCCCCAAACATTATACTGCTTAAACTATACTGGCCCTCCATACTAGGGCTTGTATCAGTATAACTATTAGGTTTCAGAGTAACAGCCGTGTTAGTCTGTATTCGCAAAAAGAAAAGGAGTACTTGTAGCACCTTAGAGACTAACCAATTTATTTGAGCATAAGCTTTCGTGAGCTACAGCTCACTTCATCGGATGCATACTGTGGAAAGTGTAGAAGATCTTTTTATACACACAAAGCATGAAAATATAAAAAGATCTTCTACACTTTCCACAGTATGCATCCGATGAAGTGAGCTGTAGCTCACGAAAGCTTATGCTCAAATAAATTGGTTAGTCTCTAAGGTGCCACAAGTACTCCTTTTCTTATAACTATTAGGTTAAAACAAAAAACCCCTCCTAACTAGCATAAAAGTTCTGTGTAGATCATGCCTCTGTTTTCCAATCTAGATCATTCTGGAAAAGCTGAAGTGCTGGTGCTATCTTGATTGCAAATATAATAAATCAGCAATCACTGCTTAGAGTTTGTAAATAGCAAAGGCAAAATCAGATAAAACTGTAAGTGACTGTATTTTGTGTGTGTTTGTACGCTGCTTAGCACAGTAAGGCCCTGGTCCATGACTAGGTGCTACCCCAATAACAATAATTAATGAAAATAAAGATAAGATAAGAGCTGGGAAGAGCCAACAGGCCTGCAATTAATTTGTTTCTAATATTTTATTTAGTAAAACTCCTTGATTATTGTTTTACCAGCCTTGAAATGTGAACTGGAAGTGATTTGATTCAGGATTGAAAGGTTGTCTAATATCAGATAGAGCTTTGTGCATCTTCTGCTTAACTACTTTCTTACAATACTACTCTGAGCGCCAACTTTCAGAATTACAGCTTCCCCATATTATGCCAAGGGGACTGTTTTTCCTTTCCCCCCTGTGATAGATTCGCTCTGGTATCAGAGACAGCTGGGTGGCATTTGGCTCTAGGTCTCACTACACCAATTCAATTAAGTCCTGCATTTGAAGTGCAAATCGGACCCAATAAACCATTTGCTGAAAGCAGCTGTAGCAAGGTTTCAACTTTGAAAGCCAAGTCTAGATCATCATATTGGAGATTTTAAACTCTTGGGGGCTCTATGTATGACAAGGAAATTACCGGCAAATCTCTCCAGATGGTTGGAAGGATACAAAGCCAGATACTTTAGGTTTGTCTACACTGCAACTGGAGCTCATGTGATTGCAGCTTGGGAAGGTGTACCCATGATAGCTTTAATCTAGCTTGCAGAGCTAAAAGTCGCAGCGAAGATGTGGCGCAAGGGACCCTGGCACAGGCTGGACGAGCTCTGGATACGTACTCACGTTGCTAATCCATGCCACAGTATCTTCACTGCTATTTTTAGCTGTGCTAGCTAGATTAAAGCTAGTATGGGTACACCTACTCAAGATGTAAGCACACCTCTGACTGTAGTGTAGACACACCCTTTAAGCAATACAAGTTTCCCTCAACAAAGACGCCACAATGAAAACTATGATTAAATATTTTCACATCTCAGTCTTCTAAAATAAGATAAACACAGAATTCACACTTAAAATGCTAGAAAGAGTGCCACGGTACAGGGAATCACCTTCACATCTTTTGGGGTTGTGTCTACCTTAAAGGGTTCTGTTTGATTTTTAAAAAATGGGGAAAGAATTATTTCAGTTGTGTCACCCCCAAATTCCCATTTGTATTATGTTAGGAAAATGTCCTTACTTGCTGAAATGGAACAACAACAAATACCCAGTTAGAAGGTTTGACACGGCAGCCAATAAATATATCTGCAAAAACAAATACCATCCACAGAAATAAGGGGGAACAGAATAAAAATTAGGAGATATGGAGTGATTCATTACCTGCATTAGATTAACAACTAAACTTTCTATGGTAGGATGATCCAAATGGGATGAAATAACTAAATCAATGATCTAATTTTTTTTTAAATGGTATGTCTGGTACCAACTGTAGCTAATCATATTGAATATGTCGAACAGCACTGGTCCCAGTATGGATCCTTGGGTGACACCGCTATTTACCTATCTCATTCTGAAAACTGACCATTTATTCCTTCCCTTTATTTCCTAACTTTTTACCTGTTACTGATCTAGGAAAGGACTTTCCCTCTTATCCCATGCACTTTTGTTTAATACTTATATAAGACAACAAGGCCTGGTCCTGTAAACACTTATGTACCAGGCAAAGAGCTCATTGCTGTGAGTAGTCCCAATGGTACAATGCCCACTCGTAATTGTTTGCACAGTCAAGCTCATGATTTGTACTGTCAACAATTCTGTTTCATCTCAGTAACAATGTTTCTTTTTAGTGGGGTGAGTATATGCAGCCTGAATTTCTTTATACAGTTCCCCTTCCTAAAAGGCTTCTAGCTAATCATTCTCATTTAGCAGAGTCTCATTGTAGCAGGCCTGAGCTTGGTGCCATAAGGAATCCTAGCCCTGGGCCAAATGTGACCATGTTCTGTAAATCCCGGGTTGGGTATTGGTTCATATCTCTGGCCTTTGAGTTTTCAGTACTACTAGACATATAGTTTGTAATGCTAAATATGCTATAATTTAGTTACTTGAATAGTAACGTTCCCTGATGCTCAGAACAAACTGCCAATTTTCAAAGACAAATATAGTGCGTTAGAAGCGACTTGAAATACTTGGCTGAAAGTTCCACACGCCAGCTCAGAAAGTATTTCTATAATATACTACAATTAAGCGCACTTAACTGGTCCACATTTAATGTGGTCACTAAAGATTTCATGGTGCCTTCCAAGAGTACAAGAGTGTGGGTGTTAACCCTCGTGTCCTGGCCCAAAATCCAGTTTGGGCAGGTATATTTTGCCTTCCTCAATTCTCCTGCACTTTCAGTGGGCTACTGCATTACTCTAAGGGTCCAAAATTGTTGCGAAGGGGTGTTTGCATTATTACCTGGATACTGCCTTTGCAGAAGACAGCAGAGAAGTGGATTGAGAGATTGCTCATAATGGTTTTTAATGTACTTTGGATCCTTTGGAGGAAAAGTATTATAAGATAATACAACTAGGATGAGAGCCCCGTGAAATTCTTTTTATTTTTTTTTTATTTTGGATGAATTTCATGTTATTTCATTTTATCTATTTTATCCATGGGATTTGTTGGGGGATCAGGTCCTGCCCCTGGCAGGAGCAGGGGGCTGCAAAGCAAGCCTGCTCTGCACTCACCTTGCAGTGGCAGGTCCTGTCCTGCAGGCCTGGGCCAGGCTCTCTGCTCCATGTGTTGCGACCTGGAGAATGCAGTTGCAGTGCTGCTCAGGTCTGGCCCAGCTGCCCCTCTATCCTGATGGCCAAATTTGAGTCAGGAGTGCTGCAGCCTTGTACTTCAAGTTGCAATGCCCAGAGTGGGGAACTGGGCCCAGCCCTCTGGAACAGGAGCAGCAGGAGCCACTGCTGCTGGGTGAAGTTTTTCATTTTAATTTTGTGTTATTTCAGATTTGCAAAAACCATAAGGCTCTAACTATGACATTTGGTAAAATGTGTTTCCAATCTGTGCTAGGGGTTGTGGCGCGTTACGGCATCTCATTACCCATTCAAATGAACGTCAGAAAGACCATGCAAAGTTCATCAGCATATGTAGTTTAATTCCAGTAAAGAGTATTGCTGGGAACACGGATTGTGAAAGCCCCATCCTGTTCAGTCAGCTGGGCCTTTCGGAGGTTGTGCACAGCTGGGGTCTCCTCATTGAGACATATACAACCAATCCTTAGGGCTTTTATGTTCAGTGTATGTGGAAATGTTGATGGGGGAGCACTACCACAGTAAGGCACCCTAGTGGGAAGGGGGTAAAGTGTGTGTGTGGGGGGAGGTGTAGTAGTATATTGGAACTGCTAGTATATTGGAATCCACTTCCTGGATACTACAGCGCTCATAAGCGATGGTCACATAAACACCACCCTATGCCGGAAGCCTACTGACCGCTATGCCTACCTAAATGCCTCCAGCTTTCATCCAGACCACACCACACGATGCATTGTCTACAGCCAAGCTCTACAATACAACCGCATTTGCTCCAACCCCTCAGAGACAAACACCTACAAGATCTCTATCAAGCATTCTTACAGCTACAATACCCACCTGCTGAAGTGAAGAAACAGATTGACAGAGCAGAAGAGTACCCAGAAGTTACCTACTACAGGACAGGCCCAACAAAGAAAATAACAGAGTGCCACTAGCCATTACTTTCAGCCCGCAGCTAAAACCTCTCCAATGCATCATCAAGGATCTACAACCTATCCTGAAGGACGACCCATCACTCTCACAGATCTTGGGAGACAGGCCAGTCCTTGCTTACAGACAGACCCCCAACCTGAAGCAAATACTCACCAGCAACCACACAGCACACAACAGAACCACTAACCCAGGAACCTATCCTTGCAACAAAGCCCGTTGCCAACTATGTCCACATATCTATTCAGGGGACATCATCATAGGGCCTAATCACATCAGCCACACCATCAGAGGCTCGTTCACCTGCACATCTACCAATGTGATATATGCCATCATGTGCCAGCAATGCCCCTCCGCCATGTACATTGGTCAAACTGGACAGTCTCTACGTAGAAGAATAAATTGACACAAATCAGACGTCAAGAATTATAACATTCAAAAACCAGTCGGAGAACACTTCAATCTCCTTGGTCACTCAATTACAAACCTAAAAGTGGCAATTCTTCACCAAAAAAAACTTCAAAAACAGACTCCAAGGAGAGAGAGTGTTGAATTGGAATTAATTTGCAAACCGGATACAATTAACTTAGGCTTGAATAAAGGCTGGGAGTGGATGTGTCATTACACAAAGTAAAACTATTTCCCCATGTTTATTCCCCCCCCACCCCGCTATTGTTCCTCACACGTTCTTGTCAACTTCTGGAAATGGCCAACCTTGATCATCACTACAAAAGGTTTCCCCCCAACCCCCGCTCTCCTGCTGGTAATAGCTCACCTTACCCGTTTCAGAGTAACAGCCGTGTTAGTCTGTATTCGCAAAAAGAAAAGGAGGACTTGTGGCACCTTAGAGACTAACCAATTTATTTGAGCATGAGCTTTCGTGAGCTACAGCTCACTTCATCGAATGCATGCTGTGGAAAATTTTTTCCACAGCATGCATCCGATGAAGTGAGCTGTAGCTCACGAAAGCTCATGCTCAAATAAATTGGTTAGTCTCTAAGGTGCCACAAGTCCTCCTTTTCTTTTCACCTTACCCGATCACTCTTGTTACAGTGTGTATGGTAACACCCATTGTTTCATGTTCTCTATGTATATAAATCTCCCCACTGTATTTTCCCCTGCATGCATCCAACGAAGTGAGCTGTAGCTCATGAAAGAGAGAGTAAGTAAAACTAAGCCTTGCATGTTGTGTATAGCTAGTGAACAGTTATTTGGACCACACTGTGCCAATGTGGTTCCTTCATATTACATTGCCTGTGTAAAGAACACTCAGCCCACACCCTATATCCTCTCTTCATAGGGAACCCCTCCTCCCTCACATCTGCACGGAGTACAAACCCACCAGCCAGCCCAACCCACTTACCCATTTCCCATCCACATCAACTCCTGCTTTTGAGGAATCACTTCCTCAAAATGTTCCTCAGGAGTGGACTGTGGCATTCTGTTACTAGGAACTACTTTTTGTAGTAGAGGAATACACTACATAAATAACTGCAAAAATGATTTTTAAAGTATATATTTAAAATAATGAATGAAATTAAAGAGCCAGAGTCTAACGACAGCAATAAGTCCATGCAGTTCTCAGCTACTGATGACGAGGCACTTCTTTGGTGCTTGAAAGCATGAGATTCTAACAGCACTCCTCAGGCATAAACCAATAGCATAATAATACACACTATGGGTGAAATCCTGGCCCCAATGAAGTCAGTGGCTAAGCCACCATAAACTTCCATGGGGCAGGGATTTCATCCTTTGTTGGTGGAGTTTGTGATAATGGAACGCCAACAGACCCCGGTCATTGGTGGCGGGATTGAACCTGGGACCTCCGGAGCATAGTGCATGAGCCTCTACTGCATGAGCTAAATATGGCTGTTAGCTAAGGCTGTAGAGAAAACTCATGAATCTTTCTCTAAGTGGTCTCGGTGCCACTCAATGGGACAGAGCCCCACACCCAGGAGGTGCATGGTTTACACTAACAAGGAACTCGCGGCCATGCCAAATGAGTCCAGGCATAAAGTTTTCATGGATCCCAGTGAACCCAGGCTTCTGGATTTCACACAGGAATAATGGGAGCCAACTATTCCGGATGGTCTTTATTTTAAAAAATTTCTCTGTCCTACGGTGTAAAAAGACCCTCACTGCTTACAATATATTATGTTGAATATTTGCAATAAATGGCTGTTGTCTCCCCTTCCCCGATTGTCAAGAGTTTCCATTCCCTGACCTCGGGCCCCAGCCACGCTGCTTTCCAGCAAGGTGCCGGCTGTTGGGCTTAATTGCCAGCTGCAATCACACTTTCTTGAACCAGTTTCACAGTTTATTTCTGGTGGGAAGCTGCACATTTTTACCTTTTGAACTCTTCAGACTGCTGAACTCAGCAGAATGGGTGTTTTCCCTGCAAACTCTAATTCTTGCTGGCCAGCTCTGCAGGGAGAATGAAGCTACTTGAGTTACATCAAGACTTTTAAGAGTGAGACAGGCTTTGGCAGCAAAAGTATTCTTTACAAACTCTTTTGAGCCATAATGTATTAGCTGACCTAATACTTCATTGTTAGAACGGCTGCTAGCAATTGATTTTTTACCAAGTACGTCTCTTAGGTTACTAAAAATCTGCTTAGATTATGTGGCATCCGGCCAGTCACAGTATCATGTGAGTGTGTAGTAAACCACCGTGACTCTGGGAGGGGTGCACACACTTCACTTTCTTTGCGAATATTAGTAATGCTGGGCATTGTTCAGCAGTAAATCACTATCCAGATAAAGTGAAATTACCCGACATTTCCTCTGGTTGCAGTTGAAAACTGCCATATCACATGGATATCCAGGAGAAAACTGGGCGAAATCCTAACCCTACTGAAGTCAAGTGTCAAAATTCCCATGATCTAAGGGCTGGTCCACATGATGCGTTACTGCTCAGCACACCAGGATGTGAATCTGCAGCGCACCAGCTCACGTGCGGCAACATTCTGTATGGACACTGCTACAGGGCTGTGAGAGTGTTGACAGGGGACATGACTGCAGCATGCTGTAGGTTTGCACCCTGGTTTGCTGCTCAGTAAGTATAGACCTGGCCTTAGTTACAGGAGCCTCTTGGGGGTGTTCTATGGGCTACAGTGCTGCTCTGAATATCTGCAGTGCTGTGTACTGCAGCTCCGAGTCACTCCTCTCCCCCTGCTCCTCCACACCGTGTACTCCGGGACTTGCAAGGGGATCCTCAGGAGGAAGCAGCCTTATTGCTATCTACCACAGCGCCTGCCCTAGGAGAATCCTTCCAGATACACATCCAGGCCTTTCAGGGCCTCTTTATGCTGCTCTGGCCCTTTTCCCCAACCTAAAGGGGTCAGAACAGGAGTGAGGATTCCACGTGGAGTTTGTAAGATCAGGACCCCAAATAGAATTGATACTTTAGATCTATCCATGGCTTAATTCCAGTGAAGTAAATGGAATTATGCCAGGAATGAATCTGGCCCATTGCCTTGCACAGTGCATGGCTTGATTACTGAGCAGTATCAGTGTGAAGGTTTACATTTAGGGAGGCTGTTTGCCATGGCTCAGCATGCTAACAAATATTAAAGTTCCACACATCTTGTTTATTGGCTTGCTTTACTCAAAGCAAATTCCTCATCATGTACATTGTAAACGTACGTGAAGTAGAGCTCTGCAGTTTTGTCAAATTCCCAGGACTGACACATCATGGGAACTCAAAACGCTGGGAAAAAAGTTCCTAAGAGTCCCATCAAACAGGCACGGTGTGTCCTTGGGTTTGGCCTCAAAAACATAAGAGGCTTCTGACTCATTTTCAAGCTCATTACTGTGGACTTTACACTGGCTTTTCAGATATAGCACTCAGCAATAAAAGATTTTAACCTGCCATCTTCTTCCTCTCCCGCTGTCCAACCTCATTACAGTATTATATGCACTCAATAAGATGGTAACAAAGATAGTCTAACAGAACGCATTCAGGAATAGTCATGGCTCCAGGAGTCTTTATAATCAGGGCAACACATCAGCAATTCTAGTATGATTCAGTGGACAGGGCAATGCTCTTGGTCTCATGAGACCCCAGTTCGGTTCCCAGTTCTGCCAGTGCCCTACTCTGTGCTCTTAGCTTGTAAACTCTTCAGGGCAGGAACTGTCTGTGCCTCTGTGTTTGTACAGCACCTCACGCTATGGGATTCCAAGGGGCTACAGTGCTGAAAATAATGTGGGGAGAAGTGGTCTGCTCCAATGGAATTAAACAAGAATCATCTCAATATATCATTCCATCGCTAACAAGACTCCCGGATATCTCCAACTGTGTTTTTTTATGAATTGGTCTATGTCAGCATGATTCAAAAATCCTCTTATAGTGATAAGGAGACCTGGAGAAGATAAGATTTTGGTTCATCTGGTTCTAACTAGGCCACTCAGGCAACATAGCTTTCGAGTGGTTCCAGAAAGTTACCTTTAAATAGCCCTTCTCCCAGCTGGAGGTAGTAGAATTCTGAATACATAATGGTCATTCTTCATCATAGATACTCCGACAGCATTTTACAAATCCCACTAGAAATACACACACGTGTTGGTGCATTCAGTCTAACTTTTGGGGAAGGAGGTGCAGTAATTGTGCAAGTCACTGCATTGGGATAGATGTAAATAAGCACAGAACTGGAGGTAGAGCTGTAAAGACTAAGAAACTATTCCACAATTGCTATTCCAGCATAACTCCCAGTGTAGACATTCTGTTCCAGGACAGACTTTTATTCTGAAGTAGAGAATCTGCCCGGGGGACACATGGGGAGCTATATATATTGTTCCTAACAGCAATAGCTATTCTGCTCAATTGCCCCATGTAGACAAGCCCTTAAGGTCAAATTCCTAACAAACCACATAAAAACTTAACCTTGTGCTCCAAACTGTATCACAATGGGTTTTTTTAAATAATAGTTTTAATTGGCAATAGCCAAGATCAAAGTAGAATATGAACATCAAAAGTGAAGATTGCAAAGTGCTAATAATTGCACTAATCCACCCAGGAACTGATCACAAGACTAAGATGACAGTTTATGAAATGGAGTCAAAACATAAACCCAGTGCAGCACCCAAAATAAAGAAAGCCAGGATTTTTTAAGGAAACAAATGCAAACAGTCCATTTTTCCACATTACAAAAAGATAGAGATTCAATGAGATAGAGATTACAGACATAATCAAAACCTATTTCACTGAAGCCTCATCTGGCAATTATTTATTTATTTACAAATGTTCTCCCAGATTACAGGATTCATTTTTGCCTCAGTCACACTGGATGCTGAATGATTCCTAAGAAAAGTGTTTGAGCAGAAATGAAACAAAAATCACTGGCTAGCCTAAGTATGGGGAGTGGTGTTTTGAGAATGGAAGTAAACAATTATATTTGCCTTGAAAAATTATTTTCTTGGGTTCCTAATTTAAGACATGAGGTGGCTTTCTCACACATGCAAGTGGAAACATCTACCTCCTCACCAAGTCTCCCTCTTGGCTTATTTTGTTAGCGATGGGCACATTCTCTCTCTTTGTGTATTACTTTCTCTTCTAAATAGTTAAAACCTTTTTACAGATTCTGGCTGAGATATTCAGAGGTGCCTAAGGGAGTTAAAATCCAATGAAAACCCTAGCTGAAATACAATGAAGTTGGGTGCCCTTTGAATGTCTGAGTCTCCATCAAAGGAATCAATGCAACAGGCTCCTGGACTGAAGTACATAATCTGAGGAAGGGTGGGGGGAACAGAGGGTGAAATCCTGGCCTTATTGAAGTCAATGGGAGTTTTCCCATTAGCAGGATTTCACTCACATATTTAACAATGCTGCATGACAGAAGGATCATGACTTTATATCTTAAGCTTCAAGATGTAACTTTGTTAGCCTTTTACTGCTATTTTCCTTCCAGTAAATCTTGTACTGTATTATAAGCAGAGAGCCCTCTACAGTCTGCTCACTTAAAATATCAGTCTCAAAACCACTGCACAGCTTTTACAAACAGAATATTTTGTTCTATTCCGTAGCAGGGAGAGTATCAATGGAAAAACCAAGGTGTCTCCATAGTTGTCTCAAGCACAAATATAAGCATACAGTGTTCGATTTTATTCTCCCTTCACAGCTGGCTCCACAGACCATGACAGTATAGCAACCAAAATTATATATTTTAAATAAAATCAAAGGACAATTGGACAATGGAGAGCAAAAATGAAAAACACTTTCAGCCTTTATGTTCAAAAGCTGTGCACGTGAATTTCTTAAGTAGCATCTAATGCTATGACTAGCTGAATTACTGCAGCTCTTTGAAACTAGTGTGCATTTTTCTGTGTTTCTTATTTTTATTCATGATTGTACAACCAATTTAGGTAATCTGGAAGAAAGATTTTTCTCTTCTTTCAATGTAATGGGACAAAAATCTTTTTAGAGATAGTAATTTTATTTGGTGCTATAGTTCTTAATCATTATATCAGAGACAGAACTTTAAAGAATCCACTAGAATCAACTAACTTTAGAAAAGGTAGAGGGGAAAAGGTTAGAACGTCACTTACTTTTTACTTTTCAGGCAATTGTAGAATCCAGCCATGGTCCTTCAAGTGAGAGATGTTTAATTCATACTCACATGTGGATGCAAGCACAAAGGTTCTGCAGCTTAGAATCCTGCTCCCCAAATGCCCACACACATACACAAGAAAGCCAGCATGCCGATGCAATTACTAGCCAGATAAAGTTCCTGATCTGAGGCCCACAGTCTCTGCTGAACTGGGTCCAAGGAGGGCAGTGCTTGTTCCATAAATGGTTATGAAATGTTAACTCCCCCTTTTCCTGTCTCTCTCCAACTTTTGGTAAGCACAGCATCCTAAGTGAAAAATACCATATGTTATTTGACTCTGTCTCCCTACAGGGCTAATGAGGGACTCCATTGTAATTAGGATGTGAAGAAGCCCTGAGGAGATAACCGTGGTTTTTATCAGAGAAAGGCAGACAGAAAACAGTGTCAAGAGCTTTGAAACAGCAATAATTTTTTTTTTTTTTAAAAGGAAAGCCGCTTTTCAGCAGTTAAGAAGTAGGGGACCCTTTCAGACACACCATCTATAGTGCAAAAATAGGCATTATGCTGCCTCAGTGTAAAACATCTCTATTCCAACAAGCTGCTTTGGACACTACCATGATGATGATGATGAAATCCCATGCAACTACTGTAAACTCACCCCAAAAGTTTACTTTTGCATATTAACAGAATTTGCTTGGAGTTTAAAGTATCTAACCAACCCATTAGAAAAGGATTACCTGACAATGTCCTTTTAAAGACAGTCGTATTTGTACTGGATCTCTCCACTACCACGCTACATTGCGCTAAAAAGAAAGGTACCATTTAATCTTACCACTAATATGGGGCTTTTGTGGGGTCACTAATCAAATGACACTACAAAGAGAGGTAACTAAAGTATTAATATTCCCATTTTCCCCAGTATTCAAACTGGGAAGCTGAGGTGCAGAGGTTAAGCAACTTGCCCAAACTCAGACACAGTAAGCATGTCAGTGACACAGCTGGACTATAGAACTCAGACTAAATCTCCCTGTTTCTAAAACATTCAAAAGTTTTTTTGATTACAAAAGTCACTGTACAGATGCAAAATGCAGTAACAACTGTGATCATGTTATCCAGAAAGATGTCTTGCTTTCGGTCCCATCTGCATTATATTACAGATACCTATTTTATTGGGTTACAAGTTTCTATCTTTCTGCAAGGCTCACTGTAGGATTGCACAAAGCAGGCTACATGGATTCTTTTAGATCTGTCAGCAGCCTTAGGCACCACTGACCACGTGATTCAATTGTAGACCCTAGCAGGGTGAACTAAGCTGCTCTTGAGTGGCTCTATTCCAGTCTTTTGAGATCATAGAATATCAGGGTTGGAAGGGACCTCAGGAGGTCATCTAGTCCAACCCCCTGCTCAAAGCAGGACCAATCCCCAATTTTTGCCCCAGATCCCTATATGGCCCCCTCAAGGATTGAGCTCACAACCCTGGGTTTAGCAGGCCAATGCTCAAACCACTGAGCTATCCCTCCCCGATAACCCAAAGGGTAGTCGTGGACAATTGCTCCTCTGCTCTGGGGCCCGCAGGGATCCATACTGCTACCTCTTTTGCTCTACCCGGTGGCTAGAGTGGTTACATAGGCTGCAGCATGCGGACAACATTCAGCTCGATGTCTCCATCATACCTGACCCAGCCAGAGCAATTAATTTAACTATCCAGTGCTTGGATTAATTTGCGGTTTGGATGAGAGCTGGCTGGCTGTGATTCAGTCCTGGCAAGACTCAGATGTTGTTGGCTATGAGAAGCAAATGGAAGAGTGGACAGAAGGTATATCCCCACCCCTCATTAAAGGAGCGTGTCCACCATTAGTAAGACAGGGCACAGCTGGAGCGCCGATGGGTCTTGGACTTGTCATGGAGTCCAGGTGGTGGTTGTGGCAACCAGCACTTTCCCCCCATATGTGCATGGCAAAACAAGTGCGACCATCTCTTCCAATGTGGGCCTTGCCTTGATTACGCATACCTTTGACACCTCACATATAGACTGGTGTAATGTGATCTATAGAGAATTATACCTTGGGACCACTCAGAAGCTGCAGTTGGTACTGAATGCAGCAGCCTGCTTAATAAGGGGAGTTGCGTATTGGAAACATATTAGGCCAGTGCTACATGATCTGCACTGGCTCCCAATAAGCTTCCAGTTGAAATTCCGAGGGTTGGTTTTTAGCTATAAAGCCCTAAACTGTTTGGGACCTTGATGCTTCAGAGACACCTCTCCCACAGCTTCCATACTGATGCAGTGATCAGCGGGGCTGTTCAAGCTGGAACTCCATCAGTGTAAATGACGGCCTTCTCTCCGATGGATCCTCAGTTTTGGAACACGTTCCCTCCATCACTTCTCCACATTTGTTAACTTTTCAGGCACAAGTCAAAGCCTGTCTTTTTTTCCTCTTTTCTCCAGTGCTTCTGAGGAAGGGGGGGAGGGAGGGGGAAGAGGGGGCTGAGGTAGATATATTTATGAGCAGTCCTTTATTTATGTTGCGATTTTAATTTCTGGCATAGACACCCTGAGCAGAGGAAGGGCCTCAGAGTGTCCATGTTATAAATCTCAAGACATAAATAAATAAATTGCAACCTACCAAGTCCTAAAACATAGCCAAGGGTCATCCTCCCCCGTCACCACAGAGGGAGGACAAAGTTTAGTAATGACTGCCTTTTATTGCCAGAGAACTCAAACAACAAGCAGTTTCATCCATCAGGGATGATGCAGGTTCAAGCAGATAAATGCATACAGTTACCCTATTTCCAACATTAAATAGTATTTAGATTTATATGCAAATTAGGCAGGTCTCTCAGAGTCTTGAATTCCCTCCATTTACTAAGTTCGGATTCACCCAGATGTTGATGTAAGAGCAGGTGCAAAGAGATCAAAGGGCAAGTATTGCCTAAGCATATCACCTCCTAATATTGATTTAATTGGGGATTGGTCCTGCTTTGAGCAGGGGGTTGGACTAGATGACCTCCTGAGGTCCCTTCCAACCCTGATATTCTATGAATAGGGCCAGGCAAGAATAGATCTATGGTGGACCAGTCTCTCTAGAAGGGGAAACATTGAAGTGGAGAGAAGCAAAATTTATTTTGACACTCGGGGAAGGAAAAAACAAAACAAAACAAAACAAAAAAACACACCCTCAAATTTAAGAGAGCTGACAAATATACCCAGATTGGAAGTCTATTGGGATAGGAACCATGGGCCCAATATCCCACTCTGTTACACCAGTTTAATGATTGTGCAACTCCATTGAATGGATTTAGGAATCAAGCCTCATATCTTCATTCTCTGTAAAGCACCATGCACCAAGTAAAGGGTATATATGCACGTAACCCAGGACCGACTTGGTCACAGGGGCATTGTTTCCTGGCAGTGTCCATCTCTTCTCCAGGACAAAGTCACTGTACACAAATGTTAAATAATAATAATAATAAATGAACAAACATTACTATAGGAACCGAATCATAAAAATCATACACACACTCCAATCCCACTGTGATAGCATGATATCCATTTACGAGAACAGGAAAAGGTGCTACCTACAGCAGAATTGAGTATTATTCATAACAGAATTGAAAATCAAACCCAAGCTCAGCAGATAGATGCTTCCAGTCATTGGGAAGATGCTAAGAAGCAGAACATACACTCACCCACTACCACTTACATTTGTAACCTAATGAATTGTACTGAATTAATGCATTTGTCAAGATGATTCCATGCTGAACTCCTAGTTCAAACAAACAAGAGTTGGCTAGAGACAGAGAGTCTCCACCCAGCATAGAAAGCCAACAGAAAGAATGCTGAAATCAGAACTCCAGCTATTGAGTAGCAACCACCCAAAAAGGAATTCCCAGAGATTACTATGAAACTTTATGACTCGTTTATCCTATGAAGCCTTGGAAGTAGGATCTGGTCCGAAATCTGTCTGGCATTCAGTTCTGGAGAAGCTGCCAACTGCAATATTTATAAGAAAAGAAGGAAACCCCATCAGAAATTTGAATTTCAGTTCAAAAAACATGACAGAATCCAGCGGCAGAGCCCAATTCTGCTCACAGTGATCTCAATAGCAAAAATCCATTCATTTAGTAGGTACAGAATTGGGCCGATAATCCTCAATGCATCAGACTCTTTGTTAATATGAAGTAGATTCCTTCTCACCTTTCCTCCCAAGAGGTGAGCTTTTCCCCCAGGAAAATATGTGTTTCTATACTTTTGTTGTTGCCTTGAAGTTACTTATTTTAATACAAAAATCTGCATCTGCTGGTTTTTATTTAGGCAAATTATAGTCCAGTTTCCAAAAGGTGACATTTTATACACATATATGGATCAATGTCTGTAAAACCCTTTTCTTTTTAAAAGAGTACTCACTACTTACTGCTATTATTCTTTATCATTTGTACTGAGTAGCACCTAGAGACCCCCATATTAAGTTTTTCAGCTGTAGATATGAAAGCATTTTACAAATGCTGGTAAACATCATCATTCCTATTCTAAAATGGGGAAACTGAGGCACAGATAGGTTAAGTTACATGCCCAAGGCCACATGGCAAATCAGTGGCCGTGCTGAGGTTAAACCACTTGACTTATTGTCGGGTACCCTACCAGTGGATCCTCACCCTCCAATAATTAAGCAAGCCTTAAAACACATCTGGAAGACACAAAATCTCAGCACTTGGCCACATGGGAGCACTGTACTAGCCAAAACTACAGCAGCGTGCAGATCTCTGCAGTGCTGACAGGGTTTATGAAAGCTGGCGGGGGAGTGGGGGTGCCCAGTTTTAGGGTTAAGACTCAAATCTGCATTTCCCCAAGGTTTGTGGGTTGGGTTTAGCTGCAGTGTTCCAGTCCAGGTTCATTTTAACTCCACTCGACTCTGAAGTACCTTGGCTTTGCTGACTCAAGCATAACCTTTCCCCATCATCTCAAGGTAGTTTGCATGCATTGTGTTTAATTGAAGTAACAGCTGAGATGGCTCACATTCGCTGCTGCTGATCCTCTATGGCCTGACACCGAAGCATCACTCTGAGCCGGTGCCGAGCTGAGACGGACACTGGGCACCCAAATCTATCAGTGCATTGTTTCCCTGCTGCATGTGAAAGCAAAGCAAGGAGTCCCAGTGGCAAGTTGCTGAGTCATAGCTCATTTAAAGAGAGGTGTTGCCTCAGCATGGAGGAGCATCACTGGGGAATCAAAGGTAAAGTTTACTTAGGAATTTCTTAACTTCTGCACAGACCCACAGGGAATGAGGCAGGCATGTCCAGGCAGAGCCCAGTTACTCACCAGCCCATCTTTCTCATCTGGGATTACAGAGAAATATCTTACATTAAAAAGTAATATCTGAAATCAGATTTTTTTTCCAGACATCTGTACACATCAGCATACACACAGTAGAAGCCTCTTCAAATTCAGAGATCATACAGCAACAGGAAATGCAACAGGGGACCCCAAAAAGAGCTAGACACACTGGCATAGTTCCACGGTCACCTCCCACCCAGTGCATCCGCCTACAGCAGAGGTGTTAGAAGCCGCAAATACAGCCAAGAATCAGAAATATGTTTCACATCCAACTTTAGTGCATTTTTTGCAGCCCCTGGCAGCCAAGTCTCTATTGAGCCAGGATTTAAAAAAAAAAAAAAAAAAAAAAATCCTTCACATAGTTAGAACTTTAAAAAAAAAAAAAAAAAATCCACAAGAAGATATTCCAAACAGAGCTGGACCACAACCATGTTTCACAACTGTTTTAAACATTGAGTTTTTTGTTTTTGGGGGGGTTATTTATTTTTTTTCCCTAGTACAGAGGGCCAAAATGTCACGTGAATTTTACATTGAGCAATTCTGGGGGAGGAATAGAAATCTTATAACAAACCAGCATTCATCCTCAGGGCTTAACATTTCTGCTTCTAAGTATATTTTAGGATCTCTGGAATGGCTTCTCATTAAAAGGGCAGACTTTTGGTCTCTCTCATTTTTAGCCTTAACCTCTCTTCTGCAAAGATCTGTGCAGGGTTTACCCATGTGATTGCCATAGGTAACCTATACAGTCCTTGGGGTGAACATTATTTACTAGCTAGTTCTCGCTCCCCCGTTGTATTTCCTCCCCAGTCAAGAAAAAATAAATCATATCATGACTTTTTTCCTTTGTTAAGTTTTGCTATTGTGAGACTACAGCAAAAATGTTAGCAGCCATATATATGAAATCTATATGCATTTCTAATGTCTGCATCACCAGAATATCTGAGCACCAAACAAAATTTCACACTTCTATAACACCTTCCAACTAAGGATCTCAAAGTGCTTTATAAACTTCAGATCATTTAGCTCTATACCATCACCTTTTAGAGAGCTGCAAAAAATGAGGCACAAAAAGGTTTATGGCTTGGTTTTCAAAGTTGTTGAACATCTGCTGTTTCCATCAACTTCAACATCTCTGAAAAATCATAGTGACTTGCCAATGAGGCATTTATGGAAGAGCAAGATCTTTCGTGAATCCAAGTCCCCAAGTCTCATCCTGTACCTTAACCACAAGGCAATCCAGCCTCCATGAATTGAGCATTATCATATTTTCTACTAGCAGAGGGGAGATCCTCCTCACACTCAGGCAGGATTTCACCACTCTCTTGGTCTTACCAAAATATTTATTAAAATGTGACTTTCCAGTTGAGTTACACATAGAATATCCTTTCCAATATAATGTAAGGAAACTTGTGCAGATCAAACCTTGGAAATCAGTTTCTCCATAAATCATGCCACTATTCTCTTTGCATTTGCAGCCTGGATTGTTTAGCTGTATGTTCACAAAAACATGACTGAGGAAACATCTTCTTGAAGTAGGAACAGATCCAACAGCGGGATTCTCTTGCTGCCAAATGAGCTGGGCTTAGGCGTTTTCCGTGAAACCCCTTCATTACTACCGAGACTGCTGAGCAGGCATCACTTTTACAGGCTGCAGCATTAGAGCTTTAAAGAAACAGGGTTGGAATAAGGTACAACGTTCTGGGGGAAAAAAAACAAACAAGAACAAACAAGTGGAGATAAGAGGATTTCTGCCCTTCATAGTTTACACACTAGGACATCCATCTGTGCTTAATTTTAGAGAAAAAAAAAAAAACAGGATCAAATCCTGTCCCTGAAAATACAGAACTGAGTCTCTTAGACTGTATCTGCTCTTTATTCATGAGCCTGGGGAATTTTTTAAAATACTGACTTTGGAGTCTGTTGATCTAATTGCACTCCTTTTTACTCTCTGTGCAAGATGTCTTTTCAGTTACTCCCCTGTTGCAGGAGTCTGTGTAAGACAAGTTCCTTCAATACCAAAGATATTTAAAAAGAAAGAAAAAGGAAAATATTATTTGGTGCCAGGAGCTGATATTTCCAAGCATGAATCATCTTCTGTGGCTAGCTACAGAACATACCATAGAATACACTACTTATATCAAGGAAGTTCAGTATGTCCTATCCAGGTTATCACTGATTGTTAAAATATATTCGAGAACATACTGAATCTATCCTGTATATTCTGGGTCTTCTCAATGCATGAGCAGACAGACGTGAACTCTTCCTGGAGCATTTGGAGTTAAAGGTCATGCCATGTGTCATTCAACAGGTAATTTCCCTTAGATTTGCAACCAGATCAGAGACATAGCTTTGGACCTCAGTGTAACACTGCATTAATCTCCATACAATATATGCGAGCATGTGTACTATATATAGTAGATTCATTAGGATTTTATTAATTTACAAGAATAAATGATGTAATAATATTCATTCATGTATAAAAATGTGACTTATTTCTGGGGAAAATACCAAGGTCCTAATATGAGGAAATGCTACATTTCTGAAATCTGTTTTTCACACAAAGATTGTAAATCCCAAAATGCAAGATTTTAATGGGTCTTGATGAAAAGTGGATTTCTTTTTGAGACAGTATAAGAGACTGGTATTTCCTGTAAAAATACTAGCACAGTCTCTATGTTATAGATTAGGAAACTATGGTTCTTTTGTTTGAAGATATGTAAGGCAGAATCTGAACAAAGCAGCTTTATTTCTACACCTACAACACTGACTTAAGAAAATATGTTAAAAAACCACTAAGTTGTAACAACATGACTCTCTCTCCTTAGTGTCCAGTCAAACACAATTTAAGCCCATCTGCAAGAAAATGTGAGAACGCAATAGAGCAGTGGCATGGTCCAAATGCCTCTACCTGAGTGCTTAAGTGTAGATGTTTACTACAGCAATGGGAAGGGTTCTTCTGTCATCGTAGGTAATGCACCTCCCCGAGAGGTGGTAGCTACATCAATGGAAGAATTCTTCTGTTGATCTCCTGCTGTCTACACTGGGGGTTAACCTGGCTCAACTCTGTTGGTAAGGGTGTGAATAAGGTAAGTTTTCTATGTAACCCTTTTTTCTCCATTCCACTTCTAGGGGCAGATCCAATGCCCACTGGGAGTTGGATCAGACCCTGTATGCTGCTAATGCCTGTGCAAGTATTAGCAATACCATAAAAGACCATTTCAGAGTAGCAGCCGTGTTAGTCTGTATCCGCAAAAAGAAAAGGAGGACTTGTGGCACCTTAGAGACTAACAAATTTATTTGAGCATAAGCTTTCATGAGCTACAGCTCACTTCATCGGACATCTAAGGTGCCACAAGTACTCCTTTTCTTTCTATAAAAGACCATGTGAAGTTCAATGGGCATGCTTCTCTCACAGTAGTTTCTGACCAATATAGCTCCTTTGGCTTCAATGGAATTACTCTTGATTTGCACCAGTTTGAGTAAGAGGAGAATCCCCCTCACCCCTCATGTGTCTGGAATTTCCTTGTAACCCTCAACACCCTAGATATTAACTGGACTGAAGAAAAACAAATTAAAAGGTGAAGGTCATGTCTCAAGTAACACCTCGCTGGCCATTGATTTAAGCCATAATACAGGAAGACAGGGAAGTGCAGTTCTGGGGAAAGGCTGTCTAACTCCAGTGCCTGAAAACACAAGGCTGAATATAAAGTGAGCATTGACTGCCTCAGAAGAGCAATAAGTTCCCAGAAAGTCTCCTCTGTCAGGCTTTATTGCACTGAGAAAAGGAAGCAAACAGAGAAATAAAAATCAAACCTTTGCATCTAGTTGAAATTGATATCAAATTAGTTGATGTTGGTCAACATCTTGTTTTCTTTATTTCACTTCTTCTAGACATGCTCAGAGATGTAGCATTTGGCCGATACTATAAATTGCAAAATAAATAAAGTATACAGGGTAATAATGGTACCTAGCACTGATGCAGCATTTTATACCTTCAGAGTGTTTTACAAGCATTAATTTCTACAACCACCACGTGATATATATGGTTACTCCTTACCACTGTTACAGATGGGAAAACAGAGGAAAAGTAATTCAGTGACTTTTCCAACATCTGTTTCAGGAAGGGAATGGTAAGGAATTCCTGATTTCCAGGTCTGTGCTCAGACCACAGCTGTCTCTCACCCTCCCCTTCCATTATGCCTACATCTATAAAAGCAATCAGTCAGAAAGGTATATGTACCACTGAGATGCTATAAAAATGAGTACTCTATAAATATGTAAGATAGAAAGATTTATGTCCATGAACCAGATCTTCAGCTGGTGAAAGTGTGATAATTTGTTGAGTTGCTGCTCTGATGACCGGGAGATCGCTGAGCGATGTGCGATGTGGTAGCCCGTATCATAAGCAACGGACTACCACAAGGCTCTGTACTTGCGCCAACCCTTTTTAATATTTACATAAGTGACATGTCTCCAACTAAATCATGAAAATTTGGATAGGCAGATGATCTTGCCATGACAATCTAAGCATCAAACCTCCATGACATTGAAAAAGCATTCACTGAGGGCCTCCAAAATATGGAACAATATTTCCAGAAATGAAGGCTCAAACCAAACCCTGGAAATACAATAGTAAGCGTATTTCATCTTGATGATAAGAGTGCCAAAACCACACTGAAAGTAGCTTTCTGTGGTAAAAATGTGCAACACGATTACACTGCAACATATCTCAGAGTGAAACTCGACCGCACCTTCTCCTTCCACGATCGTCTTGAGAAGGTAGCTTGAAAGATAAAAACAGGAGCCAACATAATCCAGAAACTAGCAGGTACAACCTGGGGTGTATCAGCATTGCAAACATCTGCAATAGCACTTGTATATTCAGTAGCTGAATATTGTGCACTGGTATGGAGCAGATGCAGCCACACACGACTTGTGGATACCCAACTAAATACAGTGATGCGCTGCATCACAGGAACCCTTAAGTCGACTCCTACACCCTGGCTACCTGTCCTGTCTACTATCGCTCCCCCACTGATACGCCGAACTGCTGCAACATTCCGCGAAGCTCAACCAACCTGTGAAAACAGAGGTCTTCCTAGTCACCAAGGCCTTGACAACGCTCCCCCTCCCCGCAACATTGTAAGTCCCGCAAGCCTTTCTGGGAACATTTGTTTAGACTCATGCAATCAGGCTATGATCAGAAGGAGGCTTGGAAAGCAGATTAGGCTAAACAAAACTTAAAAAAATAAGCACCTTGTGCCAGATCCCATGCAGAAGGTTTCTGGGTTTGATCTTCCACAGTCATCTTGGTCAGCTTGGAACTGAATTCAAACCAACCATGGTAGATGCAGGTATACAATGTACAAATGGAAAATCAAGGACTCCCCGGCATGGCTACCTACTGCCCAGCTTATAAATATGAAGGAGGCATTTACTGCAATAAATTCTGCTACTCCTGATGTAGCCATTTGGCTCAATCAACTTCAGGTGAAATTGCAGTTGATTCTCTACAGCAGCCATATGAAAGAAGAAGTGTGATAGCGCCAATGAAGTCAACCAAACTACCAAGTTAAATTATACTCGATGAAGCTTCACCAATTTGCTTCATCTGAGCATGTGTCCCCTTGAGTCAAGAGTTCTGAAATCATTATATAATAAAACATACCTTGTACAGAAGCAACTTCATGCAGGTTCTCACACAGCAGCACACTGGACTAGTCAGATTCCATTTCTGGGAATCCATAAAGATCAGCAGTTTGTTCCCAACCATCTCTTAAATATGTTGGCATTGTTCCCACAGAAAAGGGAAGACAAAATAATCTACTACATTTCCAATTGCAGGAAAGATACAAACTTCAGCAGCATTTTAAAGCCTAGAACTATTTAGCAAATTTGAGCACCCATTCAGCGAGCAGTACCCCGTGATTTCAATAGGGCTACACATGTTGGAGCTAGGCAAGTGGTTAAGTACCTTGCTGAAATGAGATCCTCGCTATTGATCAGAGAAGTTGTGTTGCATGTAAAGGATTTCAATCAAAATCACTCTAATTAGGTGCCCATTGCTTTTAGTATCTCAGTTGTCTTAATGTGGGGCTTAATTGATGCTTAGAGCCTTGCTCAAGCTCTCTTGGAGTGAATTTCACCCTGCATGCACAGGAATCAGCTTAACTTTGTTAGTCCTGGTAATATGATTAACTTTTGATGCAGATACACTGATTTTAGCTACAGATTCTTTTCTGCTACTAGATTTAATAAAGTAACTTCCATACAGAGAGATACCAGTCAACTATAAACTTAGAGTAACAGGAAAATAAGAACAAGAGGAGTTTTTAGTGTCATCATATTTAGCTAAAGAGTCTTCCTCTATCTCCTTCAGGTTATTAGCTCCCATTAAAGCAGGTAGGCCCAGATTCTCTCTCACAAGAAGTTTCCATTTGGTGCAGCTCAGAGAGGGGATCATATTCTCAAGGCAAATCTTTCCTGCATTGGTTAGAGTAGCCTGGGAGCTGCTGTAATTTGTGCCAGCTGGCAATGGTCCCCGAGAAACTATATACCACCTGGGGATAAGCCAGAGCAAAGTACTGATACCATTACTTGGAGGCCAGGTGTGGGGAGTGGTGCAAGAACCAGATGTACTGGTTCTGCCCCCAGCTGAGAGTTCCCCCCACACCAGGAAAATTCTTAGACAGTCCTTAATGTTTTAAAGGCCTTTAACATATCATTTGAATTCCAGGCCCTTCTAGTATTTTAAAGCAACCAAAAGATACAACTGCGGAGTTAAATTATGGAAGGACTTTTATTGTTTGTTATATTCGGTATCACAATATTCTATATTGTACTATTTGCACATAATGGGTAAGGTTCAAGATTTCACTGAGGCAGATGTAACTAAGTATTAAAATTAATGAGTCTTTTGGAGCAGCAACAGTACCAGCCTTTTCCCAGGACTGTGCATAGTATTGTCACTATGAATTGATATATTATTGCCAAATATAACAGAAAACATTATTACAATCGCCACAGGGAAATACAATGGAAGAGTGTTACGGACTAACAACGCTGCACACCACGTAAAATGACAACATGGTCTGAGTTCTTACAAAGCTAAAGTTTGATTCCACTCTGAAAAAGCGACCCTGCTAAAGTGTTAAAAGTTGCAGTTTATTGTCTTTCTAATTAACTCTCTCTATATGTAAAAATGCTTTCCTGCCCATCTGCTAGCCCTGTTAACTGAAAGTCAAACTGAGATTTTTCTGATAGCAGAAGTAAAAAGTCAGCATATATGAATCTTAAACACAGACGGGTGAGATCTGGTGAGTGAGAGTATGCTGTTTTTCATTAGTCACTTTTCTAACCCCACTCACATGCACAAAAGTGGGGGTGGTATAACTTCTAATGCAGATTCTTTAGACCCATTACTATAGCAGTAGCAGGCTTGCTCTCCTTCTGTCTCATCATCTCTCTAATTAAGATGGTTGTTACATTGCTTATATTTTGATATTATCTTTTTAATTAGATTAACTTAATTCTACAGACTTGACAAATCAGCTAAAGCAAGAATTTTAGAGATGAAACTCAGATTTCCCTTGCTTTAAGCTGATTTACAATAAGAACCTTAACATTTTTAATGTATTTTCTTCCCTTATAAGCTATTGTTTTTAATTATTGAAGAACCCACTAGCCAGCAGCCTTGGGGGTCTAACATTCATTAAATCCACTCTTCAGTCATCACAATGGTAAGGTAAGAAAGCACAAAAGATGAATTCCAACAAAGGAAATTGGTACTGAAACATAAACCCTTAAAGAAACATATGCTGGCAGTTAGTAATACATGTATAAATGGTTTAACATTCCTCCACTTCTTGTATAATTATTGTTCCTATACTGAAGAAACACAGAGGTGAGGAGGAACACGGTGCAGTTGGCCAAGGTGTTGTGCTGAGATTTTGAATTCCAGTCTCTAATGTTGAGTTGCTATGTCATTTTCAAAAAGAAGGACCGGACACTGGGGGCAGTTATAGGGGGCAGACTTTAAAGCCCAGGTGCAGAGCGGAAGTCTGTAGACAAGGTCTTTCTTAACTCTTTTGAAGTGAAAGTCTGGAGGATGTTTACAAAGGGCTTTCATAAGTGCTGTCATAAGATACTATGTGGTATCTTCTGTTGATCTTATTAACCTTCTGTTGACCTAATGCAGTGGCTCTCAACCTTTCCAACCTACTGTACCCCTTTCAGGAGTCTGATTTGTCTTCTGTACACTTAACTTAGAAATTACTTGCTTACAAACTCAGACATAAAAACACAAAAGTGTCACAGCATACTATTACTGAAAAATTATTTACTTTCTCATTACCACCATATAATTATAAATCAATTGGAATGTACATATTGTACTTACATTTCAGTGTATATAGAGAGTATAAACAAATCACTGACCGTATGACATTTTAGTTTGTACTGACTTCGCTAGTGCTTTTTAAGTAACCTGTGGTAAAATTAGGTAAATAGCTAGATGAGTTGATGTACTCCCTGGAAGACCTTAGCGTACCACCATGGGTACACGTTGAGAACCACTGACCTAATGGACAGGAGGTTTTTCATATCCCACTCTCTGTATATCATGGTTCCATCTCTTTTTTTTTAAACTGAGATTTGAAGGATAAGCTAGACAAATCCACAGTGTCCCATGTGGTGCCCTAACCTGTTAAATCAATTCATGCCAGACTTGAATATAACATATACTGTAGCTGGAGAACCAAGAATGAAATCAAGAAAGCACCATTCCTTCCCCAGTTTGGTGCATGTTCCCGGATAATTATATTCATAACTTTGCACTACTAGAGCTTCTTTAAAAGGAGACTCTCAGAGCACTTCACAATCACCCAGAAGAAGAGCTCTGTGTAGCTTGAAAGCTTGTCTCTTTCACCAACAGAAGTTGGGCCAGTAAAAGATATTATCTCACCCACCTTGTCCCTCTAATATCCTGGGATCAACACAGCTACAACAATGATACTGAACCCCTTCTCCCAGGAAGGTAGGGGAGTCTACCCCCAAAAAAAACAATGAGATGTGGGCATGGTGTAGGATCTGACTTGGGAATACCTAACACCTGCCTCTACTTTGAAAAGCTCAAAGTGCTTATTAAAAACAGGAGTGGGAGAACATGTCCCCCTTAAGCCTCTCAGGCAGTGGGGTGCCTCTGGGCTTACAGATGGGTATTCTAAGGGGACCTGGGCAAAGCTTTGCAAACAAATGGTTTATTCACTGAAAAACATTATTTTTAAGAAGTCAAAACACTTTAATTCAGCCTTTTCTAAATTGCAGAGTTACGTTAGAAAATTGCCTAGATGTATTTAAAAACAACAAAAAAGGAAAAAAAACACTGGAAACTAAACTAAACTCAAAATATCTTTTCAGCCAAACAAAACGTTTTCATTTTGGGTAGAACTAAAAATTTTGTTTGGGATGGAAGCAATTCTTTTCTGTTTTTTTATTTCAGTGAGAAAAGCCAAAAATATTCCATTTCCTACAACTAATTTTTCCCCCGGTTTAGTTTGGCTAACAAATTGAAAAATCATTCTTCACTCAGCTCTAATCCTGAGTCACAGAGTTAAAACTCCCACTGACTTTGTAATTAAATGCTAAACTGTATGATACTGTTCAGCGGCTACCTGGTGCTCTGTGTGTAATTTACCTTATCTGAGACCAGATCAGCCATACCTGGGCAGTGCATTAAAGGATCTTAGAGTGAACGTCTCATGCATCTTTCTGGAATAGAAGCTCTGTGGGGAGTCCACGTCTGGGACAGAGCCTGACTTGCAATCTACTGGGTACAATCAGTACCTGACCAACGTCACTGGGAAAAGTAGCAGGCCCTGTGTGATTTGCTTCAAGTCACACAGGAAGTCAGCAGCAGGGCTGGGAAAAGAGACCAGATTGCTTGACTCCTAGCCCCATGGTGTAACACTGGACAAAGCTCCCTACTTACACAGAAGGGGCTGCATCTAACTCTCTTAGGGAAGCTGAAAGTGTTTTAAAAGCAGCCTAGTCATTAAATAGAGCACAAACTGGTAAAATAAATGAGGGCAGAGTTAGTCAACAGGATTAACCCCTTCACTGCTAGCAGGGGTCACTTAAATCAGTTGAACATCAGGACATTCTTCTAAAGGACAACTGCAGTGGAAAAACTGATTTTATGGAGATAGTCTACTTTCAACCAATGCTATGTCAACTTTTCCAGCAAACACAGGCAATAATATCGAACCAACTCCTATGAATTATGGTAGCCTCCATTTATTAGTAAATGTTAATCAAACTGAAATGAGATATATATTGCAGTAGACAGAAATAATTAATAGATCCAGATATGCAAATCTGGTAGTTACAGAAAATGGCTTTGTGAGAGCAGTGCTTGTTGTATAACTCAATAGTAAATAGCCCAGATGAGATCAGCTGTGGGGCTGGGGTCAAAGCCATCAGAAAAATAAACCCACCTGCACTAGCTTCCATTTTTCTTTTGAAGGGTTAAGAAGCTTCTTATAAAGAGGCTGTGAAATTAGCTCCATGTTATTGTAAACTGCCAAAGCACTAGGGAGCACTACTGCCAACCCTAAATCTTTAAAAATCAGGAATTGGGCTTCAACAAAATTATGAGATTAAAACAACTCATGATTTTTAAACCAAAAAATAATATTGGGGTGGTATTTGTCTTCTAGTTTCTGAGCCCTTGGGAGAGTACATTCAGTTCAGATTTTCAAATCTTTCTCCACAAAGGTAGAAACTTAGATATTTTTGTTTTTAATGAAAGCTCTGATTGTCACATAATCCCTTGACTCCAAGAGCTGAGGTTTTAAGAAAAACACCAATTATCATGAGACAAGTGATAACACTGTAGGCATTGGCAACACTGAGTAATATTGTTTAAAATGGTTCCTGTTATTGGAGTTAATTACAGATCTCGTCTGCAGCTATGTGAGGAGGTATTTTCCAGTTGTAACCTGTAGCACTCATTCTATTGCATATTCAAGTTATCAGCAAAAGGTGTGGCGATAAACCTTCCCAGATCAAGACAAACTTATTTGTCTCTCTGTTTAAATTGCACTGTAGATTGGTCTTAAATAAGACACAGTAACTTGTTAGAGTCTTATTAGAAAAACTGCTTTCCAATTAAAACAGATGGTAAGTAACAAGCCCTTATGCAAATTGTTCTAATTACTTTTGAAGTCACTGATCAGTTTCAAATGAGGTCTATGCTTGTGTCATTGGCATTGCTTCTGAAAATTATTTCAGATTTAACAACTGTGTGCACGCATGATTCAGGATAACACTGGTGGCCCACTGTGCACGATAGAGTGTGTAACGTGGACTCTGGTCACACTCCTATGTGTCCTATGTTTGATTTGTCATTACACAGCTTGATGTTCACATTATATAACTACAGATTTTGAAACCAACCACATGGTAAACACAGGCTGTAGTATAAAGCCAAAGATTAATGAAAATCCTCAGAAAAACACTCGCTGGGCCTCTGTTCATTTTCTTTAGTTTCATTTTAAAACCATTTTAAAATGATTCAGCAATATGGATGAAAAATCCTGACCGGAAGGCTTAGAGGAATTACAGCAAAGACTATGCAGTATTGATTATAGACGCAAGAATGTTTATTTGTTAGCACCAAACATATTAGACTTTCTCCCATAGAAACCATCCAGAATAATCATGTAATGAGAATGAGACAAATACTGTTCAGTGCATCTTCATTTTCTCCATTGTTCAGAATTAAGTAACATTCTAACCCTTTCTTCAACAGTTATTCATGATCTTGACATTTTCATCTGTCAGCATCATCTAATTGCGAAACATTCCAAATAAGCGGACTTTTCTTGTATCAATAACAAAGGTTCTGAATGCAGGATCATTCTTCATTTCTTTCCTCCCTGTCTCCCCACCCTCTTCTTGGTAAATGAAAAGGCTAAACAGCCCTTTGGTAGGTATATTTTGTCTGCAGCAAATATACCAACTGATAAATTAAGACAAATTTGGAGAACAGACAAACACTAATTTTGAAACTGAAGTCTGTGGTAATATTTGCACTAGCACTAGTAAATCTTCTGAAGTCCTGAGGCTTACACTAAGACAGCAAAATTAATTTATCATGACTACTGGATCCCAGAGAGACTGGGAAGAGTGGACATTGATTGCACAATATGTGGCAATGGCTAAAAAGACTGTATTATAGGTCCCAAATTACAAGTAATGTTTGTGTAATCAAATCTGCACTGGACATCTAGGAATCTTAGACATTTGGTTTTAAGAAAATTTCACTGAGCATTAGAATGAAAACTCAAGCAAACAACAATGGAGAAAAACATCTCATTTTCAACCCGTATAGTGATAAACACATGAAGATATTTAGTCTCTGCTGCTGGAGCATCTAATTAAAGTTTAGTTACATAGTGAAAATCAGAGTGCAATCTGCACTGTACTGTTAATATATATGTATTGTACATACATTTACGTTATGCATATATAAAGCCCAAGTTAAGGAGGTGCTCCTAAGTAAATAAGGTGGGAGTTGCTCAGCACCTAAGTAAATAAGAATTGAGGGCACAATTGAGGGCTAAAGAGTTAAGGGTTCGAATCCTACACCAGGATTTAACTTCATACCCAGTCTGTGAGGATTTGGTCTTTTTGATCAAATATTTAGGGGCTCAATCTTGCAAAGAGCTGAGGACTCTGACCTGATGTTGCACAGCACTGAACATGTACTTAACTTTAGGCATATCAGCAATTTCATTGACGTCAATGGAACCACTCATGTACTCAGCACCTTTCAGGCTCAAGCCCAAAGTAAGGTATTTGGTTCAACAATAGTCCCAACAGTGCACATTGTATAGTGTTATGCAAAAAATAATAACAACAATAATCAAGCAGCATCTTGCTGACAGAAACACCCACTCACAGAAAGTGGTTTCAGTCATGTGTGACCATTTGTTTTTCATTTTATTAATTTTGCAGCAATGTAGCACCTATATATCCACATTTCCTATAACACGTCACCTGCATGCATACAAAGGTATTATTACATGCTTTTCGGGGGGGGCTGCTGCAGTGGAGAGAGTGGAAATCATGAGTATCTGAAGCTGGCCCTGCAAATATCAGAAAAGCAATTTTAATGGCATTACTTAAAAGCTCCCTCTAGCAGAACCTGCTGCTTCTAAGGCATGCAAACTATAGAAGCTTCACATGCCAAGGTCATAGCAGGCAGATATCAAAGATCAAAAAGAAAGCCACAAAAGCCACAGCAGGGGACTGCAAGACTGCCCAGGGGGAGCAGTTTATGTAAATGAGTTTCCTCCCTCCCACAGTCCAAAGCTGTGTACCACCTTCAAAACTAATAAGGCCCCAGTTCTGCAGTGAGCTAATGCAGAGCTCCATTGTCATCATGGCACTCCATGTGGGTATACAGGGGTTCACCCACACCCAGGTCTTAACAGGATCAGGACCTAAGCAACATTGGGGCTCATCAGAATGGCTGTCAGGGCTGTTGCACTTCTTCAAGGCCTATCTTTAAGGAAAATGGTGTGACTACACAGGATTACATAGAGGGAATGATTTGTTGGGTGAAGTATGGCCACACTGAGGAAGATCTGTGTGCACCTTGCTACCCAGGTACATGCACATGGTGCATGTGTAGGGCATGTCTTAAGAAATCTGTCTCACATGAGTAATTCTTATTCACACAAGCATTCCCAATTGAAATCAGTAAAACTATTTATATGAATAAGGACTAACTCACAGGATGGGTGGTTAGCAAGGAGCAAGCTCTTAAACTGTGGATCACATCAGAAAAGTGATGGTTAAACAAATGGCACAGTAGATGTGGTTCCCTAGCACTTGAGATTACAGATCATTTGTTCAGTTTACAAGATGAGAGGATTTTTCTTAATGTCTGTGTGGCAAACCCATCCTTAGATCTGAAAATCAAGTTGGGTTCCTTCAGTGTATTATAGCACAGTATTAAAGATTACACACCTGGGATTTAATGGACAATATTATTGATGATGCATGAGGCAGAATAAAATCCAGCTCATTCCCCAGTAAGCATGTTGGCCCTGTGGGGCTAACATAAGTTAAACATTGGTTTAGAGCATAAAGTACAAAGAGCTGACTCAAAGACACATGAAACAATATTCTGAGAAAGATGGTGCCAGTGTTACATATGATAAAACCTCAGTAATTCACATGAATGACAGGAAGACACTAACCAATACAGTACATGAGCAATGAATATAACCAAGGATGTACTTTATTTATTTGACAAAATGTCATTTAATTTTAATTATTTATTTTACTTCATCACATTTAAACATTAGTGTTCTGTGGTATAAATTAACAAAGTAAAATTTTAGTAGAACAGGCTTAACAGAAGCCTCACTACAGTGGCCTACTGTTAAATCTTTGCTAAGAAGTGGGTAGAGCAAACCCCCCAATTTCCTTGTGTGGGTTGTAAGACTGTCTGATTTCATGTGGGTATTATAAGGTGTGCATCGATGAACCCATTTTGGTGTTCACTTACGGGCCTGATATTGCAGCCATTCTGTACATGCTGCATAATTGGGCTCTGAATCAGTAAGGAAAGTAACATACCACACATGCCAGTTAAGTGTGATATGCATACATGCAACTTCCGCAATATCACTCATCAAGACTTTTTATTATTTCTTTAACTTTTTTTCTTTTGAATTTAGTAAAATGCTAATTTTTCCCTAAATACTATGGATATGTCAACTTTAGATCCAAACTCTGGCCCCAATTCTGCAGACACTTCTGTCTGAAAGTAACTTGGCACCTGTGAGTAATTCCATTGACTTCAATTGACTACTCTCCTATGTAAAATTAAGCACATGCATAAGTGTGTGCAGGGATGTGGCCTACAGACAACTTAATAGTGGCTAGAAAGAACTGTACTAGAATCGTAAGAAGAAAAGGAGTACTTGTGGCACCTTAGAGACTAACCAATTTATTTGAGCATAAGCTTTCGTGAGCTACAGCATCCGATGAAGTGAGCTGTAGCTCACGAAAGCTCATGCTCAAATAAATTGGTTAGTCTCTAAGGTGCCACAAGTACTCCTTTTCTTTTTGCGAATACAGACTAACACAGCTGCTACTCTGAAACTAGAATCATAGCATATCAGGGTTGGAAGGGACCTCAGGAGGTCATCTAGTCCAACCCCCTACTCAAAGCAGGACCAATCCCCAACTAAATCATCCCAGCCAGGGCTTTGTCAAGCCTGACCTTAAAAACTTCTAAGGAAGGAGAGTCCACCACCTCCCTAGGTAACGCATTCCAGTGTTTCACCACCCTCCTAGTGAAAAAGTTTTTCCTAATATCCAACCTAAGCCTCCCCCACTGCAACTTGAGACCATTACTCCTCGTTCTGTCATCTGCTACCACTGAGAACAGTCTAGAGCCATCCTCTTTGGAACCCCCTTTCAGGTAGTTGAAAGCAGCTATCAAATCCCCCCTCATTCTTCTCTTCCGTAGACTAAACAAACCCAGTTCCCCCAGCCTCTCCTCATAAGTCGTATGTTCCAGTCCCCTAATCATTTTTGTTGCCCTCCGCTGGACGTTTTCCAATTTTTCCACATCTTTCTTGTAGTGTGGGGCCCAAAACTGGACATAGTACTCCAGATGAGGCCTCACCAATGTCGATTAGAGGGGAATGATCACGTCTCTCGATCTGCTGGCAATGCCCCTACTTATACATCCCAAAATGCCATTGGCCTTCTTGGCAACAAGGGCACACTTGGAATTGGCTGCTGAGATTGCAGGAATTGGCTGCTGAGATTGCAGAGCCCTTGGCCATTATCTTTGAAAACTCGTGGCGAACGGGGGAAGTCCCGGATGACTGGAAAAAGGCTAATGTAGTGCCAATCTTTAAAAAAGGGAAGAAGGAGGATCCTGGGAACTACAGGCCAGTCAGCCTCACCTCAGTCCCTGGAAAAATCATGGAGCAGGTCCTCAAAGAATCAATCCTGAAGCACTTACATGAGAGGAAAGTGATCAGGAACAGTCAGCATGGATTCACCAAGGGAAGGTCATGCCTGACTAATCTAATCGCCTTTTATGATGAGATTACTGGTTCTGTGGATGAAGGGAAAGCAGTGGATGTATTATTTCTTGACTTTAGCAAAGCTTTTGACACGGTCTCCCACAGTATTCTTGTCAGCAAGTTAAGGAAGTATGGGCTGGATGAATGCACTATAAGGTGGGTAGAAAGCTGGCTAGATTGTCGGGCTCAACGGGTAGTGATCAATGGCTCCATGTCTAGTTGGCAGCCGGTGTCAAGTGGAGTGCCCCAGGGGTCGGTCCTGGGGCCGGTTTTGTTCAATATCTTCATAAATGATCTGGAGGATGGTGTGGATTGCACTCTCAGCAAATTTGCGGATGATACTAAACTGGGAGGAGTGGTAGATACGCTGGAGGGGAGGGATAGGATACAGAAGGACCTAGACAAATTGGAGGTTTGGGCCAAAAGAAATCTGATGAGGTTCAATAAGGATAAGTGCAGGGTCCTGCACTTAGGATGGAAGAATCCAATGCACCGCTACAGACTAGGGACCGAATGGCTAGGCAGCAGTTCTGCGGAAAAGGACCTAGGGGTGACAGTGGACGAGAAGCTGGATATGAGTCAGCAGTGTGCCCTTGTTGCCAAGAAGGCCAATGGCATTTTGGGATGTATAAGTAGGGGCATAGCGAGCAGATCGAGGGACGTGATCGTTCCCCTCTATTCGACACTGGTGAGGCCTCATCTGGAGTACTGTGTCCAGTTTTGGGCCCCACACTACAAGAAGGATGTGGATAAATTGGAGAGAGTCCAGCGAAGGGCAACAAAAATGATTAGGGGTCTAGAGCACATGACTTATGAGGAGAGGCTGAGGGAGCTGGGATTGTTTAGTCTGCAGAAGAGAAGAATGAGGGGGGATTTGATAGCTGCTTTCAACTACCTGAAAGGGGGTTCCAAAGAGGATGGCTCTAGACTGTTCTCAGCGGTAGCAGATGACAGAACGAGGAGTAATGGTCTCAAGTTGCAATGGGGGAGGTTTAGATTGGATATTAGGAAAAACTTTTTCACTAAGAGGGTGGTGAAACACTGGAATGCGTTACCTAGGGAGGTGGTAGAATCTCCTTCCTTAGAGGTTTTTAAGGTCAGGCTTGACAAAGCCCTGGCTGGGATGATTTAACTGGGACTTGGTCCTGCTTCGAGCAGGGGGTTGGACTAGATGACCTTCTGGGGTCCCTTCCAACCCTGATATTCTATGATTCTATGATTCTATGACTCATATCCAGCTTCTCGTCCACTGTAACCCCTTTTCTGCAGAACTGCTGCCTAGCCATTCAGTCCCTAGTCTGTAGCGGTGCATGGGATTCTTCCGTCCTAAGTGCAGGACTCTGCACTTGTCCTTGTTGAACCTCATCAGATTTCTTTTGGCCCAATCCTCTAATTTGTGTAGGTCCCTCTGTATCCTATCCCTACCCTCCAGTGTATCGACCACTCCTCCCAGTTTAGTGTCATCTGCTAACTTGCCAAGGGTGCAATCCACGCCATCCTCCAGATCATTAATGAAGATATTGAACAAAACCAGGCCGAGGACCAACCCTATAATAAAATCATAGCCATACATTGGACCAGGAGGGCTAGAGAGGGAAATGAGTGCTAGTCAGCTAGAATATTAGGAACTTTTTTCTCCATTGTTCTCTGCTACTTTGGTTTGAGTATTTAGGTTTGTTGTCCTCTGGCAGCTTGTTACTGAACAGATTTGCTGAGCCTGTACCATGGGTTTCAGATGGCTAAAGATGTTCCTTGGCTAAAACAAAGGGTGCTTTAAAATTAGGAGTATCCCCCGGAGAGGAGCAGTGGGATGCACTCACACACACTCAGCTCTACCAGGAAATCAGAGGGCGGATGGTACCGAGTCTTTCGGTGTCAGTGGCCTCCAGCTCTAATCTCTCCGCCTCCCTAGACACTTAAAATAGACATACGGAGCCTTTTGACATCCTGAGCACTGGCAGCACCGGCTGCATTAACCCTGGCAGCAAAGATTAAATACAAAAGGCACCGGGGTGAGGAAAGAACCAGCGACCCAGCTGGCAACGGGGAGTCCACCGAGCCCCTCACAGGCTCACCCCAGCGCCTGCCTCCGCCCCCCCGAACTGGGGGACCCCCACTCCCAATGCCCCCCCCTCGGCCCCCAAGCCCCCACCTGGGGGATGTACACGCGCCGAGCTCCTCACCTCTGGCCTGGCCAGGGGCCCCCCCAAGACCCGACCTGAAGCCGGCACAGGCTCCGAGGCGCCGGCCTCTCCCCCCGGTGCAGGGTCCCTGGGTGGGAGCGCCCGGCTCCCCCCAGCACCGCACCCCGAAGCCGGGGGCAGAGCGCAGGCTGGGGCACGGTCCCTCCGCAGGGCTCCTGCGCTCAGCCCCTACCCCAGCAGGAGAGCGCCCCGCACGGGGCTTGGCATCCCGGCCAGCCCGGCTTCCCCCCCGCGCCGCCCGTGCCCGCGCCCGCTGGGACCCGCAGCCCCTACTCACAGGCGGGGACCCTAGGCGCGTCCGGCGCTTCCCTCTGCCGGGGCTCCGTGCGCTCCGCGCCGCCGGAGCGGCCAGTCGCCGCCCAGTGGCCTCCCCAGCCTAGCGGGCGGGGCAGCGTCTGGAGAGCGGACTGCTGCCGGGAAGATCCCCGCACAGGCCCATGTGCAGAGCCGGGCGCTTCCCCAAGGTGGCTCCCAGCTCCGGATGGAGTCAAGTTCTGAGAGGCCCGATTCCGTCCGGCCCCCCATTGCCTGCAGCCCTGCGCTCCACCCCAGCCTTGCTTCCGCTCCCCGATGGCTCCAGCCCCTGGCTCTGAATCCTTCCCTCTCCCCATTAACAGCCCTCGGGCGGGGGCCCTGGATAGGGTATTTATTATTTCCCCCCTTTCACCAATGGGGTAACACTGGAGCACAGAGAAGTGAATGACTGTGGCAGGGACACCAGGAGTGATGGGGGGCTGGAGGGGCTAAAAATCCATGGGTCCTGATTCCCAGGCCACTGATCTGACCAGTAGAACCTGAAACCCTGCAAAACTGCCAATGAGGTGAGAAAAGCAAACAGGAATCCCACCCCCAGGTACTTCTGAGAGCTGGGTTATACAGGTTTGCTTGTTTTGAGTGGGACTTGCAGCTTGATGGGTGTTGATTAGTCTCAGCAAATGAAAGAACACATTTTAAGAGGTGGTGGGAAAAGTCCTCTCAAGCAATAAGCTGTGAGCTCCTTGGAAGCATGCAATAATTTCATGTCTATAGTGCATGTCATCCAGAATGTCTCCCACGAATTTTGATATATAGATATCAGCAGTTGAAATGCAGCCACTTCTGGGGTGGTGGTTAGCAAACTGGTGGACAACTGAAGCACAAAAACAATGTACAACAGCAGGGGGTGTGTGCGCAATTTTGCCTAAGAACACACGGAAAAGCCCCTCTGACCAACAATGCCATGGGATCTTTCATGCTTACCCAGAAACTTGATTTTAAACACCTATCCAAAAGCCCTACACACTCCATGGAACTCAGTGTTGCTTGGGACCTTAAGCAAAGGTCCTGAGTAGGGGTTCTTTCTGAATTCTTCACTTTGCAAATGTACAATAACCTCCCTCTTTTCATAACTTTTCCTGTGTTTGTCACCTCACCTGGAGCACGTGTGTCCTTGGGATAATATAAACTTGAGATCTTGATTCTTATATGTACTGTTTCCCCATGTGGTACAATAACTATTTCGAAGAACTCTAGCAAGGAACTTTGAAATTAAAGGCCTGAGCCCACAAGTGCTTTTATATAGAATAACTTGGCCACATCAACTTCATCTGTGCTCTTTGGGCCCTGTTGTAAATTTTGATGGCTTGACACTCGAGTGTGATGTGAGCTCGTTTTCTCTCTTTTTCAGGCTAGGCTTTCCAGAGGGTTGATTTGTTTTAACTTGGTTTAATCTGTTACTCTAGTGGCTGTGGTAACACCATTAGAGTGAAGTCTGAGAAGAGCTTACTTTTTAACAGCTGTTTTTTCTAAGTGCTCTAAAATCCAAATATATAGTCAGGCCAGGTCTACACTACAGACCTATATTGGTAGAACAACATCACCCGGGTGTGTGAAAAATCCAGCCCCTGAGCTATGTAGTTATATTAACCTAACCCCCCATGTAGACAGTGCTGTGTCGAGGAGAGAGCATCTCCCCTTGACATAGCTACTGCCCCTCGGGGAGGTGGATTAACTATGCCCACCTGACGGGAGAAGTTCTTCCATCAGCGTAGTAGCATCTTCACTAACAGCTGCACCGTTGTAGCACTGTGCATGAAGACAAGCTCTCAGATTGTTTTTAGAATTGCTGTGCCTCACTGGGGTTCAGGGTAGAGTTATTAGTACATATTTGAGGTCAGTGGAGCAAGGAGTTCCCAAGATGCAGTGCCGCTAAAATAAAGCAAAACCAAAGGATTAGAAAAGGAAATATGTTGCCCCCAAAACATTTTAATGTATAATTAATACATCTGAATATCGCAGAGTCTCTGCTCCATCTGCCCCTCTCAGGCAGCACAAAAGGAGTGGATTCCCCAGCAGGCATAATGCTGACATAGCTGCTTCTATGCCTCCTTCCCAGGGGTCTTTACATAGGATGCATGGCAATGTAGGGGGGGAGCAGCTAGAACACACTCACTATGGCTATTCCCAGCTGGCAATTTAGAGCAGCCCCTCAAGCTGCTCTAGTCTGTGGTGAGGATGGGGCAGAGACTCCAGGACCAACATTGGTTCCTTGAAGAAGAAAACCTGGCCAGTAAATATTCAGGAGGAACAAAAGTTTTTTCCACCTGACAAAGTTATGATATTATGTTTAGTAGTTAGCTGGTGGTAGTGTCTTTTTGATTTGTTTGGTCTCATTCTCCCCCTGTCCACCACCACCTCCAAACGACTCTGGCAACTATTAAACCTGGCTGCCTTTTTTAATTATAAGCTTTGTATATTTTGAAGTACTGAGGATATGGGACATGGAGGAAGGCTTCTTCTACATATTTATAACTTCTGTCCATTTCCCATGCAGCCTACCAGAAATGAATGATGGTGACCTAAAGGATCTGAAAGAATTTCCCTGTGAGGATGTGCCTAGCTAGAGCAGCTGTAAGTGAATAGGAAGGGGAGAGTAATGGATTCTTCTCTTGATGTTCATTGAAAACTAACTCCCAGATCACTACTTAGCAGTTTCACCTTGTGTCAAAACCAAACATGAGCTAACTGTCTTAAAATGATGGATAAAATCAGAAAGCTGATGATAAAAGGAACCACTTGTGGAATGAGACAAGAATTTGGCTTGCACCTAGAAATGTGTCAAATCAAAACTGGTTTTATTTCATTGAACTAGACATTGAGATGATTTAGGAGACTAGAGTGAAAGATATGCCTTCCACATGTCTCTTTCTGCTGTTGCTTTCCCACTCTGGCTGCCACTGCTGCCTTCTCCTTCTGGCTTTCAACTTGGCCATCATTCTGTCTTCTCTATGGTGATATCTGGACTTGTCTACACACAGAGCTGCCCAGCCTAACTAGAAGTTATTTTAAACTGAGCTGGTTAAACCAACGCAAAAGGCACATTTATTCTGCTTCAGAGTGGCATATTTTGCTGTATCTTAAATAGATTAGGAACAGATGTTAGCTAAACAGAAATAAGTCACTCTTATCTGAAATAGGAGTCTCTACACGGCCTGTTACATCCATTCAACTAAACTGGTGCAAGTTTGTGTAGAGACAACTCCTCTAGCCTACTTTCTTTTTCTTCCCTTTATCCTCTTTCACTCCTTGGGCAGATCAATATAATGGCAGGGACACACACAAAAACGAGGGCACTGGTATAATGTGCCCTTTTGGGAGAGGGCACAGTGACACTAGTACAGACAGCAACTACATTATGAGATTTTAGGACCAGATAAGTAACTTTCACATCAGTAGGAATTGGTCCCTCTGAAGACTACAACCCATTATGCATTTAAATGCATTGTGTAGTCTCTTCCCTGCCCCCCAACACAGCACTAATGGAAGTGAGTTGTTAGCATTTCACACCATCTGCAACAGTCTCTTATCTAGGGGTGTGTGCTAGTTCAGTCTCTGTCGTATCGAGTTTTCCAGTTACTTTCCACATTCAGGTTTCAGAGAGGCAGCCGTGTTAGTCCGTATCAGCAAAGAGAACCGAGGAGGACTTGTGGCACCTTAGAGACTAACCCATTTATTTGGGCATATGCTTTCGTGGGCTAAAACCCACTTCATCGGATGCATGCAGTGGAAAATACAGTAGGAAGATATACACAGGGAACATGAAAAAATGGGTGTTGCCAAACACACTATAACTAAACCAATCCATTAAGGTGAGCAATTATTAGCAGGAGAAAAAAAAAACTTTTGTAGTGATAATCAGGATGGCCCATTTCAAACAGTTGACAAGAAGGTGTGAGTAACAGTGGGGGGTGGTGGAATAAACACGGGGAAATAGTTTTTACTTTGTATAATGACCCATCCACTCCCAGTCTCTATTCAAGCCTAATTTAGTGGTGTCCAGTTTGCAAATTAATTCCAATTCTGCACTTTCTCGTTGGAGTCTGTTTTTGAAGTTTTTTTGTTGGAGAATTGCGACTTTTAGGTCTGAAATTGACTGACCAGGGAGGTTGAAGTGTTCTCCGACTGGTTTTTGAATGTTATAATTCTTGACATCTGATTTGTGTCCATTTATTCTTTTGCGTAGAGACTGTCCGGTTTGGCCAATGTACATGGCAGAGGGGCATTGCTGGCACATGATGGCATATATCACATTGGTAGATGTGCAGGTGAATGAGCCTCTTATGGTGTGACTGACATGATTAGGTCCTATGATGGTGTCCCTTGAATAGATATGTGGACAGAGTTGGCAACGGGCTTTGTTGCAAATCAGACATCAAGAATTATAACATTCAAAAACCAGTCCGATGAAGTGGGCTGTAGTCCACGAAAGCTTATGTTCAAATAAATTTGTTAGTCTCTAAGGTGCCACAAGTACTCCTGTTCTTTTTGTGGATACAGACTAACACGGCTGCTATTCTGAAACCTGGATCTCTAGTGCTTACCTAAAAGTCACTGAGCTGGCCCTAAAAAACTCCATATTGTAGCTGGTACTAGCTCAGCAGCTTTCTTGTCATAGTGATGGGCAAAGAGACCTATTTGGCAGGACCAATTCAGAAGCAGCAGACCTGGCAGCATGACTGATAACTGCAGAAAGAAAACTGTTTGAAAATCAGACTGAGTAGCAAGCTTCCACCAATATGTTTCTCCAAAAGGAAACTCAATAGCACATTGTCAAGCTGCTCCAGCTAGCCGGTCTGCCCCCGTCTCTGACACGTTCTCCAGAATTCTGTAATGAGTTCCATCTGGAGCTATCTTAGGCTGCAGATGTTCTGATTAATCAGTCTCCAGTACTGACATCACCCTGATAGCCGTCGGTATGTCGGATTCTTCACTTTGGGAGAGCTCGCTCTTTCTGGCACCTATCACCATCACATTCCCTTCTCCCTGGTGACCACTGAGGCACATAGTTCACCATCGAGTTCATTTGAATTAGTAGCTCAATAGAGAGAGAGAGAAAGACAGAGGATGCTGCTGCACAATCAACAGTTGAGAGGGGTCCAAGAATATGGCATGACACTGATCCCTGTGCAGAGGGCCGACACAGGGATAATCCCCCACTTAAGACTTCAAAGTAGTGGTTAAATGAGACTTAAGTGTTGCACAGGCCTGCTGCGGGCCTTCTACACCGGGGTGAAATTCACCCACTGACTACAGCGCAATATGAAGGCTGCTCAGTACCCTTGTAATAAATCCCACTTACTGAAGCTTTGCAACACTAGTAGGGACCCTGTTTTCTTGGCCTATGTAGGCAGTAGTGACTTGGGAAAAGTGAGATCAGAACTTCTGCATCATTTATGTTCCTTGTGAGTGGGTTAAGCAGGAACTGGAAGCACTATATCCGAGTGGATGGGGAACTAGATAGGGTCAAACTAAGAAGGCCTGGTTCAATTCCCAACTCTGCCACTTGTGTGCTGGATGACTTTGGGCAAGTCACATCTCTCCTGGTACCTCAGTTTCCCCATTTGTAAAATGGTGATAATGATACTGATCTCCTTTTATAATGCACTTTGAGCTGTAAACATGAGATGAACTAGGTTTTATTATTATATGTCTGTCCCAGAAATCCTATCTATGCTTGGAGAAATTGCTGCCAGACAGGGAAATTGGGCTCTTCTCTGCACGTCTGACACAGAAGGGTTTTAGGTGCTAATAAATCCCTTATATGCATAGGTGCTAGAACTAGGAATGCTGGGGGTGCTGCCACACCCCCTGTCTTGAAGTGGTTTCCATTATATACAGGGTTTACAGTTTGGTTCAATGGCTCTCGGCACCATGACTATAAAAATTGCTGCAACACCCCTGCTTATGTGGTACTTTACTGCATGGGTGATGCATATTGTAGGTTGGAGGAGGCTATGCCTCCCCAAACAGCTCCACATGGCCCCGCTCACACTCCACCCTGAGGTCTCCTCCAGCTTGCCGCTTTCCCCTTGGCCCCAGCCCAGGCAGGCTGCTTCTCTTCCGGGGAGCGTGCTGGGGCTAGGACGGCTGCAGCCACCCTGCAGCCAGGACTTGGGGTGTCTGGGACTGCCCAGTGCTGAGGGGCCTCCAGGTGCTGGGGCCATGGCACCCAGTGCTCCAAGGCTGGGGGAGCTGGGGCCATGGTCCCTCGCAGGACTGCAGTCACGGCACCCAGAGCTAGGGGGCGCTGGGACCACCCACCTAGTGCTTGGACCACGGGCGCTTGGGGGCTGGGGGCATTTGGGTGGCCCGGGGCTGGGGTGGGGTGTGGCTGGGCTCCGGTGTGGGAAGAGGGGCAGGCTGAGCCGGGGCTAGTGTCTCCAAGCCCACGGTTCACCCGCCACCCATGCTTTACTAATACTAACTCAACCTCACAAATTTCCTCATTCAATGGGAGTTAGGCACCTAAATACCTTTGAGGATCTGGGCCCTCGTCCCTAGATTAATAAGAGAAACGGCTAGAATGCTGCTAGCAACAACTGTGTTTAAATGTAGCTGGAGCTAAAAAAATTCTGATCCCATTGTGAAAGAACTTTGGTTCTAATCATCTACACACTAAAGAGAATAATCATAAGAACATAAGAACGGCCAGACTGGGTCAGGCCAAAGGTCCATCTAGCCCAGTGTCCTGTCTTCCGACAGGGGCCAATGCCAGGTGCCCCAGAGGGAATGAACAGAACAGGTAATCATCATGTGATCCATCCCCTGTTGCCCATTCCGAACTTCTGGCAAACTGAGGCTAGGGATACCATCCCTGTCCATCCTGGCTAATAGCCATTGATGGACCTATCCTCTATGAACTTATCTAGTTCTTTTTTGAACCCTGTTATAGTCTTGACCTTCACAACATCCTCTCGCAAGGAGTTCCACTGGTTGACTGTGCGTTGTGTGAAAAATTACTTCCTTGTGTTTGTTTTAAACCTGCTGCCTATTAATTTCATTTGGTGACCCCTAGTTCTTGTGTTATGAGAAGGAGTAAATAACATTTCCTTATTTACTTTCTCTACACCTGTCATGATTTCATAGACCTCTATCATATCCCCCCTTAGTCGTCTCTTTTCAAAGATGAAAAGTCCCAGTCTTATTAATCTCTCCTCATATGGCAGCCATTCCATACCCCTAATCACTTTTGTTGCCCTTTTTGAAACCTTTTCCAATTCCAATATATCTCTTTTTGAGATGGGGCAAACACATCTGCATGCAGTATTAAAGATGTGGGCGTACCATGGATTTATATAGAGGCAATAGGATATTTTCTGTCTTATTATCTATCCCTTTCTTAATGATTCCCAACATTCTGTATGCTTTTTCGACTGCTGCTGCACATTGAGAGGATGTTTTCAAAGAACTATCCACGATTCCAAGATCTCTTTCTTGAGTGGTATCAGCCAATTTAGACCCCATCATTTTATATGTGTAGTTGGGATTATGTTTTCCAATGTGCATTACTTTGTGTTTATCAACATTGAATTTCATCTGCCATTTTGTTGTCCGGTCACCCAGTTTTGAGAGATCCTTTTGTAGTTAAGTTGTGCGTACCCTGTGAAAAATGTCTAGCGGCACCCTTGTTCTTTCCTACCATTGTAAATTATAAAGAAAATCAAACCAACTACTTCTCATCCTAACTTTAATGAAATGCCACAGTGATAAGCATAAGGAAAAGCAAATACATTGTCATGAATGGGAAACGGCTTTTGGAAAGTATGGTAAGATTTGATGGATATAACTGTCTGATCACTATGAACTCAAACCAAGTTCCTCTGTAGAGTATATGACCAAGTTTCACACTTCAGCCTGATTTTTCACTTCATTGCACCTTGTGTGGTGCTTCTCAGCTGTGCAAAGAGAGAATGTAATGTTACCATTCTGATTTGGTAGCATTTTACACTCATTTTAGTATAAGTATTAAAATACACTACCAGGTGCTAGGAGCTGAAAATTCAAGCCCCTTGGTAGGTACTTTTCCCCCCTTCCCTCAGTTCTCTGGTGACATAGGCAGTTAGTAGTGCACAATCACTGTCTAGACTCCAGTACTTCCTTCTTAAGAACACTGTCATAAGTAGAAATAGATGGAATACTACAGCAGGAAAGAGCACACAGTTTTAAGGAATTAGAACTGGTAACATCAGAAGCCTCTCTGTGTTAGCCTCACTGGGCCCCATCTTGAAGTCCTTACTTAGTCCAAACTCCTATTGCAATCAAAACTGAATAAGGAATTCCAAGATTTAGACTTCCCATCCCCAGTATGAGCTAGTCCTCTGTTGCTGAACATCTTGGAAAATGCACTCTCAGAACTATCACTTGTGCACTGTCCCTTCATGTAACAAAAGGGTGAACACATGGGACCAACCCCACATAGAAGTGGGTATGCAGGTGTATTTGGACTCTCTTTAGTAAATACTATTCAGATCATTCATTTTTCAAGCAGATAATCAAAAATGCACAGGCTCAAGTTTAAACCAGTGGAAAAGAGCTCTTCTATCAGATTAAATGCTAGGAAATGTATAGAAAGAATGTCTGAGTCTTACTAATAGACTAGCTATGGAGCTTAATGATGGGTTGTAATAAAACAATCCATGCTCCACTTGTGGTTATTGTGTGTGCAAGGTCACATTTCTGTATTTCAGTTTGCACAACAGCACAGATACAAAGGGCCTTTCCACTTCACCACATCAATTTGAAAAGAATGAGCAGAGATTTTGTATTGTTTTGTAAGGCAATTACGATTTGCTGGCTGCTAAATCATATTACAGTGCTTCCTGATGAAACCCTCATTGTAAGCATCTATGAAATCTAATTGATACATTAGGGTTAAAGACGAAGGTGATGTTCTAAAATACAGCATGAGCTCTGCAGCAAACATTAGTGTGCTCACAACACCATCTAGTGTTAATTTTTGGCAATGTAGCTAGAAAATGCCTCTAGTCTAGACCAGAGGTGGGCAAACTATGACCTGCCCAGCCCTTGAGCCCCCAGCCCCTCCCCTGCTGTCCCCCTTCCCCCACAGCCTCAGCTCGCCATGCCGACAATGCTCTGGGCGGCGGGGCTGCGAGCTCCTGCCGGGCAGCGAGGTGGCGGGGCTGGCTCTGGCCTGGCGGGGCGGCTGCCAGACATGCTGCTCTGAGCAGCATGGTAAGGGGGCGGGGAGCGGAGGGGTTGGATAAGGGGCAGGGAGTCCTGCGGGGCAGTCAGGGGACAGGTAGTAGGGGGCGGTTGGATAGGTCAGGGGTTCTGAGGGGGGCAGTCAGGGGGCAGGAAGTGGGAGGGGGCAGATGGGGGGCAGGGGCCAGGCTGTTTGGGGAAGCACAGCCTTCCCTACACGGCCCTCCACACAGTTTTGGAACCCTGATGTGGCTCTCAGGCCAAAAAATTTGCCCACCCCTGGTCTAGGCCCAATTCAGCCCTCTTCCTGTTTCTCTTTCCCATAATTGCTAAGAGCAAAATAAGCCTCAACATGTGAAGTGATCCCTTTCTAAGCGATGATATGATATGAATAGCATTGTGGTGGGACAATTACAACATGTCTTTTAAAAAGGACGGTACAGTTTATTGGAGATAATTACACTTTAGTGTATGGCAAAGTGCAATACAATGTTTTGAAGTATCCTCACACATGGAAGTTCCTTTGATTGCAAATGTCCTAATTAACTATATATACAATTTGGGATGTGCCTCTTATGTTTTATTGGTGGATACTAAAATAATAGGGGGGAGAAGTTTTGAATGTGTTCAGGAGATTGTCGTCCTCTGCAAGAGGCGGGAATATTGTAGAAAAAGCACTGAGAAAGGGGAGAACGGAAGAAACTAGCAAGAAAAAATAATGGATTGGTTGATTAAGGATAGTAAAATGAAAAAAGATAAAATGAATAAAAATCATCTTGTAGTAAAGATTGTAAACTCTGATCCTACAAACAGTTTGTAAGTGTAATCTTAACGTTACTACTGAGTTAGCCCAAAGACAACCTTAAGTCTGGCATTCTTGGAGCGCTTGGCTTTGTAACTTTAATATAGTTTTTGTGCATGTAACTACTTACACTGCAGTAGCCCCGAGAGCCCCAGTCATGGCCCAGGAGGACCCCATTGTGCAGTACACCAGCTAAAAGGACAGTCCCTGTCCCAAAAACTTTACCAGCCCAGAACAAGATGAGAGAAAACAGGTGACTAAAGAGTATGATGACCAGATAGCAAGTGTGAAAAATCAGGACAGAGGGTGTGGGTGTGGGTGGGTGTAAATAGGGGCCTTTTAAGAAACAGCCCCAAATAAAATCGGGAAATCTGGTCACCCGACTACAGAGCAGCCCACTGGGAGGGAAAGGAACCAGGAGCCTGCATTGCTCAGGCGCCCAGGGTTGCCTTTGGCCCTGCGGCTGGCCACAGGGTGACCAGATGTGGGGGGAGGAATAGGCGCCTATACAAGACAAACCCCCCCCGCAACCACTCAGGACGGTCCCGGTAAAGCCAGGCCAAAGCCCGGCTGTTATGACTCGGCGGGGCAGGGGCGGCCTCGGGCCTGCCTGCGCTCGGAGCCGCCTGGGCGGGAAGCCCCAGGTCCCTCCTCCCTGGCGAGGGGCGGCCCCTGCTGGCTGCTCCTCCCCGTCCCCGCTGGCCGCTCAGAGGCAGCCCGGCGAGCCGCGCAACCAGCCGAGCCCATGGCCCAGGAGGACGAGTCGGCGGCGGCGGAGGGCGGCGGCGGCCTGCTGCTGGAGATCCTGAGCTCGCCGCTCAACCTGAGCCTGCTGGGCCTCTGCCTCTTCCTGCTCTACCAGATCCTGCGGGGCGAGCGGGCCCCGCGCCAGCCCGACGACGCCGAGCCGCCGCCGCCGCCCAAGCTGCGGCGCCGCGACTTCACCCTGGCGCAGCTGCGGCCCTACGACGGGGTGCAGGACCCGCGCATCCTCATGGCCATCAGCGGCAAGGTCTTCGACGTGAGCCGCGCCCGCAAGTTCTACGGGCCCGGTGCGTGCGGGGGGCGGCTGGCTCTGGGGACCGGGAGCTGGGGTGCAGTGTGGGGACCGGGGGGGTATTGTGGGAGAGGGGTGCAGTGTGGGGACGAGTTGGGGTGCAGTGGGGACCGGGGGAGGTGGCGGTGAGTGGGGGTGAGGAGAGGCTCTGGGGAGCTGTGGGGGGAGGTGCTGCGTGCAGCGGCGATGAGGGGGTGTAGTAGGGATGAGGGGGAGGTACTGGGGTATAGTGTGGGGGAGAGGGGTGCAGTGGGGACCGGGGGAGGTGCTGAGATGTAGTGGGGGAGGTGCAGTGAGGGTGAGGAGAGGCTCTGGGGAGGAGTGTGGGGGAGAGGCCTTGGGCTCTGACTCTCTCAATATGTTGCCATCTACCTAGCAGAAATGCCCAACCCTTTCTCCCTCCATCTGCTGCTTGCTTGTTGTTTCCCTGTGTAACTGGGATCCAGTCTGTGGAGAGGATTATACTGGGGGCACTTAATTGTGGCGGGGAGAGGCCCTTGTGTGCTCTGTTTGCAGTTTAGAAGCCCAGCCCCTCAGGCAACTCCCAGGGCCTGATTGAACACAACTCAAATCAGTGCCTTACTCTGTAACCTCCGTGAGTGTAGTAGGTTACACAACACTCAGTGCCTCTGTCCAGAGCACAGGAGACACCTAGGTAACAAGGCAAAACTACCAATGTGAGGGAAGTTGGTGGGGGGCACAGGCTAAAGTAAAAGGCAGTGGTGGGAGGAAAGGGGGAAAGTACCCCACCCCAGGACTTTGCAATATATGTTGTCTTTAAAGACGGTGAACTTAGGCCTAATTGGAGGTGATACCACTACAACTAAAAAGAAAAGGAGGACTTGTGGCACCTTAGAGACTAACAAATTTATTAAAGCGTAAGCTTTCATGAGCTACAGCTCATTTCATCAGATGCATACAGTGGAAAATAGAGTGGGGAGATTTTATATACACAGAGAACATGAAACAATGGGTGTTACCATACACACTGTAACAAGAGTGATCAGGAAAGGTGAGCTATTACCAGCGGGGGGGGGGACCTTTTGTAGTGATAATCAAGGTGGGCCATTTCCAGCACTTTACAAGAACGGGGGGGGGGGGGGGGGGGGGGATAGTTTTACTTTGTGTAATGACCCATCCACTCCCAATCTTTATTCAAGCCTAAGTTAATTGTATCCAGTTTGCAAATTAATTCCCATTCAGCAGTCTTTCGTTGGAGTGTTTTTGAAGTTTTTTTTGTTGAAGAATCACCACAACAACTACAACTAAGTAATAATAATAATAATGCGGTCATGAAGTTGGGAGCCAGTTCTGCAGCTCCTACTTACCTAAACTAATTGGCATAACCAGGGCTTCTCCTGTGAGTAAGGGTTTACTTGTATCATTAGGGTTACAGAACCAAGTATTTTAGTTGTGTACACTCAAAGTATATCTACTTCTTTCACTTTTTTTTTTTTTTTTTTTGTCAAGCTCCATGCACATTTATAGTACTCTTTAAATCAGCGGTTCTCAAACTTTTGTACTGGTGACCCCTTTCACATAGCATGCCTCTGAGTGCAAACCCCACCCTCCCCTTATAAATTAAAAACACTTTTAATATATTTAACACCATTATAAATGCTGGAGGCAAGCGGGATTGGGGTTGGAGGCTGACAGCTCACGACCCCTCCCCTCATGTAATAACTTTGTGACCCCCTGAGAGGGTCTCGACCCCCAGTTTGAGAACCCCTGCTTTAAATGATTATACTGATGGGGCAGGCAGTTTTGTTTACTTCATGCAACTCACCTGGCACCTTCCTTTGTAATGCCATAGGTCGCAGCACATGAAATCTTTTGTTGATTTCATCATTACATTCCCTTTTTGATGGAAACAGTTCTATTATTTAATATTTATAATATAGTAACACAGAGTTATTTTTATGATACTTGTTCCCAATCAAAATCACAGCCCCACTTGTGCTGTTCAAACACATGCAAAGATGATCCATGCCCCATAGGCGCTTGGGGGTGTGTGGGTGTGTGTGTAAAGAGGAGTAGGGTTTTAAGTTCTAGAACAGTAAGGTAATATACATGATCGATTTGAATGTGTGGTTCTTTATCAGCAGAGAGCTTTAAAAAACCTACTCGTGAGTTATATCTGAGAACATGAGAGGCTGTGTACCATGTCTAATTTATTAATGTAGTCATGAAATTGGGTCTCTGCTTGTATGAAAAGGAAACTGATTCCATTTATTGAAATCTGAAAAGGCTTCTCCCCCCCCAGTGCAGGTGGACACTAAAGTAACCAGATTTTGGTGTTACATTAATGCCTCCTAAGAGAGCTGAATCATTGGAACATGTGCTATCTTAAATTTTCTGTTACTTCTGTACTGATAAAACATTCTGCTTACTATTGCAAATAAGTTAATGATTGATGAAGTGTACCAGCAGTCCCTCTTGATAAGATACTTCTGACCCACTGTGACATGTACACATCAGTCCCTTGGGATCCTTATGCATTACATGCATTTTGTGTAAATTTTATATTTACTAAGCACCTGCTTCCAGCCTGATTGCTATCCTTGGAGTAGGGTCCTGTTAAGATTCTCCTCCATATCTCAAGCCAACTAATCACCTTTCAGGTCCTTCTTCTTCCATGGGTCAACTCTCTAAGCCAGAAGGATTTGTCAGAAAGCCATACGCTTGCCTTGCACTCCATCTCCTCAGACTTCTGTATCCTTTCTCCTTTCCTCTTCCCACATAACTGACTCCTGTTTGCTGTCTTTACAGGTGCCACACATATGTCTCGGGCTTGCTCCAAGAAAGCCATTTGCTTCTTGTCATCTTGTGCATAGCTCCCTTTTGCATGCCCTCCACACACCAGCACTTGTCTCTTCTTCCTGATGTCCCAGCATGCTCAGTATCTTCTTTAGTGATTCTGTTTTCTTGTAGTGTTTCTTGTTTTTGTTGGGGTTTGGGTGTGTATGTACTGGAAAATATCTGGCTCAATATTACAAAATAGAGCAAATTTTACAATACAAATCTTATTTGGGGATTTCAACATAAGATTCAAGTCAGGGGATCAGCATGTCATTTGGTTCTTGGTACGTGGTCCTCAAAGAAACAGCAATGTTGTAATTACCCCGACATTTTTTATTTTAAAGAGGGCCCATATGGAATTTTTGCTGGAAGAGATGCATCCAGAGGTCTTGCCACATTCTGTCTGGATAAGGAGGCTCTGAAGGATGAATATGATGACCTGTCTGATCTCAATGCTACGCAGCAAGAGACCCTGAGAGACTGGGAATCACAGTTCATGTGTAAGCAATTTCAAATCCACTCTCTGTGAAGTAGCTAGCCTCTGTGTATAATGGTGGAAGACATTCAATACGGTACATCACGTGTCTAAGAGACAAGGTGGGTGAGGTTAATATCGTTGTTTACACCACCTTCTGATGGGGGAAAGACCTAAGCTTACAAAAAGGCCGCCTTCTTCAGGTCTGACCCACACCTGAAGAAGAACTGTATAAACTCAAAAGATTGTCTCTCACCAACAGAAGTTGATCCAATAGAAGATACTACCTTATCCATCTTGTCTCTCTAATATCCTGGAACCAACGCTGCAAACAAACTTCTATCTGAAAATATGGTACCCTTTATTGCAGTGGTTCCCAAACTGGGGTTTGCGGAACGTTACAGGGGGTTCGCCAGAAAAATGTCACTCATGGCGGCCAGAGGACCCTGGGCATTGGAGGCAGCAGGTGGGACCCGGTTGCAGGGCTGGCAGCCCGAGCCCCAGGGAGAGCAGGGCCGGGCAGTTGGGGCTGGCAGCCCGAGCCCTGTCCCCGTCAGCCCAAACCCCAGCACTCCGCACGGGGCTGGCAGCCCGAGCCCCAGGGAGGGTGGGGCCAGTGGTCATCGGGACCTGCAGCCTGAGCTCAGTTGACCGGGGCGGTCAATGGGGTCCAGCAGTAAGAGCCTCACAGTGTGGAGGAAATTTAAACTTAAATCCCTGGAAATATTCATTTTTAGGAGGGGGTTCATGAGATTTCACAATTTAGTCAAAGGGGTTCACAGGCTGTTTAAAGTTTGGGAACAACTGCTTTATTATAACACTTAAGTTTTCTAAAACTGAAAGATTAGAGAGAAAAAAATGTCAGTTTCCCCCATTTGGGTGTTTGTTTATGTTTTGGTTTTGATTTTTTTTTACAGAGAAAGAGAAGAGATTAAACCACTTTTTCAAATAGTAAAATCTGACTGTAAAACTACCAAAAAAAAAAAAAAAAAAAATGGCAGGGAATGAAACTGCTTTTAACTTTCTAATAAACTGGTTGCACATGGAGAGTGTTCCTATGAGGCAGTTAAGCTTAGTTGGCATTGTATGGGAGCATTCTGTATTTTTAACATCCTGAAGAATTAAGGAAGCTTATTTCTGGGGAAACTAGATGTTTTCCACTTGGTACTCCTTGTTTCTCCTATTCTTATTTGAGCATTTACAAAACAAGGTTTGGAGAAGTAAAATTTTCAGAAGCCTAATTTGCATTTTGAAAAATCATTTAAGCGCCTTTGAATACTGAATGAAATTAATAAATTCTGTATATGTCAAATTATTTATGCAGCATTATTCAGGAATGGCAGCCCCAGAATTAGGGGAGACAGGCTGCCCTTTGCTCACGTCCGGAGACTTTTCCAACAAAATAAGTTTAAAGCAGTTATCCCTTTTCTTGTCTATTGAGGCTTGGATATAAATATACAATGATCTAAAAAATCTGGGCAGTACTCTTCTGTTTTGAACTAGGGGTCACCAAATGAAATTAATTGGCAGCAGGTTTAAAACAAAAGGAAGTATTTCTTTATACAATGCACAGTCCACCTTTGCCACAGGATGTTGTGACGGTCAAGACTATAGCAGGATTCAAAAAAGAACTAGGTAAATTCATGGAGGATAGGTCCATCAATGGCTATTAGCCAGGATGGGCAGGGCTGGTGTCCCTAGCCTCTGTTTGCCAGAAGCTGGGAATGAGCAACAGGGAATGGGTCACTTGAGTTACCTGTTCTGTTCATTCCCTCTGGGGCACCTGGCATTGGCCACTGTCAGAAGACAGGACACTGGGCTAGATGGATCTTTGGCCTGAGCCAGTATGGCCATTCTTATGTTTTGCAGCTCTTAGTATTAAAGGCTTCCAGTGTAAATATAGCAGCTCTAGCTGCTCTGTGGTCCTGGTTTTTGTCTTTTTTAACAGTACTTTGTAGGTTGGAAACTGCTCAGCTAGCTTCTTCTACCCAGGAGTTTGATTATTATATAATCCGCTACAGTAATATCTTCCTGGTGAAGAATATTAACTGCACAACACTTAACCTGGGTTTCTAGACCAGGAAAGCGCTATGTGGGTGTTTTTTTTTTCATTTACATAAAACAGACTGTAAGTGTTGTTTATATAACAAGCATTTCAGTAAGAAACATGTAATGGAAATTCCATATACACTTGGTCTAGGTAATGACCATTAAAGTTTACTAGGAGTCTGGCTGCATGGTGGTTAGTGTTAAAACAAAAACATCAGACTGAATTTTAAAGTCTAGAACCTGAACTGATTCAGTGTTTCCACTATTAGACTGATGTAAGATACTTACAAATGCATATGGCATATAACCCTTAAGTCTTAAGATACCTACATTCAGACAACATTAAGTGTGACTTGTCTGTCCTTTCACAGCTGCGGTTTCTGACATGCTCATTGCTAGCATGATCTTCACACCAGAAACCTATACAAACTTTACATTAAGCAGTCAGTCTGGAGTCAGATGTAGACAAGACATTTTCATCATGATCAACTTGTGAAGTTAACTTTCATATGTTCCTGTTGTATATTGTGTTTCTGTCAAGGAGCTTTCTAAAGAGTACATGTGAAAATAATCTATTCAATGTGCCTAAATGTAATGAAGTTCTTTTAAAATACATAGTTGAAAAGGAAATAATCCTCTAAGGTTAAAACCTTTCAATGGAGTAAAAAAAAATATAGGAGCAAATGTAGACAGGGATATTTTTCCACAGTATCACTTCCCCTAGTCACAAATAATCAATATTTTGGGAACAACGTATTTTTTGTTCAATGAGAACTAAAAGGTGGTTGTTTTTTGTTCTGTTTTTAATTTGGTGTCCAACATGAACAGCCAAGCTTTCCCCAGATAATGTTATTGGTTTTTTTGCTCCTAATTTGCTATTTTGGGAAACCTCCTCATGTAGACACAGCTGCTATTTTGACACTCATCCTGTCTTGAACAAAGCTGTTAATTATGCCACGTTGAATGGTGGTTTTATGATAAGTGTGTCCTAGACACCAAAATTACACTACCATATGTCAGGTTTCAGAGTAGCAGCCATGTTAGTCTGTATCCGCAAAAAGAAAAGGAGGACTTGTGGCACCTTAGAGACTAACAAATTTATTTGAGCATAAGCTCACAAAAGTTTATGTTCAAATAAATTTGTTAGTCTCTAAGGTGCCACAAGTCCTCCTTTTCTTACTACCATGTGTGACCAAAAACCAGCATTTAAAGTGGTCTTTCCAGGAGTGAAGCGTTCGTACTTTGCAGTTGTTAATGTAGTTCCCAAACTTCTAGCAGATTATGCAAATATTCGCCTTTAAATTCATATAATTTTAAACTATAATATAGGAGAGACTATAGTAAGAGATTTCCCTTCACTTGCTAAAAGGGTTTGCATCAGATAGGGAGAGCTCTGATTCATAACCTTCCTCCTTATGCATATGTCTTACTACTTAGATATTTCCTTGTGAAGTATTTTAACAGGAGTAAGGCTTGTCTGGGTGCACAGTGGGAGAATTCCTATAGTGCCATCTCTAATGCCGGTGGGAAGAACATTTTTTTCCTGTTTCCCAGTGCCTGTTCACAGCATGAATCTCTGAAAATCTAAACCTTTCAAGGTTTTCTTGACATTCCCCAAGAACATTCTCAGGATGCCAGCTTCCAGAACTGGCATAGGCAAGTGTAATGGGGGGGGAGGGGAAAACGGGGATGTTATTCTTTCCCACTCACCCCCAAAATGGTGATTTCATTTCTTCACTATGATAGTTGGCTCCCTTTTGAACATGAGACCTGAGGTTGTGGGTGACAAAAGTATCTGCGAATGGCTTTACATTGTCACTCCTGGTTTTGGCAGTAGGAGAAGAATTGTATTGTTTGCATTTATTTTGCCCATTTCTCACATAAATATCACCTGTTATGACGGTAGGAATAGTTTGGCAAGTCAGTCACTTTTGTCAGTGTGCAAAACAAAGGTAGAATTGGTGGTTCTTGATTTTAATTTTAACGCTATGTTAACCACTGTCTGTTTTAGTGAAAACATTAGGTTGCACAAGGTAAAGGAACGATCTGTATTCTGTGCTTTTTCTCAATTTACAGTTAAGTATCACTACGTTGGCAAACTGCTGAAGGAAGGAGAGGAACCCACCGTATACTCAGATGAAGAAGAAAAAGAAGATGCTAAAGATCAAAAGAGAGACTAGAGAATGCAGTGAGGAACAATATTTTTGTATCTTAAGGGACCATTTGTAACATTCCAGTTCTGTTTTATAAGTTGTAACGTCAACAGTAATTAGAAAAGGTACAGACTTGCTGTGATTGGATTGTTTTTAAAACCGTTCTTAATCTAAATTTACCAGTAACATAAACAAGATTAAATTTCTTACATAAAAACTGCGTGACCTGAATGTTCTGTAGGACAAAAAGCACCAGGACAGTGCAATAGTGAACTGCAACTTTGTACTAAAGTTATTTCTGCTTTTCTTCCATCAGAGTAGGTTGAAATCAAAAAAGCTTTTATTTAATGGCTAAGGCCCCAATCCTGCGAACACTTAAGCATAAGAGTAACTTTACACATATGAGTAGTTATGCTACACTGAACTCAATGGAAGAGCTTGCAGGATGTGGGCTTTAGATTATAATCTCTATGGGGCAGGGACCATGTCCATAAAGCATCATACGTATCTATGGTGCTACATAATTAATTTTAATAGCAGATAAAACTGACATTTTAAAGATTTACCACAAGCTTATAGGTGAATTACTGAAAATGAATACTTTTTAAAAAAAAAAATCCTCTTTTTGTTCAAAGAGGCTATATCATTTTTAGGTACTCATGTCATTATTCAAGGACTGATGAATGGCTAGGCTAATTCCCAGCTCGGGTAGACATGGTAAAAATAGCAGCGTGGCCACAGTGGCTCAGGCTAGCTGTCCGAGTACAACCCCATCCAAGATCCTAGATGTATATTTGAGTAGCTAGCCTCAGTCACTGTCTGTGCCATGGCAGCCACATTATTTTAGCATGCCAGCTTGATCAAAGCCACCATGTATATGTCTACCTGGTGCAGAAATACACCTCCCAGCGACAGCAAAGACGTACTCCATGTTTATTCACAGCCACGTAACTGGATTAATGATTTTTGTTGTGTTTATCTCTAAAGCATATCTGAAATGTTACAGAAGTTTTGGTATTGATTATAAATTGGACCTCCCACCTTGGGAGGGGCATGACTCAGCTATGACTACTGTTTGTTCACTTTTCTTCTTAGCAAAACTATTCTAGGGACTGATTCCAAAATTTAATCCAGATGAAATTAAACCAGAAAGGGGGGTGTGTGGCACAGTGTTGAGGGAGACTGCTACTGATTCCTTGGCCTAGTCTACACTAGAAAAGATTTGTTGGTATAGTTTTTATTGTCAAACCACCTAATGTAGACACAGCTTATCCCAGCAAGAGAGTGCTAAAGCTGGTACGGTTCATACCAGTTCCCAGAACAAAATAAGTAGTACCAGCAAAAGCACTTTATTTCCTACAGCTGCATCCACACTAGTGCTTTTGCTGGTATAGAAGTATCATTTGAAAAAACATGGCACCCCTAACTGACATTACTATACCAGCAAGTTTCTAGGATAGAGCAGGCCCTAGAATTGTATTTAGCATGTTACTTTGTCTTATAACTCACATCCAGGCTTCTTTTGAGCAGGTTCTTCCTTACTGAGTAACCAAGTCGCATACCAGAAGGGGGAATTGAGAATGCCTTTGCCCAGTGAGGAGGGTCAACATGCTGTTAGTATACTGAAGAAATATTTCAGCTTGTTAGTGGAAATTTCGAAGAGTTAATGGCCCACTGATCCCTCATGGAACGCATTCCTTGCCGAAACACTTTTGCTTGCATGTTGGGCGTGCTCTGTAGTTCTCCATTGTTCCCACTCTGTCAGATGCTGCTGTTGGATCCAATTAAGCAAGTCAGTGTAGGTCCTTGATTTTTAGCTTGTTTCCCTTCTTAGTCCAACAGACCCTGAGTTCACTGGCCTTCAGGACATGTTTCAAGTTATCTATTCACTTAAGCCACTGCCTCATGAGAGGCACTTTCCCCCTCAGGGCGCTTTTTTGTTTTTGGGTTGACTGTTGTTAAATGGTTCTTTTTTACCTTGTCTGGTTTAAAGTTTGTGATTTTTGCAATAGGCTGACTATGAAGAACTCTTGCCCACTTGCCTGCAGTATGTATGTAATATATTTTAAGCAAAAGTAATGTTTTAACTCTTTAGTACCATGGTAAAGGGTGGGCAAGTGGGTTTTATACTTAGGCAGTAAACTTTCAAGACAACATTGCAAATCTACAATAGGTGCATTCCTGCACTGAAAGGTTAATAGTGCTCTGGGGGCTTAAGCACAGGCCTAAAGTCAGACTTGCTCTGTAGGCTTAGCCAAATCACTTTAACTCTGTGCTCCAGTTTCTCCATTGGTAAAAGGAGGAGGATATCTACTTCACAGGGGATTGAGCCTCAGTTCTTTCATGTAAAGTGCTTGGAGATCCTCCAGTGGAAAGTGCTATAGAAAGGCAAAGTATTGTGTAGTTTCTTAGCTGTTTTCTTCATGGTGCCTATGATGTGTGTTAGCCTGATGTGTGTTGCTGCTACTGTGTACTTTTTGAATGAAAACAAGCTCCATGGGAGCTCAAGCCTCTTGCAAAATCCTTTGTTGCCGATGACCCTATTTGCCAGAGCAGCCCAATGTTTTATAAAACTTAGACAGGAAAATTTAGGCAGAGGAGCAGACAGAGCGTAGCTGCTTACACCAAATAAAAAGGGAAACAGTCCGTAAACTAGGCAAAATTGTTCTTAAATAGGAAGTGTTCCATGAGGTCAGCAGCTTTTGTAAACACCAACTAGTGCACTGTATAAAAGTACCTGAGACCGTGTGTGTTCAGAATGACTATTCTCAATCCATACCCTGAGAACCACTTTGATGGCATTTGTCTTTTTGTAACACTACACATTAAAACAAAGAATACAGTTGTTTGCACAGGTAGCTTGCTAAAATATTATTATATGAACCACAAAGGGAGGGGCTAGGCTAATGCAAAACTAGTTATGGGCTTTGTGTTGTTTTTTAAAGCCATTTGTACTCCTTGCAGACTATTTCTAATGGTTTTACCTCAAATCAGAAAAGTGCTTTTACTTCTTACAGGCAGACAATAAAATTCTTACATAGTGGTGGTATTTCTTTATTTTATCTAAAGGGACCAAATGCACTTTCTAGTCCCTAGCATTCTGAATTTCAGGTGTTTGTTTATATATTGTTTCCAGTCTGTCATGTGAACAGGAACAATGCTTAATATACAGTCTCCCCTTTGGATGCTCCATATTCACCCTCAGCCAGTCTAAATTGAATGCCTCTGGATGGGATTTGAAACATACTAATTTGAACTGAACATTTGATTAATGACTGTGCAGTTGATAAGATTATATTCTAGCACTGCTATAAAATCTGCTTTGCTGTTGTATATCTGCAACTGTGCAGTAAAGGCTCAAGTAAGCATTAACGGTGGATAACAAGAAAAACATAAAAGTTGAAGGTTGGGATGCCTTCAAGTGAGCTTAATAAGATCAACAAGCTACACTTCTATGTGATCTAATGTGCTTCTTATGCCATTGCTAAGCTATTAATAAACCAAGGGCATGTCCATGCTACAATCTTAAATCAACCTAGGTTAGTACTAACTGCAGTGGCTGATGTCCACACTACCCTCCTTCTGCCGGTGGTACATGCACTCACCACGAGCGCTTTCATCAACCGAAGAGGGGAGTGGGGCGGGGGGGGGGGGGGGGGCTGAGAGCTAGTGCTCTCAGCTCCACGCAAATCCCTGCCGGGACCTCAGCTGCCCCCTGGTCTTCTTGCCTTCCTGCTCCCAGTTGGGATACCTCACTTCCAGGGGGGAGATCCATGCCTGGAGTCTGGTTGGCTGCCATGCTTCCAGCAGGGAATCAAGGGTGGCCACTGCCCAAAGTGGATTTTGGAATGTTAAAAATTGTCTGACAGCCCCTAAAAAACCTTCATGGTCCCTGGGGCCTCCTCCATAGAAGTGAGGAGTGGGCAGATTTTATATGGAACTCAAGGAAAATAATTTAACTAAACCACCAAAAATCAGAATGAACATTGCTAACACAATGTACATATACATCCACCCTCCACCTCCCAAAAGCCAATGATCTTCCCCCCCACCTGGGCATCACAGCTATGCCAACATTTCAGACTGACTCACCTGTAAAGATGAGTTTCCAGTTGTAGCCTGTCTGGTTAATATAAACTTTAGGCAGAGCTGACAGGATTGATGTGTGCAACTCCCTGCTCTGGCACCAGTGCTTGCCCAGTGCAGAAGCTGCACTGGGCCTATTATTTCCTTGATTTGAAGGTTACCCTTTTTAAGAGTTCAAATGCAAAAAACATTATTTTGACTTTAATGTTGTCCCGCCAAAATTATCTCCCCATCTTTGCTCCATCATTTCTTGGGTGGGAGAACTTTTGAGTTCAACCTCTGGCTGTATGTAAGAAGCTTTTGAGAAATATTCCTAAATTGTGTATGTTCTATAGAAAAACATTCTACATTTGGCACATGTGAATTGACGCAATTCCAGCATGGGGGTATCTGCAACAGAATTATAAAACCACCTGAATGGTGATGTACATGAGAACTAGCTTTGTGACTAGCATCCTAAGAGTGTAATGTACTGTCCACGAAAAGTAGTTTGGTCTAGGATTGGATGCAGAGACGTGACTTATTGACTCTCTTTAGATCCTTACACAAGTCACGTAACACTTGTGCTTTAGTTCTCATGTCTATAAAATGGAGATGATACTTACCCTCACTCTGTAAAGTGCTTTGAGGAACTAAGCACTTATTTAAGAATTGATCCATCTAATGCAAAATGAAGGCAATTTAACAGAAGGAAGAAAGTGTACAATGTTGTGGTAGGGGTAGGTACCGCTTCTAGTAAAGACAATGCCTGTTGTAAGAAATGAAGGGATGTTATAAATTTTTGGCCGGGGAAGGGAGAGGAGGGAAGAGAGAGTTGCTTCATAAAATGGCTGATGTTTTCTCTTTCTAAACACAGGGCTAGGGGCAATGGACAAACAAACTATATCTGCATTTGCTGTGGCTTAATCCCCTTTTCCAACCATTACCAGCTACTGTGACTAAGCACTAAGAAACACACCAGGTAATTTAACAGATTTCATATTAGCAGAGCATCATGTGCAGAATAGCAGTTGTTGAGTCTTTCCAATAATCACCCTAGTCTGAACTGTCGGGGAATGGGGACGGAATTGCTGTGGGCATGTATAATATAGAGAGAGCTGTAGAATTCTGGAAAAAGAAAAAAACCTACCTAGTCTCATCTCCAAGCAGCCTTGGTTCACTACCAGCTACTGTGTAAAGTCCATAAACCTCCAGAGGCTTTGAATCTACCCCTTATCTAATTATCTGTAACTAGGCATTACTTTAAGTTCTTTATGTAAGAAAATATGCTTCAGTAATGAATGTTCACAGCAAAAGTTATATAAGAAGTCACACAAGACTGAGGTAGGGCTGAAAGGCTTGATGTTTGTGCATTGTTTAGAGCAGCGGTTCCCAAACTTGTTCCACCACTTGTGCAGGGAAAGCCCCTGGTGGGCCGGGCTGGTTTGTTTATCTGCCACGTCCGCAGGTTCGGCCAATCATGGCTCCCAGTGGCTGCGGTTCGCTGCTCCAGGCTAAAGGGAGCTGCTGGAAGCGGCGGCCAGTACATCCCTTGGCCCGCACTGATTCCAGCAGCTCCCAGTAGCCTGGAGCAGCGAACTGCAGCCACTGGGAGCCGCGATCAGCCAAACCTGCGGACACGGCAGGTAAACAAACCGGCCCGGCCTGCCAGAGGCTTGGCCTGCCAGAGGCTTTCCCTGGACAAGCGGCAGAACACGTTTGGGAACCACTGGTTTAGAGTGTCTGGATTTTTTTTAAAAATCTATACAATGAAAGGGGATTTACATCTGAATCCTTATATTTACTAGGTCTTCCAGTAGGTTGTGTGCTATGACTTCAATTTGTAACCTGCTACCCTTCAGCATTTTGCCCCTTGTACTCTGTACGCGCAATTTGATACCAGTTTGTTAAATCAACATAAAGTGGCAGAGTCTGAATGCAAGGCAAATGTTTGTCAAATGGTACTCGGTCATGTGGAAAGGACCTGGATTATTTCTTTCCTCTTTTCTACTGCCTAAACCAACCGAGAGAGTGGTTGTTAAATCATTGATAAAGAAATCTTGCCAGTCATTCTTACATTAGTCATTTGGATACAAGTGGGGAAATTTATGTAAAATTTTGTCTAGTAAATGAGTGCTAAATGCCACAGCCATAATCAGCCTTACTTCCTAGATATGACTAAGTTTTCCCTTTTTCAAACAAGTGGAGCCTTGGTGCTTTTTCACACCTCTAGTCCTCCTTTCTTTTGCATTTTTTTTTTCAATACCTAGGCTGCTCCTCATAAGGGTGACATGATCATCTTACCTGGAAAAATGAAGGCAAAGGTTACATTCTCTTTCTATGGATTCACCTACCTTTGAGCCACGCGACATCCTTTCAGAGCCAGTATGAAAGTCAAAAGGAAATGTCTCCTCAAGTAGTGCAGAAATGCAGTAAAAATAACACTATTCTTAGATCATATTTCTTGGTTTTAAAATACGCGGTGGTGAGTTGTAGCTTTGTCAGTCCTAGGATAGTAGACAGACAAGGTAGGTGAGGCAACATCCTCTGTTGGACCAACTTCTGTTGGTGAGAATGACAAACTTTCAAGTTTATACAGAGCTCTTCTTCAGGGCTAGGAAACTAACTGTCACAGCTATAAGGTGGAACAGATTTAGCAGTGACACTTTGAGCTAGGTTCCCAGACCTGCTCTGAAGAGCTCTGTGTAAGCTCGAAAGCTTGTCTTTCACCAACAAAAGTTGGTCCAATAAAAAATATTACCTCACCCACCCAAATGCATTTTAAAAAAGTAAATTTTAATTGTCTCATTTATTTCACCTGCTGCCTTGCTGTACCATAATATGCAGCAACTGCTGGAAATTTAAACTGATAATTCAAGTAGAGCTGTCCAAGAAGGGTAAGTGGGGGTTTGCGGAAGACAGGTTCTCTCACTTCTCCTGTAGCTGAACACCAGCTCTCCCCCTGAGGAGTTGAGTGCTCCTTGTTGCAAAGAGGTTACAATACAGGTGGAGAGCAACTGTCTGCTTGGTCCCTGAGTACTCCAGTCACACCTTTGCAGGTGTTTGGCAGAACCACACTAAGCATTTTTGTCCTTCAGGTTTATCGAACTCCCTATCTCAAATCACATTATTTATGTACCAAACACATTTGGTTGTTTTGGTACGTGACTAGCTTTATTTCAAAGCAAGTTGGGCAAGTATGTAATGGGCTTGGTTCATTTCCACTTATAAAAAGGGCCTGATCATCTACAATCTCCACTGACTTTACCCTTTCAGGATTTGACCTTAAGCATACCTGAGGCACAACCCACTAGCCAGGTACTGTGTAACATGGTGTATTAGCCTGAAATTGGGCTATGATCTTGCTAACACATTTTAGGCAGCTGTCCTAAAACGACTTATACCTGTGCTTAACATTACACTCTAAGTAGTCCAATTGACTTCAGTGTGACTACTCATGGCATGTAAAGTTAAACATATGTAAATCTTTGCGGGATAAGTACCCTGGCTATTACAGTAATTATGCAGTAGAACACACCATTGTTAGAGAAGTGCTGAATAGTGGAAACTCAACCTGACTACAGTAGTGAGTGGCAAACCCTCAGCATCTGGTCCTTAATGCCCATTTTGTAACAGGAGTACAAGTATTCTAACCATTTCATGCAAGTATCTTACTGAGACTGTAAGCTCTTTGGGGACAGGGACCATCTTTTTGTTCTTTGTTTATACAGGGCCTAGCAGATTGGGATCCTAGTATAGGCAGGCACCAATGCAATACAAATAACTAATGGAATTATATAAGCAACTGTCATCCGTGCCTGATCATTAGACACCTGAAAGTTACTTTTCATAGTTTAATATATTATACATTAACATTTAAGAGATTTACATAAAATAAAAATACATTTTATTCTTTAACTTTCATAATTAAGACATTACATCTTATTTCTGAGCAACCTCAATATACAAGTTTAACCAAAAAACACCAACAATTCTTTTTTTTTTTTAAGTTTAAAAGCAAAGTCTTAGAAAATTCTGTAGTTATTTTACAAAAGTAATGTAAATAAATATTGACCCATGAAACAAATCATGCTGAACAGTCCAAAATATGAAACTACAGGGGCTCAGGTAATGTGTGTCTGGGAAGAAAGGTAAGGAAATTAATAATAAAAAATACATGGGGGTAGGATCTAAACAATTCAATCTATAAACTACTAAGAAAAGAGTTTGCTGAAATTATGTCTAAAGTTATTTCATATCTTAATATGATGAAGTAAAACCAATCAGATTGACATTTTCATTTTAAAGTGCACATATTACATTTTATTCATTTTATTTGTGTTTTATTATCTAAATTGGACATTTTAAATTCAGGATTTGCTTGTTTGTAAATGAATCTAGGTGGTGCAAGAAGCAAGTATAGAATCAGTATATTTATTTGCTTTTAAGTAGGATGACAGCATGGTGCAAAACCATCATAAAATTACACTTAAAGAAATATTTCGTTCCAGTTCTAGATAAAGTCACTTCCTTACCTGTAAGTGTGTGAATTATATAATGCAATGTGCCTAAGCCTATGTACATAAATAGCCATTTCAGGATCAGTGGGGGAAAAAAGTCTGCTTTTTGTGGCTGTAAATATTGCATAGAGGAAAAACACTTATGCCACTACAGTGGAACAGAGATATTTACATGGTAAACAATTGCAATAGTTGGTCTTCATTACAACTATTTAAAAAGCGGGGGGGGGATACATTTTCCAAAGTATATAGACGATATTCTCAGCAAGAAGCTGTCTTCAACCAAAAAGGTGTCATACATAACAGTATTTTAAGTAGCAACCATTTGTCATTGATTACTGTGAACCTGAAAAAGGCACTCAACATATGAACATGTTTTTAACAATAAGAATAGACTGGGGTAAAACCTGGCTTAGAAGGCTGCAGAAGTCACCACTATTGAACGATGCGGTGGGAAACACAATATAACATGAATGATAACTGCAAACATTTTTACGACTACTTTATTAGAGCAGAGGTTACAAACATGAATGATATGCTATGTAATGAAGGCAGCTACATTACATTTAGTATCTTGACATGTAATAAATAAAGCCTACTAAAATGAAACCTGAAACAGTAAGTATGTTGGTCTAAATTCAGACCAGAATCTGTTCCATTTCCATCTACATCTTCATGAGGGACTTTGTCCAAGAGCAGCTGTGGCTATCTGCTAAAGAGAGAGAACTGAATAAATGTAGATACTAGGTCAAGCTTCTAGTCTGCATTTTCACATGTCTCCATGCAGCAGAGATTTATAAAAGTTAGCAACATTTTGAAAATGAAGTCTTCTCTGGGAATTATCTGTAAGCTACCTTAAACTAAGTAGCTGTCTCACTGCTTGTGCCTCCAGAAAGGCCCGTCTGAGAACTCCTGCAAGCAATTTTCACCCTGTATTGAAGGTAATCTTTCATGCTGATGGTCAGCATGCTGAAATCATCTCCTTTCATTGTTCAACGTTTAGAGCTTTGTTTGGAATATCCTCACTCAACATCTCAGGAATGCTAAATCTAGTGGCAGTGTAATGATTTAGATCAGCCCAAGAAAATGTCAAGTTTTCTGGCTCATTCCTAGAATTTTAACGGAATGCTGAGGAACTTTCTCAGTGTAGCTGCTCGGAGAAGGTTAAAATGTACTAGGGTTTATTTTCTCAAATTTAGAAACACACTGTGCAAGTTTTCATATCCCCCCCCCCCGACAACTGAATTGCAAGGTTGCCATACCCCACCCTCTTGCCATCCCATCATATTAACAATATGACTGAGGAGGCACTCTGAATATATGGGTACTTAACAGATTTATTTCATCTATGTATAAGTGGTTTGTGCACAATCAATTCAACTGTATAATAATTACTAGATACCAGAATGCAAATGTTTTATGGCTCCCCTGGACTTAGCTGGGTGCCACTCAGAGGCTTCAACCCATTAAGCTTCAAAACTCTCAGCAGTTGGTTCACAATAGCTTTGGTCTTGTTTCATATCAATGCCAAATCCTTACAGATTCTATTTTTGGAGCTTATACTAACTTGATTGTTTCACTGTCCTACCGCTCCAGCATGCATTAAAGGAGTCTAAACAAAATAGACTATCTTAGACTGCTTATAATCACTAAAGACCTGGCCTTACAGTTCACTTCTTAGAGCCATATAAAAGGCCTTTTTGGGGGGAGAGCCAGGGTAGAAGCTTTTGTAAGCAGCTTCAAAGTCCCATTTCCATTAGCTAGCAACTAATCAGCATTCTCTTTTGGGTTCTGCTCCACAGACAGCATCAGAGCATGGATTTGTCTAAGTTAACTCAACAGGAAACAAGACATCCTCCAACATCTGCATCCATCTCTTTCCTCAGTGTTAATTTCCTCTCATCTCCTGTAGATAAGGAGAAAAAATAAGTTATTTGAAGGAGATTTTCCCAGAAAAAGATGCTGGAGTGATGCAGCCTTGTAGCTAAAGCATAATAGACTGAATCAAGATTCAAAGGGGAAAGCCAAAAGGGAAAATTATTTCATTCCTGTTGGGAGATCAGAAGGCCAATTGTATAGTGCCTCAGTCAGTTCAAACAATATTTTCACCCCCACCTGTGCTGTACGCTGTGTTCTTTCCCAGTTAATTTTTCCATAGTAATATGTCTCTAGAACCGTAATTTTAGCCACCACATTATTTTACTGATCTTCAGAATTGCACATATTCTCCTTCCAAAATGTGATGAGCTGGTGGTTGTGCACAATTTATCCCCAACAAATCTTAACAAGTGTAACAGGACAGGCATATATTTGCTATTGTGCATGTATTTGAGATAGATACACTGCCATCCAGTTTGGTGGACAAAGATATTACTATTCAGCTTTTACATCGTTCTTTGCAAATCTTTCACTGCTACGAGAAGACTGCAACTCACCCAGCTCAACAGGTGGAAACTTGATGGCAGTAATTGGGACAGTCCCAGAGGCACGGGGGGAGCAGATACTGTGGGAATGCAGGATGGCCCCTCCTCCAGAGGCTCTCATCTATTAGCCAGCCAGAGAAGGAGGGGAGCTGATTGGTCCCTCGCTCTCCCCTTTTATTAATTTAAACCTTAGACCAAGTCCTTGGGAGCCTCTTCTTGCTCCACTTCAGCAGCAGGATTTCTTAGGTTCCCAGGTCCAGGATAAATAAGAATGATGGTGGCTTCTGCCACCAGGAGAAGCAGCACCTAGACAAAGGTATCATCTCCAGGCCACTTTTAACCTGGCTGCTTAGGTGCATAAAGACAGGAGCCCTGCACAGGGGTGTAACTACAGCATACTCTCACAGCCACCCAAATGCAAGTAGGCACCCTGCAGGGCCCAGGCATGGTGCTGCGGTCCAGTCTCCCACCCCAAAGAGTGCTGCTGAACTAGCAGACTGTCAAGTCCTTTAGGTGTCAGAGGAATCAGCGTCTCCTCCTTCTAAACTACTTTCAACAGTTAGGTGAGCTTGACTGCCAGAGTGATTGTGTCAGTAACCATAATTTTGCACAGAATCCTTAAACCTGTCAAATTGAGGAGTGTCATCTTGGTTCTATTTCACTTCCCCCACCTCACCTGCCCTTTGGCGAGATCTCTGCAGCAGAGAGGCATCAGTATGAATGGCATCTTTTGATGATGCTGCTGCCATCACATGAAGTGTTTTGAATTTCATCTTATGGTGGAACATTTTGCTACATTTTCTCTGTATCTTTTTTAGAGATTCCAACTGTCTCCAACTATCCATTTCAGAGAATCCATGTTCATCAGGTAAAATGTTAGGGGAGAGCTTTTTTCTCTTTTTCTTCTTTTTGTGGGTATTTATCACCTCTTCATTGGATTTCCACTCACTTTTTTGCCCTTCGTGTCTCAATTTACTACTGCACCTCTTGAATGATTTTTTAAGCTTATGTCTACACTGCTTTGTCAAGCCACCATGGGTAGAATTTGAACAGAAGCTACATTTGCTGGATTCATTTTCTGAATAATTTTGACCTACATTTTTAACACAGACAAGGAATTTTCTCTCCATCTCTCTTGGGAGGGAGCATGCTTTATTGCCATCACTGTAAACATCTTTATATCTTCTTTCTGTTCTCTTTGCCTCACTAAAATACTCAGAATCACTACTGATCTCTTCCATTAAATCCTTTAATTTGTATGCAGAGCCTGAGGGTTTATATGGTGGGGCAACTACTCTTCTGTTATTGTCTTGTTTGGATTCTTTATCATGACTAGTATTAGTGCTTCCAAAAGAAGAATTTTTAAATTCAGCATATGGTAAGTTAGCAATGTCAAGTGAATCATTCCACTGTACTTGGAACTTTTTTGTAAACCCTCCAGCATAGGCCTTGTTTTTTGACACACTCTCTGTAGGCTCAGATTTCCGAATTGTGATCTCCCATCTATAATTATCATCCCCGCTACAATTTCCCTTGTCAAGGTTTTGTACAAAACTCACTTCTGTAAAGCGTTGCCCGTATTTGTTCTTCAAGTTGATCTGAAAGCCATTCCCATTATCAGACACTATCCTCTGCCACCAAGACTTGCTAACGGTGCTTTTTGGCTCTAGGCAGACACGTGCGTAGCTTGGAGTTTGATAATAGTTTAATAAATAATGTATAAACTCATCAGTTTCATAAATCTTTTGCTTTTTGCAGTACCCTGTATCAGACACTGTTCCAGAGTGTAATGTCTTCAAAGGGGGAAAGTCCTCTCTCTCAAGGGATTCTATAACCTTGCAGTCTTGAGTAACTGTAATCTGTAAAGTCCCACCATCAGAGGAGCTGTAATCATCCCTGCCAGTTAATTTACCAGTGCTTGCTGTTGCAGTTGGATCATTTAAGATCGTTCTTACAAGATGACAAGGTGATGCAGGCAGATTAGTTGGCACCTCTTCCTCACTAAAAGAGGTGTTAACCGTTTGGAAGAACTGACTCCTAAATTTTTTCTTATCCTTCAGTTTTTTGTGTAGATGGTAATGGGATTCTCTCTGCTCTGCTCTGTCTGCATTTTGTAACTCTGTCTCAGGAAAGCAATCCTTTCTTATATCTTCAGGGTGCAGCAAGGGCTCCACTTTTTGGCCGGTCAACTGTGCAAAATCCTTTAAATAAAATCAAAGAGAAAATTACAATATGAATGTAACAGACAATATTTGTAACGAAACTACACCAAGCTAAATTGTGAACTAACTTACAGGCAGTGCAACTTTGCTCAAGTCAGGGCAGCTGTCCAGGTATAACAGGGCAGAATTTGACCTACTGTATCTAATGCAGGCCATGATTATATAAGATTCTGCAGCTCTTCTGTGAAAGTTGAGGGTACTCACTATGTCACAGGATTAATTAGCTAGAATATTTGCCCTTTCAATAAAAGTCATTGGCTATATTGAGCTAACCTTGCTGCTTTTACCTGATTTGCATCCACTACAAAAATCATTTTATTCGCCCACTTTGACTATAGCATGGCACTAACTTTGCTAATTCCGCTAAAGTAAAGTGCTGCACTTTTGTAAATTGAATATCTTATCTAAGAATTATTAGATAAACTGCTTTAAATTACACTATTTTGTAACAGCTGCAAATATAACCAAGGGATTGAAAGGCCCTACATCTCTCTCCAAATCTTTTCTGGCTAGTTCCTCACCCTTTAAAAAAGGTTTGTTTAAGACTCCCGCACCTTCTAAAGAATTTAAAATGTTCTGCTGCCAGTTAGTTTTAAAGAGCACTAACTCACACAGATTGGCTGGTGTGGCCTCTAGCTGGTGCTTGTTGATGGGGCTTCCTAAGTACTGTAAGAAATATTAAACATCAGGGGTTGAAAAAATCCACTTGTCAGTGGTCAGTAGTAAGCTTTCCCTGGCAAGTGATGTAGCCTACATTAATAATTACTGCAGTATTTAAGCTTTCATTTTAAAAAGTTTCTAGTCCATGTAGCTAAGAAAATAATCCTTCAAATACAAATCAATACAGTGAGCAGGTAGACAAACACCTCCAGTACTGCCTCTCTTGCTCTGATTATCCCAAAGCATCAGCAGAGTGAAACTGACAAAAGGTGTGTTAGCCTTACTTTGGATATGCTGTATTCCCTGGGCAGCAGTGAAACTGACAGGATGCATGTCAATTTTACTCTGGTGTTGGGGAAGCTCTGAGCAGCAGGGCAATAACTGGAGCTATTTATGGGACAAGAGGGCCCAAAAATAGCAGAGACTATCTCACAGGATGCTGGGGCAGGATTATAATAGAAGTAGCCTTTCTTCTTTTCAACATGGCAATGAGAACCTGGGAACTGATTCAATTTACCAGACACCTACTGGACAGAGACTGATCCAAAAGATGAAGCCTCAAGCAGGGACTGAATCCCAACACCTTTTCCCTTATATTCATATGTGAAGAAGGGCTAGATTATCACTAGGGGTTTGCTATTAGGCCTTGCTAGCATTTCCCCAACTCCAAGTCATCCTTCTCATCAGCCTTTGGCCATCAGCTATCTGGTAAATTTTTTAAGCTCTACTAAACATCCTTTAAAACAGAATATTTTTTAAAAATATTCTTACTTTTACTCGGCTTAACAGCACGGTAAGCAGCCTTATAGACTCCACTCTTCTCTGAGCTAGTAGATATTTCCTCTCTTCCCATTCAGGCATATTCTCTGGCCACTGCTCTTCTTCAGCTGTTACCTTCTGCTGCTTTCTTGGGCGTTTCTCATCCCGATCTATCTGCCTGTGTTCTCTCCTCTTGAGCTTAGCCTTCCTTTTTCTTTCTCGAGCATTTTTTTCATCATCACGTCTTTTTCTAGGTAATTATTAATATGGGACAATTTATATGACACTCATTTTACATGTTAACCCCTGGAGGGTGAAAAGTAGGATTTTAGTGTGCTAACAGCAAGTGACTCAATGCTAGGAATCTATTTGCTGTTACAATCAAGAAATCCTTGTGCCTAGGGTAGCATGTTTTAAAGTTAATGGCATACAACCAACATACATCCAATAGATGCAAAGATTTAGGACAGTTTGAGTTTCTCTTATACTCTTAAGACTCTTCTAATGATAATTTACCTCTCACTAAAGAACACAGAGGTTGTTCATATTATAGTCTCTTCCAGGTCACAGCTAGAGAATGATTTGCCCCCTTCTCCTTCATTTTCAGTTAACACCAATAACTAAGGTTCACAAACTTTTGGACCTAATCCTGCATTCCTTATGCACGCAAAACTGTCCTAGAAGTCAATGTATAAAAACTAAATATTTTGAAGAAAAATTCAAGTAATATGGGCATTAAATTTGGTGATAGATTTAGAGATATTGCATCAGAGTTGCTAGATTTACCATTTCGACTCTCGTTCCTACATCAATGGATATATTCATGGAATAATTTCCAGTGGCACATAGGGTAGATGCTAAACACTCCCTATAGAAGTAGGAACTTAATACAGTGTGATAGTTCAGATACATCTGACAACACTGCCTTCAAGATAATAGCAATGAGGAGGGATCGCTTACACACTGGGACTCTCCAGCCAAGGCTGAGGCATGTGGAATCCTTCCTATGTTCTATACTGTATATTAATTTTACTTCAGGACACAGGTAGGGTGCATGACACCACTACTTTGTGGTGTTACAGCAATCATGAAATAATACTACAAACAAGATGCTAACCGGCTCCCTGGGTTTCCTCAGGTCCCTTCCAGCCCTACCTATCTAGGATTCTATGATTAAGCACATATCCAAACTGACCGTAGGCTACCCTCGCTGTTAAAACTGTTAAAATATGCTGTTTTGCTGCCCTTTCCACTACAGCACACATTGTTAGTGATCTGGTGAGGATCACTTTGAGTAATACAACTGATCTAAGATTTACCTTTAATCTTTGAGCAGCCAATACATTTCTGTAACCATATGTTCAGCCACTGGAAACATGGCCAGGAGGATGATTTGCCACCTTCCTGGGCTGATCTTGTCTCAGCTATTTACCGATCTACAGTTCCACTGCAGAAAGGACTCCTTAGGCCAGGGATCAGCAACCTTTGCCCCTTGGCCTGCCAGGGTAAGCCCCTTGGTGGGCGGGGCTGTTTACCAGTCACGTCCGCAGGTTCGGCCGATCGCGGCTCCCACTGGCCGCAGTTCACTGCTCCAGGCCATGGCCAGCACATCCCATGCCGCTTCCCGCAGCCCCCATTGGTCTGGAGCAGCGAACCACGGCCAGTGGGAGCCACGACCGGCTGAACCTGCGGACACAGCAAGTAAACACACCAGCCCGCCAGGGGGCTTACCCTGGCAGGCCGTGAGCCAAAGGTTGCCAATCCCTGCCTTAAGTCTTCACACAGTTTAAAACAAACTTTTAAACTGAGTTTGATAGATTACTAGAGTGACTGAAAGAAAAACAAACCCTGGATCTGTAAGAGGAGAGATACAGGAGAGGGAGCAACAAGGGCACATAGTATTTTTAATTGAGAGGGTCTGGCAGATGTCTAGACAGCTCAAGAGCACTTCTCCAATCACAATCCCCTTTTTCTATACACTGTGTAGGTCTACTACTCCTCTCTTAATTCGATGAAGTGAGCGTAGCTCACGAAAGTTTATGCTCAAATAAATTTGTTAGTCTCTAAAGTGCCACAAGTCCTCCTGTTCTTTTTTCTCTTAATCTAGTTCCCTTTATGTGACACCTACATAATTGAAGATACTGTGCTTTTTTTTTTTTTTTTTTGTTACACCATATGAATTAGACAATATTCAGCTTTAATTTTAACATTATCTAACCCTTAACATTATCTATGTTTGGGGTTATTGTATTGGGTGTTCCTCTCTTGAGATTCTGTTGGGAGCAAGACGTGGAGTAAATGTAAAGAAAGTAGAACACTCCTTCAAAACAAGTTTCTCACCTTGCAGCCTCCTCTTCCTCTTTCTTTTTTTCCCTTTTTCTTTCTTGCTCTAGCTCTTGCAGCTTTTGTCTTTCCAGCCTTCTCTTTTTGATGGCTCCTTTGCTGAAATGTTTGGTTGTATCAAAAGTCACCTGTTCCAGAAGAATCAGAATTAGAAGGCAGGATTGTTCATGAATGATGGAGATTAGGGCTGTCAAGCGATTTAAAAAAATTAATTGTGATTAATCGTGCAATTAAAAAAATTAATTGTGATTAATCACGCGATTAATCGCACTGTTAAACAATAACAGAATACCATTTATTTAAATATTTTTGGGTGTTTTCTGCTTTTTCAAATATACTGATTTCAGTTACAACACAGAATACAAAGTGTACAGTGCTCACTTTATATTTGATTACAAGTATTTGCACTGTAAAAAAACAAAAAAAATAGTATTTCAGTTCACCTAATACAAGTACTGTAGTGCAATCTCTTTATCATGAACTTGAACTTACAAATGTAGAATTATGTATTTAAAAAAACTGCATTCAAAAGTAAAACAAAGTAAAATTTTAGAGCCTGTAAGTCCACTCAGTCCTACTTCTTGTTCAGTCAATCGCTCAGACAAACAAGTTTGTTTACATTTGCAGGAGATAATGCTGCCCGCTTCTTGTTTACGTCATCACCTGAAAGTGAGACCAGGCGTTCTCATGGCACTGTTGTAGCCGGTGTCACAAGATATTTACATTTCAGATTCGCTAAAGATTCATATGTCTCTTCATGCTTCAACCACCATTCCAGGGGACATGCGTCCATGCTGATGGGTTCTTCTCAGTGGTGCAAGTAAAATCCATGTCTTACCAGTATTGGGGGGGGGACCAGCTAAGGGGAGCATGTTACCTCCCTCTGTGACTCCTCCCAGCCCGGGGCCCCCACGCTCTCCCCGTCCCCTCCCCACATCCATCCCATGGTACCTGGAGCGAAGGCCGTTGGGGGGGGGGGGGCTCTGTCCTCCTCCTGCTGCTGCGCCAGAGACAGGGCTGGGGGGGGGGGGGGGGAGAGTGACACTGGGGGTGAGCAGTAGAGCCACCGGAGGAGCTGCTCGCGTTATGCTCCTTTCCCTGCTGCTGCCCCTCCCAGCGAGGAAAGGAGCAGAGCCCCCAGCTCTCTCCTGCTGCTGCGTTTTTTGGGGTATGCTGTACTGGCTATAAATAGCTTGCCAGTATGGCGTACAGGAGCGTACCAGCCTACTTGCACTGCTGGTTCTGCTCAATAACAATCCAAAGCTCAGTGGTTTGAGCATTGGCCTGCTAAACCCAGGGTTGTGAGTTCAATCCTTGAGGGGGCCATTTAGGGATCGGGGCAAAAATTGGGGATTGGTCCTTCTTTGAGCAGGGGGTTGGACTAGATGACCTCCTCAGGTCCCTTCCAACCCTGATATTCTATGATACTGAAAAAAGCAATGCGACCGACGCATGTTCATTTTCATCATCTGAGTCAGATGCCACCAACAGAAGGTTGATTTTCTTTTTTGGTGGTTCGAGTTCTGTAGTTTCCGCATCGGAGTGTTGCTCTTTTAAGACTTCTGAAAGCATGCTCCACTCCTCATCCCTCTCAGATTTTGGAAGGCACTTCAGATTCTTAAACCTTGCATCAAGTGCTGTAGCTATCTTTAGAAATCTCACATTGGTACCTTCTTTGCATTTTATCAAATCTGCAGTGAGAGCGTTCTTAAAATGAACAACATGTGCTGGGTCATCATCCGAGACTGCTATAACATGAAATATATGGCAGAATGCGGGTAAAACAGCAGGGGACTTACATTTCTCCCCCAAGGAGTTCAGTCACAAGTTTAATTAACACATTTTTTTTTGAACGAGCGTCATCAGCATGGAAGCATGTCCTCTGGAACGGTGGCCAACGCATGGAGGAGCATACAAATCTTTAGCATATCTGGCATGTAAATATCTTGCAAGGCCGGCTACTGAAATGCCATGCAAATGCCTGTCCTTATTTTCTGGTGACACTGTAAATAAGAAGAGGGCAGCACTATCTCCTGTAAATGAAAACAAACTTGCTTGTTTTAGCGATTGGCTGAACAAGAAGTAGGACTCAGTGAACTTGTTGGCGCTAAAGTTTTACATTGTTTTGTTTTAGAGTGGTTATGTAACAAAAAAAAGTCAACACTTGTAAGTTGCACTTTCACGACAAAGAGATTGCACTGCAGTACTTGTATGAGGTGAACTGAAAAATACTATTTCTTTTTATCATTTTTACAGTGCAAATATTTGTAATCAAAAATAATATACACTTTAATTTCAATTACAACATAGAATACAATATGAAAATGTAGAAAAACCATCAAAATATTTAATAAATTTCAATTGGTATTCTATTGTTTAACAGCGCGATTAAAACGGCGATTAATCGTGATTAATTTTTTTGAGTTAATCACGTGAGTTAACTGCGATTAATCAACAGCCCTAAAAAAGACCACAAACCTGTCAATCTACTGGGTCACATTATTTACACAAATAAAACACAAATAGCCTATACAACTTAGAAAGTTTCTAATCTATTTCTGCACAATTATATTTGAAACATGAGTGTTTCTTTCTGCTACTTTTTAGCTGAGGAGACTGGAATATGACCTGCAGAATTCACACGAATAGCTATGTCCTCTTCTCAAATGTTACTATAAGCATTACTCACAAATGTCTCCTTACCCTGTGCCATTAGAGGCTCAAACTGTGACAATACACCTTTGACAGCCTGTAAATGTTCAATTTTGGGGATTGGAGGCTGGGCATTTTCAGTGGAGAATTCCTGGCTGTTGCATTCCCTCTGTCTGACAGGCTGACTTATTTTAAGTGCACTGTGTGAGCCACATCTTCTTGGACAAGCATTTGCCTGACTTTAAACCATCAGTGGATTCCGGTTGGCTGGTTGGTACAGCAGGGGAGGCTGTCTGTTGAGAACTGTTTAACTCAATGTGATGCTGTGGTGACATTAAAAGAAAACATCCACGCAAACAGCACTTTATCCAAGCTGGGAAACCAAGTCATTTGGAGCATGATTTCTAAACCACTGTGTAACGACTGCTACATATTCAAGAATCAGAGATAATTTAAATGCTTTGTGCTGAGCAAAATTCTTGGAACCAGGCTTATCTCAATGACTAAATCTGACTTTTAGATGAACGCTGCTAAGCAGCTATGAGCTTTTGTGAACATGCAGCTCTCCAATTTCCTTTCACAGCATGACACAGGGTATGCCACAAACAAATCCATCCTCCAGCATTATTCACTATATCCACCTTAATCAAAGCACAGTGCCAAGAGAAGCAAGGATACATCCTGCTAGTACAGGTTCAAAGTGACTGCGAACATTTTTTGTAAAAAGGCAGAAAGGAAGGCTATTGCTGACTCTGCTTGGGGTTTACCAATGCAGAAACCAATGTCTTCAGAACAACTCCTCCAAGTCTTGACTGCATTCCTGTCAGCTACAGTGCTCATCTAATTGATTCATAAACTTGGTAACTTTTCACTTTTATTTTACCAGTGGAGAAAAAGGTTTCAGGAAATCAACAAGCAAATACTTTTTCCAGGTCACAGTCATACTAAAGGGTGAAAATCTTCACTAAAATCTGGATTGAGAGGTCAACAATACTCAACCAAGCAGCAAATCCATACAAACCAAAATCTTTATGCAAACAAACCAGAGTGAATGCTGCTTCTGAAGAGACAGCCTTGTGGCTGGCTCATCTGTGAACCTTAACTCAGTGAGAATGGACCAGCAAAAAAGTCACAGCTTTATTTGCTAGGTGGGGGACTATGAGCATGAATAGCTGTGAGAGCCATCCATCTATTCCCTCTCCCAAACAGCAGCACTCCAGGTCTAAATTCCCACCTCAAGTATCCATCATTTAAATGTTTACACTGGCTAGCAAAAAGTTCCCAATTTGTCTTTTTTTTTTTTTTTTTTTTTTAAAGATTTCAAATAGCAGTAATGACCTTCATGGCAGTCTCAGCAGATAAGTCTTGGTTGGGCCAGGGAATTTTACACTTTTCTGCTGTACCGTTTCTGATATTTGACTACTATGGAAGTCTTTATGGTACTGTATTTGGGCAAATATAGCATTGGCAGTATCAAAAGATATAGCCAGTGATGCTTACCTTCATGTTACATGCCAGAGCTTTTCCATCATCCCCTTTAAACATCAGCTTCATTCCCCTAAGTGACTCCATAGCTTTCACAAAAGCCGTATACTCTTGGTACTGGATAAAAGCTTCAAATGTCTGTAGACCTCCAAAAAGGAAGTTATTTAAATTTCCTCCTACCATTTCTTCTCTATAAGGGTCAAGCATAGGGATATCTATGTTCTTGATCTTTCCAAAGCTTTCGAACACCACTCTTAAAACATCTTCACTTGGCTTTTCATTATTTGAGCCCTTTAGTGCAAACCATTTGCATGGCAAACCTTCAAAATAGATGCAATCAGGAATATCAGCGGTTTGCTCAGTAAGGTCTTCATTCGTAATCTCTCTTTTATTCAGGTAAGATGCCCACTCTTGTGGAGCTGGAAAGTCAGTGTGTGCCTCGGTGGCCATCACTTTCAAGTCATCTTTGAAACCATTCAGTTTTATTACCTTTCCATGCAGTTTTTCCTTAAGTGTGAGGATCAACCTTTTAGTTTCTGCCTCTCCCTCAAATCGAATGAAATCCTTAGTGCTCTTTGAAACCCTAACAGTAGTAAATTGGTCTGGACAAATCATGTTCTTCAGCTTGTCCATCACTTCCCACTTAGAGAAAGATCGGGTAGATTCTGTGTGTTCTGGAAACACCACATTGATAGTCAGTTTTGCTACTGGTTTAAGATACAGATGCTGAGAAGCACAGAGCTCCATAGCTTCAGAGTTATCATACACTACAGTGATTGTCATTGTGTCCAATACCCTTTAGAAAAATAATTAAAACCATGTTAAGCTAGAAGACATGGAGTAAAAAGGATAAAAATATCCTCTACTGCAAAATTTAAGTGACTATCTTTGGATATAATTTCATTTAACATTCAGAGGAATTATTAAGAAAAATTATACTGTAAATTTACACTAGTCTATAATTTAAATTATAACACAAATAAATTGGGTGAATAAACATACCTAGTAAGATGTATGATCAAAAGATTCTAACTCCAGCTTTTCTATCATCAAACTAATACAAAAACAAGAGTCAACATTCTACTGCAATATGCCTGTCAGAGCCTCAAGGCAAAACCCCTGGAATACATTCTCCCACATCAGTGTACAAACAGCACAGGAAGGAGTTAAAAACAGTAACCAAACAAAAATGAAGTTAAATACATTCCTAACAGCAATATTCTTTTCCAATTAAAATAAAAATGCAGTCATTACTTGAACTAGGTTAGATAAATTATTAAATAATAATTTGCTCTATATATTATGACCAGGTATAAATTAATCAAATCTAAGAGCAACCTGGCACAATTGCTGGATAGCCTGTTCTTAAATGGCCTTGTTTCCGATGGACAAGTTTTACCAGATTTGACTGAAATATGTTAGCAAGCACCTCGGCTAGGATTTTGCAATCTTTATTAGGGAAGTCAGGTGATCGTTCATCCATCATTCAGGGTCCTTTTTAAGCACCAGAATCAGTGAGATAAGATGAGTTCTTACACTCTGTGCTAATAAATTATCCTTCACTGCTGATTCATAAAGGTATAATAAACTGGTTATTAACTGTTCTTGTAACCTTCTGGAATTCCACCAAGATGCCATCAAGGCCGGGGTTCTGACAAGTTTGTACAGACTAGTTTGTCTTCAGTTCTTTCCTTATCTAACTGAATCTTCTCTTCTCACAAAGGGGAAAAAATAGGTTAATTTACTGCTGGTTGAACCAACCGCTAAATCAGCCTAAAACTTTTTTTTAATCTATAATTTATCTTAAAAATAAAACTGGAAATGCTAATTATATCTTTACAGCTATATATAAACATCCTGAAGCAGGAAGTGAAGAAAAGATATTGTTTCCCTAATGACATATATCACAATGCTTGTACTAACATACAAACCTTATACTGGCTAAGGAATACCACCACTGAAATGTGTGGCTGGTGAAGGACTGAGAAGAAACGTCTAAAACCTCTACCATTAAAGTAATACAATCTATTCACACAAGGGAAATCGATCTCATATTGTCTAAATGCTTGCAATTTAGCTCGTATTAATATATAAAATCATCCATGTGGATGAATCCAGAAATCAATATGAACAGCACAAAATATGTTGTCCTAATTGAATTCATGAGAGTATTCTGGAGACCGGACATTTATATGCAGATGGATTTTTACAGAATATTCCGAACTTCAAAGGAAATGTAATATTGCTAGAATCTATCTATGCCAAGAAAGAAATGCTGTTAGTCAAGCTGTAGATCTTAACCCAACCAAATTTACCAGATAAACCACACAATCTTAGCCAGTTGGGAAGATTAGGCTTGAAGCAATGCAAAAGCACCGTTTAACAAAACACTGCCTGGAGTGAAGAGATTGGTGTAGAAATCATTAATAAGGTGGGCTCAAGACTGGGGCCACTGTTGATAAAAAATTAACCTTGGATCTCAGAATGAGGTTAATACAAACAGGAAAGGCTGGACTGGACTCTGAGGAACGATGTTTTAAGACATGTCCATAAATTTAGCAAATATGAAGAAATCATACACATGTTATGACAGTGGTATTCAGTGAATGATTTTTGGATATTCACCAGATTCAATGAGAAAATTAAATTAAGCCTAGATACAGACCTACTCAGGGATCCAATAGCAATGAAGGATCTTTAAATGGGATATCCAACTTTCACTTTTAAAATTCCTTCTAACAGAAGAACTGCATGGAGTTATTCTCCAGAAATGGAACTCTACTGCAGCTGGAAATATCAAACTGATACAGCAATCTAAAAATTTGCCCATTTGGAATGGTTGTCAACATGCAAATTGAAAGTTTCCAGTACTTGGTTAGCATTATTTTTAAAACTATAAAAACAAGATAAACTCAGGTTCCCTTAGAAGGAGGAGGATTCCATAGCATCATAATAAACAACACATATATAATTTGTCACCCAACCCTGAAAAACAGCTCCAGAGTAGTGGGAGAGCAGCTGCAGAGCGAGTGACTAAAGCAATGGACTGCGTGACTGCTGGACAGGATGTGGAGAAATAATTCCCTAGATGAGCTATGAGAAGGTGCCGCCAAGCGATGAATAGCAAGACCCTGTAAAAATTGTCCAGGGCCTCCATTTTTCTACACAGTAGGAAGTGTTCCTTCCCCAAGGCTCCCAAAACTGTCTTCCTGCTCTGTACTGGAATTTAACAAACTCTGACTTACTTATACTTTGTATGATTTCTTCTAAAATACCAAGCTTATGTGCAGTCTTTACACACAACACAAATACGTTGATCTTCTCAGGTTTTCATCAAGTATTTAAGTGGCTAGAAGCTTTCAGGGAAATCTTAGCCAACTGTCTCACTTCTGAGATTCCACAACCCACATTGCAAGGAAGGGGAAAAGAAAACAGGAAAGTAGGCAAAACCACCACCTGTGTCTCTATCCCTTACAACAAATGCCAGCACCTGATCATATAATCAGGTCCATAGGTCTTGCTGCAGTTGGAAAAAAAATTCTCAGCTATTATCTTATCAGAGATCCAGCTCAAACCAAGAGAAAGATATACACAAAGAGGGGCTCAAGAAACTCAAGAGATTGTACAGTTTAAACAATATTCAAAAACCCCAAAGAGAATTGTAGCAGAGCACTTCCATGCAGCCATTATTCCTGGAATGCTTCTTTGCCTCCAGAGTGTGTATACTTTGAAGATGATGTAGACTTCAGTGCAAGAAACGGCCTAGTGAATCAGAGTACCAACAAGAAGCAGGTCTTGCGTGCTCTCTTAGAGAAGAAGTTAGCATGAGGGCCCGATCTTGCAGGTAAAAAGATCAGTATTCTCATGGAGCAGTAGCTAGAACAGAGGCTGGAGCACTGCACTGCTGTTATTGAGGAATTGTGCTAGATCAGAACCAAGCAAAGCTTTGTCAGGCAAAGCTGACTGTATTGGAATTCATCTCTGAAATTAAAAATGTGTATAGTTTTGGTACACTATACAGGTAAGGCTGAATCCCATTCTTGTTAGAGAGCCAAGGTATTTATTGCGTAAACCAAAACTACTGCAAAAAGCAAACACTGTTGATGTGTTCACAGCTATATTGGTCCAGTGTTCTTTGAGATAAACTACTATTTTCTAAAAAAAAAACTATTTTCTGTCGTTTTGCTACATCTTGCCTTGGCACAGAATGTAATTTTCCACAAGACTAAAGTGTGGGGTGCAGCAGGCCATATAATCTAGAACAGTCCAGTGCATAAACATGTGCCATTTTCCCACAAATTGCAACATTCTGGTCAATAAAACCTCAGAAAAGTAAGGCCAGGTCTACACTAGAATCTTCTGACAGCACAGCAATGTCAATTAGAAGCGTTCCATGACATTTCTATACCAGCACAAAAGTGCTTTTGCAAGTACACCTTATTTCGTTCACTGAATTGCTATAAGCCAGTGGTTCCCAAACTTGTTCCGCCGCTTGTGCAGGGAAAGCCCCTGGCCGTGGGGCCGAGGGCGTGGGCCGAGGGACTTACTGGCCGCCGCTTCCAGCAGCTCCCATTGGCCTGGAGCAGCAAACCACGGCCACTGGGAGCCGCGAACAGCCGAACCTGCGGACGTGGCAGGTAAACAAACCGGCCCGGCCCGCCAGGGGCTTTCCCTGCACAAGCGGCAGAACAAGTTTGGGAACCACTGCTGTAAGCCATACTATCAAAAGAACTTTTTTGATGGTATTAGCTTCATTTTCACTAGGAGGGTATACTGATATAGCTATACAAGCAAAACTTTTAAGTTTAGAATAGGCCTAACTGGCCTATTTTACTGGGAGTTGAGTCCTCAGTACCTCTGTAAATCAGGTCTAATACTATTTCTTTTAGGTAGTATAGAAAAACTATATAATTTTTGGATAATCATCCAAATATACCAATGGACAAACAAACCTGGCTCTTCCATCAGGGTCCTAACCCGCACCAATATCAACTATAAAACACTACTGCAGGAAGATAGCGTGGCCCAGAGGCTAGAACACTAGACTGAGCCTCAGATGACCTGGGTTCTACTCCTAATTTTGCTGCAGGGTGGCCCTGAGTAAGGTGCTTCATCCATGGGTGGGGAATGGGGATAATGATACTTACTCAGCTTTGTAAGGTGCTTTGATGAAAAGTGCTAAGCAAGACCTGGTGGTATTATGTATGCCCTTTCTGACACTACACAAAATGAGGTTTTTATATATCTGGCTCCCACCTCTGAGTGGTCTAACCACTGAGCTATGGGATATTCTGATGCTTGTTTGGCTTAAACAGTCATTGGGCAGAGTGAAAATGAACTTGCAGTCTGGTGGTTAGGGCATCCATCTGGGAGGTGGGAGACGCAAGATCCATTTCCCCTGGCCTAGCCATGCTTTCATTATTTAACCACACTGGAATAGCTTCAACAGGAGAGCCCCCACATCAGAAAATCTCACAGACCAGTGGATCAAGCATTCTTCTGAGAGGTGGGAGACCCTGTTCAAGTTCTTTCTCCCTCTCTGGTAGATAGGAGGGAATTGAACCTCAGTCTCCCATATCCTCAGTGAGTGCTCTAACTACTAGGCTCAAAGTTATAAGGTGGGTAGCAGCAGCACCACCTCCACTGAAGAGACACTGATTGGGATCTGGTTTAGTAGGAGGCCTCTGAGTACACCTACTGGATCAGGCCCTGCATGTGATTTAAGCATTTGGTCACCTATCTTCCCCTGGTTTGTGAATCACTGTGGGGTTTAGGCAGAAGACAGGAGTCTGGCTGCCTAGAGGGAGCCAGCAGAGTGGATGCCCAGAGGCAGAAACTTGGTGCCTAGGAAACTTTTACTTTGACAATTTCAGTGCTGAGTGAGTTTAGGCGCCTACAGGGTTTGGCAGGAATTTTGTGAGTCACGATGGAGCCAAAGCAGGGACTTAAGTGCCTATACCTGATACTTAAACACCTAAGTATCTTCATGGGTCTTAAAGGACAAGAGGAAGAAGGCAGCTCTTGAGAAGGGGGAGAAGCTGCCTCACCCACAGGCTGCCCTTGCAACAAGGAGAGGAAGGATGCACAGCCTAGACATGTAAGCTATTACATATTTCACTGTAGCAGCACAAATTGTACCTAGAGAGCTTAATTCTTGCCTTCTCCAGGGCTAGATGTGTTACATGTGCTGTCTCCTTGGTTTTAGTTTGATTTATCTCTGTATTCTGAGAGACTGAGATGTTTGAATTTCAGATTGTTATGAGGCAAGGTCATTGTGATATGTCCATTCAGGAAAGAGCCTTCTGCCCCCTTGTGAGAGATGATTGGGGAGAAAGCAATACCTATTCTGGAGCACTCCATTGAGAAAGCTGCTAAAAAGTGTAATCCTTGAAGAGGAATGGGGAAAGCCAGTCGACCACAAGTAGTGGCAAAAATAGGGTCTCAAAGATTATGACCCCAATTTTCAATGTGTTTTTTTAGTATATACCTAAAGTGTTCCAGGTTGTTGCTGGTACATATGGACTCCCAGGTGATGGGGTTGTTTTTAATAGTAAGTCATGTTTTTAGATATGGTTTAGATACTATGGAGATGGGTACTAAAAGAAAACTACATTTAGTAAGTGGCAGTCATGGCACACGTCAAAATAATTCCCTCCTCCAACAGCATAAGGAGTTGATCTAGGGCATTGGAGTTGCCAGGAGCATTCATTTGATGAATCGTTTTAGAAAAGAGGTCTCGATGGTGACAGAGTTTCAAGAGACAGGGACAGTCCATACAAGTTGCTCTAAGAAAAGTTAGATAATTGTAATTGTACCTATGGTTAAAATTATTTCTATCCACGTGACTGATGAGTATTCCACTAAAGGCATCAATGTTGGACATTTTGGGGTAGGGAAAAAATTAGGGCTCTTAATTAATCGTAGTTAACTCACAAGATTAACTCAAAAAATTAATCTTGATTAATCGCAGTTCTAATCGCACTGTTAAATGATAGAATACCAATTGACATTTATTAAATATTTTGATGATTTTCTACATTTTCATATATGTTATATTCCATGTTGTAATTGAAATCAGTGTATATTATTTTTATTACAAATATTTGCCCTGTAAAAATGATAAGAAATTGTATTTTTCAATTCACCTCATACAAGTACTGTAGTGCAATTTGTCTTTGTCATGAAAGTGCAACTTACAAATGTAGATTTTTTGTTGTTACATAACTGCACTCAAAAACAATATAAAACTTCAGAGCCTACAAGTCCACTCAGTCCTACTTCTTGTTCAGCCAATCGCTAAGACAAACAAGTTTGTTTACATTTACAGGAGATAATGCTGCCCTCTTCTTATTTACAGTGTCACCAGAAAGTGAGAACAGGCCTTTACATGGCATTTTAAGAACACTTTCACTGCAGATTTGACAGAACACAAACAAGGTACCAATGTGAGATTTCTAAAGATAGCTACAGCACTGGACCCAAGGTTTAAGAATCTGAAGTGCCTTCCAAAATCTGAGAGGGATGAAGTGTGGAGCATGCTTTCAAAAGTCTTAAAAGAACAACACTCCGGTGCAGAAACTACAGAACCTGAACCACCAAAAAAGAAAATCAACCTTCTGCTGGTGGCATTTGACTCAGATAATGAAAATGAACATGTGTCAGTCTGCATTACTTTGCATCGTTATTGAGCATAACCCTTCATCAGACTGAGTGGACTTGCAGGCTCTAAAGTTTTACATAGTTTTATTTTTGAATGCAGTTTTTTTGTGCGTAATTCTACATTTGTAAGTTCAACTTTTATGATAAAGAGATTGCAGTACAGTAGTTGTATTTGGTGGACTAAAAATACTATTTCTTTTGTTTTTTTACAGTGCAAATACTTGTAATCAAATATAAAGTGAGCACTGTATACTTGGTATTCTGTGTTGTAACTGAAATCAATATATTTGAAAATGTAGAAAACATGCACAAATATTTTTTAAAATGGTATTCTATTGTTTAACTGTGTGATTAATCATGCAATTAATTTTTTTAATCGCAATTAATATTTTTTATCTATTAACTCGAATTGTCACAGGATAATGACAATGCCTTGATCCAACAGGACACCTGTTCAAATCCAGCTCGGGTTACCAGGGAATAGAAGTCAGACTCCTGACCGTTGGTAATACGTGAAATGAATTCAATTGTCACAGTTAGCAGCTATAAGACAAGTGTCCACAACAAATACCATAAACAGCACCCTATAGGCAGGCTCAGCAGAGAGTCAGAGACAGAATGGGTCATGGATACTTAAGTCTCTTCTTCTCCCATAGGTGGTCCCTCCTGGTCAGGGTTGAGGCAGATTGGTGAAACAGCCAGCGCTATCATGCCAGGACATTTCACAAGCACTAAAATTCACTTAAAAAAAAAAAAAAAAGATACTAGGGCAAACAAGAATAAAAAGTTACCCATAAGAATAGTATCCGATGAAGTGAGCTGTAGCTCACGAAAGCTTATGCTCAAATAAATTGGTTAGTCTCTAAGGTGCCACAAGTCCTCCTTTTCTTTTCGAAAATATAGGGAGTACCTCTGCTTTCACCACTAGACAGCTACCCTCGTCTTTCAGTTTCAGAGATCATCACCAGAGCAGACACTGAGCTAGTGGTCAAAGGGCAGGGAAGGGAGATTATTTGCTAGAGTCAAACTACCACTGGAAGTCTTGTAGCAAAGGGGATCATTTTCCAGCCATTTATGGGTCTATTATTACTCCACCTGAAGTCATGGGCAGGATTCTCACTGAGTCAGTGGGAGCAGGATCCAGGCCTATATTCCTTGGAGTTTTTACCTAAAATCTTGTCTAAACAAGGGCCATTGCTGGCCCATTTCCCACCACTGCTAGCTTGGTTTTGGATGAACTGGTGCTAGCAGCCCTGGAAGGGTTTAGTCGCGATGGGTGGCTTGCCATGCTGCGGATCTCACCGGGCATGCCCGCACGACACGGAGTAGAAAACGGTGTCTGCAGCCAGGGGCCTGTCCACGGGCGGGCTCCCCACCCACTTCACCTCACCTGGGTGGGAAACGTGTCCCGCTCCAGACAGCCCAAAGCGCCCCTTTGACTCAGCAGCGTCTGTCCTTAACCCTCCCCGAGTTACCCCCCTTTTCTCCCTTGCCGGCTGATGGGTGCGCCCCCCAACCACCCCCTCTTCTGCTGACAGCACCTGGCCCTGGCCTGCCCCCAGCAGCTCCCCGCTCCCCAGCCCAGCGCTTGCCACAGTTGGCGGCCCCGCCCCACCGGGCCCAACCGCGCCGCGCTAGGGTGGGGCGGGAAGCGGCGGCCCGGTGCCCCCGCGCAGCGGTCGCTCTTACCCCTCAGGCCGCCGCTCCGCCTGCCCCCATCGGCCACATGCACTTCCGGGTTCGCCTCCCCTTTCTTCCCCCCCGCCCCCCCGGGGCGGAGCCAGCCACCGAGCGGGGCCGCGGAGGCCGGAGCGGGGAGCTCGCTCCGGCCCCCGCATCCCGCCGCTACCTGGGAGGAGCCGCGGGCTGCCGCCGGGGAACTAAGGGGCCCAGGCTGGTCAGAAGCAGCGGGAGCCATGGAGACCCCTCGGGCTCGGGCTCTGCACAGCCCCCGTAGCGAGGTTAGGCCACGGGGCTGTGCCCCGGGCGGAACTCTCCGGCCTGTGTTCCACCCGGGGTCAGACGAGAGCAGCTCATGGCCTGTCTGGCCTCCTAATCCGGGTCTGGGCCCAGGGCCCGGTTGGGACCTTGGGCAAGGAAGGGGAGGCCCGATTCATCTCTCCGGTGATGTCAGGGGCTCTGGCCCTGTATTGCCCAGGGGTCAAATTCTGGCCTGGTTTGTGTGTCCCAGAGGGATGCAAGTTAGGGTAAAAGTTGGAGCTGTGTGCCTTGATTTCCTCCTCTCTAAAAGATCGTTCATGTTTCCTACCTCGCCCAGGCAGTGGGAGGCTAATTTCCTTTGTGTTTTTTCAAATGTGTTGAGCTCTTCAACCAGAAGGTGCTGTAGAAGTGGAAAGGAGCAGTATAATTGTTCTGATCGTTGTTAAATTGTTCAGAGGCTTACCCTACTGTAAAAATAGAAGGAAATAATTGATTTTTCAGGTCAATCACATCCACCCATTAGTTGGTTGCTTTTCTCCTGCAATGTATATTGCAGCTAAACCCTACCCACCACCTCCTGTGTTCCTGTCCCATGCCTGCTCAGGTGATCTTACTTCATTTGTTCTTCACTCTATGAATATCAAGTACGTTTCTTATAAAGGACAAAAAATGTATATATGTTCTTTTCTTCTTCTCTGCTAATCACCCTGTTAGGATAACTAGGCATTGTGAATGCTCAGTTACAGGGTTTCAATGTGAAATCAATAACCTTTTTCCTTGTGACAAAGACATTTAACCACATCCCAATCCTAAGAATACAGTGGTTTAGTCTAAACAATGTATATGCGAGAATTAATATATGCTTTAGCGCACTCATTTTTAGGCACTAGTGAATGCAAATTACAGATGTACTCAGGTAAAACACGGTACCTGTACATACTCATACAGCAAGTACTATACAGTGAAACCTGCACCTCCAATAGATGCCTCCTTCTCTTAAATGAACAGTTTAAAGTATTCCCCAGATTTTCCAGTACAGTTTTGTTTATCCTTTAAAAGTCTATGAGGCAAGTAAGTTTAGTAGAGCCTTTGAATGGATGCTGAAGACTGTTTTCGCTATATTTCTTCTGCTCTTCAAAACCCAATCACTAAAATATATGATACAGATAGTTAATAGTTGCAAACATTCTTGTTTTCCTCCCATACCTAATGGGAGATGCTATTTCTCTTCTCTGTAGTCACAGGTTTCGCTATTACATGCAAGATTTTTTAGGGATATGAATTGTGCAGTGAAAAGTGAAAATAAAAGAATTATTTCCATTTTGATGTTAAAACAGGTTAAATTTCAAGGCCAGAATTTCCAAGCTTCATGTTCAGAATTTTTCCTTCATATTTTATAGTATTCCAAAAACACTGGAAGACTGGGAACTTGATAATACGTTGCAGATGTATGTTTTTTTTCCATTTAAATTAATTGGTTCAGAACCTGCTGCTTCCCTGAACACAGTGCAACAATCCAAGAAGTTCTGATGTTTTGACCAATGGAGAAAGAAAATGGTTTTTGCCACTTTGCAAAAATATTTCTTACAAACCCAGAGACTACAGTGTGAGTAAGAGATAAGAAAATGATGCTAATATTAGCCTTTCAGACTCTGGGGGTTTCATGTAGGGTGTAACAATTTTACTTTTTCTCTCACTTCTACAGCAATGATTCTGTAATAATTAATCAGCCAATAGTAAATAGAGGTTTAAATCCCCATTATTTTGCATTTAACACAACTGAACTCTTTGCCACTCATACTTTTGTTGACTCCAGATCAAAGGGGTCCACTATTATAGGAGCATACTGTGGCTGAGCATATATTTTTCTAGAGTCGTGCTTGACATAAAAGTTCAGGTTTCAGAGTAACAGCCGTGTTAGTCTGTATTCGCAAAAAGAAAAGGAGTACTTGTGGCACCTTAGAGACTAACCAATTTATTTGAGCATGAGCTTTCGTGAGCTACAGCTCACTTCATCGGAAGTTCAGACTTGTTTAGTACAAAGAAATCCATGCCAAAAAAAAAGTCTTATTAAAGATCACCTCTACCAGAGCTTGACAGGGCTGACCACGTTCATGCAGAGCCCCCGTCGAACACCAGAACTGGCTATTATACATGTAATTTCATGAAAACTACATCAATTTTAAGCCACATGTTCCACTAGGCTTCTGGGAACTGCAGTCTCCTTGCAGTTTCAGGATGCAATTCCTCCCAAGGCCATCATATTGCAGGAGCAGGATGGCGAAGTTATTCTGGTGATGGTGAATGAACTACCATAATTGTAAGACACAGCTACTCTGGCAAAGGTAGACATGGACCTACTGGAATGGCAGAGGGAGTTACTCTGGCAGCAATCTCATGAGAACAAGGGGCCAATCAATTAAATTTAAAAGTGGCAACTTCAACACTGATAAAAGAAAATACTTTTTCACACAATGCGTAATAAGAGTGCAAAATTCACGGCCACAAGAAATTGTTGAGGTCGAGAACTTAGTAGGATTCAGAAAGGGATTGGACATATAACTCGATATTCTTGTTATCCCCGTATAATCATTATTGCCAATAATTTTGAAAGGGATATTTAACTTCCGGGTTTAATCCATGGGTAGTCAATAGGTGGCCCATGGGCCAAATCTTGACCGCCCTATACTTTTGAATGGACCCCAACATCTTTTTATTTACTTATTATTATTTTATTATTTTCTCTGGAGTCTGGACCTTGATCAAGAAATTTGGACCTTGATAAAAAATAATTGACTACCTCTGATTTAAGCCAATATCTGACTACTAGAGATCAGAATGAGACCTAATATGGGGGTCGGATCATATCATATCTGCCTATTTCAGGGTTCTTACACTTTCCTCTTAAGTGTATAATATTGGGCACTGTTAGAGACAGGACACTAGACTAGAAGGACCTCAGAGCTGATCCAGTTTGACAATTTCTATGCTCCTAAAAATGGACCACTGTAAAAGATGAGATTCTATATGAGAAAATCACACCAGTTTAAGGTGTGATTTTAAATCAGTTTTAAACTAGTGCAGAAGCCCATGTAGACACACCAACTTCAGTTTAGGTACAGTTGTCTTTTAGTTTAGCTTAAATCAATTAGGAACAGGTTAAAACCCAATAAATCACAGTTAAATGAAAATAAGAGTGTCTACATAGGGGTTTGCACCAGTTTAACTAAATTGGTTTAAAATTAATGTAAGTTAAAGAGGTGCAACTTGTGCATGTACACAAGGCCTAAGCTTTCTGTAGAAGGTTAGGGGAAAGGCAGCAGAGAAAGATGAAGAAGCAGAGGGACCAGATTTTCAAAAGCATTTAGGTGCCTAAAGATGTAGATAGGCGACTAGTATAATTTTCTAAAGCAGCTGAGCACATAAGTCCTATTGATTTCAGTGAGTTCAGCCCTTGGGCGCTTTTGAAAATCGCATAAGGTTCCTATCTGTATCTTTAGATGCCTAAATGCCTTTAAAAATCTGGGCTGAAGTCAGAGGTGAAAGTAAGCCGGTACAAAGTACTGGCAATAGCCAGTACTCTGTGCCAGACCAGACCGGCTTCCTCGGTGGTGATTTAAAGGGCCCGGGGCTCGAGCTGCTGCGGGGAGCCCTGGACCCTTTAAATCTTGATTTTAAAGCCCCGCCTCTTCCGCTTGAGGCCACGTCCCCCACCAGGACTCCAGCATACCAGTAAATCCTTTAAATTACTTTCGCCCCGGCTGAAATCTATAGTAGGAGCTTGGAGGAAGGACAAGGCTGTGGGTGAGAAAGTCTTCAATTTTGAGAGGCTGTGGTTCTGGGACACGGATCTACGTGCTCTGAAGTTGTAATGCACTGTATATATGCTAAGAATTACTATCATATTAAGTTAAAAATGATCATTCTGAATTGTGGGATTATCCTCCTATCCCACACTACACAAAGCACCCAAGCTCCACCCTCCTGGTTTTTGATGTCAGAATGCCTTTCTTTTGTATTTAATAACAATTTTGTTTAATTTTGAAAGCACAGTGAAACTTGTACTACCTGGCCACTCAGCAAAAATCAATAGCCTAGTTAATGATGGCCTATAAATAATGGCATTGGAAACCTTGAGGTGATCCTTACTGTAAGTTTTACTCTAGCACTTTACATTCTACTGACTTCTGGACTGGCTTAAACTTCCTTATTAAAGAGATGTTGATTTTGCTTTTTAGTGATTATGAGTGAGAAGCAGGACACCTATAACAAATAGTTTTATTTCCAGAAGCAATTGAATGTTGAAATAAATACTGTCACCCTCTGGTTAGATGCACTGACAGATTTTCAGGCAAATTATTAGTGCAATTAAAAATACACAGTGTAGGAATCAGATACTGAATTTTAGTGATTAAAATATCCACTTGGGGGGGCTTTCGATGCAGACTGTACCACAAAGGGTTCGAGTTGAATCTACAACAAGATCACCTCAGAATTATTTTGGTATACAGGTAGGTGAGTTTTGCTATGGGAAAATCTTTCTCTCTCGATCCAGCTCTGTATTAAAAATAGAAGGGAAGTGTCTGTGGAAAGATTAGCCTTTACAAATCTAATCTAACACAGAGAAAATGATTATTTGCACTTAAACTCCAGAATGCTACAATCATTCTTCTTCTTCTCGATAACAACATAATTCCTGAGCTAAACTGAGAATTCGTATCGGTAATGTAAATTCTAGCATTAGTTGTTATTAGAGACACTTGTCTAAGAAGATTCTTGTTTTTTTAAAAGTCTGTTTTGCAAATGACAGTGCCAGCAGGCTCTGTTAATAGTGCTTACTGAGGAAAGGTGGTTTGGTAAATAAGGCACAGAAGAAGGCATTGGGAGACTGGGGTTCTGTTTCTTGCCAGTGATAGATTCCTTGTGTGAGCATAGGAAAGTCATAAAACTCTTCTGTATCTTAGTAGGAATAATAATAGTGAGCCAAGATGCCAAGGGAGTGGGAATATTCAGGAGCCATCTGAGCACCCTGAGCTGGCTGCCTCCCACTTCACAGCCTCTGATTTAGGGGTAGGAAGCATGATGCACTCCAGCTATCCTCAGTCAATGAATGGCTCCTAGGGGATCACAGCCTACTGAAAAGTTTAGGGCTGCTGTAAGTTTAGAGCTGTTCTATCCTTCACCTGGACAGGGATTTGGGCTTCCTGTCGGCCCTGCTTCTACCCACTTACAGGCATCTTGTGAAACTTCACATGTAGGTCTCCTGAGCACCTCCTGTGGAAGGCAGCATGTAAATAGAAAGTATTTTTGTTTTCAACAATTGCGCCTGATTTCACTGTCATCTAATTAAATCACAACATCACAGACTCCAGATTTAGGGCCTGATTCTGTCCTTAGCTACTATAACCCAAGAGTAAATCCACTGATTTTAATTCAGGTTTCAGAGTAGCAGCCGTGTTAATCTGTATCCGCAAAAAGAAAAGGAGGACTTGTGGCACCTTAGAGACTAACAAATTGATTTGAGCATAAGCTTTCATGAGCTACAGCTCACTTCATTGGATGCATTCAGTGGAAAATACAGTGGGGAGATTTATATACACAGAGAACATGAAACAATGGGTGTTACCATACACACTGTAAGGAGAGTGATCACTTAAGGTGAGCTATTACCAGCAGGGGGGGGGACACACCTTTTGTAGTGATAATCAAGGTGGGCCATTTCCAGCAGTTGACAAGAAGTCTGAGGAAGGGGAGGGAGGGGAATAAACATGGGGAAATAGTTTTACTTTGTGTAATGGCCCATCCACTCCCAGTCTCTATTTAAGCCTAAATTAATTGTATCCAGTTTGCAAATTAATTCCAATTCAGCAGTCTCTCATTGGAGTCTGTTTTTGAAGTTTTTTTGTTGAAGAATTGTCACTTTTAGATCTGTAATCGAGTGACCAAAGAGATTGAAGTGTTCTCCAATGTTATAATTCTTGACGTCTGATTTGTGTCCATTTATTCTTTTACGTAGAGACTGTCCAGTTTGACCAATGTACATGGCAGAGGGGCATTGCTGGCACATGATAGCATATATCACTTTGGTAGATGTGCAGGTGAACGAGCAGCAGGATTGTCTGCCTATGTAGACTCCCTCCTCAGGCCCTACACTACCAGTACTCCCAGCTATCTTCGAGACACCACTGACTTCCTGAGGAAACTACAATCCATCTGTGATCTTCCTGAAAACACCATCCTGGCCACTATGGAAGTAGAAGCCCTCTACACCAACATTCCACACAAAGATGGACTACAAGCCATCAGGAACAGTATCCCCGATAATGTCACGGTAAACCTGATGGCTGAACTTTGTGACTTTGTCCTCACACGTAACTATTTCACATTTGGGGACAATATATACCTTCAAATCAGTGGCACTGCTATGGGTACCTGCATGGCCCCACAGCATGCCAAGATTTTTATGGCTGACTTAGAACAACGCTTCCTCAGCTCTCGTCCCCTAATGCCCCTACTCTATTTGCGCTACATTAATGACATCTTCATCATCTGGACCCATGGAAAAGAAGCCCTTGAGGAATTCCACCATGATTTCAACAATTTCCATCCCACCATCAACCTCAGCCTGGACCAGTCCACACAAGAGATCCACTTCCTGGACACTGTGGTGCTAATAAGCGATGGTCACATAAACATCACCCTATACCGGAAACCTACTGACCGCTATTCCTATCTACCTGCCTCCAGCTTTCATCCAGACCACACCACACGATCCATTGTCTAAGCCAAGCTCTACGATACAACCGCATTTGCTCCAACCTCTCAGACAGAGACAAACACCTACAAGATCTCTATCAAGCATTCTTACAACTACAATACCCACCTGCTGAAGTGAAGAAACAGATTGACAGAGGCAGAAGAGTACCCAGAAGTCACCTACTACAGGACAGGCCCAACAAAGAAAATAACAGAACGCCACTAGCCATCACCTTCAGCCCCCAACTAAAACCTCTCCAATGCATCATCAAGGATCTACAACCTATCCTGAAGGACAACCCATCACTCTCACAGATCTTGGGAGACAGGCCAGTCCTTGCTGACAGTCAGCCCCCCAACCTGAAGCAAATACTCACCAGCCACCACACAACAGAACCACTAACCCAGGAACCGATCCTTGCAACAAAGCCCGTTGCCAACTGTGTCCACATATCTATTTAGGGGACACCATCATAGGGCCTAATCACATCAGCCACACTATCAGAGGCTCGTTCACCTGCACATCTACCAATGTGATATATGCCATCATGTGCCAGCAATGCCCCTCTGCCATGTACATTGGTCAAACTGGACAGTCTTTAAGTAAAAAAATAAATGGACACAAATCAGACGTCAAGAATTATAACATTCAAAAACCAGTCGGAGAACACTTCAATCTCTTGGTCACTCGATTACAGACCTAAAAGTGGCAATTCTTCAACAAAAAACTTCAGAAACAGACTCCAACGAGAGACTGCTGAATTAGAATTAATTTGCAAAATAGATACAGTTAACTTAGGCTTGAATAGAGACTGGGAGTGGATGGGTCATTACACAAAGTAAAACTATTTCCCCATGTTTATTCCCACCCCCACCCCCCACTGTTCCTCAGACGTTCTTGTCAACTGGTGGAAATGGCCCACCTTGATTATCACTACAAAAGGTCGCCCCGCTCTGCTGCTGGTAATAGCTCACCTTAAGTGATCACTCTGGTTACAGTAAAAAGAAAAGGAGTACTTGTGACACCTTCTGAAACCTCTTGTTACAGTGTGTATGGTAACACCCATTGTTTCATGTTCTCTGTGTATATAAATCTCCCCACTGTATTTTCCACAGCATGCATCCGATGAAGTGAGCTGTAGCTCACAAAAGCTTATGCTGAAATCAATTTGTTTGTCTCTAAGGTGCCACAAGTCCTCCTTTTCTTTTTGCGAACCATTACAGTACTATGCTAGTCTCTGAGAGACAGAATGTCAAAATGGATATGAACTGAACATGAAATGGATCAGTGTCGCTTTATTGTTCAAGCTGAAATGCAGAATGGTTAAAATTAAATTAAATTTTTAAAATTCGCTCAGGTTGAATAACCTTAGATATTGTTGGTGATATCCAGGTAAGGTCATTTTAAAAATATTACTTTTATTTCTACAGTCCCTTTATATGCATATAAGAGAAAAAAGACCAGACACATTCTCTTTAACCATATCTTCCCTACAGGGGTAGACTGAGCTGATTTGCAGTGGCTCCTTTTCTCTCTTGGTGAGAGATTCCACTGGGTTGTATGAATAACTGCTCATCCACTGTTGTCACACCTGGGGCCACGCAAAGCTCTGATCAGCATTTCTCTATATCAGTGTGTATGTCCTCATTCTAATGATACTCCACTCTACATTTTCCTCACATCAGATCCAGATTTCATAATTCCTCTAATTACCGAGAGAATGAGTTGTATTGAGTTTTAGCTATATGCTTTCAGACAATCTAGACAAGACCGAATTAATGCTAGTTGGGTTAGGATTACATTTGTATAGATGGATGGGGCTGCATCTGCCTTCTCCATATTCCCCTTTCCAACTACCTTCCTCTCTGATGTGGTCTTTGACACAGTTATTCATACCTTTGGCTGAATGATTGCAGATCACATGTAACAGGTTGGCAGGTGCTAGCAAGCTGCATAAAAAGGCAGAGGTTTTCTGCCAACTCTCCCTTGCAGCCAGAAGGCCTCAAGACAAAAGGGTTTCAGTTCTCTCCCTGGCAGAAGGAACTTGGGATGGGGGACAGAATGGTTGGGGGGTTTTTTTGGTTGGTTCATTGGGTTTTTTTTGTTTTTTCATAGAAAATACCTAGGTTTTCAGGAAAGCCCCCTATTTTCAGGAAAAATCTTACGCTGAAGTTTATGTTTCTTGGTGGACAAGTTAACAAGAAAGGCAAAACCCAGGAAAGGACATATTTGAACCAGATCCAACATGTGACTATATCACAGAAATGCCTCTTGGAAGTTCAGATTCTTACAGAATGTTGCTGTCTGATTCTTACACATTTGCAAGGAATTTACATCTGTGCTCAGAACTCTGCATGGCGTAGCCATTGCCTTCTGAGTAACATCCAGGGTTCTGGTTATGATATATAAAAAACATTGTTGGAACCCAATTATTCAAGAAATAGCTTCTACTCCTATATTCTTTTTCTGTCAATTTCCGGATAATAGTCTCTAGGCCCAGCACCTAAGTTTCTTTCTGAGGAGACCCTCACATGTCGAGCTTGCATTTTCCCACAGTTCATCCAGAGTCAGTGATTGGCAGGCTTCAGCATGCTCTGTCAGGTGCCTTTTCTTATGCAGGCTAATTGAACCTTTTAAAAGGTCTCTGAAGAGAGATCATTTGGGCTAACAGTGTAGCCACTGGGCATTTGCCTACTGTATGTAGAAGGTATTGTTTAATTGTAGAGCTATGTTTGAATAAGGTAAGATGTCCAGATGCAATGGACATGAGTGCTAAACACAGCTATGCAAGTGAATAAACCAATTTAATAACAACTTGGAGACATTGTGAGGCTTAATTAACAAATCTTTGTAAAGTGTTATATAAATGCAAATACATTAACATTACATAACATTAAATATAAGCAATAGCAGACTATGGGCAGAGTGAGTGGATAGGCAGATCCAGCCCAGTGTTCCAACCCCACTTCCCAAAGTACGTGGGTAAATCTGGGGCCGTGCTGTCTGGAGCAATCCAGTCCTCAGTTAGCCTGAATCTGTCCCTAAATACAATTGTCCACAGCTTTTACAAATGATTGTTATACAGTGGCAGATTTTCTAGATTCAGAATAATCTGATTTATATAACAAACTCCTGTGTCCCTGACAGATCAGATGAAGGACAAGGACGTTTTGTTTTAAAAAGGACTAATCCAGGGATTAAATAGTGATGGAAACCCACTTTCATCTGTGCTTCCTATCACAGTCATAGCAATGGCCATGCCTGCTTCTATACTCCCTGCTATCCCATGCAAAATAAACGCAATAACAAGAAATAAGCCTAAAGAGACAGCATGAAGCAACAGCAGGAAATCACTATGCTAAGGCATAGGAGACATCCAAAGTAGTGATCTATTGATCAGATAGAGGCAAACCTCTTAAAGCTGCAGGTTTCAGAGTAATGGCCGTGTTAGTCTGTATTCGCAAAAAGAACAGGAGGACTTGTGGCACCTTAGAGACTAACCAATTTATTTGAGCATAAGCTTTCGTGAGCTACAGCTCACTTCATCGGATGCTGCAGGATAAGGCAAACCCCAGAGCCAAAACCAGAGCAGGAGAGGGGACATCTCAACTAGGCTGAGAAGAAATTGTATATATATAGCAAAGGTCACAGAAGTGGATGCCCCCTGGCTGTGCCCTACAGAGAACGCGGAGCGGAAGGAGGGATGTTTCTGCTAAAAGTAAAGGCAATGGGGCGGACCTAAGAATAACTTCGCTAGAACTACCCTCTTCCTTCATCAGTCCGGGTACCACTGCATCCTCCCCCGCCATCCGGCCTGGCCAGCATCGCCTCCTCCCCTGGCTGCAAACGAGATCCGTATCCGAGGGAGGTGGTATCTGACAGGCTGGATACATCACCAAATACAGGCCCCGCGCAGAGTCCCATGAATAATGGAGACAATAAAAGGCTGGATTTGAGCAGATGGTCGGGTGAGTTCAGACGCCAGCTAACTCTCCCCTAGACTTTAAGGCCTGCCCTCAAACTCGGAGTCTCCATGGGCTTGTCTCTTCCTGTCTTCTGCGTTACCCGGGGCCGCCAGGGGCCTTCCGGCCGCAGCTCCAGCCCAATGGGGAAGGTGGTTCCTGCCCAGGGCGGGCTGGGACTCCCTGCGCGGGGCGGGCAGGAGCCTGGGCGCCCCTCGGTACCAATCACGGGCAAGTGGAAGCGCCGCCCGGCAGCGGGGCGCCGCCCTCCAAGCCCGGCTGCAGCCCGGCGGCGCCGCCTCCTGGGGCGCGCACAGAGCCCTGGCCGCCGCGGGCCGCTCCGGCTCCCAGTCCCTGCAGGAGGCGGAGGGAGCCCGCAGCTGCCCGGCCCGGGCGCCATGCAGCCGGGGAGGCGGTAGGGGCAGCCCGGGGGCATGGCCACCTGGAAGCGGGACGGCCGGGTGACCGGCTGCCAGCGGCTGGGCTGCGCCGGGCTGGCCGGGGCGCTGAGCCTCAGCCTGACCGCCCCGCTGGAGCTGCTCACCGTCCTGGCCCAGGTGGGCACCTCCCCGCCCTGGCGGGGGCTCTGGCAGGCGGGCCGCAGCGTCTGCCAGGCCGAGGGCATCGGGGCCCTGTGGAAGGGGAACCTCACCGCCTGCCTGCGCCTCTTCCCCTACAGCGCCCTGCAGCTCGCCTCCTACCGCAGGTAAGCGCGGGGCGCTGCCAGGCTCGGCCGCCTGCCGCTGCAAGGGCGGCTCGGGGCAATTGGGATGGGCAGCGCCAGGCTGCCCTAGCGGGGTGGGGGGTTACGGGCGCTGCCAGGATCTGCTGTGCTCCTGCAAAGGGGTTTCCCAGCTCCCAGGGTACAGGCAGCAGAAGTTGCCCTATTACGTCTCAGATTAACCATTCCGGAGTCTGAGGACTGGAGCCTCATGCCATGTTTATTACTCGGCTGACCGAGCTGAGATCCAGATTTAAATCATCTGGAAATGCACCCATCCAGACTGGCCCGCCTTTTAGGATGAGTTTGATCATGAGTATTTGTCAAAAGACGCCTCATCTCTCCCAAGTCAGCAAGTAGAATGTTTCCAGTTTGACTTTAATGTGAAACCTGTTTCCTTGCGTTTTCCTACAATTTAGCATGTGCTGACCTGCCAGATCTCCTTGGGAAAGGAGATTTTCTGGTTTTAGGTTAACATCAGAGACTCATCATATTAAATCTCCCACTTCTGTTTGAAAATATGTCATCTCTCTTGTCTAAGTGCACTCAGTAACACCTAAATTTCCTGTAATTGAAAGAGATTAGGAAAAAAGAAGTTGCTCCACTTTATTTTATTTTTTCTTTCAGTTTACTTGGTTGGACAGTGCTTGGTGTGTTGTCAGTTTCCCTGTTCCCTCTATACTCCCTCTCTAGGCCTCAATGAGGTAGTCAGTTTCCCCTGTTGGTGATTATACATTTTTTAAAAAGGGGAAATTGTGACTGTAAAACTCAACCGAATCATAGAGCTGCTGTTTTTAACTTTTGTTTTTAATTGGCCAGAGTTCAAATTGACTGTGTCCCTTTAAGGAAGTTCAAAGTTTCTCTTTCTCGTGATAATTCTGTTCTTTCAATTATTATGTTTCAATTATTGCAGTAGCTTTAAGTGGTCTCATACAAACATGTACAAAGTCATATATCTTTCAGATTTTATCACAGTTTGACAATCCTGTAAATGTTCCATTCAGTATGTGATTTACTGCGATTTTTTTTTAATTAAGGTCACAGTAGGTTGCAGTTAGTATCTGTTCCTTAAGTATTGTTAGTTGTATTTATTTTTATTTTTTCACAAATCTATTTTAAACGAGCCTAGGTACAAATATGAATAAGAACATTAATTTTAATTTTACCAAACTCATAACTGAGAGCCTTCATTTTTTATCGCTGTAATGCTATCCTAATGGTGATCTCTAGTCTTTCTGCACAGATTCTTTAAAACTACTGTACCACATTACATGTTAAAACTCCCTTTTTTTAAAAGAAACAGCCACTAGAGGAAATAATACTGCAGAGAGAGAGAGAGAGAGAGAGGAGTGTTTTGTCAATAGGAAGTAGTTCTGTAAACATTACTGAGCAGAAATGCATGATATATTTGGATTTCCTTTTCTGTCAGGCAGTTTGCAGTCAGTTGTTTGTTGCAAAGCCTCCAGTGGACTCTGAAGCAGTGGGCCGGTTTGCCTGAAGGTTGTTTGTTTTTGCCAGTTGGTTTATTGAGGTCAGCTGGGTGCAGGATGTATGCTGGATACTTCAGTATGGTTGGGAGGATGGGGTTATTCCAGTTCATTGGCTTCCCAGACTGAATGGGAGGGGAAGGAAAAGGAGTGGGCTCACCTTCCTGCTGTCCAATCAGGCACGCCACAGAGGACTCATGCTGATGCCATCCAGTGTTTGTAATGGGCTTGTCCTTCACCTGGCAGTGAGTGAATCATCATTGCTGTGAGTGTGCAGTTCATGATGAAGTTGGGTTAGTGGAGCACCAAGATTTGGACTGAAGCAGCTTTATGTGGGCCTCCTGCTTTGTAACAATTCTATGAAGCTTAGATGGACTGACTGACTGTTACTTTAAACTTGAAACAATGTACCCACTATTTGCTGGGTCAGCAAGCTGCTCAGAGGGGAGGGTGGACAGTTTTCTTTCTCTTCTCATTTGCCCAGCAGATCCCTGTCAGTTGCTACAAGTGGAAAGGAGCTGCTAGGCAAAAACAAGTACAAACACTCATGCACTCCCACTCTTTAAGGCATTGAGCTGCTTGTGGTTTATTTGTGAGATTCCTCGGAGGGGAATACCATACACAGACACGGAACAGTAGACAGAGATCAACACTAATAATATTTAGTTAATGATAATGCAAACCTCCGAAAAGGACATGTTCTGGCTCGAAAGTTATTGACTGTTTTGAGCCAGGGACTGGTGGCTTGATGGGAAAGGGTGGAATTTAATTACACGCACACCCCTACCTCCCTGCCCTTCTGAGCTGCTCCCTGGGCTCTGACTCCCCTCTGACTTCTCCTTTGCTCACTTCCTGCTGCTTGCATGATATCCATCATGCTCATTTCTACATTTCTAATTTGACTTGACTGTGTGCACTGGAGTAAGTCCTTAGTCTGTCCTCTGAATCACATATGCCGGAATCACAGACTACCCTTGAAGACTCGAGGGCACTATCAGTGAGTTGGGAAAAATACAAAACATGCCAATGTTGATGTTTTAATAGCAAACTCAAACCTAGACTTAATTCTTGGCGCAACGTAGTGCCTGAGCATGAGTCTTCTCCCCAAGCAAGAGAAGCCCTTCTAACCCCGAGACAATGAAACAAGGAATGTTTTGCTGCTCTCAGGATTGTAATGAGGATTTCTGCATATTTTTTCTATAACTTCTACTGGAGTATCCAGTATATTGGAAACACTGGTAGAGAGCAGTAGTCACATCGCAGATCTCCTGTTGATAACTGAAACAGTGAGTCGACTCCTTTAGCATATTAAGTCTGTGCAGTAGTGTTTTGAGTTATGGTAACTTTCGTCTTGGTCGGGGTGGGCAAACTTTTTGGCCTGAGGGCCACAGTGGTGTTGCGAAACTGTATGGAGAGCCAGGTAGGGAAGGCTGTGCCTCTCCAACCAGCCTGGCCCCCGCTCCCTATCCACCCCCTCCCGCTTCCTGCCCCCGGACTGCCCTCCTCAGAACGCCTGATCCATCCAACGCTCCTCGTCCCCTGACCACCCCCTCCCGGGACCTCCCCCCAACCGTCATCCAACCGTCCCTGCTCCCTGTCCCCTGACTGCTCTGACCCTTATCCACACCCCCGCTCCTAACTACCCCCCCGGGACCACAGCACCCCTGGGATTCCCACACCTATCCAACGCCCCCTGTTCCCCATCCCCTCACTGCCCCCCCCCAGAATCTCTGCCCCATCCAACCACCCCCTGACCCCTGACTGCCCTCCAGGACCCCCTGCCCTTTATCTACTTCCCCCCCCACCCCCTTACCATGCTGTTCAGAGCAGCAGGAGCTCACAGCCCTGCCGGAGCTGCCTGCACTACCCAGCAGGAGCGGCAGGCCAGAGCGCTGGCGGCGCGGTGCACTGAGGCTGCGGGGGAGGGCCGGGGGCTAGCCTCCCCGGCTGGGAACTCAGGGGCCAGGTAGGATGGTCCCGCGGGTCGGAGTTTGCCCACCTCTGGTCTTGGTAGATGTAAATGCAGAGTCCTAGGATTTAAGGCCTGAAGGGATCACCAGATTATCTAGTCTGACCTCCAGGATATCACAGGCCACTAAACACCATCCAGCACCCGCACACTAAACCCAGCCACCAAAATTAAACCACAGTATTACAGCCCACAGGAGACTAGAGTATTATGTGCCACAGGCAGAGAATAGGGAGGACTGAGGTGCTGCTTCTCATTAGGGCTCTCATTTACTCACCTGTGTTTAAACCAAAATTCTTTTGAAAAGCAAACCGGTGGTCCTTTGAACTACTACAGTGTGGCATCCCTTAACAGTTTTCATAGTTTTTCTTGAGCTGGTGCTTCATATCCAAGAAAATGGAGAGAGTGTTGGTTAGTGGTTCTATCCAGGGACTGGGAGTCAGTCACTGAATTGCTTTGTGACCACAGGGCAAGTCATTCTGACCTCTGTGCCCATGTTTACCCCCTGTTTACAATTACTATTACCTGCTTCATGGAGGTTTTGAGGCTTGCTCAGGATTTGTAATGTGCTTGGAGATCCTGGGATGAAATGCATCCTTGAAATTCTACGTATTCTCAAATAAGCTGATGGGCAGAAGAACAATTACAACAAGAGCTATCTTTATTTTTATGCCTGATTTTTTATTGAGTCATAATTAATAGTTCCTCTTTTCTCTGTCTCTTCTAGGTTCGTCATGCTCTTTATGGATGACTTGGGCCACATTTCCCAGTGGAGTGCCATCATGGCCGGAAGCCTGGCTGGCACGGTTGCAACCGTAGTGACTTACCCTACCGATGTGGTAAAAACACGACTCATAGTGCAGAACCGGTTGGAGCCATCTTATAAAGGGATTCTTCATGCTTTTTACACAATTTATCATCAAGAAGGATTCCTTGCACTTTATCGCGGTGTTTCGCTGACTGTATTAGGTAAGCTAATAATGGGAAAGAGTGGGGTATTTTAGCTTTACTGTACGTTATGTATTGAAACATCAATATGATGCCCCTGCAAGTTTTCCCAGTTCATTTTAAATGTGCAAGCAGTAAAATGAATCTCTCTGTAGAGGACATCTAGATGTACAAAGCACTGTCGGTCACAACTTGTTTCACAATTTTGTTATTTCTGCTGTAGCAGAGTTGTCTCTAAATGATGAGCAAGTGCTGCCAGTTTTATCTTTCATGGGTGTGGCTAAAAGAATTTGAGAAGATACACTTGCCTAGCTTTTCTGGATTACCTGGTTGCATTTAGAGGCAGCCTGTTTCTCCTTCACTTAACTTAAGAAAAATGATGTATACCCAGAGTGCACCGTGGCTGTAATACAGTCCTCCTGAAAGGTGAGTCAAAGCAGTGGCCTTCCTCTTTACTTGGGGCAGATGTGTCATTTTTATTTATTTTGTAAAATGTTTGACTCTCTACTCTGTAGCTTTGCAGAATACCACATTTTAACATACCGTAACTGTGCATAAATTGATTCGGACAAAAAAAATGAGCACTAACAGCTTACAAGCAAAACTTAAAATTGGTGACAGCAGAAAACAGAAATCGTATGCCAGGCAAGAGAGAAGAACGCGACTCATCAACTTGGGCTGTAGGGCAGCCCAGTTGTGTGAGGAATGGAACAAAAGATTGACCTTTCGTGAGATCAAAACAGTAAGGCACCAACACAATATACAAGCCCTTTTGTAAACGTAAATGCCTAATGACCTATTTGGACCCTGAAACCTGAGGTTTAAATAAGCAAGACATCCCCTTGATAAACGAATATCTAACAAGTAAAGGTTTTTAGATATTTAAGTCTGATCCAAGTGAGCAAAGCAGAGTTTAAAATGGCTTACAGTCCCTGGCATTTAGACAAGGCTAGGAGGAATATTATACTGTGTGCTCACGTGAATCTTTTCTGTCTGGTTTGCTTTATAGGTGCTATCCCATTTTCTGCTGGCTCATTCTTTGTTTACATCAATCTGAATAAAATATGGCAAGAGCCCAGCTTTCGCTTCTCTCCTCTTCAGAACTTCATAAATGGCTGCCTAGCAGCTGGGGTAGCACAGACACTCTCCTTCCCCTTTGAGACCGTAAAGAGGAAAATGCAGGTACGGAGCATCGTTATTGTTACCATTTTGGTGGTAGTCATATTGTCAGTGTTAGTTTCAAGAGTTTGGGGCCAGGCATTAGCCAGTTGATTGTGATTCCTTTTTACCAAGAGTGAATCCTTAGAGAGGTTTAATTATTCCTGGCAGTAATGGCCGAGACTTTTTTGGCTTAGGTTTTGTTAAGACCAGTTTAAGTGGTATCATGCGATCAACAATATTTCTTGATGTTATCTTATTTTCATTAAAATTTCATCACCATCATCAGAGTACCAAAGAATTGTCATCATCTGGTGGCTGCTTGACCTAAGTCAAATGAGCTGATATCCTGCTCTTGGTGTGCAGGTATCCACATCATAAATGCTCCCATCATAATTGGCAGCCTTGTTGACAGTCTCAGCTTGGAAGCCAAACAAAAGGGATGGAGACTACTTGGGGAGGCCCCTTTGAGTCAGGGTTCAGGCCTATTGAAGTGGAAGTGTTCACTGCTTCTCTATTCAACAAGTAAACATGGGACTTCATTTCTAAGGCTCTCAGGGTACTTGTACATTGCAAAAAAGACCCACGGTGCCGAGGCTCGGAGCCCATGTCAGCTGAATCGGGCTCATGCTATGGGGCTAAAAATAGCACTGTAGACATTCCTGGTTGGGCTGGAGCCCAGCTTGAGACCCTATTTTTAGCCCCATAGCCCAAGCCCCATAAGCCAAGTCAGTTAACCTGCACTCTGAGACTTGCTGTGGTGCAGTTTTTTTGTAGTGTAGATGCACTCTGTGTCTGATACCCTACCTGAGCACAAACTTTGGGACTAGGACGATGAGTAGTGGGAATATCCCTTCCTTTCAGTTCTCTCCTCAGATCTACTAAACTCATGCTTCTGCCCGATAGTGTAATAAGGAAAACTAGTTCCCCCTCAGTTCAAACTGGGATTTAAATTCCCTTATTGTTTTTAGGACAGTTGTAACACAGTTCCCCAAAATAGTGTGAAATCTGATTTTCCCCCTCCCCCTGCCTACCATTCTGTCCTGAATCCAGAGCTTTGCCTTTTTTTTTTTTCCCCCCTCCATACTCATATGAAACAGTTCGCTGAGTTGCTTGTATTGTTCCCTGTGTTGGAGTTCCTACACGCATTCCACGTAAGTTCATAGCTAGCACAGTCTATAGAGAATTAGGCAGGGACCAGGTCATAGTCTCATGCTTTTCTCATTAGCCTTAACCACCTACATTTCAGTGCACCACTAATTTGTGCACTAAGTTTTCATAGCTAGTGAGAAGGAAAATTCACAGGCTTTCAGTCTTATGTTAAAAAGATCCGTTTATAGTTTGCTCCTCTGGAGCAGTACAGTTGGGGAAGCAAAAACATCATTTCTTTTCAGCCACTAGGGTGTGCTGTTTCACCTTTTCTTTTCTTTTTTTATAGATAAGTGCCAGCTGCTCTCTGTTGGGTACTTCTGTATAGAATGAAGTGAGCTGTAGCTCACAAAAGCTTATGCTCAAATAAATGTGTTAGTCTCTAAGGTGCCACGAGTCCTCCTTTTCTTTTTGTGAATACAGACTAACACAGCTGCTACTCTGAAACCTGTATAGAATGAGAAACTCTGGGTTTATTGCCCTATCTCTGTAGAGAACTGTCCTACACTTCCAGCAAATAAATGTCTTTAAAAAAAAAAAAGACCAGAAAGAAGAAATTGAACAAAAATATAAATATTTTCTCTGTTCTACAGTGATTTGTTTTCACCTTTGCTGCAATTTGTATACTTGTCAAGTGCCTTACAGTCTTAACGTGATTTTTTGAGCTTAAAGACCCCCCAACTCCCCATAACGCTTTACTAACAAGCTGTGGGGAAGGCAGGAGGATACATATAAATTCAATCAATCCTGATTTGTTATTTTTAAGTAGGAGTGGTTGAACTTGCTCAAACTGCCAAGTAAAAAGCCATCGAAAATCATAGCCTGGCTGACCCTGGGGGCTGGCTAAAGCTGGGTTGAATCGATCTACAAAGTTGTTTCTAAAAGTTAGCATAAGCATGTTGCTCAGTCTTGTGGGGGATCAGTTCCACACTGATCTCGCCTGCTGAGGGCCTGAATCTCCTCTCGCTGAAGCAAATGGAAAGGCTCCCATTGCCTTCAATAGGACGTGGACTGGACCCTGAAAGTGCTCTGAAGGAGGAATGCTCTGTCCCCAGTACAGAGGGGAGTCAGTGCGTGAGGGAGTGCAGAGTAGCCATGATGATGTCAGCAACAGAAGGGCAGTGACAACGTGGGACCTGGGAAGGAGTGGGGAAATGGAACATCCCAGAGGTACGGTGGGGAAAACAATAGGAGGAAGAAAAGAAAGGAGCTAATACCTTTTGTAACCATGAATCTGTCCCAACTGTCTCTTCTGATCTGTTTCCATCTGGTGAGCCTAATCACTGGGAAATAAAAACATGTGATGTACTGAAATGTTTAGCTACCGCAGTAGGCTAGCATGAGTGCTCTGCAGTGGCACATGGGGAAACTCTGGTTCATTTCACAGACCTGGACTCTTGCTTGCTGGGTGAGGAGGAGCTGAGAGCTCTGGGGCAGACTTGTGGCCACAAGGAGTCCCTCTGATGGACTTCAGAAATGAAACTAGCAGGCTGCCAAAGGAGCGTCACCAATCTTCCTGCCCAAGGAGATCCAGTGGCTCAAAATTGGTGTTGGGCAGGGGAAATTGGGGAGTCTCAAGGCTCTGTCAGATCCCCCTGTGAGAGAGGGAACTGTACAACCATCAGGAAGAAAACCTAGACCCCACTAATATAGCAGTGGTCTGGAACTGCAGCACTGATCCAAGGAGGTGAGAGTAGGACTGGGTTCTAGGAACACTTGAGTTCTAATCCCAGCTCTGTAACTGACTTGTTAGACAGCCTTGGGCAAATCACTTGAACTCCATCTATTTGCATGTCTGAATAACACTTAATTCCTCAGTTAGGAGTTGTATGGACAGTTCTTTGAAGATACATACCACTATTTAAGGACTAAGTACTACTAACATTTATCATAGTTACCTTCATCCATCCTTTCCAGTGTTACATATCTACAACCAGATCCTGCCCCACTGATGTCAGCAGGAGTTTTGTCACTGACTTCAATGGAACAGGCTCAGACTCTCCATTGTTTTATATTTTGGTGGTGATTTAGTCTGTCAAACTTGTTCCTGTAACCATGGCTCTCCCCTTCCCCTCTTCACCCGCAGGGTTATAGTTAACATGTTTAGCTTTTTTTAAAAAAAAAATTGCTATATTTGACGCGAAATATAGTCGAATGCTTTTTGATTTTTTTTAATTAAAAACAAATTCTAATCAGTCATTTTGAATGTGTGAGCCCTCTCTCTCTATCGTGATTATCCTAATTTTATCCCTTTGTCTTCCTCTTTTCATTTTGCTCCTGTTTGGCATGTTAGAGAATTGAGAGGTACGGTATGCATGTTTTGGCATGGAACCTATGGCTTATATTGTGAATCTAGAGGGTGGGGTTAGTCAGAGGGAAATTTCTCAGTAACGCTTTCTGTGTTACCAACTTTTAGAAGAAATAAGTAAATTATTGCTTAGGTGAAAGAGAACCGAAGACTAGATCCTTCCCTCCAGTATGAGATGGCCTTTATCTTAGCCCATCATAGTGCACAAGGTATTGGAAGGCAGGATACAGACCTAATGATTGAAAAAGGAAATAGCTGGATAACTTTTATTCAAAGTTTAGAAGAAAAACTTAGGGGGTGTTGAGTTGACATTTTTAACATGTACTGTGAAATCTTTGTTTGAATCCAAGTACGTGCTGAAAACCTCACTAAAATTTTCACATTAAAATTTAATGAAATTTTGCATAGCTGATTTGTGTTCCATTGGCATTATAGGGGTCACTTTAGGTTAAAAATTGTATATGTTAAATAAATTTGTATGTTACATATAACACCATAGATATTAAACCTCAAAATTATTTCTTACTTTTTCACTCACTTTTTGCATTTCGTTCAGTTTGAACAATGAAAATAGTCTAATCAGTTTCATTTTTATTTTTAGTCAATTTCTAATTAATGTCTTTATTAGGCTGTCATGCACTAGCACAATGATGCAATATTTGTTTGCAAATATTAAAAGGAAATGTAGGGGAGGAGAAGAGGTGTTGAGGTTTTTTTAATTGCTTTCTTAGGACTCTCTTAATATTTCTAAGGTAATTCAATCCAAATAAAAACTGCCAGTTATAAATACTCTCATCTTCCATCAGTAGCATGAAAAATATTGAGGAGTTGTTTAAACCAACATCCAATTTCCCAGATGAATATGTAATACTGTATCAATGGACCTTGCACCTTTATTAAAGTGAATTCAAGATTCTCTCTCTCTCTGCTGTTATCTTCAGCCAGTCTGTAGTAGGGGAAACCTTTCTTTATGGGGGATCCCAGGGACAAGGGAGGCACTGGTAGCATGGTTCCACTTTCTCCACCCTATTCCCATGGTTTGGGTGATTTCCATCAGATCTTTGTACACTGCACTGGCCCTCTTCCTCTGCAGGTGTTTCCACAGGAGGGGATGCTCTGAGCCTTGGATTTCACTATAGCTGTTATGTGTCATATACGGGATTATAATTAGAAGAGTACTGAACCCGTGCTATACACAATGGGACTAAAGTTGTATCAAAAGGGTTTGTTGGGGTTTTTTTGCACCATAACAAAAGTGACTTGGGTAGAGAAGAATCACACTTTATTCCCCTCCTTCCCAAGGTTTCAAATCAGGCCACCCCATCTTTCTGGATATCCAGAGATTCCTACATCAGGTCTTCCCTTCCTCCAGCCCATGGGAGTTGAGCATGCTGTATTGAGCATGAGTATTTCTGGCCTCTGTGGACCCAGAGACCTAAACATGGATCACACATGTGGCCAACAAAGTCAATGGGCTGGTCCAACAAAGATATTTTTAAGCTAGAACCCGTCTTGAAGTAAAGCTCAGGGACTGAGCTCCAGTAGGTAGGCTTACAGAAACAAGCAAGTTTGGGGTCCAGGCTGAAATTCCAGGCTGGCACACCGCTTTGCACAGGTGACCTGTAGCATTAAGCTTGGTTCTAAGACTCTTACAATATGAAGACACAAGTGTGTCAGCCTTCACAGCCTTAATTCTGAATTGTTTGTGTTAGTATGATAGATTCTTAGGGCAGAACTTTCACAAATGGCCCTGAAACTGGCAGACCTTTCAGTCTGTGTACATTTTTATAACCACAGAACCTTATTTGCATGCACAAACTGCAGCTGTACTTGCCAATCGGTTAGCTGGCCTCATTCAACCTTAATGTGGCACTGGTGTTTTCATTGTCCCTGAAACTATCCATCCTTGGCCTGAAACTCCCTGGCAGTCCGTTGCTAAAGGAGCAACAGAGTCCAGGGCTAGGGTTGCACTAGAAGCTTTTGTCAATATAGCAATGTTGGTTTGGGGTGCGTTTTTTATTTATTTATTTTGGGGGTGGGGGCATGACATTTCTATACCAGCAAAAGTCCTAGTGTAGAAGGAGCTACAGTAGCAAAAGCACTTTTAGCCAACATAAGCTGCATCTACACTAGCAGGGTTCGCCAATATAGCTAGACCAGCAAACCTTCTGTAGTGTAGACTAAGCCGAACAGAGTTCAGCTCCTTACAGCTATTGCAGGATTCAGTGTCTATATATATTTGGCATTGATTGCACACCATTCCATGTGTTATGAAGAAACCTCTCACAGGAATGTATCTGTTGGAGTGCATCATGGGAAGATGCTTCCATACCATTTTAACACCAGGTTATGCATTCAGTGGACTGTAACTGTCCTTTTTGGAGCAATCAAAAACAAATGGATATGATGTTCTTCACTTCCTGTCCTAAACAGTTGTGCAGGGTTGCTCTGGGCTGTTGCCACACCTCACCCTGGAAGTGGCTACTTTTCAGTGGGGAATTGCATTAATATTGGGTGTAGTTTATATATTCGTTCATAGGTGCTAGAACTAGGGGTGATGGGGGTGTGACAGCACCCCCTGGTTTGAAGTGGTTTCCATCATATACAGGGTTTACAGTTTGGTTCAATGGCTGTCACTGCCCCGACTATAAAAATTGTTCCAGCACCCCGTATCAGTTTGTAATGTGTTTTGGGATCCTTTGGGATAAAAGGTGCTATGCAAATGTAATTTTTTTTATTAATAAAAAGTGATTAACTACTATGAATTTGCAGTAGCAGATTCTGAAACCTTTAGTAAGGGACATACTGCATTATAGGATTGCCTGACCATTCATTAAACCCAGTTTAGAGCCCCTGGAGCACACAGTCAATCTAAAGTCAATAAAGAGCTTGTATATAATTGTTTTTTGGTTAAAATAGCTCCATAGTTAGGGCCTTGTGTGGTAAATGTCAGCCTAACACAACTGTTAGAGGTGGGTTATAAGCAAAGCCTGGGCAAGGAAATGGGATCCAATAGTCTTTTATTATAAAAAGCATTTTCCATGTGAGCCATTGAAATGAGGGTTTGTCAGATTGTTACATTCCAACACTGCCTAAGTGTGAGTAACTGTTGTACAGAGAGAGCTTAGGCAGTGGGATGGTTCCCGGTGCTTTAAGGCCAGTCTCTGAGTGCACTTGTATTATAGCATCCCTGCGATTTACAAGATTTGGTTTTCCTGCCAGCTGGGAATATGAAAGTTATTCGAGTCATGAGCCAATTTATTTAAAAAACAAAAAAACACCCGGGTCATGTGGTTCACATGACATCTAAAAAGCATACGTGCTTTAGGACCTTTTGCACAAAAGCTGTTTGTTTAACTCCTTATGTGCTGGTGCCTCGGAACCTTTTAAAGATGAAGCTATTTGAATGAGTAGAGTGGTATATTACACAGTGTAGATAATAAGGAGCAATACTGTTTTTTAAAAATCGTAGATACTTTGTATAATGGGCATCCATTGTTTAAATACTCTGGGTTTTATTGTTGAAGGGACCATGTCTCTATTTGTCCTGTTAATTCAACCCCAACACTATTTGTCTAATCCACCCGAATCTGCATAGTTTAATCTGTTTACATATTTTTAATTGGCATCAAAGTGTGGTTTCTGCTTCTGCATAGATGAAGAGAGAGATTCAAAAGTGCCCTGAGATCTTCCATCATCCCCTGTCACTTCCAGACAGGCAGAAAGGATCTGTGCTTAAAAGGCCAAACTCACCCTGAGTGTAGATCAGATGATTTCAGTGCATCGGGAACATATTCGTCCTCTTATTTCATGAGAAAGACAATACCTCCATGCAGCATTTCTCTTCTTCCCTAGACTTGTATGTTTGCAAAGCAATGGGACTAATCAACTAATTTGCATTCTAACTTGTGATTCCTATCACCATCCCAAACTCCCTCTCTCCTCATGGTACTGTAGTGTTAGCATTAGGCATGAGCCCAAGTCCTGGAGTGGGACCTGAACTCATGACTAGCCTGACTAGGAGGGGAGTGTTGCCAAATGGATCGCATCAGAGTCCATTTATTTTCTATGGGCTTTTTCTTTGCAATCACTTCCAGCTACTGGCCATGTCAACATTTTATTTATTTGGCAAATAACGTACTTAATACAGCTCAGTCACTGAGGTTATTAAAGAGCAAGATACGTGAGCTTTAGGAACTACAGTCCCTGGAGCACCACTGGCCAGTTGGGTGCAATTCTTGCCTCAGTGAAACGTGAGACTTTCCTTCTGCCAAAGCTCGAGTTGGCTTTTCTCTGGCCCAACCACTTAGAGGCATTTCTCTCAGAAACCCCAAAGCAGGGGAGAGACGCCTGGAGACGGACTGTCCATATGGTTGTCGTCATAAAACTGTGGTGTTAAAATTTTGTAGTACAGTAGGTTTTGTTGTTGATCTGAGGGGGTTTTTCCTTACGTGAAAAGGCAATACAAATAATTAGCAGTAGGACTGGTCATAGCTGACCCTTCCTCAGCCCTGTGATGCCTCCCCTGGAACTGAACAGATTTAATAGTCCTGATCTGGTTGGCAATAACTACTACTACCTCGCTCTTCTGTCTCCTCTTTTCTCCAAGGAGGTAGGAAGCTAGGAGTAATAAACAAGGATCTCAGACTGCTTAGCGAATTAAGCTAAATAAACATCTCTCTGTGGAAGGTGAGGCATCTATAGGCCTCACCCACCAGGGAAACGCAGCCACCTCTGAGGTGTTCTGAGGCAGTTGTTTGTTGTCATTCAGCAGCACTGCTCAACATTTTTGGGGGAAAGGAAGTGAAACTTGTTGTATCTGATTGAAACTGCAGGAGGCAGACTGAATGGAATGTATTTCCCTGTGCTGGAATTTAACCAAGAGAGAAGGTTAAGAGAGGGACTGTTTGGAAACCGAAGTAATGAAATCAGTGTTGTCCCCGTGTGTGTGGACACTCTTAAATCAATTAAGAGAGCCTTGTATCAATCATGGGTTTATCTATATACAGAGTTTCACTGCTATAACTTAATGTGTAATTTTAAACTGATAACTGCGCAAAAGGCTGTGTGGACACTCCCGGCTATTGGTTTAAACTTTCCCTTTCAGTTTAGGTCCAATCTGTTGCTAATCACCATAAACTAAACTGCAATAGGCCCCTGCCCCTCTTAAACCAAAGTAATGCCCCAGTCCTGTCAAGACATATGCAAATACTTAATTTTGCATACAACTGAAATCAATGGAACAAGTCCCCATACGTGAAGTTAACCATGCATGTTTGCAGGACTTGGGCCCAAGACTGTCTGCACAGGGGTTTGCACCAGTTTAAATAAACCAGTGCAAATTTGCATGCAGACAATGCTTTAGCTTGTGTCAATTTCTTACCACTTTGAGCTAAATCAATATAAGGCACTCCAAAACCAAAATGAGGATTGCACTGACTCTCTAGAAAAGGCCTCTGTCCTCATTTCAAGGGTATCTTCATCATCATGAGCATAGAAGCAAAAGCAAACTTTTTCTTTTTTGTCAAAGCTTAGGCTCAGCAGCAAGGGATGTATTCCACGGCAAAGGCAGAAGCCACAGAATACAAAAGCCCTGATCCTAACCTATTTAATGCTGTGCCAGAGGCCAAATTCTACTTGCTTTGCTCACTGGAGCTGCCCCGTTGATTTCAGCAAGAGAGGCAGGGTTTGACCTGAGATCAGGGGGTTTTTCCCTCCTCTTACCCAGAAGAGGACAAAGTGTTCCTAGAGTGCAGGCAGCTGTTCTCATCTATTGCTCTGGAGACAATTGACTGCTGTTACCTCACAGCGGATTACCTTTCCACATGTCTGAATGGCCTGTGTGGGCCTTACTGTATGTTCTGGTCCACGGTTAATCTGGCTGCAATGTTGTAGGTTGTAATTTGGTCCGTGCTGTGTAAAATTGCTCACACATTCTTAAAACTGGTTCTTTATTTGCATTTTGAAATTGTTTGCCATCTATGGGTAGCGAAATATTCTTTGAGGCCCAAATCCTTTCATCCTCATTCAATGAAAATTTCCATTGACTTTGGTGGGAGTATTTCCTGAGTGGGGACTGCAGGATTTGGCCGTCCATTTCCTTTCAACTATGATTACACCTTGCTGCTGCAAGTGTCCCTATTAACCCAGCCTTAAAAGACTTCACCGTTCTTATTTTAGATTCCGGATTAAGTGAAATGAACTGTTGAGCTTTATCATAAGTTGCTTTCCTTCACTGCTGAGTTGTTTTTTAGCTGTGATCTTTTGAATGTGTATAGAATTTGTATCAATAAAAGAGATTTACTATATTTAGTGATCAAAATCCTAAATCCCCATTACAGTACTACAAGAATATATTGTTAAGTCCTCTTTCACCCTCCCTGGGTCATTTGTACCACACACCTAGAAGGTAAAAGTACCTCCAAGACAATTTCGTACTAAGATAAATTTTATCCCATAGGAAAGGAAGAAGAGTCTGAACTTAGGACCAGATTTTCAAGATGGCCTCCATTTTTGTGCCTGTAGTTTGTGGGTACAAAAAATCATAGCTGCAGTGTAGGTCACTTAAATATCTAATAACACCAGCAGATCAGATACTTGGAAATCTACGTGTCCTAAATTGCTGGTGCAAAATCGTATGCCGTTACGTGTGCCTGCAAAACTGTGTGTGTGTGTGTTATGCTACCCATAAAAACTATACTCAGTAGGTGTGTTCTTTTTAACAAGCAATTAACCACTCCTCCCCATTATATAAACCAGGTTGGGTTTCTGCAGAGCTTGGATAATGAAACTAGTCTGAGCTGTTCTGTTAGTTTCACTTTTAGCTCTCCTGCTCTAGTGCAGTTGTAGGGATTAGTGTTGTAGGGATGTGTGAATCCTCCAGCATCAACTGATAACCAAACCAAAGTTTTAATTTAGGTTCATAGACTTTAAGGCAGGGGTAGGCCACATCTGGCCCTTCAAACATTTTAATGTGGCCCTTGAGCTTCCAACAGGGAGCAGGGTCGGGGGCTTGCCATGGCTCCGCGCGGCTCCTGGAGACAGCGACGTCTCACCTCCGGCTCCTACACGTAGGGGCAGCCAGGGGGCTCTGCACACTGTCCCTGCCCTCCCCCTCCAGAGCCCTCACCCCCTCCTGAACCCCAGCCCCCAATTTCATGAGCATTCATGGCCTGCCATACAATTTCCATACCCAGATGTGGCCCTCGGGCCAAAAAGTTTGCCCACCCCTGCTTTAAGGCCAGAAGGACTATCATAGTCGTCTAGTCTGACCTCCTCACACCTCGCAGTCCACAGAACCTCATCCACCCACTCCTGTAATAGACCCATAACCTCTGGCTGAGTTACTGAAATCCTCAAACCTTGATTTAAACACTTCAAGTTACAGAGAATTCACCATTTACACTAGTTCAAACCAGCAAGTGACCCATGCCCCATGCTGCAGAGGAACCCCCAAGGTCTCTGCCAACCTGATCTGGGAGAAAATTCCTTCTTGACCCCAAATATGCCAATCAGTTAGACCCTAAGCATCTGGGTGAGACCTACCAGCCAGACATCTCGGAAAGAATTCTGTATAGTAACTGAGCCCTCCCCATATAGTGTCCCTTCTCCATTGGAGATATTTGCTAATAGTAGTTGTGGATGGGCCATATGCCATTGTTGCCAATATCACCATACCATCACCTCCATAAACTTATCATGCTCAGGCTTGAACCAGGTTAGGTTTTTTTGCCCCCACTGCTCCCTTTGGAAGGCTGTTCCAGAACTTCACCCCTCTGATGGTTAGAAACTTTTGTCTAATTTCAAACCTAACCTTACTGTTGGCCAGTTTATATCCATTTGTTCTTCTGCCACCATTGGCCCTTAACTTCTCCCTGTTGTTTATCCCTCTGATAGAGGGAGGGAGAGGAGGGATCATATTTCCCCTCATCCTTCATTGCATTAGGCTAAACAAGCCAAGCTCCTTAAGTCTCCTCTTGTAAGGTAGGAGGTTCTCCATTCCTGTGATTATCCTCATAGCCCTTCTCTGCACCTGTTCCAGTTTGAATTAATCTTTTCTTAAACATGGGAGACAGAATTGCACACAATATTCCAGATGAGGTCTCGCCAGTGCCTTGTATAATTGTAGTAACACTTCTCTATCTCTCCTGGAAATACCTTGCCTAATGCATCCTAGGATTGCATTAGCCTTTTTTATGGCCGCATCACACTGATGGCTCAGAGTCATCCTGTGATCAACTAATACACCCGAGTCTGTCTTCTCCTTCTGTTACTTCTAACTGATATGTCCCCAGCTTATAGCAAAAATTCTTGTTAGTCCCTAAATGCATGACCTTGCACTTTGAACTATTAAATTTCATCCCATTTCTATTACTCCAGTTTTCAACGTCCTCCAAATCTTCTTGTATGATATTCCAGTCCTTCTGTATGTCGGCAATACCTCCCAGCTTTCTGTCATTTGCAGATTTTATTAGCATACCCCCACTTTTTATGCCGAGGACACTAATGAAAAACTTTAAGATTGGTCCTAAGACGGGTCACTGAGGAACTCTTTACCTTTACCTCTGTCCTTAATTACTTTCTCTTTCAAAATATGTTCTAAGACCTTGCATACAGTGAGGTCAAACTAACGGGCCAGTAGCTGCCCAGATCACTTTCTTTTCCTTTCTTAAAAACAGGTACTATATTTGCAATTCTCCAGTCATAGACTACAACCCCTGAGTTCACAGATTCCTTAAAAATAGTGTTAAATGAAATGTTTACATGTTTTTTAATAATATTTTCTAGCTTTGTAAAGCTTTCTTTCCTTTTTCAGAACCTAAAATTTTAACTTGAACTACTGGATAAAATAACTTTGATTTAAGTTGTGCCATTGTTTTCAGGCTGACACTTCCTTTGAGAGTCTTTTGGTTCTCAAGTACTGTGTCTAAGGGCTTGTTTTTATGGCTCCAGTAAGCCAGAAAGGTGGGGCGGTATGGACCTCACGTCACAGATAAAAATCTTGATAATGGCTTTTACAATGGTGAATGTTACTATAAATAATCTCTCAATCAATCACGTTAGAGTCTGTAGGCAAATTAGAAATCTGGTTCTTTGAGACCTACCATTCTTTTTTAACATTTTCCAGAGTAGTTTTACTGCTGACAAAATCTTATTTAAATCTGCCGTACAGCGTACCCTACATTTGTATTGTACACAGAAATGCCACCCTTTGATATGTGCCTTTGCAGTGTACAAAATGGCTAAAGTGATTAAGCTAAACTAATGCACTTAATTCTTGCAAGTCCTCCCCTGCACATTGGAAAGGAAAGGATGCATATGCTTAGCAGCATTGTCATCTTCCTCAGGTATTTTAGCTACTTCTCCCTTTTTCACTACTTAATTGTCCACAGTTTCCTAGGCTTTTGGAATCTGTTTCAAAATATCCCTGTCACTTCGGAAAGCAGAAGCATGTGTCAAATCCATCCTGGGTTTTTAGTGACCGGGGGGGGGGGGGGATTTTCAAAAGTGTGTGAATTACTTGTGCTCCTAAATCTCTTGGGTGCTTTCAAAAATCCCACCCACTTACCATGCATTGATTGCACTTTGACCTAAGGAATCTTGGCACAGATCCACAAAGGGGTTTAGGCATTGCAACGTTGAGTGTCACAGTGCCTAATTTTTTAGGTGCCCAGAAAATCATAGGATCACCACCGTGATTCCCCAAAGCCAAGTTAGGTGCCCACGCTCCTGTGCAACGAATGGGGAGAGACTGGAGCCTTAGAATGGGACCCACAAAATCCAGTGCACTAGGCAGGGAGCCACCTAAGCTAGCCAAGGAAGATATCAACAACGAGGAGAGGGAGGTGCTAAACCCTGTCCCTCTCATGGAGACAGATGCCTCCCTGCATCCCAGATTTAGGCACCTATCTTGGTTAGCAAGCCACAAATGGGAATCAGCTGCCTGGATTCACCTGGTTTAGGCCCCTAAGGCATTTCCTGTGGGAATGAGTTAGGCACCTGCCTCGCTCCACACAAAACATCTGGAGGAGGAGCTGCTGCTGCTGCCCCCACCCACCTTATAACTTTTAGCCTAATGGTTAGAACACTCGCGTGAGTTCTAGGAGACCAGAGTTTAATCCCCCTCCCCCCGCACTGCCATCTGCTGGGAAGAGGGGGGCATAGTAAGGATAAAAATATGATGTTAGTCTTCAGTATGTTTCCATTTTTTACCAGCTAAACCAGGGCTGCCAAACGATTGAAATTCTAGAGCAGACGCATCTAGCAAACATCAACAGGTATCAGTTTGACAGAGAAGTTTGTTACAGGCTTATCACCTTGAGGAAGCTGTGGGTTTTTCAGCCAAACTAAGAAGGAATATTACACCACTTGCTGTTATAGATCACTGGGGAAATGTAAGAGAATTATATCAATATTCACCAGTAAATTAACAGTTAAACTCCCGCTAATATAAGATCACTATCAGTAATATAAAATTACTGATCTTCAGTGATCAGACCTGCATGTGCAATCACATGCCTGGAAAAGAGTCTGCCTTGTCATATGTACGAACAAATCCCTGATTTGCACATGCAAAGTGGACCTACATCTGTGTCCATACAGATGGATGAGGATCAGATTATTGAAGATCAGGCCATCCTAACTGTTCTAACACAGTGAGAGATTAATGGTGAAAGGATTTTGCTACTCAGATTGACCCATTGCACTTTTGTTCCATGTGAACCAAGTGCACGCTGGTCTAGTAGATTATGACATAATATCATGTATTCATGTGACTTTGCATTTTGGTAGTTTAAATCTTACTGTGTTTGGGGGTGGCTTGGATATGTTATTCAAGTTACACCATGTACAGTGCAACGCAGAATTAGTAGTAGACTTCTCCTATACTCTAGATTTAAAATATCTTCCCACCCCAACTGGTTCCCTTTCAATAAGACCTCAGGCAGAATTGTTAAGTCTTTGAAATATAATTGACTAAAGCATGGTAAATAGACAAAGGCCACCTGTTTCAGCATTTAAGTGTTGAACACCTATAGAAATGAAGGAATTAAACAAATCAACTCAATTAAAAATAATTAACACCTGTTGTGGTTTTCGTTTGAACAGGCTCAGAGTCCTTGCCTTCCCCATTATGGAGGGGTTGATATCCGTTTTACTGGCATGGTTGACTGTTTTAGGCAAACTGTGAAGACCAAGAGCGTGCTCGGACTCTGGTGTGGACTCACAGCCAATCTGCTCAAGGTGCGGATTTCCTCCATTCTGATCAGTCTGTATTTAAATGCAATCTGAGACACATGACCAACTAATTGGTGGTTGGAACTGTAACACACATGATGTCCCTCTTCTCCTCTCCTTCTGAAGAGTGTATTGATTAGACACTTTGTGACAGCAACGGTAGAGGTTTGCCCTTCCTCGGGTTACAATGTAGCTGTTTGAGCTTTATTGGTTTGGTGTTAATGGCCACCTGCAAGTTGCTGGCTTTCATATGACACCATCCTCATCAAAAGCGTTCGAGGAAGTGGCAGAGCCTTTTGGTGGAAGTTTATTCACACACACGTGGGAAATAACAGAGAAACAGCAGGGAAAATGGCTAAACATAAAGAGCCAGAATTTCAGCTACTGTAAGTCAGGATAGCTTCATTGACTCTGCTTGGGACAAAAGAAAGGACGCATTTCTGCCACATACAAAATGCATCCCAAATGTTCTGTTAAAACAAATCTTAACTGTTTTAAACATTGTGTTGTTTAAGTTCAGCACAAGCCCACTTCCTCACAATAATTTGCTAAATCGGGTTGTGCCTATAATAAACCAAGTCTTAACTCAGCCTGGTACCTGTAGAATGGCACAACTCATTTAGGGTCAGATTCTCAATTGGTGTAAATCCGCATTGCTGATGAGGCCAAATCAACAATGAAGTCCTATAAATCCTAGCTTTGTAACTGAGTAGAGAATATTGATAGTGACTCTAAATTAATAACTGGTTTCAATCTTCTTTTTTTCCCCCACAGATTGTCCCATACTATGGTGTTATGTTTAGCACCTTTGAGTTCTGCAAGCGGGTCTGTCTCTACAGAAATGGTTATATTGAATCTCCCTTAAGCTACAAGCTAATTCCTGGAGTGGACCAGAGTTTACAACCACAAGAGTTGCAAGAATTAAAGTTCCTCCGAAGAGGAAATTTTGAGCCACCGAAGCCAACTCTTGAAAATTGACATTGGAAAGTCCATTGAACAAATGTATGTTGCCATCATTCTCGGCCAAGTCCACAATCTGAAGAAAGCGTAGCAAAAAGGAAGACACATTGCACTCGAGGTAGCAGCACCTCCGTTTACTGTATGGCCTTCCCTGGGATTGAAACGCCCATGTCAAACATGACTAAACCTTGTAACTCATGTAGTGAATTGATACAGTCAATTCAAGCTTATCTGAAGGATACAAACATTTTGAAACTACAACAATATTGGAACTTGAAATCTACTCAGTTTGGGGGTTTTCAATGCTGAATAGCTTTTTAATGCTAAAACCACTTGCAGAAAATAAGTGATGAGAGCCATGATCCTGAATTATGATTCATTCAAAAATATTAGGGAAGTTTAAGTACATTTGTAACACTTGAGAGCACTGAACGCATAGCTTCAGAATAGATATATGGTTAAAAATAGAATAAAATATATACTGTGTACAGTACACATTTCTACTGAAATCTGTCTGTTACTGATACAATATAGACTTGGAATTCTGGATACGCAGTTTTTGTCCCCACATAATTCACATTTGTTGTCCTCCTAATTCTGGTATTAATTTCGTCCTCCTAATTCTGGTTTTCACCTTTTGTAAAACTTATTTAAGAACTGAATAATTTTCTGAGTCCCCAGTTGCAAAGAAAAATGAAAACATGCTGCAGAGGTTCTCTTGCAAAGAAAGAACAGTAATATGTGAAACAGCACTGAAATGATCATCGAACAGTCCGAAATGCAAACTGAGATGTGTATCCCCACCCTGACCTATTTCTGCAAGTACCTGAATTATTTCAGCTTTGGGGGGAAAACAAGACTGTTGATATACTGTGGTCATTTTTGTTATGACTAACTCTATCTCCTACTGTGTGAAAAATGCATATACCAAACGCATTAGATATTTCAGTGTTAACCCCCTTATATGTTTGTCAATATTTTTAAAGGTGTATTTTTTATATTAAATTAATTTTCAGAGATGACCGTTTTATGGTCAGAGCTTAGAACGCTACAATGCAATACTTAACCTCACCATCTCCTTACAGACACAAACAGGGGTGGTCCTCTTTAACTGCTGTGACCTATAAGTCAATGTATTTTCATGCTTTTCTGAGGAGGGGACCTCACAGATATAAAACGCTATGGAATGCTATAGCATGAGGACTAGTTTATTCCCAGCTTAGATAAGTGTCCTTCAGGGGCCAGCCCTCAGATCACTAAGAAATGGGTGCTGGGATCCTGATTCTTCCAGGGAAAGTATAAAATTTCTCTATGCGGCATTGTGCCACCCAATCGCATCTGGCACAGCATCCCTGAGTCCAGGTGCCCTCATTGCAGCAGTGTATATCACTCAGGCTCTGTGAGGCAAAGAGTAGTCAGTGGCACTGAGCTATCCTCCCTGACAGAGAAATAAACCTTTGCTCACCCGGGGAAATGTAAAGCAGCAGTGGGTAGAAGACAGTGTTTAAATTCAATCTTAGATGTAAGGAATAAAGCCCTTGAGAGCCAGTATGAAAGCGCCCTTATAGAACACTTTTACAACAATGAGGAAAGTCTTACAGCAGCCCTGTGACAGCTGAGTATTAATGACCCCATTTAACAAATGGATCTCCCTGTCTTCTTTGCCCGAGTTCAGCCCTGCTCTAAGCTGGTGCTTTCAACTGTAGTTGCTTCCAATTATACCAGAGCTGAATTTGATCCAGAAAGGTTCAGGGCTTTACCAAAGACAGCACACCAAGACACTGGAAGAGCTGGGATTGGAATTTGGCCTTTCTTGCATGAATACAGCACACTGTATTCCCTTAGCTTAGACTGGTAATATTTTTAATATTGATACTTTTATGCATGTGGTTTCTAATAAAGAGATGTCGATCAGAAGAAGCAGAGTAGACCATCAGACTGTGTTAAGAGCTGAGCCTAGAAAGGCTGCCCAAAGTTAACTAAGATAGATTAGTTTCAGAGTAGCAGCCGTGTTAGTCTGTATTCGCAAAAAGGATGAAGTGAGCTGTAGCTCACGAAAGCTTATGCTCAGATAAATTTGTTAGTCTCTAAGGTGCCACAAGTACTCCTTTCTTTTTGAAAGATAGATTAGTCTATCTCGTATTTTTTTATGAAAAGCTGGTTGACATGCTTGGCAGACTTAACTGGGCCCTAGGACTGTTCCATCCTAACTGGTTTTGGTGGGTTCTGCTACTTTAGCACTTTCTACCAATTTGATTTTCCTAGAATAATCTTGATCTGATTCCTCCGACCTGAAGGGAAATACTTTCATAAACAATTATATTAATTTCAGAAAAACTCAAAGCTGTATACTGTGCAATAGCTACAGATTATTACTCATTTGTAGGTGACAGGAGGAGCAACCAGATGCTTAATATCCTTACTTAGGTCACCAGTAGGCTTGTCCTTTATATTAATGTTCCATTTATAAACAAAATGTAGGGGGTTAATAAATGAATAATTGTTTTAATAAATGATCAATTGATAGTCTAGCAAGTCCATCAGTTATTTATAACTATCTTTAACACCTTCTCCTGGTGTGCTTATAACCGTCTATACTGTAACATCGTTATATTTGTTAATCATTTCTAAAATGTGACCACAAACCCTAAGCCATACAACACCCCTAAAGACTATGCTGGGAGTATTTCACGCAGTACTGAAATGAAGCACTGCTTGTATAAAATGCAAGACCTGTATAAGAGTGTCCAATAGCATATAAGAAGTGAAGAATATCATGAAAGTGGAGGGGAAACAGCTAGGCAGAATGTAACTGAGGTGAAATTTGGATTGATGTCCAGGCTTAGCGCCCTACACTAACAAAGATATTAGGGAACATTTAAAACTGAGATCTAAAAACATCCAGGCTGATGACCACTCAGTTCCCCCATGCTGACTGCTCACTCCACTAACTGCATATTACAATCACACCCCCACAGGCACATTTATCTTTGTTCTTCATCCCATCAGTTGTTCAGTTGAATGATAGTCCTAAGGTTGATACTTATTTTATTGTATAGTCACTGGCAGGCTTTTGGCCTTGGACCCCTTGTCTGAATAGTTAAACTGGCACTCTAACCTGAGCCTCTGTGACTGGGCAAAATCGGTTTTCTGAAACTTTCTCTGTCAAGAAATGGTTTTATGAAAGGCGTGAAAGCTCACCACATATATTCCCCTAATGAGTATGAGTGGAGTGAAGCCTTAAAAGTTTCTCCTGATCAGCTCTGAAGGGAAGAACTGATTTCATTATTTGCTAGTCTTGTTTTGTTTTCTTTCCTGTTTATGAGGTGGGTTTGTTTGGTTTTTTTACTATTTTTTAGGCATTCTTAACCCTGGAGATTAAATTCATGTAGCACATTTGATGGCTTGAGTGTGATGTAACAAAAAATAGACTGGACAAAGACACTGAAAAAAAATATGCAGGGAACAGACCTTCACTGGAAGGCACGTGGACTAGATTAAGGTTTAAAGTGGGCTGTTATACCTCTGCCCTCCAGAGTTGGAGAACTCTGAGGTGGGATTGAAGCAGGTAGGCTGGTGCAGAGGAAGGTCTATAAAAGTAGTTAAACAAACTGAGAGGAAAAATTTTTTGTTGGGCAATGACCGACCTGGCAGGGGCCATGACAGGCTTTTTTGTGAGCCGCCTTTGAGCTCTGCACTCCAGTATCCCATAGATCTGGTCCAGCACCAGTGACCATGATTCTGGGAAGCATCCCTCACAGTATGTGCACCTCGGGGCCCACCCACCTTCTCTGCCCCCCGGGCGCCTGTGATCAGTGACTCAGGCCTGAGGTTTTGTGGGGGTGCTCCCAGGCCCAACCCTGTTTCCATGGCGAGGGTGTCACAAGCGGATGCAGGCGCTGGCACTCCCCCCCGTATTTCCCCGGGGGTTGCCTAGCAGCAGCCTCTCGCTCGGCGTCACACCCTGAAACCCAGGGCAGCCCCTTCCCGGCCGCAAACCCTGCCCTCCTCCTCCCCCTGCCCTGCCAGTCCCCCCACGCCCCGTGCCGCCGGAGAACCCTCCGACCCACAGGCCGTCCCCACCGTGCCACGTGGGGGGAGGCGACACCCAGGGTCCCCCCCCTCATTCCCAGCCGGCCCCTCCCCGGCCCAGCCCCCCAGCTCCAAGCCAATCAGCGGGGTGGGAAGCTGCCCGTGCGTAGCTCCGTGCGCCTCCCGCCCCGCTCGCTGGAGCCCGGGCGGGGGGGTTGTATATAAACCGGCCATTTCCGCAGCTCGGCCTCAGAGCCCGCGGGCCCCCCACCAGCCGCCTCTCGCTCCCCGGGTCTAATTTATTCACCTTCCCGCCCCCGCCATGGCCGACGCCGCCCTGTCCTTCGCCAAGGATTTCCTGGCCGGGGGGGTGGCCGCTGCCATCTCCAAGACCGCCGTCGCCCCCATCGAGAGAGTGAAGCTGCTGCTGCAGGTGGGTGTTGCGGGGGGGGCTGGGCTCGCTGCAGGTGGGTGTTGCGGGGGGGGCTGGGCTCGCTGCAGGTGGGTGTTGCGGGGGGGGGCTGGGCTCGCTGCAGGTCGGTGTTGCGGGGGGGGCGGCGGTGCAGAGCGCGGGGCAGGCGTTGCATGCACCGGGCGCCGGGGGCTCGCCCGCCCGCCGGCGGAGATGAATGAATGGGCTCCGGCTGGGGCCGGGGTTGGGGCGGGCGGGCCGGCCCCGAGTGCTCGGGGAAATCCCGGGGGCCGGACCCGGCCGCCGGCCGCGGCTTTGTCTGGAGCTGGGACGCGGCCGCGTGGCGCATCCGCGAGCCGGGGAGATGCCGGGGCCTGGAGCCGCCTCCCAAGGTCGCGGCAAGGAGAGGGCGGGCCCGGGCATCCCGGGCCTCTCGGCTTGGGAGAGGGAGCCGGGGCGCCGCAGCCAGCGCGACCCCTGCCCCGCGGTCTGTGCCCCTGCCCCCCGCCCGGCCCAAGGAGCCGGTCTCCTTGGCCCTGTGCCGGCGGCTGGGCGCCCCGGCCCCGGTGTGCGGGGGTCCCCGGCCCCCCGTGCGGTCCCCGGGCGCGGAGAAGCCGGGCAAAGCCGGAACCCACCCGCCTGCCTCGACCGGCTGCCGGAGCCAGCTAGTTCCGCTTATGCAAAGCGGTGCCGGGCCCGGCTCCGGGGGTGGGGGGGTGGAGCAGCCTCCGCCCCGGCTCCTTCCCCTCCGGGCTGGCGGCTGCATCGCCCTCGTGCTCTGGGCCCAGGGGCGCCCCCAGGCCCAGCCGTGGGGTCTCGGACCCCCGAGCGAGCCTCCATCGACTCTCCGCTTCCGAGCATCGTGCGGTAAAACCAGCGCGCAGAGCCAAGCAGGCACAACCCGCAGCCTGAGGAAAGCAAAGAAGCCCCGTGACCTTCCAGGCCAAACGACCCCACTCTCCTCTCTTTCCCCCCCCCCCCCAAAAAAAAACCCCTCCAAAAAGATAAAGGCAGGCTACTAACTAAGCTTTGCTCTCCAAAATAGACAGCACATGCAACTCTGATCTGGGGTGGATCACGGTAAATTGCTGCCTTTTGGGCACTACGGAAAAAATCCAGGGTAGCAAAGCATATTTTGCTTTTGAAAAGAAATTCACGTGCAGTTTTGCGCTAAAGACGTTCTTTCTGGCTGCCCCCAGTAGGTAATCCGCCTTATTGTCAAACTTTCATCAGAATGATGTGACAAGTGTACGGAGGAGGGTTGCTCTAGAAAATCCTAGCAATTCTAAATGGAGACAGGAAGATCTTTATTACTACCCCACCCTAAGAGAACAGCACTTCCTGTTTCTGGGTCAAATGAATGGCAGATGATCACCTTGGAATTCAGCACTTTACCGGCTCTCTGCATTCCAGGAGTCTATTGCACTGACATCTGCTTAGAGGACAGTGAAGCTTCTCGCTGAAGCAGCCTAGGACTTTCATGACACTCTGATATAATTAGGCCTGGCAAACTTAATTTTTATTTTTTTATGATTTTTTTTAACTTGCATGCTTTTCACAGTTGCAGGGAAATTATGGGAGGTCAGACAATTAATGACCGTAGTCACTGAGATTCAAAAAGTTAAAGCCTTATAACCATGAACACAAAATGTTAAAATATCCTTGAGTAAAATATCCTTAACTCAAACTGTGAGGTCTCAAGTAGCATTTTTCTTATGTTCTCTTATCTGTAAATTGTGATTATGAATTGTGTGTGCAGTGAAATCAAAATTTATCGGTACAAATATAATCCTTCCACACCTTGTTATAATGAGCGAAGTTCAACAATAACTCACTCTAGCTTGTCTTGTCACCAAACTTAAGAGATCTACACTTAATCTTATCTTCATTCTTGTTTACTAGTAATTCATGTTTTCACTACCAAATCTGTCAAATTTCATTTGTAATTCGTCTAGCTTCATAGGACCAAGCTTATTTTATTTCATAACAAGCTTTCAACATTTCTAGCCTAAATGGATATTCTTCAAACGTACTTAATCTCCGTAGGGGAAGACAGTCTATCCAGACCCCAGAATCAGATGCTAATTATCAAATGCAAATTAAAGCAAACATTTCTACCAAGTGACAACCATGAAACTTCATCAATCCAGATCTTCAGGCTTGTAATTTTATCAGCACAATGATATTAATCCATCATCTTCTACTGTTTTACAGGTGCAGCATGCAAGCAAGCAGATTGCAGCAGACCAGCAATACAAGGGCATCATTGACTGTGTTGTCCGTATCCCCAAAGAGCAGGGTGTCCTGTCCTTCTGGCGCGGCAACCTGGCTAATGTGATCAGATACTTCCCTACTCAGGCCCTCAACTTTGCTTTCAAAGACAAATACAAGCAGATCTTCCTGGGTGGCGTGGATCAAAGAACCCAGTTCTGGCGTTACTTTGCTGGTAACCTGGCATCTGGTGGTGCTGCTGGTGCTACATCTCTGTGTTTTGTCTACCCTCTTGACTTTGCCCGTACCCGTCTGGCAGCTGATGTGGGTAAAGCTGGAGCCGACAGAGAATTCAAGGGTCTTGGTGACTGCCTGGTCAAGATCTTCAAGTCTGATGGTCTTAAGGGCCTGTACCAAGGCTTCAATGTATCCGTTCAGGGTATCATTATCTACAGAGCTGCCTATTTTGGCATCTATGACACTGCAAAGGGTAGGTCCTTTGAACTAACTTCTTAAAATGCAGAAGAAGCTAAACAACATTAAGGCTGTGAGAAGAAACTCTAGACTCTAATGCAGAAAAATGATTTACTTTGGTATTATAATATACAGTGTTTTGGTGGTATTAATCTGATCTCCTCCCTCCCATAGGAATGCTTCCTGACCCAAAGAACACCCACATCATTGTCAGCTGGATGATTGCTCAGACAGTTACTGCTGTTGCTGGTTTGACCTCCTATCCATTTGATACTGTCCGCCGTCGTATGATGATGCAGTCAGGGCGTAAAGCAAGTATGTATCTAATTCCCATGTAGAACATAATGTGGGTGGGCATTCCCAAAGAAACCTCTCTGTCCAGAGATGCAAGATGGGTGCAGAGAACTCTACCTCTGTTTCAAGGCCCGTGGGATCAGAAGGGTTTGGGCAGGCAGGACTTCATGGTTCAGAAGTGGAGTCTTGTAAATGGATGTTGGTTTCCTTTGATGCCCTGGCTAGCGAGATTTTCTATTGCTTTAGCAGTTATACCACTCTGAGTAAAAGTCCTCTCAATGCTCTGGTGAGACATATGATATCCATTTATAGGCAGAACAGTCCATCTTTCCCAGCATGTGCAGCAAGTCACTGGCTGGACCAGGATTAGAGCTTGAGTTCCTTGCTCCATGAGACCATGCAGCCCTTTGTCTAGAATACATCCAGACACTCTGTTGCATATAAACAATCTGCGGAAGGACTCCCAGCAGATGGTGGTGCTTCTGGTTTAAGCCATGACAATGGTAGAGCAGCATATCTCCTGGGATGACTTGCAGTGAAGACTTGCCTTTATGCAGCTGCTAAACCCAAGCCCTTGAGATGTTAGTGCAGTTGCTATAGACAGTAAAACTCAAATTCTTGTCTATACTGAGATGTAATAGGCATGAGATGCCATTAGTGGTGCAAGTGTAGTAAAAGATAAACAATTAAATGACTAATAACACCAGAGCACAAGCTCAGACATGTAATTCATTCAAAGCAGACAGCCTTGCTGAGCCACTACTGACCTGGGCAAGATCCTAGTCCATGAGACTCCTCTCATTAACAATCTCTGTACTTTCCACAGCTGACATCATGTACTCTGGTACAATTGACTGCTGGCGAAAGATTGCCCAGGATGAAGGGTCCAAGGCGTTCTTCAAGGGTGCATGGTCCAATGTACTCAGAGGAATGGGTGGTGCTTTTGTCTTAGTATTGTACGATGAAATCAAGAAGTACACTTAAGTTACTTCCTCGTGTGAACTGGCATGTTGTATTATGTAACTTACTCTGACCATTCATGGACTGTCAAAACTGTATCAATTACAACTGGTATCCGTACTGTTTAGCAAAGGGCAGCTGTCATGCTCACCTGACCTCTGTCTTTATCAAGTCATTCCCCTGATGATGGGACTCAAATGTTTTTATTTCAGGCACTCCTGTTTAAATAACAAGTCTGAGGAAATAATAATAAAAAAAAAAAATCCAGAACCGACTCTACTAGTGTTGTACTTGCTTTACCTCTTTTCGGTAAACTGTGCCTCACTCCACCAGCAGCTGCAGTGGGGAAAATGCTGGAAGAAGTAGAGAAACTCCTAGTAGCACTCTGGGGGTGGGGTCTAAGGAGATGTCATAGTCCAGGTAAACCTAAGTTTCTAATGCTTGTGCTAATAGGAAAGTGTTTGAATAACTGGCCAATCCACAAACAGGGTGTATTTCTTGTCTTGTACCCTCTTGATGGGGAGAAGAAAGGGATACTACCTAACTGACTGTTTCCTTTAAAGCCCCAATCTCAAACAATTCCCGGTATGTACAGGCCTTGTCTGCACTGATATCTTAATGCAAATCTCCATGGAGCTCCGGTGCCTGTATAGATAAGGTAGCTGTTAAGTGATAAGAGGCCAGCAGTGCCCCCCTGCCTACTGGTGCTAGCGAAAGCTTGAGATTAAAACTAGCCAGGCTCTAGGCAGATAAGGAGCCAGAAATGGTTTAACCCATGTCTGATGTAGCCAGAACTCCCAGTGAAAGGTATGCAAGGGGGTGATGGATTAACTCACTTGGAAAACTAGTCTCTCAGTGTAAGAATTTCAAGGAAGTGGCTGAAATTACTGACTCCATATTTAAGAGCAAAAACTGTCAGGTATGGATATGTCCTCCCTGCAGAATTAGCTTGAGTGATTCACGCTTGATTGTGAGCACCCAGGATGGTCTTGAGCAGCCACTCAGCAAGGCCTTACCCAAGGATGTCCACTGAAGTGTATCCAGGCTCAGGTGAGGCACTAGGACTTGTGGGGGGACTATCCTCTGCTTAGTGTTGCAGTAAATTGAGCCACTCTTATTCCCTGTGAATTGGGGGAGAACTTAAGCAACCAGGCGGAGTTATGGGAAGGCAACAGGGAGCAATGCCCATAGAAGGGGGTTGGGCGGGGGGGAATCACTAGCCCAAGTGTGAGCAATGTGCTTGGGTAGAAAGCACTACCCCATATGGGGGAGAGGTTTTTGTGCATGGAGGGGAGCTGGATCAGAGTCTGGGTTAACTGCAATGAAGACCAGCCCTATTAAACATGAGCTTGCTTTCTTTGGGTTACGTAGCCTACCTAAAAATCAACAGCCACTGGACCTTGCTTGGTACTACATAACCTCTACCTCATCCCTTTAACCCACAAAGGAAATGCAGCTATGGTATTGCCCCACCTAGATGTGCACGTGTAGCTTACATTAATATAGGGCAATGGGATACTTGGTGCATCTATCCTGTTCAGATGCATCCCTCCCATTCCTAAATCTGACTTCAAGGAGGGAAGGTCACTCCAGGCCCTTTCCTAAACCACCCTTCTTAGCCTCAGTCTCTAACTCAAACAGAGCCATTTTTCCAATAAGATCAAAATGGAGTGGTGTGACTCACACAAACAGCCCTACAGCTGCCTTACACAGTGCCAAGAGTCATTTTTACTGTTGAAAATTAATTCTGAATTAGAGGGCACAACCTCATTAATTACAGCAGTAATCTAAGGGCAGGCACTATTTGGCTATGCGTGATTGGCACTCTGAATTCATACTCGGAATATTGTCTCCTACCAGCCTGCAATTGCTTGCCAGGGCTTCCACCCTCAGGTAATGCTTCTGTCAGTGACGGCGTGAAGGTGCAGAGCATTTTGCTTCTAGTCCAGCAAGACCAGTTGGATGTCCAAGAATGTGATAGGTTTCAGAGTAGCAGCATCTTAGAGACTTAACAGATTTATTTGAGTATAAGCTTTCGTGAGCTACTGAATGTATTCGACGAAGTGAGCTGTAGCTCACAAAAGCGTATGCTCAAATAAATGTTAGTCTCTAAGGTGCCACAAGTCCTCCTTTTCTTTTTTCAAGAATGTGATGGAGCATGAACTTTAGGTAATTGACTATACAATGGCACCAGGGAACTAAATGAGACACTATGGAGCAGGCACCTCTGCATTCCCCAGATTACCTACCCAAGAGCCTTTGCTATGTGATTTGTTTGTTTTTTTTCACACATGGCCTTTCCATTCTTTCACTATGACCCTCTCCCTCCCAACCTGTATATAACAGATGAAGGTCATTTACAAACCAGTCCACACACAGGAGCAGAGTAACTCAGCAACTTGTGCTTATTGTGGCCTGGTATTTAAAAGTCAAGCAGCTGCTAGGGGTATGAGTTACACTGAGAGAGCACTTCCCTTTCCCTCAACATACGTTAATGCTTCATCCCAATCAGGCAGCTCTAGGTCAGATATTTGGGTGGAAAACCCTTGTGTGCCACACACATGGATTCAGTAATTAGGGGCTGGTTGCTAGATGTTACTGAATTGCAAGGGGTTTCCTGAAATGCTGCTGTTTGGGGGCTTCCTGTTGGCACGTGGCTTACGTGGTCCATGCCGCTGGAACTTCTCTCCTCCCACTAGCCCCCTGTAGTGTGAGGTGGAAACGTGAGGCTGTGAAATCATGGCTGCATAGACTTAGGATGAGGGCGAGTACTTAATCTACTTTTGCAAGTGGTGGTGCTGCGGGAGACCTGCTGGTGGGCCTGGTTCGAGTACGGCAGGATGGTGCTTAGACTGGCTTGTACTAGGCTCCACCATACAGGCTAGGCTCAAGAGGAGCTGAGTCCTAAGAAATGCAGTCTGTAAAAATCAGAATGTTGGTACATTTGCCATGGAGTCTTCATCTAGTGGCAGTGAATGGGCCATTATCTGGTAGGGTTGAACCAGTGTAATGGAGAAGAGAATTTGATCCTTTTATTTTTTTGCTCTCACATTCCACTTTCACAAACCATTCCAGTGTGGAGCAATCCATTCCACGCAATGGGCTCCGTCAGGGAGGGGGGAGAGATTTAATCAAGCTAAGAAAACTCAAGAACACCAGTTAAAAGCATTTGGTACATGATAGACATCGTTGTGCGTACTTCATGGCATTTCTGTAACATGCCTTTTTCCAAGTGTTGGCGCCCAGTGGAACATGGCCCATATTAACAATAAAAAAAGGAGGACTTGTGGCACCTTAGAGACTAACAAATTTATCTGAGCATAAGCTTTCGTGAGCTACAGCTCACTTCATCGGATGCATTCAGTGGATGCATCTGATGAAGTGAGCTGTAGCTCACGAAAGCTTATGCTCAGATAAATTTGTTAGTCTCTAAGGTGCCACAAGTCCTCCTTTTCTTTTTGCGAATGCAGACTAACACGGCTGCTATTCTGAAACCTGTCATATTAACAATGTAAATGTTCTCTTTACTCACCAATAGAAAGCACAGGCAGTCGTATGGCAAGTTTCCTTACATCATTCTCCCCATATACTTCAACCTGAGCGGGGAGGGAGAATCCTTTCTGAGAGGGAATTCAGTCTCCAGTCATTGACCTCTTTGCTGAAATTAATTAGGTGTTAGTAATACTTAGCTCTTGGCAAGCACTTTCAGCAGGAGATCTCAAGCATGCTACGGAGGAGGTCAGTGTCATTATTGGGAAAACAGACCCCTGGGGAAGGGAAAAGACTTGCCCAAGGTGACCCAGCAACCTAGTGGAGGAGTCAGGATTTGAACCCAGGTTTCCTGGGTCCCAGGCTGATGCCCTAAAGCACACTACCTAAAGGGTGTCTGTTATGATGGTGGTTTTTACATAAAACCTCCTCCGGCATATTGACAATCTCATGTCTGTGGCGGCTCTGTCTGGTCCAGGCTCAGCTGCTGATTGACGTTAATGATTCCCTTTGCACATTGCCACTCAAACAGTTACTGTACAAATAAGATCTTAGGCAGAGCTAGGGTGATCAGATGTCCTGATTTTATAGGGACAGTCCTGTTTTTTGTATCTTTTTCTTATATAGTCTCCTATTACCCCCACACCCCCGTCCCGATTTTTTACACTTGCTGTCTAGTCACCCTAGGCAGAGCTAAGGCTCCCAACATCCTCCTCGCTGGCACGGTGACAACCTCCTGGCAGCCCAGCCGCTGTAAATCCTCTGCTAAAGACCTGTTGACGCAGAAAGGCTACACACAGGCTCATATTCAATATTTGCCCATGGTTCTGGGAGGCCGATAGTGGTGCTAAATGCTTGGAATAGCTGTGAGCTAAAGGAGAGCCAGCCCTTCCTAAGACTTCAGTCAGCTCTCGTTTTCCTCCCGTAAGAGCCAAGCTAACACAGGCATCATCACCTCCAGTGCTAGGTCAGCGTGGTTGGACTTTACTTTCTCATTCAACCAAGTGTTGCCCGCCCCACACCTGTGTCATCTCAGGCATGCTAGTCTGAAGTCCATCTAGCAGAAGGGTGTAGGAATGCAAGGGGCAGTGCATTGCCAGCATGATCACAGGAGATGGGCCTTAGTCACAAAGTTCAGAGTCAGGGCCAAAGTCCCCCAGATGCCAGGGGATGGGCTGGATCTCGTGCTCTGGTTGGGGACCACAGCCAGTGCTAGGCATAAACAGACTAAGCAACTGCTTAGGGCCCTGAGCAGCTCAAGGGAAGGGGCGAGGAGCTATTTGCTTTTTTAGTATGTGTTGAAGGCAGAGCAAAAATATTCCTGTTTAGGGCCCCCAGTGGGCTAGCACTGCCTGCTTGGGACCTTTCTAAGCACTTTACAAATAGTAACCAAAAGAGAGAAATGATTCAAGACCAAAACTGCACCTGACCTCTGTGCAACTGGCCCCTCTTTCTATAAGAGCCCGAACCATGACTCTGGATCCAAACGTTCCCCGAAGAGTGGGAATGGACTGATCCAAACTTTGCACTTGGCCTTGACTTTAGCACACTGGATTTGGGGAAGTTTGAAAAACAATTCCAGCTTTGCAGCTCCATTCAGCACAAAGTGGTACGCATACCATCTCTGTGCACTAGTTGGGGGGTATTACTCCCTCTACTAATGAGGGGAACTGAGGTGCCCAAAGTCTCATTCCTAGCAACAGGCATGAATTAGGCTGATGAGGCCAGGTGCCACAGTAACTACAGAGACTCTCTTTTCAGATTCCACAAGCAGGCCTCAGCTGTAATTAAATGAATGTCATGGTCACAGTCTGGATCCCTGTGGATACTCTGGAAATTAGAGCGATCGGCAGTGTCTGCTTAGGGGCTCAGGAATACAAGGCAGCTTGCGTAGTGCACTGTATCTAGTACATTCTGCCAGCTCCTCACTTTCCTGAGGGCTAGAACGCTCCATCTCCATGAAAGCCAGTTCTTGTCCCTTTGTAAAGACTGAATGAATGAAGTGTATTTGTGAGTGCGCTTAGGCCACTAATTAAAGACACTAATGGCAAAGGGAATCCAGCCCCATGTAACTGAACTGACAATGCCGTAACATGGAATGAATTGTGTGGTAGCAGGCCCCTAATCTCAGTGCCCCAACCCCCTCTCTGCATTTGGGGTGAGCTGCCACATTTCATAAGAGACCAGCCCACAGACTGAGGTCAGTCTCTACATTCCCCCCCCCTCAGAGTCACTGGCAGGTGCTGCTACATATGAGGAGACGTCGTCTGAGAAGCAAATAGGACTGAACTTTCCGGTTCTGGGAGTTCACTGCCTTATTCTGAAAGCTGGAGAGTAGCCAACACGTGCGTGTGCATAGCAGGCTGCTCTTTAATGGTCTCTTACAAGGTCTTTACTTTTGCAGGTGGCAGGAAGGTTATTTAGCCTGGGATACAATCCCATTGGCAGCAAAGATAAGCAGCCTCCTATCACAGGCAGCCTTGTAGTAGGGATGAGGCCCAATCATAATGTTTCAATTGGTGATTGTCTTTGGAAGGATGCAGACCATTTCTCCAGGTTGCTAACGCTGGAGTGATTAACTAGTATTCTAGCTGTGCCTAAATGTAACACCCAAGATCATTGCCCCATTGTGCTAGGGGCTGTACAAAAGCACGGTCCCTAAACTGAAGAGTTTCCTGCCTAAATAGACAAATCAGAAAAAGAGTGGGAGAAAGGAAGGATTATTATCCTTGTTTTACAGAAGGGGAACTGAGGCACAGAGATTGTGTCTTGACCAAGGTCACACAGGGAGTCTGTGGCAGAGCTGGGAATTGACCCAACGTCTCCTAAATCCCAATCCACAAGAGCATTCATCCTCTGGAAATAATCTACTGATCTGATTTCAGCTAAAATTGCTTGACCTTTACACTGCCCCTAGGATCCCAAAGTGTTTCACTTTTATACTAGCAATATGCTTGTATTGTGAAGGTCAAATCCAAACTTTTCCAAAATGCAGGGTGTTTGGGCCCTGGGTTTTGGTTTGGCCCATTATAGAGATTTGGGTCAGTTGCAAAGTGCCAATCCAACTCTGAACTTTCCCAATATTCAGGAGTGTTCAGTCCAGGCCTAAGTGATGGGTATATTATACAGTGTACATCTTCATCACTGAAACACAGCCTCTGGAAGAGCTACTAGTAGGAAGCGCATTGCACAACAGTGCCATGGAAAGGGAAATTTCTTTAACAAAGACACTGAGGGTATGTTTGCACTGCAATAAAAGACCTGTGGCATGGCTGTGGCTGACCCAGGTCAGCTGACTGGGGCCTGCGGAGGCTCGGGCTGTGGGGCTATAAAATTGCAGTGCAGACCTTTGGGCTCAGGCTGGAGCCCGGGCTCTGTCTGAGACCCCCTGGGAAGGAGAGGTTATCGCAGTGTAGATGTACCCTGGGAAAATCTTAACTCTTATGAGAAGAGTCCAAAGATCTTTAAAGTCCGTGCTGACAGGACTTTGGATTTAAAAGGCTTTTCGAAAGAGCCCTTCCACACAGCACACCTCCTGGCACTCCATGTTCCCACCCTGGGAGGATGAAGTGCTGATTCAGCTTTCTTGGACTTTGAACCAGAGAGCTTATCTATGCCACACCTGCAGCGTAGCCCACTGAGGGCCTGATCCAAAGCCCACTGAACCCAATGGAAAGACTCCCACTGACTTCCTTGGGCTTTGGATCAGGCCTCAAACCATCTGTCGCTCCTGAGTTAAAAGTGTTGCCAGCCAATGTGTTAGGAATCCTTCTTCGCATTCATACATCGCCTCACTTTAGTATCTGACCCGGGCCCCCAGCTGCTGCCCTTCTTTGTACAGTATTCACACAACTGATTTTATCAATGCAGCAAATTTGTATTTGAAACGGTCAGCATTTCGATACATCGTCAGTAAACTAGATTTCAGACCATCTTGTTTAAAAAAGGGCTTTGAAGCAGAGGACTTAAGATTTCATGTCAGATTTTCACACCTTTTCTTTTTTCGTCTTTCTCCTTTGCTCTTGCAGTTAGACTAGGGATCAGCAATGGCCAGGAACAAACGCAACTGAGCGAATGAATGGAAAAAAGTTACAAACCACAAGCAGTCAAAAATGGTATTGATCTGGACGTTTAAAAATGTTCTTTCACCTTTGCTGCTCTATGTTATTGTGACTGTCAAAGCAAGATGAGGTGCGCCTGGCAAACTAAAACCCAGCTGGACAGACTAAAAGAGCCAAGGACTCCCTAGAAGTGGTGAAAGAGCAGCCTAAACCCTCAGCTTTGGGGAAGTTTGGATGTAGGATCACGCTTTGCAGTTTGGACCCTTCTCAGTAATTTAGTCACTCACATCCTGACTGGGAATTGCTGGGAGGTCAAACCAGTGACTTGTCTGAGCCAAGCCACCTGGTTCAGGGAAGAGAAGGGGGAGAAGTGAAAAGCAAACCTTTGTTTCATCACCCTGAAACCCACCCCAGGATTGCTCATAAGTTTGTGTAGCTACATAGACACGCCCCAGGCCCCCAGCAGTAGAGGAGTTGTTCTGGGTGTTTGGCACCATGTTACTTCCCAGCTGTAATTGTTTGCACTGATGCAGAGCATAGAAACAACAGGCAAGCACTATACTCATAAACTCATGCAGCTCACTCAGCAAATTGGGAATGTCAAAACCACCTGCATATTGCTGTTATATTTACACTCTCATTCCACAACTGCCAGGCTTCGTTAGGTAACATTCTTGTTCATGTCAAACAGTTAAGGTCAGATTGTTTGACATGAACAAGAATGTTGCGTAATGATGCTCACGGCGCTCAGAGCTTTCTCTTGTGAGTAATCTCACTGACATCACGAGGGCTGCACTGTGCCTCCCTTACTGTGGCTGAGTACTACCTTACTCTGCAAGTCGTCCCATTGAGTGCCCTTGGATCATCCCTGCACAGGGAGAGGGGAGCCTATCTTGAAGTGACCTGGGGCTATTTCAGACACACTGCAGATCTGGTCTCCCCTTCTCAAAGAAGATATATTAGAATTAGAAAAGGTACAAAGAAGGGCAACAAAAATTATTAGGGGTATGGAACAACTTCCATGTGAGAGAGATTAAAAAGATGGACTTTTCACCTTGGAGAAGAGACGACTAAGAGGGAATATAATAGAGGTCTATAAAATCTTGACTGCGATGCAGAAAGTGAATAAGGAAATGTCATTTACTCCTCAGACATAACACACAAACTAGAGGTCACCCAATGAAATGAATAGGCAGCAGGTTTAAAACACACAAAAGGAAGTACTTTTTCACAGTCACCCCATGGAACTCATTGCCAGGGGATGTCGTGAAGGCCAAAACAGGATTCAAAAAAAGAACTAGATAAGTTCACGGAGGATAGGTCCATCAATGGCAATTAGCCAGGATGGTCAGGGACACAACCCCATGCTCTGTGTGTCCCTAGCCTCTGGTTGCCAGAAGCTGGGAGAGGACTACAGAGGATGGGTCACTATTATTGACTGTTCTGTTCATTCCCTCTGAAGCACTGGCCCTTGGCGGAATACAGGATATTGGGCTGGATGGACCATTGGTCTGGCCGTTCTTATGGCACACCTGGGGGCTTTCCTAACCTGTGCGCCAGCTGCCATGGCCCTTTTGGACCTTGCAGCAGCTGGGAAATAGTTGAGCATAAGAATACTCGAACCATAGTTCCTTCTGCCCCTTGCTTAATATGCCCTAGGGGCAGGGCAAGTTTTCTGTGCCAGGGGTATTCCTTGTCATTGCCACTGGTACTGCTCATGGAATAAGGTACGACCTGACATGAGTAAAGATGGCAAAGTTGAACCCTCAGCTAGCCCTGGAGTTCTGGGTTGAAAATAAAACCCCATTGAACTGGGTTGCAGTGAAACACGGTTTGCGTGAATGTGTTTCATACACCATCTCAAGGGAGACTGTCACTCAGATTTGGCTCAACATTTATTTTTGTAAACACCCTGTTTTCACAAGGCCTAAACCCAGTACAGCTGTGGTGCTTGCATCCCAAACATGGCGCCCCCCCTTGAGAGCCTGAAAGTGCCACTTATGCTAAATAACTGAAACTGACTTAAATTGATTTCTGTGTCCAAGCTGGTCTGAGATTTGTTCACCTGGAATCCTTTCAAAGGAACCATGGGCCTGATCCAAAGCCTGCTGAAGTTGAAGAAAAGTCTCCCTCTGAGTTTACTGGCCTCGGGATCAGGCCACATCTTTTCTAGGAAGGATAGAATGGCTCTGGAATGGAGCTTCAGTCTCTCAGGCCTTGCCTACACACACAAGTTGTACTGCTTTAACTGTAGCCCTATGGTAAAAGGGGTACAGTCCCCCCAGTATGAATGCAGTTATACTGGTATAAAGGCATCTGATGCCAGACTAGCTATAGCTGTAGGGAAGGACAGTGAAGTTTTGGGGATCCTGGCTGCTGGAGGCAGACCTTTGAAAGCGTTATGGTTTTCCTTTATTATATATTCACATTGTATCCATATAAAGGGCTGAACATGAGAAGATGTTTTGAAACAACGTAGCTGAATATCCATTTCTCCTTTTATGCACTTGCCAAGGCCTAAGCTCATTCTGTGCTTCACCGGCTACAGGTGGAGGTCTCCTTAAGGGCTCTACACTGTGTTAAACGTCCTCAGCTCCCATGCTCAGCACCTCACAGTGGCAGACCTATTTCTGCAGTTGTTTGGTGCACGAAACTCCTATTCATCAAGCAATGCAAATACTGCAGCTCCCTGCTCTGCTTTAGGCGGTGAGCTCAGCTGTTACTGGAGATATGCTAACCTTGAACATATTCGCTGGCAGGTAGCTAGAGACACAGAACAATGTTTGCTAGTTTGTGGCAAGTCCACATACTCCTAGGAAAGACAGGAACTTGATAGACAAAAAAGACAAAACAGGAAAATAAGTTTTAAAAATGTGTGACTGTGCCAGATATGCCACTGACAAAAAAAGAGAGTGATTGAGTCCCTCTGCGAAACAAAAACCATCAGAGCTAATTAACGTGAAGTGCTTTTTGCATGAACTGTCACAAGAGAATCAACAATCAAATCAAACAACCCACAATCAAACGTTGCCCTTTCAGATAGGCTTGTAGTGTGCACCAAAGTGCACCAGAGCTGAGATATATGATAGCAGGGTTCTGTTGTTCCTCTATTAAATCGAAGCCATTCTGTTTCAGCCTGCAAGGGAGTCAGAGAAATAAGGGAGATCTTTGCATCCAGCTTCAGCAAGGCTTGTTATTATTATTATAGTAGCACTGAGAAACCCTCACTGTGATCAAAGAGCCTTTGTGTTAGACGCTAGACAAGGAGAAACAGTCCTTGCCCAGAAAAGTTTATCGTCTAAACAGACCAGACAAATGGTGGGGAGAAGGAAGTATGATCATCCCTGTTTTACCAGTGGGGAACTGGGGTACAGAGAGATTAAGGCCCAGATCTTCATCGCTATTTAGATTCCTAATTTCCGTTGAAACCAATGGAAGTTAGGAGCGTAAATATCACTGAGGGTCTGGGCCGAAGGATATGTCTACACGGCAGTTGTGAATGAGCCTCCCAGCCCACACAGACACACTCATGCTAGCGGGGCTCGCACTAGTGCACTAAAAAGAGTGGTATGGACACTGAGGCACTGGCAGAGGCTTGAGCTAGACCGCTGAGCTCAAGCCCAGCCTACCCCCTGTGTCTGAGCTCAGGTGGCTAGCCTGAGCCTCTGTCTGTACTGTAACATCCATGCAGCTATTCTGAGCGTGCTAGCAGGAGCCCCGCTACCAACAGTCTGTTGACCCAGGCAGGGAGCAATGTTGACGTACCTTAAGGGCCTTCACCGTGTTCACACAGGGAGTGTGTGGTACAGCCCAGGCCTGACCAGAGATCAGTCCCGGTCCGGTGCCTCAGCTGCAAGACTCTCCTCAGTGTGGACAATGTAAGATAAATATGGACAGCTGTAAGCTGGCCAGTGCGCTATCTAAGCACCCAGAGTAGGATCTGTCCTGTGAATAAGCTACCCTTTGATTAATAGATAATTACATTCTTAAAGTTCTAAGTAAACACATAAGTACTTAAATCAGAGCTGCATTAACTCTCAACGAGCTATTCCACAAACCCAGTCATACCCACCAAAACACAAACAAAAAACCCAGCAACCTCCCCCTTACTTCTCAGTAAAGGTGAATACCCAAGTGCTGCAATGAGGCCTCATGGTACAAAAAGGAAATGACCCTTTCCCCGGCCAGTTAATGAGCCACAGTGTGTGCGGCTGGATCACTGAATTCCTGATCACGTTTTCTCTAATTCAGAAAGCCACAGTGTGTCTCCTGGACTTTAGTGTGAGTGCGTGAATGAGTGAGGTCTTACTGTATTTAGAAGAAGAGAGAATTTTTAAAAACCAACCGAAGTCTGTCCTAACCAGGATTATTAAACCAAATCCACCATGCTGGTTTTATTTAGGGTGCCTGAGTGACGTGGCTGGCCTCATTCAGTTTAGACCAATCCAGGCACGGAGACACCTGTACTTGCTGGAGCAATCTGCCTTGTAAAGCACCTAGTTTACAGGTTGCACAGCTGGTTTAGACCAGAAAAAGCAGGTGTGTCACGTCCTTGAGCAGCCCTGAGTCCTGTGCCCTGTCCCTGCTGCCTGTACGTAGTTGGCATATTTGCATAACATTGAGGATTCCTGTTGAAGTTTAAAGGGCTCATCAGGGCCTTGTGTTTGTAATTAGGTTCCCTTTGGGGGCAGAGGGGGTTGATTAGTATATTAACAGTGGTGCTTTTTCCCCCTTAGGTATCCAATCTAAAATATGACACTATTAAGTCTAAAAGGTAGTGGTTACAGCACCGACTGTGGTCAGACTCTTTTAGATGCATTTTCTGTGCTGCTGGGCAAAGCTAGATCAGTCGACATCATGTTTCTCTGAAATTAACACACACACAAACATAGTGTGACCCACTCCTCTCTTTGTGTTGGAATCAGATCCCCTCTCTTATCAAACAGCTACAGTTGTTCCACATGCTACTCACACATAAGCCCTGACCATGCGAACACTGAAGCATATGTGGATCCTTACTTCTTCTTTGTTACAAATGTAAACAAGCGCTGCAAGCTAAGGGTTAGGTCAGTTAGTGCACAGTAAGCCGGGGTGCAAATCTACAGCCCAGTGGCCTGTTGTGCTCTAACTGGCCATGGGGACTCTGCTACTGCGCTCTAACAGTTCTGTTGTTTGTTTTGATCGACTCCTGTTTCAAAGCAGAGTTGATCACAGGGCACTATGGAACTTTTAGTGCATGGTAGCAGCGTCCACACGGCCAGACAGTGCACGGCAGGCTACCCTGCTATAGATTTACACCCCAGTTTACCAGGGTGTTTGTATAGACCAGCCCTAACTGTTTGTATAGACCAGCCCTAAGACTCCAGGATTGTCCACCTTAGGAAACTGACTAGAATAGCAATTACAGAATGATCTATTCCAGAATAGCTCCCTGTGCAGCCATTCCATTTTGCAATAAAAGTCACTTTTATTCCAGAATAATTAGTGCACTTCCAAATTGGAGTTACTCTGGAATAGTGTCCACACTGGCTATTTCGGTCAATCTTCCTGTGTAGATAAGCTCTAAGACTGTGAAACTCATTGCCACAGGAAATTCATGGCCAAGAATTCTGCAAGATTCAGAAAGAGATTGGACATTTATAAGGATAACAAGAGCCACTGGAGTTATAGTTAATGATGATAGAAATGTTGACAGGAATATAAAACCTCATGCTTCAGCCTTATGCCAATATCAGACTATTAGAGATCAGGATGTGACCAAATGTGAAGGGTAGATTACCCCAATCTGCTATTGTGGTTTCTTACACTTTCTTCTGAAGCATCTGGTGCTGGTCACTGCCAGAGACCATATATTGGACTGGGTGCACCTAGATAGATCCAGCCAGGCAATTCCTGTATTCCTAAACTGGACACCAGGCTCAGCTTTATGATTTCCAGTGGTCGAGGCAGTGCATGGATGAAAGTTTGGGTGTTTGGGGTTGGGGGTGGATTCTGGAGATGTCTATATTGTTAGAAAGGATTAATCCATAGGGATTTTGTTTAGGATCAGAGCTTTCCCCCAAATGACTGTGTGAGTTGGAGCAGGATATGAACTTCCCAAAGATTTAGCAAACATTGCAAATTTGTGCTATACACAATGAAGAGTCCTTCCTCTGCAGGAGGACACTGGTGTATGTTTAAACATCTCAGTGGGTGAGAACTGCCTGCCATGAAAAAGCTGGAGCTGTTTTGTACAGAAACACACTGTTCAAACCAAATATATTAAAACAATCTAAAGCCTTTCCTGATCTTATGTGATTGGTAGAAAGCTTCCGACCCTTACAGTCAAATGTTATTGTAACCAAACCATAGCGATCAGTTTTATCCCTATGCTGCACATCACAGCCAGGGTGGATAAAAATCTTAGTTTTTTTTTTTTAATTAAAATGGATTTTTAAAATTTAATTTAAATACAGGTTTATTTTTTAAAATAAATTTATTTAGAATTAAAATTTTAAATTATGAAAAGCCTACGGAAGGCCTACATTTACTATAATCAATTTAAAATAATTAAATTAATTAAAAATAATAATAAGCAGTACATGGTCACTGCCACATTTTAAAGAAACTCAAACCACTGAACTGGTCAAAGTCACTGGCTAAGCAACTGGAACCAGAGTTTGATGTCTAAACTAGATTTTGACAGCAGTAGCTGCTCAGCCAGGTGCAGAGAGAATATTTTCTTCTTTTCAGTTTATTCAACTAGTTCAGTGCAAAGGCTAGTTCATTCACAGTTTTTTTAAAAAATTGGGTGTTAAAAAAGCAGGAAAGCTTGTTTTCCTCTTCCAGTCTATAAACAGAAATGGGGTGTAAGAGGATGAGATCTACTAGTTCTGAAATCATGACAGACATGGCGACCAGAAACAGTCACACGTCACTAACTACAGATAATACTTCCTCTATTTAATAAATCAGTTTTAAATGCAAAACATGTTTTGATAAACTTGTTGACATTTTTCCTTATGTATCCAGCACATTCAAGGTAATTCTATGCAAATAAAACAAAATTTACAATGCTCTTTTTAAATTTAATTTTCATCCAGGTAGAATTTGACACATATCACTAGTAAATTGAAAATATAAAAATTACAAATCTGAATAAATGTAAGGTCAATTATATAATAACTTTAACATGTATAGATGTGGTGTATTCTCTTGATTAGCAAAAGAAGTACCAAATTAAGTGTAGGAGGTATATTTAGTTTAAAGGCCATGTTTTAAATAGTTACGAACTAATGAAAATCAACCTTTCTTTAGGAAAATAACTAAACTGTACAAAGGCAAAACCAGATTAAAATTGATTTAAAATCAAGGTTTCCTGCTTGCTGATTTAAATCATGATAAAATTGGTGATTTAAATTGCTTTGATTTAAATCAATTCACTCTGCATGGAACTTCACAACAAAACCAGGAAGGAACACTGACTCTTCTGTTCCTAAAACACAAGGCCCTAAGGAGAGTTCTTATAATCTGTTAACAGAGCAGTGCCTATGACACATGACAAAGTGGTTCTGATTCCATCCAGTTGATGGCAGTGGAATACATGCACCACCAGTTATTACAATACATTATTTTGTTTAAGCCATGTGAATAGCCTATTATTACCTTGGAACAAACCTCAGAGCTTTGGTAGCCAATTGCATAGTACCTTTTGTCCAAGCAATTTTGATTTACAAGCTGTCTATGGTGCATTAACTCTTACTTCAGCTAATGAGGCCACATAGTTGTAAATAGTAATTACCCGAAGTGCACTCCAGCTTCCCAGCAGAGAAGAAAGTGATCTCTGCCCAAATGCCTTGGTCCAGATATAATATTGAGGAAGCTAGACAGTCTTTCTAAATAAATATTGCCTTCTGTTAGCAGTGATGCTCAGAAATACAAGATAAAATAAGTAACATCACCAGTGTATCCTCAATCCAATCCTGTTTGATTTAGAGAAAGAAGTGATACTCTGTGTAACTACAAATGGGTACAATTAAAATAAATGATCAGGCAAGCACATGATCTCCTGGACTGTAATAAGCTGGAATTTGGCTGACACACACATTCCTTTTTGCATTCTGAGAAAAATTTAGGACCTCAGACATTTGTCAGAAGACAGATTTTTGGTTGCATCTTAAATAAAAGTATCAGGCTCCTTCATAGCAGCTAGAGATTCAAAAGATCTATTCAATTATGTAATGTATTCGTTTTCCAGGGTAGGATGTAACCATATCCAGACATTAAACAGAGGCTACACTTACATTCTTAATAGTGAATAATAGCTATAATCTATCATTTACAAAGTGAAAGTAGAGGGATGATGGGAAATTCCTAGTATAGCGACCTTAATATTTATTATTAAAGACCTTTAAAATCATATACAATTAATATTTTGGGGAAAGTATTCTTTGAAATGTATATATTTTTAAATAACTCTTAATTTTTTATCTCGGACTGATTTAACTTACCAGGAACAAGCTAATCGCTAAAGTGGGATTTTCCACTAAAGTGGGCCATTGCAGTGGGATTTTCAAGCGCTCAGCCTTGGCCTAACTGTGCTTCCATTGAAGTTAAGGTACAATTTGTGTTGGTTTCAGGGAGAGCAGAGTTAAACCTACGCTGAGCCCTTTTGAAAATCTCACACTACCTTTCAATGGGCATGTCGGCCTTTCTTTAAGAACTACAGATGGATAGGTAGGTCAAATAACAATCCAACCTCTCTAGCTTCAGGAGTTAAACCAAACTGGAACTGGTGTCTGGGGCAGGGGAGGGGGAGGGGGCATAGAAGAAATTTGCACTATGGCAAATTATTCATTAACTGACGATTTTGAGGTTTCTTGCACCTTTGTGTGGGGCATCTGCTACTGACCACTGTATTGGACTAAATGGACCACTGGTCTGATTTGATATGGCACTTCCCATGTTCCTATGGACAAGATAAAACAGGGGTCCAGATGCTAGGGTGACCAGATATTCCGATTTTATAGGGACAGTCCCGATTTTTGGGTCTTTTTCTTATATAGGCTCCTATTACCCCCCAACCCCCTGTCCCAATTTTTCACACTTGCTGTCTGGTCACCCTACCAGATGCATAAAGCCACATCATGACACAGCAAGCGGGTGTCTCTCTAGAGAAAAAGTATTAAGTAACTTCTGATATGCTGATGGCTCAAGTTTGGTTTCAAAGCCTTTCACACTAGCATACACCAAGAGTTACAGTGCATTTATTATGTTGTGGAGTATTATATTACCCTGAAGATTTAACTAAAAGTAAAACTAAATGATGTCCTATTGCATTTAGATACTTAGGGCCCTACCAATTCACAGCCATGAAAAACATATCATGGACTGTGAAATCTGGTCTCCCCCATGAAATCTGGTCTTCTGTGTGCTTTTACCCTATTCTATATAGATTTCATGGAGGAGATCAGCATTTCTCAAACTGGGGGTCCTGACCCAAAAGGGAATTGCACAAGGTTATTTTAGGGGGGTAGAGCTGGGCGGCCGGAGAGCAGCACCCTGCCAGCAGCAGCGCAGAAGTAAGGGTACCAGTACCACACCCCCACCCCCTACAATAACGCTGCAACCCCGCTACCGCTCCTTTTTGGGTCAGGACCCCTACAATTACAACACTGTGAAAATTCAGGTTTACGTAGCTGAAATCATGACATTTATGATTTTTAAAATCCTATGACCGTGAAATTGACCAAAATGGAATGTGAATTTGGTAGGGCCCTAAATATACTCTATCGACAGAAGGAGCTGATTATGTATCAAAGGTGCAGAGCAAGGATACTGTAATAGCTGAATGGCGATATTTGTTTTGTATGTTCTGCGAATGACCTTCAGGAAAGGCAAAGCACAATCTTTATTAAGTCACCTGCCAGAAGGTCACAGCTGGGAGCTAGCAGAGCTGGATTTCCTTTTAGGGATATATGTGAAGACAGGAAGTGTTCACTATATTAGCTAGGGCTCCACCTTCAGCCGTGTGTCATTCCAGCCACGCCTTTCAGTAGCAGTGTTTGTAAGGCTTGTTGACCTCTTGTGGGAGTTGTAACATGTTACACACCTGGGGGTTCCCGAACATGCACAAAGAGACTAACAAGCATGAGGAGCATTTGTTCCCTCAGCCGCAGCTTTCTCAGACACCTGCAGCTGTACTGGTAGAGATCAGGGCTCCCTGTCGCTGCCCTGTGTCGGAGCTGAGGTTTATTGGCAGGCTTGTCAGCCGGAGACAACCAGGGAAGTTTCAAGTGTCTCACTGAAACACCCATTGCAAAATCCTTCCTCTTAGGACATGCCTTACCAGAGCTGCATACGCAAGAGGAGGGAGTGGCCCCCTCCTTCCGCCCAGCTGTGAATGCTGACTCCCCAGTGGGGAGTGGCTTCCCAATCCCACCAGCATTACAACCTTAACCCCTCCACTGAAAGTCACTCACTGGATCAGCCAGGCAGGAGGAGGAGTTACACTGACATTGCCTAGCGCATGCCTGACCTGAAATGTCCCCTGCGGCTCTGCTCATTGAGAGGGATTGTGCAGTTGTTTGGTGACGTGGGGAATGTCACATGTCAGCACAACCCCTAGTGGGGACACAGTTATACTGATATAACTTCGCTGTAGAGGTTAGGCTATTTGCTATACCAGACAAATCCTAGTGTAGACAAGGTCTTATTCCCCTTCCTGTGTAGGAATAGCTATACCAGTGTAAAGCACCTTCCTACCAATATAACTGTCTCTATGATATCGGGTATACGCTATACCGGGATAGGTAAAACAGGACAACTTGTGTGTGCAGACACCCCCTAAGGAAGAATGTAACAGTAATAATTATACTCAGGACATATATAGCACTAAAGCCCTTTACAAAGGTGGGTAAGCGTTTTACAGACGAGGACATTGCAGCATGAAGAAGTGTAGAAAATTCCCTGGGATCTCACAGCCAGTCAGCAGTGGAACTGGGAACAGAATCTGCTTTTCCTGCCTTCCAGTTCACTTCTTAATCAATGGACGCTGATTTCCAAGAGTAAAAGGTCAACGTACTATCCCCACTGCATAAGCTCATTCCCAAGTCAGTTTTTTACAGCACCCTCCACAGAGCTTTACAGAGCTTTGTGTGTAAAATATACAAAAATTGGCCTTTACAAGCGCTCTGAAAGAAAATAAATTCTTGTTTGTTTGACTATCTTGGGACTGATGAGCATTAGAAAATTGTTACTGGAACTTGAGAATTTCCATGAAAACAGTCAGTAACTTTTTATTTCAGTGCTAGATCTGGGATTGGAACACAAGATTTCCTGCCCCTAGCACAGGGATCACATCACCATGATGTCCTATTGCATTTAGACTTGGGAAAAAAAGTAACTTAAATCCTTCTGGGGTGAGTAGACCTAATTAGATATGGGATTTGAACCAACAATGTGTAATGGTGTATTATAACAGAGAGCCTGTTGCCTGTCTCCTTCATCCATACAACATATTAGTGAACTGTACTGCTGCAAGGCCTAGAATTTGTGATGCAAACCCTCCTCCCCTTTCTAGTGGCTGGCTGTGTCAAGGGTTAGAGCCCTGCGAATCTGCAGATATCCATGGACCATGTTTGCAGATTGAATGCAGATACAAATTTTGTATCCAGGCAGAGCTCTATGGACGTTGCAGAGCATGAGCAGAGATTTGTTTTAAATTATAGATATAATGGTCCATCACTGAACTATTAGACAGATCTTTATTCACAAGAGGAAATCAGACCTGCTGCTGTACAGAGGCTGGTCCTCGAATGCCAAACCTAGGAGAAAATGACATTTTCCTGTACTGCCCTGCTAATACTGCTGGAGATTCTGAGAATGAAGAAGTTAATCACTGGGAAAAAATGTCACAAGTGACTGTTAAGAGCAGCTGAGATTTAACTCCGCTATCTTTTCTCAAAGCTTCATTTATTCTAGCTGATTTAATGCAATTAATGAAATCTTGTGCATACAACAGTGCATGCATACACACACACACACACACACACATACAGAAGTAACAAGTGGTAATTTTATGTCCTGCCAGACAAAGGTCCTGAACTGAGCTCTGTCTTTGTATTCATTCAACAGGACTTTGGCTATAGCTGACTTTAGTGGGAGCAGGTTCATGCCAACCATAGGCTAAATTAAATTTAGTGGGAGCAGGTTTAGTGCCAACCATAGGCTAAATTAAATTCAGTATCCCAGCTGACATCACTGACCACACTGTAATCGTATTGAATAAGAATGATTTTTAGTTTTAAAAGCAACTTCCTATCCCTGGCACCTAGTCAGAAGAAAAGTTCTCTGGTTTTCAGCAGCCTAAAGTCCAAACACGGAGTGGGGCAGGCCTGCAGTTGAGAAATGTGACAAGATCTTCAAAGGACAAAGACATTGAACTGTATGTTTCCTTATCTCAGTAGAACTCTTTTGCGTTAGTGACATTCTGATTCTGCACTGTTCTATCTTGCTGAGATCAGGAAAGGACACTGACACCAAAGCCAAAAGTTTAGGACAGTGGCTCTCAATCTTTCCAGACTACCGTACCCCTTTAAGGAGTCTAATTTGTCTTGCGTACCCCAAATTTCACCTCACTTTAAAACAACTTGCTTACAAAATCAGACATAAAAATACAAAAGTGTCATGCCACACTGTTATTGAAAAATTGCTATTTTCACCCTATAATTATAAAATAAATCAACAGGAATATATATTGTACTTACGTTTCACTGTATAGTCCATACAGCAGTATAAACAAGTCATTGACAGTATGAAATTTTAGTTTGTACTGACTTCGCTAGAGCATTTTATGTAGCGTGTTGTAAAACTAGGCAAACAGCTAGATGAGTTGATGTACCCCCAAAAGACCTCCGCGTACGCCCAGGGGTATGCATACCTCTGGGTGAGAATCACTAGTCTAAGACACCCTTCTTTCAGTTTTATTGACTCTATCCAGTAAGGCCCTCTGCTGGTTGGACTGTGGTACCACAATCAGACAAGTTCTCTGACTCCTTTGTAAAGCCAATGCCCTTTGGTACAGCTCCACCTAGTCACTATTTCTCTTGCCCTCTCCATCTGTTACACACAACGCTGGTGTTTTCTAACTAATGAGCCTCTGAAACAGGCTGCAGACCAGGGAAATGCACAGGATTAAAAATTTGACTCCTTTTGCAGGGGCATGTTCTGTGTCCCTGCTGCAGCCCCGGGGCCAGAGGAGCTGTCAGTTCCTGCAGCCGGGGCCGGAGGAGCTCGCTCTCCCCACTGCAGCCCCTGGCCAGATGAGTTCTGTGTCCCTGAAAATTATTGGGGGGACAGGTCCCTAATTGCCGCCCCTTGTGCATGCCCCTGGGACTAATACAAATTTCTGCTACAAGCTGGGGGTTTAATCAGTGGGATGCAATGAAGGGGGAGAGGGTTCTGGGAGTGTAGGTCGATCACAGGCTGGCTGAGCCCCAATGCGGTACAGCTGTGGGAAAAAAACCAATGTGATTCTTGGACGTATCAGGCAAAGCATTTCCAGAAGAGATAGAGAAGTATTAATACCATTGTTCAAGGCACTGGTAAAACCTCATCTGGGACAGTGCGTACAATTCTAGTCACCCATGTTCAGCAAGAGGAATTCAAATTGGAACAGGGGAAGAGAGGAGCTACTGGGATGTTGCAGGGAATGGAGGGCCTATCTAACGAGAGGAGATGGGAAGTGCTTGGCTTGTTTAGCCTAGCAGAAAGAAGACCGAGAAGGGATATGATTGCTTTCTATAACTACATTGGAGATAAACAAGAGGTAGGGTGAAGAGCTATTTAAGCTAAAGGACAATGTTGGCACAAAATTGGCCATGAACAAATTCAGGCTGAAAATTAGAAGAACGTTTCTAACGAGCAGAGGGTTGTTTTTGGTCTCCTTCCTTTTAGCATCAGAGGGGGCCGTGGCTGGAGCTGGCACATTGGACTGGGTGGCCAGGGCTCTGAGGCAGCATTGAGCATGCTCTCTCTGTTGCTTGGCTGGTTCTTGTTCAAATGCTCAGGGTCTAACTGATTGCCCTATTTGAGGTCAGGTGGGAATTCTTCCCCCCGAGGTCAGACCGGCAATGAGCTTGGGGAGTTTTCATCTTCCTCTGCAGCATATGGGTGCAGGTCACTTGCCAGGATTTTTGTGGCTATATCTCACCTAATCAATTCCCTGACATTGCAGGGGCCTTGGCATTGGTGCATCTTGGTTCCTCCTATTCTCTCCCTGTGGCACATAATAGTTTAGTCTCCTGTGGGCTGTGATATGTGGGTCTAATTCCAGTAGTTGGTTTAGTGTGTTGGTGCTGGGTGGCTTAGGGGGCCTTTGGTATACAGGTGGTTCAGGGGGTAGATCAGGCGTTCTCAAACTGGGGGTCAGGACCCCTCAGGGGGTCACGAGGTTATTACACGGGGGGTCATGAGCTGTCAACCTCCACCCCAAACCCTGCTTTGCCTCCAGGATTAATAACGGTGTTAACTATATAAAAAAGTGTTTTTAATTTATAAGCGGGGGTCGCACTCAGAGACTTGCTATGTGAAAGGGGTCACCAGTAAAATGAGAGCCACTGGACTAGCTGATCCAGTGATCCCTTCTAACCTGAAACTCTGATTATATATGAATTTTTATTGTCTTTTCAGTGCATAGTTAATAGTAATTACATTCTAAATTTCCTTCCTATCCATTTACTCATTATAAGTCTAAACACTAACAACATTTTGGGTAACAGATTGCTTAGACTTTAGAGACAGAAGTACTAGTCAAGTTAAAAGTGGTAGTCAATGGATTTTTTTGAAGTCCTAGGATATTTATATTTGCATTCTTTAATTTAAAGAAGGCATCGGTAGAGCCACTTTTTGTTTTCAGTCATTTAAGGTAGGGTTGGACTTCACCCTGCCACATCTGTACCAATTCGTTGTTAAAACTGAATTTAAAAACTTTTTGATCACCACTGTTTTCCGATTTTCAAAAGTAGGGACTCTTAAGTACCTTTAGTTAGGCACCCAAATGGCTTAGTTTTCAAAAGTGCTGGGAACCCAGCAATTCCTATGATTTTAGAAGAATTCAGCTGGGCGTTTTCAAACACACACTGCTTACCAATCGTGTTGCATCACTGGACCTTGTTTCAAGTCTGTTCAGTGAAGATTTTCAGTTAAGTAAACATGTTGAAGATTTGTATAGATTATTACCATTCCAGTCTGTGCTAGGGTGAGAATTCCCTTTGTATATACTGCATGATTTGAAGACTTGTTTTTTAAATAAGAACATGGACAACTTACTTTATAAGGGATTTATTTGCTGTGCATAGATTATTGCTTTACCTAAACATCTAAGAGTCCAGTAAATACCTTATGTACATCTGAAAATAACACACACTGATCTTTTGTAACAGTGTCTTAATTCCATGCACACACCTGGCAGAGGGTTTCCCCTGGAACAGATGTTACCCCAAAAGTCAGGCAAAACACTCGGGAGTGCACAGAAGTGTAATTTAAAAAAAGTCCTGGAAGTCCTTCAGTGTATTAAAATACCAGAGATCAAAGTACAGCCTCTAGCAGAGACAGTGGTACCTTCCAAGCTGGTTTCAATGCATGGCTCTTAAAAGTTGTACTTAAGATCTGCAGGGTTGACTGAATTCTCTGTTGGGAGTCTCAGGAGTTGCTCTTGGTTATCCTCCCTCTCCAAATAGTCAGCTGCCTGAGCATGATCTGATGTGGGTTCCTTTTATTTGAACTGATTATCTATCAGGGTTCCTTTCATCTTGGCTTTCTTGGCTTCCAGCTCAGCCTGATTAGAAAAATTGGAACAGAATGAAAACTCTGCACAAGAACATCATCCTGAGTAACTTTCTCTCCAGCACTCTGAGGTACGATCTTCTGGTCTGAGCACTACTAATGCAGCAGGCAGCCACCTAACAGCTAAGTGCAGAACAAAACGCTTCAAGTCTCTTCATTCACTACCCTCTTTGTTTCTGGGTGCAAATCAGAAGGTGGATTTCAATCTTTGAAGCCCCAAATGGTCTGGTATTAGATACGTCAGAGGCCATCTCACACTTTATATCCTGCACTGGCAGGAAGGTGAGCTAGATAATCTAGTAAATCTTTCCCATCTCCAACTTCTATAAGCCTGTTGCCATAGTTAAGATCACTGAGCATGTTCTTACTGTTGGTTGTCCTTTGCAGGACTGCAGAGGAGCTACTGCACTGGCAGGCCCTCCTTTCTGTAACTTACTCCCTGTTGTAGCCTACGCTAAAGCCTGAGTGTGGCAGGCTTGAGGACACAATGTAAGGCACATTCTGTTGGTCAAGTTCTGGGATAATTTCCCCCAGCTCTGATCTGACCATTCATTGGCTATCTGGCCTCAGAGGCTGCCCTGGTTGTACTGTGTTTTATAAACTACCCTTTTTGAGTAGGTCTATGTATAATTTTCTATGATCTTCAATTTTAGAGGACGAGAGAAAACCTCTACAGAACAGTCTTCTCCTCACAGGACGGGTAGGAGAGGTAAGATATGGTGATGTCTAACAACAGGAGCTTACACAACTGGAGGAAAACCTACAATAATTGTGTGGATTTTCTTAATATTATTATTTAATAACTTTTTCAATTCAAGTTAAAAATGCAAAGGATAAATAATTTGGACTGTTAAGCTTAACAACTGCCCACGCCCAAGGCTGCGTATGAACTCTGTACACCCACTGTAGGGTATTAAGATATGCTGCTTATGTATACTGCCAACAGATCCAAGGGAATTGGACACCCCACAAAGATACAGTTTCACCAACAATGCACTGAAAACAAAACAGACTTACCAGTTCCTGCAGCCTCCTTTTGCTCATGCCTTTGCGTTCCAGCTGCTTCTCAATCACTTTAGCATTCTGTGCATAGGAATCTGCAATCTCTCGCTGAAAAATATACAGTGTCACTGTGTTATACTGTAGGCCAGAACTGCACTGCCTCACTGATCTGATAAGTGAGATGGGTAGGATCAATTTCCAGCAGAGTATAAAGTTAGTGACAATGTGAGCACTACCCAACTTTAGTGTGGGGCCTGAACTTGTCAAAAGATCCCCATTGTGCTATAATGCTTGCTGCTGTATATCTTTTGTCCTCCCAAAAAGATCTCAAAATGCCTCAGATTGACAGGCAAACTATAAAGTGATAGGTTTCAGTGCCACTGAAATACAGTCACCTCTAGGGCACAGCACGCCTGCTGTTTAAAGTGCATGGTAACAGCAGCTTAGAACAGGAAGTAAAGAATCAGGACCACAAGCCACTGGCCAACTGCAGTCATCACCACCGTGTTCTGGCTGGTAAGCGCAAAATGCAATCAAGAAAGGTTGATATGTAATGTGTGCTCTGTACCAGGTCTCTTCATTAGCATGGCAGAGGTGGTTCAGGGGAGATCATAAGGGCAAAAGGATTCTGTGTTACCAGATGGGAGACTATTAATACTACCATATGAGGAGACTGTCATCTGCATATTAAATATATTAATTACCTGCTTATCTATATGCAGGTAATCTGAACCCACCTGACTTGAGATCACCCATTCATTTCAATCAAGAGCATTGCAGAATGCAAAATAAACTGAGGAGAATGACAAGGAAGCAGAGGCAGGAATGAGGTCACAATTCCCCTCAAACTGCTACACAGAGGGAAAAGTACATTAAGGAGCCCTCCTAGAATAGAGAGGAAGACAGTGCTGAGAGGATGGCTACTGCATAGGAACTCACTAGCATTATTTGTTAGCTTGTCCTAGAAGATACCTATCTCACTCGTACTAGTAGGATGATCCACACCTGTGGCATGAATCTTATTAGCCACAGAAATGTTCAAGTGAAGAGCACAATATAAATACTTAGATGGATAACTGAGCATTCTGTCTGACTGAACTTCCCCGGGGAAATTCAAATCTTCTATGTGATGAATAATGGATTTCCCTTATGTATGGATCAGACCGAAAGGCTAAAATGGAATTAAACTGAAAGCGTTGCCATTCAGACAAGAAATTTCTGGAAAACTTAGATTTGGTGTCCCAACAAAACCGCTGTGTAACTTGGTATCTTGTTGGCATTAGCAGGGCAAAGAAAACTCACTGCTTCAATCTCCTCCTCCTCTTCATCAATGGTGGAGACCGTGACTGAACTGAACTTGCCCATGTCTTTGGTCCGTTTGGTCATCATCACCTAGGACACGAACAAGAGATTTTGCTTTAGTTCAGTGCACATTAGTGTTACCAATAACTTTTCTCTACTCCATAGCCTTGAAGGCGTTTCCTGTAAATCCATACTGTTAAGTATTGCCTTTTATTGGAGGCACAGTAAGATTAACCACATGGGTTTGCTGGTACCAAGAAGTGCCAGCTCTTGGAATCAGTGTACTCAACACCAAGAACTGGAGAGAAGATAATATTCAGGTGTCGAGTCTGAGATGCTTTCAAATGGATCTTCTAGGTTGCTTAGGCCAAAGATCTAACAGGTGCAGGGACCCCTTCCCATCCTTATTCCTCTGTCCTCCAGTTTCAAAAACTTCATGTTAGTCTTCCTTGGCAGAAGTTGAATGCAGTCAATACCACTATTTCAGGTAAACTAGAAGGGATCATTAGAGTGACATAGCACAGGGGCCAGGCATTCTAGCAGAGATGGCCAGACCTGTTAGGTCATTTTGTCCATTCACACCCTTTCGAAAGGCAAAGATAGCTTTGTAACTCATCTAAGTCTAATTACCTTTTTGGGAGGCTCTTGTTTCTGAGTGTATATGTTTGTTTTCCCAAAGCCCTGGCCAAACTTGACCACAGCTCCATCGACAATGAAAGTAACTGGGGCATTCTTCTGCTGGTGCTGGTAGAAGAGCAGAAGTCCACACCTGGAAACAACAACACATCTACTGGTGAAAGAGTGCAGATCTCAGTCTCATGCTCAGATGACTTGGTTGTAGTTTATTTACCAAACGGGCTCTAAAAACAGCCTGTACCGCAAACTGTCCAGTGTAGCTAAATAGCCTTTTTGAACAGGCTGGAACTTCTTTTCAGGTAACCGATCATCAAAGAAGGAGACAGATCATAGACCAAACATTAGAATGTCAACAGGTGAAGAGTCACAGATTTTCTCAAAAGCCCATTTTATAATACAGTCTGGTCTTTCCTTCCATTATGTGATACATACTCAACTCTGTCCCTGCTTTCCTTAGCTGCCAAATTGAGAAATGCAACAAAAATAAAAAGCGCAATAAAAGTGTGACAAATGGGAGTGCTGGTAAAAGGCTGTTTTTTATATTCTGGCCCCAGCTACTTGACCAGGATCAGGATTACAAAATGTTAATACTCACATCACATCACACAAGTCAAAAATCTCATGTGTCCAGCAGCTACTCTTACAAGAAGAAACGTTATTTCTAAGGGGGCGTGACACACAATGAAAAGTAAAAAAGAAGCATCTCTTATTCTGTAATAATACGATTTGATCTGCTGACACTTACTTTCCACACTTCTTCCTGTACTGCCTCTCAATACCTTCTGGTCTGCGGGAGAAAGAGAGAATTTACAGAAAAGTGGGAAGGCATCAGCTACTGCTGTCTAGATACTAAAGGTGTTTCTAATGCACTCTCCTAAGAGTAAACAGAAATAACTCCAAATGAGCAATGCGATAGTGGCTTGGGGACTGTGTATACCTAACAGATCTGCAATTCATTAGGTATCCATAAAGGGGTAATACATAGTCTTATTCTGGGCACCAACTAAAAGAGACATGGGGGAAAGATCATGAATAGGGCATAAAACTAGAATCGCTGGAGGAGTAGAGAAGGCAGGAAGACACAACACAGCAACAGACCATAGTGAAGTAGTGGTAGGCCCAGGGCAAAGACACCTTTTCTTTTAAACCCCTTTTTAAAACATTTTTCTCCAAGAAAGGCTTGCTACCTTGATTTTATCCCTAATGAAATCTCAACATCCTTCCTTACTTGAGCTGTTGTTCTGTTTTGTCTTCAGGCTTGTCTATATAAACACTTCACAGCAAACTCGGGTCTAAATCTACCCCACACAAGCCTGCTGTGCAATAATTGACTCAATGGACCCTGCTGCCTCACTTTGAAATGAGAGTAGAGCCAAGCACACTACAGAACTTTCAGTGCATGGCAGCAGGGTCCACATGAACAATTTGTGATTGTCTGACTACCGCGGATAGATTCACACACCAGCTTGCCACAACCTAACTGTCTATACAGACAAGCCTTTAGTCTTCTCTCTCCTAGATTGTAAATTCTTTGGTTCAGAGAATGTGTCTCAGTCTATGGTATGTTGTAAAGGGCCATGTAAATGTGTACGAGATTTTTAATACTAATATTCCCAAACAGAGTTAAAAGTCACAACAAGACTAGAAAGCAGGAGTGCTGCAATTTACCTGAAATCCAAGAGAAGAGGAAAACAAAGCACAAGGTCCCCAAATAGGCTGCACTTTAACCTGTCAATTCTGTATTGCAGTGACCAATGTATTTATAAAAGTGATTTACAATAGGCTCTCAATGGCCTCCTTTTATCAGAAATCCAACAGCAAGGGTGCTGGCAGTCCAAGCTTCTTCGAAGCTGCTCACTTCAGATTAAATAGTTTTGCTTCACGTCTGCTTTTGTTGTGGTCATGAAATAAGGGCCAGATAATGTTTTTCAAATTTAATTTATCATCAATAGTAATTTTTCCTCTGGTAAATAGGAAAGAGAATTAGCATTCATATGGCATTCTATCATACGGTTGAAGTAGCTCAAATGGGGACCTGAACTATTTGACCATGTCTCTTTAATATCAGCAAATGAGCTGATGACAGTGTTAACAACTTCAGATTTAGCAGTACTCAGGTTATCAATTTTAGGAGTTATTTTCATCCAAAAATTTGAAGCACAAACAGCAACAGTGTCACAGCAACTGTCAAGGAAGCCAATGGAGGAAGAGAAGGTTTCCTACCTTCTGAGATAAACATTTTCCTCCTCCTCTGTGTTACAGAATTTATGGGCATGTTTGGCTGCATCAATCACCCGAGCTCTGTCTCGAGGCCTCATGGGCAGCTTCTCCAGCTGACAGTCTACAGAAGTGAAGAGAGAAGCTGTTATAGAATGCAGATTCAGATCCATCGCTAAGGGAGGGAGTTCTGATTGTCCGGGAGTGTTCATCTGAGATGGAGACACAAACTTTGAAGGGCCAATTTTTTTTTTTTTTTGGGTGAATACCTAGTGACTTTCTTCATCACACATTTTCTTTAAACACCTAATTATCTCCCCCCCGACACACACTAAAAAACAGCCAAACAAAAGCATTGGTGCACTCTGTTAGATTTCTGCATGATCTCCTGGTGACAAACATTGGGTGATTTCGCAACCTAACTGATCAAAGTCCAGGCACAGAAGAATGCCCAACATTGCAGTACCGTATTTCTTCTCCCTCCATCGGGCTCCAGAATGAGCAAACTCTACCTCACCTCAGCTGGAGATTCATCACAACCCAGAACCATTAAGGATGGAGGGGAAGACGGGAAAAAAAAAGGGATCCCAACACAAGGATTTTAAGAAACTGAGGACATTGAGAGATGTCACAGAGTGGTGACAAAACTTAATAATGTTAATACTTAGCAACTCTGTAGCACTTTACATATCCAAAGCTCTGAACAAACTTTCATGCCCAGAAAACTGAAGTACCTGGCTTAAATTAGTATGAGATGGGCTGCGGACTCAGGAGCTCTTGTCTTCTAGTGCTGTGATCAGAGAACTCTACCATCCCTTTATACTCAGAGAGTCTCATAATCAATGAATTTAGTGTCTCAGCCTCCCCAGGGATCTAGGGAAGCTTTATCCCTCCCACTCTGCAGATGGGGAAACTGAAATACAGGGAAAGTGACTTGCCCAAGGCCATGAAGGGAGAGAATGGCAGGGCCAGGAAGAAAGGCCTGAAAGCAGAGCTACTTCTCACTCAGATTTTCTCAGGGACCCCATTGTCATAAGGTAGGGGGAGGCCATTGGGTCAGCTGGTCCATCCCAGGCACATTCTGAAGTGCAAGGGAAGCGTCCATGTCATCTGAAAATCTTCTCAGTCCCCAGGGATGCCCAACATCCCCTCCCACCTGTGACCGCCAAACTGACCCACCAAACAACACCACACACGCAGCTGTCATCCCAGCCTCTGGCCTTCAGGGATCTATAGGGACACACCTGGCCAAGATGAGGGTCCTTTCCCTTAGTCCCCCCGCCCCCGCAAGGCCCCAGCTGCCCCCTCCCCACAGGCCCCAACTGCTCCTCCCCCCCAAGGCCCCAGCTGCCCCCTCCTCCCGGGTTCCTGCCCCTCCCCACAGGCCCCAACTGCCCCCTCCTCCTGGGTTCCTGCCCCTCCCCGCAAATTCCTGCTCCTCCCCCCCAAGGCCCCAACTGCCCCCTCCCCCCGGGTTCTTGCCCCTCCCCCCCAAAGCCCCAGCTGCCCCCTCCCGAGTTCCTGCCCCTCTCCCCAGGCCCCCACTGCTCCTCCCCCCGGGTTCCTGCCCCTGCCCCCAGGCCCCCACTGCTCCTCCCCGCCAAGGCCCCAACTGCTCCCTCCCCCCAGATTCCTGCCCCTCCCCACAGGTCCCAGCTGCCCCCTCCCCCGGGGTCCCTTCCCTGCCCCCAGGCGCCCAGGCCCCAGCCGCTCCCCGGCTCACCCAGCACCAGCACCATCTGGCCGCACAGACAGTAGTAAACGTGCAGCGGCTTCTCGCCGTCATCGTACTCCTCGCGGTCCCGGGTGTCGGAGCAGACCACGGAGCGGGACACCACCTTGGGCATGGCGGCGCCGAGCGAGCGCAGCCGGCGGAGGCCCTGCCCCTCGGCCTGCGTCGGAGTCGGGCCGGGCCTAGGGCGGGGGCCTCGGCCGGCCTCCCCGCAGGGGCGGGGCTCAGCGCTGCTGGGCCGGCGGGGGGGGGGGGGTACGCTGGGGCAGGAGTTGCCCTGGGAGGGTATAAAGGGGGGGGATCGGGGCGGTAAACACGGGCGGAGTTGGCCTGGTGTGGTTATATTGGGGGGAGGTCGCGGTGTACAATGGGGGGCGGGCGGCTCTGGGGTGGTAAACACAGGGGGGGATGCTCTAGGAGGCTGTTGTCCTGGGATACTATATACTAGGACAGGGGGAGCTGCCCTGGGATGGATGGAATACACGGGGGTGCTGTCCTGGGATATATGTAGGGACTGCAGTAGCCTAGATTGTATACTGAATTGGCATGATATAATGGGGCGTTTATATGTTGTGACATGCACCCAAGAAGGGGCCCTACATGGTGTGTATTAGAGGGGGGACATATGCATTGTGTTGGCAGTAGCTCCCTGCTATAACACACTGTATATTAAAAGGGTTGCTCTGACTTGTGGTAGCAGAGCATGAGTATTTTGGATTTCTCTGGCCTGCATTAGCATAGCCCATACAGGGAAGGATGCTACAGCATCTCTGTTCTACGCTTGTAGAAAAGGAGATTTTCAAAGGCACTAATGGGAATTAGGCAACCAACTCCAGTTACTTTCAATGGGAAATGGGCATGTGACTCCTTTGGGTGCTTCTGAAAATCCCAAGACTGCCTTGCATCTTGCATATGAGCAGTTTAACCCAGATTGTAATGTTTGTATACTACAAGCAGTGTATATTTTAGTGCTGAAAATCACTTTCTCATCTAATACCTCCCCCTGTCTATGTCAGTTTCCTCATCTGTTAAATGGGAATTATGCTACTTGCCTGTCTTCTTCACAGGGGTATTGTGAAGTTAGTTAATATTAATAAAGCACGTTGGGAGCCAAATAATTTAAGATTAAAAAAGAGCTAGCCATATGAATAGCCAATCAAAAAAATCCGGAGTTTTAAGTAGTGACAATAAAAGCTTTCAGAGTAACAGCCGTGTTAGTCTGTATTCGCAAAAAGAAAAGGAGTACTTGTGGCACCTTAGAGACTAACCAATTTATTTGAGCATGAGCTTTCGCGAGCTACAGCATCCGATGAAGTGAGCTGTAGCTCACGAAAGCTCATGCTCAAATAAATTGGTTAGTCTCTAAGGTGCCACAATAAAAGTTTTGGAAGCGATATTAAGCCTTGTATTGGAGGTCTTAAGCCAATCTCTATTAGCGATCAGGATGAGATGTAGGTGCAGAGGGCAGAATGGATTATCCCATATATGCTTACTGCAGGCTTCTTATGCCATCCTCTGAAGCATTTGGTTCTGGCCACTGTCAGAGATAAGATCTTGGGCCAGATGGACTGCTGATCTGATCCAGTGTGACAATTTCTACATTTCCTATGAGCCTCAGGTAACAGGCTCTATATACTGCAAGTGCAAAATGTTTGAGAATTAAAGAGAAATAAGTATTTAAAAATGTTAGAGACCCTTATGGTGGCTCAGAATACTGTGGAATAAAGATACTGAAACTATAACCTAAGGATATTGAAGCCTGTTTCGCTAAGGACTGTCCTTTGATTCCAATGTTTACAGAATCTATTTTGGATCCAGAAAATATATCCTGCCCAAGCAAAATGAAAATACATGCAGGAAAGTAAGGTCCAGATCCTGCAAAGAGCTCCACTTAATTTAATGAAATGAGAGGTCTTAGCATTAAATTAAGTTTGGTTCATATGTTTCCTTTGCATATGGTGGTTACGCAATGTCTATCTTTGTCACAGGTCAGTAATATACACCATGTTACGTACAAGTGATTTGAAAGTTGCTTTTTGCTTTTGAAAACATAAATTATAAATCCCTGTGAATGTTATTCATATTTCCAAGCTTGAAGTTAGGAAATTGAATTTCCAGTTTTATTGTCAATAACTCTTACTGGGTTTTAAAAGCAAATGGTATATAAAAATGTACAAATAAATCCAGAAAAAAACTGTAACTACTCACAAATTTATTCCAGCTAGACAAACCTTCTGTGAGCAATAGAAATCCTGTACACACAGAATAGAACAAGCAGTTCTTGGCACTGCAAGTTCAACATATTCTCCAAGATATAAATGTAGTGCAAACTTCTGTATAGTAATGTATGAACAAAACATACAGTAGTACAGTGCAGAAAAAGTAAGTCTGAGTTGTTAGGTGAAACAATTTAATCTAGTCCCTGGCTGGAAAAATCAAGGTATGAAAAAAGCTTTATTCTTTGTCAGTTTCACACATATTTTATCCCCCTCTATTGTGGAAATGTTTCCCTATAAGTACTACCTATTGTATAAACTCCTAACTGACATTCTAAGTATGGAGCTATTGTACAATTTAATAATAATCTTCCATGTGGACTGAAGCAAAATTTAAATATCTAAGAATCTAGAAATACTAATGGACCAGATCCTGTGAAGAACACTGAAATCAAATGCAAGTTGAGGGGACTCAGCACCTTGGAGTGGTTGAGCACAAGCTGGGTGTCAGGGAATGTAACCTATTCAAATTATCTAATAGTTTAGCCTAGTAGTTTTTACACTTTTTAGTCTTACAGAATGAGATTACTCCAGGAGGAATGATAGACTACTTTTCATACATTGTCTCTAGTGCTGCAGCTGTTCATTGATTGTGGTACTTGCTATTGTTATAAACTTGGGAAACACTCAGATACCATAGTGATGGGGGTGTATAAGTAACTATCCAGACAAATCCTATTTCTAAAGTCAAGAGAACATAATATGATTACATAGATTTTATGTCAAAATGGATTAATAAAAGACCAAGTTCATATCTTGTGTTACTAGATGCAAATTCAATACCATCAGTGGAGAAACACTTTGTTTGTTCTGGCTCTGAATTTGATCCAAAATGCCAAATTTGGTCCAACTGAAAAAAATTTTGAGCCAAAACCATTTCCCGCTAGAGTCAATGACAAATAGTTCCATTCAACTCAGTCTAGGGCTTTTCCCACATCCAGAGAGAGACACTGATTTCTTGCAGTTGAACTGAGCATATGATATGGAGTGGAGTCCCTTTCTTTGGCGAAAAACATTTCCCTAGACCCTAACCCACCCCCCCCCCCCCATTTACATTAATTCTTATGGGGAAATTGGATTCGCTTAACATCGTTTCGCTTAAAGTAGCATTTTTCAAGAACATAACTACAGTGGTAGGTGAGGAGTTACTGTACCAGTATATGTACCATATCACTGAACACCATAGTAGGAAACATGATCACAGAACACCTCAGCAGTAAACATGCTAATGCAACCCAAAATGTATTTGTGAACAGGAAATTATATACAGCAGCAGTAAAGCCAGATAGGTAGGTAGTATTTTAGGGTTTTTATTTCCATTCACTGTGTTGTAGCGAGCTGAAGGCACAATCCCCTCTTTATTACCCCGCATAGCTGTTGTTCCTGTCTCTTCTAATCAGCTGTTACAAGTCACATGCAAACTGCCACAGAACCTTTGGACTACCACAACAGTCCATCTGATTCTCAAAGGCCTAGTGATGACTGAACCTGGGGATATGCTAAGCAAAAAGAGCTCTCAACCATGCATGTAGTTGTTTCCATCACTTCATACTGACTCAACAGACATTCCAGGTGTCCGAACGACACACCGACTGAGGGACAATCCTGGGAGATTTGTGTTGATTTGTGCGGGTGGTAAATGAGAGGCATTTGCTGCATGATGGGCTATGCATATTTGGGGTGATTGGGTGTGTTGGTTGTGTTATGGTGTGGGTGGTTTGAAGTACTGTAGCAGCCGGGCTAAGTAATCAACCATCTGTGCAGTCTCCTTCATACGACCGATGAAACTGTTGCATACCAATTGGCTGTAGAGTAAGGTGATTGGTTGAGTTACCTCTGCTATCACAATGGGCTAGGGCTCTGGGATGGCATAGATGCATACCTTACGGTAGCTGCTGTACATTGCATGGGTATAACTCATTAAGTCAAAATGCCTGAGAATTTAAATATTTGACTGTAACAGAATGCAAAATACAGTGATGATTTAACCTGGTGCTATTGTGGACAAAATGAGCCTCAACTATGCTTGTAGCTGCTTCTGTTGCTTCACACTGACTGTACAGACATAATAGGCTTCCAGTGATACACAGAGTGAGATTCCTGGACTCTTATTATATAGATGATACAAAACACTTCCAGATACCCTGTACAAGCTACAAAATGGTGGTCAAGGTTTTTTGGTTTTGTTTTTAAATATGAAGCAGGCACAGCATATACTTTTGCCCAGTCAAGGGTCACCTTGGCAATTTGCTAGGAGCCCAAGGGACTCATCAAATTTATATAAATTGACCAGGACTGCAGCCACACTCATCTGCAGTGCACATAATTGGCCCAGGATACTATACACTGCTCTGATGCAAACAGGGGCCATTCAGATCAAAACAGAACATGGCACATGGAAACCTGCAATCTCCCTAGACTGCACCCTTATTACGAAGATAAGGGAAGCTATGCGCCATATGGTAGAACTGAAGGGGCTGCACTTCTGCCTGTGGTTATAAGAAGTTCAGCAAATAGCCCTTATAAGTCAATTTACTCTTCTCTTTCTCTCCCCCTATAGAAGTAACAAACCTGCAATTTGTTTTCAATACAGGTTTCCTATTCATCTCTACCATGCATGACAGCAGAGGGGTACTTTATCAATACAGATGTTATTATTAATATTATTATAATATCTTGTGTATTTTCAGTGAGCATGGGTCAGCTCATCCCACTAATATAGAAGTATTTGTAAAGTCAGACATCAGTATAGGGAGCAGATGTTCTAGATTCCTTCTCACACCCTAAAGGCAAGTAAGAAATTCACTGCTCTATCACAAAATGGGCTTAATCTGCAGCAAGGGAGATTTAGGTTAGATATTAGGAAAAACTTTGTAACTATAAGGGTAGTTATGCTCTGGAATGGTCTTCCAAGGGAGGTTATGGAGTCCCCATCATTGGAAGCTTTTAAAAACAAGTTGGACAAACACCTGTCAGGGAGGGTCTAGGTTTACTTGGTCCTCCCACAGTACAGGGGACTGGACTTGATGACTTTTCGAGGTCTTTCCCAGCCCTACATTTCTATGGTTCAATGAAAATTACAAGAAACCACTCGCCATTTTGGAAGATTAAGAAGCAACCTGGACACCTATAACCAGATGTAAAAACTCCTGTGAACAGTTAAAAAGCCCACTGGTGCTCGTATAACCGGATAAGAAACCTCTTGCATCCAATAAATTAAGAAGCCACCCTAGCTGTAGGGACTGCCTTTCTGTAAGCAAGTAAGAAGCCGCCCATTCCCTTTATAAGCAGTTAAGACGTCTGATACGGCATAAGCAGGATAAAACCTCCTTCTGTCTCATAAGTAAGAACTCCTTCATTACCTTCCCCCTTAAGCAGATGTAATGCCCCCTTCAGAGACGGGATGGAATGTTGGGGTCAGAAAGTGCCATTGCAGTTGGAGAGGTATTTAATAACAGTAGAGATGGAGTGTTGGGATCAGAAGGTTCAATGACAGTTGGACCCTGGCAGATGGACTGTCACCAGAATGTTGCGCTCCTGAAGTCCTGTCCCAAGAGGCAGGAGGAATCTGATTGTCATGGACAATATTAGGAAATTCCATTCAGGCAATGTGATTGTAGATGGGCCAAGAGGAAATTTTAAGAGACTCCTGTTTCTGTTGGGAAACAATAGCCGCGGTGGAGTCTCCATCACAGACAACTTTTAAATCACAATTGGATGTTTTCTAAAAGATCTGCTCTAGGAATTATTTGGGGGAAGTTCTATGGCCTGTACTATACAGGAGGTCCGACTAGATTATTACAATGTCCCTTCCAGCGGGGGAAGCTATAAATGGCACGCCAGATAGTTTTCCCCCATATGGAGCACTCTTCTCTGATGAGAAACAACAGTAACCACTAGAAGCTGACAGTGGATACCAAAAGTTGGGAGTGGAAGACAGGGGTGGATCACTGCATAATTGCCCCATTCTGTACACTCCCTCAAAAGCTCTGGTATGGGCCACTGTAGGTGACAGGATACAGAGCAAGATGGACCATGGTCTGACCCAGTATGGCCACTTTTATGGTCTGGATTGCAGGAGGTCCTGATGGTGAATGGAAGTGATTCCCACTGTTTCTCTTGACAAGCAATAGTTGTGGCTACAGGGACAAGAGCTTCGTGGTGGTGGTGCTGGTGGTAGTGTGTGTGTATATGGGGGGAAACTGGTTGTCAGGGGAACAGTAGTGATTCCTGGGTATTCCACTGTAATGGAAATATAAAGAAAAAAGTATAAAAAAGAAAAAATATTTAGTGATGGCAAATGGCAGACAAGTGACCAATACAGAGAAATTAGGCTTTTCCAGATGCAAATCATTTTGCCAAAAACCAAAGGGAGACAAGAATGTGGCATTAATTTATTGTCAAAACATGTATAGAGAGCATTTTATCGGTGGCAAAAGTAATGAATGGGATGCTGGTTTCAAAGAAATACAAGCAATAGAAAACAACCTCACCTCACATACAAAGGGGGCAATATGTTCCCAAGAACATCACAAGTAGCATGGGCTTTCCTTTCAGCTATTCAGCACTACTGCACAGCTACTTTGAATCAATCAGTGTAACTATCTAGTGTGATTTATTTACAGCAACTCAACTCTCTAGCAAGAGTAAAATGACTGCCCCACTGGGTAACTGATTTTTAAGGTGGAGTATAAGGAAATACGGGGAATAATGAGACAGGCAAATCATTATACAAACAGAAAATCGTTTAGTGACTCCTAGAATATGTTGTTATGCATAAGGATCAGATTCTCTTAAGACACATGCTTACCAGACACACACAAATGGAACAAAAGGCAGCAAACACTCAAAGTCTATACAATGATTACCTCTGCCTCTCTGATCCGGCCAAGGTTGGCATTTAGTCGAGTAACCAGCGCCTGGGGTTCCTAGTGGGGCCACCCGGGAGTGGTATTTAGCACTACACCCCCACCCACGAGGTAGGGCGGCTTTAGATGCATTGTGGTACTTCACAAAGATAGGAAGCCCCGCCCGCTCTAGAAACCAGCTACGACCCCTCCTTGCTCCTAATGACCAGGCCGTGCCCCTTACCCCCTTTCTTGTTATCCCCATAAGTGTTTTAAGATTTCCCCCTAATCAAATTAGGATCCCTAAGCGGTGTTTCTGCTCCCCCCCCCGCCCCTCCGGCAAGTGGAAATCCCCCCTGGCTTCGTCCCCCCACAAGCAAATGGCCCCGCTGCCCTGTTCCCCGCCCAGCAGTCAGAGCGCCTCCGCCCGGTTTCTCTCCCCACCCCCACATGCGGAGTCCAGGGGAGGATCCGGCGTGGGGAAGCCTCACACAGCACCGAGCTGACAGAGACGGGGAAGGAGATTTCCCCCGTCCGCGTCAGCACTTCCTGCTCCCCTGCCTCCGCGTCAGTGGTACAGCCCCCTGGTTCCTTAGACACCGCCCCGCTCCCACCTCTCCGCCGCCCGTGGTGGTAGAGTCTGATTTAGCTCAGCTGCATCCGCCTCCTTCCCCTTCCGCCGCAGTGGTATCGCCCGGCAGCAGGCGCAGACGCAGGAATCAGTAGTAGCTGCCGCCCAAGCCTCCCCCGTGTCCCCGGCACAGTGGTAGAGGCCGGTTTCGCTTGTCGCTAGCCCCCGCCGCCTCAGTCGGACCCAGCCGCTGTTGCCGTGGGCGCCTCGTCCCTATCTCCCTCTTCGGGCTCGTGTATGAGTGATTTATAATCCTGAGCCCGCCATGTCAACTCCGGCCCGGAGGCGCCTCATGCGGGACTTCAAGAGGTAACGAGCCCGCTGGCTAAGGGGGCCTCTACCGGGAAAGGAGGGGGTAGCCTAACATGGCGGCGGGATAGGGAGCGCTACGCTGATTGCGTAACGCAGGGCCACGCTGTCTGGCTGCGGGTTACGCGGCTTGCTCATGACAGTGGAGCTACCCGCTGGGTTACGGTACTTGCGCAGCTCACCGGGGAGGGGGAGGGGAGTTACTCGCTAGCTGCGCTACTTGCGCCCTTCGCGGAGGGGAGGGCTACGCTGACGGAGGGAGGGGGGGCCGTGGGCGGGGTCAGTGACGGGGTGTCCCACGGCTGGTCTGTGTCTCTGCCCCGCAGGTTGCAGGAGGATCCCCCGGCCGGGGTGAGCGGGGCCCCTTCCGAGAACAACATCATGGTGTGGAACGCGGTCATCTTCGGGTGAGGCCGGGGCCGGGGAGCCGGGTGGGGCGGGGGAAGGGGGGTCGAGCCGGTGTAGGAGAGACTCGCACACTCGGGGAGGAAACGGGGGTGGGTGGGGCCGAACCAGCGTCGGGGAGACGGGGCCCGCATGCCCGACAGCTTCCCAGATTTTCCCCATAGCCCTGGCCCGTGCCGGGGGGTGGCCGTCAAAAGGGGGTTTTGCGCCGTGCGAATGTCAGGGCAGCCTCCGTGCATAGCCATGGGATCTGTTACCTAGAGGAGCGCCCTCCACTTTGTGAATGTTACGTTGGGGCCTTTGATACACTCCCCAATAGCCTTAAGAAAAGGGGGACCTCGTCCTACACACGTGCCCCCTCCCCCATTCTGGGCTATGCACTCTTTGGGAATACAAATTAGGAGGGTCCAGGTCCACTTCTCTCCCTAGGACTGAAACCCCCCCCCCGCCCCGCCCCCTTACAGATTTAGACGCAGGGCACCCACTAGGGCATTTTTGTCTGTAAGTCTGTGAAAAACTTTAAAGCCTGTTTCTGTGGTGGGAAGGGACCAAAGGGGTGTATGGTGTAATAGCTGTTTTTATTTATTTTCCAGGCCTGAGGGGACCCCTTTTGAAGATGGTAAGTACAGTTAAAATCCTCTCCTTGTCTGTTCTTATCTGTTTGTTGTGTAAAGAATTAAACTAAGAAAGCTTCACATAATCTCAAAATGTTACTCTCCTGGGTCCTTGCAACAGGTTTAGACTAGATATTTTGCTCTCCTCATGAGAATTCTGTACAGGTCAGGAGAACATACCATTAGTTGAGATTCACCTGGCAGATTCGAGAGCAGAACTTTGATATTTAGTTTAGTTTCATCCCTGACCCTTGGAACATTCCCTCCTTCCCTTTTCCAAAAAAGTGTTAACTTTTTTGTAAATTTAGAATCTGGTTACTATCTCAAGGCACAAAAACAAATGCAGATCAGCTTGCAGTCGTCAGCTGTGTTTTGTCCTTTGTCTAGTTAAAGCACTTTTAGAATCTCTTGGCATTTCTATCATAACCCTGGGTTATTTTTTTCAAGTGATTTTCATGCTTGAAATGTAAATGGTCAACCTAGGTATTTGTGTTAAACAGAAAAGGGTGCATATTGGATGTCATTCTAAGCTTCTAGAGTGTTACACAAGTTTGAATTTTCCTATGTCAGGACAATGTTTCACTGGATCGTCTATCACAGTACCTTTAATACAGGAAGTGATCTTTAAAATCCCATGATATGCAAAAGCTAGGCTCTATTAATAAATGGCTACTCTGCCCTTCACTTTAAATTTCCTTGCTTTAGTCAACTTAAAAGGACACCAACTTGAAATTTAGTCAGTTTATAGAGTTAAAGGTAAGTTTATTATTTGCACCTACTCCTAAGATCCTGTGCCAATTTCTTTGGCTTTATTTTCTCTAAAAATGTTTTCACTTCACTGATGCTGTATGAAAGACCAGCACACATAGTGGAAACTCACTAGACATGAAATGCTGTCAAATATTCAAAGCAAATGAACTGAAAATGGTGAAACACTCTATAAAAGTACCATCAGTGCAAGACTCTAATTATTCTTGGTTCTCATGCTGAAAGCCTATGGCAAACTCTAGCTCTTAATGCTTCTGACCCTCTGAGGACACCTTGCAGGCTGAGTTGATGCTTTACCTTACTGAGCATGCTTTAACTTCCAGTACCTCAGCACCCAAGAGTATTTCAGCCACTTCATTTTCATCCTTGATCTGTCAAGAAGCTCATCACAGGAGCTGCCTCAGTTCTAATTAATGCAGCTCCAGCTTATATTGTGCCTTAGTCTGGAGCCTGGGTATCCTTTTTTTTCTGAAGTGCTTGGTGCTAGGTATTTCCTCTCAATTTATGAAACTGTATAAGGCAAGATACTCCCTTTTGTCTCCTTGGTCTCGATACGCTAATGTTACCAGAACTGCTCAGAGGCCCAGGTTCTTGGTGCACTGCTGGAATGGATTAATACCTGGGGGTGTCTCTCCTCTGTATCTCCTGCAGATGGAAACATTGGAGTCTCCCTCTCCTATGGCTCAGTGTTAGGGTAACTGAGAAGTTTAGTTACTAAGGACTTTTGACATCAGTACTCCAACTGGTATGTTGAAGGTGGTAGAACAGCTGTTTGGAAGTATTGGTATGTTACTGTCAGCTGTGGCTTTCAGTATTGGTATTGTGCTTAGATCTAGACCTGGGGCTGAGTGGGTTCTGGCATTACTTGGGACTGGTGCTCATTCACCGTGTGTGCTTTTAAGTGTCATGCTGATATCCAAGCACTCTGGGAGCTTTAGCAGAACATATAGTCTCGGTGCCTGCTGGATTGTTCCTTGGAAGGTACTCTGGCACTGGTGCCCACTGGGATTCCCATCTCATACTTGAGGGAGGAGAAACAGCATCTTTGCTAATTTTTCCCAACCACAGCCTATGGGAGTTCTTTTAAATTTAATATCTTGGACAGACCAGAATATATTTACTTCCTACAGCACAGCATATCAGCACCAACACTTCTAGGTGGTGAGATCTCCAGGTACTACTAGGGTAGCTTAGTGGTGCCTTTAACTTGTGCTCTGCCTCTCACTAAGGTTAGCGTAGTGGTGTTTAGTTTCTTACACCCATTCTGGCTTAGTAAGACCTGACTCTAAAACGCTTTCTTCAGTAATACTGGACTGTTAATGGTCTGGCAGCTCATTGCAGCATCTCTTTTTACCAGCAGCAGACGGCGATACTTTAGGCATCAAACCAGTCTGAACGTTTTTGTCTTGGTTGATCTTGTGATGCCTCATTAGGAATGCATTATTCCCAGAGGACAACTGTCTCTCACTTGCTATTATCCAGAATGCTGTGCTTAATACATTAAAGTACCACAGGAGACCAGGGTGAAATACTACTTCCACTGAAGTCAGTGGAAGTTTTGCTGTTGACTTCAGTGAAAGCAGGATTTTACTATCCATAAGGGGGAAAGAGGTGGGGGCATAGTTTGTGTTCTCAGCACAAGCTATAATCACTGGTCTGGGTTTCCTGTTTCCAGGATTGTGCCTACTCCCACACCTACAAACATTTGTTCCCTTTTCTGACAAGCAAAGGGAGATCAATAAGGAGGCTCTTCTTGTGATAGATTCTCACAGTTGGTCTCTGGGTCATGGAGTACATGTAGATTAGAACTTTCTCCAGTGGGGGACGCTAACGGTGGATCTCTTTTTCACCTAAACTACAGACTCTGGTAATGGTAGGGAAAAAAAACTGCTTGAGCCAGAGACATCTCAGTTTGCGAGGAAGGGAAGTGTTTAACTTTGTGCTGGAATCTTTCAGCAAAAATCTTGGCCATGCTAAGGAGAGACCAATGGTTCATCTTGTACTGGTTCAGATGGGTGCAGTTCTTAACTGTACTACAGATACCATCAGTCTGAGTCTGGCCAGGAGTGATCACTCAGAACCAGGCCACCTCACTCTGCTCAAACTTTTAAGCTGTTCCCCCTGAATTTTTGTGTCCTGTCTAGAGGAAGCTTTATAGGCATGTGGTGTCCAATTAAATGACTTTCAAGAAGCCAGGACTGCCTATTTGTAAACTGACAAGATTTCAAGTGTGAAAGAAGGCCCTTGTAGACTAGTTTACTTAACATAAGAGGTATCTGACTCCCTTCTTTGCCTGTCCTGAGTAATGTAATAACTCTTCAGGTTTGTCTGGCAGCTGTTCAGCTATTCATGAACTAGTCAAAGGTATATCCGTGTCTCAACAGCCTTCTCTCTGAGCTCATGCAGGGGTTGGTACTTTTAAATCCCATACTAAAAAAACCTGAGTGTCTGGGACTAATGTGGCTGTGACCAAGATGATGTATTTCTTTTGGGTCACTCACTATTTGTAAGCCCACGATTTTTTCATGGAAATCACTTCCTGGTGACAGTGTTAGCTGGCAGAGTAAGAGATTTGGGGTTTAGTGACTAACTGTAGAATTTGGTACATGATGGATTAAATTGGTGCTATGAGAATCTCAGATCTCATCCAACATGGTGAGAGTTCCATTTATGGGAACTGTTCTGCCTGCGTCCTTTCTGTGTTTGTGTACCTCTGAGGCCCTTCTCTGGATGCCCAACTTCAGAGGTCCTTGGTGGCTTACGTGAGGTGCGCTGAACCTTATAGGTCCATCCAGTTTTTTGTTCCGTTGCCATGTGGGGTAATACTTCTAATACGAAAACCATGTTTTAGTGGTGGTCTGCACTGCTCATTATTGTGCCTGACTTAGCAACCCTGAACTTGGAAGTCATGTCAAGGTAGTCTCATCCTAGGCAATGCACCATCCATTGCTTGCCTCAGAAGATTAAGTTGTTGGCCCTTGAAAGAAGACAATGCATCTGCCTTACCATATGTTTATAAGACTGTTGCATGAGTTACTTACCAATTTTTTTTCTCTTTCCCCTTATTATTGAGTATGGTCTGCAGAACCACACTTATTTAGTTCATGTAGTCTTTAAATATGAGTGACTTGCAGTTTGATTCATTAAAACTTCAGAGTGGTAATGTGTCTTTAGTGAGGCCAAACAATGAGACTTCTGTGAGAGGCTGTGAAAATCTTTTCAAGTAGAACCATGGATAAATGAGTGCACTGAGGCCCACAATAAGTGAATAAATGCATTTTGACTTACAACAGGGCTGTTTGAGTAAACTCACTATGTTAAGCAGGACATCAGGGTGCCTTTTTTCCTCAACAGCCTGGCAGTAGGATCTGTTTAAAATGGGGTTTGATATTGTTTGTTCTTGGCTGATTGGCTTCTCCACTCTCTCCTCTTAACATTCTAGCCACTGTTCTAGAATAATTCTAGTCATGTCTTACAGATGTATTTTGAGAACCCCTTGATGTTTGTCATAGGCATACCATTTGTGGTAGCTTGTGCTCAGTTTTCAGCCAGATGCTTATCCACTTTGTGATCTGTTTGCTGCCCAAACAGTCTGTAAGAAGCATTGCTTGTGGTAAAGTCTGGCAATCCAGCTTGATTCACCTTCCTAAACCTCAAATCCAAGAGCATGAGGAATAGAACTCCACTAAAAAGCATTGTGTGTTGATGTTGCCATTTAACAAGGTCTATCTTCTGCTTGTGGACACAAATAAGACTTAATTCCTTTCCTTACGTAGGATGAGCAATACAGCTAGACAGGGTTATGTTGGAATTGATTCCCTAATGGCGCATCCGTTTCCAAGTTGATCTCTTACCCGCCTCCCTAATTTTGTGTAGTACAGACTAGATTCCCAGTAATTGTAAAAATGTATATGTAATTCCATAAATTAAAAATACATAATACAATATAAACAGGCATGTCATATTAACATTTATCTGAGCTTCAGTGTCTTCATAAATGGCATTGGAATCATAATGATGCTTCTTTTTATAGCCAGCTTGGGTACCGAAAGTGCAGTATTAAGAAATTAGACTCTCCATCACTGCATTTGAAGGCTTTCAGGTTTCTGTGCACTTGCCATCTGCATATTAGAAATACAATTATTACTGCTGTTTTGGAGTTGCTGTTTGTTCAGCTGTTGCTGAACAAACTACAGGCATCCTATCATGCTAGTCCTGCTGACCTGACAGAAGGGAAAGGAGCTGACAAATAAAAACACTCCTTGGCTGTCCCTTGATGCTTTCCACTAGGGAAGGCTTGAAGATTTCTAGAACAGCTAATGTTTGGCTAAAACCACTCTTTCCACTTAACAAATACCATTTAAATGCGTACAATTAATACTAACAATAACTAGTATTAACGTATACTCAGTATAGAGACATGAATTCTTATATTCAAGATATCTGATTTTTTTTTTTTTTTTTAAGCTCTAAACTAAAGGTCTAAACTAAGCTGTCACTGGTCTGGGAAGAAGGTGCACTACAAGAAAAGTAAAATTGCAGTGTTTCCCTTAATCATGGCAACTGGTTGTATATGCTAACCTGACACTGATAGATGGTACAAGGATATATCTCAGTTACAGGAGACTTCAGTTGTAAAGAGGATATTTTTTAGCTTCATATGTTGTTTTTTGGCTGTTTAACCTCTTTGTGTATACTACACAATGTCTGGCTTTTTTGATTTGGTGGATCGAGGATAGTACTGTAAAAAGGTTTAGTGTATTCACTTCCAAGTGATGGGTGTTTCTAGAGTTCATCATTCACTCAGTCCTATTTGAATTTTTGCTAGCACTCACAATATGTGGGACTCTGCTTGTCTGCAGCTTAGTTGACTGACTTATTTCCCCACATCCTCATAGCTTTAGGAGACGGACAAAAATAGCCTGTATTAGCAGAAGCTGCGTTAAGGTTGTTGGGCTCAAAGGATTTAACCATCTCAGTTCTTGTCTCATGTTAACAGGTTTCTTAAGGGGCACAAGTTTTGGTAGTCTCAAGCCATACAGAGTTGCTCTGATTGCACCAAATGGCTGGCAGATAATTGATCCTCCAAAACTTCTTTGTATTGGCTCCTCAAGGCAGATTATCATGGATTCAGCAAATGGACAATGTTGCAGAAAGTTTCCACACAACTTGATGTACCAGGGAAGTCACGTGCATTAGGCTCCTAGAAATGTGATCTCTTAAAAATACTATTACAAGCATCAAGCTTCAAAACAAAAATAAGTCCAATTATGTATTGTTGGGAATGGAACATTAGGAATCTGCTTTGCAGGGAAGAGCAATATTCTGGACTTGCAGAACAACTATTTTCTATGCTTCCAGATGTTTAAGAGTTATTCTAAAGAGAACGAGATCTTTGGCAGGATACTGAGGACAGACTTACTTCCTCATCTAAAATTTCTGAATAGTCTGAGTAGGACAGTTCTGCATAAGAGAATAATGGTGAATATTATTCTTTTATTTGGAGAGGCTGCTCAAAATATGAGGCATTGTCTAGGATTTAGAGCAGAGGAATGGTGGAGTTGAACAGCTTGAATTCTATTTCCAACTTTGTGTGTGACGTTAGGATAATGCATTGGACCTCTCTATGCTCCATCTATAAATGGAGGATACTTGCCCATCCCTTGTGAAGCATATGGATGTCCTTGAACAAAGTTATTTATAATTTTCTCTTTCAACTCCAGGAACTTTCAAACTTACAATAGAATTCACAGAAGAATATCCAAATAAGCCACCTACTGTTAGATTTGTCTCTAAAATGTTTCATCCAAATGGTAAGTACCCATATAAGATGCAATCATTCTGTGGTTTGTGGCTTATTACAGCACTTAAAGTAAAAAAAAAATGCTTGCTGATTAGACAGTGTAATCTTTTTATAAACATCTTTGTTTTTATGTGACAAGTGAACTAGCTCTCAGTCTGATACAGGAGGGAGCAGGGATTGGACGTGGCTCAAGTAGCACTCAGACTCTAGGGCAGGGGGAGAACTCCTTTGATTCACAACTCTTATGGAGCAGTGTTATGTGAATCCCTTAGGCTCCCATCTTTTTTGGCTACTGTATTTCTGGTTAAACATCTGTTTGTTTGCTCAGAGAATTTCTCTGGGTTAGAGGACAAAGAGGCCTTCCACACTGAGAGGTGGGGAGGGAAAGGAATCATGTTCATTTACACAAAGTCTGGTTAATTCAGTTAACCAGAAAGAGTGGAATCTTACGTGAACGTTGTCCTTGTTTTAAAAACAAAAATGCTTGAGGTCACAGCATTCCATTTTATGACTTTGCTACATAGATTTCCCTTTTAAAAAACAAACAAAAAAAAAACACTCAAGTGGGATCCTCTTTGTCCTTATGTGGCCTCATGCAAAATAATCTTTGTAAATACATGTTGACATTTACAGGCATAACAGTACTCTTAAAGTTTACGTTCGTCACTTTTAAGCTGAATTTGACCTTTTCTGTGAAACCTGCATCTCTCAACAGCTCTGTCTATGCTTCAGTACCATGGTGGTTTATAATATCAGCTGCAGTGTTCTTACAGAGTGTCTCTCTCTCTCACACTCACTGCATTCAGAAATGTGGCTTGTACAATCAAAGCTAGCTAGATTGTTTTCTCTGTTTCGGTGGCTGCCTTCAGGAGTGGATATTTCAATTCAATGTCAGATTGCATTTCTTAATCTTGGATACTATGCTTGCTTCCAGCTGTAGCTGTTGACTAACAATATGGCATTGTGGCCTGCATAACTCTCTTTTAATTCCAAAGGCTTTTCATTAAACATTTGCTGGGACCTGAATAAAAATAGAACCGCCATAGAACTTTCATGTTTAGTTGCTAACCAGGTATGGATCAAATGCACTATTAACTGGGGGGAAGGTTCCTTAAATTAGTGAGTGGAAAGACCACCTTAAACAATTTCTTGCTTCTCTGTTCCTTGTTTAGTTACTGTAGTCACCTGCATGAAAACAGTTGTTTCTTCAAAGTAAACTTGTTTCTGCTACTTAATCCTTGCTTGAAGTAGCATGATAGAGACCTCTTCATGGCCCTAACTGTGAGGTCACAAGGGAGCAAGTTGGGTGTGTGTGCTTTTTTTTAAATAAGCAGTCTAAAAACATTAATTTCTAGGTAATTCTCCTTAGCAACAAAGTCTGACTCTTTTTTCAAGAGATCGGAGTCATTTTTCTGTTAAATTTCATCAACTTTTAAGGCTTGTGACATACGTTAGAACAAGTTAATGAGAGTTTCATTATTTAGGCTTCTGAAGATTGAGTAATGCTGGCAAAAATTTGGTGTGGCACTTCTGTGTTTGTTTTTTGAACCCTATCCTCAATCTTATCACATCTTATATTGTTATACAACCATTCTTTTTAACCCCTCCTCTAGTCTACGCAGATGGTAGTATATGTCTGGATATTCTTCAGAATCGTTGGAGTCCAACCTATGATGTGTCCTCCATCTTAACATCCATACAGGTAAAATGACTTTCCAGTATTTATTGTAATCCTATACTTACATGTAAAGTTGCTATGACATATCTCAGTTAATGACAAAAATCTAGTTCTGAGCAAAGTTTCCACCACAAATTACCACCATTCTGCTTTGTTTACCTTAAGAACAAGCAATGGACTTAAACAGTCTAATGCAGGGGTAGGCAATAGGCAGAGCATTGGCCAAATCTGGACCACCAGATGCTTTTGAATGGACTGAGACATCTTTTTTTATTTACTTATTATCAGTATGGTGGTTTTTTCCCTGAGTCTGGACCTTGACCTACAATAATTGATTACGCCTGCTAATAATTCTTCTCAATTACAGGGAGTCTTTTGGTAGAGGGCAGGTGCGGAGAGAGTTAAGTACCCAATGACAAAGTTATGTTAATCAGGTCTTATACTATGTCCTTGGTTATTTTGATTTAACTGGGGAATGTAAAACCAGGAGAGAAATCTTTTAGACTTTAGAACCTATAATGGGAATACTGTTATGGTAACAGAACACTGGTTACATATTTCAAACTTCTCATGTGAAAGATAATATAAAGATAATAGCAAATAACCCAGAATACACTGCAATATCTTGTAGTTACACCGCTTGACTACAGTGAACAGAAGGAACACATGACACTTTTTTGAACTAATTACTGGAAATAAGTTTAAGTGTTATACCTATGAAACTGACAGGATTTTTTGTTTTTTTTAATAGTCTCTGTTGGATGAGCCGAATCCCAACAGTCCAGCAAACAGTCAGGCAGCTCAACTATACCAAGAGAATAAGCGGGAATATGAAAAACGGGTTTCTGCAATAGTAGAACAGAGTTGGCGTGATTGTTGACCCTGGATGATGCAAATGAACACTCTGGTGATGAGGAAAATATATATGAAGTGTCTGAGTCATCTTCCTCCTAGCATCATTGCATTTACTTTGAACGCAAACTAGCTGTTGTGCTGTTGCCACTCTCCCTTGCTGAAGCTTCCCTTCCTTGGACATCAGAAAGCACCCATTTTGAAGTCAAATGTACTGTACTTGGGTTACTTGCAAAAGAATTACTGATGCTGAATTCATTTTTCTGTGGTCCCCCTTCTCCAGTCTTAGGGCAGTATTGTGCATTTCTGTAGTGTACACTAAGCTTTTAATTGTAATTGTGTTATACACAGTGATGCTTATGTGTAGCTTGATAAAAGGGATGTTTATATACGTATATACATTTTTTTAACTGATATTACTAGAGTGCTGATCTGTCCAGGCTGGTCACTTACCTCAACTGTTGGTTTTAGACCCCACTGCATTTGTAAGTACTGCGGGAAGAATTAACTTTTCTTTTCCCTGGTGTTATTGGGTTGTCAACTGTTTAGAAATACAAAACATAACTGATTGATGGCAGTCCAACTAATCAGTGAAAATGGAGGATACTGGCTACTTCTGCACTTCAGGTGCAAGATAAGGTATGATTACTGTTATGGTACTTAAGGTGACATGCAAAGTACCTCCTTTTAATTTACAAAAATAGGGTTTTAAAAGATATGCCTATGAGGATATTGATGAAATAGGTTACTTTAGTCCTCTCAGTGAGGTACTGACTGGACATACCCATGTTGAGCTGTTGTACTTAAGTTCAAAATCTTGCTAACTTTACTATTTTGAGTTGTAAAAAAAAAAAAAATTGAGGTAGGAAAAAACAAAGCTTCAAAGCTGGGATCACATTCATTAGCACTTGATTCCCTCTATCTAACTGTAACAGTTAAAATATTGCCAGAATGCAACTCTGTTGTGGAAAGTGAATTAAGAATTGTAAGATGGGGCACTTGAGGCTGTGCAGTTCCTGCTCTTTGTAAATTACTGGTGAGGTGCGTGTGTGAGCAACAGCTACGTGCTTATTAGTTTCCACCCAATTCAATGAAAATATCTTTCCTTGTTTGAAAAGGTATGAATTTGGATTTACAATCTTTTGCAAGACTAAGTTTGTATATTTTGGAGGCAGTACTTTTTTTAAACAGCAGTGTGAGATGAGACCTATAACTGTGTTGTCCACTGTCCCCATAACTCATGTGCACATTGGTCTGTTGAGAAGTATAACTTTGCATAAGTAACCCATGTAAGAAACTGTACATTTTTCAAAACTTGTAAATAAAAGTGTAACCTTATATCCTTATTGTATAAAGAGGCAAGAGATCTATATGACCAGGGTAGTAGAAGCTAACATTTATTGGATCCCTGGAGGTAGATGCTGTTTCACTGTTCAAAGGGCTAATCATTTAGTTAAGTATACATCTGTGGTTCATGCACCATAATTCAAATAGTACTTGAAAAGTAACCATTTGTGTTTGTGCTGTTGTTGGCATGGGGGAGGGTCATGCAATATCTCTAATTTGGCCAACTTCTCTTGGTAAAAAAAACTTCCAAAGAGCTCTCCAGGTCTGTTTTAAGTTATCCAGGCCTATCTGTTCACAAATGGGCTACAGTGACCTCATCTTGCAGACCTGTTCAAATTTTGCATACTTGATTACACAAGCTAGAAGATTAGGTCAGAGTGGCATCACTTACACTTCAAGCAAGAGTTAAACTGATGTCATTTTCAATACAGATAAGCCCCTTAACTAGTGCATGATCACTCAGGATAGATGTAATGCAGTTTCAGGCTTTCAGTTAGATAGTCCTAAAATAAACTCAAGTACACACCCATAACTAGAGCCCTGTGTATTACAAAATTTGTATCTACAGCTAATTGATCCATGGATATAAGGCAGCTGGCTGTAGATTTGCAGAGCTTTAGCTATAAAATTTGGATTCACATCCATCCATGACCCCCTAAATTGGTCTCTGGATTTGCAGGGCTCTACCTACAGCAGGAGTTTCAATGGTTTAAACTATACAGCCACTTAAATAGACCAGCATCGCCACGTATGTTAGTACACACAGTGCCTAAACTAACTGGCCTGTATTTCACTAACAGTTGAGAAAGATCAGGATGATTACAACTTTCCCCAAATACACTAAATATCTACATTTATTGTGGTACTTTCTGCATCAGACAAAGCATGTCCGTTTCATAATAGCAGTAGATCAAAATCCAAGCCTCTTGGCAAATGCATTTTTGATTCTTGGAAGACTTACAGTAAGGCCTGGTCTATATAACTACATTATTCAAGGGTGTGAAAAATCCACACAACTCAGCCATGCAGTTAAACTGACCTAAACCCCCCAGTGTAGACAGCACAAAGTTGATAGGAGAATTCTCAGTCCACCTAGCTAGCACCTGTTGAGGAGGTGGAGTATCTCTGCCACCAGATGTAGTGTCTTCACTGAAGCACCTCAGTATTTTAAGTGCAGAAGTCCCCACATGTCATTGAAAATAAATGAAAGATGATCTAGAGATTTAAGCCAGACAAGCCTAGGGCATCATCATAGCTTAAAACAGGAGTGAGCTTCCCCATAAATTACTAGGTGAACAGCGATAGGAAGGAAAAATGTAGCATAGTTTCCACAATGTTGTAAATTCTGGGCATATATAAGAGGCATAGTCCCTGCCCTCCAAAAAAGTCTACAATCTAGATAGCTATGCAAAAGTTGGGGGCTCTCAGTTCCTGAGCTCAAGGATGTGACTGGTTACTTAAACAGGACTATATGACTGATGAGCAGCTCTCTAGCCTGAAGTTTCAACTGAAATCCCAGCAACTGCCCTGCTCACTATGATCATACTTAAGAGTTTAGGGGTAAAATATTTCCAGCACATTATACCAAATGCATACGTTGTGAAAACACCATTATATTTAGCCAGCTTCCTCTACCCCTACCACAACCTGCTAGGAACTATGGTTCTGCAAGTATTGCCTCTGCCACACTCCCCAGAGTTACTGTCCCTTGGGAACCTGCTGGAAAAGCAGGGACTGCTAGGGGACCGAGGCACCAATAGTTGAGATGATATAAAATGCCATGCAGACCCCAGCCTCCTTAGTACCATTTTCCAAAACCCTGAGTTCTTGAGAGTAGAATTCAGAGGGAGAGGGGCAAGTGGCATGAATCTGAAGAGAGAACATGCTTGCAGAACCACGGCCAAGTTAGGGGACCTAGGTAGCAAAACAGGCCCTAGGAAGATGGGCGGAGGCGTGCTAATGAAAACAAGGATAGCACAGGGGGGCATTTGTTCATTCCTAAGTGAATGCTACTCACCTGTAATGAGTTCTTCAAGATGAGCCTCTATTTTCACACCTGTGAGATTCAAACCGCCTGTGCCATGAGCCACCAGGATCTTCTGCAGTGCCAGGTGGGGCCACTCCCCCTCTCCTCAAAGCCAAGGGTATAAAAGGCAACACAGGAGGATGGACTGACCTAGAGGGCAATGTAAACAGATGGAGAGGCAGATATGGGAGGCAGGAATGATAAAGTGAAGCACAGGGACAAACAGGAGAGTGGCTACTGAGGAATATCTATCATAGCTGGCTGAGTGAATCAGATATTCAAGCTGGAAAAGACACAGCAGGTCCCATCTGAACAAGCAGCACCTACAGGAGAATTTATATTTGCTTCACCCAGAGGTTGAGTTTTAATCTGTTTTACAAGGCATGGCTCAGGGACTGGTTTTTGGAAGGTTCCCAAAAGTTCAGCAATGGTGGAAGGACACATCCCCAAAATGGTGACTTGCAGAAGCCAACTATTTGTTCTTCAGGCAGAGGGCTCTTCTAGCCCAGATGGGCCAGTCCTGGAGACACTCCACACTCAAACCACGTATTGGAGCAGCACAAGACTTTTACGTGTGAATCTCTCCTTGACATACCGATACATTAACGTAGTGGATAGAAATAATGAAGCACAATTTGATTTTGCTCAGGGTTAAGAGCTCAGAGTCAAAGTAAAAATAGGTTTTTACATGCCACCATGGCATTTGCACATATCAAGCAGTACTTCTAGGTAAAAATCCTTCCGGCATTAACTCAGTTTAGTACAAAGTTGATTAGGGTGCACTCATTAATTCTCAGTATGGCAAAAAATTTATGAATAAACTGGAACACTAGTTATAAAGAAAGTTGTATCATTAAGCTGGTTAAAGACTTTTCCCCACATAAACACACACACACAAGGTAGAGACATTTTACTTTGCTAACTCTTCTAGAATTGAGGTTTCACACAAAATTTAAGATACATACAAAATGTGGCAAATCCTGTTTTTTCTGGAAATAAAACTGTATTTTTATTGTAGTTAATACCAACTTTACATATTTTTTCCTCTGAACTGCATTTCCCCTGTTTTTAAAAGGCAAAATTTCTTTCCTGGGGCAAAAAGAATAAGGGAACTATCATTTTAAACGGTGTCAATTTTTTTGTGGTTGGACATGTGTTTTTGCTATTACAAAACTATTAAAATGGGAAGGAACAAGTAATATCAAAGACACATACAGTAACTGCACTATTGGCTGCGGGGTTGTGCTAATACAATTGGACAGCACTTTGTAAGTTCTTTTTCTAATAAAGTTTTAGAAATTAAATGAGCAAAGTAAAACATAATATATCCCACAACAAGAAAATGCAGCATCTGTTTCTTTAATTAGGGATCTAGGAAACTCCATCTCCTTATGCATTCACCAATGAAACTGGACACCATGAAGCTCAATTAGCTTGAGGCATAATAAGTTCATAATGCCCAACATGGCCTTCTTGCTTCAGTTGGTCTAATAAGTCTTCCTTGCGTCTCTTTCTGCTTACCACCAAAAATCTATCATGGCCCTGCCCATGGGATTTACTTTTAAGACCATATTTTTGGGCAATTTGATGTATCTGCTTCCGCTCATCATTGGTAAGTTCTGTAGAAAAAGTCAAGTCAACATGACTATCTGAGCGTGCATAATTTCGAATGATCTGCTCAATATCTCTTTTAGCAATTTTGTTCACCCTTTCCACATCAAGCCCGAGTCCTTCCCTTTTAAATTGCTCCTTCACTGCAATAGGCTCTCGTATCCCTTCGCCGTCTTTCCCTAACCCACCACCTGTCCAGCCCATTTTTCTTAAAATCTGATTCCCTATGTTGTCTTCTTTAATCTTCTGTTTGAAAGCCTCTTCTGCTGAGCGGCCCCGAATCTCATTTCTTGAGATGACGTCTTCGATGGTGCCCTTCTTCAGGTTATTGACGACAGTCGGCTGTGTCTTTTTGAGGATTTTCACAGCTTCCTCCGCCGCCTCATGCTTCACAGATTTCTTAACCCCAACTGCTTCAGCGATGAACTCATTTTCTAGCATCACCTTGCATTTCCACCGCATGCCCGTCATCCTTTCGAAGACATACTCCACTGTCATCTTGTTGAACTGAGCAGTGTCGTTCAGCGTGCACACAGGATTCTCAGAGTTCTCATAGATAACAAGATCCTTCAGGTCTTTCTTTTTGCCAGAACTCCGGGATGAACAGCCCACTTTCTGAACCTGGGTTGTTTTGATGGGTGTCACATTGGACTGCATCTTCTGAAGAATTTTCAAAGCCTCATCTGCAGCTGCATGTTTGCTAGTTTTCTTACTGCCATATCCCTCGGCTAAGCAGTGGTCCTGTAAATACACCCTACAGCGCCATGAGCGGTTTGACATTAAGTCATATTTGTATTCAACTGACATTTTGTTAAATGAAGCCGAGTTGTTAAGTATCCCTATAGCATCGCTAGCATTTTCTGTGAGCACAAAATTAGTCCAGTGTTTGGTTGAACTACTAGAACCTTGCAAGGGATCAGAACCAGACTGCCCGGATGAAAAATCTTTGTTGGCAGCTAGAAAGTCATCAAGCTGTTTGAGAGCAGGAGGCAATTCCTGCGGGCACGTGCCAGACTCACACACTATTAAGTCCTCTCGATAGGTATGTTTGAACTTCCGCTGAGCAACTTTAACTTCCACAGCCTTTTGCAACAGCTTGACTGCTAATTCTGTGGCTCGATCCCTGGATCCATTTTTGCTGCCAGCATAACCAGTGGTTAAGTAGACATTTTGGCATCTCACTTCACAAGCAAAGCCATCTGTTGGAAGCTTCTTATTTTTTGGGAGGTCGGCAGGGGCAATTTCTTTTAGAGGAGCATAAATATATTCAGGATTTGTCTTACATGCCTGAATTGACCGAGTCAACAAATATGTATAGTTAATTTTATCAGTCCCAGTGTTAGCATCTGGGTTAGCAAGATTCTTCCAGATTGCTGCAGAGAGTCTGTCAATAAAATACTGCTTTGCTGTTATAACTGACTGGGGGAAAGTGTCTGATGAAGACTGGAGAACTGAAGAGGAAGTGGAAAGTTGTGGAGCACCACTCTGGGTAGTGTCCATGCTGTTCAAAACCACACAGGTGGCTGCTGTCTGGCTACTTGCATAACCAAAACCCACCGAGTTGGAGAACTGGGGATCTGCTTCTTGGGTATTGAAACTGTTAAAAACAAAATCCACATAGTTTTCGATTGTTTGGGCAGTGCTGTTTGTGTTTGCATCCTTGTTTGATTCCTGTGTTTGGTTGTCTGAAGGCTCTTCTTTTCTTTCATCTTTTTCACTACTGGCTACAAAGTGTACAGGCTCAAAACGAGGTCTCACACGGAACCTGGGGAGGACTTTTTTGGGAGGCTCTGGATCTACGGAATGAGTGAAATTTACAGCATTAAAAAAATAAGTTCTACAACATGGAGGGAATATGTACAGTATGATCACCAGCAGTAACTAGTAAGTTTTTGAGTACAGAATTCCCGCTCCCCACATCACAGATACCAAGATTTTCTGTATGAAGATGTATGCAATAGGTAAGTGAAATTTTCATTCCTAGGCAAGATATTGCAGAATTATTTCCACTTCACCTACTGCTTTGTGAAAAAGTGGTTTTTATATACTCAGGTTCATAGATTTTAAGACCATCAGATCATTTAGTCTGATCTCCTATATAACACTGGTTAAACAATTCCAGTTACTCCTATAGTGAGCACATTAACTTACATAAGAACGGCGATACTGGGCCAGACCAAAGGTCCATCTAGTCCAGTATCCTCTCTTCCGACAGTGGCCAATGCCAGGTGCTTCAGAGGGAATGAACAGAACAGGTAATCTAATCAAAGTGATTAATTCCGTCACCCATTCCCAGCTGCTGGCAAACAGAGGCTAGGGACACCATCCCTGCCAATCCTGGCTAATAGCCATTGATGGACCTATCCTCCATTAATTTATCTTTTTTGAATCATGTTATAGTCTTGGCCTTCACAACATCCTCTGGCAGAGTTCCACAGACTTACTGTGCCTTGTGTGAAGAAATACTTCCTTTTGTTTGTTTTAAACCTGCTGCCTATTAATTTCATTTGGTGACCCCTAGTTCTTGTGTTACGAGGAGTAAATAACACTTCCTTATTTACTTTCTCCACACCAGTCATGATTTTATAGACCTCTATCATATCTCCCCTTAGTCATCTCTTTTCCAAGCTGAAAAGTCCCAGTCTTATTAATCTCTCCTCACACGGAAGCCGTTCCATGCCCCTAATAATTTTTGTTGCCCTTTCCTGAACCTTTTCCAATTCCAATATATCTTTTTTGAGATGGGGTGACCACATCTGCACACAATATTCAATATGTGGGCGTACCATGGATTTATATAGAGGCACTATGATATTTTATATCTTATTATCTATCCCTTTCTTAATGATTCCCAACATTCTATTAGCTTTTTTGACTGCTGCTGCACACCGAGTGGATGTTTTCAGAGAACTATCTACAATGACTCCAAGATCTCTTTCTTGAGTGGTAACAGCTAATTTAGACCCCATCATATAATATGTATAATTGGGATTATGCTTTCCAATGTGCATTACTTTGCATTTATCGAGATTGAGTTTCATCTGCCATTTTGTTGCCCCGACACCCTTGTAAGACTAAATTGGGGGAGGCAGTGTTTCCTAGTGGATAGAGCACTGGACTGGGACACAGAAGACCTGGGTGCCATCCCCAGGTCTGTCTGACTGCGCCAAGTCACTTCACCTCTCTGTGCTTCAGTTTCCCTGTCTGCAAAATGGGGACAATGGTACTGACCTCCTTTGTAAAGATCTGGTGAAAAATGCTCTATAATTGATATTGAAGCATATCCTCCAAAAAGTCTTGATCTGAAGACTTCGAGAGGGAGAATCCACCACTTCACCCTCACTTTAAAAGTTTGTGCCTCGTTTCTAATTTGAATGTGTCTGGATTAGAAACAAGACACAAATTTTACATAAACAAATACTGTGAAGACAATCTGAAGAATTAAATATCGGATGCATAAATACAGTAAGTATAAGGACATCCTTTCTCCACACCAGTAGTATTCTGTTCAAACGACAGTAAAAGATTTAACTCCCATGCCCCAAATGCCAGGCACGTGACTTCACCAGTGAAGCAAAAGGCCATCTCAAGCACTTGGAAAGAATAATCTGATCCAATGCTAATATGGGTCAGGCTGCCATGTACATCTAGACACCTCTGTTGCAGCATATTTATCATAACCCAGTTCATTTGAGATCAGTGGAAAAAAAACCCTGACATCTAAATCAGATGACCGTAGGCTTTTAAACTTTTGCAAGTTCCCCAAATGCCACAACTCTGATTACTTCTACCATAAGCCAGCCACCAGCTGGGGTGAGGAGAAATCCAGCCTGCTTGTGATGTAACTCTGTGCACTAAGTTGTCCACTGCTTATTTGGCCTGCTGCCATTTCCCCCCTGAAGCATCCACTATTGGCTACAGTCAGAGGCAGACGTTGGTCTGTTCTGCAGTTGCAGTTCCCGTGATCCGAAAATCATAACTGAAGCAGCAACGGAGAATGACGTCCCCTTTGATATGCAGGCAAATATACTCACTGGCATAGGGAGAGCAAGGTGGAGAGCAGGGTCTTTTTGGTGGCTTAGCACGAGGTACCAGCTCGAATGATGGCATCTCCCCAATATCGATACCTTCAGCCATCTTAAGGACTTTCTCCATAACTTGCGAGCCATACCTGTGTGGAATTCAAGGACAGACAGCATTAGAACCTGCTACACTAAAGCTCCATGCTGCCAGGTTTTTACCAGACCACTTCCACTTCTAGTACCAAACCCCTGGTGTCTTTACAACCAAGATTTCAGTATTTGCAACCATGCAGACAGCAAGACCTTACCACCTCACACAAGGAAAAATATGCCTGTGGGAAATATATTTGTATAATGTAGTGTAGCTTGTGGATACTTCCTAATTAAGTTAAATTAGGACTAGAAAGCTGCCTGTGACATTACAAGCAAAACTCAAGTCAAATCCGGCCTGACCCAATACCCATCAAAGTCAACGGGTGTCTTTCCAATGACTTTACTGGCCTTGGATCAGGCTCTAATAAATGGTGGTGAAAGTTTATGCTGAACCTGTCATCAATTCCATGCAAGCAGATTTATGTGGCTGTGTGGAACCCAAAGAAGTCGGGAGACTCTCTGTATGGCTCTCCTTGCAGACTTGGGGCCCTAGAGAAGAAATCTGTAATAAGGCAACAAGTCACTACTTTTCATACAGATTCTGAACAAACTCACGTATCTTAGTATCAAATATTCCACCAATCATTCATCGCAAGTCATTAAATGGAGTTTTGAATGAGTAAACTGAAGCTCCCTTTAAAGTATTTGCTATTGAAATGTACCACTTAATACAGCCACAAGGAAAATAGGAGAACTTATTGGGTTTTAGTTCAGTGGAGTCAGAACAGTACTGAAACAGTGACTCATTGCCAGTAGCCTAGACAAAAAGGTTAGTGACAATCTGTGACATGTCACCAGACATTTGCTATCACTGATGTCAGACAGCAGCCAAGGAACGCTTCAGTTTTTACTGTAGGAACTCATCTGCTTTTTACTAACAATTACTACTTTAACCAGCAGTTTTATTTTTAAATTAGCATTGATGTCACTGCAACATTTTAAATCCCACCGCCACAAAAGTGACAGTATGATAGTGTTATTTCCTAAGGAGTCCTGCATTACTTGAAGTCTGGTTCCTGCTGCAAAAGAATGTGGCGTTAGAACTGCCAAGATCATTTGCAGTTCTAATCTAGCAGAATTCATCAGTGTTACAGAATTCCAGCTCCTGTAATTTACTAAATCTTTTCAGTGTATTAGATGGCAAAAGCTGAACTGAAAAATCTCTAACAAAGGATGGCCTGAAAACACTGCATAAAGCCATGTGCTGTAGATTTTCCATCACAGTACAGAAAGGATACAGTGTTCTACCACAGGGCTCGTATTTAAATTAAGCAGAGGATCAGGTCAGCATCTTATGTCTACCAAGGCAGACAAAAACTAAGGTCATCATTAGGTTCTGAGCACAAAAGCTAGAGATACGTTGTTGTTGGGTTTTTTTAAGCAAATGGCCTTTGATTAGCTTTTCAGTACTGGTGCTACATGTGTATGGAAAGTCTACTCACTGGTGGTATGTGGGAAGCTTTCCTTGCAATGATGGAGACCTAACCAGAATTTAAGCTTGCGTTTAAATATAAGGTAACAAATATTACGAGCAAGCTCTCTGAATGTAAACTGAGGCAGTAACTTCTTCCTAAGTCTGCAGAGACACTGCAGCTCATCACTCTTCCAAGCAGCTACTATTCAGAACCCAGTGAGCAGCAATTAAAACCGCCAAGAAACAGGTTGATTTCACGCTGCTGCTTGAGAAAACTGGAAGCAGCCTCAGCAACAATGGCAGGCGCTAGAGTTATTCATGGAAGAGAGGGACGCAAAAATGGCAGCAGAGGGAGACACAGAGTAGTGGATGCCATCCCTCACACCAACAGCCATGAGGTGGAAAAATGGAAGCCCTTTCTCTCTACCATCAACCAAAGGGAGGGTTGGAACTTAAACTTTATCCCCTTTCAGCTAGAGGAGGATATGAAAGATGGCATCCAACCACAAGGGTACAAGAACTACTTCTGGCTAATGGATCAATCCTCCCATTAGCAGGTGTCTGGGAAAGATTAACAACCAGGGTTGAACAAATTATTAGTTAATATAATTTAAACAGCAAACTTCCCCTCCACTTTGCCTGGAAAGCAAAAACCATTTCAGATTAGAAGTTTTTTTCAGAACACAAAAATTCAGCTATATTTCATAAGAGTCACATGTGATTCTCCTCCTCTGTCCTTTCCACCACTGTAGGGCATGTTAATTTTGCATCTCACGGTATCTTTGGGGAAGTCTTCCTGCACAAATCTCTTGACTGACAGCATCTGCACCATCTCATATCTGAACTATTCCCTTCTGCATCAACTGCGAGTTTGTAAATTCTTCAGGGAAAGTAACCCTATTTTTTGGTGGGTTCTGTGCAGCACCACTTACACATTTAGAGAGTTCAGTAACATCATTATTCAAGATCTGACAGCCTTCCTAATTCATATGTCGGGCCAGGGTAGAAGAAATGAATAAAGAAATCTCCAGTGCAGACAGGGGACATTTTAGTCTTATGTAACTGATTTAAATATGCCTACTCCGCTTTGTAAGCTGGCAGTAAAAATGCCGAAGAAATAATAAGGGTTGCCCATTCTGTAATCCACAAGTAATTCCTCAGTAACTGGGTCTTCCTTAGCACCAGTCACATGACAGATAATGCCCTGCATCGAGATGCAGGCAGGCAGCACCCTGCACTTGTGCACAGCAGGGTTCCATACAAGTGCAGGAGTCAGTCTGCATGCATCTCATTAATAAAGGTAACTGGTACCCTAGCTCCATAAGCAACTGTGGGTCTTGATTTTTAGGTCTAGCAGTTTTTAAAGAGATGGTGAACATGCAACCATGGTTGAAAATGGGTTAATGGGACATCATCAGATTAAATACCATAGGTTTTTTAAAACACTATTAAGTGCTTCCTTGTATCTTCTGTCAACACCACATGAGGATATGATTATTTGTGCTGTGGTAGGGTCCCCGGTCAAGGATCAGGATCCCATTTATGTTAGGTGCTGTACAAACATACAACAAAAAGTCTCTGCCCAAAGAGCTTACAGTCTAAGTGTTAAATATTAAAACACAATATGCCATTCATGTTATTTGCATATGGATTAAACGATAAAAACCGTAACCAGTTTCACTTTCTGGCGCTCTCACACTAGCACAACGATGAAACGTTTGGATTGTGAACACTGCAGGGGGATGTTTAGATCCAAACTAAGACAGTTAACAGAAATTCAGACAAATGATGAGAAGCGTCTACTAAAGACAGGCTTCATAAGAAGACTAATAAATCTTAAATTTTAAGTCTAAATTATCTTTTAATGTTTCAGAACTTTGCTTAAGTATTACCTACCTCACTGAAGTTAGTCACTATACTTTTTAAGTCATCAGCAAGTACTTATTTTTCTTTAATTTCTTTATCCTCTCCTCACCCCCAAAAATCATTAACTTTTGAAATTTCAGTCAAAGTGCACAGGAAAAGCAGCCCTTTCATTCTGACTAGAAGGGATGTGGAAATCTAAAATACTATCCTAGTTACTATACTGTGGTTTCCACAAGTTAATGATTGCCATGTCTAGGGATAGTAACTACATAGCTCTTCCATTATTGAAGTGTGTTTTAACATAGCCAGAAAATTCAGTTTTAAGGTGCTTTATAACAGGTGCTTTATGCTTTAAGTAACGCTAAATACATAAAGACAAAATTATTCATACAACTATCTTTTCTAAAAAAACCCTATAATTAAGAAGACCACAAAGTTTAAAAATGTAACTTACTTTTCACTATTTATACAGCTTACTTTTTGCATTTTTCTCATCTTGAACAATGGAAATTGACCAGTTTCACTTTTGTTTTCAGGTCAGTTTCAGGTTCTCCCTATACTAATGTTTCTCAACCATCCCTCCATGGACCAGCGCCAGTCCCTGAGATTGACCTGATACAGATTAGGAAGGCAGCAAGCGGTACTTGGTGTCAAAAAGGCTGAGAAACGCTGTCCTGCAAGGAGTTCCTACATTTTGGGAGGTGATGTGTTAAAATTTAAAATGTGCGTGATTCTGTTTAGTATTCAATAAAAAAAAACATCAAGGAAACGTTCAGTTTGCTCTTAGCATTTACATCTCAAATATGCAGCATTAGGCTAGGGCTCGGAAAGTTGGATGCACCAAAAGGAATAACTAAAGAAGAAAGCATCTGTAGAGTAATGGTCAAGAGTGGAATATTCAGACTTCAGAATCAACTGGTATTCCCTCCGTATTATGGTCTATTTCAATTATCTTCCTTGCTTTCAATGTCCTTTATTATGCAGGCCCCACCTACTTTTCTGCTGTGATTTCCTTTTGCATTTCCCCACATACTTTCTGCTCTGCATATGATGCTCAGCTTGATGATACTTTCACCAATATTTCCATGCCTTCTTCTGTGCTGCCCCTTATGACTTTGCCCCTTCCAAAATCTATTCCTGAGGGCTCCACACTCATTCAAAGTCACTCCTAAAAATGCAGTTCTACAGCATCACTTACAGAAAATGAATGTGTTTACACTAATTACATAACCTACCAAGGAACTATCAAGTCTGCCCAAAGAGAGTAACTGCATAACTAACTATAACCCATGCTGTTGCCTCAGCCCTCAGGTGTATGTTATATCCCCGCTATCTATCAAGTCTACCATTTCAGACCTCATCCTGCTGTGACAGGGTGGCCAAACGTATTGGCTCTCTGACCCTCATACAACAATCTTCAGAAGTTCGAGAGCTGAGGCACACGTGATGGGGATCGGGGCTTCAGCCCCGTGGGAGGCACCTGACAGAGCTTGGGACTTCAGCCCCTCTCCTGCTGAAGCCCCAAGACCCCTCTCCCCGCTGGGCAGAAGCCTCTACCGCACCACCCTGCTGCAAGGCAGAGGTCCTGTGCTCCACCGCCCCAGTCTGATAGGTGGACGAACAGTCTAGGGGGGCTCTGCGAGTTGCACTTTAACGGTAAAAGAGCCGCATGTGGCTCGCAAGCCACAGTTTGGCCACCCCGTGCTATCAGTTCTGTCAGGTGGAGATCTGGACCCATGCAGTGCTCACAGTAAGACAGAAGCTTTAGCTGATGAGAGCTCTTTCTGTCTGAGTGCCTCATCCTTTCATTTTTCTTTACTCTCCCGCTCCCTCAGGTATATAGAGCATCCACCAGTTTCCATCATTAATTTCAGGCTTGTGCTGGTCTGTTCAGGCTTCTGGGTGTCATGCTGATGGATTTCACTTCTTCCTTTATTTTTCTGTGTAACATTTCTCTAGGTCGCCCTCTTTTTCTCTTTCCAGGTGGTGTCCATATTATCGCTTGCTGTAAAAGTCATGTTGGTGGCATCCTTAAAGCGTGTCCTAAATGTGTCCATTGTCACCTTCTTACCATATTTGATGCCTTAGCTTGGTTTGCTCCACTCAGAATTGCTGATGTTGCAAGAAACTCTTTCCAATGGACGCAGAAGACCTTCCAGTGGGCAGTTACTTTGGAAGGGTGCTATAAAATAATAATATAGCCACCCCCCCCCTCTTTTCCATTGACGTCTAACTCCATTGTCTGAGATGGGCTTCAAGGAGCAGTTTGAGCGAGGGGAATGGGAGCCTTCAGGGAGAGGTTATGGAAGGGGTTTCCAAGCAACCTGGGGGGGCAGCATGGAAGGCACTGAGGGGAAAGGTGGGATCTGGAGGGGGACAGGAAGATGGGGAGGAACCCAACGGGAAAGCGGGTCTGAGATGTAGGCGGGAGCCGAGCACAATGAGCAGGGGTTGGAGGGGAGCGAAGGAAGGAACCCACTGACTCGGCGCTTTCTCCTGTCACTTCCCCGCGCTTCTGCCAACGCGACTAAGTTACCGGGAAGGGAAAAACCGGCCCCGGCGCCCCAACCAGGCTGCCCCAAGGCCACCCCCTATCCCCGGGGAGGAGACCTCCCTCCCCCGGGGGAAGCCGGATCCCCCACGCTGGGCCCGGCCCCTCACCTGCAGCCCATGAAGACGTGGTTGGTCCAGAGCACGGAGAGCGACAGCAGCTGGTCGATGGCGGCGCCCGGGTAACCGGCCAGGTGGCGGAGGATGAACTGGCGGCGCAGCCCCCAGTGCCAGTCGCTCTCCTGGTACTGGCGCCACTGCTCCAGCACAGGCTCGGGCACCGCCTCGGGCTCCGGGGGCGGCGGCGGCTGCTCCGGAGGCGGCACCGGCGGGGGCGGCGGCGGCGGGGTCAGGAAGTCCCCGCCCAGCAGCATCCAGCCGCCGGCCATCGGCTCGGCCAGCCTGCCCGCCCGAGCCGGCTCCCGGCCTGCGGGGAGAGGGAGGGCCGGGCCCCACGTGCGGCCCGGGCCGGGCGGAGGAGAGGCCGGGCCGAGCCGGGGATCCCGGGGCGGGCCCCGCGCGCAAACTCCGCGCCCCGCACGTGCGGCCGCGACCCCCGCGCCGGGCCCCTCTCGCGCCGCCCGCACCCCGTTACACTGTAACCTTTTTTTTTTTTTTTTTTTTTTGTTACACGCTCGTCACGTGGGCGTGACATCAAGAGACCGCGAGACCCCGCGAGCACGAGAAGGACCGGGCCCCGCTCACAGCGCCACCTAGCGGTGCCCCGAGGGGGCTGCGGCAGCCGGGGAGCGCCGGCGCTGGGGCCCGCAGCACGAGGGGAGGGGCCCGCACGTGGCGCCCGCTGCAGCGGGCCGGGCGAGCTAGGGGCCGGCCGGCTCCCACAACGCTGCAGGCCCAGGGCGGAGGGGCAGCGCTTGGCCGGGCTCGGGGGCTGCTCCCCTGCACGCGGAAGGCAGCAAGGCGGCCCGGGAGGGAGCCGCAGCTGCCACCTGCTGCTGCCCAACGCGCACTACCTGCAGGCTCAGCCGGCTGCACCCGCACTAACCTGCTCTGAAGCGTAAAGCAGGGGTGGCCAACGCGTGGCTGCGGAGCCCTGTGCGGCTCTTCAGAAGTTAACCTGCGGGTCCTTGTATAGGCACAGACGCCGGGGCTGGAGCGATAGGCACCAGCTTGCCCAGGGCCGGGGGGTGCTCACTGTCCCAGGTGCCCACAGCCAGCAGGCCGAAAAGAGCTGCTGTTTCCCTCCCTCCTCCCCATCGCACAACAGCAATAAGTCTCCTGTAAGTCCCGGCAGAGCCAAGGCTTGTTTATGGCCTGGCTGGTCTACCGCACACTATTGTCAACTGGGGCCTGCGGGATGATGACTCCTACGTGTGAGACAAGCGTTACGGCTCATAAGCCACCCATTGCAGTAAGACCAACATTAGCGCTCCCCCGCCCCTCTTTTAGCTGAGTAGATCTTAGCCAGATCACTCCCGCGATCTGTGAAATTATCAAGTGAAGGGAGACGAAAAGGCTCAGCACGTACGCATATAGGCCGTGTACATTTTTAGAGCACCCAACTGAGCACAAATGAGAATTTACTTCCTGCTCATTGACTAATATTAGACCCCACAGACCTATTTTGTGCGACTATCACTACAAGTTTGACCCCCTTGTCCTACTGATAGATGCTGTAAATGCATACGGACATGCTTAGCTTTCTGCACACAAGCAGTCAGTGGTATTAATGTGTGTAACTGTTGGCAGGATCAGGCCTGGGTCTGTATACCCAGCAGCCCCAAGCCCTGGGGACTCAAGAGTGGGTGGATGGATGCGGATGTGTATGTGCATACACACTAACAGTGTACTTTTAAATTATTGGACAGTATATTTTTAAAATGTAAAATCTTAACTACATCAGAGGAAATGATCTTCCTGACTGTCAAACATTTCTCATTGCAATTTCAGTGTAAACACCGCCCCCACGCCATTTGCAGTCCAAACATTGCAGTGTTGTGCTGGTGCATGAGAACCAGAAAGGGACACAGAGTAGAAACAAAATTAACCCTGGAGAGAGGAGAGTGGACAGCAAGAAGTGAAGAGTTCTGGCTGCTTTGGGAAAAACACTACTTTTACATTTGGAGACCAGAAGCCATTTGTTTCTGCACTTACCTCTGACTGGTGCTGGATGGTTGAGACACACTAAACCATGGTAATAACGGCAAAGACCGAGAAAGCACAGAGGTAAGGAGGATTCCTTCATGCCCCAGGCACAGACCCAATGACCAGCATGCTGAGCACCATCTTGCAATTCCTGTACCTTCTGTCTCTCGGTTGCCATGTCTCAGGGAGATTATGTCTATGCAATGAGCGACTGTCATCTCTGAAAAAGATAAAATACAAAGCATCCCAAGAGCCTGGAGAGTGATGGTGGTAGCAGAAACTGCATCACTGTCGAGATGTGGGTTGAAGACAGTGATGCACATTGACACACTGGAGTGGGGGGTCAGACTTACTGGCCCAAATACCTTGATTAAACACCAACTTGTGGGGAGACAAAAGACCTGAAAACTCAAGAGTCTCAAATTTGCCCTAGGAGCAAACTTCTGGGGTTCCAGAGAATAGGCAGGTGGCTAATGTTGCCCTGTGTAGGAAAGAGCCAATGCCTACACTGTTGTTACTATAGATAGCCATCAAATTGGATCCCATATGTATAGGAAAGAGAACAGTACCTCCAAAAGAGATACAGGCAACTGATAATACAGTGAGTCAGGGCCACGCATCCCTTCTGCAATAAATTCCATTTACATAAATGGAAATAGGTGCCTAAATAACACCCACTTGCTAATATGGCTGATTGCAGGATCAGGCCCCTGTGTGTGATACTCAAGGGTTATTATAGACTATACACAGCAATTAAAGAATGCATGAGGCATCCTTGGTCCCTTTCATCTGTGACCCCAAGTCCAGCTCCTCAAGCCAGGAGGCCTGGATATAGTTCAATAAAGCAGTATCAAGTCCTTTGCAATAAAGCTATACAATGGCCGAGGCCCTCCTGCAATAGAGCAATTCACAGGTGAAATCAATCAGGGAGCAACAATCAAAGGAAATGGACATTTTAGACTGACTGGAAACAGAGCTGCCCTACTACATGCTGCAGGTTTGAAAATGAACTGCTAATTGCAATGGTAGGCCCATTCAGAGTATGTCTATCTTGCAATAAAACACCCCCGGCTGGCCCATGTCAGCTGACTCAGGGTCGGAGGGCTCAGAGTGTGGGGCTATAAAACTGCAGTGTGGATGTCTGGGCTCAGGGTGCAGCCTGGGCTCTGGGACCCCACAAGAATACGCCAAAATTGTAGAGCACTGAGTACAATTCTGCTCCAACTGTATCTAAAGCCACCTCTTAAGCAACCAGTTTGTTAGCCCCTTGAGAAGCCACTTAGAGATCTCACTGTACTTTTAGTCTGCAGTTCAGAGAGCTCACCTACAGTTTCATAACTTTGACAGAAACAGTCTTCCCTCAACCAACTGAGCATCTCCTAGTTTAAACTGGATTTTTTTCCCATTTGAGAGTACTGCTTTAGTTAGCTGTATATAAAAGCAGACAAATATAAACTGTGTTATAAAGATGAAATACACAGTAAGTACATGACAGGTTGTTCTGGACACTTTAAATACAGTATTTCATTGTGTTCTGGATACTTTAAATACAATATTTCATTGCTCATTTTGGGCAACAGTTCTATCAATTGGAGGTTTCACCCAAACCCAAACAAAACATTTTTAAGGTTCAGACCAGTCTAGTTTAATCAGCCACCCTCATAGTGCAAAAAGCAAACATCCCATAAAAGGCAAAGAGCAAACTAAATATTTACATTTTCAGTTTTAATAATCTGCAGTGTTCGCAACACACAAGGAAGTGTTACTAGCCTGACACTGCCTTCTGAAAAAAGTCAGCTAAACAATTCTTTATCTTAAAGTGCAACAGGCTAAGAGAAAATCCATGTTGAATTTATAGAGCTTTCATCCACCGTACATTTTGGCCTCTAAGGTAGTTGCATCTGAAGAAGTGGTTTTTTACTCACGAAAGCTTATGCCCAAATAAATCTGTTAGTGTTTAAGGTGCCACAGGACTCCTTGTTGTTTTTGTGGATACAGACTAACACGGCTACCCCCTGATACTTAAGGTAGTTCTGTATTTTCACCTGCACTTAAAATATCTCAGGCTCTGATCTCCTAAACTAAGCAGAGACAGACCTGGGAAAGAATCATATGCAAGATCTCCAAGACAACCCAGAGTGTGCTGCAGGAAGTGGTGCTGGCAATTTAGTGGGGGGCACTTTCCATCAAGTCAGGACTGCTCTAAAGCTTCAGCACAGAGTTAAGGGTGTTGTCTAGAGATGAAGCACTTGGGATGAGATGTAAAAATCACACAACCTCCCCTGCAGCACCAATACCCCCTCCCCCCAGCCTCTCAATGTGTTTTCCATTAAAAAACCTGTGAGACTTCTGACAAATTGTTAATCCCAGTATCCTGGCTACAATGCAAAGTGGCTCATCTACTGAGATGCATACATTTCCTTCGAAGAGAAAACATGTCTGGCGGATTGATTGATTTAGGGGAGTCCCACAACACAAACAACAGCAGAACACGGCTGGGTTTTTGCTTTTTTTTTTTTTTTTAATTGAAAATTTACATTAAAGTTAGAAAGGAATCACGCTTAACAGTGCTGGTTCTTTAATGTTTGTCATGTAAATACAGAGCTGCAGTGCAGTTTTTCACACTTCCATTTGTAAAAAGGAAACAAAAAATAAAGGAGAGAGACAGTAGAATACAGTTTGGAGAAACATGCAGTGAATGTTCCAAGAGAGAACGAGACAAGCAAAAAGTTTTAGGACAGGCATCAAATGCATTTTAAGGACACTGCACTCTACTCACATGGTATTTGGATGGAGCATGACCAGCCACTGACAGCTCCGCCCCTCCCATCTCAATAACACTAAGTGCAAGATCATTCTCTAACTAAAGCGCACAGGGAGAGGTCACACTATTTGGAGTGTTTTACACAATAAATGATTTCACATTAAAAAAAATCTCACTCAACCTGTGGTCAATCAGGTGATGCAGTTTAATAATGTGGTGGAGGCACCAAATGACAGTAATGGAAACATTTCGTTTTGCTTTACTTCCTTGTTAAAATTAAGTATTTTGTGGCTGTCAATGTGGCAAATCACCCCTTGTTTATATCTCCTTCATCAAACGCAACAATTTACAGAACAAACCAATGAACTCACATACTGAAAACACCCTGTCAGGCTTCAACAGATCCTTAGGGGAGTCCATGACCTTTCTATTAGGCCAAATTAGAGGGAAAAAAATGGTTGTAACCCAACATTTTGAAAATTTCACTACTCGTTAATCTAATCATCACATTTCTGTTGCTCCTCCAAGTTTTTTGTACATGATCAACTTTCCCCAATATTGTGCGGTCTTGTCACACAAAATACAAGACACTTCAATTTTAAATACCATGCATGTCAGAAAAGAGCTTCTTTCCAAGACACTAACACTGAAGATTTGTTTCCCCCCAGACATTATAGGATCCCTAAACTCTTCTACAAGTGGCAGTCTTCTCCCTCAGACACAGTGCAGCTGGCGAGGACAGACTTAAAAAAAGCTACAGAAAGAGAGAAAAACAGGAGATCATCAAAAAGGAGGACATTCAAAAAAGCAAGAAATAGAGACTCAACATGAAAACAATAGAAGAGAGATGGGCACATGCATCATTTTTAGGCAATTATAGATCCCGCAGGGGCTGCTCAAAGTGCTTGAAGAAAACCAGACAAGTTAAAACTTGTTTAAAAAATACTTTTAATAGCATTGTAAAAAAAGTCAAATGATCTAAAACAACCCGCAATGCAGCAAGTGAAAGCAAGATGAAAAGCCCCTTTCAGCTAATCCCTGGAACCCCTGACAAAGTGAAATTGACCGATTTCGGAAAACATGCTTACATTCCACATAGCTGAAAGAAGCAAAAGCTTAAAATATTTCAACTTCTAAAAAAGAAACCAATGCTTTTTTTGGGGAAAAAATTGTCTTTACAGTGAAACAGGATACCTGAGACAATATAAATAAATTGCAATACAGAGTTTTAATAGTCCTGATTTCTAAAACGAGGCCACACCTTAGTTTCAGTTATGGATTACTGCACGAGGTTAACTGACCACTTGAGTGACTATATGGATAGAAAGGGGACTAAATACACACACCACTCTAGTACTTTAAACTCAACTCCCCCTTAACATCAATGCACATCACAGAGAACAGATTATATGCCAGCCTTAGAATGATACTATTTGGAACACCTTGTATCAGGGTATGCTTAACTACTTCAGAATGTAGGACTATGTACAGCCCTAGAGCCAGGAGTTTGCCAGAAGATTTGGGGCAGTGTGTGTCCCAAAAGATTTTCCCTGAATATAAAAATCATGATATTCAGTAGAAACAATGAAAAGTTTACCTGAGTGCTATCTATCAATGTCGATCAGTACTTAATTTGAAGATGAGCATGTGCAGACAACTGATTAATCTTCTGGCAACAGCAAAGCTGTCACACACACATTGAAGTTACCAGCTACCATTTAACCAGAAAGGTATTTGGGTGGGAAGGGGGGGGCGGGTGGGTAGGAGGGAGTTTTGTTTCAAACTTTCTAAGATGTGCACACTTCAGATCCTTCTAGTAAAATTATCTCTCGGCATTTAACTCTGCATTGAAAGATCATTTTACACCCAGAATGACAATGTAAGTGTGCTTATCTTACACAGAGTTTTAAAAAGTTTAAATGTGTTATAAAAGGCGATATTTGCCAACACAGACCCTGATCCTGCAATGGGATCTGTGCCTGCAGACCCCGCAACCAGGCAGAGCCCAGCACACACAGATCCAACTGCAGGATCAGAGCCAGTAGGAATTTCAAATGAGTATTAAAATGTCCATTTTCAGGCAATGTGACTTAGGAAATCAATCAAATGAGAAAGAATTAATCTTTTACAGCTATTATACAAAGCATCCAAGATACAAGGAAAGTTCTTAACCTCTCAGTCATACCATAATCAAATCTAGGTGCTGTTGTCTTCTTAAACTCACCAATAAATATATTTTAATCTGTACTGTTATTTTGACAGCACAAAAAAGAAGCACAGAACTCATTTTCACATCCCTTAATATTGGGGGGTGGGGGGAATCCATTAAATATAGAAGAAAAAATTAGAGATTTAAAGTTACAATGTCCAAAAACCTCATTACTGACTTACGTTACATGTTTTAATAAAAGCAATAACCATCAGTACACAGTAAAGACAGATTCATGATGAAGATACCTAAGAGAGCAGTTTTGCATAGGAAGGCCAGGACTGAAATATTATGAGAAGCTGTCAGTTTATATTAGAACCCCCAATTTAACAAGTAAATGAAGGTCCATTCCAGCCCATTGTATTCAGGGATTACTATTCAGTACAGAGCCATGGATTACTGTAAAAGAAGGGCAAAAAAATGCAATGTTAACCAGAATTCACTGTCTGAGGAAGACTATTTTAAACATTTCCCCATCAAGAAATATACAAGACACTTACATGCAGACTGTGGTAAGATGTATATTTAGTAATCAAAGTGTACCTGGCCATGGGGTGAAATACTGGCCCCACTGAAGTCAGTGGCAAGAGTCCCACTCTTTCCGTGCAAATCTCGCATTAAAAAAATCTTTTGCTGAATAGAAAACTTAAGCAACTTGGCAGCATCTGCTTAGGAACGCACATGCTGATCTTTTCTAGGCAATACTTTGTATATTAAAAATAAAAAAAATTGACAGGTCCTGAAGAACAAGTCACATGGAAACACTGCAACATATCTTTCTTCATAAACACCAGCTTGTTCTAGCAAGTAAATATGGGCCCCAGCCATTAACGTTCCCTGAGTTTGGATCCAGAGTTTGTTTCAACCCATCTTAGTGATAGGGCAATAAAATTAAGAGGGCAGCCTAGATCAGATCTGAATCTCCCAGACAGGGGGGCAAGGGAGATGTTTGGATCTGGCATTTTGGTTCTGTCCACCATTGGGAAAGGGAAGAAATCACAGGGATTTTGCTGCAAAGATTGGATCCTGATTTGAGTTTTCCCGAAGTTTGGGGCGGAAGGTTGTTCCATCCTCTGGGTTTTGGCTCAGGCCCATCCCTGCTAGCATGGCAAGTTTTGTAACAGTCACTTAAATTACTCAAATTAAACAATAGCACATCTAAATAATGATGGGATTAGATGTTTATACATGAAATGAAAACAAAAAGAGAAAAGCCTCTATCTATAGGCAGCCACATTTCACCAAAATGCATGACTACAGCATTCACAGGCAATCTGTGATAAGGCTCAGGAGTCATGGCACTAAATGCAACCAACAAGCAGCCGTGCTCTCTTACCATGCAGCCGTGAAACAAACATGAGAGAGAAATAATCATAACAATTTAGGACAGAGAACATTAGTTCTGAAAGCGCTTGGCAAACGTGCTACTGATCCAGGGAACAGATAGCAGCGTTTAGCATCTCTTGTCAGTTCCACACAGGTTATTGCTGGGTTCTTCACCAAAAAGACAGCCAAGGATGCAGACTCTTTTGCTTTTTTAAGAGTGATGAGAAGAGGAAGGGAGTGGGGGGGTAAAGGTGGGCAAACAGGCACAGTGGCGTAACTGCATGTTAACTGAATGTGGGAGCATTCGGTTCTGGTGCGAAGGGAAAGGTTCTACAGGAAACCCGAACTGAAAATGAAAGAAAAAGGCAGATTAATGTTTTTATGGATTAATTTAAAAATAAAAATCAATATGGTTCCTAACATACAAAACAAATGAAAATGTTGCTACGTGTTAATAAAGTTTAATTTGATTGATTACAAGACATGCTTTTCACACAGGCACACAAAGCAGTGGGATAAACCAGGCTTCTATTTAAAACAATCCTTTTGGATCTCTGCAGATTGCAGGATCTATCGTCTGTGGATCATTTATACCCTTGCAAAACAGTGACACCCTGGAATACTGTAGGGATCAGTAAGTACTGCGAGTATTTTTTGAATTGCTGAAAAAGTACCAGATATATATATTAAGCTCAGTAAGGACAAATATCCATTCAAAAGGCACTCTCTTGCAATTGTGTATTTTGAACAAAAGAACTTTATTGGATTCAGAGCCCAGCGCACAACAGCATCCAGTTACAAGGACTACCAAACAAGTTCACTCCAACTGCATTTTAGCACTGAAGCTTTGTACTCTGCACTAGAATGAACATAGCTGTTCTTTGAGCTTATTTTTCACGTTCAGATCCTGAAAAGCAAAGAATTGTTCTTTTCTTTGTTGTACACTGTTAGCAGCAGCAAGAACACTCATCTGGTCAGACAGCTCGAGAGATTTCTTTGGTTTATTTCAATCAGTATAGGACACTTCTGGAGATCTTACCATTAAGTGGAGCTTGGTAAACGCGTTAACTTCAATTCAAATGACTCACTTACAATCGAACACTTACTTCCTATTCTAATTAGAATTGTTTCCTCCCTCTCTGAATAAAACTAGAACTGGCTTTTACTTCCCTGTTTAAGAACAGACTGTGGGTTTGTTAATAGCTAGATCCTAAGGAGAGAACTTCTTTTAAATAGATTATAGTAAGTGTGTGTGTGATGGTCCAAATGGATATGATTCTGATTCTCTTTATAAAAGGTGGGTAAATATTATGACTTTAAGGGCACGTTCTTACGGCAGTGCATGCAGCCTCTATTAATGTTGACAGGGCTGATGCCCCACCATCTATTTGTCTAGTAGGAAACTGAAAAACTCACATATACACTTATTCATTCCAGCTCTAGGAAAAGTAAGTAGACAGCTGTAATCATCAGTTTATTCTTCATCCATCCCATAGAGATGTGGGTGGCTTTCCCTGTCTCCTTCAGCCAGATGAGTGCATTTCTCAAAAGTTATTATATAAATTATCCTCCCCTTTACAACACAGACCCTGAATGCTGACTGCAAGTTACATTTACCCTGTTCGCGTTGGAAGACATAGCTCCTCATGTAGACAATGAAGTTTCCCTAACGCTATGCAGCCCACAACATTTCCATGCTACGCATGTGGTAAGAATAGTCGTTAGAGGCAGAAGAGACCCATGATCCAATGATATTGCAGTCAAGACAAACCTACCTATACAGGGTGAATAGTTTTGCAAGGCTGGTTAAAATTCCTTGAGGACTAATGTACTGACCCATTTAAGGAAGAAGCATTTTTGTAGCCTCTCTGCAGGACCAATCTCTTCCATAAGGCTGTAGCAACTACCTTAATTCTGAGTGCGCATGGCATGGCCCAGAGAGGCATGTGTCAGTGCACATTTACAGGGGATGGTTTTAGAAGACTGACTGTATCTGGGGTGCTAATCTTTTTTGCCAAAAATCCCATGTTTAATATTAAAGACTATTAGCACCGCTTGCTCGATATACAAAGCATAAATAATGTTTCTGATCTCTCAATCTGACTTATGGAAGCCTGCAGCCTGTGATCCTGGATCGCTTTAGATAATCAACCTGAACTGGATTTTGTCTTATTTGACAATAGCTGATTTAAAAAATAATCAATGCTTTGTGGTTATATGGTGCCTAGAGGTGAATGGAGGCTCAGAGAAGTTCATTGACTTGCCCCAAGTAACAGGTAAACCAGTGGCAGAATCAAGAATAAAAGTTTTGAACCAAGTCCTGCGCTCTAACCACGAGATAATACTACACCCTAGATCAGAAGTGGGCAAACTGCAGCCCGCGGGCCACATCCGGCCCACGGGACCGTCCTGCCTGGCCCTTGAGCTCCCAGCCAGGGAGGCTAGCCCCCAGCCCCTCCCCAGTGTCTCCCCTCCCCTGCAGCCTCAGCTCACCATGCCACCAGCGCTCTAGGTCGCGGGACTGCGAGTTCCTGCCAGGCAGCGCAGTGGCGTGGCCGGCTCCGGCCGGGCAGTCTGGCTGCCAGTCCTGGTGCTCTGAGCGGCATGTTAGGGGGCGGGGAGGTTGGATAAGGGGCAGGGGATCCCGGGGGGCAGTCAGGGGACAGGGAGCGGTTGGATAGGTGTGGGAGTCCCGGGGAGCCTGTCAGGGGGCGGGGGCGTGGATAGGGGTTGGGGCAGTCAGGGGACAAGAAGCGGCGGGTGGGGGGAGGGGGGGATTGGATGGGTCGGAGGTTCTGGGGTTGCAGGGGGGCGGGAAGTGGGAGGGGGCCAGGCTGTTTGGGGAGGCACAGCCTTCCCTACCTGGCCCTCCATACCGTTTCAGAACCCCAATGTGGCCCTCAGGGCAAAACGTTTGCCCACTCCATCCTAGATTAAAACAAAGCCAATTTTCAACAGCTAGCTTGATTCTATCATCACCTTATGCATTTCTATAGCAACTGTTACCATAGTATCTGAGAGGCCTACAAGTTAAAGAATATAATTTATCTCTACAGGGCTAAAAGAAAAGGACACAACTTTTAAATTAGTGACACAAGCTAAATGGCTGTGAAGTTCAAAAGGAAATGTCCTGTCTTTTAGTATTACAAATCAAAACAGTTCTATAGGAATAACTATGCACATTACTTTGCAGCATCTTCAAAGAACACACACACACACTTCACCTATGCATTGTAATTTTGTATCAGTGTATGCACAACAGACTGGTAATACATCCACAAAGGGGCAAGGAGGTGAGAAAATTTACTGGCTTTAGGTTTGTTTGTTTTTTGTTGTTTTTAAGAACTGTAATTCACCCCACTGCAAGGTCTATTTTAGTTAATAAAGCTTACCAGGACAATGTACCTCATGCACCATGCAGCAAACAGCAGTTAACTGTAAAACAGCACACAAGTAAGAACTACTGATGATGGAATGACAATAAATAAAGAAATCAAGTCATGAATTAGCGCAATTAATGAAGTTTGAACTAAACAAAGAAGTGAGACGTGCTGGGAAAGAGAAGGGCTAGTTTATGTTCAGCCACTACGAAATGAAAGAGTTAAAGTACTGTGTATATAATCCATGGCTTGTTATAGAGATTTCCAATCTAAATACTGTAACGGAACATATAGGACAATATCAACTGTAATATTTAGGTAGACAGCAAAGCACAATATCACATTTTAAAGACAGCTATTGTATTTGCGAGCAGAGAACCCTCTTACTCAATCACTCTGATCCCTATGTTGGCTTCAGTGCTCAATATCAACTCTTGATGGTGGTTTTCTGGGCCCCTAAACTTTTCACTGAAGATAGTACTAACCCGTTTTGGCCTAATCAAGCTGAATTCTACAAATGATACATGGGGGGAAGGGGGTGTCTGAACTCAGATACACAGAGCATGCTTGGGTGCTTCTGGAGCTGTTTATACTGTAGAGACACACCATGTCATGGAATAAAAATCTCTCTTCCTATACAGCTCTGGCAAGATCAATCTTAGGGCAAAAGATCTTCAATCCACAGAGCAGATCACTGTTCCTGTTTGGCAAGTAACATTTCTATGGATGTCAGTGAGCTCTAAATGTGGAACATGTGCAGAACATGCAGCAAGGTGCGATTCAGGTTGGAGGACAGACTTTTGCCCTCTAGATCACTGAATTCAGTCCTGGTCACCTCAGTAACAAAGTTGTTGAGGAACTGAAGGGAACTCAAAACAGAGATAAAAATGACTAGCAGGCTGAAGGAACCAACATATGAGGAAAGGACAGAAAAGCCAATTAGTCAGTAGCCACAGCTTTACAAGACTTGTGCAGCCCAGAGAAATACTGAGACTGTAGCAGATTAGAAGAACTTCGATGAAACCTAAAATAGCATTTTAAATGCTGCACCTGATTCTTAACTGCTGAACTAGTCATGAAACAGCTACAAAAAATAAAATCCAAACAAAAAGGGGCCATCCTGTTCTGACAAGAATTTTCCTCAAGCATCTCCCGTACTCTTCATATTAAGAGGACTAATTGGTTTATTTAGGACTGCTGACTGCATGCAAGATTTCCTCTGCATTTGCACAGGTGGTCTAGACAGGTGTCAATCATGGAAACTATAAAAATGTATCACATCAGTTATATGCACAATGCTACTAGTACACACACAAGATGGCAGTGAAACTCTGTTTCAGGTAATGTACCATCACAGAGAAACGATAACTGCCCACTTCCAGGTGGAATGACAGGCTGTTTAAGTACGCATGACTATGTTGCTCTCTAGTGGTTGCAGACTAAAGGTTATGGACTCAAATTCTCCACTCTGTTACACTAGTTTTCCCACCAAAGTAATACCACTGAAATCCTCTTTTCACTCTTAATCTCTTCACCTAGTTCGAGTCACACACCAGGTTCTTACATTTTCCCATGAGAAAATATTACTTGGCTTATGTTGTTCTGAAGCAGCTAGAATTCATTAAGTAACAACTACTAGTCCTAGGATCTGCATGTATGTATCTAAGGTGATTAGCTTCAATGGAAAATGTCCACAATGTAACCAGGAGCTATAGGAAGAGCTCCAGAGAAGGGAAAAACTCAGCTCTCCCTTCACTTAAATCAGGGATACTCGGATCTCAGTGGTTCAGGAGCTAAATTAGCGATCAACATTACCCAGAAGAGCCACAGTTGTGTGAATTCATTGTTTCATTTACCATCTATTATTCTACCAGTAAAATGACTGACCAAGTCATCTACAATTGGTTGACAACACAGTAAAAGCACCCTGATTAAGTTATTAACCAGAGTGGTTAATAATTAAATCACACAGTGTGTTAATATCATGTGCTGCAAAGAGCCACAGGAGACACATTCAAGAGCCATTTGCGGCTCCCCAGCCTCAGTCTGAGTATCACTGACTTAAATAAACAGGTTAATGAGAGAAGAAAAGCTCCTCTGTTCATCTTTTGATACATCCACTGCTCAAACCCTGCTCTAGATGCATGGTACCTCCAGGTGGCTACAGGGCTCTCCTTGCTTTTATACTTAACTATGGCAAACTGAGCTCTGTATGAGAACCATCATCTTGCACCTCTCTAGACCACATGAGATCATTCCCCATCATGTTGCTCACACGTTGTCCACAAGACAACAACATGGAAGGTCCCTGAACAAGCATCACATCAGGTTGGGTTTTTTTGAACGACATGGCATAGACAGAGGGAAAGACAGCTGAATCCTAGCCCCCAAAAAAGAAAGACCTGACTAGGCCTGGTTTAAGGCACCCATTGGCTAGTGGCAATCACAACATTACCTCGCCTAGTTAGCACTGGGTTCTTTGCTCTTCAAGATGAAATGTGATGGTCAAGTGCTTCAGGCTATTATTCAGCCATACTAGGGGCTGAAGGTTTGTCTCATTGAAAAGTCGGCCCTTAGGGATGCCGAGTTCTACTGAGTGAGAAATGGTACTGGAGAGGTTTAAATGAAAAGAACCCAGTTCACCTCTCGAAACTAATGAAGGAAAAATCACTACCAGGAAGCAAACACCACCAGGTTAGCCACTTACTTTTTTCTCTCCTTATCTCTTTTAAGAGTCTGTGATCCTCCAGCCTGTTGGGCCTGAGACTGGAGCAATTCAGCTGCCGTCTTCCTCTGTTTAAATGCATTGATTTCATCGTCCAGAGATTTCTTCTTGTCCTCCAGCTTCTTTTTTTCATCCTGATGCAGCTTCTTGAGACGATCAAACTTTTCGTGCAGCTAGAGTGACAAAAAGGGACAGATCATCAAAGGAGAACAAGGCATTAGCAGCCATTCTATTCCAGAGAACACCGAGGTACTGTATTGATTCTTCCTTCACCTAACTCTCCCTGGGGGAACTGATTAGGATCCTATGAGACTGTCATCATAGGTTCATAACAACATGCTATACAGCCCAGGAAATCACATGCTTATTACCCCATTGTGCTACACAAACAGAGTGGTAAACAGTCCTTACCCTAAAATGTTTACAATCTAGACGTTATTGTATTAATATATCATTGAGAAAGGTATGGATGGGATGGGACAAGTGGTAGGTGCTGTTTAGTTACAAAAGGTAGCAGTCAACTTTTGTTTTTTAATTTATTTTAATCCATTTATTTTACTTTCTAATGGGACCTCTTAGTTATTTCTTAAATTCTTCTTAAGTACCTAATTAATGACAGAGGTTAGTAAATTATAGGCTTTAGGCTCTAGCCTAAATGGATTACAGCTATTTCATGCCATAGACTTTATTCTCACAGGCCATCACACTACAGGATTTATTCCCCTTATGATTCTCAGGAAATTGTGTATTTAAATTCCCTGCACATGAAGAAAACAGATGGAGGATTCAGCTTCTTTCAAGGCCTCAGTTTCACTCCTTGCATCTCGGCACACTCACGCAGTGTGGAGGGGAGTTCAGTAAAGCAAATGGGACAACGGACCAGGGATCACAACTGAACAAGGGGGGTCTGAGTTCTCCCTAGGCCAGGCACGCAGACATAGCACAGTGAAAGTGGTGCATTTATTTATGGTACTGCGATATTGTCTGGTAGCCATCACAATGGAAGAATGTTGCATTTTCCTATGGCATGCAAATGTAACAACCTGATTTCTTCCCCTCATAAAACAGACACAACACACTCCATTCCTGAGCCCAAATTTGGACCCTTCTCTCTTTACTGAGTGTCACCATGAAGCCAGGCCATGTTCTCTACACAATGGCAATTGCAGTGCCAACTTTTTTGAGGTGAATTTAATGCTCCCAGTCGCGGATAAGATTGGAGACAGAGCTGCCTTTACCTCTTTTTCGGCCTCTTTAAGTTCAGCTTCTTTCTCCTTAACTCTCTGGACGAACATTTGCCTCATCTCCTCTTCCTTTTTGTGCAGTTCCCCCAGAAACTCATTCCTCTTGGCCTCATAAGTCTCTTGTAAGCTAAGGAGGGAAAAAAAAAACAAAAAAAACCCAGTAATCATCAGTGGTCTAAATTCTGCTCTCATTTTGTGTATCTCCATTAAAATCCATGAGGGTGATGGCTGGGGTGAATGCACATGACAGTGCAGAATTTGACCCTGCTGCTCTAATGCCATTAATCATCTTAACAGAAGGGGCCAACTCAAAACCCACATCCCAACACCCATAGGACTCTGGGGAAGTCTGACTCTGGATCCAAACTTGGCAAATTAGGTCTCCATCATTTTGCAATCTGAGTGACTGTTAAAGGTCAGTCATTTGCCAATGAATGTACCAGGTACCACACCCTCCTTAGCCTTCCTGCTGGGAGCAGGAGCACTGACTTTGCTTCAGAGAAGATGGAGTGCTTCAGACACCCCAACTCTATGAGAATCTCACATCCCCATTATAAGTCAAGCTTTTTTCTTGTGCTGCTTTTCCCCCCACCCCACCTTCTTCCTCACCCAGCCCATTTTCCTTCTCCCACTTCTCCATTCAGGTCCATGTCCATAGCCCTTTGAGATCAATGGAAGGCTTTCAATTTATTTCAGTCGACTTTGGCTCAGAACTTCACCATCAGATCCTTCACATGCTGCTCGCTAATCCATATGTCTCCAAGGGTCCTTCCTTCTAGGTCATTATTAGCTCTGCGCAGTATCACACTACTGCCATATATTAAAAGGGCTTGAATGGATGGGCTCTCCAGCCTCATGGTTTGACTAACAAGTCACAGTGATCCTGTCTGATGCAGCAGTTGGCTAGCCCACTACCTCCAAGAACCACCCTCTGACTGTTTTAGCCTCACCCCAGGTCTCTGCAGTTCCTATAGAAGAGGTCTAGCTTAGTCCTGACTGGGTGGAAAAGAACAGCAGAGACCACCTCTGGACACTGGCGTGAGCAGGCTAGCAAATCAGTCAGCCAAAGTGTTTCAAGACGGACATTTGTTCAAAGGGAAACCACCACATTATGCCTAGCAGGGGCTCCCATGGGGCAAGAGGCTTCTCTGTTTCATAAAGAGATTTTCCATAGTTCTCTCTGCTTCTAGCATTCTCCTCCCCAATCCCCATTTCACTCACACCCCATCTACATCCTTCCTTCATCTGTTTACTTCTCCATCTCCCACTTTTCTCTCACTTCGGTTGGGCCCACACTGAGGGGTTAACTAGCTGTGGTGGCTGCTCTCCCACTCATTACTGACCGGGAGGGAGGGTAAATCAGCCGGGCTGCACAGAGCCCAATTAAGATCCCCAAGATCGAACACTTCAGGAGGTTGGCGTTTTCTGCAGAACCAGGTCACAGAGCACTCACACGGTGCTATACAGTACCCAGCCTCCTACCAGGGCCCACCAAGTCTCTCTCCAGCTCCTCACTCTCCTACAATCAGTGCTCCAGGGATCACACCTGAATGGTTTGCTGTCTGGGTCAGTGTCTTTAAATCCCATTTCCTCCAGTTTGCATCGCCGGTACAGCTCGTAGTGGCGGGTGTGGGTCTGCTCGCGAAGATCCTCCATGTTCACGCGGATCAGCATCTCCCTCAGCTTCACAAAATCGCAGTGAGTTTCATTTTCAACTGTACAGAGTTGTGAGAAGGAGTTACACAGAGAGATCGATCTTCTCCAGATACCCCTCAGCCTTACACAACCCCATGAAGGGATGTCAGTAACCCCTTTCTGACACTGCAAGCAGCTTCTCTTAAGAAGAGCCCACAGCAATCACAATGAAGAATATGGACGGTAATCCCTAACAGGAAAACTACAGCACAGAGGTGCCCAAGTCAGCAGCAGGGCTATAGCAGCGGACTGACTGGGACTCAGTGGTGCTTCCACCTACGAGATCACACTGCCTCTGGGGAGAATGGTCCCAGCACACCCAGGAAACACCGGCTAGCAGCACTCACCCTGCACCGTGCCCCATGGATACTGACGGGCTCTCATCATTTTGTTTCCTATTTTCAGTTCCTCTGTGCTGCCAATCACTGCGAACGGCAGGTGGGCCTGAAACATTTCAACAGGTCTGTATTAGTCACCTTTTACTATGGCTACTTAAACCGTCTGGATTACCCACAGCTACCAAGTGAGACGTTGTTGAACACAGGCCCCAAGACACCAGTTCAGTCTCCCCTCCATCCCATAAGCCCAGTCACTAAAGTGGGGTGGGGCAGTGGCCCCAGGCCAAGACAAAGAAGGGCTTTGGGAACCTCTGTTGCTAATGTGACCGCTCTCTACTCATTACCTGGCTCCTCCTGCCAGACATACACTCCCCAAGTCTCAAGCAAGCTGAACTGGCTGCATTGTGACCAACTCTGCTTTTGTCCTACCAGGCCTGAGGAGTTAATCCTGCGAGGGTGTGGAAGCAGCAAGACCCCTCTCGGAGCCTCCTTTGCTTTTTTCAGCTCTCACACATTTCCCCTCTTTAAGACACTCACATGAGTGACATGAGAGAGAGAACTCAGTACTCGTGAATGTGACCATCTTAAAAGTCCTGGAGGCTGTTCTGTGGAGCATTAGCCATAGAGCAGAAGCAGCCTTCCCTGCCGACATGTCTCAACCCTGACCAGAAGGGACCCTCATGTCTATGGGGTAGGTCAGTCTCCATTCCCGTTCGTACCTTGGCCTCTGCACCGAGCCTACCAGCCAAGATGCCAGTGGTGGTTTGCCTCGATGTGGGCAAGTAACTATTGGGAGCATACGTAAAACCAGCAAGATGGCCACCACCTGCAGTTACCATGGCCTGCATTGCATTTGAACCTGCAACCTAGAAAATAAAAGGCTCTGCCCACCACCAATCCTCAGAGTGGTCCAGTCTTGCACAAGAGCCTTTTGATCAAACTAGATTCTCCAACAGCTTTTGATCTGTTCACTGAGCCGTTGGTTGCCTCATAAAAACACCTCATGAACTCAACAGCAGCAAGTGACTCACTCCACACTAGAGGGAAGGAGAGATTCCCAGGTCAAGTCAGGGGGACAAACCAAAGAGATACATTTTGGAATAGCACAAAGGTGGGAGAACCGAAGTGGTGCTCTGATTAGCTGGGATGTATTAACTCAATTTTCCTATAAGCACATGGACTCTGGGACTTGGCTTGGAAAAATACAGGGATTAATCCAGCTAAAGCAATCCTAAACTGCATCCACCAGCTTGCCTGCTAATCCTTCAAAGAATGCACATTTTTCCCTGCACTTGCACATCTTGTAAACTTCAGAGTGATCCTCTCTGCCATTTGTCTTTGCTATGCCAGTTTTCAGGCTTTGGAGCACAGTTTTTCCCTCACTGCCCAGATGTGCAGAAAGGTTAATGGAGGCTGCTTTCCACCCCAAGGCAGTAAGCCTGAGAGATTTGAGAATTTCACCCAACTTTCCGTTCTGGGATATTGGCATCCCACAAGTAATAGAACACAGCATGGCCTAGTAGACTGAGTGTAGGGTTCGAAGCTAGGCACTTCCAGGGTCTATCCCCAGCTCTGCTACCAATTCCTTCGGTGACCCAGCGCAAGCCACATAACCTCTCCGTCTCAGCTTCCCATTGTAAAATAGGGACCATACTTAGCAACCTCAAAGGGTCACCGTGCGGATGAAAGCTTGAAAAACGTAAAGAGCTCTATAAACGTTAAAAGTCAGCAGTCCGGGCTTGTGGGTACACTCCATCCCTCTAAAATCTCTCAGAAAAACTTCTGCAGCTGAACTAAAAATGCTGCTCTCTTGGTAGGTTATTCTGTTGGCTGTGTGAAAAACTAGATCTGAAAGGTGGGCGGGGGGTGGGCAGAGGATTATAGCGCATTCTGCACAGAAGTGAACAAATCACACTCTGGGTTTCATCATTTAAAATAAGCAGCCAGCTCCTCTGCCCCCTCTCCCCACCACAGCCCCATATGCTGGATAGCATGCATTGACATTTGCTAGTAAGAGCCATTAAGCTGCACTGAATTCTGAGTAATTAATGTAGCCGTGGGATACCAATTACACCAGTAAGATCAATGACCTTGTCTTTGCTCACAGGAATAAAGAATAAGGATTTAAGATCACAAGTAGGTTTAAGATCACAAATTTGTTGGATTAGCGACAAGAGTCAAGACGGAGAATGTGGAGAGATTTGGTTTTAAGTTGACAGGGTTGTATTAGAGCCAGCTCATCCCACTCACTGACACACAGAGCCTGAGACCAGAGATCTGCCCCTCAATCCTTGAGCAGACATGAGATACGAGCATCATGGGGGCGCAGCAGGTGGAGTTCCTAGAAAAGGGGAGGAAGCACCAGCCCGCCATTCTGTAGGCACCACTCTGGCATCATCCTTGAATCACACGTCAGTCCCAAAGGGAACCAGAGGCAGCCCCAGTTAACTTGAAGGATGGTCAGACATGACACAGGGTTTTGGAAGTGAGTAGGGATGGGGGAAGGGGGAATCTCTGCACCTGGAGGATGCCCCCAGGAAAGGTGGGGGTGGGCGCAGTGGTGCACAGAGAACAGCTAGAGACTGATCCTGCCATGGGAGTTCGCCTGTTGACTTGAGTGGAGCAGGACTGAGTTCCTAGTAATTTTAATGCTGTGAGCTTCAAACAAAGCATTAGGAGCTATTTTCCACCTGCACATGTCAGTGACATAGAAAATACAACCCTTGGCTTTAAATCAGGCTACTAACTAAACAAACACACACACACACACACACACTATGAAACCGCCTGAGAGCATCCACAACAGACTCAGATGAGCCATGTGGCCTTCTCCTGGGCCCTACTGCTCTCATTCTGATGGTCAGAATAGTGAAGACATGAATATACTGTATAAAAAGAAAAGGGCTGAGTGCGGAGACAGACTCTCAGCTCTGCTGGACCATGCAATCGTTCAACACCCTGAGGACGTTCTGGGCTACGTTCTGCGTGGACAGACACCTCTACACTCCCACTGAAACCAACCGGCTGCGGATAAGTCAGCACAGACTTGGGCCCGTTATGTTTAGGTTTAACTCCCTCTGCCTGAGGGTACAGAGAGCTTTAGGAAGCAAAGTGGCCAAAGGGAAGGATCCGGCCTCTCAGCTGGAAAGCAGATATCTGCTGGAAATCGGCTAACTATGAAGGGCTGGAAATACAGTGCTGTACATTTAAAGAAAACAACTGAACAGTTACCGAATTGGAAACATTTTGTGTCCTCGTTTAAAATGTATTTGGTTTTTCAGACAGAAAAATTACAAACACCCACACACACACAGTCCAGAGACCTAAAGGGGAAACATCTACTCACGGAAGTGGAATGAATTCATATTAGCAACTGCCCAGAAAAACAGGATATTACCACCTACAAGGTTATGAATGGGAAATTTGTTTCCCACAGCAGGGTGTAGGAAGAGCAGAACACAGCTTTCAGAAAACAAATATTTGAAAGAAAAGATAAAAATGTAACCAGACTAAAAGAGATTAACAAGGTAGATCAAGGGCTAAACTCTGCCTTCAGTTAGACTGGCATAAATTAGGAATAACTTTGACAATGTTGCTGCAGATATGTAAGTGGCATAACTAAGAACAGAATGTGGCATTTAGCCTATCTAGGCATTTATGCTGTGTTTGTCAACATGGTATCGGTCATCGTCAGTCCATGTTCAAGTACAACCGTTAGAAATTGTCAAAGAAAATTCAGGTACTTAAAGTGCAGAGACTATAGGTGTCTTTCCAGGACTAGAAAATACTCCTTCCAGAGACTGTGACACCATCGTTTAGTTGAGAGCCTTCCACTAGACAGCTGGCCTGCATTTAGCCATGAAGACATGGTGGATTCTCATGTTGGTGTCATTCTTATGGTTGTGTGTGTGTGTGTGTGTGTGTGTGTGTGTGTGTGTGTGTGTGTGTGTAATTACAGTTGATGTGCTTCCTGCTGCTGACCCTTTCCCTTCAATAACCCACTAGTTATTGTAGGTAGTGACTGACTGTTGGCTCCCATCTTGAGTTCTTTCTTCCATTTCTGTGGTTCCCAGGCTGGTGCATATCACACAAGAATTTCCGGACTGTGCTTTTGGCTTTTTAGGACCTTCACAGCCACCATTCACTTGGCCTATTTTCACCCCTTTGTTTTTGCGATTGATTTGCCTGACGTTCAGATATCAAGCAGGTCTGGCTGGGCACAACGCAGGACATGTTTACAGTCCAGGGGTTGCATTGCTGGATGTTGGTCACCCTTTCTGAAGCAGGTTCAATCTTCTGATGACCAGTTGGCTTGGCTGTTTTTAGAATAGTCTCCTGATGTTTTGAGAACCTTGCTTGGGAGCGCCAGCATACCGAGTTTCTGTCTGAATTCCTGTGCTTCTGTGGCACAGTATGTGTGAAGCTGCACTAGATCCGTAGCTTCCAATTGAATAGTTGATTGAAAACTTAAGCTGGATGTCTCAGAGACTTGGATAACTGAAGGAGACCAGTTTGGCTAATACAATAGTTCTATAAATGTCTGCCAATTAAATGCTCTTCACAGGGGTAGCACAGGCTACGGTGATTATTTTTGCTCTAACATGACTTTGACCTCTATTAATTCCCCAAGTCTTGTTTAAAACTTGCCATTCACGCGAGCAGCAGCACATGGTTCCTATGAGTTCCAGGGCAATTAGGGCATTCTGAGCAGCACCAGGCTGAGGACCAAGGGCCATCAGCCACCTGAGAAGTGCGGTTATCTCAAGCTGCAAATGCTCGAGGTACATTACTGAGTTGAGGAAGTGTTTTGGGTGCCAGTTTGTGCAATTGTGCTGGAAACACACAGACTCTTCAGCCACCAGTCAGAGTTGTTCTTTCACAGTGCCCAGTTTATAAACTGCAATGACTGTACAGTGCTAGCCCTTTACAAGCTTGGGAAGTCTCAGAGCTGGCTTCCAGCTTTTCACTGAGCTTCTTGGAAAGAGTCAGTTCAGAAAGATTTTAATATTCATCTAATGAGCCTTCAGATGTGTTTTACAAGGACATTCTGATTATACCCTGGATCTTTCAGATCTAATATTCTCTCATCACAGTAGTGCTTTACATTTAACTTCTCGGCTCTTTGCTTTCTGATAACAACCCGCAGGCTTTATATGTTTGCCTACTACCAAATCTGGATGCTCAGACCCTTACTAAAATCGTTTGAACTTCTCTCTCATCTGAGTAACCCAAACAATCAAGCCTCAGAACACCCCTATGAAGTACACAATTGTTACCCTGATTTCACACATGAGTAAACTGAAGTAGCTTTTCTAAAGTCAAACTAGTGTGTGTTGGAAGGAGGAATACAACCCAAGAGTTCTGGCTCAAAATCCTGTGCTCTGCCCACAAGACAGAACACCATCTGTTTGAACTATTTTATCATCTGGCTGTTATTTTAATCTTAAGAGCAAAGTAGCTTCCTTCGCTATTCTAATTTTAGTTTATTTGGATTTTTACAAACTGTCATAACAGAGTGGCCCATGCAATGCTCCTGGCACTCTTGACACAATCTTTTAAAAATACACTAAACAAGCAAACAGCCCTGTCAGTTCCTCCAGATCAAATCAAGTAACCCAGCAACAGCATCGATATAAGGATTGATTCTCCCAGTTCAGGAGGGTTTTGATTTGCACAAATATGAATGATCTGATAGTTCAACAGAAACTTAATTCTGCCCTTGGTATGTAGATCTGGGAAGAAATGAGAAAAGAAATGGAAAGCCTCCCTTTCTTTTAGAGAAGTCTTTCAAATAGGCTCATCATCTTCTGCTCTAAATGTAATTTAGAAAGTAAAAAAATCTCTGCTTTTGCCTTACGCACTATTATTATGGGTTTCAATTGCTCTGCCAGGTTATCTCCAGCACCTGAAGTCTAAACAGATTCATTTTATGCAATTAATAAAACAGATTACTAGAATGCATCTTCCCCAGGTTTGATAAAATACCTGAATCAAAGTTGGATTCTTTCCTGTATAATCATTAGTCCTCATAAACCTGGCAATTACGATTTCTATCAGTTAAATGTGAGGATTTAAATGGGATTCTCTCTCTCTCTGTTCAGCTGCTGGCAATTTACAGTGTATTTAAAATCTGTGATGGCAACTCCCAGTCAAGAGAAACAGAAATGACCAAGGGACAGATGGATGGATATTTACCATGGACCTCAGCATTACTAAGAAAGTGGTGGCTATTCCTCTGTCAATCACCAGATTCTCATAGTCTACCTTTTCCCAACATTATTTCAAATCTTAAAATAGCAAGAGGATCCATGCACAGAGTGAGATGCAACAGCAAAACCATTCAAATGGCAAGATCAAACCACAACGGAAAATACAGAAAGCAGCCACAGTAGGTAGCATACCCATCTAATAAAGATTCTTAGCACTTCACACCACATTTTTCCAGGTAGACGTTACCCAGATGGGAAAGTGAGGCAGACGTTAAGTGACACGCCCAACATAATGAAGCAGCCAATGTCAGAGCCTGGGCCACAACTCAGGTTTTCCCAACGTCCTGTCCTGCGTTCCAACCCTTCGCAGTGCTGGCTCCCTTTCACACGCTCTCCTTAGATAAAGCCAGAGAAAATATTGTCCAAATACCTTTAGAGAGAAAATGCCTTTTCCATCAAAAGTCTTCAGAAAATGACTGAGATGTGAGGAGACAAGAACATGAGGGTGTCAGTTTTCAAGAGGGCCAAGGTATTTACAGGGACAGTTTGCCCTGAGTTCAGACAGAGTGGCACGAGTTCTGGTGTCTGAGCCACACTTCAACCACAAGCACAAAAACTGCTAACACAAGCTTTGTGGTGCGAGAGGTGCCCATGAGAGGCAGGGTAGGGCTGCCTTTTTGAAAGTTTGGCCCCTCTTTCCATTATGGTGTTTTACACTGGAAACCCAGACCTGCACAGGAGAATCTCTCGGAGCCACAGGGAAAGAGCTGTTACTTGGACAAAGCTAATGTGCCACATGCCCTTTTGGGGAGGGGAACCGTTACGACTATTAGTCCCTCTGCCTTCTTGTTATGGCCAAAAACATGCCACCTTCATCAATGTGCCTCCAATGCAAGGCAGCTAGACCACCCAGCCAGATGAGTGTCTGGCTGTGAAAGCATCAAGGCAGAGCACAGAGCGATCAGAGCCAGCAAGGGGAGTTATTGCTGTGCAAAGACGTGGCTACATGAGAAGGAAGACCCAAGGAAATGTATGACTCTGCAAGAAACAAGAATGCAGAAGTACCAACCACTTGGGCGAAAGACCCAGGAGATGGGGTGGGAGGGGGCGTGGAGAACAGCAGAGGGGTATGAATGCATCACTGTGTCTAACACAGACAACGCTGATCTGAATAAAGCATATCCCAGAACTCCCGTAGTAGGGCCAGACTTACTCATCTGCCCTGATCTTCCATTCGTTTGTCAGCAGCTGCAGCACATGGACGTCAAGACAGCCGCGAAGTGGCTAAAAGGATGCATTATTTTCAACTGTGACTGGCCAGTCGGAAAGGTGGTAAATAAACCATGAGACTCTGCCGGCCTGGGATGAGTTTACATACATAACTTGGGAGAGGATTTGTTTTGAAAAGACTGAGGACCCTCTGGTCTTCCCCTAACATCCAGTAACACACACCCCCCTCCATTCCTGCAGAGGTACGCCCGCCCTCAGGGAACCAGCTGCCTGAAGCCAACAAAGCCCCTGACCCCACATCTATGGGGAGCATCTACCAATACAGCCATGTTAGCAGAGTGCAGGGACAGCTGACTAAAGGTCAGAGGGGCAGGGTGGAGGGGTAGATTTTAACACCTCCCCTTGCTAGAATTTATAGAAGAGCCTTTCAGCCCATCACACTCTGAATCTGGAGCAACCAGACTACTGAGCCCCGGGGGGGGGGGGGGGGGGGGGGGGGGGGGAGGGGAGGCGGAAGAGGAGGCAACACACACACTAAATTGATCCCTGGCCAAATTACATTGAGACAATGGAATCCCCCCCACAAATGAATTGGCCCAAAACAGTCACTTTCAGAACAAAACCAACCCCTTTCCCCACCTCCAAAAAGCACATCTCTTAAAATAACACATAGTATCAGCACATTTTAAACTAACAGAAGACATTAAGGGGAAGTATGAAGGTGGCCTTAAAGGATATTTTGAGGGAAGGGACGATTCTGCTTGGTTTTTTAATATTAGAAATTCAAGCTGTGCCTTCTTTGCAACTCCAGGGACAACTGGGAGAACTAGCGGATTAGAACAGCACAAGAGGCTGGCCGCAGAGTTGGCTGTTCAACACACTGTGGATTGAACTGAACTATAAATATAAAATTGAAGCAACATCCTCTTATTGCTCTTTAGAGTGGAATAAAACAAAGTGGAGACCAAAATCAGCCCTGCGCTGAGCAAATCACGGCTGCTATGTTACTTACATTCATCGTCCCATTGATCTCAGCCACCGATTCATCGTCTGTCGGGAACTGGTAGATCTGCACCCCGTTACTGACCAGCTCACTCGTGATTTTAATTTTGAATTTTGTCAACTCACTCTTGGAGATGGCATCAGATTTGGCAATGATAGGGATGATATTGACCTGAAAGGAACACAGGGATAAAAGGGATTGGTCTTCATTCAGTCACAATCACGAAAGGAGCAATTTCCATGTCTAGCAACAAAACTTAGGTACACGATAGAATTCAAGTGTGTACTATGCAGCCTTCTCAGTAACGCTGCAGGATATTATGCGGGACCCCACTAATCTGCACTAGCATGAGGGATGGAGAGGTGGGGAGGAGCCCCGTGACAGATTAGTGAAGAGTAACCAGATGAAAAGGAATAGATGATTGTGGTGATCTGCCCCGTACCTTACTGTCGAGCTTCTTCATCGTTACCAAGTCCAGGGATTTCAGGGAATGGCCTGTGGGTGCAATGAAGTACAAGCAGGCATGGATACGGGAGTCATGGAAGTTGTGCAACACTCTCTTTATCTTCAGTTCCTCTTGCAAGTAGGCTTCAAACTGGGCATCAATGAACTCAACGATGGGCTTATAGCTTTATGAGGAAGGGAGAAAAGAATTGTACACCTTGCAATCCAGAGCATTGTCCATTTATCATGCTCCATTATTAGAAAAGTCATCCACTGGTTACTAACCCCACAGTGCTGCACCTAATTTCCTATGAAACTTGCTCGTTTGTAAGCAATTTGCATTGTGCTAGGACAATGGAACTCCCACACCAAATGGTCCTCTTAGTCCAGTGCCCTGTCTGACAGAGACCAGTACCAGATGCTTCAGAGGAAGGTGCAAGAAAACTCATGAAAGGATGGTTAATATGGAATAACCTGCCTACAGGAAAGTCCCTTTCTTACCCATGGAACTTAGTGGTCTGTCGACTTATGCCTTGAAGCATGAGGGTTTATACCCTTATCTCTCATAACTTTGGATAATATTGTTATTCATATAAATCTCTAATCCTTTTTGGAATCCCAGTAAGGTCTTGGCCTCATTACTGTCATGTGGCCATGAGTTCCATGGGTTGAACTGCACTTCTACTCTCTTGGGATGGCTTTCGATACCACCTCCTACACAACACGACAGTCCTCCTACAGCAAGGAGTCCATTTCCAGCAACATGCTCTCATCTAGCTTCCCTGTAAAGCGATTTGGAATACTGAGTGCTGGAGACACTAGAAAAAGAGAGTGACTATCACTTAACTGCCAAGATGGGGGAAGGGTGTGCTTTTAAAAAAAAAACATGTCAAAGTAAAACCATCCAGAGAGCCTCTGTACAAAGCTACAATTTAGGAGGAGGGTATTTCTGCGAGCAGCACACTAAGAATGGATGTACACTTGGACCACTCTGTTTACAGGCACTGGGAAGCTAGCTGCCAAGGACCAGACCACTTCTCACAGAGTATTTAAGGGCACATCACATAACCTTGTTTGAAAAACCACAGCCAGCAACCAACGAAGACAAGCAACCACTGGACTGTAATTGTGGTTTGCATTGCTTGAGCACAAGAGAGCAAGTGAGGAAATGCCTCAGCTTGCTCTGCTCTTTAGACAGGTGGAGCACAGGCATCTAATGGATGGGATGCAGCTGGGGATACTGAATTGGGTAGACACAGCTTGCAGTATATGAGCACTGTCTCTTGGCCAATGCTCTGTGCAGCATGGACGTTCTGTAGGCTTCTGAGAAGGCCAACTGCCTGCTCTCCACCATCCCATTCCGAACAGCAGGACAGAGATGGGTTTTCAAACGTGATTCCTAAGATGTGAGAAGGCACCTCCATTTCAAAGCCACCTGGACCAGCCTGGATGGAGCCAGGCTAGGGAACAGATGGGGAACCCGTGCCGGGTGTTTTATTCTCTGACTTAACCAACTTACAAACAAATCTCATCCTTTTTTCCTTACCTGTCTTCTTTGTTGATCTGGTCCCCAAAGCCCACGCTGCCCACAATGGTCAGTTTCAGACTAACATTGCTCTCCTGAAGGTCATAGGTACCGGATTTCAGCTGAACTCCGGGCTGTGAGTGAGATGCTGGCTCACCTTCAAATTTGGTATTGAAAAGGGTGTCCATCAGTGTGGACTTACCAAGGCCAGTTTCCCCTTAAAAATAAAAAGAGAACAAGTGGTAAAACATTTTACCAGAGTTGATAGTTCAGCCCCTCAGTTTCAGAAAAGTTAGCAGGGGTGAAACTTCAACAGATGGAAACAGAACCCATGCTCCAAATGAACTGTCCAGTGAGCAGAAAGTCACGTACAATGGAAGGCCTGTATTCGCTGGCCACTAGACTTCACAGCGTCATTTAGATCATTAAAACCTGGACATGAAAGAGGTGAAAAGGCAAAGGGGAAGCAGCATTCAGACCCTGCACTGTGCCTTGAACTGAGCTCTTCTGTAGCAGAGAGGAGACCATCACTGTCAAACACAGAGCTCATTAGAAACTTCATTTCCAAAACAGAGGAACAATATTCTCCAGTTGGCAGAATCCTCTCCAGCACGCAGCTGCTCTGGTCACTTCCCTGTAGAGGTCTCTGCAGAATCCACAACTGAAGTATGGAAACCCACCCTCTTGTAGAATTAAAGTCCACATGTGATTTACATACTTAGACTCATGCATTTACCCAGATCCAGTGGCAGGATCAGGGTGCTTGCCTGGCCAGGGACCTTGCCTGCTGTATCTGGGTCCTAAAACACTGGTGGCAGTACAAGTTACAAAAATAATACTTTGAAACCCGCTTCCACGCTTCTTGGAACAATACTGAACTGCTACTTGGATCCAGTCTACCAACACATGGGATGTTAGATGGGGTGGGATCTGAGTTACTACAGAAAATTCTTTGCTGGGTATCTGGCTGGTGAATCTTGCCCATATGCTCAGGGTTTAGCTAATAGCCATATTTGGGGTTGGGAAGGAATTTTCCTCCAGGGCAGATTCGAAGAGGCCCTGGAGGTTTTTTGCCTTCCTCTGTAGCATGGGGCACGGCTCACTTCCTGGAGGATGCTCTGCTCCTTGAAGTCTTTAAACCACAATTTGAGGACTTCAATAGCTCAGACATAGGTGAGAGGTTTTTCGCAGGAGTGGGTGGGTGAGATTCTGTGGCCTGCGTTGTGCAGGAGGTCGGACTAGATGATCATAATGGTCCCTTCTGACCTTAGTATCTATGAATCTATAAACACCTGAGCACACTTCCTTACCCAGATAGCAAGAGAACAGTACATTCAAGGGTAGCCTACACTTCTACTAAAGCATCTTCTGATGGTAAAACTGCTTCCATTATTACCCCACTCCCACTGGTTTTTAGATGCACACAGCTTTCTGTCCAAAGCGGTTTCCCTCCCTGCTTCATCCCTCCAAATTCCTTATAGTTCGCATCTATCCAACAGTAGACTGGAAGCTAAATTAAGGTGTTCCAGAATTAGAGGAGAGAGGAAAAAAATACGCATTACTGTACTTCCACCTCTGACTACATTTTTGCAATGCAGTTAGTTTTCAAAGTTAGTGAGATGATTGAGAGTTGATGCTAAAACCTGTGAACTTTTATTCCTGAGGACTGGGGACTTGGCTAGATTTTAGGGCAAGAAAGCTGAAAAGTCATTGTGCCTGCCAGCTGGCATCTGCTGACATTTCAGCAGCCTAACTGATCCCGCCCACTTTGTGGCACCATGACAAATGCTCACTGCTGAGCCTGACAGGCTGAGGTTCTGCTGCTGGGGAATTTGCGATGAGGAAGGGGGGCAGGCAGGCACACACACTCCCCCCAGCCAAAAACCAAACCACCTTCAGGAGAAGGAGAGACTTCCTAATTTCTGCATGTTCGTTTTTAAAAAGCCGTGACGTTTTTGGAAGGTAGTGTGTTGCAGTCCTGTTATCCAGACTTGCATTTAATGTTACAGTACTTGTCTGTTTTTTCCTTCTTAAAGAACCTCTGTATGCAACCCCCTACTAAGGGCCTGCGATTACCTTCGCAGCCCTGAAGGCGACTCCTCCAGAACACAGCTGAAGTACTGTATACTAGCAAGGCAGCACAGGAAAATCCTTCACGGCTGTGACCACACTCGACCTGTTCTGAGGACAGAGTGGCCTTTGATCTCCAGGGTTACAGCTCTAACATATTTCCATGAACACCCGAATTCACTACAACTTTAAAATTGAAACAGTGTGTGTATAAATATTACTGGGGGGGGGGGGGGGGGGGGGGGAGGGAGGAGGAGGAGGAGGAGAGGAGAGAGATAGATATATAACAACAGCTTCCCTCATATACCTATCTACCGGTACATGCAAATATAAGTGTCAGGATTGCTCATGAATTTGATTGCTGGTCACACTCTAACCTTAGACAAGAATTAGTACAAAAATCAAAAGGAAAATGGGCTAAAACACAACATCCCGGTTGTAGCCATCCACATTTTTATTAGTACTCTCTTTTGTGCTACATTAATGCACTGACACAGTTTGCTCTACTGCAGATCAAAGACCATTTGCCCTAAAGGAAGAGGGCACCGGGCAACCAAAGCACTACAACTGAGCATGCAGCTGCTCCCTGAGTTGCTTGCTTGACAATCACATCAGCCTGAGGGCAGGACAGGAGTACATAAAGGAAAAGGACGGATCACATGGGGGTGAAAACACAGACAGCAGGAGATTTTCACTCAGGCTGCAGTAGAATGTTTTCTCCGTGGGCACCTGCTTGCCCTGCCCCAATATAGAAGCCAAACAGAGAGCAAATATGTAAAGCATGGCTGAGCCCAGCAGCTATTTCCAGAATTTAGATCAGGACTTCAAGACATCTGCTGAGAGCTAAGACAGCAGAAAGCACAAAGAGATGCCTGTTATGACCCCACAAGGACTTTCTCAAGGATTCCAGGAAGATGGTAGTTTAAAAAAAGAAAATCTAAACAGATTTTGAGAAGGCTGTGGTATTTCCAGCAATTCCTGCCAAGCTGTACTGCGTTTACTGGTGGGATAAGAGTGGTGAAGTAGCAGCATGCATGTTCAGATGGATGCCAGCCTCCCTGAGAAATCCAGGAGTCAGGAAGCATGCATGGTACAACTAATAAGGGCTGAATCCTGCTCTCATTGAAATCAAAGGGAATTTTGCCACTGACTTTAATGGGAACATGCTTAACCACGTGACTCAGAATTGGGAGAGTAGAGGAACTAGACAGAACCTGTGCCCGGTGAACACAGTGTATGAAAAATAAGGAAACACACTCATTATTCCCTTTAGTGCACACTTTCCCACTATGCATTTCCCCATTCGTATACCAGCAGGGGTCAAGTCTAAAATTCGGTAAACCTTAAACAGCTGACCATGCCCCAGGAAAGCTATTTAGAAATAATTTTGATATTAAGTCATCCCTTTTTGCTGTCTCCCTCCCCTCACTCTAGCAGAAAGGGCTTTTGCACAAAAACAATAACTTTGCTTCTATAGAGCCTGCACCTGCTAATTACCGCTCACCTAAAATCAATATAATCTGGTTACAACACACAGTTAGAGGACTGCAATGTCAGTGTGACTTCATGTGGGAGAAGAAGCAGGTGACCCCTTAAAAAGAGCATGTTTTCAAGCCAGTGTCTTCAATAATAAAAAAGAAAAGAGAAATACAGGGCCTAATCCTGAACCCATCAAAGTCACTGGGAAAGCTCCCACTGACTTCAATGGTGCAGTATAAAATCATATCAGTTGCTTTAAGCAGGGACAACATAAGTAAGTTTAGATCCACACAAATTTAGGTTTTGTAAAAACAAAATCTTATCAATGTGAAAGTGACTAAATCTGTTTCCGTAGGTTTTCTTTTCAAATCCCAATTAAAACAATTTTTTGTATTTTGATTTAAGAGGGACACCCACCAAATAAAACTTAACCCAAATTTACAATAAAACTAACACCAATGGAAATGCTGTGACCAAAAACGTTCGCGCGCGCGTGTGTGTAATAAACTGAAGACTTAAGTTTTTAAAATAATAAATAGTTCCCTGCCAGGTTTAAAAACCCAAACACTGCAGCACTAAGAAACTGAAAGCACAACTGACTATAAACAAGAGAGAAATGAATTTCCTGGTGTAAGATGGGAGAAATACAAAAGACAAGCTGAGGGGTCAGCATTAATGTAAAAAAAATGAGATTTTCAAATCATTTTCAGTTTTTAATGAACTCTGCTATTTTTAAAAGACGTCTGACTGAAACTAGGGAACAAAGCTATTTTAAAATGAACAAGGGATAAAGCGAAGGATTATTATTGGATCTCTCAGGAGTTCCTGCCCGGCCTGGAGGGAAATTTCAGCTGATGTAAATGGTGCCAGTTGCTTCTTATACAGAGAGAGAAGTCCAGATGGAACAGATGGTATGGTAAAAAGGACAAGAGGCAAAGTAGTATGGGCTCATTCCAGCTGACGGCATTAGAATCTTCCACAGAAAACAGAAACAATGGATGGGGATGAAGGGAGATGTATTACTCTGAGTGTTACAGTGCGAAAATACTAACAAGAGAATCCTTACCGGAGAAGCTGCTGCCTGATGTCAAGATTATACACACACAGAGTTCAGTACTGGAAGATGTATCTAAGGATCATGCAATACTACAGCAGTCTTTGCCACCCCCCTGTCACGAAAGCGTGCCTGGGAATTTGTTTAGTGAAAGGAAAGGAAGGTAGCGCTGACCTGCCATTGTTATAATTTGCTGTATCAGGAAGCTCTGACAGCCTGCACACCTACGGAAAAGCAAAAGCAACATGACTTTGAATACACTGCATGCATCACTTAGCAGCAGCAGCGAGCACGGCTGAATTGTAATTTTTATTTTAATTTTTTGGTGAGGGAAGAGTAAAGCAGTTGAACTGACCAGCTGCACTGCAATAAAACAATATTTTTATTTTCCACTTCCGTAGCAACCTTCACAAAAGGCTTCCAAAGAGCTTTACAAGTGTATTCTCCCTTTTTACAGGTTGGTAAACTGAGGCATGGAGAGGGGAATTGATTTGCTCAAGGTTACATGACGAGTGGGTGGCAGCATTAGGCACAGAACCAATCCCTAGTCTCAAGCGTTAGTCATAAGTCCATGCCATGGCCTGTATTTTGCTTTGCAAATTATTTCAGATATTTCTGCTTTCTTAAGCAGTTTCCCCTGACAAACCACCTTCTCCTTGATCCTGCAACATACAGCCCTGTGCCTGTGACATCCTGGTAGTTTCAGTGAAAAAATGTCATTTCACAAATTCAGCTTCAGCAGAAGGCCCTTTAGGAGCACAGATATCCCTGATAATTGGCAAGCCTGGCACAAAGAAGCATGAGAAGCACATGAAAGGTGAATGAATTTTAGCTTTTAAATCAAAGCGTTTTCAAGGACTGAAAAATAAACTAGCCCAAGACCTGGGAGCTGCTAGATTCAATCCTGCACCAGTACCAAAGTACTGCCAGACTGAGAGACTAGTGAGTTTTTAGATATGATAACTCACAACCTCCCAAGGGTGGCACTCCCTTGCCCTACCAGAACAAAGGTTTTCTGAGCCAGGACACCACTTTTCCAAGCGCTGATCTGCAGCAAGCAATCAGAAAGGAAAAAAAAGCCCAATCACTGGGGCTGAGCATTTCCCCTCCGATAAAAGAAGTCTTTTAAAGTGAAAGCAGGCACTTCTTTGCTTCCTCCGCCTTCTTCCCCTCCACACATACTCTGGTATGCTAGGAAAGTAGACTACCATCTCTAAACACCACACTACCTGTTAAAGAGATTAGGCTACATTAAGGAAAAAGAAAAGGAGGACTTGTGGCACCTTAGAGACTAACCAATTTATCTGAGCATAAGCTTTCGTGACTACAGCTCACTTCAGCTCACGAAAGCTTATGCTCAAATAAATTGGTTAGTCTCTAAGGTGCCACAAGTACTCCTTTTCTTTTTGCAAATACAGACTAACACGGCTGTTACTCTGAAACCTGTCATTTCAAAAGAGGTACTTTGAAGCCATCAAGTGACAGGCAGTGGCCATTTCCAGGCAGGTGAAACGATGAAGAAAAACAAAAAAACAATTATCAATAGCTTTTCAGGTGACTTAAAGAGACAAAGACTGTACTCCTATTGGCTTGAAAGCTAATTTTATATTCAATGAGACAAATTCTCCTGTGACTTATAAGCACACAACTCACTGAAATGAGCAGGAGCTGCATACATGCACGTGAAGGCAGAATTTGACCCCAAATTCAGAAAACTCCATACAATATACTTCCCTCTCCTCTTCTCAAGAGCACTCATGTATTGTAAGCAACTTCCTTATTTTGAACCCATTCTGATCAAGACCACAGATCTAAAGTATTACAGTTTACAATGGCCCCTTCAACATCACAGCTCACAAATATTACTACTCTGTTATCATCAAGCACTACAGGCATCTAGGGTGATTCAAGTCTCTTGGCACCATAGATTGACACGTCAGCCAGACGCCTTTGAATCCACCCAGTTTTGTCGTCAAATCTGCTTCAGACAAGTAAAGTGTTCTCTTTGGGAAAAGTGTAATTGAGAACTATAATGATCACATCATCCCAAATGCACTAGACAGAGCATGAACCAACTTCAGCCCCGGCATCCAACAGCACAACTGTTAATGATACCTAGACTGGAACCTCTAACACAGGGCTCAGTTTAGGCTACCAACATGAATACAGTTTCACTTCTTAGTATAAAGCTGTCAAATAATGAGACTAGAACTACACTGCATGCAAATAACGAGAAGCGTAGGCGTGCGAAACTGGGAAACACAGTTTGTGAAAAAATTCGAGACCATTCTTATCTGCTGGAGCTGGGTCTCTTTTCCCAGAGTGGCTGTGTCACAAACTAGGAGATCAAGTACCAGTGTGGGGGCTGTGTCAGTTTCTCACAGCTCCAAATGCAAGAGGAGCAGATATTTTCATTTTAAAGATTCCCTGAGCGGGAGGAACCACTTGTGTACAGTGGAATACTAGTCTAACATGACCATAATGTGCACTGGCCTGTATTGAAGCTCAGCAGCCACCCAATTCTATCATCTCGCTTCATGTCACTAAATAATGTTGACAGCAAAAAGGAAACAGTCTGAGGCACCAAAATATTTATCCAAGTAATACCCTGAAGTGGAAGGCAACCAGCATTTATTACTACAGCTATGGAATGGAAACGGTTACACTGAGGGATAATTATCAGGGATTCTGTTCGTGAACCTCATGGCTTCTAATACGTTGCTCAGTTATTTTTCACTCACCGTTTTTGGCTTTCGTCTCAAATCAAAGATCAGTTTCAGCAGAAGACAGCTGAAAATGGCCCTTAATCTGAATTAATCATTAAAAGTCACTTCCAAATCGTTCCTTAATAAAATGTAATCACATTAAGGGATTCAGTGAGAGCAGAATAACAGGCTTACAACCAATGCGGTATCTATTAAAAATATCTACATAGTCTCCTTTTTCCAACAAAGGTTACTTGTGATTGAAGTGTTTAAATGTTGTTCTTTCATATTTAACTGTTTTACTGTGCAATTTGTTATAAACTAGTTGATTAACCGTTTCCTGTTAAAAGAATTATCCCTCCATCAGTATGGTGTATTAAAGAGGTTAGCACAAAAAAAAAAAAAAAAAAAAGAGGGGGGGGGGGGAATGAGTTTGTGCCTTTTTTTAATGTTTTAAGATGTCCCAAAATGGCACAAAACTAAGCCTATTCTTTCCCTTGTTGTGTTATTGCATTAAAATGTCACATCTTTACTGCTTTCCTGGAACACTTTCTGGATGAGAAGAACTGATGATGCCATTATGTTAATTAAACCTGACAAATGAAGAGGAGAAAGTTATTTTTTCAGAATGCTTAGGAGTTTGATTTTATTAACATGAATTTAACCCAAACACTTATAAGAAAAGCAAACATTTAACAACCTGAACCATTCAAATAAGGCTGAAGAAAGTTTATATTCTGCCCTTTGCCAAGCCATCTACATGATTTTTTCCTAGTAAAGTTCATTAAAAAAAATTGTAATTACAGAAAATGAAGCTAAGATAGCAGAAGTGTCTATTCTGTAATGATTATTTATATGAGCAACGTTATTAATACTTATAATATTCACTGTGATAATATTAATCTTGTTATTAATACTTGTTATTCATATTGACTAATGTTTGATTGGTATGTTAAAGTTTTGTCCTGCATACAGTAAAAAAACAAGCAGTAGTATTCAACTGCTCTCCACATATCAAGGAGAATACATAATCTAAAGAGAAATCTGCCATCACATCTATATCTTAGAGGAAACACTGCACCTTAATTGCAAAAGACAGAAGAGTAAAACAACACAACAGCAAAGAAAATACTGTTAGAGTTCCATCTTTGGGAACAGTGTTTTATCTACGATGTCAACAGGGTACATCAAACACATGCACTGGAATCACCTCACAGCTGAGCCAGACAATGACCCCTCCATTTGTTAATGAAGTTTATCTTCTCAGAGGAATTCCATTGTAAGAGAAAGTTTTCCTCTGAGCTCCATTTGGCAGAGCTCATCTCTCACCATTCTGCTCTTCCTGTCTGAATTTTTCTCATGAACTCCACAGTGGATAAGCACCACACACTGCATTGCATGCATGGATCTTTCATGGACAGGGAGGGTCTGTCTACACTGCAGTAAGACACCTGCAGCGGGCTCACAGTGCTTGGGCTGAAGGGCTATAAAACTCTAGTGTAGACATTCAGGCTTGGGTTAGAGCCGCCTGAGCATCGATACTGCAATTTACAGCCTGGCGAGCCCGAATCAGCTGACACAGGCCCGCAAGTGTTCTATTGCAGTGTAGACATACCTAGAGAGAACTTCATACAGAGTGAGCACCAACTGTCAGAGTCAAGACATGTCATTAGGATTTGAGGGGGAAATTTTGTTCTTATTAAGCACTAGAATCATCTCTTCCTTTGCCCCTGCCCTCGTCTATCAGCAGATCTTTGAAACCAGAGATCTGCAGGAGCAGTCTACCTGGAACAGCAGCAGCAAAGCAGCAAACACACTTACTCTTCACCTCTGGAGGGTGGGCTTAGGTCAGTCAGCGGAAGTATGGTAGTCTTGTTCCATTAGTTATTAAGGAATGTTTATCCGAACGGTGACACCAGTACCTAATTTCATACAGTTTTCAACCTGTGCTAAAAAAGGGCCATTTGGTGCTGTAATCCCACAAAAGACGATACGGACTCCATCAGATACTATACTGATAAGATATAAAATCATACAGTAACAGCATAAAATGACTGAGGTGCCCTGACAGAGCTGTGTGAGGGCAGCTTGGACAATGCAGACACACACAAAGCCTGGGCCAAACACTAACTTAACTCCCATGCAAACACACGCCCACACATACACAAGTACAAAAAAAAGTGGATAGGGAAAAAGAAAACAAAACAAAACAAAAAAACCATTGTTTGCTTTTTAAGACCAGTACAATTATTGTTTAAATAACTGGCAATCCAAAGGCGGCCTCATATCAAATTATTTGACTTGAACAGCTTATTTTCTACTAAAAGCATTGCATTAAAATATGGGGGGGGGGGGAAATCCCTCCCCCCAAAAATAAAAAAGCCAGGTATCTTATACATTATTTTTACAGTTCTTTTGCTCAGTAGAATTGCACATTACATTTCCCCACAACTTCAGCAGCAGACTTCTCAGAGTGCCAGTAAATCTCATTTAGTTACTGAAAATGGATCAGATGACCAAAAAAAACTGCATTCTGAATAAATCAAAGCTACTTCAAAACCAGAGTCCAGCGAGAGACTGCTGAATTGGAATTCATTTGCAAATTGGGCAAATTGGACAATTAACTTAGGCTTGAATAGAGAATGGGAGTGGCTAAGTCATTATGCAAGGTAACCTATTTCCCCTTGTTTTTTCCTACCCCCCCACCCCCCCCTCCTCAGACGTTCTTGTTAAACCCTGGATTTGTGCTGGAAATGGCCCACCTTGATTATCATACACATTGTAAGGAGAGTGATCACTTTAGATAAGCTATTACCAGCAGGAGAGTGGGGTGGGGGGAGAAAACCTTTTGAAGTGATAAACACCCATTTTTTCATGGTCTGTGTGTATAAAAACATCCTCACTGCATTTTCCACTTTTATGCATCCGATGAAGTGAGCTGTAGCTCACGAAAGCTTATGCTCAAATAAATTGGTTAGTCTCTAAGGTGCCACAAGTACTCCTTTTCTTAAAGCTACCTTGTTAACTCAATTACCTCTGGTTTCAGAGTAACAGCCGTGTTAGTCCGTATTCGCAAAAAGAAAAGGAGTACTTGTGGCACCTTAGAGACTAACCAATTTATTTGAGCATAAGCTTTCGTGAGCTACAGCTCACTTCATCGGATGCATACTGTGGAAATTGCAGAATATCATTATTATATACACAGACACCATGAAACAATACCTCCTCCCACCCCACTCTCCTGCTGGTAATAGCTTATCTAAAGTGATCATCAAGATGGGCCATTTCCAGCACAAATCCAGGTTTTCTCACCCTCCGCCCCCCCACAGACAAACTCACTCTCTTGCTGGTAATAGCCCATCCAAAGTGACCACTCTTTTCACAATGTGTATGATAATCAGGGCAGCCTTGTTCATCAATACAATCTCCCAGAATGGAAATACTCACCCACACACAGGATGTTGAAACAGAAGCCATGGTTAACTGACTTATTAACCAGCTGGTCAGGCAAACTGTCAAATCCCACATGTCCAGAAAGAGGGACAGTACGGCAGCCTTCACCCTGGAATGATTTAAAACACATTTTTAAAAGTTACTTCTAAGTACAACACACTCATTGATATACACTTTTTAAGACCTCCCAAGAGGAATGTGTCACTTCTTCCTTCTATTGAGCAGTCCAAAAACAGATCTGTACATATTGTAAATCTTTGCTTCTTGTCAACATACTTCCCTCACTGCTTAATAAACCGCTCCAGACAATGTACACAAAATACCTGATTCCATTTGTGTTGCAAAATTGCTTTGCCACAGAAATATATTAGAGAACTATGTTTAAACAACTGCAATTGTGTGTGTATACAGTTTATTTATAATTTTTAAAGTTTTGATGGGCGGGACACTCAAGACTTTCCCTATAATGGAAGCAACACACATGACCCTCCCCTGGGTCATGGAAAACAGAAGTTAATCAGTAATTATAGCTATTTTGTAATAAAATGTCAGTATAACTTGAGGACTAGAAAGAATTAGTAACAAAGTTGTAACCTTACCCAATAATCAGACAACTGAAACAGAACACAGCTGTACAGTGTAAGTATTGTAACAGCTGCTGCCAACACAACCTGAATGGAAAGCTGTTGAATATGGCAACATTTTCTATATTGTTGCAAATGCAAACATCTTAGTTAACCGATTAGAGTTCAGTAAAATCCTAATAATGACAATTAGCAACAGACACAATTGCCATCATTGCAGGGACCAATAGGGAATAAACCCACACTGCAGATAGATGGACTAGGTGACCTAACAGGTCTTTTCCATCTCCACATATTATACTTCTGGGATTGCTGCTGTCCAAGCTACAGACAATACTATACATAATTAGTGTTTGTTGGCAGACCATGTACCTTCCAGCATATTTATCCACTAGAGGCAACAGATGGTCCAGAAAAACTCCATGAGTTGAACAAATTTCTAAATGCGAGTCTTCTCAGATGGAAGAGATTTGGGGCATGCATGAGTGCTGCATCTCGATCGTGGGGGTCCGTAGAGAAAGAAAATCCCAACCCCTGGAGTCGCACAGAGCCTTGCATCAACAATGACTCCTCAGCAACACTCCCCCACCCCCAACCACTGGCAGCCTGGTTCCAGTAGCTAAATCCCCATAGGGCTGCACTGGTTCAAACCCAGAAGAGACTTTCAAACAGCAGCAACTCCCAGTTTTCCACTGGGTCAGCTAGAAACAATGCAGGGAGAGTGGCTTCCCCAAGGCTCCATCCATTCCTGGGCCACAAACGGCACTATCACAAAAAACAAACCAACAGCTATGCCTGCACCACCTCAGGAGCTTCAGCAGAAGGGATAGGAGCGAAAGGACACAGGTCCTTACTCCCACTCCTGCACCTGCCCGTGAAAGAGAGAGATGAGCCTGGAAACAAAACGGATTATCCATCCCCCCATCCCAGATACACAGAGCAGCAAACAGGTAGCTCACTTCTCACCGCCAGCCTTTTTGAAAAGTTCACCTGGCTACTGCACGAAGGTCAACTTACGATAAGTCATTCTGGACACAAGCTAGAAATCTGCATAAAAATACCTAAACTATTTGCAAAGGTTCATATTCCAGGCCTGACTCATCCAAATTTGTATTTCAGTGTTAATCTCATATATTTGCATGCAAATTGATAGCAAGAACAGTTTTTCCCCCACAATGACATTTCTCTCATTCAAGGCATCTCCCTAAATAAGGCATTTCAATCTCCAGTGCAGAAAATTCACATTTGGCTTTTTAAACACATCATTAGTTTGTTAGTATTACAGTAAATAGGTGGCCAAAACCAGTGTGAGAGAATGCATCCATGTCACTTTTTTTTAGTTTCAGAGTAGCAGCCGTGTTAGTCTGTATCCGCAAAAAGAAAAGGAGGACTTGTGGCACCTTAGAGACTAACATTTATTTGAGCATAAGCTTTCGTGAGCTACAGCACATTCCACTGAATGCATCCGATGAAATGAGCTGTAGCTCACGAAAGCTTATGCTCAAATAAATTTGTTAGTCTCTAAGGTGCCACAAGTCCTCCTTTTCTTTTTTTAGTCTCTCAGATGAATATCTTTACATATCTAAAATCCTTTTTTAAAAGGCCATAAAATGTGTTTTTCTTTCATTGAACTAAACGATATTTTAGCACAGGGAAAACGCTCTCAAGAAATGCATCTGGAATAGACTACGACATGGTTGCTATTTTTTTTTAATCTGAGGCTCCATGATACATTCCAGCCATTAGCCATATTTACAGCCTTGTTATGTATAAATATGTTCCCCCAGCCATATTTTGTGTGCGCGTCTGCTTCCTCCTGCCAACATGTTCACCAAATATGGCGCTTGATGAATTCCAAAGCACCTTGCCTCCAAATCACATGTTTATTAGAGGAATCCGTTCTAGTCACCCAAGGGATTTTATTTTATCTCAAAGGCCTTCTGAGTATGCAGCTCTGCATTCTAGTAATTCAAAAAGGAGTACCAATAAGACAATATTATACACAGGAGGAAGAAGAGGTGAATCAGGTTGCAATACACAGATCCTTTGCAAGCATATGTTAACACACAGTAAAATAAAAACCAACAGAATAATCTCAGGCACTGTTTTGTCTCCACTAAGTGTGCATCGCTACCTCAGTACCCTGGTGGAAACACCCCACTGATGAGCACTAACAAAATCAACAGAGAAGGAATCACAAACAGGATTCTAACTAGAGACAGGGAGAAATATCAAGCGCATTTTCAATACCAAATCTTAAATCTGCAGTGCTGAAATATTACCTAAAACACTGAAACTCTAAGAATCCAACCCGATTTGCTACAGGGAATGTGGGTGGAAGTACAGGCTCTCATTCAGAACACATTTTCTCTCTTCATCCCTAAATATAAATGTGATACAGATGGAACAAAAAAGTTTACCCATAAAAAACAAGAGGCAAGGCATATTTCACCAAGCAGAACTCTAGCTACCATTCACTTCCTGTTCACTCTTCTCTAGTCACCTGTGGTTTTAAAATGCTGTTAAACCACACTGCATATCCGTTACAGACAAAGCAGCAAATACCGTATAAGTAACTTTTTAATCATAGCACATTAACCTCCACATTAAAACACAAAGACTATGTAAAAATAACTTGGAATATCAGGCTGCTAGACACTGTTAAAGAAGGAGAGTTGTAACAATAAACAGCCCTGAAATATGGAAATTAGAACAGCCATAAAATGAAACCCATCACTATGAAATATAGTGGAGCTCACCTAAGAAAGCTCCACTAATTTTCCTTGGCACTTTAGTCCAGAAGTTGAGAAATAAGAAGCAGTGAAATGTATTGGAAAGTAAGGGTTTAGACTCAGGCTGCTTGGGGCATACCAGAAAATCATCAGAAATGAGAAGATCTGTGGGGAGAGGAGACTCATGGGCCAAAAATGTTCTGCTTGCCCACAGCCTACTTATGCAAATACATGTTTTCAGGACCAGAGCCTCAATGTACAAAATGAAGACTCAATACTCAGAATATTGCTACATGTAATGTCTAGGTCATAAACAAAGTATGAGTGAGGGTGACAAATCATCTTGAGTGCTTCAATGCAGATCTGAATTAATTTTGCTCAAAACTGAAGGAAAATGTTTCAATCGGTGCAGTATTTTGTCCTGCATTTGCTTGGAGCACTCAAGAGCTTCTGCCATGGACTGCCCTTAATAAGAATTTTAAGGTAGAGTCCAGGATGTAAAACCTGGGGCACACATTTTCTAATGTTTGTTAACAAAGAAATTGTCCAGAAACTCGTACAAAAAAGAGCTTATCTGGGTAAGGCCATTATCTGACTGTTTCTTCTAAGAAGTTTGTCCTTTGATAACCGTGTCTAGGAAGGAAGTATCCAACTTTTTAACAGATAAAGATGAAGTGAAAATCTTTTTAAGCGAGAAGAATTTTCAAGCAACTTCACTTGCTGGGAGCAAGATCCTGTGTTATGATACCTACTTAATTTAGACCCCAGTTGGCTCTGATCAGAAGATAGCCTATAACAGCACTTTTACTGACTACTTCTGAATTGTACAAGTATGTGGTTCTTTTATGCAATGACAGAAATCCCTGGTCGGCAGGGATTCAGATGCCTGCATTACACTTTTGGAGGAAAAGGGCTTCATGTTTCTTTTTCTTTCCCAGCTATTACTGAATAAATCAGTAGGTTAATTTAAAAAAAAAAAAAAAAAAAAAGTGGTTTTGAATTCACCAAGAAAAAATTATGGCCGTCTCCTCTTTAACTTGATTGCACTGATCATCCATTCAACATCCAAGAACAGTCAAGTGCTTCTGCAATTTCAGACTCTGAAGCTCCATTGCTAACACTTTTTGATGCCCTTGCCAAAGATTGCAGAGATGTCAGACTATTTGGATATTTTCCCAGGAAAAATTCCCCTCAACCAAAAAAATTGGATAAAAAAACATTCAGCACCCCTCCTCCCATTACTTTCAATCTTATACTATATAAATTACATATGACAGCTTCCTATCCAAATCTAGACCCTGATCCTGCAAGCTGACCTCCTCTCCCCAACATGAACCCCTTCATCCAAGCAGAGACCCATTGACTTCAAATAGGCCCCACGTGGGCATTAGGCTTCTGCCCATGATGATCAGCTTGCAGGATCAGGACTTTATTGCTCATGAAAGGTGTCAGATTCACAACCACTGAGACTTGCACCCTATTCATCTACAGAGAAGGTAGCCGAAGCTCATCTACACTGCCCTGCTAAGGTACCTCAACCATGAGCAGAAAGAACTGCCTTCTAGAGGTAAAGGGGGAGTTCATTCTTTGCATCTCAGCAAAGGCTGACAATAACAGCAATCATTTTTGTGCTATGGATACATGTTCCCTGAAAACTGGATCAATACCACACTTATTTCCTAGAGATCACTCAACAGCCATTAAGTGGTAATAATTTTCCATTACTACTGACCTGGGCTGGTATCAAAGTGACAACACAGGGATGAAAGGTTATGTATCCCTGCAACGAATCCCTGGTGCCATCCAACCCCCCACCCTTCTTATACAATTTAAACTGCTCATAAAAGATAACAGTGCTCTTCTTCTCCATTATGCTACGACTGACTGCACAACAAACCACTGCCTCAAGTCTTGGCCCACGACAGCATGAGTCATCTATCAGGATAAAGACATTTTCAGTTTGTGACACATTCATTTTTTCATCTGTCTAAAGAAAAAATATTTTTTTTTAAATCACACAGTGTGAATAGCTAGCTGTCTACCCTGCCTTGCAACAGTAGCCATGCCACATCACATGAGTGCTTAACAGTCCTGAGCAACATCCCTTTACGAAAATGCAATGCTGAATTTTATTTTAGAAGGCAAAGAAATACAAGAAGTGTGCCAATTTTCATACCATGACAATATGCCAAGGGGGATGTCCAGAAGGAAATAATGTCACCAACTGGCAAGGCAAAGGCTGCAATCACCAGTTTAACCAAGATGTGGTCATCGAAAATTTACAGTTTAGAAACCAAACTGAATATTCAACTCAATTGTTCATCTTAACATATGGATATGAAAGCTGGAAATCCGCCAAAAGTACAGACAAATGTCTAAATGCCTTCAACAGTAAATGCCATAGAAAAATACTAGGTATTAAATGAAATCAATTTATAACAAATGCCGAGATTCACCCCAGACACAACCCCTTATAGCTAGAGTTATCCAGAAAAGGAGATGGAAATATTTGGGACATGTGCGAAGAATGAAGCCAGAGCAGGTATGCCATGAGCAGCTGGAGGAAAATGCAAAAGGAGCTAAATCGAATACTACTCAGAAAGAGAAAATGTATGGTGCTTAATATCACAGGGACATGCAAAGAGCAGCCCAAAATCGACAAGGGTGGAAGAGCCTTGTTTGCGTCCTAAGTGAGGTCTGCAATGTGGGACAGATTCAAAAGTCTATTAGCAAAGTGAGCTGTTAATAAGCTAAGAACAAAAATGGTAAAGTATGGCTCTTTATGGATGGGAAATAATGCCAAGTTAACAAGGATTCACGGCAATGGAAGTGGCAAAAGACTTTCCCATTAATATTAGAAATAAACAGAAAATTTGCTAACGTCCCTAATCCTGCGAATGTAAAAGTTAATTCTTACTGCATTTATGATGGATTTGGCACCAGTCACTTTCCTGTGAAGCCTTCTGATCCAAGATTAGATAAACGCAACATCTCGTCATAACAGAGTGAGTTAGGGACAGTGCGACTATACGAACGCCAACGTTTATTCATAAAGCCACGTTATTTTTAAAAGAACTACAGGATCAACCAAGGACATTCCTTGGTGGTAACACTACACTAACCTTCTATTCCAATGTTCACCTATGGCAAGATGACCTCACAGGCCATTCATGTCTAACCTCTAAGAGATCTCTACACAGTGTTTTGGAGCCTGTGGGAACAAGCCTCCCCGCCTGGGTTGACAGACTTGGGCTTGTGATAGAACTCTAAAAAGAGCTGTCTAGATAGCATTTTAAAGGTACAGCTTGGGCTCTAACAGCTATCTCCCTCCCTAGGTGCCAGAGCCCAAGCCACAACTATCACAGCTATTTCTAGAGCATCAGCATGAGTCCTGTTAGCCCAAGTTGGTCCATCCGGGCTGCGGGGCTTGCTCCCATGGGCTCCAAAATGCTGTGTAGACATACCTGAAGTGATAGGATGTACTAGTTGCACCACCACTAGAACCATGCATACAACTTCCTCTCATCCTCAACAGAGGGTGGATTTACTCGAAACCCTTCCCCACTTACATCCAGCTACCGCATGCACTTAGAGAGCCTTCCAGCCCTGTATGCAACATCACAACACCCTTGTAAAGCAGGGATGGGCTATTACCATTTTTGCAGAGGGGAGGGGGAGTGAAGCACAGTGACTTGTCCCAGGGAAGCCTGTGGCCATGCCTGGAATTGAACCCCAGCCTCCCAAGCACCAGGGTAGCATCCTAACCATGGACGCATCCTTCCTGTCGGGTTCATGAGTCCCTTTGGCTTTCACGGTGGCACAGAGAGTTACACAGGACAGAGAGCAGATGAGCTGCAAATGCAGCAGAGCCCTGCAGCCACAGAAACTCTCCCCTCTGAACACGGGCCACACTTGCCCCCCTCTCCGCGATGGAGAGCTGGGAAAGCAAAGTAGGGGGCGGGGGTCCCCCGGGAAAAGGGGGATCCAGGAAGGGGGTGAAAGCGGGGGTCCCCCGGGGGGGGGAAAGAGGATGAGAGCGATAGAGGTACCCGGCGGCAGAGCTCGCCTCCAAACTTTGCCTCTGGAGCAAGGGGACGCGCGGGGCCCGGGCACCGCCCAATTTCCAGTCCCGCCCATCTCCCCTAGGGGGCTCCGCGGGGGCCCGGGGAGCAGCTCGGGGCCCCCCCAGCGGCACGAGCCCCGCTCGCAGCCCGGGCTCTGGGGCCGGACGGCGCCGCTCGGGGCAGCCATTCATTCGGCAACGCCCCGGCCTCCCTCCCCGCAGCCCCCTCCCGGCCCGGGCAGCCCGGCCCCGCGCTCACCACCTGCCGCGCGATCTCGGTCGCCGCCATGGCCCCGCCGCCGCCAGAAGCCGAAGAGGAAACGCCCCCTCGCGCGGCCGGGAGCCCGAGCTACCCCCGGGACCCGCCCACTGCGCCCGGGGGGGGGAAAGAGCAGCAGCCCCGCTCTCCACGCCCCGCAGGCCGACCCCGGCACGGCGCCCGCGCCCCTCCGCACCGTCCCCCCTCTCCGCGTGGCCACGGGCCGGCCCCGAGCCGGCTCCCGCCCCGCTGGGCGCCCCGAAATGCGAACTGCTGAACCTTCCCCCCCCCCGGCTCGGAATGGTCCGGCCCGAGCCCTGGGCGAGTTCTCGGCTACAATGTGTCTGGGCGGCGGAGCGCCCCGCGCGAGCCTGGGGGGGGCCGGTGCGAGCCCTGCGCTAGCCGGGGGGGGGGGAATGCGCTGCCCTGCTGTCCGCCCTGCACACACACAGCCAGCCTCAGCTCTGCCCCACTGCCGGGGCCCCCCCAGGCCAGACTCCGCCATCTGCAGCACCCCGGGGGGGGAAGCGTTCCTCCTTCACCTGCCCGCAGGGGATGCACACGGCGGCCTGCAGCCCTGGGCCATGCAGACTCCCAGCTCAGCCCTGCCCTGATGCTGGGAGTAGATGCATCCCTCCCCCCGCTGATCCTGCAGCACTGCCCCCATTTCTTCCTCAGTCCTCCTGCATTTCAAGCCTTGTTCCCTGCCTTCATCTCCCTTCTCCCGTGTACATCACTAAATAGCTCCTGCCCCAGCTTGGTGTTTACTCCCTTCAAAATCTCTGATGGCTGCTGCTGCCATGTGCTGCATTAGGGGTGGTCAGCTCCTTTAATCTTTCCTCAATATTCAGTCTCCCCCCCCCCTTATTGTTGGTTGCTGTTCTCTGAACTTGCTTCAGTCCCAATTTAGCATCATCTGTGATGAACTCCGTGACAGACAATTCACTCCAGGCTTCTAGATTATTAATTAAGATGTTAAATAAGGCCACCAGCTTTGAGTTTCCTGTCGGTGGAGCCCCCGGGGTGCTCTGCTCATGCAGAGGGATGCACCCAGTGGTTATTTGGTGTCAGGGCTGAGGCCCCACTCCTCGGGGCGTGGCAATTCATAGCTCCAGCACCTCCGGGCGTGGCAGTTTGTAAATCCCAGGACCTCTGGACTTGGCAGTTTGTAAATCCCAGCACCTCTGGGCGTGGCAGTTCTTAGCCCCTCATCAGTTATTAAATTAAAACATGTGCTTGAGCCCCAGCACCCCTTTTGTTACAAATTAAGCACTGAATGCACCAACATGGAGCTGCTCCCAGGATCCAGCCTGGTGCACGGAGCTGCTCCCAGGAGGACTGGTGCTGACCTCAATCTCAATGACACTGCATTACACATCTCCGCCAATAGGATACATTTCTGCTTATCGTTACCTTTGGTTTAACACCTTTTGGCCAGTTTTCAGTCCGTGGGCTAGTGTTCTTACTCAAGCCAACATGCATTGTTTTCAGTTCAGATTCCATGAGAGACGGTATAAATGCTGTATTCAAATATATGGCATCAACTATATTACTTTCATCTACTAAAGGCCCCCATCCTGTGATAAAATGCATGCTGGCAGATCCCGGGGCCTGTGCAAAGCTGCATCGCAGTCACGGGGCCCCACACATGAGCAGGGGTCCATTACAAGAGCAAAGCCTCATTTTGTAATTCAGATCATACCAGTTCTTGCAGCACACCTGGGAGGTGACAGCTTGGATTGACAATGGTGGCTGGGATGCTTCTCAGGGCACCAGGATTGAGTCGCCTCCTTGTTACCACCTGCCTCCAGCATGAGGGAGCCTTGCCTGTGCTAGCTCCCTAGCACAACCAGCCTGTCAGCCACTCAAGCACTCTCCTTTGGGCTACACCAGCCCTGTCTTTGCCTTGCAGGCTGATAATGGATGGACCCCAATCCCTGAGTCCCTTCAACATGAACCCATGATCACTGGATACCCACAGAAACCAGAGAGCCTCTGCTCCCAAAGGAACACTGTGCCCTAGTTTACCAGTTTTATCAGACCTCCACTCCTGTATTATGCACAGCACTGGAGTTCCATTACAAAACAAAAGGAAACGTTTTAAAGAAAGAGTAGAGATTCAAATAAAAACTCGTGTGAGAGACGGGAATAAATAGTTACATATCAAACATAATCATAACTCACATTCTTGAGCCAAACTCAGATATTCTGTAAACACATAACAACAAGCAGCTTGCAGCTCTGGGTGAGAAGAATTCCCAATGGTGAGAACGAGTCTCCACAATACTGATGTGATAAGAGGGACCATGAACAGCCCCCTTGTTAAAAATTTGCCACCCCTCTGAAGGGAGAGTTGGGGTGATTTCCCTGTCTGTGAAGGAGCAATCCCCTCATTCATGGCCCCCTGCCTGCCAAAGAGGACAAATAAACACCTGACAAGTATTCTAAAAGGGGGGAATATTATCCATGTACTCAGCATATTTCAGGGACAAAATATAAAAAAGGCTACCACCATGCAGGTTGGTGTATGCTGGGTGTCTCTGGCCTTGATTATGGTGAAGATCAAACATTCTTGTCTAAATGGGAGAACAAAGTGAGTCACTCACTCACAGTGCAAGCACATGCCCCCCTTTTACTTGGGTTCCATTGCAGAATAAGTGGGGAATGTTTTGATGAAACCCTTCTCTGCACATCCCTGCCCAAGAGAAAGGAAGGATCTGGATAATACTGGCAAAGATACGGAAGTTAAATATGTTGATGTGTTCCCATCATCAGCTTTGTGTCTTAACACAGTACGTCAGTTATGAAGTCCAGTTTCCCTACAGAACAGCCGAAAAACAAAGATCATGGGCAAATTCCTGATTCAACTCAGCTCAACAGCAAAACCCCCAATGACTTCACTAGGATATGGATTTAGTCCCTTACTTTGTCAGAGTCCTGCAATTTGTCACGTCAATTATCAGCCACTCTTTCCAGCTGCCAGCCTGCAAAATCCAGACCTCTGTGCAAAGCAGCTGATGCTTTCCATGAAATGGCATTTTCATGACCATCAAAGGAGCCAGTAGGAGCCACCGCTCTGCTCAGTCTGGGAACTAGGGCCAACATTTTCAAATTTGAGTGTCTAACTTTAGGCACCAAAATCCATACTTAGGCAACTAAGTGAGGTTCCAGTCCTCCATTGGGATTCTCTGTCTCAGCCTGTGCCTATATAGAGTCCTAGTGGCTTCAGTGGGACTCCACATGGGCACAAGAGAGACCACCTTAATAGAGCCCAGTGCAGGACTGAGCCTGTGTGACCTTGTAAGAGCTGAGTACCCATCAACTTCAGTAGTACAGGATCAGGCCCAATTCAGTAATGTTTTGCATACCCTCAACTCCCAGTGAGTTTGATGCAAAGTGAAAGTATTCATCTCCTTGTGGGAATCACTAACTCATAGAACCATAGGGTCCTTTGAGTGAATGCAATCAGGTGCTTACAATATTGTTTTGGGACCACACACCCTTCCCTACTGCTGATGTGCTTATAATGTGACTAGTTCCATTGCAAAAGATGTTGTCTAGATTGCCTGCAGCAGGAGATACTAATTTTCCAACTCCTTTTTCAAAACTTTGTGGCTGGTCTATTAAAATTGGACTTAATTCTTAATATATGTGAATGCAGAAGGGCAGCTCACACAAGTAATGATCCGCAGCATCATGCCCATGCAAATCTGCAAGTGACCTACCAGAACTGCAGGAGGTCTAATCTACACTTTGCGGGATTGAAGTCAATGGCAAAACTTCCAGTGACTTCACTGGAGCCAAGATTTCATCCCACGTTTCATTCTGCGTTTCACACATAACTTCCATCAATGAGCTCAGTAAACAAATACTACCAATATTTGATTTATACTTCTAAATAAAACTCCTAATCCACTCTCTTTGGAAGTTTAATCAAATTCGTATTAATCTGAGAGTGGGCTGTTGCTACCCACAGCAGAGCAAGGGACTAATAGAATGCACACACAATGAGAAACTATGGACTTTGCAGGAAAAAAACACTTCATTGGTTAAAAGTGTATTCTCAGTTTATAATCTGGATAACACATGGCACCCTATGCTAATGCAGTGTTTGTAAACACTTCTTGGGGACTGGTTCATGGTTTAGGGCTTGGATTTAAGTATTTTACATCTGTGAGTCTCAGTAAATTCTTTGATATTTAAAAGAAAGTATTTACATATTTGTATATTTGTCCAGGGTTTATCAAAATGATTTGATCTTTCCTAGGCACTGGATTAATGTCTCTCACTGTTTCTTATTTTTTTAAAAAGTTTAAATATAGTCTGATGTAAATGATTACAGCCAGAATTTACAAAAATGCCTAAGAGGATTATGTACCCAACTCCTAAAGAAAGGAGGAGTTCAACATCTAAATCCCTTAGTCACCTGTGAAAATACCAGACCATAACATTCAGTCTATAAATTTCATGGCCAGCAATGTCAGACATTGAATCTGCAATAAAGTCCACATTATAGAATCACAGAACTGGAACGGACCTCAAGAGGTCATCTACTCCAGTCCCCTGCTCTCATGGCAGGACTAAGTATTATCTAAACCATTCTTGCCAGGTGTTTGTCCAACCTGCTCTTAAAAATCTCCAGTGAGATTTTTACAACCTCCCTAGGCAATTTATTCCAGTGCTTCACCACCTTGCCAGTTAGGAAGTTTTTCCTAATGTCCAACCTAAACCTCCCTTTCTGCAATTTAAGACCATTGCTTCTTGTCCTATCCTCAGAGGTTAAGAAGAACAAATTTTCTCCCTCCTCCTTGTAACAACCTTTTACGTACTTGAAAACTGTTATGTTCCCCCTCAGTCTTCTCTTCTCCAGACTAAACAAACCCAATTTTTTTCAATCTTCCCTCAGAGTTCATGTTTTCTAGACCTTTAATCATTTTTGTCGCTCTTCTCTGGATTCTCTCCAATTTGTCCACATCCTCCCTGAAATGTGACGCCCAGAACTGGACACAATACTCCAGTTGAGGCCTAATCAGTGCAGAGTAGAGCAGAAGAATTACTTCTAGTGTCTTGCTTCAACACTCCTGCTAATACATCCCAGAATGATGTTTGCTTTTCTGCAACAGCGTTATACTGTTGACTCGTATTTAGCTTGGGTACACTATGACCCCCAGATCCCTTTCCGCAGTACTCCTTCCTAGGCAGTCATTTCCCATTTTGTATGTGCGCAACTGATTGTTCCTTCCTAAATGGAGTACTTTGCATTTGTCCTTATTAAATTTCATCCTATTTACTTCAGACCATTTCTCCAGTTTGTCCAGATCATTTTGAATTTTAATCCTATCCTCCTAAGCACTTGCAACCAACCCCTCCGAGCTTGGTGTCATCTGCAAACTTTGTAAGTGTACTCTCTATGACATTATCTAAATCATTGATAAAGATACTGAACAGAACTGGACCCAGAACTGATCCCTGCGGGACCCTACTCATTATGCTCTTCCAGCATGACTGTGAACCACTGATAACTACTCTCTGGGAATGGTTTTCCAACCAGTTTTGCACCTCATAACCTTATATTTAACCACTTGTCACATTTCTCATTCATCAGATTGAAAAAGCAAAACGTGCCCGGCTTTTTAGTGGACAACTGAAAAGTCTTTTATTTTCCCCAGTCTAACTAGTAGCAGTTTTGCTATTTACTTCTATGTCCCATGAAGTGTATCATAAAACCAGCCAGGACAACACATTTGGAAATGTATTGGTCCCTGTGGGGGATGGACTAAGGGCCTGATTCAACATCCATTAAATCAGTGGAGATACTTCATTCATTTAAATGGGCAATAGTTCCTCTATAATCAAATAGACCTTTTCCATCTCAGTACATTCTATGGGCCAAATTCTTTGCCATAAGAGCACAACTCTTATTGACTTTTATGAGCACGTTTATCTGAAGAAAGGATTTGGTCCTTCATATTTATCAATCCGAGTGATATAAGCTGCAGGTCCCATGCTGCCAGTACTAAAGCATGCTCAGGATTTCTAAAAATTATAGATGACAATTTCCTAATTAAAAAAGTGTTGCATTCAACAGAAGAATTCTGTATTAGACCTCATCTTGACAGATTAATTCATCTTTATCACAGAACTAAAAATTAGTGGTTACTTTGGTGCAAGTGATCATGACTTGGTTATGTTTGTAATGTGGAAACAGAATAAAGTCCAAACCAGTAATATCTATATAATTGGTATTTTACAAAGAGCCAATTTCACAAAGCGGAAAACAATTATGAGCCAAATCATCTGGGATAAAATTTAAATAGAAAAAACATGAATGCTAATTGGAAACTGTTTAAGAATATTTTACTAGGTGCTCAAAAAACCACAATTCCACAACTGAGAAAGAAGGCTACACTGGCTTAAAAAAACAAAAACAAAAAAAACCCCAAAAGATTGTCAATAATGCAGAAAAGGCAGAAGTGTTCAATAAATATTTGTGTTTTGTATTTCGGGAAAAGTCAGATGATGTATTCTTATCGTATGTTGATGAAATACTTTCCATTTCAACAATAACTCAGGAGGATGTTAAACAGCCACTACTAGAGTCAGACATTGTTAAATCAGCAGATCCTGCTAACTTGCATCTGAGAGTTTTAAAAGACCCGGCCAAGGAGCTCTCTGGACCATCAGTGTTGATGGGTTTATGGAAAATAGATCTGTCAAACTAACTTGATCTCTTTTTGATGAGATTACATGTGTGGTTGATAAAGGTCATAGTGCTGATGTAACATACTTAGCCTTCTGCCTTAGTATCATGTGACATTTTGATTAAAAAATAGAACGATACAAAATCAACAAGGCATATATTAAATGGATTGAAAACTAGATAACAGACAGGTATCAAAATGTAATTGTGAATGGGGAATCATTAGTGAATGGGTGCATTTCTAGTGAGAGCCATATACACAAGTCAGGAGAGCCACAAGAATGATTAGAGGATTAGAAAACATGCCTTATACTGAAAGACTCAAAGAGTTCAATCTATTTAGCTTATTAGAGAGAAGGTTAAAGGGTGACTTGATCACAGGCTATAATTACCTATAAGAGGGACAGAAGTTTAATAAGAAGGCTCTTGAGTGTAGCCTATAGAGCCAGTTTAGCATTTCATTTAACAATTACACAAGGAACCTACAGGCCTACAACCTGTAAGGCATTAAGCAGTTAGCATAAGGCTTTGAGGCCTATGAACTTTAGCATAAATAAGTGGCCCAGCAGTGACCCTGAGTTTTGGAGTACTGGGAACATTGTGCTTGGGAAGGCAGGGAAGGGGAGTGTGTACAAAATGATACCAGGAACATTGAACTGATACTAGTCTTGGCTATTTTAGGACAGAAATGTTCGCAGATGCTTTACCATAAACTTGCCTGGGCAGTGAATTGATGTACATATGATAATAGGTCAAGACCATTAGTATACTAATCTGTAGCATAAGAATACTGCAACATAATTAAGGTGAGGAAGTTAGATATGGACAAAGGAGGCCGGGTATTTGTATGAATATTCATGACAGCCCATAGGCCCTTTAATAGGCCAGACAACCATGAAAGGAGAGATCTGTACCACTAGACTTTTTTGGCATGCCAGAGACAGAGCAGGACCTTTGTATTTTACCACCAGATGCCCAAGAAAGGGTGTCAGTAGATGTAAGGAATGGTTCAAAAATTAGCTTCATACTATATTACTGCCATCATTTTATGTGGCTTGGAGCATTTGTGTCTTTACTAACTGTGCTAATAAAATTGCTTAAAGTTTTGCTTTGTCCTCGGTATGTCTTTGTTGTGCACATCGGGCTCTCAACCAGATACTGAACTGGATAATCTTGATTTTGGGACTAGACCCCTACAAGCCACAGCTCTTTAAATGAATAATTAATTGGAAATCAATAATAATCAATGACCACTAAAGAACTGGGCAACAGCAGACAAAAGTATCATGAGGTCCAATGGCTGGAAGTTGATGCTAAACAAATTCAGACTGGAAATGAGGTGTAAATTTATAATAATGCAGCTGATTAACCACTGGTACAACCCACCCAGGGCTGTGATAGTCTCCATCACTGGAAACTTTGACATCAAGATTGGATGTTTTTCTAGATATGTTGTAGTTCAAACAGGAATTAATTCAGGGAAGTTTTGTGGACTGTGTTAGGCAGGAGATCAGATTAGATTATCACAGCAGCCCCTTCTGTCTTTATAATCTATGAATAAAGCTGAGTAAACCAGGAGGCATTCAACACCTCACAGGATTGTGTCCCAGTCTCATCTCCCCGCAGACATCAGTGTAAATTAGGAATAATTCAGTGGAAGTCACTGGAATTACGCTGGTGTGACAGGAGGAGCAGACTCAGAATTCACATGCAGAGTAAACAGCTTATTGGGATTTAAAGTGTACAGAGACGATTAACCATGTGCAAATATGATTTAATATTCATGTGGCCCCAGAGGAAGCTTGTTAGTTTGATAATCTTGCAGAGATCACATTGAGCTTTTACCATCTTTCTCTACCCATTCAACTTTCCTAGCTCACATTCTGCTGGCAAGTTGTCGGCATAGCATGGAATCAAACCATTCACTGTTCTGAGGTAATATTTTGCAGATAGTAATGAGACGACCGGAAACAAGAATGAGCTGCTAGGAAGTGAAGTTCTGTGTAACACTCATTTCTCTTCCTCTTTGGGTCCCTCTGTCCCTTGTGTCAGTGTCATATCTCTGACTAGGATCTCATAGATAACTATTTTGCAAATTTGCTGCTCTAAGGAAATAGAACTATTTCGACTTCCTCATGGAAAGGGCTTTCTCTGACAACACCAGAGGGAGGTGAACTCCCACCCTCGCTGAAGGCTAAACTCCCTTTGAAGCCAATGAGGGTCTTGACTGAGTAAAGAACTAGAGACCGGGCCCAGCCTGGCAGTGGATCTCAACAGGCATGGAGTACCTGGCCCATTCTCTGAGGTAAGCCACTCCAGCCACCTTAGAAAGGTTTGAAACCAGGTACTGGATTTTCCTAGCATGATGAGATACACAGCAGCTAGAAACCTGTGTGTGTCCATTACAGAACGATAATCAGAATTAATAACATTCTGCCCCTTCCAGCAGAAGATTGCCAAGTACATTACAAAGGTGGGGCTTCATAGCCCCATTTTACAGTAGGGAAAAACAGCAGTACGGAGAAGTTAAGCAACTTGTCCAAGTTCCCACAGCTCAGAGTCACCAGCAGCCCCATTTTCCTGACTCCCTGCATCCTCTCTAACCACCGTAGGTCACTGACTAAACCACACAGCTCCGTAAGAGGAAACCAATGGACATTTATGTTCTAACCTTCACTAGCTTTGGCTTCCTGACGTGATCCAGGCTTCCCCACCGAGCCTCTAAAATGGGTGCACAGTATGGCTCAACCAAAGTACGTAGTTGAGGTTGTCTATAAGAAGGGCAGCCTCCCTCAGTGGAATCAGACTGGTGGCAGAGTACCACCTTTCTGAAGTACTTCACAGTTCCACCGTACATCGTTCACTGTGCTTCGGCATTCCCAGGATGGGCACCATTTCGCTTCCCGTCGCACAAAGTCTGGTTCCTAATGTAATTGTCTTTGGAGCTGCTGTGGTTTAAACTTACTCTGCAAAACGGCTTTCTCAGCTGTTCAGTATTCCAGATATAAACCTTCCTTTTTTACCAATTTCTTTAGCATGTGCCCAGCTGCCAAAGAAAACTGCTCATGTTGTTAATTCAGTCCAGCAGCCTGTGAGTCAAACAGAGGCTAAGAGGCAATTCTCCCCAGGACAAACCCTTGAGGAGTCGAGTGTGTTTTGATCAGAATTGGTTGTAATTCTTCAAGTTGCATTGCACTTACTTGCCTCCTGCAGTCTCCCACAATCACATGTACCTGCCTGTCTGTGCAGTGTGTGCTGTATAGAGGTTAGTGTGTTTTCTCTATGCAGCAGATTCCTTCCCCAGATCTGATCCCATTGGCACAAGTGACAGGTCACATAGATGTCCTTGCTCTGGGGTTGGGCAGCCATCTGAAAAGGCGAGTCAAACAGTCTTATATTTTTTAAATTTAGGATTTTAAGGCATGTTACCCAGTGAGATTGTATTAGAGATGTAACCTAAGTAAAAAGGGTAACTGGCTGAATTAGCTCACCCTACCATGCCCTTTTCGTAGCACAGAAAAAGGAAGAGGAGAAATGAGATGATCAAGGAGCAGGGGAGATGGGGGAGGGGAAGAAAGGTTGCTGGAAGGCAGGGCAAATCAAAGCCATCCTGAGGTGAGGAGCGCTTAATACGTAATTAACAATAAAGACCTATGGGAGAAAAAACAGGAGCGGTGACGTTTCAGAGACGATGGAATTTGGGCTTGTCTTGCTCTCAGGGAAGTAAAGGGCAAAACTTCCATTGACTTCAGTGGGAGCAAGAATGAGCCCTTTAATGTGCCCGTGTAGTTACTGCAGTGATCCTTATTATTTGCTAAGCACCCAGACAGAGCATGCTCAGCCCTGTACAAAATACAGAGGAAAATTCCATGTCTGCCCTAAGGAATTTGCAGCCAAGAGAGGCTGACAGGACAGTTCAAACTGATGAGTCAGTGTGGGACAAATCCTGAGCTCCTAATATAGCTAGCACCTCACAGGATGGGGCCCTCACAGCATAACAAGTTTGCATACAAATGAAGCCTCTCTACTGTGCTGACTGAACCAGCCACTAGTCCCACTACCAAATGCATTAGCCATGTTTACTTCAAGCAACACAGAGCAGCAAGAGCGACCACTCTGCTGATCTCACCATGGCTACAGCAATGCTCCCAGGAATAAAAGCCAGCAAACATTACTTGGCATTCCAACGCAGCCCTAGTGGTTTACACTATTTCTAAGTGGAACAACGATGGACGGAAATACTCCTATCCTTCCCTAGGAACGTCAATGTTTAATGTTAGCAGCCTCACCAAAGTAATTATTTCCTCTTCTGATTTTTCAAATATTATGACCTTAGCAGGTGTGGGTGTGGGTGTGTGAGAGATTATGGAGGGAGGGGAACAGCAATGCAAACCCTACTGCATGGGGTCACATGGAGGGGCTTCTCCAGGGCCTGGGGGTCACACAGATGGTGCAATTCCCTCCCTTTAGAGTTTTTCTACCCCTTTTTTCTCCACACCACATGGCAGGGCAGAGCAGCGCGTGTCTCATAAGGGACAAACAGACGTGCATAAATGGAGTCGCTGATGCACAGGAGAGATCTCGAATGGCTGTTATACCGCCAGCCACAACAGAACGATCGGGCGGCGTGGCAGGACAGAGCTGCCGCAGTGACATCACTTGAGAGTCACTGAAGCAGCCGATGGGACCCAGCAAGCTCATCAGGGGATTCGTTTCGAAAACACAAATGCTTCCCAATGGAGCAGGGAGTTCCCTCCAGCTATGCTGATCTCAGTGTCTAATACAAGATGACTTGCTTTATTTCCCTCTGCTACTAGCTGTCTGACATGCCCTGCATGTGCAGCACGTGATCAGCTGCCTGAAGGTCCCTTACCTCTTGTGAGAGATGTTTTCCTAATGGCACCGGAAAGACCCTCATCTGCTCATAATGCCCCGAGATTTTTGACCTCTTCTGTCTAAAGCACATGTTGTCATTTAGGTCATGATGCTTCAGAGGACAGAGATTAAAACCCACAGGCCAAAGTCATCAGTCAGATGACAGCACAAACTCTCAGTTAGCACAGTGCTCTCTGCCCAGGAAAAGTCAGAGGAAAACATAAGGCAAAAGAAGGGCTCATTATCTGTCGCTCCTTGTGTGCCAATTTCTGCCATGGTTTACAAGCACGTACCTACCAGTGTTTTCAATGGCAGGGCTGTGTGTGTTCTGGGGCGTGCAGTTTGGCTCTGTATCAAAAAACTAACTCAAATACCCCGGCTTCTGGGGAACTAACTGGATCTAAAAGAAGAGACAGCAGCAGCCAGGGCCTGTTTCAGATCCCATTTCTAGGTACCTCTGTTCCTGTCCTTGGGACAGTGGCTTTAAGCTGCCTTTGTACTCTCTGTATTGTGGGGCTGCTGGAGGCCCGTGGTGTATGTTAGAGCAGTCTTAGGGCTGCTCTAAGTTATCCTCAGCGTGCCATGGCTCCCTTTTAGCTCAGTGCACTCCAGCCATACCCCCTTTCCTGCCCACAGACTGGCCATGACCCCATTGTCAGTAGGGCTAGCACAGAGTCCTTAGACCTGTTCTGCCTGGTCTGGGGAGCCCCTCTCTCAGGGGTCTGCTACAGCAGCATAGAAGAGCCTCAGAAGAACGGAGAGCCTTAAGGTTGCAGTAGCAGCAGTGAGGTATCTGCCCCATGCTGTGGAGTGGGGACCGGAGGATTCACATAATGCCCTGCGCCAAGCAGGAAGCAGGCTTTGGTCCAGAGAAGCTCTGAGCAATGCAGGCCCATGTGCGAGTTGCGCAGCTCTCAGCAGTCACAAAAGGATCAGCCCTTTGGAGGCCACTCTGTGCTGGTCTGCTCATTTCCTGCTTGCCAGCTGATCGCTTACCAAAGGTGAGGCAAGGTCTTTGAAAGAATGAAAAACAATTCAAATAGCAGGTGTCCTGGCTCGCAGCCCTTCTAGGCTTACCAACTTTCTAATCGCACAAAACCGAACACCCCTGCCCTGCCCTCAATCCCGCCCCTTCTCTGAGGCCCCACCCCTTCTTTCACTCCATCCCCTCTCCCTCCGTCGCTTGCTCTTCCCCACCCTCACTCACTTTCACTGGGCTGGGGTGAGGCTGGGTATGAGGGATTCAGGGTGTGGGAGAGGGCTCCAGGCTGGGGCAGGGGGTTGGGGTGCGTGGGCTCCGGCTGGAGGAATGGGCTCTGGGGTAGGGCCGAGGATGAGCAGTTTGGGGTGCAGGAGAGGGCTCCAGGCTGAGGCAGGAGGTTGGGGTGCATGGGCTCCAGCTGGGGGTGTGGGCTCTGGGGTGGGGCCAGGGATGAGGGGTTTAGGGTGTAGGAGCAGGCTCAGGGCTGGGGAAGGGGGCCAGGGATGAGAGGTTTAGGGTGTAGGAGCAGGCACAGGGCTGGGGAAGGGGGTTGTGGAGGGTTGTGGGGTGTGGGCTCCAGGAGGGAGTTTAGGTGCAGGAGGGGACTCCAGGCTGGGGCAGAGGATTGGGGTGTGGGAGGGGGTGCAGGGTCCCGACAGCGCTTCCTGTGGTTCCCAGGAAGCGGCCGCCAGGCGCATGGGCAGCCAGGGAGGCTCCGTGTGCTGCTCTTGTGCCTGCAGGTGCTGTCCCCGCACTCCCCTTGGTCACAGTTCCCAGCCAATGGGAGCTGCGGAGCCAGCACTAGGGGCGAGGGCAGCGTGCAGAGACCCCCTCTGGCCACCCATGCGTTTAGGGGCTGCAGGGACCTGGTGGCTGCTTCCGGGAGCCACACGGAGCCAGGGCAGGCAGGCAGCCGGCCTTAGCTGGGGCCCCCATTGCACCACCAACTGGAGCCGCCAGGGTCCCTTTTTGACCAGGCGTTCCAGTCGAAAACCGGAAGCCTGGTCACCCTAAGCTCTTCCGCTGTGTGCCGCTCCCTCCTTGAGCAAGTTTCTCTGCAAACCCTCCTCCCCACCACCAAAAGAGAAAGACAGAGTCTCTGACAGTCAAGCTTGACTAAGAGGTTCAAACCCAGACCAGGTTAGGAGAGAGCCTTTCCCTCTCTGATTGGAAAGCCCTTTGGAGGAGTGGTGGATCTGATATCAGCCACACCTGGTTCAATGTGTGTAACCCTTACCTCAGAAGCTTGCTTATTCTCCAGCACCAAAAAGGTACCATGGACCAATAACAAAGTAGAAGTCCTGTTCTCAGCCAAGACTCTCTGGCCTCCAGCAGCTCAATGGGCAGGATTTTCCTTAGCCAAGGGTCTGCTGACATTCACGTTATCACCATCACTGTCTTCTTCCTCTTTCGCCTCTGACAACTCCCAGCCCTCTTCCAGGCTCAAGCACCAGCCCAGAGCTGAGGCCTTCATTTATATTCCCTAGCTGGGACGCATCAGACCCAGTCACTTGCTGCTGTCCAGCTGAGATGGGTGAGTCCCAGCTACTCCCTGCTTGGCTCCTCCTCAGAACAGGGCTGGCCACTCCCTAGCCCATCTGACCCTTACTTGTTACAGACCATCCTTTTGCTTGTGTTTGTATAGCACCTAGCCCAACGGACTCCTCCTGGGCCATGACTAGGGCTCCTACACGCTATCACAACACAAGTAAGTTCTAATAACAGCTACAATGGCTGTTTGGCAGCCCCCGTGAAGTGAGTTTGGTTCATTTCCCAGCAGACATGTGTCTCTAACACAAAACCTCCAGCACAGTTATTGGGTCCCCTCATCTGCAGTCTCAGTAGAAGGGCAGGGCTGGACTCATCCCTCTAGCCAGGCTGTCCCTCCTTATCAGGGTTGAGACACAGTGTTGGTGCAACGTGTGGGGAAGTGCGCACCCTACCAACTACTTTACAGCTACAACATTTCTGAGAACTAGAAGTAAAGGCCAATAGAAGGGAGGGACCCCAAAAGGGCTTATTCATTAATAAACCCTTGGCCATGGCCATGATTTCACCGGGGCGCCGGAGAGAAGTTTCTCCTGTTCTGTTGTTAGCTTTTACCTTCCAGAAGTCAGCTGACTCCTGGACTGTCTGAGAGCAGCATGAGTGTGCCACAGCCTGGTCTCATTGTGTATGGCAGGCTCTGAGTCAAGAGCCAGCAGCCTGACGCTGCTGATGGTGTACATCCAACTCTGCCTTGCATAATGACAGGTTTCAGAGTAACAGCCCTGTTAGCCTGTATTCGCAAAAAGAAAAGGAGGACTTGTGGCACCTTAGAGACTAACCAATTTATTTGAGCATAAGCTTAAGTGAGCTGCAGCTCACGAAAGCTTATGCTCAAATAAATTGGTTAGTCTCTAAGGTGCCACAAGTCCTCCTTTTCTTTTTATCCAGCTCTGCGTTAATCTGGAATTAAAAGGGGCAGTGACAGCTCTCTGGCGCGCGCATGGCTGCCGGCACTTCTAGCCCCTGGGGGAGGATGAGAGGTTACTGCCAATGGGACACTGTTGGCCACATTCAAGGTCTGCTTAATAAGGAGGCAAATTAACTGTCCCCCCGATTATATGGTTTGGATTGCTGGGGGACTTAAAATGGAAGCTGCAGCCCTCTGAATTTCTTGTGATCTTTTTGCGTGTGCGCGTTTATAGCTGGGGGTGTCGCTTTGCTGCACAGAGTGCCAGTCAGAACTTCAAGACAACGAAAGAAATAGGACTCAGGTCCTGCTGCTCCAAAAGCACAAGCCACTAGGACTTGAGTTAGAAGAATCTCCATCAGCTGCTAGTCAAGCAGTTCTGATTCCATCCCGCAGATGGCGGTCAGTCAATCTTTCTCTGTCACTCTCACACACACACACACACAGAGCACGCCACACTTCATCACAGGGAGTTTCCATGGGAGGGGAAGTAGCTGCCTCGCACTGATTTTTAGAGTCTCTTTCAATGGAAGAACGAAGACATCCCCATTTAGAAGCTGCTCAGCACCTCCTAGAAATATTCAGCCTGTAGATTAGCCTAGCCCCTTCTGACCTACAGTTACCTCTAGCTCTTGCAAACGCACACTTCTCTCGCTTTCATTCCTGTGCATTGCTAGCTCCAGAGATATTGCACCATCCGGCTGTTTATGCTCGAGGTGAATCCCTTAAAGTGCCTGGCCCAACTGGTTTTACTTGCAACCCTTCTTTTGGGGCCCACAGTGGTGCCTTCACAGGCTGAAGGCTTTAGGGCTGTGGCAAGTACGTGTTTTTCTGCTCTCTGGGAAGTGGGTGCATTCGGTTTCACATCACCAATGGCCAAGGCTAATGCCAGGCCCGCAGCAGAAATGAAAAATCACGTGCAGCAGCTTAATCTGTCTCAGTCAAAAAGGAGGACAAAGGTCCTGCCACAGCTTTTACTATGCAGCAAAACTTACCAGCGGCAACCTTCACACAAAGGAACTCGGCAAGGAGCAGGCTGGTGCGTCTGGAGAGGCGTCGAGAACCCACGGGCAGAGGAGGAGGGGCCCTGCTGCTGGCAGCAGCCATCAAAGTGCCCAGCGAGAGGCAGGTTGGGAATACCGCCCACCCAGAGCTCTGTTTCTCCACCCAGTACAGGAGTAATTGGAAAGGTAAGTGGCAGCCGTTCCGGTGAAAAACTCACTGCCTGCTTTCAGCTTGAATGGACTGAGCTCTTTTTTTCTTTTTCTTTTTTGGCTGCTGTTACCACTGATTTGTGTGTAGGAAGGAGGAAGTCAAACGGGTCCCGGATCTGCAGATCCAGCTGGCCAGTGGGTTGTCATGTAGCTATGTTATCATACAAGCCACCAAAATCTGGAGAGGAGAGAAAACACAGCCCCCGTCTGGGGACTTATTGAATCTTAAGAAGCTGGGAGCAGGTAGTTTGGAGAGGAGGGGCTGGGAGTGGGGGGGAAATTGCTGTAGCGTGCCTCGGTAAATAAATGGCAGACAGTGAAGTCTTTGAAAATCAGTGATCAGCTGAAGGGTGTGCTGCCTGCAGCCTAGAATCTGCTGCTGCTTGTAACTTATTTCACAACAAGTGCCTTCCCCCTGAGCACAGAAACTAAATGCTGGTTCCTCTTTGCAACATTTCTAAGGCAGACTCAGGAAGCTCTGCAGCCGGAGAGCTCTAGAGGGGAGCCTGGAGTCAGAGTCTCAACGGGACAGGGAACCACTTCTCCACACCCCAGCAGCACAGAGAGCCTCGACCATGCCTTAAAGGGAGACGGATGTCTCGGGGGGAGCAGATCTTGGGGATGGTGAAGCCTGCAGGAGACGTCATGGCCAGGATGCAGAGGGAAGAGAGTCTGGAGGTACCAAAGGACACTGAGCCACATGTGTTGCCAAAGGCCTCCCTGTCTCAAGCAGAAGCACTTATTGACAGCCAGGCGCCCAACCCCACAGTCCTGGCATTATCATCCTCCTCAGCAGCAGCGGGGAACGTGCATCTCCGCCCATCACACAAGAGGGACCTGATCAGGAACCTGGGCCGGAGTAGTAGAGGTTCTGGTAACTGGGATGTGAGCTCTGATGTGGCCAGGCTCTCCATAGGCCGGGGCAGCGTGCGGCGGAGAGGCCTGAAGGAGGTCCTGCTGCAGAGCAGTGGAGCCGAGGGAGCCATGTGGCTTGCAGCTGCTCAGAAGATAGCCAGCAGCAGCAGCCCTGCTGTGGGGATGCAACAAGAGCTGGAGCAGAGGTTGGAACAGAGCCCTGAGGACTTGTCCTTAGCCCTTGACCCCCTCGAGCATGAGTGGATGCTGACTGTGGCCCAGGGGGACCCTGAGAGCATCATGAGGTTGCTCGACGTGGATCCCAGCTTGCTGAACAGGAGAGATTTTGTGACAGGGTTCACTGCCCTCCACTGGCTGGCCAAGCATGGCCGCCATGAGGCCCTGATCGAGGTGATCACCTGTGCAGAGAAGAACGGCTACCATGCAGATGTCAACATTCCCACAGCCAGTGGTGGGCTGACCCCCCTGCATCTGGCTGCCCTGCAGGGACACGAGATGGTCATCAAGGTGTTGGTGGGAGCCTACGGTGCCAACACGAGCCTGCGGGACCACAGCGGCCACAAAGCCTGGCAGTACCTGAAAGCAGGTGCCTCCAGGGAGCTGAAGGAGCTATCAGGGGCTTTAGAGGAAGACCTGGCCCAGCTTGGGGTGTGGAACACCAACAACAACTGCAAGTTGTCCAGAGGGGCTGGTGGCTCTGGGGCTGAACAGAGGACCCAGGTGTTCACCAGACTGCCATCCTTCAGGAGCATTTACAGACAGGCACTTTCATTCTTCCAAAACCTTTAAATTGTCCTTTGTGGCTAAGACTCAGCTTGATGTTGCCTATGAACTAGTTTTAAAGAGCAGCTTGGTTGGGGCTGGGGAGTGGGGAAGGAGAGCAGGGGGCTGCAGTTCGGTGGCAAGGGTTGGTACAGGAGACTTGCTGAGCCCGGACTAACCAATGGCCGCTGGTGCACTGAGATTACTCAAGAGCCATTGGCTAAGGCTTCTGAAAACCTGTGCAGGCTTGGGTCTTGCCCATAGATATTTGTGGGCCACTCCCCTGGCAGGCCACTGTTTAGCAATTGTGCACGCATAGCTGCGCGGTAGGATTTGCCCTGCAGTAACTATTCTGCTTGTACAATGGAAGTCTCTTACCGAAACATTTCTCCTGCTGCTGAACCTCTCCAGCATGAATGGAGACCCAGAAGTGCAGCCTGCCAACCCCAGCCCTCACGCAAGTGCCCCGCACAAGCCCCTTTACTCAGGTTTTGCATAGTTGGCCAGGGCATGGTCCTAGAAGCAGAGCATTGGGATAAGCAGGCTCCTCTGCTTCGTTTACATTGTTTCCCTGCCTGCTCCAGTGCTCGTAACTGAGAACAGCAGTCTGGCAAGAGGTGCTAGTTTACCTTTAGTTCTTCTGCTCTCGCTGCTTAGTGTCTCTCTGCCCAAAGGCACAAGTCACAGGATGGAGTGACAGAGGAAGTGGAGCCTTGTGGTTAAAGCACAGGACTGGATGGAGAACTTGGAGTCTATTTCTGGCTATGCAAAAGGCTTTTCACATGACTTTGGTCAAGGCACTTCATCTCTCTGTGCCTCAGTTTCTTCTTTTCCAAATGAGGATAATGCCCCGTCCCTACTTCACAGTGAGGGTGTAAGATTAGAGTGATTGTTGTCTGCAGGGGGCTCGGAGGGCCTTGGACAGACAGCTAGCAACGTGTCATTCCACATTCCACAGTGAGATGTCACAGAGGATTTGGACTTCAGGTGGGGAATAAGCAGCCGCTGAAACTCCAAAAACAAAAATCCTCCTTTCATTAAATGTCTCTGCTAAGGAAGAACACGGAGGAAAAAATACAGAAAACAGGTAATGCCACTAAACTACATGTGCCTTCAAAATGCCCTGGAAAGTATCATGCGCATTTCTTTTCCTAGAAGCTATTTGCTGGGTCAAATAAAAGCTTAAGTCCCCAATTTGACTCGGGTGGTGGAGCACGGAGAAAATGGTGGAGTGAGGAGGAGCAGCTTGTTTAAGCAGCTCTGGCACTTCCAAAGGACGGACAGAACGTGGAGAAAAGGTCGGGCGCTAGACATCTTCTCTGCACCTGGGTTTGAAGATTTTAAACTAATAAACGGAGCCCTGGGTGGGAGGGAAAGGGGGCCAGATTAGGCGGAAGTTAGTGTAGGTGGGTTCCATGCAGAGGAAAGGAACTTAGATCAGATTCCTAAAGGAAGGAGGAGCTGGTGACACATTGTTCTGAGAAATGGAAAGAGTACATAGATAAGAACAACAAACAAACTAACGTACAGCGGCATGCGGTGAAGTCACACTCCAGAGAGACAAAGAAGGGAGTGGTTACTAATCCCTCTTTCTAATGTATCACTGCTCAGATTTGTAAGTATTAAAAAGGTAAATCCGATTCTACTCACCTGTCTGAAGTGTATGTTATTTATCAGAAAAATGGAACTTTGCCCAACTTGTTTTAAGTTTTGGGGCAGCCTCAGAGTGTCCTGAAATGAACAGCTGCCCCAGCCTCGGTTTCACACAGAATCAGATCTTTTTTAACTGTCCCATTTATTTATTGTGTGGTTCTGCTTTGAGAAATGACTGTAAAATGGCCTTCTGGAGTTTCATGCTCATCTTCTCTAGACTCCATTTATAAGGGAAAATGTTTTCCCTCTAACTACCAGCCCTGGAAATATAAGAGGGGCTCTGAGACTCAAGCTAGTTTCTTTCCTTGCTGCGCATCATCACCAGTAATAAAGATGCTGCAGGCCAAATTAGGCCCGCGGTGATACCTGGGTAATAGACTTCAGTGAGATTGCACCGATGTAACTGACCAGGACTATGTAAACAACATATGATGTTGTGAGATAGAATCCAGCTGATTCCTAGTTGAGTTGGGACTGCAGGGTAAATAAACATAAAGACATAGTTTAGCAGTTAGGATACATAACGGACACTGAAAATGGATTTATTTAGGTAAGGCCTGATCTATTCAGTGGCTTTTTTGTACTGCTTTAACTCCATTGGTTTAGAAACGAAGATAATAGTACAGGGGAATAAATTATACCAGGAGAAAATGCCTTTATAGCAATATAACTGTGTCCACGCTGGGGGGTTGCACGGATCTAACTAGAACTGCTTCTAAACTGATCTAGTTAAATCAGTATGAATACTCTGTATACATCAGCCCTAAGAAGGCGCCACTTTTCCATAATCCCTTTTCACAGCAGAACTAGATTTTATTTATATTAAATCAGGGATCTCAAACTCAAATCCTCGCAAGGGCCACACGAGCACCAGGGCATTGGCCCGAGGGCCGCATCACTGAAACCTTTTCATACAACGATACAAAAGTATAGTCAAAAATGAAAAAAATGAAGAGTAATATAGTATGCTATTAAAAGTCTCTGCTAAGGAAGACTTTAATTAATTAATATTAAAATGTATTAACTTTTTAAAAACTATAATGTGAAGAGGGGTTTTAATAAAATATAAACACCTGTAACTATTCCTTATGTGGTCAGAGGGGAGCTTGGCTCCTATGGTGGGCCGCAGGACGGCCAGCGTGTTTGTGACCCCTGTATTAAATATTGAAACGCAAATGACAATTGAAAAAGTTAGTCCAAAACTGACTGAAAATCAAATTAAATGATGTCTAGCACAGGGTCTCTCTCCTGCAGCTAACAGAAAAACCTGAAGGCATGGGGTTTTCCCATTTTTTCATTGGTCTGAGCCTCGATTCTGCTCCCAGAGAGCTAGCCATTGACTTCAAAGGGAGCAAGAACATGGACCTATTTACTATCAGTGATATTACTACATGCCACCACAGTTGAGCCTTTAAACTGATGCTATAATTACAAGTTCCTGAGAAGAAGAAACTCGTTCAACTTACAATACCCCCATTCCCATTGTTTACAGTGCAGAATCCCACCTCCCAGCTAGCAATCCCATGCCCTCTCACCTCAGCTGCACGTTTTTATACCTACAGAGGAAGAGTCGCATTAAAAAATATTTATAAAACAAAATATCCCCACGTATTTTATCAACAGTGCCTTTGACTACTAAACCTGACTAGTCTAATTACTCTGCATTTCACTCGGCACAGATAATGGGAACAGAGTGCTCAGTTCCTACTCCACTTAGGCAAAGACTTCCAAAGTTGCCTAGGGGACTTGGACACCTGATTTCCATTACAATTAGTGGGACTTGGGCATCCAAATTCCTTGAGCATCCTTGAAGACCTCAGCCCTGATTTCCTGGTTCTTGTGCATTAGCACATTTTTGCAAAGTCTGGGTTCCCAGGGCTGCGGAGGGACACTTATTTAACTGAGCTATGATTTATGTTGCTATATGCAGAAGAGCCTCAGTCCTGGACCAGAACCCCATTGGGTTAGGCTTGGTATAAACTGGCAGTCCCTGTCCCTAAGAGCTTTCAATCTAACTGAAGAGAGAAAAAAGCAAGCGGCCACTGAAATAATAATCATTTAAAATACAGAAATAGGCCTGTTAGCCAAGATTCTGTGCAAGCTTGTTTTCACCAAACCCCAGTTTGGACCTAAATATGTCTGGACATTGTCCCTTTAAGGTAGGGTTTGAATCAAAAGGAAGATTCGGTGGGGAAACGTTTTAAAAACAATTATAAGAGTTATTTTCCCAAGGAAAAAGCAGCTCCCTGCTGGAAGTTGCCACTGTCTGAATAAAATAGCACAATAACAGTAGTAGAATCATAGAATTGGAAGGGACCAGTACAGTCCAGTCCCCCCACTGAGGGCAGGACTAAGTATTATCTAGACAATTATCTAATAATAGCTGTACAACAAAGCATCAGTTTAACCGATTGCCTGGACCAGCATTGCCACAAATACCTTCTGAAAGGATTGTCTAGTGACTGGTTTCATCCTGGCCCTGACCCTCATGATGGGGAGCAACTTTGTCAGCAGCCTATCCTGGTAGGTATAATTGCTTTGATCCCTCCTGCCCAGGTTAAGGAAAGGAAGCAAACAAGAAAGGAGCGGGGTGAGATTGATGGATCTAACAGGGTTGGTTTTCAGCCTTCCTCAGTGCTGTATCTTCTAAACGCCTGCAGCCTCAAACAGCAGGTCTCTTCCTCAGTGGTTGTACTTGTGGAGAGAGAAAAAATTCAAGATTCACAAAAACTTTTGGATTAAAAAAAACAAAACAAAACAAAACACGAGGAAAACTTATAAGAGATTCCGGTGGATCAAGCTTTCAGACACAGGGCTCCCGGAGGACCTCTGAGCATGAGAAAGCGCCTTTTAAAAAAATTGGAGTGAGACTACTTGCCGCATGCGGTCTCCAGTTAGAGTTGAAGCATTTAAATCATCTTTATTAATGCTTTGTGCTCATCTTCTGTTGCAGACTTATCCTCCCCGCTCAATGATGCAGAAATTAGACTTCTATTACACATCCCCAGGAAGGGCTGCTGGAAGATCAGATATTACTGATGTGTCCTAACCCTGTTACCGAACACTTGCCCAAGGGGTCTCACTAGACATTTTTTGGTGGCCTCAGAGTGCAGCCACCAACTCCTGCCGGTGGCCACCCTGACAATTTTTCCTAAAATACTTAATTAACTTTAGGCAAAACAAATCAATATGTACACAGACACGTCCAGATCATTGTAATTTTTTATGTAGGCTTGTATTGCACTCAATACAAATAATGTACAATTTTGTCTCTATTCGTTACTAAATAATGCTCTTTGTATGTTGTGACAGGGTCGGGCCAGATGGCTACAGGAGAGTAATAGAAGGCAGATATATTAGCCCCAGGTTAAGTAGGTCCCCTTTCCCTGGGTAAGATAACAGGGAAGGTTCCAGAACGTTCTGGAGACAATTAAGATGACAGGCTGATTAGAACACCTGCAGCCGATCAAGAAGCTGCTAGAATCAATTAAGGCAGGCTAATCGGGGCACCTGGGTTTAAAAAGGAGCTCATTTCAGTTTGTGGTGCATGTGTAAGAAGCTGGGAGCAAGAGGCGCTAGGAGCTGAGAGTGAGAACGCCGACTGTTGGAGGACTGAGGAGTACAAGCATTATCAGACACAAGGAGGAAGGTCCTATGGTGAGGATAAAGAAGGGGTTGGGAGGAGGCCATGGGGAAGTAGCCCAGGGAGTTGTAGCTGTTGCACAGCTGTTCCAGGAGGCACTCTAGACAGCTGCATTCCACAGGGCCCTGGACTGGAACCCGGAGTAGAGGGCGGGCCCAGGTTCCCCCCAAACCTCCCAACTCTTGGTCAAACACAGGAGGAGTTGACCTGGACTGTGCGTTCATGAAAACGGCCAAACTGAGGGCTGCCGTGAAGCTCCAAGGCGAGGAAATTCGCCAATAAGCGCAAGGTAGAGTAGGAACTTTGTCACAACGTTCTTGTCTTTTTTTGTTGTTTCTTTGGCTTTTTTATTTTTTTAAAAAAAGATTTGCTAGCTGGTAAGTCTGTTTCTGTGAAAAATGCTATTTGTATGTTTAACACTGCTTTGCCCCCCCCAGTCACTGCCCAGGAGGCTGTGGCCACACAAAAAGCCCCAGGTGGCTGCATGGTGGCCACAACTGAGAAATGCTGCACTAGCCTCACTTGTCTTTGGTAACTAGGATTTCCAAAATGCCTTTGGAGAGAGAGGTAATTGTGCAAGGCCCAACAAGCTGCCGTAAGTAAAATATGTGATCTAGCTCAGCACATGCTGCACCTTCACTGCCTTACTATGAACGCCAGTAAAAAGATCAGCTCCACCTATTTATCTTCTTAAAAATTGACAGTCTCTCTGCTGGTCCCGCAGGGCCTGGTGATAAAGGCTTAGACCTTCCCCAGGATGTGGTGTGCTGCCACCAGGGAACTGAGTTTCAACTAAACTCCCTTAGAAGGGACAGCAATTGCAGCTCACTCCTCTGCTCCATTCAGCACCAAGCTAGCTTGGTCTCTGCCACATCAGTGCACAGAAGTAAAACCAGAGTTATTTTCAGGTAACCAGAATGTATATACCAGACCCAACATGGTGGAGAGCAGGGGATCAAGACAGGGCTCAGGTCCCCCTGACACCCACTCAGTGTGATCTTGAGCAAACCACCTTGCTTTGGAACCATGCTTCAGTCCTCCCCACCCCCCCAAGAAAAATCTTTGTAGATCTTCTCTCTTTGCATGCAAGGTGCCATGTAATTGCACCATCATCTAGTTAAGGGTCACTACTGCAGAATGCAGGTATTACTGATGACTCAACCAATTATATTCCCAAACTCTATTCCTCCCCATCTCCACAGAGCAATCTTCCTAGAACAATCAATTTTTTTTTTTTTTTACTGTGTTGTAACTAGAAGCATTAATCATTCAATTGTGCTGATAACTGATCAGAAGTGGGAAGAGGAGATGTCACTTAAAACCCTAACTGGAAAGATTTTCACCTCCAGTCATCCCCAACATCTCTGACCTTTTATACCCCTTCAAAATCTTGTGTGGCTATCCAAATGCAAGTTTCCAAAATTAAATCTGGCTATTTGAGAATAATAAATTGACTCGGCAATGTTTTCCTAATGCATCACTTTTGGATCTGCAACATAAAACGATTTGTGCATCACAGCTGAATGTGAAGAAGCAGCCAGTGCATGTGGATTGCTCTACGCTTCATTTTCGCAATATACATTGCTTGTGATTTTGGAGAATATACAACATCCCAGTCACTGCAAAAGAACTTGGGGCCAGATTTTTAAAGATAGTTAGGAATCTGAAGATGCAGACAGGTACTTAAATACCTTTGAAAAATCTGGCCCTTGGTGTACAAAAGGGTTATCAGAATAAAGCAAACCGACTAGGCAGACTGTTAAATAGTAGCAAGATGTCATAGATAAGATGAATACAGCAATTTATGAGCACTAAGACAATACAGGATGGCATGTCCCGGTAACTTGGGATTTTCCAGTTTGCTTTAGAAGGGTTTGATTATTTTACTTATTCATGTAGAGTCCTTTGCACATTCTACATGAGTGTGACCCTCACTAGTTCAGCCACCTCTCTTTCTCAGTACAGATTGACATTTTCTTTTAAGTAAGGGCAAGTTCATATTTCTAAATTGCTTCCCAACTTTGGTTGTTAATGTATAATTATGGCAAAAGGGTACAAAAGGGAGATACTAGTTTGGTCTGCTTGTTTCAAATAGTACAGATAAGAGACTGGGATGGCAGGATCTTTTCTCACACACTGGTAAATGCTCACATTAATTTCAGTCTTTATTCTCCAGATTACCCACCCGTCTCAAGTAATGCATGTAATAAATTCAGCCAGAATCATTCATTCAAAGGATCAATAATGCTTATTATTTATTAACAAACCTGCAAACTGGCGATACAAATTAAGTCAATATATTTGAGCACAGAAATAAAGAACACTAATTGAACAGAGTCTTTATTTTTCAGTTATAATATTCCAAAGAGTCTATTAAAGTTATCTTTCAAGACTACAGTTTGGTATGGTTTTGTTTTTAGCGGTGCGGGGGGAGAGAGGGAAGAACAACAAGATTCAACACTCCAAAATGGGTCAGTGGTGGTTTTTGTAGCAATGTGTATTTCAGGACTTGGGGCAGGAGAGACGCATGTGTCATTAGAGTTCCCATTAGAGCAGCTCTTTACAAGCCCAGCTTGGTCCTTCTCCAATGTCTCCTTTTAGAGTTGTACCTAAAACAAAAGCAGCACCACTTAATAAGCAAGGCACACTTGACAGTCTGTAACACAGACCACAGTAACAGTCAGAATGAACCCACTAGTAAGGAGCTGGAATCTCTTGTAAAGGTTTAGTTGGGAATTTGTCAATTAATTATGGTAAAAGAAAATTACTTCATATTCTTTTTTAAACTATTTTCCATAGGTACTTGCTTTCCTTTTTCACTAGGTATATGAACCCGTATTGGTGTAATAATATCAGCAGCTTTAAAAAAAAGGTGAAAGTTCCCAGAAGCAAACTTACCTAGAGACAGCAGCACTGAGCAGGGACATACACTGTGCCACTTTTAGAAGAGAAGACAGTCACAGATAGCCTAGAATTCATGAGTTCAAGTGCTGGCAGTAAAGAACTGGCTAGCTCTTAAAACATCACCACAAGTACCATTTTTACCAGAAGAAAACATTCACATTCCCAACAGAAGTGGAATCCAAGAACACAAGAGCAGTGCATTGCAGCATGGAAAATCACTTTCCCAGGGAAATCCACTAAAGCATTCATTCAAAACCTGCGTAATTGAAGATTATAAATGTCATACTTGTACATGTTAATGATTAGTGGTTTCACCAATGCATAGGTGAAATCAAAGGCAATATTAACAGAGTTACTCTCAGCAGGAAAATGGCAGTACTCCCACAGAATGAAGCACTGTAATTGCAGCCTGCTTTATCAAATACTTTGGGCAGAAAACTCTTGCTTTTGGTGCATTAAGTGTTGGAAGACAAAAATAATTAAAATTATGCACTTTAGTAATACTAATGCTCAATATGCCTAGAACACAGCTAGATAGGGATCATCCCCCTTTTACAAATGGGTAAACCGAGGCACAGAGCAAAATGACTTTCCTAAAAACAGAGAGCAAATTAGCTGTAGTGACAACAATAGAACCTAGCAATCCTGACTCCCAGCCTCCTACTTTAACCACTAGCTACACTCACTCAGAGAAAAAAGGGGATCCAGCAGTGGAAAAAATAAAAGAAATATACATATAGAAATGAACTGAAGGGAGTTTTTCCTGCAAGAGCTCTGTACTTCACCTGCAGCAGCTGACAATATAAATAAACCTACGGCACTTTAAGAAATGCCCACCAAGTGCTGTTGTAGTTTAAGTTTTATTTATAATAAAGGTTAAGATTTTGTCACAGTTATTTTTAGTAAAAGTCACGGCGAGGTTATGGGCAATTTTAGGGGGGCTGCCCTTAATTCTGCGCTGCCTTCAGAGCTGGGTGGCCAGAGAGCGGCGGCGGATGGCCAGGCGCCCAGCTCTGAAGGCAGCGCCCAGCCAGCAGCAGCGCAGAAGTAAGGGTGGCAATACCATGCCATGCCACCCATCTGCACGGCTGCCTTCAGAGATGGGCGGCCAGAGAGCGGCGGCTGCTGACTGAGGCTCTGCAAGCAGCAGTGCAGAAGTAAGGGTGGCAATGCCATACCATGCCCTCCTTACTTCTGCATTGCTGCTGGCGCTGCTCTGCCTTCAACTGCCGCTCTCCAGCTGCCCAGCTCTGAAGGCAGGGCCGCTACCAGCAACAGCGCAGAAGTAAGGGTAGCAGAACCGCAAGCTCCCTCCCCCACAACTCCTTTTTGGATCAGGACCCCTACAATTACAACACTGTCAAATCTCAGATTTAAATAGCTGAAATCATGAAATTTATGATTTTTTAAATCCTATGACCGTGAATTTGAACAAAAATTCACAGGAGCCCATGACCTGTGACTTTACTAAAAAATAACCGCAGGGCTGGGGGGCTCCCCGCAGGGCTGGGGGGCTCACAAACCTGGCTCCAGTGGCCGCAGCCACTGGGGGATCGGGGTGGCACACAGCCCCAGCTCCAGGGGGTGGTGGAGTGCGCATGGCCCCAGCCGAAGCCGCGGGGTGTGCGCGTGCACACACGTTCGCACAGTCCTGGCTCCAACAGCCGCCATAGGAGAGGGACACACAATCCCAGCTCCAGCTGAAGAAGTCACAGATGTCTGGTGAAACTGGTAAATGTCATGGAATCTTTGACTGACGTGACCTCCATGACTAAACTGTATCCTTATTTATAATCTAGCACAAGCAAGTACCAACATGCAATAAACCATGGACAAAATCAAGTACAGTATTTCAGCCTACATATGCATTCTGGTAATGATTTGTGGTTACAAATCCTCCAAATGTTATGTATTAGCCCATCACCATACGCAGACCTTCAATGAAGGAAATTCTTTAGTAGTAAGATTCCCCAGACGCTGTATTCCAGGAACAGGGGATGGATGCCGAGGGTAATCACAGATGGTTTTTCCTCACAACACATCCATGAGTACAAGACTCTTCGATCCACCTGCCACTACTCATAACGTAGATGGAGCTTGTATAACTAGGGGCTTATGGTCAATACATCTGTGTCCGTAACGGATCTTCCCATTCCCAAGCAACACACAGCTATCTGTGCCAGCAGAAGTGTGTAATGCAGACATGGGTCTGTATATATTTTTTGATCAGGTGTGGCAGCAAGCTGTGAACTCTCAGAAAGCAATAGCTGTTTTTACCTGATCTTATTGCCAGTTTTCATGCGTATCCACTGTGGGATGGGCCGGTTCTGTTTTTGCTTCTTGGCAAGGAATCGCTTGATCTTGAAGGTCTTGTGGGACGACTGAGGATGAAAAGATAAAGGGAAGACATTGGAGACACTCTCCCCTATAAGAAGTTGCATTCAGAGACCTCCCTACAGATGCCGCTTGAGCCCGTGAGAACTTGCCTGCACATAGAAGTATCAGTGGTAACAAAACTAAAGGGGCAAGGTTAAACAGATTGAGGTAAACTGGTGCAACTGTGTGCATAGGGACACGCTGCATCAGTTTCTCCCTATTTAAAGCTGCACCGGTTTAGTTAAACAGATTTAATCTCACACTTAAACTAGTGCAACCAGGCCTGACAAATATGGAGCTAACTGTGACCTCAGAGGGAGGGAGCAGCAGTACTTAAAGGGCTAAGTGGGACACAACAACCTGCATCCCTTCCAGAGTTCAGTGGGCATCACAAACAGTAAAGACCACAAATCTGTCTCCAACGCCAACGTCAACGCCACCAAACGTCCCGGGGGACGGGGGGGGGCCTCTGTACAGGACAGGGAGCGCTCAACCCCCCCTGCCTCCCAGGGATCAAGGCCACGTGTGTTAGCCTAGTGCTCCTCCACCAGCCAGCCTCCGTCCCCTACTGAGCTGGGGGGGGCTCCGCATGGCCCAGCCCTGGGGCCCAATCCCCAGGCCCTATCCCCGCAGCAGTGGGCTGCAGGAGGGCACCGAGGGACAGGAGCGCGCCCAGGACACGGTGTGACAGCACCGGGCCCCAGGCCCTGGGGCGCTGCGGGCGGGACAGTCCCTCCCAACCCCCGCCGGGGGCCTCGCTCGCCGGCCTGAGCCTCCCGCCAGGAACCGGCTCGGGCGATTCGTGGCTGGCCCGGCTAGGAGCTGAGCCGGGAAGGGGGCGGCTCCTGTCCCAGACGCCCCCCGCCCTCTGCGCCTGTCCCACCCCCCGATTCCACGCGGGGAGAGCCGGCGGGGGGAGCCCGCAGACCCGGGCCCCGGTGCCGGGCGCGGATCAGCCCGCGCAGCAGCGGATGGGGCTGGATTGTCTCACCATGATGCGGAGCGACGAGCCGGTCACCACAATGGCGGCGCAGGGAAGGAACGGGCGGGGCTAGAGAGCAAGGGGTGATGGGGAGGCGGCCGCAGGAACAGCGACACCCAGCGCCTCCCCGGCGCCGCTGCAGCCTCGTGCCCCGCCCTCACGCTCACTCACTCACTTCATTTTTGTGGAAATGAAAAAAGCGAGACATTCGCAGTGTTTAGAAAGTTTGCCTTACACAGTTGTCATTCCACTGTGAGCTTCTCAGGGCAGGGGCTGCGTCTTTGCTGCTGGCACAGGACTTGTGTGGGATCAGCTCTTCCCAGCTAGGCAAGGTCGGACACACCAGTATTTGGAGGGGCAGACTTAGGCCTCGTCTACACGGGCAAGTTACAGCGCAGTGAAGCAGCGTTCTGCGCCGTAACTCCCGAGGTGTGCACGCTGCCAAGCCACGTAGTGCGCAGAAACTGCACGCTTGCCGTGTTAGAGCTTTCTGCGCTGGGGCTACAGTGCCGCTGTGCCGGTGGAGACACCCGGGTCGATTGCAGCCCTGCAATTGGCCCCTGGCAGGTGTCCCACAATGCCTCTTCTCGCCTCTCTGGTCATCGGTTTGAACTCTACTGCCCGGCCCTCAGGTGACCAAGCGTGAGCCCCACCTCTTAAATTCCTTGGGAATTTTGAAAGTCCCCTTCCTGTTGGCTCGGTGACGCGTGCAGTGGTCTCAGTGCATCTTTCCAGGTGACCAGGTCTGCTCCACGCACCAGGCGATCGCCCGCTTGGAGCAATGCCGAGCTGCTGGACTTCAGCAGCATTTGGGGAGAGGAGGCTGTCCCGTGCCAGCTGCACTCCAGACGCAGAAATTGTGATACCTACGGAGAGATTTTATGATGCATGACAGAAAGGGGCCATGACTGGGACACACTGCAGTGCAGGTCAAAGTGAAGGAGCTGCGGAACGCCTACCACAAGGCGTGGGAGGCAAACCGCCGCTCCGGTGCTGCGCCCATGAGCTCCCGGTTCTATGAAGAGCTGGACGCGATACTCGATGGCGACCCCACCTCCACTGTGATACTAAGTGGCTTGCGTGCCAGTCGAGAGTGAACCGAGCCAGGAGGAAATCTTGGACAAGGATGGGGAGTAGGACCCAGAGACAGAGAATGACTAGGAGGTCACAGATGCATGCAGCCAAGAGCTTTTCTTTATGCTGGAGGAGGCTAGCCCGTCACAGCTATTGGAGCCTGGCGAAGCACAAATAGGGGAGGAGGCCCCTGGTAAGTGGCTTTGATTTTGTGAATCGCTGAAGCGAATTGATGGGGGCAGCAGGGTTCCAGAAAGCAGGCTTGTGTCTGTATGATGCACGTACCACCACATGCCTAGTCTGAGTGGCAGAACAGGGTGTTGATTGATTCCCTCACTTCTTGGGAATCTGCCTCAGAGGTCTCCACAGAACTCTCATGGAAATATTGGGAAATCTGAGACCACAGGTTCTTTGGCAGAGCTGCTTTGTTTCTTGCGCCATTAAGGGTAACTTTCCTGCGCCACTCTGCAGTCACTGGGGGGTGTGTGTGTGTGTGTGGGGAATTTCTGCACACAGATGAGCTGCATAAGGGACAGGGCAGAAGCCCTTGGAGAAGACCCTCCCTTGATTCCCTGCTCACCCTCAGCAGCGAGGTATCTTCCCTAATGAACACAGCCTATGGAAAATGTGGGGACAGTAATGATTATAAGGCCCCCTACAGTGCTGGCTCTCCCTCAAGAGCCACGTGCCCAGTGTACAGTATGGTCCTGGAACACTGATTTCCCCTGCCCCTGTGGTTACTCTCCATTTTGGGGGTCTTGTGGCTCATGTGTGCTTGCCTGGGGCCAGCTAGTTAGTGACAGGTATGTGAATAGTGGCTGTGTTTTAAATTACTGGATCAGTGGTCTGTGTATTGCAAATAATACTGCTTCTGTAAAATGTTGCATTTTGGCTTCACAGATCTGACCTTTAGAGCCCAGCCTCCCTCTTTGTTATTGCTGGCTGAACGGCTGCGCAGAATTAGAAAGCGGCCACGAAGAACTAAAGAGGACGTTCTGCATGATGTCATGATGCACTCCGCGGCCGAAAAACAAGAATTGAAGGAGTGGCAGGACAGCGAGAAGAGGGACCGAAAGGAGAACACGGTGCGCCAGAAGCCACGGAACAACTCTTAAATGTTATGGAGCTCCAAGCAGACACACTCCAAGCACTACTAGCACTGCAAACCCAGCAGCTCTGCGCCTGTCCACCCCTGCAGCCACCATCACAAAACTCTTTCCCATGCGCCCCCCAGACACCGCCAGCACACTCTGATCAACCTCCTGGCTCCAGTCTGGACCCGTTGCATTCCACTCCTGTCCCATCACAGCCCAGCCCTGTGGATTCCCGGTACCCACTGCACTCAACACCCGTCTCTCTGCAGTTTAGCCTTGCTGAAGTACAGTACCCATTGCACTGTACTCCAAAGGACAAGGCTGCATATGATACCTGGACATACACAAATCTCTAACCGTCCTGGGACCACACCTCCTCCTGGGACCCTCCCTTTCCCTATCCGCCACAGTGCTGGGCGGCAGTGTAACTGCCAGCGATGTAACTCTGCCAGTGTAGACAGACCCCTAAAGGAGCACAAGGGGCATGTGCAGAAAAGCCATAATAAAGAGTCAGTAGCTCACACTCCCCCTCCTCTGAATCTGACTTAAACCATTTCCTACCACAAGAGTGGGGGGTAGTTTGCTGCTAGAAATGTCACCTTTATCTCAGCAGACATATAAAGCAGTATAAAGCATATAAAGACTTGCAGTAATGAAATACCCCCCAATTTTTGTAGGAGATTGCTGCAGCTAACCCTCTTGTCAGAGCCCAATCGCAACTCCAGTAGTTAACTTTCTCCTTTCCTAAACTCCTGGACTTCTTTTTCCAAACAAACTACGGTGGAGTGTTGCTCTGAGCTTTGAAATAAGCTGATGTTGCACCCTTGAGCTAACTTCTTTGCAAGAAGTGATCTCTGTGTATTCAATAATTTGGAGATCAGTTTGTGGAGTACATGAAGTGCTTTAGGATCATAGTGGACCAAAGGAGCTATGTAAATGTAAGATATACTTTGCTGCTGTCTTGGGTAACCTGTGCGTTGCTATGTGTCATATATAATTTGCTGAGAAATATCACCATCCTAAGTGTGATTAAGGAAAGGTGAACTTGTTACTACAACCTGTTTACAGCAGTAATTAAGTTACTGTCTACCTTTGTAGGGAACAGATCACTAATCACAACCTTAGCATGCGAGGAGTCAAAAGGAATGGGATATAGTTCAAGATGAACATTTAAAAGCTTAAAGGCAAACAACATCCCCCTGCCCCCCAAATCAGAATTTGGGGCCCATTCCAATTTTTTACCAATTATATAGCCACTCTGAAGTCAATGTTAAGAATATCAAAATCACAACAATCTATTTTGCTTAACAAAGAGAAGGTTAAGGGGTGACTTGATTACAGGCTATATGTATCTACATAGGGAACAAATATTTAACAGGGGTCTTCTGTCTAGCAGAAAGAGGTATAATATGATCCAATGGCTGGAAGCAGAAGCTAGACAGACTAGAAATAAGGCATAATTTTCTGACAGTAATTAATCACTGGAACAGTTTACCAAGGGTCATAGTGGATTCTCCATCACATCCAATCTTGATTTTAAAATTGTGTACGTTTTTCTAAAAGTTCTATGTCCTGTTATACAGGACGTCATACTACATTATCACAATGTTCACTTTTTGCCTTGGAATCTAAGAAACCACACCGGGTCAGATTAGTGGTCTAGGTAGTCCAGTTTCCTGTCTGCCAGTAACTGTACCAAATAGGACGTTGAAAGAAAGTATGTAATGAACAATTATGGGATAGCCTGTTGAGTGGCTGTGCTAAAACATCTGGCTCTGGTAAAATGAAATTGAGCACAGCTAGTACAAGCAAGGAAAGGAAGTGTTACTAGTTACAGACATTTTATCTTCAATGGTTAAAAAATAATTCAAATACAACTTGCGATGAAAATTGGTTACCTTGAAAGATTCCAACTCTGACTGCATTATATGGTACCTCAGAAATAGAGAGCACTGCTTTTTCAAAGGGTTTTGGTAGGTAGTATTTAATTCAAAGATCTGTATATAATGGTCTGAAAGGAAAGCACCTACATTCAGTTTAAGAGAATACCGTTTGGTTATTTGTGATTACAGAGGTGCAGCAAATGGAATTTGGAGATCAAACTTCTTCCAACCTTCTTATTCCCATGAACTAATGATTATGACAAATTACTCTGGACTCCGAGAAGAAAATATCATTAGGCCCACCTCTCTTGCTGTGTCATCTTTGAGTAAGATCAGCCAGCCAGCAAAGAAAGAGAGAAGACCATTGTGACTATTCCCTCGCTGCTAACAGATGTGGAGTTTTGTTTTTTTTTTTAAAATGTTAGATTGGCCTTTTAGGAGAAAAGTAGGGGAAAAGTGGAGTTTTTAATAGTAGTAAAGGAAAGACTCATTTCTGCATTTGGAAGGTTTCTCTCCACTAACAGTTTTATTTTTACAGGGTTTTTTGTTTTTTTTTGTAAAGTAACATTATGCACTGTAATTTAGCTACAGTGATATATTAGTTTAGTATTCTCGGTTGTTCTCGCAGAGTACAGGGATTTTTTGTTATTGAGTTTGAAGCCATTTGACAATCTTAACTAATGTACAATATTAGTGTGAAAAGCTTCGATAAAGGATAAATACAGTTCATGAGATAAGGTTAGCTCTGTGTCATGCCCCCAGACAGAAAAGTCTCACTGAAGACAAATAATTTAAAGTATCTTTAATTTGAGATATTTTATTGGTTTTAGTAAAAAACAGCTAAGGCTAAAACTTGCTAGCTTCAAGAGGATCATTATTGGTGAAGTTTCTTCAAGAGGATCATTATTGGTGAAGTTTCTTCTGGGCAGTGAAATAACACTCCAATGGATCAGGAAATATGAAGCAGAGATTGAAATGACAAGTTTCCTACTTTTAAGGACACTGAAAAAAAGAGGAAATGCTTGAAAAGAATCAGATGCTTTACACAGCTATACTGAATTAAAAAAAAAAATTGTTTCAGTGTAGGTATACAGACATTACATGACAATTTATCGAAAAAAGGAATACCCAGTAATAAAATTATTCCTACACTGCAATCTTTTAGTTCAACTATTTCATTCAGTAACCCACTTCCTACATGGAAGATTCTTTATAAGGCCTCTCCCCACTTTCCAAACTTCCTACTGCTTCTATCTTGAAAAGGTTTGTTCTGCAGAAAACCAGGAAAGGCTTCCCCAGATCACTGATGACCCAGCTACCACAGTCTGAGAACTCTGTTTTAGTGCTAGGATTACAGTGTTTATTTGTAACTATTGTAGTCTCAGACCAAACACCTCGCAGCATAGCAATATAGGATGTTAGCTTTTGAGCAAAACTGCAGCTTTAACTTTGCTCCTCTTTTTAAGTGTAACACACACTGGTTCAGGACTGCTTTACAAAAGAGCTCTGGTTTTAGATTCAGGTGTCTTTCCTCCTGACCACATGACTCGCATTTCTCATACTTAAGGCCACAAAAAGCTTTTCTACTTTGCAAACTGCAAACATTTTCTTCTCCATTGTAGTCTGATGCTATGAAAATAAATTCCAATAACAATGAGAACACATTTCAAATTCTGAGGTTCTTTAACCAGAAACATCCAACAGCACAATGTCCCTTTTCTTCCTTTGTTCCTTCTCTTTGAAGGCACTTCTGGATTGCGTAGTACATGCTCTTTGGCTGCTTAGATAATCAGAACACATAAGGCCTGTGTGCTAATCACTCCTCTTCTTTTGTATTACTGGTCTCACTTTCCTGTTTTTTATCTGCTCCTTGGTCTGCAGACTTTGTAGCAATGTCTTCATAAGGACACAGTCTACTTCGACTTCGAACTCCTGGCTGGTATAGCTGCATTGCTGGACGATCCTGAAATAAATCAGAAGGTAGCAGACTGTCTTATAGCCAAAGCATCATACTAATTCCTATAATTTCTAAAGGGATGATTTAAAACAACACACCACACAGACCACTTCAGACTTTCCCAAAATACTATTAATTATTCAGTGACACCCAACATTATAAGTTCAATGACAAAGAGTAACTGCCGAAATAGCACAGATGAGAACACTGCTTTAGATTATGTACCCAAGTATTTTAAAGCATTCACAATGATAATATTTTAAGGAACAATTCAGTTTGTCCTCTTCAAGCACATGAGCAAATTTCAAAGCTTCTCCCAAGGAAAATTTTTTAACTAAAACATGAAAAACATACACCGTAGGTGCTGCAAATGCAGAATTAATGCACATCTAAACTGGACGTATTCCTATCAATGGAAGGAATACATATTTTGGAGGTATTTTGCATACAGAACGATATGTACATTAACATGGGGTCTGTGCTATGACACTACATAGCAGTGCGCCTCTCTTATACCTGACGCAGCAGCCTCTGCAGCGTTTTGGAGAAGGTATAATAGGGGTGGCTGCCTGCTATATCATTTTCTCTCGCTTACAGAGATGTACTTTCTGGCATTAACCCACACGCAGCATCTGCAAGAATCTGGTCCTACCATATCAGTTCTCTGGTGACACAAAAGTTAAAAAGCCAACGTTTTATCTGCTGGCAAAACCAGGACAGACATTTATTCGCTTTTGTTCAGAACTTGCCAGTAACAGCTGGACTTGTACATAATTCCTATAAAGGCAATAAAATCTGCCAAGACTAAGTTCATCTTAGCAGCAGCAAAGCTTACAAGATTGGTCTATTTTTCCCCTCATACATGACAGCAAAGTTTACAGCTGAATTATTATATGAGGGAGAAAAAAATTCCAAAAAGGTAAGAAATAGCATGACCCTCCCCTTAATTAACATTTACCATAAAACCAAAAAGGAGGCCTTATAGAGCGGGTATGAATTTAAAGAGAGCCAGCACCTTGTTTCTGATGCGATCTCTCTTAGCTGCATCCTCTTTTTTGTCATCTTTGGTTATTTTCTCAGATTTTTCTGTGTTGCCTGTAAAATCTGGAAGATCACTTTTCCTTCCTTTCTCTCTGAGTGAGTTTATCTCCTTTTTCACCTCTTCCTCTTTTCTTCTAAAAACTTTTTCTTTCTCAAAGCGTTCCTTCTGCCTACGACGCTCTTCGTCTTGGCGTCTCTGTTTCTCCCGCTGCAGTCTCTCATATTCTCTCTCTCTTTCAAAGTCTCTCTCCCGGTCCCTGTAATCTTTTCCATATTCATCTTCAGATCTGTATAAAACACAGCAAGAAATTAAGCTTAGAAGATTGGATAATCAAAATCACAGATCTGTGTAATCAATACTACAGCTCCAAATTTGCATCAATGTTGTGAGACACGGATTTGTAGATTTTAGACAGGAGTTAAAATATCCTAGAAGCCTACAGTCATATTTTACTACAAATACAGAAATAACTGCAATGAGGATGTAATCCTAGATAATGAGCGAGAACACTACAGATAGGAAGTCCCACAGTTCTAGTCACATAGCTGACTAACTCCTTCTGTGGCCTTGGAAATTACTTAAATCTCTGTCTCATTCCTCTGACACATGGGGGAAACCCACACCTGTATATATCACATGGATGTTGTGAGGATTAGTTATTGCAGCACATGATTGTCATTCTGGGCTGCATTCTCGCATAAGAACGGCCATACTTTTCCTTCCTGCCAAGGCCTCTAAAGGGCTTCTGAGGCCCCTGTGCTCTCAGAAGCTGCTATAAGTGCAATCTATGGAGCTGTTCTCATTTATGCTAGAGACTGTGGAAGTCCAAAGCCAGCCCCAGAATTTGGAGGGCACAGAGGTGGCTTAAAGCCATCTTTGCCAAAGGGCTGTGCCTCCTGAATTGGGCTCCAGCTCCTGAGCTGGGCTCCATTTGTAAATTTCTTCAATTGAAAGCCCAAGTATTATTGATAAAACACTAAAATTTGTTTATTAAATGAACAGATATGAAATAGTTCAAGTCCAGATGGACCTCCCCCTACCCCCGATCATGAGTACACTCTCCTAGACAATTCAGATCAGAGACATTACTTCATTTGAATTCAAAAGCTGTTCTAGAACAGCACACCCTAAGTTTTAAATTACTAGTCTAGAAGGGTTGGGTTTTTCTGGTAAGTCATATATACAGTACAAACCCGTTTACGCACGAATCCGCTTAACACGTGGTAGCGCCATGCCTCCCAGTGCTACGTATTTAACACTGACACAGAAATCGACAGGAAGTGCAGAGCGGAAACATGTTGTACGACTTTACCAATATTGGTAAAGACGTATCATGCACGCTTAGTCATTGTCACACTAGAGAGTTATATAGTAATATGTATACTACATTAGAAAAAATTTTAACCGTAGGCCTAATATAATGGCAGGAGGGCAAGTGTCAGCGTTCCTACACCGTAGGAGAAAAGCTAGCTGCAATAGATCGAGCAAATAGTGGAGAAACCCAGGCCAACGTATCAAAAGATATTGGGCTTGCCGAATCTACTCTCTGAGGATGGCTAAAGAACTAATCTAAACTGAATAGCTTTGTACAAAATATTGATTCTGCCGTGAGGCGCAAGTGAAAACGTGTGCGCTAGTCAGCAAAACCCACAACAGACAAAGCCATGCGCACGTGATTTGCTCAGGAAAGGCTGAAAGGAATGCCGCTAAGTGGGTCAATTCTTCAAGCCCAAGCGACAACATTTGGAAATTTAACGGGGGATGAATCACTCCAAGCCAGCAAAGGGCTTATAAGTAGTTTTAAAAAGCGTCATGGCATAGCGCAGGTATCAATTATTGGAGAAAGCCGATGAATCAGCCGCCAACGCGTTTCATCTGCGGCGAATGACAGACTTCATAAGAATAAAAATGTGAGCCAGAAAGAGCAGAAAATAACCGCGTTTTTTTCCTAAGTGAATCATAGACACTTTTTTCAGCATGGCCCTCTTAACCCACGGTCTTTTAACATGCCGTCGTGACGGCTGGACTCCTGACATCTGCACGTAAACGGATCCGTATTGTACTAAGTACTGGAATACTAACTAACTTTTTTCCCTTCTCTTCTTTAGTCTCTCCATCGGATCGTTTGGCTGACACACTGCTTAGCGTGCCAGCAGCCTTTTCCTCCCTCACATTTTCTTTTTCCAGTTTCTTGAACTTTTCCTTTTTCTCCAAGTCTCTTTCATCTTTCTCTGGTTTCTTAAGTAGCTGTGAAGAAAACACACGTTCTTTTTAATGAAAGGCTCATTCTAATTCTACTCTGCAGCACAGTATAATTCAGCTACTTGGTTGAAGTGACTTCTGCTTAACATGAGAAATATTCAAATATGTAACTAGTTAATTCCATACTCACTGTGCTCAGAGGTAATAATGTCTACAACTAAAATAATGATCCCAATCCCAGAATAGAATTCATTTCCCCATACAGTATGAGAACAAGATCAAATACTGAAGATGGTAATCAAATATATCCAGTTACCCAGATTATATTAAATTCATATGTTCTGAGGAACAAAAGCATAGACACACGTATTCAAATGAAAATTTCTTATTAGAGATAAGCTAAAGAAACTAACAACATACAAATCCTTACTGTACTTTAACAAAAGCATGAACATTATGAAATAACTAGTCTACACCTACAAGATCATGAATTACTCTTGGTTACGTATTCAGTGAACACACTTTGTATGCAACTTTTACAAGGAAGGGGGAGGAAAAGTCTATATCAATGACATGTTCTGTACTTTAATCTTTGGTTCATCCTTTGATTTATCCCTTTCTTTCTCTGGGCATTTGTCAACTTTCTTCAGTTTTTCTGCTTCTTTTCTCTTCCTTCTTTCTTCTTCTTTCCATTTCCTCCTTTCTTCTTCTCTTTGTCTTTTTCTTTCCAGTTCCCTTCTTCTCCTCTCCTCTCTTTTTTCTTCTCTCAGTCTCTGGAAGGGGGAGGGGGAAAAAAAAAAAAGTCACATTTCCCACATTAGAAAAAGTTACTTTTAAAAGTTCCATAAGATACCATGTCCTGAAATGACACAAAATTCTCTAAAATATACTGCTTTATAAAACATTGCGTCTCCCTTTGTACCCTTCTTTTAAGCAACTTATTGAAAGCTTCAAAATTCACTGGAGCAGCATTACTATGTATATTTCAGAAATCATTAACTCCATATTTTAATGGAAGTTAAAATGAAAACACCCACACATCAGAACCCACCCTAAAAAGTTACACACACCTGGAAGAAAAATATGTTCATATGAGAGAAATCACCAAGAGGGCATTAATTTGAGTCCTGGTAGCTACAAACAGTATTTTAAACAGAATATGGCTTGCCAATCACACAGCTGCAGCTCACATGACTCAGTGTTCCACTGAGACAAGGACTGTTATTAAGCCACCATATTAACCAAAATATAGCTTGATATCAATACTCTGGGAGCCAGTATCAATCCCCCGCTAAACAGTTTGTTAAGCATGAACCCAGGTTATACCAAGTATTTGGGATAAAGAGTACAAGAAAACCCCATCCCATTTTAAACATGATTATAATCATTAGACTAAGGCCCCGTACAAACTTCACTTTTCCTCTGCAAGCATGTCCAGCTTCCCTGCTAGACCTGCTCCACTACACTTACCATCTGCTGAGCAACATGGATTCAGTCCTGTAGCATAAAAAACAGTTGTTGGACATTTCCTCCCCCTCCCACTCTTTTTAAAAAAATGTTTCACAACTTTATTCTGAGGAGAAAAGGAAGCAGGAAGTGCTCCCACCTACCTGAACAATTCTGTAGCTCTGGGAGAATTATTTAAAACAAGGTCTTTAGATCCATTTACCACAAAAGAAAAATCTTACTAGACAGACATCACTGTACATACACAAAGTTCTAAGAGCAAATTATCAAAAACTGTAACCAAAAAAGATTCTACATAGATTATACAGAGAAATCATACCTGTTTGTTTTTCAAGAAGTTCAGAAGGGGAGTTGTCTTTTTAGCTAAATAAACATTAAGAATATAAATATTTTTGCCTTTACAAATATCAAGATATGTTTTCATAAGTTAGATGGGAAAGACTTATCTCAGTCTATATTAGGTTTTGATCAGTTTCAGTCTTACTTGTACCACAACTTCTCTCTCTCTTCTTGAAATCTTATATACCCTTCATTTGCTTATAAATGGCTACGTCTCCTCATGTAATGTTTTAGCTAAACTAAATGAGTCGTAACTTACATTCATGTATTACTTCCCATCCCACAGTACTAATATTAAAGGAGCCAATGCACCCATTACTGGAATTTAACAGCACATAACACAAGTGTTTAGTATACATAGTGGAGAAGATTATATCCAATTTAAACTAAAAAGAGGGACTGGAGCAGAGATGAATAAAAGTAGATCTTCACTTGTAGTATTACTCTAAGGACTTAATGATACTAAATGATCTAAAAAGGAATGTAGCGTCCCCAAAGTTCAGAAGTCATAAACGTACAAAATATTGTACATCGTATGTTTTCCTATACTGTGAGAAGAGGTTCACATTTAAGATATCAGTTTTCATACCTATTAACTCTTTGTTTCTTGCCTCTATTTCCTCTAGTAGTGTTTCAGGAGTTGATGTTAACTTTTCATCATCTGCACTGTAACTTTCCAAAAACTTCTTATACTCTGGGTCTGGAGAGAAAGATCGGTTTGTACTACAAAATATACATACTGACCCCTCTTCTGGGAGTTTCAATAGTCACTCCGCATTTTCAAACTTATGAACAAACAAGAATGGGTCATATAGTCTTATGAGCTGCTGCTCGATATTTGTCTTTAGCCAAGTTAAATCAAACTCTGAGGCAGGGACTATGTCTGGTTACGTTTTGTAAAGTACATAATTAATAGTAATAATGCAAGATTTTAACAACGTTATTCCACAGTGTGCTTATTAAGACATTTTATTGGTTTTGCAGTTGTCTGTTTTTCTTTTAGTGTACCAAGCCTGCAAAAGCTAACTGAGACAGGGACCATCTTTTCATTACATGTGTGGGCGTTCCCTAGTACAACAGGACCCTATACCTTGCCGGGGGCCCACTAGGTACTATCATAATATCAATAATACCATAAGTACTTTTGTTATACTACAATAGACAAGTTATTTTGAAAAAAAAAGAAAAGAAAAAATATAACTGTTGCATGTTAAGTGTTTAGTATCAAACATTATTTTCTTACACTAGGACACCACACAGTCAAAATAAATTCAAATTTCTGTTATCAGATACCATGCACTACATAAATCTCCACATATTCATGCATGCAACAGACAATTCTAGTAGTTATACCATCATCAATAGTCCCAGTTTTGGCATCCTTTTTCTTATTCTTCTTTTTTGCAGATTTTTGGAAAGGTGCAAATTCGACTATGGCAGCATACTCCTGACCTGTTAATAGTAACATGTTAAAACTGTTTAATCACCAAGGTAAAAAAAAACAAAAACACTAAAATCTTGACAATGTATTATATTGGAGGAGGGACACTGGGGCGTGTTTATAAGAAACAATACTAGAACAGATAAATAGATAGTAGCTATGAAATTTGTCATGTGAACACATTATTTATAACCCTTTCATCGCAAGAGGGTCTCAAAGTACTTTCCAGACTATACACAAAATACATACAAAATTACATTAAAAGGAAGTTAAAGTTGAAAAATGTAATACTCAAAAGTTAGGAAATGCCAGAGCTAAGGTTGCTCAGGTAGCCTTAATTCAACATCCTGATATTTATGCATTATGACAACATACTGTTCCCTCCTCCCCCCCCCCCGCAATTCCTGCTTCATTCACTGGGCGGGGGGAGAACACTGTGTGTTCAACTGGGAACATGGAGAAAGGGGAAATGTCTGTTCTTGACAAAATCCAATATGATTGACAAAACGTCCATGCAGAACAAAGAAGAACTTGATTTTCAAGGGTGTCTTTCAGAAGAAACACAATAAGTTGCATGGATTCAACGTATCTACGACGTAAGGTATATATAGTGAATTACCATGTCTAAGGGGGTGGGGGGGGAGAAAGGAGTAGTTTCAGAGAATCTAGGTAATTTAAATCGATGCTTGGAACATAAAGCTGGCCACTCAATGCCTTCTGAATAACTGAGACTTCAATTGTCATAGCTCCATTTCACAAAAAGCAACTGGTTGGTGGAAGATGAAAAATAAAAAAATTAAAAGTAAAATCTCTCTTAAAAAACCACACCTATAAAAATATCCAAATAAAACAAGAGTTTAAGGGTGAAATTCTGGCCCCACGGAAGTCAATTGGAAACAGTGGCAAGACTCCCATGGAGCCAGAATTTCACCCAGAATATACATGTTAGAGGATATCAGCAAACACACCAATAAGCTTTAGTATTAGATGCTGAATGCTTCCAACAAACCACATAAGTGTCAGTTCAGTATATTGTTAACTAAACTTAGATTATATACATGTAAATTACTAATGGGCTAGAATTCCCCTTAAGTGGTTTGTTTAGAAAATTTAGCACTAATACTGCTTTAAAAAGGGGGTTTTATTGTTATTATTTTAAGCTATATTTAAAATCTACTACACAAAGCGTGATGAAGTTTATCGAAAAGACTACATGCAGGCACCATATATTTAATCGCGATATATGGTGCCCAAGTATAATTATGGCACTAAAAGAAAGCGTACCATAAGAAAAAATTTGGGAATAAACTACCTGACAATCTCCTAAATGTCATCTAATATATCTGATATACAAACATTTTAGTATATAACCAAGTTTTATGTTTACTTGCCTTTGTGATCAACAAAAACATAACCATCAAAACGATCCCTGAACAGTACTATGTCTTCTTGGTTTTTAAAGTTGATGTATGCTCTGGAAAACATGTGAGGATACAAACTGCAAAAGGACAAAAAAATAGTAATGTGTAAGGAAATGAAGTTGGCTAGTTGCTCACGATTTTAACTATATACACTATAGACAAGTGTAAATTAATTGACATACTAGAGTTACATGAAAAAATTGAAACTTGAAGTGTTGTACCTGGAATCGTTAGCAAAGAATTCAAAATAGTCATGTTCAGGCAAAGGCTGAAGATGTTCTTCAAGCTGTTCCTTGGTCAAACTGGGAGGCAAGCGTCGAATTACCACCTTAACACAAAAATTTTAAGAGAGTGTAAATTAGTGTCTGCCCCTGACTTTACTTCAGATTTGTTATTTGAAAGATGCTGTAGGATAACAGAGCTAACTCAACAACTGTGGCTCATGAGGAGATGGGTGAAATTTCACCCAGCATGACTTCAATGCCATTTTTATACCCAAAGTACTGAGTGACCTAGAAACATCACAATTCTTCAAGGAAGCACAGAAAGACTGGCGGCCTGATCCAGCTCCCACTTAAGTCAAAGAAAAGACAAAGAAAAGACTCCTACTCACTTCCCAAGGGGAGCAGTCTCAGGCCCCAAGTGAGGAAACGTGGTTCAGTGATTAGAGCAAGAAATTCAGAGGAAAGATTCCTGAGCTCCGTTCCCTAGTCTACCACTAACCGCACGTGCTGCTCCGAGCAGGTGACTTGGGCCAAACAGTTCCCAAGTGGTGGCGAGTGGGTCCGGCTGCCACCCAGGTCCTGCTGACAACACTCACAACGCCACGCGAGCGCCAACGGGGCTCAGACCTCGGTATCCCAGGCTGGGCCCCGGAAAACGAAACGCCGCCAGGCACCCGCCGCGTTTGTAAGTGGTTACCCCGGGCGCCCTGCCCCCGCACGGCCCCATCCCCAGAACAGCGACCACAGGCCCCGCCCGGGAGCTGAGGCGCTGGGGTCCGCGGCGCTCCGCACGGGCACGGGGCTCGACTGAAACCTCCGCGGGGCCCAGCCAGGGGCTGAAGCCGCTCTCCCAACGACCCGGGACGGCCCCGCCCCCAGCCTCACCTTGCTGAGCGTCTCCTTCTTGTCCTTGGGCCGCTCGGGCTCCCCGCCCCCCCGGAGATCCAGGGGGGCCCCGGGCGCCCGCTTCTCCTTAGGCCTAGTGTTCTCCTTATCCTCCTTCATCCCGTCCTCCGGCCCACCGAGCCACGCCCCCTCTCGCCCATTGGCCGCGGCGCCTCTCGCGGGATCACAGCCTTAAAGGGCCACGAACCACCGCCTCGCGCCGGAGGCGCCTCCTCAAGGACACAGCCCCCGGAGGATGGGAGCTCCCGGCATGCACTGGGGCTAACGGGGGCGACCGCTCCCGGCTTGCTCCCAGCAGGCCGGTCATCGGGGCCATGGGAAGCTCCCGGCGCCCGTAGCACGTCTAGTGGGACGCTGTCACTGAGGGGAGCCTAGCCCCGCCCTATCGCTGTTGTACTCGTGACGCTTCCAGTGGTCTTTGCCTCGTCACAATGGCGGCGGCACGCCGCCGTGATGCATGCTGGGTAGGCGGCGCCGTGGGGCGGGGCTAATGCGCCTGCGAAGTGGTGCTGCCTGCGCGTGCGCGTTTGCCGAGCTTGGGGAGGCTCGGTCTAGTGGAGCGGTCGGTGGCGGCGGAGCGGCTCGAGCGGGCGCCGGGATGTGGTACGAGATCCTGCCCGGCGTGGCCGTCATGTGCCTGTGCCTGACCATCCCCGGCGTGTCGCTCACCCAGATCCACAGATACCTCAACGGGGGCAAGGTCAGGGCGGAGCCAGGAGGGGCTGGGCCGGCTCCGCACGGCAGCGGGGGGGGGGTGTCGTTGGGAGGGGAGGAGCGGGCGCTGGCGGTGACGTGGGAGGGGGGAGCGGGCGCTGGCGGTGACGTGGGAGGGGGGAGCGGGCGCTGGCGGGGGGGCACCCCTTGTCCGGTGCTTGTGCCGAGTGAGCCGCTGGAAACCAGCAGAGGGCGCCGCTCCCCTTCCCCCACCCCGGGAACTACTCGGGGCCGTGTCCGAGCCCGGGGTCGGTGGCCTGGCCCGGCGGCAGCCTCCTGCTCCCCGCGCCGTCTCCCAGTGCGGTGACACGTTGCTCTTCGTGCGCAGGAAAAGAGAATTGCTCGCCAGCCCTACCAGTGGCACCTGATGGAGAGAGACCGGCGACTGTCGGGGGTTAATGAATACCATCGGTCCAAGGTAAATCCCTTCCAACGGCAAAGGAAGCTGATCTGTAACTACAAGGCAGCTGAACTCTGCAAAATCCAAACGCCTCAGAATTCAACTAACCAGGAGTTGAAAAGTAGAGTTGTAGGTCTCTGCAGTGAGCACTCGCTATTGTTTGAGTTGAGTTAGAACCCTTGACTGGGTTTTGCTCTCTGATACTTCAGTATAAAGCCACCGGTCTTGACGGTACCCGAGGGTAGAACTTAGCCTGCTAACTGGGGCAGACAAGAAGTGCTTATTTTTAATATATTGTCTTACAGCTAATCAATGGACTTTGATGGGTTCAAATCTAGACCAATCTTCTTTACAAACCGTAGGCCTGACTCTCTTAGCATTAGTGTCTTTTCATTCTCACTTGATGCCTTCAGTGCAGACTTGTTACTGCTAGTACTTAAAGGTGACCTGTAAAGAGCTTTTTTAAGTGCCTGTATTTGTTGCTTTATAAAATACAAAGAAAGCCTGTAATATTTCATTAGAAATGGCCTGGTCAGTTTTTTCTAGGAGTCTCTGGGATGTTTCTAAGCATGTGTATTATGAGCTGTCACATTAGTGGAAGGGGTTGGAATGTTAAATTTGTTATGTCCTTTTCCCAAGCCTTATTTAGTCATTGAAGTGAAATAGGGGTTAACAAAAACAAGTTTTAAACAGTGACAAAATTCCCTTCCTTTCCTGCTGAATTGCTCAACTTTTCACTCTCCCCTAAAGTGATGTAATTTCACTGGTTCTGCAGTTAGCATAGAATGTTCCTGAGCAGACAAGACCTAAATGTCTAATGTAAAGAACAAGGGGTGCGTCGTACATTCCTTTGAAAAACCTTTTCAGGGCACCTTTAGGCATACTAAGTAGGGATGGTATAATTTGAATGGGGTATCCTTGATGAGGTGGGTCTCTTCCTTTCATAATTTCTGTGATGCTATCACTATAGTTTGCCTCGTGCTACCACCCCACCCTTAATTGTACTTTAGTGATTCTCTTTCCCCCTATTTTTTAAAAAATTGTATCTTCCAAAAAACATGCAAACTTCTTATTCTGCTGAGGAATTTATGGTTAAAAAAAGAGTAGTAAGTTGATGTGTGTACGTTTCTGCGAAATGTAAACAAGGCGGTGAGATTGGTGTAAATTCTGTATGGATAGTTAAGAGTGTTTCACTTTCTATTTTTCAGGGATTGGAGAACATTGACTAAGAAGCAACTCGTTGAATGAAGAGTCCTAGTTCCTGTACAAAGCAGTTTAGCTCCAGTAAACATGCATTTATATTTGATGCAATGTGTTATATGGTGCACATAAACCTTGAAAATGAAAGTGGGTTTCTGAATTTTTTATTGGTATAACTTTAAAAGGTGTATATTGAAAATAATACAGCCAACCATAAACATTCTGTAGTCAAACATACAAAAAGGAATTCATAGCAGAGGTAGGCAATTACCCTAAAGTTATAGATGTGCTTCCAGCTAAGAAACTTGCAACAAAAGTTAGTGGAGTGCCAGGGAGAGTTAAATCTATTTTATTTATATGCCTGTTACTTTCAGTAACCTTTAGAACTCTCTGCAGATACACTAATAAACTACTAAGCTGCTGTAAATAGCAAAAATAACCATTTATTGAGGTTGTGTCCCCCCTCATGAAATTGTCATGCAAGGAGCAATGCTAAGCCTTAACTTTGTATTCATTACAAAGCTGTTAAAGCATCGACTTCTGCTGTCACATGATCAATTGTAGGTTACCCTTCTCAAAAAGGAGAGGTTGCAAAGAATAGTAGCAATACAGTCATTACTTAATGAAATGACAAGCCTTTTAAGAAATTACTTCTGGAGTGTACCACTGCTGTTAATGTGCCATTAGCGAATACAATGCCAATTTAGTTAGGGTAAAATAACAGAGGTTTAATTATATTATTGTAGCAGGCCATTGTCTGTTAATTCTGAAAGATGTTTTGTACAATTCATGTATAATGAAAAGGTATACAGATATTGTCGTGATATCCTGATGTGTACCGTTCCTTATACAAATCAAAGGTGCTGATCTTATATAGGTTCTAATTTAGAATGGAGTTGAAGTCATGGCATTAATTTTGTTTCTCAGGTCTGTTCTAGCTTCTGAGATTCCACTATGGCTTTGTACTACTCAACTTTAACCTTAGTCCTAGTCTACATACAGATAATTTAATATTAAAACAGCATTGGTTAGGGTTGAGAGGGCATTGTTATACTTGTCTAACATGCCTGTAGGGAATAAGCTGTACCAGTATAACTGCACTGTAGAGGGTTGTATTACTGTTTTTAAACTGTACCAATAGAGTTAAAGTATAACGTGTGTAGATGTAGGCCTTAGGCTTCCAGAATCCACTTCATGGCAGAAGCAAATGTAGTGATTATGTACAGGGTCTGTATTTGTTAGCCATTGAATAGATCCTCTGAAACTCCAGCACTTACTGCTTTTGCCTGGCTACTTATATTAAGTGGAAAGACATCATTGTCACAACAGTAACTGTCCATGTAAACTTCTCAGCACCACATGTAGCTTTAGACTCTGTAGTTTGGAAAACAAAATGGATGTTATCTTTAATTTAGAATTAGTTTTCATTACACAGTTCAGGCAACATTGATATTAGTGTGATCATCAGTTTTTCCCTCCTTCAACCCTGTTTTAACTATAGAGAAAAAGCAATGAATAGTTGTCACTTGTTCACTTCCCATTCACAATCAGTAGTAATACCTAGTACTCACTCTGGTTTCTCAGGCAACCAACATCTATGGATTAACACAGTCTAAACACAGCTATTGTGGAAGCAATGAACAGGGCATTAATTAACTTCTAAGAAACTTTTCAAACTACTTTGCATTTACAGCATGTTTTATACAGAGATTGAGATGTATGCATTGTACCTAGATTAGATGGAAAAACCAAAGCACAGAGAGGTTGTGTGACATGCCCCAGCTCCCACAGTAAGTCAGTTGCAAAGTGGGAAATGGAGCACAGTGTGACAAGTGCCTAGTCTCCTGCTCTAGCCATTTTATACTGCTACCCTGATGTGTTTAAGCATTAATAACCTGATTATTAATCTGACAATCATATAAAATGACTTGCTCACTCTGCTTCCTCACGCCTTGTCTGTTCTGTGTAGTTGCAGGTTTTCAAAGGGTGTACAGTTGCCTTGTGTCCTTACTTGTCTCTTGCTTTTGAATATCTTTCTGACTGATAGGATTGGCTCTATCATTTATTATGTTGGTTTTAAAATATAATGTTCCTGTCTCAGGGAAGTCATTCCATCAGTCAGACTAAAATGGATTAATTACATTTCAAAAGTGTTCTTGCCATTAAACCAAGCATCTACAGAAGAAATGAATACCAATAAAGACAGCTGATTTTTGGATGAGACACACTCAGTGTAAAATTTAGATTCTACCTATGATGTTTGTGTCAAAGCACATCAACTAGATAGTGCTTTTCTGGTGAATTACCTAGGCTTGATGCTTAGCTAGCTCAGTGGGGATAGTCCCAAATCCCCTTCACTCTAGGCATTTGAATTAAAGTATAATTTGTAGTTTCAGAGCTTAAGTCTTTTCCAATTAAAATGAGACCTCATACCATCCCTCAGAATCTTATGCAATTTCCCCATACAGTCAGCATTTAAGACCTGAAGGAACCATTAGATCATCTAGTCTGACCTCCTGTATATCACAGGCTAGCACCTGTAGGCTAAACCCAAATTAATGAACTATGCAGAGTCTTTTAATCATGGATTTTTTCCTAAAATAAGCCCATTATTATGTTAAGCTCACACAATAGACTTAGTATTGTATAGCAAGCCAGACAAGATGCTGTGTGTGCCCCCTACAACGTGACTTGCATAGGGGAACCAAAGGAAGATTCTGTCTTAATGCATTTTCTTTCTCCTTGTTTTGAATAATGGCTGGTTGATGGCATTTTCACTATACTGTGTTAATACTTGTGGGCCTCATGGCAGATATATATTAGGAAGAGAAGTGGAGAAGGAATTACAGGGCTAGAGAGCAATATTGACAAAACCAATGATGATGGGAGCGAGAAGGTAGGTAAGATTCATTGTGGGACCAACCAAGGAAGAGATGAGAAATGAGGGTGGGGCAGATAAGTCATTATTACTGTTTCTCTTACATAAGACAAGAACAATACTTAACTGCACACTAAAGCCCAGGAATAATGATCCCTAAGCAAGGGGCAGTGACAATCTCTTAAATAATGGCCTTTAAATTGTTCTAATGAGCAATCAGCTTAAATATGATCTTTTGTTTTAGTATTGAAGAGGAGGTGACAGTATCTTACTTCCTTTTATTATTTACTCAGTAACTCAGAGCACATTACAAACAATGAATTAAGCCCCAGTATCTGTGTGAGGGGGGCATTGCCTATCCTTGTTTTACTGATGGTGAAACTGAGGCACAGTTTACATGAATTATCCATGATCACAGAATATAGGAGGCCTGACTCCCACTCCCTGCCTCAAATGTGTTATAAGTAGCTACATAATTTACAATGTTGGAGCTGCCTAATAACTACGTTGGAGCCACTTTAGCGGACAACTGTTTCTGCATAGTTTGGATCACTACTGCTCGTAACTGAACAGTCTTTGAGACTAGCACGCTCTATGCCAGGGTTGGCCAAATTTACTGAGCCACCTACAACAATCTTCAGAAGTTCAAGAGCCAGGATGCACCTGCTAAGGCTCGGGGCTTCAGCCCCACTGCAGCTGAAGCCCTGAGCCCCCGCAAATGCACCCCGAGACCCAGATTTGAGCAACTGTAGATAGTAAGTCTTCATATAATTAACACTGAAAGAGAGATAGTGGCTCATTTTTTTTTTTCAATAGGCTGTGCAACAGCATGCATGACAAACTTTACAGTAGGGTTACATTGGTATGCATCATTTGGCGCTCAGCATAAAGGTTTTCTTTATTAGCTGAACTGAGAGAAAATAGTCATTCCCTAGAAGAACCAGAAACAAAACCAGCTCTCTACCCTTCTGATGACTTGGATATTTGCATACACAAATTCCTGTTGGTGCAAGTTACTCTTCTACCCCTTTCCAGATGGAGGAGAGAGTCAGCTCTTACAGTAACTAGTCTATTTTTTCTTCTCTGTGCAAGACTCCCATTAGCTTAGCAGCAGTGGCTGACAGTTTAATCCATAACTGGAATCATATCTTCATAGGAGACCTAGAATATTTCATTTAGTTACATGAACCATGTTCACAGAACTATATCATCAGACTGGAAGGAGTTCAGAGATGACTATTAGGGGGCTGGAGTGAATGATTTAGGAGGAGAGATTAAGAACTATATATGTAAATTCCAGCTTAGTGAACTGAACCCTTGTATGGTGAAGAAAAATAATTTCAAAGCAAACTGCACACAGACTAGCACCTTCTGCATTTCTGATACACCAGTGGCTTTTCTCCTGATGCATCTTTAACTCCTATTTGCATTAATGGCAGTTAGATACACAATCCACTGCCTTAAATTGGAATGATAAATTCACTAAATTACTCACCTCTCCAGATCACTTTGGATTGGACACCGAGCCAATAAATTTCACGAGACTGTGCTACAGTTGCCCTGCTCAAGAGGAAAAAGAACAGTGTAACATGGTTATAAAATAGGAAGAATTCCCCCTACCTCCCGCCAGCGATATTCCAGTAACTCATTGTAGCCGTTCTGTGATGGTGTTGCTGCTTTGCTCATAAATTCATTAGCAAATGGTAATGTAAGCCTAACTTCATGGGAAAGTGAATCCACCCTTTCTTGCACACAGGAAAGTGAGCTGCGGCTGACCGTTTCAGATGGCTTCCCAACTGAAGATCCTTCCATTCCCAGAAAGGATCAAAATACTATTCCTGCAGTACAGCAACATTCTTCTGCTTTAATATCATTTGTAATCCGAATGGTGTGAATCAGCTCTCATTAGTTATGTGCAGCTTTCACTTGTCTGGGGAGACCCTGCTGCTGATTGAGCCCCTAAATTTTCAAAAGCACCTAAGTGGCTTAGGAGCACAAGACCTGAAAGTCAATGGGGCTTATGCTCTAGAATCACTCTGGTGCGTTTGAAAATCCTGCCCTATATGAAACAACAGAATGTTTTATGACTGTATTAACGTATAGGGAGAGAAAAGAGAAGAAAACATGTTTGAGATGTCCATTGGAGGGGGAGGGGATTTCATTTAAAAGGGAACTCTGTCATGAAGCTGCTTACATGAATGTAATAATGGCAGGGCAACCAGAGGTTGGGGGCAGCCAGGTATAAGTGGTCAGGCTTGTTTTTAACTCGGTGTTAGAATGAGTAATCGCACCTTTTGGGTTTCCAGAGCACTGCAAAGAAAAGAATATCAATCCATATATTACTTGTTTAATTACAATGAATAGTGTACCTGTCACACACACTAGGTCAGTGGTCCCCAAACTGTGGAGAGCGCTCCCCTGGGGTGGCACGGAAGGAACATTTTTTGGGGGAGGGCCCTGGGACCAGCCTCCTTTGGGGGTGGGGAGGGAACACCACCCAGCCCCATTCTGCCCCCAGCTGCAGCCCCAGCACTGCCATCTTCCAAGGTCCCAGCTTTGACTCCTGGCAGTGGCTCCCGCTTTCAGCCCCATGGGACAGATTGCATTACAGATGAGGGAGGGTCACAACAGGAAAAGTTTGGGGACGACTGCACTAAACAAAGAAACAAATCCCATTTCCTTAGCAACGATAACATCCCCCTCCCCTCACCAAAAGCCTGGGTAATAGACATCGCATACAACGTGCCCTGATCAATCCAAATGCTCCCACCCAGCTGCCTTTGCTGTTATATGTTGTTTCTCTTGCTACATTTAATTTCACAGTATTTATTAAGCCACGATGCCCCATAAGGCTAGAAATGAGAAGCTCCCATCTTACCTGTAAGAACTTAGTGTTATTGGCAGGATTCTGCCAAGTGCCAAATGCAGCCGTGGAGCCAAAGGTGCGAGCTTCCAGCAACAGGCCTCTGTATCCCGGCCCTACAATCTGAACTGGAAGATAGTATATGCATTTATCACATGTTAATCACCCATAGCTGGGACTGGCTTCTGAAAACGGTCACCACCATTAATAACGCCAAAGATACACCAGATATATCTTTGCACATCAGCTGTGTCTGCAAAAATAGCCCAGTGATTAGCGTGCCAGCCTGGGACTTAGGAGACACTGGCTTAATTTCCTCTTTGCCACTGACTTCCTGTGGCACCCTGGGCTGGTCACTTAGTCTATCTGTGCCTTGATTTCCCCATCTGCAAAACAGGGATGATAGTAGCTCTCTGTCTCACAAGGGTCTGCAAGGAGAGTGAGGTGCTCCTTTACTATGGGCCTGGGGCAATATAAATACCACGGAGACGGACTGTGAAAAAGGCTTTAGATAAAATTCTGCCCTCGGGTAACTGGGTACAGTCCCATTGAGATTAGAAGCAGGACTAGGGACAAGGAGCAAGTTTTCCTCTTTAGCTTGTTCTCCCAGCTCCTAAATGCTGCTCCTGGGGCTTCTGAGCAGGCACCTAAGGCCTCCTCCTTTCCTGGCCTTGAACAGCAGCACATTCCACCTCCAGGAGGCAGCCAGGGTGTACAAGGAGACAGAACCTGAATGCTGCAGGTCGTTATGGTCACCCCTTCTCAAAAAAAGAAAAGGAGTACTTGTGGCACCTTAGAGACTAACCAGTTTATTTGAGCATAAGCTTTCACTTCATCGGATGCAAGCTCACGAAAGCTTATGCTCAAATAAACTGGTTAGTCTCTAAGGTGCCACAAGTACTCCTTTTCTTTTTGCGAATACAGACTAACACGGCTGTTACTCTGAAACCTTCTCAAAAAAGATACATTAGAATTGGAAATGGTGCAGAGAAGGGCAATGAAAATTATTAAAGGTACAGAACAGCTTCCAGATGAGGAGCAACTAAAAAGACTGGGATTGTTCGGCTTAGAAAAGAGACAACTAAGGAGAACTGGGGGGATATGACAGAGGTCTATAAAATCATGACGGGTGCGGAGAAAGTGAATTGGGAAGTGTTATTTACCCCTTCACATGACACAAGAACCAGGGGTCACTCAGTGAAATTAATAGGCAGCAGGTTTAAAAACAAACAAAAGGAAATATTTCTTCACACGGTCAACCTGTGGAACTCGTTGCCAGGGACTGTTGTGAAGGCTGAAAGTACAACTGGGTTCAGACAAATAATTAGATAAGTTCCTGAAGGATAGGTCCATCAATGGCTAAGATGGTCAGGGACACTGTCACATGCTCTGGGTGTCCCTAAACCTCTGACTACCAGAAGCTGGGACTGAATGAAACTGCATAGATCACTCAAAATTGCCCTGTTCTCTTCATTCCCTCGGACACATCTGGCACTGGCCAGATACTGGGTTAGACGGACCATTGGTCTGACCCAGTATGGCTATTCTTTCGTTCTAGGACCAAGGGTTACAAAGAACCAGAAGAGGAATAGACTAGGGGGAGAAGTGAAGAGAGGGAGTCTGGGCCCTTGGAAAAGGAGGGCAGAGAGGGTCAGATGGTAGCCATAGAGAGAGGTGAAGAAGAAAGACATCAGAGACATATTGGGACTGAAAGGAAATGAAGAAGACACTGCATCCTAGGCTAAGCAAGTAACCAGGCATGAGTCAGCGGGGAGGAAGGATGGCCTTGTTACTAGTATACACGACAGGGAGTCAGGACTCCCAGCTTCCATTCCCAACTCTGCCACTGACTCTCTATGGGACGTGGGAAAGTCACATCTCTAGCCTCAGTTACGCATCTGATCACCAACTCATTTCACACGGGCTACCAAAGAGCTAGAAGATGTTAATTTCTCCTTACTGCCTTGGTACAGAAACAAATCACTGACCTATCAGTGATAGCCCTGCACCAGTTAAGAATTCCCTTAACTATCTGGCACCAGGTAAAAATCATCCACTGATTTCATGGCATTGGCCCAATCCTGCCAGATGCTGGATTCATCCTATGAGGGGCTAACCTTTGTCTGATTCATCACTAGATTATCAGCATCACTATAACAGAATGCAGCCATATCATGATTACTTGCTTGGCACCCAGGCCTGGCAGACTTTAAAATAACTTGCATAGTGTTTGTAATGTCAACTTCTCGTCTCCAGGTAGTCCTCAGTTTGTTTCTCTTGGTCCTCTCCTGCTGATCTGCTCACAGTTGTTTTAATTCATTTCACTAAACAGAAGTTTACTAAACACATTTTAGGGAGAAAACATGATGAAGAAGAGAAGCTCCCTAATAATACTGATCCATTTACACAGAAAGCATGCCAAATGCAAACAACTATGAAGAAATCATGGATTTTAAGTAAATCTTACCAATCCAGTTAAGAAGTTGGAACTTAATTACCATTAATCGGCTGCCTGTTCACAAAGGAAGATGCATCAATCTGGATCTCATAGGGGGCTGGACTTGGCTGGGGCTGGACCCCCATATGCACAGGCATCATATTCTCACAGGCTGATGCTGGGGCTCCTGTTGGAAAAGCAACACATGGACAAATAATGTTCCAAAAGACCATGTAGCCAAGGCGAAGTGAAGGACTCCAGTGAGCCATGACTGGGGGACAAGAGGTTGCCTCTCCTTTGAATCAACAATAAATCCTCTCTGACTGCAGACAGATAGAGGAAAGAGGAGCAGGGCTCTGCTGAGTCACTTACCCTCAACAAATTCATTTTCTAGCCTTGGGTTTTGAATGCTTTTTGTGCACACGCCCTCTGAATGAGGGATGTGTTCAGTGATTTCTAGCTATTAGCTATCTGCATAAGGGATCTTTCAGAATAACTAAGGGTATTTTGCTTTCACTTCCCTCTAAGAAACCACTTCTTTCTCCTGCTTGCTTATGTTAATAGCCATGCCAAGAGGTCTCCAACCCTCCCTGTGCTGGAGTCCTTCCTGGTTTTCTATTGGTCTGAGTTAGACAGTAAGCAGCTCAGGGCAGGAACCTTGTCCTTCAAGTGTTGTGTAGAGACCAAGATGACTCATGATGCTGTAGGGATCAATAACAAGGCGAGCTTTCTGCTTTTTGCTGGAGATGGGTCTGAACCAAACTTCTAGATCTGAGCCCCCCGAATCCAAACTTCACACAGTTGGCCCCTCTCTATATACTGAGCATTAGTTGCAAAATGAGGGCAGTTCCCCTATTACAGTAGTACTGGTACTCTACAGGAAGGCAAATTAAAAACATAACCCATCGTTCTCTGCTGCCTTTGTCCTCCCTACCCACTCCGCATTCATGCATTCAGGACTGCTGGGCTCTCAGACTAACCCCCGTGTCGTTCCTCCAGTTCTTTGGTATTTTTGCTGTAAAAGGTCACTAAGCAGCTATCAGAGTGTAGTAATTTTTGGCCACTACCAGCTTGGACTGTAAACAAATCTGTTTTAGGGATTAAAGACTCTATATCCTCATTGTCAATTCCCGAGCATCCATTCCCTGCATTCTGTGTCCTAACAGCTCGCTCTTTGGCATTAATCTTTCATGAGTAAGTGATGCCAGAACAAACCCATGGCCTGGAGATGTGAAGGGTCCATGACTTTCTTTTTACATAATCACAGTGAAATTACCTACAACTGAGAGAAAATGCACTGATCACAATTTACACCTTTAGAAGTGACATTTTCCACTGAATTGCTATTACTCTGGTTAGACTCACTTACCGAAACAAAATTGCTTTCCAGCCAAATAGGAGTTAGTACGAGAAAAATGCAAGGGAGCTGCTGAAGAAGCATGAGTCAGAATTCCTGAACATTATCATAAGAAAGATTAAAGGGCTTATCAACTTTCACTTCAAAGCCTCTGCTTGTATGGCAAATGCCAAGGCTGGCCAGGTGCTCTCTGTACCCTGACAAGAACAAATGGACATTTGTTCACATTGCTGGTGAGAAATTTATAGCAGCCTTCACAAGACTAAGAGAGGAGAGATTAAAGGAAGATTAAAGAACCACAAAAAGGGAAGGGAGTTTGTTGTAGGCAGAGCCAAGCAGGGAAGGAAAGAGAAAAACAACCCTGACCCCTTTGTGGGGCATCAAGAGTGCAAAACAGGGAACAAAAGCCATTAAATAACAGAAGATTTGATCTACTCTGCTCACACTGGGGGAAATCAGGAGGAGCTCGACTGGGATAGAGCCAGTGTGAGTGGAGAATCAGGCCCTCCCTAGACACATTCTTCACGAAGGGACAGGACGGATTTTCTGAAATACTAACACTTCAAGACCCCACTGAAGTCAATGGTAGTTACGGGTGCTCAGCACTTCTGAAAATCAGGTTCTTTATGGTTAACATATGCATGCTGGGGAAGCTGCCTTGCCCTCTGATGTTATAGTGACTCTATTCCATCCTATTGATGGCTTGGTAATAAAACTGCCTCAAAATTCGGTTTCATGTAGATATTTTAGAAAAAGGAAATAAAAGTACATGTACTGAAGTAAATGGAACTCCCCTGGCTCCACTGCAGTATAAAAGAGAACTTTGGCCCAAATTAGACCCAACATTTAGATCTGAATTTCCCCACATTTGGAGGGGGCTCTGATTGGACCCATCCCTTGTCTTGAGTCTTAAAATATTGTTTGTGTTGCTAAGCCCTGAGAGCCCAATACTTTTCTAAGGACACCCTGAGCGGTAGCTATAAGGACACGGTGTTCTAGGTTAGCTGGCGTGGAGGCTAACTCAGATCATGTGGCTTTGTTTTCAGTCCATGACCAGCTCATCATGCTTCCTGCCTCAGCCTATCTTTTGAAAGATGGAGGCAGCTTGGGAATCAATTAAACACAAAGCCCAAAGATCCTGTCACAAGCCGGTCAGCTACAACACTGGAGAGAGAGTGGGAAGGGAGGAGACAGGACAGATGATGAAAAAAGGGACTGTGTGTGTGTGAAGATCAGGGAGAGAAAACTGAGTAGGAGGGCACAAGGGAGAGAAGGAAAGGATGCCAAGTCCCCTGCTGCTGATGACGTGGAGCTCCTTGCCATCCCAGCTAAACCGTGCAGCTGGTGAAAGGCCAGACAAGGCCACTTTGGATCCTTTTACCCTTAGTCTTCCCGAAAATCAACATGCCAGGTGTTTGGCACCCATAGACTTCCCTCCTGCCCCCACCACAGGCACTGGGACTTTAGATGCTAGGAGATGGAGTGGAAAGAAATAGATAACAGGGTCTAATCAGAGACAATTTCTCGGCTTGGACCATGCCTATCGCCAGGTGCCCTTTCACCCAGCACATTGGTGCTGCTCTGCTTTGCACTGGGAGAGAGACACTTCCACTCAGGTAGTGCTCTGTCCCCGAGTGTTTGCAAAGATCCTTTTAGTTCCCTGTCACAGATCTGATCCAGTGCCCTCTCTTGGCCACGCACAAGATTGCTGAGAGAGGAATCCAAGCCTCTCGGAATCCCCGCTGTTATAAGCTTCCCTGGGGGCCTCTGTTGGCTGTAGCATATTTCCTGGGCACCAGCTGTCACAGTCAGTTACCCCTTCACTGAAATGGAGCTCCTCAGCCCACCTGCCCCAGGCCCCCAGCTCCATCACGGACCCCCAAGATACCTCAGTAATTTAAACACACCCTCTCCCAGAAGCCCACTGAAGGTGCGAGGCTTCTGCGTTACAGTTTAACTCTCTCAGGAGGCACATGGGAAGGGTGGACTATAACATGCACAGTCCCTTTGCACAGGGCTCTATGCTGCAGTTGCTGTTTACTTAATCACATAATAGCTCACCTTAACTAATTAGCCTCTCACAGTTTGTATGCTAACTTCCAACTTATCTGTATATATGTTCCATTCTATGCAGCCGATGAAGTGAGCTGTAGCTCACGAAAGCTTATGCTCTAATAAATTGGTCAGTCTCTAAGGTGCCACAAGTACTCCTGTTCTTTTTGTGGATACAGACTAACACGGCTACTACTCTGAAACCTGAAAAGAGATATATACAGATCCACACAAAAATAATAAAAACCTACATGATCTTCCCCTCACTGTAGCTCAGCCTTCCCTTGGGACTCCTTGGAAAACCATCTGTGTTGAGGTCGGCAGGGTTCCCTCTACCTCATCTAGCCCCTGCAGCAGCTTCCCCTACCTTAAACAGGTGAAAGATGGCTGGAGAGAGTATAACTGTGCGCAAACAGCAGCTTTGGCCCTTCATATTCTTCCAGCCCCTTAACAGGTGACCATAGAGTCCTACCAGAGGATATCATTGTTAGGCAACTTCTCCCCGACAAACTAGGTCTCTTGGCTGGCAGCCAGTCTTTGGTCTAGAGCTATTACATTTCAATGGTCAAGCACTTAAGTTAACAACCCTCTTCTGTTATCCTTTTGCCAGCCACCTTTGGAATTCCAGTCTAACAGGGAGACAAAGAGATTGCAAACTCCATTTTTAACATGCAACAGTTTGCAGCTTGGTAAAGATATATACAGAGAGTTCATAATCTCACATCGTTCATAAATTGGACAGACAGATTCCCCATGTCAACACAGCATGCCTGAGAGGGCAGATTTAGAACCAGTGTCCAGACTCTGCCCAGACCCATGAAGCTTGGAAGCATGTGGGATCCAAAGGTTGGGTCCAATACAGCAGCTGGGTGACTGTTCACATGGGGGAACCCAGCCACATTCCATGGATAAGGTTGCCACCTCTGAAGTTTAAAAAAAAAAAAAAGGGACTTCTGAGATTATCCTGAGTCCATAAAACTGGGAGCTGGCAGTGTGTACTGAGCACTTGTACAGATTTTCCAGGACAGCTACCTCTTAAAAAAAGAAAAGAAAAAGGGATGATCATGGGAATAGCTGGACAGGTGGCAACATGGACAATATTCTCACTTGGGCCCAGTGGGGCTCTTTATAATGGAAATCCAATGGCAGGACTCTTCTCACCTTATAGAACATGACTTGATGGAGAACTGGAAGAGATTCCCTCTCTGATGATTACCCTGGATATACTAGAGCATATGTCTGGACAGCCAGATGAACAAGGTCTGCCTCTTCCCAGACAGTCAGTAAATTTTTTTGGGTTGTCTGTCACAAGCCCTATCCCCCCTCTTTGGGTCTGGTGTAATCGATCCTGCAGCTTTTGGGCAGTTCTGCAGCATATGTCAACACAGCACCTTGCACCTGGTTCCGTTTGTTCCCGCTTCTGCATTTCTTGCTCACAACACTTGTCTTTTCAGAATCTCTCTCCCCCACTTTCTGTGAAGGACTCCCTGCTCTGGCACTCCCCCTGCCCAGTGTTTTGAAGGGGCTAGAATTCTCTTCATTGGTGACTCAAAAAAAAAAAATCACTATGCACTCAAGCTTCACTGGCTGGGGTCTGGCCTGAATCTGGTTCAGGGTCTCTAGTTGCCTCCAGAGGGCTGCCTAGCATCAAGCTTTGGGAAGTCAGGGTCATCCACCTGGCCTTATAATCCAAGGAGCTCTAAAGAGGGTTAGATGATGTCATGGTAAAGCTGCTTAAATTCAATGGGCCCCTTATCTATGCTACAGATCTGCTGTTGCCAGTGCGGGAATTCTGGGTCCCATTTTTGCAGCCTTAGGAGAACTACTAATCTGTTGGAATGGATCAATTTCTGCAGTTCAGCTGGGACCCTTAAATCCAATTTCCCACTAAAGAACACAGCTGGGGCTGTTACATTCCTGAATCATCTACACAAAGAAACAAGGATTATTGCAAAGTATTGGGTACAGACCTGTGTGATTAATCCGGTGCATTGAATGAGGGGCAGGAGGCAAAACACCTTTTAAGAACACAGAGGCAGAGAGTGCTAATGATCAAAGCAGGGTTTCATTGACTGCTCTCTGGTGTTTAGCTTTCATTTAATTTTCTTGTCTCCCAGAAGTAAACTAGGCTCCGGTGGGTCCTTCTTACTCACAACTCCAAGGAATAGTCCCTAGTGTACCTTGGCTCGTGGACTGTACAATCTACGGGGCATGGTTTCTAGGTTTCCATGTGCTTCCACTGCTGAGCCATACTTCCTGTTTTCCCACATCCCTGCCTACTTCCACACTGCTTTAGGGGTACCCTGCTTTCTCTGTGCCTCTGGCATGTTTCATTGTAATGATAATAGCATTTCCATAACACCTTCCATCTGAAGAGAGCTGTGTCACAAACATCAATCTATACACCCTGCAACATCCCTGTGCAACAGGTATTGTTATTATCCTCAGAGGATCTGGGACTGAGACACAAAAAGGGGTTAGGTTCACATTTTCAGAAGTGGCCTCTAATTTGGGTACCTCATTGCCGCCAACCCCAAGAGTTACAAAATCTGAATCAGTTCCTGAATCATAAGATCTTTTTTGTAAATCTATTGTGGAGTTTAGCTTCTCTTTTGATTTTGAACCCTCTTCCTTTGCCAGGCACATGTACCAATTAGCATTGCCAACTCTCCCACACATAGTGGGTGAGGTGAGTCTCACACTCGTTGAAGGAGCTCTGGTTGCTGCCCGATTGATTGGATGGAGCTTCCAGGTTCTCCCCAAGCCCACAATTCTAATGAGTGAACTCTGGCTCTCCCCAGCCCCACACCCCCCAGCAATCAGTTTTGCCCCTTCAACTCTAAGTCAGTGCTGACCTCCAGCCTCACTGCTGTTCCCCCAGGGGTTCTTCATCCTCCTTACCTGGCCTGGTATTTCTGGGCTGGAGGGGGGAGCAGACTGACCCATTTTTCACAGGAAAGGAGGGATTGGAGCCACGTTGTGCAGCTGGGCTTTGCCTGCTCCTTCTTCCAGGAGGGCAAGTGGAGAAGGCAGCCAATCAAAGAGGGTTTTCCAGGCAGAGGGGGCAGCAGAGCTGAAATTTGTGAGAAGGCTGCAGCTTCTCATGTCACCATTGGCTCCAGCCCCCGCCAGACTGCATCACTGACAAGGAAATAGCACATTGGCAACACTGGTTTAGACACCAAGAGCCAGATCCACCAAGATATTCAGGCACCTAATCCTATTGATTTTAATGCAAGTTAGGTGCCTAAATGCCTTTGAGGATCTGGGCCCAAGAGGCTGATCTTCAGAGGTGCTGAGCACCTGTAGCTCCCATAGATTCCAAGTGGAACGATGGGGCCTCCATCTGAGAGCAGGCCCTACGTATCTGAAGTTGGACACCCCACAAACTGCTCCACCCAAACACAAAGAGCATTTTTCAAAAGTTGGCCTTTGGTCCTTGTCCAAGGACACACACTGAATCAACATCAGAGCCAGAACTGCAACGCGCTCTCCTGACGCCCAATCCCGTGGTCTGATCACTAAACCATGCTGTAACCCACTTCATTATTACTTCTCTTTCTCTTCCCCTTCATGCTTTCCTTCCCGAGCAACATTTCTCATTCAGACATACTTGCTAACTGCTTTGGTTTGTCACACAACCACAGTCCTTTCCCCCAGTGCCAGGTCTCGGAAGCAAGCCTTGACTTTTTCAAACTTATTTTGCTCACACCATGGTGAATTCACAGGGAAACATGGACAAACCCAATAGGACTGTCATGTGTTTCCATGTGAAGCCAGCCGACCAGTGAAAATGGAACAAAGAGCAAAGTTTCTGGGCTTAGAAATTGTATGGCATGAAATTATGAATTTGTTTTGTAGTGAAAGTTTGCCAAAAAGCAAATTCCCAGTCCCCGCAAATTTGCCCAGTTTCCCCCACCCCACTGAGTTAGCACCACTAAGCACAGCTCAGGCCTAGCCTGAATGATGCAGAGGGCACAGTACACACAGTCAGAGTAGCCTGTGCATAGGGCATTTTGTGGCTGAAGGCAGATACAAGATAATGGAAACACGACTGCAGCGTTGTCCCACTGTGCCATCACCCTGGGATGCTCATGACAGGGCAGAGCATCGGAGCTAATAAGTGATAAAGAATTCAAGCAAGTCCCTTTCCTGTCACCAGCGGACACCCATGCAAGATTTGACCCCCTGCAGTCTTCCTCCCCTGACTTCAGACTAAGGCTGTGCACAAGGAATCTAGGAAATCCTGCACAGGCTAACCAGGGATTGAACAATCTCTCCTTACCCATTGCAGGGGCTGTAAATCACACAGCCATAGAAGGCAGTGATGACAAAAGCTTGCTGGATCCTGAAATCCATATCCCTGCTAATGCTGGCCACCTGTTCCCTAGCAGGACTCTTCCGTGAAGATTGGCCAGTGAACTGCTGGTAGTTAGGATTATTATTGCATACCTGGTGCAGCACAAGCATAGAGGAAGACAGAGTTTGCTCCATGGAGCTCCAGTCTAAGAGCCTGATCCTGCTCAGTGGGAGCAGAACGGGAACCCCCCCTTGACACTGACAATATCTGCACAGCCATGATGCTGAATGGCTAAACTTTAAGCAATTATTTTTCTTGTTTTAAAACACAATGGAATGCCTGTACATCGACTCTGTTTTTCTATTGGCTGCCACCAGTGTTGCCTGGTGACGGCTGTGTGCAAACACTCTTTTAAGGAACCCAGAGAGCCAGCTGCTTAATGAGCCGTGGGAATCTGCAGGCTACAGGGGATAGAGCAGATCCCAGCACTAAGGAAAAAACCTGTAAGGTGCATTCAGACAGGTAGGCATGAGAGCAGTTCCACTCTCTCCCCCTGGAACCTGAAGAATCTAGTGTCACATTTGAGGCTCAGGCCTGATGCCCCAGGAATATCACCACTCTCTTGTCAGTGGGACCTGCCAGCTAAATCCCTGAACTTCCCTCTGCATATTACTGCAGCAAAGAGCTCAGCCCAATGCACTAAACCTATCTGGTTTATGAGAGTGGGAGAGGCTGCTTTCTAATATTGGCAGGGAGATATTTTAGGACCAGACTTTGGTGTGGGTATATACAGGGAATGAGGGGTCAGGGGCTATAAGAGAATTAACCAATGAAAGCAGCTGCTGTTTTGCTATCTCTTTCCAGATCAGCTGAAGGTCTGTTGGGGGTAGACAAGGTAAGAAAGCCCAGCTCTATCCAAGTTTCATGTATTGACCTTCTCGTAGTGAACTTGTCAATTTCTCTCTCTCTAAAGCTGATGATAATGGGTGTGGGAGATGAAGATGCTGTCATCAAGGAAAAAGCACAGATTTTAATTGAGGATGTAATCAGGGATGCAAAAGAGCATCTTCGAGATTTGCAAGAAAAAGAGAGAGGTATTAAAATACAGAGGCTGCTCCATTGAAAGTCCTTTAGTGTGTCAGAGCCCCATCAAGCGGCTTAAGCAGTATATTGTCTGTTTGCAGAAGCTGAGTACATCATCCAAAACATTCAATGGACCTCATGCAAGGACTTTACAGTGGAGAGGGGACAGCAGCAAATTGAGGAATACATGTCAGTAAGTTACAGAGCCATTCTTTCATTCAGTATAGCTGTAAACGCACCGAGCCAACATGGCCTGCTCCCTCTGAAGTTGATGAGCGAAGTTACGATCTATTATTTATTGCTGGTAGTACTTACAGTCTACTTTCCAAACGGAGGCCCAGCACCCTTTGTCCAGATGTGTTTGTAGAGCAGTCTACCTTTACAGTGCCCCATAAGTGTGGGGGGGGGCAGAGAGGGGTTTGAACTTCTCCACCTGACTCAATGGTGGCAGCCTAACAACTTGAGAGCTTTGAACACCCACTGAGATGTCACTTGAGTCATGCAGAGAAGGTGCTTGGACATTTTCTGGAGCTTGGTTCTGTTCCCTGATCGCTGCGAATACTCCTTTTGTGCTTCTGAAACCCTTCTCACTGTTTTGGGCATCCTGCCCCCAATTCGCTTCCTCAGCAGGCCTTTTAACTACTCAATGGCACCCTTGGGTGGCTTTCCAATTGGTCGGCATGCCCTCTCTCCTCATGTGCTTGGGTGCTCTCCATTTCCTTATTGTTCCTATCTGCAAAACTCAGTGTCCTAATGGCCTTTGGATGAGACTCAGGTATGCCCATGCAGTGAAATTGCCTTTGGAAGCTTAGGCTCAGCTCCTCACAGATATTTATTTGCAATCAATGGGAGTTAGGCACCTAAGCCCTTCTGAGGACCTGGGTTTAGGCTATCTAATAGGTTCTTTTTCACTGTCACCTTCACTAGACAGCTTTTCACAAATATTACATGAAAAATCCAAGAACCTGAATAGAGCTTAAAGTACAGCTGAGGGTCTAGTGCCCCATGAATACAGGAAATGCCAAAGCAGAAGACAGCACTGTTTCCTCTGGTGTAGTGGATTGCTTGCCTCCAGTGGTGACCTGTTAAAATCCCATCTCTAATGCTGATTTCATGTGGCCTGGGAGAAGTTACTTAGAGCCAATATTTGTAAGTACCTGTAAATTTTAGGCATCCAAATTTTGAGACCCCTTGGGTCTGATTTTCAGAAACACTGAGCACCTGCAGTTCTCATTGCACCCATCTGGAGCTGAGGGAGCTCAGCAACTCTGAAAAACCAGGCTTTTGGTGTCTAACATGAGCCCCCCAAAACCTGAGGCATCCAAAGTTAGAGACACATTTTGAAAACTTGGGCCTAAAGCTGTGTGTCTTCATGTCCCCATCTGCAAAACAGGGAAAATAGTCACTTGCCTCACCTCATGTTCATGGTTTTTAAGGTGCTTTGTATAAGAAAAGTGCCACAAATTAGAAATGCACCAAGTCAACTACGGTAGGCAATATTGAATGAAGAAACATCCTTCTGAATTCTACAGCCAATCAAGCTTTTTTGCTTGGAAGCATTAGGATGACAACCCAGCTAACTTTAACTTGCCTTCTGTTATTACAAACGCTGCTCTGTGTACATTGAATCTTCTAGGAATCTTGTTAAACTATTTGCCTCAGTAATATGCTGCAGAAATAAGTTCTTGAGGTGACTGTGATTAGACAGTTTTTAAAAGTAGCATTTCCTTTTTGCCATGTCCCCTCAATCTTGATGTGTGTGGCAGAGTTAAACAAGAGCAACACAATCTCTTTTTTTCCCCACTTCCCTTAAGTCATCTGTACTAGAGAGTGGAAGTCTTATAGTGTGGTGTATGTTCAGCAGACGTGGGAGTTTCATGGGAGCTGGCTTCACTGGTCAGACTATCTCCAGGAACAAGAACTGACGTACAGCAAGAGGTACCACTACCGGGTTCGCTGGAGCATCCCAACATGCAGGAAGCCCATCCCACGAACAACAGCATGCATCTATTTCATCATTGAGATCTCCAAAATTAAACCACCTGTACGTATTCAAAGTGTTACTCAACCATCTCATTTTCCCCTTTGAAATGTGAAAGTAAAAAAATTTCACTTTACTCCCTCTGTGGAATGAGAAAGCAGTAAATTAAATTATTACAGTATGTAAGGTGGGGGGGGGGGGGCTGTCAAAATTTGTCCGAGTAAGTTAAGTGAAGTTCATAACTGCACAAGTGATTAGATCAATACTTGAGCCCTGTCAAGATTCTGGTTTGAATCGGTCTCTCCACAAAATGAGAAAACATCCTATAATGTGCTGTGACTAATATTCCAGGAAGGGGCCTGTGATATGAATGCTACAACCTGAGAGACCCTCACTAAAATTGATAGTTCTTTGGCCTTCCCTCCCCTTTGCTGCTAAAATGTAACCTTAGAGTGCATGCTACTGTGGTCCTTTCATTCATTTTACATTGGTTGCAAATGTGCTGTAATACTATGAAGAACTATCACAAAACTAAATGTCAAAATAATTGAAGTTTTCACTGACCCACCTGACTTCCTTTGATGGTTTTTGCTTACTCACTCAGTTGCAATTCTGTGGTTTGTCCAGTAGATCTCCCACTCTGTAATACGACTTGGTAAAATCTAGCTGTCTGGCTCGAGGAAGACTTAGAATTGTGTGTAAGCAAATACCTTCTGCTCTTAGAATAAGATAACAGATGACATTGTTCTAGCCATGCAACCTTTCACAAGAGAGAATTGTAATGGATAAAAATGCCTACTTTAACTGTACTCTCGGAAACGTCTGAACTGTACCCCCACTTTCATCTATTGCAGACCTTGCCAGTTGAGGTATTCTTCATTTTGGAATCAAATAGGTTCATTCACAGGTATATTTTTTTCTGTAGCTTTTTTTAAAGCAATGAACCAGTGTAGAAGGGCTCTAGCAACTGTGCATAAACCATGGTTAATTTCAGGTATGTCCAGCTATATTAGAAATGGGTACAGATAGGCCCGACCCCACCACAGCTGACTGTGTCAGGGAATCAGCGCCAGCAGGCTGATGCTGTCTGGCCCTGCCCTGCTGTTGGCTGCTCTAACTTACACCAGCTGGGGATCTTGTGTTTTGGCCATACCCTCCACCAGGGCTGAGTGGTTGTGACGTAAGTCAACTATGGTGACACAACAAATTCTGGGGCCTCCCCCCAGGGAAAATTCCAGGCTGTTTCTGGCATTTGTGGCACAATACGGGTGAAGCAGGGCTAAGAGTCTAATCCGTGAGGTGTATGTGGAATGCTAATAACAACTCACAGCCTTATACAAACTGGGAGCCCAACCTAGCTCCACTAGCATTCGAACAAGATCTATGTAAATTTATCTTTTTATATCCCAAGCAAGTTGTAGGACAGTGCTTCAGCAGAGGCAGGAAAGTGAGCTGGCTATAGCCGGGTTCTTAAAAAAAAATCCTCTCTATGCGACTCAAGGAAACCACACTAAAATCCCACCAGCAAAAAAACACTCAAACCCCACCGAGCTAGCATAGTTCTTTATCCCAGCATGTACATGTTCCATGGGTGTCTATTTCCTGCGTACTGAATTAGTGATGGATTTACACAGGCCTAAAAAGCCTCATTCTTCCAGGGGATAGGCTTGCCCACTTCAAAGGGCCTCTTTCCAGCTGCCAGAACTCTGATTTGCAGCTGACTGCTACCTTTATTCTTACACTGTTTGTTCTGTTTTTTTCTAGACCAGGACAGTGTCGGTTTAGAGAAAAGTGGCTCAAAGACATCATTGAAAGCAAGAGAATTCTCATGGAGAGCATAACTTTCTAAATAAAGATTTGCTTCAGATTAAATCCAATTCAAAAGGGCACCTACAATCTGTTGGTGTTATATGGAAATAAACTAAGGGCATGGGAACAGGCTTCTTTGTTTTGCCTTTCCTTCTCTTTTACTAGCCCTTCTGAATTAGATCGTACAAGAATGGTACCTGGCTACTACATCATGCAGACATGTTTTAAATTAGTGTGACATTAACATCGACAGCTTAAGGACCTGATCTTGCAACTGGCTCTGCACAGACACATAGGAAACGCCAGCAGAAGAGAGTTCCAAGATCAGGATATACATAGTTTAAAATGATGAGAGGTAGGTTAAGCCTAATGTTATGATAAAACAAGGTTTATAAATCCAACAGAAGTGGATAACAGGATTTCTAAAGTTTTTATGGAAACCTACCACAGGGTGTAAGTATTTCCACCCCTTAGAACTAGAAACCAGGGATTTTAAAAGTACATTCAGATGCTATTTTACTTTAAAAAAAAAAGTATATAAGAAAGAATAAGTCAAAGGATATACAGGATACTCATTTTGGAAATATGATGACCAGATGGCAATGGGGGAATACTGGATAAGAATTGATCAGGAGTAGGCCTCTAACCGCAAATCTTAAGAGATTAATACTACTGAAAAAAGAAAATTAAAATACAAGGAGTTAAAATCGTAAGGGTTTAATCTAGAAGATTTCCAAGAGGAAAGAAATTCAGAATTGGAATTAAAATCCATCCTCTGTTACTACTTATGTATTTCCAGGACTTCTAAACACTGGTTACTACTGCCCCGCACCTGAGAGATATATTTATGTACAGCAGTTAAGCAGAGAAGGAGACAAGCTTTTAGTTCTTTCATTCAGCGTCCTGGGATTTTGGAGGTTCTAGGCCATACCCTTAAAGTTACTACTTCTATAATATACACTGCTTGTGATCTTTTTTAAAATAGTTGAAACCAAGATCTATTAAATTACAAATATATTTCTATTTACAAATGGAATCTGAACCACAAGCCATGAAGTGAGTTTTCTTCCTCAAAACTACTAAAAGGAAACCATAAATGTACAGTGTGTAAAGAACTTTTCGCAATTGCATCATAAATGAACAATCATCAAATCTAAATGGCTATTTAGGAATTCCTTATTTTTTGCTACTAATAGTAGTCTGTTCATGGTGGTGAAGTCTAGTCTGATTTTGTCCATGATGATTAACCAAAATAAATGGAAGATAGTTATGTTTCGTTTCACCAGCAGCAGCCCAGCTGATGATGGTATCCTGTTGTGTCCATATCCAGGTCTAATACAGTGCATTACCATCTTGTAGGATCATGAATCTCCTTGAGTGCTCCTCAGTCTCATTCAGGATTCTGTACTTCCCCTAATGGCAGCTGCCTACAGCTGGTGAATGAGTTGTCCAAGAAAGCCTGCTAAGGGTGATTGTTTCTTGATACAAATGATCCAGTCCTGAGAAATGCATCCCATCGGGTGGAAGGCACTGCAGTACTTTACAGCTGTTTCCAAGTCACAAGAAGGTGATAGCCGCTGTTTACTACAATCCGTGCTGTACAATTGGGGGGAAAAAAAAGGGGGGGTGGGGGGGAGTTATTTGTCTTCTTTGCCCTTAGTCTTTCTGTAGACCATCTCCCGGAAGCTAGCCAGGATCTTGTTCTCTCGCTTCCGTCTCTCCTCCTGGTTGAAAGATGCCAGAGCTCTCTTCTCATCGGCACTGTAGATCTGGTTCTCTTTACGCAGACGCACAGCTTCCATTCGGCGATGCCTGAGGAGAACATTGCATTTGTCAGGAGGCAAAAAACCATTTATCCCTCTTTGGGAGACTATTTCCCCACCCCGCATTGCACAGTCTACACTGCCTGTCCTATTATCCAATATGCTATCTGGAACTCACCAACACTGCCGTCTCTATTATCTAAACATCAGGCTTCCAGTGATCTGAACTCAGACTATATTTACATTCTAGTTCAGTTATAATACCTAGCTCTTATATCGTGATTTTTCATCTGTAGATCTCGAAGAAGTTTCTAAAGGAGGTCTGAATCAGTATCCCCATTTTACAGAGGGGAAACTACTGCAGAGTATATTTGTCCTTGGGAAAACATACCTGTAACAAACTTACTGTAGATCAGCAGAGATGAACAAGTATGTTTGTAGTCGCAGACTGTTTAACCTTTTTGATTGTTGCATAATATATACACGTAGCAACTTTTCTTTGGTGCTTTCAACTGGGTCTCCTACGCAGTCGTAAATCTCACCTTAAGTATCATCATCAAAAAACCCCCTACCTGCTACCACTCATTACATAACCAGAGCTCTCAAACGATGCGATCTCTTCACTGGTCAGGCCAATTTCACCTCTTCGAGGGATGCGTTTTCCAGCCTTTACGTACTCTGCCATAGCTGCACCTTCACCAGGCAGCAAAGCGTGGCCATAGCTTTAATTAAAAAAAAAAAAAAAAGTCATCAGTTTCAAACTGAAGCGGTCACAAGAGTAATTAAATCCATGAGCGAACGCAGAGGAGCCCTGATAAATCTAGCACTGAGAACTCAACTAAGTGATATGTATTTCATGCAACCAGAGCAGCAGCAGAATTAACAGTTTATTCAAACTCTTGGACATGACATACTGGAACACTCGCTCCCATGCTGGATTTCCAGACTCACTGAAGCAAGGAAGTTTGTAACAAAAGGTTCCATTTACTGCAGGACGGCCTTCCTCTGGGCGGACACGTTACTGAAGCATTACTGGTGCTCTGGGACAGCTGAAGCGGAAGGGTCACTAAGAGTAACTCACTTGACCTCTCGCTATTCATCACCCTATATAGCCATTTCTCCAGTTAATGTCTGTGTTTCCTTTATTCTGGCAGTTTCCATCAATGAGAGAGATTGTAAGTCATGAGCTGAATCAAAATTAATTAATTATAATGGAGAATTTGATTTAATGGTAAGCTGGGATAAAGTCACCACATTGCAGAAAGTGTCTGAAAAAATAATACTGTTACATGGCCACTCTATTGAAAACAATGTAACAAACTGTCTAACAAAAGTTACCAGGGACACATACTGCAAGTTCTAGCTGATTTCAGTAGGTTTTCAGTTTAAGAATAAAACACAGATTTAGTGCCTCTAACAAATGAAAGTCTGCGAGACAACATCACCTTCACTCCTGGCTACAGGTACTATCTGGCATGGCCGCCTTCATGTTTATTTTCCTTGATTTGATCTGTTTGTGTAAATCATATATGACTACTTACTTCAAAGGCCTATCGTCTTGAGATGCATGCATTTTTGGAGCTTCTGGTCCAATTAAATTATCAGCGTCTGTATTTTCTGCAATACAAATAATCACAAATATTATTGCTTTACCCTCTGCTTTGCACAAATCTGTCACACACCTGATTAAGTCAGGTCAGTTACACAGGACATCAACATATCAGCAACTGATATGACTGAACACAATACCTAGGAGTTTAACACAAGTGTTAAATAGAAAGAACCTACTTGATCTCTCAATCCAGAGATCATCCCCTTGAAGAGCTTCATCATCAGAATCTTCACTACTTGAATCACTGGATTTCTTCCTACTCCTCTTACTCTTCTTTTTCTTAGACTTCTTTCTGTACCGAAGTTAAAGATGAGACAGACAGACATTTATACGCCTAACAGGGAAAAGGGAATAGTGCTAGAGGCCAGGCTTACTTGATCAATTTTTCAAGCAGCATCCCAGTGGAGGGTTCAATTGGTATCTATCTGTTCAGTAAGTCACAAAAAACATTTCATTCTACAGATCCAACAAGTACCATTGTGGGTCTTCCACACACCATTCTTCGGCAGATTCCTCTTTCAAGTTTGGACTGCGTCCTTCATTAGCCAGAATTCAGTTGGTCTGAGGTAGAGTCATGAAGATTCTGAAGTGAGGCTATTACATGATACCATGGGCCCCTTAACTACAGGAGACACAGAAGTGTTGGCCCTTCCTTACTCATCAGCTAGGGAAACAGTATCATAATATCGCTGTTCCCTCATGGAAGACACATACAGATTTAAAAACAGCAGTGTTTTAAATGCAATATTTTAAGAGACTGCTCTTACTTTCTATGTTTCTTTTTCTTCTTTGTTTTCTTTTTATCTTCATCTGAAAAATCAAACATACAATCACCAAAAAAACCCACGGTAATAAAATGAAGAAAGTACCGCACTTTATTGGAAATACAACCCGCCTCCCACAACAGCAGCTAAAGTAAGGTGGAGAGAACTAGTATTACAACATTGAGCTACTCACCTGGGATAAAAGTAGAAATGCCCCTGAATTCCTCAGTTCACCCTACACCAGAATGGCTTAGTGATTAGCTACTACTCATGGGGGAATTCTGCACCACTGTGCATATGCAGAATTCATGTCCAGTGCAGAATTTTTTCGCCCACAGAAAATACATTCTGCTGAGAAGTGCTGCAGTTACGTCTTTCACCCATCGTAGGCCGCTGTGGCGCCAGAACAGCCTGCTGCGTTCATCGCAGCACCCTGTCAGTGGCGCCAGTTTAGGACAGATAGAGTGGGGCACATCAAGCTGGGTTGGGGGGGGGGAGGTCACAGACTGGGGTTCAAAAGGGCTAGTATGTGTATGTGCAGGGAAATGACTGGGCATGGGCTCAGGAACTACTGGGGTGACAACACTGAGCCAGGGGCTGAATGTGAGGGGTGCTGCAGGGACACACGGGGACAGGGGCAAATGTGCCTGACTGAATGGGAGAGGCTTGGAGTTGGCCAGGGTCTGCATGGGGGAGACTCCCCAACTCTCTAACAATCCCCACCCCTGAAAGCCCCATGCCCATGTTTCATACTTCTCCCATCCACACCCACCCTCCAGGTTCACTCCCAGGCTCCTCTCCCTGAGCTCCTCCGTTACCCAACTCCCCCAAGGCTTTGCACTGCTTCTGAGGGGTGTGGGAAATATGTTTCTGTATTGTAGTTTAAGTGAATTACTTGAAGTTCTGTATTAATATGCCTAGTAAGGAATCTATTTGTCCAAAAAACATTGCCTGAATCTTTTTTTTTTGGTCTGTATTGTTACAGACATACTTGCTGACAGGTATTTTGAAATAAATTACCAAAATAATTGAAACTGGCGTGATTGTATTGTGTTATTTTGACAAATAAAATATGGAGAATTTGCAGAATTCTAAAATATTAAGCGCAGAATTCCCGTAGGAGTAACCGTGCATTAGAGGGGAAGGTCTCAATTCCAGGTCCTTTACAATATCCAAACACAGTCAAAACAATATTATTCAGTGTACTCATATACTATCACCACCTGAACGGAAATGCCTGATGGATTAAATTCAGGGTACCATTCCCTGATGGCCAAACCCCATGTACAGGAACAAGAGACACTGTAAACTCAACAGAACAGTGAAAGAATTTAAAATAAAGGATTAGTGATTAATTTCTATCGGAATGGCTACTGAAGTCCAGCAACAGAGGCTGTATGTTGCCTCTGGTCTAGAATGTTGTGACTTCACATCCTGCACAAAGTGGATTAGGGCTGAGAGACTTCACAGAGGATGTGTTTTGAGGAGACATTTGAGTAGAGAGGGTGGTTATTTGGTGCACAGGAACAGAGGCTATTCTAAATACAAGAGGTAGCACTGAGATGAGAATGAGAAAAGGCACAAAGGGAAACCGTTCAACATTAGTCTTGAATAGAGCCAGAAAAAATTAGAGCTTAACACAGGTACAAGTAGAATTAAAAAAAGCTTCACTACAATTTATATGGATCTTGGGACAAGAGAAAAATTTGTCTTCAGAACGTATTCTGTAGGTCAACAGATTCACAGATTTTTTTCCCCATAACGAGCAACTAATGTATGAAATCCCAGAATATCACGAGGATGCCAACACAACAGATGCAATATTCCACATGATTATAAAGAACACATACAATAGGTTTCAGTCCATACAGTTTAATAGAAGCCTTTTTTCTTACCACTGGTGTTTAGCTCAGACTCAGACTCGCTGTCACTGTCCCCAGAATGCTTTCTGTGTTTTCTTTTGGATCTCTTTCTTTTCTTTTCCTTTTTCTTCTTCTTCTTCTTTTTCTCTTCTGTAAAGATTTAAAAAGAGAATGTTACCTGCAAGATGATTATAGTCTGGCACTCCATTAATATTTTTGGATCCTAGTATGCTAGCATCCCCCTCTCATGGAACTCTATCATGCCGGCTTTGCTGAGTCCTACTGAAGTCAGTAGAAGTCTTGACGAATGATGAAGTCTTTGTAAGTAAGGTGAATAGATTCTAACCCTCAATCTTCTGTTAGCGTGCAAACAACTTCTATGGTCAAAACGAAATACCTTCTGAACTGGAATCTGAAGAGCTACTCTTCTTAGATTTCGCCTCCTCATCTTCTACTGGGGTATGCTCATCGGAACTGAACAGAAACAAAAATATCTTAATTATGAAATATGATTTGAAGTGCAGATTATTTATCCAAAATCAAACACACATATAATTGTTTGAAGATTCAGAGCCTGTGTTAGTAATGAATGAAACCATTAAATAGCTAATATTTGAGTCACTCTCTGAACCACAAGACACCGTTATTTGATCTACAACTGCTGAAACCTCATGTAATTGATCTGTTGGGATTACATGAAAAATTGTATCCAGTTATGACTGTTTAGTGATTTAACTTTGGAGACGCGTAACATGAATTATAAAAAAAGCAGAACAAGAACATTTCTGTAAAGTAATAGTAACATTTAATAACAATACTATTTTAACATGAGACTCCAGACCAGAGTTCCTGAAGGAGAAAAACCCGCAAGAGAAATTACTTACTCTGGGTCAGGAACCTTTGGTGACAGTCCCCAGACTTCAGGTGCTCCCAGTTCACCAATCCTCTCTCTCTCATTTAGTCTCCTGTAAAGGCAGATACTGCATTAAAACCTAATGTGCTAATATTCGAAACCTGAGTAGTTTGTGTTTAGCAGCATTTCTAGTCTCTGAAATTAGATTTCGTGAAAGGATATTTTCTTCACTTTAGTATTTAAAATTTGTTTATTCCCTCCAAAACCAAGACTTAATTCAATGTTAGTTTTCTCAGTCACCAAGGGGACGGGAACCAATGCAAGTCTGAGAAATCTTAAAGCAGACCTCTGCAAGCTTCAGTTAACCCTCAGACTTTGTAGCCTAGTAAAACAGGATTTTTGGCCACATATGTAATGTTCCAAATTAATTGTCTTAGGAAGTGGATGTAATCGTCACAGACAGACACATTATTTGTTATTATGAAAACTAAAAGGCAAAGGTAACTAGTCTGTGGCAAATTATTGCACGAGACATCCCTCTGGCTGCCCTGATCTATAAAATGGAAAATATAATCTGTAGAGACAACAAATTCCAATATGTGATTCTTTGCTTTTGAGCAGAACCATCCATTGCATGTTCACACTTGTCATCGCTGTAGGCTGTATTATTTCCAAGCTTGTCACCGCTGCAAGCTATTCAAGATAGCTTAATGAGCTGGGCCCTATCATACCTTTTGGGCTACACCATTACATTAATACAGATGACTCAAATCCACTTCATTTCATGTCCTTTGGGGCTCCTAATTACCTCCCCCACAGTTTCTTTAATGGATAAAATTAAGGCAAAACTGACAAAGTCTCCCAAAAACGAAGGTGGAACAAGCAATGAATCTGGTAGCTAAGTGGTGAGCAGCCATGGGTCATTTAAAACAAGACTGGAGAAGGCACTTAAAAATACTCTGCAGGGAACACTCCTCCACTTGGAAAAAGGGAGGGTCTCTCATGTCTGTGGGACCAAGGATAGTGGACAGAGAGAGGAGGCTGCAGGGACCATATAGCCAGAGCGTGGGTGGGATGGACCCTGGGTGCGCTGCCAGGCTTGGGGGTCTGGTTCTTGGCGTGGGGGCCAGGGCAGGGTGTCCGATGATCAGGGATGAGAGGACGGTGCTTTTTCGAGATGGCTGAGGCTGGTTCTTGCCCCTGCCTCTCCTCACAACACCCTGGCTCGGGTCGGGGGCGACTCGGGGGCCCGGGGTTAGGGGCTCGCCTCAACCGCAGGATCTCCTCCTTCTCCTTCTCGTAGTAGTCCGGCCACTGCTTCCCGCCGCCGCCGCCGTGGTGATGGTGCCCGTGGTGAGCGGAGGAGGAGCGCGGCCCGCCCGGCGTGCGCTCCCGGGAGCGGGACCAGCTGCGGCTCCGCCGGTGGCCCGAGTGCTTCACGCCGTTGCGCTCCCGGGACCGCGACCTCCTGCCCCGCTTCTCGGGAGACGCAGGTCGGTGGGGGCGGCTGGGTCTCGGGGGTGAGGGGCTCGCCGAGGAGCTGCTGCTGCCGCTGCTGCTGCCGCCCTTCCGCCGGGAGCCTGGGGGGCTTCGAGACCGGGACACCGGGGCCATCACGGCCTCCCCGGGCCGGGACCAGGAGAAGCCTCCCGGGCTGCTACCCTAGCGCCAGCAGCGACCGCGGGGTACTTCCGGGTGGCGCACTAGTGAACCGCCCCGCGCACCACCACTTCCGGTCGCTGCACTCTTCCCTCGTGAGTAAGAAAGTACTTCCGGGTACCTCCATTGACATCCGCCCCCAGGGAAACAACTTCCGAGTGCTACCGCCAAACCCTTCCGGTACTCGTGCCAAGAGGAAAGGAACATCCGAGTGCACACACACTAGCTCACCGCACTGCAACGAGGCTGTGTGGTTTGGTTCCTAGGCCAGGTTTCGTTGCGGGATGCACGAGAAGGGGCAGGGGACCGAAGGGCCAGGTAAGGAGACGGACGCGGTGCGGGGAACGAGGGGAGGAGCGCAGCCGGGGCAGCGCCCCGCGGGCCCCATCTGGCGGCTGGGCAGCCTGGCCCCCCACGCGCGGGAGCCGAGGTGGGAGGGCACAGGAGCGACCCCCCCCCCCGCCCCCCACGCGGGTGCAGGGGAAACAGCCCGCCCTGTGGCTAGGGGGCAGGACGGGAGCTCAACACCCCCACCCACCACACCCCGCCCCCTGCTGGGGATGGGGTCCCCCCCCTCAGGTTCCGGGGAGGGGGCGGGCCTGAGCCACTGTGGAGGAGCAAGAGCCAGTGACCCTGCCCGCAGTGATGAGCCTGATTCGCCCCAGGGAACCGGCCTGGGGCCCGTATCTGCACTGGCGCAGCTCACAGCCCAGCCGTCCGATGGTAGCAGCTTTTAGTCCCTACTTGAGGCAGCCAAGCAGCAGCGAGAGGTCTCTGGATCCCATCCCAACCCCTAGTTCCCTCCGCTTCCATTGCTGCCGTGAGGTGTCACTGGGTCATGTAATCAGGGGCTCTACAAAGGTGCCATTAAATAAGGAGGAGCCAGAAGCCTGCCGGAGAGGGAAGTGCACAAAGAGAACAGGAGTATCTGCAGCCAAAACCTGTGTGTTGGCATTGTCATCGGCACCCCGTCCTGTGCGAGCTCTGAGACGCACAGTGATAACCTGGCAAGCTGCTCACAGTGCTTCAGTCAAAGGGATGAATAGTGGGTTTGAGTGAAATAAAAGTACTGTCATAAAAAGACTTTGCCTCACTGATCCATGCTCTATTGTGCCTACTCTTGATAATTACAGTGCCCTCTACATGGGAATGAGTATGCAAGTTCTGGAAAAGCCTCACAATACAGCAGCCCATATTATTGGCCAACATCAAAAAGCAGATGTGCATCTCTGCAGTCTCGTGCCGTCAGCAACTACACAGACTAAGCTTTGAATGCCAGATAGACACTTCAAAGTCACAGTACTAATCTCCAAAGTTCTCTCCTCAAATGGGATGTGTCTCATCTGCCTGAATTAACATCCATGACACTTGCACTTCTCAGGAATGATGCAGCCAGTTGCACTTCTCAGGAATGATGGAGCTGTCCACAACAAGGACAATATTTAGAATGAGTAGAAACAGCACTTTTTCAGTGGACAGCTCATGGTTATGGAATTCCCTTCCCCAAGAAATTAGAAGGACAGACTCTTCCTGCTTTCATGTGTAAGTGCAAGATCCAACATTTTCCCCTTAGTTTTCCTGCAACAGTTAACCCCCCCCACACACACACACCAAACAATCCTCTCCCCCAACCAAAGAACTGGTGCCACAAAACCCCTCCCTGTAAGTGGATATAGGGGAGAGAGAGAATCTGCAATTTGCTATCTGCTTCCATTTGCTTGCAGTGGACTAAGATGCATTGTGGTTATTGTGGTAAAAATATATGGATAGAAAGTTATTAAAAGTAGGTGGCTTTAAATAACAAATGTAATTTTTTAAAAGTGCTCATGTTTGAAAACTTGACTTCAGGGGCTGGATGGCTGAGGGCATATATAAGTGGTATGGAGTCTTTCACATATAGGTCAACACTATGAGTCAAACCCTAGTTGGTAGAAACTAAAAACTATTTCCATCTGATGGTTGTTATGGTGGCTTTGATCCAGTTCTCAAGGAACGGGTCTACAAAAACAGTATCTCAGTTTACATTAATAATATTGTTGGCATTTACAGCACAAAGGCTTTACTCTTGTTGGTGAACAGTTACTTACAGTAGTAGTGCCATTAGCTTCAGTGTGATTATCACGTGAGTGACTGCTCACCAATGTGAATAAGGTCTCCACAATCTGGGACCAAGTTTTTAGTGGGTTGTGGAAACTGATTTTCACTGGCACTCTAAAACTGGTCTTTCCAGCACAGGGTTGAGAGCAGGGACACCGGCATTGCTGTTATCAGTGTTGTAAATATTATTTGGATAAATAGAGGGCATCAGTCTGTCAATGTAGAACATTTCATCAGCACTGAAGGAATAAACAAACATGAAAAACAAAGAAAAAAAAAACATTATGTTTTCATTAGTCCTTAGAACATGAGACTTAGTGTTTGGATGGAAAACATGTTCTTTTTAACTTTTTTTTAAAAAATCCTTAAACAACAGGTGCACCTTAGAATCATAATAAGCAACACGGTAATAATCCAGAGAGTTATGAAAGTTATGTAATAAAAGTAAACAGCCCTTTGCTTTCTAGGGTGGGTGCCAGGGGAAGAAATCTTTATCAAGGATGTTTTCTTTAATTAAAAAAAAATAAAAAAGCCCGTTTGGAGGTAACAGTTTTTCTTTTGCGTGGGGAAGTACAGTATAATATTGTCCTGACATCAAGTCAGCTTGCCATAAATACCCAAAGAAGCATTTCATAATATTATCCCATACTGTAAGGCCTATGCCATGTTATGTAGGCCAAAATCAAATCAAATAGAAGGATATATCTGAATTTTGTTTATAGTTGGACAGCCATTCCAGTTACCAGGTCTATAATGTGTGGTATGAGCAGCATCTGGAAGCAGCAAGAAATCTGTTCAAATTGTATATTGAAATTGGTAAACATACAGCCTTACATGAGACGTGCTTGTACAAAGAGAGTTACTAGAGAGCTGCACAATGCATTGTATTCTTATATTATGTCTCTATGCAGTTAGGTTGGGATACCTCTTCCATTGCCGTAAGTACTGTGGGGATCATGACAGTGACAACATCAGAGGACATCACTTGCCTTATGCTTTTGAGTAATCTCTAGTGAAATTAGATAATGATAACTTTTTTTAAAAGGACACTACGTATGTTAGTGGTAGGGCTCACTGAATGAGTCCAGGGAAAATCTAACCCAGCTGCACTGTTGTCTGCTGAACCTGGACTTCATGAGGTAAGGCTCAGTGGTACCAGGAAGCTGAAGGCAGTCAGAGTGGAAGACCCTGAAATAATGTAGTGGAAGCACTGCCCAAGTTAGCACAGCAAGTGTGGAAGCAAACAACTTTCATTCTAATACTGAGAGTGGGAGGAGAGAGGTGAATTGAGTACAGGTCAGCGAGCCTGAGTTCTAATCCCAGCTCTGACACAATCTGTCTGTGGAACTAGACTAACTTGAGGTCAGAATTTCAAATCAGCTGAGCACCTCCTGCCCCCAGTGAAGTCACTCAGCTTTCAGTTGCACTGAAGGCAGCTGGGGTTGCTCATCACCTCTAAAACTAAGACCATGAATCTCTCCTTTAGTTTTTCTGTTGGTAAAATGGTGATTAAAATACTCACCTACCTCTCAGGAGTCTTCTGTGCATTAATTAGTTAATAGTTGTAAAACAGCATGTGGGCCTGTTAACAGAAAGTCTTCCACAGACTTTCATGGGAATTGAATCAGGCTTTATAACCATATTAAAAGCCGACCAACACATAAAATACTGCCATGCAAAACAAAAAATAGACATGGAAATTAGTGTTTTACAGTCCTTCTGGCATCAGAGTGTTTCCGGCATCAAAATATTGCCCTTTGTATAGAATATTATTTCTGTCCCTAGAGGTAGTCCAGGCTAAAATGACTCATATTTTAATTGTTACTGAAAATTCAACCTAGATATTCAGTGTAGGTATTTCTGGCTCCTGACATGTTCATGAAAGGTTGGTTCTATTATTTAGTGCCTGTTTATCAAATTTTATTTATTCTTTTAAAATAAATTAAGTATAAATCTTTATCATGACTGAAGATTTCCCCCCGTCTCCCAGAATTAAGTCTTTAAAAAAAGCTCTCTGTCCCTAAGTATTTCTGCCTTGAACAGGTTTTTTTGAAAAAGAAAACTACTCTTAAGATGGTTTAATTTCAAACTTCCCGTGTATTGCTGAACTGTAACTATTATTTCTTTTTCCTGCAACAACTTATAAATTGATTCCTTGAATTTGTACTTTACAGTCACACTTTCAGCCGGATCATTTATTTACATATAAACTAGCTGTTCCGGTGTATTTAACATTTTTCTTTTCAATTCCAACAACACCATCTGACTCCCAGGACGGTACCTTTGACCCAAGACTGTTCTTCCCCATCAAATACCCTAACAAAATTGTGCACAGGATCTAATACATATGGTTCATCTAATGCACTATAGTACTACTTTCTTTTATACGGTTCTTCATATATGAACTACACCCCAAAATGCTTTTTAGATTTAAATAAAAAATAATGGTGGAAAAGCAAGATTAAGAGATGTAGGCAAGAAAAAAAGAGCGAGACCTTTCTAATTTGGAACTCTGCAAACAGATGGTGAATGGGTGAGGTGGATAGATATATTAAAGCTTTTCCAGATGGCAAGAGCTTCAGAGTCTCTGTCCCAACCGTGGCAAGATTATAAATAGGGTCCTACCAAATTCACAGTCATGAAAAATGCGTCATGGACTGTGAAATCTGGTCTCTTCCATGAAATCTGGTCTTTTGTGTACTTTTGCCCTATACTATACAGATTTCACAGAGGAGACCAGCGTTTCTCAAACTGGGGGTCCTGGCCCAAAAGGGAAAGTCACAAGGTTATTGTAATATTGCCACCCTTAATTCTGCACTGCCTTCAGAACAGGGTGGCCAGAGAACAGCAACTGCTGGCCAGGTGCCCAGCTCTGAAGGCAGCGCCTTGCCAGCAGAAGCACAGAAGTAAGGGTGGCAGGACCATACCAAGCCACCCTTACTTCTGTGCTGCTGCCCTCCAAGCTGGGTGGTCAGAGACTGGCAGTTGCCGGCCGAGGGCCCAGCTCTGCAGGCAGCAGCACAGAAGTAAGGGTAGCAATACCATACTTACTTCTGCGCTGCTGCTGGTGGTGGTGCTGTTTTCAGAGCTGGGCTCCCAGTCAGCAGCCACCGCCCTCCGGCTGCCCAGCTCTGAAGACAGCACCGCTGCCAGCAGCAGGGCGGAAGTGGGGGGGGGGAGGCGCGCAATACTGCAACCTCCCTACAATAACCTTGCAACCCCCACCAAACTCCCTTTTAGGTCAGGACCCCTAGAGTTACGACACTGAAATTTCAGATTTAAATATCTGAAATAATGAAATGTACAGTTTTTAAAATCCTGTGACCGTGAAATTGACCAAAATGGAGGATGAATTTGATAGGGCCCTAATTATAAAGAGGATCAGAGAGGCAGCTAGTGCTTCTCTGATGCAGACTTCACTGTGTGAAATCAGAAGGTATCACAATAAACCTTCTGCACAACTTGAAAAAGGAGAAAATGATGCTGGCTTGGAAGAAAAACTGATTTCAGAGCTAGACAATAGATTTAGATCTCCATTTTTTTTAGACTGGCCAGTGATTTTGGGTGCCTAACAACTGGAACCTGATTTTCAGGAGCTCTGGATGCTCAGCACTTTTTGAAATTGAGGCCCAAGGGGGCAAGCTCCTCAAAGGTATTTAGTTGCCTAACTCCTACTGATTTCAGTGGGAGTTAGGTGTCTAATATCTTTGAGGATCTGGTCCAGGCAGCTCAAGTAGGGCTCCCAAAAACAGGCCCACCCAAATCAGTGTCCATTTTATTTTTGAAGTGTTGGCTGTTAAGGCTTACGACTGAAAACAGGTGCGAAAGAAAAGAGATTATCTCATTAAGGGAGAAAGCTGAAAGGCAGGAAAATGATTTGGTTTTGACCATCAGTTGTTCTTTTGACAAGAAAGCAATGGTTTGTATACTTAAAGTAATCCCGTCATGTAATAAGTAAATCAGAAGACTCTTTCACAGAGAGAAAACTGAATGAAAAGCACCATTTTAAGGTAGATGCTAAGAAGGAGGCTGTTTTTTCCCCACTTTATCATTAACTCTGTTAAGACATCAGGGTTACAGATAGGACAGGATAATTGGGTCCAGTATAGTTTTTTGTTGATGTATATAGTTCCCGTGTTGCTATCATTGACAATAAAAATATGAACAACAAAAACATACATCTAAACTGACAACACATCAAGGATAATCCTAAAAGAACTCTTCCCCCCCACCCCCGCTGTAAGGGACTGCGGAAGACTTTGTTACGGCCTAGCTAGGGAACTTCCACTTTCTCGAGGCCGCCCGGTCGCTGTAGGACATGGAGAACCAACTCTAACCGGTTTCGGCCCGTTCTATCTGCCCTGCAGGGCCCTGTGCAGGTCGCGGAAAGCCCCTGTTGGGAAGTACCTTATTATATATTCATGAGATAAGTTTGTGTACTGCTTATTAGGGCTCGCTGTTTACCCCTTCGTCGGACTCCGTCCCAGGCAAAGCTCCGGTGTGCTGGGTTCTCCGCCTCCGTGACAGCAACGCTTGGAGTCCCCGTTGCGGGTGTGTCACTAAACTTCAATAAAGCCAATAACTCGCTGCTTAGCTGTGTGTGGGTCTCGTTTTCCAGAGTACCTCTGCCGGCCTGCGGTGCTTTGAACACCTTGGCCCAGAACACCCCCAAATCAAGACCCTCCTCATTCAACCCACTCTCAAGAACTGCCTGAGTAAACAAATAACACAACTGCTCTGTCACACCAACCTGAGGAAGCAAATTTCTGAGTTGAGTGCCCTCCACACAGAACACTCTGTCATCAGATAAACAAACACAGGGACTGTCAACACACGTATTCCAGACAATTTCACCTGCCGGGCAGGATCCAGTTTACCACTGGTGCATGCAGTGGTGGAGTTGCACTTATGTATGCCAATGACTACCTTGGCCCACTGTGAATTTCATGGAACAACATTTGATTTTATATTGCATTTTTCAGTCTTTAGATAACAACAAAAGCCAGGATCTTTGTGGCAAAATCCACATCTGAGAGGAAAAGGCACAGCCTCTTGGGCAACTAAAGATGGATAAAACATATTTAGCCCCTGCTACTATCTGGATGTCTCTGAACAATGATGAGTCCAGAGGGACTCTGAGGTTGTGCCTCACTTAACTGGAGAGCAAGCATCCTGTACTGATGGCAAAATCATAGTTCCTCCGGGATCCTCAAAATGCTTCTCCTGATCCCCCTCGTCACCTTCATCTTTCCTGGATTCAGCTTAAGCCAGCTAATTTTTATCCAGTTCTCTTTATCCCTTTTAGCCACTAAGACAGCAGAGACACAGTTTAGTAAGTGTTTTGTCAGCATGTCGATGCCCATAGCAGCTTACAGTCTCCCCCAGTAATCTTATATAAGTTGTGCAAAAGAGGTCACACCAGTGAGCTCTGCATGACTCTATGGGTGAGGACCCTCTGGTTGAAGAGAAGCTGCCCATCACAATTCTTGAGGGTCTGAGTGGAAAGTGGAAAGCCATATTAGCACAGCTCCTTCGACACCTGTTAGATGTCAGAGATGAAGCAGTGGCACCTCATAACAGTATTGAAGGCCACGAGTATAGCTACCAATAGGTTCCCCTTGCTAAATACTCATACCTTCATGTCAACTGTTTGAAATGGGCCACCTCATTTACATTGGCCTCACGAACACTACAAAAGTGATTTCCACTCCTTCTTGTCAACTTGAGAATTGCCTACTTCCAACTTAAATTGAATTGGCTTATTAGTGCTGACCCCCCACTTGGTAAGGCAACTCCCATCTTTTCATATGCTGTGTATTTATACCTCCCTACTGTATGTTCCACTCCTGATGCATCTGATGAAGTGGGTTTTAGCCCACGAAAGCTTATGCCCAAATAAATTTGTTAGTCTTTAAAGTGCCACAAGGACGCCTCATTGTTTTTACCAATAGGTCAGATCTTGAGATGAGCTGAAAGTAGCTATGTTTGTACAGCATCTGGCTTCTAGGTGCTACTGTAATGCAAATAATAAAAATAAATAATAGTCATAGGGCATCAGGGTGCTTAGTGCTATGGTTACGATCTACAAAGAGAAATTAGATAAAAACATAAAATACTCTTGCTGCAAGGCTGCAACATAACACTTGACTTTATTTCTTAGTATTCAGAATGGTAACAGACAAGAACCCCAAACCAGAGAGAGACTAAACAGGCTCTTCCTAAAAGAGAGAGGCACAACTCAACCCAGCTTGCTCTAGGCTGGCTCTCTGCAGAACTTACCGCATAGGTCTAGCCGTGAGGAATGACTTTGTCAGATACAACCAGACTTGCTGTTATGCCTTTTAGCGCACTCATGTCTGTACTACATACAGTTTTGTATTTTGCTTTCACTCGGGACCTTTCAAAGATTTGACCTGCTACTGGTATGGGTCTATAGCCATTAGATCAGTGCAAACAGTAACATCTCTGGTCTGCAATCAGGACAGTAACTGAGAAGTTGTGGGAGATAAGCTGCTGCTGCTGGTCTATGAGCACTTTCTCAGCAGGCTTACACAGGAAGATTAGAGACAATTTGTTGGGGAAGTGGTTAGAATCAAATAGTTTCCATTTTCACTCTGTTTTAACATGCTTAGAACTTTCTGAAATCTCTGGGGCTATAATTGTCCTTGCTTGATTTCTGCCTGAAAGTATTAACAACTCCCCTTGCCTAGTTTTTGTGTTAGGAGTGTGCATACCAACTCCAGCAGGGTTTCCAGGATGTGGAAGAATGCATAGAAGTGTAGGACTGGAAGGGCCCTCAATAGATCCTGTAGTCCAGTCCCCTGCTCTCAAGGCAGAACTAAGTAACAACTAGACCATTCCTGACAGGTGTTTGTCTAACCTGGTCTTAAAAACCTCCAATGATGGAGACGCCACAACCTCCCTCGGCAATTTGTTCCAGTGCTTAACTGCCTTGACAGTTAAGAAGTTTTTCCTAATGTCCAACCTAAACTTCCCGTGATGCAATTTAAGCCCATTGCTTCTTTTCCTATCCTCAGAGGTTAAGAACAATTTTTCACCCTCCTCCTTGGAGCAATCTTTCATGTATGTGAAAACTTATCATATCCACCTCAGTCTTCTCTTCTCCAGACTAAACAAACCCAATTTTTTCACTCTTTCCTCAAAGGTCATGTTTTGTAAACCTTTAATCATTTTTGTTACTCTCCTCTGGACTTTCTGCAATTTGTCCATATCTTTCCTGAAACGTGGCACTCAGAACTGGACACAATACTCCAGGTGAGGCCTTATCAGTGCACAGTAGAATGAAAGAATTACTTCTCACGTCTTCAGTGTTCTAACACTGTGGCTCATCACTATCTGAGGTTTTAAAGTGTTAGTTCAAGCCTCTAGGAGGATTAGCTCACCACAAAATCACTGATTCTTGACAGGATAAGTTATAGTCTCTAAATAATGTAAACTGAGAACGCCCAGTTAACCATTGCACTGCATCTCTTGTAGTCATTCCCACATTGCAAAGCAGGTACGTGACCACACAAAGTACAGGGCAATGGTGAATCTCATCACTTGGTCCCATCCATCGCTCTGTTCGGCCAAGACAAAATGTTTCTTCATCGCAAGAAGACATCTCCAGGTGCTCTAGCCTTTCCATTTGAAGATGGCCTGCAAAGGGAAAACGCTGAGGCTATTGCCCCATTGCTTTTTTATGATGTATAAAGACCTGAAGTTATTTAAAAAGAAAATGGGCTTGTTGGGTTTTGACTTTAGCAGGTTCTGTTGAAGATGAAAGACTGTGATGATTGAGGAGTTAGTAATGGTGATGTCACCAGAGATTACTAAGTGACAGTAGAGCTAAGACGGGAATGGATTTTTATCAGACTGTTTAAAACTCCTTCATTTGTTGATAAAACCTATTTAGGTGACTAACATTTTCAGTAGAAAGAACAGGAGGATTTGTGGCACCTTAGAGACTAACCAATTTATTTGAGCGTAAGCTTTCCTGAGCTACAGCTCAATGCATCCGACGAAGTGAGCTGTAGCTCACGAAAGCTTACGCTCAAATAAATTGGTTAGTCTCTAAGGTGCCACAAGTCCTCCTGTTCTTTTTAATTAAAGATTAATCTTTAATTCTCAGAGATGCCAGGCCACTCCTGGAGGGTTGGCAACCCTAGGGTCACCCCTAAGAGACCAGTCAATGAAATGAAGGACAGTCCCTTAAGATAAGGCCCCGGCGGCCACGCTATTCCTGATCGGGCTGTGGCTCCCAGGGGCAGAAAGCCCCATCCCAGGCCTCCTTACAGGGTTACCAGCAGCAGAGCCGCACCCTTGCTGGTGGGGTGACCAGACAGCCCAATATTAGGGGCTTTGTCTTATATAGGCAACTACCCCCCCCCGAAAAAAGTCCCGATTTCCCACTCCGGCGAGCTGGTCCCGCCAGGGCAGGGCCCGGCGCCAGCAGGCCCTAGCGGCGCTGCCCCAGCGGGCAGGGCTGGGGGCGGCCCACGTGCGAGGGACGCCCTGGCACCCGCGCCGGGGCCCAGCCAGGCCGGGCACGTCAAGGCCCGGCTCGGGGCCGCGCTGCCCCGCGCCGAGCCCGGCCCGCCCCGCCCCCGAGGCGCGGGCGCTCCGGGAGCAGCCGAGCGGGGCCGAGGGCGCTGGGGGCGCGCTCCGAAGGGAGCCGAGCGCGCTCGGGGCGGGCAGGGAGCGCGGCGGCCGGCGGGGCAGCGCCCCCTGGCGGCCGCGTGGCGGGGGTGGTGCGGCGGCGGGCGGGGCCGCGGCGGCTGCTGGCGAGCTGGTGCCCGTTGTCTGCTGGCGGAAGGAGCGCGGCTCTCGGAGCGCAGGTACCCGGGACCCTCCCCCACGCCGCGGCCTGGGCCCGCCGGCCCCCGGGGGGGCCCCTCTCCTCGGCGGCGGCTCCGGCTCCGGCTCCGCTCCCCTCGCAGGAAGCAGGAAGCGGCGGCGGCTCCCCGCTTTGTGTGGGCAGATTCTGCCCCTCCCCCCGGCCAGCGGCTCGCGCCCCCCCCCCGCTCGGCCGGTCCGGGCCCCCCCGCTGCCCCTTAGGCCGGGGGGGCGGGAGAGGAGCAGCCAGAGCCGCCCCCCCCGCCCCGGGCGGAAAGCGCCCCAGCCCCCCTCCCCCGCTTTCACCTACCCCAGCCCCCCCAGATCCCATTTCACTGCTCTTCCCAGCCCCCCACGTGCCTGCCCCAGCCCCCCCATCCCATCTCACCCGGCCCCCCACGTGCCTGCCCCAGCCCCCTCATCCCATGTCACCTCCCTCACCCGGCCCCCCACGTGCCTGCCCCACAGATCCCCCCCTCATTGCTCTTCCCAGCCGCCCACAGATCCCCCTTCAGCCAGCCTCACATGTCCCCCAGCCCCCCCCACAGATCCCATCTCACTGCTCTTCCCAGCCCCCCACGTGCCTGCCCCAGCCCCCTCATCCCATCTCACCCGGCCCCCCACGTGCCTGCCACAGCCCCCTCATCCCATCTCACCCGGCCCCCCATGTGCCTGCCCCACAGATCCCCCCTCACTGCTCTTCCCAGCCCCCCACAGATCCTATCTCATCCCTCTTGCCCGGCCCCCCACGTGTCTGACCTAGCCCCCCCATCTTCCACCTACCCCAGCGCCCCACAGATCCCATCTCACCCCACTTACCCAGCCCCCCACATGCCAGCCCCAGCCCCCCATAGATCCTTCCTCACCCAGGTTTACATGTCCCCTAGCCCCCCACAGATCACCCCCTCACTGCTCTTCCCAGTGCCCCACAGATCCCACCTCACCCCCCCCTTACCCGGCCCCCCAGCTTCCACTGACCACAGCCCCCCACAGATCCCGCCTCACCGCTCTTACCCAGCCCCCCACACCCGCCTAGATCCCTGCCCTTCCCCCCCACAAATGCCCCCCCACTCTTACCCAGCCCCCCATGCCTGCCTAGATCCCACGCCCCTGCCGTCCCCCAGATCGCCCCTCACATGTTCCCTAGTGCCTCACAGATCCCTTCTAACGGCTCTTTCCAGACCCCCCGGCCTAGATCCCACCTCCCTGTCCTCCCCTCCCCCAGCCTCCCACAGATCCCCCCTCACTCCTCTTACCCAGCCTCATGTGCCTGCCCCAGCCCCCCACAGATCCCACCTCGCATGTCCCCCAGCCCCCACAGTTCCCACCTCATTGCTCTTACCCAGCCCCCCACACCTCCCTAGATCCCACCTCCCAGCCCTCCCACAGATCCCCACTCATTGCTCTTACCCAGCCTCATGTGCCTGCTCCAGCCCCCCATGCCCAAGCTAGATCTCACCTCCCTCCCCTCCCCTCCTCCAGTCTCCAGCTCCCCAGGCCCCATCTAGATCCCACCTCCCTGTCCTCACCCGTCCCCCCCCATTTCCTTTCCCCAGCCCCCACCGAAAGCCCATCTGTCTGCCCTCACCCATATGCCACCTTACTGTTCTTACCCAGCCTCATATGCCCCACCCCCAGCCCTCCACCTAGAACCCACCTCACCACCCCATCCAGTGCTCTGTGTCCCACCTAAATCCCACCTCACGCCTCCCTACCCAGCCCCTAATATCCCCCTATTGTGTCCCCTATTATGTCCCCAACTAGCCCCCTATACGCTCCCTACCCAGCCCCCCAGTAGCCCAGCTCATTGCCCCTTCCTTACCCAGCGCTATACACACCCCATGTCTAGTACCTACTACCCAAACTTCCAGCCTCCGATACTCTCCTCACAATATCTCACCTGGCTCCCAATATCTGGCCTATAGCCTTATATAAACACCCCATGCACAGTTCCCTCAATTACCAGCTTCCCCACATACTCCCTATACCCGCGATATCCAGCCTCCAATATCTAACCCCCAACCCTCTTACCCAAGGCTTAATATTGAAGTCAGAAATGGGGTTGCATATTGGAACAGTGGTTGTGGGGAAATGCATCCTCAAATTGCCCCACTAACGAAGCCACAATCCTCAGACTCTCAATCCCCTTGTATCATAGCAGCTCTCCTGTATCCAGCCCTATACTTAGTCCGACAATATGGCACCCAGAATTCCCCAAGCTCAGCCTTCTAGTCTTCTGTAATTAAAGTGTACACACTTTCCCCTTTGAAAAGTGACAACAGTGCAGCTCTCCTTATATGCTCTGCCTTACCTCCCCTCTACAGTTCCTGTATAAATACAAGTCCCCCTTAATCCTCTATACACAGCATTCCCACCCATCTTGCTATAAGGAACAAAAGTTCAACCCCCTGTTTAATCTTCTAGTTAATATTCACAGAGGTCCGTCTTCCCAGCTAAAGCAGTTCACCTCCACAATCTGCTAGTTTGAGGTGCCTTTTTATTTCCCTATACTGCTTCCAGGCACAACAATCCCCACCCCATCCCATGCAGCTGCTCCCACCCCCATCTGCCACCATTACCATGTATTGTTGTCCTCGCCCTCTTCATGCTGCTGCCTGCAACCTCTGCACTCCCTCTTTGCTCACACACCTGCAGTACCCTATCTGAGAGTTTTACTAATCTCCTTCTGTGTCCTGTCCTCCCATGCTGCCACTCCTGCAAGGCATAACAATGCAATCAAACATGCACACTCCTGCATGTGGAGGTCTAGCAAGCTGCTCCAGTATTTAATCATCTGCTCCTTAACCTTGAAGTCTTTCTTCTCCTCCATGATACTTGCATCACCTGTATTTTAAGATTATTTTATATTATAAAGACTTACTGGCAAGGCATTGTTAATATTTCTTGATGGGACTGTTGAAAAGGGGGTTTCAATTGATACATAGGCTAATCCCCCATGTTTGTTTCCTACTGGGTCTCCCCCCCCCCCAGTCGTCTTTCAAAATGGTTGTGTTGCAGCCCTTGGTTCTTCCCCAGGGCTGATTCTTGTTGCAGATCCTCAGTAGCTATCTAGACAGACAAACCACAGTGTATTTGATTCTTTCTGTTTGTGTTGCTTAAATTGCCCTCTGAGCAGGCAGGAGGCAACTGAACCTCTCTCTTCATTGACATGTAGAGATTTTTATTTAAAACACAAGTGTTTGAATTCCCACAATTAAGAGGCTGAGGTTGTTGGCAGGGTGCTCAGAGTTTACCCATTTGTAAGGGTTAGTATCTTTTGTGTTCTTTTGACATTGCTTGACACCATAAAGGGAAATAATTGATATTTAATTAGTATTGGTTTTAAACCAAAAAGTTCATATTTCTTTTTGCAGTAAAAACAAGATGTCAATGATAGTCCTGATAATGCTACAATATTACTTGCAAGCCAAGTAATTTTTGGAAAGCCAAGTTATATTTAGTAGCTTTGAAGTAAAGTTGTTTGATACCTACATTTTCTTCTCCAAAGAAGTAGCATTCTAAAGTACTTTTTACTTGTGCTAATTCTTTTGAAAAAGAAATGACTATGTAATTGGCTGCAATGACCTACAGTGAAGAAGGAACATGAAATTTGCTTAATATCGGGTCAGTAATTATCAATATTTTATAGTGATAAACAGTTGGTCACCTCCCATTTTAAGTAGTTTGACATTTGTAATTAATATCTAATATTTTATCTGTTGCTACCAACCCATGTCTAAAATGACATTCTCTCTATGTAAAGGGACCTGTCAGGGTAAAAATTGACATTAAATTTGTTTCCTTGCCAGCTGTGTTTTTAATTTATAAAATCATTTAAAAAATCTTTCCTTTTCACTGTACTGATGGTTTTGCATTGTACTGAAATATTGTACTGGGAGATGAAAATAGACCTGTTGATTTCACTTTCTGGCTCTCCTTCCTTAGCATAATACTGCAGTAGTTGGGTTGCAAACATGGTAGGGTAGGCTTGCAAATTTCTGCTCCCATGGGGCAAGTAAATTTTTTGTTTTGTTTTTTGTATTTTTTTGGACAGGGAGTAAAATATCCATAGCTTTTTTATTAGCATCAGTCATTGTGGCAAAGAGCACATGCATAATTTTGTTAGCTGCGCTTGTAATTAACTCAGGACAATTTTGCATGGTTGCTTATATTTACATGTGAAACTTTTTTGTTTTTTAAATATTTCTATTTTTAATTTTTTTTTAAAAACTGTAGCTTTACAGAGCCTAAATCTTGATTATGTTGATTTGACATTGACCTTAAGTTAATGGTGTCTCCAGCTAACGCTTTGTTGGTTATTACTCAGTTGAGTTTCTCATTTTATTGAACACAGACCTTTGGATATATTTACAGCTATGGAGAACAAGTAGCAGAAATCATGAAACTTACGAGCAATACAGTATATGGACTGTTTACCAGTGGGAATCAAACTTTGTCTGCGCTGCTAAACCTATACTGGCATGTAGCTATGAGTAGCTCTCTAATGTAGTGGCAGAATACTCTGACAGAGTTTTTCTGCCAGTGTAGGAACACCACCTCCCCAGATGACATTAGCTGTGCCTACACTGGGGTTTTGTCAACATAGGTATGTTGGTTGGGGTGTGGTTTTTTCACCCCTTCAACTGACATAGCTATGCTGGTATAAATATTAGGTGTAGACAAGGCCTCATTAATAAGACTTAGTTTGGGCAGGGGAAAAACAAAAAATTCTGAATGGGAGGATTCTGTACTGCAGCTGAAAATGTTATAAATTCTGTAAACTAACACGGTTCCTTTTACTTTTCTTTCTGAAGGAATGGAGGGAAAAAAACTGATTTCTGCAACAGACACCCAGTACTCTGGAATGCTGCTCCAGTCTTTGAATGAACAACGTGACCATGGACTTTTTTGTGATGTTACGGTCATCGTGGAGGACCGCAAATTTCGAGCCCACAGAAATGTCCTTTCTGCTTCTAGCACGTATTTTCACCAGCTTTTCTCAGTTGCTGGGCAAGTGGTGGAACTGAGCTTTATAAGAGCAGAGATTTTTGCAGAAATACTCAACTATATATATAGCTCAAAAATAATCCGAGTTCGATCAGACTTACTTGATGAGTTGATTAAATCAGGGCAATTACTGGGAGTTAAATTTATAGCAGAACTGGGTGTACCTCTGTCACAAGTAAAAAGCTTATCTGGTGGCATCCAGGATGGTACTTCAGAAACTTTACCTTCTAGCTCAGATCAAGAGAGTCTTGAAACACAAATATCCCCAACAAAACATGTGAGTCAACATGTAATTGGTGGGATGCCTGTTATAACAGAATCATTTTCCTTACATGGTGAAGAATATGAAACTACAAAAATTACAGTGAGTGATTCAGATGATGATGATGATGATGTCATCTTTTGCTCTGAAATTGTGCCTGCGAAGGAGCGTTCTCCAGAGACCAGTGCAGTGGCACAGAGCCAACCTTGCCCAAATCCTGCTGTGGTTTCTGACCAAACGTCCTGTAGCACTGGTGGATCTCCCCCTCTAACTAGTATTGCAGCAACTCAAAAACTCACTTCCTCTGCCAACCAACCCAATCCAAACCAAACGCAAACTAGTGCTGAATCACTTGACTCCTCAACTCCAAAGCATTTGACCCCCAACATCATTTTGCTAAATCAGTCTCAACTTAATTCATCACTAAGTGTCAGTTCCTCACATCAACAACACGTGTCTCCTACAGTTAATTTGCTTGGGGAGAATCAACAGCCATCTAATAATGAGTCTTTAACTGAAATGGAAACAAATGCTGTTGAGGAGGAGGAGGAAGAAGAGGAGGAGGAAGATGTGGAAGATGATGATATCATTAGCTCATCTAGTCCAGGTTCAGTCAGTAGCAGTTCTTTGGTTCAGCAATCTTCTCCCCCCAAAGTAGCTGCATTTGAAGGATCAGGTGTACAGAAAAAACAGGTTGTTACTTTTCCACAGGAACCATCTTCCAAACCCGGAGAGTTTAAAATAAAAATCTCAGATGTTCTTACTGGAAGCAACAAGGATTCTTCTGCGGGTATAGCATCAAAACATGTGATGGAAGGTCAGAAGATCATAACTTTAGATACAGCTACTGAAATAGAAGGCTTGTCAACAGGTTGTAAGGTTTATGCAAATATTGGTGAAGATACATATGACATAGTAATTCCTGTAAAAGATGACCCAGATGAAGGAGAAGTCAAACTTGACGAGATGCCGAGAACATCTGGTGATGATCCTGCCAACAGAAAACGCATGAAGCTAAAGCATGATGATCACTATGAGCTCATAGTGGATGGAAGGGTCTACTACATTTGTATTGTATGCAAGAGATCCTATGTGTGTCTGACAAGTTTGCGGAGACACTTTAACGTTCATTCCTGGGAGAAGAAGTATCCATGTCGATACTGTGAAAAAGTTTTCCCTCTTGCAGAATACCGTACAAAACATGAAATTCACCACACTGGTGAGCGAAGGTACCAGTGTTTGACATGTGGGAAATCTTTCATCAATTATCAGGTTATGGCTTCACATATAAGATCAGTTCATAGTCAAGACCCTTCTGGAGATACCAAGCTTTATCGTTTGCATCCTTGCAGGTCTTTACAGATCAGACAATATGCATATATTACTGATCGTTCAAGCAGTATACCTGTAATAAATGAGGATGGACTTGTTTATCGTGTTGGTGCAGGAAAAGATGATGCTGAAGGAACAACTTCTAATCCTCCAACCAAGCCAATGACCTGGGATGATATTTTCATTCAGCAGGGAAGTGAATCACTTTTTAAACAAAATCTATCAGAGGGTAGTACTGAATTTGAGTTTGTAATACCAGAGTCTTACTGAAATGCTTTAAGTGCTGAAAAAGCTTCAGTATAGAAAAGGTGCAACTGTTTCAAATGAACTGCTAAAAATATTGTAAAACAAATTGTTAAAGTGAAACCAAGTTTACTTGTTCTACCAACTCATCAAAGGGTAGTATTTAGATGGATTATTTGTAGCTGCAAGTCATTTGTAGTAGCAATTCATCTGAAAGTTTACTTGAATACAGAATAAGATATTTCCAAGGAGCTGTCAGTGTTTTTTCTAGTTCGTTAATTTTCATTTAAAAAAAAAAAGGAAAGTTATAGCTTGACAAGGTACAGTTTCCTTAAATAATTTGAAACATTGTTTTTCTTCTAAAATAAGTGGGGTATTTTCCCATACCTTGAAACATTTATTACAGAAACTTTTTCTTTCATGTTAGCACTTTAATGCTGAATTCTCTTTAGATGTTAACACCAAGACCACACTAAGAGGTTCAGCATAGCCTCTTGGATATGGCATGATTTTAAAAAATCCCACTGCTCATACATTAACTCTGAATAGTGTATTACTGCAAGGGTCCAAACTAACTGATCCATTTGTTTGGAGCAGTGTATTTTTGAACCAGCATCTTAGTTTTGTTTTTCTGGTCAAAATGAACCAATTCTCTTTGTGAAAATGTTCATACTGATAAGAAAAGTTCAGTTTGGGCTGAACTGAACACACTTTATTTATATTTGTCAGTACGGTAAGCAGAGTATTCAGTGGCTGGACCATTATATTTTATTCTTTTTTGCAATGGGGAAAAATATCAAGCTACGATATCGACAAAAAAGAACATTGAAGAGAAAGATTGAGTTTTGCAGCACGTTTTTAAAATCCTGAGGAATAATGTCAGACCTTCTTATTATTAAAGAGTATGCTGATTATTTAGAATGAGTTGCTGCTTTCCTGTTTTGTTCATTTTGTCAAAAGGCTTTCATCAGATATTTTGAACATTTTTATAATACTTTTCCTAGTGGAAGACTGCAGAATATGCTTCCTGAAACGGAGAAGTAATGTAAATGATGCCTCAGCTCTGTAGCTGAGACTACTACAGATTTTACAGGCCTGTTTAGCTAGATTTTTAATGAAGTACTGAAAACTTTTCCCAATGGGAAGTGTTGCTGTCAGGAGGACTAAATCAATAATCAAGTTGGTTTTTTTTTTTTTTTTTTAAATGCGTTTATATAGGTTCCATGGCATAGGCATATCAATATTCATTTTCAGTTTTAATAATATCCCTCCTTTCCCATGCAATTGGTACATATTTAGGCACTTGGAAAATAGTTTAGTAAAAGTTCAACTAGAACAAGAAATGCTAGTTTACTTTCAGTACTATCAGCACAGTCACATAGTCTAGCATTTCTGATTTAGTAACTTGTTGAATTTTTGTAAATGGTAATATGAAAATTAAACAGAGGTTTATAGAGGACTGAAAAGAATTGTTGTGCATAGTGTTAGTTATCAGTAACCTTTCATTAAATCTCTTACCGAAATCACACTTTAGGATTTTTCTTCTCATATTCATGTTTAAAAAAAAAACATTTATTTCATGTTCAGACCAACATTTCTTCACCTTATGACCTTCAATCTTAAATTTCCAGAAAGATAAGTTATATTTCAAGGTAAATGGTTCAAATATAATTAAAGCTATAATTAACGGGTACCAGAAATCAGTATTTGTAATAATGGGAAGAGGAAAAGAGAATTTGTTTAGCTACTAGGTATAGTATGCAGCACTTCTGTTTTCTAGGCTAAGAATACAATATGTATAAATGTTTTTATATTGTAAATTTACCCTTTTAAAATTAGGAACTAGGATTTAATTCAAAACTATGTGCATTGTCAAATCATAAAGTAGGTTGATTTTGTGTAGATGTTGATAAAAATTGCTCTTTGGGCATCAGGAATATTTTAAAATGTGATAGATTGAATGTTGTTTGAGTTTCATAGATGGCATTTCAGCAGTTACACATAATCCTTTCAAAGAAATAAATATTGATTGCCTATAATAGCACAGGTTGTACTGACTTACCTCACTGTGTGCTAGATAAAAGCTTCATGGCCTCATGTCATGAAAAACATTGAGGGTATATTGTAAATTAACCTAGTGTGAAACATCTGGAATTAAGCTTGCCTTGCAGAATATATATCCAGTAATAATGGCTATCAATATTTGCTGCTGATAAGGTTTAAACCTTAAGTTGAACTGTGCCTACTAAGGTGTCTCTTTAGAAAAAAAAACTGGAAAATTGGTGGTTCAAAAGGTGTAATTTTGCCAGAAGACTCGGGCCTGCATGTGTGTCTCAGTCTTCAGTTTTCCTTGGAAGTGAGCTTCAATATCCAAAGTCCAGAGGTCATGTAAAATAAACTTTTTTTAAACTTCACTTCCAGTATTTATTGGATTGGAAACATGTTAGATCCCTTCTTTTAAACTCTTTATGGGGCAATAGACTTTTATATTTAGATTTCTGGCTATTGTACTTAGGGTGGGTTTTGGTTTTGTTTTGTGTTTTTTAAATCTTTATCATTACCTTCTGGTTTGACTTAATCCAAAACATTTTGTAAATATTAAGAAATTGGCTCTGGAAAAAAAATTGGCTTTACACTAATTGAATCTGAAAATGCATTTATATAAATATTATTACAACATTCAGCAGAGATCCCATAGCAAACCTAAAAATCATTTTACAAATATAAAAGTTAACTCTGATCTGCTACAAAATGTAATAATGATGGCTAAGAGTCCTCACTGTGTGGCTTCTATGGGAATTCATACCACAGCATTCCAATATATAAATAAAACAAATATGGAGATAACAAAATTGATAGGTTGCTTATTTATTTTGTACTGCTAAGGCATGCAGCTTATACAAAGATGCAAAAGCTGACAACTGTATACATTGAACATTGGGTTCTACAGCTGTTACCTATCAACTGCTCTGTGTGAAACATTGTTCATTTTTACCAATACTGTAATGTATATACTTGTACAGTCTTTTCCTTAACATAGTTTTTAAAGTTGTGTTCTACTTTTCATTAACCAATACTTGATATTAGTTCTTAGAGCTTTCTATGGCAAAAATAAAAAGTTTTAATTCTAGAGATGTGCAGAATGTTTTTTTTTTCCCAAGGGCAATCCACTTTTCTGAGACATTTTGTGATTCTCAGCAACTGGTTTGTGGACCAGCGCCCGCCCCTGAGGTCTTCCTGACAATTTAGGAAGGCAGCAAGCCAATTCCTGGGATTGAAAAGGTTGAGAAACACAGCTTTTGATGAGTTAATGTTTATAATTGGCTCCTGTAGGACTTTTTAAGGTAGCAGTGAATTCTCAAAAAAATTTATGCAATTTAGAGGTTTCTTTTAATAAGCTGAATGAGTTGAACAATGGTGCATATTGTAAACTGCACAATCTAAAAGTATTTTGAGCCAGTATGTGTTCTACTTGACTTCTAATTGGGTTGCACTGGTCTAGAAACTTATACTTGTGGTTGTCTCATTCAGCTGATGTATTTTAGTTAACTCATGGTGCAGCGACTTCATATTTAATGAAGCTGCAAATAAGTTAATCTCTAATTGGTTATGGTTTGGAATTTTTCCATCTGCAGTTCTTAACCATAGTGTTGAGATAATTGATACTTTGGTTGACTAATAATTATTATTGAAATGGGGTCTAATTCTGCAACCCTTAATAAGTAATACTTACTTACCAGAGTAGACCCAATTAACTCAATGGGACTATTTGCTTGAGTAAGTGCTAATCAGCATAGTAAAACTGATGTGGGGAAAGGATTTGACAAGATAAACATAGCTACTCAGAAACTTGTCAAAAACAGTTTGGAGAGAATATCAGGAACATTAGTAAAACATCTCATTCACACAGGGACTGGACTTGCTCCTGCTGGGGTCAACAGCAAAACTCCCACTGACATGAGTGGGGCAGGATCAAGCCCAGGATAATCTATTGAACTTAATATAAAAATTAGTGAATGGGATACTGTACTGACTACATTATTCACTTCTGTTTTAAATAAAGCCTTCCATTTTAATGTTCTTCAGCAGACTTTCTCTGTGTGCAGCAGGCTACAGAGGATACAGACTGGCTGCAGGATTTAAGTCCAGTGACTACACTGGGCCTTACGCATCCTGGGTAGCACTTATAAGTGCAACCCCCCTGAAATCAATGGAACTACTCAGGAATAAGGATTGCAGAATTGTAGTTACGACAGCTATAAAATGCGTAGGATACATTTGTTCTTTCAACACACAATTTACAAAATAAGAGCTCAGTCTTTTCAGTGGGACTCCTAAGGGTAGTAAGCACCATGCCCAGTAAGGTTGGCAGTTCTGGGCCCTAAAATAGCAAACGCTGTCTTGGCTTTTTCTGTAGTTCCTACTTACATACAAGGAATGTCAGTGCAATGGTTGCAACGCTAATACTCAGAAAAGCTGCTAAAATGTAAACTGCAACTTTGTAAACATTTTTAAAAAGTCACAGAGTTTTATTTTACTTTTGTGAAGTAATAAAAGATACATACGAGTCATGTCATTTTTACATTCTCATAAGATATTATGGATACAGTGCATAATATTGCATGTATGTTCAGTGTTTATACTGTTGAAGCAGAAGGAAAACAGATAGCTGAACAGAAAATCCTAATGATGCTTTTTAATGTTAATATTGAGTTGTCTTTTTATAATTAATTTAAAGCAGGAATGCAGCTTTTGCTTAAATATAATAGCATATAACAATTAATATAAAGCTCAAAGGTTTGGAAAAAAGAGCTTTGACAATTTCTTAGGTTTTCTGCTTAGGTTAGCAAAGGTGCTAACAATACACTTGCTTCCAAAGATCCTTTTTTCTGGCACTGAGTTATTTTTCTCCCCTCATGACTGTGCAATGCGCCTTAGTTCTGACCTGCAATATATCCCCTATGCCTTGCAGCCCTATTTAATAGAGATAGGCACAAATGGTATACTATTTTCCAGGTGAGGTTAGGACTGTAACTTTTATTTCAAAGCTCTAGAAGTAAAACAATATTTTTTAAAAACATTTATGCAATATACTTCTCACAGGGAGTTGTGCCATGGGTGCTGTCACTTTTTTTTTTAATTGCATGCAAAATCTCTTAAAGACGTGATTGAGTTGAACAGCTGTGAGGTTAATTTAGAACAGAAGGGGTATTAGTGTGCTAATTTATTTCTGGTGCCCAAACTTATGGGAGCTGTATTTCAAACCATATATAATGGGGGGAGGAAGTCTACTGGAACATGTTCGGCATACACTACTGCTTTAAATCCAGTGCGTATCTTGCATGTATTTCTCCTCCCACCATTTTCCAAGAAGAAGTATTTTCTTGTCAAGACAGAAGTTCTACATTTGCTTCTGGTTGAACAATTCTCTTTTTAGTTTGAGATTAGATGGACTTGTATCTGACAGGGAAATGAGTTTAAAAATGCTTTGCAAATGTGTAGGATTAAAAGCAGCACGTTAAAGTGTGGTTGTACTCTGAATGTGACATCATGGGTCCCACATGTATCTTCCTTTTTTACACCATCTCACATTTGCTTAGGTTGCAAGTAGAAAGATGCTGCAATCTGAAGTCCAACTGTTTTCGTTGTGGCTCACATAACAGCATAAACCTCTACAAGCCGAATTTTACTCTCCATGACATTTTGTCTGGATTGAGGTGACAGAGCGGTAAATGGGTGTAGCCTTACAGTTTACACTTCTTTAGGTGCAGGAGCTGAAATAGAATCCAGCCTTTTCGGTATAACAAGTAAAAAGCAGATACCTTATTTTTATCCCCAAAGTAAACAGATGAAATGCTCAGAGTGAGTGGTTCTGAACAGGAAGTTGCCAAATGAAATCACTTCTTGGGCAAGAACCACACTTTAAAGGAGCATTGTGCCACTTAATAAGGTTGATCTTTTTTGTTATGCAAGACGCATGCAAAACCTGCCTGAAATCTAGATCAGCACAATTATCATTTGAAGATTAAAAGAAAGTCACAACAATAACAGCAAATTCTAATCAACTTTGTCCTAGGCTATCATTTATGTGGTGTTGAATTTTATCCACAAGAGACTTACATCTTGAGAGCAAATAGTGGAAATTCATTACATGCAGCCTGTAATACAGCCATTAAAAAAGTTCTTATACAGGGTGCTGGCTCAAAACAGTCTATAAAAATTTCCCAACCAAAAGAAGGAAAACACATGGTTTTGCTGAAATGACTTGTGGACAGTGTCGGATGCTTTTTCTTAGCAGAACACAGAAAACTGCCGCTTTCTGTTTCGGAGGTATCTACAATCCAATTGCTGATACACAATCACCCAAACTGTGATTTTTATATTATTTACACATATCAGAGCTAACAATACTCTGTTCAGTATTACACCTCCTACCTTATGATGCATCCTGAAACAAGCCAGCCTGGCTAGTGCAGCTCTCTCTTTCAGCAGGCTCTATTCCAGTTGTAGGACTACTACAGGACATCATATCCTACAGAATTATTTTTCCATCTGTTTGTATTATGATTTAAGAAACTCATGCTCTTCTTTGGATTTTCCTTTAATAAGGACGTAGACCATAAGCAATGAAAGATGTGAACTACATTCCACAGCCCAGCAATGTCCTGACAGTAGGAAGCAAAAGGCCAAACAAAATTAACATCCGAGCTGATTTGCAAGCACCCTCACCTTTAGAGCAAAAGAGTAGGCTGGCGTAACTACTGGTTCTGGCTAACCCCACTCCGTATTTATCCACGTGACTGCTCAGCTCAAGATGAAGCATGGCAGACTGCGATCAATAGTCTGACCAGGTAGCACCTCTTAAAAATCAAGGACTACTGTGAATCATATTGTAAAACAGGCCTGAATTTAGGTCACCCGCTAGTCACTGACGCTAGTAAGCTTCAATGAAATTATCCTTGCTCTACACACAGTAGTTAAACCTCTACATAAGTCTTGCAAGAATGACCAGAATCCAGTATCTGATAGTGTCGTCTGTAATGTTCTCTCCCTCCCACCCCAATAAAATATAAATACAAAATGTTCACACTTATTTCAAGAGCACATTTTTTCTTTACGGTGTATAAGGGGGTGGCTTTTCAAAAGGAGGAAAATACGGCGGGGAATAGCGAGGAGGAGCACTGGAGGACCACATGTAGCTTGGAGATGGTGACATTGACTGGGGATCGTCTGAAAGTCCAGAAGGAGTGGAGGCTGGAAACACACTGGAATGCTGCGCAGAAGAGACACACATACATTCGTCAATAGCAAGCTTGAAAAGAATACAAGGTAAATAAGCATTTCTTAAGCTCCTACGCTGAAAGGGACAGTGGCCAGTTAAAAAAAAATAAATGTTTTTACCAAACAGTATGATGTTACTAATATTTTACACCTTGATCCTGCAAACACTTGTTATACACATGTTTAACTTTGTTCAAAAGAATAGCCCCACTGAAGTCAAGTTAAGCAGATGAGTAACCGTTTGCAAGATAAGAGCTTAAAATGATTGAAATTTAGAGTTAAATTTGATTTCCCTTTCATCATTTCTGCTGTTTACTTAACACATTTCACTAAGCTTTCACAGTTAACACAGACTAGTCAATTTCTTCCTTTGTTTTTCATACATTAGACTACTGCTGTAACGTTTACGTTGCAAAACCGCTGCCCGAGAATCAAATCTTTCTGTATATTTGTTTGGCTTTTACATTAATGCGAGGGGAACGGACTTCAATTTTGTAAAACCCAAATTTGTCACACAAAACTTACATATTTCTCCAAGGCTACTCAGTAGTATCCCTTTAAATTGATGAAAGCAGCATAGCTTACTCCTATTTTAGTCAGCATTTTAGTTGGAAAAACAAAACTGGCACTTGGCCAAAATAAGTTCCACTCCTAAAATTGTCTTCATATAAATCGCAAATGATGGGTTTAAAGCATTCCACCAAGAAATACTGACACTGTTAGAAAATTGTTAACATGTAGCCATCTATCTAGAAACAAGTCAAACAAAGGAGTTAGGAAAAGGTGACGAGACACAATGAAGCAAGCCTCAACACTTCATTCATTCATTCATTCCTCCCACAAGATTCCCCACGCTTCCATCCATGACCACCATTTCCTGGGCTGATCTGGGCGCTCCCCTCGTTGCAGTCGGAGCCATCCCAAAGACCCACTTCTACTGCGGTAGCTGTAAGACACTGGTCCTGGCTGATCAATAATGGCGAGGTTGTGAAGGATTGGGGATAATCTAGACATTTTAGCATTTAACGAACCATACAATTGAATTATATGCCAAGATATAACAAATTACCAGTTGGACCTCTCCCCCTTTTTCGGTTTCTCTTTTATACCGTGAATGTTTTGGGGCAGCCTGGAAAGCACCTTGTATACTGGTGAGGTTACTTGGTACTTGCAATAATCTGACAGCCAAGAGTGACTTAGGGCGAGGACAAAATTCTTTGCATTGTGCTGCAAAGGCAGATACTGAGAGCGCATGTGTCCCGATTGTGTGTCAGAGAAGAGCATTTATAGCTTTGTGGGACTCAAGTGTAAGCAGCAATAGGGTGTGAAGATAGGGTTTAGCCTTTTGGGGCAGGTTGCCTGTGTGAAAATTGCTTTAAATTTAAAAAAAATTATATTGGAGGTCATATATATATACACACGGAGTATCTCATTTCCCTATTACAGATCTTATTACAGCTTATTGTGCCACCAGCTAAAGGCAGGCTTGGAGCCCTGGGGAGCAGATTGTGGGAGTCCACAAAAAAAGTCTCTGAAACCAAAGGCTTCTGTTTTTGATTACACGTTTAGATGGCAAAACGGCTTTCCCTCACCTCTCAATTAGGGCCAAGCTCCTCCTCCCTATCAAGTTTCAGCCACTTGAATCCCCCCAAACTCTCAGGTCTGAAATAAGGGGTGACTTAGCTGCGGCGGGTGCTGCTGCGGTATTGGCTGGAGAACACAACCTTGGGTTTTAAACATTACAAAGCACCCATGTGTTGCTGCCTAGCAACAGCCATGAGCCTCTGAGGAGAGCCGGCTTTGTTGCAGCTGTAGAGTAGGCCTGGCTTATTTTGGCTCCAGCCAGCAGTCAGATTTTATTAATGAAGCAGGCCACTGAAAGGGCTGCACTTTTGATTCCTCCCTGTCTAAAAGGAACAAAAGGCGGAATGAGCCGCCAGTGAGATGAAACAACCCACTCATTTGCCTTTTCTTTTCAGCGCCAACCGTGGCTTTCTACCTGCAGAAGTCAAAGCATTGTAGGAATGACCCTTTCCTAGCTGATCATTCCCTGCCCCTCCCCAACACACAAGGTGACTGACTAGCATAATGCTGTTTTCATGCAGAGGGTGACAGTTTCCTGCCTGCTTCATTTGTGCTAGGCATGTTACAATGGGATGAGAGAGGCAAGGGTCTGCCACCACTGCCAATGGAAATGGCTCGTTTCAAGTGACTGGGCTGTCATGGACCACAAGAAGCCTGTCTAGGCTCACACCTGGCATGAAACAATCTCAACCCAACCCCTAGAAGTTTGTGTGCCTAAAAACTGACAAAGACTCAGCTCAGCCACTCTGATGACACGTGCACAAAGTTGGAGAGAGTTTGCCGGCGGCTAGGGAAGGCGATGGAGTCAGGAGACCTGGGTTCTAGACCAGGCTCTATTAGAAATGTGGACTTCTTTGTTTTCTGTCAAAGTGATAAAGTGACATTGCAGAAGAGTTAATTGGCTAACTCCTTGTAGCAGAAGACATGCAGTCCTTCGGAAGGGATTTAACGAGGAGAGGGGAGTGGCCTCACATTCCACGCAAGAGGGAGCAGTGTGGAAGAAGGTGCAGAGACATTTCATGGAACATGCAGACAAATGGGGCATTGAGGCTACCACCAGGGGAGAAGGGGACTGAGAGATAGAGATGGGTAAGGAGGGAGAGGCAAAGTTATGCAGGGCCTAGAAAGGGAGGATAAGAAACTGGAACAGTCTGAGGGAACAATTTCCAAGGTCCTTACTGACTTAGGAGCTCAAGTCTCATTGAAAGTCAATGGGACCGAGGCTCCCTGGTGTCCAAGGCACTTCTGAAAATGGGGCTGAAGTGTTTCTGAAAACGTTCCCTTTGGTCAGCACACAGGTTTTGTACCCATTAAACTGTCCCAGTTTAGGAATAGCACATTCAGCAGTACAGCACCTTAGAAAGAGGCTTGTCAGTATAGTTCAGTTTGGTAAATGTGTAGGAATAAGCTATCCCAAGGTAGCCCTTTCATAGTGCTGTAAGTCCACAGTCTGGGGGGTGGCACTGATCTGGTGAAATTCGTACAGAATGTGTGTATGACAAGCCTTAAAAATCCTGAGCCGAGGAATACTCAACGCTTTACAATCTTCCCGATGTCAGTGTTACATGGTAGCATCAGAGGGGCTACACACGGCTACTGTTAAACAGAGAAGACTGAGGACAAGGGACAGTTTGAAACGTACATTGCAGCTTCTTTCTTAAACAATCCAAAAAAAGCCACCAAAGTACTAATCATAAATAAGGATCCACTTGTTAAATCCAAAAGCACAAACGTTCCTAGTCCTGGCACAGCTCCCAGAGGATACTCCGGCCATAGGGAAGGGACGTAGAGGACCATGCAGGATCATCTTATGAAGATCTAATACAACCTATTCTGAGGGACCTCTCGGCTTGGCCCTTAACAGCACGTGACACACTTCCCAGGGGTACCCAGCATTGGGATGCACCTCACTACCCCCTGGCCTTAGCACGAGGAAGTCCTGTCTGGGCCTGCTGCGGTGTGGTGGCAGCTCAGACAGACATACTGGAGCTAGCTTTAATCTAGTGAAGCTGTGGCAGGGTGCACTTGAGCCTGGGCTGTTCAAGCCCGCCTGGAACCCTGGGTAATTACTTGTGGGGCCAGGTGAAAGCTAGCTCGGGTACGTCTACTCGAGCGGCAGTCGCACCCTGTGACTGCCGTCTGGACATGCCCTTAGTGAAACTCAAATACCGGGCTCCAGAACAAGGTGCAGGTTTGCAGGGAAGTTCTAGCGCCCTCTGTAGGAGGGGGGATTGCCTTCGGTAGACCTCTGGGGAAGAGACACCTTCGTGGTCCCAAGGCTAGGGTATTCTTATCTATTTAACGCCACTCTCTGTCGTGCCGTACCTGGAAGTCATACGCTGAGTATGGTGGCAGATGAGGAGTGCTGTGGTAGTAAGTGTTGTAAGAAGTCACCTGTGGCCTTGAGTAATAGGACACTGAGGGATGTGCGTTTTCAACTGTACAGTTCAGTGTAGGCAGGGAGGGAGTCTGTTGAGACAAAGACACACACAGTCTGACACAAAGGTTAAACTGCACCTGACCCACGCTCACAGATAACTGACACCTGCATGACTGCAGAAGTGATTTAAAGGAACAGAGACTGATTTCAGAGCCCAGTTCTGGTGAATGAACAACTTGCAGCTCAGTCTGATTGCTTTGAAGTCAATTCATTCTTTACCTATTCACTGCGTTTCCTTTAAGAACGAACAGAACAGGCTGGCCAAAGCCCATCCCACGCTAGTACGCAAATGAAGTGGATTTTCAGAATGGCTTCACAAATGCCTTACATTCCACGACCCAGTACTGGGTCGCACCCGCAGGTTGAAAACCAATGGCATAGCACATGCCCTATTCAAGCCTACTGAAGTCCCACTTATTGTCAGACCAGTATTTCCATCTTCTTCCAAGGCACAAATTATCTTATCTGGTTTCCCCCAAAAATCAGCTTCAGCTGTTTTACACAATGAAGAAACCAGGTGGATAAATTTGGAGGAACTGAATGGTAAGTATCCTGTAAAATTCAGAATTTTTACCATCATGATTATATTAAACAATTCATAAACCTAAGAGCCACCGAAACATGTTTCTTCTTAAAAGGGACATCAGGCAAAATATTCATTTTAAAAGGGAATTCCTCCACAGTGGAATTAATGTCTGAGATTATCATCACTGACTTAATCTTACATTTCTTCATGTGCTTATTTGTTAATCGTTTGCAATTCCCTATGCTTAGACAGTCTTGTCGGATCCGCCAATTTAGTCAATTTCACTTTCTGCTTATAGTTATTCCAGTTCCTTCTTCACAGCACAAGCACACTGGTGCACGATCTGGATTCAAACACAGTTTGAAAGGATATTTAAACAAACCACTACCAAACCAAACAAAGGATATTTAAACAACCACTACCTGTATGTACTGTAATATCACTGCCAGTGAGGTTTTTAAGAAATTTGTACGTCTAAACTTGTCTGATCATGTGCCTTTCATTTCTCTAGTAGTGTGCATCATCTTACCATGTCTTTAAAGCCTCCAAGGATTGCAGCTGTGATGATCCCTAGAAACAATCCAACTATGTTCAAAATTGTCGCTGACCAGAGCAAGTGGTAAAGGTGAATGATATCCTGGCAGCTGCTGACATCAATATATTCATAGTACCCACCAGAAATTTCCACTCTGCTGGATTAGAAAAGAATTAAACAACAGTATAATAAAATCCAAAAAAGCCACCTGGACCACAGAATGCATTCCTGCAATGGACCAGGGGTCCGAACATCAGTGCGATGTTTCCACAGGTAAAGCCTGCTGGAGTAGGCCCATCATGTTGTGACCTGAATTTTGACATCTCCCCACATGATCATGGCTGTGGAGAATACTCATCTTGAATACACAGTGACGCAAACATATCCCGCAAGCCCCCCTGAATGTCACTGAAGTCAGTGAGTTATGGGTGGGTGAAGCTGCAGTCTCGGAGTTGCCTCTTACATTTCTGCCTCATGTCCTCCAGTTACACTGGGCTTATTGCCACAATAATAGATAATTAACCAAATGTTCTGTCCTAATACAGCACCATTGACTTCACAGCTCCTTCCACACTTTAAATTTCTCACCCCTCCCGGAGAGGTTGGTAAGCATTACCATAGCCATTTGATAGAGGGACAATTTAAAGACATAGAGGACACATAGCTTGACCAAGTCGACACAGTAGCAGACTTGGGAACTGAACCCTGGAGTCCCTTAAGTGAAGTTGGGTAAAAAGCTGATATTCAATATATAGGTCATCAGATGTTTACATAGAGCCTTTCAATCCAAACGTTCCCAAGTGCATTACAGCCTGATAACCTCTGCACACACACCAGCCCAGTCCTCTACTGAAATGCAACACAGCAGCTACCGCCGGTGAAGGACTGGCAGCTCTCTTACAACACCCGGCAATGTTACATAACGATGACGCCAGGACGTAAAGAATACGGTCACAGGATCATGACCCGAAGCCCTCGGGACCCTGGGTTTAGATTTCATCTAAGACACATCTCATCTTACCCATTTAAGCTTCCCCTCCCCGTAAAATATCAAATAAAAAAAATCCACATTATTTGGATATGGCAGGAGGAGTGCCATTGTCAACACAACGGCCCTGAATTCTAAATGTTGGGGTCTTCCATAATCACTCCTTTCTGATTGCCGCTCCAGGAAGTAAATCAGATGAATCTATAGTGGAGCCTAATGAATCCTGGTTAGGATACTGTAAGCATTTGGAACATGCCAGTCTCAGAACTCACAAATTACTTTGATTCCTATGGTCACACACAAATTCACATAACGTGGCAAAGTCCAAACCCCGCAGGAGCTTTGGGGAATTGGTATATTTTTCTGCCAAATCAATGTTTTCATTAAAAATGTATTTTTGGGGGGTGCTCTGAAATTATTTGTGAATTCAGGTCAAACGTGGCCAAGATTTGTTTTTTTGAAAAGTCAAAATGTTTCATTTTAAAACATTCAGTTCCAAACTGAAATTTGGCCAATTAAGAAAAAACAAACCCACCCAAAACAGCCAAATTGAAACAACAATAATAAATTACTCAAAATGTTCTGATGGAGTTGAAACAAACTATTTTTGATTTGATGAAAAAAATTGAAAAAAAAAAAAAAGAATACATTTTGTTTTGGTTCTAATCTAAATGGATTTTTTTTTGGTTCATTCTCAAACCCCAAAAAATCCATTATTTGCTCAGCTCTGAAATAGGTGAAAAAAATCTTGTCATAAAAGCTTAGATCTCCAGTCTCCCAGTCCGGAGTTCTATGCCCAGATCTGCTGCAGACTCTATCATCTGCGGCAACTCAGCATGGCCAACGTTTGCAAAGTGCCTTCTAATGTTAGGGGCCCGATCTGAGGCACCTTGGGAGATTGATTTTTAGAGGCCCTAAGCACCCACAACTCCCTTTTAGATCCATGGGGCCTGCAGGAGCTCAGCACTTCCGAAAATCACCCCCCAAGTTTGTCTTAAGTTGGGGGATCCAAAGCTAGAAACACCTAAAACCAGAGACCACAGCTGAAAATTTTGGCTTTATAGGGACATTGTCAACTTACACATTACAATTCTGTCTGAAAAACATTCCTTGACTATTTTTATGTGTGCCTAAGATTACAGTAGCTGGAAGAGATTAGAGACAAAACTGTTCTCTCTTTTCACTGCTGACTTTGTGCATTTGACAGCACTTTTAATAGAGTCAGTTTCACCATTTCCTGCACCTCTCTCCCACTTTACAATCAGTTTGTGCTGTTTTTTGTTTTCTGCTGTTTCATACAGCCCCGGGGAGAGAACACACACATTTAAAAAAACAAGTAAAGTCACAACATGTGGCAGGGGATATGGGTGTCAGGTGTAGTACCTGAAATGATTTTTAAGCTTAAAAAACCCAACTGAATAGTTTACAAGTTGACCATATCCCTTAAGCCTCAGTTTCCCCATTTTGTAAAGTGGGGATAATACTTGCCATCCTCATCGCGAAGGTGTCAGGCTCCACCCATTCACATTTATGTAGCACACTGAGATCATCAGATAAAAGGTACCATAGGGGAGTAGCTTGGTAATTAACCTTTTGAACATACTGAAAGACTAGATTTCAGAGTAGCAGCCATGTTAGTCTGTATTCGCAAAAAGAAAAGGAGGACTTGTGGCACCTTAGAGACTAACAAATTCATCTGAGCATAAGCTTTCGTGAGTGAGCTGTAGCTCATGAAAGCTTATGCTCAGATAAATTTGTTAGTCTCTAAGGTGCCACAAGTCCTCCTTTTCTTTTTGAAAGACTAGACTATCTTATGGCAGCATTACGTGATCCAACTTCCATTATAATACGGTAGGGTTGCTACCTGAAGTAATAATGCAATATCTATTTCTATAATAGCTACAATTAACCAATCCTATATATAGCTCCTACCATATCCTGTAGGAGTCCCTAACCTCTTTAAACAAGAGCAAAGCAATGTATCCCATATTTGCTCTTGGCATGGATGCTGAATGCTATTTTTAGTTTACTCACTTTCCACAGTTGTATAGGTCACAGCAGAAGCAGGTGTTGGTTTTTATTTTAGGTGTGCAAGGTCCCCGGCGCTGTGGATTACAGATCCCCTGCGTGAACACAAAGAGAAGGGGGATACAAGGAACCCAGGAAAAGACGAGCAATGGCCTTCGGTCCTGTTTCTCTGAGGCTTGGTCTATGCACAGATTTTGTACCAGTATAACTATGTTGGCTGAAGGGGTGACTTTTTACTGATATAGTCCTACTGGTACAACCCCTAGGCCAAGACCATGACATGGTGGTGAACGCTGGATGGTTACTGGATACAGGTGCGTGTGTCCATCCGATCTCGGTTATTGCCAGGCTTACTCTGGAGATGTCACCTCTCTGGGGCCAGCGAGATTCGATCTTCTCCCTGTCACTGCTCCAGCACCGACCACTGCCCATCCTGCACCCCAGACAAGTGCTGGGGGGACATTGCAGTTGGGGAGGGGGAGCCAGGGAAGAAAAATGGATTTTGCTGGCAGGCTGATTGTTTTTATTCGGCAGCTCCTGAAAGCGGCCCAGCTATTTGGAAGGAAAGTCCCAGAGGATGCAGAGCAGCACGCAATACACTTGATTTATCACACAGGTTTCACCCACTCCATGTGATTGTAGATGTTCCCCCCTTTTTAGGGAACACATTTCTCTGTCAGAAGGTGTCCCAGTTTGGGATGGGGAGCTGCTTATCTTACAGCTGGGCAGAGCTGTCCTTCACTTTCCCCCGGTCAGTGTTCGCCATGGAAACGCTGGCACAGTTGCCTCTGCCTCAAATGTTGACCTGCTGAGGGCCGAAAAGGCTACACAAATGGACACGTGTGTCCTTCACCTCCTTCACAACGGACTCCAGGCTCACTCGCTCTGGTCCCCAACCCTAGTTCCAGCATGCCCCACTCCTAAATGCCCCCTCTAGTCCCCGCTGTGTTCCAGCGTACCCTTCTCCACCGCTGTGCTCCCCGACAATCACTGGGGCCTCACGCTCCTCCCTCTCCAAGACCCCAATGCTGAGCCCTTCCCAAAGTCCTGCTCTCCTGTGCATGCAGGGAACGAATGAATCCATCCTGGGGGGGCTCTGTCCCTGACTGGTCCGCAGGGCATACACCTCCACACCACTGCCAGCCCTGTTAGAAAGCGATGCCACCAAAACCGCTCTCACCTCGGGTGGAGTCGTACTTTTGGAATAATACTGACATCGGCCTGCGTACAGGGGCCTAAGATCCTGCAGAAGAAAACAAGCAGTTTAGCATATCATTCAAAGCCAAGCCAAGGTTCAAATCTACCACACTGTCACATATCTGAGCAGGGAGGATGGGCCAGGCTGGGCAGGATTTTCAAAAGAGCACCGTGCCCACACAGGCAACGGAGTGAAGGGGCCAGCTTTGCAGAAGCGCTTAGCACCCAGCAGCTCCCGTGGAAAACTGTTTGAAAATCTGGCCACGGAGGTGGGGTATGTCTTCACTGCAGAGTCCACCCAAGTGAGCAGCACGCAGGCCTAGGTTAGCCTAGCCCACGTGTGAGCAGCCATGCTGTAAAGCCATACCTGAGTTCCTGTGTCCTCACTCGGGGCTGCACTCAGCCCTGTGCATCATGTGACATCAAACTGACACCCACATAGATCATCGGCAGGGTTAGAACCTTTAAATCCCACCGCACGCACCATTGCCTCTTGAGCTAAGGGAGTCAACGACAGCAGTAGTAGGTTCTTCTTCGAGTGATTGCTCGTATCGCACCAATTAGGTGCGTGTGCCGTGTGCATGGTCGCCAGAAAGTTTTCCCCCTAGCAGCTCCCGTTGGGTCGGCTGTGGAGCCACCTGGACTGGCGCCTTCATGGCGCTCAATATACAACCCTGCCGACCCGGCGCCTCCTCAGGTCCTTCTTACTGCCAGTGACGGTCATTGGAACTGTGGTGACTTGCTTAGCAAGCTCTCCTCGTTTTCCCTAGCTTTCAGTTAGTTTACTTCAGTTATTCCAAGCCTCATTATGTTTAGTTTTAGTGTTTTCGGTTGTTACAGCAGATAGCTGTTGGGAGTGGGGGGTCTTCCCCTTCACCCCCACCGCGTTCCCCATGGTGATTTGGGGTATGCCTAAGTTCCAAGGGTTCAAACCCTGCAAGTCCTGCAACAAGCCCGTGCCAACAGGTGACCCCCACGACGCTTGCTTGAAGCGTCTGGGGGAAGCATACCAAGCGGACAAGTGCGGGATTTGTAAAGCGTTTTGCCCCGGAACAAAAAAGGAGCGAGACTTTCGCCTCAAGCAGCTCCTTATGGGGACAGCACTTAGACCGCAACCTACATCGGCGCGGCAAGACTCGGCACCGAGCTCATCAGTGCACAGCGCCCCGGTGGCTGGGCTAGAAGCGGCACCGTGGGAGGACTCTGGGAGAGACCCGCGGCATCACCGCTTCCCAGTGCCAAAACCGGTGGGATCGACCCGGCACCGGTCCCATTCCCTGACGCAGAAGCGGCACTGGAAGCAGGGGAGGAGTGGATCTCCGACTCTGAGACCCACCCCTTTGGAACGAGCCAATGGGGACTGCCAGGGGACTGTCGAGTCCGGTGCCGTTGGATTCCCCGAGCTAGGTCATTGAGGAGGTGGAACTGCCATCCACTCCGGGCACGTTAGATGCCATGAGGGACCTCATTACCATGACGGCACCACGGTCCTTCGAGCCAAACCCCCGTGGCAACGTCTAGAGGCAAACCGGCGATGCTTCGTCCCTCAGCACAGCCGGTGGAACGATGGCACCGCTCTGAGTCCCGGCAATCGCAGCACTGGTCACGCTCGTGGCACCGGTCCAGGTCGTGCCAGCCCTCCCGATCACGACGCTGATGCTCACACCGATCCCCATCGTGCAGCAGGTCCCACTCCCAGCACCGGTCATCCCGGCACTGGTCAGTGTCCCCGCACAGACCCCGAATCTCAGTACCGCTCCCCAGCCTCGTGGCACCGCTCCCCAGCCTCACAGCACCGCTCCCCAGCCTCACAGCACCGCTCTCCAGTCCCGCTCTGCTCAGCACTGCCCTGGCCATCGTGGTCCTGGTCTCTGTCTTCAGACTTGGAGACAGAGTCTAGATACTCAGAGCAGGGCCAGCACTGGTCAGGGCATGGAAGGCACCCTGACATGGGGCCTGCACACCGATGGGCACACCAGGCTCAGGGCACCCACTCCAAGGGTTCCCGTTTGGCGGCCTCTGAACTGCTGGTACTGGAGGCATCAGCCAGTCACTCCACCCGTAGGGGTGCCAAGGAGGTACTGGTTGCACTACCTCCCCTGGAACCAACCCCAGTTTCTGAGCCTGATCCAGGTGTGGTTGGCCCTGACAGAGAGGAGGGACAGGAGGCCCCTGGAGACCAAGAGGGTCAGGAGGACCCTGTTCCCCCATTAGCCTCCTCCTCATCCTCCCCGGATGAGGTGGTTGCAGGCACCTCCGTCTCTGGACCGCCTCCCATAGACAGCCGTGCCCACCAGGACCTCCTTCGCAGGGTGGCGCGAAATATGGGCCTGCAGGCCGAGGAGATGGTGGAGTCGGAGGACCCGATGGTCGACCTCCTGGCCCAGGAAGGCCCGTCGAGGGTGGCTCTACCCCTCATCAAGACTATACAGGTCAATGCTAAGACCATTTGGCAGACCCCGGTCTCCATCCCTCCCACTGCGAAGGGTGTGGAGAGGAAGTATTTCGTCCCATCTAAGGGGTACGAGTACCTCTTCACACACCCGCAGCCTGGCTCATTGGTGGTGGCTGCAGTAAATGAAAAGGAGAGGCAGGAGCAACAAGCCCCAGTGCCTAAGTCCAAGGGCACCAAGCACCTAGACTTATATGGGTGCAAAGTGTATTCCTCGTGGGGGTTACAACTCAGGATTGCCAACCAGCAGGCAATTCTGAGAAGATACAGCTTCAGCTCCTGGAACTCGATGCCCAAGTTTAAGGAGCAAGCGCCAACAGAGTCCAGGGAGCAGTTTGGAGTGATAGTGGACGAGGGCAAGGTGGTGACGCAGACCTTTTTACAGGCCTCACCAGACGCTGCAGACTCAGCGGTGCGCACCTCGTCCTCACCATGAGCTGTAGCTCATGCCTGCAGGCATCGGGCCTTCCGCCCAAGGTTCAACAGGTCATGCAGGATCTGCCTTTTGATGGAGCGGGCCTGTTCGTGGAGCAGACAGACTCTAGGCTGCATAGCCTAAAAGACTCCAGGGCTACCATGAAACCCTTGGGTAGGCACACGCTGGCAACCCAGCGCAAACATTTCAAGCCTCAGCAGCAGCAGTGCTCCTATCCTCTTCAGCCGAGGCAGGACTTTTCTGGGAGATGGGACAGGAATGGCAGACACAAGCCTTCCCGCCCCCAGCCCGGGCAGGGGCAGGGCCCGGGCCCGACTAAACCATCGTCAGGTTTAAAGCAGGCCTTTTGAAGGTTCACCTGAGGACAGTGAATCAGCCACAATTCCGGATCCTTCCCCGTCTTTCTTGAATCATCTGTCCCACTTCTACCATGCCTGGTCCCAAATAACTTTGGACAGCTGGGTTCTCCGTACAGTAGAAGTGGGATATTCTCTCCAATTCTGCTCCTACCTCCCCGCCACCCCCCTTCCCCATCCCTCTTCAGGGACCCCTTTCACAAGCAACTCCTTATCCAGGAGGTGCAGGGGCTCCTCGCTATGGGAGCGGTGGAGGAGATTCCTCAGGAGCTCAGGGGCAAGGAGTTCTATTCCTGATACTTCCTAATCCCCAAGGCCAAGGGGGGTCTGAGACCCATTCTAGATCTGCGAGGACACAACAAGTTCATGGTAAAGTTGAAGTTCCCCATGGTCTCCCTGGGTACAATTATCCCTTCTCTGGATCCGGGAGACTGGTACGCTGCCCTCGACATGAAAGATGCGTACTTTCACATAACCATTCGGCCTGCACACAGATGATTCCTATGGTTCCTAGTTGACCACAAACATTATCCATTTACGGTCCTTCCATTCGACCTTTCTACAGCCCCCCACATGTTCACCAAGTGCATGCTGGTTGTGGCCACTTTCCTCCGTTGGAGGCAGGTGCAGGTATACCCCTACCTCGACGACTGGCTGCTCAGAGGCCACACCAGGGGGCAGGAGGAGTCTCAGGTCAAATTGGTCAGATCCACATTCGAGAGACTGGGTCTCTTCCTCAACTTGAACAAGTCAACCTGGCCACCGACCCAAAGAACAGAATTCTTCGGGGTGCTGTTGGACGCGGTTCAGGCCAGAGCACTTTTGCCAGAGTCCCAATTCCAAGCCATGACGGACATCACTCAAGGCCTCAGGCAATACCCCACCACTGCAGCAAGGGGATGCCTGAGTCTCCTTGTCCACATGGCAGCCTGCACTTACGTGACCCAGCATGCCAGACTGAGGCTCACGCCACTCCAGGTGTGTCTCACTTCAACCTATCACCTGGGACACAACAGCCTGAATTCAGTGGTCATGGTGCCGGGGCAGGTGCTCGAGTCCCTTCATTGGTGGCTCGACACTCGGTCAGTATGCGAAGGAGTCCCCTTCAACAGCCCTCAGCCCTCCTTGTCCCTGGTAATGGAAGCGACAGCTCTGGGATTGGAGGCGCATCTGGGAGACGGCCAAACACAGGGCCTGTGGTCACAGGATGAGCTGTCCCTCCATGTCAACATCAAGGAGCTGAGGGCAGTGTCATGTCAGACCTTTCAAGCCCAACTACAAGGCCCGTGTGTAGCAGTTCTGACGGACAACACCACTGCCATGTTTTACATCAACAAGTAGGGTAAAGCCCGTTCCTCTCCCTTATGTCGGGAAGCCTCTAGCTGTGGGAGTTCTGCGTAGCCCACTCCATTCACCTGGAAGAATCTTTTCTACCAGAAGTTCAGAACGCACTGGCAGACCACCTCAGCAGGTCCTTCTGCAATCACAAGTGGTCCATCCGGCCGGATGTCATACACTCCATCTTCCAAAGGTGGGGGTTTCCCCAGGTCGATCTGTTCGCCACCTGGAGCAACAGAAAGTGCCCAATGTTCTGCTCCTTCTAGAGACATAGCCCAGAATCAACTACGGATGCACTCCTGCTACCCTGGGGAGGCCGCCTGCTCTACGTCTTTCCCCCGTTCCTTCTCGTGTACAAGGTCCTACTCAAGTTCTCAGGGATGAGGCAGAGATAATTCTGGTGGCACCAGCGTGGCCTCGACAACATTGGTACACCACACTCCTGGAACTGTCAGTGGACGCCCCGGTCACGTTGCCTCTCCACCCCAACCTGATCACTCAGGACCTTGGTCGTCTTCATCACACCGACCTGCAGTCTCTCCACCTCACAGCTTGGAAGCTTCATGGTTGAACTCCGTGGAGCTTCTGTGCTCAGAACAAGTAAGAGAGGTCTACTCGGTAGCAGGAAGCCCTCCACTAGAGCATTGTATCTGGGGAAGTGGAAAAGATTTACTTGTTGGTGCGACCAGCGTCGTACACCCCTCTCCAGACACCTGTACCTCTCATCTTAGAGTGCCTTCTGCACCTGAAACAGCAAGGCCTGGCAGAGTCCTCCATAAGACACCTCGCTGCTATCTCGGCCTTCCACACAGGAGCGTCTGGATGCTCCATCTTCACCAACCCTATGGATGGTCGGTTCCTTGAGGGTCTGGAACAGCTACATCCCCAGATCAGGCAGCCTGTCCCCGCATGGGACCTTAACCTGGTCCTCTCCAAGCTAATGAGGCCTCCATTCGAACCGCTGGCAACTTGCTCTCTTCTCTATCTGTCGTGGAAGGTAGCCTTTCTGGTCGCCATTACATCTGCAAGCAGTGTGTCTAAGTTAAAGGCCCTTACCTCAGACCCACCTTATACGGTTTTCCACAGGGATAAGGTGCAACTCAGACCTCTTTACAGGCCTTTCTTCTGAAGGTTGTGTCACACTTCCACACTAGTCAGGACATTTTCCTGCCTTTTTTTTATCCTAAGCCTCATGCCAGGGCAGCAACTTGGTCCTCGGTGCATACATTCACCTCTCATTACGCCATCATCCAGCATGCCAGAGATGATGCAGCTTTCGGCAGAGCGGTGCTCCAATCAGTGATTACATAACTCCGACCCTGCCGCCTAGGTAAGGCTTGGGAGTCACCTAACTGGAACTGATATGAACAATCACTCGAAGAAGGAAGAATGGTTACTCACCTTCTTGTAACTGTTGTTCTTTGAGATGTATTGCTCATATCCATTCCAAACCCACCCGCTTTCCCCTCTGTCGGAGTAACCGGCAAGAAGGAACTGAGGAGGCGCTAGGTCGGCAGGGTCATATATCGAGCGCCATCAAGGCACCACTCCAGGGGGCTCCACAGCCAACCCGACAGGTGCTTCTAGGGGAAAAACTTTCCAACGACACCTAATTGGAATGGACATGAGCAACACGTCTCGAAGAACAACAGTTACGAGAAGGTGAGTAATCGTTTTTTATCATCCTCTGTGTGGGTGTCCCTAGGACTTCTGGGGGCATGTCCCATGGTTCTTTATGCTGCAATAAGCTGAGCTGTTCTATGATTCTTTTCATGTGAATTGTGGGAGAACTCGTCTGTCGTTCCGGGCCCAGAGGGGGAACCGTGGAAAGGCACTGGAGGACTATCAGCATAGTAGTGGTTTATCCTGCATCCTCATTGCAAAGCAGGTGGGTTACCAGTCTGATTGAAAGGCTCACTCCAACTCAGCCTAGACGCCAGGATGAGCCAGCTAGCTAGCCTGGGCCGAAAGCACTGCTGCACTAGGGAGAGGGATTTTTGTATATGGACGGAGGGGGGGAGGGACTAGGAGCAACTCCCAACTAAGAGCCCAGGCAAGAGCAGGGAAGACATCTCTTTATTTAGGGAGCTGTTGGAAGCTGGGCTCTCTGAAAGATCTGGCCCAATGCTTATAACAGTGTGTTGGGGTAGGGGAATGGCAGCAGAAAGAACATGACGTACTCAGAGGTACATTAACACTTGTAAAAGGTGATTTTCTTGGACAGGTATAAGGGGAAGCAAAGCCAAAACCAGGTTCATTAATCAAGATGCAGAAACCAGAGCCTGGCACTCTTGTTGTTCCAACTGATCTGCTCTCGCCATCGCATACAAACATTGGGGGGGTTGGCAAAGATGAATCTCAGACTTACATCATTGTGCAGCAGGTAAAATCAGCTACTGTGATCCTTAAACAGCAGTGCTGAGATCAGGTCCAGAGCACCCCACATGGCCAGGATCAGCCAGAAATTAAAAACAGCTTGATATTTTTACCTAAGCTAATACTTTATATTGCACAGAAACATGGAAGTCAGAGATGGAAAAGAAACCTACTCATCAGAGCCAGACAGACAAGCAGAGAAATGTCATTTATATTGTTGAGGGTTGGACTGCTTTGTTGTGGTTTGAGGCATTCTAGGGGTTCACTCTCTAAAATATGGCCCAGGAGTAACTAAGGTTGTATGGCCTTAATAACCTAATATACGCCAATACAGCTAATACATCTAAGATCTCAGCTGGTGCACTGAGCCCACTGCCTACCGTACAGACCAATACTGTCGTATTGTTTCCTTATGCTCCCCCATCTGTCTGTATCCATTTGTTGTCTCTTGTCTTATACTTAGATTGTAAACTCCTTGGAGCAGGAACAGTGAAATCACCAGCATCTATTCGATGGTATGTCTCCTTACACAAAGTTCCAGGTCACTAAACTCTTCCCACTATATCTCACTGCTACCCATCCAGCTGCTACACCAGAACAGTAACACGTACAGAGAGCCTTTCACACTGATGTACTTTGTCAGCTGAACCTATCACTTCATCCCCCACTGAAATGTAATTACTGCTCAAGTGAGGTGGCTGTTGAACTCTGCAGAGAAAATGAAGATCATACATTGGACAGTAACTGAAGAGGAATATTGTATCTGAGACCATGGCTACAGAAACACAGTACAGAGAAGACAGAAAAGCTTTGCTGAGTTGTCTTTTAGAAGGTATTTTCCCTTCATTTCAGACATGGGATTGATCCACTACAGTGTGGAATGCGGAGAGTGTAGGTATAGCAGCATGCATGTTCCTTTGGAAATACTTACTATGTGTCTGGCAGCAAAGACACCATCGACTATGGCACAGCAGAACGCAGCAATGACTCCAAAACTGATGAAGACAATGGATGCAACTAGCTGTGGAAGGAAAACAAAGCAAAAGTATCATCTGCTTCTACAAAACATTTACTACTTCACACTTACATAAGGAGATTTATAAACCTATCTATCCCAATCAATAAACGTCCAGATGATCAAAGGTCCAAACACTGCCCTAGGCTGCACACATGCAGTTCTCACTGAAATCAATCAATCGGATGCACATCAAAAGGCAAGAATTTGTCACTAAAGAAAGTTTTTGTGAATGCATCACAACCCATGTGGCAACCCTACAGCGAAACAGCACTTGATTCTCTGCTGGAGAAGTGTACTGGGGATTTTCTGTTGTAACATAAGGGTAATCAAGACTTACAAGTGCTACACTAAGCGTTGTAGCAATTGATTTGCTCAACAAGTCAAATGTGTTGCTATTTTAAAATTTGCTGTCACACAGTAACACGTATTCCAGTTGTTAAATTAACAGAAATACTTGGGCTGTTTCCAAAGAGTTTGTTATTGACTGAACATGCTTGTCAGCAAATGACAGATTTTTCACTCTTCTTGGTTTCTAGATCAAGGTCATCATTTGCTGAGATTATAGAATTTTTATGGGAATCCCTACAATGGGCTAGATATTCAAGAAAGGATGCTTCCTACATAAAACCCTGGAACCAGAACACACGTGACTAGCCTAGGCCGTCTGTACTACAAGACCATGTCACGTCTCTCTTTGACCCATCTGTATATGGTCTAACAGAGCTTGACACTGGAAGTTCTCTGCATGCAGGGTTCTGTTTGTCTTCAGTGGCTATTCCGGGCATGGAGGATTTGCAAGAATGGACCTTTTTGCTGTAAAGTCATCAGGGAAGGGACCATGTGCCTGATTCTCCTCGCAAACCAGCTCTGCACCCGTGTGACGCCACTGCCTTCAGCAGAGTTCTCACTTAGGTCCGATCCTGCCACCAAATCCACAGAAAGACCCTTATCACCATGGCGAGTCCCTGTGAAGTCAGCAGAGCTCTACGCAGGCACAAGTCTGCCTGCAAGGATCCAATTGTAAGATCAGTGCCTAGCTCCTGACTGCGAGTATAAGACAAGAGCGAGGCCCACTGAGAAATAACGAATTGTTTTACTGCCTGGTATTCAGTAGAGCTGAGTGAAGGATTAACGACAGGATTCCAGGCCACCCAGCTTTAGACTTTGCTACACCACAAGCCAGACTCATTGAAAGATTCACTGAGAGTTGCCAACCTTTTGAGCAAGCTCAGAGCTGATTTCTGGGCAAGTGCCAAATCCCAGGCCAAATTCTTGGTTTCCCTTGATTTTGAGCTGAAACTCGACCCTTTCAAATGAATTTTGCTTTAATTTTCCAGTTCCATTTGGAGCCCAACTATCATAGTTAAAGTCAGGAGGTCTGGATCCACACGAGCTGGATCTCCATGAAGCTAGACCATGGTGTTTTGCAAGGCTCCAACTTTCAGGAACAAGAAAACAGGGAGATGTGCAGTCAGTGCGAGTTCCTCTCTAGACAGGATCTGGCCAACTGTGTATTGCACCCTGCCCACACGGGGACAAAGCCCTGAGGCCAGAAGGTTGATACTTCATCCCAGTGGCCATCCAGGTTGGATGGCAGAACCGTAGCACCGTGTGTCCCCACGACAACGTGTCCATGTCTCAGGAGGTTGATTCACTGAGATGCATCATCAAGTACTCTAGGATTGAATATCTCCCTCCGCTTGAGAGGAAAGGGCTCAGGTTACCCAGCCCTCCCCTCCAACTTGTTGTGGGGAGGAGTTTCTTGCGTCCCTCTTCTGGCAGCTGTTCTTTCGCCCACTCTCTTTCTTCCTCTACTGGGGGGAGGGCTAATCTCACTTGCGGGTTTTCTCCCCCACATTCAACATCAGGCAAATAATCCCATCTCCACTGTGGAGAAGAACTGCACAGTGACAGATGCAGCTGTCCACACACACACAGTGGGAGAGCTGGCTGGCTACCAGCCCAATCCCAGCAAGGGCTGCGGTGCCCCCAGGCTGGCCCCTTGGTCCCTTGAAGGCAGTGACTTGGCTGCAGCAGCTGAGCATGAGACTTCTAAATTATAGTATGTAACAACGACAAACCCAAAAAGCCAGGAAATTCACTGTTGACAATGATCTGCTGGGGGGGAAAATAATGGGTTTGTGCCCTTTTTTCGCACTTCTTCCCATTGTCTAAATAAAAGACCTTGTTCTGCCTGTCTTCTACATGAGAAACTCAGGGCTCCTCTACCGTGTTTCTCCTGGAAGTCTCCATGGACAACTGGAAAATGGGTAGAATGAGGACATCACTAGTAACAGTGAAAGCAGAGCCAAGGAGAAAGGATATTCAGTCAGGCTGTGGGTTTTTTTCCTTTTTGCTACCACCCGTTTCACTCAGACACCTGACAGACTTTTAGGAGAAAAACTCTCTTGGCTAACGAGTCATCCCCCCTCCACACTTTCAATTAGAGGCTGAGGAGCACATTCCAGCTCTCTGGTCCTCCATGGAAGCCTGCAGCCCTAAAGAGAGTGGTCAAGACGGGCTAATCTGCATATTGCGAAGGGTTTATTTATTAAATAGCAGAATTAAAAATGTTTAAAATACAACAAAGAAATGGGGCGGGGGGGGGGGGTGAGAAGGGCCAGACACCCAATCTACCCTGCTTTAAAAATTATCTTTAAGGGTATGTCTGTCTTCTCTGGGGAAAAGAAAAAAGAAAGAAAAGAAAAAAGCAAGGTGTATTCTTAACTCACATTAGCGAACTCAGGTTAAAAGAGCAGCAGACACAGCAGCTAAGCCATGATCAGCTCAAGTTCAACCCCACGCTCTCCTACAGGCTTTAGCCAGTGCTGCGAGCCCAAGTTAAAAGCCAAGCTGCTGTGTTATTCTTACTGCTATTTTAACCATGTTAGCTAACCTGAATTAAGAACACTCCTCCCCCTCTCCCCAGCGAAGACATGCCCTAAGGAAGGGCTGGCCTTCTGTTGAAGGGGCTAAGAACAAATGTCATGCCTGCTCTTCCTAATGAACTGTCTTGGTTGGATATTGCGGCCCAAACCTGCCTGCCAAAGTACCTATGGAAAACAACTGTTTGATCATCCCCTTGCCAAAATCCACTTGACTTGGCTAATAAGCATGGGGAGGGGAGAGAGCGCCTTGCTATAATATGAATCCCTCCAAGCCTTTTCTGCCCTCCTTTCCACTTGGTTTCACTTTCCTGCATTCCAGGAGAATGAGGCTTCCCTTTGGAAAGGTTGCTGGTGTATTCCACACACTTCTCTGCCACAGGCTTGAAATACTGCGATTTTCTTTCTCTCTAAATTATCCTTGTCTCTTCAGAAGCCAGTTCAGTGAGTGTCGAGAGATGGGGAGGCGGGGAGGCACGTCTATATGTGAAGGACTAAAAGCTGTTTGTTTTGTCAAGGTTTTGTTTTCACCCTTAAGAAAAGGCAGCCCTGTAGCCGGATTTATGGGCTACTTCAGAAGACACCGCTTGGAGGGAACTGGCATATTTCCCCTGCAGAACAGAGAAATGCTCCAACGGTTGTTTCCTATGCTTTTTCCATTCTCTGATGTTGAGGAAATCGGTCATTCGTTTACTGGCAGGAATGGAAAGTTGCTGTTGCCCATGTGAATGGGCTGCTTTGGTAGAAGGTAGAATAGGGGTAGCATGGCATTGCCAACACTTGCAAATTTACTGCAAGTTTTTTGGTATTGGGTGTTTGTCTTGAAGTCCCAGCTCCTGGAGTCACGTGACTACTTAAGACTCTCGAAATGTAAGTTTCTAACCTGCCTCATTATGGAGAGCAACTTAAAAATGTGAACACCGGTCCTCAAAAACTAGAAGCCCCCAAACAACCCCAAATTATTATCTTTAAAATCTCATGATTTTTAAGCCAGCCTCACTATTTTCAGCCAGAAATCCCTCCCCTGTGAGAGAAAAAGTCGTTTTACAGAGCTGGGATCATATATCCACCTCATTATTGACTCGATCATATCCAGTTTGCTGCTAGGGAGGAACCGAGGAGGTTAGCAGGAAGCTTAAGGAAGTCCTGAGCTCAGGTTACTGCCCGCCAAAGTTAGCTGGAAAAGGCTGGCTTATTTCTTTATCTGAAACACTTTCTGCTGTGTCTGTCACAGCTCCACAAAACCAGCTTAGCCACTGAGGTGCCTCTAAGGGAGAGCAGAAAAATGCTAAGGCCCCGACAGGAAAGTGCTCATGCAAGAGAGACAGCACCAGAGGGGGGTTTCTTTAGCCTTCTGTGATCAAGAGACAAATCAGCATCAGCCCCAGAGGTCTCCTTCCCATGTGAGGCAGGGATCAGCACAGAAAGCAGGAAAATCCAGGTTGGGGACTGGACGTATTTGAGCCTGTCAGAGTGAATGAGGACAAAGAACCCAGAATATGCCCTGTCTTGACCAAGCCACAGAATAGCACTTGTCAGTGAGCGTATTCACGAGGATCCAGTTACTTTAAATAACTTAAAAAGAAGAGGGCAAATGCAACTGGTTGCTGGGAGCAAGCAAGACAATCAGACAATCTCCTCTATTGCCAGGCTAGTGATGCAAGTACACAAATGTTCCGCTAAGCAGGCTGCATTATCAAAGTGATGATGGGAAGCTGGACAAATAAATATAGACATTCACATGGAGGATGTTCATAAGTAGGGAGTGGCACATAGCCCATTTGCTTGCAGGGACACAAGTTCTCCAGAACTTGACTGGGGAAATTGACTGGGATAGCTATAGTGGAGTAATTACTGCAGAATAAAGTCACTTTTATTCCAGAATAGATTGTCTACACAGGGGAGTTGTACCAGCATAGCTATAGCAGAATAATTATTCCACTATAGCTATGCCGGTCAATTTCGCAGTGTAGATAAACCCTTAGAAAAACCTTGCAGGTTGGCCAAATGTGCAATTGAGGCAGCTTAATGCAAGCCTGAAATCTCCATAAGAGGAACATTAGCAGGGCTTGGAGCTGCTACTGGCTTAGGCTGTTAACTCACATTGAAATGACTCAAGCAGATCTGAAAGGAAAGTGGTCCAGAAGGCAGGAGATAAGGAGAGTAATGGGGAGTAGAGGCAACATGGGATGGAAAAGACAGGAAGGAGAGGGGAAAAGGAAGAGGAGGAGAATGAGAGAATAGAAAGGGAGTGAGGGGAAGAAGTGGAGGGAGAGGAGAAGAGAGGCTGGGGCTGTAAGAGGGAATGACACCGAGACAACATACGGTTACATTTCTTCTACAGGGAGTGCATCAGAGAGACGCTCTCCCCAGGAAATGCTCTCCACAGTTTCCCCATGAAAGCCAGAAGGTAGATTCTCTCACAGTGGCTCTCAGGACGAACCATGGCCAGGTCCTCAGTGACAGGCCCCAAAGTGCCAAGCAAGACATCGCACTGTGCAAACGCTACACTGGTGTTTTTAGCAATCTGCACTGGCTGCCCAGCTGGAGTCTGAGATGTAGCTGTTGGCCTACACAAAGCCACGTGTAGCTGCAGGTTGACGTTAGCAATTATCCAGGACAGCAGATTTAGGGCAGTGGAAGGGAGAGAAGGAAGATGGCACCTGAACAATTAGGTCAATCAATTGTTTATTTTCTCCCTTCTTTAAAAGAATTTTCTAAATGGAGCATAATGCCTGAGACTTTCTCTTGTCCCACAGCTAATAAACATGTCTGTTGGCAGCGTGCTAGCAGCATACTGTAGTGTTAATCTGAATAAGCCACTGTGATTACTGAAGGGTTCCTTCTGCAAATATGTACTGAGTGTCTCTCTGACTCTCAGTGGAACTACAGCGAGTAATAGATGTTTACAGGATCAGGTCCTAAGTTAGTAAACCGTTGTATTTTATTAGCCTCTCATGTAAACATTACAGAGTTTCATCTCTTCTGGTAGGAGTTCCACGGCCACTGCACAATCATAGTTAAAATAGGTACCCTGATCCAATTACAAGTTTTTATCTGGCAAGCGTAGCTGACTACAGTTCCTGTGCATACAGACACAGGAAGGTATCTTCATGGCAATTTAATTTCTATCCTGATACTGGAGAAGCTACCCAGGATATGACTATAGAAGCACCATTAGCAGTTCTACAATGAAGGTTGTGCTGAGTTCTAGTCTATGCAGGGAAGAAAGCCCTTCTATTTGCCGTGACAAATATGTACGCTACACTATAATATGTGGGAGCAAGGGGAAGAGAGGCAATGGGTCAAATGCTTTTCCTCATTGTTGAACAATTCTGCCGGAGGCTTTTACCAAGCTAATGCACCGCAGCAGGTCATGGAGAAAACAGTATTTTTAAAGCCTCATCCAGGCCCTAAACAATTCAGTGAGTATTATGTTAACATGCAACATACGAACCATCCTTGTAAAACCAGGGGTGTCTGACAGGAATAAAGGGCCAGGAGCGGACACACTCAGAACACAGACAGGAACCGTGTCCCAAGCGCTAGCTGCTGCCACGGCAAAATTGCAATCACCAGCCAACCTAAGGTCATGGTGTGGTCCTTGCTGGGGTCACAGATACCTTCTTGGACGGGCCCCAAGGGCGATGTCCTGACCAGGTAACAAACCAGGCCTAGTTTACAGGTGAACATGAGATCGACCTCGCTACACTGCTTAGGGTACTGAAAAATGTTACATCTATATTGCCATAGTTAGGTCAAACTAACCCCCAGCGTAGATGCAGCCCGGTCGATGGAAGGATTCTTTTCTTCCGTCAACACAGCTGCCGTGAGTCGGAGAGATGGATTAACTACATTGACGGGAGAAACCCCGTCCATCGATGTAGGAAGCGTCGAGGCTGCTGCTGTAGCATAGACATGCCCTGATAGGCTGCTCAGGGCTTCGAAAAAATGCAACAGAGCCAACTTGGAGTCACTCTCTTATTTTATAGGCAGCCCCATAAAGAATGCAGGGCAGGCGTAATCTGAGAATGCAGGGCAGGCGTGGTTACTCAGCCAGCGCCTGAATATCCTGGTGCTGCAGCACCATGAGCCAGCTGCAAGCAGCAGACAACCCTGCTGGGGGAATGACCACATCACAAGGGAACGTGTTGCTGTTGCAACAAACGTGGATTGCAATAAACATGGGTTGGGCTAAGTGAAACAAACACCTTCATACCACATCAGACACACAGGGTCGGGTTCTCTGCTATAAGCTAGCTCTGCAACATTTGTTATGCACCTACTGCGGCAAGACATCTTGTTAAGGTGTGTGAGCCACTTTCATGTATGGGACTATCCCTGTACTCTGCAGTGAACAGAGCACTCACAAAATGGAGGGCTGGACAGCACTGGCTAGCACTAGGATCAGCCATGGCAGGTGCTTCTCCAGCTTTGCAAACTCACATTGGCCCTGGCCAGCAGCAACCCTATTCCTGGACTTCTCCTGCAGGGGCGGCCAATCAATGTTCCCTCTAATTTTTGACAGGCCATGTGCACAAAAAATTTATTCTGTGCAAATTGTTGTGCTTCTGTGCAAATTTTTGTGCGTGTGGTGTTTTGCCGTGCGCGCGGGGTTTAGGATCCGTGTGCGGGCGGACACGCGCACAGCTTAGAGGGAACAGTGCGGCCAACCGTGCCAAACTGTATTACTGGTTGTGATGAATGTGGAGGTGCTCGACAATGAACGTTCATCTGCACTCCCAAAATGCGCAGGATTTCTGAGCGTAGGATGGCCGCTCACGCATTCCTGGAATACTAGACATTCCACTACTTCCAGAAACGGCGTGACCCCCACCCCACCTGTGTGACCTCACATAGTGCATGCAAGGTCATCACGCTAACGGGGATGGAGCAGCGCGCTCTTCGAAAAGGCATCCAATCCTGGACAAAACCATGTTTGGTTTTGTCTCAGTACTGGATGGGGGACAAATCACCCAAAAAGAGAGGGCCGTCTTGTTTAAAATTGGATGAGTGGCCTCCGGTTTGTTGGAATGTCAGAGAGAGCAGACAGTTTAATCACACAGACGTGAGACCTGTGATGGCAAGCCATTATGGCTGAAGGCGTCTAGCTGCCAAACAACGGAGCAACCATCCCTGGAGCAGTATCTTAGGCCTGGTCTACACTGCAGGGTTAGGCTGACCTAAGCTGCCTGGCATCGACCTTGCTGTGGAAGTGTCTTCACTTAAATTTGGCTCCTGACAACTTAAGTGCCTCCCTCTGCCGATATAGTAACACCACCTCCTCGTGCGGCGTAGAGTCACAGTTGATGTAATTAGGTCGATGTGGTGTCAGTTTAGACACTGCGTTGCTTACATCGACTGTTACTGGCTTTCAGGAGCCATCTCACTATGCCCCATGCTGAGAACACAATCAATACAAGCCCTTGTGGTTAGGACACACACTGTTGACACAAGGAGCCAAGTGTGCGCACACGCAAGCTATTTAATAATTGCAGTGGCTGTATGCCAATGTAAGTTAGATCGACATAATTTTGTGGTGTACACATGCATGGCCTTAGATGCTCTGGCTGGGACACTGGGAAAACCAGTCTGAAGCTAAGGGAAGTCTTCACACCTGGGCCCTGTAACAAAAGCCGTTGGGCAATAGAATAATTGGATTCATCCACAGCCAAGGCAGGTGGGGCTTTGAGAAAAGGTGTTCCCTGAAGGGAAAAACGTAGTCCAGGAGACAGTGACACACACTGACCCTCTGGAATCAAATCAATGACCAGGCTGGGGCCCACAACTCCTGGGCTTCCTAAAGTTATGAGCATTACAGGACCAGAGCAAGCCCAGTTTAAGAAGGAACCCATCTAACATAGCTAGTAGTGAAGTGTAAGATTGGGTGACTAAACATGCATGCCAGCTGTTTGCTGTTTTGAAATCCTTTTCTTTAATGCTTTTTTCCATTCTCTAAGAAACCTGCTTGTTTTATGAAGGCTGTCAATCATGTTTCCCAAGGGAAGAAATGCAGGTGTCTAGTCAGGCCTGCATGGCAATAAGTGGGTGGCACCAGCGGGGTGTCGTACCCAGATTCCAGTCTAACAGTGGGAAATTCTCCTCCCCGAGACAGATAAGGGCATGAGGCCAACCACCTGGGTACACTCAGAGACACCAGCAACCCCATAACCGTGACACAAATTTTGCAGCACAGACAGAGATCCACATTATAGTTCTGACTAAACCAGTCTCTACAAGTCAGGAGTGGCGGCAGTAACTTCCTTTGTACTCTTGAGTGGGGAAATGGGCCAAACCGACTAGCATCCTTTGGAGAGGATCACGTCCTAGAGGCTGGGTTCAGCTTTGCATTTAGTTTGAAGGAAGACTTCTAAGCAATGAGCGGGATTCACAAACCGCTATAGTTCCTACAGAGCAGTGGCTTCCAAATTGTTCTAAGGACCAATTTTTGGTGGTCTGTAAAGAGCTGGCTGTTCCCACAAAGCTAACGCTCTTTGTGTCGTCCACTCAATCATGTTAAAAAGACAGCACAGGATACTTTAAATGCCTTCCCCCACCTTAGTTTTCAGTGTAAGCGATTACTGTAATTGCCACAGGGCTGCGACATAATTGTGGATGGGAGGGGAGTTGTGCATGAGACAGTCCTCCTGTGAAGAGATGGTCTACAGTACGCTACAAAAAAGTGTGAGAACCTGCTCACCAGCCCCAGCAGCATGAGAGCATCCTGGAAAAGGCTTAAAGTGAATGTTCGCCAAGTCCATGTTAGCCAAGGCACAAACCTCTATGTCAGAGCTGGGATACTGAATGAATAGTTTCTCTTCTCATTTTAGCGGATATTAGGGGAACGTTGATGTACCTTGTTTCCCTGTCATTTACAGCTTCTCATATCTGTAGTTTGGATCCTTTTGTTACTGGATGAAAAATAAATCTCGTTTTATGCTACCCCGTTGGAGAGGTGCTTGAAAATAAAGCCATAAGGAATAAAGAGCATGATCGACCCCCACCCTCAGATACACTGCATTAAAATACTTTCGCGTATGAAGCCTGAGAAGTTGATCATGTTTCAATTACAATCTGCCGCCCCACTTCCACCACCTACATTACTCAGTGACACTGCTCTATAAATATCTGATGGACATTTCACCTATCTTTTTTTTTTTTTTTTTCCTCTAAAGCATACCATTGTTTCCAGAAGGTTTTTCGGTTTTAATCACTCTTGGGCTGTCTATAGGATTGGCACTCCCACTAGCCCCCCGTATAAATCATGCCACATCATTTGGCTTTAAAATAAACATTTAATCTGATTTTAGATTGATTGGTAAATACAGTAAGGCCAAAAAAGAATTGTGCATCACCCCTCAGAAAAGTGACTTATTAAAAATGATTTCAAATACAGTATGATAGGAGCACAGGAATGACATGGGGCTTGATCGTACAGCGTTCTGAGTACCCTGGCTCAGTCCAGCAAAATACTCAAGCATGCGCTTAACTTTAAGCACTTGAGTAGTTCCACTGAGTTTAAGGGGACAGTGCTCTTAAAGTTAAGTTAACTCTTAAAGTTAAGCCCGTGCTTAAATATTTTCCTGGATTGGGCGAGAGTGCTCCCATGTGCTAATTTTTGCTTCTTAAAGACAGCCCAAAAGGGTTGTTTACATTTTTCTTTCTTGTTTTTTTTACCTTATAAATATCAGGGCTGACAACACTGGTTTCCCTTGGTTTTGCTGGAGGACTTGCTGGGGTTCTCCAAGGATGTACATTGTTATCTCTCAAACCTCAGCTGACGGGATGGGAGAGGGAAGATGTTCATTCTTTAACAAAGGTTTCCTTTCTCCAAAGAATTAGTCAGGCATTGGAGTTAAATGGATATAAGCAAAAGGAAAACATAATTTTGAAAAGCCTGATTAAAAATCCCTTCCCTGCCCAACTTTCCCCTCTCATTGCTCTTGTGATATCATTTCACTATTTCTCCAAATACTGCAGTCTTTCAGGCTTCATAGGACCTGAATTTACAAGCAAGAAGTAACTTTTTGTGAAAATAATTATTTCAGGCCTTTCCTACATGACAAACAAGAAGGAAGAAAAAAAAAAAAAAGGTAGGGCATAAGCTCATTTCCCCCCTTTTTTGCAGGTGTCACCTGAGGTGCATAAAGTGCTTTGATATGTTGGAATATGAAGTGCTACAGGGAAATCTCTTGGCCATTACAAGGGGTAATGCTTTCCTGAACATTAAGGGATGAGGAGGAGGAAGATGGCAGAGAGTTAATGTGTAGGTAGGTACAGTTATGTTGCAAATAGGTACAGTTATGGGCTCAGGTAGTTCCCACATAAATACAGTTCTGTTCCAAGTTCCATCCTGACCTCTGACACCTTTTCAGTTGCTCAAAACTTTCTCAAAACAGCTCCTGTGGGGCTCATGTCTTCCATGCTTCAACTCAGCTTACTTTTTTTTTTTTTTTTTTTTTTTAATTTCAAGAAGTTCAGTACGGCAGATTGGAGTTATTCAGTGAAAGGAGTGGTCATTTCCCAAACATTCCTCAGATAAGCTGCCTGCACACTGCTAACAACAGAAGAAACAACAGTGTTTCAAGTTCTGAGCATGGCAAGCGTGGAACATTCATGACAAACTTCTCTACGTTTTCTCATGCATAATCACTCCTCATGCAAATCTAAACAGCTAAGGCACAAAATGAGTTGCACCCAGCAAGGGACACAGAAGGGACTAAGACGACATTCTATAAATACAGTCAGATAAAAAGGAAGACAAGGAAAGTGTAGGTCCTCTAGTTAGCAGGGAAAGACCGCTAATAACTGATGACATCATGGAGGCTGAGGTGTTTGATGCTTATTTTGTTTCAGTCTTCACTAAAAAGGTAAATTGTGACCAAATACATAGCACAATTAATATTAACAACAGAGGGGAAGGAATACAAGTCAAAGTAGGGAAAGAACAGGTTAAAAATATTTAGATAAGTTAGATGCATTCAAGTTGGCAGGACCTGATGAAATTCACCCTAGGGTACATAAGGAACTAGCTGAAGCAATCTCAGAACTGTTAGTGATTATCTTTGCGAACTCATGGAGGATGGATGAAGTCCCAGAGAAGGGCAAGTCATACCTATCTTTAAAAAGGGGAACAAACAGGACACAGGAAATTACAGACCAGTCAGCCTAACTGGAAAGATGCTGGAACAAATTATTATAAAATTAATGTGTAAGCACCTAGAGGATAATAGGGTTATTAGTAATAACCAACATGGATTTGTCAAAAACTAATCATTACAAACCAACCTAATTTTCTTCGTTGACTGGGTTACTGGCCTAGTGGATAGGGGGATAACTGCAGACATCCTATAGCTTGATTTTACTAAAGCTTTTGACACAGTTCCACTTGACATTCTCATAGGCAAACTAGGGAAATGGGTACTAGACGAAATTAGTATAAGGTGAGTGCACAAGTGTTTGAAAGACCATACTCAAAGAGTAGTTATCAATGGTTTACTGCCAAACTGGGAGGGTGTATCAAGTGGGCTCCTGCAGCGATCAAGTCCTGGGTCTTGTACTATTCAATATTTTCATTAAGGACTTGGATAATGGAGTGGAAAGTACACTTATAAAATCTGCGGGTGACACCAAGCTGGGAGGGATTGCAATCACTTTGGAGAACAGGATGAAAATTCAAAATGACCTTGACAAATTAAAGAATTGGTTTGAAATCAACAAGATGAAATTCAATAAGGACAAGTGTGCAGTATTTTATTTGGGAAGGAAAAACAAACAAACGTACAGCCACAAAATGGGGAATAACTGGCTAGGCAGTAATAGTGCTGAAAAGGATGGGGGGGGGGGGTTATAGTGGGTCACAAACTAAATATGAGTCAACAATGTGATTCAGTTGAAAAGAAGGCTAATATTCTGGCGTTCTGTAACAGGGTTGGCTGCCTCTTGAGCTGCCCCTTGTGGCCAGAGGTCAGTCTGCAGTGCCCTGCCCTTTCTCCTCTTTCTTCAGTCCCCGGGTAATTCAAAGAATCCCCTCAAGGGGTCCCATTTATTTAGTCTCTAGGTGCACCTGGCCCTCCAGGCCCTACCCCTAGTTCAGTCTCTCTCTCCCGGTTGTCCAAAATAACACAAAGTCTTTGAAAACAGAACTCAAACTCTCACAGGCTTCATCCCAGTTTCAGCTGGGCACAGCCCTTCCTCCCTGAGGGTCGGTCAGTCTGTCTGCTTCCCAGTACCTCCTGCCTGGAGTCTGCCCTTCTCCACAGGCTTTCGCAGCTGATGTCTTCCACTTGGTGACTCAGGGCCCTGCATGAGCCTTCGACTACTCCCTTAAGTGTCTAAAGGCGTAGCTGCAGTTTCCTAAGCTTCTCCCCCTTCGCCGCAACTTCCTGATCCTTTTATACTGGAATCACCTGATTCCACTCACCTGGCTCATTCTGTAAAGACTTAGGCCCAGGCTCTCCAGTCCATGGACAAGCCACCCTGTTAATCCATGTAACAGGAGTGTCATATGTAAGGCACCAGCAAAGCAGAAGTTTTGCCTAAGGAAGGACTGTGGGTTCCAGACTTAAAGAGTATTTTCGGTTTATCAGTAATACTATTGTGCTGGCTCTTTTTATTCAGGGTTTTTGGGCCAGATCCTCAGCTGGTAAGGTCAGGGCAGCTCTAGTGACCTTAATGGAGCTACAGTGAATTACAGCAGCAGAATAGCTGGCCCTTTAAACTTAACTACAAATGAGACAAAGACATGGAAGTTCATTCGTTACTGTTCAACAAGTCTACAAAAATGTAAGGCTGACAAAGGCGCGACTTTAGTGCTAGGCAAACACATTCTAGCACTTTAAAAAGAAGGTTTATTACTATTGTTTTGGTAATTTTTAAAATAAATTAGCTACACAGATACTGAACTTACCATTTGTCTTTTGTTTTCTATCAAGTTTGATCCAATTATTCCAAGAAATGACCCAAAACCAAGCTGAAAAGCAACATATTGCAAATGTTTACATATGGAAGATACCCACCATAGTTAGCATACACACAGAGTAGGGTTAGACCCAGAAGCAACAAAAAAATGTATTTCAAACATTTAACCTTTCCTCTTTTTACAAGAGGCCCAAATTTAAAATCTCATGCAGCTGAAGACAATAAATGCTGGAATCATGTTCGTGGTGTGATGCCTCTAATTCTTCCCACCTGAAATTGCTGAGTACACAATTTACATGGTAATAAAAATTACCTCAAGCATATAAAAATAAAAAAAAATATAGAAACATTGTGAAAAATATAAAAACTAAAAATAAAAAATTAAAAATAAAAAAAACATTGGAAAACGGATGCAAGATGAGGATTTGTATTGCTGGTCTTCTTGGAAAAAAGTTGGCCCATGCACGCCCCCTCCAGCAAACATTTACGCAGGCAAGTAACTTTATGTATGTGGAGCAGACCCATGGAAATCAACGGGACTATGCAATAAATGTTTGCAAGACCTGGGCCTAAGTGACTGTGCCAAGGATCACCAAAATCTTAAATTAAACAATAAGATTATTAGTCATTAGAAGTAAATGTTTGTATTTATTGCACTGACATTCATACTAGCACTCATTTAACTTCTTCCATTCCTGCCTCATTTAAAGGGGTGTCACGAGATGCTTTTGAGGACAATTAACAATAATCCTAAAGCAAACTATTAGAAAATAATCTCACTGCCCTTAGTCAGCATAATGTCTCAATACAACAGACCCTGCTGTGCCTGTTTTATATAGTCTGTTTATTAACCTAATGATTGAATGCTATTGATCCTCTTATTAAATCTGAAAACCCAATTGATCAGCTGCTGTAGATTTTGAGGATTTTGGTCTAGCTGCTGGTAGCAGCTACCCAAGAAATAAAACAGGGAAGAGTGTCCCTGAATGACCACATTAGAATGATTCAAGGAACAGAGACAAGTAGCTTGTGATCCACATTTAGGTTCTGGAAAAGGAAAATTTGTTTTCTACAACCTATATTAATCGAAATGTCCATGAAATTTAGCCAACTCAAAGTAAATGAAAACAGATGTTTGGATTTAAGTCCTTCCCTGCTTTGTTTGCAACCCAAATACTTCAGTATTATTGTGTAATGCAAAAGAACCAGAAAATGAAACTGACTGGTCTATTTTCATTGTCCAAACTGAGCAAAAAGGAGTCAAACAGCAAAACTCACAAACATCAAATTACACCTTTTAAAATTATTTCAACATAGGAATCTACAGCACTATCGGCAACAAAGCTATAGATAGCACTTTTCACCCGACAGCGTTTAAGCAGCAGGGCAAGGTGGTTTAGCAGGTATCTAGAGCAGATATTTAAGAAAACTTGCATGTGTCTGTACACAGTTGATCTGACATACATTTAAAGAGAAATGTGCCCTTGGCTGTAGAGAATAGCCACAGACCAATAGGTGAAATGCAATAATAACTGAAACGGAAAAGTATGAATGAAACTTGTGCAGGTGCAGCAGTAACGGTGTCTATGGGCCTGTCCACCCAGTGCAGCAGGGGTAGACAGAAAAATACGTTATTGATATTTACCAGACTTCATTCATCACCAAAGGGAAAGATAACTCAGTGAGCCTGAGTTGTCATGTTATACACTGGTGGCTACATTCAGTGCGGGAAAGAACAAAACCACCAAAGCTGTGTTAGTACTGTAAGAAAGAGATGGCATTTAGGGTGGCATTGGAATCTGCTGTCACATCAAAAGAGTAAATAGCTTCCCGGAATGGCCTTTTACACTTACATTTGGATGTAATATGAAGACATCTCAGTAAGCATTGTGTGGCCTCCACAAAAACAGTCACATTTCCAAACCCAGCTGTCTTACAGATCAAGTCTCATGATATTTGGTGGTGCTTTTTCTTTTTAAACTCCCAGCTCCTGGACTCGTGTGATTACACGAGAATTTCAGCTTGCCTTAAACCAAACAAAAAGGTTTCTAGCCTTCAGTTGTGGAGAAAAGCTTGCAATTATGAAATCTGAAGTCTCTAAAACCCAAAGATAAATTTATAACTTTTTTTTTTTTAAATCTCATTGTTTTTAAGCCAAGCTTGTAATTTTTTGGGCCTGGCTCATGATTTCTGAACACATGGGGATGGCAATCTTGCCTACACCCACCAAATACTCCCTTAAATATCTTTCACTCCAATTCTCCGCTCACACATTAACTCGAACTTAAGGTACAAGAAGAAAAAACACACCAACAAAAAGTCTTATCCCCAAAACGTCATCATAAGAATCTGCTATCCAGAGCAATGTCATGCACAAGGTACATTGGCCAAAACTGCCAGGGTCCCTAGGAGGCATAATGGATCATGTAAAAAGGCAACTACTTAGCTAGTTTTGCTAAACAATAAAATTAACCCCAGATATCTTGATGCTGATTTATGCATTTTATGAATAACTAATGGCACGAAAAGAATAAAGTGTCAAGTAATAATTTCTGTGATTTCCCATTTTGATGGTTTTCTTCTGGGGCGGGGGTATCTGAAATGTAACCACCTGATCAGTGGGAGGATGGTTTTGAAAAGGAAATTCGGAAGCCCGCTCACTAAAATGCATTACAGGAAGGATAGTCCAGGACTTAAGGCACTCGCCTGGGACATAGGAGATCTGGATTCCATTCCTTGCTCCGCCACAGACCTTCCATGTGACCTTGGGCATTTCACTTAGCCTCCCCGTGCCTCAGTTCTCCATCTGTAAAATAGTTCCCTGCCTCACAGGGGTGTTGTGAGGATAAATACATTAAAAGATTGTAAGGTGCTCAGACACTGTAGTGATGGGGGTCAGATACGGTGCTACAGTAGCAATAATGAGTATGATAGATTAGAGATTTGCTCTCAGTTTGTGCTCCTATCTTATCCACCTGCCATGATTTAACTTCTCTTAGCACAAATAATTCATATTTTATTAGAGTAGCAAGAAACAACTGCAAGCGCCAGGTATTTTTTTATTGTTTGGTTTTGTTTTTCAGAATTGGTCATACAACTTTTTACAGACATGCAACTTTTTGCGGGGGGTGAAGGGGTGTGAGGGCTCTGGTTGGGGGTGCAGGCCCGGGGGTGAGGCCCAGGATGAGGGGCTCAGGGCTGGAGTAGAGGGTTGGAATGCAGGGGTATGAGGGCTCTGGCTGGGGGGGTGGGGTGGGGCCGGGAATGAGGGGCTCAGGGCTGGAGCAGAGAACTGGGGTGCAGGGGGTAAGGGCTCTGGGATGGGGCTGGGGATGAGGGGCTCAGGGCTGGAGTAGAGGGTTGGGGTGAAGGGGTGTAAGGGCTCCAGCTGGGGATGCGGGTTCTGGGATGAGGGGCTCAGGGCTGGAGCAGAGGACTGGGGTGCAGGGGGTGAGGGCTCTGGGATGGGGCCAGGGATGAGGGGTTTGGGGTGCAGGAGGGTGCTCAGGGGCTACGGCGGGGAGAGAGGACTCCCCCCAGCTCTCTCTCCCCACAGCAGCAGCACCTGGGCTCGTCTCTCCCCGCCATGGCAGCTCTGGGGTTGGGGCTGCAGGATAGGCACCCCTACCCCAGCCCCAGAAAGTCTGGCCTAGGGGAGGGCTCCCCGGCCGCGGCGGGGGCCAGGCCAGTCTGGTTGTGGCTGAGGCAACACCACTGCAGCAGGTCTGGATGACCTGTCCACGGCTGGGTCTGGGCCACTCCGGCCACGCTTGGGGCCAGCCCTGGCCGCACTGCAGCAGAGTTGGGGTTGGGGGAGGGGTGCTCCATGCCCCAGCAGGTTGGGATCCGGCAGCAGGGGCATCCCTCCCCTCGCTGTGGCAGGTCCCTGGGTGGGTTTCTTGAGCGCCTGCACAGCCACGCAGCTTACAGGGAACTTAGGGGGCAACTGCAGATAGTTTTAAATACGACAGACGGAATCTGTCTTAGAAGGAGCCAGCATGGACCTTCTCGCCACACATGCCAATGTTATCTCAAAAATTAGGGCCTATGTGAACCCAGAAGCAATGGAAGAACCGCTGGTCAGCAAGAAGCAATCAGGAGAAAAGGCCTCAGGGAAAAAGGGTGTTGTGAATCTTATCTAGATTAAGATTGAATATAAGGGTGAGCTGTCTCAAAGTGTTTTTTTTAGCTGAAGTCAGTAATTGGCCGTGACATCATACGTTTGCAAAAAGAGTTATGAATTTGAGGGTTCTTTGTCAGACCCTACCTGATCATGCTGGAGCCTGCCAGAATGAGACGGTTTTCCCTGGGTCTGGCTGATTTGTAAGCATACTGATCATATGCTTATGAATACTTTGTTACTGTGTTGGGGGTAGAGCAATTGTATAAAATAACCATTTGGCCTTTGGACTTAAGAAAGGAATTTATCTCCCATATTAATATTTCCATTATTAAAAATTCCAACAAGGAGTCCCCCCTTCAGACACCTGACCATGATAAGGAGAAGAAAGAAGAGGACATGGGAGGATACGTTTAGTGAGAGCCTGCAAGCCAGGGCTGCATCAGACCGGGAGCAGAGGGCCTGGAGGGTGAATATTGTAGAGAGAATGGACAGGGAAAGAGCAAACAGGAGAAAGCCCCAGAAGACACAGAGGGAGATGCACCAGGATATAATGGGGCTTCTCCAGCAGCAAACACAGATGCTGCAGAGTCCTGATGACCTACAGGTCCAACAATCAAGGGCTCACCTCCCTTTGCAGTCGTTGGAGAACTCGATTTGAGCATCTACCTACACATCTAGTCTGCAGTTTAGTTTAGTCTGCAGAAGAGAAGAATGAGGGGGGATTTGATAGCTACTTTCAACTACCTGAGAGGTGGTTCCAGAGAAGATGGTTCTAGACTATTCTCAGTGGTAGAAGAGGACAGGACAAGGAGTAATGGTCTCAAGTTGCAGTGGGAGAGGTTTAGGTTGGATATTAGGAAAAACTTTTTCACCAAGAGGGTGGTGAAACACTGGAATGTGTTACCTAGGGAGGTGGTAGAATCTCCTTCCTTAGAAGTTTTTAAGGTCAGGCTTGACAAAGCCCTGGCTGGGATGATTTAATTGGGGATTGGTCCTGCTTTGAGCAGGGGGTTGGACTAGATGACCTCCTGAGGTCCCTTCCAACCCTGATATTCTATGATTCTATGATCCACCCCCCAACATTTCACATGGCATCATGGGCTGTTTCACATACACTGACCTGTGAGAGCTACGATTGCTATACGTGTAGCCAATATGAACTGAATTGGACAGGAGTGTTCGTTCCTCTTGTGAAGTTCTGTTAATTTAATTCACAAGTTTTTATTGTATTTGCTTTTTAATTGCACGTTGGAATTTTGCACTGGTTTTGATATACAATAAAATTTATTTTTTGGTAAATAATTCATTTTTATTACTTCACAGTATATGCTTCAGTAGCACTTGGCATTCTGCAAGCGCCCACTACTTGTTATTGTACAGGGCACCAGAACTCACAGGATCAGTGACAAACACCGAGTAATAATTATGAATATACAATAAGCACTGCAAAATTAATAGGTGCATTACCAGACAGGGTTATAGTCATAAATGTACACCAAGCACCACACAATTCCTAACAGCCCCCAGAACTGCAGGGCCAGACAGAGCACAGTTCACCGCAACACATTACTGCAGCTGACTGTCAAAAAGCTCTTTCAAGGCCTCCTCAGCTGCATAGCTCCGCATTGAGCTCTAATAGTCCTGGTGTCTGGCTGTGCAAATTCAGTCTGGCCATGCGAACTTAGTCTGGCTGTGTGAACTCAGCTGCTCCACCTCGGCCCTCCACCCTGGCAGTAACTTTTACCCCTTTGCCTAATAGATAGTGGGCAGGATACAACATGAAGCTATAACCATTGGGATAGCTTTTTTATTGAGATCCAATCCAGTGAGTAAACAACGCCAGCACCCCTTCAATCTACCAAACATACATTCAACTGTCATTCTGCACCTGCTGAGCTGGTAGGCGAATCTTTCCTTGGTGCTGTGAGGTGGCTGGTGTACGGCTTCATGTGCCAGGAGAGCAAGGGGTAGGCTGGGTCCTCAGGATCACTATTGGCACTTCAACATCCCCAATGGTAATCTGCTGGTCAGGAAAGAATGTCCCTGCTCACAGCTTTCTGAACAGCCCTGTGCTCTTAAAGATGCGAGTGTCTTCCCTGACCAGCCCACACTGATGTTGGTGAAGTATCCCTGATGATGAAGGCTAAGATTTTGTCACAAGCAAAAAAGAAAAATTCCCGGAAGCCGTGACCTGTCTGTGGCTTTTACTAAAAATATACCCGACAAAATGGGGATCTGCGGGTCCCCACACCACCTGAAGCAGGGCAGCTGCACAGGGGCTGGAGTCACATGCAGCCGCTGGGGGTGGCGGGGTACCACTGCTGCCGGGAGCTGTGGGGGTTTCCCCTGCCGCCTGCAGCTGCTGGGAGCTGTGGGGCTCCCCCGCCACCCGCGTGCTCAAGATTCTGTGACTTCCGTGACCTCCGTGACTAACTCGTAGCCTTACCGATGACCCACCAACCCTTGCACAGCCACAGAAAAGTAGCCCTTCCTGTTGATGTACTCTGTGGCAAAGTGGGCTGGTGCTAAAACAGACGGCAAGCATATCCCTATTGCCTCGCTGCAGTTCGGGAACCCCATTGCTGCAAATCCATCCACTATGTCCTGCACTTTAATGGCCCCCCATACTTGCCTGGCAACAGCCCCCATTGCGGATTTACCAACTCCAAAACAATTTCCCACTGACTAGTAGCAATCCAGCACTGCCAGCTTTCGCTGCGTTACCGTCACTCACTTCTTAACTGTCAGTGCAGCTGTCATTCTGGTGTCCCTGTGCTGGAGGGCTGGGGTGAGCTCGGCACACAGATCCAGGAATGTGGCCTTTTGCATCCTAAAGTGCTGCAGCCACAGCTTGTCATCCCGAACCTGCCTTACGATGCGATCCCACCAGTCAGTGCTCGTTTCTTGGGCACAGTTGCAACACTCAGCGGTCTGCAACTGCTCCGTGAATGCCGCCAATAACCTTGAATTGGTTTTTTCTGTGTCCCACAGCAAACTGTCCCTCCACAAAATCATCACGTCCCCCACTGCTCCGCTTCTTCCTGTGGCTCTGCAAATATCAGGGGATCGTTTGTCCTGTTGATGACAGTAGTGCAGAGCTGTGGAGGCTCCATGAGTGTGTCAGAGATGGCAGACAGTGAGAAGTGCCACGCAGGTTTGTGAGATTTAAAAAAAAGGCGCAAAAATGATGGGATAAGGATGGTATTATGGAATGGAGAAAGTTGCACGATGGGAACATGACCCCTTGTTCCCAGTCACCTCTGTGCGAGTTGTTTCTGTCCCACAATGCATCGCCAAAATTTCCCAAAAGACAGTGAACCAGATCATAGCAAGTTGCACACTGGGATGCCTACCCACGGTGCACTGCACTGTGCATTCACACAAGCACTCCTGGTGAGTATGCGCAGTGTCCACTCAAGGAGCCAAGCGTGCGCATGCATGTGCAATATCCTAACTGCAGCAACCAGAGTTTGTAGTGTGGACGCGGCCTCAGACTCTCCTCCCAAATTCTAATCCATTTTCAAACACTAATTGTAGTGTGTAACTGTAACGGTGGAGACACACCACCACGGAGCCTCCTGCTGGTCGTGCTGGGAATTAGCTCTCTTGGACCACCAGGGTGCCTTTTACTAGAGGTGTCTCACTCGCCTTTACTTCCACTTCCTCCACCACTTCCTGGACTTGCGTTGCTCCTGGACCGCGGCATCCTCTTTGGGACACACCCCTCTGGCTGTGCCCCAGCCCGCTGCCTCCCCCGTTTCAGGGGACAGGCCGTCCTCAGTCCCTCTACTTGCCTCAGCAGCCAACTGCAGTTTCTAGTCTAGCCCCTGGCTTCAGGGGCAAACTGCAGCCTGGATTTAGGCCATTCTCCTCATTGGCAAGTAGGGAAAAAAGGGGAGGGGGGGACCCAATCCCACCCGGCCCAGGGACTCTATAGCTGGCAGCCACTTACTGCCCCTCCTCCTATTCCCTCTGCCTACTTTCCCTGGGCCACTTCCCCTATTGCCCTACCACCTTCCCTGCCCTTGCTTCAGTCTGGCCGTGGTCAGCCAAGAGCGTCCCTACTTCTCCGCTACCCTACCCAGCACTGCAGTATCTCCAGTGCTCCTCTGCAGACAGTTCTTCCCCCTTGCCCTCCAGGGAGAGACTGCCTTTGCTCTGTTGAGCAGCCCTTTATATATAGGCTGCTCCAGCAAGCCTTCTCTTGATTGGCTCTCCCAGTGAGCCCTTTCCTGACTGGCTGGGTTCTGTGCAGCCTCTCCAAAGCTGCCTTAACCCTTCTCCTGCCTGTGTGGGGCAGGTGCCCCACCACAGTAATCTATCATTTAAATCAGCTTCTGTACCAGATAACTGGACGATAGCTAATGTGATGCCAATTTTTTAAAAAAGATTCCAGAGGCAGTCCCAGCAATTACAGGCCAGTAAGCCTGACTTCAGTTCCAGGCAAATTGGTTGAAACTATAGTAAAGAACAGATTTATCAGACACAGAGGTGAACATGATTTGTTGGGAAAGAGTCAACATGGTTTTTGTAAAGGGAAATCATGCCTCACAAATCCACTAGAATTCTTTGAGAGGGTCAACAAGCATGTGGACACGGGGGATCCAAAGGATACTGTGTACTTAAATTTTCAGAAAGCCTTTACAAGGTCCCTCACCAAAGGCTCTTAAGCAAAGTAAGATGTCATGGAATAAGAGGGAAGGTTCTCTCATGGATCAGTAACTGGTTAAAAGATAGCAAACAAAGAATAGGAATAAACGGTCATTTTTCAGAGTGGAGAGAGGTAAATAATGGCGTCCCCCAGGAGTCTGTACTGGGAAATGATCTGGAAAAAGGGGTAAACAGTGAGGTGGCAAAATTTTCAAATAATATAAAACTACTCAGGATAGTTAAGTCCAAAGCAGACTGCAAAGAGTTACAAAGGGATCTCACAAAACTGAGTGACTGGGTAACAAAATGGCAGCTGAAATTCAATGCTGATAAATGGAAAGTAATGCACATTGGAAACCATAATTCCAACTATACATATAAAATGATGGGGTCTAAATTAGCTGTTACTACTTAAGAAAGAGATCTTGGAGTCCCTGTGGATAGTTCTCTGAAAACATCCACTCAATGTGCAGCGGCAGTCAAAAAAGCGAACAGAATGTTGAGAATCATTAGGAAAGGGATAGATAATAAAACAGAAAATCATAGTTCCTCTATATAAATCAATGGTACGCCCGCATATTGAATATTGTGTGCAGATCTAGTCATCTCATCTCAAAGAAGATATATTGGAATTGGAAAAGGTATAAAAAAGGGCAACAAAAATTACTGAGGGTATGGAACAGCTTTCATACAAGGAGAGATTAATAAGACTGGGACTTTTCAACTTGGGAAAGAGATGACTAAGTTATCTAAGGGGAGATATGATAGAGGTCTATAAAATCATGACGGGTGTGGAGAAAGTAAATAAGGAAGTGTTATTTACTCTCTCTCATAACACAGGAAGTAGGGGTCACCAAATAAGATTAATAATCAGAAGGTTTAAAACAAACAAAAGGAAGTATTTCTTCACACAACACACAGCCAGAGGATGTTGTGAAGGCCAAGACTATAACAGCATTCAAAAAAGAACTAGATAATTTATGGAGGATGGGTCCATCAACGGCTATTAGCCAAGATGGGCAGGGATGCAAAACTATGCTCTGAAGTGTCCCTAACCTCTGTTTGCCAAAAACTGGGACTGGACAACTGGGGATGGATCACTTGGTGATTACCTGTTCTGTTCATTCTCTCTGAAGCACCTGGCATTGGCCACTGTCGGAAGACAGGATACTGGGCTAGATGGACCATTAATCTGACCCAGTATGACCGCTCTTATGTTCTTAATTTCAGGCACATACTGAAGTTTCACTGAAGCCAATGAGGCTTAAGCACATGCATAAATGCTGTGTTGAACCAGGGCCTATAAACATAAGCGCAGTTATAATGGGTGGCTGTGCTTTACTTTTCATATCTGAAGTTATGTCAATAATAGCACTTTTACCAGTAGATCTCCAAGTGTTTTACAAAGGAGTAGCATTATCCCCACTTTACACGTGGGGAAGCTGAGGCGCAGAGAGCAGAAGCGTCTTGCCCAAGGTCACCAAGCAGGCCAGTGGCAGAGCTGGGAACAGAACCCAGGTTTGCCGAGTCCCTGTCCAGTGCTCTATCCAACAGGCCACACTGCCTCCTGTGAATGCACAAATTAGGCATTCCCAGCAAATAACCCACAGAGCCCTCCATGTCACAGAGGTTAGGCATCCCACACTACAGCATGACTGTGTGTTGTGTTACCTATATCTCCAAGGCCGGATCCTCAGCTTGTGTAAACAGGCAGGGAAGTCAATGGAGCGATGCCAAGTTATGCCAGCTGAGGATCTGGCCCCAGTTCCTTTTGTTTCCCATGTTAACAGTAAAAAGCAACCCAGGGTACATTTTTATTGAAATTCCCACAAGAAGAACCAAAGCCCAAGGAAGTAATCACTTGATTCAGACAAACATCAATTTAACACAGTTCTTCATCAGCCACCTTGGTAAACTCTGTTTGCACAGAACAGACAAAATAAAGGAAAGAAAGAAATTAGTACTAAGCCAATCAGTTATTAGAAACACTGTCAACACTGTAGAATAGTGTAAAATCTATTATTACAAACTTCAAACAAAACGTAGGACTCCACACAAATTAACTAAGTAGGTGAGAGATAGCATATAAATGAGTTTTCTTTTAAACAAGACACTGCACTCAGGACGCCTGGGTTCCTACTCAAAACTGTTACAGTTCTGCTGCATGACCTAAGACAAATCACTTAACCTCCTTATGCTTCAGTTGCCAATCTATAAAATGGGTATTACTTACTCACAGACTATAGAGCACTTTGAGATTACTGGATGAAAAGTGCTAAGTATTATTAATATGTCTGTGTTTAACGATGACTTCCTACAGAAACAATTCTACCTTTGATCTTTGCACAGATCTCCCAGGGAAATCAATGGGACTAAGAATAGAATGTGACCGAATGAGTCCCTTATGGAAAAAATATCCAAACAGAGCCAAAAACTCGCCTGTTTTCAGAAAAAAACTAATTGTTAACTCAATGGATTAGGGTTTTTGTCTTCTGCCGTAACAAGGGCATTGAATGATCTGCACTTCGGCATGTTCTATTGCAATTCAAATGTGTGAACAAGACTTTCCCAGGGTGCTACAATCAGAACGAAGCCATTCCTCTGGAGCTATAGAAGCTAACTTCTTTGGGAAATCTCATAGCATGGGCATACCTTCCAGCAGTCTCTTTGAAGGAGTAAAGAGAAACTCCAGAGCGTTGTGAAACACTGGCTATTTTAAGTATGTACTGGATAACGCAGCAACAGATTACAATGTTCTCATGTGCAGAAAGGTACGTGAGGTCACCGCACATTTCCATCCAGCCGATTAACAAACTAACAGGCAGGGATGCAATCTGAATAGTCAGGTGGCCCTGCCTGCTACGCTGAGTATGTTAATTAAATCAGTGCCCTCAAGAATCTGAGTGCCAATGGGAACAGTGAAGGGGTTTGTTTTTTTTGCTGACGGAGACACTTTTTCATTGGAGGTACAAACTCTATTGAGATTAACAACACTCCTCATATAGTCCAGACAGCTGTAAAAAGGTAACAACTTTCAATCGCTAGCAATCAGCTCTGGCTTCCAACCAGAGAACTTCAAGGTGTTTAGGCTCCAAAATCATATTCCCATCACTAAATAAATGTTTATGCTTTATGAATGACTTTCAAGAGGTCTGTGATAGGATCTTATTTTCCCATTTTAATTTTAAAATAGAAATTGGCATGCTAACAGTTTTGACATGGATCAATCCCTTGTCAGCTTGTAAAACGAAGAAATCTAGCACTAATTTCTTTCCCCTTCTTCAACTGTTCCTAGTTTTTTCCAGTCTGGGGCTGTGACCCTGTAAACAACTTTGAATGTAACTTTATACACAATTACACACACGAGCTCAGCGGAACTAATGTTTTGGGCCTTGATTTCCCAGCTGTTTTTGGCATCTCTCTCTTACCCCACACTGGATGAATCAGACTTATGCAAACTAAAAATGTTTTACAACAAACCATATGTCAGCCAAAAATCACATTTATCTGGAGGATTTGGAGCTGTGTAGATCAACATATCATTATTGTGCAAGCCTAGATTGGAGAAGACCGCAATTTGACTGGATGGGATTTTCACATGGACATGAGTTGGAATGTGCAAAACAATAATACATAATAAATGGCAATAAAGTAGCTGAGCAGACGTTAGTATTTAGGAGAGGGTCACCCTTTTATAACATTTGCAGCATTACAAACGACTTTGTAGGCAATAAGTTTTCTAGACCTACCTACGAGTTCTATACTTACAATAACCCCAGGGTAATAACCTCCAACAGTCACATTTTGGGTTCTTGTTGTAGCAGCTAGGCCCACCGTAAGAATTAATACTGACACAATGAGGAGAGTCACAGTTACGTAGAGGGAATTTCTTTTTCTTCTATTGAATGACCCTAAAAACACACATACACAATAGAATTCGCTAATTCCATCTGGGAACAGCAACCATTTCCCGAAGTCCCCCTCCCACCGCCTAGGGTGACCAGATAGCAAGTGTGAAAAATCGGGACGGGGGTGAGAGGTAATAGGAGCCCATATAAAGCCCCACATATCGGGACTATCCCAATAAAATCGGGACATCTGGTCACCCTCCCACCACCACATGCTGTCAAAGCTTGATTTTCTCTCTGACAATGTAATATTCAGCTCTTTTTTATTTCCGTCAGCCATTTCTCGCTTTAGCTGAATCTGAATATATAAACCACTGTAGGGCTGGAATTAAGTTATATCTCTCACTGTTTGGATATATAGCGATGGATCTCAGCTGGTGTAAATCTGCATAGCTCATTTGCCATCAGTGGATTTATGCTGATTTACACCAGATCTAGCCCTTAATGTCTGTGACAATTAAACTAACAAGGAATGTTATTTTATTACTAGTACATGTATTAAATAAATTATTATTTAGTCTATTTGCTTTTGTTAAATTAAACAGCCACCATCCACTTTAAAAGTGAAGGGTTTAAAAGGTGATCTCATCACATGATAATAAATACAGGTATCCACAATCTTCTATGTAAATGGGCATTAATAACAACCATTTTTCCTCATCCCAGGTCATAAATATTAAACTATAACTAAGCTGCAGGTATTTTTAGATGCTGTTTGTAAAATGAATTTATGGATTATTAAAATGGATATAAACTGCCTATAAATACTTAGATTATGGACTAGATTTTTTAAAAATAAGTTTAAATATGTATAGGGTGCCTGAAAGAGTGTAAATATAAAGTAATGATTCCATTTGCCAGCAGGAAAACCAGTTGTGATGTTCAAACACTATTTTAACCCTACTTATTCAATGTATATTTTGCAAAGTTTAAATCACTTTGCTGATCAATCCTTCTAATTAAATTTTATAAATTATGTAAACATAGCTGAGTACAAGTCGAGTCCAGCTAGCAGGATAACATATTTCCAAAGGTTCCCCTGCCTGGCTTTCTAGATCGCAAGTGCTCTTGGGAGCTGTCGGGGTGATTCTAAATCCGAGTTATGCGAAGTCTGTGGTTCTTAGAATCACCCGAACAGCAACTTCTAAACATTCTAAGGGCTTCCCCAATAGTCTCCATCTGGTATTATAAAGAACCAGCCCAGAGGAACTGCTAACTCTGCTGGGAGAAGAAAGGACCAGCCTAACAGAGGAGAATCCCACACTCAAAGCTCCCTATACAGAGACAGAGAAGTGCTGGTCCAGACACGCCCCATTCCCCCTCCACCCACCCCCACTTTAAATACAGTGAAACCTATACAGCAATCAGTCTTATGAGACAGCCTTCTGTCTCGAGGCCATATTCCCCAGGCACACCAGCTGTAATCCCAATTAGCCTTTCTTCCTGGTTTATACAAAGATTTTGTATTGATATATAACGATGTAGGTTAGGGGTATGATTTGTTAGCTAAATAGTTACATTGGTACAACCCTTACTATGGATGCAGTTTTATCAATATAAAGGTGCCTTTTAACAGTACAGTTTATTTCCCTTCCCATACAGGAATACCAGTAAAAAACTTCCTTATACTAGGAAAACTGCATGCACACAAGATGGATTGTACTGCTTTAACTCTACCTCTACAGTGAAAGTGGAACACCTTGTGTTTGTAGACAAGCCCTTAAGAAGGCCACCTCCATTAAGAAACCAGTTTTCTGTAGGTCTCTTGAATGGTCACTGACCAGTACATTGCATTTCACTGTGTATTATAGAAACTCTTTAAGGTTCCCTTCTCCCTCCCTACACACAGTGACATCAGGGCAGCCTGATCAACGTCCCATTGCATCAGATGACATCACTGTACCACACACTTCAGCATCTTGTTGAACAGCCACTGGGATCACAATTTTGTAACCTCTACTTGTGCAAGTATTTCTGACTCCCACTGATTTCATTGGGACTGCATACGTAAATCAGGTTTACTCATGTGAGTAAGGGTCGCAGGATCAAGGAATAATACCTTGTTACCCAGGGAGGTGGTGGAATCTCCTTCCCTAGAAGTTTTTAAGGTCAGGCTTGACAAAGCCCTGGCTGGGATGATTTAGTCGGGGATCGGTCCTGCTTTGAGCAGGGGGTTGGACTAGATGACCCTCCTGAGGTCCCTTCCAACCCTGATATTCTATGATTCTATACCAGTAATATTCCGGTTCCAGGCTGATTGAATTAACTTTAGCTGCAGACGTCATGGTCAGTTATCATGCACAGCGACAGCCAGTCAGCTACAAATATTTGGCCCTTAGCTCTGCATACCACTGGCCAGTTAACTTTTCCTGTAGTTTCACTATTCCACCCACTGGCATCCCTCCTGCCCCACCCCACCCCCCCCGGAGCCATCAACTTCAGAGAAGTCCTTTAACTTTTTAAAAGCAGTCTGAAAGTGCCACCCACTAGGGAAAAAAGTTTCTACATACCGTACATTTCAGAACTAACACAATTTGTCACTGTGGTAGGGGGATGAGTTTCGCTTCAGGGTGGATGCTCAATCCTCCTTTGTTAATGTTATTGATTTGTTTACTATTTCTGATATCCTATGAAAAAAGGCCTTGAAAGATTGGCAAAAACTCAGGGGAATAATGCCTCATGAGATAACAGCATGAGACTGGGGAGAGCATCTCTAGTACAAGTGCTTACCCACGCTAATGTTAACAAACAAAGAACAGGTACGAAACTGCTTCAATTAAAAAAAAAAAATGATTTCAAACAGCTTCCCCTAAAGCCGTTTCCTTCAAAGATTGTCAAAGTGGCTCCTAATATCTAGGCCAGATCTTATCACCAGGCCCTGGCTTTTATTGGCTACAGGATGAATTAGTGTGCATGTGTATAGATGGCTAAGTATTCTTCTGTTTTGTATTTTGCTAAATGTGTCAAATAAGTTAACTATGCAAAATATGCCCTGCTAAAGCATTTCAAATCTGTTGACTCTTAAGGAGAACATTTTCTTTGTATTTACTGCCTGACAAATATTAAAATGTAGCTTTCCCTAATGCTCCATTGTTTGTATTTTATTTATTAAATCCCAATTTAATTATTTTTATAAATTTACATTCCAGATGGATACCTTAAATTCTCAAAGACTTACAGGTTTAACTTAGCCAAATGGGCAGAGCTTGTGGAAAGAAAAGTAAAAAAATGCCATCAACTCTTTTATAAAAGAATAACTTAAATTAGTCCTGCATTTTGTCTCATACAGAGTTGCTGTATTAACCAACTTTAATCAACGGTTAATACACAAACTAGCTTGAATGTAAACTTAAAGTGGCTTAATCTATAAAATAGCATGCAAGCGGGTGTGAATGCATGCTTAATTGTTTTGGGAAGGAGAAAGGAGGAGATAGAGATCAGTGCTATTTGTGTTTGTGTTGTACGTTTTGATAACGTATTTAAAATACGTCTGTCCTTCAAAAAGATAATTCATTTTAAACCTTAGGACTCCTTTTATTCACAACTCTTTAATATATAACACATATCCCCACTGGAAGAAACAAGCTAACACCAGTTTCTTAGGTCACTTTTAAAAGTTTAGGGTAGTTTATCTTTATTTGTATTGTCATGTGTATATCATTCGACCATTGACTAAAAAATAAAATGACTATCAGAAGTGGAGAAGATGGCACACAATGAGCACATATTTAACACTTATTCCTTGGTCATTAAGCCTTTTTACCATTCATTTCCTTTATTTAGAATTGTACTAGTGGTTTTGTGCAATTATTTAATTGAACATACTTAGATTTGTGATCACCGCATTAAAGCATATCTTCCTCTAAAACAAGAAAGAGGCATGAAAAATATATTTATTTGTCATGATTCTCATAAGGATAAATTAAATAGATTGAAAAAATCTCTTTCAAAATAGCCAAACAGCCCCATGAAAGCATATGGCCAAAAGTGATACCTGGGGTAGGTGAGACGTCTAGTGTGGGCCAGCTCACTGGACGAAAAGGGGACAGAAAAAGGAAGGGTATGCCATCTGAAGGTATTGTTATTATCTGGCTCAGGCTCACAATACCTCTAGCGCAAGCTACTTTTACCGCTGTAAGACATTGTCACCCACCTTGTACCCTCAGCTGTGACTTCTGCACAAACACCCTTTCAAACAAACCTTGCACAAAACAAGGCGCTCTACATGCATCCGACAAAGTGGGTATTCACCCACGAAAGCTTATGCTCCAATAAGTCTGTTAGTCTATAAGGTGCCACAGGACTCTTTGCCGCTTGCACAAAACAATGTTTATACATTCAGTGGCTCCCAAGAACAAGTCTACAGCATTCCTCATCACTGCAGAACCTGACCCAGAATTAGTGCTTCATTAAAGCATAAAGCAAGAGCAGGTAGTGTTCGTGATACATAAAAAGGCTAAAAAACACATTAGCTTCCTGCTCCCCACCAAATTAGGGAGATAAGGGGGAAAGCTCTTGGAGAGAAGCTATGAATTCTGCAACATTTCCTGAAACATGCTGCTCCAATTGCAAAGGGGAAGCTACCTAACCATATAGTGTTTGTTGTAAACCTGCACTGTCCTGTGTTAGACACCCTATTCAACTGAAAATGGATTTCAGAGCCATGCTTGAGAAGCAAATGATTAAACTTGCTCTTAAAAATGTGCAGATTTTTAAAAAATCCTCTGTGGGCACTACCAATGGGCAGGAGGGATGGAAGGCCAGCGCCCGCGTAAAGAGAAGCCACTGCTCGCCAAAGCTTTGCAAAATGTGGCCAGTAGCAACAAGCTTAGAAGCCTCACCAGGGCAAGCTTGGAGAAAAGGATGGTTTGAACCACTTGCTGCCTGCTCATGCCGTCACTGGTGTGGCTGTGCAAGGGGCCGGAGGCTTGGGCCCCTGCACGGGTGCGTGCACAGAAGCGCCAGCCACAGACGGTCCGAAGCCGGATCGCATCACAAGGCGAGGTAACTCCGCTGACTGCCAGCGATTTGCACCGCGCAGCAGAAGCAGCAGGCCCCACGCCTCTCTCTCGGCATCAACCCGATTCCCTAGCCGGAGCGGGGCCTTGCCGGTGTAAACGGGGGGGCCGCTGCGAGGAGCTGAGCGACCCGCCTTTCACCCGGCTGCCATCAGACCTGCCCGCTTCCCCCAGAGCGCCAGGCGCCCGGGCAGAGCAATTAGGGCGCCGCCGGCCTGGCCAGGGGAGCCGCCAGCCGGCCCCGGGGCAGGGGGAGCGGGGCTGGACGTGCCCTCCCCGGGGCGGGCAGCCGGCGAGGGGCAGGGGGCTGCCTGCAATCCCGCCGCGCCCCGAGCCCCCGGCACTGCCCGCTGCAGCGCCCGGCCCGGCGGGGGGCACTTACCCGCGGAGTCAGGCAGGGGGACGGCGCTGGAGCGCTGCTGAGTCAGGGACTGGCGCATGCTGCCGCTGCGCTGCCCAGCCGGGCCCCGGGGGCGAGCGAGCGCCTAGAAGGCAGGAGCGCGGCGCCTCCTCCCCGGCCCTCTGCGCCCAGCCGCTGCCGCGTCCCCCAGCGCAGCCCGCCTGGCCATGCCCGGGGCAGCTGCTCGGGAGGCGGCCGCTGGCGCCTGCGCAAGGCTTCCCCTGCCCAGCTCGGCGGGGATCCTGTGCCCCACCACCGGAGGAGGGCCCGGGGTTGCCAGCCCCGCGGGCAGCCAGCGTCTCTTCTCCCCCCCCGGCCCAGCAGCATCCGGGGGCTTGCGGGGCTTCAGCAAAGGTCCCGATCGGGTGGGCGAGTGCGGGAGAAGGGGGCAGCCAGAGAACCATTAACAAGCCCAGTAACAGCAATGGCTAGTTCCTGCTAAATCAGTGCAGGGCCACCTGGCAGCGATGCCCAGTGGCCTCTGCACGGAGCCCGGCCGTCACAGATCCCATCCCGTTCGCTGGAACAGGTTGTTTCCAAAGCGTTCTTCCATCTGCAGGTCCTCATTGCACGGTTCAGCCCTGCTGATCCCCAGAGTTCTGGGGTGTTCAGTTCTGGCTCCAGCCCGCGCTGCAGACGGGCCAGTTGCAAAGCTGGGCTCCAGGGCTGGGTCCTGATGCTGCAGCTCACACCCATGTGGTTTAGGGGTATTGGCGAGATCTGAGGTTTTTTTAAACTCATTGCAGAGACGAGAGAAACATGTGGCGTTCAACTCCCAGTACTTTCTTCCCCAAAGTTCAGGGTACTTGCCCTGTTTCCAACGGTTGGCGTTTTTCTACATGTCTGAGCTCCTGGATTTATGTGATTAGGTGAGACTCTGAGCTTTTACTTAAAAAATAAGTTGAGTTTCTAGCCCCCAAGGCTGCAGAGAAAAGCTTGAGAGTGGGGATGTAAAAAGCTCAAAATCCAGAAGTCAAATAAAGATAACTTCAAATTTATTGTTAAAAATCTTGGGATGACTCATGATTTGTGGGTTCTTGGGGTCGGTAACACTGTGTTTGGATCCAGAGTTTTTCATTTGGATCCCATCTTGAACCTCTAGAATTTAAAGTGGACTAGGACAGCTTTAAAGAGAAGAGGAAACATTCAGATTCAGCATATTCAACTGGTTCTGGGTAAAACTTGGGTGTTTCCTTTAGGAAGGGCTGGTGCAAAGTCTACCCGGGTTCCATCCATTTGTGATTACACCCACCAAATTCCACTCTGAGTTTCACTTTCAAACAAATCCCAAATCTCAAAGCAAATCTTTCTCTAAATCCAAGGCTTCTGCTGATTTTGTGTCAAAACCACGCAAGGAATCACTGGTGTCAATGTAAAACCATAAATCGTCCCAGTCTGGCTTGAGAAGTTTGGGAGCTTCAGCAAAGCTGCTGGCAAACCTGGCCTGAGCTTCATATTCATAAGTAAAACTCAAAACCAGTCAAGTTTTATGAGATTTGTGTTTTATCCTGATCGTTTCTCACAGCTGTGTAGTAAAATAATGATAACTGAACTGCTGAGTGTTCACTAGGTTTCTCGGTTTCCGCCCCCTATCAATTTATTTCACACCAGTGGCCCATATGCCCACCTTGCAAATGTTATTTTCATTTTTTGCTGATGGTTGTAGAGGCCAGTCCTGTAAATCCTCTCACTAATGCATGCTTACAGGATTGGGCTCTTCGGTCCTAACCCTGTAAATGAACTATATGCAGGCAGACTCCATTGAAAATCAAAGCAAACACTCCCTTTGAGTCCAATGGGATAGATCAGGCCTGGAGACGCAAGGAATAATATCCCTACGTCTCTGAGAACTTGCCCCTGTAGATTGGGCAGTTGGGGATGTAGCTCATTCTCTGCTAAAATACAAACTTTATTTACTTTTAAAAAAACATGGATTGTACCTTTTTTTGGAATAGCTGTCTAAACTGGCAGATTATTATTGATATTATAGTAGCATCTAAAGGTCAGGACCTCACTGTGCTAGGCACTGTGCAAACATGTAACAAAGAGACAGTACCTTCCCCAAGAGCTTACAAACTAAGTGGGAGACCACAGACAATGCAGGGATACAACAAACAGAAAAGGAGAGCATGGGGAGACAATGGAACACGGGTCAGCTGGAAAAACAGTGCTCAGCAAACCAGCTGCCTACCCATTGTCCAGCTTTTTGTAGGCATCCAGGCAGAAAGGAGTTTAAGGACTTGAAAGAGAACAATGGGGTGGCTATGAGGTTATTTAGGGAGAGCTCCGCCCCTGCATAAGGAGTGGCAGGAGAGAAGGAGTGAAGATGTTTGTTGGAAAATGTAATAATTGGGCAATCAAGACTTTGCAGAACAAAGGTGGGAGGCCAGTGACTCAATGGTGTAGCAAAGGGGCCAAGTTTGACTGAGTTGTATATGTGTAAGTTAGGCTGGCTCATGGATCTGGTGTGGGAAAATCCTGATATATAGTTACTGTAAACTCTTCTGAGCGTGCGGACCCCCTGATCCTGCAGAGACTTATGCAGATGCTTAACTTTACACACAAGGGGTAGGGGTTGGAGCTGATGTAAATTGTCAGAGATCCATTAATGCGAATAGAACTATGATGATTCCCACCAGCTGAGCACCACCTGGGAGTAATCCATTTATTTTGCTGGGGTTCTGCACAGTGCATACATTTCAGTTCATGAGTAAATTTTTGCAGGATCAAGCTCTGACTATGAAAATGACAGGAGGGAAGGTGGAATGAACCATCTGCTTCCTTATTTTATGACATTCTTATGCATATGTGTGATCTAAGTCAACAAGTACAGGGCTTTGCTGGGTACTGAGAACTTTTTATCGCACTGTGGAATGCTATACTTGTTTTATTTTAGTCAATGCCTGATAAACACATCAAAATAGGTTCAGCCTACACGTATTTTATTAGGAATTTTACAGGTTGCTTATAAAAAGTTTTAAAAATCAGTGTATCTTTAAAGTCATCCAAGAATATACTGTGTTTTCATAAGCAATTTTAAAGGCTGTGTCTACATTTAAAATGCTACAGCTGCACTGCTCTAGACATCAGTGTAGATACTCACTACAGTGATGGGAGGGGTTCTATCATCACTGTAGTTAACCCACCTCCCTGAGAGGAGGTAGCTAGGATGATGGAAGAATTATTCCGTTGACCTAGCACTGCTGGGTGTTAAGTTGGCATAGCTATGTCTCTCAGGGGGGTGGATTTTATGCCACTGTGAGTTTCCAGTCTAGACCAGCCCATAATGTAACCTAGTAATGTGAGTGCCTTAATGTTTCATCTAAAGGGGAAAAACCGTGTTTTAAAACACAGCACACTCCTGTAGAAGGTTTAAAAATTGCACCTCACTGCCTGCCAAAGTTGTTAGGGCGCAATCCTGCCAGGTGCTGAATATCCTTGATTCACATGAACTTTAATGGGAGTTGAAGGCTCTCTGCACCTGGCTGGATCAAGGTTACCTTGCAGGAAACCAATACTCCTCTGTCCAAATGCTTCTGAAGCCAAACACTCACACAGCTAACTGTGGGATGTGTAGGCAAGACATCCCTAATATTAGAGTAAAATAAATACTATTCAATAATGTAATCCCATGCACTGTACTTTAAACCTCAGTGCAATTTAAAATGCAGTACAGTGGATTGCAGCTTTAACAGGGTAGGGTTGGCAGTTCAGTGTGCTACAGTACTGTAGGGGCAAGATTGCGGAAGATTGGTGAGGAGCTAAGTGGTGGCCTGAGTATGTGACTGGAGGTAAGCGGAGGATGCAGGCAGTTTCAATTAACTTTGTCCGACAGACCCTGCCAAAAGATATTGTAGCATAGCTCAGCATATTTTTGCCTGTAAATGAGTCAGTTTATGTAATAAGCATAAATCATACGTATAAGAATGTAGCCAGCTGTGACCCCATGTAACCCCAAGATAAGCACGGAGAATATAGCGCCACAGAGGACTCTTCCCCGGCGGAGTCCTGCCTGGTCAGCTGTCCCGAACGGCCAGAGTCCCCTGCAGCCCCTCCGCGTGTCCTAGGGGTTCCCCACGCAGACTGGAGCGTAAGTTCTTCCTTCCTTCAATAAAGCATAGTTTACTATTCTTAGGCCTGAGTGTCCTCCTTTCGCTGGTGTCTTCCCCACCCAGTCCTTGAGGGCACAAGTTCACCTTGTAGATCCATTAAAAACCTTCCCAGAGTCAAGAAATCTAATTGCAAAAAGCTAGATGATGCACATGTGTTAGATGGTATTTTACTTGAATAGGGTCCACCTCCGCTGGGATTTGCAGAAGAATTTTACACTGCACTCTGCAATTATTTGCCTGACATTAGTAACAGCGTCACACAGACAGAGTCAAACAACCATCACTTTTTTGCAATTCTATTTTTCTCCTGTGCGTTCCCCACACTGCAGTGACCCTTTGCATTGTTTATCATCTAGAGAAGAATAGGCAATTCTTACATAAATTCCTTCCTGATTAAAAGCCAGTTAATCAGATCCTCCAGTTCACATCAAATAACCTTCAGTGGTAGCAACTGAAAGTGGTACAGTCAGGCCTGCAACCAGTGGAGTAGTTTTGTCCGCAAAGTTTGGGGAGGAATAAAGATCTTCTCCCAGTACCGTGGGGCCCCACCCCCATCAGACTCCCAGCAGTCCCTTCTCATCCAACACACACTTAGGACCTAACCTGAAACCTGCTGAGGCCCAGGAAAAGACTCCCACTGACTCCAGTGGGCTTTAAATCACACCCTTACTTTGGCCTCCTCCAGGCTCCCTGGAAGTCTGTAGCCAGATCCCCTCCTGTGCACCTCTAGGCTTTGCTAGAAGCAGATTTGGCTGGTGCTTTTAGTCTCTCCTTCCCCACAAACCCCTCCATTATTCCCCTCATTCTGTCCTCTTCCTCAGCCCAAAAATCTGCTCACGTTCCCTTTCTCCCCAAATCCTCTCACTGCCCTTCTTCCGCCCTACCCATCCTCCAGCTCTGGCACTTGCCCCTCTCCCTATTCATCCCCCAGTCTCTCCTCTATCATCCTCCCTTCCCACCCATACCCCTCTCTCCTGCCCCAGAAGTCCCTCCCTCTCCAAAGCCCCCTCTTTCTTTTCTCCCAGATCACTTCCTTCCCTCTCACTCTGATCTCACCACAATTCCTTCACTCTCCTCTTTCTCTCACAATCTCTCCTCCTTGTCTCCCAAACCTCCTCCTTCTCCTGTTTTTTTCTGCCCAATCCCTCCATCTCTCTTCCCTCCTGCCCCATACTGCTGTGCTGTTACTCACTTCTCACCACACCCTTGTCCCCTCTTTCTTTTTCCTTCCTCCAAATCTTCAGCTTCTTTCCTGCCTGAAATGCCTCCCTTCTCTCTTTCCTCCCTCCAAAGTCTCCTGCGTCTTTCCTCTCCCCAAACAACCCCTCCCAAATTCTCAGCCTCTCCTCCTCCTCCTTTGCCCTACATGCCCTGGGGTAAGGCAAACCCATAAACCCGCAGAAGAGTTTAAAGAGACGCGAAACTGGAATCCTAAAAGATGAAACATGAAGTTCGCCCCAAGTAACAACTGGCACAAAACCAAATGAGACAAGATTTCAAAATCATCCCAGGCCTGACATGATTTACCCAGCCTGCTACATCTCACACTAGCAATCCTCATCACAGACTAGAATCACAGATCAAGAAAGAGGTTTTTATCGGTGCTGCAGCTCATGAGAAACGTGGGGGGAAGAGAAAAGGAACTGAGTGGGGTTAGCAAATTTGTCAATTTCAATGAGACTGCTTGCCACATTGCCACAAGGGAGGCGGGAGGGTGATGTAAATCAGATTTTTTAGGCTTGGGGGTTAGAAAGGCACATGTTAGGAGTTTAGCCAAGATCTCTGCAGTGTGACTAGGGGTGTTTTGGCAGGTTCCTCACATTCTGATTGCCTTTTGTTGAGATGTTTGTTTTTATTACTTTTATAAACAATCCCTGATGTACCCACAATGTCCAATCCTGGGAATTCTGCTGTTTAAGATGCAGTCTCCCAGCTCCCTCGCCAGCCAAGAAAACAGCCCTGTCTGTGCTTGCACAAAGCTCGACAGGCTTTAGAGGTGAACTTACAGTGCAGTTTGGCAAGGAAAACCATTTTAGAGCTTCACAAATGAGATTGGATGCACAAAGCTTTGCTTGTCCTCTGCGTGTGAACTGGCAATGGGAGGTGAGCCATTCATCTTTAAGTCAAAGGCCCCAATCCTGCATGGAACACAGATCCCTGCCACCTGTATCTCCATGGAGTCTCATTGCAGCAAATGAGAATCCACTTAGGTTCAGAAGCATGCAGTTCTCAGTACAGTCAGGACCACAGTTAATGGTTTGAGCCCAGCCCAGGTCAATAATGTCTGAAAGTTGTTACCCTCTGAAAATTATTTTAAGAAACTCAGTTCAGGTGTTACTGGGCAGATGCCTGGATCAGAAACCATTCGCCCAATTACCCCTTTGTTGGCTGTCTCAGCAGAGTCGGCTGGGATGGACTTGGCATGCAGACTGAGCAGCCCTTACACTCTAAAAGATGGCCCTTTCAGGACACTGGTGCACTGGGTGCACAGATCCCATCCGTACATAGCTAACAGCTCCATGCCCGTATGTGAAAACTGGTTAACGGTGTGCATCAGCACATTCAAATCCCTAATTCATACATGCAGACGGGCAGGGGCAGAACTGGGGGAAAAGAGCAGTGGGTCTCTTCCAAGCCCCACCCACAAACCAAGCCCTACCCAACTGAGATGCCACTCATGGTAGATTGTGCAGATCTTCATATTATGAGCATCCATCTCCTTTCTTGCAGCTCTGAGTGTCACTAGCTGATCATCCTCGCTCTCCTTTCTTGCATGTTTTGGTCAGCAGTAAAATAGATATTGCCATTAAAATTACCATCAAGCGTCAGAGTCAACAACCCATTGATTTGAATGGGGCTGTTCACGCGTCCAAGAGCTATTGTTTCAGGCTGGTAGCAAACTCAGGCAGATATCCCTTCTTGGTTTGCTTCTTTGCTATCATGAGGGTGAGGTACTTGATTTGCTCAGAATTCGGAGCACAGAATAGCAGCCACCAAAAAAACAGCTCGGGCTCATTCAGCTGAGCTTTTAGCTACATCCTAACAGCATGCCGTTTGTGCAGCCAAGACGTTAAACAGGTCTCCCATTTCGCGGGGGTTTGGAACTGTGGTTGGCCCATTACAAAACAATCTCTGTTTCGCTATAGCTGACTGAAAAAGGATAGAACAAGAAATGATGCTTTGGAGGCTAAGTGCAGCCTTCTCCTGTGCTAAATCTCTGAGAGGATGGTCGAATGGCTAAGGCACAAGACTGGGAGTTGGAAGATCCATTCATATACGTTAAGGCCAGAAGGGATCAAGATGATGATCTAATCTGCCCTCCTGCATAACACTAGACACAGAACCGCACCCAGGAATTGCTGCATCAAGCCTGTAGCTTCTGGTTGAGGTAGACTAGGGGTAAAGTTTTCAAAAGTCCTTAGGGTACATTGCAGAAAAAGACCCACGGCTGCGAGTCCAAGAGCCCAGGTCAACTAATTTGGGCTTACGTTACAAGGCTAAAAATAGCAGCGCAGACATTCCCACTCGGGCTGGAGCATGGGCTCTGAAACCTGGGGGTCGGTCTCAGAGCCTGTGCTCCAGACCAAGCCCGAATGGCTACACTGCTAGTCCAGAAACGTGAGCCCCATGAGCCCTATTCAGTTGACCCAGGCTCTGAGACTTGCTGTCACGGGTCATTTTTTACCAAGCAGACATACCCTTCGTGACTTCAGCGCCTAAGGGCTAGTCTACATTACAGAGGCTTTGCAGGTACAGCTATACTGATAGAGCTATATTCCAGTTCAGGTATACTGGCAAAGACCCAAGTGGAGACAGAACTAATTCCGGCAAAAGGAGTATAGTTCAACTACCTCCCTGATACAAGCCACGTCTACCAGGGAGGTGTTGCCAGCATAGCTGTGTCAGCTGGGGGTGATTTTTTCACACTCCGAACCGACATAGCTACACCAGCAAAATTTTGTAGCATAAACCTGGCCAAGACCCATTTTCAAAAGTGACTTAGGAGCCTAAGGCCCAGTCCACACTACAGACTTCTGCCAGCAGAGCTACATTGGTCGGGGTCTGAAGAGGTGTGATCCCTGACCAACACAATCGCACCGGCAGAGACCCCTCATGTCGATGCAGTTCTATCAGCAAACCTGTACTTTGGCTCAGGGCGCCGGGAAGATGCTGGCAAAAGTAGGTTTGCCAGTATAAACGGCACCCACACGAGGAGCGCTTTGGCAGTACAGTATATGGTCTACCTACCCTGGGAAAGCACTCTTCGTGTAGACCTGACCAACGTCCCATTGACTTTCAGTGAGACTTAGGCTCCTAGGCGACTTGCAAATATTATTTAGGCTCCTAAGTCACTTAGTCACTTTTGGGACTTTTATCCCCTAATTGCTAGAAAGAGATCCAGTCTTGACTTAAAAACTGCAAGTAATGAAGCATGCACCACATCCCTATTTGAGTTGTGCTGATGGCTAATTACACTCACTATTAAAAAGCTTATTTCTAATGGATCTTGCTCTATCTCTGCTAGATTATAAAGAACCCCATACTAGCAAAAATCTTCTCTCCGTTAGGAACTGTGAACAAGTCACCTCTTTCCCGTCTCCTGGACAAGCTAATTAGATAGAATTTAAGTCTCTCATTCTGAATTTTACCACTGACTCATTGTGCCATCAAGTCCTTTAACCTCTCTGTATCTCAGATGGCATCTGTGAAACAGGGATAATAACGCCTCCCCAAGAGGCTTGTAATTGCTTGTAAAACACTTTGACTTCTTGGATGAAAGGCGGGTGTAAGTGCAAAGCATGTACTTATTTTGGAGACAAAGTGTATTTCAACCAGTGTAAAGAAATTAATCCCACTGCTGTTTCAGAAAACACATTAAGTGGGTCTGTTCCTAATGCTCAGCTTCTCCTGAGTGAAGAGAGAAAGCTGGTGCTCGAAAAGTTACAAAATGCTGCTCTCAGATGCAAAGGTCAGAGTCTGCCAATGAACATTAACACACGCCAACCTTCTGGTGAGGGGAACTGTTCCCCTCAGATGAACTGGATCAAAGTCTCGGCACAGTCACCCAGCCATAACCGCAGGGAGGATGCCTCGGCCCCACCCACACTGATACTAGCAAAGGGCCAGGCTGGGTGTAACAGAATGGACACAGGGACAACAGGGAGTGCAGGGTCAGAAACGGGTAAAACAAGGGCCCCTTGTGCCTCATACATGGTGAGTTTTTGTGCTTCTCCTAAACAGCCAATGTAAGAGCAGGGCTGGCCCCAGGGTTTGTGGGTCCCAGTGCAAAGTAACACATGGGAGGGAGGCCCCATCCTGCCCCTCATCACAGCCCCTGCCCCTGCTGACTTATCTGACACTGCCCCCTTGCTCCCCCCCCACAGCCCAGCTCCATTACCCGCCCCCTCCCACACACACACACATTTAGACTGGGAAAGCCAGGAGGGGGAGCCAAAGGGCAACTTTCCAAGCACAGAATGGAGGAGGCGGTTGGGAAATTCACTCTCTGTAGGAAGCTGGGGCCAGAGATGGAGGACTGGGGATGGTGCTTTAGGAGGCAGACTGGATGTCCAGGGAAGTAGAAAGGACCTGTGTGTCTGCACAGGACATATAGGGCTACGGCCACCACCAGGGGCCTGATTCAGCAATAATCTTTTGGGAAAATCCCTCCTTGAGGGCCATAGGAGTTCAGACTCTAGGCTCTTGGCGACTAGCAGAAGCCCTGCTTGGTTTGTGCACAGCAGCGGGGAACTCAGTATTTCAGAAGCATTGAGGATTTTGCAGGATCCTTCCCAAGGTTCACGGAATTCACTGAGAACGCACACTGAACCGGAAAGCCTTGTGCTTGACTTTTGGGACCCGTTTCCAGAGGTGCTGAGCACCCCCAGGTGCTATTAACTTCAATGGGTGCTCACTGTGGCTGGAAACCAGCCCCCAGGAGTTTGAGCCGCAGGCTACTCAGCAATCGCCAGTGGTTATCTATAACTTTATTTCTCGCAGGAGAAGGATGCCCAGAAAGTATTTAAGGGAAGCCCGAGGCACTTGTTCAAGTGGAGGGCCTGGACCTGCCATTGCCGTAGTGTTTTGGACCAGAAAGACCCTGCCTTCCTTTCTCAGAACAGCCACTCGTCTCCTGCAACCCCAAGAGGATGTTGCATTCCCTCCTAGCTGTCTGTCTGCACCCAGGAGATGTTTATTTAACCTGAGCTGGGCTCTTTTCTCTCAGATGCATTGAAAATATGTAATGTTTCAGCTGCGAGTATTGGCTGGGTTTTGCTGAAACAGCAGCCTGGGAATGGAAAATGAACAGGAGCAATTGGCATGAAAGTCACCCAGCATCACCAGGGAGGGGCTGTATTTGTCTCTGTGCAGAGATCAGACAAAATATTTTCTTCCTCTTCCTCCTTCTGTCCATCCCACAGCAGAGCGAGATTATTTAATGCAGAATGATAAAGGAAAATAACCAGATGCACGCACACATGTCATTGGCAAAACACCTCCCCAGAGACAATTACAAAAGCAGATCAGAACAAAAGGCTTTGTCACATCAGCTTCTCAGAACTCTGAAACAATACCCTGCTTCCCAGCCTCTGATAAGGGTCAGAACCTGAGACCTCAGAGTGTCCCTCCTCTCCTACATACCACACTGAGACATTTATGCAGGCCAGTATAATGGCCTGCAGGGGATCGGTTGGTGCCCCAAGAATGAGATCAAATTATTATTATTTATTGTTAGCTATACTGTAGTAGCAGCTGGAAACCCCAATCATGGACCATGACCCCACTATGCAAGGCGCTGTACAAACACAGAACAGACAGTCCCAGCCCCAGAAAGCTTCCACTCTAAACAGTGACCCTTATCTGAGTTTGCACAGATACAGGCCAGAACAATAATTACATTTTTCAGACACAAGATTTGCTTCTTCTCCCACTTACACCAGTGTAAGTCTGGATCAACTCTACTGATGGCAAAGGGCCAGATCCTCAATGGGTGTAAATCAAGGTGGCACCACCGAAGTCAGTGTAGCCACAGCCCTAGACACCAGCTGAAGGCCTGAGCCAAACCAGTGTAGAATGGGCATAAGAGATTGTGCGCCAGGCCCTCAGACATGTTGAAAATTCAGCCACAGCCAGAGCAGGCCATATTCAGCTGCATGTAAGCAAATGCAACTCTCTTGAAGTCGATGATTACACCAGGGCAGAACATGGCCCAGAGGCTTCCTGTGGTAGTGAGCTTCAGAGGCTATCAGCTGGGCAACATCATTTCCCCCTTCAGCAATTTTTATATGTACCACCTCCCTGTTCTCAGATCAAGGGATGGGCTGTTCAGAGCAGACTGATAGCTGTTTGCTGCGCCCGCCGGAAGGCTGAAAACCAAGCCATGCAAAGCCTGACTCTGAAGCACGGAGCAGCCCCATTGCTGCCTGTGAGGAGTCAGGCTGGGCTGGAGAGCGTTGGAGGTTCTAGCTGTAATGAAAAGCCAAAGAATATATCCAGAAGAGGGGAAAGTGTCTCATTAATAAGAGATGGAGATGAACTGGTTCCCCACATGCCCACACCTCTGAATTCCTTTGTGTTCAAAACCCCTACTCTGGATCCGAATTGTGTAGATGGCCCCTCCTTATCTAAGGGACCGAACCAAAACCCCAGAGCCAAACAGCTCCAACCTCTCAGGCGTTCTAAAGCCAGGTCCCCTTCCAAACACTGCGTTGTGAGCCCACGTACTCTGCTACCAGGTGGCACCTGGAATCCGTGTTCCTTCACCGCTGGATGCTCATTGCCAAGGCCTTGGGCAATACTTGTAGTTTCCTCATGCCCACAGAAAGTGCTAGAAATAAGTCAGAATGTTTTCCCCTTCCCCAGTGTCCTGGGATCCCATTGGCTTGAGTGGGACTGCATGGCCCATAGAGTCTCGACATAGATAACATTCTAGAGAGCAGTGACAGGCTCGATCGGTCAGTGGCTCAAAGCCCTGGGTAAGAAATAGTTCCCCTGACATGAAACGAGGTGGGGCTTTCTCCCGCAGAGACATGCAGCCGGCACAGGAAGAAACATGCCACCATTGCTAAGAGTCAACTGGATAGAGATCATCGAGAATGAGGGTGATCAGAGAGCAAGTGTGAAAAATCGGGACAGGGATTGGGGGGTCATAGGCACCTATATAAAACAAAGACGCAAATATCGGGACTGTCCCTATAAAATTGAGACATCTGGTCACCCTATCGAGAATTCACAGAGCCAGGTTGGGAGTGCCCCTGGCTCAGCTGCTCTGGGGGCTGATCACTGTCCCAAACCCTGGGAAAGCAGGTGGCTAATTGGGGAAGGGTGGAGCCATGGCTCCCCTCATCTACACCAGCCTGCGGAGCGGGGCCAGCACACTGCAGGGAGCATTAGACACCAACTGGGTGCAAAATGGGCACCCTGGTGCATAGGAAGCCTTTTGGGGCAAAATCTTCCGAGAGCTGCCCCGTTAGGGCAAATTTTGATCTCTTATACCAGTGTAAACCTAACTGACAATGGAGTCACTCCACATTTACATCAGCGTGTACCCAGGAGCAGAATCCATCCCCAGGTGTGCCAGTTCACACACCCAGAACACCAAATAGTGCAAATCACAATCCTTTGCCACTGACACACACTCCCACCCCATTTTCCATCCCAGGTATCCCCAGGGGTAATATACAACACTGCTTAAACCACCCATGAATTTGGCCCAATGTGCACCATTCTTGGTTAGTGCTGATTCCACTGGAAGTGATGATTTTCATGGCTGCAAACAGCCTCGTTCAGGTGGAGCAGCGTGTCATGCCCCGGGCCGTCCCTAGCCATTTGGGTGCCCTACGTAGCCCCCCCATGGGGGGGCTGTGTGGGGCCCCAAGCATCCCCCCCCGAGTCTGGGAGGCAGGAGCTGGGGTGGGGGACTTTTGGGGGCCCACCAGGCCCAGAGTGGCCCGGGGGATTGGGAGGGGGCTGGGAGCAGCCCGATCCGCTTCCCTCACCCTGGCCCCAGCCGTGTCGCTTGGGGGAGGGAGCTTGGGGGAAGGAATCTTCCTCCCCCTCCACCCCGGCAGCGGCGGAAGCGGAGCAGCCCGGCCCCAGCCCGCTCCACCCCGCCAGCTCCCAGCCGCGGCGCTCCGCTTCCCGCCGCCGGTGAGCGCGGGGGGCGTCCTTTCCCCAGCCTCCCCGCACTCACCGGCGGCGGGAAGCGGAGCGCCGCGGCTGGGAGCTGGCGGGGTGGAGCGGGCTGGGGCCGGGCTGCTCCGCTTCCGCCGCTGCCAGTGAGTGTGGGGTCGCTGGGGGAAGAGCTGGAATGGGGGCAGGCCGGGGGCGAAGCAGGGGGGAAGGGTAAGAGGCCGGGCAGAGGGAGTTGTCCGGAGCCCCACATCCCCCTAGGGACGGCCCTGCCCCTTGCATTGGGCGCAGCCCGCGGGGGGGGCCAGCCGAGGGATGGGGCTGGTCGCCGGGGCTGGTGCTGCCATGTATGCAGCACGCAGCTGCCTAGGGCACCATGAAATTTGGGGCAATTTGATTCCCCAAATTCTGTGGTGCCCTAGGCAGCTGCACTTGCTGCGTATGCCTAAGGACAGCCCTGGTCATGCCCGTAATTCACGAAGCCGTGAAAGTAACATGCTCATCCATGAGCCGGTAGGGGAGAAAACCTGAATTTGTGCTGGAAATGGGCCACCTTGATTATCATACACATTGTAAGGAGAGTGATCACTTTACATAAGCTATTACCAGCAGGAGAGTGGGGTGGGGGAAAGAAAACCTTTTGTAGTGATAATCACCCATTTTTTCATGGTTTGTGTGTATAAAAACATCTTCTGTATTTTCCACAGTATGCATCCGATGAAGTGAGCTGTAGCTCACAAAAGCTTATGCTCAAATAAATTGGTTAGTCTCTAAGGTGCCACAAGTACTCCTTTTCTTTTTGTAAATACAGACTAACACGGCTGTTACTCTGAAACATGACATAATTAGAAACCCAGCGGGGCTGCCTGGCATTCTTGGCTGTTTCTTCCAATTTTCTGTAGCTGGTCAGGACTGACTCTTGAGTTATATATGTCTGGGAAACTGACACTGCAGAGTTCTAGCTGCAGCCCGTCTTGATTCAAAGTGATAAATATAGATTCCCCCAGCCCTGAAGAGACTTTGCAAGCAGTCACCCAGGGTTCACCATGACTGACAAGCACACATTGACATATCTGTCCAGCCACTAAGTCACAGCCTTCCCATTCGTTCATCAAGTGATTCCTAGTCTCCAAAGACCAAGGGGACGGTGACTTGCTTCCTAAGTGGTTATCTTATTGGGGATTCCCGTGCAGTTGACTGTGTTGTAAGTGCAAATGGCTTTAGGTGGGAGAGAACCTTACGTGTTGTCCAGGATCCTGTTGCATGCAAAAGAGAGTTATTTTTTGATCTCCTCTCGAACATCCACGTCTTCTTTGCAAGGTCAAGAAAGCCACAGGTGCCAGCTGGTCCTGCTTGCGCCTGCTCACAAGAATAAGCGGTGGTCTCTCATCGTTTACATTTAATTTAAGGGCTGAGCCAACTTTCTGTGTGCCTTCCCCTTGTTGTTTAGTTGGAATAAGCAATGGGAGCGTGCTCACTGTACTGGGGTGGCACGTACTGTATGGATAGCTTGTACCGTTAACCCCAGACGTGGCTTTTTACCATACTAATTGTTCTATTTCTCTCCATTTTACACAAAGCCATGGAAATGAATGCCACCTCCGGAGGTGCAGAAGGCCAGCGTAAGATTTACCACCAGAAGCCGGTGAGTCTTTTGGGGACTGCAAACTGCCCTTTATAGAAATGAGGAAGTGGGGGTTGCGGAAGGGGGATCCCATTTCACGTCTGAGGGTGATAAATATAGTGACTTTGCCTTAGGGATTGCTCTTGCTCCTGTTCCCTAGTGCAGAGTGCGAGCACTCACCATTGATCTATAGTGACCTCCTGCAGGAAGGGGAGGCGAGCTACATGGGCAAATAGGACTGAAAAATGCAAACAAGCCAAGCTTTTCCTGCTGCAACTGGGATGGGGTTAGCCCTTTTCAGTGGAGAGCCAATGTGCCAGGATGGGGAGGAGAGAGAACAGACCAGGGAAACAAGTCAAGTGCTCCCAGAGTTTGGGGCACAAGAGATTCTCAGCCTGAGTGAACCAAAGTGATTTAATTTAGGACAATGAGTGCTACCTCTGGCTTGGGTCCACTTCTGTTTGACCATCACTTCTTCCAACGCTGCTTCAAAAGTGGAGTTTTAAGGAGACACAGAAAGGCAGATTCTGAGCTGAGCTGCACCAAAGTCAATCTGGAGTAAGGGCCATTGAAATGAATGGGAAAACTCTTCTTAATGTCGATAGGACCAGGATATCACTCCAGCTCTACTAAGGTCCAGATGTACACTGGTGTCACTGAGTTGAGAATCTAGCCCTGAATGTCCCAGTTCTAATGCACCACAGATGTTTGTCTTATACAATTGCTCCCTGGCAGGAGCAATTAACAGGGAGAGGGGAGCCAGAACGCCCCAGCAGCTGGGAGTTGGATACATAAATGGGAATACCTGGACTGATCCACATAAGCCATATTCCATGCTGAATCTCTGTGGGTTCACACAGCAAAGTACTGGTCTAAACAGGATGGACTCATCTGAGATTCTCTTACATAAGATAACCTAGACACACATGATATATCAAAATACAAACTGTCCTAAGAGAGACCAAACGGGTTATGTAAGTGACTGGCAGCCTCTCTCAGGGCAACACGGTTTGGATGGATCAGTTGTCCTGATAGAGCTCCCTGGGCAAGTCTCTCTCTGCTGGGGTGTGTGGGGTGCTGTCAATTTCACCTACGCATGTATCTAATTCTCTGAGGGAATGCATTATGTCACTTCCGAGGAAAAACAGGCCTGCAGCACTGCAGTGAGATGGGAACCTGCATTCTGAGCTTCGGCCAAGCGGATTTTATCATAGCATGCTGGAAGAGAGCAGGATATCTTCTGGACACCATTGCACCGCCAGGTTCTGGGGATGCCATGGGGAAGTCTGGCCCCCAGCATACATGAAAGCAGCCCCAGGGGATGCCCTAATATATACCCTGGTGAAACAATCCCTATAGGACCTGCTGGCTTCCCAGAATATTCAGAACACCTTCCTTCCTAGCCCAACACGGCCCTGGCATGCCCCTGCACCTATGCTATCCCAGGGGCATGCCCTGTGCTACCCACACCCTTGAGGTGTTTCCTGGTGGGAAAATCTGGCTGGTTTACAGCCCTTATATGCAAAAAGAAAAGGAGGACTTGTGGCACTTTAGAGACTAACAAATTTATTTGAGCATAAGCTTTCGTGAAGTGAGCTGTAGCTCACGAAAGCTTATGCTCAAATACATTTGTTAATCTCTAAGGTGCCACAAGTCCTCCTTTTCTTTTTGTGGATACAGACTAACACGGCTGCTACTCTGAAACCAGCCCTTATATGCTGTCAGTGGTGAAAGGGGCCAGGACACAGCCCAGAATTAGGGCATCTGTGCTTAGACCATTAATACACTCTATTGTTCTAATTCTCTACTGCAGTTCTGATCCCTTGGCTTTTTAGTTGGATCTGTATTAGCCTGGCTCTGGGGGAATTTAGATCAGCCTGGGGACTGTTCTAAACTCCACCAACAGGTAATCATCCCCAAGGGACCATCTGCCAGCTGGGGATTGGCAGCATGCAGTATGCTTTGGCCAGTTCCTCTCCCTGCCCTGATACACCACTGTACTGGGGCTGGCTGCCCAGTGACAGGCCTAGGAGCTGGTTATGCTGGGTCCATGTCCACTGGGGACTCCTCTAGATCTGGACAGCCCACAGTGGCAAGCTGTGACTGCTTTTCACTCCCGTTGCCTCACCTGCATATACAAATTGTGCAGATCGGGACAGAGAACCAGATACTGTAAAAATGGTGGCCCTGGCTCCCATGGCTCCCCAGCAGAGGATGTTGATTTCATTCCCTGCGAGCTTGAGTCAACTGACCTGGGCTCTGAGACTTGGTGCCGTGGGGTTTTTATTGCAATGTAGATGTGCCCAAAGTGATAGACTCAAAGAGCTCAATTTAGCTTAACAAAGAGAAGATTATGGGGTGATTTGATTACAATCTGTAAATATCTACCTGAGGAACAAATGTTTAATAATGGGCTCTTCAATCCAGTGTAAGTGGGGGTATGGTCCCACTATTGTGGGGAACATTCCTGGCTTATACACTACCCTAGTGGAATTGGCTAGCAAAAGAATCTGCGTTCTCACTCCCACTCCTTTCACCGAGAGACCTGCCTGACCTTCCCTTCCTCTCTCCTATATAACCCCGACAAGGCTGGGCCCAGGATTTCAGGGGGGCTCGACCCCCACTCTGTCGTGGTCACTTAGGACAGGGGCTAGGGTGTCCACTGATCATTGCATATAGTTCAAGGCAAATACAATTTATTAAAAGAGCAACCAATTAAAAAAAACAGGAAAAAATGGGACAGGTTAAAGGAAAACACATAACCCCGCTCTGTGGGCACGGGGAAACAGCCGTCTCCGAAATGCTGGAGCAGTTCACTGTCTGTTCCTCACACGGCCCAGGCCACCTTCCCAAGCCCTGGCTGTGCCGCAGGGATGCTGCGGATGGGACACTTGCTCTAGCGGTGGCCACACACCTTCAGGCTCTAGGAGGCAGGACCCTTCTTCCCAGCGTCAGCCCCCCTGTCAGGGTTATGATCCCCCCCCCACCAAGTCTGGCCTGCAGGGCCTCTTGCCTGGTTGCGTCTCCCTGCACTGGGCCTGCTGCCCAGGGTCCCCCTCGCTCTCCCCAGCTGCTCACGGCACCCGGCTCCGGACTGCTCCAGCCCCAGCTCCACCACTCTGCCTCAGCACTGCTGCTGCTCTGCCTCCAGCTCCCTGGGCTGCTCCTCTGGCCCCTCTGGCCCTGGCCGGCGCAGCCCAGCTCCCCAGCTCGGCTCGGCTCAGGCCCCTGCTCTCTCCTTGCTCGACCCCGCTCCGGCCCAGGCAGCTGCCACATGGAGGACTGGACCCCCTGGCCTCCTGACTCCCTCATTAACCTGCCTGCCCTGTCAATCAGGCTGAGCTGGCGCATTGGCCTCTCCCCATTCCCCGAGGACTGTCAATCTCAGGCTCCTGATTTCTCATTGGCCCTTTTCCTTTCTTTTGGTAGTGGGAGGTGGCCAACCAAAAAACCCCACTAAGTAAGGGGCCAACAGTCCCCTCATACTAGCATGCTAAGAAAAAGAAGTTGGAAGACTTTGTTTAACAGCATCACTTCATGATGCGTATCACAACCCAGGAAAGGATTTACTCACCTCCGAGGTGCATATGAGAGATGTAGGAATTGTGCGTCTTTTCATCGTGTTCACATGGGTTAGAAATGAAGACTCACTGTGAACAAAGGGGAGAATCAGGATGAGAGGCTAGTGTCCAGTGTGACCGCAGAGCCATATTTGCCCTGGGAAACTGAATACTGGGATCTAAATGATTATAAACCACTACAGCCAAAGAAATGCCTCTCCAAGACACAGGCGTGATGATGGGGATAGGAAATGGAAATTTGAAACATCTCCAGATATTAAGTAGTCTTATGTTTATTTTTGGCCAATGAGATACTCATTTTGTGGGGGGTGGGGTGGGGGGGGATTGCGTTCTGTAACTATTCCAGGAAAACAAGGATGAAGAGAGAGCACAGCACTCTGAAGACGAGCAGGAAAAGTGCAAGGAAAAGATGGGGAAGAAAACTTTGGCAGATGTAATTCAAGAAATGAAAACTTTCCTGTGGAATTCAGAGAAGAAAGAATGTATGGGAAGAACAGCTCAGAGCTGGGGTAGGTTAAATGGCTGAATTTCTTTCTTTCTTTCTTTCTTTCTTTCCTCCCTCCCTCCCTCCCTCCCTGTGAATTTCCCTGCTATGGCATAGCAGAGCACATGTAATCTAAATCCTGGACCCATACACATATATCTAACAGGTGGCTCAGTAAAGAACTGTAAAATGCTAGCCGTGAATGTGCCCGTAGAACATACAGCCATGGGGAAGCTACCCCTGTTTTTACTCCTGTGGTAGACATGTTATGCTGACATTACGGCTGCACGTTTGCCATGGTGGTAAAAATGTCACAGATATTGTGATTTTCTGCTGGTCCGTGACTTTTCTGTGTGTCTGGGGTTTTAATAAAGCAGAATTTCCCAAATGGTGGGTCATGACCCACCCGTGGGTGGCAGGAAGGTTCTAAGTGAATTGCAGGCCTGGTGCAGAGGGGAGACCTCCAGTGGGAGGGGAGTTGGAGAGCAGGCCCATCCTGCACCGACTCACCCCACAATGGCGGCTCCTATCCCGTGGGACTGGGCCCAACTCTCCACTGGATGTTGTGGCCTGGTGCCCGGGGTTGCAGTGCCACTCAGGTTTGGCCTAGCTGTCCTTTGTCACCATGGGTGCAGGGTGGCCAGGTAAAATGTGATTGAGAGGCGCTGCAAGCCCTCCTCAGCGGGCTGGGATTTTTGCAGTGGCAGAGCAGAGGGTGCTGCTACAGATTGTCGGTGCCACCCTGGCAGGGCAAGAAGGAGGAGGCAGCGGAAGAAGGATTTCTGTATATTATTGTTAAAGAGGCTAAGCTGAATTTTCATACCCAGGACTTACACACCGATTCCCCCTAACTTAGCAGTTTTAGTAAATTTCCCATGACTGCTCCATGATTTTTGATTAAAAAATGCCGTGACAAATCTGCAGCCCTAGTGACCGTACAGTGGGGTTAAGGTAAATCTAGGACTCATAATAGAGCGCACGTACTGCAGGAGATGTCTGAGGTGAGGCTGATTTTATTTAGAGTGAACCAAAGATCTGCCCTTCAGTACCCATGCATCCCCAGGGACGTCAATGCGTCTCCTTCTGAGCTTACACTGGTGTAAGTCAAGTGTAACGCTGATGAAGTTAATAGAGTTAGTGTTACACTGATCTAAAAGGCAGTGTAAATGAGATCCGAATCAGGTATGGATGAGTTACACTGGTGTAACTGAAGCAGGATTTGGCCCTGCACGTGCTCTGTGGCCTGAGCTTCTGTTTCAGCCCCATACTCCCTTCCTTTCATGTGGCAAATTGAGACCAACACAATCAGTTTGGTGCAGCTTTAAGGCCAATCGCTGCTGTCAGTTAAATAGGTCCTGGGCAGCAGAGTTTGACCTTTGTATTTTAATAGCAATTTCCCATACTAGTATTAAAAACACAAAGAATTAGATAAGAAATAAATCTCCAGTGGCGTCGGTGAGTGGATAGGAATGAATTTTTAATTCATTATTCACATCATGGATTCCCCTGGTAACTGGGAGAGCCATTGCACTGAATTAGGCAACCATGCATTTAGACCAGAGCTTCACTCTCTCTGGGGCTAGCCTCTCCAGATTAGTGCTGATGGGGGTGGGGATGTGTGTGTGTGATGTTTGCCGCACTTCCATGTAGCTTCATTCTGGCTTAAGAACACCGCCCCTTCTCCCCCCGGAGGGAGGCGGAGGGCTGCACACTTAGATGGCACGCACCCTGATCATGGTTGAACACCACTTGGGTTTGTAAGTGCACCACTGGCCAGTGACGGGTCTAACTGGCCATTTGCACATTCTGTTCACAGTGACAGAGCACGCAATTTAGGTGAAATAAGGGGACACGTAGGGCTTTTCTGATGAGCATGTCATTCTCACGAACGACTGGATCAGCTCCTTGTGCATTTTTGTGGCTTAGCGTGTAAAATGGTGCCCAGATATCCCAGGGAAGGGTGACCCTGGATTAGAATAGATCAATATGCAGACTGTGGAGTCCTTCGGTAGGTGTATTAGTGCCATTGAGAGACCAGACAGGTATCTCTAGATTGGATGGACCTGATTCACCTCACATTTACAGGAGCATAAAAGAAGAGCAACTCCTTTGGCTCTGGTGGCATTATGCCGATGTTTAGCTGATGGAAGCCAGAGGAGACTCCCAAAGTCTCTACTCTCCCAAAGCTGCTTCCTGCCCTGGGCTCAAACCCAAGCAGAGTGAATCAGAATTACACACCAGGGCTCAGATTCTAGCAGCAAAGCCAGCCAGATGCAAAGTCAAGACCTGATCAACACTTTTCTGCCCATCCCTTTGGATGAGTGGAGGCTGTAGCTAAATAAATCAGTGACATCACTCACATGAGTGAGGGAAGCAGGGTCTGGCTCAAAAGCTAGGATTTTGTTTTGACAGCGTTTTTCATGGCCTTTAAAAATTATACTCTGGGCAAACCATGTGCAACTGGTTAAAAACAGGCAGTGGAAGGTGGTAGGCTGAGAACACCTGCCACTCATCCAGTCCCATAATTATTGCTGCTGCAGCTGCGTTCCCATGCTCAATCCTTAGAGCACTCAGATTGCGAGGGACGTTTGTGGTGCTGTTTTCCTATACTTAAACATGAGCATGAAAATGGTTGGGCCTGACTCTCAAGTTATGAGCACTTTTGCACTGGAGTAAATCAGAGCAAGTAACTCTGACTTTACGCCAGCAGAATATGGCCAATCATGTTCTTCGTTAATTTCCAAAGTAGTAAAATGAACCCAGACAATGTGATGCCCGGCACTGCATTCAAGAAGCAAAGGACAGACATTTTGGCGGCACTGAGCATTTGGCAACGGTAATGAGCCGACAAGCCTTGCAACTTGTTTGCTCTTCCTGCCAAGTTTTCAGCATCTCCTGCAAAGTCCACAGTGAGTGGCTTCATCTAAGCCAAGAGACCTGTTGTGGGAAGTCAGCTGAAGCAAGAGAAAACAGAGAGTGATTTACAGAAGCTGCAAAAGCTACCCAGCCAGTGAGCGGAGTGCCAAAGAGTCTGTGGTTAGTCAATTATCGTTATTATAGTGTTGCTGTGGCCGTGTTGGTCCCAGGATATTAGAGAGACAAGGTGGGTGAGGTAATATCTTTTATGGGCCCACTTCTGTTGGTGAGAGAGACAAGCTTTCAAGTTTACAGAGAGCTCTGGGAAGTGTCACAGCTAAATACAATGTGGAACAGATTGTTTAGCATATGTAGTTAACACATCTTTTAAGGGACCAATCAAGGTGAAGGGGCCCGTTCATACCTCTCCAGTCATGGGGAGGGCGGGAGAGAAGCTGAGGGCAGGGGTTGGTGGGTTATAGATTGCTATAATAAGCTATAAATACAGTGTCTTTGTTCAGTTAATGATTTTTTGTCTAGCAAAGTTAGGAATTTAAACTCCAAGGCTCATCTTCTGAAGGTGTTGTGCAGGTTTCTTTGAGATCAGATAGAGTGATCGTGCTGAGAAAAGTGTTCAACCACAGGTGATAGGATGTTTTGGTCTTTTATCATTTTCCTGCATGAGTTCCTTCAAGAGTGGAGTGATTGTCCCACCTAGTTGCTATTGCGGCATTTAGTGCATTGGATGAGGTACACCACACGTTGTGGCTGAGAGGCATGTGTAGGACGCATGGCTCTTGAAAGGTGTATCTGTGTGTGTGTGGAGGGGGTGGTTGTTGATTATTGTAACAGTGGAGATATGTCTTCAGATTTTGCATCTGTTGTTCTGGCAGGGTCTGGTGTTGCTTTGAGTTGGTGTGTCCTGGTCTGTGGGGAGCTTGCTTCTGATGATGAACTTGGAGAGGCTGGGAGGGTTATTTGAAGGCCAGAAGAGGGGGTTCAGGAAAGATTTCTTTCAGGATGTGGTCCCCATCAAGTGTGGGTGGTAGTTGTTTAATGATACCTCATATGGATTCTAGTGTGGGGTGGTAGGTGATCGCTAGGGGTGTGCGTTTGGAGGGGGTTTTGTTTCCGTATTGAAGCAGGTTCTCTCAAGGTATTTGGGTGGCATTACAGTGTTGTCACATAATACATGTGTTGTTCTGGCCATGCATGGAACCTGGTTTTGTTGTTCCTGTGGCAGATATAAAATCAAGCAAAAATCTCTTCTCTGTTCCACATCCAGACTGTGGACTAACTGAAGCACAGGAGAAACGGTCTTCAAAGCATCTAGAGCTGATTTTACCCAGGTCCCATGTGTGCTGGGACTAGGGCTTTATGGGTGGATTTAGCCAGTTCTGTGTAGATACCCAGCCGGGACAGATGCATTGACTGAAGCTGCAAGTTCTTACTGCGTCTCAGTGGGAATTAACTCAAAGCTCCAGTGAGTCTTGGAGCATCAAACACTCACTTTTTGAAAATTTTCAAAACAGTGGTGCTGGCTTCTCCAGTCAAAACCTTTAATTAACAATGCTGGATTGCCTCCCCTTTCTGTCATGAATGCACTCGGGGGGTTGAATGTATAATAAATGATCCAAATATCTCAAAAACAATGGTTCTAGAACCCAGCCATGCTTAAACTATTCTTGACATTTCCATATTTCTTTTCTCTACCAATACATTTATTTGGTCCTCAGCCTCCCGGTGCTGTACAGCCTTTGGTAACACAAGTGTGCGCACCTACACCCACCCCATTCTCCTGCTCACACGAGCAGGCTGAATAGGTTTTCCCAGAGCTGGGCATTTGAGCGCCTAACAAGGCATCACACTTTTAAAATGAAGGTGCCTCATGATGAATGCTAAATGAGGAATCGGCCGAAGCTTTCATATCCTGCATGAACACCAGCTGAAAGGAAGGGAGTATTCCAGGGCCAGCACGGCTTCCCAGTGCATACATGATGATGAAGGCGGATGAGCCGATCTTCAAAGAGTCTGTTTTTTTTTTAATAAGCATTCGTCATTCCTGAACAGCAGGCAGCACTGGATGCTTTGCTGGCTGTTGTGCGTTACGGCGAGGATTTGCAAGAGCCCAGGCTAGTTCTGTGGTACTATTCTGCGCAGCGTTTGCCAAAGCAAAACTGAATAATAATAAATAATAAAAAAAAACCTAGCAGCGCTATGATCCAAATGGGCCAAGTCGGCGTGGGAATTGCATGATGGCTGCATGATCAGACGCGCCAGGCAGGGTTAGGACAGCAAGATAAATTGGGAGCGTAGGCCTAAAACCATCCCCTCCCGTGGAAGAGCCTGCGGATGGAGGGGAGGGAGAGGGCGGGCAGCCGCTTGGCTTCAGCTCTGACGCACTCCACTGATGTCAGTGCAGTCACCTGGGTCGTGCAGCCAGGTAACTGGGAGGAGAATCAGGCTCACAGGAGTACACCATTGACGGTGGTGGAGTGACTGGATACGCCCCGTGTAACCAAGAGCAGAATCTGGCCTGTGGTGTTCCTTGGCACTGCCCCCTTTGGAGAGGACGTCATGAGAAGGTGCCATGGCTCCCTACCAGCATGGCTGTGCTGAGAGCTTGTGGGGGACATCTTGAGGTACCTGGTGACTCACTGGGCCCCCTCCTGCCTGATGACACAGCTCCCATCAGCCCCTCTCTCAGCAGCCATGCAGTAGGTACCACACAGACGTCTGTCCCTTGCTCCCACCCCCAGCCCCTGCAGCTTCCTGGCCCACCCACCCAGGATTTCTGTGATTTTACTCCTCTCCGGCGCAGAGGGACCTTGACCGGTGGCTGCTGAACAGCTGTGTCCTCTCCAGGGGGTTAGTTCTTTGTCTCTGCAGCACTCCCAGAAAGAAAACCAGGAATTCTGTTCAGGTCTCCCCGTGGCTGGAGCCTGCTCTCTGTCCCAGAACCCAGAGCTTAAGCACAGCTTCCTCCACGAGGGCCCTGGATTCCACAGAAGTTCCCCCAACCTCAGCTCCCCTGTAGCCCCCCCCACCTCAGCTCCCCTGTAGGCGCCTCACTGAGCTCCCCACCTCAGCTCCCCTGTAGCCCCGCTACCGAGCTTCCCTGTAGCCCCCCTGCACTGTAGCCCCACTGCTGAGCTCCTGTTCAGTCCTCTGTTGAATTTGCCTTTTCACTTAGTTCCCATCACTAACAATTCCACCAAACATAAACACCTAGAGAATGCAGAGGTGAAAGTGCACATCTGTGTTCTCACGGCTTGTTCTGCAAGCAGAATCACGGCTCCCCTGGGAAATGGTTGTGTTATGGTTTCACTTTATTTTCTGAACCACTGGTTTTTATTCATGGGCTTTATTCTCCTGAGACAACCCCAACCGTCAGTCTGGTCCTGGAAAAAAAAAAACAACAACTGTTCTCTGGACACTGGGCTTGTGAAATAGCTAAGTGTAAAGTGTATTTCGGAGCAGTTGCATTTCAAGTCAATGTTATTTGCATTGTTCCCTGGCCATTCGGTTCCTGATGTCGAACAGCTGATGGTGGGATTTGTGGGGATGGGTAGGGAGGCAATTTTCCTATCTGTGGAGTTTTCCTAAGGAATTCAAAAATGTGTTAGAGGCTGGCTGTTCATTGCCTCTTCTTGTCTATGACGTCAGCGTTGCTATTCAGAGAGGGTCTGAAGCTGCTGTGGGTGGGATCTGGGTTCAGTTTGATCCAGTTTAGGAATGTGGATACATAGATCCTGTTTAGACCCATCTCTGACTGTGATGGGCCAGGCCATGAATTAGATGGATATAGCTCAGAATCCGAACTTTCCCTGCACCCGGAAGCATTCAGATCCATGGTTTGTGTGGGCCAGTTGCAGATAGTGGCTGGCTGGGAAGTACAGTCTGATCCAAACTTTCCCAAAGTTTGAGGGTGTTTGGATTGGGGAAAGTCACTTCTCTAATTAAAGACTCCCGTCAGAGTTAGCAAATACCAGACGTGAAGAAGGGTGATTGGGCCTGCTCTTTGTGAGGGTGGAAGTGCTACAACTGCGCTAACAGAGACATGTCCTCTGTGTCTTGCAGGCTTGATCTTATTCTTTTACCTCATTTTGTACACGTTTCTGGCTGGGATGTTCTCCTTTTGTATGTACGGGTTGCTGCTTGCTCTGAGCCCCTACACGCCTACGTACAGGGACAGAGTCTCGCCGCCAGGTAAGCCCTTCCCCTCAGCCATTCCCTGACTTCCCTCCGAGCCCCATGCTGGCCTACGACTGTAGGAACGGTCTCGGTAGTCACCTACACGGAAGTTCTGTCTTTGCGGCTCCTGGAAGTGCATTAGTTAGGTAGCTGCCGTTCCATTTCCTCAACGGAGAAATCAGTCAACGGAGAAATGAGTCAATGGAGTTACACTGGTGTAAAACTAATGAGAGGAAAATCAGCCCCTTCGTCTTAAACCCTCCCCGTGAAATCAGGTGGAAGCTTAAATTCGTTTGCTAACTCACAAGGCAGCACCCTAATTGTTTATGTACTTCTACCGCACGTAGCACAACAGGACAGAACCTGGTTGTGGCCCTGCGATGGGATTCACTCATCACTGCAGCGCCTCCTGGTGGCTGTCCGGGGGATTAGCTCTTCTAGCCAGTGCGCCCTCTTCTGGTGGTGTGTCACTGCCATCACTTCTGCTCCAGGGCCCACATTGCTCCAGGGCCCACATCACTCCCAGGACCGCAGCATCCTCTTCATGATACAGCCCTCCAGCCATGTCACAATCTGTTCTCCCCCTTCTGGGGGAACTGCAGTCCACTGTCCAGCCACTTCCCTCAGTGGCAACTGGAGCCAATTGTCTGGCCACTTCCTCAGTGGCGAGGGGTGGGGGGGACCTGGGCTTGCCCACTACGCCAAGTCCCAGCCCAGGGACCCAGTAGACGCCCTCCACTTGCTGTGTCCCCTCCGACTCCTTAGTTCATTTCCCTGGACCTCTTCTCCGCGGCTCCCAGCACCCTCTTCACCCTTGCCCCAGGGCCTCAGCCTGCGAATCCCTGCAGCTGACCAGGAGCTGTCTTTAGCTCCCCCGGACGCTGCTAGCAGCACTGCTCTGTCCAGTCTGCTAGTTTTCTTCTGCAAGGCAGCCAGTCTTCCCTCCTCAAGCGCCAGGGAGCAACTTCTTATATGGACCTGCCTGGCCCTGATTGGCTGCTCCTTGCAGCCTCTCTAGGGCCCTCTCTAATTGGCTGCCTCCTGCACAGCCTACATAGGGCTCTGTTAACCCCTTATGAGCCAGTGTTGGGCAGATGCCCCATCACAGGCCCTTAGGTGCTACCACAATATAAATGCTAAATAAATAAGGCTCCATGTTTGTCACAGATTCTGTGACTTTCTGTGACCTCCATGACTTCTGCAGCGGCCAGTACGGCTGGCCAGGGGGCTGCTGAGCAGCTCAGGCAGCCCCTGGGCCAGGCACACCGCCTGCTGCTGGAGCAGTCTCGGGCCCCCCCACCCCACCCAGAAGCAGGAGTTTGGGTGTGTGGGGGTCTCAGGACTGGAGCTTGGGGTGCAGGGTGGTGCTTACCTGGGGGGCGCTCCCCGGAAGGGCGACAGCAGCTCCCCTCCCTCAGCTCCTAGCTCCACCCACTGCCTCCGCCCACAGACACCGCCCCCACAGCTCCCAGCCAATGGGAGCTGGAGAACTGGGGCTTGGGGTGGAGCGGAGGCAGCACGTGGAGCTAGGAGCTGGGGTTGCTGCTTCCCAGGAGCCAGGTAGGGACAGGGAGCCTGCCCCAGCCCCCTCAACCTCTCCCCAAGGACCCATGGTGCCCCCTTGGGCCGCATCTCCCCTGCCCCCAAGCACCCGTGGCGACTCCCCAGGACCTGTGGCGCTGCCCCCCATTTAGTCAGGGGCATATAGTAAAAGTCATGGACCGGTCACGGACCATGAATTTTTGTTTACTGCCCGTGACTTTCACTAAAAATACCCATGACTAAAACGTAGTCTTATAAGTAAATAATGAAATAATGCAATGTTAAATAATAAATATTGGTCTGACTTACCCAGATTAACCCCTTGGACATACATACTTGAGCCAACAGAATCTCCATGACTGGTTAATACAACAAGGGTCTTTTTTATTTACCAGGAGTAATGATTAGACCATACTTACATGGATTTAACATTGCCTTCAATGTCTCCGAACCCAGCACATGGATGCCTTATGTGAACAGCATGCATGACTTCCTACAAGGTAAACTGGTTGGAGCTTTAAAGAAAGCACAGTCTTTATATAACTTTGTTCTAGTAGCTTTTATGTTACCTTTTATAAACAGTAAAAAGCCCTCCAGACACTGGGCAACATGAATGAGGTGGTGCCCAACCCACACATCACGTAACCTAAACTGGTGTCGATCGCTCAGTGACATTTGCAAAAGAGCTGATGTCATAAAGGCTCTAGGAGATGACAATGAGCATGTCCAAGTCAGGAAATGCGGGGGGGGGGGGGAGCGGGGGAGGCATGCCCCTTTCTAATGATTTCTCCTGCAACATCCTGCAATGCACTTCGGCAGCTTCCTCGGAGTGAAATGAACCTGGCCGTTCACTCCTCTTACTCCCGGCTTTTTCTTTCACTTCCAAGTTTTCAGTGTTGCTTTTCACTCCTGCCATGGCATCCTGCTAACAATGCACAGGCCTCGTCTCCCTGCAGATGGCCCCCCCCATCGACAAAACAAACTGCAAGAAAACAAACCTCGCGGGACCCCCAGAAGGATGGGAGAATAGGACAGGGAAAGGCTTGCCAGCATCACAAGCCTGCAGTTAGGAAGAGCTTGACTCTGCTCCTTAGTAGACTGCAGAGCAGTAAGTCCAGCCCCTTTGCTTTCAGTTGCCATTGCAATAAATATGAATGTAGTCTGAAGAAAAGGTGAAGCACAAACTAAGCCATAAAAACCCATGTTCCTACTTCTGTCTGTGAGGATTCCATACATGGAAATACTCTGCTGAACTGAGTATTAAACCCTGTCTTTTGGGAAGGGATTTTCCAGCTCTCTCTGGTGCCTTTGACAATCGCAGCCTTGATATTTGGATAGATCGTGACAGTGCGAAAAGCATTAACCAGCAGCTCTTGGTTCACCTTAGCTTATGATGACAACATTCAAGAGGAAAAGAACATTGAGTGCCCAGCAGGCCAGTACTTTGTTCAAGACGGAGCGGAAAGCGAGGAGAAGAAAGCCTGCCAGTTCAAGCGATCGCAACTGCAGAACTGTTCTGGGATTGAGGATCCCACGTTTGGCTACTCTAAAGGCCAGCCATGCATCTTGCTGAAGATGAACCGGGTACCAAAAGATCCATTAATTTTAATTCCCTCTTTGGGCAGTACTATAAATTAATTATTACGCTGGGTTTGAAACTAGGCCAATTCTCTGAGCCAGTAAAATCAGCTCTAAAATCAGTTCCCCATATCAGGTGGAAAACAGCAGCTCCATTCCCAGGCGGGTGCATTCTGTCAAAGAAAATTTGCAAAGCCCCTTGTACCTTGATTGGTCAAGAAATAGGCAACAGGAAAGTAATTCTTTGCCGGGATTTCTTTCTGGGTATTAAGTTATTTTCTGAGGTCATGACCCACATGATGCTCTCTTTATAATTGTGCATTTTTAAAGAACAGTGCATAATCAGAAATCTGCAAATACAATAGAATCAAAGGGTATGTTGTTGGCAAAATAAATGTCAAAATAATTCATCAGCTGCTCGGAAAAGCTTTTGAAGAACTAAGGGTTGGCCTTTTGATTGTGATCAGTGTAGTAATTGTCAATACGGATGCTTCTATTTGTCTATCAAGCAGGGGTCAAGCAGCCATTTGAGGAAACAGCAAAAATTGGTTGCCTAGTAGACCTGGCTCTTTTTTTAAAGGGTGAACATCATACTGGAAAACTTTCAGAAATTTTTAAAGTGATGTCTTTTTGGGGTGGAGGCCCTTCATGCAGATTTCATTGTATAGCCTCAATTTGAAGGGGCAGAGAGTCTATTGGTCTTCTCCATTCCTGAGTTCTGGGGGCTCAGGCCCATAAGGAGGACAAGTAGGCATGTGCACCCCCTTTGGGGTGAATGACATAATGTGCTGATGGCAGAAAATGCCTCCAAGATAACTTGCATTCATATGCAATATGATCAGATACATAAGCTTAAGATGGAGAGAGAGAAACCTCTGGAGTGGGCAGGTGATATTGGTTGGATATCACAGGCCAGGCTTCGCATCTCATAGAAGCATGAATGACTTTTCTTTTCGTAGATCATAGGCTATCGACCTGGCTATGGGACACCGGTGAGCGTGAACTGCGCCATTCAGGTAATTCTTTCACGAATGTCCAGTGTTATTTGCAGAAAGGGCCTTACCCCCTCCCCCCCGCAGTCCCGCTTGGTGATGAATTGCAATGGAGTTACACCTGGGATGACTTTGGCCCAAAACGTTTCACCAGCCCCAGAGTTCAGAGCATCGTGAGGGCTGCAGGTTTGTAAAGTTCTGTGAAGGTGGACAGTGCTAAGTATTACCCTGCATCTCTCCATTTGGGGCCTGATCCTGTGTGAGCTGCCAAACACCTCGTGGGGAATGCTGAGCCCTTCCAGCTTCCAGTGAGGCCACTAACAGAGGGTGCTCAGCTCCGCCCTGCCTAGGAGCAGGTCCGTAGACAGAGAGGGACTGAGACTGCCCCCTCTCTGTCCGTGACCGAGCACTCCGGGCGGGGGTAAGACTACCACTGGCTTCGGTGGGAGTTAGACCAGGCCCTTAGCTAGTAATGATGAGGCAGTGAAGCTTGGAGACTGATTTATAGGAGGCAAACATGACCTTTGTCCTGGTCGTTATGGCGCACTTGTTCTCTGATCATTCCAGCAGCAGCTGGTTCTATTAGTAAACATGCTCTGTATAAATAGGTGACAAAATAGTCCTTTTGAGCTGGGGCTCTCCAGAGGTGCCTGCCAAAGCCCCATTGTGTTGTTGATCTGAGGGGAGCTGTACTATACTGCCCTCATACTACACACCTGCCTATTTGTAATCACAGAAAGGCGATGAAAGTGCTCTTAAATCAGTGGACTTCTATCCAGGCAACGGAACATTTGATCTCATGTACTATCCCTACTATGGCAAGCTCACTCACGTAAGTAGAAACTTGGCGGCTAATGCTCTATTGGCTTCCCTTTAACCTCTCCTCGGAGAAAGAGTGGGGCGGGAGTGGGTTGTTTGTAAAATGTGCCTATTTGGAAAGCACAACCCAGTAGGGAGGCATTGTGAACTAGTAGTCAGTGGGGTGGGGGCTGGCAATTAGGACTCCTGTGTTGTATTTCTGGCTCTGACACTGACTCGCTGTGTGATCACCGTGTGTGCCTCATTTTCCCCATCTGTAAAATGGGCATGATATTCAATGGTATTCAGTCATATTCAATGTGCTGACAGCAGTAGTACCATAGGTTGACATTTTCCAAAGTGGCCACTGATTTGGGATGGCTTGGCATGAGGGTGCCCAACTTGGAATGTGTACGGGCCTGTTCCTTAGTGGTGACCAACATGCTCAAGTTGGGCAGACAAAAACTGAGCTACCCCAAATCAGTGACCACTTTTGAAAAGGTCGGCCCTAGTTTTTAATGGGCCTATTTACATCTTGAGTACTGTGTCCCGTTCTGGACACCACATTTCAGGAAAGATGTGAACAAATTGAGAAAGTCCAGAGCAACAAAAATGATTAAAGGTCTAGGAAACATGACCTATGAGGGAAGATTGAAAAAACTGGGTTTGTTTAGTCTGGAGAAGCGAAGACTGAGAGGGACATGATAACAGTTTTCAAGTACATAAAAGGTGGTTACAAGGAGGGAGGTGAAAAATTGTTCTCCTTAACCTCTGAGGATAGGACAAGAAGCAATGGACTTAAATTGCAGCAAGGGAGGTTTAGGTTGGACATTAGCAAAGGCTTCCTGTTAGGGTTGTTAAGCACTGGAACAAATTGCTGAGGGAGGTTGTGGAATCTCCATCATTGGAGGCTTTTAAGAATAGGTTAGACAAACACCTGATAGGAATGGGCTAATTATTACTTAATCCTGGCTTGAGTGCAGGGGACTGGACTAGATGACTTAGTGAGGTCCCTTCCAGTCCTACACGTCTGTGATTCTATTTGCAGGATTGGGCGCAGGGCGGTTTAGGTGAGCAGAACGCATTCAAAATAAGAGTTCAGACAGAGAGAGGTGGGGTCAACAAAATTCCCATTGTAAAAACAGATGGAATGTAGGTGAGGGCAAATAACAGCTCCCTTGTGAAACGTGAGCTGCATGCCCCGACCTTGGTTTCCCAGGAGCATGTACATTGGACACACTGATCACAAGGAGCATGACTATTTTTCTTTATTATTATTGCAGACAAAGGAGCAACAATTTAAAATGGCAGAAAGTAGTTTATAACCTTGTTAGTCTTCCCTACTTATCATGGCTTCTGGCTTGAATAGTAACAAATTGACCCGTGAGGAATATTGTATTAGAGAACTCAAATGTGTCCCCATCCTTTTCAAACATACTGGATCAGATCCTCAGCCTGGTGCAAATCAGCTTCCCTGGTCCTCGTGGAGTCCATAGGGCTAAGCCAATTGGCACCACTGCAGGATCAGGCCCATTTTTCTGAACAGTATTCCACGGCTGTGGCACAGAGTATTTGATGTTTTTCCTACCCTCTCAGCAGTTGTGCTTATCTAGTATCTCTCCTTTTCAGGTCAACTACACCTCCCCACTGGTGGCTCTGCACTTCACAGATGTGAAGAAGAATGATTTTGTCCCCATTCAGTGCAGACTGAATGGGGAAGGAATTGTGAATGATGTGACTAACGATCGTTTCCTGGGCCGAATCACCTTTACACTCCGCATCAGAATGTAGCCCACGCAAACATTCCCCAGGCACTTCATTTAACTCTTTTTATGGCAATCAGGCGCTTTTTCCACTCCTCGTTTTAAACATAACGTCAGAATATAGCACCTCTTCTGTTAGGGAAACACAAATTGTTTCCGATGTAACTGAGACATTTCTTTATTGGATTTTTTTTTATATATATAGCTGGAGACAACCGCCATGTAATATAGACCAAGGAGCTACATTTTTAAAATGTAAAGGCCTAACAAATCTTATTGGCAGTATAGATCCAGTCTTGTAACTACAGGTAGAGGGCCCTGGTAAAACATTTCAATATTGACTTTAAATACTTACAGGACATTTTAATACTATTTTCATAGGGTCACTTCAGGAATGTTCCTTTTGACCTTATAGTTCACTTATCATATTTTAAAGTACATTTCCCAGGTAAAAACTACATTAAACAGTAGTGTAGGGCACTCCCACGATCTTTGGGGTTACATGTGTAAAACCAATAAAAATCAAGGAAAATGGCCCATCTCAAAATCCCTTGAGCCCAGGAGCCCTGGCACTGCGGGGGCCACTGTGCCTGGGGACATCAGCCCAACTCAGCACAGCAGCATTCGCACTGGTAGCTTCAACCATGTCTTGATACGTGTAAGATACTGGCTGCAATTGGAAAGAGGACGCCATAATACGGAAGAATTGTCATTTATGAATCTTTAGGACGGTTCCCTCCACCACTGAGCTGGGAGGATAAACACCCCCCGTCCCTTAATGCACTCCTTCCCCTCTCTCCGCACGCCCTTTGAGTCCACCAGACTGAAAGGAGCTTTTCTCTCCTACCCCCCCAGCATGTCACACTGGCAGGAAGAGACAAGGGTCTCCCTCCAGCCAGCCCAGAGCTGGGAATTGAAGCTGATTCTCTGTATGGCCATGCAGAGTGCAGCTCACTGCCCCCAAACTTTTCAAATCCTTCACCCCTCAGTGTCCAAAAGATCACAGTGATAATGTCCTTAAAAGCCAGAGAGTTGTGGGAGAACATGTAGCCAATTATCTTTATCGGTGAAATTAACAGTGCGATCTCATTCTTAATGTACTGTGTGAGATTTTTGTCCTTTCTGGTGACTGGCCAATTGGTTAACCAGGCACTATCACTTCAGCATTCAGAACTCTCACAATAGTTTTGTTTCACCCACAGCTGTTTAGATCAACCTCACGGAACTTGAAATTGAAATGTTTCTTTCGCTGGGCTTGCCCCCACTGATTTACCATTGCAAGAGAACTAGGCTGTGCAGCTTGTTTAGGCGGGATTGCTTGGGAGTACAAGACTGTCAGTGTTGCTTCGTTACTTGAGGATTGATCAAGAGTGTCTTAAAAGAACCTTTGTGACATTACACCCCGCACAGAGGATTGTATCACTTACCCCAGATGTCCTCACAGGAAGATTTCATGTGGATTTGAAACCTTCACTGCAGTTGAAGAGGGCTGAATGAGCTCTTCCTGGGATGCACGAGTGCTGCTCCTGGAGACGAGCTGGGAATCATTTTGCAAGCCAGCACAACTGTTCCTACAGGCTACATGGAAGTCATTGGGTTCCTAGATTGGCCAGAAGAGTTGCTGCAACATGGGGTACTTCCTCTGCTCCATCTCCTGCACAGAAGCCTAAGGACTGGGTGTGGGACTGGGCTTCTTACTTGGCTACTACCAGGTTGTGTATGCTCTATGCATTTGAGGAAATATTTCTTGGTTCATTACCATCTCCTTCTCACACCAGCAATTGGAGCTTGATTATTGCCAGTGTCTGGTGCTGTGACAATTTACCCATCTGTCCTTTTTCAACCCTTAGTCTTAATATGAAGACTCTATGGCCATCCACATGTCAGTGCGGTTGGAGAACCCACCCTGGGAACAGGGCACAGCCTTCACTACGGCCACCTGTACAGTGCAGGCCACCCTTGTTACAGCCATACAACATACTGTGGAGAGTGAGTTTGCACTGTCTCCATTTCACTGGCCCACTTAGAAGTGATTTTTAAAAAAACATTAGTACAATCTATGGTATGTGTGGTGAACGGGATCACTCAGCCCATTTCCTTAGGTCCAGATTTTACAGGCTTGAGAGAGTACCTGGAGCAGGCTCGTTCACTCCGGTTACTGAGTTTTGAGCTTTAGAACTGGGCCCTCACCACTATTTTTTTTTTTTTTTTTTTTAAACACAATAAGTCTCTTGTGGGAGGGGAGTGGGATTTAATCACAATGGGACAAAATCACCCCAGGTGTAATTTCATTAGTTTTCCAGGAGGAAGACAGACCATTGTGTGATAGTAACTTTGACCAAAGTTTTCAAACCTGGGCGTTTAAACATTTAAATCCACATTCGGACATCTAAATATGAGTGTCCACAACTCCCAAGACATCAACTGGATTTATGGATGCTTAACACCTCTGAAAATCAAGGAACTTAGGTGCCTAAATATTTATTCATATAGATATCTAGCTTTAGTACTTACAGGTGAAAAATGGTGGCCTCTCTGCCATCTTCTAAATATGCAGAATTACTTCAAATCAATCACTTACATTTAGTGAGGCTTCTGTCAATAACACCCAGAAATTTAGGGTAGTTCACAGGTCAGAACAAGACTTTTCAAGGCAAGGGTATTAGAAACTTCCCCCAGTATCTGAAGATCAAGCTGTGTTCGCTGTACATCCCAGGCTTTCATGAGTAATAAAGATACAGCAATCAGAATTTTATTGGCAATTATGTTGACGTGTGAACACTTTTTATAACTGCTGCACGTTTCGTTGGTAAGCTAAAAAGACTGGACTCGGAAGAAGTATAGGGCCCACTCCTGCCAAGTGCTGAGCCCTGCTGATTAACTTCAATAGGAGTTGAAGGGCTCAGAAGTTTAAAGTGTCAGGGCCATAGACAGCACATACACAGAAGTCTCTTTCATTCATAACCACAGGCTAAAGACCTTTTCTTTATATTAAAAATCTAACAGCGTGCTGTCTATAGTATCTACTGTTTACCATTATGAAAAAAGCATTTAAATATTGTTACCATCCCTCCTGCTCAGAGTTTTAATAACTCTCCCTCCTCCTAAATTTGGTTATCCACAGACTGTGGAACATGCAACCAATGGCAGCACAAATGCCACCCGCCTGGCCGCTGCCACAGTCCTTACCTGAAAGGAGCATGGAGTGAAGGAGAGCAAGAGGGGACTGAGTTTTCACAGCCATTGAATCTCAAGCCACACCAGCCCCTTAGGTAAAGCGTTCAAAAGTCGCATTCATCTCTATCAAGAGTATTAACACTGAGCAAAACTAGACAAACATCATAGTTAACTTTGTTTAATATATATACTCTGTCTTCATCAGCACATTTGTACAGTCTTTTGCAAATTCAGAGAACCATGTTTATATCACTCTTCATTCTACAACAACTTTATAAAGTGCTTGCTTGATTTTGACTTCTCATGAAGTCCAAAATAGCACTTAATTTTTATTTTTTTGCTGCACTTTATTATTAAAGTCACCCAGCTAGATTAAAAGGATGCTATGTGTGAAGAATAGCACAGCAGGAATAGAACCCACCTCATAGCATGGTGGAGGTGACATGCTTTGAGGGGCATGTGTGTTAGGCCCAGAGCAGCCCATTTAGCACTCCCCCACTCATGGAAAGCAAGAGTTAAAAATGGGAGACAAAAACCCAACCCACTGGGCTTAAATTAAGTCCCCATCGTGAAAGGATCACATCTGTAGAGGGCCCTATTTTTGTCCCATTAGAAGATGCAGTTACAGCTTAGGTTTGATCCTGCAGTCAGAACAGGACCAAAGCAATTTTTGTGATAGAAGTCTAAACAGCGTTTCTTTAAAATGAAAGTCAGTATTGCACAATCTTCCATGCCCAATGTCACTCAAATGTAAGTCTATTTGAACACCTCTTGTAGACCATGCCCATGTGTGCTTTTACTAAATTTTGTTTTTTAAAAGGCAGCTATGCTTCTAAAGAAAGCCACACTGAGCGTGAATTGTTACATGCTCTAATTTAGATTCGGCACCCCCCATGCCATATCCTCCTATATCGTATTGATTGAACATCGCAGCTTACTTCATGAGTTTTCTCTTTATGACACTAGGCTCATCCACACATGGCTGAACACACATTCTGTGAGCCAGTAATTGAAAAACGAAAAAGACTACTTCTCATCTGATTTGACTTAATTAGCCCAGTTACCCTCATCCACCTCCAAGACCCAAACAATCTGTAAAATGAAGGCCCAAATCATGATCTCACTCGTCTGTAAATGAGGTGGAGGTGCTCTGCAGCAGTCTGCCCCCGCAGTGGCTCAGGAACGTCCTAAATGCATGCTGCAGAAGAGTACTGAACACATTCCCACACTGCCTACTGCCAGCTACTAACGGCCATGCAAAGATGATGCCAGCACCTCAGCTAGTCACATGGCCTAGCATAAAAGAGAGCACAATAATAGTAGGACTAGCTTCTGCAGGTCTGCATCAAAGGGGTCCATGGCAGAAGATGCTCTTGTCCCAATGTACCCATTCAGGAGTGGCAGAATTTAATCCCAAATAACTAGCTTCCATTCTGCTAAGGCCCAGACGTGGAACATAGGCCTTCAAAGTGTACGACAATATTAATGACAGGGGAGGGAGTTTGACTGGATCCAGCATACCACCCCATTCTTTGGTGGGGTCACTTTCTTTTACTGTGGTTTTCTATAACCTTATCCTTTACAATCAGCATTTTGCATACTGACTACTTTGGAAAATAGAATAAGAGCACACCACTGTGGAGTTAATGACAGGTTTAAAGTTAGGCCAGTTCCTTCAATTGAAATACAAGCTGAGAGGTCTAGATTACACAGACAGAATGAAAACTTAGACCCAGTGAACTCAAAGTTTTCCCAAACATAGGCTCAATTAAAGTCAGGGAGCAGAAGAACCTTTTGGTTAGCAAACAGAAGATGCTTATCACTGTCCTCTTTGAATAAAAGCCACATAGGATACCTACAACTAGTAGCAGTCTTCCTTAAAAGCTTTGTCTGTTCACTAAGGTCAGGTTCTTCTCTTCTTGGGTAAGTTGTTACACTAGGTCTCACCCACTCCCCTCTTACAAAGATAATCCTTTCCATGCTGATATTAAGTACACTAGTTACTAAGAGAAGGAACTTCTGGGTGATGTACTGTAGGATCAAGAACCACCTTTGAATGCAACAGGAAAAGCAGCTTTAAGCTAACCCCAGAGAACAAGCAGCTACGTGAAAAACAGAAACAAGGCAGCAGTGGTAAGTTTGCTTCTAACTGAATGCTAGGAAGGATTTTGCATTTCTGTCCAATAGCACACACAATCCTTCGCTGCACAGCATTCAATCCTCTAGCAGTGTTTTTTTAACTTCAGCATTATCTGAAATAAATTGAGTAGCTGCATATAAAACTCGCTCGCCAGCTGTGATATTATGCAAAAGAATTGAGATTAAAAATGCTGCAAGTAAGATGCATTCCTATCTTAGGCCTTTTCTGTCAAATAATCACATTGCGCAGGGGACAGTTATTGGTCCTCAACTTGAGTGTTTCCTGGAGCAGTTTTACTTTACTCCAAAGCCTTACAGTAGCTTCAGGTGAGTCTAAATTTGTTCTCACAATCATATGCACAAATACATTATCCTTTGTTTTTTAATATATCTAGTCAAAAGAAAACCATAAACTAGTAACTTCCGTAAAGGGAAAAAAGCAGCAGAGGCAGCATGAAAAGATTATACAGATTGATAGCCAGTACGACTTTTCCTTCTTCCAATGACATAAGAGATAAAGACAAGAATGATAAGGAAGCCAAGCGCCACACCCACTACGATGGGGATAAGAAAGTTCAGGTCAGAATCTGCAAAGCATTCTTCAGCTGTAGAAAAGAAAAGAGTGAGGGAGAAGAAATTAGTAGGGAAACCATGCATTAGAAACCAATCAAGCAGGGAGCAAATAGACACTTGCAATTTTATTTTAAACCCCATCCACTTTTTTTTTTAAACCTGCCCTCTCTCTCTAGATCTGATCCTGATAGGTACAGAACACCCAGAACTTATTTCTTCAATAGGAGCCGCACGTGTTAAACATCTCTCTGGATCAGGACGTTAGTTACAGTCTCAACACTTATTCACCACCCACCACCCCAGACAGCTTAGCATAATTCAAGTGCTCTTTGTTTCTCTTCTAGACAATTTAGCTAATAGTCACTGGGTTGCCTCTAGCCAGAGGGTGCATTTGAAGTGTTTATGAAAAAAATTTATCAATCACATTTGGCCACATATATGGCTCTCATAGGGTAAAGACCTCTTTTCAGATCTTCACATTAGCATTCACTTTCAATGTTCTGCTCTCTCCCCATCTGTGGCTCTCCACTGATGTCACCCATAACCCAGGACAAGTATTAACTTTGAGATGACACACTATCTGATCACCACCATATGGACTTAGGAGAATACACCTGGATTAAAGTACCAGAATGACAAAATGTATTTCACCCCCCCCCCCCCAAACTGATTTCTCATCCACTCAGACACCACTGTGCATTTTCAGAAATGGATGGGGAAGAAGGAGAGCATAAATAGATAATACGGAAAGCAGCACTGTAGAAAAGGCTGTAAAAGACAACCAAAAATATATCAGGGCAGCTGAAAACACCAAAACACACACCATTGGTGCATATAGCTTTATTTTTTGATCCATTCAGTACAAAGAGGTCATGGAGGTATTGCTTTCAGAGAAGAATTATGTAGTTCTTATTACAATCAACACAGCATTGTAAAAAAACATTCACTATAATGCCACAAAGCGGGTTTGCACACAGTTTTGAAGTATACGTTATTTAATTTCTCTCTGGTACAAATGCTAAATTCAGAGTCAGTAGGGCCTTTTTCAGAGCATGGGACTCCGACGCCAATTATAAGCATCAGGCAAGTTATGTAACAACTCTGCCTCACTTTCCCTGTGTGTAAAGTAGGGAGAAATACTTACCCCACTGGATTATTGGAAGGAAAAAGTGGTTTGACTTTGCTTTGAAAACATAAATCTCTAGAGCAGCACTAAGTAATTACATGTCCAATGCCCCAAGCTAATGACCACCCTCAAGAGGCAGTATGAGTTAAAGAACTTTTATAAACATGTTAACCTAGTTCACCCCAATCCAGGTGGTGTGATTTTGAAGTGGAAGGCTTTGTTAACGCTTGGGGAGATTCCTGAAGAATGGATTTTGCTTGCTTTTATGCTTGAATAGAGATTGTCTTGTACAGACGTAGCACTCTGTAAAAAGGTAGCAGCTACTAACTACTTTAAGACGCTGCCCAGTAATATGAGTCCAATTGAATTAGCTTTTGTTTGGAGCAGTGGTTCTCAACCCATGGCCTGCAGGCCCCTTGCAACCCAATCAGCACACAACTGCGGCCCATGTGTCATCCTCAGGGCCATACAGGTAGTATTGTGCGTGTGTGGCCCACAATACAGAGAGGTGTATACGTGACCCACGATGCTAAACAGATTGAGAACTACTGCTTTAGAAGAGTTACTGTGCCAAATTTAGCTCAGATATATTAACCTAGTAACCAGTTGCCACTTATCCATTAGGACAAAGCCTGGGTTTATAACTTTATATTTTTTTTCCCCCTTTTAATCCAATCAAAATACAAAAACACAAAGTCTAGCCCCTGTAGCAGTGTTCATTCCAATTCAGAAGCTGCTACTGTGCAGTTCAGCAATGCAAGGGAGGAAGGACAACTGGCCACTTGCTACTTTGAATCAGTTTTGGTTGGTAAGATGACTTGAACATTAAACAGTGCATAGGAATACTAAAGTCATTAATACTAAAATAAGCTAATACTGATGAAAGGTGCCAAGTAGCCACCAGTAGAATTTTTAAGTTTACATTAGCAGGGCAGGGAGAGCACAGTAGTTTGAGCTACTTTTAGCATCTCCTTAATTCTGTCAGAGGGAGGTCCCTTTCAGATCAAAGAAGAATGGTTGGGGAACCTAACCTTTCCACACTTGGTGGCTACCAAGTTTGCAAGTTGAAATATAGACAGTTGTACACTAACTGATTCTACTACTTATCACGGCAAGTCTGTTGTTCCAGAGAGAGAGAGAGAGGGGAAATATTCTCATTGAGGAATTTGGAAGCTATGCAGACTGACCATGTGAGTTCACATTAAGGCTGTACAGAGTTAGGTTCCAGTCCAACCTATCTTCCCTTTTCTCTTGAATATCAGCTTTTGACATCGGAAACAGCCATGAGTTCCATTAATTAGTAGTTCAAACTACTATAGTATCCTTAAAAGTATTTTTGTTCTGTAGACCAGCTGTACAAAACAGATGACCCAGAGAAAGTACAGAACATGCAAGTTATACTGGCATACTCAAAAAGTTATATCCAGAGAACTGCACATACAGAGCATCTTTAACTTGCAAAAGTCAGTTTTAACCTTTCTAGTAGGGTCATTCAGACAACAGCTTTAATATTTGACAAACTGTATATAAGGCACTATCACTAGTAGTAAAAATAAATTGCAATGTATGATTATATACATTAATACTTGAAGACATTCACAGCAAACTTAGTACTGGTTAAGTGCCATTCACAGCGCTTCAGAACAAAACTTTATTCACATACAGGCACTGTGTACATATAGATCACAGAATTACTGAATTAGTGTTTTTGGCAGCATCACATCCATGTCCAGAAGATGGAAACAAGTTTTAGTCTGATCAAGGACTAGCCTAAATCACTCAACGTGAGTTGTCAAGTTCAGCTGTAGTCCTAATTAAAAATTAAACTGTTTCTTAAACCAATGTCATTTTCAAGAAACCATTCGTGAAAACCATTCAGATGTAAGAGGAGACAATTATCCCCCGCACCCGCTTAAAAAAACAAAAACAAAAAACAATACAACTTTCCCCTATTTAAAATTGCTGATATCCAGCATTACGCTGTTTCTTGTGGCTTACAAAATAAGCCATAAGCACTAGAGCAACTAATCCTCCCAAAGCTGCTCCCACTGTTATGGGCACAATGAAGTTGTCCACATCTGGGCTGCAGTCTTCAGCTAGATGGAAAGAGGGCAAGTTTCAAAAGAAAGCCAGTTAAATTGAAATATTAAACACTGCAACCCCTCCATGATGGTGTACATCGCTTTCCAGCCAGTATTAGAGCTCTCTTTCAACCCCACCCTGTTTATAAATAATGACTGCAATGCTGCCCCTCCCCTATTTTACGACTAACATGAAATTTCTGGAATTGATTTTGTATATGATGAAATTAGGTAGTATATTATTCCAACCCCCCTCCAATCTTGGACTTTTTACTGCTGGTCAGAATTTCCCCTGTAAGTCTTATTAGGGCAGACGTTTCCCAGTTAAGTAGTAAGAAAGCAGGGATGTTGAAAACTGTTACTTTGCATTGGAGTGGAGTTCAGGCGAAGATGTGAACAACCTACTTCTCTTCATTAGAGAGTTTATGAAGAGTAAAATGCTTTGGAACAACAAAAGTTAAGGACTACAACTACAGTCACCTAAGTTTTATTACAAGATACAAGTTTAGTAATTTGCAATTTTGACCACCATGGTCTCATCCTGGAAGATATTTTTCAGAGGATCTTAAGGGAATTAGGTGCTTAAGCTCCATTTAAGATTAGACTTTGGTTCGTCCAAGAGACACTCAGCCTCACTTTCTAGGTAGTTTTGAAGTTGTGTAAAGCTTCACTGAGCTCAGATTGAGTTTTTAAGATACATACAGTAACACTGTAGATAGTCTAAAGTGTTTTTGACTTCAAATCACAGTATGGGCTTTTGAAGGAGTAGCTGTGTTAGTCTGTATCAGCAAAAAGAATGAGGAGTACTTATGGCACCTTAGAGACTAACAAATTTATTTGAGCATAAGCTTTTGTGGGCTAAGACCCGCTTCATCAGATGCATGCAGTGGAAGATCATATCTCACAAAAATGAGTACTGCCATACCAACTAACAAGACTAATCAATTAACCACCTTAATTGATTTTGTCTCCTTAGAGTTGGTATGGCAACACCCATTTTTTCATGTTCTAATATACACACACCCCCCTACCTATCTTCCTACTGTATTTTCCACTGCATGCACCTGATGAAGGGGGTTTTAGCCCACAGAAGCTTATGCCCAAATACATTTGTTAGTTTAAGGTGCCACAGGTACTCCTTGTTTTTAGCAGGGGCTTTGATTCTAATGAAGCCTGAAAGGAAAGGCAGTGAGATTTTACTCACTGATTTGACTCCTGGCTGTTGGCTTGGGGTCAAAGAGCATCTGTGATTTTACTCATCCTCCTCCTTAGTCAAACTATCACCAATACAATTGTGTACACCAGATGTGTGGTTCCTCTGCAAAAAATCAGACTAGTATATCAGTACTGGGGTAGGCAAATGAAGATGTGTTCTAGTATTTACTCTTGAAACAGGAGACATATGCTACAGCATTATTATTCATGTGTGGTGTGACATCTTAGCTAATGCACTGAATCTGTAAGGAGACAAGACTGGTTCTATGGTGCAGAGTACATCTGCATACCCAGCATTTTCCCCATGAGTTAGACATATAGCTGTTTTGTCAAAAAGCTTTTATGGATACGTAGGACAAGCAGCACAGGTAATCAATTCTGAAACACAAGCAATAGAGAAAGCACATTTACATCAAGTATTGTATTTTGATTAATTACAGAAACACTAAGAAAAGTCTCCCCTATTCAGAATGAATTTTATGCCTGCTCTATGGATTTCTGAAGGACAGATTTATGCAATATGAGCATTGCATGCCACTACTTCTAGACCACCTGGAGTATCCAACAGTGAGGCAACTGCTAGGTACTTTTATTGCACTTTGTAAATTACTGTATATACGCATTCGTTAGCCTGTTCATTTATAAGCCAACCTCCCAAGATGGATAGGTAAAAATAGTAAAAACTTTATGACCCTTTCATAAGCCGACCCTATATTTCAGGGGCTGGCAAACTTCGGCTCCCAGCCCATCAGGGTAAGCAGCTGGTGGGCTGGGATGTTTTGTTTACCTGGAACATATGCAGGCATGGAACCCCTCAACTCCCTGTGGCTGTGGTTCACGTTCCCAACCAATGGGAACAGCAAACTGCAGCCACAGGGAGCTGAGGGGCTCCATGCCTGCAGATGCTCCAGGTAAAAATGTATTAGATATTCAATTCAATGATTTCATAGAGTTTAAAATCAAATTTTTGTGTAGACCCATTTATAAGCCAACCCCACTCCTTGATGCATCTCTTTACCAAAAATATTTGGCTTATAAACAAATATATGTGGTACATCGATCTTACTGGAGGCTGGAGTCTGAACTAGCAGAATCAGCAACAGATAGCATTTTTCCTGAAGCTTTCCAGGAAATCTTATCCCCCCTCCTATGAGCAGGATTTAGATAGATCCTACCATACAGGAAGAGCCTTACCAAGCAAGCAAAATTTTCAGAGAAAAGTCCTGACAGCTTCTCCACTTCTGCTGGATGGATGAAGTTATCCCCAGGTAAATTTAGGCTTGATAAAGAGAAGCCACTCCCAAACAGAAGAATTTGTAAGAGACACTGAACTATTTGCTGCATTAGTTATAACCAAGACTAATACTTTAGTCAGTTTAAGTTTGACTGGTGAAATTAGATTTTAAGTCTACTTGGTTTGGGAGGTGTTTTACTGTTCACTACAAGTTTAAAGTGGGATAGCCAAGCTTCTAACAGAAGTGATTTAATCTCTAGACTAGTGGTTTTATTAAAAAAAAAAAACAGACTACAGCCTATAAGCAGATAGTCCCTCCTAGCGTGTTACAGAAAGATGCAGAGAGAACTAAGCAAGAGGAGAGAAGATTAAGGAAAGTGGTCCTACAATTTTAACAATTAGGATGGAGAATCTGATCTAAAATAAGAATCATTTTAGTCAAGTAATCTATTTTTCTTAAGTTATTACTACAGTTCAAGAAATCATTGTTTTAATTAAAAAAAGTTACCAAGGTTCTTTAAGAAATAGAAGAATCTTTATTGTTTAAAGCAATATGTAGAGTAAACTGACAAGCAAGTCCCTATGGAGAAATACAATACAAAGAACTAGTGGTTTAAACAGTTTAAGCAGGTGCATGAAACTTAGATGTTTACATGAGCCAGTTACCAGCACATCAGATCTAGTATTTTCAGAGCCAATTTCTTGGACAAATCCAGTGGTTTTCCTTAAGTAACATTTCTACACCTTCAAAGAGAAGGAGAGAGTTTAGTCTGAAATTCAGGAATAGAGTTTGCATATAGAAACCTGGGAGATTGAAGACATTAGATGGACAAAGAAAATAGCTGCAGTAAATGCTAATTAAAAAGTACATAACTGGCACATGTAAACACCATCAATCACTGGAGTTCTACAAAAAAAGACTTTCTATGAGAACTGTTGTATTAAAATATCTTTAATCGCAATTTATGTTTTTGGAGATATTCTCAGATTAAGAATTTAAGTTTGAAGCTAGTTCCTCCCATTTACATTTCTAGTTTTGGGGTTTTTTTTTTATTTATAAAAAGATGTTTTGATATTAGACTAAGGCCTGAATTTTGCTTGCAACAAGGATTAGTAAGAGTTATCCAACCATTCTTGCTCTTTTATTCAGAGTCCTAAATATACATTAGTCACTATGAACTCCAACCATGTTACTGGGAACCAAATTAGTATTACTGATTGTTTTTAGAGAGCATAACCAAACATGCCACAAGCAGCTCTGTATACCCATAAACAAACATTACCATGACAATTCCAAGCCAAATTTTAAGAAAAATAATGAACCAGCTTTCCCTGTTAAACTCAGTTGTCCTATGTTCATTAATATGACCAATCCATGTTTATTATAACACAAAACTCATTCCTTTTAGGAAAGGTCACCTTTTTTATGCAGTGCACCATGAATTACACCACACTGATTAGGAGACCAGAGAAACTTAAAGATATACAGTCAGGTTAGTCTCTCCATAGCTTCAATTTAAGGAACAGTCCAATTGCATTACAGTTCTGTTTGTTTTAAGTACAGGACCTACTCCAAACAGCAAGGAGAAAGGTGCAGTGGGTCAGCCTCAGAGACTTATGCTTTACTTTTGCATTCTTCACAGCATTAGTAACTCCTACACACAAATGCACAATATTACATCTCTGCACAGCACACAATGAAGCACAAAGTACATGAATCAGCAGATGAGATGCCATCATGGGACAGTTACAATGCAAGTTTTGATTAGCAAAGAACGATTTTAATATGGAGATTTAAAAACAGCTGACGTTGTGACAATTGATTTTGGATCATTAAACTGAGAGCTTCTTTAACAGACACTCAAAGGAAGTGAGCAAGACAGACTTTCTGTGCAAGGTATGATACAAAGTTAAGTGCCCTTTAAATTCTAGAAATACTTAAGGTTCTTATTTCCTTTTTAAGGCTGGTGCCAGCAGGAATACTGTACTACTTTAGTAGAACTGTGTCTGTTTTGGTATCTTAGGGGATGCCAGGTTGTAATAGGCACTAGGTTTCTGGTCACTGGTACACAACAGTTTTCTAAAGCATTTAGAAATTGGGTTTTAACTCCCATATACACCAATTGAAGTTTAAGTTAACCCATTCATTTAGATATGTAAACAAGAGGAATGGCTCCTGAAGCTACCAAAATAAGAGGGAGCTATTGCAGCTCTTGCTTGAATTAAGTGGGTTACTACTGTCACTTTAGCATAAACTTGCTTGAAAAAACCATTAGTATGGCATTTAGTACTATGAGCCAGAAAAGAGATACTAGGCACTCTGAAGTCCCTAGCAAGTATTCCAGGTTTAATATATAATTAAAGGCAGCCAGGTTACCCTGCAATTGTGACAGTAACTAAGGAATGAAGGTGAGACAAGTACAAGTTTAATGCAATTTTACAAGTTGCCCAATGCATCATATTAGTGCCCTAATTTAGACTGTTCCCTTTTCAGACTGTTCCCTGCTTAGCTTAATATTTGTAAAATGCAGACATGAATCCCAAGTAATTGTTTGCAGATAATATCTTTACCTAATAATTTGTCAAATAAGGCTTATTTGCTACTTGGAGTACAACTATGAAACCCCCATGTTTTTCTTAGTTCAGGAAGTAGAGTTACATTCCCATTGTTTTATCTGACAACACACCGAAAGAGAAAGCACCCGCAGTCTCCAGCCCTAATTAGATGATGCAAATGTTTACTTGAAGTGGTTTGTTTGCATTTGGAAGCTTGCACTTGCTTCATTAAAGTGAAACTGGAACAGTGATCACATTCAGATTTACAAGGTTTGATATCCAGCATAGGTTTTTCTTCTGCCAATTATGTAAGCGATCACTATAATGACAATCAAGCCCGCAAGAGCAGCACCAACAATAATTGGTATTAGAATGGTGTCATCATCCAGCGAACACTCCTGGGCTGTAGATGAGAAAAAGGTTGTGACAAGGAATAAATAAAGAGACAGCATGCTATTGTACCTCTCTTGGGAAACAAAAGTATTTTCCTTAACATGAAAGCTCAAAGTTACAAGCAAGTATTTATTATACCTGTATAATTTAGTGAGAAAATGGTACAGATCATAGGAAGTTTCCCTATGTGCTAGTTTATAATTAGCAGATTGGGGCATTTTTGCTGGATACAGTAGCTTATTTACTAAAATGATAAAAAGTTTAAGAGGCATTAGAGAGGGAACTATAGAGGATAAATTTTTATGTCAGCTAACCCAAACTTGTATTAGATGAATGAGTAATTGCAGTACCACAATTCTATTGGAGATTTAAATACAAAGCTAGAAAAAGCCAGATTAGTGTAAATCAGGCTAAAGTGTACACACAGATGTTTTAAAGGAGTACAAAAGCGGCGTGGTTTCAGTTTTGAAAAGCCTGCTGAAGCGGTCATAAGCTAACATGTGGATGATGAAGTGGCTGTAACAGGGAATGCCAATTACAATCAGAACTCATTTAGTAGTATTTAAGGAGTTCAACGTTAACATAAGAACGCCCAACCTGGGTCAGACCAGAGGTCCATCTAGCCCAGTATCCTGTCTTCCAATAGTGGTCAATGCCAGCTGCCCCAGAGGGAAACGAACAGAACAGAAAATCATGTGATCCATCCCCTGTTGCCCATTCCCAGCTTCTGGCAAACAGAGGCGAGGGACACCATCCCTGCCCAATAGCCATTGATGGCCCTAACCTCCAGGAACTTACCTAGTTTTTTTTTTTTTTAAAACCCTATTATAGTCTTGGCCTTCACAACTTCCTCTGGCAAAGAGTTCCACAGGTTGACTGCACGGTGTGAAGAAATACTTCCTTTTGTTTTAAACCAGATGCCTATTATTTCATTTGGTGACCCCCTAGTTCTTGTATTGTGGTATTTACTTTCTCCATAGCACTCAGGATTTTATAGAGCTCAGTCATATCCTCCCCACACCTTAGTCTTATTAATCCCTCCTCATACGGAAGCTGTTCCATACCCCTATCATTTTTGTTGCCCTTTCCTGAACCTTTTCCCAATACCAATATATATTACTATGAGGAGAAGTCTTTTCAGTATATACTTAAAACTAGATTTTTAAAATTTTCTTCTTTTAAAGGCACACTTCCACCTTCCATCCTAACTTACATATTTTATCAGTCTAGACATGGATCTAAACCCAGAAGTGGGCTGCAAGCACTACTGTAACATATACCTAGTTTTCAAGTACCATTTACAGAATTATGCAGAAGTGCATTTGGCCTTCCACAATGAGATGTAGAACTGTTTATACGGCATCTCTTCAGAATTACTGACAAGACAGATTAGGTCTTTCCATACCCCTGGCCAATGCAAGGTTGTCCTTTGCAGTAAGAGCTTTCCTTCTTTTGGACCCCCATCACCTGAATCATCCTTTCCCCCCTCCAGTATGATGAGAAAAAGCTTGGGTTACATTCAGCAGAAATGCTCTTTTCCCAAGCTTCATCCCATTATTTCTTGCAGCAGTCTGGGCAGTCTCCTTCACTCCCAGCATTTGCAGATTTCAGTAAGTCAACAGCGGTTCTCTATGGCAATCTCCTCCTCCCCCCCCACAGCCATAAAGTCGATGTCTTTAGGCCCTTTTGTATAAGCCTAAGGGGCTGTTGCCAGTTCAGAGTGAGTTTAAGAAGGGAGGTTTCTCCAAGGCAAAACACTGATAAAAGCAAGGTGTTCATATCAACCAGGATAGAAGGCTGGTGCCATTTCCCAAATGGAAATTTTAGAGTCTCACTTTAGCTTAAGCAAAAATAAAGTACTGGCCAATGGATTAGTTATGCTAGTATCTATAAAAGCTTTTATCCACTCCTATGTTATGAGTCTTGTTAGAGCACCCTACAAGTCTGCTGGATTTGGGTTTGTTCTCACCTTTAGAATACTTGTTGTCTTGTACTCTGAATGGCTGGATCCTTAGATCAAAAGTATGTATTTGAAGCTCTTCAGTCACCAAAACAGTCTGCTCTTTTTGGCACATGTAGGAACTGCCTAGGAAGGTGTCCCAGATGCTGAGGTTGTTGTTTCCAGCATCTAAAGGTTCTTAAAAAAAGAAAATACTCTAATATGGACATTTGTTGATGAGTTTTCTATGGCTAAAAAGTCTATTTATCAAGAGTGCCAGGTTCAAAAGGTATACTACCAAGATAATAAGCCTATTCAGAGAAGGCTACCGAGTCCATTTCTCAGCATTATTTCCTCTGAAATGTGGTTATGTAGCAGTTTAGAGGAGAGTTACAAGTTTGTTGACTACAGGAAGTCTGCTTCAGTACAGAAGAGGGGTGAATAATTAAAGCTGTTAAATCTTCTGAAAATGTAAGTCTATAGTCTACTCACACACATCCTTGCAGTTCATTACTGCAACACAAAACTGCTTACATGTCTAAACTTTGTCTTAGACATCTTGTTAATTACAGAGATTGCCAACATAGTAGTAGGCCAGCATGATCCCCTTTTTTAAAAAACACATTTAAGAATTTTAAAAATTAAAAAACTTTGGTTTCTGAAATACTACAGAGTGAGAATTCTCAGTTATCTGGAAGAACCTGGAAAGATAAGTTTTCCTTCCATATAGGAGAACAGTTACCTTAGATGTGTAAGACAAATGTCTAGAACAGTGGTTCTCAAACTTATTTCATCACACACCCCTTCTGTGTGTCTGTAGTCCTTTATGGCTGACCCCCCACCTCCAGGTACATATACTGGGCATCCAGCTCTGCACCAGCACAGAGGTAAGGGTGGCAAAGTGAAAAGTGATATTTGTGAATATCACTTTTTACAGCAGACTTCGTCCCCCATTGCCACCCTTACTTCTGCGCTGCTACTGCTGGACCGCTGTGAGGGGGCTCCATCTGTCTGTCCATCCCTCCCCTGCAGTATACTTTATCCCCTATCCTGCCTCCTCGGTGTGCACAGCCCTTCTGCATGAGCCCAAGCTGCCATGGGCTGACAGCCAGAGTTTTGGGGGGCCCCCCCGCAGGGCCCACAGTTTGTGCTCTCTTGACAAATTCCTGTACCTCCTACTTCATAGCTTGAGAACTGCTGATCTGGAAGAATATGCTTAAGTCTTATAGGTTGCACCTCTTTGCAAAGAACTGCTCACTTAGGGTTCTTATACTAAAGATGGTCATCAATGCAGCTGTGTATCTCCTTTCCCCCAATAACTGATTTTTAAGAACTTTACTGCACTTCAGGAAACTTCAGAGGTAGGCAAGGATACGTGCTACAGTCATAACAAGGCCAAAATAGGATAAGGAAAGTAGCAAGTTACGGCACTCTCTAAAGCAAATACACAATTTGTTACTATAGCTAGTCACTGTAGATTTGCCTATGAAGTATGAATTAGTATTGGTTTAAAAATTAGTTGACTAGTATTTACTAAATATAGATAGCATGCAGTCACTGAAGTGCTTTCTTTAAGCCAAGTAGTATCTTACCAGAGCCATTTATAGAACTCATCAGGGTGATGTTCACTTCTTTCAGATAGAATCTTTGTGTGTTTGCACTTGTGTTTTTCTGTTTAAGAGAAAAAAATCCCATTGGTGTTAAAATTGAAGGGTTTATCCCACACACAAGTACATATATATTTAGAAGATTACCTCTGCAGTATGCACTTTTAAACTACAAGTGTGAAAGCATTTACTGACAAAGACGACACACTAGGGCAGTCAGTTTAATAGAGAGCATTTACTGTACTGAGCATGTTACTGGAAAACAGACTCCTAGAGCACAATCCTCATTTTGCCACTAGGTAACCTTGGGAAGTCAATTAAGAGACTCAGTTGCTTCACCTGTAGAGTAAGATACCAGCCACCTATACAACTCTGTTAGAAACAATCAAGCTTTCAAGATACAGGCATTATGTACAAAGTGTTTCGACATAAGAAATGAAGATTTAATTGGAAGGTTAGTGCTCAACTGTAATACGTTACTTACAACAGCAAAGGTGAAATCAATAAACCTGCTGTTGCTGTCATTCAATCGCAGAGTAGCAGATGTGTTGCCACAGCTACCAGTGACATAAGTTGTCTTTGGGTTGATGTTAACCAAAACAGGCTGAAATTAAAAACCAAAACACTTGTCAGTCAAGAGGCTTCTAGCTGTTCAAAAAAGGCATTCTGCTGCTGTCAGAAGGAAGGAACTTCCTATTTCCCCCTCAGTGTTTAATCCTACTCTCTACAAGAGAGAATCATAAACAAGGTGAGTCTTCATGCTAGGGTAAACTGAATCATGTTCAGCCCAGCTATTTAAGTGACACTTAAGGTTAGCAGTCCTGACAAGATGGGGGGGCAGGGGAGAGAAATCTTGCCCACTGACACTCTCCCCCATTCAGCTCTTTTATGAAGCTGAAGACAGATCCTTCCTTTATTTTGTGCATCAGATAATAGCACAGCTTGAGCAATCAGATGCCTTAATTTGGGCTCCCTCTGCAACCAAGCAGAGCACCTGTAGGTTCCAGCCTTAAAAGCCTGGTCAGGTTACAATATCAAGATATTCCTCAGCAAGTTACTATTTTAAAAAGGTAGAGTTCTGGAGATAGATAGTATCCCTCAATTGATTTGATACATGTATACTAGAGGGGACATTCATAACACTAAAGGTAATGCCAAATATTGGTTAAGTTGTGAGGCTCTAGTCACATATCCATACTTATGCAAACAAGAAAATATTGCAGCACTCCTCCTCTTTGCTTTTAAGATATTAAAAACAGCACCTTCTCTTGGGAGACATTCAGTTGCAACCCCATTGTAGCCAGAAGACAGGTTTTATCGCCATCTTTAAGAGAATAGTTTCCAGTGAGTGGTTTCTCCACTGGTTTAGAAGTTGTAGTTGGCAGAGGTGATGAAGCAGTAGTGATAGGTGTAGTAGTTAAGTTGGTAACAGTGGTAGGTGCAACAGTAGATCTATCAGCTTCACATGTAGAATCTGAAAAAAGCAGCGTGTGACTTCCTAGCTACTACATCAGCATGAAGATACATTTTTCATAACATTAAGCAGTTGTCAGAGGTGGTTTGTTACAGATGGCTCTGCTGTCATGTTTTACGTGGAGGGAGTATTTTGGCCTTTTAAGTCTCCTACAGAGTTTCTTTAGTCAAATCTTTGATGTTTTAGCATTAAAGCATGCAGTAACAGTAACAGAACTGTCCTTCCATTAACAGTAATGGAAGAGATAAGCTAGTTTCATTCTGCACTGGCAAAGTTAGGAGCAGCATAGCAGGTAAAGAGGTCACCCTGCTGATCTAGCAGATGAAGACAGTTGGCAGAGGAAGTTCTGGCAAGGCTACCAGCTCTAAAGAAAAGAAGCCTAACAAGCCTCTGAAGTGCAATATACTTGTTTTGTGTGGTCTTTAGTAAGACTACCTGCTAGTCACTGTTGTACTGGACATCTGAGGCTCAAAATGTTTGAGTCCTGGACTAAGAGGCAGTATGACTTCTGTTTACAGAGGTACCTTGAGATTCATGATTCAGTTATAGTGGTACAATTAGTTAAGGGATCAGAGTATTTAAAAATCCCAAGTCAGCCAGCAAATACTCATCAGTCAAAATGCAGTTCCTAAAAATTATTATACAGATGCCAAGTGAGTATGCTCCACTGATCTAGTTTCAGAACAGCAGTTGATTCATGATATGAACGAGGACAAATGGAGCTTATACTCATGTTGGTTCTCAAGAGTTTAGGCAAGATAAGCATCAATTCACTATAAGAGTTTGTCATTCACTACTTTACAACATTAAAGTCACTCTGCACTGCAATCCTAAAATGAGAGTTTGGATACAGAACCATCATACACAATTTTAAGTGACTTACCATTTTTACTAACAGTGCCATTCTGAACAAAAGCCTGCAGAGTGACATCCCAGAAGAACTGAGACACATTTGCCACTTCAATAGAGTCAAGGTGATGGCATTTGTAGACAGTATTCAGTTGGACTGGAGGCAGAGCGTCCTTTACAACAACAGTAATTAGTCCTATAAGCAAGAATACAGATTAACCTTCACGTATTTTAGACAAGAAAAAAAGAGTTTATAATTAATACAAGGAACAGGATTCCTGTAAGTTTAGACACCTTTAACACCTCTGGTACACATTTTTCCCGCCTCACCCCTTCACATATTCATTTTAAGTATTGTAGAGTGGTCCTTTAGCTTACAGAGTTAACTAAACAAGTCTCGGAAAAGAAACTGCTCCTCCCAGCAGGATGCTTCCTTTTAAAATTCTTAAGGTACAGGAAAGGGGTCAAAAGTTAGTTCTTTGCTACTAGCTGTCCAAGATGCACACTCTCATATTTAGTCAAAGGTTGTGCATTGTAATGATTTGTATCATAGCACTAGTGTTCTTAGAGACTGAGCAATGCACATGAAAAATCAGCAAGCACTTAAATCACCCCCATCCATGTTGAGGGAGAGTCTAGTAGATTACTAGACACTAGAATCTACAATACAGTCATAAAAACAGATAGGATGCTCTTATTGGTCTGCAACACTTGTAAGAAAAAGGGACTGGGGCAAAGGAATGAGTAGCTATAAAAACAATTAGAGAGATGGTATATTGCAATAATCATTGTAGTTTATCTTTAGTCATTTTTCAGCCACACAAGATAAAATCCCACAGATTACCTTTTGTTTTAGCATCTTTAAAGACTGCATCACTGGTGTTGTAGGTAAATGAGATGATGTTTCCCTGATAAGTTTCATTAGTCTTAATAAAGTTTATACTCCAAGAGTGACCTGCTCCAAATTGTACTGCTAGTAGTGGGGCATGTGTTTTATTGCCACAGGTGCTTCGGTCATGTGTTATATTGGTAGATTTAAGGTCTAAGGTTGCATTTTTCTAGAAGAGAAAGGTAGTTTAATTCAGACAGACATTCTCCTCATGCTGGAGTATTTCCTGGGAAGTTTCATAATCTTGAAGTGGAAGCTTCCGTAAAACAATTCCTAATGTAAATAAAGAAATAGGAACAGAGAACTGAACTCATAGAAAGGTTAAGAAAGTTACTCCATTCTACACATTGTTCTAGAGTTTACCACCATCTGAATTAGAAAAGTGTTGGGTTGGATTCAGTCATGAGACAATTGAGTTGAAAGATCTAGCCAAAGGTCTTAACTTGCCTGCAATGCCCCGCTAGCATTTAGATAGTACATTACAGCAGTAACTTGAAAGGTCACTCACACCAAGGAAAACTGATGTTTTGCTGAAGTAATTCAGTATGGGTAGCATGGCCAGAACCACACTAAACAGTTATGGTTTTGAGTGAGAACCTGCTACAGGCTTGAGTAGAGCCATGCAGCATGACTAGGGCCCTACCAAATTCAGTGCCATGAAAAACATGCCATGAACCATGAAATCTGGTCTTGTGTGCTTTTACCCTAAACTATACCAATTTAGTATACAGATACTAAAGAGAGGACAAGTGGTTCTCAAATTGGGGGCCCTGATCCACAAGGGAGTTACAGGGGGCGTCACAAGAGTTTAGGGGGGTTGTGGTATTGCGACTTCTGCACTGCCTTCAGAGCTGGGTGGTTGGAGAGCGGCGGCTGCTGACTGAGGGCCCAGCTCTGCAGGCAGCAGCACAGAAGTAAGGGTAGCAATACCATGCCATCCTTACTTGTGCGCTGCTGCTGGCACTGCTCTGCCTTCAGAGCTCAGCTCCCAACCAGCAGCTGCCACTCTCCAGCTACCCAGCTCTGAAGGCAGTGCAAGCAGCAGCACAGAAGTAAGGACAGCAATACTGCAACCCCACCTACAATAACCTTGTGACATTTCCCTGCCCACCAACAAAAACACACCACACACTCTTGGGTCAGGACCCCAACAATTACAACACTGAAATTTCAGATCTAAATAGCTGAAATCATAAAATTGTAAAATTTTTAAAATCCTAGGACTGTGGAATTGACCAAAATGGACCATGAATTTGGTAGGGTACTAAGCATGACTGAGTAGTGTCATTCAGTTTTAGTAAGGGCTTGGGAATAAATGGTTAGCCTGATACTTAGTCTACTACTGGAGAAAAACCTTTAAAACTTATGAGACAGGAAGTGGCTATGTTTTATACTTTACCCTTTTGGATTTCACTCCACTCTAATTGATCATGGCCTCCCTCCCTGAAACATTCAGTGGCTATTGCTTTTCCTCTTCTTCCATTTCCTTTACAATATGGTTTGTCTTCCCCAAACTCACTTTTTTTTTTTTTTTTTTTTAAGTTGACACTCTCACTGTCACCTATTCCCCTCACACGGGGTTTTAGAAGTGTTCCAGATACACAGTCACTGTAACTAAACTAAGATGAAGCCAGTCCTGTACCCTCCTATCCCTCCTAAGTGTCCAGGGGCCACTTCCAGGTGAAAAGCCAATCCTCCTTCTAAATCTGTTGGAAAAGGTATGCTGTTCCTGACCAGAAAGATAGCTTCTGGCTTCATGTATACTCGGACGTTGTAATGAATTATGAGCATTACCCACTTAGCTGGAATGCAAAATGATCATTCATTCTTTGTTCCCTCACCAGAGCCTCCTGGCTAGTGTGACGGCTGTAATGTCTTGCTACTCTACCATTCCTCCTGCCTATATTCTGGATCAGCCTGCTCCAGGTCTTTTCCCAAGCTCCTGAAGAATGAAACTTGTATCTTATTTTCACTCTTGTCCACATGCTCTGAATAGTAGCAGGGAAGACTTAAATTACATCAATTTTGTTCTGCTGGAAAAGTGTGATCCAATGCATCTGTCGCTTAATCTACAGACCAAGGAAGACTCAATTTACACTTGGAAAGTGATGTTTGCAACAATAAGAACTAGAAGCTTTTAAAGAGTGGAAGATTAGAATATAGTGAGATTCAAAAGTTTCCTAATCACCCCCAAACAAGTAGGTGGAAGCCCTTGTTTTAGAGTTAAACATGATTCAGCAGAGAGTTTAAGATTACTAGATGAGTTATTTCAAACAAAAATATCTTAAGTTTTATTACCCAGTGTTAACTCAGAGGACCATCTAAGAAAGAGCAAGAAAGTCAAACTAAACTCTTGTCCAAGTGTTACTTAAAACGTAATATGCCAACACTAACATATTACATAAGTTAATTAAACAAACTCTGACTGCCCCTTTAAAAAAGTTGAGACCAGCTATTTAAAAGAGGTAAGCTTGACTTATTGTTCAAACTTACCAGGACTAGCTACAAGGGTAATTGTTTTGAAGTTTCTCAAGACTGAGCAGATAAGTGAAATGGATAGTACATCCAATAGCAGAAGTTAACACTAAATTCAGTACTTACATATTCACTACTGTTTGTTTCATATTTTATCAAGAAGCTCATCATCCATTTTGCATATATGCATGTAGTATTGGAGTGATCTTTCACATCTACTTCCACTGCATGTGACTGGAAAAAACCTACAATACATACAGTAATTGTTTGCTTGTAAGAGGTTGATATTTCATTTTATTGTATATTTCACAAATTCATTCATTACATCACAAAATGTTTTAAACAAAGCAAGTTCTTTCAGGCTTTTTGCTAGAGACATGAAGAAAACTACCTTATTTTCCAATAGTAGAATTAGAAACAGGATATAAATGCTGGATTTTGAAGTTAAAATTGCAGAAGAGTTCTGGAATTTTATCCAGTCCGGATAAATAAGGAATCTTTTGCACATCAGTTGTCTGATGTAGACAAATTTAGCTCAGCAGAATTTGTATTTTGCTTAAAGCAGCCAGAAAGCAAGAACAAGTTAAGAAAATTTGAGCACATTGAACTTTGTGCATGAGCTAAGCAGCTTGTCAAAGCTTAAGAGGTTATGTCAATAATTCATTTAATTAAGGTTTTAACCCTGAAGATATGTTTAGTACTTCAAGAGAGAATTCCCTGAACTAGTTAGTGAGATAATGGTTGTAAGGAGTCATCATGGTCTATTTTATCAACAATTATGACCTAAGATGACCTGCAAAGGAAGAGAGTTTGTACTCTTTTTAAAAATTGTATTTTGAGTTTCTGGACTTCAACTGAAGAGCCTGGATAGCAAATTTCCCCTTCTGACGCTTCATAAATGGTCAGTGCTACAGGTATTTAAAAGTCTAACAAATCTGACTGAGGTGGCACTTCCCTTACTTTCACTTTCTTGATATCTGCAATATTATGCTTCTACTAGCTGGCTACATTCTTCAGAAGAGAGGTTAGAAATGTAGGTCTTGCCCAATATAAAAAGTGAGGCATTCCAGGTAAAAAGAGCACAAGTCTTGTTTTAATAGCATAGGTCACCTTAAGTTTCCTTTGTACAAAACACCGAGGATTTTTTTTTTCTTTCAGTTATTCTCAAAGGCATTTTGAGATGCAGTGTAAAAACCCACTAACATTGGGAACTGGTTCAGCTTGCAAGCTCCCTAGTTGCTGACAGGTAAGTCAGCTTTAATGATATTGGACTACAGATTGCCATTGTTTTCAAAAGATTTTATATTCAAAGGACTGTAAGTCAACAAAATGCCAGGAAAAACCTGTCTGAATCATATCCTATCATTGCTGACAAGCCAGAACGGATTTATATACGTTCTATGGTATGAGTAGTACCAAAGACCAGGTTTGAGAAGCTTTATCAAAGGAACTTTGGAACATGGTAAATTGTACTGGTTATGTAGAAAGAATTTGTAGCGGTAGAGAGATTACACCACATTAGGGAGATAACACTGATCTGCATTTGGATCCAAGGTTATAGTACAGTGAATGATTAAAATTCCAGTTTGGTTTATCCAAAAGCATAAGAGTGTTGAGAAATTTTAGTCTAAGCACTGCAATGAATAAGCCAGCCTGCCTATGCATGATGCATGGTTATTTGTTAGTCCCACTTCAGTGTTCAGAAAAGCCAGTCAAAACACTCTTCCTCCCTCCCTCCTCCCCCACCACCCCAAGAAAAAGAGTGTTAGTACTTAGGGATTTATTGTTTTGGCATACAACCACCTTTCCTCTCTCCCCCACAACTACCTTTAAAAACTTTGTATTGGACAAGGTTTCAAAACAATCCTCATTAGAGGAGAGCACTTAGGCAGTAAATGAGCTGTAACAACTTGCAAAATCTTGTCTTTTAAGGTTTCAGAGTAGTAGTCGTGTTAGTCTGTATTTGCAAAAAGAAAAGGAGTATTTGTGGCACCTTAGAGACTAACAAACTTATTTGAGCATAAGCTTTCGTGAGCTACAGCTCACTTCATAATGCATCTGATAAAGTGAGCTGTAGCTCACAAAAGCTTATGCTCAAATAAGTTTGTTAGTCTCTAAGGTGCCACAAGTACTCCTTTTCTTGTCTTGTCTTTTAAGTAAGTGTCCAAGCTTCCTTGCTAGACCTCATATGTACTAGTCAGCCCACAGATATACTTACTCCCCTTTTTCTTTAGGGAAAAGCCTGCTCCCACTACTAACAAGTTTCTTTTTCACCTACCCATAATGTTGCCTCCCTTCACTATGCTTCTGCCTGCGCCGCCCCCCCCCCATATGCTACCAGATAGCTTTGAGTTTAGCTGACTGCAGCCATTACAGAGTCTCCAAGTGCCTCTGCATTTAACCATTACCAGAACTTGTTCAAGTTTCCAGTCTCTACCAACACAGTTTTCTGAAACTCATTTGTACCCGGTCACAGAAAGTTCCACTTTGATGTGGTTTTCTACCATCACACATTCAGCAAGAGGGATGCTTAGTGTTGCTAGATGAAAGTGTCACCACTATTTCCTGCTCTATATAAGAAAGCAAGAAGTTTTGACAGCACAATCTTATCGCAAGATGTTAGTAAAAAACTGGTCACATGAAAATCAGGCCAAGAAGTACAAAGATAAGAATGGCAGTTATACACAACTCCATAATCTTCATGTTGTCACCATCATAGTTTACATCATGGCTTTGTTATTCAAGTCCACAGCATGATTTGTTAAAAAGAAAATCTTTATCATGAACATTTTTATGAGCCACAGAGCACAACACATGCTAGCACTGTAATTACTATCTTCATATTGTCTTGAAAAACAGCATGGATTGGGCCAGAGACTCATAGCAAGGACTCAGTTCTATTTCGTGCTGCTGACTTGCTCCGGTAAGTTGCTTTGCCTCTATGCCTCATTCCCATTTTACAGATAAAGAAAGCCACTTATGAACCTTCATAAAAGGCTAAGATGTTTCGATAAAGGTGCAACTGAAGTGCAAAATTATCCTTTTGCCTTGCAGCTGGACTATTCCAATAAGGAAGAGCAGAATGGAAGCAGAATTTAGAGCAACATCCTCTACTTATTGGAAAGATCAGTCTTTTTAGAGGTTATTTAGTGATTCTGAAGGATACCTAATGTAGGGTGGTTCCTACTCAAAAGCATAAGTTGGATACCTAATACTCAAGCCAATGTTCTCTTTACCACCCACCACAACCTACAGAAATAAATTTGAAAGTACTTGCTTTGCCAGAAGTTTTTTGTTCTGATGTGGCGGTGGATGCAGCAGAAACTAGGGTTACCATATGTCCGGGGCTTCCGGACATAGCCTCTTTTTTAAGCCTGCTTTCTCTGTCTGGGGTTTTCAAACAACATGGGGGGGGCAGAAAAGGAGAGGAGGAGGGTGGGTTTACAGAGCAGAACAAGCTGCATCCCAGAAAGAGTGCTGATTGGTCCATTCCCCTGCAAGCCACAACTGCTGGATCCCACCCATCCAGTCCTGGGGGAGCAGTCCCCAAAGAGCTTCAGCTGCCCTGCCACCATGACAGGGAGTAACACTGTCCCCCACCTCAAGTTAGTATCCCCCAGCTTCCGCCCCCCCGTGTCCTCTTTTTGGGAACCTGAAATATGGTAACCCTAGCAGTAGCAAGTGGAGGAACTTTACACTACAAAGCTTTTCCTGGAATAGCTATGTCAGTAAGGGGTGTGATGAGGTGTGATTTGTGACTGACAGCTATTCCAGCAAAAGTTGGTAGTATAGATTAGGCCCTTGATCCAAAAGAGCAAAGCTACTTTGAGAAAGGGGCTTCACATGCTGAGCTGTCTGGTGGAGACCAGGAATCACTCTCACTTTGGTTTAAAAAGAACGAGGAGTACTTGTGGCACCTTAGAGGCTAACAAATTTATTTATATCTTCCTATTGTATTTTACACTGCATGCATGTGATGAAGGGGCTTTAGCCCATGGAAGCTTATGCCTAAACAAATGTGTTAGTCTCCAAGGTGCCACAAGTACTCGTTCTTTTTACTGATACGGACTAACACTGCTACCACTCTGAAACTTTGGATTAAGTCACCCAATGTGAAAGGATAGTGCACCAAAAGCACTACATGAAAAAAGAAAAATCACATTCATCATAGAATATCAGGGTTGGAAGGGACCTTAGGAGGTCATCTAGTCCAACCCCCTGCTCAAAGCAGGACCAATCCCCAAATCCCTAAATAGTCCCCTCAAGGATTGAGCTCACAACTCTGGGTTTAGCAAGCCAATTCTCAAACCACTGAGCTATTCACATCTAGTAATGTGTGGGGAAAGATGCCACTTAACTTTAACAAACTGAGTACTACTCCAGCAAAGCCTGTACAGTTTTGATTTCTGCTTGGCAACTTATTTGGACCTGCAAAACTGTAGACACAGGTTTGGCTACAAGTAAGAACATGTTTTACAGGAGGAGGCTCTTGTCCAAGGATGGTTACAGTTTTAGAGTGCTCTTCTGGAATACCTACTACTTTAAGTAGTTAACAAGATTAATGCCATTAGTCCAGAAAGCCAACAAAATGCATATTTTGTTAATCCAAATACATTCTGAGATATAATACAAGACAAAAAGACAGGTACTTCTCCCATCTCTTTCCATGCTATTCTCCTATCCCTGTGGGAAGGACAAAGCCAGCAATCACAATATCTTCATTATAGTCATGAAGATTAACCTGATAGCACAATTCAGCAAAAATATCAATACACTGTGCCTAGAAACAGCATTGACAACAAGTTCTGAATGCAACCAGCCAGAAGAGATCAAATTCATGGTCATTTTCATTTTTCATAGGATAGCACATCTGGAAGATACAGAGCTGGAATTGATAGGCCCATGACTGTGCTCCCTGCATCAAGGTACACACTTCTATCTAAAGCAATAGCAAAAAAACAAAAAAATTAGCCTAAGTTTGTGGTGTGGGAAAAACCAGACCTTACATTATGGAGTCAAAACTGAAATGCCACATTAAACAAAGAAAGAGAAGCGGTTAGGTAGACTAGGGAGTATTAAAGAAGCATTTCACAGACATGATGGAGCTTTGTCTACACTGGACTTCCCTCAGTAAAATGTTAGCGGTTCAGGGGTGTGAAAAACAGCCCAGTCCCCCCCCCCCCCCCAAAAGTTTTACCGACAAGCGCTGGTGTGAAGTGCGCTTTGTTGGCAGGAGCGCTCTTGCCCTCAGAGGTACTGCATCTCGTTGGGGAGGATTTTTTGTTGCCTGCCTCTCTCCTGCCGACAAAGAACGGCTACCCTGCGCACCTTTTAGTGGCACAGCTGTCGCCAAAAGGGGCATCGTGTAGACACAGCCCTCTCCACCCACGGCCCCTTGCACCGGGGCCTTTACTCCTGGGGCTGCCTGCACCGGATTAAGTAAGCACCTGGGCGTCGTGCACTTGTGTGCAATCTCAGCAATGCAACTCCTGGCCACAGGAGACAAACACACACACCACCCCTCCCCACACAGACATTGCCCAGTGCACACCCCTGCCCCCCCAGAGCTCCCAAATAACACACTCCCTCTACCCCCCCCAAAATCCACCTGACAACCCGCACAGAGCGTGCCCCTCCCCCAGAGAGCCCTGAGCCACCAAATCCCCCTCTCCAGGCCCGCCCCACAAATGAGCCACATCCCCAGGGCACTACCCACACACAGCGCCCCCTTCCCCTCACGGCACCCCCCCCCACCCACACACACACACAGCGCCCCCTTCCCCTCACGGCACGCACCCCCCCACACACACACACACAGCGCCCCCTTCCCCTCACGGCACCCCCCCACACACACACACACAGCGCCCCCTTCCCCTCACGGCACCCCCCCCACACACACACACACAGCGCCCCCTTCCCCTCACGGCACCCCCCCCCCACACACACACACAGCGCCCCCTTCCCCTCACGGCACCCCCCCCCCACACACACACACAGCGCCCCCTTCCCCTCACGGCACCCCCCCCCCCCACACACACACAGCGCCCCCTTCCCCTCACGGCACCCCCCCCCCCACACACACACACAGCGCCCCCTTCCCCTCACGGCACCCCCCCCCCCACACACACACACAGCGCCCCCTTCCCCTCACGGCACCCCCCCCACACACACACACACAGCGCCCCCTTCCCCTCACGGCACCCCCCCCCCCACACACACACAGCGCCCCCTTCCCCTCACGGCACCCCCCCACACACACACACACAGCGCCCCCTTCCCCTCACGGCACCCCCCCCCACACACACACACACAGCGCCCCCTTCCCCTCACGGCACCCCCCCCACACACACACACAGCGCCCCCTTCCCCTCACGGCACCCCCCCACACACACACAGCGCCCCCTTCCCCTCACGGCACCCCCCCCACACACACACACAGCGCCCCCTTCCCCTCACGGCACCCCCCCACACACACACACACAGCGCCCCCTTCCCCTCACGGCACCCCCCCCCACACACACACAGCGCCCCCTTCCCCTCACGGCACCCCCCCCCCACACACACACAGCGCCCCCTTCCCCTCACGGCACCCCCCCCCCACACACACACAGCGCCCCCTTCCCCTCACGGCACCCCCCCCCCCCCACACACAGCGCCCCCTTCCCCTCACGGCACCCCCCCCCCCACACACACAGCGCCCCCTTCCCCTCACGGCACCCCCCCCCACACACACACACAGCGCCCCCTTCCCCTCACGGCACCCCCCCCCCCCCACACACAGCGCCCCCTTCCCCTCACGGCACCCCCCCCACACACACACAGCGCCCCCTTCCCCTCACGGCACCCCCCCCCCACACACACAGCGCCCCCTTCCCCTCACGGCACCCGCTCCCCCCCACACACACAGCGCCCCCTTCCCCTCACGGCACCCGCTCCCCCCCACACACACAGCGCCCCCTTCCCCTCACGGCACCCCCCCCCCACGGCACCCGCTCCCCCCCCCACACACAGCGCCCCCCTCCCCTCACGGCACCCCCACACCGAATACCGCAGCAACCTGGGCGCTCCCCGCCCCCAGGACATGGCCCCACTCGCCCGCACCCCACCCCCGGGCTGAGGAGCCAACCCCCGCCTCTCCCAGGCCCGGCGCCTCCCGGGCGCGCCGCCGCGGCCCTTCGCAGGGAGGCGCCGCCGCGCGGAGGCCGCCAGGCCGGGCACTCACGGGGGCTGCCGAGCACGAGGAGCAGGAGGCAGCAGCCGGGCAGGCTGAGGGGCCGCGGCCAGGGGCAGCGCGTCGCCATGTTCACCAGCGCAAGGGCTCTGCGAGACGGACGGACGGGCGCAGTGAGAACGCAAGGCTGGTCATATGAGGGGGAGGCGCCCTCGGCGGGCAGCCAATCACAGAGCCGGCCTCACCCCGCCGCCAATTTTACGGGTCACAGGCCTAGTCCACCTCATAAAAGACGCGGGCGGGCAGATCTGGCAAACCAGGGATGCAACATACGACTGGGGTTTAGCTCCCTCTTTCGTCCCATCTCAGAGTAAGAAAAAGGGGCTGCATGTTATCTCTATAGGGCAAGGGTGCATCAGGCTGAAATAACTGTCATCCCTCAAAAATCATTCCCCACTAGAGGAGTAATGTAATATAATGTGTTCTAATTAATGGGGCTGGTAGCACCACCTACTAAGGTTGCCTAACACTTCCCATTCTAAGACCCTGTTTTGAGTTGCTTATAATGTTGCCAAATTTTAACTGTTTGGGATTAAATTTTCCATGCAGCATGTTTGTCTCAGGCTGTTTTTTTTTTTTTTTTAATTTCGTCCAAAACCGTTCGGCCATTCCTCAGAATGACACTGAGAATTTTTAGTGCTCCCATGCTTTGGAACTAAGAAATACAATTTGAGGGGTGGAGGGTGTAAAGCCTTTGTGTCAGGGAGGTGCCATTTGCTGGTCTTGTGAAAATACACTCAAATTTGGCCAGGTTATAAGCCTTTCAAAAATGGCAGTTCACTCATTTAGTAGAGACTTTTTTGTTTTTAGGAACTAAATTCCTCAAGAGTCTGCCCTCACTGAGCACCTTGAACTTTTCACGGTTCTGAGTCAGGACCAGACCATCTTCTCACAGCACTTACATGTGACTAGGCTGCACAAGTGCTATCCCCACAGAGCGACAGAGCATGCTCTGGTGCAGGGATACCAGGATAAAGTCAGTCTTTCCCTGTAATTGTTTCTCCTGGAACAAGAGGCCAGGCACCAGAATTGAGAGCAGGAGACCCTGTCTGTCCTATGCTGTCAATGACACCCTTGCTGGTGCCCAGGCAGTGTGGAGGAGGATGCTGCCTGACTGGAATGCAGAGGAGAGAAGAGCTGGCCTAGCAGGAGGGAAATGAGTAGATTTGGACAAGGAGCCTGCTGACACTGGGGCTGAAGGGTTTGGGAGAGAGAAACTGTGACAGAGTTAGTGCGGTGGGGAGACTGGGACTGGCTGGGCAAGGAGACTGGTACTAGGAGCAGGTGAAGGAAACAAGTGGTGACTAGGAGCTTGTTGACTGGGAGGGTAAACACTGAGATTGGACAAGGTGTAGGGGAGACTGGCACTGTTTGGACAAGGAGACTGGGACTAGCAGCTGGGGGAAGGGGTGGGACTGAGACAGGGAATTGGGAAGGGAGCAGGTATGGGGATTAGACTGAGATTGGATTGAATGAGAAGCCCTGTGAGGGGACTGGGATGAGAAGCCTGAGAAATGGAGCCTGGGACTGGGTAGACAAGGAGCCAGGGATGGGAGAGAGACAGGACTGGGACAAGGACAGATTGAAGGGCATGGGCAGACAGTGTCAGGCTTGGTGAAAACAGGCAGAACACTCCCTTCCAGAGCCTGAAATGGAACCCAGCATTCCTGAATCTCAATATACCTCTGCTGTCAACAAATAGCTGTGAAACCCACTGTCAAAGTGTGTGTCCCATCCAACCCTAGTGCTGGTCAGTGTAGAGGATGACAACCTATTACTATGTTGCTATCCATTACTCTGTTAGCTCAAGTGGCAGAGATCTGTGCAGTAGATCTAAAGGTCTGCTTATGTCCCATGTGGGAGTCACTATGATGCCACATGATGGAATTTCAGAGGGGTTTTTTGTTTGCTTTTTAAAAACTTAAGAAATTACATGTAAAAAAATTCATTTAAAGAACATAGTAAGGCTGGAGAGTCAAGCGTGCAAAAGTTAGCAAATGGCAGTGTTAAGGTTACCTATGCAACCTTGGGTGTGTGGATTATAATGGTCTTTAATAACATGATCACATATTGTTTTTCAAATAAATAATGAGAAATATAAATATAATATAATATAAATGTGATTATGGCAATTGCCAAAACATTGTCTCAACAATGAACAAGACACAAATATTAAGGTAGTCCCTTTCCCAGAGGTTACACTATAAAATGATAATTTATTATGTATATAATTCATTATTTAGAATTATATTTATAATGACTACAAATGCATTAAAGTAATGTTACTGTAACTTCAAGATTGTACGGATAAGCTGTTTATTTTATTTTACAATAGCATCCAGAAGGCCCCATCCAGATTTGGGCCCCATTTTGCTGGATACTTTCCTTTATAAACGGTCTTGAAGAGCCATGCTCCTAACATCTTACAATCTGAAGCCTTAAGTTTTCAAATGTGTAGATGCTTATCTTTAAGCATGGCTTTTAGCTCATGCAGTAGATGCTCATGCACTCAGTGCCAGAGGTCCTAGGTTCAATCCTGCCTGCAGACAACCAGGGTCTGTCAGTGTTATACATGCTCCAGCCTAGGGCTGTAGTAAAAGCATGAGTAACCACACTATGGTCTATACCCCTGATCCTGCTTAACTCTACTGCAAATGCCAGTTTGTTGTTGCTGTCCTGGGAAAACCTGCAAATGCAATTGCAAATGTGTGTAAGCCTATTCATGAGCAGGGCCTAAGAAACTTGAGCAGACAATGAGGGAGGAGCAGAGGTACGAAAGTTCTTGAAGGTGAGGTGATGCCAAGAAGGTGAGTAACTTGATGGGGTGAACCCGATGTGGTGAGCCAATGGAGGGATTCAAAGAGGCAGTGTAATGATGTAGACAAGACAGAAGATCACAGGAGCTATGTTATGTCTGGTCTTGAGGGGGCTGGTGTAATATAGTTAATTATCTATAATATCAATAAGCATAATTTATGTAATTACTAGTAATGCTTTAGTTCTCCAGAGAGCTGCACAAGCAATCAGCCTGATATTGCAAGCTCTTCAAGCATGGAACTCCATTGAAATCAATGAGTTTTACTGATGGGAGTTCCTCACACAAAGTGCTTGCAGGATTGGGCATATTAACTAGTTCAATCCCTTCCTTTAAAAAAATGGACAACTACTCACAGGATCAACCCATCTCACTGGGAGCTTATCACATGCATTGTGGGTTCTGGGGTTGGCTGAAGCTGCTTGGTGGTGTCTCAGGTTGACTGTTTTAAGCAAGGTTTCAGAGTAACAGCCGTGTTAGTCTGTATTCGCAAAAAGAAAAGGAGTACTTGTGGCACCAACCCCTCAGACAGAGACAAACACCTACAAGATCTCTACCAAGAATTCTTACAACTACAATACCCACCTGCGGAAGTGAAGAAACAGATAGATAGAGCCAGAAGAGTTCCCAGAAGTCACCTACTACAGGACAGGCCTAACAAAGAAAATAACAGAACGCCACTAGCTGTCACCTTCAGCCCCCAACTAAAACCCCTCCAACGCGTTATTAAGGATCTACAACCTATCCTGAAGGATGACCCAACACTCTCACAAATCTTGGGAGACAGGCCAGTCCTTGCCTACAGACAGCCCCCCAACCTGAAGCAAATACTCACCAGCAACCACATACCACACAACAGAACCACTAACCCAGGAACCTATCCTTGCAACAAAGCCCGTTGCCAACTGTGCCCACATATCTATTCAGGGGACACCATCACAGGGCCTAATAACATCAGCCACACCATCAGAGGCTCGTTCACCTGCATATCCACCAATGTGATATATGCCATCATGTGCCAGCAATGCCCCTCTGCCATGTACATTGGTCAAACTGGACAGTCTCTACGTAAAAGAATAAATGGACACAAATCAAATGTCAAGAATTATAACATTCATAAACCAGTCGGAGAACACTTCAATCTCTCTGGTCACGCGATTACAGACATGAAAGTTGCGATATTACAACAAAAAAACTTCAAATCCAGACTCCAGCGAGAAACTGTTGAATTGGAATTCATTTGCAAATTGGATACAATTAACTTAGGCTTGAATAGAGACTGGGAGTGGCTAAGTCATTATGCAAGGTAACCTATTTCCCCTTGTTTTTTCCTACCCCCCCCCGACGTTCTTGTTAAAACCCTGGATTTGTGCTGGAAATGGCCCACCTTGATTATCATACACATTGTAAGGAGAGTGATCACTTTAGATAAGCTATCACCAGCAGGAGAGTGGGGTGGGAGGAGGTATTTTTTCATGCTTTGTGTGTATATAAAAAGATCTTCTACACTTTCCACACTATGCATCCGATGAAGTGAGCTGTAGCTCACGAAAGCTGATGCTCAAATAAATTGGTTAGTCTCTAAGGTGCCACAAGTACTCCTTTTCTGTTTTAAGCAAGAGGAAGATGAGACAGTTCAAGTTCCCTGGGACTTGTGGGAAAGCTAATTTTACTAACACAACTGATTGGCCCAATCCCGCTCCCATTGAGGTCAGTGGCAAAATTCACATTGATTTAAGTGGGAGCTGGAGCAGGATTTAATTTTTCTTAATAAAAATGACAAAACCACATTCTCTGTCTTGATTAACTTATTATTATTTTACTATCACACAATGAAACAAGAGATGCGGGTGGCTGCCCTGGGCCTGTGGTTGCAAATTTCTGTTAGCTGCAGTGATAATGATGATAAGGCAGCCCCTGGGGAAATCTCTCTAGGTCCCAGCCCCCAAATGCAGAGCTGTTGAGGATCTCTGTTGGCCTGGCCTGTGGAAACACAGGGACAAATTCTACTCTGGTGTAAATGATTGCAAGCTCCATTGAGGTTAATGGAGGTGTATCCAGAGATGAATTTGGTCTGCAATCTTTAGAGCCCTCACTCACCCTTTAGCCCCCTTTAGTGTTGGGTTTAGTTTTGCATGAGATATTTGCATATTTGAACCAACTTCCAACCTTATGTCAGCCCCTTAGTTCTCTCTTTTTCTCTCTCGCTCTCCTAACTTGAATTACCTTGATCCTACTAACAGAGGCTGGGTTTTCAAGATATTCTTTCCAGCCCCAGAGCGGCAGGCATGCAGCCTGCACAACAGCCTTTCTGGCAGGTCCCAAACCCTTTGCCCTCACCTTACTTCTGGAACTAGCCCAGTTAGGAAGGGACAAAATAAAGTCTTCTCCCTTTATTAAAAACTACCAGGTTCATTTTGTAAACCCACACAGCTATTTGTATTGAGAGAGCATGACAGCAACATTTATGGGTTGGGGTCAGACATAGGGTGCCCCATCCTAAAAGGTGCAAAACACTCTCCTGTCCCGCTGAAGGGAATAGGAATCAAGGACCTTGCAGAATCCAGCTGCTGAGGAATACTTAGTATTAATCATGTTTATTACCCTGGTGTCTAAGGGCCAATCAATAATAGTGCCCTGTTGTGCTAGGAGCTGTACAAACAGAGAGTAGCAGACGGTCCCTGCCCTGAAGAGCTTACAATCTAAATAGACATGACAGACACAGGGTGGGAGGATGGGTAGAACTCACCAGCAGACTGAAGACTATGATGGCAGCAAATGGCATGTTAGGGCCATGATTTTTTGGAGCCAGAGGGAGCTAGTTAGGAGGCAACAAGGTGAAGGGAAGGGAAGGAGGAAAGGGAGATAGGTAGGGGAGAAGAGCGTAGGAAGAATGAGGCTGAGGTGAAAAGACTGATGGAGAGGGAGGGAGAAGGTTGGAGGAACTAGCCTATCAGCACAGAGCAGAGAAAGTCCAATCAAAACTATAAAAAGTTCTCCCAACGTGCCAAGGTCTCTGCTTTGGCTTGTTCTTACAGTTGCCAACCCTCCAGGAATGTCCAGGATTGGCTATAGCCTGGACAGCTGCTTAATAAGGATCATACTGTATCCACCAGGATGTTACCATTACGAGGATTCTACATTACATTAAAGCATTAGCCTTTTAACATTAGAAAAAAAGAGTAGATCTTGACAGCTTTGGACTGCTGTACTCGTGTCTCTAAAGCAATTTCTTAATACTCATGGTGAGTAACAACTATAATAAAGGTTTCAGAGTAGCAGCCGTGTTAGTCTGTATTCGCAAAAAGAAAAGGAGGACTTGTGGCACCTTAAAGACTAACAAATTTATTTGAGCATAAGCTTTCGTGAGCTACAGCTCACTTCATCGGATATGCTCAAACTGTAACAAAGTAATGCTTACAGTAGCCACTAGTTGTTTCTGAAATGCAGGTTGTCTGAAAGAGGCGGTGACAGTAAACCAAACAATTAAATTCAGCACCTTAATGAAAGCGCTGAGTCAAGACTCTGGCAGTCACCTGATGCATTTTAATCAGAAACAGGAAACTTCTATTATAACTTATAGGGAAAATAGGTCAAGCTGCAGGGAAAAACAAAACAAAACAGACTAAGCAAAACTTCCAGGAAAAGGGAAGAGGCTCTGAAGTATGATTTTCTGAAACAGCTGGGGACATGTTTTGTGAGCTGACCAGAAGGACAGGGAGGGGTGATACAGACAACATTTCAACATGAGGAGCTATATAATTGAGCAAGCAGTAGCTAATCCTTTTAAACTTAATTGCATTAGTTGTCTGATTCTTCCTGAGGTGACAGCAATTTATGATCAGGCTTTAAATAAAATGGCACCCCTGCCTCAGTGTCTTCTTCAGCATCAGTTTCAGTATAGATCTGTTTTACAGTCATATTAAGTAGTCAGGCAGCTAGGGCTAACACTGACAACAAACTTTTATGCATTGTGTAATAAATGCCAAGCTAGTTAAGGGGATTTTTTTTTATTTTTTTTTTTTTTTTGAGTAGTGGGAGTGATGGACAGTAACTTACAATGGCCTAGGAATCCAGCCTTTCCCTAACCCAGTTTCTTTCTAAAGTCAGATTGTATGACTCAAATAAATTGGTTAGTCTCTAAGGTGCCACAAGTACTCCTTTTCTTTGTACTAAACATTGACATTTTAACTATGTTTTGTATTAGTGATCAGTGCAGATGGGTGACAAAGGTTCCAGCATTTATAGTCTCTGTGGAATTCAGAGCATATTATAAAAGCCCCAAATACAGGATTCATCTGTAAACGGTAGGATGTATTAGTGGGAATGAAAAATGTTCTTGTTTTCATATTGAAACACACTGACTGACTATGCCACTGCTCTCTTGTGGATGGAATCCACGGCATGGCTTTGGCCCTTCACTGCTACCACAGACAAGAGATTCTCTTGTAGATTAGGTATTAGAGGGGTGTGTTTGAGCAGGGTGATCTGCTTTCTGGCCAGGCTGTTACAATGAAGTTGTGAATGGGCATGGGGGCTACCACCGTGATAACTGTGAAGTAGCACCTGGACTTCTGTGGCCGGAAAGTTACCACATTTCCTTCAGAATACACAGGAAAAAAAGCGCAAGGGGGAATAGAATGCAGATTTACTGTTGTGCCCAGAAATTCAGACACTGTGCTCTGAAAAATCCCATTCTAGCAATTTTTTTAAATAAATGTCAAATAAATATAAACCTAGAAAACATTTTTGTTACTGTGCCTTTAAACAGCATGGAATATGGTTTAATGCTGTGATTTTAAAAGTAAGCTGCCTCAAATACAAAATTCAATCTTTCCCCACACACCCCAGACTTGTAAATAGTCACAGAAGGAAGCTCACCCTCTACCCCCTTACAGAGAGGCTGAGTCCCTAACCGTGTTTTCCCCAGGAATTGAAATGGGGGGGGGGGTGGAGAAAGGGGGAGGGCCGACAAGGGTTGAGACCATGAGGGCGAAGGTAAGGTGTATGGCACCATAATAAAAACTGAAAAATGTTTCACGACCATTTTATTAGATTTAACTCTTGTTTTAAAATCATCACAGAAGTTAAAGTTGGCTACTCAAGCCGACTATGAAGCATGACATCTACATCCTTCTTGGTTTCTTGTTGTAATTTTTGCACAACTCTTTGGCATCTTCTTGTGTGCCCGTTGCTTCCAGTCCTTCTTGATATGCTCATGATCAGACAGAAGGCAACTTTTTTCAGAACACAAAATTCATTCAATGAGGAAAAAAACACTCAGCTGTAGTTGTTGTGACTGGGAGTAGCAAGAGATGAGTTCCTACTTCTTTCATCCCAGGAAACATAGCTCAAAGATAGGGTCAAACCACTAGCGATGATGAAGAAATTGAAGTTAGATCTTCATTCGTTCGTTGTAGGATATTCTACTCTGTGTTCAAAATTTTCTATTCTGTCCTGATCACATGGCAGCCCCATTGCTGGCAGCGCCTCACTCCACTCAACTGTCAGTGTTTTATAAGACAGGCACCTGTAAAAATTATGTGGAGGTTGAGTAGAATCCAGAAATCGCTATTGTAAATTTGTAAGAATCAAGTCTATGTACTTTTTCAGCTGGCTTAGCAAGAACTTCTTGTCCTCTTCACTTATGGAGTCAATATAAGTACCTTCATTGGTCAACTTCTGGACTGAAGTCTTTGTTTCTTCCAGTACGTTTTCAGTGGATATCTCTGATTGATCCAAGGGTAGCTTCTATCGCTGGACAGAGATCTACTACTGTTGTAGCAGATGCCTGGATGACATTTAATTTAATGGATGACCCAAGTGTTTTCAACAGTAGACTTACAAGAGAGAGAATGACAGGTTTCAGAGTAACAGCCGTGTTAGTCTGTATTCGCAAAAAGAAAAGGAGCACTTGTGGCACCTTAGAGACTAACCAATTTATTAAGCTTTCGTGAGCTACAGCTCACTTCATCGGAGAGAATGGCAATCATCTTCTCTGAACTTAGTAACAAAAGTCGTCCACCAGCCTCACTACTTAAATCTGTCCTATCTTGTTGGATACTTTCCAAAGCCCGTAATAATGGTTGCAGTAATTTTAAGACAACAGCCAAGAATCGCTCATGAGAAAGCCAGCCAGTTTTCCCAGGTTGGACTAATTTGAACTTCAGTCCCAGTGTATCTTCTATTTGTTTCCAAGACGTTCAGTCCTTTTGGACGCTTGCTGAAAAAAAAAAAAAAAATAACAAAGCCATTACATTTATAGCTTTTTAATATATTTTGAAGATTCTGCAGTTCATACTAGGGCTAGCTGGAGTAGATGGCCTCTGCAGTGTGTACAGGAGAGATTAGGCTTACACTTTTCTCTGTGCAAAGCTTGTGCTCCGTCATGTCTTCCAGAGAAGTTTGCAGCGCCATCATGCACAAGCAGCCATCTGTTTGGGGATCAATTTACAAGCATTTAAGTCTCCTAAGATGTCACAGATGCAGCTGATGTGTCTTCTATAACCTGAACATCTAGAATGCATCTACTGGCTTATCATGGACATCAAGATAACATATGCAATGACTTGATACTTGATGCCTATTTGCATTGGTGAATTCATCAGCCATATATGACCATTTTTTGAATAGGGATTTTGGTTTTAAAAATCATTTATCACAGAAGTCTGGCTTGTCTGAGTGGAATATTAGGGGCTAGAGGGCCTAAATGGGACTGTCTGTGGCTCCATACTAACTAATATAGTATTTTGGAAGCTCATATTTGTTATTGGCTTGGTGAAATCTTATGATAGAGTATACCACCAGTTTGAGATCCATGCCCTGTTTCCTGGCAGTCTGACCTGACATTGGTGCTTTTAGCTGTGTCTCAGACCAGGCAGCATGACACCCATAAAACCCAAAAAGAATTTCACTCTCTAAGTGGGACATTGTTGGATCTTTAATACATACTGGCTCCTTTTGAGAAACGTGTCTTCTGGGAGAAAAGCTCTGCCTTCCATAGAGTCTAGTATGGAGTCTATAAAAGGGGATCTTTTGACTGAGCAGTTGAGAAGAAGCCCAAGATCTAAAGAGATTGGTTTTGTGAAGCCATGTTGTGTACAGATCCTCGTGCACAGTGCTCTTCAGTAGCCAGTCATCCGAATAAGGATAAATGAAAACACTCCGATTCCTCGGGTGAACCGTTGCCATAGAGAGGCATTTTGTACAAACTCTGGGCACTGTGGAGAGGCCAAATGGAAGCACCTTGTAATGGAAATGACACCCAGCAACCACAAATCAAAGTGTGTGATGAAGTGAAATATGAAAACAGGCCTCCTTTAGATGGAGACCAAACCAGTCAATTGTGAACAGCGAAAGGGTTATGAAGGCCAGAGTCACCATTTGAAACTGAATCTTTCAAGCATATTTGTTCACATTCTTTAAAGTCTACTATCAGCTAGCCCCTCCCTCCCCATTATCCTTTTTCCACACCAGAAAGCATCAGGAATAAAATCGCTGACTCCTCAGGAATTCAGAAACCTCAGAGAGCGTCTGAGACAACAGCTTGTCAGATTTCTTAGAAACAGGTTGACGAGAAGCAGGCATGGCCCACACGGACTTAGCCAGATGAAGCAGAGCATCCAGAAGTGGTAGGGATAGTCTACTCCTTGAAGTAGCATCAAGGATATCAAACACCGGGTGAGACGTCTGTTCTGCAGGCACTGGAGGAAGATTTAAATTGGACAGCATAAGATCCACCAAAATTGTGGAACTGCACAGAATCCTCAGAAGGGGAGGAGACCAAAGCCACCCCTACATGTTCATCTGGCATTAAGTTGGGCTCATAATCCATTTTGGAATGCTCCTTTTCAAAAGGAGGAGCTACCTCTTCACTGTCTCCCTCAGACAGCCTATCAATAAAGCTGATGGATCTGGAGGAGCTGGACCCATGGATTTGTGGACTGTCAGATCTTTAATAAACGAAGTGTTACCTCTCCATCTGGTTGGAGTGTAATTGAAAAATCCTTGAGGTGGCCCCCAGTACAGCCACGAACCCCAGGATTGCCAATCTCCCCAGCAACTAGGGTGCGGGAACATGCCTGCAGGAGGCAGACCATATGGTGTTACAAAACAAGCCACTGGTCTCCATATTCTTGTTCTCTCTTCTTCCTGGTAAAAGATCTGGGTCTGGATCTGAGATAGAATGTACTGGGGTTAGCAGTGGATCTGAATGAAAGTATGAGATCCAGGTCTTGGAGACTCCGTAGAGTAGGGTGACAAGATAGCAAGTGTGAAAAATCTGGACAGAAGGGGTGTGTGCATGTGTGTGTGTGTGTGGGGGTGTTAATAGGAGCCTAGATAAGAAAAAGCCCCAAATATTGTGAGTGTCCCTATAAAACTGGGACATCTGGTCACTCTACCATAGAGGTCCAGAGGAGGAAGGATAGTGTGTTCTGGAGGAAGATCAGTAGCAACCTCTGGCCTCTTCTTCCTAACAGGGGACGAGGAAGAAGATTGTGGAAATGGGGAAACAAGCCTCCTTTCGGAAACCGTCTCCTCCACTCAGAACTGATGAATCAAGTGGAGCTGGAAGGTGAACCTGAGCTGCTACTGGGCTAGAACTCTCCAGAACAGAAAATGTAGCTAGAACCGAGGACTCAAAGACATGGACAACCTCAGATCTAATGTTTTCCACAACTTCATCTCCTTTATTATCAAAGCCGGGGGTGGAACAGACGTCCACTTTGTCTCCATGTCAGTCCTTTCAGATCCAACCGTTGTTCACGGGAGCCGGCATTGGTAACAGCAGCCGTTTTGTCTCTGTGCCTCTTCTTTGGTGCTGTGACAGATGGAACTGAAGGGGCTGACAGCCCAGAGTCTGGCACACTGATCAATTTCATCTTTCTGAATCCAGAAGCGGAAGTTGGAACTGACCCTGATCCTGCAGTGGTTCTAATAACTAGAAGGCACAAGGTACAGTACTGGGGCGGGGGTGTGTGTGTGTGTGTGGCTGAGTTGTCTCTTGCCTGTTCTTCTGGAACCGTGGCAGTCAGATCCAACCACATGGCCCTCAGTTCAGACATCTGTCGCCTCGGGGGCTCGACTGAGAGAACCGTAGGAACGGAGTCTGATCCGGGCTTCTTGGAAGCCTGGTTGCTGGTAGTCACAGGAGCAGAGACTGGCCTCGTAGCCCTGGTATCTGGGGCCTGATTGGATCTGGAAGGACTAGACTTTGTTTCAAACACAGTTCAGCACTGCAGCACAGGAGCCACCAACCTTGGCTCTGCAGTCTGGAACTTTAGTACAATTCAGGACCAAACTTATTTATCATAGCACCATCCACACTGATAGTGCTACATAAATCTTGAAGAACTGTCATTTTATTCCAAAGGTTTCTATTGCATTAAGATAGATTCAGGATAAAATAGTATATTGGGTACCAGGTGTCTTACAATATAGAATCATAGAATATCAGGGTTGGAAGGGACCTCAGGAGATCATAGGGGAGGAAGAAGGTGGATGTGTGTGGGGGCACTGCATGAAACTTCTAGCTTTAGATTTACCTTTCCAAAAGGAGAGAAAGGATTCATAGTCTTATTCACAGTCTATTGCATAGCACCCCCCATTGTAGTATCGTGCAACAACACACACACGAGTTCTATTAAAACAAGCAAAATCTGGAGTTCTTTTCAAGACAGGCTCAGGTGTGTCCTTTAAATCTGATGACTCACATGGCCTTGTGAACAGGAGGCATAGTGATTTGGAAATCCAATACTTTCCTTTCCAAATGCTAGTGGAGACATATTGGACCTTTACTGCATTTTAGACGGAAGGACCCTGTTTATATTTTTGCAACCCTCTTTGCAAAATTCTGACCATTAAGAAACTATATGGATGCCCTTCATGTGGCTGGAAACCCAAAGCAGGCAAATGGCTCAGAAGAAGCAGTGAGGTCTTGGCTAAAGATTGTCCCTTCCTCCCTCCTATGCTGTATACCTTAAATCCTTATTCTGCAGGTGTGGTAGCAAGGTACCTCCAACAGGAATTCCAGACTTGCTATTCATAAGTGGGCAACTTTAAAAAAAGGCCAGGAGGAATACCACTCCCTCTGCCTAGGAATGATCAGCATCTGCCTCCCTTCTCTGCCCATTATTCTCACAATTCCTGTGCATTGATTCTTATTCCTCTCCCCCAGTGCTACTCTAGAACTCTAAGTATTGCCAGACTGGAAGACATCTTTGTATAGTAGAGTTCTAAGTACCTAGCCCAGCAAACATATTTTGATTAAATTACCTAGGTACAACGTTCACTAGCTTAGTGGTGTTTTCTGCCTAGAAATAAAAACTGATATACTGGCATACCTTGCCCTGCAGCTGGTTTACACACACACACACACACACACACACCTGATCTTATTGCAAATGGCCTTATACAATAAAACCATATTTTAGGAGGCATTATCAGCAACCTCATTTGTTACATATCTTCTATTTTTCCGGAAAGAAGAGATTAAGAGACCAATTAGCCTTCATCCCCCTGCCCTCCTCCATTCACTTCTCTTTAGGGAATTATTTAAGCTAAAAAAAATGTTAGATGCACAGGCAGAAGAAGATACAGATTATATCCATATAGAGAATGCACAGTGTGACGAGCATTAATTTCTTAGACAGGGTCTCAGCGGTATCATTCAAGCTCATTGTTCCCTGCAGTACATCCTAGTCTTCAGCAGAGGGCATTGCATGGAGAATGAATGGACTTGCTTTGCTTCGGGCCACCAAACTCTTCAAGCCTGCCATTATGTGTTGTAAAAGCATTGTAAAAGCAACTGATCTGGCAAAGGCTTACTCATGAGAGCAGTCCCACTGACATCAGTGGGTCTTGCTTTGTGAGAGGAAAGCCTCTCTGTCAGTGAATACTGCATGGACAAGTCCTATGCTTGTAACAAGTTTTCCCAAAAGGCACCAAGTGTCAGATGGCACAACCCACCAAAAAGGTGGCCCAGCATTGTACAGATGTGTTTTTTCAGAAGTGTTCTTTGTATTTCAGATTAGTATATAAAATGATTCTGAGCAAGCTCTGACTTGACAGCAGCACCAGTAGCGATGAGAAACACTGATTCAGGGCTAACTGCCCCCGGTCCTGCTTTCTCAAGGAGTAACTGGCCTGGGAACTTTGTATTTGGGTTCTGTACTACGGAAACACGCAGCAAGCCCTATTTAGTACTTTAGTGCAGTTTTTAGTACTCCCGTGCATTCTGGGCCTGGTTCAAAGCTCAGTGAAGTCACTGAATTTAATGGGGCTTAGATCAGGCCCTTTGGCTGGTAAAGATGGTTTAAAAATTCTCTTAGAAAACAGTGCGTCAGATCTTAAAAATATAAAAATAAAAACAAACAAGGTGAACTGAAGAATGGAACCCACTTGGAAAACCCAAGTAAGTGTGATACCTCAACAAAACGTAACTTCTTCATCAGATGAAACCAGGAAGAAAGCAAAAATCTTATCAAAATACATCCCAAAGATATTAAGGAGAATGCCAAAGACACTTTAGCACACCAATATATACAAGTCTGATTAAAAAGACACTACACACACTCACACAAATAAGAGTTTATCAACACAAAACTGTTTAATATTTATTAAATGACACAAAATACCTAGATAACAGACTCACTCTTTGAAAGGACACGTATTTACATTATTTACCAACTTAACAAAGACTCTCTGTACCCATTTTAGACTTGTTATGAAACATTAAAAAGGTTTTGCTTTTTGCATTAAAGGACGCAATGGTGACACATGCCCCATTTGCAAATCTGCATAACTATAACATTTGATGCAGTTAAACAAGCACAATTTTATATTCTAGTAGCCGAGTGAAGAGGCTTCTTAAAAGTAACAGGGTTAGTTTTTTTCACTCCAGAGATACTTCTGAAGAATTGTTATAGAAAAAGTATATTACATTTTTTGAATGCTGCTGTACTCTTACAACTTTACTGTAACTTTTCAAAGAAAATACTCTTCCTATTATATGAAATCACTAAAAAACAGTGGTATTTGAACATTTTTTTAGATGCACAAATAAAACATTGTTTAAAAGTAAGCATTAGGGCAAATGATGTGTTTAGGGAAACGAAAAATACTGTGACTGAAAGATGAGCATTAGAAAGATCAAAATATAAACCACGGCTAAAGCAACTTAACAAATTTGTTAGGTCTCTTATTAACTCTATTTACTTTGGCACCTTTGTGTGAACTATAGAACAAAACAATGTTTACAACACTTTCGCAATTACAGCATTTAAACAAAATGGTCACTTTTTTTAAACCAGCCAAGACCAAAAAATAGTCCATTTATGGGTATAAAGATTAAAAAACCTAAAATATATACTTCTAAGAATAAACTGCAATTTCTTATGAACAAGTCCGCTATAAACTGCATGCAAGAGTCAGGATTAAAAATATGTGGCTGAACAGACAAGCTGTTTTATAGCCAAATGAGTTGTGGTCCAAGCCCACTAAAACAAAATTAATATATGGCTCAGTAGGCAGGCACGTGATCCCAGCAAGAAGTATGGCTGGATGCTAATCTTGGCTGCAGCTTTGTCACTAACCAGAAACCACTAGCAGAAGAAATGAACAATTTGTTGGGGATAGGCCAGTGGGGTAAATAAAGGGATATGAGGGCATGCTTTTCCCTGCTTTTCTTCAGTTCCTGGTCAAGCCAGTGTTCTCATAGGCCCTTCATTGGGTTACTTTAATAGCTGGACTGCCAGTGAAAAGGTTAACTCTGTTTCAGTGTCAAATCTTGAAGTAGGATGACAATTCAGGACATGAGTTTTCTACACAATAGTCTCTGCATTTACTGGATGAAATAAATGGGATAAAAAAACCAAAAACAAAACCAAACAAAACCAAACCTTCTGGTTGGTTATAGTTGAAATTCAACACCCATCTAATTAGAGATTCTAATAGAGTCTCATTTTTAAATATCTGGCGTTGGTTGTATTTAAACTGTTGCAACAGATTGGAGCATGGGCAGTCAAATGTTTTAGTTTCCATCCTTCCCCTAAAAGTGAATATTTTGAAGCTTTTCCTCCATAAACAGTATCTTTTTTTAAATAAATCTTGTATTTGAGAAAACAGAACCACCCTATACATGGAGAAGAGACACATAATGCAACTGATACAGAAAGAAGTTTAAAAATAATGAAGATAGAAAAGCCATGATCTCAATTTCACTGTTGTCTTCTCCCTGCTGGCTCTTTGTTTCTGAGCTAATAGTTAAAGGCTTGCCTGATTCTCTACAGAAGCAGCGTCCACAAAGAAACACCCCCACTGGAAATATTACACCTCTCGAAGGTAGTGACCCTGACTGTCTGCCACTGGATTAGACTGATAACTACTATGCAAAAAACGGATAGGTTTCTTACTGCGGCTCATGTGGAGACCTGTGCAAATTTTATAGGAAGTCAGCACTGAGGGAAGGATATGAAATGAGGAGTGCTCTTTACTTGGGGGGAACCCAGCTTCTTAGTTTTGTGAAGTGAGCACTTCATGTAAAGGAGCTTGAGGGAAAAAAATGGAGGCAATTCACACCATACAGTTGTTTAAGAAAAGCAACATTCAGGAAGGGGAAGTTCTAGATATAATGTACGCACACACAACACACACACACAAATATACAGGATTTATGTATTCCACAGGGCTATAAGGTGATGAAATAATCGATCATCAAGAATATATGAGTGCTAGTCATCAGGCGGGTTAAGTAAAGACTATTATTATTTTTAACTAAAGTAACATTTTCTTGCCTCTGAGGGTTCTCTGGCATTTCTCAGGGCTGTAGATGCCTGAAAGTGAATCAGATTCTTCATCTTGCTATGCTGCATGGCTGAAACTGAGTCAGATGATTGACCAGGTGAGGAGGGGTAGGGGAGCTGTCACATGTCTAGGAAAACTGGAAAAATTAACTCTTCTGCTGCCACTTTATATTCCTGGCATATTCTGCTAGAGCAAAAAAAGTTTCTGGTTGCAAAAACTTCAAGCAATAACCTCACTGTTTGGGGAACCTCTGTATTCAAGCTATTTTTTCCTCCCAGGTTTCACGAAGATCCAAATAATGCTCTTATCAACTAGGAACACAAGATCTAGATGCCTTGAAGCAAAATTTAAGTATCTTTCTGTACGAGAGGTAGGCTTAGGTTTTTAGGAGGCAAAGCCTGCTACTGTCTAGGACCGAGTTCTTAAAGCTTTAGGTTGGCTTGAGTTAACTCCTAAAAGCAATCCAATGCAGGACATATCTGTAAGATTCTCACCCCGTCTAAACCTACGGTGAAGTTCAAGCCATTTGATTGTTTCAAAGAAAAATAATATTAAAATCCATTTGTAATTTTTGTTCATGTAGCTTTGTGGTGTGTGCGTGCAAGAACTGTGTTGCTTTTTGCCTCATTTTATAATACATTCTCTTTTGCTGAGTATTATTGAAAGAGTTGGACTCTCCTGCCCAAGACTAGTAAAAATTGTTTCTGTTGTTTTATGTTAAGAATAGGGTAAATACTTTACATTTTGGGGTAAGCCATATAAATACAAGTCTAAGCTTGTTAATTAAAGTTTTTACTGTGGCACAGTTATTTAAGGAATGGTACATATTCTGTAACCTTACAAATCATTTTATATTGGTACCATTTCTTTTACATTTCCTCCTAATTGCAACAGAGAATGTTTTCTACATCAGTAAGTATAACTTGACTTGGTAATTATTCCCCCCCAGCCCCCCAAAGGGTGAAATCCAAATATGAGTGAATCAAATCATTGGTCATTTTGTTACTTGATAAATACATCCAATATTCTGTACAGTAAATAAAAGTTTGCATGCAGTTTAAGCATTTTAAAGGCTATTTTCTGTATGTTAATTATCCTTCTGCTTCATAGTTTAAAGGTGTAAAAGAACATTTGTCATATACCAAGGGACTCCTCTTCAGACTCTGAGACAAATGGAATCACGAAGACCAGGTACTTTCTTACAGTTTTCTGCACATCATACTTAATAACATGCAAAGAGTTCAACAGCATTCTTCTTAAAATGTAAATAGTACTCTTTAAATGGGCATGTTAACCACTGAAAAAAGTCCACTCTACTATACTTTTCCATTACACTGCTTTCATTCATTCATCGGTAGTATAAAAAGTCAAATAATGGGATCAACAGGCTAGTTTATCCACCGGCAATTTAGTATGACACCAAATGTGCAGAAAAACAAAGGCCAACATATGTTTATGCAATATAGTTGTACTGGTTTGGGTTCTCTTTGTCTCTTTCCATGTAGTCCCTGTCAATTAAGGATTCTATTCTCTTCTTAAGGTCAGCAGGCTGTAAAATAATGCAGATCATCAGTACTACTTTTTTTTTTTTTTGCAGCCATCTCTACGAAGTTTCTGATAACTCAGTTCCTCCTACTTTAACAATATTACATGAATACACTTTTCAAATTACCATCTGAATAGCTAAATATCCTATGGATCAATTACGGAAATGCCAGAGAAAATCGTTTAAGTACAAGAGCATTTGACAGACCTAAAATGTCTTTCACAGAAATAGAAAGCAAAAAGTGTGTCATTGTCAATTTTGGGGTCTGTCAAACATGAATGCCCCATTAAAACTGGAATTCAGGCAGACATACTGCCCATAACGTAACACTTGTGTATCTTCTAGATCAGGTCACAAAGGGTATTTTGTAACACAATTATACATATAAAAATGCTTATCTCCTGTTTGTGTGAGGCTTTCATCCAGTAACAGATGTACTTTGTACATTTGAAAGCATATAAGTTAGTGACCTAGATTGCTGTTGTGCTCCCCATGAACAAGGGAGAAAGCATTTATGTCAGCTATTATACCTATGCATGCCTGGCTGCCAATTTTATGCAATACAAATGCTTACTTATCTGCAGAGAAAATTCAAAAATTGGTGTTTTTCAAGAAAGCTACAGAAGAAAGTGGCAATACTTTCTATTTTGCATTTCTCGCACTGGAGAACACCAGAAGTTACAGCTGGCTGAAAAATAAACATGTGAATCACTTGTTTCATTTGCAAACTAAGCTCCAAGTTCAATATGAACTTGAATGGATCTCTCCCTATAGATACTGGCATCTCATTCACTGTTTGAGACAGCCATCAGATACAAGTGTTTGTAAATCTCAGTTTACACAAAGTTTTAGCCACAACTATTTGTCTGAAAAGTTGTATTAGGTATTTGTTATTCTCTTCTTTATAAAGAAGTTTGAACTAGGCAGCTTGGAAGCAGCACCAATACTGTGCTGTAGTCACTGATATTTTTTAGTAAAAGTCACAGACAGGGCATGGGCAGTAAACAAAAATTCACAGCTGGGGGGGCGTGTGTGTGTGCGGGGGCCTGAGACTGCTCCAGCAGCAGCCAGTGCACCTGGCGCAGGGGCTGCCTGAGCTGCCCCTGAACCAGGCACACCAGCTTCTGCAGAAGTCACGGAAAGTCATGGAATCCGTGACTTGCTGTGACAAACTTGCAGCCTTACTTATAAATACTTGCAAAAAAATCAGCCTGAGAATGACTTACAAACAAAAAGGGAGCTAAGTTTTTAAATATTATTCACAACCAGTAGTTTGCCCAGCTCTAGAATAATATGCTTTATCTTCTAGCTTTACTTAAAAAAAAAAAGTCTTACTATGTCTGTTCATTCAAGTGAACAAATGAATATAACTGGCACATCAAACAAAACTCCTAGAAGGGAATACTTTGCCTATCAAATAAAAGTGCTTTACTGACTGTATTATTTAGTTGAGCGATCTCTACAACACCGATGAGGGGAAAATATAGCAAGGAACAAGATCTTCTCAAACAAAAGAAAGAATCAGAACTCTACCTTTACTGGGAATTTAAGCTGGTTGTACACCTCTGACACAAGCAAATTGTGGCTCAGAGTCTTACGCATCTTCATGATTCGCACAATTGCAGCATCAATCTGGTACTGCCGGTCCTGAAATACTCTCTCTGTAGTGCTTGCCTGTTCCTCTACCTGGATGAGCAATTTAAAAAAAACCCCAAAAGTTAAAAAAAAAAAACCAACAACATGAAAACAGTCAAAGTGATCCTCTTCTGGTTGTCTGACCTGCAGACAGCTACACATTAATCCCAGCATTTTTGGTGTCAAATATTTGTCTCCTGATTTCCTTCCAAAGTCCTTTTTGAAAGGCTATTGTCTACAAAGAGAAACATACTCACACAGGAGATTAAAATAGTTCGTTTCAGATATCAGCAAGAACCCAATGATAAGTTAATGCCTAGCCATAATATAGAGAACAGAATGCCAATTAAGACTCTGAATTCTCTTATTCCCATGTAATCTAGCCAGATTAATCCACAGCAGTTTGCAAAGTTTTTATTTAGTAAAGCTTCAGAATACAAAGGTCAATGGCATACACAACAACAGGTACTACTTGAAATCTTTCAGATTCCTAGAAATCTGGGTAGATTATCAGATCTGATTAATAGGGAATCTGGATTAGTTTGCTAATTCAGATTTAAGACCTATGGTTCACTTGCCACACAAAGTACACCTGCATACTTCATGTAGTTGATCAAATATACAAATTCAACACTGGACAAAAGAAAGCTTACTGTATTTTTAAGACATGCAAAAATAATGGAACTAAGAATCAGAAGAGAGGGCAACAACTGGGGAAAAAAACCCAACCCATACCGTTTCTTTCATCTGGATTTGGTTGATTTTTATCCTGAAGAGCTTGTGTCTGAAATCATCATTGCATGTAAATTTATCACCATCTTCCACATCTTTGCCTTTGGGACTTTTAGTCAGTACTCTAGCTTTGCCACAGGCTAATGACTGGAGTGTTCTCCTTAACTCTCCATCCTCTAAAGCAAAAACAAGCTGTTTAGTATTTTAGACAACAGCATTCAGACACCATCAACTGCATTTAATACTGACCTATCCCAGTAGCTTGCTTTATCTCCTCTAAACTGAACTCCTCTCCTTCATTAAACATAAGCAGCACCAGTGTCTGGAACAAGGAGACTTGAAGCTCTTTTTTGCCCTGTCAAGGATGAAGAGACCAGATGTTACTAAGTCTTCTTGGAAAGAAAGTCAAAAATCATTCATGTATTGTACATTAATTGAAATGAAAACTTGGCTTGAAGGAAAGCTATCCATTTCATTCAGCTCAGGCATCTGAAAAGGCATATTACTAGCCAGCATGTGGTAACTGTGAAATACAGCACCAATCTTAGACATGAGATGTTCAGTTACTATTTGCTCCCCACCATCACAAACATGGTGTGCAGTACTTATCTCTACTGTCAGACCAATACATTAAGTAAAATGTGTCATTTGTCTATGACACAAGACAGAGTGATACCATCCAAGACCTCCGCCTAGCAGCTGAGCGACGGGGGATGTCGCTGCAGGGAGCCCGCCTCACCCCATCCCCTGCTCCCTCCCACACCCAAATGTGTGTCATTTATCTATGACACACGACAGAATTATACTATCCAAGACCAGTTTTCAGAGTAGCAGCCGTATTAGTCTGTATTCGCAAAAAGAAAAGGAGTACTTGTGGCACCTTAGAGACTAACCAATTTATTTGAGCATAAGCTTTCATGAGCTACAGCTCACTTCATGCTGTAAGATGCTACAAGTACTCCTTTTCTTTATCCAAGACCAGAGTCTCTGATGCATTAAAACACAAAATACTTTGGTGCCCTTGCAGGAGCTACCCCATCTGGATGGTACCACAGTCATTATATTAAGAGAAATTCAAGAAGGTTATTGCCAATGCTAAATATTAATCATATTGCAAGAATCTTTCCTAGAGGTATTCATGGTCATATCATAAAGTACCTCAAAACTGACAAAATCCAGACTGCAGGAATACACCAGCAGAAAATAACCCAGAGACTCATACTTGCCTCTTTAAATTCCGCTTTTAGTACACAGTGACCTAGTGTTGATTGCCACTGAAGTTTCCTACCACTGTGTTTTCCCAGGTAGAAGGTCTTGAAGATCTCCTGCAGTTTTACCATCTAGAGAACAGGAAAGAAAGAAAAACTCCACTTCACTTCCAATTGCATTTATTTAAACAAATAAATTAAATGAAAACAAAACAGTTTAAGGGAGGAGCAAGCTTAGATAGAAAAAACAATGTTAAGTGTTTTTTAAAGAGATGTTAACCATGTATTTATGTTCTAAAGGTTGGTCTGTTTTTAAAAATGGTTATAATCCTTAACCCGTTATACAAAAGGCAGTTAAACATTAAACATTAACTAATGGCAAGCCTAAGAAAGAAGTGTTCTACTTCTGTATGCAAAGTCCAACATAGTTATCCTTACCTCTGGTGGTAAGTGGACTTCCATAGGCACATAGGTTGGCCAATAACCCATAGTCAGGATGTTCACTGTTAGTTCAATGTTACCAGGTACATTCTGATTTTGCATATACTGCAAGGAGAAACAAAAGCATATTGAAAAAGTGGTGCTGTCCCCTTATTCTTACAGGCAAGTTAAACAGGCATTATCAGTGCCATGCGTGCACAGAATGCAACTGACCTCATGATATATTCTCTGCACAGAATGCAAGTTAACTACATGAGTAGTAGAATGAGTATGATAGCACCTTTCAGAGGCTCTCAAAACACTTTCTGATGTTTGTTTGTAAAGAAACCCATACACTGCCATTGTGAAGTACAAGACTATTTAAAAGACAGAGAAACTGAAGCCAAGAGGTTAAATAACTTGACCAAAGTCAACCTAAATCAGTGGCAAATCCCGGAACACAACTGAGTTGTGCTGACACCATGTGCTCTACTCTCTCCACTAGATCAGTGATCTAGTCTCATCAGCTTGTAATGCTGTTAAGCTAGACATTCAACAAGTTTGCATATTTATTTCAAAATATTTCCTGTTAAATCCCACTAGGTACTTGTTCTGCTGATTTTTGCTCCGTTATTAGTTAAATCAATTAGTGAACTAAGGTGGAATTTTCTCAAAAGGCACAAATAGGATTTGAGTATTCAATACCCATTGACTTTTCAGTAGGAGTTGTGCTTCTAATTGCCTTTTGTCTTTGAAAAATCATCCCCTCCCAAAGATCTTTGTACAAAAAAGAAACAAGTTAAAAAAGTGCATCCTGTAAGAGCAAGTTAATCTCTGTGTCTTCTGAAGGAGAGAAAGTTACTTCAAATGATAAGGAAATATTAACAAACATTTTGGCCATAACACACTGTGACCCAAGAACCTCAGTGCCATCTGGCAAGGAGGTGCAGAGGGGTTACAGGAATTTCTTGGGTTTGGTATGTACATTCTAGTTCACCAGAATGTCATGAGAGATCTCAAATAAAAGCCAGTGTCATGCTGGTTATGAACATCATTGCAAAATGCATGTATGGATATTGTGTAAGAAGTTATGTATCTCCACTGAAAATTATGTTCTTGAAGGTCTGTGTCTAGGGACTGGTCACCAGCAAATGTGAACAACAGGTTTTCTGGCAAGAATGTTTATCTAGCTGGCTGTTTACATATAAATTAAATACTGTATAGTTCACATTGGATCTCCTATCACCTGTCAGAACTGAACATTAAGGAAAGATTGTGGGAACTTCAGAGACACTAACAGGAAGAGAAAAAATACCAGAATAGGGTGAGGATAGGAGAGCTGGGGAGAAACTTATATTGAGGTGCACTCTAAGGGTTTGCCCTATTGTATTTGGGGGGCAAAGACGACACCCTGACATCCTTCACTGAGGAAGTAAATGGTCTGAGCTTGCTTTATGAAAAACAGGTCTCAATCAGGCTTTGTTGAATATGCTGGAGAGAACTTTGGCTGAAATAAGATTTTTTTACGACAAGGATGTAAATTGTTAGTTAAGTTTAGTCAGTAGAAAGCGTGTTATGATTTTCTTTTATATGTAACCATTTGTTTCCAATATTCTTATTCACTAACACTTGAATCTCTATTCTTTGATAACAAACTTATTGTTTTCACTATGAATCTAAGTGCTGCGGTGGTCAGTAAATTGGTGATCCTGAGTTGAATCTTACAAGTTGGTGTGTACTAATCCTCCGGGAACAGCAAGGCCTGGTAATTCTGAGAGCGTTCAGTGGATAAGAGGTTGGACATTGCAGGGAATGTTCTGAAGACTCCAGGATTCGTGTATTGCTACTCTACGGAGTGAGCGAGGCTGTGCTGTGCTGCCAGAGGTTGGTGGTTTCAGGGAGTTGATCCATAGCAGGTACAGCCAAGATTCCTTCAAGCTAAGCGGAGGTAGTAGTGAGGTGCCTCACAACCCTGAGTACCCGGGGGGTGCATCAGACATACCCACAAGGAAAGTAATAAAATACTAAAGAACAAACCATGGTAGGCTTTTACAGCTATACCTGTTTAAACTGTATCATGATATCTTTTGAAAGTTCCATGTCTTTAAACATTCCTTCAAGCTTGCTGGTGAAAGCAGCACCACATTCTAGAAGAGAGGTTTTTATAATTAAAAAAAACAAAACAGTCAAAAACTAAGAAGCAACACATTTAAAATGGTTATACCGTATGTCAGAGAGCCATTCAAATCTAGCACACAAATACAAATTCAGAAAATTATTCCTAATTTAAGAACTGTCCTAGGGCCAGCCCATTGACCTAGTACCTGCACACTGATTTAAACTTTGATCTCCTGCATGGTGATCTTTATCTCCTTGAAGTCTGGACCTGGATTAAACTTAGAAATCCTGTCTGACCAAGCACAAGATTTTGTATTACAAAATAGTGAAGGTCCATTGGTAAGAGCTGATTGGCAGTTACACGGGGCTGAGTGTCCTTACACTGAATAAAAAACATGACCCAAGAGGAAAAAGCACGTTATCCTATCATAGCACAAGTATTTTGTGCCAGAATCCCTCAGATTTACCCCCAAAGACCAGGACGGTACAAACTAGATGGTCAGCTTGAACTTTAAATTCCTGACTTCTGCCTGGTACTAATGTATTTGCTTATATGAAATTGTTTTCTTAAAGCAGAACAACATTGTTAAAGATAAACATAACACTGTAGAAAAAGATTTACACACCCACTACATTTTCCCTTTCACTTACTTCAAAAAAGGAAGACCAAAAAAATCTGTTATAGGGGAAAACACAGATATTAATTTAGACTATTATTTCTAACAGAGAAAAGCAGGAGGGAGGGCAAGATACTCACCATGTTTCAGTTTGGAAAGCATAGATTTTTCTGCATCTACTGATGCACTTTTCCCAACTAATAGCCGCTTTGCTAGATCTTTCTTATAGAAGGCCTCAAAGACATCTTTTCCTGTAATGTAAAGGACATGATTTGTTGGTGATCAGATAAAACTTGTTTGTGCAAACTGCAACATTTAAATGAAAGGTTTCTCAATAGGCCCCATATAAAGTCCAAGGGAGCTTTTCAGTTAACTTCAGTTAGCTCTGAATCAGGCACTATGTGAGCATTTAGGGCAGTCTCTACAGTTAAATGATTGGAAGACAAACTAAATCCACAGAGATACTGTACACTTTTTTTTTGGGGGGGGGGGGGGGGGGGGGGAGGGCAGATAGATTAGAATCAACTTGCAAGGAAACATTACATTACAGATAAAACAACTGTACACAAACAAAATTGTAACCCTTACCATAAATGAACCTAAATATAATCATAATTTTATCCAGCATTTTTTCAAGTTCTTCATCAGTAGCTTCTTTGTTGCCTGCACGAAGCTTTGAATCCACATACTTAGCTAAAAAGCAAAACAAGTAAAAGGAATTGAAAACCTGACTCTGCCGAGCATCAGAATGAACCTACATTTAAATTTTGACATTTAGCTCATTCTAGAGACGTTTAAAAAAAAAAAACAAAAAACCAAAAACTATGGTCCTTTTGGAAAGCCAAAACAATTAGACATTACCATGAACAAATTTAGCACTATCATTTTGATACTGCCTTTTCATTTATGGCTTTAGAACATCATTAAATTGCAATAGTTCAAGGACCTCTTCTCATCTGAGTGAGAGTAGCAGCTTAAATAGAAGATGACGAAAAATCACACACTCATGACTGCTCCACAGGCCTGTATCTGTTACTTTAAAAGCAAGGTTTTTAAACATAATAAACCATAATCCATATAAAGGTCCCTGACTGAAGAACCAAGCTTGATGTAGCTAAAGTAGCAGCAATAGAAGGCATTAGGTTCCAGAGTAAAATATATTGTTAAAATCGTTCTAGAAATTTAACTTGGGGAAGAAAAATTGTGCATGCTAGCTGATTTCAATAGCCAGTTTCAAATGGTGTGATAATATCTGCTAAAATTATGGAAACAGAGATCACTGAAAAATAGGGCACTCTGAAGCAAATTTCCACTAAAAGGGTAGTCCCACCAGCCCAAGAATGTATACAGCCCAACAGATAGCATAACAGGTATCGTTCTATTGCACAAGAAAGTGAGAGGGTCTGTATCTCCATTGGTCCACAGGGGCTCCATTCGCTGAGACGATAGAGAGATAGTGGGCAGGAAGGTCATATGGTTGGTGGATCCATTACTACATAGTTGCACTGACTGCAGACCCCTGCGTCACTCTGTGCACACATGAGGTATCACAGGGACTGTGTAGACTCCTGAAGACTCAAACTAATTCCATTGCCAGGGAAGGTTTTGCCTAATCTCTGTTAGTGATTGAATTGGGTCCTGAAGCATTGCTGATATACCTCAGCTCCCCCGCCCCCCCCAAAACAACCCAACCAACCAAAAAAAACAAAAACAAACCAACAACAACTAGCCAGTGAAATGGTGGTCGTTCATCATAACAATATCTAATGCTTCTGGACTCCTATTAAGCTATTTGCAGAAATATACACTGTTTAGTTTAGTTATGCTTTCTGTTAAGCCTCCTTTCATAAATAAAATCCCATCATTCCCCTAATCATCTGTTCAAATTGCATAATCAAAAAAGCCAAAACAAAACATAAGAAACAGCTTCTATGTAGAAAGAGAGACTGAAAATGATACCTATCAGTTCAGCTGGTTTATTTGGTCTCTTGTTAATGAAGGTTTCAAATGCTTCTTTCATAGCATTGACAAATTTCTCATTCTTCAGAAAGCAGACATCAATAATATGGTCAACTTTATCCTTAAAATCTAGCAGCTCTTGGACCATAGTTTTGTCTTTTTCTGGGTTAATTACTATAGTGCTACCAAATGCCTGAAAAACAAAAATTCACCCTTCAATCAAAATTCTAAATACCAGATCTGAATGAAATCTTCAAACCAAAAGTTGGACGATGTAAAAGTTCAGATTTTACAATGAAAAATGTTTGCTTCGCTAACACAACAATAATTAAAAGGTAGAATGTACTTGCTACACACAGATAGTATTCTATATTTTGAATCACCATACCAAGATAGACAGCAATTAGAAAAAAATCAAAATTGCTGAAGTCAGTATATAGCAGAACTTGCATTTCAGAAGAGATGCAAACACAATGGTAAGCCAACTTTATGGTACAAACACTTAAAGATGATCGTCAAAACTATATACAACCAAAATATTACATGCTGTAAGGACTCATTCCTGCAGAGACTTACATGGGCAAGACTCCTAGTGAAGTCAATTTCACCACAACAGTAATACAAAGCACTCTCCTACCAAAATTAGGATGCCTGTGTGACAATATTATTAAAGTTACAGAATCATCTGCCCACTGAACAGCGAAGTCAATGGGAGTTTTCCTATGAATACATGAAGGATAATAAAGGTCTTTAGTGTTGTAATCTAGTATGTATGTCCTTTGCTTTTTAAGTAGCTTTCCCCCCGCCTAATCCGCCACTCAACGAAAGCAGATAATTTAAATGTAGGATGGAGCAATACAGACTGTGGTGATATTCCACTCACACACTCAGGAATATAAATACTGCATGTATGAAAGTGTATTCCATTTAATAAGCAAAAACTTTACATTTGTAGCTAAAAGTTAGTGCTTTTGGATTTTTTTCAATTTGCAACATAAGGCAACAGCAAACTAACAAAACCCCACACGTGCTGTTGGTAGCAAACTGTTCTTTCAGACAAGATCCTAGCCTAGCAATATCCATGATGCTGGTGCAGACAAGAGTAATCAAAATACAATCATGTAGGCTTCATTGTTAGAAACAGAGAAGTGTTTTTCCTTTGGTACACATAATCCGTATGAATTAACATTTTAAATTCCAAATTTCTACGTGGACTTTTCTGAACAAATGAGTGTAAACCCAAAGGGTTAACTAGAAAAGAGATAATTAGCAGTATCACTTAAGGTGGTGGTGTAGACCAAGCCTATGCCAATATAACTGTTATTCAGGGGTGAGGAAAATCCACACCTGAGTGACAGAGTTCTACCAACCTACCCCCCTGATGCAGACAGCACCATGTCGATGGAAGGGCTTCTCCCATTGACATAGTTATCGCTTCTTGGAGGTGGAGTACCTATGCCGACGGGAGGTCTTCCGTCGGCATAGGTAGAGTCATCACTAAGCGCCAGGAATGTGTCTTTCCTCAACCAACACATGTTTTTCTGTATAAACCAAAAACAAAAATCCAGATTTTGGAATGATAGATACTTCAAGACAATATTCAATTATTCTAAAACAACTGCATTCCCAGTGCAATTTCACAGGTCGTTCGGTTAAATATAAGCATGCTGTTTAAAAGATTCCAAGTCATCTGTTAAAACTATGTTGCATCTTTCTAAGATGTAATACTTGTTTATGAAAAAGAAATATTTTGTGGACAATCCTCAGTGATTATAAAAGGTCAGTACAAGATCCTTGATATATATCAGTACCTTTATGTATTCAATCCAATGCTGTAAGAGAACTTGCACTCCACCTCTGACCCGACTGAACAACTGATATAGAAGAGACAAGTCTTGAATTCTGTTTTCATCGAGAAGGTGGTTTAAACCTGTGGGTTTGAAAGTTTAAACATCTAAAAAAGGTATAATCACTGGAAGTGATCCATGCATGCTACTGGAATGTAAAGAACTTCAAATCTCATGTTAACCCAGCCATTTATTATTCAATATATCCGTTTCTTCTCCAATGGTTTTGCTTGTCGATTTTTTTTTTTTTTGCGGTCAACTGCCATTCTGTTTTTTGTTGTCTAGCCAATCTGAATTAACCTGTATCTGAAAGTCCTTGTATCTTGGACTATTGTACTATACATAACTGTCTCATCCATAAGCTTTGCTCACTCATACTTCATTGCTCCTTTAAATTCAGTAATAAAAAAGTTTACGCTCCATTAGCCCCTGGGAAGCTTTGCTTGGAAGCTCAGAAGTCCTATATCTTAATTTTTGCAGAAAATTAAGCTTTATAACACTATAAAAAATGCAAGTCTCTACATGCAGCCAAGCAGCATCTTCATTTTTCATATTAACCTCTTGATAGCAGATGTCTGAAAAACCACAGCAGAGTCCAGGGACATCACATAAGTCAGAATACCCTCACTTCTACCCAATACCCAAATACCCTCACTTCTAGTAGCTGGGAAGAGGGAACAGGTGGGTGAAGGGCTTCTTACCAGAACACCCTCCCTCACCAATACCCACACACCATTCAGCTAACAGGTGTCTAATATTTTTCTTTTGACTTGAAAATTACTAAAGCATATTAGATGAACAATTTGTGCAGGTTGCACTCATGTATCCATTATTCACCTCCCTTGGAGCACACATGGTCTCATGACCATGAGGAGAGATTATTACATGGCTAAAACAGTGTATCTTAACTGCTTTTGCCTTCTTTAGAGTAGAGTAGCATGTTTGCTTGCTAATCTGAATGGTCCCCCTTGCTACATCTGGCTCTAACGCAAAGACTACCCCCCCCCCCCCCGCCTCGTGATCTTAAAAATGTTACTTGAATCCCCAGCCCAACATCTGTATTTTAATTCTAGTTTTCCTTCTGCTCTGCAATGTATTTGAAGACACCATTGTGGCTCCTTACCTCTGAAAAGGAGAATGGGACTTGCCCTCCTGCAAAATGTTCAGTGCTATTTCATGAACTGAATAGCAAGGAGTGTTAAAGAATGATGTGGCTTGTATCCTCCCCCAGCACCTGAATGTGTCACTTTCTTTTCAGCACAGGAATGAAAGCCCCGAAGCAGTAACTAGAAACATTTCTATAAAGAAGAAAGATTACCTTTCTGAAGAATGGCTGTTAAATGTTCACCTAGCAGTTGCTTTTCTACAGTAGCAATTAGTGGCTTCCTATAGAAGAAATGTTTAGAATTACTTTTCCTTTTTCTATCACTAACAGTTTTAAATCCCATTTGAAGAACAGACTAGCCTGACTTAAATCTACACTTGGCAGGATCCTGCCCAATAACTTGGGGCTGTGTGTTTAACAAAACAATATATAAATATATTTAACCTGTTTCCCCCAGTAGGTAACTACTTGCTGGTTGCTGACGAGGGATTTATAGTAAACTCATCACTATGGTAACTGAGTGCCTCAAGGTGATGCACAAGATGGATCTCATCAGGGCAGAAAGTTAGGGAAGCAGCTCCTCAGGGAATACGCTTCCTTCAACCTCATGCAAGAGGGCATTCAGGCCTTGCAAGAGACCATAAAGCAAGGAGACAGTGACCAGGAAGGTGCAAAGACGACAGGTATTTGAACCAATAGCTCCTAAATTAGAATGGGGACTTTGCTAATAATGGACTCAGGAAGAAGGGATCCACTGAAGGACCTAGCAGACTCTTACTTTAATGGCTGAGGGGGTGGAGAGTGATGACAGCAGGCCTGGAGAAACAGCATAACAGCAGTCCCAAATCCCCTCCCTCAGAGTTCATCTCTGGTGCTGCCTCCTCATCCACTAGAGCAGCGTTTCTCAAATGCAGCCACCAGCAGATTTTTTTGCAGCCACGACAGCCTCCAAAGCATGGGTGGAGATTCGGGGGGAAGGGGGGGGGGGGGGAGCAGCAGCCTCTCCCTGCAGCACCCAGCTGTTGCTCCTGAATCACTGTTACCAAGGGCAGCGAGAGGCGCTGCCTTGGTGTTTGTTTTGGTGCCGCCAGCAGGGATCGGCGTCCTGTACCACATGGCCTCCTCGGGGGGCTCCAAGCAGCACTTCTGGAGACACGTGGGGCTGGTGTGCACAGCGCTGGAGGCGGCTATTGTGTTCAGTCACTGGGACACTCCTCCGCTCCCGCCAGGCTAGGGCATGGGGAGCCCAGGACTCCACAGGTGGCCAGTGAGTTCCTGACACACCTTCCCAGGGGTGGGCCCTTGCTCAAGGACTATGGCGGGCAGGGACAGAGAGACTGGTTTGTCAGAGTGGCCAGCAGCAAGAGTTGGTGGCCACATACTGAGGCCACCAAAATATTTGTTGGGAGAACCCCTGCACTATAGTAAGAGGCCTCTATCATTCAGTGGCCTGCTCCCTCCCAACTCCAAGGTAAGACCTGCTGCCATGTACTCAAAGAGGGCCATACATCCTGTTGCAGGTCTCCTCTTCCTCCCAGTAACCACAGCAGTGGCCTCAGAGTATGTCTCTCTAGGGGAATTCCAGCATCCCCACCAGCCACCTTCTGCACCTGAGTCCACCCCGAAAGGTAATCTTCATTTTAAGTTTCCAGGGTGATGACTGTGTTATCTAAGAAACTGACATTCAAGGGGTTTTCTTCCTTGAATGGTATTTACAGCCTTAACTAGTTTAGAGTTTTCCCACTGAGAATACCCCGTAACTATTGCTGGCCTCTCTCTACTTTCATTAAGAAGGTAACCGAGTACTTGCTCATATAGGTAGTTGCCACTGCTAGTAGGAACACAGGCTCTCCCCCCTAAAATGGCCCACAAATCAAATTAATTGCCCAAAAGTCAAATCAGCCTCTAATCTGAACCACTCCAGTTAGCTGTGCAAAATAAGACAATGACTGATTGGCCTGAAGCAGTTTTGGGGAAGAGGAGAAGCATTTGGCAACTTACATTACATCTGAATACAAATAATACGTTAGTCAATAACTGTAGTTATTTTGTGTGGCAAAAGCCTTCAACAGGATTAGAACTGAATGGCTAAAGATACCAAGCCAAGGCAGATCACACACTTACTGTGTACTCTGATCCAAGTATGTGATAATTCTGTCTGCTTCTTCTTCTAATCGCTTGTTGACATGATGAAGATACTCTGGAACCTGAAAAGATTAAAGAAAGTTATTTTACTGTTTACATAATGAAGAAACGTTGAAGAGATGCTGGGACCAAAGTCTGACAGCAACAGCTACAGACTAATTTTGGGACCAAGAACACCAGGCCCTAGAGTGATGGTGCTTGAGTACATTTGCCAGTTTTTAAAAAGGTAAATGTGTGAGTCACACTATTGCTGAGAATATTTCCTGCTACCCTATGCATGAGGAGAATGCACTAAAGGAACACATTATTCTGCTCTCTCTTAGCTAAGATGTTTCATCAGTGGCTGCAAACAAGAGGAAAAAGATTAAAACATAAAATACCTCTCGTTCTTGCATAAGTCTCTGTCCCTCTGCCGCATACAGACGATTAGTCTCTTCCAAGAATCTATGTTCAAAAGAATCTTGATAAATCTAGGGAATAAAGAAGAATAATTCATTGTAAAGCATATAGTGTGTCCTGGAATACAAGTGTGGTACTTTTTTCAGTTTTCTGCTAACTGAAGCAAATGTACTCACCTGCAAATCAGAAAGCATACTTAGAAGGCTTCGGAGCAAACTCCTATCAATAGCCTCACCATTTCTTTCCCTCTCAATCAGGAGAAGAATGCCATCAATGGTCTTGTTCTGAACTTTCTGATCGCTAATTATATGAGTCCTAAACAACTCTAAACCCATATCCCTAAAAAGATAAAAAAGCCTCTTAAATAATTTGAAGCAGAACCATCTCTGAATTTATTTTTAACCATCACAATAAAAACAGCAGCACATGTTCTTGATTCTGATGCTCAAATATTTACTCTCTCAGAGTTTCCTAAGCCATTTCAGAGGTGTGTAAACGCACACATATACAACAATAGGCAACCATCTAAAATAATACTCTTGTACACATTCTCACATCTGCAGATACAAGTGAGATTTATTTTTGATAATTACTTTGTTTTAGGACATTAACCATTCTTAGCTTGGATTAGCTGGATTTAGAAAGATTAAAAACTGATGAGGCTTAAAAGTGTTTCCTCAATTTAATAGGAAGACTAGCATATCTTCAAAGATAAAGCAGTTTTCTCAAAAGAATTAAGCATGGAATGGAAGCCGGGGTTCTAATCTCAGCTCTATCACTGGTGTCCTTAGGCAAAGATTTTAAATGATGAAAGGTGATTTGGAGGCGGGATCTCAGTTTTGGGTGTCCAACCTGATGCGTTAAGTGGGTCTGATTTGAGAGTGGGTGCTCAGTACTTTCCGAAAAAGTTAGACCTTTTGGGGTGTCCAACTTGATATACCCCTTAAACTGACCGTAACCTCTCATTGATCCTGTCTTCCCTATGAGCTAGAGGTGTGATTTCCCAGCTCACACACAATTACTTGTGCTAGCTCGATGAGAGCTATTGAGACTATAAATAGCAGTGTGGCCATAGTCGCAAAGGCAGTGGCATGGCTTAGCCATATTGAATACAACCTCCCTGTAGGTATGGACTCGGCATGGGTAAGCCATGCTATTGCAGTGCATGTTTATACTTGCACTAGTTCTCACCAAACTAATGGGAGTACGTGTAGATGACCTGGGAATCACAGCCCGAGCTGGTACTGTAGACATAACCTTAGTTTACCCTTTTATAAAATTAGGAGTTGTACATATTCGTTATCCAATGTATTTAAAGCATTGTATCTTTAGAATGTTACACATGCACTAAATATCCTCACTACCTTTGATAACCAGATGTGTGGCCAATGACCCTTTGACCCTAAATCCTGGCTTTTCAATTACTGAAAAGGCTTTCTTGTATTATGCAAACTGGAGTTAGATGGTATCAGTTCAGTTAAAATTTGGTCTATTAATCACTGCAAAACGCTCACATTTCATGGAAGTTAAATTCAAAACATTTCTCTCTTCTAGAACGGCAAAAAAAATTGTAGCTAGCTGCAATCCCTATATTTCAAATAGTAAGAATTTTTTTTAAAAAAAATCAGTTTTATTCTTTGCATCCTTACCAAATAGATGGCAGCATTGAATTTTGAAGAACGTAAGTTCGATCCAGGAACAAAAAGATACTCCTAATCATGATCTGTTGGGGAGGAGGGGAAAAAAGTCACCAGCATTTTTATATCAGTTGAAATTGAAACGCCATATACCTGTATATGTGTATGTGCCAAAATTACCAACAATTTCTGGAGTATTCTGCATTTACTAGTATGCAGTGGGATGTTTTAAGTATGATCAACATGACATTTAGCATTTGATTTAGGGTGGGAAAGAATGCAAAATAGCATGTAGACATGAACCAAGGGTAAAATCAGAATTAGTCTCTGAGTTACAAACACGAGGGGAAGGGCTAGCATATACACACGCAACGTGTATTTCAAATGTTTATTCAGGACCAAAGCCATATGTTCAGAAGTACATCTCAGGGAAGTGCTTTCAAAGCTTCATTTCTAACAAGTTAGATGTCATTTCCTCCTATAACGGAAGCCTTTACATTAGAAATCAGATAACATTTCAGAAGCACAAAGTGTATTTGTAAAAAAAATAAGAGAGAGATAAGTAAACCGTCAGGAATAGACAGGTTTGTTTTTAAAAGGAACAAAAAAATAAAACACAAAACCTTACCATTTGTCTGCAATGATCTTGCCAACATTTGTCTATTTTCTTTAGAAAAAGAACACTGTCCAGCGAATCCATGAAAAGGCAGTTAAGAAAATTATGACAAAAATCCCATAGTTTACATTAGCCACCTAAAAAGCTCAACAGTACTTGTTTGCTTTTCCACAATACTTTCAGAGTGCATCACAAATTCACTAGCTACGTTTTGGAAAGGATCAGAATTTTTTTTCAGACGCTATTTTTAGTTTATATTAGTGTCATGGTTACTAACAGTAGTTCAAGACCAGGGTAAAATTATCAAAAGCACCTAAAAATCACTCAGGAGCCTAAGTCCCATTATCAAAAACAAAAACACGTTTGGACTCTGAAGCCTAATCTACGTTAACAATAAAGTTTGCTAGCATATGGAAAAACTACAATTATATGTTGTTTTATTCAGACACAATGATTGACTGAAGTGTAAACATACAGAATGTTTCAGGCCACATTTTCAGAGGGACTCAAACGTACAAAGTTTGCACAGGAGATCATTTCCAAGCACAAATGCCAGAATTAAAGTGTCTAATACCAGACATGTGACCCCAAATCTTATAGATACGTCTAAACGTAACATTTGCATCCACATTTTACTGTGGGCACAAAATATGCAGGTGTAAAATCATTGGGTTATTGAAAGTCTGCCTCTTAGTAAAGTACTAGCAATAATCCATTTTCCATTTCAGCAAGAAAGCTTTAAAGATTCCAGACCAGTAACTGAGTACTTGATATTTCTAGACTCTTAATACAATTCAAAACTAAAGTTGTTGAAATTAATTCTCCTTACCTGCACATAAAGCAGTTTCAGGTATCTTCCTGTGCTTTACAACAGTTGATGCCATTGCTAATACTTACAAGGTGTTATAACTAAAACAGTTTAGGGACTGCATTCATTTTGCTCTGTGAAGATCTTAAATGGCTTTACATTTATACTTATACTTTGTTCTTTCTATTTCTGCCAGCCACAATGCCAAACTATAAGATAATGCTACCTCCCCAAAGCCATCAACTGACGCACAAGAAACCATGACTCCTGAGATTGGCAGGTGAAAAGACTTTCAGTTAAAGGATATTCTCTGAATTGGTGAATTTGTGCTTTGATGTGGTCTTCACAAATCTGTCTCAATTGTTTATACAAGTTTGCAGAAATCTTGTAGGAGCAGAGATTTTCGACAGCCTAAAGTAAATAATGACACAGATATAGCAAGATAAAAATGAATTTCTCCATGTGGCTTCCATTTAAAGAAAAAACAAACAAACAAACAAAAAAAAACATGACATGTTTGGTTTTGATCCTTGAGCAGATCTACCCGCTCTGGAACTTTACATTAAATACTGCTGCTTTCACAGCACAGTAGATGTACGAAGCACTTTACAGCAGTAAAATGACACCACGAGGGCCTGCCCTTAAACAGTTCCCAACCCACGGGTTTACAGACTTCAGTGGGAGTCTTAGCATATGTCTACACTGGCATAAAAGACCTGTAGTAACACAGCTACAGCTGGTCTGAGTCAGCTGACTCAGGCTCACCAGGCTTGGGCTGCCGGGCTAAAAACAGCTGTGTAGATGTTCAGGCTCATGCTAGAGCCTGGGAACCTCCCCACTTGAGAGGCCCTGTGGTTTGGGCTCCAGCCTGAATGTCTGCACAGCAATTTTACAGCCCTGCAGCCGGAGCCTGCAAGTCAGCTGACCAACACCGGCTGCAGGTGCTTACTTGCTGTGTAGACGTACATTAAGTGCCCAAGTGAGAAATGCAGGAACAGAGGTAGTTCAATTTTCCAGCAATTTATGGGTTTTATTACTCTGAAACACAGACACTTAAGGTTTTATTTTATGAGCTACTAAACTTACCAAGCCATTTGCAGTTCCACTGGAAGAGACAGGGAAGCCTTAGTGCAAGAGAGCATGATTTCCAGTGTCGCCCTTTCACACTCCCCACCTCAAGTTCCCTCTAAATCCTGCAACATCTCTCCAGGTCACACAAGCCTAATTATGACCTCAGATTTTTTTGGTAGTGCTCTGTATTCCATACTTTCTCAATAAAATATCTTAAACTACCTGAGGGCATAGTAAACTAAGAGCATTGTGGTTGTGGTTTAGAAAAAATGGATGCATGCATCATGGATGTTTGGGGCGGGGGGGAGTAAAAGGCTATGAAGATAAAGTCTGTAGGCATTATGGCAATGTGAAGTCACATAGCTTTTTATGTGGATGGACCCTTACCTGGTGTTTTCCTAATTTGTATTGATTGTGTTTACATGGAATGCACATGAACAGCTTTACAGGTTAGGTTAACTAAGGTGTTTGTGTAAGAATATGTGGGTATCTGTAGAAGAACCAGTCTTTAGTTCCACATGTAATGTCTCCATGATTTTCAGACTGTATTTGCTCAGTTCACAAGTAAAACTGCATTCCAACAGCTAACTCAGCATGGAATCTGACAGTTAAGTTGGGTTCTTTCTAGCTTCTGCAACAAACACCAGCAGTAAAGACTCTACAGTCCGAAGTTAGCAATTCTGTGAAATAAATGCTGCTCACTCACCCATAATTATATTAGCTCCAAAGGATGAACAGGTAGTAAAGGTTAGTACAAACTTCTTTTGTCAAGAACAAGCAGTTAACTCTGAATATATATGGGACGCAAATTCACCGAGTTAGAATTCATCATTTTTTCAAGGTAGTTTTAGTCATGAAAGCAAGATGTATAAACACCACATATAATACAAAATGCTACATAAGCACAAGATGGTTGAGTTCCGGCTGCTGGGAAAGCCAGAACTGAATTTCCTGGTATTTGAGAGTTTAAATTCTCAGTCTTGAGTTTGGTTTTTTAAAAAAATGGTATTAATCTAACACAATGGTTTTCAACCATTTTTTATTTGCTGACCCCTAAAAATTTTTGAATGGAGGTGCGGACCCCTTTGGAAATCTTAGGCATAGACTGTGGACCCCCAGGGTTCCATGGACCACAAGTCTAAAACCACTGATCTAACAGAAAAACTACTACTTTGAAGTAGTGGCAAGGTTTTCAGTATGACTTTGTAGATAAAGGCCATCTCTACTAGTTAACTGATTTGTTTGTCCTTTGAGTGGTAGATAAGCCCATGATTCACTATATTTTTTAAAAACACATTTATTTGCAGTTCTGCATTATTAAATACAGTACAGTTCTTTGTTCAGTTTGATGGCATATGGGTTGGAGTTTTCTCCCTTTCTCTCATGCTCTATAGCCTATGTGGTCAGCTTCTAACTTACATACCATTAAAATGTGAGAAGTCATATCAAACTTTCAAGTAAACACAGGACACAAAATGTAACCCCTCTTCGACCCAAATGGGCTTTGCGGTGGGGGGAAGATGACTACTGGGGGCTGAAAAGATGGAATGTCACCTTTGAGCCAGATGCACAACCCCTCTGCGGCCGCTCTTCTAGTTAATAAGCAGGGTTAACAATGGCTGGCTCTCCATACTCCCTACGCAATCATTTCTGGCCAATTATCTGCTCCTGATCTGCACCCCTCTTTGCCAGTCTATTTTGAGGTGTTACACAGTTCCCCCCCCAACCTTAGAAAACAGGGGTTGCATAAGTACCCACTCCATTTCCAACTCTTTGCATGGTTGCAAGGACTTATGCACTTTGGAGGACCTTCTATAGGCCCATTATGAATGGATGGATTTCATCCCATGTGCATTTATTTCAATGTGTAATAAGTTAAATAAAACTCAGATGAATTTATTTTAATGTATGAAACTTCACACATATACATGCATGAGCACATGATATCTGGAGTTCTACACAGTAATAAGTAGTGGAAAATTCACAACACGCTTGTGTCAAATAGGATTTTCAAACCTTTTGTTGACACAAGAAATCAAATACAAAATACATGTATTTTAATGGAGAAAAAATTCCACACCAACTACGAAATTTCAGAAAAAAACAGACAAGTTGTTTTTCTTTGTTTTTTTAAAAAAACAGGCAGATAGTGGGAATTTCTGCTGAAAACACTGTCCTTTTAAATGGACGTATCTCCACTGATACTGTACAATTGCTACTGCAACATTGCTGTACTAGATCAATATTTAAAATGATACTGTACAAGACGTTTTGCTGTTACTAACACTGCAAATAATCACACTACCTACTTGCGGTTCACAGAAGTGGATTGTTCAGAATAAGATGCCCTGCCTTGGGATTCTGCACTCTCAGATGTATTAGCCATACTCAGGACATGGGACCAAGGCTCCCCAGAGCCATCTGGGTATTGTGAAATTTACATTTGTTTTGGGGGAGGATAAGGAAGAAGAGAAGGCAGGGGTTGGGGTGGAATCACACATGAAAACACCACTGCATTGGTTCAGATTGGAAGATTTTCTGAGGCCATAGCAACGGGTACTTTGAGAAATGTTTAAAAAGCTGACCTTTCATATTTATAATCATCCATTTAAACAGGGAAGTCTAGGCCTCTACTTTTTAGTGTTGATGTACTGAAGAAAATTATTCTGGCAAATAAACCATTTGTATAAAGCTTTCAGTTCTCCATGATTATTTAGCTGCTTATCTATGTGCACTCTTCCCCAACCTCAACCTGAGAAGTAGAAGTAGTAACACAGCACTAATGGTTCATGGTCTAAAAAATTAAAGGCTCAAAAAAAAATGTTCACTCAGTGGGATTTTACTGGCACACAGATGTGTCAAACTAAAACCAAGAAGCTTAACTCTGTTCAAACACAAAATATGAATAAATCCTTTTGAAGAGTGTGGAAAGGAACTTCAATAGCCTTTTTTTGGGCCATTCCTCTCTCTGCTTAGATAATGTCTGCCAAAGCATATTTGGAATCAGATCCATTTACCAAGCAGCTGTTCACAAGCAGCACTGGTTTATTTAGCATTTAAAATACTAGCAATTGCTATTACTATTTTTAAATTAAGACATTTATTTTTAGATTCAACTTAGAGGGCAGTCAAGTATGAAATGTTCCTATTCACTTAAATATATTTAAATAATTGTAACGTTATGGTTGAAATTTTCAACACATATGTTAGGATATTCTAAGTCATGATTCTCAAAGTAGTTGTAACTCACTCTCCTTGAGCATAAGTAGCACAGTGAAACCTGGTTTGATATCAACCTCTAAGAGGGCAAATTCATTTTAAACTACTACTTTGAAGTAGTGGCAAGGTTTTCAGTATGACTTTGTAGATAAAGGCCATCTCTACCAGTTAACTGATTTGTTTGTCCTTTGAGTGGTAGATACGCCCATGATTCACTGTATTTTTTAAAAACACATTTATTTGCAGTTCTGCATTATTCAATACCGTATAAGCCTATTTGTCCGGAGCTTAAATACACATGCAGTTGTTGATTTCAGGGTATCTAATTTGCCATCAATTCCTCCAAATGCTGCAAAGGCGGCGCTCTTTATTGTGGAACCATGCACGTGCCAAACATGAAGTTTCTCAACCTTGCTGGTTTTGATTTAAAAGTTCAAAACAAGAATCTAAAGCGCATGTAACATGCGCTGAGTGGGGGGACATGAGGACGACAAAAAAGAAAAAAAAATATTCAGCCCATATTCAGGCAATTCAACCCATCCCAAACTTCAATAAGACCTAAAAATAGAATGTCATCGTATATTTGCTGGAGTCAAAACCACATTCAAAATTCACCTTTTTGAGAAAAAAAACTATGAAAACCTATCAAACGATAAAAGCTTAAAAATAGAACAAAATAGAAGTACTTCTTTATAACTGCGTGCAGCACTAGGTGGTACAAAACCCCCCCTAAGTTTAGGAAGTCCCAGTTATTTTGACTAAACAAATTTAGTTAAGTAACTGTACATAAAGAATGCAGAAACAGAAATGTAATTATATAAAGACTGAAGAGCTTATAAAAAAGGTCTAATACTCAATTTAGACCTGACAGCATTCTTTAAAAATAATAATAATCAGGGCAAAATAATCATTACTAATGATGGGGGGGGGGGAAAGGAGTTTAAATGTTTTCACTGTCAAATATACATAATTTGAATGGCAAGCAATGACAACTAAACGAATATGATTTTCATGAGGAAATATGGTGACACATTTTACACCTACTTTAGAAGTTAAATGATTTTTTTTAAAAAATGGTTGTTTATGATCCCAAATTATGAACAGAAATTGTGTTTAGACAGACACAAATAGATTACATTTTAATCCAAGTTGTCCTTTTCTTACCTAAACACCAAACGTTTTAGGATTTCATGTTTCTCCTTGAGCAGCTACACAGCACAAACTCAAAAGCAGTAGTAAAGGGAATACGGCTCCTTGCCTTATTTAATTCGTGTCAACTGTTGCAAGGGAAACCACACCTTAGATTATGCTCTTGGCAGGTAAAAAGGTTCTCAGTTCAACTTTAGCTCTTGCAAATCCTTTATTCTGGATTTTTAAAGTCACTTTGAGAAACTGTTCTAAGTAAACAGTTTGTTCAGTAGGAAAGTAACTACAAAGTGTCATATTTCCTTTTTTTTTTAAATCACAAAAATAATTCTGAGAAATGAAAAATGAACAGAGCATATCCAGATTTTATTTAGACTGAATGGCTTTAAATATAGATCGGGACCACTTACCTGATAGAGTTCTTCTAAATTGTACTTAATTGAAGTACTGTTTTGGATAGCTTCCACAGCTTCTTTCAATTTTTGCCAGGTTTCATCTGTGTAGTTTTCAGGCAATTTAGGTTTATCTAGGATATAAACAAAGGTTGAGATCCTGTTTAAGGAGAGCAGAAAATTCTAGTTGTTTTATAAATGCGAAGATGACAAATTTGCAAAAACACTCTAGCTTCCACTAAAACATAAAGAAAGTCTCTTTAGGCATACATCAGATTCTGCTTTCACTGTTAGGTAGCAATGAAATTCTAAGTTTCAACTTGACTCACAGTGTTCAAGTCACCCTGTTGTGCCTGCACATCACAGCACTTGTAGCAGATACCATACACCGGTCTATAAACTCTGCAATACCTAATGTCTTAACAGTTCAAGTGAAAAAATATCGTCAGTCTATACTTTCATTAATACTGATTTTTTATTAAGCTAGCAGCACAGGACAAAATAATTAGAAAGTGACATACAGATTGATCATCATGTGTTGGTAAAATGAAGCCAGCCCTTTTTAGAGATGTGTGACATGTTCCAAGACAGATAACTGTACCAAGTGGAAAACTGGTGAAGGAGACCCATCCCATCAATTTATGCAGGTTTTAAGCTATATTTACACAGGAAACATTATAGACATTATAGATTATAGACCTTTGTTTGCAAAGAAAATCTTCCAATCTGAACCAATGCAGTGGTGTTTTCTTAGGTCTGCAGGTTCTGGGCAGTAGGTGTTTGTTATGTTTTTCAAGCCCTGTTCTTTATGTTCAAGTATGTCAGACTTGGAAAGATTCAACTCCACTATCATTTAGTACAGCCTTCTTTCCATAGCTCCTCCCCACTGTACATTACCTTCAATAAAAAAGTATGTAAAAGAGGTTAACAAAAATTTCCTAAGTCAAATCCTCAGTGCTGTGGTGAGTTTAATTTTTAAATCATAAATCTAACCACAAAATGATTGCCTAAAGCAAGTTTATGGAAATATTTGGGGATTTTTTCAATGACTTTTTTTTTTTTATATTAATTAGCTCAGTAACAGGATCCTGTGAGTAACACTAGCTTCTGGCAAGGGCTGGAAGTGCAGCAGAAGTAGAGACCTTAACACCTACGAGATGGAGAGTCTCTTACAATGTTCAACAGGAACCCTTCTGAACAATTAACAAAAATGGATGAGATGCCTAAATGATTGGTTCTCACTCTCTTTTAGCCAGGATCATAGCCACATCTCAAGGCATCAGAAAGTATAAGGGGTTTCAGGACAGAGCAAACTTAGAATTCTAAAAACAAAATACTTAAGTCAAGTGATCATTGTTCCAGGAGGAATATTGGGATATGGCGAAGGGAGGGTAGGGAGTTTAAGGAGAAAGACATGTACGCTTTCAGGTCAAGTTTGGCCCACAGTTTAAGTTTTGCAAACCCAGTTTTTAAACAAAATTAAGACAACAGAAATTTGTGATTTTTTTGGGGGGGTGGGGTGGGGGGGAGGAAGTCATAATAGAGACGTATATTTAAAACAAAATACCTATTTCCACACAGTGTCGGCAATATTCCAGCATTATGTTAGTTTCCCATTCAGGTTCTTATGCACTAAGTAGAAATGCGATTAGCCCACTTTCTCTGTCAAAGCTGAGTGAATTTATACATAAATAAAACAGTGAAAAATTACTGTTTTAAAAACGTATTCTAATTTTAATAAGGTGTTCTTAACAACACAGATAAGGGCAGAATTAAACAATATTTTCAATCTGTCATTTAATACTGACTCAATAAATAGCAGTCACAGAGCTGGTACATTTTTGAAGTGTCAGACAAAACAACAATTTATAATATGCAACAAGTGCTCACAAGAATGTGTAAGCTACAACATTAAACAAACAATAAAAAAAGTTGTGAAAAGCTACTGCCCATATTCCGTTCACCTATAACCTGTAAGAGAAGCCATAAACGAAGACTAGACTTCAGTTCTCACTATCATGCATCACCATCCTAAAATTCCAGAACTGAGTCAAACTAAATGAGGTTAGTGCATTCCGCAGTAGGATGGAAGAACTTTTCATAAATGCTATCATGAATACCACAGAGCAAAGTTATAATCTAATTTGAGCACCATAAATTAGCACTAGATATAGATTCACTAAAAACTTACTGTCCTGAATAAGATAAAAAGCCCCTCTCCTCTTGTATATCTTTAAAGCATATGAAGCACCTTAGTATCTTTTGGGATGCAAATGTATAAACCACCGTTTGTTTAATGGAGGGAGGAGAACAGGAATAGGGAAATATGTTGTCAGACTAATATGAGGTGGTGTAGAGGAAAGAAACAAGGAAAGCTGTATGAAGCTTAGATTTTGCCCATGGTTTTCAGGTAAAGCGACAAGCAGCTCCTTGAAAGCTATGCACATTCCCTGCCTGCTCCTATAGTGGCCCATAATACAGCTGAAATAGCTCTCAGGCAGCATCACATCAGCCCAAGCTTTGCTTCTCTGCTTCTGCAGCACTCAGCTCTGCCACAACGCTGCCTGGCCTCACATGGCACTCCAAAACTCAAGCAACAAGAGCAGCACACATCCTTCTGGTGAGAGGGTGGATAGAGAAGTAGGGCAACAAGGAGAGGAAAAGGCCAAAAAAAAAAAAAAAAGTATGCCAATGCATTAAGAGACCTGGAGAAGAGCATCTCAATCATAAAAGCTTAGTAATCACCTACAAATGTAAGTTATTTAAAAATGAAATAAAATAGGCAGAGACCATACTGTGATGGACAAAATGAGACGGACAATTAGCCATTTTTAAGAAGATATCTTCTGCAGAGACTTGTCAAACACACTGGACTAAACTATTTGTTGTTTCTGGAGTTGGAATTACTACATTAGGGATATCAAATGGTATCATTCTGAATAAGGGTGATTTAAAAGCAAAAATCAGGAGTATGAGGTCTCAAATCCTTCCTCTCAAAAGAGGCAATGAGAAGTGCCTTAAAAGTAATCCCAAATGATGGAGTTTGCCTCCAAGTGCGTATTAGATTTGGCAAGTCTACACCATAAGATATTATGTTTCCCTTTTACATACAGATTCAGGCGTTCATCACAGAAGAGTATTTCCAATAAAACCTATTTACAAGCTAACTGGATAGCTTGTCATGCTGAAATAGCACATGAGTTGAGTGTCAACTCATCAAAGGTGAGGACAAATTATGGCTTGTTATTACCTTTAAAGTTCTTGATCACTAACTTCTTGGCAGAGCCAGGTTTACTGTTGGCGAAACTGGAGACCGTGGAGGAGGCAGCTTTGGTCAAGCCATTTGCATGGTGCCCCACAGCCACTGAAGAAATTAAAAGGCTTTTATTTTTGAGCTGTTGCTGGTGCTGCTGCTGAAAAGAGGCAGCAGGAGAAGAGGATGAGGAAGACTCTTCAGCCATCTTCACATCGAGTCCAATAAAATCCAAGGAGTCCTCAAAGCGCAGCTTCTTCTGCAGATGATGGTTGGATGAGTGGCCCCCTGAGGAGGTGGTGATGATGGTGGAAGATGATGATGAGTTGTTTTTGGAAGGAGAAGAGGAGCAGGAGGAAATGGAATCAAACTCTTCTCTTTCAGAGTTGTTGCTGCTGTTGTTTAACTTTCTCTTCTTGCAGGAGGAGGAGCTGCTGCTGCTATTACCATCAGTGGCAGGTCTGACCTCCTGAGCTGCTGCTGGGGGGTTGGGGGAAGAGAAACCTGTGGGAAACATGAACACACAGAGGTGAACAGACTGAGGGGCATCAAATTCTTTTGGTGTGACAGACAAAGAGAGAGTTAGAGTCAGTCTCTGGTTTGTCTTCTCTCAGAGGAGTCTCTCAACTCCTCCTTTTTGCCAGCAGAGTCGTTCAGTCCCCCCCCTTCACTTTCTTCTCTCGGTAGAATCACTTATTTCGTCTTTTCACTGCTCCTTTGTTTCTTCTCAGTGGTTTCTCATGCCTCTCTTGCTTCTACGCCTCTCAGCAGCGTCTCTCTTCCTTCTTCTCTCCACCCACTGGCCTCTCCCAGTCCTCCTCGCTACACCTGTATTCTACCTTTTCTGCTCCCACTGGAGTCTCTCTCCTTCTTTTGCTCCTACCCGCTTCCTTCAAGAGGAAATAAAAGGGTGGGTAGGTGAGTCTCTCTCGCTCCCTCTTGTCTATAGACCCCTTTCTCCACCTCCTCCCTTCCCCGTTTCCTTCCTTCCTCTTCTTCTCCTCAGCCTCCACCCCTCTCTCCTTTTCCTCTCCTCTCGCTTTAGCTCCCCCCGCTCTCCCTCCTCCCCCCTCTCTGCCTCCTTCGCTCTCTCCCGGGAGGGGGGGACGGGACGGATCGGGGCTTGTTATTGTCAATACAAGGGAGAGAGGGAGCCTAAAGATGGCGGCACATCCGGCCGCCAGGCATTCTGGGAGACACCCGCCCGGAAACTCTGCCGAAGGCCCCAGAGCGGTGGAGGCCGGAGGAGGAGAGGGTCTCTCGACACCGACAGACCGAAGTATGGGGCGGGGGAACAGCCTCCCTGCGGGGACTTCTCCCCACTCGCCGTCTGTCTTAACCTGACACCTTCTACTACCCCTTCCGCTACCCTCTGACCTACCGGAAGTGATCATGGTGCCGGCTGCTCGCGCCGGGTGACGGGATGGTTCGTTATCCCCCTCGCGCTCCGGAGCGTGGGATACGTCGTACGCCAGGAGGCGTGGCTACAGCACGACTCCGCGTGGCGGGAGCAGGGGGAGGGGTTGGGCTGGTTCCCTGTAGGGTCCCGTGCCTGGGTAACGCCCGCCCACCTCAGCCCTGGGATAGGCTTGGTTTGATCCTTGTCGGCTCCCGTACCTCTGCCCTGTCGAGAGAAGTACGTGCAGGCCCGCGTGGTGCCTGGGCCACTCCCGCTTGTCCAGCTCGGGGAGGGGGCGGCTGGGGCCCGGCTTCTCCCACGCTCGCTCAGGCGGCGGGGCTGCCCCCTGGTGCTGCTCCCTGGGACTGCTTCCTCCCCCTTAGCCGCTGCCCTCCCTGCGGGCGCGGACAGAGCCGGCCCGGGGGGAGGGGGCCGCTCCCCGCCCACTGAGCTCGCGGCTGCCCGCTCCCGCCCTGCGGCCGGGCCGCTCCGGGCCTGCCTCCCCTGGGCTGTGTGCGCCGGGGGGGGTGCCCGTAGTCTCACGGCCCTGCCTCCCTCGGTGATCCGGGGGCAGCTGGGTGGAATCCCCTCTCGGCCGCCGGACGTCTGTGCCCTGGCTCTAAGCCGTTCCCGCGGACGTGTCTGGCTGCGTAGGGCGTGTCCTCCTGCGCGCTGAGACCGCAGACGTTAAGGCTAGAAGCGACCACCTAGTCTGGCCTCTGTCCTGCACAGTGCAGGCCCAGAACCTGGCCCCTGCACACACCTTCAGCTGCTTTGTGTCCCTCAGGCTGCAGATCGTGTTGTCTTCCTGCCTGCCCCTCTTGTGGTTTCGCAGAAATGACTGGCCCGGACCCTGAACGGTTGTGGGGCAGACACCCAGGTATGCTTGGCTGCTCCCCCATGCAGTGCATGTACTGCAAAAACTCACAGTCAAGATAACGTAGCTGCATTGTCACCCTGGCCTTATGCCTATGCAGACATACTGTAAGCTACCTGCTTTACAGCTGGGGAAGTATTCTGGAACTCTTGCACTTTTCTAGTGCCTTCCATGTGAGGATGTTCTCCCAATATTAACTAGGCGTTACCAGCCCTTGGAGAAGCAGGTACGTATTTGACAAACGGGGGGACTGAAACAGCTGAAGTGCAGCGACTTGCCCAAAGCTGTGGTAGTGCTCGAAAGATTCCAGATTTTAGAAATCCTGGTTTTGTTCTTTAACCACTAGGTACCACTCACTCACACAATGGCAAAGAGTAATATGCAAACAAGAATTGAATTAGAAAGTTGGGCTAGACTTATTTAAATGATGGTATCTTTGATCTTGTTCTCCAATTTCAGACTTTAGTCAGTGGTTGGCTTAGAGTGGAAAAGGAGGATTTTCCCCCCACAGCTAATTCTGCAAACATCAGGTGGGTTATTTTTGAGAAAATTATAACTCTTGTGAAAATTTGCATTAGATCAAAATTTAGCAAACTTTAATCAAAATAAGTTTTTGGCTTTTTTATAGTTTAAGAGTCAGAACCATTGGCATCAGGATGGAGATAATTAGATCGCTTTCTTAACAGCCTTTTGTGGTACTGGTGTGTTTTCATCAGAAGAAAAAAATAATCCACTGAGTGTACTGTTGTGAGTCACTGAGGACTGAGATATATTTGTGAAAGTAACAAAACAAGCTGTCAGACCCTGTTGCTGCAGACAGTGTCAAAGGACTACTCACAGGAGGTCACACCTGCTTTTTTTGGGCAGAAGAGGTCCTCAAAAAGAGACTGTTGGCAGCTATGTTATGATAGAAAAAGTTATGCTAACTTGTTTTGACGGAAAGTATGGTTCGCAGAGACAGAAGTAATTTTACTGAGTTTTGCTGGAAAAAATTTGTTTGGTCTGAATAATAGAAAAAAAAACTCCTGAGTCCTAAAACCTAATTGCAATGATGGATGGAAAAATAACTCAGGAGTGTTTTCTCTAGATTCAAGATATTTTGAACTTGCTTTTGAGTGGATGCATAATAGAATAAGTGTGTAATTGCATGGTTACTAATACAGATGCTCCCTGGGTTATGCAAGACCCGACTTGCGCAAATTCGACCTTACGCAAAAAGTTCCATAAGGCATAAATAAAATTTTTGAGTTGCGAAAATATTGCATAGTGTATGGAAATGCAAAGTACTGTACAGACGCTCCCTGGGTTACGCAAGACCCAATTTATGCAAATCTGCACTTACGGAAAAAGTTCCTTAAGCTAGAAATAGGAGGTTGTTTTTTGTTTTTTTTTGCGTAATGTGTATACGTTTCTGACTCATGCAAAATTCAAGTTACGCAAGGCTTTCCAGAACGGAACAATTGTGTAAGTTGGGGAGCGTCTGTAGTGCGGTGTGCAGAGGAATACAGCAGTAGCATCTCCCACAAGGGAAGGCTTTGTGCTCTCACAGCCTCTCAGTCTTGTGTTATTTCAGTGATACTGTATTTCTGTTGTTTCACCCTATTATTTCATTCAAATCATGCCTGGAAAGCGACCAAGTGATAGCAAGAGTGCAAGACCAGTTCGTAAGCGAAAGAAGATTGATTTAGAGCAGAAAATGAAAATAGTGAAAAAGTATGAAGGCGGACAAAGCCTGTCATCAATTGCTCGTGAACTCGATTTGGCTACCTCAACAGTGAAAAGTATTTTGAATGATAGTGCACGCATAAAAGAGCATATGAAAGGGTCTGCTCTTTTAAAATCAACAGTCATAACGAAGCAGCGTTCTGGTGCTATCTATGAAATGGAAAAGTTATTAACAATGTGGATGGAAGATCAGATTCAAAAACGTGTGCCGCTTAGTCTAATGATTATTCAAGCGAAGGCTAAAAGTATTTTTGAAGACGTAAAGGGAAAATACAGTGATCCTAACGCAAAGTTTGTGGCTAGTCATGGGTGGTTTAATAGATTTAAACAACGTGCAAATTTTCACAATGTAAAAGTGAGTGGTGAGGTTGCTAGTGCGGATACAAAAGCAGCTGAAAAGTATCCCGAAGTGTTACGAAAACTTATAGAAGAATATGGTTATACAGCCCAGCAAATCTTTAACGTCGACGAAACTGGATTGTTTTGGAAAAAAATGCCGGACAGAACAAACATTTCAAAAGAGGAAAAGATGATGCCAGGGTTTAAGGCTTCGAAAGATAGGCTAACACTTTTGCTTGGGGGTAATGCAGCTGGAGATTGCAAATTGAAACCGTTGCTTGTTTATCATTCAGAAAATCCCTGTGCATTTAAAGGCATTAGCAAGGCTACCCTTCCAGTTCATTTCCGTTCAAATCGAAAGGCTTGGATCACAATGGCACTTTTCAAAGACTGGTTTATAAATTTGTTTATCCCTGAAGTGGAAAAATTCTGCAGAGAAAACGACATCCCATTCAAGATTATGCTTATCGTCGATAATGCTCCTGGACATCCTGCAAATTTAGACGACTTTCACCCGAATGTAAAAGTCGTGTTTCTGCCTCCTAACACGACGTCACTCCTACAGCCCATGGATAAGGGGGTCATTGCTAATTTTAAAGCCTATTATCTACGAAGAACATTTGCACAGGCAGTAGAAGCAACTGGCAGAGAGACTGGCAAGACTTTACGTGATTTTTGGAAATCGTATAACATTTACCAAGCCATCATAAACATTGCTAAGGCCTGGGCAGAGGTTACCCAAGTTTGTTTGAATGCCGTATGGAAGAAAGCGTGCCCACAGTTCGTACGCAGCTTTAAAGGTTTTGAAAAAGACGAAACATATGAGGAGGTGGCAGATGAAATTGTGAAGCTTGCCAAGCAGCTTGAGCTGGAGGTTGATATTGGTGATGTGGATGAGCTTATCGAATCCCATGGAGCTGAATTATCAAATGAGGATCTCATGGAATTAGAAGCAGCAAAAGTAAAAGAGCAGACTGAAGCTGAGGATGAAGTTGAAGAAGTAGAAGAGCCACGACACTTCAATACCAAGGAGATGGCACTTGCATTTCGTGAGATTAACTCTGCAATGGCAAGATTTGAGAAGATGGACCCCAATTCCTCAAGATTCTTGAAAGTTAACAGAGGCATTGACGAAACGCTGGCCTGTTATAGACAGATGTATGAAGAGAAGAAAAAGGCCACTATCCAGTCATCTCTCGATAAGTTTGTAAGGAAGGTTGAGAGGTCTGCAACGTCCACATCTCCACAGCCTTCCACCTCCAAAACCCCCTCTGACGACTCTGATGATGTAATGCCTATCTCCTCCTCTTTTTCCTCATTTACAAATTAAGCCCATTGTCATCCACCACCAAAATGCAGCCTTCAGTGTGCCAGGATAACAATAGGATTAAGGTACATGCAATATTTTTTGTTGTAATTGTTTGGTTTTTTTATGCTGGCACAATATATGTTTCCGTCTTATGTAAAATTGGGGTTATGCAAGGCTTTCCGAAACGGAATGATTGCGTAGGTTGAGGAGCGTCTGTAGTGTAATAAGAAAGATAAAATATAACAGTGTTGCTTTTATTATCACTTAATTTTTTAGCCTAGTTAGTTTAGCTAGTCTTTATCAGTTTGTTTTTTCACTGTCCACTTGCTCATTTCTCCTTAAATTATTCAAGGATTTTAAATGCTGTATATTTAGAACCTGATGCTGAAAGGTGATTTCACTGGAAGTTGAGCATGCAAAGCAGCTTGCATGAGGTCCTCTGCATAGAAATTTTGCTACTAATAAAGGTATTATGCAACCTAAGAAACAGGCTTCTGTGTAAGTCTTGGTGAGATTAAGAATGATGGACAGTTGTATTACAAAACTTCGGTTTAAATGCTTCGAGGTTTATTCAAAGAGGCTCTATGCAAACAAATTCAGATCATGCAAAAACTCAAGTAGCCTTGAAGTCTTTGTTTGCAGATATGCCTCCAAAGACAGTCATGTGTGGAAGAGAACCTGGGGGAATTGGAAAATAGATAGTGATGTCCTGCCGTGGGACCCAGTGAGACCGAAAGAGTTCAAGAAGGGAGATGCTAGCTTCCCATTGAAAAAAACCTCTATGTGAACCCTGGGGCCAAATTATGCCCTCAGTTATACTGGTGTAAAACCACTGACTTATTTGGCTACGCTGAAATTACTCCAGGTTTACTCCAGTGTTACTGAAGGCAACATTTGGCCTTATATTCTTAATACTGTCTGTATATTGTGTGAATATAGTAGTTTCTTAACTGTAGTCCTCTAAAAAGGGTTACCGTGTCTAGCCAGCCTATGATTACTAAGGTGTAGCTGTATTACAGAAAATTAATATGTCTTCCAAAGAGCTCAAGAAAATCCTCTTGGAATAGTTTGTCATTGTGACAAATTTTCCCTCTTGTTCATAGTCCAGTGAGAGAATAACAAGACTATTTGTGCTAAAGATAAAATGAGGCACCTGATTATTTTTTTAAATGAAAGATAATTGCTTTTAAAATTACTTATACACTTGAGTATTTATATAATGTTGGAGTTCTTTCATCTCTTTGTATTTTGTACATTTATCATTTTCCTTGTGTATATTTATTTTACTGCTTGAATAAATGTTGCTATTTATGCAGGTACCATTTTACCCTCTGTACTACAGCTATAATTTCATTAAGCATTAGGCCCTAGTTAAATGTACAGTATCAAGGTTGGCCAGTTCACTTTGCCTGGGAAAACAACCTCACAGTTTCCATACACTCTGGGTTCAATCCTGTTCTCAGTGAAGTATATGGCAAAACTGCCATTGGCTTCAACAAGAGCAGGATTGGAGCCCATATGTCCTTTTTCCTTTTCTGTTAGCTATATAAAGAACCAAAGCACTTATGTCTAGTCAGACTAGAAAAAGATTGATGGATACTTTCTCTAATCTATTTTAACTATCTAATCTATGGCTTTTACTGTGCTAATCACCATGGTGGTGATTGTACATCCATTATCACAACCATCAGCAGACTAAATATAATTTGGTCCTAATCAGCGATATAAAACATAACTGTCTTCACCAGAACCCATTCCCCCTTCCGGCAGCTGGGATCTTCATGTGAAGCCACTGTTGTTCCGTTCCTCCTCCACCTTCAGGGATGTCTCTTTCCCTGTCCTCACCTGTGGCACCAGGATCTCCTCCGGTGACAGACTCCCTGACCAGCCCCAGGGTTCAGTCTTCAAGAGTCGGACCTTTTTCCACCCTGCAAAAGATAGGGCCTTGTTTGGGATTTAGAGGGTGGGGAAGGATAGCTTTTGTTCCGGTTAATTTTAAGATTTTGTTTGTTTAAAAATATTCTGTGTTGAATAAGGTTAATAATTACTTCCGGTTTCTTTTTGAAGGACTATTTTTTTGAAAGAGTGGAATAACACCTAGGAAAGCAGTGTTAAGGCTGCAAGTAACAAACAAGCAATGCTTCTGAAAGCATAATAAAAGCTCTGTTGTGCAATAGCTAGGGCCCTACCAAATTCATGGTTCATTTTGGTCAATTTTGTGGTCATAGGATTTTTAAAACAGTAAATTTAATGATTTGGGCTATTTAAATCTGAAATTTCACAGTGTTGTAATTGTAGGGGCCCTGACCCAAAAAGGAGTTGTGGGGCGGTTATGTACTGCTACCCTTACTTCTGTTCTGCTGCTGGTGGCAGCTGCCTTCAGAGCTGGAGAGCGGCGGCGGCTGCTGGCTGGGAGCCCAGCTCTGAAGGCAGAGCCACCACCCCCAGCAGCAATGCAGAAGTAAGGATGTCATGGTATGGTATTGCCACCCTTACTTCTCTGCTGCTGCTGGCGGGGCGCCGCCTTCAGAGCAGGGCACCTGGACAACAGCCGCTGCTTTCTGGCCACCCAGATCTGAAGGCAGTGCAGAAGTAAGGGTGGTAATACCATGTCCCCCCTAAAATAAACTTGTGACCTCCCCAATAAATCCCTTTTGGGTCAGGACCCCCAATTTGAGAAACACTGGTCTCCCCTGTGAAATCTGCATAGTATAGCGTAAAAGCCCACCCAAAAAAAAAAACAGATTTGACAGGAGGAGACCAGATTTCAAGGTCTGTGACGCATTTTTCATGGCTGGGAATTTGGTAGGGCCCTAGCAATAGTTAATAACATTTTCATAGTGGTACTAAAGAAAACATTTCAATCCATGTATCAAAGTGATTAATCTGTAGTCAGATGTTAAAAGGTAACAAGGAAAAATAATCAGTGTGGACCTATTACAGTGCAATAGGTTTGTGATCAATTTAAAAAATATTTAAACTACCTGCTAATTTTAAGAAATTACTTAAAAATGTAAAATAGAAGACTTCCTGTATGAGAGCTTCAGGTCTCAGTTTGTCTAGTGTAGTTTACAGCAAAATCTCACCCCTAGCATCAGAGGAACATAAGAATTGCTATACTTGATGAGACCCATGGTCCTTTTAATCCAGTATCCAGTTTTTGATAGTGGCTATTACCAAATGCTTCAGAGGAAGGTGTATGAAATATTTTAGAAGAATTATGGAATAACCTTCTCACAGAGAAAGTTTCTTCCTAATACCTCTCATGTAGCGGTTGGCTTATGCCCTGAAGCATGATGATTTATATCTTTTCCAAACTTTAGGGTTTTTTAGAATCTGTACTATTTTACCTCTGGATGTTCTCATTATATCTATATAAATATCTATGCTTTTGGCTTCAATGATATATTGTGGCAATGAGTTGCACAGGATAATTGTGTGTCTAATTTTTTTTATCAGTGTTAAGTGCTGACTCTGGAGTTCACGGAATGTCTCTGTTCTTTTATTATGAGAAAGATCAAGCTCTTTGATTCACCCTATCATCTCTAGATTATTATTTAGTATACCTTTGCCCTGTCCCCTCTAATTTGTCTCCTCTCTAAAGTAAACAGCCTTAATCTTTTCAAGTGGGGTGTGTGGGGGGTGTGTGTGTGTGTGTGTGTTGTATAACAAATACTGGAGCTGCAGAGAGAGTCTTATTTGAAAAATAATCACTATATGCTATTTTAAGGCACAGTATTACTCTGAAAAATGACTATGTAAAAATAGAACCTCTATTGAGTCAGATGCTCACTGTGTGAGTTCCAGGTTGTATCCTGTTGACTTCAGGGACAAAAATAACATTGTTGCTTTTATTCCTGTTAGCCATACAGCTTGTAGGGAATGGGTTGGATTCTATTCCTTCTTGTGCATCATCAATATAATCGTTTACTAAATTACAATCAGTTAGACTTGTGCAGCCACATTGAGAACAATACTTTAGCACTTCAAAAATATAGACAAAATGGAAGGAGTTCAGAGGGGAATCAATAAAAGTGACCAGGAGCTAGAAGGACTGATTTATGAGGGAAAATTAAAGGTTTATGCCTCCCAGAATCAGGCCCTAACACCGTGAAATACAACTTAGGCTATGTCTACACTAGAGACCTTAGAGCTTCTCCCGCTGACATTGCGTTGTGTGCACTACTGCTTATGCTGGTCAAACTATGTCTCTCAGGGTGTGTGTTTTCACACCCCTGAGTGACATAAGTGGTAGTGTAGACATGGCCTAAGGAGGGTAAGTGACAACTGAGAAGGTGGGATGTAACCATTCATTTTCTACAATATTTGAAGATTATGAACGCTAAGGAGGGAGAGGAATTACTGAGGGTGATGTCCCCTGACAACTAGGAGTATTGGGATGAAATTAAGAAAGGGAAAATTTAGGCTGAATATTAGGAAAAATGTCCAGGTGATAAGAGGCTTCAGAACAGACTGTTAATGGAAGAAGTGGAAACCCTATCACTTAAGTTATTTAAACTGAAGAAAACAATATAAATGTACCTTGGGAATAATCCCATATTGGCAGGGACAAGGACTAGATCAAATAGGTCTTTCCCATTTTAATGTGATTGCATGGACTATGCAGTTTAGTGGCAAATTTAAATCCTTTAATTATTGCACTTACTGGCAAGTAGAAAGTACAATAAAACTTTCCACTTTGTCCTCTCTTGGCTTTGTCATGCAAATAAAAACCATACTGACAGTCTTTTTGGGTAAGGAGATGTGATGGAGAAATGCAGATTGTTTGCACCAGGAGGCTCCATACTATCTTGCTTTAGTAACAGAGGTACTTCTCTGATGGATTATATCTACTAAAGGGACAACCCATCCTAAATGCTCAAATACTGAGGGACAATCTACACTCATTCCTATATCTGCTTTCTACAACCAACTCTCTGTATAACTTTTCATGAGTGGTGTACCCGAGTATTTGGATTCTAATATCTAAACTAAGGATCGGCAACCTTTGGCACGCGGCCCGTCAGGGAAATCTGCTGATGGGCTGGGACGATTTGTTTACCTGCAGCGTCCGCAGGTTCAGCAGTTTGCAGCTCCCACTGGTTGCGGTTCGCCGCTCCAGGCCAATGGGGGCTGCGGGAAGCAGTGGTCAGCACATCCCTCGGCCTGTGCCTCTTCCCGCAGCCCCCATTGGCCTGGAACGGTGAACTGAGGCCAATGGGAGCTGCAAACGGCTGAACCTGCGGACGCTGCAGGTAAACAAACCGTCCTGGCCCGTCAGCGGATTTCCCTGATGGGCCGTGTGCCAAAGGTTGCCAATCCCTGATTTAAACTGTCATTAAATTTAATCTAAATTTGGGTTATTGCAGATTATGTATTATATGTTTCTTATGAGTTTTTAAACAAACTTTGTATTTGTGGATAATCTAAGCACTATAACCGGATGTACAGACACACTTTTCTCAACCTGTATAAATGTAACATTAGCTTTAATAAAATTTTTAAATTTTCTCACCCTGCTCTAATACTTTGTCAGCTATGGCTTTCATGACCTTGAATTTGGTCTGCTAAAATTCTGTATGTATTTTGTTGTTTTTATAAACCGGGTCAGTGGTTCACAATATAAGGAAGGATTTTACAGTTTGGGAGATGAATTAACCCATTGTGGTAAATTTACAGAAAGGGAAACCTCACTGGTACACGTGCTCTAGATTCACACATAAAATAGCATTCATTGTCAAAATACACATTGATAAGTGTTTGTAAAAGGAGAATAGTGTAGTTTGGTATTTGACATAAGGATATGGACTTTGGTTTACATTGTGAGACTTCTAGTAGTAACCTTCAGTTATAACTGGTCCCACATCTGTTGTCATAATGCATTTAAATGTTATTACTTTAAAGTATATAAACCTACAGAATCAAAATGAGTCACTTTCTTAACATTCTCTCTCAATCTTGTTATTGCTGTTGATTTTAGTTTGCACATTTTCACTTCCTGATCACTCCTTTGTCAAATCTTGAATGAATTCCCATTACACACATGCAAACACAATCTCTTCATTTGCAGATTTGGTTAATGAAACATTTTAAACTAGTTATGTCTTTATTTTTTCATTTTCTCCTGGAATATCCAAATTTTAAATAGGATGTTTCCTATTCCCATATTTCATGCAAGTGGGTATGGTAATTATAACTCATCTCTTGGTGTCTTGTTTGGTTCCATTATATGTACAAAAGTTCTCAAAATCTTGTGGACCCCCTTGGTTTTAATTTAGATTTATGATTAAAGTAGCTGGTAGATGCTAACAGATGAGAGATAAATGTCCAGCTTCTGACATCTGATTACATCACTTAGTTACCATATGTCCATTATTGCTGCCAAGTTTTCTTAGTTATGCTGGTGTTAATGAATTCACCCCTCCCATAGCTCTTTTCCCCATGTGGTATTCATTCTTCTGCCCTTCATATCCACTTCCAGCTTTTAATTGTTTGTGCGAAGCCTGTTCAGATATTTCCTACCAGAATAGATGACATGTGTTTCCTTTACAGCAGTATGCAGGGAGTGTGCTGTATTTACATAGGATTCCATCTTTCTACTCTGGTAATTTAAAACAGCATAACTCCATGCCGGTTCTATTTAACAATCCGTATCTTACAATTGCTGACACTTTTCTGGAATCTCATTCTCTTTTTTGTTTTTTTCTGTGATGACAACACAATACTTCTATGTCCCCCATCACTATACTATCTGAGCACCTCACAAAAAGTAATGAATTTACCTTTGCAGCAGCCATGAGGTATGGAAGTATTATCCCTGCTTGACAGACGGGGGACTAAGGGATGAATTGTGAAATCCTCAGTGGACCTGACGTTGGTGACAAAACTCACATTGACTTCAATGGAGCCAGGATTTCACCCAAAGAGATTAAGGCCCAGATTAGTGGAAGTTAGGAACCTAAATAACTTTTGAGGATCTGGGCCTAAGTGATTTGGCTATGATCACCTATTAAATCAGGAGAGCCAGGAAATGAACTGAGATTTCCTTCATGCCTGGGTGGTACCAACTACAAGTCCGCCCTCCCAAGTCTCCTCTTATAGCTGTGATTATGGAGCCCTTGTTGCAGCTCCAACGTAATGGTTGTAATTTACTTTTTATAAGACCAGAATTGGTCTTCTCCAATAAAATTTTTCTCAAAACCAATCTGCGTGACATTTCTCACCTGTGGTCTCATTAGTATTTGTGTTTTAAATTTTCCCAATTTGAAGTGAATCAGACTGTTTTAGAGAAATGGAAGTGAGAAGAGGTTTTTCACTTTTTGAAAATAATTCAAACTTGTTATTGTATTTTGGAATGTCATTGCTCAAGAACAGTTTATCTGAGAAACTGTTAGGTCATTTCATCGGTATTCAGGGAAAACTAGTTCCTATTGAGTTAATTTTGAAAGGTGTTTCCAGGCAGTGGAGTCACAAAACTGAGACCTTGTCTACACTGCAAAGTTTTGTCTGCAAAAGCTGCCTTTTGCTGACAAAACAGGAAGTGTACACACTACAAAGCTACTTTTGGTGGCAAAACAACACCACCTCAATGAGAGGCATAATTTTAAAGCTTTTTGCGGCAAAGTTAAAGCGACAAAGCATCAGTGTAGACATAGCTGTTTGTTTTGTTGATGTAACTGGCATCTACCACTATCCCACAATGCCTGCTGTAACTGCTCTGCTCACTGTTTTGGTCTCTCTTGCCCTGCAAGCATGCGCCCCTCCCGTTTCAAAGCTCTGGGAACTGGGAAGTATGACAGATTAGTGTGCTGCTCTGCTTCTGGAACAAAGAGTAAAGTATTAATCTGGAATGCTCCTGTTCTGCCCTGCCCGAGGAACACAGCTGCCTGCTGTGGGGAGTGCAGGGCTGGGAGGGAGACAACAGCTGTGCTGCTTTGACATTCCTCAGCACAGAGAGCTCACAGAGCTGCTTGGGATGCTGCTTAGGCTGGGAGAACTCGAGGGAATCACAGAACCATAGGCAGAGTGGGCTGCTTTGGGAGAGATTGCTGTGCTAAGCAGAACTGGGGAGGGCGAGGCTGACGTGTGGGGGTGTCCCCATTCCTCAGGATAGGTCGGTCATTTCTCTCTCTGTCTCTCCCCCCCCCACCCCCCTTGAAAAAGCAGCTGACAATCTACTAGGATACCTCTGGAACAATGGGATTGAGAAACCTGCATCATGTGATGCTGTACCTGCCTCAGAAGGCATTGCAAACCCTTTCCAAAGCACCCTTTGCATCCAGTTGCATGGGGGGGTCGCTACTCTCAGCCTTGATGCAAGGGCTGCTAGTTGTGGATGCACTCTGCCAACACAAGGAGCTAATGTGGACATGCAACAGTGGTTTTAATTAAACCACTTGTCTCTTTTGCCGACAAAACTTTGTAGTGTAGACAAGGCCTGAGTTACAATTCATTGAGCTTCATCTGCATCAACCCATGGGAATGGGGAGGTGTGATTAGCTTTCACAGGGACATTCCAAAGCCACAAGTGTCTTTGAATCTACTGTGGATCTCAGTACAAGCATGGAGGGCTTGGGCTTTTTGTGTTATGGTATAGTGATACTACCAATTTCCTCTCCATATTAGTATGATTTACTGTATTCCCAAAGTTTTGAGGGGGGCATGGAATAATGCTCGCTAGAGGCCCTGGCCCCAGCCTATCCCCTGCACAACAGTGTGGAGCACAGAGAGGTGCCGTGGCCTCCTTTCCTCTTCACCTACCCCCACAATTTATCCTTTCCTCTGCTAGGTGAGCTTGCTAGAGGACAGCATTGGGGCCTTTGAGTTATTAACCACACACTTTTCAATCTCCATAGGTTGTGGGCTTTCTTGGCACTCTTCCATCTCTCACAATCGGTCTGCACTGCTGACCTAACCACCTCAACCTCAGTTCAAGCAGTTCAGTTAGTAAATCCTTAGCAAGACTTTTAAGGATGTTGTACAGCGAGGCAGGGTAAAGGTGAGCAGAACCATAGGCTATGATTTCACAAAGGCTGCACTGGGGGGCAGCAGGCGTGCAAGGGTTCAGCGGTGCATGGGGCTGCAGGCCTGCGTATGGGTTAACGAGGAGGGCTGGGAAACAAGACCAGGACGGAGATGTGGGGGAGGCATGTATAACTGAGGGCAGGGTGCTGTGTCCAGACACGGGGGGAGGAGGGCAATGAGGGGCCGCGGTGACGCTGTGGCTTGGGAAGGGTGGGTCGGGCTTAGGGCGATGAGATGTCCTGATTTTATAGGGACACTCCCAATTTTTGGGTCTTTTTCTTATATAAGCTCATGTTACCACCCACCCCTTGTTCTGGTTTCTCACATTTGCTGTCTGGGCCCCCTAGCTGGGCTCTGTGCCTGAGCGAAGGCAAGGAGGGCTTGTGTGCGGGGGGGGGCGGGACACTTCACCCCACCCCGTCAAAGCCGCAAGGTGGAATGGGCGGGCAGAGCCGCGCAAACCGTCCGCAGCCAGTCCTTGCACGCATGCGCAAGGAGGCGGTGCCGCGCATTGGCCGCCGGGAGTTGTAGTGCCCCCGGCTGGCAGTCGAGCTTCCTTTGTTATGGTGAGGTGCGACATGCCGTAAAGTGGGCCCGCTTCCGGCTGGGGCTGACGGGAGAGCCGGGGCCTCGTGTGAAGCATCTAGGACTCGGAGCCCGTGGATGCCAGTTCCACCGCTAGCTCCTCCGTCCGCCCGGCCCCCCAGGGACCCGCCCGCCTCGTCTGGCCGGCACCCAGCGTCCCCAAGATGTTCAAAAAGTAAGTGGGGGGGCTGCTGCTGCTGCCGCCGCAGCGGGAGGTAATGGGCGCCCCTCGCGGAGCCGGGCCCCGCCCTCCTCGGCGGAGCTGGGGTCCCGTGCTGGCGGGCGGGGTCCCGCTGATCCCCTCCGTGGGCGTAGCGGCGCCCCCTGCTGCTGGTCGCTGGCACCGTCTTCCGAGGTACCCACCCGGCAGCACAGAGGGGCAGGGGCTGGGCTGCCTTGGCTCCGGGGCAGCCCCCCCGCCTGGGAGCCCGTGAACGTTCCCTGCCGCCAGGCTTGGGTTCACCCCCCTGGGGGCGGGGTGGGCACTTTCCTCTCCCCCCAACCGCCACAGGGCCGCCCCATCGCCCTCGCAGCCACCGCGCACCCCGGTGGGGCTGAGAGCGCCTGGCGGTAGCCAACGGTGACACGAAGGGCGTCGGTCGTAGAGATCCCGTGCTGTGCGGTGGAGCCGTACATAGGAAGACGGGTGGGTACCTCGGTATTACCATCGCTTAGCTCCTGGGCCTGGCTGGTCTTTATTCGTTGGGTGCGTTTTAAGTAACGCAGGGGATAAAATGCCCACTGATATTTCACCATTTCATTCAATGCTGTAGGCTTGATGCTCTCTTTATAATGCTGTCTTTCTGATCTTCTCTAGTGGTGTCTAATCACAAAATGAATGTTATTAAACAATTAGCCTGGCAAGATTTTTAATAGGTTCACATTATACCTAAAGATAATACTTAGGTCTAGGTAATACTTAAGCCAGCCATTAATGCAGGGGACTGGACTTCACTAGATGCTTCTTGAGGTCTCTGAAAGTGTAAATAAATGTTCAATAACTGATACAAATAAGAGGTGTCTCAAACACTGATATAATGCAGTTCTTAGCACTCTTCTCCCTTAACCTTTCTTTCGGATGTTAGGCCTGTCCCTAAGTGTAAGTGCTCTTTCCTAGGTTTTTGTACGGCTATCTAGTGGATTTCGGAGAATACATTCAAGTGGCAGATTCAGTTTGTAACTTCATATCTAAATAGTTTGGTGATAAAGTAGATCTGTGGCATTGTTAAAGCATGTAACATCTGGGATAACCTACATAATTCATTTTTTTTTAATTGTTCCCTTCACATGTATTCTGGATCTAAATAAATATATTAAATAGGCTGTATAAATAGGTTTTAGAATTATTAAAATATATTTTTTTATGTACTGAAATAACAATCAGCTTGGTAACATACATCTACCAAAGGAATGAGAGAACATGCTTTTGTCGTGTACACGCTCAAAGCTAAGATAAAGCCAGAAACACATAACAACTTGTATTAATGGAACCAAATGGGAAAAATTTAGGCTCTGATTATGCAAGTTGTTCAGTGGAAGCAGAATCAAGCCCTAAAACTAGAAGTTAATGAAAACACTCCCATTAACTTTGATGGAGCAGAATCCAGCCTTTAGGGAAGACCCCTCTGTCTGGGGAGAGTATTGTTGACTTCAGTGGGACTGACCCAAACTGGGAGAATATTGGGCTTTACTTGCTGTGAAAGCAAGTATTCGGCATCTAAATGCCATTTAACTGCCACTGAAAAGTTGTAAATTATGTTGTATTACAATTATCTGATTATGTATTTCCTTTAACAAATGAGTTGCATATTGCCTAGATTAAAGTTACAAAATGTTTTTGTGGGCATTAAATTGTAACCTTTTGTGAAAGATGTACAACTTCAGTACTGCCAGACATTTGATAGCTAAATTACATGTACTTTTTTAAACTTAAAATAGTGATCATACTGGGATATTGCAGACAGTGAAGTCTGTTTTGTGACTTGGCAGGTTTGATGAAAAGGAGAACGTATCCAACTGCATCCAGCTGAAGACATCAGTTATTAAAGGCATTAAGAACCAACTGATAGATCAGTTTCCTGGTATTGAACCATGGCTAAACCAAATTATGCCAAAGAAAGATCCTGTCAAAATAGTAAGATGGTAAGTTTCTCTTCTTGTAACCTCCGGTCCCAAATTGCCTTGATGTTTGCTTATTACATACTTTTCTGTGTCCCAGCAAAATTAAGTCTTTTTTGAGAAATACTTTTTCTCTTGGGTATCATAGATGAGAGTGCATGTAGGAGCTTATAAATTATGACTAGTTCAAAAGAATCCATGTTCACTATGCTTTTGGAAAGCTATGTAAGAACTCATTCGAATGACTGAACCATCACCTGGTGCATGGCTGGTGTTACTGGGAATTTTTATCCCTCAGAATATATCTTTTTCAACACACACAGACAAAATAAAATATAAATCTTCTTCAAATCTTTTTTGCTTATGGTTAAGTAAGTGGGGTTGAGAAGAGTGTATTATGAGGAGGTGGAAACCTGAAGAGCATTTTTTCACCATATCTGCCTTCCAAGTCTGACTTGACTAATTCAATTTTTTTTATACAAAGTGCACTTGTAGTGAACTTCACTGTCAAATGTTAAATTAAAAAAACAGAGAAAGCAGACCGATAGTGACTGAAGGGCTGTGCCTCTTTTTTGTATTGCTGCTAAGGGGGGAAATGTTGAGGAACTAGGTATATGAGCTTAGTAAGGAAACTTGTGACTAAAATGTTACTGCTTGAATGTCCCGTTTCTGCATCAAACAAATGGTGAGATGCAGGAGAAACTGAATAGTATGATGCAGTAACCCAAAAAAGTAATTGGCTCTTAGAATAACTCTTTTATCTTGCAGTCATGAACATATAGAAATCCTCACAGTAAATGGAGAGTTACTGTTCTTCAGGCAAAGAGAAGGGACATTTTACCCAACGCTAAGGTTACTTCACAAATGTAAGTCTCTTGGGAGCTGGGCATAATAAGGGATGAATGGAACTCAAATAGGTTTCTGTAATTACTGTATCAAACAAAACTTACCACTTGCATATCTCTGTCATAGATAAAACAAAATAGATCCAATCAGTAAGCTGCAGGTGGAAGAAAGCTAAGTCACTTAGTTCTTTTTGCTGCGAATGTGGGATTGTGCCCTACGGCATTTTTTGTGATACTTTGTGAAATCTTGTTCTTAAATGTGCGAAGCTTCCCCCAGTTCCTCTGGGAGACTTTTCCCTGACATTCAGTCTAAATTGTTGTTTTATCCTATTTCCTCATGTTATATCCCCCTGTTCTACCCAATATTTCTTTTGGTTCTATTTTTTTTTTAATAATTGTATGTGGTTATCACGTAAATGTCCTTGTAATATGTATTTTGCTCCTCAACCCCACCCCCTTCCGCTCTAAAACATATATTTGATAAAATCCATCCCTCTGGATTTTGTTTTGTTTCTCTTCTCTGAATTCTTCCTGTTTACATTATCCTGGTACCAAAGGATAACGTTTGTGACAGCTCCTATATCCCACTGAAAATTAATGGGACTTGTGCTTCTGAGTGACATAGGTGTTTTTGAAAATATTACCTGACGTCCAGAACTGATGTCAGTATTGTAAATGTAGTTTTGCAGAGCTTCTCTCTCTCTCTCTCTCTCTCTCCCTGACACTTGTATGTTCTGATCCCTTTCTCTTTTCTGTGTGTCTGTAATCCTCACTACTTCTGCCCCATCACATCTAGACTGAAAGCTTTCTGGCGAAGGACTGCATCTTTACTTGTTTTGGGGCGTACAGATTTGGAGATTTGGATACTTTAAAACAATAACGTTGTCATTGTGAGAACCCTTACTGAAATTGTTACTAGATGCGTGGGAGATTTAGGTTCAACTATCTTAGTCATCTTCTTTGGATCAGTAGTGGATGAGAACTGTGGAGACAGTGCTCATATCCTTTGGAGAGGGTGTTGCCAAACAGCATGACCTCCAGATAACTGATGGAGTGATGATAAATCTCCCAAAAAATCTACTACCATAATAAACTCAATTTGTGATACCTGTAACTTGTTTTGTCCTTTTTAACCTGATTTAGAACATGCAGGTGTATTACTGAGTCCACCCAATGGCATGGATTACTGATGTCTGTCGTCATCCCTCCTACAGTGTGGTAAATCATAATTCTTCATTTCTCCCCCCCTGCCACCCCAGATCCATTTATTTTACCACATCAGCAGGTTGATAAAGGAGCCATTAAATTTGTACTCAGTGGAGCGAATATAATGTGTCCTGGCCTGACCTCTCCTGGAGCAAAACTTTACCCTGCTGCTGTTGATACAGTTGTTGTATCCTTCTTGGTCAGTTATATTCATGTGTGCCACAAGATGAGTGAATTGTCTATCACTGTATTTTACAAGTTAGTCATAGTCTGTCCTGAATTATCCTAGCTTTTCAAGGGCCCTACCTCTAATAGCCTGATAAGGGACAGAGGCATTCAGATCCTTCTGCAGAGTGAAGATTGTTCCATAGTTCTTACTTATGTTGGTATTGCTGCATAGTCACTAATGATTACAGTTTTGTCTGTAGTTCTTATTTAAGGGCTCATTGAGGGTCAGGATGGTGTTTCGTTAATCTAAACATAATTATTTTATTGCATAACTATCATTAAATCATCCAAACTAGCATAAAAGGAGACTGGGGAGGAGAGATGTAATTCACCACACAAAAGCAAATAAAAATAAATCTGTTGAGAGCTTTGCTCAACTGTATATTGATGAAATATTGGTCCTACTGATGTCAAAGGGACCCTTGCAATTGATCGGAGACAAGATTTTACTCTGAGCCTGTGATGGACTCCATTGAGTGTGAAGGGGGCAAGCATTCCAATCTCTGGTCTCGCCTCTCCACTGACTGAGACTGGAACAATCGGCAGATCGAAGCTGGGTGATCTAAAATGCTTCTACTGTGCTGCTACTGTTAGTTAGCATGTGTCATTGTTAGCCTTAGGGCTTGTCTACAGTGGCACTTTACAGCGCTGCAACTTTCTCACTCGGGTGCGAAAAAACACCCCCCTGAACCCTGCAAGTTTCAGGGCTATAAAGTGTCAGTGTAGACAGTGGCCGCGCTCCCAGCGCTGGGAGCTGTTCCCCTCGTGGAGGTGGGTTTTTTTCTCCCAGTGCTATGCTGCGACTACACAAGTCACGTTAAAATGCTGCTGCGGCAGTGCTTTAACGTTGCTAGTGAAGATGTGCCCTTAGTAATGAAAGAGCATACATCTGACTTCTCCGGTGGTTCTTGATGTACCCAGGACTGTGAGTCACTTTGTTACCCCCTGCCTCCAGCGAGGGGGGAGTCTGGTAGCTGGGTGGCAACTCCCTGACACCGCGAGCCCTTCACTCGCTCATGCCCTCTCCTCTGGGCTTATGTCAGCCCTTCCTTTGCCTGCAGGCTAACAATAGGTGCACCCCAGCTCATGAATCCCTTTGAAACATCCCCTTGTGATACCCAGCCCCTGACACTGGCTATTCACAGAATTTTCAGATCCTGTGCAGCATTCCCCAGTTTACTAGTTTTACTCATGTAAAGTACACAGCACCGGTGAGCGCTTAAATAAACCTACTTTTGTTTCTTCCTAAGAAAGAATAATGATTTAACTAGAAACAAGAGTGTGTGGAAACAAGTGCTTACGATATAAATTGAAAATCTCTATTTATACTTAAAATAGTTACCTTTCCTATTCAATAAAATAGATTCCCGCACCTCCAAGTTCAGTCTGTTGCAGAGCAGGGTGGTGGCTCCTCAATATCAGAATCCAAATTTTTTGTGAAAGCACCCCAGTCAGTGAATGGATTGGAAGCAGTGTGTCCTTCTCAACACAAAAAGAAAAGGAGTACTTGTGGCACCTTAGAGACTAACCAATTTGTTAGCCTCTAAGGTGCCACAAGTACTCCTTTTCTTTTTGCGAATACAGACTAACACGGCTGTTACTCTGAAACTTCTCAACACAGTTATACTGAAAACAGGTTTTGGTTTCTAGTCACAGCCAGGGTGAAGCTCTTTCGGTTGTAATGTTCTTTTTTCACCTTTAAGTGGTTTTGACTGTGTCTCTTTATCTCTGATGGTTTCCTATTCAAAGTCTCAGTAATGCGCAAGGCTAAACAATTGAGCCTTGAAAATTGCATGACTGGCCAAACAGGGCAGGATGACAACCCCACCCTTGCCCAAGTGGGACGTTACCGAGACATCCTAGTGACTTCAAGACCTTTTTTACTTCAAGTCCATAAAGCGTACTTTCAATATAGATACATTATGCCTTAAATATTACCTGTACGTACATCTCACAATGATTATTAATATTCACAAGTTACGAGCTTTCTGTAGATACCTTACATGTTACTATTTATGGATAATACCCTGCAAAATATGTTCAGTGTAATGAGTTTGTCAGGTCTGAGGTGGGAACTTATTTGTGAAGTTCAGAATACCCTTTGGCTCAGTTTGTGTCACAACTTTATTGTTTCAATTGTGTCATTGGTTACGTTCCTCAGGATTTTGGCTTCCGAGTAGTTAAAAACAACATCCCAGATGTACAACTTTAATCAGTGTATCATTCTTTTAAGGAGAGCAGGGCCATCACCTTTCCCTATTAGGTACAAAGGAAGCAGTTAAACTAACAGCAATACAGTACTGACTTTACATGTTTTTTTCTATTTCACAGCTGTTTAAAGGCCATACAGACTGTGGCTGTGTTTCTTCCCACATTGACTCAGCAGTTTAACGGACTATATTTTTTCTGCTTAACAAATCTAGAGCACTAGTTTGTTAATATTCTGCCCAGTGTTTGTTCAGTGAGACATTGTACAAGAATACAGTGCTTTAGTGCTTACAGTTATCTTTAAAAACTAAGCTCTTGAGAGTAGTTAAAGGGTAACAGTTATCCTAGTGACTATGATACTTCTGAAAAGGTGTTTCCTAATGTTCTGCTGCTTTTATTTTTTTCTGCAATGTGCTTTTTTTAAAAACAACAAACCCATATTCCTTAGCTGTATGTTGTAGGCAATAATGGCAGAAGGAAAACAACATGCACTGTGTGTCGGAGTCATGAAGATGTCAGCTGAGGACATGTGAGTCTCATTTTTAAAACTGATATACAGTATAACCTACCCCTTGTGATAATTCTTAATTACATTTAGAAGACAGTGACCTAAGCCAGAGTTTCTCAGAGTGGCTGTACTGCTGTTCCTTCCAAGTGCAGAACTCATTCAGGCGTGTTTCCTGCTGAATCATTCTAAGAAGCACAGAAAAATCTGTTTAGGTCTTTCCCCCCTGCAGAACTGCAAACCATTATATTATTTTTTTGCATGAGAGAAAGGGAAGAGGGATCATGTTCTGAAATATGGACAGTGTCAGCTTGTTACTTTTGTTTGAGGCCTTTATGAACATAAAACAGCAAACAAAAATTATCTGTATATAAAATACTTGCTAACTGATGGGACTCAATGTCCCGAGAGAGTTGTAGTTTGAGGTTTAGGAGGCTTGAGTCCATCACAGTGATGCCGTGAACTTTTCATGTTTGCCAGGACAGTAGAGATTAGAAGTCTGGCAGTCTTTATCTCTGCCACTTGCCCTTTTTCTTCATGTTGTTCTCTTGTCCTAACCCTAGTCCATCTCCCATGCATAGAATTCCTGCTTGCTGAGGTTAGATAGCTTGGCTAAGTTTCTTCTGGAACTTAGAGGCCCATTCATGGGAGAGAAGCGAAGTGAAAAACTACTAGAGGAGGCAGTAGAGAAGAGAATGGTTTGGGGGAGGGATAGCTCAGTGGTTTGAGCTTTGGCTTGCTAAAGCCAGGGTTGTGAGTTCAATCCTTGAGGGGGCCATTTAGGGATCTTGGGGCAAAAATTGGGGATTGGTCCTGCTTTGAGCAGGGGGTTGGACTAGATGACCTCCTGAGGTCCTTTCCAACCCTGATATTCTGTTAACAGAAAGGGATGTTTCTTTAGCTGCAAAAGGAAGGAGGAGGAAACCTTTATATCCTATTATTAATGTAAGTTTGTTTTGTTTTTTTCCCAAAAGCACCTAACTGGCTTAGGCCGTGTCTACACTTAAAATGCTACAGCGCTGCAGCACTTCAGTGTAGACACTCTCACTACAGCATGGAGGGGTTCTCCCATTGCTATAGGTAATCCAGCTCAATCAGAGGCGGTAGCTAGGTCAATGGAAGAACTCTTTAGTTGACCAAGTGCTGGCTCCACTGGAGGGTTAGGTTGGCATAGCTATGTCTTTTAGGGTGTGGATTTTTCACACCCCATAGAGATGTAGCTATGATGACGTAAATTTTCAGTGTAGACCAACCCTCAGGCTTCTAAGTATCTAAGGCACTGTCCACACTTAAGTGCTACAGTGGCACAGTTGTAGCGCTGCAGCTAAGAATTCTTCCATCGACGTAGTGATATCTATACTGTGCATTAAGTGGGCTTAACTGTGTCTCTCAGGGTTTGAAATTTTTCACACCCCTGAGAGACGTAGCTAGGTCAACCTAAATTTGAGGTGTAGACCATGCCTAAGTGACTTTTGAAAATGATATGTAGGTTCCTAAAATCAGTGAGAGGCTTTTGAAATTTCTACACCTTCAGGCTCTTCATATGGCACTGTAAATATGTGAAACATCAAATAAGCAGAAACTCTCCCTGAGAAGTAGATAAATATTATTATTGTAGCACTATCCACATTTTACAGATGAGGACATAGAGGGAAGCGTGGATACATGTAGTCTTGTCTCAGGTCTGCAATAACTTGCCCAAGGTCATTGTAGATGTGGGCTAGAACATAGGTATCCAAATGTCCAGTCCTGCTGTCTAACCACTGAATATCTTGACTCTGAAAGAGAGGCAAACAGAAGGGGAGAAGGAAAAGGGAATAGAGAGGAGAAAACAAATGACAAAGGAAAATGAGAATACAGAGAACCCATGTAGTGCCTAGGTTACTACAATATATAGTTTCATAATCTTCTGCTTTTTAATGTACTTTGTGAGCTCACCTAACACTTCGATTGAAGCTGCAGAAAACAAATGACAGAAGGTTGATAAAGTAACAAGTCAAATTGCTGCTTACAATTGGGCTAGTCATTAGATTAATGGGGCAGTTGCTGTTGTTTTTAAATAAATAAATATATCCAGACGTATATAACATTTCTTCCAGCTCTTAAACCTAGAATGATTGCAGTTCTTTTCCTGCAATTACATTCCACATGGTGTTTGTATTAAGGGGATACACACAAAAAGCATAATTTAGAAACAAAAGGCTATGAGAAGAAGAATATCACTTCTAAAGCACTTTGCAGGTTTCAGAGCACTTCAGTTACTTTTTGCAATTCTCAACTCTCATGAAGGAAGTAGGTATTCTCATTTTATAGATGGGGATACTGAGCCACTAAGTGACTTGCCTGCAACCGGAGCTGGTGGCAAAGTTGGAATTAGAACTCTCAAATTTTGGATTCCAGCAATGTGTTCAGTATCTGACACTTTACCAGGATGTATGCCAGGGGATTGGTCATAATTTTTGTAATGGAACTTTGAAGACAGTGAAGTTTTCTCAAGTAATAGAAGGGTTGGTTGAATAACTGAGGGTTCTGTCAAAAGGGTGCAATTACAAATTGGTAGGATGACAACTGGGAGATTCCTGCTGCTTGAATGACTTTTGTCATCTTAGCAGGCATTAGGAAATGATTTGAATTGAAGGATTCCAATGTATAGAAACAGCCTGTGTTGTTAATTACCATAAATGAGTGGAAGGGAAGCACAAATGTGGCTTGGAGTTAAAATATGCCTAAAACACATCTAGCAGTGGCCTGGTGGTGGTAGTACATTGCACTGTCATGAAGATGGCTGAGGTTCAGTTCTGTGTGATGTCCCTAGCACTCTGAGATGAAAGGATCTGGATCAGTACATGATCACGTTGAGCAGGGGCCCCAAATTAAGAAATAAATAAGTAAATATAGGCCATTAAAAATGGAGTGTTACATCGGTAGAGAACTACTATCCAGAGGGAGAGGGCTGATCATAGGTCATTAGTACCTCTTGCTGCTTCATTGATGAGACTATAAGAACATTAGCTTTGGAGGAGACTGCACAGCCTACCAGCAGGAGAAAAAATTACGATGCCATTGAAGTTTGCATGAGTACAGCCCTGCGTGAATACACAAATGTGTATCCGCATCCAATCTGCTATCCGCAAAAATTATCTGCGGATATCGGCAGGTTTGCAGGGCTCTACACTGAGGGCCAGGCTGAGGCTCTGAGGCATCCTCCCTGTGGGAGCCTGGTCAGGGAGAGCCGTGGGCAGCTGTGGGGAGCCCGGGTGGAGTCGCGGACCCACCACCTACCCTCGTCTGGGTGTGGAGCCTGGGGTCGGGGACACAGCCAGGGGCTGCTCTCCTCCTCCCCCCTACCCCCGCACTACAGGCAGGTGGAGGGTCCACCGCGGCTCCCCACAGCTGCCCATCTGGCTCTTACAGTGGCTGGGCTGCGGATCCAAGCTGCTCCCTTCCCCGGCTGGAGTTGGTTCGGGGGGAGCCGTGACGGACCCTCAACCTGCACTGGGCGGGGGGCCAGAGCAGTCCCCCAGCTCAGTGTCCCTGCCCCTCAGCGCAGGGCAGGTGGAGGGACCCAAGCTCCCGCCAGCTGCCAGCAAAGCTCCCTGGACCCAGCTCCGGCTGGGGGGTCGGTTTAGAACCGCAGCTTGGCCACAATAAGAGCTGGGTGGGCAGCTGTGCGGAGCTGCGGCAGACCCTCCACCTGCCCTGGGCAGGGGACCTGAGCCCTGCACCCCTACCCAGTATCCCTGCCTCCCAGCCCCCCCCCCCCCCCCCCCCCCCCCCCCCAGGGCAGATGTAGAGACCCAGGCTCCCCACAGCTGCCAGTGCAGCTCTCCCAGCTTTGGCTGAGGGGGTTGGTGGGGGGGGCGGAAGGGGGCTTAGGGTAGGAGCCAGGTGGCCAGCTGTGGCAGATCCTCCACCTGCCCTGTGCATGGGGCCCAAGCGTCCTTCCACCCAGGGCAGGTGAAGGACCCATGCCATGGTTCCTCACAGCTGCCTGCCTGGCTCTTACCGTCAGAGCCCTGCTTGGATACAAAATTTGTATCTGCAGCCACAGTGCTATCCTCAGATATAAAGTGGATACCTGTGGATTTGCAGGGCTCTATGCATGAGAAAGGAGAATCAGCAGGCAGATAGATGATGTATTTCGTTGAGTGAGTGGAAGTCCACCCGATGACAAATGTTATAATTTCATTTCAGTCTGACTGTTTTTATTGGTGTTTCTTATTACTGGACAGTCTTTTTCTGGTAGATGGTGTTTGTTTTCTAGTTTCATACTGCTTTGTCAGATATTTCTGGTTGTGATGTGAGGTGCAGCTGAGCAGTAAAGTTTGATTCCTACTTCAGGGATTATTTTTTTTATTATGTACTTTGAACTTTGTTATTTTGTAAAGATGCTGTTTAAATTAAAAACTAAGGTATAAAGTCTCAGTCAACTTACATAAAGAGGCTTTTCTACAGCTTTCCATGTATTTTACAGTTTGTAGTCATGTTAGTTAATTTACGTTAATGTAGATGAGCCCAAAAGGTTAGTTGGGTTGAATTGGAAATATATGGTAATGAACAATTATACCTTTTTACATTTAATTTTTCCTTTCACAGTGAGAAAGTCAACAAAGGGATTGGCATTGAAAATATCCATTATTTAAATGATGGCCTCTGGCATATGAAGACATATAAGTGAAGCAAAAGAAACGGTGTGACCCCCCAAAGGAATGCACTTAGAGTAAATGGACTGCTTTGTAATTCCTTTTGTTTTTAATGTGACTGAATGTACAAATTTATTTTGTTCAGTGGCTACGCTAAATAAATCAAGTGAATGCTAAAGTCCTGTTAGCGGCAATAGTTTTCTAGACTCTATTACAGTTCTTAGGCTTTTATCCTAAACCCATGTTGTCAGAATGCTTGAAGATATATCTGATGAAAAGGTCATATGTGAACAGTGAGTAGAACACTTCCTGCGAAGAAGAGAGAAAGCTAACAGTTTAAAATGTTGTGCTCTCTCCTAGCACAGTAATTTAAATTGGATTTAGGATATATTTAATGCTGTTGTATATAAAATTCCTAAAATGTGTTAATGCATTTGCTTTTGATAACAGGAAGTCAAGAAGGATGTTAGTTTCTGACTTTTCAACACACAAACTGGATGTTTCTATGTTCCATATGCTTTGTGTCTAATTCTAATTTAACTTATTGTCCAACAGTAGTGGTCTGAATGTTTTACTCAGCTGAGTGGCCACTTTTTAAGATGCAATTAGTTTTATGGACTATAATATAAACATTGGATTGTGAGACACGTGACATGACCAGGATACGCTATTCAAATGATCAGTTGCCACACCATATTTGAGATCAGTTTTTCCCTGCATTGAAAATCTATAGTAACAGTGGGGAAACTTTAAATGGCCACAGTGGTAAGCGCTAACAGGTTCTGTAACCAGAAGTTAGTATTTCTGGGTCACATTTTAAAAGGAATATCAACGAGGCCTCCATTTGTGCACCCTATCACCTGCACATGTGCTGTTACTACTTATAAACGGGGACTGCATGCATAGACTCATCCTCAGCATTACAGTGATTGTGCATGCAGAAAGAATGTTGTCGTGTGGAAAGATCTGGAATGACCAGAGTAATAACTCTACCTGACTCATCGTTGGAAAGATTTATTAATATTGTAAATCTTTTTATTTGTATTTGCAGTTTTTAATTTTGTATCAAATGGCTTCTGTCTCATTCTGTGTGTTTTGTTTCAACATTTTTGGAGACTCTAATTCAAGAACTATTGACTTAGAGAAATACTCTTCCCTTATCCTAAAGTTTTATTACAACTATAGGATATGAAATGTGTTTTATCTAACAATAGGTAGTGCTAGCTTGAAGACTTCTCCTCTTCACCTAACACTAAGTTAAAAGGTGTCAGTTTTGAAAGTGACAGAATTCTAATGCTCCACCTACTTACTCTATTAACCAGTTTGGTAGCTACTACGCTATCATTGTTGAACAAAGAAAGCTATACAGTGCTCACACTTTATTCTAAAACAATTACATGTCAGTTTTTAAACTTGGTAATAAAACTTCTCTGAACTCACTGTTAACCAGATGTGGGATTACATTACATGCTTTTATTTGTACTACTCAAGTAAATTCAGAATTTTTTCCTTTATTTTACAAAGCATCTGACAGAATACAGTAAACTAGGCCTGTCCTGGGAGGGGTTGCACAGGAAATTGATTCTACTTTCCCTTTAACTTCCTTGTTGATGTTAAATGATGAAATGCTGTCAAATAAACTTCCCTTGGGTAACAAGGGAAGCTGATAACAAGAAATGGAAGTGAATGGGTTACAGTTCACAGAATAGGGGAAGGGAGTAACTTACCTCTAACAACTTCTAGCTAAGATTTGCATAGTTTTAAAGTTGCTTTCATATAAAGCAAATAGCAAGGTAGGCAGTGTTAGAGCTATTTCTTGGAAAGGAATAGTAACATCAGGGCAGATCCTGATATGGACACGCTTATCATTCTAACTTGCTGCTGTAACTATAGATGGGTAAGTTTACATTGATTTAAGACTGTCCAGTCACAGAGCAAGTTAATGAAAATTACATTTTTTAGTTGAACTGCTGCAGCTTTGAGTGTAGGCCAGGCCTCAGCCAATGCAGCAGTTTTAGCCTATCTGCATCAACAAAGAAAGTGTGAAGAAAATGCCTGTTGACCCGCCCACTGCCAAAAAGACTGTTGGAAACTCAGTAACCTGCTAAAATTGCCCATTCCCTTCTGCTGGGGAAAGAGTGCAGTAAAAATCATAGCCCTTTCCATAAAGAAAATGTTGGAAATGTGGAGGTAGACAAGAGGATCTATAACTGAAAACAGTCTAGTACCAACATTACATGACAACTATAGCTCCTCCTTCCATATCTCTTGAAACTCAAGGGTGGGGCTGAAGCATTCATACTATTACTGGGATACTGTGACTTTGGGGGACTGAGGCTGGTGACTTATAGAGACTGTAATGATTTAAAATGTAGTTATTCTCTAAAGAGAGTGTAGTATTCCACATTTATTGCTTCACTGACTTCCAACTCAGCCCTGCTCCATTTCCAAACTAGCGTTTTCTAATATCCAAGATTGTAAATTCAAGCTGTGCTCTCCCTGGTTCTCACATCAGCCATAAATTCTCTAATTAGAATTTAGTTAATTTTGTGTATGGATTTAAGTATGCTCTAGCTCCCTTTCCCCTAACACATGACACTAGATTCCTAACAGGAGTGAAAACTTGTCACCATGTGAACTGGGAATTACACAGCAGGAGATATGAGTCAGGAGATGCCTATTTTTAGTCTCTTTGCTGACCATAAGTGCAGTTCAAAAGAATCTTGAAGATTATTTTATGAATATGGAATTTAGAAAATATATAAGCACTTTCTTTGACTTAATTGAATAGATTATTAAAATTTATTTTTAACTATTTGTACTTAAGCATATTAACACATCCAACTATTTTGAGAATCTCTGTTGTGCATACAATTACATGAACCAGCCAATCCTTAACGTACAAAGCAGATCTCTGGATGCAAAGTACAATATAAGAGCAAGCCAGGTATTTTAAAAAAAGGACACCTCACTAGATGAAGTGAATGAAATCTGCCAAAAGCTGCACCAGTTTGTTTTAAATATATGTATTTCAAATGTTTAACTTCCACAAGTTTTGGTTGGTTCTTCTATAAGACATCTTTGATAATGTAAATCCACATTTGATAAAACTATCTTTGGTTGAAGTTTCCTGTACTTTGCCACAGCTTAACAGATTTTAATGTCACAGTAACAACTTTTGAAAAAATGAATGAGTTAAAGGGATACTCTAGCTATAGAAATAGTAAAGAATGAAAAAACCCTTTCATCTTAATTTTTAACTGGTCATTCCCGATTACAAAGCTGCTCCCTATTTGTCTGTACTACACATTTAGTGAAGCTGAGGGTCAGTATCTACCTTTGTGTGACACTTGCAATTGGCTAACTAATACTAGTTTCAGTTGTAAAGGTGAAATTTTAGTACAACAGCTTCCACAACCAGAGGGTTGATATTTTCTCCAAAAACAAACAAAAACAGCCACCCTTGTGCTAACCAAGTTATTTCCATGCAAGTAGTGATATATGTAGACAGTTAACTAGTCATCTTGAGGATGGGATGTAAATATATAAAACCAGTATACATAATATAGAACAGTAGTGTATGTAATGTCTACTATGGCATGGAAAGCAGGAAAAGTTTGTGACTAGGATTTAGAGCAAACAAGAATATTTGTTTTAGATGCAGCATTCAATATTGTCACCTTCAGCGGTTTGAGCCAGAATCCATTAAAGGTACACTGCCATCTTGATTTTTTGAAATTGCTAACTGCTAGAAAATTCTGTTTAATAGACCATGTCCTGAGTTACCAGAACAAACTTGTTTTACATGAAGATTCCCAGCCCCCACTGATGGTTAGAAGGACCTTTTAGATCGGCCCCAACAGCAATACCAAACATGCTTCATCATATCCTCTGTCTTGATGCTCTGTCTCCTGCACCCATCTGTATGCTGCCTCTTACTTTCAGCTTCACTGGTGTTTTTGCAGAAGGTAGTGAAGACAGTGGATATGCTTTTGTCCCTGAACTGTGCAGAGTGCTAGCAAGTGTACAAAGTAAAACAGAGGAAATGCATGTTTTTCTCATAGACGTTAGTGCTGCTTAGTCAATCAGTAGGTACAGCAGCCTTCAGCAGGTTATGAAGTTGATTAGGTTTCTTCATATTAATGCTGCTACCTTTTCCTGAAAGTGTAAAAATTCAGGCCACTGACATTTCTATTCTAGATTACAACAAACTGAAAAAAATTGCTCTATGCACTAGGGTAAAGAAAACAGCTTAAAGTTGTACTTTAATACTAAATCTGTATTTTCACTTTTATTTGTACATCTTAGAAAGATATAAAGATTTTCAAGAAGTGCATGGAAGAGTTCAAAATCAAAAAATCTTGCAAAAATATATTTAAATTACAATAGATTAAGATTCATTTGTTTTCACATATAAATATTTAGCCATACAAACATCCCTATAAATTCATTTCCTTTATCACAGATTTTAGCATTACCGTTAACATTTTTCATTCCAACACAGTCAAGCGCCAGAAACGTTTTTGTATAAAAGTTTTAGAAAAAAAGATTCCCCTTTTTAAAACTAAAATGACCAAACCCTGATGTGCAAAAAATACACAGAAACCATCAAATACAAAAATTGCACCAACTTGTATACATGCAAGTCACATTATGCATTAACAGCTGACTGCATGTTCTACACAATACATATGCCTTCTTTGAACAGATATCAGTCATTCTCTGAACCTACGGGAGGTAAGAAAACCAGAGCATCTTTGAAATTGTGCCCATACGCTCTGAGCCTATAAACACCATACATCATTACATGCATGTGGTTAGAAGCCAGTCCACTGAAAGTGATGGCCATGTCAGAACAGCATCCCTCTACTACTTTTTGAGGGTGATTAGCCATTGCTTCTTTAATAAGAGAACCAACTGATTTGGTGTTAAAGACATCTTTTCCTTCAGAATCTTCTGCATTTTCAGCTAATACTCCAGTATATTTCAGGCAGACTGCTAGTTGTTTATCCTCAGAGAGTTTCCAGATCAAGCCTCCCTGTTCTGGACACTTATCAGAGTCTTCAAAAACTTGACAGAGTCTTTTTAGGGACTCTATACTTAAGACAATTCCTCCATCACCATCTACATACTCAAGCTCTCCTGATTTTACAGTATGACCTATATAAAAAGGCTGCGATGCGTCTTTTTTAAGCAAGAAATATTTGAGATTTTCTATAACAGCAAATGTAGTTGGATGTGCTAGAAAGAACCAGTTGTACTCATCTTTATAGCGTTCATATGCTAATTGATAAGCTTTTCTCATCATCACCCACATGTCATTTGTGTTGAGAACAACAGAATCAAACACCTTAACGCTTTCAGAACTGTAGAATTCTGCCTTGTCACAGTGTTTGCTCCATGTTTCTTTCACAGCAGCCCAATTTCCAAGATCTTTAGGTTTTACAAGGATGATACAATAAACACGGATACTATGGCTGAGCTCCATGCGCTCACCTTCTGACAAATTTGAGACATCTTCCTTGTTAGGTGCTTGAATATGATGATGCTCATGGTGATGTGTTTTAGTCCCATGGCCCATCTTAATATGTCCTACGAGTGTAACAAACACACAGAAGAGTCCTCCTAACATCATACCTTTCACAAAAGAACTGCTTTCAGAAATCATTTTTTCCTAGAAAGAAAAGACACCTTTTGAGAGGTTATGGAAATAATTATTTGTAAAGATTCACTTTTATCTCAACATAATTTTTTTCTGTTCATAGTTTAAAAGAAGTTCCTAAATTTTAAATTGCAATTATAGTTCCTTTAACTTTCTTCTGTAGTTTAAATTGTTAAGCCACTGTACATTGTCATGAGAGGAGCAGCAAGAATTAATTATAATGCTTTTACCAATCCTAGTTCTTATGGTAAAGTTACAGAATAAAGATGTTTCCATATTAATTCTGTAAAAATATTCCCACAAGGTTTTTATCCTCAGAAATCTGTGTTCAATCTCTTGTGTGTGCACTGGATGGAACAGCTTACCTTTACTCTAACAAAGGAAGTGGAAACTGGCAGTTGTTATCAGAATGAGTACTAGCTGCCTATGCCCCATGGGCTCAAAATTTTGGAGACCTAAGGAAGCTCCAGCCTGTCTCATGCCAGGGAGCTGAGAACCCTAGCATAGAAATTCAGGTATCTTCAGAGAAGCAGAGTTGCAGGTAAGTAATCATTGCTGCAACAGGACACTGTCAGCCGAAACATCAGTCAAAAGAACTTCTTGTCAACTCTTTGAAATGGGCCATCCTGATTATCACTACAAAAGTTTTTTTTCCTCCTGCTGATAATAGCCCACCTTAATTGATTAGTCTAGTTACAGTTGGTATGGCACCACCCATTTTTTCATGTTCTCTGTATATATCTTCCTACTGTATTTTCCACTGCATGCATCTGATGAAGTGGGTTTTAGCCCACAAAAGCTTATGCCCAAATAAATTTGTTAATCTCTAAGGTGCCACAAGTACACCTTGTTCTTTTTGCTGATACAGACTAACACGGCTACCTCTCTGAAACCTGGTTTTCACGTAATTCAATCCAAAACTTTAATCAAGTAAAGCTATTTTGAAGGACAAAGCCTTGCCATAACCAAGTATGATTCACAATCCTGCTTCTCCTCTCATTCCACACAGACTGACTGCGTTTCCTTGGCTGGGGAATTTATCACTGGAGATCAGGCTAAACTTGAGTCTTGCCACATGTATACTAAGGTGCATGCTCTTACTGTGGGCTCTCTCCTTAACAACTAAACTGCAGAATGGCCTCAGCTGTCCGTCCTGGGAAACAATAATCTGGATTATTTCCTAATCAGATTTATTAATTGAGCTGTGGGAAAGGGTTTGAGAGTTTAGTGCCTTTATACAGAAGACCAGCATAGCGGTCCTTGTAACAGGGAAGTGGGTGCACAGATACATTTCAGTTAATCTGTTACAGAGTTTGGGCCTTTAAAATTGGGAGTTACAGGTGGAGGTGTTAAGAGTAGGAGAAAGCATATAACCTACAGAAAGGTAAGTACTGTATAAGGTTTCCTTCCTTTTAGGTAAGGGCAGCAAAGTCAGGGGAGTGCTAGTGTGGGTCTCCCCATAGTAGGCAGGAAAGCGCTACCTAGCATAGAAGCACAAATCATTCCCCTTCCAAGGTGTGGGCTGCAGGAACAGTCACTATTATTTAGTGTTGTGCACTATTTTGAGTCTTCAATTTATTAACAACCTTGTCCTACGAAAGGGCACAGGAACAAAGCGGATCTCTTGGGCTTTACTTGGCTTGTCCGAGCTGGAGCATGACACTCTCTTCTAATGACAGTAACTGCTGAGACAGGTGTGACTGCTGCACAAACATGGTATGTGGAAGGAAGAGAGACTTAAGCAGAAGGCAAGTGGTTTAGGGGCAGGTCCCTAGGAGCATGAGGGATGTTTATATAACAGGTATATAAGACAAAACCCAAAATATCGGGACTGTCCCTATAAAATCGGGACATCTGGTTACCCTAATCTGTTCTCCTGAGGCTGGGGTAATGGGAAAGGAAGGGAGAATCATCCTTGTTCTGGGAAGGGAGGGTGAGGCCCACCAAAGCAGCCAACTGGAAAGGGAGGTTATTCCCCTCACCCTAGGGTGGGCGGTGAGGACCACCCGTCGGAACGGGGGGGGGGGGGGGGGGGCGTGGCGGTTATGCCCCTCTCCCGGGGGGGGGGGGGGGCGCCAGAGGAGCCCGTTGGAAGGGGGGGCGCGGTTATGCCCTCTCCCGGGGGAGGGCGGCTGAGGAGCCCGTCGGAACGGGGGGTGGGCGGTTATGCCTCTCTCTCGGGGGAGGGAGGGACGCCAGAGGAGCCCGTTGGAAAGGGGCTGCGCGGTTATACCCCTCTCCCGGCGGGGGGGGCGCCAGAGGAGCCCGTTGGAACGGGGGAGGGTGGGCGGTTTATGCCCCTCTCCCAGGGGCGGCGCCAGAGGAGCCCGTTGGAAAGGGGGGGCGCGGTTATACCCCTCTCCCGGCGGGGGGGCGCCAGAGGAGCCCGTTGGAACGGGGGAGGGTGGGCGGTTATGCCCCTCTCCCGGGGGCGGCGCCAGAGGAGCCCGTTGGAAAGGGGGGGCGCGGTTATACCCCTCTCCCGGGGGGGGCGCCAGAGGAGCCCGTTGGAAAGGGGGGGGCGCCAGAGGAGCCCGTTGGAAAGGAGGGGGCGGTTATACCCCTCTCCCGGGGGGGGCGCCAGAGGAGCCCGTTGGAACGGGGGGTACTTTCTTGGTACTTTCTTCTCCCCTGTGCCCCTGCTGGGAAATTCCCCCCCGCACTCACCGGTGCCACCGAGCGGACGGGAACCACTGGCCCAGCGAGGACGAGCTCGAGCTCCACCCCCACCCGGAGACGAAGGCGGAATTGCTACTTCCTCTTCCGGCCGGCAGGGCGCGAGAGCCGCACGCAGCCCTTCCAGCCGCGGCCCCTCACTGGTTCGCAGGGCCCCGGGCGTTCTAGGGCGGAGAGGCCGGAGCTGACGTTGGAGCCAGAGCGGCTAGGCGAGGGGGCGGGGACACACATCCCTCTCTTCCCGCCCACCGACAGCCCCTCCCCCCACCGCCGTTCCGACGGGCTCCTCTGGCGCGCCCCCCCCCCCGGGAGAGGGGCATAACCGCCACGCCCCCCCCCGTTCCGACGGGTGGTCCTCACCGCCCACCGTAGGGTGAGGGGAATAACCTCCCCTTCCAGTTGGCTGCTTTGGTGGGTCTCACCCTCCTTTCCCCCCACAGCCCTTCCCCCCATCCCTCCACCCAGCCTTTTCCCCCACCCACAGCCCTTCCCCCCATCCCTCCACCCAGCCTTTTCCCCCACCCACAGCCCTTTTCCCCGTCCCCCCACCCAGCCTTTCCCCCCACCCTTCCCCCACCCACAGCCCTTCTCCCCGTCCCCCCACCCAGCCTTTCCCCCCACCCTTCCCCCTCGCACAGCCCTTCTCCCCGTCCCCCCACCCAGCCTTTCCCCCCACCCTTCCCCCTCGCACAGCCCTTCTCCCCGTCCCCCCGCACAGCCTTTCCCCCCACCCTTCCCCCTCGCACAGCCCTTCTCTCCGTCCCCCCACCCAGCCTTTCTCCCCACCCTTCCCCCTCGCACAGCCCTTCTCTCCGTCCCCCCACCCAGCCTTTCCCCCCACCCTTCCCCCTCGCACAGCCCTTTTCCCCGTCCACCCACCCAGCCTTTCCCCCCACCCTTCCCCCTCGCACAGCCCTTCTCCCCGTCCCCCCCCCAGCCTTTCCCCCCACCCTTCCCCCTCGCACAGCCCTTCTCTCCGTCCCCCCACCCAGCCTTTCCCCCCACCCTTCCCCCTCGCACAGCCCTTCTCTCCGTCCCCCCACCCAGCCTTTCCCCCCACTCTTCCCCCTCGCACAGCCCTTCTCCCCGTCCCCCCCCAGCCTTTCCCCCCACCCTTCCCCCTCGCACAGCCCTTCTCTCCGTCCCCCCACCCAGCCTTTCCCCCCACCCTTCCCCCTCGCACAGCCCTTCTCTCCGTCCCCCCACCCAGCCTTTCCCCCCACCCTTCCCCCTCGCACAGCCCTTCTCTCCGTCCCCCCACCCAGCCTTTCCCCCCACTCTTCCCCCTCGCACAGCCCTTCTCCCCGTCCCCCCCCCAGCCTTTCCCCCCACCCTTCCCCCTCGCACAGCCCTTCTCTCCGTCCCCCCACCCAGCCTTTCCCCCCACCCTTCCCCCTCGCACAGCCCTTCTCCCCGTCCCCCCCCAGCCTTTCCCCCCACCCTTCCCCCTCGCACAGCCCTTCTCTCCGTCCCCCCACCCAGCCTTTCCCCCCACCCTTCCCCCTCGCACAGCCCTTCTCTCCGTCCCCCCACCCAGCCTTTCCCCCCACCCTTCCCCCTCGCACAGCCCTTCTCCCCGTCCCCCCACCCAGCCTTTCCCCCCACCCTTCCCCCTCGCACAGCCCTTCTCCCCGTCCCCCCACCCAGCCTTTCCCCCCACCCTTCCCCCTCGCACAGCCCTTCTCTCCGTCCCCCCACCCAGCCTTTCCCCCCACCCTTCCCCCTCGCACAGCCCTTCTCTCCGTCCCCCCACCCAGCCTTTCCCCCCACCCTTCCCCCTCGCACAGCCCTTCTCTCCGTCCCCCCACCCAGCCTTTCCCCCCACCCTTCCCCCTCGCACAGCCCTTTTCCCCGTCCCCCCACCCAGCCTTTCCCCCCACCCTTCCCCCTCGCACAGCCCTTTTCCCCATCCACCCACCCAGCCCTTCTCCCCTATCCTTCCCCCCCGCACAGCCCTTCTCCCCATCCCCCCCACCCTTCCCCCCGCACAGCCCTTCCCTCCATCCCTCCACCCAGCCTTTCCCCCCACCCTTTCCCCACCCACACCCCTTCTCCCCATCCCCCCCACCCAGCTTTTCCCCCCATCCTTCCCCCTCGCACAGCCTTTCCCCCCCAGCAACACGGCCCCTCCTGCCCACCGACCGTCCCTCCCCCCTGCATAGTCCTTCCCCCCCACCCCCGGACAGCCGTTCCCCCCATCCTCCCATCCCCCACAGCCCTTCTTCCCATCCCCCACCCCGCCGCAATGCAACATCAATTATATACCACCCACATATATCATTTGCCTCACATATATGAGAACTGCTCCTCCATAGCACACAAAACCACCACACATATCACATACACACACAAAGATGCCTCAGGTTAAAGTTAAGTATGTGCTTAAGTGTCTTGCTGAAGTGGGGGCCTTAGAGCACAAGCATAAGGTAAGAGACAGGTTTCAGAGTAACAGCCGTGTTAGTTGTATTCGCAAAAAGAAAAGGCTAAGGTGCCACAAGTACTCCTTTTCTTTTTGCATAAGGTAAGAGAGAATCTCATCCTGCTGGTAACACAATAGAGCAAATTATACCCCATTTGAGTAATTCTGGTGCTGTCCACTGTTGAGCAGCTGTAAACATACACACAAGACAAAACATGCCACCACTAGGTTAGCTTGAAGAGGTGCTATTGAGTTTTTCTGTTCCAGAAGGCAGAGTTTGGGCGAAGTCAATGACCTTTTTGTAAAATGAGGTCATTAGAGTGGGGGTCTTTCTGTAGCTCCATGTAACATGCAGGAGAATGTAAAATAGAGAAGGGACTGAATGATAAGAAAGTGATTTACATTTTTCTGTTCCGCCCCCTCCCCCTGTTTTTGGACATATAAATATTAGAATTTGTCTCTCCTTGGTTATTGTATAGTATCAGTGACAGAGGTCAGTGGATTGGGCATCTCACCCCCCCCACCCCAGTAATAGAAATGAGATGCGGGACCTGTGCCTACAATGATGATAGCAATGATTATAATTTATAAAGGAAAAAAATCCATCTGTTCAACAGTTAACTGATAATGGACAGATAAGAGAACAAAGTCCATCTTACATTTATTTTAGGAATAGGAACATAATGAGGTAATATGGCTAGACTCAACCTCACCACAACTGTTCCCAGGAGTAGTCAATTGTACTGCCACATAAGATTCATAGAAGTAAGTTTTCCAGACCTGGAGCAAGTAAATATAATTATAGAAAGGATTAGATTGCCTCCGTGTCTTTGTATATTTGCAAGGGAAAACGTACACCTTGTTCGTAAAATGTGGCCAAACATTGCTTATTCACTAGTAGCAAAAATTACCTCTTCTTTTCTCTGAAGTTTGTAGCCACAAAGGAACTTACTTGGTCCTGAGGGAGTTATGATAAATGGTGGGGAAATGAAGAGGAAAATAAGAAGAGAAAGTCTGCCATCTTGTGGTTTAGTGTCTTTTATTTTTTTCTCTGCTGAATTTACAGATTAGTGGTGAAGTAAATGTAGATTGGTCCAGGCATTATATTTTATGAGAGAGGAGTCAGGGTCTGTGGTGGTAGGAATGGCTATGCAACTGCTGTGAAAGAATTGTACTATGTAGTACAGGATGCTTATTGTCCATTTTGTTTGTTATTCCCCTTCTTCATATTTCTTTTTGAGTGTATTTATGTGACTAGTTTAATTTCCCAGCATTGCTCCCTTGTTTTAAAACAAGCTAGTTAATGAAAGGAATACAGGACAGCAAAAGAAAGGTAAAGAAGACAGAACCAGCTTTAGACCATGTCCAGGATAAAGTCCTATACGAATAAACACTATCAAGCCTGAGTAATATCATATCATTTAGTTTCAGAATAGCAGCCGTGTTAGTCTGTATCTGCAAAAAGAACAGGAGTGCTTGTGGCACCTTAGAGTAACAAATTTATTAGAGCATAAGCTTTCGTGAGCCACAGCTCACTTCATCAGATGCATAGAATGGAACATATAGTAAGATATATAGATATAGATATATATACACATACAGATAAGTTGGAAGTTACCATACAAACTATCAGATTTCAAAAAGAAAAGGAGTACTTGTGGCACCTTAGAGACATGCAGGTCCCCACATCTGTACCCTAGAGTTCAGAGTGGAGAAGGAACCTTAAGTGATCACTCTCGTTACAGTGTGTATGGTAACACTCATTGTTTCATGTTCTCTATGTATATAAGAAAAGGAGAACTTGTGGCACCTTAGAGACTAATTGCCACAAGTTCTCCCTTTCTTTTTGTGAATACAGACTAACACGGCTGTTACTCTGAAACCTGTCACTATGTATATAAATCTCCCCACTGTATTTTCCACTGAATGCATCCGATGAAGTGAGCTGTAGCTCACGAAAGCTTATGCTCAAATAAATTTGTTAGTCTCTAAGGTGCCACAAGTACTCCTTTTCTTCATACAAACTGTGAGAGGCTAATTAGTTAAGATGAGCTATTATCAGCAGGAGAAAAAAACTTTTGTAGTGATAATCAAGATGGCCCATTTAGACAGTTGACAAGAAGGTGTGAGGATACTTAACTTAAGGAAATAGATTCAATATGTGTGACCCAGCCGCTCCCAATCTCTGTTCAAACCCAAGCTAATGGTATCTAGTTTGCATATTAATTGAAGTTCAGCAGTTTCTCACTGGAGTCTATTTTTGAAGCTTTTCTGTTGCAAAATTGCTACCCTTAAATCTTTTACTGAGTGGCCACAGAGGTTGAAGTGTTCTCCTACCAGTTTTAGAATATTATGATTCCTGATGTCAGATTTGTGTCCATTTATTCTTTTGCATAGAGACTGTCAGGTTTGGCCAATGTACATGGCAGAGGGGCAGGAATCAGCACCATGTACTGTGTTAGGAGGAGATTTGATCTCCTGTAGTATAATTCATCGGCTGGCTTTCTGCATCACAATGTGACACAACAGGAAAAAAGGCAAGTCAATCTTTAAACAGCAAATAAAACCTCATTATTAATGAAAATACTTTGCATACAGAGGAACTTTCCTTTAGTACTGACAGGTTTCAGAGTAACAGCCGTGTTAGTCTGTATTCGCAAAAAGAAAAGGAGTACTTGTGGCACCTTAGAGACTAACCAATTTATTAGTCTCTAAGGTGCCACAAGTACTCCTTTTCTTTTTCCTTTAGTGATACTTATTATTCTTTCTTGTGCTATGAAAGAAGAACCCTCAGCAGATTGGTAAATGGATAATAAATAGATTTTCCAGAACCACTTCACACAGGCCTCCTAAGTATTCTAAATTGGCCTTGGTTTGAGTTGAATGTGCATCAGTATGCAGCACTGATTCACTCCCATTTTTCTTGTGTCCACCAACTGCCTGTAGAAGCATTTTGCAAACTTTTTACTGTATTGCCTGCTTGAGGTGCGCTTTGAGGTGAAGCCTAGTTTGTTGAAATACACTTCACACCGTAAATCACTTGTTGCAAGATGACCGGTTTCAGAGTAGCAGCCGTGTTAGTCTGTATCTGCAAAAAGAAAAGGAGGACTTGTGGCACCTTAGAGACTAACAAATAAATTTGAGATCAAGGAGGTCAGCCCAATTCAGAAGAAACCTTTTCATAGAATCTCAGGGTTGGAAGGGACCTCAGGAGGTCATCTAGTCCAACCCCCTGCTCAAAGGGGGACCAATCCCCAATTTTTGCCCCAGATCCCTAAATGGGCCCCTCAAGGATTGAGCTCACAACCCTGTGTTTAGCAGGCCAATGCTCAAACCACTGAGCTATCCCTCCCCCCTCATTTGGTTTCTCAGATAGAGAGCTGCAGAGGTCATTGCTTCAACTGAGGCAGGCTGCTTGTCAGCCAGATTACATCTCCAGCCAGGCTAGACACTCACTGCCTGGTAAAGTATTCATATAACCATATGAATTCATATAATCATATATAACCAATATTCATATAACCAGATACCAGCAGGCAGAATTTAGAGTAGACTTGATACTACTCTGAGTTAAGCTGTGGCCCAAACTAGCCCCTGGCAGCCTCAGTGGAGCACAAAGATGGGATAAAAGAAAAGGAGTACTTGTGGCACCTTAGAGACTAACCAATTTATTTGAGCATGAGCTTTCGTGAGCTACAGCTCACTTCATCGGATGCATACTGTGGAAACTGCAGAAGACATTGTATGCACAGAGACCATGAAACAATACCTCCTCCCACCCCACTCTCCTGCTGGTAATAGCTTATCTAAAGTGACAAGTTAGATAAGCTATTACCAGCAGGAGAGTGGGGTGGGAAGAGGTATTGTTTCATGGTCTCTGTGCATACAATGTCTTCTGCAGTTTCCACAGTATGCATCCGATGAAGTGAGCTGTAGCTCACGAAAGCTCATGCTCAAATAAATTGGTTAGTCTCTAAGGTGCCACAAGTACTCCTTTTCTTTTTGCGATTACAGACTAACACGGCTGTTACTCTGAAACCTGTCAAAGATGGGATAAAGTCTCCTTACCCTTCCCTCCCCAGCTACATTATGCAGATCTCTGGTACACCTAAATTTGTGTACCTAAATTTTTATTTCTAATATACCACATTACCAAGACGGAAAAGTTCATGCTGTGCAGTCTGATTAATTGTTTTTAGCCTTTCAGGTATTTCTTTTCTCCTACCGTTCCTCCTGCGAGTGGGAATTGGAAGCTTTAGCAAAACAAAGAAGAATAGTATTCCCAAAAGCAGTATCACTTGCCACCCAGAATTTCTTCCCCCAAAGGAACATTTCATTGGACTTCAAGGTAAATAAGCTTTGATGAGTAACTGAAGAAAATAAGAACAGAAATGTTGCTGCTAACAATGCATCAGTGATTCTGGCATTAAATATATGGCAACTCTACTACCATGTAGGATTTAATTTGAGATATAATTCCATAAATATTCAATAGTTTTCAACATTAACAGACAAATTAGGCCAATCTCTGTTCTCAGTTTCACTGGTGTAAATCCACAGTAGTTTCACTGAAGCGAATGGAGTTACTTTGGATTTACTCTGGGTATAAATGAGAGGGGAATCTGACCCTTTATCTTTAGCATATCACTGATATAATTTGGTAGTGGTGTACTTGTGTTAAACAGCTGTTATGTCCTACCTCCTGGCGTGCACTGTAGTTTTAAGGGATGTGGTCCTTCTATAATATAAAGGGCCATATCCTCTGTTGGTGTAAATCAGCGTCGCTCCATTGACTTCAATGCAGGTATGTTAATTTATACGAACCCAGGATCTGGCTGGTAGCCTTTAAAGCACTTTGAGATTTTCCTGGATGAAATCTACTATGTCAATGTGAAGTGCTGTCAATATCAGGCATTATTATTTCACATCTTTTGGGACACTCCTGCAGAGAACTTGGTCCCTCACCTATTGATGATTTTCACTTTGGTTAAGGTCCAGCCTTGACGATTTTCAGATTTGTGTGGAGCTTTTGCTCCTGGGGGCATTCTGTGCCAAAAAATTAAAAATTCTGCACCAAAAAATTAAAAATTTTACGCACAATATTTTAAAATTCTGCAAAATTTGTCAAAATAACACTTCATAATCATGCCGGTTTCCGTTATTTTAACATACTGTCAGCAAGTATGTCTGTAAAAATACAAACACACACAAAAATTCCTGTAGGAGTAAAGATTTAAAGAAACTCCTATGACAACCCAGTTCCTGTTTCTCTGTTCCCTTACCCCCCCGCCAAGTCCAGCTGCGGGGCCAGACACCCACAACCCTTCCCCCGCAGAGCCCAGCTGTGCGTCCCCCCAGCCCAGATATCTGCCCCTGCCACAACCCAGCCTTGCCCAGACACCTGCACCCTCCCCCGCCACAGAGCCCAGGGATCCAGAGGGAAAAACAGCCTGATGCTCGGTCCCAGGCTTGCACAGAGTTTCCTGAGTAGCAGCCGTGTTAGTCTGTATCCGCAAAAAGAAAAGGAGGACTTGTGGCACCTTAGAGACTAACAAATTTATTTGAGCATAAGCTTTCGTGAGCTACAGCTCACTTCATCGGCATCTGACTACAGACTAACATGGCTGCTACTCTGAAACCTGTCATTATGCAAGGCACTGAATTTAGCTGTATGGAGTGGAAATCTATCAACAGAGTTTCCTGTGCACTGTCCTTTCCTTCCCTCTGGGAATGCTGGGAACTGCAGCTGTCAGGAACCCTCTAGCTCCCTCACCCCACAACAGTGTCTTCTGTGTGCGATCTGTGCTCTGCTGGGTCCAGCGGCCCCTACTGGTGGCTAGTAGCATTGCAGCCCATTTCTGGGGTGGGGGGAGGGGAGAAATTCTGCATGCACAGTGTTAATTTCTGCAAAATTCTGCCTTGCGCAGTGACTCAGAATTCCCCCAGGAATAAGCTTTGCATCATTAGGTGAGGCCCATCCCCTCTCGGCCTTTGTTTTCCTGGGATGCTTCACCTCTGGGGATTCTCACAAAGAGATGAGTGAGTTTCTTACTCTGTGGTCTAGTTGCTGGGGCAAACTTTCAGTCACAGATACAGAAGAGGCAGACTTTGCTAGAGAGACCCTGTTCACTTTCTCCTTTGAGAATAGAGAACATCTCCTCCCCTGGGAGATAGTTCTCTCCTATCATGAAAACATATTGTTAGCCCATTACAAAGGGAGGCTCTTGACTCTACCTTGATATAACAGACCTTCAGATAAGGCCTTCTATGCTACCCAGTTAATTTGCTTCCATGTATATTAGATTTTTTTTCTGACTTGGCTTTTTCCTTGGCTCGAAATCTTCCTCCCTCATCTTATCAGGTATTTGCTCAGTGGTGAAGATGTTTAGCCTGCTCAAGTAGAGAAAGAGGGAAAGGGTGGCTTCACCATGTGGTTATGGTCTCTCGATCAGTTTGTAATGATTCATGATTACAGCAAATGGGCCAGATCTTTGGCTGGGGTATGTGGAGGTAGCTCTCTTGATTTTGAAGGACCTATCCTGATTTACCCCCGGCTGAGAATCTTACCCAGTGAGTTTACATGAAGTAAGTGAGCAACTTAGGTGAGCTGAGCTCAGTCTCTTGGTTCTATGGGTCGTTCTTCATGCTCACTTTAATTTTGGTGACCTTAGGCTGCAGGGGGGCCAAGTACATTTAGGGCCTTGCCCTATGTGGACCCACAAAGGGGAGAGGATAGCCCAGCTCACCACTGCAGTATTCATTCTCAGGGAATCCTGGGAGGAATTCTGGCTGAGTCAGGCCCAATTTTCTGAGGTGCCTGGCTGCAGCACAACTCCTCCATATCTCCTCTAACTCAAAAAGGCCAAATCTAGCCATAATGCTAAGTGAGCAGTGTGCTCTGAAATGGCATTTCCATGTTTCTTTTTACTTTTATTGACTATATTTTAGGTAACAAACATTGCAATAATATCAGCTATGACAAGAAGAAGAACAGTAAGCACACTGGTTACCACAACATTCTGCTGTCAGCACAAGGTCTTGGAGCACCACTGTCTGTGGTTCATTGAAAAATAAAGACAGAGTGGGCCAACTTGTGCTTTCAGTCAGGTGGGTGGAAATCCAGAATACCTTCACTGACATCAATAGAGTAAATCCAGTTTACATAGGTGTGACTGAGGGGAAAATATGGTCCAGTATCTGCATTCTGGCAGTTCCTAAATGAAAGATAGACCACTGATGCTATCTTTTCTCATGCACTTGCCTTTGGCCTCTTCCTATCTCTGTCTCTCAGGGTGGTTATCATATTCCAGTGACTAGAGGTCAGTACAAAGTTTGTGTTAGGTATCTTCTGTTTGCATAATCAAGCCCAGGTTTCAGCTGCTCCAGCAGTTGCTTAATCATGTACTAGAAAGGGTTTCAATGAGCTGCAACTCACTGCCTCAGCTGGTGCTTCAGTAGATTGTTTCCCTTCTGGAGTTTGGTGAGATTCTCTATGGCCCTGACAGAATGACTAATGTAGCTACAGATTTCAAATGTCACTCTAATATATTTTCATTGTTGCTTTTATCAGGCAGCAGATCAGGGAGGACGAAGTTAAGCAGCATGTAAAACATCATATAAGCCTGAAATGACTTTTTGAGCTTCACAGTACTGATGCTTTTGTTTGATAGTAGAAGAAAGGCACAACTAATTATAGAGTAAGGTGACATGGTAATGGATGAGATCCTATCTCACCACAAAGTGTCAGGAGTTACAGTATAGGCCAGTTCAGCAACAGTTAGGTATCTTAGTGCTATTATAGCTTATTTAAAAAAAAAAAACCAACCCAAAATAAAACACCACAGGTTTCTGCCTACCAGTTCCTGCCATACTCCATCTCAAATTACTAATGAAAAATTAAGTTGAGAAGATTATTACACTATGTCGCATCACCTTAATTCTTAAGACTCCAATAAATTAGTGTTTCAGGTAGATTACTTAAGCCAGGCTGCCTTGGGCTGGGATCCTGTCAAATCTCATGAGCTAGGCAGGGTCTGGCTTAGGACAGAAGAACAGCAAGGAAAACCAAGAGATAGCAGCATGTGGGATTATTGAGTCAATAGGTGAAATTCTTCATCAGTACTGAACTGGTGTCCCAGCATGGTGCTAGGGAGCTCTGTGTTACAAGAGGAGCCATCTTTTAGCTGAGATGTCCACAGATGGTCAGAGCCTTGGTTTAAAGATCCCTCTTTCCATGCACGTACGGGATATCAACCTTAGTACCAAGGTCAAATTCCAATAATGAGGGACTATGTAGTGCCTACTGTCCTTAAGCAGCAATGTAAACCCCTGCTTGCTATTGATCGTATAGCCCTTCTGCCACATCTCCAAACAATACCAGCTCCTGATCACTACCATCTTTTGGCTGGATTAAAACCAAGAACGTGGAGCTGAAAGGGCCATTACCGTCCGTTACATTTGGTCTCCCAGATAGGTTATATTTATGGTTTTTATGTTGACTGCAATTGCTTAGTTCAACATTCGGTCTACAATTCAGAGGTAGATAGTGAGCATTAGAGGTGGTATTTAGTATATTAGTGCCAGGCAGCAAACACTCCTTGTCCGAGCTGTTGGCCAAGAAGAACTTTTCATAAGAAGATATTGATGACGTTATTAGAAAATCAGGTGAACAGGGGAATTGTGACAAACGCTGGTGACTTTCCCCACAAATAAATGTGTGTGCATAAATCAGAGTCTGAAAATATCTCATCAGTCCATCTGATTAGTGGCTATTTTTTGCCCATATAGTGCCCTTCAGTATAGCAGGTTTTTCAGATGCCTTTATAGATGCATTATGGGAAGGGGACAGCTTCAGCTGTTAAGGTAGATAGCATGTGTAAAAGCTGCTGAGAAGTAATATGTGGTCACAAGGGAGATGGGATGACAAGTTGTAGCTAGTAATTAATGGAAGAACACACATCTTGCTGAATCTGGCTTTACATTACACATCTCCCTCCTGTAACCTTGACAATGCTGCTAATAGTTTGGAACTCATTCAGCTGATTGTAGCAATGTTATATCTGTCTCACTAGTTAAGGCTGTTGTTGCATTTTCTTTGCAAACAAACTCCTGGTGAGTTTGATCCTGCACCCACTGAAGTCAGTAGGCAAAACACTCATTAGATTTCCCAAAACTGCAGTGGCTGGTAGGGTGTGGAGTCACATGATGCTGGCTCCTCCTCTGTGTTTCCAGCTAAAAAAAACTGAACAGGTGGGAGGAGGTAGTGAAACCAAGAGCAAAGGCAGAGAGTGTAACTAGCTTTCTTCAGAAGAGACAAAACACTTATCACACTATTGACAGCTAATATCTCTCTCTCTCTCACACACACACACACACACACACACACACACACACAGTATCGGAACAAAAATTGTGGAACTAAACACAACTACTGAACTTCACTGCTCAGACCTGGTATTTTTCATTACATTCCATCCCTCACCTTTCAGTTGTGCTTTGTGGGCCAGATCCTGATCTTACGTTAGTGTAAAATCCAGAATAACTACACTGACTCAAACAGTTAAGGCTTATCTAGATGAGCAGTTAGTGACCAGCAAGCTGGGGTGTAAATCTACAACACAATAGTGTGTCGCACTAAAGGTCCTTGTGGACACCACTACCACACACAGTGCAATTTTAGTGCATGGTAGCAGAGGCTACGCAGACAGTCAGTATGCGACAGGCTAATGAGCGGTACATTTACATCCCAGCTTGCTGCACACTAGTTGTTCGTCTAGATAAGCCTTCAAGTGTACTTTATTTGGTTTCCTATTGCTCTTTCGCTTCCTTGCACTGTCCCCATGGACTCCTTTTCCAGCTTCCTTTTTGGACGAGACACCTGGGTGTTTTGAACAAGATCAATTGATGCAGATGTAGGTTTAGTCATTCAGTCATTTAGGTCATTCATCTTGATCAAGTGAATTAACCCCCACTCACAGCAGAGCAAGAAGTGTCTCTGAAGTGGACTCAAACCCCATAAAGCACACACCAAGCAATAGTCGAATGGGCACAAAGAAATCTGTTTTAAATTAGCAATAAAATAGCTATTTAAATTCTGGCAGGTTAGAGGAGACCTTATAAACTAAACTATAGAAGAACTGAGACCTTATCTAAAGCCTTCAATTTACAAATGTTTTGCTTATTCCACACTTATCTCCTGCTTTTCTTCCCTTGATTTTAAAAGAAATTCTGAGGGGTATCTACATTATCATAGGAATTATGCTAGTAATAACTATATTTAAATACAGTTGTCAGTAGGAGAGTTCTAGCACAATCTTCCTGTCCAGGGTGAATAGGGATTTTTTTCCCCAAAGGACTTTGCTTTCCAAACCATGAGTTAGGCCATAGCTAGACTGGCCATTTTTTGTATAGCGTTCCAATTATTATAGCACAGTTTGTGCAAGGCCAGGGGCATCAAACTCATTCAGTGGATATGGTCGACTCCTCTTTGAATTATGGGCCACAGTACGAGATATACATTTAGGGTCACAAACTTTCCTTGCTCCACAGAGGGACTCCCACTAACATCAATAGGAGATTTGAGTGCAAGGGTAGAATATAACCTCTATGTAGTAGCTAAATCCCCATCACTTATTTATTCAATGCCTTTATTGTTACATTGAACCCCATGGGCTTCAGGCTGCTGGCAAGGCATTGGACTCCACTGGTCCAGCCTATATGGAGAAAGCCAGACCATGTTAAAAAATTGTGTTCTGGCCCTGCCTTTTACTAGGACTAGAGCACAGTTCCATAACCATGGGTCTAACCCAGCCAGGGTATGCCTAGAAGTTCCTTTGCTTTTGTGGCTAGAGCAGTGGTCCCCAAACTCTTTTGCTCATGCTCCTGCCCACCTGGTCCACACTTCCCATGGTTGGGAGTCAGGAGCAGGACCAGAGCTGCGGTCAGGAGCCAGGGCTGGGAGTGGGGCTGGGAACTGGGAGTGGGGCCGTAGTCAGTGCTGTAGCTGGGGTGACAGCCAGGAGGTGGGGGCTGTGGCCAGAAGCAGGCCTGTGGCTGGGACCAGGAACCTGGGGCCATGGCCAGGAGTGGGGGCCAGGGCCAGGAGCAGAGCTGGGGGCTGAGTGGAGTTGAGTGGTGCTCCCTCCCTGCCCCTCCATAGGGGCTGACATGTGCCCCGCCATGCCCTCTCAAACATTCCTCCACACCCCATAGGTTGGGGACCACTGGGCTAGAGCCTAACTTCAGCCTCCTGTTCTTGAAATCTTGGCTCTGATGTCCAAATGTAAATTTTTAATAGTCAGTGTATTTAAGACAAAGCTATTCTGTCACTTGAACTAAAGAGAGGTGTAATCAAAATTTGAATGTGTGCATCAACTTTAAGCAAATCCTCGGCTGACAAATAGAACGGAATAGAACACAAACTGAAAGATATATTGGGCCTAATTCTGCAAGAAGCTGAGCACTCTTGACATCCACTGGGGAGTAGAGGACATTCAGCCTCTTACGGGATCAGGACAGGATTCTGAGCAAAAATGTACAGTAGCTGCAAGTGATACAGCTGCAGTTTAATCAGGGATAACAACAGGTCTTTTAAAGCAATATGTAGTCCTGGCTAGCTCAGTTAGTAAAAGATCTTTTTAATCAGAGGATATAGGGTTCAAATCCCTGGTCAGGTGGTAACATTTAATCTAGTTCATCCCCCAAGTGCAGAAATTGCTGGATTAAATTTTATGGCATGTGTTATACAGACTAGATGATCATAGTGGTCTCTTCTGCCCTTCGAATCTACAAAATTGATTAAAGATGGTAACAGTAATTTCATATCAATTTTTCTCATCTTTCCATGTTGAGAAAAATCAAGAAAGGAGCTTGGCATTGAACATAACCATTATTTAAATGATGACCTCTGGCACACAGGAAGATATGTAAAGAAGAAGACGGTATTGTGTGACTCTAAAGGAGCCCACGGGATGGCTTCTTCCTTCCTTCTATTTTTAACATGTGTGTAGCAAACAAGTGTGTAGCAAAATGAGGAAATCATCATCATCTTTGTCTATGCTATGCTAGCTCGATCAATTGAATGCTAAAGCCCTGCTACATCCAGCAGTGCTGCTAGTATTGAGCTAACAAACACACTGCCCAGAGCTGGGCTGACATCATAGCTGATGGCTGTTGTGCGTAAATGTGACTGGAAAAAAAGGGAAATAGCTGTGTTAATTTTCTCTTTCTCAGAAACACAAGGGAAACAGTCACTGTTGATTAAATAGAAAAGGACAGGAAAAAGCCTTGGGTAAAGAAAGCTTATTTTCAAGCTTCAGAGAGACCTTGCATATAATAGAGATGGAAATAGACTTCTCTTTTTAAAAAAAGACTCTTAATTGTCCTTTGTAAATAAAAATATGAAACAAAGATCAGGATGAAGGAGTACTTGTGGCACCTTAGAGACTAACCAATTTATTTGAGCATAAGCTTTCGTGAGCTACAGCTCACTTCATCGGATGTAGCTCACGAAAGCTTATGCTCAAATAAATTGGTTAGTCTCTAAGGTGCCACAAGTACTCCTTTTCTTTTTGCGAATACAGACTAACATGGCTGTTACTCTGAAAAAAGATCAGGATGTTATTTTTGGCATGTTCTCAAGGAGTTTGTATTTGGCAATTTTGTCTCAGAGCTACATGACTTGTAGGGCCCAGTATTTGAAAAATGCTTCTACAGAGAGGTGTTGCCTAGAGGTCTGTGCCCAGGATTGGGGGCCAGAAACTCCTGAATTCTAATCCTGGGTCTGACAGTGTGTGCTTCTGTAGTCTTGAGCCAGTTCCTTAAACTTCTCTGTTTTCTTATTTGTAAAATGGGGATGGTAATATTTCTGGGCCTGGACCTTCCTCCCCTGGGGTTGTGGAGATTAGTTAGTTAATGTCCGAAGACGGAAAGCTCTAAGTGTTGTTGTTATTACATTTTTAGGGGTTTACCTGGGACAAAAGGTTTATGGCAGGGCAAACTATTCTGAAAAGAGAGGGACTGGGTAAATAGTGAAAGGAATGAATGAAAGCTTGTAGAGCCTGAATTTCAATAGCTTCTATAAGATGCATTCTGAGTACCCAATGGTTAGGGAAGGCGGACATCGTCCCTGTCATACACATACAGCTAAGGGTAGCATAAAATCCCTCCTTTACCTGTAAAGGGTTAAGAAGCTCAGATAACCTGGTTGGCACCTGACCAAAAGGAAGGCCTGGTTCTAGGATTTTTGCTGCCTCAAGCAAAAACATTTTTGGCCACTCCCGCTTTTTTTTCGTGCCCTCCCTGCCCTCAGCTCCGCGCCACCCCGCCCCTTCCCAACCCCTTCCCCAAATCCCCGGCCCTGCCTCCTCCCCCAGACTTGCCACATTTCCCAACCCCCCATTGCTTCCTTACTTTTTTTTTCTCTTTATAATAAAGTTCTGGTTTTTAAGAATCTGATTGGTTTTTAGTGTCCGAAAAACCCAAGGGTCTGGTCTGTGCTCACCTTGTTTATCTATCTGGTTGGTAGATTATTCTCAAGCCTCCCCAGGAAAGAGGGTTGTGACGAAGTGGGACTGTTCTTAATGTTTCCTCTGAATAGTGTGGGGGTGCTTCAGTTTCCCCTATGCAGTTCTTAAGTATCTAGGTGATGGGGTAAAGGTGTATGATCACTGCAGAGCCCTAGAGGGCAGGTGTGTGCAGGGGTCTGGACACAGGAATGGCCGACACCCTGTTTCCTGGCCACTGATGGCCTGGCCCTTCCCCCCCGCGAGGTGAGAGCTAAAGGGTTGGAGAACAAAGGAATCAGGTGACCTCCTGGCCCGGGAAGGGGAAAAGCCCAGAGGAGGAGGGGCTGGAGGGAGTTTCAGTTTGGGGCTGGCTGGAGACATGGAGTGAAGGGCAGACGTGGTTGTCTGGCTCACTGCCCCCCGAAATGGACCCAGCTGAGGGGTCCGGTTCTCTGCACCTACAAGCTCTGTTTTAGTCCATGTTCCTGTCGTCTAATAAACCTCTGTTTTACTGGCTGGCTGAGAGTCACGTCTGACTGCGAAGTTGGGGTGCAGGACCCTCTGGCTTCCCCAGGAGCCCCACCTGAGTGGACTCACTGTGGGAAGCGCACGGAGGGGCAGAGGATGCTGAATGCTCCGAGGTCAGACCCAGGAAGGTGGAAGCCGGGTGAGCTATGTGTCCTGAAGACAGTCTGCTCACAGAAAGGAGACTTCCCCAGAGTCCTGACTGGCTTCATGGGGAGCAGTTCCAGAGCATCGCCCAGGGACTCCGTGACAGGGGTGAAGGGGCTTGGGGGAATATTTTGGGGAAACAGGAACTCCAAGTGGTCCTTTTCCTGAATCTTTGTCTAACTCACTTGGTGGTGGCAGCAGTACTCGTCCAAGAACAGGGAAGGATTTGTGCCTTGGGGAAGTTTTTAACCTAAGCTGGTAGAAATAAGCTTAGGGGGTCTTTCATGCGGGTCCCCACATCTGTACCCCAGAGTTGAGAGTGGGGAGGGATCCCTGACAGTCCCCATACTGACCATATCTGTTTTCTTAGAAGAAGGCTAAGGTTTGTAAATGTCAGATTCTCAAAGAAGATGTTCATTTTTCTAGACTGAGGCTGGAATAGGAGTGTCAGCACAGAGACATCCCATGCTGTTTGCACCGAGACAAAACAAAAATGTCTGTTAGCTGCGTTTTTGGTGCAAAACTGGATTGTTAAGAGTGTTTAGTGTACAGTATCAGCAGCAAATGCATTGCTGTGCTGGTGTAACGCACCCACCTCCTGGGTGTGGTGTTCTGTCTCATCTAGTGGCAGCGAGACCACTTAGAGAGAGATTTTAATGAGTTTGCTCTACTGCCTTAGCTAACACCCCGTTGGCTTTTAGCTCATGCAGTAGAGGCTCATGCATTAAGCTCCAGAGGTCCCAGGTTTGATCCCACCCGCCGACGACCGGGGTCTGTGGGCGTTACACAGGCAGCCCAAATGTGGGACTTACTTTGGTACTCCTACTCTTTGAGCTAGCAGAGACCACATGCACTGTGAACATGACATGCTTACTGTATGGGTAGGAAGGAAGAGAACAGCATCGTTTTTCAGCATCCCCTACTAGCCAAGGGCTCATGGACCAGGTGGATTGTCCTGTCTGTCCCTGGGAAGGGAAGTGCTGACCGTGTGACTGTGATCAGGAAGAGAATGAACAGTAGCAGCTTTGCACTCTCTGATCCTCATTGGAACAGGCACCTGAGCAATGCTGATAGTGGGTGGAATAATGCTGCCAATGCTAGAAGCAACATGTGGGCAAAGAAGGAAAGTGTACAAGGCCTAGATCCATGGGGTTCACTGTCACTTCTTGTGGAGATCAGGGCTATGTTTCAAATTTTAGAACCCTGTCTCTTCTAAACAGATGCTGGCTAATGCAGCTCTATAGGGGCAACTGAGGGCAGAATTTAGCCAGTCTCTTTGTACTGCTCTATTTCCGTTAGTTCATTTAACAAACATAATGGGCTGTACTGGATGCTCTTGGCTTGCACAGACCCCTGTCATTTAAGCCACTCATCTAGTGCTGCAGTCTTTGCTCTGACAAGACTATTTTTGTGAACTACGGAACCAAAATGCTCCTGAATCCTCTCTTCCACTGGACCTTATGGACCCCTTTCCTATGTAAAAACGTATGGAAGTGGAATGCTTACCTGAAAAGCTGTGTGGCATTTCAGGAGATGCCATTCTGCTATCCCTTGAAACCCCTTGGAACTGCTGGGCAAGCTGGTCAGGCCACAGGGGCATGACCAAATTTTATGCACAGGCTAGAGATCCATGAAAAAGGTCCCCATGGATCTTGGACCCTACAGAGTTCTCCCCTTTGTTCTATACTGCTCCAGGTCACCCCCCAGAATGGCTGGCAGAGTTGTAAAGCTGTCATTAGTTCTTTCCCCTCCAGGAGCATCCTGTGCTGGAGAGTACAACATGATGGTTACTGCAACTCAGGGCAGCAGCACAGATGTGCTGTGGGTTTTGTTTTTTGTTTTTACCATCAGTTATGTTGTTTTATGATGTCAACATGCCAGGGACCAGGGCTGTTTCCTGACTCCTCCCTCCAGCCAAGTCATGCTGCCCCATTTACATGGGAAGGAGGTTCCATGATGTGGATGCAGGAGGAATGCTGGTGGGAAGGTATGTATTGTGTAGTCACTTCCCCTCCTAGCTCTATTTTCTGTAGAACTTCCATGGGTTGATCCTCTGCATGATGTGCATTGGAGAGGAGCACATGGCTCTCAGAATAAATCTACCATTTCAGACAGACGATGTGTCCTGTTTCCAAGTCAGACCTGTGCATTTCTCTTATCTGAATTTAAATGTAATAGCTGGTTCTCCAAGCTCACTTTTAGCTTTGGTGTCAGTTTTATTATTTAATTAGCCGGAGGAAATCTTAATGGGACATATTAAAATTAGGCATGTTACAATCAGTTATTTCAGAAAAGTAGGTGAGCAGTTTTAAGTGAAAGTTCTTGTGAGGCTAGTATAAAAGGAGAGCACAGTAGTACATGCTGGCTAGATAAATCTGTTTTGCAATGTGAATTGTCAGTGATGTACAGTATCTAGTCACAGCCTAAAAGACTGAATTTTAAGTGATAAAATTATGTGCTGTTTTTGCTGCTCAAGAGGTATAATGCCATTATGCATGTGCTACTTAATGAAAAAGCCTAGAATCAGAGTAGCCTGGGAGTACCAAAAAGGTAAATGAGTTTCTGTTCAAGACATACTTTCTGCTAGGCAACAAATCCAAACCCAACAAAATACACGACAGTCTTTGGACTCAATAATTAATCCCCTCTTCTCCAGTTTTAGAGCAAAATTAGCATTTAACAGTGGTTCTCAGAAGTAGAGCTCCTGTCATCTTGTGGTTAGACGTAGTGACTCCCAATGCGAACAAAGTCAGAAGATGCTTAGTTTGGAATTGACTTTCGTTTGCACCTCTAAGTAGTTTTAAAATAAATATGAATAATACACCAGTTTGTGTAAAGAGCTTTTATCAAATGAATTGCCAGAAGCATTTTCATCAGCTTCTTGTTCATTGTCTGGCTTCTCTTTCTGAGCTAACGACTTTGGAAAATGGTGACTGGAATGTGAGTGTAGAAATGCATGGAGGGAGGACAGTGCACTACAATACTCAGAAGCATTCTGATGGTCATTGTTCAGTTAATTGAAACAGTGAAACAAGTCCAGTGGACCTCATCACAGTGGGATCTCCGCCAAAGAGTTGTCCAGTGATTTAGATGAGACGTTCAGCTGTGATAATGAAACAGCAGGAAGAAAACAGCTGGGGAACTGAACAATTGGTGATCCATCATTTTGTAGGCTGATATTGAAATAAAAGGGCCAAGATATCAAGGGCCACTTGCTTTTGAGGCTTGTGTGCTGAAAGGTGTGGCAACTTATTACAAAAGCTGCCTCCAACCTCTACACCCAAGCTAAAGTCTGTTAGTTGGTGATGCTGCCATTGCAACTTAGAACACAAAAATAGTCCCCCACAGTAGCTCCTCAAAATAGCTCAGAAAAGAATCTAGAAAAATGTGGGAGGAGCAAGGGCAAGGACAAAACACTGTGTGCTACCCTGGAAAATTAAAGAAAATGATTACAGAAAACTGATGGCTAGTTACTTGGAGCAGCGGTAATGTGCTGTTGGCAAATCCATTCCAGTGGGCAATGTGAGTTCTCAGCACCTCTGAAAATCAGGCCACCTATTTACACTAGAATATTTCAGTCCTAATTTTGCTAATAGTATAGTCCTTGCTTCCTGAGACATAACTTCAAGTTGGTTTTGACTAAAAGGGTTGGCTGGCTATTTGGTAGCCAATGGGAAACAAATTGGTGGTCTCAGTCTATTTCCTGGTGGCCTGGTGTCCCCAACAGAACACCCACTTCAGAACACCCACCTTCAAAACTAGTTCTGTCTAGTTAAGTCTAGATACTTCATGTGTTTTACCCTTCCTTGGTATTTGCATGTTGGTTTTGACCTGGTCTCTTGTCCATGCCGGGTCCTTTAGGTCTGTTTGTAGCAATGGAACTTTTTAAAATGGTGCTTGAGTGTCTTGGGAAGCAGAATGACTTACACTGATTCAGGCAATATCTTATAATTTAAAAACATGGTGTGGGATTGAGTTTTTGTCCTTTCAGCACTGAGGAACTAATAACTGTTGACAGAGCTGCTCATAGTGTAGACAATCGCACCTGCAGCTTTCTGGCCCTGTTGAAGTAAATGGGAATTTTGCCACTGATTTTGGTAGAGCCAGGATTTCACCTTCCATGCATATTCATGACTCTGGTGTAGAGTCTCTCCTGATCCAAGACTGCCTGTCAGTTGAATTATGCAGAACTGCTTGTGTTTTATTGTCCAGTGGCTTTTCTGATCTAAAGTTCACCACGAACTCCATTGTGATCACCAGACAAATTTTGATCCCAGCCCTGTGCCCATTAAAGTCAATTTTGCAAACAGAATTTAAGGGGAGCAGGATCAAGCCCCATCACAGGGTAGCTGACTCCTGAGGAGGTCAGACACCCAGCCTACTTGTGACAGTCTCTTCAAGGAGAATGAACCAACTCAGATCTGCTTGTGAGTAGTTAATTTTTTAGGTGGCAGGGGAGCTGTTAATTTGCTAAGGAACACCCGGGCCTAATATAGGTGTTCTGAAGGCTCAGGCAGGAGGCCCCAGAACATAGAGGAGGACTCCTTGGGGGAACCTGATTAGGGAGATCTCCAGGGAAGGTGCTCCTGGAGAGAAGAGATTCCAACAGGAGAAAGCTGAGTGCCAAGCCCTTAGGGAGACCTGGTCCCAGTGAAAGGACCTTGTCAGGCAAGTCCAGATTGCAGAGGAATACATGTCACATAGGAGAAGAGCTGCAGTGGTTTGACCTTTTCGGGGACCCTGAATCCACAGAGGGAGCACTTCCTAGGTGATGGCAGGAGGCCTGATTACAGAGGGGGCCCCAGGTCAAGAGCCTTACTGGTAAGGAGCCTGGATGGAGGACACAGATGGGTGGAGGAGGGGGAGGGGGCAGTGGATGGGCAGACAGACTAAGATGAACTCGGGCCCCCAGCTAGGATGCACAGCTGAAGGGTGTACCACATTTTGGGTCTTTGGTTAAATAAATAGACTCCTGAAGGGGCACTGTTCACTACATCAGAGCCTCATTTGAACTCACTGAATGTCTATTAGGGGAAACTGAGGGAGGGATGCAACTGTGGTTCTACACTGGACTGCCAGGAGGAGCTCCAGCGGTGAGTGTCCACCATAACAAGCCCTTAATTTGTTACTTAAATTTGACTTGAACCTTGGTGTCCAAGGTCGAGTTAAAAAGCTTTTAAAATAACCCATCCGTCTGTGAACAGCTCTTCATGTTAAACACAAAACAATTTGGTCCAGTCTACAGTGTGCTTGAAGACTGCCAAGAATTGCTTGAGTTTCTGTTTCTTTCAATACCATTCTGCATTCTCACTTCTGTAAGCGTTCTCTTTCAGGACTCATCCCTATTCTCTGAGTCAACTGAGCTTCCTTCCTGATGAAAACTCTTTGGCAATGATTTTGTATTTGTGCTTGATACAAAAGTTTTCAAAAGATCTTCACAGACACTAATCAGGGTAAAAATGCAAACAGCCTCTGAAATCTGCCTTTTCTAATGTTTCCTTAGGAAACCATTTTGTAACTTACAAGCACGCTTTGGCAGATGACGTGGTCCTTACTGTAATAAATCACAGGAATGTAAGACACTTCACTGCAGCTGCAACACGGCTAGTTAGGATCCTATTCAAGAAAAAGGCTTAGGCAGTGTATTTTCTTTCCTCTAAGCCACCTGTACCATTTCCCCCCTTATAGATGAAGTGAAAAGTCTCTCAAAATGCTTTTGTAATTGTCTCTTTAGATTTATAATCTGCAAATGTATTTTTTAAGAGATAAAAATACCCAAACCTTAATAGAGCTCTTTTAAATGGCATGTTGTTAACTCCCCAACTCCCTGCACAGTTTTATATATCTCTTTAATGAGGGTGAAAAGAAGCTTAAAGGGGTTTCTTTGATTGAAGGTTTGACCTGGAATTACTTTGAATTCATATTATGAAGCTGGCATATATACCACAGTAGCCTTAATAGAGGAATCTTCTGACTCACTGTAACAGATAGTGTTGTAAAGGGGAACCTTTTTGATTTAACAAAACAGGACCAGTGAAGAGATTGACATCAGTAATTTTACAGCTCATGCTGAAAAAGGACTCCATCCTGCAACATGCTTAACCCCTCCTGGAAAGTGCAATGGGACCATCAGCGTCAAATGAACTCCCTGAGGATTGAGCATGCTTAGTGACTTATAGGAAGTGTGCAGCATCATGCCAGATTAGGCTCAAACAAAAGGAAGAAAAAGCTCAATCACGAGAAGCCCTGTGCACTCACAACTCCCATAAGCTTCAGTGGGAGTTGTGGGTGCTCAGTGTTTCTTAGGTTACCATAGGTTTTTAGTTAAAAGACTTACAGCAGGCTATTCCCCCATCAGTTCATGAGCTGGTCTGCTGTATGTGTTAATGGTAACAGGATTACCCATATGAATTTCTAGTTTGTGAGCGGGGGGAATGGACCCCTTTCCATGTGGCAGAAAATTTCTGGCGCTGCTGATGGTAACTTTGCAGGGTTAGAGTAGTTTTTGTATTAATTTAGGTGGAATAAATGGGCCCAAAGAGTCAAAGGTATGAACACTACCCTGTCACTGTCCAACATTAAACAGTTTTAAACAAGGTTTGGGGTTTGGAATACAGAGACCAGCCTACTTTAGTACCATGGCAAATACATGGTTAAACATCTTTTTAATCTTTTATTAAAATACAGAAAAAGAAGAAAACAGTTAAAGTATTTGAAATGTGAAGTATTAAGGCTTTTATTTTAGCCATGTTCCACATTCCCTTTTCCTTTAGCTGGAGGGAGTTTTCAGAAGAAGAGAAGACCCCTTATTTGACAGTTTCTTAGTAATAACCAGGGGTGTCAGTAGGGCAGTACCCTCCAGTATGCAGTACCGGCAAGAGATTTTTAGTGGTTATGGGGTACTGGAAAGACTTTAGGGTGGGTGGGGGGAGGGGCACTGAACTCTGCTCCTTTAAGGAGCAGAACGCGGCTAGGGAGGACATTCATTCTTTATATGGCTTTAACAACACAATACGTATGCTAACAAACGTTTGTTGGCATATGTGTGTGCTGTTACATTGGTCAGGAGTCCTGAAGAGGGGAGGGATGCAGGGGCAGAAGGTGTTTAAACAGTGTTTTTGATTCTGTTTCTCCCCATTGGTCTGAATTATTCATGACATCCATACTACATCAGATCAAGTCCAACTCATTAGAGGAATGCCCCGCTTGCACTGACCAGAGGATGTTTGGATTCTGATGTCAGCCCAGTTCTGCAGCTTGATGGGAATTAGGTGGTGTCCCCAGTGTACCTAGAATTCTTCTTTGCAGCCAAACTAGTCTAACATGCATTTTGTTAACTGGAACTGGAGCAGCAAAACAAAGAAAACAAGTACCTCATTTTACAGCTTTGTGGGTGAGAGAACTGTACGTGAAGATTATAATGCCGGACAGTGACGGCCTTAAACCAGCCAGCTGCCTCAGGAATCTGCCAAGAACTTTGCTGAAAATATGTTCCTCATCTTAGCAACGGAGCTAAGACTTATCAAACATTTTCACACCTTTATTCGAATGAAGCTCCTTCTGATCTGACAGCTCAGGCATTGTCAGTTTCATCCAGAACAATTTACAAACTTGGAACCTCATCCTGTAAACCCTTAATAATTCGTTCAATCCCACTGAAGACAATGGGACTATTTGCATGACTATGGACCACTTTTGTGGGCTGGTAAGAGTTTCAGGAGTCTGTTCCTATAAAGGAAGTTGAATCCCCCATTGAAATGCAATGTTTGGGTACAATACCATAAAGCAGTTTAGGATACAGTTCTACTTAAAATTTGTCTTCTAATAAATCATACATATGCTGAAATAGCTCCTCACCCAACTCCTATATTCCATATAAGCAGACTGAATACTACATATTTGGGGGAAAAGTGAGTAGTTAAGCATTTTGATGTTTATATATCCAAAAGGGGATGTCAGAGGGGATGTCAGACCGGGCTGGGGGCAGGGCAGGGAGGAGTCACATGGAGGGTCATGTGTGGAGGTAATGTGCCCCCCCTTGTGTCCCTCCCATGACTGCAGTACCGGCAAGAAATTATTTCTACTTGCGCTACTGGTAATAACTGCTCTCTTTGGGGAAAAAGAGATGAAACTAGGTGAGATGGGCTGGGGCTGTTGTTTGTTTAAAGTCTGATCCCAGTTCCTAAAAGACAAAACAGGACAAACACAAGAGGTGAAAGAACAAACCCCAAAGATAGAAAATGCAGCTTCTGTCTCTGGTGTTGACTCTCACTTGCAACCTCCCTGCTGGAGAAACACAGGCCCAGCATACGCTCTGATCAGCCACTCTGAGACCTGGCAAACTTGTATCAGCGTTGGGCTGTTTAGGGCATTGCTTTTAGGTGCTTTTCTGGTCACAGGCTCACAGCAGTATTGCAAAATATACAGTCTTGGCTGGCTAAGCCAGGCTTTTTATTAAACAGAAGGAAAAAAAGAGAGAGCTAGGAAACAGAAGAACTAAGGTGAGGAAGGAAAAGGACACAATGAGAGGAAAGAAAGTCTTACATCCCAGATGGTGTCTAGGATTAAGCCAGAGCCAGTGGAGGTGGTGATGTCATCTGGGTCCCTCCCTTAGCCTGATCTGGTCAGGACGTTGCTCAGGATCAGGGGACAAAGTCCCAATGGTGTCACAGTAGATCCCAGGGTCTCAGGAGATGGTGGTCTTGCTGGTGAAACATGCTTCTTCCCCTTCTTTTAGTCAGGAATTGTTACACTTGTGCTTCCTAGTCAGTCTTTTCTTTTAAGGACCCCAAAAGGTCCTCATTATTAAAGTGCTTCCTCATTATTTTTGTCCACCAATTAGGTCTACCTTCTGACCTGGGAAAAAGTATGGAGGTGGTTTTTGGAAAATTTAAGAAATGGGTGATTGAGACTGATGTCGTTTAAGGTGACCAAGGCAAAGGGTCAATGTCTTGATACCACATGCATGATGATAAGTGGGGCCAGGATAGTGATGTGGTGAAGAAGGAGGAGCCGGTGGAGGGTCACAAAGAGGGTGGGTTGACATGGCTGAAGTGACAAGCCAGGAAAAAGGTCTTCACAGAACAATTTTGAAGTCAAGAAGTGCGGCAAGATGGATTTGTCCAGGCCAGAGTGGAGGATGTTAAAGTAGTCGAGACATGAGATGAGGGCCAGGATGGGAGATCAGAATTCATAATAAACCTGTCCCACCTGGATGTAGTAGACAGGAGACTTGAAACACCCTACAGTGTGTGTTACAGAAGTAAGACAATATCAGCATTCTGTGAGTTCATCATTCTGCTCAATCCCATGGTCAGCAGAATCTCAACGTTTCTGAAGTCACCCTCATCTACTTGCCACCCACTCAGAAAACACCCCCCCCCCCCCCCAGCACCATACAGAAAGTTGTACATATACATGATTAACTCTAGCACAGTATGTCATTGATCTCTTGGCTTGATCAGGAAATATTCCATTGTCCCTGAACAGGAGCCTGCTTACAGCTAGCACTTGCATTTGGCATCCTTTTCACATACCACTGCACAGTTCCAGAGATGGCACAGTCTTTGTGGAAAGCCTATCTTATTGAGGCAGCTTTGGAAATGAAGATTGTAATGTCAATGATCTTCACTTAGGAAGGTCTTAGTCTTGCCACTACCAGGAGTCTATGTGAGGGGTAATGCCCTATGAGGCTAGACCTGAAGGCACAGCTAGAACTTTGGCAATATCATTACAAAACAAACAGGGAAGATAAATCTTAATTTTCACTACTTCCTCATCGTCCTTTCTCCTGGTTTAATACTCTTCAGAAGTTCACATGGCAGCTGTTGAGCAGATGGCATGTGTTTGGTGTAAGCATTAAATCTACCTTCTCTCTGGAATGTGGCTATTCAGCAGCACATCTGGCGCTGCTGTTGGATAACTCCCCCATTGGCAGGTGTGGAAGTGCTTCCAGGCCAGTGTCAGCCAGGTTACTCACATGCTGGGTGACTTGGCCTCCTGGAAGTGTGCCTCACAGGCTGGCTCTCTTGTTGACAGCTGTGGGTCATCCAGTGCTAAATAAACTACCTAGTCCTGAGTGCCTCTCTTAAGTCATTTGGATTGTAAAGAATTTGGTGTCTGTTATGATTTTCCAGTTAGAAGCCACTAATGCAGTTTGTGAAACTAGAGCTGCTGTGTGCGATTGCTCACAACACACATGAAGCAGAGGACAGAATGACATTCCTGAGGTTTGTCTGGCACTTGGAGTCTGCGTATTGGAGCATAGGCCTCTGTGCCAGGATTCCTAGGTTCTGTTCTCAGCCCTGTCACTGACCCACTGCAGGAGCTTGGTCGACTGACTTAACCTCTCTGTTCCTCTGCTTTCCCGTCTGTAAAATGAAAGTAAATAATACTTTTCTGCCTCAAATGGGTGTTGAGGGGAGACTTAGTTAACTGGAAGGTATTACTACTCATTCATCAAATTTGTAACCATACAATGCTGGGGAGGCCAAGGCCTGGTTGTTAACCCTTTGTTAGACACGCATACCCATGACTAAATATACCAATGTGAAGGAAAGGTCCTTTTGAAGCCCGAAGGGGGTGCTTTTCTGAATGAGAGATGACGACAATATTTTGACAGCGTATCGCGGGGGAGACAAGGGATGATAGTTTGACTATCAGTAAAATATATTTCTTAATATGTTCCACTAAACTGTTGTTTTTTTAAAGTGATAGCATTCAATCCAAATAAATAGCTTGTGACAGACTCAGTTATGCCGCCATGTATAATCCTGTACACAGCACATCATATAGCTAGATTGATAAACCTAGACAGATGGGTATTGGGGCACATAGCTATATACCTGTGGTGACCCTGTTTTCTGTTCACTGTACCTTTAAATTTCTAAATGGTTTGCTTGCCTGTTTGCTGCGAGACAAATTTCATTTCAAACTCATAGACTCTAAGGCCAGAAGGGATCATCATGATCATCTAGTCTGACCTCCTGCACATTGCAGGCCACAGAATCTAACTCACCCCCTCCTATAATAGACACATAACCTCTGGCTGAGTTACTAAAGTCCTCAAAATCATGATTTAAAGACTTTAAATTACAGGGAATCCACCATTTACTCTAGTTTAAACCTGCAAGTGACCCTTGTCCCATGTTGCAGAGGAAGGTATAACACCCTCAGGGTCTCTGCCAATCAGACCTGGGGGAAAATTCCTTCCTGACCCCAAATGTGGCGATCAGTTGGACACTGTATGTTACAAAGCAGACGTATGCTGAGCTCTCTCCTGCAGACTTTACTTCTGTTTTTTCTTATTTTATTGTTTTGTGAATATCCCATGCTCAAGTGGGACTAATGGATGGTCCCTGCTGCACACGCTACTGGAGCTACTCTTCTATTTTCAGCATGTGAACTCACTCAGAGCTAGTGTGGGTATGTCCCGCTCCTGTGTAACGTCCATGTCCCTTTATTGCGGAGGAGCACATACACTAAAGCACTAGTTTCAGAGTAACAGCCGTGTTAGTCTGTATTCGTAAAAAGAAAAGGAGTACTTGTGGCACCTTAGAGACTAACCAGTTTATTTGAGCATGAGCTTTCGTGAGCTACAGCTCACTTCATCGGATGCATCCGATGAAGTGAGCTGTAGCTCACGAAAGCTCATGCTCAAATAAACTGGTTAGTCTCTAAGGTGCCACAAGTACTCCTTTTCTTTTTACTAAAGCACTAGCAATGGTGCCTTCAAAAGGCACTGACAGGTGGACAATATGCTGTTCTGATTCTTTTTTAAATATTCCGCATCTTACTACTGCTACATTTGAATGAAACCACTGTATATAAATCTCCCAAGCAAAGGCAGCATTGTCATAGGATTTGCAAGACATAAGTGGACTCCTGGATCCTTAAGTCCTGTATCCAGCAATGGTCAAAGCTGATGCTTCAGCAGAAAGTGGAGGGAAAATGTGCACCCAGCTGATTTTGCTAGAGTAGTGGAAAATAATTCCTTCATGACTCCTCAGCAATCAGCATACATCGTCCTGGACTGAAAGATTTGATTACCCCTGTTCTATGGTAGCTACATAACTACATTCAGTCATAATAGCCTAGTCCATTTTGACATCCGGCTGCAGTATTTAAATGTTGGATTATGGGAACTAGGACAAAAATCTCATCTATATGGAACACTAATGTATCCAGATGAGCACTCTAGATGATATAGCAGTGAGGCACTGCCCCAGGCACCTTGGGACCCCTGCAGGTCAGGCTGGAAGTTGTGTAGAGTTGCTGCCCTTTGTCTCTGGGAGGAACAGCAGCGTCCATTTTAGGTCTGATCCTGTGCTCATTGAAGATAATGGCAAAATTCCCACTGATGTCAGTGATTCAGGATCAGGTCCTGATTTCCCTCAACCTTCCTTACTCAAGTGGGGCTTGAGGATGCTCACCTCCTTTTAGGAGATACTCAGCCCCTTGTAAGCTAGTAGCTTTATTATGTGAGCCCCTCACTCTGACAGTTGCAGGTACAATGGCATGGTGGAGACAGGACAGTGGGGTGTACCCAGTGAGATGCACTGGTCTGGAGTGACAAAGCAGGTGGACACCCTCCTGCAAAGCCCCCAGCTTTTGTGCGTAACTGACGAGAGGGTGGCACTGAGCCAGCAATCCACTATCTTGGAGGCTTTATTTGCATGTAACTGGAATAGAAAAATAATCATAAAAATGTCTTGTATTCCTTGAAGCCCCAACATCTGGCTCCCATTCTCTGATTTAATACCATACTATTTCCTCATCTATTTTACTAGATGCGGAGGAGCCTTTATTGCTTCTGATATTTAGATGGAGTAAAAACTATTGCTTAAATGAATAACTCCTGAAATTGTTTTCTTGCTGGTGAATCATTAATACAACCATATGGATTCAACTCATGTATCTGAACTAAGTGCACCCAGAACTACTCAAACTGTTCCTTATGGTGTTTTAACTGTTTACATGGTGGTAGGATTTTTTTTTTTATTTATTTTTTGAGTCAAAGGTCTCAAGGACTGCATTGGCTGCAGTCATTCAAGACTTCACATTAGATAAAATACATTGCTCCCAGACTGAGATGTTTTACTAATATAATGCTTGCCACCCTAGAGATCTCAATGTGCTTTACGAATGTAGATAAGAATCATTATCCTCATTTTGCTGATGGGGAAAGTGAGGCACAAAGAGTTGAAGTGACTTGCCCAACATCACATGGGGTATGTCTTCACTTTGAACCGGAGGTGTAAGTTTCAGCTTGAGTAGACTTGCCCACCCTTGCTCTGGTTGAGTTAGCACATTAAAAATAGATAGTAGCAGTGGTGGGAGTGCGTAGCCACCCTGAGTTCATATGTAGGTACCTGTAGAAGATGCTAGGTATGTAGTTGAGGTGGCTAGTCCCACCCACTGCTTCTGTTGGCATGGCTACAGTCTGTTTTTAGTGCATTAGCTCAATCAGAGCTAGCGCAGGTATGTCTCCTGGAGCTGGAAGTGTAGACCCACCCACAAAAAGTTAGGGGCAGTACTGGGACTAGAACCCAGGTCTCCTGACTTGTACATGCTGGACTAGGTCCTTCATTTCTCTGGGCCTGCTCCTAGAAGCCCTTACTCACAGGTAGCACAGTGATGTCAGTGGGAGATTTATAAGAATTAATCACAGGAGTAAAGGTCTGCAAGGTCCAAAAAGGTTTGGGAACCTCCCTGTTAGTATTCAAATGGAAAAACCCAGTGAATCTGAAGGGAAATAATCTGTCCTGACTTTGCCATAAAACAAAATCCTAGGGAAAGATTAATTCAATGAAACTAAAATGTATCTATTAAAATAGATGACTGTTAGCTCTAGTGAGCATTGACTTAAAATGTCTAGTCTCTCTCCATTTGGCACTGCAGCCTCAAGCATAGAGGTTTCCAAGTGCTGCATTATAGCTGAATCAGAACCATTGGGAGCTTTATAGCTCAACTAAGCCCTGAATTTTGAAATGGTACCAGAGTGAAATCCTGACAGATGAGAGAGGGTAGAACAAAATGGGTGAAGCAAACAATGTATTTTTAAAAAACTGCACTTAGCTGTATACCTGTTTAGCAGTTGCCCTTCTGCTTATTTATGTGTATCTCCCTGACTCAGGAAATTTTTAGAAAAAGTGGCAAAACGAGCTTGTAATAGTGGCAAAAAATTCCCTTTTTAACCACATGTGGGTGGTACAGAGCTCGAACAAGGGAAGCAAAGCTGGCTTTAAATCTGATACATCTCCCCCACTGTCTATGGCTTGCTAGTCTATTGCTAGCAAGATACATATCTGGACCACTCAAGTGCTGATGAATAACAGCGAGGCCTCTGGTTTAGGGTAAATTTTAAAAAAAGATATAAGAATAAAAGACAATAAAAGAAAAACAAGGTACAATGTGGATCGGTGGTCTAGTGTTTAGGGTGCTAGCATAGCACTGGGCACCCACCTAGGAGGTGGACGACTCAGGACCCATTGCCCCTGCCCCAGCCATACTTTTGTTATTTATCTATAGTGGAACAGCTTCAACCAGAGAGGCTGAGTAAGCCCCCTGTGATGTTATCTGATTAAAATATGACCATGCAAAATCATGGTTGCTACCACTGTTATATAAATGCAACAAATCTTATACAAAATGTGATGTATGGCCAGAAAGGGTTAAGCAGCTTGCAGGCTAAATAACCCAAAGTCAACCATTAGAGAGATGTTAGAACAGTATGTAAATGGTAATTAAGGCGATTCCATGCTAGATAGGCTAGAACTTTGAAGTGCAATCCTATATTGTTAGAAATTAGAGGTGATACTAATTGTATGTGTTTACTTATTAATCTTGTTAAATGTTAGCCATGTAAACACACTGTTCCTGTCTGTCACTATATCTGTTGATTCAGAGATCAAAAGGGAATATTAACATTTAGATGAATCTTGGGTGAAATAATGTCATTGTCTGTATGTCTCTTTAAAGTTTGTGATAGACTGCCTAATGGATAAATTGCCTTATGTTAATACATGTAGTTAATTACCGGTGAGGTTTGGGAAACAGAAGGTAACATCAAAGGCCTGTTGTTTGCCTAGGACTGTGTGGTCAATCGGCTGTTAAAAACTGTATAAAAGACCCCTGGTCTTGATCCTGTCATCTCAGACCTGCTTGATGCTTAAGGGGAAGCTTAAGTCGTAAGGCTGAGATCCCAGTCCTCAGCTGGAACGCCCTGAACATAAATATTGGACTGTAACCTATGAACTAATTCTGAAATAACTCTTTGCAACTGCAACGCTCACCATCTCTCTAATATGAATACAATCTCAAGAACTGTACTCATGTCTGTATATGTACTGATCTTTTAACCAATACTCTCTCTTTTCATTTTTAATACATTTTAGTTTAGTTAATAAGAATTGGCTGTAAGCATGTATTTGGGTGAGATCTGGAATATTCATTAACCTGAGAGGTAATGTGTCCGATCCTTTGGGATTGGTAGAACTTTTTTTATATAATGAATAAGATTTTCAGTAATCCTCATCATATTTGACTTGGGTGTCTGGGTGGAGGCCTAATGCTAGGTTGATTTGAGGGAACTGGGTTGTTGGCTTCTGGGTAACCAGTGAGGTATTATAGAAGCTGTTTTGTGCTGGTTTGGTAAATCTGAGTATTGGAATATCCACCAGCTTTGGGGATTGTCTGCCCCATTCTTTGCAATTCACCCTAATTGGGTGACCTCAGTTGGCTCCCCTGGGACCCCGCTCACACCCCCATATTAGAATATCCCAAAGGCTAGTGGGTAGAGCACTTTCCTGAGAGGTGGAGACCCCTGTTTAAATCCTTTATCCCCCCACCTTGGCAGAGTGGGTGAAATTGAACCTGGGTCTCCCACATCCCAGCAATACACTAACCACTGTGCCTAAAGTTATAAGGTGGGCTCCCCTCTCATTTCTTCTCCCCCATTTTCTAACTTAGATCTGCAAGAAACATCTCAGGCTCCTAAGCTGCCTGACTCCAGGTGGTAGATTCCTGCTGGTGGATCACTAAGCGGAGATTGGAATCTCCCTGCTGCCTGGACTTAGGTGCCTATCTCTGAAAGAGGGGCAGGGCTTAGTACCCACCCCTCTTCTTAGCATCTCCCACTGGCTTTCTTAGGCAGCTCCTCACCTAGCATGCCGGCTTATGTGGATCACATTCTTAGGTCCCTACCTCTCCCTATTCAGTGTATAGGGAGCCTAGGTGCCTAACTCAGCTTTGTAGATCAGTGGTGTTGTGATTTTCTAGGTGCTATAATGCTCAGTGTCACAACATCTAAGACCTGTCATGGATCCCACCCATAGTGCTTACATACCACTTTCCATTTGAGTTTTTCAAAGTACTTCACAAATACATAGCAATTTAAACTTGCAGCAATGCTTTGAGTAGCTATTACTATCCCCCATTTACAGATGGGTGAAATTGAGGCCCAGTGAAGTTAAGATGCTGATTCCAGTTGAATTCTACAATTCTACAATTTCAGTTGTAAGTCAGTGGGAGCTGTAGATGCTCTTTACTTCCAAAAAATGAGGCCCTAAATGACTTACCAAAACCAGAACTCTAGTGTCCTGACCCCTCAATTTGTGCCATACCCACATGGTCCTTTTTCCTTTTAAACCATATTCACAAGTCAAGCACACACTGAAATAGAAACCACACATCAGTAAAAATTACCTTGCTCAAGTATGAAACATCAGCCGCGCACTAGAACAAGGCACTGGCATGCAAGAGCTAAATAACCATTTGCTATATCAGATGTGAGGCTGACGGGTAGACGGCTGATGGAATTCTCAGTGGATTCTCCATGCATTCGCTGTGTATCATCACTCGCTAGCCTGGATTACAACTATTTAAAAAACAAAAGAAAACTGGGTTGATCATTTTATTAAGCCGGAGGTTTCACCAATATGAAGCGTAAGTCCAAAGAATCATCTTCAAGAGGGCTTTGGAGGGTAGAATATCCAGCCATTCCTGGCATATGCCCTTGATTGTGAGAACAAATGGTGCAGTAACCAGTCTAATAAGAGTCCTAGCCCAGCGAAAAGTGACAGGATATTTCCCCAAAGAAAGAACCTGAGATGGATTTGTCAAAACTTTTATTTGTAATCCAAATTAGAGTAGTGTGGAGTTGGTCTCCCGTGTAGCTCATATGGGGGCAATTCCAAAGATCAATGCGAAAAAAGAACAAGATATTTAACAAGAGACAGAAAATCAAAACGGAATCCAAATAAATGAGAAATTAAGGCAGCACAGCAGCTCGAGCTGCATTTGCCCTATGGGGAAAGCTTATTAATGTAACTAAGGCAATTTTGCCATAACTCTACATCAGTAATGTGGCCCAAGCCACGTTTCTGTCTCTCTTGTGATTTAGCTAAACAATGGTGAGGGTAGCAGATCAACAAATGATAAAAGACCAAATAGACGAATTAGAGCCTTACAGCATGCTGGAACGCTAAAAGATGATATTGAAAGGTGGCGATAGCTGTGTCTGAGCAGTTCATGATAGAACTGAGGCAATGTAATTTCTAGTCTGGAGAAATATCCTTTATTAGATCTGGGTAATACGGCATATTGGATCCATAACTTGTGAGAGCCCCCTGAGCACTTTATATTCATTTAATCCAGTCCAAATCTTATCCTTTCGATATCCAGAGTGAAAGGGTCTGAGCACACTTGCCATGTAAAAACAGGGATTTAGCAAACCTGTAGCTACTTGGAGAGTGAGTGGACTATGGGAGTTGGGAACCTGGGTCCTCTAGTCCTGGTTAGGTCACTGACTTGCTGGGCAAATCACTTCACCTCCCTGAGCCTGGGTTTCACCAGCGGTAAAACAATGATAAAACTCTCCTTCCTCACAGGGCTCTCATGAGGAGAGCACTACAAGTGCCCACTATTTTTACCTGTATAGAAAGAGCCAACTGGCCATCAGAACTCTTCATGTGACTTTGGACTAGAACTCAGGCCAAAGGCTCCCCACAACAGGCTGCTAACTTTTAAGCCAAACTGGTGGTCATTAGCTGTAGTAGTTCTAGGACTTATAGCCTCTCATGGGATGTACCTACACGGCAACTAGAGGTGTGATTGCAGCACATGTAGCTGTATCCCAGCTAGCATTAATCTAGCTAGCTCGGGTACCAATAGTAGTGAAGCCGCGGCAGCATTGGCTAGCCACCTGAGTAAGTACCAAGGGTCCTGGGCAGGCTTGCACAGCCAGGACTTCTGTGGCTTTACTGCTGTTTAAAGCTAGCTCAGGTACACCTACATGTGCTGCCGTCAGACCCTGTGTCTGTGGTATAGGTTTACCCTACGCTTCAGCTGCAGAAGCTGTCCTGAAGGCACACACTTGAGCAACTTGGACACTCCATCCAGTAGAAGGAAATGATTTATACCCAACTCAGTACAATGCAGGTTGTTTAGCATGGCAGCGAAGCACAGAAATAAAGGGGAGATGATGGGATCGAGTCTATATTCCTTCCAAGCCCATGTAAATGAAAATAATGGGGGAGGTGGGTTATATGTTGGTTTGTGGTGATGGGAACCTAAGAACGACCATAGTGGGTCAGACCAAAGGTCCATTTAGCCCAGTATCCTGACAGTGGCCAATGCCAGGTGCCCCAGAGGGAATGAACAGAACAAGTAATCATCATGTGATCCATCCCCTGTTGCCCATTCCCAGCTTCCGGCAAACAGAGGCTAGGGACACCATCCATGCCCATCCTGGCTAATAGCCATCTAATTTATCTAGTTCTTTTTTTAACATTGTTGGCCTTCAAAAGATCCTCTGGCAAGGAGTTTTGGGCGTTGTGTGAAGAAATACTTTCCTTTAAATCTGCTGCCTATTAATTTCATTTGGTGACCCCTAGTTCTTGTGTTACGAGAAGCAGTAAATAACACTTCCTTATTTACTTTCTCCACACCAGTCATGATTTTATAGACCTCTATCATATCTTATCCCCCCCTTAGAAAAAGGAGAAACCTGCCCTGTGAAAACAAGGGAAGCCGATGCAGGCGCTGAGAAAGTTAAATCAAAGAGACAATGTGGGTGAGGTAATATCTTTTATAGGACCAACTGCGACTGGTGAGAGAGACACGCTTTTGGGCTTACACAAAGAGCTCTTCTTCAGGTCTGGGAAATGTACAGGCCTGAAGAAGAGCTCTGTGTAAGCTTAAAAGTGTGTCTCTCTCACCAGCAGAAGTTGGTCCAATAAAAGATACTACCTCACCCACCCTGTCTCTCTAATATCCTCATATCAACACGGCTACAACAACACTGCATATAGCATAAAATCAAGTCATTCATGTGTCTAAGCTTATGGTAAAGCCGTCGGCAATTTCCTGCTTGCCAGTCTGCACTGGAGATTTCGTATTCTGGATTAATTTCACACTGGAGGCTAATCTCAGAGCCAGGAGTTCTCAAACATTTTTATACTGGGGACCCACATATTACTAGAAAGTGCTTTGTGGACACGTGTTTCTAATGCTGCAAATCACCTTTCTTCTCTTTCACAACCCCCATAACATCCTTTGGTGCCAACACCAACTGCTTAACCAAAAAGTGATTTTGGGAATGTGTATTTTTACCTTCATGTATTGAGATTTAGCAATGGAAGCAAGGAGGAGAAGCCAGTTCAATGTGAACGGCGAGAATGCAGACTCCCAGTGGTCCAGAGGCTACAGTTAGAGAGTGTCTGTTACGAAGCTCCACAGTACAGACTAGACCAGAACAATACTGCTCCAAACTGTAAAGTTAAAGTACAAACTGCCCTTTTTCCTGAGTAACTGCCTTGTACTTCATACTCCATCTTGATTTTATCCCTCTTGCCCCCCCAAAAATGTAAAATGAGCCCATCTAATTCATGATTGCCCATCTATTCACACGAGCACAGGCTTTTGTTTCCATTGGGATGTATTAATGGTGCTGTTATCTCCTGATAATGACAATATTAATGCATGTCACCACTCTATCTGCCTCATTGCACTGTAATTAAAAGCCTGTATTTGACAAACAACAAGAACATGTTTGCTTCATAATTAAGAACGTTCTAAGAAGATTTTGCAGCTTCGAGGTGGGAGTGTGCTTGGCTGGAAGAAGCTTAGGAAAAGAGCTCTTTCAGAAGAGAAGCCCTGCAACAGTGACACTTTGCATTTCCGTACCACTTTCCCCTGCTGGACAGGAAGCGTTTTTAAATGCTAATGAAATTCGCTTCACAGCACCCCTGTGAGGGTATGTGTATATTACTTCTACGGGAAGATGGAGGCACATCATGGATAAGTAATTTGTCCAGATTTAGAGAGCTCGGACCCAGCAGCCTTAGCTCAGTTGCGTGCTTTCAACACTCGGGGTCAAATTGGGCCAGGCAGCAGTAGCTTGGTGAGCTGGTATCTCTTCTGGGGGCCATTATCCTGTGCTCCAAGCTCTGACTTAAAATAAAATGTCTGTAGCTCTTGTGGTTTTGAAGATAACATTCAAAACGTGAACTGAATGTAATCAATTCTTCATTCTACAGCCAGCCTGAAATAATAAATCTGAGAAGGGTGTGAACTGCTCCCATTCGTCTCATGGGGGAGTTAACTCTGAAGTCTAATTATGATAACTCAGGTGTCAACATAGAGAAGTTACATCCAACAATTAAGTAGTTAATTTCTGATAAAAGAACAGAGGAAAGGAGAAGAATGGTCATATTAAGAAAATCAGCACAATCTTCTATGAATGGAATATCCTTTCCACATCATGTGTGGGTGAAGCTTTGGATATCACCATTAGACTTTTTTCTGATCTGACCCTGACTTCCTTCCTAAGGGAGGGGCCATCCATTGTAGTTGGACATTGTAATTCCACTACTCAAATTCAGATAGTGATAGACCTTTTTTTCTTCTGAGAGTTCCTCTGATAGGCACTTCTGACTCCACATCATGGACTTATTGCATTGAATGTAACAGAGGCTTCATACCGATCCTCAATAACAGCTTTGAATGGGGTATCACAATGCATTCTGTTATTGATATGAATATTTCAGTTCCTAAATTAGCATTTACTAACGTTCTCTAGTAACTGGTATAGTCTCACCTTGACTCATGAGACTTGGGCTGTGTAACTTCTAAAGCCAGTGGGGTTCAAACAGTTATATTTCCCAAGTTCTGCATTCTATAAACAGTTAGCAGTAGGCCATAATGACTTCAAATAAGTTCTTGTTGAGTGTTGTGTCAGTTCTCTGTAGAAGCCTTCAAACTTCACAAGAGGAGCCTTTACTGTTCTATTTAGCAAAGGTTTTAGTAACCTGGACATAAGAGATCATTATCCACTTCTTCATGGACTCCTATGTGCAAACATGTTCTTGAAACCTTGCTAACAAATCCTGTAGGGTCTTGCAGATCCCTTAGTGCAGAGTAGATGCATGGTAACGGGCATCTGTGCATAGTTCTGCAGAACTTTTGAGCACTCAGGATAGAGAAACTGACTAAATCCACCACTGATATAAATGAGGCTACTCTGCTGAAGTCAGTGGATTTGCATCTGCCTACGCCAGTGGTGTATTTCAGCCAGCATCAGGGATGATAGCACTGAATGTGCAGCCATGCAGATAGTGGCTTAAATTAGATGGCCTGTACAGGCAGGTCAATAGTCTGTCTAATTTAGCAACCAGTCAGTACTGTGAATCACGTGACCCTCCCTGGCTCTAATTCACTGACTGTGTAAGTGGAGGGGAAAGATGAGTGGGTGTTAACCTCATGTTTGCTGGGGCCCAGGCAGTGTCATTGCACCAATTCATATGTGGTGTTAACAGCAGGGATGTAACGATCTCCCTTCAGAGAGATTTTCAGAGACAACGGACAGTGATCTGTTCACAGGTAGATGGGTTGTAATCAGGAGTAAGGCTTTACCCAGTGCTAACCCCAAAGGGAGAAATCAACATGTGGTTAAAACAACCAGTAACCCACTGGGGAGCAACTGGGCAGTTTGTCAAGTGAACAGGGAAGCGGAGGCAGGACTGGCTGGTAGACCTGCATGTGATGCTATTGTCCTCAGAGCTGAGCATGATGCCAATGATTTATGGCTCATCTTCCCATGTTAAAAATCACATCCTTCCTGATTGCTCTTGGAATTTGGAGGAATCTCTCTTCCTTTCTTGTTGCCCAAACTAGAGGGGAAACTGAGCAGCTCTTGCCAGAGTTAATGGCACTATGCTCCCTGGATCACTCAGGCAGAGTTGAGTGTACAAATGGTGCTGTCCGCTGTCTCTTCCTCCTCTAGAGCAGTTAAGGTGCGTAATGAACAGAGGCTCCCTAGGACCACGGGCCAGCCCGCCAGCTCCATCCTTCCTGGAACTCAGGCTTGCCATCTGGCAGCACAGACTGTACTGCTGTTCCACTTCACTGGTAATCCAGTAGGCTTTGCATGAAAACATGCCCAGGACAGTCTTGTAATTATCATTAATGTGAATGATCCTACATGGCAAATGTGTGTGTGGGGGGCGGGGGGGCGCTGCCTAACACTGTATCTTTGGGTTTATGGAAACTGTGGGGTTTATAACCCTCTGGGACATTACCTTCTGTGTCATGTATGGTGACTGGTGGGCTGCAGAAGCTCACCACAGCTGCTCCATTAGAGATAGGGGGAGAGTGGTGGTTCATTTTCCATTGAAAGTCAGGGAGCCCTAAAACTAAAATGGGGTTAGGAAGAGGGAGTTGGGGAGCTTTACGACTGCCTGTGTCCCTGCTGCTTATGCCTCCCTGTTTTGTTGACCTTTCAAATTTGAGGACAGCCTCTGAAACCCCAGCACACACACTGCTGGCCAGCAGTATCTGACAAAAATTAGGTCATGTCTTTCTTTTCACCATTTAAATGTAATTCCTTGCTAGTGTTAGAGAAAATTGCTTTTCTGTAGCAGAAAGGAGGCAGAGCGCACTTTGCTGTCTGAACAACCTTACCCCTGACAGAATCAGTTAAAATGGAAAATTACTGCAGTGTGACGATCAAAGACCCTGACAGAGTGCACCAGGTTCCAATCAGCCTTGATTAATCCATCAGTTTTGATTTAAAATTGGTGGTGTAAAATTGTCAAGGTCATTGGAGATGGGACAAACCTGTTGCTACCTCCCTGGGGTGTGGGGGCTGGACTTCCTCCCTCATTTGTGCTAACCCCTAAATGGACAGTCATTAAGAAGCAAACTGGGGCCAGTTGTATTTAATAAGTTTATTTCCCTCCATTTAGAATTTATTCCCTCATCTGCTACAAATTGTAGTGTGGCAGTTTTGTGTTAAATGACATTTAACAGGGTGAAGGGCTACAATTAATAGCACCACTGTCCTCTGATAAGATCTTAGGCCATAATATTTTGAGATAGTTACAAAAGCATGAATATCCTATTGGACAGGGAGATTTATTGTACACACATCTCATAAAGTGATCTGTAAGAAGAAGAAAGCCATTATATACAATGGGGGGAGGGATAGCTCAGTGGTTTGAGCATTGGTCTGCTAAACCCAGGGTTGTGAGTTCAATCTTTGAGGGGGCCATTTACAGATCAGGGCAAAAACTGGAGATTAGTCCTGCTTTGAGCAGGGGGTTGGATTAGATGATCTCCTGAGGTCCCTTCCAACCCTGGTATTCTATGAAAACCATTCTTTCTGAATGTTTTGAGTGCTTATTTCTTTAGAAGAACTATCATTACCATGATTATTTAATAAGAGAAAGTAATGAACAAAGTAAACATCAGCTAAATTTATGAATGTTAACTAGCCTTTATAATGGAACTTCTCAAGCTGTTTTCTATATTTAAATACTTCTGTCTATTTTAGATGCTCAGAGATTTGTGTATTTCAAAAGCGGGTATCATGTTCATAACCGGAAGCCTTCCTTATAGCAAAACTTCCACACAGCAGGTTCTCAGTGAACCCATAATTGCTATTTGCTGGCAGGGTCAACAACTTTTAGATCTCTGTAGATAACTGAATGACTGCAAAACTGTGCTAGACAAATAAAGCTATAGATGTCTTCCCCCAAAGCATAAAATAATTAAAAGAGGAAGACATCTATGGTTAAACAAGAAGATTCCTAAATGATACACATCACTAATTTAATCATTTATGATTTATTTATGCAGATTTGACAGTCATTGCACTGTGGCTAAAATGAAGGCTTTTGCATTTTCTCTTTTCTGATAGCATTAATATAGGAAGAGGTTTGTTCGTTTTTTTTGTTTTTGTATTCCTGCAGATTCAGTGCATCAACATGCAGCTATTTACCACAGCTGAGAAAACTAGTGTATTCAAAGAATGACAGGTTGAGAATTGAGCTGTCTGTCCAGGCTTTTTATAGGCAATCTGTAGGAGATTCAGGACACAAAATGGGGGGAAATGTGTGTTTACTTGGAGAGATAATTAATCACACTGACCTTCAAAAGGTTTCTTGCAAGCTTTATTATACTTTAATAAATAAATAAATAAATAAATCTGACTTAAGGCTCGTACCTAATCCTATGAAAAACCAGTACAGTTTGCATGATGCTTTGGAAGAGGTTGCTAAGATCAGAAGCTTGTCATAACAATCACGATGGCACAATGAAATAGAGCTGATGTCGGTCAGGAATGTTTTTGTGCTCTTTCTGAAAGTGCTTTCATTGAAATTTACATGTACGCAGCAGGCTCTCAGCAGAGGAGAAATTTAATTTAGTCTCTATCAGGAGATAGACATTTCAGCAAAGAAAATGTCTGAACATAGGATGTGATTCTGGGGGGAGGTTGTTTATCCCATGTTCAGATTTTTATTCCCTATGCTGGTAATACTCTATGTAGGAGTTTACAATAACACAGGCCCCAATCCTGCAAACAATTAAGCATATGTCTAATTTTGTGTACCTGACTAATCCTATTGGCTTCAATGGGACTCCTCACATACTTAAAGTACATGCGGGGCTGCAGGACTGGGGCTGAAGTTGGTCACTAATTAGGGTGACCAGATGTCCCGTTTTTAAAGGGACAGTCCCGTTTTTGGGGACTTTTTCTTATATAGGCACCTATTACCCCCCACCCCGTCCCGTTTTTCACAGCTGCTATCTGGTAACCCTAGTCATTAATAAATACTGCCATGCTGTCTGTAGAACAGCTGGATTTCGTTTTTCTTTCCAGATCTAGCCCCAATTTCCCCCAGAGGGTTATTTTTTTTAAAAAAGCAGAATGGGAATAGGGAGTGAAATGTAAAGGCCACATATTGCCATACAGAATCCTCCGGGATGTTCCAATGCACACCAAGAGCTGGTTATGGCTTTACATATTATTGGGTAGAAGGCCTGCTTTTTCTCTTAGGCTGTCAGCCAACACTCAGATTATGCTGGTCAGTCCTGTTGGGATCCAGGAAGTGGGCGACTGCTAAAGGACCTCCTCCCAGCCTAAGGGGAGGATCCACAGGTCCGGGATTCCAAATGATTGCGGGGACAACTAAAGGTATAACAGGAATGGGAGTGAGGTCACAGGTCTAAATGAAGGGAACCTGATGGGGACACTGAGCAGAGAACCCCGGACAGCGCCCACTGCTCCTTGAAGGTGTCAAGGGAGCCAGCGGACGCCGCCCAGAGGAACTCTGCCCAAATGCGTGAATGGACTCAGGAGCGGAAATAGCCCCACAGTCGCAGGAAACGCCATCGGCCAACCTCCTCTCCCTGGTTTTGTAGATGGCCATTTTGGCCAGGGCTAGGAGGAGGTTGACAGGGAGGTCCTGTGACTTTGTGGGGCCATGGATAGGGAGTGCATTGATGAGAAGGTGAGGGGAAAAGTGCAACCAAAAATGAAATCATATATCTAGGAGGAGCCGGAATAGGGGCTGCAACCTGGTGCACTCCAGATATATGTGCTCCAGGGTCTCCCTCATGCCGCAAAAGGGGCAGGTGTCTGGGATGGGAGTGAACCATGCCAAGTACACGCCTATGCTCACGGCTCCGTGGAGGAGCTGCCAGCTGATGTCCCTGGCGGGCCTCGGGACCAGGGTGGAATATAGGCTGGCCCACCGGGGCTCCTCACCCTCTAGTGGATGGCTGGCACTCCAATGAGAACAGAAAATGCTGGAGATCCAGTCTGAGTGGGGCCTCTGAGGGTAAGAGTCTCCTTCTTTCATTATGCTTGAGGCTATGCTTTATTGCTGTGATTCTTGTGTCTGTGGTACCAGAGAGCTGGGGTAATGGAGAGGTATGAAACAGGCAGCAAATTAGCACAAACATCATCATTATCTGCCCTCATCTCTTTTCACATTGCCCTGCTCATCCCTCCATTCTGCCCCATCATCTTCAGTGTCTGTTTCTTGCACAAGCATCTCCTCACCATTGCTTACACTGGCACATCTGACATATTGAGCTAATCTCCAAGACTGCTACCTAGAGCTGTTTGAAAAATAAAATTTCCATCCTGCAGGAAATGCCAAGATTTCAAAATTTGGTTTTGCCCTGAAGTGGGATGAAAGAAATCTAGGAAATTGTTTGTGATAAAAAATATTCCAAAGTATAGAATACTGGATAGAAACATTTAGCCTTTATATTATATTGTAACAAAAGTCAAAATGAAAAGTTTAGATCACTTCCTGCAAAAATGTAGATGAAATCAGTATGTTTCCGTGAAACATTTTGACTTAGTCGAATCCATGTTTTCTGATAACTGTTCAGTCAGAAAACATTCAACCAGCCCTACTCATGCAGATCCCTTCCTCTTACTACCATAAAGCCTGACAAGAAACTACTGGACTGCCCATGGTGAAGTTTTCAGGTATTTAGGGAAGGTCTATGTATTTGTAATGTAGTAATAAAATTTGGATTATCAGGATGTGGCCATTTGGCCCCTTTACTAGAATGTTGCGTTCTTTTCCTCCCTATTTTGTCTGTTTTAGTCTTTCTATTGTGTAAACAATTTGGGGTGTGGGGTTGGGGTCTGTGCTTTCTTTTGTATTTGTACAGTGCCTTGGACATTGTCAGAGCTATTGGACAAATAAAGCTTGTAACTTTATGTAGTGATGAGGGAATGTTTTCTTATGGTCAGAGAAGGGAAATGGAAGCCAGGCCTTTGATTTCTATTGGTATGTCTACACAACAGAGACTATTACTGGCATAGTTATGCGGGCATGGTTTTACTGGAGACGCAGCTACATTGACAAAAGGAGTTTTTCTGTTGGTGTAGGAACACAGGCTCCCCAGACGAAGTTAGCTATGTCAATGGAAGTCCTCTTCCATTGGCACAGCTGCGTCTGTGCTGGGGTTTTTTTTTGGCATAGCTAAATGGGTCAGGGGTGTGGCTTTTTCACACCTCTGACCAACATAGCTAGGCTGATATAACTTCTCAGTGTAGACCAGGCCTGTGACTTGCAGTTTGTCTTAATACAATGTGGGGTGGGGGATTAACGATACAAGACTATTGTGGAGAGTAAGAAAATACTGGTATGGGGTTGGAAATGGAGATTCATTCCCTATTTTGTAAAGACTTGCCAGATATAGAAAACAGGGAGATGCTGATACTGGAGAAAAATCCACTTGTATATTTCTGCTGGAGACGGAGCAGGGCAAACTATCCCTAGGGATGTTACAAGCAATGTGACAGGCGCAGAACCTAGACTATGGAAAGTATAGTGGAGAACTTGTTCACAAGTGGGAAGGGAGGCTTTGAGTACTCAGGCTGGAGAGCATTCGAAGAGCATAAAACTCAAGTCCCAGGCCTTGCAACCCAGACCTCGATCCTGTGAATTGTACCATCTCAGTTTCTTGCCAGCTCTCTTGTTTGTCATCCTCCTGTTGCACTACATTGCCCCAGCCACCTACAGAAAATCATTCTGCTAATTAACAAAGTAAAGCTTCAGCAAATGCATGGACATTTTTCTTTCCTTCACTTCTTTACTGAGACATTTCTAGTGTCTTAATCTACCAAATGAGGCTTTATACATGTGTTTATGAAATGTAATATTCTTATGATATTTGTTCCAAGAAAAATGGCACTTCTTGAAAAACAGACAACCTTTAATGGTGGCTCTGCTATTATTTTGATCACTGTTACCCTGGGTATCATTTGGGGTTACTCTTCCCCAAATATTGCCTCCCCTGCCCCAAATGTTTGAGGCTCAGATTATTTTTCCCAGATGTGTGGCCTTGCAAGTGAAAGTCTCTTTATTTCCTGCCCATATTTCCACCCATCGGACCCCTCTTAGTTCGATGTAGTTATGTCTGTTTATAGTTCCCAATTTATTATCTGCACATTTAAGTAACGTGCTACTTGTTTCCTCTTCAGCTGTCAGATGAAAATGTAACATAAAACTGGACCTAATGCTGATCTCTGTAGCCTCACTTATAACTTCCTCCCTCATTCAAAATATTGCAGTTCACCATTACCCTTTATTTGGGACCTTCAATTAATTTTCAAGCCACGTGACAATGTTCCTATCCAAACCAATTTGAATTAAACATTTCAGTGATTTTTGTGAGGCACTGTATTAAATGTTTTGCCTGGCATGATTTGTTGTTTATTGGTCACAGTTCCATTATACTCCATGTTTGTTGCTTATCGAATTTTTTCTGTTCGACCAAGGATTGAAGTTGAATTCACTTGATAGCAGTTGTCAGGATTACTCTGCTTTCCTTTTGGAAAGATTAGAACCACATTTGTTCCCCCATCCCCATGTATACACACTGAATGAAAATAGAAAAATCATGTACAGCATATAGAGAAATGCAGGATTTACCGTACTGTATTAGACCATCCATAGCCTAGTATGTTGCTTTTGGAAATGACTGATAGCTGATTAAGTAGAAAGAGATGACTTTATCCATCTTATACCTAGCCCTAGATGGCAATTAGCCAGTCGTGCACTCATACAGTATGATTTGTTACAGAGAAATCGTTTCCTGACCCAAGCAGCAATTGGCTTATATCCAGCTCCAAGATCCAGTTACCTATATCTTAGCACACAGTTACAGATGTTATTGATCACACTCATTGCATAGAAGATACTAACCATGAAGTTTTTGCACTAATTATATTTCCCTGTTTTTAATATAGCTGACTTCCTTAGTTTCTTTCAGCAACTTTCAGCTGCTGTTCAGGCTCCTCCAGCATCAGTATTGACAACTCCTGAGCATTCAGAAATCATGACATGCCTGCAAAATCATGAATTTTGCTTTTTTCTTTGCCTCCTGTTGTCTGAGCCTTTAGGTTACATTGGGTCAAATTTTCCAACTGTTCTTCCACAATCATGTGGACTAGAAATCTAGAAATTAAGAAGAAAAGCTGAAATTCTCATGAAGCCAGGAGCTGGGGCTTTCGGATACATACTGCATCTTCTACTGGGCTTAATGCAGTCTGCTCTACACAATACCCTCGTGAGTTGTCATTCCAGACTAATGATTTTATCCAACACCCATTGAAGTCAATGGAAAGACTCTAACTGACTTCAGTGGGCCTGATTGTACAACTCTTACTCATAGGTGAGCACTTCCTTATGTAAAGAGTCCCACTGATGTCAAGTAAGTGTAAGCACTCACCACGGAGAATAAAGGTCACACAACTGAGCCCGGTGGGAGCTGGATCAGACTTTATGTGGGGTTATGTACTTGCAAGTTTCTGCTCTTAGAGGTTCTGTTCCAAGGCCTCTGTTACTATGTTGTAAAGATGGCTCAAATATAGTCTTATTTAGATAAAGGTGACTACAGAGCACGTTCTGAAGCCTGTGGAGAGGTTTCACTTTGCTAGCAGTAATAGAGGAGCCAGCTGATATTACAATAGTATACTGTATTACATACAGCTAATAACTAGCTCCCACTGAAAATCTCTCCAGAGACTAATTGCATGACAAGCTGCGTTGAGTGAAACTCAAGTCGCTGCAGACTTGAGGGACCAAGCCAAGGGGAGTTCATTAGCTTGTGCCAGGGCTGAATGTGTCCTGAATTATCTTACAATCAATCCCCATGAACATCAATTCTGAAGTGCTTCCACCCACTGCCAGCAAAATTACACACTGCAGGAATCCACTGTGTTGCTGTCATGCTGATCTTGTGACAGTGTCAACCAGTATGTAAGCCATTCGTTCATAGAAACCCATTGCTCGAATGCTACTCTGAAACCAGTGCATGCCTCTTGCTTCAAATACAGGTTTCCCTAATGGAAAGGGAAATGAAACACAGGAAACTATTATCACCATAAGAAATGATGTTTGTAAATGTAGCAGATAAATTCTTAAATCCAGGGAGGAAGTGAGGAAGCCTAAGAGAGGAAAACTCTGTGAGAGTCTCACAGCTTATTATAGTGGTAGGGAGGGAGGATTTACCTCTCCCATGGAAGGAACATTGGATTCAGCCCCCAACCTCCATGGATCCCCCAAGGTCTTCGTGGTTTTATGGGACCAACTGGAGTCACAGTGCCACTGGTGCACTGCCTTGAGGCCCCCTGCTGGTCTCCTGTAGCTTCCAGTCAACATGACTATGCTGATCCACCTGGGAGCCCCCTTGAACACGTGGTGTCACAGCTGTACAACATGACACTTTATGGTGACAGTAGGGCTGAACTCACATCACCCTCCTCCAAAATCACAGGCCCCTGCTGCTGGTGCTCAGCGAGAATTTCTGTTAGCCTCATAGCACCCTGGCTTTGGGTCTGCAAGTGATATTGCCCGCTAGTGGCCTCAGATAGGATATGCAACCTACTGCTATTGCCAGCTAACAGAGTTCTCTCTCAGCTCAGGGGGTAGAGAGCTGTGTTTTTAGAGCTGAAAGACCAGGATTCTAGTCCTGGCATCCTGTGGGTGTTGCATAATAATTTTGTCTGTTTGCAGCACACAGATTTATTACAAAAGGGACTACGTGCATCGCACACTTAAGCAGTTGTGAGTCCCACCAGTAGAGTGCATTGATTAAACACACACTCAGCAGGAACTTTGGGGGTCAGTGTTACATCTGTACCAGAATTAACAGAGAATTCACTTTTGCATTTGGTTTGTTGCTCCGACCGCTGGATTGGCAAAAACATCCTGACATGAACTGAAATAGCTTCCTGTTGTTTCCTGGAAAATTGGGCAGTCATTTGCCAAATTGCATGTGCTCAGAAGCACGATACTTTCAAGTAATGAAATGAGTAGCATTCCCCTCAACAAGTAGGATTTATACCTATTGTTGTGTGTGCCTGTTTTTTCCCCCCAAAAGGAATAGCTGTGTAAAATATTGTCCTTGAGACAAAAAATTACTCTGATGATGAAATAATGCACTCAGCCTTTGGCTGGCAGTGTTATATCACAACCTCAGGCCATTTTTCATTCCCTCAGGCATTATTTTACAGCTATTGACCTCCAAGCCAGACTCCATTCACTACCTGTATTGATAGTGGAAGCACTCTTTTGGAGATTCTCTATAATATATGAAAATGAGGAAACTGCCACAAAATGGCTTTTGGTTGCTTCTGAGGCTTGCAAAGTGGATGTTAAAAGCCAAAGATTTAAAACAACAATTTTATTAAAAACATATTATTGCTCTTTGTAGCTTTCGGATCTGTTCCTCCCCCTCCTGAAGCTAGCCTGAACTTCAGGTTGAAGTGTGGGACTTAGACATTGCACTCTTTTGCTTTTAACTCTTCCTCCTCCCCCACCCTTGAGGCAACAAGCCTGCTGGCCCAGGTCTAAACCAACTTGCAGCATCTGAGACTCTAGCCCAGTATTTTTAGTATTCTTCAGATTTTTTTAAACCTGTAACTTGGAATCCTCGGCACAGGGACTTGATCTTCCTTCGTCCAGCACCAAGCATACTACTGGCATTTAATAAATAATACAACAAAATTGTAATGGCACATCAGCATTTAAGGAAAGTTTTACTGTGCCCTGGCAGGCCCAGCTTCAGCAAAGCACATTAAAGTCTCCTTTGTCAGGAATAAGAACTTGCAGCTGTGCTTGCCCAGGCTCTGGGCAGCTGAGCCACGGCAGGATGGCCTGATTGACCATTCCACCTGAGTGGCTGAGGAAGTCAGACAGTCTGCTCTTATGCCCAACAGCAGGAACTGAGCTCTGGCTGCTTCATGCTTCTGCTGGCTATAGCTGTGATTGCTCCTGGATCTGCTGTGTCTCCAGACTTGCCCTTACTTTCCTGCTGGCTTCCTGGATCTGATTACTGGCTTCCTGGCAGTTGCTCTTGCTCAGACTACTAGGCATGATTGCCTGCATTCCAGTTTGTGATGCTATTGATTTGGGCTTATCCATCTTAAGTACTTATATGGCCCCTATTGCTGTGGTGTGTGAGTACCTCACAATCTTTTAAGGTAACTTCTCACCACGCTCCTGTGAGGTAGGGGCAGTAAGTGGTATTATCCCCATTTTTAAAGATGGGGAAGAGAGACTAAGTGATTGTCCAAGGTTGTTGACTGAGACTGGCACATCAGGGACTTGCCCAGATCCTAGGCTCGTGCTCTAATGCTGGTGCATCCTCCCTGGCTGTGATGGGATGTGAGTATGTGCCCAAGTGGGCTGCTGAACTGGGCCTGTAATGATTTCTATATTGTGGAATGTTTTTCTGGCCTCATGTAGCTGGCTTTTATCTACATATTTTAAATCTTTCAACAGATCTCAAGTTGCATTTGTGTGGCGTACTGATTTTTTTCATTCGGCTCACTTAAGTGAAAGAATCGTATGTTTATGACTCTAAGAAGAGTGATAAACAGAGTAGACCGAACATTCAGAAAACAACCTGAAAGAGGACTCAAAAAAAGAGCCTAAGTGTCCAAAAGAAACAAGAACCTACACAATGCTGCAAGTAAGATAAATGATAAATGTAGAGTGGTATAGATTCAATGAGTAATAGGAAAAGGATATTTATCAGTCTCTCCTCCCTCTCCCCCCCACCCTTTTTCAAGTGTAGAAAATCCAGTAAATAGCTGAATGCTTTGGTAAAGGCACATATTGCAGCTTGGGAAGTCTTAAGATTTTTGCTCAATGGTGCTTTGTGTGGGTGTGTAGAAATGGCTAAATTGTGCCGTTTAGCCACAGTCCTACTATAGATCTTGAGGTGGAGGGTACAGCTGCTCCCAAATTTCCCTATGGAGCAGGGAATCAACAAGGCAGGCGTACGCCCTACATCCTCTGGGGGTACGTGGAGGGAGTTTCACTGGTGCTTGTGCCCCTCAGCACACCTGGGTGAGAAGTAGGCACAGCTGTCCAAGAGTGGTGGTGTGACAAGTTAGTTGAAAGCCCCTTTATGTAATGTCTAGCTTCACGTTGATTGTTGGCTTTGTTGCTCTTTAAGTATTGAGGGACAGGATAAAAGGCAAGTAAAGCCAAGACTATAATCACTGTATTAAGCTGGCATTTAAACTGCTGCCACTGAAGGAAATTCAACTCTGGCAGAGGGCAATGTGTTCACTGCAGACCTTGCTTGGTAAATATGCCTAGACTGAAAGAAACTGGTCTCTCTACCTTTCTCTCAAAAGCATAAAAATAAAAATTCATTGCTGCTAAATTTTTGGCATCAAGAAATAACACCATAAATTGCTATTCTTACGATTTTAATGACAAGCTATTTTTAAACCTAAGCTTCATAAACAACCCATAATAGAGACATTAAAGCAGACTGCATATATCCGAGAAATGTAGGGCTGGAAGGGACCTTGAGGGGTCACCAAGCCCAGCCCACTATGCTGAGGCGTGACCAAGTAAATTTAGACCATCCCTGACAGGTGTTTATCCAATTGGTTCTTAAAAACCCCAATGGTGGGGATGCCACGGCCTCCGTTAGAGCCTGTTCTAGAACTTAACTACCCTTCTAGTTAGAAAGTTTTTCCTAATATCTAACTTAAATCTCCCTGGCTGCAGATTAAGCTTATTACTTCTTGTCCTAGCTTTGGTGGACACAGGGAACAATTGATCATCCTCTTTATAACAGCCCCTTACATAGCTGAAGACTGTTATCAGGTCCACCTTCAGTCTTCTTTTCTTGTGACTAAACATGCCCAGCTTTTTTATTTGAAGATACTGATTAGATCACTTTTTCCTCTCTTCTGTCTTTATTCTTTACTTCTGATGATACCGCTTTCAAAGTAAGATTTAAAAATGGATTGCATACGGTGTTCTTCAATGCCTGTTATAAAGGAAAAGTGCTGCGTGCTATTTCATTGAAAGCCTCTTGTAAGCAGGGCAATTATAACTTTTGCCTATAGCTTGTCTCATGAGTTTGCTGTGCAGACCAATTAAATCTTTCAAGGATTTGATGTAGCCGACAGGCGTGCTTGAGCAAGATTACAGATGTACAGTGTGTGTTGGCTCCTAAAGCTGAATCCCCTGGAGTCTACATTTATATGATAAAGTCTTCTCCTGTCTCTTCAAAATGTATTTTTTTTTTCTTTTTTAAGAAATCCTCTTCATATCAGCAGCTCATCTGCTAGCGTCCTGGCCAGTGGCGTAGTAATACATGTGGAGGTGCTGTGGCTCTAGGCTCTGCTTGCAAAATAGTGTAAATAAGCCAGAGAAGGGGGTGTAGTGTCTGGTCAAGTAGAGATAAAGAGGCCACTGGTAGCTGGGTTGAAGGGTCTCTATAACTGCTGGCATTTTGAAAGGGACTCTTGTCCAGGTATATCAGGAGTTTGGGGTTGAGGGGAATGTGACGGGGGGGGGGGGAAGACTCATGACCTCAGGTACCATGGGACTTATTTGCATTTTGGTATATTTCACCATATTTTTAAAACCATGAATTCCTTAGGTCCTTTCAAAACTTCTATAGAAAACTAGCCCCTGGGCTGCAAAAATGCATGGAAAGGCCAGTGCTGGGTGAAGCTCAGCATTTGGATGCATAGCTGAACCAACGAGTTGTGTGCAAGACCCCATACGAGGTCCTGTGATCCTGTGCCAATCCCTATTGCCTCCCAAGAGGTCCTGCTATTCACATGTAATCTTTGGCCTATTGCCCCTTTCCGAGCAGAAGCTTTTCCATTTTCAGTCTGCTGGGGGTAGCAAGAGGTTTCCCTCAGGTGTCTTTTGGGGGTTTGGATGTCAGAGCTGGCCTCTACTCTGCTGTCTTCAGGTAGTATCTTACCCTTCTGTTTCTCCTCCAATATCCCAAGTCTTCATCCCATTTCAATCTCTCATGATACCCTACTCTTTACTCTGTAAAAAGAAAAGGAGGACTTGTGGCACATTAGACTAACAAATTTATTTGAGCATAAGCTTTCGTGAGCTACAGCTCACTTCATCGGATGTCCATCCTAACTGCCTGTGTTCTGTACCCTGTCCTTTTCCTATAGGTACATGTACAATATGTGAGCTTGGACTCAAACCAGGTGCAAGATTACTTTGCACATCATGCAGAACTCCAGAGGAGATACAGCAAGCAAGGTGAGGAAGCATCTCTTTAGCAGAAATCTGGCTGTCCTTCAGGAATAAATCCTTTGCCCATTTTGCAAAAAGAGAGTGGAGATTTTGTTACATGTTTTATGGGAACACTTGACTATTTTCACCTTCCACAGAACACTAACCTTGATCCACAAATAAAAATTCACCATAAATGTCCTTTGAAGCTATATTTTATTCTCATAGTTATCCCAGTCTTGATTGCTGGAAGTGGTCAGTAAACATTAGGTTTGCAGGGGAACGTGGCCCCTTGAGACTTTTGCCCTCAATTCCTGCTCTCCTGCAAGACTGCTCATATACCAGCTGCTCAGTGCCCATGTGTGTCAACATAGTTTGTGATAGCATACCAGCTTCAGCAGGAAATAGGTGCTAGGAAATGATGGGTTAGATGGACAGCTTGCCTAATGTTGTGTCTGTCTGTAAATTTAGTTTGCAGAGTTGCTTGAGGCCTAAACTCCAGACCCTTCTGGATTTATTTTAGGAGGCAATCAGAAAAATGGGAGGGGAAGCAAATCCTCCAGCATGATGTTATGGAGGGTAATTCACAAGAATTGCATTATTTCCCTTCAGGTGAAATAACCCTAACTCTTTGAGGCCTGCACTCTTGAAAAATAAGTCCTGGACAACCATCTGTTTGTCCTGTGATGCTAACATAATGGACGTATTGTGTGAGCAATAAAGGGAACGGGGACTGATTTACATATAAAAATATTTTTGTGTTGTAACCTGTTTAATGAAAAACACAAAGGAATAAAATGCCTTGGTTTGGCTGCAGAAGTGAGGTTTGAACTTTGCAATGTGGGAGCCAGGGAACCTTGACGCTTGTGGTTTATTAAGGTATTGCTTTACCTGTGCTGAGGGGTGGAACCTCTCTGGGATTTTGATAGCGTATGGAATTTGACAGCTCACTTGTTTGACAGGAGTGACAATTGGAATGAATGTGTCATCTGTGATATAAATGTTGTTTCATGAACTCTGAAGCTGGATTTCTCATTCATCAGTGACTTTTATCTTCTGACTCCCCCCAGAGCATGGTAACTTACTTAATGTATTATGAGGTAGTCCATTTTAATGTTGAAGATGTGAGGGTGGTTAGATGGGGAAGTGTGGACAACAGACCTATCATAAAATGAATTGATATATGAACTAGGGAATATAGTCATTATGATTCAGCATCTGAAGGACGCATGTTTTGTGTAGATTTTTACTGCCAAGGGATGATTGCTAGATTGGCAGAGAATATTGGATACACTTTTTATTAAGGACTGTAGCCACATCATCCTTAAGGTTGCCAGGTGTCCGGTTTTTGACCGGAACACTTGGTCAAAAAGGGACCTGGTCAGCGCCACTGACTGGGCTTTAAAAGTCTGGTTGGTGCAAGGCTGGTGGCTCCCTACCTGGCTCTGTGCGGTGACATATCCCTCCACCTCATAGGCATAAGGGGGATCACGGGGGCTGTGTGCACTGCCGCTGCTCCAAGCACCAGCTCTCGTTGGCCAGGAACTGTGGCCAATGGGAGCTGCGGGGGTAGTGCCTGCAGGCAGGGTAGTGCATGGAGCCATGGTGGCTATGCTTCCTCCTAGGAGCCAGAGGGACATGTTGCTCCTTCCTGGCAGCCACCTGAAGTAAGTGCTGCCTGGAGTCTGCACCCTTGCCCTAGCTTGGAAACCCCCTCCCATACTCTGAACCCCTTGGCCCCAGCCCAGAGCCCTGCACCCAAACCCCTCATCCTCACCCCAGCTGGAGCCTTCACCTCCTCCTGGACCCCAAGCCCCTGCCCCAGCCTGGTAAAAGTGAGTGCTCACTCTTTTCCCCCAACCTCAGTGGAGTGAGTGGGGCCTAGGGGGGCAGGCAGTTTTGTGTGATTAGAAAGTTGGTAACTCTAATCACCCTGTGTTGTGATCTGATTACATTTGGAAAGCTAAGAAGTCAGAATGGGTCAGTATATGGATGGGAGGCCTCAAAGACAGGAGGTATCAAGAATTGTGAACCAACGTCCTAGCATGGTGTTATGTAGCACCGTGCTGCTGGAGGTGGCATCCTTCAGATGGGATTTAAAACAAACATCTTGGTCGCTAAATATTTTTGTAAGAATATGGCTGTGAAGCCTTGTATTCTGAACAAATTCTAGATCAGGCCAAGTCACTTCAAACTCTAACAGCATACAGCAACACAAATCACCTAAAGCAAGTGTGTTGCATAACACTATAATGATTGACCATGGGGGATGCATGAGTTGTATGCTGAATACAGGATTTCCATAAAGTGCCTGCCAGTGTGGGGGGGTGGGAGGGGGGGGAGTGATAAAGATATTGGTGAATTCTGATCCAGCTGATCAGGAAATGAGGCAGGCCTGGAAAACATCAAATGCAGCAGAGAATCTGGTGAGGTCAGAGAAGATTGGGAAAGGCAGAACCCAAGGCAACAGGGAGCTGGGAAGAACAGTTTCTTTCTTGAAGGAAGCGGGTATTGGTGGCTGGATCCTGTACAAATTCTCACCGATATCAGTGGTAATTCAAGGAATGTAGAATAGGGTCTCAATCTACCTTTTGACTCCATATAATAAAACAAAGACTTGAGGACTGTAGAGAAATGGGCATGCTATTGTCTCTTTAAAATGTGTAAAGGTAGCAGATGGAGTATGTGGTTATCATGGCATCAGTTTACTTAAATGGCCTGCATTTAGGCTAAACAACCAATATTGAGAAGTTATTAATGAGCAATGTGAATACGCTAAAAGAATGGCTTTAATAGGCTTCCTCTGTGGTGCTGTTATTACAGAAAGACCAATTATTTTGTAGGCTCTGGATGTGAATATACTGAAGCAAGATTTTAGGGATTAAATCTGCCTCCAAAATGTTTGTGTAGGTGGTCTTCATAGCTTACAATGCTGAAGATGGAGATCATGTAGTCAGTCAATTTATTATTTGATTTAAATTATCAGTTTTGCCTGTTAGGCATGCTTAATTAGCACTTTGACATTTTATTGGGCTGGTCCATTTACTAGCTTCTCCTTACTGGATTTAAAGGAAACATTCCTCTTTAGAATTCCACTAATATCCTCATCTGTCTGGTCTTTTCTGCTGGAGTTTCAGTAGAACAGAAAAAATATAAATTCTGTTTACAAATAAAAGAAGGTAACCTACAGTGTGAAGGCCAAATTGGATTTTCTCTCGTGTGTAGCACTCCATACTTAATAAATACTATTAGGATAACAGTAGGAGCTGAAATAGCCTATTAAGTTTTAATAAACAGATTATCTCTCCACTGGCAAACTATAGTAGTGTGTTTACATTGCTGCTGTTTTAGTTTTAGCTACTTCTGTCACTGGCCTGGCTGAGCTTCCCCCCTCTTGGATGTTTGCCAGACAGCTATGTTGGGACCTATGTGCTTATAAGCTCCCCTGGGTCTGGGCAGGCTTCAGCCGCTGTCTCTGGCTTCTCAGGTATGCTTCCTGGGTACAGACTCTCTGGTAACTCTAGGGAATGCGACCTTGTGGCCCAGCTGCCCTAGATCCCGAGTCCAGTGCTGAACGGTTTCCCCAATAGCTTAGCCCTGCCCTCCTGGGTATTGTGGTTTATAGTTGAACCCTTCATGGACATCTGACAGTTGAAGCAAGTAACAGCAAGCTTTGCAGAGGAGTATCTAAATTAATCCCTCCTTTACTCATGGATCAATCACAAGAGATACTGTGTACAATTTCCTCCCCTACCTCAGCTTTCTCCCCTTCATCATAGAGCCATCTGATTCCTGCCACAAGCTCCCCTTGACATGTTTGGATCCAGCAGACCAAAGACACCCCTCACTCAGAGAGCGTGTCCCCTGAACCCACCGGCATCTGTGTTCTTTAAAAAGCAACTTCTAAAGCCACGTCTCCAAGTTTTGTTGGCGTCGCTATGTGGGTCAGGGGTGTGCACAACCATACCCCTGAGCTGACACAGCTTGCCGGGAAAACCCCAGTGTAGACGCAGCTACGTGGACAGAGGGCTTCGGTCAGCCTGGCTAACTGTTGGAGGAGGTGGTGCTACTAGACTGACAGGAAATACTCCTTCTGTCAGCGTAAGCTGCATCTGCAGGCATGTCTATGCTGCCGCTGCCACTACGCTGCTGGAGGGCTGTAGTGTAGTCACTACAGCGACAGCAGGGAGCTTTGAAACCAAGGAAGGAAGAGTGTAGTGAAAGGAGGCTAACAAGCAGGCAAGCTGTGACACTGAGGGAAAATTTAGCCTGAACAGCCACAGGAGAGACCCCTCCACAGGAAGTGGTGGAAACCCCATTTCTAGGAACATTTGAAACCAAATGGGATGATACACTAGTAAATGCCCAACAGGGAACCATGCTGTTTTTCAGGGAGATGACTAGGAGATCAGAGTTTTCTTAACTGTAGCTCTTTTGGCTACCAGTATAACATAAAACCCATTCCTAGCTTTAGTCTAGGAGGACATCCTGGATAAAAAATGATCATTAATTGTTTGTGGGAAATTTTGAAAAATTTTAATTTTTGTTGAAACTTTCAAATATTTTCATTTTTTTCCCCCCCAGTTCTGATTTTTCCTCAAACTGCTTTTGTTCTAAAAAAAGTTTTGGATACACTTTTTTGTTTTGGTTTTGAAAATCAAACCCAGAAATCTGTTACTAAGAAACTTTGCTGTTATGCCAAGAAACTAGAAACAGTTTTTTGAAAATGAATATTTTTGCAGGAAGTTCTCATTTTTCAACAAAAGAATTTTGACAAATATTTTGACCCCCCCCTCCCCTACTGAAAATAAGTTCCCTCTCCTTTAGCTTTTACTCCTTCTAATGGGAATAACGCAACACATGACATCATTAATGAACCAGGAAGGGATGTAATAACAGGTCTTGGTTTCCTACAAGTGAGTATTTTGATTAAAGCTTTTTAATTGCATCCTTTAACATTAATTTCATTTGTTTCCTTGCAGTCCAGTCATGCAGACTTTATGGTTTTGTAGCGTCACAATTTCATATGCTGCAAGTCCATTGGAATGGATTCAGTAAGGATACAATTTTTGAACTAATGGTGCATGTATCCAACCACTAGCACTCAGTGTCTCATTTCTCTTGTTAGTAAATGATTATGTAAAAAAAAATCCAGGGACTTGCAATCAGCACCATCTTCCTCTCCCCTCTTCTATGTACGTCACTTTCATTCATTTTGTACTGACCTTATTGCTGGACTATGTGGGAGAGAAGCTCTGAAAAACAGCTTTCATTGTGACCAGATACAAGGCATCTGACCAAAAACAAAATAAAAACCTGCATTGTGACTTTTCTCTAAGACCTGCTTTGGCTTAATGTTTGTATTGTAAAAAGAGACCTGAAACCAGCACAATACTCTGAAGAATATCATTTTGACTGAATACACAATATGAAATGTTTGGTTACTTTTTGTAAGAAGCACTGCTTAACTACTAGTGAAAAGTCAGCCAGCCAATGTGCTTGAAACTAGACTATAATCTTAAATGTTAAATTTGTTCTTCTCCTGTGCTCCAGGATTTCACCAGTGACTAGGATTTTACAGACAGGGTTATTTAGATCTTCAGCCCTATCCTTGAGGGAATCTAAGGATGTGCTTGGCTTTCCAGTTTATCTACTATAGTGATGGGCACAGTATAAGAACCTAACCAGACTACAGTGGAACAAAATCTCACCGAAACTATCCTGTCTTCCTACATTTCCTTTACAGTTATCTCAGACCGAATCTGGTAAGGCCATAGGGGTTAACAGCATCAAAAGTGCATCCCAATCACTTACATTTGCTTGCAAATGGAGCTTTATAGTCAGTACACTTTACAGAACCCAAGTTAATAAAAACAGGAGTATCTAGACAACCTGTAGTACTACCACAGGCTGCAGGATTAAGGCATCTAGGAGACAGACATTTCAATGTGGCTTTCTGAAATAAAAAAAACTAGTCTTGATGCTAGCTAACCTAATTGTAGCTGGCTTTGAGGTTACTTTATCTAGTAAGAAAAGTCCAAATTGCTGGAAGATTTCTATTTCTAGGTCTAATCAATGATCATAAAACTGCAATCAAGCACCATTACAGAGCAGCTAGCATTGTATGTGAGAAGAAAAGCTGGCAAGAGTATTTTCTGCTTGCATTAGCCAGGAAATTTAATTCTCTCTCAATTAAGAGATTATGGTAATAACCCTCCTCCCCAAACTACTAGCAAGCAAGAAAAAGTGCTAAAACTAGGGTATGAGAACTGCATTTCTAGTACTAAGAGAAGGAGGACTTGTGGCACCTTAGAGACTAACAAATTTATTTGAGCATAAGCTTTCGTGAGCTACAGCTCACTTCATCGGATGCATTCAGTGGAAAGCTTATACTCAAATAAATTTGTTAGTCTTTAAGGTGCCACAAGTACTCCTTTTCTTTCTGCGAATACAGACTAACACGGCTGCTACTCTGAAACATTTCTAGTACTCTGGGCTTCCTCTAATGAAGTGAGCATTCACAAAGTTTCTGAGCTTCTGAAGTTTGACTTCAATGGACACCTAAAGCTCTAAGCACATCATAGCATCAGGCCTCCAATGACTAGCGGTCTTCATCCTGTTTCTCCATTCTCTCCCCTGCCCCCTTTAGGTGGCCTTTACAGCGGGTTATTAATGCCTAGGCCGACAAATCTGCAGGGGCAGCAAATTTATAAAAGCAGCCAGAGGCTGCTTCCCTTGGTGCTGGTTCACACCCCTGTCCCCGCCCCAACTCCACCCCTTCCCCACCCCCTCCCTGCCCCTATTGGTCCCGTCCCCTTCCCCAAATCCCCACCCCAGCCCCACCTCCTCTCCTGAGTGCGCCATGTTCTCCCCCCCCCACCCCCGTTTGCAAATCTGTTTTGTGCACAAGCACTGGCAGGGAGTGGGGAGAAGCAGGACCCAGCGGCGCGCTCTGAGGTGGAGGTGGAGTCAGAGTCAGAGGTGAGCTGGGGGGCGGCAATTATTTCTGGGCCTAGGGGTGGCAAAATCATTAATCCACCACTGGGCCTTCATGCTTGTGTCTTTGAAGTTTTGACATTGCTTCAAGGTTCTGCAGAGCAGAATTTGCTGTCTGTGATATGAAATGAATCCACTTACACCTGTGGCCATTTTAATTCCCTTCCAAAACTATAACCGTCACTGACAGAGTCTGTTTCTCTACCATGACCAGAACCAGAATGGTTTTTTTTCCTGCTGTACATGGTAGGAATCCCCTCTGGGGAACATTGAAGAGACTGCAGCAATGGGAGTTCCAGATCTCTTTAGGGAAGCAAATCTCTTCATTTTAAATTGTCTTGATCATACTGTCCCTTTAAGGCTGGCTGTGGGAAGAAGTGTGACAGAGCGAATCTCCCAGATAATCCAAACTCATAGTGGGTGGATGCTGTGTGTGTGTGTGTGTGTGTGTGTGTGTGTGTGTGTACATGTACACCCCATCCCCCCTCCCCAAAGTGAGTAGGCAATTGCTGGTATGTAAGACCTGGTTGAGCTTTGGTGCCCTTTCAAGAATTGTAAGTTAACAAGGGTGAATGTCTCTATGATGCATGGATCATCCCAAGTCGTGGACTGAAATGGCAAAATGAAGGGTGGTGAAACGACAGAGGACCTGGTAGTGATGAGGAGACATAGCTGTAGAACAATAATAATAAAAAAAAAAATAGATAAAGGTCTTTGGAGGCCCAGAGAGGGACAGAATGGGCAGACTTGGGTGTGGCCCTAGAAGCCAGTAGAGATTGGTGGCCTCTGAAAGTTCAGGCAAAACTGGCACGTGCAGGGGAACGCAGGTCAATTTTGGAGCTGTTGGTAAAGAACACAATAGATCTAATGCAAAACAGCATAGGCACTGCCTACCCAGGGGTAACTCGTCTACTAGGAAATACTATCTAATGAGAGATGGAGAATGAGTTGTCTCACAGCAGTAGAATGAGATGGATCTTTGGAAGCCGAGAGAGGAGGCTTTGGCTGTAAAAAGGAATCTGAGCAAAACCACAAAGCATTGATCACATATCTAACTTTGAGATGTGCATTTGTATATCTAATTTTTTTAAATGCTACAGGACAATTGCATGAACCTGTAACTGCCATTCAACAGAGCTTGTGGGCAAGATGTGGCTGTATACCATCTGAGTTATTAAGTTTGAACCTTTTTTTTCCCCTCGGTGGTCTCCATTAACAGTATAATAAGCCCTGCTATCAATGGGGAGTAATATGATCTGCAAGGTATTTTCTTTGAATAGCTCTATCAGGGAGCAAACTTCACCTGTAGGAATGGAAGTTCCATTGGTGTTTAAGGATCAGCCCATGCACTTACCTCATTTGGAGTTCTGTGTGTTTGTCACTTATTTCCTAATGAAACAAATGTACTTCAGATAAATCAAAATGTAACTGAGGTAGCAGTACTAATATCTTGAATTATGGATCTCCTCCTGCAGTTAATACTGAATAATAGTTCTAGCAAATATGATAATGGCATAATTCAAATGTCACACCGGAACTTCCATATTTTAAAAAATTTGAATTGGGTACATCTACTTCTGAGTGCAAGTAATGTTCTTGCCGTTCCAAAGGAGAGCTGGGTGCATTGGTCTGCATTCCAGAGAGATTCTTTTTCCCAAGACGTGACTGTAGATGTCAGTGTTTAACTAGCACAGTTTTACTGACTGGGCCCCTGCATTAATTTAAGTCACCATTTGATTCTTTCCTTTCCACAGCAATGGGAGAAGGTGTGTTTCTGAAACAAGGATTCAGCATCTTGACAAGAACACTTCCCTTCCCTTCAGGAAAACCATAGAATGTTTGTTGGATTTTAAAATCCTCCTTTTTTTATTAAAGCAGTCCTTTTCTCTGAGGTTTTCATCCTGCCACAATAGGTTGGTTATATACACTTGTAAATATACGCATTGGATCTGAAGCTCTAACTATTGTTTTTCATCTGAAAAGGATAGCTTTTTCAAAACCGCTTCTATTCTGTGCAATGTAAAGTAGCCCTACATTTATGTCTTAATATTTTGGAGTTCATGCCAGAGATTTTTATTTGCTTTTAGCCAGGATTTGTTCAGTTTAAAGCCTAAATAGTAATATATGTTAATGGACTCCAAGGGGTTTTGGGTCAGGCCCAAAAACATAACTATGAAGCATAGTAATTTTTGCACAAAATGTATAGTTCTGTAGCATTTTAGTTGTATAATATGTCTCTTTAAATAACCTCTGATTTGGGGGAAATAAGCAATTTAGGCTCCAGTTTTCTCTTTGATAACCCCAAATATCTTTTCATCTTCAAAAAAAAAAATTTTGGTTAAACAGGATTCTTATCAAATTTGGGATCAACTACCTAAATGTACAGTTGACATTCCTATTTTGTGAAGGTCTTAGACAAAAGTGAATTAAAGAAGTTTATATTTTTCATATTAAACATGCTGCATGGATTAACAATCTGGAACATGGTTAATTGATGGTTGTGTTTATGGAGTTTTACATAGATATCTTCTATTATAACCGGCTCTGACCTAGACAATTGGATCTCTGTCTAGTTAAACCCTTTAAATGCTTTTTGCATTGTACTGTAGTAACTGAAGTATTTATAGCAGTCAGCATGCTGACTGCATATATTGCTAAAAGTGAGGTTCACAAAATGTACAGTACTCATTTTTAGAGGATTATTGTTTTTGTAAGTGAATAAAATCTCTTCCAGTTGCAATGGCAAAAGATGAGTGCCAGTTGAAAAAAATATGATGCAGGGAAGAGATAAATGAAATATTTCTTTCTGTGTGATAATTCCCTGAATCATTATAGGCAGGGCTGGTAGTGCTGCCTATTAAGGCTGCTCAATATTTCCCCCTCTTAGACTCTATCAGTTGCTTATGATTTTGCCACCCTCTCTATCTGTTCAGGATGAAAATTTTCATGCCAAGTTTGTCTCAGGATGAATTGTTTGGGAAAATTTCTGCCAAAATGGTTCAGCCCATGTGAAAACAATGGGTAGGGGAAAAATACATTGTTTTGCCCATATTAAAGTCTGGCCATCTTTTATCTGAAAAGCTTTCCTGTCCCCCACCGTTGGGAGCAAATGCTTGAAATGTGGAAGGATGAACTATGGATGTGCCATCAAATTCCACCCACATTTGGGCAAGTTATGAGCCTTGTAGCTCATATGAGATTGTAGCTTGCATGTGCTGTGTAGAGAGACTTAAATTTTAGTAGCTAAATTCCCCTTGGGCTGAGCAGGGCTTTCCCCTGCAATTGCTGCTATGGGCTGCTATAAGCCATGCCAGGCTAGGTCCAGGCACTTGAACTGAGACCAGGAAGCCTGAAGTGGATCCCCCTGATGGCTACAGGCAGTCTGGAGGGTTGATTTAAATGCAGAGGGACAAAAGCTGTGCTGGGACCAGGATGGGGGGAGCAGACTGGGATAAGGAACCTGATGGGGAGGCTGGAACTGGGGGTGGGAGAGGAAGGAAGGGGCCTGGGAGTTTGCGGCTACCTGAGTAAGGAGGCTGGAACTAGAAGGAACTATTAGGTATTGGGGGCAGGCCTGACTGGCTGGGCAAAGAGACTGGGAGGAGAAGCCTGAGATGTGGAGACTGGCCTGGCGAGGTGAGGAGAATGGATGAAAAGTCAGATTGGAGGAGACAAGACAGAAAGGGTAACACTTGAGGGAAATAGGCAGAAGAATCTGTGCTCAACTAGAGAACACTGACCTCCAGAGCCTGGAATAGAACCCAAGATTCCTGAGTCTCACGTCTCCTCTGTCAGCAAATATCTGTGAAACCACTCATTGGAGGAATCTTTCATATCAAATGAAAGAATAAGAAAAGGTTTCCCTTTGGGGGGTTTTTCCTAGCTCCTATCCAAGCCTGGGATCACTCTACTTTCCTGTAGTGAACACAGTGTACCCATCCAGTTCCTATGCTGCATTGCTGTTTTAGCCTTAATCAGGTTGTGTTGGAAGCTTTTTTGCCTTTCAAAATTGTTGTTAACATATATTTTAATATCCTAGAGCTGTTAAGGGGTTTTCAAATGGGAGTTGTGACCTCTCAGGGGTTCACGAGGTTGTTACATCAGGGGTCACAAGCTGTCAGCATCCATCCCCAAACTCCATTTCACCTCCAGCATTTATAATGTTTTAAAAGTTTTTAATTTATAGGCGGCGGGGGTCGCATTCAGAGGCTTGCTGTGTGAAAGGGGTCCCCAGTACAAAAATTTGAGAACTACTTTTATACAGTATGGTGGCTGCACTGGCTCAGCATCTCTTGGGATTGGGCCCCTTGGCCTGGTTAGGCCTCTCTACTCAAGCAGTCTTCCTGGTTGTCACCCACCCAAGGGGTAATCTCGCCCTGCTGGGGCTGTAGGGAGACGGTTTCCTCTCTTACCTAGGATGTCTCTGACCATCTGATCTGCTGCTCAGGTGGAAGGCAGTCACACACTGTGCCTCTGAGCAAAATTTCAGGTTCAGTAACCATATGGCTAATAAATGCTTATGCTCAAATAAATTTGTTAGTCTCTAAGGTGCCACAACTACTCCTAGTCTGTATCCACAAAAAGAACAACACTGCTGCTATTTTGAAACCCGTCATATGGCTACTAGAGCTTGCCCCCCATCATAATTAAAATTGGGTTCCAAAATTCACCCAGCTAGAGGCTTAATATAGATTGAAATTTGAAAACGTCCTTGATGAACAAGTAGGATGTACATAATGCTTTATACTACACGTAGACATGGTTATTTGCTTAATTCTTTTTTCCAAGGCACCCGCCCACCCGGGCTTAGTCAGATATTTTGTTCATACCACTTTCCTAGCATGACAGAATGCTCCCCCTCCTTAACTACAGTTCTCAGAAACTGATTATATAATACTTGTGCGAGACGTCACACTATACCCTTAGCCTAAATAGTACACTCTCACTCTGGCAGTGGGTGTAGAGCAGAATTTTTGACTCATCAGTGAGTGTCTAAGTGGCAGCTGCAGATTTATGGGTATCTTAACAGTCTTTATAAATGGTTTGGGGTTGCACTGGGCAGAGCATCTTTTGTCTTGATAAAAGGATGTTAAAACCCTAGACTTTGGAGGGTAGAGGATGGATATTCCCCAGCATTTAGAATCCTAAAATAAATGAGCTCAGAATATGAGAACTAAATGACTTTGGAGTGCTGCTGAAACATGGCAGTTTTTCATATCCATACACGATGCAGTTCAAGAATGACCTCTTCGGTTTACAGCTTGCCTCCTCTTAGTTAGCCTAAACTAGGGGTGCTCAGACTTGCTCCAGGGAGCCAGGCGGCTGGTGTTTCCCTGCACTTTTAACACAGCAGCACAGCCCATGCAGACTACAGATCCTAGTGTGCAATCTGTCCTCTTGATCAGAGCTGGTCTGTACAGCTTCTGGCTGCTCAGATCAAGATGCTTGCTAGGACTTGCTTCTCTGAGCTGCAGCTCTGTGTTGGAAATGAGAATGGCCATGTGTTCCATTGTAGAACTGTGGGCTGTGCTGAACACTGGGCATGCTCTTTAGCTACTCTCAGTTGGAACACATTCTGGTTTTGAAGCCTCTTTGTGGCACTGATGTTTTTGTTGCTCGAAGCCTCTCAAATATGTTCTAGGCAGGTTTTCCAGCGTTAGAATTAAAAATTTAGAAATCTAGAGCAAACAGGACTAGGCATTGGGGTTCATAAAGGGAGGGAGTAGTATATTCAGTGCTCTTCCAATGGAAAGGGATGGAGGAAGCATGGTCTACCAGGTGGGGACATTGGATTGGGGGTTAGGAGGCCTGGTTACAATCCCACCTCTGCCACTGACATGCTGTGTGACCTTGGCCAACTTGCATCCCCTCTCTGTGCCTCAGGTTATCCTCTGACCCTTTGTCTATCTTGACTCTTTTAAGACTGTAATCTCTTCTGGAAAGGACTCTCTCTCTCTCTGTCTGTCTGTACAGTGCCTAGCACAATTTTTTGGGGGGCCCATCTAGGTTTGGACCTCTAGGTGCTACTGTAATGTAAATACTGTAAAAGCTTTGTTATCCAGCATGTTGGGGGAATGGAGGATGCCGGTTAGTCGAACATTGCGGTTAACTAAGTTATACTTACCAATGGAGGGAGGGAGTTTAGATGTGGGAGGGGGTGTGGGGCATGAGCTCTGGGAGGGAGCTCAGGGCAGGGGGTTGGGGCACAGATGGGGTTTCGGGGTGCTGGATCTGGGCAGCGCTCACCTCAGGCGGCTTCCTGCAAGCAGCGACGTGTCCCTGCTGCTCCTAGGTGGAGGCATGGCTAGGCAGTTCTGCATGCTGCCTCTGCCCACAGGTGCCATCCCCACAGCTCCCATTGGCTGCCATCCCTGTGGAGCCAGCACTCAGGGTGGGGCAGGGGCAGCGCATGGAGCCCCTGTGGCCATTCCTCCGCCTAGGAGCAGCAGTGACGTGTCGCTGCTTGCGGGAAGCCACCTGAGGTGAGCACCACCTGAATCTGGCACCTCAAAATGCCAGTTTCTAGCGCTTTCTGGTTGGTAAAGTGCCAGATAACACAGCTTTTACTGTAACAGCTCTTACAGAGTAGCGTAATTATTATCTTTCTCAATATCTAGCTAGGGATTCTTATGGTGCATTCAAACCATGCTCCTAAGAGCCTCCAGCAGGGCAGAGATAGGACATTGGCAAGTTTAGGAGAGCACAACAAATGTAAAAGGCAGTAAATTCCTACCCCAGTGAATTGGTGTTGGGAGCTAACCAATGTACAGTCCATTGGGAGTGATAAGAAAACTTAGTCCTTGCAAAGTGAAGGAAATTTCCATTGGCCCTTTCAGTTTAACTGAAGCACAGAGCTGGTGTAAGGAGGTACAACTCCATAAACATGCCTGCAAAAATGCATCCATTTACACCCAGTCTGAATTTGGGTCATAGTGCATGGAGACCAGTAGGTACTGTGTACTGGACAATGTTAGCTTGTAGGACAAACCTTTTTTTGGGGGGCTGCTTGCTTTTCAGCACCAGCTTTGTATGTTAAACACAGCCATGTTCCACGGCAGTGATGAAGGAAGAGATCCCTGCATATCTCCTGGGGGTTGAGAGGAAAAAGTGTTTGCCAGGTGCGTTGAGATCCTTATCTGAAGGACATCTGAGGTGGTCTGAGTGCAATATACAGTCAGGATCACTTCACCCTGGTGGTTCAGATTGTACCACACTATAAAAGAGAGTCCAGGAGTGACAATAGCAGAATGACTGTGAGCAATTCTTTCTTGTTATATACATCTTGAGTTTTTTCCAGTCAGATTCAACCTGTCTCCCTCTACGTTCCCCAGACCTGAAGGAGAGCTCTGTGTAAGCTCGAAAGTGTGTGTCTCGCAGCAACAGAAGTTGGCCCAATAAAAGATATTTCCTCACCCACCTTCTCTCTAACCTGTCCCATTGGCAGCTGGAAGCACCTGTGAACTCCGGTTTATTTCACTATCCAGGTACTTTATGAGGTAACAGACACATTGAAATGTCCCAAGACCCATGGTGCCAGTGCTTAAGTACTGATACTGAGAGAAGATAGCTGCTTATTTAAACCAGTCCTTTCCAGTTACCTCTGTCCTGCAGGTGTGTAAATGGAATATATCTTGAGTTTACTCACTGACAGTGTAGTAGCTAAGGGCCCCATCCTGCTACTCTTGTTGATGTAAGGAGACCTTGCTCATATAAGTAGTCTCTCTGAAACCCACAGGGCTGCTTACATGAGTAAATGTTGCAGGATTGGCCTCTGTTAATGCATGAATCCCTCCCCTAATGGCAAGACTAACTCAGAATCTGAGCAATGTTAAACACCAAGAGAGGAGTGAGTTAATGATACCTGACAAACATCCATTTCAAACATATGCAAAGTCAAAGGTGTGGTGTTAATCACACTGTATTAATGAAGGATTACATGAAGATCATGGAAACATTTGTATGGAGCTTTTGAAGTATTCCCAGGGAATCTCCCCATCATTCTAAAGAATGAAGACAATAAGTGAGAGATGAAAACAATAGCAGATTTTACTGATAACTTTAGGGTTAACATGCTGGTTCCCATAAGATAACCATAAAATGTGGTGTTATTGAAGTAGCACAAATGTGCCTATTCTTAACTAAGAGATATAGTGAGTAAAAGTAGGCTTGGAAGGATTATATTTTTTTATCAGTAAATGTAGGTAAACATTGATTTCACTATACATGCACAAACAATCACAGTATATTTCCATCAATAATTGAAATTTACATGTTTCAGAGTAACAGCCGTGTTAGTCTGTATTCGCAAAAAGAAAAGGAGTACTTGTGGCACCTTAGAGACTAACCGATTTATTTGAGCATAAGCTTTCGTGAGCTACAGCTCACTTCATCGGATGCATACTGTGGAAACTGCAGAAGACATTATATACACAGAGACCATGAAACAATACCTCCTCCCACCACACTCTCCTGCTGGTAATAGCTTATCTAAAGTGATCACTCTCCTTACAATGTGTATGATAATCAAGTTGGGCCATTTAACTTTAGATAAGCTATTACCAGCAGGAGAGTGTGGTGGGAGGAGGTATTGTTTCATGGTCTCTGTGTATATAATGTCTTCTGCAGTTTCCACAGTATGCATCCGATGAAGTGAGCTGTAGCTCACGAAAGCTTATGCTCAAATAAATCGGTTAGTCTCTAAGGTGCCACAAGTACTCCTTTTCTTTTTTTTGAAATTTATATGTAGGCAAAGTAAGAAAAATGCTGCTCGAGAATGTAATAGTCAGAATCCAGTGATTTAGACTTTTGAATTAGGCTTGTTGCAAATGAATAGTAAAAACATGTATAATATGTTGATTTAAGGATATTTACTTTGTGTGTTTTTCTGTCATGTTGATAATTTGTGCTTTAATGGTTTATAAAGCTTTAAGTTTTTGAATTGCAACGTCTGTCATTACATAATTCTGACATTTCCCCCTCCTCCCCATGATGATGATAATGATGCAGTGAGAAAACTGACGGGTTATTCTTTTTCACACTAAATAACTTCAGCTAGTCTTCAGAGGGATTAGCAAATGTTAGTTCTGCTTTGAATACATCTTCTCATTTAAATACATTTGCATACATTTTAGAAAAAAGCTTTTGGTGCTTTGATTTTCTGCACAGCTTGTGTTAATATTTGTCCTTAACCAAAGAGCTGCTTACATTTTTTGTGTGTGCTCAGGGCCCAGATTCTGATTTTTGGGCTGCACCCAGCACTCACTGGGCCAGAGCCTGGCTCCTCCTGCAGATGCTTTACGTTGGCTTGCTGGAGTAAAGCAGCTGCAAAGCTGGTTGAGCTGTCTGCCTGGGAGTTCCTCAAGCATAAGATTATCTGTGAGTGCTATAAGGGCAGCATAACTGAATATATACCATCTCTGCTGGGGCCTGTCCGCCCGCTGCAGCTGTGTCAGGGGCAAGATCAGGGAAAGTGGGCATGACTGGAGTGCTGCTGTGCCCTGGTGACCTCCAGCTGCTGGAATGGTCCCTTGGTGGTCTTTGCAGCTGCCACTTAGAACAGCCTTGAGGGTGCTCTATCTTGCTACCCTTTCTCTAACATCGTGGTTTTTCTCTGTTATACCTTTTTATATAGCTGAACTTGGCTTTTTTCCTCTGAGAAATAGGTTTGGTCCTATTTATCCCCAGTCATAGAATCCAGATTCTGTTAAAAGTTAGACCTAATACTTTTAGCTGTAATAAAGATGAACATTTTTAAGAAGCTAGGCCCATAATGTCTGATAGACTTTGGCTGTGAACAGGCATCAATGATATTTCATCTGCCATATTTCTCCTTCAGCTGGTGACAGGGCAGGTTTCGGGTAGTGTTTGAGCGCTGGCCAGAGCAAAGAGGAAAGAGTCCTGCCCTCATGAGCTTAGCACTGAACAGCCAGATGATACACTTAGCCACTTTCCTTAGCAGGAAGTAGTGTGGAACTGATTGGGTGGGAATGACCTAAAAGAAGGATGCTGCAGCCTGCTGCCTATGATGTACCTGACCTGTTCTTCTGGGGTCTCCTGCCCACCTTTCTCCATCCTCCTTTGGGGCACAGAAGGACTCCAGTTGTAGCTGGCCCTTACATCATCTAATCTTATCTATATTTTCTCTTCTCCATGCATTGGCATAAGAATCAGCTAAATAATTGTGATTCCCAAATAAACAAAGATACATACATGCCATTCTCACTCCCACTAACTAGTACCTTGCTCTTGGAGAACTTCCAGATAGCTCTGTTTCTCCTTGTACCTACATATCTGCTTCCTAGGTATGTGACCTCAAATGTACCCACAAATCATTGCAAGTGCAAACAAGCAGGCCCTACTAGTGGCAAACTAGAGAGTGGGCCCTTAAATGTGAAATGAAGTAACCAACCTAAAACATCTCTAGTAACTTTCACTTTTTATAGTTGTCGCCTTTGTTTACAGTCCCTTTTTCCTTCTGTGCCATCTTGCTGCTTGAGTGTTTAGTAAAATACTAGGCCTGACTGTCTCCATGGAGATAAGGATAGATTCTGTAATGTGCTAGCTATTCCAAGTGACTAACTGGAGCAGACAGTTCATCCAACCCTTCCTTTCTTGTTACAGTTCATATGTCATAAAGACTTCTATGCTGTGAGATCTGTATGCGATTCACTTTATATTTATCTGCAGTTAGAGCCCTCATGAAGGCAGACCATTTTGCTATGGGGGGGGAGGGGTGGAAAGATGTTGAGCAGAGTCACAGCTTACACAAAGTACCCTTTTGCAAGAGACCATAATTAGCTAGTTTTGGACTGGCGCAAAGGGTGATTTACACACGTGCCCAGGCTTTGCAGCATTTCTCTGGGGAGCAGCATTGACTCACTAGAAGATGCGCCATGAACAGAGAGCGCCTGAGGGGGTGAGGCTCTTGAACTGGGTGAGAGCACCTGCGTCGTCTTGCATATGATCATCCCAAAGTGACAGACTGGCGTGGGCTATTGAAGCAAACCCGCAGCTGGGATTTCTCTTTTCAGACCATTTTCAAGAAGAACAAGATGCTGGTGCCCATCAAGTCTTTGGCTTGGAAATATCTATGACTCTTGGCGGGGAGGGGGTTATCGCTGGTCACCGTAGGAGTCTGCTAGCTCTGGGGGAAACCAGGTGTCTTGGTGGCATGCACTGTACAACCTTCCTATGCTGCTTTAAAAAAGCTCAAAATTGAAATGAAATGTTTGACCCCAATACTATTTTTTGAACTTACTGGTTTGCTGAAAAATTGTTTTTGGGTCAACCTGAAACGAATTTCTTTTCTTTTCTTTGGAATTGCCTGTGAACCAAAAAATCAGTTATTTGCACAGCTCTAGCGAACACATTTTTGAACAACCTCTTTGTCTACACTAGGTGCTGAGTGGTGCTTAAAAAATATGCTCGTGTCTTAGCTAACATTTTTTAATGCTGCCCATTTTCCTAGTTTAAGCTCTGTCTCAATTTTCCTCTGTATAACATTGGGATTAAAATATTTACTGAATGGGGTTGTAGTGAGAGTTAATATTTGAAGTGCACTGAAATCATTTAATTGTAAACATTTGTAGTTTACTAGTTATTAAAGTATGGGATGGGGTATATAAACTGCACTAGCATGGAAGGGGTTAAGGAGCTGCTCTGGACTGTAGTGGCCCCGACCTGCCACATCTGGGAATCATGCCAAGACTGAAGGAGGAGTTCAAAAGAGGGAACGCCACTCAGATAGGGGCAACCCTGGTAAGGGAACAGGCTGCCGAGCTTCTCCAGCCCTGATGAGAGCACTGACAGAGCCCCTGCCCTCACAGAAGGAGGGTGCAGAACCCCTGAGTTGAATGGGGAAAAGAACTGAGACTTGTACTTGAACCCCAGTGGACTCTGAAGTGGGCAGAGATACTCTCAGAGCCCCTCTGAAGTAAGATAGGCCCACATCCTGAAAGGAGCTGCTTACAGCCTTTTCTTTACCTTGCTTTTGTTCAACCCTTTTTGCTGACTATGGGCTGTTTGGTGGCATAACCAGGAGTAGGGAGAGAGATGAGACAGCCAAGAGTGTAAATGCTGGCCTGGTAGTCAGAGGCCCCACAGTACCCACTGGTGTGGGGGTGGAGTGATGGACTCGCATGCATGCACTCCCCATGTAGCCTAAAGAGGGCATTCTACCACAGACAGCTTTGTGACACAGTATTAATAACAATTTACTCTTTAATGGAAGTAAATATAGAAATATGGCCCTTGGAATATTTCCAGCTGCATGTCTTGACCTCTGAATATCTTTGACCTTTTGGTTTGTTAAGTTTAGATATCATGTGTCTCCTGCATTGTCTGAAATGGCCACTCTCACATTAGCTAAGACTCCTAGAACTTCACTTGTTAAGGAAACTGACGGAACTCTTCCAGTGACATTAATCACAGCCTGCAGCTTCTTGGAAAGGGCAGAGAGGAACTGGCATGTCACTGAAACATCATTGTTGCAGATCAATTTCTGTGAAACGAACAAAAGGGGAAATATTTTTGCATTTTTACTATAGGATTGACCTGACCAATCTTAATTAAACCCAGTTTGGAAGGTTCCTGCTAAACAAGTTTATTTGCAGTTAAATTATCTATTTTAATTTTTTTAATTCTTAAATGGTTTTAACTTTCCTGTGATTTTTTTTTTCCCCATATCCATTTTAAATTTGACATGCTCATTCCAAATGGAAATAATGCAGCACTGGTATATGCTAGTGTTTTTATATTGGTGGAATGAAACTTGTGGCAATATTCTGCAAGCCAAGCTAGTCTTTTGGATGAGTCTTTTAGAACCCCACAGTCTTCCAGGCCCCTTTACATTTTATAGTAGGAGGATTTTTATCCAGGGGTGCTGTGGCTACAATTTCTTCTCCCCTGCCACAGTGTGCTGATTGACTATGCCCCACCAATCTGGTGCCAGCATTGAACTTAACAGCATTGCTCACATCTTTAAAGAAAGTACATATTTAAGTGTCTGAAGGATCAGGGCCTAACACTTACATTGGAGATGATCCTTCCAAAGTATGTAGCTCTTAAAATATACTGTTTCTCTTTATTTTTAATCGACATAATATAGCATATTTGGGGCACAAATGCCCTACTGTCCAGTTAAATCTAATGAGGTTGACATACATGTTACGTTCCAGGATAATGGAGGGTTGAAAGCTTTCTGCTGGTTTCCAGCACTCTGGTGAAGTCCTTTGGCAGCTCCTCACTGAGTGAAGGAAATCCACAGCTTTGTTCCAAGATCCCCAGGTAGCAATTCAGGAACGCAGAAGCTAAGCTTCTGAAAATACAGTATTATTCCTTGGCCCTTTTGTGCGTTTGATAGTGTTGTATTTTGGCAACCTTTGACTTGTTTGGTTGATTATCAGAGGATCTGTTCGGCAGAAATATTAGCCAGGCCCTGTGCCTGACCAGGTACGCAGAATGGAATCTTTTTTGCTCTTTGCTGTACTGTACTCAGTAGATATAGGTCCTATATGTGCTCACACGCTTCGCTGGTGGTTTCACACAAAGAGCCCAAAAGAGAGGAAGAACTTGTTTTATTTCCTCTTCACCCCCTGTTACATTATTCCTGATTGAATGAAGTCCTAAACTCCTCTTCAGCAATTATTGTGATAGTTAATCTGTGCTGAGGCAGCAATATTGAGGGCCTGACTTTCAAAACCTCGTAAACCCAGGTCTGCTGGCAAAAGAGCCAGTGCCATTGATGTCTAATTTGCATTAATAAGTTTAATAAGTAACTACATCTCTGCACAAATTTCTGGCCCTGATCCTGCAAAATCATCATACTTGATGTATAAGATGAAGACACCTGATGTGGAGGACTCTTGATTAAGGAGGTTTGAATGAGGACTTGAGGAAGTTTGCAGGGTTACCCAATGTTTTATACGTCTACACTGCAGTTAGGCACCTGGGGCTGGCCCATGCCAGCTAACTTGGACTCATGTTGCAGGGCTGTTTAACTGTGGTGTGGATGTAACCCACACATCTCCTTGGTGTGGTGTTCGGTCTCCTCTAGTGGCACCGAGACCACTTAAAAAGAGAGATTAATGAGTCTGTGCTACAGCCTTAACTAATAGCCATATGGCTTTTAGCTCATGCAGTAGAAGCTCATGCATTTAGCTCCAGAGGTTCCCAGGTTCGATCCTGCCTGCTGACGAACTGGGTCTGTCAGTGTTACAGGACATCTGGGCTTGTGTGGGAGGCCAGGCTCTAGGACCCTGCAAGGTGGGAGGGTCCCAGAGCAGGGGCTGCAGCCCAAACCTGAATGTCTACACTGCACATAAACAGCCCTGCCCCATGAGCCCAAGTCAACTGGCAGCGTCCAGCCACGAGTGTCTAATTGCAGTGTAGACATACCCTTTGTAGTGTGTGATGGTTTTTTGGCCTGATCTTCAGCTACACTGTAGCTTGTACTGTTGCTTCCCTCATGGAGCTGCACTAGCAGTGAATTACAGACCCTGGTTCTCCTGCTGCAATCCAAGCCTAGCAGTGAAATAGTGATTTGATGAATTCCTGTATATGTTTTCAGTACATCCGGCAGCGTAAATGTGGAAGTGTGGGTGACCTGTCTAAGGAGATAGATTCTCTTATAAAACTAACAATAGGTGAAACACTAACCATATAAATATCTTTTATTAACCACAATCAAGCCGCATATGCAACTAAAATGACAATGTGTGTAAAGCACTAACAATTAAGACATAAAACATACTCTGAGGACTACTGGTAGGACAGTTACTCTACACCTGAAATAAACCTCTCCATGGAGATTCCAAATCACTAAATTTGGCACAGTGATGATGATACTTTTCATGTTTGAAGTGCAAAACAAACATTAACTAATTAATCCTCACAACAGCCCAGCAAGGGAAATAAGTACTATTACCTATTACAGTGATAGCCCTGGCAAATAATGTAATACCCAGCCAATGTTAGTCAGCTTGCCATTTTTAAGCATAGAACCAACCACGTAGAACCAAACTGCCATTTTATTCTCACCAGAACGTCAGGACTGTATTTAATATCTCCTGTTAAATCCCCCAGTCACGTGTTTTATCACAGGGCGATTTGTGTGTGGATGACTTCAGGACTGTAAACTAGATAATATCCCTCTTCTGCTAGTGCTGTCTTGACAGGTGCAGCCAGATATAACCCTATTCCCCTCCCTCCCACAAAAAAAAAAAAATCTAAAGAGAAAATAAAACTAATTCTGCTATAAAGCTACAGCTGGCTCCTCAGCAATGAAGTTCAGATTTTGAGATTCTGCTTTGGGCCCGCCTCTAGTTTAAAATTAACAGATTATGTGCATCTATGGATTTTGTGAACATTTCCCCTGACCGATGTGTGAATGAATCAGCAATGCCATGGTCCATTGTACCCCACCATATTTCATCAATCTTCGACCAATTCAGTTTTTTTTTCTCAAGAACCCTGTCATATGTCCTTTCTGTGGTATATGTGGTGATGATGACTGGGTGTTTTCTATGTACCAGACCTTTTATATTTCTGAGAACTCTCCCCGTGAGCAGAATTCAACAGCCAATTTGTTAGCAGTGCTACTGGTTTGTTTGTACTAGATGTCCACACTGCACCGTCTCATGGATACTTTACTTTTGTTCTTTCTTATTGTTTTCCTTACTCTAATCCAGGGGTTACCATCTGTGCAGCATGTACAACTGGCGATATGCAACCTTGACCGTCCATCAATTCATTTTACAACAATTTTTTTAAGAAGATGGTACATGAACCAATACAACTTGGGAATTGCTTGCTCTAAAGTCAGTCCTCTTATACTGGGAGTATCCAGGGTTGCCAACTTTTATCATGAGTCTCATGCTACTTAGTATTTTATTTAAATCCTCTGTTCTTGGGGTATTGGATTAGGTGAGAATCTGTTTCCATTAAATAAAAGGACATTCTAGCACTTGTGGTTGCAGAGAATCTTGAAAATGTGACTTGAGTGCAGTCTAAAATCTCAGAAAGCAAATAAAAAGAACCACAATGCATTATTTTGTTTTAGCCTCATGATTTTTAAGCTAGTTTCATGATTTTCTGGAAGGCTGACTTATGATTTTCACTGCTTGGGGTTGGTAGTTTTGAGTACCTGTAGTGCTCTTAACCTAGGGAAGCATAACATTACTGTGTTCCACATGTGAGAATGTGGCTGGTTTCCATTATGAGGAGCATCCTGTCATTAGGGAACTTGATTCCATAATACCTGGCTCTCATGTGGGAGTGTGGGCCATTGTTTCTCATTTGCTTTTGACAGGGACACCAGGATGCTTATAGCATATTTACAGACACAGCACTCTGGTCTACGTCACAAGACAGTTTAGAGGCATATTTGGAGCTGGGAGAAGGCTCTATCCCCTGCATTCCCCAAAGACTTCAGTGGGAATTTCTGCTGCACAGCAGCACGGGATCAGATTCTTGGTGTGTACTTTATACTTGGAACTGTCAAACAGACAATAGGAAAAATCTCACGATATGGCTATTTTACTATGACAGGAGCTCCCCCATTATCAATTGTGTTGATTTACATACGTGGACACATTGGGCCATATTATCTCACTGAGGAATGTGCAAAATGCCCCTTAGTTCCAGTTTGCATGTGGTAGTGTAACCCACACATCTCCTGAGTGTGGTGTTCTGTCCCCTCAAGTGGAACCGAGACCATTTAGGGTATGTCTATACTACCCGCTGGATCGGTGGGCAGCGATCAATCCAGCGGTGGTCGATTTATTGCGTTTAGTCTAGATGTGATAAATCGACCCCCAAGCACACTCCCGTTGACCCTGGTACTCCACCAGGGTGAGAGGTGCAGGCGGAGTCGACGGGGGAGCGTCAACGGTTGACTCACCGCAGTGAAGACACCGCGGTGAGTAGCTCTAAGTACGTCGACTTCAGCTACATTATTCATGTAGCTGAAGTTGCATAACTTAGATTGATTTCCCCCCTCCAGTGTAGACCAGGCCTTAGAGATTAATGAGTCTGCTCTACAGCCTTAGCTAAGGGCCAGTTGGCTTTTAGCTCATGCACTAAGCTCCAGAGTTCCCAGGTTTGATCCCTCCTGGCGACGACCGGGTCTGTTAGCATTACAAGTGGGAGCTTGGCCAAGATTTCAGCTGGTAAGTGTCTGGAGCGCAGGACACGCTTCCTCAGATAGGGGAAGTATGTAACCCACACATCACCTGAGTATGGTGTTCTGTCCCCTCTAGTGGCACTGAGACCACTTAGAGATTAATGAGTCTGCTCTACAGCCTTAGCTAAGGGCCAGTTGGCTTTTGGCTCATGCACTAAGCTCCAGAGCTCTCAGGTTTGATCCCACCTGCTAATGATCAGGGTCTATCAACGTTACAGTAGGATATGATTTAAGACAATGCTAAGTCCAACTGAACATTGTTTCTATTGATACACCCTGCGGTAAGGTATTCTTAGAACGTTCGTGGCTTTAATCTTGTCTTTGTAGCAGCTCCTTGGCTAGCTGCTTACATCCTGGAAATTGGATTTTAAAGTGCCACATAAGGAACATTTTAAAAGACAGAAACCGATCGCAAGTGCAAGAAAGTTCATACCATTAGTACAGGTTTATTCCAATGTTCAGACTGGACAGTTCCATGCTGAAAAGGGTGTTTAGATCCTTAACTATTTGCATGTGCAGTTGTTGTAGAAATGTATACATTTTTGCACATCTGCCTTCCATTTTTCAAAATACAGACTTTGAAGGTTGAGATTTTCAGTCACCAAGGGGGCTGGATACTCACTTTTCATTGATTTGGGTGGGAATTGGAATAGGTCCCCTAGGCAGCTTTGGAAATCTCAGCCTAAATTAGGAGGAAATGCCAGCCAGTGGGACCAGGGCCTGGGAAGTTGTTTGGAAGGATCCTTTTCTTTTCTCAAGTACAGTAAATGAGAGAGTTGAACTGGAAAAAAAAATGGCTAGAGGTAGAAGGAAAAACATTTGCCCAAGTAAAGAAGAGTAAAACTAACTAAAATATTTATTTCTACTTGCTTGGAAAACAGCCAGGTGTTAGGCAGACTTTTGACTTTTTCCAAGCATAAACTTTACTATGTCATGCGCTGCTACACACGGTGACAGATAATCCCTACAGCAGAACATCAGCTGGCGCATTCTGTGTGTGCAGGGTTATGGACGTGGAGTGCTGTTTGTTTAAGGGGACGTTGGCATTTGTGAAAAGCAATGGAAAATATGCCATTTTTATTTTCTACACAACTTGTGAGGTATCAGACATGCTCTAATGAGATTCCGAAACACTAGGCTTATAAATATTAATAGGCAAAGCTTTTTCTCTCCTGCACAGAGAGAGATTTCATTTTGCAATTACAAAGTTTCAGTCATGTGAACTGTACTGCAATTTGTTCTTCTGTCTCTTTCACAGGAGAAACAAAATTCAAAGTTATGGTGGAATCTCTGTTCTCGTCAGCCTTGTTCTGCCACCTGTATATTGTACCTGATAAGGTATTTAAAATCACCCCATATTCAGAAAAATAAAAGGAGTACTTTGTGGTACCTTAGACTAACCAATTTATTTGAGCATAAGCTTTTGTGAGCTACAGCTCACTTCATCGGATGCATAAAGTGGAAAATGCAGTGAGGATGTTTTATACACACAGACCATGAAAAAATGGGTGTTATCACTTCAAAAGGTTTTCTCTCCCCCCACCCCACTTTCCTGCTGGTAATAGCTTATCTAAGATGGCTGCTACTCTGAAACCCATGTTCAGAGGCTGCCAAACAGTGAGAGAGTTTACAAAGTCTTACAAATGCACAGCATGAGGAAACTGTAGCCCGTTTCTGTCAAAAAGAGAGAAGAATGTTAGGGCTAGTCAAAAGATTTCTGTCGAAACTGTCTTTCTGACAAAATGGTGTGTGTATGTCTGTGTGCGTGCGTGCAAGAGAGAAGTCTGTTTTCCACAGAAAATTTTGACTTTTCATAAAAGACTGATTGGGGGAGGGGGGGAAAATCAGTTTTTTTTGTTTTTTGTTTTTATGAAAAGCCAGTTTTCTTCAGGAAAACAATGAACCAGCTTTCTGACCAGCTCTTGAGTCTTCACTGGCGTGAAATGCTGCAGTTTCCAGACATTTTATGCTCCCATGCAACTCACTGAAGTCCTTAACCAGACAGCATTGGTGATTTTAATTTTCACAAACTACAATGGTTGTGTAGTAGTTTGCCACCAAACTATGCCACACCAGTCTTCATTAAACCTGTCAGAATAAAAGCAGTTTGGAGTTTCCGGGCCCAACCCTTTTCAGATATGACGGAACAGAAAACTGTAGAAAATTTCCCAAGAAGGGAATCAGTTATTTCTTTTTCTGGAATGCTCCTATTTTATGATTGCCTTGTCCAGTTGCCTCATACTTAAAAAACAAAAACAAAAAACACTACCCTGGCAGGACCCTGCTTGTGGATTTTCAGGCAGATTATCTTAATTTTTTGAAGAAGTTGTTTCAATATGGGTGTCAAAATTGGGCTTTCTGGGGAAAGTAGCTACAGCCGTTTCTTGTGGAGATAGGAGCCTCTCTCCATACATCTGAACAGTGAATTGTTCTGAGGGCAGCCTATAACCAGACTGATTCACCTGGAACCTTCTTTCCTGTCTTTCAGCCTGGGATAAGAAGTTCTCCTTATTTGTACAGAAGATAATGTTCACTGAGGATGGCAGATTGGTGGTTAAAATAGTAACTGTCTCAAATTGCAGAAGTGTATTGCAATGTGACCAGGTGCTGTTTAGTTACAGTATCTCCCAAGCCCAAGATAAGATACATGATTTGGGAGCTTAAAATCAGAGGTATTTAAACCAAAGGCTTTCCTTACTTTCCATCTGTTACAGAACTTGGATGGAACTGAGAATTAAAGAAATGGTAGAAGGCAGAATAAAATGCAGTCAGTAAATGGTGGTGATTGAACAGCTCACAGACCTTGGATACTGGGACAGGGCGGACTGGCCCCACACTGGGAATGAGAGGGTCAACCCTTCCCTGCTGGCAGAGGAAGCCACACCCCTGAGGCTCTGCTGGGCATGCTCCAACAGAGAGTCAAGTATAAAAGCCTGCAGAGCTGCTCAGTCAGGGTGGGCAGCTGAGGAAGGAGGACACTCAGCGGAGGCTCCAGCCGAGGAGCAGTGGCGACTCGTACAGGAGGAAGCAGAGGGGCCAGGAAGTGGGACCAGAGACTGGGAGCTGGGGAACCTGAAGATCCTGATGCCACAGGAACTGCTACGTTTGGTGAACTGGTTGGAAGTGACCCAGGAAAGAGAAGGGAGTGGTATCTCCCACCACTCTGAGGGCAGCGTGTTGCAGTAGGATTCCCTGCTGGGCCGGGGCAGATCACACCATCAATGACAGGGCCCTGGGTTGGAGCCCAGTGAAGGCAGGTGGACCCAGGCTCCCCTACTGGGGGTCTCTAAACCACCACCCCTTTTTTTTGGTGACGACATAGTTCACCGACCCCTCTCTTACCTCAGAAGAGATAGATGAACTCCGGCTGCTGGGCTGCACTATCCTATGAGGGGAAGAAGACTTAGAGGGACTCTGGCCCTCAGGCCACACTGCTTTAGGAGTGCACTAGAGAGACTCCGGACGCTAGGCCGCGCTATCACACCAGAGGAAGAGAGTTTTGGGAGACTCTGGCCATTGGGCCACGCTGCTTTAGGAGCACACTATAGGGACTCTGACTGCTAGGCCGCACTATCCCATCCGGGGAAGATGATTTGGAGGGACTCTGGCCATTGGGCCATACAGCCCTGACTACCAGGGAGGGTGTAGAAGCCGGGAGGCGGGGTTAACCTTGCCCCCCCGGAATCAAAATCCAGGGTTGAGGAGGTACAAAACCCACCACAGATACCTAGTCAACCCTCATACAATCTGTTAAAGTCAGGGAAACTGTGCCCAGAGATACATTAGGTATCAGATCAGGTCCCTGATCTGGAGGTTCACAGGCTCTCCAAAAATCTGTCACAGTTGACATCAACTACCAATATATAGTCCAGAGAAAGGGAGATGGATCCTCATTGTGTTCTCCGTTTCGAAGGGTGTATAATGAAATGGTGACTCAAGTTTTCAGTGGGCGATGCTGCAAGTTGGCAGTGGCTGAGAGCCATTACCATCGTCTGTTGGTGTTGGTTCTCAGGGAACAGATATCCAGGTGACAAAAAATTGCTATTACTATGAGCACTCCTTGGTGCCTGGAGGCAAAAAGGCTTGAACAGGCCTGGAGAGCAAACAATCCTCTCACCCCTAGACAGGTCTCTCTGGGTGACATCTGAGGCACAGGGCAAAGGGAATAACCTTCCCTGCTGCCGTGCTGTACCTGCTGGAACTTGGCACCTTTCATGGGCTCCTTGGCTGAGCGTTTAATCTTGTGCATGACTCTTCCCTTCTGTTTTCTGCCCCATTTCACTTGGCTGAGTGAAGTAACTTGTTGTTCCTTCTTTCTCCACCTGAAGGTGCTGTTTGTCTGGTAGGGCCCTTGTGAGGGTTGTGCTCTTCCTCTTGTGGTCGGGGGAGTAAATTCATTCTCAAGAAAAAAAACAAATGGAGAATTGAGTGACTGCTGGGAAGCCAGTCTTTCCCTCAGGCTGCCACAGGCATCGGGCCTCACATTTTGAACTCCTGCAGTAATAATTTTCCATGATTACTGTCCATTCCAGTCTGTGTGTCCTGTAAATAGATCAGAGAGAGATGATTTTCAGCTAATGGATCAAAGAGGTTTTAACAATGCTTTTTTGTTCAGTCTCCGGTTCTGCAGCAGTATTGATACAGATTATACAATATTACGCTTTCACTGGTAGCCAGTGAGTACATGTGAATGCATAAAGTGTTGCAGCCAAATTACCTTCAAGACCTGGCCCACAGAAGTATGCAGGCATTGATTTTCAGGATAATCAGCGCTGTAATGCAAAACTCTATTGCACGTACTCTAGCTAGCTATTGAAGGGATATCGGAATTACCTGGCTTTGAGCACGTAAACCCATGTCAACAACAAGAAGAAATCAAACAAGCGAGTAGAGAATGGCTGAAAAGTCTTCAAACATAAAATCCTTTAAGTGCCTGCAGCTGTAGCACTTTGGGCTGTGCTCCTGCCATATACCACCAAGCAGGCAAGGTCAGCCTAGGCTTGTGCTTGGATTAGAGCCATCCTAAGAGCACCTAGTCTTGCGGTGGCATCCTTCCCTCTGATTCACTGTATGGTGTGGTTAGAACATTCATCCCCAGAGATATAATAAACCTTTCTTCCCCTCCTCCATCTCGGGCTGAAACTAAAATCCTTATTCCCTGACCTGCTCTTCTGAAAGGTGGGGCCCTGCAGGCTGCCTGGAGTATTTGAATTTGGTCAACAGGTCTGCTGAAGAATGCATGGAGACAATGGGCCTGAAGGTATCTTGTGCAGTCAACTACACTTGAGCAACATAGAGTTAAATGTTACCAGCTCAGAATTTATCATTTTACATCCACTTTGCATAGGTGTAAATGTATACACAGGGTGCAAGGCAGTGGAAAATCACCCCACAGCATCAAGTCTACTAGAGAGCCTGCCACACGACCAAGTCAAAGCAAAATGAACAGGGAAAAATTTTATGAAAACAAATGCGTATCCATATTCCATCTGTCGTAGATGTTGTCCCAAGCTGTGCCATATCAGCGCAAGAGGTACCCCATGGCACATAGTACATCCAGTATACCCCAGCATGGTGCAAGAGGGTGTTTATTTTGGAAGTGCTATCTTGAGAAAGATAAACTGAGTATATATCCTGCCCACTTGAGCACCTAACCAGAGATTGATCCAGGTGGTACTTGATTTTCAAGGAAGCCATGTTCCTTTGGAATTTGCCATGATGATGATCTTTAGCAAGAGGTCCTAATCACTTGTGTCCATTTAAAGATTGATGACATTTTTCATAGGAGCAGGAGCTTTAACCCTGATGTCTTACTCAAACCTCAATTTGGATAAATGCATTTTGCCTACTGTTCCCCCTGCAGTTCTAACTGGATTCAGTATTCTTTATTTCTTATCCTCAGTTGTGCTGTCAATCGCACGCCACACTTATGCACTAGACATGGCTGCATTTCAGGGGTGGAGGAAGTGATCTTTATGTGTAAATGCAGGTTTCACCTTAAAGGGTATGACAAAGCTCTGTCCTTGCCTCCGTGGGTCCCGCATTTCCTTGCAGATTTCACTAGCCTCAGAGGCTCACTGTGACCCTCCATGTAACCCTTCTCTCTCTAGAGACAAGGGTCACAGTCTACTGAGCCATTTTTATCATACGCCAGCGAGGGAGGTGAGGAGAAGTTATCCTTGCACAGTCTCTGTCTCCCAGTCTCCGTGATTGATCAGGGGGCAAAGAGGGTGGGGGGGGGGGGGGAAGAGGGCTCAGGCCCACCCTCTACTCCGGACTGCAGCCCAGGGACCCTAATAGTATCTGCTATGGTAGCTGACCTTTTAGAAACATGACATATACAATTATCTGGGCTACTTCCCCCCACAGCAGCCCTCACTTCATCAAGCTCCACTTCACCCTTACCTCAGGGCCTCCTTCCTTGTGCCTAATATGGTGTGTACTACTCAATCTCTCCAACAGCACAACTTCTTCCCACAGCTCCTGGCATGCACACCCACCTGACTAACTGGGAGGCTTTTAACTAGTTTCAGCCAGCCCCTGATTGGCTTCAGGTGTTCCAATCAACCTAGTGTTCTCCCTGCCTTCTGGAAAGTTCTGATTGGCCCCAGATGTCTTAATTGACCTGGAGCAGCTGCCATTTCACTTATCCAGGTACCAGGGATTTGTTTACCCTGGAGCTAATATATCTATCTCCCACTATTTTTCTGTAGCCATCGGGCCTTGCCCCGTCACAAGGGATTATAGCCAGTGTGAACGACCCTCCAAGTCAATGGGAGTTCTGTGCACAGAGGGAATGGCTACACAGCAAAACAAGACTCTCAGCTGGGCACAAGACCCACAAGGGAGGCGAGGGGGTTTCCTGGACCCGAGAGGGGCCCGGCCTCTAGGAGCATGTGCGGTGACGGGTGAGTGTGCTGCTGGGGGGGGGGGGGGAGAGGAGACCCCCTCCCCCAGAGCTCGCTGTTGCCAGTGGGGAGAGGGATGGGGGGGACTGTGGAGTCCTCTTCTCTGGCCCCAGCCCTGGGGCAGCCTGCCTGCACCCCAAACTTGTCACCCCCCCACACCCTGAGCCCCATCCTGCACTGTGAACTCCTCATCCCTGGCCCGCCCTCACCCCTGCACCCCAACCCTCTGCCCCACACTGAGCGCCCTCCTGCACCTTGAACCCTTCATCTCCGTGCCCCCCACAGCCCAACTCTTTGCCCTAGCCCTGAGCCGCCTCCCACATTCCAAACCCCTCATCTCCAGCCTCACCCCAGAGCTCTCACCCCCAGCCAGAGCCCTCACATTGTGCAATACAGGGAAACTGTTAAATGCTTACTGTTTCCAGTCCATTTTTACATTACTTAAAAAATATATATATTAGCTTACAAGGGGTGTGTGTGTGTGTGTACGTACACCTGGGACCTGTTCTGGGCACCACCAAATATTATACAAATCTGCTGCCCCTGTAGATAAGTGCCAACTGGGAAGTTCAGCCCAGATGTAACCTCTTCCAAAGCTCGGTCCTGTTCTGAGTTGGGGTTTTGTCTTGGATGTATCTCTGCTTTAGAAATCATTTAGTGCAAATAGATATTAAAACAGCTTCCCCAGGAATGGACTGTAATAATGCTGGCAGTGAACTTCTGATGTCCCAATAACATGTAATAAGCTGCATGAAAGAAACACTTGAATATGTAAAACCTTACTTAAATATTTGTTGAATTCTTTGTCTAAGGCAGAATATGCAATAAAAATGCATTATGCTACTTGACCATGAAAGGTTGAAAAAATAGATTTCTCGTTAGAATATCACTTTGCAGTACACAGCAAGGTCATTGGCAGGCATGTTCTCTAGGTATTTACCTGTGCAGACTTTCACAAGCAGATGTATTGGCTACCTTGAATTGGTTCAAGGACATGTGCCTCACAGAAATAGAAAAATTTGAGCGGCCCCAGGCAGCGCTTTTATTACAATCCAAAATTAGAGTGAACATATTTTTCATAATGGGGGATAAAAGCTGGAGTAGCTGCATGACTCTTTAAAAAATTAAAGAATGGTTGAATATTCCTGGCAGAAATGAACACGAATTGTTCTTTGGGACAGCAAATCTTTCCTCTAAATGTACGTGACAGATTTTTCCTAGGACTGTTTGCTTTCATGCAATGCTGTATTTCAGGACAAGGAAAATTAACCACTCTGCATGCCACTCTGTTTTCTCTCCATATTTCTCTTCCCATATTACCACTTGCAAATTCATAACTTCTGACAGATTTTAATTGGACACAGGTGTGCCATACAGAACATCTGCTTATTTTTGGTACAATTATTAACAGTGGAGCTGATGAAGATGAACACAAAGGAATGGAAAATTTAATGTAACAATGAATCAAACTGCAAATTGGGAACTAAAAATAGCCAGCAAAACAGTTTAAGGGGTGAGGGGAGGGGAAAAAATAGAGAAAAGGAAAAATATTAGCATGTGGGTTAAAATTTCTCCTTAAGGGATTGCATGCAATTTCCCCAGAAATAAATCTCTCCCTCCCTTACTCTAAGGAATTATGCCTATATAGTAAGACCATGATCAAGCTGCCATTATTTGTAATTTAAACAGCAGTAATCCCTAATTCCTAAGTATCTCTGAAATATCATCTCCTAAAAAGATGAGCAGGCACATGTTGGACGCAATGTCAGGTATTGCACTAAGAGATTACAGTTCTAAAAGCTAAACCAGTGGAGTTGTAGGATCACAGGGCTAGATTCAAGAGCGGCTCTAACTTTCTCCGCTGATGTAAAATCAGTCAGGGTGCATACTAGTGGTGTATTGGGCATAGTAAAACTCTGCTCTGACATGGCTCTCCCCAGCAAGCACTTGACATGTCTCTTCCTCCCCCTGCCCTGGGCTGGCTTTGCCCCCTCCAAAGCTTTGTTGTCAACAGAAATATGCCTCGCACAAAGGTAATGCTCCCATGGCCATTTCTGGCCACTTTAAATCCACTTTGCACTACTTGAGTGAGTGCCAGAAAGTGAATTTAGCAGATCAGAGAATCCAGCCTTAGCGATTGCAAAGTTTTATTGGATCATGGGGGCCATCCATCTACCAATGCAGAATTGTTCTGTTGACACTTCTAGGGATTTTTTTTTTTTTGGTCCAGTCTATGTTTAAAAGTCCCAGGTGAAGGTTCTTCTATTACTTCCTTCCAGAAACTGTTCCAGGGTCTAATATCTGTCACTGTGAAGAAACTTTTCCTGATATTCAGCATAAATTTTCCCTTTCTTGAGATCATCTCCTCACAGCTAGTTATGGATCCATGTACCATAAAAGAATAGAATCCTTTAAGAAGACTCCTTGTATAGTAAAAGTTTCCACAGAGTTGAATAGAGCAGTGGTTTTAAAACTAGGGTACGCAAGCTCTCATCAGGGTATACCAGAAAAATCCTGTAATGGTGGACAACACATTTATTTAGTAAGACTTGGCAATCTAATCATAGGTATATTATGACCTTATCTCAGAGGGAGGTAGGCAGTAGATTACATTTTTTGGAAAGGGGTATGCAGTCTAAAAAGTTTGAAAACCACTGGAATAGAGTCTCCACTGCTCAAGTGTCAGTTTCTTAATCGTGAAATTTGGTTTTATCCAGTAGAAGCTGTTGTACAGTAAAACTAGATCTTGATATTTACATTCTTGCGCTTGACTTGAATTGTCTTTTTTTTTTTTTAAAAAGAATGAAATGATAGATGTGATTAAGCATAACAAGTGATCGTATCGCAAATCATTGCATGCAATAGCCCCAAATGTGCGCTATTATTGTATTAAACCCTTCTTGTTGTCTGACCTCTCTATCAAACGACAGCTTTGTAAAAGAATAATACAGGTAAGAAAAGAGCATTGCTGTCATAATGGTTCTTGTGGAAAGCTATGAAGCATAATAGGCTGCATAAAACACTGTTTTAATATGCGGAGGACAGAGCAGGTGAAGTGGAAGAATATATGTAGGTCATGCAGGAGTAATAAGGCTGTAATTGTTAGATCACAAAGTTAATTTTCACTACTGCTTTCTGACTGCTGATACTGACATGTTGGTCAAACATAAATTTTTTTTGTACTTTACTGATTCACTGGCATGCTCTTAACTGTCCATTAATACATGGAGTGTGTAAACACAGAGAGCTTTTTCTTGGTTTATGTATTTGGACAACACTCGCAAGGCTGGGCAGCTTTGTGAAAGGCAAGGACTTTTGTAAGTATGATCACTACTGGGATCAGGTGGGGGGAAAATTAGATATGTGGCTTTTCTCAGGAGCAAGGTGCAAAAAAAAAATCAAGGCGGGAAAGGTCACTTTAAAAGATACTGTGGGGGGCAGATTTGCAGTCTGGATTACAATCACTGGAGGCCTGCGAGTGGCCCACGCTGTTGAAGACACCCTGTAGCAGCAAGTCGGTCTGCAGCAAGAATGCCCTGGCACGAGTCACTTTGTACCCAAAGCCCTGTGATCTCTGCAGCATGGTCAGACCAAATTCCAGAGCAAGCATCCCTTACACTCTGCTACAATGGTAATTGAGTCTGTTGTCATGAAACACTTCTCATTCCCATACGTCTGCCCGTTGCAGCCCTGGCTTGTAGTTGAAATCTATCAATGTAAAAATCTATCAATGATTATATTTGAAAGTGATGACTTTAGAAGATGGGCTTTTTGACTGTGCTGTCCAAGTGGTTGGACTTCTGGGGTGTTGTCCAAATGGCCTGGCACAGAGCCTCCTTCTGAGGGAGAGGAAGGGGTGGGGTGTGGCCTGCTTTAGTGGGTCGCCTCCCAGGCTTCCGTCTGCTGTGTTTTTCTCTATGCGGCCCACCCTGCACTTTTTGTTTCTCTCCATTCCCTGCCTGTAAGCTGGACTCCAGCTCTGGCTCCCCAGCTCCCTGCTGCCTTGAGAGAAGCTTGGAGAAAGAGGCTGAGAAGAGGCGTAAGAGGGGGGTGAGGAACCTCAGGGTACAGAGCATGCAGGCAGATAGCTGGGGAGGAGACCGGTTGTAGGGGCTGTGGGGTGGCGGCTGGTTCTTGGGGTACTCCAAAGAGGGGCAGACAGGGATGCTTTCATCCCCTAGAGGGGAGAAGACTGACAGGCCTTCAAGGGAGTGATACTGGCTGAGGAGGTGCTGCTCCTCAAAGGAGAGGGAAATGCGCAGAGTGAAAGACGGAAAGGACGACTGCTCATTAGGGGCTTCTATTCATTTGGGACCTTCATTGCCCTGGAAGGTATGGAGCTATGGTTTAGCTGAGGAGCTAAACGCATCCACGGTGAGGGGAACTGAAGAAGGGCCGCTAAGCGCTCTATTACAGCTACTAGGAACCCTGGATGGAGTTTAAAGCTGTTGCTCCCTGCAGAACCCTTTGCCTCAGCCCTACTTGGGCTCAGGGCCGAGTGCTAGTGCTGGCACAGCTGCTCCCTGCCCATGTGTGGGGAAACAAGCCCATTACCTGGTTCTCTCTGCTCTTCTGCAAATGGGGTGCTTGATTTTTGAGCCCACAGGGAGCCTGCGTCACTTGCCATTTCACTTGCTTTTCTTTAATAAGGAGAAATACGTCAAAACAAAAGGTTTTGGGGCCTATGCTATGTCAGTACGGCACAGCCAGCAGCTTAAAGTTACTTTGCAGTCCTGAACGGCGGAGGCAAAAATACTGAATAGATGTTTTGTTTTTCTGTACAGACAGTTACTCCTTGTTGTGTTCTGCTTGTTAATTAATATTATTGGTTTCCTCGTAGTACTATATTTTTTTTTTACACTGGAAAAGTCTTTTTTTTTTATCCTCGCTAAAAGTGCCTCCTTTGCTGTCTCTAGAGAGTCGTGTCCCTTTCGTGTAGGAGCTGACAGTCCCTGCTGGCATTTGATCTAGACAGATGCGGAAAAGGTGAGGCTAGTTCAGCAGTCATAGATAAGGACAAGGAGGGAGCTCAGCCAGGGTGAAATGATGATGATGATGCGTGACTGAGAATTTCTCGCGGAAGTGATTATGGGCTATGAAACTGTGCGACTTGACAGGCGCTGTGTGGAGTCTCCTTTAGAAGAGATTTCCCAGAGATCTCTGCACAGGTTTGACACTCTGCACTCCTTTGCTTTTCACTGTGAGAATAGAAAAGGGAATTCCCCTTTTCCCCCTCTTTAAATAAGCTAGAAGAACTACAGTACTAATTTCATTGGAAGGGGGGGAAACAAGAGACAATCACAGTTTGGGTACATTTATAGCTTTAATGCCATTTCTGATACTTGCCTAATTATGTTGAGACAGTTTAATTTAGGATTATACGAACACATGGCAGATCTTCCTTAATTACTATGACTAAAGCCTTGAAAGTATAGAACTCAAACAGGCTCTGAATGGTAAAATAAATCAGGATGCACTGGATCTTAATGGAAACTAACAAAATATTTGCATAGGGTGAGAATTTCCTTTCACTGAACATATTTTGACCCATTGGCAAAGCAGATCTCCCCATCCTGGGCAGCATCAAATCCTCTCAGATATTTTGAGAAACCCGACATACCGAATTTTGCTTTGGTTAACCACTGTGCTCTTACAGTTGAAAACAGGCTATCCAGGCACACTTTAATTCGGAAGCTGGTGTCTGAGGATCAGTATTAGGAGATATGAGGATCTAGAGGCTAATTTGAAAACTTGCGGGGAGTAAACGAGTGTTTTGGAAAGTGGGATAATAGGTCAAGTGTAACTCAGAAACATGATGGGAACTAAGCAACAAAGGTTTTTAAAAGCAAGCTTCAAGGACCTGGGTGGCTCAGGGTATTGGTAATGGACTGTAAGCTTTTAGCTGCTAAACTGCCGGTTCAAATCCAGCACCGGTTAAGAGTAAGAGAGTATTACCATCTGATGGCTGTCTTACTGCCGGTAATGGTGCTGGGCTGCATGTGCTATGGAAAGCCAAGTGCTGAACCCTCATTTATATTTTATATGAATGACTGTTTTTATGAGCATTCTCTCAGGGGTGCTGGAACAATTTGTGTAGTGGGGTGCTGAGAGCCATTGAACCAAACTGTAAACCCTGTCGATGATAACCACTTGAAGCCAGCGGTGGCAGCACCCCTAGTTCCAGCTCCTACGCATTCTCATACACCGTTTATTAGGATAACCAATAGTCTACATTATAAGTGAGACTTGCCAAAGCTGGCCTAGCTCTGTGTCCATTAATCACTGTAAGAGTATGTCTACACTACAATTCAACCCCTGTGTCAGCCACCTTGGGCTTGGGCTGCAGGGCTGTAAAACCGTGGTGTAGATGCTTGGGCTAGAGCCTGGGCTCTGGGACCCACTCTGCACATGAGGTCCCAGAGCTTGGGCTCCAGCCCCCAAGTCCCAATGTCTGTACAGCAATTTCACATCTCCGCAGCCCAAGCCCTGAAAGTCCACGTCAGCTGACATGGGCCAGCTGCAGGTGTTTAATTGTAGTGTACAAATGCCCTAAAAGTCCCCTTGACTTCATGGGGAACAGAGTTAGACCAGCACTGGCATACTTTTGAAAATCTCACCTTCCTAGCACACTACTATACTTGCAGCACATAGGTATATTCTTAGCATCCGCCATGGTGTTGCAAAGTCCTATCGCTGTCCTCTCTTGTGTCAGGTCAGCATATTGCTAGAGTCTTGTTTTGCCAAGGCTACTAGCAAGGGATTTTTGGGTGGGGCATACATGCAAGGTAACCAGCCCTAAACCTTTGTGGTCGCTTGTTGCCAGCGACTTTCACCCTATGAGGACTGGTGTGGTGCAGCTCACCTTTCCTCAGATTTGCTACAGAATGCACATTGCCAAGGTGGTAATGCATGGTTACACCTCAAAGCGTGTAAGGTATTGGTGGTGGTTTGTTCAGTGTTTAATAAATGGCTTCTTTCTGATGCATTAAAAAAAATATTTTCATGCAGCAGAAGTTGATGCTGTGTATTCAGAAGTCATCCCCTTCCTTTTGAAAAGGACACTGTGCATGAGAAGCATGGCAGTGACGCTGGTGTAGCATGAGCAGCAGAACAGGCTGTACAGCTCCGCCTGGGACCCTGGGTATGTCCTTGAACTGCCCCCCCGGTGCTTAACTTCACTGCTATTGTTTGAACTTGCTAGATCAAAGCCAGCTCAGGTACGTCTAGACCTACTGCGGTCTCACCTCTGACCTTGAGCAGTCTTGGGAATTGAGAGTATAAAGTGCTCTGTGGTCTTAGTCCACTTTTGAGTCCGTGGACATCTACATCATAGCAAGAGATGGCCAAGCACCTCAAAGTTAAGGACCTGTATCAGAAATTCCCAAGAGTCAGGTGTTGGGATATGGGGTTCTAATTTGGGAGGTTTAGTTCAGGCCATTATACAGTTGGGCCTCAGCTGTGAAATCAGGGACTGGCTGTGGGTTTAAATTCTGAACATGCTTCAACATCCAGGGTTGTCATGATTTGGGATTTTAGGTTTGGGACCCCAGTGTAGTAAGAACCATTCATTTAGGGAAAATGGATGTAGTTATCTTGTGCTTCACCTACTGCAGTGTATGGTCACACACATTCCTATGGTTGGTATCTCAGGCACTCAAAGACCAAATAAGGAGCTAATTTGGGATTTGCAGTGAGAACCTGTCAGTATTTCCTTCTGCCATTCTGTAAGTGGGATTCCATTTTATGAGTCTGTCTGTAATGATGGCCAAGCTGTTTTGACTCCTCACAGCTGAGACTAAAGCTCCCTGTTTGCTTTCCCTCTCTGTTGAGTCAAGTCTGCTCTAGACTACACCAGTCTGTGAATGCCTTCTGGCTGAGATTGTGCTCCATCAAATATTCCTTTGTGCGGGCATGTCTGCGAAGATTCGAGTGGAGCAGGACTGAAAAGGAAGGCTGATGAACAACTGTCAGCACCTCTCCTTGCTGCATGATGTTGTTGAACAAGATGCTACATAGTTCTGAGCCATTGCACCCAGTCCAGAAGCATATGAATTCTCTCTTTACTGGGATCAAAACGGCTTTCTGCTAACGCATGTGGTGTCAGGTGGTTGGCACAAGTGCTGTGGGTAAAAAGCATTCTTGAAATTTCGAGTGGCTCAGTGGAATGGGTAGGGGACTGCTTCATTAAAAGCTCCTGGAAGCAAAAACATTTGATGTCAGCAGCAATGCTGTTCTCCCTTTTGCTCCCAAGAATTTGGCTCATCCTACAGTTGACTGGGCATCTGATCTTGAGTGACTGAGCCACTGAAAACTGACATCTTAGAGCATACAACGTGAGAGGAAGGAGTTGAGAAAATAACTGGTTTTGTGGGAGGTCAGGTGTACAAAATGTTTAGTTTGGTTCTCCATCAGATATCAGAAGTTTAGGTAGCAATGTACTGTACAAAGAGCAATGAGGTGTGTAACCTTGAGGCTTGATGCTTACAGCTTGGGTATTGCACATTATATAAGTGGCTTTAGAAGGAGGAAATACTCCAAGATATGGAAGAAGCTAGTTCAGTAAAGAACTGAAGGGTTGTATTTCTTGTTTTCTAGCCTTTCATATACCAGTTAGCTGAGAATGGGCAAAGCATATGAATCCCAAAGGAACTGCTTCTGACTGAGCTCCATAATTTCAGCTCATAACAGATTCAAAAAATACATTGCAAAATAAAGCTGTTTTTCTAGTGTTTCCTATTAAAAGAGAATGAGGTTTACTGTGCTATAGAACTGGTTATTGTGCAATGATTTAGTAAGTGTTTTAAGAATCCATTTATTCAAAGCAAAGTTGTACATTTTTGTCTTGAGCAGTATTTTGTTTTGCTGAATCCCAGGCATTGCTGACAGTAGAGAGAGACTTCTTTTATCGCTGGATCACTGATTTATTGGTTGTACGTTAACTTGAAAAGGGTTTGATGCTATATTTTTCATACTTATGGACCTACAACAATCAAAGCTCTAGCAATGATCTTGTTATAGATTAATTCATTGGGTAATGTTAGACCTGTATCCCTAGTTACCCGAGCTTGGAGTGCTTTTACAAATTCATTTTACTGTCATCTTTGAGACCCTTCTGCCCATGGTTTGTTTTCATGTCCTGGTTGCTGTATTCAGTGAAATCAAAATGCTAGAGAGATTGCTCCACACCCTCTGCTTCTTAGCAAATTGCCCTCATGTCCTGACACCCAAAAGCAATTGGTTATGCTTCATTATGTCATTCAGTCGCCAGAGGACTACAATTTGCTTTCCTCATTGTCTGAAAGGCACAGAACTTAACTGCAACCTCCTTGGCCTTTCCTGAAGCTGGGAGGGGCAGAAAGATCCTGGGCTAAAGCAAGTGACAGCAGAAGACATTTTGATAGGCTAGTTTTGTTTTATAACATCGCTCCCCTCCCCGTGTTTAATGTGTTTAAATGCCTGTGAACATAGGATTCTTCACGTGGAAAGAGGCTGTCTAACCTGAGAGAGGAAGGATGGCCTAGAGGTTAGGGCATTAATCTAGGACTTTGGATGCCTTGGTTCAAGTCTTTGCTTCGCCACAGATTTACTGTGTGACCTTAAGTAAGTCATTTAGTCTCTCGGTGCCTCAGTTCCCCATCTGTAAAACGGGAATAATAGCACTACCTCACCTCACAGGGCTGTTGTGAGGACAAATGCATTAAAGATTGCCAGGCCCTCAGATAATGTGGTAATGCGGGCTATATAAGTACTTTACATATACCAGATACATTCCCTGCCCCCACACCCTATACACATCCTTAAAGGCAGAAGTAGGGGGAGAGAAGACATGACTTGGGAATAGAGTTCTAGGACACTGAACAGAAGTTCTTGGTGGGTGGAGCATGTGGAGCTTGGAGAGAGTCTCTTTGCATGTTCCATACTTCAGCACACTTGGCTACCCCTTGCTTTGTCTAACTGGCAGTCCTGTGTCTCGCCTGGGAGTTCCAAGGTGAAGGATGAATTTTCCATCAACATGTTTGGGTGCCATAATGCTATGGCTGCACTTTCCAACAAGCCCATGAAAGCTGTTCTCTTGTGATTCTGAGTCCAGTGTCCATGTCTGTTGCAGACAGTAAAAACTACTTATTTTAAATTGTGAATGCATTTTTGTAAGAAGGGGTCATGAGTTTCTTAAGACTTCTGCTCTACTTTGAGAGTCAGTTAAGTGGTACCTGTGTGTCTTTATATATTAATTTCTGCCTTGGAAATCTGTAGTGATAAAAAGTAATAAAATAACACCTGAAATTCACAGGGGAGGAGGGTGTCCTTTCTGTTACTCTGTGTATAATGATAGGTTATTTGTGATGTCTCTCTGAGCTAGGACTATGTGCTAGGATCTTTTTTATCTCTTTAATAGCTTCACATAAATTAGCAGCTAAATCTTTGGCACTATTTTTATGTATAATTTGTAATTAACAGACTTATAGACTCGATAGTGTTCTGCGTAACACAAATCAGATGCTGGGGTGGAGAGCCTGATAAAAATATCTAGCTTGAAATCAAAGGTCATAGTTCAAAAGTGACCTGTAGTCCTGTTCAGCTGGTTTCTGCATTCCTTTGTGGTCCCTTTACATTGCCATAACCTAGTGGATCTGGAGAGCTGGGACTTCCTCCTGCATAGGCAAGAGGAATTTCTGAGTGGCATAGAGATGGTGCCACACTAACTTCACAATCTGCAGTTAGTGGGTGTGTTCAGACTGTTCCTTATGGCTGGAATGGTCTCTTGAGGTGGTGACCTCTGGGTACACTGTTTTTAACTTACCCTGGTGGGGGTGAGGGTGCAAACTGGTTATTAACCTGGCACCTTTCACAAGCAATAAGTTAACCTTAAAATATATGTTAATATACTGCATGCTTTAGCACCACGCAAGGCTGCGGGAGCCTGAAAATTGGGCTTTCTGGCAGTTTGAGAGGTAGCATCGGTGGGCAGAGCTTTTGAACTGTATCCAAGCTTCAGAAGTAATCAGTCCCTTCTGAATTTAGACCATTTAAGTCAAACACTTCCCTCATCCTAGCCAGTGCCAAAATTTGAGTGTTGAAAATTCAGCCCCAGTCATGAAAACAAACATCGTCTCTGCCACACCAGCTAACACTTCAAGAGAAACAACTGAATTGCCATGTGTCAGTATCAGCAGCTTTCCAAGTACATTTTGTCCCAGGTTAAATACAAGATGGGAGGGGTTGGTAAGCTTTTCAAAATGAGCCAGGGGAGGGGAGTTCAAATCACCTCAGTCCAGAGATCTTCCACTCTAGAAGGAAGTCATTTCATCCCCTGATGAAATAACTTCTTCCCCTCCTCCCTATTGTTTAGCTTCAGTGAAATAAATGGGCATTGGAATCCCGTTGCCCCTACTGCCTAATATCCTTGCAGCAACTCGAGAGGTCTCTCTCTTGTTTCTATCAGAATGTTACTTTGTTAGCGTGGCTGTAGCGACAGGGATTGCTTTTCTGCTCAGTAGGGATAAATTCTAGTCACAGGTTACAAAAGTTGCCGAAGGAGATTATTATTGCCTAATTCTAAACTCAGGTTTAGTTGCATGAAAAAGCAATCACTGTTTTACTGTCCAGAAATCTTGTTTTCGTGTCTGAAGATGAGCTGAATTCCTGGCAAGGCTCTTCTGTGCTTTAATTTCTCATGCCCAAGCCCAAGAGTTGTGTCTAGTCATGGGAAAAGTCGCACAGTAGTAAGAATTTCTGGACAGTCTACTTAAGGGGTGTGTGTGTGTGTGTGTGCGTGTGTGTGCATGCGCGCGCCAGGGAATGAACATCCCTCAGTTCTGTACCTGCTGGGGTTAGCCATGCCCTCATACACATCAAATGCTGTCCTTATGGAAAGTGTAGGTGCCCAAAAGCTAGGCCTGTAAGAGACTCCCAACTGCTCACACCCTCAATCAGCTGCCTCTGCTAGTCCTTTTTCTTGCTCTGTGTTCCGTCTCCATCTCTCTTCTCCAGCCCATTTGCTGCCTGGCTTCCTGAGGTGCTCCCAGGCTGGTTTTGTGGGCCTAGAGCACCTTGTGGTGATGGGGGTCTTTGTTCTCCCCCCCTCTCCATAGCCCAGCCAGGCCACCCTCCAGCAAATCACAGTTCAGCTGTGAACTCTGTCCAGCCACTCTAGGAGCAAGTCACATAATCTCTTCCTTTCTCTGCTTCAGTTCTCATCTGTAAAAGGGATGTAATACTACTCTCTCATCTCACTGCAGGGAGTTTAGGATAAATGAATTAACGTTTGTGCAGTGCCCAGGTACTGTGGTGAAGGGGGTTTTATAAGTACATAATGTGGTTTATTTTCTTTCCAGACACTTCCTAAACTTCATTATCACTTCTCTGCTTTTAAATGTAAGGGTCACCTTTTAAATATGATAATATAAACCCCACAATGCTGTCTACTGAGAGCCTCCAATGCCTCATTATTTTGGCATAGAAAAATAGTTCATTATTCAGAGGGGGGAAAAAAGCAACGTAGGAAAAGATATGCTCACATTAAGTATCATGACACTAGCTTCTGTTAAATGAAGATTGATATTAACTTGTAGCTTTCAGTTATAATAAGACTAAACCTTTCTCCTACATGGGTTTTAATGCAGGAGATTTTAGCAGTGCTAAACCATGCTAATTGGCCTCAGCGCCTTTGAAGGATAAAGCTGGAAAGGAATCAGTACTTCTCTGTGTTCAATGACAGGAAGTAGGTAGAAGTGTCAACCTACGGGAATCTCTTCTACCCCTCATCCCTCCCACTGCTCCATCACATGGCCTCTATCCAGGCATTGTGGGGCTCACTGCCACCACATTCTTCACTTCCTGTGGTGTAGAGTTGCATGCGTTGTTAGATAGCTGCCATTCTCTCTCCCAGAGGTGGCTGCCTCTCAGTGATGGGTGCACAGATGCCTATGTATCTATAACTTTCAACATTTTAGAAGTGTTTGGGGGTCTGTTTTGGAGGAAAGGTGCTGAATAAATATAGGACACTAGTATTAGTAGGACAGTAGGTGTAGTGAGCAGTTGGGACATGTCCTCTTACCCACAGCCTTGGAGAGTGAGCTGTGTGCGAATGATTGTCTAATAAGGCAAACTGTTAGTGGGGAGGGCTGGTGCTGCTGGAAGTTCACATCTAGCCTTGGGTCAGGAAGAGCACAGACAGAGGTAACATTTGATTAGAAGTATGGGCACAATGGTGCCCATTTATTTCCAAAGCACCTGGCTGTGTTCAGTGTTGGGTACAGGGAAAGCCTATGGATCAGGAAGACTTCTAAGTTGTGATGAGACCTATATCTGCTCATTTGCTTTGTTTTTGCCAACATTTAAGGTTTGCTTAGAGTCAGCTAGTCTGTTCCTTAGGTGATTCTGATCTTGTACTGTAAATTACAGCAATATTACCTGACAGGCTTTGTCACTGGTAATCTGTTCTCTCTAGTCTGGGCTCTCACACAGGGTGTATCTACACTGAAGTGTGATTGTAGCTTGCCTGGGCATATCCTCACTAGTTTTGGTTTAGGTAACAGTAGCAATGTAGATGTGGCAGCATGGCTACGGTGCAGGCTAGGTGTCCGAGTAAATACCCAGAGTCTGCGGTCAGCTTGTACTCGGGCAGCTGAAGCCTGTGCTGCCACATTTACGCTGCTGTTGCCTGTCCTAGCTAGAGTAAATCTAGTCCTACAGGCACTACAATCACATATTCACTAACATCACAGACGTATCCAGAGTCTGTTGTAGCCACCTCATGTTATGACATGCCTTTTGGTCCCTGAAAATCAAGTTCAAATGTAATTCCTCCTGCCTTTTCGGCAGTAGTGTCTCCATTATTAGAAGTGTTACATCCCTGAAGCTGTGACAAAGCAGATGATGATTTCTTAATCAAGACATGTTTTTAACTGTTCTGAACAACAAAATCGTCCTTCCTGGCATCTCATGCGGCTTGACATTTAACAAAATGCCTCTCCCATAATTCACTTCCACAGTGACATCCATATTTGTCTATTCCAAGAGGGTTCTTCCATTGTTCCTCTTTAGCCTTCATGCATGTACTTTGACTTGCTTGGCTTCTGTGGCTTTAACAGAACCTTTGATTTCTGAGTGAACCTCTATCTTATGTGCTTTTATGGTGTCTATTACTGTAGTATCCCAGTACCTCACCATCTTTAAGGTTTTTCTTCTCACAACACCCCGTGAGGTAGGGGAGTGTTATCTACATGGGAAACTAAGTAACTTGCCCAAGATCATATAGGAGTTTTGTGGTGGAGCAGGGAATTGAACCAAGTCTCCCGAGTCCCTGTGTAGTGCCTTAGCCCCTGGACCTACCTCTCTCTGTCTGTCTGTCTGTCTCTCTCGAAAAGACCATTAGGTCATCTAGTCCATCTCTAGCAGATTCAGGGTTATTTCCTATCCTACACTTACTGGTGTTTGCAAAGTCTAATTCTACACGTGCAGGGCAATGGAGTTTCCACCACTTCCCATGAGAGGCTCTTCTACACATCTCCTTGTCAGGAAGTATTTCCTGGTATTTAGCTTACATTTTTCTTTTAAACTTTGTCTCACAACTCCTAGCTGCAGCCTGTGGTGTAACTGTAGGATGGTGATTCCGTGGACCACAGGTTTGAAAACCACTGCATTAGAACTACTGAAGTCACTGGAACTATTTGCATGTATAAAGTGAAGTACACATGAGTGTTTGCAGGCATGGAATCCTGGTTTGGTTTAATTTCCTTCTTTTTCTGTAATATATTTGTGTTGTCCCTCCTACCTCCTCCATTTTCTTAGCACCTCTGCTGCCCTCTGTGGCTCTATAAAGATAAATGTCAGTGAGCCAGTGGTCAGCTTCAGTTCATGTGAAGCGCTCATTAGCCTAGGTGATGTGTTCAGGGAAATTGCATCAGTGTCGGTCAAAGATCAGCTGCGAAACACAAAACTAAAAATCACAAATGCCAATGTCAAAAGGATCCAAAATCTTACCTGTCCTAGGGGGTGGGAAATTGTAAAATCCCACTGAGATGTAAAGTGCAGTGTATGCAAGGAATGTTTCTGTTAGCAGCAGAAAATCTGGAGACCAGTAATGCTGACATTATTTTTATTCCCTGCAGCAACCGTAAGCTTTTTTTCTATTTGTCTTATAAAAAGCATTCGACTGAATCTCCCTCCTCAAGACTTCTTAAGTGCTGTATAAACATCTCAGACTGCACTGTCTAATATCTCCTGAAACGATTCTGAGCTGTCTGATGAACACGTTTGCAATCTAGAAATATTTTACTTCTACCAGGAGAAGCATTTTTGTCCCATGAAACGGCCCAATAAATATTGTTGGCCTTATTCTCCATTTCCTTGCCAGATCAGGAGTAATTGTAAATGACTACACAGGGGATGAGGCAGTGGAGAATCAGGCTGTGAACTGCTCCCACCCTGCTCCAAATAAAGGCCCTAATCAATGGGGCTTTAGATGGAGGCAGGGGTCTGTCTGCCTGGAGCTCATTGCAAGATCAGGGCCATGGTCTGCACACACTGGAAAAGATAAAACTCTCCACGTTTCCAAGGTTCAGCTTTTTAACAAAGATGCTAACAAACGTGGATTCTTGCCTAAGTCTTCTCCCCAGACTTGGCTGTTCCTCCTGTAGGACTTCTCTATCCATCATACCCAAGGCGAAGTTAAAGAATTGTACTTGGCACGATGAGTCACCATGAATCAGCACCTCTCAGAGCAGGGGGGACCAAAGGAAGAACTCTAAATCCTATAACAGGAACCCTTTTGTGGACATTCAGGAAAGTTAATGTCAATCAGTTAAGGTGCAATATCCACACATACAAGTTATAGCTTGTTAAATCCTGTATGGATGCTCTCACTCAGGAGTACAATGGTCTGAGTTCCTTTGAATGTAAATCCAGGGTTTGAACTCAGGGTCAAGCCTGAGCCCCCTTCCATCTACTCACAAATCATGCTAACCTAAGGCTCAGACCAAGGGTCCCAGGACCAAATAGGGATGGAGGGTCCAAACCTGAGTCAAGCCAGGACCCAGGGTTCATGCCCTATTGCTTTGTAGCATAGATGCGGCCCCACTGGACTCTTACTTTTGGTGGACTCCCAGAGCATCTCACAATCCCATGGATTGACTTTCTTTGTCCTCTGGACAGTCAAGTTCCCCCCCACTGCACCATGAGCAAGGGGCTAGAGCAGCTACATTTTGGGAGGGCTCTAGGCAGTCTGGAATATAGGTGGTTAGACTCAGGCCTGCATAATGCAGTGTAGATGCTGGAACCCTAGGATGGGACTCAGGGTTCAACAATTCTTAACCTGCATCACAAATGTGTGTAGACGCTTAAACCCTAGGTTAATAAATCCAAGGGCTGCTAACTCAGGTTCTACTAACCCTGGGCTTATGTTGCAGTGTAGACAGATAAGGTCGGGTCTATACTTAAAAATTAGATCTACCTAGCTACATCACTCAGGACTGTGAAAAATTTTGCCAACCTAAACCCCGGTGTAGGCGTGGCTAGGTCAAGGGAAGAATTCTTCTGTCAGCCTAGCTACTGCCTCAGAGCGATGGATTAGCTACATCTACAGAAAAACTCTTTCCATTGATTTAGGAAGCGTCTACACCATGACGCTGTGATGGCACAGCTGCAGCATCCTAGCTGTGCCCCTGTAGTGGCTGTAGTTTAGACATGCCCTAATTTAGGCCAGGTCTACGCTGAAAAGTTTTATTGGCATAGCTGTGCTGGCTAGGGGGTGAAAAACCCACGTCCCTGACTGACATAGCTATACCAGGAAAAGAGTCTGTCATTCGGGGAGGTGGTTTAAATATATTGGCAGAAAAACTCCTTTTAATATAAGCTGCATCTCCACTAGGGGGCTCTGGTGGTTTAGCTAAACTGTTTACAGCTGTATCGACAAAGCTTTTGTAGTGTAAACTAGCCCCGAATACTTCTTGTTATGGTGAACTAAGGCCACTTGACTCCTAAACAAGAGCAGCCGTATAGGGGTTTAATGTGCTTTAACTTGGGAATATTGACTTCACACCTTTAGCTGATTTGCCTTAACTTTTCTGAGTGTCCCCTTGAAGACAAGTCCTCAGAAAAAATATTAGCTTTATTTGAACTCTCCATTATTAATGGTTTAATGTGAGGAAATCCTCCTGATTCCAAATATCAATATAGCTGAAAAAACAATTTTTTAAACAAAAGCCAACGCTAGCTAGCCTTTTTTATGGGGCTCACTAAAATGTCCTTTTGGGCTCCCAAACTGACTCAGAGTTAGTAGCTCTGTGAAGAGTGCTTAGTTATTGCTTACGATGCTGAATCACAAATTACGAGATTGTTTGGCACAGGAGGGGGCTAACGCAGACAGCTAAAAATTGTTGGTGTTGAACAGAGCAGTCACGTTAATTTCAGAATCATTCAAAACTCAGGGAAAAATCAATGTTGGCCAAAGGGAAAGAACAAAGTCAATAGGGAAAGACATTTGCTTTTCAAGCTACCATGAGGGTATTAAAACATGATGAGTATAAAACAAACTAAAATAAAATTAAAAGCAATAAAAAATGTCTTGACGGTGTCCTTCTAAATCTTGAAATTGCTGAACCACACAACTGGATTATAATGTTTTTCAATAATGGAGAAATGATTGATGACATGGATTTGCAGTGACTTTTGATCTACAACATGTAGAACCAGTAAATACATTGTCACGCTTGCTGACAACACATATTGTGAAAAAGGATAAAGAGTAAAAAAAGTAGCTCTGTGGTATATTTTAGCAGAGTGTGTGTGTGTATGTGTGTGTGAGAGAGAGAGAGGCCTACGTAGGCAAAGAGAAAGAGGCCCATCAAGAGAAGAAACGCTAGAGACAAGCAGAGAAAGAGGCCTATGAAAATGGTAGACAGAGATCTATGAAAGAAGAATATAAGAGCATGCCAAGGTCAAAAGAGCCCATGCTGGGATATGTTTTCTGTTCAAGTTGCTGTGGGTGCCCTGTGTGTGTGTGTGTGTGTGTGTAAAATTAGTGTGTGTGGCCTGGAAGGTGGGTTGGAGAGGTTTTCTCACCACTCTGAGCTTCATGGAGTCCACCTTCACTTTTCTCACATAGGGCTTGTCCGCACAAACAATTAGGCCAAGGCAAACTGGGATGTGAATCTACTCAGTGATCTAACTGGCAGGGATGCACACAGACAGACTCTGGCAATGTGCGTTAGCAGTTCATTAAGGTGCTTTGAGTTAGTCCTGTTTCAAAGAAGACTAGCTCAGAGCACTCTAATACTTTTGTGCATCAGCAGGATGCACATGGACAGTTAGTGTGGCAAGCTAGGTTGGGGCAGATTCACACCCCAGATTGCTGTGGTCTAATAGTTTGTGAAGACAAGTCCTTATCCTCCCTGTTTCAAGACCTCACCTCCTTGCAGATGAGGAGAAAAGGTTGAAGTCTCCCTTAAGAGACTTTTCAGATAGTTCCCAAACTGTAGCAGCTCCCTGTGGCTAGAGTGAGGCATCCTTCCTTCCGAAGGGTCTGAACATGCTGCTGCTTCAATATTACTGGCACCTCCTGGCCCATGCATGAAGTGCCTAACTCAGGGCTAGGGCATGAGCCTAGGACTGGGGAGACACTCGCTTAATTCCTTTCTCTGCCACAGACTTCATGTATGATCTTGGGCATACACTTAGTCCCTTAGCCTCTCTGTGACTCAGTTCCCTGTAAGGTAACTGCCAAGATTCAATATATTTAGGCTTGGTCTACACTTAACAGTGATATTCTCATAGGAACATTGGTAAGGAGTGTGAAAAAAACCACACCCCTGACCAATGTGGTTATGGCTTTTGTGAGGTGTTTGATTTAGGGTATGGCCACACTACAGAGACTATACGAGCGTAATGGTGTTGCTATATCCCTGCTGGCATAGCCCCTAAGTGTAGATGCAGCTGATGCTGACATAAGGAGTTTTTTTTTTTGTTGGTGTAGGAACATTGCCTCTCCAAATGAGGTTAGCCATGTTGACGGAAGCCCTCTTCCACTGACATAACTGTGTCTACGCTGTGGGTTCAGTTGGCAAAGCTACGTTGGCCAGAGGTGTGATTTTTTATTTTATTTTTTTTCACTCCCTTGACTGAAGTACTATGCTGAGAACTTTTTAGGGCAGACCAAGTCTTAGTACTGCATGACGTTGTGCACTATCCAATATTAATAAAGTACCCATTAAACGGATTAAGAACTGGCTAACTGACCGATCTCAAATAATTGTCCAAAGGGAATCATGATTGAATGGGTTGTTTCTAGCAGGGTTCCACAGTGATCAGCACTAGGCCCGATGCTATTCAATATTTTGATCAGTGATTTAGAAGTAATTATAAAATCACTGCTGATTAAATTTGCAGAAGACCAAAAGATTGGCAGAGTGGTAAATAATGATAAGGGCAGAGCAGTCCTATAGAGCAATTTGCATTGCTTGGTAACCTGGACTCATTCAAACAAAGTTTGTGTTTAGTATGGCCCTCTGCAAAAGTTATGCATCTAGGGAAAAGGAATGCAGGCATTCCTACAGAATAGGATCTGTATTGTGGAAAGCAACCGAACATGAGTTCTCAGACTGATGCCATGGCTAATGCAACCCTTGGATGTAGAAACAGGAGTAGTGAGTAAGAGTAGGGAGGTGACTCATACTCTGTATATGACGTTGTTAAGATGAATACCGTGTACAGGTCCAGTGCTCACATTTGGAAAAACATTGAAAATCTGAAAGGGTGCAGAAAATAGCCACCCAAATTATTCAAATAGGGAAAATGCCTTACAATGAGAGGACAGAGCTTAGGGTTAGGGTTCTCTATTTATTTAGCTTATCAAAAAAGATAAAGAGGTGACTTGATTATGGTGTATAAATACCTTCTTGGGGACAGAATACAACCTACTAAAGGGCTCTTTCATATAGTGGGGAAAGGCAGAACAAGAACTAATGGTTGGAAGCTGAAGCCTGACAAATGCATACTGGAAATAAGGTACACGTTTTTATCAGTGAGGGTGATTAAACACTGGAACAAACTACCAATGGAAGAGGTGGATTTTCCATCTTTTTACGTCTTCAAATCAAGACTGGATGCCTTTCCAGAAGATCTGCTTGAGCCAAACGCAAGTTGTATTTTATCAAATGCAAACCACTGGGCACAACACAGGCAAGTGGGTGAAATTTAAGAGCCTGTGATACACAGGGGGTCAGACTAGATGGCCTAATGGTCCTTTTGGTCTTAAACTATGAAAGTGTGTGTGTGGGGGTGGGGGGGTGGGTAGGCAGTGCCCTATGGGCTGTAGAGATGCTGTATACTCATCTGCAGATTGGAGATATAAATTCCCTCCTCCAACTTAAGTACCACAAAACTCCCTACACCTTGCAGGCCTGATTATGCACTCTGTTATACTGGGTTTGCATCAGTGTATGTCCATTGAACTCAACTGGTACAAGCTGGTGTATTGGAACAGAGAGACAGACCCCAGATGAGTTTGCAGAGCATTATGCATGTGCACAGTGCTGCATAGATACTAAAAGTTGTATGAAGGAATGAGCTTTTCCCCCTTCTCAGAGCACCTGGCGCAGATCAACACGGTTTTTGACATCACCTTTGATGGTAGGAATTAGACGGTGTAAATTGGCTACAGTGGAACTTGGTCAGTTTCTACCAGCTGGGGATCAAGCCTATTGTGCCTCTGCGCTAACTGCTCACATGGAAATACTAGATGAAATGACACATTGCATCCCCCCTTATTCCACATACTGTGATTCACGAACTGTGGGGGATAGTCAGTGAAATTAGGGGACTAGGTAAATCAAGAGGATCAGTGAGAAGCATGTGGCTAAAGTGCAAATAGAAAAAACACGGATCTGCGCCATTTTATGCTGTTCTATTGCTGATAGTCAAGAGACCTTTAACACAGCCGCAGGGATTAAAATAGCTTTTAATAATTTTAATCAACTTCATTCCTAAGGAATGGCCTAGTCCTGAATAAGCCTGTGCAAAGGAAGGGAACGGCTCAGTCAGTTTTGTCATCCTTTAATTAGTCTTGATAATGAGACCTCATTTTAGAGGAAAACTTAATTTAATGGCCTTGATATTGAATGACCTTGATGTGGTTAAGACATTTATCTGTATGTATGTAGAGAAATGCAAATAATGGAGACAGTTTTGGCCTGCAGCCAACAAGCCTCAATAAGGAACTGAATGCTACTTTAAATTTGCTTGCTTTGCAGGTCAGATTGAAGGATGCCTGAAATGAGCAATAAATTTTTCCCTGCCATTGGGAGCTTGAACCTGCTGATTAATGCACCTCTCTCTCGTTCTCTCTTCCCCCACCCCTCAAATGCTTGAATGCATCTTTCCTTTGAATTTTCTTTGTGGAGCTAGAGGCTTCCTAGATTTTTTTTTTTTTTTTTGTTTTGTTTAGATAAATGCAGAAATATCACTATGACTCATCAGGGTTTGATAATTAAATCCCAACATGTAACTTATTTTAACTAGGAGTAGTATTGATGTCACTGCACAAAATTGCTGTAACCCATTGCAAGCTAGATTTCCCTTAAAATGGTATGAGTCTTTTAAAAAAAAAAAAAATCTGATTTCTAACTTCATTGAGAGATGCACATATTGGGGTATAGTTTCACATTGGTACACTTTTCCTTAATCTTGAGTCACTCACTGAATTTTGTGCTTTTTTTTTTTTCCCCTTAAAGGTACAGCTGAGATCTAAGGTTTATTTCAACATTTGCTCAATAGCTTACATCATCTGTTTAGTTCTCAGTCCCAAATGAGATCTTAAACTTTGTATGTCAGTTTTTTTGTTTTTAAATTAATGGAAGCCTAAGCTGGAACACACAAGTGGCTACTGAAACCTATTTTAAATAATTGCAGGGTAAAATCTTTGTTGCTTTGTTATATCTCAGATGTGCATGTAATTTATATAACTGGAACACAAACTGGCATTGCACAGTGTGATCTAGTGGATAGGGTACTGGGTTGGGACTCAGGAGACTTGGGTACAATTCCCAGCTCTGTGACCATAGGTAAGTCAGTTCACTGCCCTCTGCCTCAGTTGCCCCGTCTGTAAAATGAGGTTGATGATACTGACCTCCTTTGAAAAGTGCTTTGAGCTGTACAGATAAAAAGTGCTGTGTAACAGTTAGGTATTATTATTTGTTTTACTACAGTCCAAGAAACGTTGATAATTATGGAGAAGATGTGAATTATTCTAGGAAGACGTGATTTATTTCCTACAAATTGTTCAAGAAAATGGGGGAAAAAACCACAGTTGGAAATATCCAGAACTCCCATTATATTTTCCTCTACTCACAGATCCTCAGCTGGTGTAAATTGGCATAACTATATTGAAGTCCATGGGGTTAGTAGAGTCAATGGAGCCTTGCTAGTTTCCACCAGCTGAGGATTTGGCCCATTTTTCTCTCCTATAAAGCAGCAAAGTGAAACAATTCTGCTGTATTTTAACTGACTCTGATGACCTTTTGTTTTATGATGGTTGTGGCGACTGAGGTTAGAGTAGGGGGCTGGGAGTCAGGACTTCTGGACTCCACTGAGATCTACGGCCATGGGAAAGTCACATGATCTTTGTGCCCCACTTTACTCATATACAAAATGGGTAGAACACCTGTTTGCAAGGGTGTTATGTGGTTTAATGAATATTTGTGGAGCTCTTTGAAATCCTTGAATGGAAGATGCAATATGGGTCTGATCCAAATTAAGAGTCTTTCCATTGATTTCAGTAGGCTTTGGATCAGAGTCCCAAAAGATTAAAGTACTAGTACATAGCATGCTATAGATATGCAGTGCAACAGGCTATTGCTCTGCTGCCACCAAACGGTGAAGTGCTTTGAGAGACAGTTGAATGAAGATGGCTGAACTGAAGCGTTCTGTACCTAAAATAGTATGGCACCTTTTCCGCATTGTAAAATGATAGCACAATATCACTGCGCTGTAGCCATGGTGGCTGGAGTTTTGGAGAGTCAGGGTGGGCGTGTGGTTAAGGCACAGGTGCGGATCGCTTGGAATCTCTTCCTTGCTCTGCCACAGACATCCCATGAGGGCTTGGCAAGTCACGTTGCCTCTCAATTTCCCATCTGTAAAATAGGGATAATGATCCCAGGTAGCATTTAGGCCCCAGAGCAGCAAGGTTCTTAAGCATGTGCTTAACTTTAAGCACTTGAGTAGTCTGTCTGACTTCAGTGAGACCATTCCATCTGTTTAAAGTTAGGCATCTGCTTAAACAATGAGGAGTCTGGTGGCACCTTAAAGGCTAACAGATTTATTTGGGCATAAGCTTTCTTGGGTAAAAAACCCACTTCTTCAGATGGTATAACCATTTTGGTATGGTTATAACCGGTATAACCATGGTATAACCGTGCTCCTTGTTGTTTTTGTGGATGCAGACTAACATGGCTACCCTTCTGATACTTGGCATCTGCTTAAGTAGCTTACTGAATTGAGACTAATTCACTGACATTTTCCAAAGTCTTTATAGATCCCAGAAGGAATTATGGAAACGCAATTTTTCATCCTATATATATAGTCCCAGAAATCAGTGGACATCTTACATTTTGCCTATTAATATAATTCTGTCCTGTTTCCTTAAAGAGAAGGTTATTTTGCTGCCACGTTGAAGCATGGCTGACATAGCCTTCAACTATTGGCCTGTAGAAATGCTGCATTGATTAAACCCTCTGCTCTTACGCATTAGCACATCTTCCATGTTGATAAAATCAGTGGCAAAACGCACAGCCTTCCAATCAGGAAGTTTATACATGCCATACACAAGTAATATTTCGCCAATGAAAAGAGTCACAATAAGTTCCTGATTCTTGTACATTAATCATTTTATAGGTGTTTTTTCAAAAAATAAATCACCCAGACTGAAAGAAATGAAATCGATATAACGACCCATCAAACTAGAGGGCATGTTACACACTGTTCAGACAATGCATGTCTCTTTTCACTTATATGCGTATATCACTGATACGCACTGTTTGTGTTTATAACAATGCCTTTGAACTTGTTCAATAGAGCAACACTAATGAAATATTTTTAGTTTGTGCTCTTTTTATGCATGCCATATATTTGCCTGTGCTGCTGTGTGTTTTGCTCATAGTCCAAACGTTCTGTGGTTAAAATTAATCCTTAGTGCCCAGGAATTATGGTGCTTAAAGATTCATACTTTGATCCCAGCCTATCCACAATGGTAGATTTATGAACTCATAAAATATGAAGTGCATTTCCTTGTGATTTGTGTCTGACCCTGTTTTTTCAAACATAGTGCATGGATGGAGTATGCTGTTCCCAGATGACATCAGCTCTCCCGAATTCTATAAAATTCCTCTTTTGTACAACTGACTCTATACTCAGTGCTGTGTAAAATTAGCATTTACTGAAGGTGAACAGGAAGCACATAGATTACATAAGGCCATTTAAGGCCCCCGCTTTTATAGCTACTGTTTTTGGGCTGCAGCAAGGCAGGCTACAGAAACAGTCATAGAAATGCAAATATATTGAGAAAATCTTCACCCTTTTAATTTGCTCTTCACTTCTTGGACTATTGTGATGGTTCGCTCAGCTTTCTTTTGAGATTCTTGCCTACCTTTCTTACATAGAGTAATGTGCTGCAGCCTAGATATTTAAGAATGTGGTTTGAACGACGATAACAATAGCATTGTATTTATAAAAGTTGCCCCTCGGGGGCAGAGCTCGGCTGCAGATGAGCAAAACCCAATTTCTCCTTTGCAATCCATTCCTGCTAATTTGTTGGTGTCTTTTGGAGCTTTCAGCTGAGTGTGAGGAGAGGAATTCTTCTTTTTGACTGTATATTGCCCTGTGAACTCGGAAATGTCAAAGGGGATAATAAAAATGGAAGGCAACAAAAAAAAAAAAAAAAGAAAATACTTTTTCCTCTCAGCCTTGCAGCTCAGCTTGACCTGCAGCTTTTTGAACCCTACAGCTTAGCATCGACATGGGCATCTTGAAGCCAATTCTACTTCCTGCCTGCCTTGACTAAGGAAAAATAACCTGTTTTTAAATTGAAAGTGCAACAAGATGTATGAAATTTGTCTAACCTCATGAAACAGCAAGGGGAGGGAATACTGATGATGTTGATCATAACGGAAGGCTTAATTGACAGGTCAGATAGCTCAGTCTGGAGGATATAGGACAAAGAATCTAGAGGAATATGCCATGCAGCTGGCTGGTATAACAAAAGGCTGGTGGTAGTCAACTGCAATGAAGAAGAAAACTTGGAATCGCAAGAGATAAATGATAGCATGCTAGAAATGTAAGCATTCGGAAATCATGGGAAGGCCTTTATATGCATTTTACTAGATAGAGGTGCAATGAATGCAACCTATCCAAAAAGAGACAACTGTAATGTTCACTCAAAACAGCGCAATAAAGGACCCATGAGTGATGCTGCCACCAACAACACCATCACACCTACAACAGCCCTGACAGGGGTAGCCTTGAACATCTTTATTGGTGATGACCTGTAGCTCACGAAAGCTTATGCTCAAATAAATTGGTTAGTCTCTAAGGTGCCACAAGTACTCCTTTTCTTCTCTCGGTAGTGTCTTTCATTGCTTAACATTTCTTAAAGTTTTTTTTTTTTTTTCATCCAAGTATTTAACCTACGTTCTCTTGGCTGAAACTGATGCCTATTATTTCTTCTCTGTTGATCAGTTACTCATCACCTTGGTTTTCCTTTTTATTAAATTGATGGTGCTGTATGTATTACATGTGGCTTATAGTTCCTATAGTTGACAGGTTCTTCATATGGTTGATATGGTGTCAAAGTTACATATTGTTACAGAGGTCACGGAGGCTACAACTACAATTAAGGTTGCATATTAGTTTCTATTCTAATTCCCTGTTTTCAGTCAGTCAGAACCGTGTGAAATTTCCATCTACTAGGCTACAATTTCCTAGGGTTGGTCTCTGCCCAAGTGTGAATTTCTTTCTTGAAAGTTTGAAATGCTGCATGTGGAAAGCTTGTGTTGAGCATGTGAAAATTTCCAGATGAAGGGGTGGGAGCCTGGTGGAATCAAAATGCTATGCAAAGGGCCTGTAAAGTCTTTCCTGCTTAACTCTACCTATCTTGAAAGTAAAAGCAGTATAGCTCCTACAGTTAGAGGGAGAGGAGCTTACTCCTGCTGAACTTGTGAAAGGTGCATGAGATTGAAGAGTCTGATGATGTAAGATACCACAGTGAAAGGCATGAGGCATAAACCTTGAATGGAATAGAATGTCCAACCAAATAATTCTACAGTATGCAAATAATTTCAAAATGTTTTCTTAACACTCTCTCCCAGTCCTCCCCCCCACTCCTCTGCCCCCCATGAGAATTCCATCAAAGACCTACGTTAAGGCTGTAAGCATCCAACAAAACCCCCAACATGCTGGGAAATCCCAGAACGAAGGTTACACATTTAGCTGTAACTGCCCATTGGTGCACAGCTGAATGATACAGATGCTAATTACAGGATCCAGTACTGTTTATCAAATAATATAATGTATTTTTTTCTACAGTATCTTTTAGTACAGTGTTCTGCTCTATCTTCCAGGCAGAGCCCATTTAAGTCATGTATATCAACAGTTTGTATGAGATACTACAGATTAAAAAACCAACAACGATTATTAGCAAAAACGTGCTGACATCTATGCGGGTAAAGTAGCTGTCTTGTGTTCTCCGCTAAATTAGCTTTGTAGTTTAGCTGCCTTATCTTCTGTATTGTGCCTCGTAAACTGCTTGAGTGACTCAGTAGAAAGAAGGGTCTCTTCCTCAAGGTGTATGTTCATAACGAAAAAGCAAAATAAGTACGCAGAAAAGGAGGTGAAAATCTCCACTGCTTGGAGTTCGGTATCCCTGGGTGACCAGCCTGGGTGGCTTCATAATTTATTATCCTCTTTCTGAGTACTTGAGCAAGGGTGGAGGGAAATTGAGCTGAGATGAGCCCCTCTCTCTCTCTCTTTTTTTTTTTTTTTTTTTTTTTTTTTTTTACAGGGGGCCAGGTAATGCCCTTGAACCTGGACACACATCTAAGAGAGGCGGTGCTGCTGGTTGGAAAGAAAGAGTATAGTATGTGGTTGCAGCCTGAATTATTAAAAATAAAATCTGAGGCAGAAATAACTTTTATATAAAAAGCCTTTCTATAAAAATGTACCATGGTGATTTATATGATAGTAACACCCCAAATGTGCTAGGTACTGTACAGGCTTTTTGGAAGATACGTTAATGGAAGTATGTAAGATTGAATAAATGTTACTAGATGCTATACTGTTATCCTAGGTTGAAGGGGAAAAAGCACCTCGTATATTTTGTTGTCTGAGTAATAAGTGTGCAGTCGTGTAGTTAAAGATTGTATCATAAGGGGGCCAAGTTAAAAGTTGGGTGTGTCACTGGAGCCATGGCTTTTCCTGACTTTTGAGCTTTACAAAGCATCTACTGCCTGTCTCAAAACTTGAATAACGGAAAATATTACAGCAAGCAAAGAAAAACATTAGAGGTTTCTTCAGCATAATCTGCTGACTTCCCCAACTCTCTCTGGTGTATTGCAAGGAATCTGTTTATATCTCCCACCCTTATTTCTCAGCAGGCCTATCCAGCCTTCAGGTCTATAAATGGAGCTGCTTGGAGGGACTGTATGTCCCAGAAATCAAGCTTTCCTAGCTATCTGCAAGAGGCCAACGGTAAACAGCTAGGAGCCATCCTTGTCCCTTGCTCATGAACGGAAAAGGGAGTTCCAGCCCACCCTGCTCATGGAGCTCCTTTCTTTGAACGTAAAACCAGAGCCAGCAGCATGGTCTTTAATCAGAGAACACGCTCTGTGACGGGGCCTTTGGGGCTAGAACAGCTTGAGTCGTTCACATTGGAGCACTGGTTGTGAAGGAGCATCCAGTGAGTGCACTGATTCAGTGTCGCCCACCATTAGCTCCTGTTAGCAGAGCTTGTGAGGCACTCTGCAGAGGCTAGAGCCAGGGAAATGAAGCCTTAATTCTGCTGGGCTGAAGCCCACTCCCTTAGAGTGCCTACAGGGTAGGGTGACCATATTTCCCTATGCAGAATACTGGACACCTGGTAAAATTACTTGTATTCAATCGAGTTCAACGGCAATCAATCAGAACTATGCAGTACAAATGTTCAAATTAACATCAAGTTGACTGAGCCCCTTTTAAAAAGAAATATGGCATAGTTCAGGGGTGTGCAAACTTTTTTTGGCCCTAGGCCACATTGGGTACAGAAATTGTATGGAGGGCAGAGTAGGGAAGGCTGGGGGAGGCTAAACCTCCCCAAACAGCGAGGTGTGGCCTGGCCCCCGCCCCCATTCCAGCCCCCTGGGACTCCCACATCCTATCCAAACACACCTGCTCTCTGTCCCCTGACCATCCCCCTGGGCCCCCACCCCATCCAATCTCCCCTACTCCCCACCCCCCTGGGATCCCTCTGCTCCCTATCCAACCCTCCCTGCTTTCCCTGCCCCACATTACATGTGGGGTGGGGGAAAGGGGGCTCAGTCCTTTCCCTGTGTGTTTCCCCTGCTTGTTTGGCTGCTCCCCCTGGCAGTTGGGCAGGGCTCGCTCCCTGTCTGGGCTTGGTTGCTGGGGACAGGGGGCAAGCATGCTGGAGGTGGAGAGGGGGCCCTGGTTTACTCTGTCCCTTTCCCAGCAGCAAGGCCCATGCCCCTTGACCACCCCCGTGCAACCCCCCCTGCTCCTTGCCTCCCCCCCGGAACTCCCCCTGACCATGCTGCCCTGGAACACCAGGTCTGGCTGCGCTATAGCCGGTCAGAGCTGTAGCCATGCTGCCCAGGTTCTGGGGAAACTGACTGTGAGGGAAGCAGGGACGGAGGGGAGCAGAAGGGGGGGGGCCAGGGGCTAGTGTCCGCCCCGCTCACCATGCTGTGGGGGAGTTGCGCTGGCTCCTCTGCGAGCCTGGCCTGACCCTGGTCCCAGGCAGGAGCTCGGGGGCCAGAGGGAAGAGTCCTGCAGGCTGGATGTGGCCTGTGGGCCGTAGTTTGCCCCCCTTTGGCATAGTTGGATTATTTTTATTTACCTTTTTATCTTTAAGGCTTTAGGGTTCAGAGGGGGAAGGGACGGATACACACAGACACCCCCCCCCCATCCTCCTACCTCTCTCTCCCTCCCATACACCTCTCTTACAGGGGGTGTGTGTGTGTGTGATCCATCGGCCCTCCCCTCTCTGCCCAGCGCTCTCTGCCTTCCATGCCTGGCTGGGCCCCTTGGATGGACCCGCATCTCTTGGTACCTGGCGCCGTGTCTTCCCGAGGCAACATGGGGGGGGGAAGAGCAGACAGGGTCACGTGCCTCCCTCAGTTTCTTCCAGGTGCCCAGCAGCAACCTTTCTGCCCTGTATGGGAGGGAAGGGATGGGAGCTGTTTCCAGCCGCAGGAGAGGAGGGAGAGGGGAAGGGATGACCTGGCTCCTGTTTTTGCAGAGCTCATCTCTTTCCCCCCTCCCCCTCCCCCCCCCACCAACCTCTCTGTGGCTGGAAGCAGCTTGTCCCTTCCTGCCCACACAGTGTCAAAAGGCAGCTAACACCTCTTCCCGGCTGCTGCTGGGCACTGACATAACCCAGCCACCTCCTGTCTCCCCTCCTGCCCCCCAGCTACAGCGTGGGAAGGAAGGGGTTAAGCCATAGATGTGTTGTGCACCAGGGCTCAGGGAACCTGACGGCAAGGGCTTCAGCAAACCCAGCCAGAGAGGTGGCTAAGCAGCAGAGGGTGCCTAGGGGACAGAGCAGCCCTGTGCTCCCTGGGGGCAGTACCCAGGGTGAAGAGGGTGCTAAGCCCCGCCCAGGGGGCTGCTGTGGAGCCTGAAGGGTCAGGGTGTGAATAGGCTAGAAATCGCTTCCTCTCCCTGCCACTCGAGAGCTGAGCTGAGGGATGGAGAGGCTACTGTGTTAGCGCTGTGTGGAGCTTTGGCACATGCAGGGCTTGGCTCCTCCTAGCCAGTGCCTCAGGCTGGAGGGTCTTGGGCATTCCCAGGTCCAGCCAGAGGTAGTGGGGGAAGGAAGGAGCCTGCCAGCCAGGCTGTTGGTGAGCTGAGCGCTCCAAGCAGGGGCTGGTTCTCCACACAGCACTGGGAGCAGGATGCGCCCTGCTGTGGGGGATATGGAGGAGCATCAGGGCTGGGTGTGTCTGAAGGGGCAAAGCAGGGAGAGCACAGTGAGAGGGGGAGCACATAAAGGGCCGATGGGTGGGCAGTAGAGGCCCCGCATAACCAGTTGCTGCCTAGCGCCTGCTCGCACTCACCAGCTGCCACAGTGTACAGCCAGCGCTGGCCGGAAATGGGCCAGGGGTGAGGCCCTGCTGGCCAAGAGCTGGCATGTAGAGAGGGCTGTGCTGACGGACCAGCAGGGGGTGCAGCTGGCCCCACGCGCTGCAGCTTTGGCCCGCCACTAGCCTTGCACACCCACCCCCATCATCAGGCACTGGACCCTCCCACTCACCGCTGGTGGGTGAGTAGGGATCCAGCCAGCAGCAGGACCCACCAGTACTGATGGGGAGTGGGGGGGACGACAGTTTGGGGGAAAATACGGGACAATTTGCCCATTTTTAAGAAAAAGTTGGGACACATGTAGGAGGGCTTAAATACGGGACTGTCCCTTTAGAAAAAAGACGTCTGGTCACCCTAGGACAAGGTGCCTCGCTGATGTGGAGAGATGTGATTTGTACCTTCTGACATCAGTACTGCTGAATTGGAGGGAAAAAGTCCCTTTCTCTGAAAGAGCAGGCAGGAACATCTGTTTGTTCTTCCCACGGGATTACTCTTTCTCTCTCTCTCTCAAATCCTGCAGTGCTTTGGTTTCTGTTCTCTTGGAGGGCGAGGGGCTTGTTCAAATTCTTCCACAGATATCCTGCTGAGCTCCTAACCCTTGTTAGTATACTGCGGGCAGCAAGGTTGTCATTGCGGGCCGTATTGCTAGCAATCCCAGCAGCTTTAGCTGCGGGGGGCGGAGAGGGTCTGGCTGTTTGAAGCAGTGTTTTATCCCTCTTGTCTGATTCCGCCTGGGGGGCCGTTGCTTGTATCTCAGTGATGCTAACTTTGTTGAAGGTATTGATTGCATCAGGTAGCATGCAGGACATGGGGCTGAATTTTAATTTTAACTATGTGCTTTTGTGCTTTTTATTTTGCCGGGAAACTGCAGTTGTAGTTGAACGTTGGTTTGTTCTTTGCAAATCCAGTCCAGGCTATACAAAGTGGACAGTCATTATAATAGGTTCTTGGAGGCTTTGCTGAGGATCTGTAATCAGGCTATTTAACATGTCTGCTATGGATTTTATTGTGGTGGTGTTGCATTGATCTTGCACATTATAGTGACCCGCGCTTGGGTGACGTTGCCAGCCCAGTCTTGTCCTGGTGAGTTCTGGATCTGGTTGGTTATTTGGTGTATGACAAAGCTTCACGCATAAACAAAGAGGTGGGGCTGGAGCTGTGATGTATTAATCTTCCACGCAGTATGTGAGTTTAGCCAGCTGTGGGGAGTCTGTTACCTGTACTCCTATGAGAAGAGCAATGGTTACCATTTAGTTGTGCTGGTAGATAGGATTTTTGCAGCTGAATTTTGCAAGCGGGTGCTGGTGTTTGTATTGGAATCCTTGCGAACTACTGTTCCACATGCATGTGGACATTATCTTTGACCACGGACAATGTTTTCCTGTAATTGATGGATTCTCAGGGGTTTACCCCTAAAGTCCCACAAAAGGATCACCTATCGGGTGACCAGATAGCAAGTCTGAAAAATCGGGACGGGAGTGTGGGGTAATAGGCGGCTAGATATCACAGAGCCCTAGATATCGGGACTGTCCATCTAAAATGGGGACATCTGGTCATCCTACAGCCATATCACATGTTCATCACTTGTAATGGCACTTTTAAACTTCCACCTTCCAATGCTGTTTATAGTTTTACTTCCCTTGGGCAACTTTATTTGCTCCTTTCTTTCATGCTTTCTAATTCTCCTTTTTCCCCTGTGTTAGATCCTTTCTCCTTTTTAGCTTCAGTGTGTATTCATTTTAGGTGTTGAGCATATTACTATGCTACTAGTTGTACAGTGTCCTGAGCACCTTGGCAGAGTTGAAGGAATGCTTTAAAAATAAACTGGTTTGTTATCCTTATGTATTGTCCAGCAGGTTTACCTTTATTCTGTCGTTTTCATTTGGGTGATACTTGTAAGCAAAAGCAACCTGAAAGGGAAAAAAAACCAGACCTGATAAACCATAATTTTTAACTGTTTGCTGCTAATGTTGTTAATGCAGAAGTAACCAATTTTAAAGCAAAATTAGTATTTGACCATGGTGGGAAACTGAAAATTAATTGACCCAAACTGCAAGGTTACTGATCTGCATCAGGTCACATATGTACATCTCATTTTCTGTCTTGGTTCTGCACTGACTTTTTTTCTTTTTTGCTCTGTGCAGGAAGATAAAAGCTCTGGCAGCAGAGACTGCAATTTCTCTGCCAACCACAGGCTTAAAGCACAAACATCAACCTAAGCAAGAAGATGTTCAAGGAGGAAGTGGATGTAACGTTTTCTGCTTCTCCCTTTCACCTTTTAAAAGTAAACATGCAACCTTATTGTATGTAATTTGTCCAGTTTACAATCTGGCAATGACCGTGGTCGTGTATGACAGAAAACCTGGCGGATGGCCAATAGCACGTGTGGCAAGGAGAACGTGAGGGTATGTAGCACTTCAGTGTAGACACTACCTATGCCAACAGGAGGGGTTGTCTCAACAGCACAGGTAAGCCACCTCCGCAGGAGGTGGTAGCTCGGTCAATGGAAGAATTCTTCTGGTGACCTAGTACTGTTTGTATGGCGACTTAGGTCGGCTTAACTATGCCATTTAGGGCTGTAGATTTTCCACATCCTGAGTGATGTAGATACGCCGACCTAATTTTCTATCGTAGACTAGGCCTAATATAACGTGGGTAGTGAGGCCACCAGAAGTAAAATCTAATGGGTAGTTTCCTAAGTTCCAAGTGCTGTTATCCTTTAGGATTGTTAATTACTATGGGTGAAATCCTGATCCCATTAAAGTTAATGGGAGTTTTGCTGTTGACTTCAGTGGAGTCAGAATTTCACCCAATAAGAATGAGCTAACATTGCAGCCCTTATTCAGGCATTGCTCCAAGCTGGGTGTTTGCCAAAGCAGAGTGTATAGGTGCAACACAAGCTTTATGCACAATGTAAGTCACACCAAAGCCCTCAAAATAGTTTTAAGTGGTTCTTCTGACAGTCTGCACATTAAGTTAATTTCACTCTTTAGGACTTGGCCAACAATAAGTCTGCATTCATATAATGCTATTTGCCCAAAGTTTACATCACACTTTACAAACTTTATGCAATGAAGCAAACATTATTGAATTACTTCAAAACACCTTTGAGGTTGTTTTCACTATGCCCATTTTATGTACAGATAAAATGAAGAACAAAGAGGATAAGGGACTTGTTCCAACACACTAAGTTCATAGTAGAGCTGGGGATAGAACCCAGGAGTCATTCATCCTAGCCCCACCCTCCAATCAACCGCTCATGCGTTTCCTCCCACAAGACTAAATGGCTGACAAGAAAAAGTTGTATGCAAATATGTTTGTGTATAAAAATGGATGAGGGAATGACAGGACAGGCAAATCCATACACAGATAGAGGAACTCAGTAATGTTAGACATTTATATCAATGATGAGAACATGTCCATTTACGTCAGATAGGATTAAAAAGCATTATGGAAAGTCCATCCCAGGTTCAGAACGTGGCCAGTCAGTAATTGCTTGGGCTTAGGAAGAAAATTCCCCTGTGAGCTGGCTAGGAAATGATTGTCAATATGTTTTTTTCTGAAGCTTTTGCCAGTGGCTGCCGTTAGAGACCGGACACTAGACTAGATGGACCGTGGTCTGATCTGGTATGGCAATTCCTGTGTTCCTCCGCACTCTGTGGAGTTTATACAGAGCAGACAGTAGAGATCTATGATACGGATAGGAGTTCTGAGAGGAAGATTTTACCCCCAAGGAAGACAAATGATCTAGAACAAATATAGGGGAAACATAAAATGGAACCAATGGTAAAACAAATAAATGGGGGAAACCCCCCCCCCCTCAATACAATAAAAGCATAAAACCACCACAGTGGAGGGGGTAAAACAAAACAAAAAACCCCAGCTAGTCACAAGCTCAGGAGAGAAAGCTAGAACAAGCCTCCTTAGGACCAGATGTTGATGGGTGTAGGATGTCCTGGCCAACCAAGACTGTCCTGGTCAAATGTGTTACAATCCTTCCCAGACTTTTTCAGATAATATGTGGGTGGAATGGCCAAAAACATGGGAGAGTTTTGATGTTAGCTGTCTGTTCCCTGGCAAATCAAGAATTTCAGTCATGGCTTATCTATAATATATACTGGGAGTAACTAAAGCCATGGTTAATGACAATATCCAGCTGTGATTTTTTCAGGCTGTTTGATGGAAGTGAACAAAGCTGTACATGAATGGATCTGGAAAAAGCTCAGAAAACTTAATTTCTTCTGTACCCATGTTCTTTGCCAGCATTCAAATCTCATTTCAGTGGTTCCAGTGTTGCTTATGAATGAAGAAATAAGTTGGCATGCTATCAGAAATATTTCATATAAAATAAAAGAGAAGCTACAGTATGTGTATGATTGATAGTTTGAGTTTTAAGTATAGCACAGCATATGAGTGGAAGTATTTCCACAATATATCATCCTTTGTATACAAGAATTTGACATTCCAGCAATCTCTTAGTTACTTCTATTAATTCACAGAACACTTCACTTTCTTCTTTTACAATAATTTCAGTTATAATCAATGCAGTATATCAGACTTTCTATAAAACTTGAAAGATCTTTGAATTTTTCCTCCTCTCTGGATTGTCCTTTATAGACTAACTGTCTCCTGGCACTGGATGAAAGATGTGAGTGCTTAACCTTTCTTTTTTTCTTTTTAAGGACTTTGTATGGGATTTCATATCTTTTTGTGATACATGGTTGATATTTGACTAAGTTGTTGTTATATCTTCAAGAGTTGCTCTTGTGTCATTGTACTTGGCTGGTATATATTACATTTCTGGTCACTCGCTTTCAGCCAAAGCAATACCACGGTTTCAGTATCAGCACTCGTCAACAAATAAAGGCATTTTTAGCCTATAGGTGTTTTCTCTGTGTTATTACAGCTATGAAGGTAAACTCAGGGTATGAGCTTTTGATTTTTTTGTTCATTTGGCTCAGATGTGGCAATGAGGTGACTACATAAGAATTTACTTGTCTTGCCAGCTTGTTTGTCAGTTTGTGATTATGCTTATCAGAGAGGTGATTCCATGTTAGGCTTTGATTTTTTAGGGAATGTATCTGAAACGTAAATTTAGCCTTAATGACAAGAAGAAAACAAATTAGAGCTGGATGTATTAATTTAACCAACCCCTTACCCTCCATTTCCACCTAGTGTTGGCACTTGCATGGTTGGGGGAAGGACTGGTATTGACATATGTTACAATACTGGCTACTGGTGTCATTCTGATTGATTTATTTTTATTGGCGTTTGTTTCAGGATTAATAATGCATAATCTTGTGATGACACTTGAAAATGCTGATGACATTTCAGCAATAAATTATTTCTTGTTACTAGTGCTGACACAGATATAATAATCCTGTAGTTTATTCAGCTTCTTTGTGATTACAGAGGGGTCTTTTGTTCTTTCTGCCCGCTATCTTTGGAAAAACAAATCACAGTCGGTATTAGTGCTGTGTTCTGTGCTGTTAAGGTGTAGCATGTTATCTTGTTAACCACAATAAAGCAACTGATATTGAGAGCCCCATTCTGAATGTTTTGATGTGCATACATAATCTCATATGGCTTATGGACTGTCTCTGTTGCCCAAGAAGCAAATACTTAATGGTATTTCCTCTCATACAATCAGAAATATGTCGGTGCTGTGAATAGTGGGAGGGTGTGGACAATCTTATACATATCCTGTATAATCAAGGAGATTCTCTTCATTTCATGTGCAGATATAGCCTGATCAGAAATGTATTTGTATGATTTATTCTAGTCCTTGTGCCACCAAGGAAAATATACTGGAACAGTAATTGTCCTTCCATTTCATGCTGAATGTTTCCTTTCTCTCTGGTAATTTGTAAAGACGTATATTACATTTTGTGAAATTACAAATTATTTAATGAATTTTGAGCTTAAAGAGGGGTGTCTGATACTACAATGAGAATTCAACAGATGGACTGGGTGTGGAGTGCACCCCTTCCTAAAGTTAGTGTTGGAGCTGCTGATCAGAACTTGCCTCATATAAATGGTAGTTTTGGACTTTTTAAACCTGTCCCAGTGCTCCTAAAGAGATATGGGAAGGGTTCTTTATTTAATCTGGGGCCCTGTCTTGCATTTCTTTGCAATGGTGAAAATGGAAATTGACTTAAACAAAGGACTAAACCCGACCCTGCAGGGGCAATGCATGGGTTCAGTAAGTTGCAGCAAGCAGATATTAAAGCAGCAGGTAGAACGGACATTGGGTGTTCATGGCAGGAATCTTTGTTTAAGTGAATTGAAGCTTGTGCAAAGTGCCCATTTGGTAACCTTGCCGTTTGAAGTCCAGTTTATCCTCAGAGCAAGTATGGCACCAGGAGAGGAAGGGCAGGTTTCCACTCCGCTGCTATGTCTTCCCTGTCACTGAGTCTTCATCCTTACTTGGTGAGATCATAATTAGTGCTGAGACTGGAGTTCTGTCTGTGTGCATTCAGCCCCTCACAACTCTTTCTCAGCTGCCAATGCCACTTTTAGTATTGGAGAGAGATTGACTGACTAGAACATGTGTTAGTATGAAATTAGATATTGGTGTGAGCATGATTATCTAATCATAAAAACCAGTGGCGATATAACAGTGTGTATATTTCTTTCCTTGGTTTATTTAGGTATAACACAGTATACGTAGACTTTGATGACAACACTCACATCAAAATTTTATTTTCATTTTTGTTATTTATTTATTTATAGCCTGAGAAAAATCACTGTTGTTACCTCGGACCATCTCATCCAGCCATCCAGCTAACTGTGGAACAATTAGAACATTGATCCTGCAGGGTTTCCTTTATGTTTTAGTTGCAGCTGAAGGCTCGTGCCTGTGCCAATATATTGTATTCCAAACCAGACGTTTTCTCCTCTAAATTGGATTCAATGATCCAGAGAAGCAGTTTTGAAGCCTGCTTCTTATATTATTGGTAATAGAAAAATAAGTGCAGAGTAAATACAATTTTGTATTAGTGAGTGTCACTGGGAAAATCATATTCAATATATTTGGAGCAACTTATTACTTCTGAAAGAAATTGCTGTAAAATGAGACGTTTTATTTTAATCTGTCACGGTAGTTTCTATCAATCTTATACATTTCTTAAAAAGAAGTAGTTTAGATTGTTCAAAATATCTAGTCCTGCCCAGTGACACACATGCTATCTTAGAAGTTAGAGAAGGTAAAGACATCATAGAGCATTTAATTAGTCTCCCTGCCTATAAGAAATTGTTCACTGCAGTGGGTTTCCATAGATTTTAATGCCAGAAGGGACCATTATGATCATTTAGTCTGAGCTCCTGCATAATGCAGATCAAACCGCTTCACCTGGTCTTCACATCACACCCATGACTTCTGTTTGAGCCTTGGTTTATCTTTCTGATGACCTCTCGTCCTGACTTTAAAGATGGCAAGTGATGAAGAATCCAGCACATGATTTTGTTCAGTTTGTAGATGCCCCAATGAACAGGATTTTCATCACTTCCTTAAAGTGATTATTCCACAGCCTGAGAGGTCTCACTGTTGAGAAGTTTTTGTTTTAAATTCAGCCTAAAGGTCCCCTTTTTATTTTTATTCATTTACAACTATTTATATCTGCAGGCCTAGGATAGCATCTGTCTGTGTGTTCATCTGTTATATTTATTGGGTGCCTATCTACTTCATACCTAAGCATTTCTAAGCTCTCACCTGTCATCAAACTGGCAGCAGCCTAAGTTATGGTTCATGCCAGGTAAGAGTTGGTAAGTAGAATGCACTACCATGCTGCATTTTTATGGAGCAGCTGGGAGAAAGCTAGATTTGCCTAGTAAGGAAAGCAGCAGCAGACTCAGCCCACTGAATGGAACAGTGCTGCTCATGTAATTCCTTTTTTTCCAGCCTTAAATCTGTAACAACCACTCAGGCTGGATTATTTATAGTTTTGCTTCCACATGCAGAACATCAGAATTATGTACCTCTGATGATTTAATAGATGTTTTAGGGAGGTTGGCACAGTACTTTTCAGAAGAGGAAATGCATTCAGTCAAGTTGGGCCTCAGTGGAATTGGTGTGTAACAAAAGAACAAAACCATTTGCCTGGAGAAATGGCAGTTCAGCTCTGTGATGTGCCAGCACAATCTCCACTATCCCTTTCTTGGATGAGACGTTTAAGGCAGATAGAGAAATGGAATGGAGTAATGTGGCTAGATTTAATAAAGGGGCTCCAAAACGTCATAAATAAGGAGTAGTAGCAGCAAGCAATAAAATTAGTAATTATCCAATCTAAGATAAGGATAGTTAGATCTCATCCACTAATTTCTAAAGTGGTCTCTGTAGGGATCAGGAAGGAATCTCCACCTACAACCAGCTACACCATTGCACTGTTGCCTAGGTGCATGCTGGGGATTTTTGCTTGCCTCTGAAGCCTCAGTGACTTGCCATTGCCAGTTTCAGAATACACCAGGACTTGATGGACCTGGTAGTCTGATTAGATATGGTAATCCCTATATTCCTTTGGGTGAGCACATCTGAGGGGGGTGGTGGCGGGGTTGAGAAGAGGACAGCCCACTTATACTGGCACAGTACAAGAGCTGGAGGCAGCATGCCTCAGCAGAAACATGAACTTGAATGAGCTAACAATGGAAATAATACAGAAATTATTTAGCTCTCATGCTGGTTGACTGTAGCCAGGGTAATCCATACCTGCTCTAAATCGGAATCCCAACAAGGGGCTAAAATGGTCAATGTGGAATTTAGAAAGAGGTGCTAGTCTCACTGCTTTTGTTGTTCCTTGGAAAACGCTTGAGTATTTTTCATCTCGCTCTGCGTTCCGACTGCCTTCTCTCACTCTTGCTTGCTCTAATGCTTCTGAAAGTGTAATTTGGTGTTTGTAGAAATGCCACTTGGTGGAGAGTTGCTTCAGGTGGATGAATGATAATAGTAATGCTTTGCCTTAAATAGCACCTTCCATCTGTAGAACTTAAAGTGCCTTGTAGACAGTGTAAGCCCCCTGTCAGGGTTCCCTCCCCACTCTCAACTCTAGGGTACAGACGTGGGGCCCCGCATGAGAGACCCCCTAAGCTTATTTCTACCAGCTTAGGTTAAAAACTCCCCAAGGCACAAATTCTCCCTTGTACCTTGGATTAGGTAATGCTGCCACTACCAAGTGATTTAGACCAACTCAGGGAAAGGACCACTTGGAGTTCCTACTCCCCCCGATATCCCTCCCCAAGCCCCTGCACCCCCTTTCCTGGGGAGGCCTGAGAATAAACAAGATGAGCACAGACCAATCTTGGGGTTTTTTTAGGATGCACACGCACACAAAACCCCCAATCAGATTCTAAAAGAAACAGAACTTTATTAGAAAGAAAAAAGGTAAAAGAAGCACCTCTGTAAAATTAGAATGAAAGATAATCTCACAGATAATCAGATTCAAAAACACAGAGGATTTCCCTCTGGGCCAAACTTTAAAGTTACAAAAAGAAAACCAGAAATACACCTTCCTCTCAGCACAGAGAAAATCACAAGCCAAAACAAAAATAAGCTAATGCATTCCCGTGCTAGTACTTACTGATTCTAATGGAGTTGGATTGCTTGCTCCCTTGATCTGTGTCAGGCAAGCACACAGAACAGACGGACCAAAACCTCCCCCCACCCGAGATTTGAAAGTATCTTGTCCCCTTATTGGTCCTTTTGGTCAGGTGCCAGCCAGGTTACCTGAGCTTCTTAACCCTTTAGAGGTAAAAGGATTTTGTGCTTCTGGCCAGGAGGGCTTTTATAGTACTGTATACAGGAAGGTTGTCACCCTTCCCTTTATATTTGACACCCCCCAAGAGGTATTAAGTACTATTATTAATAGTTAGTAAGAGAGAAATAAAATAAGGCACTTGGCAGTTAGTTGATGTGTCCAGGGTTGCATAGTAAGTCAGTGACCAAGGTGGCAATAGAACAGAGGAGACCTTGCTTCCATTCTCTTGCTCCAGTTTCTAGACCAGTAGTTTCCAGTTGTTTTAAACTTTGTGAACCACTCCCCTCTCATGGACTATCTGTCCTTCCAATCCTCAATACCTCACTGCTTGGTTCTCAAAATATTTAATTTTGTGGACCACAAGGAAGGGCTCCATGGGCTACAGTTTGAGAAACACCAAAAGGGGCTTCACTCCCTAGGTACTGTAATGACTAGAAATTATTCATCACTCTAAGCCCTGGTCTACACTACAGGGTTAGGTCGAATTTAGCCATTGTGACAGATCCAGACCAGGGGGGTACAGGAGTCTGGTAGAAGGCAAATATATTGGCCACTGGATGAACAGTTTTCTGTTCCCTGAGTGACCAGAGCAGGGACTGCCCTAGAGCAATCAGGAACCTGCCAGAACCAATTAAGACAGGCAAGCTAATCAAGACACCTGGAGCCAATTAAGAACTTTCTAGATTCAATTATGGCAGGCAGGCTAATCAGGACACCTGGTTTAAAAAGGACCTCCCATCAGTTGGAGGCGGGGGGGGCGTCAGGAGCAGGGAGTGAGAAGGCGTGCTGCTGGAGGAGTGAAGAGTTTAAGCGTGATCAGGCTTCAGGAGGAAGATACTGCAGTGAGGATAAAGAAGGTGCTGGGGGGAAGACAATGGGGAAGTAGCCCAGGGAGTTGTAGCTGTCACGTAGCTGATACAGGGAACGTTGTGGACAGCTGCTATCCACAGGGCCCTGGGCTGGAACCAGGTGTAGAGGGTGGGCCTGGGTTCCCCCGCATCCCCCCAACTCCTGATTGGACACAGGAGGAGTTGACCTGGTCTGTGAGAAACACCAGAAGGGAAGGTCTAAATTGGAAAGGGATCTGCCCTGTCCCCAACCCACTAGGTGGGACACAGAGACTGCGGGGATTGTTCTCTGTTTCCCCCATGCTGGCCAGTGATGATGTTAGCTGAGTGGACAGCAGGTTTGGGCCACTAGCAAGCGTGGCCAAACTGAGGGCTGCCGTGAATCTCTGAGGCAAGCAAATCTGCCAATAAGCGCAGGACCCACCGAGGCAGAGGAGGAACTTTGTCCCACCATTTTAAGTTGATTTTTAAAATGAATGTGTCTACACAACAACCCTGTTCCGTTGACCTAAAGGGCTCTTAAAATCGACTTCTGTACTCCTCCCCGGCGAGGGGAGTAGTGCTAAAATCGACCTTGCTGGGTCGAATTTGCGGTGGTTTAGACGCAGACGCAATTCAAAGGTATTGGCCTCTGGGAGCTATCCCAGAGTGCTCCAATGTGACCATTCTGGACAGCACTTTGAACTCCGATGCACTAGCCAGGTACACAGTGGCAGAGGCCAGGAAAGCATTAAGTGAGCGCAAAGAGCAGAGGCAGGAGGTGATGCTGAGGCTAATGGGGGAGCAAACTGACATGATGAAGCGTCTGTTGGAGCTGCGGGAAAGCCAACAAGAGCACAGACCACTGCTGCATCCATTGTATAACCGCCTGCCCTCCTCCCAAAGTTCCATATCCTCCTCACCCAGATGCCCAAGAATGCAGGGTTGGGGGGGAGAGGCTCCGGGCACCCAGCCACTCCACTCCAGAGGATGGCCCAAGCAAGAGAAGGCTGTCATTCAAACGGTTTTGATCTGTAGTGTGGCCACAATAAGCAATATGGCCTTGTCCTTCCCTCCTCTTGCACCCCATCCCACCCAGGCTACCTTGTCAGTTATCTGACTTCTTTTTTTAATTAATAGATTCATAGATATTAAGGTCAGAAGGGACCATTATGATCATCTAGTCTGACGTCCTGCACAATGCAGGCCACAGAATCTCACCCACCCACTCCTGCAATAAACCTCTCACCTATGTCTGAGCTATTGAAGTCCTCAAATCATGGTTTAAAGACGTCAAGGTGCAGAGAATCCTCCAGCAAGTGACCTGTGCCCCATGCTACAGAGGAAGGCGAAAAACCCCAGGGCCTCTTCCAATCTGCCCTGGAGGAAAATTCCTTCCCGACCCCAAATATGGCAATCAGCTGAACCCTGAGCATGTGGGCAAGATTCACCAGCCAGATACCCAGGAAAGAATTCTCTGTAGTAACTTAAATCCCACCACATCTCACATCCCATCACAGGCCATTGGGCCTATTTACCATGAATAGTTAAAGATCAATTAATTGCCAAAATCATGTTATCCCATCATACCATCTCCTCCATAAACTTATCAAGTTTAATCTTGAAGCCAGATAGGTCTTTTGCCCCAACTGCTTCCCTAACCTAGTCAGTAAAAGCTCGCTGGCGCTGTTTAAACGTCCAAAGGCACAATCTACCACCATTCTGCACTTGCTCAGCCTATAGTTGAACTGCTCCTTACTGGCTTCCTGTGTACAGCTTCATGAGCCATGGGAGCAAGGGGTAGACTGGGTCCCCAAGGATAACTACTGGCATTTCAACATCCCCAACGATAATTTTCTGGTCTGGGAAGTAAGTCCCTTCTTGCAACTGCTTGAACAGCCCTGAGTTCCTAAAGATGCAAGCATCATGGACCTTTCCCGGCTATCCCACGCTGATGTTGCTGAAACGTCCCTTGTGATCCACCAGTGCTTTCCTCACCATTGAGAAGTACCCCTTGCGGTTTACATACTGGTTGGCAAGGTGGTCCGGTGCCAAGATAGGAATATGTGTTCCATCTGTTGCCCCACCACAGTTAGGGAACCACATTGCAGCAACCCAGGAAAAAAGGCGTGAAACGATTGTCTGCCGTTGCTTTCACGAAGGGAGGGAGGGAGGGAGGTGTGACTGACAATGTAACCAAAACCACCCTTGACAATGTTTTTGCCGCATCAGGCATAGGGAGCTTAACCCTGAATTCCAATGGGCAGCAGAGACTGCGGGAACTGTGGGATAGCTACCCACAGTGCACCGCTCTATAAGTTGATGCTAGCCACGGTATTGAGGACACACTCTGCCAACTTAATGCGCTTAGTGGGGACATACACAATCGACTGTACAAAATTGATTTCTAAAAATCAACTTCTATAAAATCGACCTCATTTCATAGTGTAGACATACCCTAATCCTACTTTCTTGGTTTTTCGGAATGGAAAAAGAAGAGTCTCGCTTACCTGCTAACTAGTGTGAAGCACCTTGTCTCGGAGAAACTTTCAGTTGATCCTGGAGATTGTGAGGCTCAAGGCAGTTCTTCAGGTAAAGAACATTTTTTGAACTTATCATGACTGGCTCACATCCAGACACAATATATCTCATAACTCACACACTTCTTGACAGGCTGTGGATCAACCTTTGGGATTCAGAGATTTCATTTAAACAAGAAGCAAAGGAATTGCCTTCTGTATCAGAAGAAATTGGTATCTGGTGCTATTTGTGCTTCTCTTCATTCTCATGCAGAGTAGAATGCGCTTTACTTACTTTACTGAGCATTTTCTCTCTGTCATTTTGCTCAGCTTGCACTTGCGGCTATATCCTCAATAGGAAGTAAACGGGTTTGAACTCAGAGCTGTCGCTTCTGCTACGCTGAGTGAAAAGACCACATCCAAACGAATGGATAACAACTTTGCCAAATGTGAACGGGATTCTGTATCTTTAAGGGTTTTCTCCCCGCATCAGTAGTTGCCAGTACAACACCTTCTCTTAATTAACGGACTCGTTGATAAAAGGTGCTTGCTTTCCTCTCGAGGGGAAAAAAATACATTGCTTTCTGCTGTTAGGGCCCTGGAATTCACGTTTGTTTCTATACACTAGCTTTATTTTACTTGACAGTATATTGGTAAATAAGATGCCATTTTGAAATATTAGTGCTATGTATAGAGGACTTTCCAAAGGTGTGTTAAAAGTCGCACAGTTTTCAAGCTTGACATTTGCTAAGTGTTGTCGTCATGTCTGGAAATCCATCCCTGGGCCTCCTAAACTTCCCTCTGAAGTGGTGGATTTTTGATAATTCGCTTATCCCATAACACAAGAACAAAGAAGCAGTACATGAAATCGAGAGGCTGGAAAAGATTAAAATGGATAAAGGCAAATAAGGTTTTTAATTCAATTTACTGTCTAGCTCTGGAACTCACTGCTACAGGATGGTAAGTTCCAAAAAAAAAAAAAAAGAAAAAAAAGTATTATAGTTGGGCTACCTTGACACTAGGAAATAGAGAAGCAATAAATGCCAGACCCTGAATCATGCTTCAGGACAAAACTTGATCCCCAGCTGGGATCAATCAGAAATTCCTTATGGCCGAGCACTGTACAATTAACTGGCCTGTGGGAGCTGAACCATTGGTATTTGTTTAAGATGGGATGTCAGACTAAATGGGCCATTGATCTGCCCCAGGGTTGCTTTACTATTCTTATTTTTGTTCTAAAAACCAAATTTAGAATGAGAAAATGATTGATTTTGTCCAGGACACATTCCAGCACCTTGGAAGCCAGCCATCAAGGCACAGGTGCTCCCCTCTGCTGCATTGTGTCACAGGGAACAAAGGAGAGGAACTTGCACTAGAAAGGGAGTGGGGGGCGAGTAGTATGAACCCAGAGAAGCCCCTCTGTGTGAACTTTGTGTGATTGGGGCACCATGGGAGATTGGTTCTCCTCCCAGTCACTTCTAGGCTACCAGTTGCATCCTCCCCAACTTCCTGACTGGCTGCCAGTGGGCTGAAATGTGTCCTGGCCAAAAATGGCCAATTTAAGCATGTGGAACAGAGCCAGAGTGCTGAGCACCTTGCAGGATTGAGTCCTAAAATTCCCATGCAAAACACTGCTGGTGACCAGCATTAATGACCTCAATGTGGCATTGAGGAAGAGGAGAAGCTGTGGTTGGAGAGTACAAGGCAGGTGACCCAGACATACAGCGGGGAGGATACTGGAAAGCTCACAGGCTCTGTGGTCTGGCAGGGCTGAGACCTGACATTCCTATGGATCACTGGCTGAGGAGGATCCCCTCCTTTCCCATTCCATCAGTGATAAGTCAGGCCCATATCCTCAAAGATATTTAGGTGCCTAAGTCCTATTGATTTCAATGGGAATTAGGCACCTAAATATTTTGGAGATCCGGACCTTGGTAATGCTGCCATTATGCTGCTAATGACTATAAATTCGGATCAAGTCTGACTCAAAAGGACTATAAAGACAGTCATTCTAACCTTTCAGAAACATGCTCAAAAGTGTCACCCTTTAAGGAGTGATGGTGCCACAACACAACTAATTAGCTGCTTCTAGCCCGAGGGGCCAGACTAAGAAGATTCCCTTGGGGTTCTCAGCCTCCTCCAGACCTTGGCTCTGGGCCTCCCACAGAAGCCTACTGAGTCCTTGTTGTTGCATATCAAGACTAATCTTCCTCGGTCCTTTTATAAATCCCATGTGAACATAAAGCCCTGCATGGGACTCAGTCTGGAGGCTGAGTGCTTTATACCAGAGTCAGAAAGACTCAATCAGGGAGACCAGCAGGGGCTGGAAACAGGACCCAGAAGACAGGTTAAAAAGAGCCCCTGAAGAGCAAAGGAATCTTTTGTTTGTTTGGGACTCTTTAGTCAGATTTTTGCTAATCTGGAAGGGGGTAAGATTTTTTTTTTTTAAATCACTTAGCTGTGGAGGGATAAGCAACATCTCCAGCACAGACCAATGTGTGGAGAAATGAGGAGACCCAACTTGTGGAGGGAAACTGAGACAGGGAGTGCTGACAGTGCCAGGATTGGCCACCAGGGGGTGCTGCGGGCAGCCATAACCCAAGACAAGAGGGAAAATAAATTAGAAGGAAGCAATGGAAGTAGGATTAATGGTAGCGGTTGTGAAATTGAGTAAATGTTTGAAACATTCAGCCCAATTTTCTCTGCCACCAGGGAAGTTGATGCCTGAACCTTTCCTTCACAGAATCCAGAGTGCTGAAATGGCTACTAAAGATAGAACTCTGTCATTCTAGTTAGGTGGAAAAACAAAAGGAAATTTATGCTTGTTGAGTACATTAGAAATGTATTCCCAAGACAAACATTTTACGATAAGATAGAAAAATACCATTACTGAGTCCTTTGGATTTTACAGTTAAATAAATGGTGGTAAGTGTGTGTTTCTAGTTGACTAGTTAGTCCCAGGAGAACCGACAAAGTAAATTTTATTGTATGGAATGCTATTTCTCAATTAAATTGCCCTGTTAGCTGATGGAAGTTAGCTATGTCTCCACCTCTAAAAGAATCTGAAGTAGGTTAGCTGTGTTGATCTTTATTGTTGTGTGTCTCTTTTTTGTGTGTTTGCGTGCACATGTGTGTGCGTGCATTTGAGAAATATGCTTTCCTAATTTTAGTCATCTCTGGAGGTGGACTGTCTTTGTGTAAAGAGTGAACTTTGGTAGGTGCTTACTTCTAAAATTGCCTGTGAAATCATCTTATATCCTGTTTGGAGAAGGGAAGACAATGCTGTGGAAATGAAAAATGAGTTTGTGTAAAAAGTTATCTTCTCTAGAAGAGACTACGGAAATAGCATTTCACAGCAGGGTTTATTACTTTTCCCCTAAGATATAGAGATGCATGTTATCAGTTTAATGCAGCTATCGTGCTCATAGAGCAATAACATCACTTCCAAAGTTTCAGAAAGTATTTAGCAAAAAAACCGAGGAGTACTTGTGGCAGCTTAGAGACTAACAAATTTATTTGGGCATAAGCTTTCATGGGCTAAAACCCACTTCATCAGATGCATGCAGTGGAAAATACAGTAGGAAGATGTATATACACAGAGAACATGAAAAAATGGGTGTTGCTATACCAACTGTAACGAGACCAATCCATTAAGGTGGGCTATTATCAGAAGGAGAAAAAAAAAACCTTTTTGTAGTGGTAATCAGGATGGCCGTTATCATTACAAAATGTTTTTTTTCTCCTGCTGATAATAGCCCACCTTAATGGATTGATCTCGTTACAGTTAGTACGGCAACACGCATTTTTTCATGTTCTCTGTGTATATATATCTTCCTACTGTATTTTCCACTGCATGCATCCAATGAAGTGGGTTTTAGCCCACGAAAGCTGATGCCCAAATAAATGTGTTAGTCTCTAAGGTGCCAGAAGTACTCCTCGTTTTTTTTGCTGATACAGACTAACATGGCTACCACTCAGAAAGTATTTAGCAGACCTTCTCGGAAGACAGAGAATTACACACCTTTAATGCTTAAACACTCAACTTGGGGTTTGTATTTTTATCTCATGGCTTTGCAAGCGCTTCTGTATAATTATTTTACTAACTCCAATCTTCTGTACACAAAAGTATAACTAATACAAGTAATACTTTTTTAAATACAATTTTCTCTCCAATGAAATACCAAAGTATTCTAAATGCAAATGCCAAAGCGAAGAAATAAGAAACATCTCATCAGGTGTGTTTAAGCATCTGCACTAGCCATGTACTGTGCAGGTACCTGTTTAATAAAGGAATAGCATTTCTTCTGCTGGGAGGCAGATACTTTTTTTTTTTTTTTCTTCAGTGAAGAGATTGCCTGGGTTGAAAGATAAGTTTGAAAAGTCTCTGAGAAATATAATAGGGAATTACGGGATTTAAAACTTCAGTATGACCTCATACCATACCAAGATTACATAAAACATCATTGCTCTTCTACTTTCTGAATGAAAAGGATAAAGAATCAACCCCTTTCCTGTTCCCTGTCCTTGAGATTAGCATCTCCTCGTTACATTTAATGAATGTTGTCTTCCTGGTTGTAATAGTTTCCATAACACAGTGAGAGTAATCTTCAAAAAGACCAAGAAGCTGAAGGAGACAATATAATTACAAGAATTACCATGATCAAGATATAGCTAGCAAGGTGCACACAATCTCCTCCTGATGTCCAGAGGGTAGGCATCATGAGAGGTATATATACATTGCCACATAAAGAATATAACCTAATGTTGGAAGTGGTGGTGATTGGTTAGGATGGAAAGATGCTCTCCTGCTCCTTCACTTCCAATAGTAATCCTTTGCACAGTGCTTATAAAACTGCCTCTGTTAAAATCTGTAAATCCATTCCTTACATTTTGATTTGAATGCAGTGAATCATAAACGTTGACTTCCAAAAACATCAGAGGTAAATTGAGCATCTCGTTTGTAACTGTGTGGAAGAACATTACTGTTTAAATATGCAAATTGATAAACATGAAAACGTTCTTTTTATATATACACCTTGAAATTGCTAATCTGCTGCGGCTAGGCTGATGCCTTTGAGAAGTACAAATGATTAGAGCACTAATATTTATCTACATTTAGAAGCACAATTCTTGTGGGTATTCAACCACTTGGCTGAGGGCAAATTGTGATTCCATGGAAATATGAATTATGGTACACAAAGCCAATCAAAATGCAGTATCCATCTGCTTTCTAACCACACTGTAAATACACTCCTGGATCAGTTCAAGGAGACTGCCTGAAGATATATGTTGTAAAAATAAAATCATTATTAAGTATGCCTTACAGGGCCATGACAATATGACTTACTCCTCAGCATTAATAGGAGGTGGGTTAGCTATTAGTGCAAAATGGCTCAGTAAGATGTGAAACAACAAATGCTCATTTTAAGCACTGACCTTCGCAGAGCTCATCATTGCTGCAGGGCAGGGGAGTTACCATTGCCTTCTTAGAGCTTGATCTGTCAATTATTCTGCATGTGTAAGATCTGCAGTTAGGTGGTTTCTGTAAAATAACAAATAATTGTGACGGACATTGTTAAATAAAACTGCCGCACAGTTGGTAATGATTATTATAGTGTCTGCAAGCCTCATAATGGATAGATCAATTATGTACTCCCCTTGTCTCAGGCTAAATAATGAAAATTAAATTCAGGCTAATCAACTCAAACAGTTAGTTCATCCCTTATGGAAAAATCCTACAGAATTTAATAGAGAAGAATGGTGTTTCTAGTGTGTGTGTGTGTGTGTGTGTGTGTTTAAATAAATGAACCTATAGAAATCTAGAACAGGGATAGAATTATCAGTGAAATTCTATGGATGGCTAAAGGATCTCAGAATAATTTCTTTAGTTTCCTAATAATTTCATTCTTTTTGAATTCTATAGGACTTTCCCATAAGGGATGGGCTAACTGTTTGATCACTGAGAGGCATTCATGGACAGAGGACAGATCTCATGGGATGGACTCCACCTGAGTAGGGAGGGAAATAGACTTCTGGGATGGAGGTTGGCACAACTCATTAAAAGAACTTTAAACTAGGAACGCGGGGAAGAGCATTGGGAGATGTTCATGTAATCACCGTGCCTGATTTTAACATTGAGAGGGAGAAAATCAAGTAAAAAAGGATACAGCAATGGAGAAAGGAATAGCAGTGAGTAGGAGAATGGACATTAAGAGAAAGGACAGTGCGGCTATCAGTCAGGCAATACTGGCAGTAGAATGACTGTACCCAGTTGGGCGAGGAATGTGGGCGAAGCCAAGCAGCAACAGTCAAGGTATTTATACACCAATGCAAGGAGCCTAGGTAACAAAATGGAGGAACTAGAACTATTGGTGCAGGAAGTGAAACCACATATTATAGGGATAACAAAAACATGGTGGAATGGTAGTCATGACTGGAGTAAAGGTATTGAAGGGTACGTGCTCTTCAGGAAAGACAGAAATACAGGCAAAGGTGGTGGAGTACCATTATATATTGATGAGGTAGACTGTAAAGAAATGAGAAGTGATGGAATGGATAAGACAGAGTCTGTTCAGGCCAAAATCACTTTGAGGAAGATAACTCTTCTTGACCTGCTGCTCACAAACCGGGAAGAATTAGTAGGGGAAGCAAAAGTGGATGGGAACCTGGGAGGCAGTGACCATGAGATGGTCGAGTTCAGGATCCTGACACAAGGAAGAAAGGAAAGCAGCAGAATACGGACCCTGGACTTCAGAAAAGCAGACTTTGACTCCCTCCCTCCCTCCGGGAACTGATGGGCAGGATCCCCTGGGAGAATAACATGAGGGGGAAAGGAGTCCAGGAGAGCTGGCTGTATTTTAAAGAATCCTTATTGTGGTTACAGGGACAAACCATCCCGATGTGTAGAAAGAATAGTAAATATGGCAGGCGACCAGCTTGGCTTAACATTGAAATCCTTGCTGATCTCAAACACAAAAAAGAGGCTTAGAAGAAGTGGAAGATTGGACAAATGACCAGGGATGAGTATAAAAATATTGCTTGGGCATGTAGGAATGAAAAATCAGGAAGGCTAAATCACACCTGGAGTTGCAGCTAGCGAGAGATGTTAAGAGTAACAAGAAGGGTTTCTTCAGGTATGTTGGCAACAAGAAGAAAGCCAAGGAAAGTGTGGGCCCCTTACTGAATGAGGGAGGCAACCTAGTGACAGAGGATGTGGAAAAAGCTAATGTACTCAATGCTTTTTTTGCCTCTGTCTTCACGAACAAGGTCAGCTCCCAGACTACTACACTGGGCAGCACAGCATGGGGAGGAGGTGGCCAGCCCTCTGTGAAGAAAGAAGTGGTTCAGGACTATTTAGAAAAGCTGCACGTGCACAAGTCCATGGGGCCAGATGCGTTGCATCCGAGAGCGCTAAAGGAATTGACGGATGTGATTGCAAAGCCATTGGCCATTATCTTTGAAAACTCATGGCGATCGGGGGAAGTCCCGGAAGACTGGAAAAAGGCTAATGTAGTGCCAATCTTTAAAAAAGAGAAGAAGGAAGATCCTGGGAACTACAGGCCAGTCAGCCTCACCTCAGTCCCTGGAAAAATCATGGAGCAGGTCCTCAAGGAATCAATTCTGAAGCACTCAGAGGAGAGGAAAGTGATCAGGAACAGTCAGCATGGATTCACCAAGGGCAAGTCATGCCTGACTAATCTAATTGCCTTCTGTGATGAGATAACTGGTTCTGTGGATGAAGGGAAAGCAGTGGACGTGTTATTCCTTGACTTTAGCAAAGCTTTTGACACGGTCTCCCACAGTATTCTTGTCAGCAAGTTAAAGAAGTATGGTCTGGATGGATGCACTACAAGGTGGGTAGAAAGTTGGCTAGATTGTCGGGCTCAATGGGTAGTGATCAATGGCTCCATGTCTAGTTGGCAGCCGGTATCTAGCGGAGTGCCCCAAGGGTCGGTCCTGGGGCCGGTTTTGTTCAATATCTTCATTAATGATCTGGAGAATGGTGTGGATTGCCCCCTCAGCAAGTTTGCGGATGACACTAAACTGGGAGGAGTGGTCGATACACTGGAGGGTAGGGATAGGATACAGAGGGACCTAGACAAATTGGAGGATTGGGTCAAAAGAAATCTGATGAGGTTCAACAAGGACAAGTGCAGAGTCCTGCACTTAAGATGGAAGAATCCAATGCACCACTACAGACTAGGGACCGAATGGCTAGGCAGCAGTTCTGCAGAGAAGGACCTAGGGGTGACAGTGGACGAGAAGCTGGATATGAGTCAACAGTGTGCCCTTGTTGCCAAGAAGGCCAATGGCATTTTGGGGTGTATAAGTAGGGGCATTGCCAGCAGACCGAGGGACGTGATCGTTCCCCTCTATTCGACATTGGTGAGGCCTCATCTGGAGTACTGTGTCCAGTTTTGGGCCCCGCACTACAAGAAGGATGTGGAGAAATTGGAGAGAGTCCGGCGAAGGGCAACAAAAATGATTAGGGGTCTGGAACACATGACTTATGAGGAGAGGCTGAGGGAACTGGGATTGTTTAGTCTACGGAAGAGAAGAATGAGGGGGGATTTGATAGCTGCTTTTAACTACCTGAAAGATGGATCCAAAGAGGATGGATCTAGACTATTCTCAGTGATAGCAGATGACAGGACAAGGAGTAATGGTCTCAAGTTGCAGTGGGGGAGATTTAGGTTGGATATTAGGAAAAACTTTTTCACTAGGAGGGTGGTGAAACACTGGAATGCGTTACCTAAGGAGGTGGTGGAATCCCCTTCCTTAGAAGTTTTTAAGGTCAGGCTTGACAAAGCCCTGGCTGGGATGATTTAGTTGGGGATTGGTCCTGCTCTGGGCAGGGGGTTGGACTAGATGACCTCCAGAGGTCCCTTCCAACTCTGATATTCTATGATACTAGAGGTTTCCCTGATATAGTGCTTGGGGTGTGTTACAGACCACCAGGATCCGATTTGGGTATGGATAGAGACCTCTTTAATGTTTCGAATGAAATAAATACTACTGGGAATTGTGTGATTATGGGAGACTTTAAGTTCCCAGATATAGATTGGAGGATAAGGGCTACTAATAATTGCAGGGCCCAGATTTTCCTGTATGTGATAGCTGACAGATTTCTTCACCAAATATTTGCTGAAGCAACAAGAGGTGATGTCATTGTATATTTGGTATTGGGGAATAGTGAGGACCTCATAGAAGAAGTGGCTGTAGGCGACAACGTTGGCTCAAGTGATCATGAGTTTAAATTAAAATAGAACTTGAATAAGGGTCCTTGATTTCAAAAGAGCTAATGTTAAAAAAATAAGGGAATTAGTTAGGGAAGTGGACTGGACTGAAGAACTCAAGGATCTGAATGTGGAGGAACCTGGGAATTACTTTAAATTAAAATTGCAGAAGCTATCTGAAGGCTGTATCCCAAGCAAGGGAAAAAAATTCATAGGTAAGGGTTGCCAACCAAGATGGATGAGAGAGCATCTGAAATAGGTGATTAAGAGAAAGCAGAAAGCTACAAGGAATGGAAGATGGGCGGGATCAGCAAGGAAAGCTCTCTTGGAAGTCAGAAAATGTAGGGATAAAACGAGAACTGCCAAGAGCCAAGCAAAATTGGACCTTGCAAATGGAATTAAAACCAACAGTGAAAGGTTCTATAGTCATATAAAGAAAAATAAAACAAGGAAAGAAGAAGTGGGACTGCTAAACACTGACAGTGGGATGGAGATTAAAGATTATCTAGGCATGGCCCAACACCTAAACAAATATTTTGCCTCAGTTTTTAATGAGGCTAATGAAGATCTTAGTGGTAGTGGCAGGGTGGCTAATGACAGCAGGATATGGAAGTAGAAATTACCACATCCAAGGTGGAAGTCAAACTCAAAACAGTTTAATGGGACTAAATTGGGGGCCCCGGATACTCTCCATCCAAGAATATTAAAGGAACTGGCACATGACATTGCAAGCCCAATAGCCAGGATTTTTAATGAATCTGTAAACTCTGGGGTCATACCCTGTGACTGGAGAATTGCTAATATAATTCCCATTTTTAAGAAAGGGGGGAAAAAAGTGATCCAGGAAACTACAGCCCTGTTAGTTTGACCTCAATTGTATGTAAGGTCTTGGAACAAATTTTGAAAGAGAAAGTATTTAAGGACATAGAGGTGAATGCTAATCGGTATAAAATACAACATGGTTTTACAAAAGGTAGATCATGCCAGACCAACCTGATCTCCTTCTTTGAGAAGATAACTGATTTTTTTAGACAAAGGAAATGCAGTAGATCTGATCTAGCTGGATTTCAGTAAGGCATTTGATACAGTTCCACATGGATGATTATTAGAATTATTATTTTCCTGGTATCTCAAGTTGGGCACCCAAAATCAGAAGCCATGTCTGAAAAATTGGGTCCTAGTGTAGAGGCAAAGGGCTCCGTTAGTATCCCCGAAACCATTCAGTTTCCCATGGTAGTTTTGTCATGTGGATACAAATGGAACCATATGTTTCATTGATATCTGTCCCATCTTAAACCGTTGCATCTATAGGGAATAAAACTCCGTGTCTTGGCACATTGGTAAACTGGGCAAGAAGTTCCCCAAATGAGTTAGTGATCAATATTCCATAGGACCCCTTTTCCCTTTATTCCTGGAAGATTATCTCATATTGAGAAGCATAATCTTCAAGCACTTATTATTATTTACTAGGTTGTTGCAACTCCATGTCAAATCAGTTATGCAAATCACAGGTAAACAGATTATTGCCCTGTTCTGAGCAATTAGCATCAAGTTGGCCGTCTTAAAAAATTTCTTTGGTGGCAATGGGAATATGCAGAGTCCTATATTAATGAGTGTGTTGTAGCCGATATATACACAGACAATGTGAATTAGTTCATTCTTTTATCACTCATAATTTCAACTCTTGCCTAAATTCTAAGATAACTTCTTCACCTTGTCTTCTATAGTGTGGGGCAATAACTAGCTACCTTGAAAAGGAATCCTAGCCTATTGAATTTACTAACTTCTTGATTTCTAAAGAAGATGTGAAAACACCACTGCTTTTTTGAAAGATGCAATGGCTGTCACAGTAAAGTGTGCTAATAGGCATCTTCGTGTTGACATTTTGCCAGCTCACTGTTTCACCAAGGACTCAAAATGCAGCATTAATTCTTCTGTTACTGAAAAAACATGTCCTCTTCCCCCCTCACCCATCCCCGTCTCAGCTGCCTTTGCAGAAAGCTACGTGTAGTCTAAAAGTGTTGAATGTGTTATCAAAATGTTTAGAGTCCAAGCTCATCTAGAAATTCCAGTGGTATCAAAGAAAATGTTTCCTAACTTAGTTTTATTTATCCATTTATATTAAACATAGAGGAAGAAACATGTCTAGGTTACACTTAAAACTATACTTTTCATGGGAATTTAATTATAGGCTGAAATGAATTTTTACTTTTCAAGTTCTCCTGGAGCTTTCAGCAGGGGTGCTTATTATTGGCAATTGAATTGGTGCTTTTTCTGAGATGCGGACACTTTCTGTTGGGAATTGGATTGTGAGCACCAAACTCATTTCATAGTTTACACTCCTCAGGTGGTAACAACTTTTGGTTATTATTGACTTTGGGCTCTATTGTTGCCTGATCCTTTAATGAATGCCAATTGGTACTCAACTAATGAGAAGTGTACTAAGGTTTTAGTCCCAGAATCAGACACAACAGAGTCAAAATTGACAAGTTCAATATCTTGTAGGGAACCCCAAGGTGTATGGCAAGGGCATTTACACGGAGAGTAAAACAGAACCTTAACCACCTTTATTAATACAATTAATAGAGACAGGAAAGCTCCAAATTACATAAACAAACAGCAATAATAGCATATTAGAGAAATGTTAACGGTTATTCCTTGTATAGCATATGCTCACAGACTTATATACTCACACCCCTTTCTTGAAGACCTGGTGGTAAGAGACAAAGGACCAGCCCTGTCTCGCATGCTAAATGTCTCTGATGGTCCAGATCCCCAATGCTTGAAGATAGATAATAAATTATAGCACTAAAATATTGAAGGGTGGAGGGCTAACTACTTTCTTCATGCGGGTTCTTGCTTATATAAGGCCTGGGAATCACCATACAATATTCATATTCATACAAACACCTGACCTCCTCTGTCCATATCCAACTGCCTCACCCTCATAATATTGGGGTGCCTTTCCCTGATAGGCTAGCATATTAATTCCTATTGACTCATTACCATATTTCTAAAGCAAGTTTGTGGTTAGACATCTACCAATGATCCTATTTTAGTATCATCCAAGCTTAGTATCACTTCAGTATTCCTGTGGTTGCCTCTTCTCATTTTATGCCAACTTTTCTCTTAAGCAAGCTATTCCCAAGTCCCCCAAATCTAGGGTGACCATTAGGCCACTTTATCCATGCTAAAGGTCATAGTCCTATGCTTCACTTATGCTAACTTCCTTAATCCAGTGTCTTACAGGATGCAGGCCTGTAGGTTCCTTACATTACTGCTAAGTAAAATAAGGCTAAGCTGGCCCTAAGGGCTACACTATTAAAATAAAAAGTCTGAAGATAAAAAGCCTCCTCTAACCACTCACTTGTCTGAGCTATCCACTACCTGTGAAAATTCTTAATTGGTTAGCCAAATTGGAAGACTGCTATTGAAAGTTCCTTTAGAAGAATTTCATATGTAGTATCTTCAGTAGTATCCTTGGGCCTCTTCCTCAGTTACTTAGCCGAGACTGGAAAGAGGCTTTAGGGGAAGCAGTCTGCAGTGGCTCCCTGGGAGAAGAGACGTTTGTCTGGGGCAAGAAATCAAAGAGGAGAAGTAATTTACAGTTACTCCTTGGGAGGAGGGAATTTGAGCTTGTGAAAGTGGAGGAGGGGGCAGAAGACAGAGAAGGGCAGTAGGAAGGAGTCCAGGTAAATAGCTACAGAGTCTGGGAACAAGCAAACCATGGTTGGTGAACATAGGGTCCTTAGGCTGGACCCCAGAGTAGTGGGTGTCCCCAGATTCTCCTACCAGCCACTGGGAAAGAGGCTCAGGACCTTGTCTTGGATTGGAAAACTGTCTGGAATGGTATGTGGGCACCTTGTCTAGTGCCATTTGATATCCCAGAAGGGGAGGAATATAATGATCGTAGCTCAGCCTCCTGGTCAGAAGAGGAAGCGCCCCAAAGAGGAGGAGGGGCTCAGTGCAAAGAAGAGGGCATCAGACTTGAATGGAACTAGCCAGACATGACCACAAGAAAACACCCAGCAGTGAGTAATCCCCATTTGGCTCAGCATGCTTGTTTGGGTTTCACTTCCTACAGCTTTGCATTCTATCTGGACAAGCACCAGTTCCATTTCATGATCTTACTTTGATTACATTTTTACTCCAGTAATATGTAGACTAAAGATGTTCACATTCAGCCAGTCGTCTTTTCAGATAATTTGCTGTTAAGGATTGTATTAACTGATCTTTCATGTAAGATTCATGGGAGAGGGCTGGAAGCTAAACGTTGAACCACTTCAATGCGGTACAGCACAAATGTAGACAATAAGAAAGTACAAAGCATTTAAAAAAAGTTAACTCCATGTGTGAATAATGGGAGAAACTAAAGACCAGCCTTTTCAGAAGTATTCACTGATTTGGTGGGCCTCAGTTTTTGGGTGCTCAATTACGGACAATATCTATGCCTGACTTTCAGAGTAGCTGGGGATCTGCAGCTCCTGATCATGAAGTGTCATCACAAATTCTCCCACAATCTAGCTGGCTGATTTCTTGTGGGCATCCTAGCGTAAGTTGGTGTTGAGGGGAAGACTGAAGCCTTCCATATTAGTTCAGTAAGGGTATTCTGTGTAGAAAGGGCAGCATAGAAGAAAATGGGATGTTTGTGAGGTATGTACACAAATGGATAGTCAAGACTGGCATCGTTGGTGGAGTAAAGAGGGATGGCAGCGACTACTCCTGTGAGTTGAGTGAGAGTGGTTGGATCAGGCCCAGCACATGACAGATGCTACTCATGTTGCTTAATGTGCCACTGAAAGACATTGATACCATAGCAATGGGCACAATAGAAAAACCTGAGTAGAACAGAATAGATTGTAAAGCACCTTGAGGTCCTTTGGGGCGACAGGTGCTCTTGCAATGTAAATACTTTTGGCCATGTTTTCTTTCACTGTATACTAATAAGATGAGACTTAAGACACATGGCCAAATCAGTCAGTCTTCCCATATGTAGTGCAGGGAAATATCAGGTGGACGGATGCTAAATAAGTGTAGATACCGGTAGTCTTGAATATTTGAGTTTTGTTCCTGAGCTCAAGGTGTAATGAGGGAGGAAGTGGCTATGTGACTTTAGGATCTGCTTCCCAGAAAAGGAATCATCAAAGTAAACTTTTTCTGTTAGCTGCTCAAATGGTTTGGAGGTCTTCAACTATTCAAAAGTCTCTGTCTTTTAAATATGACAACTCATGTGAACAATAGGCTAATGTTAATGAATGAATCTGCTGCACATTGCAGTTTTCTATGGTATGAACCTAGGGGAGGGGAAAATCCCTCCAGAGTGTTGCATGTGTTTAAATTTCATCTTGCTGGCAGTCTCTCTCTTACACATCTGATTTTTTTCCTTTCTATGGATAGCACTTTGCACGTCTCCTTATCTTGCACCACAAAGGACATGATCCAGAACTCATTGGAGTCGAAGGAAAGATGCCTAATTTTGGTAAGAGGTGTTGTCTTTATTAAAATGACCATTATAATGGTACTGGTTCTCTTTGCTTCTTAGAACCAACAGTTCCATGAGAGGGAAAAGCAGAAAGTCTGCAGCTGGTGGGAGCTAAGTAGTACTTAAATTAGGGCCCTAAATACTGAATTGAAACTTATCTGTTTTTAAATTCACTGAGGTCCCTTTACTCTCACCAGAGATGAATTTGCCCCTTATGTTTTTCTGCCATTATTTCTGCCCACACAGAACCATCCTCATTTTCCTTCCACCCTCCAATATCTGTTCTTATTTATCCTCCTTTGATCTCCTCCTCCACAACTTCTCCTCCTCATGGCCTCTAACTTTCAGTTACCAAATTGTTCCATTCATCAATGTCACCTTCTCCTTCTGTTGTAAAATCCTTTAACTTATCTGTTGCTTCAGATAAATGGTTTTAATTTAATATTTTAAATGTTCTGTTCGTTTTTGGTTTCTTCTCAGACATTTTTGTTATCCATCTCCTTTAGCCTCTTTTGTGAATACAAAGGTATAAATATTGATGATCTTAGTTTTTGTTAAACTTTTAGTTTGGAAGTAGACTTTTATCTAGAACTGAATAGAATATTTGCATTCAAAGTGAAGAGAGCTTAGTGAGGTCAAACAGTTGTTAGGAGAAAAAAATATTTTACCAATTCTAAGAAAAATAGACTACCTGGCAAAATTTGCCACTTGGTTGTTTAGAGTAGTAGAAAAAGATCTTTCACTGGAAAGAGGCAGAGGAAGCAGGGATGAAGTGTGTTCTTTTTCCACACACACACAGAACAAAATCTAAACTTTCAGTCTACCATGAATCTTAAAGAAAAATAACAAAGTACAAAAGTAAAGTCTCCATGAGAGAGCACAGTGTGTGTGTGTGTCTACTTTGCAACAGGCTGAAGCAACACTTCAAGAACAAGATGGATGTCACCATCTTTACACAGAGGTAAGGTTCTTGAAAACCTAAAGGTGAATTTTAGAAGGAAAAAATGAAGCGGTGATGCCGAATTTTATGCACCAGGAGTGGACTGAAGTTATTTTTGTTTTCTTAAATTGAGGGAAGAGAGAAAATGCCAGATCCTGAGCTGACTTAGATGGAGATACTCAGAGGTATACTGTACCCAAATCTTCAATCCTACACCAATAGGAAAAATATCCTACACAGTCCTCAACTTTATGACGTTTGACTTATGATGAACGGCACTTACGACATTTCTGAATTGGAGCCCTGATTTGACTTACGACCATTGGTTTCAACTTTACGATGCTCGGTCCCGCAATGGAGTGGATTGCGGTTCCAAGTGATGACGTTTCAACTTATGACACGATTTTCAGGAACCAATTGTGTCGTAAGTTCGAGGACTGCCTGGATAGAAAAAGGGGAAATGATTCAGGAGAAGAGTTCTTGTAGTGATCTAACAGACTTGGGAACACAGAGTGCCCCAACGTTGGCTGAAATGAGAGAGATTCAACCATCAAAGGCAGTGTAAATAGGATAGATGATGATAGTTTAATTACTATTCTCCATTGTACTAAATACGTTTTTGGTAGGTTTCTGTAGCATTCGGTGTGAAAATCAGGACACATACTATCTGTTTGTCAAGTCCCATCCTCGCAGTAATGTTGAAGAGAAAGCCGCTGCCCTTACGCCAGCCTCCTCTCACACCCATGTTCACAGGAAGTTACTTCTTCCTGCTGTCAACAAATGTCACTGTTTTAAGGTGCAGAAAAAGTTTCCTGAAGGAAGGGGTTAGGGCTGCTGGTTGGACTAAGCCTGAGGCAATGAATATCTCTGGGTATATCTGAGTGAGTTTCTACTTGTGCTCATGGCTATCATTAATATTTGGGACAGGGGTAACCTCCATACCATCACAATCGCACACTGTTGCTTCTCATCTTTGTCTTCAAGGCTCTATATAATGCTGCTCCTTCCTAGTCCCCTGTCAAGCTTTCCATTGTCCCCACCTCATCTTCCTGCACTCCACTAATGTTCCCAGCCTCGTCTGCCTCTTTGCCAGATTCTCACAGTCACCTCTAAGCTTCCTTCCGTGCTGCCCCCTATGCCTGGTACAAGCTCTTTGAGTTCATCTACAAGGTCTCTATCCCATCCTCATTTAAGTTTTTCTGAAAAAAACCCACTTAGCCTACATTAAATTGAGTTGACTTTTATGTAAGTTCCCTGTTTCTTTTCCCCTTGCTGCCTGTCCTTAGGTGGGGAACTCCTCAGAAGAGGGACCGTCTCTCTTTAGTGTTCGGAAATTATCTATCATGTAGTGGGTGCCACCACAAATAAATAATAATTCTGTATTTTATTGCTAATATGCTTATTTCTCTGCTACTCCCTTTGTGTACACTGGGTGTTTGGCATGCAACAACCCAAAACTCCTTTTTTAATCCAAAACAGCAATTAAAGTAGTTTACATATATATACTGAGAATTTTGGTGAGGATATTTAGGTGAGCTCTGGATGTTGAAACATCATAGGGAAGTAAATAGTAAGGCTGTTGGGAAGATTGCTAGAAGATGTTCTGCAGAATGCTTTTAAAAATACGTAGGCTGTTGGCAAAGTAAAACAATACTGAGTGTTTCAGCCAAAAGCTTATATTTAATAAATGGCTTTGATGCAATTTCCTGGGTGGGCAGGGTGAGAGAGGAGAGACAACCCTTTTTGTTATGGCATTGTTAGAAATTTTGTGGGTTTTTTTGCCACTACATTTTTTACATGTACTCTTTAATGGTTATATGTCCCTCAAAGGACCCAAAGGAAAATCTTTCATTTACTTCTTTCATAACCATGGACAATAGAGGGATTTTAGCCTTCCATTTTTGTTACTGGGGCCTTGTTAAATATAAATGTAGTGTTGCCACGTAAGGCAAAACAACTCTATCAGATCAAATTTGTTACTTTACATAATTATGCATTGAGAACAATGTATAATTAATGAAGTCCTTGTAGATTCAGGCTGTACTGTAAGATGTAGGAGTGCTGGTATGGCAGTTGAAATTGGCTTTTCAATAGAGGGACTGTAAAGTGTCTCTGGGAAAAATTTTATTGGTAGGAAATTCTTTAATTAAAATAAAAAAGATAGTGTTCCTCTTCATTCAGTCTAAGTAGGAAACTCTTCTTAACCTAAGTGAATCTTTTTTTATAAACCGCCCCCCTTCCCACAAAAAGACCCAACTCTTTTTAGTTCAAATTTTCTCAGAGGTGCTATAATTTATTTTAAAAGCCAAATCTATCACTAAAATGACTTAAAGGCTAGCTAATGTTTTACAGAAATGTTCTTCATTTGTTGGAGAAAAGTGCTCATGGCCCTTTTCCCAGTATAATAATAAAGAAGGAAGGCTATATCTAAGGACTGACTAGAAAGACAGGTGCAGGTCAAAATCTGTGAAATGTAATTTATTGCGTTAAATTAACCCCCATGTTAAGGGTTAGGGAAGGAGGAAAAGGACATTGGTAATTCTTAATTTTAAATAATTTATAGGCTTTATTTTTTTGCTCCCCACTGATCGTAATATTTCTTTGAAGGCTGAAAATTAGGGGCTAAAATCTTGCTGAAGGCCCCAAACACACACAGTAATAAAGGTGGTTGAGCAAATAGCAAAGTTCCTAAACCGGCACTGCACCCCTGTTCTGCCTAACCTCCTCTTCCTTGGCCACAGAAAGGCCTGACCTCAGGTGCTGTGGAAGTGACTGCTTAGCACCAGTAAGGTATATGTTTGTGACTGGACATGTGGTTGGCCTGTATTCTCATTCTCTCTCTCTCTCATGGTGTAGGTACCTGTGTTTATTCCACCATTCTGAGGAAACGTGTTTTCCGAATGAGAACCCAGAATCCATCTTTCCTTGATCATTTTTTGTCTGGTTACCTTTGGCAAATGTTACTCTTTCCCTTTCCGTCTGTCTCAAATGGATTAGGTACCAATATAGTTCTCTGGTTTATATTCCTATTTGTGCACTAGCATCATCAGTGGTGTTAGCATAGTTCTGGGAATAGTGTTTCTTTTCTAGCTGTTGCTGTAGATTCAAGAAGGTAGAGCACACAAAAAGGGTGGCTTTTAAAAAAAATGCAATAGTTAATAGTTTAGTGGAGTAGTTACTTTTATATTTTTAATTAAGAATTTGAAGGATCTTCCCCGTATCAGTAAGTATAAAGATAAATGAATTCAGTGCTCTTGAAAACCGATGGAGTAATGGACTCACTGCATATGTAATCTGCACTAGCATGCATCTTTGTCATCCCCATTTAGGAACTAGCCACTGGAGGAAAAGAGTCTACTACTGCTGCCAGCTAATGAAGTTACATTTTATGAGCAGCTGTAGAGGCTCATACCAAAGGCCCATAAAAAACTCCACTGTTAAAGAGACCCTTAAGGATGCCCAGATTCTTGTTATTTAGAGTGGAGTGGGGACATTGTGGTCCTGCTCTGCTATGTGTATTGAACCATTATCTTATTTATCTCTAACATCTGTTGCTACCAGTGATGGTGATTGGCTGACTTCTTGTGTTTCTGAATCAGTACTTCGATATATTTCTTCACAGCAATTGAATTCATCAGGTGGACAGAAAGGGTTGTGATTATTGGGTGTTCTGATTCCATTTGTAATTTCACTTGTTGTTGTACTAGCTATATCTCGCTGTTAGAATGAACACTGAGTTGTAGTGAATGAGGCAGGGGGTGAAAGAAGTGCTGGAAAAACAGTGCGGGCAGAAGAAAAAGAAACAGGAGAGCATTATTAAGGAAGTTGCTAGCAGGTTGCTCATCAGGGCCTTTCCAGTGGATGGGCTAGCTGAGGCAGAGTTATAGAGGTATCCCGATGACCTTTGACCAGGCCTTGCAAACTCTATAACTGGCACTCAGTTTTTCTTGCTGGGAGAAAATGGATTGGTTGTTTTCAGGGGAAAAAATGATTCCCCCTTCCCCCCCCCCCCCCCCCCCAAATAAGTTTTTTTTTATAGTATCTGGATTTGACAAAATACCCCAAAAGTATGCATCCAGAGAGGGACTGGTGAAAAAACAAACCAAAATTGCCCATTTTGCTTTGGGTGCAGAGTACAGAGTTCTATTTAACACCTGTTTGATCCAGCTCACTCTAGCATAGCAAGGCACAAATTTCAAAACTAACAATGAATAAACAAACCCATCCAGGCATCACATCATGCCCTCCAAATTCCACATGTGGCTTTAAATAAAGGTTATTCAGATGCGTTACATCTAACAGATAACTATGTACCAAACTCACCAGACTCCCTGAAAAATGAAACCATTGGGCATCTAATTTTCCATAACAGGAAAACTGATCAGCTGGGTAGCTCAATAGAGTTCAAAATAAATAAATCTGTCTACTAAACTGCAGTGATCTTTACTAGCTCAACAGACAGGGAAAGGTGATACTGAAATATATCAATACCACACTGAACACCATCTCTTTCATTTCCATTGAGTCGGACATAATTTGACCACATCTCAAACAATTCCTGGCTGTGCAAATTTGTCCCAAGTTTGATAAGAACCAGTGGCACCAAGTTAAAGCCAGACAAGCTCAAATTAGAAATAAGCACAATTTTTTAACAGTGAACAGTGTTAACCATTGGATCAAACTACCAAGAGAAGTGGTGGGGTCTCCGTTTCTTGATGTCTTCAAACCTGGATGCCTTTCAGGATGATATTTTTTTAATCCAACTCAAATTACTGGGCTCAATGCAGGAGTAACTTTGTGAAATTTTATGGCCTATGTTACACAGGACGACAGACTAGATGATCGAATGGTTCCTTCCAGCCTTAAAAATCTATGAATAAGCACACTTAAATACAAAAAATATTCCATATGCTGGACTAATATCAGTCCTAAAGAGAGACTCTTCCCTTATCCCAGGATAAAAGAGATTAATTCCTACTCCCCAGGAACAGACCCAAACCATAAAAGAGCAAAAACATCCTCTGATGTAGCACCCAGAAAAAAATGGTTAAGCGGAGGAGACTTTGCAAAATTGGTGTAATAATTAGACCTGGTTAAGAATTTTCTGATGAAACAGGGTTTAATTGAAATATGCCTCCTTGGCAACCATAAAATGGCTCACAAAAATATGTTGGGTTTGGCAAACTTTGGATGAACCACAGACAAATTTGTGGGAAACCTGCCTAGTTTACTGCCAAAATTCCAGAACTTGCAGACTTCCAAGGTCTCAAGGCTATAAGGCTCCCCCCTCCATAACAAGGAACCTGGAATTCCTGAGAACCCCTGGCTTATGCAGAATGGAAATTCCAAGTTTTGACCAGCCCTAGTTCTAGTTCTTAGGATCTACTAAATAAGCCAACAGCCACCTTGTGCATTAACTACAGCTTTTGAGTAGTCTTTGGTGGTGTAATAACATGATTCATGTATAAAATAATTATACTCATTTGCACTTACAAAGACTTTTACCCATTGTCTGAGCCTGTGAATACCTTGACATCAAGTAAAAATCAAATGAATATAAAAATATTAACATATTGCTAATAAGTAGGTGTATTAGACAATTCCCAAATTATCTCTATCTCACTAATGGTTTTGTATTTAGCACCCATCACCCTGGAATCTGAGCACTTTAATTCCAGCATTTAAAAACTGAACTCCAGGTATTAAGGAATACGGAATGAGAAATCAAAATGAATCTGTGTCTCAGGCCAATTTCTGCTATTTTTATCAAAACAGAGAAGAGTTTGAGTTTCCATTTCCTCCAGCCCTTTCTTCCTCTTGTAATGTGCCTTCATTTGACTAATTTCCTTGAATTTTGTTTCTTGCTTTAGTAGAATTAATATTTAAAACCCTTATGTAGCACAGAATGGTTAGCAGGATACATAATAGTCACTGAAACTAGTGAAGCACCTAATTCTGTCTGGATAAACCTGCTATAGGGATTCCCATTGTTTTCTCAGTGGATGCAATGGGAGCTCTATGCTAGTGCATCAAGAGCAGACTTTGGCCTTGCTATGATAAACTTGCACCTTCTTATGAAACAATAGTATATGGATAATGCCAGGGAGCATGTGGATCTGACATGTACCCTGAAGGAGGACTTTTAAAATTTTCTTTCTAGCGAGCCTCCACAACAGAGTGATGCACACTGAAGATACGTTCAGGAATAATCACTCTCTCCTTTCTAAAGCAGCCAGCTCTTTGTGTGTGTGTGTGTGTGTGTGTGTGTGTTTATATTTTCTTCCTTGTCTGGTTTGGTTCCCCTCACCCTTATCCACAAGGGTCTGTCACGGTATTATATAGACTGAGTGTCTCATGGTGATTACGAATGCTTTCTCTATGCTCACCAAGAGATTCAATTCCAGACCAGTTTTCAGAGTAGCAGCCGTGTTAGTCTGTATCCGCAAAAAGAAAAGGAGTACTTGTGGTACCTTAGAGACTAACAAATTTATTTGAGCATAAGCTTTCGTGAGCTACAGCTCACTTCATCGGATGCATTCAGTGGAAAATACAGTGAGGAGATTTATATACACAGAGAACATGAAACAATGGGTGTTACCATACACACTGTAACAAGAGTGATCAGGTAAGGTGAGCTATTACCAGCAGGAGAGCGGGGGACGGGAGGGGGAAACCTATTGTAGTGATAATCAAGGTGGGCCATTTCCAGCAGTTGATAAGAACGTCTGAGGAACAGCAGGGGGAGAGAGAGGAAATAAACATGGGGAAATAGTTTTACTTTGTGTAATGACCCATCTACTCCCAGTCTTTATTCAAGCCTAAGTTAATTGTATCCAGTTTGCAAATTAATTCCAATTCAGCAGTCTCCCGCTGGAGTCTGTTTTTGAAGTTTTTTTGTTAAAGAATTGCCACTTTTAGGTCTGTAATCGAGTGACCAAAGAGATTGAAGTGTTCTCCGACTGGTTTTTGAATGTTATAATTCTTGATGTCTGATTTGTGTCCATTTATTCTTTTACGTAGAGACTGTCCAGTTTGCCCAATGTACATGGCAGAGGGGCATTGCTGGCACATGATGGCATATATCACATTGGTAGATGTGCAGGCGAACGAGCCTCTGATAGTGTGGCTGATGTGATTATTCAGGGGACACCATCATACGGCCTAGATATGTGGACACAGTTGGCAACGGGCTTTGTTGCAAGGATAGGTTCCTGGGTTAATGGTTCTGTTGTGTGGTGTGTGGTTGCTGGTGAGTATTTGCTTCAGGTTGGGGGGCTATCTGTAAGCAAGGACTGGCCTGTCTCCCAAGATCTGTGAGAATGATGGGTCATCCTTCAGGATAGGTTGTAGATCCTTCAAGATGCGCTAGAGAGGTTTTAGTTGGGGGACCAGTGTCACACACAGCATACTGTCTACATTCAGTTTTTCTGCCCTGCGGTCTCAGTGACTTTCATTGCGTATAATACCCGTTGAGTTCAATGGAAGTTAGGTGTGTCCTTCAGTGGGATGGTAGAGAGTAGGACCTCTCTTGTTACCTCAGTTTTTTCTGAGCGTGATCCAACGTTCATTGAAAATAATGGAAGACTTCATTGGGCTTTGGATCAGGTTGTCCATTGGAAACCTTAAAATTCATAAATGCTTCTCTTTTACTGCAGTTTCCAGATTCCCAACTTTTTAGTTCTGAATGTATTTCTGTAATGCCACTGACTGTGAGAGCTGTAATGTGACTCACACAGGCTTTTCTGGGCTAGCTCTCCACTATTGCAATGGAAGCTACGTGTCAGACTAGATGTAAAGTTTCCCCAGAGAAAAGGAACAAGCCATCAATTGTGTGATATTGTAGAGCTAATGATTTGGGACAGGAGCAAGCGATCATCAGAGTTAGTCAGAACCAATTTCATGCTGAGCATGGTTCTACTTGCTGCAAGTTGCCACTCAAATGGATTTATTTTGAACTTCTCCCATTTCCAGCTTTGGACATATAACTGCTCAGGCTTGAAGCTCTCACGTCAGTGTTCTGTACTGCCACGCTCATTGGAGTGAGGCCTCTGTGCAGAGCTACCATGGCTCTAAGTTTGGGTCCATAAGTCTGCTGACAGTCACCTCTCAAGTACTGTGTAATGGGCAGAAAATATCAGATGTGACTTTAATTTCTAAGGGTGCAGGTCTATTCCCCCACAACGGGCTAAAGTCACAGTTGGACAGTTGCTAAATGTTGGTGGAATTACAACTAGAGCAAGGCTGGCCTTATCCCCGCTGATTTTAGAAATCAAGGCTTTTGGAAGTGCCTGGTGATCTGTGAAGGTACAGGTTTAACAGGCTTGTTGCTAGTCAGAAAAGGGGCTCTTTGGCAGATGTGTGGAGAATATTCCAGTGTTTGCTCACGTGCTTGTTCTAACTGGCTCTTACCAGTAAGGCATTATCCTTTGCTTCCAACAATCCCAAACTCACTCCAGAGTGCAAGAAAGCCAGTGTAAAATGGCAAAAGTACTGGCAAAAGTCAAAGTTTTGGGGCTAAGTTAAAGTTTGTCCCATCAGGGTGAAATTTGCTCCTGTAAAGAGAGTTTGCACAAGGCCCATGTATCACTTGGGTCCCATTTAAGAGGGGCCCAAGTGTTTCATAAACTTTGTGCAGGTTTTCTACAGCGGAATGAATTTCACCTTCAGAATTTACCAGCCACTGTTCTGCAGTATTTTAGCTTCAACTGTCACCCTGTGTGTCATGTATCTATAAATAAATCAGTGATTCATTTTGGATAAATTATTGTTTAGTTCCTGTTTTATTTAGCCAAATTGAGTAAAAGTACATTTAGTAAGGAAAAACTGATCGCTGCCTAATCAAAAATAGGTCAACCCAGCTAGAGAGACTTCCTTGTATAGCCAGGTATTATGGAGTTAAATGGTAAACTTCATCATTAATTAACTCACTCACTCCATTTTGTGTCTAGGTGCTATGTCAAATAGGGAAGATCAGCCTCTATTGGTAGACCCTGGGTACCAAAAGTACAAGCCTCAGCTACTTGGGCTAATGTGGTAACTCCAGCAGTAGTAGGCTTTTGTCTTCTGTCTGCACTAGCCATTATTAGGAGGTGGATGCAATTCATTTTTAGTCAGTATGTTATAGCCTTGTCTGGTTGGTGTGTGTGTGTGTGTGTGTACAGAGATATTAATAAAGAACGCATTCCAGAGATGCACTGTGGAGGTTAAAGACTCCTTCAGGCCAGCTCTCATGTCAATGGACTCATGGAAAAGTAACCAACTCTTGTATAGTATTCCAGGTAGAAATTCACATCACTTATGCTATTGGGGTGACTGCTGTGAATGTATGAATTGTGTGTTATGCTACCATAATGCCAAATGCACAGCACAGTCCTTGTGGACAGTTGTTGCCAGTGCTGGCGGAAATTTTTTTGTGGAAATTCTTTTCTTTTGGAAAATGCTGTTTCATCTAAACCAAAGTGTTTTGCAGAAACATACTGATTTCAATGAAGAATTTGTTGGGAAGGCTTCTCAACAGTATGAGAACAAGAAAAAAATCCCAGAAGCTATGGAGTCAGCCTCTCCCAATCTCTCCTGTTGAAGCTGTTCTACCTTGTACAAATAATTAAGTATTGGTCCAGAGAGAGAGACTGACTCTAGACTGGCTGATAAGGTACTTATGTGGGATGTAAGAGGTCCAGGTTCAAGTCCATGCTCTGAATCAAGCAGACCAGAGACCCAAGCCCACATCCCAGGTGAGTAATCTAACCACTGGCCTATTGGATATTATGGGGTGTCTCTCCTGTTTTTTCACAAAATGCTTTCATTTCATTTCTGTTATGCATAACAAACTGAGAAACTTTTCACAAGATGGAATTCTTTCCCAGCCAGCCCTATTGCTACCTATGCATGGGTCTGCTTTTCAAACCTAATATTTCATGCTCAGACCACCTCTCTGTCTGCCAGAGGGACAAAATGCTGAATCAAAACTTTGTGAATTTCTATTCCTTTTGGCTCCCATTTAATTATTATAATAAAACATAAAGAATAGAATTGGAAGGGAGGTTCTAAGTGCTTTCCTCTACCTAACCTTGCCTTGAATGCATCTAAAGCTTGTGAGCTTGGTAGTTTTTACACAATCATAAAAGATTAATAAAGCCCTGGAAATAAGGCTTTGAAATGAAAATGCTCTTGTGCAACTGCTAATGCCGCAATAGTTATATTAGGCTACACTAACCAGCAGAAAATTTAGTATCTTCTACTGAATGTTTCAGGTTAATTAATCTATAAAATTAGAACATCTCACATGAATACCAAGACAAGTTGAATTTTGATTCTTTTAAGATCAGTTGCATCCTCCATTTAATTAGGCACATTTATTAAATCACAAATTGTGATTATAGGAGAGGTGGGGGGAGAAAGTTTTCTGCAAGCTGCTTTGAAGTAAATGAGCCTCTTTTATTGATTTAGCTTTAATTATCTGTCCCACTTTAGGAAGCTAAAATGTCTGATTATAGCTGATCACAAGAGCTAAATTAAATCTGGGAAATTCCAGTTGTGTTTAATATGCTGTTGCTAAGACCCTCATAAAAGAATTCAATGAAAAACAAATTGAAATAGAAATTTTAAGGGGGGCATTTCTTTTCTGGTTGGAGTCCCCACAGTGGGCTAGTCATCCTCCCTCTGATTCAGAGTGAGAAACTTGACTCTGTCTTATTCTGAAGATAACAGTGAGCCTAAACCAGGGATCCTTACTGCTTTCCCCCTCTATCCTCACTGACTCATACTGAGTCCAGTATTGAATTCAATGGGCCAAACTCTGAAGGGGTGGTGAGCACCTGCAATACCTTGAGGCCCTTGATCTGTTTTTATCCACTGACCCCTCTAACCTCTGAAGGGCTGTTAACCTTCTGAGAACAGTTAACTGTAATAGCAGAGGAAGGAAGGGAAAAAGAGGGGCCGAGTGCGAGAGAGACCTAACGCAGTTACCGTTTATGGGTAATACAGCAATGTGTGTGACGGTCCCGCTAAAAGTTCAGTCCTTCTTGGAAAAATGAAGGATTTTATCCTCTCAAACCCCTCCCGATAACAAGGTGTTTGTTTGGAGGCCTTTGAAGATGTAGCTAAAGAGCCTGTCAGTGCTTCCCTTAAAGCAATGTTTGGCTGTGTTTAAAAATGTTGCATAGATCCATGTGGTAGTTCCAGAGTGTACAGACATTCTCCATAGAAGTCCAAGTGCTGAGTGAGTGACAGTATTTGCACCTTCAATGAAGAGGGTCTCCAGATATCACTGTTTTCTATGTATCTGGCCCTTTGGAGTTAAATTTGCGAGGGCTTAATTAAAACGTATCACTGCTATTAAACCGAAGTTTTCCGGTGATTCGGAATTTCTCATTGTGTGGACTGCTCCATGCTTTGGTCCATGATATGTACCCTTGCCCACTTTTATATGTTATGAAGAAAAAGGAACCTACCAATTTGCTATAAAGCAGTGGTGGGCGACCTGTGGCCCACGGGCCGCAAGCAGCCCGTCAGGGTACTCACTGGCAGGCCACCAGACAGTTTCTTTACATTTGCATGGCCTCCCGCAGCTCCCATTGGCCGCGGTTCGCTGTTCCCGGCCAATGGGAGCAGTGAGAAGCGGCAGCCAGCACGTCCCTGTGGCCTGCGCTGCTTCCCGCAGCTCCCATTGGCTGGGAACAGCGAACCGCGGCCACTGGGAGCTGTGAGTGGCCGTGCAAATGTAAAGTAACTGTCTGGTGGCCCGCCAGTGGATTACCCTGGTGGGCTGCATGTGGCCCGTGGGCTGCAGGTTGCCCACCACTGATATAAAGAATGATCTTTTAAGATTGAAAACCCTCAAAGGAGCCCAAAGGCATTAGATGCCTAACCTTGACTTTCAATGGGAGTTGGACAGCTTGGACAGTTATGACTATTCTTATAGTTTACGGATCATTACACTACATTTTGTGATGGTTTCTCACAGTGCCCAGGATTGAGAAAGGCTTGTTGTTGCTAAACTGAGTGTCATCTTCCTGACACCACCAGTCTGCGTAGCCACTCAGATGTTCTCCTCATGGCTCTGCCAGCCCTCACTTTGCCTTGCAGGTCAACAGTAGGTGTACCCCAGCCCCGCTGAAAGTGTCCTCCCTGTCAATGGACACACTCAGGTACAAGTTAAGCTGTCCTCAAAGGAATAGTATGCACACAGCTTGACTGGGTACAACTCAGGATCAGGTCCTTTGTTTCACTATGAATACATCTCTGTTATTATCATATATTCATTATCAAAGATTGCGATCTTAGAGATAGTGAGTAGGGATAACAAGTGGAAGCAGAAATGGTTACATATAAAACACAGGTATAACACACTGGTTAGAGTCTAAACTTAGACTGTTAAAGTTATTTGTCTAAAAGTAGTCTTATTTCACCCAAAGTTCCTTGCAGCATTTCCAACCAGGACAGGTTGGGATCCCATTTTCATGAATGTAATTGCACTGCCCGATCACTTACCCAGAATCAGGACGATCCCCATTGTTCCTTTCCTGGGGTGCTGGCTCCAACTTGTCCTCACATACTCCTGTTGACTCCATATGTGAAACAGGCTTCCATTGTGTTGGCTTGCAATGCTTAATTTACAAAGGATCTAGGTAGATAGGTAAGTCTACACCACTTTGTCCAGCAAATTTGTTTGACAATCCTGGCTGGAACACAGACTCTAAAATATATTTTTAATACATATGTACAACTCCTTAAATATCATCTGTACACATACTCTATTTCATAATCATTGTGAGTTATGACATAAGCTTTTATATGCAGTGGTGTTGTAGCCAGGTCAGTTCCAGGATATTAGAGAGGCAAAGTGGGTAAGGCTATATTTTTTTATTGGACCAACTTCTGTTGGTGAGAGAGACAAGTTTGAGCTTACACAGAGCTCTTCTTCAGGTCAGGGAAACCTACATAGAGTGTCACAGCTAACTGCAAAGTGGAGCAGATTGAAATGTGTGTTATCTACTTATGCTAAACAATCTGTTCCACCTTGCGTTTAGCTTTGATACTCTATGTAGGTTTCCCAGACCTGAAGAAGAGTCTGTGTAAGCTCAAAGCTTGTCCGTCTGTCTGTCTCTCACTCTCTCTCCAACAGAAGTTGGTCCAATAAAAGATATAGCCTCACCCACCTTGTCTGTCTAATAAGCTTTTATAAGACACCTCACGTGGTCCATTTTGGATAAATACTATGAACGCAGTGTGCTAGGTGCAGTGAGTTTGTCAGGCCTGGTAGGAGTTGCTGTTTTAGAACAATGAACGTTTTGCCAGCTGGTACCAATCGGCCTTTGTGTCACACACGGCACATTTTAAAAAGCTTTGAAGGTTATCTTCAGTATGTTTTCCCTATTCAGTCACTAACCATGGACAGAATTGTCAAAAGTGCCCATGTGACTTAGGGCAGGAGTGCAAGTTCCAGTTATTTCAATGGGACTTGTGCTCTTAAGTCACTTAAGCACTTTTGAAAATCCCACTCCATGTCTCACCCAACTCTCTGTTTCTGTACTTCAGTAGTCTGTTCTGTACTAACAAATCTGATCAATTTACAACTTGCAAGGTGAAACAACGGGATACTGTTGAGTAGGAACTGATGAGTTGGGATCTGACATACTTTTGGAAAGGCAGATAGTATGGACAAGAGTTAGATATGTGTATAACTCTTGTTGAATTGTCTCTCATCTCCATCAAAGGCAACCGTGTCTCAATGACTAAAAAATAATTTGGTTTTACTAAGATATGAGAGAAATAAATAAAAACCACCCCAGAGTTGTGTGAAAACTTGGTTGGCTGGTGAATGGGAGGATCAAAAAGATTGCATATGAATCCAAGTGTGACATTTTGCTCCTGTATATTTGTGCAGCTGTCACTTATCTGTGTGGAGAGTCTGCTTTAGGCCATTCTTAACTGGGCATGACCACATGTCTTAATGCTTGTTAAAATCTAAAGCACCATCAATACCCATCTGACTGAAAAGGTTAACTTAATGCTTCCCCTCCAACAGCTTTACTGTGATGTGATGTATGTTTCTGAAAAATATTCCCAAACAGTTCAAGCTCAAATTTATCTGTTATAAAACAAGTCCTAGTAAAATATTTTACAGGTTGTACTTCTTGGTCAGTTAATTTCTGGTCTGTTTACAAAGATACTCTTCTATTTAGTTTACATACTGGAGTCTAGGAAATATCTCTTCTTTCTGTTGCCACCTACTTCTCAAATTAGCAAAGTGCAGTGTTAAGCTCTATAATGTGTAGATTTGTATTAGGGATAGGCAAACCAGTTTGGAGAAAATAAAAGTGAAACCTGCCCTTTGCTCAAAGCTTGAATTGAAACTTCCTAGTAGTTTGAAAGAATACCATGAAGTTTTGGTGTCCTTCATGCGATAACACTTCCTATTTTCCTTTTCTTTTCACCTGATGCTGGAAGCAGAAGTGTTGAAATGTTAACTAGCTTGAACCCAAGCCATGACTATGAATAAACTCACAGTCTCTGATATAGTTCATATTCTGATTGGAAACTTGGCACGTGGTCCCATTCCCTATATAATACCATCTATAGAACTATGTTTAGCCCATCTGGAACCAAGAAGCACTGGCAATCTCAAGAAATCCTGTTTCTGTGAGACTTTTGATGCAATTTGGAGAGCCAAGAGTTCTAGATATGTTCTGAAATGAACCTCATAACCCTTTCAACTTCACTCATCTATAGTTTGTATATGCTCTCATGTTGTTCTCTAATGCAGATTCAACTGTATTACTGCTGCCATATAGAGGTTTCCTCTTGATATGGTATGATATAGGACCGGAAAAGTGTAGATTCTATTTGAATTTGTTGTTTAAGTGGTTTTGATTTGATTAAGTACGTAATAGCTTATCTGGCAAACACATTTTGATTACTTTCACTGCTGGCAATTACATTCCTATTTAATTTGCTAGGCTTGTGTTTTTTACACAAGAGAAGAAATAATGGAAAAGTGTCCCTATGTTGAATGATTACTTTACTGGCAGTACCCACTTAAATGCAAAGAGAAGTAAAGTGTGATCGAAAGGTGGTGCAGTGTAAAGATGCTGCATTGGCGCTGGGTGGAATATTTTAGGATTTGTTTTCATCTAATATGAGTTAGGTTGAAGGCTGGATTCATGAGATAAAGTTACATAGAGAGATGGCTTACGCAGTTCCTATGGGCCTTGCATGCAAATCAGGATGAAGAATTCACTGTGTGAATATCAAAGTTCTGGTATATGCAAACTCTAGATAAACAAAACGTAGTTCAGTGCAAAGATTTACACTCAACTGGGGTTGTGGGAAGCAACAAAAGTTTAGTAATGTTAGCTGAAGAATACAAGCAGGTGACACAACTTTATCAGGTAGTGAGAAAGAAACCCATAGACTGTATTAGGGCTAGAGTTCTCCTTAGCCACTAACTTCATAAGAGTGTTGTTGAACTCTGGTAATCCTTAACTATTTCCTATTTCCCTATAACTTATTTTGGTATAAGCCCATGTATACAGTAAAACCGAATCCACTTTTGTGATAAATAAAGTGGGGGGACAGCTCCCTTTGCTGGACAGCCAGCCAGCCAGCCAGTTAGCTGTAAAATCCCTCTTGGTAGCTGTACTTTACTTGCTTTACCTGTAAAGGGTTAAAAAGTGCCCCAGGTAAAGGAAAAAAAAAGTGGGCACCTGACCAAAAGAGCCAATGAGAAATTTTTTAAAATGGGGAAAGAAACTTCCCTTTGTCTGTGTTGTTCTTTGGGCTGCAGGGACACGAAGCAGCAATGTTATAAGCAAAAATGCTGTGTAAGACTTGAACCAGGTATGAAAAAGTATCTTCCATACCTAGAAGAAATAATTTGGATAGGGAATGTTTTGTTAGATACTATCAGGTTTATTTCTTATTTTGGCTTGGGGATCTCCTCTGTGCTAACCCCAGATGCTTTTGTTTGCTTGTAACCTTTAAGGTGAACCCCCAAGAAAGCTATTTTGGGTGCTTAATTTTTGTAATTGTTTCTTTTAAGATCTAGCAAAAAGCCCAAGTTCCAGATGTATTTTTTTCCCTTTTAAAAAAAATTTACCTTTTTTTAAGAACAAGATTGGATTTTTGGTGTCCTAAGAGGTTTGTGCATGTTGTTTATTAGCTGGTAGCCACAGCTAATTTCCTTTGTTTTCTTTCTCAGCTCTTCCCCAGGGGGGTGGGGGAAAGGGCTTGAGGGTACCCCATAGGGAGGAATTCCCAAGTGCTCCTACCTGGGTTCAAAGGGGTTTTTTTGCATTTGGGTGGTGGCAGCATTTACCAAGCCAAGTCAGAGAAAAGCTGTAACCTTGGGAGTGTAATACAAGCCTGGAGTGGCAAGTATTAATTTTTAAAATCCTTGCTGGCCCCCACTTTCTGCACTCGAGGTGCCAGAGTGGGGATTCAGCCTTGACCGCTCTAGAGGGCTGTACCGCTTTCACTGTGCCAGGATAGTTAGTAGTACAAATTTTGTGCATCAACAAGCTCTTAGATTTTAAGGTTTTGGGACAGTGACTGTCTCTTATTATATGTATGCATAATACCTAGTGCAATAGGGTCCTGATTTTGGCTGTAGCCTCTAATAACTACTATAATACAAAAAAGTAGTCATAATAATACTGATGTGCTAACTTTAATTCCTGAAAGAGACTAGTGTATAATGCAGTTAGGACCAGACCTAGATTTTCCAACGTCCTGTGTGAAGTGAGATATGCAGCACCCCAGTTAGGTGTTGGTGAGTCAAGCATAGGTTCATGGCTTCCCTGCATGAGTGCGAGTATGTCTACACTGCACACCTTACAATGGCGCGGCTGTACGACCACAGCCATGCTGCTGTAAGGCATGCAGTGCAGCCGCGCTGTCGCCAGGAGAGAGCTCTCCGGTCGACAAAAATAAAACCACCTCCAATGAGAGCCAGTAGCTTTGATGACGGGAGAACATCGCCTGCTGACAAAGCACTGTCCACACTGGTGCGTTCGTCGTTAAAACTTTTAGTCATTCAGGGTTTTTTTCCCCCACACCCTGACCGACAAAAATTTTAACGACGAAAGTGCAGGGTGACCAGATGACCAGAACAAAATATCGGGACACATGGGGGGGCGGCCACAGGCTCACCCCCCAGCCATGGCCGGGTCTAGGTTTTTTGCCTCCCCAAGCAAAAAAGAAAAAAAAAAGAGTGCCACCGAAGCAAAATATCAGGACAAGTGGCATCCCGACTGTACATCGGTCGGGACGCGGGACAAACAACTAAATATCGGGACCCAGTCCCGATTTTATTGGGACATTTGGTCACCCTAAGTGTAGACGAGATCTGAGACTTTGTCCTCTGCATAGTTTAAAGTTACCACTAAACATTATATCCATAGGGAGGGGGTAACATTCTGTCAGAAACAAGATTTTTCTTACAAATCTGCAGCAACCATCTAGGTTGCTGGCACATTTATTTGTGATCTTGCTTGAAAATAGAGAACAAAACAGTACCAGAAACGATAGTGATGGGCACAATACTCTATCCTCAGTTCTCTAGGAAGATACTCAATTCTCTAGGAAGAGAAGAGAAACTTAAAGGGGTTAAAAAGAGCCAGGAAGGTTTGGAAGCTTCCCATAAAGATGTGATAATGGGAAATAGCAGACCAGAAAAATGGTGTGCTTTAAATTTTAGTTAGAATGGAGCACATTTTCTCTGTAAGGCTTGATAAGGAATGAACTATGAACATGTTCTTCATCTACTTATTTCAGCTGGGAGCAATATTGCAGCAGGACTCTTTTAATATAAATACAAACAAAGTGGTATTGCAAGTAGGGCTATCAATTAATTGCAGTTAATTCATGTGATTAATGCAAAACAAATTAACTATATTAAAAAATAGTTGCTATTAATCTCACTGTTAAACAATAATAGAATACCAAATTTAAATGTGTTATAAATATTTTTGGATGCTTACTACATTTTCAAATATATCGATTTCAATTACAACACAGAATACAAAGTGTGCAGTGCTCACTTCGTATTATTTTTGATTGCAAATATTTGCACCATAAAAAAGATGAATGAAGGAAATAGTATTTTTCAGTTCTCCTCATACAAGTCCACTCAGTCCTATTTGTTGTACAGCCAATTGTTAAGACAAACAAGTTTGTTTATATTTACGGGAGATAATGCTGCCTGCTTCTTTTTTACAATGTCACTTGAAAGTGAGAACAGGCATTCACATGGCACTGTTGTAGTCGGCATGCTAAACATTCATATGCCCCTTCATGCTTCAACTTGTGGGCTCTGAAGTTTTACATTGTTTTGTTTGAAAGCAGTTATGTAAAAAAAAAAAAAAAATTCGAAATCCTGCTTTGTAAGTTGCACTTTCACGATAAAAAGATTGGTACTCTTTGGTACTTGGTACTCAGTATTAGGAGGTGCCATTGAGGGGCAGAGTAGGGGTACTGTCAGGAAGCAGGGCCTGCTACAGAGCCAATCTCTGGGTAACGTAATGAATGCAGCTGTCCTGTAGTAGGGTGCTTAACTGGCTACACTGCCTTATTGGAAGAGTCATCAGATGGGCTCTTAAACCAAACAGCAGTTCAGTGGCTGCTCAAAGCATTTGCCCACAGCTGCGATAGCTCCTGTTCCTGACTTATTCCAGCCCTGCTCCTCCCTTGCCTCACTCCAGATAACCTGGTTCTGACCCTCGGCTCTGATTCTGGGCTATCAATGCCTGCTCTAACCACTGGTTATGACTGCCGACGTCACTGACACAGTGGAGCTGAGGTAATAGTGCCAAGAAAAGCATTTGAAGCACTGATGCCCAAACTTGCATGCACTTTGGAACTTTTAAAGAGCAGTGACTATCGGGCCAAATAATTTACCAATAAAATTGTTGACGGGAGTCCAGGCTCCAGCATATCATTGATTCATCACAACCATTAGAATAATTGCATGCAGATTTGCTGTGGGTGAAGAGCAGGGAGTGGTTGTTCCTTCTGATGTCATAATGGCGTTTCTTAAAAATTAGCTGAGCTGCTGGCCTGACCCTCTCTTTAGCCTAAATAATTGTAACAGTTAGATACAACACTTAATTTAGGTTACAGTTAAACTAACTCACTGAAATATTGCTGATGCACAATATTTCAATACATGCTAATTATATAGAAAGTTGGAAGAGACTGTTATTAAGATCATAAGAGACAAAGACAAGTCTTTATATGTTAAATTTCTTTAAGGACCTAGTTTAAATGTAATTTCAAACTAATAACCAGATTTACATGTAAATGCACAGAAAATTTATCCTATACTTAAGGAATACTGAAAATTTGGGGCAGACACACTGGTTATCATACATAACAAATAGGTCAAATGCCTGTTTTAAGGGGAAAAACAGAACTCATTCTTTACTATGGAGAAGCCAAGAGTAGCAGTATATTCCTAATCCCAAAGATCCGTGTAATTACCCAGTCTCGGAACTACAGTTCTGCCTTCTTTTTTTTCCTCTCAAGAGGCAGTGCAGAAAAAAATAAACACATTTTGTATCATGCCAACTATTGTGAACTAAACGATGAAGTCCCCTGAGGCCTGTGTTCAAACAAGAATGGACAGAAACAGCAGGTGAATGTTTTCTTAAATTTAGAAATAATTGCTTGTCTCTTTGAGCCTATTTTGTGGCAGGGGAATGGAGACTAGATGACAATCAAAATTTGCACAGAATGAAAGTCTCCAATGATCCTTGTTTGTTGATTTTTTGCCCTGTTGTGGAATTTGACAACAATAAACCAGGAGGCATTGTGGAGCTCTGGCTAAGCCAGAATGCAGCCAGCCATTTCCTGAGTAGACCAGGTTGACTTAACCAAGTCATACCTGTGCTCTATTTTACTTCAGTAGTCACCACTTGTCAGTTAGCTGAAATTCCATATACTGGTCACCATACACAAACTTTAAATGTTCTAGGCATAGGCTAGCCACTACCATAGGCCTTACCATTTCTGACCAACATTATATAGCCTACACTGAAGGGGCAGGAGAGCTTTCTCACTTCCTGCAGCAGTACAAGTAAACACAAATGGAGCTTAACATAAGAATGGCTATACTGAGTCAGACCAATGGTCCATCTAGCCCAGTATGCTGTTTTCTGCCAGGGGCCAACGCTAGATGCTTCAGAGGGAATAAACAGAACAGGTAATAAGAGAGTGATCCATCCCCTGTAGTCCATTCCCAGCTTCTGGCAAACAGAGGCTAGGGACACCATCCTGGCTAATAGCCATTGATGGACCTAATCTCCATGAATTTACCTAGTTCATTTTTGAACCCTGTTATAGTCTTGGCCTTCACAACATCCCCTGGCAAGGAGTTCTGCAGATCGACTGTGCATTGTGTGAAGAAGTACTTCCTTTTGTTTGTTTTAAACCTGCTGCCTATTACTTTTGTTGGGTTACCTCTAGTTCTTGTGTTATGTGAAGAAATAAATAACACTTCCTTATTCGCTTTCTCCACACCAGTCCAAATTTTATAGACCTCTATCATATCCCCTTTTAGTCGTCCCTTTTCAAAGATGAAAACTCCCAGTCTTTCTAATCTCTCCTAATATGGAAGCTGTTCCACACCTCCAATCACTTTTGTTGCCCTTCTTTTCCAATTCTAATATATCTTTTTTGAGATGGGGCAACCATATCTGCAGACAGTCTTCAGGATGTGGGCATACCATGGATTTATAAAGAGGCATTATGATATTTTCTGTGTTATTATCCATCCCCTTCCTAACGGTTCCTAACATTCTCTTAGCTTTTTTGACTGCTGCTGCACATTGAGCAGATGTTTTTAGACAACTATCCACGATGACTCCTACATCTCTTTCTTGAGTGACAACAGCTAATTTAGCTTTCTTTAGAAAAACTGGAAGACTCATTACTTTGCCAAGCTGTGATGCAGACAAGTATTAAAATAATGCTTGTCTCATTGACTTCAATGAGATGTAAGCATTTGGTTTTGAGCCCTTCCTGAATAGGGATGCTTTCCTAAACCAGGGCTAAACTGTTGTTTCAGTTGAGGCTGCAGGGGAAAACACTGTTTGGTTTCTCTTAGACCCTGGTAGAAATCAATAGGATTACTCATGATAGTAAAGTTAAGCACAAGTGTGTTTGCAGGATCCAGGGCTTATTGAGATCACAGATATCTCAAGACTTATAAGCAGCATTTTCAACATCAACTGTTAAAAAATCCTGTGTCAAGCCCTCGAAAATTATGAGATTGGCTTAAGAATCATGAGATTAAAAAAATATAATTACACGTTTGGTTCTTTTTATTTGTCTTCTCATATTAGTGTTTAAAGTTTACACTATCAAGCTTTTCTCTGAAGCCATGAAGACTAGAAACTTTTTATTATGAAAATTGAGATTCTCAGGTGATTGGATTGCAGGAGCTGGGGCTTGAAGAAAAACTGAAAATAGCCCAAGTGTTCGCAACATTGTGTAAGGCATCCAGACCTCCCAGCAAGGAGCACTAAAATAAAATCTTATAGCAAATTGCAAGCTTTGTTTTATTCAGAGAGCTTCATATTCATAATATGCTTTGAAATGAACCCTCTGATCTGAGTGAGCTGCAACATCCAAACTTTAAAAAAGAAATGATTGAGACAGAAAGTTGCTTCCAGCACACTATTCTTTCCCACCCTTTCTATGTTATTGTAGAGCATATCACTTATGAACATTTTAAATTGCAGTATATATGGCGGGGAAAGCCAATAAAGAAAAGCTAACTCACTTAAATGTTGTCGTACATTTAATACAGGAATATTTTATTAAATAAACAGAGCATACTTTAAGTACTTCTGTGTGTAGTGAAAGAAAGGGAGGGAAGAAGATCAGTGCATTCTGGGGAGCAGAACCCTTTTAATTAAAAATGCCAGGGTAATTTGTTTCATTCTCTGAGCCACTGATATTTTGCCGTTGGGCTGTTGTGTGGACTTGTCTGCCATTTGTCTGAATATAAATAACTATAATTTTCACACTTGTCTCTTCCTGCCGTTTGTCAAAATGGTTGGTTAGAGTATCAAATTAATTTCATATGCAGTGAGCGGGTTTTTAATAGTGAGGCTTCTCAACAGCAAGGTATTTTATCTTTCATAAAAACAAACCAACCAGCTTCACATAAAAACGCCGGGATTCCACACGACAGACATTTGACAGAGAGCATGAAGGGGGAAGTACTGTCTCTGAAGCCAGATCGTTTCTCTTTAACAGACCCATTTACATGAAGCCATGCTATAATTGTGTGGGAGGCTGAACTTGCAGGCTGTATGACAGATAAATAGCAGCACGTGGCAGAGCGTCTACCCTAGAAAGTAAAATAGTAGCTGCTGCTGGGATCCACATTTCTCCTTTTTTGGGGTGGGGTGTTCTTCAAGTGAAGAGGGGGTCCCAAGAAGGTGAATACTCCCTTCAGATTCCCATGGAGCTTGGGGGTCAAGGGGAAATGCAGATCACCTTGGCTACTCCCCTGCCCACAGACAGATTTCTGGATACAAATACAGTCCTCTGTATTTCCAGGAGAGGAGGACGGTGCTACTTGCCTCCTGCGCTGTGCAGTCAAGGTCAAAACCTTGCCTGGAAAATCCCTCTCAATGTGGCTATAGTGGGCACAGCCAGGCTCTGAGCTGATACACTGGTGGGTTAGTTGTTTCTATATTGGTGCTTCCCCAAACTATGCAAAATGCTTTGGTGTGCAAAACTGAGACTAGTCTTTCTTAAAGAATTCCTGGTCACTCCCAAGAAATACCAGGAGAACAGTTTGCCTTGTGGTGTTTCTCGTGTTGCACTTCAAGTCTAGGGTCTGAATGTGCAGAACTGCTGAAATATGGAGGCCAGGAACAAAAGTTAACCATACTTTTCCGAATCCCAGGAAAAGGTTCAGTTTGAGATTAGAGTGAAGGCTTCTTATTTCTGTTAGTTTTCTTTCCTTTGCTATGTTGGGAATGGGGATACAGGGCCTGGCCTGGGGCAGACCCTTACCGACAATGTGAGCCCCCTTAGGAGACAGGCAGACTGGTAAAGTCCAGGGAAGAAAGGAGATCTGACGAGACAGACCTTAAACCACTTGCTACATGGTCCCTGTGCTGGGACCGAGGTTAGAGGGAGGGACGAGTTCCCCAGCAGCCTCACTGAGGAGGCCAGCATGAAGACTCCGGACACGAAGGCCAGAAGGACTGGCTGGATCTGAGCTGGTGACCTGATGGCATGTTTTGGAACTATTGTCAAGTTGAGCTCTGGTCTACCCTGACATGGATCAAACTAAATGTGACCTGGATGGAGGGTTGAGTCACAAGACATAGGGGCCCACCAGCAGACCCAAATGGTCAGTCAGCAGGGCTACAGAGAGGAAAACTCTACAGTGCCACAGCCAGCCACAAGGGGGTGCACCAACTGGTGAGTCACTTTGTCACAGATGCACAAGGAATGCGAGACTGGGCACTGTCGTTCTTTCGGTTAATTCTACACTGAAAGTTTTTATCACAGGCTTTGTATACTGCTTGTTGAGTGGCATACTGGTTAGTTAATCAGTTGACTAAAACGGCAAGAAGTCTGTTCAAGCAGGGTGAATTCAGAGGGTTGCATACCAGTAATACTTTGAGAGTTACAGCTGCCCCCTGTATTAATATGGTTGGTGAATGGTTGATTTGTGATAAAATTGGACACAGGTGTAAAGTTGTTCATGCATGTAACAAGGAAGGGCTTGTGCCATTGAAACAGGTCAAGCTGTGTAAATTTGAAAGGGATTTCTTTTTGTGAATCAGTATGATGGAAGAAAAAACACTTCAGTGATAGCCTATGTAATCTCCTCCTCCCCTCAAACTGGTTATAATTAAAAAGCTGAGCCGGTGTGCTGGTTATGCATCTGTGAGCGCTATACATGACAATGGCTGAGCTTGGGTCATAGCTCTTGGTAAAGCACTAGCATCAATCTGCTCCTTTAATTACCAACCTTACACGGTAGCAGAAAATTACACAAATCTATATGAGACATATGAAAGTTGGAACACCTTGGAGAGATTGGGTGTCACCCTCACCCAAATTCGCACATGGATTGTTAGCCTGTCAGGTTACACAATTTGCTTGTTTAAAAGGGGAAGGAAAAAATGTAAAAATTAATAACCATATTGGGTTGTGAATAATCTCTGAGCTATTGTGTGCCAGCATCTGAGACCCAGAGGTGAAAAAAAAATCCATTTTACCATCCACAGGCCAGTAGGTAGGTCACTGACTCTCTGCCCTTAGGCAGGCAGGCAGGCAGGCAGACTTGCTACCCAGCATCTTCAGGACATGACACTTTCATGTGTAACCCTTAGAGCTGTGTTTCAGTGTGGTGCTCGAGGATAGAGCCACTTAAATCATAGGTGTGCAAGTTAATGGGGTGTTAATTGACTAGCAGGAGAGTATAAGCAAAAAGTACTCTTGTGTATGGCTGAAGTAAGTGCATTTGATAATTTCTGGAATACAAACAAGTTTGTTGTCTGCAGCAGATTTGGTTAGTTTGCATTTGCAGGTTTGAAAAATCCTAAATTGCACAGAATGTAGTTCAGAAGCTCTGTGGCAAGAAATCGACTGCTTAACGGCTATGCTTTGGTGGTCTCTAATTTTAGTGTAAATTTGGTGTCTGCCATAAGTGACTGGCAAGGCCAGCGGTAGAGCTGGGAATGGAACCCAGGTCTTCAGTCCTGTGGTCTGTCCACTAGGCCACACTGCCTCAACACCATCCCACCAATCAGACCAACATACCGTATTAATAATATACAGGCAACTCCATATCCATCACAGTATGTTTGGCTAAATCTTAGATATTATTATTATTACTGCAAAGCCATTGATTGGCAATACTGGAGAAGGATAATGGGTATATCTCTTCTGTGGAGCCACATGGAAACCCTGTGGTGATGACTGTCTATACCGTGTCTTTGGAGATGATCAACACCCACCACAACACAGATTTCAGGATCCATGGGTAGAGCCCTACCAAATTCATGGTCCATTTTGGTCAATTTCATGGTCATAGGATTTTAAAATTAGTCACTTTCATGGTTTCAGCTGTTTACATCTGAACTGTCATGGTGTTGTAACCGTGGGCGGTCCTGATCACAAAGGAAGTCAAGGTGGGGGGGGTGTCACAAAACAGTTGTAGGGGGGTTGTGGGATTACCACCCTTATTTTCTGCAGCCAGGGGAGGTTCCTGGAGGTGGGTCTGATCTCCCCTCCGAGAGTGGCTGTGCAGGGGAAGAGGAAGTCCTGTCCCATCTCAGCCCTGCTGAGACTAGCAGCTGGAGTCCCGTGCACTTCAGTAAGTCTTTTGATACTGTCTCACATGACCTTCTCATAAACAAACTAGAAAGGAAGGGCAGCCAGCTTGTCCCTCTGCCCACGCTGCTTCCCTCAGCCCCCATTGGCCTGGAGCGGTGAACCGTGGCCAGTGGGAGCTGTGATCGGCCGAACCTGCGGATGCGGCAGGTAAACAAATCAGCCCGGCCTGCCAGGGGCTTTCCCTGAACAAGCAGCGGCCCTAGTTTGAGAACCACTGGCCTAGATTAACCCACAACTGGTTGGAAAACTGTACTCAGAGAGTAGTTATCAATGGTCCACTATCCATCTGGAAGGGTATATCAAGTAGGGTCCTTTAGAAGGGGAGCTTATGGAATCTCCATCATTGGAGGTTTTTAAGAACAGGTTAGACAAACACCTGTCAGGGATGGTCTAGATAATACTTAGGCCTGGCTCAGTGCAGGGTACTGGATAGAATGATGGCCTGTTGAGGCCCCTTCCACTCCTACATGTCTATGATTCTAATAACTAAATATAACCACGTGAAATCATGTTGTTACAATGCCTAATGCATGTACCAGGATAGCCTATCACTTTTATCTGTTCTAAAACTTTACAAGGCTTGAGATAAAGATATTTGTGTCCATTTTTTGCTTATTCCTATATTCTTCTATGACATCCATTCAAAGAACTGGACTGACATTTATGCATGAACTGTGAACAACAGGCACTCAAAATTATTCATAGCTAACAACAGGATAATTGTTTCCAAGGAATAAAAATGGAATGGGTTTTCATTGTTTGAAGAATGAGCAAAGATACTGGTATTTAGTAAAACACATTCACAATCCATCTCTGAAATAAGCATTCACAGTTTATTACAAATATCTCATCATTTTACTGGAATGGATGTTTTGTAATCTGACTTTATGTGGCAGAGCATATAGACTGTGATACAGCATGGCCAGAGGGCAGCAGGAGAGTGTTTTTTTTTTTTGAAGCAGAAAAGAATTTTATTTGTGTAACACTTACAAGGAATCACCAAAAAGGATAAAGCAAAACTATGCAACAAAACAAAAGCAAACACAAGGTAGGTCTTCCACCCTCCTGAGTTACCTGGTGGCCTAGAGTGGGGGGGCTTCCTCGACACTCATGGTTTTCCACCCCCTCGAGTTACCTAGTGCCACGCCCAGTGTCACTGATTATTCCTCTCCTGAGAGTGCCCGACAAGATGGGCACGGCTGCGGGGTGGGCGGTTTGGGGGTGGGGAGGACGTACACCACGTGTGGTAGGATCCCTCCTAGGTGACAGTGATGATGGTATCCACAGAGGCAACGGCTGGGGCTGGGGTCTCTCGCTCTTCCCCTCAATCAAAGGGTCAGATGGAGCGAACCGGACGGGGTCACCGAGCAGAGAACCTCGGACAGCGCCCACCGCTCCTCGAAGGCGTCAAGGGAGTCGGTGGACGTCGCCCAGAGGAACTCCGCCCGGATACGTGAATGTACTGAGGATTGGAAAATGGCCCTACAATCACAGGATGCTTCATTAGCCAACCTCCCCTCTCTGGTTTTATAAATGGCTGTTTTAGCTAGGGCTAGGAAGAGGTTAACCAGGAGATCTCGTGATTTTGTGGGGCCACGGATGGGGAGTGTGTAGATAAAAAGGTGAGGGGAAAAGTGTAGCCAAAAGTGTAATAAAATATTCTTGAGGAGCCGGAAAAGGGGCTGCAGCATGGCACACTCTAAATATACGTGCGCCAGGGTTTCCCTCACGTTGCAAAAAGGGCAAGTATCCGGGATGGGGGTGAACCGTGTCAAAAACACGCCCGTGCTCACAGCTCCTTGAAGGAGCCGCCAACTAATGTCCCCGACGGGCCTCGGGACCAAGGTGGAATACAGGCTGGCCCACCGGGGTTGCTTACCCTCCAAAGGTGGCAGGAGGTCCTGCCACTTTGTATCGGGGCGGGACACCAGGGTGTGAGCGTGGAGGGTGTGAAGCGTGAGTGTGTATAAATATTTCTGTGGCATGATTTGGAAGCTGACCGGCTGCAGTTCATGCAGCCAGCTCGCAGTGAAAGGGTGAGGGGTTTGTTGGGATCTACGGGGTAGGGGCCCAATTGAAAGATCCGGCGGGCCTGGGGTAGAGGGTGGGCGGGGTGCGCCCTCGCTTAGGGCTCGGTTGAGATAAGCCCGAGCAGCGGGCGTCAAGGCGGCCTTCACCTCCTGAAGTATGCGCCGGGGGGTACGAGGTCTGGAGAGCCCCATGCGCCGAGCGAGCGTCAGGGGATCCAGCCAGTCTCCCCGGTTGTAGTCCAGGAGGTCTCCGATTCTCGTGACTTCTGCCAGGACCAAACTCTGGCGCACTGAGTGGGACTCCGCTGCCTGCACACGGAGCTGGGGGTTGTGTAGCAGGGGCTCCGCGAGGAGATCTGCTCCCACGGTGGCCGTCACGGACCTGGTCGTTGAAAACAGTTTCCAGGTCCGGAGGAGGTCCTGGTAGAAGACCGGCAGCCCAGAGAGGTCTTGTGGAAAACCTCTCAGACAGAGATAAAAGAGCTGCCGGTCGTATCGGAGCCCTTGGAAGCGGCGCAGGAAGGCGTGCGCCAATATGCTCCATGTCGAACTACCTGCACTATAAAGGAGCCTCTGCAGGGCCTGGAGGCGAAAGCACAGACCTGAGTGTGCAGACACTTCAGGCCCTGCCCTCCTTCCTTCAGGGGTAGATGAAGAACCCCAACAGGGGCCTAGTGCATTCCTGACCAAAAGAACTCTAGAATTGATGTCCGGAGGTCAGTCAGGAAAGCCGGGGCCGGGACCAGGGTGTTGAGCCGGTACCAGAGCGTGGACAGGACTAGTTGGTTAAGCACCAATGCTCTCCCTCGGAGGGAGAGACATCGGAGTAGCCTCGTCCATTTCCAGAGCCGCTCTATCACCCTGCCTTCTAAATTTTGCCAGTTCTCCGGCGGAGAAGGGTGTGTGGCAGAAAGGTAAACGCCTAGGTAGAGCAGTGGACCCGCGCTCCACCGGATGGTCTAAAGCGCGGGTGGGAGGGAGCTCATCTGCCACCAGTCCCCCACCGCCAAGCCAGAGCTCTTGACCCAGTTGACTCGGGTGGAGGAGGCTGCCGAATAGATGGCCTGGCAAGCCTCCACCCACGCCAAGTCCCCCGGGTCCTGGACCACGAGGAGCACGTCATTGGCGTACGCCGACAGGACCAGCCGCAGCTCCCGCTCCTGCAGCACCAACCCCGTCAACCTCCTGTGGAGGAGACAGAGGAAGGGCTCGATTGCCAGAGCGTACAGCTGGCCCGAGAGGGGGCACCCCTGCTGTACTCCTCACCCGAAGCTGACCGGTTCGGTCAGGGTCCAGTTGAGCCTAACCAGACACTCCACGGAAGCGTACAGCACGTGGGGAAAACTCACAAACTGAGGTCCGAATCCAAACGCCTGCAGAGTGCCCAGGAGGTACCCATGGTCCACTCTATCGAACACCTTCTCCTGATCAAGAGACTGGAGGGCGAACAACAGACCGTCTCTACGCCCGAGTTCCAAAAGATCTCGGACTAGAAATAGGTTGTCAAAAATGCTGCGACCTGGGACAGCATAGGTCTGGTCTGGGTGGATCACGTCTGCCATCACGGACCCTAGCCGCAGCGAGATTGCTTTCGCTACGATTTTGTAATCCGTGCTAAGGAGCGAGACGGGACGCCAATTTCGTAAATCGCGGAGGTCCCCCTTCTTCGGCAACAAGGCGAGCACCGCTCGCCTGCAAAAAGAGGGAGGACCCCGCCTTGCAAAGACTCAGCCCAGACGGTGGCTAGGTCTGGGCCAAGAATGTCCCAGAACACGCGGTAGAACTCCACGGTCAGCCCGTCCATGCCCAAAGATTTATTGGTGGGCATGCGACGGAGGGCTTCCGAGAACTCTGCCAGAGTGGGAGGCAGCTCTAGCCAGTCTCGGTCGCCCACACTGACCATGGGAAGTTCCTCCCAGAGCACCCTGCAAGCGCCAGAATCGGTTGGATCCGGGGAGAAAAGGCTTGTGTAGAAGTCACGGGCCCTCCCACACATCTCCACCGGATCCGTGAGGGGGGCGCCGTCTTCTGCTAGAAGGCAGGTGACATGTTTCTTGGCCCCCCTCGTTTTCTCCAGGGCGTAGAAGAAACGAGAGCCGCGATCCATCTCCCAAAGGAGGCGGATGCGGGATCGAACAAAGGCACCTCGGGCCCGAAGGTCCTCGAGGGCCCGGAGCTCCTCCCGCTTCTCCCGGCACGCTCCGCAGAGGAACGGGTCCTCGGGGCTGGCGGCCAGATGCCTCTCCATCTCTAAGACCTCCCGTTCCAACTGCTCTATCGCTGCACTTCTCCGTCCGCTGGTGCCCCGGGTGTAGTCACGGCAGAAGAGCTTGGCGCGCACCTTCCCTAGATCCCACCATTGCCGTGCCGAGGGAAAGGCACGCTGCTGCTCTCGCCAGGCCAGCCAAAACTCCCAGAAGGACGTCACAAAGCCCTCATCCTCCAACAGGCTGTTGTTAAAGTGCCAATAGGCCGGCCCCGGTCTCTCTGCACGGAGGGAGGCTGTTATGGTGGCGAGATGATGGTCGGAAAATGGGGCCGGCCGAATGTTGGAGGAGTGGGCCTGTGAAAGATGGAAACGGGATAAATAAATACGGTCCAACCGAGAGTGGTGTGACCGATGGGCCTCCACCCGGACAAAGGTGAACGTGGAAGTGTCATCTGGATGGTGGTCACGCCAGACGTGTACTAGGGAGTGATGTTCAACTATTTCTCGGAGAATGTTTGCAGCGGCCAGGCTCAGCTCGGCCCCTGAGTGGTCCTGTTCCTCGAGGGTGGTGTTAAAGTCCCCTCCCGGGACTGAGCACTCGTGAGAATCTAGGGTGCTGAGGAAGTCGGACACCCACTGATAGAATTGCGGACGCTTCGGGCTCGTTGTCGTTGCATAGATGTTAACGAGGTTGAGCACGAGCCCCTCCATACGGACTCAGAGATGCAGCAGGTGGCCCGGCACGGCCTCAGTGACCCCTAGCACCTCAGGCCGTAGGTTGGGGGAGAACAGGGTCGCCACTCCAGCTTGTCGGATCGTGAAGTGGCTGAAGTAGACCCCGTCCCCCCACTCCAGCCACCAGCTGTCCTTGGTGGTCGGATCGTATGGGTCTTCTGCAGGAAAACCACAGAGTACCCCCCTTCCTGAAGGTAAGAGAGCACCTGGGACCTGCGGAGAGTCATCCTACAGCCCCTGGTGTTCAAAGTTGCAATAATGAGGGGCGTCATGCGGGGGGCTGGGGGGGTGGGGGTTCCTTGTTGGCGGGGGTGTTCGCAACCCCCGGCGGGTCGCGCAACAATCCGTGACCCATCCCATAAGTGAGTAAATCGTCACAGAAGCTGCGGGCCCACCCGTAGGCCGCGGCACCGTGCCTTCCTTTCCCTTTACCCTCCTTTATAAGGGCCCTTGTGGCCTGGAGGATTTGATCAAAGTCCCCCATAGCTGGAGAGCTAGCTGTACCCTGTTGTGGGAGCCACGGATGTCTTCTAAAAACTGTCGCAATGCTTTTCGTAGCTCATGGGGGGGGTGGGGTTGCGATTTCCGGGTTATTCCCTGGGTCCACAAACAAAAGCAAAACGGTTGGGTCTGGGGGCGTCCACTCCCCTCCTCCGGGGAGCGGGTTGGCAGTCCTCCCCCCCTCCTCCGGGGGTTGCAGCTGAAGCAGTAGCAGCGTCTGAGGGCAGGCGTGGGGGGCTGGCAGGCAAGCTGGCAGCCGACCAGCACTCGAATGGCAGCAAAAAAAACAGCAAAAAAAAACCCCAAAACAAAACGAAGAAAAAGAAAAAGCATCTGGCCTGGTCGGCGGGGGGGGACTGAAGCAGGAGCAAAAAGCAAGGAAAGCCCAAGCCAGAGGGCAGCAGGAGAGTGCTAGAAGGGAGCCTTCTTCCCTGGAGAGGGAAGAAAGTTTGCTATAGATTAATTAGAGTACCTGAAGCCAATTAGAGCACCTGAAGCCAGTCACTTGATAAAACCCCCCTGCTTCAGTCAGACAAGGGAAGAAGTTGAAGCAGAGTGGATTGGTGTTAGAGCAGAGAGCAGTTTGGAGGAGAGTTTGGGGAAGTGCTGCAGTGGGCTAAGGAGACCAAGACCCTAGGTAAAGGGACACCTGGTTTGTGCAGAGGGAGGGCAGGAAGCTCCACAAGCTGAAGGGCAGGAGAGGGAAGTAGTTCAGGAGAAGGAACTGCTAGTTCAAGCGGTTTACCGCTATCCCTAGGGCCCCTGGGCTGGGACCCCGAGTAAAGGGCGGGCCCGGGTCCCTCCCTCTCCACTCCCTTCCTCTAGGACACTAGTGGGGCAGTTAATACCCCAGTTCAGGGGCGAGAAACGGTGCCCTGACCCCTCCCCAAGAAGAGAAAGCGCGAGACCCATCAAAGTAGTGCCGGCACTTTGCCACAAGACATTCACAACCCTTTTTGTTCTTATTTAGTTGTAAAGTCATATTTGCTCCAAAGCTTCCAGGATACTCACTGAATCACCTTTTTATTAATACAGTGACATCCTATTATACACCAGAAGCTTTATATACTTGGCTCATTTTATTTTTCCATCTCTCTAAACAAACTGCAACTATTACTTGATAAGTATCTGAATGTTCTTCTTGTCAAATACGTATTATCACAGCAATTTTATAGAACAAAGGGTCTTTCTGGTATTTTCCAATTTCTGAGATGGATATACAACCTTGGAGTATGCAAGTGAAGAAAAACCTAAACTTCACTAATTTTGTTCTCTAAAATATTGAAGGAGAATCAGTGTAACACAGAAATACTGTAAATAAAGCGTTGTGGTGATGGCATATGGTATGTGCCACCTTCAGAGTGCTGGTTTGACTGTGACCCAGAGTAGTAATGAAGTTATCATTTGATAGTTGTACAGTGTAAGTTGGTGGTCTTTACACTTCCTAATGTGTAGTGTGCACATCATAAAATACACCATCACCATTGATGCCTTCGGTGGCTGCCTCAGCGGAGAATCCAAGGATGAGAGGGTAAGTGAAGCGCTATTTATTTTTTACTGGGGAAAAAAAGAAATAAAATCTTGAAGCTTTCTGTTGATCGTCGGCTGTGTACAAGCTTGGGTTATAAACCCTGAATTTGGGGTCTAATTCAATCTGGCAGTGTCTCTCTAACTTTCCCTTTTCGTAGCTGTCAAAAGATCTTTTTATTTATTTATTTGTGCTGATACTGTAGCTGTTTCTGCACTTGCAGTAGATTTAGAACATTAAAACATGATGTTTAAAAGTGGCAACCAATATAACACTGAATGTCAGCAACACATCCATCATTTCACAATCCTGTTTAAAAGACAAAAAGATGAAATGTTATGCTAATGCTATTTCCAAGTTGCCTTTCTTATACTTTATTTCTGTGAAATACATAGTCTGTTAAGTATCTGTCCAGAACACACACTTTCTGTAAATTGAAAAGAAGCTGTCTGTACAATTTGTCATCTTAGTTTTAAGCACCTCTAGAGTATTCTCTTGTTGCTGTGGGAAATTATTGCATTTTTACATTGACAAGAGTGGTGGTTTTTGTTTTGTTTTTGCCTGTGGAAAAACATGAAGGTAATTGAGAAAGAGACAACTGAAGATCCTTCAAACAATGTAAAGTCCTTTCCCAACTCACACAAATACCTTTTCACTTAAATTATAGACAAGGATTTCACGTTTCACTGCTGTATCTAATTAATAAATTAAGTTATACGTAATTGTAAATCGTGCCCTCCATCCACACTGCAACAGGGCTTAGGACTAGATTTCTCCATTGTACCGTGAACCTAAACATTTGCTTCCCCAGATCCTATTTGCCTGTTCCCAGTAAAGTTCCCCTTTGTTATATGGTGATTTTGGGGTGTGTCATTTCTCTGCTGGGGTTTATATTGGTGTTTTTTATATCCTGTTTACTGGGTTTTATATTCCTTGCCAGCAATGGTACCAATATTCACTTTCCCAAGGGCTAGCACCTCTTTTGTCTCAGGCATGGTGAGACGTTACCCTGGGTGGAGGCACTGCCCAGGCATGACCAAAACAAACCCAGAACACAGCCCATGAGAGGAGAGAAACCTCTCCAAGTAATAAGCACCCGGGAAGAGACTTGAGCCTCACCTCAGGAGAGGGGCTACACATATTAATATAGAAGCATCTTTTTCAAAGCATCCCTTAGCTCTACTGTAAGTTAACACCCAATCGCTATGGACATTCACACATTCCTCATATGGGCTCACTTCTTTAGGGGGAAGTTGAATTCGTAAGTTTGGTCCTCGTTAATTTGTATAACACAGCTGACTTCCCAGCAGGAGAATCTCAGACACAGGGAGACATGGGGAAGAGTTGTTATGTTCTCGGTGTAAAGATTTTGGTGGCAAAGGATTTGGGGCCAGTGTATATTAGACAATCTCAGTGGTGCTGTGTTCATAACTAACCAGATGTGAATGGTTTAAGGCCAGATGGTGGGAAAGGGGTAAGTGCTTTCTTCTGAGTGCCTGGCGCAGGTCCATACCCCATAAAGCAGGCAGAAATGACTTTCTGTGGTGGTGGTCTGAGCTGTCCCGAGGAAGGAGTCCTGTGAGCGGACAAGCATGCGGAGGTGGCTTTGGCTGAATGTTGCCGTGCTGTTAATTTTTGTTGTTAAAGCCAAATCCCAGGGAGTATGAATTGTGACTTCCCAGTCATTGTGGACTTGCTTTAGACTGGAAAGTTTGGGAAAGGCATCTGCTCACAGGGCTCTATAACACAGCCATAAAAATAACCTACTCTATTTTGCTTCAGATCCTACCTGTTATTTTGGGTTGCTGTTCCTAATATGGTGTTTAAGGAAAATGAAATGAAGCATAGTACATGTTGCTGTGTTTTTATATCAATAACCTCTATTATGTTACCCCTTTTTCAAATGTTTTTCAGACATGCATGATGCGGCATGTTTAAATTGGTTCTCTTGTGAGCAACACTTAGTTATTTTTGAATCCTATAGATTTACAAATAACTCTGCCACCAGATGCAGCTGCTTGGGCTCGAATGCTTGTCGATGGATGCTTATCCGAGGCTGCCTTGTGATGTAGTTTGCTATTTGTATGTCTTGTCATAGTCAATGGGTCTCCACTTGCTTCTCTCCGTCGCAGGACAATTGAGAGGGTATTGAACGGTGCCTTTAGGGTTTTTTACCCAAGCATTTGTGGAAAATTATTGCTGTGAGAAGATTCCCATTTGGAAGGACTGGATTGTGCCTTTTGCACTCAGCCCTGCCGAGGGGGCAGGGTGGGAGTCTCAGCTGGCGCACACTTTCCTGAGGCTGCTGGGTGTGCATGGGGAGATTACACTTTGCTCCAGTCTAATAGGCAGAACAGATTGCTCATCCTCAGGTGTGCCAACCCTGCCCTGCTGGCTGGCATGTGGGAGTGTGTGTAAGAGAGAGTGAAAGGGGATAGGTCATGGTCCTGCTTCCTTCCAACCCTGTTGTGGGGAATTCTGCTGCCTGAGGAGAGAGTGAGCATCCCCTGTTCACAGTGATCAGCTTTCATCATAGAATCACAGAAACATAGGGCTGGAAGGGACCATAAGAAGTCAAGCCCTCTGTGCTGTGGCAGGACCAAGTAAACCTAGGCAAGCTGCACAAGAGGTGGGCTTCCTTGCCTGTCCCCATTAGCCCATTTAAGGGCCACTCACAATCTCGCCCAAAACAAATTGGCTTCAACTGTTTCCAACGCTTTTGCCTTAGATATGTCTGAATATGCTAGAGAGCACCGTTGCTGGCAAGAATGCTCATAGGAACAGTGAATTTTAAGTGAATATTGCAGGATAATTACAGGAAGCAGCTTCTGATAATGAGTATTGACACTGGAAACATGACCGACATCCAGTCTGGGAAGAGGAACATACCATGTTACCTGTGTGCCCAATCAATACAGCTTGAGTTTTCAGATCAATACCTGCAATATGTTGGTGTAAAACGGATGGTACATTGAACAGTTGTGAGCGAATTGTGGTGATTGTGGAAAATCTTAAACAGGTAAAAAGGCTAATTCAACCAATACCCTCAGATCTAGTGAAAATTATTTGTGCCATTCAGTGATAAGCTGAGTGCGCCTGCTGGATACGAATGTAACTCACAAATTGCTCAGATTTTTTAGTAGGAAAAATCATGCATACCCTCTGAGAATTTTTTCCTTCTCAGTGCAACTGCACTGCTGCTAACTATCTGGAGTTTCATAACATGTGCTCTCTGTTCTCCATTTGGATTTCTTGAACTCTAATGTGTTTTCTTCTATTTGTCAGTGAGGTGAAATTTCTGAGCCAGATTCTGCTGTTCTTGCCTCCCTTGTGTTCCTGAGTGCTCAGTTAGGTCTCTGCTGGAGGGCCACATTTTCCTATTGCAAAGTAGCACCACACAGCAGATTTGGGCCCAGTCCTGCAAAAATGTCACATGGTATGTAACTTTTTTCTCACTTGAGTAATAATTCCACTGAAGTCCATGGGACCATATTTCATGTTTTCAGGGTTAAAGGCACCTTTGACTGCCCCTTGTCTCTGGACTTCCTTGAGGGCACCCACTTAAAGGTTTCAGACTTCCAGTCATCCCCTCTCTCAGGTAAAGACTCATGTCTCTCTCCCTCCCAACCAGGTATTTAGGCTTGCAGTCCCTCTGTGATTTCCCCAGCAGGTTGGACAGGTGTGTCCAGCACCTGTGGTTAACCTTTCTCCAGGGCCTACTAAAGTATATAGCAGTTACCAACCTGCCTTCACAAAGCAAAATACATTTATTCTTAGGGAAAAAGCATTACAAAGAAAACATATAAAAACCGAGTTCCTATAGGCATGCTGAAAGCTAACCAGAGATCATGCATCAGCCTAATAGGGGTATAAGCTAAAGTCTTTCCAACCTTTCAGTAATGGTTGGGATCCCCCTTGAATTCAAAACCCTGTCTGTTTGCTGAATGAAAAGGAAGACCCCAAACTCATCCTTTGATACCAAAGGCCCTTTCTTTGTTTCCTAGTCTCTAGAAAAGCCAGCTTGAACCAGTAATAGGAAAATCTCCTCCTGGGGGGGTCCCACTCTGAAATTGTTTAAGGTCTGTGTGATTTGCCTTGATAACTCCCCACAGTTTTTAGTTCTTGGAGGAACTGTGGTAACCTCCCTCCATGGTGCTGCATACACTCCTTGGCCTGCAGTGCCGCATAGACCATTCACAAACTTAATACAATATAGGCCCACAAAGATACTGCCTGTGGTTGTGGTATCTGTAACACTACTTACATGAGCAAAGTTATGGGATGTTGGTCATTTCCTCTCATTCATCCTTCATATGGAGTTTTAAAAATAATTTAAAAACAAGTTTCTTACTGTGGTTTCATAAGATATCAAGGTTGGCACAATTACTCTGTAATTATACAGTAACTAATCAGTAGCTATTGAGAAATTGTAATGCTATGTAGTTTGGGACTATTTAATACACACATTTGCACTCTTAATTACCCCCTACTCCCACAAATATTTGACCCCCCCCCAATATAAAGCACAGTGCCAGCCATCAAACAGGAAATAACGTGGTAGCCTTGGATAATTGTATTTGTCTTCTGTGACTGAGCCATGAAACATAAGAACAGCCATACTGGGTCATGCCAAAGGTCCATCTAGCCCAGTATCCTGTTTTCCAACAGTGTCCAATACCAGGTGCCCAGAGAGAACAAACAGAACAAGTAATCATCAAGTGATCCATCCCCTGTCACCCATTCCCAGCCTCTGACAAACAGAGCCTGCCCATCCCGGCTAGTCGGCATTGATGGACCTATCCTCCATGAATTTGTCTAGTTCTTTTTTGAACCCTATTATAGTCTTGCCGTCACAGCATCCGCTGGCAAAGAGTTCCACAGGTGGACTGTGCGCTGTATGAAGAAATACTTCCTTTTCTTTGTTTTAAACCTGCTGCCTATTAATTTCATTCGGTGACCCCCCTAGTTATTGTGTTATGAGAAGGAGTAAATAACACTTCCTTATTTACTTTCTCCACACCAATCATGATTTTATAGACCTCTGTCATATCCTCTCTTAGTCATCTCTTTTCCAAGCTGAAAAGTCCAACTCTTATTAATCTCTCCTCGTACGGAAGCCATTCCATACCCCTAATAATTTTTGTTGCCCTTTTCTGAATCTTTTCCAATTCCCTCTTATCCCATGACAGCTTATGTTGCTTAAGAGCCTTTGGTGAGGGAACTTGTCATAGGCTTTCTGAAAATCTAAGTACACTATATTCACTGGATTCCCCCTTGTTCACGTGCTTATTTGTTGACCCCCTCAAATTATTCTAGTAGATTGGTGAGGCTTTGTGGTAGCCAGCAGAATGTAGTTAGGCACAGAAAGGCTAATACCTGTAGCTGCTAAAGAGTTGTAGGTGTTCACCACCTCTGAAAATCAGGTTAATATTATATAGACATAAATACAGTGGAGTCCTCAGTTAAAATAGCATCTTGATGAGCTCTAAGAAGGCCACTGAAGAATACAGCCTAGCAATAAAAGCACTAATAACATAAATTCACCATTATGTTTTGAATATGAAGATTTTTCAGTACTAGATTTCCTTTTTCTTGTGTGTGTAGGGGGGGAGGGAATGTACTAAAAACTGTTGGTGCTTGAATATTAAAATAACTCAGCGAGGGTGAGTCTTGCTTTACTAACCACAACGAGAGAGACAAGGTGGGTGAGGTAATATATTTTATTGGACCAGCTTCTGTTGGTGAGACAGACAAGCTTTTGAGCTTACACAGTCTAAACAGCTGGTTGGGAGGGATAGAGACACAGATCTTCAACCAAGAGAAGGGATAGCTGGAAGCCTGAAATCTTTAAGTCGGTGCCCTCAAGGAAGTCCAGAGGGGAGGGGTGGTCAAAGGTGCAGTTAACCCTGCATAACCACGAGTCCTGTGCAGATCTGGGTTAATACATATCCCTTAATAATCAATTACTGCCACCACTGAGCTGTACAAGGATCAGGTTTTTCCTGGGAGTTTTTAGGTGTGTATGAAATGAAGGATGGGGTTCTATGGTGTTGTCTTTCTGGGTAGATATCCAGACAAACACATCTGAAATCTCATTCCTTTTAAAATTGTACAGTTCTTTGCTCTAAAACGGACACACGTGCCTTCACACTTCATTTCTCCTAAAACTTGTGCCTTGTAAGGATAGTTCTGGAATAACTGTATCTTCAACTATTACTCACCACCGTGTTTATTTTTTCACGCTATCTTGAGTATTCATCATTTCCCCTCCCACATAAATGTGTTTCAGTACTTGCCCCAGTCCCTCGTTTATTTCCCAATTCATATATTGTTTCCTTTTTTGCAGATTTCTGTCATATAGGCACAGATTGAAAATCTTGACACTAGAACTTCAATTTCAGCTGCCTTTCTATGCTAGTGCATCACATCTCTTGCCTGGTGTTTGCATTTATCTCGCCCAAATGTTCTCTTCCACGAATGTCATCTCTCACCGAGCCTGGAATTAGCATTTTGTCTTTGTGCATTAGCATGCTGTCTTTTTTAGATAACTCATCTTGAATGTTCCAGTAATTGTGTGCAGCCAAGGGAGTTTCCTGGTGTCTGGTCATCTATTCCTAATGACTTTTGTCAGTATCCTCAGTTGTGTGTTTTATTATTGCATCATCATCTCAGTTTAATTTTTTCTCACTGTTGCAGTACGTTGATTTATTTTAATGTCTGTCTCTGCCCTTGCAGAGGGGAAACCACAGCACAGAGAAGGGCCTTGCTAAAGTATATAGAATTTATATATATATAGAATTTAACTATTGAATGGATTCCCCACTGGTAACTGGGGAAAACTATGCATGTAACATCTCCGACTCCTGACCCCGTGGAGAGCCCTCAGGCCCTGATCCTAGAATTAGGTGCCTGAGAGCTGACCCTTTGCATTTGCACAGAGCCCCATTGGCAGAACTGGGGTGCTCGCTGTGAGCATCTTCTTGCAGGATCTAGTCTCTCCTCCCATTCACTTTGGCTTTTGTTTATTCTGAACGTTTCCCTGACACTTACCTTTCTGCTTCTTCAGACCTTTGCGGAACGACTTGTTCGGTAGTTCTGTCCTTTCCGAGAGGATGGTCACTGATCTGTTTATTAGTTGTTGCCACAGAGTTTGCATTATTTAATAACCTTATTATATTTTTTGTTCCACCTTGAATTTCTGACTCTTCAACTGTGTCGTGCACCATTCACATATGAATTGCAGACTTGTGATTTACTTGATTTTCCCAAAACTTGGGGAATCAGTTTTCCCCTCTTCCGAGCCTCCGTCACACATTATGGGGCAAACTCTGCTCTCGTTTACACCCATATACCTTCATTGTCTGCCATGGAATTTCACCAGTGATGGTGAGAGCAAGATTTGGTTCCCTGTGTGCACTGGCCTACTTCAGTAACCTTAGATGCTTTGCACACAAAATACCTTAATAATTCATAATGTAACTGATTAAACAACAGTAAGTCAGACACTCAAGAAGTGTGAGTACCTGGACGGTGTGTCTTGCACATTGTTGTAATGTAATGGTAGTGTTAGTGAAAACTCTACAGTCCTGTTAAAGTATTGCTGTATTGCCAACCCCAGTGTTTTAAAAAAAAAAATCATGGGCAGGCCCCAAAAAGTCATGAGATTTTGCTTAAAGCATGGGGTGTGTTTATTTGCTCTGTGGTCTCCTAGCCATTAGGGGTCACATCTTCCAGTTTTTCTCTGCAATCTGGACAGCCAGAGGTTTACCTTCATTTTAAAATGGAAGCTGAGATTCTCACAGAATTCCCAGATTCCAGTAGGTGGGGCTTTTAAAAGGAAAATAACAACTGTTCTGACACTTAGAAAAACATCCTGAGGACGAGTGGTTAGATCTTAGGGGGTAGCTGTATCCTAGTGGCATAGGTATGGAACTGGGACTCAAAAAATCTGAATTCTAGTTCCAGTTCTGCCATAGACCTGCTGGGTGATTTTGGGCAAGCTGTTTAATGTCTGTATGCTGCAGTTTCCTCATCTGTTAAGTGGGGATAATAACGTTTACTCACCTTTGTACAGGAACTCTGAGAGCCATGATGTAACAGAAGAGCCGGATGTAAGAACATATATATTGCACTAACATGTCTGCTGTTCTAGGCCGTGTTAGTATCTGTTGGCTCACTTGGCAGCTGTTTCCCACTGGTGAGATTTGCTGCCATTGTGGGGGTAGGACAGTATATAGGGGCTGACAGTAGTGTGAATGCCCCATGCAATTTTCCTCCCCCACTGTCTTAAACCCTTCTTCTTTCAGTGGTGGTGCAGGGGCGGGACCTCGGAGAAGGGGCAAGCCGGGGGCAGGGCAAGGGTGTTCGGTTTTGTGCAATTAGAAAGTTGGCAACCCTATGTCTGGCTAATATGATGTTCACATGAGATACTGGACTGGCATTATCCAAGGGAAGTGTTGTCTATGTCCAATTATGGCCTGGGCCTGTTTGCAAGAATGGAGCCTGCTCATGTCCTTTGAGGTAACTTCCTACTCAGGTCATGGCTGCAAGTGTGAGCGGTGCTATTTTGGGCTGACTCTGAAAAAAGAGACCATAATCTATCAGAAAAGCCAAAAGTACCTTTCCGCTGTAAGAACGACACAACACTGATACCCCCTTCTCTCCCTACGCCAAGCACAGTTTTGACCCCACAAAGGGAGAAGTGACAGGCTATATGGAGTCAGCTAGGGACTTCACTATTGCTATTGATTTTATGTGGAAGGTGCTCAAGTGCTTCAGTGATGGGAACTGGTATAAACCCCTAGGATGGATGGATGGACAGAATAGATTGAGGAACTTCCATACAGACCAGTTTTAAAAGACAAAGCATTTTCAATGGGAATTTTAAAAAATCCTTTCTACAGGACTGTCGGGAAAGCTGTTTAATGCAATCTGTGTGACTATGATTTATGAATCCTTACCTATAAAATATAATAACCGTTTAGAGAAAAAAGTTTGTGTGTTTGTTCACAGCCGAAGAGTTAGGGATTAATTGGCTGTGTCTGGGCAGTTGTTTGTAGAGTGCTCACCTATAGACACTTGGGAAGTGTTGCATTTAATTGGGAGACAGCTAGTTCTGATTGTGTGTCCATTCCCCTTTGCTGGGTTTGTTTGGAGAGGGTTGAGACTTGCTAACTGTTCAGTCGTCTTAACTTGGGCTGTGTTCTAGTTAATCATCTTCCCTTTCCTGCTATTTCTTTGTGTTTGTAGAACTGTAAAGAACTGCACAGAAAAATGTACTTTTGTGTAGTGGAGAGGGAAGTCTGCCTGACCATTCAAGTCCTGGATGTTTCTGATAGGGGTTCCAACAATCAGGCCGGTAATACAGACCAATTTTTGGCCTAGAAAACCTTTCTATAGAAAAATTGTAAATCTGAAGTGGGGTTATGATGGAATTGCTGATGTGATTTAATTGTATTAGCATGAATGGAACTGCCAAAATATAATTAAATACACATTTTATATTCTTAATCTGTTTTCCAGGGAGAATACGATTGTTCATGTCGCTATCATATGTTTGACTTTTTTGGTGACATTTGCTTTAGTACACCATTTGGAAAAAGCAAGCACTTATTCTTTCAGTGCTAATTCCTAACACATTAGTTAGTTCCAAACTGATTAGCAACTAAAGTGGTATGTGGCATGCAATATGGTACTCGGTTAGTATTTCATAATTTTGGTCACGAAATACTGTTGGATGACCCAGGTGAATTACCATTTACTGCCAAGTATTGACATTAATACAGGTATATGAGATTCCTTTTCTTTTACCAGTCTAAGTGATGTAAGGCAGAAAAGCTGGTCTGAATTCTGGTGTACTTTATGAAGGTCAGACACCAAATACCCCATAGAGAAGAATGGAGTCAGTGGCCTGCTCGGCCTTTGCTGTCTTTACGTACTAAGATTATGATTCGCTTGGTGCCCACGCCTCCCCGGCCAAAGACATTTGACTCTCGTAGCATTCGCGTCTGGTGTGTTGTCTGTTTTCAGGTAGGAAGAAATCAGTATTCTACTTAACATTGCCATGTCCTATGTCAACCCTAATCTAAGTGTGAAAATGGCTAATTAACATACTTTGCTATAACAATGCGTATGTTGATCTTTGTCACTTTTTTATTGTGATTGCATTCACACAGATGTTCAAGTCAAATGAGTTAGACTGTCTTAACCATTCAATAGCTGAGAGAAGGGAATTTTGCAAGTCCACGAGGGAACCAGACCGCCCTTGGCAATGGATACTGCAAGTATCCAATCTAGATCTTCCAACTAGCCACAGCAGTAGACGGGAGAGGCAGGACGTCCCCACTTACAGGCATTAGCAGCACATCTGAGTGCACTACATCTGAAGTGATGTGGTGTGGAAGGTCAAAACCAGGGGGCTGGACTGTTGGATCTATCATGAGCTGTGCACTGGCTATGTTCGAAGCTTGTTCCTGCCACCCAGTACCTCAACTGGAGGTGACATTGGACAACTCCTTTAAAGATCTTCAAACAGAGTGCTTTGAGCTGAGATGGTAGATTAGACACCTCTTTAAATGAGTAGATGTGGCATGTCTTCCAACTGAAGGAGTAGATTCTGTAAGATAATTTGTTGCGTGATGTCAGAAGGGACAATGTTGGACGTGACTGGCAGCCAGGCTAGATTGGCTGGTCTCGTGGTGCCAGTTGTTATATGCATAGTCTCATTCAGCTGTCCGCTAATCCTGTGTGAGAGGAGCTGAGATGCACCGGGAGCAATACTCTGCTACAGAATAGCACAAAGCAAGACCAAAGCTTCTTCGTGTCTGGTCACTGAACCAGCTCATTTGCTGACCAGGTTGTTTGTTGTTTATTCAGCAAGACCTTGTTCTTTGAATGTCAAGATGTGTCCAGTGTAACACGTAAATACACAGGCTTTGGGTTGTACAGGGGGTATGTCTACACAGCGTATGCCTTAGGGGTATGTCTACACAGCGTAGTAAGTCTTGGTCTGTGTGACCTGTGTCCGCAGACTTGGTATTTCCAAGTCTGCACTTTAGCATCTGCACAGCATTGAAAAGCCTGGCCTCACAACCATGCTGGCTTGTCCAAACCGCATTTCACAGACCTGAGTCAGAATAACTTCTGTGGACATATGCTGCCCTATCTCAAGGTTCCTAGTGCCCTTGTCAGCTGTAGCTATTCTAGGGCTTGGTTCATAGTAGGTTGTGGGAGAACTTGTCTGTCCATCCCGCAGGAGTTGACTGGAAGTGTTCTGGGTGGTTTTAGCCCACAACACATCCATTTAGCCATTTTGTGTTCCCACACTCCAGCACCTGGAGCCTTCAACAGGATTCCAACCCAGTGGAAGAATTTCTCCACCTGACACTCCGTCCTATTTTGGGAATCAGGCAGAGCATCAGGTGGACGTTTTCACAGCAGTTTTTGACCTGGTGTAGGCACTCAAGGGGGGACACCAACATGCTAGTTGCGACTCAGCTGATGCGGCTCATGCTTGTTGCTTTAGCCACAGATTCCTCCTGTGTAGACCGGTGCTTCTGTAGCAGAGCCACAAGCATAGACCAGTTGGATCCCATCATCTTGCAGACCAGCAGTGCCTCCAGAACTTTTGCATGAAGAAGCAGATGTTCCTGGAGGTTTATAATCAACTTGCCCCAACCCTCCAGTGCCATGACACCCATTATCGAGAAAGGGCATGGGATGACCTGTATTAACGTTTGTGCCACTTTTAACATTACATATAATAAAACTTGCAAGTGTAGCCCTATGTATAAATTGAACACTTTATTTTACACATGTATTTACCTACCACAGAAAGGGAGACCAGTTGCCATAAAAATGTACAGACAATAACCAGACTCTGTGCAAAAACAGTGAAAGGTGCATGTTACCAAATAACATGGCCAACTATTTCTGGGTGTTCCCGGTCCCTCTGTTCTCCTGGGCCTTTCTGGTGTGTTTTGCAAGTGGGGGGCTACATCAAGACTGGAGTGGATGAATACACAGAATACCCTTGTCCGTTTCATGTGCTACTTTCATTGTCTGTAACATGGTCCAGCCAACCTCTGTGTTGTCCAAAGGCTGCATAGTCTGCAGAACACAATAGCGTGGAAGGGACTCAGGGCGTAGGGCTGGAGCAGGAGCTGAAGGTGGCAGTGGAGCCTGCAGTCTGGTAGCCACAAGTGCAAATAATAGTTTGAACAGCTCCTTCTGTGGCTTTCTGTCTTCCTCCTCCAACCTGCGGTCATGCTCCATGACCCTCTCCGCCAAGCTCTCCTCATGCCGTGCGGACTCTCTGGAGTTCCTACTCGGTGAGAAAATCACTTTAATTACCAGCCAGCAATGAATGAAAATTCATGGTAAAAGCAACAAGATGCTGATTTAGCATGGAGACGCTGTACAGGCATCCTGTATCCATGCACAAACAGCCACTCTTTGCTGTAATTTGGACTCATGTTTAAGCCAGCTATGGACCAAATACATACTTTTTTTCTGGACTTATAACAGCCCGGATTTTTGCGACTCAGTTTACAGGTCTTGGACAGTGCACGCGTGGCTGATTTCTAAGGGGCATTGTATTAGATGGAAGAGGTACATGAATATGTTAATTGTTGGTCCCCAATCCATACTTATATCAATCAGTGAGTAACTAGTAAAAATTTCATAATTGCTTGTTTAACTTTTTTCCTCGTTTTGTGATGACCATTTTGAATCCCATGTGGTGTTGGGGAGAAGAGGGAATGCTAGGTGAATGGATTGGGTTCTGCTATGAATGGAAGCACAGCAAAGCCTCAGCTTGTATTAATAGGGCTATAAGCTGGAAATCCATGTATTACATTTCTGCTGCACTGTTGCCTATTATCAGGGTCCAGCTCTGGTGCTTGTTCTGATGCTGGTTCTGCAGTGGGTGGCTCCCCAGGGTTGTCCCCAAACAGCTTCTCCAAGTACAGACCCAGGATGTGCTGTAGCTGCTCCGGTGGTGTAGCCTCTCTGATTACTGGCCTCCGAACCTTTGCCCTTTGCTCTGTGGTTGGCTCTTCTCCAGCAGTGCCTGCGACTGAGGGATTATTGGGGTGCCATCCCCACTCAGCAGACTGTCATATACCACTGTGGGCTCAGTGCTCGCTAAAGTTTGCAGTAGCTGGTTGAATTCCTCCTAAAAGTGACAGGAAGATGGGGCATTCTCAGACATGTTGTTAGAATCTTTTCACTTCGCAGTAGTCTGTCTTCAGCTGCCTGCTTCGTGCTCTGTGCTATTCTGTTGCCTGGTTGATCCCCAGCGCTGCCAGCTGCTCAGATATAGCTTTGCAGACATGATCATTTCTGGTGCTGTTGCTGAAGTCAAACCTCTTGCTTGCCTCACAGCAGATATTAACTAGAATGTGGCTATGTTCCTCTGGCCAGCTAGCAGTGCACTTGATGCAGGACTTCCTAGTGCTGACCATGCTAATACCAGTGAGGATCAACTGTGTTTCCAGTTGAGAAATCCACATGGAAATGAAGGGTTAAACGCTAAGCAGGTTAATTTGAACCAAGAGGTTGCTTCCAGTTCCTGTGAAGCCAGTGGGAAGTTCTGGGATAGAAGGACTGGGAAAGGCAGCCCCAGCGGACTGTGGGATAGCATTGGTGGACTCTCCAGACCAAGTCTGATGACCCAGACTTGAGCTACGTCCACACTGCAAAATGTCTGAGCTTTGAGTTGCATTGCAGAGGGATTCTGGCAGTAATTGAGTGGGGTTCCTGGCCTGTGTGCATGGAAGGGGGACTTGGGATTAAACCTGAGGATCTTGTATAGACATACCCTCATGTTGAACTGTTCATTGGTCTTTGTGCGATTTAGATGGAAACAACTGGAACTTGTCTTTTTTTTTTTGCATTTGCTTTAAGTCTCCATCTTTTACAACAGTGGGCCATCTCTGTCATAGCTGCACTGAAGGCTTCTAATAAACTAATAGTAATTTGTCCTCTAATAGAAATTACTATTAGTTTTTTGATGCTGGATGACTGAGGTCACAGGACATGTAATCTACTTTATTTTATGTGCCTATAATTCTAATTAGAGCTATCAGGAGTTTCATGTACGTATCAAGGGGAGGCTATGCCCCCAAATGTTTAAGATCTCAGTTGAACCATTGTATTACGTACAGGGTGAAACAAACCTATTAATAAAATACCATCTCTTCTGAATCAGGTGAAGTATGCTAAGAACCCTTGCTACAAAGGGCTAAAGAAGCTTTTTCTAGTAAACTGATTGCAATGGCCCTTGTCAGTCAATGTGTTTGATTATAGCATCTATACAGAGTAAAGCACATTTCAGTCAGATATAGCTGTCTGAATTCTTGCTGTAGAATCTCTTGTGAAGTAACTTAAACTTTTGTCCCCAAGAGGAGACTGAACTGCTCTTTGAAGGGGTAAGATCTAAGAACACTGAAATGCTGCACAGGATGGAAGAAAAATTAGCCTCAAGTTCAAGCATTTAGCAAGAAAAAATAGTGCAAGTGAAGCTAGTGACCTTCTGAGTCTGAACCCTCACACACCTTGGGCACGCGGCTTTTTTAGAGGGTGTCAAATAAATCAACATGAAGTCACAAATATATTTTTGGCACACTATGCTTTTAAGAAAGCAGTGGAATGACTGCTTTTACAGTGGCATGTTTTGGGGAAGCCATTGGTGTTGTTTTCTTGAAGGCTCTTCGCCTTTGGAAAATGCACTTAAAGGTGATAAAGTGATTGGAATAGAAATGTGTCTGGACCCCCCTCCCTCCGTGTTGCTGGTTTGCTTCCCATGGATAATGCTCTTCAGTCATGAAATTACCACCTGAAATACTACCTATATAAACACTGACTACTAAGGCCTGATCCAAAGCTCACTGACTTTAGGACGGAAGAATCCCATGCACCACTACAGACTAGGGACCAAATGGCTAGGCAGCAGTTCTGCAGAAAAGGACCTAGGGGTTACAGTGGACGAGAAGCTGGATATGAGTCAACAGTGTGCCCTTGTTGCCAAGAAGGCCAATGGCATTTTGGGATGTATAAGTAGGGGCATTGCCAGCAGATCGAGGGACGTGATCATTCTCCTCTATTCAACATTGGTGAAGCCTCATCTGGAGTGCTGTGTCCGGTTTTGGGCCCCACACTACAAGAAGGATGTGAAAAAATTAGAAAACGTCCAGCGGAGGGCAACAAAAATGATTAGGGGACTGGAACACGTGACTTATGAGGAGAGGCTAAGGGAACTGGGATTGTTTAGTCTGCGGAAGAGAAGAATGAGGGAGGATTTGATAGCTGCTTTCAACTACCTGAACGGGGGTTCCAAAGAAGATGGATCTAGACTGTTCTCAGTGGTAGCAGATGACAGAACGAGGAGTAATGGTCTCAAGTTGCAGTGGGGGAGGTTTAGGTTGGATATTAGGAAAAACTTTTTTGCTAGGAGGGTGGTGAAACACTGGAATGCGTTACCTAGGGAGGTGGTGGAATTTTTTTCCTTAGAGGTTTTTAAGGTCAGGCTTGACAAAGCCCTGGCTGGGATGATTTAGTTGGGGTTGGTCCTGCTTTGAGTCGGGGGTTGGACTAGATGACCTCCTGAGGTCCCTTCCAACCCTGATATTCTATGATTCTATGACTTCAGTGAGAGTCTTTCCACTGAGGTCAATGGCCTCTGGTTCAGAGCTTAAAACAGCAAATTCAGACATGGTCTGTTGCCTGCCCCCCTCCCCGCCCCCAGTTCACCAGCGTGCACAAGCATGTGCCTAACTTTAAGCACAGGGCTTGTGCCATTATTATCAATGCATCTATCCCACTCTTTTTCATGGAGTTGCTTGTGTCCTTAAAATTAAGCAGGTACTCTAGTAATTTGTTGTGCTGGGACCTCAGTGTCAGGAACTGGTATTTCTTTAGGTGAAACTTTTTTTCTGGAAGTACGGTCAGAATGAGTTGGCACTCTAGGCATTTCCATCACGAGAACAAAGGATATAGCAGCGCCCTTGTATGGATCCAGTAAACGCTTAGTACCTGCTCCTCTTGTGAGTCATTATGAGAAACCCGTGATTAAAGGAACCTGAATGTTTGCACATCCACCTTTATTGAGTGTATAATTAAACACATTATTCTAGTTATGTTTTCTTATTGCTCTTTTATCACCTTCCTTTATGGCAGTAGTTCTGATGTAGGCAGGTGAAATCAAGGTTGGTATTTGCCGATTATTCCTGAGAAGCTGTGACAAGGGATATTAAATTTTTCCAGAAAGCTGAGAGTAAACTTTTTTTTCTTCTTCCTGTTATTCCTCTCTCATCTTTCCTCCTCCCTCCTCCTCCTAACATAGGAAAGGGAAATCTGGACAGAGGGTGCTCTCTCTCTTCTAACATTTGCCATTGTTCGTTTCCTGTTTTTTCCCTTTCCCACTCCTCTCATTCATTCTATTTCTGCTCTTGGAAAGCAAACACTGGCCACTTACTTTGTAAGCTTCTTGGTGCAGGGAGCATCTTTTTGTTCTGTTTGTACAGTACTGAGCACAATGGGAACTTGGTCCATGACTAGGACTTCTAGGCGCTGCAGTAATACAAATAATTTTAGCTACTGTACTTCAAACATCACACACATTACGCGTCTCATGTTTTTTTAAATTCATCCAGAAGATCCCAGTGATTCCTCTCTTGGGGCAATGGTCCCTCTAATTTTTGACAGGCCGTGTGGCAAAAAATTTCTTCTGAGCAAATTGTGCTTCTGTGCAAATTTTTGTGCGCACGGTGTTTCGCCATGTGCGCGGGGTTTAGGATCTGTGTGCGCGCGCATACACGCACGTCTTAGAGGGAACAGTGGTCTCAAGTCTGCAAGACAAAGTGAAAAGACTCCCATTGACGTCAAAGGTGTATTGGATCACGCCCCAGTTGCATCTTTTTGTGCTACTCTTAGTGTGCTCTGCGTTTCTCCGTTATTTCCTTGGGCCACAGCATGAGTTCTCTAGTTTCAGACTCTTCATTATGGTAGCTTGTACGTTTTGTATGTATGTTAATACATAACTTTCTATGTACAACCCAAAATGTTAATTCATAAGGAATCACATAAATCAGGGGTTCTCAAACTTCATTGCCCGGCAACCCTCTTCTGACAACAAAAATTACTACACGACCCCAGGAGGGGGGACCGAAGCTTGAGCCTACCTTAGCCCTGCCGCCTTGGGCAGGGAGAAGCCTGAGCCCCACCACCCCAGGCTGGGGAGAGGGGGGCAAAGACAAAGCTCAAGGGCTTCAGCCCCAGGCGGGGGGCCTGTAAACTGAGCCGCGCCATGCAGAGCTGAAGCCCTTGGGCTTCAGCCTCGGGCGGTGGGGCTTCAACCCTGGGCAATGGGGCTTGGGCTTCGGCCCCAGTACCCAGCAAGTCAAACACCAGGCCTGGCGACTCCATTAAAACAGGGTTGTGACCCACTTTGGGGTCCCGACCCACAGTGTGAGAGCCGCTGACATAAATCATGCCCTCTAATTAGAGATGTGAAAAATGTGAAGATGTCAAGGCTATATATATAAAAAACAAACACCTGTATCATTTATTGAATTTGCCGTGATGTAACCTTACCAAGCTATTGGTGAATATCTTTGTATTGCCAGCCACTTTTAGTTGCATTACACTGATAATGATACCTGGCATTTAGAGCTTTACCCAGCTGGGTGTCTTTCATCTTTCAATGGGGATATCTTAAATGATTATTAGATCCATCTATATTTGTGTTGCAGTGGCACATAGGAAGCTCTGCCATGGATCCAACTGTACAAACCCAGAAGAAAATGACAGAGAGGTTCCAGTCTTTTTATTAAGATAAAAAAACAACCACAAAAACCAACCCAAACATTTTAACTCCATCTTAAATTAAACTATGAAAAATTATGTTCCTGCCTGCCCAAAATAATAAGTTATTTCCTGAAGCTGTCTTGTTCTGTCTGTATCCACCTGATTTTTTAGTTAGATACAGAATCCAGAGTTGGTCTTTCATTTGAGAACACAGTCTCATGGAAGAGAAAATGTCTCATTAAAAGCAAAAATTATATATAGCATCTATTAATCAATGGGATGGAAATGCTCTGTGCCCTGAACTCAAAAGTGTTGAAATGTATCTCTTAAGGATCAATGTTGTTTCCAAGTAACTAAAGTAAAATCAATACAAGACATAGACTTCATTTTGGTTACAAATCATTAAGTTCCAGTGTTTGCTGAACTTTTAACTACATACAAAGCTCTATAAAACTGGCTTTAAAGAATAAACTTTACTCGGTTAACCCCTTTCAGTTTTATATATAGCATATGTTTCTAGCAAGGCTTCATTCCTTAAAGAGCTACTCCTGTGGTCTGCTGTGAACCATTGTTCACAAAAAAGTGCATGCAGGATTCTGCTCCAAAGTACATTTTCCTAATATGTCATTCAGGGCTTCAAACTGCCCTTTGCTTCAATGTGAAACTATCATCATTAACCTGAACAACATTCCTCCCACTTACAGTTATTGAAACGGTAGTTTAATATTATTGTTTTTCCTTTAGCTGATGCATAAGGAAATAAGGGTGCTTCTGTTTCATTTTAGTCTGGCTAATTATTCCTGGATTGTGGGGTTTTTTTTTTTTCCACTTCATTAATTTTTTTTGTCAGACTAAGTTACTGAGCCAAAGAGAAATTAAAAACAGGCTGCAGAGGTTTCAGTTTCTGCGGCAGATTTCACTAGTGTCCGACACAGACTTGGACCTTAAGGTACAGAGGGATTCTGAAGGCCCAGAGCATAAATACCTTTTCAGTCTTATTTTTGTCCAGTATTTTGTTCTGTGCTTGTCTTCTGATGTGAACCCCCAATTCCCACAATAGTGTGCCCTTTCCTGTTTTTTTTTTTTTTAACATCTCTGAACAACGCAGAAGACTCACAATTACCACTACGCTGGTGTGTCAGTTGTGGAATTAAAATGCCAGCACAAAACCAGATCCAATACTCTAAAAGTAATGGAGACTTATAATTGTGAATGGAAATTTGACAAACCTGTTGAAAGAAGAAGAGAGGCTGCAAGAAAAATACACAAAACCAAAAAGGCAATTATTGGCGCTGAGTGAATATGGTGATAACATATTTGAGAGTGTTCTTGTAAATGAAACCTGATGATTTGATTTGCTGTTAACACATCCCCTTTTATTTATTTATTAGTGAACAGCTAGTTGAGCTAATTTTTATTCACAAGAAAAAAACATGGAAGACAAAAGTGCCAGGAATATTCACACATTTTTGGGAGGGTACAGTATTTACACCAGAAAAGCTCTTCCAGCTCTTTTGAAAAGGCCTTTTTCCATTTGCACAAAATATTGTTAAACAATTACAAACAGTGACCAAAGTCATGAAAATCAAAACCTGCCTGTGGACAATTTGTGAACAGAAAAAATGACATCCTGTTTACAAAATGTAGATCATTTAAGGAGGGAACAGAAATAAATCATGTAACTAAAGTCACCTGTCAATGCAGCAGTTGTTGAGTACCTGTGGGAAAAAGTTTGTGAATAAGCTGTAGGCCAAAATTTGTTCATAAAGCTATTTGAATAATTACTAATTTGTAAAAATTAATGGATACATCAATTTGTACCACTTACTTTTTTATATAGCATCTATTGTAGCATCAGAGAGAGAGATTTATTGTGAACAGAAAAAAGGAGGAAAGTAGTCTGATAAAATTTCAACAAAGAGTTTGACCAGCCCGAACAACATTGACTGACTGTATGTGGAGCTTACAGAATTGTATGTACAATATACTTCCACCGTGAGCAATAAGCCACCTCTCTCTTTTTATGAAGACTTGTATATTCTTCTGGTCAATTTTTTCTTTATTCTTTCTGACTTCATATGTTGTTTACTCAAGAAAGTATTAACTTTCCTTTCTCCCACCCTCTCATTAATGTAAATGTTATGGGAGGTCATGTTTAAAAAATGATGCCTGATCATAATTTAGCACAAGAGTTAATGATTAATCAACCTTGTCTCCTTCCTACAGCTTACTGAAGAATTATTTACATTTAAATACTCTGAAATGATAAACAGAATCATTAGCTGCCACTGAATGAAAATGTAGATAACTCTCTTCATTACTGACAGAGAGACAGGAAAAGCTTTTTCTCTTTTGAGCCATTATTCCTCAGATCAAAGACAGTCTAAGATTTTTTTTGCAGGTGGCTATGTCTAACTTTTGCAGGCTTATGACCTTAAAATACTACCTTTCTGCTTCGAAAAACCACTCAAGCTGCTACTGATTTGGTTGTTAGAAATGTCCTAGAGAAGAACAATTTTGGAGAAAAGTGAGTAATCTCGCCCTTGTAATATTGTGTGGCTTTTTAGAATAAAGGATGTAACTTCATATTAAAATCATTTGCATTACCTATGAGTAGGCATATCATTAATAACAGATCAATAATAGCTCCCATATACATAGAAACCTGTTTTACGAAGAAGGAAAGTTTTTGCCAAGACTCCAGCTTTTTTTCCTGTTGTTTTCAAAATGAGTTCTGTAGCCTTAATGACCAGCCACAGCCTGAAGGGGTAACTTCTCTGCTACACTGACCATGTTGTTGGTTCCATGCCTGTTTCAGCAGGAAGTTCAGAAGTCCTCATCCTCCCTTCTAAGGCTCCTGTTAACTCCCTTTACTTTGCATCTCACCTTTACACTCTGTTGTTGTTCCCTTTGGGGTTCCATCCTGCAAGGTCTGAGGGCTCTAGCCCTGATCCAGCAAAGCACTTCAGCACATACTTCCCTTTAAACACATTGAATAATCCGGGGGAAGGCAATGCCTTGATGGCTTCAATGGCACTACTTAGGTATTCACACTCTTAAAGGGAAGCATCTTCTTAAGTGCTTTGTTGGGTTGGGGCTGGAGTGCTCACTACCTTGTAGGCTCAAGCTCATAGCCTTCTCGTTCTCCTGCAGTTGGGTCATTTTTCCTACTGCTCCCTACCCTTGGCATAATAGCTCTTATCTACTCCACCAAGCATTGTCAATCTTTCCTCTAACCCCAGCTTTTTCCTGACTCCCACACCTGTGTGTTCTACACTGCTTTAAACTATCAGAATGTAGATGATTTGCTTACTGTAAAATGACTAATTTCTTTTACTTGTTCCAGCCTTTGTCTTTGCCTTACCCATTGGTTTGTCACCGTCACATTCTCTATTTGCCTTATTTAGATTGTAGGATGTTTGGGACAGGGACTGCCTTTCTTATAATTCTGTAAAGCGTCCTGGAAAATTAGTTACTTACTGCAATTCTGGGCTCAGATCCTGCTAAGACCTTTGCCTGTGTTTTAAGTTTATGTACCAGGTGTAAAGTTGAGCCTGTGCATAAGTCTGTTCAGGGGCTCTATTCATTTAGCAGTTGCCTTGGAATAGTTGTTTATTAACATTGTTTAATAATAAAAAAATTGAAACAGTCCAACAGAAAACAGTTTTATAAATTGATTTTTGGTCACAAACCACTTGAGCTCTGTTTTCATGAGGTTTTTTTTAATGTCCCTAGGATCCATTGCTGGGACTTGCATCCTTGTATCTCAGAGCGAACAATTATCCTCTTTATACTTGTTCATGTTCCAGTGTGTAGATTTAAAATATCACCCCTCCTCCTGCGTACACACCTCTCAGTTTGGAATTTCATTTTGGAACTACTTGACTGTCTTGTGACTTGAATATAGGATTCTGTAACGAAATTTTTCCCAAAGGTACAGTACAAGACACCTATAAGTGGAATTTAAGGAAAGATGATAAGTAGCTGGTGATAAAATCTGAAACTGAAGGTGATTGGTCACTACAAATTTCATATTACATTTCAAACAAAAAGAAATTATGCTAAACATTTATTCATTGTATCTCCTTTGAGCCAAAAGGTACCATTAACTAGGATGTGCTGTCAGTTGTGAGTTCTTTTTACTGTCAATAACTGTCATATAAGATACATTAGTTCTCTTACAGACACTTACCACACACATTTTATTCATACTACAGTTTTAGGTAGCATTATTATGAGAGAAAACACTCCTGGACCGCCTATTAAATAACATGCATCATATTTAATACAATCATTATCACTTTTATGACCTGGTGAAGCAAACGACCAATTAAAAAGAAAAAGTGCAGTCGTCTTGTCTGTAACAGAAAGTAGTTCTTGTCAAAATATCAAGAGTATTATGTGGAACCAAATAGACACAAACAACGTACAAAAAAGCTTTAAATATAAACTGAACCAGTGTCCATACCTGAATTACCAAACAGGGAACATGTCTGAATTGATCCTGATTTTAAAATTGGATTAAGCTGAAAACATTTTAGAACAAGCTTATATTTTGCCTCATCATATTTTACTGATGAGCTGAATTTTAATACCTACCAGCATTGATTTGTGATGCTGGAAACTGAAAATGCCTACGTGGAAGTTCACATTTCAGCTGACAGGTTTGTCCTAGCCTTCGTCTGAGCTTACATTCAAGCTTTCCTGAAAACTGATATGAGCTTTGCTCACAACTGGCTAGAAGTAAGTAAGTCAAATGAAAGGTGAAAAAAATTAATTTAGCTACTATCTCTTTTCTCTGGATTTTCATCTGTCATTTTAGATTTGAGGATTATTTTCTTTTCCCTGCTGCCTCAGCAAGGGACACAAAACTTGCAGGTTTCACTCCTTCCCCCTACCCACATCATACACAATTGACTTTTCCCTGTTATGTAGGAGAAGTGATGCACTCATAAAAATCAGCCAACTCTTTCCCAGTACATGTAATTCCTGCTAAATGATTTAAAACTGGAGATTAACCTATTTTAAAAAGTATTAACTAGAAAAGCCAGAGAATGATGTGAGAAAGAGGATATCTTGAATCTTACAGGAGAAGTTAGACGCAAGCCAGCACCTAAGAAGTATCCCCTTCAAAGCGGTGGCAACAATCCAAACAAATGGCATTTTTCAAGCATGATTTGGCATTACAGGCGGACACAGAAAATAGTAGGTTTCATTAGGCATGGGAAAGGTTCTGTTCTTCCCAATCCTTTTTGCCATATCGGCTGGGGCGGAGTTAAGGATGTGTAGGAGTGTGGTGTGGAAGGCGTTCTCTTAACTGTGCTTCTCCTGGGTTTTTAATATTTCTGGGTTTGTGTGCGTGTGTATTTCCTGGATTTCAGAGATTTCAGTTTTTGGCTTCCAACTCCCGTGGTCTGGAAGAGTATGAGGCACTGCTAAACAAACCTAACTCCCCTTTAACAATGTTTTTGTTAGTGATACAGTAAGTACATTGCCTTGCTCTTACTTACTTTCAATGTTGACTGTGTAAGCTGTAATAAAACATGATGGACAAAATCAAACATATTTACGGCTCGGCGCTGATCCATAGCCCACTGAAGCTAATAGAAAGACTCCCATTGACTTTGGTCAGACTGCAAATGAGAGGGCACCATTTTTTTCCGTGTAATGTCCTCCAGATTTTGAGAGGATGTAAGAAAACTGCTTTGGAAGCTCTGCTTACACCACTAAAGCGGGGTAATGAAATCGCCAGGCCATACTTTTTCCAAATGTGATTTCATTTGCTGTGGGAGAGCTGGACTGATCATAATGTGGGCTGAACAATATTATTAATTTAAATTATACTGAAACAAGCTCTTCAGTCTCCAAAATCATTGTGTTTTTTGTTGTTTGAAGCCTCTTGTCAGACTTAGCTAGTCTCAAAAAATGCTTTTAAGTAACTCTCTTTGCTTAGTCTTGAGTAGGTAGGCAGGGAGAGAGAGTGACAAAAGACTCCACATTCAGAGAGTCTATTTTTCTCTTTTGTGTTTGTAATGTGGGGAAGATTGAAGACCTATCTGAAATAAAGTTGGTTTTTATTTCAAGACCAGACAAAAAAGAAAAAAGCGTGGGCCCATGTGGCTATGAACGCATTTGAAACTTCAGTTTTATGTGGGAAAACTAGGGGAGGAGACTAGAGAGACTGAATCTAGTATAAACAGCTGTCACACTTCAAGTGTTTTCTTCTCTCTTTATGAAGATTTAGTTTTTCTCTAACAACAGCTTTGCCCGCTAGAGCACCTTTCATTCAAGATGTCATCACACTTCCCAAATGTGAATGAGGGAACACAAAATCTCCACGATGGAGGTAAATACCATGTGTTTGGCAAGGAAAGAAAAATCGGTTGCCTGCCAGAGGGGCTTTTCTCTAGCTGTCAGTAGAAACAAATGGTAGATCAGACATGACACATTTGTTGTGAAAGGACTTGGTTTGTATAGTTTGACACACATGTTTGTGGTGATAGTTTCACTTATCTGTTCATTTAAAAAAAAGTAATTGTATTGTGATACCACCTTGACGCATCAAGTGAGCCAGGGGCCCTGTTGTGCTAGACAATGCATGGACACAAGGTGAAGGATAGTCCCTGCCCCCAAAGGGCTTAAATCCAAAAAGTCAAGGCAGATGAAGGGCGGGAGGAGAGTCAGAGGCACAGAAAAGTGAAATGACTCACCCAAGGTCACACAGCGGGTTAGTGGTAGAACTGGATAGAGAACCTCTTCACCTGAGCCCCAGCCCAGTTCTCTGTCCACTAGCTTCACTGCCTTACTGAAGGCTCGATATCCTGAACAAACATTTTGATGTTCTCTGCATATTCTTTATCCCTTCTCCTTCTGTCCCTCTCTCCTGCCCTCCCACACAGTGTTAGGGAAACAGTTCATAGCACACTTAGTATTTTCCCCTCACTTTTCCATCTTTATTACTTTCCTTTTACTTCCGTGGAGCTAGTTTCTTCCAAAGTGTCTAAAAGCTTCCCTAAATGAGAGCTTTTAGAGATCTCCAGGCTGATTCATATCACATCAGCAGTTCCACACAGATACTACAATGGTCTACAGCATAAAAATAAGACACTGGTATAGTTCTCACTGTGGAAATGTTAGCTGCACCTGTACAATACAGAGAATGGGAAAAGAAAATAGCCATGAGACCTGGGGAAAAATGCTGTTTTTCCTAAACTATACCACATGCGAAAAGGGGATCGCTAATGCCAGGTTGATGACTGTGTGACTGAGGAAAGATTAGAAGTAAAAGGGTGTGGAAGGAGTGTAGAAGCCTGGCTGTTTTGAATGTTGATTTGACCCCTTGCTATGAATATGCGTACAAGCCGAACTCTGAAGACAGCAAATGACAAAAGGATTGATGCTTCCGAGGCTATCGCTGAATACTGAATGTCATTGACAAGAAGAAAAAGTAATGAGTTGAATACAAGAAGAACGTGTAGGAGGGTATTTGTTAGAGAAGATTAAGAATTTGAAATTAGAATATGTTGGGTGTATATATCACGGAGGAGCAGAGATGTTAGCAGACAAGGATACTGCAAAGGAATTGGTGCAGTGGAATGAATTTGAATGCACAGTTAGAGGTGGCTACCAGGGAGGTTTTCAAGGTTTAAATTGTTGCTACTGCATCACTTTGTATTTCCGTAGAACCGCACCTGCCAGCCGGAGATCACAGAGCACTGTACAGACATTACTAAAGACTGGAAGCATCCTGTGAGGAAGGCAGAGGTGAGACTAGGGATCCTTTTTATTCTGTATTGAAATGCAACCATGTCTGGTGCAGAACACAGCAGCTGTCTGACAGCGCACAGCAGTGGTGCACAACAGTTTAGGATGAGAACTGAGGAGGAGTACTGTATCTGATAAAGACTTCAGTGGGAATGAAAAGTAGTTAGAATTTGTCCAGACACCAGGATTAGCACCTCTACTCTTATGAAAAGTGTTATATGATGCTTAACTCTGGTGCTCAGGGCCTCAGTTTTTTGTTTACTCTGAAAGTTGGAACCCCTTGAGGTCCTGTGCCTCTGGAAGTCATGCTGGGCATTGGTTCAGAATCAGTACTAACTGCAAGGAAGGCATACGCTGAGTTAAATCATCTACACTTGAGTTGGCCTAGCTTGAGTGAGAGCGGCCACGCTGGGAAATAACTTCAGTACTTTTGTGTCCTCACTGGCTCTGGACTTGCTTGTGTGTGGTACTAAGACATCTAGGGGAAACATCCCGTGGTTCTTTGCACTGCAGCAAGTTGAACCAAACTATGAATTCTTTCTCAGTGGATTATGGGAGAACTTGTCTGCCCTTTCTGGGCACAAGAGGGAAATTGTGGGAAAGCGTTGGTGTACTAATAGCACTTGAGTGGGGCTAGCCTGTGTCTATTCTACCGAGTGGTGATGGTAGCAGCTGACGAGTAGCTGTAGCCTGTGCCTCCTAACCAGCTTGAGTTAAAAGCTTTGTGTGCATTGATGGGACTCGAGTGCAGACAAAACTTGAGTTATAAGTTGAAGTAAGCTTGCAGGGAAGACTAGCACCCAGAGGGAAGAGTGCAGACCCTTAAAAGAACATTACAGTAATTGACCAGAATCCCATAGTAACATTATTGTACGATATAATACCATGTTCTCAGGTGGCGTATGTCAGTGTAGCTCCACTGAAGTCCAGCTGAGGATCTGGCTGATGGTGTTTGGGACTCTTAGGCTTGTCTACATGGGGTGGCAGTGTGCACCAGGTATGTGTAAACTGTAGAGCACGCTAAAGTGCCTCGAGTAGACCTGACTGCCCCAAGTAGTCCCTGCTGATGCATTCTAAAAGGTACCCAGTGTGTGTTGATGTAGTCCTGCTTGAAACAGTACTACGTCAAATGCGCACTAAGAACCTTTTAGAGCACGTCAGCAGAGTCTACCCGAGGGAGTTGGAGTGCAACACTGGAGTGCTCTACAATTTATACTCCTTGGGTGCACACTGCCGCAATGAGTAGACAAGCCCTTACAATACAATATTGTAGTACTCCTTAAAATAAGGGATCTGTGGAATTAAGTGCACCATGCATACCTAGTTGTGCTCATTAGGGATCGTCTAACCAAGTAATGATCTGGGTTCAACCTACTTAGCTGAGGAGAGATGAACGGATTGCTTTAGGTCATGGTACCTTGGAAACTTGGGACCAGATCACAGTGTAGCGCTGCTGAGATCAATAGAGTTATGCCAATTTACAGCAGCTGAGGATTTGGTCCTTCATGTTGAAATCTGTTTTCAGACAGAGCTTTTTATCCACATATAATCTGTTGTTATATTGTCAGTAGCTGTGAAAGTGGATGGCCTTTGTTTACATTCTGATTGTACTCCCTGGCTCATATGAGCATCAGTCTGACGTTATCTTCATGCGTTATTCTGGACTACACAGCACATGCCCGGTAAAATATAGTGGCTCTGAGTGTTTTGCTTGATGTTGTCTCTTCCTACTAGCTGGTCCCAGTGAAGAATAAGGGCCAGCTGCTTACTAAAATCTATTATTCTTTTAGCCCAGAATGGTAGGGGCTTCTTGGTTGGGCATTGAAAGTCCGATGCTTGATCTCTGCTGATGACTGATGGGGTTTGTTATACCCACGTGTCTCTTTCTTCCATTTGTTAAAAGAACCAGGTTTAACTGCAACCGAACTGCTGCTATTTCTCCTGAAATGTGCCTGTATCAACACTGTTGCCTTAAGTTTATTAAGTGTATTGCAATGCTTCAGCATGTGTGCAGGTGAAGCATTGCTCTCTACCTGATAAAGGCATAACTGTTCAAAGACGTATCGCACACCTTATGCTGCTGACAGCTAAAGGAGATTCTCCAGTGTTCCCTGTGCTTTTGAAGGAGAGTTCTAATCCTGCTGTTCCTATGAACCTCCTAGTGGTTGTATGTGCAGCATAGTGTCCACCCTGAAATCCTACTATATGTGGCCACAGACTTGTTCAATATTATACCTGCTGGGTGAAATTCACCACATTATGAAGGGCTGGCAGAAGGTTCTCTATGTGTGCAGAGACACCAGAGTTTCCTCACCCCCTTCTGCCTCACAGGGGAGTTCCCCACACCTTTCCCATGTAAGCCAGCTTGGAGGTGGTGGTGGAGGTGCAGGTCAAGGGCTAAGGAATCTTAAGGTTTGTAAAATATGGGCTGCAAAACTGGATCAGAAGGGGCTGCTGTTCCAGCCCATATAATGGAGTAGTGACAGTGGAGTGAGGTGGTGAGGAAAAGGCTCTGTTGCAGCCCCACACCATGACACCAGCTTGGAGAGGATTGGATCATGCTTCCCAGATCCCCAGAGCATGTCTCCAACATAACTCTCACGTTAACATATAATTGGGCTTTCTGTCTGCACTGAAGGCTATTAACTCACTGGGTCAGGGACCGTGTCTATTATCTGTCTGTACAGCATCATGGTATATTTATGGTGCTTAGTCAATAATAATGCTGGGTGAGAAGAATTTCACCCACCGTTTACCAACCTGTTAGGGTGGTTCTACAGGATGAGAGTTCTTTAGTGACTAAACATATTTGACGGATTGGTATTTGACTCTCTGTATCTAAACCTGAGCCCCGTTACACACAGCCATATTAAATCCTGACCTGAAATCCTTAACATTTTAAAAACCAAACAGGCAATATTGGACTGAACAGTAGGACATCAATTCTCCAGTGTTAATTCTGTCGCAAATCAAATAGTTTGGAACAAAGGTCTTGCCACTAATTTTTTTTTTTTTTTTACCATGTAGAAAATGCAAATAATTTAATGTGGCCATTCAGTGTCTTTACAGGAGATGTTTTAAAACAGAATAATTAGGTGCAGTACTAAGTGTTAATGACAATTAGCTTCCATCTACCAGTAACGGCTCAGCTTGTACCACTGACGTTAATTATTCTGTTGTGGCTAATTGCCTTATTAAATGATTCCTTTGTTGCAAAATATAATATGCAAAAAGTGTGCTTAGTGGAAACACAGCCCTAGTCGTCATCTTATTATCGCTACAGAGAACTTTCTTTTTACCAAGACGCTGATTCACTGTGGTGTATGTTCAAAAGAAGAAATTCAGAGAGCAGTAATTTTTGCAAATGTTCTCACAATAGATGAAAGCTGATATATTTAGGGCATTTCTGGCTGTCACTCATGCATTAGCCATCTCTCTGTAGAGGGCAGAAGTAGCTTTTTTTTGTTTTCAAACCTACAAATTGAAAAATCCACATCTGTCCTTCACTAAGGAAGGACTGGCAGTCCAAAATGAATATGTTCTGAATTCTCTTTTATTACAACATCTGTCTATCTGAGGGACTTAAATGTCTCCCATTACTGTAGTTTCTGAGGCCCTGATGATCTTTAATGTATTTATCCTCACAACACTGCTGCGAGGTAGGAAAGAGGTGGTATGCTCATGGGGAACTAAGGCACAGAGAATCTAGAGGTGGAATGCTCAACGGGAGCTAGGCTCCAGCTTCCATTGATTTTCGTGTTAGTAAGGAGCCTGACTCTGTTTTGAGCATTCAACCCTAAGTGACTTTCCCACGGACATACAGGAACTCTGGTGAAGCAGAGACTTCAGCCAGGTCTCCCCTGTCTTAGGCTAGAGCCCTGACCATTGAACTATTCTTCACTAGCCATGTCAGCGGTAGCATCTTCTGCACCATTATGTATGTGGGTTCTTTTGCTGCAATAAAACTTCCTACAAGATTCTGAGGGCTCAGTTTACCCCTAACACATGCTGTACATTCTTCTTATTTATTAATATACAACATTGACGGTACAAGAAACCAAAGGAGGACAGCGGTCAATAAAGGAAATATCTGGGGGAAAGGGACTGACTTATTAGGAAAAGTGAAGAGTCAGATATGTTTAACTTAGGTCAGCAACAATAAAGGGGGTGGAAGGACATAAGCATGTAGATATTTTAAGGATATGTAAACCAAGCAGGGAAGGGAATTGTTTAGGTTGGAGCAAACTGGTAGCAATGGATGAAATTAGGGAATGGGAAACTTCCTGATACACTAAAATTAGACTAGCAGAGAGCTACTAAATGTACTTTAATGAATAATCCTATATTGATGGAATAGGTGGCCTAGTAAATTTTCCATCTCTAATAGTTTCTGTAATCCTTTGGTGCTGGAGCTCCCAGATGAATCACAGCAGAAAGTCTGGCACACTCAGGATGAGTTGTCTTGGCTCATCAGAAATGCTTTGTGCGTCGAAAGAAGCATGACAAATGGCTTCAGGAGGCAAAGGCAAAAGGCTAGAAGAAAGCCCATGCATTTGGGGTGCAAAGGAGCTGAGAGGTGGAAAGGAGAGGGCTAGAAGGGAACATAGGGGTCTGCAGGAATATAAAAGGGACAGGGCCTCGTGTGGAAAGTCAGAGCCCTAGTGGGGTAGGGAAGAGTTTAATCCGTGGAAGCAAGTAGCATCTGAAAGTGTGCAGATAACTGACAGTAGAGAAAGACTCAGACCTAGTTTGATGCAAGTGCCACCTCTGAATGACAGCCCCGAGAGTGTCCTTTGGAGAGCTTGCAGTGGAAAAGGAGAGAATCAGAGAGAGAGTTTACATTCTTTTTAAGCAGCGGTGTGCGCCCAAAAAAGAGAGATGGCCAAGGCCTAAATACCGGACTTCACAATCCAGTGCTGAGCCTCTGCCTAGACTGAGTGTTAAGGGACCTCACATTTTATTTCTCTTTTTTGCATCAGAAAGTTATGAAATGCATCTATTTTATTGTGGGGAGGGGGCTTCTGAGTTACATTCTGCATAGCCTCAACCAAACCCCATGTGTTTAACAGGAGTCTACAATATACTTTCCTTTTGGGGGAAAAATGGGCCAGATCTTCATCTGGTGTAAACTGAAATCACTGGAGCGAAGCAGATTTACACTGGCTTAGGGTCTGGCCCTGCGTCTGTAAAGAATTCACAGAGCGATTAGGAGTTTTAAAGCCATCTGAACAGCCTCCCTGTTCCTGTGTTCTCAGGAAGAACGCGTGCAGCTGGCTGGATATTGGGAACCTGATTCTCCTCACACTTACGATAGGGCAACTCCAGCGACTTGTCTGAATGAGGTCAGAATCGGGCCCTGGGTTTAATCTCTGTGTCTTGGAACTGTGTAACGTGGTTAATACATTATGTTCCTAGCTCTCTCTCTCTCTCTATACATATAAAAAGCTGTTTGGATTATAAAATTCCCTGTAATGAAATAATCTCAGATCAGTTGAATTGCCTACGGCTAAAAACGTGCCTCTCCCTGCGCTTCGTATGGCTTTTCTCTTTTGCTTAAGCAGGGGGATCAGTGCACCATAATTTCCCTATTGCAGAAACATAACATAACAACACAACACTTTCTGCTGACTGGACAGAGGTCAGATCAATAGAAGGAAAATTCCTATTAATGAGATTTTGATTCTTTGACATTTCCAATCAAAGCTTATTTGAAACTCACAGAGGGAGTCAGATGCTAGCAATCCAGATCTCAATTGTTTCTCAAGTAAGCAATTGCATATATTTGTGTCTTGTGCTTTCTTTTATGGGAGATCATGCATTTGTGTTGCTCAGTGTTAATTGCTTTCAAGATACCTAATTATATTTTGGGTCGAATGCTGGTGAAAGTTTGGGGGTGGAGGGGTGGGAGTTAATGTGATTTTTACTGATAAGTAAAATGTCACGGAATTTTTTCTGGATAACATCATCAATGCCTGTAATTAAAAGCTCTCTCTCCATTTAGTTCATAGGTGCTGACTATGTACCAAATGAAACACACTTTTGTATATACTGCAAATAGAATTCTTATTTAATGTCAAGTACCATTGCTAGGAAAACTGTTCACTAATTATGCCACCACTGTAAGTGACTTGCTACCGTCTCGTTACAAGGTCATTGTCCTTCTCCCTCTGTTCACCAAACTTTATCTCATAACGAACTCACTATTTAATCACTACCTTTTGTTTGGGAATATAAAGAGCACTTCCATGCCTTTTCTGCTACTGTATGCAGAAACTGTGTCATTTGGATGGCCCTGCTACATCAGGAATTTCTGCAAGGACAAGTCCTTATAGAAAGCTTTAGGAGTTGTTATTCTTAGTTTTGCTTCAGTTTGCAGAGCTAGTGGCATAAAGCATGTTCAACAACTCTTGTTTGTCGAACATTTGTGGGTGGAGGAGAAGGAAGCTTAAAACTTTCAGCAGATGATCAAAAATTTCAAACCTGAACACCTAAAGCTAAGCTTTTTTAAAATAAATAATTATAACCCCCCACAACTCTCAGTCTGTAGAGGTACCTGTACTCCTAGTGAAATAGGTGGAGTTACAGTAATTCACTTCCTCTGAAAATGGTATGGATGGATGATCTCCTCTTGGGTCTGGGCAAGGGCCGTGCATCCATTCTATTTCGGGACCTCTCTGCAGCAGTTGGCATGGGTGACTCTGACACACCAATGTCTCACATCAGATTAAGGTAGGGAGTAGTGGGATCACAGTGAGATTATGCCAGTTGTTTCTTTCAGACCACATGAGGAGAATCATGCTGAGTATGTGTTCCTCAGCTTCCAGACCCCTTGGATTTGGAATTGGTCTCTTTCCCTCAATTTCCATTATTGCTGCTATAGGTGATTGTGAAGCAGCATGGACATAAGCATCAGCAGTAGGTAGATGACACTTCACTCTGCATGACCTTCACATGAGTCCAAACAGCATCATCTCTTCCAGGCTCTTGGAGAGCTGGGAGAGGGATTCAGCTCCAGCCTGAGCCAGTTGGTCTAAGAATGAAGTGATGCTGGTGAGGAGAGGGAAGTACTTAAAATAATCCTCCAATATAAGGGTTTGTCCTTAGATCATTAATAATGACTGAATAATGTCAGTATTCACTTGGACTCCTAATGGCTGCAAAAATCCAGAAGACTGTGCTGCCTGTATTCATCTAGGTCCTTGTATGTTTCTGTTGCAGTGGCATCTAAGTGCTTATTGAGTTAGTAGTTGGTCACAGGAGATCATACATTCGTCACCTCCTGGCTCGATACAATAGTTTGTGTTGCATTAGGAATGGAACTTCCATTCTTAGAGGACCAAGTAGGTCAGCACAGTGCACTTGAGCTCATTAGTCTAATGCCCTGCTCTCTTCACTGCCTTTTTGTTGAATAGCAGGTCAGATTCTAGGTTTCAGTCCTTATCCTCAAAGCTTCCCATGGAACAGGACAGAGTTTCCTGGGAGCTGCTTCACCCCAGCTGATCAGGACCTCCCATAATAGTTACATTCCACTGGAACAATGGGACTGTCATTTTCAAGGGTGAGATTTATATGCATAGGAAACAGGGCTTTCTTGGCAACTGGCAAGCCATGGTTGAACTTGCTTCTGGAAGAATATCCACAATCTTCAGAGCCTTCAGAATGAAATAATTCTACACTTCTCCAGCCTACGCTTCCCTCAATAACCCCACCCAGATGCCATTTTATAACAAAACAAAACAATTACAAATTCCGTGAGCGTCAGGGCAGGAGAGAGTGAGCAAGAACTGTTTCTGTACAGGCTGCCAAAAGAAGTGTGCAGTGTAGACATACCTTATAGGTCTAACCTGCTCCCATTTAAGTTCAATAGCAAAATTCCCATCAAATCCAATGGGAACTAGATCACTCTGCAACTGTCATTCATCTGCTAGAACCTGAGTGTCTGCAGGTTTCGAATCACTGAGTTGGGATTTCTGCTCTGGTTACCCTGTTAAGTAGATCAGTTTGACTTGCTGATAGCACCTAAATACCCTTTATTAATATGGAGATTTTTTGGTAATGAGGATTGTTGGATTCTATAGCCTATGCTCAGCATAGCCCCTGAACTAATTCCTTTGAGAAGGGCATGTCATAGCTGCCTGGCAGTGAGATGCCTCTGTTTAAAAGCATAATGACTTAAAACAAAAGTTTGGAAATGAGCAGCATAGCTCAAGGCCATGTACAAAAGCTTTTGGTTAGTTAGAAAAGAACTTGCTGGAGGCCAGTTCTTTGAGAACTGACAAAGCGATGTTTGGAAGTTTGGTCAGCTGAAGCTATGCCCACGTAAGGTCTCGCACAGACCCTGGGGAGAATTGTTTTAGATGCTGGCTGAGATATCTCCCCCTATGTACAAGCACTGAATTTTCTTGACATGGGGACCTGCTGTGTAAATGAAAATGAAGTTCTATGACCTGGCAGACCTCTCTGCTGAATGTACAGGTCAGCTGGCCACACGACTGTGATCAGACTAGAGCCAAATAAGTTGCGATCAATTACAGCTTCTCATCCTTGAGTAGGAAAGAAAAGATTAAAAAAAAAAAAAAAAATGGAAACCAGCCCAAATTGAAGCAGCAATGCAACAAAATGTCTTTAATATATGGTAAGTGTGTATTTGCTCTATACATCATGATTTATGGGGTCTTTAAATACATTTCCAGTTCCTGTTCTTTTTATCTTTTTTCCTTTATACTCCTGGAAAACTGATCAATTGCACCTGGCTCTCTGAATAATTTAATCCAGTGAGTCCTACTTCTGCTCCCTAACACAAACATAGTTTCTATTGAGTTAGATGAAAATATTTATTAAACTACTTTTGCTGTGACTTTGCTATGCAGGAGGGTAAATAAAGATTTCCAATACAACTAATATCCAATCAAAACTACCATAGAGAATGCTGGGTTGAGATCTTGGTGAACAAAATGAGTTTCTGAGAACATTACAAATTGCTCTAACAGTATCTTTTCAGAAATATAATGCTGAACTGCAATTTTAGTCAATTATCAGCTTTTGTACTATGCTTTGATCCTTGTAGAAAAGTTTTGTTCTTTTGCTAGTAAGAATACAAAAAAAAATATAAAAATGGTGTAATGAGATGCCTAAATTGCTGGCTGCCTTTTGTATGATATTGATTGGGCCCATTGATGCTGCATTATCTAAGAATAAAAATGGCATCAATTTTTTCCCTAAAGCCCTGAAGATTTCGTTTTCTTTTTAATTGCGGAAGGGAGGTCAGCACAGAGTGTACCCTCTGGCTTTTAATCTTAGACAGAAATGTCCTAAATTAATAGAAAACTGCATGTCAGCGAAAAGAACTGTTGCTGAAAGCAATGTGTAGGCTTCTCATGTTTTGCATTTGTGATGACATAAGCTTTGACCTTGGTATGTATCTTTTTGAAGGAACAGCTACATTTATTCTCTTCAGCCTAATGTGCAATATGTAATACTGATGCTGAGATCTATGTACTTGCATGCACACCAGTTTTGATTTCCTGCAGGTTGCAGCTCTGGTTGGAGGATTGTTTTTAGAATATCGTTCTCTGTGGTTTCCACAATAAAATGTATACTAAGTTTCTGATGAGAGTTTTCTCTAGTAAATAAGTTAATTTTTCCTTATAAAATATTTTGGATCTGTGATCTGATTGGCTGATGGAGATTCCAGCTCATGTCCAGGACTGCCTTCAGAGTTGTGTGTATGGAGGGGGAACCTCTGTGCTTCCCCTGTGACATCATCTCTTCGTTCACCCCCTGCCACACAGCCTCCACAGAGGTCCCTTCTTGGGCCAGGTGTTTACACAGGGGGAGAAGGTGGAGACTGGTGCTCTAGAGGAGGAGTACACTATAGGAAGGACTCACATCCCCTCTGAAGGCTCATGAAGTTTCCCAGGAAAAGATAATACATAGCCCAGAGCTGAATTGTCTCTCCCTCTGAGCTCTGCTGGGGTTGGCAGAGGGGCCCCAGCCATGGCCGTGCTACTAATCCAGCTATCAGGACTGGAGAGGCTGGCAGAAGTATCAGTGAAATAACATGATGCATAAAAAGAAGATAAGCCAGTGTAATCCTGCCCATTGGGATATAGCTGTCTCCAAATATCTACTGAGGACAGACCTCCACACAAGAAGGGTAATCATTATGGAGAAAATCCAGGTTTCTGTGCCATGGAGTGAAAGATCTATGCCTGAGGACTACAGGATAAGAATATTAAAATCTCCTTTTGAAATGATTTCAGGACACTGATATCAAAGTAACTGAAACTAATTGCTGTTGCAGAGCTCAAGTTGAATGCATAGGGAGTGTATATGTTGCATAAGTTTATTATTTTTCCCCAGAGCTCACCATAAATAATTTTAAAAAAAATCCTTCTCCCTCAGGGTTTGGCTCACATCTCCTTGTCGATGCAGGAGTTTCATAAGCAGGAGAATAGCTGCCCATCTGTGAGGGAGGCAAAAGAGGAGAAATACATGTGGTCCTCTCATTTTTTTTTCTTGGAGTTCTACATATCCTGAGTTACAAATTCTGCTTCCCTCATCAGCCTCAGCAAAGGGCAGAAAAGTGAGTGGACATAAGCAAAAAACACCTCAGAATATTTGGAGTATAAAGCAGAGCCAGAGACCATCACAATGTCTTTGAATGAAGCAGGAGAAAAGTTGGTGGTTTCACTTTGCAGAAGTCTATGCCACACTCTAAGTTTTGTTTTGAGATTTCAGGTTGAAAAGTATCCACAGTTTCAGAAAGTCTCATGCAACGGCAGAGTCTGAACATTTTGCACACCTCCAATTTTACAGTCTCTCTGCAACACATTCTGGAAAAGCCACACATTCTGTAACGTCATGAAGACCCTCACAAATTACTTATGCCAGGAAAACTGAGGGTGGATTTGTGGAATCAGACCTCAAATAATCATCATGCACTTTTATTTATAGAGAGCCCCAGGTCAATTGGGGAAAAAAACCCTAATAATTTAAGGGCAACATGGCTTTATTCCCTCAGGACAGCACAGAGTTGTCTCTGTTCATGGATGTCAGAGGCTCAAACTTCCTGAATGCTTTCTCCCTTTATGCAGTGCTAACGTCTGGAGGAAACTTTTCCCTGGTGATTGGCAACATTCTGCAGGCCTTTTCCATTTGTCCAAATGTAGTTATTTTCTGCTGGTTGCATCTCTAAAGGTCACTGTAATCTCCTCTTTCAATGATCCTTTCTGAGCTCTAGGGAAAGTGAGCGGGGAACCATTTCTCCATGAAACAGACCCCTCCAGTTGGAGACCACACTCTAGAAGTTTTGTTATCCTTTCACTTTTCTTCATGACATTTTCCAGCCTCTCAAGAGTCAGACCAGGCCTGGTCTGATTGTTTCAAGTGACTCCTCAGCAGCAACAATTTGTTGCCCCACTTCAGCACTCCCAGCTACCTTCGAGACACCACTGACTTCCTGAGGAAACTACAATCCATCGGTGATCTTCCTGATGACACCATCCTGGCCACTATGGATGTAGAAGCCCTCTACACCAACATTCCACACAAAGATGGACTACAAGCCATCAAGAACACTATCCCTGATAATGTCACGGCTAACCTGGTGGCTGAACTTTGTGACTTTCTCCTTACCCATAACTATTTTACATTTGGGGACAATGTATACCTTCAGATCAGCAGCACTGCTATGGGTACCCGCATGGCCCCACAGTATGCCAACATTTTTATGGCTGACTTAGAACAACGCTTCCTCAGCTCTTGTCCCCTAACGCCCCTACTCTACTTGCGCTATATTGATGACATCTTCATCATCTGGACCCATGGAAAAGAAGCCCTTGAGGAATTCCACCATGATTTCAACAATTTCCATCCCACCATCAACCTCAGCCTGGTCCAGTCCACACAAGAGATCCACTTCCTGGACACTACAGTGCTAATAAATGATGGTCACATAAACACCCCCATATACCAGAAACCTACTGACCGCTATTCCTACCTACATGCCTCCAGCTTTCACCCTGACCACACCACACGATCCATTGTCTACAGCCAAGCTCTGCCATACAACTGCATTTGCTCCAACCCCTCAGACAGAGACAAACACTTACAAGATCTCTATCAAGCATTCTTACAACTACAATACCCACCTGCGGAAGTGAAGAAACAGATTGATAGAGCCAGAAGATTTCCCAGAAGTCACCTACTACAGGACAGGCCTAACAAAGAAAATAACAGAACGCCACTAGCCGTCACCTTCAGCCCCCAACTAAACCCCCTCCAACGCATTATTAAGGATCTACAAACTATCCTGAAGGATGACCCAGCACTCTCACAAATCTTGGGAGACAGGCCAGTCCTTGCCTACAGACAGCCCCCCAACCTGAAGCAAATACTCACCAGCAACCACATACCACACAACAGAACCACTAACCCAGGAACCTATCCTTGCAACAAAGCCCGTTGCCAACTGTGCCCACATATCTATTCAGGGGACACCATCACAGGGCCTAACAACATCAGCCACACTATCAGAGGCTCGTTCACCTGCACATCCACCAATGTGATATATGCCATCATGTGCCAGCAATGCCCCTCTGCCATGTACATTGGTCAAACTGGACAGTCTCTACGTAAAAGAATAAATGGACACAAATCAGTTGTCAAGAATTATAACATTCATAAAGCAGTCGGAGAACACTTTGATCTCTCTGGTCACGTGATTACAGACATGAAAGTTGCGATATTACAACAGAAAAACTTCAAAACCAGACTCCAGCGAGAAACTGTTGAATTGGAATTCATTTGCAAATTGGATACAATTAACTTAGGCTTGAATAGAGACTGGGAGTGGCTAAGTCATTATGCAAGGTAACCTATTTCCCCTTGTTTTTTCATACCTCCCCCCCCCCCCCCCCCCAGATGTTCTTGTTAAACCCTGGATTTGTGCTGGAAATGGCCCACCTTGATTATCATACACATTGTAAGGAGAGTGATCACTTTAGATAAGCTATTACCAGCAGGAGAGTGGGGTGGGGGGAGAGAAAACCTTTTGTAGTGGTAACACCCATTTTTTCATGGTTTGTGTGTATAAAAACATCTTCCGTATTTTCCACAGTATGCATCCAATGAAGTGAGCTGTAGCTCATGAAAGCTTATGCTCAAATAAATTGGTTAGTCTCTAAGGTGCCACAAGTACTCCTTTTCTTTTGATTATGTTTGATAAATGCTGGGGCTGTTAAGTTATGGTGGGTCTTGCAAGTTTTCTGGCTCAGGAACAAGATGTAGAAGCTGCCTCACAGCCTCTCTTTTTTGACCCTGCTCTCAGAGGGTCCTTTGTCTCTGCCCACCACACTCGGTTTTTCTTTCACAATCATTCCCTCACCCTTTCCCATACCAAGTCCATGGTCACAGGATAGCCAAGGACTGCTAAGAGCTTTCCTCAGAGCTCATTGTGCTGTATTTTCCCCTTCCTTATGCTGTACATCCACTGGATTTCACCCTTTCCTAGCTCCCTTTACAGCAGCAGACACCAGCCAGACGAGCTGTTCCAGTGTTGTTGAGACTTGCTGTGTCGCATAGACATGTTCTGATCCCAGTCCCACATCTGGGAAAACTGGCTTCACTGGCCCTTTGCTGGCAGCCCTGTAAAGGCTAAGCATCCATGGCAGGGTGACGAGTGTTCTCAAGTCCCATTGAGTTTGCTGGGGATTGAGGGTACTCAGAGTCTGGCAGGATCTGGCCCTTAGAAAGGTTGTAGAGATTTGTTGCATGATATGCGAAACACTTTCACTTACTCCCCCACAGCAATCATTATGGGTCAGGTTGATCCTAACTATTCTCCTCACTCCCACCTGCTGTCTTGAGCTCATTTCCTGATGTTCATGAAGCATTTGGGAAAGAATTGATTCAGAAAATGGTTCACAGAGATGTTGTTATACAATACCTTGGAAAAGTAGGCAAGAGGGACTTTGTAGGTGAAATAACTGATCAACACAGCTGTTCTGATAAATGTTTTCCCACTTGTACCATGTCACATTAATGTTGCTTGCACCTTTCCTCTAAAGACGTCTCAGCTCACTAATGAATTCTCTTTCACAGACATGACAGTGAACTATTTTATTAATGTAAGCAGTCAAGAACAAGCAACATTTGCACATGAGTGCGGTCCAGCACCTTTTAAGGTTAACGGTGGTGCTGTACTCTTATATTTGTACTTTATATTTGCTGATATTTCATCTGCAATGTTTGACACCTTTGTGACAGATATGGCAATTTCCTGCAATATCCTTGAAAGACCGTATTGTATTCAATGTATGTGTAATTGCAGGCTGGGATTGTATGTAACCGCTCGGGGGGTGGGGGGTAGAAGATGTGAGAGAGGTAAGACCCAGGAGTTCAAATGACTATATTAAAAACATGGCAGAAAAGTATGGATTTTGGGGATGTGAAGTGATTTTCCTAGGGAATATTTAGGGGGAGAGGAATGCAAATTCCCCAACTCTGGTTATGCAAAAATCCAGCCTTTTGAAGCCATGCCCTGAGGAGAGACGATCATTGTCTGCTGACTCCCTGTTACAGAAGGCCAAGATCAAAGGCCTGAGCTATATAAAACCCTCTGCTGATCTGCCCAGTTTGGGTCTGGTTCTGAATCTAAGATAGATGAACTTGTAACCATGGGGAAAACCCAGTTGTGGGTTTTGAAGGACTGAAACCTGCCAGAGGCCAAGGATGGTGTTGGGTTGATCTTTGGTAAGCTTTTAGCATGTGTGTAGGTTCTTTTACTATTTTAATATGTAATCTCTATAATGCTTTTACGTGAAGAATAAAAGTGCTTGCTCAGAAGGAGCTGTGTGGTAAATTTGAACGGCAGGCAATATGTTGGTCATAGTCCTTGAAGAGAAAGCAAAGTGCAAGCACTTTTTTAGGCAGTCTGGCTTGCTGGGGAGATCACAGTGTAAGGCAGGGAACTGTGCAGCTTTAAATTCCCTGGTCAAGAAGGAGTGAGATGTGGGTCTCTGCCCAAGAGGGGTGATGGCTGGGAACCAGAAAACTAAAGTAGGTGCTCTTACTGGACCACGGAGGGGGATTTTCATCTGCTGTCAGTTTGTGTCCCTCTTAAAGAAGAGTTCATCACTTTTCCCAGTTGATTACTTGCACCACTAAAACATTATGCAGACATTTAAGAGAACTTTTTAGTCATCTTTCCAATCTGTATTATAAGATCCAACATTACTCCAGGCATCTTTACTTTAATATAAAGTATATCTTTACTTTAATATAGTATATCTGTCAGATTTCCAAAACAAATGTCTTATGTAGATATATCTGTTTCAAGAGAACCTTTTAATAACTGACTTATGGAGTTTTCTCCTACACATTAATTTTAGATGAAAAGCTGACAAACGTGTTTGATGTACATTTTAATAAACCAAAGAAAATGTGATTGGACTGGTGTGTTTTTGTAGTATTTCCTTTCATTAAATATATCAGACAGGATGTTATTTTGGTATCGTTCCCAGGTGCAGCATGAAAACAAACACTAATACTTAATTACTTCCCTACAAACACTTTATTCTGTGTGACAGTAATTTAAAATTGACTAGTACTTAATATAATTTTTATTTTATAAGATAAACTTAAAACCTTTTGCCTGTATTTGAAGTGAACTGTCAAGTGAGTGCCTGGCAGATTTCTGACCTTGATGTCAATATATGCCCTTATGTTTCTGGATCTCTTGGTGTAAAATTCACCCCAAATTCTGAGGGTCCCATGCACAAGTTAAGCCTTCAGGCACTTGCTGAATTGGGGCCTAACTCGAAGCATTGATGTCAATGTGTGTACTCACATGTTTAAAGTTAGACGTGCTCAAGTTCCTTGCTGAATCTGGTCCATATCTCAAGTGGTGCATATATGGGATGGGGTGAATTTTACGCTTGGCAAATATTGTGTGCAATCTGCCAAACAGATGGCTCTCCTAATAATGGATTTGTGCCCATGTAAGTAACATTTTGATGTGTTCTTGCTCCACTCAGCCTTTAAGTAGTTTTAAACATTTATCTAAACAGTTTATTATTCATTAGGATTACCTCTGCCATACAATTTGAGAGAAGCATATGGTACATGATGTAATATATGATTAGATATTTTGGCTAACATTTTCGACAAAATGCATAGACAAAATGCATAGACAAAACTGATGGCAGCTGCAGGTGTTCAGGTCTTCACATAATTTTTGTTTGAATCTAAATATGGATTTCGGAGCCAAAATTTTGGTCTATACAAGGAAGAGGAATACTTGAATGTGGGTCTCAAGATACTGTATAGATGTATTAACTTTGTTCTTTAATATAAAACTTCCATTATAAAAATATTAAATGGGCTAAAACTACTTTCCTTTACATTTGTGTGTATTATAAATGTGGCTATAAATGCGCGTACACACACCTGATTGGAATGGACATGAACAACACATCTCGAAGAACAACAGTTACGAGAAGGTAACTGTTTGGTTTTTTTTTAGTTGCTTAGTTTTGAGAAGCATGTAATTATCTGTAAATGGCTTCCCTGAAAGTACTGGCTAACCAAGGGCTGTTTATCATTTTATAAACCCACAAGTAATGGAAATTATTTCTTTTAATAAAAAAGAAAAATGAGACTCCGTAATAGGCTATAAAAAGGCTAATAAATGTTGTAGCTGAATTGTAAATTGCCCTTTTTATAATCGATGATAATAATGGTTTTATTCACAAGAAAGTGGCTGACGTGCTTAGGTTGAAACATGTAATAGGCTTGTATGTCAAAAGGTTTTGATTTTTAACCATAATTTACCATAAAGAGCCCCATGCCAGGTGGCATGGTGACGTTAATTTCATACCAGATGCAAGCTATAATGGAATTTCTCTTCCCAGCAAACCTGCACAAGAGTTTTGGTGCTATTAAGCACAGGAAGGCAGTGTTAGATAAGTGTTACTAAATTACTGTAGGGGAATGTGACTCAACAGAACCCCCGGGTTCTGTTGTGAGGGTCGGTGTGGGTTTTAGGAGGCTGTAGTTTGTAAATTACCTTGTTCATTACTTACTGAAACAACATGGACAGTAGTTTCATTCAGAGCTCTGTTGATTTCACTTGTTGTGCGCCACCAAACAGGATTCTTTTGAACATTTATTAGAGATGCATTAAAAAGTAAAGAAAAAGGTTTAAAAAAAAACCCACTCAGGATATTAAGGGCCAGATCTTCAGCTGCTGTAAATTGGTGTAGCTTGATTAACTGCGGTGGAGCTATGCAGTTTTACACTGAGTGTCTCTATCCTTATTCCAAACTAATCAAACATGGGAACATGGGAATATAAGATTTGCCTGATTTAATCAAAGCTGAGGTCCATCTAGTCTGGTATGCTGACAGTATCCACCACCAGAAGCTTCAGGAGAAGATACAAGAAACTCCTTAGTAGGCAGATGTGGCATAATCTGCCCACTATTAAGAATTTATCCTAAACCCTAATAGTCCGAGGATTGGCTTAAACCTGAAGCATGAGATTTAATATCCCTTCCATTTTTTTCTTTTAAAGCATTAAATCTGGAAATCCTTGTTATCAATACACATGCCCAATCCCTCTTTGAATTGTTTCCCCGTTCCTCCATGTTAAACCCCTTTGCTTGACTGTCTCCCTGTTGGGAAAAAGAGAGTCGTTTTTGGCAGTTGAACTCCGTTCTCAGTCTCTGTCATTCAAATCCAGGGTTGTTTCTTCTTAAGACAAAGTGAGAGAAACACAGGCAAAGGGGGAGAGAGAAAAGATAGGAAAATGCAGCTTCTTGGCCTGCTTCTCATTTGCACTAAGGCTCCTTTACACATCTCTGATGGTGACAAGAGGCCTTAAATTGAGTGTAAATTTATGTAAGCAGTGTCAGGATGAGCTCCACCCTGACATCTGGTGGTGAGGTGTGGCAAGTTGTGGAAAAGAACTTCAGGGGCCGATCTCATTTGCATAGGCACACCCACCCCACCTAGAATGAGGCCATAGCTGCCCAAATGGTCACTTTGGCTGCTGTGGGATCCCCAGTGTCTCTGTTACTGGGGCAGAAAGAATAAATTGTTATTACCCTGATTATGGGAACTGTGCTTGGAACTGTACTTGGCCTTTTGTTATGGTGGAGGGACTCACCATCAACTAAGTAGCACTCGCTAGGCAAGGGTCATGGGTTCCAAAACTCTGTGAATTGAGAGAGGCTGGGGACAAGTATTAATACTTGGTGGAATGGGCCCTTTGGTGAGGGCCTTACATGCTAATTGCACTTCCTCCTCTCTCTACGGTGGAATATCAGAGCTAATTTTGATTCCATTAGGAGTCTAGTTACAGGCTGCTGAGCTCACTTTGGGCTAATGGTGCACCAGCACTGAGGCTCCCCTGCTACAAGCTGAATTCACCTAAGAGATGAACTGACTGAGAGCTGAAATCACTGAGCGTTGTGTTAAATAGTGGGGGAGCCTGAAGATATATTGTGGAACAGTTTGCGGGACAGCTGGAGTGCCTTGTGGACAGGCTGGTGGAGCAGTTCATAGGACGGCGGGAGCTGCTTGTGGGACGTGGAGCAGTTTGTGGGACGGCAGGAGCTGCTTGTGGGCTGCAGAGTGGAGCCGAGCGAAGCAGTTCGTGGGGCAGCTGGCGGAGCGAAGGCCTATGGAGCTGTGGGATGGTCAGCTTCAGATCATGTAAGGTGCCCCTTACTCCCCCCCCCCCCCAGCATCTCCACCCAGGTTGGGAGGTAAAGCTCTGCAGATAAACTTTCAAACTCTGGGGCTGCCCTGACCAGGGACAGAGACTTTTGGGTCATTGGACTTTTGGGACTTTGGGTGATTTGGGGTTGCTGGACTCAAGAACCAAAGGGAAAGGGCATGCCCCAATTTGCTTGGGATGGGTTTTTTGCTCATGGGTTGTGTTATGAATCCTGTTGGTGGTGTTTCCCCAACATAATGCCACATTGTTTCTCTCTGTTATTAAAAGGCTTTTTGCTACACTCAGACTATGTGCTTGCGAGAGGGGAAGTATTGCCTCTTGGAGGTGCCTAGCGGGGGTGGTATATATTTGTCCCAGGTCACTGGGTGGGGGCTCGAGCCAGTTTGCATTGTGTTATTGGAATGGATCCCCTAGATATTGAACCCGGCCCTTGTTGCTGCCAAGTCTGACGGGCAGAAGGGTTACATTTAATTTAAATATAATTCAAGCTTAGTGTAAATCAGAATCAGGCCCTCTTCTGGGATGTGCTTTGGTTGCTAAACAACCACAAGCAAAGCACATGAGCCAGTATCCGCTCCTGGATCCCAGAGTTATTCCCCTTGCTCTGGGAGATATTTGGCTCAGATGCTCTATTTTTCTCTGGTTGGTCTGTGAGAGCCAAATCTTTTTACTGAGATGAGGTGACTCAGCCTCTTGATTGACTTGTTGTGTTGGCAACAGCAAACTGTTGCTGGGTAAATCTGCCCTAGCTGAGTAGTCAGGGCTTTTATTAGACAGAAAGAAAATGGAGAGAGAGAAGGAATAGGTAAGAAAAATACACGTCATGTGGGGACAGCAGAAATCTTTGAGTTGCCATCTAGGACACTTCCATGGAGACGGTGAAGTCTGGTTTTGGTAAGGATGTATTTCAGGATCAGGAAGCAGAGGGCATGTGATGGGAAAACCTTGGGTCCCAGCATGTGGTGATGGCAGGGATGACCACAGTGGTGACGCTGGTCAGTATGGTGGCATTGTTGATACCTGCTGCATTGAGGGCACCCCCAGAAAAGTCGCAACCGAAATTGGTGACAACCTGGTCCTTTTCACAAGTGTCTTACTACCAGTGGTCCTTTCTATGGACACTTCTTTTCATCTTGAGAAGTTTCTGTTCTCTTGCTATGACGATTTTGTTACCTTGAAGCCTTCCATCTGCTGTTTTTATTTTTAGTTCAGATTCATTAAATGTCATCTCTTTGACTCCATTTTCTGCTTTCATTCAGCAATAAGTTATGGAGCGTGGTTTTAGGTGAAAATGACACACCCTGCCACCTCTACCCACTGTGGACATTTGAAGACTTCAGCCATGGGAAAGATGTAACATATCAGTTCTGCTGCATGACTTGAACAATTCACATAGTCTCTATGCAATAGTTTCCCCATTTCTATCTCACAGGGGTATTGGAAGGCTTCAGCAGTAAGGTGCTTTGATACTCTCCTGTTATTATCATTACTTTATTTCTATGTGAAATGACTCACAAAGGAAACCAGGTAGGATGAAGCTTTGTGGCAACTTCAGGATGTGGCATATGGAATTTAGGCTCAAGTCCTTGGAGAAATATTTTGTTACCTTTATTAGCATAAGCAGTTTCACAGCTTCTGTGGAGTCAGACAGGAGATCATATAACAATCAGATTCCCAGGTGCTGTTGCTTCTAGAAAAAAACAGAATGCAAAGGACTCTTGAAGATGCTAAACTTACCCTGTAAGTGCCTGAAGCAGATGGTTCTGATATTGGTGCAGATAGATTAGCAGGGTAAGAGTAATTCAGCTTCACAACCAGTGGGGAAACACTGTGAACTGAATTCTACAGGCACATGTATCTACTGTCTCTTGTGCTTGTACTTTGTCTTTGCTAAATTAAAGAACACAAATCCTGTCGGGAAATGTCTGTGTATCTTACACATGTACAGCACACTTCCACGTGTTAGGTTTAGGTACAATAATATTAAGATGTAGCAGTTTGTTTGCAAGTCTTTTTAGCTTGTAGGTAGCTAGGCAACTGAATTTAGTTTTTAGTATGCACTGGGTATGTTTAGTTTTACAACTGGTATGTGAATAATATCTTATTATCCAACATCAACGGGGGTTACGGTAGCTAAGATAAATTCACAAGGGACAATGGGATCACCATGTCTCCACCTAGAGTAAAGAAGAAATTTCCCCCAATGAAGGAGTGTTGTCAGTCTGGGATCTGAATCCTGAACTTGATTACATACAGGCACAACCTCCCCACTAACTGTGGCCGTCAATGCCTGGGCATAGGGACACACCCACGTGCAGTGAAGTGCAAGACTAGGATCTAAGTGCAGCAGTGCCCTGGAAATTGAATTCAAACTGTATAAATAAAGAAATAAAAAACATAACACACGAAAGTACATTTGACTTTTGAAATTCAGTTTTCCTAATTTAAGGTAGTCATTTCTATTGCAAATCCACTCTCTTTAGTTGGGGTACACCAGGAATGTAGTCAATGAATTCTAACTTGACAGTGTCCCTTTCAGGAACGTAAAGTTCTACTAGATCTGAAATAACTAATTACTTATGCTAATTAATTACCCCAGGATATTCATGGCCTGTTTACCAGAAGGAGAACTGGCATTGTCCTTACATTATTTATAAAAGAAAACAAAGCTGGTAATTTGCAGAAATCTTGTGTTTACTTTTTCCTGTAAAGTAGGGTTTCTTAATACCATGGAAATTGGTGGTCAATGTTGGTTGGCTTTTTAATGGGTTCCCATGTTAGGTGTCTAATTGGGGTTCGCTCATAAAAGTAATTGGATTGTATATTGGCACTACTCTTCCCATGAATAAAAATGAGCAGCAGTGAAGTATAGAAATTGTTTTAGCCTTTGTTAATGAAGCTCAGGACAACAGCTTTCCTTGCCTCACCTCCTCGCAGGTTACCGTACATGTCTAAGAGATTTTTCAGTATTCAGTGCCACCACACCTGAAGTTCATGGACCAAATTAATCCCTGTGGTCATGCCGTTAACTTGAATGGAATGCCATCAGTGATGAATTTGGCTATGTGGCTTTTAGACCTTCACAAGTCATCCACATTCAGGTGTTCAGAAGGATTATTTTTTAGATTGCTTAGGCTCGTCTTTAACATTTGTTTATTTTGATGTGTTTTCCTGGCACTGACGAAATAAATTAAATTCACTTTCTGAGAAACAGAAATGATCTTATCAAAGTTGATGGATTTTTTTTATGTTAATGTGCATTATTTATAGGGATTCAGACTGAAGAATTTCAATTTGCAGCATGACTAGTTCAATTTCTAGGTACTGTATGGTGCTATTCCAGATCCAGTTTAATTACTTTTAAGAATTGTCACAGAACTGATGAAGCATTAGGTTAACAAAACCCAACAAATACTTTGTGAAAACATTTAGGGTTACATCCTCCGAACTATAGAGGAGGCATGACGAATTGTGTAACAATTTAACACTGTATTTAGGTATCTTAGCACTGAAAGATACAAATGAAAAATGTTATTTCTGGTTTTGTTCTATTAATCTTTTAAGCAGTCCGATCTCTTAGGACCAAAACTCATACAAGAGTTTCTAATCTTCCAAAAATGTATGCTTAACTGCACCTAAAATAGGATTTCTTTTTAATCGCTCATTTCTGAGCGATATTCATTAAATGGAAGATTATTCACAATGGCCTCTGTGCTCAAATCATACATAAAAGTATTCAGATGGCAGCACTTACAAGGGATAATTCACCTAAAGTGGATACAACCAATGTTAATTAATATGGGCAAAAGTCAAAGAAGCCCATTTTTCTTCCTGTCTCTGATTTGTTTTCTGCATTATGTGAATACTTCAGTCTGACCATGAGCTGCCCACATACTTACCTTTTCAATCACACTTTCCCCTTTTTAATCTGGACATTTATACCAATGTTTGCTTTTAGCAAAATATTGAGTTGCAATCAAACAAAGCTGTCAGATTGTTCTGTGTCTGAAGGCTAAACACTGATTACTGTTTCCACTCTTAGCTGAATAACAGTATTAAGGCTTTTGTGCAGTATCTTCATTACTTAGTCATACAAATATCAAGTCATGGCAACCCTACACTAACTAAGAAAATAATACGTGTCTTGTGACACTTCTTTTCCAAGACAAGATGGTAACAATATTCTGTAGACAACATCTATATACAGCATACTGGACAATTTATTTTGGGCTGTTCATTGCTGAAATTGTTTAAACAACTTATCTCCATTGCATACTGTGATGTTATTGACTTGAACTGGGACCATATAGAACATGGTTGCAACCAAGGTCCTGTAGTGGCACCAAATATTGTATAAAGGGTGTCAAATAAGGTGTCTCAGACAAGGTTATGGTTTGATGGTTATGATTATGCTGTCTATATGTGTGTATCATTTTTGTAGTTAAAGTTATGAATATTGGCTCTATACTGTCTGTAGTTCAAACTTGTGCTATGCTTCTGGGTGAAACCCCACACAAGTTGGTGTCAGCTCTGCCTAGCCTGCTTGATGGCCCATTAAGGACCATCAGCTGTACAGCTGACCCATTGAGAGAAGGCAGACACGCCTTGCGACTCAGCAAGGTATGCAGGGACATGCCTATGGACAGAACTCTGAGGTTTTTCCAGGCCATGGGATGGACAGCTTGTCTTTGGAACAAAGAAAGAAAGAGACCACGTGGCAAGAGAATATAAAAAGCTGCTGCAGCTCCTCCATCTTGTCTTCAATCCTGCTTCTTACCTCTGGAGGGACTTTGCTACATGGAAGCTTTGAACCAAGGACTGAAAGACCCATCCCAGCTGTGGATGTACGCCAGAGACTTGATTTGAATCTGCAGTTTATTCTATCACCGCTACAAGCCTGAACCAAGAACTTTGCCATTACTGTATGTAATTGATTCCATTTAACCAGTTCTAACTCTCATCTATATCTTTTTCCTTTGATGAATAAACCTTTAGATTTTAGATTCTAAAGGACTGGCAACAGCGTGATTTGTGGGTAAGATCTGATTTGTATATTGACCTGGGTCTGGGGCTTGGTCCTTTGGGATCAAGAGAACCTTTATTCTTTTACTGGGGTATTGGTTTGCATAATCATTTGTCCCCATAACGAGGGGCACTGGTGGTGATACTGGGAAACTGGAGCGTCTAAGGGAATTGCTTGTGTGACTTGTGGTTAGCCAGTGGGGTAAAACCAAAGTCCTCTCTGTCTGGCTGGTTTGGTTTGCCTTGGTGTGCACAGAAACCTCAGCCTTGGGCTGTAACTGCCGTGCTTTAAGCAGTTTGTCCTGAATTGGCACTCTCAGTTGGATCCCACCAGAACCAGCATCATTACACATACAGAATTTCATACCATCCATAACAAAGATGATTTACTTAGAGGACTAAGGCCCTGATTCATCAAACTACTTGTTAAGCCCATGCCTGACCTTAAGCATTGATTTCAGTTGATCTATTGGCAGGCCTGAAGTTGCACACATGCTAAAATACTTTGCTGAATTAGGGCTAATATTAAACTTAGGGGACTGACCTGTATAACTCTGAGCAAAACCAGGGAAGCCAAACATGAGAATCTGTCAAAAACTTTTCTCGTGAGGATAAATTTGTCTGTGGATCCGCCAGAACCATAGCATTGCTGCTGTAGGATGTATACTGTGTCTAAGATAATGGTAAAATGACTGCAGTACTGAAGCAATTAACTGTAAGCCTCTAAACCAGGATCAGCAACCTTTGGCCTGCGGCCCGCCAGGATAAGCCCCTTGGCAGGATGCGCCAGTTTGTTTACCAGCCACGTCCGCAGGTTTGGCCGATCGCAGCTCCCACTGGCCCTGTTTCACTGCTCCAGGCCAGTGGGGGCTGTGGGAAGTGGTGGCCAGCACATCCCTCAGTCCACACTGCTTCCTGCAGCCCTCATTGGTCTGGAACGGTGATCCGCAGCCAGTGGGAGCCACGATCAGCCGAACCTGCGGATACGGCGGGTAAACAAACCGGCCCGGCCCACCAGGGGGCTTACCCTGGCGGGCCGCTTGCCAAAGGCTCTAAATATTGATATTTAGTCTGCATTAGTTTGCTTCATAACTGCATGTGAGCAGGAAAAAATTGGATCATTGATTAAGATGGTGGTTGTTCTATTGTCTATAAGAAAGTAGGAAAAATACTGCACCAAAGACATACAATGGTTGGAAAGCAAGGAGAACATTTTCAAAACGTTGTTGTGACCATCTTTTAAAAAAGTCACACGGGAAATATATTTGTTACCTTTGCAGCGGTCCCCCTTGAAAACGCTTCCATTGAGCTCTCATCTACACTAGAATCACTACTGTGATACTCCGAGAGGCAGTAGCTGTGTCTCTGGGAGAAGCTGTCTACACCACCATTTAGGCTGGTATAATTTACGTTGCTCAGGGGTATGGATTATTTACACCCCTGAGCGATGTAAATTATACCAAAATAAGTTTTCCTGTAAACAAGGGCTTAGTATCCCGTGGATACAACAAATGCGGTATTTTCACTGTGAGTGGTAGATGACAGTATCTTAATGCCAGACACCCATTGTACCTTTGATCCTGACTTCATGGGGGGGAGACCAGGGAAATACCATAAAAAGCAAGTGAAGTGTTAAAGATGCTTAGCTAGATGGGGAAGGTGACAATGACACAAACAATAGTGGAGGAAATAGTCAAGGGATGAGAGATACTGTCATGGATTAGAAACTGAGCAAGAGACAGAAAACAGAGTAGGAATATAGCGTTACTTCAGTGTTCAACATTCTGTACTAGGACAGCTGCTGCTTCATATATTAAGGATCTGGAGAAGGGGTCGAGCAGTGAGGTAGCAAAATTTGAAGATGAGACGTGTATTGAGGACATTGAAGACTGTGAGGAACTTTAGAAGGACTGCACCAGGCCCGCTGAGTGGGGGAGGGGGCGGGCTAAAGGGGCACTTGCCCAGGGGCTCGGGCAATTTAAAAGGGCCCGGGGCCCCAAGGCTAAGGTTTCCTGGCTGCCCTCACTCCGCAATGCTCCTGGAAGCGGCCGGTATGTCCCTGTGGCCCCTGGGGAGGGGGTCTCTGCGTGCTGCCCCTGCCCCGAGCACTGACTCCACAGCTCCCATTGGCCGGGAACTGCAGCCAATGGGAGCTGCTGTGCTGGTGCTTGTGGGCAGCGACGTGTGGAGACACCCTGGGCCCCCCGCCTAGGAGCTGCTGCTAGAGGGGTGTGCTGGTCGCTTTGGGAACTGCTCAAGGTAAGCGCTGCCCCCCTCTCCCCCTCCCTCCCCCAAACTCCCTCCCAGACCCCGCACTCCATCCTGCACCCCAACCCCCTGCCCCAGCCTGGTGAAAGTGAGTGAGAGTAGGGGGATGGAGTGAGCAGGGCGTGGGACCTCAGAGAAGGGCACAGGATGGGGCGTGGTCTCAGGGAAGGGGTGGGGCAAGGCAAGGGTCTTTGGGTTTGTGCAGTTAGACAGTTGGCAACCCTACCAGGCGGGCATGTGGAAGCCCTGGCTGTGCCAGAGGAGCGCAGCCAGCAGCTCGCTGGGCACCAGCCAAATGTAAGACAGATCATGTCTGCGGCTTGTGTGTGTGCAGGCCCATTGAATGTTCTGCCCTGGGGCCCGGAATTACTGTCAGCGGGCCTGGACTGCACCAAGCTAGGTCATTGTTACATATGACAAAGAAGAGAGAACCTAGGGACGCTTAATGGCCTCATTTGTAAAGGTAGCGACCACTTGTAGTCCTCATTAATACCAGCTGGAGTTGTGGATGCTCCATGCTGCTTTGGTAGGAAGCCTGGAAAGGAGCTGATCAGGTAGTTAGGAACATCTGTTTGTTTTTATTTTCTTTCATTTTGTTTGGTATTGTTTTGGGGGCTTCCTAGTGACAGTTGTGCAGGAAGATATTCCATTGTTTTGATAAGAGCCATTCACAATTATCTTGATTACAAAGCCATTTAGTAACCATGTAATCAGCAAAACACAGAAATTGCTACAGATTTGGCCGTTGTCGCTGTGGATACTGTGGCGGTGTCTAAAATATTATGGGCCAGACTTTCAGAGGAGGAGGTCTCTGCAGGCAAATAGGTGCACATTTCTACGCTCAAGTGGACCTCACATGTTCCAGGAAGTAGGGACTTCAAAACTGGGTTAAATAGATATATTATTTTAAATCTCTGTGCCTTTCAAATGTTTAATATAATTCGTTTTCTACAAGCCCCGTGTATGGGGTAAGTGCATAGCAGTGTGGCATCAGAAAGCAGATTGGGACTAGGAGACTCTTAATCTGCCTTGCATGTTTCCCCCTACTCCTGGGTTTGGCACCTGGTGCAGTGTATGTGCCCCCTCTTCTGGACAGCCTATTCTCTGCTAAGGCTCTGTCTGTTTCCAGCTCCTTTTCCCTTACTACCCATCCCCATGTGTGGTGGGGATGTAGGCTTAGTCTATGCTACAAAGCATCTAAAATATGGAAGGGGTGCTCCTGAAATCCCCACTGAGCGACTGGGGCCTTGCCCCTCGACGACGGCAGCAGTGTTGACCGAGGTTCAGGACTCCATTTCCTGGACTGAGTAGATTCTAGGGCAGGAGTAGAACCGGTGACCAACGCTACCCGAACTAATCGTAAGCTAGAACTCCAAGACAAAGGGTATGGTTTTACTTTCGGTTTTGGCTGCATTAGGAGTATAGCAGGGAGAGAAGCTTCACAGCCAGGGAGGACCTTTCTTCCCTTCACGTTCCTACCCAAGGGAAGACTTTGGGTTCTTTTGGGATTTCTGGGACATTGAATAGTATCATCTCAGCAGAGATCAGAAACTCAGGAGGCTGAGGAGAGTCACAGTCAGGCTACCGAGAGCTAGCCTAACTGCACAGTCTTACCATCCTTGGTGTGGCTACTTTGTAAGAACACCCATTTCTTTATTTTGACGTTTTGTTTTGAGCTGGCCACCAACTTCAGCGCTGCACCACCTGTCAAAGACTGACCCTAAACTCACTATTTGCCGAGGCCAGTGCGGGGTAGGGGGAGAGGATCACAGTGTGGTTTGTATTGGCTGCAAATGGTGGGAGGGGTAGAGTGTATGTCTTGTTGTTTTCGTCTTTTATTATCCTAATCTCCTTTTTTCACTGCCTCTTATCCTGAGTTCCCCATACCTCGTTACTGTTTTATTACCCTGAGAACTGGGATAGCTATTTATTTTTGTGTGCTCTGACTGACACTCCTCAGTAAAACATTGTGTGTTAAATATTTCCCCAAGGGGGACAAGCCCTCTGTGTTCTCAGTGCTCGGAGGGGTTTCCTTGGATGGAGGCACCAGATGCCCTGACAGGTGAACCCAGAACCCTGAGGGAATAAAGGAGAAGGCTACAGTGATGCCTCAGGGCTGGAGTTATTTCTGTCAATTTCTTTCACCATCCTTATACCTTTGGAGAATAAGAGATTTGCCCTTGCGCAATATCAGTTTTTTAATTGTCCATTGTAAATACATAATCTCTCACCAGAGAGAACAGCAGAAGCATGGATTAATTTAATGCCATTTCAGTTCTCCTTATCAAAGTGACTTATATAATGCATTTTAATGTTACTCAATTTTTTCATTTTTACTACTGTAAAATATATACAATACTGTATATATTGTCAGACAAATGTAAAAAGAACAGAAGTTGCCTCAAAATATATCCACTTTGTGACTATGATGGGACTCCTATAAGAACTGAAAATATAAAATAAATCCCATTGTCCTGGTAACAAATATAATGATACAAAATGACTCCGTTCGCATAGCAATTTAATCCCTAATGCATGCCATTTTCCTATGAAATATCCTAGAACTGCTGGGCTGATTTTGGGTGGTTAGGGCAGAAGTCTGGGAGTTTGAATTCCTGACCTGGGTTCCATTCCTGACTTTGCCACAAATCCATTGTGTGGTCTTGTGCAAATCACTTAAGCATTGTGCCTCTGTTTCCCCATCCGTTCAATGGTGATTATAATTAGAGCTGGGTGAAATATCTGAAATTATTGGCATTATGTAAATGTCTCTTCTTGCTCCCTGTCTCTCCACTTAGCACACAGAAAGGGTGACTGGCTACAGATAATTGTCATGCCCTTCTAATGTGGCACAGCCATTCCTAATAACAGAGGGTCACGGGTCTTTGAAGAGAACCTTATTGATGTCATATCTTGGTTCATCCATCTTCACATCGTCTGCTACTGAGGCTGGGGAACAATCTTGAACCCATCAGTCATCCTTTGTCAAAGAAAACCTGCAGTTAGTTCACAAGTGGCAAGATAACTGAAAATTACCACTGAGCCCTGAAAATTTCACTAAGACCTGTAGGGCATGGCCTACTGTGCATATTAATGATCTTCTAATGTATATGGAATGTGGGGTGATTTAAAAATCAAGTTAACAGTAGGATTTCTTTCCACTGGGCATTCTGCCTTTGGTTATTCAAGAGACAAGGTGGGTGAGGGAATATCTTTGTGAAGAAGAGCTCTGTAAGCTTGAAAGCTTGCCTGTCTCACCAACAGAAGTTGATTCGATAAAAGATATTCCTTCACCCACCTTGTCTCTCTAATATCCTGGGACAAATGCAACAACACTGGAAAATATCAAATTTTGGTTATTCAAGGCAGGTAGAAAGGATTAAGAATAAAGACATGCCTAATGTTAAAATGGAATATAGTGATGCCGAACATATTCAATACACTTTACAAGTAGAAGCCAACTTTGTCAAAACCTTTCCCAGGCAAGATTTCCCTAGTGGCAGTTTTGGTGCCGTTTCATGTAAGACCAAGTTAGATATGCCCTGGGGTCAGACCTGCCGACAGCAATTCCGTGCCCCAGGGCAGAACAGTCAATGGGCCCCCGCTGGTGTCCTAGGCCCCTTCCTCCAATGCCCCACCCCTGCCTCACCTCTTCCCACCTCTGTTCTGCCCCCTCCCTCGAGGCTTCCCCATATACAATTGGTGCCTCTCTATAGTGGGGGGCACGATCTAAAGGGCAGGTCACATGTCTACCCACACCCCTGTGCCCAGCCCAGGGCCACCACGCTCTCCCCACCCCATGTTACCTGCAGGGAGGGTGCTTTGTCCTCCCGCGGCACCTGTATATTCTGCCGCTCTCCCAGCTGGGCAGGAGCCCATGCGGGGAGCTGGAGGGAACCGCTTTTCACGTCGCCCCCTCCTGGTCGCTGCTCTGCAGCCCTGCCCAGCAGCTGCCCAGTGGAGCCTGGCTGGGGAGGAGGTGGCTTCCGCTCCCCACCCAGCTTGACTGCCGGGGACCCCAGCACCCAAGCCTGGGCAGGGAGCAGAAGTCACCTCCCTAGCCAGGCTTTCTCAGGCAGCTGCCACACGCGGCTGCAGAGCAGCGTCTTGGCGCGGCTGGAAGGGGCTGGTCCCACCCCTTCCACCTCCGGCATCTGGGTCATGCGTCGCCCAGGCCTGCCCTGCCTATTCCCAACCCCCGCTCCTGCCCTTCCCCCAGTGCCTCTGGCACACCAGCAAACAGCTGATGGCGGCGGGCAGGAGGCACTGCGGGGGGACGGGGATGAGCTGATCGGCGGGGCCCGCCAATGGCAGGAGGCGCTGGAGGGACCCGCCCGCCTGTGGGTGCTCAGCTCCCACTTGGCACCTATGCCTAGGAGCCCTGTGGCTCGCCCGGGCGATTTAAAAGGGCCTAGGATTCTGAAGAATATTTCACAACAATTTTTGACCTAACATGTTAAGTGATAGCCCATGGATACATTACTGTTCTTTAATTGCTTCCACGTGCCTTAGAATGTGCTGCGCCCTTCCCCGTTACATTCTTGATCCTCAACTAGTGACATGCCACTAAAGAGCTTAAAAATCCAGGGATTCAGCCATCCTTTCATATTACAACCTTGTCTTTTCACAGGAGTGGCTCTGCAGCTCCTCTCTCCAGCCCACCTCCCTTTCTCGCCTCAGGATCACAGTTATAACTCTGAGCACAGCCAGTGTGTGGCTGCAAGTCCCTTCCTTATAATCATCTATATTTCTCTATCTAGTTTTTTTATATTGCACTGGTGACGATGCACTTGGCAGCCACTTCTTGTCCATGCACCTGACTCTGCAGTCCTGCTTCTCTAGCACCCATCCACCTCCGCTTTGGGGACATCAAATATGTGCAAAGTGTTTCAAGCAAAAGGATCCTCCAATCCCCCCGTCTCTCCCTTCCTTTTCATGCTGAGTTTGCATTTCTTGTTTGCTTTTGGGTAAAGCTAAGGACTTTTGTCAAGGTTCCTTCCCCACTCTGAACTCTAGGGTACAGATGTGGGGACCTGCATGAAAGACCCCCTAAGCTTATTCTTACCAGCTTAGGTTAAAAACTTCCCCAAGGTACAAACTTTGCCTTGTCCTTGAACAGTATGCTGCCACCACCAAGCTTTTTAAACAAAGAACAGGGAAAGAGCCCACTTGGAGATGTCTTTCCCCAAAATATCCCCCCAAGCCCTACACCCGCTTTCCTGGGGAAGGCTTGATAATAATATCCTTACCAATTGGTACAGGTGAACACAGACCCAAACCCTTGGATCTTAAGAACAATGAAAAATCAATCAGGTTCTTAAAAAAACAATTTTATTTAAAGAAAAGGTAAAAAAATCACCTCTGTAAAATCAGGATGGTAAATACTTTACAGGGTAATCCGATTCAAAACATAGAGAATCCCTCTAGGCAAAACCTTAAGTTACAAAAAGACACAAAACCAAGAATATACAGTCCCTCCAGCACAGCTTATTTTACCAGTCATTAAACAAAAGAAAATTTTCTAGCTAGATTACTTACTAGCTTTACAGGAGTTGTAAGGCTTGCATTCCTGATCTGTTCCTGGCAAAAGCATCACGCAGACAGAATTTTGTCCCCCCTGTCCCCCATTGGCCATTTTAGGTCAGGTGCCAGCGGGGTTACCTTAGCTTCTTAACCCTTTACAGGTGAAAGGATTTTGCCTCTGGCCAGGAGGGATTTTATAGCACTGTGTACAGAAAGGTGGTTACCCTTCCCTTTATATTTGTGACAACTTTAAAGCAGTCTCCTAGTCTCACCCTCCCATATACCACTCTGGCTCCCAAACACCCACAACCAGGAGCTATAGGGTTGCCGAGTGACCACTTCTGGCACAGATAAAGGTATCTGAGTGCAGATGTGCTCGCCGACATGTGGGTGGGTGTGTGCACTGACGTGCAAGACCTTGCATTCACAGGAACGAAACATTCTCCCCAAACATGTGTGAGAACAAAATAAGGCTAGTGGTGTTTGCAGAAAAGTAAACGAAACAGGTCAGATCAAGCGATAATATCTTTTTTGTGGACTTGCTGGTGATTCATGCACCCAGCTCTGCTCACTGCTCATCTTCTGCAGCTCCAATGATGCATCTTGAGATGAATAAATTATGTGTGATGCAGTGATGAACAAACTGCAGGAATACACAAGAGGAGGCCAAGGGTACCAGCAGGGGTTACATTATCACATGCTGCCACTCAAACTGGAGGGGGAAAAGGGCAACGGTGAGCTGTCTTTTTGAGATAAGTCCTTGGGAGTGCAGAACTTAGAAGCATACGGAGGTTTAGCTGAACTGAATCTCCAAGGCTTTTGGAGGTCTCTCCATCACTAATAGGTCAGTATTCACCTGCTCTACACAACTTTGGCTCCCAATACTTTGTCAAGTGAGAACCCAGAGAGCATTGACAGCAACCACAGTGATTGCAAAGTAGCTGGAGGCATTTCTGTCAACCTATATTTTCTTTAAATAGTCTTGGATTTACATCCTGAGTTTTGACTTTCTTATCTGTAGAAACTGTAAATCTGCTATGACCGTTTTTACTGTTTCCATTGTCTTCATCATTGTCATCATCATCTCCTTGATGCAACTAAGATATAATAGCACAAGAGTTTTATGTGAATAATACTCATAGTAGCTATCAGGTGCCTCTGCCTCCTCCAAGGATAGGAGAAAGCATGATCTGGTTTTGTAGCCATCTTCATTCTCCTGTTTTCCATATGTCTGGCCAGATTTATGGAGGGTTCCATCTGCATAATCACTAACCTGTTTTATTTGCTCAGCTGTTCCAGCTGGCAGCACCAGGTGCTTTTCTCAGTTTTACTATTTTTTCCCCACTTTTGTCTTGATCTCTGTCTGCAAAGCAAACAATTCTCCCATGGCCACCTAAATGGCTGACTTTTTCTTATTACCACATGGCTCATCTCTCAGTGACTTAAATAACCTCCCACTATTGTCTATTCACCAACTTCTTCCTTTTTTGGGGGGTCCCATTGGCACCATTTGGAGATATTGCTAGAGGAAATTCAGACAAGTTGAAATGATCTTTGCATTATCTCCTTCTTTTGTATGAATGAGCACCTTTCATCAGCGCACAAACAATCCTTTTACCTTATTGTCATGGATTGCTCTCTTCTGTTGCTCAGTGAAAAGGAATTGAATTTGTTTAGGAATAAAGCACAGATGAAACATTTTTTCTTACGCTGGACAAAGTTTGTGCTCTCTGATGGGATATAAAAAGCTCTATAATATTCTGATGCTGGAAAATTTGGACCTTATTTTGCAGCCCTTACGTAGGGAAAATCTCCCATCGATTTCAACTGAGGTTCTGCCCATTTAGGAATTGCAATAATGGGCCTGTAATTTTAATTTCTATTCTAGATTGCAAGGTCTCTCAGGCCGAGACTGTTTTTGTGTGTGTTTGTTTTAAACAATGGAATCTTAATCCCCATTTGCGGTCCTTAGATGATACCATAATAGAAATAATAAATAGCAACACATTTTAACCTAGTATTTAATACATCTTTGGGTGAATTTTGTCTATGGCTGCATTAGATGTGAAATAATCTTAAGGAGCACAAGAGATATTGACACAGCACTTGTATATTCTTGTTGATTCTAACGAGCATTTGCATTAGATTAGAATAGTAAATGTTGGCTTCATTGTAGAAACAGTTTGCATTTTCTCAATGGTACTTTAAAATGGAGTATTGCTCGTTTGAATATGATTGAGCTGAAATTACAGAAAACGTTTCCTTTAAAATACCATCTGAATAGAAGCAGCTGTCATATTATACAAAACCTGAAACAAAAGCTTAGCACAGAAATTTGCTTGACATGTAAAAACCCTAGTATTAGACAATATAATGTTTTAATTTCTTCCTTTGTACATGTTTTGGGCACTTGAAATAATGCATTTGCATGTGAATGAAAAAAGCGAAATTATATTCATAGGTTCATGCGAAGAAGGTAGGTTTTAACACCAGCTGACGAACTTTTTCCATTTACTTCCAACACTGCTTTACCAAACGGAACCCTCTCTGACTGCCAAAGCTGTGTTTGTCAGCTGAAGTTTTAAGTTAATCTAAATATTTTATGAGGTTCTGTGAATGGGGAAAAAAATCTTACTAAAACCTGTCTCGTCAGTAGAATACGAGTACAAGAATTAAATTCCTATTTTCTTTCTTTTCTTTTGAGGAGTTTTCCAGCACCCAACTTAGCTTATGCTTAACTTTCCACTGTCTTTTTTTTTTAAATAAAGGTTTGTCTGCAGTTATTAAAGATTATTGTTTCACCTCACTTCCTGGCTCCCATTCAGTGTTATTGCCATACAAATGCAGGGAATAGCAGCATAGATATTTCTGAGGAGATCTCCCTGCAAACAATACAGTTCATTTTAGGGTTACCATATGTTTGGGTTTTCCCGGATATGACCTCTTTTTTGGTCCTCTGATCTCCGTCTGGGTGGATTTTTGAAATATGAACAAATGTCCTGCTTTTCCTTGCTTGTCCTTTTTCCTACATCAATTCTGGTAGAACAGCGATTCCCAGTGTACCCTAATCGCGGCGTGCATGTTTACTGGTTTGCCATCCTTACTTCTGCTGGCAGCACAGCTGCTGTCAGAACTGGATGGCTGGAGAGCGGCGGCTGCTGGCCAGGGGCCTAGCTCTGAAGGCAGTGCCGCCGCTCGCAGCCGCACAGAAGTAAGGTTGGCCTGATATTGACTGTTGAGTCGCTGAAATGGAGCCTGCATGTACCGTACAACTTCAGTCACACATGCTGTAAAGACTTTCATGGCTATTTCATGAGCAATCAACCACAGCTGAGAAAGATACGGTCTACGGAGAAATATGCATGGGCATAACAGGAAGAAGTGCAGTAGGGGAGAACTGACTGCATGTAAAAAGGGACATTTAAATTTGATTTACATTTATTTTTGAGGCCATTACACTTGTTATTTATAAACGTTAGATATTCAAAGTAGAAAGAAAGGGTACAGTAGAAACTGTACCCTCTCTCTAGTTCCCCTTCCCCCCCGGCAGTGACATCTGTTTGGGAACTTGAAATATGGGAACCTTAATTTAAGTGTCACTTTAACTGGAAGGCTGCATCTCCACTTGCATCTGATCATCAGTGAAGGTCGCCTGAAAAATTCTCAGAAATGCATATTTTTAAAAGATATTTATATTTAGCTTAGTTTAGCAAAAGGAAAAAAATGCAGAAATAGTAGCATGTTTCTGCCCACTTTGATGCTGTAGAATAATATGAAATATAAGCTTTCAGAAGAGCAACCAAAATACAATCTTGAGAGTATTTGAAATCAAAACAATCTCGATGCACAAAAAACACCAGGCATTTTATTTATTGCACAGAAGTTTCACACAGAGAGAAGATAAGAGCGCCTGGGTAAACCGCTAGTTTTTAGATGGCAGATAACACTGTAAAATGAAAGCATTAGACTGATGGACAGGAAATATTATATGTCTATTCTTTGAGCTCTGTTATCCATTTTACAAACATTGAAGCAACAGACTGACCCTTTCACCTTTCCTTTGCTGGCTGTTTAAATGGGAGCTACCATATTTAGTTAAATTGTCACTTTAGATTAGGTTTCAGAGTAGCAGCCGTGTTAGTCTGTATTCGCAAAAAGAAAAGGAGTACTTGTGGCACCTTAGAGACTAACCCATTTATTTGAGCATCAGCTTTCGTGAGCTACAGCTCACTTCATCGGATGCATAAAGTGGAAAACGCAGTGAGGATGTTTTTATACACACAGACCATGAAAAAATTCCTCACTGTGTTTTCCACTGAATGCATCCGATGAAGTGAGCTGTAGCTCACGAAAGCTTATGCTCAAACAAATGGGTTAGTCTCTAAGGTGCCACAAGTACTTCTTTTCACTTTAGATTAATGATTTATGGAAACTCAACACAGAAATTGAGGCCAACATGCTGAAGTGTTTTTGGGAAGGGGGGACAAAAGGGGGTGGGGTTTAATGGTAAAGTCTATGGTTATTTAGCAGAATATTCAAGACCTCCTATATTTTACAATATAAGGAGCTATCACGGAATTTAAACTAAGATGATTACGTTCCCCTGTCACTCTCATTCAGGAAGTCTCAGCCTGGTTTGAAAGAAGTCTGCTTAACACAGCTTTCCTCTTTACATTAGTCTCCTGGTGTCCTAAAATACCTAGTAATGATGAGCTTTATTAAAGCACCATAATGTGCCATCGATTTTTTTCCCAGTGGTGTTGTAGCTGTGTTGGTCCAAGGATATGAGACAAAAAGTGGGTGCGGTAATATCTTTTATTGGACCAACTTCTGTTGGTAGAAGAGACAAGCTTTCAAGCTGCACAGAGCTCTTCTTCATGTTGGACCTGAAGAAGAGCTCTGTGTAGCTCAAAAACTTGTCCCTTCCACTAGCAGACAGTGGTCCAATAATTGAGGGTTTTTTTTTTTTTTTGGCAGAACTCACTGATGTCAATGGGGATTTCTGATTAAAAACGGATGGTAAGATACAAACCAAAGAGTGGAGAGCCTCAGATGGGAGAGACAGTATCTTGTTTACTGCAGCAAGTTTGTATTTATATCATCTATAGTTTGTATAAATTTGGTAGGGGAAAGGACAATTTTCGAAAATGAGTGCTTTGGTACATTGTCTGGGTGCTCAGATAAGCACTTTAGCCTATAAAACAGCCACTTTCATGCCTAAATATGGATTTAGGTGCCCAAATGAGGGATCCTTTAAAAACCTTCATAGTATTTGGCTCTCTGAGGATAAATTACTGCCAAAGTAGGTTTTGTGCAGTGGATCAGATAAAGAGCTAGGGGCATGAACCTGACCTCCCCACTGTGTGCATTGTTTGGGAGCTGTTGTCCAGCAGCTCTCCTGCTTCTCCTACTATACCTAGAGCTGGGTGACATTTTTTGGCTGAAACTTTTGTCGATGAAAAATGCAGATTCGGGTCGACCAAAATATTTTGTAAAGTCATGATGAATTTGCTGAATTGTTTCACTGAGACCTCCTGTCCTGAACAATAAAAACATTTTAAGTTGACATTTTCAGAATGAGACACTGGGATTTTTCAGTTAGAAACACCTTTTCGTGTAGAAATGTACTTGAATTTCATTGAAAAATAAAAGTTTTTAAAAGCTCGAATGAAACTGAATGTTTTGTTGTTGTTGTTTTTTTTTTAAATTTTCAGCTTATGGAAAATATATCTTGGCAGTTGGGCTGGCTGAAAACCAGCAATTCCATTTCATGAGAAATGTCGAGGTTTCACTCCAATGAGGAACGAAAACAAGACCTCTTGAAGCTTTTCACAAAAAAATGAGAGAGAGGGAGAGACCCTAGAATAGCCGGGGAACTCTCCTGGGATGTGGGACACCCACTTTCAAGCCCTGCTCTGCTTGATTCAGGTCTACCGGGGGGTAGAGTGAGTTTCTCTCTCTCAATCTTTCCTGTTGGAGCCACTCCACTTTGTACAAGTAATTAAATATTCATTGGGCTAGTGAGAGAGACTGAATCAGAGCAGGGACTTGAATGTGGGTCTCTCACATACCAGGTGAATGGTCCTCGCCTTTCCTAGTGGCACTTCTCTTGCTTTTTCCCCACCACGAATTTCATTCTGGATCTGAGAAATGGTTTAGGTGGAAAAAACCGGCTCTAATCAGCAGCATTTCTAGGCCACTCACGTGATTGCAAGATCCCCCAACGCATCCTGCCAAGTTCTCCTGGAGTGTTTTGCCCATTGACTTCATTGGAATGACTCACCTGCTTCAATTTAAGTCACAATCTAGCCCTGAGAGAGAGAGAGAGTGTGTGGTTTTTTTCTTCTGTGATTTCTATCGAAGAACAGACTACTCAGTCATGTTTATGTACCAAACGTTGCCCTGGCCAGCATGATAACTGTGCTTAGCATTCTAAGCCCAATCCACCCGTTTTGCTTGACTGAGTATCAAGATGGAAATCATTTTTTTTTCATCATGAAGAAAGCATGACATGTATATGAAATTATTTGTTCAAAGGCAATGAAGCATGGTTCCAAGACTGCAGACAGAATAGTTAAGGCAGCTTACACTTTGTGATTATCCATTTGCTTCTGTAAAGTGGTTCTTCTGGGTTTTTGTTAGTTTTTAATGTAATAGTGAAAATGGTGAAATTAGACCCTCTGTACATTCAACTGGGTAAAATTGGGTGGAAAATTATATTATTTTGTTTACAGTTCTCTTTTGTTAGCTTTCTTGGAGTCATCTTTGGCACTGATGGGTAAAGGTCAAAAAAGGTGACTTAGTTTTATCACAGTACAAAATCTGAGTCAACGCTGCACAATGTTTATGGATTTGCAGAAACATGATTCTTTTTGATCAATGAGAATATTGCTAAGTTGTAAGGTTAATGCTGATCAGCTACTGCTTTGCAAACTAATTCATTGAGACTCCTACAATAATTCATGTAACTCCATTAGCTTGAATGGAATCTCTGGCCAGAATCTGTTTGTTTATATAAGTGCAAACAGAGAGGCACTTCACTTACTAAGCAAAATCACTTCAGGAGTAACTGAGATTTGAATCTGAGCTCTTGTGCTCATGTCAAGAAGATAATACATCCCTCTCCCAGTTTATAGCATATTACCCACCCACTGCATTAAGCTACAGTATGGGCCTGGTTCTCCTTTGCCTTGTATCATCACTTTCGCCCGTGAAAAGTGAGTGTAAAGTGTTTACTAAACACTCACTTCACCTTGGTGTATATGAGGACACAATGTGTAGGGCAGTGCAGAATCAGGCCCTGTGACTTTACCTTGCTGATGTTCTCCTCTGTGTTTTTTACACAGCAGTCATAATATATCTGCACTGACAGAGTCCCTTATCTGAGAATCTCAAAGCATATTAAATCGTTGAGACCTGGCTAAAAACTATGGTCTTAATCTGCCCCAGTGGTGTAGGTGCAGTTCTGTGACGACAAGTAAGTGTAAGCACAAACTTGCAGGAGCAATTACTTGTGCTCTACTATTTCACCCATTTAGATGCCTGATTATCTGATCTTGCTGGTGCAGATATTTTCCTGCCGTGTTGGAGGCCATTTTTTACGATGAAGGCCTATACCTCACAACTGTTTGTTACTATAATAGATGGGGATACTGGGGTGCAGAGAGGTTAAATGACTTGCCCAAGGCAACACAGCAAATCAGTGGCAAAGCCAGGATTAGACCACTAGAGTCTTTAATCCCAGGATTTTCTCCAACCATTAGATCATACTTCCTTACTTAAACTGATGTGGGGTATTAACCAGAGTAGAAACAAAGTGAAATCTCTGTCATTTGACTTTGATTGCCCATGTACAGTAGCATGTAAATTCAGACTGTTGATGTTTGGGATCCACTGCTGATCATTATATTGCGGTGAACAGCCTCATTGAAAAACAAAGTATCTGTGGTTTTTATGAATGACCCAGTATTACAGTTGGCTTTCCTGGGTGATACATTAACATATGATAATTGTCATTAGACACATGCAGAAAATGTGGCTTGAAAATCTCTACAGATCTCTTGGCAGTACACTTCAAGCCTAGTCTTTATCAATGCTTATTAGGTGTTCAAGATGAACTGCATGCTTCAGAACTTGGCTGTGTAAATTAGAATCTCCCAGGATGGGGATACAGGAGATGAAGAAGGTAGAAAATGTTATGTGAAGCCATGTGGAAATGAGTTAAGGCTTTGATTGTTTTTGACTCGCTCCATTATGCACATATATTATAGTAGGCCAAGATCGGTGGGTGATGTGGTGTAGCATATTGCTGTAACAGCTACAATAGGCACAAAAGAGGATGAATTGGAGCCGGAGGGAGAAGCTGTAAACTCTAGATTTCCTTGTGTCTGTCAGGTTTAGTCAAGGCATCAATGCAGGTTTCTGAAATGGTGTCATTTCATTTGTCCCAGACTAATGCTTTTGGTATAGTAGGCATGGCAATAGGATCAACTGTAGTGTCCCAGGCATCTTTGGGCCCAGGAAGCTTGAGGTAGGTGTTGTGCATTATTTCAGCCGTGGTGTTGTGGTATGAATGGCCTTGTGTTCTTTATTAGTACTTGTTGCAATACTAAATGGATAGTAAAGTGCCAGCCCATGAATATGCCTAGGAACTGCTCTTAAAACCTGAATATCATAGGGCCAGATCACCCCCTTGCATAAAATGGGGCTTGGGCCAGGCGGGAGATTCCCTTCAGGGAGTTGCTCATGATCATTCTGTTCGGTGCATGTGAGGATTTGCCCCTCTGCAGGAGAGACGGGGCATTGTCAAACCCCTGGAGACTCTGGGATGTCAATCCAGTGGATTGGCTTTAGAATCCCCCGCTTGTCTCTGTCACCAGTGGAAGTCGGGCCGATAACAGACATTACCTCACACATCTTGTCTCTCTAAAATGAAGAAGAAACATTTTGAAATGATTAAAACAACATGTTTTATTGACCGGAGCTGAATTTTTTTTCTCAACGTTTTGATTTGTGAACGTTTTTGAGATGTTGACTTTTTGTCCCAATTGGGATGAGAAAAAATTTAAAATTCTTGCAGGACAGCGAACCCATTTCCTGCCCAGCTGACTAATAGCAAAGTCTTAGCTGTCGTAGGGCTTGCTCGTGCCAGTACCGCAGTAAAGCAGGAAAATTCTCATCCAGCTTTTACAATGTCATCGCATCTTAAGCAGCGCTGAGAAAGTGGGAGAACGAATGACAGCTGGTTTTCAATTGACCAGCTTAAATGTTCCACTGCAAATTTTGATTTAAATGAAAAAAATTTTCCCTGCAGGAAATTTTGGTAAAAATGAAAACGTTTTTGCCCTACTTCAAGTAGAATAAGGGAGCTTGACACATTGCAGGGGAGGGAGAGAGCAGACAGAGGAGGAACAGGAACAACACCTACAGACTCTGCAAGAATCAACATGCAAATTTAAGGGGGGAATGTACAGGCATCGGAGGGTCTTGTCGGTTGTGGAGATCCTTAGTAAACAAAGTAATGCACTGAAGTGAGTGCTAAATTAAGGGTACAGCACAAATGAACCCCTCTCAGGCAAGAAAATGAAAGCTTAAAACTCTACCCCATTTATCCTGTTGCGCCTGGCCTCTTAGCTGTTTCTTCATTGTTGTTGGAAGCATTATACTGCTATACCTAGAAATAACCGAACCTGTAATTAGGGCCATCCCTATGGGGATGCGGAGCCTGCGGGGGAAGTGAATCCATCACTTCTGGGACCCACCGCACCGGCCAATCACGCTGGCCCACACAGCCCCCTCAAAGCACAGGGCCTGGAGCGGTTGCCCCGATTCGCTGTGTCCTCAGGACGGCTCCGCCTGTAATGGTGGAGTTAGACTCTGGTATTGGTGAGTTCACATCCAATCACTAACATTATTTTAATGTTAATTTTCATGACTGCATTTTATCGTTTGCCAATGGCTTAGGTTCCTGTAGGATTTAATGAGGAGTATTGATCATATCAGCCCGAATCTTAGTCCTAAAATTAAGGGACTTTGCATGTTTTTTGTGGATGGGTCTTGCACCAGTATTTTGGTCCCTTTCTGTCTCCCATAGTCTCCACTCCCACCACCCACCCACCCATTATGGACCCAGCAGACTGTAACACTGCTGTTTTACTTGTTTTGTACATTTCTCCAGCTTCCGATGAGGGTTTTTTCAATGTGCTCCTAGGGTAACCAGATAGCAAGTGTGAAAAATCAGGACCTTTTTTTCTTTGAGGGTGCAGGGAAGAAATAGCTGCCTATAAAAAGACAAAGCCCCTAATATTGGGATGGTCCCAATAATATCAGGATGTCTGGTCACCCTGTGTGCTCCTGAGCTCATGACCCTCCTTGTCAAATATCAGCTCAGGGCACATTGTTTGCTGCAGAGTTATCATGCCACCCCCACAACCCCATTTCCAATGCAATTGATGATGTAATTGTACAAGGGCTAGCTAGTGCTGCGGGAATACAATTCCCAATGTGTAGTGAATGACTGTGGCATCTGCAAACATTGGACTGGTCTTATAGCTTACTCATCAGGAACAAAGCCAGAGTGCTGCAGTGCTCTATTATATCATTTCCATTTCTTTCAGGGAGGCAGAAAAGTCTGTAGGACTGTGCTGCATGGCAGTAGCCAACTGTTCGCTGATTAAAAGGAAAAGGTTTGTTGTATGATCAAAAATGGGCACAGCAATTAAAATAATCATAGCTCACGTTCCTGAAGTGGGGTTTCAGGCAGAAGGCTCCCCAAGTGCTGTACATAAGAATAATTTCATCTTCCATTGGCTACTGCCTCCTTTGAGGCAAGATGTAACAATTGTTTCAATGATGGATTGAAACAATGGGAATTTTAGGTGCTGTCGGCAGGATCAACTTAGAATTTGGCCAGGACACTGGAGTTAATAATCTTTTCATTTGTGAAAAGTGCCTTTGGGCCTGGTTCTCCTGTCCCGTTCACTGGCTTAACTCTGTTGATTTCAAAAAAGAGGGAAATTAGGCCCGGAGGTGCTTAAATAGTGACAAAAGATCACAGCCTTGGTTTTATGGCTGTCTGAAAGAAAGCTCTGCAAACAAAGCACTACCCCTGAAACCAGTACTGGGCCACTGACTCAGCACCCACTTCGGGGAAAGAGTGCTACCCGCTGCATGACCATCCCCACTTCCTGCAGCACCCAGGTGCTCCAGGCAAGTATTGATTCTGCTTAGCTAATGAGATCCAAGAAGACCCCAGACTGAAGGAGTACATCTGCAGGAATGGAATGTAAAAGGCACTGCATACATCATTCCATTAGCTCACTTCACCTCGGTGTCTAGGTACAGGATGACCAACTGGCAAGATCCTATGAATGGGAATGCTGGTCTATGTGCATTAGGGCAATGGACTTCTAGACTTGGAGACAGTGAAACCTTCTAGGTAAACTGTGGTCACTTGAAATTATAAACCATATCCTACTACACACAGGGTAGGATTTTCAAAAGGCCTTCAGCTCAGTGGAAGTTTTATTATTGACTTCAGTGGGAGCGGAGGTAGGCCAGTGCTGACTGCTTTTGAAAAGTCTACCCAGGAGGTCTCCATTCTGCGAATAATTCCCTCATGCTGCAGAGTGAAGGTTTCATTCTTGAGATCAGATTTGCATGTTGTAAATGGGTCAAAACAGAATTCACAGCTGATTGAACAAATCCCTTCAGCTCACGGTGGCATTTTTCACTAAAATAACAATTCGTTAGCTGAACTGCATCCAGCAAGAATTAATTGATAAAGAAGCTCAGGCTTTGTAGAGAGTTTCTGGAGGACAGTCTAGTCCCAGATGTTTGGTTAGTAGCACCCCCTGGCAGTCTTTAAAAGAAAAAAAAAAATGTGTGAAAGGTTTTTTTTTTTTTTTTTTTTTTTTTAAACAATTACCTTGAATTTTCAAAAGAAGTAATTAAAGACTTATAAAAACGTGGGGAAATCCAATTCAAGTCATTCCTGTTAATGTTCACTAAAGCAGTATTATTGCAGACGTGCTTTTGTTATTTTATTCTTATCTACCTGAGCCTGTTATGAACTAAGATGACATTTTTCATTAAGAAAATGACCTGTCCATGGACGTTGTCATTTCAGAATCATACACATTTTTAATGGGAAGAGAGAAACTGAAGACAAACATCAGCGAACAGAGCTTTCCATGTAATAAAGTAGATTTGAGAGCTGGTTAAATTAGAAACCTCCTGTCCTTTCATGTGCCATTGCAACAGCTGAGACCAAATGAGCTGCTTTAGATGGTCTTAGTTGTGTGCTCGTGAGACTGAACTCAGTGTGTGTTCCTGACCAGAATTTGCTAACTGTACCTGTCTGGTTCATCCTGAGTCTCTTAACCTCATCTTTTTTGGCCAAGCGTTTGCCACATTGGACTTGGCGTGAAAGCATTGGGCTTGAATCTGTTCTCACTTTCACAGCTATAACTCAGGAGTGACTCCATTGAACTTATTGAAGTTACACCCGTGTAACTAGAATGAGGCTTGTTTTTATTTTTCTTGTATCCTTCCTGGCATGGGTGGATAAATGAGGAAGAGGGAGAGTGTTGTTGCTCAAGGCGTTCAAATAGAGCCAAATTCTAGTGTAGTCCAAGTGGTTGTAGGGCCAAATTCTAACAGAGCTCTGCCAATTTTCATCTGCAGAAAATCTGGCCCATTAGTTGATGCACCCAGACACCACAGGAATGGGTGTTCATATTTTATTATGAAACAAAATAATTGTAACACTCAGTTGTGGATAATGGTTTAGAGGATAGGCTACTGTGCACCCTCAAGTGCAAGATCAATCACCGTATAGTCATGCACATGTATGCATCCACAGTGAGTACTCAATACGTTAATGAAGAACATGACCCAGTCTATGAAATGCAATACTCGGTGAAAGCAAAATAAGAAACTGAGCACCGCAGAAAATCAAGAACAACTTACAGACTATTTTATGTCAAGTTTTAGCTTTTATGTCACTGGATACTTATGCTCATGGGGGGAAGAAATTGAACTGGAAACTCTTATGTACCGCCTAATGAATTACAGACCTGTTTAGTGCCTCTTCACTAACCTTAGCTGTGATCATGTGGGAGCATTTTCTGGTAGAGTAAGAAGCGCTGATATTCATCTTGCTTGTGAATTAATTCTTCTCTGCTAAGCAGAAGTTGCTAAATGGTGCTGAGTTATGGGAAGTGGTTTTATGAGAGAGCCAAATGTCAGGGGAGGAAGAGCCTAAGACTAACCAACAACCAACCTGAGGGGTTTTTTTTAAGCAAAAGGACCTCCAAATGGGCAGACCACAGGCTCAAAAATAAGGAATGTTGCTTCCACAAAGCCAGCCACCATTGCCCGAGGAAATAAAAATGATTATACTATTGTTTTTTACTGTCCGAACCACAATGCAATAATCATATGTTTCAAAAATTGTCCATATCAAAGGGTACACACAGTAAATTTAACTAATACATTGTCTGTTTAAGTCTTGCTCTTATATTGATTCGTGTTACCCATGCAGCTAATAAATCATACATTTTTACCGTAAAGATTTCAACATAGTATTTTAAGTTCAATATTTATATTGATTCCATACAAGTGACTGGTTTACCGCTGCAATTTTAGTTACAGGTGTGGCTTCAGAGAACTTACAACCTTCTGTACATACTTCAATTGGAATGCAATATTTTTGCTGCTGAAACAAATTGCGGTTGTGTATGCTATTGATTTTGGTTAATGAAAACATTGTTGCTATCTTTTACTGTAATGGGTTATGGAGGCAACTGCCAGAATTTTATGATTATGGGCACAGATTTCTCTAACAGGTTTCATAGTGTAGAGAAAAAAGACTTCACGTGGTACAAGAAAAATATTAGAGATTTTGCTGACATTCTCATGGGGTCTGATCATCAAAGTCCAGCATTTCGAAAGAAACAGGATGGAACAAAGTAGGAAGGTACACAAATACCTTTATGGGCTCTGCCTTCCCCTGGTAAACTGCAGAGAGGATGAAAAAGTGCCTTTATTGAATTAAAAAGGATCAGTACTGTTGTTTAATAGTGTTACTTCTGTGCTGGAAAGTTTTCTTTATTTAGACTTCTTGGTCAGACTTCTATATTCCCTACAATGGTACAGTGAAAAGATGAAACTTCTCCAGTGTATGCCGCTCAAGGAATACACTTTTCCAAAAATGATAGCACTGAAACTGCTTGAGTAGTCTGCCTAGTAGTGAATTGGGATTCCTTCTCTGTGAGCCATGGGAATATGGATCTTGTTAAGCTGAAAGCTGGAAGGGCCCAAGGCTTTAAGGTGCTTTACCTGGCAGAAGCCTAATTTGAACGTGACAGAATATTGACATTGTCTACCCTGCTTTTCCAGGCATACTTGTTTTTCTGTGGCTCTGTGGATCCAGTGTTTTTCTGGGGCTAAAGACAATAGGTCTGATTTTCAATAGCCTTTAAGTGCTAAGTCCCATTTTCAAAAGTGACTTAGGAACCTACGTCCCATTGAAAGTCAAGTGCTGTTTATAGAAATTGTATTTATCATCATGCAAACCTAAGAAGTATCACCCCTGGGTCAAACCAGTCACCCCCTTGTGCAATATCGTGCCTTGGGCATTGGCTAATGCCAGAGGCTTCAGAGGAAGATGCCGGAGTCCTTGTAATGGATAATTAAGGAATATTCTACTTCTGTGCAGAACACTTTATCTTTTATTGATACATTATTTGCAGTATATGATGACATAGCATCATTCCATATCAGGAGTTCTCAAACTCTGACACAGTGATCCTCCCTAAGCTAATAACAAAACAAAACCAACTGTGCCTCTCCATAGTTTACTAAGAAAACCCAGAGAACTGAAAAATCCTATACTTTGCAAGAATATGAGTAATAAAGTAGAAGAGCTTTGATATAGTTACAGTAAGAGTATGGGTGTCAAAGTATAAATTTTGTGCTATCTCACAGTTCTGTTCCAAATGAGTACAAGTCGCAGCAGCTGAATTAAAACTGCACAAGCATTTTAGGAAATCATAACATCAAACAATTACAATTTGTGTCAGGATTCCCCAGCCCTTATCAATGGGAGGAGGGAGCTTGTTTCCTAGCTGCCCCTCACTCAGAAATCTGTCTCATAGACTCATAGAGGTTAAGGCTGGAAGGGACCATCATGATCATCTAGTCTGACCTCCTGCATGTTGCAGGCCACAGAACCTCTCCCGCCCACTCCTGTAATAGACCCATAACCTCTCCATAAGTGCAGCTCCAAGGGTAAGGCACTTACAATCTGTTCAGGCTCTTGAAAAGTTGCCAAGAGACCTCTTCAGTTGTCAAAAAATGGCCAACCAATCCCTGAAATAAACAGTGCTACACAGAAAGCCTTACAAAGTAGTAACAGACCAGTACAGACCTGTTGGGATCTATATTTGAATGTTCAAATGGACCAACACCAGAATTTAGGCATAGAGTTCTTAATTAATCCAAAGACCAATTGGCCTTTTTATAATTACTCCAAATATGCAGTCTAAGCTTAGCTAAACCTAACCTATATCTATATAACAGCTACCACTAATAAGTGTTTATCAGATACTTATAACAGGACTAGGCCTGACATGCTCAAACCCATGCTGGCTGGCTCCAGTTGGACAGACAGGCACTAGCAAGTGGCCCCACCTATTCTTCCTCCTTTTATACCTTATAATAAACAAGCCAACTTATCTGACATTGCTCAGTTTTAGTTCTCTGCCATTGTTAAAACCAGTCCAAACCATCCCTTACTAGGCTGGGAAGTGCCCAGAGACTTCAAGGACTTTCCTCACCATATTTTACTTGTCGCTGTCATATCTGCAAACGTCCTGGTAATTTGCTTCCCATAACACATTCTTTTCAATTAGTCCTTGGAAACAAAGGCTCTGCATTTAATTTCTCTTTTTACATAATAACATAAGAATGGCCATACTGGGTCCATCTAGCCCAGTATCCTGTCTTCCATCAGTGGCCAATGCCAGGTGCCCCAGAGGAAATGAACAGAACAGGTAATCAAGTGATTCATGCTGTCACCCATTCTCAGTTTCTGGCAAACAGAGGCTAGGGACACCATCCTTGCCCATCCTGGCTAATAGCCATTGATGCACCTATCCTCCATGAACTTATCTATCTCTTTCTTGAATCCTTTTATAGTCTTGGCCTTCACTACATCCTCTGGCAAGGAGTTCCACAGGTGGACTGTGTGTTGTGTGAAGAAATACTTTCTTTTGTTTGTTTTAAAGCTGATGCCTATTAATTTAATTTGGTGACCCCTAGTTCTTTTGTTATGAGAAGGAGTAAATAACACTTCCTTATTTACTTTCTCCACACCAGTCATGATTTCACAGACCTCTGTCATATCTCTCCTTAGTCGTCTCTTTTCCAAGCTGTAAAGTCCTATCTTATTAGTCGCTCCTTATATGGCAGCCGTTCCATACCCCTAATAATTTTTGTTGTCCTTTTCTGAACCTTTTCCAATTCCAATATATCTTTTTTTGAGATGGGGCGACCACATCTGTACGCAGTATTCATGATGTGGGCGTACCATGGATTTATATAGAGGCAACATGATATTTCTGTCTTATTATCTATCCCTTTCTTAATGATTCCCAACATTCTATTAGCTTTTTTGGCTGCCGCTGCTCATTGAATGGATGTTTTCAGAGAACTGTCCACAGTGACTCCAAGATCTCTTTCTTGAGTGGTAACAGCTAAGTTAGACCCCATCATTTTATATGTATAGTTGGGATTACGTTTTCCAGTGTGCATTACTTTGCATTTATCAACATTATCAACATTATTTCCCATTTTGTTGCCCAGTCACCCAGTTTTGTGAGATCCTTTTGTAGCTTTTTGCAGTCTGCTTGGGACTTAGCTATCTTGAGTAATTTTGTATCATTTGCAAATTTTTTCACCTCACTATTTATCCCTTTTTCCAGATCATTTATGAATATGTTGAATAGTTGCTCCACAATGGCCTTATTTCCTTTGAGTGCTCCTTTAGCATCTCGATTGTCCAGTGGCCCCACGGCTTGTTTAGCAGGCATCCTGCTTCTGTTGTACTTAAACATTTTTTTGCTATTAATTTTTGAGTCTTTGGCTGACTGTTCTTCAAATTCTTTTTTGGCCATACTAATTATACTTTTACACTTCATTTGCCAGAGTTTATGCTCCTTTCTATTTTCCTCACTAGGATTTACCTTCCACTTTTTAAAAGATGCCTTTTTGTCTCTCACTGCTTCTTTTACTTTGTTGTTTAGCCACAGTGGCACTTTTTTGGTTCTCTTACTGTGTTTTTTACTTTGGGGGATACATTTAAGTTGAGCCTCTATCATTGTGTCTTTAAAAAGTTTCCTTGCAGCTTTCAGGGATTTCACTTTTGGCACTGTACCTTTTTAATTTCTGTTTAACTAACTTCCTCATTTTTGTGTAGTCTCCCTTTTTGAAATTAAATGCTACAGTGTTGGGCTGCTGTGGTGTTTTCCCTGCCACAGGGATGTTAAATTTAATTATATGATGGTCACTATTACCAAGCGGTCCAGCTATATTCATCTCTTGGACCAGATCCTGTGCTGCACTTAGGACTAAATCAAAAATTGACTCTCCTCTTGTGGGTTGCAGGACTAGCTGCTCCAAGAAGCAGTCATTTAAGGTGTCAATAAACTTTATTTTTGCATCCCATCCTGAGGTGACATGTACCCAGGCAATATGGGAATAGTTGAAATTCCCCACTATTATTCAGTTTTTTATTTTTAGCCTCTCTAATCTCCCTGAGCATTTCAGAGTCACTATCACTATCCTAGTCAGGTGGTCTGTAATATATCTCTACTGCTATATTCTTCTTAGAGCATGGAATTACTATGCATAGAGATTCTATGGTACAGTTTGGTTCATTTAAGATTTTTACTTCATTTGATTCTACGCTTTCTTTCACATATAGTGCCACTCCCCCACCAGCATGACCTGTTCTGTCCTTCTGATATATTTGTACCCTGGTATTACTGTGTCCCATTGATTATCCTTATTCCACCAATAATGATGCCTATTATATTAATATCCTCATTTAATACGAGGCACTCTAGTTCACCCATCTTATTATTTAGACTTCTAGCATTTGTATATAAGCACTTTAAAAACTTGTCACTTTTTAGCTGTCTGCCATTACATGATGTAATTGAATGGGACTCTCTTTCATTTGACTGTCTCTCATCAGATCCTACCTGTAATTTATCATCTTTCATCCTCTCCTCCTTACTAGGACATAGAGAATCTCATTAATAGATCCTCCCCTAAGGGAAGCCTCTGTCTAAACCACGTGCTCCTCCACACCTGTCGGCTTTCCCCCAGCCCTTAGTTTAAAAACTGCTCTATCACCTTTTTAATGTTAAGTGTCAGCAATCTGGTCCCCTTTTGGTTTAGGTGGAGCCCATCCTTCCTGGATAGGCTCCCCCTTTCTCAAAAGTTTCCCCAGTTCCTAATAAATCTAACCCCCTCCTCCCCCGCCCCCCCCTCCACAACAGAGCATGCTTTTAGGTTTCATTTCTTAATTTTAAACAAAGCCCCTGTACATCCCTACAAGGCCTTATGCACTTGCTCTCAGCATCTCCCGCCCAACACAACTCCTCCCCAGTTCAACCCAAAACAGATCCACTGTTACAGGAGCTTTTACTCACTGCCTGGATTTCAGACAGAGAAGGTTAAAGGGCTCTTTTGTAACCTGTACTGGCCTTGGTCACAAGTGATTCATAGCACTGGCTGGGGCTCCGCGGACCTTGGCAAACTACAAGCCAGCCCCATGGTGCAGCAGGGGAACTAGAAAGGAAGGAGACTTGTGCCCTGACTCCACTTTCGCTTGGGATATAGAGGATCCTGCTCATGTTCCAGTCCCTGCAAACGGTAACCCTTTCCCATTATGAGATAGCAAGGAGTCTTTCTACAGCTTTAGTTTCTTGGAAAATTATTGAGGGAAAATATCAGTGTTGTGTACAGGAAATAGAGAGAGGAGTGCATCCCAACTCATACACACATGCCATATGCAGCTCCAGATCCCTTTATGCCTTTTTCTGTATACACTCCAATACACACAGACTAGCTTCAGACTCTCCCACCCCCAAACATACTTCTTCCCATGTTCAGCTCTGTATCCAGACCGCCACAGGTCCTCCTCCACCACAAAGATCAACCAGATCCACGCACACAGGGACTGTCCCCCCTCCCCCATAAACACAGACTTGGTCCAGTTCCAGATACCTCTCCTTACAGGTCTGCCCACCCATACAGGGACCACCCATTCAGATTCAATATCCTCCCCCACACAATACAGGTCTGACCTCCCCTTCTTCAGCCCCTTCACCACCTGCCGCCATTCCTCAGGTTAGCCCCTCACATTCACATGGCGAACCCCTCTAAATCAAAGTCCATCCCCTCTAGATCTGACCCCCTCAGGGGTGTCTCTGCAAATTTGACCCCGTACCCCACAATAATTCTCCTGCGGATCTGACCACCTTTGCAGATCCTGGTCTCATTCCTGCACACACGCTGCTGTGAGGTCCAGCACGCCACCCTTGGCCTCCTGCAGCCGTGACGTGAACTTAGTGGTGAGGAGCCACAGGCTCTACTAGTGCCATTTGCTACCACCGACTGCTGAGGCCCCCACAGCGCTGCTCACACGGCCATGCTGTTTGCCCACACCATGGCGGCCAGCGAGCGGGGCTTCCCTGACGGCAGGGGCACCACATGGCCTGGATAGCCCCAGCCACGGTAATCTGAGCTCCGAATGGAGCTCACGGGCCTGGGGAAGGTTTTTCAAGGGAGGAAGCAACGCTGCCTGGTGACAGACTATTCTGGGATGAGGTGGTGCTCCCACAGTATTAGGGCAGAGGGGCTCGGATGTGCTCTGGTCTGCAGCATCAGCACTATACCCCTGGCTAAAAGACAGGCAACTGGCACCTCCCTAGGTGTATGCCCCCACCCACCTCGGTGGAGTGTCCAGTAGTTTGAGAACCACTGCTCAGTATTAATATATATCTTTGGAGAACCCAGAGGTGTCAGTAGCAGAGTCTAAATGCTTAGCCATTTCTGGTACATTTTCAGTAACAAGGACTAAGGCCAGCTCAGCCCAAAGTGGTGTGAGCCATATGGTGTCCTTGATACAGGCGCAAAATTCCCCATTTGAAATGATGTGTTCTCCATAAAAACTGAAGGCAGGATAAGACCATATTAGAAAATAAATAATAAACGTACATTTAATTATTAATACAATCTAAAAATAATAATTTGGCCCATTAACTGATACACCATAAATTATAAAATGAAATAATTGCAAAGTTATTCCACCACCCAGTTGTGGATAATACAAGGATCGCCCAGAGCTACTGTTTCATACACAGACTACTGTGCCCCTCTAAGTGAATAATTCAGTCCACTTTGTGGTCATGACTCCTGGCTACTAGTCGTCTTTGTTATCCATTAGTCCATTCTCCCTCCTTGCTTATGTGAATGGAGAAGTTCTGGGAGCCACTGAACTAAATCCAGCCGGTGAACACAACTTATTCAGCAGAGCTGACCACCAGGATTTAGATGCATCTGTTCTAACTTGTGTTCTTCCTTTTGTCTTTCCTGAGTCTTTTTTAAAGGATAAATCTGATTGCTCTAATTGGCTATTCAGTAAAGGAAAAGACTACTTGAGCTTTTACTGGCTATGGAGCTACAGACATGCTTTCTTTAATACATTTACATTTGGACTGAATGTGATTTATTTACCATAGAATAAAAAAAAAATTTCACAAGAGAGGTAATGTTCTTCCATAAAAAAAGGCTTTTGCTGTGTGTTTTGCAAAATGTAACTAATTTCACATACACTTTCGGTGATTGGATTTTGCAATTCAAAACATCTTTTGAATCTTACACATGTATATATTTCAGTGAAACAATTTGCCTCAGATGAGATGCTTCACACTCAATTATATCTGCATTTTTCATCTAAGACTCTTGATTTCAGTCTTCGGTGTTTGAGCAACTATTGAGGTTGAAACAATGTGCAAAGGGAATGTTGTTATTTTCAATTTGTGGTAATTATGCCTTCAGTGGGGCAGATGCAGTTTCTGAACCATTGGTTCCTATGAGCACAGAGAAGTCTGGCGACTTGTGGGATGGTTGGTTGATTTTTATTACAGCTGTTGCTACCAAGCTGAATGATATCAGTGCTGGAATGGACCTGAAGTGAAGGATAGTATTTTGGGTTAATTACCTCTTATGGGCTCTGATCCAGAAAAAGAACTTTAGCATTTAACTTACATGGGACTTAAACATGTTCTTAAAGTTGAATATATGCTTAAATGCTTTCCTTAATCAGGGCCATAGACAGTGGGCCAAATTCTGCTCTGTGTTTAACATATGCAACTCCAGTGAAGTCAATTTTGTCGTGTATACTTTTAACTTGGAGCAAACTGGCTAAGAGGGTTAGGGGATAAATGTAACCAAGATATGATCTTATCTCAGTATGTGACTCATATGTTGAATAGGTAATAAAACTCTTTAACCTGATCTGGAATTAAGTAACTATCAAAAAACATGCTACGGTTCAAAAGTTATACGTGCGACCTTACATTTTCAAAGCAGTGTGTGGAAATTCTAACATGCATAATGTCCTTTGACTTTAATGGGAGTTCCATAGCTAAAGCCCAGAGCACCATTTTAAAAATGGAAGGATTGGATTTTTAGCTAATGAGAGGATCTCATGCAAAGTCATTCCACCACTGGGTACTGGGGAAGAACCACACCCTGGCTCCAAAAGGCCTTGAGTTCCGTGCGTGCTAATATTCTGAACCCAGATCCAAATCCAAATACTACAAGTGGTCTCTGTTTATGTAATGGGCCAAACCAGAATCCTGTGTTTAAGCATCTCCAAGGTTTTGTGGTGATCCAAATCCTTATCTGAATTTTTGCTGCTTATCCGTATCTAGTTATGCACCATCTGGGGCATAATTGAGAAATGCCATAATTAATGTGCTCTATTTGATAGTACTTATCGCGTGTCAGTTTGTAGTACTAGTGACACTAATCAGGTAAATATCACACAGGGATAATGATTAAACTTACCTATTGGGGTGCTATTAAGCAAAATAAAAAAGACATAAGCTCACCTGCTCCTTCCTGGGAAGGATGATGATGATGTCTTACAGCCCAGAAAAAGTAAGCTGATAGAACAATAAGCTTTAAGTCAAGACTTTCTCAAATCTATGCTTTGCCCCATTTAGTATTTATTTATAAATTATTTAGTTTAAATCCAGGAATCTGTATAACATGTAATATTGCAGCTTAGCCTGGCAACGCAACTCCAAGGAAGAAGTGCAAATAGTCATCATAGGTCCAAATCCTGAGAAAAGAAAGTAGACTTGAAGATAAATATGTTATCCCTTGTCCTTTTGGGAAGCTTTGGCTTGTATCTTTAAAGCTAGTACTTTAGCTTTATATTGTGTGAAAAGTGATTGTACTATCTGAACCCTGCAAAAATCAGAAGGAAGTCGTGTTTTAAGTTGCATTACAGCAATATTTATAAAGGATTTTAATCTACAAATAAGATTTTCTTTGTGGAGGTATGGTGGAGTTACGTACGGGTATGAGTTTTGCCATTAAAGAAGCTGTCAAGTACCCCAGACATCTTTTGAATTGCATCAGAGTAAAAGAGAGAAATTTGGCCCACTAGCTTTCCTCTTCGAAGGTCTGTATTAAAATCTGCCAGTGAATTGCGTTTGAAAAGAAGCTGCGACTTTTCCACTCCATACATTGACCACTATGGCTGTCCCAATCTCTGGAACTGTGAAGTTTTCATAAATTGGGAATGAGATGCTTTAGTTGGGCTGTGTGGGGAAAACTTGAAGCTTGTTCAAAAAGTTTCATTTTGCTTGGCTCTGTCTAATTTTCATGAGTTCTAACATTCCTCCTCCAAGCATTTATTGTAAAAAAAAAATCCATGGACTTCCTGATTGTCGCTATGCTGCACAATATGGCCTTGTGGGACTTCATGGGGACAGCTGGATAATTCAGAGAAACTTCTGCTTCAGAATCACAGGCCCCTACCGCATGAAATAAATAAAAGAAGAACCTCCGTTAGTTGTTAGCAGCTGAGAAGTTCTGATTGCATTCAGCAGAAGTACACATACTTATTTGTTAGTTCAGTAAAAAATATATTAGAGCTGGTTGGGAATTTTTTGAAGAAACCTTTTTTTTGTTTCACAGGGTTAGTTTCAACAAATCTCAGAATTAGAAAATTTTAAAAGAAAAGTTTTGAAATTGTCAGAACATCCCCTTTTGACAATTTTTAAATGAAATGTTTGTTTTTTGAGTTGTAATGACTTTTTGTTTGGAATGTTTAGTAAATTTAGACCAAAGCCATCAAAATCAAAATAAAACATTTAAAAATTGAAACCAAATGTTTTGATTGACCAAAGTTGGCCGGTTCATAAGAATTTTCAATATTTAAACTTTTCATTCTGATTTGGGATGGGAACTTTTTTGGAAATCTCAAAGTCTCATGGGACGGTAGGAAACAGTTTTCCCTGCGACTAATGTGTATCTATATCTATAGCTATTGTCGTAGGTTAAGGGTTGATTTGATCACAGTTTATACGTATCTATTTGAGGCAAAAAATTGCTAGTTGGCTCTGCAGTCTAGCAAAGGAATAACAAGCTAGAATGGCTGGAAGTTGAAGCTAGACAAATTCAGACTGGAAATAAGTTGCAAAATTTTAACAGAGAGAGTAAGTAACCATTTGAACAGCTTACTAAAGGTTGTGGAGTCTCCATCACTAGCAATTTTAAAATCAAGATTGGATGTTTTTATAAAAAACTGCTCTAGTTCAAACAGCAATTAATTCAGGGAAGTTCTCTGGCCTGTGTTATGCAGGAGGTCAGATTAGATGATCACTGTTGTCGCTTCTGGCCTTATAATTTATGAATCTGTGTGTTAATCTGTATAATGACTCCAGTATAAAATAGGTCTTCTCATGATATGAATGCTTCATTTTTTGTTTTAAAGAACATTTTGTAGGCATGGTGTGGATAGACTTGGGTATGTCTACACTGCAAAAAAAAACCAGCGCCAAGCCCACGGCAGCAGTCTCAGAGGCTAGGTCAGCTGATTCAGGCTTATTCTATGGGGCCAAAAATAGCAGTGTAGATGTTTCCACTTGTGCTACAGCTGCGGCTCTGAAACCCAGTGACGGGGATGGTCTCAGAGCCCGGGCTCCAACCCGAGAGGAAATATCTACACTGCCATTTTTAGCCCTGTAGCACAAGCCCAGGAAGCTCGATTCAGTTAACCTGAGCTCTGAGACTTGCTGCTGTGGGTGGTTTCTTTCAGTGTAGATGCACTCTTCAGACACTTTGAGAGGGGGCAAAGTCCATCAGTGTCTTGGCAGCTTGGTATTATATTAACACATACAGCTGATGCTTACCCTTCATCTTCCACAACCTTGAACTACTCTCGATGCAGCCATTGGAGCCAGTCCTGTCTAATGATACTAGGACCCGATATCTGATTTCCTGACAGTTATCAGACCTTCAAAGTATTTTTTTTTAACCAAGAACTGAGACAACTTTTCAGATGTGCTTGAAATACTCAAAACTACTGCTCACATGCGGCATGCTTTAATATTCCAGCTTCTACACAGGAACTAGAATAATTATATATGTATGAAGTGCTATTAGACACCAGAGATTTGGATTTTGGCACACAAGATCAAAATAACCCTATAAAGAGGCGCTAAGGCAGGGATTTGTTGACCTTTATATTTGTAAGAATTCTTGGTTCAATAAAGGCCAACATCTGTGACAAAATTCAGTCTGTCTGAGCCAATTAATGACAGGCACCCAACCCATCACAAATCTCATGTATGCTGAGCATCAAATGGGTTATGTGAGGACTCTCTCTACCACATCAGACAGAATATACCGAGTCAGTTAAGATTCTCAGTGGAAAGCTGAATGAATTAATGCGTAGGGGTTAGGGAGAATAAGAAGGGCTTTTCAGCTCTATTAAAAGAAACAGAAACACTTGAGAGAGAGAAATTTCATTAATATGAGCATAGAGAATAATTTAATGTTGATTCTAAAATGGCTGAATTGCTCAGCTATGTTTAAACACTGGTCTGTCACATGAAAAGCTTTGATGATGATTAGGAAGAATGGAGACCTTGCCAATACAGCTACTGAGACGATGCAGGTGAGAGAGTATTTAGCAAAAGTGAATGTATCCACATCAGCAGGTTTAGATGATGTGCAGTGTAGCATAGGGTGTTAAGGGAATTGCCTAATGATACTGAACCACTGACAATTATCTTTGAAGAGTCTGGACAGCTAGGAAAAAAATCAAATACACCACTGATCATCAGAAATGGGGTGAAAAAGAGAATGTCATCTATGCAATTACTGTCTGGCAGATCTAACTTCAGCCCCCTAGTAGAACTGGTTGCCTATCATTCTATTTTTTTAAAAAAATCAATGGAATAAGTAAATAAAACATTAGAATAAATATTAAGCCTCAATACAGCAAAGCACTTAAGTGTGTGCTTAGCGTTAAGCGTGTGCTTAAAGTCTATTGACCAGATGAGCTGGCTGGCTTTTTCCATCTCTAATGTCTCAGAATTTCTGATAATGGCAAAAAGATTCTCTTTAATCAGAAATGGTTTAGATTTCAGTTTTCTGGTAGTGAGGGCAGCAATATTAGATGCAAGAAAACAACTGAAATTCTGCTGTTAGACATGGTGTGACTCCAGTGAAGGTAATAAATCTGTAAATAAAAGTCAGTTTATACATATTCCCTTTTCAGTCCATGCTTTGAAACTATGCCTTTTGTTTCAATTAAAATGTTATTGTTTGTTAATGAGCCTATAATATAAAAAGAATGACAAAATGCTTCCTTGCAAGTGTCATTCTTATGCCAGTGAAGTTCAGTTTCTTGTGAATAGTATAAACCAGTGGTTCCCAAACTTGTTCTGACGCTTGTGCAGGGAAAGCCTCTGGCAGGCCGGGCCGGTTTGTTTACCTGCCGCGTCTGCAGGTTCGGCCGATCGCGGCTCCCAGTGGCCACGGTTTGCGGAACAAGTTTGGGAACCACTGGTATAAAACAATATGCAAGAACATCTCTATAAATAAAGTATTGAAAATATTGGGTTCAACTGCAGAGGAAATGAGAACGTTGACTCTTGTTTGTTTGTTACATTCTACTCTACAAACAATTCAGTCTATGCAATGTTGCAGGTATCCGTTCAGATTTCAACATTGTGTATGTGTGGGGAGGAACTGAAAACAATTGTGAAAATATGTGGGAGAGAATGTTTGAATATAATCAAGGAGGAAGAAATAGAAGGGGAGTGACCCGGGTAAGATTCAGTGAGTTATTAGTGGAACGTCTATGGGACGGGGATTGGGATTGACATTGAGAGAGTATGAATTTATGAAAGTAGGAAAGGTAAAAATTGAGCCACTAGTTCAGCTCCAAACTCAAAGCTGAACACACTAAATCAGCAGCAAGAGACAAAGGCCCATTAAGTGCTTTCCATAGTGCTCATTGGCACTACTGTGTACAGCAACAGGAAAAACTCCATTCATGGTATGGCATATATTGTTGTTATTACTCTTACTTCTTATTTTTATGGCCATAACAAGATCTGACAAGGTATTTGTACTCTGTATCACAGTGTAGCCGTCAAGAGAAAGAAAGTGGACGCTTGGGGGAATTTACTACAGTATTAAATACTGGAGAAACATTGAGGGACCATGAAACGAGAATATAGCTAACCGAATGGCAGAGGATGATTTTGGGTGTCCGGGAGGGAGCGGGTCTGAGGAAAGGGCACAAAATGAGGAATACCCCATTGGCATTTCTAATATCATTGTTGCATAACAGTGATATTACATTAACACTTGAACCCCAAGTATCCCTTTGGATGCTCGCTAGGACTGATAGCTAGAAAATACTGGGGAATATAAGAAGAAAGCCAGTGTTGCTTCTGCATCCCCGTTGAAGATAAAAAAGGAAACATCTCTCTTCTGAGTAACAGAGTTATAGGATGAAACCCAATGTGAGCAATAAGGGTGCCTGCAGGCCTGACTGTAATAAGGAGAAAATGCAAGGCTCGCTTCTTTGCCAAAGCTTTTTTCATTGCCTTTCTGTCGAGTACAACACAAATCTTATGGGTGAAATCCTGGCCCCGTTGAAATCAATGGCAAAACTGCCACTGAGCTTAATGGGGCCAGAATTTCACTGCAGGGGTCTTGCCTGAACAAAGTCTGCGGGATTTGGCTTAATGCTGGTGGAGTGGTTTCAGGAGCTCAGATGAAAGGCCTGAATGCTTACAAGTGTCATTATTAAGTAGCTAAATGTATGTGTATCCAACATTAAAAGGAATGTCTTAATTTTTCCAAGTGGCACTGAACTTAGATACCTTAGTGATATGTCAAGTTCAGAGACGGAAGCAGTGTATTCAGTACTGAGATCCATGTTGACTGACTAGATTCCAGTACAAGAGGACCCAACAGAGGATATTTTTTCTCATTAGTAAAAGGTTCCAAACACAGGTGCTGAGGGGCTGGAGGACCAGTGGGAGCACCTATGTATTGGAGCAGCCTCCTTTACACCCACAGAGTTGGTGCCTATGGTGCCAAATGTCTGTTTTTCAGCCTACATAGGTCTTTCTGAAGCATTTTTAAAAATTGCATTGTTTTCTTTCCACTTGTGAGAGTATAGAGAGCATTTTAAAAAATTGAAAAAATCATGTTGTCCAGTGTTTCTAGGGCACTCAAGTAAAGCAGCTCTCAGTTGGAACATTTTTGGTATACTCATGTTTAATTGCATGCTATTAATCAATATTGGCTAGAAGCACAGATCCATAGCCATCACTGCTTTGTGGCACACATCATTCCTTTGGCTGTTTAATATAAACTACTACCAATATCCACTAGCATTTCTTTAAAGTTTATCAAAGGGGAGGGGAATCACAACCATCTTTGCTCATAGTTGCTTACATTATATGATTGTGCTTGTTCTTCTAAGCTTTCATCCCCCACAGCCATTTTGTTATATTAGCAAATTCCCAAGTATGTGTTTCATTTGCAGCATGTTGTTTTTCAAACGGTTTGACAGGTATAGCTCACCTTCCTTTATTTCATGGCACGCATCAGTGATTTTTGTTTTGGAGGCAGCAGTTAAACTGCAATTTTGTGTTTCTTAATGTCACACTCACATATGTGCACACAATGTAGCTAATAAAACATTTACATGAAGATCATGTTAATTGTTTCTATTGTTAGTGAATTCTAGTGCTGCAGGAATGTATTTAGCCACAGTGCAGATTCCCTCTTACACTCTGCATAAACCCTGTTCTGATTCCAGTGGGGCTACTTGCATGCGTAAAGTTAAACATGTGAGCAAGTCTTTATAGAATTAGGGTCGAAGAAGGCCTCCCTACTGGCACAGTTAACGAGTGCTGTTCAGAATGATCTCAGCCCCCTTCTTAGTAGGCTGGTATCCACATCACAATATCCAGCGGAACCATGTCTGTAATTTTTAGAAATGTTTTCTTAAATACAGCTGAAGAAGGTTTCCCAGAGTCAATTCCAAAGGAAAGAAACATTTATCCCAGGCTTCCATCCTTTGTCCTCCAGGAGCTAACGGGGGGAGCAGGTTTTTTGCCTTTCTGACATTCTTTCAGACCTCATTAGGTAACTCTTTTCACTCCTCCCTCTTCCACTGCATTCAGTTTGAACTTCTTATCCTTGATTTCAAGGCTTTTCATAACTGCCACTACCTGCTTTATCTGCCCTTGCCACATTTTAGGTCAGTCCCACATGCCCCTTATCTCTGTCAATGCTGCCCGCTCTGACATTTGTCCACTTTTCATACGAGCGTATCTGTCTTCTGCCATGCTGCCCATTACACTTGGGATGCCCTTTCTGAGAGGGGCTGTAAACCTCTCCATATTCAAACTCTTTCAGAATTCACATATCTACTGTGATACCTATGGGAAAATATCAGATGAGTATGGCAAGGATGTGGATGCTTGGGGATAAGCCTGAACATCTTATTACATCAAAAGAAAAACTTCACTGTGTTTAAAAACATTGTACTACCAAAATGTTGCTAAGCCCATCTTGAACACAATTGACTCATATGTGGTATCCTTTTCCTTCTGTCTGTTAGAATGCAGGTTTTTCAGGGCAGGGACTATGCCTCCTTTATGGTTAGAAAGCACCTAATGCATTGCACGAGAACTAATAGTAATAACACGAAGTAATTTTCAGGTGTGATAGAATCCATTATTTGAGAATCAGATTGGTCAAGCTATTCCATCCAGAAGTTATATTTGAGTGTATGATCTATGGTGAAAATCACAGCAAATATCAGGCAAGTTTTGGCTTTATTTCCTTTGGTATCAGGTAACAAATTAATTATGCAAAGCATATATCAGAGGGGGAAGGATGGTTTTGTGGTTAAGCCATAAGACTGGGAGTTGAGATGTAAGATCTATGCTGTTCTGCCGAAGATTTTCTGTGTTAACTTGGAGACATCATCTGTGCCATTATTCAGGAAACATCCATATTATTATTAAGCATGTGCTTAAGTGATCTCCTGAATCGGGGCCTTAATCCCTTTTTGCCTAAGTTTCTTCATTTGAAAAATGAGGTGATATTTTATTCACATTTTTTGCCAGTCTTTTACAACTAAAATGGTTGGATCTAATTGCCAAAGCAAATGTACCCAGTTTCATGAGATTTTATTCAGAGTGCAGAATTTTACCATTTTTGTGATGGAGTCAATGGCATTTCATTATGCACTCCCAATAGCTGTCTGTGAGAGCAAGGGAAATCTTCCCTGAGAAAAAACTGTTCTTAATTTTCACCAAAACCAGTGAAAAATTTGAAGCAAACCTGTGAAATGCGTTGTTCTTTCGCAACGACTGTTACTTTTGTTGGTTTTGCTGGAAGTCAGAATTTTTTTCCTCACACCTCTAAAAAGAATGTTTTTTCATCGCTTTTAATGAGCCATCAGCTTCTTTTTAAATAAGATGCAGAATAGGGGCATATATAAATGCACACATTAGCAGCTCCTAGGTGTCATCAGTAATGAAAGAACTTCCATGTGGTAAGACAAACAGTTCCTTGTGGTGCTGAAGGCTGGAGTATGTGAAAAGCATACTCCTTGTCTGGCTGGTTCTCCTGCATGGGATTTGCACTACAGCGTGTTTTCACTTTGGCTGCACTAGTCATTTTAAGGACACCAGCTGGTACTTGGCAATTTTTCTTTTGTTTGGTTGCAGCTCTGGAACAAACTAGTCCCCTTGCCATTGAGTTCAGGCAAACAGAGTGCAGACCCTTCCAAAAGCCTATACTGCTGTCATTGCCCTGGTAAGCTCCTGTAAACCTAACAGTCTAGAAATTTTGTGGGTGTGTATTGCCTGCTCAAAATACACCTAAATTAGGCAGGAAGAGAGTGGAAGACCGGTTGGTTGTGTTTTGAAGAGGCAGTGTTGCTTAGTGGCTAGAGCACCAGCCTGGGAGTCAGGAAACTTGGGTTCTGTTCTCAGCTCTGCCACTGGCTAGCTGGGCAAATTGTTTCCCCTCTCCATGCCTCAATTTACACATCAGTACAATGGGGAGAATGATACTGACCTCCTTGGTATAGTGCTTTGAGATCTATGGATAAAAAGTGCTAAATAAGAGCTAGGTATTATTATTATTTATATATTGGGTTTTACGTACTGCATATAAAAGTGGTCATTTTGGGCCTCTGTTTTTATATTAAGCTCTGCAGGCAGGCAGTAAAGAGAAACAGATATGGAACAAATTTTTCCCCAAGGAAATTATAAAACAAACTTTTCTTTCAAGGATGCCTTTTCTTTCTGAATGTGATTCCGGAGTTTGGTGCAGCTTTCACTACCCTTCCTTTGCAATCTTGGGCACTGTGGTCTCTCCCATGTATGTTGCTTGTTCAGTTGTGTGGGGTCTATAGCAGCGAGCCATCCTTACTTCCACTTTTCTTCAACTGTGCCTTCTCTTCCTGTGGTTCATTTGTATCAGATGATTACAAGTCTTGTGGCATTGATTTATGTGAACTGTAATTGGGTCCAGAAACTCTTACGTGTCAATAGTCTAAAATCCGCTAGAGTAGGAAGAATATAATTTATGGTGTGCCTGCAAATGGCAAAAGCAAATATGCTAATACACTTGATATATGGCATCACACAAGCGTTTACTCATTTTTACTTGATTTTAGCTGCACTGCTTTGGAAGCCCAAATTGCTCAAAATGTACATGAATGTTTGGGCCCAGTTTGTATCTGTAAATGTGAGATGCTTATGAGTGCAATTTCCGAACTCTTGTGTGCCGATTTAATTTCTGTATTTAATTTTACGATTGAAGAGAACATGAGAGTCAGCTGAGTGTAAGAGAGGCATCAAGGGAATATGAAACGTACAAAGCAAAATAAGATACAGGATGTTAGTAACTCAGAACTTCTGCCCTTACAGCCCTGGCAAGCCTCAGGATGGGAATTCACAGACACAGTGGATCATGTAAGAGTTCAGAAACAACAAGCTCCAGTGGCAGCAGGAGCTGTGCAAAACACAGAGGTTGCACTTCCCAGGGATTTGTGCAAACAGAATGTTTGCTTATACTTTACAGGCTTTTCTCCAAATGTACCCAAAATCTCACAGAGTCAGAGAATTTTAGCTCAGAAGAGACCATTAGATTATCGCATATCACAGACTACCATACCCCACCAAGCTGCCCCCGCATTGAGCCTAATAAGTTAAATTAGAGTGACACAAGTATGACAAAAAGAAAAGGAGGACTTGTGGCACCTTAGAGACTAACAAATTTATTTGAGCATAAGCTTTCGTGAGCTACAGCTCACTTCATCGGATGCATCGTAATCACGAAAGTTTATGCTCAAATAAATTTGTTAGTCTCTAAGGTGCCACAAGTTCTCCTTTTCTTTTTGCGAATACAGACTAACACAGCTGCTACTCTGAAACAAGTATGATAGACCCCCCCCCCCTTCCCCCGGGACTAAATTATTGTGTGCCACAGGCAGAGAATAGAAAGGATCTTAATCTCAAAGTGAAACTGTTCAAAGACCAGATTTCTCCTGGTTTCACTCTGAAATAGCATGAACCCACACATTTCCCATCGTCTTGGTGCCAAACCAGAGATGAGCCTGAGTTTGCTCAAAAGTTTGGTAGCCCCTAGCAAGCCCTTTGAGTGCAGAGGTTGCATCTAAACCTGAAGCCCAGGTGAGTTCTTTGTGTGTGCCTTGGGTTTAGTCAGGAGCATTTCAGAGCTTTAATGCCCCCCTTAGACACCCTTCCCCACAGCTTTATGTGGCCCAACATGGGAAAGAAAACCCTTGGCCCCTTTAGGGATTGCTCCCCCTCCATTTTTTATGGGTTTGATAAGGGAAGGAGGGGGTGTATTGTCTGATTATTTGTACAGAAGGGTACAGCATAAGCCTATGGGATCCTGCACACCTCAGGGGGACAGTTTATAAACTCTTCTACCTGCCTTCTGCCTGCCTCTCATTCTGCGCTGGGAGAAAACCTCTCCCCTTGGGATTAGAGTAGGACTGTATTTTGGTGCCTTGCTGTGGGTATCGTACTAGTTACCTTTTTGGGGCTGGGAAGAAATATTTCCCTCACTGCCATTGGCCTGGGCAGTGTGGGGGTTTTCACCTTCGTCTCAGCAGCCCAGGGATGTGGTGGGTAGGTTATGTTGTTAAATTCATTTTGTCACTACTTGGCAGGTGTCCAGTGCAAGTAATTGTCCAACAGGGGACCTGGTTCCCTGAGAAACTGGAATTGAAAGTAGATTAGGAGAAACATCTAAAGAAGGTGAGGAATGGGGTTAGCAGTCCTATTGTCTGGTGTTGTGTGGAGACTACCCTCTCTTCTCCACCTCTTTAACCCTCGTGTAAGCGGGGGAATAGTCCCACTATTGTGGGGAACTTTCCTGGCTTCTGCACTACCCCGGTGAAGTGGGCTAGCGAAAGGATCTAAGTCCTTGCTCCCACTTCCTTAACCCAGTGACCTCCCTGGCCTCGAGGACTCCCCTTCCACTCTCCTGCCTGGCAGAGTCCTCGTAACCCCAACAAGGCTGGGCCCAGGATTCCTGGGGGGCTCGACCTCCAACCCTGCTGTGGTCACCTAGGACAGGGGCTAGGATGTCCCCTCTCCGGGGTACTCTCTCTGCAATGGGCATTTCTCTGACCCACTGACCATTACATACAAGTTAAAGCAAACGCAAGTTATTTAATCAACAATTAATTTTAAAAAGAATAAGGAGTAATGGGAAAGGTTAAAGGAAACACATCACCCCGCTCTGTGGCAGGGAACATCACAAACAGTGTCTCTGGAATGTCCGGGCGTTCACAGTCTGCTCCTTGTAAGTCCCAGGCCTCCTTCTCAGGCCCTGGCTGTGCTGCAGGGATGCTGTGGGTTGGACACTTGCTCCGGTGGTGGCCACACGCTCTCAGGCTCTAAGTGGTAGGACCCTTCTTCCCAGTGTCGCCCCCACCCTGTCGAGGTTACGGTCCAAGCCTGGCCTGCAGAGCCTCTTGGCTGAGGCGTCTCCCTGTGCTGGGTCTGCTGCCCAGGGTCCCCCTCGCCTGTGACTTTGGGGCTGCAGCTCTGCTCCCAGGACAGGATCTGCTCTCTCTGGATCTGGCACAGCTCTGCTCCCCAGCTCAGCTTGGGCCCCTGCTTTCTCCTTAGCTCGGCCTCACTCTGTCTGACCCAGGCAATTCCAGCTCACACAGAGGACGGGACCTCCCTGGCCTCCTGACTCCCTGATTAGCCTGCCTGCCCTGTCATTCAGGCTGACCTGGAGTATTGGCCTCTCTCCATTTTTCCTGGGGACTGTCAGTCTCAGGGTCCTGATTTCCCATCGGCCCCCCTTTTAGTACTGGGAGCTAGCAACTAAAACACCCCCACTGACTGTTAGTAAGGGGGCAATAGTCCCCTTACACTCGCATGAGAGGAGGGTCCCAGAAATGGTGCTGGGACCAGGTTAATGGGGTTGAGAGCGGAGTAAAGCCCTCCACCAGGTGGTATGGATTTGGAAGGCAGGATGAGCTGCACTGAATGAGTGATTGTCAGATAGTTCCCAAATGTGTTAGTAAAGTTGCAGCCTAATTATACCACATTCCTGATGATTTGTCTTTCTGCCTGTGGTGTCTGGGACAATGACAGCTGCCTTCCTCTGTTCTTTTTAGTGTGATTTGATAAACCCATCTCCAGTCAAGGATGGGCGGAGATAGGATGGCTTAAAATACACAAAAGTAAACCCCGTAACAAACCAGAACGGGTCCACTTAAAAAGTTAATTCTGCTTCTAAATATATTCCCAGTTGTAGCAGTATTCCCCATTTTGAGTACAGGGAATATTGCTGGAAATGATTTTTGAACTGTTTATATGTCAGGCATACTCGTTCAGTCAATGATGTTTTCTGAATCGGGGTTCTCACCCTTTTTGTTTCTGAGCCAGCCCCCAATGTGCTATTAAAAACTCCACGGTCAACCAGTGCCAGAACACCTGTTTTTCTACATATAAAAGCCAGGGCTGGAGTTAGATGGTACCAAGCAGGGCAATTGCCCAGGGCCCCAAGCTAAGCTTCTCAGGCTTCAGCTTCAGCCCCAGATGGCAGGGCTCGGGGCCCCGGGCTTCAGCATTGCACAGTGGGGCTTCAGCTTTCTGCCGTGGGCCCCAGCGAGTGTAACATTGGCCCTGATTGGTGGACCCCCTGAAACCTGCTCGTGGCCTCCCCGGGGGCAGGCCCCTGGTTGAGAACAGCTGTTCTAAATAGTACTTGGCAATTAAATATTATGGTCAAAATTCAAGCCCTGGTGTAACTGGACGGCAGCTTCCATTGACTTTCACTAGGGAGTGCTTCCATTTAGGCAAGGACCGAATCTGCCTTAGTATCAGTTTGCTGTGCTAGCATATGTTAACACAAAACAGATTGTCAATATGACAGTTTGTTTTTACAGTCTTGGTCCATCTAATTTAAACATGGGTGGTGGTTTATCATTAGCCAAAGTTTTCCATCAAATATCTTATTGAGCTAATCTGCATGTCTGTCTTGGTTTATTATTGGGATGATACAGCAATTTGGGATTCCTCTGAAAATAAATCTGTTCAGATTTTGCAAGTGGGACGAAGATTGCCTAGCCTAGGGCCATGCCCAGGTGGACTTCAGTGGGAGCGTAATAAGTCCAAAGTCACCTGTAATTCTCTTTCTAGATTATAAGCTCTTTGGGTCAGGCACTGTGTTTTCCAAGATCTCGCTCTAGCCTCTTGCATATTTTGGGTGCTACTGTAATATAAATAGGTGGCCAAAGCAATTTATGTTTGGCAAAAATAAACTTGCCTTCTGATTTTATACTATCCAGGTCATGCCAGCCAGCTGATAGCAGAGGCTGAGTTAAATCTGTCCACCTCTGTTCTTTCACGCCTGAGATCTGCTCCCTCTTCCAACAGTGTATTTTGTGTGACAGCAAATGCAATAGGCATGTGTTATGTCCCATGTCATCCTGAATCAGTGCAGGCAATGTTTGGGGACAGGGGTAGCAGCTCAACATGTAAGGCAACGCCTATGGTGCGATAGCTGGGCCATTCCGAAGCTGTGTACCTGATCGGTAGGAGACTGGGACAAACTTCATTCATGAAATCAAACAGGGTAGTGTCAGTTGTCTGGTTTTGAGATCCGAATAACGGGATGTTTCTAATAACGCCATGTAGCTCAGCAAGATTATTTCTGTTCTGCACTGAAGTGATAAATCTTATATGCCATTTTGTGATATACAAAAAGCTTTGAGAAATGAAGAGCAGAGGAAACTTGGAAGGGCTTCTCAACTTCACATGTTTTCAGACATAAAAGAAGCGTACTAATGTGTCCAGAGATTCTCCGAAACAAGCCTGAACTCTTTGCTATTCAGATGTAATTCTAGTGTGGGCTAATTGCCCTGCTTTGCTATTTAGCACTCTAAATAAGACATCCAATTTGGCTTATTTTTGCCATTGACAGAACATTGCCAAGAGTTTTTCATTTTAGAATAAAATCATACTATCCAGAGACAGCTGCCTTCTAGTGATGCTGTAATCCTTAATGTTGTTTCAGTCATTGATACTTTCACCTCTGGTATATTTCCCTCTGAGCTTCTCTTCTTTTAACATCAAAGGGTGCTCAAGAAATTATCTGAAACATGTATACTGCTGCTCGTAAACTAGAGTCTTGGCATACAAAATTAATCACAAATTGTGGCCTTTCACTGATTCCAGTGATTATTCATTTGAGTGCGTCTCTTTTACTGCGGGTGATCTTTGTTAGTGTAGTGAAACAGCTACTACCCTGCCAGTATCATAGATATATTTTATCTCATTGAACTATAATCTGATTCCCATCCTCTCATTCTTTTTGAAGGTCAGTAAGCAGGCAGCAGGAAGAAATGCATTTACGACATCTCTCAAATTAAGACCTGTTGCATTTCTATTGGACCAGATTTTGCTTCTTACCAAACACTTCAAAGATCTATAGGCCACTACCCTCCCCTTTTTCAAATCCCTCCTTAAGACATCTGCTTTGAAGCCTACAAGAAATCAGCCAGGCAACGATGGGTTAGGCAAAGGGGCAGTCATGGATTGCTGACTTGATTTACTTATTAAAGTGAAAAAAGTCTCTCATATGGCAGCCCCCCTGGAGTGCCTGACTGCCGTAGGCTGTGGAATAACTTGCACAACTACCTCAGTTTCCCTCTTCCAGATGCCCCAGAAATAGTCAAGGCATCTTCCCAAGTATAATTATAGCCCCAGCGCGGTTCATTTACTAAAAAACTCTTGTGCGTATAAATCGCAACACCATAGTCCAGAATTCCCAAACCATAGTCCAAACAGTAAGTGTAACATACAGACCCCAGCATCCCTTGCCATGCCCCAGCTCTATGTCAGTCCTCTCCTGTCCGTGTATCAGAACAGCAGCCCAAGCCCTTCCAACTGGAGTTCAACCCCACTCATACTGCTTCCACTTCTTATAATCAGTATGAACTTCACTGTAATATCTTATTTTAAGGTTAATTTTCCTTTATTGCATAAGGTTGTAATTTTAATGAAGTTTCCAGAATAACCCATAATTTCTTGCTTTAAGAAATCTGATAATTAACTTGCCCCTCGGCAAAATTATATAGAAAAATGCTTATTTACTTTTTAAAATTCCTATTAAAATGGATATTTTTCAATGTATTAGAAGATCATTAAAAATCTCAGTATAGACTTATGAAACTCTTAATTTTCCTGTCAAGAATAGGCCATAGATGTAGTTGAAAGAGGTACACTAATGGAATGGCACTAATGCAATTTCACAAATAACTTAATGAAGCGTGTAAAGCATATTTCCTCTATTAAGTACACATAGCATGGAGTCACTTCTTGCTTACTGGGTGTGAAAAATATTTTTAATCAGCTTAAAGATGAAGAGATTCTTCAAGGTTATGCAGATTAACTATTAAAAGCCATAAAAGCTAAAAGCTCAATAAGAAATTTGGAAGGAAAAATCCAATCAACTGCATCCCTTCAGATTTGCCCATTCCTGAGGTCCTTAAATAGCAAGTATAACTTACCCTGATAAAACTGGAGGTTAGCGCCCCAAAACTTCCTGAACATCCAGACTTTCTTGCTTAGAAGTTACATTACCCAATATCAAATTGTCATAATAGTAAAGGAAGGGAAATAGCCATGGACTACATTTCAAAAATAGCCTGCATTTGCAAACACAGGACACCTTGTATAAACACATTATTTGTTCTAGAGCTGCAGTCAAGCACATGTATAACTGTTTGCAGAACTTTGTGCTCGTGAGTAATCCTACTGGCTGAAATCCCAGTCCCACTGAACTCAGTGGGAGTTTTGCTATTAACTTCAATGGGGGCAGGATTTCACCCATTGAATTCTATAGGACTATTCACGTATAAAGTTAATTGCATGCATAATTGTTTGAAGGAATGGGGACTACGTGAATAGATTATAGACCTTACACATACACAATTTACCCCCATTCACTCAGGGCCGTGCACAGGGGAGTTCAAATGAGTCCAGTGGAACCGGGACCATAAAGGGCCCTGATTTTGCATTATTTTTTGTTTTACTTTTTTTATTTTTCACGTCTGTTCCGTCATGGGGCTCTAGCTTTTTCCATTAGGTCCCTGAACAGACCATTCAGAACATGCAGAATGATTGGGTAAAAGATCATACAGTTGACAAAGATGTGCAAACCTGCTATCAGATACAGAAGGACAGTGGGGCTATATTTTGCATGATCTCTTGGATATTTTGTTGTAATTAGGTGAGAGTATTTGGCTTTACCTAATGATAATTTTTTGGGTTCACTTTAATTGCTTGCAAGGTATGACACTGTGTTGTGAACTTATGTAGAAGCTCTTAAGGCCAGTATTGCCTTGCCTTGCCTTGCTGCTTTTAGCTTTCCCTGGTGAGGATTGTGGTGCCGGCATAGAGAGTAAGGAGGACCGGACCTCCTTTTTCTCTGCAACAGGTTCCAGCCCCTCCTGGGGGATTCCCCAATGTTCCCAGGCCAGTTGGGAGATATAATCTCTCCAGTATGCCCTGGGTCAGCCTCGGGGCCTCTTCCAGTGGGATGTGCCCAGCATAGTTCCAACGGATGCCTCCCAGGGGGCAACCTTATCAGGTGCCAGAACCACCTCAACTGGCTCCTCTCGCTCCGGAGGAGCAGCAGCTCTACTCCAAGGCCCTCCCATATAGCCGAGCTCCTCACTCTATCTCGAAGAGTAAGCCCAGCCATCCTGCAGAGAAACCTCATTTCCGCTGCTTGTACCAATGATCTTGTCCTTTTGGTCATTACCCAACGGTCCTGACTATAGGTGAGGCTAGGGATGTAGAGTCACCTTAAACTGAGAGCTTCATCAAAGAACTCTGCTCCTGCTTCACCACCACGGATCGGTACAGCATCCGCATCACTGCCGGCCCCGCACCAATCCGCGGGTTGATCTCATGCTCCCACTTGCCATCACTTGTGAAGAAGACCCCTAGATACTTGAATTTGTCCACTAAGGGTAGCTGCTCCCCCATCACTTGGAGAGAACAGTCCACTTTCTTCTGGGAGAGGACCATGACCTCTGATTTGGAGGTGCTGATTCTCATCCCAGCCGCTATACACTCAGCAGCGAAACGTTCAGATATTGCAATCTGAAGAAGCAAGGACAACATAATCTGCAAACAGCAGAGATCCCACCTCCAAGTCCCAATACCAGATGTACTCTATAGCTTAGCTGAGCCTTGATATCCTGTCCGTGAAAATCATGACCAGGAGTGGGGGCAGGAAACACCTTTGGTGGAGTCCAGCGCCCACCTTGAATGAATTTGACTTAATGCCAAGAATACGAATGCAACTCTCCCTCTGAGAATAGAGGGATTGGACGGCCCGCAAATGCGGCACTGGCATTTGATAATCCTGCAGCACTTCCCACAAGACATCTTGGGGAACATGGTCGTATGCCTTCCCCAGGTCTGCAAAGCAAAGGTAGACCAGATTAGCAAACTCCTATGACCCCTCGAGTATCTGCGAGAGAGCAAAGAGCTGGTCCGTTGTTCCCTGATCAGGACAGAATCCAGATTGTTCCTCCTGAATCTGAGGTTCAACTAATGGGCATAACCTCCATAGTGCCCTTCCATAGGCTTTACCAGGGAAGTTAGGGAATGCGATCCCCCTATCATTGGAACACACCCTCTGTTTGCCTTTCTTAAACATTGGGACTATCACCCTGGTTTGCCAGTCCAGAGGTACTGCACCTGTCTTCCATGCAACATTGAAGAGGCATGTTAACCACGACACACCAACATTATCCAGTGCTTTCAACATCTCCGGGTGAATCTCGTCCACCCCTGCTGCCTTACCACTATGAAGGCACTTTACCACCAAATTGATCTCAGCATCAGAAATAGATCCGATCTCACCGGAGGTTTCCAGCACTGCCTCCTGGAATGGGGAGTGTGTCCATTGGATTGAGGAGTTCCTCAAAGTGGTCCTTCATCTCTCTATGATCTTCTCAGTTGAGGTCAGCATTTTACCACCCTTGCTGAGTATAGCGCGGGCAACATCCCGCTGATCCCCACTAAGGTGACGAATGGTTTGCCAGAACACCTTTGAGTCTGTCTGGTAGTCATTCTTCATGGTCTCTCCAAACTCCTCCCAAGCATGGGCTTTCTCTTCAATGACCACCACAGCTGCAGCCCTCTTAGCCAGCCGGTACCTCTCCTTCCTTGTCCAGTTGCCTAGCAGCCCAGGTGTAGCCCAGCCCTCTTTAATTAGTGGGATTCGGCTCACCTGCTCCCGTCCAGGGGAACTGGGCTCAGTCTATCCACAGAGACCAGCTGTCTTATGACAGGCACATTTGTTATTAATGGCACAGGAAAATGACGCTTAACGTCACTAGGCATGTCAGGCCAGGTTACCCTGGGAAAGGGAAATATGTGCAATTAGAAGCGTAGATTTTTTATGTCCCCAGCTTTACCACAGCTGACATTAGGAAGGGAAAGAGTTGGATGGCTTGGGGAGTATCGGCGTGTTTGAGACCCCCCCACCCATCCACTTAGGTACTGTCTACACTGCAGCAGCACAAGTGTACCGTGGTAGTATTTCAGAGGCAGATGAGCATTTAGCAGCGCCAGATTCTGGCTGCTCACAGGACGGTGTGTAATGAGGCAGAGAGAAATGTACAGGAGCTCTTCCCTTATTTGCCCATGTGCACAGAGCAAACCAAAACCCTGGTGTCAGGAAATGTTACTGCTGCCTGTGTGGGTGAGGTGAGTCTTGGTCCTGAATTCTGTCACATGAGTGAACACAGTCCTGTGCCAAGGGTCTTCCGGGTCTGGTCTGAAGACTCAGATCTTGGACTTTCTTTCCCCCTCTCCCAGCCCCAAACTCACCACTAAGTACTCTTACAAAGAGACCATCCTAGCCTTCCCTGAAGCAATCTCATTAATTAGCTTGTCCCAATCTATCAGCCTTGCTTCAGATTTCTCTATAGAATCAACTGCCAGGTCGATGGATCTTCTTAAGTAGGCCTTGATTAATTTTCATTTGCCGAGACTCCTTTCATGGTTATAGCCGTGGTTACAAGAAGACAGCAAAAAATAAGCAATGCTCTTTCTGCGGTAGGGAAACTCGCACTTAAAGACATTTTGTGAATGGAGCTAAGGAGATCAATGGGTGCCTTTGTTTTGAATCCTCCTTGAATATTTGCTTGCAAAAACTGAGCTCAGCCTCATTCACAAATCTTTCAAAGTTTAAATCCTCATGGTAACTGCTTGCTAAGTTTGGAGCATGACTCTTTAGCTCTCGGCACTGATAATTTTCAGTTTCTCACCCATCAAAAAAGCAAACCGTTCTCCAATTCCATCATGCTTACGCATCCTATTACCCCACTGAGGTGAAAACCTCACATTCAGCAATGGTTTTTTTGGATCTGATTACCTTTTGTCCTCTGCAAGCTTGCCTGGCGTTACGTTCCGCTTCAAGATTGTTTCTCTTTGAACTTCATGGATATTCCTGATCTTTCATCATGTGAAGCAGCAACTTCCTTACACGCAACAAACACAAAAAACCATAATTCCCATAAAGCATCTTGAAGGCCACCAAGAAAATTGCAAGCTGTTGGAATGTCAAGATCCAGACTCTGCAATTTTTTGCTCACAACATTATTTTCGATAAGAGAGTATACCATATCTGAGCCAAAACAAGGAATGAAAACTCTGAAACGTCCCCTTTCCCAGGTTAACTTGGCCTGACATGCCTAGTGACGTTAGTGTCATTGTCCTGTGCTATTAATAACAAATGTGCCTGTCATAGAACAGCTGGTCTCTGTGGATAGACTCAGTTCCGCTGGACTGGAGCAGGTGACCCCAATCCAGCTAATTACAGAGAACTGGGCTACACCTGGGCAGCTGGACAAGGAAGGGCTTGAGCCCTGGTCAGCAGAGGCTACACTAGAGAGGAGATAACTCCTGTGGTGGGTCCCTGGAGCAAGGGAGCATGGGGCTCAAGGAAACAGCCCTGCAACTCCAAGAAGGGAGGCAAAGAAGCTGCCATGTGCTGGAGAGCCAGAGACCCCTGGGAGGGGTGGTCCTGATGCCTGGGGGCCCAGGTATTGCTCCCTTCTGTTGGTTTGTTTAAACCTGTGTTATAAAAAAAAATAAGCCACCTCAGCTGGGACTGGGTGTGACAGCACGTGTTTGGCACTGGGGACCAGCAATGGCGCCCCGGTGACAGTGCCACAAGCCAATAAGGTGTTAGTGTGCAATATTCAAAATGGCATATTTTCAAACCCTCTGAAAACCCTTTTCATCTTTTATTTCAACCCTGAATTGTTCTCTCTGGAACATCAGGATATTTAGACTCCGCATAGTTTTATTCATGGTATGTAGTCAGTTAACCTGTGTTGGCTCTTTTGTGTAGAAGGAGATCATAGCTATGATGCTAAATGTTCTGCCAGTAATATTGGTAACGCTCTCTAATAGGATGCAGAATTCAGGAGCAGGTTTTGTTTCTTAAGATGTGTGATACAATTAATGTGTATTTTGGCCACAATTCAGCAAAACATGTTAGCACCAGCTCTATTCAGCAAAGCGCTTAAACGTTGCTTACAATTAAGTGCTTTGATAACTGTAGATGAACTGCTGAATTGGGGCCCAAGATATCGAATCTGTTCTCAGATATTCCTGTTAAAACCTTGGGGAGCATCCCCAAATTAAAGAAGTTACACTCTCCAGTAGGGCTATGGTAGACAGCACTCTGATAATTTAGATAGTGGTAAACTATTGCCTCCCTTATGGAATGGAATTTGCAGATGTCTTCTACAAATCATTTTATTTTTGAGGTATTCCACAGAGAACGTTAAAGTTAACTGACATATTGCAGATGGTGATTCAATTCTAACTGGTTGAGTATAATTGTACATCTTGGAGTTTCAGTTATCGTTTGCAGGAACATTTCCTTCTAAGTCTTATGATTGGATCATTTTGGAAGATGACCATCAAGCACAAATTACACATGCTCACATCCATCCAGCACCCACAACACATGCCCACACACCTGTCTTTCTCTCTGTCCCTAAAGAAAAAGCTCCTTTTAGCCATGCTTTCACAAGAGGGCATTCTATTAAGTGGGAAAATGCTATGCTCATCTAGAAATGTGAAAACTAGTAAAAGAGAAGAATTGCAGCAGCTTCTTTCATTAAATGTCAATAAACCAGGCTGACGGTTCCACCAATCTTTTTGATTTCTTATGTTATAGTTCCCTCTAGTCAGTCATACCAACACAATGAATCTAGAGTAAATAGTATATCATGGAAAAAAGTTTTCAGAGCCAGCAAAGAACTTTACTGAAGCAAGCTCAAGATGTTGCCATTATTTGCATATTCGGCTTTCATGCTGCAGGGATATTTGGTATTTCCTGTGGGTCACAAAAACAATCTTTCGGAGCATATATCCTAATAATTTCATTGAGGAATAACCATCATTTGAGGAAATTATTCAGTGGCTTGTCTAATAAAATCTGAAAGGGAGTTTAATTTAGTTTCTATATTTATTATTAATTTTTGTGCATATTTTCATGTGCAGAACTCCCACCAAAGTCAGTGGGAGTGTGCATTTTAACGCACTGTAAAGCCTGCCACTTAATTATTTCCACAGTACAGACCATCAAGCACAAAGCTTTGTATCAGTTTACACTTAGGTTCTCAAGTGTGGGCTTGATTGCCCTCTTGCCTCGAATGGTATAAATCAGGAGTTAATGCCATTGATTTCAATGGACTTATAGTCGTGTTAAGCCATTTTAAGTGTCAGTTTAGCTATTCAACACATTGCAAGGAAGCTAAACTATTCAGGACTTTTGTTCTGCTTCAGCATAAATCGTTTAATGGCTTCCAGTTTCTCTGTAAGAGGGCAACATTTAAAACAGAGAGGGGGACACTGACTTTCTGGCTCTCTAGAACTCAAATCAATCAGAGTCATGGAGTAATGTTTGGGAAGGAAAAGTGCAAAATGTGATCTCTTCTAATGAGTTTTTCAGTGGGAATCCTTCCCTTTAGGCAAACGAAGTCTAGGGAATTTTAAATCCCCTTGTTAAACATCAGAAGGTGGCAGGTAATTAGAGAACAGCACCCCTCCTGGAGCTTGAGGTTTTGCAAAACTATTCTGGGGACTTTATTTATTTTGTATGTATTTTGATTTATAAAGCACAGACCTTAAGCCATTAGGAGCTGACACAATTTTTAAACCTACACGGAGCTTGTCCCCTGTTGTTTGAATTCCCTCTTATTTTATTGTATTGTTAATATTTTTACAAGTGCCATCTTGTGCTATCTTTAGATATAGAAGAATCTCTCCGCCTCAGAAATAGGCAGCCACAAATAATTGCCTTGCAGTGTACACTTCTCTACAAACACCCTCTGTAATACATAACTGGGGAAAATCCTGAAGTCCTTATTTCTGCAAAACTCCTATTGAAGCCATGGGCAGGACAGAATATGAATAAGGCTATGTTTTAGTCATGGGTATTTTTAGTACAAGTCACGGACGGGTCACAGGCAGTAAACAAAAAATTACTACATACCCCTGACTAAAACTTGGGGAGGGGAGGGCTGCCCAGGGGCACTGCGGGTGCTGAGGGAGGGCGGCCCAGGTGCTGAGGGGGAGGTGTAGGTGGTGCGCAGAGCTGCCTGGCTATGCCTCCACCTAGGAGCTGAGTGAGGGGGATGTTGCTGCTTCCAGGGAGTCCCCCAGGTAAGCGCTGCTCAGAGCCCACCTCACCCTGTCCTGTGCCCCAACCCCCTGCCCCCTCCTGCACCCAAACTCTGCTGCTGGTGGTGGTGGTGGGGGAATCTGTGACAAACTTGCAGCCTTAAATATGACCCATTGTGTATATTCTTTCATTATAATATTTTTATTTCCACCTGTCTTCTCCTTTTTTTTTTTTCTTTTTTTTTACTCCCAGTCTCTATTAAACAGAAGGAAACTCAGTAAGGTCTGATCATTACCTATGTATAAAACTAAACAATGTTAATTCACCCATCCATAATGGTAATTAACCCATTTCCTTCTTAAGGGGTTTGTTAGTAACTATCCATGGGGCTTCTGATGACTTTATAAATCCTATTCAAAGAGGAAAGAAAATCAGATTTATTTATAAATTAAGGGGAATAAAAACAGCCAATCAGTAAATGATGACTACGTAAATCTAATCCAACATTTCTTATCATAGAATGAAAATACATTTACTCCATTGGGGAGATCAAGCATGAAATTATTAGTTGTATATGAATTATAGTGCAGAAATACATAAATATAATACACATTACCTGCAGTTTATGGAGGCGAATGAATTTCACCTATAATGTTTTTGGAATAGTTTTAATAACTAATTACTGTAGGATAAAAACAAGCTTCTCTCTGTGTAAATATAAACTACCATTGTTTAACACTGGATGTTTTCTACTTCTTTTAACTTCATACTGTAATTGTCCTATTTAATAAACATATCAATCATACCCTTCCTTTGTATACTTAAGTAACTGTTTTTGCTCAAGAATTAACAATTTTCACAGAATTATCAATTGCTTAATAGAAAGGCCCAGTCCATTTTCTGCACCCAAACTATTCTTGATAGATATTACTTGTGTTGTAAAAGACTTGATCATAATTCCATGAATAATGGATATATTTATTTTTGCCTGGTAGGAGGTACCCGTGTTTGTCAGGCAAACGTTTATCACAGATGTATACTGGCCTCTCTGCATCATTAAACATTCAATAAATTTCCCCTATGGGCTGCTGTGTTCCTGGTATGCTTTTTGGTCAACAAAAATAATGTACCATGGGATTTTTTTCTACAAAAATTATCATCTCTCTGTTGCACTAACATGGTCCCTCTGAAGGGGTGATGTGGCACTGGCATACACAACTGAATTTAGTCCTGTACACGCTGATGAAATGTCTGTGCCAAATTCTGCCATCTGTTACACCCATGCAACCTCAGTGAAGTCAATAGGGTTGGCCTTATGTAACTGAGGGCAGCACATTAGCGATAGTCAATAGCTATTACGCTAATGTATCTAAGGCCTGGTGTCCTAAGGGTATGATTGTTAAAAATGGTCTCCAATCTTGATGACCCAGTTAATTGTGGTCATCAGTTCTAACATTTAGACATCTAATTTCCTGCCTTCATCATGGAATCGTAGAACTGGAAGGGACCTCAAGAGGTCATCAAGTCCAGTCCCCTGCACTTGTGGCAGGACTAATTATCTAGACCATTCCTGACAGGTGTTTGTCTAACCTGCTCTAAAAAATCTCCAGTGATGGAGATTCCACAACCTCCCTAGGCAATTTATTCCAGTGCTTAACCACCCTGACAGTTAGGAAGTTTTTCTGAAAGTCCAGCGTAAACCTCCCTTGCTGCAATTTAAGCCCCTTGCTTCTTGTCCTATCCTCAGAGGTTAAGAAAAACAATTTTTCTCCCTCCTTCTTGTAACAAACTTTTACATACTTGAAAACTGTTATCACGTTCCTTTTCAGTCTTCTCTTTTCCAGACTAAACATACCCGATTTTTTCAATCTTCACTCGTAGCTCATGTTTTCTAGACCTTTAATCATTTTTGTTGCTCTTCTCTGGACTCTCTCCAGTTTGTCCACACCCCCTCCTGAAATGTGGTGCCCAGAACTGGACACAATACTCCGGTTGAGGCCTAATCAGCGCGGAGTGGAGCGGAAGAATTACTTCTCGTGTCTTGCTTAGAACACTCCTGCTAATACATCTTCCGCAGTACTCCTTCCTAGGCAGTCATTTCCCATTTTGTATGTGTGCAACTGGTTGTTCCTTCCTAAGTGGAGTACTTTGCATTTGTCCTTTTTGAATTTCATCCTGTTTACTTCAGACCATTTCTCCAGTTTGTCCAGATCATTCTGAATGTTAATCCTGTCCTCCAAAGCACTTGCAACCGCTCCCAGCTTAGTATCGTCCACAAACTTTATAAGTGTACTCTGTATGCCATTATCGAAATCTTTAATGAAGATATTGAACAGAGCTGGACCCAGAACTGATCCCTGTGGGACCCCACTCATTATGCCCTTCCAGCATGACTGTGAACCACTGATAACTACTTTCTGGGAATGATTTTCCAACCAGTTTTGCATGCACTTTATAGTAGCTCTATCTAGGTTGCATTTCCCTAGTTTAGTTATGAGAGGGTCATGAGGGACAGTATTAAAAACTTTACTAAAGTCAAGATATACCACGTCTACCACTTCCTCCCATCCATAAGGCTTGTTACCCTATCAAAGAAAGCTATCAGGTTGGTTTGACACAATTCGTTTTTGACAAATCCACGCTGACTGTTACTTATCTTGTTATCTTCTAGATGTTTGCAAATTGAATGCTTAATTATTTGCTCCATTATCTTTCCGGGTACAGAAGTTAAGATGGCTGGTCTGTAATTCCCTAGGTTGTCCTTATTTCCCTTTTTATAGATTGGCACTATATTTGCCCTTTTCCAGTCTTCTGGAATCTGTCCTGTCTTCCATGACTTTTCAAAGATAATAGCTAATGGTTCTGATATCTCCTCAGTAAGCTCCTTGAGTATTCTAGGCTGCATATCATCAGGCCCTGGTGACTTGAAGACATCTAATTTGTCCAAGTAATTTTTAACTTGTTCTTTCCCTATTTTAGCCTCTTCTGATCCTACCTCATTTTCACTGGCATTCACTATGTTAGATGTCCAATCACCACCAACCTTCTTGGTGAAAACCAAAATGAAGAAGTCATTAAGCACCTCTGCCATTTCCACATTTTCTGTTATTATTTCCCACCCCCACCCCCCATTGAGTAACGGGCCTACCCTGTCCTTGGTCTTCATCTTGCTTCTAATGTTTTTGTAGAATGTTTTCTTGTTACCCTTTATGTCTCTAGCTAGTTTGATCTTGTTTTGTGCCTTGGCCTTTCTAATTTTGTCCCTACATACTTGTGTTATTTGTTTATATTCATCCTTTGTAATTTGACCTAGTTTCCACTTTTTGTAGGACTCTTTTTTGATTTTTAGATCATTGAAGATCTCCTGGGCAAGCCAGGGTGGTCTCTTGCCACACTTCCTATCTTTCCTACATAGTGGGATAGTTTGCTCTTGTGCCCTTAATAATGTCTCTCAGAAAAACTGCCAACTGTCTTCAATTGTTTTTCCCCTTAGACTTCCTTCCCATGGTATCTTACCTACCAACTCCCTGAGTTTGCTAAAGTCTGCCTTCTTGAAATCCATTGTTTTTATTTTGCTGTTCTCCCTCCTACCATTCCTTAGAATCATGAACTCTATCATTTCATGATCACTTTCACTCATCATGTAATTAGATGTCTTCAATGGAGCCATGCTAAAGGATCCAAGTGCTGGATCAGAGTTTGGAAAAGATTTGCTCTTGGTAGAAGTCAGGTTGAGTACACTGCTCTGACATCTGTGCACATGTGCATCCATGGAACTAACATGAAAATAAAGTTATACAAATATTTCTCTCCTTATGGGTTGGCTCTTCAAAGCTTTCACTTGTGGTCTGAGTCCTGCTGACATTGCGGATAGGAGATAGAGCTGAGTACGTGCTTCCTGGTGACCAGTTAGAGGGAGAAAGGAAATCTCGTCAATACATAGAAAAAGTTGACTTATGCTTTAGGCCAACATAATACACTGAAATGAGCATGTGGGCCCAATCCTGCTCCTGTTAAAGTGAATGGGATTTTTGTTATTATGATTGATTTGTTAGAGTTGTGATGGTATCTAGAGGCTAGTCCAGTTGTTAGGGTGCCAACATGGGAGACTCTGGTTCAATTCCCTGCTTTGCCATAGATTTCCTGTGGGACGTTGAGCAAGTCACTTAGGCTCTCTGTGCCTCAGTAATAGCACTGCTCTGCCTCACAGGGGTTTGTGAGGATAAATACCATAGACGGATAGAGTTCACCAACCAAGCATCATGGCTCCAATCTGCCTGTTTAGCTTGTTTAGTTTAGTGACACAACCAAGATTTTACTGGTCTCTAATTGGTAGACGATGTTGTTCAAATCACTTTTCTCTCCATAACAGCATGTCCTACATAGCTGTTGTTCCTAAACAAAATGACTTCAGCTGAAAATATTTAGAGACATGGGAGTGAATGTGAGGATTTGGTATAAAAATCCATATTGCTGCCCTGGAAGGACAGGACATCATTGATTATGTGTTTCATGGAAAATCCTGTAGAATTTGATGAGCCTGCAAACTATTGATTTTGGCAGAAATTTAATAGGGTTCTATGGAAACTACCCTAAAAACCTACAGAATCTAAGAGAAAATTATATATCCTGTCTATAGATTTTTTTTAAACCGTTCTACAGAAGGATTACCAATTTTTTCTGTAGGTTTAGAGTAACTTCTAAACACCCCCTAAACTTTCTTACAGAACTCTATTGGTTTTTTATGCCAGTTACTTTCTAAAGGACTTTTCCATGAATGGCAACAGCCAAAGATCTTCGCATTACACAAAGTGACTGGAGAAACAGAAGAAGAGTTGGAAACTGTAACATAAATATTAGGAAATTCTGGAGCTGTTTAAAGTTACATGCCTCAAAATATAAGGACTTGAACTATTTAAACCACATTTAGTGTATGTTTAAACTAGTTATGTCATATGATGATGAACCAATTAAAGCAGATATACTACTCATGATAAAGGAATATAGACCTTTGCTTCTTTGTTATATTGTTTAGAAATTTAGAATTTTGAACATATCAAATGGGAGGGAGACACAAAACTTTTTGCTGTGGGCCTGATTCAACTGCCATTGACGTCAGTGGGAAGAGTCCTATTGATTTCAAAAGGACTTGGATCAGACCCTATATGAATAATCTTTATGGGCCCAATCCTGCTGAGTACCTTCTGTAAAAGCAAATGGGAGTACATTTCAGGAAATTCATCTCCTTGCATGACTGGGCATTAATTCCTCCAACAGAGGCCAAGATGAGGTTAGTGTAGATTTCTTTTCTACGGGGACACACTGTTTTATTAAAGATGTGCAGTGTGAAATTGTTGTCATAGCAACATCAGCCAGTGATGACATAGTCACACTGCTCAAGGATCTTTTTAAAAATGTTCCATAAAACAAAGCCCAACAACCAGACAAAAGAAAACAACAAAGGAAGCAGAAGGGCAGGATCTAATGTTAATGCAAGATGAATTGAAGAAGTTAAACTTGACAGTATACTTACTTTGTAACTATGCATTATTTGTCAGCAAGAGTTGAAGACATCTGTGAACAACTGAGATCAGCAGGGGACCCAATTTGGAACGCACAGAAAAATTATCTTCAAAACCTCACTAGCAGTCTCACCCTTGACTTATTCAACAAAAGAGAAAATACAGGCTATCAGTTTGATGCCAGTAATACAGAGCAGAAGATATGCTAGAGGAGACCAGAAGTAACTTCAGCTATTGATTTTCTGCTGCAGGCTTTTATTTTAGGGGGCCCTGGTTAATTTTTTTGTACCAGGTGTACTGAAAATATAATAGTCCTAACAATTTTTTACCATTATAAAATCAACAGTAGGTTTTCAGTTATTCACTTGTTGCAAATAAAATGGGAGATGAATCTGTGTGTTTTTTTTATGAACTTCTGCAGGCACTAAATTGAGGCTTTGAATCATGTTGAGAAGTTGTACCGGAGAAGTCCTTTTCTTGTGGGGTAATTTTAGAGATGGTATAATAGAATACAAGGGTCACATTGGGTAGGGTCTTCCCTGTGTTGTGTACAGTTTGAAATTTCTTGACTTTTATTTTTTTTGCTGGTGGCCTATTGACTGCCTCTTGCATCTAAAATGTCAGCCATCATTTTTAATTAGAGACACTCCTAATTCCTGTTGTGTGCAGCTCTGTTTTAACATAGTCATTTTTCTCAATGAGTACGTTACAGAATCCACAGGCTGGATTGCACGGTCCAATCCAGCCACTTTTATGAAAGGGCACTGTATAGCAAAAGCCGAACAGCAACCAGATTGTGAGCCTGCGTCACAATGTGGTTCCTGCTTCACCCTTGGTCCAGAAGGGAAGCAATCTACAACAGCCCTTTGGCTGATGCTGTCACACACCGAGGTGTCAGCAGTGTAACCTAGTACATAGAGAAGGAGTCTACAGACTATATGGTCCATATGGCCTAGAGTGGTCAGAGCAGACTCAGCAGAACTGGTGGTGTGGTCAGGAGGAAAGCCCATGGTCAGAGCCCGGAGCCAGAACAGAACCAAAGGGCAGAACTGGAGATGTGGCCAGGAGGCCAGGCAGTGGACAGAATCAGAACTTCAGCGGGAGAGGCAGGTAGGAGGTAGGGCTGGAGTGGAGCAGGCAAAGCATGAAGCCAGGGCTAGACAGGCAGCAGGACTGGCACAGCTACCGGTATGGAACGTACTGAGCAGCTGCTGTGCTGCTTTTGCTAGAGGGTTTACATGGTGATCTGTTGGCTCTTCTGACCAGTCAGGGAGCACAGTCAGTGCAGGTTTATTGGGCCCAGCTGAGCTTATTGGGATCCTAGAAAACCAAGCCCAGAAGCAGCCGAGTTCCTGACAGAGGCCAATTACTTCTCTGGGTCAGACGGCTGGCCGGTGCCTCTACCTGCCCATGTCCTACCCTGACTAATTGAACCAAAGACCAGATCCTGCAGTGTAGTTTTAATGGCAGCTTTGGGAGTGCAGGATTTGGCCCTATGTTTGTCATCGGCAAGGTTTGCTATCTGAGTGCTCATTCCCCCTCTGTGGAGCAACACTCCTTCTAGTGCCAGTCCTTCAAGCAACGTGCTCCTGCCCTCTCCTCAGGTGAGAAGTGGCCACTTATTTCTGCTCTTTGCTTTCTCTCTCTTAACCAATTTTTAATCTGTGACACAATTTTCGTTCTCAACCTGTGGTTAGCAAGTTTCCTTAATAGCCTCAAGCGACTAATGTTGCTTTCCCTATTCCACTCTCCATTTCTCTAGCAAAGTCAATTGCCTCATGGATTAAAGATAATGCAACAAAAGCCTTTAGCGTATTGGCTCCATGATTACATCCTGAGCACTGCAATGTAACAGATTTAACTTGCATGACCTCGGTGTTCCTGTGGTTGATATTCAATCTGTGATTTCACACCCAATCTTTCAAAACATTCAAAAAGGGGAAGCAATTTTGTTCAATTTCAGTAACAATTGTAGTGTCTTGTGAGTAGTCAAGGTCGGTCAGAATGGAGTAAGTGAGCAGAAACCCAGGATGAACTATTCCATGGATAATTGAAAATAATCAATTACAATTAAAGAGTTTAGCAATATAATCGCAAAATTACTTATTTGTTTATGGATTTTTTACTATGCATGTTTCTTAAATTCTCGTAAATCCTGAGTTGAAATTAAAATGTAGCAACCTTAAAGGTGATTGTTTTCTACACAAAACTTAATTAACCTGTGGAGCTCACTCCTGCAGAGTGGGTTTAAAGGCAGATGCTTTATTATTAAGTTTTAAAAACAAACAAATACCATAGACAAATGTCTGGGGAACAACCTTTGCAGTTACGCTACTAAAGATGATCATTATAAGGGTTATCAAATATTTATCAGAGCATAAACTGATCAGTTGCTGGAAGACATTGAATAGAGTCATAGATTTCTAAGGCCAGAAAGAGACCTCTATGAGCATCTCATCAAGCCTCCTCTACAACACAGACCATATATTTCACCTACTGATTCTTGCATCTAATCGAACAACTTGTGGGTGATGTAAGATAGCATTCTACAATTAGGTGAGCTTTGAATGTCTTATGACTTCTGTTGGGCTGTTATGAAATGGAGAATGTATATAGTTTAGCTGATTAGTGGCCATTAGATCAAAACTCTCCAATGTCTCCACACTGAGTTTCTTTTTATTTTCATAAATTCAGTAGTGAAACAAATGAATGCACTGAGGGCCACATTTCCCAGAGTGCAAGATCTAGACACCAGCAACCTGCCTTCCCCCTGAAGGATGCAATAGAAGGTCTAACACAGAGCGTGGTGCTGTGTGTATTCCTCAGTGTTCCCTGATTTGGACTGATCTTGGAGGAAAGGGAATGAGGTAAAGCATTTAACTCATGGGGTGGGCATGCCTTCAGTCTTCTCGAAAAAAATCCACACTTAAGCAAACATTTGTAAGGATATAAAATAATACAGGAGAATAATCCTACTGTGACAGAGTGCAAAGAAACCACTCCCCCAACATGCACACCTCCCTGAACTGCTAAAGTGCCTATTACTGGCAATCCCAGTAACAATAGCACTGGTATTGAAATCTGCCCACATACCCATATGTATTAAGTTTTTCCAGGTGGTGTAGGGATTTCTATTGATGTATAAGCTGATTCCTGATTGAAAATAATAACTCCCTCTCCCACCTATCCTCCATATGAATGACTATGCCATGGAGAATCCATTCTCTAAACACACCTAGGAAGTGTAGCCAGCCACTGAGCCCATTTTCACTGGACAGCAAAGAAAAACCCAACACTGCGCCACAGTGTAATGTAAGTTGTAATGGAAAGCTAAGAATAAAAAATGAAGTATGAACCCAAATGCAGAACATTAGGAATTGCACTGCTAGTTCTCCACTCCCAACCCGAGAGAAAACATCACATAGTAAGAGCTTGTTAAATTGTTGTGTCTATATCCCCGATCATGCTGTGATGTCAATAAGTGGATAGTTTCTGCCAGGATATGCTAAATAGTGGAAGGTAGATGGAAAAGAAGTTTATCGTTTTGTTCATTGCTCCCCTTGAATTAATAGAATAAAACTGAAAATCAAACAAATGACAAGAAACATCTCCTATATATGCACATCTGTGTCTGGTTACTGACAGAAAGCCCGATTCTGATTTACATTGTGGCCCAATGTAAAGGGGTCTTAAAGTGGCTATAAATTGTATTTGCATTGACTTTTGGTTACTTAACACTCCTGGAGTGGTATAATGGGGACTTATCGTAAATGAGAATCTCACATACACGATATGCATTTTATATAATATATGCATACATATAGTGTATACATTATGCATGGTTTGTGTGTATGTGGTATGTATTTAATTTCTGTGACTGCCACTTGCATTTTCAGCTTTCTGTTAATTAAAGCAGCTGGTTAAAAATGTGCTGAGAATGTAGGAGAGACTGTGATGGTGACAAGTGTAATCACCATGGAAAAAGGGCTTGTGTAATGTGTCAGCTTGGTCTTGTTCTTGCCAATCTCTGGCTAATGCTTTGGGGTTCTCTTTACCACAGTAACAGTGCACTGCCTTAGCAAAAAGACCACAAAATCACTCTTTCTTTGCATGGTAAGTTCTAGCAAGCTTAACCATGACTAATAAAGGTTTGTGTGTATGCTAGAGTTCCCATCAGTCTTGGACTGTCACTTCAGGAATCACAACTTTCGCTCTCTTCGAGTGACTGATGTACTTCAGCACGGAAAGTGTGAGGGAGAGAGGCCAAGAGAGATACATAGGCAGTAATAGAGAGAGTTCTTAATACAGTATAGTCAGCGCATAAGAATTGCTGATGAAAGAATGAAACATTTATAAAAATCAATTTTCTCTGTCTCATTCCATTTGACATGTTTCTTATCTGCAGCTATTTAAAAAATGCAGCTAGATGAGAAATTGGAATAAAACCCTTTTATCTTTATCACAAAATCACTGAATTCTGTATGCTTGAGGTGAGGGGGTGGGAATGGAGAAATGAGGCTGGAGAGCTGTTAATTGGCCAAATTGCCTTTGGCAGAGTTGCACCACTTACCCCAACAACGAATGTGGCCCAATGTCTTATGCGCCTCTGTGCTGAGTGTTTGATTCTTAGACTGTTTGTGGTTTAACAGCATTTACATCGTCCTAACTGGTCTTTTAGGTTCACATCTCATTGAACTGAACAATGTGCTGTGAGGGCTGGTGTTTAATCCGAGGAGCTAGAGTTAGAAAAGGCCTGTTAGATCATTTAGTTGCCCTTTTATTAGTGCAGGTGGATTATTCAACTAGATCATTCTCTTCAGTGCTGGGTTACCAGGGCAGATGTACATTGATTTGTATGGTGGAGAGCATCTAACCAACTGAAAAGGTTACAAATATTGCTGGGTGTTGTGTTTTTTTAAATAAGTTAAGTTTGGTGGAAAACAAACTAATGTCTTAGCAAATGCTTCTTTCTTATTAGGATTATCCCCTTTAACTCCTTTGCAAACTGTGTGCCTGAATACACATAGCTCACTTATTAGATCATGTAGCTGTATGGTCCAATTCACAGTGGATACTTTTTAATCACTAGAACTCTAGCACTTTACAGTGGGGGTGGGGGGGATGGGTGGAAGGGTTTTGTTACACATTTTATTTGACTCCCTGTCCCCCAGATCCTTGCTTGTAATTATTTAGAGCCAGAGTCTATAGCCTCACACATTTCTTACAGCACCTTACTCCACCTGCAGTTCTGCTGATTTCAGTGGTTATCTCGGCAGAGAAAGGTACGATTTAATGCCATGTAAGTGTGTCAGTCTGTCTGTTAATAAATATATTTTCCTATATTTGAATAATTTGCTTTTTAAAAATTAAAGAATTCATTAACTTCATTACCTGAACTGTATTCAACCAGCTTTTGTGATCTTGCACTGAGCCATTTACAGGATCACAACTGATCACAAAGGGGGGCATCAGTCTCCTATGAAAAGCGTAACCGTTTCCTCGGGGATCCAGTTTAGGGTAGATTGTCACTTTACAGCCTGGCATGAGTAGGCTGACCAGACAGCAAGTGTAAAAAATTGGGACAGGAGATGGGGGGCTATAGGCACCTATATAAGACAATGCCCTAAATATTGGGACTGTCCCTGTAAAATCAGAACATCTGGTCACCCTAATCATTAGTAAGGAGAGCATGAAGATGCTCTGCTGCATGAGCAGACTTTTAAAAAGTATGGACAGAAGTAAATAGCAGGGTCCCAGGGGGATCTGTATTGGGACCAGTGTTGTTCAACATATTCATAAATAATCTGGAAAAGGGGAGGGAAAATTTGCAGATGATACAAAATTATTCAAGATAGTTAAGTCCAAAGCTGACTGCGAAGAGTTACAAAGGGATCTCACTAAACTTGGGTGACAGGGCAACAAACCGGCAGATGACCTTCCATGTTGAAAAGTACAAAGCTATGCACATTGGGAAAAACTAATCCCAACTCTACAGACAAAATGATGGGGTCTAAGTTAGTTGTTCCTTCTCAAGAAAGAGATGTTGGAGTCATCGTGGATGGTTTTCTGAAAACATCTGCTCAATGTAAAAAGCTGCCAAGTAAAAAGCTAATAGTGTTCGGAACCAGTAGGAAAGGGTTAGATAATAAGACAGAAAATATCATAATGCCACTATATAGATCCATGGTGTGCCCATACCTTGAATGCTGTTTGCAGTTCTGGTCACCCCATCTCAAAAAGATATATTAGAATTGGAAAAAGTTCAGAGAAGAGGAACAAAAATGATTAGGGGTATGGAATGGTTTCCATACAAGGAAAGATTAAAAAGTTTGGGACTGTTCATTTTAGAAAAGAGATGGCTGAGGGGGGATGTGATAGAGGTCTATAAGATCATAAATGGTGTATAAAATCATAACACAAGAACTAGGGGAAATGAATAGGCAGCATGTTTAAAACAAACATAAGGAAGTATTTCTTCACACAACGCACAGTCAGCCTGTGGCACTCATTGCCAGAGAATATTGTGAAGACGATAAGTGTAACTGGGTTCACAAAAGAATTAGATAAGTTTGTGGAGGATAGGTCCATCAATGGCTATTAGCCCAAATCATCAGGGATGCAACCCAGTGCTCTGGTGTCCTTAAACTTCTGACTGCCAGAAGCTGAGACTGGTCAACAGGGGATGGATCACTTGAAATTGCCCTGTTCTGTTCATTCCCTCTGAAACATCTGGCACTGGCCACTGTTGGAAGACAGGATACTAAGCTAGATGGACCATTGATCTGACCCAGTATGACTGCTCTTATACTCTTAAAGAGTGAATTGTCACCCAGGAAGTCACAAATGCTCCCGTGTTCTGGAGAAAGGGGCAAGTTACTTCATCCTTCTTCATGTAATAGCTTACTCCCTGCTGAGCCCTGGCTCAGGTATTTTGGCTGGCAAGTATGACTTTGGAGCCATGGCGTGTCCTACTTCCCTCCCCTCCTTGCCCTTTTGCTTAGCGTGAGGAGAATCAGACAAGCAGCCCCTGCTCTTCTTACAGCCAGCCTCAGAGTCTACGCCAGGCTGAGCAAGGTAGTAAGGTAGAGCAAGCACTGTGACAGTGTAGCCCTTGGGGCTTGATCCAAACTCCACTGAAGTCAAAGGCAGTCTTTCTATTGATTTCAGTGGCCTTTGGAACAGGGCCTTGGAGATCATGTAATACACATTTAGGAAACCTTTTAGTTCCTTTAGATTTGGAGAGATATAAATCTCAAAGGGAGACAGTGAGGCTTAGAGGTTACATTCTACGCAAAGTATCAGATTATTTATGGGGATGAGAGTAGGCGGGTTAGAAATCCCAAATGAAAATCTGGTAGCTTAAGTCTATGTTAACACTCTAAACTGTTTGTTTGAAATAAAGAATGTTCCACATTGCAGTTTCCTAGCACAAGTAGTACCGTAGCTTGTAATCCTTCTTTCTTTGCATCTCAGCAGGGGAAGGCCCATGAGGAAGGAATAAACAGAAGGAGAGATGCATCTTCCCTATCAAATAAAAAAGTTGCTGAATTCCTTGGCACAGAATTGGTCTTCAAATTACTGAAATCAGTAGGGGGGAAAAAGTGCTTAAATGAGAAGTAGAACACTAAATTTATTAAGTTACATTTTTCTTCTTTTAATGCTCCTTAATGCCTCATTATTGCTTGCCCTGTGCAGAGTCAGAGTAGCTGTTTACGCATATAAACTCCTAAAGCAAAGAAATTGAGGGTCAGTGCCAAAATGTTGCCTTTATTTCACCCTCTGTGACCCATCTACCAGAAGTGGAATCAGGCACAATGAGGTGGAAAAACATGACCTTCAGGAGAAAGGTTTAGGCATGTAGATTGTGGAATACATTTCTGCTGGATCGCTTCTTGTATGGAACCTCCTAAATAAGCATGTTGCCCGGAGCATATTGTAACCATGATACTGTTGCCCCAAGTTGTGTATTCTGGTTTAATAGAATAGGGTATCAGGCTGACATCAACACAGTAAAGCACTGCAGAGGATCAAGATAGACCACCTGTGTTCTCATCCCACAACCCTCACGCTCCCTAACTTGGGTCAGCCTCCAACTTCCCATGTGGAAAGCACACAAGTTTCACCAATTTGCGGTATTATTTTTAAAAAAGAAAATGGCTGCTGGTAACTCAAATTTTACCCCAAAGGTGGGTTCAGTGAGGGGTGATCTGTTGCTGCAACCCTAAAAGCGTGATCCAAAATCCATTGAAGGCATTGGAAAGATTCAGATTGAAGTCCATAGGATTTAGATCAGGTCTTAAACTCCTTTCCTCCCTCCTTTGCTCCATGTCCCAGACTGAAGGAAGTTTAGCTTCTGCATGTGCCATCTGGCATGTAAAGCTCTGAACATCCCCCTCCTGTTGCTGTAGGCTCGACCCATTACTGTGCTGTATTAAGAACAACTTTGATACCAGAAAGATTTTGCTCAGAATTGGGTATTATGTGTCACACTTTTTTATCCATAGTAATTTTGACTGAGATGGTTGAGTTATATTCAGACACAGTCATACCAAGGTTCTGAAAAATCAGATTTGAGACAGATTATGGGGCAGGTCACGTGTGATGGGTAAAAAGAACATATGTTAGCAATAGAATTCAATGAAGAATCAATGTGTGGTGAGTCTTTTTAGAATTTTTTGTTGTTATTTTGTCTAGTGACCAGTATCAATTCATTGACGCTATTGGTGATTGGGTTGGTTTGTTCATGTTAGCGCATACTGTTATCTCTGGGCTAAGATAAGCATTCCTTGTGCACCCAACAGTTCCACTGAAGTTTTCTAATAAAGAGCCAGATTGGGAACCCTTTATTGTAACTGCTCTCCAGTGGGATAGATTTCAGTGGCACTACATGAGTGAGTAACCACTCACAAATGTGGCCCAAAGTTAATTGACATCTAACTGGAATAAGCAGTGACCAAAATAGCACTAGCTCTTCCCTTCGCAGAAATTGCTTTATTAACATGTGTTTGAGCCAGATGTGGGAGCTGAGATTGGCTGCACCTTCTTTTTAAGTTGGCATGTGTAGTTTAAAGGCAGATATATTGATTGCCATCGCTTTTAACAACACAGTGAGATTCTAGAGCAATAGCCTGAAACCCCATAGCATCAAAATGGTGAGATGCCAAGTATGGGAGTCATCCCCACAGAATACTGTAGTGTTCTTTTTATAAATGATAACATTAGTAGTCAATCATTATCAGAGTGGGATGGGGCAGCATGCAGAGAGCTATTTGGACAGTTCATAGAGAGAGTAAATAACTGATGGAGCCTTCTTGCTAGGACTGTTTCAGGGAGAGACAGATAAAAGAGGCTTCTTGGTGGGAACAAACAGGCCTGTCGGAGGTAAGACCACAGAATTGCAGATGGCCAATTTTTACTATGGACATATAGTCTGAGCTCTTTCCCAGGAGGGGAATGTTATCTATCTCAGGTATTTATAGAACGGCCATGACCGTTGTATATTGCTCCTGAAAATGGAAGTATTGATTGAGCACTCATGAGATGCATGACATTTAAAGGTTTCAGAGTAGCAGCCGTGTTAGTCTGTATCCGCAAAAAGAAAAGGAGTACTTGTGGCACCTTAGAGACTAACAAATTTATTTGAGCATAAGCTTTCGTGAGCGACAGCTCACTTAAAGTATCTGCAGGTGGAAGTGGAAAGTGTATGCTTTGTAATCTGCACATCTTTGCTCACGTAGGCTCCGAAAGAGACTCTGAAAATTAGTACTCAGTTCAAATTTATCCAGGCACATTTCAAGAGAAGGAAATGGCTGGCTGTCTTTTTTGCATCTGTTTGTGGCTTCAAGCTTGTGCTAGCTTGCCAATCAAATTATTTTGATACAAGCTGCCCATTTCAAATGTAAAATGCAGATTACAAATGAAGGATTTTCTGTCTGTCAGCTCTGATTCCATCATATGCCGATTAGTCAGATCCTACCATGCTGTCCTGCATCAGCTCTGGCTGATGATGACCCTGGACATCATACATTTCTCCTTTTCGTTCATTACTTAATTAAAATAGAAACTAACCGTCTCCTGGTAATTTGAAATCCATCTTAAAGTTTCACAGACAGGAAATGTATTATGAACAGTGCAGTTCATTTTTCAGTAAACTCATAAATAAGATGTATGCACTAAAAGGTATAAAATGATAAAATGTCAGTTTCCTACTTAACTCTTCTGATATGTTTTGCTGTGATAGGAGACTCTGAGGTATCTTTGCTAGCACTCACAGTTAAACAGAGCTAATGCAAAGCAACAAGAAGACAGGTTGGAGTACTGCTGTTTGGATGTAAAATGAATAGAGATAAGTAGCTGCGAGAGTAGTGTATGTTCACAGAGTTCCTTTTCTCTTGAAAGAACATTGAGAGCCATATGCAGCACTTGTCTGTGTGCAGGGACTTCCCAGATAAATCAGATGGAGTTCTTCACACTACTCCGATTTACATCACGAAAAGGATGGCCATTCACTTTATGGATTAAAAATATCTCATTCCTAAACCCACCCAGGCATGACAGAGTCATGGTTGACTTTTACAAAGTTACTTAACCTCTCTGTGATTCGTTTCTCCTTCTGTATAATGGGATTTAGTTTCCCCTCTGTAAAGTGCTCTCAGTTCCTTAGATGAAAGTGTTATGTAAATGCAAGGTCATCCCATGGCCCAATCTTGAAGTCCTTGCTCAGGACAAGATCATGTCTGCTCCTTAAGTGAGTGAGCGTAAGGACTCTCCAGAACAGCAGCTCTTGCACTCTGTAAGGTGCAAGGATTGTCACCTCCTCACGAGCTACTCTCCAAAAAGGTGGTAGAGGAGGATGTGGCATAGGCAGAGTAATGGTTCTAAACTTCATCCTCACCACAATTCTTTGGCCAACACAGGGGAGTATGTTGCACCCCTTAGAAAGATGCTGCACATTCCTTGACCCCCCAGTGTGATAGAAGTGCTCAGTAGTATATTTATTGATTGAGCGTGATCCATTGCATAAACAATATTAGGTGCAAGGCTGTGTGAAGCTGTCTCCTTTTACTCTACTTTGGTGCAGCACCATAGGTCAGACAGGGTTCACTTTAAAAGGGAGTGGGATACCTTAGTAACCCTTTTGGAACCTGGTCCAGGTTCAAGTTCTGAGTTCCGAACAGAACCCCAAGCCAGACAGTTTCAGATTTTGTCACAGTCTTTTCATGTAGTCCGAGTTACTGATTCATCTCTAGGTCAAGGTTGTAAACCTGGCCTTGGTTGGTAGTATAACCACACAGTAAACTTTCCTGCACTGCCCTCCAATTTACTTTTAACCTGAAGTGACAGGAGAATCTGCCTACTGGTAGTTTGGATTCAATGCCAGTCCACTCCTCCTCCATTGCACTGAAACACTCAAGAAAAGTGCCAAACATCAATTTAGGTGGCTATTTTTTTTATATGGACACCTGTTGGCTGAGAGCTGGATTGAGTTTATAATGTCGATTTTTCATAGGCCACCACTCCGGCAATCCAAGAGCAATGATAGTCACTTGTTGCTGACCTACTGATTGTATTTTCTGTCCAATGTGACTTTGTTAGCTAGTGAAATGTAATTTGTCTGTGGCTGAAGATGTAATCACGCTTGTTTGTTTTCACAAGTGTTTCTTTTACGAAAAGCTGTAAAACCAGTGAAAAGACAGACAAAACAAACACCCTAGCTGATGACTATTCTCTGGAATGTATTTGCAAAATGACTGTAGAGTATTTTTATTGCATCCATTTAATAGATTTTGTACAGTCTTCCTCCTGGCAGTGCTAGTTTCCAAAAAACGTGTTCTTTATATTACAGTTATAGAATGTAAGAGTTAAAAGGATGAGTTGTTTCCATATGACTTACTTCTGTGATAATGAAGGGTCATTGATTGGCAACATATGGTCCCAGTCCAGTGTTTTCCCCAGGAATTGAAATTAGGGGGGGTGTTCAAATTTACCGGGGGGGGGGGCGCTGAGGGCCAATGTGGGGTGAGACCATGAGGGCGAAGGTGGGCTGTATGGCACCATAGTAAAAACTGAAAAATGTTTCATGACCATTTTATTAGATTTAACTCATGTTTTAAAATCATCACACAAACTAAAGTTGGCCACTCAAGCTTTCTGTGAAGCACTACATCTACTTCCTTCTTGGTTTCTTGTTATAATTTTACACAACTCTGTTAATGAACTTCTTGAATGCAGTGTGTTCATCTTTGGTGGCTTCTCATGTGTCCGGTACTTCCATTCCTTCAATTGATATGCTCATTAGTTCATTCACATGATCAGGCAGAAGGTGACTTCTTTCAGAACACAAACTTCTATTCAATGAGGCAAAAGAACACTCAGCTGTAGCTGTTGTGACTGGGAGTAGCAAGAGATGGATTCCTACTTCTTGCATCCCAGGAAACATAGCACAAAGATCAGGTCAAGCCACTAGTGATGATAAAAATGAAGTTGAAGTCAAATCTTCATTCATTTGTCATATGATATTCTACTCTGTGTTCAAATTTTCTATTCTGTCCTGAGCACATGGCAGTCCAATTTCTGGTAGTGCCTCACTCCACTCAACTGTCAGTGTTTTATAGGACAGGGATCTGTAAAAGCTACGTAGAGGTTGAGTAGAATTTAGAAGTCGCTGTTGTAGATTTTTAAGAATCAAGTCTGTGTACTTTTTCAGTTGTCTTAACAAACACTTCTTGTGCTCTTTACTTAAGGACTCAATATAAATGCCTTCATTAGTCAACTTCTGGACTGAAGTCTTTGCTTCTTCCAGTACTTTTTCAATGGATAGCTCTCTGATTTATCCAAATGTAGCTTCTATTGCTGGACAAAGATCTAGTACTGTTGTCGCAGATGCCTGGATGGCATTGTTTAATGACCCACGTGGTTTCAACAGTAGATTTACAAAAAAGAGAATGGCAATAGTCTTCTCTGAACGTATTAGCAAAAGTAATCCACCAGCCTCACTACTTAGATCCATCCCATCTTGGTAGATACTTTCCAAAGCTAGTAATAATGGCTGGAGTAATTTTAAGAGAACAGCCAAGGTTCGTTCATGAGAAAGCCAGAGGGTTTGACCAGGTTGGACTAATTTGAACTTCAGTCCCAGTGTATCTTCTGTATTTTCCAAGATATTCATTCTTTTTGGACTCTTGCTGAAAAAAGAATATAATGACATTAAATTTATAGCTTTTTAAATATCTTTTGAAGAGTCTGCAGCTCATACTAGCGCTAGTTGGAGTAGATGGCCTCTGCAGTGTGTAATAGGAGAGATTAGGGTTACACTTTTCTCTGAGCAAAGCTTGTACTTCACCATGTCTTCTAGAGAAGTTTGCAGCTCCATCAAATGCAAAAGCAGCCATCTGTTTGGGGTCCAATTGACAAGCATTTAACTCTTCTAAGATGTGGGTTGTCACAGATGCAGCCGATATGTCTTCTATATCTTGTACATCTAGAAATGCATCTACTGACCTACCACTGACATCAAGATAATGTACACAATGACTTAATACTTGATGCCCATTTGCATCAGTGCATTCATCAGCCATGTATGCAAATTTTTTGAATGTGGTGAGAGAGTTCTTCACTTTTTCAACTGTTGAGTCTTTCACTGTTGCACCACATGCTTCTAGCCAGTCAGTTGAGTTTCTTGCAGAAAGATAGTGAGCATTTGCTGGTCTTGTTTGGAACCAGTGTTCAACTTCAGGATGAACAAGTGACAATGCACTTAATATTGGCCTCCAGTTTGTAGTGTGTGGTATCTCTTGCTTAACTAGAAAGTATGATGCCACAGCCATGTTTGTTCGCATGAACTGTGTTGTGTCTCCAACATTCTTAACAGCCTCATTAACACTCACCGGTGTTGTCCTTGGTCAGTGGAGTCTCGGAGGTCAGAGGTGCTTTCACATGAGTTCACCTCCCAAGGCAGGGGCAAGAAGGCACCTTGCTCGTTCCTCCAGCTGCTCACTGTTCGCTCTGGCCACTGTTGTTCGTTGTGCCACCATTCGCTCCATCGCTCTGTTGCCAATGGCCCTGCACCATCACCTTCTGCTGCCACTTGCCACTGTGACCTCTGCTAGTTGGTCTCTTGACGTTCCACCCAGCTCTCAGTGATTTCAGCTGAGCTCTCAGTGGGGGACCCCGCTGCAAGTGCAGGCTGGGCCATCTCTTCCACAGATACACTGTACCACAGCAGCTCTAAGCACTTAGACCTGATTATCAGTGATTTCAGCTGTAGTGGTCACTTAACAAAACAAAAGACCATCTATGGAGCCTAATCAGCTCTGTCTTTAAACAGTGGAGAGGTGCAGGTCAAACAGTACTTGTGACTCAGGCAGACCATCAAGCAAAACACCTGTCCCCACCCTCTCTTGATGCCCTCAGTCAGCACAGGCTAAGTACAGTTCTACTGCCCTTTACTTGTACAATAAGAAGAATAACATTTCATTACCCCCTCACCCTCCTGCATTCAAGTGATTTGTAACCCAACCCCAGACAAAATCTATCACTTGGGGAACACAGCTCTGTTTGCTGGATACCTAGGTAGATTAGGTGTGAATGTAAATACAATCTGGTCCTGAAGCCTTTTCCCCCAGCCCCTAGCTCATCACTAGCTGTCAGGGAGAGCTCATTTAGACTTTGCTTATAAACCATAATTTGAAATTATTAGGTTGGCCAACATCACCGAAATGAATGCACTGACATTGTCATAAAAACAACAGCTGTATAAGGAAGCTAATCTATGTTCATACTTTTAAAATCTATAATACTTTTTCAGATACACATATTTTATCATACACTGTGTATGCTTTTAAAGTGTGTACTGATGTTTCAATTTCAATTCAAATTTCCAAACAATCACTAAATTGGCAACACTGCATGTAACTAGTTCACAAAACTGGGGGGTTTGGGGAAATTCAGTCAGGGTGTAGGGAAATCCCTGTCCCAGTCTAATCCTTCTGAACATGGGGAGAGTTTTGCCATTGATTTCAGTGGGAGGAGGATCAATCCCCCTATTAGTAAACAGGCTGATGATTAGGGTAAGTGTTCATTGAGGTTTACACCGCTCTCTGAAATTAATTGTACAGAAACATTAAAGTGGTAGTTTAGTTTTTTTAGAGATGATCCTGACTCAAAATCCTACAACCAAATTCCTCCCAAACTTTGTAGTGGTTTGGATTCAAATCCAGAGGTGGTTGGGCTCTCTTAGTTTGGTGTGAGCAGAACCAAAATTCTGGATCTAAATACCCCCACATTTTGAAGTGCTTGAAACCTAGATCCAATTTTGTGGCTTGCACCTGCTGTTGCTTAGTTTAGCTATTATGATCTCTTGCTTTAACGTAGGGTAGGCTGATACCTTGCTTTATTTTCAAGTATTGCTCATTTCTCTATTAAGGGAAAGCTTATTCTTGATCTGCATACAAATGGGACATTAAATAGCCATCCAAATCACAGCTGAAAGATTGAGTGCTGCCATCTCTAAGGTTTCTTAGGGTCTGGGTTGACAAACATTTCAGTACAGCTGTCCCTGCTTTACCTGTCCTGTGGAGGGATTCCAGCTGACTTAACTCAGTAGCATTCTCAAGCTCTAAAGTCACGTACACAACGTGTATTAACTATGACATTGAGAGACCTTCCGTTATGCTAAGATGTTTTATTTGAAAAGCCAGAATGTCATCTTGTAATTAGTGATGGGTGAACTGCTTCATATAAAATTAGATCAGCCCTCACCTTCTCCCTGAGTCTTTGCCTATGAGTGTTTTTTAGATCCAGAGACAAATTGGGCCACTTCTGAAGTTCTCAAAGTTTCAGATAACTTTCCCCCCATATCTATAGGCTTTGTATTTAGGGTTCCATTGAGGACCACAAACAGAAAAAAAGAACTCTTGTGAGCAAGCCTGTTCCCATGACATTTTCATTTCAATTTTGCAAACTCAGAAGGTTGAAGCTTCTCTAAACTGAATGTGAATCAATCTGGATCTGCTATCTGAAAGGCTTGAGGTTCTCTGATATCTTCTTGTAAATCTGACTTAGGTCTGTGCTGCAAAGTTTGATTCCAGATGCAAATGAACCCATGTTTGGATCTGGATTTTGGCTCAGGCCACTGCAGACATAGGCAACAGCTATTGATTTTGGATTTGCATTCACCTTCTGAAAGCCTGTGGCTGTTTGGGGCTAGTGTTTTATTTCTTGGCAATCTCTGTTGTAAATGTATTGAATATGACTAATTGAAAAGTAATGGCTAAACAGATCTGTGTTGGTTTACAAAGGTCAATATGGCTGCTTTTTATGAAAATATAGTATTTCAGTTCTATTCTTATTTTGTTAAACTGTTTCATTTTCTCATTCACTAGATTAAAAAATGTAAATAATATATTCTCCTTGCTATCTGCCAACTTCTTTCTGTAAATATTTTTTGTCTTCCATTAGATTGTTTACTAGGTAATGCATTCTGCCGCAGGCAGTCTGTGGGCAGCTGTGTGGCAGTGACCATAAAAAAAACCTACAAACCACCCATATATCTAGTTATAATAAATGTGCATGTTTTTGAGTTTGAATCCATGTAAGTACAGACTGGCTAAACAGCCCACTGATGTTTCACAAAAGTACATAAGTTACATTTCCTGGTTCTTTTGTTTTGCAGTAAAAGGGATGTTTAACTTAAGAGTTTGAAAACACGGCTTAACATTAATGCTGTTGTAGTTGCTGCGGATGCACACCGCACTTGAATATAACAGCCCTGAGATGGTTTGATAATAAAACAAGAATATCTTTAATAAAGAACAGACATTTAAGTGATACTAATTCCTGGTTAAATCAAGCAAGCTGGTGTGAACTCTATCGAGACAGCAGACTTGGTAATTTCTGTAAGTGCCCAGTGACAGGGCCTGGGTGCTTCAGGGTGCTGCTTTTGGAGAGTTCAGGGACTAGTGTACTAAGGCAAGATTAGGACTGGTGGAGTCCTAAGGAGTTTGTATGGCTGACTAGCAGAGTAGGGGCAGGGGACTGTCCAACAGTTTAGCATCAACAAATCTCTCTTTTGCTAAGGAAGAGGGATAACAGGGTGACTTACAGTTCTGGACACCTTGAGAAAGCATCACTCCTCTTGGTGGGTGGCTGGTGATGTGAAGGGAGAACAGGGGTGGTATGTGCCCATTGACTTGTGTTGATCAGCCGGCGGGCCACTACCCGTTGCACTTTGAAGCTTCACCAGCATTTGTGGCTTCACCCCCAAGTATAGCGCATTACAATAATCAAGTCTACAGGCCATTTAAAGCATGGATTACTCTGGCCAACTCTGCATCGAGCAGAGTGGGAGTGTAGACCGCTTGCCGGGGAAAGGCTGAGAAAGACTTTGCTGTGGCTGCTTGTCTAGCCAATAGAACTGCTCCAATAATATTTAATGTGATATTTTTGATTGATGTTGTAAATTGCTTCCCCAGCTGTACTGTTCAGTATTAGTGAGGAACCTGGGAGTACAGCTAGGCTGCATCTCCTCCTGGGATGCTGTTTAGAGTTTATTGTATAGCTGGAAAGTTTTATTTGAATCTTACTTGCCTTGTTTTCTGACATAAGGACTGCATGTATCACAGCAAGCTGGAGGGGTGGTTCTAAAAAGGCGTAAAGCTGCTACTTAAGGAGTGTTCAGATGGAGAAGAAAGCCACAGGTCTCCTTTCCCCTGAAGGTGTGCTCAAAATAAAATAAAGCTACTGGGACAGATTCTTAGCCAATGTAACTTGGTGTAGCTCTATTGATTTCAGTGGAGCTATGCTGATTTACACCATCTGAGGATCTAGCCTACTATATGATCCAAACCTATCCGGGCAAAATGCCTCCTATTTATCTCAGCGAGGGATCACTTAGGACTAGAACTAGAAGAACTGTTCACAATGAACAGTATATTTTACAAATGTGCGTCTGTTCTGTCACTGTGAAATCTGAGTGCTTCTGTTCGGGTATTATCTGTGAACAGGCTTAGGTTGTTCATGAATTTGTTCATGATTTTGCAGTTATTCAGCGATTGCCTTAGGCTGAGATATATTTGCATATCGTGCTGCTCAATATTGTCTCATTGTTTCCTTATTCTTCCCTGCCTGAATGTCTATATCCATCTGTTGTCTTTTGTCTTACATCTTTTGTTCTGTGTTTGTACAGCGCCTGGCACAATGGGATCCTGGGCCATGACTAGGGCTCCTAGGCAATATGGTAATATAAATAATAACTATTTGCTGTGACTATTGCATCAGGTATTCATTTTTTATAATTTGCTAATCATGCTGTGCAATCAGCCACATGACATAATTTCTGCTCTCTAATTGGATGGCTCCCAAAATTCCAATGAACTTTCAAGATGACTGATCAAATACTACCAATGAAAACACGTTTGCAAATCTACCTATTAGTCTGTCTAATATATCTCACTGCAGGTGAGCTGACTTACATATGAGCTGCTTCGTCTGTGATGTGGCTGAGAGGGCATTAACAAGGGCCTGTGGATACAATTGACCTTGCCCTGCTATACCTGCAGCAGCTGACAGGAGAGGGGTCTTAAAAGGAAGAGGCCTGCCTTCGATAAGGGATGATCAGGAAGGAGAGCACTCTGCTTCTTCTTCATTGGCGGGTGGTGGTGTGGAGAGAAGCCTAGTTCCAGCCAAAAGCCTGAGACAGCTTGTTACTTGGGCAAGCCCCCTGGTGGGTGGGACAAGTGAGTCCAGAAAGACTGACAAAAATGCCTGGTTGCACAGAGACAGGCCCTCAGTAGGCGGGTGGAGTCCTGCCAATGAATGCTCAGATAACCCTAGTTTTGAGTTCAGTTTTCCTTTTATTTTGGGCTCTAATACGCCAGAAGGGGTGGGACTCCAGGGTGCCATAGCCAGATGGCTAAGGCACCACTGCATTGGACCTGTGAAGGGTGGCACCTGACCTTCTGGGATGCACAGCTGGGGCTACCAGGGGGTGCTACCTGATTACATACCCGTAATGGCTAAGCCATATTTGCACAAGTATTTGTGACACTTTCCCTTTCCATGAGCTTTCTTGCAAACAAGAATTTGCTCACAGGAACATGAACAAAAAGCAGACAAAATGGATTGCAAACATAGTTTAGACTAACTTTTATTGTTACTAAAAAAAGTGATTGCAAATGCCTCTTAGTGCCACATGCTGGAGCTACAAAGGCATATGAAATAGAACCCCAAAAACGATATCAAGGGCCTGTAATTCTGCATTGAAGTCAAAGGGAATTTTGTGGGCAGGATTTCTAAGGTTCCATAACCTAAAAAACTTCATGACTGGAATCTTAATTATGCCCTTAAACATCCTGTAACAGTCAGGTCTGTATAACATAATGAAAGAAAGGGACAAAGTATTAATGTTTGCCCCATCCCAACCAGGCCCAAAAGCACGCAAGTCTAAGGGCTCTCTTAACTAATCAGAACCACCGAGCCCAGGGCATCCATGTATATGCAATCTCCTGGCTTTTTCCTGCCTCTTCAACATTTACTAATGAAACTCTGTGTGTGTAACACATTCCTAATTACCGTATGTAGAACTGTTCCCTCAAGATGCAGGCTGCCAGTTACATGATTCATTGAATTCATTTTCTTCCTCTCTTTCAAGACCAAGACATCTTGCTGTACTCCCTTTGATGAATCAAGCCCTGAGCCTCTCATTTATATAGCATGCCTACTGTAGTTGAACTTCTGACACCCCAAGTGTATCTATCTCCATTGTTGAAATAGCATTGCTTTGCTAATGAAACCAGAGAGATGTTAAGGTGAAACAAATCATTTTAGATATGAGACATGAAGGCTGCGCTTTAATATACAAACCAGGATGTACTCCTTTCCCTACTCCTTTCATTTACACCGGGGACCTGTTCTAGGCATTTGTTCAGGGTCACTGGAACTAGAGGTGCTGAGGTCAGGGAGCAGCACCCCCTGGGACCATGCCAGGGACCATATTTTTGTTCTGTGTTTGTACAATGCCTAGCATAATGGGCTCCATGACTAGGGCTCCTAAGTGCTATGGTAATGCAAATAGTAAATAATAATAAGGTCCCTGCCTTGTAAAGCTATAGTCTAAGTTCAGATAGGACACAATGAATGAGGCTAACAGTACAGAAGGGTCAGAAGGAGGCAGGGCAATTAATACACCAGTAGCATCATATGGTGACTCAGGTTTAGGCATGTGCAGATACTGACGGTTCATTTAACTGATTTTGTAACAGAACTATACTGTAGCCTGACATCATTGTGTGTGCATATAACTGGGGTGTTTATGAAACATACCGTACTCCATGTGAGGAGGAGGTGAAGATTGTGCAGATAAGCACTCAAGTCATGAAACACAAGAGTTTCACTCACAAATTCTGTCCCGTTCTGTGTGCAGAGCTTTCATTACATAGGGAAGGGAGGGCAATATTTGCCACTTAAACAATTACTTCAACCTTCTTATTTTATCTTTAAATAAAATAGTTTCCATTTAAATTGAATATGGTGGGTGCCTCAGGAAAATGATGAAACACATCATACAAATTAAAGTGTACAACATGGAAACACTTGTTCAGTCAGGATTTTTGAAAACAAGTGTTAATTAATAACTTCTGGCACGTAGAAGGGGTTCCATTTAGAGGGCATTTTAATACTTTGCTCATTGCAAGGGTTGTAAAAGAGAACTTGGTCTTCGAGGTTATAAAAGAGCTTCCATTTTTCAGATTTTCTGTCTGTACAGCACTCTAACATTTAGAATATATGTGCTTTTTGTTCTCAGTAAAGACTCCTTTGTCATTCTGCTGCTTATGAGTTGCCTTTTTTATTTTATTTTTTTGAGATGCATGTTTTGCAGGACCCTGATATAGCTGTAGGGCCTGATTTTGAAAAGCAATTTCTGTTGTTGTGGGTATGATTTTGCTATGATGTCTAAATGCGTGCATTTGAACCCCCAATTAATTTTAGATTCAGTTCTCTAGGGACAAAAGATGCCACCCTTCCAAACAGACACCAGACGGCAGCATTTTTAAAATTCAGTCCCTAGGTGTTAGCAGTTGAGAGAGACTTTCTGATGAGACCTAATGATAGCACTTTACCGGCTGGTGGGGAGAGGCCACTGTCTCCTCTGCAAGCCTTACAGTAGGTAACATTTGCCAACAGTTGCCATAGCTGGTATCTGAGATATTGCATTATTCCATATATTTTGAATAGAGAATCATTGTGGCATCTCAGATATCACCTTGTGATTACGGTTGTTAAAGTTTGTCTTTCTAAGAGCAATGGCTCTGTGGGGTGTAAGGGTTAATAAGGTATGAATTAAGGGAGCAAGCTCCAGTTTACCCCCAAAAGTAAATGCTTTCTTATAGAGCTTCTATAATTTTCATAGGCATGTGCATTTAGATTACCACAAAGACACCATCAATTAGTATTGAATCTTTCTGATGGGTGCAAAAAAGAGGACTGGAATCTTTAAGTTTAGTCAGTATTGGAACTTCCTCCTGTACATTGCTTATTTGTGCTAATATTGATTTCAGGTGCCAAGCAATGCTAACATTAAAAGAAGTAAGTGGCCATTAATATTTGGGCTATCAAAGTGAGCATCAAGCAGGACAATATGTTTTGCGCTGACGATTTGTAAATGCTCCTCGTCAAAATAATATATTGATATTCTTGTTCTTCATTGGAGAGGTTTCAATTTTCTGGGAACTGTCAGAATTTGCATCAGCTTTGTAAAGGGTAGGAAAACAGTTGCCTATACGTAGAGTGGTCACTATTAAAATGTTATCAAGTGCCATTAGAAAGTAATTGTTGTGAAAGTGGTATTGCAGCCATTCCCTCAGTACAGAGAATCCATTATCCGTGCGAGCAACAAGCATTGAGATTGCACAGTAAATGTGAAGGGCTGTTGGCCCCTCTTCATTGGGGGCATCGTGAAGTCTCACCACCCACCCCCAGTGGTAGCCTACAGCTCCGTTAAGATCCCAGTCCTGTTCCTATTGATGTCAATGGCAAAACTCCCCTTGGTTTCAATGGGAATAGGATAAAGTCTACTATTCCTCAGAGAATTCCCAGATACAGAGAGAGAGCATGCCCTTAGGGGTATGACATACACTCTTCTGCTGGTCAGTGCAGGATCTGGAGATTGGCAGAGATCCACAAGACTGTCCCCTGTGGCTGCAAAGGGGCTGAATTTTTTGCCTCCTTCCTTAGACATTCAGGCAAGGGGCAATCACAATCTGGCATCAGCATTTTTCCATCTCTCCTAAACTGAGACTGGGAGCCTGCAGGGGAAGGATTAGTCACTGGGAAGGAATCCATCTTTCAGCACCCAAACCCCCTTTTCCAAAAAAGGTCCAGATTTCCTGACCCCAGTGAAGTGAAAACCACAGAGGAACTGGAAGTACCCAAATAACTCTCATAAAAGGAATAGGGTCTGAGTTGGCACACTCAGATCTTGGCATCAGGAAACCAGATGTTTATGCACACCAAACACTCTGATTTTCCCAGCTTCTTTATTGACTCTTTCCTCCATTACTAAATTATCTGAGGTAGAATTTTCAACAGTCCTGTTTTCAAAAGTGCTTTGGCCACCAAGGGTATGAAAGCCTCATTGAAAGTCAATAGGACTTCAGAGCCTACATGACTGAGTCACTTTTTAAAACGGTACTTAGACACTTCAGTAGCTTAGGTGTGTTTGAAAATTTTACCTTTTCGTTCTTACATGAGAGAGGGGCTTTTAGTTGTACTTGGGATTTGTGATTAAGATACTGAGAGGTTGCAAAAAAATAACCATCATCCAGGATGATCAATTCATATGAGATTTCTGGCAAGTTTTATGACTCTTAGAGCATGTCCTGACCTTCAAGCTGATTTTTAAAATATTTTTTTAAAAATATTCAAACCTAACTTAGAAATGAATGTATTTCTCTGTACTGTCTCATGCAAAATCCTCCATCCGATTGTTTGTCAGATCAAGTGCATACATTGATCAGGCTCTAGTTCCTATTGGAGCTGAAGCTAGAAGCCGTACCACAGTCTACTGTGCTGGGTGTAGGTGCTTTAAAAGATGGTCTCTACACAGGAACTACATATAAATCCCACAATTTATTACACCCATTGGTATCTAGATAAATGTTTATTAGGAGGTCAATCAGGGCCATGACTCATCAACCTTCACTACCTGGGATGTTTTCAAGGCTTTCGTTAGGGAGTCAAATTATTTTCTTCACTGCTCTGAAAAAATAATTCCTCCAAGCGGTTATTGTCTAAGTTTGAATCCTGAAATATTAGGAGCAGCCCATATGAAAAATGCTGAAGACTCAGACAGCTTAAAAATCCTCCCCCCAATGAATACACTAGTATGACTGTACACCAGGGATTCTTTCTACATGAAATAATCTGAGTCACTTAATGGACAAATTATATGAAGGAGGTGGGGGAGAAGACATGGCAGATAGAGAAGTAGCTAATGGTAAAGTTACTGGCAGCGGAAATCAGCTATATTTGGGAGGTTTTGGGTGTGGTCCTTTATCTATCTGACAATGATGAGCTTATACATCTATTAGTGATGTATTTCCAGGTGACTTCTGCAGCATATTATAGTAGGATGGAGTCAATTCAGATCAGCAGTTGAAAGATGGGGGAGCAAATTCTCTGCCCACTGGAACTATATCCATTTTCACCAGCACAGAATTTGTCCCTGCATGCTTATCTAAGTAAGCCAGATCTTTTCAGCTTCCAATTTTGGGGTGGAAATCTTATGAGAATTGCTTTGCTAGAGATATTTCAGTACTTCCTAGCTTGGCTGGACCCCTAAGATACAGAGACAAGAAAAAAAAAATTCACAGAGGTTAAAAAAAAGTTTAATTGAACCTTTAAGAAGGGTTGATGCAGTTTCTGTCCCAGAAAGGAGTGAAGGTTTCATGGTTTCTTATATTATTTTAATCAGTTCTGTCATTGCTACCTTACCCCATTAATGACACATTTATCCATATTAATCATCAGGATGTATGTTCTCCAGATCCCTCTGCATTCTTTTCTTCAGAGTATGTACATAGGGATGACTAATAACAATCTGTACAGCTTGAAATCTAAGAATGTGTGAAACTTGGCCAGTCACAGACTTAGGACCCATCACAGACTTGCGGAATTTTGCAGAATACCATGTTGAAACTCAGACTCGGGTTGAGCAGTGACCTCATCCCAGCAGGATTCTAGCCAACAAGGGACATAGGCTCCCTTCCAATTTCTTTTTTTTTTGTTTGCCAGTGGCCTGATATATTCCCTCTTCTCCCACTAGACTTTCTTGCAACTTCAGGTTAGGACTTCAACTCCATAATTCTGATTGTAAAACTCAGCCATTACATAGTATAATCAGAGTTCAATTTGTAGAACTCCCACCACTGGGTCAGAAAGTAATTGGGAGAAGGGAAAGGGAAGTTTCATATTCATGCTGCCACTGGCTGCATGGACTAGAAGCAGCTGTTGGATGGACTATGCCATTGTACTATTGGAGTTGCGACTTGTTGTCTAACCTTGCTTTGACAGTCTAAGGTGATGAAAATAGATACCTTTATAGGGATTCATCAGAAGGACTGTGACTTTGGTCCAGTGTATGGAATTTTGTCATTTTTTTCCAGTGACAATGACACACCCACCCTTGACTAGGATAAATTACCCACAGCTCTTCATCAAAGCAAGATGTAATGTGCAGGAAAGTCTAAGACCTTGATACACAGCACAGCTTGGTAGTGTAATTTAAAAGTTAAGTTGTGTTACAACTATATCCTCCCCTTGAACTGGGGTGCACTCTCTTATCTAGTTAAAGAACCTTTTGTAAATTAGATTAGAAGCCACTTGACTGATGCTCAGGTTCTTTGATGCATCTCCAGGGGGGCAGAGTTGCCAAAATAACTGAAAGTTAGTATTGTACTCTCTGACATTAGTCTAATGATGTATTGCTCACAAAATGAATGTTCATTGTTAGTAAAACTTTAAGAACACTTACACGTCAAACTCACAATTATGGAACCCTATAAATGTCCTTTCAATATATAATGTGAGTCCTAGAAACACAAATGAAAGCCATATAACAATGCTATATCAACTCATTATCAGCTGAATAGAGATATGTATTGTCATTGTTCATTTACTAGTATGAATGCCAGCAATGAAAATAATGATGGAAAAATGTAAAGTATTCCATTCACAGTGTACAGTTCTGCTTTTGTGACAACCTATTTTCCCAGATATGGCCTCTCTCTTCACATTCCTTTGCTAGCTGAGAGTTAAAGTGATCCCCCATTGCGAAACATAATGAGAACAAACATGCTTTCTCAAATAGAACAAGACAGACATTAATGCTTCAAAGAACTAGCCAGGACTTTGTCCTCCCTGTCCAGCAATAGAGCTCTTCCCTACCAGCTTGCCAGGAATCTCCAAGCTTTCCCCCCACCGGAAGATCTAGACACGGCAACCCATAGATTTGTCACTGCTAGGTTGGATTACTGTAACTCCCTGTAACCAGCAGTGCAGAGGTTCCAGCTTATGCAGAGTGCAGGAACCTAATTTCTTAGTGGGACAGGTTGCTGTGAGAACATCACACTGACCCCTACACTGGCTTCTAGTCTGCTTCCAACTCGAGGCCTAGCTCCTTGTCCTCAGATCCATCAGTGGGTCAGGAACCAGATACTGTACCTCAGCCACTGTACCATATCCTCTTCCATGATCCACCAAGGAAGCTGCAATCCTCTGGGGAAAACACAGCTCACAAAGTCCTGCTCAAACTGAGTGAGAAACAGAGATAAGAATCTTTTCAGAGCGGGTTTAACTGTGTAACGAGCCTCCAGAAAAATGATTGGATTCATCCAGAGTCTGCCCATTTTTAGGAAGTTCTGAAACACCCATCCTGTTTGATAAAGTTATCCCACCATATCCAGAGTGATTAAAAACACACAGATGGTTTCTATTCCAAATCTCTGCTGGGAGAAGGGCTGAAATTCACCCTGACCTGAGCACTGCTGGGGTCACAGCACAGGTGTGGATATGATGTGGGCTAAACGCAGGTCACAGATGCCTTAATGCAATCCAGTAAATGGATCTGAGATGTGCTGGGATTCTCTAGAACTCTGTTGTTTGTGCCTTTGGCCAGGAGCAGTGGCTTACTTGAGCATGGTCTAGAGGCATTCTTAGAGGAAGATGAAAATAGCATTGGTCTGAGGGCCAGTGACTGACTCAGAAATATATCTGAAGGGTCTGAGTATTAGAGGGGTAGCCGTGTTAGTCTGTATCCACAAAAGCAATGAGGAGGTCTCAGGGTCATATGCACGATACCTTCTGGTGACCCAGCAGCCCCCAGTATTTACTTTACCGTATTAAACCGTGATTAATAAAGCCCCATGCTCAGCAGCTCTACACTGAAGCAGTGATGTACTCTCACAACCCCTATCTGCAAGCCTGGGTCACTGAGCCCTTGGACTGCAAGCTCTTTGGGGGAGGAGCCTTCTCTTTTATGCTTGTAAACCACTATGCACATCCATGGTGCTATATAATCCTAGTGCCATAGCCTGCCAAAGGTGAGCCCTGGGAACTCCTGATGGGGCTCTGGTGTACCTCTTTTGATCTCCCCCTCCCCAGCCGATAGCTGCGGATAATGAAATGGTCTGAGAAATGAGTAAAAACAACATAAAGGAAAACAGATTAAGTGCTAATCTCAACTTCAGATAGTCTCAAAAGCCTGACTATTGCCTTTGCCAATATTCTTATCAGTGCTCTGGGCTGAGAGTAAGAAAGCCATGAGCTGCTCCTCCAAATATGTTAGTTGTTGTCTCTTGTGTGATGTATGTCTCCCTTGACGAATTTTAAGTGAAGCAAAAGCTAGGAATCCACGTATTACTTATTTGTTCACTATTAGCAGAACAGCAAACACCTCTGCTTAAGAGCACCTTTCTGTTGCAATTGTATGGGGCTGTCCACATAAGGAATATTGAGTATAACTTTCTCACCCAGTGTCAGGTACTGGTGGGTGTTTCTGCATAAGCCACAAAGTCCAGCATGAAGGATCAGATCCATAGGTGCGATAGTAGAGGATAGATAGATAGTAGATAGTAGAGTAGTAGATAGTAGAGTAGAGATAGTAGATAGTAGAGGGGGCACAGAGAAGCAGTAAGATGACAGTCCCAAGCAGAGAAATGCCTTGCCCCATCTCCACTGACTTAATGGAGGGACTAGTGTGAGGGCCACTAATCCAGCTCTAGAAACCACCCCATATACTGAGTGATCTTTGTGTTGCTGGTTAAGATGTCTTTAAGGCCACTTTCTGGCCCGGCACAGATAATCATCCACTGTACCTGTTCATCTACATATAGTAGGTATTTTTGCACCATTTTTATTTGATGCTACACTTTGTTTATCCAAATGCTGTTTAGCATGCTCTCGTGGTACATGTCATTATAACTAAATTGAGAAGGAGAAGAGAAAAATAAATGAGAGGCTCAAGAATTGGATGGGCTGGCACTAGACAGGGGACCTTGAAAGCAAGAAGAGAGAAACATTGTTCCAGATAGTAAGCAGCTTCCCATTAGGAGTTTACAATTTTGCAACTGCAAGTAAATGCAGATGCAATTGATCTTCCTTAGACATATGTCTGATTGCACCTGCAAATTATTCAGTAAGACATTGAAGTCATGTCAGTAGCACTTATTTACATTTGCAAAATGGCAGGCTGGGATGAATCCGATTGAGTCCCCTTTCAGAATCGAGCCCCAAATAACAAAGGCAATACAATTCACTGTTAGTTTTGCTCTCTATCAGTTTTCATGTTGTGAACTATTGTATTTAGGTTCTGGAATTATGAATTTCCTTGTTTGTCATTATCTGTTAGGTCTTCAATATAGCTTTTTCCAGGGTCTGTAAATATTACATTAGCACTGCTACTAGCCTATATGATGGCTGATATTTCTGGTACTGATCTATCTTAGTTCTTTTCTCTTTACAGTTATGCAGCTGAATAGAGCGTTCTTTTTTGTAATGGAAAGTCCCAGCTTAAGAAAATATATAGCTCTTCAGAAGAGCTGCATTTTCTAGTATGTGCTGTCACAATTCAGCCTTTGATTACATTTAATTTGTGCAGTAATATCCCCCAATATCTCTGTCTGTCATGTGCAGTGACTCCAGTTGTCATCTGTGAACTTTAGACAAGAGAGATTTGGTGTATTACTTAAACAGGTCAAATAAAAAAATTGATGCATGACACTTTGACATTGCAGGAAAAGGTTACATGCTTTAAAAATAGGGGGAAAAAAGGTCCAGCACTGGTACGTCTTTTCTCTGGCTCATTTAAATGTGTCTGTAGGTATGTATCTAAAATAAAAAATATTAAGCTTTCAGAAAATGAGAATTGTTTGAAAGGATGAGGCTAGAACTAGCAGAGTTTGTTCAGTGATATCACAGACTAAGAAAGTTACTCCATCAATCTAGTTACATCAGACTAAATCTCATGAGATGTTCAAAGATTTGCCAGTTAATTGATAAATTCCACCATTTCATTTTTTATTGCTGGTGCTCTATCAAATGAACAAAATACTTCTGAGGATCCCTTCCATTTGAAAGCCTATTTCCATCTCAAATGCATTGCTTGAACCAGAATGCATTTCCCTCTTTATTTAGAGAGGTCTCTTATTATAAAATGTTGACAGTAGAATCACCACCTACTGAAAGCAACATAAATTATGCAGAAGTGGGAATATTTACTGATTCAGGTTTGTCCTCCACCCTAGACCCAGCCGTCACATCTGGGCTTCAGGCCAGGTTATGTCACTAACCTGACAGTGCTGGTTCTCCTGGTGAATGATCTTGTTTTAGCTCAGGACAATGGACAAATGTGTGCACGCTTGCTGAGCCAGTGAATCCTAAAGTGGTACGAAATCCCTTGAGATGCCTTTCAGGAATGAATGGACTTACTGGCTCTGATTCTGTCTTTGAGACCGACCGGACTCTCGAGTGCACTTTCTGGTGCAGTCCTGCAAGTCTCAATGCTAGTATTTCTCATCCTATTCAGCACTGATGTCCAAGTCATAGGGGAGATGCCATATGCTTCAGTGCCAGCTGTACACAGATGTTACCCAGCCTTACATCTCAACAGCGTCAACAGTCAACAGCATCAGCCCTTTGTGCCTGAGTGAGATTAATACCCATATAAAAAGGAGCTTCCTGAAACTAAATCAGGGATAGACGTCAGCAGTGTTAATGGGCGGAGGAAAATGCTCTGAGGGACTATCCCAAACCATAACCTCATCAGTCATGGTCATCTCATGGTCTTTCTGGACTCTTCAGTGCTCCTAGAGCTCCAATTAGCTTCAGTAGCCAGAAATACTTTCACAGTAGAACCTAAGTGTTATGAACACCAGAGTTACGAACTGACCGGACATCCACACATGGAACCAGAAGTATGCAATCAGGCAGCAGTAGAGACCAAAAAAAAAAAAAAAAGGAAAATAAAGTACAGTACTAAACATAAACTACTAAAATTAAAGGGAAAGTTTTAAAAAAATTTGATAAGGTAAGGAAACTGTTTCTGTGCTTGTTTCATTTAAATTAAGATGGTTAAAGGCAACATTTTACTTCTGCATAGTAAAGTTTCAAAGCTGTATTAAGACAATGTTCAGTTGTAAACTTTTGAAAACAACTATAACGTTTTGTTTAGAGTTATGAACATTTCAGAGTTACAAACAACCTCCATTTCCAAGATGTTCATAACTCTGAGGTTCTACTGCACCATCTTCAGCTGGCCCGAAGTCTATTGCTCTTCCTCTTGGATGCAGACCTGGCCGCAGTGATCTTGGAGTTGTCAAGCACTGCAACACTCTTCTTTTGGAGATGCTGCAGTAGTCAAGCCTGAAAATGACAAAGAATCACAGATAGTAAAACTTGAAAGAGCCCTCTTTTTTAAAAAGAAAAGGAGTACTTGTGGCACCTTAGAGACTAACCAATTTATCTGAGCATAAGCTTTCATGAGCTACAGCTCACTTCATCAGAGGCATACTGTGGAAAATACAGAAGATGGTTTTATACATACAAACCATGAAAAAATGGGTGTTTACCACTACAAAAGGTTTTCCCTCCCCCCATCCCACTCTCCTGCTGGTAATAGCTTATCTAAAGTGATCACTCTCCTTACAACGTGTATGATAATCAAGGTGGGCCATTTCCAGTACAAATCCAGGGTTTAACAAGAACGTCTGAGGAACTGGCGGGGGGGGGGGGGGGGAACAAGGGGAAATAGGTCAGCAGGTGTCTCTTGTGTGGTCTGGACCAGGCTGATTTCAACAATTTCCATCCCACCATCAACCTCAGCCTGGTCCAGTCCACACAAGAGATCCACTTCCTGGACACTACAGTGCTAATAAACGATGGTCACATAAACACCACCCTATACTGGAAACCTGCTGACCACTATTCCTACCCTACATGCCTCCAGCTTTCACCTTGACCACACCACACCACATGATCCATCGTCTACAGCCAAACTCTGCGATACAACCGCATTTGCTTCAACCCCTCAGACAGAGACAAACACCTACAAGATCTCTATCAAGCATTCTTACAAATACAATACCCACCTGTGGAAGTGAAGAAACAGATTGATAGAGCCAGAAGAGTTCCCAGAAGTCACCTACTACAGGACAGGCCTAACAAAGAAAATAACAGAACGCCACTAGCTGTCACCTTCAGCCCCCAACTAAAACCCCTCCAACGCATTATTAAGGATCTACAACCTATCCTGAAGGATGACCCAACACTCTCACAAATCTTGGGAGACAGGCCAGTCCTTGCCTACAGACAGCCCCCCAACCTGAAGCGAATACTCACCAGCAACCACATACCACACAACAGAACCACTAACCCAGGAACCTATCCTTGCAACAAAGCCCGTTGCCAACTGTGCCCACATATCTATTCAGGGGACATCATCACAGGGCCTAATCACATCAGCCCCACTATTAGAGGCTCGTTCACCTGCACATCCACCAATGTGATATATGCCATCATGTGCCAGCAATGCCCCTCTGCCATGTACATTGGTCAAACTGGACAGTCTCTACATAAAAGAATAAATGGACACAAATCAGATGTCAAGAATTATAACATTCATAAACCAGTCGGAGAACACTTCAATCTCTCTGGTCACACAATTACAGACATGAAAGTTGCGATATTACAACAGAAAAACTTCAAAACCAGACTCCAGCGAGAAACTGTTGAATTGGAATTCATTTGCAAATTGGATACAATTAACTTAGGCTTGAATAGAGACTGGGAGTGGCTAAGTCATTATGCAAGGTAACCTATTTCCCCTTGTTTTTTCCTACTCCCCCCCCCCTGTTCCTCAGACATTCTTGTTAAACCCTGGATTTGTGCTGGAAATGGCCCAACTTGATTATCATACACATTGTAAGGAGAGTGATCACTTTAGATAAGCTATTACCAACAGGAGAGTGGGTTTGTGTGTGTGAAAAAAAAAGGGGGGGGGGGAGAAAACCTGGATTTGTGCTGGAAATGGCCCACCTTGATTATCATACACATTGTAAGGAGAGTGATCACTTTAGATAAGCTGTTACCAGCAGGAGAGTGGGGTGGGGGGAGAGAAAACCTTTTGTAGTGGTAAACACCCATTTTTTCATGGTTTGTATGTATAAAAGCATCTTCTGTATTTTCCACAGTATGCATCCGAAGAAGTGAGCTGTAGCTCACGAAAGCTTATGCTCAAATAAATTGGTTAATCTCTAAGGTGCCACAAGTACTCCTTTTCTTTTTGCGAATACAGACTAACACGGCTGTTACTCTGAAACCATTCTTTTTTAAAAACCACAGGATGATAAGAAAACACCACTCCAGTACTCTGCACGCTACATTGGCTCCAGGTCTAATACAGGATCCAATTCAATTTTCTGCCTTCACCCTCTGGAAAAAGTGAAGGGGCACTTTGCAACCTCCCCCCCCATCCCCTCCCCCCAAACCCCTCATTGTTTTAAAATGAGATGCTTCACCAGCTCTATAGTTGGTCAATAAACAAGAAAGGTGGATGGGGGGCTCTGTGAAAATTTCAGAATTTTTCCCATTTTTTTTTTTATTTAAAAATTTCATTTGACTAGCTCTAGTCCTAAAAATGATCTTTAAGGTCCTTAGCCCCTGTTCAGTTCATTATCTAAAACAAACCCTTTTTCCAGGACCATGTCCTAGCACATGAGCTGCACTTCTCTGGTACACTGGATATGGCTGCATAAAGTAAAACCTTCAAGTACAGGGGATTGGGACCTCTCTGCTGTCTCACATTCATGGAACTCTCCTCCAGCAGATATGTGGTTAAGTCTTCGCACAGTAACTTCCTTTAAAAGAGCAAGGGAACATTTTTTCTTTTTTCCCAGATCACCATGGGGCAAGTAAGACAATATGGTTTGATTGCTTTTGGGAATTTTGGTGGCTTATCAGATACCATCATGATGGGCATACTAGATACCAGAGTTACTCAACCTGGGATGAGACACCCAGACACAACAAAAAAGCCTCTGCTTTTGAGAGAGGGCCAAGCAGCGGTGTGTTTGTTTGGGATGGGGGTATTTTATTTTTTATATAGAACATTGTTAATACCATGCCTGAAGAATTAAACTCACACTTTCCAAGAGATGTGTCAGTCTGACTCATTAAATGAAAAGATTCCACTGTGGTTGGAGAGCTTGTAGGACTCCTTTAATTATGTTTGCAAGCTTCACAAATTAAGCTGTCTAAATGCACTGCAGATTTCTCAGTACCACTTACAGGTTCCTCCACATTTCACATGTGAAGGATTGTCTGTAGTTAAGTTATTATTCTAGACATTTCCTCATTAAGAAGCGCTCTGTTTTCTCCACAATACCCTCAGTAGTGATACTCCTTAAAATGCGACTGTTTGATTCACTGTTCTTTGAGACCGCTGGACGTACATATTTCTTTGCTAATAAATTTTGTTTTTCACATATGCAACAAACATTATATTGAACTAATTGCCCGGGTGAACTTGAATGCTGTCAACTTCAAAATTCAAAGCGAATTTTCAGTTAAAGAGAAGTTATGCTAGATATAACGTAGAAATGCTAGAATCCCACATCGAATCCCCATCATATTCCAGGAGAATGTGGACTTAAACACCCGAATCAGAAATCCGCTCCCCTAGCTCACTCCAAAACCAGAATGGGCCTAATTTACAATTCTGGTTTGGATACAGCTGATATCTTGCGATAAAACATGGTTGCAAAATTTTTAAAAAGTTGATGTTTGGCATAACTAGGGCCCAGTTGCTGACTCAAATGGCTTACCCTTCTTTGTGGGACAGTAATAATTCACTATCTTACAGGCATGCTGGGAAACTTAATGGTTTCAAAAATCTTGTGATGGAAAGCATTATACAACTGATTATTATTACCATGTATTATTATGTCATTTTGCACAGCAATAATCCAGCTATATCATTGTTATACTACTTGGACTAGGAATGGGGGAGCAGGTTTAGAAAAAGTAAGTGCAACACCATTTAATCTTCACTTACAATTGTAACTGTTCTGCGCTTACAGGTTCTGTCTGGTGTAGAAGACCAAAACACCATGAGAGAGACTGTTCTTGTGGTTTTGCTGGTCTGGTTTTCTAATTTTCAGTGAATTGTGACTATTGAGTGCTTGTTTTCTCATTCTTAATACTACATTAGTGGCATTATTTGCCTCGCTTGTTAATTGGTTTATTCTTCCTGTTTTTTAAAAATAGAGAGTTAAAATTGCCATTGGAGCTCACAAGTCCCTTGACTTTTAAACGACTGGTTTTGACTTCCAAAATCCAGCCTGCCTTTGGCTCAGTTCTCTGGAACCTGACTCCGGAACTCTAACTCTCTAACTCTTGGCCATCTCAAAGTTTAGAGCATCACATAGTTTAGATATATCCAAGGCTAACACACTCCAAATGGCTCTAGCACATTTAAGACAATCAAAAGTCTTGATAGGCTAATCTTCTGCATAAGCTCTCAATTTCACTCTTCAAGGGCTAATAACTTTAAAGCTACATAACCAGTTTTCATCAAATGTGATTTTTCCCAAAAGTCTCAAGAAAAACTAAAAACAGCCCTTGTTATCTCTCTGTACAGACTTCCTGATCAGAACACATGGCAGGAATGTGCATTTTTTTTACACATGAAGAACAGAAAAATGCCCAACCAACTTGGTTTAAACTTTCAAAGAATTCACTTCTTGGATTTGAACAAGAATGAAAAATTTAGCCCCAAATAAATTTAAGAAAGTTCTACGAGCAACTTGGAAAAAAAAAGGGTGGTGGTGGTGGTGGAGGGACATGGAACGGAAGTTGGAATTTAACTATAACTGTTGCAAGCCCTACCCATGACCAGTCTTAATTATTCATAAACCTTTGTAACTTTGCACTTTACGTTACAGAGATTTAACGCTAGGCCAGAAGAGCGGTCAATCTAAATGAGACTTAGGCAAAAAAAAAAGTGGGGGGATAAGGAAAGGAAGCATGAGGGGGAAAAAAATGAACATGACTCTCAGTACGTTGCAGGCAGATCTTAAACATGCTGACATTTTAAAATCGAGATGGAGCTTTGTCAAGTAGGGGAAGAGCAGACTGCACAGAGATGAAGTCAGTGGTTGAAATTCAGGTGAAAGATGTTGATTTTTAGGGAGGAACTGGTTAAAGGGGAGACTACAGCGGGTCATACTGAAAGGTGAATTGTCAGGCTGGAGGGAGGTTACCAGTGGAGTTCCTCAGGGATCGGTTTTGGGACCAATCTTATTTAATCTTTTCATTATTGACCTCGGCACAAAAAGTGGGAGTGTGCTAATAAAGTTTGCAGACGAGACAAAGCTGGGAGGTATTGCCAATTCAGAGAAGGACCGGGATATCATACAGGAAGATCTGGATGACCTTGTAAACTGGAGTAATAGTAATAGGATGAAATTTAATAGTGAGAAGTGTAAGGTCATGCATTTAGGGATTAATAACAAGAATTTTAGTTATAAGCTGAGGACGCATCAATTGGAAGTAACAGAAGAGGAGAAGGACCTTGGAGTATTGGTTGACCACAGGATGACTGTGAGCCGCCAATGTGATGTGACCGTGAAAAAAGCTAATGAGGTCTTGGGATGCATCAGGCGAGGTATTTCCAGTAGAGATAAGGAGGTGTCAGTACCGTTATACAAAGCACTGGTGGGACCTCATCTGGAATACTGTATGCAGTTCTGGTCTCCCATGTTTAAGAAGGATGAATTCAAACTGGAATAGATACAGAGAAGGGCTACTAGGATGATCCGAGGAATGGAAAACCTGTCTTTTGAAAGGAGACTCAAGGAACTTGGCTTGTTTAGCCTAACCAAAAGAAGGCTGAGGGGAGATATGATTGCTCTCTATAAATATATCAGAGGCATAAATACCAGGGAGGGAGAGGAATTATTTAAGATCAGTACCAATGTGGACACAAGAACAAATGGATATAAACTGGCCATCAGGAAGTTTAGACTTGAAATTAGACGAAGGTTTCTAACCATCAGAGGAGTGAAGTTCTGGAACAGCCTTCCAAGGGAAGCAGTGGGGGCAAAAGATCTATCTGGCTTCAAGATTAAGCTCGATAAGTTCATGGAGGAGATGGTATGATGGGATAACATGATTTTGGCAATTAATTGATCTTGGACTATTAGTTGTAAATAGGCCTAATGGCCTGTGATGGGATGTTAGATGGGGTGGGATCTGAGTTACTACAGAGAATTCTTTCCTGGGTATCTGGCTGGTAAGTCTTGCCCACATGCTCAGGGTTCAGCTGATCGCCATATTTGGGGTCGAGAAGGAATTTTCTTCCAGGTCAGATTGGCAGAGGCCCTGGGGGTTTTTCACCTTCCCCTGCAGCATGGGACATGGGTCACTTGCTGGAGGATTCTCTGCACCTTGAAGTCTTTAAACCATGATTTGAGGACTTCAATAGCTCAGACATAGGTGAGAGGTTTATTGCAGGAGTGGATGGGTGAGATTCTGTGGCCTGCATTGTGCAGGAGGTCAGACTAGATTATCATAATGGTCCCTTCTGACCTCAAAGTCTATGAATCTATGAAAGTTGCTTGACCCACAGGAACAGGGATGTTGCTCCAGGTGTAGAGACCAGAGTGAAAGGCATGAAGGAAGAAAGAAGGGATAAAGGGACAAATGAGGTGAGAAGAACTGTAATTACAGCAGGAGTAGTATAGTACTTGTGTGTGCATCTGCCTATCTAGCTACTATGTCTATAAATAGACACATACATATGTTAGAAACCAGTGTATGTGGGAGAGCTACACAGTGGTCTCCTGTGTCATTTAAAGAGTCCAAATGAAAAGTGTCATGATTTGCCACCTGTCAGGCTTCCCCAGCCTTCTCCCCCGTTTTTTTCCCTTACTTTTCTGAAAGCAAATGTTTTCTGTCGAAGCTGCCATCTCTTTCCACCCACCCCCAACCTGCAACCCAGCAGCCACAGTGAATCAGCCCAACCAGGTAAACACATCCTGTCTTCCACTGACAGAAATTGCTGCCTTGCTATTTACTGCATGGGGTGACTCATCACAGCACTGGACCAAGGGATCAGGCTAGGGATAGGCTGACATGTTGCTTGAAGGTTAAGTGCCTTTTTCGGAAGGTTGGGAAAGTAGGGTGGGAGGAAGAAAAGTGGGCATGGGAAAGGTGAGGTGGGAATTGAGGGGGAGTGTCATCTATGATGGTCTGGTGTTTCTCAGTCTGAAGGATGGCCTCACCCTGAAAAGACACAGCCTTCCATGACACCCACGTACCACTGCAGGGAAGGCTCCATTACTGTCAGCGGGGAGACTCATGCACACGCATGTTCTCAGCTGCTGGCCCACAGCTGTGGAACTCATCACCCAGATCTCTCCTGGAAGCACTTTCAGAACAAAATGCGGAACCCACTTCTTCAGCCTGGCCTTTCCTGAACAGCCCTACCAAAATCATACTCTGAAAGAAAAACAACAAACGCAGACAAAATGAAACAACAAAAGAAACGGCTTTCAGCAGCGTGGGGAAGGAGAAGAGAAAGACTGAGATCTTCTTGTGTTTTCTTTTAATAAGAGCAAAAGCTGCTTGGATTCCATGGTGATGGCAGCAGAATGAGAACGTAGATCGATTCAGAGGGCCTCTAGCACAATGCAGATTATTGCTGCTTGGGAACTACCTTCTTTATCTCCTACAGTAATGCTCCCCCTTACCAGAAAATAGAAACAAATCTGTCAGTCTAGAAGATACGGTAGTAAATCTAACATGAGAGACATATTTACAACTTATACATGCCATTGTTGATGGATCTGGGCAAGCCACAGGCTAATTGCTTTTCTCTGGATGGGTTAGGAGGAGATGAATCAGTAGACAGTCCTCTGCATAATTAAGAATGGTATCTTTTTATCTGCCTTACTTTATATATGCATGGAGGAGCAGTGGGTTCTCCCTTTTTTACAATCCTATATATTTTTAATGTTTTTCTTAACTAGTTACACTAGTAATGCTGAGGAAGAGTCACCAGCAATGAAAAAACGTGAGAAAGTGAGGTGTCAGTCCCTGACAAAGACAAATAATATTGGAATTAAAATACAAAATGGATTATGTCTATTTGGACATTTCTGTCATTCTAGTAGAAGTTCCTTAATTTGTTTCTCTCCTCCTAAATTGCCTATTGACTTTAATTAAGCATACCACAGATTTATGAGTCAGGCCAACTTGAAGATCCTTTTTTTTTAAGGAAGTTTATTTGTTCCTTGGATGAGTTTTGTCAAAGATCTTGTAATTTATGTTCTTGGATCACTGCTGGCACAGCAGAAATCTGTCATGCAAGGCGAGTTTAAGATAAGCAAGGCAAATATAATCAGCTCAGTGAAATCTGATGGCTAATATGTCTGGTTGACTGTACACATTTTGTATCAATCACTTGGGAAATCATAGTTGATGATACACCTTTTACCCACTCATTAAATATGAATGCTTTTAATCCACTTTAGTTGTATAAAATCATGCAAAGGGCATTCTACAACCCTAATATTATTAATAAACTTCTGTTCTGATGTTTATTTAATCAGAGCCTTGAAGTACCTAAAATACCTGAAATTTGAAGAGCAAATCAATCTAGAGGTTTCTACCCTTTTCTTACAATATTTGTCTCTTTCCTCAATGAATGACAGAAAACCTAGTGGATCAAATTCTCTGCTGGTGTAAATGGGCACATCTCCCTTGACCTCAGTGTAGTTTCATCAGAAGAAAATTTGACTCAGTAAATTCAACACAGTACGAATGGGAGCATGTGCCCCAATGGAGAAAAACAGACAGCTGTTGACCCCTTCCAAGAACTGCCTTACAGAAAGGAAGTGCATTAAAGTTAATGAGGTGGCTAATCACATTGATGGATCTAGAATCATTAATCCATACAACCTCAGATTATTTCTATAAATTGAGAGCTAACAAGGGAACTGGGAAAGTGTATTTCCTGTATGTACGTCAGCTGACAGGTGAGTTGTCAATCCTATGGAACAAGTGGCAGGCTATTAGTATACTATGTGGGAACATACATTGAACTCGTTGCTCTCATTCATCTATATATAATATAAAATATGAGAGACAGCATGCACCTGCAAAGGTCTGATCCAATTCCACCGAATTCAATGGAAAGAACTCTGATTGAATTCAGTGGAGTTGGACAAGGCATTAAATCACTTTGCCTTTTGTGCCTTTCTCTATTTCCCTAATTATGTTAAAAGCTGAAATCATTCCTATTTGCTGGTTACTGAACATTAAGAGAAATACTGTTAGAAACTATATTTAAGGATACATTTCCTTGCCTGAGAAAGCTGGTCACCCAGTTTGCATATTAATTTTTAATGTACTATTTTATTTAATACACAGATTTAAAAATATATTAAGTAATGAAAGGATTATTTTATTCATTAACAAACATAATGACTTTCAGGTAAAGGACATGGCAAAACTTCCATTGACTTCAATAGGTTCAGGGTTTCACACAGTGTCTTATTTGTTAGCTAGAAACATTCAGCTCCCATGCTAGTACCCACATTACTGCCTGTGATGGGGTGTTCACTCCACATCTCACCTGAAGGGATTAAGGTAGGGTGGGAGGGGCTAATTAACCTAGTAGGCTGCCGCTGGGGGAGAATTAGGCTGGGTAGACAAGCCCTAATGGAAGAGGAAGCTCAGCTGAACAGGTGTAGGCTGAGCTGGTACAAAGCTAGAAAGCTGAGAACAGAAAGTACTGCAGGGAAAGTAGGCTCCAGTCACTCCTTAGGGGTTGGGAGTTTGAGTGGAACCCCATAGGTGGGACAGGATACTGAGAAAGAAAGGTGCACAGGGAAATAGTGATGGGGTCCAGGAGCATGCAGACCATAGTTATTCGATAGATTGTCACTGTGCTGGAACCCAGATTAGTGGGGCAGGCCAGGGTTTCTCTGTTTGCCACTGGGAGAGTGGCATAGTCTTAGATTAGAGGATGGCCTGGAAAGGCAGCCAGACAGTTAGTCTGGAGAGACTTCGCTACCCTGGAAGGGAAAATGTGTATCGTGACCTTGTAGTAGTAGGATTTTATGTTTGTATTTTGTATAATTTAGAATGAAGGATAAAGAATAATAAGATGATAATGTAGCATGTATTAACTGTATTGATGTATGATTTAACCATATCCTGCCAGCCACCCTTTTTGAATAGCAGAAAGTAATGGCCTAATGTGCCATTGGTAGAGATGCATCAGCCAGAATTTCTTGTGTCTGGACTGATTTCAAGGCTGTAACAGACCTTTGAGGGTCACCACTTTGTTGTAGGTTTCGCATTTTAAAATTAGTAAAAGAATGCGGTGATTGTTTTTCTTTTGCATTGCAACTTGATGTTCCTGTTCAAAATGTTCTGTGTAAATTAATTCTGTTTTGTGTGTGAATCAGGAATGTGTGTTAAGAGATAACTGTGAAGGCCATCACTGAACCAGATGTTCTAGAGAGAAACCGGAGACAGATGCAAGGGCGCCAGGAAGCTGCAAGACGCCCCTATTGAAATGTCAGAGGAGGGCAGATTGACGACTCTAAAGATGGGACAAGATAGCTGTGATCAAAACCAGCCTGGAATAACTCCCTGAGAGACTTGATGAAAGAACAAGATAAAGGATGAGAAGGACAATTTAAGAAAACAAGCACTCGTCAAACAACAATTGATTACAGCATGACGGTGCAAAACTCATTGGTCCCAATGAAGGAAAATCAATATATAAACAGGGTGCCTTGCCTTGAAACTTTGGGTTCGTCCTGCCAAGACTTCCCCGGAGCATCGTGTCGCGACCAACAGAACCCGGCTCCTACCTACCCATGATCAACCTAGCTGGCCACTAGATAGATCTGCACTCTGGACTAGTAACTATAACATTGACTGGCGGGACAGTGTGTGTATATGGTGTGATTAAATGCATATGCTAGTTGTTGTATCTTCAGTAAATGCGGTGTATTGCCTTTTCCCCTAAAAAAAGATCCTGTGTGCTTCTTATAAGCATAACAACCTGGTCAGAGGGCCAAGTCACAAAGGAGGAGCGCACTGAGTCCCAGAGAGCAAGAGGGTCCTGGCGAGAGCAAACAAAGGAAGGGGGTGTCAGACCTAGATGGAGCTAATCCCCAGAGCAGCCAGGAGGAGGTCCCTAGCGATGAGTGAACTCTGTGACCCTGCTAATGGGGAGTAATCCTACCAGATATTCAGCAAATCTTGGAGGTGTGGAGCACCCTCAACTGCCATGGGCTTCAATTTTTGGCCTTGTCCATTGTTTGAGTTAGAGCTGTGTGAAGGTTTCATGAAAACCAAATTTGCTTGAGTTCAGGAACTTTCTGATGAAGTTGAGCTGAAGTTCTGAGCAACCTGGGCTGAGCTCAGGGGGACCAAGAATGATTTCTTGTTTTGGTTGGCAGCTATTGGAAACATAGTGGTTTTGACCCCAAATCAGGCAGACTTGATGGCTTCAACTGAGTTTCTCTTTGAGATTTTTAGGTCCATTAAAGCACAAAACTCAAAGCAAAACTAAGAGTACAAACTGCTGTGAATGGATACTGAATTAAAGATTGGCCTAAAGCTCTGCAACCGAAAACCTTTAAGCTTAGCACAACTCCTGTTGTGTGTCCTATAGCAGCTCTTGTCATCTACAACTACACTGTCAATATTACTTTTTCTTTTGCTTTACTCTTTGAGAACCGAAGTGGTGAGCAGATAGGAAAGAGACAGATACTAATTTAGAAAGAAAATGAATAAAAGTGGATATGATAGAGATATAAGACAATGAATGGTGCAGGGAAGGTAAATCAGGCACTCAATACCATTCCTCATAATAGAAAAACTTTACTTTTATATATAGGCCAAGAGATTAGTAGAGTTCAAAAAGGAAAAAAATTAGAATATTCCCAGTAGATATTATGTAAACTCTTTGGGGGTAGGGATTGTAATTTTCTGTTCGTACAGTGCCTAGCACAATTGGGCCAAACCTGCTTGGCCTCAAGGTGTTACAGATATAAACCCTCATGCTTCAGTTTGTAAGACATGCGGTTGAAGGGGATTCGGGTGGAGCCACATGAGCAGGTTATGGTCTCCAACAACGTCCAGCACCAGATGCTGCACAGTAAGGTGCATGACACCTGATAATGAACAATTATGGAGTTTCATGCCCCTTCCTCTGCAGCATCTGGTGCTGGCCGTTGTTGGAGACAGTAGCCTGGACTGGATGGACCTCAGGTCAGGTGCAGGCTGGCAATTTCTATGTTCTTCTACTGTAACAGTAGTTTTGTTCTATAAAGAAGCTTAAAGTGGACGAGACTCCTGTGTGTGTATATGAGGAACAGAACTCTTAAAACTCTATTCACAGATTCCAAGGCCAGAAGGAAACATTGTGATCATCTAGTCTGACCTCCGATATGACGCAGGCCAGAGAACTTCCCTGAATTAATTCCTGTTTGAACTAGAGCAGATCTTTCAGAAATACATCCAGTCTTGACTTACAAATTTCCAATGATGGAGAATCTGCAACCACTCTTGGTAAATTGTTCCAATGGTTAACTGCTCTCAATATTAAAAATATTGCACCTTATTTCCAATCTGAATATGTCCAGCTTCAACTTCCCGTCATTGGATCTTATACCTTTGTCTGCTGGAGTCAAGAGCCCTCTCTTACCAAATTTCTGGTTTAGTAAAATTTTGCTTAAAACATAATCATATTTACCTTTTGTGTTGCAGCAGATATTAATAAATTCGTCTGTTTTTATGAATTCCCTTAGTCTGGAACTGAAAGAAAGACTGCAAAAAATAAATATAGACTTGGAATAGTCTGGTGGGATCACCTCAGAAGTCTCTTTAGAAGCTCATCAGCTGTGCTGCAGGTATTGCTTCAGAATTGGCCTCCTTCATATTTTTATATCTTTCTCAGACCTTTGAAAATAATGGACTTTAATTCAGTCTGCATTTTTCATCAGCTTACATATGCATTTGACCAGTGCTGCTACCCAACTGGCCTATATGAATTTATCTTGTAGAGCATTTATTCATGCTGAATCATTCCAAACTGCTGGTTCATTGATTTCACTATTGCTGCCCTTGGAAATATGGCATGTGGTTAAATTCTCTAATGTACCCATGTGATAGGGTAGTCTGCTCACTGATGAGGAGTGGTGCCTCATGGCCAGCCCACCCCCATCATGTGGTGTGGTCCTTTAGGATTTTGAAAGGTTTGATATATAAAATATGCACCTACGAGATATTGATGGAGAAGAAATTAGTGGTTCTTGGGAGGCAATTCTGTCACTGTAGTGTTAAGGGCCTGGGGACAGGAGCTTTGCAGAGCGGGCTAGGCAAAGCTCACCTCTCATCCAAATGATTGGGGATGAACTGGGAGAAGTGGACCAACATAAATGCTATCTCCTCCCACTTAGCAGGACAGGTGTCTTCAGGAGAAGACTGGTTTGCTGAATCCTCCATGCTTGAGGAATAAGTGGGGAGAAGGGGTCAGCAGGAGGAGAGGCTGGCTAACCTACAGCCCAGCTCAAGGGGGAGAGCCGGGGACTCCAGTTTTGACAGATTGACTAGGCCACTTATATGGACCCAGACTGGGGTGACGTGGGGCAACTAACCAAAGTGAGTTACACTTAATAGAAAGACTTAATAAATCAGACCCCAGGAAGGGAAGAACAACATGTCTTAAACCATTTCAGTCTGGGTAACTGATTGATGGAACCTGAGAGGGCCCTGATTGCAATACACCTGCAAGGCCACGAGGGCCCACAAGGGGCATGTGCTTGAAGGCATCACCCCAAGGCAGCCCAATATACATTTTAGTAGTGAAAAATTTAGCAGACACCATAGGTATATTTTACTGTTTTCTGATCTATGTTCTGTTCTCAGTTGCATGCAAGCAACCTCATGGGCTTCAGTGTGACTATACTGGTAAATTAAAGTAATTGAGGGCAATTTAAGAAATGACTAGTTTTTGCTGATTGGCCTAAGACAATGTTAAGCTCTCTGGGTTGTCTTAGTGAAAAGACAGAGTGGAGGTGATGTTATGTCAGTTGATTGATCACATACTCATGGCCTGGGCGCTGAAACACAGTGGAGCAAATTCAGACCTGGCATAAGGAGGTGTAACTCTAGTGACCTTAATATAGCATCAGGTCCCTAGTTCTTTGCTGGAGTTGGAAGATTACAGAGAGATGGTAACTATGGCACTGAAGTGCTTAAGAGACAGAGATTCCGTGCTATGGCTTCCCACTGCATATTTCTCCTACTGTATATTCCTTACAACATTACCAGCTGTAATTCCAGCAAATTAGGCACCAGTATTGTGTTGCAAGCAGCTGGTATTTGCTTTTATGAAATATGGTTTTTATTTCAAGGGTGCTAAGTGTGTCCTGAATCTTGTTTGCGTGTTTTGTCTTCAGTTAAATTGTTTTCTGTGACACGATGTAACCTGATAGAACACTCTTCAATCGTTTCATGATGATCAAGCTTCTTCAGGGGCGGGAGGGCAGAGCAAAACCACAACAATATTTTTAAAAAATAGGTTGACTGAAGAACTGGAAAAATTGAGCTTTTTGCAGGTAAAAATTAGTATTATTGAAACTCATGTTGCCTGTTATTACTATTGTAAGACAACAAGGTAGCCTGGATTATTTGTAAATCTTAATATGTACCCTGCTGGCCAAATGTGCTGTTTATGAAGCCACTACTTGGATTTTATTCTGCATTTGTCTGAAACAGCACAAGAGGCAGTCATGCCATGCAGTATTCCACTTGCATACAACGTGCTGCTTGCTAAGAATAAGTGGCTATCATATTGTATAAAAGTAACATAATGGCGTGTGAGTGTATTTTCAATGAGGGTGGCAGTATGTGACTGCACTTCCAATGAGACTGCTGCCTCCCACTTTGTCATGCAGGCTGGCTTTTATGAAGTCAAAATGTGGATGACTCATCAGACCCACTCAAATATTGTCATAGTGTATCTCTGTTCCACAAAATAGTATTTAAGACTTCCTAATCATATTGCAAATAACCCTTGTAATGCCACATGGTGCAGATACCAAGAGAGAAGCTCCAGGAAATATCTTCAGTACAGTATATCAGTTATGTAAAAGGAGAGAGATAACATTCTGCCAATAAAGTACACAACCCCCCTGACCAGGAGGAGTGGAACACTGCAGACAAATGCACTAATGTCATTTGTGTTGTTAAATAGGGCAATTAATATAATCAATTTGACTTTAAGTATGTTTTATCATAGATGATTTGATCATTAACCTTGGCGATGTCTATTAGTTCTCACTATCATATTGAACTAAATTAGTGTCCCTGATAACAGTTAAAAGTGCACTTCATGAGGAATAATGTGTTACTGGCTCCTGAAATGCACAGAGTATTCAGAAGAGATCTCTGAGAGGCTACAAAAAAAAAAAAAAAATTCACACACACAGGGAAATGAGAGGAGCAGGAAAACTGGCATACAGTAATACACAGAGGTATAAGAAGATACGACATGCAATCAAAGAATTCTGGTAATCCACAAACACATACAGCTCTGAAACAGAAAGGACTCAAATTCTACATGGGAATTCAAGGGCTTGGGCAGGAGGGTGGTATAGCGCAGGGAGGTATAGCGCAGGGAACTGGAAGTCAGGCAGGCTTGGACTTAGTCAGCTAGCCTGAGCTGCAGCCTGTGCCACAATGTCCACTACCATTTTCAGTGTACTACCTCCAGCACAGCTAGCATGAGTCCATCCACCCCGGCTGGGAGGCATGCGCCCAGCTGCAGTATAGACATACCTTAAATTCTTTTCAGAGTAGCAGCCATGTTAGTCTGTATTCTCAAAAAGAAAAGGAGTACTAGTGGCACCTTAGAGACTAACCAATTTATTTGAGCATAAGCGTTTCGTTATGCTCAAATTGGTTAGTCTCTAAGATGCCACGAGTACTCCTTTTCTTAAATTCTTTGAGGCAAGAACTGTTTCGTAGTATGCATAAGCACAGCACTTAGCTCAATGGGACCCTAGTCTCACTTGGGCCTGTAGATGCTACTGTCATACGAATATAAATCATAATACAGTGATCGGGAAGACCCAGATCTATAAGTACACAACACATGCTAGAAGGTCGAGTGAAATATGTGATACTTAGCACTCTCTCCCATATACCTGTGAAGTTGCTGGAATGGCAGGTGACCCCTCTTTTTACATGTCTTGGAATTAGGCACTTTCACGAAGTTGGCAGATTCCCTTGATGTTAGACATCTCTGATGAAACGTAGTTGTCGCAAGATGGTGGCAGTTATTGATTTGGCAGGAGGCCAGGTAGGGAACTGCTTAAAGGTTTCTTGGAAGGCCCTGCAATGTGCTCAAAGTTCAGCTAATTTCCTCAGTCTGGCTATAATATTTGGAGCTATTAACTAGTAACTACCTTTGTGGAATGGCTGAAATTAGAAATATATTCATTTAATTGCAGTATATAGTTATTAGTTGTTATAAATAGTGGGTTAAAAGTCCTCCTGTAGTGTAGGCTAAGAAGTGGAGGTGAGCTACATATTATTTAAACTTCCTTTTTAAAAAGCAATTTTGTGAAATTAATGTTCATGAAAATGAAAGATTAATAACACTTGTTCGAGCTGTGTAATGTAGGCTGACATTTTGCAAGATTCCCCATGCAACTCATCCTGGGCTTGTCTTTCAGAAGCCTTGTTAATCCAGTCCTGGACATCTCCTGGGCAGAAACTGCTAATTATTCTAAAGGACCTGATTCTGCAAATCTTTAGTCATCCTAAACTCCCTTTGAAGTCTATGGGAGTTTTTCAAGACTTGCAGAATTGGGTCCTAATTCTGCAGCACTTGCTGATGTAGAGAAATATCAGCATGAACTAATATAAGTTCTCAAAACTATTTTAAACTTGGGAAACAGTTTCAACATCCAGGCTGTACAGTCAAAGCTCTAAACTAATGCACCATTCAGCTTCCACTATTCTGCTTCTCTGAATTCATGTGCACTTTCAAATGGACAATTTCCCTTCCCCTCCTTAAATTTTTTTTTTTTTTTTTTTTTTTGCATAGTGTTGCTGTAGCAATGGTTGCATTTTACTGGAAGGTAAGCAATCCCTGTGGGGGTGAGGGAGACTTTGAACATATCTATTGTGATAGACCCAGGCCAGTTGGGTACAGCAGAGTAGTCCTATTGGGATCCAGGAAGTGGGCGGGCGAAGCTTAAGAGGGGGATCCACAGGACCTGGAAGCCAAATAAATGCGGGAGACAACTAATGAAATAACAGGGACAGGAGTACGGTTAAAAGGGTCAAACAAAGGGAACAAGACGGGGACATTGAGCAGAGAACCCCGGACAGTGCCCACTGCTCCTCAAAGGCATCAAGGGAGTCAGCAGATGCTGCCCAGAGGAACTCTGCCCGGTTATGTGAACGGATGGAGGATTGGAAATAGGCCCCACACAGTCACAGGATACTCCTCACCCTGGTTTTATAGATGGCCACTTTAGCCAGGGCCAGGAGGAGGCAGACCACGAGGTCCCGTGACTTTGTGGGGCCACAGATAGGGAGTGCATAGATAAGGAGGCGAGGGGAAAAGTGCAACCAAAAACATAACAAAATATCTGTGAGGAGCCGGAATAGGGGCTGCAGCCTGGCACACTTTAAGTAAATGTGTGCCAGGGTTTCCCTCACGCGGCAAAAGGGCAGATGTCTGGGATAGGGGTGAAACGCACCAAGTACACAGGGCCATGAGCACAGGGGTGAAGGAGCTGCCAACTTATATCCCCAGTGGGCCTTGGGAGCAGGGTGGAGTATAGGCTGGCCCGCCGGGGCTCCTCACCCTCTAGAGGTGGCAGGAGGTTCCACCCTTTTGTGTTGGGGCGGGACGCGAGGGTGAGGATGTGAAGGGTGTGGCGCATGAGTGTGTACAGATGCTTCCTTGGAGCGGTCTGGAAACAGACAGTCTGCAGATCGTGCAGCCGGCTCACAGTGAAGGGGCCGGGGGGAGGGGGGGGGCGGTTGGGTCCATGGGGCAGAGGCCCAATAAAAAGGTCCGGTGGGCCTGGGGTGGAGGACAGGCAGGGTGTGCCCTTGTGCAGGACCCGGTTGCCGCCCGCTGCTTGGGTTTACTTCAAAGTGGCCCTCACCTCCTGAAGTACGCACCGGGGAGTACGAGGCCTGGAGAGCCCCATGCGCTGAGCGAACGTCAGGGGATCCAGCCAGTCTCCCCGGTCGTAGTCCAGGAGGGCTCTGACTCTTGTGACTTCTGCCAGGACCAACCTCTGGAGCACTGAGGGGGACTCCGCCACATGCTCACGGAGCTGAGGGTTGCGTAACAGGGGTTCCACAAGGAGATCTGCCCCCACAGTGGCTGCCACGGACCTGGTTGCTGAGAACAGTTTCCAGGTCTGGAGGAGGTCCTGGTAGAAGACCTGCGAGACCTCTCCGGGCTGCTGAAGACCTCTTGGATGGAGATAAAGGAGCTGCCGGTCATATCGGAGCCCTCGGAATTGGCGCAGGAAGGCGTGCGCCAATACGCTCTATGGTGCGGGTAGTCCGGCATGAAGGAGCCTCTGCAGGTCCTGGAGGCGGAAGACATGGACCTGAGTGTCCAGACACTTCAGGCCCTGCCCTCCCTCCTCCAGGGGTAGATGGAGAACCCTGCAGAGACCCAGTGCAGTCCTGACCAGAAGAACTCCAGAATCGATGTCCGGAGGTTGTCCAGGAAACCCGGGGCCGGGACCAGGGTGTTGAGCATGGACAGGACTAGTTGATTAAGCACCAGCGCTCTCCCTTGAAGGGAGAGACACCGGTGTAGTCCTGTCCATTTCCAGAGCCACCCTGTAATCCTGCCCTCTAAATCGTGCCAGTTCTTCGGCAGAGACAGATGCGTGGCAGAAAGGTAAATGCCAAGATAGAGCAGCGGACCCACGGTCCACCGGATGGCCTGAAGCACGGGTGGGAGGGAGCTCGCCTGCCACCCATCCCCTACCACCAGGCCAGAGCTCTTGACCCAGTTGACCCAGGCAGAGGAGGCTGCCGAATAGATGGCCTGGCAAGCCTCTACCCGTGCCACATCACCCGGGTCCTGGACCATGAGGAGCACATTGGCATACGCTGTCAGGACCAGCCTCAGCTCTGGCTTCCACAGCACCAACCCCGTCAACCTCCTACAGAGGAGACAGAGGAAGGGCTCAATCGCCAGAGCGTACAGCTGGCCCAAGAGGGGGCACCCCTGTTGTACTCCTTGCCCGAAGCGGACTGGTTAGGTCAGGGTCCAGTTGAGCCTGACCAGACACACTGCGGAGGTGTACAGCACCTGCAGAAAACCCACAAATTGGGGTCTGAAGCCAAAAGCTCGCAGAGTACTCAGGAGATACCCGTGGTCCACGCTGTTGAACGCCTTCTCCTGGTCCAAGGACAGGAGGGCGAATGACCGACCATCCCTACACCCGAGTTCCAAGAGGTCCTGGACCAGATACAGGTTGTCAAAGATGGTGCGGTCTGGGATGGTGTAGGTCTGGTCGGACCATGTCCGCCAGCACGGACCCTAGCCACAGCGAGATGGCTTTCGCTACGACTTTGTAGTTTGTGCTGAGAAGCGAGACGATTTTGTAAATCGTGGAGGTCCCCCTTCTTCGGCAATAAGGCGAGCATGGCTCGCCTGCACAAAAGAGGGAGAACCCCGCTCTGCAAAGACTCGGCCCAGACGGTGACTAGGTCTGGGCCGAGGACGTCCCAGACCATGCGGGAGAACTCCACGGTCAGCCCGTCCATGCCCAGAGATTTATTGGTGGGCATGCGGCAGAGGGCTTCCGAGAACTCTGCCAGAGTGGGAGGCAGCTCTAGCTGGTCTCTGTCACCCACGCTGACCGTAGAGAGTTCATCCCAGAGCACTCTGCAAGTGTTAGGATAGGTTGGATCTGGGGAGAAAAGGCTTGCGTAGAAGGCTCTGGCCCTCAGGCACATCTCTGCCGGATCCGTGAGGGGTTGCAGTCTTCTGCCAGAAGGCAGGTGACATGCTTCTTGGCCCCCCTCCTTTTCTCCAGGGCATAGAAGAAGCAGGAGCCGCGATCCATCTCCTGAAGGAGACTGATGCGGGATTGAAAAAAGGCACCCCGGGCCTGATGGTCTTCGAGGGCCTGGAGCTCCTCCCGGCACGCTCTGCAGAGGGATGGATCCTCGGGGCTGGCGGCCAGATGCCTCTCCAGCAAAGACCTCCCGTTCCAACTGCTCTATCGCCGCATCCCTCATCGGCTGGCGCCCCGGGTGTAGTCACGGCAGAAGAGCTGGGCACGCACCATCCTTAGGTCCCACCACTGCCGCACTGAGGGAAAGGCACGCCGCTGCCCGCGCCAGGCCAGCCAGAACTCCCGGAAGGATGCCACGAAGCCCACATCCTCCAACAAGCTGTTGTTGAAATGCCAATAGGCCAGCCCTGGCCTCTCCGCACAGAGAGAGGCCATCACGGTGGCTAAATGGTGATCAGAGAACGGGGCTGGCCGGATGCTGGAGGAGTGGGCCTGTGAAAGGTGGAAACGTGATAAATAGATGCAGTCCAATCGGGAGTGGCACAACCCGTGGGCCTCCATCCGGACAAAGGTGAACATCGAGATGTCGTCCTGGTGGCGGTCGTGCCAGACGCTCACCAGGGAGTGATGTTTGACTACTCCTGGAGGATGTCCATGGCAGCCGGGCACTGCTTGGTCCCACTTCTTGTGGGTGGTGGTAAAGTCCCTGCCCAGGACCAGGCACTCGAGATGATCCAAGGTGCCGAGGAAGGTGGACGCCTGCTGATAGAAATGCAGCCGCTCCGGGCCCAATGTCGGGGCATAGACATTAATGAAGTTGACCACGAGCCCCTCCATACAGACCCGGAGGTACAGCAGGCGGCCTGGCACAGCCTCAGCAACCCCCAGCACCTTGGGCTATAGGTCGGGGGAGAACAGGGTCGCCACTCCAGCCATATGAACTGTGAGATGGCTAAAGTAGACCCTGTCCCCCCATTCCAGCCGCCAGCTGTCTTCGGTGGCCGGATCCATATGGGTCTCCTGCAGGAAAACCACAGAGTACCCCCCTTCCCAAAAGAAGGAGAGCACCTGGCTCCTGTGGAGACCCATCCTACAGCCCCAGGCGTTCAATGTTGCGATAGTGATGGGTGCCATGAGGAGGGCTGGGGGGGATCCTTGCTGGCAGGGACACTCACGGCCCCTATTGAGCCACGCAGCAAACTGCGACCTACCCCATAGGTGAGTAAGGAGTCACGGAAGCCGCAGACCCGCTGGTAGGCTGCAGTGGCCTGATTCCCAGTCCTTTCACCCTCCCCCATAAGGGCCCTCAAGGCCTGGAGGATTTGATGAAAGTTCCCCCATCGCTGGGGAGCAAGCTGTATCTTGTTGTGGGAGCTGTGGATGTCTTCAAGAAACTCTCGCAGCTCCTCTTGCAGCTAATGGTGGGATGGGGTTACTGGCTCCTGATCATCCTCTGGCGGGGCCCCTGGCACAGCCCCCGAGACGGGCAGGCAAGGGACGGACCCCCGATGTGGCGCCTGATGGGCCAGCGTCACACAGCCTGCCTTGAACCCTGGCTTAGTAGGGGGCGGCGGAGGGAAGATAGCAGCCCCTAGTGGGTCGGGACAGGGAAACACAAAGGCTGCTCCCTGGGGGTCATCTGCTGGAAAAGGGAAGGAGACAGCTCCAGGGGAGGCAATAACATCGCGGGAGGTGGAGGGAATAGGGACAGGGTCAGCATCGGGGCAGGGCCAGGATCAGGAACAGGGGCAGGGCCAGGATCAGGAACAGGGGCAGGGCCAGTGAGAGGGTCAGGGAGAGGGGTAGAGGCGAGATTCTGGGCTCCAGAAGCCGAGCAACTGGGCGGCGGCACCTCCCAGTCAGGCTCAGGGGTTCAGGGGGTGGGAAGGGGGTTTACAGCGATGCCGGGCACAGGCTCCATGGTGGGTTTGGCAGCCACAGCATCAGGAGGTGGACTATCTTCTGTAGGGCTCCCACCAAGGAAGGAGGTCAATTGCTCCACCCCAATGAGGGGTGCCCCTGGTGGCTCAGGTCCCGGCCGCGTGGCACTGGCCGTCAGCAGGGTGCCATCTATGGCCGGGTTGGTGGAAGAGTCCAGGGGCTCCTCGGAGATGGGAGCAAAAGCAATGGTTAGGGGGAGGGAGCATGGGGAAAGGGGGGCTGGATTGAGGTCGCCCAGATCAAGGCCCGCAGGCAGGGGGTCGTCCTCCCCTTGGGTGACAGGGGTCATACCCAGGGTCTTGATCTCCTCAATGGAGGGGAGATCGCCTTCTGCCACCCCAGGGTTCTCCCCGCCAGCACCTGAAGCGACAGTTGCCTCGGGGCTCACAGGGGTTTCAGATGGTACTGGGGCAGGAGAGGGTCCATTGGAGGCCTCAGAGGGAAGGGACTCCCGTGGAGGGGCGATACTGCCTTCCGGTGCTGCCACGACTTCCCCAGCCAGCACACCCGTGGATGGAACACACCCGTGGGCAAGGTGGAAGGCTCGGCATTGGTGCCCCCCTTCCTGGTCTTCTGGGGGGCCTCCGCATCAGATGGAAGAAGCAGAGCTCGAGCCTTCCGCTTGCCCCGCTTCCCGTGTACTAGGGCACAGCCCTCCATGGCATCATCTGGGGGCTGGCTAGCAGGGGTCTGGTCGGGGGGTAGGGGCGATGGCTCAGGGACTCGGGGAGGTAATGGTGGGGCAGCACAAGGGAGGGAAGATTCTCCCTGGGGCAGGCTCTCTCCTATGCCCAGCGGTATTCCTGCCACACCCTCCTCCACAGGCCCCACCAGATTGCAAGCAGCGGAGGTGGGGCTCTCCCGCTCATCTGGGCAGACTGGGGGAGGTATCCCTTGGGCCCGAGCTGGAGCGGAAGTGGACTGGGAAGGAAGAGGGGCGGCTCCAGGCAGCCAGGGGTGCCAGCAATGACGGGGCTGGCACCCTGCCGGAGCTCGGGGGTCCCGGACGCTCCTCTGTGCCGGGCGAAGGGGCAGTCCTTCTGGATGTGCCCCATTGCCCAGCAGAGGTAGCACCGGGCCTCCCCCATAGAATAATGCACCCGGTAATGGGCCCCCTGGTATGGAACCAGGAAGGACCCCTCGAGCATCTCTCCGTCACGCGCCGCGGGCGGCAGTTGAAGCTGCACTTTCCGGCGGAACGAGAGAATGTGACGGAAGGCGGGGTCTTTGCAGTCCACCGGGAGAGGGCTTACTACAGAAATGGGTTTCCCCAGGGTGTGTGTGGTGGGTAACAGGGTGGCACTGGGAAGAAAGGGAGGGACAGAGGTCAGGACTAGTCGGATGCCCTGCTCCTCTTGCGGCTCTAGGGGGGACGAACACGCCCCCCGCCGCCAGGCCCTTCTCCACTACCTCCGGCAGCAGCCTCCGATGCTAAGAAGACGACAACCTTTCCATACATTTTGGAGGCCGCCTCGCCAGCGCTCGCACGTAGATCTTCACGTGGGGCGAGGTGGACACCAGGAGGCAACAGACGCCGTGTTTCCTGCTCACGGTGGGGAAGGGGCCCCGGCTGCTGTAGATGGTAGCAGAGGCGATGGGCGGGAGAGAGGACATAGCGGGGGGGGATGGGGGGGGGGGGAACTGCCGCCACCCGGGTGTACGCCCTGGGGAGGGACACCCGCAGAGCTGGTGGAGGGAACAGTGGGGAGGGACGCCGTGGCTGGTGGTGGGCCATGGCAGTGGGGGCAGCCCCTACCATGAAGGGCTTGGTCTTTTTGGGGGGGCCCTTCCCCTTCTTCTTACCCTGGCCCTTCCCGCCAGTTGTGGGGGCTCCCCCATACTCTGAGGGGGCGAGGGAGGCAGCAGCAGCCAAGGTCACCCTGTTACCCGCTGCTGCCGGCGCCCCAGCAGGAGCGGTAGGAGGTGGCTCGGCAGCAGTGGTTGAGGTAGAGGCTCGGGGGCAACGGGATGGCAGGCAGAGGAGGGGTGGCGGGGTCTGCTGGAGGGGCCCCACCCACCTTGTCCCCTGCCATAATGAGCGGGGAGGGAGGGGAAAAACACCAAAGAGAGGAGGGGAAAAGGGGAAGCAGGTCAACCACTCCTCTCCGCTAGGTTGCGGGCAGGGGAGGAGGGTGCCAAAAGGGGGGGGGCAATCAAGGGTTAGGGGTCAATCACCGACACGGGGTGGGATTCTGCATCCTCTAGCTGCACTAGGGGAGGGGGTTAATACAACAGCATTGGGGGTGCAGTGAAGGGGGTTCAAACTAAAATGGGAGGGGCACAAGCGCATGGGAGGGGGCATGGGCGCACTGAGCGAGGGGCTAAACAGGCTGGAGGTAGGACAGGGAAACCAAGGGGGTAGCTTCAGAGGCTGGGGCAGGGCAAACAAACAAATCTGTAGAGGGAAAAGGGCGGGGCAGGCAAACAAACTGAAGCTAGTAAGAGGGGGCTGGGGCAAAGGGGGGGGGCAAAAGTCTGCAAGGGGCAAATGGGGCAGGTAGCAAGGGGCAAAGCTGTGGGGGGGGGTTAGGCGGGGGGTGGGGGGGCATGTGCGCCTGCACAAAAGTCAGTGTGGGCTGGCTGCTGCTTTAGGGCCAAATGGTGGAAACAGGGCATGGCAAGCCAAGCAAGCAGCTGAGTCCAGAGGTAGGAGGTGAGGTAGATGGTAAAGAGCCAGTGGGGGTGGTGGTGGGGGCAGCAGTGGTGGTAGAAGTTGCGGGGCACACAGATGGATCGGGGGGGACAGCTCCACACCACACCCCGTGTCCCCACAAACACAGTCAAAACCACCACCGTAAGAGCACAGTTCAAAAGTTACTCAGTCCTTCCTGGCCCCCTCCACAGTGGTCTGCAGAGTCTCTGCGCACCTCTCCAACAGCACAAGGTCCTCTTTGTCTCTTCCTCTAGGGTCCAGCAGCTCCCGGGCAGCAGCAGCTCCAGCAACTCCAGGTGGCAGTCTGGTGCCTAGGCAGGCAGAAAGGACCCCTCACTGGTGGTGGTGGTGATGGTGTCCACAGCAGCAACAGCTGGGGCTGCAGTCCCTCACTCCCCTCCTCTGGGGAGCAGGCCAGCAGCCCCCCCAAGGGGCTGTAGCTAGAGCAGTAGCAACTGAAGCAGAGGGGTGGGGGGTCCAGCAACCAGGTAGCAGAGAAGGAGGGGGTGGCATCTGGCCCAGTCAGGGGAGCAGCTAGAGTAGCAGCAGCAGCAAGAGCCCAGGGCCTAGCAGGAGCAGCCTCTTGCTTTCCTCCAGGCCAGAGGGCTATCGGAGAGTAGTCAGAGGCAGAACTTGTAGCCACTGGAGAAGCAGGTTGCTGTTCCCTGACTGACCAGAGCAGCAACTGCTCCAGGCTAGGGTGGATACATGACTCCAATTAGCCTGCAAAGAGTCAGTTGAAGCAGTTAGGCTAATGAGAACACCTGACTCCAATTAACCTGCAAAGAGTCAGGTGAGGCTGTTAAGCTAATGTGAACACCTGACTCTAATTAAGGCTCCTCTGATACTATAAAAGGCCAAAGAGGGCCAGGGAGCCAGAGGAGAGGAAGTGCAGCTGAAGGGCTGGGTAATGAAGATCACTGGAAAGGGAGCCCTAAGGTAAGGGTGAAGAAGGTGTTAAGAGAAAGAAGCGGGGGAGCTGTAGCAACTCTGGCTGTGAAAAGTTGGCTGCCAACAGCTGCTGCTATTAGGGTCCCTGGGCTGGAACCTGGAGTAGAGGGTGGGCCTGGGTTCCCCCAACCTGCCACTACAGAAATACCTCCTGGGAGGCAAAGACAGACCCCTGTCAGGACAGGAGACTAAATTGTTCTTGAATAATCCTGTAGGGATAACAGAGACTGTGGGAGCTCTCTCACCAGCCTCCTTGCTGGTTTATGATGAAAAGGGCTCAGACTGTACCCTGGTCCTAGAGAGAGAGAGAAGGGCTATGTGGAGGGTTGCAGTGGGCCTCTGAGGCTAGCATAAACTGCCTGGAATTGTGGGACCCACGGGGACAAGGTTGGAGCTCTGCCACACTATGTATGATAATTCTATCTATGATTAGGGATTGCATAATCCTAGACCTATATGTCACAGGACCAGAGAGGTAAGTCGGTCTTTCCCTTTGTTTTGTAGGACTCCTCCATATATTGTGTTCCACTAGCACAGGGGTTCTCAAACTGGGGGTTGGGACCCCTCGGGGGGTTGTGAGCTGTCACCAGTACAAAAGTTTGAGGACTACTGCACTAGTATCTTATCCAGTTGTTACAGTCAGAGAAAAAAGTTACTACATATGCCATATTTTTTCTTCTTTAGCTTCAGGCCTTTTGTAAGGCCATAAGTACAGGTATTGTATATAGCAAGGAAGGTCACTTGATTCTCCATGTATGTAAACACTACTCTGGATCAACAGATGGTTAGAACAAGGTGCCAGAGGCAGAAAATAGTCTTCAGTGAGAATATTTTTGAAATTAATTGTTTTCCTTCAATAGCTATTTTGGGATTGCTGAGTACAGATACTTGGCTGTGGAGAACATTCTGGCATGTGTCACTGGTTCCAGTCTTTAGTAAATCATCAGATTAGTCAGCCTCATTATGGATATAATCCATCTTTCATAAATAGGCATGAGACGCAGATATGACTTTGCTCTTACTAGGGAAGAGTTACTGAAGCCCAGAGTTCAATCACTATATGAATGATGAGAAACTCTACAGATTCTTAGCTAAATGTCACAGACCAGTTGAAGTCTAAATTTCTGTGGCCATTTATGTCCACAAATACCCAGTGAGGTCAATGGATAGCAGTATACCTAAGGTGAGAATTTACTCCAGAATTTCTCATATTCCTAACATTCATTATGCAAATATACTGTTCTGTTCACAAAGCTTTCCTTCTGTGTGATACCTGCTTTAAACATCCCAACTGATAAATACAAAACACTAGTTTGTGTATAATAGAAAAGTGAGATTTTGCCTGCTCGAGCTAGTATGAGACATTCATTCTGAATGATTTGCTGTACAAAACTGCATGCCATTGCTGCCTTCACATCTGGTTTATTTAGTTTACAAGGAATGACATTTAAGAGAGAAAGTAGGTTTTTTTTTTTTTTTTTCTGCTAATTGCATCAGAACTTGAGTTAACCGCTTCAGAATATCCAGATGCCTAGGACTGGAAGTGTCTGGCATCAACTTGCAAGTGCAAATTCAGTGTTACTGGAAAAACTAGCCTTAACGCATCCACTGTACTCATTACGTACCATACAGCACATGATGTCTGATATGTAAGATCACCAGCTGGTGTAAGAACCATGTAACATGTGGGCAAAAAGGAGTTGGATGAGGACAGTTTCTGATTTGGGTGGGTTTTTAAAATTTCCTGTTTTTGGTGTTGATGGTGTCAGATTCCTGATGTCGTTTGACTCTATTGTAGTAATTTAATTTTTTTTTCCCCCTCAACTGTCTGTTTAGGACCTCTGTATTTAGCTCTATTCTATCAGTCCGCACTGACTCCAGACTTCATTGCTGTAGCAGTGATAATTATGTGTGTCTGCTTTTGGTCTCTAGAGGGTTCTGTGAACATGTTTGTGTTGGTTCACATGGGGCTGAGTGTCAATGAAGGGTTATTCAAACTGAAAATCAAAGTTGAAACTTGGGTAAAATTACCATGTCACATAACTTCCATTAGTTGCAAACCTGCCTGTTGTCCTAGGCTGCCCCATCCTTTTTGCTGCTATCGGATGGGGATCTTGTTGGAGGGTAAACAGCTGGATCACTCCCCCTCACCTTCAGTCTTTGGGAATCCTGCAAGATGGCTCCACTCTATTCCCCCAAATCTCTGGAATATCTTCTAGAGGGAAGAAATTTTACTTGCCCTCCTGTCTCATCTCACTGGTGATTTGGATGAGGCAAGAGTGGAGGCTTACAGAACAGATCATAGAAGGGCATCCCAAACCACAAGGGACAGCATAGAAGACAACAGGGAGACACTTATGAGAGAAGATGACAAGACTATTGAAACTAGCATCACTGAATTTACCTCAGTCTGGTGTGGAAAGACACCTTTTGATTATATCACACTACTGTAACAATTGCCTCTTCTCATTGGGAAGAAGGTACCTTCTCCTCCACACAAAACAAGTATAGGACCTGAGGGAAATGAGATTCCATATTAGGATACTCATCCCTAAGACTGTTATAGCTGTTAGATGGCTGTGCTCAAGGAATATGGTCTTATCTGTGTGGATAAAATCCCAAGGTGCCCATATGTTTTGAGTCTAGACTGCAGCTACTCATCTGCTGGCACAAATAACAAACTTTGTGGAATCACTGACTTCACTGGAGTGCCACCCAAGGTTCATTTGACCCATTATGTCTGAAGAGAGTGAAATCAAAAAGATGGCTGTGATTGACTGCTTTTATGTTGTGTAACCTTGCAAAACATTGCAGCTGCATCTAGTACTCCACATTTCATTTTCTAGCTGAGGTCACTACTCTGAATTTGTTTGGTTTAGGGTGTTTCAGATTCTGGAGACAGATTAAAGCTTGTTCGCCATAGCTCTGCTTTTTGTCAAATATCAGCTCTGCAACTAACACAAAAAGAGAGCTTGCAATTGCAAGCTATCTATTCAAACAGATCTTTAAACTATTTCATACAAGGAAATTAAATAAAGAAATGATCAAAAACTGAATGAATCATCCTTGTGTGACTCATAGTAAAAGCTTTTGCTAAGTGGTTGTCACAAGTAGCTCATCTGAATCATCTGCAACAATCTTTCAGGAAGGCAAAGTTGCTGGCTTTCCCTGAACAATCACATATTGACTGATAGTTAAATAATACAACTAGAAGTTTCCGAAAATAGCAGAAATGGTCTGAGCTGTGGTTTTTGTATTCGATGCCTAAACTTCTAAATGATCTAACATAAAAAAAAAAAACCTACACAAAAAGAACATTGAGGTTGCAAAAGTATGCACTCAAAAGTTAGGAAATGCTAGTATTAAGGCATATGAAGTCACCAGAGAATTTATTTGCCAAACTAACATATCTACTGATCACATGGGAAGTAGGGTTTTGTGGAGGCTGATGACTTTGGCCAGACTCGGTTTTCAGAGTAACCGCTGAAGGCACACTCCTGACATCAGAATGGTCCACTCAATCCTCACCACTTGTGAAATTTTAAGCCCTTGCTGTAAAGCATAGAAGCATTAGAGCTTCTCAGCTAAATGGTTGTAAGATTTCATTTAATATGGAAAATTCATGCATTTTTCCTTAATTGGAAATGGCTGAAGTGCTTTAGCAGAAACTTCCCCAAAAATTCAGCCAGTCAGGCACCCAGCATAGCAACCCTTCAGCTCAAATCACTAAAGTTTGGCAAAGTTACAAGCAACTGAAAACAGGATCTTGTAATGGAAAATGTCAGGCAACCTTAACTACAAGATGGTACAACCAGCTCTTTCTATGGTATTGAGATTTGTTTTTGACAGGTATGACAGGGTTAGGGAAGACCTCGTCCAGTGCGGGATGAGTGCGCCCCGCACAGCCTCCTAAACCCGAGTCAATATACTTGCCCTTCTTAGTGGGGTAATGAGGCCTAATGGCTAAAGTCAACATACTCAGCCTTAATAGCTGGGCAGTGCAGCCCAAAGTCAATAGGGTTGCCCCGCTTAGTGGGGCAGTAAGGCCTAGCAGCCAGCATCAGTCGGGATGGGGGATGCCATGCACAGGAAAGGGGGTAGTGGCCCAGGTAGGTTGGTCCAGGCCCTTCCTCTCCACCAAATCAGGGCCCTGGTGGTGGCAGGGGCATATGCCACTGAGTCAGTGGGGAGTTGTGGCGGGGGGAAGGTTATGACCAAAACACACTGACTCAAAATTCCAGTTCACCCCCTGGGCTGCTTCCTACTGTAGTTCTCGTTGTCGTGGTCTGGGCGTCTCATCTCTGGATTCTCCAGTCTGTGCTGTTCCTGGCAACTCTGGATGTAGCGAGGTCTCTGTAGGTACCTTGGCATCTGCCTGGGTTATGGCATCTCTGGCAGCCTTGGGCTTCAGCTGATCCTTGGCTGGAGCCAGCAGGGTATGCCCTTCCTCCCCAGTGGTCAAGCCCAGCTGAGCTGCTCCCTTTTATACCAATGCACCTGGAGCATGCCCAGTAGAGTGAAGGGGGCATGGTTTCCTCAGCCCACAATGTAGGGTTACACTGGATGGGGAAGGGTTAACCCTGTCACAAGGGGGCTAAATTGTGGGTAGAAATCTGAGCAGTTGGGCAGTTGCTTTGAGTTTAGGAACAGATAGTGGGAGGTGCAGCAATTCAGATTACAACCACAGTTGAACTAAAGTGCAAAAATACAGGATCACATTTTGTGAATGCAAACTGCCTCTGCAACAAGGCATACCCTTTCTGAAAATGCGTTTTATCCTATGTACTGTGGCTCCTTATGTCTTGTAATTCACCAGGTATTCACAATCAGAAATTCACAGGTCAATGTTTTGACTCTGAACTATGGATTCCTCCTTGGTCCTACACCACGGACATAAGCTGAATTGAATCAAGGGTAAAACCTGCTTCTGATGCCATCAATTTTCTCTTGCAAAATACTCAAAAAAGAAGCTATCACATTCTTGTCTGTATATAGCCTTTTATCCCAAGGATCCCCTTTCACTTTATAAAATTCACAATAAATGTTTGTTTTTTTTCTCTTTAAGAAACTTTCCATACCGCATCAAGAAAAATAAATGCCAGATTTGTGGCTTTCTTAGTTGGCTAGGGTTTTTATGATTCCGAATTTATGAATCCCTTTATGATTCTCTTCCTTGGCAGCTGGTCAATTTTCCTTCTTTGCCTCTGGATGATTAGTTGTTTTGCCCCCATGCCTTCTGTAAGATCATTTTTTGCTCTGCAAAGAGACCCTGTTCCTACATATTGCTTCCTTTCTGTTGTTAGATCCTTTTTTCATGTTTCTTCTACTTCTGTCAGACCCTCAACATTCTTAAGCTAATTTCCCCTTTCTTCCCCCCCCTCTTGTCCCTCCTAGGTTCCCCTTGCTTCCCCTTTTGCCTGGTTTACCTGCATAAATCATCTGCTCACTTGTGCTATTTCCCATCACCACCAATGCTCGGCAGCATAACTTCCTAATGCCATTCATTTTCAGCTGTGTTATTTCTGGACCCTGCCAGCTGTGATGACTTGACTTGTATTTCCAACAAGCTTTTCTGTTCAGTTTCATCTTTAGTTTGGAGGCATGTGCTCAGGGACACTTTGTAATCACTTCTGTACAGCACACACCTGTACCCAAGTGTGTGTGAAATAGAAAGGAAGAGCTATATATTTCCAGCTTGTTAGGTATTAAACAGGTTAGACAGGAAATGGGGACTCTGTTATCTTCACTTTTGCAGATCTTTATTTTATAAACAACATTTTCTCAAAGGAGTAATAAATGAGGACAGCGACAAGAAGAAGGATTAGCAGGCTCTTCTCAGTGTGAACCTTTGCCAATAACAAATTTATCAGGGCAGTGCATGCGCAGGGTGCTTGGCATAGTGTTAATTTTGTTGCTACTACCAAAATTAACTATGCTCTATTTTGTGTTCTTTCCAATTTTATATCCTTGATTACACATTCATAAAACTGTCCTTTCTTCCAAGCATAAATACAACTGCTTTGAAAATATAATTGTGTGTGTTTATCAAGCACCTAATTTGTTTTAGTTGCCAGCTACTAATTACATGTGAAATTTAAATGAATTGTGGGTCATATATATCTTTTTAAATACTAGAAAGAAAAATTTTCAAACCCACAAAACTGAACTTATGTTTCAACATGAAACCCATTCAGAGACAGGTGAAGCATACATTAAATTTTCCCCCAGCTCTAGTCAGAGAAAACAAATATTTGGGTTGATAACTCATTTAATTTATTAAAAATACTGAGTGAGTGTACCTTCCATTTAAGTGAATTGTTTGGTAGCCTGAAGAGGTGTTTCTCTCTTGCGCGCTCTCTCTAGTTTAGTTTATATGTAATCTCTTTTTATCACTACTGAATTTTGTTTGTACTATCGTAAAGAAAATCAAATGCAAAACAAACCAAAAAAGCTTCAGGATCTGGCTTTATACACCATGTAGTTCATTTTACATCTCATCCATTTTCTGAAAGAGATGTAAATTCCCTTGTGCTTCTGAGTTGGGTTATTGTACCATCTCAATCCATTCAAAGTAATAAAATGAGATTTAATAGACTGTTAGCTAATTGTTTAGGAAACATGGAGTTCTAATCACTGTGACAACCACAGATCTGGGAGTAGAAAGCAGAATTTATTTTGCATAAATAACTCTTGCAGAAATTTGGTATTATCTAGCTAGTAGCAACTTTCACTGATGCTTACAGTATTAGAAATAGTACTTAGCATTTATAGCATTCTGCATCGTCAAAGCACTCAACAAAAACGAACTAAGCTTCACAACACTTTGCCAGGTAGGTAGTTAAGTATATACAATTCTTTTCACTTAGAATACCACCTGTCTAGAAAGAACTCGTTCCGTTTTCAAAAAAGGGACTCGGGCTTATTCAGTTGAATTTTTCTAAGTGGAGCAGAGATTCTTTTACAAGAAAACTAGAATTTTTTCTGGCCAGGCCTGTGTGTCATCCCCATTTTATAGATAGGAAACTGAGGCACAGTGGGGCAAAGGTCATAATTTTCAACATTGGTTGCCTAAAATTAGACAACTAGATCCATGGTTAGACACTTAAATAAAGTGAGTGTTCAGCACTTGTGAAATTCAGGCCACATCTACTTTTGATGTCGCAGTATATTTTCAGTTTGTAACTTTTTAGGTTAGTGTGTACAGGAGGATAGGGCATCAATGGCTGAGAGCCAAGAGGGTCATGGATGCAACCCCATGCTCTGGGTGTCCGTAAACCTCTGACTACTAGAAGCTGGAATTGAACAGCAGGGGATAGATCATTTGATACATTTGTATGTTCTGTTCACTCTCTCTGAAACATCTGGTAGTGGCCACTGTCGGAAGACAAGATACTGAGCTAGATGGACTATTGGTGTGACCCAGTATGGCCGTTCTTAAGTTCCCCTGGAGGGAAGAGGGATAGAGAAGGATGGATGGGCAAGAGATTATAATGGTGTTACCTGTATCTTGTGCTCAGGAAATATCCCAATTATATTATCCATCTCTTCTCTCCCCTCTTCCCCCCCCCCCCCCAATATTAAAAATCTCCTCTGCCGCTCCTACCAGCTAATCGGAGATTTAGGCAAAGTTTATCTTTTAAAACTTTACACTGAAAATATGCTGCATTTCTGCAGAAAGATGCACAAAAATAATTAATGCCCATTCTTGGGTTTCTGAGATGGTTAGAAAATATAGACAACTGGGAGTGGAATACTTCAATTTCTGCTGGTCTTCACTCTGAATTTTTTTGGGGGGAAGTCTGAAAGCATATTTTTAAATTCAATAACCACTTAAACATCCAATATCAACCATTGTACAGAAGCTACTTAGCCCTACATAGATTATGTAGAACGGCCCAAACTGATTCTGATACATGTTAATTCTGCTGTGGGTTCTTTCAAATAATGCATGATGGCATGTACATTTCTATAAATATTTGGGAAATGATCAAATTACGACCTAGTTTGAGTTTGGATATTGTTGGTTGTATGGGAAACTCCATAGTCCTGTTTGGGCTCTGCTAGCAATATTCCCCCTAGAAAAATCCATCTCTTCATTTGAAACCTGAGAGAATTTCAATTCCTGCCCAGTGTCATAATCCTTGTGTTCCTTTTATGATTGTCTGTTTCCATATAATATGGGACATCCTTGCAATGAAGAAGTGTTACTGCCCTAAAAAATCCACACACACTCGATATTTGGGTACCACTTACTATTCTTAGACAGGCAAATGCAGATGCCTTGAAGCCAGAAATTTTATTAATCTTTTGGTCTCTAATTAGAATTTGTGGTGGTTATGTTGGCCTTTCAGTGGGCCTGATCCAAAGCCCATGGTGGTTAGCAGAAAAACTCTCATTAACTTCAGTAGGCTTTGATTCAAGTCCTGAGGGAATAATCTTGCCTTTTTTATACTTTATTCCATAGTCACTTCTGTATAATTTTGTATTTACTACTTGCCTCTGTTACTCTCCTCTCCCTGCCCCTGTCGACAAATACACATTTTCAAAAGTAAGAAGCACTGGATAGTTCTCAAAGAGGAGACACTTTTGGGTCATTATCTCCTCAGTCAGAACAGATAGTATGGCTCACCTGCTATTAACAGTGAGAAAAGGTTATTTATGAAATATCATTTAATGAACTTACAGATGTCCAAAATGTAAGGTATAAGTATTACCGTACAAAAGTGTAGGAATCAAATGTTCCCACACATAATGGGGGATCAGATTTCATTAATAAATTACATAGTCTCCATAGGTTTTTAGCACATTGTGCTTGGAAGCAGAACAGAGCAGTTGTGCAAATTAAAATGTAATAAACTATAAAAAGAATGAGAAGCAGAATGGAAAAGTGTTGGCTTCATCTAACCTCAATATACTTGTGCATATAGAATGGTGCCTGAACTTTTATTTGGCATTAAGTCCTATTTAAATATTTGTTCCATACTGAGCACACATTTTTCTATCTCTAACATTCTTCATCCCCTACCTTCACCCCTTTAATTGTACTTGAGTTAGGAACATACATCTCCAACTGCAATATTACTAAAATATATGATTATAGTGACTTCAGGGGAGTCAGTCTGGATATACTCCAATATAAATGAAAACCAGTTACAGCCCATAGTGTTCAAATATTGGACACATCTCATTAGCTTAATACTCTTTTAATCTATCAGAAAAACAGATTAAAGGATCACTTCAGGCCTGTACGAAAACCCTGGTAATTATTGGGTTGGAAAGGACCTCAGGAGATCATCTAGTCCAACCCCTGCTCAAAGCAGGACCAATCCCCAATTTTTGCCCCAGATCCCAAATGGTCCCCTCAAGATTGAACTCACAACCCTGGGTTTAGCAGACCAATGCTCAAACCACTGAGCTATCCCTCCCCCCAGATAATAACTGTATTTTCCCTGTGTTTTGGCCTACCTCAGAATATTTAGTTATCCTTTTCCACTAATAGAAAAATCCATGGGGCTCTCATCTTCAATTTCACCAAAACTCAATATGCTGAAATATTTCAGTATACTATGCAATTTGAATGCTCATTCTCATGGCAGTTCAGTTAACCTCCTGGAGCTCCTGGGCCTAATGTAGAAATGTTGCTGTCCTTCCTGTTCATAATCACTATTTGCAAACAGCTTCACCTACATGATGCAATCCCATGAGTGCTTAAATGCTTTCTATGGGCCTAATCTTAAATCCTCATTTCCTGAGTGAGGCCTGCAATACACATCTTGGCTTGCATATGAGCTGTTTCCATCATGACCTGAAAGACTTTGTTTACTTACCAAGACCTGAGTTCAGAGTTATCAGCTTCTCCTGCAAGAGGAGGCCATTCGTATGGACCTCACATCACTGACACCTAAAGCAGTGCAGAGTTGTTTTCATTGCACTGTTAGGTGTTCCTGGTGGTGTCAGCTGTAACAGGAGAAACTTAGCACCTACATCAATATGGAACCAATTTTCAGCTATTGTATGCTGTCTTAAGGCCTTGATCCTATGAATGAAATTTTCATTCGTAGGATCAAGGCCTTAAGTGACAAATTAAGGCCCTGATCCTACAATTGACAGTTTGTGGGAAGAGTGCTATACCCATATCAAGCCCCACTGACTGAAGTCAATGGGGCTCCATAAGGATACAGCATTTCAGTCACATGCCATCAGTTGTAGGACCAGGACCTTAATTTGTCAGGTAAGGCTTCGATTCTCATTGAGTTTCAACAGGAGTTGGGTACCTAATTTTCTTAGGGCCCACTGAAAATCCCAGCCTAAGTCTATGCATGCATTCTATTACAGACGGAGTGTTAAATTGCATACTGTTTGTCTTACCCATTCATTCCTCTGAAAATTCATTCGAGCTAGGGTCACTAGCAGCATTTCAGCAGTATTTCCCCATATGAACTATAAGGAATAGCGCTGAAGCCAGCAATATTTCTTCAAGTGCAATGAACTTTCCCAATGTGCCTACAGGGAGTCCTCAGACTTATGGCACCCAGCTTACATCGGATGACACTTACGATGCTTTTCAATTGACTGTCCGTTTTGCCCCTACGATGGTGGTTTCGCCCTTACGGTGCTCGATTTTCATAAGGTTCCCTTGAAATCCCTTCCGGGTTGCATTTTACTGGTATGGAGCTGGAAGGGGTCACTTCTGATTGGCTTTGAGGCAGCAGGGTAGCTTGTTGCTGGGTAGGGTTGCCACTTGTTTTTGTTTGGCTCCCGGCCCCAGCCCATCAGAAAGCTTGAACAGTGATTGGCTGAGGCTCAGCATGTGTGCCATTCTCCCTGGCTTTCTGAGCCTGTGTTGCCAGCATTCTGAGCAGCATATGTGAGTTTGTGTTTGAATGCTGTTTACAAATTACAGTGTACAGTAAATACATTGATGTTGCAACATTAGTCATCTATAATTCACTTAGTACAAAAATCTGGGTTATTGTGGTGAAAATAAGGTATCAAGCCTTGGTTCAGGAACCAATCTCCTCCCTTCGGATCATTGATTCCTATGGGAAAAGCAGTTTCGACTTACAACGCAATTCTGAGGAACGAATTGTGTCGTAAGTCCGAGGACTCCCTGTACTGTAGTCTTTCACTTCACTGTAAAATAAATCTAAAATTTAATTGAAATATGTGGTAAATTCCATGTGACAGAATCTAATCCAATCTAAGTGATGCTTAGTGTGACTATACTGGCCATTCACTTTGAAATGGAAAAGAGCAGGGTCAGAATTCAGGTTGAGTGGCAGAAGCTTGTCGTATCAACAGATCTACAGTAATTATGACTAAGGCTACATTTTAATCACGGGTATTTTTACTAAAAAGTCACGGGCAGTAAACAAAAATTCACGTCCTGTGACCTGTCCATGACTCTTTCTATATCCCCATGACTAAAACTTGGGGAAGGGCAGCTCAGGAGCTGGCGGTTCCTGGCCAATGGGAACCATGAAGCCAGCACTGGGCGGAGGCAGCGTGCAGAGCTGCCTGGCCACGCCTCTGCCTAGCAGCTGAGAGAGGGGGATGTTGTCGCTTCTGGGGACCCCCCAGGTAAGCGCTGCCCTGAGCCCGCCTCACCCCATCCCGTGCCTAAACCTTCTTCCCCCTCCCACACACAAACTGTGCTGCTGCAGGGGTTGGGGAGCTGAGACTGCCCCAGCAGCAGCCGTGCAACTGGTGCAGGGGGCTGCCTGAGCCAGGCGCACCAGCCGCTGCAGAAGTCACAGAGAATCATGGAATCCATTACTTCCATGACCTCTGACAAACTCGCAGCCTTAATTATGACACAAGCAATGTTACTGTCCAACAGTGAAATTTCATTGAACAAGGACATTAATATTTGGTTTCAGAAAAGGTGTGTAGCTTAATTAAAACAAGTTTCCCCTTCTCCATGCTGAAGTTTGTCTGTAGCTATGTTTGATTAAGCAGATGAACAACTGAGACTGGTGCCAAAACATTTATTCTGTATAGAGAAGCAAACTCTCCTGTTGACTGATCTTTTCAGCTCAGAAACATTGACCATACAAGTTTAATGCTGGATTGAAGGAACAGACAATTTCATGGATGAGAAAGATATAAATCAAGACTTGACAAGTAAAATTAGCAACAGTGTGCCAAAGGGCTGGAGGGGAGCAAATATCTAGAGGCAAAAATACCATAAGGGGTAAGAAGCAGGGGAATAATGGACTAGGAAGATAGGGTCTGATTCTCATTTTACATGAGTGTACATCAGGAGTATCCTGACTGTAGTCAGTGGAATTGTACTGGTGTAAAACTGGAGGAAGGGAGGAGAGATTCAGACTCGTCATTCTGCTTATTTAACTGATGGATCAGGCATACTGTGTACAAGTGCTTCAGAGGATCTTAGCTTTATGTAAGTTGGATTTATAAAGTCCAAACAATCTCATCCCCAAATAGTGGCTTCAATAAAATGTAACTCATCCTATAGATGCCTCCTAAATAGCAAAAAAATGCTTATTTTCATCTGTTTTTGGTTTACATCGAGCCAATGTTACTGTGTGAGGGATTTCTGAGGTAAAATGTGTGATGGAAAAGATACTTTAATATAAAATGGATTCCTATGAACACTGATCTTTGGTGTCCACTGCAATTTCCTGAAAACTCCCCAGATAAGAAAAGCTTGGTGTGACTGATGCATCTTTTGTTATTAAAACCCATCTGCAAAATGTTAATATATCAGTTTCATCTCTGCAATGATAAAGAAAAGAACGGCCTGAGTTTTGTTCTTTTATTTGTTAAAAATCAGGGTGTGTGAAGGTTAAGAGCCTGATTGTGCCATAGGTAGTACCATTTATTTGACCACAGGCAGTACACTTATTCTGCCTTGGTGAGTACAAAAGGCAGAATTGGGCTCTAGAACTCTGCTTCTGTAATGAACTCCATGCTGAAAGACCCCTGCAGCCACAAGGAAATCTATTAAAGCCATTGATATGTACGCTGGTGCAAGGATCTGCCCACAAGGAGTTTGCTGCAGGGTCAGGCCCTTAGCGATTTTTTTACATTGCAAATGCAGAATCAGTCTTGGTTACGAAGGAAAAGTCCTTACTGAAAAGTCCATTCTGGCTGGGCCCTTTATGTTGCCATCTGAATTAGCTATATCGAATTGTGTGAGCCATGGTAGCCTGGAGCAGCACTAGAGATATTTTTAGCATTCAGCACCACCACTAGTGGAGCAGAAAAGGGGAAATTGGAAACATACTGTGAGTGGAACCACAACAAAACATCACCTTCAAAATTTGCTAAACTATTTCCCAGTTATTTGCAAAAATCATGTGAGACTGCTGCATCCCTACCCCATTCTCCACATAAGACACACCCTGAACAAATGTCCCCACTCAGTACCAGAGCTTGGCTTTCTGTCGGTCCTTCCATGGCTCACCCTCTGCACGTTCCATGGTAGATCTTTTACAAACCGTGGTTATTTTGGGGGAGGTGCATCCCTTTGGAAAAAAAAAACTGGTGAAGATTCTCTCCACAAATGTTCACAAACACTACAGCAGGGAGAAATTGATAATAAACAAGTAAGTGCCAAGGAAGCGGAGAAATCTCTTATGATTGTATACAAAACTATTGCCGGAGGCTGAATGAGGACAATTTTCCAAATGGTGAGAGAGATGAGTTTGAGACAGTAGAATAGTCTCCCAAGGGAAACATATATTTTTGTTTTATATGAATGTAGTGCACAGAGACACCAACCACAACCAGAGCTCCACTGTGCAACATGCTGTACAAACACATAAGAGAAACCCTCTAAACAGGCAAGATAGACCAAGAAAATGTTTTCCCCAATTTACAAACAGAGAACCGAGGCTTGGAGAGATTAAATGACATACTCAAGGACACAGAACTTGTGGCAAAGCCAGAAATTGAACCGGGGTCTCTTTGCTCTCAGTCCAGCTTCTTAAACACAAGATTATTTTTCCATATCATTTAATGAGACTATTTTTTATACATGATTAAGAACTGGAAAAAAATCAAGAGCACATGCAACTGCTGATCTCTATAATAAAAAGCACAAATATATCTGGGAGCAGAATTTGGCCCATTGTAGAGAACAAATCTGCTGTGGCAAAAGGATGGACAAAATGGGTTTACAGGTCTTTTCTATTTCTAGCTTCTTTGTTCCCTCTCTTCATAATTTCTTCATTGTGATGGTGAGTGCTGTTGATCAGATCAAGAGCATGTGACTCAGCCAATTGAAAACACAACTTTAACCTTCTGCTCTTGCAAGCTCTGTGACATGTACAGCTTTGAGTTTTAATAATCTTGACAGCAAGGCATAGCTGAGAAAATTCAACAGACCAGGAGAATTTGAAAAACTATGCTTAAAGTGGGAGGCTTTTCATTTTCAGTCCATTTCACAAAACCAGTAAAAGGCAAATTGCAACAGGTTTATATATGACACATGTGGTGCAGTACTAACAAAAGGTTTATCTGGATTACCCATCCCCCCCCCGGAGGAGAATTGGGTATTTTAGGCTAGCCTAATGATTTTGTGAGTCTAAGAACCAACCCTCCCCCAGCCCTTAAGCTTAGATCTAAGAGAATGCCTGGATAGCTTTTTGTTTATAGTAGCACCAGGAGGCCCTAACTCATATCAGGGCCCTATTATGCTAGCTATTGTACAAAATAGAAAGTGACACAGTCCCAGGATCAAAGTGTTTACAGTGTGAGGGCCTGATTCTACTATGAACTCTGCACCCACACAGACTTCAATAGGATTCTGTGAAGGCCAGTTTTCCACCTAGATAGTTCTCACTACAGTGTGAGGGCCAAAATAATAGGCCAAACAGACCCAGAGTGGGAAAAGGAAGTATTACATATCGGGGACTGAGACACAAAAGACTTGCCCAAAGTTAAGCAGGAACTTTTTGGCAGTGCCAGGAATTGGACTCAGATCTCCAAGGCCCAGTCCAGTGCCTTAACCACAAAAGATCATAGTCAGTGCTTTTTAAAACTAACCAAAAAGGATGACAGATGTCCAGCAGAAGCAGAGACCCTAATCGGAAGACAAATAATACCTTTCTCGGCGACTATCATTTTTCAAAAAGGAAAGGAAGGTCCCTTAGCCGTTTACACTAACGTGGTTATTGGCACTGCAAATCTAATGACATGAAAGACTTAACTGGGCTTGCAGTCATAATATACCAGCTAAAGCCTTCTATCTGTTTGATGGAGCTAGATGCTGGAATTAAGGAATTGATGTATTTGATTTACCTGTGGCTAAAATATTATATTCTTTTCTTACTTGCCTGCAGTTGGTTACCGACAGAGCAGTAGCAATGAAAAACCTAATGGCCACCACCTCTCTCCCTGCACTCTTTTTCGCTGAGAGGGACCAAAAAAGGATCATCTTGGTTATGGTACTTCCACATCCAAGCTTTCCTAGAGAAAGGAGGCAGAATCTGTCGTGGCAATGGGAGGCTAATACCCAGGGGACTTCCCTTTGCAGCTCCGGAGAAGCAGGTAGGACAGCTGCACTTACTTCTCATGGAGCATTAATACAGAGAGTGGCCTTTTGGGGAGGAGCTGCTGCTTAAAAGAATTGATATGGCTGTATGCACACTGGATTGGTTGTTTGGCTTTGTTGTGGAAATGTCATAATTATGGCCCATATGTATAGTGAATGAATTTGGACAAGCCAGGCTAATACTTACGCTTAATTAACTGGCTTTGGCCTTGTCTGTCTTTGACGTGAGTATTGTCTTATTGATTCATCCTTATGTGGAATTGCTGTAAATAATGCTTACAGCTGCTGTGTAGGACAAAGGTGATGTTTTGATCATGGAACATACTGTGTTGAAGGACATAGATAAGAGGAAGTTAATCACAACAATAAATACACTAAAGGTACTAGCAAAAAATCCCTAAGCTGGGGAGAAAAACAGGAAAGTCCTTACATTGAGTAAGGTGACATTATGACCCGAAAATAGCATGAACAGCAAAAATTTATATAAATGATGTTTGCGCATGTGTAGTTTATGGGTTATATAAGACACAGTGCTTAATGCTGATTGGATAATTAGATCATGTGGAAAGGTATAAATATGTTGGAGTGTAAGAGGATAATCAGAGCTTTGTAGGAGGAATCCATCATGAGCCACCTATGCACCAAGAGGAGGTAATTGATCAATACCTTTTTCTGTTTATCTCTCATTCATTGCATTTATAGTAACTGTAAAATGCAAGGCCAGACTTTTGGTTCAAATTGTTTGACTTAATAAACCTGAGTGTGTCAGCCCCAAATGCATAGTAATCCTGAGTCAACAGTGGTTTGGACCTTGTTTGAATGAACAGCACCACGAACTGAGGGGCCCTTACGAAGAGACTTCTTTGCTGCTGTTTCTCTAAAAGGTCAACAGGAATGTTTCTCAAAAAGAGAGCTTCTTGGGTTTAGGACCAAAAGGGCCCAACCATGGGGTTCAAGCACCTTATATTGCTCCCTCTCTCCTCATTTGGCAGGCTCCCACAACAGACTCCTGGTACAGAGTAGCTGAGGATTAGTCAAAATAGTTCCTACAAGATTTGTCTTGAATCATGTCCCTAGACACTGGACTTTTTCTAAGTTTGGGATCAGCGTAGTTTATGGGAAACTCACTTTACTTATCCCAGATTCCTCCTCTTTGAAACCCTCTATTCCTGGCTTTTAGCCTCCTATATTTTAATTTAGGGCATATCTGGACTGAATCTCTTGGTTTAAAACAGAGAAGGATCTGGGGGAAGATGACATTTTGACTCTTACAGAGGCTATTGCACCAATGTTGTCTTGAGACTTCAAGAGTCTCTCTCAGTTAAGAGTGTGAGGCTTGCTGATCAGAAAGAACAGGGGGTGGAATTTTCCCATAAAGAAACTACAGCTGAAAAGCACATTAGACTTAGAAGGTGGGTGGGAAAAGGTGCTGTATCTAGGAAAAGGTTAATAAGGGAATAAAAGATTTTACTTTAGGGAGGGAGGAGAAAGAAAATGCCATGGAAACAGAAGAGCAACTGCTTTGGAAACAATAAGAAAGTAATGGAAAAGCCAATCTTTCTCAAGTAATGGCCACCACAGGACTTCTAGCAGAGGGGGAAGATTTGAAACATACTTCATTCCATTATTTTTATTGCTAAGCAACACCCATCACATGTCAAGATCATTAGAGTCTGAGGAAGCAATGAAGGAAATGCAGGGTAAGCAGGGCCAGATTAATTCTCCTGTGGACCTGGGGCTATTAGATTGCGTGGGGCCCCTGTATACGAGTCTTTTTCCTGGGAGGGAGTTTGGTGCAGGAGGGGGCTGGGGCAGGGGATTGGGGTGCAGGAGAGTGTGGGGTCTGGGAGGGAGTTTGGGTGCAGGAGGGGATTCTGACCTGGGGCAGGGGATTGGGGTGTGGGGTCTGGGAGGGAGTTTGGGTGCAGGAGGGGATTCTGACCTGGGGCAGGGGATTGGGGTGCAAGAAGGGGTGCAGGGTCTGGAAGGGAGTTTGGGTGCAGGGTGTGTGTGTGTGTGTGGGGTGCAGGGTCTGGCTGGGAGGTGCTCACCACATGTGGCTCCTGGCCAGCAGGGCTCAGGCTGGCTGCCTGCCATAGCCCCATGCCACTCATAGCCCCAAGCACATCTCTGTGGCCCCTGCGGGGAGGAAGGCAGTGGCCTCTGTGCGCTGCCCACTCCTTCTCCCCCCCAGCACCACCCCCATAGCTCCCATTGGCCAGTTCCTGGCCAATGGGAGCTGCAGCAACAGTGCTGGGGGCGGGGGCAATGTGCATAGCTGCCTCTCACCCCCCACCAGGGGCCGCAGAGACTGCCAGCAGCTGACCACTTCCAGGAGCAGAATGGGACTATGGAAGGCACCCAGCCTGCATAAGCACCCCTTTTAGCGGCCTGGAGATCGCTGCCTGTGATTTATTTTTGCGGGGCCCCCCTTGAGCTGGGGCCCTGGGCTGCAGCCCCTAAAGCCCCTGCCTTAATCCAGCCCTGGGGGTAGGTGGCACAAGTACTCATTAAAACAAAGAGGATAACTTGTTACACACACAATTACAAAATGAAGGAGCCTGGCAAATTGGAGAAACATGTTGAGCTTCCTCATTCTCTGCTTAGCACCCAACCCAAGTCAAGGTTAGAGTTGCTTTGTGGCAATAGTCCCTAAAGGACAGCTGAGGATAGCCAGAGCACAAAATGTTCCAGCCACTCCTACCCTGGACACACTCCTCCCTGCCCTCAGTATACGTCCTGAGCCAAGTGAACCCCTGCCTCAGTGGATGGACCCGCATCCACTTCCTTTGCACCACCTGAGCTGTGTGAAGGGAGCAGAGTGAGTCAGAACGTCTGTCCCTTTACTTCTACCATAACTACCATTGTTTGTCAGAGTGACAAGGATTTGAATCAAGTATCAGGGGGATTTGAATGATGGCATCTGTTCAACTTGGATTTAATCAGAGTGAAAAAGACCACTACAGCTCTAGCCATAGGGCTGAAGATTGACACTAGACTTGTAGTCTAGACCCTGGTGGTTGTGGTCAGGGCTTTGGATGCAGCAGAGGTCAATTGTCTGTTTCATAAAGATCTCTTTCATCATCACAAAGAGGACTATATCTCCAGAGTAGGAATTTCCTGCCTCTAGAATGAGGAGGATTTCAAAAGACAAAGGCTGCTCTAGCTGTGATCCATTCCTTTCCTGAAGAGACACACGTTTTGAATATGGAATGTGTTTGGACAGGATCCACAACGATCTGCTTGTTAATTCTGGCTGATAATTCTTGGCTACACCACCATTTTGATCAGTCAAGGGTAGGCACTTGGTCAGCGTGCGGAAATGGTGAGTCTTTAACGCAGATTAACACCTCCACCTTTATAACCTGGTGGAAATTCTTCTCCCCGGCTCTGAGCCCTGGGAGCTTCTGTGTTCACATCATTTTGGGAGTCAAACAGTTGGCTCTCCATAGCAATCAAGCAGGTAATAATTCATATAAAGATCCAGCTGTAATCAAAGATATAAAGTTTACACTCATTAGATTTTTACCTTGCTTCTAGTGCAGACAAATCAATTTCCCCAAGCTCTTATTCTGATTTCTATCCCACTGGAACTGGGGATTTACTCTGTGTTTGCATTGGTCTGCTCCCTGAAGTGCTGTTTCTCAGAACACCACCTTACACATCTATTTTTTTTTTTTTGTGGCCAACATTTCTACAGGGAAAGTAGCAGGTTGGGAATTTTCCATCAGAATAATTCTCTGATGGAAATGGAAAATGCAGTTTCTGCAAAATCAGAATTTTCCCAGGGAGAACTTTGATTTTGCTGAAAAAAATTGGTTTTTTTCCCCATTGGCAAAATTTGAAACAAAATATTTCATTTCAGGTCAGTTCAAACAGTTCATTTTCTGAATGGACACAACATTTTTATGGATTCCAAGCCCAGACGGGACCATTGTGATCATCCAGACTAACTTCCTTTTCTCTGTAAAAAGGTATCTAGGAATGCTGACCTTATAAGGAGAAACTCCTAAATTGTGTCTTGCACAAAAATGTCAAGGAGAAAAAAGAAACAATTATATTGAAAAGAATGTTGAATGTACATATAAAATATATACTCATGTAAAACCTCAGAGCAAAACCTCTACAGAGGTGATCTTGGGACCTGGATCCAGCTCAGAATTTTGTAGCTCAGGTTGTCTCTCTTTTAAGGATGTTTCTGTAATGAGGTAATGAAAAATAGACATAACCAGTAACAAAAATATTGCATTTATATTAAGCATGATGTACTATGGAATAGAAGTCTGCATGTGGGTGGTATGGAGACAGTGTATTGTGATGCAAATCAGAAGACCTGGTGCTTCAGGCACAGTGTTAAATTCAATTCAGTGCTGGAGGCAGAAATGTTCCAGATGTCATTTGGTCAGCTTCTTCTAGGGGTGGGTGGGTGTGTGTGTGTTTACACAGAAAAAGCAAGAGAGCTCTTGTTAGTTAACTCATTCAACAGAAGCAGCAGTAAAACTCCCTGAGATAGCAAATCACATGTAATTTTCTTTTTATCTAAAGCAGCCACTATCCCTGACATACCCAAAGTAAGAACTAGTAGAACTGGTGCTTGATGGTATAGATTTAGATAACTGACATTCTAAATGTATGTAGAGGGATTCATTTCTAGCCTCTTTCTAAAGACCATGATATCAGAAAGTCAAGGTAGCAGATACAAAATCATAACAATATTCAGGAAGATGGCAGAGTACAGAATTATTTGCAGAGCTAAGGACAAAGCTACTCTATTGCAGGAAGTAAGAGACAGTTGGATTAATGGAGTTTCAGTAAAAATAGCTGGTAAATGGAATCTGGATTTATCTTTCTACTTACTCCATTATTTTACATAGAGCTGGGTGAAAAGATTTTGATGACCGTTTTCCATCAAATATGCAGTTGCATCTAAATCAAAATGTTTTGTGGGGGAGTGTCAATTCTGATTAAACTTTTCAATGGGAAAAAGTCAATGTTTCATTTCAACCTTTATATTCCATTAAAATATAAATGTAACCTATATAATTGATCTTTTAATATGAGAAGTTCAAATGAATCAAAATGTTGATGGTCCCTTTTATTTTTAATTCTCACAGGAAACTTCAAAAGTTTGCCTTTTCATTCTGAATCTGATTGGGGGGAAAAAAATCGAAATGTCAGAAATTCCCACAGAACGGAAACTTCGGTTCTTGACCAGCTCTTATTGTACAGTTTGATTACCTCAAACATTAATGAACTTATCAGAACAATCCCCATGTGAGATAGGGAAATATCCCCATTTTAAAGGTGAGACTGAAGTATGGCAGTTAAGTGATTTTGCTCAAGGTAACCCAGGAAGTAGATCATAGAACCAGGAATTAAACCCAGCTCTTGTAGATGAAAATCCACAGCCTTAAACCAAAAACCATCCTTCCCTGGATGGCTTGGGAGATTGAGATGGAACCTCTGGCTCACTTGTCTGAACCCAGCCTTAGTCAGCTGTGTCTGAAAGCTTTTGCTGTCCAATAGCTGCTTAGTGGTTTATGTGGAACGTGTGGTAGTCCAGTTCTTAGTGGGTAAGAGATCATGTTGCAAAAATCCCACCCTTCAGTTAGGAATTATCACTATCTTAGTCATAGTCTTAGCAGAGAAGCCAAGGGTGAATGGCTGCAGTTATTGAATCGGTTTGTGTGTTGCTGTTGCATCCTGGAGGACAGATGTGCTATGTGAATAGATATAAATGGGTAGTTAGGTTCTGTGCCCACTTGTTCAGTGGCCAGTTGGATATTACAATAGTGGGTCACAGCATGGAAACCTTCGTCAATCCTTGGTTCTATGGATGACTTTTAGCATAAACAAATATATTTATCAGGAGTTGTTGGAATTATTTAGAAATATTATCAAATAAGATATTTGCATAGTAATAAAACTTCACGGCACTGATTTGGATTGAGTAAAACGGCATTGTACCTTCCTAAGGATATGGTCTAAAATGGCAACAGTATTACAGGCCTCAGGAAAACATTGCAAGGAAAACAGGTATTCTGCAGAACTCAGTGAGTACATTCTGTGAGGCCAGACACCCTTATCTGTTTTTTTAAAAGAACATGGCAGCCTATCATATTTGGTGTCGCATAGAAGTATAATTGTTTCTAAACTGGTTTCAGAGTAATGGCCGTGTTAGTCTGTATTCGCAAAAAGAAAAGGAGTACTTGTGGCACCTTAGAGACTAACCAATTTATTTGAGCATAAGCTTTCGTGAGCTACAGCTCACTTCGAGCTTATGCTCAAATTGGTTAGTCTCTAAGGTGCCACAAGTACTCCTTTTCTTGTTTCTAAACTGAATGTTTTCAAAACTTTCTATCTGTGATCAGTTCTGTGTTACCTTGATCTTTCTTTACTAAATCTGTACATGTACAACAACCCATAGGTGGGTTCTCACTGAGGGTTGAATCCAGGACTTTTGGTTCCAAAGCACAATTATCATGTGAGCTAAAAGACTAAGGCCACTACCTGGGTGCAACAGGAATCCATGCTGGGAAACAGACACCTGTTCCCAATGGGCTACATGAGAAGGGGATCTTTCCTCCTCAAGCTTCTGCTACATATTTTCTGATTTGATTATCAGATCACCCATTTGGTAGATCACAATCACTTCACACCACTATGTCTTCAAAGGGTCTTCTTATGGACTAATGTGCAATGTGTCTGAGTGCCATAGTCATGGAGCTTAAAGCCAAAAGGCACCACCAAGTCTAACCTCCTGTATATCACAGGGCACAAACACTACCCTGCGGCCTCACGCTAATCAAATTAAAACATACCAAACTTATTTGACCCATGTTAACTAAAGCTAAAGCCGTTTAAAACTAAACTTCCACACAGCTGTAAACAAAAATATATCCACATCACATATATAGACACCACATCTGTCACCATTCCAACTTCATAGCTAGAGATTTGCTCCAGCTGACAATGGAGAAGTGTGTCTCTAAGTAGATTCTAATCCATATAGGGCTTTAAAATCAATATTGACCACGTGAATTGCATTTGGAAATGAATGGGGAAACTGGCTCAGTCTTTCAAGCACAGCTGTAGCATGCTCTCTGCAGCTTAATATCCATAAGGCAGGATTCTAACGGGATGATAAATTCGACAGCTAAATAGGGAGCAGATAATTTGTTAAAGGGGAGTTCTGTGTGTGTGGATATGGTATGGCTCTAGGCACCCACACCCACACATAGCTCTAGGCACAAGCCTGTCTGTCTGTGTGTCTGTCACTCTCTAATTTTTATATATAAAAAATTATTTTGTAAATACATCTTTCAAAGTAGCCCAGAAGGAGCTGTCTTTACTTAAAGATGATCTGCAAAGGGAAAGAAAAATGGGCTTGTGTCTAGAGCTATGCAGAAGATGGAAGTTCTGTTACACGAAGGATTTTGAGATTTCAAATCTTAGCTTCATTCCAAAGGGGAGCAACCCCCCCCCCAATAAAATTCTCTAAGGAAAATTCAGAAAACGGTTTTCATTTTGGATCAATTGAAATATTGTTTTGATTTTCTGTTTTGTACTAAAATATATACAAAAGAGAATTTCAAAATGAAAAGCCATTTCAAAACAAAAAATTGAAATGTTTCATCCCAACACTGTTGAAATGGGATCGTTTGACATTGTAGGGACTTCTTCTTAAATGAAATTCCAGCTAAATTGACCTGATTTCGCACAGCATTTCAGTTTTGACTGAACTGGATATTCTGATGGGATCTGACTCTGTCAAGTTTTCTGCAACTCACTTTATGCATGTTCTTATTGTTCCTTTAGGATGTTGAAAGAAAACCTAAGTTTATCTCTTGTCTTATTTCTCTCCTCCCTCCCCCCTTTGCTTGCTTCTAGCATTGTAAATTCAGGTGCTGTTTAGCCTGGAAGAGTCTGTCTTTTGATATTAATGAAATGATGATGGCATCAGAGCCAAGAAACCGAAAATTGAGCATTTGAGGGAAAGAGTATTTTTAGCCACATGATTTCCCCCCAGTTGTCTTGCTATGACCCATTTAACTTCAGTGAGGAACAGTTTGGGGGAAAAAAGCCTTTTTTAAAGAATCAGCACCCTCGCTACTTCTCTTAGGCTAGGAGACCTAAAATGCATCCTTGGAGACCCCACAAGTCCTGTAGCAAAACCAGGGAGGACCTGATACTTCTGCTGTGAACAATACAAGCACTGGGGAGGGGGGGAATCTTTGCAGGCTTTCTTTATGCATCATAAAGAAGCCAAGAGGACACAAGCAAGTCATTTTTAAGGTTCGACATTTCCTGAGTTTCTAGCTAAAATATTGACTTTTCTTTTCATTTTTAATGGCTTGGGTTCAGTTTGTTGGTGCTGGAAGACAAACATTCTAGAATACATTTGGGTACATAGGAATCCATGGTAAAGGGTCCAACAAGGCAGTAAGTTGCTCCCTGGACTTGCATAGTCAAAGGTTCTTTACAGTTTCATCTCCTGAAGAAATAATAGGGTTTAGGAGAGATTTGGCCAAATATCACCAGAACATGCAGTTTTATTTGTTTGTATAAAGGGAATCAAGTAGGGTTTTTTTAGCTGTCTCCCAGTTTGCAGGCTGGTAGAAGGGTTTTGTCCAGGATCTCAGCCGAGCTTTTAAAATTATCAGGATTCTGCAAGAGAAGGGAGATGTACGATGAGGCTCTGACCAGAATTAGTTTCAATCATTGAATGCAGCAGGCTTTTTCTAATATGTTAGACAAACTGTTTCAGACCACTTTCCAGAATCAAATCCCTGGCTAGACGGTCCACTTGGAAGTCCTTATCAAATTAACTCCCTCAAGAAAGCACAGCATAGCAAGTATGTTATCGAAGTCCATTTGTATGGGTCTTTTTCTAAAGAGATGCATCTGAAAGGCCAAATTCAAGCTCCCACTAGAAAAGTGTGTTGTGTTTTTTACAAAATCATTGACCAGGTAGATTTTACAATAAGGAGCCACACTCACTAGGATAAACTGGTGGAGACCTGCTGGTCTCAGTGGCAGAACCTGCTGGGGAAACAGGTTGGGCCTGTTTAAAACAGTTGCAGTGTAATAGCACGGTTGTGTCTATAGAGGGCTAGCACCACTCCAAAGATGATCCCAGGGAAAGGGGTGTGGCCAGAGTAGTAACAAGATGTGATGAGCCACCACATCTACAGAGCTGCTGTGGACCCCACTGTAAACTAAAGCTGACCTCTGCCCCTACAGAAACCTCAGTCAAGTCATTGGCTGTAACTCTGCCTGCCTTGCTTTGGGCTAACGTCCATCTGAGTACAGGAAGGTGTACTTTACAGCCCCCCTGTGGCTGTGCTAACGAATCTTGCCCCAAGCTAGCAGTTGGGTTTTACTTTTGAGGGGAGTGAGGAAGATATTTTCTAGGGAAAACATGGAAAGTCCAAACCTTTAAAATGATAGCATACCAGGTGTGGTCTGTTTGGAAAGGAGTGCACCTTCAAGGACATGTCTATTGCGTGTGTCTTTGGTACAGCAAATAACTGCCTGCCCTGTTTCTCTCAGCAAAGATGTGGCACTTACACACATCCAGTATGACAACATATGTGCCGAATGCAGGCCTCATGATTGTTATGTCTGCTCCCTCTGATGGCAAGAAGAGCTTACCTTTTGACTTCAGTGAGAGCACCATCTTAGGTAAAACACTCTCTAGGGCTCCTGTATTTTCAGTGATACGATGTATGTACCATGGGCTCAATCATGAACTTGTCTGTGTCTCCACATAATGGACGAAGGAGTCCTCCTGTGGCTACCCTCCTTGCCAGATCCTGTGTGGCTGTGGGAAGAGCAGTCACCTCCAGGCAGCTTCTCCCCTTCCATACAAGGGGGAGTGGCTGTGTTGGTGAGAGGAATGGAAAGAGTTTTGGTTCCTCACTCCCAACGTGCTAACCTGCACAGTGGAGCCAGCAAGGAGGGGAAGTAATCTGGGCCAGAAAAATGGCTGGCATAGTTTACAATGGAACAAGGAGGAAGGAGGGATCCGGTGGTGATATCAGCATGGTCCTTGTTCCACTCCTGAGGCAGTGCGGCTAAGTGCTGCCCCTTAATCAGGTGGGATTGCAAGGTGCCAAACCAGCCCCATTAAAATTAATCTTCAAATATTGTGAATTGAGCAACAATGGCAACCTTTCACTACATATCATAGCTATTACTTTGAGCCTGTCTGCAGCAATGACAGTAATGTAAATTAAGTAGAGGCTCATTTATGAAACTTCATGTAAATATCCTTAAGAGGAACCAGGCATCAGTAATGGCTTTTAAAAAAAATATAAAATTGCCACAGATGCATTTCTGTTTTCCTAGTCTCCACTGCTTTGCTATTAGAGATTTGACTTAGACATTGATGTCTCCGGTGGTACTGTGATAATTGGGAGACCAGGGAGGGAGAGAAGAATAGCAAATTTGTAGCAAAGCAAAAATGGCATATTTGCACTTCACATTTGTGTCTGCTGCTAGTTGTGTATGAACATCTTCAGTAGCAGCAGCTGCCTTTTGAATGTATTTACTCTGGTATTACTGGGCTGGCAAGTCAGGGAACAATGAGCTAATGTTTGGTTGGGCTTTCCCAGGCTGTTACTGGATATACAAGATGTGCATTAAGTAGACCCAAGATGTAGATATCCTCTTGCCATCTAGAAATGGAAGGGGACCTATTGAATGCTTTCTATATTTATTGTCATTGTCCCTATCTTCCCACTAAATGTGGAAAAACAGCTTCAATAATAAATATATGCATTAAGAGTCTGATCCAAATTCCACTGAAGTCAATAAGAATCTTTCTATTGACTTAAATTGGCTTCAATTCCAATAGTTTTCAGTTGCCACTCCTCTGCCTCACTCTGGGCGAGGCAATTTCAAATGATTTGAGTTCATTTGTGGTTAAATACACCCTGAGCTGTACCACCTCCCACTGGCCTTGCAAAGCCAACTGCAGCTCCAGTGAGGTGTTTTCCCTGGGAGAAAAGCCTCTGTCTCAGCACAGCAGAGACTGAGCTCTAGCCTCCTTAAATTTCATATGATATTAATAATAAAAGCCAACCACCAAGGCAAAAGAAGACATTTAAAACTTTGAAAAGTGTGTGTGATGGGATGTTTGAATAACCCCATTTGTTGGGGTGCTCTGTTGGAGTAGCAGCCCCCTTAAAATTCTGTTCAGTATAAATAAAACCACAATGAAAAATGTGTGTTCTTTATGTGAATGTATAAAACCTAGGATGGGTGCCCATATATATCTCATGGGTGCCTATCCAGGGGTTAAAACACAGAAATCTGTATAAAAGGCCTGCCTGTGAATATAACCGTCTCAATCCCTGCCCCACCCCCGTCAACAGCCTGCGAAAGATATTTAAAAATGTCCATTTTTAAATGTTTCTCCCTCCTTCCTTCAAAGGACAGTAAGAAGCAATTGATTAAAATTGATGGCCCCAGATGGCTTTAGAGGTATCTGTGATGCTGCTGATAGATTCTTAACTTTGGAACCCAAATCATTTTTCTGCTTGTGCCTCAGCTGTCTTCTGCATGGTGCCATGGGTATATAACCTAGGGTGCATGATTTGACATGGGGGTATGTCTGCACTGCAAGCAGGGGGTGTGATTGCAGCTCCCGTAGGCATACCCAAGCTAGCTTTGTAACTGCAAGCAGCATGGGCCGTGGCACCAAGCACGCTGCTTGAGTAGGTATCTAGAGTCCTGGGTGGGGTACTTAGGAGCTAGCCCATGCTGCGGTCCATATGGTGGTGACTACACTGTTCTTGTTACTGGAACTAGCTTCAACCAAGCTAGATCAAAGCTCGCTCTGGTATGCCTACACAAGCTGCAGTTACACATCCTGATTGCAGTGTGTACCCTTAGAAGCTAGACTGTGGCTTCATCTTCACATTTGGCTATCGTTGCTGGCAGTTGTCAGTCAATAAATTCTTTGTCTTGAGTATCGGAAGCTGAAAAGCAACCCAGCTGCTAAATTTTTCCTGCTTTTTACAAAAGATGCATCTTCTTGGTGATTACAATGAAAGGAACGCCTTGAATATTCTTTGACTCAGACTTTTGTTTATGTAACCTGTGAGATTGCTAAAATCATGAAAGTCCCAATATAAAGCATTAACATATATAAAAAAAGCAAGTGAACTCAATAGAAAAAGATTGCAATCTGAAATAAGAAGTATGATACAAGAGTAGCTTTCAATGTCCCACCACTGTAGGCTGAAAAAGCCCGAGATATATTTTTGTGGAAAAGCTGTAGGATCCACAGCTAATTGGACACAACCTTGCAAATCATTGTGCCATCTTCCCCAATTCTCTTGCAGACCCATGCAGTGCAAACGCAGGAGAGCAGCATAGCAGTAAAACCTGCTAATCATTAAACTCCTGGGCACAAGCTTTAAAAGACACTGGGTCAAAGTTTGGGTCCACTTCAGCTTCTTTACTCTACTCTGGTGGTACACGCAGTCTGCAAAGGATGACACAATTTGAAATTTCCTTTTAGTGTATATTCACCCTTAAGATTAATGCTGTGACTGTTCCTCCCCCGCTGCCTTGTATGTTTACACTCCCATTTATGTAAAACAAACATGAAAAGGCTGCAAATATTGTCTAATCAAAATCCATGTTCAAATTTGGAGACATATCCAGGGAGCATTTTTTTTTTCTATCTGCTCAGTTCTGTTATCTATAATCATGTCTCTTAGTCTTTCCCATTATTTAGGACAACAAGCATGATGACAATCAACATAAAACCATAGAACCAATCTAAGTACTCTTTTCGAAATGTGTGCTGAATATATCCTGAGGCATTAAAAAAGTCGAGTGGATCAAGGAAGATCTACTACTTCTCAGACATCTGGTAAAAATACAGATGAATTCTGAATGTCCTCCAGCACTAAAGTAGTGCTGTAGATCAAGAAATAACAAGTATTGCTGAGACATCTGTTAATTTTGGTGTTCACTGGGGAACATGCAGTCTGTGTGCCTCTTTTATTTGTGTTACCTGGATTGCTTTTTAAGTAGGTCTGGGTGAAGCAATTTAGATAAAACAAAACCATCTCAAGCCTTTATGCACAATTGGAAAAAATATTCAGTTGTTAAGGTCTTTTGTAAAACATTTGCTCAATTTTGTACTTCCAGCAGTGACCCAATGAAGGCCCATAATCCCCCCCCCCCCCCCGCCCCCAACCAAGTCTCCTTCGTTCAGTGGAACAATACTTACACCACAGTTAAGGCACTTTCGTGGCTGCAGAGTTAGTAATTCTCTCTAGGATCCAATCCAATTCTTATCTCCCCCGCCCCAAAAAAGCAAGCCCCTGAAGAGAGAATTGCTTTAAAATGGTAGTGTGTGTGGGGAAACTGTCCCTCTGGCTCCCATGTTGTGAGAAGGATGAATGGTGATACACAAAGCTGGGGTCATGGCCTTAAACATTCATAGTCTGGAATTTTGTGGGTACAGGTGGTCCCATCAGCTTGGATCTCAGGCTAATGCATGGAGAAGACTTGCCTCCACATGTCCCTGGGCCCCACCCTCAAGCTGTAGCAGCAGAAGGTACAGTTTCTAGCCTTCCATTGGCTGGTTCCCTCAAAGCTGTGTTTTGTGACCCTTTCTTACTGTTCACAGGGCACATAGCAGCCGCGGGTAATGCGCACTGAGCAGCCATGTGGCATAGAACATTACTACTGAATGGAAGCATGTCATTTGGAGCTACTGCTCCCTGCATCTGCCTCCTGACTGCTTATGCTGGTCACCCTTGCTTGCCTGTCTTATGGTCCTGTGGAGGAAATAGAAATTGTTATGTAGTGAGGGAAGCATGCTGTTCCCAGGTTACTCTTTCCAGTTTTTTCTCTTTTCCATGGTACACTGTGGAAGGGAACGTATGGGACATTGATCCTAGTGGAAATTTTTGTTGTTGCTATGCAGAAGAATATGCCCCATTATTTGGTTGGAGCTGCACACAATCTTTGGAGAGTACAGGGAACATTAAAACACAATAAATCTTGGAGGAAAATCTTGGATCCTATTTTTTGGGAATGGCATCCTGAGTGAATAACAAAGTGGCTGTGAAAGATTTAATACTTTCAGTGAGGAAATATTTTGTCTGTATTAACTGAAAGTAGGTTTACAGTATTAATACACTCTGGGATGTGAAATCCTAGTGCCTGTTCTGTGCTGTTTCTGTGAGTGCCACAGGAGGTTTTATTTTCCCAGACAACCAGCCAAAGGGCATATTTATTTGACATCTCCTTCATCAATGAAACAAGTAGAAGAGACATTAATCTAAGACTGTGCATAGCAAGGAAGCACTCAAAGGGCTCAGTTGAGGAAGCAATAGGAAAAATGTCTTTTGGTGTTTTGGAGCTATATGAAAAAGCAGTCATTCAGGTTGGCGTTAGCATACATGCCATGCATACATGGCTCTTTTTCAGTGGTAAATATGGTATGAGCATTCTGAGCTACAGTGAGGGTAGAAGAAATCCCAGATGAGTGTGTGGGTGTGAAAAGTCTGAGATGCGCTCAAATCTAAAGAGGTTAGTTGTAACTACTGTGGGGGGGAGGGAGGACCGGGGAAGAGTCTCTAACTGCTGCACACAGGACACAGTGATGGATTCCGTTTGAAATGATTTATATTATGGTAGCACCTAAAGGCTTGGTTCAGGGACCATGTGTGCTAGGTGCTGTGCACACAAAGCAAAGACAGTCCTTGCACCAACAAGCTTACAATCTATACTCATGTTCCTTATCTTTGCTATTATTTTATTTCAGTGGTCCTTGAGTCCCCGGCCAGACTGAGGTCCCATTGTGCTAGGCCTCAAACCTATAGAAACGATATCATCCCATAGGGTTTACAGTCAGAGGCCATGATCCAGCAAAACACTTACATACATACATGATAAAATGTCCTCATAAGTAATCCCATTGAAGACCATGAGACTACTCACTTTCCTACAGGGAGGCATGTACTGAAGTGTTTTGAGACCATATGCAACAGGAGGGTAAACAAATAGGGAAGGTGGATGGGGTAACAGTAACTGAGCATGCTTTTTTCATAAACTAACTCTGAATAGATACCAAGAGTAAAAGCTTTGCCCTGTCTAAGTCAGTGGCAGTTTTGCAATGGACTTCAGTGGACCCAGCATTTCACTCAGTCTTTTTTTTTTCTTAAATGAAGCAGCCAACGAAGTGAGTTGAAATAGGAAGCAATCTTTGTACTGAAAGTGTTGGGGCTCTGAAGGTAAATCCTGTTCTGTGCATGGATTTCTTGTGACCGTTTTAAATGTCAACCTTTTATTAGCTGATGGATTAGTTGGGGATAATAATAAAATATGTGAATTCAGTTCTTACATATATACCAGCATTAACGGGAAGTGTGGAAATATTTGTTAACATTTCTACACAAATATCGGGGGGGGGGAAAAACCCATCAACTTCTCATACTATGGGTGAAAGGAAATATTGTCATTGAAAAAGCACTAAGTCTGAAAGCTTTGTACACATCTTCTTTAACATGCAGAACGGATGCCACAACTTTAACAGGTATCGTTAAAGATCTTTGTATTTATAAAGGAGGCAAATTTATTTATGTAAATTGAAAGTATTGGCAATGGATCTGCTGCTTTTAATGTGGATGAGTCCTACCTTAGATAAGACGGATCTAATTTAATTTCCATTAATGTAATATTTATCAATTTTCATAATTTCTTGTCTGCATTTGAGAGATTTATTTCAGAAGCCTTAGTCAAGGAACGGTTTTAATAAATACAGACTTTTAATTAAACAGGAGTCTGAAAACAGCCCACTAGAAGGGGAATTTTATGCTATTTAAGAACAAAAATTACTAAGTGATAAGAGAAATATTTCACCACAGGATTTAATTGCTACTTTATCTCTTTGTCAAATTAATTTCATACCTATAGGAAGGTTACATTAAGGATCATGTGCTTCTATATTTCATTTAATTTTTTGTCATTCACAGAAAAAGAAATTAAATAGAATAAATGAACTGTTAATCAGTTTTAACACTTGATTAGATTATACTGAATCTTCACAATTATAAATAGATGGTTTTTGTCTCCTCCATTGTGTTAAAAATGTGCTTGCATTCTAGCAGTGTGGGTTTAATTTTGTGTTCTCTCAAGTTTCCATATAAATTTGTCACTGCCAGGCCAGCAACAGCAACCTGGAATCCAAACATCAACTGCTGCTCACTTGGCTCACACATTATCACTAGTAATGTGCAGTATGCTGCACTCTGAACTTAGAATATCAAGAATCACACATTGGTTGTTGATGTGGAGCCAGAAGAGAATCCCAGATTTCTCTCCTGCAGCCTTTCGGTGATAACGGAAGTAAAAAGTAGTGTAAACCTATTTTGTTCACTAAAGCAAGTAAATATGGCTTTGAATACACACAGGGAGAAAATCTGACTAAAAAGGAGCTGTTTTTAATATAGTCACTTTTTGACCATATCACACTTCTTATTGCAGGTTAAGTATGTGGCTGGGACTTAAAGGCAAAATATCTAAAGCCCATACTTATTAGGGTCACCAGACAGCAAGTGTGAAAAGTTGGGATGGGGCTGGTAATAGGAGCCTATATAAGACAAAGCCCCAAATATCAGGACTGTCCCTTTAAAATTGGGACATCTGGTCACCCTAATACTTATTGTCCTGTAACAACCAGTTGAAGGCTGAACAAGGAACTTCATTAGAATAAGGCAAAATATCCCTAAAGCCTCTCACTCTGCTTCATTTTAAAGGCTCTGCCTACAATCTTCCCCAGCCTTCCTGCTGCCTGGCTTCATGCTATAGTTTTAAAGAAACAGTACTGAAGAACCTAAATCCACACTGTGTAGAGGTCAAGCACAGGAGTTTATTACAGCACTGACAGCGTGTCACCTTGCTTATTAGGCTCAGACACTGTCAATCAATTGATTACAATGGAATATTTGGATTTTCCATGGGCGGGGGAAAGTGATAATGGGGTAGGCAGTCCCACTTCCCCAGACAGGTCTAGCAGCAAGACATGATAGCACAGTAGCTAGTGGTCAAAGATTACATAATGTCTCCACCCATGATATCAAGTTGACAAATTAACATTTAATCCGTGCTTTATCAAATATATTTTATACGAATACATGTTTAATTCTGATTTGGGGTCCATAGGAATGAAGTAGCTCCTTTTGATTGTCTAACAGATACATATCTAGGGCTAAAAGCAAAGAAACAGTATATGGCAATAAAGATTGTCTTTCAAGTTGCTTATTTGTGTTTTAAGGCAGGCATTGGTCCCTGGGAAAGAGAGGTGGGAGGAGGCCATATCTTATTCTGACATGCTTGAATCTTTCATAAACTCAAGGTTGGATGTGTGGGAAGAACATCTCCCTACAGAAGAAACTAACACAACAGAAACAGGGCTTCTTTGTTCTAATTGCAATTTTGAATAGGACACAATTATTGCCCCCAACATCTGGTGTTTTGCTGACCAGGCATATCTTAGCAAAAGCAAGGTTCTTTGGTTATTCTGCTTTCTCTTAGCTATTGCTAGGCCTCTTGACCAAACTCTGGACTTTGGGCCTGTACACAAATCCATATACCAGGTTATTACATCAGCAATAGATTTTAACCCTTCAAGTACACAAAGTGTGAATTTGGCTTGAGTAAAGATTTGGAAGCTGGCCCCCTAGAAACCACTAGGCTATTTTCATGCTCTCCTTTTATAGTATGTGGAAACAATGTCTATTTGACTCTTATAAAGGGCTTGGACACTTTTTGTAGGTTTGGTCTCATGTTATGGTGGGTGTCTCTGTGTTAGCTCCTCATGGTCTACACTTACAAGACAGACAGAGTTGAGAGGAATGTGAGATAAGTTGAACAAGCTATTGGATCTTAGAGCTTTCTGCCAAGTTATGTACACTATCGTATACTCTCCATTCAAATGCAGGGAGCAGGTGAGGCCATGTGTATCCCCCCACCCTGACCAGACACACCCCAACTCAGGGAGGGCAGCCAATCATACTGTTGTGTGGTGTAGTGCTGCCGGCACTCCAGTCAAGATCGTTGTGCTAGGCCCTGTACAAACATATTGAGAAACTGTCCCTGTCCCAAAGAACTTACAGTCTAGACAAGAGAGAGATCAGGTGAGAGAGGAAATAATTATCAAATGACCCATAGCCAGTCAGTGGCAGAGAAATGAATAGGACCAGGTCCCATGATTGCCTTATTCAATAAACCAAATTGTGGCTGTCTTCTATGCAAAAACACAGGCTCGGGGTTCCCTTCTCCAACCCCATAACAGGAAGTAAAGCAGCCATAAGCTGGCCAAAAAGGCTCAGACAGCAAACCCTTTTAAGGGGCTTAGTATGCCAGATAAGTACTCTAGATTACTCACTGGCATGTTAGTGGTACCTACCAGTAGTGAAGCTCTCAATACAGTATAGCTTTCTTTCCATGCTGATTGTAAGACTTTGTAACTTGTAACAGTTCAAGGGAATTCCACATTTCCCCCACAAGCAATACAGTGTTAGTGAATGGATCTGTAAATCAAAATTGTTGAACAGTCTCTCAGCTGATGTTTTGACTCTGCACATTGATATCAGAATTGTGCTAGTTATCCCAATATTTATATACCAAGTTATAGGGTTCTTGCACAGCTTCTACATCACTGATTCACCATATGGTTTTAGTCAGGCAAATCCATATCCCCCTTGCTCAGGGAAACTATACAAATGCCCTGTTGACAATCTCAATGTTTGCACATGCTTGTAGATACATGGGATTGATCCCAGTGGGGATAGTGCTTATGCAATGAATACAAACCACTAGGAAGCATTTCTTTCTAAATACTTCACATTGACATTTAGCATGTGAGGTTATATGAATTAACCTGGTGTGATCACCCGATTGTAATCTTATAGGATGCAGCACAAAACACACATACTCTATCATGTGAATAGATAAGCTGAAAAAATGGCTGCATTTAAACTTTCAAATTAGAGAGGGGAAAGGTTTTAAAAGCATTTCTTCATAGATTAAAATTAATTCCTGTAGGTTCTGCTTGTGACATTTCGATATTTTTGGCAGTAAAATATACCTTGTTCTCGTGAAAAGGAAAATACCCAATCACAAAAGGATATCTCTTACATTATTCAAGCCCCTGGCAGACTTGGGTAAGTCATTTTATTCAGAAAGGTTAGTTTGATTTCAACACAAGGATGTCCTCTGCTTTAATACAATCTCCCTGACCTAAGTTCAAATCCATCATACATTGTAGCAACTGCAAATAATTCCTTTGTAAAGATTTTGTCAGAAGAGAAATGAGTTAAAGTCAAAACCCCACAGCATACAGAATATATGATTGGCGCACTTGAAGCCAGTGATTGGCAATTGCCAAATGAAAGTGTCAGTTTTAAATTGTCCTTGGAAGAGCTGTCATCCTTAATCAAAGTTTCAGCTCAATCATGGTGAAATTAGGAGAGTGCCTACAAGAACCGTATCTCAGCTTGAAAATGCCCAACAAGAAGGCTGAAAGTTTCTGAACGCAATTTAAGGAGTACTAAAACAGTACTTCCCTTGCCCCACAAACGTTAAAACTATGGGTCCAATTCAGCATTGATTTAGCCTCATTTGGCCAGATTTTCAAAGGTGTTATGGGCCTAGTGGAATTTTAAAAAGTGCCTAAACTGTTTAGGTGTCTAACTCCCATTGAAAATCAAACAGGTGCCTAATCTGCTTGAGTGCTTTTGAAAATCCCCCTAACCATCTGTCTGCAGCTTTAGATTCCTAAATACCTTTGAAAAATCTATCTTCTTGACATTGGTGGGTTTACATGGAATGTAAATTGACACAGAATTTGGCCTTGGTTTTGTAATATTCATTTTTGAGCCAATGCTTTCAACACTTTATTTTGAAGTGATGTCTTGAAAGCCAGTACATTGAAATATGTACCTCTAGGAGGAGTACCCCATTAAGTCAACTTATGCAGAAGCGTTAACGGTGACCTAGAAGAAAGTTGCCATGTGGAAGCCTTAAAGGGGCTGTGAACAGGTGGATTTCCCAACCTGCTCTAAATAGAACCTGGACTGGGGTTAGTTTGACCTTAAACTCTTGCTGGGCTTTATTTGAAAACTCAAATTAAAAAAAAAAAAAAGTAGGGGTCCTGCCTATATTAGAAAAGTGCGTAGTAACACTGCTGCAACTTTCCCCAAAGTAGACCACATTCTCTCTCAGCTTGGCTCTTCCTAGTTTCCCTGCAGTGACCCAGATCCTAAACATCCACTACCTTCAGGGTGGAGGCGACAAAACACACGTATCACGATAAGTCATGAGGAATCAGCATCTCTCAGCAGGGTTCCAACACCTGCTAACAGGGTGGATCAGCAGAAGAACCCAGCCTAGGTTTAGTAAAAAGCTTGTGGCTTTTTGAAAAGGTACATTTTGACCGGTGTGTGTCAATACTGTGAGCTGTGAGAAGGAGGAAGAGTAACATTAGGGGAAGGAGGAAATTTGGGGTTAGGGAGTATGAAAATGAATTGTCCCTATTTCTCCCTCTTTATGAGGGTGACTCAGAAAATCTGAAATAAACAGAGTCCGTTTCAAACCCCATCTAGTCTCCTGCTTACATCGCTATTGTTAGAATAATTACAAATGTTCCCCACTACAGAACATCCAGCTTCTTCTATGAACTGCTCTGAAACATGACTGCTTTGGGAGAAAAATTTAACTTGACACCTTTTTCAGTGACCATTATTTCTCAGTTTGTAACAGAGTGTAGAAGCCTTTGATATTAATATTGTGTTGCTGCAATTACTGTCCATGGTCCTGAGGCCATACTAAAATAAAAAGGCCTGCATACTTTGCTTTCAAGTCAATCCCTTAGAGGCTCAATCAATTTGATTTCTGAAATCTGTGGTTGGTAGCGAAGCTGATTAAATTTCTGCTGGTGTCCACGGATGTGCAGACTGGGTTCAAAACCTAGGCACTGTGTCTTGTGCTTACAGTCAAGGTTATTATACCAAATTCTGGTATTTTGGAATGAAAGTAAAACACCGAAAAACCTTCAAAGGCTGTGAAAAGATACATACAGGAGCAGAGCCACTAATTAGCCTGAGAGCAGCAGAAGAAGAGACAATGCAATGAAACCTTTTCAACATTGTCGATCAAACATCTCCCCGAAGCACGCTTCCCACAGCAGATATTAAGGTGGCAGGTAATAAAGTGATCATGAAGCAAGAAGACATCAAGAAATCCTGGAAGACTTCAGACTTTGCCAAGTATGAGCCAGTTAGTCTTTCAGACAAGGTAAAAAAGAAAAAAAATATCCCACATCCCAATCAAGCAAAGATCAATTAGGAACAGACAAGCGTTCCTAACAATAAAGAGCCTCCAGTTCCTATGGAAGCTATCAGCAGGATTGGCGAAGGAGGATCAGGGGCTTGTCAGGTCTACTTGCCCTCACAATGATCCTTCTTTCCCTTGATTAACAGAGGCACTTAAGGATACCAGCCTCTCCTCTGCTGGAGGCAGTAAGTTACTTCAGCCCTTTTAGAGGTGCAGCTTACTAGCCCATTCGTATCTGGACTGCATTGCCATCCAGCACATAGCCAAGTTTTTACCCATTCCCGCTCATTTCCTTCTCTGTGGAGAGTATTAAGCATATAGTGTGCTTGGAGCCCCAATCTAGGCAAGGTGGCCATGCGGATAAGCAAGGGGGCTTGTCAAGGTTGCTTCCCCATTCTGAACTCTAGGGTAAAGAAGTGGGGACCTGCATGAAAGATGCCCTAAGCTTATTCTTACCAGCTTAGGTTAAAAACTTCCCCAAGGTACAAACTTTGCCTTGTCCTTGAACAGTATGCTGCCATCACCAAGCGTTTTAAACAAAGAACAGGGAAAGAGACCACTTGGAGATGTCTTTCCCCCAAAATATCCCCCCCCAAGCCCTACACTCCCTTTCTTGGGGAAGGCTTGATAATAATCCTCACCAATTGGTACAGGTGAACACAGACCCAAACCCTTGGATCTTACGAACAATGAAAAATCAATCAGGTTCTTCAAAGAAGAATTTTAATTAAAGAAAAGGTAAAAGAATCACCTCTGTAAAATTAGGATGGTAATACCTTACAGGTAATCAGATTCAAAACGGAGAATCCCTCTAGGCAAAACCTTAAATTACAAAAAGACACTAAAACAGGAATATACATTCTCTCCAGCACAGATTATTTTACCAGCCATTAAACAAAAGAAAATCTAATGCATTTTCTAGCTAGATTACTTACTAACTTAAAACAAGTTGGAAGGCTGCATTCCTGATCTGTTCCTGGAAAAAGCATCACACAGACAGACAAACCCTTTGTTCCCCCCCGTGTCCAGATTTGAAAGTATCTTGTCCCCCCATTGGTCATTTTGGGTCAGGTGCCAGTGAGATTACCTTAGCTTCTTAACCCTTTACAGGTGAAAGGGGTTTGCCTGTGGCCAGGAGGGATTTTATAGCACTGTATGCAGAAAGGTGGTTACCCTTCCCTTTATATTTATGACACGGTCCCCCAAATCACAGTTAGGGTGAAACACTGGCTGTGATTTCTTCCTGGAGCTCTAGGAGAAAACAGAGTTAATAAGACACATGCATCTCTAAATATACAACTAACTGTATAAAGACTAACAATATTTTCCACATCTTAAGGACAGTTTTGGACCAGTTGATTCTGGGAAACTTTCACAGGAGAGTGCATCAGTCACTTTGTTAGAAGCTCCTGAAATGTGTTGGATGTCGAAATCAAAATCTTGGAGAGCTAAACTCCACCGAATAAGGTTTTTGTTATTTCCCTTGGCGGTATGAAGCCACTGTAGTACAGCACGGTCAGTTTGCAGGTGGAAACGCCATCCCCAAACGTATGGGCATAGCTTTTCCAGAGCATAGACAATGGTGTAACATTCCTTTTCACTGATTGACCAGTGGCTTTCCCTCTCAGACAGCTTCTTGCTGAGAAACATGACAGGATGGAACTCTTGATTTGGTCCTTCCTGCATTAAGACTGCTCCCACACCACGCTCGGATGCATCTGTGGTTACTGGGAACAGTTTGTCAAAGTCTGGGGCCCTTAGCACAGAGTCAGACATGAGTGTCGCTTTAAGCTGGTTAAAGGCCTTCTGACACTTTTCGGTCCACTGAATGGCATTTGGCTGTTTCTTTTTGGTTAGGTCTGCCAGTGGGGCGGTGATTTGGCTGTATTGCGGTACAAATCGCCTGTAATATCCGGCCAAGCCTAAGAAGGATTGGATCTGTTTCTTTGACTTTGGGACAGGCCACTTTTGGATAGCATCCACTTTGGCCTGTAGGGAGTTGATAGTTCCTTGACCCACCTGGTGTCCAGGGTAAGTCACTCTGTTTAGGCCTATTTGACACTTCTTAGCCTTAACAGTTAGTCCTGCCTCCCGTATGCGCTCAGACTTTTTGTAGATGTTCCAGGTGTTCTGCCAAGGAATCCAAAAATATGGCCACATCGTCAAGGTAGGCGACTGCATATTCTCCAAATCCCGCTAGGAGACCATCTACAAGTTTTTGGAAGGTGGCGGGTGCATTCCGCAGCCTGAAAGGGAGCACATTAAATTCATACAGCCCGACATGTGTGATGAAGGCTGACCTTTCCTTGGTGGATTCATCTAGCGGTACCTGCCAGTACCCCTTGGTTAAGTCCAAGGTAGAAATGAACTGGGCCCGTCCCAGTTTCTCCCTTAGTTCATCTGTGCGTGGCATTGGATAGTTGTCTGGGCAAATTACAGCATTTAGCTTACGGTAGTCCACGCAAAAACATATCTCCCCATCTGGTTTGGGAACTAGAACCACTGGAGATGCCCATGCACTGTGGGAGGGGCGGATTACACCCCTCTCTAGCCTATGCTGGATCTCCTGTTCTATAGCAGTTTTAGCTTGAGGAGACACCCAATAAGGTTGGGTTCTAATTGGGTGAGTATTACCTGTGTCAATGGAGTGGTATGGCCATTCAGTCAGTCCTGGGGTGGCTGAGAATGTCAGCGCGTAGCTAGTGCACAGCTCCTTGATCTGCTGTTGCTGCATATGCCCAAGGGTCATCGAGAGGTTCACCTCTTCCACGCCACCATCGCTTTTCCCTTCGTAGTAGACACCTTCAGGCCACTCAGCGTTTCTCTCCTCCCTGGGCTGTAAACTGACACACCTTTAATTCTCTGGAATAAAAGGGCTTTAGAGAATTAATATGGTACACCTTAGGCTTTCGGTTGGAGGTGGGGAATGCTATGAGATAATTAACAGCTCCCAGGCACTTTTGGACTGTGAATGGCCCTTCCCATGACGCTTCCATTTTATGGGCCTGGAGTGCCTTTAAGACCATGACCTGGTCCCTTACTTTGAAGGAATGCTCTCTGGCATGTTTATCGTACCAGGCTTTTTGCTCTTTTTGAGCATCTTTTAGGTTTTCTTTAGCAAGTGCTAAAGAGGTTCGGAGGGTGTTTTGTAGGTTGGTTACAAAGTCTAGAATGTTAGTTCCCGGAGAAGGTGTAAACCCCTCCCATTGCTGCTTCACCAGCTGTAATGGCCCCTTAACCTTGTGGCCATATATAAGTTCAAATGGTGAAAACCCTAAACTGGGATTTGGTACAGCTCTGTAGGCAAAGAGCAACTGCTGCAACACTAGGTCCCAATCACTGGAGTGCTCATTTATGAATTTATGTATCATGGCCCCCAAAGTTCCATTAAAATTCTCCACCATGCCATTTGTTTGATGGTGGTAAGGAGTGGCAACCAAGTGGTTCACCTCATGAGCTTCCCATAGCTCCTGCCAGGAAATTAGTTCCTGCATCTGTAAGGATGTCGGAGGGCCAACCTACCCTGGCAAAAATGTCTGTTAGTGCCTGGCACACACTTTTAGCCCTGGTGTTGCTTAGAGCTACTGCTTCCGGCCATCGGGTGGCAAAATCCATGAAAATCAGTATGTACTGCTTTCCTCTGGGTGTCTTTTTCGGAAAAGGACCCAGAATATCCACAGCTACTCACTGAAATGGAACCTCAATGATGGGGAGTGGCTGGAGAGGGGCTTTGACCTGTTCTTGGGGTTTCCCCACTCTTTTTGGCACACCTCACAAGTCTGGACATAGGTAGAAATATCCTTGCCCATTCCCTCCCAGTGGAATGACTTTCCCAAATGGTCTTTGGTTCTGTTCACCCCAGCAAGGCCACTAGGATGATTCTGGTGCTGGTTGTTCCGCCGGTTCCGGTTCTGGGACTGGCTCTGTCTGGGTCTCTGTGACTGGATCCACTACTGCTGTTGTAGACGTTGGCATGGGGTCTGATTCCATCACCCCTGACCAGGTCCTGGTAGAAGTTTCTGGAACAGAGCTAGGTGTGACAGCTTGCTTAGCCTGGCTGCGGGTGACCATTCACACCCTCTTGGCTAGCTTCACATGATTGGCCAAGTCTACCCTCAACAGCATGGGGATGGGATAATCATCATAGACTACAAAAGTCCACATTCCTGACCAGCCTTTGTACTGGACCGACAACTTGGCTGTAGGCAAGTCAAAAGAGTTTGACTTGAAGGATTGCATTGTCACTTGGACCTCTGGGCTGATTAAATTGGGGTCCACTAAGGAAGCATGGATATCCGACACTTGTGCTCCAGTGTCCCTCCACACTGTGACCTTCTTCCTGCCCACACTCTGTTTCCCTCTGCTCTGAGGGTATTTGGGAGGCATCTGGGCCTGAGGACCTCTGGTGTGATTCTGGTGCAATGAACTGTAATCTGTTGGGGTTCTTGGGGCAGTTGGCCTTTTCATGCCCCGGCTTGTTACATTTAAAACATCATCCAGCTGACAGGTCACTGGGGTGAGGTGGGTTGCTGGAAAATGGTGTGGCAGGACGATAAGGTGTCTGGAGTGTTTCTTGGGGTGTAGTTGGGGCCTTGGGCTGCTCCCGGTAGTAGGGTGTGGTCCGAGGGTGTCCCTTCTGGTATCCGCTCCAACTCCCATCAGGGTTGTTCCTCTCTCCTCCCTCCACCCATTTTGTTCCGGCTTTCCCCGCCTCTCTGGCAGTCTGAGACTGCTCATATTGATCAGCATAAGAAGCAAGACTTCCTGCTGAGTCCATTTTCTTATCCCATAAACACTGTTTTATATCCTCCTTGGACATATTCAGGAATTGTTCCTGTATCATCAAATCCCGCATTCCTCCAAAGTTAGTTACAGCCTGTCCGTTGAGCCATTTATCAAACAGATCTGTCATCTGGTTTACATAAGCCACATTACTTAGTTCAGGCCCTCTCTTAAGGGCTCTAAATTTTACACTGTAAATTTCAGGTGTAACTTGAAATTGTTTTAAAACCAAATCCTTGAATTTATTATAGTCAGAAGCCTCCTCAATAGGCATTTTATTGAATATGTCCAGAGCTCTTCTAGTCAATTTTGCGACCAATGTGGTCATCTTGTGACTTCAGGAATTTGACGGAGTGTGCACCGTCTCTCAAAGGTGAGAAAATATTCAGCAATATCACTGGATTCATCATATTGTGGACATAGTCACTCCCATTTGTGGATAGTTGGGGAAGGATTGTTAGGGTTATCTGGTATATTCTGCTGAGCCTTTGCCTTCTCCATCTCCAGTACATGCTTCCTCTTTTTCCTTCTCCTTCAGTTCTTTTTCTTTTGCCTCCATTTCTTTTTCCTTCTCCTCAATAGCTCCCTGGTGGGCAGCCTCCTTGGCTTTTTCTACCTCTTTCGCTACTTCCATAGCTCTGTGGTGGAAAGCCTCCATTTCTTTTTCTTTGGCCGCTTGTGCATCCATCTCCATCTGTCTGAGTTCTACCCGTCTTTCATGTTCCTTTTGTCCTTCCTCAGCCTCAAATCTGGCTAATTCCAGCTTCTGTTGAACACTGCATTCTGTCATCATAACCTCTCTGTTTTTAACTAACTTTACACCTGAGAGTTAGAAAGAAAACAAACAAAAAAAAATGTAAAATTTTGCTGTGCTGTAACCTGATACCTGTTGTCTCTGACAGCTATTCTCAGCCTACAGAAAAATCCTTTTGTTATGCCTGCTGCTCTGTCCCCCAGGCAGAGAAACAGAATCTACAACCGCCAACACCTTTTACAAAACCTTTTAAAATCCTACTGTGCTTCTGGTTCAAAATGATCTCTGGTTCAAAATGATCAATGAGGGGACAAGATACTTTCAGATCTGGAAGTGGGGGGGAGCAAAGGGCTTGTCTGTGTGATGCTTTTGCTGGGAACAGCTCAAGAATGCAGCCTTCCAACTCCTGTTAAGTTAGTAAGTAATAAGGTGGTTACCCTTCCTTTTATATTTATGACAGGGCTTTACTCCATTCTGTGACTGTATAGCCTGAGAGTAAAATTTAGTCCATTGCTTGTATCCTATATCCTTTTCCACTACCCTTTGTCTGCCTTTGTCTTTTCAAGGCAGGTACTTGTCTTCAAGGGTGTGTGTGTGTGTGTGTGGTGTCTAACATCATGGGGGCCTGATCCTGATTGGGGACTTCGGGTGCCATTACAGTGCAAATAACAACATATCAAACTTCTTTTAAATGTCAGGTCCACTTATGTAATTTCTTCATATGATCTTTCAGGGGGCACATGCAGTAGGAAAGTAACACCTCAAGACTCATGATAATCCCAATCTCCCTCTGGAGTGGAAGAAACGCAGCGAACACTCTGCATGAAACTGAAATCTGAACCCAAACAAAGTGTGGCTGCCTTTTTATCTAGAATGCAATGTAAGATTGCACAGCATTTAGAGAAAGGAATCTTACTCGACGTCTGATTTTTTTCAAACTGAATGACAAAGAAGGCAAGTTATTTGCAGTGTTGTAGCCATGTTGGTCCCAGGATATTAGAGAGAGAGAGACAGGGTCGGTGAGGTAATATCTTTTATTGGATTAACTTCAGTTCGTGGAAGAGACAAGCTTTTGAGCTGCTCTTCAGGTCGTTTAATCATTCATTCCACATGTGCTTCTGGGAGTATCCTAAAACTTTCCAACTTTCTTATAAATGCAAATGTGAATGGTAGTAACTTTGCAAGCTCATCAAAAAGATTACTCATGAATCTGTATGATTGAAGTGGAGGAGATGACTCTTCTAATGGACTGGAATGACGTGTTCTGGGAACTGGAGATTTTTTGTGCTTGTAGCTCTCATGACATCACATTCCCTAGAAATGTCTCAGATTCCAGTTACCATGGGTGGCAGAGGGATGCCTACTTTTGTCTCCTGTTGCTCAGGTAAATAGACCAGAAAATGACTGCTAAAGATTAGGCAGCAATGTGTGGTTGGAACTCAGTGGCTGAGCTTGTTGAAAAGAACCCACTCTTCTGGAGTCAGGATTTTTCTCCAATATTCATTACTCATCAGGGACATGAGTGATCAGTGGAACCAAAGGAATAAATAGATTGCATGTGGTTTGTTTGTTTTTTTTTAGTGAAAGTGCCAAATAGACAGTAATGGGCCCTGGAGTCTCGTTATCCACAGATCAAGAAAGGATTGTAATGATTTCTAATTGCTTCTGCCTAGACCAGAATTTGGTCCAGCGTTTCAGGTGGACAGTATTCCATAACATCTTGTTGGGACATTAGTTCAGTAGTGCCGCACTTGGGGTTGAATCCTGCTCCTGTTGAAGTCAATGGCAAAGCGCCCATCGACTCCCATAGTGTGGGAGCCTGGCCTTAGTCAGAGGAAGAGCACTATCTACTATATTACTATCGCCTCTTCCTGCAGCACTTGGGTCTTTCCCTACCTAGCTCACTTCCAAGTACTGACCAGACTTATCTCACAATGGTAAACCAGGTTATGATGAGATCTCAGCTTCAACTGGCAGGGCTGCTTATTATGGTAAGTGGAAATTCATGCTGCTATTATATGTCACTGCAGCTTTCATCTGTTTTGTTTCACGGTCACCTATGACTGCAATCAGCCTAAGGCGCACACTTAATAGAGCTGGGCCAATACCTTGGTAGATGTTGTTTTCATATGTAGTCAGTTCAGTAATTAAAATTTAAATTCAGTTTTATTCATACTCCTTTTGGGTTTGCTTTCCATGAATATTCAACCAAACAGGTTTCCTGGCTGGAGTGCATGTAAATACAGTCAATTTTAAGCAAATATGAGAGTATATTATGGGAAAATGGATGTCAAACTCTTAAAAGTGAAATGTGATTGTCTGAGTTCTGTTTGGCTAGCCAGGGAACTGGATACAAAGGCCCCATGTTATTGTTTCTATCGAAAAAAATGGCACGTATTTAATATCAAATCATCATGATGAATTGCTTGCAAATAACCTACAGATCAAGGAAATTTTAATAGAAATTATTTGGTGAATAATTTCAAATAAATGAGAGAAAATTATTAGCTGTTAAAATTGTTAGAAGTAACTGGGGGGCTGTTTGTAGAAAAACGTTATTTGCTCTGCATTATTAATTCAGATCACACAATCAGCAAACCAGAAGGGAAAACTTTTAGAAGAAACCAGGCATCTCGAAAAGGCACAGGGGAATAGTAAGTCATGTTGACAAAGATCATCTAGATTGGACAGCATTTGGCAGGTATAGTTGTACCACTAGATTCTAAGACCCTCGTCTTGCCACTGGATCCACACATGCAAGAACCCATATACTTCCTTTGGACCCTGCATTGGCGAGGGCCTTCACTTGCATGTATCCATCTTCAGGATCGGACCTAAGCTATAGCAGAAAGATACCCAGATGTACGCATAGTCCCTTGAAAATACCCTAACCCAGAGCCCTGTATTACATAATTCCCAGAATCACCTGCTTAGTCCCTGGTCCTGAAAACACTTAAGCATGTGCTTGACATTACTACTGTGATCAGTTTGACATCAGTGGAACTACTCACAGCAGTAAAGTTAAGTATGTGCATAAGCATTTTCAGGGTCTGAGCAGACCGTAGGGAAGAGGTATTTCTGGTATTGCTGTACCAGAGACGCTGCATTTCAGAGTCTACAACATCATTTTTTAGAATTGTTCCCCGCTTGGGGGAGTTCACTAACATGAGACTGCCCTTTGGTTGAGGGTCTTTTGGACAGGAGCTTGCTTTGGTCAAGACTAGTAATGACACGTGGTGCACGTAAATGCTCAAGAAATGTGCCCTTGATGTTTCCTTAATTTAAACTGGGAAACAATAATAAACCATAGAAAGATATTATTTTAGGCACGAAGAAAATGCCCAGTAGCAGTTTCATTACATAGGAATGCAAGCTACAGCTTTAATTTCATGCCATTGCTTTAGAGAAATGAAATGTAAAGGTGGCTTCTTGTATCATTGTGTAGTTACTTACTAAACACACTAGATCCCATTCAGTCTTAGCCCTTTTGTAATTCTGAATCTAGCTGTTAACGGATGACCTTGTGCTCCAAACTTTAAAAGCAAAATGCAGCTCATCTGCGCAGTTACAGATAGAGCCCAGAAGGAACGATAAGGAGCTCTGAAATAATAGCATAGTTTACATGCAATTGTAAATAAGAGAGAGAAGTCATAGCCACATGTTAATTCAATCCTTGAGAAAAAAGGCAGAGCTTTTTCACGAGTGACAAATGCAGCCTGGTGGGTTGATTTACAAATTGCCTTTTTTTTTCCAAAAGTGAAAAGACTTAAACTTAAAAAACAAAACAAAAAAAACCCCCACCATGTAAATGGAGTTCAACATGTTATCTGTCTTTCATAAGGAAAGATAGTGAGAAGCTATATTCACAGAGTTCTTACAATGACAATTTACAGCTTTTTAAATAGTCAACTCTTTTGTGATTAAAAGTAATTACTTTTATCTCACTCCAACAGGGCTGAAAATGTTTGCAAGTCTGTGGGTGTAGCAGGGTGTTACTGGCCACTTCAGAAAATTTGAACCTTTGTCATAATCATTGTCTGTGCAGTGCTTTTGGGGGCAATCATGTGGCATCATTTCTACTGGTTAGTGAACTGTCAGACCAGTTTTCAAATTTGTATACCTAAGTCATGGTTCTCAATTTCACATTTAGGTCCTCAGATAAGTACTTAAAGCTCTACCTTGCAGACCGTCTGAACATGAAGCTCCCATTCCCTTGGCTGGGATTGGACTCAGAGGCACCTTTGTACATCTAAATGACAATGTTAAACCCTAGAAACATAACTGAGTGTTCAGTGTTAGAGCTGGTTGAGAATTTTCCATCAATGTTTTTCCACAGGAAAATGTAGATCCTTTTTCCTGAAAGTTTTTTTTAAATTTTCTATCCAGAAAATAAAAACTTGTTTCAGAATGAATGTATGTAAATCTGCATCTATCTAAGCTTCCTTGGTGCCTTAGAGTCACAGTTCAGTTGTCTCATGCCCCCATCCTCCCCACTGGGCTGGGCTCTCTGGGCAGACTGCATCTCCCTGGCCTCTTGCTTGGCTGAACTGCTGTGGTGCATTATGGGAATCACATGTCTATGGTGTATCATGGGAGATGTAGTCCAGCCAAGGAATTTAACTAGTTGAAACTAAATGTTTCAATATTTCTGAATCAAAAGTTTGGGAACTTTTCATTGTGTGAAGAGTTCCTATATTTTGACTTTTCATCCCAATTCAGGATAACAAAAGTCAAAAGCGTCAGAATTTCTTGCAGGTCAGAAATTCCAATTTTCAACTAGCCCTACTCAAAACCTCTAAATCGAGCTGCTATATTGAGCTGCCTAACTTTAGGCAACTAAATTTGAAAATATTTGCCTCAGTGTGTAATGCTTATCCCTGGATGGATATGGCATTTACTACAGCAGGATACTTGAGTACTCACTAGCATGGTTCTCAGCTGATGTTGTACTATATTTGCAGCCCAGTGGTTGAAATTAATGTGTCCAGAAGGACTCCATTGACTCCAGGGTGTGAAAATGTTTGTTTTGCACTGAAATTTTCCATACAGCTCTGGTATAAACATGAAAAAGGGAGGGGAATAGTTTTGGGTGGCCCAAGGGATCATTGAGGTGTCCTTGTCTATGACATATGCTTAAGCTGAATTTCATAGACCTTTTAGTCATGCTGCAGGGTCCCTTTGTTTTCTCAGGCTTTTGTCTTGGGTGATTCAAGCAGACTCTGAGGGTTTAATATACAGAACATGTGTCTTTCTCTTTGGGGTGGCCTAACACCAGCATACAACCAAAAAAGGCTGATAGTAAATAGTTAAATCCCAGTTGGTGGCAGGTCTGCTTCCTCTAACTCTGCTAGTGGGGAGAGGTAGGGGCTGTCCAGTTACAACATGTAAATTTGGGTTTCAGGCGCTTGCTAGTGAAATGAGTAAAAACATAACTGAGGGCCAATATATCTTCAACTGATAATTGGTCAGCAAATATGCTGAGTCATGTACAGTACGTCTATACTGCAGCTAGGAGCAAGCCACCCAATCTGGGTAGGCAGACTTGTGCTCACAGGGCTTGTGTTAATGCCCCATAAATAGCTGTGTGAAGACGTGTAGAAGACATCGTAAAGGTACCTTTTCAGAAATGCTAATTGGGTTGTATAACGATGCAGACTGTGATCTGGTGCAATTACAAGTATCTCAATTATGAAAGAAAATACCACAATTTTTACACTTATGTAGCATTTTTAATCTTCTAGGCACTGTCCAAACATCAGTTAATTTGCACAAGCAACCCTGTGAGACATCAGCCTCAATTTGTGTAATGGGAAAACAGGGATACAGAAGGTTACCTGACTTGCCAGAGACCACACAGCAAGTTAGTGGCAGAGCTGGGATTAGACCTCAAGAGCTCCTTTCTCCCAATTCCACGTTCAATCCACTGCACAGTATTGTCTCATATAAACAAACTCGTGAAACTCCTGTATCTTACGTTGCATCTGCTGTGCAAATGCCTCTGGGTAACTTCAAGGCTTTCCCTCCTCCAATACATTTCAGGCTGAATTTTAAACAACAGAAACAAAACTGTAGGCTGTAGCAAATTGGGTACAAATAATTCATTTAATATTCAAGCTTCATGAATTGTTGCTTTGGGTGTCAGAATTAATTAGTTATTGAGAAAATGACAGCTGCCTCTAATAGAACAAGTTTCAGGTTTTCATTAGGTTTTTAGATTTAGCAAATTGTATTTTTTTTTCCACAATGAAAAACAGAAAACAGCTAAATTATTCCCATTACATTCTCCAATCACCTCTGTCACACTCCTTTTGATTCAATAACTTGTCAGAATTCACCCATTGGCATAAGTTATTTTTAGGCACATTTACTAGTTTTCAACTAAAGCTCACTGGTGCATACAAATTATCCATTTTAGCATTGATTTGAAAATAATATACAGTGCTTTAGCAGTGTCAGGAAAGCATAAAATGTAGTCATTCTGGAAGCTGTAATTGTAGGCACTGGTTTATTGGAAGATAATTGAAGTCTCAAGTCTGAATGACATCAGAAACTATAAGCTACAAATAAAGAGAAACAGAAATTGAACTTTCCCCTCCCCACTAGCACTCGGGTTGCCTCAAAATACTATCTTGTCCACAGCTGAGATAAACTGAGGGCTGCGTGCCTGAAAGCACCTACTGTGTCTGAGAACTGCTTGCAGGAATGTTGCCACAATGTCAGCCAATTTGCAGTGTCGTCTTAGGAGGTGCTGTTTGAGTGGTATGTGAAGAGAAGCATCCTGGTCAGCTGGGTGCAGGACTGACTATTTTACTTAAGTCTGATCCTGTAAACTGCTGAGTACCTAGTTGGAGGTGCTCAGAGGCTTCAATGTCCCTTCACTGCACAGTGTGTTATACACTTTAATTTTCCTGTCTTCTCACTTTGAGCATGTCGGCCCTCTCTTTGCATTCCTCCATTGGCTCCCCTTTCTCCATCACCTCAACCATAAATTACTTGTCTTCACTTTCAGGGCCCTTTGTAGCCTTCACCTGTCATCTCATACATACAGCCAGTGACGCCTGTCTTCACTCCCCTCTTGTTACAAGCAGCTTCGTGCTTTCTTCCATACCTCCCCTCATGCATAGTAGGAGTTCTTCATAAACATCTGCAAAGTCACCTCATTGTTCTTCAAATTCTCCTTTGCCATGATGATCAATGTTTCCTGTCAATTTGTTTGGTACTGATTGGGCTGCAAACGTGACCGAGCACTACATGTCCTTGGGCAAGCTAACACTTTTTTTTTTTAAATAAAGTGAGGGGGTGCATATTGGGGATTGTGGGGGTGAGGGGTGTGCAGGGTGGGCTGCCCCATGGTAGCTCCTCTCCAGTATCACACACAGCAGTCCCTGTCCCTGCCAGCTGTGGGGTCCTAAAGGAAAATGATTTGCTCTGCAACAGAAGCTTTAGGAGCCTGGCCAGGAATCTATGGTGGTGGGAGGGTGTCAGACCAGGCTGGGCACTCCCCTGGGGGACCCAGGTCACAGCTCCCTTCCCTGCAGTCTCTCAGCAGCATCAACTGCTGCATCCCTGGAAACCAAATGCTGTGTGGGCTGGGGGAAGGGGTCAGGGCAGGAAGTACGTTGGCCTGATCAGGCCACAGCTGAGAGTCCCCTGCCCTGGACTGGCACCACAGAGCTTGGCTGGGGCCCTGTGCAAGGGGCATCCCAGAGTCAGCACCTCCTCCTGGCAAGGCCAAGAATGTCCCAAAGACTGGAAGTGCCACCCTTCCCTGCAGGGAAGTGGGAGAACCTCATATGCTGTGTTGCAGGGGCAAGCTGAGCAGGTTCCCGTCCCTCCTGGGCCTACGCAAAGGAGATGAAAGCGACCAGGTTTCTAACCTGTGCTATATGTGCAAGATTGCTGCATGGCCATACAGTTTACAGAGAACATGGGTGATTCCAAAACCTTGACAAGGCTTAGGTAGCAAATGAGCTGCTTAGACCACTGCCTGGCATGCTGACCTATCTTATCTCATTGTTTCCTTTTGCCCCCTCGTCTGTCTGTAGCCCCTGTTGTCCTCATGCCTTACACTTCGGGCTTGTCTATGCAGGGGGGTAATGCACTCTACCGGGGTGTGATTTCTAAAGCACAAGAATGTGTTGCACACTAATCGGTCCATGTAGGCCCTGCTGGTGTGCTCTAATGTAGTGCTGTTTGAAACACTATGTACGCATCACCCCACCATATAGATAAGCCCTTAAATTGTAAGCTCTTTTGACCATGAGCCATCATTTTGTTCTGTATTTATTTAGTACAGTACCTAGCACAGTGGGGTCCTGATCTTTGCTTTGGGCTCTGAGGTGCTACCACAATGCAAATAATATGCAGATTAATACCTGTGCAGGGCACCACCAGATCACAGCTTTTTAATACACCATGTTAGAAAAAAAGTTTTGAATTTATTTGACATCTAATCATTAACCAGCATCTAGAGACTAGCAGGTGGTGACTGTATGTTTTTTGGAAATTTCTGAAGCTAACAAATTATTGATATTCAATAGAATCTCCCATGCAGGACAGATGGAATTTTAAAGGGAGTGTCTGTGTGTTTGTTTATGCTACCAGTAACCTGTTTTGTTTCTAGCATTAGTTGATTGCGAGTTTGGTTTTTTTAGCAGAAGTCATAAAAATTAATCTGAAATGAACTCCTTTTCTTGTCTAGAACATTTTCTTCTTATTTTTGTGTCAAGAAATGTAAGGCAGGAAAATGTTTCCTCAAACATCCAAAGTCATTTTGCAGGCTGTTCTAATGGAACCATTTTCTTAAGCTGGATCATTCCTGCATCCTATATTTACATATCCTAGATCAAGACAACAGACAGAGTCTAGACAAGAAAGTACATGCACGATTATAAACACGTTAGTTGAAATAGTAAACACAGCAGCGTCAGCCCTTACTCTTACCTGAATGAATTGCGAGGCTTAGCCAAAACTGTAATGTATAGTATCATTTCCTTGAGAAACAATTGCAGTTTATTTTTTTTATTCAGGTCTGATTTTGGACAGCAGTGTTCTATTTCGCATCCAGATTGAAGTTTCTAAGAAATGTATATTTACAATATGATGAACAGATATTCTGGTGGCAACATCCCATTCTTTTGGTGAAACTTCTCCCCCTGTCCTTTATTCTCTGATATACTGATAATGATTTTGGAGTATCAGCCCTGTATAACATGCTCTTTGTGTGAGTGAGATACAACTAGACTTTATTTTTAGGCACTGTGATGGGGGATACTCCCCACACTGGGGCTGAGGGCCAAATTAGGCCAAGTGGGTCCAATCAGGCTGCAAAAAGAGGAGACTTAAGATGGAGGAAACTAATTAGAAGAATGTGCACCTGTGAGGGAACGGGAAGGGCTTCTCTAAAGCCAGGAGGCTAGCAATAGTGAGAGGAAGCCTGTAGTCCCTGTCCCTGAAGGAGGAGGAAGTGGAGAAAAAGCTCAGTAGGAAGGAGTCTGGGGTGAGAATAGTAAGGGGTGTCAATACACTCTGTTCACTACAGGGCCCTGGACTGGAACTCTGAGTAGAAGGTGGGTGTGGGTTCCCCTACGAGCCACTGCCGAGTGGCACTATTGAGGGCAGTGAATTGGAAGACTGCCTGAGTCACTGGAGCAGTGACAGCATGAGGGCAGTGAATTGGAAGACTGCCTGCTGCCACATGGTCAGAAGAGACTTTGAAAGACAACTCCAGAAGAGGGAAATGATCAGTGATCTGACTTGAGGGCTGAGTCACAAAGAGGCCGCAGCTTCTGGAGTGAGAGAGGGGCTGTGGAGTGAGAGAGTGAGCGTGCACAGCCACAGGAAGAGGCATCGACCGTGCAGAGCTAATCCTCAGAACAGTCAGGCAGAGGCGCCATCCTGTGGTGAGTAAAGCGCCCCTGCCCTCGGTCACAGGCACCCATCACTATAGCATGTAATCATGGTGTAGACAAGTTAACAGCTGTGGTTGTATCCAAGAGGACAATGATTTATATTGCTTTCTTTAGGAGGGGTGTCCTAGTCTTCAGAGAGTCCACAGCCGGCTGTTCTGCAGCAGCTGACTTTGATGGAAGACTTGTATAAAGAGATGTTTTGTGCCCTGGAAGTGGTGGTATGCTCCAGATGCCAAGAGGAACTAGTTCATTTTAAATAACCCTTCATTTTGGGTTAAGGGGAACAAGTAAATGAGAGAGAACAAAAGCATAGTCACTGTGGGAGAGAACAGTGTGCACTTCCGTTGGAACGTGCTGCATGAACTCTGCTGCATAAAATGGCAGTTTCTCCTGCAGGTTCTGAGGTGCCTAAGAAACATTAAGTTGAAATACAGATAAAACAGAATAAGAAATTGCACAGCTAGGTATTCCACAGTAGGTTTTGGGTTTATCCTGATCTCTTGTAGTCGGGTGCTCCGTAGCTGGGGTCTGCCACCTGCCTTTCATCTTGGGTGCAGTTTTTCTCCAGTGAAGCACAAAAACTGGAAGGGACTGATTGAGCTGGTTGACACCTGGAACTTGTAAAACAAAATGGAGTGACTTAAATCTCTTTTCATTTTTAATCCATTAAATAAGAAACTTTGGCGTTAGAACTTAAGGTTTTGGTGTTGCTTTTTAACTTAATGTTCTAGGAGATATTTCAACCAAAAAATATCAACAAGTATCTTTCAACTGCTCATACTTGAGACTAAATCTAGAGACAGTTGCACATAATAAACATTACATTTCCCCTTAGGGCACTAGGTTCTTTGTATAGTTTCAGGGCTCTCAGTAATTCTGGCTCAGTTGTATTACATGAGGCTTATAAGGACAATTTTTTTATTTCCATGGAAATGGTCACTTTTAAAATTTTCTAAGCTTTCTGTGCTCAAATTTGAGTTAAGATAGTGCTATATAATCATGGCAAGAAATGTATTTCACTTAAGTTCAGTTTAATTATGAGAGCTATTCTGACATTCATAGTTATAAAGAAAATATTGCATAAAATATCCAAGCCTGTTAAATTTGTTATTTACCAACAATCATTAGGGCCCTGAAAGAGACCTGCAAAATGCTTTGAGTTGATTGACAATGAGGAGAAAACAAAATATTGAATAGGCGCTCATTAAGTGAGCGCCTTCAGTCCTGCGCACTGAATGAGGTAAGGGCCCTGGGGCGGGGCAGGGGAGTATATGATCATGTAATTGGAGACTGTATCTTAATGTATTCACACAAAGGGGTGGAATTAAGATTGCACAGGCAACCTTGACTCTGGAATTTCCTGATTAAGGTTGCAAAGTGAATCACTCAAATGTTTTAATGCCATTTGTTTCTGTGTAATATACACATTCTATCAGCAGTTATTTGTTCAGATGTGTGGAAAATAGGTATTAAGTATATATTAAAGTGCATAATACAACCCTGAAAATTGTACAATTCAAGTATTTTATTTTTTACTATCTGCTTTGCTTTCTTTGCATTAAATTCAATCTGTCTCCCCTGCCACCTACCTCATTTACTGTTCACTATTCAAAGTCTGCTCTGAAGACTAGATTATCAATTTCCTCATGGGTTCTTCTATGGTGCTCGTAGCTATAGTATCCAAGAGCTTCACAAACATTAAATTTTCACAACACCCTTGTGAGATGAGGTGGTGCTGTTATCCCCATTTTACTGATGGAGAACAGATGCACAGAGAGATTCAAAAAATTCCCTAATTTTGCATGTCCCATTTGAAAAATATCAGGTTGTAGTAGTCTGAGTACTTTGAATATGTAAAGAGCTAAATAATGCTAAGCACAGCTCCTGTTGACTTCAGTTGCAGTTGTGAGGGCTCCGCACTTCTGCAAATCAGACCCCAGGGTCTCAAATTGGGCACGCAGAAAATTAGGAACAGATAATTACTGACCACCTGTAGAAAGTTTGGTGTAAGTGGTTTGGAACTCTGTGGCAAAGGCAGGGTAGAATCCAATTTCACAGGGTGGCATTTAACAGCCTTCACAGGGAGACCATCTTTTCTCTTCTTGCAATTGCCTACATCATTTACTGCACGCCTTCCAACTTCTGAAACAAAGTCTGCCTTCAGCTCTGTAGCCCTGGGCTGGAGCTTGCTCAGTTGCTCTGTGTGGGGATGGAGCATATTCTGTCCTTCTACAGGGATGAAGGATGTCCAGTCCTATCATGGACAGGAGCTCTGAGGGGATGAAGCATGCTCTTTTGCTTTGTGGGGATGGCAGGTACACAGTCCAGTCAGTGATAGGGGTTGTCAGACTCAAGCAAGTTCAGTGAGGATGGACTCTTTGGATATTTTAGCAACTAAAATCTAAAGTCTCTACTGAACAAGTGCAAACTGAATTTTCAAAGACCTAGAACTTGGCCAAATTTAGGTGAACATTTCACAGGGATGACAAAAAGGCATAAACTAAAAGCCATCCCCTGCCAAATTTCAAGTCCTGGCTCCAAAGTATAGGAGCAGTAGAGCTATTCAAAGAAACTATTGCCAGAATATTTTAAAGGGGGCATATTCCCTGTTGTTCCCCCCCCCCGGGTTTGAACTTCCTTTGTCTTTCCTTCCTACTTGATTCACTCTGTGTGCATAAATACAAATTACACAGAGCACACCTTCCTTCAGACTTGCTTGCCAGCTTCTGTTTGGGCAGGGCTGTGGGGTTTGGACTACCTGGTGTTAATGTAACCCACACCTGTTGGGTATGGTGTTCTGTCCCATCTAGTGAAACAGAGACCACTTACAGAGAAAGAGGTTGAGTCTGCTCTACAGCCTTAGCTAACAGCTACATGGCTTTTAGCTCATGCAATAGAGACTCATGCATCAAGCTCCAGAGGTCCCAGGATAGATCCTGCCCACCGATTACTGGGGTCTGTTGGTGTTACATTAACACCAGAGAGGGGGATCTAATATCACACACAATGTTGCCATACACATTTTACCAGGACAATACTGACCAGCAGATTGGCTTTTCAAATGGTACTTTCTACAAGTGCACATTGTAGAAAGATCATTACAATAGGGCATAGGGTGTGAATACAACCTTAACTACAGGCAGTGCTATCAGCCCTCTCTGTAATATACATACCTGGACCAGATCCTTAGCTGGTGTAGATTGACCTTGCTTCATTGACTTTCAAGGATGCTATGCCAATTTACACCAGCTGCAAGTCTTCTAACATACTTCTAAACAGTGGTTGCTGAGGAGCTAGAGAGGACAGTGGAAAAGAAGTTCCCAGAATAAGTGATCTGTATGGGTCCAATTCTTAAATGTGAGGTCCACCTAGGATGTGCTGAACATCCAAAATACTTTGCAGGAGGAGTTCAGCAGCTTTCAGCCCAAGTTCTGGAGCTTTGGGCCCACAACTATTACTTGTATATAGATACAATGCCAGATTATATGGTGGTATTGGGAGGGAAAAAAAAAATGAATGTTTTGACATTGTTTATTCCCATTGGTGTTAAAACATGATTTGCATCTCCTGATCCAAGTAAGGCACCATTTAATGTGCTCTATGGATCTCTTTATTCTAGTGAGAGTTAGTTGAATTATTCATATACCTCTTTGGGTTCATAGCTTGATATTGCCAGAAGATCTTGTGAAAACTCTTAGGTAGGAAAAAAACCTTGCTGTGTGCTTTTCTTGGTGACCTGAGAACAGTTACCGTCACAAAGCCACCTGAACGTAGGCTTCCTATTTCAGGGAAAAGTATAGTACTTCTGACTTTGTTTGCTAATCAGAATAGAAGGTTGTGTTTGTGTGTGTGAGGGAGGGATAGGAAGTAGTCTCCATGGAGAACTGGAAGCTCCACTGTGCTTCCAGCAACCAGTTTTTGTACGCAAAGCTCATCCTACCAGGACCTGAAGTGATGATTGACTGCTTGTCATAGCTGTAGTACACAGATTGTCTCTTGCTTTATTAAAAAAAAATCTACTTATGAATCTTAGAATGTGGGTTGACAGCTTAATATAGCTCACCAACTCTCCTGCAATACAAGTTAAAACAGCTGATGTGGTCTGCCTCTTTCAGACATAGTCCTGTCATTACGGAAACATTCCCTGTACAGGAATACAGGAGACTGTCCCTTATGCAAAAAAGCTCAGTCTTGTCTATTGGACTTCACTGGGACGAGTTTTGCACGAGAGCAGAACAGGCTATTGATGGGCAACATGGGCTAGTTGTGTATTCTCTTCTAAACATTTTTTCCCCCCATCTGAAGCCTCACGCCTGCAGTAGGGGCACTGAACCTGCAGTGGGCAATGGCTGGTGGAACCTCACTTCTGCTGCTTCAGCCTGCTCTTTCCCTGCAGCAAGCTGCAGGAACACAGAGAATCTGAACCCAGTATACACTCCCACAAAGCCTGCCTGGCCCTGTGCAGTGAAAGAACTCCAGTTCTGCTGTACATGGGACCCTTTTTGGTGGTGAAGAGGCAGGATTTACTCATTAATGTTGTTAAAGCACTTCCAGGTCTTCAGGTTAAAAGCACTAGAGGCTCATTTCTGCCACCATTAGGCATACCAGGTAGAACTTTACTCCAGAAGCAATCCAGTATCCACAGTAAAGTATCAGTTGGTGTGAGCAAGGACGGCAGAATAGCCTGATGGAAGTATTAAAAACCACTATTGGGTCAAACCCTGAAGGCCTTACCCTCCAGGCCCCGCAGCTGCCCTATGCTTTGCGGTAGCTCCCATTACCTCTGCTTCAGGCTCTGTGCCCCTGCATCAGTATGGACAAGGGGGCAGCAGCAACTGGTTGGTGGGGATGGAGGAGGAGATGGTCTTCCAGGTCCATGCACATCTCTGCCCCTTTCCCTTCTTCAAGCACTGGAGAGAAAGAGGCTCCCAGAGAGGGGGCAGAGGTGGCATGAGGAGGGAGCAAGGAGACTTGGCAAGTGAGTTTGGGAGGAGAGACTGGGAGACGAAAGAGGGCAGGCCCTTAGTTGCTGGACTCTTCACAGCATGAGAGAATCCATTTCTCCTCTCCACGCACGCATGCTGTTTCTCATGTGAAAAAAAGATAATAATCAAGCCCCTTGCCTGCTCCCTCTGATCTTCCTCCTAAAGAAGAGCAGCCATCTTCTAAGCAGGTGGACTCCCTCCTGCTGTAGAGAAGCGGAGAGAGGAACAGGACCCAACCTTTCCCCCACTAGCAGCCACCACCTTGGAAGCAGTAACTGTGGTGCCTGCCCTGCCAAGAGGTAGGAGAGAAACTGAATTAATTTTATTGGAGGGGAGAGTAGGGGAGCATAGCCTGAATTAATTTTTATTGGGAACCGAAGTGGCCTGACTTAAATGTATTGGGGGTCCTCTATGGTATGGACCGTTCTACCCTTCCCCCAGTGCCCTGATAAATCCAGACTCAGACCCACTACTCAAATCCATCAGTCTCTATGCAACCTGGGCTGGGCTCCCTTTAATTACCCCTCCCCATCTGTAACAGATTACATAAAATGTTTAATTCACAGTGAGGAAACATCCTTCAAAATGGTTTTATGATGAAAAATTATCCTCTGCCAATTACAGCCTCATGTGCAACACAATGCAGGGGTTCCCCATCCCAGCCATTTATCACCCAGTTTGTCACTGATGGGCATGTCTGCAAGTTGAGAGTTATGTCTGTCTTGGTGAAGCTCCAGCATTTTGCCTAATATCTGCAGAGTTATAATTATAAACATGTGAGCAAGCTTTGAGGGTGTAGCAAAAAAGCATGATGGGGAGGCTTCTGGAGAACAAAGTGCATGTGTATTTGGTTAAATGAATTTTTCTGAAAACAGCTCTTGTGTTGCATGGCATATACTGCCCTTTCCACCTCCTCTATGCTGCTATTTAGAGCACTGATATTTGTCTTGAGATTCAGTTTGGAGGGGAAAAAATTAGCCAGCTAAGAACTCTCAATTTTGATTACTGGAGTGTGTCTTCCCTTTCAGAAAGAGCAGTGAAGTACATTGGCTGCCTGGTTTGTGCAGCCAATAAATCAGGATGGCCTTAGTGACGGATGCCTGCTCCCTGGGGCAACTGATACTACCTGACAGAATATCTGTAGATTAGTGCCAGGCTTTTCAGACATGGGTGCTTAATGATATGTGGCTAGATATGGATTTAGGAGCCTAATTAAGTGGCCTAATGTCCAAGAATGTGAAGCATCCAGCAGCTTCTGTTCCAGTTAATGTAGACAAGGCCTAAAGAGTGCTAGGAATGCAAAGTTATGGTCTTCAGTTGTACACTCCTCAGGGCAGGGACCATGTCTTTTCACATAAAGCACTACGTACATTTTGATACCATGTAGGGCTAAATAATAATTTGCAGTGTCTTTAGTGAGCAGCTGAGTGTAATGCTTTAAGTGATCTGCAAACTCCGAGGAGTTTGGCATTTGGGGTCTGAGATAAATATCCAAATATTAAATCCATGTGAATTAGCTAAACTTTTAAGGACACATCCCCCAACTTGTCCAGCAACTCTCCCACCCCCACATAATCCACAACCCTAACTTCCAATAGCCCAGCCTTCTTCTAGGGCCTGGGTTTCTTTCTTAGGAAGAAGCATGGTATCCTGCAATCCCACATCCAGTGTTCGCAGGGATGGAGTCGGGAGCTCCTCTTCAGGGAAAAGGTCTAGGTTCTCTTAATCCTCCCCCAACCCATCCTATGTTCCGGTTTAACGCTGCTGACAGTCCATCTATCAAGCATTCTTACAACTACAATACCCACCTGCGGAAGTGAAGAAACAGATTGATAGAGCCAGAAGAGTTCCCAGAAGTCACCCACTACAGGACAGGCCTAACAAAGAAAATAACAGAACGCCACTAGCAGTCACCTTCAGCCCCCAACTAAAACCCCTCCAACGCATTATTAGGGATCTACAACCTATCCTGAAGGATGACCCAACACTCTCACAAATCTTGGGAGACAGGCCAGTCCTTGCCTACAGACAGGCCCCCCAACCTGAAGCAAATACTCACCAGCAACCACATACCACACAACAGAACCACTAACCCAGGAACCTATCCTTGCAACAAAGCCCGTTGCCAACTGTGCCCACATATCTGTTCAGGGGACACCATCACAGGGCCTAATATCAGCCACACTATCAGAGGCTCGTTCACCTGCACATTCACCAATGTGATATGCCAGCAATGCCCCTCTGCCATGTACATTGGTCAAACTGGACAGTCTCTACGTAAAAGAATAAATGGACACAAATCAGATGTCAAGAATTATAACATTCATAAAGCAGTTGGAGAATACTTCAATCTCTCTGGTCACGTGATTACAGACATGAAAATTGCGATATTACAACAGAAAAACTTCAAATCCAGACTCCAGCGAGAGACTGTTGAATTGGAATTCATTTGCAAATTGGATACAATTAACTTAGGCTTGATTAGAGACTGGGAGTGGCTAAGTCATTATGCAAGGTAACCTATTTCCCCTTGTTTTTTCCTACCCCCCACACCCCCCCAGATGTTCTTGTTAAACTCTGGGTTTGTGCTGGAAATGGTGCACCTTGATTATCATACACATTGTAAGGAGAGTGGTCACTTTAGATAAGCTATTACCAGCAGGAGAGTGGGGTGGGGGGAGAGAGAACCTTTTGTAGTGGTAAACACCCATTTTTTCATGGTGTGTGTGTATAAAAAGATCTTCTGTACTTTCCACAGTATGCATCCGATGAAGTGAGCTGTAGCTCCTGTAAGCTTATGCTCAAATAAATTGGTTAGTCTCTAAGGTGCCACAAGTACTCCTTTTCTTTTTGCGAATACAGACTAACACGGCTGTTACTCTGAAACCTGTCATTATGCAAGGTCTCTAGAATCTTAGTTAAAGACAGCACTTGAGACCTGATTCAGTACTCATTGAAGTCAATGGCATGACTTCTGTTGACAACGTCAGTTGGGCAGGATGAAGCCCTCAAAGAAGAACCACCTCTTTAGTTTAAAGACTAATCACAAGAGGAGGAGGTGCCACTCTGCATACATCTACATGGCAGTTGGAAGGTGCAGCACGTGTAGGCATACCTGAGCTAGTTTTGATAGAGCAAGAGCAATAAAAATAGCAGAGAAGCCACAGCAGCATGGATAATAGCACGGGCTAGCCTCCTGAGTATGTATGGTTAGTATCACTCCTCTTTTGAGATAAATTATAGGTTTTCAGTATTGGTGATTATCACTGAGGTAAATTTGTCAAGCATTATCACAAGTGGAATAATAGGGAAGCTACATACAATCCTAATTTGCATTCTGCTCAAGATATAGATTTGCACTGAGGACCTGTAATATACCTTAACTAGCAGGGTAACTTTACACTTTTTATTAAGGCAAAGTTGCAATAAAATGTTACCATGCTACGTTCTTGTACGTTATTCAGGATCAAGTTAATATTCAAAGAACCTGGCTAGCTAAGGTTGCTCTGGCTTGCTGGCTGGGAATCCCTCTTCTCTGAGTATGCTAGAAAGCATGACCAAATTTCTACCTAGTTATCTTCTTCTTGTGTCTATACATTTGGTATGAAAGTTTTTCCATTGCAAGGACAGTCCATATTTTACTATACCACAATTCCATAGGATGAGAGGTCACTGGAAAAGTTCAATGCAAAGTCTAACTGCTAACAATAAGAAATAACTTTTACTGGGTAAAATGTAAAATGTAAAAAGATCCTGTACTTAGGCATTAAGTAAGCAGTTCAGGGATCTCTAGGAAGCTGGCTTTTTGTCATAAAATGAATCTCTTTAATCATTTTCTCCCCAAACCTTCAAATTCCTGGACACAACCACCACATGGCAAGCATGTTCCCCTTTCCCTGCAGCCCCTTCAACACAGTGCCTTAGTAGCAAAAACATAATGGATCTTAACTGGAGTAAATTGCCATCTATCCAGTAATTCATAAAAATATTTCTTTATGAACAACACAGATTGAAGATTTATATCCTTTCCCATATACAGATCCACTCATATAGACAAACAACTTTTTCCAAATCCCTTTCCCATATTTTTGTCTAGATTGTTTTCTTATCAAGTTCCCCCAATCAAAATTGTAGGTCTTAGAAACTAAACGTTTTATTCCAGCTTTCTGCTGGGCCAACTCCTCAATCTACAGGTCTAGAAAGAGATTTCACAATAAAATGTTTGACTTCTAAATATTGAACATATGGGATCTTTACATGATTACCTATCTTTTAGTATGATTTCAAATCAGGCCCTAGGAATAACAGGCCAAATTGAGTAGTACTCTTAGCTCTTAACCCATTGAATTGTACCTTTGATCTTTTCTAGGGATAAATTCTTAGCTACTTTCATTAATAACCAAGGGAGATGCCTCAGTAACAGGAATTTAGAAACACTGTCCAAAGCTGCTAACGGGGTCTGGACAAATGGGGGACTTATTTTGTGGCCTAAATTTCTTTTTAACCCAACAGTTACAATGAATAGTTCATTGGGCTTTGGTCTTGTTCAAGTTCTACTCAGTATTAGGATTCTCTACTGTTTAATCCAGTTGGTCACATCTTTTAATGGTGATACACAATACCAATAACCCATATCTTTACAGACAAAGACCTGGGGGATAGGATGAGCTGGGACCTGGTGTCATAGAATCATAGGGTTGGAAGGGACCTCAGGAGGTCATCTAGTCCGACCCCCTGCTCAAACCAGGACCAATCCCCAATTTTTGCCCCAGATCCCTAAATGGCCCCCTTAAGAATTGAACTCACAACCCTGGGTTTAGCAGGCCAATGCTCAAACCACCGAGCTATCTCCCCCCTGTACCCTGCCCAGGGTCATACCAGCACTTTTCCAGTGAGCCCGTCAGTTTATGTAGGCTTTTAATATTTTTTCTTTAATTACACTTCTGGCCTTTATTGTTGCAGAGAAAACCTACCAAATATGACATGATGCAGTATTGCCTCCCTGAAGGCCAAATCCTGCGATATGCTGGGACTGTGGAGGACTGGGGTATGGAAGATGTGTGTCTGCTCACTGGATTGGGAGGGACTCCTTAGGGTACCACTCTTTCCACACCTTCCTCCTCTCTCTTGCAGGATCAATCCCTGAGCCTGGCTCCAGTGACTGTTCTGCACACTGTTTATTTAGGAAGCATCTTGCTTATGCTGTCTGTCCTCTGTTTTCTCTAATATGTATTACCCACTAAGGACTTGATCCTGTGTGTAGCTGAGCATCCTTAACACCTGTTGTGTTCAATGACTTGGGGATGCTCAGCACCTTGCAGGATCAATGCTTTAGATAACCCCAACATTTTCAGCAAATGTTTCCTGTTTGTGTATGAGGTAGAGCCGATTATGTGTTTGCTGGAAAGAGCCTCACTCTGTAACTCTGGCATTAGCCCATTCTTCAAAATAAAATATTTATAACAAAGTAAGGCCAATAAATTAGCTGCATGTTTACTGAATATTAAGGTTTACTTTGCAAATTGCACAGCTCATTGCTGACTGCTGTTTACCCATGCATATTTCTAGATCTCATTGCCAACACTTTCTATTGGCACAAACATTTTCTTTCCTCAAGACTTCAGTGTCAGCAATTAGGCAATTCCAAGTGGTGTGGTTACCTTAAAATAATCTCATCTTGGACATGGTAGAAGCACTTGGGTAAAGCTAATGCTTTAATTCCTGGGGGTATGTCCATTACATGGTAATGCTCCCTTGTGAATTTCCACAATTCATCAAATATTAACCCTCATCTTCCTTTTGTATTGTGGCTTCATAAACCCCTTGCCCTCATCACAGTTATGCAACAATTATCATTCTGCTCAGAAAATAGTCTTAGAGCCATGTTAACTGCCAAACATTATCAATGATGCTATCTAATCTAAACAATGAAATATGAAGTGTGACAAAGCTCTGAGCCTGTATTGGTGGGTCCCGTGCTTCCAGGCAGATTCAGTGGCCTCAGAAGCTCGCTAAGACCCTCAATATGACCTCTCTTTCCCAGTATAGCTACAAAGGTCACAGCTTATTGAGCTACTTTCATCACAGGCCAGTATGGAAGGTGGAATACCCACAGTCTCTGTTGCTCCTTAGAGTTCAGTAGGCTCAGTCTGGCCTCCTGCCTGGACCAAAGTCTGCTTCCCCTCTCAAGCGGATCTCTATAGAGCATGGTTGAAGTAGGGAACCTGGGCCTGCCCTCTACTCCAGGTTACAGCCCAGGGACCCTAATCATAGCAGCTGTTGGCAGTTTTTCCCTCCTCCAATGATGCTGCTTCAATTCCCTGGGCCACTTCCCTGTGGTCCTCTTTTCCCAAGCTTCACCCTTACCTCAGGATTCAGCAATACTGCTTCTCCTCCAGCTCCCTTCACCTGAGCTTCTCTCAAGAGAGGCTGAGAAGGAGAGCTTTTAAGCAGTATGAGTAGGACCTTAATTGGTTCTAGCTGTCTCCATTAGTCTAATGGCATTAACTGACCCTTTGCCAGTTAATTGAGGTCAGGTGCCGGCATTAGCCTAACAATCTTAACTGGTTAAATTGGCATCAGGTGTCTTTGGCTATCCAGGGAACAGGGACCTGCTCATTCTGAGGCTGATATACCTGCCTTCCACTACTCTCTTATAAGAGGGTGAGGAGCCCCAGTGGGCCAGCCTCTATTCCACCTTAGTCCCGAGGCCCGCCGGGGATATCGGTTGGCAGCTCCTACACGGGGCCGTGAGCACGGACGTGTACTTGGCGCAGTTTACTCCAATCCCGGACACCTGCCCCTTTTGCGGCGTGAGGGAAACCCTGGCGCACGTCTATCTGGAGTGCGCCAGGTTGCAGCCCCTATTCCGGCTCCTCACCAATATTTTATTAAGGTTTTGGTTGCACATTTCCCCTCACCTTCTTATCTACGCACTCCTGTCCGTGGCCCCACTAAGTCGCGGGACCTCCTGGTCAACCTCCTCCTGGCCCTGGCTAAAGTGGCCATCTATAACACCAGGGTGAGGAGGTTGGCCGATGGAGTCTCCTGCGACTGCGGGGCCTATTTCCGATCCTCCGTCCGTTCACGCCTCCGGGCAGAGTTCCTCTGGGCGGCGTCTACCGACTCCCTTGACACCTTTGAGGAGCGGTGGGCGCTGTCCGAGGTCCTCTGCTCGGTGTCCCCATCCGGTTCCCTTCTTTTGACCCTTTGACCGCACTCCCGTCCCTGTTCTTCATTAGTTGTCCCCCGTAATTACTTGGCTTCCAGGTCCTGTGGATCTCCCCCTTAGGCTGGGGGGGGATCCTTTAGCAGTGGGCGAGCTTTGCCCGCCCACTTCCTGGATCCCAATAGGACTACTCTCTCATGTCTTTCTTGTCTGAGTCCGTGACAGAAGATAAACTGCTATCTACAAACTATGCTCATTGTTGACCTGAATTTGGTGGGTTAGTTGTTATGGGTTGCCACCGATTGCATTTGACCAGAAGATTTATAGGTTTTATTTAATTTAGACTACAGAGTTTAAGAACTCAGTTCTGTATTGGGAGAGGACTTCTGGGGTGCTTGGCAAGAACACGTACACTGAGGACAATACCAAATTGATAAGACCTTTATTGAAATTAACATAAAAATAAGAAATGCAATGAAACTTTTAATTGCAAAACAGTAAAGGAATTTTAAAACTTTTGGTGGTACCATTTTTATTATAACTACCTTAACCGAACCTACTTACCCCCTTTTTTTGAGGACTCCGTAATAGGAGGTGAAGGACCCGCCTTACTTTTGGCATGCCCGATTATGCAATGATGCTGGCTTTTTTAATGATTAGGAATGTTGAGTAGTTATACTATACTGCACAAGCTGAGCTGATAGCATGATAGAATAGATCATTTTTAGAGTATAGGAGAACTGGAAAAAGGACTTTAAGAAACCGAAGCTTTAGGAGTTAGAAGAGCCTAGAAGAGCTTTTTAAAAAGGTATTTTATAGGATTTTGACCTATGTAATTTAGGACCAATCTACTATCCCAAATTTTATTTTTGAACCGTAAGAAATTTATGGGTACCCTTTTTTTATAGTGGATTATGACACTTAATTTCTAAATATGTTAAGGATTATTTTACTTTAAAACTGCCTACCTAGGCTTTTTTGATGACCTTTAAATTGCGGTGTACCCTGCAGTTACCAACCAGTTGTAGATGCCGAATAACCTGTGATGTGATGTGGATAGTGGTGGTTTTTTGTTTTTTTTTAATGTTTTAGGGACCATTTTTATTTGTGCCAAAGGTTACCAGCTTTTATGCTGACATATTTATAACTGATGATACTTTTTGCTATATAGAAGATTTTACAGGCCAGGAGGCTTTTTGCATTTTAGCAAAACTCATTATTAGGAAACACATGCCTTAACACATTTTAAATTTTAAAGAATTAATACTGATAAAATATAAGAATAAAATGGATTAATTTTAGAAAAAAAATATTAATTGGTACTGCTGGCTGGATTAGTAGGATGTAATAGCTAGCAAAATAATTCTGTGGGCTACATCATTCTTGGGGTATGCCTAATATCCGTGCAGTTGAGCGGGAGTGGTGAAGATGCATTATGCCTCCTTTTTGAACCCCGGACATAGAGCACAGCCCCGGAGCTGGCCAAGCGGGTAGTGTGGTCCCTGACATAAACTAAAGTAGCTTTAGGGATACTCTAATTTACACCAGCAGGATGTGCTTCCTCTGGGCTGTTCTGCCAGCACAGGCTCACCAAAGTGCATCTGAGCTCCAGCCATGTCTCCTGTGCTAAGCCAAGGATTTATACCACCCAAAGATTCCTGCATGGTAAGGGAATCCTCAGCTGACTTGTTTAAGTGAGTTTTAAGTCCCATTGCCTCTCTGTAGCAGCTCAAAGGGGATTTATCACAGGGCAGGACTGAGCGCTATGTGTTTGATATAATCACTTATTTTACAACACAGATACTAGTGAAAAGTATATCTTAGTGTTTCATCACTGTTCCCAATCCATTCATATTTAAGCCTTTCCAGAATGTGACAACATGTTTCACATAGTAAGGGAGACTATATTTCTAGTGGTAGCACTTGCCCTGGGAAGACAGCCCAGTGGTAGTCCACCCTATGCTATGGCCATAGAAGTAGCAATTTTACCTTACGAATTGGAGCATGCCACTAACAAGGTGCAAGAGCGACCATGGAGTTTTAAATGTACTGCTTTTACTAGAAGTGAGCTTGAAATTTTAAACCATAAAGACAAATGTTTTCTATTGTGTTGTTAGTGAGATGCACTAGAAAATAGGGTTTGCACTTACTCCAGATTATGGAGGAAAATTACTCCTGAAAGGAATAAAAATCTATTTTAGCAGATTTGTCTGCTGTGGATTAGTTTAGCTTGTCGTAATGGGAGCAGAAGCTGTAGTCATAAAGTGACTTCAAGCATTTTCGAGTGCTAGGTTTCTGAGTTAGTTAGTTGCCCTGAATTTTTTATTGTAGTGAAATAATAAATGCAAAGAGACAGACACATGCAGAAAATATAGATCACAGGCTTCAGAGCTATGACACTTTCAATTTTCCAAAAAGGCAGAAATATCTTACAAATTGAGCAACTGGGGACATTGGGGTTTGCAGATTAAACAACACAGCAAGTAGGCAGTCAAGATAGCTACTATCCATAATTAGAGTTGACCTGCTTAGAGCTTTCATATTAATAAAGATAAGAGGGTTGTTTTTTTTTTGTATTCTGCTTCAGTCTCTCAGAGTATCAACATTTTCACTGACAAATGAGTGAAGATTGATTAAAGGCCCTAAACCTGTTTGTCTGAGGTTCGTGGTAATGTTCCCCCTTTACTCATTCAGTTTACTCTAATCTACTCTAATTTTAAACCTAAGGTACCTGCATTTCCATCCTCTTGTGACAGTTAAATTCTCACTGGTGTCAGAAGAGCCATTTGGATTATGTAGTGCAACAAGCATGATGGATGGCTTTAATTTGATATTCTTCGATGGTCCTTGATGTCGCTCTGGCACCACTGAGAACGTGCTATAGAATTAAATTAGCGCTGCATCTGCTTTTTGTTTCTACTTCAACAGCCAGAGGGCATGTAAGCATGTCTTAAAAAAGAAATGAAACTGAAACTTTGCCCTAACACAGATGAAGAAAAATATGAAACTCTTTAATAAGAATTATACAGCAAATAGCCAAGATCTCAGGTTTTTCTCTTATCTCTGGGTCAGTTGGAGATGGTATGTTTTGCTGGGACGTGAAATATTCCAATGCCAAAGGGGAGAAAACTATCTGAAAATACAAACAGACTTTTGGAAAAAGTTAACAAGCTACAATGGGAGTCCTAGAATGTAAGATGTTTTACTTTTTCTCTTCTTAAGGTAGATATTTCTTTCACACCAGGAGTCCTCATTTAACTAATCTTATTGGCTGAACTCTTCTTGAACAATCTGTTTCCTGATTGGTGATAGGCTTAAAGGAACCCCTCTCTGAGTAAAGACTGCTTATGTGAGGAAAGGGTCCAGTCCTGCAAACCATCTCAACTTCTGTGTCTAATCCTGAAAGCATTAGCTACCAAGTGTAACATCTACTGAGAGTAGTGTTAGTGCAACTTCTGTTGCAGGATCAAGGCACGGATTTTGAATTACATCAAGCTTTGTTGGGGATTTGATATTTCGTGATCATTAATAACAGGTTTCAAAACAGACTCTGTGTACCAGAAGTGATGCCACGGCACTACTAAGCTTTATACTATGGGCTCGATAGTGTCCTTCAGGATCAGTCCTGCATAATAAGCACTGCAGAGCTATACCACCCCAGGCACTTCCTCCCTTAAGACCCCTGTGCACAGGCGAAATGTTGTCTTCTGCACCTCTGCTTTTCCCCTTGTATGCTGTACCAGTCTCGCTCCTTGGGTTGATGCAAACTCATAGGTTGGAGGAGGGGTGACGCCATGCCTGGTGGTCTCCCTCCTGCATGGGGTATGGAGCAAGGAGTTCCTGGAGCCAATGAGTGCATGGATGGCAAATCTGCCTGGCCCTTAAGTGGATATCGCAGTGGAGGTATGAAGAATCCATTCTCCCCCCTACTCTAGTGACTGCACTCTTTTATATAAGGGCCCAGTACAAATCTGGGCCTCAGAGTTTTAAGTATTTAATAAACAATGCAATATTTTGTTGCATCCAAGAGTATTTATGGGATTTCCCTTAGGTGTTAGTCCATTTCTGAGCCACCTTAGAACATCTGCTGCGCTAAGAGACCACTTTTTGTTGCTCCCACGAGATGGTTAATTCAATTTTCACTGAGTTCTTGCCCTTCTTGAAAGAATCCTTAGCACAGTCTATGCCTTTCAGTTTGTTGCCGGAGATGGATACCTAGAAACCATTTGAAGTGTTAAGATGAAAATAGCTACTCTAGAATCCCATTGGAAGCATTTTCACAGCAAATATTAAAATTACGCCTAGTTGAGTCCAATTTAATGAAAACATTTCCTTAGTCCATTTTCAGACATCTAATAAATGTGCAGACAAAAATGTTTGTCGTGTTCATAAAGCCATAATAAATCTGTATACACTCCCTCTGAAATGTGAAGTAATTCAATACTGTTTTTCATAAAACCTGCGTGTTGACTGGATTAAACCATTGTTTCAAGAAAACAGAATTACTGTTGTGTTAGACGAAAACAAATATATTTATTTAAACTATTTCCTGCCTGATCCAAAGCCCATTCAAATCAATAAGAGCTTTTCACTGACTTGAATGAATTTTCTTTGGATTAGGTCCTTAGTGCACAAATTATAAATCGTAGAGCTATGTAGTTCTATTGAGAAATGAAATTGAGACCGAGGCAGTTGAGTTCCCCCCAGTCTGTGCCCTTTTAAGATAGTCCTTCAAATATTAACATACTCACTGACCCATATCCAGACCGTTACCTTGACAGATCTACTATCACCTCTGCTAATTCTGTTCGCTCTGATTTTATGGATGGACTTCAGTTCATTCCACAATAGCAATAGAGCCATGTCGGTGGGGAAACAAAAATGAGTTTTACACTACTAAGCTGCAGTAGAACTTACAAGATCTAGTATGATTTTTTTTTCCAGAATGTAACCTTTTCTTTGATTCCTAAAAATCATAAAGCTGAGAGTGAACTCTACCTAGAAGGCCTTTTTTTTTTTTTTTTTCTTTCTCCTTTATAGAATCTGCCTGGTATTGCCACTCTAATTATTGTGTAATGGAAAGGTTTAGTACGAAGAGCTGAACATGTTCTTATTTCCATAAAATGAAGGAGTAATTTATTAATGTATATGAGAAACAAGTTGTTGAAATAATTATTTGGCATTTAGAGTGTGTATGGTCTCATTGACCTTAGCAGTGTTACAGAGGTCAGACTTCCATTAAAGGTGGGCAAAGCACAGTGATTTTGTTTCATAGGAATTCCTGAGAAAGTAAATGCCTAGATCTAGGCTAGTAAATCCATGTTTAGGTGCCTAAATAGAAGTGGCCTGATTTTCAGAGGTGCTGAAGTAATCCAGGTGCTGAAGTAATCCAGTTGAGTAAGTCCACAGCTCGGACTGCAATGTGGGTACTCAGTACCTCTGAAAATTAAATCACTTCTGTTCAGGCACCTACACATGGATTTGAGTTCCTAAATTTAGGCTCCGATGTTTGACCATTTTGACCATTCTGTCTCTCTGGCTTCAGTCTGTGTGTAGACAAAACAAAACTCAAATAATCTGAAACTGTCATTTGAAACTACACCAAACTGTGAATTTCATATGGCTATCACAGAACCATAAATTGAATCAGGTTTGCTCTAAGCTAGGATCAGATTTGCCCAAAGAGATTCTGACTCTTGGCACACCTTTTTGATAAATGTGATCTGAATTTCAAGATTATGATGAAATCCAAAACTATGTGAATTTTCACACAGTTTGGGGTTTTGTATAGCTGATTTCCATAGGGCTGAATGCTCCTGCAGCAATATCTCTAAAGTACAGTGTTAGTTTATATGTTAACCTTTCTTTGGTGTTATACATGGAATCTCTCTCCATTTTTCTACCTACCTAATGTTTATTATTTGCATCTTGTACACATTACAAGGAAAATTCTATCCTCCCCTATGCTGTCATGTTAGATAGACTTCTTTCTTTCAAGCACTCAAGGCAGGAGTGTGGTACAGGACCTTGCTTATGTTAATGTTCAGTATATATGTCTTTATCTAGATTTTCAATCAAGGCTTCAGAACTGTAGAGCAGCTGGTAGTGTTACTTTCTCTTCCTGCACTGAAGCCTTCAGGCTCGAGTTGCCAGTCCTGTTTTTTGTTTAAATACGGTGAGATGTCCTTCTGTATATCATTTTCCCTACTTATTGTTAGCTCTCAGCCTCCAGTTGGATAGAGAAGTCAGTGAAACTGATCATTGTCATATGGGCATGAGAAGCTCCAACATGGAGTAATCAGGTCTTGTCTTCTTCAGAGATTGCAGAGAAGCTAAAGAAGTTTCAGCAAAGTATTTCTTTGCATCAGTCTACACCAAAAGGATTTAACTATCCCAGACCTGCTCTTTTTGGGTATTTATAGATAAGGTAAGGTCAAAGTTAAAGTGCTGGAACAAACTGATAAACTAAAGAACAAGAAGTCCTCAGGACAAGATGGCATACATGCAAAAGTTATGAAGGTGCTAACAAAACTTGAAATCCCTCATTAAAATCAGCCAATTTATGAGAGTGAAATGTACTATATTGACTACCCTTCTATGCTATGGATGTTTCTGAGATTACAGACCAGTGAGCCTTACTTCATTACCAGGTAAATTCATTGAAACAATAGTTAAAAATAGATTTATAGAACATGTAAATTAACATAGTAAGGAAAAATCAGCATGGCTTCTGCAAAGAAAAACCATGTGTCCCTACTAGAAATCTTTGAGCATGTCAACAAATTAGCAGATAAAGGAGAACCAGTTTGCATAATTTATTTGGGGTTTCAAAAAGCCTTTGACAAAAAGAAGCTCTCTAGAGGTTATTATAGAAACTAAGTCATGGCTGACAGATAAAGTATTGTGTTCCTGTCTTATTCAGTTTCTTACCCGTGACAAAGATTAGAAATGCAAGATCAAGTTTCAGTATTTGCGAAACATTAAGAAGGGAATGTTCAGAGGTTCTGTAGTAGGACTGGTGTTTAGGGTCACTAATAGAAAATAGATTGCTTGGTACATCATTAACATATTGAAAATAAACTTCAAAATAAAAATATTTAATTACAATAGATGACCAAATCTAAGTAATATGGACTGATGTTTTCCTCTCTTTGCTGTAGTAAAGGATGAAATTTTAAAATTAAATGGATAAGATGACAAATACATAGTTTGTTGCTTTATGCTGTAACTGTTGCAGGATCTGATAATCTGTAAGGTTGTATGAAAGTGACATTATGAAACCTGGAACCATGTGAAAAACCACCTATTGGTTTCATTTCAGACCTGGAAATAAGCCCAGGTTTGTTTGAGATTTTTTGCAGTTTAAAAACCTTTGAAGAGAATCTGCACTAGTTTGTGGTTTTGCATAATAACCCCACAAAATTCAGTCTCGCCTTGTTTTGGCTGAGCTGAACTCGAAGGGTGTAAACCCGTCAATTGAAACTGAAGAAAAGGTGCAGATGAACTCTTCTACACAAAAACAGTTACAATTGTTGACAAATCCGGCCCTTGTGCTAGATAGATAATAGATTTGATTGGGTATTAAATGAGAAGTGGTCCGTTTCTATTCATGTAACTTCCTTGAGATGGCCTGTGGGAAGCAGGGCAATGAGGTATGCTCCATTCTCACAATGATTGAGTTCATACAAAAACAAATGTCAATGAAAATTGAAAAAGCTTGGAATTCCCAGGATCTCGGGGTGGGAGGGGGAGTCGATACCATATGGAAGTGGTGGTATGTGTGATTTTTTGGTTTTTTTTGTTGTTGTTTTTAAACTCCACCTCTCCTGAGACTTTTTGCTCTGGTTTCTCTAAACATTGTAGAAGGAGCAAAACAAATAATTCACAAAAATACTTGGACTTTTGGCTTTTTTCTTGTTTTAATGAATTGTTCTCAGAGCATTGAATTCTCAGATCTTTGTTTTGGAAATTAATAAATCTCTTCATGGAATAATTCTCAGACTTGAAGTAATTTATTTGTAATTCATTGTGAATATACTCAGCTCATACCATGTTGATTTAGTTCCATAAACTTTGTTTTTTGTTCCCTGATTGGATGACTTGTATAACAAACCAACAAAACACAACTTGTGAGTAATGCAGTGGAACTTACAATATGAAATTTGCTTTCAATGAATATTCCAGCTTCCACTTTTTATGACTTATGTGCTAGTAAAGATTGAACACACAAATCTCTGAACAGAAAGAGAAGATGAAAGGGGTGCAGACTTGTTCAAATTGAAATGTAGTTTTGAATTCAAATGAATATTCACAGGCTTCTTTTCCCTCTATTCTCTTGCCTCTAATTGTGGGGATATATATATTTTTTTACTGCCCAAACTCCTATCATTTCAGCCTGTGAATTCTTGTTATAATAGGGGAAGAAATCTTGTAACATCCAGGCAAAATGGTATGAACGTGGCATTTCTTGTAACCAATTAGGACAACAATCCCACTGTGCCTCTGTCTTAGCCAAAAGGTGAATTAATTAAGTCATTTTTGGAGAATTTGTGTTTCCCTTAAACCACATGCTAATCTTTTGGGGAAGTAAGTAACTGAATTTAGTGTTACAGCAGTAGATTATTAGCTTTGCCAGCAATCATGTGACATGCTAACACTGCACTTAGAATAAATATATACTACTGCAGGGAAGAAGGGGACATGCATCAGGGCCCTAATTGTGCCCTGGGTGATCGCTACTTCCCACCACCCAACACAGATGTAATGAAGTTGAGTATTGCCCATATAAGAGAAATTAAAACTGCTAATTATTCCTCAAAGATTTTTAATGACTTCCGGCTATAAAGGCAATACACCCTAAAGAAATATTAAAGACCAGTACTGAATAAGGATTAATATAAATTGCAAGTTATACTGAAGACAAGCACAAGTACATGTATTAACTACTTACTACTATTCTTAACGCTATAATATCGATACAGACTTGAGATCGATTCAGCTCGAGTAACCAGACTTCTTTACTCCATAATTTTAGCCTGCATTCGTCTGAAAAGACATTACCCTTCAATTGGCTGTTTTCCACACTGGCCAGGTACAGACAGTCCAGAAGTACACGTCCCTTCGGTTCAGGGGGTGTGGGTCAGGTTCCCTGATCAAAGAGGGGTCCCCTTATGACCAAAACACACACCTTTAGTCCTGTGCCTTCGTACTTTTTATCTTATCTGTCAGCCATGTTTTAAAACAGACCAGCCAATCAGGGTGGGCCAAATTCTTAGTATGGTTAGTGTGGTTGCTTTGATTTTATAAATTATGTGCGGGTGCATAACTTATCTCCATGTAGCCAGTTATCTCAAATGTGGTCAAACTGTGTTGACAATCCATGTATGAACACATAAATGATCTCAACACTTTAGGCTGCATATGTATTATCTGGTTGCAGTGCATCCTGACCACAAGTTTCAGTTTAATTCTGCAAAGCTTGCTTTCTGAAGCTACCAGAAGTTTGAGGCCTAACATTGACAATACCTTTGTCCATTTTTATCTTGACAATACTTTTGTTCATATTAATCACAACTGCTTTATCATATATCTTGTAATATAAGAAGGAAGAACACATGGTTACATTGAGTTTGAACCTGCACATTGCTGAGTGTTCTGGCTGTGATGCAGCAGAGCACTTCGGCACATGCTTAACTTTAAGCATCATGGGCTTGATCTTACAGCTGATTGAAAGCAATGGCAAAGTTTCCCTTCATGCAGTGTGACTCAAACTTTTTTGTATTAGTGACCCCTTTCACACAGCAAGCCTCTGAGTGCATCCCCCCCCCCCACACTTTATACATTAAAAACACTTTTTTAAAATATTTAACACTATTATAAATGATAGAGGTGAAACTTGGTTTGGGGTTGTCATAAATATAAAGGGAAGGTAAAATCCCTTTAAAATCCCTCCTGGCCAGAGGAAAAATCCTCTCACCTGTAAAGGGTTAAGAAGCTAAAGGTAACCTCGCTGGCACCTGACCAAAAGGACCAATGAGGAGACAAGATACTTTCAAAAGTGGGAGGAGGGAGAGAAACAAAGGGTCTGTGTCTGTCGGTATGCTGCTTTTGCCGGGGATAGACCAGGAATGGAGTCTTAGAACTTTAGTAAGTAATCTAGCTAGGTATGTGTTAGATTATGATTTCTTTAAATGGCTGAGAAAAGAATTGTGCTGAATAGAATGACTATTTCTGTCTGTGTCTTTTTTGTAACTTAAGGTTTTGCCTAGAGGGATTCTCTGTTTTGAATCTAATTACCCTGTAAGGTATCTACCACCCTGATTTTACAGAGGTGATTCCTTTACCTGTATTTACTTCTATTTCTATTAAAAGTCTTCTTGTAAGAAAACTGAATGCTTTTTCATTGTTCTCAGATCCAAGGATTTGGGTCTGTGGTCACCTATGCAAATTGGTGAGGATTTTTACCAAACCTTCCCCAGGAAGTGGGGTGTAAGGGTTGGGAGGATTTTGGGGGGAAAGACGTGTCCAAACTACGTTTCCCAGTAAACCCAGTTAGAGTTTGGTGGTGGCAGTGGATATTCCAAGGATAAAATTAATTTGTACCTTGGGGAAGTTTTAACCTAAGCTGGTAAAAGTAAGCTTAGGAGGTTTTCATGCAGGTCCCCACATCTGGACCCTAGAGTTCACAGTGGGGGAGGAACCTTGACGGGGTGGAGGCTGATAGCTTGTGGCTCCTCCGCAAAATAACTGTGTGACACCCTGAGCAGGTCATAAGCCCCAATTTGAGAACCCCTGTCTTAATGTTAATGGTGCAGGATAAGGGCCTCTGTAAGTAGTCCCACGAAAACGGCAGTGGAGTTTTGTTGCAAGGTTCCAGTGATTAAGGACATGAATAGCCCCACTGACTTTAAGTTAAACATGCACATAGGTACTCAGTTCATGTGAGAATGCTCAGCATCTTGCAGGATTGAACCCATTGTGAGGATCATAAACATAGTTTGAATTCATACCATTTCTCTTAATAATATAATAATTTGGGAAGGGGTGGTGGGATTGAATTAAAATGTTACTTTGTGTTCTTGCTGCAAGTTTTTTTTTTGTTTTTTTTAATTAAAATGTCTTGTGTGCTTTAAAACGTACTGTGCTCACCACTGGAATCTGATGTGGCTCACATGGTGTATTTAGCTTAGTCCTTGTTCCCCCTTTTCCCCACTTTCTGATTTTGATCTGTTTTCGTGATCTAGGTTTCTCATCTTTTGAGGTAAGATTTTTGAGACGAGACCATGTTTGTAGGATTTTTTTTTAAAGCTGCAAAATTTGCAGCATTAGGTAATAGCATATTAACCATAATCTACTTAAAAACTTAACCATGGTAAATATTTTCACGCGGGTGAAAAGATCCAACGAGTCAATTGAACTGTTTGGTTTATGATATTGGTTAGGGTTTTTTTAGATTATGAGAGAGATTAGAACAGAAATGAGAGCCCTTCCTCTGAGCCCTTCTTTATTATAACCTGCATATGGTAATCTTTTGCTTCTCCTTGAATCTGTACTTAGAGGATGGTATGATGGGAGACACCCCCCATCCCACTGACAGCAAGCCTAATGAGGGTCCCTGCACTCAGGCAGTGCCAGTTAGGCACACCCGTGGAGAGTACTGTACTGGGAGAAGGGGATCTTAGAACGGTGAAGCTGGCCACAGAGCAGGGGACGAAGTTTATCCAAGAGGAGAGGCTGCTATGGAGCCCAGTAGCTTAGGCCAGCCTGAGACAGTGACTAGCCTTCCCTTCTCTCTTCCTTCCCACCCCTCGTTTAGGGAAGACGGACACTGCATCCCTGAGTGGAGCTCTGGATGTCTGCTCTCCCTGTAGCTGGACTTGAGGCAAGAGTGCCGGAACCTTTGTAGAAGTGGGGGGGCGCACACCAGTGCCAGAACCATGGGGACCAGGCCTGCCCCCAAACTATGCCTATGTTAAAGTGGGGGGAGGCATGGCCACCTGGGTTCTGGCACAGTTGATCTGAGGAGTGGTGCCAGGGCCTGAAGGTAATGGGGCCCTGGGAGTTAGCTCAACTCCTGTGGGGAACAGTGAGCATGTCAAGGAGTGGGGGTTCCCATACAGCACCCAAGAGCAAGAGCCTGGAAGAGACTACGGTCGCACCCAGGCTGTTGGTTGGCTGACTACAGCTGGGAGGGGGGGAGTGGATCACACGCGGGAAAGATTATTAATATTTGGCTTGATCCTATTACCCTTACTTCCACAAGTAGTCCTTACTCATAGGTGTAATCCTTGTGGAAGTCTATGAGATCATTCTTGCCAATTAAGATTGCATGAACTGGTGCACCACTAACTGCAGAAAAGCTGGGACCATATATACAGTTCTGTGTACTGATTAGTATCCAATAGAGACAATGAAGGTCCCCACCCTATGAGATGTTGTGTCCTCACCTCCATCTGACAGTGTAAAGTGGCAGGCATGCAATAAACTGAAGAAAGTATTTGTCCAATGGTGGGGAATGATTCTATCACAAATGTTAGTGGGGGACGGGGGAATGGCCTTATTCTTGAACTATATACAGTGCCTTACACACAGCAAAGAGAGACAGGCCTAGCAGCTTGGTTCACTTTTATTCTGCTGCTCTTTTAATGAGTAATAACCGCAGTTAAACCATCTCAAAGCCTAATGGGAAAAGAGAGCTCAAGTGTTCTTTTCAAGAAAGAAGGATATAAATTTACCTAGTGCGCACTGGTTAAGATATTTTTTTATCTAAAATGGAGATCTAAGTGGTGGTCCCATTTATAAGTACAGCTATATAGTCCCCATAATAGCTGAGTGCCTTATAATCTTTTAAGGTATTTATCCTCACAACACCACTGTAAGGTAGGGTGGTGCTATTATCCCTATTTCCTAGAAGGGAACTGAGGAACAGAATAGCTAACTGACTTGCCCAAAGTCACACAGGAGGCCCAAGTGCCAGGCCAGTGTTCTAACTGTGGGACCATCCTTCCTCTTGGGGCTGGTTATGGAATTGCCCACTCTCCCTAGGTGTCATGTCCCTCGAGTTCCTCATTTAGACCAAAGTCCAAATGTATTTCTATTCCACACATTTTTTTTTCTTACCGCTTCTCTCATGCAGGTACTATATACATGAGGTAAAATGACCACACTGCAAGGCATAGATCTGCTGAAGTCAATGGAGCTGCATCTGACTATGCCAGGGTTGAATTTGGCTGAATGTTTCTTTTCAGATTATAGAAGCACAATTAGAAGCAAAACAACTGTAGAGAGATTAATTCCTCTGCACAAGAACTGGAATTTACCTACTTTCTGTTCAGATGGGTGGAGTTCAGTGAAAAACCACTAAGCTCCCTCAGCAGGATACTGAGTGACACTTTGCAGCCAATGAAACATAAAAGAGAGCATTCCACTTTCAGAACAACTCTTAGGGGATGTTTCATAGTAGCAGCCGTGTTAGTCTGTATTCGCAAAAAGAAAAGGAGGACTTGTGGCACCTTCGAGACTAACCAATTTATTTGAGCATAAGTTTTCATGAGCTACAGCTCACTTCATTGGATGTGATGAAGGGGATGGTCATACTTGAATGGCAGGACATGCTACCTACAGTAGCAACTACTGAGAACTATTTAACCCATTGTGGGTTCTTCAGACACTACACTAGATAACCATAAGGACCCAGAAAGCAAAAGTCCCATAAATAACACTTAGCAGTCACTACTGTCCTTTCCCCTCACAAACTCGGAGGTCTCTTTGGTAGCACAGCTGATGCATATCTGCTGCCCTAAGAAGGTTATGGAATGCAGGGAGATTTTTGCAGGAGGTGCACTCTCTCTCATAGTGCTACGCTACAGAGGGTCCCCGCATGTGGTCATGTGGCGGGAGGCTGACCAGATAGCAAGTGTGAGAATCGGCACAGAGGGTGGGGGTAATAGGCGCCTATATAAGAAAAAGCCCCAAATATCAGGACTGTCCCTATAAAATCAGGACATCTGGTCACCCTATAGTGGGGGAGGGGGGGCAAAGCATGAGCAAGGTAGGAGAATCTGATGCTGCATGGATTCTTTGCAGTCCCTCCTTCCCATCAGCCCCCAGACAGTGTATGGCATGCCTAACTAGGCTGGAGTAGACTCCACAGAGCAGCCCCACTCAGCCACTCTTTCTCTCTCTCTCTCCACAGCCTGAGGGAAGATTTCTCCTCCCATTTCCACATGAGAAATTCTGTGGCACCCAGTCCAGTTGCTCAGGCTGGACACACTCAGAAATAATTTTAGCCTTAATGAATTATGAAGTGACTGCACTTCATTTACATGGAAATAGGTGTTAGTAGAGACCCTCTCAGATTTTGAAAGTAACTTGTGTAATAGCAGGGGAATGCAAGGAGACCAGAGGAAAAATGATAATTTTGGATATTTTTACTCTCCTAGTTTAACAGCTGGTTTTGTTTATAGAGCAAAATTCTAATCTCAAATCTGCATGATTCTTCTCGTCTCCTTTCTATGATCATTCTCTTCCTCCATGCACAGCTTGCCCCACAGAATTTTGCCCTTATTCTACAAATAGATCTTCACCCAGCTACGGTAGGCAATCAGAAAAGGAAGTGCAGGGATCATGCAAAGGGTTAAATAACCGTAAAGACTGCTTTCTGTAAGTCCAATGCATCGCGATAAAGGGGACAAAATGTTCCATTTGCTGGAACTTTGTGACAAACTTCATTGCTAATTTAACTGTGCAGAGACAAAATGTAAAGATTTAATAATCCTCTTATAGAAGTTTATCTGCCAGACAGCATGCTTACTTACGGTATTGTCAGATAAGTGCATCTTAAAGACATATGTTAGGAAAGTGTGCAGGGGAGTAGATTTGGAACCGTAAGGTTTCCACTGCAATATGGAGATGAACATGATTTATTTGCATAAACGCTTCATTTTGAATGTGGGGAAAATAGAAAGTAAGGAACTGATAGGTTACAGCCTGGAGGACTGCTGCATATTGGAAACCAGCTGGAGAATTAACAATGGAAGTGTAGGTAGAATGTCCTGACTGGATGGCTCAGGAAGAAATGATTTACTGCTCTTATCAAAAAACATCCAGTCTGATGAATTTGCATTGATTGTCATAAAGGGCTTAATAAACGGAGATGTCTGCAATTGTTCCCGCTCTTCATTTTAACAACTTTATATTTAAAATTTGAAATACATTTGTAGTTCTTGTTCTCAAGAGTTTTTTACATGGCTTTGAACTCTGCTGCAATTAAGTAGAGACATTAAAAGTCTGGGGGAGGTTGGGGATTGGGAGGAAAAAGCCTTCAGAATCAGAGCCTTTAAGGCTGTGGCAGTCCATTCCTTTGCTCAAATATTAAACAGAACTTGCATGATTTTTAATGAGCTGTGGCCACAGCATTCCTTCCCATGGAAAAATTCCATGGGTAGCAGACAAAGGGCTCAGGAAATGCTGTGAGGTCACATGGAGTTTCATTTCTATTGCTGCCCTTGGGGGCAGGGCAGCGGTCTGGCAAGCCACAGAGAAGGCATGAGAGGTGGGACCTGGTGATCCATGGGAAACTCTGCTCCTAACTTCATGGATTCTGGAACCGCCAAAGTGAGGCTTTCCCCTTCATGATGATCAATGGGCTGCCCTTTACCCTTGGTAGCCAGGCTGCCATTGGCTAACACCTCCTGTGGCTGAGCAATATAAGCCTTGCAGGTTGAACAGCATAGTTTTAAAATGGAAATGGCTAAAAGGGGTTGAGAACACGTTTTTCTTCTCAGACTTTGTCTGCTCTGGGAACCAGTGATGTAGGCCTCCTCCTGTCATTCTTAGACTCCTCAGTGACCCCCATTCTCAGCATGGCCTGAACTTCTCATATTGTGTTCAACGTCCTTTTTGGTAAGGCCTGGGGATTCTCCTAACCAGCTGCCCCGGGGTTGTTTTCAGCTGATGTTGTATCACATGTCCTTTCTGGACTTGTGCAGAATACGGGAATGAAATGTCTGATTATTTGCACCAGTTGGATCCTCTGATCCGGTGAAAGGGCCTCACTTAGCAATACGGGTCAAGGTTCTAGGCAAGCAGCTACGTCTGGTCCTAGCTCAGGGTTTGGCGTTTATTTGGAGAGCTTGCCAGGTCTTCCTTGGTTTGAGAAGTTTTTCCATGGTAAACCTTACTTTCCTTCCTCCTGCTGGGTATTTTAATCTCATAATCTCCTGGGCTTGTCTGTCTAAACACCTCTTATGGAACCTGCCACCAGACAATCACTTTTGACTCTGCAGAGGTTAATAGTATCAGAATCCTGTCTCTGGGCTGGAAAGTTCATAAGTGTCCTCCCTGGTTGTACCCTGTTCTCACCTCTTAACCTGGATGAAATTCTCTTTTGCGAAAGTACTCAACGTCTTAAAATGCTCTCTTTGGCATATAATATATTGGATTGTGCCAAGCACGTCCATCTTGTTCTCCACGGTCTTTTCAGAACACATCCAAGATTCCCCGGGGCTGGTATCTGTAGAGCAGTTTAAAGGGTGAGAACCCTGTGGAGTCTGGAGATACAATTTACACAGCAAAGGGAAGCAGCAGGAGCAATTGGTCCTAGTGCCTAGGCTTAATCTTGACAAACCACTTGAACATCATCTTCAATGTCTTGTTAAATCTTTCCAGGCTGTCAATTTGCAGATGTTACGCTGATTTTCTCAAATCCGTGATTTTAAGGAGGGAGCATAGCTCACGCTTCACCGGAGATGTGAAGTTGGAGCCCTGATCAGTCAAAATTTCCTGTAGGAAACCTACCTGGGTGGTTTCATAAAGTTGGGAATGATCACCATTGCCTTATCTGGGGCTGTTACCTACTGATTGTGCCAGGGTGTCACACTAGGAGACAGGCAGTCTCTCATATTCTACACCTTTTGGGGCGTGGACAAATGTATTAATGTGTGACGCATTTTGTATATCCTAACAAGGATGGGCGAGAACCTCCCCCTTTTAATCTAACCCCTCCACAGATCTTGGTGAAGTTTGGACCTTGGCCTGTGTGTTCCTGCTGTTGCCTGTCTCTAGTGCTGAATTCCTTTGTTGCTTTCTTTGATTATTTACACTGACAAAGTAGCTCTTCATCTTTTGCAGGCTGAGTCCACTGCTTTATGTCATGGTTAAGATGTCGTGGTGGAAACCTGAACTGACGCTACTTGTGATGTGTGAGTGACCTCATTGACCAGGTCTGTGGATCCAGCTTCTTTCACAAATACCAACTTTAAATATTTGTGCGTTTGCCTTTAAGTCAGTTCAGAAGTAAGATACAGATAAAACTAACCTGTTAAGTATGTAGGGCCAGATTCATTGGTACTCTGCTAGGTTTACAGCTGCTCTGTTCACCAAGTGGGGCAGAGCAGTCTGAGCTTAGTGCTGAATCTCTCCCCTACTAAACTGCTGTATGTGCTACTTTGAGAAGCTTGATTTCAAAACTATTTACACGATGGGCTTGCTTTGCTCTGCTGAATTATTCTTTCCAAGAGCCTTTTGCAAAGATCATTGTCACTTCACAGATCTTAAGTAAAACAACTCAGTTGCCTGCTTTCAATTCTACTACTGCAGCAATATTGGCAAAAGAGAGAGACCTAGAGATTAGCAAAACAGCAGTAGTAGAGTCCATCATGACCACTGTTGCTGCAGAGTTCTGTAGTTGGTTTCCTTTAAATACCACTTTGTGTATTTGTCAGTGTGCATTTATGAATAAAATACATGCCTTGCAAAATACAGCTGGTATGTGCCTTTTCTATATTGTCCCCCCACCACCTCCTTTTTATTAATGGTAAATCTACATTCTGGATTTCTGCTTTCCCAGTTTAGGTTCAGGTTTGTGATTTAGAAATTAAATTCAGGGTATTTTCACCACACACAAATCATTTTGCAGCAGAGACAAAATGAAGTCCAAAGCAGACTACAAGAAGCTCCAGAGGGATCTCACAAAACAGGATTGACCAGGCAATAAAATGTCAGGTAAAAGTCAACATTTATAAGTGCAAAGTAAGGCACATTGGACAAAATAATCCCAACTATATGTCTACAATGATGGGCTCTAAATTAGCTGTTACCACTCAAGAAAAAGATCTTGGAATTAGTGTGGATAGTTCTCTGAAAACTTTCACTCAATGCACAGCAGTGGTCAAAAAAGCTAACAGCATTTTAGGAACTATTAGGAAAAGGATGGAAAGTAAGACAGTAAATATCATAATACTACTATATAAATCCATAATGTGTCCACACCTTGAACACTATGTCCAGTTCTGGTCATCCCGCGTCAAAAAGGTTATACTGGTGTGCCACTGGAAAAGACTGAGAGAAGAGCAACGAAGATGATCAAGCATACAGAACAGTCTGTCCTCATATGGAAGCTAAAAAGATTGTCTGTTCAGCTTAAAGAGATGACTAAGAGGGAAGGGGGTATGATAGAAGTCTATAAAATTGTGAGTGATGTGGAAAAAGTAAATGGAGAAGTAACTTTCACACAATGCAAAAACCAGGGATCGCCCAATTAAATTAATAGGCAGTGGGTTAATAAAAATAAGAGGAAGTACTTGTTCACACAACGTACAACTAATCTGTGGAACTCCTTGCCATGGCAAGTTGTGATGGCCAAAAGTACAACTGGGTTCAAAAAAAGAAAGCCATTGACAGACCTACTAGCCAAGGTGGTCAGGGACTCAACCCCATGCTTGGGGCTACTGTAGACCAAAGACACTAGAAGCTGGGAGTGGAAGATGGGGTGGATCACTCCATAATTGCCCTGTTCTGTACACTCCCCCCTGAAGCTCTAGTATGAGCCACTGTCAGAGACCGGATAGTGGGCAAAGTGGACCATGATCTGACTCATTGTGGCAGCTCTTATGCCCTTAACTGAGAGAGACTTGCTTTAGTGTTTACTCTGATTCCTTTTCAGTGACTCAGACATACTTTCAATCGACATTGCTCTTACGTATGGTATATTGCACTGCTCCATAGACACGAAAGATTCTGGTGCTTGTGCACCATGCTGAGGGGGCATTAGAAATGGAAATTCATTCTTTCGGTTCTCTTGTGCAGTAGGAACTGAATATCTTCTTCATTGCAGGGTGATAATTTTTGGTCATGATTTTTGTGATCCAGGTTAAAATACCCTTATGCCTCCTTTTTTACTCGTGTGAATTTTTTGCTTATAAAAGCCGAGGACTAAAAACACTGGGTAAAGCAAGGTATGACGCGAGTAGGCGCTAGGGATGCAGTCCTCACATTCTTGCATTGCCTCTTCATCCTGGGTGTCTTCGTTGGAGACTCCCAAACAGTGTAACAATTTGGTGACATGAACAAGTGTCTGTAGGGGCTGGAATGATACCATAAGAATGGCCATACTGGGTCAGACCAAACGTCCATCCAGCCCAGTATCCTGTCTATGAACAGTGGCCAATGCCAGGTGCCCCAGAGGGAGTGAACCTAGCAGATGATAATCAAGTGATCTCTCTCCTGCCATCCATCTCCACCCTCTGACAAACAGAGGCTAGGGAGACCATTCCTTACCCATCCTGGCTAATAGCCATTAATGGACTTAACCTCCATGAATTTATCTAGTTCTCTTTTAAACCCTGTTATAATCCTAGCCTTCACAACCTCCTCAGGCAAGGAGTTCCACAGGTTGACTGTGTGCTGTGTGAAGAAGAACTTCCTTTTATTTGTTTTAAACCTGCTGACCATTAATTTCGTTTGGTGGCCCCTAGTTTTTATATTATGGGAACAAGTAAATAACTTTTCCTTATTCATTTTCTCCACACCACTCACTTACATACCTCTATTATATCCCCCCTTGGTTTCCTCTTTTTCAAGCTGAAAAGTCCTAGCCTCTTTAATCTCTCACTCATAGGGGACCCGTTCCAAACCCCTAATCATTTTAGGTTTCAGAGTAGCAGCCATGTTTAGTGTGTATTCACAAAAAGAAAAGGAGGACTTGTGGCACCTTAGAGACTAACAAATTTATTTGAGCATAAGCTTTCATGAGCTACAGCTCACTTCATGAGATGCATTCAGTGGAAAATACAGTGGGGAGATTTTTATACACAGAGAACATGAAACAATGGGTGTTACCATATACACTGTAACAAGAGTGATCACTTAAGGTGAGCTATTACCAGCAGGAGAGCGGGGGTGGGGGGGACCTTTCGTAGTGATAATCAAGGTGGGCCATTTCCAGCAGTTGACAAGAACGTCTACAGGACAGGCCCAACAAAGAAAATAACAGAACGCCACTAGCCATCACTTTCAGCCCCCAAGTAAAACCTCTCCAATGCATCATCACGGATCTACACCCTATCCTGACGGATGACCCATCACTCTCTCAGATCTTGGGAGACAGGCCAGTCCTTGCTTACAGACAGGCCCCCAACCTGAAGCAAATACTCACCAGCAACCACACACCACACAACAGAACCACTAACCCAGGAACCTATCCTTGCAACAAAGCCCGTTGCCAACTGTGTCCACATATCCATTCAGGGGGACACCATCATAGGGCCTAATCACATTAGCCACACTATCAGAGGCTCGTTCACCTGCACATCTACCAATGTGATATATGCCATCATGTGCCAGCAATGCCCCTCTGCCATGTACATTGGTCAAACTGGACAGTCTCTATGTAAAAGAATAAATGGACACAAATCAGACGTCAAGAATTATAACATTCAAAAACCAGTCAGAGAACACTTCAATCTCTTTGGTCCCTTGATTACAGACCTAAAAGTTGCAATTCTTCAACAAAAAAACTTCAAAAACAGACTCCAGTGAGAGACTGCTGAATTGGAATTAATTTGCAAACTGGATACAATTAACTTAGGCTTGAATAGAGACTGGGAGTGGATGTGTCATTACACAAAGTAAAACTATTTCCCCATGTTTATTCCCCCCCCCTGTTCCTCAGATGTTCTTGTCAACTGCTGGAAATGGCCCACCTTGATTATCACTACGAAAGGTTTTTCCCTCCCGCTCTCCTGCTGGTAATAGCTCACCTTAAGTGATCACTCTCGTTACAGTGTGTATGGTAACACCCATTGTTTCATGTTCTCTATGTCTATAAATCTCCCCACTGTATTTTCCACTGCAGACATCCAATGAAGTGAGCTGTAGCTCACGAAAGTGTATGCTGAAATAAATGTGTTCGTCTCTAAGGTGCCACAAGTACTCCTTTTCTTTTTGCTAATCATTTTAGTTGCCCTTCTCTGAACCTTTTTCTAATGCCAGTATATCTTTTTTGAGATGAAGAGACCACATCTGTATGCAGTATTCAAGATGTGGGAGTACCAGGGATTTATATAAGGGCAATAGGATATTCTCCGTCTTATTCTCTATCCCTTCTTTAATGATTCCTAAATTCCTGTTTGGTTTTTTGACTGCTGCTGCACACTGCGTGGACGTCTTCAGAGAACTATCCACGATGACTCCAAGATCTTTTTCCTGATTAGTTGTAACTAAATATGTATAGCTGGGGTTATTTTTTCCAGTGTGCATTACTTTACATTTATCCACATTAAATTTCATTTGCCATTTCGTTGGCCAATCACTTAGTTTTGTGAGATCTTTTTGAAGTTCTTCACAGTTTAGACCAAAGCAGACTATCTTGAGCAGTTTAGTATTGTCCGCAAACTTTGCCACCTCACTGTTTACCCATTTCTCCAGACCATTTATGAATAAGTTGAATAGGACTGGTCCTAGGACTGACCCTTGGGGAACACCACTAGTTACCCCTCTCCATTCTGAAAATTTACCATTTATTCCTACCCTTTGTTCCCTGTCTTTTAACCAGTTCTCAATCCATGAAAGGATCTTCCCTCTTATCCCATGACAACTTAATTTACGTAAGAGCCTTTGCATTGTTTAAAGGATTTAAAACACTCCTCTCCAGAAGTGAAAGGCTTGCACGGTACATTAAACCTCTGTGCTGCTTAGCTCTCTGATCCTGGTTCATCTCTTCCTCCATCACAACAAATATGGCTGATTTACGTTACAGAAACATGCTGCAGACTTCCCAAAATCTGCTATCAGTTGAACGAGCTTCTTCTTAGGGTCTGTTATTGCCTCTGTTTAATTTCTTTAGGTCTGCAGGAGTCCAGAATGTTAAGAATTGCAATAGACTCATATATATATATATTTTAAGGCAGCAGTCCCCAAACTTTTGAGGGTCACACCCCCCTTACCTCTGTCTGCGCTCTCCCCCAGAGCCAGGACTGGAAGCGGGCACGTGGATAGGGGTCTGGGTCTGGGGCCAGGAATGGGGCCGAGGCTGGGGATGGAAACAGAGCTGCAGCTGCGCTGTGGTGGGGGCCATCAGCTGGGCCCATGGCCAGGTGTCGCTCTGCTCCAGCCTTGTCCCCAGCCTCAGCTCTGGGCTGCAAATGGAACTGCGGCCAGTGGCTGAGGCTGGGGACTAGCGTGGGGCCAGAAGTGGAGCTGTGCCAAGGCTGGGGATGGGGCCGTGCGCAGGGTTGAGAGCCAGGGATGTAGCTGGGGGCACGGAGGGGCTGGCCCTGGATGTTCCTCCATGATGTTCCCTTCTGATCTTAAAGCTCTAGGGTTGTATGCATCCAGTCTGACTTCCTGCATATGGTAGGCCAAAGAACCTCACCCACCCGTCTCTGTACTAAGCCTCTAACCACTGGCTGAGTTACTAACTCCAAGTTACAGAGAATTCACCATTTACACTCGTTTAAACCTGCAAGTGACCCATGCCCCATGCTGCAGAGGAAGAATCCGAACATAAATGAAATATCTACATTGCCTTTCAGTATGGTAAATTTCACTGAGAGTTTTTGCATGCTTCTGGACTGCAGAAATTGGGCCCTATAAATGTACTCTACAACTAATAATTTAGGAATTGCACTAATGAAATAAGCAAAGCATAATTCTGACACGCATGCTCTAAGCCAGTGGTTCCCAAACAAGGGGCGCCGCATGTTCAGGGAAAGCCCGGCCTGGGCTGGTTTGTTCCTCAGGTTTGGCCAATCGTGGCTCCCAATGGTGGTGGTTCGCCGTTCTCGGCCAACGGGGGCTGCGGGAGGTGGCGTGGGCCGAGGGATGTGCTGGCCGCCCTTCCTGCAGTGAACTGCGGCCAGTGGGAACCGTGATCAGCTGAACCTGTGGCCGCGGCAGGTAAACAAACCGGCCCGGCCTGCCAGGGGCTTTCCCTAGTTTGCCCCTAGTTTGGGAACCACTGCTCTAAGCAAAGTTGTAATTAAAAGCTCTATAGTGTAAAATTAATATCTGGCAGCACATTTCTATACAGCCTTTCATCCCAAAAGACTACAACATCCTGTGTGTGACCTCTGACATGAATGCTAGGGTGGTGACCTGGCAAGAGAATTCCCAAAAGTATCCACAAAAAGAAAAGGAGGACTTGTGGCACCTTAGAGACTAACCAATTTATTTGAGCATGAGCTTTCGTGAGCTACAGCTCACTTCATCGGATGAAGTGAGCTGTAGCTCACGAAAGCTCATGCTCAAATAAATTGGTTAGTCTCTAAGGTGCCACAAGTCCTCCTTTTCTTTTTGCGAATACAGACTAACACGGCTGTTACTCTGAAACCTGTCAAAAGTATCCAGGAATAAGTTATCAGTTTGCAAAGGTCATTGGGAAGTGGACCCACAAAGAGATCCACTGGCTACATCGTAGAATCATAGAATCATAGAATATCAGGGTTGGAAGGGACCCCAGAAGGTCATCTAGTCCAACCCCCTGCTCGAAGCAGGACCAAGTCCCAGTTAAATCATCCCAGCCAGGGCTTTGTCAAGCCTGACCTTAAAAACCTCTAAGGAAGGAGATTCTACCACCTCCCTAGGTAACGCATTCCAGTGTTTCACCACCCTCTTAGTGAAAAAGTTTTTCCTAATATCCAATCTAAACCTCCCCCATTGCAACTTGAGACCATTACTCCTCGTTCTGTCATCTGCTACCATTGAGAACAGTCTAGAGCCATCCTCTTTGGAACCCCCTTTCAGGTAGTTGAAAGCAGCTATCAAATCCCCCCTCATTCTTCTCTTCTGCAGACTAAACAATCCCAGTTCCCTCAGCCTCTCCTCATAAGTCATGTGCTCTAGACCCCTAATCATTTTTGTTGCCCTTCGCTGGACTCTCTCCAATTTATCCACATCCTTCTTGTAGTGTGGGGCCCAAAACTGGACACAGTACTCCAGATGAGGCCTCACCAGTGTCGAATAGAGGGGAACGATCACGTCCCTCGATCTGCTCGCTATGCCCCTACTTATACATCCCAAAATGCCATTGGCCTTCTTGGCAACAAGGGCACACTGCTGACTCATATCCAGCTTCTCGTCCACTGTCACCCCTAGGTCCTTGTCCGCAGAACTGCTGCCTAGCCATTCGGTCCATAGTCTGTAGCGGTGCATTGGATTCTTCCATCCTAAGTGCAGGACCCTGCACTTATCCTTATTGAACCTCATCAGATTTCTTTTGGCCCAATCCTCCAATTTGTCTAGGTCCTTCTGTATCCTATCCCTCCCCTCCAGCGTATCTACCACTCCTCCCAGTTTAGTATCATCCGCAAATTTGCTGAGAGTGCAATCCACACCATCCTCCAGATCATTTATGAAGATATTGAACAAAACCGGCCCCAGGACCGACCCCTGGGGCACTCCACTTGACACCGGCTGCCAACTAGACATGGAGCCATTGATCACTACCCGTTGAGCCCGACAATCTAGTCAGCTATCTACCCACCTTATAGTGCATCCCTGATCTTCCTACCAAACCCTGCTGTGCAAGGAAGCTGCCTTGGAGCTGGCCTCTGCTGGAGGTGTGGACCCCTTGTGCAGGCTCCCCAAATACTGCTCCCCCACTGTATGATAGAATTGTATCAGATAAGGGGGGAGGAGGATTTACCCCTGTTTATATTGGTCACCTGCTGAGCAATTACACTTTGAGAGAGGAAAACAAAAGCAGAGAAGAGAGTCCAAAGCAAATATGAAAGGTATTGTCCCTCCTGGCCAATTCAATTAGTTTGCTTTTCTTAAATACAAAAGGCACAAATAAATAGCCTAAAGCCAGTTGCCATCAGGATTTTATAACTAACGGAAGAGACCTATGGAAAAAAGTTGCTTAAATATTTATTGGGACCGAATGATACCATGTGTGCTTTAGATACATACCAACAGTATAAAATGTAAAGATCCAATTGAAATGGCAGACTTTTATAGAGAAAAACTAGAATAATCAGCATTTTTAACAGTTCCTTTTTCTCTGCGTCTGTAGAGGGAGAGCCTCTTCAATCAGATATTATCAACAGCAAAAACATTATCCAGTGTACAGACAGATGGCAGGACGATAATTGTTTAGAGGGACAGATGGCAGTTTCTTGTACCCTCTTTTTAGTTTGTGTTTTTAAAGCTCAGCAGTTGCAATGTGCAATATTCATAGGGTTATAAAATCCCAACCACTTTAAATAACTCTGAACCAGGCTATTGAGTGATTTGTTTAAAAGGAGCCAGTCCTATTTAAAACATGATCTGCTGAGAATGCTTAGATATTTTGTCAAAGTGGGTTGCAATGTAGAGAAATAGTGATATACTTGAAGCTTATATTCCCAGCGACTGCAGAACCTTCCGTCTCCTTTCTGGACAAAATAACAGGAGATGAAATTGCAGAAGAAGAAAATTCCTTTTAAAAAAAGGTGGAACTCTGCACTAAAAGAAGAGCACTGCAGGGATAAAAGTAATGTACGAGTCTGTGAATGCCTCTGCAGATACAGGATGTACAGACATGACTCAAATTTCAAGGTAGTTCTTCCCACAGATAAATGTGATTAGATCTACAACATAAAGGATCTTATTCTACATAAATGGCTTACAGTGGGAAAACAAATATTTATTTGCCCTGTGAATCAGAGGACTACATGAAATATCTTTCCTTTCTCATTTTAAAAATCTCAGAGCTTTTGCTAGCAGTGAACTTGAACTGCATGAATTATGCTTCAGGCCCAATCCTGCAACACTTGTTCAGGGTAGCAAGATTGAATCCTTGATTTGTGATCTTTTTTCTGTGTACCTCTTTTTGCAATCATGCTTAGTAAGGTTGAGTGTGTTAACATGGGCAATAGGAAAGAAGTTTTTCAGGGGACACTATCATAGGGCCTAATCACATCAGCCACGCTATCAGAGGCTCGTTCACCTGCACATCTACCCATGTGATATATGCCATCATGTGCCAGCAATGCCCCTCTGCCATGTACCTTGGTCAAACTGGACAGTCTCTATGTAAAAGAATAAATGGACACAAATCAGACGTCAAGAATTATAACATTCAAAAACCAGTCGGAGAATACTTCAATCTCTCTGGTCACTCGATCACAGACCTAAAAGTGGCAATACTTCAACAAAAAAAAACTTCAAAAACAGACTCCAACGAGAGATTGCTGAATTGGAATTAATTTGCAAACTGGATACAATTAGCTTAGGCTTGAATAGAGACTGGGAGTGGATGGATCATTACACAAAGTGAAACTATTTCTCCATGTTTATCCCCCACCCCCACCCCCCACTGTTCCTCAGATGTTCTTGTCAACTGCTGGAAATGGCCCACCTTGATTATCACTACAAAAGGTTCTCCCCCCAACCCCCTTCTGGTCTCCTGCTGGTAATAGCTCATCTTAAGTGATCACTCTGGTTACAGTCTGTATGGTAACACCCATTGTTTCATGATCTCTCTATATATAAATCTTCCCACTGTATTTTCCACTGCATGCATCCGATGAAGTGAGCTGTAGCTCACGAAAGCTTAGGCTCAAATAAATTTGTTAGTCTCTAAGGTGCCACAGGTACTCCTTATCCTTGCTTCTGCAACCTTAATTGGGTCCCCTTGTGTATATGCATTATAAAATAGTCTCTACATGGGGCGGAGCGGGGGTGGGGAGAGGGTGTGGCCAGTTCAGAGCAGGGTGTTGAGCACCCTGGGCCTGGAGGAAGCCAGCACCTGTGCTTAAACATTACAAGGTAATGTTGCCTCTTATTAGGCAAATGGCAACTCAATTTGTTTTACAAATAAACCATAGGTCCTTTTCCTGTTACTTCTTACTAACAAGAATAGTTCTCACTTCATTGTGTCTACTAGCCTGAGTAAGGACTACTTGTGCGAGTAAGTGTTCTGGTACTGGGTTCTGCAGAAGCAAAAGTGAATAAAAATCATCGTGCCAATAAATACGGTATGCTGTATGGGTACTAACACGTTGGCTACATCTACCCTTAGAGCTTGGGGCGTGATTCCCAGTTTGTGTAGCTCTGCCCAAGCTGATGTGCTAAACATAGGAGTGTAACCATGGTAGCATGAGCAGCAGTGGCATGGGTTAGCTGCCCTGAGTACAAACCTGCCCAGACCCCGTGGGCAGATACTTGCAATGGCTAGTATGAAGGTACCATGTGTGCAGTAGTGATAAAAGACTGAAGCATTTCACCCGGGTACATCAACTTCTGTTTGCAGTACTGCCCTTGCCTCCTTAAGACCCTGCCCACTGAGGAAAGGTGCTGGGGGCCATAGAGTCAGGTCTCAATGGAGTATGGGACATGAGGATGAGGACAGGGGAAAATAATTTCAAATTGGGAGTACATCTGAGGGTATTGCCAAGTGTTCCTGGACAATTCACAAACTGAAAGAGGCTAAATCTATCAAATGATTCACTGCATATTATTAGCTTAGCTTCACTTTCACTTCACTTTCAGCTTCCCTCTCTTCCTTGGTGGTATAAACCCCCTTGCCTTCCCTTCCAAGAAGAAATCCATATTTTCCTACAACTCTTGTTGTTTGCACTGCAGCCATGTTATTTGAGTTATTGCTAATGGGGGTAGATGTGGAGGGGAAAGTAAGGCAAAGACTTTCTAGAAGGCTAGATCCGTTGTGCAATGAAATGTCAACATCTACATAATGCCCCAAATTGTGAGAGACTTAATTTGTTAAACATTCCGTTTTGAAATGTATTGTTCTGGTACGCACACAAATGCATCAGATTTCAGTGTATTTTGGTATTTAATAAGTAACAGACACACTTACTTGAGTTCTAGTTTTCTGGGGAGGGATTATTTTAATTTTTGTTTCTAAATAAAAGTAATTCCTGTTTTGCATTGCTGTGTCCATGCTGCCAGTCACACAGCTTGGAGCCGTATGCGTGAACTTGGAATGCCATCAGGAAGACGAGCCCTCTGAGAGAGTAGCTGCTGTTTCAATGGGAGCTCTCCTCCCCTATCAACCCTGTTGTGCTTCCAGGATGGGATTTTCAAAAGTGCTTAATTCTAGCTTCACTGAAGTCAATAAATCACTTGGTGAACTCCTGGTCCCAATGACGACAGTGGGAGTTTTTCCATTGACTTCAATGAGGCCATGATTTCACTCCATGTGACTTCAGTGGGAGCAGAGTTAGCTCAATGCTGAGTGCTTCTTCAAATCTATGACCCTTTGAAACCGAAAGAATGGAAGTACCTACCTGGTCCATTCAGCACACAACAGGTGGGTCCTAACTGGATGCAACTGTGTTGAACAGCAGCACCCAAGTAGTTAAAGCTCTATAGTAATCTTGTCCTTCTCTTCAGTTGCTCCTGCTAGCTTAATGCTTTTACCTGACTGCCCCCGAACTCTTTCACAATAGTAGATATACAGCCAGTGTCAGCTGACACATTGGTAGTCATCTCTGTTGTAAACATGTAAGTATTCATTTAATGCTTGAATTATTTTATCATCCTCTGTGGCTGTATTTCTCATTCCATTGTGAAATCGTCTGTCTTCATCCTTGGCTGAGTCACTGTCCACTCTGCTAGAAGTCTCTTGATGTTTGACGCCTCCAGCTACACTCTTTTCACATTTATTTTTGATTCTTCCTTGGTTTGGGATCTTTTTGTACACTTCCTAATTCTTCCAACTCTCCCCCTTTTTAGATGGCATGTTTAGATGTAAAGTTTACTGTGTTTAGCTCCAGACAGAAACAGGCCGTTCTCCACACAAGCTTAAAAAGGGGGATTCTGAAAAATTAGAGATGGCTGGATGACTAGCCCTTGGGTGAGGGAGAACGCAACTGACTTGACGGTAGCTCACCCTGTACTGTTTTCTTGGGTGTGGGGAGGGAACCCACTACCACAGAATCCAATGGGAGTTAAGAAACTGGATTTTTTTGTCTGATTGCTCTTGTTATCTTGCAGTTAGCCGAGCAGAGAGATGTTTAACCTGCTGATCTTGACTGTGAAAGGTGCTAGGTGTCAAACCAGGGTGGCTGTATGTAAGGATTTTAGCCAGAGGGCTGAATATGTGTTTTGGCCTGTACTTGGGGGATGTGTGGTTTTGTTAGTTTGTTTTTTTTGTTTTGTTTTGTTTTAAACATGTTATAGTTTGATAATGATGAAAATAGCACTTGGATGGGGACCCTAAGAAGAGAGTTCCTGCTGTGCTCAGTATCGTTCTGTTTAAAAGCCTAATTTGTAGCCTTTCGGGAAGAGGGGAGAGTTCTCCTTAACATCAAAACACCCAATGTCTCTCCGTGACTGGGAGTCCTGAGTTGTGTTACACTGCCCCATTTAGTAATCTACACTGGGCTCAGATACGTATGGTGGTATATGGTAGGTGGTATCTCAGAGCCTGATCCTGCTCCCTTTGCAGTTAGTGGTGAAACTTCAGTGAAAATGGATTTGAACCTAAATCCCTCCCCCATAATTGATGATAATCCTGTTGACTGGATTGGGATTACTTGAGTGAGCAAAAGCTATTTACATATACCTGTTTTAGGAAACAATCCTGACAAGCTTTATGTTGCAGGGTATTTCTAAAATTAAAAACCTGCTGATGCTTATAAAGTTTCTATTTTACCTCCCCTTCCTCCACTCCCCAGTAATTCTGTAGTTTGTGGGAAAACAAGGATCTTAACAGTAGATTCTAAAGTTATGCAAATAGTACCTCAAATCTTGGGATACTTTAGTAACTTGCAAATTATGTGGAAATACTTGTTACTTCATGAACACTTTCTCTGCTGACTATTTATTGCTTTATGAAAATCACACCAAAAAGTGAGTTCCATGCAGTTATCTCTACAATTGGGGAAGAAGCTGAGGATGATTTTAAGAGCTGAGTATTTTATAAAGAAGACATAATTGTCCCCATAGGGGGCTTTCTCCTGCTGAGGGGTGATCACCATTAACAGTTATGCTCCTTTCTCCCTGGAAGGCTTGTTAATTATCCGGGTGTGGAATAGATTTATGGAGGCTCCATTCCAATGCATCAGGCGAGGAACACTTCGCATTTACACAGCAGCCTTTTGTTCAGGGATCTCTGTGTCTCCTGATGGGGGGTAAATACTATTCAATTTACAACAGCACCTAGATGCACTAACCAAGCCTGGGGCCCCACAGTGCCTGCACACAGCGAGAGAGGCTCCTGACCATAAGAGCTTACTTACAATCTAAATATCAAGAGAGTGAAGGAAACAGAGGCACAGTGGGTGGCAGGGTTGGTCTTATGAGTCCCAGGTTAGTGCCCTACACGTTGGACTCTCCTGAAAACACAAAGAAACGGAGGCAAAGAGAGGATATATAATATTGGAATCTGCCCAGATATATAATATTGGAATCTGTTTCCCTCCTGACTTGCACACCCTTCCTCTAACCACTAGACTTCTTTTTACCTTCATTTGTACCCTAAATCTACATTACTTTGAAACAAATATTTTTCATTAGTTCATCACCGACTTTGAATTAGCAATAGCTGAATCTCCAAAGACTCAGGAGTTTGATTTGGGTAAGCAACTGAAGGAGCAGATGTTTCTCCAAGTTTTACTAGGTGTAGCTAGCTGTAACTGTTGCAAGAATAGGCTCTCTTTCTGCCTTTGGCTGGGCTGGAGGCACTGTGAAAGTAGTTTTCTCATTGCAAAAAAAAAAAAAAATTGCTCGAGCACTAAAGAGGTTCTGTTCTGGGTTTGGGGAAGGGGTTCATTTTAATGAATCACTTTTATTATCTTGTGGTTGGTTGTTCAGCAGGTGTTCATGCAATCCCTAATGTTGTTAGCATGGTACTGTAATGCAGTGACTTCAGTAATATAGTTCATTTTGATCGGGGCGCCTCAAAAGCTGAAGCCAGCACTGGAATGTAGAATCTGATTGCACCACTAAACACTTCCAGCTCTTTTGTGAGCAAAGTCCTCTTGTTATTGCCAGGTTTCACTGCACTGCATTAATCACATATTGCTTGGCACAAGTGTATTCATGAAACAGACTATTTTCATCAATTATCTGTCTATGTTGTTCATATGTGTCATAAACCCAGTGGCTTATTTGCTGCATATAGAGATGAAGCAGGTGCCATTAAGGTACAACTAAATTATCTTGCTCGTGTATCAAGACATTTAGTAGAACCTCCAGTGCATGTCCCAACAATGAGCTGTCAATTTCTTGGCTGCAGTTGGTACAATTTCACTCTTTCAAATTTAGGTTGATCTAAAGGAGTCTTATTAGTTATGAGTGCTGTGTTTCTTTGAACAATTATTTCTCTACTGAAATTTCTTTGTATTTCAGCCTCAGGGCTACATTATTAAATGGGATCCAACTCAGCTCCTAAGTTTTGCGTTGCACATCTGCATCGGCCTTTATATAGCAATGTTAACATGTACAAGGCTTTATAAACACAAAGTAGGACACTTCTCCTACACTCGAAAGCTTAAATTCTAAGATCTTGAACCTGAGAGTTGGGAAAGACCACCTAAAAGGTGCTGACCCCATTTTACAGCTAGTGATATCCCTTGGAGAACCTTGTAGGAATGGACCTGAAGACACAGAGCAACATGATGATGCAAAACAGTGCTTCAGGAAAGGGGCTGGGGGACAAAGAGGAGACGTTATTTGGGGAGAAGAAAGAAGGTAATGCTGAAAGAAATGGGTTTGGAAAGGTTTACTGATGGACAGGAAGGGGGAAGCCTATTCTAAAAATAAGGGGAAACATTGAATAAACATTTTCCATACCTTTTTTTTCCTCAATAGACTCTTTTATTGTTTACTTAACTTGGCCTGTTTACTCCTGGGATTAATGCTTTTTACTCTTTTGATTGCACAATATGTTGTTAACGTAGTGGCCAGAACCGAACTGAATATCATCATCTAGTCTTACTCTGAGGTCCCTCTTTCCCATCCCATGTTTAGCTGGGTGTTCTAGCATTTGGAAACTTCCCTTTTCTGTTTTCACACAGTGCAGCTCACTGTCCCCTCACTATTGTACTGCTCAATTACTCTGATTTCTCTTTATTCAGTTTACCGTGTCAGTTATTTTTAAGCCAACTGTGCATTGCTTCACATTTCCCATTATAAAATTACATTTGACATGTGTCTGATCATTTTTGTATCAGGCTTTGTAGCATCTCAAATATTGCTTACTGCAAACTGTGTTCAGTCTTCCAGTTTCTGCTGCAAGAGAGTTTACTTGATCTGTTGTGAATACCTGAGCAGGGAACTACTGGGCAGATGAACTGAGATGTATGGAGACTCGAGAACTGATAGCTCAATGTATATCCGCTAGCAAAATCTGCATAATAGACCAAGAATGAAATGCCTAAACTCGTATTGGCATTATGAGTTCCACCAAAATCCCCACAGATATTCAGATAGTTGGTCTCTCCAGGTAACTGAAAAAGGCATATCAGAAACTTCCTAGTAGAATAAATTCCCAGACTATGAATTTAATTAAACTGGAATTAGGACTGACAATATGTATCAGAAACTCATAAGTATGTTGTACTAAGCAAAAATTAAACAAACAAGCAACCCAAGAATTAGAAATACAGGAGATTCAGAGTGGCAAATGCTGAAAACTATACACAGATAAGGTACGAGGGAGGTGTGTGGTATGGAGGCTACTAGGTGATGATTCATAGAGATGTGCTAATAGAGGTTACCTTGATGGGGTCTTTAAAAATGCATGTGGAAGTACCTGTAGAAATGCACACCTTTCGGGTAGGGAGGGGCTCAGTGAGCCATCTGATGGTTTGGTGGGTATGTTAGAAGTGTGGGGGCCAAGTGCCAGGTCACAGCAGCACGCAGTCAGGTTTGGCCTGGTCATGCCCGGGATGGAGACAGCCAGGCCAAATATGAGTGAGTGACATTTCGACCTGGTGCACAGGATTGTAGTGCCACTCTGCTTGTTAGGGTTTCTGTGCGGTAGCTGGTGGGGCCCCTGGAGATGAAGTTCCTGTGCGAGTGCACATTGGTTAATCTGAACCTGACCACACCCTAACGTCCTGGCCAGCGGAGTGGACTCCATGCGAGCCTGGGGAAGGAAGGCTGTGGAATTTGGCTTCAGAAGCACGGTGCCTCTTGGGGACACTCAGTTGGTGCAGCTGATGCCCCATCCTTTGCTCAGGGCTGACATCAAGAAGAACAAGATCAGAGAAGTGTCCCTGAACATAGTTTGGGATTGGTGTCCACGGTCACATTGTGCATTGTCATCTTCCAAAAACATCTGCCATGCGACGTTCTGAAATGGTTCACTGAGGACCATTGCTTCCAGGATAGGTTGATGCCTGGAAATTCTCATGTGGGGCTGGCAATTACATGTTTGGGACACTAGCATTATCCCAGCATGCTTCGGTATTGAATGAGGATGCTTAGGGAGTGAGAGTAGACAACAAAAGGGAAGAGGGAGATGGAGAAGTTGCTGGAGAGGCAGGCGAAATTGAGGGAGAGGATTTTTCAGAGAAGATACGAGTATGTGTGTGTTATGGACATGACGGTGTCTGTATATCTCTTTCTCTCACACACAGCAGAATATATCTGGCAAACTGGTGTTGCAGCACAATTTCCTCTGCAAAAATAGCCATGTTTCTATGGGGAAGGAATTAATCATTCTTTTTTTTTTATAGTTGGTTCATTGATTTGAGCCAGTGTCTTATTTTTCATTCTTAATTTTGAATTACTGTCATTCTCTACAGCTGGATGAAAGATTCTGGAGGCTGAAATAAGATGGCAGAGGTAGTATGAGCTGATGCAACTTCAGTTTTATTAGCTCAACAATAGTCTTTTACCTTTTAGTCATTAATGCTTAGCAACAGTTTTACTGCCCATTGCAGTCAACATTACTTTGATGCTACTATATTGTATCTGTGGTGTATGGTATGGTATGTGATTGTAACAACAAGGAATCCAGGCTAGTTTCTTTAGTATTTTAATATTCTTACAAAGGGTCGTGCTAGGGTACGTTATGGGAATTCAGTATGTTGCACTGTACTGTCAATGCAACTGCTTTTAGCATGCACAACACATGTTCCAACATTTGCATCTTGATCTCTGTGCAGTAGTGCTTCTTTTTCTATTTTTCAATTAGAACAGTGGAGGAGGAGGAAAATTTTTTTACTCAACACTTAGTGTGTTGGAACTGATTAAGATGACATATATTTGACTGAGCATGTCTTGAACTGTTCCCCTGGAGACTAAAAACAACAGTTCTCAGTCTCATTCAGCAAAGTCTGGTATGTCAGATACTCTTCTCTTGAGCATATTATCAATGTGATCTGATCAGTGTGAAATGAGCTACCATAACTGTTGTTTGTAGCTGTCATAAATATAAAGGGAAGGGTAAACCCCTTTAAAATCCCTCCTGGCCAGAGGAAATCTCCTCTCACCTGTAAAGGGTTAAGAAGCTAAAGGTAACCTCACTGGCACCTGACCAAAATGACCAATGGGGAGACAAGATACTTTCAAAAGCTGGGAGGAGGGAGAGAAACAAAGGGGGTATGTGTGTCTGTCTATATTCTGTCTTTGCCGGAGATAGACCAGGAATGAAGCCTTAGAACTTTTAGTAAGTAATCTAGCTAGGTATGCGTTAGATTATGATTTCTTTAAATGGCTGAGAAAAGAATTGTGCTGAATAGAATAACTATTTCTGTCTGTGTATCTTTTTTGTAACTTAAGGTTTTTTGCCTAGAGGGATTCTCTATGTTTTGAATCTAATTACCCTGTAAGGTATCTACCATCCTGACTTTACAGGGGGGATCTTTTTTTTTTATTTCTATTTACTTCTATTTCTATTAAAAGTCTTTTTGTAAGAAAACTGAATGCTTTTTCATTGTTCTCAGATCCAAGGGTTTGGGTCTGTGGTCACCTATGCAAATTGGTGAGGCTTTTTATCCAACATTCCCTGGAAAGGGGGGGGTGCAAGTGTTGGGAGGATTGTTCATTGTTCTTAAGATCCAAGGGTCTGTAGTCACCTAGGCAAATTGGTGAGGCTTTTTACCAAACCTTGTCCAGGAAGTGGGGTGCAGGGTTTTGGGAAGTATTTTGGGGGGAAAGACGTGTCCAAACAGCTCTTCCCCAGTAACCAGTATTTGTTTGGTGGTGGTAGCGGCCAATCCAAGGACAAAGGGTGGAATATTTTGTACCTTGGGGAAGTTTTGACCTAAGCTGGTAAAGATAAGCTTAGGAGGTTTTTCATGCAGGTCCCCACATCTGTACCCTAGAGTTCAGAGTGGGGGAGGAACCTTGACAGTAGCTTTTTGTAGACAGTGCACTCTTACTGCACAAGGAATGAATCTGGCAAACATTGTCGGTCTCACTGTCTTAAGATATTGAACCAGGTGTTGTTTTTTTTCCTCTCTATGCAACAAACATAATGTGACTGAATCACATGGACATAGTGTAGCGCAAATAACTGTTTACAAACTATTTACAACGTATAAGGCCTAGCTACATGTGTGTGCTACCTCTCTGGTAGGGTTCTGGTGGCTTCTGAAACAGAGTGAGGGACATTAGAGGGATCCCAAACTAGACTAGATTAGGACACTGAGAAATATACACACATCTGGAGAAAGGAATAATTTCTGTGGAATTTGGTAGTTAATAAAAATGGGTTCAAGTAAAATAGACTCATAATTGCTATTGGAACATAACTTTTTGATGCATTGAAAAATGTTGGTGATTGTTGTCCTTTAAGTAATATCAGGAACACCATCAAGAAACTATGTTGTGGGATGTGTGAAACCTGGCTGGAAGAAGGAAGTACCAGAGTTTTCTTAAGAGCTGGTGCTGTCCTGTAATTTCCAGACGGATTTCAGTCCAAGGAAGTCTGAGTAAACTTCAGTTAAACTGTTGAACTTTATTATTATTATTTTTTTAATGCTTCTCAAACCTTCTAAAAGCTGACTTCAGTTAAACCATTGCAAAGCCCAGTATGGACACGCTTATTAACTTGAAGCTGATTAATTTGGTTCAGCTTGTGCCTGCTTTAAGCAGATATATGGGTATACTGTCTTGTGCTATTTCAAAAATTCACCTTTAGTTAGACTGGTGCAACTTTTGCATGTAAAGCAGGTCTTAGAAAAGGGCAAGAGCCAAGTGTGGTACAGCAAGAATCAGCATTAGAGCCTGTCTTATTTAGGGATTACAATAAAAAGGACTCCTTCAATCCAGGGAGCTGCCTTCCCTGTCTCCCCCTCTTTGGCAGGTGAAATGAAAATGTGCCATGCCAAGCCAGGAATCTGAAGAGTGATATCAGAAACATACTTTAGTTGAACAGCTGCTTCATTGATTACTTGTATCGCCTTTCTTAGGGTTCTTTTAATTTTGATTGCTTCAGTAAAAACAAGAACCTGAGTGTAGTTTAGTTTAGTTTAATAGTTGTGTAGTTTAGTTTAATAAAGCTTTATTAACTATCCCTTAACAACAGGAATTCATAGTATAGGCGATAAGAAATCAAAAATGCGACGGGACAATGATTTGGCTAAGACTAACTAGAACATTAGTTGATATAACTAGTAAGGTTTTCAGAATCAAATCACATAACCACAACAGCAAATCACACTTAGTCACCTTCCCACAATAGTAATTAAGATTTTTGACTGAGTCCTTCACAATATGGCTCACTTGGGCAAATTGGTTATTAATTCCAGGATTCCATTGGAATGGGGTGCTTATTGGAGCATGACCTATGTTTTCCCAAGAATGATAAGGCCAAAGAGCTGGGATGCTTCAGAAAATCTATCAACGATGACCTGGAGGTCATTATATCTATAGGCCACCAAGGTGCAGTCATCTGCAAAAAGTGTCTCAATGAGAAGACTCTCCAGCATCTTGGTCTTAGCATTGAGTCTTCAAAGCTAAAAGAGGGACCCATTGAGTCAGTAGTGGATGCATATCCCCTGGTCCAAGTCCCTTGTGGCATGGCTGAGGTCACGGGCAAAAGAACAAGTTGAAGTGCACTGTCTGGAGCAAGTATGCAGCCTTGCTTCGCTCCATTCAAGAGTCCAAATGCGTTAGAAGAGTCATCATTTGAGAGCACTTACACTGTCATGTGGTCATGGCACAGATGGATGATTTATATGAACCTTCTTGGGCAGCCCAGTTTATGTAGAACAGCCCATAGACTCTCTCTGTTATCAAAAGCTTTGTTCAAGTCAGTTGAAGACTGCATACAGGTCCATTGTCTGCTCTAAACATTTTTTCTATAATACTCAAACTTTTAAATCAATTTTCCCATGAATGTTTGTTAGCCCCAGGACTGACTAACTCTCCTAGTTAATATCAAACCCCTAGATTTATGACTGACTGCAGTTGAAAAAGCTTGCACACTTGGTCTCATGTCTATTTACACCTAATTTGAAAGACCATATGAGATCATTAACTATGGTAGATATGTGTACACTGTTCTACAATCTTAGTTAGTGGCAGTAACCTGTGCAGTTTAAAAATACTTAAAACAATCTTGATGGGAGCTTCTTACAAAACAGACACACAGTACCTCTGGTGGTCTTTAAAACACAATTCTATATACTTCTTTACTAATTAGGTACTCAGTTTCAAGGAGTGTTCAAATGACTAATTTGGGTTGTTACACAGACTTTCTCTTGGGTCACTTATCACTAGATCTTTGCTCAGCCACCAGTTTTCATCTTAGTTTTGTTCACTATAGTCTTTTCCTGCTGCTCTAGAGAGTAACCTGAATTGCTGGAAAATAGTTAGATAGGCACCTTTAACTATCTCAGAAAGGTACTTGATGTCACTAGGAGGACTCCTAGGTGGCTGACCTAGGACCTCCATCTTATCCCTTCCAAGTGTATGTGGCTTTTGAGAAGTGATCTGCTGATCCAATTTCTGGTGGATGGTCCAACTTGTTTTCTCTTGGAGATGCTGGTGTGGACCAATAAGATCGTGACCCATGCTACTTCTGTCCAACCGAAGCAAAATTCAGATAAAGATCTGGAGTTGGGTCTTAAATGTCCCTATCCCCAAAGTTATTGGGTGCTTGATTAGGACTGCTTAAACAAATCTACAGTATGTCAGTTCTCAAATGTGCTTTGCTTTCTGTTTATAGTATGAAATATCTAGCTCAATCCTGTCAGATCTTCCCCATCCTTATGCCTCTTTATTGCCTGCTCAGTCTGATCTTAAGCCTCCATTTTTATAACTATTTTATTTCACTTATATTTTACTGACCATACATAGCATATGTGAGTGAATCATTGAATATTTTTTCTACATAATAATCTTATCCATGATTAATCGTAAGTGGCTGTCTGTCATGCTGTATTAGAATGTAGCTTAAAAAAAGGGTGGAAGACAAGTAAAAAGAGGCAAAGCCATCATTAAAGCAGTATGCATATTCATGCCTACAAAATTGTGATCATCTAAAATGTGCATAAACTGTTGGAGCCTTTGGATACCAGTAACTTAATCACCACTTCCTCATATTTTATGTGTCTCTTTTATTTCTGGTGTTCATTAAAAAGGACATTGATACCTTAGCAAAGTATCCTACCATGTGCTCCTTATGCTGGATGAAAATGAAAAGAACTATCTTGAAGGGAAAAAATCACATCAATTAAGAGCATGATGAAAGCCGTTATTTCAGGAAATCTCTGGTTTGGAGCAATCATCATTAGGTGAGGTCCATCCTGAATTAGAATAGTGTTGGTACCGCCAAATATGAATGTACTTGTCCCCCACCAAAAAAGGCAGGTGCTATGCTACCTAATATGAATGGGTTGGTTAGCGCAGAATAAGCAGGTTGAAATGGGGGCTGAGTAGCAGCACAGCGTAAGTCTGTCTTCCCCTCACGTCAGAAGTTTGATCCTCTCTGTCATGTGATCTCTGATTCTAGTGCCATAAGACACATAAAGACCCCCATTTCAAAATCACAGTTCTCTGAAAAATTGCCTACTTATGTTGCAAGTATAAGTTTGACATTTGGCTACCCAATTTCTGACTATGTAACCGTAACATGCATGTGCAGATCCTAAGTTTTAAGTATGGGAAAAGCTTAAAAATGGAGTATGCAGAAGTCAGATTCTTATATAGACCTCTTTTTAAAATGGGTCTATAATAATAATACTTCACTTGTATGGATGAAAAGCACTATAAGTTAAAGCATTTTACGAATAGGGAAACAGTGGCTTGTGCAGGTTGGTGGTAGAGATGGGACTGAACTCTTAGTTCAGTGCTCTACCCATAGGACAACACCGCCTCCCTGAAATCTCATCAGAGATTAAAATAAACTATAGTTCACCCTGTCTTACTGTTTACAGTATTCATTACTGAAGAAAATGTGACTATTTCAGGGAGCAGAAGGAACTGTACAGTGATGTCTTTGTCCCACTGACCCAGCTTGCTGGGGCCTGAGGTATCTGTGGGAATTGAAAGGTATTCAAGACACACATAGTATTCTAGTTTTCTTATTTTGTTTAAGACTCCAGGTCTTCATGGGAATTCCTGCTGCATTTGAATTGAATATTTCATCAGGAAACCCTATGGTGATTGCATTGCCTGTAGTTTCTCTGTGCACTGAGGAAAGCTCTCTCCGCTCAAGTGTCATTTTCAGCTTGCTGTAAATATTCTAGTAAGCCAGTCAATATTATAAACGCATACAGAAAATCCGAGAACTATTTATGATCTTGTTGTTAGGAAAGCTAGACACACACACTGCCACATCACAAAGAGTAATAAAACTTTATTACAAAGTAAAGAAAAATATATACTGATCTGTTGTTTTAAAAGTTCCCATGAGCCATATAGAGACCAGATAGTTTTATGCTGCATGTTTCAAATGTTACTGCCAGAAAGAGCCAAGTGTATGGTTTGGAGTAGCTGCCATTTGTAAATTTAGGGCCAGAATCAAATGTTGGCTTCTGTTGTTCTACCTCAGGCCATCTGCTCCTGAGTTTGCCATCAGGTGGAGGCAGGAATATGGAGATGGAAAGCAGTTGCAAAATCCTCTCCACCAAATCCTAGCCACACAATATGGCAGGAAAGGTGGGTTGATTAGTGACTGTACTGGTCCATCCCTGTCAGTAGCCTCTGCTAGCAGAACTCCTGTGGGTTCTCCTGCATACACTAAAGCTGCCTTCTCCTGGTTGAAACACCAAGGTAAAATAGAAGAAGCAACATGGCCTGCCAAATCCCCCTGGTGTTCATGGGTATTAAGTGGGATAGGGAGGAATAATTTACACTAACCTGCACCAGCTTGGGCCATGTCTACACTATGCGGCTAAACTGGCGCTGCTGCGATCGATGCAGCGGCATCGATTCAGCAGGTCTGATGGACGCGTTAAGTCTATGGGAGAGCGTTCTCCCATTGATCTCTGTTGTAATCCACCTTAACAAGAGGCAGAAGTTATGTTGCGTCTGTAAATTGATCTAAGGTACATCGGCTTAAGTTACATACTTATGTAACTTAACTAGCATAACTTAGATCGATTTAGAGCATTAGTGCAGACCAACATCTGGTGTGGACAAGAGTCACTGAATTATCTGAATGCCCCAACAGTGTCTGTTTCTTGGCCCCCAACTTAACTGATAGATAGTTCCGGCTTTGATTTTGTTTTCCACTTTATTTTTCCTCTGTGCAAGCCTCATTTGCCTGCAGGTTTGCTAGCCAAACCAGCTGTGAACCATGATGCTATCGAAAGAAAATGGAAAAATTTTCATTTCCAATTGAACTTTTAAAAAGTGTTGGTTTTCAAAAACAAAAAGTTCAGTTTTTTCCCCTTTTCTCTTGCTCCCTTCTCTTTTAATGCAACAAATGCAATAATTTGAATGAATGGCATCTAGTTTCTCTTTCATTTTTTCCCCTTTGTCTTCTTTTTATGTTCTTTTCCCATTCTATAACCTTTCAAAACTCCCTCAACTTTTGAAAAGTTAGACTGGCAAAGGAAAAAAGTGTGTGTGTGTGGTGTGTGTGTATGTGAGAGAGAGAGAGAACAACAACCCTGAACATTATTCATTTTATTGCATTTTGGCAAAACTGGACAGTCTGTACACAAAAGAATAAATGGACACAAATCTGACATCAGGAATCATAACATTCAAAAACCGGTAGGAGAACACTTCAACCTCTCTGGTCACTCAGTAACAGACTTAAAGGTGGCAATTTTGCAACAGAAAAGCTTCAAAAACAGACTCCAGTTAGAAACTGCTGAGCTTGAATTAATATGCAAACTAGATACCATTAACTTGGGTTTGACTAGAGGCTGGGAGTGGCTGGGTCATTACACATATTGAATCTAGTTCCCCATGTTAAGTATCCTCACACCTTCTTGTCAACTGTCTAAATGGGCCATCTTGATTATCACTACAAAAGTGCTGCTGATAATAGCTCATCTTAATTAATTAGTCTTTTACAGTTGGTATGGCTACTTCTACCTTTTCATGTTCTCTCTGTGTGTGTGTGTGTGTGTGTGTGTGTATCTATATATCAGGGATAGGCAACCTATGGCATGCGTGCCAAAGGTTGCACGCGAGCTGATTTTCAGTGGCACTCACGGTGCCCGGGTCCTGGCCACCAGTCTGGGGGGCTCTGCATTTTAATTTAATTGTAAATGAAGTTTCTTAAATATTTTAAAAACCTTATTTACTTTACATACAACAATAATTTTGTTATATATTATAGACTTATAGAAAGAAACCTTCTAAAAATGTTAAAATGTATTACTGGCACGCAAAACCTTAAATTAGAGTGAATAAATGAAGACTCAGCACACCACTTCTGAAAGGTTGCCAACCCCTGATACATATCTTCTTACTATATGTTCCATTCTATGCATCCGATGAAGTGGGCTGCAGCCCACAAAAGCTTATTCTCAAACAAATGTGTTTAGTCTCTAAGGTGCCACAAGTACTCCTCGTTCTTTTGTGGATACAGACTAATACGGCTGCTACTTCCACACCAATCATTTTTCAGTTACTCTGAGGTTCATTCTCTGGCTCTAGTGGGATGAGAGGAAAAAGGAGGAAATAGGGTGATAACTGATTCTGAAAAACACCACTGATGGAGGAATTTCTGTGCAGTGGAGAGCCACTAAGTGAATTTTCAGCCCACTATGGGGAGATTTAGTGGCTTAGCTCCACTTAAAATGGGAGAAGTCACTTCACCCTTAGCATATGCCTTCCCCTCATTCCTTCCCCACCCTCAAAGTATGTCAAGAAGCAAAAAAGGGATTACACCATTTCCCTTAAACTACTTTCAGCTGGTGTCCTCCTCCCTAAGCAACTGCTGGTTTTGGAGTGTTAGCACGGTAACGCAGACCTCAGCAGGATGTCACACCTTTTAAAAAGCCATTCAGGAAATGTATGACAAGATATTTGACCCTAACAAGCACCTTAAGAGTCCCATGATGAAATTATTTAGGGAGAAACACTGGCCCAAATTTGTTTCCTGATATCAGTTAACCCATACTGGAGTGCTACATAAGATGTGAAGCTGGGAGTTTTCCTATTGCCCCATAGGGAGTCAGGCCTAGCAAGCACACTCAGTCTGGGCAAAGAGATATTCCCACAATGAAAAGTCTCTGTACAGTGTTGAAGAGAAAATGTTAGTGTATTGGTTGCTAGGAAGTTGGCTGGCCCTAGCTCTGGCACAAATTGTTCTCTACCACAGTTGCTCACCGTATCAAGTATACTCCAATAATCTTCAGTGCTGCTGGTAGCCTTTATATAGGCAGAAAGATCTGGCTTCTTAGTGCAGCCAGTACTGAGTTCGTTGTTTGTTTTATTGTATAATAAATCTGGAAAATTTCCCAGATTATGCATCTGCTTCTCTAATTTACACTTGTGTAGATGAGGCTGACCTGGGAGGCGGCTTGAATGACTAAATTTAGTTACAGTGGGTGGAGAGTTTGTTCTCTCTCTCTCTCTCTCTCTTTCTCTTTTTCTCATTATTTCTGTAAAATATTTTAGGGTTATAACCCCTCGCCCCTTAAGTCTGGTGTCTGGCAGACTGGAAATCAGAAGCTGACATACCTGAGTGCCAGATTCACGGATCTCTGCTTCATGAGCTGTCTGCAGAATGCATCCTATTTTAGGGCATGTCTGCACTGCAGCTGCGGGTGAGTTTCCCAGCCCACACAGATAGACTAGTGCTAGCAGGGCTTGAGCCAGCATGCTAAAAATAGTTCTGTGGACACTGTAGTACTGGCAGCTCAGGTTCTGGGTTGAGTGGGCTCGAGCTACAACACCCATGCTATTTTTAGTATGTTAGCTGAATCTCGCTAGCATGAATCTGTGTACCTGGGCTGGGAGATTCACTTAGGGTATGTCTATGCTACAGTGTAATCCCAGGGTTAGTAGAACTTGAGTTAGCAGCCCCCAAGTTTCTTAACCTAGGACTTGAGCATCTATACTCATTTGTAGCTCCAGGTTAGGAATTGTTGAACCCTGGGTCCCAACCTGGGGCTCCAGTGCAGGCCCGAGTCCAACCAGCCATATCCCAGACTTCCTAGTGCCTTCCCAAAATGCGGTTGCTCTAGCCCTTAGTTTGTGTTGCAGTGGGGGAAAACTTGACTGTCCACCAACTTGACTGTCTAGAGGACAAATAAAGTTGGGTTATGGGACTGTGTGATTCTTTTGGTGGACTCCCACAGCATGCGTCCAATGGAGGCTGTGTCTACACTGCAAAGCAATAGGGCTTGAACACTGGGTCCTGGTTTGACTCAGGCTCGGATCCTCCACTGCTGTGGAGTCCTGGGACTTGGGTCTGAGCCCTGGGTTAGCATGATTTGTGTGTAGATAGAAGGGCGTTAGATTTGAGCCTGAGTTTGAACCCTGGGCTTACATTGCAGTGTAGACACACCCTGTGTCACTTTGGCTGAGAGTGGGCTGAAAAAAGTTATTCTACTCTGTACAGGAGAGAATCTACAGTATTGTGAAGACTTCCCCACTATCCTCGCTCCTCCTCTTTTTTGTTGATGATGTCACCTTCCCCACCTCTTTTGTTTTTCCTATGTTTTATTAAGTCCTTTAATCTATGGTCATGTTCCCTGAATGCTAAGAAGGAAAGAGTTACTACACCACCAGTCATTGTTTGAATGTCAGACACCAATCTCTTGTAATTTAATGTCATATGGGTATTTAATGTCAGCCTGTTTTTAGAATTCTAGGTAACACAAGGTATGTTAGGTATAAAAGATGAGATAAATTAGTATGCTTAGTGAACTGTTGCTTAACAGTATAACTTCCTGTTACAAAGGAGCAGTGGGGAGATGAGATCATCAGGCTGTCACTATATCATATAACGTTCCTTTGTTACAACTAGTACCATATTCAACTTTCAAAGGAAACTTCTTGCTTTTGGACTTCATTCCCCGTCTCGGAGGTTCATATCAGGGCTACCTGCTACTGTTTTAGCTCAAAGTATTTTTTGTGGCAGGAAGACCTAGTGGCTTTCTACCCATATTCACTTCTCAATTTGCTGCTCATTAATTGTGATGGCTCTGAGTGAAGAAAGGGGCCAGTGAACTAAGAACAAAAAGGATCTGGAGAAACCTTGGAGCGGTATACTAAGTTTTCTGAAACCGTGCAGAATGATGATTGTCCTGGTCAACATGTACGGTTTAACACTAGTTCATCTGCTACTGACATCCACTGTCAACCATAGGCAATGTTCCTAGTGGAGAAAGACTGTTTGGGTAAGGGCCTGAGCCTGTTTTGTAAGTGACAGAAATCTGCATAGGAGGGGGTTGGTGAAACTGACGTCAGCTAAGGTTTACCTATTATTTGGGTAAACATGTAGGTCTTAAAAAAAAAAAAAAACCTCAGGGAGCACAAACCTATGCAGACCACGCCATTTGTCTTTTACGTGGTATTGCTCTTTGGAGTATGCTAAAATATGCTCTTAGACTGCCTAGCTTTCGTAATGCAACCTCTGGTCTGGGATTCTGCTATATTTCTTCTATTTCAACAACTTCAAACAAGAAGGAAGATGAGATGAAGAATCCTCTTTGTGAGGTAGAATGGAAGGTGCAGTGTATTTATTTGCAAAGTGCATGCAGCAGGTGAAGCACAGAACAGCTTGTCTGCTCTCCTGTTCCTTCCTTCAAAACTTTTCAAAAGCCCGACATAACAATACTTATTGGTATTCTCATAGATAAGATATTTCCCAAAGCCTATGTTTGACTGTGGCACAAAGATCAGCAGTTACCACTGCTCTGCATGCACCCTAGCATGAAATCACATTAAAATGCCTTTTTTAGTAGTGTAGGATCCTGCCTCACTTTATGTAAAATTATTATAGCTGAATTCTGCAATCCTTTCTGTTTGCTTTGTTGTTAGGCTTCTCAGGACATGGAGGGTGTCTCTGTCTTTCTCCACTCTTGATTGTGCAGGTGCTTGACATGTTTACTAAAATGAATCTGTGTAAGGTTGCCAAAACAAAACCCCTCCTCACAGTGTTGTCTGACTGTATGAACTCTGTCATCATTGCCCTTGAGGGAGAACATCTGCTGTTGTCCCATCACCAGTTATCTCTTCCTTACAGCTCAGTTTCTCTCATGGGTGTGCCATGTTTTCTTATGTTCTCTGTGAATGTTTCCACAGGGTTTTGAACAGACCTATACATTCTACTGTCTGTCTTACACAGTACTACCATGTTACTTTATCTATTTGCCCACTCCTTCAGTTTGTTATAATTTGCTTCTTATTTTCAAATGTCTTTCCTTCTCCTACCTCTGTTACGTCACCATCTTACCTCATTCTGTCTCATAGTTCATATGCTAGTGCTGATGAGACATTTCCCACCTCCTCATCCCCTTTCATTTTCCTCTGCAGACTTTCTCAAATTCACTTTGGTTAATTGCTCTTGTGTCTGGCAAGGTTTGTTGGCGTATCTTTGCTGCTTCTTACATCTCCCAATTCTCTGGCTGTCTCCTGCATTGAACTAATTCATCACATCTCATCTCTGAAGTATAGTGCTTGTCATTCAGAATAAAAATCCATGATAATGCTGATCTCTTGTGGTAATGCAGCCATGTCCACTGTAGATTAGTCCTTTGAAAATATGTAGTTGGTTTGTAAGCTAGTTTGTTTGAATGGGAGTCCAGATTTCTTGCCTGTTTAAATTATCTTGCTTCTTCTGTAAACTTGCTTAAAGTCTCTCTGGATTTATCTGAATAATGGGGATTGCTATACTTTTGTATGGAGATGTTGTTTTAATAGGTGTTTCATCTGATGAAGAGCATTATTATTTTTAGGCCAAATCTTGAGAGACGCGGAGTACCTGACACACCTCTGACACCAAATGGTAGGATTCTAGGTGTTCAGCACAACTCTGATTTTGGCCCTTTTATTATTATCATCCTCATTTACAGCAGATTTCACCAGTTTGTTTTCTCTTTGCTTCCTAATTTTTTCTTTCAAAGTAACTTAATGCAAAGTGCCAACTGTCCTCAACTCCCATTCTCATTAGGAGGGGAGAGTACAATGGGTCATGCTGAAAGGTTAACTATGAGGCTGGAAGGAAGTTACTAGTGAGGTTCCTCAGGGATTGATCTTGGGACCAGTCTTATTTAACATTTTCATTAATGACCTTGACACACAAAGTGGGAGTCTGCTAATAAAATTGGCAGGTGACTCAAAATTTTGAGGTATAACCAATATGAAGAAGGACCAGAACATCATACAAGAAAATCTGGATAACCTTGAAAACTGGAGTAATGGAAGTGGGATGAAATTTAATAGTGAAAAGCACAAGGCCATGCACTTAAGGACCAACAAAAATAATTTTTGCTGTAAGCTGGGGACTTACCAATTGGAAATGACACAGGAGGAGAAAAACCTGGGTATATTGGTCGATCACAAAATTACTATGAGCCACCAGTGTGATGGGTCCAGGAAAAAGGCTAATGCAATCCTAGGATGAATCAGGCGAGGTATTTCCAGTAGAGATAGGGAAGTGTTACTATAATTATACAAGGCACTAGTGAGACCTCATCTGGAATATTGAGCAATTCTGGTCTCCCATGTTTAAGAGAGAGTTATTCAAACTGGAACAGGTGCAGAGAAGGGCCACTAGGATGATCAGAGGAATGGAGAACCTTCCGTACAAGGGGAGACTTTAGGACAGTGGTGGGCAACCCTGTGGCCAGTGGGCCACATGCAGCCTATCAGGGTAATCTGCTGGTGGGCCATGAGACAGTGTTTACATTGACTGTCCGCAGGCACAGCTGCCCGCAGCTCCCAGTGGCATGTTTAGCCTAAAAAAAGGAAGATTGAGGAGAGAGATGATTGCTCTCTCTAAATGCAGAGGGCTGAACACCAAGGAGGGAGAGGAATTATTTAAGTTAAAGGCCAGTGTTCTCACAAGAACAAAAGAGTATAAGCTGGCAACCAACAAGCTTAGGCTTGAAATTAGACTAACGGTTCTAACCATTACGGGAGTGAAGTTCTGGAACAGCCTCCCAAGGGGAGCAGTGGGGGCAAATACCTATTTTGTTTCAAGACTGAGCTTGATAAGTTTATGGAGGGGAGGTTGCCTACAGTGGCATATGGCCCATCCCTGACTGCTTTTAGCAAATGTCTCCAATGGTCGAAGATGAGCACGTATCATAGAATATCAGGGTTGGAAGGGACCTCAGGAGGTCATCTAGTCCAACCCGCGGCTCAAAGCAGGACCTAACCCCCAACTAAATCATCCCAGCGAGGGCTTTGTCAAGCCTGACCTTTAAAAACTTCTAAGGAGGAGATTCCACCACCTCCGTGGGTAACGCATTCCAGAACTTCACTACCCTCCTAGTGAAAAAGTTTTTCCTAATATCCAACCTAAACCTCTCCCACTGCAACTTGAGACCATTAGTCCTTGTTCTATCATCTGGTACTACTTCTCATCCACCATATCCCCTAGGTCCTTTTCTGCAGAACTTCTGCCTAGCCACTCTGTCTCTAGTCTGTGCATAGGATTCTTCCTTCCTAGATTCAGAACTCTGCACTTGTCCTTGTTGAACCTCATCAGATTTCTTTCGGCCCCAATCTTTTAATTTGTCTAGGTCCCTCTGTATCCCTACCCTCCAGCATATCTACCACTCCTCCCAGTTTAGTGTCATCTGCAAACTTGCTGAGAGTGCAATCCTCCAGATCATTAATAAAGATATTGAACAAAACCGGCCCAGGACCGACCCTTGGGGCACTCTGCTTGATACCGGCTGTCAACAAGACATGGAACCATTGATCACTACCCGTAGATGGGAAGGGCTCTGAGTTACTACAGAGAATGCTTTCCCGCATATCTGGCTGCTGGGTCTCACCCATGTACTCCTTGTCTAACCTAATCACCATACTTGGTGTTGGGAAGCAATTTCCCCCCAGTTTTTTTGTGTCTTTTTCTGCAATATGGTTTGAACTAGGGTAAACGGTGAGTTCTCTGTAACTTGAAGTCTTTTAATGAAGATTTGAGGACTTCAGTAACTCAGTCAGAGGTTATGGGCAACTTACAGCAGTGCGTGGGTGAGAGTCTTTTGCCTGACATGTGCAGGAGGCCAGACTAGATGATCATGATGATCCCTTCCGATTTTAGAGTCTATGCATCTATGAGACAGTACCTCTCAATATGTGCTCAGCACCTTGCAGGATAGGCCTTTATACAGGAGCTTCTTTAGTGAAGGAAATGTATCCTCTCTGTTTGCAAAGTGCCATATAAATGCACAGATTTTAGCTTGTGTTTGAACAGCTTTTTAGGTGATTTTCAAAATCACATGATATTTGCCTCTAAAATTAATGGTAACACTCCCTTTGACTTCAATGGGAGGAGAATTAGGCCAACTGAGAGCTTTTAAAAAATGCTCTGTCCATTTATTCTTCTTGAAAACAATTTCATATAATGGAAATACTAAAAAATTGCAGGAAATAGTGCCTACGGTGTAATTTTGGTCAAGTTTAATTAACTCTTACATGTGTCCAATTGATTTCCCATATCTTGCAGGAATTTTTTGAATTGTGCAGATGCTTTTCAGTAGTTTTGGGAAAATGTTGTAATGTTTATCAAATTTCCCACCATCTCTGGTGACGGCTCCAACAGTCGACCACCCTTCTCCCACAATAGCAAAAAGTGAAATGTTGTGAAGCTGGCAGGGAACCACAGTTAGTGCTTGCCATTTGGCACATATTTTTTTAGGCTGGGTTTTTAAAGTAGTTCTTGAATTTTTTTTCTAAGTGCTGTAATGCATCCAGGAAATAGAGGTTCTGTGAGCCAGCCCACAGGAAGTGGCACTAAAATATACACGGCACCCTTGTGTCAAGTAGGCATCCTCATGTTTGTCCATTCTCCTCTTGGCTTTAGGTACTGGGGGTCTAAACTAAAGCTGGTCAGGAAATTTTTGCAAAAAAGTTGTTTTGTGTAGGGGAAATGTGAATTCATCAAAACCAAAACTTGTTGTGTAAATGTATCAGTTTAACAAAAAATTTTTCAGAATGGCTTCTCAGGTCTAGGATCAAATTTCAAGAGAGGGAGAAACACCATCTCAGGATAGCCCAGTACCTAGGGTGCTCACCAAGGATGTGAGAGATACAGGGACTTGAACCTAGATCTTCCCAAATCCCAGGTAAGTGCCCTAACCACCAAACTATAGAATTAGTCTTTCTGGCAGAAATAATATTTCATTATTTATACAAAATGGAATAACTCTAACAGAAAAGACAGATACCATAGATGGGTGTTTAGGGTACTCGCCAGGGATGTGGGAGATCCAGGTTCAAGGTCCTGCTCTGCATGACTTTTATGGATTTGAGCCTGGGTTTCCCACATCCTAGACAAACGGGTGGCCCTAGAAATTTTTTTCATAGGGGGAAAAACCAGAAAGGTCTAAATTTTATCCTTCTGCAGAACAGGAAACATTTCGAAACGTTGTGGGACAGGAAAACCTTTTCCCACACAGCTGTAATCAAAATCTGCTCCCATTTGAGGTCAGGGAGAGTTTTGCCACTGATGTAAATGGAAGTGTGAAAATACCGTGTTACAGCTTTACTTTCTACCAAGTCCCCAGAGCAATAGCACATTCTTAATTTTCTGTCTATAAAATGTGTGGTGTTGGTTACATTCACTTCAAGAAGGAGATTCCCTTAGCAAAAGTATTCAGAAAAGCTTATATCACAGCTCACATTTCATTGACGTTTTCAGTGGTTCACTGATAGATTCAAGTTAGCCAATTCTACTAATTCAAATCTAGAAAATGGACTATTGGGTAGTAGCGTTGAAACCATCAAACCCTTTACCTGGCAAGAATCCAAGCCCTTCAGAGTTTGAATTACTGCACACCCCCTTGTAATATTTAATAGTTTGACATTTATGTATGGAACATTTTTATAAATGAATCTTTGTAATTTATTACTGCTATTTTACTTTGTTGGCATCCTTTCGTGTTCAAGAGATGGTGGGAATTGCAGCCTATGATGAAGATGGTTTGCAATGTCTCATGTGACTGAACAGGCCAATCTGAGATTTGCATGATCTTTGGCAATTATTGCAAATGTATGTATCTTGGTTGGGAGGTGATTGCTTCCTCTGGGCTCTTTTCTCTTCAAGCTGTAGGAGCCAGCTCCTGTCATGGACTTTGATACCCTGATGGAGATGATGGCGCCACTTGTTATGATCACTTGCCAAGATTTCCCGTTAGTCAGGATCAATTCCTGCACAACTCGCTTGCATGTGTCTTTATAGTGAAGCTTGGGATGTCCTGTTGTTCTTGTTCCCTCTGATAGCTCCCCGTATAGCATGTCCTTGGGTATGCATCCATCTTCCAACCTACTCAGATGGCCCAGCCAGCTCAGTCATCTTTGTTTGAGAAGGGTTGTCACAGTTGGTAAATTTGCTCTTTGAAGAACCTCTGGGTTGGTGACTTTATCTTGACATTTGGTGTTGAGTATGCAGCATAAACAACATAGGTGGAAACTGTTCAACCTTTTCTCCTGATAAACATAAGTTGTCCATGTTTTCCCACCATACATGAGTGCTCAGGATGCAAGCTTGGTACACTAGCATTTTGGTCTTGATGGTAAGCTTTGCATTGTTCTATGCTGTTTTAGTTAGTCTGTTGAAGGTGGGGCAGCCTTTCCAATGCGAATATTTAGTTCTTCATCCAGGGAGACGTGGGTGGTCACTATAGAACCTAAATAGCTGGACTTTTGGACTACTTCTAGCTGGTTTGCATTTAAGGTAATTGAAGGATCTTGTGGAACCCTCTGTCTAATACAACCATTTTCTCGATGCTGATTGTGAGAGCATTGTAATAGATCTTCATTGTGGGCTATGGGGGCAGCATCATTAGTGAATAGAAGAAGTTCCCTGATTACCACCTTTTTGATTTTGGTCTTTGACTTAAGTTCCCATCTGATCTTGTGTGAAGGTACACTCCATCTTTCATGTCCTTAAGTGCACAGTTCAAGAGTATGGAGAGGAAGATTCCAAAGACTGTAGGGGCAAGAACATATCCTTTCTTCAGTCCACTTTTCATCTCAAAGCTGTCCAAAGTGGACCCGTCAAACCGGACAGTTGCTCTCATGTTGTTGTGGAATGAACATCTAAGACTTTATAGGGTCGGTGGACATTCTATCTTTTCTAGTATTGCAAATAGACCTGCTCTGCTGACTGTGTCGAATGCTTTGGTTAGGTCTACAAAGGGGATATACAATGCTTGGTTTTGCTCTCTGCACTTTTCTTGGAGTTGATGCAGAGAAAATATCACGTTGATCTTCCAGCCCTGAATCCTCACTGTGATTCAGGGTAGACACGTTTCGCCCACTGTTGTAGGTGCACTAAGATGAGTTTTGCGAAAGCTTTTCCTACTATGTTTAGTAGCGAGATACCCCTGTAGTTGTTGCAATCATCCTTTTTGCCTTTATTTTTATACAAAGTGATGATGTTTGCATCATGCATCTCTTGTGGTATCTCACCTTCATTCCAGCACTTAAGTAGCAGCTGATGAAGATATGGTAATAGGCTGTCTTTCCCGCACTTGAGGATTTCCGCTGGGATGCCATCTTTTCCAGGAGCCTTGCCACTTGATAGCAGATCGATGGCCTTGCTTAGCTCTTCTACAGTGGGCTCCACATCTAGCTCTGGCATGACCTGTAGAGTTGGTATTTGGTCCATTGATTCACAGGTGATGTTTTTCTTGTGCATATAGTTCTGAATAGTATTCAACCAACTATTTTACTAGGCCATCCTTAACAAGCAAGCAGTTTTTGTTGGTTACGATAATGTACTGTAAGTTGATGAGTTGATATATTAGCATTATAAAACACTTTTTAAATTTTAAATGTAATAATTTAGGAACTCTCAAGGTATAACCACACTGTAGAGTGTTGGTTTTGATACATTGCTCTAAACAGTTTATGTGGAGGGAAAAGATTGTCTCACTGGCTGTTATATTTTTTTTTAAAAATCCTGTTTTGTGTAGTTAGCCTTGGCTGTGCTAAAAGGTAAAGCTGGGCCTGAACTTCAATGCTGGTTCTGACTTTTTTCAAAATTTAGCAGGGGTGTTACATGGGCCATGGGATTTGGTTCTAGTCTTTTAGTGTTTTAAAAAAGAAATATGATGGTGTTCATTGAACCAAATATGCTTTTTCTACATGCGCCCCATAGTAAGGGTCAGTGTGCCGGTGGAGGGCAGGAGGCATTGTGCTTCAGAGAAGCATAATGTGTCAAACTGGAGTGCCCCACTTGCTCTGGGAGGGTGGGGAGTAATTTACTATATTGAAAGAGTGGAGCATACTTCCCTCCATAGGCTTCTGGGGCTGGAGCACCAACAGGAAAAAGAAGTGGATGCTCAGCACGCACTGGTGGGCCCCACTGATCAACTCCTTCCCGCTCCCCCACGCCTGCTGCTGATCAACAGTTCAGCAGCGGGCAGGAGGTGCTGGGGTGGGAGAGGGAGGAGTGGGGGCAGGAAGAGGCGGAGTGAGGGTGGGCCACGCTTGGGGGAGGGGATGGAATGTGGCCGGAAGAGGCAAGGCAGAGTGGGGATGGAAAGAGGGGGGGTGTAGGGGGAGCTTTGGTGGCAGAGGTGAAGTGGGAGTTGGGCCTGGGGTGGAGTGGGGGGTCAAGCACCCCCAGGGAAATCAGAAAGTCAGCGCCTATACTTCCCTCTTCTCGTCTCTTCCCTCCCCCACGTACACATGCAGCCAACTCAAATGATTTGTGTCTAGGCAGGTGAGTGCCATGGAACAAGGTAATACTTCATCTGACTTGGCATCAGGTTTTATTCCAAGCACACAACACAGCCCCCAGTGGGTGTGGAGCCAAGCAGTCACTGAGTTAAGTAGACACTGACTAATTCACTGAGTTCATATGTATAGCTGGTGTGGGCGGCCTCTGGTGGGCAATGACCAATAGGGGGTAAGCTATACTAATTCAACTACAAGCCCTGCATAGGCTGCATGAGTTCCATGCATTCAGAACAATGGCTCTTCCTGCTGCTCCCCCAACGCCACCCACTTGGTTGTTCCTGAGAGGAAGCATCTGCTCTCCAGTCCCTGCACTTCCCCCAAACACCAGGCTGCAAATGTGCCCTGCCCTTACATGGGCCACATGAGTGGATGAGGCATTATTACCCTCCTATGCCCCTAATTGACTGAGCACAACCTAGCTCTTTATGTCTGTTTAGAGCTAGTTTTCTTACTTATGCCTTAAGGATAGGCAGAATTGTCTGAACTTCAACCGCGTATATTAAAATTTTACTTTCTCCGTGGAGTCCGACCAGCCAGAATCATTCGTTCTTGTGCAGTGAAACGGGGGCCTGGAATTTGTGGAAGACCTAAGGCAAGAATATAAATCTTTGAGTTCCTGGTACAATGTGTCTTGCTTCATCTTCCCTATATAGCTTTCACGTTTTCTCTTTTGAATTAAATTTGATCAACAGCTGTCCTGCAGGCACTTTTAACCTTCCACAGAACTCAAATAAGAATGGAAGGTGCAATATGGTTAGAATACAATCTGTAGGGAGAAAGGCATTACACTGACTCCTCTCACGTTTGCCTACTTTGCTGGAGGGGGCCATATTTCCTGCTAAGCAGGCAACTCTTCCGGGAAATAATAGCTATTCACATATGATGATTCTGAATGCTGTGTTAATAGTGCCAACACAAGGCTTTGCTGGTTTCTGGAAATGACAATTTCAAATTGACAGTTCGTAATGCCTCAGATAAGGAAAACGGTCACTTGGTCTTAATTACTGAATTGAAATCACAATGTTAAAGCACGAAGAGACTGAAGCTACATCTATGCTATACACCACTGGCAGCAGCGTGTAGGGAAGTGTAACTATACACCACAATGAAAAGTAAGATTCATCCAGATCCTGGTGTGTAGCTACATGTATTAGTGAAAGGCTCTGCAGGGGAGAGGCAGCAGGAAATCTTTCCCTGCAGCAAGGAAGGGGTCCAGCAGTGGGGAGCTGCCAGCGTCTTTCCCCATTGTTGGAATATTTTTGTGTGGTGGGGAAGGGCTCCAGCAGCAGGACGCCAAGCTGCAGTGTAGATGGAGCTTGGGTGAGCAGAGAGCCATGTAGGAAAGTACTCGGGTATATACTCACACCCTTCAGGCATGTCTTTCACTCTACTCACCTAAGCTGCACCTCACTGTCGACACAGTTATTTATACCCATGGTAGGAGGGCCTGTGTATGTACGCGACCCACTGCCGAAAGAAGAGTGCAGTGTAGACTTACCCTCTGAAAGGTAGCAAAGCCAGCGTAGTTCAGTCTAACTGAATGAATGGCAGGGTAAAGGCTGGTATCCTGGTGCTAGCATTGCATTAAAGCTTCATGCTCACTGGAAGGGGAGATGGAAACCATAGTTTAACTCCATATTGTCTGACTTCGGGGGTGTGCACGTAGCAGCATCAGATGGGAGCCCGGTGCTAGTTGTGACGCCGTCATGAAAAGTAGTGCAGCCGTCGTTACATTTTGTTATGGCGGGTCCAGAGACCCTGACTGAGACTGATGCCCCGTTGTGCTACGGACTGTGCAAAACCAGTGAGAGACAGTCCCTGACTCCAAAGCTTACAGAATAGAAAAGAACGAAAAAGAGTGTGAGGCAAACCAGAGGCACAGTGAAGTGATTTTTGGCAGCAAGTCAGTGACAAGGCTAGTGATGGAACCCAGTTTCCTGACGCTCAGTCCAGTGCCCTGTTTGCCATACGCTGCCTCTTACATTTACCCTTTTATGTCGGAGTTGGAATTTTTTAATGTGCTCTGGTATTGCAAAATGCTTTTAGGCTTGTAGCGGGAGATCATGATGGTAATAGTCTTACTCATTTCAGGAGTTTAATATTACTGCAAGCATCTGCCCACTTCTTGCACATTGCCCACACAGTGGGAACAGCTTGCTTCAAGAACAAAGCAACGCGGAGCGTTTTGATATTTTTCTTCAATGAGACAATGCAAAATCTTCAGAAGACTTTTTAATGCATTTTAATTAGTGCATTTTAATACAGTCATTCTTGCTGTGTTTTTATTTTGTCACTACTGCACCCTGCAAAAATCATAACTCTTGCCTGACCCCATTGCTGCAGTGACAATATAGACAATGATTTGCAGTTCTATTCTATTGGAAATATACCCCTACAGTGTGGTATGCAAAAATTATTTGTGTGTGTTGATCTATATTTAAAACTACTGTTAGTGACATTTTAAACTGATGCCTCAGAAATAAAACTAATGGTGAAAATCATATACTTTGTGTCTTACAGTATCTCCATTCTAAACACTCCTGTGAACAGTCCTCTCTGTGTGGCTATTTCTATTCAAGTTTTCAAGTCCCACAAGGGATGGATCTTTGCAGCATGCCATAAGAAATAATTTCATGCGCCACTGCAGTCTCTTGAAACTAATTTAACATCCTATTTTGTTGCTGCATTACTTTAGTGGAACATACGCAGTTTACAATCTGCCTCACCCACAGGCAACCTTACCCGCCTTTTTCAGTACTCAGCAATTTAACTGTTTATATTAGCAATGCTGCTAATTAACAAGGTCTAATTTAAACTCCCGTTCCTTTTCTTTCCCCATGTGATTAGTGGAACCCCCCATTAGAATTTGCTAAGGACTAGCCAGGAGTAAACCTTTATGTACACACATTATCATGCTCTGGGGTACCCTTAAGGATACAAGACAGCATATTTTACAAAATATACCTAAAGTTTGCATCATTTAGGACCAACCCATTTGTATAAAACATTTCAAATCATTCAAAATTCCAATAACCTTGATTAAATGCAGGTATTAGAAATTGTTTAAGAATAAGCTATTTTGATCTAGTACATTTGAATTGTCTGAGCTCACTAAAAATACCCCAAGATCTAATTATTACACGTAATATGTAAAATAAAACAATAATAATCTCAATTTGTTACCCAGCATTGTGGAAGCAATCTCTTCATGGCTTAGCCTACTGTCCTGGAATCTTAAAATCTATAGTAGAAGCTGGGGTATCTCTCACGATAACTCGATATTATTTAGTGAAACCCCCTACATGGTAGGTGAACTTTTACTGCTGTTAAAGATGTAAACACAAAACCAAAAGCTATATGAGAATAAAATGTCGAGTAGTGCTTATATAGTATAGTCCTGCAGTAGTGAGACCATAATATATAATGTTTTATCCACATTTTCGGTTTAACATGGTCTGTATCTGTGTCTCAACTTTTTACCCAATTTTTCAGCCACTAATTTGGAGATCATTCTGCACACACAATGTGTATTTTCGTTTGTATATTGTTGGGGTAGAGAGTAGGCAATTTGGGAAAACCAGAACCCTGGAAAAGCCTGATTTCCCTCTCTCCCTAAGTGCACATTGCTGCCCCCTACTGCTCCCTGAGCCGTAACATTGTGACATCAGACATAATCAGCCACTCCTCATTCCCTCCCGTTTGTTTGCTACTTGGGGAGAGTCACAAGTGCCCTGATTGTCACAGCAACAGCTGACTTTGTTAGCTGCCTGATTTCCCTCAGAAAACCCGGGTGTTGTTTAAAAAGAAGGGTCCCAGGAGGAGCAGATAGGAAAGCAGACTGGGTTTGGATAAGCTGCTGCTGTGCTTCTTTGAGATTGTACTGTGGTAAATTATGCTTTCTTTTCAAAGGGGGATTATTACTTTCCTCAAAAAGGGTTACCTAAAAATAAGATACAAAATTACAGCTCCTTTCGATGGATATTGTTTAGATGCTTCTTACAAATCGGGGCTTTGGCTTTCTGAATATTAACCTTTTTTTTTAAAAAAAGCAGGAAATGATAGATACAAATCCCTACTCACTTTTGCTACAGTAACAAAAGTCATTTAAAAATTGCAGCAAAACAAGTTGCATTAAAAAAACCCATGTTTTGTTTGAATACACTTTAATTACTTTCAGTGTGTTGGTCAACATGGCACTCGATGAAATATTGAGCTTGACAAACGTAACAATGACAGTAAAATATACCTTTGAAGACACAGTGCAAGTGCTTTATTTAAATAGCACATATATTCAATATTTTATAGCTATTAAAAGCAAAAGAAATTCACAAACAAATGGCTTCATTTAATGTTAGTCTGACTTCTAAACTGAACTATAAAATTAGGAAATACAAAGTTAAGTATTAAAAGTTTGCAAGGTCAAACACTCTCAAGTTAGGAAATGCCAGAATGAACTTTACCCATGCAACCATAATTCAGTCCCTGTGTGTGTTTTGATTGATTGATTTTATTTGTTTTATTTTAAGAAGTTTGTTTTTCAAGAAAAAAATCTGGCAAATTAGACACAAAAATGCAAAATGTTTTGGTGGGGGTGGGGGCATTTCACCCACCCTACTGGCCACTGATGATGATGTGTTCAGCATTTGTTTTATAACATAAACATTGGTTTCAAAAGTCCATCGTTAGAGCTTGGCAAATGGAACAAAAATGCAATTGTGGATATTCAATGAGTTTGGTGTTCACATCCAATCATTTGTAGAAGTGATTTGCTTGCAAGAATGGTCACAGAAAATAAAAGGCTCATGAACTGTCATACAAATGTATATTCATGTGAAGAGAAAAGGAGTACTTGTGGCACCTTAGAGACTAACAAATTGGTTTGACAGAGATGTCCATATGGACACCGGTAAATATCTTTGGTTTCTCTCCTCCCTTTTATAAAAGTTTTCAGTCTGGCAGTCAATCAGGAAGGAGATACCATATTATGTGATTGAAGCAACCACCCATGTACCATGTAGTGTGAATAGTCCAAGACAAACCTTGAGACAACTAATGAGCTGCAATATTTTAGTATAAAGTGTTCAGAAAATTGAAGATCAGGAAAGGAACATGTAAGATCAAATAGAAAATAGGGCAAATTTTGTTTAGTAAATTATTCACTATTTATATTTGGCTCAGCTTTACTGTTTCCTGGAGTTTATGGAAAACTCTTGGGTTCCTCTCATACATGAGGAGATGTACTGCACTTCCTAAAGTAGCAAGGAGAGAATAAATTCCTAGTGTTACCTAATCATCAAGCAATTAAATACAGTCACAGGCATTCCCATATTCAAATTAGAGGAGGAGAGTGGCCAGCAGCTTACTATCACTAGAGAGCCGAGACTACTTTCTGAATGTTGTGCACCAGAGTAGAGTGAGAGAGAATCTTAACGTTTAATGAAGTTCTCAGTTTATGTATAAGTTTCGTACCAGGCTCAACAGTTGACGTTATTCATGCCCCTCCTGCCTTCTTCTCGTCAGGCCTGCCGACAGCAGTTCCGGGCCCCAGGGCAGAAGAGTCAATGGGCCCCCAGGCGCACACAAGCCATGCCCATGTGGACGCAGTCCGCCTGACATTTGGGCAGTGCTGTGTCTGTGCTGGCTGGTGCCTAGCAGGCTGCCGGCTATGCTGCTGGGCACACTCTTCCGGCACGGACAGGGCTTCCGCATGCCTGCCCGGTGGGGTTGCCAACTGTCTAATCACGCAAACCCAAAGACCCTTGCCCTGCCCCCACTTCCGTGAGGCCCCACCCCTGCTCACTCCATCCTCCCTCCCTCCATCGCTTGCTCTCCCCCACCCTCACTCACTTTCACCAGCCTGGGGCAGGGGGTTGGGGTGTGGGGGGGAGGCTCTGGGAGGGAGTTTTGGTGTTTGTGTCAGGCGGCCTGTGCACGGGCGTGGCTTGTGTGTGCGTGGGGGGCCCATTGATTGATCGTCAGTGGGCCTGGGCACAGGGGTAGCCATGCACAGCTATCCCCCCACAGCTCCTATTGGCCGCAGTTCTCAGTCAATGGGAGCTGCAGAGTCAGCGCTTGGGGTGGGGCCAGTGCACAGAGACTCCCTCCCCAGGGGCTGCAGGGACGTGCTGGGTGCTGGCCACTTCCAGGAGCGGTGTGGAGGGTGGGCAGAAAGCCTGCCTTAGCCCTGCTGCGCTGTTGCCAATGGCGGCTGGGGGCCCTTGGCCCCTTTTAAATCTCCCAGGCTCCTGGGCAATTGCCCCATTTGCATGCCCTCCACCACCCCGGCGGCGGGCCTGCTTGTCTTAACTTCTTCCTACCATAGACTTTCATATAGATGCTCAAGCATCTGCCTTTCTCCTAGAAAGATAAACAAGTGATCTATCAATTCATGTTTCTTTGAGCATTCCATTTTTATTTATCGCATTGGAAAGGAGGAAATAGGGAGACATTGCTCACAAAAGTGACTTGTGTGTTTGCATCAGAGCTCCTTGAACTTGGAAGTCCTCTACGGTTCAGCCAACCACATTTGTTATGCCACAAGTGTCACCTCAAAAGACAGATAAAACACAGATTGTGTGTATATCTCCTGACCGACTTGGTTATAGGGGTATCCTTTTCATGATGTTCCAATGGGTTATTTTTTCCCCAGTGGTGCTTATCTACTCTCTGGGAATCCCAAATTACAGATCAGGAACTGAGGCACAGAAAGGCTAACAGGCTTGCCCAAGGTCACACATGAAGTTTGTGGTAGAGGAAAGACTCAAACCTAGGGCTCCCACTGTCCCAGGCCAGTTCCCCAGCCACTGAGCCACTCTTCCTCTTGTTGAGTAATGTGTGCTGGCTAGGGTGTGTGTGCGCGCACACACATATAATATATATACACACACACACATACACACATTAGTATGCATTAAGCACCAATAACATTAAGAACAGTGATATAGCCTAAAATGGTCTATATCATAAACCTGTTCACTTATATTAAATATCCCATAACACCCTGGCGTTTGCTGAAGTAAGCATGAAGCATAAACAGATACATTTGTTCTGTGTCTCAGTACAAGCTAGGGAAGTATCTTCATGGACCAGTACCTGGAATGCTAGGATCCAAAACCAAGAGAAGGAAGGAGCAGAACAAGACGTTAGAGATCTGGAACAAACTGATGGGTTGGATTTTAGTGGCATGTAGAGAGATATGTCACTTGTAGAATCACCATACAAATAATACCCGCTGAAATGTATAATGTTGGGAGCACAGCTTCAGTGTAAGGTGACTGTAACATCGCTGCAGGAGATGGCATTCCAGAGACTGGTATATAGAACCTTTCTGTTGTACTATATTACAGGCTTAGAGCAATAAGCCTGACTGACATTGGTGATTTGACCTCTTGAGTATATTGCATAATGAGCCAAAGTGTGGTCAAGCAATTGACTATACAGTTTACCAACACTCTCAAAACTTTTTTTTTTTTTAGGCCTGTTTTCACAGCCCTCCTGAATTACTTGTATAAGCTCCTGAAAAGGCAGAAACTGTCATAAGGATTCAGAGGCTCATCAGTCATGGCAGATGGATGCAATTCTCATCCTAATGGTGCACACATTCTCCCAATAGGAAATACAAGAAATCCAGGAAAACCATATTTTCAAGAGGTTCTTGCAGCATGGTGACTGCAGTATGGGTTTACAGAGCTCCACACAACAAGACACACTCACTCAGGGATTGCGGGTGAATTCTGTCGCCCTTTGGTGAGGCTACTCCTTCAGCCCCACTCCTTCTGCCCAAGGCCCCACTCCCCACCCACCAGAGCCCCGAGCCGCTGCCCCCACTCCAATCGGAAGAGCCCCAGCCAGTGCTACTAACCAAGGATACAGTCAGCATCAGGGGTTTGACCATGGGTCCACCTCTCCTGTTGCTGATGGACCCCTCTATTCCGGCAGACCGAGGAAGAACATAATGGTGCTCAAACCTCTCTCCTACAGATGTCTTGCACCCTCAGAGCTCCTCCCCCTCAGCCCCAGAGTTGGTGGAGTAAATATACAAGTCATCTGGTCTGAATCCTCTAGGAAGTACTTCTTTATGGGAATTCTTGGCCAGTGGTTGCAATGCTGATAGAATTAAAAGTGGTGGAAGCTGTGGGGAAATGCCCAGGAAATTGTGGAAATCTGTTATGTTGTCAACTTTCAGTAGTCCTAGTGATGGGTAATTGGCTGCACTGATGCTTCTTTAACTGGGATAACTGACTTACTAGCATACCCACTTCTGCTCTGCTTCTTCTCCCCTACCTCCTGGCTCTATCATAGAATCATAGAACTGGAAGGGACCTCGAGAGGTCATTTAGTCCAGTCCTCTGCACTCAGTCCAAGTATATACATTTTTAATATATAAGGCAACACCTCCTCCCTTTTTTCCCTGCCTGTCCTTCCTGAGCAAGCTGTACCCTGCTATACCAATATTCCAGTCATGCATATTATCCCACCAAGTCTCAGTGATGCCAACTGTGTCATAGTTGTGTTTATTTACTAGTATTTTGAGTTCTTCCTGCTTATTCCCCATACTTCTCACATTATTATAGATCTAAGATACTGATTTGATTCCGTCTGCCCCAGTTCTGTCTTGTCTCTTCCTTATTTCTGCTATAACAGACCATGCTCCCCCCAGATTCTGACCCTTCTCCCAGTCAGTACTGGTGTATGTTTCTCACATAGCACTATATTACCTTTTCAGGTGGCTTTTACTGACCGGCTAGCTCTCTAATTTCCCTCTCCTGACCTTATTTGATACATAAACAAAACTTCAATGCTGCTGTCATTTGATCATGGGGCTTGGGGAATCTCACACTGGTGACACTTTTGTACCCAGCAGACTCTGTCCTTTACAATGATGCACAGGCGTCTGTATTGACAAGACATGCACAAGTGAATGCCGTGGACAGGGAAGGATGTTGGTAAATGTGGTGAGGATTAGAATACTGCAAGAGGACTATTCTTGCTGCTGTCATAATCCTGGTGCAACAGTGCGATTGTCTTTGCCTTCTCTCCTGGTGCAGTTGTGCCATGTACTTCTCACTGCAGATTGTCCTTTTCTGCTGCCTCTGGGCCTCATTTCTGTTGCTGGGGCCGTGGCACCCAGTGGTCTGACTAAATCTGATGTAAGTGGGCAGTCACTGAGTTACATCTGCTTTACGCTGGTGTAAGTGAGCAGAGAATCAGGCCAACTGTCTCTCAGAATTGCTTCCCTGAAGTGCTGCATCACACACTGTCCGCTACTTCTTAAGGCTTGTCTAGATGAAGAATTTAGTGTGTGGCAAGCTGGGGTATAACTACAATGAACCAGCCTGCCATGCACTAAGTGAAGTAGATCAGAGCACACTAGAGAACTTTTAGTGCGCAGTAACTGGGTCTACATGGACAGTTTGTGTGCGGTAGATTTATACCCCAGTTTGCTGCACACTAATTCTCCATCTAGACCAGCCCTAAGGAGTAGTGGACAGTGTATGATTAAAACCGTAGGGAAGCAATTCTGAGACCACGGGGCTAGCTCTTTGTCCAAAAGACAGTAGCTTCAACAATATAGTGCCCTAAACACCATCCTGGGGCAATTGGTTCAACTCTGACTCAGCGAGAAGAGCATTTACCCACTAAACCACATACACCTGGATTTTCCTTTTGTTTCACATCCAAATACTATGACTTTATTTAGCTTGCAAAATCTGACTGAAGCCTGAAGTGGTTTGTGCATATATTTCACTGCAGGAATCGCCAGTGAAATATACCCTTCTAGGTTGATTGCAGCATCGTTTACTAAAATGCACATGCCAGAGGGATGAATGAATATCATTGTGAGAGTGCAATATATCTTAAGTTTATGGAAGAGAACTGCCTTGTGTTAGTGATACTTAAAACCGTAAGAGTCTGCTAGAGAGTGCACAGTATGCTAATCCGTGCATTTACAATCACACCAATCACTGTGCATTACTGCTGTGGAAAAGGCTTCCAGTGCAAATCCCAATGCTCTACTGTTTAGATCTTGAAATGAAAAGCCTTAATTAAGAACCTAAAGCTGAGCTGAGCTGCTTACTCAGAGCCCAGCTCTGTAAACCTCAGTGTGTCTTTTATGTTTGAAAAGGAACGAATTTGCATGGCAAAAAAGTTTCTGTGTCAAATTCTAATGAATATCTTGTTTTTCTGAATTGCAAAATCCGCACATCAAACCCTACTCAAATCTTAGGCTCAAAAGTGGTATTCTGGTCAAGAAGGGTAGCAAAGCAGGTTCCAGAATGAGTAAATATTGGTACCAGGAAATTCCATTGAGCTTTAATTTAACTAGACAAAATGCACATTTTGATATAGAAGTATATGTGCCTCTATTCTATCTCAGATTATTTTTTTGTATGACCCATTAAAAGTTATTACCATGGGATACTTTTGTCATTTTGTTTTTGAATTCTTGCCCCTTCCCCTTTGTGTTTTACCCATTTCATTGCTTTGTCTTATTCAATGTCACCCTTTTTTGGTCTTTTCTTAGTCCTTATTGGAAATGAGAATTAACCCATGAGCAAATAGTGCCAAAATCTATCTCACCTCTTCATGTATAGGCTTGGTCTTTGTGTTTGGCTTTTTTTTGCCCATCTCTTTTACCCTAAATCTCTAACTAAAAAGTAGTTCTGTTTGTATGTATGTATGAAAAGATGGCTTTAAAAAGTCTGGTTTTTCATCTATATTGTTGATTGATGCTTTGTACTATTTAGATAGAGCCCTCCATTTTGGATTTTTCCATTAGAACTGACATTTATTCTTAAATGCAGGGTAAAACTTTCAAAAGCACTTAAGTCCTATTTTCACAAGTGACTTAGGCACTTGGGTTCCTAAATCCAATTTACTTTCAATGAGGATTCAACTCCTAGATGCCAAAGTCCACTTTTAAATTGGGACCATTATCATATTTAATAATGAAGAGTATCCTCTCTAGAGATTTTTAAAATCATTCTATAGGACTATAGCAGAGATTTAATATCTATTAATTTTTTTTTTGGCACCTGGTACAGTTGCTATTTAAGTCAATTGGAAAGACTCCCATTGACTTCAGTGGGAGTTGGATTGGACTTCAAGGCCCCTATTCCACAAAACACTTACTGCTTAAGTGTGTTGCTGAATAAGAATGGACTTAAGCATATGCTTAAGTGCTCTCCTGAGTTAAAAAATTTCCATAGAAAGGTTGTGATTTTGTGTTAATTCTATAGGATTTCCCATAAGGGCTGCCTCAGAGACATTGGCAACTCGAGAGACATGATATAGAGAAGATATTTTCATACTGAATACAGGAGATTGGGGCAGAAGAAGCCCCTTTCAGTAGCAATTAGCTTAAATGCATGTGAGTATATGGTAGTAAAATATGATTTGTGAAGCACTGCTTCAAGGCTTGCTACTGCTATTGTATAATGTCTCCTTTAAATAAACAAATAGCAAAGCAAAATCTAGCATGCTCTCATGCAATATTTATCAATAGTTCTTTAGTAGTTTTTATAATAAATACTTCTGTCTCTAAGCAGTTTTACAGCAGACTGCATAGTCATGTCTATTTAGTAGAATTTTAGCCATTGGGAGATTTTTGTTGCTGTTTAGAAATATCAATGAATGTTCACCACAGCTTTATAATGAATAAAATCATTAATATTTTAAAAATAATTGCTTGGAATCAGTACCTTAATAAACTTCCTCTGGGATGTATTTCAGTTTTATTAGCCAGCAGTGATAAATAAAAGACTGAATTGGTGATGCTAGCTAGTTTGTTAAACCAAGAGGACTGAAGAAAAGAGTCTTTCACTATCCCTTGATGCGAGGATGATGTCTGCCAAGGGGGTTCATTGGTGGGTTTTTAAGTGGCTGAGGAGCCCAGTTCGTGCCATGCAGATTTTTCCACAGAAGTGACTGGTGAATCTTGGAGGAGACCAGGAAGTACCGAGATGTGAAACACATTAAATCATGGCAAGAAAATCCTTTTCATGTTCAGGATGGTTGCTGACTGTCAGTAGCTGAGATTAAAGTCTTCGGAAACAAAGCTGGTATAAATACAATGATATTCAAAAGGGTCTATATCCTACTCATTTAACAGAAACAATGTGAACTCTACCAGGGTGGCAAACAGGGCTTCTTAAGGCTTTTTAAAGCACTTATGCTAAGTCTTACATTTTAATGTTGCTTCTACAATAATCTTCTAAATGAGGTCTCCTCTCTCTAATTGTTGTTTTCCTGTAAGCGAAACATGCAGTGTTGGTTTTTAACAGGGTCTTAATTTGGCCTATTTGTGAGACTGCAGTTTGGCACCCACAGAAATAGGGGTCATTAGAGCTGGTGGGAGGGGGTTGTGGCCCTTGTACTCACATGGAGTTAATGGTGCTGGATGCAATGGTTTGAATGGAGCAAATTGAACCCCTGGAAATGGAGGCTGCTTAAAAAAAATTGGGGTCCCAAATTTAGAGTGGAGACAAGCTTAGTGTCACTCTTCCCATGTTGGCCAGAAGCTGAGGTCATCTGCTTACAGGCTACAAATTAGGGCTCTGGTACTGCAGACTGTTTCATTCAGGCAGACTCCTGCATCCAGCCCAATTAATTTCCATGGGGCTCCACCCAAACACAGCTACTTGCTGGATTAGGCCATAAGAAAGCTGCTATTTGTGGCCTGCTGTAATGACTAGCCAACACACACATTCTCTTTCTTTTCTGAGTGCATGTTCGATCTATTACTTTAGCGTTTTTTAATGCGTCTGGTTTTATTATGAGAAGCAGTAACCAAGATTTAGACTGGTCATATGCATTTCCTTATGCATCTCAAGGGCTGCAGTACCTTCAGTGTACATCTATTTCTTTTAATACGTGGCTTGCATTTCTCTAATGTTTATTTGCATTTAATGAATAGTCTCTTAGTCTATCAATATTTCAGAAAAATCATGATTAACTGAGTGCAATAAACACATTTTAAACCCATATGCTTAAACTAATGGAGTTAAATTGGTGGCTCATGTTGACGAGCAGAAAGAGTTATTTTTTCCCAACTGGTTTCTAAGAAATGTCCTCTAGTCCTTAACCACAAGTTTCAGGGACACTTGGGACATTTCATGTCAGTTTAATGGATGAACTGCTCCTGTTGAAACCAAATGGAGCTTTCTTCATGAAGACACCAGTAGGATTCAGCCTTTAAATTTTTTTCTTGCTATGGCAAAACCTTTCTCACACCACCACCACATAGTAACAGACTATCTACGAGTGACTTGACTTGCATTCAAAATAATCTATGCTTTCATATGGAGAGTGCCAAACTCCACTTGCACAAGAGGAGCAAACAATGGGACCTCTTCAAGTCTGACAGTTGTATTTGTAGGGCTGTAATAATTAATAGGCCAACAAAGGAAACTTGCAATGCATAGGGAGGGTGCTAAGAAAGCAAATGTGGTGCAAACTCAACATACCGCAAACAAATGGAAGCCATGTGACACAGAATGTGAAGAGAAGAAATTTTTCAGTTGCTTATACAGTAATGCTAGGAGTCTGGGTAACAGGCAAGAGAAATTGGCAATTCTCATTTGATGAGAAGAAAATGGATATACTTGGAATATATAGAAATGTGGTGGGAGAACTCACATAATCGGTATGTTAGAATCTCTGGTTATAACCTGTTTAGGAAGAATAGACTGGGCAAAAGAGGTATGTGTGGAGGGGTGATGCTCTACATTAAAGATGCAATTACTTGTTTTAGAGTTATATTGTTAACTCAGAACCACAGGATCTCAAATGCCTATGGATCAATGTGCTAACTAACAAAGCCCAGAAGGGAGTATTGGTGGGAGTCTGTTACAGATCGCTGAACCAAATGCTTTTAGCTGCTGTCAGTAGTGTGTGGAGAGAGAAAATATGGTGTTATGAGGGGACTTCAATTTGGGAGACTTATATTGGAGGTCCCACACAGCTGGCATTAACTTTGAAAGATTGTAGGTGGTGATTTTTCTAGCATCAAAGGTATGACACCCTACATGAGGTAACACTTTTTCACCTCTTTATGACAGATAAAGATTATTAATTACTGGATGCGAAGCTGGTGGTTGTCTAGGGACCAGTGATTATGACCGCCTTACTTCAATATGGGCAAACAGAGGATGGTCCCAGTCAGTAATATATATCCTTGATGCTTCAAAGGGGTAATTTCCTAAAGATGAGGAAAAATTGAGGAAAAATTACAGAAAAATGGAAATTCTTAATTTTATAAGAAGAGTTTATTGGCCAAAAAGGCACAATTCCATAGTTAAAAAAGATGATACCTTTGGCCATCCTGATTCAGTTGTGAAGTGAAGGCAACAATTAGAAATAAAAAAGCAAACATTACAGTAATAGATAGCAATTAATAAAATTAGAAGTTACAAAGTGCAGAAAATTGATATGAGAAGCTAAAGAATATGGAGGAGTATCCATGGCGGGCACAGCTCAGGACAATAAAAAGGATTTGTTAAAAGTGTAACAGGAACAAAAGAAATCCTAGTCATATTGTAGGTCCATTACTAGTTGGAGATGTAGTTAACTTGCTAATAATAGTGCTTAAAAGGCAAATATGTTCAGTAAATATTTGTTCTGTATTTGAAAAGAAGCAGGATGATGTGCTTGTATCACATGAGGAGGAGGATGTGCTTTCCAGTCCATTAGTAAGCAAGGAGGATGTTAAATTAAGAATAAACATTTTTTTAAATGAACAGGCTAAGGTAACTTGCACCCAAGAGTCCTAAAAGAGTTGTCTGAGGAGATCTCTGGCCTGCTGATGTTCATTTTTAATAAATCTTGAAATCTCAGGGAAATTCTAGAATCCTAGAAGAGTGCTAATATTATACCAGTATTCAAAAAGGGCAAGTGGAATGGTATAGCTAACTATAAACCAGTTAGTCTGACATCAATCCCAGGCAAAATAATGGAAAAGCTGCTACAGGATTCAATTAATAAGGAATGAAAGAATAGGAATATAATAAATGCTGGTCAACGTGGTTTTATGGACAATAGATCTTGTCAAACTTGTTTTCATTCTTTCAGATTACTAGTTTGATTAAAGATAAATGCATAGAAGTACCTCACGACATTCTGATTTAAAAATTTAGCACTACACAATATCAGTACAACACACATTAAATGGATTAAGAACTGGCAAAGTGAGAGATCTCAAATAGCTGTCAATGGAGAATTGTCATTGTGGGTGTTTCAAGTGGAGTTCCTGAAGGGTCAATACTAAGCCCAATGCTATTCAACATTTTCATCAGTAATCTGGAACTAAATATAGTTAAAATTTGATGAAATTTGTGGATGACAAAAAGATTGTCAAAGTGGTAAAAAGAATCACAGGACAGTCAGACAAAGTGGTCTGGATCACAGTGGTAAGTGGGGCCCACTTAAACAAAATGCATTTTAATACAGCCACATGAAAAGTTATACATCTAGGAGCAAGGAATGCAGGCCATGCCTACAGAATGGGTGCTGTGTCCTTGAAAGCAGTGACTCTAAAAAGGATATCGCTGTAGTAGTGGACAAGAAACTCAATACATGCTCCCCATGCACTGCTGTGGCATAAAGGGCTAATGTGATCCTTAGGTATATAAAAATAGGACTAATGAATCTGCATAGGGAGGTGATTTTACCTCTCTGTGGCCTTGATAATACAGTACTGACACTAGAGTGCTCCATCCAGTTCTGGTGTCAACATTTTGAAAAGGATGTTGAAAAATTGGAGAGGGTGTCGAAAAGATCCACAAAAATGATTTGAGAGCTTGAGAAAATGCTGTACAGCAAGACTTAAACTAAACAGATTGAGCTCTTTATCAAAAAGAAGGGAAGTGACTTGATTACAGTGTTATAACTAACTTCATGGGGAGAAAATACGGAGTACTGAAGGGCATATAATCTAGCAGAGAAAGGCATAAGAAGAAGCAAGCGAGAAGCTTAAAGCCAGATGAATTTAAATTGGAAATAAGACCTATTTTTAACAGTGAGGGTGATTCATTACTGGAACAAACTACCAAGGAGAGTGGTGGATTCTCCATCTCTTGAAGTTTTCAAATAAAGAATGGCTGCCTTTCTGGAAGATTTGCTTTAGTCAAACCCAAGTTATTGCTTGTTACTGGGGTAACTGGGTAAAATTTCAGGGCCTGTGATACACAGGAGCTCCGACTAGATGACTGATGGTGTTTCCTGGTCTTAACCTCTGTGAAAGCTGGGTTTAGTATGTGCTGTTTTGGAAGCATATTTTTAAATGTTAAAGTGATATTTACCTCTTTATTAAAAGGGCAGCTAGGCACCAACCAGCGTCTGGAGAGCTGCAGCAGCACAGGGAGTCGGTCAGGAAGGGGTGATTTCAAGGAGCAGCAGGCTGTACTCCCAGCTCCGGAGAGCTCACAATCCCCGTTGTTTTGTTTGTGCAGTGCCCACTACAATAGGTCTCTGTTTGGGGTCGTTGAGTGCACCTGCAGTAGGGAAAATAAACAACAATAACTGCCTAGGAGGAAAAAAAAGGGCGGCAACTGTCTCACATCTCTATGCTGTTGCTGATATGTTCCTTGTTTGGCATCTTGGGACCGGGATTAAGAATACCGGGGAGCAGGAGGACCACGTTTTAGGGTCTGTGTATGCTCATTGTGTTGACACAACCCCGCGTCTACCGCCCTTTGTTAATTATGTTCTCCAATTGTTTTTCATCATGTGGTAGCCAATGGTGTATTGGTTTTCTTATAGTTTTCTCTGATTAAGATTGATTATACGAAGTGAGGAGACTGACCAGTTCTGTGGACTTTTCATTGGATCACAACCTTGCCATCTATCTGACCAGATACCTATTATAGTGAGATACCTGCATGGCCACTGGTGCTTGAGTGCCTCGATAATATTAGTGAATGTATCCTCAGCACCCTTGTGAGTCAAAATATTATTAAGTGGAGAAACTAAGACAGAAAAGTGAAATGACTTGACAAAGCTAATTCCAGCAGTTCATGGGGTTAGATCCCAGATGTTATAGCTGCCAACTCAATGCTTCCTCTTCTAGACAATACTCTCATATACTGTATGCTATTACTTGAATGCCTTAAATGGTATATGTGTAAATGTATCTGATATTCCTGCCCTATATCCAAGGCTTTGTCATAGGTCTTACAAGATCTTGCATACTAATTAAGGCATTTTCTGTTTCTCTCTTCATTTTAAGGAATACAGTTACAGGACTTGGGAGACAGTGCAATTTCGATGCTACAAAATTGGTGTCTAAACAGTCAAACTTTCTACAGAAACAGAAAAGCTTAACAGAAAATCTCCCTTTCCTTTGTTTGCTTTCCATTTAAGGATGTGTAATGTTGACACTGGTGCACCTTGTGGTCATGTGGCAAAATGGAAAAAAAAAAATCCATGCTCAAAACAATTAGCTCCTACGTAGCTCTGTGTCATGGATTCTGTGCTGGCTTTGAATAGTCACTGCAGTCGTGCTGCAGCAAGTGGTGAGTGATGGATGAACTGAAGAACGCCTTACCCAGTGCAGAGTGAATGTCAACAATGATGCGCAATCAGAGTGGTACTATGCTCTTTGCTGTGTGCTACAGACACAAGACAGGCCCAGTAATCAGCTCAGCAGTTAGGAAAGGCAAACTTTGACATTAACGTGGCTTAGATGTGGCCTTATAACTATTGGGAATGTTGCTTTCAGATCCGTTGCTTACATACATGAATGAAAATGTTTATTTGGTGCCAGTTTGTGCTCAACGGTGTCCTTTATGTATCTGGAGAAATTGACTTTTACCAAGATACGGAGAATTCAATTCTCATCCCATTTGCACCATTGTAACTCCATTGACGTTCCCCAGTTTAGGTGGGAGAAGTATCAGGCATAGAGAGGTAAAAGTTGTTTTGCAGGTTCATTGTGCAGATTATCTATCAAGGAAGGAAGTAAATTCATTTTCCAGATGACTTGGTCCCAATGTACAAGTCACAAAAATAGTTGAAGTTTCCTAAGCAAATGGATTTAGGCTACTGGATTGTATAGCTTAAATAAACTCCATCCAGAGTGCTGTTTTGGTGAGGGGGATATCACTTGTACTTGGTTTAAAAATGGGCAAATATTATACATGGAAATTTGAATGCTTTTGATTGTTCAAATAAAAAAGGATGATGTTTTCATTTGGCGATTAGAATGTGGACCAGATTTCGTTTTTGGGTTGCATGTATACACATGCCTTAAAAGCCACAGCCAGGATAGTAACTTCAGGGCAAATATTGCTCCCTTCAAACCTATGGAGATGCTGTTTTCAGCTCCTCCATAGCCAGAGCTACAGAGGGTGGTGTATTAGGAAGGTGTTGGTTTACATTTGTGTGTGGTGGGGTGGGAGTAGCTGGCGGAGACCTGGAGAGCTGGGAAACTAGACACTTACAATAACCACTTAAATAAGAGGTGAAGGAATGAGCACTTCCACAATGTGTATCTAAAAAGCGCACACCCTGAATCCTAATTACCCCCATCCCTGTCTCAGCCCCTGTAGATTATTCCACGGATGTGTGTGGGAAGCAGGGACTGGTACATAATTCAACCTGAGTACGGTCTCTCATTCAATGTGCCTTTGCTATGCTACTATGCATCTGTTTGGGAGCAATTATGACAGAAGCCACAGTTTAGCCCTATATCTCTTAAAGTGAGACTGAATACAGTATTTAGGCTTGTTCAGAGAGAAATGAATTGGATAATCAAAGCTATATATTGTCTGTTCCTTTATTTAGAGAAATCCTGGATAATCTCTCATTTTGCTTTGTTACGCACATGGATTAAGATAGAGCATTCCAAAAATATTTCACCTGTAAAGCGTCTCCAGAAGAACACTTCCCCAGGAATAAATGTGAGAGTGTAAAATTAGTTCTCTGAAGCAAAATGGCTACGTGCCCAATAGACTTCCAGTCCTAAATCTAAACTTATTTGATTTTTCTTCTCTATTGATTTAACACTTTTATTTTTTTAAAGTGGAGTCAGAACAGCGTCTCATATCCATGACGAATGTGCGACAAACTGGACTGACAATTTGAAAAAAATTACAACGATACAGAAATTATTGCTTTCACTTCAAAATTCAATTATGAGCCCTTATTATTGAAAACTTGTGCACTTGTTCTTTTGTTCTGATAATGATTTTTTGTGAAATTCTCCAACTCCAGTATTTTTAAATGTGTTGCTGCTCTTTTCAGCAATCCGCATTTGAAAGATTAGCAGGTGAATACAATATTTCCCATAATCCTGACATGAGACAATAGCTTCCTGTAGTGGTCTCAGACTTTTGTGGGTCACTCGTGACTTAAATTAACCTTTGCTGGGTTTTTTTTGTTTTGTTTACAGATAACCATTAGAAAATGGCTAAGGATACCATAAGGCAACTGGAATTTTCCCTTATCTATTGAATCTCGCTTACAAGGATTAATGAGCAGGAGATGGGAGCTTGTGCTACAGAAACTGAGTAAGTCTTATGGCCTTTATAGCAAACTCTTTGTTGATTTAGTAGAAATTTGTTTCACTAGCAGGGTAATTCATCAACATGAGGCACTAGTACCACTGTATACAGTAAAAATCAATTTTGTACACGACTCAAAGCTTACTAGAAACCTTATGCTCTGAAGCAGTTGATTTTTCTGTTTTGTTCTTTTATATGACAAATGATTATCCAAAACTAAAACAAGTAGACTTACTTAGACGAGTCAAGCTTTTTTAATCAAACTATTTGACAAAAATCCTGTGCATTTAGACATGCTTTTATTTCCAATAGAAAAAAGTATTTCATTTTATAATTTAATGACATGTTTGTCCACAAATCTGAGTAAATGATAAAATACCAGTTCGAACGTATTATATAGTGTGGCATTTGTTAGAAAATATCTGCGCTGTCATTAGATGGAAAATATTTGTCCGTGACATGGGCTTGCTGATACAATGACATGTGAATACAATGGCCTGTGTGTTCAGGGTTAAGGTTCCCCAGATTAATATGGGTTGGTTTTGCTGGCATTGGGAGATCAGAACATATCGTACAGCTCTGTCCCTTTTTATTCTGGAAGGCCTTTAGCAGAGTTTGTGTTGTCATTGCTACAGTGACAATAACCTTGGGAGTAACTGGCTGATGTCTTGGTTCTCCCTCTGTTGGGACACATTAGTTGTATAATATGGACTGGTACAGAAATAAACAGAAGATGGAAGAGACTGTCCGGGAATGACAGCACCATAACTCTAGGTCCTTCCAGTGTGTCACGTCATGTAGAATGAAAGCTCACTGTGAGCTTGGCAGGACAGTAGCTAAGGAAGAGACTTACTCTGGTCAAAATCTCTCTCTCCCTCTTGCTAATGAAAAACCCCAGTCTCTGAAAACTGTTTTTCTGTGGCTCTCAGTCTTAGCTGCATGCATATATTAGTAAGAAATTTTAATTTTTCTTCTTGAGAACAGAATGAATTACAAGCTAAATGAAGCCTGGGTATAAACACTGCTAATGTTTTATAATTGGAGTGTGTGTCTCAAGCTGTCACTGGAGCCACTCCACTTACCCAAAGACTGCTCAAAGCTGAATGCTCATGATGTCAAAATTCCCCACACTTGATACCTGACTAAAATCCTTTATTAGGTCCAAAATGGTGTATTGGGCTTTAAAGGGTGAAAAGAAATGATGGTTTTACTAAAATCCTGTTTGAATCATTCTCCTTGGGTGTAATGTTGAGTACAAGGGCAAAGGAGTCAGGCTTGTCTGGACACAACACATTTCATGAACTGTTCAATCGCTCAGCTCAGTCTGAGTTAACTGAGGCTTCTGGGGACCCACGAGTTCCCACTGGGTATGCTTAGAGGCTTACCACAAGCATTATCATCGTCACTCTCACAATAACATTACATATCTTTATTGGTAGTCACTCCCAAGCCAATAATATACCTATCCTTATCCAGGAAGTTTGCTATGAACTTGGAAAATGATATACACATTACTCTTTATTTATATGCATCTTAAATAAACTGACTCGGCAATTTATTTATATATAGCTTCCATTAAATGTTATGCATGATGTCTATTTTTACTTCAGTTTTAAAAGGTCCCCACTGAGCCCCCATTTAAAAACTCAGCACTTACTGTATCGTAGTTTCTCGTCTTCTGTGAACATACCGTATATGTGAGTACTCACAATAAGCTTGATTTTCAACCTGCAAATAATGGAATGAACAATTTGTTCTGAATAATTATTTGTACCTGCCTTAGAGGTCACCTACCTAGCTGTGCCCAAATCAGAGACTTGGACATCTAAGCAAACTTAGCGGTGGAAGCATAATTAGGCTCACAGGTATTGGTGTCTGTAATTTGCACCCATAAAACTGGAGAGCAGCACAGGACAACCTAACCCGGTATGGGCCTGTCATTTTAAAAAAGAGAGCTGCTATATGTGCAGCCAAGGCTATTGAATGTTATGGCTGTTGTTAGCGTGTCATTGCTTCATGTAAAGGTGAGCCAAAATGGGGACACCTCGTTCAGCTGGATGTCTAGGAACGTCGTTCTGGTTAACAGTCCAAACTTGAATACAATTAGAATAAAATAATTGCCATTGAAAAAGTATCTTCCTTTTCTATATCTTGTCCTAATAGAATAGCCCAGGTTTTTACATTGCATTCTATCAGGCTGAATCCTTTCTGGGTCTAACTCTATTGAATAAATGGATTTATATCTGCATTACATTGGAAGAACCCGTGGAGAATCAGGTGCTGTGAATTATATTCTAGCTGTTGTCATTAACTCTTGGCTATGCTGCTGCTGTTCTCTTAGCCTGCATGGCCTGAGGCAGGGAAGCAGCTGCTTTGTCACAAGTCAAAACAGAGCAGACTAATTTCAGCATAGGGAAGACAGCAAGGTTAGTTTATTAGGTGCAGTGATATGATTTATTTTTAAACCTATAAAGCAAAAGCTACAGAGAAAAGGGAAATAATCCAGTGAGTGGTCATTCTTTTCGGAGACGAGCATAAAATTGTAATCAAGATTTCCAAAAAGAGCAAGCCTTTTCCCCCACTATGTAAACAACTGGAAAATTACCATTATAAGCTTTCTGCCTAGTGAATGGCTTGTATAAGGACTAACTTCCCTGCGTAGTCCTGCTAAAGATGGGGGTGAGGGTCGGGAAATGGATGTGTGTGTTCTGTCAGTAATCTCCTTCTGCTTTAAATTTAAATCTGCAACTTTATTTTTATACTTTTTGCCTGTTTCTTGTGGCAACAAGGAGGAAAAGGTAAAAATTTGCATTCACCCTTTGGGCCTAATTGAGAGTCAAAGGAAAAAGTCATATAAGTTGTATTAGAGAGTGTGAATCAAGGCGCATAATTGGCATTTGTAGACAGATCACTGTATTAGACCAGATTTATGCCAGTGTAGAGGGGTTATCACCATATTATTACTACTTTGAATGCCAGGTTTCAGTGATACGTTTGCTATGGGTTTTAACATCATCCTCTTCATCGTTCATCATTATGGTTCATGATATCTCTTAATCCAGGCTTTCTATCCATCACGTTTGTCTCCAGTTCTGGGAAGGGCTTTCATCTAGGAAGAACTCCCGAGGGCTTCAGTTTTTGGATGCTCACAGTTTTCATAATTCTGTTGGTCATCTTTCATCATCTAAGCACCGGCAGCCTATAATCAGAAAATATCACTGTTACAAGGAGGAGTAGAAGAGAGAGAGAGAGAGAGAGGGAGAAAGATGGTATAGAAAGAGGTAGATGGGGTGGCTGACCTGTATTATTTTAAAAAGTATATACATTGACGGCTTTTATTTCTCTCCACCTCCCTTGCTCCCTTTGTATGTTGCTTGTCTTCTTAGCCTTTAAACTATTTGAGTCACTTTGTAGGTGCTACAAGAGTACAAATAACAATACTCAGACTATGCACATCATACATGGGTAGGACAGACGGAATTGGCATTTCATGGAATTCAGTGAGAGCAAAGTTAGGCCAGACGGAATGGGCATTTCATGGAATTCAGTGAGAGCAAAGTTAGGTCAATGCTGAACAGTTCTTGAAAATCCCACCCTAAATCTCTTCAAGACTTTAAACATTCTCTCCTAGTCTGTAACAGCTCACATATGTGCACACACACTCTCTCTCTCTCCCCACTCCCCTTTCCCAGAAACCAGATTCTGGTCTTAGTTACCTCAGTGTAGTTGCAGAGACATTCAATGAGTTGGAATTAAGCCAGATTGACTCTAGTTTAAATGAGATCAGCATCTGGCCCAGAGTCCACTGCCTGCTGAATGGGAGTTCATTGGAAGGATATCAGTAACTCTCTTATTCCAATATCTTTATCATATACAATGGTGGCATCACCCATCTTCATAAGATGGTAGGGTTGCCAACCCTCTGGGATTGTCCTGGAGTCTCCAGGAATTGAAGCTTAATGAAAGATTGTGTCATGTTATGAAACCTCCAGCAATATGTCCAACCAAAACAGGCCACCCTGTTAGACAGTCTTCTAGATGGAATTGTGGCTCTGAAATTGTACAATGAGTTGATTGTCTGTCTGATCTAATATGAGTAAGATCACATAACAAACTGAGGGATGCCCATGTAATATTCAGATTTCAGTCATTTGCTTACAGAATGTCTGGCTTATTTTATTTGGAGAGGGCAGAATTGCTTCCAAAAACTGTTTAACTAAAAAAACCAAAACAAAACACCCACTTTCTGAACTGTCTAGCTGCAGCCAGGACTAAGAATACTACTAAGAAACTACAATCTATCGGTGATCTTCCTGAAAACACCATACTGGCCACTATGGATGTAGAAACCCTCTACACCAACATTCCACACAAAGATGGACTACAAGCCGTCAGGAGCAGTATCCCCAATAATGTCACGGCAAACCTGGTGGCTGAACTTTGTGACTTTGTCCTCACCCATAACTATTTCACATTTGGGGATAATGTATACCTTCAAATCAGCGGCACTGCTATGGGTACCCACCTGGCCCCACATTGTGCCAACATTTTTATGGCTGACTTAGAACAACACTCCCTCAGCTCTCGTCCCCTAATGCTCCTACTCTATTTGCACTACATTGATGACATCTTCATCATCTGGACCCAAGGAAAAGAAGCCCTTGAGGAATTCCACCATGATTTCAACAATTTCCATCCCACCATCAACCTCAGCCTGGACCAGTCCACACAAGAGATCCACTTCCTGGACACTACGGTGCTAATAAGCGATGGTCACATAAACACCACCCTATACTGGAAACCTACTGTGTGCTATGCCTACCTACATGCCTCCAGCTTTTATCCAGACCACGCAACACGATCCATTGTCTACAACCAAGCTCTACAATACAACCGCATTTGCTTCAACCCCTCAGACAGAGACAAACACCTACAAGATCTCTATCAAGCGTTCTTACAACTACAATACCCACCTGCTGAAGTGAAGAAACAGATTGACAGAGCCAGAAGAGTACCCAGAACTCACCTACTACAGGACAGGCCCAACAAAGAAAATAACAGAACGCCACTAGCTATCACCTTCAGCCCCAACTAAAACCTCTCCAATGCATCATCAAGGATCTACAACCTATCCTGAAGGACGACCCATCACTCTCACAGATCTTGGTAGACAGGCCAGTCCTTGCTTACAGACAGCCCCCCAACCTGAAGCAAATACTCACCAGCAACCACACAACAGAACTACTAACCCAGGAACCTATCCTTGCAATAAAGCCTGTTGCCAACTGTGTCCACATATCTATTCAGGGGACACCATCATAGGGCCTAATAACATCAGCCACACTATCAGAGGCTCGTTCACCTGCACATCTACCAATGTGATATATGGCATCATGTGCCAGCAATGCCCCTCTGCCATGTACATTGGTCAAACTGGACAGTCTCTACGTAAAAGAATAAATGGACACAAATCAGACGTCAAGAATTATAAAATTCAAAAACCAGTTGGAGAACATTTCAATCTCTCTGGTCACTCGATTACAGATGTAAAAGTTGCAACTCTTCAACAAAAAATCTTCAAAAACAGACTCCAAGGAGAGACTGCTGAATTGGAATTAATTTGCAAACTGGATACAATTAACTTAGGCTTGAATAGAGACTGGGAGTGGATGTGTCATTACACAAAGTAAAACTATTTCCCCATGTTTATTCCCCCCCTCCGCCCCCAACTGTTCCTCAGATGTTCTTGTCAACTGCTGGAAATGGCCCACCTTGATTATCACTACAAAAGGCCCTTCCCCCCCCCCCCACTCTCCTGCTGGTAATAGCTCACCTTAAGTGATCACTCTCGTTACAGTGTGTATGGTAACACCCATTGTTTCATGTTCTCTATGTATATAAGTCTCCCCACTGTATTTTCCCCTGAATGCATCCGATGAAGTGAGCTGTAGCTCACGAAAGCTTATGCTCAAATAAATTTGTTAGTCTCTAAGGTGCCACAAGTCCTCCTTTTCTTTTTGCAAATACAGACTAGCACGGCTGCTACTCTGAAACGTGACGAAGAATATGACTCTCTTTTCCCTCAGCGTTAAACCTCAACAAATATTAGAGTTAAATATTGGCACCCAGAGCACAGAGAAACTCACCTTATCATCAGCTGTCATTCTGATCTGACAATACCGTATTATATCCACAATAGCTACTTCTGTAAGCAAACAATGAGTGGCATAAATGACTGTGCTGGTCTGACATGGGAAATTTGACTTGTCAGCCAGGGAAGAATGAGGCAGAAGTTTGTTTGTTTTTTTACATGGCCAGAATATGTAGCATAAAACCACATGGTAAAGGGATGGCTGTGTTTAATGGATGTCACCATTTGTACCACCCCCACCCCACCTTTATTCGGAGTGCCCTGCTTTTGCTGCACAGCTGTGAGCTCTAAGGAGGGAATAAGAAATTGGTTTTGTGCAACCCAAAAGCATGGCTCATTTGCGCAAGCTCTGTATTCCTGGGGGCCTGCAGCATTTGTAGGGGTAGGGCCGGGGTGTGGATGCATGGGGTTATATTCTTTTACAGCAGACCTTCCTATCCACTCTGACCGTCTTGGGCTCACATTATAGAAAGCAAAATACATTTCCGCTGGACAGAGCCTCATAAAAAGCACACTCCAAGTAACTCAAGTATTTGAGCTTATTTGAATAGGGTCTTGGCTAAAATCACCATGAATTTACTTGCAAATGTTCAATTTCTGTAAAGTGCTTAGCAAGTGTCTTGATTATCTGACAATTTACTGTACTTCATTTTTTAAAAAATGAATAAATAGAATCTTTCAAAATCAACTTCACTGAAGTAATCTATACCATGCAATAGTTATTTACAGCATAGTTGCTGTCTCCATACAGTGGAAACTCTCCAGAGATGTGGTAATTTACCTGGTATAAGATGTCATTTTATTGCATCCTCACTGTTACTGACCTTTAAGATGAGATGTCCGTTCCAATTTACTTAGGCTACACTTACTATATTACAAGGTACTTTCATAGTATCTTGAGCAGTCTTTAAAGATCTGCACACATACTGTAGTCCAGTAGTCTGTAACCTAGCTAGCAGAGGAAAGGCACTTGTCTTTCAAATGTCTGAGATCTCAAATTTTCAATCTACTTTGTGGTCCTAGTGAAATACAAACTAGTCCTTCGTGGCTGTAGTAGTATACATTGTAAGCACAACCATCGTGGCAGCAACTTAAAATATCTCTCTATTTGTAAGGTACTTCCTGTCCTGCAAAAGGAATTTATTTGTATTATGGTAGCACCTAGAAGCCCCAACTGAAATCAATCCCCCATCTTGCTAGGTGCTGTGCATATTCAGTGAGAGTTTAAATGGACAACATAGACAATGGGTGGGAGATAGGAAGTATTATCCCCATTTCACACGTAAGAGAACTGAGCCTCAGGGAGATTAACTGACTTGATCAAAGTCTCTGAGACAGCCTGGAGTTGAACCCTGATTATCCAAGGTCTCAATTCAGTGCTTTGATCACAAGATCATTGTTTCACTTGGAGACTGAATCCTTGCATAAAAAGGCTCCTTAATACATAAATTCCCTTTCTTCATGCAAAGAGAAATTTTAGGATGCTGCCATGATATTTTTGCATAATTTGCGATTTTGCAATGATCCTCTAAAATGGAAATGAATTGGTTCTCGCCTTTTAGTAAACTATATCATGACAAAGGTTTGAGGTACTCTGTCCCAAAGCACTTTCATGAGTTTAAATGTGCTTTGGGGGAGGGGGAACTTTTAAAAAAACCCAGTCACCAGAGTCATTTTTGCACATGTGATAGTGAAACTGGAGGCTACAGCAAACAAGATAATTTCTGAAAGTGGGAGCAAAATTAAGATCATGTGAGCAATGAAAGGGAAGGAAACCTGAAAGATCACACTCTAAGTGAATCACTTGACAGGTTAGTCTGTGAAGTGAATTTGGTGTTTAAGAAGCCATTCTATACAAATAGAAGAGACACAGGTAGCATCAAAGAGATGGAACGCATTGTCAACCAAGAAAATGGGAGTTGGTAGGAAAGCAGGAACATTGGTGGCTGCTAACATGAACTTTTGATCCATTTGGAATGGTCATATTGATAGAGGATTCAGGGCCAAAAGCTAGAGCTGCAAATGTCTTCAGGTTTTTCACTGCTGTATATTTAATACAGATGACCTGAAAAGGCCAACTAATTAATTGTGGGGGGGAGGGCGGGAAGGAGATAGAAAGGGGGGAACTCTGTCCCCAACAATGCCTTTAAATAGGTGGTGACAATTGATGTGTTCTCAGCTAGTAATAGTAATTCCTCCAGAAGACCCCTGGGTGACACTGTTTCTCAGAGGAAATACAGCTTCAGGTACAATTTTCTTGCTGTACCTTAGGGTCCTTTTTTAAAAAAAGAAGTTTGAAGAGAGCTTATTAGGTGGCTTCTCTCTCTCTCTCTCCCAGTACCTATTCTGAATATAAAAATGACCACTTCCATTGAGATTACTGAGCAAGACACAACATGCAGGGTTATGGGGAATATATGATTAATGCATGCTTTAAGGGGAGGAAGCAATTGGCATAACTAGAAAGAATGGACAGTAACAAAAGGGAACTGAGCAAAAAGAAAAGGCCAAACTAGACACCAGCTATCCATGATCAGAAACTGTGTGAGTAAGGTCTATGGTACTTAATCAAACGGAAGTGGGGTACAAATGAGGAGGCTCTAAAAGACAGGCATGTCAAGAAAACAGTGGAGAAAATTAATAGTTTAAGGAATAAACGTGAGTGGCTTAAATAGTCATGGTAAAATATAAAATAAGATAGGTAATTTTATCATTGGTAAGATGAGCCATAACACAAAGCACTGCAGAGAACAGATGAGCAGTCTGAAAGTACTAATACTGTAGCTAAAGTTTACAGTGTCCTAGAGAAAGATGTGCAAAAGCCAGTGGCTTTATTTTTCAAGAGTTTGTCATTATCTTCTTCTGTTTCAATGTATGTGAGTTTGCACTTCCCACAATCCAGAGTTTTGTGTTGAGTTTGGGGTATGAAGCTGATACCTCAATGTGAAGTGCGTCTGGAAACATTAAGTTGCATCTGGTTTCAGATTGAAATGAGGTCATTATCTACTTTAATGATCACCCCTCCCCATCCTAATATCAGCTATGAGGGAAGGACTTTATACAGTATGAAGAATTGTACATACATATTAGATGCCAAGAATTATAACATTTGGAAAGTAGGGAGTATGATGGATCAAGAGAATAGTAATGGGATACAGAGCTTTAAACCTCTAGATTGCCGGTTCAGATCCAGGGCAGGCTAGTAGTTATTTATTATTTGTGTTACTGTAACACCTAGAAGCCCCAGTTATGCTAGGTGCCATACAAAAAAATCATAAAAAGATGATCCCTTCCCCCAAAAGCTTACAATCTAATTGTAAGAGAGGACAACAGAAGGCTACAGATAGACTGACAGAGGAGTACCAGAACACAGTGAAAGAATATTGGTTAGTGTGATAAGCTGTGGTCTCAGCACACCAGCAGCCTAGCCATTATTAAGTTATTTTGTTTTTTGTACCCTTCACACCAAAGTAGAGATTTGAAGGAAGATATTGTTGCGGATGTTTGCGAGGACCTCCTCCTGAGTTGACGGGCAGGATGGGGGAAAAGCACGAAGCTACATGTTTGAAATTTAACCAGTGGGTAATGGAGGCTGATGAAGGCAGGAGTAGACCTTTTTGATTCAGAATGAGATGTTAGATAGGAGGGGGATAGGGAGTGACTAGACATGAGTCTGAGCCACACATTTAGGAACTGGAGCTTGAGTATGGGCAGGTCTCTAGCAGTTACCCAGATCAATTTTAGTCTGATGGCACATGTGAAATAAACATGGAGGTCTGAATCCAGTTCTTAAAGAACAAATCAACATTATGGACCTGTGCTTTCCAGGGGAAATAATTACCAGGGCGAATGAACTAATACGAGATTGTGTAGTGAGACTGTTAATGAGTACTTAGAAAACTTTTGCTCCATAGTGATCTATCCCTCACAATGTCAGGAAAGACGGTGAGAGAGAGATTCTGTTGTATGAAAACTGAGACCAGCCTGGATCTCAGAGCTCCTGGTCTTTCCAAAAGAATGTAAATTGGGGTTGGTCTGTTCCCCACAACTCAAGAGGGAATCCCATCTAACACAGTTTGTAGTGAAGTGTAAGATTAAATGAGACTCTGTAAATGTAGGCTTTTGCTGTTTTAAAATCACTTTCTCTAATGGTTTATTCCTTTTGCTAATAAACCTCGTTATTTTATGATAATTTATGGTCACTGTATAGCACTGGTCACAAGCTCTCAGAGGCAAGAAACACAGGTGTCCCATCAGACCTGCCCAATAATAAGCTGTTGGTATAGATGGGGTGTTGTATCCAGATCCCAGCCTAACAGTGTGAGACTTGGGAAATTCTACCCTGTAATAGGGCAACCTGCCTCCTAACGGGCCAGAGCTGGTCAGCCCTATTCAGTTAGCCCATCCTTGCTACATCTGTGCAGGGTGGAGTGAAAAAGAGGAAAGCCGAGCAGAACTGTGTGCTGACTGGAGAGGAGGGCAGAATGCTCTGAGGAGCCAGAGAAGAGCTTAAGGCAGAGAGAGGGCTGTGGGAGGCTCCAAATAAGAAGGCCTGGAGTGAAAGAGCCCAGAGTACCCCAAATAAGCCTAGGACAGGCTGAGGGGAGAGACGGAAAGGAAGGTGAAAGTTGAGCCGAGAGAGTGGGCAGAAGTTTCTCTGATATTAGAGGAAAGAAGACCGTCGTCTTGGGAAGGAGGGGCTGGGCCCCATTGGAGGTTGGGGCTAAGACTTGCATTTTCTTTGGTTTGGACTCAGATACCCCGGAAGGTATTTTCTTAGTAGCTTGGCTGGAGGGCCAAGTCATATCTATGTCAGTGCATCACCAAAGCATCCCAGAAGGCATTGGAGGCTGGGTGGGGTCTCACAAGCCCAAAGTGAAACTGGGGTAAAGCTGGTGCAACACCTCACTACTCCATGAGGGAGCACTTGGGACAGTGAGCTTCATCAAACTCCACAAGCCAGGCAAAGGCATAATGCCAAACACCTGAGGGGGTAGAATCAGAGAAACTATGAAGGGGGACCATAGTGCAAGCAGCCCTGTAACCAGGACAGGCACCCATGTGAGTGTAGTGTTCTGCACACTGTCCCTTGTCCGGACTTCTAACTAACCAAACAAGGGCCTAGCCCCAGACAATCCATCTGAGGGTTTACACTGAGACAAGTATATGCTCGTCCAGGTTTTAGAAGGTTAATCAGCGCATTGTGGATACTTGCTTGGTGCAGACACTCTCAGTACAGCTCATAAGTAGTCTACAGCTCACCACTGCATCTCAGTGCCTTGATATCAAAGGCTCCTTGTAATTGGGGAGGTAACAGTGAAATAGCTCGCTGGCTGCTTTTACTCTGAGAATCTGGGACTTTGTGGGCAATTAGTATGCAGCATAGCAGACTTCAGAAGTGATATTTTAATTCTGACTGTAGGTAGATTCAGGCAGCAGGTAACTTGTCCCCAGCAGATTTAAAAAGAACATTTTACACAAGGGCACCATTTGGTAGCAGGGCTTCAAAGCTCATTATGATTGTCATCTGTGCTTTGAGTATGTTGTTAGCCTTAGTCTGCCCTGCTTAAACGTCCTGTTTGAAAGGGTAGTTCTGAGGGAAACATCATCACAACCATTTTGATAATGCCCATATGCATTTCATTTGTACTGCAGTATTAAAAGTGTCTGATTAGAAAAGTTGCCGGGCATTTGCCTCTAAAACAAGAGTGGTGGCAGTAAAACGACAGTGTTCCATGAGCTTCATAATTTTGTCAGGAGGATGGCTTACTCAGTGCCCTCTAAAGGCTAACATACGCTCTCATTTCTAGCATCAACCCTTTTGGTGGTGGTTTTGTGTTTAAATTAAACTGTGCGTTCAGTCTATATTTACAGAGCGGAATGATGGATGAGAGAGTGGTGACTCTTGCCGTGTAGATTTTGTTCCCTTGCCTCTTATCTTTGTGATTTGCTCTAAGACCAAATGTGTGTTTAGCATAACACTCTGGGCCAAATCCTCAGCTGGTGTAAATCGTAATACCTCAATTGAGTTTAATGGAGCTGTGTCAATATGTCCGCTGAGAATCTAGCCCTCTTAATGCAAACCACCCTGTATTGATGATGTGAGGGCCGTGGGACCACATGTGTCTGAGGACTTGGAGGATCGTGCATGGAGGATTTTGCATGTGACTGGCTTGTGGGTAGCATGTATAGTGAGTGACTAAACAGATCCACTGTCTGTTAGATGGGTATTCTCCAAAAGTGTTGCCTCTGAAGGAGCAAATCTCACTAACCCCATGAAAAAATAAAGTGTTCTGGTACTACAGAATCCTCCCAGGGCTAGATTACTAGCTGCTTACTCCCTGTGATGATCAGTTATTTACATGAGTAGCTCCACTGAAGCCAATTGGATCGTTCGTGAATAATCCGTGCACCACTGGTAGGAAGGGGTTTACAATCTGGCCCTAATTATTCGGCTAAGGTTCTGGTAACTTCATTCATAGGAGTACCCACTGTCTGCAGAAAATATTTTTAAGAATTATGTAATCATACTAAACAAGTATTTACTAGAGGCCCCTTTCAGAAATACCACCTTAACTTTCTTTGCCTGGGAAGCCTGTGTTTTGTGTCTGGATCTCAGTATGAACATTATAAAATGGAGAGGTTTGTTTAATTAAAATTGGCTACCCTAATAATGTAATTGCTTCTCTTCCTTATTCTTCAGTAACAATGCAAACTGCACCAGTGAAGTTATTCTAATATTCAGCATTTTGGACAATTTCCATAAAATTCTATAATGGAGTCACGCTACTGGAATATCCAGAACTGGGTGCTAGAGAGGAAGCCGGAGTGTAGTGTTTGGGATGGTTTGGCTGAAAGACTCATTTTAAGTAGACTTGTCACAGAACTTTGCATTTTCCCACCGTACAACAATATGTGGTCATGTGGTGATCATAATCTCTGTGCTTTCTTAATGATGGTAACATTTATTATCAGTTGCCTTACTAAAGGTATTTGTTAATGGTGGATTCTATTCTTATGCTCAATTGGTCCTTTATATAGTCCTGGACTTCTCCTGTCCTTCAGGGGACTTCCTGCCATGCAGTGTAAAGAGCCTTGAATAAAGCGAGCTCTTTTTTAAAACAAAAACTCTCCCTCCCTGCAGGACAGGTGGAATTTTAAAGGACAGACCAGGACGATAATGTTTCAAGACTTGGAATACTGTATATGCAATGTAACTTTAAAGACTCCATAGGTACTATACAGTAGATTCCCATTCACAAATTGAGGCATGTGCTAGTCATTTTTGTCTCTATCGTCTCTAAAAGCAAAAGATTGCACCTTGTGGGTCTATTGGAAAAGATCAGACGCTGAAAAGCTTGGATTAGAGTTAAGCATTCCCTAGCTTTGAGAGTACTTAGATCTGAGAGCTTGATCCAGTCCCTTCTCTACACTGTGCAGTAGGTATTCTTTGTTTTTGTTTTTAAATCTAAGGGATAGCAACATGCCCTTTACAGTTTCACACTGTGCAATTTAAGATACTCGTATGAACATTTCATTTTGAGAAGAAACAATGGTTCAGATCCTCAGCTGCTGCAAGGCAACGTAGCTCCGTTGAGTTCTAAGGAGCTGTGCTGATTTGCACCAGATAAGGATCAAGAATACAATATTCTTATGTCAAATGAAAAATATGAAACTCTTGGTGGCACTCTGAATTAGGCATATCATGATGGTCCTTTGCAGTTATGTGGCACTTTTCATTTAAGGTTCTCAAAATTTTTTAAAGAAAAATGGATAAACATTATCTTCCCTTTTTAGAAATGAGGACACTGAGGGTATGTCTGTGCCAGCATAATCCCGTAATGTAGCCTATGCTGACGGAAGCAGTTTTTCGGTCAGTGTAGGAACACCATCTCCCAGAATGACAATTCTGCCATTAACATAGCTGCATATACACTGGGAGTTAACTTTGGCACAGCCATGTCAGCCAGAAATGTGGTGTTTTCACACCCCTGACCAACATAGCTATGTTGACCTAACCTTTAAGTGTAGATCAGGCCTGAAGAACAGAGTGGTTAGCTGCCAGGGTCACAGAGTGAGGCAGTTACAGGCCTTGTCTACAGTAGGAGAGTTTTGCTGGTAATGTTACACTGGTATAATTAAAACCCAGGAAAACTTTCTAGTGTGGACACACACTATAGCCATATAAAAGTGCTTATCCTGGTATAGCTTATGCCAGTTCTGCCGACCCAGCACAAAGCCATGCCTGTGTTAGGAGTGCGTTATCGGTGTAGGAATAAAGGTATACAATACCTGCAAAGCACTCTTAGTGTGGGTGTAGCCTATAGCAGCAAAGCTGCACTTTGTATCAGTATAATAAAATCAACCTCACAAGCAAAACAAGCTATACTGGTAAAAGCACATCTAAGCGAAGGATTTCTGCTGGCCCAGCTACGTTAGTCAGGGATCACATTCCTGACTGACATAGCTAGGCCAGGAGAAGGGCCTGTAGTGTAGACATGGCCTTAGCTATACTGGCATAGCTAGGTCTATACTAGGCCTTTTATGGCATAGCTATGTCAGTAAAAAGAAATCACCCCCCTAACCAACACAGCTAGGCTGGTAAAACTTTTAAGTGTAGACCAGGACATAGTGTCAGGATCACTACAGTAGTCTGAGATCTTCTGGAAAAAAAAAAAAGGAAAAGAAAAGAAAAGTGTATCCTTGTGTATATTAGTAGTTCTATATCAATGAATACATTACGGATACTCAACTAGCATTTAATTAACAAACAACATGTATTATAATAGAATAAATGTGTATTTAATAGGACAATTTCTGCACCAACTATATAGCACTAACAGTTTATATTAAACACATTTTTGTTAAAGTTTAACCACCATGTCCTATAATAAACCATGTCGCGATTTCAGTACATTCTTGTTATCCTTCAGAAATATTGTCCTAATAATCTCTTGGTATTACTTAAGCATAGCATAATCATCCAATGAATCTAATTAAATGCTCAGATAAGGGTAAGATGGAGACTTAATTAGAAGTATTACCAAACTCTCTGCTAACTGGCTTTAATTTCAACTTCCAAATTCAAAATAAAGAATTCTGCCCTTTAAGAAAATATCACTGCAACGTTTTTTTCCAAACTGACAGACTGTCATGTGCTTACTGAAAAACAATGGAAAACAGAACATTCCTGCTGCCTTTACGTGAACATGGAAGGATAAAAACCAAACGTTGCACGGCAGTGCCATGGTTGCACTGTGTGATGGCCAGTCCCTTAACTGTCCTTCCCTAAAATTCTCTGTTAACTCTCATTCCATCTAGATCTGCTCTGAACAGGGTTAGACAACATGAGGGTGGCCTTTGCTACCTGAGCATCTCTACTGTGAGCTAAGGTATAGCCACACCAGTGACTGCAACCGTGAGAAATGCTGAGGGGAAAATAGGCTGGTGTTGTCACAGCTGCAAGGCTACATAATAGAAAACTCTATCCTATGGATTGAAAGGGAGACACCTATGAACTGATTCAATGTCATGGGTATTGTGATAATGGCCACTCTCTCGAGTACCTCAGACCTGGGGCAGATTGGGCAGAGGGGATAAGGATACACTAAGGAACACTAGCTACTGCTACCTTTTATTTTGGGGTATATGACCTTAACTGGTTCACCTGTCTGGGATTGCAGTATTTCTGTGATCTCTGCATGAGATAAAAAGGAGAACCAGAATCCATAAAGGGCTATTCAGAGGGGTAGGAACTCAGTCAGATGAGGTTGCTTTTCCTCCTTCTCCCAGCCCCAAAAAGCTCTTCACATTAGTCCCACACTCCTAGTTTTCAATGCTATAAGCACATCTTCCTCTCTAAGATACTGGTATGGGCCCTGTTGCCATTTTATCTGAGCACCTCATAATCTTTAACCTATTTATTATTGCAACACTCCTGGGAGGAAGAGAAGTGCTATTATCTCCATTGTTCAGTTAGTAAACTGAGGCACAGAGCGATGAAGTGACTTGCCCAAGATCATACAGGAAGTCTCTGGGAGAGCAAATGATTGAATCTGGGTCTTCCAAGTCCCAGCCTAGCACCCTAAACACAGGACCATCCATTGTTTCTCCACTAACAGCCAAACCAGCCTGACCAATCCTAAGGATGGTGTTAGTCCTCATTTAACTGGAAGTAAGTGGCTAACTTCAGTGGTGCGATGTGGTTTGCACCATCTCTGCATCTGGCCCTACGTCTGTCATTGGAGAAACATTTTCATGCCTAACTGAGAGTTGCAAAATGATAAATGGACATCTACAATGAAATTCATTCCACTTAGATTATGCCATAATTCTTGAAAGTCTAGCATTTTTTAATAGGAACACATAATTGGGGCATTTATAATGCAATTGTAATTAATTTTTTAAAATGACCCCAAAAGAGTATTTTCTCATATAAAACTTATAAAATCATTTTCTAAAGAGAGATTATATTTGGAAAGTTTTATGGATCGCTATAAGTCACAGTGACTAGTGATCTCAAAACAAATGATAGCAGCAAATATGTTGTATTTCATTAGACATTAATTTTCTTTTCTATGTGCTATGCATTATATAAATATATATTCCATGCAAATTGTACTCCAGAAAATACACAGTTGGTGCTGGAAATTAAGTGACACTTCAGATGATAATATATTATCTTTCAAATAATAAAGATGGATGAGTCTTTTAGTCTAATTCATTACTAGTACTGATGTCTGAACAAGAAATATTTTGGGGAGTGATGCATACTAGAGTCTAAGGCTACATTCAGTGCTGACCTACAACTCATGCATTTCGGGGTGTGGATGGGGTGTAGATGACTCTTGAAATTGGCCCTAGGTTACTTAAGGTTACCTGCTTCTGCACCTGTTGAAGTCCATAGCAAACCATCATTGGCTACAATGGGAGTAAGTTTGGACCCATCATTAGCAATTCAGACATGTTCATGGGGTAAGAATGTCTTTTGAGCTAAAAGGTTTTTATTGTATTCTAGTTTCAGTATGTGTCAGTTAAACTCATATGTTCCATTGATACTGAGCTAAGAAGACACTTGCTTAAACTAGAGAGAGGCTTGGATGGCCGTGCTTTGGTTCAGAAAAAACAGTCATGCTTTGCCTATCCTGTGACAAAGCCAGAATCCCCCTTGGGTTTTGGATTCACAGCATATCTGACATTTCCTACATTTCTCCTCCTTACTTGTGACATTCTCAGGCTAAAATAATAATTTCCATTTTCATTGTTAAATAATTATCCTGCTTCTAGGAGAAGAATAGGAATAAAATGAAATGCATGCAACCTGAGGTTAGTATCTACTTACTATAGTGAAATGCACAGATAGCTACTCCCGAATGTGACTTAAATACACAGAACAGGCCCAGCATACCAGCCCCTAGTATGTACTGCCATAGGAGCACGTGGTACACCAGTCTCTAGTATTAGAAAATTGTCTTCTGTGGGAAGGCCCAGTGGTCTGCTTCCCTCTAACATCTTTCTGGGGGTAGATGGCAGACCCAGTACACCCATGTAGCACCCTCCATCTCAATCACATCCTGTACTCCCTACCACCCTTCCTCCTGCTAAGGCCTGAACTCTCCATCCCAATTATTCACCAAGACTTTCTGTCCCATCCACTCAGCCTGAACCTTCATAACACTCTCCCTCATCCCTATAGCATCCCTGTTCTTCCCACCCAGGATCTGTAGCCACTAATACAGGCCCAACATCATGCCTCCTCTCTTCTCCCTTTCACCCTTTTTACATAGCTCTGTGATTTCCCTGCTTTCCTTTTAAAATTAGTTGAAACAAATGATGGGAGGGGGGGAGAGGAGGAGAAGGGGGAGAATAAATGATTGTGTGTGTGTGTGTGTGTGTGTGTGTGTGTGTATGGTCTTTTTACAGTTCAGTATTTATTTGCAAAGTCTTTCTCTTTCTCATTCCTTTTACTTTAGTAGGTTCTAATACTCCTTTTAACTGAAGTAGCTTTAAAATATCTTTTCTGATGGTTTAACACAAGCGTATCCTAATTTTCCAATGTATGTGACCAATATATATATGACATTCCCTTCTGTTCTTTGTGGCAATGCTTACAAATTCTGACCTTCTCTGCCTTCCCTGTGAAATGGCACTTTGTTAGCTAAGCGCTGCCCTTTCATGAGAAAATGTTTCTGACAATGCAAACTGTTTTTGGCTGGAAGTGTGTTTCCAAAATGGTTCTGATTCATACTGCTTTCAAAGCCACTTTCAGAGTGTGACATATTTGGGCCACCAGTCTCTCTAGCGCTTTAGGGATTAAATCACCCTAGTCACAGGGTCAACGCTAGGCCACACCCATCTCTGAAGCCCCACGTTAAGGGAGTTGGCAATGTGCAGGGACTTCCGTAGGCGTTCTGTACTGGTATGACTTCAGCTGGAGTGAGCAGAAAGAGCATGGGCCACAAATTGTATGAAAGGGAAAAAAATGTGGCATGAAGTGATTTCTTGTAATCTGGAAGTTCTGGAGGGCTCAACTCCAGGTCTAGCTTCCTTGTTTGTGGTGATTGTATGGCTTTTGGGATAGAAAATGTTTAAAAGGTGCCAAGGCTGGCTGCAGTTTCAGTTAACAGAGTTGAGAGAAGTCATCTGGAACCATCCTGATGGTGATATTTTGAGAGACAACACCAAGGTGTTGGATGTTTCGCAGTAGGTTTAAGGAGTACGAAAACCTGGAGATACTTTCAGTCTGACTTAGCAGGTTCATGCATTTGGTATCTCCACATGGTTGGCATCCATCTCCTTATTGAACAGTATGTGTATTGTGCCTGTATAGGGTTGATTCTGATCACACTTGCCTTGAATTTACAATGGTATTACTGCATTGATCCCCGTTGAGTTATATGCAATTTACACTAGTGTAACTGAGAGCCGGATGAAACGCTTTGGTAGCTTTCTCTTGGTTAAAAGAAAAGGAGGACTTGTGGCACCTTAGAGACTAACCAATTTATTTGAGCATAAGCTTTCGTGAGCTACAACTACAGCTGTAGCTCACGAAAGCTTATGCTCAAATAAATTGGTTAGTCTCTAAGGTGCCACAAGTCCTCCTTTTCTTTTTGCCAATACAGACTAACACGGCTGTTACTCTGAAACCTTTCTCTTGGTAGCATTCACAAACAAACTTACAGCCTGGAATGCTGCACTGAGTATGAGTTTTTCCAGTTCCCAATACATTGTGCAAGTGAATTCATACTGACGTATGTTTCTGTTACAATTTTTTTTTCATAAAAGGGGCTTTTGATATCTTCTGTAAATTATAGTAGCATGGTGCACTTTCCTTGACCTTTTCAATATTCTGTAATTATATTGGCTGCTATTCTTCTTCTCCTCCTGTTTACAGCCTCGCTAGCCTCTGGGAAAAAACTATAATGGCCAGCTGCTCAAAATATAAAATACAGCAAAGGTCAAAGCAGTATAGCATAAAACTGCATTTCACTGAATATACTGGACGTTTTCGGGGGAGGTAGTATGGCATACTGCTTTATAGTTCTGCAGTCAGTAAGGTACTGTCATGGAGATTATCTAAGGTTTCTGCAAAGCGCATCACCTTCATGAACAAAATACCTAGTTCAGCTATGACGTGGCTAGGCATTGCAACACCTAATGTAAGAAAAAAATCCTTCAACATTGGGCAATGGTACATATCCTAGATATCTTTTGAAATGTGCTACGATGAAATTAGGCACACCGGTGCTGAGTCAGGGCACTGGGAAGTGCTTCATTTAGAACTTCCTTTTTAAAAAAAAACAATTGTTTTATTTATTTGCCCATTTATCAGTATTGGTTATTAATATGGTGCAGTCACACCAGTATACAACCCAGAACTGTACTGTGGTGGTGGTGGGGGTGGGGGGGTTTCACATTGATGTAGTGAACTAGTAGTAAGACTACTTGAGACAATCCCTAGATTATACGTGGATAGCCATGAGTTATCATTATGTTAATTAAAATGGAGTTAAGGCCTCGATGCCTGTCACAACGCATTTGTTCTGATTCTGGTGAGCAGCGCTAGCATCTTCTAAGTCATCTCACCAGGAGCTAAAAGAGTTGACTGCCGTGCATGCTCAGCACCTGCTGTAGTTTTGCATTTTGAATAGTTCAGTTGTTTGTATAACGTTCCTTCAGAACACTAGAAATGGTTAAAAACCGTGCTTCCATTATTTCACTTGGTAAACATGAAGCCTCTTTCTTTTAGGGTAAAAAGAAAAGGAGTACTTGTGGCACCTTAGAGACTAACCAGTTTATTTGAGCATGAGCTTTCGTGAGCTACAGCTCAAGTGAGCTGTAGCTCACGAAAGCTCATGCTCAAATAAACTGGTTAGTCTCTAAGGTGCCACAAGTACTCCTTTTCTTTTTACGAATACAGACTAACACGGCTGTTACTCTGAAACCTTCTTTTAGGGTGAAATTCTCACACCTGTGCGGATTGCTCGATCTAGGCCTATGTGCCAGTTATGCTGTATTTTGAGGGCATGACTTAAGTATAATATAATCTTCGGTCTGGCTTCTCCACACTGATGAATTTCACCCTCTGTGCTTGCTGAAATGGTGAAAAGGCAGCTGGAAACTAACCCGCAGTACCATGTTTGGAACTCCAGCACTCAGACTTGAAAATGAATGAAAAATATATCCTGTGTTAGTGTAATTCATTCAGAAGCACCAACATTGAAACTCCCTTAAATTGAGAAGGGCCAGATCTGGAAGTTCAAATCTGAAGCCATCAGATTTGGGGGGTAATTGATTCAAGTTCTATATCTGAGCCTACCCCTTTGGATCTGATTCTGGGGTGGAACCTAAAACAAAGAGTCCAATTTTCTGCTTCTGGTATGACTAAATTAGTCTTGTGATAGTAGCTGATCCTGTGAGATTTCTACCATTGGGGGCAAAAATTCCATGAAAACTGCTTGAGAGGTGTCATTACCAATGAATCTGAAATGGCCTCCAACCCAAATGCTAGCATAAACCTGGTACAGTCTGTATTTTTATCCCAAGTTAGCACTTACATACTATGGTGGTGAGCACTATGGAAAATCCTAACATGGATAGACTGTTAGCTCATCTCTACCTAAAATAAGTGCTTAGAATGGAAACTGTGGACTCCTTAGTAGTAAGTTATTTCAGCAGTGCTATGCTATGGAAGCATGTTGTGGTACAATTTAACTTATTTGATGGATGTAATTCATTCAGTACTTCAAATATTAGTATAATTGCCTTTTGGTATGTGGAATGAGTTTGTGGTGGACAATTATACTGTTTTAAATGCTGTCTGCTTAAAAAGACTATTGTGCCATATTTGATTTTTTTAAATCTTAAATTTTCTGTGCAAATACGGCTGTAGGAAAAATGACCTGGTTTTGAAAGCATTAACATTTATGAACTGCTCCTGCCCCAAATCACACAAAATGACTTTGCCATCAAGAGCCTAGTGCAATCAAAAGTGGTGGTTCTGAGCTATGCAGTGGTACCAATGCTAACTAATGCATGTGGAAAGTAGCTTATAAAGAAAAAGGCTTATAAAGGCATTATCCAAGAGTCATACCCAGGCATCCCAACCATTGTTTATATCTATATGCATATTCTTACCATATGGTGAATGTGAAACACATTCACTGTCTCATAAACCTTCATTATTTTAAACCAGCTTGAAGGCAATTGAAATAGCAATTCTCAGTATTTTTATAGCGCCTTACATGTTCAAAGTGCAGTGCAAGTATTAATCTCCACAACACCCATGGGAGGGATGGAGGAAGGTCAGAGTTATTAACCCCATTGTACAAATGGGGAAGCAAAAAACACACACAGGTGAAGTGGCATGCCTATGGCTACGTAGCAAATCAGTGGCAGAGCCAAGACTAGAACCTGGATTTCTGGAGTCCCTATCCTATAATCTACATTTGATGTTAATATAAATGTCTGTCATTGTTACAAAATGGATACTTGCCCGCAGCTACCACTGCAACAGAGTGAATAGTTCTTAGAAACTAGGAAAGTTAAGCATGTACACATCTCCTTGATCAGGGTCTTATTTTATACATTGTGCTGTACTGAGTGTAGTCTGGGACATGCTTCCTGTTGATCAGCCAAAGGAAGTGCTATGGGAGCAGGAGAAGAGCTAACACCTCCTCATGCCTTCTCGGCACTGGCAGAGTAAGAAGGCAAAACTACACCTCGTGTAGTTCCTCAACCAGGCAGAGAATTGAACCAATATGTGCTGGCTTGCCATATCAAAACCTCTCTGTTGACTGCATCAGTTTCTACGCAATATAATTATGCATTTAATTTTGTTTCCTGGTGCTTGTGTTTGCAAGTGTAACCCGCACTTACACTCTGTAGCATTTTGTCTCCCTCTAGTGCCTGGACCATGTAGAGGTTTATAAATCTGCACATCTTTTGTGTTAACAGAACTGGATCTTCTAGTTTAGGCAGTAGAGGCTCAAGGTTTAAGATTTTGATCTGGGTTTGATCCATGCTTAGGGTTGCCAGTTTTGGTTGGATGTATTCCTGGAGGTTTCATCACATGACATAATTTTTAATTAAAGATTAATCTTTAATTACTGGAGACTCCAGGATAATCCTGGGGGGTTGGCAACCTTAACCCTGCTGCTGGTGACCTCTGCGCATTGCATTATACAAAACTAACTTTCCAAATGTAAACTGATGCCAGGCATTCTTTTGGTGAATATTACTCCCCCATCCTCTATCTCTTGCACCACTTTCCATTAGTTGTACACAGTCAAATCCAAAAATGGATCCTCTTCCTTTGGCCATGTGCATATCCCTAATGTTCAGTTTCCATGAACACTCAGGTGATAGTTTTTTACTTGCACAAATGCTCTCAGAATGTGAGTTTTAAGCAGACATCATTAACGTGATGTGGTTTTTTTTTTAGGGGCTGGGATATGGCATCCTAACTAGATTCTGTGGATTTATGAGAGGCTAAAATATTGTGTTTTACTAGCATATTAGCTCTTCAGTCCTGAACAAGGAGATTTTAATTTTCTAGTCTTTATGAAAAGCAAAATGTTGAAAAGGTAATTGCCAAGCTCAGCAAGGGAGCAGATATGATTTCATATTCTATTTTTTGGTTCCTTGTCATAATAAATAAAACGATCTCATAAAATCTCTTTGCAGCTAAAAGCACACAGACTGCTTTAAAGAAAAATTCTCTTGATTCTGCTTGTGAGGTCTGTATTTTGTACTTAATTCTGTTGTGGATGTTCTGTCTATATTTATATTTGAGACTGTAAAGAATTCAGCAGATTGTAGGGAAATGGATGTCAGAAATTATCAAGGTCATTAGAAGCTAATTATTTACAGAACTGTTTTGTTTGGCTTTAGTATATTAATAAATAATCCTTTTGCTTAGTTTTTATTCCATCCATTATGAATTTCTTTGTCAGCTATGCTAAGTCCTTCAGAGTTTTACTCCTGTCCTGATGGACGGTAAATCATGTGTGAGCGCACCTCCAAATGCATGTTAAATAGATGCACATCAAATTCAGTGATTCCCTATTATCCTAATCTCTCTGCAAAAATCTCCATGGATGCTGTTGGAGTACTGCAGGTCAGACGCTAATTAAAACTGCGTTCATCATAAAACATTTGCACTTCAAATCTTCAACTGACTTCGCTGTACCATGTACTTTAAGTACACGTTCTTCCAAAATGAGGAATTTAGTGGTAATTTATCTTGGTCTTCTGATTGCTATAGCCCTCAGTAAAATACATTGCCACTAGGAAGCTGGACCTAAGTCTGATGGAAAAGTTTTTTGATGTAATAGGCAAATGGTGACAAAAAGCTTGTTTACCTTTGGCTAGAAATTCGCTTCAGACTTATATTTTGGCCACTTAAACTCTATAGAACATCTGCATCTTAGCACATTTGTCAATTTATTATTTTAACATTTTTTAAAGTGTTAGCATGGGTCAGGCTCATTTCTTTGATCTAAAAATGAAGTGCTGCGTATTCCATTGTCAATTTTCTGATCCACAAAATCTACTTATTTAGGTTTTTTTAAATTGCTACTCATAGGTCATTAAACACCTAAACTTTTTGCTGATTCCAGGAGTGACACTATGTTTAACCTTGCTGTATTATTCTGATTTTTAAATTTCACAATTTGTCCAGAAGAAAAATATTTTTCATTGATCATCCTTTCATCCCAGGATCTCAAAGTACTTCAAATTAAAATTTACAGTGCTGTGTCCCATATTACTTTGGGGAACTCCTCAAATCAAACTGAGATGCTGTAATGAGGACATAGCTATGCGCTTTGTCTGATGATGTCTATACTGTGTGAATATTCCCATAGCACTGACCAAACTGTCCAAAAGACTGTCCCAGTGTGCACAGGGCTTGGTGTAAAATCTGGGACTGATGGGCAGAGGTTGTCATCTTTGTTTGCCTGAAGTTTTGGTTAGGAAGCTTGAAGGAGTAATCCCAGGATACTATACAACAGACCCATTTTACAGATGAAGAAACTGAGGCATAGGCTAGGTGCTAAAGGTGACATAATGACCTAGTGGCAGCTCTGGGAATAGAACGCATAATTTCTGATCTTTTTGGTCCTGTGCTGTAATCATGTTCTCTCTAGATTACATGACTTTAAACACCAAAGTTGCACTGAAATACACCGTGGAAGCCATTGGACTGGAATTCATATGGCAAAATAAGACTATGCAATGATTAAAGCAGATCAGGGGAGGAGGGGGACATTACCAACTTCAGTGATTGCTGTCACAGGCTTTGATGTTCTATGGGGCTGCATTAGCTTGTTGGGACAGGACACAGCAAGGGGGAGAGGATGGGGACAAGGAGGGGCAAATGCATCCAAACAGGATGCACGTTTCTAAGTCATCTCCTAGCCTGTCAAGCAAGTGTGTGTGTATGGGGGGAATGCAGATTACTGATTCTTCCCATCCTATCACCTGCACTGGAAAAGAATGAAAAGTTTGTATTGATGTAAAAACAAATAAAGTTGGGAGCTCCAGAGGATCCATTCTCAGAACCTTCTGAAATATCCAATGCAATTTAAAAGATTTAGAGACATTTCAAACATAACATTTGAGGCACAGTGTATCTCCTGGATATCTGCTGTTTTCCGCCCAGCTCCCTGGAAGGTGGTGGTAGCTTGGAGTGTTGTCTCCCTCTTGTCACTCTCCCTCTCCAAAGGGCAAGGTCTAGGAGATTTCTGGCTGAGATACCATTTCTTCTGCCATCCGGTGGTGATGCTGCTGCTCCACCTACTGATGAGAACGTTGGCAGCGCTAGACACACCTCAGCCAAGTGCAAGCTCCATGTGCTGCTCCAACTTCAGAATCTGCTGCCTGGTGTCTCCTCCAGGAGAGGAAGGGGAGTTCTGGGAAGAAGGGATTGCCCAAACCAAAGAAAGGAGAATGCTCTCAGCACAGGGAGGGAAGTAGTCCTTCCCCATCCTCCCTCTGTTTTTTATCCCTGGAACAGTGCATTTTTACTACTGAGACTTACAAACACATGGTCTGTCTCCCACTGGCAGCCAATCAGAAAGTTCCAATTGCTGAGCAGTGATACAACATGCCTTCAGAAGTCCTACCAGCTCTGTGGTCACTGAGGAATTTTGTATTTACTAATGGTGCACACTATGGGTACCTGGAATGGCACAACAATCGGGGGGGGGTATGGAACTTGGAAGCCCCTGCTTCAGAAGCACAGCTTCTTGCCAATTGAACTAAAGGTGAATCTCCCCAGTATGGGGTCTGATACAAAGCTGAGCAATTTTTATTCCTTTCAGCAGAGAGCAGTTGTACACATGTAGACACCAATCAATTCCATGAATCCTTGTCCAGTCCAGGGTAGGGTTACCATATTTGAACATTCAAAAAAGAGGACACTCCATGGGGGGGAGGGGGTATTTGCTCATGCTCCCCTGCCCCAACTCCACCCCATCCCTCCCCCTTCCCCGCCCCCATTCCAACCACTTCCCCAAAGTCCCCGCCCCATCTCTGCCCCCTCCCTGACCCATTGGACCCCTTCCCCAAACCCCTGCCTTGGCCCTGTTTCACGGCACAAGCGCTGGGAGCGAGGGGGAAAACGTAAGCACTCTCTTGAGTGATCAACATTCACTCTCTTTCTTGAATGATCAACTCTTCTTTGGGGAAAAATAATAATGGCAAAAGCCCGGATGTTTTTAGATATTTAATAATTTCTCCCGGATGGCGATTTAAGAACCAAAAAGCCGGACATGTCTGGGAAAATACGGACGTATGGTAACCCTAGTCCAGGGAGACATTGTGTGGTGACACTACGTAGAACAGGCTGTGTTTGGGTAGTCTAAAAGAGCAAGCAAGATCTACAAAGACCTGTTCTGTATCCAGATGCTTGAATTGAGAATCATTGTTTGTATTCACTACAACAGAATGCTGTCTTGTCTTTTCACTACCGCCTGGAGTACTAGAATATACACCTCTGTTAGCCAGTTCATTCCAATACATCTGAGGTTTTGTATGTAAAGAAACAGGATTGGGGTTAATGGAAGTTCAAATAAGTGAAGAGCTGAAATGAAGACTCTATTATATAAAATCCTGCCTTACCCAACTAGTTGTTGCATTCATGTTTTTCTGTTGTAAGGCAGCTTTTAGCGAATTTTGCAGATACTTAAGCGCCACCCTTTATCAAGTAAGACACATTTGTTCTCATCTACTTCTCAACAAAAGTCTTCATTGTACAATAATTCAGATACAGTAGCGTATAGATTGCTCCGATAGCAAACAAGATTTCTTTGCCTTTGATGATAAGCGAAATCCAAGGGGAAAAGCTGACTCACATGCTCATGCTGTAACCTCCTTTTCAATATTTTTTTGCTACACTAGCAAAAAAGCAAATAATTTCCCCAGAGAGTAAAAATTAAGAGGCAATACAGGAAAAACTCTCTGACCAGCAAAGGCATTTAATAAATCTCTAAATATTATTTAGGCTAAAGAGGAGTACAGTTTCAAACACCTGTGGTTCTTTTAAAGATAGTTTTTTCCAAACAGGAAAACATCAGAGAATATATTTTGCACTGAAAATCATTTCCGGTAGTTGGGGGGTAGCGCTGGGGATATATACCTCCTTCTGTACTTTTATTATTTTGTGACAAGATGAACCTTCATAAAATTAGGATCACTTTTCAAGGTAATGGTCTTATTCTGACCATACGGTAACAAATTCTTAGGCAGAGTTCTCTAAATGTCATAACTGAGCTGAGCAAATAATTTATAGCAAGTAATACGTTCATTGAATTTAGCCTCTTACTGATCACAGAATATTTGTTTCTGTACGACCAATCAGAAACTGTTTACAGGGAGCATTTGAGATTCCAGTTGTGGAGGTTAGTGTGACTGGCTACATATCACAAGGTAGTGTTTCTCGAAAGTGCAACTCTTATAATCGGGTGGAGAGCTCAAAGAAACATTGAAGCGCCGAATCTTTTAGGAAGAAGTAGCAAATGAAAAAGTTTAGGAATTTTGGGAACTTCAATCTGTTTCTTTTTTTGAGTTGCCAGCAGCCGTGCCTGACAAGCTAATCCCCAGCAAACTTAGGCTGCCATTAAAACTTACTGACTGGGGCTTAGAGTTGAATTGTCACTTGTAACGGTCATGCAAAGTAATTGTGGGTGCCAATCTGTGTATGGAGACCTGGCTCATTTAATTGCTGGGGGTTTGGGCTTATTGCTGTGTTAGTAAGCAGTGTCCTGTGTTAAATAAAGCATACTCCCAATTATCTGAATGGTATGGGAGGACACCGATTTTTATTTTGATAATCAAGAGTTCAGAAAATCATGAGGGCTGGAACGGGAGCACAGGGAGCCTTCTGCAGCCCCATTGTCCTGGCCCTGCTCACTCACTCCTGTGACAGGGCCAGGACAGTGGCTGCCGCGGGAGCCATTCAGTTGCGGAGTGGTCTCCCCAGTGGCCAGGGCTCTCTTCTGTATTGTCCAAACCTCTGCATATCCGAATCCATTCTTTGTCTCCCAGTATCCAGAATATATGGTATACTAAAAACCTGGGGCTACTGGGGTCTTGCTGAGAGCATAATCTGAAGACAGGGAAGTGTACTTGTGGGTGTAATTTGGCCTGCAAATCTCTCTATCTCTCTCTGATAATGATGCAAAAGAAGGAAAGAAACCTGGCTGAATTTACTGTGCTGGTAGGTAGTTAAACACCTGTCTACCTGTAAACTGTGAACATATGATACAGAAAATGGGGCAATAAATGGGGACTCCCATTATCCCTTTTTTCCAAAGCAGGTCTTAGAATAATCTGTGCGTGGGAAGAGGTGGGGTTTATATGCAGAAATCACTGTAGTGTCAGTGAACATGTACGCACAAACATGCAGACTCCTTGGGTATACCACATAATGCCTCTCTCTAGGTGAAAGCATCTGAGTGGCCTAAATCAGGATAGCTGAGTTAAGCAAGCCCTCAGGAGGTAGTTTGGTCAGGAGATCCTTTATTTTAAGATGCATTAGCAGCCTGTTCAGGCTTAGTTTAGTCAGGCTTTAGAATATGTCTAGTTTATACTAGCAGTATTGCCACCCCCACGTATCAAAAATCATGAGATTTTTTTAAAAGTGGGGTCCTTTTATTTGCTGTCTGGTTTTTGAGTCTTTAGAGTTCATAGTTTCCAGATTTTCTCTGCATCCATGAGAGCTAGATCTTTCCCTTCCTTTCCTTTCCTTTCCTTTCCTTGTTAAACAAATGCTGAGTTCTCAAACAGCCTTTTTCTTATATTACCTATCTGTACATTTCAATTATCCATGGAAATATTTTTCATTGGTTTATGTGTGCACTGTAAAAGCAATGCTCTTACTAGCCTTTACTTCTAATCCTTCCAACCCTAATGACAGCCTTATATACTTCTGCATAGTAACTGCCAGAATTTGGTAGTTTACATTATTTTAAAATGCAGCTTTTTCCTCCCCTAAAGGCTTATCAGTTCTTCTAGCTTTTTACTAGTGGCTTTCCAGCAAAGCTGACCTTTGGATAAATGTCTGTCAATGTAATGGCATTCCAAACAGATCTGCTATTAATAATTCAAAGCAGGAGGGTCAATGTGTGATGGGGCATTGCCTCTTTGTTCGAAAGCATATCATTTTGCCACTTTAACTAGAGGAGAAATTTAAAAACAAAAATAGAAATGTGCTGAATTATTAAAATATGTATTCAGTGGTCAGAGTTCAGTAACAACCCAGCAACTGACAGACATAGCATAATCTGAACTCCCACATTAGAGCTCATCCTGATCTCTAATTTTTAGAGATTGGCTTAAACACTAACTAATTCAATTTAATATCCCTTCCAAAATTTTGTTACCAATAATTATGATAACTGGATATTCTTGCTATCCATATACATGTCCAATCCCTTTTTGAATCCTGTTAAGTTCTTGGCCTCAATGACTTAATGTGGCAGAGTTCCCCACTCTAATATGCAGTCGGTGAGTTTTATCAGTTTTGAGTTTGCCACCTTTTAAGTTCCTGGAATGTCCCTTTGTTCTTGCTCTTTGAAATCCATTTTGGCCTTTCTAATTTTTGTTGGAAAACTCCTGCCTTAACTTATGCTTCTGTCTATTGCTTTCACTAAGCTCAGATTTCCAAATTTTAAAGGATCTCTGTTTGGCTGAATCTCCTCTTGAAACTTGCCTTTTAACCATATTAGTTTACTCTTTAACTTTCTGGTTCCATTTTGTTCAGTGGTACACATGCCTCCTGATGTTTTATTATTGCTTTTGTTGGTTTTTCTGCTTTAAGTAGCATCCATTCCATCGACACTTTTACTCCCTTTACTTTTAACTTTTAGGACCTTTTGAACTAAGTTGGGAGTAGGGTGACCATATTTCCCAAAGGGAAAATGGGACACCATGCAGGGCTAACCCAAGCCCCTTGACTGGGCTGGCCCTCCCCATCTCCCTCAGGGGGCTGGCCTGAGCCGGCCCCTCTTATAGCCCCCCCCACACCAAGGCTGGGGTTGCCGGAAATCTGGCTGCCCTCCATGCAAGGCTGGGGTCGCTGGAACCCTGCCTGTCCCCTGCACGAGGTTGTCGCTGATTGCTGGAACCCTGCCTGCTCCCCCCTCCACCTCCCATACAAGTCCTGCCTCCTCTTCTCCACAAGGGGCTGGCACCACTGCTCGCCCCCCACCCCCAGCATGTTCCTCCACATCGCACCCCACTTTTGTGTAAAAAAAAAAAAAAAAAAGGTGGGCATTTGTCCCATTTGCTCTGGCCAACGAAGGGCTCAAGTTGGCAAGAGCAAATGGGACAAATGCCCACTTTTGCCAAAAAAAAAAAGGTCAGGACAAGGCTTAAAAGAGGGACTGTCCCTGCTAATACAGGATGTACGGTCACTCTAGTTGGAAGTATTTGAAGTGAAGGTTTTAATTGATTCCATCTCTAATCATTTGATTAAAGTTAACCTTTATTATGGAATACCTCTCATCCATCTGATATGTGAAAAGCCACTTTTTGCAGCCTAGCTCCCATTTCACAAAAGCGGAGAACCAGTCCTAACCTGTTAGGATTTCGTTCAGTTTTCATTGTTGGCTGTCTGAATATTTCCTTACAACCACAATCCTGGAATAGCTACTGCAGAAGCTGGGATGGGCAACTTCCGACACAATGAGCAATAATCTTCTCTCAGACTCGCTTAACTCTGCAGTAATATGGGATTCCTGAACCAGCAAAGCACTTAAGCAGGTGCAAAACTGTGTGTGCGATTAGTCTGACTTCAGCAGCATTGCTTAGATGCTGAAATTTGAGCAACGGCTTACATTCTTTGCTGGTGTTTTCTTAATGTTAAATGTCACTCTTAACCAATTTGAAAATAAAATGGACATAGGGAAGTCAAATTGGTTAAAACGTAATTTTATATAACTATATCACCTCTGTAACAAAATGTGGATTTTTTTTTTTGCTAGAAATGCATAGCCTAGTGACTACAACATGTGGATTCTGCTTACTAAAATTTTATTCTAAAACTATATTTTTGATTTCCTTTCATTGGTATCTGTTTTTATTTCAAGTTACTACCACCTCAAATTTTGATTAATTTTCTTTGGTGTTGTAAGGATAAAAACATGGTCCACTTTAACAGAAAGTGATTTCTCCTGTGTGTGGTATGGGATGGCAGTGGCTACTTCCTAGTTAACATTACAAGCTAGCTTTGAGTTAGACTGATATAGTTGCTTATTTTAAATAACATTGGATGTGTGGTGTAAGCCAGGTCAAGGGATAGGAAGGCTGTATTTAGACTTTGAACTCTATTTTTAATTAATTTTTGTAAAGGAAGTGAGATATATAAAAAAATTGTCTACATAGACTAAAACAGAGAGAAGTCCGGTGACACCTTAAAGACTAACCAATTTATTTGGGCATAAGGTTTTGTGGGTAAAAAACCCACTTCTTTAGATGCATGGAGTGAAAATTACAGATACAGGAATAAATATACTGGCACATGAAGAGAAGGGAGTTACCTTACAAGTGGAGAACCAGTGCTGACAAGGCCAATTCAGTCAGGGTTGATATGGTGGATTGACACCTGCTCAGTTATTGGGAGTAAACCACATCCACCCTGACTGAATTGGTAGATGTGCAGGTGAATAGTGTGGCTGATGTGATTAGGTCCTGTGATGGTGTCCCTTGAATAGATATGTGGACACAGCTGGCAACGGGCTTTGTTGCAAGGATAGGTTCCTAGGTTAGTGTTTTTGTTGTGTGGTGTATGGGGTTGCTGGTGAGTATTTGCCTCAGGTTGGGGGGCTGTCTGTAAGCAAGGACTGGCCTGTCTACCAAGATATTTGAGTGAGGGATCGTCCTTCAGGATAGGTTGTAGATCCCTGATGATGCGCTGGAGAGGTTTTAGTTGGGGGCTGAAAGTGACAGCTAGTGGCGTTCTGTTATTCTCTTTATTGGGCCTGTAGTAGGTGACTTCTGGGTACTCTTCTGGCTCTGTCAATCTGTTTCTTCACTTCAGCAGGTGAGATCTTGTGGGTGTTTGTCTCTGTCTGAGGGGTTGGAGCAAATGCGGTTGTATTGTAGAGCTTGGCTGTAGACAATGGATCGTGTGGTGTGTCCTGGATGAAAGCTGGAGGCATGCAGGTAAGTATAGCGGTCAGTAAGTTTCCGGTATAGGGTGGTGTTTATGTGACCATCGCTTATTAGCACCGTAGTGTCCCGGAAGTGGATCTCTTGTGTGGACTGGTCCAGGCTGAGGTTGATGGTGGGATGGAAATTGTTGAAATCATGGTGGAATTCCTCAAGGGCTTCTTTTCCATGGGTCCAGATGATGAAGATGTCATCAGTGTAGCGCAAGTAGAGTAGGAGCATTAGGGGACGAGAGCTGAGGAAGCGTTGTTCTAAGTCAGCCATAAAAATGTTGGCATACTGTGGGGCCATGCAGGTACCCATAGCAGTGCCGCTGATTTGAAGGTATACATTGTCCCCAAATGTGAAATAGTTATGGGTGAGGACAAAGTTCAGCCACCAGGTTTGCCGTGACATTATCGGGGATACTGTTCCTGATGGCTTGTAGTCCATCTTTGTGTGGAATGTTGGTGTAGAGGGCTTCTACATCCATAGTGGCTAGAATGGTGTTTCAGGAGGCAAAGAGGTTTTTCCTCGGGAAATTGTAACAAGACAAAGGTTGAGCACACACTGGAAAAAAAGCAGATGGTTATAATAATACCAACATGTGCTCTATTTGCCCATGGAAAATGGAAAGGAAATTGTAAAAGCTTTGGGGGAGACAAGTCCAAGTACTGTTGTTACGACAGTGGGACTGGACCCATAGTAGTAACCGTGTTTTGCTATTTTTTCCGCAGTCATATTTGTGCTGAGGAAAGCCCGAGGTACTTGCCTCAATGACTGGTTGCACAATATCCCCAAAAGGGATGAGGAGAGCTGATTAATTATAACCGGCAGGCTTTTTAACTGTTTCAATGGCCTGGCAATGGATATCATTGTATCGTTTCCCAAAACACAATGAATTGCTACACATTAAAAATGGTTAATTTAATCTATACTATATCCCTGTCGAGCCATAAAGTCCAACCATAAATTATTCTGTTGCTCCCATAATCCAGTATGTGCAAAGACATAAAGTCTATTTATCATTTCTACCGTGACTGTCAACAATTGACAAAAAGAAAAGGAAATTGGGTTACTTGCAAAAGTTTTAAAAGCTAAGAATTTTCCTGAGGGAAGAGGGGGAATAAGGGTTTTCTTCATCTAGGATAAAAAATAGCAGTTCTACTTCTATGACTATTAACATACTAGGCGAGCAACCTTCAATTAATAATCCTCATGACTGATAAGTGAGCAACAAAACATTCTATACATATGCTGAATATTTTAATTTACTGAAGGGTTTTTACTTCTGCTTTTGCTTCTACTCTTCCCCCGCCATAGTTTGCAAGTTAGAAGGGTGGTGAGCAGGGCTTTGTTTTTTTTTAATGTTGTTTACTAATTCACTTTTAACACTTCTATATGAGACATAGCCTTGTTCAAAGAGATGTTGAATTCTGTAACAGCAGGATGTACCCAGTGGGGATACCTTTTTCAAAGGTATAATTTAATTGTTAAATTAAAAAGCCACTTGACATTAGTTACGTGTTTGGCTTCAGAGTTCAAAATCCATTGTTTAGATTTAAAATAAGATATTAGCACTTCAAAATTGTAATTGCTCAGTTTTATATTTTTTTTGTGTTTTAAGACTGGAGTCCATAGGCAACAAATCTTAATTCCTATTTAGCCAAATCTTTGGTTAAAAGCAAAATTAGCTGTTTGTTTCTTTTTACAGGCAAACCAGTTTAGCAGAAAATGGCAAAGGGGAAAAAACACTTCTCTTTGTACACATGTTGGCTACTGGCCAAAGAGTCCAAGTGACATCTTTGCTTTTTACTGTCTCCTGTCAGGTTTTCAACTTGGAATCAAAGCTTGCACGGGAATCTTAACTTAAAGGCATAATAGCAATTAATGACTTAATACCTTTTACTTTTAAATTATTTGGTAAATTACTTAACTTGTTAATATAAAAGTATTATTTATCTTTACAATTGCATGTTAAAAATAAAAATAACCTCTTTGATTATTAAGGTACTCTAATTTTTAGTGGAATCTTTTGAGGCCAGTTCATTTTACGCATACATTTCACGTACACCTCCCTCTTTAAATGGGTTTTATAAACAGGTAGTGTCCATTTAGGTTCTAAAACCCTTTCACAATTACACAAATGTATTGCACCTACTTAAGTATTTTTTTCTTAAAATCTGAATTAATTTGGTTTAATTAATTGGCCTCTTCCTTTCCCCTCCTTTTAATATATGCTCATGTGATTGCAAGGACATGCACATCCCACTCTAGGAAGTGGGAAGATGTGCACTGATCAAGTCAGTATGCCAGTTAATAGAAGCATTCTATGGCAAATTCAAATTTCCAAATCATTTAGTTGGGTAGTGTGGCGGGGTGGTCACCTAAGAGAGGGCTGTAGCTGGAGGAAAGCTAGGCTGATTGGGGGAAGTAGTCACAGGTGGGGCCATGCCCCAATCAGGCCACAGCTGGCCCTATAAGAGGGCTGTTAGCCAGGAGTTGAGACAGACACTCTCTCTAGCTACATGGAGAGAGGAGGACCTGGCTGCCTGGGAAGCTGGGGAAGGGCAGAGGGAGCTGGGGAGCTCCAGCCTAGCAGAGCCCCAGGCTGCAGGCTGAGGTAAAGGCCCACAAAAGGGTACTAAGGCTGCAGAGGAGCAGCCCAGACCTAGACAGAGGCAGCTGGTCCGACCCCCCCTTGCCGATGATGTGTGGTACAGACTGCAGTCTGCCCCAGGGAGTGGGGGCTAGATGATGACTGACAGTAGCCACTGAGGCAAGGGGGGGGGGGTTTGGGGGTTCCCCTGGGAGGGGAGATCCAGACCGAGGGGGTACTGCCAGGGGGCAGAACTCTAATCTAGAACGGCACCGGGGTCCGGGAGGGGCACGTGGCCAGCATCAGGCGAGACACTGACCGGCAGAGGGCACTCCTGGCTGAAAAGAGTGAATTCCCTGGACAACAAGCAGGAGGCACCGCAGCAGTAAGTTGTCGCCCTGCGACAGGTAGCATTAATTTTTACCTGCTTTTTAGCCAAGAGCTAGTCATATCTTTTCGTTCAATGTAACATTTGTTAAAAGCATACTGTTTTTTTCTTTTTAAACTAATAGTTTTGTTTAGAATAGGATTAACATTACATTTTCTTTTTAGGAGTTTTGTCTGGATCTGCCATCAGGCTGACTTGGTTTTTATTCCAAGCTGGTAGTTTCTCCAGATAATCTTTTTAAATTTAGGTTGTCCTCAGTTTCTCCTTCACTGAAACCACCCACTGTTACCTCCTAGATCACTGTTGTTTCTTGGACCCATGAAGCTGCAGTCCCTCTTTCTTCTAAGGAGTCTAAGTCTGTTCCAGTCTATTGTTCATTCATGTGTCTTTTCCTTCCATAGCTCATTTAATTTTATTAACTTCCTACACTCTTTGGTTCTCCTAGTTAATGCCTGGACATGTTCCCTTAAAACGCAAACCTGCTCCATCAAATCCTCCTGTTCCTTCCTGCACTTAGCCTTGGTCTACACTAGGAGTTGAGGTTGAATTTAGCAGCGTCAAATCGATTTAACCCTGCACACGTCCACATGACGAAGCCCTTTTTTTCGACTTAAAGGGCTCTTAAAATTGATTTCCTTACTCCACCCCTGACAAGGGGATTAGTGCTGAAATTGGCCTTGCCGGGTCGAATTTGGGGTACTGTGGATGCAATTAGACGGTACTGGCCTCCGGGAGCTAACCCAGAATGCTCCATGGTGACCGCTCTGGACAGCACTCTCAACTCAGATGCGCTGGCCAGGTAGACAAGAAAGGGCCCGTGAACTTTTGAATTTCAATTTCCTATTTGGCCAGCGTGGCAAACTGCAGGTGACCATGCAGAGGTCATCAGCAGAGGTGACCATGATGGAGTCCCAGAATTGCAAAAGAGCTCCAGCATGGACCGAACGGGAGGTACGGGATCTGATCGCTGTATGGGGAGAGGAATCCGTGCTATCAGAACTATGTTCCAGTTTTTGAAATGCCAAAACATTTGTCAAAATCTCCCAGGGCAGGAAGGACAGAGGCCATAACAGGGACCCAAAGCAGTGCCACGTGAAACTTAAGGAGTTGAGGCAAGCCTACCAGAAAACCAGAGAGGCAAACGGCCGCTCCGGGTCAGAGCCCCAAACATGCCGCTTCTATGATAAGCTGCATGCCATTTTAGGGGGTTCAGCCCCCATGACCCCAGCCGTGTTGTTTGACTCCTTCAATTGAGATGGAGGCAACACAGAAGCAGGTTTTGGGGACGAGGAAGATGATGATGATGAAGTTGTAAATAGCTCACAGCAAGCAAGCGGAGAAACTGGTTTTCCCGACAGCCAGGAACTGTTTCTCACCCTGGACCTGGAGCCAGTACCCCCCGAACACACCCAAGGCTGCCTCCGGGACCCGCCAGGCGGAGAAGGGACCTCTGATGAGTGTACCTTTTAAAATACTATACATGGTTTAAAAGCAAGCATGTTTAATGATTAATTTGCCCTGGCATTTTCAGCTCTCCTGGATGTACTCCCAAAGCCTTTGCAAAAGGTTTCTGGGGAGGGCAGCCTTATTCCGTCCACCATGATAGGACACTTTACCACTCCAGGCCAATAGCACGTACTCGGGAATCATTGTAGAACAAAGCATTGCAATGTATGTTTGCTGGCACTCAAACAACATCCGTTCTTTATCTCTCTGTGTTATCCTCAGGAGAGTGATATCATTCATGGTCACCTGGTTGAAACAGGGTGCTTTTCTTCAGGGGACATTCAGAGGTGCCTGTTCCTGCTGGCCTGTTTGCCTGTGGCTGAACAGAAATGTTCCCCGCTGTTAGCCACGGGGAGAAGGGAGAGGCTAGCCATGTGTTGGCTGGAGGCAAAATGCAACCTTGGAACAAAAGCACATGTGCTAAGTCTGTAATGTTAAGAGCAAGGTTTACCGTGAAAGAATGTACCCATTGTTCATAAAATGTGTCTTTTTAAATACCACTGTCCCTTATTTTTTCTTCACCAGCTGCATGTGTTTCAAGGATCACAGGATCTTCTCCTTCCCAGAGGCTAGCGAAGATTAGAAAGCCAAAAAAACACACTCGCGATTAAATGTTCTCTGAGCTCATGCTGTCCTCCCACACTGACAGAGTACAGACGAAAGCATGGAGGAAGACAATGTCAGAGTGCAGGAAAGCACAAAATGACTGGGAGGAGAGGTGGCGGGCTGAAGAGAGGGCTGAAGCTGAAAGGTGGCGGCAGCGTGATGAGAGGAGCCAGGATTCAATGCTGAGGCTGCTGGAGGATCAAACTAATATGCTCCAGCGTATGGTTGAGCTGCAGGAAAGGCAGCTGGAGCACAGACCGCCGCTACAGCCCCTGTGTAACCAACCGCCCTCCTCCCCAAGTTCCATAGCCTCCTCAGCCAGATGTCCAAGAACACGGTGGGGGGGCCTCCAGCCACCCAGCCACTCCACCCCAGAGGATTGCCCAAGCAACAGAAGGCTGGCATTCAATAAATTTTAAAGTTTTAAACTTTTAAAGTGCTGTGTGGCCTTGTCCTTCCCTCCTCCACTACCCCTCCCGGTGCTTCTCTCCTCCACCACCCCTCCTGGGCTACTTTGGTAGTTATCCCCCTATTTGTGTGATGAATTAATAAAGAATGCATGAATGTGAAGCGACAATGACTTTATTGCCTCTGCAAGCGGTGATTGAAAGGAGGAGGGGAGGGTGGTTAGCTTACAGGGAAGTAGAGTGAACCGGGGGGTTTCGTCAAGGAGAAACAAACAGAACTTTCACACCATAGCCTGGCCAGTCATGAAACTAGTTTTCAAAGCTTCTCTGATGCGCACCTCACCCTCCTGTGCTCTTCTAACCGCCCTGGTGTCTGGCTGTGCGTAACCAGCAGCCAGGCGATTTGCCTCAACCTCCCACCCTGCCATAAATGTCTCCCCCTTACTTCACAGATATTGTGCAGCACACAGCAAGCAGTAATAACAGTGGGAATATTGGTTTTGCTGAGGTCTAACCGAGTCAGTAAACTGCGCCAGCGCACCTTTAAACATCCAAATGCACATTCTACCACCATTCTGCTCTTGCTCAGCCTGTAGTTGAACAGCTCCTGACTACTGTCCAGGCTGCCTGTGTATGGCTTCATGAGCCAGGGCATTAAGGGGTAGGCTGGGTTCCCAAGGATAACTATAGGCATTTCAACATCCCCAACGGTTATTTTCTGGTCTGGGAATAAAGTCCCTTCCTGCAGCTTTTGAAACAGACCAGAGTTCCTGAAGATGCGAGTGTCATATAACTTTCCCGGCCATCCCACGTTGACGTTGGTGAAACGTCCTTGTGATCCACCAGTGCTTACAGCACTATTGAAAAGTACCCCTTGCGGTTTATGTACTCGGCGGCTTGGTGCTCCGGTGCCAAGATAGGGATATGGGTTCCGTCTATGGCCCCACCACAGTTAGGGAATCCCATTGCAGCAAAGCCATCCACTCTGACCTGCACATTTCCCAGGGTCACTACCCTTGATATCAGCAGATCTTTGATTGCATTGGCTACTTGCATCACAGCAGCCCCCACAGTAGATTTGCCCACTTCAAATTGATTCCCGACTGACCGGTAGCTGTCTGGCATTGCAAGCTTCCACAGGGCTATTGCCACTCGCTTCTCAACTGTGAGGGCTGCTCTCATCTTGGTATTCTTGCGCTTCAGGGCAGGGGAAAGCAAGTCACAAATTTCCACGAAAGTGCCCTTACGCATGCAAAAGTTTCGCAGCCACTGGGAATCGTCTCAGACCCGCAACACTATGCGGTCCCACCAGTCTGTGCTTGTTTCCCGGGCCCAGAATCGATGTTCCACCGCATGAACCTGCCCCATTAGCACCATGATGCCCGCACTGCCAGGGCCCGTGCTTTGAGAAAAGTCTGTGTCCATGTCCTCATCACTCTCGTCACCGTGCTGATGTCGCCTACTCGCTCGGTTTTGCTTTGCCAGGTTCTGGTGCTGCATATACTGCTGGATAATGCGTGTGGTGTTTAATGTGCTCCTAATTGCCAAAGTGATCTGAGCAGGCTCCATGCTTGCCATGGTATGGCGTCTGTACAGAAAAAAGGCGCGGAACGATTGTCTGCTGTTGCCCTGATGTAGGGAGGAGCGACTGATGACATGGCTTACAGGGTTGGCTTACAGGGAATTAAAATCAACAAAGGGGGTGGCTTTGCGAGAAACAGAATGGCCCCCTCAAGGATAGAACTCAAAACCTCAAGGATAGAACTCAAAACTGGGTTTAGCAGGCCGTTGATTTCAAGGAGGGAGGGAGGAGAAAATGAATACAAAAGAAATCTGGTCTATTTCTTGTTTTGATCCACTCCATCTATCTTTATACATCTTGCTGGCAGCAGACTGTGCAGTACGACTGCTAGCCATCGTCATCTCCTGGATGCTCGGCAGAAGACAGTGCAGTATGACTGCTGGCCATCATCTTCTGCTGGCTACTGCCGGTAGGACTGAATCGCCATGAGACGAAACTTAAAAGGGAAATGACCTGGCTGAGTCATTCCCCTGTTTGCCCAGGCACCCCTGACCTCATCGAGGTCGGTTAAAAGAGCACCCAGGACTACGTCGACGACGGCTACCAGTCATACTGCACTGACTGCTGCCAAAAGGCAATAAACTGCTGCTATGTAGCAATGCAGTACCGCGTCTGCCAGCACTCAGGAGACATATGGTGACGGTTAGCTGAGCGGGCTCCATGCTTGCCGTGGTATGGCGTCTGCACAGGTAATTCAAGGAAAAAGGAGCAAAACGATTGTCTGCCCTTGCTTTCACGGAAGGAGGGAGGGAAGGGGGGCCTGACGATATGTACCCAGAACCACCTGCGACAATGTTTTAGCCCCGTCAGGCACTGGGATTTCTACCCAGAATTCAAATGGGCGGCGGAGACTGCGGGAATTGTGGGATAGCTACCCACAGTGCAACACTCCGGAAGTCAACGGTTGCCTCGGTACTGTGGACACACTCCGCCGACTACATGCACTTAGAGCATTTGTGTGGGGGGACACACAATCGACTGTATAAAAACGCTTTCTACAAAACCGACTTCTATAAATTCAACCTAATTTCGTAGTGTAGACATACCCTTAGTATGGCTTGCCAGTGCACCCTGTTTCATCGCAATTAATTGCTCCTGAGCTACTCAGTAAAGGCTTCTGTACTCTTCCTCCTGTTTTTGACAACTTAATTTCTGTACCTTCTCTTTCCCATGTTGTCTGACATTCTTTCAACTTTCCTTTTGTCTTTTGTAAACTACGAACCAGTGGCACATTTAAACAACTTATGCTTTCAAGCTGCATTTTTAGGTCCTCATTTTGCTCCTCTTCTTTCTTAAGATTTTTTTTTCATTTACTCAAGCTTGTGATCAAAAGCGTACATGCCAAAGACTGAACTGCCTTCACTTTTAACTCTTTCTCCTCAATGTTCATTACTAATTCATTGTCTCATTCATAATTTAGAATTTAGTGAGAACTCTTTTGCCACATCTTGCATTACAGGACAGACACTATAGAATCTGTAGTTAAAAAGTAAAATTTAAAAACATATTTGTTTCCCCGAGGCATGTTTTAACTTGCTGTCTAGCTCAGTTCATTTCAGTACTTCATTTAGTTGCTCTAATTACATTTAATTTTAATAAATTACTATTTTTAAAAAGTCATGTTTTGAGAAAGCCCTGTGGTTTAATTTGGTTGGAGTTGTTGGGTATCACTGAGTAAAAGTGGAATGAGCCCCAACTGTTTTGTCCCCAGTATATGCTCTGATGCAACATGTGCCTGACTTTAAGCATGTGAGTAATCCTGTGGAAAATAGGACTACTCACATGCTTCAGTATGTTTCTGAACTCTGGACATATTGATTTATATACCTGTCTTCCTTTTGTCTTGTGTCATACTTGGTGATGGGTGCATCTCCAACGATTCTGAGGTTAGGTCCAGTTCAGAGGCTTACCCAAACTCTTTTGAGGGCCGTTGTCCAACGTTTGCCCTCCTCTCTCCTTCCAACCGCTTAGTTGAGGAAAAGAAGAAAAGTTTCCTGTTCTAACATCAGGAAAGATTTCAGTTGGGTTAGGTTACAGTATGGGTATAGGCTCTTTATTTTACTGCTTTTAGTAATTCAGATAGCCATTAAGCACTTAATACAATAAAAATACCAGTGCAGATTAATAGAGTGCCCTCAAAAGGTAATATTAGATGAAGTTGTTGGAAGAAAATCTGCTTAGTCTCTGTTTCTCATACCTTAATGCTTACTTTATCTTAGTGTAAATTAGGAAAGTGAAAATTCGAAAGTAATTTCCATCTCCCGTAGAGGAACCGCTTCACCAGTCCCTAGTAAGAATCATAGAATCATAGAATATCAGGGTTGGAAGGGACCTCAGGAGGTCATCTAGTCCAACCCCCTGCTCAAAGCAGGACCAATCCCCAATCAAATCATCCCAGCCAGGGCTTTGTCAAGCCTGACCTTAAAAACTTCCAAGGAAGGAGATTCTACCACCTCCCTAGGTAACGCATTCCAGTGTGAAGATAGAGGTAATTTGGATTTTCACCTCCCTAATACTTTGCACCACATAAAAGAGGCAGGTCACAATCCTGTGAGTTGCTTTGCACAGGTAGCCCCATGATGTAGTGCTGCACTGAAGTCAAATACAAGAATCTGCTTACAGGGAGCAGCTTGCTTGGCCTTACTACTTTACTACTCATTTAGAGATGGGCTTAAATGGGCTGAATCAGCCCATTATACACAGACGGTCTGGACATGAAATGTTCTGTTCCTGTTCTAGATATGCAATTTCCACCAACCGCTATTCTATCTTTGATTGCCCATCTGCTATAAACTCATTGGCTGCTTAGATGTCATTCCAGCCCTAACCCCTTATCTACAGCTTCTTGGGGATAAATTAAACATTAACCTTGAGAGCTTGTTCTCTTGAGAAGTCACAATTTTTAAATTGGCCTAAAATTGCCCCCGAACTTATTTCTTCTAATGAAGCATGACTAATGAACTGCAATAGGTTTTCCTATTATATCTGCTATTTTTGTCTTTGAAATACAGAAACTTCAATCGTGATTATAGGCAATAAGACAAGTTGACACTTAAACAGTTGAAATGTGTCCTTTTATTATAACTTATGTTTGAGTATATTGAGAAATTGTCATTTTTGTTTTCATGTTTCTCGAAGGTTTTTAAACTGTTTTATGTAGAGATGGAGACTGAGAATGAAAACCCTAGATCTGAACTCAGTGAGCATTCACATGTGGACCTAGGTTTGAGATGTAAATCCATCTGTACTATTATATCCTTCTTCTTTAATAAATAGAATCATGAAAATAAACTGTATACTTATGAGCCTATTTAACATTACACTGTCTTCAGTGGAGGATTCCATACTTCCCTACATCCTTTGGGCATCATGGTCCAGCAGTGTTGTTCTAGATGAAAACAAGGGCCATCATATGGCAATGTGAGCCACTCAATCTTGTCTAGGAGTTCAACTCATGATCTTCATACAGCACTAGTTGAGAGGCACCAGATCTGGGAATCAAACTCAGGTTTAACCTGCCATAAAATTCTAATGCTTTTTCTGTTATTTCTTAGTCCTCCTTCTTTGATCTTTCTAATGACATATTTCATGTATGCTAGAAGGTGGAGGACATGCAGTTATATCTTTAATACCACCAAGAGCATTGGTTGTGGCCACCTGATATTTGGTAATGAGAGGTTGACTTTCACAGGCTGTGGTGTTTGGTTGATCAGGGGAAAGACAAAGATGGCAGCCAAAGCCAAGGGCTTCATCTTCAATACCAAATCAGGTCATAGTTTTCTTTATCACAAAAATGTCTATCAAATCCTTTACTCCGTAAAGAATGTCATTACGGCTTAGACAGAACGGTACAGCTTTAGGCAGGAGACATTACGATGAAGCTTTAGTACACGATAAAACAATCTAAGCACAAATTAAGTTTATAGGGGCAACACTGAATATTTTTAGCAAGAGAGAGTCACTTTTTCAATTGCTAACCAGGACATCCACCTTAAGTTCTAGTTTCAATCTACTGAGATGACTTTTCTCATTAAAATTTTTCAAACCATTGAACATTACTGTCTGAATTAACAAAATGTAGTATGCATGGGTAATTTCAACATTATATGCTAACTTTTATTTTTAAAATGCCCTTTGGAAACAAAATGATACTCTTATATAACATAATTTACTTTTTTAGTATTTTTTCTTCTACTTGGTGATAACAAATTAGACATCTCCTTTGGGTACTAAAGAAGAGTCTGTTCTAGGACTGGGAAGGCATTTATTAAAACTTGATGATTTTTAACCCAGCAAATTATTTCTAGCTTTTGGTTTTGGTGATTATAAATGTCAGGTATTTTTAATCTGAAGGTCAGTCAATAATGCCATGCACAAGGTGTAGTGAACAGAGATATGTAATGTATCTGGGCAGTTTTTTTAAATGTCCTCTGAAGGCTATTTCAGTGACATCTAAATTGGGCATCTGGCATTTTTCAACAGTGTCCTATATTTTATCATAAAAATGTAATGTCCCTATGAGTGTAGACCCCAAGTTAGTCTAAATAGGCAGGATAGTGCCACAATAACTGTCTTCTCTCCGTCCTATTCCCCTCCTTAATACTTCTTCTCAAGGTGAAAATAATGGCGTTATTTGACTATATAACCAAGATCCATAGAGGCAATGTGATATTTGGAGAGGATGCAAACTCTCTGCTTGATTTTATGCTAATGTCGCTCATGGAAGTTCTGGATCTGTTGGAGTCACAACTTGTGCTTTCAATCCTTGTCCTTTCTGGCTGGTGAAGGCCACTGGGGAAATGTTGGGACCTTTGAAGATGGAGACTGCCAGCCCTTCCTTTGAGGAAAGCAAAGTGCCAATTGCTTTTAAGAAAGTAAGTGTTCTGCCTCTGTTTAAAAAGCCACCCTTTAATGTTGAGAAGCTATTCAGTTATTGACTGCTTTCTTAATATTATAGGGGAAAGGTTTTGGCTAGACAATTCTTGTTCTATTATGGCCAGATTTTAAAAGGTATTTGGGCACATACCTCCCATTGCAATGAATAGGAGGTAGGCGCCACAAAGCCTTTAAAAAAAATCTCACCTTCAGTGCCTATGACATCCTCAACCTTTGTCAATCAAGTTACTGACTTAGAGACAGAACTTGTCCCTTTAGTCAATGATCTCCCTCCCACCCCCAACACACACAACTGATATCGTGCTGTATTGGGTCCAACTACCTTTTGATACTGTAGATGTTGAAGTGCTAATCACTCTCCTAAAGTGGTTGGTGGGAGTGTTTATAGGGCAGATCTCATGCAGTTCCTTTCTCTTAGAGAGATTGCAAAAGATAAAATTGGGCACTTGTTTTTCTACCCCAAAGTTCTGATGCTGTCACTGTTCTTATTCAGTGTGAATGGGAGGGATTTATAGGAGTTAGTGAAGAGAGATGAACTGAAATGCTTTCACTATGTTGATGATACTCATTATATTTCTGTCTTGCCTACATTGAGAGTTGTCCAAGTGGCTTGATCAGTATTTGGATGCCATTGAGGATGAAGGAAAACAAGCTGATTGAGACTCAGTCCAGATAAACTGTGGTAGATTGGGGAAGCAACCAGAGGCTATATATAAGATTGCATCCATCATTTACTGCTAAAGCTTGCAACTTGGGAGTTTAGTTATGTCCCTAGCTGTTTTTTAGATGACCAAATACATCTAGTCAGAAGACCTCATAGTGTAACCCATACCTTTGTCACCTCAAGTTTAGATTACTGCCATGGTGCTCTACATGAGGGCTATTCCTCAAATCCATTTGTAAACTAAAGCTAATGTAGAATACTGCCTCCTGCTTGGTAAATGGAGTTTTCTTACTGTGAACATGTGACACATCAGTGCTCTGGAATATGCACTTGGCTGACTTTTAACTTCTGGGAATAAGAAGTTTTAAAATATTGGAATTGACCTATAAAGTTATATTTGGTTGAACATATGTTGGGAGACGGCCTCTTTCCCCATGAGATTTTCTGCAGTTGCTACCAGCAGAGACATTCACGTTGAATCTCCCTTTGCTAATCAGTGGGCTGGTGATGGGCATTCTCCATCAAAGTTCCTTGCTTTGGAATTCACACACTCCCTTGGTGTTGATCTTCAGGGCATGCTTCAAAACACATGTTTTTGAAAAGGCATTTGATGGAGGACTGAAGAAGTAGGGGTGTGATGTTTGTCCTGGAAGAGTGAGGAATGGGGAGATTGTTTTGTTATGTTTTCTTGTTGGTTACTGGTTTTATGTTGAATGGAATTCATGTCCGTTCTGTTCCTTTTACTTTTATTGTTATGGATTTTATATTTAATGGATGTCAGGGCACTTGGAGCCTGAGATGCATTTTGTACCGTATGTAAATCAAAATAAATCAAAATATTTGTGGGACTAGATTATTTTGAGTGTTCACCAAATTGGCATTGATAGGAAATTGAGAGAATTTGTGTTTTCTTTGTGACTTATTTATTTATTGCTTTTGACAGTTACATGAGTTCTACAGCTACCTTAAATGTCCTTGGAGAAGTGGTTGGTGGTGGTGGTCGTGGTAGTAGTAATAATAATTGTGTAATGTCAGCCTTAATTTTTCTCTCTTCTAGTATTCAGTGTTTTTTTTTTTTTTTTTGAAAAAAACCCCTATTGCTCAGAATGCCTGCATTTGGCACTTCACTGCTTAGTTGAAGATAAGATTGACTAATATACATACATCAAACTTTGAAGCAAAACAAAAGAAAATTTGCTAGCAATCTAGTTTGGCATGGCTTATCTGCAAGACAAAAATCCTTTCTAAGGTACATCCCACACAGAGAATTCTTCTTATTATAATTCAGTATCTATTGCAAATGGAGCCTTCATTAATTCTGTACCAGAATTCCAGCTTTATGTAGGTGTCATTTTGGTTTATCATAGATTTTTGTTTTTAACCAGAGAAGCTGAATGCATACCACAGGTTTCACTTTCAGAAAGCCCACCTCCCTCTTATTAAGGTGGAATATTTTCTGTAGACTAGATAATGACTTGTATACACAGCCCAGAGATTAACACATTATGGAGTTGCTATGGTATGATGGCAACATTGTTGATTTAGCTGGTGCTTCAGGCTGTACCATTAAGCATTAGAGATGGACAAACTCATTTTGCCTACTTTTGAATCCACTCAATCATTGTCCATTCTCAGTACTTCTCAGGAAGTGCTCAGGATCTGGTGCAAAGAGCACAAATATAGATTCCATATGCTGTATCTCTTATGAGAGTCCTATTTAAACCTCTGATGAAAGGCACAAGGTAGACAATTCATAGTTTTTCACAAAATACCCTGATAGTTCTCACCTTTTCCATCTGTCACTGCAGTTTTGGAACAATAGCCCTCTTCCACATTCTGCTGCTGCATGTGTTGGGTGGTGGTTTAAACCTAGTAACGCACTTCAGAGGGATCCTGACCGTGGAGTGAGTGCACAAAACCATTCAGAGTTTTCTGAAAACCTAAATCTCCTCTGAGTTCCACTAACCTTGCTTTCTGTGTATATTTACATAGATCCCGGCTGAATTGTGCTCAGTCCTCTCCACTGTCTCTCATAAAAACAAAATCTCCTCTTAAAGAGTCATATATTCTGTTAGGTAGAATGCTAAATCAACACTTCCTTTTACATGTATACTTGTGGAAGACACTTATGCACTGATCCATTTCAGTAGTTATCTGTGAAATGGCCAGGAATAGCATGGAAACACAATCCTTGATTTTAGCTGATCTGTATAATAACTAAAAGAAAACATCTTGTTATCGGGCCTCTGCTAATATGAATATGTTATTAAATTTAAATATAAACTTGGCAAGCATAATAGCACACTCCTCCATACAGAACTTTAGAAGTTTGTGGTAATATAATGCAGTTGGAATGTATTCACACACTGTTCCCCTCTGTATTAGTAACAAGCAATGTGTGTGTGGAAGCTCTTTCTGTCTCAATCTTTCTCTCATCCCTAGGGATGCACAGAGTCAAAATACTCCTACAAACGATATCTGAATTTATTTGATTTACCATCTGAAAATAAATGTTTTCTGTACATAGTTTATTTATAAGTTTAAAATTTTGATCAACAGGAGACAGTCACAAAACCTGACATCTTATTTTGTGAGAGTCCTGAGGGTAGCAGATAATGTACAGTCATTGCGTAGTGTACATAATTGGAGTCCAGGAATAACAGATTCAACTCTGCAAATTCTGTATATATTTTGTGTTACCACTTATACAGAAATGCCAAAATATTTGTCTTTCTTCATTGACTGATAGCTAGACCTGGTCATATAACAACATGCTTAGCAAATATTTTTACAGTTATTTCAAGCTCTGCTTTTGTTCGTTGTTTGAAAATATTTAGATGACTGACAGTTACTTGAGCAAGTGATCATGAGTTCTAAAATTTGCTCAGTCTCTTGCATAAAACAGATTTATTGGAAAATCAGCTAGGAAGTGCATTATTGATTAGTCACTGTTATTTGCCATTCATTATCCTCCTTTTTAAAAAAAGTTATCCAATCAAGGGACAGAAACAATACTACACGACTTACCTGGCCAACCAACACACCATGAATAACAAATAGACAAAATTAACCATTTGGGAATAGCCCAAAGGCTGAACTTTATTGGCCTAAATGAGTAAAGGAACTCTTGGAAATAACACACAAGGTAACAATAGTTGGGATCAGTTCCTGAATGAGTCAGAAACTGAAAAAAGACCAAATTTGACATAATAATTGTACATGATGAATTTTCAACCAGAATTTTCATTCTCTTTGTAGATGACGAAGTAAGTATTTGTCTAATAGTGTCAGATAACCCCACTTTCTTAGGCCTTCATTCTGAGGACCGCATATGCTATCCTAACTTATTACCAGGAGACTGAGTTACAGGTGTTACAACAATCTTACCCCTGAATTTCCTTGCTTTTATAGATTTGTCAGATCCCTTCTTACTTCAGCTTAGCTCTTCTCCTGAAGCCGCTCGCAACTCAGATGCCTCAAGAAAAGCTTTCTTGGGCACATTCATCTTAGACAGCACCTGAAAGGGAATTTCCGAAGTGCCCCCTGAACCTTCTTATCCATGAGATCAACTAACAATTTATTTTAATATTTCACGCACTCATGTAGCCTTATGCTGAATAAGATTTTGAGAGATTTCTGCAGTTCTCTTATCTCATCTTCTAACGGGTTCACATCCAGGTTTAAGTACGTAGCAAATTGCTGTGTAGTTTGCCAGCAAACCATTTCCTTCATAGCCCACTGGTGCTTTAGAGATTTAAAGATGGTGCCCAGAGAAGGAGAATTTCTTCAAAGAAAATCTCTCTGTGCATCGGTTCCTCTCCTGTAAAATGGGAAAATATATCTACGTTTCTCTAACCCTTTGTCTGTCTTGCCTATTTAGGTTTTAAGCTCTTTCACAAAGCCTCTCTCTTACTATGTGTATTCACAATACTTAGCACAATGAGGCCCTGCTCTTGGCTGGAGTCTTTAGATGCTGCTGTACTATAAATCATAAAAATAACAGGTTCTTCAGCTGTGGTACTAAAATTAAAATTTGATTCTAGATATCACAGCCCCAGAAGTATTAATGATGTCACAAAGTGGCATCATTTAAAACAAACCAGGGCAGAAATGCCTGTATCAGTCAGCAGAAAAGAAAACTGAAAATACTTCAGAGAAATGACATTTTCAGGACAGGAAAGTGTGAAGATGACAATTTCAGTGAGTAACAGGATGGTTTGACCAACATTAAACAGAACATTGATGTGATCAGACACTTATTAAGAATAATCCAAATCTTAGAAAACTAAAAGATGTTTTAAAAAGTAAACTGTTCATTTTCACCCAAGTCAAACACACCTCTAACTATATGTGGCTCAATTCATGTATTAAAATCTTCTTCCTCACATCAGTGACAATGTAAGAATTTGAGGTGTGGTAATTCTTTAGCAGATAGTGAATAAGACATCAAATAGTCTGTGTCTACTGATATTAACAGCATAATTAAGACACCCCAGTTGAAATCATTAGGCAAGTCATGCTCACGAGGCCTATTCCAGTGAGTGTCTCCTTTGCAATTAACTCAGAAATTTCAGAGGGAATCATTCAGGGCTTGTCCACATGGAGACTTAGTGCATAGTGAGGCAGGGTGTGAATGTACAGAGCTCTAGCCTTCTGCGCACTAAGTCGTCGTGTGGATGCTGCTACCTAGTTTTTTGTTGTGGGAACGTTTAATGAGCAGCAGCAGGGTTTACAGGGCAACTTAACACATGGCAGGTTAGCGCGCTGTATGTTCACACCCTGGCTTGCAAGGCTGTGTACACAAGCCCTTAGCATGCTTTTCCTACTCTTGCCCAGCACAGAAGGCCATAGATATATTGCAGTGAGGCACATGCATGACCTAAACACCATCTTGCTTGTCATATCTTGTGGATATTCTTCATTCTAAGGCCACTAATAAAAAGAGCCACAAGGCAAATATAGTTACTGAGCAAAAGCATTTCCCCAATATACTTTTAGTGGGTGACATGAAGTGTTCCAGAAGGTAATAAGCACCACAAAAAAGAAAAATAAGAGTCAATAACAGGAAATAACTGACCAGTGTTAAAGTGAGGTATTTGACCTTTCACAGTGAGCAGCAAAATTTACTCTTACTTCAGCCTATATATCATGTTATCTTAAACTATGAACATGATGAGTGTTTTAACAAAAGAGAAGAAAATGAGCCATAAACCAAACTGAACTCTGACCCTATCTCCTATATAATTCAGAAAGCAAACTTTGTTGTTTGCCCTTTTGTTTTCCTCTTACTTTCATCTGTTCTATCCTCCTCCAAATTACTGAGTTGGGTAAATCAGGAGAGTAAGGGTCTCTCCTTCATCCCCTTTAGGACCAGAGCAACTAAGAGGGTGGGTTATGAAGCTAATGGGGCTCTTGACTGAGCTGAAGTGGTTGTTTGCTGTGATTGTGAAAGTGGCTGCACTTAGGGGGTTTTCGCTGCAGAGTCCATGCTGCTTGAAATGCCTCTGTGCATAGTATTTGCTGCATCACTTACAGATTCCTTACATTTTTCATCATTTTTAGTGGAAGTCATAGTTTGTTTAGCTATTCCCTCAAGGCCATCTTCCTTAGTGGCTGCTGAATTTAATCTTTTCTCTTTTCCAGTTGGCATGGTTTACTTTGTCACTTCTAAAGCTTTTTGATACTAGTGCATTAAGCTCCTTCCCTCTCACCCTTCACTGTTTTCGCCATTCATGTTCTGAAGGCCAGAGACTCCAGTTTTCATCTTCCGAACCAGTTTCATTTCTGGCCTGTAATGCAAGCTCTATTTTCATCATGGAATTAGTGATGGGTGTGAATGAGTAAATCAAAACTGACCCAAACTTTTCACTCCAAATTCAAAACCATCTGGAATTTCATGAAGGTTTAAAACAAAAAAGCACTTAACATTTTGTTATAAATGCGTCTTCCTAAGTTGCTATACATCCTGAATATACTTTCCGCCCAGAAGCCAAAGGATTAGCATATTGGCCCTATCTCCTGGTAATTTTTGCCCAGTTGAAACTAGAAAGTACTGAGTGTCATACAAGTATGCCTCCTCTTGCGACATCTCCATCTTGAATTCCAAACCAATGAGGTTCAGGTAAATACGAATATGATCCAGATTGTTTTGGTGCCTATCTGAACCAAACCAGCTGTCAATTTAAGAATCTCATATCACTGTTCTGGATTTTGATTCCAGAGTGAAAACTTCCAGTCCTTTGACTAAATCCTATTTAGTTCCAAATGCTGCAGTTCCATAGTAGAATGATTCCCTTCATTTCCTCCATCAAACTGCAATAATCGAGGGGGCAGGTTTTCAGGAGCCCATCTGTCCAATTGCAATGTGCAAAATGCATTCCTAATTTGAATGTGGTAAATGTACAAGTACAGTAATTGCATAGGTAACTTTACATGAGTAACTGCACACATAACACTTCTGAAAATGTAACCCTACATCTGCCACAGAATTATCTGATATTTTATTTACGTTATTCAACATCATGAACACCAGACATCAAGAATGTCTTGTGTGAGCTCAGGGGGGACTGCAGTAGTAACAGAGGTATTACTGTGATCGGGTAGGTTAGATACATCATTATTACAAGGGTGTGGAACATTTGGAATGATGACTCCAACTCCTTGTATTGACAAAGCCACAAGTGTCATTAATAACAATTCCTTTTTTCAATAATTTTGTTTGCAAAGGCCTGACTTTTCAGAAAAACAGCCTTTTTCACTCAGGAAGTGTCTTGTCGTTTGGTAGCCAGCAATTGCTCCAATATCCAGAACCAAATCTGCCACTGACGCAGTTTATGAAGATAAAAAGTCCTGAACCCCACCTTCAGGTTACAATTCCAATTCAGAGTAAGTGTCTTTGTTCTTGAGGAGTTGTTGCTGGCAAAAGTTAACTCAGCTGCTCACAGCAAATTTTTCACTAAGCCACAAGTCAGTTGAAATGAAGCAATATCTGGATGTTTTGTAAACGGATGGCTAATGGTCCTTTTCATGGGCTCGGTTCTGAAAAGATGATGTCCATGGGGACTACCCACATGCTTCGAGGGAAAGCCATGTTCCAATGCTCTCTCAGATCAGGGACAGAGTGCTCAGCACCTTGATGGATTAAGCTCTGTACTACTTAAAGTGTTCATCACATTTTCACAGGCCAGATATGCCTCACCACTTTACTGTTATCACCAGATAGACCCCAAGATAAATAGTTTCCAGAAGTATCCCTCCTGAATAGAATACAGTTATCTTCAGCTGCGCGTGTCTCCCATTTGGGTTCACTTTCTGCCAGTGTATTCATACCATTGAGTTCTTCTTGTTCTATAGCAGTGGCAAGTGAATTTGAAGTTTGCCCACTCCATTATTCACAAAAGAGGTGGTTTTTTTTGTTTTTTTTTTGTTTATAGCACAGCAGTGGACCCAGTTCTAGATGGAGCTATCTAAAAGGTGAGGCAGCATGTAGCAGCTGCTGCCTCTGGTGTTCCCTGGATGATCACAGCTCTGGATGAGGTGGCAATAAAGTAAGCTTAAAACTAATGGAAACAAAGCAGAGGGTGATGAGATTGGTGTGAGTCTCCTGGGGCGGGGGGGAGGCAAGGTGAATAACGCGCCTCATGGTTCAGGGATGTTGACTTAAGCACCCCGGGTTGCCTTGATAGTTCTTCTTCCTCTAAAAATCTGTAGGATGAATGCTCGGTGATATTTTCCTAGTTCAACATGATGTTTCAAGAATCATTGCTACTGGCTCAGCAAGCCAGTTACCTAATGTAGGAGCAAATCTTGTTCTCACTCGTCATCCAAATTGATCCAACTAATCTCAGTAATGTGACTTGTGATTAATGGCTGCAGGATTGAGACCAAGCGCTAATATGGTTAATATTCCTCAATATCGTGATACTGAAATCATTCCTACTACATTGCCAACCCCAAACATTCAAAAATCACGAGTCAGGCCCCTCCAGGATTATGAATCATGGCTTAAGAATCATGAAATCTACATGCAATCCCCCCAAAATTTGCTTTTTTTTTTTTTTAAATGAAAACCCAGATTCTCAGAAAATATGAGTCCAGGAGCTGGGGCTTTAAGAAAAGCACCGAATATCAGGAGACTTGCAATAAAATCATGAAAGTTGGCAACACTTTTCCTAGTTCAGACATGAAAGCTGAAATACAGAGGCTGACAAGTGCTGACCTACCAAGTAAAATTAGACAAAGACATTTCTGCAATAATTAACTTGTCTGTCTGAGGCTGCCAGCGATTTAAAGCTGAGTTCTGGGAAATGCTGTCTGAAGTTACATACAGGGCTAAGTAATTTTTGTTCACTGTTAGCTTTTGACAGATGTTGTCCAGACAAAGCAGGGACTTGTGCTGTTCACTCTGATTACTTTACTAGTTGTCCCTAATGCCTTGTGTATGTAGGCAATAATTTCAATGCTCTAAGAGCAATGGTTCACTGTCATAAGTTGCCACCCTCCCCCCACCTTTAGGAAGCAAGAATATTGACTCCTCCTTGCAAGCTGCCCTATTGCACACCACAAAGTTAAGACCCATGGAGCTAACTGCTTGGTTTCCATACCGCAGCATCAAGAAACAGCACAGAAGAAAGCAAATCCTGTGAAAGATGATGAATGATAAATTTGCAACATCTAAGTGGAACAAAATTTAACTTGTGTTAGGGTGATAATAGAAAATAATAATAGAAAAGCAATACATAAAACCTCATCACAGCCATGCAGGGAAAGTTCCTTACTGCTGAAATGGTTAAGTTTTCATAATGGACTCAAACTTCAGAGTCTTCAAAACATCACTCCCTAAAAAAACCTTTAATACATTATGATTCAATTGCCTTATAAAGCCTTGAGTCACTTCCATCAGTGGTGAGTTTGTCTCAATAATTTATTGAACTGCATATGTGTGACATGTTGGGGCATCTCACACAAGAGAAGGGTCAAACACTGCCATCCTCAGTCCTTGGGAGTTTTGCCGAAATAACGAGACCTTGTGTCCTGCACGGTGCTACTACATTCGTGTAACCCCCAAGATGTCACATCTTGGTGTTTCCTTGGTGATTTACTTGCTAGACAGTTTGATATATAGATTATAAAGCATGTTATAGCCTGGCATGCATTGAGATATATTGAAACCCTGGTAAAGTTATGCTTCACATCAAGCTGCAAAATTCAGCCAAGAAAGTCATTTACTTTATGGTCCTTCATTAGTTTTCAATGCTCCTAGGGAAATGCAGTTGTATATTTTATTAGGCTTTGTCCTCAAAACCTTGTGGTACAGTACTCCTTTCGATTTTATTTATTAAAACCACTATTTTTCCAGTCCCCTCTGTGCATCCCTGAGCTGTAGCCTTCAGATTTATTGGAAACATTTTTACTTGTCGTGAAGCACAGAAAGACCTACAGAAGATGATAGTTGTCATCTACCATTTCCTGGTGAACCTTTCAAAGCCACGGCTGAATTATTTTCTAGGTAGTAGAATATAACATAAGCTCAGCAGACATCATTCAAAAACTAATCAAACAGATCCCCTGAAAACTGCAATTTGGACTTTGGTTTCTGACAGAAATGGAAACTGAGAGGTATACATCTCCCATATCACTTTTACTCTCAAACATACACCTCAAATTAACATAGATAAAACACCTGTCTTTCTATTATCTGGCAGAAATTTATTTGCTCAACTAAACCTAGTACTAAAGCCACCTGTAAACCTGCCCTTGAATTCCATTAGTGACTACGTTCACTTAAGGCTGCTTATCAATTCAGCAAGGATAATCACAAAACAAAAATAATGAGAGAGAAAAAGAGAACACTTTTCTGTATTGAATTCTTTGGTAGAGACTTATCAAAATCCTGATGCTTCTGATGCTTTACTGCCAGATTAGTACCCATATCTGCTATAACTTGTTCTAATATTAACAACCTCTATTTAAAACCTCATGATGGTGCAGATGAAGGAATATTTCAGAAAAAAATCTATTCAATAGGCATTGTTAAATGAAATGTCTTGGCAGTACAGTTGTTGAGAATGAAGTTTGACCGTCCTTTCAACCACGCCTCATACTTCAGACAGTGATTTTTAGTGGTATTTATTAATGAGTGATCTCTTGGTAATCGCTGGAATCTGTTTATTTTATTATCTATTTTAAGGTTAGTCAAGGGCACGCAGAATTTGGGATAGTTGCTCTTTTGTTTGTTACAGTATTCTGGCAGGTGGCACTATTATGCATAATCTGAGCAGGGTGTTTTTTTGTGGGTGAGCTAGTTTTTAACTCTTCAAGAAATGCTGCTTGTTGGCATTGGTTTTTGTTATGCCAGGGTCTATGAAGAATAGCAGCCCTTAGAACGGGAGTTGTGGAAGCAGCGGGAGAGTTTCCTCTCTGTCTTGGCCTCTGGAGTAATTTCTGGAAGCAAATTTCTCTGGGAAAAGGGTATTAGTGTTGGGCTGACATTCCTGAAAGAAGGGGTTGCCCTGCATCTTTGTTCCAGGATTTGTGTAAATAAAGCAAGTTACACTTAGAATATACCCACATGCCCTATCACTGGTTTCTCCTCCACAGTGGAACAGAACTGCTAGGCCCCAGAATTCTGCTATCCACAGGGAGAGGGGCAATGCTGGTGTCAGAAAGCTATAATAGTGTTGGAAAAGGGGGCAATCATAGGCATAAAATTGAATGAAGAAATAATACATCTTGGCATAAAAATCAAAGTGTAAAATGGATTCACCCACAAAGTATATGTGTTGGGAGGGGCGGGGGGCGGGGGAAGCTGGACTTAGGCTATGGAACTCTTTCAGAAGAGATGAGTGTCTGTGGACTTCATCGTTTTCAGATGTAAGGCCCCAGCCCTGCAAAGAGTCAAACGTGTGACTAGCCCCAGTGACTTGACTAGGACAGCTTGTGCCTAAAGTTAAGCATGTATGTGAGTTTGCAGACTTGGAACCTAAATGCACTGTGATTTCTGCACATACAACCCACAACATACCCACTCTCTCATACCCACAAAAAACATAAATAGCATTTTAAAAAAAAACTGCTATAAACTAATAGTACTGTTTCTCATGTGGATTTGGAAGAAAAAAAATTGACACTATTGTTGTTTCTGTTTTTAAATATTTAGGAGAGTGCTACAGTAATGGAACTATATAAGTACCCATACAGTACATTTCACATACATTGTTCAAAATGAGAGCACCGCAATTGGACCATCTTTCTGTACTTTGTTTAAAAATATTGCACTAACAAAATGCATTCCTCATTGGGAAGCCTCCTACGGTTTTCTGTGCCACTTGCTATGGCAATGTGGTGGGTTTTTCCTCAATTATTTTGAAGCAAAGTGCTTTACGAGAATGTCCTATTGAATGGAATGGCTTCAACATGATTTATTTTTTGTTGTAGACAATATTTTTGTGCATCTATATGACTTTTTATGTATAGTCATTTCACTTACATATGTTACATGATTCAAAGACATGCATTTCTTTACACATTGGCAAACTTATATGGTGATTGTTTTTTAATAAGCACTCAAATGGGAAAAAACACATTTTTGCCTTTTTAAAAGAATAACCACATGGGACATAAATTGTATCTATTCAGCAAGATGTATTATCCTTTTATAAACACCAAATATATCACTTGCCTTTATGCAGTTCCTTGTATTCTGCTTTAGTCTCCAGTCTGTTGGCTGCATTATACTAAAAGATGTTCATTTGTGCAGACTTCCATTACATTTATGGAGGGGAAAATAATCGGGTTGCTTCTAAATGTCCGTGTTTTCTTTAACACTTTGAGCAACTAGCTAGCTTCCTGATGTTATAACCCTGAGAGAGAATTAAGCCAGAGGGTGGACAAAACAGCCAAAACATCGTCACAGGTAAAAATAATAAATAAAACAAAGTGAAGGACTACAGAGGACAGCAATGAGTCCAAAGGTCAACTAGTATATCTGTGATGTGAGGGGATTTTCTGCTGTGGTTTATTTAAATTTCAGGTTGCAGAAAGATGATTACTTACAACCATAAACAGAACTCTGTATACATTTTGAAAAAAAGGCTAGCACTATATTTCTCCTTATATGAGCAAAAGCAGCCATATTGGATTTTGGCACTAATCTATGGACTCACCCAAGTCTTGCTTTCCAGTTTCTATCTGTTTCGCATACCAGTTATTGGATTTTGAAGAGAGCACCCATTGTGCACTCAACAATACAGAAAGGCTTCACTTGAACACTTCTGAACCTCCATAAGGAAGTAATTTTACTTTTGTGTGTTGGTTCCCCACTCCCTTCATCTTTTAAATAGTTAGAACTGCATATAAATAAAACTGCTTAATTCAGATTTTATGCAGAAGAGTTCACTTTTTAAGCAAATGTAGTGCTTCTGGAAGGTGAATGGCTGCAATTAAGTCCTCCAATTTATCCTCCGGACAGATATGGCATGAAAAATGGCTAAGCCAACTGCTTCCCCCATGCTGCCCTGGTGATGTGACCAGGAATGGTCACCTCTAGCAGATGTGAAGATTTTTGTCTTCATTCCCATCCAATCTTAGGCATCTCTTGGGATGCCAAAGGGGATGGTGGATTTTGGCTTATGGACCCTAGTCCAAGAGGAAAGTTACTGAGAACCTACTACCTTATTTCAACCCATTGAAAATCCTTAAAATGATCACTTTCAGATACTACTGACTTGGTGAAATTTGAATTAGTGACCTGGAGGTGAAATATTCTGTATCTTGTTACCAATCCCTGATCCACCCAAAGTAGATTGTTCAGCATAACAGGTGTGAAAAAACTTTGGATGTAAAACTTTTACCTCATGCAGACTTTTCTTATGTCAGATAAAATTACCACATTCTTTCCCAGGGTATTTTAACCAGTACAGCACATACAGCAGAGGATTCTAAGGAGCCATTTTAAATATGGTACCAACACAAACACTTACTACAATAACAGCATCTGAGTAGTAGCAGAAAATCCTGCATAAAATAGCATAGTCAAAACACTGTATTTATTTCAACAAAATGATAGAGCCATACAGTAATTGCAGACATGGTTTGAAATAGCGTCATTACAAATGGTTTAAAATTGGGTAGGTTCATTCGTATCTACTACATTTGAGTGTTTCCTGGAGCTGCACAAACCTTAGGGTAGATGGAAGGTGGGAAGAGAAAATGTGTAGCCAACAGCAAAGTGTGAGGAGAGGGAGGAGAAAACCGTCAGGATCATGAATGCATCTTTGTTGGAAAATTCATCTTTTTTTCAGGCCAATTTCATTAGCTTTGCAGAAAAATCAGCCTTCTGTGGCAAAATGTGTTTTCCGCATGTACTCAATTGCCTCTTGTGTTCAAGAAAAATGTGGATTAAAGTGGTTACTGTTTAAAAAGTCAACCTCTACCATCACTGACCATCATGTAGCAGCAGATGTTTTCCTTTACTTAAAATAAGAAATAACGGTGGTAACTCAGACACTGTAATATGGCAACTCTTGGGAAAGGTTGACCTTTCTGCCTTCAAACTCCAAGCCCGCTTTGCAGGGCCATAAAGCTCAGCTAGCTACCTTCATCCTTCTGTAGTAATCACATTTTCTCTGTCCACATAGCCTGTCTTTTTCCAAGAGTGAGACGAAAAGGAGTCAGTGGTCTGTGCAAGTTTATACAAAACTCTTGCAGTTCTCATTTTATTATCCTGCTGATACCTAACTCCTTTGTAGTTTAATGTTAGTAAACCTTTAGATAGCAAAGATCTGGAAATAGCAAGTTGAACACCTGCTTTGATATCCTGGAAATGCGACTCTCTGAAATCCGACTGCAAGGATGATTTCCTGTGCTTCAGTTTCATTTTTCTAGGTGATAAGATAAAAGATAAGCAGTATTTCCTTCCCACATGAGGCTCTGTATATGACTCGTCAGAATAATGAATAACTGGTTCAGCAGATTTGTGTGGTGGTATCAATACTTGAAGGTATTGCAATTTACATTTCCTGAATTGAGTTTTCTACATGGTGGTTCCTAAGGGCTATAATGTACATATCATAGGATAAAATGTGGGTAAATTTAGATTCTCATATATTCAAAATGTTTATTTTTTCTAGTTTCCTCCTTCTTTTGGTCTTAACCAAATTTCACATTTAGTGACCAAAGTTTCTTTTGATCTCAGGCTATTTCTGAATAATATTGAGCAACCCAGGCAATGCAGTCCATGTCTTTCACTTCCCTGCCCATTAAAAGCAACCTATGCTTCTGGGGAAAGTTATATGTAATATATTTTTGGATTAATAAAAGACAGAGCTTTTTTGAAGAGCAAATCCTTCATTTGTGTCAAGGAGTGGGTGAGTCTGCAGCATTCCTATATTGGCATATGCAGTTTAAGTGACAGCTGCTTATTTGGTGCAAGTGAATGAATTGAAACGCCGTCTAGGAGACTGGACTGGTGACAGTCTGCTGATCCGGGAAAAGTTCACATGTAATAAAATGTCCTTTTCCCCAGGACTAAAGCTTCAAAGACAGAACTTTCCATTACTGCCCCATCACACACTCGGTGTTTGAAAATAGTTCCTAAGAATTATCATCCTGTGATGGTTCACTTGATGTAGTGACTCTTTCTGCATCAACCAAGAAATCTGAGAGGTTCTACATTGGCTTGCAGATGGTGTAATCTTATTGATGTTAATGGGGTGGCACCTGGTGTATTGTCCATGCCAAATTTGACCTTGCCTGGTTCTTTTTCCCTTAATGGGAATGAACACCTTGTTCAGCCTCTAACACTAAAAACAGAATGGAAGCAAGATGGAGGGAAATCATAGTATGTTGCAGGACAGGACTGAATTCTGGTGCAGAGTCAGGGAAAAAGGGATATATTAAAGCTGATTGGAGAACTACAAAGCAGGTCCCAGGTCATCACATAAGCAGGGCTGGTGTTTCCGTTGTTGGGAACTTAGGGGGCCATCATTGGGATTTGCTGTTTTTTGTAGTCCCTCTATAGGCAGGACAGATTGGGTGGGTGATTAATTGCCTCTCTTTTAGGACTCTCAATGTCATCTGGGGAACTGAGCTGAGAGCTTTTTCTGCTGCCTAAGGGGGACGTTGGGCCAACCAATGTGTGTACATGGGAGCTCAAACATTTGCTTGCATTGTGTATGTTTAAAGCTGCACAGCCTGAAATAGGTATTTAATTTTCACTATCCCCATTAGCTGTCTCTTAGTGCCTATATTTCTGATCCTCCCTGTGAACTCTTTCTTTCTTGATACAGTAGGTCTGCTGGACAGGATTTTGTTGCAATGAAGCAGTAAATAAGAAAGGGCTACTGCTGTGGGTCTGTTGGGTTTTTTAAAGATACCAGTGCTAAGAGGCTGTTAGACCCTGCTTGTTGTGCGCACACTGTGTTTGGTGTTCTTTTTAATATAGTAACCATTGAGCTGGAGTCTCAGAAAAGACTGCAGTAGACATTTTATTGTCTGCTATTAAATGGTGCTCTTAAGAGAGAGACAGAAGTTGAGACAATATAAGTGAAGCCAGGTATGTCAATAGGAATTCTACTGTTGCAAAGCTGACTACTCCAAATTGCCATCAAACAACTTTCTCCTTTGTGTTTGTCTAGGAACAATTCTGTTTTATTGGTTGGCGTTATTTTAGGACCTGTTTTTATTTTTACACTATATTTTTGAGTAAGGTCTCAGCTGCTATGAAAATCACCAAAGGGGCAATTGTAGAGTCCAACTGAATGCAGCTTTCTATATCTGTTTTTAGGAGTAGTGTTTAATGGTATGACATGTATTCAGTTATTAGGTGTAAAGTGGCTATTTATTAATGTTAAGTCTTTCTAGATATCTTGATTACAAAAATCAATAATCACTTTGTGTGTAAATATCTTAGCTGTTTAAACCTCTCTCATCTAAGACGAGTTTACATTGTTTTTTCTAACTTTACAACAGTTTCATGAATCCTACAAGCAATATCGCATAGTGTTCTAATTGCTTGGCTTCTGCAGACACTGTATCAGCCATCAGTGTTAAGGCAGCGGGAAGCAAGTAAACTTACATCTCTACAAAGCCAATTTAAAACATTTCCAGAATGTACTATTTGAATTTTTTCCCCACTTCATGTTATTTTAGATAACTTTTTTGATTTAAATAAAATTGCCTGAGGTGGATTATAGGCTGATCTCAAAAAGCTGTATTATTCTATTGATTAATTCCTGAGTACTGCAAAAAATCATTTTCTGCTGACTTCATTTGCATTTTTAAGTATCTTAATTTAGTTTCCAGCACATGGCTGTCCTAACTGAAGGAGATGGGAGAGAGGGGTTGAGCTTGGAGGACCAGTTTTCATTAATGAGGAACAGGATTTTAGTTGAAACATGGAATAGAGACTTTGTGAGAGTGAAGCAAAGGATTTCAAATTTTTTTTCTAGTCTAGAAGAATTGACAAAAATGTAAAATGACAATTTGAGTCTAGGCAGGAAGGAAGATTATAGAAAGTACAGAGTGTTAGGTACATGTTTATTAGTAAGAAATTGACCTGTTATATTCCAATGAAAGCTGCAGCTCCTCTGTGTGAGTAACTTCAGATAAATGCTAATCTTTTGCCCATGCCCTTGAAAGAGTTCCCAGAGAAGCTTTTCTTCAGGGCTTGACTGCTCTTCATGTAGCTTTAGCTTTGAAATGGGGCACAATTCTTCTGTGCTTGTAATTACAGAAAGCCGTTGACTGCTTTTCTTCAGTAAAACATCACATTTGCCTTACAATGATGTTCCTTAAATAGATACATTTATTGAAGAACTAAAATATTAAGCAGGCTGAAGACTCTTTTATTCTTCTAATAGATATGTGCAGTTTTACAATCCTGTAATTATGGCTTCTGGTTTTTGGCATACAAAAGGCAAAAAATTAGCAAGCCTTTTTTGGCTTGTTCTTTTGTGCTATAGTACATAATCGAGGACACTATATATTCTTTTTATGCACATGCAGCAAGTTTTGATCTCTATGTGTGTTTCGTTCCATGTTTGGCAATTGTGAAATGGACAGATATTGCTCAACACTTTTTATTAGGGAGGGAGAAGAGAGAAAAAGGAAGGTTTCACAATTTGGAGCTGTATGAATTTCTTGAGCATGTTTTTTCTGGAGGGGGAAAAATACTCATGACTTAATTATGAGGAGATGAAATCAACAGCCGTTTTCCCAGCATAGGCCTTTGTCTTGCAAACATTTATGCACATATTTAACTTCATGGATATGGGAGAGCTCATATGTATTGTCTCATTGGCACTGAAGACCACTTCTAAAATACTTAACCTGGAATAGCAGGTGAAAAACAAGAAACCACTCACCAAAAGAGACAGTGAAAATCAATATGTCATCAACCTTTAGTCTCTCTGTGACGGGTTTCCCGTGGGGTGCCACCTGAAACTGGGGTACCACTGAGCCCCCCGACCCACCAGCCTAGGCTCCTTTCTACACTGTACTGCTATGACAAGCTGCCAAGCCCTCCAGGCTTCAGTCTGCACTGTCACCAGCATACATACATGTAGGGACACACCCAGCTGTAGTACATGCAGGCAGGCTCTTTAACCAGCCCCTGCATGGGAAGGCTTCAGCTAGGGCATCTCCCAGTTCCTATGGCACCCCGCCACCAGAGTATAAACTCAAAAATATACCATCTTGCATTGCACAGGGAACTGTACAGCATAACCTCATAAAATTCATACCTTCCCTCAATGTGGAGAGGAATATGCAACAGCTTTCTCCCCCGAGTTATGATTCCCACACACTGGTTTTAGATAAAGCAAAGACAAGTTTATTAATTACAAAAGATACATGTTACATGATTACAAGGAATAACAAACAAATCAAAGCAGATTATAGAGCAAATAAACAAAAAATGCAAACTAAGCTTAATATACTAAAGAGATTGGATATGAATAGCAGATCCTCACCCAAAGTGATAATACAAGCAGGCTGTAGAATCTTAAGGGACAAGCTGCACTTGCTTACCGCTTGTTTCAGAGTAGCAGCTGTGTTAGTCTGTATCCGCAAAAAGAAAAGGAGGACTTTTGGCACCTTAGAGACTAACAAATTTATTTGAGCATAAGCTTTCGTGAGCTACAGCTCACTTCATCGGATGCATTCAGGGGAAAATACAGTGGGGAGATTTATATACACAGAGAACATGAAACAATGGGTGTTACCATACACACTGTAACCAGAGTGATCACTTAAGGTGAGCTATTACCAGCAGGAGAGGGGGGGGATCTTTTGTAGTAATAATCAAGGTGAGCCATTTCCAGCAGTTGACAAGAACGTCTGAGGAACAGTGGTGGGGGGGGGCGGGGAGGAGGGGAATAAACATGGGGAAATAGTTTTACTTTGTGTAATGACCCATCCACTCCCAGTCTCTATTCAAGCCTAAGTTAATTGTATCCAGTTTGCAAATTAATTCCAATTCAGCAGTCTCTCCTTGGAGTCTGTTTTTGAAGTTTTTTTGTTGAAGAATTGCCACTTTTAGGTCTGTAATCGAGTGACCAGAGAGATTGAAGTGTTCTCCAAATGGTTTTTGAATGTTATAATTCTTGACGTCTGATTTGTGTCCATTTATTCTTTTACGTAGAGACTGTCCAGTTTGGCCAATGTACATGGCGGAGGGGCATTGCTGGCACATGATGGCATATATCACATTGGTAGATGTGCAGGTGAACGAGCCTCTGATAGTGTGGCTGATGTGATTAGGCCCTATGATGGTGTCCCCTGAATAGATATGTGGACACAGTTGGCAACGGGCTTTGTTGCAAGGATAGGTTCCTGGGTTAGTGGTTCTGTTGTGTGTTGTGTGGTTGCTGGTGAGTATTTGCTTCAGGTTGAGGGGCTGTCTGTAAGCAAGGACTGGCCTGTCTGCCAAGATCTGTGAGAGTGATGGGTCATCCTTCAGGATAGGTTATAGATCCTTGATGATGCGTTGGAGAGGTTTTAGTTGGGGGCTGAAGGTGATAGCTAGTGGCGTTCTGTTATTTTCTTTGTTGGGCCTGTCCTGTAGTAGGTGACTTCTGGGTACTCTTCTGGCTCTGTCAATCTGTTTCTTCACTTCAGCAGGTGGGTATTGTAGTTGTAAGAACGCTTGATAGAGATCTTGTAGGTGTTTGTCTCTGTCTGAGGGCTTGGAGCAAATGCGGTTGTATTGTAGAGCTTGGCTGTAGACAATGGATCGTGTTGTGTGGTCTGGATGAAACCTGGAGGCAGGTAGGTAGGAATAGCAGTCAGTAGGTTTCCGGTATAGGGTGGTGTTTATGTGACCATCGCTTATTAGCACCGTAGTGTCCAGGAAGTGGATCTCTTGTGTGGACTGGTCCAGGCTGAGGTTGATGGTGGGATGGAAATTGTTGAAATCATGGTGGAATTCCTCAAGGGCTTCTTTTCCATGGGTCCAGATGATGAAGATGTCATCAGTGTAGTGCAAGTAGAGTAGGGGCATTAGGGGACAAGAGCTGAGGAAGCATAGTTCTAAGTCAGCCATAAAAATGTTGGCATACTGTGGGGCCATGTGGATACCCATAGCAGTGCAGCTGATTTGAAGGTATACATTGTCCCCAAATGTGAAATAGTTATGGGTGAGGACAAAGTCACAAAGTTCAGCCACCAGGTTTGCCGTGACATTATCGGGAATACTGTTCCTGACGGCTTGTAGTCCGTCTTTGTGTGGAATGTTGGTGTAGAGGGCTTCTACATCCATAGTGGCCAGGATGGTGTTTTCAGGAAGATCACAGATGGATTGTAGTTTCCTCAGGAAGTCAGTGGTGTCTCGAAGATAGCTGGGAGTGCTGGTAGCGTAGGGCCTGAGGACGGAGTCTACATAGCCAGACAATCCTGCTGTGAGGGTGCCAATGCCTGAGATGATTGGGCATCCAGGATTTCCAGGTTTATGGATCTTGGGTAGCAGATAGAATACCCCTGGTCAGGGTTCCAAGGATGTGTCTGTGTGGATTTGTTCTTGTGCTTTTTCAGGGAGTTTCTTGAGCAAATGGTGTAGGTTTTTTTGGTAACTCTCAGTGGGATCAGGGGGTAATGGCTTGTAGAAAGTGGTGTTGGAGAGCTGCCAGCAGTCTCTTGTTCATATTCTGACCTATTCATGATGACGACAGCACCTCCTTTGTCAGCCTTTTTGTTTATGATGTCAGAGTTGTTTCTGAGGCTGTGGATGGCATTGTGTTCTGCATGGCTGAGGTTATGCAAGTGATGCTGCTTTTCCACAATTTCAGCCTGTGTGCATCGGCGGAAGCACTCTATGTAGAAGTCCAGTCTGTTGTTTTGACCTTCAGGAGGAGTCCACCCAGAATCCTTCTTTTTGTAGTCTTGGTGGGAAGCTCTCTGTGGGTTAGTATGTTGTTCAGAGGTGTGTTGGAAATATTCCTTGAGTCGGAGGCGTCGAAAATAGGATTCTAGGTCACCACAGAACTGTATCATGTTTGTGGGAGTCAAGGGGCAGAAGGAAAGGCCCCGAGATAGGACAGATTCTTCTGCTGGGCTAAGAGTATAGCTGGATAGATTAACAATATTGCTGGGTGGGTTGAGGGAACCACTGTTGTAGCCCTTTATGGCATGTAGTAGTTTAGATAGTTTAGTGTCCTTTTTATTTCGTAGAGAAGCAAAGTGTGTGTTGTAAATGGCTTGTCTAGTTTTAGTAAAGTCCAGCCACGAGGAAGTTTGTGTGGAAGGTTGTTTTTTTATGAGAGTATCCAGTTTTGAGAGCTCATTCTTTATCTTTCCCTGTTTGCTGTAGAGGATGTTGATCAGGCGGTTCCGCAGTTTCTTTGAGAGCGTGTGGCACAAGCTGTCAGCATAGTCTGTGTGGTATGTAGATTGTAATGGATTTTTTTACCTTCAGTCCTTTTTGATATGATGTCCATCTGCTTGCGTTTGGAAAGGAAGATGATGTCTGTCTGTATCTGAGCGAATTTTTTCATGAAGTTGATAGATTTCCACTCCATATGGCTAAATTCAGTGCCTTGCATAATGACAGGTTTCAGAGTAAAACTATTTCCCCACGTTTATTCCCCCTCCCCCTCCTACTCCTCCACCCCCCGCTGTTCCTCAGACGTTCTTGTCAACTGCTGGAAATGGCTCACCTTGATTATTACTACAAAAGGTTCCTCCCCCCCGGCTCTCCTGCTGGTAATAGCTCACCTTACCTGATCACTCTCGTTACAGTGTGTATGGTAACACCCATTGTTTCATGTTCTTTGAGTATATAAATCTTCCCACTGTATTTTCCACTGAATGAATCTGATGAAGTGAGTTGTAGCTCATGAAAGCTTATGCTCAAATAAATTTGTTAGTCTCTAAGGTGCCACAAGTCCTCCTCTTCTTTTTGCTTACCACTTGGAATCCCCAGGTGTTCCATTCACAGGCTAAAAATCCCTTTAGCCTGGGGACAGCGCTTCACCCAGTTCAGTCTTTGTTCCTCAGTTGTTTCCAGGAGTCTTCTTGGGTGCGGAGTCAGTGAAGAACCCAGATGTCACTCCCCTGCTTTATATAGCTTTTGCAAATGGAAGGAACCCTTTGTTTCAAAGCTTGGTTTTTCAGTGGAAAAATATTGACATCCCAAGATGGAGTCCAGCACCAAGTGACCTAGTCACATATCCCTGTAGTGTCACAGCAGCCTTACTTGGAGGATGTCTGTAGCATCCTCAGGAAGGCCTATTGTTCTTTCTAATGTCTCATTAACCTGAATGGGCTCTTCCCAGCCAGCCATCTAGACTGAGAGCATTTTGCCTAGTGGGCATTGCCCAGGAATAGCTACATGTGAAATAGATATAGTCAATATTCATAACTTTGGATACAGAAATGATACATGCATACAAAGAGGATAATCATATTCAGCAAACCATAACCTTTCCAATGACCTCTCACATGCCTTATATTGCATAAAATACATGATAACTATGTCATAATCATATAATAATATCATTATGAAGAATATGGGGTGCAGTGTCACACACTACTGATTTCCCTTCCAAAGTCCTAAATGATACAATACGTGACATGGTCTGCAGATCAACAGGGACCTGTGAAATATGTTGGATGTGTTTGGCAAACTGAGAGGTTAACTTTTATTTATTTATCATGGCTAATCAGCAGAACCCGTCAGCGCTTACCGCAGCTCTCAGGAAGTGGCCGCCAGCTCGCTGCGGCCCATGGGTGCATGGGCGGCCAAGGAGGCTCCGCGCATTGCTCTCATGCCTGCGAGCACTGCCCCCGCAGGTCCCATTGGTCATGGTCCCCAGCTAATGGGAACAGCAGAGATGGAAGTAGGGGCGGGGGCAGCGCATGGAACCTCCCTGGCCGCCCCTATGCCTAGAGACCACAGCGAGCTGGCGGCTGCTTCTGGGAGCCACACAGAGCTAGGGCAGGCAGGAAGCCTGCCTTAGCCCCAGACCCCCGCTGTGCTTCTGACTGGACTTTTAACGGTCCAGTTGGTGGTGCTGAGCGGAGCCGCCCAGGTCCCTTTTCAACCAGGCGTTCCGGTCGAAAACTGGACGCCTCTCAACTCTAGCTACTAGCCACGGAGAAAGTGGCACTGGACCTAGACTTGGAACGGGAGTAAAATTCTCCAGCTGTGATAGGTATCACTATGCTACTTAATTCTGGGAAGGGAGGAGATCTGCCTGAATACAAATATGAAATTTACTAAAACTTGTAAATTTCACTTAACTGTCCCATGTAATGGGATTGCTAATACTGGAAACAATATGCTTCCTTATTAATTATATTTCTCGTATAATGAAAAATACAATGAAACACAGCTTCTATTTAAAATCTAACAAGACCTTTGCTCAGTGAGCAATTAAGACCAGTCTACAAAGGTCAGACCATTCAGAGGTAAGACTCTCAGAGAAAGCTTTACTACCCATGCAGAATAGGACATGTTTGGGGGAGAACAACCTAAGGCATGTCATAGAAAAGCATAAACTATTAATTTTCCCATCTTTTGTGTGTTCAGAATGCTGTATTTCTTCCCAGTTTTAATGGAGAAAATGACAGCGAAATCTGCTCACATCACTTACTGAGGGGTTTTCAGATAGGGTTAGCATTTGGAGTGGGTAATTTTTTTGATGGACTTGAGGGTAGGTTCAGTGTCTGGGAGATTGTCAGGAAGATACAATGCCCATAAATTCCACTGTGTATTTTCTTAATGAATTAAGATGAATGAATTAAAATGAATCCTTTATGTTTTGACTTTTTATTAAATATTTATTTACAGTTGTGCCCCCTCTGAGTCATGTGTGTTCCGAACACTGACGAAAGACTGCCTCTGCTCTGAGAGGTTCATAATCTAAGCAACTGTCATTTGGGTATACCCTTAATCATGAGGGTTTTAATAAACTTTTTGGAATTAAGCCAGGCTTTCAGACTAACACAGCTTGTACTCTGAAACCAGTCCTCTCTTCTGGCTTTAAGCTGCACATCTAGTATATGTGTGTTCCAGAGTCCGCTGATGTCACTCACTGACTCCCAGAGGATTGGTATTAGGCCCACAAAGATTGTTGTTTCACCGGGGATGACAAGTTTGCTCCCTCAGAACACCACAGTCATCTGGTGCGTTTCCATCTGTCTGTTTCAGAGAGTTGCCAAGATACTGACTGTAGTAAAGAGTGATTATCTGTACCACCCAATCCCTTTAAAAAAAATCCTCTTCGTTGCTCTCGGTGATCTGTCAAACTGTTATGGTCACAATGTAGAAGCACATGCTGGAAGAGAAGGGCCATTGAGCTACCTTGTTTTGATTCCCACCCACTCCCTCAAGTTGTTAAGTTCCAAAGAATATAAAACTCTGGCTGTGAAAAGAGCACATCATCTATTTCAGATGGATTGTTTTGTCATTAGAGAGCGGACTGATATCAAGACTGACTGTGCTCAAGAACCTTCTTTTTGAGAAACTTTCCTCACATATTTCACACAGAAACAATAACAACGTGCGTACACTCAGGCAGGTGCACACACACACACACACACACACAGAACACCCAGTGTTTAAATTCACACAATACTGTTCACTGAGGAATAGAAAGAAATAACACAACTTTTGTTATGCATTCTGATACTAATATTAAAGTTTGCAGGATGCTTGAATTCCAAGGTGCCTTAGAAATTCCTTAGTCTGGTAGATATGATTATCAAGCAGCAATTTCTGTGTGGCCATGTTTTTTTTATTATTATTATTATTATTTATTTTACCAATCTTTTAAACTCAAATACCCATTGGATTCTCCTATATATTTTGAGGATGCAAATAAGGCAAGAAACCTGATATGGGCTAGAGCCATGAAGATTCAGTCCTGGATTTTATACTCCCAAAATGTTTGGCGTGTTCTGACTCTAAGCGGTTATAGGTTCAGGTGTACAAGAAATAGTATACGTATCCCAGCATATCAGTATCCCTAGAACAAGTAATGAACCCCACCACTTCTGTTTCTGGAAGAGTACAACGTATATTCGATAAAAGTACTGTGATTTTTGTTTTTTTTAAAAATGCAGAAAAGTAGCTTAAGTAGTATATCTTTGTGAAATCATTATTAATTCTGAACATCTACTGGTTTGTGTAAAATAAAAGATTTAATTTTACATGAAAAAAATGCCTGGAGACACCCAGTCCAGAAATATAATATTTCCTGGTTTAACGGTAAGAAACTATTTCCCTCTTGAGAAAACAGACTCCAGTTATAGATGTCACACTCAATATGCAGAAATGTGATCAGATCAAACGCCTGCACACAGTGCACGCCACTTCAAAATTACTTCGGAACAAGAGTTTGCAATCTTTATGTAAATTAGAATGGCTCTTTCTCGCTCTCTTCCAGTGTTTGGCATAGCATGAAAAAATGCGTACATCGTCTTTTTTGAAGGGAAATGACTGATGCAATTTTAATAAAGGTTACTAACGGAGCGTTGTGAATCAGGTTGTATGAAATTGTAGGGGGTAGATGGTAAACAACTTTATTTTGCAACGCTGCAAATTCTTTTGGTGATATAAACCTGTGGGACATGACCTCTGTCAATTGTAGTATTTCAGGGGTATTAAAAAATGCCAGTGAGATGAAATTTGAGGAAGTTGAGGCTATTTCCATTAATTTTAAATACTTAGCAGAGAAAATAATTTTAAATATCCTGAGTGTGGCTTTTCTAGCTCATGCTTAAAAACTGTAATTTCCTTTTCATCTTGTCCCTCTGGTTTGAGCTTTGTTAGGGCTTCATCAAATGGCATATTCTCAAGCCAGAAGAAATTGCTAGCGTCCTTGGCTTTTACTGTAATGTGCCTGTATCACACAAAATAAACCATGCTTCGGTAGCAGCAGGTGCTAGGTAGGCACTGAAATGTGTCTTGATCATCAAAAGGCTGACTGACTATGTAGCTGTTCAAAAGGGGTGCCTAAAATAATTGTTTTATTAAAGCTTATTGGCTAAATAACTTTATACCCACAAGGCTCAGGAAAGGATGGGAAAAGAATGATAACTTGAATAGGAGCACTGGAAAGGGATGGTGGAGAATAAGGGAAGGGATCAGGAAGCAGTAGCCTTAGTAGGGGTGACTAGGGAAGAAAGAAGATCTGGTGATCTCTTAGGCTACATCAATACTGCACTCGGAGGTGCAATTTGCAGCTCTTGCAGACGTAGATGCACTAGCTTTCATCTAACTTGCTAAAAATAGCAGTGAGGAAGAGTTGGTGGGTCTGTCTGCCAAGCCCCCGGCACATACTCTGATTTCTAGCCCTGGCTGAAGCCCACGCTGCTGTGTTCTCACTGCAATTTTTTGTGAGCTAGCTAGATTAAAGCTAGCATGGGTATGTCCACACAAGCTATAAATTACACCTCTAGCTGCAAACATAGCTTTAAAGATGACCTCAGTGGGAGTGGTGAGAGGGTGCACTTTGGGGATTTTCAGGAGGGTGTGGGAATATATGCGGAGTTCTGCTGAAGGTAAAAGCCTGCAACCTATCGGTCTTCCTATAATTTAGCTTCCCTTGTCTTACAAAATTCTAGTGCAAGCCAAAAAGGGGAAAGTAGTAAAGTTCAGTGGTATAATATACCACTTTGTGTATAGCTTGCTAGATCATCAGCTGATGTAAATCACTGTAGCTCCTTGGCTTTACATGAGATGAGAATCTGGCCCATAACTGGCAAAAAAGTTCAGTGGAAGACATGCCAAGAACAGAATGCAAAAGATACAAATGCTGAAACAAAAGGGGAAAGAAGTGGGGTAAGGGGGGAGAGCTGATTGGGTATCAAAAGGCAATAACTATTTCATTAAATTGACAGTGGGATATTATATGGCATTCATGAGTTTCAGTTGTCTACTGGAAGTATGTACAATATTTCTGCTGTAATGAATGAGTCTCAGCCAAAGTTATCTCTGGTTACATACTGTGTTTCCATTGTGAGATCTTATGTGTGGATTGTTTGATGGCTGAGTCCAATGTGCAAGTGAAAGTCCTGTCCCCGGATAGGGCACACTCACACACTAGCAATACTTTGAATCTGAGCAGCAGATGCTTTCCTCCTCTGATACCAGTCACCACAAGGCTTGATCCAGTCCACCTTGCAAAGCCTCACTCCAGCTACAAGCTGACTCTGCCAACCAGAGCAGCATTTTGCACTCCTTTCCCAATCATCAACAGAGAGTCCAAAAGGTACTAAATCATCTTTGCAAGCAACCTGAAATTCGCACAGCAGGCTGCCTCTGTCTAGACTCTCTGTGTGCTTGGGAGTACAGCACACTCTTTGGGATCCTGTAATCCAGCATTTACTTGTCATGTCCAAGCCACCTGAGTCTTTTCTTACTAATCAACGTTCCCATGAATGATATACCAGGATGATTTAACACTTCTACATTTTTCACCCTGTTTTGCCATCTTATTCGTAGAATTTTAGACAAGCATCTGATATGAAAACTGTTTAGTCTTTTGGTATGTTTGGCATAAATTGTCCATGTTTCTGAGCCATATGGAAGAATGGATAAAACGTGTTTCATAAATATGTATTTTCATTTTAGTTGACAATTTGTTATTGTTCCAGGCTCTGTCTTGCAAAAGACCATAGTTCCTGGCTGCTTTGTTGATTCTAATAGTAAGCTCACCATTGCTGGTAACAGAGTCAACGTCAACAACATCTAGACGAATACCATCTAAGTGATATCTGGAATTAGCCGTGGTGCATGATTAGTCGTCTTCAAGCTTATTGCTAGCCCAAAGATTTTGCATGACTCAAACGCAACAACATTTTACTACCAAGTTATCAACGCTATGAGTCATCTGCAAACAACTGGTCCCTTAGGATGATCTCCTTCACCTCTGAACCTTCTAATGTTAAACAAACCTTCATCTTGTCTAGTGCTAAGATAGACACCTTCTCAAACATCACGGAATGCACGTTGAAGCAGGAATGAAAAATAAATATTAAATAATGTGGGAACCTGTACTCAACCCTGCTTCACTCCATTATTGATGTTAAACGAATCAGACTCTCAGTTTTCAACATTACAGTTCCTTCATGCCATCATGTAAGGATTTCACAAAGTTTAGCAATATAGATGGACAACCATGCTTCTTCAGAACAATGTAAAGCCCTGGCCAACTAACCGTGTCAAAGGCTTTTGTTAAATCTCTAAAAGCCCTGTACAGTAGAATATGCTTCTCTCTGCACTTTTCCTGCAGTTGTCTTATAGAGAAGACCATGTTTAAGATGGACCTTTCTGGAAGGTCTGGAAGCCACTCCTGCCTCTCAGGATAGATTTGCTCAGCTAAAGTTTGAAGTCTAGGTAAAAGAATACAACTTAAAATTTTTCCCATGATGTTAAGAGATATACCTCTGTGGCTATCACAATTACTTCTGTCTCCTTTGTTTTTATAGAGTTGGGTGAAATGAGCATCCTTAAAATCATGTGTTAAGTTTTTTTTCTTTCCAACGAAGTGGCAGTACCTCATACAACCTGTGCAGCAAGTCTTTGTTTGCACATTTGTAAAGTTCAGCAGCAAAGAGTCAGATCCTGAAGCTTTGTTGTTGGGAATCTTTTTGATGCTTTGTTCAAGTTCCTCTAGTGCAGATTTGGCATCCAGTGAAGTCATAACTTCAAATCCAGGCAATTCATCGAACACACATTGGTCTACTACCGACTCCTGTTGAGTATATCATTCCATAGTGCTCAGTCCACCTCTCTAGTTGCTTCCTTTATCAGTTAAAATATTGCCATCCAGATCTTTCAGTGGAGCTGTCTTGTTCTTTATCGGCCCAATGGCCTTTCTAATGCTCTCACATACAGCCATCCTACTGTCACTTGCATCAGCCACCTGTTGGATGCTGCCATAAAGACCCAGCCAAATTTCTTGAGCACACCTCCTGCAACCTATTTGAAGTACTTCTTTACGTTTGTTTTAAATCTGCTGTCTATTAATTTTATTGGGTGACCTTTAGTTCTGGTGTCATGTGAAGGGGTAAATCACACTTCCTTATTCATTTTTCTCCATACCATTCATGATTTTATAGATCTCCCCGCCCCCCACCCCCATCATCTCTTTTCCAGGCTGAAGAGTCCCAGTCTTTTTAATCTCTCCTCATATGGAAGTTGTTCCATACCTCTGATCATCTTTGTTGCCTTTCTCTGTACCTTTTTCCATTCTAACATATCTTTTTTGAGATGGAGCGACCAGAACTGCACACAGTATTCAAGGTGTGGGCATACCATAGATTATATAGTGGCATTATGATATTTTATGTCTTATTATCTATCCCTATCCTATTGGTTCCTAACATTCTATTAGCTTTTTGCCTGCTGCTGCACACTGAGCAAATGTTTTCAGAGCACTATCCATGATGACTCCAAGGTCTCTTTCATAGGGTCTAAATTAGCTGTTATCACTCACCATTTCAGTCAGGACATTATCCTTCCATTTGGTCCCATCCTTCCATTTAGCCTTCCTTCAGATACCCGGCAGCCCTGCCATCTTCCTTCAGCTTGGGTTCTTATGGAGCATTGCAAGACAGAAAATTCTTCTGTTGCAGTGTAGGATGTCGAGAGGTATCTTTGATTGGTAGCATGTCTGCAGCTCGATCCTGGATGTTGTAGCAGCTCTGTTCAAATGCCTTGCATGCTGAGTTTTCCCCTGCACAGAGTGCAGACACGCTGAAGAATTTTTCCATTTCAAAATTTCCTTTAATTTTCTTTGATTAACAAATGTTTTTTAAAATGGTCAAAACTGAAACAAAAGGTTTAGATTTTTATCAAAACAAAAATGTTTCATTTGTCTCAATGATTTTTTTTTCTTTTTGGATTCACCAGTTTGTTTTTTTTAAAATCTTGTTTTCGGTTTGACACAACATTTTTTTCCAATTATTTGAAATTGCCCAGCAAACCGAAAAATCGGCTATTTGCCCACTCTACGAACAACACATCCTGCTGTCTCTCTTAAAGGCTCCATCCTGTTCTCAACAAGATCAGTCTCTGGGCCAGTGTTACACTTCTTCTCTCTATACAGCCTTCATTAAAATGGGCTATTCATTAAAATGGGCAGATTTACAGAGCACCAAACAGGGTGGTCTCCACAAACACTCTGCCCTTTGAGGAGGATGCTAGGTTTACAGAGTGAGGTGCTGCTTTACTGCAACTTCTGGAGGCTTGAGTAGAGACAAAAATACCAGTTATTTTTTTGATGCATGTTTAACTGTACCAGTGCCTGGGACCAATGACAAGGACCTTAATTATTGTGATATCCTGGGCACTGTCATTTATTAGATTCATCATTTCATTTCTTTTGGATGGCATTCTCTAGCTTTTGGTAAATTTGTCTCTGTATTATTTCTTCTGATTGTAGTGATTTTCTTCATATCCGCTTCCAAACACATCTTGCCTGAAATGTTCTCCTTCCAGGTGCTGTTTCTGAATCATCAGTTTCTGCCTTTCATTTTCATCTGATTTTGACCATTCAGACATTGCCATGGGGATTCAGAAATGCAGCTGAGAAAATATTAATAACACTTGTTATGATAGCTGGAAAGAAAATCATACTCATGTAACATTGAGTTATATTATCCTTGTTTCCACCCTTCTGATGGTTGACTTCTGCATTTTGATACATCTCTTACCAGCAAAAAAATGGAACATTTACATAAGAGAAGTCAGATCTTTGGAGCATTGAGATAGGGGCAATTGTGAAATGATAGGCATCTCAGAGACATCAGAATTTTAAATAAACTTGCTGGCCTCTTGAATAAAAAGATGCACATATTTAAAAAGTTTGTGGTGTAAGTGTTGATCTCCCCCAACTTGGGGGAGCTTTTAGTTTTGTAATGAGAGGAGCACTTCATTTTCATCTCCATCAACTGAGTCCTTTTGGAGACGGGCGCTCTTCAGTTCTATGAAGTGAAGCTGTAGCTCACAAAAGCTTATGCTCAAATAAATGTGTTAGTCTCTAAGGTGCCACAAGTACTCCTTTTCTTTTTGCGGATACAGACTAACACGGCTGCTACTCTGAAACCTTCAGTTCTATAGAATCACTCCCAATATTCTATTACACTATCATTGTAAAAAGTGGGGTAATAATCTTCAGAAGTCAATAACCAGGCACCCTTCTGGGAAACCATGGAGAGGAAGGTGTATTTAGGGTCAACATATAGGGTTTAAAAATAACCCTTCTAGAAAGATCCCATAGAATTTAATAGAAAATTACTTACCTTTCTGTTTTTTGGTTTTTTTTAAACTGTCCTGTAGAATTTAATAGTCGCTCATATTCCTACTATAGCATTCTATAGAATGGTGGACAAACCTATAGAAGGGATGTTTTATTCTCTATTCTCACAATAGAAGTATAAGTATGAGTAACAACTATTCCTATATTGTATTTCTCCCTCTCTCACACACAAATAGGCTGTATCATCATTACATATCTCCATACTGATATCTATGGCAAGCAGAGATCTCTAAGTATCTAGGATAGGCATTCGTAAATGAAGATTCAGATATTAGAAGGTAAGTAGGTGGGTGCCAACTCGGAAATTATCTGACATTCCAGACTAACATAATCCCAGAAGCATCACTCAGGTAACCTCTTCAATGTGATCATGTGTTCCCATAACATAAGAGTAGTTAAGTTAAAATATAGTATTGTTTCCCTAAAAAGAAACAAATGATGAAATAATCAGCCGGCAAGCCTGCGGAAGGCAATCAAGTTATTCACTGGACCTTGCAGTGACAGTCCCAGCCCAGCTGTTTGTCATCTTGAAATATACTATGGCAACCTTCTGGTGAATTACCAGTATCTTGACAAACTGCCAGACACTCTACCTTGTCCTGTGACCCACCCCCCTCACTGAGATGGAGTGTTTTCTCTACTACGTACTCTGGTGAATCTAGTGAACTGGATCCATTCTGGGAAAGGAAAACGGGATTCTGGGTGCTGTAGCTGACCATATAAACTTCTTAAACCCCCTTCTTTATTCTTCGACAGCTCCACTCAATGAACCAAAACTACCAACTGTCCTGAAACCTTTGGGCTTGAAACATCCATCAGTTAGCTCCTCAAACATAACCTCAGTGTTGCCAAACCAACAAAGGAGAGGGAAAGAATATCATCGCTATTCCGTTTCTTCTTCCCATCAGCTCTTTCCTTTACTCGCCCCTCTTTTTCTCACCTGCTGCTTCTCCTCCATGTAACCAGGAGTGAAAGAAGGAAAGGAACATGACTTCCTCGACTGTTATATCTGCAGCTTCAGACAAGAACTCAAGTAGATCACCTTCGATCTTACTTCATATTGGAGTTCTTTATAATTAAAAGAAAACTGGTACTACTAACACTACTCAAGGCTCTGTGCATTTATTTTTATTTCCCATGTAAAGCTGTGCACCATTCATCGATATTGTTCTAACAACTGCTCTGGGCTGGAGATAACTGATCCATAAGACTAGTGAGAGCCATCTTTAAAAGCCCCAGTGGCAGTATTAATTCCCAGCATAAGTGAACTGTTTCAGCTGTAAACTGCAATCAACTGCAAAATCTTATCTTTAGTAAGGTAATAAAAATCAATTATGGGGCAACTAATGCAGAAAGGACAGCAAAAGGCATGCATTTAAATTGGTTAAAAAGTAATGATAAAGGAAGTAGACAGACTAAATAACATCCATAATTAAACAAGCCAAAGGAAGCTCTAACTTGAATGTGTAGCCTTTACAGTGTGTGAGAATTGGAACGTACGGTGTGTATGTGTGTATACACACACACACACTCTAAGATAAATTTAAAGCTTGTCTGGCAGTAGCACAGTCTTTAGCAAATGAGTTGCTGCTGTTGACAGCAATGTAAATATTTAAAGTCCTAGCAATAAAAAGAATATTTCACAGCAAGATCAGATGTTTCAGACCCAGAGAGAAATGTTATGGATGATGAAAAAGGGAAAAAAATATTTAATATACGCCTCTGCCTGCATGGGCTCAACTGCTCTGGCCAGTGAGTTAGGGTGGGGCTAAAACTCCACCCTTCTTTTCTGAAGGAGTGAGCAGGTGAGTAGCCTGGCTTCTCAACAGTGTCTTACTAAAATATCCATCTATTAGTTAATAAACCAAGATTAAGACACACAGTCAAGGTTTCTGATTTTCAAGGATGCATATGTCTTATGGAAGATACATAAAATAATCCTATGTCCCTGTTTTCATATCATGTCTCAGGAACTCCTTTTGGGACTCCTTAAATGTCTTGGTTTTCTCACTTAATTACACTGGTGTGTACTCTCCAATAAGTACAAATTTGTTTGGCAGGTTACTGTGTAAAATTAGATCTTTGTTTACTGACAACAACCAGTCCAATGGAATAAGTGTTCAGTGTTTAGAGTGAAGAGAAAAGTTGAGAGAGTAGACACTATCAAAGCTGCTTTTGAACTCAAAGAGAGTATCAGTGATACTTCTTCATTGTTTCATGATAAAAATCATTCAGAACACTGGGGGGTGAGAATCCTCCATTCTTCTATACGCTCATATACTACTGAGTCAGGAGCTAGCAGGAGCAATACTAGTTGATGTTCTTTTTTAAAAAAAACGAAGTTTACTTTTTTCTTTTGTAGGTGGACTTCATGACCCTAAAAGATGTAACCACAACAGTGTCCTGATTTTTTTTAAACATGGTGACTTTAAATGTATGTAGATTAACATCCTTACCTTCCAAAGACTTGATGGCACGTGTTCGTGTTCTCTCTCTCTCTCTCTCTCTCTCTCTCTGGACTAGCTATGCTTTGAAAGGAATGAAACTGAAATAAAAGCAAAGAATGGTTGTGGCTCAGCAGAGGGCCACTGTGGTGAATCTGCTGGGAGCGACTGAAAGCTCTGCTACTGCTCATATTCCCCCCTGCTTGGGAGGCATAAACAGGGATGATTCCATAGTCGTTGGGGAGCGGGGGCAAGCTGGGAGGAACTGGCCACAGGTGCAGGGTTTCTGGAGCCCTGGCAAAGTTCCGGGATTATTTCAAGTCTCGGGCTGGAAACTTTACAGAAGACCTGTAATTCTTCTTCAAGGAGTGTCCCTGTGGGTGCTCCACTTTAGGTGTCTTGGTGCCCTGGGTTTGTAATCAGAGATTTCTAGTAGCAGCGCCCCTGTTGGCTGTGCACGCGTAACAGCCGTCTCGCGCCGCTCCAAGCGGCTACTTAGCGTGCACAGCCAACCGTCCCTCAGTTCCTTCTCTACCACCTTTGGCTTGAGTCGGCATGACAGCAGTGCCAAAACAGGGCGAATTTTATACCCAAAGATTCCGTCCCGTCCCGCCCCTTACTCCCAAACCCAGAGACAATACAAGCAAAAACAAGCAAGAGCAGGCAGAACCAAGGTCACTGACACGTCTCAATCTTCAACATCCCATCAATCGTTTTGAAGTATTGGTCAAGGGCTCGAGACCTCTATCTTCTTCCATGCCGGATTATCAGATGAGCTTCTGTCTCTTTGGAGGCTGCCTGCTACCACACTACCCAGTCTGGAACAACATCACTACAGACAAATGGGTGCTGGAAATCGTCCAGAAGGGTTACTCTATCCTATTTCTACTCCCCCTTCCCCTCCCCCACCTTCCTCCATCCCTCTTCAGGGACCCCTCTTTTGACACTCTGTTACAGCAGGAAATAGACCATCTCTTGCAACTACGAGCCGTGGAAATAGTACCACTCCAACACAGGGGAGGAGGGTTTTATTTCTGTTATTTTCTCACACAGAAAGAATGGTGGATGGAGACCTATTCTGGATTTACGTGAACTCAACAAGTTTGTAAGGATGCAGTCCTTCAAAAGGGTAACCCTGGCAACCATCATCTCGGCATTAGAGAAAGGAGATTGGCTCTCATTCCTCTACCTACAGGGCACCTATTTTCATATCACCATCCATCCAGCACACAGACGATTTCTGCACTTCGCACTAAGCCATCAACATTACCAATACAAAGTGCTACCCTTCAGCTTGTTGACAGCCCAAGGGTATTCTCCAAAGTCCTAGCCGTCACCGCAGCTGACTCCCGCAGGCTGGGGTAATGATCTTCCCATACTTGGATGACTGCCTCATAAGAGCACCAACTCAGCAGACGGCCATACAAGGCACACAAATCACTATAAACCTCTTCAGCAACCTAGGGTTTCAAATAAATGTCCAAAAGTCCACCATCGTTCCTGTCCAGCAACTGGAGTTTATAGGGCCCTATCTCGACTGCCTCTCAGCACAAGTGAGATTACCTCAAAAGCAATTCCTCAACCTAACCAGGCTGATGATAACAATCACAGACAGCCCCCAAACATCCGCCAGGACCTTCCTACAACTCCTTGAAGCATATGGTTGCTACAGCTTATGTAGTCAAACATGCCCAACTGCATATGAGATGCCTACAGGCCTGGCTATGCTCCTGCTATATACCACACAAGCATTCCCTCCACAAACAGCTCACTATGCCCCGCAGAGTGAAGGACTCCCTCAAGTGGTGGATGCAACCGCAAAATATCTGCTCTGAGGTCCCATTTCAACAAAAATCTCCCACTATAACAATCACCGCAGATGCCTCCCTCATGGGATGGGGAGCCCATCTGGACAACACCATCCAGGGACGCTGGTCCCCAGTGGAAACCAACTTACATATAAACATTCTAGAGCTCCGAGAAGTCAGAAAAGCATGCAAACACTTCCTTTATTTTATCCGCAACAATATCATCAAAGTCCTCACGGACAACACAGCCTGCGTGTTTTATATAAACCAACAAGGTGGAGCTCAATCATACCCTCTCTGCATCGAGGCACTACACCTATGGTAATGGTGCATATCCAACAAGATAGACATTTCTGAAGCTTACCTGCCAGGGCTTCAGAATACCATGGCAGACCAGCTGAGCAGACACTTGTCACAGACCCATGAGTGGGAAATGGGCTATCCAACCCCTGTGACCATATTCAACCGGTGGCGGTTCCCTACTACAGATGTATTCGTAACAGCTCATAATACGAAATGCCCTCAATATTGCTCCCAAGCGGGGCTCAGGCACCACTCATTGGGCAATGCTCTCCACACAAAATGGGAAGCACCACTAATGTATGTGTTTCCCCCAATTTCTCTACTGTGCCGGGTGTTACACAAAATCAGACAGGACTAGGTCAGGGTCATACTCATTGCACCCACATGACCCAGACAGATGTGGTTCCCATATCTAACACAGATGGCGGTGAACCGACCTCGAACCCGTCCACAACTTCCTCATCTCCTGACACAGGATGCCAGCCGCAAAATCACCCCAACCTAGCAGTTCTCCGTCTCAAGGCCTGGTTACTCCATGGCTAACAGTCCTGGATCAGGATTACTCTGAGGAAGTTAAGACTGTTCTCTTGAATAGTCACAAACTGAGCACACGCAAAACATATGCTCATAAGTGGGTACGTTTCTGTACCTGGTGCAAGACTCGCCATATGTCTCCTCATTCTGCCCCTCTACCCAGAGTCCTGGACTACGTACTAGGCCTTAAAAAGGCGGGCCTCTCTAATAGCTCCATAAAGGTTCACTTAGCAGCAATCACCTCACTACATAAGGTAGATGGAACCACGATCTTTGCTCATCCAGCAACTAAACGATTCTTAAAGGGTATGACCAACATCTACCCTCCCCTAAAATATCCTACTCCTATATGGGACCTTAACTTCGTGCTATGCACCCTCATGGGGAAACCATTTAAATCCCTTGTGACTTGCTCATGGCTAGATCTATCGATGAAGGTTTCCTTCCTTATCGTGATCACTTCAGCAAGAAGAGAGGGGGAGCTATGGGCCCTAATGGCATACCTGCCATATACCACATTCCATAAAGACAAAGTGATCCTAAGAGACCACCCTAAATTTATACCTTACGTAGCCTCCTCATTTCATTTAAACCAACCCATTTACTTACCTGTGTTTTTTCCAAAACCCCATGCCAATGCCAGGGAGGCATCCCTTCACACACTCAACATCCATAGAGCTCTGGCCTTCTACCTAGAAAGAATAAGTATATTTAGAATACCATCCCCACGTCTCTTTCTATCTGAACGATCGAAGGTGAGGCCATCTCTAAACAAAGACTATCTAAGTGGATTTCTGGCTATATACACTTGTGCTATCATCAGAGCAACATCTCAGCTCCAGCTGGGGTTCGTATGCACTCAACCACAGTGCTATCCACATCAGTAGTGTTTCTCAATAATGTACCCATCCTAGACATTTGTAGGGCAGCTACCTGAGCCTTGGCCCACATGTTTACCAAACACTATGCCCTGGAACAACATTGCTCTGCCGACACTCAGTTCAGACTCTCTGTGCTATCCACCATCAAAATACTCCAAAGCCCCTCCTTCCATTGAGGGGTACTGCTTCATAGTCACCTAAAGTGGAGCACCCACAGGGAACTCCTCGAAGAAGAGAAGGTTACTCACCTTGTGCAGTAACTAAGGTTCTTCGAGATGGTTGTCCCTGTGGGTGATCCACTACCCTCTCTCCTCCCCTCTACTTTGGAGCTTCACAATGACTCTCTGGGGTAGAGAAGGAACCAAGGGACGGTTGGCTGTGCACACTAAGTAGCTGCTCGGAGTGGCATGCGACCAGCCGGGGCACTGCTACAACAAATTTCTGATTACGAGCACAGGGCACCAAGACATCTAAAGTGGAGCACCCACAGGGACAACCATCTTGAAGAACCTCAGTTACTGCACAAGGTGAGTAACCTTTTCTTATGGATCAAAACTAGCTTTCCATCTGACCTACTCCAGGAGGCCCTAGTGGCCCTTGTTTACTCACTGCTTACTCCAGTGCATCTGATAAGTATTGCTTCTAGAAATTACCAGTCCACTGCATTGTGTTCACTATCAGATGGTGCTGCAAGCTGTATGGCGAGAGAGAGACAGGTGGCAAATTAGACCTTGACAATGATTCAGATGGTGGATTTGCCTCACAAGTGTCCTAGGAACTTCCTGGCCTTCTAGCCCCTAATCCAGTTTCATAGTGTGGTTAGCTCTATTGGGTTTAGTGTGCTGAGTGGTGTCGGTGGCCTGTGAGATACAGGAGGTCAGACTAGATGATGTGGTGGTCCCTTCTGGCCTTAATCTTTATGATGAACTCCTGCCATTTCCTCACCTCAGGAGTTCCATCAGAGCTGGAGCCAGCAATGATGTGAGGAGCTCCAGACATCTCATGACTTTCAGCCCTGCTTGAGGGAAACCCCCTCTGATTGCAACATTCTCCACTTACTCCCCCACCCACCTACCGAGCCCCAGGGAAGAGTAGCCAATCAGGGCTGTTGCAGGAAGCCAGCAGAGTTGTCCCCTTTCCCCTCAGGACCTATAGGCATTTTTCGTTGGGGAGGGAGGAGAGGGAGCAGCTGTTACCATTCTCAGAGGAAGAAAAGAGCCCAGCCACAGTTCAGGGTGCCTCCTCTCTTCTATGAAAAATGGGTGCTTCCCGCTCCTCCCTCTCTGCAATATTCTGCCTAGGAGGGGCAACAAACCCCTAGAGCTGCAGGAGGAACAGACATGAAGTTGGGGAGACTGCATCAATGTGGGAGGCCAGAATTGATTTGGGAGATGGGGGTGTATGCATAATCGATTGAGCTGGGGATGTGGAGCTCAGGGCAACACCGAATTAATGAGCTAGAGTGTTGGGGTTCGAAGAGCTCTGCACCATCACACGGCAGCAAGAGATCCAGCAGCAAGGGCCACACTCACCTTACTCAGTACACTTGGGAGGGTTGGCAACACTAATTGTTATCCAGACACTCACTGGGAAGGGACAAGGGGAGTTCAAAAATTAGAAGCCCGACCAAAAGCACTATATATATATATATATTACAAAAAATCATGGTTTTGGGGGGCTAATCTCATGACTTCTTGGGGTTCTGACTCATGATTTCTTAAACATTTGTGGTTTTCGGTGAGGCTTGTTTCTGCCTCCCCTAAATGTAACAAATGGTTGATTCTGAATGAGTGGAAGCCTATACTTTCTGTGATCACTTCCATATATCATCCGAGTTCAGAGAAATAGTCTGAAAGGCACTATCTAGAACACAGATTTGTGCCACTAGCCAGTGGTTTTAGTGACTCATTACAAGTGGGTCTGATCCTCCATGGTGGGGGTGTGTGTGTGTGTGTGTGTGTGTGTGTGTGTGTGTTAGGAATTGGAAAGTAATTGTGGCTGTGTTTGGAACAATTGTTTAGGTTGATAGGGTTTTGCATTACTAATGACATCAAAATGAAATATTATTTTGTATATGTGTGTATATTTTGGTCTCTTAAGTTGGTATCGGTTGTATAGTGAAGTTAAAACATATGACTATACAAATATGAACGTTCTTGTTTAATACTTTTCTAGAGGTATGCAGAAAATCTTATTTTGAATGGTATGTATTTCATATTTTATTATATTGTAAATTGAAATATGTAAAAATATCTAGAATGTGGCATGTACACATTATCATTTTATATACTGAACTAAATAAACTATCACATATTTGATTAGAAATAGGTCACTTTAAAGGTACCTGTTGGTGACAATTTATATTTAGAATCCAGATATCTCTAGTTTAATTATGTTTGTTTAATTTCTAAGAGCTGTATTCTGGTCCTTGTACATACATACTAAATATTGCCGTTTCTCTGAGCGTAGCCCCAGAGTATTTCAGTGTACATGAGGGTGGCAGAAGGGGGTGCCAGATAAATTAGCCAGAGTTTATTTTAAAGTCTTTTTAATCTGCTCTTTTAAAATCCTTTTTTTTTTTAAACAATGGGAAAAAATCCATATTGTGGGGGTTACAGCATATTTATAAACGTAACTGCTTTTGTTACTAGGAAACCTTGCTAAGTCAGCTAAGCTTAGCATTGCAGCAGCTTGTTCTTTCCTTTTGCTCCTGTCGTTCTCCATCTGATTTTAGGCACCTAATGACCTAAAGTACTTTACTGAAACAGGAATAGTTTGTAGTGGTTGCCTTCTAGTTTTGGTAATGGGAGAAAATATTTCTAACTCATGTATACCTCACACTGTTTTTAATTCTGCAGTAAGACAAAAGGAGAAGCTAGTTCAAATTGTTCTTGTGACTAGCATGAGGCCATACTGTATAGGATTTTTTGCTAGACAGATTTGTTGTTTACACTGCGGCATCTGGGACAGACCACAGGGTCATCTCTTCCAAAAACACAAATCTCCACCACTTGTAGAGAAGAATAATTTCCATTACCTGTAACAGCGTTGTGGGTTTTAATCTTTTCTCATAGTGTTCACCTACCACTGAATTGGATTGCACAGGACAATCCAAATGCTGCCGTAGAAATGGTGAATAGATTCAGACTCTGATTATGATATGGTCAAATAGGCTATGTGTTTACAGGGGTATTGAGTCAAAATAGAGTCATTACTGACTGAAAAAACTAGAAATCCTTTCCAGCTACCAAAGAATTGATCATAGTTAATTATTCATTATTATATGGTAGTTGTATTACTGTAGTGCCTACAAGAGCCAGTCCTGGACAAGAACTCTGTTGCAGTGGGCATGGTACAAACACAGAACAAAAGGACAGTCCTTCCCCAAACATTTTGCAATCTAAGTATAGGACAAGAGACAACAGATGGCTATGGACAGAACAATGAGGTGAATACAAGGAAACAACGAGATGATACTGCTCAGCATGATAGGCTATAATTTCAGCACACAAGCAGCTTAACCATTGTCAAAGGTGATTTTTGTAGGTATCATGTCAAAGAAGGGTTTTAAGGAGGGATTTGAAGGAGAACAATGAAGTGGCTTTGTGGAAGTTTACAGGGAGTTTCTTCCAAGTGTGAGGGACCACACAGGAAAAAGCACAAAGGTGCTTGTTTGAAAATGTAATAAGTGAACGATGAAGGCTGGCATTGGCTGATTGGACGCGGGAGTCAATCTTTTTAAACTAAATGAAAGATGATAGGTAGTGAGGGGATAGGTCATGAAGAACCTTGGAAGTGAAGACAAGTAGCTTATATCTGTTATGGTTGAGAATAGGCAGGCAGCAGAGGGATGCAAAATATGTGGTAGCATGGTCCAAGCAACGAGGCCGGAAAATGTTCTTTGCAGCAGCATCCTGAATGGAAATGAGTGGGACAAACACCTAGAGAGGCTAGACAAGTGGTGGGCTGCCTGCAGCCCGTCAGGGTAATCCACCGGCAGGCCGCAAGATAGTTTGTTTACATTGACCGTCCGCAGGCACGGCTGCCCGCAGCTCCCAGTGACCGCGGTTCGCCGTTCCCGGCCAATGGGAGCTGCGGAAAGTGGCCCAGGCCAAAGGGACGTTCTGGCCGCTGTTCCCGCAGAACAGTGAACCGTGGCCACTGGGAGCTGCGGACGGCCATGCCTGCAGAGGGTCAATGTAAACAAACTGTCTCGCAACCCACCAGCGGATTACCCTGACGTGCTGGCCGCAGGTTGCCCACCACTGGGCTAGACAATGGATATTTATTTCCAAGAGTGACAAAATGTGACATTAAATTAAATGGGCCTGATTCTCTCCTCACAGGAGTGTAAATCAGGATTGAAGTAATTGCATTCAGATGAGGCTGAATTAGTAAAAAGCTGGTGCAAGTGCAATAATCAGGACAAATGAGTCTCACACAAAACTTCTCACACCTAGAAACTTGATTGAGCATGCAGGCCACAGGAGCTGACAGTACTGCTCCACTCAGGGATGGTTAGGCCTCAGCTGGAGTACTGTGTCCAGTTTTGGTCACCAATGTATAAAAAGCATGTAGAGAAACTGGAAAAGATCCAGAGGTGAGTGACAAAGATGATCAAGGGATCTAATGCAACCCATATTAGCAAAGGCTGACGAACCTGGGTATGTTTAGTTTGGAAAAGAGGAGATTAAGGGGGGATATGATAGTGAATAATTGAAATGCTGCCATAAAAGAGAGAGAGAAAAATTGTTCTCTTGGATCCTAGAGGGCAGGACAAGAGGCAATGGATTCAAACTACAGCATAGTAGATTTAAATTAAATCTCTGGAAAAACTTCCTAACTGTAAGAACAGTAGGACAATGGAACAAACTGCCTAGGGAAGTCATGGAAACTTCTTCACTGGAGATTTTCAAAAAGAGGCTGGATAGCCATCTGTCTTGGATGGTTTAGACACAACAAATCCTGCATCTTGGCAGGGGGTTAGACTAGATTACCATTGCAGTCCCTTCTAATCCTGTGGTTCTATGATTGTGTGTTATTAAAATTAGATGGAACCATAATGCATTGGACCACTTTGGATAGTGTGTCTACTGATGGAAACACGATTGTATGCTGTCCTCACAGACCAAACCACAGATACTTATCTGACTTCAAACAGTTTTACCTCTCTCTAACTCACATTGACTGCAGTGGAGTTTCTCTGGATTTATGTTGGTGAGATGAGAATCAGGCCCACTGTGTCCACTCTCTGAGAGTCTGTCCCTTGCTCATCAGAGTTGGGGCCTGATTTTCTATTGCCTTATACTTCGTGTAGTCATTTGTGTTAGTCAAATGGGAAATACTGCCATTTTGATCTCTATATGATTGCAGAAAAGAGTTACTCTCTTGCTCATTCTGTGTCTGCAAAAGCCCCACTCCGGCCAGCTAATACGTCATCCATGTCCATCTCTGTCTGTACATGCAGATTTCAGCACCTGGACACCTTGACCTGTTTTGTTCTAATCAAGTTGCTGTATTATATCCATCACTGTAATATCTAAGCATCATATGATGTACCACATGAAGTACTGCATAAACTGTCAGATCACACCATGGTCTAGTCTGATCACAGCTGCAGTGGCCCCAACCATCAGTGTCTGTGTAGCACTTTTTAGTCTAAAATATATGCTCTAGTTCAAACAGGAATCAATTCAGAGAAATTCTATGCCTTGTTTTATATAGGAGATCATATTACATAATCACAGTAGTCCATTCTGGCCTTATAATCTTTGACCCATTCCTTGGAAAGATCTTTCATATTGGCTGGGTGATAAGCCACAAGAGAAATAATACTGGCTTGGTACATAAACAATCCAGACTGAACCATTACCATATACTTGTGTCTTTTTTTCACATTATGAAATAATCATGGCACATAGATATTGCAATGACTGGAACATTAAAATATATAGAGAATTATATTCATGCATGAAGATGTTCCAGAACAGTAGATACCTAGAGAAAATTAGTATGTGCTCTCAATGGGTGTCAGTATATGCTGTCAATCATAGGGGCAATGGTCTCAAGTTGCAGAGGGGGAGGTTTAGGTTGAATATTAGGAAAAACTTTTTCACTAGGAGGGTGGTGAAGCACTAGAATGGGTTACCTAGGAAGGTGGTGGAATCTCCTTCCTTTGAGATTTTTAAGATCAGGCTTGAGAAAGCCCTGTCTGGGATGATTTAGTTGGGGATTGGTCCTGCTTTGAGCAGGGGGTTGGACTAGATGACCTCCTGAGGTCCCTTCCAACCCTGATATTATCCTTTAATTTTATGTAAAGTATTTCAGCTAGTAAACAGTGTAGTGGTAAACACAACCTGAAGTAATGGCTTTTGTAGACTGGAAGATCCCCCCCGCCCCCCGCCCCGCAACAATGACTGAAATTGGAAGTTAACCTTCACAATTACAACTCAGAAAAATGACACTTTTTTCCCACTGACAGGTTTATTGTATTACACCCTGTTTACATCCGTTTATTGAAGTGCTGTTGTAGCCGTATTGGTCCCAACATGAGAGAGAGCAAGGTAGGTGAGGTCATATATTTTATTGGACCAACTTCTGTTGGTGGAAGGGACAAGATTTCAAGATGCACAGAGCTCTTCCTCAGGTCTGGGGAAAGTAGCCAGAGTGTCTGAGCTAAATACAAGGTGGGATTGTTAAGCATAAGGAGTTTATGCATGCTGTGGGAGACCACTTAAAATGAAGCACTCCGTATCCGACGTCTCATTCCTCTTCCTCAGAAGAAACTTGCGTAACACCTTCAAAAGATGAGCCTGGGAACTTAAATTCATAACTGTGCTGGACCCTAAAAACCCTGGACTTAACAGACACTGGTTTTATGGCTCATTAGAACAATTGGTGACACACCCTACTGCCTGCTATTTATTGCACACTTCATGTTAAATGGTGTCTTACAACATGTGTGAACCCCTTACGTTTAGCCATCCGTCCCATCTTACATTTAGCTCCTACACTCAGACCAGAGGAAGAGTTCTGTGTAGCTCAAAACTGCTCTTCCATCAGCAGAAGCTGGCCCAATAAAATATATTACTTCACCTATCTTGTCTCTCTGAAATCAGCTTATGTCCGTCATGTGCTGCATTGTCACATTAACTGGGGTATGGCGCACAGTAACTTGAGATGTTAGAAATGTAAAAAACAAAAAAACCCTTTGATTTCTTTAACTAAACCTTAATTTATGAAGTGTGAGGTTTTTATAACCCTTAGATGGCAGGAGGCATTAGCACTTAGCAGAGCTGGTGGAAAAGGATTCCTGTATATATAAACTGTGGTGTTGGCTGTAATTACTTGAACTTTTGGGGATAATTACTGAATAGAGATCTGGGACTTTTCACTCTACAGTACTGCACTATACATCATTACGATCTGTGCGTATCACAAAAACACAACTTAGCACACAATAGCGGCAACTAAAAATTCACTTTGCTTATCTCTTCTGTTTATAAGCAGTGTGTGTGGTAGGTCATATTAAGAGGTGTCCCCACAGAACCAAACCTGGGTATTTAGGTGCCCAACCCTAGAAGGGTTAAGGGAGGGGCCTTGTTTTCTATCCCCTGAAGTGGGTACTACACCCCAGCAACTTTATATGGGGATATGCTGTGAGAAACCATGTTTGGCAATTTCATTGGAATTAAGATAAAGAAAGTTCTCAGGATTTCATGAGGCCCATAATCCAATATTTTGGGTTTGTTTTATTAAATTATTCAAGGTTGGGTGTGTGTGTGTATGTGTGTATGTGTGTGTATATATATACATGTGTGTGTGTGTGTATCTATACATACATATGTGTATATATAAGGAACCTCTTGATGCAGGAAAGTAGAGAATTCTTGTATGTCCTGCAGATGTGCTGGTCAGAAATATCAAAATAAACTATATTTTCTTTTCCTTCACTCTCCATGGTGCTCATATAACAACTGAATCCTGGACCTTACAGAAACAGTGCCTTTCATCTAAACTGCAACTAATACCGAGCTAAATCCTCCTCCCTTTAGGGTAATTAGCAAAGCTTCTATTGCCTGCAGTGGCAATAACATCTGACCCAACCTGAATGGTGATACTCAGCTCTCTTTATCTTCAAAGCACTTTAAACCAGCCTTAGCACCAATGTCTTTCTTTAACAGAACTTCCTAGCACCACTGTATCTTTCAGCAAATGGATGCCAGAGACCGCAACACTTACCCTGGAGAAGTTCATGCTGTTGGATTTTTTTTTCTTCTGGAAATCCTGAAAGATGCTGTAGTCCATAAATATCAAACTACTAAGATGTAGCTACTTCATCGCTCTCTCTCCCCCAGACACTGATAAAATTACTGGTACTCACCTTCCCCTTCTCACTTTTCTTTTTTTATCCTCTTTTTCTCCCTTCTCCTTTTTTCATGCTTCTCTTACTTAATCTTCAGGTAGTCACGAGTGGTAACCCACCAAATAGAACAGTCAATGGTGTGGTATATAATCATCTCACCTTTTGGTTATTTTCCATTATCCTCATAGATGTGGCCTTCTTTATCCTTCTACTATGGTAAGAATGATTTGTTGTTTTTGTTTTTCTAATTAACTATTTTATTGCATCTTTAATCATCATTTTCTTAAATCAAATGGCAGAGGAAAGCACTGTACAAGCCCTGACTCATCCTCCCACACCGCTGTGAGACACAGCAGGTATTATGCCTGTTTTAAGAGATGGAGAAATACTTAGAGCTCTTGAGCCATTTATCCAAGGTTGCAAAAGAAGGTAAAGTCACAGACCGTGTGTGATCTCCAGACTTCTGGTTCAAGAAGAGAAAAAAGTTCCACGGACTTATCATCTTTGCTGACTTATCCCTTGATCGCACCACCTATTATACTGTTAACCATTAGTAATCATTCTGGAATGGTATCACAGTCCTAATCCTATAAAACTTCTCCTCTCCTAGAGGGAAGGAGGGCCTTTCATTATCAGAACTCGGTATTACATATTACTCAGTGGGATTTGTTCAACAGACAAGGCAGAAGGAATTTTAAAGGGCTGGGGGCGTAACTTGCATTATTTTCCCAATAATGCCATATATTGAAGGCTCATTTATCAACTGACTGTTTTGTCTTTTAGTTATCTATATTTCCAAATTGGGCTTCTATGTGTAAAATTCACTGGTATTATCTCAAAATATTTTGTAGGCCAGATCTGGTAGCCTCATTTGAAAGATCAGTAGAATCCATGCATTCATCTGCAACACTTTTTTTTTTTCTTCCTTCATCTGAATTTTTTTATGATGCCTCTAGTCAGACTTACATTGCATCCAGGTTCAAGTGTTTAAACTGTACGCTCGCTTTCAAACCTTTATGTCTAATTAGCAATCACTGTCACATGCGAAACCTTCTAGCTTACTTGCAGAGTCACAGAGCGTAGCCTTGGTTGGGAATGCTGAAAATTAAATGTTTCCAATAAACATTTAATTTAGATTTAGTAATTGATTGATACAGAAACATTTAGGGAGGCTAAAATGTATCCTGGGCCGGTGAGGGGGAGGGAAACCTATTAACTAAAGCTATTCAGCTGGTTTGGCAGAAACTAAGGACCTGAAAATGTGAGTATCAAATGAGGATATGAGTTCTAACATGTATTCTCAGCTAATTAAGTTACTATTAAAAAAGGTTGAAACTGTAAAGCCAAATCTTTTAGGGAGGGGTCGTTAGATTTTCTTTAGAATTGATAGGCTAGAATAAAGAAATGAGATGCTATGACTGACTAAAGTCATCGCTTCGCTGAAATATAACATGATAGTGGTCAAACATACAAAACTCCTCTCCCACATTCTGGCAAGTACTCTGTGGGTATGTCTACTCAACAACTAGGCACCCGCCGCTGACCTGTGCCAGCCAACTTGGGCTGTGGCGCTCTTTCATTGCTATGTAGACTTCCAGGCTCAGACTCTTGCACCCCTAACCACTCCTCCCCCTCAGTGAGCATTGGCATGTATAATTTTTCTTAAAAATAATTTGAGCACCTTCTGAATATTCTGCTGTACTCAGATTACATTTCTCCAATTAATAATAGCAACAGCAATAAGCCACACAGGTGCATTCGAATACACATATGCCCCTCTTCCCCCCCCCCCCCGTTGATACCTTGACAGAAACCGATTTTCCCCCAATGTTTACAGTTCATTCTCAGATTTTTGCCCATGGTGGGTTTCAAAGTTCAGGGAGGTGGTAAGTGCCTCGTTCATCTTTGAAAGAGAACACCTGCTGGAGATGAATACAGCCTGAGAAAAACAGCTTGGAGTTGTGTGAACTGCTCCATTCTTGTCAGTGGGTCACCATACTATAATAACCATAAATGGAAATAGCAATTAAAAGGTGTGGACAAAGGAGAAAAGTCCAGTTTTCAGATCCAATTTGATTAAATGAAATTGAGAGATACAGAAGAGTTTTTGAGATAGCAGGAGCTGGACAGAAGATTCTTGCATCACATGGGTAGTCAAGAAGCAGACCCCGTGGGCCAAATCTGGACCACCAGAGGCTTTTGAACGGACCCTGAAATCTTTTTATTTACTCATTATTATTATTATTATTTATTATTATTTCATTTTATTGTTTTATTATTATGTACTCTGGAGTCCGGACCTTGACTATGCCTTGACCAAGAAACTTGGACCTTGACCAAAAAAAATTGACTTACCTCCTGGGATAGACGATACATGCTCTACAAGAGGGGAGAAAGAAGATCAGTGAGATAAGAGACTATACACTCCATTTGAATTACTCCTGACTTAGACCAGTGTTAGTGAAAGAAGAATGAGGCCCAAGTTCATGTAGGGTGTTAAAACAAGAAAACACTTTTTGGATACTGACATGAATGGGGAGCCATAACATTGTATGTTTGTAATCACTTTGAGCTCAATTCTGCAAACACCTGTGCACACGAGTAACTTTATGCACTGGACTGGTCCCATTGGTGTGCATGCTTGCAGGATGTGGTCTTTAGGAACCAAGTTTATGTATCACTAACATACTAAATTCTCTCCTAAACATGTAGATCTAGAACTTTAAATTACTGCCTTGCATAATCCAGCTCAAATTTTCAGCTGGAGTTTACCCTGGCCTTCATTTTTTGTGAATCCAAATTTGCACCCACACAAAATTTGTGGTGCTGTCTTTGCAGTCAGCAATGAATTGCAGACTCAAATGGTATTTAAGCCGAGTTTTGCTTCTTTACACCAACTGGGAATTTGCCCCATTAATATTTGCTCCCACAATTAACAGTAGGTCTGAAAATATGGGCAAACTTTTGTTTTTGGACTACGGGTCTGATCTTCATTCAGTGTAAGTCAGCTGTAGTTCCATTGGAGTCAGTTGAGCCACATGGATTTATACCAGTTAAGAGTCTGTCCATGTATGCTTGTCCTTGTAGCTAAAACAACAAAGAGTTTATCTTTTGCTGAGGCAAAAACAACAACGAAACCTTCAAATGTCATTCATGGATCAGTGAGAAGATTCTCACAGCAGTTGGATCTAAGAATAAAGCCAGGCTACAATCTGAGTCTTCAAAGACATGCTTGCTGAGAGCAAAAGCAAAGGCCAAATGAGTTTAGCTCTGGCATGTTGTCAAATCACTGTGTAAGAAAGATAAGGAATCCTGGTGGTCAACTCAGGCAGTCCTGTTCAGAACAGGCTGCCACCAGGCATCATCTCTGCATCCTGTATTCAACTTTGCAGTGTTTGCAGGGAAAGTTGGCATCAGCTTGTCCAGTAAAGAATTGGGGTGACCACATCAGCCAGAGTCTGCAGAATCAGTTACATCGATGGGAAGATCATTTCAAGACACTTGTCATTTGTCTGTCTCCTACAGTCCCTCTTCCACTTGAAGAGGGGCAGAAAGTTCTGAAAGATCCACGTTCAACCAAGAATAGATCTGGATTGCCATCTCTCAGATCAAGTCTGCGAAGGTACTGAGGATTTGTAACACTATCCCTGAGTTGCTGAAGACAGGTGACAGTATTGTTGTACTGTGGCTGAATATGGTCTTCCAGACCATCTGTCATACTAATATCTCCAGTGAATGGAAGAAGGGTTTTCTTCTGCCTCTGTTCAAAATGGGTGATAAGGTTGAATGTATCAATTATAGAGGCATTATGTGACTGTCAGTCCCAGGGAAAGTTTTTGCTTCTGTGTTAATGTCTCTGATCAACAATGCACTTTATGGCAAAGGACATGGTACTCAGTGAGGCTTTCGACCCAATCATCCACTGTCGACTGGATCTTTACCTTGAGGCAGCTCCTGTTCTCTGTCAGTGGCACATAATAGTCCTAGTCTCCTGAGAGCTGTAATACTTTGGTCTAATATCAGTTGGTGGGTTTCCTGTGTGGATGGTGGTGGTGGCCTGTTAGATACAGGAGGTCAGACTAGATGATCTCATGATCCTGTCCGACTTTACATTTTGACTCTAAGCTGAATCCTCAGCTATGCCAGGCTCGTGCTCGAAGAGGCAAAGGTTGCTTTAAGCCATTTCTGCTCCTCTCCCAGTCCTGGGGGCAGTCATGGGCTGATGTGGGAGCCATCACAATTTAAAGCTGCCTAGGATTGCTAGCGGGTGGTGTGCTTCTGCTCCTCTCCAGAACGTCACCTACATACTGAGGGAATCCTCCGCTGTCTGATTAAGGCCCTTTGCACCACTCCAGCAACTCAAAGGGGAATTTAACCAGGCTTTGAGGATCTGGCCCAGTAAAACCATACCGCTGCACATTCCTACTCCTATTGCTACCTTGTTCACTCATTTAACCACATTCATGTTACTAGCTAGGGGCATTTAACTGCTTAAAATATTAATTTTTCTTGTTGCTGTATCTTTTTATTGTACACTGCAGCTTCTGTTACTGTCTTGCACATGCTAAGCATAAGGATTTCAGTGTTTCCCTTACTGTTATCCTTGGAAAAGTTTATTCCTTTCAGTGAATACCTCATACTTCTAGTGCCCATTTCTGCCCTTTAAAATTGGCCAGGGGCTGTCTTTGGGTAATAAGTTACACTCCATATAGGCTGATGCACAGTAGCTAACTTCCCAAGCTGTGTGGTGAGCCATGCCATGTGTTGGGAGGTGGGAATGAGCAGCTAATCTCCTCTTTTTCTGAACAGTATTGACCCAGAGATTTATTCTTCAGTTGGTATGTGGGATGGGGGTGGGGGGGAGTGATGGGCATTAATCCCATTAACATGAATAGGAGTAAAATTTATAAACCCCAGTACGCTGATGGAATACTAGTTTCTCTAACCTTTTTTGTTGACTAAGGCCCTGAAGTTCCTATCCAAATTGCCTGCAGCTATTCTTTAATTTCTATAATATCCTTTCCTATGATAAGGTGACCTCTGTGTAATAGTTGAACTGTATTTCCAGTATCTTTACACTGTCAGTATAAATGTTTTGACTTTTACTCAATACCTTGATTTATGCATACTAGAATTGTTTGTATTTTTACTGTAGTTAAGCGTGACTGGGTGCTCAGATACTGTAAGGATGGGGACCGTATAACTACCTCGATAGAGATGGATTACTAGAGCGCGTACCAAATGTATTTTTAGAGCTTTATCCACCACTATCCCAGATGCATCTCCTGATCAGTGTTTTATAATCTATGACCATGGAAACTGAATTGTGATTTTTTTTGGTCCTTGCCTCGTTACCTTGTTTCTCTAAACAGAAATCCGTCTTTCTCATCTGCGTTTATTCCCAGTGTTTCCTGACTTCTTCGTCTGTATTGAATTCCCCTTGAAATTGTGTCTCATCAGCACATTTCATCAGCTTACTGCATAATTCTTTCTTACAGGTTACCGATGTTTAAATTGAACAAAATCTGTCTTCAGGTTAATTAGAGCTGCATGAAATTTTAGAGATGCAAATGGTTGGCAAAAGGTCACAAATTTTGACTTACAGTGAATTTTTGTATCTGAGCCTGATGAGTCATCCCTCAATCTCATTAACTGATTGGTTCATGCCAATCAACCAGGGCTCAGCCAATCCACAGATAAAGGTCTAACCAGGTGACCCCAAGGCCAGGGATATAGGTTCCAAGGAGAGCAGCCACTCCAGTCTGCTCAATGTCGCTACCTCACCAGCTTCCTCTCCTCTGCTTGGTGGTTCTGACATGCTGCTCCCATCCTTGTCTTGTTCCAACTCTGTTCTTGGTTCCTGATTCCCACTCTGACCCCTGACTCTGGTTCCCAGCCCAACCACTAGGCTTGAGCATGCACTTCTCAGTTTCTGAAATAGTGTCTGATACACCTCATCTCCTAACAGCTGATAGCAAAACTATGTGAGAAGTGGGCCTTAGGCCCCTGGCTAGTCTAGGCCCAACCATTTAAAAAGATAATCTCTTTCTGGAGGCCTCTTATCCTTTGGGCTGGTATTTCATCACCCTATTTCCCTTATAGCCTCTTTTTTTTTATTTAAGTCCCCAGTTTTGGGGGCAGGTGTTTAAGTGCCATGTCATACCTTTTTAGAAAGTGCAGGTAAATGATTAGGTGATATTAAGGCCACCATGCTTTGCTATTCCTTCATTGATATTTTCGGCATTCCACTATTCTGTCCTCAATTTGCTTTCCAACTGTCTTCCCTGTGAACGTCATCAGACTTTTTGGTCTGTCATTTTCTAATCATCAACATTGCATAATATGTCAGGAAATATTGTAAATATTTACAAAGACCCCACATCATAAAAAACTAAGTATCATAGAGCTTCTTGAGCCAACCACAATTTCATCCCATCTAGTAATATGAACATCTCTAGCAATAGCAAGGGAAAGAAGAATGAAGCACTAGAAGGATTTTTTTGTGTGTGTGGCTCACCTGAAGTTGCAGAATATCCGGTCGTTACACACGTCTTATGGAAAAAAACAATACTTATTTTAGGTGCTCAGTAAGCTGCTACGGTATGCCACTGATGTCTTCGTCCAAGCAGCTCAATACCTTGCACTGCTTAGAAATCATAGGGTGCCACCTCCATTTGGATGCTGTTTGCCCCCTTGAAATTTTCACTGGTTCAATCTGCAGAGGCAAGAAACACAGAATTCCTTAAAAAGAACAGGAGTACTTGTGGCACCTTAGCGACTAACAAATTTATTAGAGCATCAGCTTTTGTGGGCTACATCCCACTTCATCGGATGCATAGAATGAAGCATATAGTAAGAAGATATATACACACACATACAGATAAGTTAGAAGTTGCCACACAAACTGTGAGAGGCTAATTAGTTAAGATGAGCTATTATCAGCAGGAGAAAAAAACTTTTGTAGTGATAATCAAGAGGCCCATTTAGACAGTTGACAAGAAGGTGTGAGGATACTTAACTTAGGGAAATGGATTTAATATGTGTAATGACCCAGCCACTCCCTGTCTCTAGTCAAACCCAAGTTAATTGTATCTAGTTTGCATATTAATTCAAGCTCAGCAGTTTCTCACTGGAGTCTATTTTTGAAGCTTTTCTGTTGCAAAATTGCCATAGAATTCCATAGATACTCCCCCCCCCCACCCCCCAGCACGGAGCTGGCTGGCTGTGGCAGGCGAATGCACTTTAAACTCCTAAATGGCATGTTTTTCTGTACAACAAGGTGCTCTGGAGTTCTTGGTGCCCCTAAGTAATTATTTTTCCCTGTTTTACAGATGAGGCATCTAAGATACCAAAGGGTTACAAGCCACATTGTACCTTTATAGCATTGGAAGATGGGGATCAAGTGCTATGGGGAGGGGGAAGAAGGCTCCCATAGCACCGAGGCACACAGGGAGCATGCCTTTTAAGATGGTGCTCATGCCTTCCCCTCCCACAGCTAGCCAGTTCTGCTGCTCAGTGCTTGGGGAAAGGGTGGGCTATGCACTCAGATTTGCCCCTCTATTTCAATAGACAGAGCCCAAAAACACAAAGGGGCATTTTGCGGGTGCAAATTGAGCCTTTACAAAAGGAATGCTGCCTCTCTGAAAAAGCCCTGTTTCATTGAAGGGGGAGAGACAAAACCTGGCTGAACATTGCTCAGAATGACAGGTTTCAGAGTAGCAGCCGTGTTAGTCTGTATTCGCAAAAAGAAAAGGAGTACTAGTGGCACCTTAGAGACTAACAAATTTATTTGAGCATAAGCTTTCGTGAGCTACAGCTCGCTTCATCGGTGAGCTGTAGCTCACGAAAGCTTATGCTCAAATAAATTTGTTAGTCTCTAAGGTGCCACAAGTCCTCCTGTTCTTATTGCTCAGAATGTCTCCATGAGATTCAGGGAAGGAGTTCCCACTGAGAAGAGAAACAACAATGGAAAAAAATAATCAATTGCAGCATTGTATCACAAGCTGAGTACATTGTCATTTAAATAGCCATAGTTGAGCTGATTAAGCCATTCTGATAATAATGGCACAAAATCTGAATATTTACAATGAGCTAAAAGTATCTGCAGTTTTCCTAGAGGTTCAGTTTTCCCGGAGAAAGAGCAACAAGAGATCTGTTTTCTTTCATTCTGCACTGCAGTCTTATTGTGCAGAATGCAACATTTGTGGCATTGTGTTATGATGATGCAACTTCAAATGCTATGAAATGGCAGCCTAAAAACCCATCAAAGAAATGTGCAAATCAAGTTGTTTTACTGGTATGATACCTCCATAAGAAAATTTTCCAGAAACCTTCAAAGAATCATATTTGCATATTAGTATCCCTTGTATCTGTGTTTCTCAGTTTTATTTATATTTCATAAAATCCCCCTACTGTATTTTCACCTTATCATAATGTTCCTTAAGCTTGTTGCTTGTCATTGTTTTCTGTTTTGTAGTTTGGAGCCAGTGATACGTACCTGCTTTCAGCAGTGTTGACTGATTCAATTTCCAGGTTTCCTTTTTTGCATCTATGAACCATGGCAGCAAAAAGCAGAAGGTCAGTGCCGTAAAGAAAAGACTATTAGTAGTGGATAACAGTGCTCTTAATTGTATCCTGCCTCTAAATTACAAGAATGCTTTTAATATAGCATTTTAATAGCAATGCAGAATATGTGTTTTTGCTAGGTTATATCTATCCAGAAGACCTCTTTATTCTGGAAGCAAGCATTAAACATTAATCATATCTTATTCTGAAAAATAAATGTTCAAATTAAAAGCTTCTCTAGTGGTGTCTAATCAGAATGACTATAGTTATATCTTGGTAGTGTTGTAAATACTCCTTATTGATCACAGGGTTTGATGCCAAGTTTTGTGAATGTAAGAGATGACAAATCCAAATGAGACTTTTGTACATTTCAAAACTGTTCATATTGAAGATGAAAAGGAAACTTCTTTGAAAATTGAAGCCATGAATCATCAGAGTAAAGAAAGCACACTGTTTAGCATTTCCCATAAACCTAGGTGCAGCTGTCTTATTGGAAGAATAATTCAAAGCAGAGGAATACAGTTAAAACTTTGAACAATTTGTGGTAGAGAGTTTTTACTGGCACTATATAGCTCTTTGTATGTCAGTTTTAAAAAGAAGAAATAGCAGAAAGGGCTCTAATCTATCCCTTCTGAAATACCCTGGTAATTGATTTTTAAACGTTTTTCTGTGAACTGAGTACAGAAAACTGAGTATGAAGGTAGCCTACTGACAAAAACAAGAAATTGCATAGAAGTTTCTTCCAGAGATGTTTCAAAGCACTAATCCTGCTATCTGATCCAAGAAGCTCTGCCTTACAATTTCTCTGTTTTGAAATGTAAATTGATTCACTGAATCATTTAACTTTACTTTATCTGATTATTATTAATATTATACTGAGGGATTCACGAATATTGAGAATTAAATTTCTTTACAGCTCTCTTTCAGAATGGGAATATATTCATTTACAATCCGTAATTATCAGCTGTAATAAATGGACTGTCCCTGTGTATTGCAAACTTCCTTAATTTAACTATATTTACGGACCTACTTATAGCAACCGGATTTAGTTTTTTTAAAAATGGTCCATGTTTCCATTTCAAGGAGTTTATTTAAGAAAAAAACGTTGTATTGCTATCCCAATTGTTCTCTTTTTTTGGCTTGCTTATCTGTGGATTGATTTGATCTCGGCATACCTTTTCACTTAGCATGTCCCCATTGCTTCAGATATATTGTTTGTTCTTGATTTCTTTCCTTTACCATAGTTTCTCTCCTTTTACTTTATCATTTCCATTTATTTTTCTCGTATCTGGCATATTTTTAAACTGAAACAGAATTTATCCTTGTGATGAGTTGTGTCTGTCTTTACTAGCACCTAAAGTCACCCCATGGAGTTTCCAACCTTCACATTTAAAGACATAAGGACGGCCAGACTGGGTCAGACCAAAGGTCCATCTAGCCCAGTATCCTGTCTTCCAACAGTGGCCAATGCAGGTGCCCCAGAGGGAATGAACAGAACAGGTAATAATAAATTATCGCCCATGAGTGCTCCTTTAGCATCTCGATCGTCCAGTGGCCCCACTGGTTGTTTAGCAGGCTTCTTGCTTCTGATGCACTTAAAAAAATTTTTGCTTTCACTTTTTGAGTCTTTGGCTAACTGTTCTTCAAATTCTTTTTTGGCCTTCCTAACTATATTTTTACACTTCATTTGCCAGAGTTCATGCTCCTTTCTATTTTCCTCACTAGGATTTAACTTCCACTTTTTAAAGGATGCCTTTTTGCCTCTTACTGCTTCTTTTACTTTGTTGTGTAGCTACAGTGGCACTTTTTTGGTTCTCTTACTGTTTTTTTTTTTAGTTTGGGGGATACATTTAAGTTGAACCTCTATTATGGTGTCTTTAAAAAGTTTCCATGCAGCTTGCAGGGATTTCACTCTAGTCACTGTACCTTTTCATTTCTGTTTAACTAACCTCCTCATTTTTGTGTGGTTCCCCTTTCTGAAATTAAATGCTACAGTGTTGGGCTGCTGTGGTGTTTTCCCTGCCACAGGGATGTTAAATTTAATTATATGATGGTCACTATTGCCAAGCGGTCCAGCTATATTAGCCTCTTGGACACGATCCTGTGCTCCACTTAGGACTAAATCAAGAATTGACTCTCCTCTGGTGGGTTCCAGGACCAGCTGCTCCAAGAAGCAGTCATTTAAGGTGTCAAGAATCTTTATCTCTGCATCCCTTCCTGAGGTGATATGTATCCAGTCAATATGGGGATAGTTGAAATCCCCCATTATTATTGACTTTTTAATTTTAATAGCCTCTCTGATCTCAATGAATTTGCGTCACTTGTTTTCTATAGAGATGGTAAATCGTAATTATAATTTCAGATTGCTGTGTCTGTATCCAGCTGTGCATATGAATGTTTTTGCTCAGGATATACGTTTGTGTGTTTATTTTTTAATCCCAAATTGCATAATTCATGCTCCAAGACATCTGAAATAATTAATTTATGTTTACATGGACACCTGTGAAATGCTATACAAAAAACCTGTCCTCTTGCCCTTTCTTTGCTTAGTTCCATGGGAATTTCCGAAACATAATGTTATGTTAGAACTATTCAAGCTTAAATTTTCCTTTTATACCTATCCTATTCAGAGTAGATTCCCAAAGACAACATGTAAAGTGAGGGACATGAAATTTTACAGTCCTCCTGTTTTTCTTTCTTCATGAATTTGTAACAAGTACTGAAAAGCTGAGGATTTTATATTTTAGCCATACTTTCTTTCCTGAAGATTTCAGCAAGTGAATGTTTAAAAATATCTTTTTACGTGTGAAGCTGAAATTTGATAAAGCTGTTTTTGCCTCCGTGGAGACATGAATTTCCTTAATTCTTTTAATAGCTGAATTTCTGTAACAAAAATGTTATAAAACCAAAATAAATAAATAACCCAATCTTACATTTAAAAGTCTGATTGATTAAATCCACACACAAAGCAAGAAGAGTCAGGGTTTTGGATAAAACCTCTTCCAGAACTCTTCTGTGATGGGGAAGAGAATACAGGCCTCTCAGATCTTGGTTCCTACACCAAAGTGAGACAACATTAGGTTACAAGGGAGAAGCTTGAACCCTGGGGAATCCATCTAGGTGCTCAAGGAGAAAAGGCTGGACTCAACAAAGTTATAAAACAGCAGCCAGTATGGTACTTTTGGCTCCTATTTCTGCTCTCTAGAGGTCAGCACTCCAAGCCTGGCCAGGCTTCTGTCAGGAGCATACAGTTCACTTTACATTTTGGCTTGTGGATGTTGTGTCTGAACAACCATGAGCTGACTGACCACCTTAGTCCAAGCTTATGGTAACTTGGCTAGCTGAGAAAATTAGCCAGGCTTCTCTGTGAAAAGAGGCTTTTAAAATGCCTTTTAAAATGGTCTGTTGCTTTTTGCCACATCAAACTACTGTTGTGTACTGAAGTGTATGCGATACATCTTTCACTGTTCTGAGGACCATGCTATGACCATGAGTCTGCAAAGGGATCTGTGTGGGGGTCAGGGGTTACTCGGACAATTACCCATGTAGTTGCCAATGCGGATACCTATTGACTTAAGAGCCGTCTGAAAGCTCAGAGTTTTAGCCTTCATACTTGGTAGGTTTAATTAGGATTTTAGTGTTACTTTGACAGATTTAGTGATCCATTATCCTTTTAAATATTTGCTATAAATAAGAAATTCTCTCATGGAAATGCATGAGAATTGATGCAATATAATAACATATCACATAAACATGTAGGTAGGTCATGTGTAAATAATACAATATTTTATCATAACACTACTGACTCTGAAATTACCCCATGGGCGGTGCATGAACCCCCACTTTGGGGAAGCTAGCCCCCCCAGCTCTGCTCCTTCTGCCCCCTTTCTCCTGCTGGAGCCCTGAGACGCCCCTCCCCCCAGCTGGAGGAGCTGCAGCTGACCTGTCCCAAGCCCTGGCCCACCTGTCCCAGCTGCCTTGAGCCCCAGGCCACTGGCAGGCCCACCTGAGCACCGCCCCGAGTCCCAGGCCACCAGCTTGAACTGAGTCCCCACCGGCTTCGGGGGAGAAGGCGAGTGAGGGTAGGGTCTCAGGGTGGAGGATGGGTGAGGCCGCAGCCTGGGTTGGGGAGGCTTAGCCTCTCCTGGCCTATTATACCCACCTGCCATGAATTACTCTAATAGGTTGTTGTTTTTAGTGCACACTTTTCCCTGTTTACCCCACTAACTCAGATCATTTTTGAGGCCAAACTTAATTTCTTCTTTGTGTAATTCCCCTATAGGTGCTCCCCTTCAATCAAAGATTTTTGACAGTAGTGCCCATTCAGTCTGCACACGTACCCTAGCCATCCTCATGCCCCTCAGTGAGGGTTTGTAGGGCTGTGAAGGACAAACTGCCTCAGTTCCTTCTCAACCGCCTCAGCCTGAGATGGAGTGTTTAGTGGTGCCTGCTTATTTAGCTATCTACCCTGTCTGTACTTTACAGTGTAGTTAATATTTAGTATTCGTTTTAATAGTTTTAGTTTTTGTTTGGAGGGGATGTTTCCAGAAGAGGCTTCCACAAGGGGCTCTTCCCACCCCATCTTTCCTTCTTCAAGGGAACTCTACTTCTCTGATGGGGCATGTCTCAATCCCCAGGATTCAAGTATTATCTCGCTTGCCAGGAGTCCTTCCTAGTTAGTAACTGCGATTCACACTATCTGCTGCTTAGGGGATGCTCATGTGCTACCCAAGTGCAGATCTCCTCAAGATTCAGGAGTCCTTCCAGGAAAGACCAGGAGATAACGTTTTGACTCCTCATGAGGGAATGCTCCCTTCCACTCATGTCAGACTCAGGCCTGGATAATGTCCTGCACCTCTATACAGTGGTCTTCAAGTGACCACAGCATCTCATCTAGTTTTGCAGATCTTTGCAGGAGAGATCTGTGGGTGATAGTGCTAAATCTTCTGCTAAGAGGAGCTCCAGATCTCCTCAGAAAGAAACTGGCCCTAAGAGACCTGTTGTGCCAGAGACCTTGCACCTCACAAAGGTTACCTCCCCACACCCATGCATCAGCCTCAAGTGGATAGCACCCATCTTAGCACAAACCCAGAAATGGAGGCTAAGTCTGTTAAGCCTAAAGAGAAGGTTTCACAACAGAGTAAGGGACATATTCTCATAGACATAAGGACAAGTTATCTATGTTTAAGACTGTCCTAAAAAGAAGGGATCCGTCCTCAACCCCATTAAAGTCAGAAGAGCCAGCACGCATGGGCACTAAGGTCTTAGGACCTACTAAGTCATCTCAACAAGAGAGGGAAGCACACAAGGATACGGATCTGACTGCCCAACGCTGGCTCTGGTGTTGAAGATGCAGGGTAGACCGCTTCTGGTGCTTCCATCCACTTCAGGAACTGAGGCGGTACTGATAGCGATGCGGCCCCAGAAGGAGCTGACCACCACGGTGACCAGAGAGGCTGTGGCTCTGCCAGTGTACTCTGCTCATACTCTGTGACAGTCAGGGACATACGACTCCCCAGAAGACATCTTTGCTCTCCCCTATCTGCATTCACCACTTCTATCAAGTGAGTGTATGTTCTAGAATATTGTTACTTTGGGGGAGTCAATGACAAAGAGACCGAGTCATTCGCCCATTCTACCTTCCAGCCTTGAAGTGCAGCCATTGGTACCATCAGACCCACCAAAGATCACGGATCTGGCCTTCTCTTCCAGTGAGTTGGAGGCTCTGTGGGAGACTCTGTGGCACCGAGGAGAGGCAGCTCCAGACAGAAGTCCTAATTCCCAGATACATTAATGGGACTATATCAAGTTACTAAAATTATTATTTTATTACATAATTCTTGCTGCTTCCACTCAGACCAGAAATATCACAAAGGTAACTTTTCTTGAGGTATTATGGCACTTCTGCTTTCAGTCCCATTGCAATCAAGGAAATGAAATAAAAATATCTGTAAAACTTAATATAGAAAAGTTAATTGTTCCAAATTCATTTCTTGGGTTCAGTTCAAGTTTAAGGCAAATTTCTTATCTGAACCCATTTCACCCATCCCAATTACACTTCTTACACTATACTATCTTTCTTGATAGCCATTCATTCATTCCATAAGGGGAGGGGATTTCTGGAAGTGGAAAAGCTGCATAATGGTAGATAATAGCTTGTGCCCAGATTGTGCCTTTAAGATTCATGGGTGAAGAGGACTACTGTGCAAGACTTGCTCTGGTCCTTATGCATCACTTAGTTCCCACATGAACCCTGGAAGCAGAGTTTAAGTGGTTAGTTGGCCTTGATTTCCCCTTGGGATGGAGCTCTGCATAGGGTGAATTTGACTTGCTGTTGAGGGAACACAGATTTCCTCTGCTTGGAAGTGGGGAGGGGCTGTCAACAGCTTCCCACAGCATCATCCCACCTACCCCATGGAAAACAATGCTGTGTTACCTTTTCAGTGCTGTTCCCCTGGACTGAAGGGTGATCTTGGGGTCATCTGCCCTCCAGGGAGTCATTGGCATTGTGGCTTCATTGGAGCTGTGCTACCAGAGAACAAAGAGAGAGGGCAGAAGAATGCAAGGTATCTGCATGGATGACTCTTGCATCTGGTGGATCCCAGGAGACCCTCTCACTTCTGAAAGTGAAGCATGGCTGATTCTCAAGGGGCAGGAGGACAAATAACATCCCTCCAGAGAATTTGCTGAAGATAAATTCATCTTTCCCTCAAGCTCTTTCCCATGTATTTTGCTGGGAGAGGAAGCTCTGGTTTTGAATACTTTGTGTCTATTTACTGGCTTAGGAAATCCACCTTCTTCTGAGTCCCTGGTGTTTACTGAACCAGTGTGGTTCATCTCTGATGGCTGAGTAGCTATTAATTTGAGACAAAAGAGACAATCTGCTGTTTGAATCTGTTTGGCATGTGTAATACAGTCAAGAGTTGCAGGAGTCCTCACCCAACCTGTCACTGCAATTTAAAAAGAGATATTTTGGAAGACTGAATAGGGTTGGTTGGTTTGATGAGTAGCCTTCTGAGATGAGAATGGGATTTCTGTGTACTGGAATTGTTTACCCATCTCCTGAATCAGAGCAGGATGTTCCTGAGATGTCCCATGCAAGCACTTACATAGTGGGAACTTAACTTGCTGAGCTCAGAAGAGCAGCACAAAATGAAACACAATTATTCCCAGCTTGATGGAGTTTCTCTTCATTTAGCATATCATTAAAGTATCCATCGTTATAAATGACTATTCATGTGGGGACAAATGACTTACTCAGGACCACATTGTGCCCTTAAAATCCAGGCTTAAACGGGACCCCCTCTGCACACATCTCCCCCTCTATATATATTGAACAGGATTGTTAGCTGTCTCTGCAGCAAAATTCACCCTTCCTCAGGAGGTCTGAGAATACACTGTGTAGGAGAGAGATGGCCAGGAATGATGCATGTCAGCCTCTGTCATCCAACAGAAAGTAAATATGGCCAGAGGTCACATTGATTTCTCTATGGTGCCTATTCTGAACTGGGCAACTTCATTAAAGGAATTCCCTGGGGTAGGTCTCATATGACAGCCAAGGCAGACCATACTGGCAGCCCATAGCTTGTTGGGAGGAACAGACACTCAATGCAGATGGCTTGTGTCTCAGAGACCGATAGGGATTATAAACCAGACCCCACCAGTCTCTTTCATGGTGGCGGGGTTCACAGATCCTGTCCCACTGATGGAAGAATTCAGAGGAAACTACATAAGTTTGCTACCCTCTGGGTTAGTGTTTCCACATAAGATTATAAATCTGCCCCTCAGTTTTCACTCAGACTCCCACTGATTCTGAGTAAAAGCTGTGTAAAGACCTTGAGGTTTGGCCCGTGGGTGGTTAAAGACTCTGGCAGGATTAGGCATATAAAGAAATGCCATTAGATTAACTCATTCCATGGTATTGCCTACTGTCAGAGCTGCAGATTTGCTTCATTGCATTAGGTGTAGCTGTGGGCATGCTGCCATCCAGCTCTGCTGCTGACTTATCCCACGACTGCTGAAGGCCAAATAATCATCATCATTTCAAGTTGATAGCACAGTATATTTCCCCAGGGAATGCTATTCAAATTAAATCAGTCATGCTAAGCGTGATTTTATAATTATATAAAGAGAGCCCTCTACTCTAGTTATTTTTTTAAAAAAACAACTTTTGCATCATATCAAATGGTTACTGCCCTCTTTACATTATTTCCTACCCACAAACCCCGATACTCTGTATGTTCCTTTATTTGAGAAATTCATTATTCTGATAATTACCACATGTAAGTAGAGTTGTATCAAAATAAGAACAAATGTAAATTAAATAATCTGTTTACAATGTCAGTGTGATGGTAGGTACTAACAAGCTCTAGCTGCTGTTCTGTTGGTAAAGGAAATTGGCCATGGCATTCATTAGCATACTTTCAAATACACTTCATATTGAGGAGGGCCTGATTATGCTGAGAACTACCTTGCTAGGCAAGCAGTGCCATGTGGATCTCATTACACTACACAGAGAAAAAGGTATTACTCAGTTGGAGTAAGGGAGGCAGAATCTGGCCCTATGAAATTTTTAAGAATTATTAGTACTGATAGTTGCATAAACTGAAGTATGTGGGTAATTGCATTGGATCACTTATATGACAACAGTTACATATGTGCTTAAGAGCTTGGCTGACATGGGACCTGAGCTGGGGCCTAATAGGGGCCTGTCTCCAGCACAGGCAAGAAATGATCGATATGTGATACATCATCATAAGGCTACTTCTTTTTTTACTGTTTATTCCATTGGAACCATTTCATTTGCAAAATTTTAGATAAAATAACAGTCTGAGTGGTACAGGAAGAGATCATCACATCGGCCTTTTCTCCTAGATCTTGCAAACTGCTGGACATTTACAAATGCTCTGAGAGAAATAGGAAAGTACCATCTCGGAGGGGTGAAACATTTTTGAGAATAGGTGGCAGTGATTGCAAAGGGAATCAATGAGAATTGTTCTGCCTTTTGAATGGTGTGAATTTTATCTCTTTTATGAATCAGGAGATAGTCTTCTGCTCCTTACATTCTCTACAGAAATAAAAGAACTAAAAATATACACTACTTATACCTACATCTGCTTCAAACTTTAAACATTTTTATTAAACGAGTTAATGATTAGTGACTAGCGGGCCATGTACCAAAATATTAAGTTAACCTTTCCTTTATATATGTAGTTTTATTCCATTGCCAGGCAATAAGTAGAAACCAGTGACACAGACTGTGTAATCTTTCATTGGATTAGCTTGAGTTGAGACAAATTCAGTGGCATGCTGATGAACTTTGTTAGTGTGCCCTTCAGTCAGTCATTTTCCTGTACTGTGGGCTACTCAAAGATTAATATTTTTTCTAGTAATTATAAAAGTTTCCTCAAGTAAAAGCCATAACATATAAGAAAAGGGAACTTTTTAGATAGCTCTGAATGTGATTTTTCAGAGAATGTGCCTTCCGGATAGAGTACTTTTGCAGTGAGTTAACCTCCTTATCTCCTTCATTCCCTCTCTTCCATAATGTCTTCCTCAGGAATTTTGGACAGAGGAAAAGACAAGGTGTTAAATAAAGGAGCTCTCTGGCTGCTAACAAAATGAGGAGTGAAATTTGTGTTTCAAGTGTCACGGTGGATGCGTGGTGGGGTTTTTTGGGGGGGCGGGAGTGTTAAATTCCTTCTGTGGAAGATCCTTGAAATAAAACATCTCACACTGACACTTTTGCTTTTTAAGAAAGGGGGAAAAATGATTTAAAGTCCTCAGCATAATTATAGCCTGTTCCAAAGGTAGGGACTGGGAATTGGGGTTCTATTCCTAGTGCTGTCACTGACTCACTGTGTGGTTTTTAGGCCAAGTCTCTTAAGCCAACATTTCCAAACTATATATATCTAAAGTGAAGCACCTAAAGCTGTATATATGCACCTATAGTAAAGTGACCTTATTTGTTTTGTTTGGTTTTTTTTCAGAGCTACGAACAGTTTTTTGGTCCTTCATTCGGAGACTCTAGAGAGTGGGGGAGAGAAATTTCTACATCTTACAGAAGGATAAGGTAGTTATGAATAAACTCTTTTTTCTTAGGAATTCTCTTTTCAAGAGTCATCCATGTCTGTTTCAGCAGATCCTCCAGCCTTCCAAATATCAACTCAATTCAGCTTCCCCATTTTGTTCGCTGTTGGACAGAGAATGCATAACTTCTGCCTCTCATCAAAAACAAGCTTTTTTTTTTATCTTCCCCTTTCCAGCATTAATCCTCAAGGTTCTTCTCAAATTGAAATCAAATTACACAGTGACTTCAGTGTTATTGGCATGGAAAGAAGACTGTACTTTCCCAGATACCAGTTACTAGCAGTGCGCAAGCCAGTTTGCTATATTTCACCCTTTTGCTCTTCTCCCATTGTAAAACTTGCATTACAGTAACATGCACTAATAATTCTGACGCTCTCATCAAGTAGGCCGTATGCTGTACACAGAGACTCCTGACCCTATGCAGTCTGTCAGTGCACACCTTGAGAGAAAGTCACATACATAGTTGCATCAGAAGAAATGTTTACTCCTTGTGTGTGTCTCATCTGAGAAAAAGATGTAGAGAAAGCGGTTTGAATGTTTTGATGTATAATGTATGGGCCAGATCCTGGGTGCTGTTTTCTGGCCATCAACTTGCTGGTGCAAAGGAGCCACAAAGCCAACTTGACTGCTGTCTGAAAAGTGGTGTGTAGGGCCAGCCACCTCACTCCTGAACTGCTCCCAGCACAGAAAAGATGGTCTCAGGGATCTGAACCTCTGTGTGTTTTGCAATTTATATATTCTCTTGTAACTATGTTCTCTTATCTTGATGTGTCTAGGCGCAGCACATTTATAAAAACTGAAAAGAGATATAGCAGTACAGTGCCTAGCACAATGGGCTGTGGTCCTGGTCCCATGACTGGAACTCATAGGTACTGTCACAGTACAAATAATAACAATGAACCTTCCAGAAGAAAGCGTTGAAACATAATTGTTGCTCACTCAAACCATTTGTGTCAGCTCTTCATGATATAAATATTGGACACCAGTGACTGGTTGGTTTCCTCTTGTGTGGAAATAGCCACATTTCAAGCCATTTCCTTGGCACAGGATATTTTTCATTTATTAGCCTGTAATTGCAAATGTGCCTCGTTATCCATTAAATGTGTTAATTAAGCATTCTCTTAATTACAGTGATTACAATTTACTTAGTTTAGTGACATATTCCTGAGATTCCAGTGGACTGTGGCATCAGTTTATTGTGTTCTTTTCACAAAGCATTTAGAATGCCTCCTTCCAAATTTCAGGATTCTAACTAACAATATTTCATAAGTTTGTTTATACTCTGGATCAGTGGGTCAGTAGCACTACTGAATTTAGGGGGAATCTGTATTTATATCTTTAATTTGGATCACTAAATATAACATAGTGCCATGACTGGATTCAACAGGAAGTGACAGATGCCTACTACATAAGCATCTTCTGAGAATTTAGTCTTTAACTATGTTTGTGTCTGTCTCAAAAGATACCTCTCCTTCTTTATATGGTGCAGGAAAAGGGTTGAAGTCGCATGAGAATAGAGTAATAGGGATCTTCAGGAACCTGTATGAATAGGACTAGTGGTTGGATCAGATATGTACACATAGCAAACCTGTGGTTGGATGTGTAGGGGTAAGTAAGGAAAAGCCAAACGAACCCAGTATCAACATTCACTTAAAACCTGGTAATTAGAGCTGGTCCTGAGCTACAAAATTTGGATCAGAACCTACACGATTCCATAGTATGATGGGCGTTTGGATCTTGGTCCTCTAGACTTTTATGTCTTTTGCTGCTGCTGCTGAAACCTTTTTAAATCTGTTTTGTGAACGCTACCTCAGAAGTTGAGCTTTGGTCCCATTTGAAATTCTTGTGTACTGTGAAATGGTTCATCCATCCTGATACCTATAATTTGGGAAGCAGTCTCCCCATGAATCATCCTTGCTGCCGAAAACCGCCAGTGATGCGAACCCCGGCCAATCAATATTTTGAAAAACTCTGAAAATGTTTTTCTTCCCATGGAGGATTCTGACTTTAATATGTAAATATATAAACAGACGATAAAAAAAAAAAATCTTGGGACCCTTCCACTCAACCAAACATATCTATACAGGGAAAAAGTAATCAGGTAGCTTGGTGAATTCTGAGGCCTGAGGTGTCAGCTATAACCTCTGGTCCCTACTCCACAACAATTTTTTTTCCCATTATTTTCTCTCATTTTGTTTCTTTCTTGCCTCATTTAAGTGTTAGGAGCTGAAGAAATCAAATAAGCTGAGCATTTACCAAATAAGCTGAAACTAGCATACTTGTTGCTTAGGGCAGCCTACAGCTGATAGATAGTGCAATGAACTAAAGACAGATGGAACTATAAACCTCATTCTGCACCTAAATTCTGTTCCCATACACATTAGTGATCTCGTTAATATCCTCTGCACTGACAGCAGTATGTAGTGTAGTGCTGAATTAAAGAATGTTTGAAATGAAGAAAAAGGAACCCTGCAGCAACAGACTTGGACTGGAGTTTGTCCTGGGCTTCTAATGACCAATATGGATTTCTAGTGGCAGGAGATGCTACTGTGGATGCTATTTAGAAACATGAATATACCCGGGCGTCTAGTTCAACTACCACCTCTGCCTTTGCTTAGGGCTTTGCCTCTTGTTCTGTAATGCTGCTCTTTAGGGTTACCCTCCCTTTAGAAATGAACATTTTCTTGTTTTATAAAAAAATGTGCATTTTATTAAAATGTTGAAGTTTATGATAAAAATACAAATAAAATGTTGGTAATTGTGCAAAGTCACATTACCCAAAACACATTGAATAAATGTTTGGATCAACTTCTTTACAAATGATTAGAAATGAGAAAGCAGTGGTGGGAACCATACCTTCAATATTGCATTATTAGTGCTCAAAGTATTTCAAATATAAGACACTTGCAATACATTAATCTTCTGCTGTCACCACATATCAGGACTCACCGCTGGCTGGAAAATGAATGACTTGAATATACTCACACGCATGCACAAACACCCCACCTGGCTGTGGAGTGCCACTTGGAAGTTGATACATTTCAACTGGACTCCCTGCCACAAGAGATCAGGGCTCTGTATTTAGACAGAGCCATGTGAAGAAGGCAGAGTTCATGCTATCTTCAGTGCATCACACAGAACCCTTTGCCGTGAAAATATTAATATACTTTTCACTGTAGGTTCAGTACTGGAAACCCTTTACTACTCGTGCTCCCAGTCATGCAGATCTCACTCAGAGGTGGTAGTGCTGGAGAATGCGACTAGTTTTATGAAAAACCATAGGCTACTTATGTAAGTGGTGTTTGCCAGGCTGGACCCCATGTGATTCTCTCTGACGAGTAGTTCTCTTGAAATGAGTGGCTCATGAAGGCTGTTCATGTGAATGAAAGTTAGCAGGATAATCTTAAATAGTAAAACATTGGACTGTATTGCAGTAGGTAGTGAAGTGATTCTTGTATGCACAATTACACTTATTTTTAAAAGGGGGCCTACCTAGCCTTTCTTTTTGCATTAGCAAATTTGGGCGCTGTTTTAGAAGCCCCGAAAGTCCCAATTCTAACTGGCACTTTGCTCCTGGCTCTACAGCAGGGAGCCTGGAATCCTGGGATGGTCTCCTAGGGTCCGTAGCTCTGCCATATCGACTGCCTTAGACCAGAGACCCCAGGGCTTCCAGACTCCAAGGCCAGTCAGCTCCCTGAAGGATGTGAAGGTGGATAATGAGGTTTGTGGTTTGCTTTGTGAATGTTTACTGGTTGCTCCTCCAAAGTATGAGGGACAGTGGGAATGTTTTGGATCAAATTCATTTACCTTTTAGGTGTCAATGAAATGTTGTCACAGTTATTGTGTGACAAGAGTAGCCTGTACTGAATATGCCCTGAATGAAGAGCCACCATGAACAAAACCTTAGTCTGGCACCACTGGATAGTGGAGCTTGGACATGAGCCAGACAGAGGGGAGTGGGGTTCCTACCTTCCGGCAAGGAGGTAGCACTGATGGCAGGGCTCTGATCAAAGAGTTTTATATTTCCTTAATTTCTCTCCCCTGAACGCTCTGAGGTAGTGGCGCCCCTTCACGGAAGTTGCAGGGGTCTGTAACAGAGCCGAGTGAGCACTGGTGAAGGTCCTTTTTCTCAACACCCATGAAGCTTTAATTGGTACAGCTAGGTTAGGTGGTAGTGCAGCACTCCCCCTAGGGGATGGAAGTGAATCTGCCTGAGTACACTCCATGACTCTGGGACTTCGTTAACCACTGTGAGTGAAGTGCAGTGGAGTAGGTGGGGGTCAGTGATGTGTTAAAGGGACACTTATTCATTGGATGTTCACACCAGCAGCTGGGGAAATGAGGCAAAGGACTAGTCCCAGAGATTCCATAGGGATAGGTGTTTTGCCTATTATTCAGGTTTATATATTCTTGATTTAATATTGTTGCATTTTTCTGAATTAATGCTGTGTTCCCTGCTTCCTTCATGTTTTCTTTGTTTCATACATAGACTCAGTGCTTTTGAGAGGGGAAGTATTACCCGGTGAGGGCACCCAGGGAAGGTATTTAGTTTTTCCCAGGTTTCCTGTATGGACACAAGTCCATGTGGTGCTAATTTCAAGAAGAACCCCTAGATATTTGGACCCAGACCTTTGTGCTACCAACCACATGCTGCAGAAGGAGTTACACTTACATTTAAGCTCTCAGATTTGACCTTCCAATATGACTTTGACATGACACTAATGTGATCATTCTGCAAGTCTGAATAGTTGGCTCTCTTGATTAGGATAATAATTTGTCCCTGGTAAGATAATTTATTTGGTAAAATGATTTACAAAGGAACCCATCCACACAGGCAATCCTCTCTACCTGAGATTAGTTCATTTGGGAACATATGTCTTCTTTCAGGGAGCAGTAACAGGTAAATCCAAGACTGCAGGTTCTGTTTCAGGTACACATGGGTTCTAGTTATTTAACTGTGAACAGGGAATGTTCAGTCAATAATAAAAGGATTTATTCCTTCACTTACATTGTTATCCTGCGTTTGTTTTTGGTAGTCCTGGCTGCTCATCAGCATTGCTGCCACTGAAGGGATTAAGTGACGTTATAGAGCCTTAGGACCCATCCGTGCAAACACTTGCTCATCCATGTAGTTTCACTGAAATCAGTTGTGTTACACATGTGAGTAAAGCCTCTGAATGAGAGTACATTTGCAGGATTAGGTCCTTATGTTAGAAAATGTTACTGTGTTGTTTGAGTCTGAGGAAGTTATTTACAGGTCAAATCTGACTCTGGCTCCTGCTGAAGTCAATGACATTTTGGGCTCTTACCAAAGTCAAAAATGGGAGTTAAAAGTTCTATGGAGGACTTTAACATCTTTACAGTGTTGCCACTGCAAATATTAAGATTAAGGTTACTGCACTATTCCCTTTCCTATACTAAGCAATGACATTTGTTATTTGCATCAGCAGAATTGTAAAGATTTTAATTGCAACTACTGTCTCCCAGGGTATTCAAGGTAGAATCGAGCCCTGGGTTCATTTGACCAATCACATCATATAACTCAGTAACAAATGTATGCTCTGGTCTTTTTTTGGTTTTATTTCCTTCCTTGTACTTCCCATATACAGCAAACAAAGTAAAACAAACCTTGAATAGTGCCATGGAGGTTATTTAGCTGAACAAAACACACACAAATTAACAGCAGATTCTCTCTGAAGATTTGATGTAGCCCCAAGCTGTGTGTTTAAAAAAAAGTTTCAGCTTTAATATATATATGAAAAACACATTAAATGTATATAAAATCTTTCACAACAAAGTCACAAGGTCATGATCAGTTATATGCACTGTATAGACTGACCATTAAAATGTAATAATACCAGTTCAAAGGGGCCTATATATACTGATTTCTGTTGTTAAGAAACTTAGAATAATAGAATCATAGAAGGGTTGGAGGTCATTCACCTTCAGGAGGTCATCTAGTCCAACCCCCTGCTCAAAGCAGGACCAACCCCAACTAAATCATCCCAGCCAGGACTTTGTCAAGCTGGGCATTAAAAACCTCTAAGGATGGGAGATTCCACCATCTCCCTAACTAATCCATTCCAGTGCTTTACCACCTGCCTAGTGAAAAAGTTTTTCCTCATATCCAACCTAGACCTCCCGCACTGCAACTTGAGACCATTACTCCTTGTTCTGTCATCTGGTACCACTGAGAACAGTCTAGATCCATCCTCTTTGGAACTCCCCTTCAGGTGGTTGAAGGCTGCTATCAAATCCCCCTCACTCTTCTCTTCTGCAGACTAAATAAGCCCAGTTCCCTCAGCCTTTCCTCGTAAGTCCTGTGCCCCAGCCCCCAATCATTTTCATTGCCCTCCACTGGACTCTCTCCAGTTTTTCCACATCCTTTCTGTTGTGTGGGCACTAAAAAATGGACGCAGTACTCCTGATGTGGCCTCACCTGTGCTGAATAGAGGGGAATAATCACTTCCCTCGATCTGCTGGCAATGCTCCTACTAATGCAGCCCAATATGCCATTAGCCTTCTTGGCAACAAAGGCACACTGTTGATTCATATCCAGCTTCTCATCCACTGTAATCCCCAAGTCCTTTTCTGTAGAACTGCCGCTTAGCCAGTCGGTCCCCGTTCTGTAGCAGTGCATGGGATTCTTCAGTCCTAAGTACAGGACTCTGCACTTGTCCTTGTTGAACCTCATCAGATTTATTTTGGCCCAATCCTCCAATTTGTCTAGGTCATACTGGACCCTATCCCTACCCTCTAGCCTATCTATCTCTCCCCCCAGCTTAGTGTCATCCACAAACTTGCTGAGGGTGCAATCCATTTCATCATCCAGATCATTAATGAAGATGTTGAACAAAACCAGCCCCAGGACCCACTCTTGGAGCACTCCACTTGATACCAGCTGCCAACTAGACATTGAGCCATTGATCACTACCCATTGAGCCCAATGATTTAGCCAGCTTTCTATCCACCTTATAGTCCGTTCATCCAATCCATACTACTTTAGCTTGCTGGCAAGAATACTGTGGGAGACCATATCAAAAGCTTTGCTAAAGTCAAGGTATATCACATCCACCATTTTCCCCATATCATGGGGCAGGTCCTCAAGGAATCCATTTTGAAGCACTTGGAGGAGAGGAAGGTGATCAGGAACAGTCAACATGGATTTACCATGGGCAAAGTCATGCCTGATCAACCTGATTGATGAGATAACTAGCTCTATGGGTATGGGGAAAGCACAACTTGCTCCTCAAACTCCTTTATCCTTTTTCCCAGAAGCACATAGTCTGCAGTGACCCACTCAAGGTGATTCTTGGTAGTATCATTGGTGCCCACATGGAGAAGTAGGAAGGGGTAGCGATCCGAGGGTTTGATCAGTCTCAGCAGACACTCTGTCACATCCTGAATTCTAGCTCCAGGCAAGCAGCACACTTCTCGAGTTTCCCGGTCTGGATGGCAGATGGATGACTCCGTCCCCCTTATGAGGGAGTCCCTGACCACCACCACCCATCTCCTCCTCTTGGGAATGGTGGCCTTGGAACCCCCATCCCTAGGACAATGCATCCCAAGTCTTCCGGTCGATGGGGTCTCCTTCTGATCCCTTCCCTCAAATGACTCTTCCAAACCATTCTCTGCTGTAGTACCTGTGCAGAGAGTCTGAAAATGGTTTCTGACCTCTATCTTCATTGGGGGTACACGGGTTCTTCTCTTTCTTCTTCTTGAGGTCACATGCTGCCATTCTGCACACATTCTTCTTCTTGAGGTCACATTCTTCCCCCATTCTGCACTGCCCTCTCGATTCTTCAGCATGCTGTGCCTGCAGTAGCAAACGCTGACTTCTATCCAGAAAGTTTTCATTTTCCCTGATGCAACGCAGGGTTGATACTTGGGTCTCTAGTCCTTTAAACTTCTCTTCCAATATGGAGACTAGCTTGCACTTCGTACAAAGTCACTTCTGTCCTCTTAGAGAAAGATAAACATGGTGCATCCTATGCAAGTCACAACAGCTGATTGCTCATTATCCATATTGTCTTCCTTCTAAAAGTCTCTTCAGATGTTGTCTTTACTGCTCACAGAAGCCTGAAAGGCAAAAAAAACCTCTGTGGGAACTTCCCGCCCAGCCGAACTCCCTCTGTTCACTTCTCCTCTGTTCTCAGTTCACTCGGTTCCACAACTGGCTGCTTTTTTACAAGGCTGCTGGCTTGAAGCAGTTGCCCCGGCTCAAAGCCTTCCCTACAATCAACCACTCAAGGCCCACCTGGAACAAGCACTCCCAATTTACGCTTTTCAAACAAACATACAAACACATGGTCAAACAGTCCCTGCAACTAGCACCAGTCAAACAAATGGTCACAGCAGCCAGACACCTTCTTACATGGCAAGTAGAATGGAAGTCCCAAATTGTTTCAGTACTTTACAATGTATCAGAAGCAGTTGCAGTGCTAGGCCCCAGTCCTGCTAGGATCACTTTTGATGCTAGCATGTTGGTGGTGGTCTACAATGAACAATAATAGTAATTTTGCCCCTTTCAAAGAGAATCATTATTGTCTTTTCAGACAAGTATTTCTTCGAGGTTTCTCCCAGTTTACCCTTCACTCTTTATTCTTCCACTAACACACCACCTATGCGAGATAGACGAGTCTGTGGTATTTGACCCTCCTGTCATCTTTCACTGCTGCTGCACTGCAGTTGTTACACAACTAGATATATACCAGATGTTGAATGAAAAGCTTGTTGATACCTAATACAAGAGGAAACTGTAGATCCTGGGAAGAGAGAGAGAGCCACATTTTGTTATCTTGGGGTGGGAAAAAAACTAACTTTGTTTTTTTTGTTTTGTTTTTTTTATTCCTCTGTACGTTGGTTTTTCAGGATGTTCAATAAACATCTTAATGAGATCAGACAAATGGCCTTTCTGCAGACACAACAGCGTACACAGCTAAGACCACTCAAAAAATGAAGCCTAATACATCTTTCCTAATAAGTAAAAGAATAATGTTAAGATAAACTATGATAATGAACTCCCGTTAAGTTCTAAACAAAGTCAATTTGTCCTGTGTGAAACAATTTTTATCTGGAAGCAAAAAAAGAGATTATAATTAACTTGGTTATTGTAAAATTTATTATAATGATGATACTTTGAGATGGTTGGAGGAAAGGTGCTATATACTGAAAATGCAAACTTTTTTACAAGCATTAATTAATTAAGCCTCACAACATCTACTGGAAGACCTAGACTCTGTTATACTCATTTTGTGGACTAATGTTCAGACCCTTTCCCAGAATACGTTGAGCTAGTGGCAGAGCAAGAAATGAACCCGAGTGTCCTGTCTCTCAGACAACTATTCTAGCCATTAGACAATACTTAAGATAAATGAAAACCACATAAACTCATCTAGTTACCTGTGGTTTGTTCAATTCAGCAGCAGTACTCTTCCAAAGAGAACGTGATCTCTTCTTCTGTGGTCAGAAGAATAATGGACTTCATCTAGGACTTTGTAGCTAGCAATGTTAACTGTGAGAGGAGGAAGAGAAAAGGAAGGTGTTCAGGGGTAGAATGAGGCTTTGGAATGCAAAAATCATATGGAGGAGACTTTGGGGAGAAATTTAAATTTTTCTCCTAGGTATTGTAATCGCAGATGACTTTCTTATTATTCATGTCACTGTCTAATCTTTTTGAGAAACATAATATTCTCTTTGCCTCCATATCTTGCCACAGTAAATTCTCCAAGTCAACTGTGTATTGTATTAAGTTTTTAATCCATTTCATATGTATTGTCTTTTTTAAAGTCATTGAGTGTCCCATTCTTCTTATATTATGAAAGACTAAATAGTAAAGCTGGCTGAAAAATGGAAATTTTGTATAAAAAACCAAACAAACAAACCCTAAATTTCCTTTGAAAAATATATTTTTAATAAAAAAAACAAAATATTTTAGTTTTTCAAAAAATAAATTATTGGTTATTCTAAAAACATTGGTCTCCAAGACCAAAATATTTTTTTTTTACTGATAATTGAAATATTTTCAGTTTTCAGAAAACAAAAAAGATTGTTTTTAATTTTTCCCAAAAAAACTTTATGGAAATGCATTTTTTTGTGGAAAATGTTTGCCAAGTCATTTTTCACTCAAAAAACATTTTTGTATTGACCTTGGGTCTGATTTTCAATGGTTCAGCAAGCAAGGCTGGATTAAGGCAACGTGGGGCATCAGCTACACCACAACATGGTTCCCCCCAGTTGCCATGGTTGCCCCATGCAGCCCTGCCAGCCACTTGGAGTGACATGGGCCTGGGGCCCCTCTCCTTCCAGAAGTGGTTGCGGCGGGGTCTTCCCTCCTTGGGTGCAACAAGTGCAGCGTAGGTCACCTTTTCCATCCACGAGAGGCAGGGGCAACAGCATGGAAGTCTCCAGTAATTACTTCAGTAACCCACGTGTATCTGCATGGATGTGAGGGCTTGTACTACTTAACTCTTCCCTGCCTGCTACACAGGGACCCTACACACCACTGGGGCATGGATCTAACACTACTTTGAGCTGCAGGCTGTGGTTCATATCCATCAGCTCTATTGTTCCAGGTAGCCTGCAGATTAAAGCAGAAACCACTGCACCAGTTACACCCACATCATACTTTAGAACATTTCTTAGCTACCACAAGGGCTCAAAACTTCCACTAATATTTTTAATGGAATACTGAGGACTTTGGGAGCTGGAGTATGGCATGGGTTACAGTCCCTCCACTTTAATCCAGCCCTGGCAAAAGGGGAAGGGGGAGAACAAGCAACACGCACCAAATATAAGTTTAAGTAGCAAAACCTTTAATTCTCTGTTGAAGAATCCATTTTGAACAATTTTTCTGCTTGTATCTTTGTTTGGTGCTATGTTCAATGGTTATTTATGCTTTAAGACACATTCTGTCAAAGCAAAGTCATTAATATGATCTGCAATCCCTCCTCCCCCCCCCCCCAATTTCTCTGCTTTATAGAGACTTCCTATCTTGTCAAGTTATAGGATAGTTTAAAGATGTGAAAAACCATCCAAACAGATAAGTGGAGACTACTAATCTCATTCTGCTTGCGACCTACAAGATTTGAACCCAGGTCTCCAGAAGTAAAACAAAAGTTTTGAGAACAACTCACCCCCATGGCTCATTTTTCAGTTAATTACTGCACTAGTAATGGTAATAAGGAATCTGCTCCCTTCATCTCAGCGTCTAGTTAAGTACTCTTTACCACAAATTACTAAAGCCATGTGTGCTAAAGCTTTCCCAGTTGTAAAAAGAAAATCAATATTCATTTGACATTTGCAACTGGTACAAACACTAGGTGGAAATTCAGTGATTTTTTTGCTGCTGTCAGCACATCTCTAAAACACAGCTTTGACAAGCAGAAATGCAGGTAATGGCAAAAAACGAACACCACACCCTTGGAGAAAATTGGCATTTGGGCATTCTCAGAAAACACTGCTTCCAGGAGGCTTTGGGCACAAAACTCCTGATCCAAATTAAGGCAAATATTGGATTTGTAAAAATCAAGATTGGATTTAACAGTCATAAGGAGTAATTTTGAAACATTGAGTATTGCATTCGAACAGTAGTCTTTTGTTTTTTCCATGGGAATATATGGGTTGGACAGGTTCAGACCTGAGGCAGTGCAACTGTAATTCTTATGACTGGAGCACAGAACTGGGCGTCTGGAGACTCAGATTCAATTTCCAGTTTGGCCAAGACTTCTTGTTGACCTTGGGCAAGTACTTCAGTTCTGCACCATAGTTTTTTTGTGTAAAATTCTCAAGTGTCTAAGTGACTTCGGAGTCTGAATCCTGTTTTCAAAGCTACCCTAATTCACTAGGCTTTAGCACGTAGGTGCTTTTGAGAATTGAACTCAGGCTCCAAAGTCATTTAGGTAGGTTTGAAAGTTTTACTGCTCATTTGTAAAATGGAAATGTTTCTGTAGCTCATCTAAACACTGTGGAACTTAATTTCCCAATATTTGCAAAATATTTATAAATCTCTGAGTGCAAGATGTTATAGAATCCATGGTAGAGGTGGATAATGAGCTACAAAGTTAGGATATAGATCTGAACTTGCCCACAGTTCTAGATGTCTTTGGATCTGGGATTTTGGTTCAGTCCATTACAAAGATCAGGGGCAGCTGTAAAGTGTTTTTTATTATTCTTTTATCAGTTATTTATTAATTTACAACCATTTAGAACAGAGATAAAGCAAAGACATAAAATAAACAGTAATTGAAAAAATAAGGCAATATTTAAAAAAAAAATTAAAATCCCCCATTAGTATTTATCATAAAACTTAAGAGTCCTGTCCTGCAAGGGCACAAAGCACCTGATCCATCACTGTATGTATGCACATGCTTAACTTTAAGGATTGGAGTAGTCCTGTTAACTTTATACTATATGTTCCATTCAAGCCCATGAGTAGCCCCTTTGAAGTTAATGGAACTACTCCAATCCTTAAAGTTAAGCATGTGCTTAAGTGTGTTGTGGGATTGGGGCCCAAGTGTCTTGAATTGCCACTGATCCTAGTGAAACTTGAGAAAGCCCATCTTCTAGTGGGATTGGGCCTTTATGGCTATTAGAAGCTAAAGCCCAAGCAGAAATTCCATCAAAACTCATCTTCTTTTCCCAACTATTTGAAAACGTGCTCGTATTTGCTCGTAGTTGACATGAGCTGGGGGATCTGAGAGAAGGAGAAATATGTTAAGTGAAAGCCCATGTAGTGGAAAGGCTGATCTATCAGTTTTCTTTATAATGTCACATGATAAAAATCTGAAGTTTAAAAAATATCCTCCTTGCACTCTTAAGATGATTTTGGGTATAGAGCCAATAACCAAGACATACATTGGAACCAGATGGGAACTACCCTCGTGTTAATAGGTGTTTGGATCTGCAGTTCTGATTTAGCCCATTGTAAAGAGAGGTGCTGGTTGTGAAGTTTGGCTCTGAATCCAAATTCTTTTTGAAGCTCCCTAATGTTCACATCTGGTGATTTGGTTCAGTCTCGTGTCCAATTTTAAGAACAATTTTTCAAAAAGATATTCTCATTGGAAGATTAAAACATGATGGTTCTTCAAAGAAACTTAGTGTGAAGTTTTCAGTATCCCACGCTACTGGCTAACTGACAGGTGACATTCCTTACTATAAACAAATAGTCATATATAGATTCTAGTAGTAAGATGATTCATACATTTCTTGCTCATCTCCCTGCTGTTTCCCGCCTACAGAATAATAGGAAGTACTATATCTCCTACAGAAATCTGTGCATGTTCTTACATATAGATAGGTAAATAACCCAGATTTATACAGTATAAAACAGCTTGAAGTCAATAGCATTTCAATAAATCTAGTGAAACTCTTAATTTGACTCAGTTAAATTTAAGAACTTTAATAGTAACAATCTTCAGATTTAATTCTCATGTTTAAAAATTGGTTGTTATGCCATTTATGTTTTGAAGATCAATTTATTTCAGACTTCTAAAATAAGCAGAGTAACTTATTCAACAGAAAGTAAGCTTTTTATAAAGCTGAAAGACTTCTGGATTGATTTACAGTGATTAAGGTTGTTTATGTAATTTTCTTCTTGGCAATGTGTTGCTCTAATTTCAGTTGTCTAAAATGGTACATAATGGAGAAAAATGAATGCATAATGAATATATAGGGCCAAATTTCTCATGTGTAACTGAGACCAGAATATAAAACATTACATATTACTATTTTCTGTGTACATCATACAGTTAGCTTAGTGCATTTATGCTGCAGTTTTCAATTGGGACGAAAATAAAAAGAAATCTTTATACTTGAGTTTCCCTTTTATCCTAAAATGTATGTTTTTGGATGCATAGCTCATTCAGTAGCATTCCCATTATTATGTGAACAACCACCATTTTTAAAGACAACTCCCAAATTAATATTTTAATATTTATTAATGGAATACATGAAGACTGCATGACATTTAGTCAGTGATTCGCCCTGTACCAGCATCAGGAATAATCTAATATAATGACAAAAAGCTCTTCCAAAGGCTAAAGTGATTCAGCTGACAAACTGGCAATTACTTCCACAGACTCTTCAAGCCTGTCTTTAAATAAAACATTTGTTAAAACATCCTGCTTTGTGCCTCGTGTCACCTGTAGCAAGATAAATGCTACATTATATTCCATCAGTTACTTTCAATTAAAGATATTTCAGAACATGTTGATGTAATTGGAAGTCATATGTTGTTTTAGATTTTAGAACTGTGAAATCTCATTTCTGTGGTAACTATTGGACACTAGCTAACAAAATAGGTACATTATTAAACAGTGTAATGGCAACTGGATTTTTTTAAGCATTCATTTAGAACCCTACATTCCATGGTTTGCTTCACGATCACCATAGATCATGACTAAGTAGTATTAACTAAGTGGTGACATAGGGAGCCAGATTTTGATGCCCTTACTCATCATAGAATCATAGAATAACAGAGTTGGAAGGGACCTCTGGAGGCCATCTAGTCCAACCCCCTGCCCAGAGCAGGACCAATCCCAACTAAATCATCCCAGCCAGGGCTTTGTCAAGCCTGACCTTAAAAACTTCTAAGGAAGGGGATTCCACCACCTCCCTAGGTAACGCATTCCAGTGTTTCACCACCCTCCTAGTGAAAAATTTTTTCCTAATATGCAACCTAAACCTCCCCCACTGCAACTTGAGACCATTACTCCTTGTCCTGTCATCTTGGGCCTGATTCTCTGTTGCCCTGCACCTTGTGTAGCCATTGACACCAGTGCAAATTAGATGTAAAATACTACCATGCTGATTTGGGAGCTATTTACACCACAGCAAAATAGATGAAAAATGCTACACAGGGCAATAGAGAATCAGTCCCATTGAGTGTCACCTTACTCCACAAGTTCTCCCATTGACTTCAAAGTGACTACTTCTGTGTTTTAAGGTACTAGTCAGTGTAAGGATATCACAGTCTGCCCCTAGAAATTGCCATAGAATCAGAGAGATTAATCCAGCTATTTCAATCCTCCATTAGACGGTCTGCAAACTGACAATCTATCCCTTTCTTAGGTAATGTGTTTAGGCACTGCAGACATGGCCTCTCAGCTCCAAAGTCAAAAACAAGACGTGCGTTCAAATTACATCAACACACTCAGCAATATGTTTGTTTCAAATTACTTGATGGACTATAATACAGTGTTCGTTAAAATTAATGAAAGATGTATGGCTAAATTCCCTGAACTGCTTTGAAAATCTCAATCTAAATGCCTTAGTCAGACAATAGGCCAGATTAATTTCTGTCTTTAAAAAGAGTTATAGTAGGAGAAGATATGGCTCAGTGGGACCTCAAGCATAAGAGACAAAATTCTGGCCCCATTGAAGTCAATGGGACATTTGCTATTGATTTCAGTGGGGTCAGGATGTCACCCAAAGTGAGCAAGAGTGGGGTTTTTGTGTACATTTTATACCTTGAGACATGACGATTTGATAATCATTGCCGTTTTTATTCTATTGAAATGGAGGTGCCATTCTTTTAAAAACATATGCAAAAGAATTTAATTGTTCACACATCTATATACAGCGCATCTGTATAAAGTGAGTGTAAAATGCCATCACATCAAAATTTTCCACTCATGTGACACCTACTTTACATGCAGGATTGAAGCCAGTGGAGTATCAGGCCTGGTATCTTTATCCATGTATATGTGCAATCAGGAAGGCTGTGATTGGTACAACCAGAACAAAGTTGAAGGAGTCTTGAGGTTTTCCTCCCTCTCCTCTTCTTACAAAAGGTCCACAATTCATTTGGGGCTACGGCAGCTTTCTCATGAAAGACTAGCATAAAGACACCACTTTTTCAGTGTTGCCAGGTCTCTCTCTTTTCCCAGAGAGCTGACATATCCTGACTTGGGACACAAATAGCATCTGAGAAAACCCCAACAAATTGAAGTTGCTGTGATGAACAGATGTTAAATAATACATGGAGAGATGCCATTAGAGAAAATGGAACATGTATAGTTCAGGGAAAAGGTGTCTCAATTCAAGATCCAATATGAGCTTAGAAAGCAGTGATTTTGCTGAATTCTGGTAGTTTAGAACAAACGTGTGAGTGCTTGAAAACGCTGGAACAAAATTTCACTACAGTAAAAAACAAAAACAAAACCTCTGTTAAATCCTTTGAAAACCTTTGTTGAATTAATCCCTCATGCCGATATTTGCTAGAGAAGAAATGGGATGATGAATTTTTTTCTTCCCTAGGGATTTTGCAGAAGAGGTTAGATGGTCTCAAATTACTTTACTCGTATTTACAGATTTCTTTCTGGTTAATTTATAATCCCTATAGATCCCACACTCTTGGTGCACCAGAGTCCTTGAACAGTGTTTAGCCATGCTCAAGATTGATTACGGTAATGTGTTTGCAATCCTATAGTCAGCTACCATTAAGCAGTGTGGTGCCAAAATAATTTATTAGTCTTCCTATGGCATGTTGAATAATTTATACAATTGTTTCTCTGATGGGGAGAAGCCTCAGATGGCCTTAATATGCTGGAAACAATAGGTAGTACCGAAACAAGTGAGTTCTGGGTAACAGAATGTTGGATAGCTCACTAAGAACAACTCCATAACTTATTTATAACTTGTTCATTGTTAATCAAGAAAGGAATTACTTCAGGACAACAAAACCATTCCTACTGTCATCTGAAATATAAAATATATATGATACCTAGTAATAGAGCATTGAAACTCATAAGCAAATTAATTGTGAGCTGCGAAGGAAAAGCAACCCAAAACACCTCAAAAACACCACCATTAAGATGCATTCAATCCAAACCTAACCATATAAATTTATTCATGTGACCACCACATAATTTTATTCATATGACTATCCTTCCCTCATACTGCCATTCTTTTTTTGTCTGTTCTCTTTGGTGGCTTTAATATCTACAATTCCATTATAATACCTTTGGGCTCTGTATAGGCAATAAATAATAATAATTCGAACCAGCTATCTCAGAAATGAGAGCTTCTGAAATGCCACTGGTCGTATGGCATTATAAGTCTCTCATTCAAGTCTTATTAAATGCCACCTTTTTTAAGACCTGTCAGCTGCCTTCAGGGTCGCTGTCCATGAGGTGTGGTTGCCACGTCTGTGACTCCTGGCAGAAGCAGAATAATTTCCTAGGAAAAAATGGATGGAATCACTAAGAGATCCCAGAGTGCAGGAAGGGGCAGTGGATTGTGTGTCCCAAAAGCTCTGCCATGTGAGGTTCCAGGTGACTTGGTCTACCTATTTCTCTCCTTTCCTATTCAATATGTACATTGGGCCATTAGGACCTAGAGAAGAGTGGCTGAATGATTTACCATGGCAATCAGAGATTAGAGTCCCATGGCTTGTTGAGATTCAATCTAGATAATACTGAGATGATGCTCATACACTGGAGATAACAGTGGCTCCACTAGCCACTTGTTATCCAAGTATTCAACCTGGAGTTCGTGTTGGATCTCCTGATGCTGACGGATGCCCTGCTAGCACCAGTTGCCAGGAGTGCTTATTAGCATTTGTTTCTGTCAAGAAGAGTGCAGATTCAGCCCTAGCCATGCTAATCCATGTCTTTGTCACCTGGAGGTTGGATTACTGGAACAGGGTTACTTGAAAATGGCAGCTGGTGCAGAATGCAGCTGCCTACTAAGCTGGGACTTCTCATAGGAAGCACTGTGCACCTAAGCTATGTAACCTCTGCTGGCTTCGATGAAGTGAATTTTAAAATGGTGGTTTTGACCTATAAAGCCCTGAATGTTGTAGGCCCTTCCTACCCTAGAGTTCACCTCTTGCCTGTGTGATTCCATTAAACTGTAGTGTGAGGGGTCATCAAATCCAGAACTTTTTTTCCCCATGGTCCAGCACCTAGATTTATCTCAGGGCAAGTCTCATGGGCTATCTGTTTTCTAGGCTCTTGCATAGGCACTAACAGAATTGACTAACAGTCCACTTGAAACTGCTGGTTCTTAAAGGCACCATACTAATATAAGTGAACTATATGTTACTTAATGTACCTGGGCACTTATCAAAAAAGCTGTGGTTGCAACATACACAGTTCCTGAATTAGGAATTGTGGCAGGGTAGACTAGATCCGGATGCCCCGGGCTGGCCCTGGTCAAACTGCCCCAGAATAGAGCAGAGAGAGGTCCTCCAGGCAGCCTAGAGTGGCTGCAGAGCAACAGCCAATCAGAGGGGCTGAGGGAGTAGCCAATCCGGGGCTAGAAGGGCCCTATATAAGACAAGCAGCAGAGCAGAGAAGTTCAGTTGCTGTGTAGAGCTCAAGGAGTGAAGACAGGCTGGTTGGAAGAGCAGTAGTACTGCAGATAGCTCACTGTGAAGAGCTCACTGCTGGCAGGACTGAAGCCCAGGAAAGGCTGCTGAAGACCGGGTGTCTGGCTGGTGGGAAGAGTTGCAGGACCAGTGGAAAGTCAGTGTGGGCAGGCTAAGTCCCAGGGGGACTGAGCACAGAGCCTGGCCGGTCCAGCAAGAGTACCGAGATGAGCCCCGCTGGTCTGGTTGAAGACTGAGCCCAGAGAGACCTGCTGAAACACCCCATCTCGGTACCCACAGTTGTTGCCCTGCCCCAACTGGGTGGTTGAAGAAGGCAGTGCCTTTGGGAGACGCCTCAGAGCTACAGCCCCATACCAGGGCCGTGATGAGAACTTGCACTGTATACCATGGAAGGTCGTGTGTATGGCTCAGCCAGAGGGCTGAGCTGCTGAAGACTTGCTGAAAGAACATTGGCCAGGGGGGCACTCGTGAGAGGTGGGTGCCACCCTGATGTATGACAAAAAACAAAAGCCGGTTCACATCCAACGGAGAAAAGGGGGCCGTCCACAAGAGGTGGGTACCGCCCAATGGAAAGAACTGTGTTTGCAGTCACTATCGGCCAGAGAAAGGGGTGCTCGCGAGAGGCTGGCGCTGACCCCATTACAGGAATTTAAGAATCTATTTAGGCCATTTCTGTTTTAAAGGAACTGTTATTCAGTGGAATTCACCCTGCAGGACATATGGCGTTCGACGGCTCTGGACTCACCAGGCTGCTGTTCAGCATTCATGTGAGCATGCAGCTATCTTTAAGATAAATTCAAGTGCCCTTGCACATTTCCAACCCATCTTTAAGAATAAATAAAACACTTATGCTGAGCTAATGTAGCTTATCAGGAAACTAGCTCTGACTGTTGAGAAGAATTGCCGATAGAGAGGGGCTTGCATGACTTAGATTGGGGATCCTCAGTCACCATTTTGAGTCCAGACTGGGGACTAGATCTTCAGCTGGTATAAATCAGCAAACATGGGTATGGTCCTGAGTCACTAATGTATGAAAATCATTGTATTTACTCATCTAGAGGAAATTAATTAGTGGTCTGTAGACTATGGAAACCACCATCACAATTGTTACCAGTGCTGGCACAGCATCCTCCATTAGGCTAAGGGTTTGGAAAATTAACTACCATATGCTCCTCAGAGGTAATTCTCCAGCTCAAGCTTTTGGTCGGTGATGTACAGATGCTTGCACGTTGCCTGCTTAAAGCTGACACCTTCCTTACTTAGAGTAACATAAATGAAAACAATATCCTTCTCTTGTAATTGCTGTTTGCTGGAGTTTCGTTGAAGAGAAAAGTCTCTCATTCTCAAGCTGCTAACCGAGAGCACCTTTGATTTCTCTCCCCTCCCTATTTCTCTGAAATTTATGGTAATTTTTTTATACTAAAATCTAATGTTTCTTATCAAAAAGTTTTTCTTCTAAGCAGTGTTCAAGAAAGAGAATAATACATTAGGGAAATTCAGTGGAGAGTGCTAGAAGCTTTGGAATTTTGCCATCAAGACAAAACATACTAAACCATCAAAGAGCCCAGATGTAAAAGACAGTGCTCAGGAGGAAAACTTCTGTCTGTTCTGTTGCTTTCAATGAATCTTATTATGGTTTTATACAGTAACATTGCAGCCCCCAAAGGGCTGTGCTTATTGCAAGACTTTGGATATGCTGCAACAATGGGATGTTTTATGTGTAAGTGTTTTGAATCATCTGGAAAGAGCAAAGGGGCAGCTTGTTAAAATCGCAAGGGTATGTTTAACAATGGTCATACGGTGGTACCAACAACACACTGGACAGTTTGAGACAGATATATCCTATAAGACATCTTAAGGAAATTTAAGGTCACGTCAAATACATTTCAAAGGGAGCAAACAACCAAACTGCACCTAAGGTGCTGCAACAATGTGGTTGGTGGTTTAATAAAGTCCGTGACAGAATAGTCCAACTGTAGGCAATCGAGGCAGAGGGGTACAAATCATTCTAAACTCCAGATACCATAAAATATGGACTAACTAACTGCATTTCTTCCTATTCATAATGGAATCAACCTATATATCATTTTTAAAAAACCCTCTCTACACTTGCAGCACACCAAGCTGAACAATTATTTATATATCCTGCAATAACCAAGTAAGAATGTAATTTCTCACAGATATCATCCCAATACTTCCTTATTGCTAGCAGTGATAGTAGTCTATTGATCATGCATGACTCATGCAGGGGAAACTTCTAAAATATAATTCTGCATGAGAACCTTCCCACTGAATATACACTAGCACAAAAATCTGCCATTTTGGTATTTTTATATAGGCCTTGAAAATTCCAGCTGAAGGTGCAAGAGGAAAATAACTGATCATGATATCAGTCGATTCTTAGGGCACGTCTATGCTGCAATCCAAGGGGTGATTTCAGCTCCGGTTGGCATACCTGCACTCACTTTAATCCAGCTAGCATGGCTAAAAATAGCAATAAAGACATGGTGGTATAGGATTCAGTGTGTGCTGTACAATCTAACCCAGAACTTTGGGTACGTACTTTACTCCTGGGGGAATTCTGCAGGACTGCGCGTCTGCAGAAAATGCCCCCACAGAATTCCTGTGCTTCCCTGCAGAAAACGGTAGGGAACCCACGCGGGAGGTGGTGAGGGTGGAGGAATGGATGACCATGGATGCAGTTTTTTGGGGGGTGGATTCCCCCCCCAAACAGAGGCAAGGCATGGGGGGCACATGGGGTTACATGCCACTGCCCACTCCCCCCCCCCCATTTCTGCAAGTGAAGAGCTGCCCAGGTGAAGGAGGCTGTGTTTGGGCTCTGCTGAGTCTGCAGCTGAACACTGCCTCCTTGGTCCTAGTGCCAGTCACGCTCCCCTTCTGTTAGCTGGGAGCCTTCCTGTTTTTTGTGCAAGAATGAGTGCCTGTGGTGGGGCTGGGTGAGGGAGGAGGGAATGAGTGAAGGGGGGAGTTGGGGAGAAGAGGCAGACACACCCACCCCACGCTGAGCCCCAACCACCTTCACCTGGATCTCCTGCAGAGTCCCATTGCCCCTGTACCTGGAACCCCCCAACTAGCCCCTGTGCATCCAGATCTCTGCACCCAGATTGCCCCACACAGAAGCCTCTCACCCCACATACTAAGCCCCTCCACACTTGGATCCTGCTGGGCTGAGCCTGCCCAACCACACCTAATGCACCTAGCACAGAGGGCCAAGGCCCCAGAGTGTTTCTGGGGCAGGCCGAGCCTGTGTCAGGGTTGGGTGCAGCCCCACTGCTGAGTCCCTGTACCGGGGGATATGGGGTTTCAGGGTGCTCTCCCACCTCAGTGCAGCCAGTGACCTGTATTCCCCACTGCCATGCTGGAACCACATTTATTTACTGAAAAATAAAATTTGTAGAATTTTAAAATATTGTGTGCCTAATTTCTATTTTTTGGCGCGGAATTCCCTCAGGAGTAATACTTGCACAGCTATTGCCACCACGTCTTACCTGCTACTTCGAGTCATGCTAGCTAGACGAAAGCTAGCACGTGTGTGCCTACCTGAACTGTAATCACATCTTCTGCTGCATGTAGATTTACTCTGAGTCCTTTTCAAATATTTTATTTCTCAGGAAAGAGCTTCCTGTAAAAGCAACAAAGCGTGGAGAATTTGGGATTTGCTATCAGTACCGTGTGCAGATCCGCAAAACAAAATGCTCTGTTTAATGTTGCTCAGCACTAATTTTTTCTGCATGATGATTGAAGCATGACCAGTATCTGAGGGCGAAGCAAACTAGATCTATAGCTGTGTGGTCCAAGCCTATCAAAAAATAGTGCTGAGCTCCAGCAGCCAAGCAATTTTTCGGAATATCAACGGAAATCAGCGGTTCCAGCTCCCTAGACCTACACTCTCTGTATGCGTGTGTAGCATCACCTGTAACAGCAAATAGCTGTGTTCACGCGTGAGGGTGCATTCAAAACAGGCAGAGATATTGTGCTGAACTCATCTGACACTGAAAATGGACAGTTTTTATTACATGCCACATCTTGCTGAGTTGTCAGGCAATGATAATGAAGTAAGCCCTGCTGAAATCACTCACCATGAGGAAACAGCATACATTACTTTGGGAAATATATCTGAAAGATCATCCTGCTGCAGTACACTCCGTAGGAAAAATGGCTTTCCAGCTATTCACTCTATAGAACAAGTAAAAGAAAGGAGTGTGGCAATATTATGTATCTGCTTTATTTAAAAAATAACACATGGCGGGTTCCCCTCTCCCAAGCTCCTCTCACACAGAATAGATCACTGTGCTTTTGAATGAGGCCCTCATTTGGGCAAATCCTCTTCAGAGGATATAAGAAATGGGCAGATTTCATGACACCTCGTGTGCAGACATCGCATCAGCTATTTCAGTGGATCTCAACCTTTCCAGACTACTGTACCCCTGAGCTCCTCTGGCGGAAGCATGTAACTTAGCTGTGTGGGGCCCTGGGCAGTTGCCCTGCTTACCACCCCCTAAAGCTAGCCCTGCACTTGCAACCCCCTAGGCTGAAAATTGGGAAATTATTGAAGATAAAAATATCAAATGGATAGTAATAAAGAATCATTTTATTCTCACAAAGTACCAAACAAAAGCTTTAATGTACTTGCTTTTAAACTGTTGACAGTGTTTTCTGTAGGATGTAGCAACAAACCTCAGAATAACTTGAATACTAAGGAAATGATAATCAGTTTTGCCATTTTTCCTATTCGTTTAATGGTGGAAAGGAAATGCATTTGCCCAAACATCTAATTTTAAACTAAAACAAGATTCAGATAACTCTAGTTTTTTTTTTTTTCCTATTTGTAATGAGAGAAGTGTCCAGAACTCTTGGAGACTTGAAAGATGCAGGTACAAACAACCACACATTCTCTTAACTGTACTATATCTCCAACTAGAATTAGTATTTTTAAAATAACAAGGAGTCCGGTGGCACCTTAAAGATTAACAGATTTATTTGCCCAAATAAATCTGTTAGTCTTTAAGGTGCTACCAGACTCCTTGTTTTTTTTGTGGATACAGACTAACACAGCTACCCCCTTATATTTTTAAAATGAAGCTTAAGGTAACAAGAACATCAACCTGTGTGTACTTGACTTTGCTTCTTTTTTGTTTTGGCCCTTGTCCAGCAATCGGATCTATGTCGGAGGACCCCTGTACACGATTGCAGGATCAAAGTTTTTCTGGGTAATTTGTGTCTGTGAGGTTAGTAATAGCAATAAGGTATTAGAGTTAAAAGAGTGAAATTACTGCTGCTTTTTTGTCAGGCTCTGGTGCCTACTGCATTCAGTGCAGTGGCACATTTGAATGTCTTGCTGTGAGTTAAACATCATTTTGCTACTGACAGATCATCTCTACAAAGGATACTTCCCTGCTGTCTGGCTGCTTGTGAACCCAGCTGTGGAGAGAGTCAGAACAGGCTATCATAAGCTCCCAGTGAAATTGGTTAAATAAATATGGCTTCACATCGAGCGTAAGATTTTGATAAACAGGAGCCCAGACCAGTTAGATGTAGAACTCGATAATGCATTTTCAGCCAAACTTGTATTTTTCTCTGTTTATTCTAAAATCAATGTCTCATGTGATTAATTCTGACCTTAATGATATTTTTTTCTCTTTCAATGTGCCCTTCTGCAAGTAGGAAGGACAGGACAATGAGCTAGAGTCAAGTACACAAAGTCAAATAACTGAGCAATTACTAAGAGAAATATAATCAGTAAATATTCTAAAATTCTATGCCATTAGAAACATTTGAGTCTTGAGTAGGCCATAAGTGATGATTATTATTTCATGGATTTATCTGAGGACAAAATGATGTTGAGATTACAGGTTGGGAAATTGCTCAGTTGAATCATTCTTTTATCACATTATCAGTGATAGCAATGTTTTTATTTTTTTGTGTAAGTGGCCCTTGAAATTTGTGTATGTGTAATTTCCTTAACAATTATATATATCTTGTTACCGAAATATATATGTAAGTTATGGCTTTGTGTGTGGGGGTGTGTGTGTGTGTGTATGAGAGAGAGAGAGAGAGAGAGAGAGAGAGAATATACACATCTCTAATATGAAAATATACATTTATTCATGTAACATTAATGTAATTTGCTCTGCCAAAAGTATCTGAAGAAATGTTGTGGCAGACCTCTCCAGGTCATGGCACCAATTTCATGCTTTACAAAACCTTCATGTTTAAACCTCTCAGATAATCCAAATAAAACCATGAATTTGTTCACATTAATTAAACATGTAACCTAAATTCTGCATTATGAATGCACTTATATCTTTTAATTTCCATGCTATAAAAAGGCATAAGGAACAAAAGAGATGTGTTGTGAAGGGGAAAGAATTAGGAAATACTTTGAAGGTTTAAATAAAACATTCCTGTATATTTAATTGTTACGTATGTGCTTACAATGATTACAATGTGCTTAAAAGAAAGAGAAATGCCAATCATACATAAGAGAAACAGTATTTCCAATAACCCATTCAGAACTCACAAACAGGCAGGTTAAATAATTCCTTATTTCAATACACCTATCTAAATGTCAACACACAGCAATTAATTTCAGATTTCAGTACAGCAAACACATCAAATTTTGTGTTTGGGGTTTAACTCACTAATTAGTTCCCTAAAACTGTGATTTTTATTAGAATGCTGGAAGATGCAAGAACACCATTTTAAAGGTTTACACCAAAATTTTCCAATGATATGGTCGAATGGGTAAAACGTCTTTTCCATTTTGCTTTACTATGTAGAGGTTTAAACTAAACCATGGTACAACCTATGGGCAGATTAACTGGGTAAGACTAAGGGCATGTCTACACTTACCTCCGGAGCGATCGATCCAGCAGGGGTCGATTTATTGCGTCTAGTGAAAACGCAAGAAATTGACCGCCAGGCGCTCTCCCGTCAACACCAGTACTGCACTGGAGCAAGAGGCACAGGCGGAGTCGACGGGGGAGCATCAGCAGTCAACTTACCGCAGTGAAGACACCGCAGTAAGTCAAACTAAGTACGTCGACTTCAGCTACGTTATTCACGTAGCTGAAGTTGCATAACTTAGATTGATTCCTTCCCCACCCCTATCCCCCCAGTGTAGACCAGGCCCAAAGCTTTTGTCCCTTTCACCTCACTCTCTCTGCTGAGGATGACAACTATATCACGTTGTTCATTGGCTTTCATAATGGGGACAGAATATGAATTGGGCTAAGACCAATGACTTCATCCATTCATCCAGTGGCTGCTCAGTGGCCTACTTTAAATAAATGTTGGTGGGTTTCGGTCCATTTCCTTGTCGGCAGGAATCTGCCAAGGAAGGAATGCATCATGGAGACTTAATCTCCCAGATACATGTGCTCACTTCATGTCAGGTAGAGATGGTTGAAAATTTTAGAAAAAAGTTTTTGTTGGAAAGAGGGTGTTTCACAGAAAACTATTTCATTTGACAAAGTGTTTTTGTTTTGAATTGAACATTTTAGAGGGAAAATATAATTTTTTTGGTGTTTTTTGAAATTTTTCATTTCAAATTGTGGGAAAATTTGACCATGAGTTGGAAAAGTAGGCTTTTCCACACATTCTTGATTATTTTTTAAATTTTCCCACAAGAAAAGCATTATTTCTTGATGGAAACATTTAAATTAGGGGCATTTCCTGTAAAAATGCCCAGTTTCTGTCTAGGAGTAATGTTGTGGATTAAGGAATTTTATTTGGATACTGTGTGAGGAGCCTGTGAGAAATAACTGTGGCAAAGAAGTTAGTAGGATTCGAAAAAGGATCAGACATTGTCTGCAGAGACACTAAATAGGAAAATAATTAGACATGCTGACCCATATGCCTCAGGACACAATCCAGTTGCTACCTGCCATGGGTAAAGAAAAAAATTAGGAAAATATGGAATTTGGGCATGGCAAATGGACTACAGTGGAAGTGCATGCAATGTTGTTGTATCCATGTTGGTCCCAGGATATTAGAGAGACAAGGTGGGTGAGGTAATAATTTTTTTATTGGACCTGCTTCTGGATCTGAAGAAGAGCTCTGTGTAAGCTCGAAAGCTTCTCTCTCTCTCACCAACAGAAGTGGGTCTAATAAAAGATAGGTTTCAGAGTGACAGCCGTGTTAGTCTGTATTTGCAAAAAGAAAAGGCTTACTTGTGGCACCTTAGAGACTAACCAATTTATTTGAGCATAAGCTTTCGTGAGCTACAGCTCACTTCATCGGATGCATCCGATGCTCAAATAAATTGGTTAGTCTCTAAGGTGCCACAAGTACTCCTTTTCTTTTTAATAAAAGATATTTCCTCAACCCAGCTTGTCTCTCTTCAATGGAGGTGGTCTTTTCTGGGCGGGGCTGAGGCATGGCATGTATTGCTGTCTATGCGTCTATCAGTAAACAGAATGGTATCTGTAGATAAGTATCTTTGACCAGTACTATGGAAAAACTGACAGAATGGTACATCACAGTTAACCCCCACTATGCTGGATTTATGTGTACACAAAAATATTGGCTATTAGGTCCATATTTTTATTACATTGTAAAACTAGGTGGTAGAGTTAGTTTGTGCAACAATTAAAATACCTTAATTTAGTGCTGAGCTATGATTAGGGCCCTACCAAATTCATGGCCCTGAAAAATGGTGAAATCTGGTATTTTATTTACTTTTACCCAATAAAATACTGATTTCATGGGGGAGACCAGCGTTTCTCAAACTGGGGGTCCTGACCCAAGAGGGAGTTGCAAGCAACGTTATTTTGGGGGGATCACAGTATTGCCACCCTTACTTCTGGGCTGCCTTCAGAGCTGGGTGGTCGGAGAGCGGCAGCTGCTGGCCGGGAACCCAGCTCTGAAGGCGGAGCCCCAACCAGCAGCAGCACAGAAGTAAGGGTGGCAATGCCGTACCATGCCATCCTTACTTCTGCACTGCTGCTGGCAGAAGCAACTAGCAGCAGCCCAGAAGTCAGGATAGCAGTACCGCAATCCCCCCTACAATAACCTTGCAACCTGCCACTCCTTTTTGGGGCAGGACCCCTACAATTACACCACCATGAAATTTCAGATTTAAATAGCTGAAATAATGAAATTTACTATTTTAAAAATCCTATGACCATGAAATTGACCAACATGGACGGTGAATTTGGTAAGACCCTAGCTATGATGGGAATGGAGATGCTAGGAATCACCTGAAGAGTGCTTGGAGGGAGTCAATGTGAATTCTCTGCAATAAGAACATATGTCAAATAAACTAAAGAGTAAAGTTTTTAAGACCATGACTAGGCCAGCGATGACATTGTAGGCTGGACATACTGGCCAATGAAGACAGGAAAACAACTACTCCTTCACACTGTCAAATGCTTAGATGGGTGCTGGGTAAGATGATAGCTCAGAGGCTGTGTAATGAAACAGCATGAGCCATGATGCAGGTGCCCCCATCATGCAAAAGCCGAGGGAGTACCGAATGAGATGGTTGGATCATGTGACACAATGAGATACATCCTATGTTTGTTAAAGAGTATACGACCTCGGGTTATGGGACAAAGAGCATAAAGAAGACCCAGAAAAAGGTGGTTTGAGACATTGAAGGAGAGCATGAAGAAGGCTGGTGTCCGCTTGGAAGACACACTCGACAGGAATGCTAGGAGATGAAGAGCAAGAGCTGCTGACCCAGACTAACGGTAAAAGACGAAAGCAAAGAAGAGGATTTTTAGTATATTGTTACAAAAATATTCTTGGTGAAATGCTGAGTCATTATAGCCCAATCCTGCAACTTCTTACATGTAAGCAGAATGCTGCATGGAGCCCCACTGTGGTCAATGGGGCTTTGCATGAAGCAGCAGTAGCCCCATGCAATAATTTTCAGGATCAAGGCCCAAATATAGAGAGTAGTAATATTTGCTTTTAATTGCAATATAATAGGGCAAAATCCTGTCCTGTCTTCTACAGGTAAATTGTCATAGAGGAACCTTTCTGCTAACCCCGCGGAACACTCATGACAGAGCAAAGAGAGATACAGAAACAGTACCCCCTTAAGAATTAGGTGTGGGGTCTGCCAGCATTCCTGGGGGGTGGGAGTAAGGTCTTTGTGTGAATGAGGGTATCATTTGTGTGTACTAAGGCAATCGGGGGGGTGCATTCTGCTCATTTTTAGAGCATCAATAAGGAATTCTATGGGGTGTGTTGCCCCTCCTGAGCTCTTGCACTCCGCACTGCTTAGGAATCCTCCACTTAGTCTTTCCACTCCCCGTCTCCATGCCTCTTGCTCTAAGGGCAGAATTTTGCCCTTAACTTTCATTTTTTTCCTCGTACAAAATATTGCAGAAAATGCTAAGGGGATGGAGCTACGCTGAGTGTTTGCAAATGATACTTGTTGCTAGAGAAACTACTTAAATTGTATCCAGGAACTGAGGGCACTTGTCTTATAGCATCAGGTGAGGGGCTATTACTTGAAAGAAAGTATCTCAAATCTAGTTCTCAAAATGGAATTATTTTAAAGACTTGCAGGATTCTTGATCTAGATGAGTAAAGGATGTGCACGTGCACATACTTGCATCACATACCTATATAGATTTCAGGTAGCTAGGGAGAGAGGGTTATTTAAAGAGGCCTACCTTTTCAGTCCCCAGAAAGTAATACACCCTTGCAACCTGTTTCATGCTGCTCCTTTTCTCTGTTGATTCCAGCTCCCGTACTGTTGCTCCTCTGACTCCTGCCCTGTGTTTATTTGAAACGTGGTGCTTACCCTAAATATGCCTTCTCTTTTATCTGTCTGGTCATGGTCCTTTTGTTCTCCCTTGCACTGATTCTTAGACAGTAGGATGATACATTAAGGTTTTAATCTTGGGTAAGATAAACAAAACAATGTATTTACGAGACTGCAGGGTAACAGAACATAGGCTCTAATTCAGTTTGCCATTCTAGTGCAAAACTCACCAGGGTCACAACCCTACATCCCTAGTGTTCCCAATGTACCATATGAAGCCTACTGAAGCCAGCTTGTATTTTTCCAGAGTAAAGACAATAGGACTGAATCCATGAGGTTTTTGTGCCTTTGCTATGAAGGACATTTTTTGCTATGAAGGACTGTGCACTTTACCTATCTACTTGGAATACTGGCATCCTTCTGCATATCAAAGCCCGTTTTCTCTTTGGTTTCTGATCCTAGATCAGCCTCCTTAATTCAGACACTCTAGTTTTGTACTCATGGCCAGGGACACTGTACTCTTCCACATTCTCCATCACCTAAATCTGAACTCATCCAGAATATTGACAGTATTCTTGTTTCCTAGAGCCAATAGTATTATTTGTTCTGAATATAGATAGCTGTTACCTTTGATGCCATCTTGGCCAAATTTCAACTTCGGGCAACTTCTGCTGCCTAAATTGCCCTTATAAGAGTTACCACTGACTTCAATGGGAACAGAGTTCAGATAGTGCTGAGTGTTTCTGAGAATCCTACTCTAAAACCTTTGCTTCCATACTCTCGTTTCTCACACCTTTTATTCTTCCTCACTCTGTAATAGAGTGTGAGAAGAGGTGTTTGCACCAGAAGTCCAGAATGCAGGTGTATTTTTGAGCCCATGTTGTCCAGTATCAGTGTGTTCTGTGAGCATTCAGCCCTAGAAATATGGAGTTTTGCACACTAACTATATTCACACTGGAATTAGAACTAGACTTGTGGAAATGCAGAATTACTAACATGTCAGTCCAGCAACTTCTTTCTGCTGGCAATGAATACTGATTACCTTCTCCACACCAAGCAATTCATCCATACAGTACCACTTAGTTAAAACATATCTGAACTGAAATGCAAAACTCTTCGGACTATAATACTAAAGGAGCACCCTCAGATAGTTCAGGCTGCAAATGGTGGGGATGTTTTGTTTTTTTTTAAATATGGGATGGGGATCACCAAAAATGTATCATCTGAATATAAATATTTTTCTTGAACTATAGCAAGTTTTCCAGCTTCCCTGCAATTCTGGCTCTTTGAGAGTACAGGCAGCCCCTTTCTGGGAAGCCATGATTCGGCAGGAAGTATTCCTTTTCTTCATTAAGAGAAGTAATCTTCCCTTCGTCCTTCAAACATGGAATAGTTCAACTGACACTGAAGAAATACATCAATTGTAGTTGAATTCAGAACCCCTGGGTTCTATTCCCAGATTGCCACTAGGTGACCTTGGGCAAGCTACTTCACCTCTCTGTACATCTGTACCTCCATTTCCCCATCAGTAAAATAACAACAATGAGACTTACCTCCCTTTGTAAAGTGATTTGAGAGCTACTGGTGAAAAACACTGTATAAGAGCTAGGTGGTGGTGGTGGTGATATTATTATTTATTACTACAACTGCCTAATGTCAAACCTTCCAATCCTGAGCAAGCTCAAAGAGAAGCTAGCCAAATGCCATCTAAAGGAAGCTAATATTCTAGACTCAACACAACCTGGAATCAGGCCAGGACAAGGGACTGAAATTGGTTTAGAGATTGGATGATGATTAGTTCTAATTGTAACTATCCTAGAGGAATTCTTAGGTGAGAGTCTCCTGGTTTGTGGTAAGGATTTTATTCAAACCTTTCCTGGCCTTTGTTCCTCTATAATTTTCTGAAAGGATTTTTTGTTTGCCTTAAACCACCAGCATCAAATAAAGCAATACCTTTCATTCAGAAAACAACATGTCTGTAGCTAAGGATAAAGAAGTAAATCAGTGGAATGCTTTAAAACTTAAACATTTTTGACATTTAAGCATTCTTTTGAGCTTATGAAGAGACGTTTGGGGATGAGGGCTGGTTCTAGTTTGCTGGCTGTGTGAGGCTACCTATTGAAGATGGTACAGAGAAAAAGGGAAGAAATGACAAATGATGGAACACGTACTTCTAGGATATGAATTGCTATATTCTACATCAGTGGTTCCCCAACTTGTTCCACCGCTTCTGCAGGGAAAGCCCCTGGCGGACCGGGCCGGTTTGTTTACCTGCCGTGTCCGCAGGTTCAGCCAATCGCGGCTCCCAGTGGCTGCGGTTCGCTGCTCCAGGCCAATGGGAGCTGCTGGAAGCAGCGCAGGCTGAGGGACGTACTGGCCGCCGCTTCCAGCAGCTCCCATTGGCCTGGAGCAGCAAACTGCGGCCACTGGGAGCCGCGATTGGCTGAACCTGTGGATGCGGCAGGTAAACAAACCGGCCCGGCCCACCATGGGCTTTCCCTGCAGAAGCGGCGGAAAAAGTTTGGGAACCGCTGCTCTACATAAAAAATAAACACTAATACTGAAAACATGGCCTTACTCTTCCATGGCCCAACGTAAACTCTTGTAGATAGATTACCTCTGTGTACTAAATATGGTGATGCATATAAATCTAGGCTGGCTAAAGCACTAAGAAAATCCCAGATACAGAAAACTCTGTTAAGACAAGTATCAGAAGGGTAGCCGTGTTAGTCTGGATCTGTAAAAGCGGCAGAGTCCTGTGGCATCTTATAGACTAACAGACATATTGGAGCATAAGCTTTCGTGGGTGAATACCCACTTTGTCGGATGCATGTATTCACCCACGAAAGCTCATGCTCCCATACGTCTGTTAGTCTATAAGGTGCCACGGAACTCTTTGCCGCTCTGTTAAGACAGAGGCTCACACTGATGTGTTTATGAGAATAGTTGTTATAATAATTAATGCTAAATGAAAAGTTTTCGAAGGGAAATAAAAACTCATGCATCCAGGCTTAAGCCAGTCTCCAACTATTAGAGAGCAGAATGGAGCCTTCTTGCTGGGGTTGGAGGGTGGGTAATCTCACATCTATTCACTGTGGGGTTGCATCTTCCTCAGACATATCATGTACTGGCCACTGACAATGACAGGCTACTGGACTAGATGGACCATGGCTCTGAACCAGTCTGGCAGCTCCTATGTAGAACACTGTAGTTAAGAGATTATTTGTACCCAGGGAGGGAAGTAAGGCAGTGGTGAGAGAAAGATGTGGTAACTGAAGTGATTTGGAGGCAGATGAGGGATCGCAGTTGGAGAGTAAAACACTGACTAGCCTTTCTTGATGGAACAGCCTCTGAGATAGCAAATATGTATGACCAACCCTTTTTGTCATTAATCAAACGAGTATCTGCTGTAAGGGCAAGACTCAGCCCAGTGCAGAGGATCCATGCAAGACCCTCTGTACTACTCAAGCCCAGCACTGAGGATTTAAGAGTGGAAGGACTTTTTCTTGGGCCCTATGATGTGAGGTGAAGTCACCCTAACAAAGAGGGCTCCATTCCCCAGTGGAAACAATTAATTTGTGTATTTCATCAGCTGTCTAGTTTGGTTCCTTGTAAAACTAAAGCTGTGACAGTATGAATTAAAATCCCCACAGATCCTCACAAGCAGAGGGGCTTTATTCTGGAAGCACCTGCTGCCTGTGTACAGTGGAAGGCTTTGTCCGTGCCAACAGTGGAGCAGAATGAAAATAACCAGTACGCGTATGTTTTAAAGTGAAGACAAGTCAGCTAAGATAATGAGCCTAGGTGAGCTTAATTAAAATCAATAGTGAATGTAAAAGTAAGAAAACAAATTATGGCAGCAAGTAAAACAGCAACAAAAAATGCTACTGTAGACATTTTAAAAACCAATCCAGGAGAGCCACCACAGAAGTGTGAGAGAGAATATTGCAAGGGACACCCCCACAAAACTTCTAACAACTGAATAAGATACAGAGAGATGTAAAACAAGTTTGGTTACTTAAAGATTAATGTCATTGGCAGGAAATGAAATGTCAGTATGTCATAATATCTCTTGCCTTCTTTCTCACAGAAGAGCCAATTCTGCCCTAACACAAGTGGGTCCCAGTCTCAGTGGCTTCAGTAGATGATGTGCCTACTTACGTTAGGTCTGAATTTTGTCTTATTTGTTCAGTCACAGGAACACCTGTATGAAGCTATTGGTTTCTCCTTCAGATGTTTTGTGCAGCAAAATCAGAGAAACTCGTGGCAAATAAACCCTGATAATGTTCCTCATATACTGTAAGCTGATGAAAAGCTTTGACTTACCTGCTTTAGCTATAGCCAGATATCCAGTCAAACCAAGACTGCATTCAGACCTCACATATATCTTCAGTCTTGAGCTGACAATATATGAACAATATGTCTATAAAGAGGACTTTTCTAAAACCAAGTTTTATATTCCTTTCTCTCTGATTCTGATCATTAGTTTGCTTACGACAAGTCATTCCCTTTGAAGATCTTCAGTGACAAGCATTTAGCTAAGGTGCTTATGCCAAGATTCAAGCTGTTAAAAGTCAGTGTCAATCAACTAAAGGTGAGTCTGCTACTTCTACTTATCTCCCTTTACAATTTATTTCTTCAGGACCATCACTCCATCCCTGGAGTTTATTCCGCCACGCTTCTTCTAGATAGAGGAAGACGTATGTGTAATACTGTTTGGCACATCTTAAATTCTTCCATCAGTGCATTTTTGAGGGCTGCAGAACCATTTAAGATTCTCTGTTAAGGTTCCAGTTCAGATGTTCTTTTTGACAGTTTTAAAATTAAATCCACATTCCCCAGAATGCTGAAACACGATCAGTCCGTCGGGATGGGCAGTCCTACTGCTGGTATGGGCATGCTGTGGGATTCTGCAAATTAAGTGGACCCTTTTTTTAAAAAAAATTTTCTTTCTCTAAATTCTGAGAAGTTAGTCGTATTCATTGAAGCCCTTTAACAGTTTTCCTTAGAGACAAAAAACACTTTTGCTTCTCAATCAGACTTCAAGTTTGTTCAGGTGAAATGGACTTACATGAGGCCTTTTCAGTGTCACTCTGTTGCAATAATTAAGTCAACTTTATTTTTTCTGTCTTGTGCTGTCTCTCTCTCTCACACACATAATTGCTCAACATTTTTGTTTTCATTTTTCTCTCTCAAAAAAAAAATCCCTGAGTCATATTGTAAATGAAGTGATGAAAGGTCTTTTAACACAATATTGAAAGATTATAGAACAAGCCTCAGAAAAACCATTTTAAACCATGGATTTTAAACCATATTTTTCCTTTCACTTTAATATGAATAGTCCATCACACTATCTAGATGCTTATATGGTCACTTTCTCTGTAGTATGTGTATGCTCATGCTTGTAAATAAGATGACAGAATGTCAGTTTGTTTACTTCCAGTATGTAATTTACTGTAACTAAAAAGACCTTTGTATTCAGTCCATCTAGCATGCTGGAAGGACTGGGGAAGAATGGGAAATCTAACAATCTTGCTTCAGTCAGATTTTCCTTGGCAAACAGGTGACGTTAAATGGCTCAATACTAACTTCTTTAAGGGGGTATTAGCAAATATAATAAGTTATTAATTTATCCAAACACTGGAAAGCATGCTGGGGCCTATTTTTGATCTCGCACAAGTTTTATAGTAGTGTAAATCCATTGACTTCAATACTGACTACTCACTTATCCTGACATCAGTGAGAGGAGAATCAGGCACAACCAAAAGGAACTACGTGTTCATAGTATATTTCAGCAACAAATTTAATACTTGTATTGTGTAAGTCTGAAAATAGCATTTATGGCAAATTTATATAACTACGGTAGGATGAATCAGGTTTGGTTTTTTTTAAATCCTTTCACACACAAACCCCCGCACACACCCCATCACCACCAGCAATCTACATGCAGTTCTGAAATCCAACTCTCAGAATCAACTCTTTAGATGTTCTCAAATGTTCACAGAATTTGTTTCGACTTGTGGTTTATGCTGGTGCCTAAAACACGTAGGTCTTGTGTTAGCCCGGGTTTTCAGAACCCAAAGCAGTGGTAACTTTATTGTTTCTCTCTAGGCGGTGTCGGAAATAAATCCATATGCACAGTTCCTCCATCTGATATATGATTGATATAAACCAGAGTGCTTTTACCTAAAACTACTTTTTATTAGCTCTTAAGCACACTCATACACATATATATATACACACACAGACTGTTGCAGTAGGTTTCAGAGTATCCCACAACACTGATATTTATCTAAAGTTAAGAGATGGTTTTGAGGAATCAGCAGCCAGGCTCCTTCCATCTAGCTGCTGGAGAACTTAAATGTCAGGCCCTTGCCCAAAGAAAAACTTCTTTGGACTGCTCCCAAGCACACTTTCTAACTAAACGTTTATACATTTTTTCTGAACAAAGCACATAACTCATAACAGCCCCTAAGGCTAACAATTTCCCTAGCAACAACCGATGACAATTCATTATGCTTCTTATCAGCAAAGCATTTCTAGTCATAACACCAATAAAACGTACATGTCAGAGGCACCTAAAACCGAGGCTGTCCAAACATTCCTTCTGTTTTAATGGAACCTTAACTTCCTGTCCCATTCTCCTCCCATTCTGATAGCAAAACTGCAGACATGCTGTTGCATGGCTTTGCCTCTCAGGGTCCCACAACTATCCATAGCTATGCGATGTTTGGGTTTCAGCTGGCAATGGTTGAACATATGAAATGGCTGACTGCAGAACTGTCAAATTCTGGGGTACACGCAGGAAAGTCAAATTCAGGGGCTACATTTGCTCCAATGCCTGTGGAATTCAGTGGAAAGACCCCTTACTTCAGTGAGTATTGGATCAGGCCACAAATGCAGCAAGCAGGCCACGTATTTCCAGCATCGTCAATATATGTGAAGCAAAAAGCCTGGCCTGATGAAATGTTTCAGCATAGTTTTGCAGATGAAGGTTACCAGTATGTGAATAGGCACCCAAACCAAAGCCAAACTCCGAAGCCTTTGAAGCTTGCCCATCGTCAATTGTAATTGCGTTCACCACTAGTTAGAAATAATAGGTAATGCTATGCTTTAGTAAAAGAACATTGTTGAAATTTAAATTGCCTTTACACCCACTTGAATGTAGTGGGCTTGGAATTTGAAAGATGCACAAAGAAAAGGAATTCATAGAACTTTTCAATATACATGATTTTGAATGCTTGAGTTAATGCCTAGTTTGTGATAAGAAGTGTATTTTATTATTTTGTGAATTAGGATATGTTAGGAAACTGAACTTTCAAGGAGAGTCATACATGCCCAAGGAAAGGTATAAAGGCTTAGGGAAAAGATAAAAAAGAACCCAAAGGAAGAAAGCTGTCATCTGAATTACATCAGGGTTTTTCAGAAAATGATAAACTTGGGTGATCATAATATGTTTATGAAGCCTGCTTTAAGCCTGCAGAGCAAATGTGGGCTAAAATAGAAAGAGCAGAAATACTCACTTTATTCCTACATTAAACTAATGCACAAACTGAAGAAGCTAATTCCCTTTTACATTTGGTTTGCTGTTGATTGATCTTTTTATTAATTATAAGCAAAAATGTAAAATGTCACAATCATTCTGATTTAATTTCAATTAACTAAACACATTTTTTTAAAAGCTGTAATATTGTTAGGATTTTTTAAAATGTGCTTTTACATGAAATTTAATTTAAAAACTGCTGTCCTTCCAGAAGACGTTTGATGAGACTAGAATATCTTTGTCTCACTTGAGGCCTTCTTTGTGCCTGCGTGTAAATTTGCTTTGTAATAGTAAACGTCTGAGATGTTGAAAACAAAATAGAAACATAATGTGATTACCATTTAATCAAAGTATTCAGGTATGAACCTGACTTCCCATACTTCTGCGTCTTGTCAAATCAGAAACCATTACGGGACTCTGGTGAGCTTTTACATTCTATGTCCAGCAGAATCATTTAGTGAGATGTGATTTTTTTTCAATGTTTGAAAAGCTAGTATTTTCTGACAGTAAATATGTGTTATCAAAACTAGAGAATCAAAATTTCCTCCACCTGACAGAACTGATGATTGAACCAGATGTTGGGCATTTCCATCTGTTTTGAGCTTCTACTCTGCCTATCTTTATAAGTCAATTCTATATAATGCTTAGTGGTCCACTCCCTTTTTCTGGTTGTCTATGGCATATTCTGTATACATGCATCAGTTCTGAGTGCTCATGCTCTGCTAACAGACTGCTCATTTAGTTTCACTGAGCCCTGTTGGAAGTGTCCAGGGAAAACCCATCAGAAAATAGGCAGCAGAGAATACTGGAACATAAGTACAAGCCGTACATGACTCCAGAAGAACTAGGGAAATTCAAATTACCCAGTATGTCAGCCAAAATGGACTTTGAAAATGGAAGAGACACAACCCTTACAGAAAGGCCTCAAAGTGCTGTTCCTGAGTCTAAACCAAACTAACTTAGTCAAATATCTGTCTCTTAGGGACTGATCCTGCAGACCCAGATTGCATAGGCAGTCCTGTTTGGAGTACAGATGCTCTTTTGCCTCTCTATTTTTGCTCAGTAAGGTCTCGCAACCAACTACTTCTGGATCAAGCAGCACTGACGTCAAAGGGAGTATTCATGTGAGATCAGGCCTTTAGGGATTTGTAGGGCACTTATCTCCATTCAGTTGAACGTTCATTCAGATCTCCAAATACCACGGGCTGGATTCTCCAGGCCACTAAGGCCACTTTATGCTGGTTAAGCAGCATACAGGAGACTTAAAACATAAGTAAGGGAACTCTCCCCTGGAGGAAAGCTGTCAGAAGTGTGTCTAACCTGACTTCACCAATCACTCCTCTTATCCTGGTTTAAGCGGGGGGAGAGAGGGGCGTGTGGTACAGCAGAACTCCTCTACACTTGATCCCCCACTTTTGTAACATCCATTATGGACTGTAAGCCAGTGACAGAAGTTAGAACATGTTCCCTTGTGTTCTAACATCCATCAGGACCTGGCAGCTGAGGATCAGGGAGCCACAATCCCCCATCATGTGCCATTATGTCAGAGCATAACTCAGATGTAGGGGAGAATCTGGGCCATTGGCTACCCTGTATCTCCAGACTACCTTGGTGTTTGCTTCTCCTCATCAAAGCCTTTGTGCTGTGATTGTAATTCTTGTAAAGTACTGTCTCTAGGAAGTAAGACTTCTGGGGACAAGGTTACAGTGCAGTGAAGCTTTACTGGCATTATATCATCAGTCTCTGAATTACTGATTTTAGTGAGGGTGATATTTTTGGAATTTAGCTTGAAGTGACTGCAACACCTTCATGAGTACAGTACAGTATTCAAGTCATATTTATTATATTCATTATGATAACCAGACATCTTTTAGAATATTTGTTAGATCAGGGAGTAAAGGTGAACTGTTTCCTTGGTTATTTTTACTGGGACACTTTTTTCATAGCACATGGAGTGACTTCCATTGAATTGCTAAACTATGCAGAGTGGGACATTGGCTACATCGTTTTTGGTTTTCTGATCAGTGCCCTCTGTGCTGTGTCTGAGAATAAGCACTAATCCTGTCTGGCTTAACTTTTTCCTTTAAAAAAATATGGTCCGCTTATCTCAACTTCCAATTATGGATGGTTTCAACTGATTGGCTAGCTGGCAAGGAAATTTGTTGGCAATATGTTCCATCTGCTTTATGTTCTGCATGATCCAGTAGCAGTTGGTAGCGAGACTACCAAGGCACTGTTCCAGTTTTGCATAGCGTTTAGTCCGAAGAGCATTAAGGGGAAAAAAGCGACACAAAGGAGCAGCATACTTTCTCTTGCCCTCTGTACTTGCTTTTGTATGAGGAAACAATGGTACATTAACACATCAAGGAAAGATTATCTTACAGAATCTCACTTGATATCTGTGCCATACCACTTGCAGTTTTCTAGATGACTATTCAATAATTTCTTTATTGAGAGTATCCAACAATACTGCATGTTTTAAAAAAATCCTATGCAATGTAGTTCTCCTGTGCAAATGAATCTCCAGTACAATGAATGAACAGGAACTTAGTTAATTTCTAAAGTAGTTTCCTTTGTATTTTAAATGTTGTCCTGTTTAATCCACCTGAATCACCTTGGATCTGAACCTGGGCTTGGACCGGAGATCACACCTTGAAACCGTCTCTTTAGTAAACTGAAATGGAACTTCCTAAACTTCAGGGTACATTGGATTTGGTTCCAGATCCAGTGTTTTGGTTCGGCCCCATCTCTCTTCTTAATATTTATTAAGTCCTCTCTTGTTTCTCAAGGAAGTACTCTTTTAAGTAAATGTATTAGTCATGAAACCTGCATCATTACCAACCCTGGAGGCTGAAATCCTCTATGTATCCAGAGGACAAGTACTATATCACCAGCAGTGCAATCTTCCCTACAATACCGCCATCCCATTGTTCTGAAGGCATCACCCTGTGAGCAGCAGACTGGCAAGTTCAAACTCCATGGACTGTCTGCTTCTTTGTTTCTCTGCTGAGGCTTCCAATCAAAGTGTAGTAGAATTTCATTATAATGGTGGTTTCAGAGTAGCAGCCGTGTTAGTCTGTATCCGCAAAAAGAAAAGGAGTACTTGTGGCACCTTAGAGACTAATAAATTTATTTGAGCATAAGCTTATAGCATAAGCTTATAGCATAAGCATAAGTTTATAAGCTTATGCTCAAATAAATTTGTTAGTCTCTAAGGTGCCACAAGTACTCCTTTTCTTTTTATTGTAATGGTGGTTATTGTTGCATACAAATCTGACTCCTAGAAACTGAACTGAAACCATGAAATCATTTCACCTAGGCCATCAAGCAGTAGTAACTTTGAATTGCTGCTGACCTAGGAGAGGTTTGAACTGATGCCCCACTCCGCATGTGAAAAAACAGTGCCTTATTGCCTATCCTTTGAGTCATCCAGTCATTCAAAATACTAACATTCCAATTGTTTCCACAGTATTGCTCTTATTTAGTTTTCTTTCTATGCTGTCCTCCATTTGCATTTAGTGTCACTGCTATTGTATCTGTCTTCCTCTAGCCATTGAGCTATTTGACTGGCTGCTAAAATAGAAAGCCTAATGGACCAAATTTTGAGTGTATGCACCTTTCTGATATCTGGTGAGAAGTCACCTTCCTCACAGAGTCAGTGTAATCCAACAAACTCTTTCAAGAAGGATCAACACCTGCTAGTAGGGTACAGAGTTTCAGGAAAACACCGGCAGCCTGTTACATTCCATAATTGGTTGTATATCATACCTTGGATAACAACGTTTATTATAAAATTATTTGTACTCTAAGTATTTTGTCATTGAGATATAAAAATGCTGTCATTAGACCACATTACATTTTTTAAAGGTCTTAATAAAAGTCTTCTAGGACTTCATTTACATTCAAGTCAGTTTACCTGAATAAAGCTGGAATGCTTTCCCTCACAGAGTTGTGTTGCTCACTCCTTCTGATGGGCTCAACCCAGCAAAGGGCCGAGGGCACGCAGCCCTTGGCCATAGGAATTAGTAACTTTCAGGATAGGCCCAAGTGCTGCAGCCCTTACTCAGGACTTACTCCCATTTCCAACTGAAGACCATGGCAATTTGCTTGAACTTCAAAACTGAAAAAAAAATAAGGAACTTGGGGTCTGGTCCTGAGTGACTTTTAGTGAATCTCACTATCCCTCTGCTAGAACTGCGCACAACCTGCATTTAACTTAAATTCTGCAGGACAAACACACCGCCTTTGAAAGATGGTTCATGTAGAGTATTAAAAAATGGGAAAGATAAAAATACCAAATGCGACTGGCTGACTAATAGACAACAGAGTCTTTCACTTGCAGTTCCTTCTTTGGGTCAAATCTGGCCCAGGTCAACAATGACCAACAGTAGCTGTCATCTGATAGCTATTTCATGGTGTATGTGAAAAGAGTTGGTCATTTCTGGCCAGTTTCTATTTCATAAATGTCTATATCATAAAAATCTTTATCAAAATAGGCCTGCTTTGGGGGAATGTAGGCAGAAAAGCCAAAGACTGAATGGACAAAAGACTGAACTACCCTTTTACCCCTCAGGTTGGTCTTTCCAGCTCAGGGTTGAGCCAGGTTGCTTGCACAGCCCTGGGGAGTTTGCATTGCTGTATATGCAGTAAGAGGGGCCTTAGGTCTCTAATGCTGTTAGTCCTGCACCTTTCACCAGCATTAAATTGAAGGGTTGTTTTTTTTAAAGGGAAATATAGGGAATGTGTGTACCAATGCAGCAATAACAAGGGTCAGTCGTTTTCATTCTAAACAACAGTATTCGGGAATTTAAAACTTATCCATAATGTGCTCTGTAAAGGTCTGGCTGAAACCAACCCTCTTTGCATCAGTGACTATCTTTTTGATCTCTGTTGGTACAGCACACCTAGCACACTGGGGTCCCAATCCATGACTAGGGCACCTCGGTGCTACTGCAGCACAAATAATATTAATAATGATTTTGGAGCCATCAAAGGAGGCTATCTGTCCCAAACTCAACAATTACCACTCATCACCCAAAAGTCTGGTTAAGTACTGTTTGGTTTGCGCTGACCATGGAGCTGTGGCAACTCAACACACATAGCCCTTTGGGACTCTTGTATATTGTATTCAGGGCATGCCAAGGAATCCAGCATACCTGTCTGGAAACAGACAAATGGTACCATATGGCACCATAAACAGCAACTTATATTAGGATTCTTATATATTTGTAGTTAACAAAATGCCCTTGCTGTAAACTCTCCTTCCAGGCCAACTGTATTCCCATATCCTTCCCCACTTTAACCCTCAGTTAGTCCGTGTAAGGGTTAGAAACATAATTAATTTAAGAATTTGATGGAAATCAGAAAAAATAGGCCAAAACTACTACAATTCGTTTTCAAGACTTTTTGTATAGGCCACATGGAAATGGTTGGCTCGCTTAAAATGCAAAACTGCCAAGGAGATGTAATATACAAGCTAGCTGATGAAAAGCTATAACATCTGATTTCCTTAGTAGATTAGAGGAAACATAACAGTTGTTTATCACCTAGGTTAATTTATAGCCTTAGGATATGTCTACACTATGAAATTAGGTCAAATTTATAGAAGTCGGTTTTTTAGAAATCATTTTTATATAGTCGATTGTGTGTGTCCCCACACAAAATGCTCTAAGTACATTAATTTGGCGGAGTGCTTCCACAGTACCGAGGCTAGCATCGACTTCCAGAGTGTTGCACTGTGGGTAACTATTTCCCTCAGTCTGCGCCACCCATTGGAATTCTGGGTTGAGATCCCAATGCCTAATGGGGCAAAAACATTGTCATGGGTGGTTCTGGATACATGTCGTCAGGCCCTCCCTCCCTCCATGAAAGCAATGGCAGACAGTCGTTTCACGCCTTTTTTCCTGGGTTACCTGTGCAGACACCATGCCACGGCAAGCATGGAGCCCGCTCAGCTCACTGTCACCGTACGTCCCCTGGGTTCTGGCAGACATGGTACTGCTTTGCTACACAGCAGCAGCTCATTGCCTTGTGGCAGCAGACGGTACAATAGGCCTGATAACCATTGTCATCATGTCCTAGGTGCTCTTGGCCACGTCGGTGAGGTCGGTCAGGAGCGCCTGGGAAGACATGGGCACTGGGGCTAAATTAGGAGTGACTTGACCAGGTCATTCTCTTTAGTACTGCAGGCAGTCCTATTGTACCATCTTCTGCCAGGCAGGCAGAAGATGAGGATGGCTAGCAGTCCTATTGCACCGTCTTCTGCCGAGCAGCCAGGAGATGTGGATGGCTTGCAGTCCTACTGCACCGTCTGCTGCCAGCCAAAGATGTAAAAGATAGATGGAGTGGATCAAAACAAGAAATAGACTAGATTTGTTTTGTATTCATTTGTTCCCCCTTCTCTCCCTCCTTCCGTGAAATCAACAATGGCTGTTTTGTTGAGGTCTGTCAGGGGCACCTTGAAAAGTTTAATGGAGATTCAGTCCTGCCTGGAATACCAGGGGGAGGGATAGCTCAGTGGGTTGAGCATTGGCCTGCTAAACTGAGGGTTTTGAGTTCAATTCTTGAGGGGGCCATTCTGTGTGACAGTTGTTTTTGTTTCTCCTTGATGTAAAGCCACCCCCTTTGTTGATTTTAATTCCCTGTAAGCCAACCCTGTAAGCTATGTCTTCAGTCGCCCCTCCCTCTGTCAGAGCAATGGCAGACAATAGTTCCGCACCTTTTTTCTGTGCAGATGCCATACCACGGCAAGCATGAAGCCCGCTCAGATCACTTTGGCAATCAGGAGCACATTAAACACCACGCACATTATCTAGCAGTATATGCAGCACCAGAACCTGGCAAAGCAAAACCGGGCTAGTAGGCAACATCAGTGCGGTGACGACAGTGATGAGGACATGGACACAGACTTCTCTCAAAGCACGGGCACAGGCAATGCAGGCATCATGATGCTAATAGGGCAGGTTCATGCGGTGGAACATCGATTCTGGGCCCGGGAAACAAGCACAGACTGGTGGGACTGCATAGTGTTTCGGGTCTGAGACGATTCCCAGTGGCTGCGAAACTTTTGCATGCATAATGGCACTTTCATGGAACTTTGTGACTTGCTTTCCCCTGCCCTGAAGCACATGAATACCAAGATGAGAGCAGCCCTCACAGTTGAGAAGCGAGTGGCAACAGCCCTGTGGAAGCTTGCAACACCAGACAGCTACCGGTCAGTCGGGAATCAATTTGGAGTGGGCAAATCTACTATGGGGGCTGCTGTGATGCAAGTAGCCAACGCAATCAAAGATCTGCTGATATCAAGGGTAGTGACCTTGGGAAATGTGCAGGTCAGAGTGGATGGCTTTGCTGGGATTCCCTAACTGTGGTGGGGTCATAGATGGAACCCATATCCCTATCTTGGCACCGGAACACCAAGTACATAAACCGCAAGGGGTACTTTTCAATAGTGCTGCAAGCACTGGTGGATCACAAGGGACGTTTCACCAACATCAGCGTGGGATGGCCGGGAAAGGTACATGATGCTCGCATCTTCAGGAACTCTGGTCTGTATGAACAGCTGCAGCAAGGGACTTACTTTTCAGACCAGAAAATAACCGTTGGGGATGTTGAAATGCCTATAGTTATCCTTGGGGACCCAGCCTACCCCTTAATGCCATGGCTTATGAAGCCATATACAGGCAGCCTGGACAGTAGTCAGGAGCTGTTCAACTACAGGCTGAGCAAGTGCAGAATGGTGGAGAATGTGCATTTGGACGTTTAAAAGTGCACTGGTGCAGTTTACTGACTCGGTCAGACCTCAACGAAACCAATATTCCCATTGTTATTACTGCTTGCTGTGCGCTCCACAATATCTGTGAGAGTAAGGGGGAGACATTTATGGTGGGGTGGGAGGTTGAGGCAAATCGCCTGGCTGCTGGTTACGCGCAGCCAGACGCCAGGGCAGTTAGAAGAGCACAGGAGGGTGAGGTGCGCATCAGAGAAGCTTTGAAAACCAGTTTCATGACTGGCCAGGCTACAGTGTGAAAGTTCTGTTTGTTTCTCCTTGATGAAACCCCCTGCCCCTTGATTCACTCTACTTCCCTGTAAGCTAACCACCCTCCCCTCCTCCTCCTCCTTCGATCACCACTTGCAGAGGCAATAAAGTCATTGTTGCTTCACATTCATATATTCTTTATTAATTCATCACACAAATCGGGGGATAACTGCCAAGGTAGCCCGGGAAGGGTGGTGGAGGAGAGAAGCACTGGGAGGGGTGGTGGAGGAGGGAAGGACAAGGCCACATAGCACTTTAAAAGTTTAAAACTTTAAAACTTATTGAATGCCAGCCTTCTGTTGCTTGGGCAATCCTCTGGGGTGCAGTGGCTGGGTGGCCGAAGGCCCCCCCCCACCGCGTTCTTGGGCGTCTGGGTGAGGAGGCTATGGAACCTGGGGAGGAGGGCGGTTGGTTACACAGGGACTGTAGCCATGGTCTGTGCTCCTGCTGCCTTTCCTGCAGCTCAGCCATGCGCTGAAGCATATTAGTTTGATCCTCTAGTAGCCTCAGCATTGAATCCGGCCTCCTCTCATCATGCTGCCGCCACCTTTCAGCTTCAGCCCTCTCTTCAGCCTGCCACTTACTCTCTTCAGCCCGCCACCACTCCTCCCGGTCATTTTGTGCTTTCCTGCACTCTGACATTGTCTGCCTCCACACATTCGTCTGTGCTCTGTCAGTGTGGGAGGACAGCATGAGCTCAGAGAACATTTCATCACGAGTGCGTTTTTTTCGCCTTCTAATCTTCACTAGCCTCTGGGAAGGAGAAGATCCTGTGATCCTTGAAACACATGCAGCTGATGGAGGAAAAAAAGAGACAGTAGTATTTAAAAAGACACATTTTATAGAGCAATGGGTACACTCTTTCACGGTAAACCTTGCTGTTAACATTACATACATAGCACATATGCTTTCGTTCCAAGGTCACATTTTGCCTCCCCCCACCACGTGGCTAGCCCCTCCCTCCTATCCCCTCTCCGTGGCTAACAGCGGGGAACATTTCTGTTCAGCCACAGGCAAACAGGCCAGCAGGAACGGGAACCTCTGAATGTCCCCTTAAGAAAAGCACCCTATTTCAACCAGATGACCATGAATGATATCACTCTCCTGAGGATAACACAGAGAGATAAAGAACAGATGTTGTTTGAACTCCAGCAAACATACACTGCAATGTTTTGTTCTACAATGATTCCTGAGTACGTATTACTGGCCTGGAATGGTAAAGTGTCCTACTATGGTGGACGGAATAAGGCTGCCCTCCCCAGAAACCTTTTGCAAAGGCTTTGGGAGTACATTCAGGAGAGCCGCAAATGCCAGGGCAAATTAATCATTAAACACGCTTGCTTTTAAACCATGTATACTATTTTAAAAGGCACACTCACCAGAGGTCCCTTCTCTACCTGGTGGGTCCGGGAGGTAGCCTTGGGTGGGTTTGGGGGGTACTGGCTCCAGATCCAGGGTGAGAAACAGTTCCTGGCTGTCGGGAAAACCGGTTCCTCCACTTGCTTGCTGTGAGCTATCTACAACTTTATCAACATCATCTTCCTCGTCCCCAAAACCTGCTTCTGTGTTGCCTCCATCTCCACTGAAGGAGTCAAACAACACGGCTGGGGTAGTGGGGTGGCTGAACCCCCTAAAATGGCATGCAGCTCATCATAGAATCAGCATGTTTGGGGCTCTGACCCGGAGCGGCCATTTGCCTCTCTGGTTTTCTGGTAGGCTTGCCTCAGCTCCTTAAGTTTCATGTGGCACTGCTTCAGGTCCCTGTTATGGCCTCTGTCCTTCATGCCCTGGGAAATTTTGACAAAGGTTTTGGCATTTCAAAAACTGGAACGGAGTTCTGATGGCATGGATTCCTCTCCCCATACAGCGATCAGATCCTCTGCCTCCCGTTCGGTCCATGCTGGAGCTCTTATGTGAGTCTGGGACTCCATCATGGTCACCTCTGCTGATGAGCTCTGCATGGTCACCTCTGCTGATGAGCTCTGCACTCACCTGCAGCTTGCCACGCTGGCCAAACAGGAAATTGAAATTCAAAAGTTTACAGGCCTTTTCCTATCTACCTGGCCAGTGCATCTGAGTTGAGAGTGCTGTCCAGAGCGGTCACAATGGAGCACTCTGGGATAGCTCCCGGAGGCCAATACTGTCTAATTGCTTCCACAGTACCCCAAATTCCACCCGGCCTGGCCGATTTCAGCTCTAATCCCCTTGTCGGAGGTGGAGTAAGGAAATCGATTTTAAGAGCCCTGTAAGTCAAAAAAAAAAGGACTTCATCGTGTGGATGGGTGCAGGGTTAAATCGATTTGACGCTGCTAAATTCGACCTCAACTCCTAGTGTAGACCAAGGCTTAGTAATGCCTAATAGGAAGGATGGGTGTTTCTGTATGGGAACAATGAGTAGGGGAAGAAGAGTCAGTTTCTTATGAGTGACTTTCCAAGGCTAATTAAGGACAGGCAATAAAGGGTTTAATCCAAATATCTATTGGTAAGCTTTTCCATCCTCTAGAACAATGTCATCAGAACCTTCTTCCTCTTGAATTATGCCCTTTTTCATTGACAGAAACATGCCTAGTGCCCTCTGTGAATATTCATATCTGTCTGTCTGTCTATTCCATCAGTCCTTTCTATCTTATCTACTTGTCTGTTTGTATGAGTTGGTATATTTTTAACTTTCTAGCTATGTGGGTGCATGTGACTGGAAGCCTGCCAACATCTGTTGTTTCTGAATTCTTGTTTTCAATCATCTTGGAAATAAGGTAACACTGCAGAGATATGATAAGCAGAGATGAAATAGGATTTCAACCTCTACACCTGGTATGTGTGGCAGTAACTAATCACTTAAATATAAAATGTGCAGATAAAGCTCAGTACAAAATGGAACAGAATAGAACAATTCAATTTGCTTCCTTAAATCTCAGCCACGAAGCCCTCAGATTGGACAGCAATCTACTTGAAAGCAAATAATATAGACATTTTGTCAAGACAAATGAGGTACAATTGCCCCTCCTCTTTGCTTCTACCCAAGTGGTGTGATGGTTGTAAATATAGACCCTTATGTGTATTTACCCCCTTTCATCTAGCCTGGCAGAAGGGTGGCATCATTAGGATGGCCAATTGTGTTGGTCTTCAACTGAGGTAACACACACTGTGACAAAGCGTATATTTCATAGGGCGGCCCCCTGCAGCAAAATAAGTGTGCCTGCCTCAGTTTTCCATTTCTATGACGAGTACAAAGGAACTTTTAGAGTCTGATGTGAAGCCCACCTCTGGGCATAATTTATTCACATGCACCTGTGCAGTACTTCCCCCAAAACCTTGAAGTAAAACCATTTTCAAATTTTCACAGTAAATGTACTGAGGATTTTTTCCCATCTCCTGAGATATCACCAGCAAGTCACCCACCCAAGAGTCAATAGCAGCAGTATGTTCTCAGTTCCTTTGGCCCCTGATCCTGGGCCACACTCTCCAGACCTCCCTGCCTGAGATTGACCGCAGCCCTTCCTTCAGGTTTTCACTCTGAGGGCTCCACTTCATGCAATGTTCCACTCTTCCAGGTCTCCCTGCTTGGGAGTCCTAAACCGGTCAGGGGATCCACCCTCCCACACCAACCTTCTTGCTTCTGCATTTGGCTTCCCTTTTCCTGGGGGCCACGGCCTGAGCCTTCTGCTCACCAGGGGTCCCCAGCCTACATTAGTTGTCACCAATAGCTTTCCTCTAAGCTCCTCACCGGTGGCTCAGTTACTGCTCTGCTTCTGAACTCAACTCCTGGCAGCTCTTCCTTGCTGCTTCTCTCTCCTCTGGGTCTCAGGCAGTTCTTACCTGTCCCTTCCTGAATCTGTCAGGCTCTGACTTGCCATGTCTCTGACCCACCCACTTCCTCCCCTTTAGGGCCCACATGATCTCTCTTAAGTCTAACTAGGGGGCTCAACTGACCAGTCACAGGTTCACTGGCATCTTCCCTCTTAATGGGCGAATGCCATACTGTGACAGTAGGGGAAATAAATGGTTCAAAAATAAACAGACCCTGAAAATGTCCACAGAAATAGCTGAAAGCACAGCTTACAATAACATTACTGCAGGGTTTGTGGTCATAAACTGCTGCAGTTTCCGAGTGTGTATGTTCTAATAGCTTCTTTGCAGGGAGGTAAAACAACTTTGCTACTAAAGGCAACAGAGAATATTAAATCTGTCTTCATAGTGCAGTTCCTGGACATTGAGAGAACAGGGAACATGGACTATGGAGCTGAGCTCAAGGGTAATCCTGGTCTCATTCTTCCTCTGACTCTGGTTTGCTGCATGGACTTTGGTGAATTCCTTAACCGCACACTCTCTGTTTTTTGCAGCTGTAAGATAACAATAATACCTTGCTGAGGTGACCATGATGGAGTCCCAGAATCGCAAAAGAGCTCCAGCATGGACCAAACGGGAGGTACGGGTTCTGATCGCTGTATGGGGAGAGGAATCCATGCCATCAGAACTCCGTTCCAGTTTTTGAAATGCCAAAACCTTTGTCAAAATCTCCCAGGGCATGAAGGACAGAGGCCATAACAGGGACCCGAAGCAGTGCCACATGAAACTTAAGGAGCTGAGGCAAGCCTACCAGAAAACCAGAGAGGCAAACGGCCGCTCCAGGTCAGAGCCCCAAACATGCCACTTCTATGATGACTATGACTTTTATTTTAGATAATGGAACCAGTAAAAGAAAGAACAAAAGTAAAGTGGGGAATTGTGGTGCAAATCTTCTGTGTGATGTATTGCCCTAGCTCTGCTTCACAGAATGCACCTGCCTTTGCCGAGAACAGACTCCTGGAAAGTAAAAGGGCAATATACAGAAAACAAGCTAAGTTAGTCACAATTTGGGACACAGAGAATTCATTCTTATTGAGGCTGTATTCTTTCCATCAGCAATTCTTATAAAGAGCTTCAGTGCAATAGTTATTTTGTTCTTGCTGCTGTAGTATTTTACACACTGGGCAGTCTAAAGCCATGTTATTCTTGCCTAAAATGCTCTTTGTTCTTAAGGATGCTGGCCATGAAAACTCTCATGCTGCACAACTGATTTCATGGGAAAGAATGACAACAATGATGATGATTTGAAGCAAGTTCCATTAAATCCAAGGACTTTGAAAGACACATAGCATGTGATCTAGCTGCAGTATAAAAACAACTTGCCAAAGCTTTCATCTTGAGCACAGTTTCAATTCATTTGGACTCTACTTATTACTTGCTTAATTGGTTCCTGGAAAAACAAAAAACTGTACAAAGATATGTTAAGAACACAAGATAGAGGAGGAAAGTATTCAACTTCGCACTTGGATTATCACTGCTAGTTTAACTACCATCTGTCACTGTTCACTTGGAAAGTCCATGCCAATGCTGGTATTTGAGCCAGGTACTGCCACTTCTGAAGCATCATACCTTGTGTTCTCAAAGAGATGCTATGTTCAGTTTGGAAACAAAGAAAGCCTGTAACCTTGACAGATGAAAACTCTTATCTATAGAATCCAGGATCAGGGAAATATTTAACAGGGAAGAACAGATATATATATATAAGACTATAAGATAATTCCCAAGATGTTTGTATTTCTACTCTCTCTAATTTAGATCAATAAGAAAGTTCTTTAATCCTTTGATATCATAACACACAAAATGTGTTTAGCTGTACAGAAAAAGTCTTTCACAGATGAAGCACTGCAATAATAAATCTGTTTAAATCTTGCTTGAGACACATTTCAAGGGCATAATTTACTTCTGTGTATAATTAACACAATGAGCTATTTGCATAATATTAAAGCAAGATCAAATATGTGGCGTCCCCAGTTCATTTGTATGTGGAATTATTTTATGTAGAGTTTGAAGAGCATCCATCTTTTGAACCAATGTCATACACCTGTATAATGAGTAACAGGCCTGTTTTGGACCTGAAATTCAAAGCCCTGGAGCTGAACATGCCTCAACTTTGGAGAAGTTTTGATTCAGATGTGAATTTTATGGCTTTGGGGCCTTCTCTAATTTTGAGTGGCTAAACGAGGAACATTAAAAGAGAGCGAACAGCTACGTGAACCATATAACTTGGAAAGGACAAAAGTTAAACCATCTACATTTCCTCAGAATTGTGATAATAGATCATGCACATTTGTCATCCAGATAGTAATCTGTCTCTGAATGTGGCCAGCAAGATACCAGATATCCCTAAGAAAACACTTATTTGAATTACCTGCCCTATGGAATGTTTCTTCCTAATCTCCGTTAGTGGTTTAAGCCCAGAAGCATAAGGGTTTATATACTTTTTATTTTTGTGTCCTGTATGTTGTAACGGGGTGGACTCATTACAAGGAGAGCTGGTAGCAACACCTATTATTAAGGTTACCCACCACAGCTGCTTTTAACTTTTCAAAACTTAAACCATTTTGACTGAAATTTTCCGTGCCACGTGGCTGCTTCAGGCTGAATTATTCTGAGAGATTTCAGTCAGAATTGCTCGGCAGTTATCAGGCCTGCCGGCAGCAATTCCGGGCTCCAGGGCAGAGCAGTTAATGGGACCCCGCGCACGCACAAGCTGTGCCCACGCAGACATGGTCCACCTGACATTTGGGCGGTTCTGCGCCTGCACTGGCTGGTGCTCAGCAAGCTGCCAGCTGCACTTCTGGGCGTGCTCTTCTGGCACGGCCAGGGCTTGACATGCCCGCCCGGTAGGGTTGCTAACTATCTGATTGCGCAAACCCAAAGACCCTTACCCTGCCCCTTCCCTGAGGTCCTGCCCCGTCCCACCCCTTCTCAGAGGCCCCGCCCCCTGCTCACTCCATCCCCCCTCCCTCTGCCACTCGCTCTGGGCGGGGGCAGGGCATTGGGGTTCAGGAGGGGGTGCGGGTGCATGCTCTGAGAGGGAGTTTGGGAGGGGTGAGGGGTCGGGCTCTGAGAGGGAGTTTGGGTGCAGGAGGGGGTGAGGGGTTTGGCTCTTGGAGGGAGTTTGGGTGCGGGAGGAGGTGAGGGGTTCAGGCTCTGGGAGGGAGTTTGGGTGTGGGCTCTAGGGTGGGGCAGAGGGTTCGGGTGTGGGGGGGGGGGCAGTGCTTACCTCGGGTGGCTCCCGAAAGTGACTGGCACATCCCTCTGGCAGCAGTTCCTAGGTGTGGGGCCCAGCCCAGGGGATCTCCGCTCACCGCTGCCCACAGGACCGCCCCTGCAGCTCCCATTGGCCACAGTTCCTGCCCAATGGGAGCTGCAGAGTCGGCACTTGGGGCGGTAGCAGCACATGGAGACCCACTGTCCCCCCCAAGGGCTGTAGGGCCGCTTCCGGGAGCGGCGTGGAGTGAGAGTAGGCAAGAAGCCTGCCTTAGCCCGACTGCACTGTGGTGGGCCCTTGGGACCTTTTAAATTGTTCAGACCCCTGGGTAATTACCCCCTTTAGGCGCCCCTCCCCCCAGTCCACGGGCCTGGCAGTTACAGAGAATGAGGCTGGAAAAAATACATGTTAAAAAATTCTGGCAACTTTTTCTTTGAAAAACCTCTAGCACCCCATGCTTTGAAGCAGGAACTTGAAAGTTGGTGGGGGCAGGGGAGGGTAGCCTTTGTGTCAGGAATGTGCCCTTTGTCATCTCTGTGAAAATCTTCCCAAATTCGGCCAATTTATAAATTTTTTAAAAAATCAAAGTTTACACATGCTCAGAGACTTACTAGGGCTTTATAGCAAAAAAAAATCCCCAAAAAACCCTCTGAAGATTATGTTGTCACTGAGCGTCCTCCAGCCCAGGAATGAGCAGGACTTTTCAGATAGTTGCAACTCTGGGCTGCTGCAGGCTATGCCTGGTCTAGGTCTGGGCACTTGAACAGATAGCCAGGAGACTCTTTTCTGTGCTTTCAGTTACACCCCTGCTTGTGCCAAGGCAGTGTAGAGAATGCAGCTGTTTGATTTGATTGCAGAGGTGATAAGAGCCGGACTTGGGGAAGTGGGAAGATACACTGGGCCAAGGAGTCTTGAGAGAGATGGGGAATGCATCACTGGGACTAGAGGCTGGCGTGGGGGAGACGGGGTACTGGCAGGCAAGGAGATGAGGCCTGGGCGCTGGGTGGGAGAAGACTTGGAGCTGGGGTGTGTGGAAGAGAAGATTCATAAATTTTAAGTGAAGAAGGGACAATTAAATCATCTAGTCTGACCTCAGGGGAGACTGGGACTGCTGGGTGAAGACATTGGGAACCAGTAGGGCAGGGGAAAGGAGGGACATCTGATGGGGACACAGAATGCAGGGAAAGGATTGGAATTAGCTGGGCAAAGAGTAGGACAAAGAGCCTTGCAGGGGAGGAGACTGGAGGAAGAGATTAGGGAGAGGGACTGGGATTGGGAAAAAGTGGGGAGTAGAAATGTAGCTGAGAGGCAGGGAACTGGAGGCTGGGAGGTGGAAAGATTGGGAAAAGAGAGAGAGAAAGATTGGACAAGGAGCTAGGAGGGGAGTAACTGGGACTGACTGTACAAGGTGGCTACGGACACAGACACGGAGCTGGGGTGGGGGAAGCTTGAGGCTGGGAAAGTTGGGGGCAGGCTGGAGGGCACAGGACAGAAGGCGTGAAGCTCAGAGGGAATGGGTGCAAGCGTTTATGCCCACTAGAGCACATGCCATTCCTCTGCTATCAAAAAATATTTGTGAAACCTACTGGCAAAGAATCTCCTCTCTCTCTGTCTGGTCCACATAGATGATGACAACCTACTGTTGCTATCACCTACTCTGTTACTTCAAGTGACCACGTTCTGTGTGGTTGATCTAAAAGTTCTAATCCTGTTGATAATCCATGTGGGTGTCAATGTGATGCCAGATGATAGAATTTCTGTTTTTTCAATTTGCTTTTTTAAAAACCTAGGAAATCACACACAAACTGTTAAGAGAACATTATTAAGGTGGAAAAGTCAAGCACTCAGAAGTTAGGAAACATGAGAGTTAAGGTTGCCTGTGCAACCTTAATATGTCCCCTTGTGTGTATGCCTTATGAGACTGTCTTTATTTTCAAAACTAGTCCAAACTGAGAACATGATGATATCCTGAGAGCTAAGAAACTGAATTGGGTAGCCATTTAAACTGTCCACAGACATCTGCACATTTCTCAGTTAACCAATTGAGAACATTTACCTCCCACTAAAACAATAAAGTAACAATCCCTTCTAATTATCTGGCTACAGCAGGATGTAGATATGCAAACTGGGATGCAGATACCGGGCTGTAGATATGCAAACCAGCCAGGCTGAGGACCAGAATCTAGCCTTATTTATCCACAAATGGTCTGTAATCTTTGGGGTCAATCAGGCCTCCCTAAGGCAGGCTGGGTTGAGGAGTGTGGAGAAGGTGGGTCTAGTAGCAGTGGCTGAAGATGATATGTCTGTTGAGGCCAAGAGCAGACACAGAATTCCTGCGCGGGGGGTGGTTAGGGTAAGCATTGCACTCTGAAGGATGTCACTTGTGCTCTGCCTCTCTAGCTGCTGTCCAGCATGCAGGGGTGGAGCTATAGCACAGCTATCATCCGGACAATTTGCTTCTGGGGAATTGATTGCTGGTGGCAGCGCTAGCAGCCCCCATCCTCCTCGGTCCAGGCAGCTATTTTATGGCTGCCTCTTCTTCAGATGCTGTGCTCTTTCCACCTCCTAATGAACCCACGCTGGGGCAGTCCTGATTTGTCCCTTTGTTATTTAGGCATGTGTCTATTTCTCTGTTATCAGTGTCTGATTGACATTTCCCCTCCCACTGATGTCTCCTGCTCATCAGGACTGCTGTTTAGACCGGCATTAATGGCTAATGGCGTACATTTGTCTCCCACACCTTTTGAAGCCAACTGGCAGTGAGCATTTACAATTGTCTTTTGATGCCTCTTCTTCTTTACACCTTCAGAGACAAATGCCAGGTTGAGCGGTAGAAAGTGATGCTGAATGTTTCACGCTGAATGCTGTGGCAGAAACAGTATTTGTCAGGTGATTCATTCAAGTACCAAACAGCTGACTCGAATTTTGCAGAGGAAGGTAACATGCTAGAATATCGTAATGCTCACAGGTGCAGTAGCTGATGATAGGTTATTTTAATCAGTAGTGTGTCTTGATAAAATATGATATTCATAGGTAGTAATGGAGCTAATTCAGTGCTAACGATGATATTGTATGTGTTTATAATATAGCGTTCTTCTGGATAGCGCTCTCCATAGAAATACTTAAGTGTGGAATGCTCAGGCTATGACTTAAAGGATCTCCTGTGCACTATTTGGCAAATTTTATTGTTTTAGATCACACGTCATAGTTCAGATCAATATTTTTCTGCAGTAGAACTTCTGAACCCTGACAGCTTAATTCTGTAATATCATTTGAAGTGCTACCAAGACATCTGTAGTTAAAGATCAAATAAAGTCTTAGAGGGTTACTTCAGATGTATCATATACAGTAATTAAATGCAAATGTAAAGAAGTTATTTTCAATTGTAGGCTTCTGTTAAACACAACATACTATTGTCTGACGATACTGTGATAAAAATTACACCAGTGGAAGCAAGATAATTCACAGTTAAGTAGGACTGAGTGAATGGATTGGGGGAGGGGAGAATTACCTCCATTCTTGACACAACCTTTTTGAGATCTTCATACTAAATCTAAAGATTGTAAGTTCAAGTTTAGCTGACCTGAATGACCCAATATGATATTTTCATTGCACTGTTATCAAATGCTGATGCCACCTACATACATGTAAACCACTCTTTTGTAATCTATCTCCTAGGTGTATTGCACTAATTATTGGTCTTCGTCATGATAGCTGGAACCAGTCTACATTGGGTTCCTGATCCCAAGTCCAGTGAAATCATTGATTTCCATTTAATCTACTGGGCTCTTGATCAGGCCTCAATGCAGCAACGGTATTTAAAGTTTAGATACCATGTAGCATTGTATTCTGCTTTATTTTCTGTGTGTCATGAATCAATGAGATTGGAAATGAACCATAATGAAACTCTAAAACTGCAGATTTCAAACATCCCTGAGCAGAGGCATTCAGTTTCTGAAGGATGAAAAAAATACATGGTTTAGAAATTGCATCTCCCTCTTGTTCCCAGCTGTGGTCCAGTGGAAAGCAATTCTTGATGGGTGTATCTCCTGTGCCAGAAAATGCCACTCCCTTCAATATAGGAATAGAACTTTGTGTCTGCTGCTTCACTTTACAAACGGTAATTATTTAATTTATTTTAAAGTAAATGTTGCATTTTATTTAGAAATCTCAGTAGTGCAAATTCCCTAATGGGAATCATTTTTAAAATTGGTGACATGCTACTTACACTTATGTTTATGTTTCTGCCCCTACCCATTGCTGTTCCATTAGGGACAGGGAGTTAATTTCAGAAGCCTTTTCAATTTGACAACACTATAATTTGACAACACTAGACAGTATTAGGGGTTTTTTGCTACACTTCTCAAATATCATAAATGCACTAGTTCTCCAGTGCTCATAGAATGTTTGTTTGTTTGTTTGTTTTCACTAAGATAGGGGACATAAAGCCTTCATTTCTGCTGCAAAAGAACAAACTACCAGTAAATAAAATGCAGTGCTCTTAGGCTGCTTTTATTAATGATAAACAAGCAAATATGGCACAAAACCAATTTTGTTTTTACTTTGTAGGTCACCTTTAAAAAGTCTGGGTGCATTGAATCACAGGCTTGTCTAACATAAAACTCAACACCTGTCAAAATTAGCCTGAAGGCTTGTAGGATTTGGCCTAATATATGTGTTTCCCAAAGCTCTAGCTGCACCTATGTCACCATGATGATAATAATAATAATAAATAAAATGCTGATGGGAAGAGTAAAATGCCAACAGTAGGGTGAACTTTGACATTCCTTTTCTCACCAGCAAAAATCTCATGGTTTTGAAAACATTTACACAGTTATATCAGCATTAAAACAGACTTTGATTATGTTTTCATTCATAAGAAGACTTTTGGGGATCCCAAATATTCACAATGAGCAAAAGCTGAACATGAAGGTTCCTATCTCTACATATGGCTAGAGCCTTCCATATGAAAACATCCGTTTGCTACTCGTAGGGCTTAATCAGGGGTGAAAGTAACTTAAAGGACTTACTGGTACTCTGGAGTCCTGAGCAGGGGCGTGGTTTCAGCCATTTCTTTCCTGAAACTACATCCCCCACCAATTAGACAAAGGTCAGAACCCTGCTGAGCCCAGTCCTAGTCCTCAAGCTGTTTTCTTCCTGCTCCTCATTTTTCCCCTCTGTCCCACCTTCCCATTTCCTCTTTGGCCCCCTCCTATGTTGCCCCTCTGCTGTCTCTCCCCTTTTTTGCTTCTGAAGCAGATTGTGAAGAAGAGCGAGGGCACCAGCTTCACGGTTGTTCACACACTCACTCTGATCCCCAACACGTGCACACTAACAACAAGGGAACAATTTCTGAAAGGCTGTAAGATCTGACACAACACACGTACAGCCCACATACACCTGAATTTAATGTGCATAAAAAGAAAATTCTGTTCAATATTCAGACTAGAAATCTACACTTGACTTACAAAACGTCTTAATCAGAAATTCCATCTTGACAGCTCAGTTTCATATTTTCAGGATTCAGAGAAACAGTTGTGTCCCTTTCCTCTGTTTACAATGCAGCAGAAGGAAAACCAATCACCCTGATGGATGTGATCTGCAATTTACAAATAATAATATCCACTTCAGGCTGGTTGCTTGTTCCTGTATAGCAATCAGCACAATAAATCTGTGTTTGATCGGCATATAGATGTATCTTGCTGGAGCACACATACTGCAGTAATATGCCTGAACAAGCCTGACTCAGGCCTAAGAAGCAGTCAGAAAGACCTCACACATTCAAGTTCAGAGCACAGTCCTAGTTATTTACCAATAGTCTGTATCTTTCTGCACCAATGTGTAATTAATCGCTATGTTCCACTTCAGTGATATATGTATTTTCCTAATGATTTGCTGTATGAATAAATAAGGAGTGCAAGACTCCAATGACATAAAATACAAAATGTACATTTTATTCACGACAGTATTTAGATATCTACTTGGAGCATGTTTATGAGCAAGTTATTTATTTCTTATGACTGAGAGGTGCTCTAGTGGAACTAATTTTGATAAATTACTAAAGCTGAGGAAATTATCTGATTAATTGAGCCTATTTTTCTTCGTTGTGAATCATCCACAAGCACTTAGACTTTTCTAAATTTATTTATTATTTGTAATTGTTTGTCAAATGGTTTTACCAATAGTTCTTGGTCTGTAGATTGTTGGCAAGCAGTTTGCTGTTAGTACTCACGAATGAAATTAAGAGCTGTGTTGTTTATTTGTGACTGGGCACATAGGTCACATGGCATTTTTCTCTTCCCTGACTGGATCAGCATAATTCTTTGAAATAGTTTTATAGTGTGAACACTTGACCCTTTGAGTTCAAATTTCACTTTCCATGAATATTCTTTGATTCACTTATAATTAACGGTTTCTCCATGTTCCTGCCAGTAGACTTTTTTGTTAGAATATTTGTGGAAAGTTAACACAGTAAACATGCGTACACCTGAAGGAAATCCTGTTTTTTGTTCTGAATTCAAGCAATATTTACGGATGATTAGAAGCAAGGGTGCTCTGTCCCTTTTGGATGCTCTGGACCCTCAGCTCCCTCTAGAATACAAGTTGAGTTTGGTCAGCACCTTGCAGGATTGGGTTCAATTCGTTGCATGTAAAGGCATCAGTGCTGCAGTCCTTTTACATTCAGAATTCTCATTAACTTCAACAGTATGCAAATGGTCGCAGGTGAAGTGTGCTGTTAAAAGGTAACCAATCGCCACAAAGTAAGCTGTAGCTATAGTATTTCTTGTATATTTAACTACTTCAGAAGCATTAAATAATGACTTCTCCATTATCATCTCCTAGCAAACATGCTCTTCAGTATGCTAAGAGCTTCAAGCAATTGTCAAATGTGTGACTATAACCAAGATAAGAAAAATAGCTGACACCAGGACATTGGAAAATGAAAAGCTAACTTTTCTTATAGTACAATTAATTCTTGAAACAGCTAAGATTGAATTTAATGTGGATTCATCACAAGATAACTTTATTCTTGTCTTTGGTCATTTCTACCTTTGTATGAGAGGTGTTATGCTTGATAGAAACCAATTAGGATTGGATTTAATTTTGCAAATTATTCATTTAATCTTTAGTCCTCATTTATCACGTTAAAAACTACGGTAATTTAAATATGTAGTGTACATGAATCAAGTGGAAAAGGCAATATACCTAGAACTTCATAGAAATATTTGAAAATGGGTTAATAAGTTGATCCTTCTGTGTTAGGGAAATATCTTCAACACCATTGACAAGCATCACATTTGGTATGTTATTCGAGAAGCACATCTATGCCAATAACTATTAAATAACAAACTTGGCTCCTGGTTCTCAATGCTGGGATCTGGATGCACAGAGCTTGGATTCTGCCTGCAAATTCTGGATCCTGATCTCGCAGGTGTTGATCCAGAAGCTGTGGAACCATAACAAAGCACAGATCTAGAACTACCAAAGGAAAAAAAGAAAAGAAAAAAGCTGTGTACGGATTCGTGGCTGATAAGTACAACTTTGGATCAGGGTCAGAGCCAGAATTCAATTCACCAGTCAGGCATGAAGGACTGCCAAGCACAGTTGCCAACAAAGGATCCAATTACCTGGGGTTCAGCCAGCATGAGGATCTGACATCGTTAACTGATGAGTTACTTGGCTAGTGGCTTTGTACCACTCAGGCCCTGAATCCACAGAGGTTAATGGAGTCTGGCGCACATTTCCAACATCATGATCTTTGCAGAGCTGATTGCATTACTGACTATGTGCTCAACTTAGTGGCATAAACAAGCTGATCAGTGTGGAGGTCCTCGCAACCTTGGAGAGGGGAAAGCTTTTGATCAGATCTGGAATGGTGGATCTCTCTGCTACAGGATAGTGATTTCACCTCGTGCTTCTTGTTTGGCCATTTTCAGATGCACACATGCAATACGCTGCTTGTCTGAGAGAAGATTTTTCCCTTTCCAATGCTTCATCTATTAGACCCTCACTCCTGTAGGTGAGAAGAGAGGAACTGATCCATTCTTAGACCTTGTCTACACTACCAGGGTAAGTTGACCTAAGTTATGCTACTCCAGCTACGTGAATCACGTAGCTGGAGTCAATGTAGCTTAGGTCAATTTACTGTGGTGTCTACACCACGCTGCATCGACGGGAGACGCTCTCCTGTCGACTTACCTTACTCTTCTCATTCCGGTGGAATACAGGAGTCGACTGGAGAGCACTCTGCCGTTGATTTAGTGGGTCTTCATTCGACCCGCTAAATCGACTCTCACTGCATTGATCACAGCAGCACCAATCCCCGGTAAGTGTAGATATGGTCTTAGTCTCTTTTACTATCAGAAGTTGTAAAAGCCAATTTACTTGGTCCTGGAACTGTCAGTTCTCTTGGTTCTGGGTAGGAACCACTGAGGTTCTCTTGGATTTCCCAGCCCATTTCTAAAGGCTAATTCAGCTGCCAAGAGTGGATTTATGAGAATCTGACAGGCTAAGAACTGACATCAGGATTGGAGGCTCCCTTAGGATATGAGGGTGCTACACCTATCTCAGTTCTATAGCTTTTGAGATTCATAGATCCAGAGATTTCTTTGCTACACAGCCTCTGTAGGAGAAACAGAATGGTGTCACAGGACCCCCCTGCTCCAGAAATGACTGCCTATTTTCTTCAGAGTGTCTTTGTAACCCTCAAATGCAAAGGCAGTAATGAGATCTCTGAATCTCATTTTCTTCTTCAGTTAATTAAAAGCTGCAGTGCCAACGTTCTGTAGAGAAGATAGAATGCTGTACGTCCCATTTTAGATTTATGGCTGTATAAGAGGTGCTGTGAGAATCATTCTGATATTCCTTGAATCTGGTATCATAAATATGCTGATGGATCCAAGTGCCTGATCTCTCATAGGAGGAAATTTTAATAGAACATTATTGGGCTCTAGGCTATCTTCCTTCAGTTATAATTAGTTCCTGCTTCTAAGCCAGGAAGGAAACTGTCTCCTTTGAGTGATTGTGCACGTATACATTTCATGTTAGGTGTGTGTGCGCACAATGAACTCAAGTCAAAGATTTGTGCCAGCAGTCCCACTAGGTAGTGCATGCACATCTTCTCTCCTTGTGCTCAGCTGTGGGCATAAAAGGGATGGATCTGCCTCCTCCCTCTCAGTTCCTTCTCACCACTCTGGGCAAGGGTCAGAGTTCCCTGTAGCTTTGCTAACAGTTAGCCAGCCTTTCAATCTTAAACCTGTAAATAATTCTATAGTGGTGTTAGTTTAATTAGTTCTTAGCATTTGTATAGCTTAATTATAGACTTCAGACTGAAAAGATCATGATGACCTGACTTACTAAGCCACCCAAACATGCACTTCTGTAGATTCCCTCTTGTGGGACCAAGATGCCTGCGACACAAGCTTCTATAACCTTCTGGAAAGCAGGTCCAGTGATTCCCTCCCTCGTCCTTCCATCCTAGAGAATTCCAAGGATATAAAAGGGGGAGAGGGAGGGAATCAATGGACCTGCTTTCCAGAAGGTTACGGAAGCTTGTCTTGCAGGCATCTTGATCCTACAAGTGGGAATATACAGAAGTTCATCTCAAAGGGCTTGGATAACAGGTACACAACCTTCATTTTTATTTCTTCTGCCAGGGTCTGTGTACAATAGGGTGGAACTATACAGAGTGCAAGTTTAGGTGGCTTTGTTAGTCAGGTTATTGTGATATTTTATGAAGCAAAAACTAGAACTGTTCAAGAAATTGTGCAAAAACATTTCCTGCCAAAAGCATGATCTGATAAAACTGAAATTTTTTCACAGGAAAATGTTGATTCCAACAAAAAAATGGATTTTTCCCAAGGGAAATATCAAAATGAATGCTTTCATTTCAATTTAAAATGTTATTTTGTTTTAGCTTTTTGGTTTAAACAAATCGAAATGAAATAACATTTTAATTCAAAATAAAATTTTTCTTTTCAAATGAGTTGGAAACTTTACGTCGGAAAATCAACATTTTTCAACCAAACCATTTTTTTAAAAATTTCATTCAAAATGTCTTGCAGGAAAAAACTTCAGTTTTCTGGTCAGCTTTACGTAAAATCAAACAAAGAAACAAACAGAAACCCCTATGGGGAACCTGTGAATTTCTTTGTTTATTCAGAGTCCACATGTTTCTCTGCAGATCTACCAAACTTAAGAAGAAAACAGTGTATGGGCCTTCAGCCTCTATAGACTTTAAAACTAAATGAACCTCAAATTTTATTCTTTTCTTATCACACCTTTTAATTCTGACTTCAGATGTTGGTAATATTTATGGTGGTCTTTTTGATAATTGTTCTACATCCCTGCTTATTGGTAGCAGTCTTAAACTGATAGGGAAAACCACAACTTTCTTATTGATTATAGAGAGCTCATGTAACTTCTTCTAAAATTACCCCAAAAAAGAGATTCACATAAATTCATAAACTCCTAAAGGTTATCCCATCATAAATGTGTTTGCTGGACAAGGGTAGCCTTTGTCACTCTTAACTGGGAATAGAATTAAAATGGTCTGAGATGTGCACTTTATCAACATACTAAAACCATTTCCTCTCTGATATTCCTGCATAATAGCCTCAGGTAGCTACAGTAGTTATTAATTATAGTAAATATTTGTGAGAATTTTTTTGGTGCATAGTTTATTTGCCCCCCAAAAAAGCATTTTTCAATGAATGAAACTATTCGCAAAGTTGGGTCGAATTCAATGAATAGTTTCAGATGAATAAAAATAGAGAAAAACAAATTCCAGCAAAACTGAAACTTTTTCTTTTTTACATTTTTGAAACTAAATGTTTGACTTTTCATTTCAAAACCATGTTTCATTTTGAAATGTAGCTATATTTAACAACAACAACAACAACAACAAAAAGCCACAGAAAAGCATGCAAAATCTAAACAAAACATTATGTTCAACCTGAATCTAATTTTTGTTTGGTTTTCCCAAGAAAAAAGGAATTGTTGTTGTTTCAGGTCAACCCAAAACTGACTTTTTCTTTCTGGATTTTTCAGTTTGGTCACTGAAATCAAAAATCAATAATTCACCCAGCTCTAGTAATAATATATAGGGAGAAGTCTCAACTAGTTTTTCATACAAAATTCTCCATCTTGTCTGATTGTAGGATGTATTGTCTCTAACCATACAATCAAATGGTTATTAACACAATTCTATAGCACTACAGAGAATACTTAACCCATTCTTTTACACATCACTGTTGTTGATTGTACCCAACAAAGTAGCAGGAGCAAGAATTCAGTCAACAATTCATAAAGCTGTTGAAAAGATCTAAAACTGAGCCCAAGATACATACCAGAAGGCTACAATAAATATAAAAGTACGGTACCAACATTCAGTAATAACTTGCTTTCATCTGAGATCAGAGTATTAATTGATATAGAGTAAAATTCAGTGCTAGTGATTTAAAAGTGTTTGAATGCTAAAGAATTCAGCTCTACAGTGGCTCCTGAAATTCTTGGTAATGCCTGCTAGAACACAGTTGTTTCTGAGGAATAAAACTATAAATCAAATTGTCATTTCTTATGTCTTCTTCTGACAATGCTAGCCAGCCTTCATTCTGATAAATGTCAAGGGTCCATTTAGAAGATACAAGATAACTCTCGATTCCATATGCAGTGGCATTCAATATACTGTAGCATCTAGAGCAAACTGTATCCTGCAAGAAACTTTTAGTGGTTGTTCATTGAATAAAAACAACAGAAAATCACTTTAATGTTATTTACAATCCCATTTATTCACTTTTTGTGAATGTTTGTGTGAGCATTATTTGGTTTGCAAGAATGTTCATGGAAAGTGAAAAGCCAGAAATATAACTGCACATATTAATATTCAGATGAATATTCATAATTTAAATGTTCATTTGGCCATCGTTGAAAGCCCTTTGGGTTTGGGAATCATCCAAACAGGAATCAAAGACAAAACCATGTGACTTAGGTGGCCTGTTAATGTGAATTATTAATAGAAAATAATCAAAGCAAAAGCAATTTGTAAACTGAACTGTGTTAAACTAAACCACTTACTGAATTATTTTCAGTGATGGGCGAATTTGTAATGATCAGAATCTGTTTGCAGATAATTCCTGGATAACAAAAAGAAGGGGCTAAAATCATCTAATGAACATTTTGCTGCAGATAGTTCACGTATCTATAATAGAAAACTAACCCACATTTGGAAAAATGTCACTGAGTTACTGAATCCAGGGTTTTAGCACAATGTTGATGAGTGTTTCTTGCAGTATTCTCTCCTAGTCTAAGGACTTCCTCTTTAATAAAGGTGTATAAGGGTTCAATCCATGGGTCTAAATCCAGTCTCCTTAAGAAGGTTTCAAGTGTATAAACCTTTCCATCACCTGATGCTGCTGAGTTGTTGAAGCTGTAAAGTGAAAACTCTTTCTACGAGTCATCATGGCCTCTGGAAGCTGTATTGTTAATAAAGCAGCCTTCGACTCTAAATGAGACTGTTACTCTCTCTTATGAGCTGGTGCCTAGGAAAGCTTGCATTTTAGTTCCTTCCCTGTATAATCTTGCCCTGGTGGTATTCTTCATCCCTCGATGCAGTTCACATAGGTTTAAATGGCCCTTCTGCCCAAGGAGAATTGTTGGCTGCTGTCTTCATCTGTCATGGCCATCTGCTCTCCTTTTTTTTTATTCTCAGCATGACTAAAGGAACTTACATACAAAAACAGATTGAGGGAAACATATTAACCTCTTTAGAGACCATTAACAGTCCCCAAGGAGTGTACTGTTTACTGTTCAACTCTATTTTTTTCCTTCAAGCAAACGTATTATTTTATATGAGGATTTGTCTGTCTGTCTCTAGCCCCTCCAAATAACTCCTCTCTAATTGCCTCTTCAGGGTAGAGTCTCCCTTCAGTGTTTGCGCAGATCTCCAGTCATTGGAAGTTGTGTGCATATATCAATGTCTGAAAAGAGACATGGCCATGCTATGCTCCAGGCATCTACTAAAGACTTCCATTTTCAGATTATATGTATTTGCTATTTAACTATTTGCTATTGCAAAATCATTAAAATAGGTGCGGAACATTCTCCAATCAAGGTTGGATTAACTGATGTATGATAGGATCTTTTGTTCAAGGATGGTGGGAATGGCCCAAATTACAGCTAAAGCCCAAACAATAAAAGAATCCCTCCGACAGCCTTACCAGTGAAAAGTGAGTTGCATCTATTGTGTGTGCTAATCAAAGGGATTTATGATTTACAAGAATTTAAACTACTAAACCATATGCTAGTACCAGCAAGATTTACAATTGCAGCCATATGTAAACATCTTCAGGATGCTGACGATAACTGAGTGACTGAACAAACTTTGGGACATCTGGCAGTGGAGGAGCTGATGCATGAGGAATTCCAAGGTACTTGACTGATGTAAGGTACAGATGCCATTTATAAACTGTACAGAAGAAAAGAAATGAGCATTTAAAAGACTCAGGCATTTAGATTCATTTTATACACTAACTTGCAAGAACCACAATGTACAGCAAACAAGGGAAAATAATTTTTTAATTCCTGCTTGCTAATATGCAAAATACAAATGAAGGAAACAGATACAAACTGAGGAAATAACATGGACACACCAGTTAATGTTATATCCTTTATGTTGAAATACCCACTGATTTGGAAGAGAGGGCCAATGGTGGGCATGGCAGCACAGCTGCCAGGAAACTGCTACGTGGGAAATTCCAGTTGGAAAAACAGAGAGCATGACAGTGATCCTAAGGGGGCTGGGGCGGGGGGAGGGCTTTCTGATCATAAGTTCAACATCAAAATCAGTTTTTTCTTTTTAAAATACTGAGGATTTGGAAAAAAGAGAATCTGTTCACTGGAAATATCAGATGTCCAAACAAACTATCTCATATAACATTTTGGTCCAAATTTGGCTTTTGGATGCTCCTCTAGGGCTCCCCTTGAAGTCAGCCAGAGCTGCATGTTCACGGCGAAGGGCAAACTTTGGCTCTACTGTACCTATACCTAATACTGGTATTCTGAAAAGATATAACAAACATAGATTTACAAGTGACTCTTTGTTCTACACACATGCATGTGTGCACACGCTTTACAGATCATGTATGTTTCATGCTGGAGCACACCGTACAGGAATAAATATGTATAACCAGGCATGATTCAAATTGAGGCACAATCAGAATTACAAGGCAATGCTGCGACTTTATTAAAGAACAAGCTCCTTCCCTGGAACTTTGCTGTACAAATGTGACTATAAATGCTTCCTTGTCACTACCCTCTTTCATTTTGCTGAAAAATTATTTTGTTCTGGGTGTTTTTGCATTTGGAGACTATAACTGGGAGAAAACATTTTTAAAGAATATTTTTCCGTACTCTGATCATCTACACTCTATTTTGACAAACACAGTGACAAAATTTCAAGTTTTCCTTACTGTTCTATTGTCTAATTCCCAACCCTTACTCCCTTTGAGTAGAACTTACTCATGAGTAATCCCTTTGAACTCACAACAACCATTTTCAGTGAGACTTTTTGCCTGAGTAGGTGCTAGTCGGCATGAGTGAAGGTTACAGAATCAGATCCATTCTTAGGCTTTTGCCTCTTTTTTCAGTTTACCTCATAAAATCACACTGTAAGGAAAGGCTTAATGCTCCATAGAGTGTGACAAATGTTTTCTGTCAGTTGCCCATAGATTGCCAGCGTTACACGGTAGCAGCCAAGGCCTAAAGAAAACCATCAGTGTTTAGTTTATTGGCTATGGGGTAGCATCCAGGTCAAGTGGAAGTTAATGACCACATTAGTGGTTGACAAGTGTCTTCAATTTATTTATTTATTTATTGTTCTGGAGTCCAGTGCCACTGCATCTCTCTGACTGAACCCTTCCAATTTATTGTCTCTCTTCTAAAGAAGATTTATGGAAAATTAATGAAAAAAATAGGAGAAAGAGATAAGGGTGTTGACATGCATCACTGAGAAGCAAACAGCTTCATGTGCAGAATCCGGGCAAAATATAGTCCTGAGCATGGACTGTTGTTCCCGACTATGGCTGCTGATTCTGTGATTTAGCCTTTCTGTGCTTTAGTTTCCCCATCTGCAAAACAGGGAAGTGGAAGAAGAAGCCATTAAAACACAACATGTGCCGTTCTCCAGGGATTGCAGCTCTCCTTCATCTTCTGTTTTAAGTAAAGGAAGGTCCTGTGATTACTGTGGGTACCCGGAGATGGTTTTAATGAGTTTTCTTGGTATCTACTGCATGGATGATGATGGGCTTGCTTAATCAATATTTGAAAAGGGCTTTGAGATCCTGAGATGAAAGGTGCTATAGAAAGAGTAGAGTTTAGCCATACTCCTCTCAGTAGTTCCTAGACTGCACAACTGATACCAGTGTCACTGATAAACCTCCAAAATTGAAAACTTTGCATTCTATTTTTAGCCTTTCAGGTGAGCTTCTGTGACTTTTTTTCTATGTGGTTTTCACTGCTCTTTTCATTATATCGCTAGTACCTTTAAAGCTTCTTTGTTCCTGTTTAAAGTGTATTAAATATTCATATAGAAACAAAGAAACATGCATGATACACTTATGGAAGCACGGATACATATAAACGTTCTGGTAAGAGGTTTTGATGCAACTAATGTCCTTCCAATCTTTATATTTTAGCCCAAAGTGCAGCACATGGCTACTCTACCCAAGGGATCAAAAAAGAGATGATCAAATCTACTGAACAATCTAAACTGTATAAGCAATTAGGGCACAATCTGGCACCATTGAAGTCAATGAAAGCTTTGCCAATGACTTCAATGTGTTCAGGATCAGGCAGCTAGTGCTCACACCAGGCTAAACGCACTTCCACATGGCCAATGCCATGTGGACTCATGAATCTTCTCTAGGAGGGTGAATGAGGGTGAATATTTAAGGCAGAAAATATCATATTACCTCTATATAAATGCATGGTACGCCCACATCTTGAATACTGCCTGCAGATGTGGTCACCCCATCTAAAAAAAGATGTATTGGAATTGGAAAAGGTTCAGAAAAGGGCAACAAAAATTATTAGGGGTATAGAATGGCTGCCGTATGAGGAGAGATTAATAAGACTGGGACTTTCAACTTGGAAAAGAGACGACCAAGGAGGAATATGATCAAGGTCTATAAAATCATGATGGGTATGGAGAAAGTAAATAAGGAAATGTTATGCACTCCTTCTCATAACACAAGAACTAGGGGTCAGCAAATGAAATTAATAAGCAGCAAATTTTAAAAAAACAAAAGGAAGTATTTTTTCACACAATTCATAGTCACCCTGAGGAACTCCTTGCCAGAGGATGTTGTGGAGGCCAAGACTATAACACGGTTCAAAAAAGAGCTAGATAAGTTCATGGAGCATAGGTCCATCAATGGCTGTTAGCCAGAATGGACAGGGATGGTGTCCCTAGCCTCTGTTTGCCAGAAGTTGGGAATGAGTGACAGGGGATGGATCACTTGATGATTACCTGTTCTGTTCATTCCCTCTGGGGCACCTGGCATTGGCCAATGTCAGAAGACAGGATACTGGGCTAGATGGACCTTTGGTCTGATCCAGTATGGTTGTTCTTATGTTCTTATGTTCTAATGAGGAATTCTCCACCACCCTAGGCTCTGGTGTCTCCACCCCACCCTTCTCTAGGTCCCTGTAGCAAACAGAGTTACTGAAGGAACTTGCTTGTGTGGCCTTCCCACAAGGGCACTGAATCACTCAGAAAACTGGGAAAATTAGGAATTGCCATACTGGATCTGACCCATGGTCTTCTCAGTCCAGTATCCTGTAACCTACAGTAGCCAGTACCACATGCTTCAGAGGAAAGTGCAAGAAATCTTGTGGTAGGGAGATGTGGGTAATCTCCACCCATAAAATTCTTATCTTGATGTCTTATCTTGGTCTTAATCCCAGAAGAATGAGGTGGTATATCTCTTCCAAAGTTTGTTACATTAACTATTCAGACTTTGGATATTCTTTTTACCCATATACAGATCTAATCCTTGAATCTTGCCAAATTCAGCTGAAAAATATATTTATCTTTGTCCCTGTTTTATCTTGAAGTCACAGCTGCTAATTTGGTAGCATCCCAATTCCATCTCCAATAGAAAAGGGCAGTTGCTCCAGAGCCCAAGACTGGGATGGGTGTTCCAGAAGGGCGCTCCAAAGCAGCGCTTAAAGGAGGGCAGACACATCAGAGAACTGAGAAGCACTTTCAGCCGTACTCCCGTGCCCCCTCCCCCCAGCAAGTTAATGAGATCACAATCACAGGAAGGGATTTACTGGTCATACTTAACATTTTTTATTTAGAGACCCCATTAGTGTTGCTTTCAGGAAGCAAAAACAAGATCCTGGGGGCCCCATTTTTAAATTTAATCCTTCTCCTCCTCATCATACTTTCAGTTGGATTGGGTGCTTTCCTACTGATCCACATTATCCTGATGGGAGAGTTCATCCATTACTGTTTTTGAGATCCTTCTTGCTTCTTCCCCAATCACTGATTGATGGGGGCATCTTTGGTACAGTGTGCCACATCTCTTCACCCTGACTGAGCTCTGTTTTGGGGATAGTTCTTCTCCATGAAGCCCCTGTGCAGTAGATTTATTTAGTGGGTGGAAATAAATTGAGTCATTATGAGTAAGGTCAAAATATGGCCAAGTATGGGAAGCGTGTTCAGTGCTTCATCCAACATTCTAATATGGAAACAGTTCTTCCCTGCCTGCCAGTCAGTCTACTCGCAATGTTAAGTTGGAGTGGAATATGCTTTGCTACTTGCTCTGCATTTGTATCTTATTTCCATATTTTTACATTCAAATCTAAGTTCATAGAATAACCAAAGTAATACTGATACTATACAAAAACGTAATCTACCTGTAACTTCATTTTCTGCATTCAGTGCTATTCAGGTCTTTGCAAATATTTTGTTACCGGATGATATGGTAATTTAGGAGAATTTTAGATTAAATCATGGTTTCATTAAGCCACAAGCATTTGCTCAAATAAACATGTTTATACATTTATCCTATCCTACTTGTTCACACACCAATACCTCTGTAATGCAAATTTTGCTTAATTACACTTACCAGACATTTAATTATTGGATAGTAAACAGAATGTGTAAAATACATCTAATAAATAACTAAAAATCCTGTTGACCATGTGTCTTGTTGACCATGGCTTCTTTTTAGTCATAATTCTTCTTTACCTGATTGAAGAGTAAACCTAATAAACAAGTTTAAAAACCAGTGTACACATTTGAGACACAAATATCTGAAGCTACCATCACAGTAAGGCTTTTGTCAAAATAATGAACGGTTGGGAGAGGTAGGCATGTAAGTTTAAACCATCAAAATGTAAACATGCCAAAAGTAAATCACCATGTGATCATATTCTGTCCTGCGTCAGGACATAGTGCTGTTATCCTGACTCACTCCAACCCAATCTCCTCTCTCACTGTATTACACATAAATATAGATTGTAAGGACTTCAGGGCAGAGACCATGGTTTTCTTTTTGTTTCTGAAAAACATTAATTATGCTGTTGGGCACTATCAAACTAAGTGAGAATATAGGTATAGCCAGAATGATTCCCATGAGATTTTGGCTTATGGCTGAAATCTCATGAAAACGACTGCTCGGACACGATTTTCCATCTTTCTAGATGGCTAAAATCAGAAGGTCTCATGAGTTTCCACCATTTGCCACTAAATTCTGATGAGATGATCTTGCCAGATTTTGATATAACCGAATATGAATTTAATGTTTAGTCTGAACCCTGAATCTTAACCCTAATCTTATTCCAGTTCTGTACTGGAACATTGTCTCCTTGGTCCAGCTCTGCTCCGGGTATATACTATGTGATTCTGTACATCCCACACACATGTCACATATGGTATTTGCACTGTGTTTATTCATATACTATTGTTCTGTTTCCTTTTCCAATACTGAATGCTAATAAATACAGCCCCATTCGTTTATTTATTTACTTACTGTGTGGAATGATCTACTTTTCTTGAGTTTGGTGGAAGGTCACTGAAAGAACCAAACTTAGAAAAGCCACATTATAGGCACTGTATTAAGAGTATAACAAGCTCAGAGCCTGACCAGCACAACAGAGCCAACAATAACAAAACAAACTCACAGTTGGTACTTCATTTATTGTGTAATTTATGCACACACAGCCACAGGCACAAAACTATTTTTGTATATAATTTTAAATGGAAGAAGTTACCAGTTAATTGTTTGAAGAACATTTAATACCTTATTTCAAGAACTCTTTCTGGAATGCAGGAATTGATATGATAGAAGCTCAATCTCTTGTTTTAGAGCGAGTGACAAATTTTCAAAATGGCCTCAACCTATGCCTCTATGAGCATGCCAGTGATTGTATGCATCATTTTTACACACTAACACTTGCAAACGCAGATAATAGACTTTATATGTGCAAAAGCGCTATATGTTTTATTTTCATGTGCAAAGGGGGTTTGTACATGTAGATTCTACTGCAGCAGTATAGGCGTGTATCCAAGACATGACTCTGGGCTGATCACAGGCTCCCAGAAGGGTTCTGTTTGCTGTTGGCAGCCTGCGTAAAATACATCAGCCTTCAGGTTGCTCTAATGTACTCTGAGAGCTGGGCCAACGCGATTAGGGAAGCATACTGTAAAGTTGATTTACAACCTCTGGACTTGTATCAAGTTCAGTTTAGTCAGTCTGCAGAATCAAGGGGTCAATTTTCCATGCCTTATGCACCCAAACTCCCAGTGCTGAAGTTGGAATTCTGGTTTAGCGAAGAATTCAGGATGGAGCCATAATTATTCCAAAATCTACAAACCAACAATCAGAATTTGGTGATTTAGGTGACACCAGAGCCTCCTGAGAGCCATCTGTGATCTTCACTGGCTTAGGTGAATTTTGGAAAAAGATTAAATAATGCTTCCATGTAGCCTCATGCATAGTCACGTAAACACTGCTTGTACGCTCATTATTTTTTTCTGTCATAATTATTTAAAAAGCAACACCTTTTGTATGCAAATTTCTGCTTAATGATACTTGCCAGGCTTCAAATTAATGAATCGAAAGGATAATTTTGTTCTCTATTTTGAATCACAAATGAATTAAAATTCAGTCATAAAGATGCCATTTATCTGCGAGTCCTGCAGTAAATGGTTCCTACTGCCCTGTGCATCATTGCAGAATTGTAGGGAAAGGGTTAAGAAAAGAAATTATATATAACTTTTTCCTACATCTATATATGTTCTAAGCAGGTTTCAGTAAACTGTATGATTTCAGAATATGGGGGTGTACTACAGCAGTGGAATAGGGTATCACGTCAGCATCACATTCTCATTAATATATTATCATCATCAGAAATGCAACAGTTACCCTCTCTTAAAGATGTATGTCACTTAACTGTACCACTGGTATTAATTGCACCATGGGAGGCTCATTCCTCTTGACCTTCCAAGACCATGTGTAAAATCTTGGCAAAACTCACATTGACTTCCTTACATCCAGGATTGCACTCTGGGTGTCTGTGATGTTCTTTCCAGTGTTGTGGCTTTATTGCTTCCAGGCTATAAGAGAGGCAAGATAGATGTTCTTTTATTGGACCAAATTCTATTGGTGGAAGGGACAAGCTTTCAAGCTCCATAGAGTTCTTCTTCAGGTCTGGGGAAAGTAACCAGAGTGTCTGAGCTAAATACAAGTTGGGATAGATTGTTAAGCATAAGAGGTTCATACATGCTGTAGTAGGAGATCACTTAAAATGGGATGGGAAATTAAGGGTTATCAGGCAGTGTTACAAACCGTTCTAATGAGACATAAACCAGTGTTTCTATTTAGTCTATGTTTTTTCGGGTCCAGCAGAGTTACAAATGTAAGTTCCTATCTTGTCTTTCGAAGGTGTTGTGCAGGTTTCCTTTGAGGATGAAGACTGTGAGGTCAGATATGGAGCGATCTCTCTTTAGGAAATGTTTGCCCATGGTGGATATGGTTTTATTGTCTTTTATCATTTTTCTCTGCCAGTTCATTCAAGAGCGTAGTGATTGTCTGGTTTCACCCATGTTGTTGGTGCTGGGGCATTTGATGCACTGGAGGAGGTATACCTTATGTTATGATAGCCATCCGTAGGACCCATGCATCTTGGAAGGTGTGGTAATCTCTCCCACACTCTTGCTCTACCTTAGCCTGAAATGCACACCATGGGACGAACGTGCATATCATTGCATAGCAGCTCTTCAGTGTGTCAGTGCAATTAAACCTAGGGACTTGAGTCTATTCCAGCTGAAGTCAGAGAGCAGGATGAGGTCAAGTGGGATGTAATCTTTGATACTACTACTGTGTGTCATCTGTAGCACTGGTTTCTGCAAGAGGCCATGCATTCTAAGCAGCTCAACCAGGCCAATATTTTGGGTGAATGTTATCAGCACGATGAGTGAACCCTTACCAGGCAACACCATTGTTTAAATGCTGTAACCAAGTGTACATTTATTACAGAACCATACAAATTACTAACTGACACCAATACTGTTTTTGAAGCAATTCACCTCCTGCTTGGGGACAGATCTTATCCAGGTCATTCCTTCAGCTTCAGCAATGTGCTTTACTTATGGTTTAGTTAGGAAGATTCAGTACAAAAAGGAAATAAATTAATCCAGCTGTACTGCAGCTGACTTATGATATGGCACATGCAGTTATTATTCATAGTGAAATAGCATTTTATCAACTAGTGCAAAAAATAGCCTAGAAAAATGGTCTTGTCTGTAAATATCATATTCTTAAATGATTCCTGTGTCTCCATTTATGCCATGGCCCAATAAAGCCACTTCTTGTTAGCATCATGGTTCATTAGGCACTTCCTATAAAACATAAACCATACTGTGCAAGAGGGATTCCCACTGTTAATAATCCCCCTGAACATCATGGCATTTTCAAGTAAATGCTCTTTACCAAAAGTCTCCAACCTCTGCTCCATTGCGTCGTCTTGATATTTCACTCTCAAATGTCTGCCCCATGTGTCGTCCTCAGAATTGCTCAGGTTTTTTTTAAAAAAAATATTTTAGTTCTCATGAAAGTTACTTGATTCAGAACCCTGGAGATAGAGCTTTCAGAACAGCCCCTCCCACACAATCACATTTTTGAGGGCTGGAGCACCTCCACTGGCCCTCCTCCCTCTCAGTACTGCTTGCTGGGAGCGTGGGGGGTAGGCAGTCTCCCATAATAGCATCCATTGAACAGAGTTATGGGTGTGGGGAGTTCAACAGCATATGGGAAGTTTCCTCTTTTCTCCTCACTCCGTGGTGAAGGGGACTCCCAGTTCGGCTACAGCACTCTTCCCCTCCCCATCGCCAACCTCTCAAAAAAGAGATTCTTCAGGCCTGAAGATCTCCTTACCCATCAATACTTTTTAGTAATCAGACAGATCTCAAAATTGGAGGTCCTCTTCCACCCATGTCAGGAGGTGTACCTCTCTTTGTAATAGAATAGGTCCTGTGCCAGCTTTCAAAAGACCATTGTTGTTATTTACTACCTGGATAATAGTAGTGCGCAGAGACCACAGTCATGGATTTTGCAGCCAATGGTGCTCAGCACTCTGCAAACACAAAACAAAGAGAGAATTACCTGATCCAAAGAACTTAATTGTTGTGGTACATCCTCTAACTTCAAAAAGGATATTAGTGGTAGTCATTTCAGTCATGCTAACATTTTGCTTTTACATATTTGCTTTTGAGTTTTGCATATGACTTTATAGGATGTGGTCTGGTTTCCAAGCCATATAAACTATATTTAGTGACATCAGCTAAAATGTTTTGCCATTTATGGTGCAATTTGTAGGACATTTGTGTGGTCTGACAAGAGTTTTTTTTAATTGATTTATTGGATTTCTTTGGAACTGCATAACCACTTTGTAGTAATATATTTTTCCGAATGTCAGGGACCTGCATGTCAAATGGACAATAATACTATGTGTGTGTAGTACATATCTCTGTGTTTGGCTTTCTTTTCTCTTTTCCTAATGCTGTTCTCATGCTCTTAAAAATCTCAACACAGCATTAAGATTTTGGATATTCATACCGTATCAGTAAATGAGCCATGTATTCCTATGTGTAAAATATGATGGCAGCATAGAATTCCATCCATTCCTGTATTTGACCTTGATAATGGGAACAGGATGGCATACTTAAGGTTAATGAGCCAATTATTGTTATACAAGACATCAGTTACAAAGAGTGTTTTTCCTATTTTTCATTATGTACATAAACTGATGCTGGAGAGGGAGAGGTATTGTGGTATCTTCTACTCCATTCTCTTCACAGGTAGACAAAAATTACTTGCTGTGGGTAATTACCCACTCATGTAAAATTCAGGAAAAGGAATAACTCTTTCACTAAATTTGTGATCCAGCACTCACAGTGTGTTTCATGGTTTATGTTAACTTTTAAGCATGGCACATGCAAGCTGCATTGTTACCAAAAAGTTTTTATAGCATTGGGCCAAATTTGGAATAAATTCCTGTAATATAGACTCCCTCGCACACCATTAGGTTCACTAAGACTGGCTTATGTACCCACTTACTCATGTAAGTGATTGTATGGGAGTCTATTTAGTGTAACGTCCATGCTCAGGCATAGAAAGAAAGTCTAAGTTGCAGTAGCAAATGGCCCTTTTAAATGATCCTCACATTAGCTGAAATGTCATTTTTGTCCAAACTTTTCTTGATTGCAATGAGCTCCTTATTAACTCTAAACTTCCCAGTTGCCTAGACTCCAAAGACAAAAGTCCTTTTACGATGTAAGATGAGACAAAAAAGTGAAAGTGGCTAATTCACACCCAAGAGGAGATTCTTCAATGGAGAGACCAATCCTGCCAGCCTTACTTACATGTCTAATCCTTGCTCACATGCGTACTCCAACTGCTATGGGTACCCGCATGGCCCCACAGTATGCCAACATTTTTATGGCTGACTTAGAACAACGCTTCCTCAGCTCTCATCCCCTAATGCCCCTACTCTACTTGCGCTACATTGATGACATCTTCATCGTCTGGACCCATGGAAAAGAAGCCCTTGAGGAATTCCACATGATTTCAACAATTTCCATCCCACCCTCAACCTCAGCCTGGACCAGTCCACACAAGAGATCCACTTCCTGGACACTACGGTGCTAATAAGCGATGGTCACATAAACACCACTCTATACCGGAAACCTACTGACCACTATGCCTACCTACGTGCCTCCAGCTTTCATCCAGACCACACCACACGATCCATTGTCTACAGCCAAGCTCTACAATACAACCGCATTTGCTCCAACCCCTCAGACAGAGACAAACACCTACAAGATCTCTATCAAGCGTTCTTACAACTACAATACCCACCTGCTGAAGTGAAGAAACAGATTGACAGAACCAGAAGAGTACCCAGAAGTTACCTACTACAGGACAGGTAGTAAAGAAAACAAAGAAAGTACAACAACAAGTACAACAACAAAGAAAATAACAGAACGCCACTAGCCATCACCTTCAGCCCCCAACTAAAACCTCTCCAACGCATCATCAAGGATCTACAACCTATCCTGAAGGACGACCCATCACTCTCACAGATCTTGGGAGACAGGCCAGTCCTTGCTTACAGATGGCCCCCCAACCTGAAGCAAATACTCACCAGCAACCACACACCACAGAACAGAACCACTAACCCAGGAACCTATCCTTGCAACAAAGCCCGTTGCCAACTGTGTCCACATATCTATTCAGGGGACACCATCATAGGGCCTAATCACATCAGCCACACTGTCAGAGGCTCGTTCACCTGCACATCTACCAATGTGATATATGCCATCATGTGCCAGCAATGCCCCTCTGCCATGTACATTGGCCAAACCGGACGGTCTCTACGTAAAAGAATAAATGGACACAAATCAGACGTCAAGAATTATAACATTCAAAAACCATTTGGAGAACACTTCAATCTCTCTGGTCACTTGATTACAGACCTAAAAGTGGCAATTCTTCAATAACAAAACTTCAAAAACAGACTCCAAGGAGAGACTGCTGAATTGGAATTAATTTGCAAACTGGATACAATTAACTTAGGCTTGAATAAAGAATAAAGTTTTACATTATACAAAGTAAAACTATTTCCCCATGTTTATTCCCCCCCCCCCCCGGTTCCTCATACATTCTTGTCAACTGCTGGAAATGGCCCACCTTGATTATCACTACAAAAGATCTACCCCCCCCCCCCCGCTCTCCTGCTGGTAATAGCTCACGTTACCTGATCACTCTGGTTACAGTGTGTATGGTAACACCCATTGTTTCATGTTCTCTATGTATATAAATCTCCCCATTGTATTTTCCACTGCATGCATCCGATGAAGTGAGCTGTAGCTCACGAAAGCTTATGCTCAAATAAATTTGCTAGTCTCTCAGGTGCCACAAGTACTCCTTTTCTTTTTGAGAGAGAAGAAGATGAAGTCAGTTAGTTGGAGGAAGGAGGAGGAGGTACCATACTGTTACTGTTGATACTATTGAAATGTCCATCCTCTGCCTTTAGCTCAGCATTTCTTAAAATAAAGGAACCTTTTAAGGAGAAAATGAGGCCTGTTTTCATTCCTGAGAGACGAAGAGCTCATCTTGCCACTGCTTGCTTCAGTTGCTTCCTGCAGTTAACTTAATGTTTTCTCATCATTTTCCTGTTGTCAGATTGACAATTACAGTTCTCTTGGTTAAATCAACTCCCTCTCTGCTTCCTGATAAGGTAAATAGAATAAATAGGTAATTTACTTTCCAATTACCATACAGCAATAATTGAAAAGATCAGTAAAAGATATGCTGGCCAATTTGGGTTAAATGATGTGTACCCGTGTTTCATGGGGGCCATTTTTTACTCTTAGGTGCTCACACATAGCTTCTATTGAAGTCAATAGGAGATGCCCATATGTATCCAAAGGCTGGTTTTGTCCACAAATGTTTTTCCTCCACACCATTCTGAGCTCTTTCACTCACTCTCCAAGGATTTCAGTTTTTATTGCTGATCACATAGTTAAGATTTTGCTAGCACAAATGTCTCTCAGCTATTTTTCTGTCGAAACTTTTTCACTAGAAAATGTAGATTCAGCACACTGACATGTTTCACAAATTTGTATTGATTTCACCAAACTGTTCATTTCAGAAAAAAAAATCTATTTTTTGGTTTGAAACAACTTTTCATTTAAAAAATTCCTTTAATAGTATAAAAATATTTTTAAATGGTTGAAATATAATTTTTTTTTTACTGTTCACCAAAGATTTTATCATTTTTCATTTTCAGTCCAAACTGAAACAAATTGTTTTTTACTTTTTGAAACTGCCAACAAACCCAAAAAATCTGTTATTTGCCCAGTTGGAGCTTCAGCAATTGTAGCATATCCCTTGCCACCTTCTCTGCTGTCCTTAATAGTGTTTCCAATAAGAACAGAGCAATTTTCACTTACAAATAATAAAATTAATTAAATATGATGAAAACAAGGAAAACCACACAAGTGAAACTGCATTTTATAACATCGAGAAAGCCAAAATGTGCCACTTTTGAATTACTTGCCTAGCTTTTCATACCTCACAGCTCTGTTTTCTTCAGCCACCATGCCAATTATCATAATAAAATATTAATGACCACACAGGGAGTCCATATACAGCCTCTGATTTCCCAAGTCAGCAGAGAAAACACAAATAATTCAAAAGGAAGCAAGTTTTTAGAAAGCTAAACTTTGTCACTGTCATCTGAGAAAAACAGTGAAATCATTGAGCAGTGTCATGGAAGCGGGTTAATTTTGCAATAGCTGCAAATGTTTCTTACAGTCTGTACCATGAGAATTTTGTTCCAGTCCTGTTAGCATCACAGCCAGAAGATTGTTATGAGAATGGATTCATCTATTTTCTGTTTTCCTTTAATCTTTGTAACAATTATGAGTCATCACAGAATTTTAGTACTTAGTGTATCGCCAGTTTCATGTTCATGTCAAAGTACATAACAAGAAGAGAAACAGTGCAAACTGAATCCATTTTTGTGACAATCTAAAAACAGAATAGATGATCTGCTTATCTAGGGCTCTTCCTAGATGCCATGGTTTCCAATCATACCTGCAGAACTTGACAACGAGGACAGACTCAACTAAGAAAGTGTGTGGGAGGAAATATTACTGTGGGTTTACAATGTGTGTAAGACATGTCAGAACATTCAGTAAATGCAATCTTGATAAGATATGCTGTGATGGCATTATTTATCTTCATCATCATGGCCACTCAAAAGCATACATGCAAAGTACTACACTGCGAACTCTGTTTCTAATCAGTACCTGCCAAAATCATACAGGGTATTCTGCACTACGAAATTAGGTTGAATTTATAGAAGTCGGCTTTTTAGAAATCGTTTTTATATAGTCGAATGTGTGTCCCCCCACACAAAATGCTCTAAGTGCATTAAGTGCATTAACTCGGCGGAGCGCTTCCACAGTACCGAGGCTAGCTAACGCAATCAAAGATCTGCTGATATCAAGGGTAGTGACCCTGGGAAACGTGCAGGTCATAGTGGATGGCTTTGCTGCAGTGGGATTCCCTAACTGTGGTGGGGCCATAGACGGAACCCATATCCCTATCTTAGCACCGGAACACCAAGCTGGCGAGTACATAAACCGCAAGGGGTACTTTTCAATAGTGCTGCAAGCACTGGTGGATCACAAGGGACGTTTCACCAACATCAACATGGGATGGCCGGGATAGGTACATGACACTCATATCTTCAGGAACTCTGGTCTGTATGAACAGCTGCAGCAAGGGACTTACTTTCCAGGCCAGAAAATAACCGTTGGGGATGTTGAAATGCCTATAGTTATCCTTGGGGACCCAGCCTACCCCTTAATGCCATGGCTTATGAAGCCATACACAGGCAGCCTGGACAGTGGTCAGGAGCTGTTCAACTACAGGCTGAGCAAGTGCAGAATGGTGGTAGAATGTGCATTTGGACGTTTAAAAAGCATGCTGGCGCAGTTTACTGACTCGGTTAGACCTCAATGAAACCAATATTCCCATTGTTATTACTGCTTGCTGTGCGCTCCACAATATCTGTGAGAGTAAGGGGGAGACATTTATGGCGGGGTGGGAGGTTGAGGCAAATCGCCTGGCCACTGGTTACGTGCAGCCAGACACCAGAGCGGTTAGAAGAGCACAGGAGGGCGAGGTGCGCATCAGAGAAGCTTTGAAAACCAGTTTCATGACTGGCCAGGCTACAGTGTGAAAGTTCTGTTTGTTTCTCCTTGATGAAACCCCCTGCCCCTTGGTTCACTCTACTTCCCTGTAAGCTAACCACCCTCCCCTCCTCCTCCTCCTTCGATCACCACTTGCAGAGGCAATAAAGTCATTGTTGCTTCACATTCATACATTCTTTATTAATTCATCACACAAATAGGGGGATAACTGCCAAGGTAGCCTGGGAGGGGTGGTGGAGGAGGGAAGGACAAGGACACACAGCACTTTAAAAGTTTAAAAGTTTAAAACTTATTGAACGCCAGCCTTCTTTTTTTTGGGCAATCCTCTGGGGTGGAGTGGCTGGGTGGGCAGAGGCCCCCCCACCGCGTTCTTGGGCATCTGGGTGAGGAGGCTATGGAACTTGGGGAGGAGGGCGGTTGGTTACACAGGGGGTAACAGGGGCTGTAGCCGCGGTCTGTGCTCCTGCTGCCTTTCCTGCAGCTCAACCATACGCTGGAGCATATTGGTTTGATCCTCCAGCAGCCTCAGCATTGAATCCTGCCTCCTCTCATTACGCTGCCGCCACCTTTCAGCTTCAGCCCTTTCTTCACCCCTCCAGTTACTCTCCTCAGCCCACCATCTCTCCTCCCGGTCATTTTGTGCTTTCCTGCACTCTGACATTGTCTGCCTCCATGCATTCGTCTTGTGCTCTGTCAGTGTGGGAGGACAGCATGAGCTCAGAGAACATTTCATCACGAGTGCATTTTTTTTGCCTTCTAATCTTCACTAGCCTCTGGGACGGAGAAGATCCTGTGATCCTTGAAACACATGCAGCTGGTGGAGAAAAAAAAAAGGGACAGTGGTATTTAAAAAAAAACATTTCATAGAAAAATGGGTACACTTTTTCACGGTAAACCTTGCTGTTAACATTACATACACAGCACATGTGCTTTCATTCCAAGGTCGCATTTTGCCTCCCCCCACCACATGGCTAGCCCCTCACCCTTCACCCCTCCCCATGGCTAACAGCGGGGAACATTTCTGTTCAGCCATAGGCAAACAGCCCAGCAGGAACGGGCACCTCTGAATGTCCCCTGAAGAAAAGCACCCTATTTCAACCAGGTGACCATGAATGATATCACTCTCCTGAGGATAACACAGAGAGATAAAGAACGGATGTTGTTTGAACGCCAGCAAACATACACTGCAATGCTTTGTTCTACAATGATTCCCGAGTATGTGCTACTGGCCTGGTGTGGTAAAATGTCCTACCATGGTTGACGGAATAAGGCTGCCCTCCCCAGAAACCTTTTGCAAAGGCTTTGGGAGTACATCCAGGAGAGCCGCAAATGCCAGGGCAAATTAATCATTAAACATGCTTGCTTTTAAACCATGTATAGTATTTTAAAAGGTACACTCACCAGAGGTCCCTTCTCCGCCTGGCGGGTCTGGGAGGCAGCCTTGGGTGGGTTTGGGGGGTACTGGCTCCAGGTCCAGTGTGAGAAACAGTTCCTGGTTGTTGGGAAAACCGGTTTCTCCGCTTGCTTGCTGTGAGCTATCTATAACTTCATCATCATCATCTTCCTCGTCCCCAGAACCTGCTTCTGTGTTGCCTCCATCTCCATTGAAGGAAGTCAAACAACACGGCTCGGGTAGTGGTGGCTGACCCCCCTAAAATGGCATGCAGCTCATCATAGAATCGGCATGTTTGGGGCTCTGACCCGGAGCGGCCGTTTGCCTCTCTGGTTTTCTGGTAGGCTTGCCTCAGCTCCTTAAGATTCATGCGGCACTGCTTTGGGTCCCTGTTATGGCCTCTGTCCTTCATGCCCTGGGAGATTTTGACAAATGTTTTGGCATTTCAAAAACTGGAACAGAGTTTTGATAGCACGGATTCCTCTCCCCATACAACGATCAGATCCCGTACCTCCTGTTCGGTCCATGCTGGAGCTCTTTTGCGATTCTGGGACTCCATCACGGTCACCTCTGCTGATGAGCTCTGGCCAGCGTGACAAGCTGCAGGTGACCATGCAAACAGGAAATTGAAATTCAAAAGTTTACAGGCCTTTTCCTGTCTACCTGGCCAGTGCATCTGAGTTGAGAGTGCTGTCCAGAGCGGTCACAATAGAGCACTCTGGGGTAGCTCCTGGAGGCCAATACCGTCTAATTGCATCCACAGTACCCCAAATTCGACCCGGCAAGGCCGATTTCAGCGCTAATCCCCTTGTCTGGGGTGGAGTAAGGAAATCGATTTTAAGAGCCCTTTTAGTCGAAAAAAAGGACTTCATCGTGTGGACGGGTGCAGGGTTAAATCGATTTAACGCTGCTAAATTCGACCTCAACTCCTAGTGTAGACCAGGACACAGTATGCAAAGTTACATGCCCTGTTGTGTGTAGAGGACATGGTGATGTTTAAGGAGATCAAACTGGTCCTCTGTGTATATCCAAGCTTTATATTCTTGGAGATATCAAAACTACCATTTGAAAACAGTTGTCCAGATTTTCCAAATTACATGCCATATTCATCCTTAATCTAACTCCACTGAAGTCAATTTGGTTACACTTGGATGCACTTCGTCCAAACAGTCCTAATTGCACCTACTCAGTAGTCAGAGTAGCAGCGTGTTAGTCTGTATCTGCAAAAAGAAAAGGAGGACTTGTGGCACCTTAGAGACTAACAGATTTATTTGAGCATAAGCTTTCGTGAGCTACAGCTCACTTCATTCCACTGAATGCATCCGATGAAGTGAGCTGCAGCTCACGAAAGCTTATTCTCAAATAAATTTGTTAGTCTCTAAGGTGCCACAAGTCCTCCTTTTCTTTCTACTCAGTAGTATATCCATACATTTGGTAAGACAAGGCTTTCAGTTGCCTTCAGGAGCTGTAATGATTTGTGTTTTATTCTTGCTTTCTATATTTCTATCATCTCAAATAGATGAAGCTACTGTTGCAGGCCACAGTAGTCAAGGTGGCAAATGTATTTAATTAGAAATAGGCCTGAAATGCAAACCCAGGTCTGGAGCTGAACTTTTCCCAGAGTTTGTGGATATTTGGGTCTCTGGCCCATCTCAAATTTTAATGTGTACCTTTCCTGATTTGCTCTTCACTATGGGCCTGACCCTGGAAAGTGCTGAGTTGATTTCACTGAGGGATGAAGAAACACAGAACTTCCCAAAATCAGAACATTCCCAACATTTTGGGGAATTTGCATTTGGGAACTGTGCCTTCAACTTTAAAGCCATGGATGCTGATCTTGCAACTATAATAATTTCATCTTCTGGCTGGATAAATTCCTGCTGAAGTTCCTTGTTTGGTCATTTGAAAATTACATTTGTGTCAAAATAAAAAAATAAAGACCAGATTAGTCCATGTTGAATTTTATCTCTAGGTAGGCACTCTTGTTTTGGTCACTATTCAGCTCTTTGTTTAGTATTTCCTACTACTGTGGTATCATATAGATCTTTTCTATCCCCTTTGTGTGTTATCTAGAATTGATACACATCTGCTTTGTTTAATTATATATTTGGGCCTTTGGGTGCAGTGGCTACTTTTCTAGCCTACTTTATTAAATCCCACTCTCTCTTCTAGATATAATGGAACGATGTGTAAAGTATATTGCTTCTTCTCCATGTTTAGAATATCAAAAGACTTAATAAAAAATGATAGAAAAGTGGCAACTGCACATTGACAGGAATTTATTTTCAGAAGGATATTTACCCTGCATGTGGTGTATTCAGAATTCACACTATAAAACTCAGTCTGGCGAATACCACCAATAAGAGATTTTTTTTTAAATTGCCTAAATACTTTTTTCTACATAACAGCTCTGAAGGGATCTGTCATATAAGCTCTCTTGTACCTCCCTGTGTGCCTTTGGTTGAGTTTTTATAGAGTCTAAATTGAATATAAAGAACCCACATTGCATTACTGCTAATAGGAGTTATCAGCATTTTCTGATAGCACCTAACTAACGGCCCTAATCAAGATAGGTGCCCTATTGTGCTGGGTGCTGTCCAAACATGAAAGAAGACGCAGTCCCTATCCTACCCTGAAGAACTTACAATCTAAGGGCCAGCTTCTGTTACCCTTATTCATACTGAGTAAAACCTTATGAGACTCAATAGGCTGCTCTAGGAGTGAGGTCCTGCGTAGCATGGCTAAGGGTGGCCCTAAGACAATGCATTTACTTTTTATAAAAAGGTTTGACACGAAGGGTAATAGAGAGGAAATGGAAATGATTGAGGTCGGAAGGAAGGCAGTGGGGAAAATTGTGGCAGCAAAGGGTAGGAGAGCACGATGAACATATCAGGGAAATAGTTCAACTGAGATGAAAAAAGTTCCACTTTGAGACCAGAACTCATTTGAAGTGTCTGTCTTAGTTTGGCAGAAACCCTCAACTACTAGTCTGGAGCCTCCAGCAAACAGTTCAAACAAAAGGGATCATAGCTCATGTTCTTATACAGACGGTGTAAAAACACAACAGCTTCAGTTCTTTCCCAATCCTCCACATACAGAATCCAACTAGAACTAAGTATTCAAGAATTTTATTTTACTATTTGCTGGAATCCAACAGGATTTGTCAGAAGTTTCTAGGATTTTCAGTGGCTTTGGAAACATTCCTTTCATCCCTGATAAACAGAGGGGAGATGGTATGTTGGAGATGGTATATTACAACTCGTTTAAACTGTTCTGTCAACTGGATTGAGTCAAGCCCGTGGAATATTAGTTACTGATAGTTACAGTTCTACCGTCACTTTTTAAATTAGTGAAAGGTGACAGATTGATAACCCTCGGAAAGGGAACTATATATTTACAAATACATAGAAGAGATGCAGTGTACGTAGTGGCAATGCAAGCAGCCAATTGTTGCAATGTGGACACCTGTTCACTTAGGACCTGGACTGACACCACAAACCCTTTTCATATAGGTTATTCAACAGCCAGCAGATGGTAATGACCTTCAGATACTATCAACCCAGTTCAACCCTGTGGATTAGAAGTGAAAGGCCCCATATTCTTTTATCAATCTATTTGAACCATCCAATTGCTTATCATTGATTTTACTACCAAGACCTGATCCTCAAATCCTAGAAATATGCAGCAACATCGCCAGTAGTATCAGGGGGGAAAAGAATTTAGAAAAATTCTTTAGTGCAGATTTGACCCTAGGTTATCCCAATTTTTTCAACAGTGTGTGCAAAGGGTCAGTTTATTCCATAAAACTTCTGCAGCATCCAGTCTGCCAGCGGGCCTCACAGAGCCATTGCATCTTGAAAAGTTGGCAGTGGTGCTGGGGAAACAGCATGACCGGGGGGTGCACAGAACATCCCTTCAACAGCCTCCACCAGCAGGTCTCTCTGGAGCCTCGATTTATAGCCTCTCTACCCAACATATTTAGGGCTGGGCAAAATTTTTCAGATAACTTTTTGTCAAAAAATGCGTAATCTGGTTAACTGAACAATTCGCCAAATTGTTTTGGTCAGGGGGAAAACATTCTGAAAAACATTCAAAGAGTTTATTTTTTCTAAATGAAACATTTTGATTTTTTGATTCAAAACAACTTTTTGTTTCAAATTTTACTTCCATTATGTTTATTTAAAAATAAAGTGACTCAAACAAAATGAAATGAAACATTGCAGGTCTAACAAAATGTTTAGTCTTATGTGAAATTAATTATTTCATTTTGCTGGGTGGGGGTGGGAACCATGACAACCTGAAACAATTTTCCCCTGATTAATTGATTTATTTTGTTCTACCGTGAACCAAAAAAATTGTAATTCACACAACGCTAATAAGGGGGATCGTGGTGGGAGCTGGCCTCCCCTGGAGATGAGTCCAAACAGATTACTATGGAAATCGCACATTTTTGAACTTGTCAGGTGGCATCTGGCCCCAGATATGATGTATTCATACTGTCTGCCTTTTCCAAGTGTCATCACAAAAAACAGTGCCACAGAGCTTAGCACCAGGTGCTGTGTTCCCAAAGAATCAGCATTCTCAGTCATCAGCATTTGTTTCTAGAGTCTCTTGTATTTTGTTAGCTGACAGTCTGGCTCCTTTAATTCCCTCCTCTTGCTGTCATAACTTCTTTTCAGGTACCTACAGACACAGTATGCTCACCCAGATATTGGGTTTTTCAGTATAACAGTTTTTCAGCAAGAGACAAGTTTGATGTACCCAGCTTCCCAAAGCAGTACAAGATTCTCTGGCAAATCCTTTACTATTTTAGAAGATGGCATAAATTGTGTTATGTCTCTTTATTTCTCTCTCTCTCTCTCTCAGAACAGAGTGGGATTTACAGTTATACAAGTGGCGCATCAAAGGAAATAAAATTTATTTGTCAGATTGTACCTAGCAAGAGAAAAGCAACAGGATTCTTTCTGTGTGTGGGTGTTCTTGGCCTTTTTACAGCAAGGTACATGTTTTAAAAAAAGATTTATACATTGGGGTTCCGGACTCATTCTATTGGAATCATCAGTCTGAATAGACTTGGCATATTTAAACTGTGGAAAATTTCAGGCTGACATTTAGAATGGAGTGAAACTGTTTAAACTGCATTTGAAAGTAAATTTTCCATAGCCCTTTTTTCATCTGCCTACCATGAAGCCAGTGAGCACTATTCTAAGCTGCCTGCAATATGTCTAGCTGAGGAGATGTCAGCCTAAATCCTTCATAGATGGTACACTATATATGCTTTGTTGATTCAATGTACTATATTAAGAAATTGCTTGAACGTTTTGCAGGGGTGAGGCTGTTGAATCTTTTAACAATTATTCTGGGCAGTTTTTCATCATATTTTATGCTTGTGAGAGGGAACAACCTCAGGGGACTGTCTCCCAGTACAACTACTGAAAGCAATGGAGTTGCATGGAAATCAGTGGAGCTCTGCCAGCATAAAACTGGAGTATTGCATTAATCTGGTGAGTCGAGTCCCAGATTAGAAATACTTGGATTCCCAGGTTCACATTCTTTCAGGGTCGTGTCAGCCCAGTGTAGAGCCATTGAATAACTTGCTGTTTACCGTGTGTAGGTACAAAACAACCTCAAACGTTAAGAACTTTGTTTTCCATAGTAAATATGACATGTCATATTCAGTGAGATGGTCATCCCTGGACTTGAGTGTTTCTCCATGTGTAATCACAAACATGAATATTGAATTGATTTTGTTAACTTGGATGAAGTGAGATCTCACTTATTAATTGTAATGGGCTTGAGTTGATTCTTAGGAGTTTTGAGTTCTTAATGTAGGAGAGCTCTGTGATTCTAGGAACCACATTTACATATCCTCAAACTGTAAATTACTATATTCAAAGCTCTTCAAGAGTCAATAACTCATTTTATTTCTTACTATATTATTCATAAAATACTTTTTTTCTCTTTCAGAAACATAGATAATCCTTCATCCATTTTATTTGTCTTGGTGGTGGGGTTTTTAGTGAACATCTAAAATCTCATTAGTGTTTGCAGGTCAGAGAAAATGTTGGAGAACTAAGGGCCTGACGCAACTTCTGTTAAAGACAGTAGAAAGAGTCCCATTGATTTCAGTGAGCGCTGCTCCAGGCTCTAAATGTTCCGCTATTCCATACCATTCACTCAGGTCTCAATTGTATGTATTCTCTTATTTTAATACCGTTCATATGGTACACTGTGCAGTGCTCCAAAACAGGAAGGTGAAGAAGAGGAAGAAGATATTGAACAGGAAGGGTTGGTGATAGAAGCCTATGATGTTCCTAGAGTGAGAGTTCTTCTTTATCACAGAACTATTAAACCAAGACAAAGTGTATAAAACACTTTTTAAATACCATAAGGAGTTCCACTCCCACTTTTAGCTGGAATGTTGTATTCCAAAATAGTAGGAAAGGCATCGAGTGGTTCAAACAGGAGACTGGTAGCCACAAATCATGGGTTCTATTCCTGGCTCTGCTACACACTCACTGTGTGGCCTTGGGCAAGTCTTTTACGCCTCTGTAAAATGGGGATAAAATAATCAGAGGGATCTTTAGAGATTTAATTAATGGTTGTAAGGTGTTTTCAGATCCTCTAATGAAAAACAAAACACCATTCAAAGTATTAGCATGAATATACATGTCAGAAAATATTGAACATTGACTTAAGGTTATTGTTTTCTGCATTACAAAATTTTGATAGAGGCAGGTGATGTCTCTTCTGGAAATGTGTGTGGATTTATAGACATTGTCCTTTAGACAGAGTAACATGGCTCTTTCTCCTGCTTACCTCCAGTCAGTTTACTCTATCTTTCTCTACATAGCTGCAGTCCTTCCAAAGTCCCAAAATCTGTAATACTTCAGACTTGGGGGCAGGGAAGCAGTACCAGATCCTCAGCAGCAACTAAGCTCCACTGAAGGCAATGAGACTAAGGTAATTCCAGCTGAGGATCTGGCCATTCATTTTTTTAACTGTAAACATTGTTTTTGTCTTGAGGGTGGGGAGAGGAAATGTTTGTGTCCTTATATTTAACACACACTGTCTTCCTCTCTCTTTTTCCAACACGTCCCATACTGCAGACTTATCTGCTACCCACTTTTCTCAGGTGGTTGAAAAACCTCTGCTTTTGACGGGCAACATATCCAAGTCGAGCTTCTCGTGTGTCACTGTTTGTAACATCGCAGTTACGCTTTCTTTAACTTGACTTTAACAAAACCTTTTGCAATACTCAAAGGGGCAGAGCCTCAGCTGTTGTAAATTGACATAGGTTCACCAAAGTTGGTGAAGCTTCGACAGCTCACACCAGCTGATCTGTCTGAAAACATTTGTCTCTGTTTTAAGTAGGAGTTCCATGTGAACTGGATTTACTGTACTGGATTTGTTCTTGAAGGATGCTTCATTGCTTACCATATGATTCGGATATAAGGCTGTTGCTGGTCAGTAGTTTCCTGACTTCTAAAGGAATTTGTTGAAGGATGCCTTGCTTTTCTTCGTTTCCTTTGGGTGGCAACCTGGCTATTTGAAAATGTAATTTTTCTTGATGAATTATTTAGTGCCCCTTCTGTTTGTGTTACCTCAGGTATTCGTTCTGGTGAAATGCCCTTGGAGATGATCACATCAATGTCTTTCTCACTCTCGGTTCCCTAGTACTGCATCTGTTAACAGAACCAGAGCATAGCAGTAGCATGACTCTCAGCTGCACCATGATATAAAGTTTGACAACTCTGATTTTCAGGGTTGTGTTGAAAACCCTTTGTCTCTTTCACGGCACAGAACACTCATAAAGATGCTGTGGTCATTTTCACTTTAGTTACCTTACCAGCTTCTGATAAATCAGAAACATTTATAATCTCATTATGCACAAAAAATCTTTCAGTTTGATGAGTGATACTGTTTGACCCATGACTAACCAGCCTGGTTGCATATTGTAATTAAAAGTCAAGCTCAGAGAGAGAGCACCACTGTACTTTATACTGAATATTTAACTGGTGCCCTTGGCAGGGAGACAGAAACCTGCACTATAGAATTTAAAATGGCCTTCAAAATCAGAAACTATTATCCACAAAAAAGATTTATTCTCAGTTCAGCCGTCTATAATTACCATACAACATCAAGCGTCTGTCTATCCTATTTGTTGCCAAGATGTGACTAGGACCATGGTTATCTTCTCTTTATTTTTATCCCAGGTACCACCACAATACATGTGCTTTGCAAATGTAATCATTCCCACCCATTTCAAGCTATTAGCTCTTCAGTATCAGTGTGGCTTTGACACATGTGCATTGATTTTATTTCTCTCCCTTTAAAGTTTATCAGCAAACCTGAAATGGAAGTATTTTGTGTGTGTTTTTAGCAATAGCTATTACTTTCATAGCGTATGAGGCCAGATGGGACCACTATGATCATCCAGTCAGAACTCCTGTATGGATGACTGGGTGCAGGAGCACTTCCTTGTCTCCAGGACAACAAGTGGTTAACACAAGTATGCTTCCCCATCCTCTTCAGCAGGTGCACTGGAAAAAGGTGTATAAGGCCCAAATCCACAAAACTACTACTGAGTGCAAGGGACAGGACTACATGACCTCTCGAAGTCCCTGCCAGTCCTCTGATTCTACTAAGGTGCCTAAGTCTTAGATGTAGGCATTTAACTCCCAGTTTTACTCACCACAGAGATTTACAACACCCCTGCTTGGCACCTGAACTCACTAAGCCCCTAAATTTTGACTGTAAAAATTCCCTAGATTCATGTGTGCTGCTCCTTCCCTCCAGATGTCCAGGTGCCTATCTCTCGCCTAAGCCCTAGTGCGATCCCTGAATCAAAGGAAAATAGGTAAAGAAGCACTTATCTGAGCCGAGGAGCCCAGTCAGATAGGAACATTCAGAAGCTGCCTATTGGATCAGGTCCCATTCAAAAGCTGCCTGGCAGTGCCCAGTTTTTAGCCCAGTGGTTAGAGCACTCACCTGGGATGTGGGAGACCAGGTTTAAGTCCCCCCTCTCTGCCAGAGGGGGAGAAAGGATTTGAAAAGGAGTCTTTTACCCCCCCAGGGGTGTCCTGTCATAGTTAGGCATTGGGCAGAGAAAGAAAATTACAGTATGGTCTGGTAGATAGTGTACACATATGGGAGGTGGGAGGTCCAGGCTCCAGTCCCCCTGCATCAATGACTTTAATTACTTTTACACACTGGAGCAACAAACCTGGTGAAAACACAGCCTTTGTGTAACACATCGTGTACTCAGATCGGAGATTGTTTTTAAGATAGTGGTTTGATAATTACCAGGTATAATAGACCAGTGATGGCTGTTTCTAAGGCCTGGATCCATAAAGGGACACAGCAATCCTATCTCCTAGGTGAGTGCCTTAGCCAGGAGGCTGTTGAGTGATTTACACATACACTCTCTCTGGCCGAATGACTATTTAAGTATTTATCCAAATTGGAACATGTGAGGGGGCGTTAGCCCCACGCTGGCCAGGAAGGGGTTAATAGAGCCCTAGGCTGCAAAAAGCACCCAATAGGAGAGGGACTGTGAGGAGCGGCCACTTAAGGCCCAGCAGGCCAATATAAACAGGGGTGAATAGCTGCCTGGAGCTCAAGGAGGGAAGACTGTGTCTGGTGTAGGCTGCTGACACCTTGGACAGAGCAATGCAGGCAGGAACCCAAGGCAAATAGAAGGAGTTCTGGACGGGCTGCTGAGACTGAGGAGTGTACTGGGGCCATGGGAAAGTAGCCTGGGGAGACATAGCAGTAGGGAAAGTAATTTGAGGGGCAGCAGGAGACTGCAATCCACAGGGTCCCTGGGCTGGGACCTGGAGTACTGGGCAGGCCTGGGTCCCACCCACTCGCCACTGGGAAAAGGACAGGATAATTGACTGCAGTCACCACTGGGTTAGTATCTGGACTAGAAGCTAAACTACCCAGGAAGGGGGGGAACACGGAGAGTGACATGGCTGGCGGGCCGAGTCACGAAGAGGATGCTGCAGTTCCTGACACTACAAGAGGGGCTGCAAGCTGGCTGCGGAAAAGGAGCGACAGGGTGCTGACTGCGGATGGGTTGTCAGCCTCCAGCTAATCCCAGAATGACCAGGAGGAGGTGCCAGTCCGGCGGAGAGTGACGTACTCTGTGACAAACAGCTTCAACAGGAGAGACTGAGGGAACCCTACATCAGACTATCCCATAGCCCAGTGGTTAGGAGAAGTGGGAGACCCTGTTCAAATCCTTTCACCTCATTAGGCAGAGAGGGGAATAGAACCTCAGCCTTCCACATCTTGGGTCAGAGTGCTCTAATCACTGGGCTAAAAGTCATAAGGGAGTTGGCACCACCTCCTCCTCCTCTTCCAGTCATATGGTGCAGAGTGAGACAGGTGCCTGACTTATTCTCTTAAGAAATGACTTAGTTACCTAAGCTGCGTGGTTCCTGGAGAGGGGTTCCCAGCTGTGGATTGCAAGCAGAGAGAGGTGCCTATCTCTGTGAGAGGGGTGCTACTTAGGACACACCCCTGTTGGCAGCATCTTTCATTGGCTAGCTTAGGCAAGGAACTGCCAAGCATGCTGGCTTTTGTAGCTCACTTTTTTGGGTGCCTACCTCTCCCAATGTGTTGTACGGGGAGCCTAGGTGCCTAGCTCAGGCATTGAAGATTTCACTGTTGCTCCAGTGATTTTCTAGTCACCTAAAAGTGTTGCAAACTAAGCATTGCAATACCTAGCTCCCTTTGTGGATCTGGGCCTAAGATACCTAGGACTGAATGCCTTAAGTGCATGCTTAGTTTTACTCATGTGAGTAGCCCCATTGTCTTCAGTGAGATTATTCATGTGGATAAAGTTAAGCACATGTTTATGTGTTTGCAGGACTGGTCCCTTAATTTGCTTTCTTCTTGTAAACATTACCCTTTAGGGAAAAGACCTCTCCGATTCCAACGGTACTCTTTCTGCCAAGCCATTTCACCAACTTACAGTATATATTATGTTTCGATTCTTTGTTTTCAGCTACTGAATTTCACACCACAACTTGGGGGAAAGACTTTATTGTTCTTTTTAAAAATGCAGGATATTCAACAACATTTCCCTTCAACATCATGGACCATGTTCTAGGAGGTTGTGAGCAACTCCTGACAGGTGTTGAGTGTGCTGCTAACCTGAAGGGGAGTTACTGATTCACAACAGTTTGCAAGATCAGCCCCTATCTGTACAAGCTTTCTCTCCTTGGATTCAACCAAAGAAATTCCTCAGTCTATAACCAGATACAATTTCCTTCTCTTTTTCCCCGTACGAGAACATATAAACATGGGGCAGCAAATGCCCTCCCCCCCGGCCCTTCGAGTTTCCTTCAAAACTCTAAAGAAAAGAAGAAACCAAAACCTTGGTAGTTTTTGTAGCTCTTTACAAATGACCTTTTCCTTTGAAGTGGACCATCTGCATTTTGGGGAATATTAAAGATCATCAATATGATGATCTTTGTCTACATAAGCAACAGCATCAGAAGAAATGGTGGCAACAGCTTTTTGACCATTAGTATCAGAATCCTCCACATAAAATATCGGAGGTTATACTATATTTCCTCATGAATACAAGTAGTCTGCAATGAGCTGAGTCCTCCACCTGCCTGGTGCTTGTTCCTCTCTGATGGACCGCAACCTTGTCGTGATGGAGAGGCTTGCGTGAACTCAAGACCCTCAGAGCTACATCGTCTGGAGCTTTCATACCCCTGGAAGGGTCCCCCTTGGTGAGCAGGTCTGAGGCGAGGTTCCTGACTAACCACGGTCCAAACTTCACAAGACCCCAGTGGTGGATCAGGCACATATAGAGGACCTTTTAGTACTCTGCGGCTGTGAAGGTGGATAAGGGCTGCAGCAGGAGGGAGGCCTCTGGTTGCCTTGGATCTCCTTGCCACTGGGTCAGAGTTTTTCTCCTGTCAAGTCTCATGTGGTTACCGCCTGCACACCGGTTTCCCCACATTAAAAGATTTCACGTGTAGGCCTCTGCCAAATGGCTCACGCCCACACAAAGCCTTGCGGTGATGGATGAGTGGCAATGAAGACAGGAGCAGTGATTTCTGGGAGTCTTTAGTCACAAATCTGTATTCAGGCAGCAGCCAGGAGACAGATGTCCATTTGGATGAGACAGAAGTGCATTTCAGTAGCAGCGGCTGTGACTGAACAGGGCCTTTTTAGGATCCCGTCTGCTCACCCCAAATGGGGAAGGGGGGCTAGAAAAGGTGACCCAAACATAGAGTTTGGGTCACCTCTTCCAACCTCTTCCACTCTTCCAACTGGCTGGCCGCATCCAGTGGGATCACTCAACTCTGCGGCCAAAACAAACTGGGAGGAACAGAACACAGCGGTGCCACACCATACACCAAGCCACAGCTCACTTTGAGCAGAACAGACGTGCTCATGAGACAGAGAAGCGACACAGGAGGAAAGAAAGGGCACAACAGTCCAGCCAACAGCTATGTCTCCTCCAAGATTACACCCGTCACTTCTGTGGGAAAATCTGCGGGGCACTAATTGGGCTCCTCAGCCACTTAAAAACCCACCAATGACCCCCATTGGCAGACATCATCCTTGCAGCGAGGAATAACCGAAGAAGAAGAAGCTTGTTGTAGATTGGGTCCTAAAAAGGGGCAGTTTCTTTCCATGGTTGTAAAAATGGATTGCACTTTGACAAATAAAGAAACCAAATGCAGAACCAAATAAATTTGATACAGGACCAAATAAATACTATGTAATGACTTGCTAAAATATGTTGAAAAATTATTTTTTTTTCTACTTCTCTGCTGTTGTTTGTAAGGGTCTTTCCAGCAAAAAAAGAAATGGACTTTACAGAGGAAACAGTGACGGAATATACACACAGTGATGTCAGATGTACAAAGAAAAACAGGCTTTTTTATTTTTTTCCTGTTCCTTTCAGTTATAGTAATTTTAAGTACTTCTTGAAACTACTAGTAGCTACAGAATTTTCTAATTAATGGTGTCTTTTTAATTCTGCTGGCACAGAAGTTCAAGTTAAGAGTGGTCAGTGTTTATAACATAGACCCAAAATTAAGGGACAACCAGGAATTGAAAGGCAAGTTCTTTGCTGGAATAAATGCCTCTCCCCCCCACCTTTTTTTTAAGGAGCTTATTTTCTTTGGTTAATTTTAGGTTTCCAGCCTTTATGACTATTAGGAGAAACCAGATGGTATTGATATTTTGCCCACTTTTATCTTTGGTAACTGTTCAGTTTTTGTCATGAAAATGTGCAGTAAACTTTGTCATTTATGCAATTTTTAAACTTTATTTTCTTGATTTAGTTACAAAAGTATAAGCCTGTTTTTCCATGAACATCCATGCTTTTACTTTTAAGTGATGAAGAATACCCAGTTTATAATGATATATCCAATGAATAGTAGGGTCCAGAATTAAATTTACAAGTACATTAGAATTCAAGCATCAACAATGCAACTAGACACAACCGCAAAAGGCAACAGAGAACTCTGCATAGGTGTGGTTAGCTTATAAACTATTTGTTGTTCCTCAGGGTCATTAAATATTTTTGATGTGTCAGTGTATCTTTTTAGTAGATTGATACAAGTAAATGAAATCAATAATAACAACCTTTCCTCTCTGCCATAAACCATGCCAGATTGTAGAAGATTCCTAAAGAGAAAAAATTAAGGAAACCATGTCCAATAGGAACAGTAAACAAGACAAACAACGATATCCAATACAATACAAAATACATTATTCAATTTATAGAATATCAGATGATACAACAGATAGACTAGACTATATACAGTCCCAACCCTTCTCTGAACATTTCTCCTCCAGCTCTACACACATTTGTCTTTCTTTTGCCTTGTTTTTTTCTAATAGGTACATGCATCACTGATATCATGTCTGAAAACCGTAAAGACTCATTCAGGAGAATTACCCTCATTATTGTTGGTAATAACAGGAAAACTGTTCTCATTTAGTCTGTTTTGGTTTCTAATACTACTAGTTCTCTACACCAATACTGACTTGGACTCTTAATACATTCCCTGGGTGGCATACCCGAGCCCATTTATCCACTGACGCTTTAAAATCTCCCACACCCCTATCTGGATCTATGCTGGTTATGTGATATATATGTTCCTCGTGAACCTTGTAACCGATACTTGCAATCCTCCATAACCCAACCCCAACCCCAAGATGTACGATACCTTCCCTCTTAACTTGTGTAAATTTGATTTTAAACATTAACTTTAATAAAATTGTTAAATCTCTTAATTCCTTTGTATTGTGTCTCTGTCCTGACATGTTCATAAAACATCAACCTAAAATCATACACAATAGATTGGATGGCAGCGAGAATCTGGGAAGCAGTAAAGCTATGAGAGACCTACAGGCAATAGTGAACAGTAAATTAGATTTGAGTTTGTAATGAATATGATAGCATGAAAGATAAATGCAACATTGCATTGGGCAGAAAGTGACAGAGCAGACGTGTGACCACTCTGAGAATATGGCATACAATTCTGGGCACTGTACAACTGGAAAGCTGTTAGGATTTTATGTGGACGCAGCTTACCAGCTTTTAGAAACACTTTTGCTTAGGGTTTCCTATAATCTTAATGTATTTATCTCTGAACGCATTTTCTACTTGTTCAGACTTCTAGTCAGTGCATGGATTTTTGCCTCATTTCATTCTTTATCACGGCTGGACTCTCCAACATCATTTCGTCTTTGGCCTTCTTCATGAGAGTCAATCTCCTCATGAATGTTTGTGCCTTGTTCTCCTTTCCATTCACTTTAGGAGATTAAAGTCTCCACTTGTTCTTCAGGTTCTGAATGTTTATTCCCATGTCTGCATTTTCTCAAGCTTCTTTCCTAAGGTATTTCCAGCATTTCTTGGATCAGCGATTGAATGATGGCTGCAGGGGAAAGAGAGATCTCAGGAGGGCAAATGTTATTGAAACTATGACCCAGCCTTCCTGTGCAGTGTGCTCATCACACCCCACCCTGATGCAGGCTGTGACTTTTAAAGGCATAATGTAGTCCTGAACCTTAATTCTGATATCAGTTGTCATCTAAAGGTTAGAGCATCTGTAAAAGACTTCTGGTTATAACTGAGATACTTTTGCACTTGTATACCAGTTTGTGATCATTGTCTAAGAAATAGGTATGTAGATGGGTAGTTTGATGGGGTACATAGATTGATTCATGGTTTTCCCTATTTGGCTTTAGCACTGTTACACTCTCACTTGAGAACCCGGCTGTAATCTTGATAAATGTCATAAAGCTATTTGACAAGGTAGAGTGGGAATTCAGTCATTAAATTTGGCCAAAAAGTCTTCAAAAACTGAGTATTATTTTGATGTTTGCAGTGTTGTTGTAGCCATGTTGGTCCAGGATATTAGAGAGACAAGGTGGGTGAGATAATATCTATTATTGGATCAACTTCTGTTATTGAAAGAGAAAAGCTTTCAAGCTACGCAGGTGTGATGTCTGCCCAGAGCAGAGCAGCTTGAAAGCTTGTCTCTTTCACCAGCAAAAGGTAGTCCAATTACCTCACCCACCTTTTCTCTCTATTATTTTAATGCAAACTTTAAACTGATACTTTTGGCCATGAACTAATAAAAGAGCTATTCAGAACTCATCTTTTAACTAACTGCTAGAGGCAGGCAGAATTGTTCTCTTTCCCCCTTTATTTATTGGCTCATAATAAAACCTCTAGAAGAAGGATCAGCCTATCATAATGGAAATTTGTCAAGCTAAGGTGTTGCATTGAGTCTTAGTAAACAGTGCACAGAAGAAAATAATGATTATATATATATACACATATAGATATATACACACCTATGCCCTTACCTCATCCTTACCTCAAGAATATTACCAAGTATCCGAGAACATTCTAGCCTGGTTATAAATAAATAAAGACATTTATTTCTTAATAATATTAAGAGCTTCCCACAACTGGTCAGGCTTTCTAATTATACTCTATTCTTTTTTTTTAAATGTATATTATTCCTGTTATAAATCAAGAATATTGTCTTTGACTCTATTCTACTGTCTAGGAAGGATTTTCCTCTTTTTTTCTTCTGCTTCCTTAAATCTAATTTGTTAAATTAAAATTAATATTTTATAAGAAATGTTATGCTTTTAAACATTTTCTTTGAAAATTTTCCAGTGGGATTTTAAACAAACATTGATAAAATAATTTAGAAATTGGTGTGGAAAAACAATTGAGCCTGAATTAGATACATGTATCAGTAGGTTCACTTTAAGATCCTCTTAAGGCTTTGGTGCAGTTTCAGTCAGATTAGTGGGGATGTAGGGTGAGACAAATTGTCAAGTCTTTTCAGAAATACCCAATTACCTCTGTTTAAGCATCAGAATTTTACCATTTCATAACCTCTGTACTTTTTATGGGCCTTTCTTAAAGGCTGAATATCTAAGGAAATAGAATAGCTACTGTATTTGATTAAGCACCTTCTTCAAGTATAAAAAGGACAGTAGACAAATGATCATGCCGCCAATACTTCATTTTGGTATGGTCATAACTTAGCAGGTATTTAGTAATCCAGCATGCAGAGACTGAAAAGAGGTCAGTCTCCTAACCCTAAATCACCTTTATGGTAATGGAAGTTTTTGTTCTTTTATTCAATTACAAGACAAATTCCCAGTTCTGCAGAGGTCAGTTCTTTCATTATTTACCACTTTGGTATGATTTAGGTGCTTTACACATCTCTAAAGCCTTGGAGTTAAAAAAGTTATTTCATAACCAGCCCATCAGAAGAAAAATCCATTTCTCTACAGTATAGTCTTTCATCTTCTCCATTTCCAAGTCTAACAACATTCTAAGACATAATTGGAAGACCAGTTCACTTTTCAGTTCCCATGGAAGAAATTTAGAACAGGAAATAAATCTGTTAAAACCAGTATCAGATAAAGTCATCATTTTGATCTTTTATTTTCTGTTAGCAGTGCTCAGGAGTAAATATAGGAAAGGAAGGTCCCAAAACATTCCCTGCTTGTGACAGATATTCGCAATTAATGTAGTAAGATTAATACAATCTAGTATAAGATGCAGGCACTCCCATCACTTGTTTGCTCTCTCACACACAAATATATATTTTAAACAAAGTAAAACTTGCATACATTTCAAAAATGATTTCCCTATGTGGTTTCCCCCCCTCAAATATAGCATGTAAGTATCATACAAGCTCCCATGTATAAACCAAACCTTAGATTTTTTTCAGGACAGCTGTACTTGACATCCAATTTGCTCCTGAAACACAGGAATGGTATTAACTATTTACTTATTGAGCAGTGGCAGTATGCGTGGTTCTGTACATGCAGTTGAAGACCCAGACTGATGTACAGAATTGCCATTGTCAGCTATTTACTGTGCACAACAAGTTTTGTGAGTCCTATAAAATCCAGGAACTATGATACATATTCTTGAGTGCCACCTACTGCCATCTTGTCTAATGACTATTTACATGTATATGGATATTGAGCACTCTTGTAGCAGGTAAATTATTAATTTCCACTGGAACATTCAGTGCCTTGAAAAAAATAATCTGAGTTAAATATCTATCACCATAAAGAAATTGCTAATTTGCCTAAAGAAGAGCTGAGACAGGTGAAAACCCTTTGGTTGCCTCTAAACATAAGTGCCCACCTGTCTGCAGGTAGATTAGATTTGGTTCCAACTAACTGTTTTTTCCAATGTTAATGGGAAGCAAAAGTATCAAGCATTGTTTGTTCTTCATTCCCATTACAACAGTGGAAGCTTGGAGACTTACATTGCAGCTGTTCAGAGTACCTAAGGGTAGCTTAGAGAGACCTAGAAGGCCGTTAATATGAAAGGGGGTACTTGCCAGATGGCACATCTATGTGTTCATTTTTGCAGCTGTGAGGCAAGTTGTGAAAGGCTTAACCCATTGCAAGCCATGCCCTTTACAAATACCATTGGACCATTGAAAATTAAGATCCTATTTGCCATGAAATCACAATAGAGATTTCACTGGTGCAAATTAATTACTCTTCTTCATGAAAACTGTAGCCTATTATAGAATACAGAAAGTAAGCAGATTATAACTTTGCATTATGTAGAAGACATGAATCAGTTGTTGACATAACTGCAAACTAGAGTACCCCTTCTCATCATTGGGTGGTCAGCCTTGACCGCTATATTTTCACCACTACATTGTGTGAGAGAATGGGTTGGAATAGTTTACCCTACCATTCTTTAATTGCTTGCCACTGGAAATAGCTTTAACCTTTTCTTTCCAAATACCCCTAATATTAAATGACTCATGATATGTTGATTTCTCCCATTTTCTCACAGCTCTCTGTTTTAAACTTAAAGAAGCTTGCTTAAGACTCATGGGAGCTCCTATTATCCTGACTTACCAAGTTATCACTGATGTATAAACAATGCTAGGAAGGCAATGCAGAAGGGGAGTCTCAGAGTATGTCTACATTAGGGAAAAAAGTATATTTTACAGTGTCATAGCTAGGGTTCACCTTGACCAGCTAAACTGATGTAAGGCCTACACTATTAGCTATCATGTTGTAAAAACAACCCTTTTTCCTACTTTAAACAGGGCCTTAGAGGCAGCCATTGCTGGCCTATAATACATGGCATTTATCTAACCATTACTTAACTCTTAAAATAATCTCCTATCTGTACACTATTCCTGATTGCACATTGCTAGGAGTGTTCAGAATGGTGTACAATTGTGTTTTCATCATGCTTGCTGCTTTTAACTGAAGGCATGATCCAAAACCCATTAAAATCAATGGGAGTTTTTCTATTGATTTCAATGTTCTTTGGATCAGGCCCATAGTGAGATTGATGAATAATGTCTGTATCAATTCATAATATTCTTATTGAGATTACTATGCATGTTTACTAGATTTATGGTCTGATCACTAATTTAAACAAGCCAATCAGGTGTTTTAAAAGAAGCCCCAGTATCTTGGCGCTGCAGTGATAGAGTGATAAAGTTCATAACGATATGCAAACAGGGTAATAAATCATCAGACAATATCTTACCATCATATTGAAATATTTTATTTGCAATTACTGAAAGGAATCATCTTACTTATTTTGCCATAGTTTCAACTACATTAGTAATGAACAAAAACAAAGCACCACTCTGCCAAACAGGAACGGCACTGAACAAAACAGATAATGGTATATGTACATTATTACCCGTATTTTTTCTTCTGTAGTGATCTAGCTATTAGGTAACATAGCAGGCAGAGAGATGAAGAATCTAGTATAAAAGATCTTTAGCTTAAGAATACTTCCACCTTGGACACACCCCTTTTATGCAAAACACACCCAGCTTTCCTACTTATGTCAGCCCCTTCCCACCCCAGCGGTGCAAAAACAACACAGTCTCTGGGGGTAACTTTCCTTCCACATGCACTTCCACCTCTTCTGTGCTTGGCACATCCATATACATGTAGCACAATCCAATACAGAATGTGAATCATTAATTATAGGGGCATATAAATGTCATTTAGAAGGTGGTCCATTATATTACACACTCATCTCTAGGCATCCCAGTGCTTAATAAAATAGTCTAATCATATTATGTCCTCCCAGTGTATTAAAAATACTTCATACTCTGCTTTGCCTATCCCAGTAGTTTCTACTCCTTTTTCTGCTAGTGAAGTGACCTCGGTATATGGCTTCATTTTGTCAGAGCCAGGGCAGGAGGAAGCTTTCATTAATCTTTTTATCTGAAGCCATTCATTTGGATTTGAAAGTGTGCTCCCTAACAAAAAATTCATACTTTTTTATCAGTGTTCTAAGGCAGGTATGGGATGTTAAAAAACAGATTAGCTACGGTACAAAACAATGTGATTTTTTTGCCGCACCTCTGACTGTAAATTAAACACAGCTAAGTCAATGAAAGGTGGAATAATTAGTTGTAAAGCATCTGCAGATTACTCAGACTGAAACCAGAAATTTAATCTATTCAGCTAAATGCCTGAAAGCCCAACTGGAGGCAAAGAGACAGCTGCACATGTCACCGCTGCAGTAAACAAATATGTTCTTCAGAGGCTGCAACTGACTGAATCAGCACTTTCCTAATGTCATGCCTGACAGAGGACATCCCTGGCATTCACCTCATTGTCCCCTTTTAGGGTTCTGTGATTCAGAAGGAACGCGATGATGATGTGGAAATATGTGCTCGGAACCTGAGTCAGCAGGACTCCCAGTTTGCAGCATTTTAAATAAGAGAGACTCCACATGGTCATGTGAGTGCACAAGAGACCGAGCTGTTCAAGTCATTGCACGTACCTCCGTGAAGAGATGACTAATAGCGTAACATTTAATAAACAGGTGGGATGGGATTTCCCCACGTATCTGTACCTTTCCCTGTACTATAGAGTCCCAACCGATCACAATACTTACTGAAAAGATGAAAGCCGTGGCAGATGCATTCTGACAGTTCAATCAGGGACCCCAGAGATAGTCTTTGGTGCATTATTAACTCTCCACACAACTCTACATTTAGTTGGTGATTCTTTACCAGAAAAAATATTGAAGTAAAATGGAGAACTCCTATAGAAAAGTTGAATTCCTGTGCAAATTATAACTTTGGGTACAGGGTATAATATTAGAGATTAAGATAGATTACTTTTTGTAGTCCACAACATTTTACATTGTCTCTCAGAAGGCTACATTATTATTATTATTGCAGTAGTACACACGTCACCAACAGGAGCAGGGTCCCATTGTGCTAGGCACTGTACAAATACATGGAAAGATACGATCTTTCCCCATGAAGAGTTTACAATCGGACTTCTAACTTGATTTGTACCCTGGGTCAATCCCATTCACTGGCTCAGGTTATTTGCTAAGTTCCTCTAGGTGGACCTGTGTGGTGTCAGTTTGATGATCTTTAACAGGTTGGAAAAAAGGGAAATACTGTAGCAAGTGTATTTGCATCTCCATGAAACCCAGCATCTCCAAACTCAGGCACAGGCCTCTAGCACTTGAGCTCCAGCAGTAACTCTCACTAGCTGGTAGCAGTTGTCCTCCATGTGGACTAGCTAGCAGAGAGAGACAAGGCACACTTTGTCTGCACGGGTGTGTAAAGAAGCTGCTGTGTCCCGCCCAGAAATATTCAAGTACTTACAATAAATATAACAAATGAAATTCAATTAAAGCTATCCCTAAAACCAGTAGGTAGGCTTATCTCATAGGGTATTATCTCAGAGGTGATTCTGCTGGGTGATTTATGTACCATAAGAATCTAAAACCATCAATATTCCATAGAAAAATGAACACCAGAGTTTTAACATCTCTGATCAGCAGAATCTAAGGGAAGCAAATCATCTGCAAAGACTCAGGGTTCAACTGATATTTTCAATTGCATTTATCATTCTTTTTAAGGTGTGATTATTTTTACCCTGCATTCCTTGCAATATACCCTCTATTTCTATGGTTTCTTTTTAATTTCAAATAACTTCAGACCTGGTGTAAGTGGGTGCAGCTCATTGGCCCATTGTGTAACAAAGACTGAAGCACAGACAAGTGTATCTTGTCTTTATTTTGGGGAGCAGAGCCTAGCACTTTCACTGGGCAGCAATCCCTAATAACCCTCCTGACACACCAGCTCTTCTTCCTGGTAGTGTTCACTTGCTTCTGAACTACCATCCTGTTAAAGTTGCATACCTGCAACAGCTTTACTCTCAGACTTTGAACTCTAGATGAAAGTCATTCCCCTGCACATAGGATACAGGATTAAATTCACCATTAACCTTGCAAATTCCACACTGTTTTTTAATTAGATCAGTGGCAAACAAGAAACTGTCCGTTGCACAATTCTGTGTTAAGCTCATGTTGAGATTTTGGGAATAAAACTTTGCCCCAGTATCGCTGAGATTTTAAATGTTAAACAACCTTAATGTTCTTCTCTGGCAACATTTTTCAGAGGTCAACTCATTGTACCACAAGTCATGCAGAGAAAGATGATGAAAAGTTATGGTAAAAGAACGGACTGGGTGACAAACAGAGGTATCTCAATACCATTTGGCCTCACTAAATCAATTTAAGTCTCTTGTGTAATTTGATCGGTTTTACAAGCCTTGTCAGGTGCAAAACAGTTAAATTGCCTTGGTATTTGATGGATATTTACTGTGTGTGGATTTTTTTTATTTGACAGTTGCATGTGATTTATGGATTAAGGCAAGAGTAATGCAGAACATCTTAAATCACATTGGAGCATTGTGTTAAGTCATGTAGTGCTGATGTATATGCTAGTTGATAGTATTTCTTAATTGTGCTTGTTAAAATGTATTTTAGAGGTATGTGTCAAGCATAAAACATAAATAGATATCTCCTATTCATGAATAATAAATATTGCCTCATTCCTAAAGACATCTTGCCTACCAAAAGTCCATAAGAAAATACAACATCCCAGTAGCAGTCTGTTTGATTCCCAGAAATAAGTTTCCAGATGTTCGGTTTGTGTCTCTCTTAGGGTTTTCTTTATTGCCTACACAGATATCGTACATTATATCTGCACTATGAGGTCCCTAGTGTTCTTGTGCTAGCAGCTTGGTATTCTGCCTCATGTAAAACCTCAGCTGCAGTCAGTGGGGATGTTTTTAAGAGGCAGGAGTGGATCCCACCTTCTGCAAATCCTAGACTAAGGATACAAAGGAAACCTGTGGCCAAGCAGCCCACTGAACCCAAATCTCTCATGTCTCCAGCAAGCACCCTAACCACCAGACCATCTTTCCTCTTTTGCTTTTAGTGCTGTCCCATCATTTATGGTAACTCACCATCTAACAACAAGTATTACGGCTGAGACTTTCAAAGCTACTTGTGGAATTTGGATATGCAGTTCCCATGGCTTTGGATGGGAACCGGGAGTCCAAATCCCTTAGGCGGCTTTGTGAATTTTAGCCTCACAAGAGTTCTTAGATAACAGTAAGACTTTGTACTTATAGAAAGCCTATCATCTGACCATCCTAAGAACTCTGTAAAGGTAGGTGAAAACTAAGGCACAGAGAAGCGGACACCCCCACAACCATGCAGTGAGTCCGTCACAGAGTTGGACAGAGAACACAGAGCTCCTGGACCCTGCTCTATCCACTAGACCACGTTGCCTCACAAAGATGTGACAAATGGGTCTATTCATGTTTATTAAACAAGCTATTCTTATTTGCAGAGATGAAGTTTAAGCTCTTGACTCTTGCTTCCAAAGATCTCAATCCTCCAGGTCCATTAAATGTCTGGGAATATTTCACTTGACTGAAAATTTATATGTAAATATATTCCATGAGAGATACTGACCAGTACAGATATGCACATTTCTCTTTCTGGCAGACATTTGAAAGAGTCAGGTGCAGTTATGCTTACTTGGGGCTTGTCTTCAGAAAATACTTGTCTCCATAGGTGCTAAACTTTCAAGTGGCCACACAGCTCAATACCCACACAGCTAATCTAATTTTGAAGCAACTAGAAACCTAAGCCCAAATCTTGTGTCATGGAATAATATTCTAGGGCTTTTAGTTTAGCGGCTTTTTGTGAGACCATTCTTTTGGTTAATCTAATGTGCAAAACAAGGGCCAAATGTTGCTGTTTGTGTATAAACAGAACTTGCATTGAATGCAATGGGAGATATCTGGGTGTGCACTGATTCCAAGACTGGGACAGTACTGTAGGAAACAGAAATGAATGTCAAGAACAGGAAGTCAGGACTTCTAGGTTCCAGCCCACCTCTGCATATGACTTGTGGGATCCTGTACATGCTATTTATACCTCATCTATAATAACACTTACCAGTGCCACTATCTGCAATGACGTGTGGCTTTAATTAATGAAGGTTTGTAATGCTCTTTGAGATCCACAAATGAAAGTGCAAAATGTTACTTATTTAAAGACGACAGTATGGCTTTACCAATAAAAACTGGAGATTTTACAAGTGCATTTACATTGTTTATGTGGGAAGAGACCAGAGTGGCTGAATCAGAGCCAGGCTACCCATAGTACATAAAGCCATAATGGAGTTTTTTTTAAAAAAAGGCAAAAGATAAATTGAATCAATTTGATCCCTTAGCAAACTTGGAAGAACCCAAGGAATTGATAGTAGATTTTTTATTAGTATTATTTATTATTTATTTTATTATTGGACAAAAATACAAACTAGAATAAATCTAATTACAGTGATTTCACAGTCGGCTTCCCTTTCAGAGCATTGCTGCATAAATGGCTTGCCTCCAGTTTTTTGCTGGGATAGCTCCATACATATGATTTTACAACCCATCATGTGCTAGGATACAAAATATCTTTATCAGAATTAGCTCTTTGATTAGTATGTGGCCTGCACCACCTCTCCCTTCAGCCCAGCTGGCTCAATCACACCAACATCTAGCCTGGCCTAATGTTTGAAAGAAATGTGTGTGGGCCTCAAAGTTTCTTGCAAATACGGTTCCTGAGACGTTGCTATGGTGTGGCAAAGAGCTTCCATATTACTGATCATTTCTGCTTGTTCAATTTACCCTTTATTCTGCTACTCGCAGGTCAGTATTTGTACATTTGGTCTGGAATTGTTCAACTATAATGAATGAGCAATGAAAATCAGTGGAATAATTACTAATGAAAATCTAACCTATTCTATGTATAATTATTTTCTATTGAAATCTGAATCCTTATAATGTATATAAATTGACTTGGTTCTCCTTTAACTGGAAATTTTAATGTAAAGGCTTTAACAAGCCATGTCAGTTTTACAAAACAGGATGTCCAATTGAAAAAGCAGCTTCTTTCCTTTATAGATGCATACCTTCTTGAAAACTAATGTACCGTTTCAAATGAGAAATTACTTCAAAGTGACCTGAAAGCATGGAGAATTATTTGTACCCAAAGGGCCCCATCTTACAAGGAGCTGAAGCTCCAGTCATAAAGTCCACAGAAAGATCTACAGGAGGAAAGCCCTGATCCATTCAACCATCCAAGGATTCCCACATCAGAGGAAAGATTGGCCCTGAAGAACTCCTAAGCTTCTCAGGGCTTCCCCCACGATCCTAACTCAAAGAGGTGAGCAGCCAAGTCCAGTGCAAGCCTGTGGAGCTGAGGTGTTGCTGATGATTTTTGAAGCCTTGTATCTCAGACCCAGGTAGCTGATCAATTCATCACCTCCTATCTCCTCTCATATCAGCTAAGTTCATCTGGCAGACTCTGGCTGTTGGTTTCCGATGTCTTGCCAGCAGATATTTTTCTACCAAGGGGCTTCTTGACTGGAATGTGCTGTCCTTTGTAGTCCCTAACAAGCTAGCCTGTCTACCAAGCGTAGAGGCATGATGAAATCCATTATTTGAGGTTAGTTTTATTTTATTTATTTTTTTGGTTCCTAACATTTCTGGAACAAACAGCATCCGTTCTTCCATGGTACCTGGTTCTTCTGCTTGTTTTTGTTTGTACATTATGGTTTTTTTATTTCAATTTTTATTATCAATCATCATCTCACTGCAAATAGAGCGCTATAAATCAATGCAATAAGTAAATGAAAGTACTTAGATTTGGATTTGTTGATTATGAAATCCATTATTGTAAATGGACGTTGCAATACTTGCACACATAATGAGCTAGGATCTCCTAGAGATTTTAAACTCCAGGATTCATATATGGCAAGGTACAGTCATAAAATCTGTAGAGATTATTGGATTTTCTTACTTCTAGGTCTCTTCTCTATTGATTTAAAATCTGATACCCAGAAGGCTTGCTGACAGGATGCATTTCTTTTACTGGGAAGAAAGCTACTCAGCATCCTACTTCTTCCGATTTTGGTGATGTGCATAATTTTATGTACAGACTTTTAATAATGCACCAAAAGGATATGCCAGTTAGTCAATTCCATTTACTTGCTTGTAGTCCATTTCAATAATTCTTGTGAGATAAAGAAAAGATAAACTATATGTATTCATTTGGATCAAAAGACCATTGAATACAAGTTTTTAAGGATACCTCGAGTGCCTAATTTGTTCTACAATGTAAATCTGAATGGGAAAAAAATGTGCAAGAGCAAAATGAGGTAGCATATACTGGGTACTACTTCTACTAGACAGTTTATAATGAAGTCTAGCAAGAAGTCTATCACGCACATGCTGTTTTGGACCTTCAAAAAATATTAAGTTCTTCACCAATTATTCTGACCCAATGTCTTGCATGCATTTCTGGGATTAAATATGAATGTTTTAAACACACTGGAGGTTACAACATATACATTTCTGTTAACCAACTGGAGATCTCCAGGCTTTTTTCATGACATGCACCCTGAATTTAGAAATAATTAGGGTCCAATGTACATTGAGGTGACCTGTCACATTCCAAAGGCACACACTTGTGCAGCAAGTAACATATATAAATGTTAATAGATCAATCAAGGCTATTTTGTACATGCTAACATACAAAGTTCACTGCTTCCCAGATGCCCAGGCTAAGTGCTACCTACTGGTATCTCCTTCAAGTCTTTCAACAATAAAGAAACTAAAGCAATGGCCCTTCATCTGGGAAACTGAGGATGAATTATGACAGCAAGGGGTTCTTGATTCAATTTTTCAGATGCATCAGAAAATTCAAAGTGCCTCCATCTTGCCAGTCTTGGAATCAAGCAAAGAATTTTTTGATGTGTGAGGGACGCTTGATCAACTCACCACAAACTCTCTAGCTACTCACTCACTGCAAACCTTGGTTACATTTCATCTGAAAGATAGCATCAGTGCTCCACCACAATGCTAGACTCTTGCATTGTGGTGGAGCATTGATTCAGAATTGACTCACAGGGAAGAATGGCACCTACAGAATCACCAACACCTTTTCTGCAGCCTAGGGTGATGCCTGGGCTATCCGCGCCAGGGGAGGGTGGGTTGTTCAGTGCTTGCTTGGTTTGTAAGATCTGGCAAGATCACAAACCAAGGAAATACGGCTTCAAACACTATCAAAGAGGACAGGATAATTTAGGGCGAACAGGGACCTTTGTCTAGGCGGGCATGTTCTTGTAGTCCTTACTAACGGCAAGGAACAGATAGTGTTCTTCATTATCATTGTACTTTTTTTAGAGACTCAAAAACATATCTAGTATGATACAGTTGCTAGAAACCACCTGTATATGTTTATGTTGGACAGTTTGGCAGAACCTAGGCTCTTTACAGTTACTGAATTGTCATTTTAAATTATTTTAAGTTTTAGATACTCTACAGTGGTAATGCTCATTTAAACAACTAACTGATCATGAAATTCCCTACTTACACTGACTTTTGTCAGCAGAATATAGTGTAACCTTAGGCAGAGCAGTCCATTAAACGTGCCAAGCAAAAGGCGTTGTCTTTCAGTCTGCTTGAACCCTGAAAATGACAGTTGTAGGTATTTCATTGTTAAAGCAAAAAAAATTTTTTAAAAAATAAAATAAAGAGCAGTAAGTCTGAAGATGCCTGCAGGTGCTGTCATTTTCAAAAGCTTGTATGAAGGACAATAGCAATTGGAAAGTTAAAGGAAAACCATAAAGTTGATTGGCGTATTTTGCAAATTCTAGCTGTATACATTCCTATAAGTGCCTGAAATATTCAGAAATACTATTAAAGAAAAGTATCTATAATGATGATTAAATCTGAATTTAATTTATGGAGATTTCGCTCACGGCAGATTTCTGAAATTATTAAAGAGCAAGATTAATAGCTTTTTAGTATTCAACAAATGGCAGACAAACAGAAAAGCAACTTTTTCTTCCTGGTCCAATTAAGAGGTATACTTTGAGTTCCTTGTTCAAGTAAAACTATCCATAAAATTAACTGGAGGTTTTGCCTGAAAGACAGAGTGAAAACTGATTATGGATTACAGGATTTTGCCGCATATACGTAGGCCTTACCTTAATGGCCCAAACCTCTGTACATCTTATTAATAATAATGTGTTCAAGCCTATTGCATAAAATATATACTGTAATAAACTTGTAATTAATGTAGTTCAGATAATAGAAGAAATAAAACAAGGGATTAGCAGAATGCACTTTGGAACCGTTGGTATATGTCAGCCAGCTCATCTCCACAGAAAATAATGAGAGAGCCATCACCATTGCAAAAACAATTAACCCATGGTGGGCTATTCCAGTGGAAGTGGACCTCCAGCCTATAGTTCGGACGTTGTTTGCTTTTAATGCAATTAGTAACCCCCACTGTAGTCCTGGGATTGTATTGTTGGACAATAAGCCTTTTTTTAAAAGGCAAAAAGAGAAATGAAATGAAAAAACTGCTGACTAAAAAAAAAAAATTTTTTGTCGGCCTTGCATGAGCAATGAAAGAAAACAGAAGTAAGGAAACATAGATTAACAATGGACAAAGCATAAACTCACAGGTGGTTTTATAAATAATATATTGTTAGTAGATTAAGAAATAATAAGATAATATGTGATAAGCTTGTATCTGCTGCTTTGCTTACTAGCATACTTTGCAACTCATGGACAGTTTCTGATTGGTCTACTAATTTTTGTAACCAATCCCTGTACAGATCATAAAGTGCATGATATGATGTATTAACCAATAGTATTAAGCGTAAGTGTGTATATAAGCTGGTTCATTAGGTCCTGCCTAGTATATTTCTGGGAAGTATTTATTATTACAATGTCAATATTATTCCTTCTGTGAATTATTTGCGTGAAAGTGTGTGCTTTCTATGGATATTTATGTATTGATGGTGCAGGTGTGATAATAGCTGCTCCTTGAAGTATTACCAAATAACCTAGCTTTTATACCCTAACACTGCAGAACAAGAGATCTAATAAGGCTCATTAAACAACCTGAAGGGAGGCTGAACAAAGAAAATCTTTGATTTCCTCTTGTTAGAGACTGGCCCACTAATCCCCTGTATGGTCACCAATGGGTTGTAAATGGACCCAGTCACCAGGCACAGCCCCACTGATTTCTGTGGGGACACCCCACACATTGTAAATTGTAGGATTGGTGTTTTAGATTGCAAGCTCTTTGGGGAAGGAACTGTCTCTTATTAGGTGCACAGTACCTTGTACAATATCCCTTTATATCAGTTGGGGGTCAATACGTCTACTATTACACAAACACTAAATAATGATAGTAATAATGGCATGCAGCCAGCATAAGCAAGTCTTTAATACAGATGTCAAAAAAGAAAAGTGTTTATTGGAGAAGTTTTTATTTCAGCAATGCAGTATCATACTGCAGAGAACTCACTGTCTTAACTGAAATTAGTTATATGGCTAGAGCTACTTGTTCCTTTAGTGTCTTGTTCTCCTGTTTATTTCCCTGTCTCAGAAAACTTTCTTCCCAGTGTTCTTTCTAGACTCACCAGCCTTTTGTAGGCAGGTCCCAAATATATTTTAAACCATATCAGCTGTTATTCAGTGATAAAATTATACACTTTCAGAAATCTTTATAAAAAAACAGCTCTACCTAGTCTGCTCAGCCCTGTAACCTAGGATGGTATTTTGGATTGTCCAAAGTGGGAAGTAGGTAACAAAAGGCCACGGTGATCTATAAACATATTACTTTAAAATTGTTTATAAATAAGAATAAACAGAGTTGAAAAGGTTTGGTGCAAAGCAGATGTGTTTAAACTGAAAGAACTACAGTTAGTTAGTTTCAGGGCTCCCAGAAATGTCATGCAGTTTTTTTAACAGCACAATAGACGACATTCAAACGGGTAGACTTGTCCAGAAATGGGCACTTGGATATTTGTTTTGATTGGTCAGTGTTTATTGGATGAGGGTTTTATCCAGAGGGGAAGATCTGGTAACGTGTTTCAGGAAGGACCTGAGCGAGAAAAAGATTTTGCTGCTGAGCAGAGGAACGCATTTTGAAGAGTTTGCAGCCATGGGGGGCAGTGTTGTGTGGTTGAAGGTGCGCACCCACAACTGACCAATTCAATCCATAGTTTAGGAGTGCTATTTAGGAGTGTTGAGGCTAATCTTTCACACAGCAGCACCTGTGAGTAATGCTTTATACCATCTTGAGTTGGCTAGGAGACTCCATCCCATCCTGGCAAACAATGACCTGGCCTCAGTTATTCACGCCTTTGTCACCTTCCATCTGGACTACGGCAATTCAGTGTACCTGGGCATGAAGCCATCAGCCCTTAAGAAACTCCAACTAGTGCAGAATGGCGCAGCTCTGACAGTAGAAAGATATCTGTCTGTCTGCCTGTCATTTTCAAGACAGCCTCAAGCTGACTCGTAATGTCACAGTAGCCAAGTGAAAGACAAATGAACTTAATTAAAGATAATGGGGAAGCAGGGATGTCAAAGTTGCCTAAGTGATTTAGAGTCACAACTCCTGGTCATTTAACTGAGAATTAAATGTCTAAATGTTTTACATGCTTTTGAAAATCCCTTCCAATCATTTTTCTCTAGGTAGATAAACATCATTCTACCTTGATGTCCCTTCTTCCGCATTAGATAAGAGTATGATAAATAACATGTGACAAAGTAACTCCATAACACACACTCTTTTTATACATTTTCACAAGGATAAAATAATACCTTTGTAAAAAGTTTAAATGGTTTAATTCTGCCATGTGTTAGTAAATATTTAAACCATAAGATAGATATTGATCTCTTGCCAAATCTCATTTGGGTTAGCACTTTCCAAGTCCCTCTTCCATTTCTGTTTGGTTTAAAGGGTCAAAGAGGTTCCATTCCCCAATAAACCCTAATAAATTGGGGAGATTCATCTCTCAGATTCAATTTGAATGATGATTAAATACTAAAAACTATATTTATGCTAGAGTTGGGCCAATACTATAAAAAAGCATCCACACATACTCATTTAAATAAACCAGCACATTCATTCAACAGCGCTCACAATCCTTTATATTCATTCTCTGTGAATGTTCATAGGAATGGCTTTTTTTCAGCCCTGATGATGGAATGTGATAGTTGAATCTACACTAATGTAAATATATGCTTGCATTAATGTTTGTGCAACCCACAATGGGAGAGTGTGAGTTTTGTTCCCCTCTAGTGTCACAAAGCTGCACCAAGGGTGCTCCAGCTCATCTGAGGAGCTACCCCTTCCCTGGGATAATCCAAAGCCCAATGAAGCCAGTGGAAAGATAACCATACACTTCAGAGGGCTCTGGATCAGGGTCTGTTTACACTAGTCACAAAATTTAAAGTTATGATCCCCATGCCAGCTGTAATTAATTCCCCATGTGCGCCTATGCAGTACTGTGTATTATAGGTAGTGCAAGTAGCAACACCTTTAGTTAAGGTTCTTCGACACTTTTTATGTAAGACCCTGTTTTCAATTACTTATAACTTTGCAAAAATTAAACTATTTGAACTGAAATTTTCCATGCTGAGGGTCTGCCTCAAGTTGAACTTCTTTTCCTTTTTGCAAAGTTTCAACTAAAATGATTTGGCTGTTTCTCAGAATGAGGTTAGGGGGAAATACATTGTTTTGACAAAGTAAACAATTCTCACAACTGCTTAACTGAGAAACCAGAGACTTGAAATCTGGCAAAGGGGTTTCGCTACTGTCAGGCGTGTGCCTTTTGCCAGCTTTGTGAAAATGTATCCAGATTTGGCCAAGTGCTAGACCTCTGAAAAATCTCAGCTCATGTATGCTCAGTAGAGACTTGTTAAAGTTTGGCAACTAAATTTTCCAAAGATTCTATTTGTACTGAGCATGCTCCAGCCCCTCATAACTCCTGGTTCTGACTGGACTATGGATGCTCCATCCCCACAGGGTGACAAAGCTTGCTCCAAACTGGGGCTGTAGGGATGGAGAAAGACCTTCTCTGCTTTTGCTCCTCCCAGCTGCCAAGGGCCACCAAAGTGCAGGACACTGTCTCTTCTGAGCTCCCAGTGTTCCCCATGCTGGTAACCAAGCAACATAGATGGGAAAGGAGAATGCTTCCTGACTTGAATACAAAGATGCAGGGCAGAGTTACAGGAGTAGGATCTCAAAAGGTGGGATGGGGCAGGAGCAGAGGAGGGATAGGAATAAGGGGCTGGCAGAGGCCTAAGAGCAGAAAGAGGTGAGGATAGAAGCCTTATTAATTATAAAACCCTTTCTAATTCCCAGAGTGCATGTTCTGTGCACTGAATGAGGCAGGGGTTCCTGTGGAAAAATAATGTGTGATAGTGTAAATAAAAATTGTATCGTAATACATACGCACCAGAAAGGGGGTGAAGGAAGGTGGTGCAGGCAAGCTTAATATTAAAATTTTCTAAATTTTGAGTGCTTGACTTTGCAACCTTCACATTTTTAATGCAGATTTCTTTAGATGTATTTATTCTATTTAGAGTTGACTTTTGTACATTAAAATCTGGTATAGTGTGTGTCTACTCTTCATCTGCTTTCACATGCTCTCTCACACATTCAAATTAATGTAAATTTTGGTTAAAAAAAGTAATCTTTCAGGTTGAAATGCCTTATGTTTGTGCACAGCCAAAGGTGGGGGGAGAGGTATGGTTTTTGTTGATATTTGAACGGTAAGAATCCGTTTGGTAATTTGATTTATTAGAGCATGGAAAAATATGTTATACACCAATTAATTTCAGATGCTATATTTGTGCTCAGATAATGGCTATAAATTTGCCTTTGATTTAGTTCTTAATAAGATCAAATGCCTTAGGCATGTTTAATGAAATCTGGCATAGAAATAACAAAGTTATACATATTTGAAAATCATATACTTAGTTCCATTTCCATTATAAATGGTGCCCAGCTGCAAAATTTAAACCTGCATCTAGATCCAAACTTTCCAAAATTTCAAGATGTTTGCATCTGGTATTTCAGTTTGGCTCATTATAGCAGTACCAGCCCGCTATGCAGTTTAGCTCTACATCTGAAGTTCCTCAAAGGATGAATGTGTTTGGCTGAGTAAGGCCCATTTCTAATTTCCCTACTTCCCAATCTTGGCTTCTGAGAAGAAAAATAATGCACTTCTAGGGTGACCAGATAGCAAGTGTAGAAAAATTGGGATGGGGGTGGGAGGTAATAGGAGCCCATATTAAAGAAGCCCCAAATATCAGGACTGTCCCTGTAAAATCAGGACATCTGGTCACTCTATGCACTTCAGAACAGACAAACTGAAGTCAGAAATATAAGACAGGGGGACCGTGTGCTGAGCAGCCTGCTAGGCAAAGATGAGAGATTCTTAATGAGACTTTGATCCCTAAGCCCTTTAGCACCCATCAACCCTTAACCAGGGGACAGGGCTACTCAGGAAGACCAGGGCTTTAAAAAGCTCGCTCCTAAGAGACCAGAGGAGCTAGTGAACAGCAGCGGCTAATGGGAGTTTTGTGAGGGAGTTTAGAAGGGAGTTTGAGGGGTGGCTAGATACAGTTAGCATTCTTTAAACTTAAAGCCAAAAACACCACCTGATAAAATCAAAACATCAACAAAGAAAGGAGCTGTAAGAGTAAAAAGAGAATGCAGGCAGAAGTCCAGCAACAGAGTGGGGGCTATCCAGTTTATTGCACCCAATGCAGCATGTATGATTACCTGCCCTATGGGCAGGTCACATATGTGTGCATTTTCTGCAAGGAGCTCCTGGTCCTCAGAGGCTGTGTACAGGCTTTGGAGACCAGAGTGTTTGAACTGGAGGAGTTAAGGGAGACAGAGAGGTACATAGATGAGACTTTTCGGAATACAGTAGAACAGTCCCACCCCCAGTCTGACAGCCTCTGTTCTGTTGAGGAGGATGAAAGTCTCAGGGAAGGAGAACATGCAACTGGATCAGAGGGGAACAATCCCATAGTGGGACCCTCCTTCCTGATGATGTCGTGGTATCCTCTCGCACTGAGGAACCTCTCCAGGAGAAGGAACTCCAGTTATTAGGAAGAGACAGGTAATAGTTATGGGGGATTCGATCATTAGAAACATAGATAGCTGGGTTTGCCATGACCAGGAGAACCACATGGTTACTTGCCTGCCTGATGCGAAGGTTTCGGATCTCTTGAGGCATCTAGATAGGCTTATGTGTAGTGCTGGGGAGGAGCCGGTAGTTGTGATACATGTAGGTACCAATGACCTAGGGAAGGAAAGGAGAGCGGTCCTGGAGGCCAAATTTAGGCTGCTAGGTAACTCGGGCAAAGGCTTTTCCCATAATACTAAGAAGGAAAATGCCACGATAATTGTTACAGTCCCTCCTGTCACCCTTGCTTTTATAGGGTGTGATGATGTTGACATCTCTCATTTCTTGTGGTAATTTACCTTCTTTCTAGCACAGGCAGAGCAACTCATGAAGATGTTTCAGTAGAATAGGTTTATCACATTTTATGACCTCGGATGGTATGCAGTCTTTTCCAGGGGCCTTTCCATTGGGGAGGCCATCTATGGCAAGGCTAAGCTCCTCAACAGTCGGTTCATCGTCAGGTTGGTTCATAATGGGCAGCCTTTTGATGGCGTTGATGGCTGTGTCAGTAACAATATTTTCATGACAGTAAAGCTCAGAGTAGTGTTCTACCCAGCAATCCATCTGCTTGATGCGGTTGTTGATTGTTTTCCCTGTTGTTGATTTCAATGGGGCTGTCTTCTTTGAAGTTGGACCCAAGGCTTTCTTGATCCCGTCATACATGTTTCTGATGTTGCCTGCATCATCTACTGCTTGGATGCTTTCATATAAGTGCAGCCAATAGTCATTGGTGCAGCATCGAGCAGTTTGTTGTACCTTGGTTCTCGCCACTCTCAACGCTTGTAAGGTTTTTCATTTGGGTCTCTTGTAGTTGGTTTTGGCTGTGCATTTGGCCTCTATTACTGATGGCAATAAACTGGAATATGCGTCAAACCAGTCTTTGGTCTTGTTTTCCTTCTTCCCAAAGACTGACAGAGCTGCATGGTAGGTTGTGTTCTTCAGTTGTTCCCACTTCACCTGGGCACTTGTGGCACAATCACTGGTGTCAAGGGCTTTTTTTATTATGTTCTTGTACTGCTGTGACTTTTCTTGGTCTGCTATGGCACTGACGTTAATATGAAGACATACAGATCTAAAGTAAAAGGATATTTTCTTTGGTTTAAGTCTAACCTTCCTGCATACCAGAGAGCGGTCTGTGTCGCAATCAGCACTTTGATAACTGCAGGTAATGAGGACGATGTTAAGGTTGGCACGCCTTAGTGATGATATGATCCAGCTGATGCCAGTGGCCAGATCTGGGATGTTTCCAAGACACTTTGTGTTGCAACTTTGTCTGGAAGAATGAGTTTGCTACAGAGAGGTAGTAATAGGAACAAAATTCTAGCAGTTTCTGACCATTTCCATTCATCTTACCAGTTCTGTGTTGACCAAGACAGTTTGTCCATACTTCGTGATCAGCTCCCACCTTTGCATTGAAGTCCCCTAGCAGGAAAACATATTTGTGTTTCAGAATCTTGCTGATGGTGGTGTCCAACTGGTTGTAGTATTGGTCCTTGAGGTCAGAAGACGAGGAGCATGTTGGGGCATACACACTCACAAAGTTTGCTGGGCCCTCAGATGTGAACAATCATTGTGCCAAATTCTCTCCGATCCATTTGTAGGTGGCTCAGTCATCCCCAGAAGTGAGTTCTTGATGGCAAATCCCACTCCATGCTCTCATGTTTCTTCTGCACTTTTTCTCTGCCAGAAAAATGTGTAGTCTTTTTCTCAGAGAGATATGCTTGATGCTAGCCGTGTTTCTTGGAGGGATGTGATATCTACATTGAGTCATTTCATCTTATCATTGATCATGGTAGTTTTACGTGCATTGTTGATCTGTTGAATGTCCTCAGATAATCCAGTTGTCATGGTGCGAATGTTCCAGCACCCTATCGTTAAGGATGTTTTCTTTCTTTTACTTGATTTGCCTGGTGCATTGGTTACATTCCACTTGTCAAGTTATAAAACTCTAAGCTCCAAGCACCAATTGAAGCAGGCAGACTGTGGCTGGACAACACCCTATTGTCTTCAGGCTGCCCAGTTTTATGGTGAGCGGTGGTTGTTCAGTGAGATACGATGATCTCTCCCACCATCGGAGACAGCCTCTTTCGCTCAACTCTATGCCAGTTGAGTAAGAGCTTAGAACCCGTGACTGCTGCCTCCCATGTTGTGTCGATGCTCAAGGCAAAGCTGGAACCTCTTCAGGGCATAAGCCTGGGCAGATGATATCGAGGCCCTGAGTTGCCCATGAATCAGGACCCCCCTTTCGGCATCACCAGTGAAATCCAGAGGAGAGGAAAAACCAGTACACCTGGTACCCGATCTGCTGCAGGAGTTGCCAGAAAGATACTAAAATATTAGTACCTGACCACCTTAGGGGCTCCACTCCAGATTTTCTGTCTGAGTTTACTCTCATAGCCTTACATTCTCCCGAATTCCCCCACAATCCAGTGGGGCTTTTCTGTCAGGGGTTGCTCCCTTAGCCTTATAGCTTCCTGGGCTACCCACAAGGCAGTGAGTTTGATGAGCCACAGGTAGTACCGTCTACCCTCATTACGGTAGCAGACATAGCCTGACCTGACTCTTAAAAAAAACCTCCCCATATTGACTGGGTACATATCGCCTCAGGAAGGGGTGCAGAGATAAAGTTTCTTGACACCTTAAATGACTACTTCTTAGAGCAGCTGGTTCTGGAACCCACAAGAGGAGAGGCAATTCTTGATTTAGTCCTAAGTGTAGCACAGGATCTGGTCCGAGAGCTGAATATAGCTGGACAGCTTGGTAATAGTGACCATCATATAATGAAATGTTTCATCCCTGTGGCAGGGAAAACACCACAGTATCCCAACACTGTAGCATTTAATTTCAGAAAGGGGGACTACACAAAAATGAGGAGGTTAGTTAAACAGAAATTAAAGGGTACAGTGCAAAAAGTGAAATCTCTGCAAGCTGCATGGAAAAATTTTTAAAACACCATAATAGAGGCTCAACTTAAATGTATCCCCCAAATTAAAAAACATAGTAAGAGAACCAAAGAAGTTCCATTGTGGTTAAACAACAAAGTAAAAGAAGCAGCGAGAGACAAAAAGGCATCCATTAAAAAGGGTAAGTTAAATCCTACTGATAAAACTAGAAAGGAGCATAAACTCTGGCAAATGAAGTGTAAAAGTATAATTAGGAACGCCAAAAAAGAATTTGAAGATTAGCTCGCCAAAGACTCGAAAAGTAATAGCAAAAAAAATTTTAAGTACATCAGAAGCAGGATGCCTCCTAAGCAACCAGTGGGGCCACTGGACGATTGAGATACTAAAGGAGCACTCGAGGATGATAAGACCATTGCGGAGAAACTAAATGAATTCTTTGCATTGCTCTTCAAGGCAGAGGATGTGAGGGAGATTCCCAAACCTGAGCCATTCTTTTTAGGTGACAAATCTGAGGAAGTATCGCAGCTTGAGGTGTTACTAGAGGAGGTTTTGGAGCAAATTGATAAACTAAACAGTAATAAGTCACCAGAACCAGATGGTATTCACCCAAGAGTTCTGAAGAAATTCAAATGTGAAATTGCAGAACTACTAACTGTAGTCTGTAACCTATCATTTAAATCAGCTTCTCTACCCAATGACTGGAGGATAGCTAATGTGACACCAATTTTTAAAAAGGGCTTCAGAGGTGATCCCAGAAATTACAGGCCGGTAAGCCTGATTTCCATACTGAGCAAACTGGTTGAAACTTTAGTAAAGAACAAAATTGTCAGACATGTAGATGAATATAATTTGTTGGGGAAGAATCAACATGGGTTTTGTAAAGGGAAATCATGCCTCACCAATCTACTAGAATTCTTTGAGGGGGGTCAACAAGCTTGTGGACAAGAGGGATCCAGTGGATATAGTGTACTTAGATTTTCAGAAAGCCTTTGACAAGGTCCCTCATCAAAGGCTCTTAAGCAAAGTAAGCTGTCATGGGGTAAGAGGGAATTGGAAAAGGTTCAGAAAAGGGAAACAAAAATAATTAGGGGTATAGAATGGCTGCCGTATGAGGAGAGATTAATAAGATTGGGACTTTCAGCTTGGAAAAGAGACGACTAAGGAGGAATATGATCAAGGTCTATAAAATCACGAATGGTGTGGAGAAAGTAAATAAGGAAGTGTTATGTACTCCTTCTCATAACACAAAACTAGGGGTCACCAAATGAAATTAATAGGCAGCAGATTTAAAACAAACAAAAGGAAGTATTTTTTCACACAACACACAGTCAACCTGTGGAACTTGTCAGAAGATGTTGTGAAGGCCAAAACTATAACACGGTTCAAAAAAGAACTAGATAAGTTCATGGAGGATAGGTACATCAATGGCTATTTCCCAGGATGGGCGGGGATGGTGTCCGTAGCCTCTGTTTGCCAGAAGCTGGGAATGAGCGACAGGGAATGGATCACTTGATGATTACCTGTTCTGTTCATTCCCTCTGGGGCACCTGGCATTAGCCACTGTTGCAACACAGGATATTAGGCCAGATGGACCTTTCGTCTGACCCAGTAAGGCTGTTCTTATGTTCTTACAGGGTGGAAGGAGAATTAGCCAAACTGAGTTCTGGAACCCAAGGATGATCAAAAGTTTTAGGAAGAGAGATGGAAAAATTGAGCATGGTGAATTATTTCCTGAGTAAACCCGGAGTCTGTTATCTCTGACAACTAGGGAAAACAAACATTTTAAGAAAGGGAAAGAAATTAGTTCATTTACCTTCTTGGAGACCACCTTTTCTTGCTTGTGTGTGCAAACTTTCCTCCTCTGAATCCTCAATCCAAGGTCACATCTTTGGCGGAGGGAGGAGAAAGGTTAGCAGAAGAGCATTCCAATTTGGCAGTAACAGTAGCAAAATGGCATTGTAAGATTTACATGCCCAGGGTAACAAACTAGTCGGTAGGATAACTACTCAATCACAACAAAATAATATTAGAACCTTTGTTGTTGTTATTACCAAGCACTGAACAAAAATCCATCTGAAAGTCATTTCTTTCCATTTCTTTATGGTTTACAATGTCAGTGCCTTATACTAGACATTAGCTCTAAAAACTATGATATAATGGCTTCTTACCTAATCTTAAGCATGGACATTATAAGCCATTCTGGTATATTTTATAGAGTCAGTGAAAATCTCATTCTGTGAGGGATTGTAATAGAGTAGAGCCCTTGATATGAAATACATGATGAAAAGTACAACATACCAGTGTGTGCCGTAGATACTATAGAACAGGGGTTATTCAGAAGAAATTAACTTTCCTGATCACTGACTCATGGAATTTAATAGGCCTCTGGAGCTCTGAGGCCATCTGGTTCTCCTCTGTGTTGATGGTTGTAACAGGGTTGCTTGCCTATGGGCTGAAGAACCTGGGGCTAAACCAGTCCTGATTACAAGATGAGCCCCACCTGATTAGAGGATGAGCCCCATCCCACCAAGGAGGAAAAGGTGAAGCACTTCAAAGAGTGGGGAAGATCCAATGCCTGTCTATCACCGCGATGCTTCCCACTTGGGCTGCCAGTATAATTATGTTGCCAGTCCTCCTGGAAGGACACACTACCTCCAGCCTGGTGGATTCAGAGTCTGGTCTGGAAGACCTAATGCCCTCGGAGTGGTTGCAAAAATCAGATATTTTTTGCATCCATGGTGATGAAAAACTATACTTTACTGCAGTTGTCATAATGCAGGTAGGAGAACGTGAAGATGAGATCTGAGTAGGTGTCTCAAAGAATTTACCCAGGCCTTTTGTCAAAGGACAGGACTGGAAACAACTCCAGGAGCTGCTTTACACCTGCCCCCATCAAAACAAAGGGGGGAGAATTCCTCAGATGATCTGGCATGCATAGTCCCCCTAGGAAAAGCAGACCTTGCACATTTCCCATCTCCTAGAAATCTCGAAAACAGAGGTGGGAGGCCAGATGACCAGGAATACTAGCTCTAGTACGGGAAGTTTTTGGAAGGTCATCCCCTTGGAATACTAATGTATCCCCTACATACTCCAGATGAGAAAGCAGCTGGAAACACTGAGCCAAAGAGAACCTAGCCAAAGCACAACAGTCTCAGGCAGAATGTTATAATAAGCACTGCCAAGAGAAAGTATTCCAACAAGGGGATAGAGTTCTTCTCCTCCTCCTCCTCCCGCTCTCAGAAAGTAAATTGCTAGCCAAGTGGCAAGGGTCATATGAACGAGTGAAAAGATCATGAGATTTGCTGTCCTGACTAAAAGAAAAAGCATTTTCCATGTGAACCTATTGAAATCCTAGAGGGAGCAGGAAAGCTTGTTCATCAATCCAGTCCCCTGGGCATCACGAAAAGCTGGACTTATGTCCAATATGGACACATTTGAGAACGAAGAAACAAAATACTTAGGATACTTGATGGTGAATGGACTCTGATGGACAAGGTTGATGCCCTAGAGAATAGACCTGTGCTTACCATGACGAAACAAGTACAGACATTTTTTGGGTTTAGCCAGATATTATCAGCAGTTCATGCCCCACTTCATGATAATAGCCACCCAACTCACAGATCAAATAAAATAGTCAGTACTGACATGAGTACGTTGGACCTACCAATGTGAAAAAGCTTTTAAAACATGAAAGATCTCTTGTGTTCTGAGTTGGTGCTATGGAGCCTGGCCTTCAAGTGATCCTTTATATTGCAATCTGATGCAGTCCCAGTGTGGGAATGGGAGCCTTTCTGTCACAGGAACTTGATGAGGACCTCATTGTGTTTCTGAGTTGCAAGCTTTTCCTCAGAGAAATATGTCATTTGACAGTTGAGAAGGAATGCCTACCTTACTGGAAACCTCTTCACACTTGTCACGGACCATGTCCCATTAGGTGCCTTAAAGCCATGAAGGGCACAAACTCCAGAATCACACACTGGTACCTGGCTCTGCAGCCCTTTTCTTGTAAGGTATAACATAGGCTTGGGAAACAATGTAATGCAGATTTTTTCCCTCAGGTTGGACTCGCTGAAGCAAAGCACAGAGAGTAGAACCCCAGGGCTGTTCGGCGGTGGAGGAAGGGTGTGTAACAGGGTGGTCTGCCCAGGGCCTGGCGAACCTGGAGCTAAGCCAGCCCTAATCACAAGATGAGCTCCACCTGAGAGGAATGTTTGTTTGGGATTTTCAAGTTCTGTTTTTTGGCAAACTCTGAGGAGAACTGGTGGAGAGTGAATTAACAGATTGAGTTTAGAAGGTCACTGGAGATTGAGTGAGTTCTTAAAGGGGCCTAGATGGGGCTAAAGCGGGGGAACAGCCAGAGAGTCAATTGTAGCCGCACAGGAGTGCTCAGGGGCCAGTAAGTGGTTTCCATGCTACAAGGGGTAATTACCCCATATGTAGCAGTCAGAGAACACCATAGTCTGTAACTCTGCCATGCCTGCTCATCATATATCATGTTATTTGGGAATCCTCAACTAACTGTCCCTCCATGAGGATGAATTTTAAAGGGGAAGCTGCTCAAAGTTATCAGACACAACACTTCTGAGCTGTAAAGAAGGATCTGCACAGCGCAAGCTCATAAAAATTTGCCCTCTCCAATGTGAAGAGCAATATGCACAACTCCTAGCCCTTCTCCCCCACAGTTAGAAATTGCACAAACTGGTTTTAATAATAAACAAAACAAATATATTAACTTTAAAAGGAAGATTTAAAGTGATTATAAGGGATAGCAAACAGAACAAAATAGATTACTGAGCAAGTTAAATAAAACACGCATACTAAGCTTAAGATCTTAAAGAGACTGGTTTCAAGAAGTAATTTCTCACCCTAAATGTTATTTTAGTCAAGTTGCAGAGTTTCTGTAGCTTAGAGTTCCAGTTATTTCTTCTTACAGACTGGACCCCTGTCTTAGTCTGGACTCACCCTTGCCTTTCCCCTCAGGTTAGTTCCTTTGTCCCATCATAATGACAGGTTTCAGAGTAACAGCCATGTTATTCTGTATTCACAAAAAGAAAAGGCGTACTTGTGGCACCTTAGAGACTAACCAATTTATTTGAGCATAAGCTTTCGTGAGCTACAGCTCACTTCATTGGATCCATACTGTGGAAAATACAGAAGATGTTTTTATACACACAAACCATGAAAAAATGGGTGTTTATCCCTACAAAAGGTTTTCTCTTCCCCCACCCTACTCTCCTGCTGGTAATAGCTTATCTAAAGTGATCACTCTCATTACAATGTGTATGATAATCAAGGTGGGCCATTTCCAGCACAAATCCAGGTTTTATCCCTGGAAAAGTACATTATAAAAAGTAACCTATTTCCCCTTGTTTATTATTTCCCCACCCCACCCCCACCCCCACCCCAACAAACCCACTCTCCTGTTGGTAATAGCTTATCTAAAGTGATCACTCACCTTACAATGTGTATGATAATCAAGGTGGGCCATTTCCAGCACAGATCCAGGGTTTAACAAGAACGTCTGAGGAACAGTTGGGGGGTGGGGTGGGGAAATAATAAACAAGGGGAAATAGGTTACTTTTTATAATGAATCAACCATTCCCAGAATAAATGGACACAAATCAGATGTGAAGAATTATAACATTCATAAACCAAAGGAGTACTTGTGGCACCTTAGAGACTAACCAGTTTATTTGAGCATGAGCTTTCGTGAGCTACAGCTCACTTCATCGGATGCATAGCATATCGTGGAAACTGCAGAAGACATTATATACACACAGAGACCATGAAACAAAACTTCCTCCCACCTCACTCCCCCGCTGGCAACAGCTTATCTAAAGTGATCCTCAAGTAGAGCCATTTCCAGCACAAATCCAGGTTTTCTCACCCTTCCCCCCCCCCCACACACACACATACAAACTCACTCTCCTGCTGGCAACAGCCCCTCCCCCTTTGAAACCCCTCTTTATAATGCGCATGATAATCAAGGTGGGGCACCTCCAGCACTAATCCAGGTTTTCTCACCCCCCCCACCCACCCCCCTTTTCCAAAAACCACACACACAAACTCATTCTCCTGCTGGCAACAGCTCATCTGACAATGGGCGGGGGGGGAAGGGTGAGAAAACCTGGATTTGTGCTGGAATGGCTCTACTTGAGGATCACTTTAGATAAGCTGTTGCCAGCGGGGGAGTGAGGTGGGAGGAAGTTTTGTTTCATGGTCTCTGTGTGTATATAATGTCTTCTGCAGTTTCCACGATATGCTATGCATCCGATGAAGTGAGCTGTAGCTCACGAAAGCTCATGCTCAAATAAACTGGTTAGTCTCTAAGGTGCCACAAAGTACTCCTTTTCTTTTTACGAATACAGACTAACACGGCTGTTACTCTGAAACCATTCATAAACCAGTCGGAGAACACTTCAATCTCTCTGGTCACTCGATTTCTGATCTCAAAGTCATTATCCTTCAACAAAAAAAATTCGAAAACACACTCCAACGAGAGACTGCTGAATTGGAATTAATTTGCAAATTGGATACAATTAACTTAGGCTTGAATAGAGACTGGGAATGGTTGATTCATTATAAAAAAGTAACCTATTTCCCCTTGTTTATTATTTTTACCCCCCCGCCCCCCACTGTTCCTCAGACGTTCTTGTTAAACCCTGGATTTGTGCTGGAAATGGCCCACCTTGATTATCATACACATTGTAAGGAGAGTGATCACTTTAGATAAGCTATTACCAGCTGGAGAGTGGGGTGGCGGGAGAGAAAACCTTTTGTAGTGATAAACACCCATTTTTTCATGGTTTGTGTGTATAAAACATCTTCTGTATTTTCCACAGTATGCATCTGATGAAGTGGAGCTGTAGCTCACGAAAGCTTACGCTCAAATAAATTGGTTAGTCTTAAAGTGCCACAAGTACTCCTTTTCTTTTTGTCCCATCAGATACTTTCAGCAGTCTTTTTCTTGGTAGGCAATGGGTTAGGCAACCCCGTCCCCAGCCTTTAAAAGGATTTACCTGTGGCAGGAAACCTTTGTTTGATCCCTATCCCCCTGCAGAGGAAAAGTACCAGCAGTGTTCAAGGTGGTATTTTGCATCAGGTGATATTATCACCTGATCTTGTAGTGTCAATGCAGGCATCCCAAGAAACTCCTCGGGAAGGTGGGAGATTAGTATCTTCAGAGGTCTATTGTCCGTCGTAAATGGCTTATTCTGGATGATTGCCAACTGTCTGGTGGGCGTTTCCCCAAGTAGACCCACAGTTGTAATTGTTACATAGGTCAATTATTCCTAACTTCAGATGCAGAAATGATCCATGCACTACAAATTGGATAATTACATTCAGTAAATCAGAACCTTTCCAATAATATCTACAAGTCATCGTGCAATAAAGTATATCTTAGTTATGCCATATTTATATTCTAACCATATTTCTATGAAGAATTACGGGGTGTAATGTCACATACACTCCTTGAACCATGAAGACACGTATGAACAGAGATCATGCAGAGGGCTTCCATGGAGTCAGAGAGAAGGAGATGATGCCACTGGTCTCAGTCCAACAGGATTTGATCAAAGGAGCAGGTTTTCCATTCCTTCCAATATTCTCTGTGACAAACAGTAGCGAGGATAACATGGCCCTATCTGATTATTCCGCATCATAACTCTATGAGATACCGAGTGGCATAAATGAGAATCTTATGCAGAACCAACTATGAAAATTCATGCCTTCCATAACACTTCTGAATTAAAACGTCTAGATGTTCGAGACTGTTTGTTTCGTAATGAATATTGAACAGTCAATAAGGCACTGATCCTGAATTCCAGGGCCATGTGGGCAAAGGGGTGCCTCTGCACAATTCTCAATGTGGTATTGATGCGTAAGTGTGATCATACACTAATCAACGTTTATTCCATCATCAATTTAATAGACATTTTTAAACAGAAAAGTAGGAATTCTCCCCCTCCCCCACCCATAGAGAGGAACAAAATGACTCAATATACTAAACCTGACAGGTAGGACATGGCTGATCTATATATACTCTCAAAAGACCTCAACCCCTCAAGTCCCCACAGCCTCATGCTTTAGACTGAAACTATATTTGCCTCTGTGGCAAAGAAACATTTACACCTAATGATGACAACGGTATCCTTTTTATGCCATAAACAATTGATTTTCAAACAAAGATAAGAGAATTATATGTTTTGTATTCCAACCGTACAACTAATTAGCTCCTTTGATTTAGCTGAAAATAGGTGATATTTTTTTAAAGCACAGCTTTACTGAAAGTTGACCTTTCCATCTACAAACATACCATTTAATTTACAAGAGAAACAAACACTTCAGAATTCTATTTACTCAGTTACTTTAATAAAGGTCAAATCTTTTCAGAAACAACTGTAAATGTGGCATTTATCCTTTCATATTTTGGAAAGCAATACTTGAGTCTCCTTGTCCAGATAGAACATTGCTTTTGTTTGGTCTGAAAACAACTAAATAAATAAGAATAAGGAGCTTTTTTAAAGAATTCTGTCTATCTAAGGAGATGTTTTAGAGACCAGTCTCATACATTTTTCCAAGCCCTATTTCCCGTTAACATCTGTGGTTGTTTTAAGGATTGGGCCCTACATGGCATACATTCATGGCATGGCATTCAGGATTAATTAAATATATTTTAAAAGAGATATTTTAAAGAGTCACCAGGTTCAGCAGGAAATAGGAAAGGCCATTATTTTGACATTTAACAAAGAAAGTTGGTACGTTTACTGAAGAAAAGCTTAGTAATTTGAAACAGAGGCCCCAGTCCAGCAAAGCACTTAAATATGACGTGAACTTTAAGCACGAGTAATCCCATTGAAGCCAACAGGACTATTCGCTTGCTTAAAATCAAGCAAGTGCTTATCATTATTTAATATTTGTATTGCAGTTGAGCTGCAGGAGTCCAATCATGTAACAGTTCCCCATTGTGCTAGGCACTGAACATAATATAGAGAAACGTGCCCTGAAGAGCTAACAATCTAAGTAAGTGTTTTAGAACTTCTGGATCAGAACTTCTGAGAGACCATGAAATTCTATTGTCCTTAGGCCAAGCATATTAAGGAGCAGTGGAAAAGAGTTCCCTTGTTCACCTGTTCAGTGGTAAGAAAATCTGGCTCTTAATCTACCATTTTTCTTATAGAAACAACAGCAAATTAAAGCCATATGTATAAACTCTCCCTGTCATTTGTACAGCATGGCTAAATAAAATGAAAGACCAGGCAAGATTTAAACATGCTGATTTTACTCCTATTTCATTTAACCTCCTCAGAGACCTTTTGAAAGAACAGCCTATCTTAGGGCAAGCAGAGGAGATCACGCAGGAGTTGTCTCCCCTCTATTCCTGTTTGCTGGAGCAGGAGACTGGGTTTGCAAGTTGCAGTGGGCCCTAAGAAGTTGCTTATTCTGAAGAAATACCAGCCCATCAGAAATACTTGTGATGCTGTTCAGTGCAGGGATCCATAAGCAACTGCACAACCCTTCAAGAGTGTTCAGTGAAGAAAGGATTTACATAAATCCAATAAATAGCTTACATTGTGTCATCATATGATAACATTTCAAACTAGCTTGTGGAAAATACTTCTTAATAGAATTAGCCAGAGAATTGGATTGCTCAGTATATTTCAGTCAGATTAATGCTAATCTTACGATGATTTGCAATGTGAAGGGAGGTTAGAGAATAAACATTTTGGAACCAGTTCATTACTGGTGTAATTCTATTGATTTCAGTGGCATTACACCAGGGTTGAAATAGATTTGTCTTCCAAAGAGCCTTATCCTGCAGTACTTATCCTGGCTAAAGTCGTGCTGCTTTTAGGAAGCCAATTAAATTTTTTGTGCACCCCAAGGTATCACTTCTTTAAGCCTCTCTCAAATTTTCATGACAGGCCTGATTTGAGTGGATTAAGAGTGATTTAAGTTGGGGACTGATGAGGCAATGAATTTTGCAGGTCCACCAGAAGATACTGAAAAAAGTTCTCAATGTGAACACCCATGGTAAGGCCAACCGCTAAATACTGTCACACTCAAATGGTTCAGGTGCTTTTGACTACTAGTGCCAGATAAGATTTCAGAAGCATCCCCCCCAAAAAATTACACAAATATCTTGGAGAAGAGGTGAACAAAGTCCCCTGATAGTAAGACAGGACACATCACCACCATATATTCAAACCAAACCACTCCTCCAATCCACTAGCATCATCTGCCTCTCTCCTGGAATGAGCTTCATTCTGCTCACTCTCATTGAAGTTCCAGTCTCAGCTGGGCAATAGTAAGCAAGGAACTGTACCATCTGGTTATGACTGAAAAAGTTATCCTCATATACATGTTGAACAGGAGAGATGTCAGAAGAAAACGTTGCTGTTCACCACATGGAACATCCCTAGCTGAAGAAGAGCAATTTCCCTAAACCTCCACCTGGGATCTCTCAAAAAAACAAGAACCAGAACTACTCCAGAGTGGCATCATTCAGTCCAGCTATGGTCTGCAGAAAAGTCAACAAAACCTTACGATCTATGGTATCAAAGCATAAAATCAGCATTGTTGTGTGACCTTTGTCCATCATTCAGCTCATCAACCAACAAGACAAGTGTGGTGAAAGAGAGATCAAGAAGTTTGAGGACTCAAGATAGCATCAAAATGAGTTTGCCAGAACCCACTCAATAGTCTTTCCCAGAAAAGGAATATTAGGTGCAGTGAGATTAATTGTCGAAATTGCCGCTGTCCAAGAGACAGCTTCTTGACCATGGCCCGAACAACTGGGAGAATGAGCTTGTATCTGGCTGTCCCATGGAGAAGCATTAATAATATCGACTAAAAGCCGATATAATACAATTCTGCTTGATTCACTAGCAAGAGGGGCTACTCATGAGAGGTTGGAAGTCAAAGCTCCATCAGCACCTCTAAGAACTCAGTGAGCAATACTGGTCCAAACTCAAATAGAGAAAACATTGCTTTGGTTACCACCTGCAGACATGTTTCCGCCACCACAAATAAAACCAATCCAATCTGAGTCCAATTGCTTGTGTCCAAATAGGAGTTCCTTACAGTGAGGCAAATCTGAATCTGTTTTCCAAGCAGAGGTGGACAGAACTCACCAAGTTTTCAGTCTGGGCAAGGACTTTGCAGGCATAATGGTGGCATAATGGGGCAAGGACTTTGCAGGCCTTTCCACAGCCAGGACAGATGTGCAAAAGAACAAGGTCAGCATTGTGGCATGCAGGGCCCTAAGATGCTGCAGGGCACGCAGCGTGTGCTCTCCCCTCCAGACACAATGCTGGAGAGGGAAGTCAGACAATCAGTCTGCCTGCTGCAAATGACCTGACTCGGAGTGTAATTTCCTCATGCCATCCATTTAAACTGTTGGCAGGTTACATGTAAACCGAGGCTAGGGGTTGGGGTTGGGGTTGATGCGCATGATGGTCAGGAGCCATCGTTATCAGTGACTGAATACAAAAGATGTTCATAGAGTCTTACAGGGTTATCAAAACATTTCCAGACTTTGTTGTGTTTGAAACCTTATTCTGGGTTCAAATTCTGAAACTTGAGCCCATCTCTACCTAGAATGGGAGAGTTTCTGATAGTTTAGCTACTGAAACTGTTTCTTCATTAAGTAGCTAGAGATTTCACTTGGAGAAATTTAATTTCCAACTCACTTGCTCTTACTCCAAGTCTTGGCTCGCACTCTGATGTACTAATTCCTAAACCTCTGAATGAATTAATGGATCCAATAATAATAATTCTAACTAAGGAACCTGAAAGATTTTTTTCTGTAGGAAAGATCAGCAACATTCAAGGATAAAGTATGTAGCTCATTATACAAAGAGTATGAATTTCATCTTATGGTAAAATATACCCCATAAGTAGGGGTTGACTGTACTTGTACAATACAGATGTTCTTTTGTGTGATCAAGGTTACGCATACTTCACCTCCAAATCAGGAACTGTAGCCTTACAAGTCTTTGAAGTCCTTTACAGTGTTTGTCACTAAAAATACAATCTCACTCAAGTCATTCACATCCTGTGTGAAGGAGAAAGTCAGTAATAACTCTCAGAAACCAGCAGAAGGAAGCCTTTGTAATGTATTTTAAGCCGAGCTTCTGTCTTGTCCATTTGTCATCTGGACAGTAATAGAATGGCAGTGGTTGGCATGACACTAGAAAGATCAGGCGGTTTTTAGGTTGTCTGGCAGCTTGCACAACTTCATCATACATATGCATTTTCAGGCTAAGGGAAAAAAATCTTATTTCCCAGAAACTAAAACAATTAAAAAAAAAAGGGAGGAGCAGTGGCTTGCAATCGTCAGCTAGTACCAATAACGCCACTGAGACAAAATCCAACCAGTTCTATCTGAGCTCACACATGCTCTCATTGTCATTGTTTTAAAGCAGAGTTCCCTTCCAGGTTCTCTATCCGAAAGGTGAAATCCTGGGGTCTCTTTGCTAGTGCTCTCTTTGTTCCTGAACTGAAGAAGCACAGTGTAGCTTGCACAACACAGGGATGGAAAGGAGTGTTCTGTGTATAAGGATGGAACACAATGCAAGAAAGATGAGGGGTAAGGGGAAAAGACTGAACATGTCAAATTAGGGATATAGAAAGGAAATCCATGATGTTATTTCCTGATCTCAGCTTTGGAAATAAAGCTTAAACATTAATAGATTTCAAAAAATCCTGAAGAAACATTAACTTTTGGGGAAACCTAGTTTTCTCAAGTTACCCTATTTTGCAATAAGCACTGCCTTGAACCAAATAGTAAAAGAAATCTAAGTGTGAATACTAAAAAGGTTCTTTTATTAATTAAGAAATCCCTTAACAAAAAGCTAGAAGAGACAAATACAGCCACTGTCAAGCACCAGCTGTGCTAGAAGCTTCATGTTTATCTTATAGAGACCTTGGTACTAAAATGTACCCTTCACCCTCTGAGACTGGGCATGAATATTTCAACAAAGGGAATTCTGAAAATACTTCCTTTCCTCTTTTGAAGAGAGAGTTGGGAGGGGCAGGGGGGAAGAGGGAGAGAGAGAGAGACTGTGTGTGTGTTCGCGTGTGTACTTAAACTTTCAGACATTTGTTATTGTAACATTATTTGTGAATGGGATTAGTCTTCATATCTTCCATGCACCATTTTTAAAACTCATTCTTCAGGGACTGCAGATACTGTACTTGCAAATGTAACACTTCTGATTGCAGTATTGATGATTCAACAGCCTGTAGAGGAATAATTATTGTGGGAGCTGATTTGAAAAAATGTGCTTTGAAGCTTTATCAAACCTTTTTTAAAAGTGCTAATATGTTTTCCCTGGGTTGATACAGATTTCTCCAAAATAGAGCAGGTTAGAAATTGAGGCAAATATAACAAATACCTATGCAGCCTTTTGCATATGCAAAAGTCCCATTGATCTGAGTGGAATTTTTGCATATGGAAAGAACTGTTGGGCTGGGCTGGAACCAAAGTGTATATCTGAAAAGTGGCAAAAAGATATTATTCTAAGATTTAAACGTGATTAGAGTGCAACTGCCACATCTTTCTGCTCAGTTGCTGTCCTAATCCAGACAGATGGGCATCATAAAAGTGAAATAGATCAAAGAAACCTATTAAAATCAAAAGGTGGAAGCTACCAGACTATTATCTACCTTAAGTATTTGTATTTCTTTATTCTTTCTCAAATCTGTCTGGAGGAACTAACAAGAGAGAATGCTGGCATCTAAAAGAGTGTGTGGGGTACAAGAAAAGTTGAAGCTAATTATTACTTTACTTAAGCTCCTGTCATATTTCAGCTCTCCAGTATTTATACTCTACCTGTGGCTTCTGAATTGCTCCGGGCTCTTTCTCACATTTGATTAAGGCAATCACAACGATGTCCTGACGGTGATATGGCAGCTACCCCCAGGCAATTTAAAACAAAACATAAAGGTGCAAAGTACACCCAGCACTACACACACACACACACACACACGGATTGCACTGACACCATAGAGCTGGTCTTCTTGAAATGGATTGACAGATGTCCAGTGATGCTCTGTCTCTGTTGAGCCCTGAAGAACACTACTCCCACTGTACCTTTTACTGCACCTGTTTGCAGCAGTGTATTAACTCTCCAATAAATTAGCTGCGCTCACTTTTCTGTTTTAAATGTGGTTCATTCTTTTGTGACTTTTGTGAGCCTGTGTTTGATGCCCAATTAGCTCTTCGGTTGTTGGAGGCTGAATGCCACTTCTAGACGGCGTTAAAGCTTTTTGTGCCTAGCTATCAGTGCATGCCGGTGCTGAACAGCAAAATGATGAACTCACAAAATGTACTAGCTGCCTAGAATTAAAAATTCTGCACCACCATGACGTGATCATTTTGCAGTAAGTCTGCATGATTTTTTTGTCTTTTGCTGTTACAAAAGGTCTCTTTCTCCCAGGGGTCTAGACCTAGTTCTGTAACCCTGACCGACATGAGTAGGTGCTTGCTAAAGCTACTGTGAAGAGGTATTTGCTGACATGTGTTCACCTTCATGTTGATGGTATCTGTGAACCCTTTCGTTCGCTTTTCACAAACATTAGTGAGAGAATAATGTTATTCACAAGACCGTTGGTGGAAAGGGAAGGTATCATATATGCATATAAGATATCACATAATCCAGTATGTATTCATGCTGGAAGTCTTTGGAGAATGTGGTAAACCGAGGACAAACAGCTACAAAAGGGGGGGGTAGTAATTAGTCCCAGGGGATTAAAAGGTCCCTCCCTATCCACTGAGGAGAGAATCATGGGGCAATAAGATTCAGCTGGAAAAGGGGTTGCTAGGGAGCCAGTTAGGTTCAGCTGACTCCAACTACTTGGGACCTTTTTAAACCCTCCCCTGGGTGGTAGGAGGGGGAGAGTGAGGGGAGCAGGGAAGTTGCCAGTAGGCTATTTGCAGCAAGATACCAGACCTTCCCAGCAGGGAGGCTGCACTCGCTCCCCAGAAGGGAAGGAAAACAAGCACAAGGGACTGACTGAGGAGAGGAGTAGCAGGACCTTGTGCCACCTATAAGGATTCGCCTTGCCCCAAACCTGAGTCTCCAAGGCTAAAAAGGACTAAGCCTACTGAGGTGAACACAAGCTATCCTGAAAACTCTTGTGGGTTAACAAATCATACAGTTAGGGAACAGAAACAATACCATCTGACCTAGATGACCAATAATACTGCCCAAATACAGTTTTCCTGCAAACTCATATCTAGTTAATCTATGCTTAGTTGTGGTGGTACCGTACATACCTGAGCAGCCAAACTATTTAATGTTACCTAACTGTTCCCTACCAAGTGCCTATATTCTGCTTCATGATTGTTGTTGTTATGTGGAATGGTGCTGGTGGTGGTTGTGAGTTTGCAGGGCTAGCAGTTTGAAAACACCTTTTTTTTACTGGTAAATTGAGCATATTTAGTGCAGAAAATATTGAGACAATAAACATGAGACAATGCTATTTTACAGAGTTGCTGGGAAGTAGTTCAACAATTCTTTCAGTTTGAGGAAAGAAAAGGAGTACTTGTGGCACCTTAGAGACTAACCAATTTATTTGAGCATAAAGCTTATGCTCAAATAAATTTGTTCGTCTCTAAGGTGCCACAAGTCCTCCTTTCTTTTTGCGAATACAGACTAACACAGCTGTTACTCTGAAACCTGTCAGTTTGAAGAAAGTTAGTGAATCACCAACACAAACTTCCTTTTGCAGTGCATAGTACTATATATTTGAAAGTGCGGTAATCATGACCCAATCACAAGAGACAATCAGCATCAGATTAGAGTAATGATGTTTCCTTTTTACTTGCGACAGCAAAGATGGACTAGATGATCCAGCAGGTTCCCCGAGCCCAAATATCTATGATTTTATTATTGTGATTTTAAGTTGTATGCTCTAGACACTTGTCAAGATTGTCTATCTGTTGGGCCAGAAGGTTATCTGATTTAGTGAGAACTTAATTTGGTTGGATCCATAGTCAGCCAAAAATACATAGCAAACATATGACTTTACTGTGAGACTCAAATTAAAAAAAACTCTTTCATTTATGCTATGATAGAAAAAGCAGGTGTACAAACAATTTGCTTGCTGTGAGTCTCACTAGTAAAGAAAGGAAAGATGGATTGAGGACAGATTGCAATGGATGAACTGTAATACTGCATTAGCAATTCCAGATGTCACAGTCATGCTAACTAGAATTTTCCCTGCTTAACTTCCTTGTAACTCATATTCCACCTTGTGGTTTAGGACCCAGTCCAGTGGCCATTGACTTCAATAGACCTTTCATTGACTTCAGTGGACACTGAATCAGGCTATTACCACAGAACTACAACTTTAAATTTTTAAGGCCTAATGGCTGTCAAGGTATGCCAACATTTTGGTCTAACAACACTGACAGTGTCTTTTTAAGCTTCATTGTAAATTGAATAAGTTCTGATATTTCATTGTTTATTAAAATATCTGACCCCAATGAAAGGCATGAAATGAGTAGTACAATTGTGTGAGTTATACTGCACACATGCCATGGATAGCTTTCTGGTCCAAGTGACGTCTCTCCTCTGTATTCCAAATCCCTTCTCAAATATCACTATTTCTGCAAAAACCTCAGTGATAATCACTAAATTGAAAGTGCATATCCTCTGAACCATATTTGAACATTTTCACTATCATTTGTCATCAAAAATGGCAACAGTGGATAGATCTGAGAAGTTCCATGAGCTGATGCTTTGTGTATCTTAAAATAATAATTCTGAATAAGGGAACTAACTCTTTTTGGGTTTAATTTTAAACACAGTGGCCTATGTCAGAAATATTACCACAATCATCATCATCTTCGTGTGACTGATGTAGATGTAGAGCAACAATTATAATTTTACATTCAGATGATTAAACCAGATAATTGTCTGGAGGAGTAGATTGTATCGCTGTGATGCCTCCTTCATATTTGTGAATCGGGCATCAAGTTGTGTGTTCCATGCTCTGTTATGGATCGCTACAGTTGCACACTGGAGAGTCTTTCATTTTTTCATTTGTGCAGCAAGCGTCCGCATCTGCCATAATTTGTGCGGATGCAGTTTAGGGTTGCCCATGAGCTTCGTGGGAGATCGACGCCAGGGATTTTCTGCATTATTTGTGACTTCTTGTGAACTCCATTCGGCTTTCCAAGCTTCATTAGGGTTGAAGTTGCATTGTTGAAGGTTAAACATGTGGGTCTAAAAGGGCTTACGCAACTTCAAGCGGCAGTGAGGGATGTTGTTAAGGTCCTAGTGGATGGGGAAGACATTTGTTTTCCATGATCCTCTGGGATTCCTGAAGGGTTGCAGCATACGACGAATGGATGAGAGATCAATGTGTGACAGCACCAGCAGCCAATGTATTGGGGTCAACTTGAGGGTTCCAGTGATCCACCACCTTGCAATGTTCAGTTGGACATCAACAAGTCTAGTGTGGCTACTTCTGGTCCATAGCGGTGCATAGTATTCACACATTACCACAATGTGTGCATGTCTGAGAGTGAAGATTGTGGTTGTTTAGCTAGAGGAACATAAAAAAAGTGAGAAAAATAGGGCAGAATTTCTAAAAGGGAGCACCTGTACATATCTTCACTGCAAAATTTGGCAAATATTTTTCCTACAGAAATTACATAGAAACATTATTTGGCTTTGAAGAGTTATTATGCATAGAATGGACACTAAATTCAACCACTAATATGTGAGACAGCAGGATTTTAGTCCTGCTTTAAATGAAAATCTCAATTCATCTTAACTGTGGAATTAGTAGTGGCACCTCCAGTACATAATAAGGCCAAATCCTGCAGTCTTTTGCTCAGGCAAAACTTTCACTGACGTCTGGGAGTTTTGCCTGGGTAAGGATGCTCTAAGGGGCTTTCACTTTTGACAGCAAAATGTTTTCTTAAGGAATAATGGAAACATATGCTTTCGTAGGGGGAGATTTCTATCACGTCTCTTGTTTATGTATATTTAATATTTTAAAGCTGTATAACAGCAATCTGAACATTTAGAGCACTGAGGAGACCCATTTAGCAATGCCTTGTGCATTACCCTACTTGTTTGGGGGTGGGGAGAGGAGGAGTTCAGCAGCATAATTATGGTAGGAATAAGGAAAGCAGTGATGTATTCTTGGTCCAATTCAATAGGTCCCGACACTTTGCTAAAGCACTGCAGTGGATCAATTGGAGTTAATTATTATATGAGATTAACCTGCAAATAACTGCAGTACATCAAAGTAATGTGGAAGGCCTGCTTTACAACACAAAAGGAAAGAATTTCAAAGTTAAGTCAGAAATTATGTGTTTGCATTCCCTAAACTCACCCTCTTGCAACTAAGTATTACAGCACAAAAGAGACCTGTTGTAAGATCAGTCACTGCTTAGTGACCCCCTCCCCCCCCCTCCGCCCCCACAGCAGGTAAAAGCTTATTAAGGGGAGGTTATGTAGCATTAACTTCGTATTGTTGATCGGTTCATGGGTTTAATTAGAAACCAATTCTGTGGGATGGCTGATTTCAGTGAAGCTAATTGCAGAGTAAGGTGCAATTCAACATAGTATGTGCCTGAGAATCAGGCCACAAAAGGCAGCTATATTGATTAGGAAGGGGATTTTTTACATAACTGTTTAGGTTCAGCCTGTGCTTTATAGGTGACCTGCCAAAAAAAACCCAAAAAACAAGCAATGCCTATGCCTTTTTTTGCTACTTTATGGTGTGTGCAGAGGGGCTGAGAATTTTACCAAAATATTTGTTTTACAGTGTGTATATATTAGAAATTCAGGTCTTGTTTCTCCCAGTTTTTCTTGAAAGACTTTATGGACATTGAGGGAATAAAATGGACTATGGACCTCATCCAAAGCCTGTGGAAGTCAGTGGAAAGATATTCATTGACCTCAGACGTTCTTGTTAAACCCTGGATTTGTGCTGGAAATGGCCCACCTTGATTATCATACACATTGTAAGGAGAGTGATCACTTTAGATAAGCTATTACCAACAGGAGAGTGGGTTTGTGGAGGGAGAGAAAACCTTTTGTAGTGGTAAACACCCATTTTTTCATGCTTTGTGTGTATAAAAAGATCTTCTACACTTTCCACAGTCCGATGAAGTGAGCTGTAGCTCACGAAAGCTTATGCTCAAATAAATTGGTTAGTCTCTAAGGTGCCACAAGTACTCCTTTTCTTTTTGCGAATACAGACTAACACGGCTGTTACTCTGAAACCTGTCATTGACTTCAGTGGGTTTTGGATCAAATACCACAGCATCACAAGTACAATAGAAGTAAAAGCAGATTAACTGAGAAAGGAAGGGATTTTTATTCACAATTTTTGTATTTGTAAGTATCTGTTTAACTCATATAACCCATAAACAAGTTGGAGACAATCTCTTTGTTAAAGATTCATCTCCTCTCCCCAGCAAAGAGTTGTGAAATCTCTCACAACAGTTCTCAATGTCCTCCAAAGAGATCTCCTGTGACTACAGTCAGATTAGATTTGATATTCTTAATATTTCAAAGGTAAGAAACCAGGAGAAGAAAAAATATTTTCTTTAAAGCAATCAACCTTCCAGGCTTTCTCTAAAGATGACAAAGAAGAAAAATAGCACAAGCTCATTGTTTCCTCTTTTGCAGGTGCCCTTTAAGTGATTGTGGCTCTTTAGGCCTAGTTCTCTTTGCATTCCATTGGATTTATTTTTAAATACAAACCTTGAATAAAAGAACATTCCCGCTCAAGACTTCATCGCTGGAAATGCCCAAAGCATTCAGAGCATCTTTTCACCTTCTTCATGAAATAATCATAGGCGTGCACACGGGGTGTGCCGGGTGTGCCCAGGGACACCCTAATGCAGGGCAGAGCTCTGGGGGGGTGGGGCTGCGTGCTGACCCAAACGCTGCTAGGAGCCTCATGGTTAGGGGGCCAGGGGCTTGGATAAGGGGTGAGGGCAGTCAGGGGACAGGGAGCAGGGTGGGTTGTGTTGGGGACACTGGGGCTTGGCCACTAGGTAACTCGAGAGGATGGAAGACCACGAGTGTCGATGAAGCCCCCTCACACTAGGCCCAAGTGTCCTTGGGCCCCCCCCTTGCCTGGAGGCACTCGCAGCAGCTCTGCGTACTAGGCCCAAGTGTCCTTGGCCCCCCCCCGCCTGGAGGCACTCACAGCAGTTATGCTGAGGATCTGCAACAATATGCTGCAGAGTCAGACTGCCTGAAACTAAGCAAGGCCAAACAGGGCAGATATGGAAGAACAATGCTGAATAAAGCAGCTTTATGTATGGTTTAACAAATGATACAGAGAACCAGGGAACTAGCTGGGAACTGGATTGGCTGGCTATATGGATACTTAGGGCAGCTTGCTATTGGATAAGTATGCTGGGAAAAAGGATGTATAAAAGCCTGTGTAACTTCCTGCTCTGTGTGCAGGATTGGAGATTTTATTCTCCCTGGACCTTTCTGCAGCTGCAAATAAACTTTTCTGCTTCTCCCACCCCGTTGTGATGATTGGGTGTAGCACACCGGGCAGCGAACCAACTCAAGCTGTTGTTCAGCCTCTCGGCACTGGGTGCCGGCAACAGCTTTTGGCGTCCCTGGGTGGGCGACGAGGCTGCTATTTAGCTTTGCCCGGACCCCTCCTGGAGGTCGAGGATTGCGGCGAGAACCGACACCCAGCGCGCACCGGTGAGTTCATCGGGGGCCTCAGAGGAGACGCGATTTGATCGACCCTGGAGGGCACAACGGTGCAACGCACTCATATAGTGGAGAAGCAGCTGTGGATGACGGTGAGGAACCGGTCCCCTGGACATAGGGGAGGAACCTTTTGAAATCCGGATTGTATGCTTTGTTGGAACCTGGGGACACCCAGAGTTACCCTGTAGGTATGGGACAGGGACAGAGCTCGGGGGTTAGGGCACGGTGTACACCCCTAGAATGCATTCTAGCAAACTGGAAGGTATTTGGTGCGGATCCGATGACTAAGAGCCAATTAAAACGATTCTGTACAGTTGATTGGCCTCAATATCAACTAGAGGACCAGGAGTGGTGGCCACCAGGAGGGTCAATTAATTACAACACGATCCTCCAATTAGTTTTGTTTTGTCAGTGAATGGGTAAATGGAATGAATATTTGTATGCACAAGCGTTTATGGCTTTAAGAAATAGAATAGAGCTGTAATTCTGCAGAGTTGTAATTTGACTCCGACTGGTTCGGTAGCAGCTAATGTTAGTCCCCAGACCCCCACCCCCACTGTAATGGCAGAGCCGGTGTCCCCTTCGGCCCCCACACCTCCACCTTATAAAGGTAGGATGCCTCGGGTTACAGAGATTGCCCCCTCGGTGGGACTCTATCCTTTGCTTACCTAGACTGTTGAGGCTTGCCCAGGGGCAGAGGGACGTCAGGCTACCACTATGCAAGTTTACACCCATGTGCCATTCAATCCAATAGACTTAGCAGCTTTTAAAACACAGGCTGGGGAATTCTCAACGAACCCAAGCAGGTTTATTTCAGTCTTTGAGCGGTGCCTCAGTAGTCACAAGTCAGATTGAGACGACTGTAATATCCTCCTGAGAACCCTGTTGTCTGAGGTAGAGGGATCAGGTTACAGCTAAGGCAAGGGGAGCGTCAGCGTTCAAGCGAAAAAAAAAAAAAAAAGGAAGGAAGCTATCTGTCAAGTTCCTACCCCAAGTAATCGTAAGCAGCTCAGGGCATTTCTGGGTATGGCAGGCTTTTGCAGGATATGGATAGATGATGAATTATGGACTGTGGGCTAATAAGTAGAATTAAGTTTATGGATCCCAGAGTTTTGGACTGTGGGCTAAACCCCTGTACGACTGTGTAAAAGGAGCAGATCATGACCCCTTCTATTGGACCCCAGAGGCTGACAGGGCATTTAAAATCCTGAAAAGAAAATTGATGGAAGCCCGGCTCTGGGCCTGCCGGATCTCTCTAAGCCGTTTCAGTTGTATGTACATGAACGAAGGGGGTGGCCCTAGGAGTGCTCACACAGCTGTTAGGAGCATGGAGACGTCCCGTGGCTTATTTTTCTAAGCAACTGGATCAGGTTGCAAAGGGTTGGCCGGCATGTTTACGGGCGGTCGCAGCTACTGCCCTAGTGCTTGAGGAAGCCGAGAAGCTAACATTGGGAGGGGTTATGCAAATCTATACTCCCCATATGGTCCGAGCCTTATTGGATGCAAAGGGAGGGCTTTGGCTCACCCAGGCTCGGATTGCTCGGTACCAGGCTAAGCTGTTAGAGAACTCTGAAGTCACCTTACAGCCTTGCCCCTCCCTTAACCCAGCCACTCTCTTGCCAGAAACAGAGGAACAGAAACATGACTGTTTAGAGATCATAGATGCCAGTACTCCAGCCGTCCGGATTTAAAGGATGTACCCCTCCCAAATGCAGATTATGAGTGGTACACTGATGGTAGCAGTACTGTAATAGATGTGCAAAGGAGGGCGGGTTATGCTGTTGTGACCCTCCATGACACTGTGGAAGCTGAAGGTTTGCCTGCTGGGACCTCTGTCCAGCTTGCCGAACTAATAGCCCTGACCCGTGCACTTGAATTGTCAAAAGGAAAGCGGTCAACATTTTTACTGATTCAAAGTATGCTTTTGGTGTGCTGCATGCTCATGCTGGCCTATGGAAGCAAAGGGGAATGCTGACAGCCCAAGGCTCCCCAGTCAAGTACGGGCCCCAAATCCTCCGGCTCCTAGAAGCCGTACAACTTCCCTCGGAAGTGGCGGTGGTACACTGTAAAGCCCATCAAAGGGAGGATCAAGATGTGGCCAGAGGTAACGCCCGGGCAGATAGAGAGGCTAAGCATGCTGCCACCCTGCCATCCCCTCAGACTGAGAACGCCCATATGCATGCCCTTATCCCATCAGTGGGGGAGCTTCCAACCCCTCAGTACTCTGGGGGGAGAGACAGCTAACTGACAAACTCGGTCTCCGGGAAAAGGAGGGATGGCTCCATTCCCCGAAGGGAAGGTCCTCTTACCAAAGGGCCTGATCCGGCCGGTGCTGCAGAAACTACATCAAACCACTCATGCTGGCAGGGAAGCACTTATCCAGGTAATGGGAAAATACTTTATCACTTCCGGACTCCGACCCCTGGCTGCCCAGGTACAAGCGGACTGCTTAGTCTGCCAAAAGAATAACCCCCGACCGGGACATCCTGTGCCACCAGCTGCCCTAGAACCCACTCCGGGCCCCGGACAAGTGTGGCAAATAGACTTTACTGAGTTTCCCCGGACCCAAGGGTTCAAATATCTCCTTGTCATAGTGGATCGGTTCAGCGGATGGCCAGAAGCCTTCCCATGCCGTAATGCACTGCCAGAACAGTGGCCCTCAAGTTTGTTAAGGAGATCATTCCTCGCTTTGGACTCCCCCTGTGGATGGAATCTGACAACGGGACACATTCACGTCAAAAATCATTCAAAGCATCTCACATGCCTTACAGATCCCCTGGAAACTCCATACGCCCTGGAGACCGCAAGCCAGTGGTGTAGTGGAGCGTACCAATCAGACCCTTAAACGGCATCTCTCAAAAGTGTGCCAAGAAGCCTCACTGCGATGGCCTGATGCTTTGCCCCTCGTCCTACTCCGTATCCGCGTTCTCCCAAAGGGTAGATTAGGGCTCAGTCCCTTTGAAATTATGTTTGGAAGGGCATGGCCTATGAATGGCACCCCGGTTCTGTCAGGGGAATGGGAGTTGGGTAATGGTTTTTTGTCACAGTATATGTGTTCCCTGTCTGCTGTTCTCTTGTCTCTTCACAGGTATACCAAGGATTCCCAGCCTCTCCCCTTGGACTCTCCCTTCCACTCCTTACAGCCCGGTGACTCTGTGCTTGTTCGTACCTGGAAAGACGAGCCTCTCCAGGAAAAGTGGAAAGGACCCTATACCGTCCTGCTGATCTCCCATACAGCGGCAAAGATCGAGGGACACAAGAACTGGATCCATCACTCTCGTCTGAAGGCAGTACCCGCCCCCTCGTCAGCAGAACAGTGGACCGTCCAACCTGCTGACTCCTCATCTAGTGACGATCTCGGGCTAAAGCTACAGTTTAAAAGACACAAATAGTGGGCACCTTAATGCTAAAATGGGCCCACCCAGGTACTGGAGACCCTGGGTTGGGAAGACTCTGGTGATAATTAATTGGGTAACATTGTTATTCTCTGTATTGGTATTTCCAAACTGTGCATATCGGGAGCATAACTCCTTTGTTTCGCTTGCGCAACCTGTTGCTACTTTAACAAACCAGACTGATTGCTGGGTACGTGCTCCAACTCCACTGTCCCCCAAAACGGGGACATGCTGCCCTTGACCCTAGCAGAATTAGCCGCCACCAAAGAAGGAAAGAACGGACTCGCCGTTCTGGAATAAGACCTCTTTACAGCAGCCACCTATCAGGACCAGGAGTATTCAGTTGCAGTACTCACTGAGGGAGTGTTATGTTTTACCCGAAACCAATCTGATCACTATGGCCGTCCTGTGGGAAAAAGCTCCTGTGTTATTACACAGTGGGCTGATGGGTATTGAATAAAGACCAAAAGGGGAGGCCAGCAGTGTGGGTGTAATGGTTCCTCCCCTTTTAGGGAAACTCTTGCAAATAATCTTACCACAAAAAAGGTTTGGAAATATAACTTGCCGTCCAGTTAATATCTCCAATGTAGCAAGCCAATGGTGGGTTTGTAATGGTCCCTATGGCGAGTGTAATTTGAACGGCACAATTAGAAATGCCCCCACTTGTACCCAATCAGGAGGATGGGATGCCCCCTTAGGGGCATATGAACTGTTTGGAAAAGCAGCCTTAAATATCCCAGGAATCCCCTTAAGAAACAGTCCTTACTGGGCCCTATAGGGTCACTATTTTGTATGTGGCCGAAAGGCTTACAAGGTGCTGCCAGCCAACTGGACAGGTAGCTGTTATATAGCTCATGGAGTTCCTCATCTTCATAACTGCCACACTGCCCAAAGGAAAGATTAGAAATGCCCGAGACACCTCTGTTGAGTCACGAGAAAAGACCCTGCGGCGACTGACTACGGCATTGGAGGGCAATATGAAGAATCCCTCACAACCGAGAAGCTTGTAGGGTGCTCTGTACTGGGACCGGGCCAGCCATGGCATGCATAGGCCGCTATACTGTAAGGCTGCAAATGGTACTTGAGAAAGTGGCCTTAGAGTTAGAGGACTCGGTTAGTGATTTAGGGTCAGCAGTAAAAACATTAAATAAAGAGGTACAGCAGCTCAGGACGTTTTCCCTCCAAAACAGGCTGGCTTTGGACTATCTCTTGGCATCCCAAGGAGGGGTTTGTGCCCTCATCGGGCCCCGATGTTGTGTATATGTAAATGATAGCAGTTATAGATCTATGAAAAGGTGGTACAGGCTGAGGCCCATGCCCGAGCCGGAGCACAGGTTGCCTATACTGCCCCGAGAGCGATTGGTTGCAAACCTTGTTTTCAGGCTGGGGTTTGTCGTTTGGCTTGGTGGTTTATTTAGCCTGCTACTGAAAATTCTCTTTCCTGTATTGCTTGTATTACTGGTATTATGCTGTGCAGTATCATGTGTTAGGGCCCTTTTGCAAAAGTTAATAAGTCATTCTCTTCAGGGCTATCACAAAGTGCTTATGCAAAGTCCTATTGTAAAGAAATAAGTAGCCCAAGTGAGAAAACTCAGAGCCAAGGTTGTTGAGTGTTCTCAAAGGGGGAGTTGTTGGGGACACTGGGGCATGGCCACTAGGTAACTCGAGGGGATGGAAGACCACGAGTGTCGATGAAGCCCCCTCGCACTAGGCCCAGTGTCCTTGGCCCCCCTGCCTGGAGGCACTCGCAGCAGCTCTGCGTACTAGGCCCAAGTGTCCTTGGCCCCCCCCTGCTGGAGGCACTCACAGCAGTTATGCTGAGATCTGCAACAATATGTTGCAGAGTCAGACTGCCTGAAACTAAGCAAGGCCAAACAGGGCAGATATGGAAGAACAATGCTGAATAAAGCAGCTTTATGTATGGTTTAACAAATGATACAGAGAACCAAGGAACTAGCTGGGAACTGGATTGGCTGGCTATATGGATACTTAGGGCAGCTTGCTATTGGATAAGAATGCTGGGGAAAAAGGATGTATAAAAGCCTGTGTAACTTCCTGCTCTGGGTGCAGGATTGGAGATTTTATTCTCCCTGTAGCTTCTTCACCCCATTGTGATTATTAGGTGTAGCACACCAGGCAGCGAACCAACTCCAGCTGTTGTTTAGCCTCTCGGCACTGGGTGCCGGCAACAGTTGGATACACAGATGGCGAGATGGGCCATGGTGCCCCTGCTCCATGGTTTGGCAACGAGAGGTAGGCGCTCTCCCCTCGGGGGCAGCTCCCCCCTCCCCAGCATCCCTGCGCACTGCGGAGAGTCCCGGCAGAGGCAGGGCAACTCCGCACGCTGCCGCCGTCCCCCCTCCCAGAGCTGACCCGGTTCCCAGTCCATTGGCCAGGAACCTGGCCAATGGGAGCTGTGGGGGTGGTGCCAGAGCTGCCTGACCACGCCTCCCGAGCATGGAGTGGGAGGGAGCTGCAGGCAGAGAGCAGCAGGAATCTGTCACTGTCAGACACAGATGGGGGTGGGGGGGCATTGTGGGGGCAGACAAAGAGATGGAGCCAGGGGCAGGAGAAAGGAGCAGCGATGGGCACCCCGGGGCTGACATAAAATACATAGTACAGAGGGGACTTCCTGGGAGGGGGGCGGGATAGTAACACTTCATTCCCCCACAGACCAGACCTGGGCTGCAGCTGGCTCTGTTCATCGCTCCCCCCACCCCACAGAGACCCACACAACCCTCTGCCCCCCTGGAAGATCCCCACCAGCCCCTGTGCCCGCATTACCCCTCTCCAGAGAGCCCCCCTTTGTGCCTCCAGAGACAGTTCCCCTCCCCACTGCCTCCCCTGCTCCTGAGCTCCCTACAATCTTCCCTTTTGCCTTCCCCCTCCCGCCACCAGCTCATTGGCCAGGAGGCTCCCAGACTGTTGGCCACCAAGGCCAATGGGAGCTGCACCTGAGGCAGGGGGCCTGCTTGCAGATGCAGACCTGCCCGGCTGTGCCTCCACAGAACAGGGAGGGGGACCCACAGGTGAGCAAACCCCGGTCATCATCATCATCATCACAGGCACAGCAATTCTTTGGATATTTAATTTCACGGAGGCAAGTAATTTAATCTACTCTTCCTTTCCAGACAGTTTGTGGCTTTTCTTGTAAGAAAACTTACAATTTCTTTGCAAAGAAGTCCAGTTATAGTTTTTCACTTGAAGTATATTTTCTGGTTGTTCATAAGCTCATTTATTTTGTTAACTCAGTTTCGTGGGGAACTTTAAAAGTCACTTGAATTGTAACTGTTTTTTTTTCCATTGGTCCAAAAACCATCTTCCATGGAAGATGTGCAGATTTTTATTTCTGTAGGCCAAACCATGTAGAAATGTAAATGTCAGAGCTAGAAGAGCTCTGTAAGGGTATGGGTCCCTTGGGAAATTGTCCTCAAGTCATTCATTCTTCTGGGCATTCCCTCTTACAGTGAGAGAGCAGTGTCTCCACCCACAGGGGAGATGCAGAAGACTGGGCCAACCCTGCAGCCACTCTGCCTCTACCCTTGTTCTCTGTCTGCTCCCTCTACCAGCCCCTTTGGTCTCCCTGGGATTCCCCCTACCATTACTCCCTCTGGGTCGTCTTTCTCTGGAGCTTCTCATGAAGTAAAGTTGTCATTACAGGTTCTTATCTCTGTAATGTATTTAATTTTGATGTATTAAGATGTTAATTAATGTACTATGGGAGTCCCCCTTCAGCCCTCTGTATAAATTGATCCTCTTCTTTCCATATGTTTTGCCCAAAGGGTTTTCTGCAGCCCTAGGGCAGCCAGCAATAACACCTGCACCTTTGCAATGGGGTGAAGGAACGGGACCATAAGATCCCTATTTGTGATTTGCAAGAAATGTTATCATTCCTCAGGGTACCAAATGTGTTTAAATAATATAAGTGCCTTGTAAAATCCCAAAGCAAGCTCATTTTCATTTCTCATATAATAATCTCATATACAGTATATACACATTTTTCATTAATTCTAGGAGTTGATTTTTATTACTATTTTATTAATTAGGTTACTGGTTTTTTTTAGTGTGGAAAATTGTGTGCTAAATGTTCTCCTTTAAAAAATAATAATAATATTCCCTGGGTGCACACGCTAATGAAATATGCTGTGCACGCCTATGGAAATAATATTCAAGAATGGGTGAAGAAGAACAAAACTAATCACAGGGAGGTTATTTACTGGTCTAGGGGTCCTAATCAACATCTTTCTGCAGTCTAATTTAGAAGACTGTGTTTGCAGCACCATAGGGATCAGGATTACATTTATCAGAGTAGCAGCCGTGTTAGTCTGTATTCGCAAAAAGAAAAGGAGGACTTGTGGCACCTTAGAGACTAACCAATTTATTTGAGCATAAGCTTTCATGAGCTACTGAATGCATCCGATGAAGTGAGCTGTAGCTCACGAAAGCTTTTGCTCAAATAAATTGGTTAGTCTCTAAGGTGCCACAAGTCTTCCTTTTCTTTTTGCGATTATATTTGTTGTTCTCCTCTTCAAAAGAATAAAGTAGCATTGGTTTAACTCATTACCTGAATAGTACAAATGATTTAACTGGATTATGTTTACACACACTCAACGCCTCTCTTGTACAATCAGTGGGGCAGAACCTCAATTTATGTAGATCGTTGTAACTCCATGGAAGTCCATGGTGCTAAAACAGTTTACACCAGCTGGCCTAGTACATTGAAAAGACATGAGAAACACAATAGAATTAACAATACCTACTAGTATGGCTGCTGCTCCTTGATCTTGCCAGAGTCAATTACATTTCAGGGTCTACTCTCAACCTTGCTGAAACCTTGCTGTGTTTATAATATAGCACGTATTCACTGAATGTAGTAAACAATTTTATAACATTGTGAGTCAGACGACAAAAACAAGAAAATTCAAAGTTTGAGTTGACACTCTGTATCTTACATTCCTCATTGTGCCTATAGCTGTATTGTAAAGACCTCACAATAGTGAGTGCAACGTTGCATATTATGGGTCAGATGCTACCCTGACACAGCACCATAGATCTCATGGAAAAACGTGATTTTAGCTGATAGTGGACCTATGAGCAGTTCCAGATAATATAGCCACATTCTACCATACAGTCATAAACATTGCTCTCCCTTTCGGTAAACTCTCTGTGTGAAAACTTGCCCTCATTTAAGCCAATAAGAGTTTTGCCATAAACTGAGTCAGCATTTCACCCTCTGTTTTGGCACTGAGAACACCCAAAAGGAGTTGAGTTGTGGGAGAGATGGGTAATGAACAATCCATTAAATCTTGAGCTCTGGAGTGATGGAGCTCCACAGCAGTGTCCAGCATAGGCATACTGATATCTGCTAATCGAAGTCTCTCATTGCAAGTATTTATATTCAAGAGCACTCATTTGGAACAGTTGCTGGAGAAATTTTTATTCACTAATTATTATGGCATTTTATTGACATATATCATGCATGCAACATTTCATAAACTGCAGCTCTTGTGTATTAATGCGGCCACTTGGCATTCTCTAGCAAAATACTTAATTTGTTTTAAACACAGTTTAAGTAGTCCTAAGGTTCCAGTGCAACAATCTGCTGTCTCCCAACTCATATCTCCCAAACATATGCATACTCTTACAAATTGCAAGGAAGTGTTGCCTTTTAGAGTTCCCCAGAATAGGTACGTGTTGTTCTAATTATGCCATTTCCAGGAATCAGTTAACTCTTTAATTCCTGACTTTAAAAAAAAGTGCATAGCTCATCAATAGCAAATGCTGGAACTCATTAAAAAAAAAGTCTAACCTCTTAGTGTCAGTAAATACAACTTGTCTGAGAGTCTAGCCCAGGATTATATGATTTTTTTTCCTTTTTATTATTTGAATTTTCTGAAAACATTTGACAGTGATCATGTCACAGTTTTCTTAGTAAGAATTCCATAGTGTTAAGAATAGGGAGTTAATTGATTAACCAACATACTTGTTACTAATCCAAAAGTATGTCTTTGGTATATCTGCCATATAAAGTAAGATAACTTAAAATGACACAATAAGATTTAAAAAAATAATAAAAATAGATGCCCTTTGCATTATTAACAACACATTGGAATCAAACTAAAAGAACCTCAAAAATATTGTTTACTCGTTGTTACTTTTGCTCTGTTTTTACCCAGTGAACACAATGAAAATAGATTAGTCAATTTCACTTCCCATTTCTCAGGTACTAGTACAATAGGGCAATGTGTAAGTTACAAAGTCAAAGACAAGCCTAATTTCTTTAGGAAAGTTTTTTTGAAGCATGAAAAGATTGCTATTATTATAAGCTTTTGTAATTTTTTTACGACATTAAACTGTGGGCCTTAAATTATCTGACAGTCTCCCTTTTAAAACAAATCAAATGCAGAGAAAGAAAGAATTGTGTTAAAAACACACCTCTTGCCAGAGATTTGTGTCTAGAAAAATGTTCTGAAACCTAGCTTGACCTGCTGGGATTTGAACTAAAAATAATGGCCTGATTCGCTTTTACTCCCACCACTTTTATACCAGTGTAACTCCATTGACTTCAGTGGATCTACTCACAGTTTAAGGTCCTGATCCTTCTCACATAGAAATGAATAGCAAACTTCATAGTGGGTGAAATCTTGGCCTCAGTGAAGTCAATGGGAATCTTACCATTCATAACAATGGAGTCAGGATTTCCTCCAGTGATTTATATGGGAGTAGGAAGAATCCCTATAACAGTAAATGTGAAAGGAGGGTCAAGATCAGTAGACTACTTTTTTTTAAAGTTAAAATAGATCTGAATAGTCCAAATTTTAGGAGGTTTATCTGAAATTTTGGGTGGGAGTCCTGTACATTCGGTAAGCTGAATCATGTTTGAATCAGTTTCTGTAAATGTTCTTGGATGACCTTTCTTGCTATGTCAGCAATTTTCCTATCAAAGGATAAAGAGGGTTTTGTATTCTCATCCGTCAGGGTTACACTAAAAAACAAAACCAAACCCTTGACTGTTAGTTATTCTGGATGGATCTGACAGTTAAACTGAGTAGGACAGATCTTCAGCTGGTAAAAACCTTCCCAGCTCTATTGACTTTACTGGAGCTATGACAATTTACAGCCGCTGGGGATCTGCCCCAGTGGGTCAAATCACACTCACCTTTCTCGCACAAAAGTCACATGCTAGTCAGTAAGAAATTAAGGGCAATTATTCATGTGCGTAAGTATTTTCAGAATGGGAACTTAATCCTATACCCTGCAATGTACAGAGTAGATGGAACCAAGTATTAAAAAAAAGATCTTTCAACAAATAAAAGTTAGCACTAGATTTTCATCATCTAGCAAAACGGAAGGAAACTTCAGAATTTGACCAAAGCTCTACATTCTTTTCAGAGCTACAGAGAGCTCTTCAGGTTTGGCTTTGTGCAGCTCAAAAGCGTGTCTCTTTTACCAACAGAAGTTTCACCCACTTTGTCTTTCGAATATCCTGGAGCGATCATAGCTCCGACACTGTAAATTACATTCTTTTGGGACTCACCAGATCGTGTTCTAATTGCACAGGGCCAGCCTTCTAAGCCTAGAACAAAACTTGAGTGATTATATTCTGCTTACTTATATCCCTCATGCACTGTGAGTTAGATTTGATGTTTTTCATAACTTTCTGGCCTTTACTGTTGTGAGTAACATGTTTCAGCCCAGAGATGGCCACATTTCTGTAGTGAGTAAAGGGTTCCTTATACAGCAACTCCCAATTTCAATGAACCCCAGTTGACTGAAATGCTCAAATAACCGAAGGTTGTATATATTCATTGATTTAGTGTTCTAGTGGGATTATCCCACTGTCCCAATATCTGCTTTTTTCACTTGTGGTTTTGCTCTAGTATTTTTCACACATCGTGGACCATGCAAAGAGCTGCATTCAGAAAACTTACTTACAGCTCCCTAGCATGATCTGGCTTTTTGCTCAAGTTATTTGTTCTGTTTGTACAGTTCTGGCCAAACCAAGCAGAATGCCAAATTGCTTAAATAGGAATTTAGTCAAATGTTGGTATGTTAAGTAAGGCAACTGGCTGCAAAGAGTATATCTGTTTCCCATTCTTGCCATGTTTGATATGAGTTCTTGCCATTTTGTTTCTCTTTAGTCAAAGGACACCAAAACAGTAAAATCTTCAAAAGTTACTTTGAGACAGGGTCCTAAGGGCCATAAGGTTTTAAAGCACCTAAAGATGCAGATAGGTGCTTAATGTAATTTTCAAAAGCTCTTAAGCAGGTTAAGGGCCTGCCTCCCAATGTGGACTGTTTCTAGTCAATTTCACTTACTGGTTTTCCTGGACTAACCGAATACTGCAATGTTTAGGTTGTCGTTATTTCAGAGGAATGATTAGATCTAACAAAAAAACAGTATTTTTGTGTGTTTGTGTGTGAACAGAAAATACCTTTATACAAATAAATAACCTGACAGTTTCCTTATACATTAATATAAAATCTCTGCTATGGTTTGGGGCTGTTCAAGGCAGAGCCATACAATTTTAGAAAGATATATACTGCAGATAAAATCAATCAGCCTACTGAATTGTAAAACAATCATCTGAACTGATCATTACCACTGCCTAGGACCACAATGTTGTTACATGCAATGACTTTTTAAAATACATTTTTTTAGGTCCTGGCACATGGAAACAAAAGTATTCAGCACTCAGATACAGAGCAAAGGCTGAAGTGTTTTTAAACATGATATAATTACTCCCAAAATCACTTGAAATGTGCATACATGTATATGTGTGTAAGAAGGAGAGTTGATTTTGTTAATAATGTATAATGGACAACATTACTTTATGATTTGTACTGTTTGCTTAAATATTAAATATAGACTAGCAGTGAAAAGGTACAGCTTTAAATAAGAATTGTCAGGCTCCATTGTGCCAGCAATGTCTAGTGCACAATTAATCAGAGTGCAGAAGTTAGTATAAATTGTTTCTGCAGTTATGGGGAGATAATGATACTCTGCATTTCAACCAACCAAATATCTCCGTGTTTTCCAGACTTTAATTAATTAAGCTTCCCAATGCCCTATTATCCCCATTTGCCAGATGAGGAAAATCAGACCAAGAGCAGCTACATTTTCAGAAGTATTTGGATGCCTCTAAGTGTAGCAACAAAACCTGCGTCATCAATGACCATTTGTTGCCTAAACTGTTGGAGTTCGGCTGGTTTGAAAATCAGGTCATCAATCAGTATCTAAAGTTGTGTACTCAGAAACAGAGTGCTTTTGGTATTTTGGGCCTAGAATATCTGTGGTAGAACCAAGATTTTCCAGACTCTTAGTCCTCTGGCTTAATCGTATGACCATTCTTCCTCCATATATTAGAATCTAATCTGATTGGCTGCAATGTTCCATTTGTAGTATGATTGAGTGATAACTCTTCAGTAACACAGGAGTATGTATAATAAAGATACTCCATACCCATGCAAAATGAAGACGTTTATAGAAGGTCACACTTATTTCCATTTTTTCATCAGTACTTTTGTTGTTGTTGCAATTATAGCATATTTGATTATTATAATATGAAGAATGCACCATAGTCATTTCTGAGCTAAAATGGTTGTCATTCCCATTTAACCTAATGTGAATTGCTCCTGTTTATGTCAACACTTGACTGGACTCTAACAATGTATTAATACAATATATTCATCTACAAGTCAGTCTCCTGTTTCACATTGTTCCTTAGGCAGAATAGCTCAACCCATCTTGGCAATCCCCAAACTTTCACAGAAAATTCCCATTTGCTAGGAACATACTGCTGTGCCAGAACACATTGATGTCAATGGCAAAACTTCTGTTGATGTCGGTATGGCCAGGGTTTCACCCATTGTCTGTAATTCACAACAAATAAATAGCAGTAATAGACCAGCAGTCTTGTATACCGACTCCAGCAGTGACCAATGCAAGAGAAAGTGTAACTCTGTAATGTACCATAACTTCCCTTAGTGCACCAAGAGAAAATTTCTTCCTGACCCCATGAGGTAGTCAGTTTTTGCCATGAATCATGGGGTTTGATAGCCCTGGTTGATTTTTCCTAGCTAGTGTAATTGCATTTGCTATTCTTATTCATGTAAAAGTTTTACTCTCTTTTGCAAACCTATGGAGCTACGTTCATCAACAATATTCTGCATACACGGCACAAACATATTTCTTCTAGTCTGTCATTTGTGTTGTCTTTTAATTTCATTGTATGCCCCCCGGTTGCATTACAGGAAAGGGTAAATATGGGGGCTTGACTAGTTTGCTCTATCCCCATTCATAATTTTAGCATACTTTTACTATGTCCTTTTGACCTTCCCTTTCCCAAAGTAAGTAATCCTGTAATGTGCTCACACTCCCTCTTCCTCTTTTGTCACTATTCTTTCCCATTGACTCCCTTTTATCTGTTGCTCCAAATCCTTCCTTAATTCCCTTTCATTTTGCTTCTGTCTATCTCCACTATCGCTGTATCTGTAAGCTGTCTACTGTAAAATTAATCAGGTTAGCTAATCAAAATGCTGGCATTTACATAAAGTTCAGTTAATTGTGTCTCCTCTATTTTATGAGGAAATATCGCTAGAAGAATTTTGTATTCTGATTAGCTGAAAGGTTCTTCTTGTAGTAAAAAAAAAATAAAAAATTAAGCAGTAAGACACAATAGACAGTACATTTCTTGGCAACTATAGCCTGCATTGGACTGTGTTAAGAGAAGCATAATAACTGCTAGAACTACACTGCCTGGAGTTCTCCCTTGCAATTAAGAAATGGAAATTACAAAAAGGATCAAGTCAGCCTGGTGCATTTAGGGTGAGTTTCATGCCAGCAGATACCACCCAAGCTCCTCTGCACTTTTGTGAATTTTGTCATTACTTTGTATTATTGTCATGAGTACAGCTCACCGACAGTCAGAAAGCACCATGTGTGTGTTGTGTCCCAAATTTCACAGCCCTTTTCTAATCCATTACTTGATGTTACAATTGGAACATTTTATCTAATTATAAATCATTAACTTCTCCACTTCAGGTAGACAGTGCTCAAAATTCCCCAGTGTCCCAAATTGCTAAAAATTGCAGCTCTGACCACACTGCAGAATCTAGATTGTATTTAGTTAGGTAAGGTTCGGGTAGAATATGGTATGACCTAGAACTCCTTAAAACTCCATAGTGAAGTACATAAACTATTTGCATTATATAAATATTCACACAAAAGTAACTGAACTCCCAAAGACCTGTCCCAGGACAGACTGGGTTTACTGTAAAACTTGAAGGATTATCTGGGAGGCAGTCTCTTGGGTTGTCCAAAATCCTGGTCAGGAACGAGAGGGAGGCTATTACACATTTCACCATGAGACATATCTTTTGGAAGACCTGTCTTCCAAAAGAAAGGCACAGTGATTGATAACAATGCCAGCAGTACGGGGTGATAGGGGCTACAGGAAGACTGATAATGAAAAAAAATACATTAACACCTTTGGACAGAGAAGATATTTTTAGAAAGATTATAACTAGATTCCCCAGTTTGGGGATGAGCAGAGTGCCAGATTCCTTTGATGATGGAGCACCCATCCTTCTGGCCTCTAATGGACACCAGCTGGGCTCTCCCACCTCTCCTCCATCCCTGACTGCTTTTTCTGTTCCTCTGCCCTAACCTCCATGGCACTAAACAGCATTTCCTCCTGTGTGTTGCCGGCTGTGTGTAAGGCAGGCGGCACTCAGTCTCCAGCAGAAGAGAGAGAAAATGTGGCAACAGAGGCAAGACAAAGGGAAGTGGGGCTGTAGGAAGGGAGAGCCAAGAGGGATAGAACTGAGGTGATGTGGGGAAAGAGACCAAGGCAAATGTGTCATGGCAAGAGTGGAAATGGGGGAGAGTCTGATATAGTGGAGAGAGGAAGGAGAGCTCCAACCAGAAAAATGTTGAGAAATACTGGATTATAAAATATACAGTGTTATATCCATGTAGGTCCCAGGCTATTAGAGAGACAAGGTAGGCGAGGTAATATCTTTTATGGGACAACTTCTGTTGGTGAGAGAGACAAGCTTTCTAGCTACAGAGAACTCTTCTTCAGGTCTGGGAAAGGTACTCAGTGTTACAGCTAAATAGAAGGCTGAACAGATAGTTTAGCATAAGTAGTTAGCATATATTGTAAGGGACCATTCCAGGTGAACTGGCCCATTAACACCCATTGGACAAAAAGGGGGTTTAGTGAGTTACAGATTGTTGTCATAAGCCATAAATCCAGTGTCATTATTAAGACCGTGATTTTTAGTGTCTAGCAAAGTTAAATAGTTAAGCCTGCGGACTTGTATTTCAGAAGTGTTGTGCAGGTTTCCTTTGAGGATGAGGACTGATAGTTCAGTTAGAGAGTGATCACTTTGTGAAAAGTGTTTGCCCACAGGTGATAGGGTGTTTTTGTCTTTTATCATTTTCCTGTGAGCTCATTTGAGAGCATAGTGATTGTCTGGTTTCACCCACATAGTTGTTATTGGGGGCATTTAGCGCACTGGAAGAGGTACATACTCCCTTGTTGCAGGGTCCTAGTGCCTAGGCTCCAGCCCGAGCCCAAATGTGTACTCTGCAATTAGACAGCCCCTTAGCCCAAACCCTGTGGGCCTGACTCAGCTGGCACAGACCAGCGGGGGTTTTAATTGCAATGTAGACATACCCTATAAGGCCGCAGCTAATTACAATACACAGGACAAACTATACTAACCTGTAACAGAGAACATAGACCAAAGGAAGTAGACTCTGAGCTAAACAAAGACAGAGGTTGATCGAGGAAGGATGTCCTGCTGGAATCAGAGAAGGGGAGGCATCAAATAGGGAACAATCTTGCCCTGGCTTAAGGGATGGACTAGGTGACTAGTAGCTCTCTTCCATCTCCATTTCCAACATTTCCTCAAAGCATCATGAAAAGAAAAGAGCTGTCTTTATGCTGAGACATTAACAAACATGAGCGGAATGCAGTATTTTCACCTCCGAGAATTGTGCTTTCCAATAGCAATGTCATAGCCCCACGTGCATGTCTAAGCCTACAGTGATAACCTGTACTCATCAGGGCATATGGGATGACTTTGCTATCTGTACCCTATCTCTCTATTCCCCTGTGGCCCATCATGTAGGCCAACCTACATTTTGTATGCTCAGGGCTATCTCGAGATCTTTCTTTTCCTGGCAAAGTAAATGTAAGAGCAATGAAAACTGCATTGGGATCCAATTCTCTAGAGACCCGGTTTGAAAGGGCCTAATATTCCTCATGAGCAAGATGAGCCAATCATTCACAAGGAGCTTTTTTATTCTGCAGAGCACCAGAGGCGAATGAACAAGGGAATCTACAGAAATGCATCAGCAGGGGGGGGAAGAGGGGAAAAAAATGTGCCGGACCAACTAGGAGCCAAGGTGCTAGACAGGCAGCCTTCCTGGGAAAAAGGGAGAGGCACCCAGTCTGGGACCCCTCATCCCTTCCTCTCTCCAGGGCTGGATTCTCTTTGCCATCTTCCTCCTGTCCCTGGTGGTTCCCCCTCTCTCCCGCCTCTTCACAAATGCTTCCCCTTCCAATGGCTCCAACACCGCTTCTTGGAGCTCTCCTTCACCAGTGTTAACACCCCCTCTGCCCAATCCCTGTCACTGGGGGCTCTCCCTCCTCATCCGTCCAGGCCCCGCTGCCTCTCCTCACCCCCTCAATCTCTCAGGGCTTCCCTCCTTAGAAGCCATTTTCTCCCCTTCTCTTCCTCCTTTCCATCTCCTTCCCCCACCGTCTCGGTCTGTGGTAGTTCCTCCACACACGGCCTCGTCTCTGCCACTCTCCCCCTTTCCTCACCCCTCCACTCCTGCCTCCCTCACCACTAGCTGGAGTTTCCCCTTTGGCAACCCTCTCCTTTTATCCCCCCTTCCTGGTGGGGCCCCACTCAGCACCCTTTAAACCCAGGTGGGTGCCCCACTCAGACCCTCGCCCATGGGGATGGGCAGAGGAATGGTCCCTGGTGGCTCCCTGCTTCTCTCCCCCTCCCCTTTCCCCCAAATCCTAGGCAATGTCCCTCCCCACCCTATCTGGTGGATCCCTCCCCCCACCCCATCCGCTCCTACCCCTGAAGGGTCTCCTTTTTCTCCTCCCCCCTCAATCCCAGTGGGTCTTCTTTAACCTGCATCCCCCCCCCCCCCCACACACACACACCCCGCATCCCTGCTGCCTTCCCCTCCCCAGCCCTGCCCCTCCTATTCCCCGCACCCACTGGTCGGTCCCCGGGGCAGGCAGCGCTCCACAGGGAGCGTTCCGCACCAGCACCAGCTGCTGCTGCTCCCTGATTAGGTCGAGCAGCCTCTCCCTGCTCTCTCCTTTTCCAGTCCCCCGTCCTCCCTTCATCCTTCCTTCCTTCCTCCCCTTTCCCCCTCTTCCTCCCTCCCTCCCTCTCTTCCCTGCCCCCCCTTTCTCCCCTCCCACGCTCCCCCTCCCCTCGTCTGCCAGACACACACACACACACGGGCAATGCAGCCTTAAAGGCTGGTCCACGTGAGGCTGGTGTGTGCCTATTGATTGCATCGCGGGGCTGCTGCTGAGGCGGCCGAGCGCCAGCGCTGGGGCTTTGCAGGCTGGGGGGCTGCAGTTTGCGGGGAGGACTTGAAGGATGTGCGGCTTGCATTCAACGTCAGATCAAGTTTGATCAATAACCCCCATCCCGGCCCAATTGCAGGAGCCTCTCCGACGGGGAAGGGGGCGATCGTTTCCTCTTCTCTGCCCACCATCTTTGGGGGGAGGGGGGAGGAAGTCCCTGCTTTTGGGGGGGGGTCTGCGCCGGGGGGGGGGGGCGAGAGACAGGGGCGCAAGCCCAGCCTCGCAGTCCAGGAGCCCTTCCCGGCTGGGGCGGAGAGGAAGAAGAGAGGGCTTGCAGCATCCGCCGCCGGCTCGCCAGCGTTGATCGTATTCATCGCCTCTCCCCTTGCGCCCCATGCCTGTTCGGTCAGTTTCGTTTTAGGAACTGAATTGACGGGGCTGAAGAAAAATGGGGCAAGCCGTGCCTCAGACTCTCCTGCTTTTGGTGGCGGGTCTTTTGGGGGAGTCTTTGGGAGGATTTCCAAACACCATCAGCATAGGTAAGCACCATCTTTTCGGGAATGGAACTTGAGCTGAGCCGAGTTATTTCATCTCCTTTGCCTTTTCAGCTGCAACTCTCTCACCTCGAGGCATTAAACATAGACCCACCCCCCCATAGGGGAAGAGACAGGGGTCTGGTTAAAGCAAAGCAGCTGTTTGCATGAAATGGGGAGGGGGCGGGTGCATTGCTCTCCTAGATCCCTGGTGGTCTTAGAGAGGGACTTTCTCTGGGGAGGGCGGTGGGAGATTGTATTTTCCTTTCCATCGGGCGCATTCCTGGAAGTCACCAGCGTGGTTTCTTCTGAAATTGTAAAAACCTCCCAGGATCAACTTGCCTGGTTTTGAACAGAACGAAACAGCGGCGTGGAAGGACTTCCGTGCCGTGCCGTGCCCAGAGGCAGGGGGCTGAGTGCGCCCTAGGCTGGCACCGGGCGTGGGAGAGCCGGGCAGTGCAACAGAATCAGGAAAATAATCAATCGCCTGCCTACTAATGGCACAAAGAGGGGAGCTTTGTGAGCGTAGTTTTCGTTATTATTTAGCTGTAGGAAAAAAGTTCCCTGCCTATGGGCCTGGGGGGTTAAGAGACTCCAAGCCACGCTGAATTACTCTTCGGATTTGTTCACCTCAGTACCCAAAGGGAGATTTGACCTATGTTCCTAGGAAATCCTGCCCCACAGCAGCACGCTGTACATGGGAAAAGCAGGGAGGGGGCATGCCCACATTTAGTCTCTCAAATCCACATTTGGGGACCTAAACAAAAGTGGCCTGATTTTCAAAGGTGCTGCTGAACACCTGCTGCTCCCCTTGATTTCAGTGGGAGTTTGGGGTGCTCAGCACCTCTGAAAAGCAGGGCACTTCTTTATTTACACGCCTGTATATGGCTTTAGGAGCCTAGTTTTAGGCACCCAAGACTGACAATTTTGGAGTACAGATTTAATATATGCACTATATGCACCTCTCTAGCTGCGTGGGTTCACTGCTGCTACATATGGCCTGTAAATGTAGCTCCTTACACCTGCTGTTTCTAAGGAATCCTTTTCAGATCTTTGTCCTTTTGGTTTTTTTCGCCATAGGTGGACTTTTCATGAGAAATACTGTTCAGGAGCACAGTGCATTTCGATTTGCTGTGCAGTTATACAACACAAACCAAAATATCACAGAAAAGCCCTTCCATTTGAACTATCATGTAGACCATTTGGACTCCTCCAACAGTTTTTCGGTGACTAATGCTTGTAAGTATCTGCTGTTTTTCTGTAATTTAGCATGCTGGTGTCCCTGTCTGCATTTTTTTTTTTTTTAAATTCTCCCTGACATAGTGGAGCTCTAATTAATATTTCATGTACTCTAGTGCAACAAATGTGGTGCTGACAAAAGGCTTAATGGGTTTGCAGCATTGCATGGTTGGATAATATCTTAGGGAAAGTTTTATCACCACTTCTCTTCACCCCTTAAAAATGTAAATTTTTTTAATGGTTTTCAGCTAGACTTATTTATAAAGCCAAGATTTCTAGTCTTAGTTTAGTGAACCCCTGCTGATGATACATATCACTTTATTGTTAAGCATAATTGCATAATTTGACAAGCAACACCATGTAGGAATAAAACATGAAAAAAAGCCATTTTCAAGTGACCTTGAGGAGACAGAGCTAGATGGGCTTACTGGCCTCCTCCTACCCTAAAATATCCTCCTTTTTTTTTCCTGACGGAGAAAGTCCTGATCAAAACCAACGAGACTGCAAACTGATGAATGCTGTTAGAGCTGAGGGGAGTGGGAAAGGGAAGAGAAAACTTGGCATTTTGAAAAATAGCTCTGCACATGCAGTAATTCCATATAATTTGATTCTCCAGTAGCAATCAATGCAAACTAGAGGTTGGAGAGGAGTGTCTGTGTGTTTAGAAACAACATCCCTGCCTGAAAGTTTGGTGTGTGTTCTGCATTTAGCAAGACTTATTAAATTACCCATAACAGTGGTTATATCTGAATGAAGTTGTTATACAGATCTGAACACTTGGAAAGTTTTCTGAAAAGAAAGCATTGTACTAATATGCAGTACTACATTGTTATTGGTAGGTTTAAAACCTCGTATCTTGAACTGCTAATTTAGAGAGTGTTTAATGTTTTGTTTTGTGATATAATCATTTTTGTACAGTGCCTCTCTAGATCACTATAATTTAAGTACATATTTTGTTAGACTGGATGACCAGATAATTTAACTTCCTCTGGATTTGAAATATTTGGCCAGAAATTTGACAGTTCGAAAGTATTCTGTAAAGACATTTCTGTGAAATATGTGGATTGCTATTCTAATACATACCCCATGTGCCTCCTTCCTAATGGTACAGGGTTAGCCTTTTTTAAGGGGTTGGGATTAGGACTTAAAAATCTAAGATACCCAATTATAATATTTGGTAATGTGTTAAAAAAGGCACAAAAAAGTATGTCTGTTCTTTGCATCTTATTTTACTAATCCTATCCTGCCTCAACAGCTCTTACAACAAACATCTGGCTGTTAATCCTTAATCAGTGTAATCCCTTCAAGAGGCTGTATCTCAAATATAGTTTCCTAAATATCAATTATATGGATTTAAACTAAATACATTAAACAGCGACGCTGATTAATAATTAAATTGGGTTTTTTTTAAACTTCTGTAGGTTCCTCTTAAGATAAGTGGGCCATGCTCCCTTTGTCAATGGTCAGTTTATTATTTAGTCAGCGCATTGCTAATTTTCTGAGAGCTAACCATGTTTGAGGGTTGTTTAGCATGTGAAAATTATGGTAATTTAGCAATTTTATGAGTTGGTTTTCTGTAGCAAACTGAAAATGGTGCTGCATATTCCAGGGAACATATCGTGTGGTGAAATTTGGGAAAAGTTAAATCCCTGGAAGCACCTTAGTCCAGGGAATATCAACTTCGACAGTGTATTGAACAATAACATATGAGGGTAAATAAATAGAAGAAAGGAAATGAAAAGGTGACCTTGGGTCTACCTATGCCACTGACCTCATATGCTGATAGAAGAATATTTACAATCCTACCTTCTGAACACTTAGGGTCCTTGCAGTTACAAATAAATAAATAGAAGGGCTGTCCTTCTTCTCAGATCTGCAAGCAATTATCTTTGAAAGTCGGAATGCTCATACATACCAATGTACTAGGATGAACTAATGGCTCTTCACACTGCATGGCTCACATGTAAAACTGTCTGGCCTAAGTATCCTCAATCAGCTTGTCGTTTCCTAATGCAGTAGTAGGTAATTTCAGGGGGCAGTGTATTAGTGAAGGAAAGTTCCTCTCTCAACATTTTTACTCCTCTTGAAAATAAGAATAAATTGTCTCAAGTGCTGTTACACAAGCTTTTTATCGATATCTGCAATTGGCAGGGATCCACATTCGAGAAACCTGCAGTGACTCCACTGATTCCCATCGCCAGTAAGAATCACTGTGACTGACTCTGTGAGGGGCTGATGGAAAGGAATTGTGTGGGGGGGGGGAATCAGTGACTGTCCCATATGTAGTCCAAGCATAATGTGGGTTTTAGTCAATATCCATAAACCATCAAATGCCATTACCCTGCTGTTTTGAATTGGAAGTATTTGCAGGTAGGGGCGTGTGAATGAGAGAGTGAAACAAGAGGGCATCCTACTCCGAAAAATGTTTTGATAAGACTGTACATCCCACTTGGTGCAGTCTGGTGCATTCTAGAGGAAGAAAGAAAAGGTTCTTCTAAATATCTTCACAAGACCGAGATAAAAAGCCACCTCTGCTAGGGGTGATTTGGCAATATCCCAAAAGGGGGAAAAATTCCTTCAGGGTCAAGAAAACCCCTGCCCCAAACTCCCTCTAATGCCCCTCTTCAATTAAAATACTGCATAATCTGGTTTTCTTATAGAGTCTCTGTACACCCTGTTTCCATTCTCAGTACTGAGCTGATATATCTACAGTAGCTTTCCATCCATCTGTTTATTTAGAGTTATGATATCTGCAGAGAGAGAGAGAGAAAACACTCAACTAAGGATTCAATTTTTCCCTGAAAAAGCTGAATTAAAGTTTATTGGTGAAGTTTTGGTGATTTATTACATATTTTAAAATATGCACCCATCCATCTGCAGAGAAAACACCAGGGGAAAAAGTAACTGGAGCTGTATATAAATAAAAAGGAGGTAAAACACAGACATTAGATCTTTTCTTCAAAATTTCTCACAAAGGGAGTGAGTAGTCTTTGTCAAAATAATTTGAATGTAAGAGCTTAAATGTATAATAACTTCATCACTGAAGCATGTTTCAGGTTTATATTATAATCTCTGATGGAGTATGTTAGCATTAATGTTGAATTATGCTTAAGGTTCTGTAGATCACATTCCCTAGAAATAACCCGCCTATGTCTGTCCGCTCTGCACTTGTAGTGCACTACAATACATTGCTCTAGCCTCTGCAGTGTCAGCTCATTAGCACACAGATCTCATATTCCCTCTCTGCACTGTCATTGCAAAAATTGCTGTTGTACACCTTTACAGCCAACAAATGTGCTCTTGGATTACATACCGTTTGCAAGAAGTATTTAGAAAAGTAAATCCAACCTTAAGGTTATTCACGGTGGAATTTTGCAAGGGAAAGCATTACCTTTAATAAAAAGCTGTTGATCATGTAATAGTGATGGTGGGATATGTAAGGGGAGAAAAAGACTTTGATTGCAGAATTTAATTAATCTACACACAGACTCCCTCTCCCAGCTCAATCCAACCCATGAGCTGCAAATTCCTGTCCCATCGATTTTTCTAACTCATTTCTCATATCTGCTAACCCACAAGGTTCCTTTTATGTTATAACAAATTCTGATGTTTAGTGTCCTTTCCACAGGCATTTCTTCTTTAACTAACCAAAGGGAGAGAGGATAATTACCTAATTATCCTAATTTGCCAAGATCCATTGAACTATTTGTTTGGGTACTTTCTTAAGGAGTAACATTTGTAGCTTTATATGAATATTGTTATTCGTTCTACTTATGTTCTTGGTAATTAATCTTTAAAATTCAGTCTGACAGGATTTTAGAGAAGGAACAGTTGCTTTTTGTTGCTGCAATAACATTGTAGAAATAGATACTGCAAAGAATGTAACAAGAAACATTTCCTATTTAATTTTATTTATTCCAACACACACACACACACACTTTCTTGTTTGCTGCTGCTCAGTATTTTTTTGCCAGTGGGCAGACAATTTGCTTTCCTTGCATCTGTGCTCTCTTTGACCAGCTGGCAAAGGACACTGATGCTCAAAGTGGTCAGATCCCTGCTGCCAAAGACTTAAACGTGTCTGTAAAATTCTTGCGAACTTTGGGCCTGATGCGGGGGGCTTAGCCTGAGTAAAGACTGCAGATTAAATCTCTTACTAGCCTGCGTGGGGAATGGAATGAGGGTTGTGTCAGTGTTAAATCCTTAATACAACACTTTAAAATGTGCTTTCAAAATAATTCTGTTCCTAACAGATTAGCAAATAGTAATACTATGGATATTCCATAATTAGGAATCATTTTATTTAGTGCTCTGTTTAAAACAAAAAATCCCATGTTCATTAAATTGTTAAAAATTAAAAGAGCTGATGTTAAAATTTCTGTGTCTTTGGGCATATGGGACTATAGCAAAAAGTTGTGTTTGCACTAGAAGTTGTAACCATTTAATGGAAGAGAGTTTGTGATTAACCTTATGGTGATTATGTTGCCAGCAAAGAACTGTGATATTTTAAAATAAGATTCGATTTTAAAATTAAATTGAAAAACTTCAATGAAAAAGTTCCTTCTCCCTTTTCAGATGTTATGATTTTATTCAGTTGATTTAGTACAGAAGGGGGGAAAAGTCCAATATGAATAAATACATATTGATAAAGCTCCATAAGTATGCATAGTGCTTTACAAAGCAAGCAAAGAAGAAAACTTACAATCTAAGACACCACACACGGTCCCCCTAACATCAGTTAATTTTCAACCAGAATTTGTGCAGGGGTAGAAATCTGCACATGCATTTCCTTTTATTGGACTGCAAACAAAGCCCCACGTGAATGGTCTTCGTTACTCCAGTGGGACTAGTCACGTGAGACAGAGAGCTGTAGGGTCAAGCCAAATCTATGACAATTTTGAAACAGTGGACAGCAGTTCATCTCCAAGAGACTATGGAGACACCCTGATTGGGAGATAAGCATTGGTGAGTGGGTGTGCTAAAACAGATTCGTAAAGGGTAGAGCACTTGGGACTTGATCCAATAAACATTGAAATCAGTAAAAACAACAAGGAGTACAGTCTGAAGAAGTGGGTTTTTTACCCACGAAAGCTTATGCCCAAATAAATCTGTTAGTCTTTAAGGTGCCACCGGACTCCTTGTTGTTTTTGTGGATACAGACTAACACGGCTACCCCCGATAATTGAAATCAGTGGTTTTTTCCACTGAATTCATCAGACATTGGATTAGGCCCTTAGTGACTGGGAAGTGGAGGCTATGCCAAGTGTTGGGTTGTCATGAAAGAAGATGAGAAAGCAAGAGTGGGAGAAAGTGCTAATTTTACGTGTAACTTTAATGAGTCTTTATCAGCACAATCCAGCAATTGTATGTTTTTCCCACTGAAAGAGTTTAAAATGCACACTTTGCCATCACTCGTTCATGGAATACAAATTTAGTTAAGACTCTTTTCAAGTCCTAGTCTTGTGTTATCAATATAGCCGAATGATTTATTTTGAAGTTGCAACGTTTTTGTTTTCTACTTAGTTCAGTCGAGAGTCAAACAGACCAATATCTTTGAAAAGTATTTCTGGTGCATTTAACATAAGATATTTTGGCTTCATATTTAGATATTTATGTTATAGTTTAGACTATCTGTCTTAGTGAAACTTTACATGACAATGTACTAAAGCAGTCTCCAACTTTCACGCACCAGGGGGATTTTTTTCTCTTCCCTATGTGTACATGTTTTATATGTACAGGGGGCTGAAGCTGTCCCTAAATGTCATGCAGAAGTGCTGGGTGCTTAACATTATTCCTGTTTGTCTTCAAAATGTTAATGCATCTTTGCCTTATGATATAGAAATCTAAAACTTAAACTATGAATTTTCCCTTCAACTTTTGAATTTAGTTATTTAACAATATAGACATTCAAAGAACATCTTGTTAAGAAGGCTGAAAGCACTGTAATAATGTATGTTACAGGGATCGCAAACTGGTAGTCCATGTTCTGGAGTTTCTATAGTTTCTAGGAATCTGTCCTACACCAACAAAGTTGTGGGTGGAACATGTATCGTTATGTGCTTGGAGATAACATTTTCAAAGAAAGTCTGTGCCTTTTTGGTTAATCTCTCATAAATTAGTCATTAAGGCTGAAACTACTCCCCTTTCCTTCCCACACAAAGCTAGAGTGAACAGGGAAATTGGCTTTTAATGTTGAAAGGAAGCGCGTGTGTGGGGGGGTGGGGGAGAGAAAGAGAAGGTCAATGAATCCATCCTCAGCTCAGTCTGGGGACAGGGCAGCCCTTGATGGCTGCTTCTGAACCCCGTTTACTGAAACGGCAGCCACGGACTCTCTCCCCCTTACTCTGGGTTCCCAGCTGTTGGAGCCTCATAACCCTCTTCTTCAACCCTTAACAATTCCTTCCTTGCTAACATAGTCAGAGCCAGTGCATAGCCCACCATCCCCAGCATGCAGAAGGTACAGGGACCCCCCATGTGCAAGTTCTCTTACAGAGGGGCACTGTGTTGCAAAAGACCTTGCACAGACACTTGAGCAAAGGGTGAATTTCACTTTGTGTTGGAAAATAGCCCGTGTGAACAGCCTCTTGCTAGAGTGGAGTGACCTCTCTGATCACTGGTAGTTAATTACTTTGAACATGTAGATATGCTGAAAGGTGTCTTTATTTATATATATATATATATATATATATATATATATATATATATATATACAGTTTGATCACTTTCACTTGTACATCATGGGGTTACTTTTGGAGCATCTCGTATTATAATCAGAATTTGCTTAGGTGCTGTAGAACCTACCCACATGAATTCCATTTGAGAATTTTTTTAAAGGTAGAGCTGCATTGTAGCTCCACCCTCTCAACCCCTTTTTCTGTGATGGAAAAAGAATTACATTAAAAAAATTGAACCCAGTTAATGCATGAAATATGTGTCCATTCCTATGTATCACTGTCTGAACGTGTGTGTATATGATCTTCTTTCATTGTGTTCAGTCCGATATTTCCTATCTTAACTTGAGAAATTGTTTTAGTTCTTAATTTCATTATCAATAACTTTTCATACATGAGCATCCAGTGTGTGGCTTAAAAAGCAGAACTTCTGTACAGATATGGTATGGCTCGGTGGCACCAGTAAGGCACTTGACTTCAGGACTCAGGGGTTCTAGGCTCGGCTCTTGCACTGACTCAGTGTGACTTTGGGTAAGTCAGTTAGGCACTCAGAGCCTCACTTTTGCCATCTCTAAGACAGGAGGAATCAGATTTCCCCGCGTCAAATAGATATTACAAGGCTGAAGCAATGTTTGATTGTAAAGTACTTTGAAAGCACTGGGTAAAAGTACATTTTACATCTTAATCAGCAGCCCAACCCTCCCCCCCGCCACCCATCGTCAAGCTTGACAAAATAAAATGAATGTTGTGCTTATTAATGTTGTGTCCTCTCCAGAAGAATAGTCCACAGCCTTCTGACAGTCCCAGAACACGTGTTCTAGCTGCACAGCAGGCCACCTGTCACTGCAGAGCGCCACAAAGGAAAAATACCCACTTCCGCACCTGGAATTTGCAAAGCAGGGAGGAGAACTCATATTAATGAGCTCCTCACTTCCCACATGCTACAGCTCTGTATTCCAGGTCTGGTCCACATTACTACAGCACTTGCATAGGCTGTGAGAGGACGTGGGAGGAGATCCGCGCTCCATATAGGGTGCAGCGATACTGCACCCTTTGGGCGGCATTTAGTGTAGACACGCATAGTCCCCCTAGCACAGGTAAAAATAGCAGTGTTGATGGGCAGGCATGGCTTAGCCAATAGCGTAAAGCTGCCTGAAAAGTGTGGGTATTTACTCGAGTACATTACCATGCACGGCATTCTACTTGCCCAAGCTGTGCCCTGCCCTCTGCAATGCTGTGTTTAGCCTTCAGCAGACTCCAGCAACAGGGAAAGTCTCTGGCTCTCCCTTTCCCTGCTGCCTCCACCCTGCCAGATACTTCCCTCGGCACACTAAAAGGCTCCAGCAATGGACAGCTGCTGAAGTCATTTCCCACTGACCCCCTCTGCCAGAACCTTTCACTGATACCTGTAGCTACACACTGCTGTGTGGGCATGGTGTGCTTCTCAGCATGGTGTGTAGCTATGCATACACTGCAGTCCACTGCCAGTGATATAGTGTAGACATAGTCATACTTCCATGAGTGGTGGGAGGAGAAATTTCTCTATTGGAGACATGGCTGGCTGCTGGCTTCCCCTGTTCTTCTCTGTTGATGGTACTATGGGCTTGCCCCCATCAGAATCCCACCGTTGCTGGTTTTGGTAGGACACCTGGTACAGCAAATGTTTGGGGCTTGTTGCCTCCTTTCATTTCCTTGGCTGACTTCTATTTGCAGACGTCAGCCAGAGGAAAGTACGATGGCTCTCGTGTCTGAACACTAGTGATGCTTTGGGACACCCTGTGATGTTGCACAGAGTTTGCAATACAACCCCAGGCGAGAAGGCAGCCTTGGGTTGCAGTGTAATTCTAGTGTTGACCTTCGGGGGAAATGACCCTCAAAATAGGGTGCAGAGCCTCTGCCAGCTACCAGCAATAGCAGCTAAATTGAGGTGTTCTGAGCCACTAGTGGTCATGGTCAGTTGCACCTTTTGCCCTAACAGAAGGCTGCTAAGTTGAACCGCAAACTTCTTCTGAGGAGTAATAACTGGAAAGTCAAGATGTAGTGAAAGTTCACAAATGTATTCCTCAGTGCTGCTGTCGGTAATGTCAGTGGCACAACTCCTAGTGACCTCAGTGGTGAAGCATCAGCCCAATGAAAATAATATTGGTCAGACAATGCTGAAAAATTGAAATGAAAATCCAGATCCCAATCCTGAAAGGCTTCAACATAACTCCCCTTGATGTCAGTGGTGAAGCCAAGAAGGGAGTTGATGGCACTCAGCAACTTGCAGGGCCGGTGCTTTTTAATTTGTATTTTTATGCTGAGGCTAATGGTTTGTCAAATGACTGACCAAGAGAGTGTGAAGAATTCCACCGTGGCAGCATCATGGCATGGCTCTTTGTTTGTCTTTGTAACCATGATACAAATTCTAGTGTTCCATTTTTTTAGGAAGTTATTTATTTATTTTTTCCAGCTGGTGAACTTTCCCTGGGCTGCCTACACCATGGCAGTTTGTGAAATTAGTTTTCATAAACATGTGGGACATCACAATTGATATCTCTAAGTTCAAATTCTAATGAGGCACAGTGGTCACAGAGCTCAGGTTCATAAGCATTTGTTGTCTTCCAATAGTTAGACAAAAGCTATTCAGCTGCATTCCTCTGTTTGTGAACTACCAGTCTGATGTCCAGCTTTGCACTGAATCTGGACTAACTGAAACTGATATGGAGCTGAGGGTGAGAGATTCTAAATTGCCCTATAAGTTTAATATTCTTTGGTGTGGGGTTTTTCTTTTCATTAAAGTGTTTTAGCCTCAATCGTGCAAGCTAAATCCTGCAAGAGCATCGATGGCACAAGGTGTTGTGCCTGGGTAAAAGATACAGGATTGGGCCCTCAACATAATTCCTTCTTTCTTTTTTATGTCCATTCTAAAGATGTTTCTTTATGTTGCGTATTATTTGTAGCAAGCCTAAGAATGTGTGTACTCCAGATAGGCCCTGAATGGGTTAATGTGAGCCTTAGTGGCCAATTAACATACCTGGCAGTACTAATGAGGGGGGTGGGGGGGGGCTTAATTGATAATGAAGCCCGGCTGGGGAAAGACTGGGTGGTAATTATAAAGCCAGGAAATTTGCAGCTAAAAGGGGCTGCAGGGAGAGAGTCTGCCGTCACTCTCTGGGCAATAGAACAAGTAGGAAGCCGCCCAGGGAGTCTGCAATGAGTCTGAGGGAGCAGACCTTGGCTGCCAGCTACAGGGTCCCTAGGCTGGAACCCAGAGTAGAGGATGGGCTTGGGTTCCCCATCAGCCTCTAGGAACCTGACATAAAGCCCCCTGATGTAAGGTGATAAAGACATTCAAAGCCTTAAGCCAAGGGGGTGCATGGACCATGGGGCCCGGAACTGGGGTTGAAGACCATGGGGTCCAGAGTTGGGGTTCCAAGGGCATTGGACTGTTATTTGTGGAACTTTGTTACCCCAGAAGAGAAGGACTATATAGTGATCTGGCCAGAGGGCCAAGTCATGATGAGGGAGTATCCCAAATCATGAAGAGAGCGAGAGGGGTCAAAGCATGAGTAACCAACGGAAGGGGGCACCATCCATGAGGGGGCTTTCTTGCAGTAAGCGAACCTCTTTGCAAAATGTAGTAGGTGTTTTAGCCAAATATAAATGAATGTATGATCCCTACCCTGATGAGCAATGAAATAATGTCACAGGGAGAAAGTGGACATGGCAGCCCTATTCTAGCTACCCCTGTTTTCTTCTGGTTCCTTCCCTTCAAGCATGCCCGTGCTAAGCTCCTAACTATTAACAGATACAGATAATGATAATCCTAATATGTATTGACTTGAGTGTCTTAGATGGCTGTGACCTTATCCTTCACAGCAGCATTACTTCAGCAGAGTAATTCAGACCCTACAATGGGAGAACAGGGCCCTGAACTTCATGTAGCCTGATTCTATAGAGACATGTGGTTGGTAATGATTCACAGTGGATGGCAGACATAAGACAACTTGCAAGGTTTTGGAAAAAGCTCTGTACTTTTCACTAGTGTGCATGTGTATTTCTGTATTTTTTTTAAATTTAAAAAGCACACCTGCCCACACAATCTTCTGTAGACATTTACAGCCACCAAAATAGGATATACTATTTATTAACAGGCTTCATGTGAAAACCATTCTCACCCCAGAAAAGAGCTCCACCCATATCCCACTATCACAGCACCTTAGGCTAAGGCCTGAAGAGACAGATGGGCTTCACTTTGTCAACAAACTCGGGCTTTGTTGGGCAAATGGAAAGGGAGTGAATTCCAGAGCCCAAGGGCTCTCTGCCAAGAACACACTACTTCCAGGCTCCAGCTGTGCAAATCTGGGAACTGCCAGCAAGCGTGTCACAGCTGATCTTTGCCATTGCAATGGCACATGAGGAGAAAGACAATCCTTTACATAGCTAGTTCCCAAATCATATAGGGCTTAATACATCAATGCAACATTTTGAATGGTACACTGAAGCAAGCCAAGTAGTCTTTGAAAAGCCGGTGTAATGTGCTCTCTGTCATATGGATCGTGCCAAATACACCGTCACTGCCAAAAGAGGAGAGACTGCATAATTTTACTGCAGCTAGAACATACCTGCAAAGCAGTATGGGTAAAGTAAAAAACAACAACTTTGTTTGAAGGTTGCTTCGTTTGCTTTCTGTTGTTTAGATTGTTCTCTCTTTGGGGCAGGGACCTGTCTTTTCTGTGAGGAGCCTAGCATACTTATTAGCAGGCGTAATAATGTTCTGATAAAAAATGGACATTCATATTCATCAGGTATGCCTCACTGCCTAGTGCACTATCCTGCTATGTAACATAAGAAAAATCACGTGCAATGATGCAAACCAACTTATTCAAAATGATTGATGGGATCTAAATGTCTTTGTATTTCACTGCTCCACTTTCGAAAAAATTGGTCTATCCAGATCTTATAAGAAAAGCATTGGCCATCAAGATACCATAGAAACATAGGACCTGGATATACTGGGCCTGATTCTGAGCTCCTTTACATCAGTGTAAATCAGACATAACTCCACTGAAGTCAATATATAAACTGGTATAAATCCAGTGTGAGCTCAGAATTACCTACTCTGTAATGTAACACTTACTTGTCTTTTGGAACTTCACAAAATGTTCAAGTTCTGTAGTGAGGAGTGTCTCTTTATAAACACTCTTTATAAACCCGGTATCTCAGAAGTATGTGTAATAGACGGTGTAGTACAGAACCTGACAAGGAAAAAAATCATATTGAAACAACATAAAGTACCTCAGATGCAAGATGCTGACTTTGCTTTTAGCCAGATTCATGTACGCAGTCTCCATGTCCTTTTTCCATTTCTTCCAGTCATGTTACTACTTTTTCCAGTCAGCTATATCCCTTTCCCCACTTTTATTTTCTGTCTCTGTTTCCATTGATGGATTCTGCAACCCTTCCTTAAGGAATAGAGAGGTTGGGTGCAACCCTGGCTCCAGTGAAATCAATGGGAGTTTTGCCACTTACTTCAGTAGGAGTCAAGATTTTACCCATTGTGTCACTTACTTGCCTGGGTAAAGTGATGTTGGAATTTAAGAAGATGGCTCTGTACAGACTCTGAGGGAAAAGTGCCAATACAAGAGTGGACCCTGCCTGCCAAATGTGCTGTCCTTTGGGTGAAACACAAAGCTGGCACTTGACCAGTTGTAAACATCCCATGGTATTTTTCATGAGTAGTGGAGCTAACCCGGGCATCCCGGTCAAATTCTAATTTGGAAAACATCCCCTTGAAGTTTCATTAGATATGTGATTCTATACTTCCTGTCTTAAACTCATGTTGCTCTGCTCTGCTAACCGCTGCTGTTTCACACCAGCAGTGTCTGTATTTCAGTGATGAGTGAAGTGATCTCTATGTACATTGTAGGGCCCAATCTTGATGTTTAAAATGTGTTTTGTCTGAGAAAGGACTGAAAGATACTTTGTGTGCCAGTTAGTTAACCTATAAAAACAAAAGGTTGAGGTCTTTGTTATTAAAAAAATAATTATTATTATCGATTGTAAATTGTTGTTATTAATACAGATTTACTAAATTCCCAAAGTGCAGGCTTTGCTGGAAAATGTTTTACACTTTCCCAGTTGTGTCGCAGATTCCCCAGGTTAATGAGAATTGTTTTACTCATTGATTCTAGAGTCTTTTACTTGGGTATGGGGTGTCTTGTCCAATATCTTCACTTGAACACATGTGTGACAGCCTTCTGGACAAGGTTGCAAACTTCCTTCATTTTGATTCCTCCTTTTTACTGTGTGGTGTTTAAATTGTATGTATTTGTATCTTGGATGCTGAGGTGAGTTGGTGGATGGTGTTTGAGCCTCTCTTCAGATATATATCAGAATGTTACAGTAAATTAACATATGGTTTTCTTTAAGGTGCGAAAATTCTTTGGGCAGTTAAAAACATTTTATGTATTTTATTGATTGATCATTAATTGACCTTTCATGTAAAATCTGGAGATAATCCTTTCGGGTTCTCAGAAACCTTGTTGGACTATGAAATATATATTATTAGTGAACTTAGCACTTGTAAAAAGTGTCTGACTGATCATCCTGGAGACTAGAGTTCTCTTCCTAAAAACAGGTACAGGACTTTTTTTCAGGGCGGAGGGATAGCTCAGTGGTTTGAGCATTAGCCTGCTAAACCCAGTATTGTGAGTTCAATCCTTGAGAGGGCCATTGAGGGATCTGGGGCAAAAATTGGGGATTGGTCCTGCTTTGAGCAGGGCGTTGGACAAGATGATCTCCTGAGGTCCCTTCCAACCCTGATATTCTATGATTCTATGAAAGGCAGTAGCAGTGTAAGTTTCCCCAGTGCTGTCCTGCCAGTCTCAGTTCTGAATGAAAGATGCTATAGAAGTGTGAAGTATTATTATCAAAACTATTGGATAATCAGGATTCTCTGTGGCTTTGTTCTGCCTATGGTTCATTCTCTGCTGACTGGCTTCTCTGCTGTGACAGCCAACAAAGGGGTCAATTAGGGCCAATTGTAGGGGTGTGGTTTTTGTCACAATGGACTGTTTTCCTTTAAGAAATGCTCATTTCAGCACCCACCAAATGAACTGTTGGTTACTACCAATCTGCACTGCTTTCTAACTGGTTACCTACAGTTGAAAGGCTTTATGTTCCTCATTGCCAATTCCTTGAGCCATCCAGTGCCACCATTTGTTTTTTGTGGTTGTGTTCAGTTACAGTGTAGTTTAAAGCTAATCAATGGGGAAAGTAAGCAATGTTGTGGTGTAATGATTACAGTGTCTATTGTACAGGGGGATAATCCTCAATTTAGTGCTGGCTAGGAAAAAGAGCAGTAATATTGAAACAAATATAAAACAATAAAAAATCTGCAAGCGTGTAGAATATACTAATGCTCAAGGATTTAGGGTCTCCCTGTGAATTTTCTGCAGATACTGCAGCCTTTAAAAGTTCAATCCAAGCTTTCATTTTAAAACAGTTGTAGTCTTCCTGATTGCCTGGTGAAGTTATCTTTGCAATCTGAGTCCCCAGCGACACTGAGGCAATAGCACCCAGAGGGGTATGCATTTCCTCTATTTATTCATTCTGGAGAGTTTGTTTCTCTTTAAAACCTAATTATGATCACTTAGGAGTTAACATTGTCAACCTCTCCACTATTGATCACGACGTCCGAGACAGCCAGCTGATGTGCCTTTCCGTTATGGGTGGAAGCACTCATTGTGGTTTGACATATTCTGTACAGGTAAGGCTGGGCGTTTTGATGATGCTGGTATGAAACATCACTTTGATTGCCAACATCTGAATACTTGAACATTAGCAACAGTCTTTAAAAGTGAAGGTATCAATGATAATTATTTATAGTGTTGTCAGCTAATGTGTTAGATTCCTATGGTGCGACTTACAGAATTTTGTGACTTTTCTATCAAACTTGACAGGCAGCATAGAAGGCTGTTCAATGTAATAATAAAGATTTATATCGCAGCTGCCTGCAGTAAAATTTGCTCAGAGGGCCCAGGAATCTTTTACAAGGTTCACCTTATAGAGTTTCTATTGAGTGCTGCACTCTGCATAGAGGCATTTGTGGTGACAAGGACCTTGGCTCCCATACCCTGGGCATCTACTTGGGGGAAAAGGCTGCTGCAATCCTGTGCTGCAATCCTCTGCAGTGATGTCTCATGGCAGCAAAAGTCCCTCCTAGAAGCAACGAGCTCCTTGGAACAGCTCTGATAGCTTTTCTGTTCCTTGGGGATCCCACACCAGGGCTGTTGTGATTTTCCCCCCCTCCCAAACTCAATTAAAAAACAGCCATGTGTGGGGGAAATGAGAGAAAATCAGATCATATATTTTTCTACAGCGGGAGAAAGCATTTTTGGAAATCCTGGTTCAGAGCAAGCCACAGATTCCAAGTCTCATGGATTTGGGGCAGTTTTCTATGGGAACTGAAGCTAGATTGTTGAATGCCATAGAGCTGTTTTGGTTTGGTTTGTTTTCTGTCAGCTCTCTGAAGCCCAGTTCCTCTCCCTTGCTGTCAGTGGACAGGAGCATACAGAACTTTCACAAATAGAGCTATTCCACTTGACAGGGATTGTGAGCATTGCCTTTGTTTCATATCTGCCTGGGTTCACCTCCAACCCATCAACCTGCATTGCAATCTGATTCTCTGATTTGAACAAACCCAAAAGCTCAAAGAGAAACTCCATCTGAAGCTGCCAGATTTAACATTTAAATAGTTCAGAATGTGAATTTTGGTGCCAACCCATACATTTATCCACGTTTTCAGTTATCCCAGGCCCACGCCCATTCAGGTCACTAAATGAAGCTTTCAGTTAATATGACTTTTGAGTCTATTGCCAAACCCTGAGACCATATGATCTTTTTTCCCATAGCGTTGAAGCTTCCTTGAGAGGTTTCATCTCTATTACAGTACATGAAAGATCCCCCATATGTTTATAAATGATCGTGTATTGAAATATGAGGGTCAGGTGAAGCCAAATTAAAAACAAAAATAAAAATAATTCTTCAACAGTTCTTTAGATTCTTGGAACCTGCCTTGCCTCCCAGTGATTTTTTGCGCCAAAATTAGATTTCTATTGTCCTTGATGGTGACCCCAACAAAAAACAGCTAGTAAGATTAACTTTATTTACAAATAACCATGGAGGTCATTCCATCATCTCAAGCTGTTTATTTGTGGACAGCCCAGTGAAACTGATGAAATTGCCCGTTGTCTGAAATGCTATTTCCAGTTGTTTGAATGAACTGTATTGATTATTTACAGGACTATTCATCTCTCACTGGCACACATACAATACATGTATTATGAAAAAGTTGTGTCTCTGATGACAGCTGGGATGTGAAGTGATACACTGAATTATGCCTTCCTTGTATGCTATAAATACAGAGACTTCACCTTAATACTTTTTTAGCGTAGGTTACATTTTAAAACATTTCATACTTTGAGTACAGTAAGTTACTTAAAGGAAAGTATAATGGGGTATTTCTAAAGTAGACTCAGGAGATTACTATAATGCCTTCAATAAAGTCAGCCAGTTAAGAAATTTTGCCTGAAATGACCTCATATGATAAAACCCCAATGAGCGCTAACTGGATGAACAACTGTCTGCTATACATGCTAAAGAAATTCAGTTTTATTAAATTAGTAAAGGCTCCATTATAAGATAAAGACATATATGTGCCTTTCAGTCCAGGTTACAACCATCATGTGTGTTGAAAGAGAGACAAAAGCAAGAAGCAAAATCCATGTATAGTGCATACAGTAGCAATCTTCTGGGCTTATAGCTCATACTTTCATCTTTCTGATTTTCAGTAAAATATTACTATAATTTGTGTTTTCTCTACAGTGACCCTAGAAAGTTTTCAATCCTTCATTCTGTCACTTAGTTAATGGTGTGTATCCCCATTGCTTGGGTTCTTCAGTCACCTACTTCTTCTGGTATTGAATTCACCCGAGAGATGCTCAGCAGATGGCTCTTTGGCTGCTGCTTCAGTACCCTTACTGCAGCAATCTGTTGTTCTAAATCAGAACGTTAACAAATACATCGAATGAGAAGCCAGTGTCTGACTTAAATGATGTGTCCTTTCACTGATGCTATATATATGATTGATTCATATTTGTACTTAACTATGCTCGTTAAATTAAAGAGTAAAATGTATATGTGCTTTGCTTTATAATTCCCGTTGTCTTCTACTAGGGTAATTAAAATGTGGGTGGCCAGAAATAAATTAAAGTGTGCTAAGGGTTTCTTAGTTCTACCATTACTTGCTAGTGTAGATCTGGAGTAACTCCATGGACTACAATAGTTATTCCAAATTTAAACTGGTGAAATTGAGAGCAGAATTTCACCGTATATGCTCTAGATAAATGCCATCCACTTTCCTCAATGAGTGGGGGAGCTTGATGAGGCCAGCAGCAAAGGGGGAAAGTCCCAGCAGCGAAGGAGGGGACACTTGCCAAGGGACACACGCAGCTCCTCCTCCCCTGTGGGTCTCTGGCACCCATTGGCCAGCTGTGAGGGAGCAGTGCAGACTGGCCAGCATTCCCCAGCTCCCAGGATTTAACCTGGAGTGAGAGCCTCTTTAGGCTCCACTCCTCCAGCCCCATCCTACCCACTAGGAACGGGAACCCAGCCTGATAGATGCTTTGGGTCTGGCTGATCACCCGTTTGGGGGGTCAGGAAGGCTTTCTCCCCCAGTGGGCCAATTGGCAGAGGACCGAGGAGTTTTTCTGCCTTCCTTGCAGCACCTTCAACCATAGTGGGTTAAGTAGGAAGCTGCTTAGTGCCTAACTGAGATACTTGGGTTGAATTATTAATTCGTCGCAACTTTTGGCCAGTTTGCAGTGCAGTTAAAAAAATTAAAATGAAGGGTCTCCAGAGGAAAAGACCTGTATTTGGTGGTGGGTCTTGAGCTTGTAGCCTTTGCGGTCTGAGGTCAGACCTTGTGGGCCGCGGTCCCCAAACTTCCGCACCCTCTGTCCCTCTCGCTGTCCCCCTCAGGGAGCTGAGTCCTGGCGGCGCGGGTGGGGAGGGGGAGGCTGAGAGCCTATCCCAAGTTATGGGTGATATGGTAAGGAACCAATTAAATGCCTGGCACAGGAGAGTACGGTTGATGGACGGGCAGCGCCCCTCTCCTGTGCTGAAATTTAATAAAAGTTGCAGTCTGCCACTTAGCTCCATGCATGTGTCTGTCTTCATTTCGCTCCTGGGTCAGCATCAATTAGCTTTTCACTTGTTGAGCACAATTTGAAGGGTAAGTCGTAGTTAAAACTATTGACAATTGTAGTTGGTTTTATATAAATGTGCATAAGTCTACAACTCTAGCAAGTTTACTAAATAATTGCACTTATGATTATGCAAAATATATAAAACCAGATTCTCAGCTAGTGTAAATCGGCCTAGCCATGCTGACTTCACTGAACCTTGGTTGGCTTACACCACCTGAAGGTCTTGCCCATAATTCTTAAAATGCTATTTTTGATCATTGTATTTATGCTGATGAAAATAATTGGCAATGCTGTAATATTCTTAAAAGCAACCCATCATTATGCACTTGCTTGTTATTTAGTGATCAGAAGCTTAATTTCATTCACATCTTACCTCCCTATTATAGTTTTTAAATATAATGTTTAAAAATAACTCTTTTCCCCTAGCACAAACTACCAGTGACATAAACTGAAAAATGATCTTTTTTTTTTTTTTTTTTACAAATAATAGCTTAAAAATATATAATCAAAATGCAGATAGAGAGGTGTTTCCTTAACAGTACATTGGACCATTGTAAATATTCATTTTAGCTTGAGATGGTGTATTCATTTAACTGGTAATTCAGATCTTAGTGAGCCATTGCTCTTCAATAGTTTACTAACATTCCAGACTTTTGCTTTCTTTTCCCTTGTACCAGTTCCTGGAATGAGTCTACTGTACCTTGCAAGCTGCCATATTAATTGATGATATCTTTTTTGAGCAGATAATATAATAACATTGTCAAGGGTCTATTCTCTTATCAGCACAGAATATTGACATGCCCAAACTCCAAAAAAGCTATTGAGAGTTAGCTGAATAAATCTCATACATATCAGTTGGAGAATAGACCCCCTCTATCTTGTTAGCATGGAGCCAGTGTGAGTTGGATTCTTTTGATAATTTGTGCAATGCCTCATCTGACAAAATACAGCAGAAAAGGTAAAACAATAGCTATTGTAGTTGACAAAATTTAGAGCCTGTCTTCAGCTGTGAAAGTCTCTGCTTAATTGTTATAGAAGCTTTTCCTGCTGAAATTATGCAGCAAAGCAGCACAAACCAAACATTTGTGATGGACAAATTTGCTCCCACTGTTCATGAACCAGCTACATTATAAATGCAAACAGTAGGTGTTCATCTTACTTCTAATTAAAACATGTGTGCAAGCTTGGCTATTCAGCTGCGGTATCAAGTTATTCCAAAAGCTAACCTGGGAGTTGAAAAGCAGATATTTTTTCCTTGGTAAACTATTCTTAACAGCTTTGCTTTTCTAACTTTCTCAGCAAAAAGAGCAGTTTGAGGAAAAACAACATACAAAAGAGTCTTTATATTTTCTTGTTACTGAAAATTGTGATTCTTTCCATAGTTTACCACAGAGCAAAAAGGAAAATCCTCATAATATCCTAAGGGCTCTAATCTTCTCTAGGTTTTTTTATTTATAAAGTGTGCGAGACATGTTACAATACAAACTATAAACACTGGTTCCCTACTCTGATGTGCTTACAATCTAAGAAACAATCTTACAAACTCAGTGGGACTACTTGCATGTGCAAAGTGAAGCACTTGCATAAGTGTTGGCAGGCTTATGGCCAAAGACCCCAATCCTGCAAACCCTGTTTAGTGTCTGTAGTGCTTTCTGTCCTGAACAATCCTATTGGTCCCAATAGTTTCCATTGACATAATGAAATAGCTCACAATGATAGGTTTCAGAGTAGCAGCCGTGTTAGTCTGTATCCGCAAAAAGAAAAGGAGGACTTGTGACACCTGAGAGACTAACCAATTTATTTGAGCATAAGCTTTCGTGAGCTACAGCTCACTTCATTGGATGCATTCATGATGACAGTAAGCACTATACTTGATAGAGGTTGTAGGATTGGACCTCTATTAAGATTAAAACAAAATGAAAGAAGGAGAGGAGAGTATGTTGTATGGGCACTAGGGAGGCTGATTATATTGTTTGAAGATAACAGACTTTTTTTTGTACACCTGTATAAAGTTCTTTATTACAACGCTTTCAGGGAGCCCAGTTGTCAACCAAGCACTTTAATAAGATATCCAAATCCTGCTTTCAGACGTAAAAAGATGGTTAAGATATTGCTCATTCAAATGTACACTGACCCTGAATTTCCTTCAGTTGTCTTTAATAGCAGACTGCAATGGGAGCTCAGAAGTGGTGGTGGTGTTCCAAGCTCCACCAGAAGTTGTCTTCATACGGGATCCACAGCACCAAACATCCACTTGTGCCTCTTCTCTTCATTTTGGCCCAGCACACGTCCCAGAGAGGATGTGTGCTGGGCATGCTGGTTTGTTTAAATGGCTTTATTTTTCAGAGGCAAGCATAATAACAGGTACCTTGATTAACCACAAGCCTGAGAATCTTCTGCATGTACCTAACTACTTTTCAGAATGTAATTTGTTTGGTAACTTTTTAAAAAAAATTTTTAGACAATAATGAACTTTTTCAAGCAAAAGGAAAAAAGGCATTATTGTTTTAATGGAGGAAATCTATTGACTGAATCATGTTTCCTCTTGGAGTGATATTCCTAAGCTTTAAACATCTTGATTTAATTATTTTTTTTTGTATTAACATTCTTTGTTTTTAATATTGTTTTCACTGCCATAGCCTCCTACGAGGCATATCTCATTTTTGTGCAGGTGCCGTCAGCTCTTATTAATGGCAAAATTTTAAAAGTTATAAATGTAAAGTGGCAGTGTCATATAAAATTATGATCAATGATGTTGCTTAATAAACCTACTCTACAACATGATTGCTTAGGAAATTCTGTGTGGAGACCAATATACAAGTTTTATAATAGGAGATGAGCTTTACTACCCGATTCCCCAAAATCTCCTTCTACAATTCACTTTCAGAGTTAAATCTTTTAAAACAGGCAATTAATTATCTAGCATTTCCCATATCATTGGATCTAATTAACTATAGACTGGATTCTCTCATTCACTTGGGAAATTATAATGGACTCTGTATTAGAGTACCTGTAAATTCAGCCATTTTAGAAATGGTCTCCAGAATGTGGCTTACTTTTCAGAGGGCTACCGCATGCTACAGTGTGATTACCCTCACTTATTTACTTGACCTGTCACACTTACGCTGCGTATTTGAAGTTATGAAAATACTTGGTGACACATTTGTTTACTTTAGTTTGAAAAGTCCCTTTGGTGAATGAAAATGTGTTCACTGTGTCTGTTTCATGGTTTCTGTCTACTCCTACTCTGTATCTTCCGTGATGTGATTTCATTTTACTTGTCAAAACTACTTGGAGGGGGTGGCAGGGTCAGCTTTATTTGGAATGATTTTCATTTTCTTAAATCTTATTTAAGAAAAGTCATTGTTTAGAGCACCACATGAAACCAAGACGGTTACGTTGCTTGCCTCTGTTTAAGACCTGATTGGGTAGATTTTTATAACCACTTTATACAACAACAAAAGGAAGTCCAGTGCAAAGCATATGAACAAATACAGCATGTCAAATGCACCTTTAGTGTTATAAACAAAGAGAGTCATCACTAGGAATGCAAAAGATGGAGTAATTGGTGTTTGCAGTGGCCCCAGATATAGGGTTGCCAGGAGTCTGGTTTTCTACCGAAACGCCTGGTCAGAAAGGGACCCTGGCAGCTCCGGTCAGCACTGCTGACCGGGCCACTAAAAGTCCGGTCTGTGGCGCAGCGGGGCTAAGGCAGGCTCCCTGCCTGCCCTGGCTCCATGCGGCTCCCGGAAGCGGCTGGCATGTCCGGCTCCTAGCACAGGGGCAGCCACGGGGGCTCCACCCTGAGCCAATGGGAGCTGTGGAGGTGGCGCCTGCAGGCGTGGGCAGCATGCACAGAACCCTGGCCCCTCCGCCTAGGAGCCAGACATGCCAGATGCTTCTGGGAGCCGCCTGAGGTAAGTGCTGCCTGGCCGGAGCCTGCACCCCAAACCCTCTCCCGCACCTTAATGCCCTGCCCCTCCCCCGCCCTAACTCCTTTCCAGAGCCTGCCCCCAACCTCCTGCCTGAGCCCCCTTCCACACTCCGAACCCCTCAGCCCTAGCCCAGAGCCCCCTCCTGCACCCCAAACCCTCATCCCTGGCCCCACCCCAGAGCCCTCACCCCCTCCTGCACCCGAAGCCCCCTCCTGCACCTTGAATCCCTCATTTCTGGCCCTACCCAGAGCCTGCACCCCTAGCCGGAGCCCTCACCCCTTCCTGCACCCCAACCCTCTGCCCCAGCCCGGTGAAAGTAACTGAGGGTGGGGGACAGCAAGCAGCGGAGGGAGGCTGCAGGGGAGCGAGCAGGGGCAGGGCAAGGGTATTTAGTTTTGTGCAATTAGAAAGCTGGCAATCCTACCCAGATACAGCTGTGTCTGAGGTTTTTTTTCTTTTGTACTTACAACAATATGCAAATCCTATAATGTCATATAAACACAGAGGAATCTCTCTGATTACAGTAGATAGCATTTTAATGCAATGTCAGGATCCTGAGTAAAGGTTTAACTTTGAATACTCTTGGGCAATAGTAATTTATATCCTTCCCTGAATGATACCTCTCCATCAAAGAGGCCTACGATAATTCAGCCAAGGGACTGCAATTAAAAATAGATATACAGTGCAGCTGAGAAAAGAGTGATGCTTAACATCAGTCTGATACGTGCTTTCCGAAAGTCCTTCAGTCTCATACCCATCCTAGCTCCCATGTTAACAGAAAGGCTTCTACACACATAAGCACTAAATGCAGCAGTGAGAGGCATCCTGAATTTCAGCAGACCTGAAATGGAAGCTGTTGACAATGGGGGCCTTTTAGTCACATTATGGATTTTTATGTGTGTGTGTGTGTGTGCAGGTACACCTATATGTAATTCTGTGGGTCAGATCATGGCTTTATGCTTCCGGCTGTGTTGCCACCTTGTTACAGGATGTAACATGCATTCTCCCACAGATTGTGCTGGTTTAGCACGTACAGGGGGGGCAGCCTTCTTGTATCTCTTTGGGGAGCCTCGTACTCCTCTCAGTGCTAGTCTGGAGTAAATCCGTACGTGATGGCCACGGACGGGACACCAGCGATTGATCCGGGGACCTTCAGAACTAAAGCCATGAGCTGCTACAGCTTGAGTTAGAGCCAAGGTAGGACTGTCACCTCCACATATCATCTGGTGATTAGGCAAAAAAAGGGGACCTGTAACACACTCACCAGTATATTACACAGGCACATGGAGAGTGCAAGGACTGTAACTGTGGTTGTGACCAACACAGAGGCATATATGAGAACTAGGCAAATCTTGCTAACTTCTCTGGAATAGAACAGATTACCGTAATTATCTTTAAAGCTCCTTATACTCTGCTAGATCAAAAAGTTCTCTCATTTAAGTACCATAAATAAAAGCACTGTAGCCAGGCAAATAAAATGTATCTTCTACATATACCGGGTATGATAAATTCTTTCCTTTTTTGTTTGAAATATTCTTCTTTTTGAGTTGGTGAGCACATCAAATGATGAATTGTCTCTAGATTCTAACCATCCGTTATGATTAGAAATGAAGTGTTTATGGGAGGCGTTTGGTACATATGCTGAACCAGAGTCAGATCCCAGATACACCTGGGCATTTCAGTGGGAGTTACATTGTTGTAACTAAGATATGCATTTGGCTTTAGTTCTAGTGCACAACCTGTGCTGTGCTTGCAGCTGCTGTTTGAGAGACTTTCCATGTGTGAAGCCATGTGGTGGTTTTAAGGGGTGGGTGAGTATATCCTAGCAATCAGAATGAAATCCCTATATTTGTTTTATTTGTAACCTACACCATATTTACATCCATAATTACATAGAATTATTCCACTTCTGTCCCATTAGTCCTCCAGTAACATAAGTGGTCAACTTCACAGAACAGTTGATTCCTGCAGATTAAACGTGAAATGAAGTAATGGTACAAAGATCCTGAGCAGCTACTTACATCTGCAGTAGTGCTAAAGCTAGGAAGGGTGAATAATCTTTAGTGGCCATTACATAGACTCAAATCCTGCAGGCAATTTGATTAGAGATATTGTGAATTTCTCAAGCACACTTATGCAGTCTGAAATGTCTGTCTTTACAAGGAGCATCAAGGTCACTGAAACTGAAAGAGAGAGACAAAAAAGTCTCTATTTTTCTGTTTATTTTTTGCATAGTGACAGCAATTTGTCACAAGGTTTCCCTTCTACATTAGCCAATTAGTTCCCCCTTTGTTCATCTGGGTCTTTTTATACAGTGACAGAAGAGAGAGACATTAAAAAAAATAGAAAAATGTAATTGTAAAACCACAAAAATTGGCTGGGAGGACTTGGGCTGAATGTAGTACCTGAAACTGTTTTTAACTCTTCACTTTAAAACTGACTTTATTTCCAGTTTGACATGGAAAACTAGACATACTCGGGAAGCAGAGATGCTGGAACTAGGAGTGCTGGGGGGTGCTGCCGCTCCCTCTGGCTTGAAGTGGTTTCCATTATATACAGCAGTGTTTCCAAAACTTGTTCTGCCGCTTGTTCAGGGAAAGCCCCTGACGGGCCCGGCCGGTTTGTTTACCTGCCGCGTCCGCAGGTTCATCTGATGGCGGCTCCCACTGGCTGCGGTTCGCTGTGCCCAGCTAATGGGGGCTGCAGGAAGCGGCAGCCAGTACATCCTTTGGCCCACACCACTTCCCGCAGCCCCCATTGGCCGGGCACAGCGAACCGCGGCCAGCAGGAGCCGTGATCGGCCGAACCTGCGGATGCAGCAGGTAAACAAACCGTCCGGGCCCACCAGGGGCTTTCCCTGAACAAGCAGCGTCTGAAGTTTGGGAAACACTGATATACAGGGTTAGGAATTTCGTTCAGTGGCTCTCAGCTCCCCCACTATACAAATTGTTCCAGTACCTCTGAAGGGGAGAAGGACGCTGGCATAGCACAAAACTACTTCTTGAACTATGGGAAGAGGCTATCATAACAAGACAGTGAGCCAAATCTAGGTTGATTTACTTAATGGGAATAATCTCAATGGGACTTCATTTTAGGACTGTTTCGATAGCGCTCGATTGATATAGCCTGGCTCCCAGTGAGTAGCATCTTACTTCACAAGTAATCCCAATAACTTTGTTGGGACTAAATGTGGAGTGAGGAACTATTGAAACCAGAGTGAGTAACTGTATTGCAATCTGACCCATGCTAAACACAGCAGGCTTTGTCCCAGTGTCACATTTGGAAGGGTCATGTGTAATGTAGGGTTCTAGGGGTTGTATTTTTTTTTACACAAGCATCAAGACCTCTTAAAATATGGACTGAGTGCATTCTTTATTGGACCAATTGCAATCTGACTGCGTGCTTCCTGATTGCTTTCTTTTAAAAACACCTTATCTACAGTGCCATATTCAACATTGTCTGTGGACTTCTGTTACTTCCGCAGAAAACCATGTGAGTCAAAGGTCTGCAGTATACATAGATGGCAACTTGCAGAGTCAGAACTATTCTCCTAACCTCAAAAAAGGATTTAGAAGTGTCTTCTTCTTCCTTCCCATCAAGATGTGCAAGAAATCTGAAATATTTTAAGAATTCTTCCTGTGTTTATTCAGCACAGATTCACTGGTGGCTTCAAAAGCGTGCACAAGAGGTGAATAATTCAAAGAGACAGAATTACCTTTTCCCTTCTTACAGATAATCCCTCCAGAACAGGGGGTCAGACAGACTGGTCTGGCACAGTTGGGAAGAATTGCTCCATTTTCTGTCCCTTTTCTGTGGAGCTAATGGAGTATTTAAGACTTTGTGTCTTTCAGTTTGCTACCTTTCACAATCATTAAATTCACATAAAAGAAAATCACTATATTTTATTCAGTACATTCTGTTTTATTGCATGCTTCCTTTCTATTGTTATATAGAAAGGTTTTGCTCGGACTGATAACACACTGGTTGGAAGAAAGGCCTGGATTTGTTCACGTTGATTAAAACATACAATCAAAAGAGGCAGTATTAGTACAAAAAATCTTTTGTTCGTGGAAAATGAGGCCTCCTGACCCTTTATATTATAGTCTGAAGAGACACTTCACTTAAATTATTAATCTGTCTGAAAAGCTGTGCTACCCCAGTTCACCAAAGAAATCTACTTCGCGGAATACCACAACCATCATATTCAAAAATAAACTGCCCTGATGCCGACGTTGTAAAGATTGTTGTCAGTGAGTCTGGTCTGCTGGGAAATCAGCCTTCATAACCTTGGAACGTTCAGCGGGTGAAGGTGAACAATACTAATCCGATATACAATCCATGACTTGTTCTACATTAAACAAAGAAACGTTTGCCTCATCACAATATTGATGCTCATGCTTATACACTATTGTGATGGACAGTATAGAAATACTTGAGATAGGTAAATACAAATTATGCTATTGCCCCATTCCTAGCATCTCACCGTGATATTAGATTCTGTAAGTTCAGTAAAACAAATATTTCCTCGTGAGTATAAATCCCTTAATGACTATTATATTGGTATTAACGCAGAGAACAAATGTTTATTCTAAATTGAAACTGAAATTTGACCGTGATATTTGCAAGTTAAAAGTCAGAATCATTAAATTATAAAACAGGAACATATTGCAAATTAACCTATAGCAAATTAGAAATGCACAAACTTAATACATTTCTATTTGGTAAGTCATGGGCAAATTTCACTTAAAACAAGGCATTATTTACAATTTCTAACTGCAGTTGCATACTAAGTTCCACTTCACTGCATGTGGCAAGTCGATCTTTTGAAAGGTTATTTAAAAGGAAGTTAAACTAACTGAACGTGATTCTTTGCTCACTTACACCCATGTGCATTGGCAGTAAGGGATTGTCGACACTGAAAGTTTTAGCTTATGTTTATCCATGTTACGTGATCCAGAATAACTGTTTTGCAAGCAGCGTGTCCACTCCGCTTTGTTCTCTTGGGTTAAGCTCCTTCCCTTTAGGGTCATTGTGTCCACACAGTGCTACGTATTGAAATAAGAACACCGCTTTCTGGGCAAAAACCTTATGGTGCATCGTTTTGCTGCTAGACTGTATGCATTCTGGGATATGTCTTGCTGCACATGTGCCTGCCATAAGACACTGGAATTCTGGGACTTGCGGTCAAACTAAAAACTTCCCATGAGTCCTCTCCTTTCATCCCATTATTCATCTATTTGTGAGCCAGTGCCAGCCAGTCAGCATGGAGTAAATACTGCTGAGAGTTGTGAACTGATGGTCATTAATATGAACAGGCTGATACACCTGTATCTCAGATGCGTGATGACTTGAGAGGCAGCGTGATACAGGCACCCGTGGAGAAGGAGAATGAAATTGAGCAGTCACTTTTTCATAAACTTTTCCTGGAGCGGCTTCATTCGGTGAGCAGCCACTTCTGGACTCAAGCACTAACTAGCCCTGAGTGGTGGGATAGGTTAGTGGTGCAGACCCGGGGTGACTGGCAGTGGTGGTCTAGAAATCTGTGTGGAGTTCACCCTGGAGCCACAGCACCATAACACCTACATGAAAACTCTCCTCAGTGTGCAGAAGTGTGTGACCATCACTAATGGGAAGCTTGCCACCCCTGACAACTACTGGGCAGTAGCTAACCAGTTTGGTGTTGGTAGTCCGCTATCAGGGCTGCTGTCATGAGCTGTGCCCTGCTATCAAAAAGGTGCTCTCCCCCGGTGTGATTAAGCTTGGTAATGCACAGGAGGCCATTGATGGATTTGCATGGTTGGGATTCCCAAATTGTACTGACTCCATTGATGGGGGACACATGCCTATTCTGTGGCTCCTACACATGCCTGAAAGTTCATCAGCAGGAAGGGATATTTGTTCATGGTGTTGTAAGGTGTGGCTGATCGCCGTGGTAGGCTCACCAAAATTAACATAGGGTAGTCTGGAAAGGTCCATGATGTCTGGATCTTTTGAAATTCTGGCCTGTTTTCTGCAATGAGAATTGGAACTTTCACTCCCAGGACCACTGTTGTTGTGATTCACATTCTGGGAGGCCCACCTTACCCTCTGCCTCCCTGGCTTCTGAAGCCTCAGGTAACTATATCCTGAGTAGCTGCAGAGTGACAGTGACATCCGCGTACTGTCTTTCGTGCTATGTCTGTGAGAGCAAGGCAGAGAGCCTTGACAAAGGGTGGGCAGAGGAGGTGAGCAGACTTGAAGCACATTATGAACAGCCAGGGAGGTGGCCTCTGACAAATGTTGCAGTGGGTCAGGGCACAAGATTAGGGATGTGCTGTGCTTTTACTTTGAGGCTGGGGTGTTGTTGTGAATAGATTGTGGGGAGGAGAGGTGCATGCCTTTTGCACAGGGATTTTATCAGGCTTTATGCATGGGTTTGTGTAAGGATTCCTGGTGCTTTTAATAAGGATTTTTTTCATGCATTGTGCAATGATTTAATGAGTTTTTTAAACAGTGTCATGACACTTCCAAGGATTTATTTATAATAAATAATAAGCCGCATCACAAGTTGCAAATCAGAAACCTTCGTTGAGCATAACACAGTGCAAAATTGAAACCCAGTGCATGTTTTTAAAAAACTAAGTGCTGCAATGGAGCCTACAGTATTTAAGTAGAAATGCAAGTTTAAGAAGTGTTTGCAGTGTTGTTCGGATTACCTTTCCCAGACTGGAAGAAGACCTCTGTGGAGCTCGAAACCTTGTTCCTTTCACCAACAGAAGTTGTTTCAATAAAAGATATTAACTCACCCAACCTGTCTCTGTCGTATTTCAGAGTGGCCCTTTGACATCGTCTTCCTGAGATAAATCAGAGGTTTCATTGTAATTCATTGCAATGTAATTGAACATTCTGGGAAATAAAATAAATTAATGAATATTGTGGAATGTTAACATTGTTTAGCACAATGAGTACTAACCCTTGTTAACATTTTAATAAGAATAATAAATCCTTCTAGGCAAGATCCAGAAATATCCTAAGCAGCACATATTAAAGTATGGTCCTCGGATGTTTAATTCATTTTGAAATCCTCCAAGAAAAAATTAATTGATAGGCTGGCAGGTTCTCATTCCTCTCACCTTTAATCTAATTTAATCTTTAAACCTCCATTTTGGTTCCCTAAATCTTCAACAGATTACCTTTTGTATTTGGCCCTGGTAATCTGTTTAATATCCTTTGACAAGGAATATTCTTTTAACATGCTGAATCCTGCACAGTTTAACATCTAACAAGTATCAAACTTCCCAGGATAAAGATAAGCAATGCTTATACATTTGGGGCCTAGCAAAAGAGATGCCCTGATCAGACATTTTGAGAAAACAGAAATTTGAGTTAGGAAGTAGAAGGTAGCCCTCTTGGGTTCCTAAGCATTGTAGAGGAGGTAGGAATATAAAGAATTTCAAGAGCTTTTGTTAAACTTTAGCAGGTTGTATGCCAAAGTACTCATTTTATGCATACTTTCTCTAGCTTCTACATAATTGTTAGCTTTGGGACAATAAGCTACAAGTAAAGACAGTGTAATGGCCCAAATTCTACATAATTTTTATCTTTGTAAGCAGCTAAGTAAACAAATAGCAAGTGACCAAGTGATGGCAACAAACATAACACAGCATGCTTCCAGTCATTCCAAACCCCATTTCCCTTTGCAACACTTCCTATCACTACTCCAAAAATAAATTTCAGAAAGTTGAAAACATTGATTCATATTTCTTGGAATTTCTGAAGAAGGTAAAGGGGCACCAGTCAGGGCAGAGAGAGGGCGGTTGTTGTTTTTTGGGGGTTTTTTCAAATGATTGAAATCGCAGTGTTTGTGAATGTCCTGCACATTACATAGGACATTTAAAATGTGCTAATTTTGAAAACACCAAAGCTCACAGATTGCCTTGCCTTTATTAGTACATATGGCAGGCAGATTTTTATTGTTGGTGTTCTACTTGTAAAACGCAATGAAGTCGGTTGGTGTAAATCAAACATAAATTTGTGAAGAATGAAGAATGGCGTAAATCAAACATAAATTTGTGAAGAATGAATAATCTCAAGGTGACTGGAAGGCTCAAAGGTTTGGGGAAAGGGTGACTTTCACAGCGAGGTCAATGGTTTGAATCTGGCCTGGATCAGGTGGATGTCTACATTTCATCACATTATTTCCATCAGGTTTCTGATGGAGAAGATAAGGTGTCAGTGAGTCAAGAAAGCTTGCGTGGAGTTTTTGGGAACCACTGAAGGAGAAATTGAAGCAGGTGTGCCTGTTCTGTGTTAGCCTGCCGCAGGAGGGTGCTCTTGGTGGGGCCACCCTATGACAATCTCATGGTTCAGGGAAATGGGGAGCACAAAACTGAAGAATCTGTTTTGTGAGAAATACATGAGAATTACAGTAATGCTTGCCTGACAATGCCACTGTGACATAGGTAAGTTTTATTATGCCCATTTTTCCAAGAAGGAAACTGAGGTAGAGAGAGGTAAAGTAACTTGTCCAAGGTTACACAATGAGTCGGGGTGAAGGTGGGAATTGGGTCCAGATATCCTAGTCTCCAGTACCCATTCTAACAGTATTCCGTCTCTTCTTAAGTACACTATAAGCCAGGTGTGTAAGGACTCCATTCTAACCTTTAAAAATTGGCTATTAGTGACATCATTGAATGGAACAAACAGGCTAAAATTCACTCATCATCTTGTCAGTATTGTTGGTTTTATCCACAGTTAAAAAAAAAAAAACCCTTATAAATCTCCCCAATGACACACCAATTGTCTGCAGCTGAAAGCAGGTGGTTTGGTTTGGTTTACCTAAAGACCTCAGAGAAAAGAACCTGCACTTGAGAAGAAATTGCCAGTTTTTTCCCTAACCAGGGCAATACTGTCAGCTTCCACCTAACAGACTGCAGAAATGTCACAACTAATACAAACTCCCTGTGTCATGAATATTCATAATCCACAAGAAGCTGCAAGAACTAAATAGTGTTAGAAAACAAAAATCAAAAGGAACAGCAAGACCTCCAATAACCACTTGGAAAGAATCAGGCACCTTTGTGAGGCTCTGTCCCCTAGAGCCTTCCTAGGGACTTGCAGTCTGGAAATCAGGTGTAACCACAGCATTCTGCATGGAACACTCTTGTGGGTGGGATTGGGAGGCTGGGATTCTGATGTGGAAGTTGGACTCTGGTTTCCTTTTGGTGAAATGAGGTTCAGGCTTCAGCTTGGGCAAATCAACTGCTTTTGAGTGCTCCATCAGGAATTTGTTTGTGGGAAAGAAGTCTGTTAAACATGGAGCGACCAGGATACTGGTCTAATCAATATGTTTCTCTTTCCTGCTAAAGTACAGTACGTTTAAGAAGTGTTACAGTCAAACCATGTCTTTCTGGACCAGATGTTTTAGTCAAACACAAGTTGTTGGGCTCAATACAGGAGTAGCTGGGTGAAATTTAATGGCCTGTGGGATACAGGAGGTCAGACTAGATGAACTAATGGTCCCATCTGACCTTTTCTATGAATTTTTGAGCATTAGAAAGGAAATGTGTACCCAGGGTAATTATATCAAATTGGTGGTGGTGGTGGAATGTGAAGACACCCTACAGATTAGGCTATGTCTACGCTGCATTGTAAATCCAGGGTTTTTGAGATCCAGGCTTGTGGAGACTGTTTCCAAGTCCTTGTTTGAGCATACACACTGCATTGTAAACCTGGGCTTACAGTTGCTAGGCCTACGTCTCACAGCCAAGCTAACGAGTCCATACTACACTTCTGAGTCAGATCTGCAGCTTGAGGTATGTCCACAGTGCAAAATGACAGGCTTTGAACCTGAGTCCAGCAGGACTCGGGCTCTGACCCCTAGCAGGGTCATAGGACATGGATCCTGAGCAATTGCTGACCCGAGTCAAACTGATTTGTGTGTGGAAAGAAAAGGGGATTGAGCTCAAACCTGAGTCGGAACTCAGGTTTAGTGTGCAGTGTAAATATACCCCTTGTGTTCTTGGGTGCTACGTTTGTTAGCCCTACAAACATTTTCTTCCCTTGATGAGAATCACTTCAAACCTGCATGAACCTAAAGTTCTTCATCTTCTCTTGACATCCTTATTCATCAGTTTCTGCCATCTCATCGCTTATGCCATATGAGTGGAGACAAATGGCAGTTAACTTCTTATCCTGTTAGCGGGGGTGTCTCAACTATTCTTGTATTATGCTGCTTCCCTGTATTACCTCGTGCCAAAATGTCTCTCCTCTTCCCTAACTTTATGCTTGTTATTACTACTAGATGAGCTTGAGTGTGAACAAAAGAAATGGGAACAGTGGGCCTATCTGTTGCAGAGGACAAACATAGATGGTTATGGGCTTAGACTCATAGAATCATAGAATATCACAGTTGGAAGGGACCTCAGGAGGTCATCTAGTCCAACCCCCTGCTCAAAACAGGACCAATCCCCAACTAAATCATCCCAGCCAGGGCTTTGTCAAGCCTGACCTTAAAAAATTCTAAGGAAGGAGATTCCATCACCTCCTTAGGTAACGCATTCCAGTGTTTCACCACCCTCCTAGTGAAAAAGTTTTTCCTAATATCCAACCTAAACCTCTCCCACTGCAACTTGAGACCATTACTCCTTGTTCTGTCATCTGCTACTACTGACAACAGTCTAGATCCATCCTCTTTGGAACCCCCTTTCAGGTAGTTGAAAGCAGCTATCAAATCCCCCCTCATTCTTCTCTTCCGCAGACTAAACAATCCCAGTTCCCTCAGCCTCTCCTCATAAGTCATGTGCTTCAGTCCCCTAAACATTTTTGTTGCCCTCCGCTGGATGTTTCCAATTTTTCCACATCTTTCTTGTAGTGTGGGGCCCAAAACTGGACACAGTACTCCAGATGAGGCCTCACCAATGTCGAATACAGGGGAACGATCATGTCCCTCGATATGCTGGCGATGTCCCTACTTATACATCCCAAAATGCCATTGGCCTTCTTGGCAACAACGGCACACAGTTGACTCTTATCCAGCTTCTTGTCCACTGTAACCCCTAGGTCCTTTTCTGCAGAACTGCTGCCTAGCCATTCGGTCCCTAGTCTGTAGCGGTGCATGGGATTCTTCCATCCTAAATTCAGGACTCTGCATTTGTTCTTGTTGAACCTCGTCAGATTTCTTTTGGCCCAATCCTCTAATTTGTCTAGGTCCCACTGTATCCTATCCCTACCCTCCAGCATATCTACCTCTTCTCCCAGTTTAGTGTCAGTGGCTAAGCTAATACAGCTGCCACTGGTTTATCTGTGTCTCTTCACAGCATAGCTGTTGCCACACATGCAGTATTACACTTTGTCTTCTCTCTTCTATGGACAATCTTTGTACTACTTATGGCTGTACTGTTTTCAGGCCGAATACGTTCTGACTGTATGGAATGTACAGGTAGGTCATTTTTGCTGGGGCTCACATAGTCATAAGCAATAATGAATGCATCAGGAAAGCTAGGGAATCACCAGCAAGGTAAAGGGGTTTAGTTATCGGATAGGCAAAGCACTTACTTGGAGAGTTCTGTGGATCAGCCTTCTCTATATGTGTGTAGCGTTAAATGCTGTGTTGAAATATATGCTGCTGTTGTGTTATAAGAAATGTGTGTTGCATTCCTTGTTGTACTTTCAAATCATTCCGGCCTTTCCATATAACTAATAACGTTGCTTCATTTGTTACTGTTACCAAAATTACTTCCTAAATTAAATTTAAGACATCCTCCCTCTTCTGTGGGGGTGCATACCAAATACTGTACTGTACTTCATCTCCTTGTCAGATGAACAACCCCCTGTGACGTTGCACTCCATATGATGTTATGAAAATATGGTAATGAGTGTGAATATAATGTAACTGGATTATGCTTCATGCAAAAGGTCTCTTGTTAAGGTATCATTACAAAGCTTATCTACTGAGTATGGTCGTCCTATTTGTATGTATCATTCTTGTTTCTGAAACTAGGAATATAAAATATAACTCTGAGGTCCTGTTGTAATTATGCAAAGTGTGGGCCATTAATGGTGGTTTAGAATCTTGATGGCTCCCATCAACTAGGACAATTGACTGTAGATGGCTCTGTTTACTTGCAAGTCTTCCTGTGAGTCAGGCTGGGGAGAATGAAGGCTTGGGGTCTTACAGGACATGTGACCATGTCACCTGGTACCAGAATCCATCTTTAACCTGGTGCTTTTCCATTTAGAAGGAGAGGTGGGGACCCAGAGAGACAAAAGATTCCCGCCTTGTGCCAAAGCCATATAAGGGGGTGGAGGAGAACAAAGGGGGCTGCAGTCATGAGAAATCCCCTAGCTACCACCTGAGCTGGAACAAGAACTGTACCGGGGAAAGGATTGGGCCCAGACTAGGAAGAAGTCCAGTCTGTGAAAGAAGCTTATTGGAACGTCTCTGAGGGTGAGATTTACCTGCATTTAGTTTCCTACTGTATTAGGCTTAGACTTGCGTGTTTTGGTTTTATTTTGCTTGGTAACTAACTTCATTCTGTCTGTTACTACTTGGAACCACTTAAATCCTACTTTTTATATTTAATAACATCACTTTTGTTTAATAATTAACACAGAGTAAGCAATTAATTCCTGGGGGAGCAAACAGCTGTGCATATCTCTCTATCAGTGTTGTTAGAGGGCGTACAATTTATGAGTTTACCCTGTATAAGCTTTATACAGAGTGAAACGGATTTATTTGGGGGTTTGGATCCCATTGGGAACTGGGTATCTGGGTGCTAGAGACAGGAGCACTTCTTAAGCTGTTTTCAGTTAAACCTGCAGCTTGTGGGGGACGTGGTTCAGACCTGGGTCTGTGTTTGCAGCAGGCTAGCGTGTCTGGCTCAACAAGACATGGTACTGAAGTACCTAGCTGCCAGGGAAAACGGGCTCAGAGGTCGTCTCAGCACATCAGGTGGCAGTCCCAAGGGGTTTCTATGACCCAACCTGTCACACCCCCATTGCACTTAAAATACTAAAATAAAATTATTAGTGTTTCTTTTCCTATATTAGAATTAATGATTATATTGCAGTGAGTAAAGAGGGAAAGCAATTCATAGAATCAGTAATTATGGGTGTGATGAGCCTGCTCTGACATCGCTTCTTAAAAATTAATTGCATTGTCTTTTGCTGCAACAAAATTGCTTATTTAACAGTCCCTTTCTGTGTGTGACTGTTTCTGTATTTCCAATAAGGAAAAGCAAATATAAGTCAATTTGTGCTGAACTATCAAAAATAATAATAATGAAAACTGGCCCTGCATTCAGTGGAAAAGTTGTATATGGGAGGAAAATAGAATTGGGTGTGTAGTTTGCTAATACACCTGCTTTTAAATGTGGCTCATTGATTAATGGCATTAGAATGGTAAGGAAATTTAAAATTCACTTAAAGATGTACTTGTTGGAAAGCCAGCTACAGTAAGTCCATGGGTGAGCAAAACACTTTGTGAAACAAAATGCTACAAAATCGTAACAGAATTAGAAGTTCAAAAAAGCAAATGAGCATTGAGGATAAGATAACTGTCCCTTTATCTTTCCCTTATAAAAATAAAAGTTTATTTGCCCTTTAAATGGGCCAGTAAAATCAAATTGGCACCCTACACTGTGTGCTGAATAGGTAATCAGAAATCTTAAGCTGCAAAGAAAGAAGTAGGGAAGCTTTCAGAGATGAAGATATTCTAAAGTAATGTAGCTTATCAAGTCACTCTGTAAAGTATTAAATATGTAGAGTTGTACTGAGTAGACATAATTCAGGAGAAATAAAAGATGCTCTTTTTGTTTTAAGACAAAACTAAATTCTTTGATCCAACAAATGTATCTAAGAAAAATAGAATTACAAGTATCAGGTGAGAGGCAGTTTCAAAGTAGTGAATAACTGTCCTAAGATGCTCCAGGCCGGCAATATCCTGCTGTTGATTTTTAGGCATCTTTTGGCATAGATGCTGTCACATACCCAATCTGCCCACAATCACTAAACAACTTCCCTGCTCATAATACTCATGCCCATAGAAGTGGGGATGAGCCAGTCAGAACATAGACACAATTTAATTCTACTTTTTAAAACGGCAAGAGAGAGAGAATTTGGCTGAAGAGATGGGGACTACAGGGCCTAATCTGAGAGGTGCTCAGCACCCACAGATTTCAGCCAAGTTGTGAGTTTTCAAGTACTTCTGAAAATCAAGCCCTGCATATCCTCTGTGTGAAATAACAGAAACAAGGTAGTTTGATGGGAATTCTAAGGCACTGGACTTTCAAGATCAGGAACTTAAATGTTGCTCTACAATGAAGGGGAAAAACAGGATATTTTTAAATTTTGTTTCTGTTGGTTTAGTATTTGGCAGCTTGTGAACGTAAAGCCAGTTTTCTTGCAAGCATTCATTCTGATCAAAAATAAGAACTGGTACCCTAAGTCAGGCAGGTGTCAGAGTGGTAGCCGTGTTAGTCTGTAGTTGTCTTTGATATCATGTAAATCTATGGAAAATGTTTTTCTGTAGTTCTTTGGGCATATATAATAATTTCTGCTGAAACCCTTTCAGAATCGAAATTGCTACATCAACGTAGCACTTAAAGTGTTTACCTGACTAGGTTCTAGCCGTGCACTTATTGCCCTGGCATCAGGAAGGCTGATGATAACAGAACTATGTTGGGATGACAATGGGAAAACATATGTTGGGTACAGCCCAGTTCAACATTATTCATTTAGCAGTAGTAATCTCGGCAAGATTCACACCTGCCAAGCTGTTTTAAGGTTTATGTCATCTGTAGGTTGAAGCCACAAAAGGACGACATGATGATGCACATTTGACCAGGTCTGATATTGTAGCCAGTAGAGGGCAGTAGTAGTGCATTCACATGTGGGGTGACAGCATATTGCTACAGGGATTGTATGTCTATGGTTGTTTACATATTGTTGGGCCCCATCCCCAGAGCAGAGAGAAGACAGAAAGGGATGGTGAAGACCGAACAGTTTTCAGATTTCAACAGCACACTTCTTGCTTCCCTGACCAGGAGAACACTTAAAAGAACAGGGCATTTAGCACAAATGTATTCCCTTAAGTGTTCTCTACAGTACATGATCCATGAGAATGCATTAAGGGTTTGAGTCTACAAGGTTCTCAGTCAGTGGGAGGTTAGGGCACTCATCATCTCACAGGATCATGCCCTAACTGGCTAGATTTTCTTATAGCGTTGACATAGTTTAAGCTGTTACAATGATCCTGATACTGTCATAATTTCTGATAGAGCCTTTATTTTTTCCCTTCTTTTTGATACACTTCCATTTTGCCTGTAACTCTGTTTGTTTTTATTTGTTTCTTCAGCAGATAATTTTTATAGCAGACTTTCTGTTTTTATTTCCTACTGGTACATAGTTTAACAAAAATGCATTTTAGGCAATGTGTTAATTCCTGTGTCATCACACCCCTAGGAATAAATGCTGGTTGTACTGTGGTTGCCTTTGTATCTTTTCCTTTTTACTGCTGTGGAGGCTTTTTGAAAACCTTTTCTTTAAAGTCGGTGCTTTATTTATTCCTTCCTCTTTTCTCTCTAATAGCAGCTGCTATTATTTGCTGTTGGTATCCACTTTTGCTCACATCCATTTACAATGGTTAAGCTCTTAAAAAAATTCTTTAATGCCACTTATATTTTTGCATCTGGGTCTCCTGGAAGAAAATCAAATGCTCACAGTTGAGTAGCTATTCAAGGTGTTATCTATGCTGCCTTGTCAACGACCTGGTATTGGGGAGAGTCCTTTTTAAGATGAACAGGCTTTAATGATTCTGAATGTTAGCGTTTGTGGTCAAAATGAATGCTTCGGTGTAGTATTTTGGAAAGCAAGATATCTTCATGTAGAAGACCTGGCTTCTTTTATATGTAATTCATTTCCCTTGCATCTTGCTAGGTAAAATGTGTGGCTACTAGGCAAGAGTGATGATTAGGGGTGGCTGAAATATTTTTGTCTCATCTGCCTGGTTTCAGTTTTCAGAGTAGCAGCCGTGTTAGTCTGTATCTGCAAAAAGAACAGGAGTACTTGTGGCACCTTAGAGACTAACACATTTATTTCTATTTCCCCATGTTAAGTATCCTCACACCTTCTTGTCAACTGTCTAAATGGGCCATCTTGATTATCACTACAAAAGTTTTTTTCTCCTGCTGATAATAGCTCATCTTAACTAATTAGCCTCTTACTCCACCTTTTCATGTTCTCTGTATGTGTGTATACATCTTCTTACTATATGTTCCATTCTATGCATGCGATGAGGTGGGCTGTAGCCCACGAAAGCTTACGCTCAAATAAATTTGTTAGTCTCTAAGGTGCCACAAGTACTCCTGTTCTTTTCAAGTATGCAGTGTAGCTCAGAGATAAAGGGCTTGCCTATCTTGAGACCTCCTCCTCTCTCCAGGATAGTCCCTAGAGGCTGAGATTAGCTGGAATGTTTGAGTTGACAATCTCTGCATTAAACGTTGGGGGATGAAGGCAGGTGGGCTCAGAGCATGTACTTCTGAGCAGGGGACTTTCCTCTCTGGAGCTTGTTACTTTCCTTGGGCTGACACTGAACACTTCGCAACCAGAACTGCAATTTTCCTTTTTTCCCCCAACCCCTCCCATTGATTATATAACACTGCTTCATGGTGGTTTCAGATTGTAACAGCTCTGTTTTTTGTTTGTTAGTTTGTTCACAGTTTTCTAGAGGAGTTTATGCCATCTTTGGATTCTATGACCAGATGTCCATGAACACACTGACATCATTTTGTGGAGCTCTGCACACGTCCTTTGTCACACCCAGCTTCCCAGCAGATGCAGATGTGCAGTTTGTCATTCAGATGCGGCCAGCGTTAAAAGGAGCCATCCTGAGCCTTCTGACTCATTACAAATGGGAAAAGTTTGTATACCTCTACGATACAGAAAGAGGTAAGGACCATCATTTTAGGAGGCTTTCCAATATCTAACTTGCTGGAAATATTGATGTCAGACAATGCATCCATGGTTGGCTTTGAACACAGGTCGTTCTTTCTGATTGATTGTCCTAGAAAACAAAAGGTTCAAATATGTTTGCAGGAGGAATAACTTACTGCTGTAAGCATCAGTTTTGGAATACCTGCGTTCCCTGGAACCAAAGGTTTAAATCCTGATAGGGTTGCTGACATCTTCCAAGTAGGTAAGGTAAACACCATGCAGTTTATTGTTACACAAGACCTACTTTGCACTGGCATTAAAGATCCCATAGTGCTTGTCATAACTGTGTGCTTTTGCCCTGAAATTGGGCAAAAGTAATGCATGTTTTCCCACGTGGCTGCCAAACTGCACCCCAGAGGTGGCTGCACTTCAGTGCTGTGGTAAGCATATAATTTATTAAATGTTTTTTGGTCTTTGGGATGAAAAGTACTACATAGATGTGTAGCATAGAGTGTCAGAGAGAGACTGGACATGTACATGGATAACAAGAATATCTGGAGTTATGATAGCTAATACTAAAAATAAAATGGAAGGGATATTAAATCTCATGCTTCAGGTTTTAAATCAGCCTTTAACTTTTATGAATTAGGATGAGCTTTTTCATGGGGGTGGGAGCAGATTATCCCACGTCTGTCTGTTGTAGGGGTTTCTCTGAAATATCTGGTGCTGGCCATTGACAAGATACTGAATTAAATGCGCCACAGGTCTGATTCAGTATGGGAATTCCTATGTAACATTTTATTGTAATGAACTAGTAATGTATATGTGTACCACTACCCTCCTTTGCATAGATTCAGAACAGGTAACTGTGGGCCCTATGCCCTACATGGCTCATGGAGATTCTCCTTTAGTTTAGCAGGGGATGTCACTTTTGGAGCAAAAGGATCTGGGTTCCATCGTTGCCATGAAGTTCTGAGGGGCTTGGTGTACAGCAGAGTGACAAAGGGTCAAGTCCCAAGAGGCCACATTTGACGTGTTATTACTAAATGGATTTGTGCAAAGTTTTCATAATGTTTGGCGCAGCTAAAGGTTGAGCAGACATTTTGTGTAGACTAATATTTTAAAAACATGGGTCTGAATATGTAGAGAGACATAAGGGCGCTGATAGATTTTGGGAAGCATAGATCATGGTAAAGTTAAAATGTACTACTCATCTGTGAGATCAAGTAGAAATAAATGGAGAATTAAGAATTCTCTGCAGTTGAGAATGCTGGTAGTTTTGAAACTTTTGACAACCACTGGGTCTCTGATTTAATTCAGTGTATGAAACTACCATGTGTATTTTTAGATGAAATCTTATGTGAAGGTAATGTCATTTATCGCAGAACCAAAGGAACAATATCAACAAATGATCATTACAAAATGGTATTTAATATTTTCTAGGGTAAAGTGACCTGAAAGAATTAAGATGAACATGTTTTATTCGGAGAAAGAAACACATTATTGCTCCAAGTTCATGATTAGCAATGGTTGAAAGTCAAAAGGTTTGGGGGGTCGATTTAGTTTGGGAAGTCATTTATATGTGTAGAGCCTTCTCTAAAACCTTTCTAAGCTCTAGGGCAATTACTACACCAAGAAAAAGGGTGTATTTTAACAGGTTAGTTAAGTGAATACAAGGCAAATTGTTGTTTTAACATGAGTTGGCTCGTCATGGTAAACTGTAGGAGAGGTTCTGAGATTTACCTTGACCAGCAAACACACATTAAAACTACAACTGACCTTGTCTTTGCAGAGATTTTAAACATGTTAAAAACACACCTTTTTCCTAGTGAAGACGAGGCCTAGGAGTCTGGGTCTGGCTCTGTTATGCTCTCTCTCCCTACAGTTGTCATGTTGGACCGAGCTCTCTGCCTCTTCATTCATATCATCTTAATAGGTCCTTACAGTTGTTTTTGAAGATCCCATTATGAGTCCAGCAGTTCTGGCTAGCGTGGATTTCATATTTCATGTACCTTGGGGGTACGCACATGAAAGCATGAGGGAAATTTGAATTCAATGACAGCAAAGGGCCAGCAAGGAGCCTACAGGAGTTATTGAAGTATCAGGGGTGCTCTTCCAAGATGAAGGAAGACTCTGTGTCTTTGGTTAGCTTGTATGGATGGAAGAGATGTCAGTACTTATTGGAGGATTGCAGGGATGGCAGAGTAGGCAAAGAGAAATCCTTCTCTCACTGAATCTGGGCCTGGGAAAAGTTTTAGCTTGGTTCTGGTGTGTGGCGAGACCAAAGGTTCTTTCTTTGCCTTCCATTACATTTGTCCTCAGCCACCCTTGTTAATAAATTATCAACTTCATGTTAAAACAGGAACCAAAACACTTTGATCCTGTGTGTTTAGTCTAGTGAAAACAACCTCAGTGTTTGTATCATTGTTATTGACGTTAAAATTACTGTATTTTAAAGAAACATGAGAGTAAATTAGAAGCAGGGCATTATCCAATGAGAAGTTGACATTAAATCCCATCGTCTGATGAGCAGTAATCCTGACTGACAGCACCTGAAATATTTGGCAGTTTCAGAAGCCTGCCTAATCTATTGTGATGGGTCTTCAAATAAGAGAGCATCTCAAGAGCCTGAACAATAATAATGGTGAAAGGCTGCTTGCCCCGGATAGTGAATAAAAGACTTACGTATGCCTGCGCTGAGATTCCATTGAAAATGAAAACACTGGATCTGTCATACTTTTTCATAATTTATACCATAGATAGTCAACTGCTTTGGGACATAAATACTATAGAGAGAAAATGTGGAGCAATTTGCTGTCAGCTCCTGAAATAAATTATCATTTAAATACCTCCTCTCTGTAAAGGTTATCTTCTTACTGGCTTGTTCTTAGAATTGGACTATCTGTGAGAAATCACGATACATTAAGCTACTCCTTCATATGTTTAATATTAGTTACTGAGCAAATTGTTCTTGCAGGTAGTTTTACTGTATTCTGCTGAAGCAAGAGACTGCTAGCCATTAAGCTCTGCATTTACTAGGACTTAAATACTGTTGCATATTACAGATGTCAAACAAAACGGAAGAAGCCTATCTGTGGTTTTATGTCATTTACTGAACTACTTCAAGCTAAGCCTATGAGAGTCAGCTTTCCTACAAAACTGTTCTCCTTAGGTAGTGATATTTTTTTCTTCTTCACCACACGGTATAATCATATGGTTAACCCTTTGACATCAATAGACATGACAGCATGATTTCATGTCTCTTGTGGTGCAGAGAATAAAGATGCATCCCAAACAGAGTAAAGTTGAGAAATACAATAAAATAGACAAACAATAATGCTTCTAATTCTGCAAGTAATTGTGTGTGCATTTCATAGCATTTAGACACCTAATTACCTTATTTATTTTCTGAGGCTACTAGGTGCCTAAGTGCTATAAATTGCACCCACAAATATTTATATAATAGGTGAAAAATCTGATGCCGTTTCTCAAAAGTGGGAGCTGTGCTGCTAAATCAGGTAACAAAATCTAAGAAAATACAAGGCACCTGAAATCCTGCAGCAGAAATGAAAACATTTAAAATGTGTCTGTGGTTTGACTTATACTGCAGTAAAGCCCTTAAATATGAGTGACATCTAAACTCACATGATAACAATTGAAAAAAATTATGCTTTATGGGAAGTCATGGTACATTAGGAAAAATCTGTTAAGGAAAAAGAAGACAATCAGCAATGTATAGTAAAGGAAATGTGTCAGAACATTCATTCTATCTCGTTTCCTTCAAAGGGGAAAAGGCAGGGTTAATTTCTGTTGGGATTAACTCCAATCAATGAATTGACACTGTCAGTTGCTGTCCTGCTTTTATATTGCACACAAAATATCTGATTAATTAGCTGGTGCTAAATGCCTCAGTAGGCTTCTCTGCAGTAGAACTAAGGCTAATTAAGATCATGTCAGGATGAAATGATGACAGGGTTACAGGCAGAAAGCCATTCTGAACTCGGATAGCATGCATCAAGAAAGCCTCCTTTATGTATTTCATGCTGAGGATTATTTTTCATTCTAAGCATCATGTTTGTTTCTAGTCTCAGTTTCACTGGCGTAAATCAGTAGTTATTCCATTGAAGTCAGTTGAGCTTACACTGGTGTAAAACTAATGTAAGTGAAAGAAGATTCAGGCCTTTGCATTTTAGATTCTCCTTACTTTCATGTGAGAGTTACATGTCTCTTTTATTTAATTATACAGCTAGTGTTGTGGATCGTCATACTGAAGCTTTTGTTTAATCTGAATTTTTAATATGCTTCTTAACTAACGTTTCATTTTATGTTTTGTATCAGAATCACTTGTTTGTATAGTTGGTTTGCTCTCTAAAAGCCTCCAAATTACACATGCATTTTTGACCTAAGATCTCACCAGATTTGACACTTAACTATGTAAAAGTATATTTTAACACACAGATGGCGCACTCAAAAATTACCATACACTTTTTGGCACAAACATATTTATTTATGTAATGCAATTCACTCAGAATCAAGTCATACAGAATAGCCTGTGTACTTGTGGGGGTATCCCTTGCTCCCTTCTTTGGAGGTCACTAGTCAGCTTAGAATGTAAATTCTTTGGAGCAGGGACGCTGTCTTCCTTTGTATAGTGCCTTGCAGCACAAAGGGGCTGCAACCTTGATTGAGGTGCTGGAATGTTAATAAAATATCTGGTCATACTTAGCGGATTTGCACCCATTTAGACTGACTCTGAATTTCACCCTTTTGTTGTTTAAGGTCCAGTTTCTGAAGTTAGTAATTTAATCAGGTATCTGTGGATGGAATGTCTTGATAAACAAGCGACTCGATAGCTGTTGTCTCATGCATTTTTAAAAGGTTGGTAGTGGATCTGATCACGGCTGGATAAATGCACAGGCATTATAGTCCTGTGCCTAGTGCCACAGCTCCTGGAGTCGCATGAGATCAGAGCCTCAGCTTTCATGTAAAAAATAAATTATGTAGCTAATCTTCAATGATGCAAAGAAAAGCTTCAAAATGTGAACCAAGTATAAGTGATGCCTGAGTCTGCAGACAGCCTGAAACAGTAGCTCCACGAGATGTGATCTGTCTTGTTTATCTTAACTCTGAAATCCACTGTCATCTCTAAGGTGGGTGAGGTCATGCCTGGAGAAAGACCACAGCATAGAAGTGGAGCTATGAGCGCCCCACATGAGTTGTGTCTAGGGCCATGGATTTTCTTGATTTGGCCTTGGACACATTTGATGGCTTGACGCCCGATCCATTACATCTGCAGACGGCCAAGAATAGCTCTTCTGCATACTACTGCGTTTACCCAATGAGGCTTGTTATCTACACTCCATATTCACGGTCAAAGGACAAGTCACTTCTGCAGTAGCTGTTCTTGAAGGAGGAGAATTGAAGACTGCTAAAGGGAGAGGGCTGCAAGAAACAGGCTCATTGCAGATCACGCTTAATTGGCCATAGACAAACGTCTTCATAATGGAAAGCATGCACATTGCTGCCTTAGCAAATTGTAGATAATTGGCTATGTACACACCACAACATAGCCAACTCTGCCCAAACCAAGATGGGATGAGCCAGTATTCAATGATAAGGTGGCCAAATGCTAGTAGATACAAAATGAGCTTATCTGTAGGAACATCACACTGAGTATCTGCTTAGATGAAATCATTGTGGCAGGTGGTGAGAGCAGGTGTCAGCCGAGACACTTGTGCAATATGTTTTGTAGGAAAGATTTTTACTATAATCAGCTTAAATTTACAAACAACAAATTGTTTTGAAGTGGAAAACTGGAATTTTTCATTTTGAAAATGTCAGAACAAAACATTTTGGACAATTTCAAAACTTTAAAAAAAAATATTACGAGTCAAGAAATTGGTTGAAACTGACCCTTTCCGCAAAATGGGTTGGTTGCAATGAATCACATTTTCCAACCAAAAAAGCATTTTAACAAAAAAATTCCCAACCAGCTCAAACCACCAGACAGTGGGTAACACAGGGAACTAACACACTGGCCTTTCACCTCTGGAAACCTGGATTCAAATACCAGTAATGTCAAGAAGAAAAGAGAATATGGTGGTTCCTTGGGGGATGTGAAAGGTTTATGAGTCTCTGCCTAAAACAAGTGGAAGAAGTAATCTAAAACAGAATCACTAAATCGTGCACACTAGCATGCTACAGGGGCAGAGAATTTTCCCAGCTGCTAAACAGCTAATTTCTCAAACTCTGTGGATGACCTCAAGCTACCATATAACCTTTCCATGTAAGGCCGTTTGCATACTCTGTCTTACATCAAAGAAAACTAATTGCAGTGGTTGAATTGTCAAGGGAGTTCACAACAGTTGCAGGAACTGGTGAATTTCCAGGTGTCAGACAACAACTTTCCTGTTTGTTTCATCAGAGTGGTCTTTTCTCAAGGCCTTGGATGTTATTCCTCCAACCAAAATATTGGGCTGAATGTGTTACATGTGGAAATATGGGAATCACAACACTGGCTAGAGCCAAATATAATTTTCTCTCTATTAATCACAGTACTCTTTTCATTTAAAAAATGTCACGACTTATAGGCTGCAAATATGTTCAAGTCTTCTTTCATTCTCGTCACTTTGCTTATATGTGTAAGGGTTGATGCAATGTGTTTTGCTTACACTTTCAAGATTCCTAATGGATTAAGATTCTTTACATTGTCTTCTGGTAAATATCAGTTTGTGGAAAAGAATAATGGAACATACACCATATGCTTGGAAAACTATAAAACATCTAGGGCTCTATAACAGGAAAGAATTACTGCTAACCTTGTCTGATTCTTTTTGAAGTTTATGGCTCTACTGCTGGAATATTTTGGATATCAGCCCAGAATACTGTGCATGACATTAGGACATTACATATCTCCAGCATTTAGATAGCCATTCTGAGGGCCACCTCATTTTCTCCTTTCACTTCCAACTGCACAGAGCGGAAAAAAGGAGAGGAAATCTTGGTGGGATAATGAGGCTCAGGGAGTTGTGAGCAGAGGTTAGACCTCTGTGTGGATGATCCATAGCATCAGATGTCAGGATGGCTTGGAGAGCCATACCTCCTAATAGCTGAAGTTTCAAGACCTACTGGTGAGTTGGCAATTCAGCAAACCGCAACTTGCAATTTTGTCCCTCTTACATGTTTTTCCCTGGAATTATGTTTTGATGCTTACCGTCTGATAGAGAGGGTAATTTGGTATAAGAAATTGAAATGATTGTTTTCACACTTTGCTACAATACAGAACACAGTGTAAATCCTGTGGTCTGAAATCTATTAATTAGAGTTAAAGAAAAGACACATTCCATGCAGCTAAGTGTAATACGAAAATGATCAGTTTCTGTTTGATGGAATATTACAGTGCCTAGAATTTGCCTGCAATGCCTAGGAAAAGCAGTGTTTGGTTTCAAGCAATTTTAGGATACAGCACAGGCAATTTCACCTAAGAGGCAGATACTGACACCCTTATTCACGCTGAGTAGCCCCAACAACTTCAACAGGACTATGCACGGAGGAAGGTACTGCTCAGTGAGTGTGCCAGAATCTGGCCCTGAGCTGACATGTTCTGTTTCATTGGCCGCAGGATAGTTTTGCCTTTCCTGCCTGTGTGCCTTAGGTAATAATCTCAGTATGAGATCATCTAAGTCTCTTTGGCACTTAGATTCCTGGAAAAGCTCTTCTGATGCTGTCCTGGACAAACATTGGGTCCTCCAGCTAGACATTTTATTGGCTACAGTAAGGATGGACTGAGAGCCTTAAGCAGTTTTCTCCTGGTGCTTCACATCAGCTGCTCTTTGATTCGCTAACCCCTGGTAGTCACATAAAACTTTTTCTCTAGGATCAGCCAAACAAGTGAACCAAACCTTTAACAAAAGGGACAGAACAACTTCGACAGTCACCCAGCAAGAGATGTGTCATATTGGCACGGGAAAGGTGTGGTTAAAGCCCAAGAGCATCCCGAGTTCCCTGGTGTTCTGTAGAGCCGCGTTGTGTGCACATTTTAGATAGACATGCTGGGCTCGGTTTGGTGTTGAGATACCCAGGCAAAGTGCCCGTGCATCCCCTGAGGCAATTTGACCATGCACTGCTGCCGGTGACATTTTCCAGCGAAGGGTAGAATACCTGCCCATGCAGAACAGATCTGTACCCTGCCTCATGGAGCTCCTAGGCATGAACAGGTGCTCCAGCCCGTTCATGAAGAAGAGCAGGGGAACCAGAGCAGGAATGTGGGCGTAACGGGAATGTGGGCCCAATACTGCTATTGCAGATCCTAGTCTGCAATAACATGATAACTTTCATTCTCCCCTGAACAGCTAAGGACAGGTTGCGATAAGTCCCATTCAACATGACTGAGGCTCAGTGTACGAGTGGTCCCACTGAAGTCATGAGCAGAGCGCTGAGAATAATGGATTTTTTGGTACATTGTCAGTCCCCAAAAAATGAGGAAAAAATTCATTTCAGGACAACGTAAAACGAGATGTTCATGTTGGCATGTTCAGGGAACCAAAAACTTAATAAAATAAAAGTTTCAGATCAAACTAAATCTTTTGTTCAACCCAAACTGAAACATCATCTCAATCTTCAGCCTTTTATAACTTTTTTTTTAAAAGAAATTGAAGGACATGTTTAAAGAAAAAGTTGTGTCGAATAAAAACCCCCAAAGGTTTCATTTTGAAAAAGTCAAAACAAAACATTTTGATTTTTTTCTTTAATTTCTTCTAAAGCAATTTGACAAAATTGCCATGAATTCTCAGAATGTTTCTGCTGACCCAGATCTGCATTTTTGCCCTCCCCCCCTCCAAAAAAAAAGTTTGAAGGGAAAATTTAACCCAGCTCCCACCATGAATAAGAACATCACAATCTGGCCCTAGGTGTTTGGGTTTTCTCTTTTCCAAATTAATATGAACTCTGAGTTTTTGAACATGAGTTTGACAAAATATGCTCGGGTACAGATCACAAGTAGGGAAAAAGACCTGGGGAAGCGAAATACATAACCCAAAACCACTATATGCACTACACAGCAGCCCTAAAGCAAGCTCTCGGGAGCATAAACTGACATCCTGAATGTAGTATATGGTGAGCAGGAGAAAATAGCTCTGGCACTGTAGGCTTATGATATAATTCTAAAGTCAGAGAGTCATTGTGCTTTTATAAACTGATTCTCGTTTAAATACATGCCTCTTAAATATTTATCACTTTATGAATATGCATGTTTTATCTAGTCTTGCTGAATAAGGTATAGCACATCTAATTTTTATATTGTGTGTATATATAAATAATTTAAGTAAAGGACTCTTTGGTCTTTGGTGATTTTATATGTGTTTCAGTAGGGTTCAAAATAACAAACTCTCGCATTTCCAGGAGAAATCTAAACTCAGATTTGCCTCATTTAAGACCATCTGAAATGTTTCTATAGTAAACCCCTGCCCTGCCCTTTTCCTTCTCCGGGAGTGAGTATGGCACTTTTGTTTTAAATAGTCCCTCTGAAAATTTAGAACTGTGTGTTTCCAATATCAAACATTCCCAAAAGCGAAAAAAAGTGGTACTCAAAATGAATCCTATCTTGACAACAAGTTGAACCTCTAATACACAGACTGGAGGGTGGGGGGAAGTGCTTTCCCTACTGGTGCGTGTATGTGAAGCCATAATGGACTTCTATGTGGAATAGGACTCAGGAAGTGCTTATTCAGTTCACCTGTACAGTGGTATTCCATAGAAATCTGACACCGCAATAATTTGAGCTTTAATACAACAAAGTTCTACATAGTTTCATCATTAATATAAAATAGCTATTTTACCACTATGCTCTGAAGCCAAAATCAAAATCTGCATGTGACTGCTGATTGTAACCACTGCAGAAATAATTTGAGGTCCCTGTGAAATATGTGAATTTCACACACACATACACCCCTCAGAGTTATGAACACCAGAGTTATGAACTGACTGGTCAAGCACACACTTCTTTTGGAAATGGAAGTATGTAATCAGGCAGTGGCAAAGACAAATAAAAAAAGTAAAGTACTGTGTTAAACATAAAAAACTAAAAAAAATAGAGACAGTTTTAAAAAAAAGATTTGACAAGGTAAAGAAACTGTTTCTGTGCTTATTTCATTTAAATTAAGATGGTTAAAAGCAACATTTTCCTTCTGCATAGTAAAGTTTCAAAGGTGTTTTACATCAATGTTCAGTTGTAAACTTTTGAAAGAACCACCATAACCTTTTGTTCAGCGTTATGAACATTTCAGAGTTATGAGCAACCCGTTAGCACACACACACAAAGTGCTGTAGAGCCAATAGGAAGAAAGTGAATCGGTGCAAACTAGTATATGACTGTAGCTGCTTCATTTCACATATCAAAGTTTGAGGCTTGATGTTATTAAAAAAGAATCAAATGTAGGCTGATTACACTTTGATTCTCCTCCTGTGTTGAATGGACCCCCTCCAATACCCGTTGTAGTCAGTGGGAATCTTTCTATTGACAACAGAAGTTGGATCAGGCCCAATGTGCTTGTAGGGCTCTGTCTTGCAAGTTGCTAAGCAATCCGTCCCCTGCTCAGGAAAGCACAGAGGCACATGCTTAACTCTATTCACATGAGCAGTCCACTGACTTCAATGGGACTATTTCCATACTTAAATGCTTTGTTTGAGCCCCAAGGGGCCAGCACTTTGCAGGATTGAGCCCAGTATGAAGCAGGCACCTAATATGTATCCGCAACGATATATATGTTCAGCTTTCTCAGCATATTAAAAATTAATGTATATTTCATTGAAACTATGCTTTCCAGTTAACAGTTGGCTTCCCGGAGGATTTTGATTTTTTTTAACGGCCTCCCTATATTTTTATGTGGTTGTGAAGGAAATAAATGTGTTGTCTTAAGATTTCTTTTAAACTTGAATGCCATGTCACCATAGTTTGCATTGAGTGTTTGCCCTTCTCTGTGTGCTCGGCCTTCACTGGTAAATGGTTAACTTTCATCCTGGCCAAAGGGTATCAGTGTGGGACCACAAGGTTCTGTGGCACTGCAGTGATCCCCTAAATAAGGAAACTTACTGAGTTATTTCAATACCACTCAATGCAAGGCAATGCAAATGCTGACTTCATAACTGTGTGTGTATATTATACAATAGAGATTGACACCAGCTGAAGATCTGCCTTGTTGTCTATCATCAGAGCTCCCTTAATGGAGCTATGACAATTGACACCAGCTGAAGATCTGCCCATTGGTGCGGGAACTAAGGGTGTTGGGGGTGCTGCTGCACCCCCTGGCTTGAATTGGTTTCCAAGATACAGGGTTTATAGTTTGGTTCAATGGCTCTCAGCACCCGCACTGTACAAATTGTTCCAGCACCCCAGGATCTGCCCCAGAGAAAATACACTGTGGTGTGATTTTAATGGATTGAGTTTGGGATGGCCATAATGTTTGCAAGAGTTGATGCTACCAACCGAGTGCCAGTAAAACGTTTGGACCCTCCAAGAAATATAGATCAAAAGGAGTGTCTGAACTACATCAAGAAGTCAGATCGTTCTCATTTGATAGAATGACCCCAGGGTCTCTTTGCTTTCAGTTCAAGTACGTAGTGATACCTTCTTTTGTTACTTCAGCTGAAGTTCAAATTTCCTGTGGTAAGAGGGTGCATACAGTACTGGATGAATGAAGCATAAGGTGTTGGGATTATAAAAAACACTTTGCACTTCTAATGCACTTTCCATCTGATGACCTCAAAGCACCTAATGAAAAATAATGAATTAAGCTACACAATACCCCTGTGAGGCAGGCATGTAGTATTATCCCTGTTTTTCAGATGGAGAAACTGAGGCACAGACTGATTAAGTCCCCTATCCGCTGCCCTTTTAAAATCAGTGGAAGTACTCCCATTGAGATCAAGCCTTAAATGGCTAGTCCAATGCCACACTGGAAGTCTGTGACAGGGCCATTAATAAAAGCTCAGCTCTTCCCATTCCTAGCTCTGCTTTCAACACCAAACCATGCTTCTTCCCTTAAATTTTACTTTCCATTTCCCTTATCTGGGAAACAAATGAGTCTCTTTGAAGGGACTCTTAATTGATTACTGAACAGGCTGTGCATGCAGGGTACTAATTAAATTGTATTTGTGGTACAGTTTATACAGAGGAATCCAACAGCTATGATTTCAGTGATTCCTTGTTCCACACAGGAATGTGTGCGTTCTAGGTGACTTTGTCCTTTTAGAGAAACAAGCTGGGTGAGGTAATATCTTTTATAGTCTCTCTCACCAACAGAAGCTGGGTCCAGTAAAATATATTATCTCACCCCCCTCCTCTCTCTAATACCCAGGGACTGACACTGCTACAACACCACTTTGTCCTTTTAGATGCAGTTGAGTTTTTCAAACTTCAGACAATTGAATAAACTAATTTCTCACCTGTGTAATTATCCATGTCCCATTTTCCAGAAATTATTGTCTTATTGAGCATAAAGATGACTCAGATGTTTCATAGAAAATAAATAAATGTGAATGCAGACAAGACAAGCCTCATTAGGGAAGGAAGGAAGCTTCCTCAGATTGCATTAATTTTAAGGTAGTTTTTAAAGCATTTTCCTCCTGTGAATATGGGTTTAGCTCTGTGTCCTCACGAGACGTTTAAAATCTCACTTATCCCTTTTTTAAAGTGTCCCTCATGCAGATTCATCAGCTTGACAGCATGGTGAATATGCATTTCTGGACCTCTATCACACTGTATGCTACTGTGGTAAAAAGGAATAATAAATACCACCATACAGCAATTGAGTGTTAATCTCTGAAGGGACAATGGGAAAAGTTCCCTAACAGGGAATGTCAAATGACTGTGATCTGTATAATGTTTAACACTTAATCACTGATTTGGTTTATTCCACATATAGAGATTTTTCTGGGTGGATCCTTGCCAATGACTAATGCCCCAAAGAAAAGTCACGTGACCTAAATTTCACTTTCGTATTCTCCTGATCCTGCGCCCACTCTGTGGAGGCCCTGTTGACCTGCACTGAGTTAAACACTTCTCACATATGCTGGTGGCTAATGTTCCCAAAACAGCTATATATAGTACCTGTATGGCCCTGAGGATATCACATGGGCTGCCACTGTGTGCTGATTGGGCCGCAAGCAGGCCATGGATGAGAACTATTGGCATAGAAGCATCCTGCCAGGTTCCCTACACAGGCAGTTAGAGTAATGTAAGTACCAATCTGCCATCTTTACAACACCAGATCTGCTGGGATGGTCCTCCTGGAGCAAGATACACCGGCATTTTCATCAGATTCTGCAGGCAGTGTGGGTCAAAGTAGACGTGCCACAGAATTTGGTTGTGCACAGGTAATGCAGCTGGGCTGATTCTAGCTGGTTGGGATTCATCCCTAGGAAGATGAGGTGCTACTGCTCAGCTTTCTAAGTGTAGTAGCAGGGCATGTGTAAATCGATATTTTCTAATTCAGAAGAGGTGAATAGTACAGTTCAGAAGCCAGAATTGAAAATAATGAAAACATAAACTCCAGCTCTGTTTTGCTAGCCCCAATGGGGTGTCTTGTACTAGAATCGTACAGTTCTGTTAAGCTATCTGAATTGCAATGCCATGTTGCAAGGATAAAACAGTATCTGCCAGTGAAGGTTGACAGAGACCAAATGATAGTTGTTAAGGATTCTTAGGAATGTTGTCACTAAATCCCAAAATCTTTAAACTGTCCTTTGCCTTGGAGATATTTCTATCAATGCTACTACACTAAACCCCAATAATATTGATACTCCGTGGATTGCTAGTGTAGTTTGCATACTAGCCGTGAGAATGTCACTGATACTTGTGCTATGTTCTAGGCATGTGTTTTACTCAGTGGGGCTCATTCTGCTAGCTATCAAGTCATTTTTCCTCTCTCAGTCCATAACCCAGAAGGCAATCAGAGAAGCAATGATTGATGTTATTTTTTACTACCATTCGAATATCTGCCCAACTGTACTTGAGATTCCCTCTGTGCAGGCCAGGTTTTTAAAGGAGTAGGGACACTCTGCTTCTTAACTGAATCATATTGCCAATCTCCAAGGGCAGATACAAATTAGTTTTGCTTCCCTTTTGCACCAGCTTAGGTTTCTTGAGCATTTAAATGAGACTCCTTCCTAATTTGACAAGTGGGGACCCAGACTTTGATGCTTTGCTCATCCTGTTTTTATAGAACCCTGATCATCTATTTGAAAGTTATTCCATATTTTCCTGTCTGCAGCTATCAAATTGCCTTGCTTGAATTTGGCTCCTTTCAGGTTGCCCACTTCTGTCTGTTTTTGTTTGGCCTGACGAAGTAATGCTTTACCACTAGTAACTGAAAAACCTATTAAACTCCCTTTATGTTCTGTCCTTGGCATATGATGTAAAACAGTCCCAAAGGCACTTGCCCTGACCCATTCTTGCACTGTCTAGCTCTCGGTTAGCTAAAAGCCTAACCTAAACCTTCCAAGGGCAGTTTTAATGCTTTTTTGATGATGCAGAGTTTAAACTTTTCTTTCACAACTGCGGTTGTGTAATGATAGTCTTGCCCAGGGGCAACAATCTGTGACAATAATAATTGCAGAGGTTTTTTCAAAAAGGGTACATTAGAATATTCTAAATGCCTTCTAAAATTGTCAGATAAATATGGTGATTATTATATACACTTTCCAAATGTCTTTCTCAGCTGACTAAAATCAGTGATCCATGCAGATCACTTCAAAGTCATGTGTTTGCCATCCTTTCAGCAAAACAACAGCTTCTGTGTGGCCTTATGGTTTTACATTGTGTGCCCTTGGGTACTGAGAGTAATGGTATAATCCCAGAGTTGGCAGTAAGAGGCATTTGCTAAAGATACCAAGTGGTTTGCATTTAATGCGGGTGCTGAGATTAATACCCAAGAGTACAGTTCTAATAGGTACACTAAGATGATGGATAAAGCTATGACATAAACTCATCTTTCCTCTTTTAGGTTAAACTTTCAACCGCCATTACTGCTTAGAAATCTAAAGTATGCAAAAGAAACCATGGTTGTCACACATCTATATGAAATATCAATCCATGGGTCTGATTCCTGGAGAACTTTAAATCGATGAGTTTAAGCAACAATTTCTGTCTAAAAAACTTTTAATTTAAATGTATTTATTTTGCCAGCATTTTATCACACTGGATTACATATTGACACAGCTGTCAGGATGACTTGGATGGCTAAAGTTACATATTTCTTCATCACATAATGTAATCTGTTGCAAAAGCATGTTTTTCATTGGCTTCTTTGGCCTACCAAGAAACATGTAATTGCAGGTTAGTCTCCTGTTTGTGGGTTCTGGAATTCCTTTTACCATCAAGATAGGATGCCTTTAAAAAAAGAGAGAGAGAGGAAAAGGAAAAGTCAGCCCTCCTGCATTGTATTTCACTCAACAAGATGAAACCTTCGATCTGAATACATCAGTGACAGTAATTGCTTGGTAGCAAGGATTGCTTTATTACTTAATAGTAGCATTATCGATCAGCTGTGTTTGTCCATGAACGGACAATGATAACCTCAAATTAGATCAAGTTTGATTAAATAAATAAAATCTAATTATGGTCTATGCCTGGTTGTAGACAAGCAGCAATAACCTGTGTGAAAAGATAATTATTGAAACAACATTTTTGCAGTGGTTTCTTAAAAAAAAAAAACAACCTCTTTTGTTTTTGCTGCATGTATTACTTTCTTTAATTTATGAACCTATTCTCTGCCTCCTCCCCTGCACATGTAATTGGCAAACCCACATATTTTAATGACATTATAACAGTTGCCCTAGAGGGAGCTAGATAAGCTGGGGGGGATGGGAGGGGGATCTAAGTCTCTATCTGAGAGAAAAAGAGAGAGATTTCAGGGGAGGTATATTGGGGTTGAAAACAAGGATGCATAAATTATTGCAGCCTCAAGGCAGCGGTAATTTATGCACTGACAGTTTGAGTTTTATGCTCTGCTATTTACAAAAAAAAGCATTACAAACAAACTGCCTCTGATACATTAGTGTATGTGTTCGTTGTAGAGATGCTGTGCATCACAGAGACAGTCTGAACATAAACACTTGAAACACATACATCATTAAATGGCAGTTGTCCTATTTCAGAGAAAAGAAAACTAATTATAAAAGGAACATTTATTTCCCCCAATTTTGTAAGAGTATGGGTGTCTGGAAGGATGCTCCAGCTCCAGTATTGTTTTCCATATCTTTTTTTTATGTCTCAAGCTAAGAATTTGTTTTATGTTGAAATATGTATGTGGTCCAGGACTTGTGTGTGTGTGTTGCATTGTCCCAGTTGTCCTCTGTGGCACCATTTTGCTACCCTTCTCCAAGAAAGCAACAAAATGGAGGGTAGCGGAATTAATTTGAATGTCCATTCTGGATTCTAGGTGTTCATTGTATTACCAGCCCTAGAAAAGTCTACCCGTACACAATCCTCACTGACCTATAGAACCAGATAGGGCTTCTACTTTAATGGGAACCATATGTGTCATACAATAACACTTACAATTATACTGGTGCACCATTTTCTTCATGGTAAAAATAGAATGTGCCCATATAGTTTTGCTTTCCCCCTTTAGATGGCATGAGTTCTGCTTATGGGCCTCACTTCTATAGCTCCAGTCTGGTCCACTGAAAGAAGCTGTGGTTTAGAAAGCTTGAAACAAAAAGAGCTGCGCTGAGTTTTCATTAAAATATATATATTGAGCTAAACATATTAACTACAAGTAGCTGTAGGCAGTTCTCCTCTAGATTTAATTTAAGTCATCTCTATGTTGACCTTCTTCGGAGACCGGCCACACTGGGCAGCACTTAGCGTCATCGTTGTCCAATTAACAGTGGAATTAGGATGCTGGCTGCATCCTAGTAGCACTTGAAGAGGTCTCCTATGCAAGTTCTGTGTAAAATGGTAATGGCAGCAAAAATAATATTGTTCTAAAGTATCAGTTTTAAGAGCTATTTATTTTGTATAGATATGTTCTTAGCTTATGGAACGTTCAGCTTCATTTTTATGCAGATAATGTGTTTTGTGTGTCAGTGGCTTTTCTCTGAATATAGCCCTGGACTCATTTCAAAGTGCTTTAACATATTAAAAAATAGACCACAGGATTTTCAAATCGGCTGCTGAATACAAACACAAAATAAAGCAAAGTTACTTTAACTCTGTTAGAAAAAAAAACAGAATCTGAGACAGAGCCTCAGCTGGTGTGACTCTTTAGAATTACTTCAGAATTAGCCCCAATTTTATCCATCTCAGGGTATTTAAATTCATTACTCTAGGAAGTTTGCATGTCACAACTATTGCCTAAAACAACAGGATTTAGCAGTGACAGCAAGCAAAAAAAAAAAAAGAAAGAAAGAAAGAAGGAAATCACTGTGCTCTTAGGGGCAATTATTTTATCCCGGGCAAAGCTGGTCTTTTTGTGTGTGATAGATCAATAAAAATGCAGTTATAACTATTTAAATTGGACATTGAGGCATTTTATGAGGATATATTTGCCAGACTTGAAATGCAGTTTTTTGGCTTATAATAGCAAAGTTCAATCTTTTTTTTTTTTTTTTCAATCTCTTCATGTAGAAAGTGATTGCCCTTAATATGCCTTTGCAGGATGCCTTTTAGTGCCCTGCCTTCTCCTTCAGCTGCAAGTCATAGTCTTGCCTCACCTCCTTTCTGTGGCTTTGTACTTTACTCAGTGATAATGTAGTGATACATTCCACCGTGGAAGTAACAAATGCATATTTTCTCTCCTGCATTTTGTGACACATTCAAACGATATGTTGGATATACATTCCCATTTGATACTGCATTTGCTCTTTTTTATGTTCTAGACAGTGAGTTGGCTGGCACTGAAATGATGAATATTACAAGGAGAAAAATGTTGCGGGGATTTAGAAAAAAGGAAAACTTTGACAAGAATGAAACAATGCACAAGGTTTAGCATGTTACTCTCACTGCACTGAAATACTGTCATTACAATACCCTCCCCCCGGCCTCTCTTTCTTTCTATATTTCTGTAGCAGATTGTTTTTTGGAAGTACAGTATGTGAAATGCAGACCCTCCAGCTTCCACCGCCACAAGTCTTCCGTTATTATTACACAACATTCCATTGTAGAGTGAGAGCTTAAATATATTTCTTCTCTCTAGGCCTGACACTGTGCATCTCCTGGTGTTTTTGTTTCATTTTATAGGACTTTTCAGTGTGGTTCTGGACAGAAAAAGTGTATATTCCTGGAGAGGGATTGAATTTGTGGGGCAGGGCATACTGATAACATACACTACAGATACACCAAGCCTATGCCTAATGTAACAAACACAAGAGCAAGGCCAGATTCCGGGGCAGGTGACTGCCTGGGGTGCTGGGTTTGGGGGGCACCAGGCTTGGGGTGCTGCTTTGATGCAGCTTGGCAAAGCAAAGTACTACACCGTGGTAATGGACTGCACTTCCGACATTAGTCACAATGAAAAGATGTCATTTACAGTGAGATTTGTTGACAACGAGGATGGCTGTATCCAAGTAAAGGAACATATTATCTGCTTCTGGTCTGTGGACTACTCTACTGGAAAAGGCCTAACAGAACTGTTTATGAACATTTTGAATGAGGTAAAATAAAGCTTCAGGACTGCCATGGCCAAGGCCACAACAATGGGGTGAACATGAAGGGAAGAAACAGTGGCATCCAGGCAAGGATCCTTGTGCTGAATCCAAGGATATACGTCCTGTTTTCAGCATCAGCTATCAGGTGGAAGATCCTCATGGACAATGTTACAAATCTGACCGTGAAGCCGCTAAGTGATATTCGCTGGGAAAGCCGCATTGACAGTGTAAGGACTGTGAGGTACCAAGTGACTGAGGTTTACAATGCCGTGGTGGAACTGGCACAGTCGATTATAGCCGACACTAGAATCCGACACGAAGTGCAAAGCCCAGCAAAAAGATCACTGACTTCAAATTTTGGGTCTCAATTGTAAACCAGGCATTACAAACTCAGTCAATGAGAAGCTGCCTTGATTTCATTGTGGCCTACAGAGACAACAGATATGAAGATGCCATCATTGCTGCCCAAGAAATGGCGGAAAACTTAGACTTGAGCCTGTCTTCAAGGAAACTCGTATTCACCGGAAGAAGAGACAGTTTTGGTTACAGGGGCAGAGATGAGGTGATGGGAAGCTCAGAAGAAAAATTCAAGAGGGAGTTTTTTGCTCGCTCGTTTACACTGCTCAAGTATCCATCAGGAAAAGGTTTGGAGCACCACAAAAAGACCTGGGTTTTTTTGTATGACCTTAGTAAGCTACCAGCGGACAGGAAAACACTCTTGAAAAATTGTTCAGATCTTCACTGGACGCTGAAGGGAATGTTCGGACATCAGTGATAAAGAACTGTATGTCAAATTGGACTATATCCATCATATTTTGCCACACGGGAAGCACTCTCCACTCCAAGTTTTCTAATTCATTCATGATGAAGAACTGAAGGATACTTTTCCTAATGTGTGGATAGCTTGGAGGATTCTGCTCATGCTGCCAGTCACAGTCGCGAGTGGTGAGTGCAGCTTTTCAAAGCTCAGGCTCATTAAAACATATCTTTGATCCACGATGGCCAACGAGAAACTGACATGGCTTGCTATTTTATCGCTTGAAAGTGCCATTGGCCAGGCTTTGGATCTCTCTGGCACTGTGCTTCAGTTCACGAGGGAAAAGGCAAGAAAAGCAACCTTTTGAACTAAAGGACTAGGGTTAACATTCTAAGGCTGTCAACTACTGTAACATTATTTAATACTGGTCCACCCAATGTTGGTGTCCCATTCAATTTCTTGATGTTAGTACGTTTCAGTTATTCTTAAAATTAAAAAGTTTCTATAAGCTTAGAGGAAACCATTTTTTTTATTTGCTTATATATGGCATGAATAAATACAGATTTACAGATCCTAGCATGCAAACTTAACATCTTATAGGAAACGGATAAATGATGCATGCAAATTGTGCATTGAAGTCATGAAATGGGCTACAAATGCAATAAAAAATAAGGTATTCAAAAGTTTAACAAATGGAGGGGGGGCGCCATTTGGTCTAGGGCTGGCCCTGAACAAGAGTTTCTTTCATTTGTTCTAGAATGGCTAGCAGCTACTCTTTCTGTCACCACCATCAAAAGTATTGCTTGTTGCCAAAAAGAAACACAGTAGGATTTACCTTTGATAATCTCCATACTTGGCCATATCAGTTTAATGGTACTAATTCTACAGTGGGACTCCTTTTACTGAGACCCCACTATTGTTACTAGCTAAATCAGTATATTATTGGACACACTTTATATTCAGCGTACATTTATATGTAGTTTACATAAAGGGAGACATTAGCACATCTGAAGAGGAGGATGGATAGCTCAGTGGTTTGAGCACTGGCCTGCTAAACCCAGAGTTGTGAGTTCAATCCTTGAGGGGGACATTTAGGGATCTGGGGCAAAAATTGGGGGTTGGATGAGATGATCTCCTGAGGTCCCTTCCAACCCTGATATTCTATGATTTATTGATGGTTATAACCCATGGTTATTAGCAACCTGTTGTACTCTAACAAGTGATTAATAAATGGTTAATAATTTATTAATCCTTTATAAACTTTATTAATGTACCCGTTATATAAAGTGTGACCATTATATCTAGTCCTCATAAAAAATTATTAAACCTTTTTATTGTGACAATTATAAAGAATATTTTACTGTGTGCTCTTCAGCTTCAGAGTGCATTATCCTAAGTGTTTGTGCAGCACCTCGCACAATGGGGCTCTGATTTCAGGGCTTTTGGGCACTATTGTAATATAAATATTGATAATTCATCATCCCAGTAAGCTTTGTTAATGTTTGAGTAAGTGAACAATGCTTTACAAAATTCAGTCATTCACAGTGGGTCTCCGGGAATGTACTGGGAACTAGTGAGGTTCTGCTCTATGCTTTATATGTTACTTTTATATTTACCTTGGGACAGATTTCCATTCTTCAGATATCATCCTCTGAAACATGCATGTCTTTGAAATGCAACTGGTTTGAGACAATTCTCCAAAAACTTAATGCAAATTATTTGTGGGGAATAAATTTGTAGCACAGAGCCAGTCTAAGTAACTGGGCTCTCCATCATTGGGTTCCTCTCAGGCTCTAGAACCAACAGATCAAAGTGGATGAGTTAAGTATGGTACATCCTCTGCTTGACTTCAGACTTCTTGCATGCTGTCTCCCTGGACTTGATCAATCTGGCCTCCTTGCTATTTTTGTATAACTTAACGGAGCGGAGGACCCTCTGATTTGGGCCATGGCACCAGGCAGTCCAAAAGAAGCAAAGACATCTGTCCTTTTAAACCTGACAAGTTTTTTGGGGGAGGGCTTGGATTAAATTTCTCAGGGCTTCCATGTTGTGCCTTAAAAGCATGTATCATTCCCATGCCAGGATAGCTGAATTCCTTGCAGATACCCTTTTTAAGTCCTACTACAAAGCCAAGAGACTCATCCAAAGAGCATTGAAGCCAATGAGAACCTTTCAGTTTCCAAGTTTCCAGAAGCAGAAATCCTGAGGAACAGACTAAAGCTACCAGAGGTCCAGCAAGCCAGCTAAAAAGAAGTTATGGTATTAGGGAAGCAAGCATCCCCACTGTGTACATGGGTGGAAGAGGATGCTCCACTTTTCCACCAGCCATGGAGCAGTTTGCAACGCACCATTGGATACTCTCTGTAGTGTAGTTACCAGCTGGGGAATGGAGCTAGCTTCCACAGTGTAATAAGGGGAAGCAGCCCTGAGTCCAGGCTGCTGGTCTCCTCGGCAGGAAGTCAAAATGCAAGGTAAGGCCAAAATCTCCCTTTTCAAGTTAACAGTGATGTATATTCACATATATCTGTTCTGCTCTAGGTCTTTGAATTTTATACATCAAGACTTTAGTTTTTTTAATGGTGCCTGGGAGTTACTGTATGCACACAATCCCTTTGCTTTCTTAATTGGATTGGTGCATTCAGCTACTGCGAATTGCATTGAAAATACACATCAGTGTTTGTTCCTGCTGTGGGTAGGGGTACAATTGCTGTAATCAGCCTCACTGTAACACTCCCACAGTACCTCTACTAAATCCAGTCCAATTTGCTGACCAACCCGTAAAAGCCACTCTGTCTGCAGGAGAACAAGCCTGGCAGTATTGAACAGGCCAAAAAAAGATTAAGGGCTAGATTTGTTTTTTCTTTCTGTCTTATTTTTTTTCCTGGGAAAGCTAAGGGAAGCTAAGTGCATTATCTCCATGGCATTTGGGAATGGGAGCATCCAAAATACTCAGCCTTTTATCAACTTGTCAGATTTGAGCACCACAATTTCTCCTACTGCACAATGTAAGGGCTTGCAAAGTCTGTGCTCTGCGCAGCAAGCAAGGAAAAGCCCACTTCCACCCGTGTTGTTTCGTAGCCTTGTGTGGAAGAACTGCTTCAGCACAGTCTGTGTGCTGATGCTTTATAGTCTGCTGCCTTCGTTTCCTCTGATGCTGATGTCATGGATACTGGTGTCTGATGAGACAGAGGGCGTGCGCTGGTTCTTCACATTCCAAGATAAAGAAAATCAATTTCACTGCCTAAAAGAAGGAACTACTGGTGCAGAATTTCATTGAGTACTACAAGTCACTTCTATGGCATGGGAGTGTTAAAAGAGGATCCATTCTGTGCTTGAAGATCTTGCTCTGCATGGCTGCCCTGGGGTACTACAAAAGGACCTAGGGAATTCAAGCTTAAATAGGACGTGAGGCATCTCTTGCACTATCAATAATACATGTTCATTTAAGAAAAATGTAGAACAAGATCATACGAATGTCTGATAGTGAGGAAAAGCACAGTTATGCCACATTGGAGAAACAGTTTGGAAACAGTTCAGCAACATGGGCTAGATCCACCAAGGGACTTAAATGTTTGCGTTGATCATGTTGTGCCCTAAGAGCATGTAGCATTCCCATGCCAGGATAACTGAAATCCTTGCAGATGCCCAGTACTTGTTAGGCACCTTGCCATCCAATGGAATCCACAGGCCTGAGTTCGGCACCAAGGGTCTCTATATAGGACATGGGGAGAGTTATGGAACTAAGCATGGGTTCCACAAAGCCAGCACACGGAGCAGGGAGCTGCCTACGCTAGCCAATAGGAAATGCCTAATGTGCTAATACCTCACCCAGGCTAAGTTTCCTTCTCAAAGGGCATCTGGGAACTCCCTTCATAGGAGAACCTGCTGGTGGCATAAAGCCAAAAATAACACCGTCTACACCACTGAGCCTTACCCCATCTCTGAGCAGGGGGCATTCCAGAGTGAGCCGGTTGTGGGCTGAAGACATGAAGGGGAGTGGCCAGAGCACACTGTGCTCCTCGGCCACTGGAGCAATACCTGGTCCCAGTCAATGGGACTACACAGCTGTGTCAGTTTAGGCCTGTGATTAGGTCTCTGGCTGGATCGGGGCCTAGCACACAAACCTTCACTAGTTCTGTCAGCATTTGCTTTCTTTTTAATCACTTCTCACTCGTTGGCGAGATGGCAAAGACAAGTCGACATGGGGCCTTTGAATGAGCTGAAGGAGGAGGCGCAGGGAGTGGGTTTGCAGAGGGCATACAAAGCATTAGGAGCAGTGGGGAAGATGGCAGAGGGATTAGTGAGAGACGGGAATGAAGGGGCATCAAGGTTTAGCAATTACTGACAGAGCAGAAAAGGCGGGCCAGTTAAATGTCTCAAGGGGTGAGAGGGAGGCGATGGTACATGATTAAAATGATGGGCAAGTGATTTGAGCACCAAGAGGCAAAATTAATATCAAAAGATCTGAGGGAAAGGGCCTGCAGTAGTGGATTGGGAAGATAACAACTGTGTGGATATGATAGGTAGACTATGAGATAGGAAGATATCCTATTTAGAGCACATGCATTTTAAATTTTTGACTATTTTATAACAGAACACGTAGCCCTTTTCTTGGAAAAGGAAGGCAACCAATTCAATTCTTTACTGCAGTAGGAGGGTTAACATCGGGAGAGGGGGGACGTGGGCACAAGAGAAAACTCCCCAGAGTAAATACAGGCATTATAGTTTGAGCCAGGTACATCTGTGTGTTAATCATTAGTAAGTTTAGATGGAATTTTTCTTGTAGGCAACTCCACTAGCTCCCAGGCAATATCAATCCGAGTTTCTCTTCCATTTCTGCCCAGCTGTAAATATCCTAGTGAGATAAATGTAAAAAGAACAAAATTTTCTGTTTGGTTGGCGGGGGGGTAGTGGGCCGGGGGGGGGGGGGGGGGGTACAAGGCCAAACCTCAAACAAGAAAAAAGGGGGAATTATCAGATTAAATCTTTTAATTTGAGCGTTCGTTTGAGCAGAACAGTTACGCTCTTTCCATAGTATATGCATTTTATCTGTTAAATGTGTAACAATCTTCCCAGACTCCCTGATTAAGTTGATAAATATGGTGATAAGATCAATCACTGTTTGTATCTGTATTTCCTCATACACTGCACTCTATCAGACTTGTTAATACCGAGCTTGCTGCATATTTTATCATTGTGTGTTGGTAACCATAGAGTTAGATTTATTGTACTTTGGAGTGATGGAAGAGTAGTCATGTGTGAGCTGCACTATCATAACAAATGGACTACTATAGTTCTTTTGTTTCACTGGATCTTGGATTGAATATTCAAATAGCATATAAATGTTTCAAGTAACAGTAAACACTTGGCAGAGTAATTGGGTGTGAAGCCTAAAGTAATGTGAGTGCCGTGGCTCACCGGTCCCAGGGATGTTTGTTACAGCTCTCTCATTTTAAAAAATAACTCTTAAGGAAACAGAGAGCAATAAAACAAGAAAAATAAAGAACTTGCATTGCAGCCAAGATGCAACCCTGTCTTTCCTTTCATAAAACAGATCCATGACTGTGTAGCTGTTTCTGCACTCTGCATGCCGGGAGTGGGGGGGAGGAATGCTTACCCGAGCCCAGCCCCTGTGAACTTCCCAAACTGATATTTGAAATTCACACTCAGATATGCCTACGGCTTGTTTACTCGGGTGGTCCTTGTACAACTTGTGTGCACTGTACATGACTGCAGCTTGGTGAATACACTGTTGTAAAATAACCAATAAACAATACATTGTTATAGATAATGTAAAAACATCCCACTAACTATATGCCTTTTCAAAAGCACCTAAATTGACTATTTTGAAAAGTGACTAAGATCCCATCTAAATGAACACTTATGTCTCATCTACACTTAAAAGCCTGGTCAACATAACTTCAGTGCTCAGAGGTGGGGGAAAATTCACACCCCTGAGTGCCATAGCTATGCCAACCTAACCCCCCATGTAGACACAATTAGGTTGGTGTAAGAATTAGCTAGCACTGCTCTGAGAGTGTGAGACAGAAAAACAGTGAAAGAAAAACCACTTCTGTCGCTGGGGAAAGCATCTACACCAATGGTGGGCAACCTGCGACCCATCAGAGTAATCTACTGGAGGGCCACCAGACAGTTTGTTTATATTTGCACGGCCACCCGCAGCTCCCAGTGGCCGTGGTTTGCCGTTCCCAGCCAATGGGAGCTGCTAAAGCGGTGGCCAGCACATCCCTGCAGCCCGCGCCGCTTCCCGCAGCTCCCATTGGCCGGGAACGGTGAACCACGGCCACTGGGAGCTGCGGGTGGCTATGCAAATATTAACAAACTGTTTGGCAGCCTGCCAGCCTGATGGACCGCAGGTTGCCCACCACTGATCTACACTACAGCATTATAGTGGCATAACTGCAGCACCATAGCTGTTCCACTGTAGCACCTGATGTGGCCTTAGTTTGCAGCAAGCTGGGGTGTAATTATATCCCTCACTAGCCTGCTGTGTCAGTGTGGACCCTGGCTGCTGCGCACTGAAAGTTCCCTGCTGCACTCTGACCTACCCCCACTTTGAAACAGGAGTAGATTAAAGAGCACTTGGGAACATTTAGTGCCTAGCAGCAGGGTTCACCTGGACACTTAGGCTACATCTACACTCTGAGATGGGGTGTAATTCCCCTGCTTGTGTACCTATACTTGGGTTAGCTCACATGGACCTAGCAGTGTAACTGCAGTTGCATGGGTAATGACAGTGGAGACATGGCTTAGCCTTGCTAAGTATGTACCCCCTGGTTCCAGGGGGCTAAATCCTCTGCATGGCTAAGCCATGCCTCTGCAGCCGCTAGTGTGGCTACACTGCTATTTATATTCGCTCTAGCTTGATGAGAGCGGGCACGAACATGTGTACAAGAGTGGGATGGGTTTACACCCATGTTGCCATGAACAAAGCGTTCATTTACAACACATAGGAGCCAGGATTTCAAAGGCATTTAGACACTTAAAGATAGGTGTGTAATGGGACTTATAAAAGCACCTACATGAGTTAGGTGCCTCTCTCCTAGGGAAATCAATGGGAGTTAAGCAGGTTAGGCACCTAGGTGCTTTTAAAAATCCCATTAGGTGCCTATCTGCACCTGTAGGTACGTAAATATCTTTGGAAATCTTTTCCTAGCTGCCTGGGACCCACTGAGACTTTTGAAAATGGGACTTTGAGCTTAAGGGTGTATCTACACCGCAACTAGACACCCATGGCTAGCCCATGTGAGCTGGCTCGGGCTCGCGGGGCTCGGGCTAAGAGGCTGTTTAAATGCAGTGTAGATGTTCAGGCTGGACCCGAGCTCTGGGATCCTCTCCCCTCATGGGGTCCCAGAGCTCGGGCTGCAGCCTGAGCCCGAATGGCTGCACTGCAATTAAACACCCCCCCCCCCGCCCCCATGAGCCTGAGTCAGCTGGCACAGGCCAGACTTGGGTTTTTAATTGCAGTTTGGACATACCCTAAGTCACCTCGACACTTTTGAAAACCTTATTCACAGTACAGTGTGAAGTTACCCCATATCTGAGAAGTTTGTGTGCAAATTAAAAGGCAGTTAGGAACTTCAATAATATTGATTACCTTCCCTCAGTTTCTAATGTAATCTTTACATTGTTACTCTTTTGACATCTTTACAGAATAGCAGATAGACTTTTAAAAAAAAATCAGTATGTGCTATTAGTTTCATTCTCTTTTCCCGAATACTCTTCACTGGTACAGTAGCAAGTCCATGTGGTTCCATAGAGTTTGCAAAGTGGTATAACTGAATCTAGTACAATAGTCCAATCATAATCTTTGAAGTGTGTTTTAACGATTATACTGTGCAATAGACAGGCACTTATTCCTACGCACCACGTCCAAACTTTTTTTTTTGTAACAGTTAGCAAGACATGGGATGCCAAGTTGACTTCACCACTCAAATGATGTGTAAATTAATGTTCCTCTAAGGTAGCTTTTACTAGTGTAACCAAAACAAGCAGCTTATTCTACATTATGACAGGATCATATGTTTCACCTTCCAACAATGTGCCAGGATAAATTACAACAGTATAGGCAGACTCAACCTACCAACCATCTCCATTTAATGTAAACGTCCCAAGCATTACTCTTAAAGGAAGATTCCTCTTGGCAGGTTATTATGCACAGTTTACACTGCATGTTAGGAATTGCGCTGCCCCATCATACAGTATGGGCAAGGACATTCCCTCCATTGATGTTTGATATTGACAACCAAATACGCTTTTGGCCAGATTCCAACCAGCAGCTTATGATTTGCAACGAAATCTAAACATCCTTTTGCCACTCTTTGATGTAGTATTCTTTAGATGCATGGCTAAGAGGTGCGTTTTCTTCTGCTTTCCGTGTTTTGTCATTTGGTATTCATCTGGCAGCTCTTAACTAAGATATAATGGCCAATAGTCCTTGCAAAATTCCTGATCTTTTGTTGATACTGCTTCATAGTCCTACTGGTATAACAGTGTTCACTTCTTATGTGCTAATATTGGGAAGAATTTTAATAGTTATGAGCTGCCTAATTTATCATTGAGCCATTCAATTTTATGTGTAGAAACACTGTTATTGTCTGAGATGCTCATCCGAAGCAAGGTTGAGTCTTTGGTGTAGGTCACTGCTAGTGGCCTATTTATTGCTATCACAATTCTATTTCATTACCTTCACAAAGTCCCTCACAATGGCATTTTTAAACCAGGGTTTATCCAAGCTATGAATTAGACAAATTCTCTCCAAGCCCAGACATCACTGTAATTTATTTTTGATTCGTCAGAGTTCCTTGATCCTTGTTCATACAAAAATCATTTCAAAAGGCACAGAAATGAATAGTGTAACACAGCTGAAAAAAGCCCATCAGCCAGCTAAGTGTCTGTAACTGAGGAATGGCCCAAAACCTCCAATCCGATCAGTCCGGGAGTATGTGGAGAAGTCTGGATTTGGATCCAGACTTTGCTATATTTATAGTCTGCCAAACCAAACCTCCTGATCTGAACATACCCAAACTTGGTTTAAAACTAGATCCGCACTCAAATTTTTAAGTCAGATCCGTATCTCCTCTTAACAAGTATTGATGCTGAAATTTTCTCAGCTCTTACTTGCAACAGTCTGTGCTGGAAACAGACTTCTTCTCCACTTGAGGGTCAGGTTGTGACAGTTGTATAAACAACGTTCCTTTAAGAGCTGCAAAAAACAAACAAACGGGTCGTAGATGCATTTTATAAAGTAGCAAAGGTGTAATGTGCTTGTTAGTAAGAAAGGGGGATCTACTGCAAAACTTCTCTTTGATTTGTGACATAATGAATCCGCTGTCTAATACAGTATTTGCATAGGAGCATAAGATTATAATGGGGGAAGAATGTGCTTCCATATATTTGTCTTTCAGTGCTGGATATAAATCTAGCAATCTGTCTTGAGCCCATTCATGGTATATTCCATAGTTTGGGGTTTCAATCCCATCATGCATCATAAGCTCAGAGGTGTAAACTGGATCATTGCTTGGAGGAAAGACCTCCAAATTCACACAATGAAGAAGCAGGTTGTAATGTCAGTGAGATTCTGTAGGTGGCATGCTGAACAGTGTTTGAACTGAGTGGGTATAGATGTCTGTCCCTGATCCTCACTTCTCACCTCTGTCCATGAGCAAAAATAGGGTGAAATGTCAAAAGTGAATGAATCTGAGGATGCACATATACAGAATGTGAGTAAAGAATCATAAATTATCATTTCTATTATCATAAAACTCATTTAAATTTCAGAGCATTAAAAACACTCACTATTTGATTACTGCATTTTTTGGTGTTCAGAATAAATAAAAGGAAATTAACTACATATTGATATATGAGACATATTCCAGATGCAAGGGCAATTAAAATTGTGGTTACCAAAGGGTGAGATGCTGATGAAGACAGACTTTGTTAATGAAAATTCTCAAAGGCAAAAGAGTTGTTTGCACAGGTAGTTTGAGAAACAAAGTTTTGATAAAGGTTAGGTAGAGAAATAAATATTTTCTAACATGGTTGACTGAAGGTCAGATAGCAAGAATAATTGTACAGTATTTGAGGACAATCCAAGCGGCATAAAGTTTGACTTTTTTAAAATGACATTTGTCTAAGGCATACTGCATTAACATTTGTGATGAATATGTATTTCTATTCACAGTTTGATTACTATAATCACTTGTGAATATTTCTTCAAAGGAATAATATTTATCATTATTTAAACATTACTTTTTATATATGTTTTTAGGAAAAGACATGCACACTCTTGCTAAAAGGACCAATGCATGGCACAACAAGAAATTAATGTGTGTTAATAATTGTAAGATTACAGCATGCATTGAAATTACATTTTTAGGTCCTCAAACCAGAACTGCAGTATATAGGGTCAAGTTTCTGCAGTTTTGAAACTCCTCAGCTGCTGATAGGTGGATAAAAGTTTTCCTGTGTACAGTATTTAAAATAAATGCATTATGGTGCTGCTCTGACTGGCTAACTATTGTAATAATTATGCTTAGAAAGCCATATCCCCCCTCTTTTACCCAGATGGTAATTCCACAACACCTTAATTTTTAATTCTGCTAGTGTATTATTTTTACTTGGAATAACTAATACATCTTAAAATCAAAATCCTGTTTCGTTTGACTGCTAGCTTACTATTGTATTCACTTCATTAAGTAGGATTATAAAAGAGATGCTCTCTGTAAGACAATATGGCAGTACTTTTGTTGTAATATTTCTATGGATAGTGTGTCAATACTGTTTATAGCAGATATATATGGATCTTTAAACTATAGCAACAAAACCTTGACCTACACAGTAGTGCTTGATCTGATGAAATAAATTCAGGATTACAAATTAGAAGGTCATGAGTTCAAATCCTGTCCTTGCTTCTGATTCACTGATACAGCCTTGACAATTCATTTTCCTATTCTGCTTCAGTTTTATTATCTGGAAAATAATATTTGCCTACCTCACATGCGTGTTGTGAGGATAAATTAGTTAAAGTGCACCATTTAACCCTACATAACTGTCAAGTGTTATTCATCATAAGGTGAAGGATTTCTGATATTGAATGATAGGAGAACATCTGTTATGACATACACTCCTTTGTATTGTAAGCAGTATATTCTCTGTGGGTCTGAGTGCAAAGCAGGTCCTCATGTAACGTATATATAACATGATGCCAGGCTAAACTGTGCCATTGAGCCCCCACTCCCACAGAAACCTTAAAAGCACAGTATTTCAGGGGTCCCTGGGAGCTGACTGGTGTGGAGAAAGGCAACAACCATGACCCCTCGCACACTCTTCTGCATATAGAAGGCCAGCAACATCACTACCCCTGAACAGTTCTTGTGTTCATGGAGCAATGGTGAGATCCACTGCACCGTCACTGCCCTGCGCTCCCAGAGACCAGGCACAGTCAATCCCTCTCTACCTGTTAAACACAATGGTTTAACAAAAACAGCAAGAACAAAACCCTACTACTCAAACACCTCTCTAAGGTTCATTAACGTGGTGATTTTTTATCTTCCATCTTTCTCCGAATGGTACAATAGGCTAAATTTCTCCCTGATGTCCTACCTTTGCCACCAGCAAAATTACACCAGGAATGAATCTGGCCCCATGAGTCTGGCACTTACTAAGCCAGTGCATCCTATCCCCAACTGAGAGCTACCCGAGTCAGGGTTTTGTACACCCTGTCTTTGAGAACCCATTCTTCCTGCAGTGCAGCTCAGCTGTCTTGTCCAGGTTATCTGCTAACCTCCTAATTGCTAACTGCATGATTCCTAATCCCCTTTTTGCTTAGATAAATATATAAACATAGTCAGATATATTATTTTACATGTAGTAATTAGCATCATCAGTTGAGCCCTAGCCGGGGATATTTTTCCCCCTTTGATTTTGTATATTGTAGGTTAATGTCATGAGCTAAACCCACAAGATACAGTTTCAAGCAGAGTTTCTTCCCAAATTTTATCTTATGCACATTTCTACACTGTCCTGTGTATCTACTGCTCAACTGCTGTGCCTTATGCCTGCCTAAACTATAGTTTTTATGACTTCTCCAGTCTCAGGACCCAAGGGGAAAAAACGGAATAACAATTAAATAAGTCTTATCTGTACAGCTGATCTTGTTCCAGAAATGTATCCACAAATTTTGAAGACATTCCCAGTTTCTTCCAACAAGACAAGCTCATAGCCTGGTTCCAAACTAAAATAACTCTTCAGCCTTGCTCCCTGAGGATCTTTCCCTAGGTTAGCTTCAAATAACCAGTACACCTAGGGCCCTGTTCAGGTCCTTTTTCTCAATCCTTACTCCCAATTGTGGTCACATTGGAATCAGCCGAATGATGCATGCGGATAAAGGTTTCATACTGCTGAAGAAAATGCATTCCAAAATGGCTCCAGTACAGCACTTCTTTGGCTGTCCCATAATACTTTATTCTGAGTTCCCTGATGTCGATGGCAGTTTGGCCTGATTGAGTGCAGAATTCAGGCCACACAAAGGAATTGTGGTTGGGGAGGAATATTGCCGGATTTGAATTCCAAGGTGTGGTATTCTGCTGGGCGTTGTAGGCAATTGTCTTTATTGCCCCGCTCTGGACTTCGTAACGTGAGCCCTGAGCTCATCCTAAGCTTTGCCAGATAAAGGTTCCTGTGATTTAAACAATGTTATTTTAATCTATTTTTATTTGGAACGTTAACAGCTGCAAATTTAATTAAATTTATTAGGCTAAAGAAGCTTTAACATTTAATAGTTCACATTTAATATGGCTTTCCCTGTGGGAAGGCTGTTCTCCACTACCTCGGAAGCCCATGGCTTCCAGACCTCTGCATCCTCCAGTGACAGAATGCCCTTAATGCTACCTCTGCCAGCTTTCTGTTCGCATCAGTAGCAAGAGTTCTCGACATTCTCGGCAGTAAGTACTCTGGGAATACCCTGCAGCCCCTACCCACTGGATAGCACAGTGCTCTTCACTTTCTGTCACTTCGCAACCCATATTATTATTTCCCTTACTGGTTTCCTGGGCTACTTCTGCTGTCTTCCCTGGGCAGTCATTACCTGCTTGTTTTGTTCTGTTTTTCCCTCAAACACAGCAAACAGAGTCTGCTTTCAAAGAGTGTCTCAGCCTGGATTATTCCAAGCTGCATTCAGAAAACTATAAATTACTCTATCATTACTGTGCCCTTGAAAACATTTAAATAAAGAATCCCATGACAAAGATTAAAAACATGGAGTTACCCCTTTCATAAACCCTGGATCATAAAATGGGTTCAAGATATAAACCACATTTTCCCACCAGCATGAGAGTTGTATCCAAATGACAAGGCCAGTTACATCACATCTTCATCTGGCCTTGATCCTCACAGTCTTTGGGCCTAGTTCTCCTCTGTATCACTCTAGTTTATACTGGTGCAGCTCCATTGGAAGCACTGGCGTTGCACTGACTTAAATCTGGAGTAATGCAGTGGTGACTGAGGCCCTGTATTATCAAAAAAATGCAGATTAAAGTGAGCTGCAGTCAGTAAGAAATAGTGACTTTTGAGCATCCATATTTCTTTTTTTATACACACCATTCCATGCAGTGGATCTGAAATCCTGCGTGTTTAGCTGTATCCCTTCCTGAACAAATACAGACCAGATGGTTCCTGTAAACTTTTTTTCAGCTGACAAGGCAAGACAAGTTCACTTTCACTCATCTGAATTGGCATATCTGTTTGTGAGGATTTTTGTGTTTATGGACGACCCGGGCAATAACGTAATTCACGATGAAAGAGACAATAGGCATAATAAATTAGTGGTATAGAAGGTGAAGGAAAAAGATCACATAAGGGTTTATATGCTTCCCATTCTAGCAGTTTGTGTGACATCAGAATAGCAGTGCATAGTCTACCATATGCAAGTTATTGGTGCATTTCAAATGACCAGGTAAGAAACAGTTGAAGTGAGATTATTCCATTTTTTATTTAATAATTCAAGCTGCTGAGCTTAAGTAAATATAATTAGAATAAAAGAGCACTGCAGGGCCGAGGCATTTGCTAAGACTCGTATTCGTGTCCAGCTTGGCAGAGATCCCTTGCTTGTTCTGCTTCTTTACAGAAGTATTAATCATACATGAAGCATATAAACTTATGTTACCTTTTCCTTTCGCCTTCTGTATGCAAAACACGCCTGCCCTTCCTCCTCTGCTCTGATGCATGCATTATTTTACTCAAGTCTAACAATATTAGATAAATGCTTTTCCTTATTGGTGTTTAAACTAGTGCTGAGTTCAGAGGTAAGTAACCAGAATATCCAAATACAGCTAAACTTCTAGTGCTCTGAGTAGATTTTTAGGTGTAAATACACATCATAAAGTTCATATTTGACATTAAGGGGAAACTTTCACAAGGGTGGCCTCATTTCTCTGGCTCAGTCTACATCTGCCGATTATGGGTCTGCATTTGGGTGCCTGCAGTTCAGTTGTGGGCCCAAATCATAGTTCTTCACCTCTAGGTAACTGATTGTTCATGCAAATCAGGAGTTAGAAGCACCAGAACACAGATTTGTATGCACAATTCATTTTTCTGGCCCACACATGTTGTATTCATGTTTCCCATCGGAAAATATGTCCCTTAAAAAATCCCTAACACTTACCAACACAGAAGAAAAAGGGATTGCAATTTAATGCTTCATTTCTGAGGTCTAGGATTTCCTTCATATTGTCCATTAAGAGGATCAGTGATTTAAAGTAATGTTTGTACTAATTTCTTTGGTGCCAATCATAAAGAGTTTCATGCTATGATAGAGATGGTCCAGTATGGTCCATTGGGCAGAAAGAAGAAAAATGCCCTCCATGATACTATTGTATATGCGCTTTTCAGTGATCATTGCAATCTGATCAAGAATAAGTTCAATCATGTAGTATGTGAAATTCCATCTGGTTGAATAAGCTGTTCAAGCAGAAGATTTTTGCTTAGCTGGATTTGGGAAAGAGACTCACATGCTTTGGTAAACTGATGGAAGTGGGTGAAATGTCGTCTTTATCTGTCTCAGTAGCGCTGGCTGAGAAACACCCACCTCAGAAGGGATGGTTCATAACAGTAGCTAAAATATAGTCTTTGCTTTCCCTTTAGAAGAGTGAAGATACTGGTTTTGTTTGTGTTTTAGTACGGCCAGAGAAGGAAGTGTGGCTGCAGCGCTGGGATTGCAGAGGGTGCAGCTCTGATGGAGACCTTTGGACTATTTAAAATGCATAGACAGCTGTAGTGGCAGATAATCCATTCCTGGCCTTTGCTTTATCTTTTTGGGGTCCTGTTTCAGCAAAGCACATACTTAAAGATAAGCACATGAGTAAGTGTTTTGCTGAATAGGAGTCTAGCTACTTATGTTTGTTTTGTTCAGTTCATAAGAAAGGCTACTTCTGCCTTTGCCTCCTGCTCAGTCAGTTGATAATGACAAGGGTTTGATTTTGGATATCACCAATATCTTTAGAACCGGCGGAAGCATCCTGACATTGGCTGGTTTGAATGTTAAGCTTCGGTCCGAGTTAGAGGATGAGAAGAAGGTCTTTCTTATGAGGGCTTAGTAGTGGTATCAGTGAACACATTTTAAAAACATGTCCTATCGCGGTCACCTACAAGAGCATTATTTCAGGTTTCAGAGTAACAGCCGTGTTAGTCTGTATTTGCAAAAAGAAAAGGAGTACTTGTGGCACCTTAGAGACTAACCAATTTATTTGAGCATAAGCTTTTGTGAGCTACTGCTCACTTCATCAAGAGCATTAGTTTCTCTTTGCTCAGCTCATATTTACTTTCTTTGATTAACTCTTATATGGAACAGCTGAACTGAAACAAATTGGCAACAAAACCTTTCCCAAATGGCTTGCTCATTGACCCAAACTGAACTGGAAACACTAGTTGCCCATTAACTACTTATGAGCGCGACTCAATGCCTACAATACCAATAGCCACAAAACTGAGCAAGACACCCTGTAGCTGGCTGGCTTCCTTCTGGGGTTCACAAAATTAGAGCCATTCATGAGTGCTAGACACCTGCCCTCTGTTATATTCGAATATCTTTTGTGAAACACTCACGCTAAAATAGATTTATCTGGAAGGGAAAAAGTGATTACAATGCCTCACTCATGGATGTGCAAGGAACTGGGAGTGACATTTCCCCATTCATTCCCTAACAGTGAGATCCCCATGGACAATCACATTTTCTACTGTTGCTAAGTTAAACAAAGAAACAATCAGTGACTGAAATAAGAAAAACAAAGAAAACCTTTTTAAAAATAGCCCTGCTGCTAAATATAGCAGCATCCACAAGGATAGAGTACAACTGAAGTCGGGAACATGTTGTTCTTGCAAATGTCTCATAATGGCTAAGGATGTACATTACAGTAAAATGCTGCTGAAGACAATAGGCGTAGAGAGATGTTGAAGGGTAGGGAATAGTGAATGCTGTGTTTTCAGGGAACTGGCTGATGGTTTCTTGAAAATGTGGAAGAGGTGAGTTTTGTGCTGTTTCTATAAAGCAATGGAGACTCAGTCAGGTGTGGGGAGGTAGGTAGACTTTCCCAGGAGGAGCAAATGATAGTTTGTGAGTGAGACGAGGAAGAGAAGGACCAAGAAGAGGACCCAAATGGCAAAGCACAGAAAGAAATCATGGGAGGGATGGAGAGATGAGAGGGGAGTATTGCCATAGAGGTTCCTGAAGATAAGTTCAGAGGGGATACAGAAGTAGAGGGGAATCCATGGAATTCTTTCATGCTGTGAGCAATTGATTATGTTTACATGTATCAGAGAAAAGTTGTTGAATAACTCTCCCCACTCCTCACACTTCTTTGAAATGGCAACTGCTGGACAAAACACACATGTGCACACACACACAGAGAATTGGGTATACCACACATGAAAGGGCTTTCTTGTAATATATCCTCTTTTTGATTAAGTCAGATAAGGCCTAATAGAGCTTCATCTGAAATCAGGAAGTGCAGAGACCAAACTGTATGGGTAATGTGAACATAAGACCAGCCATACTGGTAAGACCAATGGTCCATCGACTCTTGACTTCCGAAAGTGGCCAATGCCAAGTGGTTCAGAGGGAATGAATAGAACAGGTAATCATCGAGTGATCCATCCCCTTCACCCATTCCCAGCTTCTGGCAGTCAGAGGCTAGTGAATTCCAGAGCATGGGGTTGCATCCCTGACCATCTTGGCTAATAGCCAGTGGTGGACCTATCCTCCATGAACTTCTCTAATTCTATTTTGAATCCCATTATAGTTTTGGCCTTTGCAACATCCTATGGCAACAGGTTCCACAGGTTGACTATGCATTACATGAAGAAGTACTTCCTTTGTTTGCTTTAAACCTGCTGCCTATTCATTTCATTGGTTGACTCCTGGTTCTTTTGTTACAAAAAGGAGTAAATAACACTTCCTTAATTCAATTTCTCCACACCAGTCATGATTTTGTAGATCTCTATCATTGCCTCCTTAGCCTTCTTTTTTCCAAGCTGAAAACTCCCTGTCTTTTTAATTTCTCCTCATATGGAAGCTGTTGCATACCCTTAATAATTTTGGTTGCCCTTCTCGGTACCTTTTCCAATTCTAATATGTCTTTTTTGAGATGCAGCAACCAGAACTACACACAGCATTCAAGGTTTGGGCAGACCATGGATTTATATAGTGGCATTATCTGTTTTCTGTCTTATTATCAATCCCTTTCCTAATGGTTCCTAACCTTCTGTTTGCTTTTTTGACTGCCGCTTCATATGGAGCAGATGTTTTCAGAGAACTATCCACAGTGCTTCCAAGATCTCTTTCCTGAGTTGTAATTTAGATCCCGTTATTTTGTATGTACAGTTGGGATTATGTTTTCCAGTGTGCATTACTTTGAGATTGTAGTAAAGTACCTGCTTTCCAATATATTTATTTTTAACTTATTTCTTTGGGAATATCCATGAGCGTTTGTGTATCTTTATTTGCAAAAAGATAAGAGCAATGCCATTTCTGGCAGGTGCCTATATGGGATCAGAATGTTCATAAACTGAAACGATTAGTACATTTTGATTGGAAGATTTCTAAAGATTGTGGACCAATTTATTATTAGTTTAGTACAAGCACAAGATTTATATTTACACATGAATGATGTAAAGCAGAAAAGTGTGAATAGTTCTTATTTAGTAGAAACAAATATTATAAAAGCAAATCTTTACATACAAAGCTTTTGTAAATTCCTGTTAATTGTATTTGTGTTTCCATATCAGAATTCATCATTTGTAAGCTTGAGTATCTTAGTCTTATATGTGAACTTCCTCCTGTACGCAGTGAAATCATACTACTTTCTGAGACATCACAGCCATCTTTGTAAAATATGATGTTGAGGAAGATTGAGTTTATCATACTATAGATATGTAAATGGCTCTCTTTTAATAGTGTCAGTGGAAAGGGAATGCCAGAAAAGATTCCCAGCCAGAGCATGTATAAATTGTCACCACCTTTGACAAGACAATAACATGCATCCATACAAAGGAAAACCAATAATACTCAAGGAGCTTTAGGTAGCCACGGTGTGGGCCCTTTGAAGGGAGGTGGGAAGCCCCATGAAAAGTTCTACTAATGCTCTACATGCAGGCTCGAGCAACAGAGGTCAGATTCTGCCCTCGATTACACCAGTAATGATCCAGAGACTCTCCATTGATGTCAGTGGAGTTGTTGCAAATTTACACCAGCATAAATGAGATCGGACTCTTTGTCCTAGTTATTTAGTATAAAAAACATCATTACAATGAAATCTCAGATTTGAGCTCAGAATAGTAACTGGTATAGTTCAGATCTTTAATGCTTTGTTCCTGTGTGTCTCTCAAGGATTTTCAGTCTCAAAAGCAGGTGAGGGAGTTTGCCATAAAGTACTAGTAAATTTCCATGTTAAAATATAAATAATTAAACCTAGCAAATGTGTGTGTATATGTATGTGTGTGTGTGTAGAATATACATGAAGGAATTCTGTGCTTCTAAAGTAGTACTATGAATAAGGACCCCAAAGTGTAAATAAATTTTTAATTCAATAATTTATGAATAAATTATTTAGATAGAAACATACTCTACTCGGAAGTTTCTGTACTGAAATGGATGCATTCCATTGGAACCCAAGTAGGTACATTGAGTTGTCAAGTAGGTGAACTATGCTATCTGAATTGAACTCTTCTAAATAGGAAATAATTTAAAATATCCTACAGTCTCTCAACCTCCTGAAAAAGGGAGTCAGTAAACACAAACTAAATGCTACAAGACAAGGAATAAAAATCAGTGCCCCCAGGCTCCCACATAAACTACCTTTGGGGAGGAGATTTCCCTTTCCAGCTTCATTACAGTTAGTTCACGGCTCTTTGCTCAAGTTTGTCTGCATCCCAGTCACAGCTGTGCGCAAGGAATGAACTGCAGTTTGCTTGCATAAATTTCCCACTGTGCAGCTCTTTGTTCATTTCATGCCGCTTTGCTGCTCTGTTGAGGCTGCTGAATGAGTCAATGTTACCTTAATATAAGCTTTAAAAGTGTAGTTAATACTATTGCATTCCATATTTAAAAATATTTCTTGAAATAAAAATGAATATCAGCAAATATGCTCTACAGTACATGCCTCCAGTAGCCAGCTCGATGATTTAGTTGGCATTCTTGTATGCAGTGGTTGGGTCTGTACCAATTAATGATCCATTCTTGCAGTCTCTGTTCAGGCAAATCTCCCACTGGATTCTGTTCATCTCCTGAATCCGATGAGAGTTTTGCCCATGTGAGGACTGCAGGGTCACACCCTTAGCTGGCATGGACCCTAATAAAACCACAAACAGGCCAGGTCAGACCATCAGAGCTGTTAGGCCAGCTACCAATCTCATTGAATTATTTCTGAAATAATTCTACTAAAGTCAATGGAGCTGCTCAGAATTGACACCAGGGTAACAGAAAGCACAATCTGGTCCCTACCATCTTGTCATTCAGGTCATGAACTGATTGCAGGCTACTATCTACTATATTGCTTTTCATACAATATAATTTTTAACCTGTTCTCACATATTTAAACCATTTTTTTTCAGTAAATGATTGCATTGTATTTTTCTCCCCTCTAGGATTTTCCATTCTTCAGGCAATTATGGAAGCAGCGGTACAAAACAACTGGCAAGTGACAGCCAGGTCTGTGGGAAGTATAAAGGACGTTCAGGAATTTAGGAGAATTATAGAGGAAATGGACAGACGACAGGAAAAAAGATACTTAATCGACTGTGAAGTAGAGAGAATAAACACAATTTTGGAACAGGTATTTTTCGAATCTGTGCTGTATGTGACATAAGGTTTTGGAATTGTCTGTCTATAGAAATAAATTAAACAGCTCTTTAAAAATAAGTCATAAAAACTTGCCAATTACCTTTCTAAAATTAAATATCCTGGATGGCTTTTACATTTGATGGCAAATAATTTGAATGGAACCCAGCAGAAAACATCTCTGTAAATTTGTTGTTGCCTTCTAAATTAATAAAAAAGAGGGCCAACCTTTGCTCTCAGCAGTAGCTCTTATTGAAGTAAATAACCCTACGGAAGGCAGGGCTACTCTTGTGGGTAACGGTTGCAGGATTGAGTGCTGTTTGAAAAAACGGATCACAGTAAAAAACTAAAATCAGCCAGTGAAGGAGGCCGAGGCACTGACTCATGTATGAATAAAATTGTCACACATGGAAATATTTCTGGGGGGAAATTCAACTGACTCTGGCTGGCCTTTTGAGGGGGTGCAAAGGGGCCTCCTCCACTATATTCTAGGGTGTGGTGGAGTCCCATTCACTGCTGCTAGAGAGGGCAAATGCTGGGTGACTTCACACATGACACAGCCCTTTCGGAAGTGGGCTTCCCTCAGAATCAGTTTAAGAGCCTCCAATAGCTCCTTGAGGCTGCCCAGAATGTCAGTCTCCACGTTGGCCTAAGTAAGGGGATCGGTTCCTGGTAGGAGCCCCTGATGTGGTAGTCTTCCAAAAGCAGGTGGGAATGAAGTGGGCCCATGGTCCTTTCCCCCTCCAGTACCAGCTACCACGGCTGTCTCTATGGGAGAAAGTACACTGTACCCCTGAAGGGCTGTAAAAACAGCAGCACTCTGCTTACACATCAGGGATCAGAGACAGGCTGGCTCCCCACTGGCCACACTCACAGCCCCAGCGGAGCCTACATTACAGTTGAACCAACCCATTCAGCCTGTTTGTTCATAGGCACACAGGGATTTGCTCAGGGTTAAGACTGCAAACTCCTATGATAAATGCCACTTCATAACTCTAACTACAGCTTTATATTCTGGAATAATCAAAAGTAACATTTAAATTTCATGAAGCGTTAGCATATTCTTGTACAAATGATATATTGTCAACTAATGGCAAACTAGCCACACTACCACAAACAAAACCAAAGAATTTCAGGAGACGTGAATCAATTCGGACAGCATTCATTTCCAGTCAAGCCCCAAGCTGAATCATTTCCAGTCACTGGAGTTATAGCACCTCATCTTGCTGTCTTTCAATTTAATGGGAGTTTTGTCATTGAATTCAATGGGAGCAGGACCAGGCCCCTCCTGCATGAGAAAGGCCTGTACTGTTAGATAGAAGCTAAGTACTGGGAAATTTATCATAAATGTCTCTAAGACACTAACAGTCTGATTCAGGCTTAAAGTCTAGGGAGTGACTTGAAACCATGTGAGCGAAAGAGAATTGCAAGTATCTGTAACAGACTCAAAATGGATGGGTCTGTCCTGATAATACTAAGCCCTGCAATGCTGTTGGCTGCATATGCTTTTGTTTAGCCCTAACCACTCTGGACTTAGTCCTGTCCCAAGGCACGTCCACAGCATGTAGCCGCAGGGACTGGTGGGTGGTCCTATTCCAAGGGAAGTCAACCTCTGAGTGGGTTGTATAACATATACATGGCCACCCAGCTCCAGTCCTCCTTACCAAAGGTGTTTGTGACTCCACCACCTTGACTGCCAGTGACATGGTCAAGATGTTGGGATGATGTCAAAGGAGGCGCAGGATGACTTCCAGCTGACTAAATGTGCTGCATAGCTGCAAGAAAATATCATAGTGACTATTGTTGCCAACCCTCCAGGATTGTCCTGGAGTTTCAAGGAATTTAAGATTAATTTTTAATTAAATATTATGCCATGTGATGAAGCCTCCAGGAATATGCCCAACCAAAATTGGAAACCCTACTAGTGACAAGCTACAAAACAGAGCTTTTAACCAGACACACAACTCGGCCATTGGGTCCAAAATACCTCCTCTTGCCCAAAAGCGATTGAGTGGGGAATGTCAGAAGGGCGAGTGGGTTTTCCATCCCCCAACCCCCTCACAGCAGTGGTGCTAACTGGAACATGCCTCTTTATGGAAGCTAGTGAAAGATCCACAAAAGGCTGCTTAGAGATGGAAAGGAGTTTTAGTTTCCTACTTCCCAAGCAGCTTCATGGTTTCTACCTATGTGGGAGATGCAGAATCCCCCTCTCTCCCTTAAACACTGGGCCCAACTGCCCTTGGCTCGATAGCCTCATTTCGCACCTGCTTATTCAGGGGAATAGGGAAGGGAGTCATGATCTAATTTCTTCTTCAGAAGCACTGAGTTCAAATGTGGGTAGGGTTATATTTTTGTTAAATGTTCAATTCAACTTTCCATCATTATGATTATTGATTTGATGAACTCTTAACTCTCACATAGCTAAAGGTTCACAGCACTGAGCACCAAGTTATCCCTAATTGTCTGGTGTTTTACTTTAACTTTTAGATATCACATTTCTGAATTGCTAAATTATCCATTTTCTAAGTCTGTTTTATTTATACTTACCAGTCAGAAACAGTATAATAATCTTTCTTCTGAATGATCTCTAATGTAATTTTACTTGCACGAGGACCAGAGGCACCAACTTCCTGAGTTCCCGAGGGGTGCTCGAAACCCCGCCCCCACTCTGCCCCCAGCCCTGCCCCCACTCCACCCTTTCTCCCAAACCCCCACCTCTGCCCCTCCCCCCACCTCTTCCTGCCCCTGCTCCTCTCCCCCCCACCCCAGCGCCTCCTGCACGCCGCTGAACAGCTGATCATGGTGGGCAGGAGGAGTAGCTGATCTGAGGGGCTGCCAGTGGGTGCTGAGTACCCCCTATTTTTTTCTTGTGGGTGCTCCAGCCTCAGAGCACCCCAGCGTCGGTGCCTATGACCAGGATTTGGTCTACAGTTTTCAGAAGCAGTGGTTTTCAGTAATGCAGTAGCATAGAACGTGATTGACTAGTTAATCATTTGACAGTATAGCTTAAAGCCCAGATCCTGCAGACATTTACGCATATGATTACTATTATATATGTGAGCAGTCTTACTTGACTTCATTGGAATTTCCCATGTGTAAAGGCATTTACATTTGTAGGATCAGGACCTAAAAGGGATTTTGAGTTATTTGGTTATGAAACAAAATAAACTAGTTAGTAAAGCAAACCAAACACAACTTTTGGGATAAATACTCTATTACATACTAGACAAAAAAGATAGTGTCCAGTTGTGCATCACTTACCCATGCACATTGTCCTATGGGACCATTCATATGAGAAATGGTTGCAGGACTGGGCCCCACATTGGTGCGCATTATGATAAAATATCTACAAATAGCAGCCTCCAGAGATTTTTCTGGTCCAAGACTCAAGAACAATGACCTCTTTTTCTGCAGGTGAAAGTCAGTATTGGTCTACCCCTGGGTCTATTGCTGCACAATTAGTTTTTCAGGCTTTTACGTCTGTCTCTTCAGCTTAGCTGCTTATCTTCTCATAAGGCTAATCAAATCGTACAAAAATTCTAACAGTAGTTAGTTCACTGTAGTTGGAATACTCAAGGGAATGGTGAGATATCCTCCTTATAGACAACTGTGCTTTGCTGACAGGGGAAAGGATAACTCTGGATTTGCATATTTTAGATTGTTTTTCACATAGTTAGAAAGTCTACCAAAGCCAACAAGAAAAAAGTGAATAAGCTCTTAAAAAAATTAGCAAAGTCCATTGTGTGCTGACTGTTCAAGGTTTAGATGTTTAGGCAACTCATTTTATTGAAGGTGATGACTGAAAACAGTGGTATATTCGAGTTAAGCCAAAACATCCAAAAGAGAGTAGGGATGTCGGCTGTCCAACATAAATGTTACCAGTAAAAGGGCTTGATTATCAGAGAGTGCATGGCACCTGCCGTCTGAAAATCAGAGCCCATTCAGTTGGTTCAGGTTGGGTATCCCCAAAATATCTAGTTTCTCTTGAAAATCTTGGTCCCAGAATATAGTTTAAGCCATTTCATGTGTCAGTTCAACCTGAGGATTTACAGTCTTCCGGTAATACTAAATTGGTAACTTTGAAACTAGCCTCATTGATAAGATATAGTACACACGATAGTATTGTTTTAAACTTAAATGTCAATTTAAATCCAAGGACCTTAAGTCACATTCTAAGCAATAATTAAACCTCCCAACAGCTCCGTGAGGTAATATTATCTCTAGTTTGCAGATTAAAAAACTGTGGTAGCGAAGGTTGTGAGACAAATTTTAAAAAGAGTTTTCCTCAGATTTATCTATTCTTCAAAAACATTTGACAAATGTTGAGGTGAGTGAGGTAATAGCTTTTATTGAATCAGCTTCTGTCGGTGAGAGAGAGGCTTTTGAGTTTACGCAGAGCTCTTCTTCAGCTCTGAGACGGGTACTCCGAGTGTCACAGCTAAATACAAGGCAGAACAGATTGTTTAGCACAGGTAGTTAACATATTTCTAGGAACCATTCAAGGTGAAGTGTCCTGTTAACACCCCTCCACTTTCAGAGGGGGAAAGAAGGGAGGGGTAAGGCAACTGGGGGACATGGGGGGAGTTAGTGGGCCATACATTGTTATATGTCATAAATCCCGTGTCTCTGTTCAGTCCACGATTTTTAGTGTCTAGCAAAGTTATGAATTCAAGCTCCCAGGGTCGTCATTTGAAGTGTTGTGCAGATTTCCTTTGAGGATGAGGACTGTTAGGTCAGAGTGATCGCTTTGTGAAAAGTGTTCACCCACAGCTGATGTGGTGCTTTTGTCTTTTATCACTTTCCTTTGTGAGTTCATTCGAGAGCATAGTGATTGTCTGGTTTCACCCACACTGGGGCATTTAATGCACTGGATGAGGTATGTCACATGTTGACAAATGTCATCACTTTGAGTTTTTGCAAAGTCTGAATTCATCATGAATAATTCCCAGTGAGCATTCACTTAGGCCCAGCTTTTTAAAGCTATTTAGGCATTGCTGTGCTCAGCATCACTACACCTAACTGATTTAGGAGCCTAAATCTCATTTTAATGCATAAATATAGTTAAAGATCTGGGCCTTATTGCTCAGTTGTTATTGGTCAGTTAAGTCACATTGTACTGTTTCTGATCTCTAATTGGATGAGTGCTGAAGTGCTTTTGATGCAAATGCTTGCTAGAGCAAATTTAAAGTTCAGTTTTGGTGAATATACTTACATATAGTCTTGATCTTTTTTTCCCCAGGAAACAATCAACCATTCATGCTTTATCATTTATCCACATAGATTCTGAACTATTACTTACACTGAATAGTATCCGACCTCACAAGCGGTTTCACTGAGGTCAAGAAAATCTGGCTCTGGTTCTCTGTTTACTAATACGTACTAATAAACAATAAAACATGGGCCAAAGTCCACACATAGGCACTCTTCTGTCTTAAGAAACCATCCCAGAGTCTCTCTAAACATAGGCCCCATGCCTGTAATTATAAATCTCAATCTAAAATTAAACGTGTGTTATTCTGGCATTATATTGGGGTTGTCTTTTACACGTGTAATTTACTACTCGTATTGCCATCCAATCACTGTTTCTCACATTATTGTTAATATTTACCCATAGATGTGGTCCTGTATCTGTGAAATCCAGTAAATTAGGCCCATATCCATCCTTCCTTTCTTGACAAAATTATATCTAGTTTAATCTTGTAGCTGCCTTTCACACATACTGGTATTAAAACTGATTCTCTGTAAAATTCATGAACTCCCCATTCTTCTTGTCCCTTGATGCCAAAATATTCCAATATTATTTCACAGGTAGATATAAAATGATTTTATTGTCATGAAAAAAGGCATCTAGTTCTGGAAAATAGCATCAGGCTTTAGAGTTTGACTGTTTATTTAGAAACAAGTCTTCAGGTTCAGAAATATGGCTTTCTTATTGCTAAGATAAGTCATATTTCAGACTAGAGTGGCTCAGTGTCCATTGAGAAGCAAATCCCCAAAGGGAAAATAAGACGGAAGAAAATCATTCAGGATCAAAATAGTGAAACATTACAAAAGACTGGTTTATTTCAGAGAATATATGCTTTTATCAAAAGGAGACTATCGCCAAACAAAATCATAAAGGTTAGGCTCCAAGGCAATCTCAATATTGAATGGACGCCTCTTGCAAACAAAACATAAGCAATACTGTAGGAAAGACTATAATGCACAAAAATTTTAAATAATGGTCAAATTGGCAAAAAGCCTTCAAGTAAAGTGACCCTAGGAACACAAAGGGGAATCTGATTCTCTGCAGTGGAAGTATATAACCTGATTTGATTTTTGAGTCTGAAATTTTAAGATTAAGAAGATTTAAAGTTTTTCAATATTGCCATTGCTGTATAACTTTGTAGAAGCATTCATCCTCAGTGCGGGGTACTGTGCTCACTGCAAGAAGGCTCCCAGGTTTTTGGTGTTTTAAGAATAAATATAAAAAAATGTTTTATTTATATTACAGAGTTTTAAAAAATCACCAAAAATATCAGGAAAAATATCCAAGTGCAAAATTAATCCAGATCCAACCTTGCAAGTCATGTATGCTTTAGGTTTATATAACATACACCATAATTACCGTACTGGCAAGTCTTTTTCATGCAGTTTTTTAAAAATGTAATAACCGCCCCATAAATACACTGGCATGTTTGGGGGAGGCACCAAAGTGCTGGGTATCCTTAGGCTCTATTTTCTCCATATGTCCCACTGGTCTCTTCCTCACTCCAGTGAGTATTTTCCACTGCTGTCACAGAGCCGGGGTGTGCTGCTGAGGTTCTCAGGGCTTTGTGTCACAGAGGAGTCATGGACCAGCATTTCATATTCCGTGGGGACCTTGATTTGCCTGCGTAAGGGATTCAGGGTGAGGCCTTGAGGGGTGTCTAATATACGCAGACTCTTGTTACAAGTCACTCCGTGACTGACCCATTTAATTTCCATGACCCTAATGAGCTCGAAACTTTGTCACCAAAAGATCGTTAGTCATCCTTCCACACAGATTTGACCAGTCCAAATGCCCATAAATGCATTTTAGGGGGAAGAATGTACAAGTATAGTAGTGGTCTCTTCTTTGAGGTGATCATGCTGGACATGAAGCCTCCATTGGGGAGAAAAGGGGGTCTCCTGAGGTTAGCAGCCATCTCCATTGGATTTTAGCCAACAAAATTGTGGAAGGTGAGCAAGTGTGCTCATGCCAATGTCAACAGCCATTTCTGCCCAAAGGGAATGCTACTAACAGGTATTGAACTAATAAGTAGCCACAGGCACAGTGTCTGAACTATAGGGAAGCAAATGTCCTTTTCAGATCGGGCTAATCCTCTGCACATATAAAACATTTCATACATTCCTATGGGTAGAATTACCATCTTGTAAATGCTAATGCCTTCTGAAAGCCATCATCTAGCTCTCATAAGATTTCCCAGTTTCAGAATGACAAGAATTTAACGATCAGAATGTTATTCATACAGCAGAGTGATTTAAGGTAGTGTCACCATGGATCTGAACAGATTTCAAAATAGAATAATTCAGAAAACCAGTAGAACTGCAATTCTGTGCTAATATGATTATTAATCACATTTAATGTATATAGCATCATAATGTGCATGGTGCTGTACAGTTAAAGATCCATTTCCAACACAAATCGCATTTCCTATTCCAAAGAGATTACAACCTGAAGTCACAATTAAGATCTTTTATTATTCTGTATTAGCAGCATTTAACAATTTTGTACTAGTAACTTATAATCATTAGCCATAAGTGCACACGTGTGCACACATTTATGCATATGCTTTTGACATTTTGCATATTTTACCATGCTACATATACTGCATATGTGTACACAAATAGATCTATCTATATATAGTAATTAAGTGTACAATAGGCCTAAATATGGAGTCAGTGGAATTACCATGAATTAACTGGAAAGAAAATTAGAATTGATATCTCATTCCCTGAGTGATAGACGTGTATAGCTAGTTTGAACCTCAATTAATAGATGTCTGTAAAAAGCCCCTTCTGCATTTGTTGTACAATTAGCCATTTTTTGCTGCTTTTTCAATTACAAGAAGTTTTGTGTTCCTGTTTGGTTACTCTTACCAAGCACAGCCAAAAAATCTTTGTGCCCCTTCCGTTATTTAAACAGTGTTCACATTATATAAATCACTTCTACTAATTGTTACCCTTGTTGGAATCTCAGTAGAAAGGCAAAGGGTCAAATGGGCCCCTTTGGTACTGAGGTATCCTGTCACTGTTTGATGGGGTCAGGCCTGATGTATATTAGTAGGGCAGCGTGTGGGAACTTGCACTGATGCTTCTCAGCTGTACCTGTTCTAAAGGCAGACAGAAGACTTGAGTCTTCGGGGCTGCCAAGCTGACACCTTTCACAAACGAAACTCACATGAAATGGTTTTACGATATATATGACACAATATAAAAAACACACACAGCATGTTAATTGGTTGGAACTTGCTCAAAAGCCTGTCTATTCAATTTTATTTTTACCAACCCGTTTGACCATCTAACCGTCTCTAACTGCATCAGATGAAGTGAGCTGTAGCTCACGAAAGCTTATGCTCAAATAAATTTTAGTCTCTAAGGTGCCACAAGTCCTCCTTTTCTTTTTGCGAATACAGACTAACACGGCTGCTACTCTGAAATCTAACTGCTCTGGGAACCTTTTCCACATCACATGTACCACCTCGAAACAGAGCCTGGGTTTTAAAATCTCTTGCTCAGTATCACCAGTTCTCTTTTCTTATCCTTTAAAAATCAGTGCTGCATGAAAAGCTGCTTTGTTACAGTCCGAACAGTTAATGCAGTTCTTTCTTCTTCCCAAAATAAAGGATAAATCCTTTCATCTTTTCAGACATTACCTTAATATCTGCATCTGTCTCTCAAATAGAGTTTAATGCTTGCAACTCCACTTCCAACCAAAGTCTCTCCTTAATTAGTTTCCTAGGCAACCATTATCAAGACAACTCTGTTGAACCACCTGCAGGGAGAGGAAGGAAACATAATATAAAAAAATCATAGAAGTGTAGGACTGGAAAAAACCTCAAGAGATCATCTAGTCAGCCCCCTGTGCTGAGGCAGGATCAGGCATACCCAGACCCTCCCTCACAGATGTTTGTCTACGCCTGTTTTTAAAAACCTCCAGTCACGGGGATCCCTCAACATCCCTTGGAAGCCTGTTCCTGTGCTTAACTATCCTTATAGTTCAAAAGTTTTTCCTAATATCTAACCTAAGTTAACTCTCCCTTGCTGCAGATTAAACTGACTACTTTTTATTCTGTCTTCAGTGGACATGGAGAACAATCAATCACCATCCTTTTTAATAATAGCCCTTAATGTATTTGTACACTGTTATCAAGTCCTCCTCAGTCTTCTATTCTCAAGACCAAAAATGTTCACTTTTTCTTAACCTTTCCTCTGGACTCTCTCCAATTTGTCCACAGCTTTCTTAAAGTTGGGCTCCCAGAACTGGACACAGTCATCAAGCTGGGGGCCAAGTAGAGTGGGACAATTACATAATTGACTTTCATAAGACACTCTTGTAAATTCACCCCAGAATGACATTAGCCATATTAGAATAGGAATAGTATAATACTCCTGTGCAAACGGACAATACGTATAACCAGTGACAGCATAATAGTGCTGGTAAGCTTGTGATCTCATTTATGAATGGGAAGACTCTAAGAGTCAATAGGCGCAAAGCTGCACAAGAACTTACGTCTTTCCTCCGTGCTGACCAAGCCAGAACTAATTGCACTACAGCTGTGCAAAGTGTCAGATAGGGTGGGAACAGGCACCTGCAGTGCTGTTCAAAGTCCCACCTACATCTTGTGTGAGTTTCCTGGAACATTATAACAGCACAGTGTAAATCATAAGGCCTTCAGGGAGGTCCTTCAGTTGACTTCAAAGGGCTTTGGATCAGGCACCGAAGTGGTTAAGTACTATCCCATTGCAAACCAATAATCCTTAGTCTATCTACGTTTATCTCCTTTGAGCGTGAGTCTCTTCTCACTTGCCGCAGTTCTACACCAGTGGATTCCATTAGCTTCATTGGCGTGGCTCCTTGTTTATACTGGTTTAAGCGAGAAGAGAACCAGACCCTTTACATCCTCACCTAAACGTTCCCCCTGTTCATGCAAGTTCTACGGACAAGACCGTGTGACTAGTCGATTGCTCAGCAACCAGCTTGCTTAACAAATTTTGAGAATGAAAATGACGCAACACTTTAAAAGGAAATTATATACTACCTGAGGAAAAATAGGCCCATATTGTTACATGCATGACCCATTTTGTCAGGATGTGTAAGCATGTTTAAATATTTACTGTTGGAATTTGGTTCCGCCAAAATATAACAATGAACAAAAATATTAACAATATACAACACACAATCCCTAAAAAATACCCAGCATTTCTTATCTCCTGGGCAATTGCTAGTAAAGTTAAAGTTGTTAAAGAAAAACATGGCTGTAACTCTTACTACCTCATATGAGTAAAAATGGCTACACTGTAGCGTAGAAGTCTAACAAAAATGAATTAAATCTTCATAATTTCTCCTGGTTCGGGTTTTATGCACAATGGAACCCAGTTATACAAAGAACTCAGTTACTGCAGCACTCTGTTTATAGTGAAGCACAATGAACCTCTCAACTGTTTCAGTGCATTGAAATGAGCAAATCGTATTTAATTCCCGTTGTTGTTAATCTCTGTAGTGAAGTTCTATGAAAAAACCCTGGCTTCCCTCTCAGAGATTGCAATGTATTTTTTTTTAATTTCATAAGATCTAAAAAAAGTAAATGTTAAAAGGAAGAAAGGATGGCTGTGGCTCAGTATTTTCCAGTCTGCTTGGAGGCAATTCTCTACAGTACAAACTCCTTTTTAAAAGATTCTTATGTGAGCATTGGGACTAAATTACTGCGACACTTCTGGGTTATATCCAAATAATAGTCTGGAGTAAGGCTGACATGGTTTCTGAATGCAATAATGCTTTATATAAGCAGAGTGCTCTGTTTTCAAGGACTCTAGTTCAAATCTTAGAGCCATGGCTATGATTACAGTGATTGCTGTGAAATACTGATGGGATGCAAAAGTATTTTAGAGTTAATCTCCCAACAATAGGAAGATAGCATGCAATGAAGAGGGGGAAATAAATTAGATGTACATCTCTTCGGTATTTTGTCTCTCTCCTGAAATGATTGTGTGTGTATGTGGACGCGCTAGGGACATTTCCCTGTACAGACAATTGACTTTAAACATATGACTCAAACATTTTGGATAAACTTCTCATCATACTTACAGCAATATAAAACAGCTGGAATCTTTAGGAAATTTTCAAAATGGAGTTATTTTAAATCTATCAGAGTTCTGCAGAGAAGGCTTTAAAGGGTGTGAATAGTACGGTACCAAAACCAACAGATTCCTCCTTGAAGTAGTCCATGTTTGAGAATGATTTCTGTTAATGATCATATTTAATTAAGTGATTTGTGCCATCCTTTAAATGGAAAACTGAAATTTTACTGAAGTTACACCAGTGTCAGAGTGAGGCAAGTGCGGGGGAGAATTAGCTCCCTTAAGCTTTGAATATACTGCAACATATGGGAACTGGGCTTAAAGTAGCCAAGACTGCAGCGCTCACTGTTACCAAGAATGGGCAGTGGCAGTGGTCCTTCTCTTTGGGCAGTGCATGACAATGCCTTTGTGTAGCACAATAGCCATGGTTAGTACAATCCACTTCCTCTTTAGCAGAATGTTGCATTGTGTGGGGTTAAAGATAAGTACCTGCACTGTGACTCTGTTTTCAGGGATTCTTTGGGGTTTGCAATGCATATTACCATCTCACCAAGTGATGAATCGGTTTCACCAAGTATCAAAACTTCAGGGAGAGACTGGAAAGTAGTGGCATGATTTAGTTCCATGAGACTTCTGCTGCACAAAGTCTAATAGGGCTAAATTCCACATCTGTTCTACAGATATGAAGGTAAACTTCTAAATTGTCCATGTCCCAGTCTTTCAATCTCTCTTTGTAGACCATGCCCTGTAACTCTCAGGCCAGATTTTGCCCTTGTCCATATCAAAGCACCTCACAAACTTTAGTGTGTTCATCCTCCCAACACCCTGTGAGGTACGATAGTACCATTATCCCCATTTTACAGACAGGGAACTGAGGCTCAGAGAAACTAAGTGACTTGCCCATGGTCACATAGGAAGTCTGTGGCTGAGCAGGGAATTCAGTCCTCCGAGTCTCAGGCTAGCACCCTTAACCAATGGACCATCCACTCGTCTCTGGGCCAATAAAGGTTGTAACTGAGCAGGAGAACTAGTGAGCAAGGGAGGCAGCGTCGATGAACAAACGTCCTCAGCTAAGCTGTAGTGTTCTGTCAGCCTTCAAAATGAAGAATAAAACAGTTATGGCGAACAAGCTAAATAACATAGGGCTGTTTGAAATTTCCCCAGCCACTATCCTGGGCTGTGCTTTTCTGTAGGCTCGAGCCCTGCGTGAAATTTTAAGTTTGACTTTTGAGACTGCGAGGTTACAGAGGACTGAGAACACATGAGAATCTCTGGGAAAATTTCAAAAGGGAGTGGGTTTCCAGTCTATTAGAATTCTCCAAAGAAGGATCTAATCAGCCTAAGGAGCACCTAGGAAATTAAAGCGTGTCCTCCTTCCTGAAATAGTCCATGTTTGAGAATAACTGCTGAGAACGAGAGTGTTTAATTAAGGGATTTACATCCTAGTTGAAATGGAAAATTCAATGTAAGCATAACTGTGGAGGTGCTCTGGCAACCATAATACAACTGGAATTTTATTTAATTCATTATTCACTCTTGTAAAGTTAAAGAGGGCAATTCACCATTTTAAAAAAAGGATAGTAAAACGCACATACAGTAGCTACAGTACACTTGCTCCTGTCTTTAGTGGAATCCCCCGTGGGAGTAAGGTTCTACTCTTGCAAATCGCTTTGCAGGATAAGGGACAAAGATGTCTCCCCAACAAGTACTATGTGCCTGCCCTTTTGTTTATTCTTTCTGTTTCCTAGAAAGGCGTTGTCATACATTGTAACAAACTTCTGCTTCTGATCTTGGTTTGACTGGAATGGCTTTGAGTGGTGGAGAGTAGTTGCTGTTTTTGATTGATTTTTTGGCATCAAGGTATTTGTTCAGAAGGACATAGCCTGTGGAGATAGATGCAGTGCTGAGAGGTACAACTCTATTTTCTGTTCTCATCTGTCTTGACAAAGAAAAGGTCTTGATTTAAAGGAGAGGTGATTTAATGAATTTTGCTTGGCTTGATGAGTAAACTATTGCGATTTGAATGTCAGTTACTATGGGTTGTAAATCTTTCCATCTCAATGTCCTCAAGATCCTGAGGTTTTTGAGGTAGCACGTGTCCTTTAACAATAAGAATACAGCCAGTTTGAGTAAACAGGTTATACTGTTAACTCCCCAAAAAGAAGGAAGTGGAACATAAACAGGTTTTGAGAGACTGTTTTAGAGCACAATAAATTCCTTACACACATCACATCAAATTGTAAGAAAATGGGGAAGAATAGTGTGCCCTCAAAACCTATGTGTTGGATTGTGATTTTTTTTTTAAAAAAGCACCAAGTATAAATACATATCTAGATAGTAAATGCACCTTCCATTGCATGGCCTTCAGTCAGGAAACACTGACTCATTTACAGAGAGAGGAACTATTAGTAGGAAAGAATGGAGGGGGAAAAAGCAATAGTGCTTTCATATGTTCCTTGTACTTACCTGAGACGACCATAATGCATAGCCATCGCCTAACTGGGAGATGAAAGATTTTTTTATTCTTGCTGCAAAAGTGAGGCAGCAGATGCGAGCAGGCAAAATTCATAGACGCATGAGGACATGGATGAATGAGTGCATGGATTTTTATGCTACTTTCTGCTACCTCGTTTACTGTATGAAAATACAAAATCTGGCAATTGGGACAGGGCAAAGCGTACATTTGTGACACTCCATAGAGGAAACTAAATCAATGAAACAATGGATGGATTATACTCATCCATATAAGCAGTTATTTTTCATCTGTGTCAAAAGATACGTTTGGAATCACCATTTAAATATTTTAATACAGTCTTCATTGAATGTTTAACCCAAGTATAATGGCGTACTACTCACTAATACAAACTGAAAATATTGTTTACCTTATTTAACTATATCAGAATCCCTGGAGGCTAGATTCTGCTCCCCATTAACACTGGTGTAGGGTAATAAATTGCCTGCAGTGTTGGGATCACTATCTGACTCCGTGTATGAGAGAACAGAATACATGATTGAAGCTGCTTCTGTGGAATGTGGAGGGGGTTTCATTTTAGTGAAATCAAAGGCATGTCACATATCACCTTTTCAGCTGTGACCTGTCATTGCCAGCTGTGGCATGCGTTTCATTGCCACAAAACGCTGCAACCCTGTACTGCTTTCTTTTGGAAATTAACCTTGTGGTGTCAGTGAACATGGAGCTACAGAAAGACCAACACAGGCCTTATATGATACTGGCCAATTGGCAAAAATTGAAATTGTGGGGATATTTGGTCAGAGGTAATTTAGCATGGAATAAATATTCAGAGCACTTGATGCGACCTTGATTTTGCCACCAAAATGTATTTGTGCTTCAGATAATGTTGGGGGAATGGGTACTGCAATTTCAAGTAATGAAATGACGCCGGTAAGGTAACAAAGTGGCTCCTTCTGCATTTGATAGAAGTAAGCACTGATTCCTGGTTTGATAGTTAAATCATTTTCACCTCAAGGGAGGAAGTTTCCCATTTTACAAGGGCTTTTCATCTTCTGCACTCTTCTCGCTTGTCGTACTACTAGCTGGATGGTGAGAAGTGACCTATGCAAAATAAATTGAATAATATATTAAATAAAGATTATGCCTTGGATGTCACATACTATTCCCCTAGATTGTTTGCCCTTTGTATGTATGATAATGATGTAGAAGATTAATAGATCTCTCTTAAGATTAGACTGTCCACTGCAGAAGATGAAACACAGATGGCTCTTGCAAAGCATCAGCAGCAGGCATATAAAAATATGGTGGCGTAAGTGGCTATTTTTCAGCTTGAGAAGGGCTTTTTCAGTTGCCCCTCTTCTTCAGCCTTAGACACTCAGCTAGGTAAGGCACGCTGCTGATGACCTCAAGACAACCTGAACGTTTGATCTTACATACTGGGACTTGGTTCAGAGGACCTCGATTGCAGCTTGTATTGAAGTAATAAACCGAATCACTATCTCAATAGTCGCTGCAGTCCTCTTTTCTCTGATAAAAGGTCCTGAAGCCCAGAGAGGAATAATTCCATGCCTTAGACCCCGTTGGTGTTGCCTCACAAGCCACAAGTCCTCAACCAGTCAATCCAATACCAGGTAGGATCAACTTCATATATGGGGCACTGTGGCCGGATAGATATACCCTATCACCAGGGGTCAGGTTGCATGGGACAAATAAGGGGTTATGGCTCAAGTGGCTAGAGTAGATAGGGCTCTCCTAGGAGGGCAGCATGGCTTAGCGGCCAGAGTCCTTGTGGCTGCCCTAGGTCTCTGGGCAACATGGCCTAGCAGCCAGAGTCCTTGAGCAGCACCCACATCCTGTGATGGGTGTAGGGTAGAGTAGGGTGACCCAGGCCCACCCTTCTCCACCGGGTCCTGACCCATGGCCCTGTGAAACCAGTAGTCAGTGATTCAGTTGGGTTTCCTATTTTAACAGTCACGTTCCTTGGGTCACTTCCTGTCCTTGGTTCCTGCTCTGTCAGTTCTCCTGGGGGTGTCAGCCTTTCAGCTCACTCCCATCCTCTGGCGTCAGCAGGGATTCTGTTGTCAATCCCACTGGTTTGGCCTCCATGGTCCGCAGCTCCAGCTAGTCCCTGGCAGGAACCTGCAGCTCACATCTGCCCTCCCTCTCCTCCAGCCCAAACTGAGCGGGGCCACTCCCTTTTATATCTGTCTCCATGTTGAGCATGCCCAGCACGGGTGAGGGGGCGTGGTTTCTTTGGCCCACAGTGTGAGGTTAACCCCAACTGGGTCAGTGTGAGGTAGATACACCCCATCACAGACATACTGTACCTATGGTCATTTCACACCCAAAATCCTTCCACCACAAGCAATACAAACCAGCATGCACCCAAACCAAGATCTGAGCTTTAAAAAAGGCAACTAAGACAACCAACATCTCTAAGAAAAGACTCAGTCTTAACAAGCTGAGATGTAATAAACCTGATCTCACTTATGCCCAGAGTATGCTCTAAGTCTTGCCAGACTCAGTAGCTATAGGACTCTCCCTAACAGCTCAAGCTGTTTTCAGCCCTCTTGAAGAATGATGTGGTCCCCGCCCTTTAGCATGCCTATAAATATTAATATCCTACCAGATGATCACTGTGGAAAGCTCCAAAGGAAGGGGGGGAAAAACCCTGGTCAGCCCCGGTGGAGAAAATTCTCCTGTATCACAAATATGTCACTCAGATTCCAGCCTGAGTATATGAATGAGGCTCAGTCCATTTGGGGCCAATAGATTGTTTCTGTACCATATACTCTCTCAGCCAGACCTGAGGAGAAAAGAGTAGGGTTGGGTACCCTATAGCTTATTTGATTTATTGACCTGCTGTATGTGGAGTCAGGTGTAAAATCAGCTGTACTGTTCAAACAGAACTGCCAGACTTAGAGATCACTGCTGAGTGCATTTAATGTGACATCGGATGTGGCTGAGGGTCCCTGCCACCTCAAGGTTGGCAGCTTGCCATCCTGTGGAAAATTTGGCCCATATTATTTGTTTGTTTTGCTGTTGAAAAACATCATACCATACCAGACAGCTGCAGCGGCACAGGAGCCAGCAAGCAGAGCTGTAAACAGGGGAGTTTGAGTGGGAGTTCTGCTGGAGGAGAAGGTATTTGTGTTTGGTTTTGTATTGGTAGTATTTGTATGTGGAGAGGCTTGTAGGGGCTTTGTGCTGGGAGAGAAGCTGAGCCCTGATTAGGGGGCGGGGCTTCTCTGACTAGGGGTCCTATAAAGGTTTGTAAGGGGCGTTTGTATTGTGGTGCTTGTTTGGGGTTTGTTTTTCCTGTGGGTGGTGGTGTTTTGGTGTGGTTTGTGTTTCCCAGATTAACAGGATTTAGGTGGGAAGGATATAGAGGCAGCAGTGGCAGTGACTCGTAGCGGAAGACACAATGAAGATGACTGGACGTGGAAGCTGCGGTATGTACATGATCCTGGAGGGGGTACCTGGTAAGAGTTTTGTCTGCGTGAAATGCCGTCTGATCGAGCTGATGGAGGAAAAGATCCGAGGTTTGGAAATGCAGGTGGAAAGTCTGGTAGAGTTTAGGAAGGGGTTTGAGCAGATTATGGGGCAAAGACATGAGGTATCTGAAGGGAAAAAGCTCAGACTTGCAGATGGAAGCAGGACTGAGGAATTCTGAGGGGAGACTGCTGGGTGAGGAAAGTGGTCAGTGGAAGCATGTGACTAAAAGAACTAGGCAGAGAAAAAGACGGGCTAGTGAAGGAGAAATAGAGCTCAAGAACAGGTTTGCAGAGTTGGAAAATGAAGAAGGGGCTCAGCAGGTAGTCACTGAAGGTGGAAGGGCAAGAAGAAGAGAAGAGCGGCTAGCCCTATAGGAAAAGGGGAAGAGTCAATGGAGCCTATACCAAATATGAGCCCCAGGAGGATACAGGATGGGTTGAAGAGGATTACAAGGGAGAATAGGAATGGAAAGAACTTGCAGCCAGAGGGAATAGGGGATAGACTGGAGAATAGCACCATCACCAGGAAAAGGCAGGTCTATGTGATCGGGGACTCTTTACTGAGAAGAATAGACAGGCCTGTAACCAGAGCTGATCCAGAGAATAGAAGGGTGTGCTGTCTTCCAGGTGCTAAGGTACAGGATGTAGACCTGAGGTTGAAAAGGATCCTAAAGGGAGCAGGAAAGAATCCCCTAATTGTCCTTCATGTGGGAACAAAGGATACAGCTAGATTCTCGCTGGAAAGTACCAAGGGAGACTATGCTAGGCTGGGGAAGACGCTTAAGGAAATCGAGGCTCAGGTAATCTTTAGTGGGATTCTGCCTGTTCCTAGAGAAGGGCAACAAAGGTGTGACAAGATTATGACTATCAACAGATGGCTTAGGCAGTGGTGCTATAAGGAGGGCTTTGGGATGTATGGCCACTGGGAGGCATTCATGGACAGAGGACAGTTCTCTCGGGATGGACTTCATCTGAGTAGGGAAGGAAATAGACTTGTAGGATGGAGGCTGGCACAACTGATTACGAGAGCTTTAAACTAGGAATTTGGGGGAGATGGTTGGGAGATGTCCAGGTAATCTCCACGCCAGATTTTAGCATTGAGAGGGAAGAAAACAAAGTAAGAAAGGATACAGCCGTGGGTAGGAGAATGTATATAAGAAGGAAGGGCAGTGTGGATACCAGTCTAATAAGTTATACTGGCTGTAGAATGATCATGCCTAATAGGGTACATAATGTGAGCGAGGCCAAACAGCAAAAATTAAGATGTTTGTACACCAATGTGAGGAGCCTAGGTAACAAAATGGAGGAACTAGAGCTACTGGTGCAGGAAGTGAAACCAGATATTATAGGGATAACAGAAACATGGTGGAATAGTAGTCATGACTGGACTACAGGTATTGAAGGGTATGTGCTGTTTAGGAAAGACCGAAATAAAGGTAAAGGTGGTGGAGTAGCATTGTATATCAATGATGAGGTAAAATGTAAAGAAATAAGAAGCGATGGAATGGATAAGACAGAGTCCTCTGGGCAAAAATTACATTGGGGAAGAAAACTATTAGAGCCTCCCCTGAGATAGTGCTTGGGGTGTGCTATAGACCGCCGGGATCTAATTTGGATATGGATAGAGCCCTCTTTAATGTTTTTAAGGAAGTAAATACTAATGGAAACTGCATGATCATGGGAGACTTTAACTTCCCAGATATAGACTGGAGGACGAGTGCTAGTAATAATAATAGGGCTCAGATTTTCCTAGATGCGATAGCTGATGGATTCCTTCATCAAATAGTTGCTGAACCGACTAGAGGGGATGCCATTTTAGATTTGGTTTTGGTGAGTAGTGAGGACCTCATAGAAGAAATGGTTGTAGGGGATAATCTTGGTTCAAGTGATCATGAGCTAATTCAGTTCAAACTGAACGGAAGGATTAACAAAAATAAATCTGCAACTAGGGTTTTTGATTTCAAAAGGGCTGACTTTCAAAAATTAAGGAAATTAGTTAGGGAAATGGATTGGACTGAAGAACTTATGGATCTAAAGGCAGAGGAGGCCTGGGATTACTTTAAATCAAAGCTGCAGAAGCTATCGGAAGCCTGCATCCCAAGAAAGGGGAAAAAATTCATAGGCAGGAGTTGTAGACCAAGCTGGATGAGCAAGCATCTCAGAGAGGTGATTAAGAAAAAGCAGAAAACATACAGCGAGTGGAAGATGGGAGGGATCAGCAAGGAAAGCTACCTTATTGAGGTCAGAACATGTAAGGATAAAGTGAGACAGGCTAAAAGTCAAGAAGAGATGGACCTTGCAAAGGGAATTAAAACCAATAGTAAAACATTCTAAAGCCATATAAATAAGAAGAAAACAAAGAAAGAAGAAGTGGGACCGCTAAACACTGAGGATGGAGTGGAGGTCAAGAATAATCTAGGCATGGCCCAATATCTAAACAAATACTTTGCCTCAGTCTTTAATGAGGATCTTAGGGATAATGGTAGCATGACAAATGGGAATGAGGATATGGAGGTAGATATTACCATAGCTGAGGTAGAAGCGAAACTCAAACAGCTTAATGGGACTAAATCAGGGGGCCCAGATAATCTTCATCCAAGAATATTAAAGGAATTGGCACCTGAAATTGCAAGCCCATTAGCAAGAATTTTTAACGAACCTGTAAACTCAGGGGTTGTGCCGTATGATTGGAGAATTGCTAACATAGTTCCTAGTTTTAAGAAAGGGAAAAAACGTGATCCGGGTAACTACAGGCCTGTTAGTTTGACATCTGTAGTATGCAAGGTCTTGGAAAAAATTTTGAAGGAGAAAGTAGTTAAGGACACTGATGTCAATGGTAAATGGGACAAAATACAACATGGTTTTACAAAAGGTAGATTGTGCCAACCAACCTGATCTCCTTCTTTGAGAAAGTAACAGATTTTTTAGACAAAGGAAACGCAGTGGATCTAATTTACCTAGATTTCAGTTGGGCGTTTGATACGGTGCCACATGGGGAATTATTAGTTAAATTGGAAAAGATGGGAATCAATATGAAAATTGAAAGGTGGATAAGGAATTGGTTAAAGGGGAGACTACAACGAGTCCTACTGAAAGGTGAACTGTCAGGCTGGAGGGAGGTTACCAGTGGAGTTCCTCAAGGATCAGTTTTGGGACCAATCTTATTTAATCTTTTTATTACTGACCTTGGCACAAAAAGTTGGAGTGTGCTAATAAAGTTTGCGGATGATACAAAGCTGGGAGGTATTGCCAATTTAGAGAAGGACTGGGATATCATACAGGAGGATCTGGATGACCTTGTAAACTGGAGTAATAGTAATAGGATGAAATTTAATAGTGAGAAGTGTAAGGTTATGCATTTAGGGATTAATAACAAGAATTTTAGTTATAAGCTGGGGACGCATCAATTAGAAGTAACGGAGGAGGAGAAGGACCTTGGAGTATTGGTTGATCATAGGATGACTAAGAGCCTCCAATGTGATATGGCCGTGAAAAAAGCTAATGCGGACTTGGGATGCATCAGGAGAGGTATTTCCAGTAGAGATAAGGAGGTTTTAGTACCATTATACAAGACACTGGTGAGACCTCACCTGGAATACTGTGTGCAGTTCTGGTCTCCCATGTTTAAGAAGGATGAATTCAAACTGGAACAGGTACAGAGAAGGGCTACTAGGATGATCCGAGGAATGGAAAACTTGTCTTATGAAAGGAGACTCAAGGAGCTTGGCTTGTTTAGCCTAACTAAAAGAAGGTTGAGGGGAGATATGATTGCTCTCTATAAATATATCAGAGGGATAAATACCGGAGAGGGAGAGAAATTATTTAAGCTCAGTACCAATGTGGACACAAGAACAAATGGATATAAACTGGTCATTGGGAAGTTTAGACTTGAAATTAGACGAAGGTTTCTAACCATCAGAGGAGTGAAGTTTTGGAATAGCCTTCCAAGGGAAGCAGTGGGGGCAAAAGATCTATCTAGCCTTAAGATTAAACTCGATAAGTTCATGGAGGAGATGGTATGATGGGATAACATGATTTTGGTAATTAAATATTCATGGTAAATAGGCATAATGGCCTGTGATGGGATGTTAGATGGGGTGGGATCTGAGTTACTACAGAGAATTCTTTCCTGGGTATCTGGCTGGTGAATCTTGCCCATATGCTCAGGGTTTAGCTGATCGCCATATCTGGGGTCGGGAAGGAATTTTCCTCCATAACATGGCTGGACCACCTCTAGGAGAGAAAGGATGGCTCATGCCTATGTAAAAGTTTTTGACCATTGCTATAATTCCCTCCAGCTCAACAGCAAAAAAATTATCGCCTCCTCTTATGGGGCATTCGCCTTCTGAAATAAAAACAAAACAGTGATATTTAGCTTTTAAAAAATACTTAAAATAAGTAACACTGATTGGTCCCCCTCACCTATGCCACTCCTGCCTGCCTCTCCATATTTTCCTCTTTTCTCTCCGTTCCCTCCAGGCCACTTTTGCTTCCTACTCCAGGTTCTGTGGTTTCCCTCTGTCCCCTATTTCCTTAGCTCTGCCCCACTGTTTATGTTCACCTAATCCCTCTACTTCCTCACTGCTCTGGTTTCTCACCAGGTCCATGCCACGCCAGCTCTTTCTCTTCTGTTCCATCTACTCTACCACAGTTTAAGGACAGACTCCTCACACATACCCTTCCCTACCTGACAATTCACTGGTCTCCCAGTCATTGATTTTCTCCTCCCACCAGCTCCAACCCTGAATCCTCAGGAAGAAAATGAATAGGTTAATAGTGACCTATTGTCTGGACCAAATCATAAGTAATTTTAAAACTGAGTCAAAGGGTATGTCTACACTACGAAATTAGGTTGAATTTATAGAAGTCGGTTTTTTAGAAATCATTTTTATATAGTCGATTGTGTGTGTCCCCACACAAAATGCTCTAAGTGCATTAAGTGCATTAACTTGGCAGAGTGCTTCCACAGTACCGAGGCTAGCGTCAGCTTCCGGAGCGTTGCACTGTGAGTAGCTGTCCCACAGTTCCCGCAGTCTCCGCCGCCCATTGGAATTCTGGGTTGAGATCCCAATGCCTAATGGGGCAAAAACATTGTCGTGGGTGGTTCTGGGTACATGTTATCAGGCCCTCCCTCCCTCCGTGAAAGCAATGGCAGACAATCGTTTCACGCCTTTTTTCCTGGGTTACCTATGCAGACACCATACCACGGCAAGCATGGAGCCCGCTCAGTTCACTGTCACCGTACGCCTCCTGGGTGGTGGCAGACATGGTGCTGCTTTGCTACACAGCAGCAGCTCATTGCCTTGTGGCAGCAGACGGTACAATAGGCCTGATAACCATCGTCATCATGTCCTAGGTGCTCTTGGCCGCGTCCGTGAGGTAGGTCAGGAGCGCCTGGGCAGACATGGACTCAGGGACATAAATAGGAGTGACTCGACCAGGTCATTCTCTTTAGTCCTCCTGGCAGTCATATCGCACCATCTTCTGGCAAGCAGCCAGGAGATGAGGATGGCTAGTAGTCCTATTGCACCAACTTCTGCTGAGCAGCCAGGAAATGAGGATGGCTAGGAGTCCTGCTGCACCGTCTGCTGCCAGCCAAAGATGTAAAAGATAGATGGAGTGGATCAAAACGAGAAATACACCAGATTCGTTTTATATTCATTTGCTCCCCCCTCCCTCCCTCCGTGAAATCAACGGCCGACAATCATTTCAGTGAGGTCTGTCAGGGGCACCTTGAAAAGTTTAATGGAGATTCAGTCCTGCCTGGAATACCGGGGGAGGGATAGCTCAGTGGGTTGAGCATTAGCCTGCTAAACCCAGGGTTTTGAGTTCAATCCTTGAGGGTGATATTCTGTATGACAGTTGTTTTTGTTTCTTCTTGATGTAAAGCCACCCCTTTGTTGATTTTAATTCCCTGTACGCCAACCCTGTAAGCCTTGTCATCAGTCGCCCCTCCCTCCGTCAGAGCAACGGCAGACAATCGTTCTGCACCTTTTTTCCATGCAGACTCCATATCATGGCAAGCATGGAGCCCGCTCAGATCACTTTGGCAATTAGGAGCACATTAAACACCACGCGCATTATCCAACAGTATATGCAGCACCAGAACCTGCCAAAGCAAAACCGGGCGAGTAGGCGGTGTCAGCACGGTGATGAGAGTGATGAGGACATGGACACAGACTTCTCTCAAAGCACGGGCCCTGGCAATGCGGGCATCATGGTGCTAATGGGGCAGGTTCATGCGGTGGAACGCCGATTCTGGGCCTGGGAAACAAGTACAGAAGGGTGGGACCGCATAGTGTTGCAGGTCTGGGACGATTCCCAGTGGCTGCGAAACTTTCACATGCATATGGGCACTTTCATGGAACTTTGTGACTTGCTTTCCCCTGCCCTGAAGCACCAGAAAACCAAGATGAGAGCAGCCCTCACAGTTGAAAAGCAAGTGGCAATAGCCCTGTGAAAGCTTGCAACGCCAGACAGCTACCGGTCAGTCGGGAATCAATTTGGAGTGGGCAAATCTACTGTGGGGCTGCTGTGATCAAGTAGCCAATGCAACCAAAGATCTGCTGATATCAAGGGTAGTGACCCTGGGAAATGTGCAGGTCATAGTGGATGGCTTTGCTGCAATGGGATTCCCTAACTGTGGTGGGGCCATAGATGGCACCCATATCCCTATCTTGGCACCAGAGCACTAAGCCAGCAAGTACATAAACCTCAAGGGGTACTTTTCAATAGTGCTGCAAGCACTTGTGGATTACAAGGGACATTTCACCAACATCAACGTGGGATGGCCGGGAAAGGTACATGACACTCGCATCTTCAGGAACTCTAGTCTGTTTCAAAAGCTGCAGGAAAGGACTTTCTTCCCAGACCAGAAAATAACCGTTGGGGATGTTGAAATGCCTATAGTTATCCTTGGGGACCCAGCCTACCCCTTAATGCCATGGCTCATGAAGCCATACACAGGCGGCCTGGACAGTAGTCAGGAGCTGTTCTGAGCAAGTGCAGAATGGTGGTAGAATGTGCATTTGGATGTTTAAAAGCACGCTGGCGCAGTTTACTGACTTGCTTAGACCTCAGCAAAACCAGTATTCCCATTGTTATTACTGCTTGCTCTGTGCTCCACAATATCTGTGAGTAAGGGGGAGACGTTTATTGCGAGGTGGGAGGTTGAGGCAAATCGTGTGGCCGCTGCTTATGTGCAGCCAGACACCAGGGCGGTTAGAAGAGCACAGGAGCGCATGCTGCACATCAGAGAAGCATTTTCATGGCTGACCAGGCTACGGTGTGAAAGTTCTGTTTGTTTCTCCTTGATGACCCCTCCCCCACTTGGTTCACTCTACTTCCCTGTAAGCTAACCACCCTCCCCTCCCCCCTTCGATCACCGCTTGCAGAGGCAATAAATTCATTGTTGCTTCACATTTATGAATTCTTTATTAATTCATCACACAAATAGGGGGATAACTGCTAAGGTAGCCTGGGAGGGGTGGGGGAGGATGGAAGGACAAGGCCACACTGCACTTTAAAACTTAAAAAATTTAAAACTTATTGAATGCCAGCCTTCTGTTGCTTGGGCAATCCTCTGGGGTGGAGTGGCTGGGTGGCCAGAGGGCCCCTCCCCCCGCCACGGTCTTGGGCTTCTGGGTGAGGAGGCTATGGAACTTGGGGAGGAGGGCGGGGCTGTAGCAGTGGTCTGTGCTCCAGCTGCCTTTCCTGCAGCTCAACCATATGCTGGAGCATATTAGTTTGATCCTCAAGCAGCCTCAGCATTGAATCCTGCCTCCTCTCATCACGCTGCCGCCACTTATAATCTTCAGCCCTCTCTTCAGCCCGCCACCTCTCCTTGCATTCATGTTGTGCTTTCCAGCACTCTGACATTGTCTGCCTCCACACATTCGTCTGTGCTCTGTCAGTGTGGGAGGACAGCATGAGGTCAGAGAACATTTCATCGTGACTGCATTTTTTTCGCCTTCTAATCTTCACTAGCCTCTGGGAAGGAGAAGATACTGTGATCCTTGAAACACATGCAGCTGGTGGAGGAAAAAAAAGGGACAGTGGTATTTAAAAAGACACATTTTATAGAACAATGGGTGCACTCTTTCACGGTAAACCTTGCTGTTAACATTACATACAAAGCACATGTGCTTTCGCTACAAGGTCACATTTTGCCTCCCCCCACCGCGTGGCTAACCCCTCGGCCCTCCCCCTCCCCCCATCACGTGGCTAACAGTGGGAAACATTTCTGTTCAGCCACAGTCAAACAGCCCAGCAGGAACGGGCACCTCTGAATGTCCTCTTAAGAAAAGCACCCTATTTCAACCAGGTGACCATGAATGATATCACTCTCCTGAGGATAACACAGAGAGAGAAAGAACGGATGTTGTTTGAATGTCAGCAAACATACGCTGCAATGCTTTGTTCTGCAATGATTCCCTACTACATGCTACTGGCCTGGCGTGGTAAAGTGTCCTACCATGGTGGACGGAATAAGGCTGCCCTCCCCAGAAACCTTTTGGAAAGGCTTTGGGAGTACATCCAGGAGAGCTTTATGGAGATGTCCCTGGAGGATTTCCGCTCCATCCCCAGACACATTAAAAGACTTTTCCAGTAGCTGTACTGGCCTTGAATGCCAGGGCAAATTAATCATTAAACACGCTTGCTTTTAAACCATGTATACTATTTAAAAAGTTACACTCACCAGAGGTCCCTTCTCCACCTGGCGGGTCCAGGAGGCAGCCTTGGGTGGGTTTAGGGGGTATTGGCTCCAGGGCCAGGGTGAGAAACAGTTCCTGGCTGTTGGGAAAACCGGTTTCTCTGCTTGCTTGCTGTGAGCTATCTTCAACCTCCTCCTCCTCATCTTCCTCGTCCCCAAAACCTACTTCCGTGTTGCCTCCCACTCCATTGTCAAAGCACAGGGTTGGGGTAGTGGTGGCTGAACCCCCTAAAATGGCATGCAGCTCATCATAGAAACGGCATGTTTGGGGCTCTGACCCGGAGCAGCCGTTCGCCTCTCTGGTTTTCTGGTAGGCTTGCCTCAGCTCCTTAAGTTTCATGCGGCACTGCTTCAGGTCCCTGTTATGGCCTCTGTCCTTCATGCTCTGGGAGATTTTGACAAATGTTTTGGCATTTTGAAAACTGGAACAGAGTTCTGATAGCACGAATTCGTCTCCCCATACAGCGATCAGATCCCATACCTCCGTTTGGTCCATGCTGGAACTTTTTTGTGATTTTGGGACTCCATCATGGTCACCTCTGCTGATGAGCTCTGCATGGTCACCTCTCCTGATGAGCTCTGCACTCACCTGCAGCTTGCCACGCTGGCCAAACAGGAAATGAGATTCAAAAGTTCGCGGGCCTTTTCCTGTCTTCCTGGCCAGTGCATCTGAGTTGAGAGTGCTGTCCAGAGCAGTCACAATGGAGCGCTCACAATGGAGTGCTCTGGGATAGCTCCCGGAAGCCAATACCATCGAATTGCATCCACACTACCCCAAATTTGACCCAGCAAGGCCGATTTCAGTGCTAATCCCCTTGTCGCGGATGGAGTAAAGAAATCGATTTTAAGAGCCCTTTAAGTCGAAAAAAAGGGCTTCATCGTGTGGAGGGGTGCAGGGTTAAATCGATTTAACGCTGCTAAATTCAACCTCAACTGCTGGTGTCGACCAGGCCCAAGAATAAGAGAGTCAGTTTCAGACTAACACAAAAAATGACATTGCTGCCCCCATCTTCTTCTTGCACTCCCAGATGTGCATACCATGATACTGACAATTTGAGAGAGATGTTCTTTCTGAGAACAAACACTGACCTTCCTCAGAATCCTCCCCATATTGTTCCAGTTCAACTCATTCCCAAGAGAGGCCTGTAAAGGTCAGCTCTGGGTGTGAACTTCCCTGTAGTAAGGGGGTTTCAGCTCCACTATTCCCATTTAGTTCCATATCTCTAAATAATACCTTTGTTGCACAAAATGATCTGTTCATGCTGAAACGCACGAAGCTGCATTGTATATTACATTCCGTCTAGACAGGACGTATTGTACTGTCTGAAGAGCACCACCTGCCTGAAAAGGAAATCAGGGCTTTTTGGTGTGTTTTTTCTTTGGAACTATGCTACTCTCTCAAACCTAGTTGATTTGTGTAGCCACATAATCATAAGAGCATGCTTTTTTCATCATTATTGTTAGAGAAATGCCAAGTGGTTTTGTAGCAATTCAACATAGAACAAATACAGCAAATTTAGCTAAGCTCTGTATTCAGCCTTGGAAAATTGCACTGGAAATTTACTGGCCCAGATACAACCTCTACTTGCCTACTTGTTACCATGGTGATTGATAATAATTATAAACAAATAGTGTTTTATGTACCCATTCAAAAAAAAGTATTCACCCCAGGCAAATGAGTGACTAGCAACTTGCAAGGCAGATGTAATCACTCAAAAATGGTACATAATCCAAGACTCCACTCAGCATAAATAGCATCCGGTCCTGCCCAATAGCTTGAGATGTTTATTCTAAAGCCAAGGACATTTTAATTAGGACACTTTTAGGTTTTTGTGCTTATTAACCGGTGACATATTTTAAGGGTTAATTATAAAAAACAAACCTCTGTTGCAACAGTATGTTAAACCTGACATAGTCTTTCTACCTACAAGATAAAATTAGGTAGGATCAGAATTTTGAATTATTCATGACTTTTTCTAACCAATTTTTCCTCCTCTCCTCCTCTTTTGTTCAGTATCAAATCTTCTTTGCGTTCCTTTCACTCAAGATGAAAGCATTATTAAGTCTAGGAAGTGAAACATCCCAAAGACATGTAGTTCAGTGAAATCCTTGTCCTGTAATCCTAACATTCTATTCAGTGCCAGTATTCAATATCCTCCTTCCTATATAAGCGCCACAATATATCAGCAGTTGATGAGATTTATTTGTTATACTCCTGCTTTCCTTCTTCATGAAAACCTTAAGCCATTCTTTTACTCCCTTAGGAGCCACATTGATGTGGGTGATTGGTTCTGCTATGCTTGCTAATCCAGCAACTCTTCTCTTCATTCAAATTGCTGTAATGTTTGCCGAGGGGATATGCTTGTTTAGGGTTAGGCTAGCACATGTGCTGAGTTTTAAAAGCATTATTAATATCTAATTATAATCTGACATGCTTGGGTAATGTCTGAATATAAATATTAGCAGGGTTTCTTCTGGAAACTGCTTTGTAAACTAATGCTTGAATTAAGCAGTTTGGCCGTTTTTTAGGGCAATCGGAATTATTTCTAGCCATTAATGGAGACAGGCTACTGGACTAGATGGACCTCAGGTCTGCTGGCTGGGAGAAAGGGAAGTGCAGTGGGGAAGGGGCTGATGGGAGTTGTAGTGCCCTGCTTTGCAGCACCATCATCCTATGTTTCCTAGTTGCTACATTCCTGTTGACTTCACTGGAAGCCCCATGCATGAGTTCAAGGGCAAAATATGGCTTTTAGTGCCATGGTGTTGTCTCTTCAGAAATATACACATTTCTGGTCAGAAAAAAGAAAGCTTCAATTATTACTAAGACTAAAATGTCAAAGAATGTTGCTCTTGGTTTACAAGTGTAAAATCCTTTGCCTCTAACCTTTCAAAAGTAACTCACCTCTGTTAATGTAAAATTCAAAATACAGAGAATTTAGTATGCAAATAGCATGTATGCCAAATGCATCTAAGGGGAGCATGCATATTTCCATAGAAAACAAATGTGAGTGCAGAAAAGCAAATGTTTTCTACCAATAGACCGTACACACAGTTCTCAAGAGGATCTGTCTAGCAATTTATTTTCAAATTGTTGGAAGTATGCAAATTCCTCAGAATTAAACGTGAAGTTAAAAGAAATGGCTTCTATTAAGAACAAGGCAGTCCAAAGAGGCAACTGGGAATTTAATAATTCAATCAAGTATTGTAACCGGCCCAGCAGTATATCTAAAGGCATCGACTCAAATGTCCGTTGAGCTTATCAAGGAGATAAGTGGCATTTTTGGAAAGGTGTCTTTAGAGTGTTGCATCTGGATCCTTTATCTGTCATTCATACAGAAGCCGGAGAGTTGTGATAATGTGGCATGCGGGATAGTTCCATTTAATGGTTGAGTCTACTCTGAAAAGGGTATGTTTAAAAGTGGCACCTTCTTACTCAACAGAGCTGCTCCCTGTGTGTAGTCAGTGCTACAGCTGATTTGTATAGCAACAAATATAAGTGTTGACTACTTGTTACTCCTGTTAGCACAACAAAACTAAAGGAGAGTGAGCTTGATTCTATCCTGTCTCATGCATAACCAGCAGGATGAACTCACTTGTAATTTCAGGATCAAATCCTTCCTGAAGACTATGGGGTTGCACTGCTGTGGCTGAGGTTATAATCTGAAGACAATGGGATTGCACAGATGGAATTGCAAAGTTACAATCTGACCTGCACAATTTTTATTACTGGTGATTCAACATGGGCGTAGGTGCTGGAACTAGGGGTGCTGCCACAAAAGTGGTTTCCAGTATATCCTGGGTTTACAGTTTGGTTCAATGGCTCTCAGTACCCCCACTATAAAAATTGTTTCAGCACCTCTGAACATGGAGAGTGCTTTTCTTCCCTTCTCGACATGCGCCAAGTGGTATCAGGGCTGGCTTGTGCGTCTGGCTTGCCAGACAGGGGTAGGACCTAGTAACCCTCCTTTTTTCCCTACATATCACAACCCTTCAGCTTATGGTGCATTTCTTATCGTTTTCTTGTGTACCACACTGTCTGCCAAACTGCTCCACTTGCACATAGGGGTGCCTGCATGAGGCTTTTTTATCTGGCTGCATCCTCTTTGTCCCCTGTGCATCACCAGAATTCAGACCTAGACATACAGGGCCAGTTCTCGCCTTGTCTATGCTTGCACAACTGCAGTGGAAGTCAGTGGGAGTTGGGGGTTCTCAGCACCTCTGAAAATTGGGCCACCTTTACTTAGGTGATTAAATATAACCTTAGGAGCCTAACTGTAGGCACCCAATGTTGAAATGTCAGGACCAGCTTTCCCAAAGACACGTAGACATGTAGCAGGATGCCCCTCGGTTTGATTTGTGCCCTGCTGTGGTATAATTGTGATAGTGACATTTTAATCAGCACAAAGTCAGCTGATGGATTGTTTCACGTATCCCTAATGTTCTCCACAAACGAGGAGCAAAGTAAACAGGAGCCAACTAAAAAGTGTGTCAGGAAATCGAGTGTTACCTATTTACTGAGCAGATATAATTAAGCGGATACCAAAGTTTGACAGGGGAGATGCTATGAAAGCCAAGGTGACTTTGCCAGAGTTAGGATTCCCCATTGCACTCTGGGTGTGCTTGGCTCTCATTTATGGTGGTAGGGCTTTGCCCTTGCACGTTCCCCTGGTGAAAGAGAGAAGCTTAAGCCTCACTGGCAAAACTCAGCTGTTGCAGCATCTCAAACCACTCTGCCCATGAGCTCCTGGGGGCCTTCTTTGGCTGCACGGCTTTCCCTTCCCCCTTTGCCAGTCTTTGCTTTTCTCCTCTGTTTCCCTTCCTGATTGTAACTGATGCTGAGCGTTGATAATGATGGTGGCAAAACTGCCTTACCTTACCTCTCTCACACCTGCGTTCCCCTTTCCCACAAATAAGGTACCAAGTCTGTCACTTTATAACAACTGCAGAGGTTCCAGACTACCAGCAGCAGCTTGCTGTTGTCTGAGAACAGAGTGGGTATAGTACAGGCAAGGGAAATATGAACATGCTCACTTTTTACTCACAGAAATGACTGCACTGAAAAAACGCACAACCAGGATCTTTGTATGACTAGTGGTCACTCAAACAGCAGATGGCAAATATTGTTCCTGTCTAGTCTAGCAAGAAATAACACCAAGAAATCTAATAAAATGAAGCTGGCTGAAATCATGTAGAGAAGAACAGTTGTTTGATAAAATTTTCCTATGAGAATTTTTTTCTTTGAAGAAGTGAAATAATTCATTCTGAGACTGGAATCCATAAATAACTGCTGGTTAAAAAATTATTTCCCATGTTCAGTTAGCAATGTACTTATCCATTTATGATAGCATTTGTCTGTGCTACCGTTAAGCCTCTGGAGGCCATTGGTCCAATTCTGCTTTCCTTATTTCTGACAGTTCCTACTGACCATTTTGAACTGGACTCCTCAGTGGCTACACAGGCCACATGATCCTACTGTGGCCTCATCTCTTCTTGAGCTCTCAATTATATTCTCTCTAGTAACCTGTTGGTTCTGCAATTCCCATCTGCTCTGCACCCCACTCGGTCAGAGAATTCCTACCTCTCCCCAGTTAGCTGCTTGGATGCAGGGGTTAGTTGAGATGAAGGGGAGATTGATGATAGAGACAGAGCTGGTTGGAGGACTTTCACATAAGGGCCTCACAAAAGCTTCAGGTAGCCACGAGCTAGGTCCCAGTTGCACGAATTATTAATAAACCAAGTAGTGGGCATAGGGGTGACCAGATAGCAAGTATGAAAAATCGGGACTGGGGTGGGAGGCACTAGGTGCCTAAAAAGACAAAACCCTGAATATTGGGACTGTCCCTATAAAATCAGGACATCTGGTCACCCTAAGTGGACAGTATATGGGCCCAATTCAGCCTCCAATGAAGACAATGAGATTTTGCCATTAATTTGAATGGAAGTGGGTCCTGTGTTCCTAAAATGTTCATGGTTTTTGGTTTTTTCCTTATGCTTGTTGAGACTCATTCTCTTACATTGTGATACATGTTGTTTCTTCTACACACAGGTTGTAATCCTTGGTAAACATTCCAGAGGTTATCACTACATGCTAGCTAACCTGGTAAGAACTTTTTCATCAGCAGAAGTATAACTAAGTTTTAGAGGGTAATATATTCTATTTAGGTTGTGTCAGCTTTAATCAGCTAAGAAGGTAATGCATGAAGGAGTGCCTGGATTTTGAGAAATGACTTCAGTAAATACTAGAACTGGTATGTAATAGTAATTTCTACTCAATTACACAGTCTTTGTTTTGTGTAAGAAGTTCATATCCTTTACTAATTTAAAAATAACAATTCAATTATATGTTCTCCACTAATTTATATCTCTTAAATAACTCACTAGATAATACTAATCTTCTGTATAACAGATTTTAAATTTAAACACTATAAAAATAATTACATTTTATTTGTACATAATACAAGTGATATAAAGAACCAAATTAAAATTTGTAATTCCATCTAGTAAAGTGGCCAGACTATTTAACAACTCATTGGCTTTATATAGGTAGAACCTCATTGCAGAGTTAGTACTTTATACATATTCATTGACCAGGCAGAAGACGGTATATTTTTATCCATATTAAAAATCCACTTCTCCACACTATAACTGACTTTTCAGATATTTCTTTGATATTTTTGAAAAGCCATCAGCTAGACATGCTGTAGAAAAGGGTTATAATGTAGTTGATCCTGCAGAAAGAGTCATTTTTAGCTTCTGTGTGTGGAAAGTGTTCTTCTAAAGTCATATCACACTTTCTAGTTAGTAATCCTACTTTGTAGAAGAGTCTTTATAATGATTTTTTCTGTGTATGATTAAAGCAGGTTAGATGAATTTTAAAATGCCATTTTCATTATAAATACTGTGCGGCTTTAAAATGTGTCATTGTGCATTATGGAACTGATCCTATTCACACTGACTACAGTGTACCTTGCATAAACCAAAAAACAGTGGGCTTAAATTGCTACTACCTTGTGCCACGCATAGCCATTTACACTTCTGCAAGGTGACTGCAAACTGCTACCCAATCGACTTGCTTTCTATATCCACTTTGCGCAGGAGTAAATGACAATATGAGGCATAGGGCAGTGGAGAATCAGGCCCACAAGGCTTGAAAGTGAAACATTAAGGTAAATATTGTGATAATTAACACTGCACTGTCTGGTGTGAGGATCATGCTTTGCCACAACACAGCAGTGAGAACAACAAGGGGCATCAAGGAGCCTCTGAGTCACAGAGCTTCTTGGCACTCTCTCCTAAAAAAGGGGGACTGTTAAGCATTTCCTGCTCTGCTGGCTGGTGCAAAGGAGGTATTGGAGCCAGGCCCCAACTTTCTTTTGGTGTGGTTTTCACCTTAAGGGTGTTAATAGTGGCTGACTCTTCAGCAGAAGCATCAAGGAGGCTCCTTGCACCCCATCTCCCCTTTACCCCCAACCTTTAACACATGCACAAGGTGCAAGAACCAGCTATAGCAACCTGCATGGAACTTGGAGGGAGGAGTACAGGTTGCAGAAGGAAAGAGTTTGGAAGAGGCACTGAGAAGCTATTGGGAATGCACGTAGCTAGAATGCTACCTGCAGATGCAGCATCTCTGTAAATAGTTCTCTTAAGGAAGAGGTAGTTTAGTTTTACAATCATGGAATCCTTTCACATTATTATCCAGCATGCAGTATATGAAATAGTAGTTATCATCTGACGTTACATATTTTAACAAAAGAGTCTGAGTAATTCATTAATCCATATACCAATCAGTCCTCTTCTTCTGAGCTTTATATGTAATATTGTGTACCCTTTTTGATGTGTTTTGGATCACATGGAAACTTTGCCACACTGGAACAAGCCAGTGTTCCATCACAAAGGTCTGGAATCCATGTGTTTCCAAATTCCATTTTATTCCAGTACTACAATCTACTGCTGCAAGAGATTGTCCCCTAGATAGGGTATCTTCTACTAGCGGCAGGGAACTTTCATCAGTTTCTTTTGTGCTAAACTAGCCAAAGATTAAAAAATAGCATCTTACCAGAATGTTTGTCTTTAAAACTGAGCCAAGTTGCAGACACTTCGTATGACACTGATTCTTGTTTTCTGCACATATTCTTCCAGGGTTTTACAGATATTATGCTGGAGAGAGTAATGCATGGAGGCGCCAATGTTACTGGATTCCAGATTGTTAACAATGAAAACCCAATGGTTCAACAGTTTCTACAACGCTGGATTAGACTGGATGAAAGGGAATTCCCTGAAGCCAAGAACTCTCCATTAAAGGTAAAATTTTGTTGACAGTGATGGAAGCCTTTTGCATTGTGTTCAGCAAAAATCAGATTCATTTTTAAATATATACGTATATGGATTTTCTCTGCTCAGAATGAGTCAGAACACTCACTGCCAGACAAAAAGAGAGAGAGATTGTTAGCTGGAAACATGAAATAAACACATAATGGTGGACTCTGAGGCAAAGAGCCCCATCCTGCAGTCATTCCACATGTAACACTGCCACTGACCTCAGTTAGAGAGGACTGAAAAATATCCCTTTATTGTATGGAAGTATAGATTTGGGTCCAAACTACGTAGCACTGGGCAATTCCAGCTGCAGAATGATGTAGGATTGGACTCATGATGGGGCCACCATGAACCCCTCCCAATATTCCCATTAGGGAATGGAGCCCCAATAACTCCATACAGCCAATTGCTCTTATAAGGAAATACACTGTTATGCATGCTAGGCTATTAGACGTCTACGAACCATTTTCTCTGTATGTTTTTACCTGCTGTGTTGAGGCACATAATATAAACATGAACATGATTGTACATAAATATATCTATGCACAGGCTGAGGTGGGTAGGAGCCTGTTTTTACATTGTCTACACACTTATCTTCAATTATGTCTCACCCAGTGAGAGGTGTTTCTCCTCAGGAATGAACATTTGCAATGAGCATTTGCCATGTCTTTTTTATTTTTCTTTCGCCTTATGTAAAGGACTATTTAACGTCCCGTCTTTACTGATGGTTGACTCCTCAAGCAAGTGCACAACTTGTGTGATGCTGTTAACTTGACTCCATTTGTGTTTAAGATGCCTTAGTTGTTGCTATTGCTCTGCTGTGGAATCTCATATACAAGTGATCTTAATAGTTGCCCAGGTATCTTCTACAATAAAATCCTTCTTCATGGTTGTCAAAAGAACTCAATAACACCATGTCTTCCAATTCTTCACTGTGCAGGTAATTTTTGTCTTGGCAAAGTATCTACAAACAACATTCAGTAAAGAACCATGTGCCACGAACTGGCAGTGCTGTCACAGATCAGAGAGTTCTTACAAATACAATGCAGGCTACCCACTGAATGCATGGTTATTTAGCACCTAGTCATACCAGCAGCAGTGCAAGTAGAATCCATTTCTTACCAGTACCGGGGGCCACCAGCTAAGGGGGGGCACATGACTTCCTCATATGGCCCTCCATGTGACTCCTCCCCGCCCCGCCCGCAGCCTGGGGCCCCCACACTCTCCCCATCCCCTTCCCATGAGCCATCCCACGTTACCTGAGGGGGGGCTCTGTCCTCCTCCTGCTGCGTCAGAGACTTGGGAACCACAGCGGGGAAAGGAGCGGAACGTGGTCAGTCCCACCCCAGCAGCTCCTCTGGCATGGCTCTACCATTCCCAGCCCCGCCCCCTGCCCTTCCACACAGCTGCGTCTCCTCTGCCGGAGGACAGGGCTGTGAGGGATGGGGATGGGGGCGGTACAGCTGCCGGAGGGGCTGCCAGCTCCTCCTGTGTCTTTACGGGACGCCGTACCGGCTATAAATATCTTGCTGGTACGGCGTACCAGACCATACCGCCGTACTTGCACTGCTGCATATCAGACAAATAAATTGATTTTGGGATACAAAGCCAGTCAAAACCAAAGGTAGACTTCCAGCTGAGCACTGCATTGTTAGTGAGCATAAAAGGTACAGGAGACGCAGCTTGGTTATCAGAATCTCTGTTTGTGCTTGTATTGCACGTGTCTGGATAAGCGGGGTGTCTTCAGTTTAACAACTTGTGTCCATAGCTAGATGGGGTGATATTGCACCCTGTTGAATAAGGTCTAGTAGAGCATGAGGGGTAGTAAAAAGCATTATAGTTCCTCTAAGGTATATTTGCTACTGGGTTGTTGACTACCCAGTGCCACTTGGATGTGAAGTGCAATCTGCTTCATGATGACTTGGAACCATAGCCATGGTAGTTTGGACTGTCAAAGAATCGGAATGATTCCCCCTTTACCACAGACCTGCTGGGGCACATTGCGGTTTTCACCCTTTTTACCGATGTATCAGGAAACCTCCATCCACTATTTCCCCCCCTAAACATGTACGGCAGTTCTGGACGTGTCACCGATTGATCCCCTTCGTTCTCCATGTTACCACGTCCCTTCAGCAGGCCTGGCAGAGTTGTCTAGGTGGGGTAAGCTGGAGAAAGCCCCACACAGACTCCTGGGGGGTTCCAGGACATAGCTATACAGCATGTCTTAGATGTGCTAAAACTCACCCTCGTCTAATGGACTAAAAAGGGTATTGCTAGTAACAGAATCACAACCTGTTAATACCCTCCCTGATTTTTTCTGTCTCTTCGTTTTCTTCCCCATCTGTAAAATGGAGGTGATGATATTGACTTACCTCCCCAGCAGAGGGTTTTGTTAGGGTTCATCAGTCAGTGTTTGAAATCATAAAGGGCTAAACGAAGTACTTAGTATTATCATCATGCTCTTCCTTTCTCCCTTTCTCTTTCTCTTCTCCCTCCTCCTCTAATGGTTAGGTCTCCTCTACTGTGCCTATTGACATAGGTGAAAGGGGGAATCCTCCAGTTCCAGAAGAATCAGTGGCTGACAGACGAGGATGGTTCCACCAGTACTTATTCAGTGCAATGTAGCATAATTTGACCAATAGAGGAGGCCTCAAAGTCTGTCACTTCAAAGCAAATCTCCTTGGGGGAAGCTCATCCCCACACCTATACAAACCTTATAGGAGGGATGCTAAACCTGTCTACCAGCCATCTCATAGCTGAAGCTGTTCTTCTGTCTTCTCCTTAATTTTTACAAGGAAAGAAATTTCTTATTCCTTTACTGCATTTTATATTAATGAAATGGCCACTTCTTCCCTAAGAAACCTAATGATCTCTGCTGTTTTACCAGCTCCATCTAACCATTTCATTCCAAGCTGACACCAAACTACTCGAAGATACACTCCAACAACAGGATTTCGCCTATCATGAAGGGCCCCTGCATGCCTCTATCTGACACAGACACACTACCACTGAAGAGTCCATGGGGGGTAGATAGCCAGTGTCCCATAAAACAGGGCTAACCCTGATGTCCCCTATTAATTACAGAGCCAGAAGCACCTGTCACTTTAGAGGAGCTTACTGGAAGATACAGGAGTAAAGGGAAATATCATACTAGTCTTAAAGCTCAGAAATATATGATGTTACCCTAGGCATATTTTAATCCAGTCAAAAGCAATTTACATTGGGAAAAAACTTATTCTCTATCCTTTAAAAATAATCTTAGATAGATGGTAAAACACAGAGATTGCATTACCTTTGTACAAATGTACTGCTCATTATAGAAACTTACACAGTATTTATCAATCAGTCAAAAAGCATACTTAAAAAATGGATGTACAATATTTTTGATTAGGGAATAAAATTACCTAGAGATTAAAGCCCTGATGTTTAATTTATTCTGTATTTTATCAGCCTTTCCCTTCTCTCCCTCTCTTTCTTTTCTTTTTCTTTGCCTGCTCATGCATTTGAAGTAGAATTCGAATAAAGCAGAAAATTAGATAGCTCTTTTGGCATAGCTTGGAAGGGACTGCATTTGGGTTACCGGCAATTGATCCAGTCTACTGAAAAAAATTATCGCCATGCAGGCATTATGTAGTGTTAGATTGGAAAGCTATTACAAGATTTTTTTCATGCAAGAATAAATATCTTTTTAAAATATCTGATTCTGTGTTGTTATGTGGAAAGTGTTGTGTAATATTTGTTAATGTATGAGAGATAGAGAGAGCACTGCAATGCCAGAACCACAGGAAAAAAAGGTGAGGTAGACAAGGATTGAAATAAGCAGCTGCATCCAGCTAATCACAGCTGTAAAGATGATCTCACCATGAAAAGGGCAAGGCAGTCAAGTGTTTATAAACAGGACCATAATTTAAAACTTGGGAAGAATGGCTGGCACAAAAAAACTTTTCCCTGACACTAGTTGTGCTTTTTTTTTTTAAATCAGGTGTGTTTCTCTGGATCTGCAGGCATAAACGCACACACCCTTGCAGTTTTGTAAATGTTACCATATGTTTTACATGGTTATTATCAAAATGGGCAGCCTCCCACCATAAGAGCAAAAACATTTTTCAATGTAGTAGCCACCTGGGGTTTTATTCTCCCCTATGGGATAGAAGTAACTGCCGTTGAAGTCAATAGGATTTACTCATGTCCTGTAGGAGAGCAGCTAAAAATGCTATTGAAATCCAAGATTCCATCCTTCCAACTAGTGCATGGGTAGTGTTTGTTTGTTTTCACACCAATGTAAGTCAAATGGGATGCAAGGGGGTCTAAATGATCATGCCGTAAGTAAGGTTTGCTAAGTACCAGGAGACAGGTGAGCATTCCGGAATGTGCATACATGCACTAGATTCTTTTTGGAAGTCAAATATTTCTCACTCATTTACATACAAATACTCTAGAGATAGGATGGGATCTAATGATGCAGCAGCGTCAAAATGAGGTCCTACAGATGTTTGCAAGATTCAGTTTTTCAAGATTACAGTGGAACTCTATATACAGCATTTAAATGTAATGCTGATCCTGTGCACACAATGTAGTCTAAATCCTATGCTCGTCAGGAGTGCTTAGCCAGAAATTAATAGCTCGGTGTCCAGAGGTTGGGCCAGTCTCTAGCGAAGTACAGTTTTCATATGAATCAATGAATATGAAAAAATACAGACACGTCTCATAAAGACATTTGTTGCTTATGAATAGGGCATGATATCAGATTTATAACCTAAGTAATGATTGTAGTTTTGTACAATATAAGGAAGTAGTGAGGGTGAGGTTGTTTTGGGGCTGGGTTTTTTGGTAAGAAAAGTAAACCAATTTGTGGCTGGTCATGGATCCTAGCTAATCAGAAACATGGGCCAGACAGAAACAATTAATGTTAATTTTAAATTACTCCTAGCTCTTTGAGTTGGTTAGCTCATTTTAAAAAAAAATCCAAGCAAAACTCAAATATGAGTTGTAAGTTGCAGTTGGTTACAACATGGCCTAGCATTGCATTATAGGTCTTCTTCATCAACCTGCTTTAGATAGGCAGCTCTCCAATTAAATCTAGTCAGTACTTTACAGAACTATAAACTATTTTTCTATATACTGTAGAAAATCATAACATTTTAAATTTCTTACTTGAAATATATGTAATTGTTAAATGACATGTGACATATGGCTGGGGGTGAAATTGTTGCTGCTCTAAAAACATTTTAATGGGGGAGAAATAATTGACCTTTATAAACCTGAGGCAATTTCCAGAGTGCAGTTTGTCACAATTATTTTATTTGCATCAATTTTAGTATACATCTGCCCTGACCCATGATGCAATACTAGTCATAGCAGAGGCTTTCCGCTACCTCCGAAGACAGCGTGTTGATGTTTCCAGGAGAGGTAGTGCTGGAGACTGCCTAGCAAACCCTGCAGTGCCCTGGAGCCAAGGAATCGATATAGAAAGAGCACTGAAAATGGTAAGGGCAAACGTACCTAACCTATTGAACAGGAGTATCGCATTTTTACAACATATGTCTTTAAAACAACAACAAAGGCTGAGTATCTCCTGAGCACCATTTTTCAAGGGCACAATGAAGGAAGCAACTTTCAAAAGCTACCTGTAAATCTGCATGGGCAGCTTTGCAACAAATGCACTTGTAAGGACTCTGTCTGTGCCAAATGGAGCAGAACCCACATCCTTCTACTCCGTAAGCACAAGGCCTTGGTGCTGAAGCTCACAATTACTATCCTGTACCTAGGCCAGTAAATAGGGTAATGACAAACACGAGAGTGGTCTGACATCCCATCCAATTAAGGGCCATGGCGACATGTTCAGTGTGTTACACACGTGCCCTCTTCCCCATGGCCAAAAATTTGTCTTCTAGAATTCAGCGTTCATAGGAATTAAAACGCGACAACTGGGCATCAACTGTAATAGCTAGCCAATGTGACACAGTGCCCACTGTACTGTATACTAGCATCTCTGCAAATGGTGGTGTTAAAAGCTTTGCGAACATATTCTGAGGCTAGGATATAGGCTGACCTATTTTGAGGTGAAAAATGTGGCCCAAAATAAAACAGAACTGGGTGAACAGTTTATCCTCAGGCGGTGTATTGTAAACCACATATATATTATGAGCATATGTACCTGTGTATGTTTATCTATATATCACACCAGTCAAAAACCAGCTTCTGTTTTTTTTCTAAAAGTTGCACAAACAGTATGATCGACTATGTTAACAGATTGCAGGATTTCTGCATCAGCCTGAACCTTAGCCCTGCATCCTGCCTCACACCTGCTCTCTGAACCCTAACATAACCCTATTTCCAACTTGATTACTGCCTGTTTGGCCAATCCATAGTGCTAACCATTAGTTATTGCATCAGATCTAGTATTGATCAAATCCCTGTGGTTTTGTTTGTCATTCTTTCCCTTTTGTATTGAACTGATTTGGGGGCATAGAAGTGAATGAAAACCTACCAGATACATAGGATCTGATTTTGCTCAGACTTGGACCAGTAGAAATCAGGAATAACAGCACTGGTTTCAATGAAGTTACACTGGTGTAAGACTGAAGTGAGTAAGATTGGAATTAAGGCCGCATGATATAAAAAGGACCCCTAGATTAATCTTCATTCACTTGGCTTAATTATTGCTTTTTCAAATTTGCCAAATTGGAAGCATCAGATCAAAAGGGTAATTCCCTCTCTCATAGAATGAGAGACATGGTTCAGTCTCTCCCTGTCAGAACACTTCTTATATCACTGTGTCAGTTCCCTAACAAATGCCCTAACTGTAGGGTCATTAATGTAGCATTACACACTTTTGAAGATAAGTTAATTAATTTCAACCTTCATAACAGTTAAAAGATTTGTAGTGTCAGTTAGAACTTAATTAGAAATGATACCTAAACCCTGCAAAAGAGATCCCAAAGTGCTTACATCCACAGGGCTCGAACTGGAACACAAACAGTGCAACAAGACACACCCTGCTTGAGAGAGGTAAAAATATCCAAATGTTGGTTGGTAAAAGGCTGCCACTTTAATAAAAGATTCATAAGATACAGAGCCAATTTCATGATTGAGGCAGGCACAGGATATTGAATTACATCAGGGTGATTTCAGCCCATTACATTTAAACATTCTAACATAAGTTGAAGAGGTTTATCCGTCTATCTCAACAGCCCCACTCAGTACCCACTCAGTGCAAGATCATCACACGTCCCTGATTCCTACCAGAACCCACACCGTGAAATATGTTCTTTTTCCTGTTTAGATGGTGGTCTTGTACCTTTGCTTCAGGAAGTTATGACTTCCAATTAATAATATTTTCTACCTACATCAGCCATGGAACACCTAAAAAAAAAAAAAAAAGAATATTCAGTACAAGAAATCCTGCAAACAACCAATCCAAGCGCCCTACAAATAACTGATCTAAGCATCAGACTCAATGTCAAACTGCAGTCGCCTTGCCAACAAAAGGCAGATTGGTATTACCTGATTCTGCATCCTTATATCTTTGAAAAACTATTCAAGTCTGTATTTCCTCCCCTGAATTTGAACCTAAAGTGTCCGATAAGTGGACAACAACTGACCTGAACATTAAAGGAACTGGCACATGAAATTGCAAGCCCAACAGCAAGGATTTTTAATGAATCCGTAAACTTGGAGTTCATACCCTATGACTGGAGAATTGCTCATAGAGTACCTATTTTTAAGAAAGGGTTGGGGGGGGGGGGGAGTGATCTGGGAAACTACAGGCCCGATAGTTTGACCTCAATTGTATGCAAGGTCTTGGAACAAATTTTGAAAGAGAAAGTGGTTAAGGCATAGAGGTAAAAGGTAATTGGGAGAAAATACAACATGGTTTTACAAAATGCAGATCGTGCCAGACCAACTGGATCTCTTTCTTTGTGAAGATAACTGATTTTTTAGACAAAGTGCAGTAGATCTAATCTATCTGGATTTCAGTAAAGCACAGTTCCACATGAGAAATTATTAGTTAAATTGTAGAAGATGGGGATTAAGATGAGAAGTGAAGGGTGGATAAGAAACTGGTTAAAGGGGAGACTACAATGGGTCATATTGAAAAGTGAAATGTCAGGCTGGAGGGAGGTTACTCGTGGAGTTCCTCAGGGACTGGTCTTGGTACCAATCTTATTTAATATTCAAAAAGTGGGAGTGTGCTAATAAAATTTGCAGATGACACAAAGTTGGATGGTATTGCCAATACAGAGGAGGACCGGAATATCATAGAAGATCTGAATAACCTTGAAAACTGGAGTAATAGAAATGGGATGAAATTGAATAATGCAAAATGCATTGTCATCAGTTGGAAGCAACAGACGAGGAGAAAGACCTGGATGTTTTAATCACAGGGTGACTATGAGCTGCCAATGTGATGCAGCCATAAAAAGGCTAATGCAATCCTAGAATGCATCAGGCAAGGTATATCCAGTAGAAATAAGGAAGTGTTATTGCCATTATACAAGGCCCTGGTGAGACCTCATCTGGAATACTGTGTGCAATTCTGATCTCTCATGTTTAAGACAGATGAATTCAGACTGGAACAGATGCAGAGAAGGGCTACTAGGATGATCGGAGGAATGGAAAACCTACCATACGAGAGGAGACTCAAGGAGCTTGGCTTGTTTAGCCTAAGCAAACAAAGGCTGAGAGGAGATATGATTGCTTTATATAAATACATCAGAGGGACAAATACCAGAGAGGGAGAGCAGTTAAGTGCCAATATGGACACAAGAACAAATGGCTATAAACTGGCCATCAACAAGTTTAGGCTTCAAATTAAATGAAGCTTTCCAACCATCAGAGGAGTGAAGTTCTGGAACAGCCTCCCAAGGGGAGCAGTGGGGGCAAAAAACCCTAAATGGCTTCAAGACTGAGCTTGATAAATTTATGGAGTGGGTGATATGAAGACACTGCGTATGATAACGTTTGGCCCATCTGCAACTGCTAGTAGCAAAAGTCCCCAGTGGCTGGAGATGGAACACTAGATGGGGAGGGCTCTGAGTTAGTACAGAGAATTCTTTCCCAGGGGTCCGGCTGGTGGGTCTTGCCAACAAGCTCAGGGTTCAACCAATCACAGTATTTGGGGTTGGGAAGGAATGGCCCGCCACGTCAAATTGGCAGAGACGCTGGGGGGTTTTCACCTTCCTCTGCAGCATGGGGCATGGGTCTCTTGTTGGTATAAACTAGAATAAATAGTGGATTCTCTGTAACTGTAAGTCTTTAAATCATGAATTCAGTAACTCAGCCAGACGTTACAGGTCTATTACAGGAGAGGTGAGGTTCTGCTGCCTGCGATGTGCAGGAGGTCAAACTAGATGACCACAATAGTCCCATCCGGCCTTAAAGTTTATGTGTTATAAATAATCATAGATTCATGGATACTAAGGTCACTTCATTTGTGATTGCCTCCACATTCCTCTGATCACAGAAGCACCCAGCTTTCTTGTTTCTCTTTCTCCTACCTGTAACAAGGCCTGATCCTGCAAAGTGCTGGGCACCCTCCCTTCCCGTATAAGTAAAAAAACCAACAAACAAATCTGAAGTTAGTGGGGATCAAGTGCACAGTAGCTACTCTGATTACCTTCCCTCCAGACATATTGTTCTACAAACACAGACCATAGCTCCTTGCTACTGAGAAAGTGACACCAGAGCCTATTTAATCCTTATGGATTAGATGTATCCTCAGCAGATGGATTATCAACATTTTGAGCAAACATAAACCTTAATGTTTTCCTAAACTTGAAATGGATTTACTCTGGCCCTGATTCAGGAAAGAACATAGAACACTGAGAATGGCCATACTGGCTCAGACCAATGGCCCATCTAGCCGAGTTTATGGTCTTCTGACAGTGGCCAGTGCCAGATACTTTAGAGGGAATGAACAGAACAGGGCAGTTATTGCATAATCCATCCTCTGTCATTCAGTCCGATCTTCTGGTAGTGAGAGGTTTAAGGTCACCCAAAGCATGGGATTGCGTTCCCTGACTATCTTGGCTAATAGCCATTGATGGACCTATCCTCCATGACTTTAAGCACATGACATTAACTTTAAGCACATGCTTAAGTCCCATTTAAACCAATGGAATTAGCATATGCCTGAAGTTAAGCTCATGCTGAATAGGCCTGGATGGGTGAATCAGGGCTTCTATGGTTTCTATGTTTGCAATAAAAGTTCAATAAAGTTTGGAATCATAATGAGTTGAGCAGAACCTAAGAAAGTCAAGGATCTTCTTCCAGTCCAATCAAATTACTCTAACATTGACTCACATCCACTACAGACACATAATTTACACTCTTTATACATCACCTCTGAATTTGGCCCACCGAATAAATCTGGGGCAAAGAGATTTTACTGTATTATGTGATCCATCCCTGTGCATCATGACAAGATCGATCGCATCATCTCAAAACCATCCTTGGCAGATCAGTGACCAGCTTTGAACATCTCGAGTGACTATGATTCCACAGCCTCCTTAGCAGATTGTTCTATCACCCAACTCTTATTACCGCTATAAACTTTTCCTAAAATTTAACATAAATTATCCTTACTGAAGTTTCTGACAGTTACCTCTACTGTCTTAGCTTGTCAAGATTGATAAGTGATGAATTGAAGTATCTCCTCCTTTAATACTAGGGGAACAAGAAAGATTTTTTTTTTCCTTTGAAACAAAGTACTTCATACTTACTTCAAAATTATTACTGTGAGTAAGTAATGGTAACGACTTACATTTATATAACATCATCCATCTAGACAAAGCTCAATCTCTTTACAAGGTATAGACATAATTCTGCCACTCTTCCTCTAATGGGGCTGGAGTCTGATACCTTCAATCATATTGACTACATCAGATCTAAATTGTGGAATAAGGTGCTACTCCGTGTAAGAATATCAGGATCTGGCCCTGCAGTATGTATCACTTGCACCCTAATTGTGAGGGTTTATGTGGCACTTCAGTGGTACATGCACCCTGTGTTGGCCCATTGAAAAGGAGTGAATTTCACCAAGTGTGAATAAACATGGCAGAATTGGACCTTGTATATAATACATATGCAGGATTCACTCAGCACTGAAATACAGCCTTCCTTGCAATGGAAGGTGGCAGCTCTGCATCAGCTTATAGGCAGTGAAGAATAATAATGTTTACAGCTGAAACTGGGAGGGCTGGGGAATTTTAGGTAGACAGAATGTAAATGGCCCTATTGGACGCTGGACAGGGCACAGGTATTAATGGAAATGATCACAGAGATAGTAAATTCCTTCAGGACATAAAAGAGGGGGAAAAATAGAAATAATGTTCTATGTAACTGTTTTACTATTTCCCTGTTTAAGGTACAAGTCCAAGGAATGACTGGAAATATCCAGTTTGACACCTATGGACGCAGAACAAATTACACAATTGATGTGTATGAAACGAAAGCTACTGGATCACGGAAGGTAAGTTCTCAAAATATATATTCTCCTTGGGCTTCTTAAAAAATATGTATCGCCACAAAGTCATGAAAATAAGCAATGTCATACAACTGTTGTGAAGACATAAAACCTGATAAATCCCCCTCCTACTACATTTATCTCTCCTCTTCCCTAATTCTTTAGTTATGAAATTTTATAGGAATGTAGTTCCATTCTGCCCTTGTTATTCTGAACCTTCCCCCCATCCCTCCCCCCCCGGCCCTTGAATCCCTTCACTCCTTGAATACCTTCCTACAGCAAACGCCTTGGCTTCACATCTGAGGTACCTACCCTGCCACATCTCAACTCTGATTTCCTCCTACAATGGTGTCCTGAGACCCTTTGCCCAGTCCTCTCTCCTAAATTCCTTTTCATCTCCTCCTTCCTTTCCATTATAGGCCTCAGAGCAATAAAGAATTTGGAACACATATATTTTAAAAACCTCTTAAAAACAGTGTAAAACAGCATTTGGTTTTTAATCAGGATGTTCAAAGGACGATTATCTCATGTCCTAAGATAAAATATTCAGAAGTGCCTAAGTGAATTAGTAGCCTATGTCCCATTTGCAAAAGTGTCTGGGGGCCAGATTTACAAAAATATTTAGGTACCTAGAGATGCAAATAGGTGCCTAGTGGAATTTTCAAAAGGGCCTAAGCAGGTTAGGTACCTAAATCCCATTGATTTCAATTAGAATTAGGCACCTAACATTAAAAATTCCAGTAGGAGCCTATTCGCATCTTCAGGCACCTACCTACCTTTGAAAATCTGACTCTGATGCACTTAGGCCTTGAATCTCATTGCAAGTCAATGGGGCTTATGCACCTAAATCATTTAGGCACTTTTGAAAATTGTACCCTTACTCTAGAAATGGATGCTTCTGTATAACAAGAATCCCAGCTCCTTAGCCTGTGTATGTAACCCTAGAGCTACATGACATCAGGTCTTGAACTTTGTCACTGAACCAAAACTAAATATTGCCCCTCCAGGACATAGGAGCTGTGTTATTTTTATCCCCTGCCTTTACCTGACCTATACTTGTAGCAGCTTATATTTTTGTTTTGTTTTGTTTGAAAGGGGTTGGTTTACTTTAAATAGTAGCTGTTTGCAGTGGGTTAGAGATTTAGTGTGCCAGGAATAGACCAGGTTGAGACTGATTAAGGGCAGAGTTCAAGTGAGACAGTTAGGGCTGCAAATAAAAACTAGTTCATTCAAAATTCTGCAATTATTTTCTTGTCCTATATTGTATTCCCTGGTTACAGAAATGCAGGAATTATTCCATGGGTATTCTGATAAGCTATATTATGTAATAATATATATATATATATATATATATAAGGAACCATACATTACTTTCACATAGTTTTTGCCTATCTATTTCCATGCTACACCCTCAGCGATGGCACTATGTAAAAATTCAGCAAAAGGTTCCCACGGCCCGATGTTGGCAAGAAAGTGTCCCATGACCTTGCTAATAGCTGATGAGATACTTATGGGGTCCTAGAAAAACTTTTAGATCAATATTCATTTGTTTGTATCTTGAATAAATCTAAGTAAAAAATCACTTTTTAAAAATAAAAAGGGCAGCTCTATTTAAGCATCAGTTTTATGCACCAAAATCATTATAAAAATATGTAACTAGGTAACACTCTCTGCTTTTGTAGGCTGGTTACTGGAATGAATATGAAAGATTTGTGCCAGCACTAGACCAGCAAGTGTCTAATGATACTTCATCTGTGGAGAATAGAACAATAGTAGTCACTACCATCCTGGTAAGTTGCATGTTCTTAGTCAGTATGTGCTTGGGTGGTAAGACACGTGTATTGTGAGATTTATTGGAAGGCCCAGTGTTGAATGCTGTGTGACTTCAAGTGACTGAGAAGTTCAGCAACCTCCAGGGATGTACGGAGGGCTTGATCCTGCCAACACTTACACACATGAGTAAATTTACTCACGGGAGGAGTCCCACTGTTCTCAACATTGTGCTTTCCTTCTTCTCAGTTACTTGAACTCAGTGGAACTCCTCACGTGAGTAAAGTTACTTATGTATATACGTGATTGCAGGATCTGGCCCTTTCTGCTGTAGGACCAAATCTTGCAGCCCTCACTCAGGCACAGCTCCTGTTGATTGAGTAAGGATGGCACAATCTGTCCCACAGTGAATTGGAAATGCTTTGAAAATATGTAAAGACATCCAAAGCTTGTGGAGAATAACGCTCTTCTTGTATCTCATAGTCAACTGTTATCCGTGTCAGTTCTAAAGCCTATTGCTTATATGGTCTGTAATACAGTATTATTTGTGCCCTTGGTGCCTGTTACAATTGTCCTGAGCATGAGTCAGTTTCATGACATTGCGAGAAGGATCGTATTTTACCTGACTATAATTTACTGAGACACACTCAGCCTTTCAGCTGGGATTTTCAAAGAAGTCTACGGGCACCTAAATGCCTCCAGCTTCTTTGAAAATCCTAGCATCATCATGATCCTGCACCATTTAAATAAGTGGGGATTTTGCCATTGACTTCAATGGGAGCAGGATCGGGTATATCACTGCTTTATAAGCTGCATACTGCATTATTATAGTGTGCTTATCTTTGATCTACTGGAGATTCAGGCCTGATCCTGAAAAAAGACTGTAACTTTACTCATGTGAGTAGCCCCATTGCCTTAGTGGGAATACTCCTGTGATTAAAGCAAATTGCATATTTGTTTGCAGGATCTGGCCACTGATGAATTTCAGGTGCGCTTCTAAGGATTTTTAAACTAAACTATTCTGTCTTGCCAGGAAGCCTTTAATGTTTATGTGAAGCTGACTTGGAAATCTTTCCAATTATTATATAAGAGCAGCCCAGGAAATATTGTTGATATTTGCCAATAACATAAAATAATGCTAATAACAGCTCTCGTTTTGCATAATTTAAAGGCATGTGTTATATTCATAGACTTTTGATCTTTGCTTTTGTTTCAAAGGAATCGCCCTATGTAATGTATAAGAAAAACCATGAACAACTAGAAGGGAATGAGAGATATGAAGGATATTGTGTAGACTTAGCTTATGAAATAGCAAAACATGTTGGAATAAAATACAAACTGTCAATTGTTGGAGATGGGAAATACGGAGCTAGGGACCCTGAGTCTAAGATATGGAATGGCATGGTGGGTGAACTAGTCTATGGGGTAAGTTTCCCTTAACGTTCATTTTAATGTTCTTTTTTTAAAAAAAATATGCACAACGTTAATAAACTGCAAAATAAAAAATCTCTGTTTGAATTTGTTTTACAATCTCTAGATATTTATTTTTAGTCTCATTTTATAGTCTGTTTTAAAAAAAGAGTTTTTTGTTCCATCGCATGGAGAGTGGTTTTTTTCATTGCCACTCGCAACTAGATTATACACCAAACCATTACGCAATGGTATTTGGGGTGAACATATTTACTTTGCTTAAACACAGCAGAATATTTCTGCTCTTGTAGCTTTGTCCTAAGCTAACAACCTGTACATGTTGATCTAGTGTGCACCTTGCTTTCTGCTTGCAGGCTGACAGTCATTTCTTCCTTCTCCCTGTAATCTTTGTGAACAGTAAGGGGTGTATTGTGCCCTTCAAAATGTGGGTGCATATGTTTGCAAGGAGAGGATACAAGGCTCTTCCATCCCTTCTTTGTGCATATGTAAGGCAGGAGCGTATCCTTGCGCTCCTCTGAGCACTGGGACTGCACAAGGCTACCAGCAACACTGGTGCTGGCTCCCAGAAAAGAGTGCAGAGCTGGCTTTGCATGAGGAGACATTTGCCCTGTCCCCTTGTAAAAAGATGAGACAGAAGCTGTCATCCAGGCTGGAGGAACTCCATCTCCAAAGCTGCCAAGGGACTTGATCCTACTCTCATTCAAGTCAATGGCAAAACTCCCATTAACTTTGCTGGCCCTAAATGGCTGGTCCTGCAACGTGGAAATCAATGGGAGTTTTGCCATTGACTTCAGGCCAAAAGATGCACCGATGTGTTATGCCTTTTCACCAGGGCATATTTCACGATACAGGCCTAATATCACCACATTTATGGAGTATTACAACCCCAACAAGGTCTATTTCTCCTAAACTCTGGATTTAGTTTTTAAATATCTGCTATCAGTCAATCAACTGCTGTCTAGTTAATTGTGTTGCTACTTTTCTGTTTGCATATCGTGTGTACATCACTTTGAGTAATAGGCACAAAAGACACTGGGTAACTGTTTTATTGTTGCTATATTTAAAAAACAATTAGGATTTCAGAATGCTGAAGTAGTAACTCAGGCCTGCCCAGCCCATTAAACTTGTATGTATTTTAAACCTTAGAAAACAGTAATTTTATGGTCTGACTTTTTGGGGAGGAAGGAGTGGAGTCTAATGGGGACTAAGTGAAGTGGATGGGAAATCAGGACTCCAGGATCCTATCCTTGCCCTCCCACTGACTTGGCGTGTGACCTGAGCAAGTCACCAAACTTTATTGTGTCTCAGTTCTACCACCTATGAGACAGGAATAATAATATTACCTATCTCACAGGGTGAGGCTTTATAAGACACTTTGAGAGTTGCTAGCTCAGGCATAGTATATTTACATTGCAGTGAAATCCTAAACTCGCAGTGTCTCTGTCCAGGTCAAGAAACTTCCACAGTGTTATCTATAATTAGGTCATCTGCAACTGCCCTAGTCATCTAGGCATGTAGCAGCCAATAAAGCAGATATAGTCGCTTTAAAAATGCATACTATGACCAAAAGAGAACCAAGTGACAAAGAGAAAAGTAAATTCCTAAAGCTGTAGTCACAAGCTGGGATTGAGCTTGTTGGCGAGTGTGTTATAAGCAATGTCACTTCCTTTGGGACTTGATGCAGGTAAAATTAACCTCTGCAGCTGCTGGACCATGGAAGATGCCTCTGTATCAAGGGCTTGCAGCCGGGAAGACTAATACCAGTTCTGCAAGGTGCTCCCAAAGAGCAGGCCTTGGTGAGAAGAAAGTTTGCCCCCTTTTTCAAGCCAGCTTTTCTTTGAATAAGCTGGTTTGATGTAGAGCCCTCAGCCACATCCTTCTGGAACTAGCGCAGCTCAGAAGGCTGTGCCAGTTGTGTATTGCTGAGCCCCAGGTGCTTTACTTTTTTTCCCAGTGCAGTTGGGAAAATGAACAGCTATTCCTTATTCTTGTGCAGTCAGCGCTTAATTATTTGACTCGCATTTAACTGCAATGCTCAGTTATCCAAAGGGCAGACATGTCCCCTGAGGTCTGACTGAAGATCCAGCCCAACAGAGTTGCCCAGTTCTGCTGGGCTGGTGCTGGAGTGGAACTGCAGGATCCAGCAGGCCTTAGGGAGACCACCTGGATCTCTGTAATCAGGGAAGGCAACTCTGCTATGTTGAAGTCAACACAGACTTCAAAGCCTCCCCCGATCATCTGCGGGCTTCGGGTGGCTTCCTGAAATGCTCTTATCCTTTCTCCATCTTCAGAAAGGGGGATAGCGACCTACAGCACTCTCAGAGGTGGGGATAATGAGCATGTGGAAAACACTTTGAAGATGAAAAATGCTCTGTAACCACTAATTATTAGGAACAGGTGTCTCATTTACGTGATGACTCTCATTTATCTCTCATGAGCTCAAAGCTCTATTATGAAACTGAAAGTAAAGGTGCACGTTTCCCCAGGTGCCACTGTGAGCCTTGGCTGTGAAAAGACTGTCACGTTTGCCTCCTCTGGATTCCATTTTGTGTAAACGAGGGGGGGATTAATTTTTAATTTAATACATGCCTTTATTAGCATGTATATAAGCCAGACAAGTAGGGATAAAAGAGGCTTGAGTTGGGGTTTTTTGGAGCAAGTTTATCCAACAGTTGAACAGAGCTGCTGCTGAACGCACTATTTCAGATTGTATTTGTTTTAACAGCTAACTGCTGTGCAGTCGCATGTCAAATAAGATGTTACCATGTTATAGAATCACAGAAATGTAGGGCTGGACGGGACCTTGAGAGGTCATTTAGTCTAGTCCCCCATGCTGTGGCAGGATCAAGTAAACCTCGACCATCCCCGAGAGGTGTTTGTTTAACCTGTTCTTAAAAACCACTGATGATGGAGATTCCACAACCTCCTAAAGTAACCAATTCCCGTGCTTAACTGTCCTCAGAGTTAGAAAGTTTTTCCGAATATCTGACCTAAATCTCCCTGTCTGCAGTTTAAATCAATTACTTCTTGCTGCTAACCTGACATGTTGGCATCACTGGGAAGACAATATGCAAATCCTATTTAATATTGTCCCTTTTGTGTGCATTGCCTCCTGGTTTCCGACCTTTTTTACTGAAGCACTTAGGGCCACGATAGAGTCTGAAATTTCAATGCTAGAAATCTAATTAAAGTTAATTGATGTTTAGCTTCATTTTTGCCATGTCTTCATTGCTGCCTCCCCCTTACTGCTTCCTACCTTCTTTGGGGGCAACCAGGCACTGTCAGGAGAGAAAAGGCAGAACAATCCCTGTGCTTCTACCTTCTGGCCCGTGTGCAGGGCAGATGGGTAGGGACAGGTTCCTTGTGTGTAGGTTCCAGGCAGATTCTTGAATGCAAAGCCATTTGCTTTCATCACATTTTTATAACTAAAATTTGGATTTCTCCTTTAGCTTCATTTTTGCACATTCTCCTTCAAACTAAGAGCAAGGTTCTGAGCTGTGCTGAATTTCTACTCAGTGCAGCCAAGAAAGAGCTGTCAGAGCGACCTAGATTCTGAGGGCAGAGCTGTGTCAGCTCTAACCCAAGCATAGGTTAGCATAGCTGAGCGTCTGCTCTTATCTAAGCCATCTAGGAACAGCCCACAACAGACTATAGCCCATATGCCAGCTAGTGGTGGCCAGAGTACAACCTTCTCCACTAGCACTGCTCCCTGCCCCATGACATATCCCCAACTTCAGGCCTGGGTGGGGGGCCTGGTGATGAAAGTTCTCCCAAAGTGGATGAAATTCTCCGCTGGCAGGATGTAGCTGCTTTCTGGTCCCTTTGCCCCTCAAGAGTGGCGCAAAAAGGGGTGGGACACACTAGAGAATTGGTGGCTGCATGGGGATGATGGCAGTGGGGTGACTCCCCACTGAGAGGAGAGTTAAACTGCTCCCAATCTCTGAACCTGAGTCAATGTTTACAGCTGATGAGCAGAGCACCCCACCATGGCAAGTGCTGTCCTCCAATGAGCCATCCACTAACAGCATCCCCTCTACTTCTGCTGATTAGCAGCACCTCCCACCTCCGACCCTAAGTCCTGCGCCCCAGTCAAATACACACCGGAGTCTCCACAGCTACAGCCTTTTATAGTTTGGCTCCGCCAAACAGTGTGGCAGGAGGTGGACAAAGCCATGTGGCCAAATCCTTTCCCTCCCCCACACCCCGCGTAATAGTTTTCCACTCATATGGCATAGGATCCATCACTCTGTTGAGATTTACAATAGAGCTGTGCTTAGGATGGAAGGAAGATGGTCCTGTGGTTACAGCACAAGACCTGGCTCCTGTTCCCAGTCTGTCCTGAGTGATCATGAGCAAGTTGCTTACCCCGGCCCAGCTCTCACTGCTAGCAAGGGAAGCAATATGCCTTTACCCCTTCCATGGGCTGGAAAAGAGAGTTAGACTGCTCCCCATCTCTGAACCTGAGTCAACATTTAAATCTGACCAGCAGAGCAAAGCACCAAGGCAAGTGCTGTTCTCCAATGAGCCATCCCCTCTACTTCTGCTGATTAGCAGCAGCACCTCCCACTGAGTGCACACAGGAGATGTTTTGCTCAAGGCTTTAAACCTACCAGCCATTGAGGTCTAGACAATGGCTCTTCTCCCTAATGTAGGGTAAGCCTCTTTCCATAGGCTTTTATTTAGTCTCTTCCTTTTGAATTATGCTCCTGTTCTTTCTTTCCTGCTCAGCTAGGGAATCCTCCCCCGCCCAGGTCTGATCTGGTTTTCACAGCAGTGAGGCTAATTGAAAGCAGGTTTAACACATTTCTTAGTTGTGAGAACAAAATACTTTATTGGGGGAGGAAAGAACCCAAGCTCTACAAGCTCCATAAACCTTCCCTTGATAAAAGAGTCTTTAGTAGAACCGCTTTACGAAGGTAAGATGCTGCAAAGGAGAGGAGCAGGGAATTCAGGGAGATGCAGCCTCTCCGCTGTCATATGTAATGTTTGAAAGTGCTGATATACTTCACTGCATTAAAGTAGCCAACTAAAAGGAATAATGTTCTGCTTCAAATTATTCTGGCCACTTGTGCTTAAGTAGCATCATGCTTTTGTGAATGGGATGAAAACCATTCTCATCGTGGGGGCAGCAGCAGCAGCTGTGTGCTGGAGAAGAAGGATGGGGAGGACAAGACATGGTTCTGTTCTGAACTCTGTCCCTAACTCTGCCCCTAATTCCCAGATCAAGAAGACAGACCCATGCTAGCTCTGACCGAATAAGAGTGCTAAAAATAGAGTGTAGTCAAGGCCAGCAGGGCTAGCCACCCTAAGTATGTACCCATCCAAGATGCTAGGCATGGACTCAGGACAGCTGGTTCCTCGAGCTGAGACTATGCTGCTATTTATAGCGCATTAGTTCAATCAGAGCCAGCATGGGTATGTCTCCTCAAGCTGGGAATTCCCCTCCCCTCTGCCAGCTCAAAGTGGGGCTGTTCCCTAAGTCCCTTAGTCTCCCTGAGCCTTAGACTCTCCAGTTGTGAAATGGGAATAATAATACTTCCTTCTCTCCCATGGGGGATTGTGAGGATGTAATTACTAAACACTTTGGCCATGTCTACACTAAGGGAAAAGGTGCATTTTTAACATGTTAGCTAGTGCAGTGGTTCTCAACCAGGGGTCTGGGGCCCCCTGGGGAGCCAGGAGCCGGTTTCAGGGAGTCCGCCAAGCCTGACCACTGTTAGACTCGCTTGGGCCCAGGGCAGAAACTCAAAGCCCTGCCACGCAGGCCTGCAGCCCAGGGCCCTGCTACTTGGGGCTGAAGCTGAAGCCTGAGCAACTTATCTTCGCGGGGGGGCCCCTTTTGCATGGGGCCCCAGGCAATTGCCCAGCCTGCTACCCCCTAATGCCGGCCCTGGCTTTTTTATGCAGAAAAAACAGGTTGTCTGGCACAGCTTGACTGTGGAGTTTTTGTAGCGGGGGTTGCGGGGGGGGGGGGCGGGGAGGCTCAGAAAGAAAAAGATTGAGAATCCCTGAGCTAGTGTGTTAACTATCACATTTACCATCCTAGTGTAGACAAGGCCGGTTGTAGTTTTAACATGCAGTAGCCCTGGGGTTTACCATGCCCAGCTAACGTGTTAAAACTACAATGTGCCTCATCTACACTAGGATTTTAACATGCGTGTGTTAACACACATGAGTTCATGAATACACATGTTCATTAACATTATCTAATTTGTTAAAACATACCTTTTTCATTAGTGTCAATATGGCCTTTGAAAGTGTTTTAATGTCTTTGAAGGGAGTGGTCAGCATTCAAACATCCACCTTTAGATACTACCCGTAATACGTGAGATAAATGAACTTATTTCCTGTTCTAAGTATAGGGAGAAATGATGGCATCTCACATGGTACTGAATGGTGGCAGATGCTGATCTTTAATCACAACCACCGTATAAATCCATAGCACTATCTTCTATTGGCCTACTGAGAGGAGGAATTCCCAGTCCCTGAGAGCAGGGAGCATCTAATCTTTCTTTCTGAGTCTCTTTCCTTCTCCTGCAAGGAAGGATGTTTCTACATGGCTTTTTTTTTTCCTGGTCCCACAGGGGACTCAACAGTTCCTGCCCGATCAGGTCAGTTGTTATGTGCCTGGTTGAATGGGGAGCATTCTTTTGTACTGCTCAAATGCAACATGAGCAATAAAGAAGATGCCTGAAACCAAATTATTCAGTAATATTTCTCAGAGATTAGCCAGGCTAGTTGTTTTAGAAACCCTCAAATTCTGTAGTGGGTGGGGGGTTGGTTGGCTGTGTTTTTAAATCTGTCTTAATTTTTATGGGCCCTGTTTATTCCATGTCCATCATCAAGAGAGACATTCAGTCCAGTGCTACAATTATTAATGATGAGTTAGGGCACCTAAAGCCTTAGGTAGATAGATTTAAAATAATTAAAAAGACAAGTAAGTAAATGAATCCTGGCTAGAAACCTGGGGCCTGATTCTAACCTCAGCGGTGTAAATTCAACAGGGTTACTCATTATGAACGCTGCTAGGAGGGCGATAAGAATCAGGCATTGAGGCTCAAGCCCTAGCTGATTTACCTAAATTTGAGACCACTCAAGTACAAAAAAATACTGATTACGTTAAGAAAATCCAATACATTACACTAGGTAGCAGTGTTTATGTTAGTAATAAATTAGTCTAAGTGTAAATGCAAGGCTGCCTGTTAAAGGAAGGTAATGTAGTGGAATATTCACACACGTACACACATACACTTGCACAAGCATATGTCGGTGCTCTACTCCCTAAAAAAAGAAGTACTGGAAGTCCCCGGTCCCTGCTCCAGAAGGACCAATAGTGGCTTGGTAACCTGGGCCACGCAGGTAACTGAGCCACCACCTCTCTTCTTCTGGAGTTGACCGGGTGGAGGAAGAAGTGTGAGCAGATGGTACCTTCATCTCTTCCACCTATTCCGCTTCCGGGCCTGTTCCAGTAGGAGAGGTGGTATGGTAACCTGGGATGTCCAAGATACTGAGCCACCATCTCCTTCCAGCATGGAGAGCCTGGTGAGAAGTACACTTACTTTTCTCTATTTGTTGCTTTTTTTCTATCTTCCCATCCCCTATATAGTTACGCCAAAGTTAATTTTTTGCACCGATTTTAACCTGTGCTTTAATTTCTGTAATAAACACTGAGAAATTCATGGGCAATTTTAAACAAAATGCAAAGTGTGTTTATAGCACAGCCCAGACTTGTTCCCTCTTCAGGAAAATTTCCTCCCACATTTGTTCACTTTGCTTCTTTTTTGGGATGTTTGGCTTTTTGGGGAGGGGGCGGGGTTTGCTTCCAGATGAACATCTAGAACCACTAATTAATAATAGAAAAGAAATTAAAGTATTGCGAATAATGAAGGCTGCCCATAAAATGTATCAAAGGTAACTGGTAACTTATTTCTAAAACTACTGTCTCATTATCATATTTTATTATTATTTTTTAAAACAACTTTCTAACCATTACTGCAGACCAGGGTCAGAATAACTAACTACATTCAAAATGAATTGCCAACATATTTATTCTATTAATGTAAATAAGATAGTAAGAGAGTCTACATAACAATCTATCCTTTGACAGTAACTGTCAGTGCAAAAGCGAGCATCTGCCAATCCGTCCAATGAATCCTGAAATAAAATACTACTGGATACATAATAAATCTTTGCTCTTATAAGTACAGCATAGAGTAACAGTTAATCACATGATTCAGCACTTAGACACCTAAACAAACAGATAGGCCCCCAAGAGGGATTTTCAAATGTGCCGAATTACCTAGTTCCTTTTCTGTAGTTAATCATCCAGCAATGGATTCCTGTTAACACCAGCACATTCACAACACGTGTATTGTGAGTCACATGTATAGCGACTGTGTATGGTTAATACTGAACCCAGTGTGGCTTATTAACCATTAATCTACCAAGGGACTAAAAATATGTGTTGGGAGATTCTTCAGTGAATTAGTGGCAAAACCATATCATTCCTGTAGTGGGTTTTTAGCTGACTTGTCCCCCCAAAGTCTCATCATTATGTACATGAACCAACCATACATTAATTTACAAGCATAATAAATGACTGGCCTATAAGAAACAAATATAAAATTCAAGCCACCTGAAAATAGATTTTGCAATAATGAGTTGTGGGTGTTCCTCTCTAGTGAAGCATAACCACGCAAGTGAATAGGTCAACAGACATAGTCTACATGAAAGTCTACAGAAGATGTGCAGCTCTATAAGAATATACATGATGGGCCAAATTTTCAAAGGGCTTCCTTATTTGCATTTCCATAATTTGCAAGTATATATTCATAACAACAGATTTGTATATGTACCAAATGATTGCACACTTGAGAAGCTAATTAGAAACACACCTGATTTGCGTGAGCAATCATGGGGGAGGGAACTGCGTGCAGAAAGGCTTTAGTAAGGAGGCCCTTACAGGGCCCAGTACTGCTGTCCTTGCTCAGACAAAACCCTCATTAAAGTCAATTTAGTTTTTATTTTAATAAAATATGTGTATGGAATAGACTTTAGACTTGATTGTGCAATCAAACTCAGGCATTGGCAGGTATTTACAGTACATAACTGTGACTAGCTCTCCAGGTTTCTTTTTTCCCATTTCTGCTTATTAAACTTCCAAAGAAAAACCCTCTCCGGTAGAACCAATAAATGACAGGCTGACTGAAAGGCATGGACATTGCAATCAGATTTAAATAAAGGCAATATTCACTTCTTTTGTGGCACAGCTCTTAATCAGCTCTTATTAACCTTTCCCATTAACTTCCACTCAAGCATTTTTCATTGGAAGAAGTTTTTGCACAGCTGGAAACCAAAATCTGTGTATAATGGTGTGCACCATGTTAGTTACTGATAAATTAAATTTCTTGAAGATTGGGTTTTTTTAGTCCTTTGAAATGATGCTTTACTAATGAAACTTCATTGACTCATTAAATAATATCAATGTTGATCATTACAGAGTGTTTAAAATGAGACAGAAGATAATAAGTAACCTTGTATAACGCTACGTGGGCTTTTTATAATAAATAGGACATACATTCATCAAAATGTTTAAGTTTTTATCATGAAAAGGGCCTAGTTCTTTCACTTGTAGGCATTGTAATTAACTGTGATTATATTTTGGGGCTTTTAGGTATCTCTTCCGCCTGCCTGCCCACCCACCTCAAACTGCATTATCTGTGCCTCTGGTCCAGCACAACTTACCACACATTTTTCACCCCATTCTAGTCACTGCAAATATTTTCCATTAACCTGAACAGTTTTTACACTTACAGTGGTGTTACAGGTTTCAGAGTAGGAGCCATGTTAGTCTGTATCTGCAAAAAAGAAAAGGAGGACATGTGGCACCTTAGAGACTAACAAATTTATTTGAGCATAAATGAGTGGGGTTACAGTACACTATGCCCATTAGCTGGTTTTTATATCATTGGTGTAGATCAGTGGTTCCCAAACTTGTTCTGCTGCTTGTGCAGGGAAAGCCCCGGCCAGGCCGGGCCAGTTTGTTTACCTGCTGCGTCCGCAGGTTTGGCCGATCGTGGCTCCCAGCGGCCGCGGTTCGCTGCTCCAGGCCAATGGGAGCTGCTAGAAGTGGCGCGGGCCGAGGGACATACTGGCCGCCACTTCCCACAGCCCCCATTGGCCTGGAGCAGCGAACTGCGGCCACTAGGAGCCGCGGTCGGCCGAACCTGCAGATGCGGCAGGTAAACAAACCACCCCGGCGCACCAGGGGCTTTCCCTACACAAGTGGCGGAACAAGTCTGGGATCCACTGGTGTAGATTAAATATATTGTGCTTTCTGCATATAACTAAAAGGACAAAATACAATGGATGTTTATTTTATCATTTCAGAAAATACCATAGTTTTACTGTTGCAGAGTTGTAGAATCAAATGCTGTAAATTAACTCTTCTAAAAAGAGAAACATTAACACAGTTCATTCTAGCATTCCAAAGACCTCAACAGACTTTCCAGACTGATTGCAAATTATGGTCTTATCCCATAACTGAGAAAAAACCCTCCTGCAACTGTCCCACATATGGAAAACCCATTGAAGTCTCCAGGCTATAAGATCACACCCTGTATATACCGGTGTCATGTCACCAACTACTAAAATGTAGCCATCTCTGAAAACTGGCAATCTCTAACCAGTGCACACAGGATCAAATGCACCCTGTACAGAGAGCCAACACAGGTCCAATATTCTATTGTAAGTTCTCAAAATAGAGCTCAAGAGTGTTAGCCCTCTTCACAGGGGTGAATTTCACCATGCAGCACCACGATTGAGGTTAGATAGAGAAGAATACCGTAAAAGTTTCCTGCATGTGCTGTACATTGTAAGTGGACTAAAATGTTGCTTTTTCACTATAAAAAAAATGTATGAGTTAGTTTATTAATGGTGAAAGGTCCAATCTTGCTCCCATTAAATCCAGTGAGAGTTCTGTTGTCAACTTCGATGTTAATTGGCTTAACGTTTCTGGGTACAACACCTCCTATCAACCGTATTAGGAAATGCTGCCACTCATATTAGCATAGTAACAATGTGTTGCGTTTTAACTTTGAATATAATTTAGGAGCCCTTTTTATTTGTCTCATTGAATTCTATAAGCTCTAAGAGCTACCCTCTTATGAATCTGATTTTCTTTTAGTAGGGCAGTGAGTCTGATTGAAATGAATGGGTCTGCGTACTCGAAAACCATCACATTCAAGAAGAATTAGGAGAAATCCTGCAAATGGGTTTAATTACTATCAATTTCGTAGTTATCTGCAAAGGGGTACAATCAGAGCAATCTGTTCCTCGTAACACAGAAAGAAGTAGCATACACAGAAACCTTGCAGGAAACGGTTCCTGCAGTAGCCTTCAGGAACTGTGAAAGATACACAGACCCTCACGATGACTCATCTAAATGGAGTTCCTGGCTACCCTTTGAAAAAAGCCAGTGTCTGACCCGCAACAGGCCACAGAGGACTTTCTGCTAGAGGAATGATGTTGCCTTGTTCTATCATGGGCAGATCTCAGAGGCTGAAAATAGTTCTCAGAGCCAGAATCAGAGGTTGCTGTATTCATCCGTCCTTTCCCCGTTGATGCCTGCAGGACCCACTCGTGATGTTGGCAATTCAGTATGCATCACTCTTCTCTTTGAATGAGTTTGCACTTAGCTTTTGCCCCAGCTGTTGCCTTTCAGATATAGTGTGAAACAAATGTTCTGACCACTTGTGGTCATTAAAAACTCCACGGCAATTACAAAAATAGGGATGGGTTTCAGAGTAACAGCCGTGTTAGTCTGTATTCGTAAAAAGAAAAGGAGTACTTGTGGCACCTTAGAGACTAACCAGTTTATTTGAGCATGAGCTTTCGTGAGCTACAGCTCACTTCATCGGATGCATAGCATATCGTGGAAACTGCAGAAGACATTATATACACACAGAGACCATGAAAGAAAACTTCCTCCCACCTCACTCCCCCGCTGGCAACAGCTTAAAAATAGGGATGGAATCCTTGGAATCCTGGCCAAATTCCAGCCAGAGAAGTTCTCTCTCAGGTATTCTGCCTACATAAATTCTTGATTTCCTGTTCTAAACCGATGTGTGGTAGTTGTTAGTTACTACAGTTCCTTCCAGAGGTGGTTAATGAAGAAGTGAGCCTTATATGTAGTTCATAGTTCAGATTAAGTGTGTTGAGATTCTTCAGGATACAAAGATTGAGAGGCAAAATTTTCAAAAACACCTCAGCGCCTGAGATTTAGGAGTCTAAGCCCTGGTCTACACTAGGTGGGGGGAACGATCTAAATTACGCAACTTCAGCTACGTGAATAATGTAGCTGAAGTTGACATACTTAGACCTATTCACCACGGTGTCTTCACTATGGTGAGTCGACTGCTGCCGCTTCCCCGTCGACTCTGCCTGCGCCTCTCATGGTGGTGGAGTACAGGAGTTGACAGGAGAGCGCTCAGGGGTCAATTTATCACGTCTAGACTCGACGCAATAGATCGATCTCCGCTGGATCGATCGCTGCCCACTGATCCGGCGGGTAGTGTAGACATACCCTTAGTCCCATTTTCAAAAGTGATTTAGGCACTCTATTAGCTTGAGGCTACTAAATGCCTAGGTCATTTTTGAAGATGGGACTTAAGTTCCTAATTCAATTAGGCACTTTTGAAAAATGTAACCCTATACTACTTTATATTGGGACAGATTCTGATACTCTTGGTGAATACTGCCTTACTCCACCAATAGTCTAACTGAAGTCAATGAGACTAGTTCTAGAGTAAGGTACTATTCAATGTGAGTAAAATGTTCACAAATGGAACCTATATTATTATTTCATTTTCAGGCTCCTTTTGCAAGCACTTCAGCATTTTAGCTCAAGCAGTTAGTAATGGGTTTAGAAAAATAGAAACAAACAGCACTGTACAGTCCTGCACACATGCATGAGTAGTCCCATTGAATTTGCAAGCTCAATTTGCAAAAGAAGTCTGACTGATGCTGGAATAAGTGCACCTTTGTATATAAATATTACCTGTCTATCTGTTTTGCTTACATTAGATTGCCCCTTCCAAGGTGATTTTTTTTCCTTCTCAGATAAGAGACATGACCAATACAGCATGGGCGTTCTCTTTGTTTTAAAAGATTAAAATCTCCTTTCTACTCATGCTCTAGTTATACGCAGTGCTGCGTTAGTTAAATAGCAGTTTCTGATATTTACACACACATTGTAAACATTAGGTTAAACTGAACTCTGCTGTAACTCCACTGAAGTCAATAGTTTTGCACCGGGGGGCATAAATGATTGTTAATCCCAGAACTCAATCATTTGACATTTAAAGCAGCAGAAAAATTAGGGCACAAGCTTAAAAGTCATATATGTTTAAAAATTGCTTTAAGTTGGTTCAGAAAAGCTTTTCGGTGCCTTCCTTAACTGCAAATATACTTCAGAAAGGAGTATTCCAGATTGTTAGTTGGAAATGTGTAGACTAAACCCTTCTGGTGTATTAGTTATGGAGGAATCCAGCTGAGACAGTTAGCTTACAAAAGCAGCTACACCTACGCCATATGTTTCATAGCTACTTTTCATAATGCCTCTAAGGCAAATTGCATTCCATCGGTAGCAAACATCAGGCAAAGAGAAACAGATTATTTTCATTTAGACACTTTGGGCCAGACTCTCAGCTGGTGAAAACTGGCATAGGTTCATTTCCTTCAGGGGAGTTACTCTGGCTAACACCAGATTGCGGATCTTGCCCTTTTTATAGAGAAAGTGAATACTTTTGCATTGCAAAACTTTTCCCAATTCTCTGGAGCATTATTACTTTGTGAAGGTTACAGTACAGTGAAAGAGGGAGAATTCCATCATGAGCTTTTGCTTAAGGCAAAAACTTGTGAAGCTGTAATAGTTAGAACATGCTATCTTCCCCCTTAAGCTTTTCCGATAAATCTGCCCAAATTGACCCAATTCAGTTTCATTAGGTGGTAGAAAAAATGTTGTATAAGGCTGGTTAAAAAACCCCAGTGTTGTCATATCCCTCAGTACTGGATTCTGTGCTTACTGAAGTTAGTGGAGTAGAACTGGGCCCTGATTTGTGTAAGACCAGAGGTGGTGATGCAGCTCCATTGGTTACCTGCACCAATTCAGCCTCATCAGTAGCCCTCAGCCAAGCGTTATGCCAAAATCATTAGCTATGATACTATAAGAAAAGATACATGTTGAGTACTACTTGCTATATTCTTACTACAACCAAATGTGAGAAAGTAAATGGGGAAATGCCATGAGACTAGCCTTGTAGTGTTTCTAGATCATAAAAGAAAAGTAATCAGCCAAACATGGAGACAGCTATCGGGTGGATTTTAGACACATACAGCCTAGGATTGCCAGGTGTCCAGTTTTTGACCGGAATGCCCTGTCAAAAAGGGACCCTGGTGGCTCCGATCAGCACCACTGATTGGGCCGTTAAAAGTCCGGTCAGTGGCGCAGCAGGGCTAAAGCAGGCTCCCTACCTACCGTGGCTCCATGCGGCTCCCGGAAGCAGCAGCATGTCCCCCCTCCAGCTCCAACATGTAGGGGCAGCCAGGGGGCTCCGTGCGCTGCCCACACCCCAAGTGCAGCCTCTGCAGCTCCCGTTGGCTGGGAACCGCAGCCAATGGGAGCTGCAGGGATGGCGCCTCCGGATGGGGGTGCCTGGCTGCCTGGCTGCGCCTCTGTGTAGGAGCCAGAGTGGGGACATGCTGCTGCTTCCGGGAGCCACCTGAGGTAAGCGCCGCCCAGAGTCTGCACCCCTGACACACACACCCCATGCACCAATCCTGTGCCCCAGCCCAGAGCCCCCTCCTGCACTGCAAGCACCTCAGCCCCAGCCCAGAGCCCCCTCCTGAACCTCAAATCCCTCATCTCTGGCCCGACACCACAGCTTGCACCCCCAGCCAGAGCCCTCACACACCCCCACCCCCCGCAGCCCAGGGAAAATGAGCGAGTGAGTGAGGGTGGGGAGAGCCAGCGACAGGGGGGAGGAGGGGAAGTGAGGGGGTGGGGCCTCAGAAAAGTGGTGGGGCAGGGGCCTCAGAGGAGAAGCAGGGCAGGGGTGGGGCAAGGGTGTTCAGTTCTGTGTGCGTAGAAAGTTGGCAACCCTAACACAGCCTCCCCCTCCATCTAACAGTTAGATGCAAGATCCATGTTGTATTTGAAACACACTAACATTGCAAAAAGAAAGCTTATGCGCAAATAAATTGGTTAGTCTCTAAGGTGCCACAAGTACTCCTTTTCTTTTTGCGAATACAGACTAACACGGCTGTTACTCTGAAACTAACATTGCAATCTTCCCAAACAATACAAGCTATTTATTACATATGCACTGACTGACCTGTATTACCACTGTTAAATTAGCATGAGAGTATTCCATGGTTCCAATGCAATGTAAATGAAAAGGATCGCCAGAAACACTCGCTTCTGCAGAAAACCAGAGGAAGAGAGCTTTTCTGCAATTACAGTACTTCAGGGCTCGTCTTCCTACCGGGGAGATCGATGCTGCTGCAGCGGGGATCGATTTAGTGGGTCTAGTGAAGACCTGCAAAATCGACAACAAAGCACTCTCCGGCTGACTCCGGTACTCCAGCTCCCCAAGAAGAGTAAGAGAAGTCGACCGGAGAGCGTCTCCTGTCGACGCAGTGCAGTGAAGACAGTGGGGTACGTCGACCTAAGCTATGTCGAGTCCAGCTACATTATTCATGTAGCTGGAGTAGCACAATTTAGGTCAATTTACCCCAGTAGTGAAGACAAGCCCTTAGACTAGAATATGATGAGATTATGGTTTGTGTATAAATAAAAACTGCTCATTTTTTCTGGATGCTTCATCCTTATAGTAGCCAATTGATTGCCCTTCTTGATTTTACAGTGAAAATTCCACCTGTGCTAAACAATGTTGTCTCAGCTAGGTGGGAAAGTCACTGTCTCATATCCCATCACAACGTTTCCAAACTTTATTTGCCTATTTTGCTATAAATCAGTGGGATTTGGGTGCCTGCTTCCATTAGATCCTTTGAAATTCCCAGCCTACATTAACAAATCAGTCTGAGCTGATCTTGCTAAAATAAAAAAAAGAGAGCGAGAGACAGAGAGAAAATCAAACCATAGAGAACCACAGTATTTGTCCATTATGTCCTCAAAGCATATTCCAGACACAGATTATCACTGGTAAACAACAAAAGCAACAGGGCGAAAACCCTTGTCATGTCATAACGCTTCTAGATTGTATGTAAGAGCAATATAACAACAAACGTTCTCAGCTAGTCCTGATAGTTCCAGGTGTTGTTGTTATTATCCCTTCCTAGAATTTAGGAAAAAAATTAACAAATGCCTTGTTAAGGAATCAAAATGGACACTAAAGGCCTGTCATCAAAATAATCCACATGTGCTTTCAATTTTAACATAATCCTGTTGAATCACAGATTTTGGCTTTATGACAGTTTTAATGAGAGTTTATGACTACTTGATAAAGCAAAATTCATTGTGAAGATTATAGTAAAAGTATGTTACATAACCCTCTTCATATTCAGGAAGTACAGAATTATTTAATTGGACAGCTCACTTTCTTTATCCATAATAGTTGGAAAACATATGTAGCTAGGTTACACGCCCCTTCTTCATTGTGCCCCTCATGTAGAATTATGCATAATTTTTCATTATTATTAACTTTCTATCAATAATATAATGTTCTTAATCATTTTAATGATTCCAAAACACATGCAATTTGCAATGAAATTTTAACCTAATGATTCTTGTAATTCTTTATTGGCTTTATCATTTAATTATTTTGTTTGAGACTAGATTGTAATACGTGGTGACTGTTTTGCAACTAACTCCAGTATGTTCTCTCTTTTCAGAGAGCAGACATAGCTGTTGCTCCACTCACCATAACCTTGGTACGAGAAGAAGTCATAGACTTTTCAAAACCTTTTATGAGTCTGGGCATCTCCATCATGATCAAGAAGCCTCAGAAATCTAAACCTGGCGTATTTTCCTTTCTGGATCCTTTGGCTTATGAAATTTGGATGTGTATAGTCTTTGCTTACATTGGAGTCAGCGTAGTTCTTTTCCTAGTCAGCAGATTCAGTCCTTATGAATGGCATTTGGAAGACAACAGTGAAGAACCGCGTGACCCCCAGAACCCTCCCGACCCTCCAAATGAGTTTGGAATATTTAACAGCCTTTGGTTTTCCCTGGGTGCCTTTATGCAGCAAGGATGCGATATTTCTCCAAGGTTTGTTCCATATCATTCCATCACCTTTTTGCATTTTATGGTCATATGCTGATGCCATGGTGCATATATGTTACTTTCTCAATTTTTTCAATTCCAAATTTTTTGTTTAACATTCCATCCAATGCTAAGCTTCATCACCAAGCCACTATGCTTATTCACCTAGTAAGTGTGCGAGTGGCATTGCCTTTAATGCCATTCATGCATTTCTGAAAAAACTTATATACACCATGTTGAGACTGTAAAATGCATAGGGTTTTACATTTTCAGCAATGCTTGGAGGGCTACCGTGTTTTTGCTGCATATCTCATTTTACGGTCATCTGCTTGGTGCATATAACATATTTATTTTGCTTTGCAAAATAAGAACTGCTTCAAAAACCACATGCAACAGCACTTTAAAACACCTCCATGCCGGTCTCAGCTTATGCTGACCTTTTAATTTTCCTTCGAGCTTTAATTTTCTATTTGTTTCCATTGCACCATCCATTCATCCATTACTAATTTGTTTACTATCACATTCATATATTCATTTCTCCATATGTACCTCTCTAAGAGTCGTTATGTATTGTACTGTATGTGCATCATTATGTAAATCTAGTCTTGTCTGATCTCCTTGTGTTCATAGTCAATGTGGCCTTCTAAGAAGTGTTGCCAGTGTTCATAAAATTAATTTTTTTCATGCAAATAGTCTTTCTAAATAAGCCGTTAGGAAAACAGATTTGATGTTAGCTCTATTTTAATACAAATACTGATATTAAGTAGAATTTGATTGCTTTTTAAAGAAAAATTTACAAAGCACTGGAGAGTGCTCAAGTTCTCTTGATTGAACAATGCATACTTCAAAATGTTTTTTAAATAAGAGAGTAAAAATGTTTCTATGCATACATCATTAAAATACATTGGTGACGTCTGTGATAAGCACTAAATCTACGTAGCTTTATAGTAATGGATCTTCACTGGTTTGTATAATAATATTTTTAAAGTCATTGTATAGCTACCATAATTATAAAAAAAATTAGACTCATTTAGTACAAACAGTATGCCCTTTCCTCTTTAACAAAGTTGTGAACGTATATTTATTACCTTAGAGAGCCAAATGATTTCTCAATCAGCACTCATATTCAAAACAAGTAGAGCCCATTTCCACATGCTTTCTGTGCCCCTCTGAATGTGCAGACAATACCTAAGTCTTTGACAAATTACCAGACTTTCATAGTCTATATAAAAAGAGAAATCTTGGGTGTAATCCTAGCCCTGTTGAAGTCAAGGGCAAAAGTTCCATTGTCTTAAAAAGGCCAGGATTTCATCGCTTATAATCTAGAGTTGATCCTGACCCTGTACTCCTTTCACACCCAAATCTCCTATTAATTTCATTAGAGATTTAGGACATGTAAGAAGTGTCGAACTAAATGTGTTATATTTGAAGGCTAGCAATTTGTATAGTTTAGCAGTGAAGAAAGAGAAGTTGATTACAGTGATTAAATTTTTTTTAAAGTTATGTGCACAACACATTTTCCTAAATATGTGCATACATTAATGTTAGCAAGAAATCTGTTAAATGAGTAAGTGTTCCAATGAGCTACCTGATTGTATATCTATAGCTTTTAGCTTGTTCCTCATGTTTATGCACTGTGTTTGTGGTTTAGTCCCAAAATCTGTACCCAAACTATGCCCCTTTGCTTGCTGTTAAAGATACGGAGCAGTGATAGCATTTAAATTGCTGTTGACCATGTGTTTGCCCAATTTAAAGGACCGGGAAATAAGCACCGGGACATCACATGGAAAGCTGCAGGCATTATGCTGTTTCCACTAGACCTGTTTATTGACAGTAAATAGAAGTTCATAGGGTTTTTTTTATTAAGTTCTCATGTGACCCTTTGACCTGTTCGGCCTTGTATATTTTGCATAATGAATTGAATATATTCTATCTTTATCAATACCACAATTATAGGTGACTTGGAAATACCAAGTATACAGAGATGGCAGTAAATACGTCCAGCTATAACTTTTAACTTAATATTAATACATGAAACATCCACTGAAGACAACATTCAGCTGTTTTGTTATCTTTAATGATAACAGAAGGCCAGACAGTTAAATGAGTTTTTACCAAAAAAATGTAAAATGTTTTAAGTTCCAGAAACACTGTTACTTTGAGTGTGTTGAGTCTAGTTTATTTTCCATAGAAAAGGACTATTCCCAAGTATTCCATTTTGAATCCATACCTTTGTCAGGAAGAAACATCATTCATAGCACATTGATTATATTGACTGTTTCATTATATTTTATTGGCATTAAAAGGGATTCATTCTTCCATTGTGAGTTTGCCTGAATACATTTCTTGTGTGAGAGTATACAGCACTTTTAGAGAGATGCCAATGAGCATTCTGGAGAGGTCACTTTTGTGCTACCTAATAAAGGCTCTTTCAGCCACCTTTGTGTGGAATAACTGACATCTCTTGGCTAGTTAGATCTATAATGGGTGAGTATTCTTTGTGGATATTCCAGAGGATATATCCAGTGATGAGCTGCCAAAATCTTAACAACTGGTTCCCTCCTCACCCCACGAGGGGGTCATTGCCCACCCCCGCCCCCCGAGACTCCTGCCCCATCCAGCCCCCCGCGTTCCTTGATGCCCCCTAGGGCCCCTGCTCCATCCACCCCCCTCCCCTGACTGCCCCCAGAACTGGGCAGGAGGGTCTTGTGGGTGCCCACCCCACCCCTTAGAGCCAGAGGGAGCTGCTGGGGGGCGAGGTGGGGAGTCCCAAGGAGCATCCAGCAGGTCCCTCTGGCTCCTAGGGGCATCAAGCTAGGGGGGAGCATGGGGGGGGGGCACTTCCCCCACTGATCACATCAAAAGTGGCGCCTTAGGCGCTGACTCCGTGGGTGCTCCAGCCCCGGAGCACCCACGGAGAAAATTTGGTGGGTGCAGAGCACCCACCAGCAGCTCCCCACCCCGCGCCCGGCCCCAGCTCACCTCACCTCTGCCTCCGCCCCTGAACGCACCGCCCCGCTCTGCTTCTCTGCGCGTCCCCCGCCCCCGCACCGGACTTCCTGCGAATCAGCTGTTAGGCGGGAAGCCTGGGAGGGCTGAGAAGCAGGCGGCGGCTTCCCGCTCAGGCCGAGGGTGGCGGAGGTGAGCTGGGGTGAGGAGCGGTTCCCCTGCCCCCCTCCCCCTCCCGGGGTTACCTGCTGTGGCGCGGGCAGCCCTCCTCGTGCCCCCCCCACCCCCGCCCCAGCTTACCTCTGCCTCCCTGGGCCTGAGTGTGAAACCACCTGCTTCTCAGCCCACCCCGGCTTCCCGCGCGAACAGCTGATTCGCGGGAAGCCTGTGGGGGGGGCGGAGAAGCAGAGCGGGGCGGTGCATTCAGGAGAGGAGGCGGAAAGGAGGTGAGCTGGAGCCGGGGGTGGGGTGGGGCAAGGAGCTGCTGGTGGGTGCTCCAGCCCCGGAGCACCCACGGAGTCGGCGCCTAAGGCGCCACTTTTGGCCAGTTAAATTTAGAAGCCCTTTTAGAACCGGTTGTCCCTCACGGAACAACCGGTTCTAAAAGGGCTTCTAAATTTAACAACCGGTTCTAGCGAACCGGTGGGAACCAGCTCCAGCTCACCACTGGATATATCCCTGTACTCTACTCTCTGTTTAATAGGATTTGTCTAACCTGAATCAGATAACAGCTATTCGCAGTGTTCAGTACATCCCTCTATGGAATCAACATTTGTTCCAGCCGTTTTGTTCTTCTATCAAAGACTACTGTGTTGTCAGCATAGTGAGCTAAAGTATTGAGAATCCACTCATGGTAGTTCAGACATAGATTACCTAGCTTTCTTTAAATGGAGAATCTACACAGAAAATGAAAAGCCACACAAAGCACAGTCAAATTCGTAACTTGTTTTGAGCAAAATCGTTTCCTTGCAGGTTCTACGAGTCAATGTCTTTTCATTTTGCTCTGTATTCATGCAGAAGTAAGGGGACAGAGTAAGCAATTGCTGCTGTAAAAGCAAGGTCTTTTATTAAAAAGTATTGCATGAGTCTGGTAGGTTAAGGCTGTCAAGTTCCGGGGACCTATTTCTTCCACTGTTAGAACCAAATGACTCCTCTAAAGGAATTGGGAGTTACTTATAGTGGGATTTTCAAAAGCACCTAGGCATGTAACTCCCATGGAGTTCCTGTGGTGGGAAAATGGGAGTCAGAACTGGAAATGCTGTTATTGTAATCTTTCATCAGCTGGGGTTTGGGTCATGTGGTCAAGTCCTGTGAAAACGTATACCTCATGCAGCTCTATCACACTCCATGAGCTTGCTGGTGATGTAAGGGCAGAACTTGGCTCACAGTTTAGCATATAGCAAATTGCATGTATACTTGAAAGAAAAAGTGGCTGTAGAGATTCAGATTTTGCCCCAAGGAAGTCAGTGTTTTCCAGTCGGCCTTGCTAGTTTTTATATTTTATTAATCTTTTATTAGTCGTAAGAGGCCAATTAAAAATGGATGTCTGCAAAGCCAAATTTTTCTTATAATTTTTATAGGAAATAATACACATTTTTGTGTTCAGGAGTACAGGAAAAATTCAGGTGTTTCTGATTAAAAGATAAGAATTTATTTCTGTATATTACTGTTCTGCAAAGTGAATGCAACTTTTACATAATAATGTTGTGTTTTTCTCTTGTTGCTAATTTGCTCTCATTTAACTCCATGCTTCCTTTCAAATTTCCTCTCAAGGTATGCTCACTTTCTGTTTACTTCCCTTTCAAAGCACCTCTTGAAAACCTTATATTGATAATGCTCTTGTTCAATTACCATGTCTTTGTATCAAGCTCAGTATGAATTAGTTAATATCAAAAAATTAATTTAAAATGAATGGTGTACAGTTTGCCGCCTCACTGAGGAAATGTGCATTTTATAAAACATCAAAAGTTGCTTGCATTTTTTAAATAGGATCTTTTTAAACAGCAATGCTGCATACCTTGTACAGGTGTGACCTCTCTACAATAGTGGTTGTAGGTGTTTTAAGTTGTAATCCTTTTCTCTGTAATCGTTATCTGAGTAATGGACAATAAGTTATGTGACAGCTCAACTAAAATTATAAGTATTCTCTTATCATCAGCCTGATTTAAATTCAGAGTTTACGTGCTAACTCTATTTTCCCTCAGTCCTCCGCACCAGCCCATGCAATGAGTATAAGAAGCCTTCAAATCAGCAGATGGAGTTGGGAGGAGAAAGTCCTGTGTTGTTATTTTCTCTATAAAAGAGGCTGGCAGACCCTGCCCAGTTGCATTCTAGATCTTTGGCTGGCTAGGCTAGACACTGGCTTTCCATCTTTATTTTCCTCAGAGATTTTTTCCCAATCCTATCCAAATCACCACTTGCAGCTACTTTAATGTAGGTTGCTTCAGAGTGGTGGGTGTTTAATTTTTCTCCGCATGCTCTTTGGAGCACTCTGGGGGAAACAGCTCTATGGTTGCATCCAGCTTTTTCTGAAATGAGCTCAGCTGTTGGAGTGAGCAGAAGCTCATTCCAGATTTAACAGAAATAGATCAGAGAACTGGAGAACTAACCTGCTCCTCATCCTCCAAGAACCATCTCTTGCACTTCATACATCCCTCAGGAAATCCCATCTCTTTGAGCAATCTCTCCTCCCTTCATCTCATCACTATCTCAATGCCCAGACTCTCCAGCCCCGGAACTGTCGTCAAGTATTTTATCTTTTGTCTGTTTGTCTTGTTTTATATCATTATAAGCACTTTAGGACAAGAATCACTTACCTTTCTGGGTGTGTACAGAGCTGTATAAATTATTATAACATCATATGGCTCTGTGGTTTCACTGTTCCTGTATAGCTTGCCTTTCTGACTGGTAGCCCAAACCTGGAGTCACTAGAGAAATACCAGTAACGTCTCCTGCAGCAGGCTCATGTTACATTTGTTGTACTTTCTTGTCAAAGGCACCAGGTCACTTCTTCTTAAGCTGGTTCTGACAAGTCCTAACTTCCTTTTGGGTAGTGCTCAACCCTGGGGCTTCCTCGGCGGAAGTGCTGAGATTTTTTTTAATTTTTATTTTGGCAGCTTATAAACTGAACTCAAAGCTCTGCCCTCCCTTAGCCACGTCGGATATCATCCTATTGCTAACACGCCCTCACAGGTACTCACTTTATTTCTCTGAGGAACATCTTAGAGAAATTCCTCAGGCTGCACCATTACTTTGGCTTGACACAGGTGTAACTAATCTTTTTAAAGCTGCCTTTTTAGTGGGCTTCTGTTTAGGCTGGGGAGCTGAAGCTTCAAGCTTTTTCACTGCTCATGTTATCAGAATGAGGTAGTGATCAAGTCTGTTCCCCACCTCCCTAATTCTGTGTAGGTGCCTGAAAGGAGAAAGAAAAGACTCCTCATGCACTTACTGCGAAGAGCTTTTCTTATGGACTCTACAGGAGAACTGGAATTTAGAAAGTCAAGTCACCTATTTATCCTTTTGAGAGGCTCCAAGGAAAGCCTGACAACCTCTATACCTTCTATGTCTTATTGAGCGTGAGACTGCATTAAGAAAGCTTATGCTGTCCAAAACACTGAAGGTTTCTGTCATAGCTCATGCCTTGAAAGCCATCTCTTCCTCCTGGGCAAAGAGGCAATACTTCCCTTCTAGAGCTGAGCAATGTGGCTACCTGAACAGCCTCACATACTCTTTCATATCATTACAGACTTGATGCAGTGGCCTCTGGAGATACTGACTGCAGCAGGTGGGTGATGTGTGCTATAATCCATCAGTTTTGCAGTATCTTTGGATACCAGCCTGCGGCTGTTCTTGCAGTGGGATTTGCTGTTGATGTTCCCTGGACTAGATATATACTGGAGAATTGCAACTTCATACCTGTTAGTGTGATTTCTCCATGTCCCTCTAACCCAGCCCAGATTTCCCACTCTGCTTCTGTTGTTTTGGCAGTATTTTTATGAATGTGTGTTTTGATGTTGGGCTTTCTTAGAATTGAATAGAATTTTTATTACTCGGGAATCCCGTCAGTGGGGCAAGGCCAGCCAGCTCCCCCTTTATGAGGTTAGGGGTAGGGTGATGGCACAAGATTATTGCCTTTTTCTCATCTCCATCTGTTGGTGGGCAAACTTGTACTCCCTGCCTGAGGGTGGCACTGAGGGGCTTGAAGGAACCAAATAATCAGGTAAGAATTTCTCATTTTCTCTGCATCAAAGGCAAGAATGGTCTGTCTGCTCTAAACCCTATTGCTGAAATTGTCTATTTCTTTATCACTGCAAAAGATTGGCGTCTACTCACACTTTTTTTTTGCATACACCATGTAAATAAACATTAGCAATTACATGTATAAAATTACTTATATATGGTAGGGTCCAAATCATAAAAATAAATATTCTTAAGGATTTTCATATGTCATGCTTTTAAAAAGTAAGAAAACTTTAGGTTGTAGGGGGGCTTGGTTTTGATTCTCTCCCTCCAACCCCCCACCTTCTATTCAAAATAGACACTTTTCCTTGTTTATAATAGGAGAAGAAAGAACCCTTAGCTGTAAATGTTTGGTAGGATATTTCTGTACACATAAATAACAGACCAAAAAAAAAAAAAGAACATTATTAAGTTTGTGAAGTCAAGAACTCAAAAGTTAGGAAATACCAGAATTATGGTTGCCAGTGCATGTAAAGTTCCTCGTTTCCTCTATTCCACATAAAACCGAGGATCATTTTCAAAGCGGAAGAGATACAGGTTTGGCAAGAGGCATTTAGCCACAAAACCCTGTACTGGTGCATTATTAATCAAACATATCAAAGACTAATTCCTCAATGGGTGGTAAGTGTGCTGTTTCTAAGGTAAAATATACTGCAAGTGTGCCAAATGGGGCCCTATTTTTCAACCATTTCTAGTGAATTTGTTTTGTAAATTTTGGGCTACAGAATCAAGGTCCGTGGACTTTAATATGTGTGGGACCTGATTTTGCTTCCACTGAGATCAGCGAGAACTATAAGAACACGTATTTGAATAGATAATTTTGTACCAATCTTCTGCAGTGTAACTGATCACAATGCCATTGATCAGCAGGTGCTTACCTTGAAGTATGCACATAGTCTCTTTGACTTCAGTGAAACTACTCACATGCTTAAGTGCATTTCTGGATTGGTACCAGAGTGCTCAGTACCTTGTGGGACCATGCCCTAAAATTGGGGTTTTGCTTGCGGAAGGAGTACAGGATTGGGTCCCAGACAAACATTTAGGGCTTTATGCTCAGTTAAGATCCCTTGTCTAAAATGGAGCTACACTCTTTTACATCAACTGAGGACTGGCCTTTTATTTTACAATGATTTTATTTTATTTCTTTTGCATTTTTAAAAAAGCTAAGGGAAAAAACAGGCAGTGATTAGATTTGGTGGTGTGGGCTGAGATGGGAATTTGGCAGACCCAAATTATTAAATAGTAACATGCATTGTTTGGAACAGTGGGTTTTAGACATACAAATTTTAATTAACATAAAATATACCAGAATGTTTCCTCATTCTAATGTGTAGGATTCAGACTCCCTTAATTCCCATTGAGCCATGGCACGAGCAGACCTCACACTGCTCCCTTGGAGTAACTCCCCTTTTGCAGGCCTCAGGGGGGAGATTATTTAGCTCCAGGTCTCACACATAATCAGCTAGCACTGAGCATTGGATGGGACTTTTCTGCCCACTTCCTATCATTGATCTGCTGCAGAATGAGTTGGGAGGTGGGGGCGTGGGAGGGTTCCTGTGTTCACCTATCTCAGGGATGGCCAAACTGAGCCTGAGAAGGAGCCAGAATTTACCAATGTACATTGCCGAAGAGGCACAGTAATATGTCAGCAGCCTCCCCGTCAGCTCCCCTGCCCTGCTCCCAGTGCCTCCCGCCCCTGGCAGTTCCGCCAATCAGTGCCCCCCCCTCCCTCCCCACACCTCCTGATCAGCTGTTTCATGACGTGCAGGAGGCTCTGGGGGGCAGGGGGAGGAGCGAGGGCAGTGCAGGCTGAGGGGGTGGGGTGGAGCGGGGGCAGGGCCTGTGGCAGAGCCAGGGGTTGAGCAGTGAGCACCCCCCGGCACATTGGCAAGTTGGCGCCTGTAGCTCCAGGAGTCGGTGTCGGTGCCTATACAAGGAGCCGCATGTTCACTTCTGAAGAGCCGCATGTGGCTCCAGAGCCACAGGTTGGCCACCCCTGACCTATCTTCTGCCTCCATCGGTCAACTGCTGTTGACCTATTCCTGGCCCCTCCAATCCCCATGGATGCCTTCCTTCATCTACTTATCCTGCCTGACTTCTGGAACTGAAGTGCCTGCTTCAGGTTCTGGTTCCTTTAAAATGCCTACCCAGGATATGCCACACAGTAATAACTGCATCCATTTTTCCTTCTAAATAAATTACAAATTACCTTATTTATACCATGTTACACCTGTGTATTTTACACTACACATCCAATGAACTTTTGAAACACTCTGCACATCACCTTACTCATTCCTTTCTCGGGACAAAACTCATCACTAGGTTTTGCAAGGACCAACCAAGAAGTGCACAAATAGAGTCTTAAAACATTAGTGGTATCATCCTCGGCTTCATTGCTGAAACTTTTCTCTGTCAACTTCAGGCCTCATTAAAAATTAATTTAAGGCCAAAATTTCAAGAAAGTGCTTTGATCTGTGTCCAGGGCCAGCTCCAGGCACCAGCGTTCCAAGCAGGTGCTTGGGGCGGCAGTCAGAAAGGGGCGGTAGAGCTTCCACGGCAGCAGCAACTCGGCGTCAGCTTCTCTCTTTCCTGCCGTCCGCGGCGGCAAAAACAGTAGAGCCGGCCCTGCCTGTGTCTAGACCATTTGTACATGTCCCCACTTGCGCAGATACGTAGGCACACACGCACTTGGTCTCAGATCTGCCAAGACTTATGTCTGTACCAACAGTGCATAAAATTAAGTCATCCCATCGAAATCCTAGTGTAAGTCTTGGCAGGATCACGGCCTTAGAGACAACTCTTGAGCTCTGTACTGAGTTTTCACTCAAACAGTGAAACGTCTCCTAAGTAATGCCTGGGTAAGGATGTCAGGAGTTGGCTTATGATCATCCATTTTATGGGCACAAGAAAAATCTGCAAATATGGAGATTGTACACCAAAAGGGTTGTGCATGCAAACTTTACAGGCCCACTTTAGGATGCTATAATAAAAACGTTGCTTCCCTTCTAGAAGAGAAACACAGAATGGATTAACAATTTTGACCCTGTCTGTTTTACCGTAGATCTCTCTCAGGACGAATTGTCGGAGGAGTCTGGTGGTTCTTCACACTCATCATCATCTCTTCTTACACTGCCAATCTTGCTGCCTTCCTTACTGTGGAAAGGATGGTTTCTCCCATAGAAAGTGCAGAGGATCTGGCGAAGCAAACTGAAATAGCCTATGGAACCTTGGATTCAGGCTCAACCAAAGAATTTTTTAGAGTAAGTAGTCTGGCTTACGGCAGCTTTGTTAAACCTCTCTCACAGTTTTCCTAAATAATAAATGCCTCATAAACAAGGCCCTGAGTCTGCAAGCACTTATACATAGGCTGAACTTCGAGTCTGTTAATAGTTTTACTGACATCAGAACGGAGGATCAGAACTTTGGAGCAGCAGGGTTAGTTATCTGGGGTGATTTGAGTAGCGAGGCAGCTTCCTTTCAAAAATCCAATATTGCAAGAAGAGTTTTGGCTCCCCACTTTCAGAAGCTCAGCATGCTGTGCAGCAATATAATGGCCAACGTAACATTTACAATAAGACCCTTGGAGCAGCGACTTTGGGTGTTTCACATTGCCAGCAGTCCATAAATAATAATTAGAGCTTCCAATTTTGGCCTGTCTTTGCCATAATTTAAAAAAGCAGGGTGGGAAGCATGCTTTTGTATTTTTATATGATAAATTGCATGCTGGAAATATTTCAGTATTGTACAGAAATCTGCTTTCCTGCCCCCCCCTTTAATAAGACAATGCTTATGTTGGGGGACCGGGGCCGGAGACTGGATGTGGTGAAAAATAATTTTCAGGATTTTTCATGGGTAAATATCTGTTTAAACTGGAAACCAAGGGCTAGATCTTCCACTGATGTAAATCACCCCAGGCTCTGGCTCCAGAAGTACAAATCTGCACTAGCAGTCTGCCATGTAATCACTATATTCACTGCTGTCCGTGACCAGAAGAATTTGGGAGATTGGATCATTTTTCCAGGTTAAGGGGCTGAGGGCCAAAACCCTACTCCTGCAATCCCACCAGAGTAAGGCTAAAGGATCAGTCCCCAGGTGCTGTATGAGTGGCATATGCTAATAATTTAGTGGCGAATAATGGCCGTATTGTTGTGTTGGTAACAATTAGCTTGAGGAGCTTATCCATTTTAAGGTCACTGTCAGATATCAGGTATTTGCAGGGAATCCCAGGTGGCCAGGAATCAATTGTTGAAAGAAATGGGAGGTTCCTTCCTTACCATGAGCTGAATAGCACAGGCTCAGTGGAAGCCAAAAAAACCTCAAACTCATATAAACCAGATTTTGCATACTTAAAAATGTTATGACTTTAAAGTCCCTTCTGGCCTTTCCAGGCTGAATGGCTCTGCAGCTTTGATGCTATTTAGATGCACCTCACTTTTCCTACAGGAGAATTCTGCATCTGAATAGCTTGCACCTATGAATTATAGAAAAAGGAATTGTTAGGGAGAGTTCTTTGTTTTCTTAATAGTCTGATGTAATGTGCAAATCCCTTCTCAGAGCAAGATCAAAGGAGCAAGTGTTTTTTTTGAAAGGATACAAAGTCTAGTAAACGTATGAATACTTTATTGTGCTGATAAGAGTCGGGATGTTCTCTGACACTCTCCTCAAGCTAGGGGAAAGCAGGGTTCTAAATGAGGATGACCTATAAAGAGCTGCCAGCTCTGTCGAGGCATAAAGAAAAATGAAATGGGGTGGGAGGAGAGCAGAGCACTGGCAACCGTGGCAGCAAGCACAAAATTCTGCTTTATGCTAACATGGAGGACAAAAGGGGGAATTGGTGGCACAGAAACTGGGCCCTCTCAGTCCTTCGTATGCACTGTGAGTGGCGCTAACCGATCCTTGTCTACGTTTTACTTTCTTGGGAGCTCTGCATTATTTCAGTTGTACTATTAACTTCTAGAGAATAACCACTTTGCGTGTCATGAGGGAGCATGGAACTGCTTGTTGTACCCAGTCTTCTTCCATTGATTTGAGAAGGAGAAAAAAAGTACTGGTGTGTCTTTATGCGAACACACACCTTTAAGAAATATTTCATTATACGATCTCTATTAGCTTCCTAACTTGATAATAATGTTGGCTTCAAACTCAGAATAACTCTTCAAGAAGTTTGCAGTTTCCGAATGCCTGCTTCATAGCTTATATTCACTCTGTGCTTTGGGCTTTATCTACACTAGGACATAAGAGCACTTTTCTCAGCACTGCTGGGAGTGACAGAGGAAGCAGGAGTGTAAGCTGGCCACAGGCTACAATGGTAAAAGTGACTGTGCCCTATCTCGCCCTCTCCACATTAGTGCTTCCTCCTTTGTAACCACCAGCAGAGCTGCACCAGTGCCAGCCAGGAGTGGGCAAAGTGCTAACCATTCCCACTGTAGATGCATGAATAGAGAGATGGGGAGGTTAACAGACTTTGCAGCATTGGACCAGGAAGGACATAGTCTTAAGACCCATGAAAGAAGCTTGCATGTGCGGGGTAGTTCTCTTTTCTAGACACAAAGCTAAAAATGTCTGGAAACACTCCTCTCACCGTGGATTTTACTGGCTGGTGAATGGAGCCAAATGAGCAGTACTGGGGGGAAAGCCTTATTTTTCTCTCTAATGGGTACAGCACAAGCAAGTTTCATCTGCCCAATATCTTCGCTGCCTTTAAGGATGAAATGAGTCGGCAGCCCATTCAGTCCTTGGCCTCTTTGCAGAGACAGTTGGCAAGGTTTCCAGTTAGTATTACTTACATTGGTGTTTTTTGTAACGTGGACATTTATGCACTGGGAACTGGATTGAGGCCAGCAACTCATTCCACGTGAACAGATGGTAACAACTTGCAGCCACTTCCGCTCTGGGCAGGTTCCAGCCAGTGACCTATTTTATATCGTTGACTGTTTCCCCACCCATTCCAATGTCTTCCAGCTAGACACCATCGATGCATATAGATCAAAGCTAACTGTAACATCCCTTTTTCAAATGAGCCTGCTGAATGCTGTCAATCTGACATTTATTTCAAAGTCATCACAGCAGGCCATATTTACCATCCTAACTAATTGGTGTGCTGCTGTTTAAGGATATTCATTACCCCAGAATATCTAACAACCAAAGGAAATGTGTGTTTTTGATGATAGTTGCTTATCAGAAACGTTTAACAATTTTGCAATAATTAGCTTATAAAGGCATCATTTAAATGGCAATCAATGGATTTCATCAATTCCCAACATGACCTTCGTCCCTATTGTAAGGGAAAATTAAAGGAAAAATCTCTCCTTGGAGATTTATTAACATAAAGACTTGCATTAAAGACTCAAAAATGTTTCTATCTTTCTCTAGAAAAAACTGCTAACCTGGAAAGCAATTTCAAAAATGTAGCTTCCTTCCTTTATGGGCTTTATATGTTAGAACCAACATCTTCTAATCCATTCAATTAAAGTTTCAACAGATATGACCAGCACATCAAATCAATATGGTATAATTAATCTACATTCAGCACTGAAAATGTCTAATATCCCATTCTAATTGGTTTCAGAATTCCAATATGCATATATTCCGAAGAGGTGACCTTTACAACCAGTTAGTAATTCTGTACGTGGGGCTCTACTGAAACTTCAGATGAAGAGGAAGTACACATTTCTAGACATTTACAAGTGTAAATTGCTCTTGAATTCAGATGGCTTCTTTTAACTGATCACATGTGACAGCATTAAGGGGCTTAGCAATAGGGTTCTGCAAAACAACATGTATAGACCATTTTAGTTTAATAAGTTGTTGATAAACTGACTATTTAGATTTTACTGAAAATATTTGAAATGACATAAAGGTGTCAGTGCTTTAGTGCAATGTGGTGCTTTACAGAAGGACATACTGCCGTATGGGACATTTAGAATGATCTTGTCGTCTTGCGTTTCCTCCTTTTTGTAGAGAAACTGAAGGCATCTCATAGTCAGACCGCTAAAACTATGTTAAAGTAATGTTTGGGGGGGAACTGGCTGGCTCAGAGGATTGGTAGTGCGTCACAGAATCCGGACCACTGATTTGACTCCAGTCAAGGAAACTAGTGAAGAAAAAGAAGTGTTACCATCTGATGGCTATTTGTTGCCCACGTGAAATGACTTGCTGCTCTATATCCTGTTCCTAATGCCTATCACAAATGACACTAATTGTCAGCTTTGTTAGATGCTTTGGCAGAGCTGCCCTCTCACTTCTACAGTTGGTTCTGGGTATTTGTTAGCTGTTGTGCAGGGAGGCTGACACTTGACATTGCTGCTACCTGTGCTTTATCTCGGCTGGGAAAAGTGCGAGCCTCAAGGCCGTTGGAAGTCAAACAGACCAGCCAACACTTCTTCACTTACAACTGAAATACCTTTAATGGTGGGGTTTTTTTTTTAAAGAAAAGAATGATTCATATTGGCAAAAGTCAGGAACATCAGAGCTAAGGCTGAAATCCATGGGTGAAATGCAGGGGACCAAAGAACAGGGAGTGACTTCATACCATATGAGCTGCAATGCTTAGACATGATTGGGTACACCAGGGGTGAATTTGCAGCCTTAGCTCTGACACGTCTCACTTTTGTGGGTTTTAAGCAAATGATTATGACTTTAAAGCAAAGCATCTACAATCTAAATTGGGCAAGTATAGGACGCTATTACAGCAATCGGTGTTATTAGCAAGCATAGGAACTGGCAGGCTGGATCAGCCACTATCCTGTCTCCGACCGTGGCCAACACCAAATGCTTCAGAGGATGGTGTAAGAACCCCACAGTAGCCGACGTGGGATAATCTGCCTCCCACATTAGGCCTTGTCCTACTCCCTGTGGTTTTTTCTGGTCCTGCTTCGGGGAAGCCCTTTTGTCTCACTTCACAGGCCAGTTTTCATCTTCCAACCCCAAATTTTTACTGGTACTGTTTTTTCATCTTATGTCTTCATGTACACATTAAGAAGATGTCCCTTCTTAATGTGAGCATGTGTGCCCATCATGTCTTCACTCTATCCCATCGCTTCTTGACAACTCATTCCTTTCTAACTAATATTTTGCCTGAAAATTTTCCTATCTTACATGATTTTGTGGATGCACTGAGCACTTGGACCTCCCTTGCAGCAATTTCCACAGAAAGCTACAGATACTGCAGTCTCCTAGTATGTGAAACCAGGCTCAAAAATGAAGCATTTCTGTACTAACCTTCTAGGTTGACCACAGGCCAATGTAACACAGCATCCAATTTAAAATACCCAGAAAGTCGTTTTAAGGATGCCACAAAGTATGATACCTCTTCCTCCTCTTAGTGTCTTTCATGAAACCAGAATCTCTCAGTAGACATCAGAGCAAACAATGACTGAAGGATTTGCACAATCCCAGCACCACTGAAAATGGGATACACAAAGGAGGCTTTCAGTTATGGTGCATTCTACACCTCTTGGGGCAATTTAAAGCAGCTCTCAGGCACCTTTCAGACCTAATCCTGCCCTAACTGCAACCCAGGGCCTGGCCCAATATCTTCCTGTGCCTACAGAGGAAGAAATTGTCATTGGTAGAGGAAACAACCCGAATATGTTCTAAAGCAGTAGCATGTGCTAACAATTACGTTATACCTGTTACAATTTAGCAATCATGTTACAGGCGGTTATGCTTTCCTGCTGTAATACTGCATGAAGACAAAGAGTGTTGATCACTGAAATAAATTGTGTCAGAAAATGATTTAGTAAACTGAGAGTGTCAAATGAAAACCAATACTTCCCATGCAAGATTTATGCATTTAATCCAATCAAACTATAACCTAGTGTTTTTGAGATCAGTAATAGAGCCTGCTAAAAATACCATGGGGAACTGCTTTTGAACCCCACGGACTTCATCTGTAGCTAAACTCTGTTTGATTTCTAATTTCAAAATACAGTTTGCTTGTGAAGATATAGGGCTTGTTCAGAGAACAGCATTCATGCAAATACTTTGCTCTTGCCTTTGGATAAAACTAGGATAAGAAAAAGGTTTCTGTGTTTTGGCATCAAACACAAAGTGATCATAACAAATGCCTGACAAAAATACTGAAGTGTGATTACGTGTATAGTCTCTAGCAAATGGAATATCACAGAAAACAGATAGCTTCCAAAACATGAGATAAATAGATCTTTCAGATTTGATGTAGAAAGAGAGCAATCAGGCAGAGCACTGACTTAAACCTCCCTTAAATAGTCTGGTGAATCAAGGTTGTTGTTTTTTTTATTCCTTACACAAGGTTTGATGGGAAATGTATAGGTCAGTATTAATAACTGCAACTGGTCATTATTTAGTCAATGTTACTAATAACTGTTAACACCACATTTCATGGTGTACCTGTATACAATATTTGTATAGATTCAATATTTGTTTAAAACAGACTAGCACGGTATGAATTTTAAGTGTTTTTAATAAATAAAATATGGAAAACAGCATATATACACACACTCAATATAAAAAACATGCAGAGTGTGTATGTATATGTGTGTGTGTGTCTGCATATACAAATATTTATAAATGCATGTCTATGCATAGAAATAGCAGTCTTTCCAGTGAGTGCATAATGAATGGCCTGATAGTAGTTATTTTCTCTAACAATCTGCTTCTTTTGTCTTTCCCTTTCTGTGCAAACACTAACAAGTAATTTTAAAGAGAGGAGCAAAGCTAGTGTTATATACCTACAGAGCAATGGTGTTCTACGAAGTGCTCTAATTAAATGCGCTATTGTCTTTATATGTTGCATTGAGAAGGAAAACGCCTCCTTATGGAAATTAAAATTAGCAGGCCATTCATTATCCACTCCTGGGACAGATGTCATTCGTCTGAAACCTAGGGTTAATAAGAATGGGCCATTTAATAAGGAAGGCAGACTAGCAAGATTTCTAGCCAAAGCTTATACTGATTAGGTCTTAGTAGTAAGTGTTTGCATAAGTATTCACATTACCATAAACTATACAGCATGCACGCTTCTATCCACTCTGCTTGTGATTATAATTGGGCTTTCCAATGCACATACATGTAACTATAACTTAATCATGTGAACTTACATATTTAAATAGACATTTAGTTGCCAAGAGCTTTGTGTAGGTGACTTATTTTATCAGGTCAGGCATAATATATGGAGGTGAAATAACACAATATCGGATATAGCCGTGGATATACCACCGAAGCAAAACCGTGAGTGCCCCAGGGAGAAATCACTCGCTGTTTGAATGTTCTAGGTTTTGGAGAATAGCTATATGATAATGACACTCTCAAGACAGTGGGGACCCTAGTTTCTCAAGTTACTGTACTACTTTATGTAACCCTGCTGTGCCACAATAAGATGTTTTGAGAGGGATTCATTTAAAATGCATGGGTGCTGACAAATTACCCACCGTGCTGCTAGTTTTACTTCTACATAATTAGCAAATACATGAAGGTTTAGAAACTTTAATGATGTGAATATGAAACATCATCTCATGCAATGCACTGGGATTGCACCATCATTGCCGGTATTTTGGCCTAGTCTGACTGGAGCTGAAAACTTGTCACGCCTAACAGTGTTCAAATATCGTGCTGAAAAACGCTGCGCCATGGAAATTCATCAAGGGCCAAATCCAGAGCATGGCCTGAATAGCTGAGCTGGGTGATAGAAAGATACCCAGAGGATTTCTCCCTGCTGTAGAGCAGGTATAGAGCCACTCCAATGACGCGTCTTAGCCCAAAAGCTGAAGTAATCTCCACAGGTCCTTTCATGCCACTCCCCCAAAGGAGGGCAGACAGGATCCCACCATCATCTCTTCTCGTGCCTGCTTCTGCTCCGACACACTGTGGCCTCCCCCACTTCTCCAGTCTCCATTTTCACAACAGAACCACATCGGTTCTATTCCAAAGGAGCCCTGGGGAGTTGTGGATGTGCCTAGAATGTACGGGCAGGAATAACTTTTGCCACAGGCTAAACGTAAGAAGTTAGCAGGACATGAGATCTTTCCAGAGTAGGATACCAAGGGTATCATCTCGTCTAAATTTCCAGAATTTACTTTTCCATTGAATGTGAATACACCTAGAACTGGCTCAGCTAATGAAACATAAAGAAGTTTGAAAAACCAGCCTGTCTGTTGGTAAAAGGAGTCATTTTAATTTTGAGTTAAATATTGCAATGCAGAAGAGTGAATATCAGCAATAAAGTGCAGGGAGATGAATACAGGCTTAGCCTGGTGTTCAATATTGTGCAAGGAAAGGAAATTCTTTAAAACTTGATTTACAATCTATTACTGAGAGGGTTATTGACATTTCAGTGAAGTGTAGGCTAGTTACAGCTTGAATGGTGATTTGTTTGTCTGTTTATATGAATTCAGCTCACTTGAGAAAATAAGATTTGTCTTTTTAAAAAGAAACTACAGCATATTATATATTTCCTGCCCACACATCTTTTCAAAATGATCCAGACTAGTATGAATAAAATATTGAAGAGAGACTAGTAATAGGAAGCTTCTTTTATGGTGAGGGCAGAACAATTGTCAGGGGGAAATTTGAAAAAAGTTACAGATGGCTGAAGGAAATTTTGGATTAGTGACTGATTCTTGATTTTTGCAAACATTTTCTGCCCCTTCCTATATACTTAGTCCTGACATTTGGGCTTCCACCCAACCTGACCCCCATCAAGACCCCTCTTTGCCGCCAGTCCTGTTCTGAGCAAGGATGGGAATTGTCAAGGTTCCTTCCCCACTCTGAACTCTAGGGTACAGATGTGGGGACCTGCATGAAAACCTCCTAAGCTTACTTTTACCAGCTTAGGTTAAAACTTTCCCAAGGTACAAACTATTTTACCCTTTACCCTTGGACTTCCACTGCCACCACCAAACTTTATCTGGGTTCCCGAGAAAATGTAGTTTGGAAACGTCTTTCCCCCCAAAATCCTCCCAACCCTTACACCCCACTTCCTGGGGAAGGTTTGGTAAAAATCCTCACCAATTTGCATAGGTGACCACAGACCCAAACCCTTGGATCTTACAACAATGAAAAAGCATTCAGTTTCCTTACAAGAAGACTTTTAATAGAAGTAAAAAAGAATCACCTCTGTAAAATCAGGATGGTAAATACCTTACAGGGTAATTAGATTCAAAACACAGAGAATCCCTCTAGGCAAAACCTTAAGTTACAAAAAAGACACACAGACAGGAATATTCATTCTATTCAGCACAGCTATTTTCTCAGCCATTTAAAGAAATCATAATCTACCGCATCTCTAGCTAGATTACTTACTAAGTTCTAAGACTCCATTCCTGTTCTGTCCCCGGCAAAAGCATCACACAGACAGACACAGACCCTTTGTTTTTCTCCCTCCTCCCAGCTTTTGAAAGTATCTTGTCTCCTCATTGGTCATTTTGGTCAGGTGCCAACAAGGTTACTTTTAGTTTCTTAACCCTTTACAGGTGAGAGGATTTTTCATCTGGCCAGGAGGGATTTTAAAGGGGTTTACCCTTCCCTTTATTTATGACACGCCCCCCCAAATCTCAGCTAGGGTGAAACGCTGGCTGGGATTTCTTCCTGGAGCTCTAGGAAAAAACAGAGTTAATAAGACACATGAACCTCTAAATATAGTACCAAGTACATAAAGACTAACAATATTTTCCACATCTCAAGGACAATTTTAACCAGTTGATTCTGGGAAACTTTCATGGGAGAGTGCATCAGCCACTTTGTTAGAAGCTCCTGAGATGTGTTGGATGTCGAAAATCAAAATCGTGGAGAGCTGAACTCCACCGAATAAGTCTTTTGTTATTTCCCGTGGCAGTATGAAGCCACTGTAGCGCAGCATGGTCGGTTTGCAGGTGGAAACGCCGTCCCCAAACATATGGGCGTAGCTTTTCTAGAGCGTAGACAATGGCGTAACATTCTTTTTCACTGACTGACCAGTTGCTTTCTCTCTCAGACAGTTTTTTGCTGAGAAACACTACAGGGTGGAATTCTTGATCCGGTCCTTTCTGCATTAAAACTGCTCCCACAGCACGCTCAGATGCATCTGTGGTTACTAGGAATGGTTTGTCAAAGTCTGGGGCCCTTAGTACAGGGTCAGACATGAGTGTCACTTTAAGCTGGATAAAGGCCTTCTGACACTCTTCGGTCCACTGAACGGCATTTGGCTGTTTCTTTTTGGTTAGGTCTGTCAATGGGGTGGCGATTTGGCTGTATTGTGGTACAAATCGTCTATAATAACCGGCCAAGCCTAAGAAGGATTGAACCTGTTTCTTTGACTTTGGGACAGGCCACTTTTGGATAGCATCCACTTTGGCCTGTAGGGGGTTGATAGTTCCTTGACCCACCTGGTGTCCAAGGTAAGTCACTCTGTTTAGGCCTATTTGACACTTCTTAGCCCTAACAGTTAGTCCTGCCTCCCGTATGCGCTCAAAGACTTTTTGTAGATGTTCCAGGTGTTCTGCCCAGGAATCCGAAAATATGGCCACATCGTCAAGGTAGGCGACTGCATATTCTCCTAATTCCACTAGGAGACCATCTACAAGTCTTCGGAAGCTTGCGGGTGCATTTCGCAGCCCAAAAGGGAGTACATTAAATTCATACAGCCCGACATGTGTGGTGAAGGCTGACCTTTCCTTGGCGGATTCATCTAGCGATACCTGCCAGTACCCCTTGGTTAAGTCCAAGGTAGAGATGAACTGGGCCTGTCCCAGTTTCTCTAATAGTTCATCTGTGCGTGGCATTGGATAGTTACAGCATTTAGCTTACGGTAGTCCACGCAAAAACGTATCTCCCCGTCTGGTTTGGGAACTAGAACCACTGGAGATGCCCATGCACTTCCAGAGGGGCGGATTACACCCATCTGTAACATATCCTGCATCTCCCGTTCTATAGCAGTTATAGCTTGAGGAGACACCTGGTAAGGTCAGACTTTAATTGGGTGACCATTACCTGTGTCAATGGAGTGGTATGCCCATTCAGTCAGTCCTGGGGTGGCTGAGAATGTTGGCGCGTAGCTAGTGCACAGTTCCTTGATCTGCTGTCGCTGCATACGCCTAAGGGTCATGGAGAGGTTCACCTCTTCCACACCACCAGCACTTTTCCCTTCGTAGTAGACACCTTCAGGCCACTCAGTGTCGTCTCCTCCCTGGGCTGTAAACTGACAAACCTTTAATTCTCTGGAATAAAAGGGCTTTAGAGAATTAATATGGTACACCTTAGGCTTTCGGTTGGAGGTGGGGAATGCTATGAGATAATTAACAGCTCCCAGGCGCTCTTGGACCGTGAATGGCCCTTCCCATGATGCTTCCATTTTATGGGCCTGGAGCGCCTTTAAGACCCTGACCTGGTCCCCTACTTTGAAGGAACGCTCTCTGGCATGTTTATCATACCAGGCTTTTTGCTCTTTTTGAGCATCCTGTAAGTTTTCTTTAGCAAGGGCTAAAGAGGTTCGGAGGGTGTTTTGTAGGTTGGTTACAAAGTCCAGAATGTTAGTTCCTGGAGAAGGGGTAAATCCCTCCCATTTCTGCTTCACCAACTGTAATGGCCCCTTAACCTCACGGCTATATACAAGTTCAAATGGGGAAAACCCTAAACTGGGATGTGGTACAGCTCTGTAGGCAAAGAGTAACTGCTGCAACACTAGGTCCCAATCATTGGTGTGCTCATTTACAAATTTACATATCATGGCCCCCAAAGTTCCATTAAAATTCTCCACCATGCCATTTGTTTGATGGTGGTAAGGAATGGCAACCAAGTGATTTACCCCATGAGCTTCCCAAAGGTTTTCCATAGTTTCTGCCAGGAAATTAGTTCCTGCATCTGTGAGGATGTCGGAGGGCCAACCTACCCGGGCAAAAATGTCTGCTAGTGCTTGGCACACACTTTTAGCCCTGGTGTTGCTTAGAGCTACTGCTTCCGGTTATCGGGTGGCAAAATCCATGAAAGTCAGTATGTACTGCTTTCCTCTGGGTGTCTTTTTCGGAAAAGGACACAGAATATCCATAGCTACTCGCTGAAATGGAACTTCAATGATGGGGAGTGGCTGGAGAGGGGCTTTGACCTGGTCTTGGGGTTTTCCCACTCTTTGGCATACTTCACAAGACCGGACATAGGTAGAAACATCCTTGCCTATTCCCTCCCAGTGGAATGACCCCCCCAAACGGTCTTTGGTCCTGTTCACCCCAGCATGGCCACTAGGATGATCGTGGGCTAAGCTCAAGAGCTTGGCCCAGTATTTAGTTGGAACTACCAACTGTCTCTGAGGATGCCAGTCTTCCTGGTGTCCACCAGAAAGAGTTTCCTTGTATAAAAGTCCTCTTTCTACAACAAACCTGAATCAATTAGAAGAGCTGAGAGGCGGTGGGTTGCTCCGTGCTGCCATCCAAGCTCTCTGGAGGCTTTCATCTGCTTCCTGTTTGGTCTGGAACTGTTCCCTTGATGCTGGAGACATCAGTTCCTCATTGGATTGTGGACCTATGCTTGGTCCTTCTGGAAGCGATGTAGGGGATGGGGCTGTTTCCGTTGACTGTGAACCGCTCTCCGCTGGGGCACTATGTTGGGGTTCAGGCTCTGGCTGAGCCTCTTGTGTAGGGTTATGGGCTGCTGCCGGTTCAGATTCGGTGGGGCCCTCCGATGTTGAGGTTGCAAGTACTGGATTCAATGCTGGCAATGGGTCTGGTGCTGGTTGTTCCACTGGTTCCAGTTCTTGGACTGGTTCCATCTGGGTCTCTGGGACTGGATCCACTACTGCTGTTGCAGACATTGGCCTGGGGTCCGGATCCATCACCTCTGACCGGGTCCTGATAGAAGTTTCCAGAACAGAGCTAGGCGTCACGGTTTGTTTAGCCTGGCTGTGGGTGACCATTCCCACCCTCTTGGTCCTCTTCACATGATTGGCCAAGTCTTCCCCCAACAACATGGGGATGGGATAATCATCATAGACTGCAAAAGTCCACATTCCTGACCAGCCCTGGTACTGGACAGGCAACTTGGCTGTAGGCAAATTGAGAGAGTTGGACTTGAAGGGTTGAATCGTCACTTGGATCTCTGGGTTGATTAAATTGGGGTCCACTAAGGAAGCATGTATAACTGACACTTGTGCTCCCGTGTCCCTCCACGTGGTGACCTTCTTCCCACCCACACTCACAGTTTCCCTCCGCTCCAAGGGTATCTGGGAGGTATCTGGGCCTGCGGACCTCTGGTGTGATTCCGGTGCAATGAACTGTAATCTGTTGGGGTTCTTGGGACAGTTAGCCTTTACATGCCCCGACATGTTACATTTAAAACATCGTCCAGCTGACGGGTCACTGGGGCGAGGTGCGTTTCTAGAGAATGGTGTGGTGGGATGATAAGGTGTCTGGAGGGTTCTTTGGGGGGTAGGTGGGGCCTTGGGCGGCCCACGGTAATAGGGTGTGGTCTGGGGTTGTCCCTTCTGATCTCCGCCCCAACTGCGACCAGTTTTCTTCTTCTCTGCTACCTCCACCCACCTGGCTCCAATCTCTCCTGCCTCGATTACAGTTTTGGGCTTCCCATCTAGGATGTATCTTTCTATTTCCTCAGGAACACCCTCTAAGAACTGTTCCATTTGCATGAGGAAGGGCAACTCTTTTGGAGATTTAACACTTGCTCCTGATATCCAGGCATCCCAATGTTTCACAATGTGGTAGGCATGTCGGGTAAATGACACGTCTGGTTTCACCTTAGGGCTCTGAACCTCCAATGAGAATGCTCAGGTGTTAGCCCCATTCTGACTCTCGCCTTGGATTTAAACAGTTCATACTGGTTCATTTGTGCCTTAGGCATTTCCGCCGCCACCTCAGCTAAGGGTCCACTGAGCTGTGGCCTCAGCTCTACCATGTATTGGTCTGTAGAAATGCCATCCCCAAGGCAGGCCCTTTCGAAGTTTTCTAAGAAGGCCTCAGTATCATCGCCTGCCTTGTAGGTGGGGAACTTTCTGGGATGGGAAGTGGTACCTGGAGAAGGATTGCTAGGGTTTGTTGGTATATTCTGCTGAGCCTTTACCTTCTCCATCTCCTCCACATGCTTCCTCTCTTTTTCCTTCTCCTCCAGTTCTTTGGCCCTTGCCTCCATTTCTTTGTCCCTTGCTTCCATAGCTCTCCTGTCAGCAGCCGCTTGGTGTTGTTCTGCCTCTTTTGCTGCCTCCCTTTCTTTGTCCTTTGCCTCCATTTCTTTGTCCTTTGCCTCCATTGCTCTCCTGTGAGCAGCTTCTAGGGCTTTTTCGGCTTCTTTCATAGCCTCCAGTTTGGCTAACTCCAATTTGTGTAGTGCCTTGGTGTCTGTCATCTTTACCTCTCTGTTTTTAAGTTTACACCCGAGGTTTAGAAATAAAACAAACAAAACTTGGCTTGTAAAATTTTGCTGTGCTGGAATAGGATACCTATATTCTCTGATAGTGTTTGTCAGCCTACAGAAAAATCCAAAAAAAAACCCCACAAAACCTAACACCTTTTGTCTCCAGGCAAATTGGCAGAAATCCCCTCAAGTTACTCTTAGGAAAAAAAAAAACTTCAGGTCTTGTGAAGACTTGTGAATTTCCCTGCAGGAGGTTAACTACTCTGCCTCCAGGCAAAGAAAACCTGCAATTCACAAGGTAATTCCCTTTTGTCTCTGCTCTGGCCCCAAAGCAGAGAAAAAACTAGCTGCTTTCCGTTGGACCTCCTTTCCAGCAGCCCCAAAGGAAAAAAAAAATTTCCTTTTTAAAATCTGTTTTTCTGGTTCAAAAAATCTTAAATTGATCTCAAAATGATTTCAGGTTAATCCCACCACTCTGCCACGGATTTTAAAGGGGTTTACTCTTCCCTTTATATTTATGACAGGAATGTATAAGGGGTTCAGGGGTGTCTCTTTCCCACTCTGCAGGAGTGATCAGCAGCAAAGAATCTCTCCTACAGGGAGGATCTGAACAGAGTCACAAAGGTCTCAAAAGAAAAACAGGAAGCCACAGATTTGAAGGCCCTGATTCTCAGTGACACCCGTTTATACCTGAGAATGTCACTCCAGTGACTTCAGGCGAGTCAAACTTCAAACCACTGTGACAAGAATGAGGCACGACTCCCATCACAAACTCACTGCCTTCCCTGTGAAATATTAGAGCTCAACAGCCAATTTTTTATTTTAGATATGATGAAAAATTAGTATATCCCAGCAATATACAAACAAATTCAGTACACACAACAGAGCCTTGCCTAAGTACAGAGTCTCAGACATTTGGAACTTGTTAGAGTGAGGAGCTGGGATTAGTGAGGGAGCAGCACATGGTGCATATTTCTTGGGTGGGGGAGGATGCGGCTAACTTCCATTTTCACCAGGAGTTTTAAACCAGGATGTAATAAAACCAAGATGATTATGGAACTGACAACCCCTCAAGGGAATCAAAGTGCTGGTACTACAAGTAATATGTAGTAAAAGCTGTGGCATGTATCTTCTACACGAGCATAAAGTTTGACTAGTTCTGCCAAACGTTTTCCCATGTGACCTTCAGTAAGTAATTTAACCTCTCTGTACTTTAGTTTACTCATTTGGAAAATGGGACTTCAAGGGGGAGCTATGAGACTTAATTTTTTCTTATTAGTAAAGAGCTTTGATATCTAGGTGAAGGCACTAGAGAATTGCCATAATTATGTTATTAGTACAGTGTTGTTATAGCAGCCATTATGTGCTCAACAGTAGCTCATATACAGTCTGTGGGCCCTGGGTCATCTCCTGCTCTTTCAAATATTGTCATGTGATCATTTACCCTCACCTGAGTATCCCACCAGGGAGAGACAGAGAAGACATGTTAATGTATCATTCAAAGAACAGAGCAACTAAAAGTGCAGCAGCCAGGCTGAATTGCACTGTCAATTCACTGCACTGAAAGCCCAAGATATTGGTCCTCTGCCTGATTGATGTGGGAGTTGGACCCTAGGACCTCAAGGCCATGAGACAAGAATGATATCAAAGGAATCCTCTGGCACTCTTTTTCACTTTAAGTTAGTAGCATCCACCTGGCTGTACATAAATTGTTGGATCCAGCAACTGCTATGGAAAAGCTAACTGCATACAGGAAAGAAAAACTCTGAAGTGTGGGAAAGAACGGTAATATTTGCACGTGACTAATTAGACTTACAGCAGTGGTGGATTATCCAGTAGGCCCATGGGGCCCGTGCCCAGGGGACTCAGCCAATGGGGGGGCCCCTAGAAAAATGGGCACCCCAGCAAAATTCTGCCACAGGGCGGTGGAAGCTGGAGCCTGCGCAGAAGCCGCGGGGCAGGCAAGGGAAGCCCAAGCGCCCCGACTAGGATTGCCAGTTTTGGTTGGACATATTCCTGGAGATTTCATCACATGACATAATCTTTAATTAAAGATTAATCTTCAATTCCTGGAGACTCCAGGACAATCCTGGAGGGTTGGCAGAAGCGGCGAGTGGGCCGGGGAAGCCCCAGTGCCCTGACCCCAGCTGTGGCCCCGGGACTGGAGGAGCTCTCGCCCCCTGCCATGGCCTCAGAGCAGGAGGAGGCCGTGGCGGGGAGACAGAGCTTTTCTGGTCTTGGGGCCACAGTCGGGGGGGGGGGACAGAATGGGGTGGGACTGTGGGCAAAACAAGGGCAGGGCCACAGAGGAAGGGGCAGAACGAGGGCACAGGCGGAAGGGGTGGGGAGGGGGCCCCCCACTTGTTCTGGCCCAAGGAGCCCTTAATCCACCTCTGATTTACAGCACTGTGGTATGTACGTGTGGCTCTATATAACAATAACATTGTATCATTCAGATTAAACAGAAACTGCACTAATTTTATTGTGGACATTAGCATTTTGCATAAGTAAACAGTCTTTCAGTATCGACTGCCCCTATAAAGGAGCTGAAAGTGGTTAAAAACGGCACACAAAGTAGAAGAGCATGTTAAACTGAGCTATTGTTGTCTCTTCTCTTTCTGTCCATGCCTATTGTTCTGGCCAGAGTGCAATGGACCGTTGCTGTTGGCTTCCTTACCTTACCGCCCTTCTTTCTGGCATCCTAAGAGCATTGACAAACCATTACAACGTGTAACTGACTTTAAAAAAGCTCCAAAATATTTGTAATGCAACAAATACTAAAGAAAACAAGATCACAAATGGCCAGGTTGTGACATATAACACTGAGTTACAGAGGGAACTTGAGGAGGGATTGCATCTGCTAAGCCACCTTCTTGCAGCAACTGGTGAAGGGAGCGCAGAGGGGATGTGGCCAAAATGTGCTACACATTTACCATCCTCAGCTGGTGGGTGGTCCCGGGGGGTCCATAATCAAATGGTACAGTTTCAAGAAGTTCCTAGGCTGCTCTCAGGTATATCAGGGTGAGAGCCGCCTTAGAACCAGCCCCAGGGAGCTACAAGAGTTATTTTCTGGTCCCACCATCTGATCCCAGTAAACTCAGCCAAGATTGGCTGTGACTCAGTGCCTGCCAAATTACATGCATTGAAATTCTATTCCGAGATCCGCGATATTGTGTGTTTTTTCTCAAGCCCCACCTCCTGGATTCTTATGAACACATGAGAATTTCAGCTTTCTTTTTTTATTTTTTTAAGTACGTTTCTAGCCTTCATTGTGCAGAAGAGAGCTTGAAAACGTGTCTCCAATTGTGACCTAAAAGTTCATAAATCGGAAAAATCCAAAACATTGGGGTAGCTTTAAATCTCATGATTTTGGGGACCTCATCTGAGATTTTGGAATGCTTGTGGTTGGCAATACTGACATAAATAAGGTCATCTCAGATGTTATACCCCATATTTTATGGGAAAAGAATTCTCTGGTGTATCTTCTGGGAAAAGGAGAAAATGAAGTAAGAATAATTTTAGCCATATTTTTAAAATATTCTAATACAGAATATGTGAGGCAGCATTTTTGAACAGGGACTCTAAGTAGAAGAGAGGATAGAATATTCTAAAAAGAAACAGGAACTCTATTTAGAACTAAAATACTTTAAGAAGGGCAGTAAAAATATGTCAAGTATCAGAGGGGTAGCCGTGATAGTCTGGATCTGTAAAAGCAGCAAAGAGTCCTGTGGCACCTTATAGACTAAAAGACGTATTGGAGCATAAGCTTTCGTGGGTGAATACCCACTTCGTCAGATGCATGTAGTGGAAATTTCCAGAGGCAGGTATAAATATGCAAGCAAGAATCAGGCTACGGATAACGAGGTTAGTTCAATCAGGGAGGATGAGGCCCTCTTTTAGCAGTTGAGGTGTGAACACTAAGGGAGGAGAAACTGCTTTTGTAGTTGGCTAGCCATTCACAGTCTTTGTTTAATCCTGAGCTGAGTAAAAATATAGTTTCTTTCTAATATAATGGCTTCACTCCTTTTCACTTTTGGAAGAGACTGACAGGAAATCTGAAGGAGGAGACAAATATCTGCACCGAGGCAAAGATAGTTCAGCCTTTGGAAGAAAGTATTGGTTCTCCCAAAGATATTTTACTGTGAGTTAGAGGTGGAGTTAGCTAAGCGTGTGTTTTGGTTTTGGAAAATGTCATCAGGTAAGTTTTGATATCGCAGAAACAAGACCAGACTTCATTCAGATTCAGTCCCATTTTATTCAAACCAAGTTTGCTAATTCCAGATTTAGCCCATTTCTGCCATTGAGTGTAATGGAAAAAATAATCCACGATTGACAGGTAAGCAGACATGCTAAACTGCAAAAAAAAACACAGAAATTGGGCATGTTTTTGGCTTAATTGGCTTATGAGTTGCTTGTTGGCTAGTTTTTGGCTTATAGCTTGTTGCTTCTTTTTTTTTATCAGCTCCTGGCAAGCAGGGGCAAGGGGGGGGAGGACGGGGAGAGAGTCAGGGGTGCACAGCGGGCCCACCACAGTCCCAGACGGCATACCAGGGGGATCTAGTCACAGAGTATTGGGGTTCTTAGGGATCGGCTTGTTTTGGCCTTGTTTTGAAATGGGATTAGCTGGATTTTTGGCTTATTGTGAAAGTCAGGGTGCTTATTTACCGCGTGAAAGTTGGCAACTGTGCAGGTAAGTCTGGTCTATTTTCTGATGCGTGTAATATTTAAATCCAGCCTGGATCAAGCTTAATATTTATGTTGGAGAGTGTTGCATTTTTTTCATTTAAAATATCAAAATGTCTCTCTCTTACGCACACACACAAACAATGGGAGAATTAGAAAGTAAAATAAGATTAGTGAAGGGTGAAAAAATCTGGACTGATTGTGCTGGGGTTTTATTTTAAAATAAAAACATTGCTATCTAAGGGAGATTTATATTTGGATAGTGATTAGTGATGGATGGAATGAAGTAAATTCTCAGCGAGTCAGTCAGGGAATTAGATGCACTGCTTGTGTTAACATTAAAAGCTGTTGTATGCATGGCAGTGAAAATATACCGTTATGTCTGAGGTGAAGGAAATGTATGTGGTTCATGTTTATGCATAAACTTCTCACAATGAAGAGAGAAAACAGTTGCTGACTAAGCTAAGGTCATGTCTATTTATATCTACAGCAAGCTTGTGATAATGAAAAGAGGCTTTAATGTGTCCCAAGGCCTAGATGAAACACACTGAAATTTTAGCATGTGGATTTCTGAAGCGTGGTATCAAAGAAATGAAAAGGAATTTGCAAAATACAGAAATCCATTCCATTTTTGGGCTTAGAATATGTCTTAGATCTGTGCTTTTAAGCTTTTTTTAAAAAAACAACAGTACTTTAAAAGTCATCTTTTAATCAGAGGTGAAGTATTTTATATGATTGTATTTATATCTGTAATATGACCACCAACCCAAATATGTCGCCAGTGATGGCTACCTGGCCTTAAAAACTGCACAAGCAGGTACTTCCCAAGGCTGGCTCTCCCACACTGGTATAACAGCGAACTGTGGGAGGAAGCAAAACAATAAGTAATAGAAGCTGCTCAGAAAATATTTTGGAGGGGAAGGTGAAAATTTTTCTAAAAAATTTACAGATATATTTTGATTTTATTGACAAAAAAACAAAAAATTCAAAAGGCTGAAAAATGTTCTGTTTATAATTGGTTTTGATTTACACTTTTTCATGAAAAACTGGAAACATTTCAAAAGAAATGCACATTTTTCCATGAAAATTTATGTTTAAACAAAATGCCATTTTTCATCCAAAAAATCCCATTTCAAATGAAAATTTTTGACCAGCTCTAGTCAGTGGCTGCTTTACTTTGTGTGTGACGGTAAGGGCTGACATTTGCTGATCTGTCTAAGGCAGGAGAATCCCTAGACCCAGCTATACCCACTTTTCCATCAGAAGTTTTCAGTCTTAGCCAGCCACTCACACCCCTACCCCTGCCCAGGGAAGCAAATCTCTAATTTTTTTTCAGCCTTTTCCAGCCGATACAGACAAACACTCATTGCCGGAAGGTAAGTTATAGTTTTGTCTGGTTAGAGGGAGCACCCCAGAATGTTACAGTCCTTCTGCAGAGCTGAAGTTAACAAAACGTGGGTTCTGAGAAAAATCCTGTTTGAGGCAGAAATCAGCAAAATGCCTTTGAGATGTGAGATGAAAACTGATACATGTAAAAACGTACTGATTTATTTTATGATCACATACAAAAATTAGTTAAGAGAAGGGAAGAGTCTGTGAGAAAAGTTAGGCTAAATACTGTTAATGCTGACTAGGGAATTGTGGGTTTTTGTTATGAATCACATGGAATTTAGTATTTGGAAATGCAATGATAATAATAGGTCACCCTCCTGGAGTGCTTACCGTACAAAGATTGAAAACACTTCATGAAAATTAACAAACAACCTTAGGAAGTAGGCAATTACTGGTATCCCTATTTTACAGATGGGGAGACTGAAGCTCAAAGTGGTTAATGAGAAGGTTTTTAAAGGTATTTGTGTGTCTAAAGCACCTAGCAAGATTTTCAAAAATGCCTACGTACCTGTCACTGACAAATCCCACTAGGGTGGGATTGAGGCATGTAACTACCTTTAAAAATCTGCCCCTAAGTCTCTTGCAGATGATTTATAGACGTCTGTGGATGAGTGGAGAACAGAATGCAGACCTACCCTCTCTTCCCCTCTCTCCCCCCACCACCCCATGCCCATTCCTTCAGCACAAGGACATCCTCTCCTCTAAGGAAATGTTCATCTGTCACTTACATTATAACATCTTTGGAGCAGGGAGCACATCTTTATTTGTGCCTTATACCACTGAGCATGCTGTTGGCCCTTATCAAATAAAAATATTAATAACAATTCACAGATGCATTGCAAATTGCTTTTAGGTATTCATGCCAGCTGGAAACAGTAAGAGAGGACTTATTAAAACAGAAATTCCAATGTGGGCTAGGCATTGAAAAGGAAAAAACATGTTATAATTCAAGTGTTTCATTAAAGACACAATCTAGATGCAAAAATGAACCAACAATTGAGCAATACACATTTTACTTCATGTAAAATCTTGACAAGGAAATCTTTAGCTTTTAGAGACAGACAATAAAGCTCTAACTTAGGCACACATATGCATGTGTTTGTTGCATTACTTACAAAAAGCAACGTTAAAAGAAGATTAAGGTTTCAAAGTCAATCACTCAGAAATTAGGAAATGTCAGAATTAAGGCAGCTGGTGCAGTCTTAAGCCATGTCGACACTAAAATCACTACATCAATTCACCAACCAATTTGCAGCTCTACCTATAATATACTACTGTATGTGCGAGTGTATATACACACACGAAAAACTGAATATTTTATAATAGTTTGTAAACATTTTTAAAGTTCTTACTCAAGGCTAGTTACTCTGGTTTCAGTGTTAAATAACGGGTTGCAGAGCCCAGAACTGTGTATAAAGCATACGTTATTATTTGTCTGATCTTGCTCTGGTCTTTCAGAAGCTTGCTTGTGCATTCCACTCCTGTGTGCTGCCTTGGGGCACAGGGCTGCTAAGCTAATACTCTCTAGGATTCGGATTCCATAAAGCTTGTTTGGCTTTGATACAGGCAACAGTAACAACTCCAGCTCCTGCCAGTACCTAATAAACCAGCTTCTCCAACTCAGCTATTTCCTATCCTGTGTGCAAGGCACAGCTGTGCCTTGATAGCCCCTGTGCAGGTGTGAGATGTACTGCGCCCCACAAAGCTCTTAGTCAAGACTAGCAACAGAAAGATGTCACCTAAATTCTGAGATTACCTAGTCAACAAAGGCAACATAATCGGTCTTCTGAAGTTTTGCACAGAGCTTTGATGCTGCAAAAGAGTCACTAAGACCCAGTTCAAAATTAAAGTAACAAAACCTACATTTTGTAATGCACCAGGGTTGTCTAATCCGTCTATGAGCTCACATCTTGTTAATGGGCTCAAGAGGAAGGTTTAGTTAACGCTTCCCTTACTAGCCTGGAAAAGGAAATACTCCCCTAAGGGAGGTTTTTCTTCAAGTAGGGAGGTCCATACAAAAGTATGACAATTTCTGGTTGTATTACATATCTAATCTTAGCTCTGCCCATCTTCTCCTTCCTTCTCCTCATCCCCATGTATCCCTCACCTGTGTGAAGCACCCTCTCTGGGGTTCAGAGGGAGAGGGAATGCTGCTACAGAGGGTAGTTCTCTAGGGGAGGAGGCATGGGCAGGACAATTCTGTTTATACATCCACCAGCAGCATCTCTGGGTGTATATTATAGTCATCACAAGTGCAGGGATTGTGCTCTGGGCAGCTTCTGAGATGTAAGGTGGGCTGAAAAAGTCTGCCGTAGATGAAAGGTATAAAACGGATCTAAAGACTCGTATTCTAGTCTTTCCTTCACGCAATTATTTCTCTGATAGGAAACCTCCAAGGAAGCTCCGTTGTTGCATAAAGCTAGGTTGGCAATTTAGTGCATGACAATTTGCTCTAAGTTAGTATGTAACCAATGCCCCAGCTTGGCATTATAGCTTCTGGAATTGCCCTTTTTTATATAAAAGTAGGTTCTGGTCCTGAAAAAGTTCACAGAACTTCAGTAGGAGCTTAAACCGCATGGTCAAGGTCAAATTCCCACTAAAGTCATTACATTCCTGGCCTAACCCATTACATAGTGGTGCTGTGTTTTGTTAAACATCTGCCATGTTTTAACCCACAGGTGGCCGTGTTTGAATAGAGGATAAAGGGATTTCTGCATATACTTTGAGTGTCAGTTTAAACTTGCTAAAATATGTCAGGATACTTTGGTAGAAAGATGCTGGATAGAGTAAATATAAGCTTGACCAAGCTGATATATTATAAAAGTGGGCAGCCATGCTTTTACCTGTCTCTCCTAGGTACTTATATGGCTCCCCTATCTGAGCACCTCCGAGGTATTTATCACCACAGCACCCCTGAAAGGTAGGGCAGTGTTATCCCCATGTTACAGAAGTAGGGAACTGCGGCACAGAAAAACTATGTGACATGCCCAAGGTCACACAGGAAGTCTGTGATAAAGCAAAAAGAAAAGGAGTACTTGTGGCACCTTAGAGACTAACAAATTTTAGTCTCTAAGGTGCCACAAGTACTCCTTTTCTTTTTGCGAATACAGACTAACACGGCTGCTACTCTGAAACTTGTGATAACTTGTGATAAAGGGAATCAGATCCAGGTCTCCCAAGTCCAAGACTAATACCCTAGCCTCTTCCCCCCCTCGCATGTGGAGTTTATTTCACCATCCCACTTCCATAGATAGCTACCTCTGCAGTTCATGCCTCACCCTTTTAAAAAGCATCTGAAAAAGCTATTTTTCTCCAATGAATATTTTCATTTTTAATCTCTTGACTACTGTATGGTGTCCAAACCACCTCTTAATGAAGGCACACTATTTTGCCTTCTCTCTGACGTTCTGTTGTGTATCATGATGGTTTTAACTGCATTGTATTTTCAATTGGTTTTCAGCTCACTAGGAGAAATAGTTATAATAAAAGCCTGGCCCTATACTCCTCTCTATCAATCACAGCTACATCAGGATTTTAATACAAGGAATGAAGGCAAGATTTCCTATCTATAAAATGTTTACACAGTAGTTGTTAGTCACTGTATTATCCAAAGCACACTGAATTGTCCTGAAGGAAAAGAAAAAAAGCGTATCTTGAGCTCAAGCTGATTCAAATGAAGAGTCTTCTGCTACAGGTTCACAACAGAAAAAATGAGGAGTATTTGTGACACCTTAGAGACTAACAAATTTATCTGAGCATCAGCTTTCATGGGCTAAAACCCACTTCATCGGATGCATGCAGTGGAAAATACAGTAGAAAGATATATATACACAGAAAACATGAAAAAATGGGTGTTGCTACACCAACTGTAATGAGACCAATTAATTAAGATGGGCTATTATCAGCAGGAGAAAAAAAACCTTTTGTATTGATAATCAGGATAGCCCATTTCAAACAGTTGACAACAAGGTGAGAGTAACAGTGGGGGTGGGGGAATTAGCATGGGGAAATAGTTTTTACTTTGTGTAATGACCCATCCACTCCCAGTCTTTATTCAAGCCTAATTTAATGGTGTCCACTTTGCAAATTAATTCCAATTCTGCAGTCTCTCGTTGGAGTCTGTTTTTGAAGTTTTTTTGTTGGAGAATTGCAACTTTTAGGTCTGAAATTGAGTGACCAGGGAGGTTGAAGTGTTCTCCGACTGGTTTTTGAATGTTATAATTCTTGATGTCTGATGTGTGTCTATTTATTCTTTTGCGTAGAGACTGTCCAGTTTGACCAATGTACATGGCAGAGGCGCATTGCTGGCACATGATGGTATATATCACATTGGTAGATGTGCAGGTGAACAAGCCTCTGATAGTGTGGCTGATGTGATTAGGTCCTATGATGGTGTCCCTTGAATAGATAAGTGGACAGAGTTGGCAACAGGCTTTGTTGCAAGGATAGGTTCCTGGGTTAGTGGTTCTGTTGTGTGGTGTGTGGTTGCTGGTGAGTATTTGCTTCAGGTTGGGGGGCTGTCTGTAAGCGAGGACTGGCCTGTCTCACAAGGTCTGTGAGAGTGAGGGATCATCCTTCAAGATAGGTTGTAGATCCCTGATGATGCGCTGGAGAGGTTTAAGCTGGGTCCTGAAGGTGATGGCTAGTGGCGTTCTGTTATTTTCTTTGTTAGGCCTGTCCTGGAGTAGTCTTCATACTGTATTTTCCACTGAATGCATTGGATAAAGTGGGTTTTAGCCCACGAAACCTTACACTCAAATAAATTTTTTAGTCTCTAAGGTGCCACAAGTACTCCTCGTTTTTGTTTTTTTTGTTGTTGTTGATACAGACTAACACGGCTATCACTCTGAAAAAAGTTCACAATAGTTTGCACTGACCTTAACCACTGTGTGTGGCACCTACTGTAATAGCTTTAGTGATTCCAGATAAGTGTTGACAAGGAATGTGACAAAGTTAGATGGCTTAGACTGAAAGTTTTGTATAAATCCGGAGTTTGCAGTAATTAACCAGGCATTACCACATGGTGCGGGACAGAGAGGGAACATTAAGTGATGGTGCAGTATACTAATGGTGTCACTCTCGGTACTTTAAGATGGTTTATTGTAATATGTGGAGGGTGGGATGAGGAGATTCCCTAGCACGGAGTTTTCTGCCATCTAAGGTTGCGACACGAAGAGTGAACAGAAAGGAGAAAGGGGAAATAACACACCAACTTGCTGCTTTAAAAGTTGATCAGCCTCCCTAAGTTACTAAGCATGTGTCTTAGAGCCGGGATCATTATGTTTGGCTGTCTCCAAACTGAACAAATCAACATGCACTTAAAAAATGCATAACCAGCAGCTGGTTATAATAAAATAGCCTGTTGTCTATTGAGCTCTTCACTTTAATGAGAGCGAGAGAGTGTAATGTAGGTTGTCAGCTTCTTACTAGCATGCTTGTTATTTTTCAGCAAAATTTGAAACGATCTGAACAAAAAAAGTTGATCAATGTTTAATAAAGTCTTTGTAATCACTGAACATATCTCCCAGATGGGTATCCTCATCTTTTAATAGCCCAGTAGAGCTATTGTCGTCTCTTGGCTGCAGTTCTAAACCTTACATCACCACTATGAGAAGCAAATCCTTTAATAAGCAAGTGTCTGTGGTTCACCAGTGGTGTGTTATGGAATGAAGTAAACTGATAGCAATGATTTGTGTGGAAAAGTAGAGGACCTTCATTTTCATGTATTAACCATAAGAGATGAGCTAGGATTTAATATTTTTTATCTGGTTCGATCTTACAGCAGCACGCATACAAGCAGAAAGATCAAAGGACTGGGATGAAATGCAGTTTTTCATTTTGAATGTTAAACTGCCAATTAAATGTCAGTTAGCAAGAGAAATGTCTCAGCTACATTTCTCTCTTGCCTACCACTTTTTTCCTTAACTTCTTGCTGTGCCTGGTAATTGTTTAGGGGCCAGTACTGTTCTCCATTAGCTAACTTCACCTGTTGCATTTATTATTATTATTCACCATATATAGTGTGTTAGCAGCTCGAGGCTCACCAGTTCAGGGCCCCTTTGTGCTGGTTACTGTCCACAAAACCGTAGTTACTGAGTTATCTTCAGTCAATTGCAACCTAATCTGTATTATGTAGACTTTGACAGCACAACACTTACATACTGTGCAATGTGCATACTTAATAAAAAATTTCTTCCTCTGCTTTCTGTTATTTTTCTCAGAGGTCGAAAATAGCGGTCTATGAGAAAATGTGGTCGTATATGAAGTCAGCAGAGCCATCTGTATTTACCAAAACAACAGCTGACGGGGTCGCTAGAGTGCGGAAGTCAAAGGGAAAGTTTGCCTTCCTCCTTGAATCGACCATGAACGAGTATATCGAGCAGCGAAAGCCATGTGACACAATGAAAGTTGGTGGGAACCTGGATTCCAAAGGCTATGGTGTAGCAACTCCCAAAGGCTCAGCATTAAGGTGGGTGGAATAATATAACAATATATATGTTGTTATAGTATTCCACCTACCCTGATGTATTGTGTTGTCATTTTCTTTCTTGTGGATTTTGAGGTAACTTTAAAGTTTAAAATCTTCAATATTCCATGGAGTAAAATAAGACGGTAAATTATGGTTTCATTTACTTAATGCATCCATGTTTTAATGTTCTCTCTGTGTTGTCCTTTCTGATTGTTTGTTGCTGTTTTAATTTTACAGTTCAGTGGCTTTTTCAATTTAAATGGTAAAAGCCGGGTTAAACTGCCATATGTGACGAATGTTAATTGCATGATGTGGTGTTCTTGTTACTTTTTTTCCTCAAAGACAATTTCCCCATCCCGCACACTTCAGTTCTGAGCAAATGTTATCCTCCATGCCACCTTCCAATATTGAACCCTGTATTTGCTGTAGAAACATTTTTATAGCTCCACGGTCTGTGAAATTTAGCCAATTTGTCCTCTTGTGCTCCTTTTTTCATACGTTACGATTTCTTAAGCATTTGTGCATTTTCTTACGAGTTATGTTTTATCGTTTCAAGAAATGCTGTTAACCTGGCAGTATTAAAACTGAATGAGCAAGGCCTCTTGGACAAATTGAAAAACAAATGGTGGTACGACAAAGGAGAGTGCGGCAGCGGGGGAGGTGACTCCAAGGTCAGCCTCAATGTCACCACAATCGGGTACCGTAGTCAAGAGTAATCGGCAAGGCTGTTATCTGACTTATCAGGGCAAAAAACACAGATTAGAACTATTTGAATAATCATGGGAAAAGCCACTTGCTTGCACAGTAGCTTTTTAAAGAAGACACGGTCTTATTTGCATCACATACAGTTTAATCAACCTTGGGATCCTTATTTAACTAACAGATAGAGGCTCCAGTCGTGGTGGCCCTGCCAGGGGTGCATTAAGGTAATAAGTGTTCATCTGAGCTCATCCTTGTACAAGAAAGTAGCGATCACACGTTAACGCAGCCCAAAGCATTGAGCACAAGGTGTTTCATAGTTCAGTGATTTAAGGCTATTTGTTGTATTTTTAAGAGACCTTTTTATAAGGGCAAAACAGCAAACAGCAAAAGTCTTGAAGTCTGCAGGATCAGTTCTCCTTAGCCCTTTTCTGCTGGCTTAAGATCAGCATAGCAGTCTACTACCAGCATACACAGCTGGCCTCTCCAGTGGCCAGTGGGAGCTGGATCAGATTCCAGAGGAGAGATACATCTTATCTTAGAAAAACAACAAGGAGTCCGGTGGCACCTTAAAGACTAACAGATTTATTTGAGCATAAGCTTTCGTCGGTAAAAACCTCACTTCTTCACTTGCATCGGAAGAAGTGAGGTTTTTACCCACAAAAGCTTATGCTCAAATAAATCTGTTAGTCTTTAAGGTGCCACCAGACTCCTTGTTGTTTTTGTGGATACTATCTTACCTTAGGTTACCTGTAGCTCAGAAAAGTAAGAAAGAAAGAAAAGTAAGTTTGGTTGTAAAACCAATTGCAAATGAGGCTCAGTAGATGAGGGCAAAGCAGTTATTACAGCAGCAAGACTGTGTTTAACACTAAGGACAGATTCTCCTGTGACAACCTACTGGCAGGAAACGTTTTATAAGTACTTGGAAATTGCAGTATCTGTGGCTAGAAATAGGAGATGCACTGCCCGCTCAGGATAGCAGTCTCTGCGTGCACAACTGAAGTGTGTGGTGGTCTGGAAAGGATTAATTTCCAAACGTAAATGTAGCTTCAAAAAAAGCAATTTCAGCGGCACGTAACATAGAATAGAACATAATCTTTAATAATACAGAGACTGTCACTTTGTAAATATCCTAGGTGGAAGGGTATAAAACTGTATTTGTTGCACTAGTTAAACAGATATTGGGTCCAACTCCCATTAACTTCAGTGGAGCCAGGATTTCACTCATTATTTTAACAGTAAAAAGAAAAGGAGTACTTGTGGCACCTTAGAGACTAACAAATTTATTTGAGCATAAGCTTTCGTGTAGCTCACGAAAGCTTATGCTCAAATAAATTTGTTAGTCTCTAAGGTGCCACAAGTACTCCTTTTCTTTTTGCAGATACAGACTAACACGGCTGCTCCTCTGAAACCTATTTTAACAGTGTGGATTTTAGCGGATAACTAAGTTCGTTCATCTTTTGCAAAAGCTAATCAGTTGGTGTCCATATTATTGACCACTTCCTCACAAAACTAAGTGATTAACAATTACATTTGCATTAGGGCTGTCAAGCGATTTACAAAATTAATCGTGATTAATCATGGATTAATAGCACTGTTAAACAATAATAGAATACCATTAAATATTTTGGATGATTTCTACATTTTCAAATTTATTGATTTTAATTACAACACAGAATACAAAGTGTACAGTGCTCACTTTATATTTATTTTTATTTATAAGTATTTGCACTGTAAAAAAACAAAAGCAATAGTATTTTTCAGTTCACCTAATACAAGTACTGTAGTGAAATCTCTTTATCATGAAAGTTGAACTGACAAATGTAGAATTATGTACAAAAAAACTGCACTCAAAAATGAAACCATGTAAAACTTTAGAGCCTACAAGTCCACTCAGTCCTACTTCTTTTTCAGCCAATTGCTAAGACAAACAAGTTTGTTTACATTTACAGGCGATAATGCTGCCCGCTTCTTGTTTACAATGTCATCAGAAATTGAGAACTGGCATTCACATGACACTGTTGTAGCTGGAATTGCAAAATATTTACATGCCAGATGCGCTAAAGATTCATATGTCCCTTCATGCTTCAACCATCATACCAGGGCAGAGGACATGCGTCCATGTTGAGGACGGGTTCTGCTTGATAACAATCCAAAGCAGTGCGGACCAATGCTTGTTCATTTTCATTATCTGAGTCGGATGCCACCAGCAGAAGGTTGATTTTTCTTTTTTGATGGTTCAGGTTCTGTAGTTTCCGTATCAGAGTGTTGCTCTTTTAAGATTTCTGAAAGCATGCTCCACACCCATCCCTCTCAGATTTTGGAAGGCACTTCACATTCTTAAACCTTAGGTTGAATACCGTAGCTATCTTTAGAAATCTCACATTTTGTCAAATCAGCTGTGAAAGTGTTCTTAAAATGAACATGTGCTGGGTCATCATCCAAGACTACTATAACATGAAATATATGGCAGAATGCAGGTAAAACAGAGCAGGGGACATGCAGTTCTCCCCCAAGGAGTTCAGTCACAAACTTAATTAATGCATTATTTTTTTTAAGCATCATCAGAATGAAAGCATGTCCTTTGGAATGGTGGCCAAAGCATGAAGGGGCAAACGAATATTTAGCATATCTGGCACATAAATACCTTGCAATGCTGGCTACAAAAGTGCCATGCAAATGGCAGTTCTCACTTTTTGGTGACATTGTAAATAAGAAGAGGGCAGCATTATCTCCTGTAAATGTAAAAAAAACTTGTTTGTCTTAGCGATTACCTGAACAAATAGTAGTACTGAGTGAACTTGTAGGCTCTAAAGTTTTACATTTGTTTCTTTGTGAGTACAGTTATGTAACAAAAAAATCTACATTTGTAAGTTTCACTTTCACAACAAAGAGATTGCACTACAGTACTTGTGTGAGGTGAATTGAAAAATACAATTTGTTTTGTTTATCATTTTTACAGTGCAAATATTTGTAATAAAAATACACTTTGATTTCAATTACAACACAGAATACAATATATATGAAAATGTAGAAAAACAGCCAAAATATTTAATAAATTTCAATTGGTATTCTATTGTTTAACAGTGTGATTAAAACTGCGATTAATCGCAATTAATTTTTTTTAATCATGATTAATTTTTGTGAGTTAATTGCAAGAGTTAACTGCAATTAATTGACAGCCCTAGTTTGCATTTACCTGTGTGATTTGCACAGGGAAGCTGTACTGGACTAGGTATTATCATTACCATGACATTGCTGATCATATGGAGTACAGGAATTGCTAACACAATTAATTGAAAATGCCTTTTTGTTCTGAAAAGTATTCAGATTCATTCCCAGAATTACATTTTCCAGAAGTATAGTTAGTTTAATGAGTTATTTAAGGAACAACGACATGCAATCTCTCCTAAAAAATGCTTTTGTATTGGTCCAAAATATTGCAGTAACATTATTTTTAGTAAGCTGCAAAGTTTTGGACAATTATTGCAAATTACTATCGTGTTTTATTAATAAAAGTTGATTACATCTGGCTAGTTAGTGAATTAATCTGTTACTTCAGTCACCTGGGATATTAGCAAAAGCAGTTGTATAATAAAAGGAAAGAAAAGACTGAAATTCAGATTAATTTAATCACACCAATTCTTCAGTACTCATCAGCAGCCTGGAAAAGAGTATGGGTTTTAATAGGCTTCTTAGTTCTCATTCTTGTCCCTCATGCAACCTTTTATATAAGGTTACGTGTGCAAGTATATTAAATGTTCATTTTCCTCCCAGCATCCAACACTGTATTGTCTGCCTCTACCCCATGAAAGAGATTTTTGTACAATGCAGCTTCACCAGTCGCCTGAATTACAAACAGCCAACTAACATTTAAAGTTCTGAGAAATCTAAAATAGTTTTTTTTTATAATGGTAATAGTAAGGGCAAGGTCATCTTTCTATTTTTGTATTTGCTCAGGCATCATTTAAAGGAAATAATGCTCTATGTTAACAAGTATTCAAGCCTGTGTTAGTAGATGCTAGAAAAGCAGTTAAGTTATTCCATTATCAAGTATATTTCAGGGAAAGAAAATGGAAATGAGGAGAACCTTTGATTTGTCCTTTTTAACCGTGAATCACAAATCTCTCTCCTATTTATTTGTTGTTTATTGTAATGTTTGGGGTTAAGGGCTGGATGGTTATTTTAGCTATAAACCTCAATCATCAGGGTTTATCACTCAGCAGCGTAAGTCCCTGGGAATAGAATGTGGGCCAAGCCAGTTCTCAGGCCAGATGCATACTTTCTCCTTGGAGGGGTTGGAGAAGAAAGAACCTTAAAACTGATTAAGCTAGGTTTTTTAAATTATTACTTCTAGAGTTGTCAAAAAAAGGTTTGTTATTTTAAAAGTGTTAATTTCCAGTGATGACGTTTTGCAGGCACTTAATACCACAGGCTGGTGTGTCTTGGCAATAAAATTTAAAGAATATATTCCCAACTGTGCAGAAGATAGCACAGGTTTAGCAATGTGGATTTTAGCAAAGAACTTTAAGTTACTTTGGACAACTCATCTTTTGCAAAAGCTAATCAGTTAGTGTCCATATTACTGTAATCATTACTGTACGTTAATTTAACTGTAATGCTTTTGAGGGATTCTGTTGACATCACACACCCTTAAAGCAAAGCTCAGGTTGTCTCCTGAACGCTGAAAGAGAACCACAGCCCTGCATATGTACATATGGCAGGTACCAGTACATCATTTTGTATTATATGTGGTTAAAGACAAATCTTTACCTGCATTTTCTCCCTCTTCTCCTGTTTCTCTCTCTAAAGTCTGTAGTCCCTTCCCCTGCCCCAGGCTGACAATTTGAATTTTGCAAGTATCTACGTTATTTTTATGCCAGGGTCTATGCCAGGTTTATGCCAAATAAGTATGTAAAACAATGCCCCTCGCAAAACTTAGCCCATCTTTTATGTATTGATCAGAAACTCGCAAGGTAGTCAAAGATTGAAAAGCATCCCCTGAAGAGCCTGTACATTAAGAACAGACTTGAAGTATTTCCTAGATATCAGCTAGCACAATAACGGTAGCAATGAACTTCTATTAACGTGTCAGCTAGAAAGGAGCTAATGTAATGTCAGTGGAGGTGTCCAATGTAATGATACTGCTTAGCGTTGGCATGGTATCAGTTCTGAAGAGGGGAGCCATTATGATGCTAATGCAAGTGTTAAAAATATTTACATGCTGTTTTTTTCTTTTGATTGATTGGTATGAAACACAAACACAGGAGGCTGAAATTCATTCCTAGTGTAACTCTACACAATCCACTGGGGTTACACCAGGAATGAACTTGGCCCAGGATGTTGTTAATTGATTATTGCTTGGCTTTAGTATGGATTTAGTATGGCTGTATATGGTAAGGGCTGCAGTGAAGTCTTGTGATCTGTTTTAAGAGGGTTTAAAACCCTTTTATTCCTAACATTACACTGTTTGCACAGTGCATTGAGATCTTCAAATGAGATACACTATTGAAGAGCAACGTATTATTACTGTAATTGACTTTTCCTATTCCAATAGTGCAACTCAGAGATATGGCTATAAGGATGTACATTTTAAATAAAGGTGAGCCCAACCAAAATTCAAATCCAGATTTGGATCCAGACTTCTTCAAAATCTAGGAGTGCTCTGATCCACGATTTTACTTCAGCCCAAGATAGGACTAGAGAGAGACAGACTGAAACTTGGATTTGGATCCAAACATTCACAAAGGTTGAAGCAGTTTGGATCCAGACTTTTGGTTCAGGCTCATCTCTAGTTTTAATGCATAAAATATGAACATTGGTTTATTTTTTTAAAAAAAATGTCAAGAGGAGAAGATAAACAGCCTTTTCAAAACTGTTTTGTTTTTCCTTTAAAGGAGGAAATATTTGGGGAAAGATAGAAGCTATCGCAACAAGGAACAGACGCAAGGTGTATCATGGAATGAGATATGCATGTGTCATTGACTTATGGTGCAATATGATGGCGCTCACTCACTCATGACAGCTTTTTCTACTAGCTAAGCTAATGGAACAGCTCTGTTAGCTTACCGGGTAGAGGCCCAAGCTTTGGGGAATAGGTGTCCTGAGTCTGTAATCAGATACTTCCTGCTGGTATTTTAGTTTGTGTGTGTGTGTACTGTATATAGGCTTGAATCATTACAGATTGATGGTGCCGTGGTCTTAGACTGAGCTCCTCTGACTTCCTGATATTCTGTTGTGCTCAAGATATGGGGTGAGTATGTGACCCATTTGCTTGTGTCTGTGCGCGCTGTTCCCCATTACTGGACTACAAAGAACCTAGTCACAAAGAAAAATTGGTTCCGTAGATGCTTGTCTTCCTCCCCTTAGTTTGTCACGTGTACTTTAAGGTCAGATGGTTCCGAGTTTTAATCATCCCTCCTCTGGATACTGTATGTTCATTGCCATCAGACAATTACGTTCTAAGACTAAAGGAACCCCAATGACAAATAAATACTATGATTTTACAAGGATTTTAAGTCTCACAACTGAAAAGAAACATGGAGATTTTCCTGCTATTAGATTCCACTAAACAAATTGGTATTATAAGGTTTATCATTGTTACGTCCAAAAATAGATGTTCCCCTTTTATTTTAAAACTGAAAAGATTGTATTTCTATTGTGAAATAATTATAGGGAGCCAGATCCTAGCTGGTATAAATCGCCATACTGCCACTGAAGTCAGTTAACACCAGCTACAATAATTAACATCAGCTAAAGATCTGGTCCACAAAGTCTCGGAGGCTGCCAGTATTTCACTGGGAATGGTACTTATCAAATTCCAGCAGACACAATTTATTCCATCAGACTAAAAGGAGGTTTTGGCATATCCATCTGTGGTTTCTGTACGATAGTGTGCATATGCTTATTTAAACACTGCTGACATGCTGGTATGCATATCATAATTCATTCGCTTATCTTTCTTAAATGCAAAACAATTAATTGCACCCATAGAGATTCTTGGCAAAATTGTACAGTATATTGTATCCAGATACCCTTATTTGAGTGAGCTGACTTCTTAATTGTTTGAGAATCTGTAATAGTACTTAGAAAAGCATATGCCAGGAAATTTGTTACTGAATACTGTCAGTTTTAGGCCCAGTTATTTTATTATACAAGCATGTCCCCTCAAACCTGAGCAATTACTGAGCAGGGATTTATCCAGAAATATGCAAGACATTATATAAATAAAGATAGCAGAATGAGTGGATAAGTTATATTAATTAGTTGTATGAGAAGAATTTTCTGTTAAGATATATTTATGTAATTCTAGAGTTGATTCATTTCTGGTCTTCCCTTATCTTGATGGTAGCATTTAACGATCGCTAACTTAAAAGTAAATTGTGTGTGTGTGTTTAGTCTTGAAGTAGATTCCACGTATATAGATTCCTTGCTAATTATTTGACTGAATTTCTGTATTAACAATGGTGTTTTTCAAAAAAAGACACTGAAGTAACGCAAGATGCTCCGGTATTTAATTTCGCAGCCTTTTTGTTAATCATAAAATTAAATTTGTAGGGGTTCAAGCCCAAGGGGTTTCCATTATATACAAGTTTACAGTTCAGTTCAATGGCTCTCAGCACCTCCACTATAAAAATTGTTCCAGCACTCCTGAACTGAATTCTGTCCTTGGATCCATGCAGCACATATTGTCTTCAGTGAGACATATTCATGCACATCTGAGAGCAGAATTTGGCCTTAAGCAGAATGAATTTGTTCCCCCGGTTTCTCTGTATCAGTTTGCTTGTGTAAGTTTACAGCATACCATTTTATTCATTTTTAATATGGATGTATTTTTAGAAGAAATCTGTTATGAATAATTTTAGATGTGATTTGCTATCCTAAGAACCCCACTGGAAAACTTCTAATGCTTTGCTTTTCAAATATTATCTTTAAAAAAAACAACCATGTGTGATAAATAAAGGGGGGGACAGCTCCCTTTAATGGACACCCAGCCAGCCTCTTAGCTGTAAAATCCCTCTTGGTAGCTGTTCTTTACTTGCTTTACCTGTAAAGGGTTAAAAAGTCCCCCCAGGTAAAGAAAAAACAGTGGGCATCTGACCAAAAGAGCCAATGGGAAGGTAGAACTTTTTAAAATTGGGAAAGAAACTTTCCCTTTGTCTGTTGTTCTCTGGGCTAGAGGGACAGAGCAGCCGTGCTATAAGCAGCTTAAGCCAGGTATGATCATAAATTATCAGATCATGCCTAGAACTACTTATCTTAACTCCAAATGTTTAAGTAGATCAGAATGTTTAGCGAGACGTGATTAGGGTTATTTCTTTTATTTCTTATTGGCTTGTGAACTCCTCTGTGCTAACCCCAGATGCTTTTGTGTGCTTGTAACCTTTAAGCTGAACCCCCAAGAAAGCTATTTTAGGGTGCTTGATTTTTGAAATTGCTCTTTTAAAATCTAGCAAAAGCCTAAATTCCAAATATATTCCTGTCAAGGCTGAATCCCAACTCTGTCACTCCAAGGGCAGAAGTGGGGCCCACAAGGATTTTAAAAATGAATACTGGCCACTCCAGGCTTGTATTACACTCCCAAAGTTACAGCTTTTCTCTGACCTTGGCTTGGTAAACGCTGCCACCACCCAAAGGCAAAAAAAACCCTTTGAACCCAGGAAGGAGCACTTGGGAATTCCTCCCTGTGGGATACCCTCAAGCCCTTTCGCCCCCATCCGGGGAAGAGCTAAGAAAGAAAACAAAGGAAATTAGCTGCGGCTACCAGCTAATCAAACATGCACAAACCTCTTAGGACACCAAAAATCCAATTCTGTTCTTAAGAAAGGTAAATTTCATTAAAAACAAAAAGAAAGAAAATGCATTTGGAATTTAGGCTTTTGCTTAACCCTTTACAGATAAAGCAGGTAAAGAACAGCTACCAAGAGGGATTTTACAGCTAACTGGCTGGGTGTCCATCAAAGGGAGCTGTCCCCCCCTTTATTTATCACAACATGCAACACAACTCATTCATGCAATTTGTATGAAAATAGTATTCATCAACATGCAGTGATTTGCTCATCCAGTGGATGCTATAAGCATGGGCTATGAGTTGGAAAGGAAGTAAAATGGCAGAACCGAGCCAATCATAATAGCACTGTGCTAATTCACACTCATGACTAGGAGAGCAATTGAAAAATATTGCGTTTTGTAAATTAGTAAGCAGAACAACATTTTAAAAGGAAGGCTTCAAAAATTGATTTTGTTCATTTATTTGACGAATACTTTTCACAGCATACTATTAAATAATGCTGTAGCATATTTTGTAACAATAATGAAGTATTTTGTAATATGAGACTTCATTACAGCGCTCCTCCACTGATTTTATCACAGAGGACGGAGAGCCTGCTTTAGTTTGTGTGAGATTTATAAAATGCACTCTGGCGAGGTTCTGTTATATAAGGATCATAATTTAGGAAATCAGTGAGAGAGTTTCTAAAAAATGTGTTACCCAGATTGGAAAACAGCTATTGGACTTAGGAAGTAGATGGGGTAAAAAGACACTCCCTTTGGAAACAGTACACCTACACTGGAATAAAAGACCGGCAGCACAGCCGTGGCTGTCCTGAATCAGCTGACTTGGGCTTGGGCTGCAGGGCTATAAATCACACTGTAGACGTTTGGGCTGGAGCCTGGGCTCTGGGATCCTCCCACTCATGGGGTCTCAGAACTCAGGCTCCAGCCCAAGCCTGAACGTCTACGCAGCAGTTCTACATCCCCACAGCCCAAGCCCTGTAAGCCCAAGTCAGCCGAGCCAGGCCAGTCGCATGTATTTAATTGCTGTGTAGACGTACCCAAGTGCTCAAGTCTGCCCCCCTTACTGAGTAGTAGATTACTGTCTGTAAACCTCTCTACTCAATGGTAAATGTGGCAGAATATTGTCAATAAGCAGGGCCCGATGTCTTGTCACTGGGGCTAAGAGAAAGCTGAAAAAAGTTTATGAACATCTGTTCACCAATTCATTCTGACAATAGTTTGTGGATCTTTGTATTTACCTTTCATGCATATTTGTAAGAGTTTATTTTTCCTCAAAAATGTTTGAAGAAAGTGAACGTCTGGTGAATATTTGGGTAAATGTATTTACACAAAAGTTTATTCCAGAAAGGTTCACATAGCCACCTAGGAATCTCTTTGGATTTCCTTACCCCAGGCTATAAGAGTTTCAATCATCCAGCCAGGGAACATGAAAAAATGCCTTGTGACCTTCAGTGATTAATCACACAACACAACTAATAAATAGCAAATATTTCACAAACAACCTATATCTGGTCACACAGGGCCAGACTTTCAGAATGACTCAGCAGCCAAAATTGGGGCCAGATTTCCAAAACAACACAGTACCCATGAGCATCCACAGAGAACAATGGGTGTAGCAGAGTGCTGAGCACCTTGGAAAATCTGATCTCAGTTGTGGATCATGAGCCCCTCAGAAAATTCTGGTCATGAAGGTTTTGTCTAACAGTTTTTAATAACAAAATATTAGCAAAAATAAAAGCCCATCCAGGGATAATTATTGGCATAGAAAAATAAAAAGGACTAAATTTTTTGAATAAGTAATTCACTCTGAATCATTCACCCAGCAATATCTGTCACTAAGGGCCACACTGAGACAAACCTCCTTGGGATGAGATGGGATGGGAAGGAGAAATAAGACTGGAGGAAGACTACTAGAATTCACAGTTTCCAAAGGAATTTCATTAAATGACAATGAAATCCAAGCAACTGAATCTATGTCCTTAGTTGTACAGAATTCCTTATTGGGTTTTTTTGGTGGTGAAGGATGGGAGACATAAAGCTTGGATATTTTTATCTAACACGGCTAGTTCATTTAAAAGGAAAGAGGAAAAAAAACTCAGAAAAAAATACATGTTTTAAAGAAACCTCTCTTTTTTTGTGCTTCAAAGCAACCCTAAGGTTTCAGCAATAGAAGTTCATATTGCAGGCAGATGCCTACATTCATTCAGGTAGGTTCTCAGTGATGTAATTGTGTCCCCATCTACTGCTGTAATAAAGTTTGTGGGAAGCTTTGGCTTTATATAGCCAACCAAGTATCCCAGAATGACCTGAGCAAGCCCTCAAAGGAGGCAGCAACAAACTGAAGCCTGTAGATGATCCAGAAAATAGGAGTCTCCAGTGAAGCCTTTACAAGGGAAAAAAATCTGAAGGTGGAAAGGAAGATGTATATAAAAGCGAGAGAGAGAGAGAGAGAGAGAGAGAGAATGAGGATGCTGGCCAACGTACAAGGTAAGTGAAGGCTCTTGCACATGTCCATTCATAGCTACATCAATGTAGTTTAGAAAAGGTCAAGGAAAGGTGGTGTGGAAATCCCCATAGAAAGCAACCATGTTGCTGTGTAAGGTATCTTAGGAAAGGATTGTAGTACCAAGCTTCCAGCCTTCTTTGTACTGCTTCCCCACAGCATTCCTGGGGTGAGATTTGCGAAATTTCACTAAACCCCCAAATCTCTCTTTCAGTTGTTCATGCCACATCAGTATTTCAGTCTCCGGCATTGTTACAAATGAACTAAAATGACTTGTAACGGCTTTCATTTCCTAATCCAATATGCATACATTATTGCATTAGCACTTTGCACTTATATTAAATTATGATCCTGCTAGTGTAGTTTAATGTGTTTGAGCTACATTAATGAAACATAAATAAACTTTCATAGAGCCTGATGCTGGCATCAGTCACAGACTGCAAACTTCCATAAGAGAAGAGAGAGAGGAGCCTGCAGCATCAGATGGTCACACATCTGGCTCTATGGAAAAGTATGAGTGCATGTCTGTGTAGGAGTAGGTAATTAACAGTAATTAACATCTGTTTATATAATACATATGATATATACACATACAACCTGATACACACACACACCAAGCTGGGGCAAACCTTGTTGGGATGGGAAGGAGGAATATGGCTGGGCTATTGAAAATTATATGACAAAAGAAAACATATTCCAGATGGCACAAGCTCATGACCTAGTAGTATCCAACCCATTCTTTACACAAAGAGATGAACATCTTATTACTTACAAGAATGGAAGGACTAGAAGCCAAATTGATTACTTGCTTGTTTCTCAGCAGAAAATAAAAGATATAAAAGACTGCAAGGGCAGGAGAGAGTCTTACGAGTCAATATAGACCACCTAAATATTTCTCTTAGAACAAAGGTACAGAGAAAAATCAAAGAAGGTAAAACCAAAGATAAGATGACAAAAATTAGAAGCTAAGGCTAAGGAGGATTTTACCTCATCTTCTCCATAAGTGACTCCTTAGACACCACACGCAGAAGGAGTGGATAAATGTGGGGGTTTTATGGCAACAAATATATTGGACAGTTCAAAACAAGTTGTGGGTATTAAACAAGAAACTTGGAGTGAAGAAGTACAAGGCATGGTAAAAGAAAAATGTTTAAACTCTGACAAAGAAGTAGGAGCAAATGAGACCTGGAAGAATACACGGCTGTAAAGAAATTGACCAGGAATGTGGCTACAAAAGCAAAAGCAATGACTTAGAACAAATGAAGGAGAAAGGGAAAAGTGTATAGATTGGCAAGGAACAGAAGCACCAAAAATAAAAAGGAAGTGAGGTTCGCCCAATATTAAATTAATACAGTGTTGTCTGATGATAGTAGCATAAAGAATCAATGGAAAAAGGTATTTTGAACAGCTTTTAAATGAAGAAAATCCAAGACAGCAAAGTTACTTCAAAATGATGAACTTTAGTGTAGTGGAGCCTATCACACCAGATGACATGGCAAATACTATCAAAAAAATAACTAACAAGGCCCTACGTCCAGACAAAATCCCTGTTGAGGCATGGAAAACTTTTGTAAAGAAGGTACCCATCTGTTGACATCCCTGTTCAATTCAATCATGAGATGGGAAAAGATCGAAAACGCAGAAAGGAAAAGTATCTTGGTGCCAATATACAAGGTGAAAGGTGATGCTGACAACTGCACAAATTATAGAGGTATAAAGCTGATAAGTCATACAAAAGAAACTGTGGGAGAGAGTCATCGATAAGAGACGAAGAAGTGAAGCAGATATTAGTGCAATTCAATATGGCTTCATGCCAGGAAGGTTGACAATAGATGCTGTTTCTGCATTGAGACAGCTAGTGAAAAACTAGAGAGAAAAGGAAAAATATTCACTTGATGTTCATGGATCTGGAAAAGGTGGAGTTCCAAGAAAAGTCATCTGGTGGTGTATGAGTGAGAAAATGGGACTAGAATGTTCAAGTCTCATAGACTATCAGAGTTGGAAGGGACCTCAGGAGATCATCTAGTCCAACCCCCTGCTCAAAGCAGGCACAATCCCCAATTTTTTTTGCCCCAGATCCCTAAATGGCCCCCTCAAGGATTGAACTCACAACCCTGGGTTTAGCAGGCCAATGCTCAAACCACTGAGCTATCCCTCCCCCATATATAGTCATGTATATAGGGGCAATGTCAATAGTCCGACCTTTTAGTAGTGAAACAAGTAAAGATGGGAGTACATCAGGGATCAGCACTGAGCCCTTTCTTGTTTATCCTTGTCTTGAAGACCCTCACAGGGAACATACAGAGGGAGGCACCTTGGTACATGCTGTTTGCAGGTAATATCATTCTATGCAGTGAGAAGATAGTGTAAAAGAGGATCTTGATAAATGGAGAGATGCTTTGGAGAGGATGGTCCCTTCTGACCTTAATATCTATGAGGCATGGGCTCAAAATAAGCAGAGGAATTATCCTTGAAACTAGATGGGCAGGCAGTAGTGAAAATGCAAAGTTTCAAGTATCTGCATTCCAGAATCTGGGAAATGGAGGATGAATTAGAGGATGATAAACACCTGGTTCAAGTGGAGAGAGATAAGTGGTGTAGTGTGTGACAGGAAGATACCAGTAAAATTAAAAGGGAAAGTCTATAAAGTGGTCTGTCCAGGTTTAATATATGGCTGTAAATGTTGGGAACCAAAGAAGAAACATGAGGAAATGATCCATTCCACCAAAATGAAAATGTTGAGAGAGATGAGTGGTAATCAGGAAAGACTGTCTGAGGAATGTATATGTTAGCGACATGATTGAAATAACACCCATAAGTGCAGGCTCAGATGGTCTGGCCATGTAAAGTGCGGTCCTGACAATTATGTGAGTAAAAGAGTCCAACAGATCAAGATTAAAGGAAAAGGACAGAGAGGCCAACCCAAGAACTAGTGGGATGTCACAAAGGAAGACATGTTAGCATGAGGTGCGATAGAAGATATGGCATTGAACAGAGCACTCTGGAAGAAGAAGATTCCTACAGTGGACCCTATTTGATGGGAGTAACACAAGGAAGTAGAAGGAAGTAGAAAAAAATATAGAAAGATAGATAGATACACACCTCCATAGAGCCAGATGTATTACCATATTATACTGTCGTGTGTGTGTGTGTATAGAATTTATACACAAAGACATATTAGACCAAATCCACATTACAGGAAGCATTATTTACAGCCTGATTTTAAAAATTAAATCCAGCTGCAGCAGTGAGGAAACCTACTGACAACATAACAGAGATGCTCTTACATGCCTCATGACAACAAAACAAAAAAATCTTTTGTACTACCAAGGAGAACACTAATTACAGAAAAAAATATTAATGAAATTTGTGACAGGATTCCTTTTGTTGTGAAGCCCAAGCCTGCAGCTTTTAACTACACAAAAATAATCAAGGAAACTTACCCATGATTGCAAGTTTGGATACACTACAAAAGGCCATACCAAAACCGCCAATGACTGCCTACTGCAAAGCTACTAATTTACAGACACTCATTGTCAGAGCAGAATTAAAACCTAGTATAGGAGTGCACTCCTGTCATTTAAAGAGATGCAGCCTTTGTCAACATCTGCATCCAACTTCCATATTCACCAGCTGCACTACAGACAAATATGACAGAACAAAACAACATCCGCATCCACCTTCTGCATTCACTACATCTGTTACAGGCAAAAATGACAGCAAAAAGTGATTCCCAATATGCAAATTCACAAATAATGGTTTATTTCATCACGTCAACATGCAGAAGGTAAGAAACAGTATGTGGGGAAAACATACAGCGACCTCCATAAAAGATTTAGAAATTAGAAGTAACCTATCATTAACGGAAAAGTTGATCAGCCAGGGGCCAGGCACAACAGCATCAGCAGCTGCAGTGTATCAGATAAGAAAATATTCCTCACTGAATAAGTGTCAAGGCCCGAATAACAGGTGTAAAGAGAATTTCTGGATATACTGTTTGAAAACAGTGTCTACTGAAGGATTTAACACTGAGGATCCTTCATTCTAGCCTTTTCAACGTGAAATCTTGAACGTTGTAGACATGTAATTGATTATTAAACTAGGTTAGAAATAAAAGTGGACCCAAGATTGGAAATAGTAACAAAGTTGTAACAGAGCACCGATTCTTTAAAGGAATTCCTTATGATTTTTAAATGAAAATTCAATATGCTTGTTTATAACTGATGAGAACAAGGACTAACTGATAACAAGTGACCATATTATTTTGTATTGGGGAGGCATCTGGAATCCCCAGCCATGGACCAGAATCCCTATTGTGCTATAGAAACACAGAACAAAAAGACAGTCTTTGCTTATATATTGAGAATTTGTCAGTTTCCGCCATGTTCTATTCTGCTTGTACAAATCAATATGCATCCTATGCCCAGAGGAAGGATAGAATATGGTCTGCACATATTACCCATGTATGATTGTTATCCTTTACAGGGCCCATTAGAAACTCAGTATTCACTGTGCAGGTGCCTACAGTCACTATAGTGCCTTCCTATATAGAGAGCAAGAAATACTGGGGTACTGCTGTCACTGCAAGGAGGCACATGTTGAGTTTTTAATATCACCTACTGGGTGATAATACAGGTAGGCCATGATGTATAACCCATTTAATATATCTGGCTATTTACTTATTATGTATTTATGCAGCAAACTTAGATAGACTGATACGTTATGATGGGCTGTATCTTACAACAGAATGTGAAAGTTCTGTTCTAGGAAAGGCTAGAAGAGTTGGATAATACATTCACCCTTAAAGGTTTGTATGTAGCCATAAGGTATTTCAATTACAAGATCTGACAGAGAGTCTATTTAATAGTTATAGACCGATCGGGATCTACAGGCTGGGAGGGGCTTAAGTGCCTTATTTCATTTAGACGGGTCTTTAACCTCCAGTAATGCTCTCCAGAGAATAATGCTGATTTTGGTATCTCTTACAGAAATATTTCTATCTTTGTGTTCTAAAAAGACATCAAGATGATAGTTCAGTTAGCTTGGTATGGTGTCCTGTCAAGCTAAACAGAGCATTCAATCTTGATTAATACAAACATTCCTAAATTTCCTTGACTGCCATGCATCCAGTCTTCTTAGAGGCATTGTTTTGATGGGTCAGGAAAAACAAATTACAGTGTACAGATTGAGGGTATGTCTACACAATAGAGAAAAACCCATGGCTGGCCTGTGCCAGCTGACTCGGGCTCATGGGGCTCAGCGGGTGGGACTGTTTCATTGCTGTGTAGACTTCCAGACTCAGACCCTCCTACCCAGAGGGTCCCAGGGCTCGGACTCCAGCCCATGCCCAGAAGTCTACACAGCAATGAAACAGTCCTGCCGCAGCCTGAACCCCCCGAGCCCAAGCTGCCTGGCACGGGTGAGCTGCGGGTTTTTCTTTGCTGTGTAGACATACCTTGGAAGGCCTAGTTACAGTTAACATGTACTTCTCTTTTTAACTTTACAACAGAGCAGGAAATGTAAATTTTACAAACTGCAGCTCTTTGTTTGAAGGGGGAGGTTAAATCTCTTGTCCATAGAGTAGTGGATTGGTTTGGGGACTTTGCCCTTCCCCCAAAGATATTTAGGACCTAGGGGACCTTTGCAACAGAGTAAAGGTGTGTTAGAAAAACACTAGTTTGCTTCCCATCCTAACCCACTTCCCTCCTTTATTTTAGCAAGAAGAGGCAGATATAGCAAACCCCCAGTTTGAGCATTCATTTAAGGTCTAAACTCCTTGATACCACAATTTTCTGTTGGTTGGGTTGTGTTGATGTTACCGGTTTTGGTGGCACTAAAGCAAACAAGCATGGCTTTGTGTCATAAAGAACACAGAGAGACATCCATGTCTGACAAAGGGAAAGTGCAAAAGTGCTTTAAACATTTTTAATATCCTGATTTTAAGGCATATTGCATATAATAGGGATTAAATAAAATAGAACTGTTCAAATCATTTTACAATATACTTGCAGAATATAATGGAATAAGATGTTGCAGGTACAGTATATTCTACTGTTAATCCACTCATGCAACTAACTACTCTTCATGTCACTGAGAGTTGCACATGAGGATTGAGAGAAGTATATGGCCCTTGATTGTACTGCCTTTAGATTACTTTTGGCAATGAGGATGTTTCTTTATGAATCTTGTTGGTTTTCTTTTGGTGAAAACTTTGTTTAACCTACAGTGGCCAGAGTCACCAGCAGTCTCCAGCTGCTTTATGTTGCTCTGATGACACAAATCACTCAAACCTGGTTTAACCAGCTAATTAAACCGAACAGCTACTTTATATTATAGTGAAGTGCAAAGCCGCCAGAATCCATCAGTGAATCTGGCTCAGTATATTTGCCTAGCCCATGGATTTGTCTTATAGCCATATAGGTATATACGCCACTGCTAACAGCTCTTTTGAAAATGCCACATTTCTGGTGATGCAACTGTGTGTTTCCATAGGACTCTGATCATATACTTGATTGGCATGTAATGTTATACTGTCAGAAAGCTGGAATGTACCAGTGAATATTTAGCTTTTCACATTATGGAGATTATTGAAATAAGTATATGATGGAGTTATATCCTGTGTGTCCGAGTTGTTTGCAAAGAAATATGCTAGTGTTGGAGAGAGGCACCTATGTTTGGGGCAGACTTCAATCTGCTTTATGAGATAGATTTGCAAGCCAATTCATAAGATCTATCACTGAGACCGCTCCCTTCCTCAATGTCTGAGAAAAGGCATTTCCAGCCATGCCAACCAGAACACAGATGGGCAAGTACTGTAGTTCTGTGGCAGACCAGTTGAAAAAGAACAAGAAATATCTCTCTCAATACACTGGATCCAACTAGAGGGCTGCATTTATAATATGAGCATTGCTATGTGTAAGGCAACAGATCAAGGAGATTGGAATACCGTTTTAGCTCTTGATATGTTCTCTTCTCAGACCTTCTCAGGCCAATCTATTTAGCAATTGAGCACACAGGTTCTCAGACACTGAGATGGTAGCATCCTTCCCCTGAAACACAGGGGGGATACAAAACTTTTCCACGCTGTTCGATGCATCAGGATACACTTTCATGATATATTCATTCTCCCCTCAACAACTGAGCCAATGTTTGGGGATTTTCATTATAAGAATTTTATTTGATGTTGTATCTGGTCCCCTCACATTTTCTCCATCCCCAGTTCTTCAAAGCCACATATCACTGCTCTTCAGCCTCTCTTCATGACACACTTTCATTTTTATTTATCTTTCTCCTCCCACAAGTCACCCATCCTCAGTCTGACTTTTCCAATAAGTAGTCAGCCATTTGGCCGATTCAGCAAGATAAGTAGGAGGCATAACATCCTCATCTCACAGAGAGGTGGTAGGTGGGGCTAGCTCCTAAAAAATCATATCAATCATATCACGTTCACTTTGACAGCCACTCCTCCACAAATCTGGGCTGACAAGGGAGCCATGCATTTCTACAAAACTCAGTCCTACCCCAACATTTGAAGAAGTGATCTACACTCTCCTATAATTTCTCTCTCTCTCTCTGTTACTATCCTCTGCCTCTCGCAGTACCAATGATTGCAGAAAGGAAGTTTTCAAGGCCAGGACAGGAGATTTGTGTGAAGCATCATTTGTTGCTGTTATTATTTTTGTCTTGCCTGAAGCTTTTTGAGGTTTAAGAGATATTTAGACTGTAGAGCTTGTGGGTGGTGTCAGAACGGTTCTGACAACGTGCAGTGCTGCATCCGTCTCTAAACTGGCATCAGCAAATGGTAATACGTCCATTGATTATGAATAGAAGATATTTTTTGGTTCACAGTGTGCAAGCCCCAATCAGTAAAAGCTACCAGATCAGCATTCATTTAGTCCAGTTTTGAAGAGGTTTGTCATCAGTCATTTGTCCATCTAGCTATATACCATCCTTGCGCTGTTTAGATGCCAAGAAATGGAAATAATTAGTGCTGAAGTGAGTCTTAATTGTTAAGTCATTTCTTCTCAATTCCCTTTTCCGAATGATTGCTCAGAATTAATTTACAGTATTTCATTTAGTTTGGAGGGTAACAATATGCTATCTGCATTGTACATTTGCTGTCCCGAACAATGAAAAAATTTTCCGGTAACATTTATATTGCATCCATTAGAGTACGGTACAGGGCATGAATTACCCAAAGCTACAACAGATGCCAGTGAAATCTTTATTTGCTATGCAAGCAATAAACATTACTATTGTATTCCCTATAATTAACATATGGTAACACAAATGCCACAGTAATATCAATTACTTTCAGTTGACAAAATTTGAAAATCTCACCCTATAATCTTTATGGCATGCCTAAATGACTTGTGCTCTTAAGTCACTTAGGGCTAGATTCACAAAGGGGCTTAGTGACCGCTGACATTCACAAAACCACCGCTCAGCTGCCGCCTAGCCCTGTGGGTGCCTAAATACCCATAGGCACCTCCGTTTTTGCGGCTTGGCATACGCAAAGCTGCCTAAGTGCTGATGCCACTTGGGGCCTTAGCTCACACCTAAGCCCTGACAGGATTTTCAAAACAAGACAGTCTCCCCACCTCTCTTCCCTGTCCGGCCCAATCTGGTGGTTGTGCTCTGACTGAGCACACCTAACCCTCACAAAAGACAGCCAGAGGCAAGCAGGCTGGTAATCTGGGAGGCTGGCCGGCAGAGGTGTGTAATGTGAGAGATGCAGGTTTGAATCCCCACTAGGCCTGACGTGGAACAAAGACTTAAAAGAAGCTCTCTTACCTCCCAGGGGAATGCCTGAACCACCTGGCTACTGGGTATTCTGGGGTGGGCGTCTCTCCTTTTGAAGCTGTTCACTTTGTATAAATAATTTATTGGAGCAGGGACTTCCGGGTGAGTGCCCTAAACACTGGGCTAGAGAGCCACTCTCACTTGTCCAGGCCCAATGACTACGTAATTATTTATACAAAGTGGAACACCCCCACCAAGAGAGATTCTCCACCCTAGAATACCCAATAAGCTAGTGGCTAAAGCACTCACCTGGAAGGGCGAAGACCTGGGTTCAAGTCTCTTCTCCAAATCAGCCAGAGGAGGGATCCGAGAACAGGTTTCCCACATCCCAGGTGAGTGCCCTAACCACTGGGTTATTGGCTAGAATCAGGGATCTCGCTCTTCTGTTGTTTTTTTTTCATAAGAAAGGGCTGAATTGCTTTCAGCACCTAACTCCAGGAGAGGGTTCAGGGCTAAGAATGATGAGTGGAGAAATTGAAGTGCTATTAATATACTACGCGCCTCCCTCTGAACTGTCAGTCAAGAACCTAGCACCTAGATCAATCGAAGATAGGCATCTAAATACCTTTAAGGATCTGAGCCCCCTCCCCTCTGCATTCATCACTGGCTAGCTTAGGACGTCCTCTTTTTGAAGCTAATCCTTTGGCCCAGTCAGAAGTGCCTACCATAATGGTCACCTCTGTAGGTTCCAGAGAACGTTTCTGGTGATCGCACAAACATGCATGACTGCCCAGCGTTTTTAAAAAACCCTCAACCAACCTCATCATGCAAAAGGATCAGCAGCACATGGGGCAGCTGCTCCAAAACAGAGCAATAAAAAGCAACACATGTAGCTGCTGAAGACCAGGTCCCACCTCAGGGTGGCTGGCCACTCCTCTGGAGCATTAGCAGCAAACTTGGCTGGTCTGCATCACAAAAAGAGGAATGAAATACCACCAGCCTCCTCCAAATAAAAGACAATTCCATGCAATGCTGACCCTTCAACTCTAGCTGTATCCAGAGATTGAACTGGTTCACAGCAGAGGAGCAAAAAGCCATAACAACTGAAATCTTGTGGAACGCAGATAACGAAGCCACCCTCTGAGGGGCAGAAGGATACTTACAATGATTTACGAGAACTACCCATGCATATTATTATATGCATATACATGTGGATAGAAGACCCTCATGATCTACATACAAGGAACAGTTGAGTAGACTAGGTCTTCACATAACAGTACGGTAACCATCGTGGTTAGTGGAAAATGCAAACTCTTTGGTGAGCTCTGTGAACTGGACATTTTTTTAAATATATTAATAGCACTTCTTTCAGGAAGTGACCTAAGACTCTCCAAGATGCTGTCAGGATTCAGTCAGTTAAGTGCACTGCTTGCAACACTGAATCCCCATTAACTCAAAAAAAAAAAAAAAAGGAATTGCTAGTTCTTGTGATTTTATTGGGAGTCTTAAAGCCCCAGTTTCTGGAATCCTGTTACTACATGAGAATCTCAGCTTTATTTTTGTGGTTGCAGATGAAAGCTTGAAAATAAACCCTAAAACGTTCAAACAGCAGAAGGCAAACGAAAAGGACTCCCGAAGAACAAAAACCAAAACCCTTATGGTTTGGAAGCCAATAATATGATTGGGGGGGAAAGGGGCTGACTCATGTTTTTTTAATGTTTGGGGTTAACATGACTAGAATTGTCTGGTTCCAGGCAAGCTTTTCTTTTTGTGATTAACCTGACACACAATTAACAGTTTCTTTGGACAATTAATTTTCTTCCCTTTCCTCCTGGAATCATCCTGGCCGCATCAGGATGATCATAAAGGAACAGATTCTGTTACCTAAGAAAACTATGAGAATTGGGTAATAGGAAGCTGTAATTTAGCTAATCTGGAGAGAAGCGAGTGCCTGCTGAAGAAAGGAGTCCCTCCAAAAGGTTTTAAGTTTCACAGTGATGATGGACATAAGAGTGAGTTGACAGTGTTGTTTCTTCTTACGTTAAATGTTAAACATTTTGGATGGAAAATATGCAGATAACATTGAGATAGGAAAGCTCCAACAGAAAGCAGAGGGAAGCCTTGATATGGGGTCGATGTGCCTTACGAAGGACAAGCCTTTGCACGAAAACAGGAAGTCGTATTAAACAGAGAATCAGTATTACATTTCAGACAAGCTCCACTTTACCAAATGTTACAATGGAAGCCCCCTACAGATTTATAACCTTAAACATTAGAGAGATTAGTGGTCAAGGTCTTCAAAAGTGACTAGTGGTTTTGGGTTCCTAACTTGAGACACCTTAACAGGTCCTGATTTTCAAACGATGGCTGCTCAGCTTTTTCTGAAAATCAAGCATCTCAAATTGGGCACCCAAAATCAACTGAAAATCTTGGCCAACAATCTGATTAAGTACAGTGAACTTTCTTCAGTTTTTGAAGACTAAAAAGGAGATTTTTTTTCATGCTCCTTTGACGCAGCACAAAGGCCAAGCAGAGGGTTTTTCCTCTCATAAAAATAAGTGTGGTGCCACACTGCATGTGGGAAAAGAACTGAAAATGATGAAGGGTGTTTTCTAATAGAAAATGGAGGCCAAAATGGGAATGCTGAGATTTCCATTATAAATGTGGAGGCTTCTAAGATAATACAAACTCTCATAAAATGGTCCTTCATTTCTAGGGGTAATCTCTGGAGAAGATTTAAATACAGTGATGAATATGAGAAAAGATGGACACCAGTCTTAATAACAAAGCCACTTCCATATTAAACTTAAAACAGCCAGTGGGTTAATTGACAAAGAGAGATGGTATCACTCAAAATTAGAATATTCATATCATTCCCTTAGATACAAATCTTAATCCAGGCTTAATATCTTATTTTATGGAACAAAATCGTAAATGAGTTTGGTTTGAACTGTGCAATGGGACATATAGTGCTGTCTAATCAAAGGCTTGTTAAGAAACACCTACTACTAAATCCAAATAAAAATAAAAGACAGTTATGGTCAGCAAAGAGACTTTCGCTGCACATCTCTGAAGTAATCACCAAGATCAAGAATGCCATAAAGGACTATATTCAACAAGGATACTCAGGGTATCAAATCTAATGTTCTCTGGGATACAAAGCACAAGCTCTGAAGCCTCCAATTATTGTGCTTTGATAAGAACAAAATTGAGTGAAAGCTAGCCTGGAAACAGCGTAAGCAAAAGTTAAAATGATCCTATCAGAAATCAAAGCCAATAGGTGGAAAATAGCCAAAACTACCAAGAAAAGTACAAAAGAATTAACAGAAAACTCCATATAGCTCTGAGAAAGAAAGGTAACAATAACTTAATTGGAAAGCATAAAATTATCACAGCTAACTAAGCGAAAAAATGATGCTTTAAAACAGTCATCTATAAAGCACAGAACAAATCATCCTTCAGTTTAACAATAGTAAATCCCAGACTGTAAGCCAACTGACTGTACACTCTTAAAAAGAAGGGTAGTCTTGTGGTAAATCCCTGGATTAAGACTCAGGGGAATTTGGTTAATTTCCTAGCTCTGGTATAGACTGCCTGCATGAGTCACATAGGTGACTTTAAGTGGCGAAGTCCCATGTTTAGGCACCACTGAAATCCTCAGACCCTGGCTCAGCTGCCATTTAGCCCTGTAGGAACCTAAATTTCCGCTCTCCAAGTCCCATAAGTGCCTACATTTCTGCGTGGATTACCTTGCATCTGTTCTTATATTTTACTACATTGCTTTACAAATGTGCATGTCTTAAAAAAAGAACTAAAAACAAACAATATAATTTGCCCTTTTGTCCTAATTTACCATGGACCATACCACGTGAGCATGGTGCACCTGGAGCCTTTGGGAGAGTTACAGACTGGTACTCAGACATAATTTGCCTTCTATGGCACCAGGAATGTTGGGTACCCCAATGCTAATTTGAGCAGACTGGGACTTGTATTCAAAATGCAGCCTTTAGCATTCATTGCACAGATGATGTCTACTAAAAAAAAACAAAATGGAAAATCAAGATCCCCATGTATCTCCACAGACCCGCAGGGACCAGGCCTAAATTTTAATTATTTAGAATAAAAGAAGCTAGACAGCTATTCAGAGGCAAGCAATTTTTGGAAGGTAATAGACATGCAAGAGTTTATCAACAAAGCGGATCCCACTTTCAAATATCTAACTTGGCAACCCATAAATAGAGACAGAACCATTAAGGCTCTAGACCTGCAGAGCTCAATTCACCCATATAAAGCAACTGTTTGCAAGACTGGGGCCTATTGGAGCTACCCCTGCAGACACAGCAAGCAGAACTAGCCTCTCACAGCCAGAAGGGACATACTTCTTAATGTTGTACTGCATGAGGCAGTGGGGAAATAAAAAAGTGGGAATCAGATCTCTGGATTAATATCTCAGAAGCAGACAAAAGTGTAGTTGAGGACTATGATAAAACATGCTTCATTTCATGTTCTCTCTGTGAAACACACTGTCAGATTGGTAGTGCCGCCTCACTAAATAAAGAACTTGCTATTAAACCAACCAGTGCTAGACAAGCTGGGAAACTTAAGGCACCCGGACCTATTCATGGGCAAATGTCGAAGATGAGGGTGAGGGGAGAAAGTGCAAACCCTGGCAAAGACAATAGCTCATGGATATTCTCTGCCCCCAAAAACTACTTTATTTGGAATTTTTCAAGAAATCCCCTTCCTTATGCAGCATATTAAATGATCTCCCCATCTCATGACATCTGTGAGAAACAGAAATTATCTACAAAGCTAGTGGCATTATCTACAATGCCCTTGCAAACAGAATTTGGGATTTCTTGACTGGATAAACTGTACAAGAAACAAAAAAAAAAAAGCAACACCGATAAACATACCAAATAGTGATGAGGAGATCACACACCCAGCCACCCAGCCCTGTTCATGTTTTTTTTTAAATTGGGAATGGGGGAAGGTCAGGAAAAAAGGAAGCCAAAATTGTTGCTCAGCTTTAATTCCTGCAAGCAGTGTTATTTCAATGGATCATATGATGAAAGGGAACATGAAAAGCTATATAGAAAACCATGATTCAGGCAACTTCCCATCTGTTTAGTTCAGATAATTTTAGTTTACTTTTTTGGGAACTTGGATGAGCATAATTAAATGTAGCATTGGCTTTAAAAAAAATTAAGAAACCCTAATTTGCATGTTAAGCTGTCCTCATTTCCCAATACTGTGTAAAGTTTTGAACGCTAATCTGTAATGTATTGGATGATATGCAAAGTCTTTTTACTGTGTGTGAATTTTATAAAGACATGCAAATTAAGAGAATGTTTGGAATGGGTAGAAAAATAATTTTCCAATAATTATATGCAGGGCAGCAGAAAAGGTGTTTATAACCTTTTCCCCACTGCAGTCTTTTATTCTTGACTGCACATTATTTTTCAAAGTATGTTGCATAAATTGGATTTTTCTTTTTAAATGTAACTTCAGGTTAGAGTGCTCTACTCGGAGCTGTAACCCACTACAGGGTTTGTACTGGGCCTGGCCACTGGTGGGTAGAGGCATTCTGCTTTTAGTGTCATGCCATGCATTAGCCTAACAAATGCATAACTTGTTATGGTTTATTTTACATTGTGTCTTCAAGTCCACGTGACAATATAAACACCTGGTCTGAAGATGCAAATACATAATCATTGCAGGAGGGCTGGCTAGGATGAGACCGGACTCATTCAAACTAGGCAAAAAACATTTATGCAGGGCAGGAATTTATAGCCCTTTCAATATGCTACATACGTAGCCATCCTTCCTAGGACATAGGTTATTTGCACTGTTCGTCAGTGGCTTCTGCTTCCTTGTTCACTCTGGATTCATGAGCAAGATCACATGACATTGTGAAATGCTACACATACGACAGTGCGGCAAAAAGGTACCAGTGATATGTCTGACTTTTTAATTCCAGCAGATGCAGGTTGAGGGGGCTCCATAATTGCTCTGCCAAGGCTGAAATAGCAAACATGTCATCCCTCTTGGGGCTCGTCACCGCAATGCAGCACTTGTCTCCAGCAGACAAAATATAAGCTTCCTGGATTGATAGTTAATTAGATTACAGTGACTGCTAAATAGGAATTTTACAAAGAAAATATCAGAAAACGTCAAGACTAGTGATGTGCAGGATACCATCGGCACGCCAGGAGCTGTGCTGTCTCTGTCTGGCCAGTTGGAGAAGTTCAGAGGAAGATATACTGCCCCAGATCCACTGTCATTGAGGGTAGTTCCCTGCATCAATTGAGGGCAATGTGCGTCTGGGCTGGCATTTACTGACATGAGAAAGAGATCATTTTGCTCTTGTCTAGCTGGGAATTTGCACAGCCTCATGGCACATAATGATACTATGATTTTTTATTTTTAAATTGCTCCATGTTTGTTTTTAAGCACTCACCCGAATGTTGTGAAATGCAGTAGTTGGGCAAGCAGATTACAGCTTTGGTGGTGCCTGTGTTCTGGAAGTTTTGATGCATGTTTATTTTTCTCCTTTTAAAAAGGTTTGTAAGCACATGACAGAGTATATTTTGATGGGAAATATATTTATTGAGATGAATCTGAACCATGGAGTTGGGGGAGGGGGCAGTCTTAGTTTGGGATGAACGGCTCAGTCATGCTACTTAGGCACAGCCCAGAGTAAGGGCCAGTGTGGAGCTGCATTGCTCCTGAGGGAGCATCCAGAGGTATTCTGCCTCAGGGAAAACAGTTTCTGCTACACCTTTTTTGCGGTCCTGTTGCTTTCTGGAGGTAATGTGGGCCATGGCCTACCTCCTCTTCCCCAGCTCTCTCCCCATTCAGAGTACACTCCAACCCTGAGGGAATGGGGAGGGAACAATCCTCCCTACTTTTGCCCTTTCTCCTCCCACCCTGCCCTTGCTTAAGGCCCAGACAGGATCTAAGCCTAAATCATTTAGAACGGTTCTGTCTTTTAGGCAGCTATTGAACACATAGGTCCAGATGTCCCGATCTCCACAGCTAGTTAAGGGTCCCATCCTATTTTTCAGGGCAAGGAGTAAGAAAGACACTCTTGCAAGTTCCGGTATCAGAGATGGATGGAGCACATTTCTGGACCGGCAAGAGTGAACCGAGCGCTGATCCTGTGAGATTCTGAGTGCCCTCTGACTTCAGCAAGAGTTGAGGGTACTAGCTGCATGGCACATTAACAACAGATACGGACACTTTTTTAAGAACTTCTTGATATTTTGTTCCACTTGTTTTAATGCTGCCTTCTTTGCACTTGATCACCCTCTCTTTAGTAGGGAAAGCCAGACTTTGTCTCAGCAGTTAGAGGTTGCACTGGTTTAATTAAAGGCATATTTTTTAATTGATTTAGCTGATTAACACTTAAGCTAAAAGCCATTTAAGCCACATTTAAATCAATTTAAGGATGTCCACACAGGGGTTTGCACCAGTTTAACTAAACTGATTTTTATTAACTGCTGCAGCTTTTATCAGAGACAAGGCCTTACCATCAGATCAGCTACCCCAGTTCTATGGTGGGAGTTTGTTTAGTACTAAGGCAGCTCAATGCAGCCTTCGACTTTGAAGCACTCTATCTTCTGTCCCCCATGTCAGCGGGCACAGGCCTCCACTGTGACTTTTTCCTGCCTCAGGCTGCAATGTACCTTGTCTCCCCGTCACACCAAGGGCACAGACAGTCTTACTCTGAAACAGAAGCGTCCATGTGGGGGGCAGTAGGGGGGAAATGTCCTATAGGTCCTAGTCCCTGCACGGATTGAGTTACTTAACCAGGGTTCCTCTTCTGGGATGCAACATTTTGGGGTAGCAGCCAGCAGAGCCTCAAGTTTCCTGAGGACCAGGAGAAGCTAAGAGGATGTGTGGAGGCATCCAGAAAGATTGTCTGGGCCTTCAGTGGATCCCCTGAAACCTACCATAGGTCTGTGGGCTCTTTGGCTTGAACTATCTGCCGGTTCTGATGGCAGTGAACCTCACTCCCTCTCCCCATCGCCCCAAGACACATGCCCAAGAGCATGATGTACAAACTCAAATCTCCAGTAACCTTACGCAGGAAAGATCTGCATCACTAATGATGGCTGGTGCCGACGCAAAATCAAGGGGCTGGGCACTCCATCATCCCGTACAGCTGACCACAACTTGCACCATGCCAACATCCTTCCAGGCACCCCCCAGCCCACAAGCCATCAGCTTTGCTGAGCTACAGAGCAGAACCCCACCTTCTTACTGGGCCCACCCACTGCCTCTGTTTGATGCAGCTGACTCACAGTCAGACTCCTTGTACAGCTCCAGAGGAGGGGATGGAGCTCTGTACTTAGGCTGTTCAGGTCCCTTTTTATTCCCAGACAAGACAGCCTGAGACCATGTTCCGGTCATTCAGGAGAGCTCTTTTAGGGGCTGAAAAAAAGCTAGCCTGTTCCCACCCCCAACAGCACTCTTTAGTGCTGCAGCTAAATATTGCCAGTTCTTCCCCTTGTGGACTGTATCCTAAGAAACAGAAAGTGATAGGCCCAGCCCAGTCCTTTTCTCTCTGGGACCTGCCCAGGGAGAAAAGGTCTCAGCTAGTTAGCAAAACAAATCCCTCATTGTCGCCATCACCAACTATAGTGGCCAGTGTGGCCCACTGTTTCCATGCCTGGCAACTCATTCTGTAACACGGTATTATCTATTGTTATTTTATGTAAATATTGAGGTGTTTTATGCAAATATTGCCTTTAAAGTATATTAAAAGCATCCTGAACTACAATATTCAAAAAACAGTGAGTTTAGGTCAAGAACATTCAATTGCTTTGTTTTGTGTGTAGGAAGGGAAAGGTTCCAGGTTTTTTGCTTTAAAAAAAACTGGTGTTAATTTGTTCAGGACATGAAAAGCCCCGCTTACCTATATTAGCTTACTCTCTGTTAGTGCAATAAGTTATCTTGTAAGTTCAAATTTCTCAGTCTACTTGTGAAGCTACTGTGAGCTGTCTAATGATTCTACTAAAAAGGGAAAATTTGCGTTACTGGATTTCCATTCTCTTTATTTAACAGCGTGTGCCGATTACTCAAAGCGATATGGGCAGGGCCTGGTAATATAGTGTTCCTCTAGTATTAACTTAAGGGGATGATCCAGTTGCCTGCAGTAGAAATTACTTTGTGGCCAGGAACCCTGCTTTATCGCTTTGTGTAGTTTTAAAGTAGTTAAAAGCTTGAATAACATAAAATAACATAATATAATGTTATTTATGTTATTTCCCACGTGAAGAACTCCTGTAAACCTTGCAGTATTGAAACTCAGTGAACAAGGCATCTTAGACAAGCTGAAAAACAAATGGTGGTACGATAAGGGTGAATGTGGAGCCAAGGACTCCGGAAGTAAGGTCAGTCGCCGAAGGTCTTTTTGTACTGATTAGAACTCACATTTTGACCCACTGTGTTTATCCAAAAATGATTTTCAACCGTTAATATTTACGTTTCCAAGGTTCAAGGAAAAAAGACTAAAAAAATTAAAGATCAGAATATGACAGCATTTTTCTTTTACAGTATTAAAGACTTTAGTTGTAAGTACATTTTACTACTTGGATATTTTGCTGGGGGAAAAACAAAGGCCATGGAAAATGCCTAAACGAACCTCAGATTGGTATCTCCATTTAACCTACAAGCTTCATCACAGTCAATGTATTATTTAGTCCAGCATTGCTTCTCATTTTTGAGTTCTGAGTACATAAAATTTTTGTTTCAAAATTGTAACTAAAATTCCTGTCCATACTGGTTGTGAGCGATAGGCCACGCATGCTTCTGAAGGATGGATATTTTCATGAAAGACATCCCATTGATGAGCATGAAACACCTTCCCACCCCTACCACCCCCAAGAAAGTTTAAATTTTCTGTTTGAATTTTTTTCTAAGAAAACTAATATTGTGATATTATTGGTAACTCATTTCATAAATCTTGGACATTCATTTTATTGTGCATTGAACCATTTTGCTACTGTATTACTACATTCCATACCAGAAATTTTGTAACTGTTGGAGAATCTGAATACCTGGCATACTTTAAATCAGAGGTTTTCAAACAGTGGGGCATGACCCCCTAGGGCAGCACGGAGGAATATTCAAGGGGGTGAGTGGTGAGGCTGGGGCCAGCCCCACAAGACAGGGCTCAGGGAGGGAACACCACCTCCACCCCCAACTCACCTCAGTGGGCCACCCAGCCCATGGGTCAGTGTTAATACCTCCACACCCAGCACTGGCTCTGTCCCCAGAGATCATTGCACACGCCTTCCACCAGTTGCAACCAAAAAGTGTAACTCAAAGGGGTGGGGGGCTCAGCTCAAATAGTTTGAAAACCACTGCTTTAAATGTATTGTTGGTACAGTTTATGGTTTAATGTAACCAAGCTACATACTAAAACTAATCACTGAGGGCCAGGCATCAGGTAACCCTGCAGCTGTTCCTCCTGTAGAATTCCCAGATACTTCAGTGGAAGTTCCACATGTGGATTAGTGGCTGGATCAGGCCCATGATTTGTATATTTCCTGTTTTATTTGGGGGAAATCATTCTGCTTAACCCAGGTAATGAAAATACAGAGGTTTAGTTAATGCTAGTAGAATTATTGAGGAAGAACAGAGCTGACCCAGCATTAAGCATTATTGGAAAAGATATTGAAAGACACCAAGAGGAGATAAGCAACCCAACTCCCATCAGAAAAAAAAACACTCCCCTTGGTGCCTTTGCAAATCTCCCCATTATTAGGTGTTTTACTCTTTTAGAGCTGTCTCCTGGTCCTCCTGAAGTCAACAGCAAAACTCACTGATTTCAGTAGGATTGGAATTTGCTCTCAAGGCCTGATTTTCCAGCTGTTGCAGAATAATTTTGGATCAATGAGAGTTTGAATGCACAATTGTAGGATCAGGCTCTACATTCTTGAAATACAACTGCAAACATAAAATTTAAAATTGCAGGTAATTTAAAAAACTGCCTTTATCCAAAATGCCTGTGTTTCCCCCAGGCTGTTATTAGGCAGATTATATTTTCTCCTGATTTTACAGAAGTTTTGGACATCCCCAGAGAACTGTCATACATCAAGGTGTACCTGCAAATATTTTAAATTAGTAAAAATATTTACTGCAGATTGCTCTGGCATCTGGCTTGACAACAGCCACCTAGATTCTGTGTGTTACAACTCAAAGAAGGAAAGTATGAATAAACAGTATTTAATAAATGCAGAACACAATTCAATTCAGCAGCAAAATGGTTACAATTCTGTATAACCTGATTACAAAAATTCTATTTTTTTGAAATGAAGGACTTCCCCCGTCTGCCATGCATTGAAGGTGCATCTAGACAGCTTTTTTAAAATTAGTATTAATTTTATTCAGTAAGCCAACCTCTTTTTATAACAGCGGGTGCTAGTGTAGTTAGCTGGACCTGAAAGTAACTGACCGTCTTCCTCAAAAAAAAAAAAAAAAAAAAAAAAATCTTATTGTTAAATAGAAACCTGATAATTTTCTCAACATCCAAATTATTTTCTCTACATTCACCAGAAATAACTAAATCTTGTGTCTTGTTAGTTTTAAAATGGACTTCTGTAAATTCTGCCTTATTTTATGCAGTCATTGATCTGCCCAGTGGGGAATTCCAAAAATATTTGAGATTCTTTGGGGAGAATGAGGCTAGGTGCCTTCTGTTTGCTACCAGATATACGCAGCAGCACTTAGGTTTGCTGGGTAGAATCCTAGCCCTATTGACGTCAATGGCAAAAGTCTTATAGATTGCACTAGGGTCAGGATTTCACCCACTGAACAGGGTGAGATAGCACAATAACTGTCTTGCGAATCCCTAGTTTAAACCATTTCTGTGTCAGTGGGATAAAGTTGAAACTAACACTGATAAATGAGCTCCAGCATGTAAAGTAACTAGGTAAGAGTATTTGGGGCACCTGATATTCTGAGCTGGGATTTCTGGATGTGTGGGCGCAGGGAGTCTGATGCAAACAGAGTTATATATGTCCGAGCTAAGCCAATCTGACCTTTTGCTGCAGAAAAACTAATCAAGTGGTTCATTTTTCTTAGGACAAGACAAGTGCTCTGAGCCTGAGCAATGTTGCTGGGGTTTTCTATATTCTTGTTGGAGGTCTTGGTCTCGCCATGATGGTTGCTTTGATAGAATTCTGTTACAAGTCTCGTGCAGAGTCCAAACGAATGAAACTCACAAAGAATACACAAAACTTTAAACCTGCTCCTGCAACCAATACCCAGAATTATGCTACATACAGAGAAGGCTACAACGTGTATGGAACAGAAAGTGTTAAAATCTAAGGGTACGATTCAGGTCTAGTAAGCTAATAAACTGGTTTATTTTTTGCTAATATCTGTTCTTCCTCCCCTCCCTCGCAACTTGAGTAATTTTTCAGAGTTATTGTATGTATCAGAGTGAATGGGCTGCAATAATTTTCATAATATAGTCTGGAAAAGCTCTTTCACAATACTCAGTAATATTTGTGATTTTATTTGTTTTCTTAATCAAAAAGAGACCAGTTTCCATTCCATATCTTTAATGGTGGTGCCAGACTTGAGGCTGAAATGAATGACTGTTGTATCTGAAGTTCTGGCATTTCAATAGCACAGTGTTTCAAACAGTTCCATCATCCCTTTAAATATTAACTGTAAATTTAGAAATCTTTTCTGCTTTGCTTGTGATGTTTTCCCCTTTATTTAATTTATTTATTTATTAAGAAGTTGTGCTCAATTCAGCTAACTGCTTCTAGGAAGTGTGGTAAATATTTTACATGCTCTTGATGAGAAATTTAGAAAAATATCTCAAATTCTACAACAGAAGTGGGTGATTTCTTCATGACAAAAATACAAGTTAATTACTAAATCAGTGCCTTTCCAGAAGTTATTTGAACAGAGTAATTCACATATTACACCTATAGCTAAACTAAAAAGCAAAGGAATTCTAACTTTCAGATCATCTTTGTTGCTGTAAATGATGAGGGGGAAGGTTGTGTAATTAAGTGTAGATTAGAATTAGGGTGCCTGATGATAACACACCTCTGAGTCTACAAAATGAGGGTCCACTCCTGCTTCCATTGACTTGAATGGAACCTTTCCACTGACATCAGTGAAAGGAGCAATGGGCTCCCTCAACAAGTTCTCTTCCCAAAACTTCCCACTTCCCATCAGGTTGGAAATGTTACAAGAACTGTCTAGCTTGTGGCATTACAGCTTCTGGCCAGAAGCAGAAAGGGACAAGGTGAGTAAAATCATGATACGTTATTTTTAAAGAATCTAACTGGACATTTGCAAAGCCTCACTGCAAACTTTATCATCAGGAGTAAATACTGGTAGTATGGGAGCATCCAAAGGACTGAATGGGGATTGGGGCAGTATTGTGCTAGGGGCGGTACAAACAGAAGGGGGGGGGGGGGGGAAGAGAGAGAGACACACACACTATACATGACCTGAATAGATTTTAATCCGTCCTTTATGTAACCTGGTTCACTCTCCCCTAGATATAATGGTCTCCTTTCAGAAGAAAACAACTGAAATATTTGTATTCTTATCACAGATCCTCGCTTCTCACAGCATGCAACAGGAGGAGCAGCTGAGAATGTGGATACTCCATGGACCCTGAGCCAGGTTTACTTTCTCCTCGGTGTCAGGCCTGGCACACATTGATGTTGGTGCAATGAACTTTTAATAGGAAAAACTGATTTTTTTTCCTTCAGTGCCTTATTGAAGACTCTGAGACTCAACAATGCAAAACCATCACTGAAATATTCTTGCTTTGCTTGAAAATTTAAAAAAAAATGAACTGGTAAAAGATACTAGTATGTGAAAAAAAAATTCTTGTAAAAAAAACAAAAAACAATCAGTTCAACAAAAGCCATTCTTTGATACCACTGCACAGATATGAACTTATGTCCTAAAATCCGAAAGAGTCAGTTTCACCGCACGCCCCCTACCTAACCAAGTTCTTAAACTATTCCTGATATAAAGCCTCAGAATTCCACGACTTATGAACAGACTGGCCTGTCCCTACTTCTGAGAACTGCTGTCAAGATGCTCTGGGGGGTTTGTTTGTTTGTTTGTTTTAAGCAGTGGTGTGATTTTTTTTCTAACCACTTAAAATCCTCCAGCTCATTTGAGGAAACGTGTATATCAGTAAAAGATTAATGTAACACCACACACAAAAGATGCTTTAAAAAGTTAGGGTCAATGATTATTCATCTGTAAATCCAAAAGAAAGTGATTTGTGGAATTCTCTATCTTGCTTCCAGATCAGCAAATGAATTCTCTTGACAAGTTAACTATAGTACAGGCAAAAAAATACTTCTTTTTTCTATCACCAGGCATACCTACAGGTGCTTTATTAAAATGGCATTAGATGGCTTTAGAAGAAGCTATTCATGATTTAGGTTTCTTGCTGTGTGTTTGCATTTTAATTCAATGTTTAGTATCACGCAATGAGGCAAGAGAAGAGCAGGAGAATAGTTTTCTCCACAGATGCCTAAACCACTTTTCTCAAAACTAGCACTGAGAGATGATGCTTTTTGGCGAATTCTCATTTTAAAAAACAGAAATAAGGAAACAGGATAGTATCTCAAGTTAGACCTGCAGTTCCAGACTATAGTTACGCGATCTCACATTACTATTGCTAGTACTGTTATATTATATCAGCTCCTGCCAATTATTGTTTCATCGCTGTTCATCAAAGGAAGTCTGCGTCCTTTCCTAGTTTGTAAAGGATACCATGTATTCCAAAATATACTGCTAAAGATAGAGGCTCAGTATTATTCACTTCCAACTTCTCAGATATGGGCAGTTTTTCAAACTTGACACTCTGCCAGAAAACAACTTACTTAACTGCATCTTTTTAAAACAAAAACCTTAAACATATTGTCAGTTACAAGAAAAAATGTTAAAGGAAGTATCTGCATACTAATTACCTCTAATATGACAATATCTGTAGTTCAATAGAGTTTTATTTCATCAGTAACAGACACTGAAAAATCAGAGACAATGAATAATCATTTTTAAAAAGAAGTTTGACCCATAGGTCTCTAGTTCACTGACAATATATTTGATCTTTTGTGAGAATAAAAAAAGATAAAATGGGAAAGTCTTGTTAAAGAAAAACATATTTCTGACAATGTAATATACAAAAGTTAAAGCTCATAAGAGAACAATTCACTGTTCAAGTTTTTAACAAGGTCATGAAGAAAATGAAAACGTTTTTTCTTCTCTCATGAAACTGTGATTTTCAACTTCTGAATGCTATAACATCCCAGCAAAGGGAAAGCTAAAGCTGTGCAGTTATAAGTTGTATTTAAAAAACAAAAACATTTTCTTAGAAGCTGTATAAAAAAGATGTGTGTTTATCAAATCAATTTTTATGAGTGGAGGCTTCACACAGGTGAAGAGGCTTGGTAAACCATTTGTTATTTTTTAAAACTTGCATGTAAAAAACAAAAAAAGTGTTGATAGCTTACAAATTCCTGTTACTAACTTCAAGCTCTGGAAGTTCAGCAGTAGTCACTTGCGGATTTTTTTTATTATTATTATTATTTATTTGGTTTGGTCCTTTATTTTGTTTTATTTATTTTATTTTTTAAATTAAGTTCCTATTTTTGTCATTAAAACTGCACTTCAGTGAACAGAAAAATTGCCAAGCAAACTAATGGCTGTAAAAGCATAAACTGCATGTGTGGGTATAAATTACTGAACCTCATTTTAATGAGGTGTTGTACAAAGTTTTAATACATTTTGTAAATAAAATTGTAAAGAAAAAAGATCCTCTGAACTTTTTAATCAAGGCTCCTTGCTGGTTGGGCTGAAGAGAGCACATGGGATTCCTTAGATTACTGTATATTGTTTAAGTACCACTTAATTTATGATGTTTCAGTGGAGAGAGTTTCTCATCCATCTGGGGGGCTTAATGCAGCTTACTGAGGGGACTCTGCACTGGGCCAGCTATGGGGAAAAGGTGCAGCCCAAATTTAAGAGCTAACACTGGGGTCCAAAACAGCGAGGTACTGAGCATCTTCAGCTTCCATTCAGGCAGCGCAAGTTACTCAGCTCTCCAACTAGAGTTGCAAAGGTTCACGTGTGTCAGGAAGCTCAGTTCTTCATCTCCTACACACCACAGCTCCCATTTCTCAGTCTGTCCCTCTCCCCTCCATCAAACAACCCAGGAGTTACTGCTACCTTGGGATAAGGCAGGCACAGGTGGTCCACCAGGCAACTAAATTCACCACTATCTGGCAGCACGGAGATGGGTTGTCTCCATCTGGAATAAGGAGAAGACTGCTGAGTAGAGCTGGTGAAGAAACAGAATTTCTAACGTTTCAAAACTCTCCTTCATTCTGAGTCAAAAGGCAAGTTCCTGTCATTGCAAAATAATAATTCCAAAATATTTTGTTTCTGAAATATCAAAATTAAACTTTCTGAGAAGTCAGAATGTTCTCTCATAGGATGGCCCCACCTGGGGCACCCTCCAGAAGCAGGCTAGAGCATGGCAGGTGCACTTGCCTCAGGTTTCCCCCATTTCCTCATGAAAGGAACAAGTCTCTCAGTGTGCAATACAAAGCCTGTCTCTGGGTATAATGTATTCATCTACACCAGTAAAGTTAATCCCCAAAAATCGTGTAGTAAAACCATTCTCCAATTTCCTCAACAAACAAAGACACAGCAGGTTTTTCCAGCTTCCCTCTTCAGGGTCATCAGCTCCAAGTGACCCACCTGAAAGTCAAGAGCAGCACTTTGTTCTGGACCTTGATCCGGGCCTCCCTGCCTGAGCATGACCAGTCTTCTCACAGCCCTTCACTCAAGCCACCTGAGGGCTCCACCCTCAAACAATGTTACACTCCTCCAGGCCGGCCTGCCTGCCTGGGAGTCCAACCCTTGCTCAGGGGGTTCATCCTCCTGCAACAAACCTCTTGTTCACAAGCTCAGCTTCCCCTGACCCAGCTGGATCTTTCCCTCTCCCTACGGGCCACTGCCTGAGCCTTCCACTCCCCTGGGGTCCCCAGCTCTGATCAGTCTCCTTCCCTCTGGAGCCCTCTCTCAAGCCTAATTGGGAGGCAACTAACCCGTCTCAGAGGCACTGGCCTCTTCCATCTTAGAGGACCAGTGTCACCCTGGGACAGTTACGTTTCAATTTTATGTTCTCTTATAAAAGTTGAAACAAAGTCAAAATTAAGCATCTCCACCATATTGAAACAAAACGTCAAGATAATTCCCCCATCAAAGATTTCGGTGAAATCAGTAATTTACAGCAAAACATTTCGGTTTCATCACATCGGCATTTACCAATGGGAAACTGTTTCATGGGGAATTTTCAACTAGCCCTGCTGTTGAGCTTCAGGCTGTACTGGACTTGAATAGTTTCCTAGGGCTCAGGCCTACAAGCCCTTAACTCCCAGTTGAAAGTGCACAAGAGGTGAGCTTTAAAAAACAGACTGATTTATCCTCTGTCTGAAATCCAAAAAATGTATGATCCTGCAAGCTGCTCAGCGCCCCCATCATCCCATCCGATGAAGTGAGCTGTAGCTCACGAAAGCTTATGCTCAAATAAATTGGTTAGTCTCTAAGGTGCCACAAGTCCTCCTTTTATTTTTCCCATCTCCCTTTGACAGTAGTGGAGGGTGGCGGCACTCAGTTCCTCCTGGGATTGGGTACTTATTTGTATCTTCATTGTATAAGCAATTAGTGCCTGAATCTGCAGGATGCTGAGCACCTCCAGGGTCCACTGAGCACCTGCTGCTCAGTCACGGGGGCATTTGCTGAATTGTAGGAGACAGACACTGAGGGGAGCTTGAGAAGGAGCGATACCAGAACCAATTAGTGGGAAAGCAACATGGCTGGTCCTGAGCTGGCCAATGCTAGTTCCCCAGGACTGGAGAGATGATAAAAATTGAAATGGTTCTTTAGTTGCCATGGAGACAGGGTAGCGCTGAAGTGTAAAGAAACTCCTGAAATATACATATTTATAACCCAGTAACTCCCAACCTTTAAATACTACATTTTTGACACTGCTGCTATAAATACATTCAACAAAAGAACTTCTCCAAAGTGTTCTGTTCCACCTCCACCCCAACCCCCAGTCACAATGCCTGGAACTATTTTCTCTATTCCAACTACATTTGCTTGCTTTCCTACCAAACTCAGGAAAGTTGTGCTATTTCTGAGTAGTTACTTTAGTGCTTTACAAGCTATAACTATACAAAACCATCATAATAAATTGTCAGGATGCTACAAAGATAATCACTGAGCAGCACTCCCTCCCATCCCCGTGCGCTTGGCCCTAAAGCTGCAGCACAAGCCCACAGAACATAATTTTAAAATATAATTTGGTCCTCTCCACAGAATTCAGATACTAATATCTAACATTTTGTCCAGTGGCTACAGGTGTAATTTAGGCACAGCCCACAGGCATCACCACACAATTCAGGAGAGAAGATACACAGCAGGAATGATAGTCCCTTTTCTGAGCCTTTTAAGGATTTAAGAGCTAGAATTTATAAATACAGCCTGATCACAGAAGATGAACTATCGGCAAGAGACCTGAGTTATGAATTCACTGAAATGCAAGGCCAAATGCTCCGTCATACTCTAGAGAAGAAATGCACGTTAAAACAGCAAAAAGACATATATTGTATAAACAGTATAAAGCCAAAGCAAGTGGGGGGAAAACCTGTGAAGTGACTAGATTTGTACTTCCCCTGCTCGCCCCTGTAAATACATTCAGGCTTTTTGGACATTACTACAGAAGCCAAATACACAGGATTATAAAATCTGCAGCATGAGGCACAGGTCACTTGCAGGTTAAAACTAGTGTAATGATGGATTCTCTGTAACTTTAAGTCTTTAAATCATTATTTGAGGACTTCAGTAACTCAGCCAGAGGTTATGGGTCTATTGCAGGAGTGGGTGGGTGAGGTTCTGTGGCCTGTGATGTGCAGGTTCAGCTAGATGATCATAATGGTCCCTTCGGACCTTAGGGTCTGTGAGACTAAAACTTTCTAAATGCTACTATAATCCTCCAAGGGATCTACCCTTCAGCACCAGTGATATCCTCCTGCTGTGGTAATCAGAGTAGGGTCTGAGGAGCCCGAGCAGCCCTTGGAGAGTCAGTTGTCTGTTGCCTTCAACAGTTAAACTGCATTAACCATTGCTTTTTCAAATCAAGAGTGGCTGCAGTTGCCACAGAAATGTTATATGATGGCAGAAGGGGAGGCAGCAGTCCACAGGATTTGCACAGCAAAGGGGAGGTGTCTGAGACTCCTCAATGAAGGTTTGGGATTCTCACTAGGAAAGCTTTGAGACTGGTTCTTCTACAAGGACATGTGCAACCATGTGACACTGATGCCCTAGTCCTGGAAAGGAAGGCAACTTGCCAACCAAAACAGAGTAGATGTAGACTATGGCACTGTTCGGTGATGAATAAGGTGACATCATGCTAGCTAACAAACTACTAATACTCCCTGATAATTTGATCCCCTTTCCAGCTAAAGAGGAGCTTGGGAATAATAAAGTATTGCAGTCAGTAAAATCCAGTTTGAATAAACTTGTTCACGGAGCCCTTATATCTTCCTAGCATTGAGGCCTATAAACACCAGACTGCACTGGCTTGGAGTGTCCTGACCAGAGTCAAGCTCACGTTTGTTACTTTTAGGATTAAAAAGAAAAATGCGGGGCATTGTAAGACAGTAAAACAGTGGCACAGCCCCTTGCCTACTCCCATTCTGCTGGGAGCAAATGCAGTTTAGATTGAGCCAAACCCCAGACTAGTGCAATGCACCATTCTTTGGAGATGGACCCTAATGAGGGCTCCCAGCAGGCAAAAGGGAATGTGAAGCCGGTATGGTGTAATGCCGCTCAGCATACAGACTGGACTCTGAGAACAGGATTGTGACCGTCCTGAAAAACACCAGTGGGTAGGTAGCTTCCCCTACGTGAGCTACCTGCATCGTGGGAAGTGTTACAGGAAAGTGATTAGAGGAGTATACATAGAGAGGTAAATGTAAAGAGTGCCATATTACACATTTTTACGTGCCAGTATATGAATTTGTAGGACCAATAACGTTATTTAACGCTGTTATGCATTTCAAATGGCTTCTTGATTACAGCTTTTAGCGGAGGCTGTTCACCTCCAGCACAGGGGGGCAGGGAGTGATTTTTCATGGGACAGATGAAGGAGGCTGGAGGTAGAGAGTAGAGCCATCCTTCAGGTCCCAGCTAGCAATCTACTCCTGCTGTAGGCCCCTAGAGCTGAAGAGGAGCCAGGCCATTGTGACTCACAGTTAGGGTAGAGAAGGTCTCAGTGTTCAGGAAAACAAAGTAAACGTGTGGGAGGCAGGGGGGGAGATACTGAATAATCATCCACGTTCTGTTTTCAGAACGTATTTCAGCATAGTTTGGGGTTGCTGACATTGCCAAAACAAAACATTTTATTGTGAGACAAAAAGTTTGATAATAGCAACCACACAGAAGTAGCGTATACGCTGAAGGCCTTGGTCCTGCTGGGATCCTATCCATCAAAGGTGGTTGTTGTGACACCTGGTCTTCACTGTCATGCTTGATACAGGCCACTAAAAGTGGTACCAACAAACACCCTGTCACAACTTGTTTCTTAAATATGCCACCCTTAAGCTAAGATCTGTAGAAGGATACAATGAAATTAATCCATTTTTGTGAGAAGCATCCCACACAATATATGCAGGGAAGCATGAAAAAAAAAAAAAGATAGGGTTCCTTAATACCTTCATTTCATGCTCAAAATTCAGTCAAATACAGAATATTCTAATCTGTCCATTTCTTTTCCTGGAAAAACTGCAGTTTTGACTCAATGTACAAGAAGCCAGAAAAGCAGAACCAGCAGCATGTTGGTGATTGATATTCTACCGCCTGATGTACATGTCAAAATTTCCAGCATGCCACTGAGAGATTGGGTGTTAATTTGTCTGCTTAGTCACAATGTGAGAGCTATACAAGTGTGAAAAACTGTAATGACAGACTAATAAATAATACTCGCCCTGTATGTGCAGCCTCTGCAAAGCTGCCCCTGCAGTTGTCTCACAGAGCTTCAAGAATGTAGCAAAATAGTTCGTTTACATTTTTCTAATGAATATTCATTAAGCTGAACAAGTCAATTAATGCTGCAGTTGCTGTTTACTAGAAAGATGAGCATAACAAAACCCAAACCCTATACACAGCCAGCCCCAACCCCTAACACTAGCCTGAAGTCAATGATTGGCAGCAAGAATCCATGATCACTGGAAAAGCCCCAATGTGAACTGTGGTTTGGCGCTCCCAAACGGCCCCACTTAAGACCTATACATACTCCCATTTGGAAGTTTGAAGCCAGTCTCTAGCTCAGTGTCCGCAACCTGTGTCAACCCTAGCCTAGCACCCAGGCAAACAACGAATATAACCTTAGCTCAGAGCCACCTAATACCCCTATCCCTGTAAGAGGGAGCACAGTCGACCTCCACCTCAGACTAGCAGCATCAACAGATCCAAACAGGAACCCTGCATGGGCCTCCTACAGACTTCGATGCTAGTTTTAGTCCATGAGCCGTATTGGCACTAATCCTAACCCAGAGTAGGCAACCAGCCTCAACCCTAATCCTAGCCCAAATTCCCCAATCCACCTCAACCCTAATCCTTACACAGAGCCCCGAAAGAACAAATCTAACCCTGGGCAGGGATCCCCATCCAGCCCTAACCCTACTTAGGACCCATAATCATCTCAAACTCCAACTCTCCCCCATAGTACCCTATCAGACATTACCATGACTATAGTTTGGGGGGTCCATAACTGACTCAACTCTAACACCAGCCTTGCACCCATACCAACAACATTAACCCAAGTCCCAGGCCCACCACAGGCTCCAACCTCATCCTAGCCTAGGGCCCAGTACTCATCACAATCCCAGCCAGGAGCCACAACCATTGCCACTGGCACGCTAATGTATGGGCCACAGCTTGTGGACCCTGCAACTGGTTAGAACTCTAATCTTAGCTCAGTGGCAACTACCAGCCCCAAACCTCATTGTGCCAGCCCCAATCCTAACTCCAGTCTGAACACACATACCAGTATAACCCTAAAACTGGCTGATACACCTCCCCCGACTCACAGGAGCTGCTATTTAACAGCTCTAACCAGGGCCCAGTCCCAGCCAGAATCCTAGCGTATGGTCTAACATTTGTCTAACCATAAGCAAGCACCTAGTTTAGGATCACCTAACAGCACACTAACCCTAGCCAGGCTGTCTACCAGCCACAACCCAAAGCCTAGTAGATGTCTGCAACTACTCTAGCAGTAACACTAGCCTGGGGCGCGGCCAACTTCAAGACTATACCAAGTGTGGGGATACCTACAAACCACAAGCACAAAGTTAGCATAGGACCTCCAATAACTATGGGGAAGCCCTTGGTCCTGAAACTAACCCTAATCACACTACCCTACTAACCTTTCAACACTAACACCATTACCCATAGGCCATAGCCATCTACCCTAACACTACCACTAACCTAAGGTCACCAAGCAGCCCCAAATTTATCCCTAGCCTAGCGCCACATGTTTGCCCTAACCCTAAGGCCACCATGACCGTAGACATAGGCCATCTAAGTTCCATGTTCTGACAGTCTCTGGGTGAAGATTATGCTTAAAATGATGTCAATAAACTAACAAATAAAAAATGTTACATGCACTGGAGTAAATATACATCCCGCAACACTCCAGTAACTTTCAAAATGAAAGCCATAGTGTGAATATTATTCCTGTTATATCTGTGTTTTGCCTTAGATGTTAGTGAGTAACGTTAGGAGGGGATCCCAAGATTCAAAAATATAAGGCTTGACAATATAAATTAAAAGAGGAAATTGTCATCCAGATGGTCATTAGATAATCTCTATAGCTCTTTAGTCTAAATCAGTGGTTCTTACAGTGTGCTCAGTGAGGTATTTCCTGATATAAAATGAAACATTTTCCTGTCCACAAAATGAAACATTACAAGAGTCAGGCACTAGCTGGGGCTGGTTGGAGAGAAGATTGGAGTCTATGGAAAGAGCGTGTGTGAACTGAAGTGCATGCTGAAAAAAATGGTCTACTTCTGCAGCAGGGTTTCATTTGGGTCACTGAGGGAGTATGTCTAACTGTTTGTTCACCTTATAAGCAATGACCTGCCAGTCACTGAAGGAAAACAAAAGACCTCTGATTATATCAGTGCAGGAATTACTGAGGGAAATTGTTTGGCCTGTGTTTTACAGGAAGTGAGGTGTACAGCCTAGCTGTTTTGCACTGCTGTAAACCCCATGTTGTATCTAGCTAGGAGCAGATCACTATCCCAGTTGATGTTGGTAAGTTTGTTCCTAGGTGGTTCCGGTAGCTTTCAGCCCAAGAACTACAATTCCCAGAATGCAGAGAGGCGGTGGAGAGAGGCGAAAGAAAGGAGGCGTGTGAGCTCTGTGAAAGAGGGAGGGGAATAAACCTTTCCTTTGCTGTTCTCAAGCTTCCTGAGTCTTCCTCGAAGGGGTTGAGGTACAAAACCCAGCTTTACTGACTTGTCTGCTCAGTGCTGCTCCACAGTGGAGATAAAAGCAGCCTGAACTTAAGAGTGAATCTGCACAACGCCATACAAGTACCATTACGGTATTTGAGTGTTTGTGGGCCCAGATTAGATTTAACAGATTTTTAAAGACACTGGCATAGGTTATGGCTTGAGGTCACATCCCCCCCTCAGGGGAAGGTGGGTGCCTCACTTAGCTCTCACCTCCTTCCCTGGTTAGCAGCAGTCCAGTGCTCCAGTCCTGGGCCATGGCATCTAGCCCTCCAGCTAGCAAGTCTGTCCACTTCCAGGGGGAATGTAAAACAGTCCAAACCAAGAGCGAAATAGTTCCAGGGCTTTGCCTCGTGCAGAGGGGGGAGCAGTCTTGCAGCCTCCAATGGCTGTCTCGGCTTCCATGCTCCTGCATGGCTAAAGGCTAAGAGCTAGTCCTGGGGATTAGCAAAAGGGGCTGTCGTATCTCCGAGAGCTCAGGCTGGCAACACTCTCAAGCTGGTCCTCAGCAAGTAACCCAGCACCCTGCACTGGGGCTCTAACAAGGCTAGTTTAGAGAGCTGCCCTCGCTGGCCTGAGTTCCTTCCATTCACAGGCCCAGCACCAGCCCCCACAAGCTGGGCAGGTGCTGCAGATTTGGGCTGCCTGCGACCACAGGAGTTCTTTAACCCCTTCTTTACCAGTGTGAGCCACCCAAAGACACCACGTTCTATCTTTTCCCCCTCAGAGTGTCACCGCAGGGCAGTAAAGGTTTCTGCCAAAGGAGAAATTTTCATTTATGAAGCATAATGGGGAAAATGATGAATTTTAAAAAAAGATCAAATGCACAAGATTTCTGTGTATTTTAGCAGTATGGGAAGTTAAGGTAGTTTGGGTGTCCTCATTCTGTATGTCCTTACTGTAACATTTTTGGATTGCTTTTAAGTTTAACCTTACCTGGGAATTTCCTCGGTTTGCACAACTTTGCATTTGGATAATGACAATGCCCGTGTAATGTATTTTACCACAATGACTAATATATACTTTCAAGCCTAACTCCTTCTTAACATGCTTTCTTTTTTCTGTGAATAATAGAAAGCCTGATTTAGTATGATACAGAGCATTCCCAACTCCCAGTGAAGTCAATGGGAATAGAGGGAGGGCAGCATCTGATAGTCCAGGCCCATAATCACAGGAATTTACCCTCGCAGCACATGGCACATTTGACAGTAGAATAAAAGGCATAACAATGAGAGTATGACAAAACATTGTCATAATTGGGGGGTGGCCTATGTTATTATGAATACTCATAATAACGTGGGCCCCCCCCCAATTATGACAATGCTCTTTCTTACAACATCTGTTATAAAGACTTGGTCTTTCAAAGTTTGGTGCATGGTATTATGATTTTTTAAAATTATTATTATTTAAGGTTATTACATTAATAATTATTCGTGGTTATTAAAATTAAATTGCAAAAATTCTTCAGTGTTCATATTTATTGCCTCAGTCTGGAAAATCCACTGTATTTTACAGACCACAATATATAAACAAGCAGTGGATAATGATTGTTCTATTCCATTAAACTAAGGAATTTAAGGACATAAATAATGTTTTGTGGATATTATAAAATTCAAAGTAATATTAATTCAGAGCATACTAGATTTAAAATTGGTTTCAGGGAAAATATTGGATGCACACCAAAAGCCATCATTATATCCGTGTCATTTATCTGATCTCAATTATCAGGTAGCCTTTGCCGCCTGTGCAATGTGAAAGGCAGAATATGAAGTATATATTGATAAAATTAAGACATCCCGTAACATTTAAGTCTCTCAGCTACAAATAAAAAAACAGCCCAGTTTGAACGTAATGTTTTTCTGCCCCTAATTTCTCATCTTTAATACCACTCAGATATGCAAACTGTTGCCAATACTTAAACAAAGACAAGCTAACTTTATCATTTCCCATGTGTAACTGATGGTGTCCACCACATGCTTTGCCCACCCCCCTGGAAAATTCTCCTTGCTAGCATTCAAAATGTGGCTTCCAACAAATTCTTTAGACTTCTCTGTAGAGTCATGATCTGGCTGCTGGATGGCCATGCTATTGTTTCTGATCTTCTATTCTGTATTTATAAATAGGAATATGAGTGTTGCAGAAAGGACACATCTCCGTTTCTTACTGCATAATTGAAGCTGGATTTGTACATGGGCATTTTCTACAGCCGTCACATGGGGCTGGATGATTTTGTTACGCATAAAACCCTATATATGACCTGCATATATTAGTCATATCAAACACAAGACTTTGGCAAGCCAGCGAAAGGGTAATCATGGCTAAATGGGGTGCCTAGCAACAGTACAAATTTAGCTCTTCTATCTACAAAAGGAGATCACCAGTCCACCTTTTCCTTTATTCTATTATCCCTTCCCACCCAGCTCCTTTTCTTCAGCCTTGCCTGGCTTCTCCAGCCTCCTCAATCTCCCCCTCCTCTCCCCTGCCCTCCAGTGCTGAGGCTGGGCACTCTTTGGTATAGTGGAGATCTTTAAACCTGTGGCCCCTTCACAAACTTGTTCACTTCACAAATGCTCCTTTCCTCAAAGGAACGATAAATATGTGGTGTGGCGATGAGGCTACACTAACCAAAGTTACTGCAGAAGAATTTTAATTCTCTTCTTGCTCCTGCGCTTCTCTTCTGGATGTTATGCCTCGTCCTCGCTACCCTTCACCCACCCTTTCTGCTTTCATAGAATCATAGAATATCAGGGTTAGAAGGGACCTCAGGAGGTCATCTAGTCCAACCCCCTGCTCGAAGCAGGACCAATCCCCAATTTTTAGCCCCGATCCCTAAATGGCCCCCTCAAAGATTGAACTCACAACCCTGGGTTTAGCAGGCCACTGCTCAAACCACTGAGCTATCCCTGCCCCCCCATCCCCATCCCCATCCTTCTTTTCCCCTATGCCTGCCGCATCATCTCACTTCTCCCTTATACTCCACCCTCCCTTCTCACACACACCCCCTTTCAAACAGTGATGTATCTATAGCCACCAGAACCAAGAAATGAATGTAACTAACCAAAACCATCACATAATCTTATTGATGTAATACTTGTCTACCCATTCCCCTACACGCTGTCTTCACCCTGTTTGCTTGGCAACCATGATCCTGCAGACAGAACCAATGGGTTGGATCCATTGCTTCAACAGAGACCCTGCTAAAATCAACCCTTCCTGGGTGCCAGGATCTCACCTTGTTATTTTGTTTGCAGACCTTATACTGTAAACTCTCCAGGACAGGAGCTGTGAGTGAAGGCATGGCCCCACTATGGGGTATGCAAAGCATGCGGTGGACACCATCAGTTACATATGGTAAATGGGAGCTTTGCCATTGCCTTCAGTGGGGCCAAGATTTGTGTCTTTTTTATGTTTTGTACGGTGCCTAGGATGCTGTAGCCCTGAACAACTGGCAGCAATCTGTGTGAGTTTTTGTCTCTGGTCCTTCATTTTACAAATGAAAAACTTCAGTTGAAATTATCAAAACAGGTTTTAAAAACTGGAACAATGGTAGATGTTGGCTAGTCACATACCTGGACCAGTTCTGGCAACAGAGTTTTCCAAGCAGCCCACAACCACGTTCAAGCATGGACTCACTAGTTTGTGAGACCAGAGTCTGGGCTAGCACAAATACAAAGTAAGAAACAGAAAACGAGTCAGAGCTATTAGTGACTGACAGAAGTTAGCGGCGGTGTAGACAGACCCTGAGAGATGTGATTACCGGCATGGCCAGGCAGACTGGCACTGGCTTTGCTCCAGCGAACATGCTAAAATTAGCTGTGTGGACATTAAGGCACCGGTGGTGGCTCAGACCCGCCACTCGGACCCAGTTGATTAGATAAGCTTGGACTTGGGTGGCTAGCCCGAGCTGCCTCCCATACAGCAACGTTCACATTGCTATTTTAGTGCACGCCTGTCTACCTTGCCAGGAATCACACCACCCAGCTGTGGTGTAGACATACCCTTACTTGAAGATGAGCAGCAATCTCCTTTCATAGCCAGTGTAACAGCAAAACTCCTGCTGTTGCCAGCTGCCAGTCGCTGCACTTACATTTTCAGCATAGTTTATGTAAAACTTAAACATCTGTTAGCAAGTGACTCTAATTTGGAGCGATTTTTCATTTGACATCATGGCAATGGAAAGCTAGTGAGCGGGAGGGAGGGATGCTTCACATAGGTGCATTAGCAGCCTGGCACAAGAGAGCACGTGAGATACTGGAAACCATTGTGCCTATACCAGACATTTATTTATTTCAGTGTCTAACAGTGAATCATTGTTACTAAATTATTTATTATGTCCATAGCATCATCGCCTGGTAGGGTGTTTTACAGAGACACAAGAGGATAAGATCACTGTCCTGAACAATTTATAATCAAAGTCAACAGGACTGCAGGATGGAGTCATTAGTTAGACAGATAACATAATGAGAAATGACAGACCAGGGGATGAAGAGAAACCGAAGAGAAAGGAAACGAGAAATGGATTTTGGGAGAGCATTATTTCCAAATGGTGGAGAGGCTGTTGACATCTCAAAATAGGCAGGCAAAACTGATACCTAAAGGTGAACTCAGAGCCAATTTACAGCAGCAGCAGGTAAAGATCATAACAATCTGTGATTCCAACCAGGATACGCTATGTCTACCCTGCCTGCCCAAAGGAACCAATTACAGAGAATTCAGATAATGTATTTTGTTTCAGTGTCATGTTTTCTTTCACTTTTTTTTAATAATAGGCATGAGGAAAGCAGGAAATGGGCATTTAAGATTAGCAGAGGAAAGTGAGCTAATGGGAGGGAGCTCTGAGGAGTGATTGGGAGGAAAAGATGGATGATGCACTTACACAATTATTACTGACTCATTAGTTTAATGCCTGTATCTTATCTACCCCCTTTATTTTCTATATCCTTCCTAACTAATTCATGTATTTCAGATAAGTGACATTTATATAAATAGCATACCTGGGAAAGTAGGATTAGAAACCTGATCCTTCAGAAATGGAAGATACAGGCTGAATATCCAGTCAACAAGAGCTCCTTTACTGGGAAATAATCTCACGATGGCTGTGGTGGATATTTAAAACCACACTGGCCAACGTATTAGGAAAAGGGCAGCCTTATACTGGCAGGGGCTGAATCAGAAGCTAGAAGGTGAATAGTCAAAGCTTTGCAAGGGAGTTTCACAATCCAAAAATTTCTTCTATTACAGAATGGACCAAAATAAAAAAAAATTAAATTTCCCCCAAACTAAACTTCTAAAAATAAATGTCAACATCCAAAAATTTTCTTCCAATTTTGACTATTTTTATTTTATATTTTATAATATAAAATTAAAAAATTGAAAGAAGCCATTTTGAAACAGAATATTGAAATGTTACATTCCTACAATTCAGAAACTTTTTTTTTTTGGCAATATTTGTTTTGTAATGAATTTTCACCAAAGGCAGCGTATTTTCACAAACGTTTCACTTTCAACAAATTTGCATTTTCTGACCAAAAAATGTTCTGTCAAAAAATTTCTGACCAACTCTACTAATTGGTATTTTCCCATCTGTAATATCTAATATTTTGATTACTGTATTGCATAACAGTATGTCTGAATATATTTTAAATAAATGTAAGAGAGATTGCAGGACCCTGAGAATTTGGCAGTTATCTCTATTGGTTTCATTCTATTCAAAATCAGACTTTCAGCCTATGAGGCTTTGGTTTCAGATAAATGGTTCTTTATGCTGCATTTGTTTGGAGCAACACTGACATTCAGTGGCCAGTTAAGGTTGGCAAGAAGTGCTAATTCTCTATGCTTTTCTGTGTATTATAGTATACGCATCCCAAGCTCACTTCCCATGAAGGGCCAGAACCTATGAGGTGCTGAGCACACCCAGAACGGAGATAAAGGTGCTGAGACCCTTGCAGGATCCAGCCTTGACAATGGTTGTCCCAACTGTGCATGAATTGTGCCGCAAATCCAGTGAGTACAGCATAGCCCTGTTCGAAAGGCTATTCCCAAAGGTATGTGGAACTTGTGTTACTCCAGGTCACGCCGCACAATCCAAAGCTTTACAGCGAACAAATGTTTTTTGTGTTTGTACAAGCTCATCCAAATTCATCTACATCGTTTTCATTTATGCTCTGGCTTCAAAGCAAACCCAGCCCAAAGCTGACATTTTTTAGGAAGGAGAAGTGCTTGCTGTAGGCTTCTGGGAGACTACGCCAAGCATATTTTAATATGATTTGAAGCTGTTCTTCAAATATTGGCTATGAATTCCAAATATGGGCTGTGCAGGCTAATTAGCAAGAACCAATCAAATTAATGAAAAGGTCACATTCTGATCTGAGGTAAATAAATAAATAGTATTTATTCAAGATTCCCCTGTACTTTAAACATTCTGAAATTTGCCATTTCAGCAAAATAGCCAATAATGCAACACAGCCAGTTATGACAGAGAGTCATCACAAATGCTATAGATTACATGTATTGATTAGTTTATCTAATCAGACACGACATAGCAGGAATAGGGCTGCATCCATTCAGTGAATGACAGATCTTGATTTTTTGTATTTATCTATCTATAGGCTTTTCTACAGACTCCATCGCTGGTAATATCTGAGCGCCTCACATGCATGCACTCATTCATAGAGCATCACAACATCCCTGTAAGGGAGTATTATCCCCACATTACAGGTGGGGAAACTGAGGCACAAAGCATTTACAGGATTTACCCACATTCTCCCAGGAGGCCTTTGGCAAGGCCAAGACCAGAATGCAAATCCCCTCACTCCTATTGCACTGCTTTCACCTTTCCTCTTTCTTCTCTCCCTGTCGAATCATAGAAATGTAGGGCCTAGAAGAATCTCAAGAGATTGTCTCATCCATTCCCCTGCACTGAAGCAGGATTAAGTACCATCCCTCAACACTTAGTCAACTGTTTAGCCTTGGTAAAGTGGGGCATCAGAAACAGAGAGGTAAAAAACTCAAGTGGACCGTGCTCCACAGCTGTCTTCATCGAGCCATGTCTGCAGTATTGTCCTCCTCCCCACCTGAACTGCCCCTTGCCATCCATCTCATCTCAGGGCATCCTTATCTGCATGGCTCAGCCCCTCACTGCTGTGCTCCGATGGGCCTTCCCGTCTCTGTCTTGCCGCACATAACTCATTATTTCCCCCCACCCTCCCAACGACCCACCCACCCACCCACACACTCTTCAAGGCCGGCTCTCCCAAAACTACAACTATGTGATTCTCCCCTTCCAGCAGCCCACAGCATTCAGTGATGCTTACACATACACACGCACGTAGAATCCTAGAATATCAGGGTTGGAAGGGACCTCAGGAGGTCATCTAGTCCAACCCCCTGATCAAAGCAGAACCAATCCCCAGTTTTTGCCCCAGATCCCTAAATGGCCTCCTCAAGGATTGAACTCACAACCCTGGTTTAGCAGGCCAATGCTCAAACCACTGAGGTATCCCTCCCCGCCCCTCACACACACATCTATCTGAATTAAAGCATTCAGGAGTGAAAGGGTTAACATTCCTTTCCTGTTTTTTCTCACACACACACACACCTGAATTAAAGTATTCAGGAGTGAAAGGGTTAACATTCCTTTCCTGTTTTTTCTCACACACATATACACACCTGAATTAAAGCATTCAGGAGTGAAAGCGTTAACATTCCTTTACCATTTTTTCCTAGAAAAATCTCACTCCCAAAGTCATGCCCCTGTAGGTCTGAACCTGGTGATGCTATTGGTTAATATGGCCATTAGGTGTTTCTAGAAAACATTTTATTCCTTTCCAATACATTATCTACTTTCACACTGTCAGCTACGTCTCTTCTGTTTTGACTGCTCCCGTGTGAAGCTGTTCTGTTTTTATTATTGACACTGCACTTAGCACACAAAGCACAGATTGAGAAATAAGATTTCCACTTCAGTTTCCATTATAATAGAGACTGCACTGATTTTACCACAGAACCATAAAAATCACAGATGAAGGCTGCATCATCTCACCCATTATCCGACCTATACAAGTACATTCCTTGCAGTTTATTCTTAAGTGGTTTGTCCAGTTCGCTTGTAAATGGCTGAAGTGAAGGGGCGTATACCACTTCCCTTGGGAGACTGTTCTATAGTCAGAGACCCTGGTGTTATTGCTCCTTTCCTCAGCTTAATCCCACTGCCCTGAGTAACAGCCCAAAACAATTCCTCTCCCTTACCAAGGAGTTACCCTTTAAATACACATTGTTATATCCCCCTCTGTAATTGTCATTGAGGCTGTGTCTACACTACATAATTTACAGCAGCACAGCTGCACCGCAAGAGTGCTTCCGGTAAGATGCTGTAAGCCAGGGGTTAGCAACCTCCAGCACGCGAGATGATTTTCAGTGGCACTCACACTGCCCAATCCTGGCCACCAGTCCAGGGGGCTCTGCTGCCACCCTGGGGTTCCGTCTGCCGGCCCTGCTCAGCCCGCTGCCAGCCCCAGGTCCCGGCCACCGGTCGGGGGGGCTCTGCTACTGGCCTGGGGTCCTGGCTGCTGGCCCAGGGCTCTGCTCCTGGCCTTGGCCCAGGGCTCTGCAGCCGCCCCCAGCTGTGGCCCACTGGCCCCAGCCTGGGACAGTGAGGGGTGCAAACAGGGGCAAGAGGGGGTGCAGCTCAGCAATTTTTTTCCCCAGTGTAAGTTGAGGGGTACTTTTGATAAAATGTCAGCTCCTAAGAAAGCAAAGTTAGATGTCCATTCATTTCAGCCTTCTTGGACAGACACATCTGGATTTATTCAAAGAAGGATCGCGCTGTTTGTGCTTTCTGTTGTGAAAGTGTTGTTTGTCTCATATCAAGTGTTCGACGACATTTTCAAACGAAGCACAAGAAAACTTTTCTTGATGAAGCAGACAAGACTGAATCAATCAAAAAGGCAGTAGCAGGATATGAGAAGCAAAGCAATGTTTTTAAATGCTTAAGTGTAAGTAAAAATCAAGCCACAGAAGGAAGTTACAAGATTGCTGAGTGGATTGCAAAAAACGGAAAGCTGTTTATAGGTGGGGAATATGTAAAAGAAGTTTTTCTCAGCAGTTCGGAGGTTTTGTTCAATGATTTGCCAAATAAAGATGCATATCTAGAATAAAAACTGCCTGTCTCTGCCAGAACAGTTGAGAGACGCATAAACGAAATGGCAGAAAACATTAACGAAGAGCAGACGACTGCATTAAAAGACACAGCAGTGTTTAGTGTTGCAGTTGATGAAAGCGTGGATATAAACGATGTTCCACATTTGGCAGTTGTTGCAAGATATTGTGCTTCTGATGAAATCCAAGAGGAACTTTGTTGCCTAAAACCCCTGCATGGCACAACAAAGGGGGGAGATATAGCGGAAACTTTTGTAAACCATTTTGAAGAACGAGGAGTTGACATCAGAAAAATATTTTGTGACAACAGACGGTGCTCCTGCTATGGTCGGAAAACAGAAGGGATTTGTAAAGTTACTTGAAGATCAAATTGGCCCCCCGACAGTCAAATTTCAATGTATCATCCATCAAGAAAAACTGTGTGCTAAAATTTCTAATTCAGAGTTTAATAATATGATGAATACAGTGGTGCAAATTGTGAATGTCCTTGTTGCTTGTTCTGCTTTGACTCACAGACAGTTTCAAGCACTGCTGGAAGAGATGGACAGTGCTTATAATGACATTCCACCTCACAGCAACATTTGGTGGCTAAGTCGTGGCAAGGTTTTGGTGCACTTCGTAAACTGTTTTGATGCAATCATGGCCTTTTTGTTGGAAAAAGGACAAAACTACTCTGAACTGGATGATGACAAATGGCTGTGTAAGCTCACGTTTATAACTGACATCACCACTCATCTAAACAACCTCAACCTCCATCTTCAGGGTGCAGGGCAAACGGTTCTGGATCTTTATGAAACCTGGAAAGCATTTCTTGTTAAACTAGCAGTTTTTTTCTCAGGATAGTCGAACTTTGACTTTCCACTACTTCCAACACATAAAAGAGCTATCGACACGTTGCACTGTCAGTGTCAATGAGATTGGAATGTACATGCAAGAACTGGGATCAGAATTTTCTGACAGATTTCAAGATTTCCAGCAATTTGGCCCAATGCTTTCTTTTCTAATTAAGCCTGAAAAGTTCAATAAAAGCGACTTGGATTTGTCTGTATTTCAGTGGATGGGTGTTGAAGATTTTGAAATGCAGCTCATTCAGTTAAAAAGCTCAGAATTGTGGGCATCAAAATTTGGAGATCTGCGGAGTGCACTTAAAGCTACTGAGAGAGATCATGGGGCCTCTATTCTGATCTGCTGGACATCCCTGCCAGTGAAATTTAACTGTTTGAAGAAAATTGCGTTTGCAATGCTTTCAGCATTTGGATCCACATACCTGTGTGAACAGGTATTTTCACACATTAAATCTGTCCTCTGTCCCTCTTGGAGCTGGTTAACAACTGATCACTCAGAAGCCTGTGTGCAGCTTAAAGTATCCAAATATGTGCCAGACATTGGAAGACTCAGAAGGAAAAGCAAGGGCAAGGATCACACTAAACTGATAAGATCTGCATTTTAATTTAATTTTAAATGAAGCTTCTTAAACATTTTAAAAACCTTATTTACTTTACATACAACAATAGTTTAGTTATATAATATATAGAGAGACCTTCTAAAAACATTAAAATGTATTACTGGCACACGAAACCTTAAATTAGAGTGAATAAATGAAGACTTGGCACACCACTTCTGAAAGGTTGCTGACCTGTGCTCTAAGCCGACAGGAGAGAGTTCTCCAGTTGTCTTAATAACTCTTGCCTCTGTGCGAGGTGGTAGCTATGTCGGAGGGGGAGCTTCTCCCGCCAACATAGTGCTGTCTACACAGATGCTTAGGCGGTATAATTTACATTGCCTAGGGGTCTGAAGTATGGTGAAGTAATTTGTAGTATAGATGTAGCCTTAGAGAAGCTACACACACAGAACCAAATTGTGCTCTCATTTGCACTGGTGTAAATCTGGGATAACTTGAACTGGGTGGGTTGAATTACTGCTTTAGCGTTTAGTTTGGTTAACAATTCTTCCTCTGCTCAAACACCCTGGTAACTCTTCCATGAATCCCCCTCCAATTTGCCAGTGTCTTGCCTGCATTGGGGCATCCAGATCTAACTTAATTCCTTCATCTATTATCTCTGGTTACTCAGGACAAAACTAAGCAGTGGATTTTTGCAGCTCAGCCTATGAGCATGCTATGCCTTACGATCCAATACTTTCACCATGGACACAGAGTCTCTGTCCCATTCTCACATTCCTTGAGCCCTGAAGCTGACCCCAGTGGAAGCTCTGAGTGCATAAGGATCACCAGGTTGCATCAACTATGATTTGATCTCCATCTCTTTAAACTAAAATGTGTATAATTCATCGCTCCCCTTTTAGCAATGCTTAAAATATCAATATAAGCACCTTTCTTTAATCACAGGGAATAACTGGTAATAAAATACTAGGTTTTTGTAATTATAGTTTGTGAATAATCATCATAGTTTATTGGTCCAAAACCACAACCGAGTCATGGAGCTGTCACTTTTCTCTGGAATAGTTCCTCTGGAATACAAGATGTTGAAAAGGGGTACTGCATCCAGCCGCATTCAAGTGCTTTCATTGGCTCTCCATAAACACGTGTGCGGTCATTCCCCACTCAGTCATATTGTCACCAGTCATTGCCACCTCAGCTCTCGCTTGATTTAAAGCAGGGGTGCCCAACCTATAGCCCACCACAGCATTTCATAAGGCCTGCAGCCTACTTAAACACAATATACTAACGGCCAATTCATTCGCATTTTGTCATTATTTTTACATCATTTTAGTTTACATAATTCTGTAAACAGACAATACTGGACATAGAGAGAGCCTATCTAAATACATACGAAACAAACTGAACTTAAAATACAAATCAATACAGGTGAGGTTAAATCTTATTAAAATATGGAGAATCGTTGGCCCACACAAGGTTGTGCTTTGCTTTATGTGGCCCTCCTGTGTAATAAGAGTTGGGCACCACTCATTTAGAGTACACCAATGTTTTCATTCCAGGTCCATGCCTGGAGGGAGTTGTTCTGAAGGAACCAGGTTCTCCAAGGTCATTGACATTTCCTGCCGTTTTGTCACTCTGTAACTTTCCCCAGAGGTATTTTAGGATAAGGTATTTTCAGAGGCAAAGCTCTTTCTGGACTTCAGCCTCTTAGGTGGTGGAACATGTCCATGCAGGGGATGTCCTGGACCATGCACCTGTTTCTGTTTCTTCTTTTTACTAAAGGCATCCCTCCTCATGGTTGGAGGTGCAATCCTTACGAGACAGTAGAAGCAGTGTACGAGTCCGTTTTAAAGTCCCTGGGGTGATCCTACAGGATTGTTTGAGTTCAGTATCAATTTTGTGTGCATGGTTTCAGGGTGATCTTACTGTGGTACAGTATTCTGGAGATGAATGACACAAGGCAGGACTGGTTCCTTGGAGTGTTTTGGTGTCAGCCAGCCCCCTATTTTGTCTTAGCCATATTCTGGAGTACACAATTTCTGAAGTTCACTTTCCTTTTCCGTTTCTTGATGCCTTGAATGTCAGCAGTCAGGCTAATATGACCTTTAGGTACAATGGATGTTCACAATGCTGATTGTACCATCCCACAATATCCAGAGTTTGTGCTTGGTCCGATGGTGTTTCAGGTAGAAAGCGCACACTTTTGCCTTGCTAGGATTGGCATTCAGGAAATATGTGTGATAGTATTTTCCAAGTATGGTTTGTGAACCAGCTACAATACACTCAATGTCCTCAAATCTTTCCGACTAAATAGCAAAGAAAAGATCATCTGCATAAATGAATTTTCTCATATCAGGGAATTCTGGTTGGTAATTATGTGTAAATATCAAACAGCATTTGTGTAAATATTAAACAGCAAGGGATACGGCACAGAACCTTGGGATAGTACATTCTATTGCGTATGGCATCAACTTTTCTGATGATCCATCTTGAAAAAGAAACATTGATTGTTGAGCAGGAAGGAGATGATTTGGGCTATCTTGCTATTTCTCAAAATTCTTGCCAATATCAACAGACGTGCACAACAGTTCAGTGTCGTAAGCAACCAACAGATCAACCAAAACAGCCCCTGTAATTTTACGTTTCAAAGCCATGTTGAATGTATTTAGTTAGGTTTACAACTTGGCCATAGCTTGAACATTCTGGGTAGAAACTAGCTTGGTCATCAATCAGCTGCCCTTCCACTGCGGGAGCTATCATTATCATGAAGCTAATCATAAAGCTTGTAGGTTGAGGTGCGTTAGGATACTGGGTGAAAACTTTGCAGAGTTAGGGTCTTTATGTGGTTTTTGTGGTGAAATCGCTTTGGCCTGTCTCCACAATCTGCATTGTCTCCATGCAGGAATTAAAGAAGTCAAGCAGCCACTTCTGTGCTCTCATTCCCAAGTGTAGTAACTGTTTGCTAGTTATACCATCAAGAACAGCTCCCTTCTCACATGTCAGGTTTTCATGACTATTGTCAGCTCCTCATTGTTGAGCTGCTCGTTGTGTACTTCACTGCCTCTGTGGAGAGAGCAACGTTCCTGCTTGACTTGGTTCGTTCTGCACTTTTGGGGCCGGTTTAGCATTCAGGATGAGTTGGTGCTTGACTTGGTTGGGAGAGACTGTGGTGATGTGCTTTGGTTATTGTCCATCAGGGTTCAGCTTGAAAATAGTGGCTCATCTTTCTTGCTATTATGGCAAGGTTTGTTGTTTCAATCAGCTCCCTCCAGTGATTGTGCACCTCCTTTCTAATCTCTGTCATAAACACGGAACAGATCCAGGTCAAACAAATGGGAATATCTCGTACATTGTTGGCTTGTCTGTTCTGAAAACCCAGGTACATATAGTGTTCAATATCCTCTAGGGATGTATTTTTGGGCAGTCTTCCACACCAGTGAGGCAAATTCTCCATAGTGCCCATGTGTTGGAGTAATACGACAGCTGGATTCATCTAATTCAAAGTTTGTGAATAATCTGTTGGGCTTGTTTTCAGTAGAGATGGGTGAGCACAGCAATAAAGTATTGATGAATAAAACCCATCTGTTTGTTTCACAAATGTTTGCAGACTCTTTGGACAAGATTTTCAAAGTGACTAGTGATTTGGGGTTCCCAGCCTGTGATCTCTTAAAAGGGCCCAATTTGCATAGGATGGGTGTTCAGCATTTTGTCAAAATCAGTCCTCTTTAATGCATGTCAAGGTGGGCACCCATAAGCAGCACCCAAAATCATTAGTGACTTTTGAGAGTCTTGGCCTTACTTCACTGATTCATGAGCAGACAAATGAGTTTTCCGTTGTAAAAATGTTTCCAGAAAAAAACAGCATTGTGAATGTTGAGTGACTGAATAGTCACTACAGCATTTGAACCCATTTTGCAGCCATCTGTGAAAAGATCTTTACATTGTCTGCACAATAGATACAAATTACAAATGTTTATGGATAATTTGGAAACAGAAAAAGGATCATTCCTCCTGATTGTAAAGTTTAGGTCATCCAATCAAGGGAAAGATGCTAGCATGTGATCAATCAAATAGAAAATCCCCATGGTGACCAATTCGCAAACAAACCATAGGCTAACATCTGTGCGCAAATTAGGCAAACAATTGCGTCCAGCAAATTAATTAATGAAAATCACCACCTGATCAAAGACACTGTGACTGCACTTTAAAAGTTTCTTCCATTCTGAAAGACTTTATCTGGTTCAAAGATATTCCCAAGACATAAAATTCTGCATACATGGAGAAGTCTCACAACCCACAAAAACATCTTAAATGTCTCCACTGTAAATCATGAACAGAAATATGGGCTAAATTAATTTGATAAATTGTTTGTAGCAAATAATTCAGATAGCTGTAGTTCATCCAGACAGCTTATGTAAAGTGAAATGTCATCAGAAAAGAAGTATTCATGCTGTGAATCTAATTGACCAAGTTCATGCCTGATGAAACTCCATCAGTTTCACTAGTGTTAAAACACAGAGGGATTTTTCCTTTTCCTTTCAGTGAAATACACATTTTAAACTGCAGATGTTTATGCTAGTCAGCATGTACAAATACTAAACAAACATCAGTGTAGCTTCATAGAAGCACCTTATGCGCCACACCTTTACTTCAACCCATAACTTATCTTCTGCCTCAGCTCCATCCCTTAATGAAGTTATACTCATATAATTTAGGCCCTACTTCATTCGCAATATTGGAAATTGTGGATCCCGCAATATTAGGCTTCCACCACAATTTTGATTTTAATTAATATCTCAGTATGGACAAGTCTTCACAAAGCAAAGACAGGGCATGAAGCAGATCACTGTAGCGGGGTGTACTGCATCATCATTCAATGTCTGCAAAATGTAAAAAGCCAAAGTAACTGGACTCGATTTCTACAGCAGTTGTGTTAAGACTTTTAGTCTTTTGAATTTTATATTGTATTCGTCACTTTTTTTTTTTAAAATGAATGTAACAGTATTGCAGCAAAATGTCTGGTTAGCAAAAAAATTAGCAGGTATAACATAATACTTGAGAGTTTTTATTGTTCCGGTAATTTTTTCTTAAACAAATAGGTCTACTCTGGCTTTTCCAAATTGCTGCTCTTAATAAAGGCCCATTATTACTTTTCCGTGTCTTGTCCACACTCAGCCACAATTATTTGAAGATCATCCCACGATTCAAGTAGGGCCTTACATATCATCCTGTCTGTAGCAAATACAGTTCAGTATGTTTCCATGGGGGGGAAAAGCTAATATCCTCAGAAGCATGAATTCCTTATACTCACTCACCTAGCTGTGTGCAGGATCATGCTGGATGAGGGGATGATGGGAGCAAAATAGAAATTTGTCTTACACTTTTTTTTAAAGGAATTGGCAACAATATTGATAAATGTGTGAAATGCATGAAGGCAAGTAACTTTTTGGTTCGACGTGATTCACGTTGATCTCAGTGGCTAAGTTCCCCTTTCATTCAAAACATGATTTATTTAAAAGCTTTCAATTTGGCGTCTTCATTCCCTGGTTAACTGACTTTTTGTTCAAACCTCTACATAACAGAATATTGAGCATTTTAATCTAAGTATCTCTTTCTGGTAGAACAATCCTTAGAAATCAGTTTGCTCTGATATGGCTGAATTTTATACACACGGCTTTGTGAGCATTCCACAACCTTATTTTCCAAACCAGTTCAATAAAGACTGATTTCCCTGTGCAGATCTAAATTGATTTGAATTGATTTAACTAATAGTCTTCAATTACTCCCTTTATCAGCGCACACCACCAGGAAACAGGAAAGCCTGCTGATGCTTTTTCAAGTATGAATGAGAGTTATGAACTGTTTTAACTCAGGTAAGCACAATTAAGCCAGCAAAAATTCAATAGCAATTTAATTTCCCTGTTGTACATCTAAGGCAACCATACAAAAAATGATATGGAATAAACAGTTTGCAGGCTTGATTATTAAAGCAAGAAATTGAATCTTGGCTGGTAGTTATCCCTTACTGTGAAATATTGAGACGAGAATATTTATAAAGTCCATATAGGCATAGTCTACATGTAAAGGAGAGTACTACAGTCCTATAGATAATTATATAGATTGATAATTCTGCTGAGGATGACGACATGCTATCAGAACTTTTTTGTTTATTTAAAATAATCTATAGCACCCACCTCCACATTTATGGTTCATATCTTACAAGTTGCTGAGTCCTCTCAGTTCCACTGCAGGGCTTCATAGGATCCTTTCTGGCGTAGCAGTATCTGCTAAATAAATTATTCCAGTTGAGGGATTGTGACTCTCTACTATTAGACCTGGTGTGGTCTTCTAAAAATAGGGGAAATTCCACCAGCACTCTGGCAGCAACAGTTGTAGTTCCCACTATTTTTAAAAGGTCATGATAGTTCTGAAGTGACATGAGGAAAATGGACGGTCGACGTTTCCTATTTTGATTTAGAAAAAGTACATATTTCAGTGAGATGAGGATTGTGGGAAACTGTAGCTGACAATTTTAGCTGGGCTCTCACTTCACAGATGCAACAAGTCCCTTTCCTCTTACTTTCATTGCATTTTTAATAACCTGTCACTAACAGTGGGGCTAACACCAGAAGTTTCCGAGGAAGGTGCCTGAAACCTGAAAGCAGGGAGATTATGTGGGAAGGTTTCTTTCAGTGAAAGGATCTTAAACTGTCCTGATCCCTAATAGTTAGATGGGCTTGAACTCTGGAGTCTGAGATTATATACCCCTTCCAAACTTTGTTAGCATGAACTCTTAACAATGCTGGATATTCTTGCTATCCATAAATATGTGCAATCCCTCTGACTCTTGTGAAACTCTTGGTCTTACCTGCATCCTGTAGCAATGAGTTACACAGATTACTTATTCTTGTGTGAAAAAGTATTTTCTTTTCTCAGGTTTCAATTTGTCACTGCTCAATATCAGGCAGATAAGGAAGGCAGGGAAAAGGACACAGCATACAAGCAGAATGGTCAGGTGAATGAATGAAACATACCATATTAGTTGCTCTGTATTTGTCCTTTCTCCACTCAGTATAAACTATACCCAGATGCCCCTCTGTCCAGTCATTCTTAGTTCCCTTTTAATTGTAAAACATACAAAAAACACTTCATTAAAAAGCTACGGTTGTAAAGTCAACTCCTTGAGTACTATTTGTCCTGCGCACTGAAAGAGGCAGGGGTCCGGTGGGAAAAATAGGATGTCATCATGTAATTAGAGACTCTCATAATGCACACCCAAAAGGAGGACAAATTAAGGTTCCATTTTTAAACAACCTTCCATCTGGCATCTCCTAATTTTGAATGCTTGGCTTTGCAATTTAATGTACTTGGGCGGGGGGGGGGGGGGGAAGGAGTGCAATTTCCCAAATTTTAAAAAGACAAATTCCATCATGTGGAACTATATTGACCCCCCACACGCATTGTCAGGACTGAAATCTTTAGATCAACAATACAAACCTCTACCCCACATGAGCTAATGGAGTTAATGGTAGCCGTAGTAGGGTATTATACCAGGAGGTATGGGTGTTATTCCCCTGCTCCTCTAAACATACTAGTACTAGGTCTCACAGAGCTAGTATGAGCATTTAAAAAATGGCAGTATAGTCACAGGATTACCGGTAGCGGCAGCATGGCTGAGCTATGCCGAGTATATACCCACTCATTTCAGCCGGGTGTGTACTTAGCCAGGCCTCCACTGCTACTACCAGTGGTACTGCTATTTATAGTCGTGCTAGCTTGACGAGAGCTACTGCAAGTCTGTATATCTCACGTGTATCTCCTAATGTAGACATAGGCTGAGAAGATCAGCCACTAGACGAAGATAAGGTACGTTGCGAGTTGGTTTCACAGCTATGTGCTAGACAATGGAGGAACATTGGGAGTCATAAATCCCGAGTTCTATCCCAGTTTCTGGAGAAGAGTTAATTCTAGTCATGATAGGCTCTTCTTTTCACCCCTAGCAAAGCCCCCTCCCCAACCTGCCCCATTCCCACTCAGCTTGTCCTTCTCTCGTCTCCTCCCCCACCCCACCACTGTTACTCCTCTCTGCAGTCAGATAAGGCTGCTTCCACCTCCTTCATAATGCTGGGGCACCAGCAGGACAGGGCATTGAAAGCACAGGAAAGACCCTTTCTGCTGTCAGTTATGGTGTCCAGCAATGGAGGTGCCCCCAGCAGCCAGAAGGGGGAAGTGCTGCTCTCAGCGAAAGCCTAGAACATTCAGGGAAACCCTGGCGAGTATGTACAGAGATTGTCAGAGGGCCACCTGTATCTTCCCCTTTGGAGCTGGTCTATCTTACTTCTTGCCTTCTTTAAAGGGTCTCCTTGACTGAAGAAGCAGAGTGTGTCAGTATCTTCAAGAAACAGATAGCTCAGTGGTTTGAGCATTGGCCTGCTAAACCCAGGGTTGCGAGTTCAATCCTTGAGGGGGCCATTTGGGATCTGGGGCAAAAATTGGGGATTGGTCCTGCTTTGAGCAGGGGGTTGGACTAGATGACCTCCTGAGGTGCCTTCCAACCCTGAAATTCTATGAATTTACTACACCTATTTAAAACTGAGATTTTTCACTTTATAAAGAAAACGATTGTGCCTTGAAAAAGTGACCTCCAAGGTTCTACCTTTCCACACTGCAACGAACAATGTGGGACAGAATGTGCACCACCACTCTTTTCCCATTCTTGTAAATGGGCGTTTCTTTCACAAGCCATATTTTCCACATTAATTAGAAAACTGGTCTTCCTTTTGATCAGTTTATAGGAGCAACTTGGGGAGAAAATTTTAGGGGGAAATGACACTTGCATGAAGGGAGGGGGTGAACTGGAGTTTCCCAAATTGGAACTTATCTCTGGGGAGGGAGTGGGGGAAAGAGAGAGAGTGTGTGTGTATGTGCATGTGAGAGAAACAACTGCCAGTACCTACACATACTACAAAAATGAAGGGGGCCTTACTAAATGAACAGTCTGGTACAGTACCACCTGTCTGGTATTAAGGGCCAGATCATAATCCCATTAAAGTCAACAGCAATGCTCCTATTGACTTCAGTAAGATTAGGATCAAGTCATAAAGAAAGGAAATACCCCTTCAAAAAGTGCATATTCAGCACATTCTCAATCAAGCAATAAGGTTTCAAACAGACTTTTCCTCCCTCCCATGGACAACGTAAAGGCTCCCCTTAAACCTCTCAAATTAAGACTATTAAACAAAGTTTAAGGGGCAGCAAATTGGAACCTTAATTTCACTTGACTAGGAAACTGGAAAAAACTGCCATTGATTTTAATGGGCTTTTGATAAGGCCCTAACTGACTTAGAAAAAGATGTAAACTCAACAGTGATTAAATTTGCAGAAAACAAAATGTAAGGCAGTAATACACAAAGAGGAAACAAGCTAACTGGGACGTAATCCGGAGAGGTTGTAACGATGTGCAGCATGAAGGAAGATTCAGTAAAATATAAAAAGACATCTAGGGAAAGATTAGTACTTCTCAACTTATTGAATTCCATATTTAGGACTAATGTTGGGTAGTGTATAGTAAGGGCCTGATTCAAAACCCAGTGAAATTAAATGGAAGTGTTTATACAGATTTTGCCGAGCTTTGGACCAATCTAAATAAAGCTGAGGGGCACACACTGAACAAGGAGAATAAAAACAGCTGCCTTATTCACTCAGCATCTTCCATCCCGGGCTCTGACTCAGTCTCATTGACTGTGAAGGAAAGTGGGCGATAATGTAATGAGAGACTATTGTAATGTGCACTAGGGGGCAGGAGTTAAGGTTGTGACAGCAAATTTGTCATTGTCTGATTTGAGTGCCTCACTTGTGCAACCTCACCGTTCTTTCGGTGCAGCTTTTTTTTTAAACTGGAGTTTTATATACATAGCCTTCCCATCCTGGTGCTTCTGACTAATAAAGCATGTAAACTTTTGTCTTAGATTTGGAATCTGAACACTGAAGTACATGGACAAACATTTTTATGGTAAGAATTTAAGACTCTTAATCCATAATTATACAATTTAAAAATTGTATCAGCAGAGATACAAAAGGGTTATCCTTACATCAATTACACTGTTCTCCGTTCTCTCCTCTCACATCAATAGTTATTTTCATTCAGCCATTTTGATATTTCTACATATCAGTATCGGTGTATTTCTGTAAATATTTACAATATTTTGTTAAGTTAGCATTAATTATATTTTAAAGTAGTTTAAAAAAAACCAATAAAGCAACTGAAACTATCTGTGTCCTTGAGTTGAATTGTGTCACCGGAAATGTCACTTAAATTTAAAAAAAACAACGTTTAAACACATTTGCTAGAGTATTAAACAGAATATGTCTCAAAGACCTCTAACACCAGGTTTTTTAAACTATGTAGTATCAGAGGAAGGTCACTAGATTACTGCTATTACTAACAAGATCCTGTTCTTATTACTTTATTAGGATAATGAACTAGTTGTTGTACTTATTCATTTTCTGATTTTACAAATTTAAGGGCTAATCCTGCAAATTCTTACTTTCAGGAAAGTGAGGACTACTCTGTTAGGTAACAGTTATCAGGCTGAAAAATAAGGGACCAGACTTACAAAGCATAAAATATTTCTTTAATACATTCTGCTGAAGTAAGAACACATTTAGATCCCCACGTATAGGGGCTGGAAAAATATTTAAGATGGACAAGAAAAGAGGAAATTTAGGTTAGGGTGTTTTTCCTAATTCACTGTAAAATTAATTAGTGGACTTCCTTGATAAAGGATGTTACTGAAATAGTATCATTAAAGGCATTCAAAACCATAATGCAGATTTGTGATTTCTGTGCCTGATCCACAATGGATAGACAGGATCAAGCGCTAGCACAGGGGGACACACTAGATGACCCAGGTCTTTTCCAGATGTGTATGAAATGATTTGTAAGGCAGACCAACTGAAAGGGGATTTAGTCATAGTGGAAGAGGTTTAAGGAAAGTAAGCTAGCTCACACTGACTAAAACTGAATTTTGTTAGCACTACCTTTGTCAATAAAGCGACAACACAGACACAATGATTTACGACCCATTGAGAAAACTATTGTTTATTTAGAAAAAAGGTTACACTGGTAGAATTCAGCAGATAAAAAAAATTCTCTTTTTTAAAAATGTCATTGTGAAACTTTTCAGACTAAAGTTCAGCGATACAAAGCTCCTGTAGCTGTAGAATTGAAACCTAATTTATTTCATTTTTGAAGAGAGTATTTTCCAATTTATCTAAAAACATCATGACAAACAAAGATGTGGCAAGGGACAACTGAGTGCAGGTTTGGGATTTTTTTTTGTTTTGTTTTGTTTTTTTTAAACAGCTCAATGTTGTACACATAATATACAAATAATTCCTAAGCATTGCATGAAAACAGTGCTCCCACTTGGTTTTTAGTGACTGATATTAAAAACAGGCTAAGTAATAAATAAAAACTGAGTTTAAATGAGGTAAATTCAAAAATGGTTCAATAACTGTTTATTTATGGTTTTCAGACACCTAAAAGAATGCAGTTCAGATTGAAAGAATCATTAAACTCAGGCAGTATTTAGACAACCTAAAGAGGAACTCTGTACACATGAAACCTTATTTGCACTATGGCAACTGTTTGCAGCACATTGTGCTAAAATATGGAATAGGTAACACTTTCAGCCAGGTACTGAAAATAAATGTGAGAAACTAAGCAACAAGTTAAAATACAGTAATGTACAACTCAACAATTAAATGTTCAGCATGGGGGAAATAAAGCAGAGAACTGAATAATTTAAGGAGATGCAGATGGGTCCTCTTCATTCACAAATTTCTGTGCAATCTATACTCTTGAAAATACATTTCTGGTCACAGCTGGATATCTTCCACTTTCAACCTCACCTACAACAAATACATATGCCAATGCAATTAGATGTCATTTCTAAAGAATCAGAAGATTCAGAACTTGTTAGAATTTATTTTCATTCACAGTCCAAACAATGAGGGTGGAAAAATACCATTTTAACTGGCTACTCTGATTATCTTTAGATTTTACAGACAATTACTTCAATTTCCTACTTTGTAATGAGAACTACACTAACACACACAATCAGGCACTGGGGATTATAAATAAAAATAACGGAAAACTCTGTTTAATAGATAAAAATTCAACAAAAACAAGTATTGGAAAAAGTGAAATTCAACAAGCTGTTGTATACTATCCCAAGAAGATTAACATGTCTAAATGAGAAATAAAAGCAATGAATATAAAGCAATACACACATTATGGAGAATGTAATAGAAGAGGTTGTGCAAGCAGCAGAAATGGAATTAGCTGCCACAATTCTGTGTTGCTCTAAAAAGCACTTTTGCACACTTACCCCGCAAATAAAGGAGAGTAAGGTGAATGTTATACCAGATGCCCCTTAATTTACTGCAAGAAATAACTGGATGTGTATTACCTAAATGTGTAAAAGAAGATTACTCATCCTGTTCTTTGAGATTATGTCCCTGTGGGCGCCTTTGATCAGAGAATTTCAGCAGCAGTTCTTGTCTGGTCATGCATGCGCTCTCCCCGTCTCATGCTGTTGTCAGCACCTATCTAGTGCAGCGCGATCAGACCTCCCACTCAGTTCCTTCTCCACCCGAGGCCACAGATTGAACTCCAAAGTAAAGGGGAGGAGGGTGGATAGTGGGGCACCCACAGGGACACCATCTCAAAGAACCTCAGTTACTGCACAGGGTGGGTAACCTTTTCTTCTTCAAGGAGTGTCCCTGTGGGTGCTCCACTTCAGGTGACTGCTGAGCAGTGGCCCTTGATGGACAGAAGGGGCTTCGGAGTTGTGCAGGTAATTGATGATATTACTGTAAGTCCTACCAATGCGCCTGATCTTGAGCTCTGATCTATTGCACAGTGTTTTGTAAACATGTGCGTGGATGCCCAGATGGCCACTTTACATATGTCCATGATCAGCATGTTGTTGAGAAAAGCTACTGAGGTTGATAACGACCTGGTAGATAGAGTTCGGATACTTAGGTGGGGGTTGTATGTCATGTTGTTTATAGCACAGGTGAATGCACCCAGAAATCCATTTGGACAGCCTCTGCTTGGAAATGGCAGAACCTTTAGATTGTACTGAAGTTGAAATAAGTCTTGATGACTTTCTGAAGGTCTTGGTTCTCTCAAGGTAGAATGTTAATACGCATCTGATATCCAGGGTGTATAATATGGAGTCCCATTTGCTCCCATGGGGTTCAGGGAAGAACGACGGAAGATGGATTGGTTGGCTCAGGTGGAAAGAGGAGAGTACTTTAGGTAAAAATTTAGGGTGAGGTCTTAGAGTGACCTTATCTTTGAAGAAGATGGTATAAGGTGGGTGTGCCATGAGGGCTCCTAACTCTCCCACTTGTTGGGTGGACACGATAGCGAATCAGAATGCAACCTTCATCGACAGATGTGTTAGTGAGTATGTTGCTAATGGTTTGAATGGGGCTCCGGTAAGACAGCGTAATACCAAGTTCAAGCCCCAAAGTGGAGTAGGCACTCATATTTCAGGGTAAACATTTCTAATGCCCAATAGAAATCGTTTAGTGGTAGTGGCAAATATAGATATTAGGGATGTAAAATATTAAACCGTTATCCATTAAGTACTAGTCTTACTGTTAATATATTGCAGTTAACATTTAAAACACATTGGTAAAATAGTTTTGTGACATTGTAATACCTAATGTGCACATGAAAAAAGCCACAGCAATACCAGCAAATATGTAGCAATTGGGTTGTGTAACCTCGTGATTAGAGCTTTGATCTGCAGTTCTACAAACCGAAAGTATGGCAGAACATGGAGGAATATATCAGTATTTTCGATTTATGTGGGTTTACATAAGTCTGTTTTTGTTGTTAGTAAACACACTTGATAAAGATAATATATACATGGGGTTAATTGTGAACTTGTTAATGATTAAATGGTTAACAGATATAATTTTAATAGTTTAAACGGGTACTTTTAAAAACGATATTTACATCCCTAATCAATATCCTGTCTACCTTGGGTTGAAAAGCAGTAATAGCGACGACGTGTATTCTAAGCAAATTAAGAGATAGACTGGAATTTTTTAGTTCCAGCATGTTTTCTAAAATAATTGGGAAGGGAGCGGTAACAGGTTGGACTTGTTTGTTTTGGCACCAGATGGCAAATCTCTTCCATTTATGCTGGAAAGTATTCCATGTGGTTGTCCTCTTCCTGTTTACCAATATGTCTTTCACCAGTTCCGAGCAGGTTAGTTCATTGTGCTGGAGCCAGGTAGGAGCCATGCTCTCAGGTGAAGGCTCTCCAGATTTGGGTGGCAGACCTATCCTGCATCCTATGAGAGAAGATTTGGAAGAGTGCACGGTGCAAGTACCAAGTTTGTCTGGGCCATGTGGGGCCTATCAAGAGGATTTTGGCCTTTTCAGCTCTTATTTTGCGTATTACCGTCGATAGCAAGGGAGAGCTTGAAACATGTATAGGATATGCATGTCCCATTTGAGGAGAAAGGCATCGCCCAAGGAACGGGAGCCCAAACCTGCTCTCGAGCAGAACTGCAGGCATTTGTGATTCTGGGAGGTCACAAAAAGGTCTATGGATGGGTGACCCCAGCATTCAAATATGCTCTGTAGGACCATGTTTAGTTCCCATTCATGGTCCTGGGAGAATTCCCTGCTTGATGTATCTGCTGTGGCATTTTGATGTGCTGGGAGGTACGAGGCTGAGATGCTGACGTGCTGGATACACCAATTCCATAGTTTAATGACTTTGGTGCATAGGCAGTGCGACCTTGCCCCTCCCTGCTGGTTTGTATAAACAGGCAGGCAATGTTGTCTGTCATTACCTGTATAGTCTTGTGTTCCTGATCAATGGCAGAAAGTGTAAGCACATGTTGCGAACTGCTCAGAGTTCCAGGAGAATTATGTGTAACAGAGTCTCAATGGGAGACAACCTGCCCTGAATTGTGTGATGTTGTAGATGGGCCCCCCAATCTATCAAGGAGGCGTCAGTTGTGAGAATCATTGAAGGTGGAGTCTGTGTGAAAGGGACTCTCATGCACACATTGTTGGGTTGTGTCCACCAGTGTAGCGAGTCTTTGACTTTGAACAGCATTACGAACAGTGTCTGCATTTCTGTGGTACATGGTTCTTAGCCAGCCCTGAAGGCAGCACATGTGAAGACGCATGTGTCGTACCACGAACGTGGTTGCTACCATATGGCCTAGTAGTTGGACGTAAGTCCATGCCAATATCTGTAGGCTGTTCAATACGGTGGAGATCAGACTGGCTATCATGAGAAATCTGGTCGGTGGTAGTGACACTTTGGCCTCTAGAGCACCAAGATATGGCCCGATGAAGTCCAGTTTCTGCACAGGTGTTAGTCTTGATTTTCATGTGTTGATTTGTAGTTCCAGCTGCAAGAAGAGAATGATTGTCATCTGCATAGTGCCTATGGCATCTGCCAAGGTGGGTGCCTTTAACAGGCAATCATCCAGATAGAGAAAAATGGTCACTCCTTGTTTGTGGAGGTATGCTACCACTACCGGGAACACTTTGGAAAACAACCAAGGTGCTGTCGACAGGCCAAATAGCAGAACTTTGTATTGATAATGTTCTGTCCCCAAAGTAAACCTGAGGAACCTCCTGTGCATGGGATGTATGGTTACATGAAAATAGGTGTCTTGAATTGAGGGTCAAAAGCCTGTTCCCCTGTTCCAGTACGGGTATTATTTTTGCTAATGTGACCATCCTGAACCGTTGGACCCTTATGAATTTGTTTTCTGAAGTCTAAGATAGGCCTCCATCCTCCATTCTTTTTCTGGGTTAAGAAGTAGTGGGAGTAAAAACCCTTCCCTTTGTGTTGTGATGGTACGTGTTCCATGGCACCCAGTTGTAGTAAGTGGTTTACTTCTCGCTGTAGAAGGTGTTCGTGAGAGGGGTCCTGAAGAGGGGAAAGGAAGGGAAGGTGGGATGGAGATGAATGGTATTGTATAGCCTGAATGGATTATCTCCAGAACCCATTTATCCATGGCGATGGATTGCCATGCTAGGTAGAAAGGAGCCAACCCATCTCCAAAACAGTGGATGGTTAGTGATGGTGTCAGTGCTGAAGAATGGGGGAGGTCTTTTGGGTCCTCAACCAAACCCACAAAATTGTTGTTTTGCAGAGGGCTGGAGGGATGTTGATGATTGAGCTGGAGGTTGGCAATGCTTTGGAGGCCTCTGTCTTTCGGTGTCATAGTGCCTCTGTTGTGAGGTATACAGGACAGACCTTGTGTGCTGAGTGGGGTAATATTTACCCTGTTTTCTTTTTGATGCAGATGTGTATATAAGGGCAGCAGAGCGTCACCCTTGAGTCTTACAGGGTGTGAAGCGACTCATCGGTTTTTGCTGCAAACAGCTTCTGGCCATTGAATGCGAGGTCCTCGACGGTGGATTATACCTTCCTTGGGAAGCTAGACAGGTGAAGCCACAAAGTCCGGCACATAGCTATGGCGGTGGCTGTGGAGCACGCCACTATATCGCCCACATCTAGAGAGGTCTGTAAGGCGGTTCTGGATAGGAGCTGGCCCTTTGAAATTATGGACTTAAATTGGTCTCTTTTGTCCTCCGGTATGATGTCAATAAATTCAGTGACAGGTTTCAGAGTAACAGCCGTGTTAGTCTGTATTCACAAAAAGAAAAGGAGTACTTGTGGCACCTTAGAGACTAACCAATTTATTTGAGCATAAGCTTTCGTGAGCTACAGCTCACTTATGCTCAAATAAATTGGTTAGTCTCTAAGGTGCCACAAGTACTCCTTTTCTTTTTGTAAATTCAGTGAGTTTGGAGTAATTTGTGGGGTCGTATTTTGCCATGAGGGCAGCATAATTGGCAATCCAGAGCTGAAGAGTGGCAGATGAATAGGCCTTGTGGCCAAAAAGATTCAAACCTTTCCACTCCTTGTCGTATCGAGTGGATCTCAGTTGTTGTTGTCTGCCTCACTGGTTGACAGCATCAACCACTAGTGAATTTGGTGCGGGGTGAGAAAAGAAGAAGTCTAGTTCTTTAGAGGGAACATAGTACTTCTTATCTGCTCTCTTGCAGGTGGGCAGTATTGTAGCTGGGGTCTGCCATGTTTTTGGCCAGTCATTTATGGGAAGCGCAATTTTAGATTAGAAGGATGTATGGAGAATGCCCAGTAGTTTGTGCTGGGACTCTGGGAGCTCCTCTAGAGGAAACTCTATGGTATCAGTGATTCTTTAAAGAGTTCTTGAATGCATTTAAAGTCATCCACCGCTGGGGGTGGCGGTGGCATTGGCATTATGGCCTTGTCCAGGGATGAGAAAGAAATGTTGGTGATGTATCCTGTTCCTGGGTTTCCTCCTGTTCTTCAAATGCTCTCCTCAGGGGGCTCTGAAAGTGCAGCAACTGACAGTGGTGAGGAAGCTCTAAGCCTCTTCTTGTATGGGCTTGGAGTCTAGGGTAGTCTCCTGTACGTCCCCCAGTAGGGCCACTGAGTGGCGAATGGTGTCAGCCCTGTGATAGGTTTAGACTGTACAGGTGGACTCAGTGCTGCAGTAGATTGAACGGGAGAGAAGTGCTGAGATGAGAAGGCAACTTCCTCCTCAGTATCTTCTTCCTCACTATAGAATGGAGGAGCCAGTGGTGAAGTGGGCTGACGTGGTGCTGTGCATGCCAGAGAAACATCAGTGGTGGAAAAAGGTGATTCAGGCATCGGTGAGACATGAAGGTCCGTCTGATGTAGGAAGAGGTGCAGTGCCGATGGTTTCGGTACGGAGGTGGTCAGTGCCAACAGTGCTCTTGTAGTCGCAGTTGTCGGCGCTGGCCTTGGAGCACTCTGAGTTGTTGGGACAGGAGGTGGCGCCATAACTTCCATGGAGCGTATCAGTGCTGCATCTTGAGGCACCTCTTGTCAGTGCAGTAGCGGAGGAGGTAGGTTTACTTAGGGTCACTGGTTTTCACGGTACTCGTGGTACCAGACGATCCTGGTGCCTTGTAAGTACTCAGCCACAGTATGGTTGGTACTAAGGATGGGGAGTGGGCCAGGGAGTGCTTCCTTTTTGGCGGCTCCTTGACAGAAGCTGAAGCCCTTTTCCTCATTGCCTTTTGGAAGAGTGAGCCTTCCACTGTGATATGGGTGAAGTTGCTGGGGAAAACTGTCCAAGGGAGGTCGGCAGACCTGGATCAGATGCTGGGTGCAGAGACTTCTCCATTAACAATAGTTTGAGGTGTAGGTTTTGGTCCTTTCTGGTGTGAGCTTCATGTGTCTCCCCTAGGCATCGGACACTCAGAGTGCCCATCCAAAACGGGATCGCCTCTCAGCAGGAAAGGCAGTACTTGAAGACCAGTGAATTGGGCATGGCTCAAGTTATAGTGGTTCAATCCTAACGATGAACTCTATCTAAGTGAAGGGGTATTCAAACCTGGAGTAAAGGGGGAAAGGAAAAACAAAATTAAAGAAAATAAATGGGGAGAAAGGGATATGTAAACCTAACGAGGGTACTAAAGACCTATTCTAAACTCTAAGTTTAGCTATCAGTCTTAACATTGCTGGGAACGCCACGTCAGACTGAGGATGGTTGAGAAGGAATTGCGGGGGAGGAAGTGTCTTGTCGTGCAGTGCCAGGTGCAAGATGGGGAGCACGCACACGTGGCCCAGACAAGCACTGCTCCTGAAATTCTCCGATCAAAGGCACAAGGATGTACCAACACCTGAAATGGAGCACCCACAGGGACACTCCTCGAAGAACTGACATTTACTTAAGTGCTTGTTTCTTAAACTATGCTAGATAAATTGTATTTTTATGATCATACTTCATTCGAATATATTTCAATTCTCCATTTATGAAAGCACACATACATGAACTTCTGGTCACATGTAGTTTGGTATTCTAATAGAAGATAAGCTACACAAGGTTAGCCCCAAAAGAATTCTATCCTAGGCTCAGAACTCAGCCTGCTCAAGCGCACTCCCTTAAGAAAACATTTAAGCAAATCAGTAAGCTTGAGACCATTTCCGAAAGGTCAGCAGACACTGGCTTTGTTGAATGAACAAGGGAAGTAAATTCCATAAATGAGGGCCCTTCAGAGAACACAGCTCCCAGCTGTTCAAATATAGTTTAGTGCCTTGGTTAAACTCAGAATGATATATAAGGAGAAAAGTGTCCCCAAAATAGCTAGGACCCTGACTCCTGGCATCATCTCCTTCCCCCTAAACCCCACCAAAGGGCACAGGGCACCAGTGTGATTTTCATTATGCAGGAACTCCCTTCAGATACCTGCTTTTGGCTTTAGTGGCTGGGCAAGCAACATCACCAGGACAAACTGTCAAAACCCTTCTAAAATCTGAGCCAACTCAACTTCCCTAATTGCTACAGCCCTGCAAATACATGGATATCTCCTTTACATTCACAGACCATTTTTGCAGATTGGATGTGAATACAAATGTTGTATCTGCACAAGGCTCTACTAATTGCTTTTTGGAATAACAGTCTCAGTGAAGAAGATGCCTTCTGAAGGCATTTCTGGATGGTGAGGTGACTTCACAAAGTAAGTCCCCTTCCCCTGCCATATCTGTGGAGCAGAAAAGAGAAAGCAGCTCTCCTGCACCTCTTTATCTCTGAGTCCAGGGCAAAAGGTCTCTGCCACCCTCCCCCCAGCGCCAGTGTTATCTCCAGGTTACTCTGTCAGAGACACCACAGCAGAGGTGCTGCTGTAATTTTCCTGTGGAGGACACTTCAAAATATCTTCTTAGCAGGGGTCATGTGACAGTACAAACTACTTTGCTTGACCCTTAAGTTACTGATACATATTCTGACCTTTATCTCCATCTTCGTTTGTCATATAACATACTGAATGGTATTCCTGTTTTAAGTACTGCCACCCTGACTTTTTGCTCATGGTGAAAGCTTACTACTATATTTTGATGGCATAAAGGGGAGGTAGAGAGGCTGAAGACCTCACCCAGGTGGCAGTACATTTTAGAACCATGTTCACTATAGCTGGGCAATTAACTCTAAAACTTCAACGAATGTTTAATTGAATAAAAATTTGAGTTTGCTTCAGCTGCATTCTTCCTTATGTTTGCTTTCTGCAAATATGCAGAAAATCAGTCTACAGACCAATAATTTTCCACAGAAACAATTCATCAAGTAATTTTGAATGGAGAACAAATATAAGAAAATTATAAACTGCTCACAGGCAACTGGTAAACAGAGAGGCTACATTCTTTGAATAAATTATTTGCTATGGTTTAATCAGTCAACTCTAATATTTACCAGCCATAATTACACATATTTTACAGAATGTAAAATTGTCCATTGTCCTCTGGAGAGAGGTCGGCTGTGACACGTGGCTTCTGAAACTAGATGGATGGGTGAATTATTTTGAAATCTAGAAGGGCACCACTTCCCTGCTCTCCACAAAATGAACAGTGTTCTGAGACTCCTGAAATACCTGAACACAGAACTGCTTGCTAAAGACTCATTTTTATCTTTCAAATCTGAATTTGTCAGCTTTTCTTGGTATAAGTAAATTATTTACCAATATTTTAATGAATCTGTATATGTGACAATGTCTAAACAGCCCTGGAAGAGGATTTTAGAAAACTTGATTAAAATTTTTCAGATGTTTTTGGCACATCTCTCTTGAGTCACACCCACATTCAAGTTGGAATTTGAACACAAATATGTTGAAGTTGATCTTGTTTAGACTTGTCTCTCAAGAACTATATGTAAAGCTTTCACTTATTGTCCAATCTTATTTGGAAAGGCCAAAGACTACACAGGCATAATGAAGTATCTTAATATGAAGAAAAAGCAGAGTATGAGATCACAGGCTTACAGATAATTAAATGTATCCTATGTGCTGCTTTACATTTCAAAAATAACTTGGTAGCAAAAGATTATCAAGCAGAAAGTGGATTATCAAGGGCTGTCAACATTATAGCCGCCTTGTTCCCAGCTGCCCAGAATCTCCACATCATCATGTGTTGCAGTCCCCCTCTAACACCCCTCTCTTGCCCCCCAACTCAGCCCTTATGTCAAGGCTTCTGAGAGAGTCTTCTTAGAGCAGCTTGGGGCTGTCTTCCTTATTTTATGTGCTGGGGAATTTTTTTTTTTTTTTTTTTTTGATCCCCTTCTATGCCACTCCGGCCCTTTAACCCACCTTAGAGGGGTCACGGCAGAGATGCAAATTTTACCCATAGACTTTAACAGGTATCTTCAATACTTTGGTAAGGGGAAAACATGAAAATAATTCTTACCTTGATTCGAACAGTCTTCATTATCTGTGCTTGTCTGAAGATTTATGAGTAAATTAAGCATTAAAGAAAAATGCTTTTTTAATTCCTTAAGAACACACAGTTATCTTACTTCACTGTTTATGCTACTTAAAATTCCAGTGATCAAAAGTTAAAAGGATATTGTTTCTTTTCTTCTTTCCCTCCAGCACTGTCCCGTTTTTCCTTTTTTTCTGTTTTTTCTTTATCATGTCTAGACTCCTGTGCAAAATTTGTATATGAAAAATAAAGCAAAATATGTTTGAGTGTACAAAGAATTTCATAATAAAGTATGATAGTCCAAAATCATCAGAGCCAATTAAGGTTTATATTTCTAAAAATGAGGATTTCACTGGGATGCTACTAAATATTGAAAGGCACTGTCATATACACACCACCATTCAAAAAAAACCCCATAGGCCCTGGCCACTTTCATCCTGAATACTGTAATATTTGTGTACTTATAAATGCCTCTTCCATTATCAATTTAACAATATATTACATTACTGTAAACAATTTTTTCTCAAAAACTCCAGTAAACTCCATATGCATAGTTGAAGACGGATCTACTGTAGTCACTACCATTTTAAAAATGTCTTCAAAAGAAGACTATACTAAATGGGCGCTGTGGTGTCTTCTTAGATATGGCTGCACTGAGACTTGCAGTTAAAAGCATAAGTAGAGTCAGTCTGGTTCACACTCTAATGACTGAATATAGTCTTCAAATTGAACACATTTCCTTTCCAAGGGCCAAACGAGTTTTCCCATGTAGATTTCTTGATCAAATATATGCTAACTGTGGCAAAAATCAATATTTAAGTAAGGCCCCATTTCAGAATTTTTTTCTGAAAGTAATTTTTTTTTTTTGGACTGAAAAAGAAAAAAACTTAATTCCTTAAACCAAAGTATAGAAAACGCTGTTTTTAGATTTTAGCCCCCAATCTAGGCTATAAACTCACACCATAGCATTCAAAAATAAGTATTATCTGGCACAAAAAGTTTCCTCCATCATTGCTGCTAACATGAAAGGTGTTCCCTCATGAATTATCCAGTCAGAGTTGACTACTGAGTGTAAAGTTGCGGCTACATGGCCAAAAGTTCCAGATGTATTTTCCTCTACCATTTGCAATATCTGTGTTTAACCTAGGCCATACACAAGGGCATTGAAAAGCTGAAAAATAACTCCAAAGCATTACCTGGAACAAAATGTTTCAATTAAAAGGTTTAGAGGTAATAGACAAATGAGAAAATTTATTCATTTTACCTTTTTGCTACCAGAGGAACTTTTCTCCATCTTTTCAGTTTTGACCGAATCACCTTTTTCTTTGCCTGAAGATTTTGATTTATTCTTCTCCTTTTCCTTCTCATTTGAACGAGGGGAATCAGATGGACTTTCACTTTTACTATGTTTTGAAGAACCAGCTGGAAAAAAACCCCGTAACACAATTCATAATCATGACTGGACACTTCAAGCACAGAAAAATGAAATAAAACACATACTTGTTCCATTTTCCTCTTTACGCCTTTTGGTTGAGTCCTGTGGCACCTCCCGGTCACTATTTGAATGATCCTAAACCAAATACAATTATATAATGTTAGCAGATTAACAGATGCTGATTTCTAAACCAGCATCCTAATTAGAATACTGTACAAATACCATATTTTTCAAGTGTTGAAAGGTAGTTGCATGATTAAAGCTTGTTTAAAGTTTCTGAACTTAACTCTCTTGACATGGAAGATTAAAATGCAGTTTAGAACCTATTAATGTCAAGTACTGACCTTTTAAGAATTAATAGGGCAAATGAAGAATAAACCCTGCAGCAGGTCACTTCTGTCTATAAAGGCTACCACAACAATTGTAATTATTATTACTTAGAGTCAAAAAATGAGTCAAGCATGCACCAACTTTCTAAGCTATTCCATAAAAATGTCACAAACCCTTTTTCGCTCTTTCCTATCCTTTTCATCTTTCTTCTCTCTCTCTCTGGATCTTTCCCTGGACTTGTCCAAATCTTTCTTCTCCACTTCTCTCTCCTTACTCTTGGACAGTGCAGGAGCAGTATGGTTAATGTAGTGCTGTTAAATTAAGGCAATATTACTGAGGATTAATAGGTCTTCCTAAATGTGGACATGAAAAAAAATCGTATTGTTTACTGCAACATATCTATCTCAGAGAATAAAAACTAAACATTATTACTTTCCAGCCAAGCAAAAGGTTAAAGGCACCTCTATTGTCCATCTGTGGAAAAAAATGTAGCATAATACTCAAAAACTCTTTAAAAAAAAGCATCTTATACAAAGCTGAAAATTCAAGATCTATTTGCATAAAGAATCAGCACTAGCTTGAACAGAAGATACACTTAAGGTAAATGTTGTACTAAATACACCTTAAGTTGTTTACCAGTAACGCTTAATATACTCAACACAAACCAGGTAGCAATATTGTTGATTCTGCCAGTGAAAATGCTTGGACTTACTACAGTATACTTAGCATATGGAAATCCTGACTTTCAGTACCACAGAGGTAATGCAGAACTAACTTCATTTGCCCAATTATGGATCACTCTCAAAACTGGTTTAAATGATACATCCCAACACATTTCCAGCATACAGAAGAATAATTTACAAATGACACAGGGCTGATTTAACGGGATCTGGTTTTTAAACATGTTATTACTTTTTGTTAAACAGTAATCTTAAACCACAAAGTGTTTTAAGTCATACATTTTTGGAAGATACTCAGAACACTGAATGAGGTTCTCCAACTGCAATACTGTAAACAATCAAAGAAACATGAGTATGGAGGCAACTCAACTGGGCCACAAATCCTCAAACTGCTGGCTACTGGAGAGAAGAATTCTTCATGTTTGTTTTGCAAATTTCCCAGAATTACATTAATTCTGTTTTTAAGCAATTTCAATATTCTTTGTTCAGAGCATTAGCGACAGATGTGATTGTTTTGGAGAGGGACGTGGGAAGAAAAAACAAGCACCATCATGGAATGAGTAAAAACCCCAACAAAATTAATTTATTTCCTTTGCTTTATTTCCAGGTTTCAGGAAGTATAATTTTTAAACATACTTCACTCCCTGGTTGTTGATATCCATGAAGTGCAGACTGTTCAGCTCCCTTCCCCCAGTGCACAATTCCTGCTCCAACAAGATGCCATAGCAGGCACTCTCCTGGGGATATCACAACTACCACAGATCAGCACTAGGGAACATGGAGTCTGCTCGATGATGGAAGTTGCAGATCTTCTATTCCAGACTCTTCCCACTTGCCCCACTCCCTCATATTTAGCTGTCAGTTAAGATTTTCTTAGAATTAATCATTCTGCTCAACAGTATATAAAAAAGAATACTGAAAGCCTTAGTCAATTGCTGGTCATTTAAGATGAGGTTTTCAAAAGCACCAAAAGGATTGAGGCACTCAATTCCCATTAACTTTCAGTGACAGTTGACAGGTTTCAGAGTAACAGCCGTGTTAGTCTGTATTTGCAAAAAGAAAAGGAGTACTTGTGGCACCTTAGAGACTAACCAATTTATTTGAGCATAAGCTTTCGTGAGCTACTGCTCACTTCATCGGATGCATACTGTGGAAAGTATAGAAGACCTTTTATACACACAAACCATGAAAAAATGGGTGTTTACCACTACAAAAGGTTTTCTCTCCGCCCACCCCACTCTCCTGCTGGTAATAGCTTATCTAAAGTGATCACTCTCCTTAAAATGTGTATGATAATCAAGGTGGGCCATTTCCAGCACAAATCCAGGTTTTCTCATACACATTGTAAGGAGAGTGATCACTTTAGATAAGCTATTACCAACAGGAGAGTGGGTTTGTGTGGGGGGGGGAAGAAAAAAAAGGGGGAGGGGGAAGAAAACCTGGATTTGTGCTGGAAATGGCCCACCTTGATTATCATACACATTGTAAGGAGAGTGGTCACTTTAGATAAGCTATTACCAGCAGGAGAGTGGGGTGTGGGGAGAGAAAACCTTTTGTAGTGGTAAACACCCATTTTTTCATGGTTTGTGTGTATAAAAAGATCTTCTGTACTTTCCACAGTATGCATCCGATGAAGTGAGCTGTAGCTCACGAAAGCTTATGCTCAAATAAATTGGTTAGTCTCTAAGGTGCCACAAGTACTCCTTTTCTTTTTGCGAATGACAGTTGAGTACTTCAGTCTTTGAAATGTGCACCTTTTATTTTTAGGGACATGCATCATGGAAAGAAGAGGGTTTGACTTCCTTACTCTATAGACAGAGTCCATACTCCAGTGCTACTTTATGAGGGTTGTGATTTTACTGGCAGAACACATGCCGGTTCATTCAGTCAGAGAAAGAAGGAGCAACTGGAAGGGAGGGTGGGAGGTGGAAACTAGAGCTCAGAAGAAAAGCTCTTCATGAACAGTAATGCCAGGAAAAACTGTGTTAGTACAGCACCTAGCTCAGTGGGGTCCTGGTTCATAACTGGGGCTCTTAAGTGCTACAATAATACAAATAAATAAATAAATAAAATAAACAGACAAACAAACATATGTTATAGCCCAATACATAAGGACATTCAGCAGCCAACACTAAAACTGAGCTGTTTATTTTGAATTAAAACATATAAGCAATTTGCAGATTATTTAACATATATTTAATTCAGCTATTTGTCTTAATCATATGCACCAAATGCATTGGCATATACAAATTATTTAATTGTACTTCTGAAATTAGTTTAGGAAAAACTGTCTTAGCGAATACATTTTTTTCCAATGTAACACCCCACCACCACAACACATCCCAGTTGTTAACAGATGTGAGTGGGAGAGAAATGACTTGGATTTCTGAAATCAGAAAGGCAATGCTTTCAAAAGAAGTTAACAATCCCAAATATTTAAAATGACATATGTTACATAGAAGTGACAACTGTGTAAACAGTAAAACTATGAGAATTTGGGACATTAAGGAGTTGAGGCTCCTGCTCCTGCCTCCCTTTCTAAATGTTCCTATGTATGCTGTATAGTTAGCATTGGAATCACTTAGATAAACCCAGTAGATTAGCAACTAGCAGTTGCAAAATTACTGCTGCTGTTTGAAAATTATATAAAAAGAATTCTTGTAAAGACTCATTTAAGCAATCTGAGCTAAAAGGTACAATAATACCTGATGTACACTTTGCAGTAAGCAACAATTCTCTCATGCATTTTTAAACTTGTTTCTTTGTAAATGATAAAGCATAATGACAGATGAAAATCTATAAATTAATTGGGAAATGTTCAAAGTTGCTTAATTTGATACAATCAACATTTGTGCTAATAAATACCTCTGTTATGATTATTGGAAAGCATTTTATTTATTAACACAAGATCTCAATAGTCAGTTTTAACAGACATACCCACTCCCCGCCCCACACACAGTAAAAGACAATTACCTTTTCTGTAACTGGTGTTCTTCGAGATGTGTTGCTCATGTCTATTCCACAATAGGTGTGCGTGCTTGCCACATGCACCAGTGCTGGAAGCTTTTCCCCCTAGCTGTACCCGTAGGGGGGAAGTGCCCCACGCGACCGCTGGAGCAGCGCCTGCCTGGAGCGGTATAAAGGGCGCTGCACTCCCCCCACCCTCAGTTCCTTCTTGCCAGACAACTCCGACAGAGGGGAAGGAGGGTGGGATGTGGAACAGACATGAGCAACACATCTCGAAGAACACCAGTTACGGAAAAGGTAACTGTCTTTTCTTCAAGTGATTGCTCATGTGTATTCCACAATAGGTGATTCCAAGCTATATCTGTTGGAGGTGGGTAGGAGTTCACAAGTTCCCAGGACAGAGGACAGCCCTGCCGAACGCAGCGTCATCCCTGGTTTGGGAGACGATCGCATAACGTGAGGTGAATGTGTGAACCGAAGACCACGTGGCAGCCCTACAAATGTCCTGAATGGGGATGTGGGTCACAAAGGCAGCCGACGAGGCGGCAGCTGATGAGGCCTGCACCCAAGTCGAGTGTGCCCTCACAATGGGTGGCAGGGGGACACCTGCCAGGTGATAACAGGAACGGATGCACGAAATGATCCAACTGGAAAGCTGCTGAGTGGAAATCGGCTGGCCCCTCGCGTGCTCAGCCGAGGTGATGAACAGTTGCGAGGACTTTCTGAACGGCTTGGTCCGCTCGAGGTAGAAAGCCAGAGTCCGCTGCACATCTAACGTGTGGAGATGGCGCTCCTCACTGGACGCACGAGGCTTGGGGCAGAGGACCGGTAGAAAAATACCCTGACCCATGTGGTAGGTAGAAACCACCTTTGGGAGGAAAGCAGGGTGTGGGCAGAGCTGGACCTTGTCCTTATGAAAGACCGTGTATGGTGGCTCGGAGGTCAGGGCCATGAGCTCCAAGACTCACCTGGGAGACATGACTGCAACCAGGAAGGCCACCTTCCACGAGAGGTGAAACCAGGAGCACGTGGCCAGCGGTTCAAACGGGGGCCCTATGAGACGAGCCAACACCAGGTTTAGGTCACACTGCAGGACCGGGGGTCCAGAATACAGCAAAAGACGGTCCAAACCCTTAAGGAACCGGCCAGTCATAGCATGGGAAAATGCCGTGTGCCCTTGCACCAGTGGATGGAAGGCCGATACGGCTGGCAGGTGCACCTTGAATGACGAGAGCGCCAGGCCCTGGGCCCTCAGATGGAGGAGGTAATCAAGGATAAGCTGGATCGGGGCGGCCACCGGGGAGACATCCCAGTCCACCGCCCACCTAGAAAACCGGGACCACTTCACCAAATAAGTGCGGCGAGTGGAGGGCCGTCTACTTTCGAGGAGGACGTGCTGAACCTGTTCTGAGCATGTCTTTTCCTCTCCACCTAACCACTGAGTAGCCACGCCGTGAGGTGAAGCGCCACTAGGCTGGGATGGAGGAGGTGGTCCTGGTCCTGAGAGAGGAGGTCTGGGCAGAGCGGCAATGGCCACAGCAAAGCTACCGCCAGGCAGTTGAGGGTCCCATACCAATGCTGCCTGGGCCACACCGGGGCAATCAGGAGGACCCGGGCCTTGTCCATCTTTATCTTCTCCAGGACCCTGCTGAATAGAGGGAACGGGGGAAAGACGTAGAGAAGCTGGCCTGACCAGGACAGGAGAAAGCCATCAGTGATAGTGTCCCTCCCCAGGCCCCCCCTGGAGCAGAAGCGGGGGCATTGCCAGTTGTGCCGAGTCGCGGATAGGTCCACCTGGGGAGTTCCCCACCTTTGGAAGAGCTGGTGGGCCACTTCCGGGTGGAGGGACCACTCGTGTTGCGAGAAGTCCCTGCTCAAGTGACCTGCCCTCTCGTTCCAGGTGCCCAGTAGGTGGAAGGCCTTCAGGTGGATGTTGTTGGCTATACAGAAGTCCCACAGTCTGAGGGCTTCGTGGCAGAGGATCAGGCCCCGTCTTGCCTGTTGATATAGATCATTGAGGCCATGTTGTCCGTGAGGACCCTGACTATCCTGCCCTCCAGGTGCGAGCAGAAGGCCATACACACCAGCCGCACCGCCCTGAGCTCCTTGACATTTATATGTAGGGTCAGGTCTTGAGCCAACCACAGGCCTTGGGTCTGAAAGTTCCCCACATGGGCCCCCCAACCCAGGTCAGACGCGTCGGACACCAGCTCCAACGACAGGACCCTGTCCCTGAACGGGACCCCTTGGAGCATGTTGTTTGGGGCAGACCACCACCGTAGGGAGGTGATCACAGAGTCCAGCACGGTGAGGACCTTGTCCATTCTGTCCGTGGCCTGGGAGAATTTCGAGGCCAACCAGAACTGGAGGGGCCTTATCCTGAGTCTGGTGTGACGGACTACGTACGTGCATGCCGACACGTGACTTAAGAGTTGCAGGCAAACCTAGGCTGTTTTCACTGGCAACCTTGTGACCGGGTCGATGAGACCTTTCAGGGTCTTGAATCTGCCTGGCAGGAGAGAGGCCCTGGCCGACACTGTGTCCAGGAGCACCTCGATAAACTCTATGCGTTGGACTGGGACTAAAGTGGACTTGGTGTTGTTTATCAACAGGCCCAAGGCAGTGCACGTGGACAGGAGGAGCATATTGTGATCCCTCACCTGCGACCAAGAGGTGCCCTTGATAAGCCAATTGTCCAGATAGGGAAATATCTGGACCCCCCGCCATCTGAGGTAGGCCACTACCACCGACATGCATTTTGTAAACACCCTGGGGGCAGTGGACAGACCAAACGGGAGGACCGTGAATTGGTAATGATTCTGTCCCACCATGAAACGGAGGACGCGCCTGTGCCCCTCGAATTTGTGGATGTGGAAGTATGCATCCCGTAGATCAAGGGCAGAGTACCAGTCCCTGGGATCCAAGGAGGGGATGATGGAGGCCAGGGAGACCATGCAGAACTTGAGTTTCACCATGTACTGGTTCAGACCTCGCAGGTCCAGGATGGGCCTGAGCCCCCCTTTGGCCTTCGGGATAAGGAAATAACGGGAGTAATACCCCTTGCCCATGAACTCCTCAGGCACCACCTCTATCACTCCTAGTCCAAGGAGCTGCCCCACCTCCTGCTCGAGCAGAGCTTCATGCGACGGGTCCCCCAAGAGGGACGGGGTGGGGAGTAAGTAAACTGGAGGGTGTAAGCCAGGGAGATGGTGTTGAGGACCCATCGGTCCGAGGTTAGCCATGACCACTCCGGGAGGAAAGCACACAACCGGTTGGAGAAGGGTAGCTTTATTGGCCCATCAAAGGACAGCTACGAATGGACATTGCGCTGGCATAAGATCTGCTGCTGTCTCTGGACTGGGAGGAGCAGCGGTGCTGGGATCTACGACGGCCATGGGACCGCAATCTCGACTTGGAGGATTGGTACCGACGGTAACATCTGCTCCACAAACAGCCTCAACGGGCGGATCCGCAATGGCAATCGACGCCCAGGGCTGCGATGTCTTGGCAGAGACTTGGAGTGGGAGTCCAAGCGGGATCAGCGACGATGACCGTGCCGTGACCGACTGTAGTACCCTCTCAGAGACGAGGACCATTGGCGACGCCCGCCGCAGTCTTGTCAATATTCGCTCCTTGAGGATGAGCGGTGCCGAGAGTCCCGGCCAGATGGAACCCAGCCAGACAGTCTGGTGGGCGCCGAGAGAGATCCACATGGACTCTGCCCTAAGTGGTTGCTGGGCGGCGAACTGCGTTGGGAATGTTCCCTTGACCGAGACTGGTACAGGGCTGGAGGCGACTGCGGAGATCCCAGCGGCAGCTTGCCTCTGGAGCGTGGGGCCAACATCGGCGACACTCCAGGCACGAGTATGGACATATCATCCTAGGCTGCCTGGAGGGTTTCAGGTGTGGATGGCATCCAGACATCCGGAGAGGCCAAAGGGGCTGGTGGGGATCAAGGACTGCCTGACATGGGCCTAGCCTCTGTCCCAGACTTCCCTTGGTGCCGCTGCAAAGAGGGAGACTTTGTGGACGGGGAGTGGTGCCGACTGGTCGATGGCACTGGAGGGTTGCCACATACTGATGCCATGGTGCCAGGTACCAGTTCAGAGTGGCGTGCCGGAGTCGGGGTCAGCACCGACTCCATCAGGATGGCCTGGAGCCTAATGTCCCTTTCTCTTTTGGTCTGAGGCTTAAATGACTTGCAAATCTTGCACCTTTCGCTGATATGGGTTTCTCCCAAATAGCGCAAACAGTCTGCATGCGGGTTACTTCTTGGCACAGAACACCTACAAGAGCCACACAACTTAAACCCCAGGGCGCGGGGCATGCCCCAGCCCAGGCTCACTGACTGACTAAACAGTTAACTAACTACAGGTACTAACACACTGAACAAACGAACGGTTCTGGAGACGAGCTACAGCAAAATCAGGAAGGCTAAATCACACCTGGAGTTGCAGCTAGCGAGGGATGTTAAGAGTAACAAGAAGAGTTTCTTCAGGTATGCTGGCAACAAGAAGAAAGCCAAGGAAAGTGTGGGCCCCTTACTGAATGAGGGAGGCAACCTAGTGACAGAGGAAGTGGAAAAAGCTAATGTACTCAATGCTTTTTTTGCCTCTGTCTTCACGAACAAGGTCAGATCCCAGACTACTGCACTGGGCAGCACAGCATGGGGAGGAGGTGGCCAGCCCTCTGTGAAGGAAGAAGTGGTTCGGGACTATTTAGAAAAACTGGACGTGCACAAGTCCATGGGGCCAGATGCGTTGCATCCGAGAGTACTAAAGGAATTGGCGGATGTGATTGCAGAGCCATTGGCCATTATCTTTGAAAACTCATTGCAATCGGGGGAAGTCCCGGAAGACTGAAAAAAGGCTAATGTAGTGCCAATCTTTAAAAAAGGGAAGGAGGAAGATCCTGGGAACTACAGGCCGGTCAGCCTCACCTCAGTCCCCGGAAAAATCATGGAGCATGTCCTCAAGGAATCAATTCTGAAGCACTTAGACGAGAGGAAAGTGATCAGGAACAGTCAGCATGGATTCACCAAGGGAAAGTCATGCCTGACTAATCTAATTGCCTTCTATGATGAGATAACTGGTTCTGTGGATGAAGGGAAAGCAGTGGACATGTTATTCCTCGACTTCAGCAAAGCTTTTGACACTGTCTCCCACAGTATTCTTGTCAGCAAGTTAAAGAAGTATGGGCTGGATGGATGCACTACAAGGTGGGTAGAAAGTTGGCTAGATTGTCGGGCTCAACGGGTAGTGATCAATGGCTCCATGTCTAGTTGGCAGCCGGTATCTAGCAAAGTGCCCCAAGGGTCGGTCCTGGGGCCGGTTTTGTTCAATATCTTCATAAATGATCTGGAGGATGGTGTGGATTGCACCCTCAGCAAGTTTATGGATGACACTAAACTGGGAGGAGTGGTAGATACGCTGGAGGGTAGGGATAGGATACAGAGGGACCTAGACAAATTGGAGGATTGGGCCAAAAGAAATCTGATGAGGTTCAACAAGGACAAGTGCAGAGTCCTGCACTTAGGACGGAAGAATCCAATGCACCGCTACAGACTAGGGACCGAATGGCTAGGCAGCAGTTCTGCAGAGAAGGACCTAGGGGTGACAGTGGACAAGAAGCTGGATATGAGTCAACAGTGTGCCCTTGTTGCCAAGAAGGCCAATGGCATTTTGGGCTGTATAAGTAGGGGCACTGCCAGCAGATCGAGGGACGTGATCGTTCCCCTTTATTCGACATTGGTGAGGCCTCATCTGGAGTACTGTGTCCAGTTTTGGGCCCCGCACTACAAGAAGGATGTGGAGAAACTGGAGAGAGTCCAGCGAAGGGCAACAAAAATGATTAGGGGTCTGGAACACATGACTTATGAGGAGAGGCTGAGGGAACTGGGATTGTTTAGTCTACGGAAGAGAAGAACGAGGGGGGATTTGATAGCTGCTTTTAACTACCTGAAAGATGGATCCAAAGAGGATGGATCTAGACTATTCTCAGTGATAGCAGATGACAGGACAAGGAGTAATGGTCTCAAGTTGCAGTGAGGGAGATTTAGGTTGGATATTAGGAAAAACTTTTTCACTAGAAGAGTGGTGAAACACTGGAATGCGTTACCTAGGGAGGTGGTGGAATCCCCTTCCTTAGAAGTTTTTAAGGTCAGGCTTGACAAAGCCCTGGCTGGGATGATTTAGTTGGGATTGGTCCTGCTCTGGGCAGGGGGTTGGACTAGATGACCTCCAGAGGTTCCTTCCAACTCTGATATTCTATGATCCTATGATTCGCCACTCCAGAGGCTGTGGGGGGGCGCTCCCCCTGTACAGGTACTGCTAGGGAAAAAACTTCTAGCACCGGTGCACGTGGCGAGCACGCACACCTGTTGTGGAATACACATGAGCAATCACTCGAAGAAGAGCACAGATCCACAAAAAAGGATAAGAAATTATTCTAGTACATTACCAGGTTCAAGTTTCTATGGTGCTCATTACTGTAATAGCTGCGTATTTCGGTAAATATGTTTAAAATCTACATTAATGCTTGTTTTATGGCCTTTTCCCAAAATATCAGAATGTACTCTGCTTCAAACATGTTTTCAATGTATTTATTTTAGAGCACAATTCTACAATATTTTTAATTTGAATTACATTTATGAAAAAAAGCAAGCATACCAATAGGAAAACTTAGTTGTTAGCTCTGGAATCATACTGATGGTGATATTGATGGAGATTTACCAAGACACAAATGAGTGGGGGCTACTTTAGAAGCATGAATACTGCCATAGTTTTGTTGTTTTCTTTATGCAAAGTAAAGTTGCATTAATAGCTATGAAATATGAAAAAAACATGTCTGAGGAGGATCAAGGAAAATTAAGTGATCACTCTATAAGGTACTACCAACATAACAGAGCAATGCTGATTGTACACTGTGCCAACTGTAGTTTATTCTATAGATCAAAATCTAAAGGCACATGTGTAAAGCACATTTATGCAATGGTTGAAAAATCTGTTTTTATGCTAGCACATACAGTAATGCACCCTTCAATTTCTCAGGTAATGTATAACATCCACACAAGATTAAAATTTCTCCACATAAAATACAAATGTAATCTTGGTGACAAATAAAAGATTCAAACCTTTGCTGAAGAGTCCTTGAGTTCGCTGAGGCTGTCCTGTAGAAAATGAATGGAGATGACACGTAAACTGGCATAATTTTCAGAAACCAGAGGAACTTTGGGAAGCAGGCTGTACCTTGAAACAAAAAACAACTACTCCTTCCAGAATAAATCTGATGTTAATATTTTATATTGAACAAAGCTAAAGCTAGAAAACAAAATTTACATCTCTTTCTAAACTAAATTATATCAGCAATATGATTCTTTAAACTACAAAAGTAAATTTGTTCCTATTAAATTTGTCATAAAAATATTTAAAAACCTCCCCTCCACCCACAAAGATTTCTGCAATATTTAAAGAAAAATATTCTTTAAATGAGTGAGCCACAGATGAAGATTTTACAAATATATTAAATGAATATATTCCATGAATAAAAATATATTAAATGCATCTTCTCCACTTATAGTTAAATGTGGTAGAAGTCCCCTAAAACAACTTTAGGTTTCATTTTGCAAAAAACAGATAGAGAAAAAAAATATTAAAAAAATATACTTGATGTTACAATTAAGTCCTTATCCTTTCCTGGTTCCTCAAAACTGATTATATGCACTTTTTAGTCTTATTTCTGCAAAATTAATTATTATTCTTTAAGTAACTCTTATACAAAAAAGATGTATTCTTTGAAAAAAGAAAACAAAACATTGGATTTTTAAGTTGGTAAGATGGTGAAGTTTTAAACACCCCACATAATCCATCACAGTGCTCTTGATGAAGTATTAGTAACTTACAGTTTTAAAGGTTCAACGTACTGCAAATTCAAAGATTCCATGAATTTAGATGGTTTAGAAATAAAATTAAATATGGAGCAAGGAATGGCTACCCTGAGTCTTCAAGTAGGCTACACCCACGGTATTGTGCTGCGCTTGAATGCTTGGGGTTTCTCTTTGCTGGGTGGTAGGCTTGGTTGCCACATCTGGTTTTATCGTAACGCAGGGCTCAACATGGTGGGAACCCATTGGAATATAAACAAACCTCGAAGGGAAGGTGCAACAGAAGCTGCATGCTCACTGAATATACACAACTACAGGAGAACTGATCACCAAGGAGACTTTAAAATGGAACTCCTTTCAAGACTCCTCCTTGGAAGGCACACATCGGTATGATGCTCATCAAGAAGCCTGATGAATTCAGAGGTATCCGTATATCCCGTAACATCCAGAAAATCTTCAGTGCTATATATTCTTCAATATTAGTGCAGAAAAATATGCTCCATTCTGCTGCAAAGAATCATTTGCTTGTAGCTACCATTGCATTCCAAAAAAAACTGACTGCTTAAAACAATGAGGCACTTCTGTGTAAAAATTTTCTTGCATTTTTCAAACACTATTTACAAAATTTGTGCTAGGTCCTTGAAGCTTTATTTTTTCTAATTAAAAATATTTAATAGAAAAAAAGAGTCCACCAATAAAGAAAAGGAATGCATTTTCTAATGCAAGATAAAACCTCCAGTGGTTCCAGTATATACTTGGCACAAAACTTGAAGGAAGTCGGACACTGGCATTCCAAACTTGTGAGCCTAACATGGGCGCTGCCTTCCTCAGGCTATACTAACCTTTACTGTTGAGGAATGTGATGGAGAAGAATGGGTATCAACTTTGCGACGTTTTTGTTCTAAAAAAAAAAAAAAAAGGAAGAAATAAATAAATAAGAAGCAGTAAGCATTAAAACCCTAGCAAGAGGGGATAAAATCTGATTACATTACTTCACAAAATACCAAAGGAGTTTAAAGTTAGAATTAAAATTTTACTGTTGGAGGATTAAAAGTATTGATTATCATCAGGAGAAAGTAACAGGCCTGATCCCATGGATTCCATAATTTCTCATCTGCAGAATCCCCAGCTGCAAAATTGTGCTTTCGTGTTTAAACTTTCTTTTAAAATAATCTGTGTTTAGCGCTCAAGGTTATGATGAAAACCTTGAAAATGTGGAACAAGTGGAAACTGATGCAGACCCATTTTTCTGGGTTTGCAAATAGCCTAAAAACAATTGTTCTGAGATGCGAAGTACCTCATTCACCTAAACAGGCTGCTAACACCAAAACCCTAAGATGTTAACTTAAAAGTCCACATTGTTAACTATTTCACTGATGACAATTTTAGTAGAAACTATTCCAAACAGCTTTCCACATCTTCTGCAGGTGCTAAAAGCCCCAGCTGTTGCCTACCCAGATGCCAAAAACTCCAGCTTTCCTCCAAAAACTTCCATATGCTGTTTGTAATACATTCTCAATACAGGTTTCAGAGTAGCAGCCGTGATAGTTTGTATCCGCAAAAAGAAAAGGAGGACTTGTGGCACCTCAGAGACTAACAAATTTATTTGAGCATAAGCTTTCCTAAGCTACAGCTTACTTCATCGGATGCAAAAACAGACTCCAAGGAGAGACTGCTGAATTGGAATTAATTTGCAAACTGGATACAATTAATTTAGGCTTGAATAAAGACTGGGAGCGGATGTGTCATTACACAAAGTAAAACTATTTCCCCTTGTTTATTCCCCCCTCCCTTGTTCTTGTCAACTGCTGGAAATGGCCCACCTTGATTATCACTACAAAAGGTCCCCACCCCTCTCCCCTGGGCTGGTAATAGCTCACCTTTCCTGATCACTCTTGTTACAGTCTGTATGGTAACACCCATTGTTTCATGTTCTCTGTGTATATAAAATCTCCCCACTGTATTTTCCACTATATGCATCCGATGAAATGAGCTGTAGCTCACGAAAGCTTATGCTCAAATTTGTTAGTCTCTAAGGTGCTACAAGTACTCCTATTCTCAATACAAAAATTTTTGCAGAACTCAGATTGTTTTTGCTGTAGAGTATATGGTACCTCAACTACAGCAAGCAAACAATCAATACACATTTCCATGTGTAATCTATTATTACATGATCACCACAATTTAGAATCTTCACAAGGATGTGTTACAAGAGATATTCATATGAAAGCATATTTGAAATTCTTAAAGGCAGTGGGCCCTATAATACTCTGCTCTCACTGAAAGTGGTAGGAACAGAAAACACCTCCCCCACAGTTTGCTTACTAATGCAGGAATTGAAAATCTTTTTAACTACCTGGCACCAAAAAGTTGAAAAGAAAAGGATCTTTTATGATTAGATGCTAATTAGCATATAGACAGGTTTCAGAGTAGCAGCCGTGTTAGTCTGTATTCGCAAAAAGAAAAGGAGTACTAGTGGCACCTTAGAGACTAACAAATTTATTTGAGCATAAGCTTTCGTGAGCTACTTCATCGGATGCAGTGAGCTGCCGCTCACGAAAGCTTATGCTCAAATAAATTTGTTAGTCTCTAAGGTGCCACAAGTACTCCTTTTCAATTAGCATATAGTTACTCTCCTTCTACCCTCAAACCATTTTTAGGTATTAAGCAGCTTTCAAAGTTTCTGTACATTATTGAAAAGGCAGCTTTTAAAAAAAAAAAAAAAAGTTTAATTTACCCCTTTCAGACTCTGATGTTTCTGATCGGGGAACAGGGGACTTCAAGGACCCAGCTACTGACAATTTTTCTCCTCCTTTAATATTTTCCTTGGATTTCATATCCTTCGCTACATCTTTTTCTCTGGATGGCTCCTTTTCTCTCTCCTTTTCTGCAGCGAACTTTGACTCAGCGTTGGTAACAACTGTCTTGGATTTTTCCTCTTTTGGTGTTTTTTCTTCTTTCTTGGCTTTTTCCTTCTCTTTGTCAGATTTTGGTGTTTTTTCCTTGATCTCTCTCGTTTTATCATCTTTGTTTGCCCGTTCTTCCTTTGGTTTATCTTTTCCATCCTTTCCAAGTGCCTTGGCCTCTGGAATGGCAGCCGGAGTCTTTTCTTTTTTTTCTTTATCTTTTTCCTTCCCACTTTTTTCTTTCTCATCTTTTTCTTTAATAATTTTGCTGCACAAAAAAAGCCCAATGAGTGTTCAATATCAAAACTAGCTTCAGTTTTCATAATCAAATGCAAATCAATTTTTACTTTTCATGATTAAGACAAAAAACCCTTTTCAAAATGCTAAATAAGTGACAAATTCCTGTCTCTCAATATTCTTCCGCTCATCTTCATAGCAACAAACCAGTACCTTTCTTCTAGCTAAAATGGGAGGATACAGGAAACAATGCTATTACATGACTAGCAGGATTCTGAGGCACACAGAACTAGTAGCCATTACAAAACACTAATGTTTCTGACTCAAGGTTATTCCAGCCCAGCAGCTATGTAAACAATAACTATGAGTACATCCAGGCAGCAAGTGAACACCCGCTGCTGGTCCAGGTCAGCCGATATGGGCTTGTGGGGCTCTCACTCCAAGGCTGTAAAATTGCTGGGTAGACATTCAAGCCCAGGCTGGAGCCTGAGCTTTGCAATCCCGCATGGGGGGATGTACCCAGAGCCCAGACTCCAGCCTGAGCCCAAATGTCTACACAGCAATATTGAGCCAAGCAGGCCAGCCACGGCTGTGCCACGAGTCTTTTATTCCAATGTAGTCATACCCACCAATTACAAGTACCCAATTAGAGCAGCTACCAAGTACTCGTTGTGAGATGTCTAGCCCACTCTAACAGATTTCAAGGATTGGGTTCACAGTATTTAAAATGGATCTTTAAGTTCAGCATATTAGATATGATTATTTCTTTAGTGAAGCTTTATTCATTTAACTTAGTATAGTTTCGTTGCATAATTTGGGAGAAAAGCATTCCATTTATCAGTCTTCACTTGCAACTCCTTTATCTAGTGGATCAAAAGGATACAATTTGCAGATTTCTACTGCACAAAGTAGAGAAGATCATTTTCACCTCTTCCTAAAAAAACCCTTAAGAATAGATAGGTCACTTTCAAATGTAATTTCACGATTCTGCAGTCAGACAATGACTGAAGAATAGATTTCTCACCTGTTAGAAGCACTGTTTCCATTGCTTGTCGTCACTTTTGGTGTTGCATTGGCGGCTTTATTAATAACCTTCACAGCACCCTGAGTTTTCTCCTTTAGTTTGTCTATTGAAAAAGATGCTAAACTTAATCTACTGAGTTAGTACTTTGGCTCAATGCTATAGCAACCACTTGAACATATAATACTTCAAAATTCATTTAAAATTAGACTTAATTTATTGACAGCTAAATTGATCAAGATGTATTTGTCAATAACAAAGGATTAACAATATAAGCAATAAACAATATTTAAAAAAAAAACACAAAACCCAACATGTAATGGACCCTGTTAGTTTTACAATCTGAAGGTTAAACCACACAATCCTAAAAGTCAATTTAAAAAAAGGGTCAGAATTATAGCACTAAAAGAATTCTCTTTTAAAATGGATGGCTTACCAGTCTCCTCAGCAGTGCTTTCTTCCAGTTTAGCTGCATTTATTGTGAGTGATGCAGGCAGCCCAGCACCACCTGGCCCATTTTGCACTGTTGCAGCTACAGCATTCCTGGCAGGTGGGTCTTTGTGATGGAATTCATTTTCCGGTACCATATAAGGCTTTCTACTTTTCAATTGCCCAGAATAGCTGAAAGTCGCACAGTGTGTTAAATATGCACAAACATAAAGCAAAATATAAACATGGGTTACTGTTTAAAAAGATTATTCGAGTAGTTTGCAAATTATTTAGCCCTTCTTTGAAAATGATCTGCAGTATTCTCTTTCTCCTTCTATTACTACCATCGGTTCTTTAAAGAACCTGACCCTCTAAACCTTTGCCATCTAAAAACCTTCAAAGAAATAAGCCAGTGATTTTGTGTTACACTAATAGTTTTGAAGCTGTGCTAAATCAACGACAGTGATGAAATAAAATACCTTTCCAGCAACCAAGACAAACATAGATAATTTTGCATTCACCACATCATGAAAAAATAACCATAATTAAACAGCAAAGTATTGTTTTATTTAACCTTCTAGAACTGCACATGCCTAGACTGAGTAATTGTGTAATCTTATAGCTATAACCCGTCTGTCATTGTCTTACTCTCCCTCCAGCTACTTATTACCACTACTGGTCCTGCTTAAAATTATATTATAAGCTCTTCAGGGCAGGGATTGTTACTTTCTTTTGTCCTGCAGAGAACCTAGCACACTTAATCATCATTATCCAGTACAAACCAGGAGCCTCAACTTGCACCAGCCTCAAAACAACAGGATTGCAAGATCTTCCAAGATACAGCAAAAGCCAAATGTGTCAAGACTGGATGAGTTCTGAGCCTTTGGAATCCTTTCATCATCCATTTAAATCTCTTTTTAAAGTAAGTTGTTGTTACCCCATAGCTAACGCATATAGATCAGGTCTCTTCTCTTTCTCTTCCTGACAGATCTTATGTACTCTTCTTTCCAAGGCCTGACCCAGGTTCAGAACTTTTGGATACCAGGGAAGGATTTTGGTCAGCACAATCAGGATATTTCTGATATGTGTATATTCGCCTGTTTCAAGGCAGTGTACAGAAGCCTAGAATACAAGGTATAAAATACAATCAAAGTAGTTCTCATTAATACTTGCAAAAGTGGGTCATATCAACTTAACATCCTTTATTTACCTTAGTTAATTTATAGTGCCATTTATGTACTACATGTCGAAAGTTCTCATAATCTAACTGATCAGCTTTGTTCCCACCATCAAATCCAGTTGCCCGTAATATGGTAAGGAAGCCTGGATAGTTGCCACATTCCTATATGTATGTAAAAAGAAAAGTAAAAAGTTAACCTTATTCAGTCAGCGGATTAAAATAATTTAACTTTTGCTGAAGTTTTAACATAACTGAAGTACATTACTTTCACTAACTCTGGTATATGTAAAGTTTAAAACATTCACATTTAGCAACATTTATACAGGTATATCTGCCATATTCCTAAAATAACTTATGTACATCAAAACAGTTACTTACCTGTACTGTTACTGTTGTTCTTCAACATGTTCCAACAAATCCTGCATCTTGGTAAGGGGTTAGACTAGATGACCCTTGTGGTCCCTTCTAACCCTCTGGTTCTATAATTCTATGTTGGTGCAGATGTGTATTTCACTCACCTGTGCACACCCAATGCACAGAAGCCGGATAACTGTGTTTAGCAGAATTTGTTGGGACAACAAATGCACAACCAAGGGTCTCCTCATGGCCCCTCCCAAGGCTATTTCAGAGTGGTGCTATCCAGACCCACTTCAGTTCCTATGAACCAGAATCTATGTCTGAAGACTCTGATGCAGCGGGAACCCACATCTTGAAGAACAATTTACAGTACAAGTAAAGTAACAGATTTTTCTCCATCAAGTTGTTGCAGACTAATATTCCCCTCAGAGTATAGCTACACAGCAACTCAACACCAGCGGCTGGCCCATGCTGGTGTTCACGGGGCTCAGGGTGCAGGGCTGTGTACACTTCTGGGCTCAGGCTGGATCCCAGGCCATTGGACCCTGCAGAATGGGAAGGTTCTAGAGCTCGGACTCCAGCCCAAGCCCAGACACAGCAATGAAAACAGCCCCGCAGCCCAAATTGGCTGGCATGGGTTTTTCTTTGCTGTGTAGGCATACCCTCAGAGGATTTGCAAGCAGTAATGGAAGGAGCTGAGGTTTAGAGTCTACTTAAATAGTGACTACAGAGTTGCTCTTCCAAATTTTGCATCAGACCTAGATGCAGTTGTGATAACACAGTTTGATAAAGGTATGCATGGAGGACCAAGCAGAAACACTGTGTATGTCCAATATGGGAACATCCCTGAGAAATGCAACTTGAAGCAGCTTGGGCCTTTGTTGAATGAACCAAGAGCCTTTGTGGAGCTGTGGTATTTGTCATGCATATGCTTTATTGTGCAGGAAGTAATCCATCCGGAGATTGTCTGTGCCGAAATCACTTGACCTCTCATCTTGTCCACGTAGGAGACAAAAAGCCAGAGTAATAATCAAAATGTTATAGTCCCGTCCAAATATAACTCTCAGGCTTATTTTACACCCAAAATACAAAGTCACCGTTCTTCTGCATTCGCGCGTGGCTTAGAAAAAAAATACAGACAAGTACATTGTTTGGTAATGGTGAAACCACTTTAGTCAAAAATTTTGGATGCCACCTTAAGGCTAGTTTGCCTTTGAATAACTGAGTACATGGAAGTTCTGCAGTTAGGGCCTGCAGTTCACTTACCCTCCTTCACAAGGTTACAGCAATAAGAAAGGATGTCTTTTGGCAAAGAAGGAACAGAGAACAGATTGCTAGAGGCTTGAATGGAGGCCCCTTGAGGGCAGGAAGTACAGCGTTAAGGTCCCACAGGGCTACTGCTTCCTTTACAGGTGGGAAGAGGCAGACAACCACTATAAGGAATACACCTACTTCCCTTGGATTGGGCGATGGAATGCTGAGATCACTGCCAAGTGGACCCTCAATGAGCTGAGACGGGGCCTGGTGATCTAAGATGTAACAGGGAATTTAAAGTGTCCTGAATCTGGGTAAGTACCAGACAAATTTCCCAAGCCAAAGACTGAACGGAAAAGCATTTCCACTTGGCCAAACAGGTTGATCTACTTGAAACTGCTGAACTACCTCTGAACAGCTCTTTCCCCCCGAATCTAACCATGCAGCATCCATGCTGAGGTGCAAACTGTACAGACCTGGTGCCACAGCTAACCTTCATAGCCTTTCTGTCCAATCTCCCCTATCTCTTTTCCTTCCGGAAGGTCTTCCTTCTGGAAAATTGGACAGAAAGGCTATGAAGGCTGGAGAAAAAACAATGTCTTGACCAGGCTAGTGCAATGAGTATCAATTTGGTGTGATCCAGCTTCAGCTTGAGAATGATCTGGGGGATGAGCGCAACGGGGGGGAAAGGCATACAGTAGTGCTGACCCCCAGTTCAATTGGAAGGCATCAATCAGAAAGCATGGATTGCAATCCACTCAAGAGCAAAACTGACGGTACTTCTTGTCTTTTGTTGCAAATAGGTCGATAGACAGAATGCCCTAGTCCCTGAAGAAGTGTCTCAGGATGCTGCTCTTCATGGCCCACTCATGATTCTCAGAGAAATTCCTGCTGAACTGATCAGCCAACTGATTCTGGGCACCCAGTAAGTGGATGGCTGAGAGAACGACGTCATCTTTGATGCAAGAGTGGCAAAACTTTATCACTTTCTGAAGAGCTGGCTGGACCAGGCTCCACCCTATCTGTTCACACGGTACATTGTGGTGGTATTGTCAGTAAGAGTGTGAACTGATGTGCCACTGATGTGTGAGAGAAAGGCTCAGCATGCACTGTAAATTTCTCAAAGCTCTAGGACATTGATATGTAATGATGCTTCCTATTCTGTCCACAGAGCTTGGGCTACTAACATCTCTATATGCACTCTGCTACCTATTGGCGAGGCATCAGTAACTATGGTCTTGGCCAGTGGAGGATGAGCGAAGGGCACACCGTCACATGTGAGATTATTCTGATCTGTCCACCAGTTTAGGGACTCCAGGATAATCTCACATGTTGAACTACTAAGTACACAAAGCCATGTGACCTAGCAATCTCAAGCATGCACAAACCATGGTTGAGAAGTGAGATTTGAGGGGCAGATATAGGCAACAAACTGAAACCATTCATGTAGGAGAAAGGCTGTCGAACTCGTAAAGCCTAGTAGGACTCAAAGAACTCAATTTTTTGTGTTGGAAGTAAAGTGGACTTTCCTTTGTTCAAGATCAGCCCGTCAATAGAAGAAAGATAGCATGAATTGGACATGATGGAGGACTGGACTTTCAGACTTGCTCCTGACTAGTCAATCATCCAGCTAAGGGAAATCATTCACCCGAGAAAGGCTGCCATTATGGTCCTGCATTTAATGAATACAGACAGTATTGAGGAGTACTGTGTGTTGATAATGCTGACCCATTCTATGAATCTCAGATACTTCCTGTGGTTTGATAAAGCTGCTATATGGAAGCAGGCATCTTGAAGATTGAGGGCAGCAAACCAGTCATGATTCAACAAGTGGAGAATTGTCGCTTGGTTGACCATGTGGGATCTTATATATCTGATGTATTTTTTGAGACTTTGGTGGTAAAGTATAAGTCTCAGCCCTCCCTTGGAGTTGGGGATCAGAAAGTAATGTGAATAGAGCCCCTTACCCCAATGTTGTACAGCAACTCTTTCTATGGCTGCTGAAGCTCGTAGCCTGAAAGTCTTGAAATAGCAGCAACTCAAGAGATGGGTCCCTGAAAAGGGACAAGGTAGGGAGCTGGCTTGGAATTGGATAGTGTGTTCCAACACAGTGGTTAAGACCCGTCTGTCTGTGGTTATTGCTTCACAAGCCGTGTAGCTGTGGGACTGGGGGATATGACTGGAAGATTGCTGATGACAGGAATACTGACCTTGAAACAGGTCAAATAGTCTATTTGCCCAAAGCTGATGGGGGAGATGAGCCAGTTGGTTAGAGGCGGAGCCAGAGGACCTTCTCTGTAATTTGTGCCTCCTCTTGGAAAAGTCTTGCTGCCTGGAAGCATAAGCTGGTTGTCTGAAATACGGCTGGGAACACTGACGGAATTGTTGCCCATGTTGTTGTCCCCTAATGGTTGGGGTACAGATGCCAATGGAATGTAGCTTGAGAGTTTGATCAGACTTTTCAAAAAAGCAGGAACCACACACAGAAAGGGAGGTCTTTTATACGTAGTTACAATTTAGCGCAATACATGTCTGCAACCATTTGAAGAAGAAATGCCTGCTTTTGGGAGAGTGGAAGAGAGGTGTGCACATCTCTCACCTTTGCTCCATTTTAACTTGCTTCTGACAGAGCTATCGAGCAAGTTTCATCATTCTCACATGTTATCTTCATGACTGACTGTGGTTAATCTGAGATATATTTACCTTTTAATCCATATGCAGTTTTCAAAGCACTTAAACTTTGATAAGTTAAGCCTCCTCCAACTCAACTTAGACATAGATTGATGAAAAGTATGATTCAGTAAGCAGAAGTGTTCAAAATGTATGCACGGAATTCCTTTCCCATCACAGAAATCCTGCCTTTAAGTATCAGCAAAGTTTTATAACGCATGAAATTTAAAATTAGAAAACTAGAAAAACAATCGTACTTTTAATACTTTTACAGCAACCACTTTTATTGCGCCTGGCATAGCAATAGTAATCATATGATTATTCATGAAACAGACTACAATTTAACAGCTTTACATACCTTTTCGTATATGTTTCTATCACTGTGCCACCTAGTCACAGTCTCTAGCATACAGCACAGAAATCTGCCATATCTACTAGCTTCATTTTCAGTGCAACTTGCTACTGTATATATTATATCTGAGAAAACCTGTAAAGAACAGAAACAATAGTCAGGCTATGTAATATGAAATCAAAATTATTTAAAAAAATCAAACCCAACTGCTTTAGTTTTCATACTTCATGTTCATAAGGTTACTAGAATACAAAGAACTAATTCCACCTTGAACTCTGAACTCCCTTTCTTTTCTTATCAGTTATTACCTTAACTCTTAACTCATCTCATTGAGCTTGGGTAAAAGACATATGTAAACTGTTGCTGATTGTATAAACAAAATGTAGTTCTACTCTAAGTATTACAGAATAAAGGCATTGTGGACATCCCATACTTACTATCTATCCATGACTCTACATTTAACACATGAAGTTTACAAGTAGATGGTTTTTCTAACTGTGAGGCCTTTAAACTCTACCTTGGATCTGAAAGTCAAGCAGGGTTTTTGGCTCTTGCTTATATATAGTTTCCCACAAAGTAAATTATGCCCTCAGTGACACCTTTTGTGACACCAATGCCTTCAACAGAGCTGCACAGGTAATGAATTGGCTGGATAATAGAAGCTTAGTAAATAATATTGTTGCTGCATAAGAAGAAATAGAATCCAGCTACTGGCCGTGCTGGCTCTCCAAGACTACGAGGAGTACAAAAGCAGTAAAAATGTATTTTTGTCAGAAATGGGAGCAGATAGGACTCTGAATACATGAAGTGCAGATCTGATGAGTAAGGAAGTGCCATTTTTAAAAAGTCATTTCAGAGTAAACCCAAATATTAAAGTTGTATTCCCATGCCAAAAGTAAAACTGGACCCATTCTGGCCCAGCCAAAGAGCTGAATGTTCCCCACAAAAAACGATAAAAGAAGAATTTAGGATAATGTTTACTGTACAACCATATAAATCACCCACTTAAATAAGACTCTTATTCCATTGTGTTCCACCATGGCAAGTCACTTACCCAACCACTCCCATAAGAAGCCAGGCTCACATTTTACATGAATGATTCTAATGTCCTAAAACATTGTGGTTTATACAAATGAGGCTGTACTCTAACAATAAGTACCGTTTCAAAGCCAAGTACTGGAAACACTCATCTGGAGATCGGGATTACTTCCGATCTCCAGATGACCGTTTCTAGTACTTGGCTCTGAAATGGCAACCCTTAACAACTTTCCCTGGCTGATCTCATTAACCAGGGAAGTCCTCCTTGCACACCCTGCTGATTGGACACCATTCCCATGTGATCATCCCCTGGAAATAAGGCTTTCTTAAGCAGCACAAAAAGGCAAAATCTGATTGTATGGTTGCTTTTCAGGGAGACATTTTCTCAAGACAGAAATTAGCATCTGTGGTTGCCAAACAGGGTGGATAACAAATGATGATTTAAAAAAAAAAATCAAAATTGGATTAGTTTCAGTTAAATGGGTTTTTTCATTTAAAGTACAGATTTATTTTTTAAAATTAAAACAATCTAAAATTAAACGTGAAACTGACAACCTCTGTTAAGGCCTAAACTTATTATAGTTTATTAAAATAATTTAAATACAAAAAATATTAAGCAGTATGTGTTAGCTGCTCTTTTAATTCCAATTTCCAGACACATAGAGCTTAACACAAAATCACAAGTAAAAAATTAATCTAGTTAATAAGAAATACATTTAAAAATTAAGAAGCAGAATAGATGTAATTTAAGCTATATAATGTTTAAATAAATGTATATACATATAACGTATCCTCCTGGTTAGCAAAAAGCAGGACCAAATTTAGTGTAAAGACTATATTAACTGCAAATCAACGTTTTAATGGTTACCAAACAATGAAAATCAACTTTTCTTTAGGAAAATAACTAATACATACAAATGGGAAACAATTTAAAAACAGTAATCAAGTTTCCTGCTTAGTAATTTCAATTGCTTTGATTTAAATCATTTCATCCAGCTGCAGAACCAGAGAAGTTCACAGATCTCCCATGGTGTAAAAGACACAGGATACATACTTGGTCTAAATAGACCACCTCCATTCACACTGAGTTTCTTAGTTATGGTACTTCATATTAGTGCCCAGGAAACCCAACATGGATTACCAAATTGTGCAAGTTAGTGAGTTAAAAACAAAAGTCAGTGGTACTGATTTGTAAATTAGCTTTCAGCAGTGCAAGCTTGACCTGGTACCAAAATATAAGTTACATTATCTTTGTCTTGTATGAGGCGCGGTGGTGTGTGCCTGTAATCCCTGCTACTTGGGAGGCTGAGGCTGGCAGATTGCTCAGGGGTTCTGGACTGCGGGGCACTATGCTGATTGGGTGTCTGGTGCCACTGACAGCCTGGCCAGCAGGTGGCTGAAGTACTGTCTTGAAAAACACGAATGATGTCTTTTGATCTGCGCTCTCTCTGTGAGGGCTGATGGACTGAATCGACCAAGGTGATTATCTGTGCCTTGTATATCACTACCATCTATATAGAGCAATGAAATATTGGGCAGGCAAGGTGGAGGATGACACCTTGGCTCAGCAAAGATGGAGCATGCTTTCTGGGGCTTAGGGACAAGAACAAAGGGAAAGGGAAGGTTTGCAGGAAAAACTTTTAGAAGTACATAACGATATGTTCCTTGAATTTTAACTTGTATGTTGTCTATTTCTTTTTATCTGATTTTTTTGACGGTAAGCTCTTCAGGGCAGGTACAGATAGTTTCCTATGTTTGTAGAGTGCTTAGTTCAATGGGGTCCCGGTCTTGATGGGGACCCTTTAAGTGCTATGGTAATAATGATAAACGCAGATTCTGGAATTGGAATATATCTAGAGATTCTGTTGATGCACAGTGTCTTTTCACATGGAAAAAGGATGTGACAAATAGTAATCTTTCAAAAACAGAGTTTTAATAGACTTGTAATATTCACTTAAAAGAAAACAACACAGCTCCAACACATTCCGGTTACTTACTCTATCATAACAGAGAAGTGTAGAAAAATTGGGCGTTTTCTGTTGATGCACCAGTTCTACAAAGTGAGCACAGTAAACAGCATCGATTGCAGAAAAAATGCAGCGAGGAAATATACACAACTGTAGAAATTTTGTGATAGTCTCATTTTTGGTTGATTCTTCAAAAACAAAAATAAAGAGACAAAGAAGGGAAGTCTTTTATGGCAACATCAACTGTACATAATGCAGCTAACATTCAAACAAAACCCACAAAATGAACTCAATCACACATGCTTCAGAAATATAGTGTGCATTATAACACGTTTTAACATCCCAAATTTCCTTTCAAACTACGCAGTGAAAACTCTCAAACCAGATAGATAATCCCTAGTAAGATACCAAGAAAACTAACAGATAAAATGTATTCATTAACCATGAATATTTTTCTCCATTATATACAAGAGCTGACTCAGAACCACCTCACACTAATTTGCTCTAGTGACTGGAAGACACAATGCAGATGATCAGATTTAGCGAAGAAAGCGAGGAAAAAAGGAATTAAAAAGCAAAGATAGTTCATCACAAAATATAAGTTGATTCTCTTTCAGGGGTAAAGTTTAGTTTCCATTTGCTATGTTACTACTTGGTAACATCATATGTTCTGTAGTATATTTTATAAAATAAAGTCTTGGTAATTACAATATTTCACTAGGACACCTGTTATTAATTCTTTGCTAAGTGGTATGAAATGGCCAGCGCGTTGTTTCTTTTTTTAAATAATTATCAAAATTTGTGCTTTAGTAACAATATTTATTTTTATTAATGATTTTAGCGCCTTTCGCTAGCTCCATGTGCTTTTACAAACATTATACACAGTACAATAAAATACTGTCCACACAATCAGAACCTAAAAAGTAGTTCAGATATGTGAAATTTGACTGATGCTATAGCAGAGGAAAAGAAGTCTCTCTACCTCCTGCATAGCCATGGTATTAGACCTCAAAAATATTTCATGTGGCCAGTAGCTTGACATAACACTTCCACTCCCAGTGCTCTTCTTAAGTCATTTACTAATCAAGGTGACATATGGGAACAAAGCTACGAGAGAGAGCTACTTAAGGACCTCTAAATGGAAGGCAGAGGACAAAAGATTATAAAGTTCTACAGGACACCAATCAGTTCCACACTATTCTCCCTCAAAGCCCTATAGAAGCTCACCGTCTCCATTAATCTCTAAGGGTCAACCATCAAAATGAGTTCATCTTGGTAGGCAAGGTATATCCCAACCTCAAATCAGCGGAGGTAACTATCCATCCATTAGAAGGAAGAAATCACCACCGCCCAAACTCCAAGTCAACTCACTCATCAGAACTAGACTGTGGCCAGATCTGTTAATTGTGCCTTAAACCACATGAAACAGTCCCATAGTTTTCACTGCAGCTATGAGCTCCTGTGCTGAACCCAGAAGAGTCATCTGCATTAACATCCAAGTCACTAAGAAAAACCAGCCACGACAACTGCAGGACGATCACAAGCAGGAAGCCTTGCCAGGGTTTTTCTGATCCAGTGAGAAAACCTGTACACCAATACTACCCCATTCTTAACTTGTCTGGGGCCTCTCACACAAAATGGAAACACTCCCTGAGATGTAGCTTTGGGGACAGAGACTACCTACATTTGAGGTCTGATGAAAAAAACAGAGTTAATACTATCTCCCCAATCTCCCTTGCTTCATGCAGAACTACATATGCAGCTGGAGACAACTTCGCCAACACTGGTCCTGCAGTGTAACCCAACCACGTCTCAGTTATACGTGCAAAATGGAAGCCTCATCCTTGATTAGCTCATGGAAAATAACCACTTTACTGACCACCAATTTTACATTTCACAGTTAAAGCAAGAATTGGATGCCTGTCCACTGACAGAACTGCTACAGGGCACAACTAATGGAAGCAACTAAATACATTGGCCAAATTAACGAAGCACTACAATAAATTAATTTTAACTGGCCAAATCTGACTGAATTTTTTAAATAACTGTATCAGTTCTGCACCAGCTTAGGTCAATGCCACGTTCACAACACTAAAATTGTTCAAAAACATGGGCCTGGTGAAAAAGGGTATTTCCTCAATTAGGATGAATTTGAACTCAAGGCACAGGACTCATGCAAGTACCTGAACAAGTCCTTAACAACAACCTTACATAGGACTTAACTAGCACATAGGGCATTGTGCACTGGAAAGAACTTTGCTCTAATTTAACTGTCCAGTAAATTAAGCATCTACAAAGTGTCAGTGTAAAAGCTGACACACTGCCTAGAATCTGAAATAAAACAACACTGAAATTAAAGTTCACTTATCTTGATAATATATGTCAATAACCGATTTTAAAACAAATGATTACAGTGCTAGTATAGCAAGAGTCAAGTGAGCAGAACTTTGTAATTTAGATATCGAAAGTGCAGTGACTGTGGAAAACAGCCAAAGTTTCTCATACTTACTTGCCAGAAGCCAGTTATCCTTTTCCAGTTTCAGTCTCTGTAGAACCCTCTGCACATGCTCCAACTGCTTCTTCTCCTCTTCAAGAAGCTTGTCCTGAAGGGCTGTACAACGTTCTTTTTCTTTTTTCTTTTTATTTGGGGGCTACAAATGTCAATGCATTTCACTTTAATATTTGTTATCCCTTACTATATGCAAAAACAAGGATTAAAGATTTGGTTTACCACAAACAAGTTTCAAATAAAGCTTCATGTAAACAATAAAATAATGTCTTGCTCTGGCAGTCTTTCCACCCCCACATTCACCTAATTTTAACCACAACAGTCATAGATGGAGATCTTAAATGAGCCACTAAACTGAAGGCAAATGTCAAACTTTATTTTTCTAGTCAGAGAGCAGTTCTGCAGTCCTTACTCAGTGAAGTCAACAAGAGTTTAACCCCAGTAAGGGCAGTAGGTTCTCTTATGGTAAAATTAGTTTTACTAGACTTGAAATATTTATATGATAATGTTCATAGTAAAGAAGGAATACACAAGACAGATATCTGCTTTACTAAAATAGGTAAGTTAGTAGTTAAATGCCTGAGCGTTTAATTGTTGCAAAAGTAGTTTATCGTGGTATGCCGCTACAACATTATTTTTGTTCAACAAAATATAGTCCAGCTACACCATGTAGGAAAAACAAGATTTTCTGTACTGAAATACTTATAGCAAAAATAAACAGCATTTGACATGTACTGTATTTCCTGCAACCGTTTGTACCTGGTTACCGCAGGCACAAAATCAAAAAGAGAACCTCTACTAAACACAAATCTCACACACTTTGACATTTTGAAAAATTCTAGTATGAAATGGTACCAGGACATAAAACTGACATCTTATATTGTTCAAAAAACAGTGATTACAACTATCTTTAATGTAAGATTTCATTGGCTGTCATGTTTAGACATATTTATGTTTCAATTTGAACATCAAAGTAAATTTTAAATATTCAACTATTTAAAAAGGTTTGCAAGCAAAAACGTACCATTTCCTGATTGTCATCTATAGCTTTCATCTGGACTTTAAGTTTATTGACCTCTCTGTCGTAGCTATTATGTGGAACAGCAAGGTCATACATTGTCAGAGACCAAAATGTAGCATAGAACTGAGGGCTGATGTCATCCCAAACTTTAGGAAGGTGCAACGAGATCACAGCATCATGAACAGGAGCCATCACTAGCTCGCATGATGTGATGTACTTATGAACTTTGTGCTGCTGTTTGTTTCCCTTCTCAGCTTTTTTAAGTTCATCATATTTTGACTAAAGAAAAATAAAAAGAAAAATATTTGTGATTTGCATTGTTTTTACATATCTAATTATTTCCTACATAACGTCATTTATCATTCAAAGGAAACCTCTATCAAATGTATAGATATAGATTTACGCCCTCCCCCATCCTAATTTTATATACATAAACCAAACATTAAAGAAATGCCTGTGAAACTTTGAACATTTCTATGGTGATGAATGGCTCTAATTTTGCACCATCAAGGCTGCCATCTTCTCTGATGAAGAATCTCTCTGACTCATTTATGTCCATGGGGAATCTCCCTGATCTCAGTTCCTGTATGCTGGTATCCGGGAGGAGCAATTGCAGGGAAAGTCCTGCTCAATCCCTGTAGCCCAGGGATGAAACATGTGCAATCCAGTCAGCATGTAGGAGCTATGAAGGGGTGGAGTATACTCAGTGCAGATGGACTCTTCAGCAAATTTAGCCGCCAAACTCTAACAAGTCTCTATTCGATATGTGCAAACTGTAGTTTTTTAAGAGTCTGATAACTCAGCCAAGTGAGAGTAAATTTTCACAGGTACACCAAAAGCACATCTGTGACCGCAGGATGACTCCCTTGCAAAAACTCCCTGGCTCCACAGCATGCAAGCACAAGAGCTCCTTCACAAAACAGCTCTAAGAATTTCTTTAACATGTGCAAAACATATTCCCTGTTGTCATTCTCAGAAAATCATTTTAGCTGAAACCTTCAGGAAAAAAACAGATTTAGGCAGACTCCCAGCATCGATAACCTCATCCATAATGGTTTAAGTTTGGCAAAATTATAAGCAACTAAGAACAGGGTCTTGCAATGGAAAGTGTTGGGCAAACTTAAGTATAAACATAGCTACCCACACCACTACCATGCACTTACACTACAAAGAGGTATTTGGCGGTTCATTGTTGTGTTTTTACAGTTGGGAATGCTGAGGCACAGAAGGGTTAAGTGACTTGTCCAAGGTTACAAAGAAATGTTTGTGGCAGAAATGGATACAGAACCCAGATTGCATGACCTCTAAATAACCATTCCTTCTCAACTCTACAGGCAAACTGTAGCTCCCAAATTACACAGCAAATTTTCAGTGAGAACATAACAGACGTGCACAAAATGTAGCTGGAGTTCAGTGATAACTGGTAAAATTAAAGCTCTAGAAAATTGACAAAAAAAGCTTTTACTTACTGAAATATGATGTGCATACATAGGCCTGGAGAGGAAAAATGCAGCATCATGGGGTGTGTGAAACTCATTACAGAGAACGTCAATGGAAGGCACTCGCTTAATGTAATCCTCTGTACTTAGATTGGATGCTAAAAATCCACCAAACTGTACCAGAGTATCATGGCACTAAATTGAAACAGAGAAAGTATAAGAGGAAAATTTATTTTTTGATTTTTGGGGGGGGAGGGGGGGGAAGACTAGGCAGATTTAACAAATATCAAACTTTTTAAGGCAAATACATATATAGGTAACAAGCCACTAGTCACTTTCCTGAAAAGTACATTTTAAACTACTGCTGTAATAATATGCTAATTCTTTCCATACTACAAAAAACTTCTGCCCTTTATGAAAACTAATCCGGCCCCGTGTTCCGCAGCTAAATAAATTCTCCACAAAAAATGTATTCAATTCTAAAAGTATTCTGCCCTACTAGGATTCAACATTCTGCTCTCTACATGTTTTTGAATCCTTTATTGTGGCCCTTGAGGATTTTAGAAAAACTGCTAAAATTAGGATAATATTTTAAAATAATTTGCAAATTATAACTAAATTAAGATTTTAACTTATTTCAATACTTTGTCTTTTCCTTTTGTTATGTCAGCACAGACATTTAAAAAATTAGAAAGACCCCAGTCAGCATGTAGAGCATATCAAAGTCTAAGGTTCATATAGCACTACAATATTTTATATCGTGATACATTTTTTTGAAACCTCCAGTGCTCTGTGTTGAAAATACAGTATTGCATGGAAACCCAGCATTGAGGATGGCCTACAGAAAGAGAAAGCCTACAGAGCTTGATTATTTTTGTGCACAGGCTGTTGTAGCTGAGCCTATGGACCAACACAAGATCTTACTTACCCATGGACCAAAGCTCCATTTAAGATACTTTAATGAGGTCACAGGAAAAAAAGAAAAATCTAACCTCATACATCTGAGAGCTTCCAATACAGATTCTAAATTAATTTAGTGCCACTTGCACCTGTCAGCCCAAAGGCCCAAAATGAGAAATACTGAAAGACAGGTAAGATACCACTGACTTCTAAAAATCAGAAACGGGAAGGCTTTGTGAAGACAAAGCAAGAAAATGTTTAAAGAGCCCTTCAAATTAAATTTTTGCAGAATCAGGTCAGATAAACAGGGTAACCTGGCTAACCCAATGGTTAGAGAGGAAAAAGCTTTTTTAATCAATATGCTTGTCTAAGTTCATGTTTCCCAGTATAAAAGAAGAGCTTTGCTTTAAGCTTTCACATACAGGTCAACGGACTGAATTTGGAATCGGTAAATCAATGACGCTAGCTGATGGCTGATTACTTCAATAGGTAAAATAAGTAAGTGATCTCTCTTGAGTTCCTAAAAGAACTAGACAAATATCTAGGCCTACTTGTCCACTTCTCCCCTAAATGAAGGCTGGACTAAGGGTCTGATCCTGCAAACACTTACTCCTAAGCATCCTTTTCTTTCAGTTTTGTGACTTGTTTGTGCTGGATTACATAATTAACTTTTGACACTAAAATAATAATTTAAAAATAAAACACCTGAAAAAACAAACTACCAAAATTACAACTGGTACACAGGTCTTTCAAACCTTAACACAGTAAACTGAGCAATCTCAATTTATACATTTGCAGGAAGTTAGACCTGAATTGTGAATACTCACAGGGAAATACATTCGAGAGACAAGATGGGTGAGGTAATATCTTTTATCTGTGACAGTGTTAATGTGATAAAAATCAGAATAGTTCAACTGACTTTGAAAAGATACATATAGCACTTTCACGTATTGTTCCAATAAGTCATATATTTTAAATAAGAAAAACCTTTTATAATCTAAGAGCCCACATTAAAATCTAAAAGCCTTTTCATTTTTCATGATTTTAACATTAACAAACATTGTGAAGTTTGCATGGCAAAACAATAGATCTAGGAATCTGCAACTGTCTTTCAATACAATTCACTTCTAAATTGAAGCAAATCTCAGTCCGACATTAGGGGAAAATACCTAAAGACAAAATCAATTTTTGAAAAAGATAACTATGAAAATACATGATATGTTCAGTATGTAATTTTAAAGAAGAGACTTCTTATATTTACTATTTTGACAGTAAAAACTGTGCTATGCAGCCTTTATATCAAATAAGCAGGCTAAACTTAACTGAAGAATTAAAAACCTTTTTATTTAAAAATGTAAATATGTAATTGGTTCTACTTGCCTGATCATACAGCTTCCCCACCAGCTTCAAATGTTTCTCCCCTCCCTCCTGAAAGATCACACCATTTCGCTGTTGAGCCATAAGCAGGCACAGTGGAAGGGCCAGATCATGGTCAAGCAATGCATCTTTTAATCTCTGTGAAGATTTTTTAGTGTTTCTGATCTGGCCAAAATATCCACCCTGCCCAGAGAGTCAAGAAAACCAGAAGTTAAGGTATTCCAATTTAAGAAATATCACTTTATTATAGAAAATAGACAAATAGTAAATAGATATAGTATCGACTTATGACAATATAAGTAATTCATCAACATTTGCCCAATTTCTTGAACTTCAATAAAACCAGTAAATTAATCTGCACTCCCACCTCAGCTTTTAGCTGTTCTCCACCAGTCATGGCTTCTAGCTGCTCCATTGTCATCTCTTCTGTTATCTCTATTCCAGCCATTTTTTGTACCACCTCTTTTAAAATGAGCAAGTCAAAGCTGCACAGAAGAAAAATAAGAACCACATAAAAATGAAATACTATGAGCAACAGAAATGGTTACTTACAATAGCTAATGCAAAATAAAACCACTGTGTGTTAAAATTGCTGTAGTGAAACAAGACCAAAACACAAAATTCCTTTTCCAAAGGTAATTAAGGTTCAGGAACACTGCTAAATGCTGAAAGAAAAATTGTTTTTGAAAATTTACAGGTAGTAGTAAAAGTGATATGCCTCCAATGGACCAAGACCAGGACCATAGGCTTCTGCAGGAGAGAAATACTGGGATCCAATCCTGAAAACATTAACAGGTACAGTACCACTTACTTACTATACCAACAAATTAATTACAAAAAACTGCAGCTGTTTCCTTTGTATTTCTTATCTTTACATGCCTTTGATGTATATATCAGCCAAAACAAATAAACTATTAATGAGAAACCCTCAGATAATTGCTTTTAGTTAAAGAATTGTTTTTAAAGACAATTCAGTGCACATAGTGAGAGTTTAATGACAGAAACCTAAAGTGAATGTAGTGATCTCACCTTGACCTATTAAACATGTGTCTGACTTGTAAAGTGCAAAAAATATGAAAAGCCACAATGGCCACCTCCTGAAGAAACATCTAATTTTGCTAGATATGTTCAATTCAAAAGAAAAGGCAGCAAATTATAATGACAGATCACACCTCTGCCTTTTACTAAACAGCTAAACATATACAACTGTTTATAAAGTCTTTTACCATAATTTCTCACTCAAAACTCTAACATCTAAAACATCACAAAGCATTTCTGGCTATAGAATTTAAAATAAACTTCAGCCAGTAGGACTTCTTATTGCAGACTTGTTCCAAATGTCTCGTACCATCAATTCCAATTTCTCCATAACCACTGAGGTCAGTAATTCATTCTAGCTATCAAAATATCAAAATATCAATGTTTTGCCCTTGATTTCAGCAACTAAAATGTCTGACATAAGAGCGGCCATACTGGGTCAGACCAAAGGTCCTTTTAGCCCAGCATCCTGTCTTCCGACAGTGGCCAATGCCAGGTCCCCCAGAGGGAATGAACAGAACTGGTAATCATCAAGCAATCCATCCCATTGTCCATTCCCAGCTTCTGGCAAACAGAGGCTACGGACACCATCCCTGCCTATCCTGGCTAAGTTATGGAAGAGAGTGAGTGGATAGAGACCTTGGTTTTAAGTGATAATGTTCACGATCTCCATTTTACAGATGTGGAAACTGAGGCACGGAGCAAGGAAGTGACTTGCCTGAGGTCACCCAGCAGGCCACTGGCAGAGCCAGACTTAAACCCAGGCCTCCTGGATCCCAATCTAATGCTCTAACCACTACATCACTTGGACTATTACTGTCTGTCATGTAGTTACTATTCTTTTTAATGGAAGTCCACAAGTAATAATATGATCACCATAAACAACCTTTCTAAAATAAGGAAGTCTAGTTTTCTTTGACCATCCCCAAATACTGCATTGTATGTACAGTTATTTAATAACTTAACACTTACTTAATAAGTTAACAGCATTTATAAGATGCTTGCACAATATTGAGGTAGGATGGGAAAAGTTATTTACCTTACTCTCTGTAGTTAACTGGTGACTGTACCATCACCAGAGTACATAATAAGATGGGAATTGGTACACACATGTGAAACAAGGTTGTCTGTGTTGAGGGAAAGGAAGAGACTTCATTTTTCAACTCCCCGAGCCCTAAAACAATGGGCTGAAGTGCCCCTATTTTACTGCTGGTGCAGGGATTGTGTCTTCTTTTCTCTTTTTAAGCAAAAATGCAAGATCTTAACTATTTCAAAAAAATCAGTAGCTCACTATTAGCATTCATAAATTATCTTTCACCAAATTTTAATAAAAGAGTTCATAATACAGGAATTATTATAAATCCATACTTACCAAATATGACAAAACTACCCATTAAACATTAAAAAACAGGAAAAGAAACAAAGTGCACTAAACAGTGGAAGGGGAAAGAAGAAAGGATTCAGGCTGTAAAGTTTGTTTACAACTGAAAACTTTCGAAAAAAGGACACCATCGGTGCTGACAAGCTGGAGATCCAAGGAGCAACTGGACAGCAAGTAATTGTATAGTCATTAAATATACTAAATTATTTAAATATTCAAAGTAAAAAAAAAAAAGAATTGTAAAGACATTTTTGCAGACAAAATATTGGGAGCAACCGTAAGAGAAACTATAATGATTAACTTTCTTGAATACTGTATGTAATAGCTGTAGATACGTTTTTCTAAATTAAGTATTCTTGCATATACTGTAAGTATGCCAGTGATTCAGACTCAACTAGAGGTTCTAGTACTACAGTATATGAAAGACACAGAACACTGACTCAAAAGTACATGCCATAACCATACATACTAAAGGAAAATATTACAGCTGTATGTTCTCTTTCCCTGGTACTTGAAGCTCTCTAACTTTCCGACAGGTATTCAAGTACAGCTTTACTATTAACAGCACTTTTGCATCAGCAAAAGGCAGATGTCAAACAACGAGTAAACTTTAAAATAGAGGGTGTTATACAGATTAAATGTCAGACTTGCCTTTTTCCAGCCTTTAGTTGGTTTGCTACATACTGCAGTAGACCAGCAAGTTCAATAGGATATTTTCGGAAAACTGCACCACAAAAACTAGCTAGACCTAAAGTAGATGGAGAGGGAGAAATAGCTGTGACTGAAAGTTATGCATCATCTATTTCAACATAAGATTACTATGCTCTGCATTTATTCAGCTATGCATTGCTAACACTCCCACTTAATATTTTCGTGAACATGAACGTAATAATTGTTTCTATTGCCTTTACTTGCCATATTGATTTTTCCTTTGATAAATAAATTGATAAAGTAACAGCCATGATAAATACCTGAAAAACTAATTTATTAAATAAAACAAAAATACTAACTCTGCAGCCAGCTAGAAATTGTAGTGTCATCATGTTTCATTCTCTCCTTCTCGGGATTTGCCAGAGCTTCAATGATGCAGTCTTTTACAAAGTTAAAGAATATATTTTTTCCCCAGTATCTTTGAAATAAGCATTAATAATAATTAACAATACTACTGTACGTCTTTAAATTGCTTTACAAATATTATTTAAACTTAACGATATCCCTATAAGGTAAATAAGTTATCTCCATTTGAGTTGCCAATAGCCATGTACAATTGTCCCTTCAACCGCAAAAATTCTAATATGCAAACACTATACCTGAATACTTAGAAAGCATCATCCTAAAACATTATATATACTAAGAGATTAGGGCCACTGAAGACAATTACAGCTGAAAAATAACCATATAAGATTATAAAGACACAATAAAACCAACATACCAAACAAACCAATTACCACCTCATCATTTAGGAAGCATGGGAATCCTAAGAGAGCAGATGTTAATTAAAATTGTAAAACAGCTCTGGAAAAGGAGCATTTTCATACAACGTCAGGAAGCAGGAAAGACTGGAAAGTGGAAAAGGCTAGTTCCCCAGCCTAGGAGCTACCATAGCAAGACCTGAGACCTAACAGAAAGGTGGATAGCAAAGTACAGCTACAACACGAAACAACACCTACTGATGGGCAATCGAGGATTAAGATACAAGGCATACAATTAGCACATGTATTTTACCCAAAAAGGATACATGCCAAGACGTCATAGTTCAGTGAAGTGAGGTATTTCAATGAATCAACAACTGGTGTAATTAAATTATCATATTTTTGTATTTGTGACAAAATCTGAAAACAAACATGAAATAGATAAGATTTAGTGAGCCAAACTAAGACAGTGCTACATGCCTTTCATCTAATGTAAACCTAGAAATTCCTAGGTCATTGCCGAATATAGTAAATAGGCTAGTATGGTCAACATTTATACCTATGTTTTAAAAAGATAAAACAAAGAAAACCCGTTTCAACAAAATGTTTTAGTTGCTTCTGTAGCAAAAGGTAATCTCGTTGGATTTCTGTAGCACAAATAAATAAATAAATAAATAAATAAAAATAGTAGTGCAATTAATCATGTAAAAACATTTCCATATTAGCAATTTCTTTAAAATGAGTGATAGTGCTAGCCTTCAGACCAACAGAAAACATAATCCCAAAAAAGTTTCTGCTCTTGTATATATATTTTCCTACATGTTAATACAAATAAATAACAATCCATCCTCACAAAAACTAAACCTCATTAACAAGAATTGCTGCCACTGATTGTCAAACCGAAAACTAACGAAGAGGAAACATGAAAATGGGTTTTGTTTGCTTTACTTCTTGTTTTCAACCACTTAAGATTTTACTACAAGAAATTAAAATAGAAACCAAAATGAACAAGTAAAAAGAAGATGCAATAGTTGACTGAAATCACATGCTGTTATTGTTATTAAGCTGAAGTAGCACACGGATATACATTTTAAAAAGTGACTAGTGATTGAGCGCCTCAATTTTTGAATGCCCTACACATGACACGTTATAGGGATCTGATTTTCAGAGGGTGAGTGGTCAGGGACTTGTTGAAAATTGGGCCTCTCTCAATTTGTCTACCCAAAATTATTAGTCATTTTTGCAAGTCTCAGTGTATATATTTTTACATTTCTACTGAATTACCTACCATGTTTTTAAAACCTATCATAAATCAAGAATAATAGAATTAGCACTTTTCTCCAACTTACTAAAATACCATGCATAAAATACGCAGTCCATCCTCCCCTTAAATATATATGCATAGAGTTCAGTCTGTAACACTTCCTCACACGAACCCCAATGACTTAAAATGGGACTGTTCACATTAGTAAGGAAAGGACAGATTAGGTCCATACATACATACATAAACATATGCATATCACATCACATACATAATCAAATAGAATTGTTGGATTGCTATGGCTTAGCTTCCCAATTTGTCTTCCAGAAGGCTTCACATTTTCCTTGGTTAGACGCCTGTAAAAGAATAGATATTTTATTTCAATTAATTCCTTCACAGAGTGTTAGTAGTTTTACTATTCTCTCTCTCAGATGTACAGCTTATTCTTAAGCACTCCTTTACCAATTAGATAGCCTAAATCCTTTTTTTGGAGATTTTTTTTTTTTTTTATTCCTTATGGCCTTAAAATCTGCAAATCAAAAAAATTATGAATCTATGAATTGAAGAGTTCTGTGTGGTAGAGTTCTAATCAGATGATAACCACATTACCATAGCATGGGTAAAACCACATGGGTTCAATTCACACATGCAACAACAAAAGGATTTAACATGAATCCCTGACATAGTAGATAGAGTTGCAAAGTGGGGCTCCAAATGCACATACTGTAAGTTTCAACCACATATAATTTTTCAACTTAAAATTAACTCCATGTGTGTGGATGATGACAAACCTCACCATTTGAGTTTGGATTGGGAGAAAATACACCACACAAGAAGGAAAACCCACAGAATGGAAATTATGAAGTGCATCTGTCTATAGGGAAGGATTTTTGAGATTCTAGGAGATCCTCCCAGCAATCAAGATGCGCCTGCATTATAATGCATTGTTTCTAAAGAAAAATCTTGCAGAAAACAGAGAGCTCTTTACGTGATTCTATGCAAGAAATGTTGTCCCATAGAAGATGTGAATTTCACTTGGCATAGTCTTGACAAAAATTAAAAAAAACCTTTGCTCAACATTGATTTGACAAAACAATCAGTCTGACATTTATTCCTGGAAGCTTCAGTAAATCACGAAACATTAATTTTAAGAGACTCCCTGTTCATGAGTCATTTAATGACTCAAGTACTCTGTAAACAGGAATCATCTTTGTCAAGTATTAACGTTGGCAGGATTCACTGTATGTGACACCTACCTGAAACAGCTGAAAGTTACTCCTAAAATCTCATTAACTTTTAACTGCAAAATATGAAATCCAGCATAACTTACTTCATGATATATTTGGCTCTGTCTATGGTTTGAGCTTTAACTTTCACTAGAAGTGGGTGACTGTTGTATGTTTCATTCTTCCATTGTCCATAGAGACGATAGCTTGGAGGGATAAGAATGGGAGAAAGAAAAAGGAGCATCATTCAAACTGAAAATTTAAAAAAAAAGACTTCTCATTTATAAAATAAAAATTTATTCTACGCTACTCACCGGTACTGGTATGGAAAAGTTTTGAACATTCCCCAGAGTTCCTCTGACATGCATGCATTGCAGTCCATTAGAGTAAGAGATGGGAGCAAAACTTGGTCGGTAATATTTAACAAACAGCTAAACAAGATCTCCTGAGATAAAACACAAAAAAACATAAAACAAAATAACCTATAAGTATGAGACAAGTTCAGAAAAAATACCTGTCAATGTGAAGTTATTTATCTTGATTAACTAATAAAATATCTTCATGGTTTATGCCTCATGATATACCTGTGACTTCCTATTTATATGGAAAAACATCTACATTAGAAAATCTGGTTTTAAGCAGAAATATTTGGTTAGATACTCATAACTACTGTCCTAAATGTATTAGCCATATAGCATTGAGGGAAGTGGTAGAAAATGTCAATGCTTTACATTCATATTCCCAAAACAGTAAATTGATAAAATTCCAACTAATGTGATAAGTCACTTCTTTATTTTGATATCAAGTGGTATCAGAGAGTAATTTTTACACTTGTTTTAAAAAGTAATTTTTAAACCAATAGAAAGGTGTCCTATACTACATTAGGACTGTCCTTGCAGACAACTTGCCATTTGAAATCACATCAATTTTCAAAATGTGAATATTTTCAATTACACCTGCTCCTGAAACCTCCCTGCCAATTTGTGTTTTCAGAATCAGATTTCCCTTTTTTTTTTTTTTAAATGTATTTTCTTTTCCCTTTTACTGTGGTTATGAACAGGGATATAGCAAAAAAGCCCAAAATACAATGAAAAACAGAAAAGTATTTTCTCTATTTCTGTTAGTTATGATTAGGCTTGGCAGAATTTGATTTTTGTTTACTTATTTCAATGGATAATATCTGTTTATTTTTAAGCATTTTTTCAATTTTTATCAATTTAAATTTTCAGTAACAAAAAATTATGGGGGGGATTAAGTTAATAAGGAGGTCAGACAATTTAACGACAATAGATGTTGAGATTCAAAAAGTTAAAGCTTTATAACCATTAAAACACAAATAATCAACATCACACATCAGATAGAAGATAGAAAGTAAACATCCTTAAATTCTAATAAATTTCAAGCAGCAGTTTTCTTACTTTGTCTATCTGTAAATTGCGGTTATCATCAATGGAAATATTTTTCTTTGCTTTGAAATAGATGTTTCCTGACATTTACTGATAAAAATCTAATCTTTCCAAACCTGGTTATGGTAATCTTAGGCATTGCATGGTGGTATAAGAGTCTCATAAAACTGGTATTTTTAATGTGACGTATCTTTAAGCAAAGGGCCTAACTTAAAATGCTACAATAGAAATGTTAATATAAACCGAGTGCCTCAGGAAAATCTAAAACTACTTTGACCAAACTATACAATTATAAGAAACACAGGTTTTTCCCAACACCTTTGGGCAGCACTGTGCAAACATTCTCCTGCACTGATACCTCAGAAAGTCACAAAACTGTGGCATGTGAAATACAGGAGGAATTGGATGCTATAGGAAACTGAACTGCTTCAATATTAGACCTTTTACAGGTGAATTCCTATGATTGCTGAGAAACTGGATCTCACAGGAGTATCACTGAGGCCAGTAGCAAATTAATTTCCTGGGATTAGGAAATATATTTTAATAGTAACTAGCCATCTAACTATAAAATATCTCCTCAATTTCTGCTCTAATTACTGTTTTCCTTGATCTTCCTACACTTTTCCCAGATAAAATCAGCAAGAGACAGAATACAGTCAATAGACCATTACTACAAAATAAGAGCAGTCCAGCAGGAAGAAGAAAAGACTAAATATGCAGAAACTGGAAGGAAGAGAGCCAGCTGGAGAAGACGAGATCTTTTTTGTGATTGTTTATAAGCAGGATGCAGCCAATAAGGAGACGAATCCATTGTTTGAATTTGGTGAAGACAACCACAGATTTATAGCTTATAAGAAAAAAAAGTATGACTGTTCTGACATCAGTGAGCCATGAAAATCCTGAGACCACTGTAACTCTAAACCAGTTTTCATCTCACAATAAAATAGAGTTTATACAGAGAGGAAAACGTTTATTGACAATAAATATTTTGTCAAATTATAATTCATAATTAGATATGAGATTTCTTCTCGCAGACCAGAAAGAGCAGAATCAAGCATACTCCTGAGAAGCCGAGGTCCTTGAACAAGCAAATAGACTTCCGACAAGAAAGAAGAGTGGGTTTCAACTATGTGAAGTTTTCACTTGCTGCTTCTTTTCTTTCTTTTTTTTTTTTTTTAAGGTGTTTTAAAAAATAAAAGCACTGCATAGGCACAAAGAACATTAGAAAGTTTTTCATTTAAAATTGTATGACATTACTAGTGAATGAAAAGAGGTTATCTGTAAAAGAAATATTATAGTAATTTCCAGGACCAAAACTCACCATTTTCTCTTTATCCTCTTGTTTATTTCCATCAGATTGAAACTACAAAAAACACATTCATATTAATTGTAGAATTATATGACTATTAAGCTAGTCTATTACTACTGAATAGGCATAATTTCAAATCAAAAGTTATTTCAGAAAAATCTATATCTAATGGAGTGCCCACAAATGGTTTAATACTCCCATTTTGTAGCACTGAAGTTTCAATATCTGTATCTTTTTAGCTGTATACAGTATACGACTACCCATCAAATACAAATACATTATATAGAGTAACAATTCAAATATTTGTTTTGAATGTAATATTTTTCACCCAACACTTGTAATGCCTAAATGAAGATTGACTACTCATTATTATATATATCTTAAGGATTTTTTCTTTAAACAATTTTCATTTTAAAGTTCTTTTGAAGGAAATTGAAATTGTAGTGGAAAATGTTGCAATGTATCAATACTTTCATTACTTAACCCAGAAATGAAAGCAGACATTTTAAATTATTCTTAAGCATTTTATGTTAACTGAAGGGTTCTAGATTCATTTTTATTTCATTATGCTTAAGTTCAAGTGTGAAATATTAGCCCCATTGAAGTTAATGGCAGAACTCCGACTGACTTCAATGGGGCCAAAATTTCACCCCAAAGCTTTTAAAAGAAGATTTAGTCAACATCAGGAATAGTCTCCAAAATCAGGTTTCAGAGTAACAGCCGTGTTAGTCTGTATTCGCAAAAAGAAAAGGAGTACTTGTGGCACCTTAGAGACTAACCAATTTATTTGAGCATAAGCTTTCGTGAGCTACAGCTCACTTCATCGGATGCATACTGTGGAAAGTGTAGAAGATCTTTTTATACACACAAAGCATGAAAAAATACCTCCCCACACCAACAGGAGAGTGGGTTGGGGGGGGGGGGGGAAGAAAACCTGGATTTGTGCTGGAAATGGCCCAACTTGATTATCATACACATTGTAAGGAGAGTGATCACTTTAGATAAACTATTACCAGTAGGAGAGTGGGGTGGGGGGAGGTATTTTTTCATGCTTTGTGTGTATAAAAAGATCTTCTGTACTTTCCACAGTATGCATCCGATAAAGTGAGCTGTAGCTCACGAAAGCTTATGCTCAAATAAATTGGTTAGTCTCTAAGGTGCCACAAGTATTCCTTTTCTTTCTCCAAAATCAATACACCCTTTTAGACATTAGTTTTTGCTATGGAACTAACACACAGCAAAATTTCAACAACTGAGATGTTCAGCTCTGTCATCTAGAGGTTAAACATTTCAAACAATCTGAAGAATTTAAAAATTGTTTATAATTTTAGAAACAATACTAACACTGAACCAACAAGTGGCTTCTGTACTGTGGAAGTATACAAGCATTTGAGCTGTACAATCTTGAGGTAGTTTTGGTTTTGGTTTTGGTTTTTTTGGTTATGCATGGTGGATTTGGTTCTTCTAAGCAATATTAGAGTTGCATACACACCAATGAGAGGGGAGCCTAATTTGTTGATACGGTGAGTGCTGGTTTTGGGGGTAGCCTTGTATAAAATCGGATATCATCCATCTTACTTTACAAGAGTTTAAGGGGGGAGAAAAGTCAACAGAGGTCTACTATACACTTCCAATATTTAGACAATATCATTTGCAAGGCAAAGACTACACTAATTTGGAAAATGTGTGAAGTGCACCTCCTGCGTTCCAGTGCAGACCAGAAAACTAAATCTTAGCATGTTGTGTCCTACTGCTTCATAAATTTAATGTTTTTGGCATAGTAGACAGAGTGCAATGTTTTACAGAGTTCACAAAGATTCATTATGTCAATAAATTAAACAAAATTCTATTTTATTTAGATATTACATATGTAAATTCTCTGGAGGACCATACTAATACCTATCAGTCCGTCAGTGACTATAGCAGAAAGATTTACATATTTAGAAGCTGTTTCATTCTGATTATTATGTTTCAGATTTGTTTTCAAAACTGAAAAAAATACATCAAAGCCACCATGAAGAGCAAGTTGATTCATTTCTCAAAGAAATCCACATCCATATATGAAATAATGCTCATTTTAATGGAATAACTTAACTGTATATTATTTTTGTTGAAAGATGTAAATTGACTAAAAGACCACTATCAGTTAAAAAAAGTCACTATTCTGTACACTATATTTTACTGCCGTGTTGGAAAGAGATGAAATATATCTGGCTTTCAAACTATACATTCTAGAATAGCAGAATTTCCAAGCCTGTTATAAAAGTACAGACAGCAACTCCTCTAATAGCCACCCTTTGGGAAATAATATCTATTCACATTTTTTAGTCCTCATTGTCCCTCTTATCCTGCCCCACTCCTGTTGCATGTGCATTAAGTTAACAACATAAAGTGCAGAATACTTTACAGTTAAGTTTGAGCACAAAAGCCAGGTTTGCAGTATTAGAAGCCTGGGTTTATCAACTACTGTATGATTAGTCAGCTGGCAGTTTCTAAAAAACCAATATGGTTATAAATATTTCAATCATGTGTATTAGATATGAATGGGAAAACTTCAACAGTTCACATAACATGCTGATTGCAATATGCATTAAAAATAACTTTCCCTATGTTACCTTAACCATTCTGTCCTCACTGTTCAGTTTCTTCGAAGTTCCAACCTAAAGCAAACAGCTATAATGTTGCTCATCCTTGTCATAAGCATAACATTTATGTATCTTAAACTATCATATTTGTATATTTCAAATACTGAATTTTCCACTAAAATGACAAAACAGAATAATATGAAGTGTCTAACATAAGTAAAGAATGGATCTTTGACATGATAAACAAATATGATAGTATATTCTTACATTTGTGAATTACTTTTTCAAACATTCCTTCTTCCCAGAAACCAGGACAACCTCTTCAGATGACTAGACCAATCTAACAGAAAGCACCACAGCCCAATATTCATAGTTGAAGCCTCCCATTAAAAAAAGTCCTTAAATACAGGTATCAATAATTCTACTTTTACAAATCAACTACAAGTCACAAAAATTGTGAACAGAAAAAAATAGGTGAAAGATACTAGGCCACTGACTACGGTAGAACAATATTTAAACATGACACATATAGCTATATCCAATGTAGCACACAATGCTATATTAATATATATCTGTAGAGAACTTGGTAGTTTATCTTTGAGTTACATGGGAAACAAATTCATTTCAGTAAAAGATCTTGGACAAAGATGACATTTAACTGAATCATGACTACAAAGTTATGTTAAAATTTTAATAAAAATGTACACTTGCACTTCTCTAAGTGATGTACAGTTGCATAATAACTTGTAACGGTCATACCTCAAAATTATAGCATAGAAGACAAATTTCTGATAACATGGAATTTACTGTACAGGTTTATTATTCTATCCAGCTAAGAGTGAAATTACAAGGTTATATTTGCTTGGTAAAATAAACAGGCACTCACTTCATTTTTTGTCTAAATTTCTTAAGTTAATGATAGGCTCATACACAGTAACATCTATTCAGATTTATGCACATGTATAGTATAATGCCAGTTTAACTTCCTTTATATGAGTCTAGCATTACAGTTTTGTTTGATTCCTATTTGCAGATAGGTGGCCATATTATTACTCACCATGCCAACTGGCATCTTAGAAAACTGGGTAAAATACATTTACTGTATTTCATTTTCAACTAGTCCACCTCAAGAGAATCTGCAAACCATCTGGGTGGAAGGGATTAAAATAAGAGCACTAGAACCAACAAAAACTAACTAGAGGCAATGAGGAAAAAGGTGAGGAGAAGGGGAGAGGATAGAACATAGCCACATTTGAGACAGCCTTCTACACACATTTGTACCTCAGTGTAGTTTTGAACTGGAGCCATACAAAATGAATTATATAAACTGCATTAAATCCCGGTGTGGACACACTAATTCAGAATAAAAGTGGCCTTAATTCAGTTTAGTTTAATTCACTTTAGTGAATGAGAGTGTATACACAGGGGCTTACTGCAGTTTAACTAATCCATTTTGAATTCACACTTTAGTTAATTCAGATAAATGTTTGAGTGTCCCTGAGTAGACAAGCCCTCAGAGGAGTCTGGGTTTCTTACTTCTATGTAAGATAAGTTTGTAAAGTGGGATAAAAGGGTCAGTGGGCTGAGATCTTTAAAAATGTTCTCAATATTCTAATGTTTTATTAGTCAAATAGATGTGATGTTCATTAAATGTGATTTTTTTGCTTCAGTGACTCATTAAGAAAATGAAAAAACACACAAATGCCATGGTTTAAAAAAAAAAAAAAAAAAAAAAGGTTAAGACTAATACCTGTCCTCCACTCATGCAGATCTGACTCTTCTAAAATCAGAGCAAATTTTTATGGTAGCAACATAAATTTTGAATTTTACAGCTGTTAGCCTGCACTACTACCGTGACATTATTATAGGACGCATTATTATGCCTGTTAAGTGTAGTTCTACTCTGAAAAGTGATGTTGAAAAAACAGCATAATCTGACAACTACATGTGTATTTCATGGTCATTTCTGCACAATAGCAGGTAAAAAAGTTTTTACAGTAAAAGCTATGTTTTCCAGCACTTTATAAACCAGACATTAGACATCTAGAATCTGGCATTTCGGGGTGCCGGAAACGGGTGGAGCTCACCTTGGTGGTCCTCAGCTAATGGAAGCTGCGGAGCCAGAGCTTGGGGCAGGGCGGTGGCAGTGCGCAGACTCACCTGGCCACGTCTCCGCCTAGGAGCAGCAGGGACATGTCACTGCTTGCAGGGAGCCTCCGACGTGAGCTCCGTCCAGATCCGGCACCCTGAAACGCCTCCAGTGCCCCAACCCCCTGCCCCGAGCCCCCCTCCCTCACCCAAACTCCCTCCCAGAGCCCGTGCCCTGCACCCCCTGCACACCCCAACCCCAGCCATGAGCCCCTTAAGTTATCTGGAATTTTTGCCTAACCGGCAACCTTCATTCCCCCAACATGCTGAATAACAGTGCTTTTACTGTATTATGTTTTACTCCTGTTTGCACCGCACAGACGAGAGAGAGAGAGGGGGATTCTATTACAGCTCATGCATCAACGGAACTGTTTAAAAAATTATGCAAGACCAAAGATTCTGCCATCAGAAGTCAGAAAGAATTTTACTATACTGCATTTGTAGCATATGGTATGTGTGTGTACTTCTCACAGTTACTTGTACACAGTATTACAAGATATATAGTTCATGTGCCTAAGGTTACAAAAATTATTACACTTTTTAAACTATTTCTAAAAATACAATATCTGATTATTATCCTTGTGCATATATTCAAAAGGGGCACTATTCTTGATGCATGTTCAACTGGAATTCTCTCATTTCCCATTTACTGAACGCCTAATTACATAACCTCTAGTTTTGCACTACAAAAAAGTATTATGCAGCAATAAGAGAAGGGGAACTTTTGATCTAGGACACCAAGACAAACCCCTGATACCTATAAGAAGTGCATGGGTTCAGATGTCAGAGAAGCCAGGACCAGGGTATTCTTACAAGTCTCATCAGAAATTACCACCACCACACAGTAAACTGCAAATTCCTCAACCTAAGTACCTTGCAAGCCAGAAGGGCTCTGGTCACAGGTTTAAATTTGTGTTTAAAAGAAGTCTGTGTATTCTAAATGAGATGCCAAGACCTGTAAGCAAAATCCTCAGCATATATGAATTCAGCATTGGCAGTCTAATAGCAATACTCTGCACTGGCATTCAACGCATTTTCATTCAAATTCCAGTCTTCTACACCAGAAGTAGGCAGGAGGGAGATGTGCTAGGGAAGTTGCACTTTTAGTCACTGGGCTTTCTCATTGCTCTGATAAAGGAATAATACCATCCATCCAAGTGGAGGAGGGAGAATGGCAGGAGAAGTTAAAAATTACTGTAATATTATTGCAACTACTACTGGAAATGGAAGATACTAGATTATTCATCTTGCTGTAGTTGAGTCAGCCAGCATTTGATGTTATTTAACTCATGGTATTTAGCCAATAAGGGTATGTCTACACTGAAAGGTAAGCTCAGGGTTAGTAGAACTTGAGTTACCAGATCCTGGGTTTGTTAACCTAGGCTTGAGCATCTATACTCATTTGTAACGCCAGGTTACGAACTGTTGAACCCTGGGTCCTAATCTGGGGCCTCAGTGGCTACACTGCATTATGCAGGACCCGAGTAAAACCACATTTATTCCAAAATGTGGAGCTAGCTCTTTTTTAGTGATGTAGTATTGGAAAACCTGACTATCCACCAAACTTGACTGTCCAAAGGACAAAAAGTCAGCCCGTAGGATTGTGGGATGCTGTTGGTGGATTTCCAGAGCACAAGCCCATTGGGAATGTGTCTACACTGCAAAGTAATTCAGTTTTAACTCTGGGTCCCAGCCTGACTCTGGCTTGGACCCTGCATCCCAATGGGGTCCTGGGACCCTGAGTCCAAGCCCTGGGTTAGAGTTCGAACCCTGAGCTTACAATGAAGTGCAGACGTATCCTAAGAAAGTACAGCAACCAGTGAAAAAGCAGGAGGAAGAGAAGAAAGGAGTGGGCAAGCCACTAATTGTAGAGTGCAAAGATGCAAGTCACACCAAGTTTTAAATATTATTCATTTTCACTTTTAAGCTTCAACTGTTTTTATAGTTTTGCACTGATGACCTGAAAGATGAGGCAGGTCAGCAAAGTAGCCAAACCTGTACTGTATCAAACAGAACATTGCTGGAACAGAAGCAAAAACAACCCAGGGGCCTTGACATGATCTGAAGGCTACATTCCAAGAGAGTAATACCAAAAAACTCCCCTTTGCCCTTTTTAAATAAAAAGATCACTATATAGTCTTGACACTCACTTAGTGGAAAAGTAGGGTCCATGGCCAAAATAGCACCCAAAAGGGTCCACTTTAAAAATAAAGTGAGCTACTTTGTGATTTAGAAGGTTTCATAGCCCTCTGAATTAAACCCATCCCTGTCAGCAGCATATGAGAGGTAGCCTATATGGCTACCGTATGGCAGCATCATGGTGGCAGTGGAGGCAGTCGAGCTAGAAAATAGCAGCTCTTCAACATATCCAACCACCTGGATGGGTTTGATTTGGCATCCATTATTAATTTCACTGAAGGGGAGAGAAAAAGCATATTCCCCACTCTCCATGATACCTAACAGATGGGGAGAAACAAACTTTTTAAAAATGGTCCCATATTGGTTTATTGTTCACCATGGCCTTCAGGATGACCTTCACATTTTTCCAGTGCAAAAGCTTCAAGGAAATTGTATAGAATTTTTTCATAAAAATCTATCCACACAAAAGATAACATTGTAAAATAGTTATAATAAAGGAGATCAATGGGTGGAAACAGCAAAGGGAGACTGTCCTTTTAAAAAATGTTCGGACATTTCCTGTTTCAGCATGTGAACACATCACTAGTATTTAATAAATTATCTTTTGCTGTCATCATACAGGAATAGTATGTTTCCATCAAAAACTTTAGACAAGTTGCTCTATCTTACCAACCTCTTTCATAAATGCTTTTCCTAAGCGAACCACTTTTGCAAATAAAATGGGATCATGGGAGAGATGAGGACCAAGATAACAAAGCATGTTGAACACTTCCTTCCTCAAATCTTCAAAACTTTCTGCTTGTTTTGGGGCTCTCTTATTTTGCAAATTGGAAATTGGTGACCCTTTAGCCCCTTTAGGTACTCCAACTCTGTGAAAACAGAAGTATAAAATTTCACATTCTACATGAGGACTATTCACTTTTACAGTCAGGACAAACAATTTAGTTTATTAGTTAACTGATTTTAGTTACTATGGTTCTATACTATTTTCTCAGTGGTTTTTTCAATGCAACAGTGTATTATAGTCTTCTGGATTGATTTGGTGAAATTTTGGCCCCACTGAAGTTAGTGGGAGTTTTGCCATTAACTACAGTGAGATCAGGATTTCATCCCCAAATCCTCTTCTTATCAAAGGGACTCTGTTACTACATAATTAAATAAAAAACTGCAAGATCACTATCAGTGGGTACAAAATATTTTAGAAAATCCTCATTTTTAATATGGTCAAAAACCCACACCACATTAAATAAATACTGTCTTTAAAGTAAATCTAAGTACATTAAGTGAAATATTCTTATTTTAATAGAACTTGTCCTTTGAACTGTCTATTATTTAAGATTTGCTTTAATAATCAGAACAGGACTGGGTAACAGTATTGACCTGATCTACTTCAAAGATGAACATTTATTTTTGCATGACTCTCAGAAGAGTTTAGACTAAAAAAATGTTATTAAAAAATAGTAAATAGAAATGCAGTGAAGTCATTATTATATACAAAACTTGAAAATTGCTTTACCAGCTAAACATATTAACATAAGATCAGAAAGATACCGTACACAAATATTGTATTTACTGTGAGTGGCAGAGTGAGATATGTCTGAATCAAATTATGAACTCCATTTTGGATTAGGACATCCATTTTGTGTTATGTGCTGAACTCACATCTAATGTTGCTCAAGGGTATTATGATGTATTCCAGTCAGCTATCCTACCCAGGAGCGTTTGATATCTTGTTAAAGGACAATCTCTAAGTAGCCATTGACAGTCTCTCAACTACCAAGCCATCCCCCTGAAAAAATGGACTCAACACAGGAGCACAAGGAAGGGATCAGATAAAAAGTCTGAACCCAGGAATGTGCCCTGTAGATGCAGAGCTAGGAATAATGATTAAACTCAGTGAAGATCCAGATGGCTTATAGGCGCATGGTGCCCAGCAGTTGGATCAACTTATAACAGACTGGTGATTGTCCATTGTTCAATTAGCCAACATGAATCAATTCTGCCTTAAATACACATGTACAACCCATACTAACTTGACTGAGAGTTGCATATATGTACCTATGTATATGTATATATACAGGATAGAATAAGACAAAGAGGGAAAAATCAACAACTTGATCTCTTATACATTTCAAAGTTATACACAGACACAAAACATTTGGGTTGGAAGGCACCTGTTGAATTATCTAGCCTATCACCCTGTATCAGGACAGAAATGCTTTGATTAATTGTAAAATATATCTGACAGATGGCTACCTAGCAAAACCTTGATAACTCCAATGATGGCAATTCTATAATTTCATATGATAGTTTATTGTATTGCCAAACTTTTAAATAGATATTCTAAACCACTGGCTTTCAAACTGTGGGGCATCCCCCCGGGATTGCAATAGGTAGGCACAACTAAGGGGCTGGCAAGCAGTGTGGAGCAAAGGCACCTTCAAGTCAGCCACATCCTCCAGGACACGACAGGCCCCACCTGGTGACACCATTACGAGGCTGTTGCTATCGCCTGACTAGAAATTCTGTGGCGCATGCATATTGCAAGGGAGCCACATTTGGCAGGAGTGGCAGGGTTCACTGCAGCTGTCACCTCACACTATCAGAAAGCAGCAGCAGAGAAGAGGCAGAGTTTCCCCAGCATCTGCCAACAGTCTCTCAGGGTTCAGCAACAGATAAAGGATGGGGCAGCTGAGCACCTGCTCCTGATGGGTATTTTTAGTAAAAGTCATGGACAGGTCATGGGCAAGAAACAAAATATCACAGCCTGTGACCTGTTCATGACTTATATCATAAATACCCCTGATTGAATATTAGGAGGGAGCATTGTCAGGGGGGAGCCTGTGGCACCAGCAGCAGGGGGGGGGGGGGGGGGAGCCCCGGGCGAGCCCGTGGCACCAGCTGCCAGGGTGTGGGGAGAAGCCCTGGAGAGCCCCTCCGGGCTGCCGGGGGGGACCTCATGACACCAGTGGCTGGGAGTCCTGGGGGGGCTCATGGCACCAGCTGCCAGGGTGGGGAAGTTGCTCCGGCTGCCCCAGGACTGCTGCTCACCAATATGGATGGTGCCGGGACCGCTCCAGCAGTGGCTGGTGTGGATGGCTGCAGGGCCACCTGAGCAGCTGGCTGCAGAGGCACTCCCACAGCAGCTGGTGTGGCTGTCCCCGGGGCCAGTTGCTCAGGCAGTCCTGGGGCGAGCCCCAATGGCTGCTGCAGAAGTCACGGAGGTCACAGGAAGTCACAGAATCTGTGACTTCCGCAACCTCCATGAGGAACACGGAGCCCTAACCTAAGTTTCCTCCAAGCTGCACAGCCACGCAGCTACCTATTAAGCCCCACTCGGAGGGGGGAGAATGTCTCTCTCCCCTGGCCGAGGGAGAGGCACCCCACCCCTGGCTGCAACCCAGCCCCAGCACAGACCTGCCATGGCCAGGGGAGAGGCGCCTCTCCCCCTCCCCAGCCCAGGTACTGCTGTGAGGAAAAAGAGCTGTAGGGAGTCCTCCCTCCTCGCCACAGCCCCTGGGTAGCCTGCATCCCAAACCTCTCATCCCCGGCCCCACCCCAGAGCCTGCACCCCCAGCCAGAGCCCTCGCCCCCCACCCCAACCCTCTGCCCCAGCCCTGAGCCCCTCATCCCAAGCCCCACCTGCCCCACCACAATCCTCTGCCCTGAGCCCCCCCGCCACACTCTGAACCTCTCAGCCCTTTCATATTGGTGCACATAACAAAATTCATTCCGCACATGCATGGAAAAATTAGAGGGAACACTGGCCCTAACCATTACTTATTAGAGCACAGTAACTGTCTCATGTATATTACTTACACAAATTAGCAAGACTCCAATACAGTATTTGATTCCCTCATTTTTTGTTGAAGATTCATATTGTTGACTTGTTCAATGTATTATCTACTATCAACCTCATGTCTTCCTCTGTTGTATTATCCGTTTGCTGGAATTCACTTATACATTCAATTATTCTTTCCTATGGGTGAAATTCACATGCCACCAGAACCACTGCATGAAGGACAATGGTCTGCATGCCAACCTAGGCTAACATCTAGGCTGGTGCTGGAGGCATGCCGAGGGAATCAGCATTTTCTCAGAGTCAGTGGGATTCACCCCTAGTGGAGGAGGTATAGAAGAGCAACAGGATCTGTTCAAACCTAGAAGCTGGAGTACTGTTAGTATATGTACACCGTAGCCCTAGGTCCAGGCTGTATGGTGAATCTCATGACCCCACGCTTCCCTTCTCTTTTCCCTCCCCGCATGCACAGCTCAATTACTGGGTATTTAGCAGGGCAGGCAAATTCCATCCTATACTAAGTCCTTTGCATTGATCCTTATTAAATTAAGCGTATTTCTCCATTCTAGTTCATAATGTATTTTAATCTTGTCCTAACAAAGAAATGTAACACCTCTCAGCCTTACAGAGTCTGCAAACATGATGAATACATTCTCTACCTACCCTGTACAAATTCCCAACATTTAATAATGCTGTTCATCTTACCTGCGGTACAAAGGCTCAATGGTCACATGTACAAGCTGGCAAAGGGCAATGGCAATAGGCTTGTGTGAAGTGGCATAAAATGGAGGCATTTGATCCATAATACTTTGTGCATGCTGCCAATCACCAACTTTTAGCAAAGCTTCCAACAAACCAAGTTTCTGGTTGTCAGGTGGCTAAAAAAAGATAGCAAACAAGAAATTAGAGTCAAAAGTTTAATGCATTCCTAAAACCTCCCTGTGTTTCCTCTTCAGTAGAAGGGTTAAAATCTACAAGATGACAATTTTTTTTGTATGCACCATAATTATTTCAAAATGTATTTTACCATTCGGTAAATACTCCTATTACACATTTTTTTAAAAATGTATTTAAAATATTTGTAAGATATGATCAAACTCTTCAGCAACACAATCATAATCAAACCTAAATACTAATTCTAGAGTATTGTTCCTTGCAGCAGTGAGTACTGTTTTTACAAATGAGACTGAGTTTTTTGTTTAATAGGAAAATGTATATTAAATACCATTACAATGTACAAAGTGCTGTTAGAAAAACGAAAAGTCTGAACTTAATGGTGTATTTAGACATTATAGTGAACTGAATATACTTAATTTTTAAAGGCAACATTTAAAGTATTATTTAAATATTTATGCGAGAATCTGAATTTGAAAATGTAAGTTTCCCTTTCAATAGTGGAAGAAATCACCTCCTATACAATGCTGTATACTGTGGTTTTCATGTCAGCAACTGTTTTAAAAGAAACAGAATCTGGAACTTAATTCTATGGCAAGTAAAATTAGGTTGCCAAATACTGCATTTTAAAATGAAAGGAAATGGCGGCTCATCTGTGTAGCATCCAGGAGCACCAGGATTTCATCAGTAGAACGCAAAAGGAGACATCCAGGATGGAGGATGCTAGCCAACTAGAAAAGATATAGCAACACCAGAGGAGGAAGGAGACTCAGCTGCTCTATAGGGAGAAGACCATCTGCTGGCTACTTCAGGCAGAAGACACTGCTTCCCTCCCATGCAGGTCCCTCATCCATTGAGGTGAAGAACAGGTATGCTGTACTGGCAACAGTAAGAAAGGAGCAGACCTAGTGGCTGAGGAAGAGGAGCCATCTGCCCTGAAGGTTGGCAGGCTCACAGCCACTACACCCAAGAGGAGGAAAAGTAGGAGACCCCGACCACCGTCACTCCCCTTTGGAAGGGGATGAGGCACCAATCTGCCAACCTGACTTGATGTCCATGGAGGCATGCTGCATGCTTGGAGCCTGCATCTGAGACATTACAGAAAGCTTGATGTGGCTCATCTGTCGCTCTGACTACTACCCTCTGCTCCTCACCCACATGGGCATTATATGACCTTGAGCAGATCACTAGTGACTACAGGGCTCTTGTAGTGAGGGTGAAAGAGTTGGGGGCACAGGTGGTATTCTTTTCCATTCTTCCAGTAGAGCAGGGGTGGGCAAACTACGGCCCGGAGGTCAGATCCGCCCCTCAGGGCTTTGGATCCGGCCTGCGGATTTGCCACCCAGTAGTGCCGTGGGCCCTACTCCGCTCCGGGAAGTGGCCCGCACCATGTCCCTGCGGCCCCGGCGCTGCTATTGCCTGTGGGTACCTCCTCCAAAGCTCCCATTGGCCAGGAACGGAGAACCGCGGCCAATGGGAGCTTCGGAGGAGGTACCCACAGGCGCGCAGAAGAGATGGGGTCCACCTGACCAAGAAAGGGAAGAGCATCTTGGTGCACCGACTTCCCAACGTAACGAGGAGGTCTTTAAACTCAAAGGGGGCAGGTGACAAAACCCACAAGTAGATTTTTTTTTAAAAAAGGTGATCTTAATAGAGAGTTGGGGTGTGGGTAACAGGGAAGGGATGGAAAATTATAATAGGGTCATAACAACAACAAGAGGGAAAACAGTGAGGGGAATCTGCTCAACATCCTAGATGTCTACACACAAATGCAAGGAGTATGGAAAATAAATGGAAGAACTGGAAATACAACAACACAAGCTACGTTTCAGAGTAGCAGCCATGTTAGTCTGTATTCGCAAAAAAAAAAGGAGTACTTGTGGCACCTTAGAGACTAACAAATTTATTTGAGCATAAGCTTTCGTGAGCTACAGCTCACTTCATCGGATGCATTCAGTGGAAATCAGTAGGGAGATTTATATACATAGAGAACATGAAACAATGGGTGTTACCATACACACTGTAACCAGAGTGATCACTTAAGGTGAGCTATTACCAGGAGGAGAGTTGGGGGGGGGACGGGAGGGGGGGGGACACGACCTTTTGTAGTGATAATCAAGGTGGGCCATTTCCATCAGTTGACAAGAATGTCTGAGGAACAGTGGGCTGAAGGTGATGGCTAATGGCGTTCTGTTATTTTCTTTGGTGGGCCTGTCCTGTAGTAGATGACTTCTGGGTACTCTTCTGGCTCTGTCAACAGAACGCCACTAGCCATCACCTTCAGCTCTTCAGGAAGTAAAACCCAACACATCATCAAGGATCTACAACCTATCCTGAAGGACGACCCATCACTCTCACGGATCTTGGGAGACAGGCCAGTCCTTGCTTACAGACAGCCCCCCAACCTCAAGCAAATACTCACCAGCAACCACACACCAGAACCACTAACCCAGGAACCTATCCTTGCAACAAAGCCCGTTGCCAACTGTGTCCACATATCTAGGCCGTATGATGGTGTCCCCTGAATAATCACATCAGCCACACTATCAGAGGCTCGTTCGCCTGCACATCTACCAATGTGATATATGCCATCATGTGCCAGCAATGCCCCTCTGCCATGTACATTGGTCAAACTGGACAGTCTCTACGTAAAAGAATAAATGGACACAAATCAGAGGTCAAGAATTATAACATTCAAAAACCAGTTGGAGAACACTTCAATCTCTCTGGTCACTCGATTACAGACCTAAAAGTGGCAATACTTCAACAAAAAAAACTTCAAAAACAGACTCCAACGAGAGACTGCTGCTTTGGAATTAATTTGTAAACTGGATACAATTAACTTAGACTTGAATAGAGACTGGGAGTGGATGGGTCATTACACAAAGTAAAAGGATTTCCCCATGTTTATTCCCCCTCTCCCCCCACTGTTCCTCAGACGTTCTTGTCAACTGCTGGAAATGGCCCAGCTTGATTATCACTACAAAAGGTTTCCCCCCCCGCCCCCCTCGCTCTCCTGCTGGTAATAGCTCACCTTAGGTGATCACTCTGGTTACAGTGTGTATGGTAATACCCGTTGTTTCCTGTTCTCTATGTATATAAATCTCCCCACTGTATTTTCCACTGAATGCATCCGATGAAGTGAGCTGTAGCTCACGAAAGCTTATGCTCAAATAAATTTGTTAGTCTCTAAGGTGCCACAAGTACTCCTTTTCTTTTTACAAGCTAAATTATGACATAATTTGGATCACTGAGATATCGTGGGATAAGTCTCATGACTGGAATATTAGTATAGAGGGATATACTTATTTAGGAAGGACAAGCAGGGAAATAAGGGAGGTAGTATTGAATTAAATAGCAAGAATATATAATCTTGGTCCAGAAGGAGGTAAGAGGCAGAACAGTTTAAAGTCTCTGGGTGAAGATAAAAGGGGAAAAGAAACAGGGCATTGTCATGGTACTGCTACAGATCGCCAAATTGGCGGGGGGGGGGGCGGGGGGGCGGGGTAATGATGTATTTCTAGAACAGGGTAAAGATAGCTACAGCACTCGACCCAAGATTTAAGACTCTGAAGTGCCTTCCAAAATCTAAGAGGGACGGGGTGTGAAGCATGATTTCACAAGTCTTAAAAGAGCAGCACTCTGATATGGAAACTATAGAACCCGAACCACCAAAAAAATCAACCTTCTGCTGGTGACATCCTGACTCAGATGATAAAAATGAACATGCATTGGTCTGCACTGCTTTGAATCATTATCGAGCAGAACCCATCATCAGCATGGATGCATGAAGGGACATATAAATCTTTAGTGCATGTGGCAAGTAAATATCTTGCAACGCCAGCTACAACAGTGCCATGCGAACGCCTGTTCTCACTTCCAAGTGACATAGTAAACAAGAAGCGGGCAGTATTATCTCCTGCACATGTAAACAAATGTGTTTGTCTCAGTGATTGGCTGAACAAGAAGTAGGACAGAGTAGACTCGTAGGCTCTAAAGTTTTACATTGTTTTGTTTTGGAATGTAGTTATTTTTTGCACATAACTACATTTGTAAGTTCAACTTTCATGATAAAGAGATAGCATTACAGTACTTGTGTTAAGTGAATTGAAAAATACTATTTCTTTTATTTTTACAGTGCAAATATTTATAATAAAAAATAAATATAAAGTGAGCACTGTACACTTTGTATTCTGTGTTGTAATTGAAATCAATATTTGAAAACATGGAAAACATCCAAAAATATTTATATAACTGGTATTTTATTATTGTTTAACAAAGTGATTAATCGCTTGACAGCCCTAGTTTTCACCACTGGACACAAAAGACTAAAGGCAGGTCTATACTGAAAACATACATCAGCAAAACTATATCTCTGGGGTGCAAAAACCCCACACCCCCCAGAGACATAGCTATGCCAACCTAATCCCCCATGTAGACAGTGCTAGATCAATGGAAGAATTCTTCAGTCGACCGAGCTACAACCTCTCAGGGAGGTGGATTAACTACAGCAATAGGAGAAACTCTTTCATCGCTATAGTGCATGTCTCCACTGAAATTCTACAGCAGCACAGTGCACCTAAGATTCACTGCATGGAACTGTTCTCAGAGGTACAAATCTAGTAACATTGCTCTGTCCTGTGACCTCTAACACTTGCACTACCTGTATTCTGAAATTGACTGTTTATTCATTATCCTAAACTCATCTCCACAGGCAAAAGTGGATACTGCTTTTTGCCAATATTAAACTATTGATTTTTCACAGTAGTCTGTTTTCAGACAATATTAATTTCTAGCACTGAAGACAACAGCTAAAGATTCATGTAATGAGCATCTCTCCATCATGCTCCATCATCCAGCCAACTTTATTTCACAGAAGTTAAACTGTGTCTTTTCAAATGTCCTCTGTACCATACATAACAAAAGCGTCAAAAATCATGGATTAGAACAGGTTTATTTTCATATTAGCTACAAAACAATTAGGCTAAGATTTTCAAAGACAACTTGGAGAGACAGCAACACAACGCCTCTTAATACTAAGGTTGCCTGTGGAACTACAATTCAGCCCCCTTGTGAAAAATTACACATTCACATATTTTTTTCACCATAGGACCCCTTCCTCATTCAGTGCAGAGGATGGAACTGTTATGGGGCAAATCAGGGTTGTGTAGTGAAGGAGACTTATCTGATCCTCACTTCGTTTGTTGCAGAAGTTGGAAGGTGAATAGTGAATCAGGCAGGGGCTTGCAGGAAGAGAAAGAACGGTCTCAGGGTTAAGGCATTTGAATGCCACCCTGGAGGTCTGGATTTTATCAGTACCTCTGCCATAGAGCTCCTATGTGATGCTTGGCCAGTCACTTAAACCAAACTTTTCACAGGTGGTCACTAATTGTGCTCTCCTTGCTTTCTGGGTGCCCAACTTGACACCCTGGGGGACTGATTTGCAGAAGTGCTGAGCACTCTAATGCATGTGAAGTTACTGGGAGCTATGCTTGACTATATAATGTGCTATAAAATGCTAAGTATTCTGACAAATCAGATCCTAAGCATCTCAAACTGGGCATGCAAAATTAGTGGATACTTATCCCCTTAATCTCTCTGCCCTCAGTTCCCCACCTGTAAAATGTGGAGATAAGTCCCCCAACCATTAGTGAAAATAAATTAATCAGTGTCTGTGAAGCACTCAAGAGACGATAGTTATGAGCACCATAAGAAAGCCCATGAGGAAACTAATAACTGTTTTCAACAGAGAGTTTGAATAGTATGCAGTAAATAAGGCATGGGCCACAAACTGAGCTGTGAAGAGAAGAAAAAAATATTTAAATAGCTTCTCATTAAGGAAGCATTGTCCACTCTGTGGGCTGAATGAGAAAGAGGTCCTATGGGAAAAAATAGTATGTGGTCATGTAATTAAAGATTATATCACAATGAACACGCACAATGGGGCTGCACAGGCAACCTTAGTTCTGGCATTCCTAACTTTTAAGTGCTTGACTTTGCACCTTAATAATGTTCTTTTGGAGCAGTTTGTGTGTAATAGATTATATAAACCCTGCATAGTCAAAAATCAATTGTGGGTTACATGATGACACCTCCTACCAAGATTAACAACATACCAAAGCTTGTTAAACCAGCACAAAAGGTAGGCAAATCTTGAGCGATATTTATCGAAGGTGATAAGAAGGGGGGTGGGAGGGAGAGGAAGGAGGGAATCAAAATACCTAACTACAGAACTGAATATACAACCTTGAATGAATTCAGGACAAGACACTAAAACCAACACTTTTGGGGGAAGGGTTTCTTGCATAACAAAAATTACATCAGAAGTTGAAACAGGAGAGAAAACAGTTTAATTACAGTTCTGGTTTTGTTTTAGATAAACAGCCAATTAAATTTATCATTACAACTGGATACACTGTATTAAAAGGACAAAAAAGTAATTTTCATAGCAATGACCATGTTATGTTTACAATTATAATTAACTCATTTGAAAAAATACCTTTTCAGTTTTTTCCTCTTCCTTGTCCTTTTCCTTCTCTTTCTCTTCAGTCTTTTCAGAGGACAAAACCACCATTGTAAGTTTCCTAACAATTTGTTTAGCCTCCACAATCTCTCGTTTGTGTTCTTCAAGAATGGCATTATCTACTGGAAGAAGCTGAGAAAATAAAACATGGATGGTGTTAAGATACGTAAAGAAAAATTAACATAACCTGAAACTACTTTTTGATCAATAAGCTTGAAGGAGAAAAAGCTAGATCCCTTCTTCTTCCTGAAGAAATCAGGTCATTCCCTAGAAAGGAGAGTTTTTTGTTTTTGTTGTTTTGTTTTAACTTCCCAGCAGCACTTCAAAAATGATACATCCATGACATACCCTAATCAAGTAAGGAAGACTGAGGAATCATACTGCACACTGTCCTCAGAGCTATCGATAATTCAAAAAACAAAACAGAAAAGTACTGAAATCCAATTAAGATCAATGTATTTAGGTTGGCACAGGGCTAGCGTAGCCACTGCGTTACTTACATCGACTGTTGCTGGCCTCTAGAAGCTGTTCCACAATGAGCCACATTGACCGCTCTGGTCACCATTGTGAACTCTGCTGCCCAGGGGGCAGGTAGACAGGAAGTCACCCCTCCCCTTTAAAGCCCCACAAATTGTTGAAATTCCTTTTCCTGGTTGCCTGGCTTGATGAGCACACCTAGCAGCTCTCTGTTAAGTGTAACTGCCCAGTTGACCATGCCAGCTACAAGCTGTAGATGCTCCTGCCTGAAGTACCACAGGAAGTATTGGATCTCCTGGGACACATTTCGGCTGAGAGTGTGAAAGACTGGAGTAGGTAATCCATCTAAATTCTTTTCTCTGAATTCTCTGTGGTAACAGTTTTAGCAGTATGAGAAACAGGTCAGCTGCAAGCCCAATTTCATATTCATTGTTCTTACTAGTAACATTTAGTTAGAGAAAAATAAATAACTTACATGTACATAAAGATCTTCCAAATCTATAAGATTATGTTGCAAAAGTACTGCAGCAACTCTGTATAAAGAGGAAGGTGTTTCACCATTTGGTTCCTAAAAGACAAGCATTATCATTTTTAGAAACAGCAAATCAAGAATGTCACAGAAAAGTAAAACTTACTTTTAAAAAATAAAAAATGCCAGTAAGAACAGAGAAAGCAGGCATCTTAATAATGGGGACAGGGAGAGCTTTTATCAAACATATTAATTCTGTCATTGTATATGGTCCTGTTACTATATTGATTCTGAATGAAGAAAGATGTGCAACCGATTATCTTCTTTCGCATCTCACAGTGACTGCATGCAATTACTAGTTCTGCAGTTGAGATGGTGAGATATCACACTAAACATCAGCCATGCTTTCCTCATTCTTAGGGGTCTAGTCTGCGGTATATAAGAATGTGTCATTTCCAGTAATGTAAGAACTTGCACATTTCATCTACAAGTTCAAATGGAGGACAATACAGTCAAACACTTAAAGTGTACTCTAAAAAATGCTTGGTTCAAATATAGTACTGAACAATTTCCATTTTAGATTATACATTGATGGTTAAAAAATTTAATGCAAAAAGTTATCCCACGTTAAAGTATCATAAATAGAGAAACGTACTATTTCTAAAATTGGACTTCTACAACCAATGCTAATTGTATTTTGTGGAAAGAAAACTTTTTTCCTAAACAAGCATCAAAAACTTACATCACTGAAATTACACAGAAATAGGGGTTGACAAAGAAGGGGTGCTTAAATATTAAAAATACATCTATATTACCTGATAGAATTTGAATTTGAACCCAAGGATATGACACAGAGTTTGAGGTTCACACATATACATGTACGATTCTATCAAAGGTACAAAGAAATCATCATATTCCGGCCTACATTCATAGACTTCTAAGATAATATCCAAAACTCTGTTGGGATCCAAGTTAAAACATCCTATTGGGGGAAAAAAATACAAGTTAAAAATTCAGTTCTATTTCTCATTTCCTAATACAACACAATTAAATTAGAATTAGGAAAAATTGCAAATGAGCCATTAAAAAAAATCTTTTCAGCCATTTACTCTGAATAAAAAGCAATTCTCTCTACATCAAAATAAATAGACAAAATTAAACAGAGCAGTATATATTTTGGCTTTATGGTACTATATTAAATATAGAAGTTGACAGCTGTAGTAAACATCAGAATTTCAAAGTTAGGGACAGAACTGAGATTTAGATTAAAGTAAAAAGCTAAAAATTCAGTGTTCTTGTTAAATACTATTGTATATTAACACTCAGATTTCAGCAAAAAAAAAAAAAAAGTCATTATGAACTCTATTTTTAGTCAGTTCCTTCTGCCGCACCTGCCAAAGGAAAATACAAATATTCACTGTGATAAGAGATCAAGGTATTTTCTTTAGTAAAATGTTAACCTCACCATTGCAAAACAGGAAGTTCTGGTCAGTTAAAGACTGACACGGGTTATCCAAAATATACCAATTGTATGTCAGATAATCGCACACTGAGGAGTAAGGTGTTACATCTTAATTTTTAAATTGCCATAGAAATAGCTTTTGGTGAAAACAGAATGGCTGGTTTAATAGCTATAAGATGATTTGAACAGACCCAATGCCTGAAGTACTTCTAACTATCTTAATTAGTACTACAAAGGAACAGATATTTTATGGAAAACCAGTTTTGAGTCAAGAGAACTATGCAAGACAGAGGTGATCTGTAAAACATATTTTAAATTTTGAGTAGTACTATACTCTCTGTATTCAGAGTAACAGCCATGTTAGTCTGTATTCGTAAAAAGAAAAGGAGTACTTGTGGCACCTTAGAGACTAACCAGTTTATTTGAGCATGAGCTTTCGTGAGCTACAGCTCACTTCATCGGATGCATAGCATATCGTGGAAACTGCAGAAGACATTATATACACACAGAGATCATGAAACAAAACTTCCTCCCACCCCACTCTCCTGCTGGTAACAGCTTATCTAAAGTGATCATCAAGTAGGGCCATTTTCAGCACAAATCCAGGTTTTCTCACCCTTCCTCCCCCACACACACACACACACACACATACAAACTCACTCTCCTGCTGGTTACCAGCTGCTCCTCCTGGTATATTTAGTGTGTGTTATAAAATAACCAATAAATTGATTTAATATTCTCTCTCTAATGCTTTTACCTTAAGAATAAATGTGCTTGCTTAGAAAGAGCTGTGTGGTAACTTATAACTGCAGGCAATTCACTATTCATAGCCTTCAAAGAAAAAGCAACGAACAGGTGCTGGCCTTTAGGCAGACTGGGGATATGAGTGTAAGGCAGGGAGTTGGGCAGTCTTAAAACCTGCAATCAGAAGGGCATGGGACAAGGGTCTCTACCCAGACACAGGTGACAATAGAAGAACTGAGACCTGACTGGGCACTCCTTGCATGCACTGCAGAGGGCGAAAATACTGGTACAGTTACCCTGAAACTAGGACAACCCCCATATATGCTTGGAGAAGCGTATATAATTAAATGGGTGAATATTTGACTCACCATTGCAGCCTATATGTAATTGTTTCCCTCAAGGCTGGCAAGACCTATTTTTAAACTATTAAGAAACACACTAAGCCACTGCAATCTTTTCAGTTTAGGAAACGTTCATTTATTCATAGACTTTCAATATATCTTCTCTCCCCAGTACTATCAATTTTGCTAAGTATTTTATTAATTTGTGGAAAATAAAACTAAATTATCAATGACTCCTGTGGAAGTAATCTTAGACATGCCTGGTTTAACCTCTCTACTATAAAAGTATTAGACAGACCCTGATAGTTCTCTGGGGAGACAACCTAAAAGCTGATGGAGATAGTGAGCAAACAATCAATTACAGAGGAAGTAAAATGTTGAAAGGAGACTCATTATAAAATATCAGTTTCTCTCACTCCAGCTCTCCACAGCAGGTTTGTTGCTACTTCTAGCCCACACTTTATAATGCAAGGTGAGGATTATAAACTGGGGAAACTGTTGGTAGAAATGTCCAAAGACAGTTTTGAGTCCAGTTTAATTTAAACTAATTGTTTCAGTGGGATTATTTGAGATCTCCCACTCTTAGTACTGCTGAGTCGTCTCACTCAAACTCCTTTACTGCTATCCTCGTAAGAAGGGAAGCAAACTTGGACCTGTATACATCAGGAAATGTCTTACATTAAACACATACTGCACACTCTGTCCCTGGAGGTCTATGTTCTTAAAGAACCCATATATGACAAAAATCCTCTGCTCCAGGGGAATAAAAGGAGTTAGAAGACTATGAGGTACGGAGACAATACCTGCGCAGACTTTCAGGCGGGGGGGGGGGGGAGAGATGAAGTCAGTCTAAAACAGAGGTTCTCAAACTTTTGTATCGGTGACCCCTTTCACATAGCAAGCCTCTGAGCGCGACCCCCTTTACAAATTAAAAAACAATTTTTATACTAAACACTATTATAAATGCTGGAGGGAAGTCGGGTTTGGGGGTGGAAGCTGAGGGCTCATGACCCCTATGTAATAACCTCACAACCTCATGAGGGGTCAGGACCCCCAGTTTGAGAACCCCTGGTCTAAAATACAGGCTTGTATACACACACAAGCAATTGAAGTATGGTTAATTTACCAGGCAACCCAGACTCTGTCTGTATTTTACTGTTGCCTGCTCACTTATAATATTAAGCAAACAAAGTAGTATGTGGTCATTTTACCTATTTTTAACTAAACTGCAAATCTGAAACAGCTAAATTACTTAAAGTCTTAGTCTGCCGAAGGTGCTGCATTATGTGCATACAGAACAGCTACATATAATCAAACTTTTAGTCTCAATGTGGAAGGCTAATTTGCAAGCAGTCACTAAAAATATATTTATATATAGCTGATCTGAGCAGATTTAGATTTTTTTTTTTTTAAATCTAACTTGGGCTCCCATTGTGACACTCTTTTGCCAAGTTCAATCCTTTATGAGTACTTAACCAACCACAGATGGATCTATGTGAGCGAATCCAACAACATTTACTGATTTTCATTTCATTTAAGAAATACCAATTTCTTTGATTTCTGCTTTTTAGACTAACTGGATAGCCATTTATTCTTCTGGGTATCTAAACTAATTAAAAAAAAAAAAAAAAAGGCACCGGTAAGTCACCATGCTCCCACCAATTAAAAAGAAGGATGCATCATCATAAAACTCCATTCTTAAATATATATAGTCCAAAATAAATAAATTGTGGAGAACCACATGTAAAGCTGGGCTGACAACTTCAGCACCACTAGTAAATTGAAATACATAGCATTTACATAATTAACACTACCACAGAAACTCCCCAAAAGAAACTTCTGCCTACAGAACCAATCCCGGAGATTATGCAACGCAATGTGTTACCTTAGCACCGTAAATCTGCTGTCTGATCCCCAAAAGACACCAAAAAAGTTGTCCAGAATGGCTCTCTACAGAAGCAACTCAAGGTGATTATATAGGAAAATAATTACTTATATTTGCTTCGATAAATTCCTTACCTATTAAAGATTTGATATTTTCTAGGATTAAATCACTAGTGATATTGCCGGATAAATCTTGCCCCAGTTCAGCAATCAGCTTTGCATAACCTTCATTCTCTTCTCTTAATAAGTTAAATTTCTGTTGTTTATAACTGCAATTAGATAAATAGATATTAAACACTAACAAATGAGGAGTACAGCTCAGCACAAGATAGCTATTCATAATAGTAAAGTTTATACAGGTTAAATATTTTATAAATATTAAACTTATCTACCAACATTGAATACATGCTTATGAATTAATGGTTTTATTTCCAACCATTAGGAAAACTACAGAATGCAGAAAACAATAAGCTTCATTTCAAATAGTGGCTAAGGACCCTGAGTTGCTGAGCACAGGTCCCAGACTAACAAAAACATCAAGCTCACATTTAACTTTCAGCATGTGATTAATCCCTTTTAAATCAATGGGACTATCATGTGCTTAATATTAAACTTGTTCCTAACTGCTTTGATGGATGGGGTCAGAGTATCAGCACCTTTCAGGACTGAGCTCTAGGGATCTAAACTAATTTTAATTGCATTTCATAGACACTGAAAATGAAACAGTAGACATGTAGATACAGAGCCTTTGCTTACAATCCAAAGACCAAAAGCACTGCACTAGATAGTTTAGGAAAACAACAAAAGCCTATGCTTAAGTCAGAGATATTAGTAATTTATTTTTAAGTATTTTGCAAGTAAGCATTTTCTACCATTGAAAGCTTAAATATTTGAAACCACTGGAGCAAAGATAATTAGGCATTATAATAAAATGTAAATTTCACATACAGTAAAAGCTTTTTTAACCGGCACGCTGGAAACAGGGGGGCGCCAGTAAATTAAAAATGCCGGTTAACTCAGAGGGAGGGGTTTGGAGTGCAGGGGCATGGGAGGGGCTGCAGGGTGCGCTCTGGGAGGGAGTTGGGTCCAGGATGGGGTTTGGGGTGTGGAAGGGCCGGATTGGGAGGGCGCACTCACCTCCGGTGGCTCCCCACAAGCAACTCCCAATCCCTGCTGCTCCTGGTGGAGGCGCGGCCAGGTGGCTCTGCCTCTGCAAGGAGGCACGCTGCCTCCATCTGTAAGCACCCCCCACCCACAGTTCCCATTGGCCACGGTTCCCGGCCAATGGGCTGGGAGCTGCGGAGTCAACGCTCGGGGACGGGGGACAGAGGTAGCGTGCCTACAAGCCACCTGGCTGTGCCTCCACCAGCAACAGCAGGGACAGGGAGCCGCTTGCAGGGAGCCGCCAGAGGTGAGCACCCTCCTCCCCGCAAGGACCCCAAGCCCCTCCCAGACCCAAACTCCCTCTCAGAGCATGCCCCACAGCCCCTCCCACACCCCAGCCGGTCCCGCAACAACTGCGCTATAAACCGGATTTTCAGTGCAGATCAGAAATGCCGATTTATAGAGCTTGACGGTTGGTGAAGTGCTGGATAAAAGAGCTTTTACTGTATCTATGAAAAATATAAAAGGACAAATTATGTTTTATTACCAAGGAGTAATTTTAGTACAACAAAACATTTCACTTTAAAAACCACCAAGTATTTCATAAAATTTTCAACATGGAAAACATTACTTTGAAAATATATAGATTATAAAAAGCTACATTTAAAGAAATTGACCTGCACCCCCCAAAAAATCTACACACACACACTTACAAAAGTTTTGTCTTGATTTTAACAGATTTCTGATTAAACTGCTGAGACTGTTTGATGAGCCCTAATGATTCCAGTGTTTCCGGATCCAGACGCTCCTTTAGGACAGTGTCTGAAACAAGGTACTGCACAAAACAAGAATGCAACATACATGTTATACATATGAGTTGATAAGTATATTAAACTAAACAGCATTTGATCTTGACCCTGGGTTATCTGTGTATGTATACTAACAGTGAAAATAAAGGTAATTCAAATACAAAACATACCATATAAACTCAGTTTCAAAACGAACAATTGCTTGCAACTGAAAAGCTACAATTCTACAAATGAGGAATCTATATAAAATACACTGAAGGCTACGGAGTTTGCAGTGAGTGGCACCACAGAATTATCATTTTTAGCCTGATTACTAAAACTTTTGCCTGTGGCCAAAATCACTATATATTCCCTTCACATGCTTTGAAAAACAAGTGCAACACTCATTTTCACATGCAGAAGCTCTTACAATTAAAAGTCTTATTCTACATGATGGAAAAGGCCAACTCCTAGACACAAAAGAGGCTGCACCAATGGGACGTCCAGCAGAACACTCATACACACCTTGATGAAAAAAAAAAACCCAAAAACCTCATAGAATTAACAGAAAATACTATCTTTTTTTACAGGTTTTTTTTAAACTATCCTATAGAATTTGACAGAAAATTATATCCCTGCTATAGATTTTTTTAATAGATAGGTTCAAAAACCTGTAAAAAATTTAACAGTTTTTATTAAATTCGATTACTTTTCAATATAGTTCCTGTAGAAATCCTTTGGTATCACTGATATTAAATTCCAGATACCCTATAATGGTATCCAAACTACAGATAGCAGGACAAGTCAACATTTTTAGATTGACTACTCAAAGAGAAAAACATCTAACTGATATACACGTAGGGACTTGGAAGCAAGGTCTCAAACCATCTATATGAGCCCAAAGTACTTGAGCTTGAGAGTCATATTTCATTTCCTGGAAATAATTAATTATTATTTGTTTCTAACAGCATCCACTATGTTATGCTCAAATGAGACCGACCCTCACCTGTTGGCTGTCTATAACACGATGCCCCATCTGCGAGCCACTTGAAGTATAAGCAACACTTCAAGATGATATGCAAAGCTGCTTTTGTTACAATGGTAAAGTGAAGGGTTCTGCTACCTGTAGTCCCATGCAAGACATTAAGGGCTTCCAGAGGCTCTTTGGCCAACTAAACAAAAAAATGACATGCTGCGAAGCTGCTTAATGTTATCCAGTGTTTTTCCAACGCAAACTCCACCACGATCACATCAGCAGATGACACAAAAATCAGATTAGCAGCAAACACAAAGGAGGACCAGACCTAACTGCAAAGGGTCATGGAGATATAAGAACATTTTGGGATGCAAGCAACGAGGGAATATTTTATACTAATTAGAAATGCTCCCAAAAGGAAAAATCCTACATCTCAAAACCTCAAATTATAGTAAGGTGAGAGACTGGAATCCAAACCTAGATCCAAATTTAGTAGTTTAGTAGTCATAATGGCAAAACCAAAAATGAATACATCCAAACACTGGGGAAAGGAAAGGTCACATTCAAAATCCAGATAAAAGGTTTGTAGGTTGAGCCCCAGTTATAATATTAAAATACAGTCCAGTGCTCAGACAAGGAAACAAATAATGTAGGGAAAAAAAGGCAGAACCAAGCCACTTCAGCCACCACATAAAAACAAGGTTATTTTTATCTAGTCTAACACTGGCCTAATAGACCTTTATTATCTAATCAACACTGTAGTTGAAGCCCAGATGTAGAACCAAGATTGGAAGGGAGGTGTCTGTGAGAGGATCGCCATCTTAAGAAATGGTCCAAAATATGGAAAAAAAAATTTGACAATGACTACTATAATGGATATTTTCAGCTGTTAAGTAATTTGAGTCCAACCCATGATCAATGGGGCTTGATATCTTGACAGCTAATAAAAACTCAACAAAAACTTGAACACAATACACATTTTTAATAATACAGTGTCTTATACAAACTAAAACTCACAACATAAGAAAAAGAACTGCTATTTTATACAAATAAGGCACATGACAGGTACAAAGTGGCACTGTCACCTAACAAAAGAGCCTCTAATATTTATAGGGAGGAAGGAGGCTATAATTAAATTAATTCATTACAACAGATTTTGGAGTTTCACATCTCACATATTCACTAAATCTAGAAAAACTGTGACAAATTAAGGATCATAAAAATTCTAGATATGCAATTTGTCTAATTCTTTCCTCCATGATCTTTATTTTGTGGGAAAGAATTAACCAGTAAAAGAGGAGTAAATTTGGAGGAGGAACACCACACACTGTTGTTCACAAACTATTTTGCCTGAAACTAATAACTAGTCATTCTGTGCAATTATAATGCAGCTAGTTAAAACAGTTATCTGTTCTTATAAGTCTACATAATAAAGAACCACAGGATTTGCCATATGTGATAAGACAACTGGTCTATCTGCTATTCTGTTATTCTGTTTTATCTCACACTAATAAACCTTCTGACTACAAGGATGAAAGTAATGTTGTAGTTATTCTCTTGGCAATAAAAACATGTGGTTTGAAATATACAACAAATTAGTATATGTCGTATACATACACAGTATTTCTTACAAAATAAGTAATAATTTAAAAATAAACTCAATAATTACATTACATACAATTTTTTCCCTAAAAAATATCTGGTAAAAGATACAGATTTCAATTTTCTTGTCATATTTTAACGTGGAAGTGTTTTGCTACACAAGAAGTATGTAAGTGCAACTTACCAAACAGGCTAACACCAGTTGCGTAAAATGATCTCTCTTGCTTTTTTCTTCTAAACAACTTGTTTCGATATCTGAAGTAAAGGAATATGGGGAAGGGTAAAATGAGACATTACTGGTCATGGAGACATATCTTTCTGGTTTCTCTCTGATTTCTCCACTGCAATGTAGAAGGCCCATTCTTCCTTTTGTGATGAATCCTAGTAAAAATCTGCTTGCACATGTATTAATGTTTAAGATTCAGTTATAATTAACATTCTGATTCTGTGTCTAGTCTAACCATTCATTAACACTCAGCTTACTGTAATATTTAGTGGCTGATTCTATTGATAAAAAGAATTCACACACTGCACATCTATAAATCCAGCGGTTGTTAACACTGGTGGCACAAATGCTGGAGACAAGAATGAATAACAGAAGATAATTCACTTTTTTCTTGCCCTTCTCCCTGTCTAAGTGAGGCCTATGACCAGCAGTAGGTACAGCAGGTAGAAGGAGGGATAGGACCAGGAGGCAGGGAAACCAACATACAGTAGAACCTTAGAGTTACGAAACTGCCCGGTCAACCACACACCTCATTTGGAACTGGAAGTACGCAATCAGGGGGTGGAGAGCAAATACAGTACAGTACTGTGCTAAACATAATCTACTAAAAAAAAGGGAAAGTTTAAAAAACATTTGACAAGGTAAGGACACTTTCTGTGCTTTTTCAGTTAAATTAAGATGGTTAAAAGCAGCATTTTTCTTTTGCATAGTAAAGTTTCAAATTTGTATTAAGTCAATGTTCAGTTGCAAACCTTTGAAAGAACTATAACATTTTGTTCAGTTACATTCTTCAGGTGTTCATAACTCTGAGATTCTACTATACTCTGTACAGTATAAACATTATTTCTATCTGAAGTTGGTAAAGAGTTAGCTGTTCCCCCTATGTTACTGGTCTACCCCCCCCTCCCCCCATGCTTTTTCTCCACATTCTCTCTCTCTCTCCTTCTGCTGTTACAGTCAGCTGTTGAAGCAGTAACTTACGAGAGCCTTTCAGGCAGCTTATCAGGTCCTACAGGAGTGCACATTCCACAACACAGTAATCAACAGACTACCCCCGATCTAGAGTAGTTTAGATCCCTCTAATTCATCAAGACAGGGGAGAGCAAGAGAGGGAAAACCCTATAGGAAAATGCAAGGGGAAAAATATAGATAGAAAATTGGAGAGAGAGCAGAAACAAGGAGAAAATTCCAATGAGGTGCAGGCAGATGGCCCACTCATTCACAACAGGGGCTTCAAACAATGTTTCAAAACCACTGCCATAACCTGTTGAGTTCAATTTGATAGAGTCTGGACTGAATACTCATTAAATGTACTAGAAGACTGCCTTAACATTGTGATCTTTATAATACTACCTAGATGTGTTTTGCTCTTCTGTTACATGCTTCTGTAACTCCATAGAGATAAAGCATCAGATATGCATCCTTAATTTTTCTCTCTCAGTTCATATTCTTGACTTTTCTTCCATTGACACAATCTTAGATTCCTAGGTACTGTCATCTCCAAAGTCTATTAAATTATCCCCCCTTTCAGTACAGATTTATCCTTAAATGCTCTGACCAGCACAGTTTTAAAAATTACAAGTGACAGCGTACCTACTACTGTATTATTATAGCAAACAATACATTTTATCCAAACCCCGTTACAATGTTGTGCATTTTTCTGCATCTCCTGTTCCATGATTATGGATTTGGGATGAAGAATGAGAAAATGAGAAAAAGTGAGAAAATCTGTGCGTTTAAAAGTCACACCAAATGAGGATTTCAAATCAGGCGAGACAATGATGGATACATACTGGAGGGGAAATGGAAATCTATTTTCACTCAAATTTATGAATGGTGAGAAATGAAGTGCACATAAAGAGGATGATTGTTTTTAAAAGATAGCATATCTGACCACATAGTTTGAAGACCATGGCAGTGAATCCTTAAATGAAGTGTCTCTTCTGGTACAGTACAGCCACAGCATAGAGTCACATGAGCTCAGGTCACATATGTTGGTCTTGTAGTAGGCAGACATTCAGATGAACAGGATGGCTTGTGATGGAAAGCAACCCTTTCCCCGCATCTCTTCAATCTTTGGGAGCGAGGCGGTGGGTCGTGTAAGTTACTACCCTACAGCCCACATCTGCTATCAATTTCCAGGACAGTTTTCAAGACAGGCTGTGCAGCTTAGGGCTGAAATGACTCACCTGCCCAAATACAGATGAGACCGACAAGCCCTAAGCTATGAACCAGGTTAAAAAAAAGTTACTTGGAAACGAAGGGGGTGCCTTTCTGCCCTTTCCTGATCACTGGAGTGTGGCTGGGGCTACCACTCACTCCAAACCCATATCTCTGGTCCTCATGCTGTTTTGATTTTTCTCCCCGGGTGACCTCCAGAATAGAGCTGTTAGAGGGAAAGCACAATACTTTAAGGCAGTGGCCCCCATTAAAAGCTTCTTCCCCAACTTCAATAGCCAGTGCAGAACTATCCCAGTCATAGGACATATATGAAATTTTTGAGTACAGTCAGACATTAACTATCTCAAGCAGAGATGAGTACTTGCTCTTCAAAATAAGGAGCAGCCTTTGTGGCTGAATTTCATTAGACCAGCTGCCATATTTGGCAATGCAAGGTTCAAGTTTCTAGTCAGGAAGCTCTCCCCATGAAGATACAATATAAAAGAAAGTAAACTGGCATGAAGGGGAAAAAAAGAGAAAAGCGATAGAATCTTTAAAAGTTGAATTTCTGATGACAAAGATGAATGCAAAAACTTTAAGATTAAAACATGGGTATATAATTGACTATGCATGTGTGTATACTAACACAATGCACAAACTGCATGAATTCTGGGCAGTAAGGGAGGGAACAGAAGAATTCATTCCCTTTCACTGGAAACTATTAGAGTTGACTTTTCCTCATGAATCTAAATGATATTTTTTAAAGACCACTACACATTACAAACGTTTTTTCTTCCCTGCAAATTATTCAGAAATTTGTATAGTCTATTCTGGCCAAAATATATTACAGTATGCATATTGCTAATCACTGTTTTGGGAAAATAAGCCAACCAGAGCCTCAGCAGCACCAGCAAGAACCAAGACAAGAAAAACCACTCTGATTAAAATTAATGTTTGATATGGTGTAGTTAAAAAACTGGCAAGTGGTCTGTAGGTTCAAGAAATTTGAGAATCATTGCATTATAGAGCATGAAACCAGATGAGAATTTCAGCTTTCAAATGGTGAATATTCATCTCTAGATCTAGCAGTCTGTGAGATATCAACTGCTAAAATCATGGCCAATATTAAGTTTGGTACCAATACAGGTCCTACAGCAGTTACTAAAAAGAAAAATTTTAATCCCTACTCATTCTGAGCTCGCTCACCGAAGTCTTAAGTAAAACCAGTCAGAATTTAGTTTTACAAAGTTATGGAGCAGAAACAGGACTAAGGTGCACTGAATCAGAACAATACATTTGAGAACACACAGCAGATCTGTTCCCCTATTTTTCAACAATAAAAAAAAAATTCTGAGCAATGGACATTTACCTATTTTCAAAATAAATTAAAGAAAAATGAGAACAAACAAGTAAACTTCTCTCACTCATCTCTGCGTCTTCTTTAATACCTCCCCGCATCAAGGGAATAGTTTAACTAATCTTGTGCACAGAACAACTGTTCTCTCCTCATTCAAATTTTTCCTCAAAAAACACTCCCCCTTTCACCAGGCCTATTAACTCAAGTCTTCCATTGTTTTATAAAATAAAATCTCTTCCTTAGAGATTTTAAAATATAACTGTTTTGAACCCCAGGTTGTATCATATTCTGCTTCTCACAGCCTGTATCTTTGATCCTGGTGCTCACAATCCCCTACTGCATATCTGTTATCAGTTATCACTTTAGATTGCAAACTCTTCAGGTAGAAATATTAGATGAAATTGTGCTCTGAATTACACTTGTGGAACAAGACAGTATTCAGCTCTTTATCTTTTTATTTCTGCATGTAAAACCGATATTCACTCACCAACTGAGCTACAGATAATAAATAAGGTAATAAACATATCAAAAATAAATGCCAAATATACGCAAAAATAATTTGATTTGGAAACAGTAACTACTATCCTGAAGACTCTTGGCTACAATAAATTATATTTGCATCTGTATGTTTGAACCCAAGCAAAATTAATGATCAAGTATTCAGAATATAAATTTTTGAGGGGCAGGAAGCATTTTGTTTCAATGGAAGTGTGAGGTTACTAATGAAACTAAATCCAGGTTATAAATTAATAAATTGTTATTAAACAAGTTTGATTTCTAAAATAACAGCAAATATACAAATAAAACCATTTTCACTAAAAGGGAGCACAGAAATGTATTGGCCTATTCTCCTCTGAAATTCTATTTTCCATTGACGTTTTGTTTTCTCAAAATAGAATGACAGCACTTTTTTGGAAATATTACACCTACACTTCTATTCTAAATAAAAAGAGTAATGATCTGTGACAGACTAAAGCAAAGACATTTAAATATGAAGCACATATGGCCAGTGGCACATATGGCCATATGGAACAATTTTTACAGTGAGGGTGCTGAAGGCAGAAACCAGATATTAGGGTTATTAATAGGCCTGTCAAGCAATTAAAAAAATTAATCACGATTAATTGTGCTGTTAAACAATAATAAAATACAATTTATTTAAATATTTTTTGATGTTTTCCACATTTCCAAATATACTGATTTCAATTACAACACAGAATACAAAGTGTACAGTGCCCACTTTATATTTATTATAAATATTTGCACTGTAAAAATAAAATAGTATTTTCCAATTCACTTAATACAAGTACCGTAGTGCAATCTCTATCATGAAAGCTGACCTTACCAACGTAGAGTTATGTACAAAAAATAACTGCATTCAAAAATAAAACAATCTAAAACTTTGGGACAGAGTGGACTTGTAGGCTCTACTTCTTGTTCAGTCAATCTTTCAGTTCACACAATGTATTGAAACAAACAAATTTGTTTACATTTGCAGGAGATAATGCTGCCCGCTTCTTGTTTACTATGCCACCTGAAAGTGAGAACAGGCATTCGCATGGCACTGTTGTAGCCGGCATTGCAAGATATTTATGTGCCAGGTGCGCTAAAGATTCATATACTTCATGCTTCAACCACCATTCCAGAGGACGTGCATCCATGCTGATGATGGGTTCTGCTCGATAACAATCCAAAACAGTGCAGGCCGATGCATGTTCATTTTCATCATTTGAGTCAGATGTCACCAGCAGAAGGTTGATTTCCCTTTTTGGTGGTTCGGGTTCTCTAATTTCCGCATTGGATTGTTGCTCTTTTAAGACTTCCGAAAGCATGCTCCACACCCCATCCCTCTCACATTTTGGAAGGCACTTCAGATTCTTAAATCTTGGGTCGTGTGCTGTAGCTATCTTTAGAAATCCCACATTGGTACCTTCTTTGCGTTTTGTCAAATCTTCAGTGAAAGTATTCTTAAAACGAACAACATGCGGGACCATCATCCGAGACTGCTATAATATGAAATATATGGCAGAATGCGGGTAAAACACAGAGCAGGAGACATACAATTCTCCCCCAAGAAGTTGAGTCACAAATGTAATTAACATTTTTTTTATTTTTTTTTTTTTAAAGTATGTCCTCTGGAATGGTGGCCAAAGCCTGAAGGGGCATACGAATGTTTAGCATATATGGCATGTAAATACCTTGCAATACTGTCTACAAAAGTGCCATGTGAATGTCTGTTCTCACTTTCAGGTGACGTAAATAAGAAGCGGGAAGCATTATCTCCCGTAAATGTAAACAAACTTGCTTCTCTGAGCGACTGGCTGAACAAGAAGTAGGACTGAGTAGACTTGTAGGCTCTAAAGTTTTACATTGTTTTCTTTTTGAGTGCAGTTATATAACACAAAAAAAATCTACACTTGTACGTTGCGCTTTCATGATAAAGAGATTGCACTACAGTACTTGTATGAGGTGAATTGCAAAATAGTATTTCTTTTATCATTTTTACAGTGCAAATATTTGTAATAAAAATAAAGCGAGAACTGTACACTTTGTATTCTGCATTGTGATTGAAATAAATATACTTGAAAATGTAGAAAAACATCCAAAACATTTAATAAATTTCAATTGGTATTCTATTGTTTAACAATGCGATTAACATGGAGATTAATTTTTTTTAGTTAATCACGTGAGTTAACTGTGATTAATCGACAGCCCTAGTTATTACTACTTCAAGCCAAGAAAACCAGTTCCGGGACCTATGTATTCTTAATTCATACAGTTGTGAGAAAAGCAGAAGTTTGAGTATCAACTATTACTTTAAATTTTCCAGATTTTTCAGTTATGCCACAACTGTTTTATTCAACAATATTTTAAATTAGCTGAAGTCTAAATATTTATTCCCCCGAGACTAAAAAACTGTAATGACTTGCTGCTTTTAAACAAACTGAGCTCTATCGCACTGTGAATGTAAAACTGTGTAATTTATCTAAGTTTCTGCATCTGAATTTTTTGAAAAAATTTTCTTTGTAATCAGCTTTTGGAGTTATTCAAGAGAAAACAGTCTACCCTATATTTTCTATTATCCATAACAGGTAGAAATCTAGTAGCAATCACCAAATAATACAGTGATATAATTACTGTGAATTTTAACTCAGCTGTGTGCTCAGTTAACTATAATGGCTTGTCTATAAAGTAACTGGGCAATTAGTCTGCATATTCTATAAAGTAAGAATCATTTTAAAGTTTACTGAAAAACACCCACACCAGAATTTTTATATTTCAATATTTAAGCTTTTTAAATATGTTTTCTACAACTATGTTTTAAATCTAGAACTAGAAAAAGGATTAGGCCTTACTTGGAACTAATCATTTACATGGAGTACAAAAAACCCCACCATTGTTAGTTTAACATTGAAGCTGAGAAATCAAGTGCAAAAGTTAAGGTTGCTTCTGCAATATTAACCATTGCTTTGAACATAGGTAGTATCTGTTTGTCTTGTTAAATAGTGATATATTTTGTGTTATCAATGTAGAATATCAAAAGCACAGAACATGTAACATTGCTCTGGTTAATATCGCAGGAAGAACTGCCATTCGATTTCTCAACCTCCTCAATGTTGCTTTAAATACTACTTTTTGCAATTAGATCAGACCGTGGCCCACTTGTACGGCACTATAAGGTGCCCCACTACTACCTTACTACCCGTTACACTGCTCACAGCACATAAGGTGAAGCAGCCTCTATAGAAGCATAGAGCATAGTTAGGTTGGCGTATCAAAAGACATAGACACTAAACTAGGTACAGAGCCAGGGACGTTTACACTTTTCCCAGATCAGCAGTCAGACTGAGGGTTTGTCCACACTACCGCTTAAGTCGATGTAAATTACGTCGCTCGGGGGGAGGGGAGGTGTGAAGAAGCCACCCCCACAAGCAATGCAAGTTACATCAACCTAAGCGCTGTCCCCACTAGTGGTTTGTCAGCGGGAGACGCTCTCCCACCAACATAGTTGCTGCCTCTCACTGAGGTGGAGTAATTATGCCTCTCCCGTCGGCATAGCACATCTTCCCCAGACATGCTAAAGCAGCACAGCTGCATTGGTGCAGCTGAGCCAATATAGCACAGTAATGTAGATTAGCCCTGAGTCACAATCTCTCTCCTGAACCGCTCCAGACAGTTCAACAATGCATAACCCCTATCTCAGGGAAGATCATTAACACAGAAACTAGCCCTCAATTTCCCTGATATTTTTAAAAGGAACGAATTCCAGAACTATTTAGTTCAGGGATATAAATAAGCCCACAATCTTCACCATAAAAATCAATAAAAATTATGTTAATATAGAAGCTAGGGTGAAATCCACCATGAGACATTAAAAAAGATCTTTTTTGCCAATCCCTTGTTTCTACTAATGGAGAATTTGAGTGATCCCAAGGATCCCATTTTCAGAAACAACTTAGGGTAGGCCAGGCCAGCTTTATCTTCTCCTGTAGCCATAACTCTCTCAACAGCTACCGTTGAGCACTCAGGTGATATGCAAAGCAAGATGGTATCCTCTTTACGGCTCCTTTATGTACAAATTGCTCCTCTCCTTTCCCAGCCCCAAATGTTTCTGCTTATTTATTTACATTAGAAAAAATCAGGTCCAAAATATGCATGTTTTTGCTAGAGGACTTTGACAATAATGCACAATATCAGAGCCCTCCAACATAAAGGGGGAGAAAAGTCAGTTTCCTAAATGAAATTAGTAGCTACGTTTATTCACGTAGATTACAAATCTGGAAAAGAAAGAAAAAGAACAGTCTCAAGAGTTTCTTGGTGGTCCATACAGATATCAAACAAATAATAGAGAAAACGTTGCTGCTGATCCTAATGGTAGTAGCTGGTCCAGAATTTCATTGATGTTAGCAGTTTTGGGTAAAATGCTATGACAAAATCTGGATGACAAAATCTTAAATATCTTTAAGAGAAGATTCACTGTCCAATATTAGTCAAGTGAAACTGCAAGATCACTCACTCAACTAAAGCCACTTCTCAATTCAATTTAACTTTTTCAACTACAGTTTAAAACTGTTTTTCAGAATCTTTATCTCACCACATATATATATGTGAAATTGAACACATAAATCTGACTTCCTGTTAGAAATGCGCTCATAACAGATCAAGTTACTTACCAAGTTACAGAGCTACCATGTTTGATGACATGGTAAGAAACAACTCTTCTGATTGCTATCACTGTAGCTAGAGAGAATATTCCTTTGCAATGGGTGGGCTATGTTCCTTTTAAATCTTAAATCTTCCTGAATTTGAGTCTTCTTATATAATAAATTTTTCATAGGTCAGTTAGCACCATTTTTGTAAAAATCACCAAAATTTTGTACATAAACTGCCTAAAAGATATGACTGTTCATCCTTTGACTAAAGGACTAGAACATAATATTCTTTGCCTTGTGATTTATGCGTTCATATTTATTTTTTGTACACACATTGACCCTCTTGAAGTAATCTGATCTTCGAAGGCACAAGGGTCTGCCCACACAGATCTGATTGCAGCAGGAGGTACTCTTTTAGTAATTGTGTTTTCATAGTACTTTTTTTTCCAGATATGTATGGATTTACATAATTCCTGCAAGTATCTTCTTAGTTTGTTTTATATATTATATAGGCTGTTTGAAAAATTCAATAAAATATCTTAATTAAAAACAAGGTAAATCATGACATCTTTCTACAGTTGAAAAAAAGGCAGAAAGAACTTTCAGTAGACAGAGGGAAAGAAAAGTGTACTTTTTTTCTCTTGCATCTTATCTTTAAAGTATTTGTTTTGTCTATACTCATTGTTCTTCCAGGACCTATCCAGCTGCCTTGACTGTATTTACGAACAATACATAAATTGTATTGTAGGGGGAGGGATAGCTCACTGGTTTGAGCATTGGCCTGCTAAACCCAGGGTTGTGAGTTCAATCCTTGAGGGGGCCATTTAGGGATCTGGGGGGATTGGTCCTGCTTTGAGCAGGGGGTTGGACTAGATGACCTCCTGAGGTCCCTTCCCACCCTGATATTCTAGGATTCTAGGAACAATAGGTATAATGTAAGACTAAGCTCCATTTCAGTTACAGCGTAAGTGCAAATACAGCTACAATAGCAGCTACCAATACCATTTACAATCCAGATTTGTAAAAATCAAAGAAAAATTGCCAGTTTATAAGAGCATTTGTTTAAAAGTCATAATTATGGTTATTATTGCTAAGTCACTGACTTCACAACCTATTGCTATTCATACTTAAGAGCAAGCTTCTGTAACTTTTTTGTGCATGTATTCCCATCAACTTTCATGGGACTATTGGAATGAGTAAAGGTTGCACAATCAGGACAGAAATGTACATATGTTGCTCCTTTTATTGGGAGTTCTGAAAGGAATCTTTGTAAATAAGAGACCCATCTCCATCACGGATACCTTACACAAAACTACCAGGGTAAAAAAAAGCCTAGAGACTGCTGTGAAACTACCAAAAAATCTTCAGCTGAAAATAGGCAATCGTTAAGACCAGTAATCTGCCTCTGTTGTCTGGAAATTTGGATTGCCTGACACACTGCATCAATTCATTAGTACTAATGGCAGAAACTTCAACTCTGATAGTTCTAGGGAGCTGCATAATAGTCCTGTTCAAACAGATTGTAACTATCATCAATTTCCTTGATTTCTAAACAACGTACATATAGTTTGGTAAGGCATAAGAAGTGTTTTACTATGCATATACTCATTTATATGAAGACAAAAGCAAAATAACCATGAATTGTATAAGTTTATAGTACATACTGCATTACTGAAACGACAAACGTTTAAATTGCTTTCCTATGGCACTAGTTACATTCAACTACATTTCAAAAGTTATTTTATATAACATTTTGGAATTTCAAGATTTTTATGTGACAGAACACACACTTCTCCTCCACTAAGCTGTTTAAGTGATGAAAGGAAGAAAGAAACCTACCCAATACACAGAATACATCAGCAAGGATGGAGGACATGTCATCTCGAAATTCCTAACCGAAACAAAAAACACAGTAAATGCAGGAATACCACAATGTGTAATTAGAATATTTTAGTCTATTGTTTTAATAAAGAAAGAGTCTTGACAGAAATGTAAATTTAGATCCACTAACATGACTCTTGTTAAATCAATGAACAGGAGTGGTTTAACTATCTATTGTGCCTGATGTGTTTGGAAAAATACAAAAGAAAATATTAATACAATGGAAACCATTATCAAGTGAGCTGAAAAGTACTGAAAGAAAGAAAAATCTCAATGACAGTTAAACTCATGTCTGCGGGTATGGCATAAGTTTTAAAAGTGCACTGAATTAGAAATGCTATTATTAAAGGTTGACAAGGCACGCCCTTTGTATATCCCTGTTTTCAAGTGCTTCTACAATTCAGTTTTTGAACTAAGTATTTTATATTGATTCTCAAACCCAAAGATGCCTTTTTTGGGTGCACAATTAAGATTAAATTAACCTGTTTTGGGTTCTTTTTGTTATTCTAAGGGGTAGTGATACACAGTTAAATAGAAAGGACATTCTGCATGCCTTAAGGATATTCTTTTGCCTGAACAACATACTGTAGAATACTTTAAGTCCGCTAACCTGAAAAAGTTTTGACTAATAATCAAATTAAAAATTATTTTAAAAATGTACTGTGCATCAACAGTACATTGATTTTCCTACACATAAACATCCCAAGTTTACAGTTTAAAGCACGTCCACAGCCAGTTGTATTCATTTTGACAATTATCCAAAACTGTATAGTGTCACAAACAATTCGAAGTTCTGACTTTTGCACTTGCAAAATCCAAACCTTAATATCGTTTTTAACTTCTATACATATAAAACATACATTTCATTAAAGTTAAAATGACTGAACACTGCTTAACAACAGTGACTGTTGCAGAAGTGGTATAAATAAGGGGTGGACTGTCAGAGGCACAAATGGCAGTCTGGTATCCTAAGTCAAGAGAAGGTAGATACCCTAAAGGTCATTTGTGCCTTTGAACATCTCCCTTAATTTCTAAGTTAAAAATCAAAGAATTTAAGAAACGGCTTCATGTAACAAATCATCTGCCAAACTGACACCATACACTTTGTAGCCCAACACTAACACACAGTGTCTCCAGACCCCGGGGTTCCCATTTCACCCTAGGATAAATATACTGAAAAAACTATGCCATATAAATCATGGTAGATTTAAAAAAAAAAAAAAAAAATCAGTTCGTTCTAAATTAAATCATAGATGGTTTTCTTTTTAAAAATAAATCTATTTAAATTTGAAATTGAGAATCTATGCTAAGTATTCAACTTACTTTAAATCTATTATATCATTTAAATAAAAATATTATTTAAACAGTATATGTTTGCTGCCAGAATTGAATGATATTCAAACTACTGAACTGGTGGAAGTTGTTGGAGGAGCCTACAGCAGTGGTTCTTACCCAGGTGTACATGTACCCCTCGGAGTACACAGAGGACATCCAGGGGGTACATCAACTCATCTACATATCTATCTAGTTTTACAACAGGCTACATAAAAAGCACAAATGCAGTCAGCACAAACTAAAATTTCATACAACTTGTTTATACTGCTTTATATATTATACACTGATATGTAAGTACAATACTTATACTCCAATTAATTTATTTTATAACTGTATGGTACAAAAGAGAGAATAAGCAATTGTTCAGTAACAGTGTGCTGTGACTCTTTTGTATTTTTAATGCCTGATTTTGTACGCAAGTAGTTTTTAAGTGAGATGAAACTAGTTTCGTGCATTTTTGATTGAATTCCAATTTCCATCCAAATACAGCTGGGCATAGATCCAAAACATTAATCATCTAGTAAATAAGAAATCTATCACTCACCATTTTTAAACATAATAAAGAAGTAAAATCTTAGAATCTGATTTAGTGCACATTAGCTATACAATTATACAATATCTAAAAACGTTTTTCTCATGTAGCAAATCCTTCTGGTCAGCAAAAAGAAATACCAAATTTAGCATAAAGGCTGTACTCAATTGCAAATCAGTATGTTTTACTGGTTACCAACCAGTGAAAATCAACCTCTCTTTAGGAAAATAACTAAAAAGCACAACAGCCAAACAAAATTAAAACTGGTTATCTAAATCAATCCACCTTTTCCCCCCCCATAGCCTCAGTCCTGAGGTATTTTTTAATATGTTGGGAATTTAAGCGAGCTCCACATAAATCAGACCTAGCATTAGCTAAAAAGCCCACAACGCTGTTCTATAGCTACCCCAAACACCCACTCCTCCCTCCTGAACATTCTAGTATCTAAACTATTTTCTATAGTAAAAGTACTGATTGTAAAAACTGAAAGGCTTCGCTAGCATTGTGGGTACACAAAAGAACCATAAAGTTAAAAAAGATGCAAACTTCCCAGTCAAGAACAAGCGTGCATTTGAGTACCATAGTCCCCCACGTATGTCTATAAAACATTTGTTTCTCTCTTCAGCTTTTCATCAGATGAACCTCAATATACTTTCCATGAATACCATTTTAACCTAGCCTTGGGAAATTTTCATTCATTACAGTGCACTTCAACAGGAAAGATGTAGCATCACCAACATATCCTTTATGGTGGTCTTGGCACAATAGTTATAATTGTATACAAGTAATATTTTTCATTTCAATGTTTTCATTCCCTCTCTCTCCACAACACATAGTAGACCTTAAACTTATGCTGAAGCTATAAGGTTTTAATAGTCAAAAGTATCACCTTAATTTTTTTTCTTTTTGGGGGGCGGGGGGCGGGCGGGGGAGGTGGAGAGGGATAGAACAAGATGGGCAGAGTATCTGGCATGGAGTTATACTTCCAAGTCCACCTCCCCGAGCAGTAGTAGCTATGTTAGCAGGAGAGCTTGCCCAACCGACACAGCGTTGTCCATCCACACCGGACAGAATGGTGCAACTTACGTCACTCGGGGGATGGCTTTTTCACACCCTGAGCAACTTGAGTTATACTGAACTAAGTGCAATTGTGTACAAGCCCTAGGAGTAAAAGCAGTTTCTTTAAAAGTTTTAAGGACTACATCAGCAGGGTATGGTGTGTTTCTGCTGGTTTCCCATTTACTCTGGCTTCCATAAGTAATAAGCTAACTAAAATATTAAATAAACCTACAGCAAGTAGTACAAATATATACTTACTATAACATCACTGAGAACATTAGAAGCTTGATCGTGCTTTAAGTTTCCCTTGACAACGTGATTTGCAAGCTCATACAGAGCCTGCTGGATATCTGTCATACATAAAACAGACGCATTAGGAACACAAGTGTTAGGTAATCCTTGGTCTAATTTCCAGGGAAAAATCTACAGTGATGCTGCAGACTTGGTGCAGTTAGTAGTCACAGAGAATGTGTTTTTTCCCCACTTCACCCAGAAGATTATTTATTTGTATAAGGCAGTGCTTTGAGGTCCCAATCTGACCTCATGGTACAAGCACATAGCAAAATATGGTCCTTGCCCTAGAGATTCTATGGAAAGAAGAGTTAAATGCCATAGACTAAAATGGGATGAATTATTACACCAGTCTCATGCACAACAATATGAGCTTCCCTGGATGAAGACACATTTGCATAGTGCACATAAATCAGAGATTATGTCATGACAAAGGAAAAATACTATAATAAACTAAGTTGCAGCTATAAAAATTAATATCCACTTCTCTAGGTGGAAAATTAATAACTGAGAAACACTTTGTCAGGCTGAATTCTTTGTAGAGAGAAAAGTGAGAGAAAAACTTCTATGATTAAATAATGTCACATGCTTCAGAGCATTACATTACATTGAAAAGTTCTTCACTGCTCCTTGGATCAGAGACTGTGTGTTTGGGGAGAATTATAGAACATTAAATACATGCTTGTTTTGTACACATGGTTTCAACAAGTTAAAAACAGATGGCTACACTATTTTAAATGTATACAGAACTGTCTTTAAAACACCTTATTACAGGGTGAAGAATACATTTATAATAACTGATGTGGCTAAAAGCCAAAACACAAAGGAGGTACATTTTCATTATGCGTATAATTATATTATAGACCAGGGGTGGCCAACCGCAGCTCCAAGCCACATGAGGCTCTTTTACAGTTAAAGTATGGCTCGCGGAGGCCCCCCGTCCCCCACTCTCCGCCTAGCAGGCTGGGGGGAGGGGGGAAGCTTGGGGCGGTGGGGTGAGGGACTTCTGCCAGAGATGACTGGTACCTGTTGGGGGGGCACAATTTAAATGTCCCTCCTAACAGACTGAGTCATGCCCTCCGAGGCATGCCCCCCACATACCCTCAGCAGTCCGTCCCTGCAGCTCCCAGGTGTTAGCTCCCACTGGAGAGTCAACAGCAAACACCTGGGAGCTGCAGGGAGGGGCTGTTGCTTTAGCTCATGGGGGAGAGGAAGCAGCAAAAGCAGCGGCTCTGCCTGCAGCTCCCAGCTATATGCCATTGCCTCTCACTATGGCTGCAGCTCCCAGCTTGCCAGATCCAGCAGCTGCCATGCAGGGTGGGGGCTGTGCGGCACCTTGCAACTGATCACGGCAAGCAAACCATGGCAAAAATTGGGGGGTGGAGAGAGGGCGCGTGACCCCATGTGTCCCCCCGACGTATCGCCTCTGGCTTCTGCCCAGAAGGGAGGAGGGCCATCTCAGGGCTCCAGGCCCGCAGGGTGTACCTGCCGGGACTCGGGGCTTCAGCAGGAGCTGGGCTGAAGCCCCAAACCCCAGCAGGCGTCTCCTGGAGGGCAGAGGCCCCGAGTCCCGGCAGGCACACCCCAGCTCTTGAACTTCTGAAGATTGTCATATGCGGCTCAGAGGGTCAGTAAATTTAGCCACCGTTGTTATAGGCTATGTCTACACTGCAAGCTAGGGGTGTGATTCCTCTCCTCATTATCACACTTGCGCAGGCTCTCATTGAGCTACTACCAATATAAATAGCACCGTAACCACAGTAGCTCTGGTAGTGGCCATGGAGGCACCGCTGAGTTGTACTGAGTACAAACCCACCTGAAACTGGTGCATATATATTTGGTAAAGTTCACCCATGCCTCCACGGCCACAAGCAGTGTTATAGTGTGGCTACACTGCTATTTATATTGCGCTACTCACTGAGAGTTAGCAAACTATGTGAACACAAGCAGGGAAAAATCACACTTCTACCAAGCCATGTACACATAGCTATACAAAACACCCGGATGAAAATATTAAACATCAACAGTGTGCTCAATGAGTATTTAGATCATGGATCTTTTTGACGTCTATACATTTGGGAATACAAAACTCTAACCTGAAATTACATTAATAGCATGGAATTGTTTAATTCCAGAGTTGGGCAAGAAGGTCTTTATTTTCTTTAATGTAGTATTTCTGATGAAGGAACTCTAATTCTTCAGATCTTAAGCCGATCTCTATTAGAATTCAGGAGGGGACCTAATGTGGGGACAGGTAACCCCAAACCTCCATACTGCAGCAATCTTACATCTTCCTCCGAAACGTATGGTACTGGCCAGTCAGAAACAGGATAATAAACTATATGAACCTCAGGTCTGATCCAATATGACAACTCCTATGTTTTTGTCCTCGGCTTTCAATCCGCATTCATTGATTACGCTAATCTTCAAAATAATCAGTTAGTCGAAGTCATTCACCTAACTAGACAGTCAAAGATATTTTTTCCAAGATCAGCTGCAATATTGAGAAAAGGCATATCTTCTACATAAATAATGCTATTATTTCAGAAGTAGACGTTTGAGGGGGTTGTTTAAATTTTGAGCGGATATTTAGGATATTTGAAATATATAATTCAGAAGCATTTTATAGTAGGTCAACATATGCTACAGAAATAATTTTAAAAGTCTGATACCTTAGTCATCAGATGAGACAGAAGCATATTCTACTACACTTGCAGACCTTCTGTTCTCAGCTTAAATCTCAACTTATTCTGAGAGAGAAACAGCGTCTGGGGCACATGTTAAAGTATAGCAAAAAACTCTTAGGGGCAGAGACTGTACTATTTGCTTGTATAGCACATACCCCAATGGAACCAGAATCCTTGTCTGGTGTTTCTAGGACACTACAATAATAAATAATAATAATAAAAATACAAATAAATAATTTTAAATATAAAAAGGAAGCAGCGGTTGAATTTGATACAGAACTTACTCCGAATTTTAAGAAGTGATCACTGCTGGTAGTAACAATTCACACAAAAATAATATAAATTAATCACAGTTTTATTCTTTTTTTATTGAAAGCATCATTGTGGTATCTAAGCATCTACCAAAAAAAGAAAATGTGAAGTGTTTTGTCTTCATCAAGCTAATGTATTTTCTGAAATAGATAAATATGAGTTCCCCAGAAGACTGTGAGCCTGATTTCCTCTCACTAGTTTTATAACACAAAACACTGATTTAAATGGAGTTATTTCCATTTTACATCATTGTGAGAGCAGAATCAGACCTTTTTATGTTTTAATTGAATGAGAATTGTTCAATTATAGAGACTGCGTAAATTTCAATTTTGTAAATATGTCACCAAATCTAGTAACTTTCTTTAATCAGAAGGAAACATCACAAGTTCTAGAGAGCTATATAAATTTCAATGAAAGTTTGAATCTCAAGTTTATAAAAGTCAGTACAGGAAGATGACGATTGAAAACAGCTCATTTTTGGGCCATAGCCTTGTATTAAAACAATGACTTGTACTAAACATATCTGGGAGTTAAAATATATTTTTGCAATTTTACTGATTTAACATTAAATACTTTTTACTTTGCAAAATTAATTATAATCATATTTGTGTTTCACAATAAATAATCCCCTCTGCTTTTATCGTTTCCCAAGGCAACTGTTTTAACAAGATCCCCAGACACCACCTAAATAAAGTAAGCAGCTTTGCAGACTCCATAATATTGAATCTTTCCTTTCAGGGAATCATACAAAGCAAACAAAGCCAAAATTCAATTTCTCTTGTTTATTTTGCAAAACTATGCCTTGCTATTTGTCCTTGGACATTTTAATCATTCTAATTCTTAAAGCCCCCCCACCAAAATTGTAAGTACATGCATTTTAGAATGAACGTTAAAACCCTTTTAAAAATTGGAACTTTAGAAACTAAAACCAGCAATATATTTACCCAAGGAAGACAGAACTGGAAACTAAGAACTATAACTCTATAGGAGCAAACTGAACAATATGTTTAAGAGTTTATACTTGCATTACTAAGCAACTACTTCTGTACGTTCCAAGCATTTCTTATTTACCTAATTCCTTGTTAGAATAAAACTCAGCTCTCCACAAAACGTAAGTAGTAGGGCTTTGCATATGGAACTTCACAAGGAGCTATGGCGAAGAAGTCCACCTCCCCAACCAAAGACTGGTTGCGGGTCTGCAGAGAGCTCCCTTTGCATACTTCCTATGTGAATGTTTGAGGTTAACTGAATCTGTGTAAATGGATATCCTCCTTGCTTTATGCACTGAGCTCCCCTCCTTATTATGCAGCAATCATCATACATACTGACATTCCATCCAGGCACACACTGAACCCTGATCAATTTCATATATATACACACTCCAAGTATATTGGATAATATCAACTTACCTCTGAAAGTCACATTTTCATGGCTTTTATTTTCACTGAGTGTGCGGCATAATTGCAAACTGAAAAGAGAAATATTCTTTATACAATTTCAGTTTTCAAAATCAGTCATGAAGTTTAGTTATAAAAAGAATTATATAGTACGGTTTGCTGTTGTATATGTATCTAGTTATTTTAGATTATTTTGACAAGCCAAACAAGTTGAAAACCAAAACATAACCTTTATTCAATACTTAAAGCTAAAATTAGGATCTTAATTTAGAAAAGTTACAAATGTAGTAGTACTTCCATACCCTAACTTCTGGATTGCCACACCTTTCTCAGCATGACTATCAGAAAACTGAGAAATTAAGGCAATATAAAGACATGAAAGCAGGCAAGGAAGCACTGCCATTTACATATTATCATTAAGAAGTGACATGCAAGTATCTTTCTAGTGGCCATTATTGAACTTTTGCCCAAATGTGTGTTTGAAATATTTGTTCACTTTTTAATGCTAAGCATTCACATGATTTCACAGAACATAATCCAGCAAAGGGGAGGAGTGTGCACACACTACTAAGTAGCTATTTTAATCTTTAAATAAAAATATAAAAAGATAATTATAGGCTGAAGGGTTCTGTCGTCTGGATCAGTGTCTGTGTTATATTGTGCAAATCCCTTATTTTAAAAAATACACAACAGCATTCTAAATAATCTTGTATCCATTTTAAAAACAACAACACTGGATTGTGAAAGAGAAGACCTTATATATTTTAAGTTTCTTTGTTTATTTTTTTTAAATAGCTATCTGTGCACCCAGGTGGGGCTTTGACTTCAAAAGTGCTTCTCAAGGGTGCCGGGATTTTCCAGCGTTGTTCTCCTTGCAAGATCAGGCCCCAAAGCATAAGAGCAGAGACCTAAAAAATGTGTAAATACCTACATTTATAAAAACGTAGAAGACTGCTCAAATCAGATTTTTTTTAAACTTTGCAAGAGAACAATTATATTCTTGTAAGGACCACAACTTTAGATATTACAATTCATTTCAGAGTTTCAGAGAATTAAAAATGAATCTCTATATTCTCTCATAAAGATACATAAACTCATAGCAGTACGTTACAATGTAGATTACATATAAAAATATTAGGCTTCCTTGCTATCATAACCAAAATTATATATTAACTCTTGTAAAGAAAGCTCATACAACAAAATCACAGCCGTCACTCAGGCTGCTTACAACCAATACACACTGTGTAAAACATTAAGAAAATGTGCCATTTCAAATGTAAATATAATGTAATAAGCAGGTTCACTGTACAGCTACACTATGGAAGCTTTCATGCCACATAAAGTGAAGGTATGGATCAAATTATTATTATTACTTTTTTACTGTTACAGAAAACACAATAGATTCTCTCTATCATATCACATAACATGGACAAGTCTAGTTCTAAAGTTGGGGCCAAGAAGCTTCTATTTCATTCTATCACTAATGGTGAAGTTTCTTCTATTCATTATTAACCAAGATAAATAGACCTTTAGAAGCATTTACAAAAATCAATATCTCTTCACAAGAACTATTTCAGGCCATCTGATCTCAACCTAGTCTGTCTTCTGAGTCTACTGTGTATTTTCTTAAATATTAAGTGGATTAATTAGTACCCATTACAGTCAGCCTATGTGCAGTCATTTCTACTTTCTGCTTAAAATTAACAGCCAAACTAAGTCCCTGATCCTGCACTGGGATCCACTCAGGCAGACCCTTTGGAGCACATAAAGTCCTTCTGATATCAGTTTTTATAATGGATCAACAAGCTGTGATGTTAATGGAACTCCACTGTGCGCTGAAGGGTCCACTTCAGCAGATCTTAATACAAGTTCAAGGGTTTTAAGTTGTCTCTGTACTACAGACAAATATAAACTCCCATCACATACGACAAACTGAAAGGAGACTCAAAATATCAAGAATGCTCTTTCAGCTCATCTTGAAGATCAATCCATTGTTTAAGCTGGCCAAAGAAATCATTAAAGCTACTCTGACACACTACACATTCCTGGATTAGTTTTTTAATTTACGAGAAAACAAAGTTGTCATTGTATAAATTCAATGGGTATGTCCACCCAGTACCAAGCAGTGGCGAAACACAAATAAGATACTATGATATACTTAGAAGGGTTAAGAGACACACATGCACATGCGAACGCGCGCATATAAAAAAATGACCTCACTGTGAAAAATGTTCAGTTTGGGTCACCTCATTTAAAAAAAACACAGGACTAAAACAAAGTTACAAGTGTGGGAGCTTTCAAGAAGATTAAGAGCAGTTAGTAAGAAAAGAAAAAGAATGACCAGCATTAACTAACCTCTCTCAAAAACAAGTGACACGTAAATTAAAAGGCAGAAAATTTTAAATACTTTTTTCCAACAGATAACTGGTATGTGAAACTCACTGATGCAAGATACTGATTGCGACAAATAGTTCAAAAATTGTCTAAGAAGGACTAGACATTACAAGTCAGTAAAAGAGCTAATTAAATTAAGTTTATAATAGGGATGTATGAGTTTAACTGGTTAACTAACATGCTTGATGCTTATCGGTTTCTGTTAACGATTAAACTTCGCCCAGGGTCTCAGCTGCTGCCCTGTGCGCCTGGGGTCCCTCCGGGCTGCCAGCCCCACGGCCACCTGACATCCCAGAGCAGTTGGGGTCCGTCCTGGCTGACAGCCCCACAGCCAGGATGCTAGGCGGCAGCAGGGACCCCTGGGTGCAGGGGCCGGCAGCGGGGACCCACATAAAACACAGGGGTGCTGCAGCACACCCCACACCCTAATTCCTATGGGAAAATGTTTAACCATGTAACCAACAGAATTTTAATCGGTTACACAGTTACTGTTTTTACATGTTATTTACATGCTTAGTTTATAAAGTGTACAATTATAAATAATTATAAATAAAGGTTGTGAAGAATTTTTAGGAATCGGATGGCTGACCGCTTAGACCAGTGGTTCCCAAACTTGTTCCGCAGCAGCCAGTATGTCCCTCGGCCCGCACCACTTCCAGCGGCTCCCATTAGCTTGGAGCAGTGAACCGCGGCCAATGGGAGCCGCGATCAGACGAACCTGCTGATGCGGCAGGTAAACAAACTGGCCCAGCCCGCCGGGGGCTTTCCCTGCACAAGCGACGGAACAAGTTTGGGAATCACTGGCTTAGACTAATAAGTTATATTCTTATTTTAGATAGTAGCCATCTATGGATATGTCCAGAATCTTTATGATCTGTTATTTGAGTATCAATGTCTTACGTCATAACAGTGTTAACTTTAAGATTTAGTATTTTTCATATTGCTTAGAATAGTGCATAGATTGAATTGTCTTAATCTCTTTGTCAATGCTGATAATAGATATTGCATTTTTTAAACTTACAGTAACATGATCCACTCCATGCTCTTTGATACATTTGTCATACTTGTTTATCAAAACGAAGACTTTTTAAAAAGTACAAAAGATCAGACTAGCTAGAATAATATTTAGAGCTGTCGATTAATCGCAGTAAACTCACGTGATTAACTCAAAAAAATTAATCGTGATTAATCTCACTGTTAAATTTCAATTGGTATTCTATTGTTTATTAAATCTTTTTGGATGTTTTTCTACATTTTCAATATATCAATTTCAATTACGACACAGAATACAAAGAGTACAGTGCTCACTTTATATTATTTTTTATTACAAATATTTGCACTGTAAAAATGATAAAGAAATAGTATTTTTCAATTCACCTCATCCAGGTACTGTAGTACAATCTCTTTATCATGAAAGTGCAAGTTACAAATTTAGGGTTTTTTGTTACAAAACGGCACTCAAAAACAAAACTATGTAAAACTTTAGAGCCTACAAGTCCACTCAGTCCTATTTCTTGTTCAGCCAATCGCTAAAAGAAACAAGTTTGTTTACATTTAGGGGAGATAGTGCTGCCCTCTTCTTAACTACAATGTCACCTGAAAGTGAGAACAGGCGTTTGCATGGCACCGATGTAACTGGTGTCGCAACATATTTACATGCGAGATGCACTAAAGATTCATATGGCTCTTCATGCTCTGGCCATCGTTCCAGAGGACATGCTTCCATGCTGATGACGCTTGTTAAAAAAATAATGTGTTAATTAAATTTGTGACCAAACTCCTTGTGGGAGAATTGTATGTCTCCTGCTCTCTTTTATTTGCATTCTGCCATATATTTCATGTTATAGCAGTATCAGATGATGACCCAGCACACGTTGTTCATTTAAGAACACTTTCATTGCAAATTTGACAAAATGCAAAAAAGACACCAATGTGAAATTTCTAAAAATAGCTAGGCATTTGACCCAAGAGTTAAGAATCTGAAGTGCCCTCCAAAATCTGAGAGGGGTAAGGTGTTGAGCATGCTTTCTGATGTCTTAAAAGAGCAACACTCTGATGTGGAAACTATAGAACCCAAACCACCAAAAAAGAAAATCAACCTTCTGTTGGTGGCATCTGACTTGAGATGATAAAAATGAACATTTGTTGGTCCTCACTGCTTTGGACCGTTATCAAATGGAACCCTTCATCAGCATGGACACATGTCCTCTGAAATGGTGGCTGAAGCATCAAGGTACACATGACTCTTTAGCAAATCTGCCATGTAAATATCTTGAGATGCCGGCTACAGCTGTGCCATTCAAACGCCTGTTCTCACTTTCAGGTGATATTGTAAACAAGAAGCAGGCAGCATTATCTTTTGCAAATGTAAACAAACTTGTCTGTCTGAGCGACTGGATGAACAAGAAGCAGGACTAATTGGACTTGTAAGTTCTAAAGTTTTACAATGTTTTATTTTTTAATACAGGGGGGTTTTGCACATAATTCTACATTTGTAAGTTCAACTTTCATGGTAAAGAGATTGCACTACAATACTTGTATTAGGTGAATTGAAAAATACTATTTCTTTTCTTTTTTACAATGGAAATGTTTGTAATCAAAAATAAATATAAAGTGTGCACTGTACAGTTTGTATTCTGTGTTGTAACTGAATATATTTGAAAATGTAGAAAACATCCAAAAATATTTAAATAAATTGTACTCTATTATTAACAGCATGATTAATCATGATTGATTTTTTTAATCGCTTGACAGCCCTAATAATATTACAAAAGCCATCAACTCTCGTGCTTCAGAGCATAACTTGATCACCACACTTTTATACAGTACTATATAGGAGTAATATATAGTGGGCTGTTTATTTCTGCCTTTTGAGCATCCAGAACTGGTCACAGTCAAGAATCAAAATACTAAACAAGACAAAGTATTTGGTCTGTTTCATTAGGGCAATTCCCAACTTGTAAAATGATGCTGAAGTATAGATAACTAATAACTTTGCCAACATACCATTTCAGACTGTGATCTTGCTGGATCTCATAAGCTACCTTACATTACCAGCAATTAATGAATTTTCCTATCTTTCCTCACCTTTTCTTCCTACTCACCATAGATTGTTCCCCAGACAATTCCTGGTTCTTATTTGAGTGAAAGCTGATATTTTGCTTCTGTTTTGCCCAGCCCCACCATGCTTAAAGACTAAACATTGGCTTGACAATAGGAGCGTACCTCCAATGAAAAAGGTGGGTAAAACAAGTTTTGCTAACATTTGTCACTTAGCTTTAGTTGCTAGAATTACAGGTGTTGTCCTTCTACATCTCATCCCCTTCCCACAGTTTATGAACTTAATCAGTCATGCTATATATTTAATTTAGACTGCAAGCTCTTTAGAGCTGGAATCATGTCGTAGGTCTTCTGCAAAGCACCTAGCACCCTTTCTAAGCTTCTAATTCTTCACTTCTAGAACTGTTATAAAATATTTTTGAAGCATTTCATTTCAGTATCTAAACTGAATGTAAAATGCAATCAATAATTGCTTTTCTTTATTAACAGAGGGATTGGTCAGTGTTTCAGAATAAAAATTCTAGCAAAATTGCTCAGTATGTACTTCCAAGGAAACCAGAATTTTGGTCCGCAAGAAATCTTCTGGAATGTTTGATAAAGATACAGTTCTTCACTTTTAAAAGACTTAAACTGGTAACACTGAGATAAGCCATCACGAATGGACCAAAATCATTTTATATTCTGTTTTGTTTTTTAAAATCATGGATTCAAAGGCGAGGGTAGAATACTTTTGTGTAACACATTTCTAAGATAGTCTGTCTCTTTGTTAGAAAATGGTTTAGCTGATCTGTTTGAATCCTATAATAGCCAAAGAATAAGCTAATCCACCCCTTCTAAACTGCTGCAAATTTGCTTTTATAGCACTACAGAGTCTTCAAACAATGCACATATCTTTACACAATCAACTATGAAATATCTCTCAACATTAACTTTGTATTACCCAACTATCATAAGAGGGTTTTTAAAAATTAATCATATTGAACCAAAATTTGTAAACAATGGCTAATATATGGTCTCTATACTTATTCACTATCTTTCAAGTTTATTGTGGAATCAGTTGTCAACACAGAATCCTAAACAGGGAAAGTTAAAAAGGAGTTTGAACTTTAGTTTCTTTATAGGCCCATCTACACTGTAGTTATTACTTGTCAGGGGACCCTATTACCATACAGCTGTTTCTTTATTTGGTCGTAATATAGTTTAGTTTTCAGTATAGACAAAAACATGTTTAAGCCACGGTCACGTCAAGCCTATATATAGCATGACACAAGGGCACTGACAACAGGGCTATTCTCCTCCTTCCACTACAAAATGGAAGAGATCAAAAGAAGAACGGTGGTGTTTGCAGAGGGCCTCTACATTGGCCATTCACCTCACCTCCCCTTCCCCTCATCCAGCTTTTAAGAGGACTGTAAAGCTGTGCCAATTTGAGGAAGGGAAATTAATGATGCTGTGGATACTATAATGTCTCCTTGAAATTCACCACAAAATATTCTATGCTTAAAATTTAACTTTGAAAGTGTCATCACTTTTAATAAAAGACAGAGAGATGGAAGTTTTTAAAGAGCCCTTCCGATTAATCTAAAATATTAAAAAAAACCTTCATCCCAAGTAACAACTCAATGTTAAATTGAGGAGATTGTGAATTTCAAGTCAAACCTCCTGATCAAAGGCAACCCCAATACATAGTGGGCAATACAAGCAGATAACCTGCCAAGGTGGAGACCTCTTAGGACTAGTATCTAGGGGATGCTGACAAGGCAGCTCTTTTCTCTGCCAAGCCCAGTGGACCCAGATGGATTGGGGAGGGCTGAGTGGACCTCTCCTGGCACACACAAAGGCCCCCTCGCAGGAGCACAAGGGAGGGATGGGGGGAACCATCCACCGCAGCGACCACCCTAGGCTGGATCGGGGGAGAGACGTGAGCATTAAATCCCTCGGATCGAAGGATTTCGGGGCCTTGCCAGGGAAGCTCAGCACTGGGGCGCCTGACGCTTCGGCACTGGCGAAGACAGGCGAACTCGGGAGCCTTGGGCTCAGCCCCGCGGGCGGAGGGACTGGGGGCGAACGGGGACCAACGCTCGGGGGAGCTTAGCCCAAGGACAGGAGGGGGGCGCTTGGGACTCGTACACCCCAGAGCCCAGCGAGCTGGGCCGAGGGAGGGGGGCCGGGTCGCGCCCCGGGGAGAGCGTTAGTGAGGGTGAAAGGGCACAGACCCGGTAGCGGGAGCTCAGCCCTTCGGGGTGCGGTGTGGCGAACACAGCCCGGAGCCCTGCCCTCTACCCTCTCCGTTCCCAGCTCCTGGCCCCTCCGCCCGATCGGGCCCCAGGCTCCGGCTCCGGCCGGCGGGCCCCAGGCTCCAGCGCCCGGGCCCCTCCGCGCCCCCCCGCGCGGCCCCGCACTCACAACTCGCTCTTGCCCGATTTCTCCCAGTTCTTTATCCACTCGGCAGGGAGCGCCCCCGCCGCCGCCATCTTCCCCGTGTGGCGCCGAGAGCCCGGATGGGGGAGCGACGGGCCCGGGTCAGAGGGGACGGGCCGGCCCGCCAGGCATGACGGGAAACGGGCCCGGGGCAGCCTGGGAGAAGAACGCGCGCCCCCCCTCCGAGCCGCGGCAGAGCGCGCCGGAGCCTGCCTCGCCTCAGCGTGCGGCTGCCAAGCCACAGCACCGCCGCCTGCCCGCAAACCTCCCCGGCCAGGCACCGCCGGGCCTAGCGAGTCCCGATCGCCCCCGCCCCCGCCAGATACTCCGGCAACCCCGGGCCCCCAGCAACCCCCCATCAACGACATCGGTAGCACCGAACGCCTAGCAGCCCCCAAATACAAAGATAACCCCTGGCCCCCAGCACTCTCCCCCCGTACACCAGTAACACCCTGTTCCCCCCCCATACACCAACATCACTGGGCCCCAGCAACCCACCCAACTACATCCAGCCCCCTGCAGTCCACCCACTGAATACAGCGGTAAAACCAGACCCCTTGTAATTCCCCTTCTAAATACACCCGGCCCGCAGCAAGTGCCCCAAATACGTTGGGCCCCCAACAATCCCCCCACTCCAAATACATTGGGCCCCCTGCCATCCACCCACTGAAGGTCCTTGCAACACTCCCCAAATACCCCTGGGCCCCCTGCAACCTTCCCTCAAAGACACCAGTAATCCTGGGACTTCACCAATCTCCCCCCAAATACACCAAGTCCCCTGCAGTCCACCCACCAAATACATCGCAATATACCAGGCCTCCCTCAACTTCCCCAAATACACCGGGTCCTCAGTCGCTGCCCCCGCCAAATAGCAGGCCCGCAGCAAATCCCCTCTCACAGTGATAACCCCCATTCTCCAGCAACTGCCCCTCCCCAATGTATTGCAAACACTGGATGCCCAGCAACTCCACCAAATACACCACAAACACTGGGCTTCCAACAATCCCACAGTGGTAGCGCTGAGTCTGTAGCAACTTCCCTCTCATCTCTCCCTCAAACATGCCCATATCCCCTAGACTGACATCCATGCACATGCCTGTGACTTTACAAACTTACTAAAATAAATTTATTCTTAGATATTTAGCAAAAGGACATCAATATGACTATGTAATTCTGTAGCTCTGTTCTACACATTTGTAGCGGTAATGTTAATTTGTATAGCTCTTAATGATGCAGTTGCAGTCAAGCGATCCGAGGGCTTGATGATGGTGTGGATTGCACCCTCAGCAAGTTTGCAGATGACACTAAACTGGAAGGAGAGGTAGATACGCTGGAGGGTAGGGATAGGATACAGAGGGACCTAGACAAATTAGAGGATTGAGCCAAAAGAAATCTGATGAGGTTCAAGAAGGACAAGTGCAGAGTCCTGCACTTAGGACGGAAGAATCCCATGCACCGCTACAGACTAGGGACCGAATGGCTAGGCAGCAGTTCTGCAGAAAAGGACCTAGGGGTTACAGTGGACGAGAAGCTGGATATGAGTCAACAGTGTGCCCTTGTTGCCAAGAAGGCTAACGGCATTTTGGGATGTATAAGCAGGGGCATTGCCAGCAGATCGAGGGACGTGATAATACAATACAATACAATACACCCTAGGGCAAGTTTGCAGGCCCAGGTCCTGAAAGGTTTATGATGCAAATCAGGAGGCTTTGTGTGTGGATGCTAGGGAGCATTGGGCTTAAACCTCAGTCTGAACCTGGATTTACTACGCAGCGTAGACACATCCCCAAAGCCAGGAGGGAGTGCTTGGGAAGCAGCTGCCCTCTGACAGGGACCATTTCTCTGAGCAGACACCTAAACAAAATATCTTAAAGATAAGATATTATTTCTACAGGACTGAACAGTTTTTATATAGTGTGTTCTTTCACAAACACCCTGCCAAACACAACTCAATCTCCTCTATTTTCCTCTTCAGTTCAGCCATTCCCTTTGTCTGTCCTGTCTATATAGTTAATGTAATCCTTGATTGGTTTTCCTGCTTCTGCTCCTCCTCTTCCATTTCCTTTGTCTACAGATCTGTTTCTCACCCTTCTCAAATATTGCTTCTGTAGATCACATACCTGTGCTCAGATCCTCATCCGTAATTTCATCTACACTCTGACCATTGCATTTCCCTTTTCTATGGTGTTCCCAGCTCTCAGCTCTCCAGTCTTTAAAATGTGCTGAATGCCTCTGCCCATCTCCATACACATTTTAAGAAATATAACCACATCACCCTCTCCTCAAAAAAATTTGGCTCCTTTCACTTACAAATCCAGTTTTAAAATGTTCCCTTTCTTTGAAAAACTTCACTAATATTTGCTCCAGCCTCTTTCAGGGACCTTTCTCTTTGGTTTCCTTCCCACTCTCTCTGTTTATCTGACACCAGCATCCCACTGCCCCTCACATAATCTCAGCACTGCTGGTATAAAGGTCAACTCTTCCACAGCCCCTTCTATCTGGAAGAGCCTTCCTGTACTCGGCATAGTCACATCAGATTTCTCCATCGCCTATGTGACACAGAGGCTCCTTTGAAAACGGTCCACTGTTCTTTGCAAACAACTCTTACCTCAGACCTGACAAACTCACTATATCAAAAACCTAAGAATGGCCCTACTGGGTCAGACCAAAGGTCCCTCTAGCCCAGTATCCTGTCTTCCGACAGTGGTCAGTGTCAGATGCTCCAGAGGGAATGAACAGAACAGGTAATCATCAAGTGATCCATCCGTGTCACTCATTCCCAGCTTCTGGCAAAATATCTCGCAGCATATTTATCCGTAAAGAGTAATGTGTAAGGTATCTCCAGAAATCTTGTAATTTATCAAGATTCATAATCATTGTGAGATGTATGCATGGGTAATGTTTAAGGAATAATGTATTTACATTGTATATATAAAGTATGCTTTATAAATTTGGAGTAAAAGTTAGTCACCAGGGGATAAAATATCTTGGAGATGGTCCATTTAAGCAGGAGGGAGTTGTCACCCTCCCCTGGCTAGCCAGTGATGTGAGAGGCTCAGTCGTCTAGCCTTGATCCATCCCAAGACTTTCAGTGAAAAACTATCAGAGACAAATGCAATCAATCAAAACCACTTGGGCATAACAAAGACATTATAACAGACAGAGAATCGTTCTGCCTATGAATAAAGACAAAAGACTGTTTCAGTATAACACAAGGTGGGGAAAGGCACCCTGTATCCTTTTTCTGAGGAGACATCGTCCGCAGCCGAGGTGTTCTCATGAAAAATTGGATCCTGAGTCCTGTGAAGCCAGCCAGCTGTGCAACAGACTGAACCTACTTATTGAGCTTCGTATTGTTTTGTAACTATTTGTTTCCATCACTCTCTCTTGTTTCTAGTAGAATCTCTAACCTTTCTTAAATAACCCTTCATTTGTTTTATTACAAGTGCTAAGTGTTATACAGGAGCAGGGGATTTAAGGTAAAGTGGTAAACTGGGGTACACTGCTCCTTTGGGGTAGATGATCTGGGGTTTCAGTGAGTGACTGAAGCCCAGTGTCAGAGGCTGGTTATCATAGGGGATTACTTCAAAGGGACTTGGGGATTTGGGTGCACCTACTGGTAACCTGACACCCAGCTAGGCATAGGCAAGATTGACTCATGTTAGAGGCAGAGGGTAACATGGTAATTCAGAGGTACCTCGAGAACCATCATGGCCTACACATCTTAATTTTTCCCACTCTCTTCTACTATTCATTACCTCTGCAACTGTATTGTATTATTCTATAAAGCATTTTGAGATGCATTTTTTGTGAAATGTTCTACTCCGTAAAGATGTACAGCACATGGTCCTTTAGATGTAGATACTCAGATATTTTAATATGTCAAAATTTACTAGCAAAGCAAAATGCTTTAATATAGAATAATGCACCAAGTACATCTTGGGATAAATATATTATGGACACAAAAATCATCCTCTCATCCCAGCAGTCACAATCATATTTAATTTTGTTTTTTACTTGCTCGTGTGGTGCACAGCTGTGGCAGTAGGAACTATCATTGGTTGAAGTATGACACACTACTGAGTTCAAAGGAAGCTTTGTATTTTTGTCCTACACAGGAGCTTTTATAGTTAATTCTGCATCTCCTGATGAAGCATTTGTGTGCTTAAAGGAGATGTCATGGGCACCCTAGGACTCATGTAAATGAATCAAAGACCCTGGTTAAGTAATAGGAATCTTCTCTTTCATCCAAAATTAACAGAAATATTTCCATTTCAATAAAAAACACTTATTCTCTTCAGAAAAATTAAAACCAGAACTGTTAGATTTTTGATGCCTTCTGATATTTTTTAAAAAAAGGAGGACTTGTGGCACCCTAGAGACTAACAAATTTATTTGAGCATAAGCTTTCGTGAGCTACAGCTTACTTCATCGGATGCATATTTTTAGAAATTGACCTTTAGCTTCCTAAATATTTGGATAAAATTAAACACTGATGAGAGAGAAAAACCTTGATTCTGGTAGAAGGCCACAGAATGCCATATTGCAGTTTTGTGTCACCTACTGTGCTTCCCTCCTATGTTCTATGAATAATGAAACAAACTGAATATTCTCTGTTGACAACAGTAAATAAATAAATAAATAAATAAATAAAAGTTCTTAGTTAGGCACTATGGTGACACTTGGATAAGAGTAGGAAACTGTTTAGTTTAAAACTTTGCAATACATTTCCTTATTAAAATCTATGCCTTACAGACAAAGATATATTATCCAAACCTCAGCTGCTAGGATCCAGGGTTCCTGCTATCGTATATCATCCAGCAAAGAAATAGGATGAACAATAGAAAATTGATGTTCTTGTGCTAGTTCATTTTATGAACAGAATAAGTATTTATTCTTGATTTACTGAACTGATGTTGATGTTGTAGCAGGATGCAGGGACCGTACCTTGTCTCCAGTGAACAAGGGGAAACACCAGCAGAGTTTTTTTTCCTTCCCTTGTACAGATGTTCAGGAGAAAGGCTACAAGAGTGGTCATTCCATTAGCTCACAATCATAGTTATATGAAGAATAGTGAAAATAGAGAAAGCTTCTTCATTTTCCCATCAAAATTGTCATACTTTTTTTGTCATACTCAACCTCAATATCTCATCCTAGCTCCAGTGGCTCCAGAACTGGCAACCCATCTATGTAACCTTGTGGTATAGTCATTTACTTAAAAAAAAAAAACACATTAACATGAGTTATTCGCAGATGGGGGCAGGGGGCAATGCTAAATTTGTGCCAGGGCTGAGCCCCGACACGTCTAGGCTTCGTAGTTTGGCTCCAGCACCTCTGGCCTTGCTGCATCTGTTATGAATGTAAAAATTTGCTTGATCCCTGGCACCTCTTTCATTACAAATTAAGCACTGGGCTGGGGAAGGATTTAGAATCTACCACATGAAGGGACTGGGATATGCACATATCCTCTGCCTGGAAAGCCCTCCCAGACTCCTAATAGAGCTAGGAATTTATTGATAAACCCCAGACTGTTATACAGAGTACCCACAACACTGAATATAGCAACAAGAAGAATTACAGCATGTTTCTCAAGTTCTCCCACCAGTGGGACCCAATAACAGATCTGATACGTTGGAACACCAGGAAACACCAGATTAATAGTCTTTACCTTTCCTCAGGGTTTTGCAGTTTTAAGACACAGTTACCACAGCTAACAATTCTTCAGGCTTCCAAATTTCCACAAAGCCCCAGTCCCATAATTTAATATGTAATTTATCCCACTGCACAGAATTATGTTTACGCTATGGAATATAACTGTCCATGTTTTGTAGATAAATGTAGCTGGTGTACCCTAACATCGCATCAGGCAGGGATATCAAAGGTCAGAAGGCTGGATCCAGCCTGCATGCGTATCTGTGTGGCCTGTATGACATGCTTAAGTTGTGCAGAAGCTAACTTTTTTTTTTTTAGAGTAAGGTTCTCTCCCTCTTGTCTGCGACTGCAGCTATAACACTCCAAACCCAAACCAAGTATAAACTCATGTCATGATGTCTGAGTCTGCAGACAGCCTGAAACAATGTCATGAACTCTCTTCTCCCCTATTAAGCTTTTCAGAGTGCAAGCTCTAAAGCCCAGTGATGATACTTCAGTGTCAACATTAACAGTTCCAGCAGATTTAACAAAAAAGAGGCAAAGCTCCTGGGAGGTGGAATTAATAGAACAATTCAGCTCATGCTCAGGAAATAAAATTAATTTGATCAAATCAGAAACCTTACTTTGCTGTGGAATGAACTATAAAATAGCTTCACAATTCCCCTTTCAGATTGCTTCTGATTGGATAAAATATTATTAACCAGAGGCGACGCATAACTGTTGATAGGGGGAGGGACATAATTTAAAGGTTTGGCCACACACACCCCCAACAGTTCAAGTCATGCCCCCATCAGGCAGACCGTCCACCCTTACACACAGTCTCCCCTCCCAGAAAGCAGCAGCCCTTCCCTGCAGTGCCCAGCTGTTGCCTCTCCCTTTGGGGCACAGATTGCAGTTCACCGGGCCTCCAAGGTCACCTGACTGGCTTAGCTCTGCCAGCTGTCCACAGGGAGGGGGCCCAGCAGCACCATTTGACTGAGCAGAGCTGGCTCTGAGTCAACAGCTCAGCCCCAGTCCTGCCCCAAGCCCCTGGAGGCTGGGTGGTTTCCAGCCGCGGATTCCAAGGACCTCCCAGCTGGGGGCTCCTGCGCATTAGTCACCCCGTGGCCCTGGTTAAATCCTCCCAGGGTTCTTGTGTGAGACCCAAACAGACACCAGGGCAGGGGCTCAACCCCACTGACCAGCAAGTGACCCCACGGCAGGTCCAGCCCTGCAAGCCACAGGCGGGCAAAAAATTTGCCTGCCACACATGGCCCCTTTGGCCCAACTGGAGGATCAGTGCCAGAATAAGTCAGGCCTGCAAAGGAGGAGGACAAAGGGGGGCCGCTCACTGTTGCTGGCGTCTCTCTTTTGAAATAAACTACTCTGCACTCATATATTTTGAACCCACTCTCTGCAAAAAAAGAAATAAAAATATAAACCCTGGCAGAAGTCTGCGGGACACCTGACCCCATGTGACCCTCCCCTTGCATCACCTCTGTTATCAACCCATTTTAGCCCAAGTGGTTAGCCAATATTTGGGTCACTGCGGGGTTTTTCAACTATGAAGAGAATTTAGCCCAATCAGTTTTAAGCTAAAGAGAGCATTCAGCCAAATATGAATATTTTTCTACACGTAGATTGTGTCAATAAAGACACTGTTGCTAGAGAACTCTAATCTAAGATTTCAAATATAATTACTTGCTGTAGCTAGACGACCAGTGTTGTACAGTTCCATCTGCAATGAGAAGTGCTTTGAAGTGACATAATTAGTTTTAAGTTTATTAGGTCACCAGAGAGATTGTTACTCTTGGTCTATGTTACTATTAATTGAGTCACTGTTTCATTTCACAAAAAGAAAAGGAGTACTTGTGGCACCTTAGAGACTAACCAATTTATTTGAGCATAAGCTTTCGTGAGCTACAGCTCACTTCATCGGATGATATGATATTGAATGTTAAGTTAATCAAGCTTTTTGGAAGCTAAGCCTAACGTGAGCCTACCGATTTCCACTACACGTGCTTTTCTTTTCCGCTATGTTTTTTATTTTTCAGTCCTTGTAGTCCTCATTGTTACAGATTTTTTGAGAAAACAAGCATGAAAATAATGCCATGAAAGCTGCAACTCAAAAATATGTGACACCATAGAATTTGATTTAGGAATCATGGCCAGTAGAATAAGCATCTCACCACAGGAAGAGAATCATGCAACCCCTGAAAAACAATTTGTTTTTCTTGAAAAATTATCAGAAATAAGAATATTTCTTGTATCTTGTAAAAACAGCATCATTGTTGAGAAATGTCTTATTATTGAGATATTACTAGGATATAATGAAAATTCATGTTAATATACTGCAATGGCATCATAGTAAACATTAACATAACTTGTAATATGCCAAAGATCATTTCATAAAGTCTCCATCCTTACGATTGATGTAATTTATTTAATATATGTCATACTTCAGGTCCAAAGGGACAGTTATGGATTATTAGATAAAGTGTTTCGTAAAATACATGTAATTAATACTTATTAGTACAGCTGCGCTGCTGCAGTGCTGTACTTGTAAGCATGGCCTCAGTTGCCTATAGTCCCAAAAGGACATACCAGCATCCAGGAACAGCTCGAGTACAGAGACTTCAGAGCTTGCATGTATGAATTTAAAAGTTGGTTTTCATTCATACCAATTCATGTGACTTTGATATTAGCTTCCTGTGAAAATTGTTACCAGCACAAACAATCACTCAAATGTTCATAGCAAACATAAAAGGAGCACAATAATGGCTGAAGCAAAATCATTTTAAAGTTCCAGCAAATATTTACAGCCCTTCCAAATATCATCAGTAGATAAACTGTTTATCTACTGAGTGTTTCTATTTTGCAATGCTTAGATTGGCAATGTTTGTACAAGCTCATTCCTTCTTCGAATGGAAGTTTAGTTTTCCCATTGATTTCTGTGACAACAGGATTGCATATGAGTGTTTCTCCACATAGCCTTTAAACCTGCAGTCATTACTCAAGCAAAACTCCTACTGACTTCCAAGGGTGTTTTGCCTAAGTAATGGTGGCAGAGTCAGGCCCCAAGTTTTTTTCTGCTATGGATTTATACTGTTACCCCTTTTGAAGCAAGTTGCTAGTAAAAGTTCAAGTCTCTGCAGGTTATTTCCATTATAAGGAGAAACTGATGAGGAAATGAGGTATCTTGGATGCAATTCTGTTTGTTTACAAAAATGTATAAAGTTCTGTTTCCCTGAACACAGGAGGAATCAAACAACAGGAGACAGTTTCTTTGCTAACATCTCGAAGGCCCCTTTTAGGCAGCACCCAGCCTAAAAGCTCTCTTTCTTGGCTTTTTCCAGGATCACACACACACTGTTTGTTGAGGCTGTGTCTGGTGCTTCCTTGGTACCTTCTCTCTCTCTCTCTCACACACACACACACACACACAAGCCCCTCATCATATAGTTCAAATTTGCAAGTGGCTCACATGTACCTTTGTTTTGAGCAGTCACATGTGCTTGCGTTTTGGGGTAGTGGCTGCTATTGTTTCATAAAGGAGCTTAACTGCTCTTTCTTACAGCTGTCTTAAATGAGCAGAAGCAATTACACTTACCAGCTTCAAAGATATTTTGTTCAACTTACAACACCACTGTTGGACCAGAAATATGTCAGGTATTGTACGTTGTGTGCTCATTCTCCTGGAATTTTCAGAAGACCATAGTAACATATCTCTACAGAGCCATTCATGAAAACATGAGGGTGCATTAAAGGGCAGGAAATCTGTGGCTAAAAATACCTCAGGACTGAGTTTGAACAGCAGTTTATTAGATTACCTCTGATTTGTTCTAGTAATTACTTAAAAGCAATGTTCCCTTTCTGTCTTATGCCAGTTTTGGACCTGAAAGCTCATTCTTCAATTATATTCCCAGTTGGTTCATATAAACCCAAAATGCTCAGTGTTCAACTGATCACCATATTTGGGGTCAGGAAGGAATTTTCCCCTGGGTCAGATTGGCAGAGACTCTGGGGTTTTTTTGCCTTCCTCTGCAGCATGGGTCACTTGCATGTTTAAACTAGAGTAAATGATGGACTTCTATAACTTGAAGTCTTTAAATCATGAGTTGAGAACTTCAGTAATTCAGCCAGAGGTATGGGTCTAGGAGGAGGGGGTTGTGCGGCCTGCACTGTGCAAGAGATCAAAGCTACTCAAACTGAGACTCGATGGCCACAGATGGCTCTTTAATTTGTCTCCTGCAGCTCTTTGCAACACATGATATTAAAACACTGTGATTTAATTATTAACCAGCCTAAATTATGAACTAATCAGGATGCCTTTACTGTCTTATTAACCAATTGTAGTTGATAAAATAATATTTTGTCAGTCATTTTGCTGGGAGAATTATATAAATATAGATATATTTCCTGTCATACTCTTTAAATATGAATATCTAGTAAATGAAACAATGAATTCACTACTCTTTGGGTAATCTTGATTGCTAAATTGACTCCTGAACCACTGAGGTGTGAGTATCACTGGATTAGATGATCATGATCATGTATTTCTGTCCATACTTTAAAATTTCACTCAGTTGTGAGCATATGTAAGTCCTATAAGCACGTAGCTCCTTGTGTAACATGTCCCGGGGCCATCTCAGTTTGGAGCAGAGAGCACACAACAAACTTCAAAACTATTTTTAGTGTTTTCCAGAACAATGTTCTGTATTTTGAGTACTAAATGGTTTTTTTGTTCAGAAACTATTCCATTTCCTGCAATTCTTTCATACATGTAGCTCAGAAGTCTTCAAATTGAGGGAGGTGCTATGAACCAGGATTAGATTCAAAGAGGCTGGAGGAATTAACTTTTCTGACTAAGAACCAAATGAGGATGAGGCCTAATGCTGCCATTATAAAAAAAAACTATTAAAATATTTTTGATTTTTACAGAATAAGAATGTTAGGGGGCTTATTCCTTCAGCCACTTACTTCCCTGGTCCTTCTCGCATGAACAGAGAGCAACAATACCCAAAGTCCAAAGGTGCAAACAATTCAATGTTTATTGGGGTGAACCACCAGCAAGCATGATTCCAGTTTCCTTCCTTAGTGTCCCCCTTCCCAGCTGTGACACCAGAGAGCCTTACCTGTGTCCCTGTTCCCATTCCCCCCCTTAGCAAAACATGATTCCAATTCCCCACCCCCATTCCCTGTTCCCATACCCCCCCTACTTCCTGATTGACTGCAGACAATATAGTAAAACTTGAGAACTGCTTAGCTATACCTTAACCAATCATTTTACTGAAATTTAACTAACCAATCCTAACATATTGTAACATGATTATTTAACCAATTATATCCCACCACCTTAATTAGTTTACACCCAGCAAAATTAATTATGCAGCAAACAGAAACAATCACAGAACCAGACACAGATTATACAGACAAACAATAGGGAAATGGGGACTACAGTGATAGAACAACACAGAAATGAGGATTTCACATCCCTTTCTCTGGAGGTGATAGGCATTATCAGGACAGGATTGTATTCCTAACAGCCCAATAGCACCTTATTTCAATGTGACTAGTTTGGAATGTGAGGAGGTGACCTGTCGCTTCCCAGCTTATGGCTGCCTCTGCTCCTTAGCCAAAGGCCTTAGCCTAAGAACAGGGCCTCAGACTGTGACAGTAAGAGAAGGCCCTTACACCGGCAGACAGTGATTTGGGGTCTTTCTTTTATACCTCTATAACTAGCTAAGTGATAAGAATACACCTAAATTCTTAGAGTATAGGCCTTTACAGACAGGCCTGAATATCTATATCCTAACAAAGAAGAAAACTAGTAGTACGGTACCAAGAGGAATGGGCAGATTCAACTTTAGTGCATAAGTCTTTGCAGGATTAGGACTTCACATTTTGAACAAATAATTATAATCAAAATGACAAAAAATAAATAAAAATTTGATATTTCAGGCGAATATTTCCAGGAGGTAGCAGATTATCAACATGTTTATAAAAGTGCAAAGGAATAACATTTCTTGTCTTGTTTTCTTCAATAAAATCATATGAAAATAAACATACTAAATGGAACTGCCTGTAGTTATTTCTCATCAGTTAATTTTTCAATTTGTAACATACCTCAGATTCTTTTGAGCCAATTTTTTTTTCTAATCCAGAAAACCTTTTTGTTTCCCATTGGCTGTGATTTCACCTTTAGTCCTTTAACTAGTACATGTGAGATTAATATTGCAGTTTTCAGGCCATTCTCTCTTTTGATCAGAAGTCCCAGCAAAATAACCAGTTGGTCATATGGAAGTTAATTCCCACTTATTGAAAACAGCCATATATATTGCACCTAATTCTGAACAGGGAAAGAAGCATCTTTTCATATTAATGTGAAGTGTAACACAGTAAATTCAAGTATAAATTCTAGAACTCATTCATCATTGCAGTGGGGTTTGTTGTATTAATTTAGATGAAATATATGGGCCCAAAGAATCAAAAGTGTTAACAAAACCCTGTTAATGTGCAACATCAAACAGTTTTAAACAATTTTTTGGGGTTTGGTATACAGAGACCTGCTTAGTACCATGGCAAACGCTGTAAAAATCCTTTTAATCTTTTATTGAAGAAGAAAAGAAGGAAAAACAGTTAAAGTAATGTAAAGGATTAAATACAGTTTTCATTTTAACAGCATCCCTTGTTCCCTTTCCCTTTAGCTGGAGAGAGCTTTTTAGAAGGAAAAAACTTATTGTTTGACAGTTTTTAGATGGTATTTAATATGGGAATAACTGCCCTTGAAGGGAAAAGAGGGGAAGCTAGTAGAGATGGGCTGGAGCTATTGTAATTGCTGTTGTTGTTAAAGTCTGATCCCATTTTCTGAATCTAGAAGACAAAACAAGACAAACACACACAAAAGGGCAGAGAACAGAACAACAAAGATAGTCAAGACAGCTTCTGTCTCTGGTGTTGACTTTCACCTGCAACTTCACAGCTGAAAAACACAGGCGCAGCACACGGTCTTATCAGCCACTCCAAGACCTGGAAAAATCCTACCAGCATCAGGCTGTTTAAGGCATTGCTTTCAGCTGCCTCATTAAAGGCTTACAGCAGTGTTGCAAAATATACAGTATTGGCCAGTTAAGCCAGATTCTTATTAGACAGAAGGAAACAGAAGAGGGATAGGAAAGAAAAGAAATAAGATTGGGAAGGAAAAGGACCCATGTGGGGGCATGGGAGAGCAGAGACTAAGGCCATATTTACACTACCACTTATGCTGGCAAAATTTATATCATATAGGAGTATGGGGAAAAAACACCCCATAGCGACATAAGGTACACTGGTATAATGTTGGGTTTAATTATGTTGACGAGAGATCTCTCTTCCGTCAGCATAGAGAGGCTACACGAGAGATCTTACTGCATCAGTACCGCCATGCTACTGTGTGCTCTCCAGTGTAGATATAGCCAAAGTATCATGTCCTAGATGGTATTTGGAATTCAGCCAGAGCCGGTGGAGGTGCCAGTGTTATCTGGGTCCCTGTCTTTGGCCTGGGCTAGTCAGGACATCTTTCAGTATTGAGAAAGGTCCAGAGTCCCAGGAGATCGTGGGGGTGGTAGCCAGGAGGGTGAAACTCACTCCAGTAGCCAATTTTTCACCCCAACTCTCTTCCTTTAAGGACCCCAAAAGGAAATGATGGGTGAAATACCCCATCCCCTCAATATTTTGTGCACCGGTTAGGCCTAGTACCTGACACACCAATTTTGGCTCACTTATTTTCAGTCTAACACTGTCTTGTTTATCAATATGATTTTAACACAGTCCTTGAATTATATCATTAGGCCTTTTAGTTTGGACTAATTCCATTTTTCTGTCCCCTTTTCACACCTTGTCCATCAACATTTGTTGTTATAGGTTATTGTGACATCTTATGAATTTATACTTACTTCTTACAGTTGAGCTAACAATTAGGATAAATTTGTAGGCCCAATAATCACAATAGGTGTCAAATTCATTTGGAAGAGAGGGCTGAATTCTGTGTTTAATTATATCCATGTGTTGAGGTACAAATTCAGGACTACATACTCTCCTCACAATGCACAATGGATTGCTTACTGATATCAGTGGGAGGTTCGCACAAATATCCCGGGGAGAATTTGTCCTTTATGTATTAACTAAGTTTTTAGTTATTTATTATTTATTCAGTGAGAAAATATGGTCCCCTTTGGCCACTGCTATTCCAGGCCTTTTTGTCTTCTTTTCCCATCTTTCTTTCTTTGATTCCCTCTCCCTCCCCTGTCTTTGTGAGTCTCTTCTGTTCTTTCCTCTGTATTTCCTTTTTGGTAGGAACTCCTTATTCCCAGTCCCTGGAGACTTCCCTCTCATCCTCTTCCTCATTCTGTTTGTTAAAATGATTAGTAATGAAATAGTTCATGTTAACACTGAACTGTCATTATTGGACCATCAACACTAAAGCATTTGCATCCATTATGCTCAGTTCACATTTGGAAGGCTCATCTCTGCAGCCAAGAGGGCTAGAACTAATTAAAATTAAATGTTTTTAAAATTAAAGCTGCTACTCTCCACAGTCTGTGGATCACATAAATACACCTTTCAGGCCATTTGTTTCACACCCTTGCACTAAGGAAGGATAAATGATGCCAGTCCAAGAGTCAGATTCTGAGAGCTCCTGAACACTCTCAACTCCCTTTGACTTCAGCATCTCTCAGAAGTTGGCCCTAAATGAGTTAACATTGCAAATGATGACGACTGAGGCTGTAAACGTCTCAGTGAATTAGAAACACAAAACAAAATCCTTTGTCTCAAGCATTAGGACCCAACCTTGCAGTCTTTGTTTGGAGAAAATCCTGGTTGATTTTAAGAATCTCTAGTGACTGTCAGACCTTTTCAGTAGAAGTTTTGCCTGTGTAAGCACTGCAAGATTGGACCTGAAGGTGTAAAGGAATGATCAACTTTATTTATCCATTTATTTAGCCATTAGGTGGCAGATTAAAGATCTCTTAAAGGGAATGCATCTTCATACATCTCTCTGGGATGCAAGCTATGTAACAAGTCCATATCTGGTACATGACATGGTGGGAAGGCAGCCTAACCGGTGCCAGAAGAAAACAGAAAGAGAAGGAAAGCAGCAAAGGTTGCAAGCAGAACAGGGGAAAAAAATCAACATTTGCAGAATAGCTCTATATGCCATCCTTCAATGCCCCCAGAGAACTTCACCATGGATAGACCTTCAAAATGGATAGACTAGAAGCAGCATTTTGCAAGATTCCGCATTGCAGCCAAACTCCACAAGGAAACCAGAGATGTTCAGGTATCCTCTATAAGTTATGCTAAGGGAAGCAGGCAGAGCATATCTTTAAATCTTTTGCCTCTACTGAAGAGTCACAAAAATAACTATGAAAGGGTCCGGTTATGTTTGATGAATACGTTATACTTCAGAGAAATGTGGTTTATGAAATGGCATGTTTCCATCAGAGAATTCAACAGAATTAGGGGAATCTGTTGAATCTTTTATCAGTGCTTTACGTGCATTGGCAGAAAACTGATTTGGGGCCTGTAAAACATGAAAATATTAGTGATAGATTGCTAATTGGCCTTACAGAAGATTGTCTTTCACAGCAGCTACAGTTAAAAACACACTTAACTCTACACACAGATATTCTAATAGCAAAGAAGTCTGAACTTGTGAAGCAGCAAAACAAACTTGCCAAACCAGAAACTATTTTAGATGCAGTAAACAGACACAGCATGAATGCTAAAAGTCATTATCATAAAACCTCTGAGGCAAGGAGAGAGAGCTCTGAAGCTAACTATAAAGCCTTTCAGACTAAACACACAAGATATGGGAAAACTCATAGCCTAAGAAATGTGCATCCAGCCAAAGGTGCAAGATGTAATGAATGCACAAAATATGGACACTTTGCAGCTGTTTGCTGTACTAAGGCAACCAAGAAGCTGACTAATATTACAGACAATCAAGAGCCAGTGTTTCTGAGATCTACCACATGTCCTGACACAGGGCCTGCCTGGAAAGGAAAATTGAATATCCATGGAAAAACTATTGACTTGATAGTCATATCAGAAGGGATTTACAATGACCTGCAACTTTTCCCGGAGCTTAAATCACCTGACACAGCCCTGACTAGCTCTGGAGGTATTCTGAACGGCATGGGCCAGTTCACCACAGAAACAACTTACCAGGACAAAAGTTTTGCATTCAGAGTGTATGTGATCAAAGACCAACAGCCTTGTCAGCTGCAGTGTGGAAGCCATTATGGGCCTTGTGAGAAAGGTGGAAGAACTTGATGGAGTATTTAGTGATATTGGACTTTTGAAAGGAGTTCTAGTGCAAATAACCTTAAGAGACAATGCTGAACCATATAGCATAAGTACATCTTGCAGAATTCCTATCCCACTGTTTCATAAAATGGAAACTGAGTCCAAGAGAATGGAACAGATTGGTATAATTGAGAAAATCTCTGAGCCAGCAGCCTGGTGTGCCCCAATAGTACCAGTTATAAAGAAAAATGAAAAAAATGCAAATCTGTGTGGAAGCAGCTGTGAAAGAAAAATATATCCTCCCAGGACAGGATAACTTCCTCCCCAAAGTCAAAGGATCTAGAGTATTCTCCAAGCTGCATTCCTTGAATGGATTCTGGCAAATTCCTTCAGCCACATAGAGTGCTAAACTGAGTACATTTGTCACACCTTTTGGAAGATTTTGCTGTAGAAGATTGCCTTTCAGGATTACCAGTGCACTTGAAATTTTCCAAAGAAATGTGGCAGAACTGTAAATGAACACAAATGGGGTTGTAGTTTTGATGTATGTTTCTTCAGTGAAAGAATACAACAAAACTTTCAATGAAGTTCTAAGCCTATTCAGTTTGTCTCACCTAAAGCTAAACAAGGAAAAATGCCGTTTCTGCCTACCCCAAACTAAGTTTTTGAGACAAACAATAAACAAAATGTAATCAGTCCTAGCCCTGAGAAAGTAAAAGCAGTCTGAGAACTTAATCCACCAACAAATGCACCAGAACTGAGACATGTACTGAGGATGGTAAATTACAAGACCTTCCTACAGTGACAAAACCACTCAATGAACTATTAAGTCCAATGCATCACTTAAGTCCAATGCATCGGGCCGAGGGACGTAGTGGCCGCCACTTCCAGCAGCTCCCATTGGCCTGGAGCAGTGAACTGCGGCCACTGGGAGCAGCGATAGGCCGAACCTGCGGACGTGGTAGGTAAACAAACCAGCCCGGCCCGCCGGGGGCTTTCCCTGCACAAGCGGCGGAACAAGTTTGGGAACCACTGCCCTAATGTATTGAAGGAACACTAAGGAAGTGACAAGAGACTACTTTGTGGTACGTGCACTATTAAGCGAGTCAAATAGACTCATGATTAAAGGTGACTGCATTATAATTCCAAACTAAATGAGAGGAGAAATCCTAGATCTCATCAATGAAGGACATCAAGGCCTACCTAAATGTTGTGAAAGAGCCAACCAGTCAATGTGCTGGGTGGGCATCAGTGAGGACATAACAAATAAAGTATCTGCATGTGGACATTGCAGAACTAACAGATTAACACAACACAAAGATCCTTTAATAACTACACCTGTACCAGAAGGATCTGGGAAGAGGCTAGCTGCAGATTTATGTGCATTCAGAGGACATCATGACCTAGTTGTAATGGATTATTTTTCCAGGTATATGGAAATAATGTACTTGAAAGACATAACATATTGCAGTGTTATTGAAAAATTTAATGCACTTTTGCTCATTTCAGTATTCCAGAACAACCAATGATGGACAATGGACCACAATTCACTGCACTGGAATGTAAGTCATTCCAAATGAAATAGTATTATTATCCATAATACTAGCAGTCCACATTGCCCACAAGTGAATGGAGAGTCAGAGAGAGATGAACAGACAGGAAAATCCTACAGTTGGAAAATCCATTTCTTGGTCTTCTCAGGTACAGATCAACAACACAACTCCTGATGGGAAGACAACTCAGATTCTTTTCCAAAGTCAGAACAGTAAATCTATCTCCAAAGTGGCCAGATATGAAGAAATTAGCTATATCAGATCAAAAGGCAAAAAGAGCTTATAAACACTTTTACAACAGGCATCACTCAGTTAGAGAACTGCCAGATCTGGTGACCATGTTTGTGACAAACTGGATGGAGAAAAAGGATGGAGAATTCCAGCTATTGTAAAGAAAAAGAATTCATTTCCCAGATCCTATGTGATTGAGACCAACAGTGGAATGTTCAGCAGAAACTGTCAACATCTACAAGATGTCTGTTAGAAAGAACAATCAACAGGTGGTGGATGTGGACCAAGAAGAAGACTCAGATTCCAAATCAACCACAGCCAGTCATTGCAACTAACGGACAGCCAGATGACAAAGTTGTTATGCGTGCAGGTCGTGTACTTAGAAAACCAGTGTGATTCAGCTTAACAGACTGATCTGTACTGAACTTTAAAAATAGTTTGATAGTATAAATTTGGTAAATGGTAGGAATGTAAAACTTAAAGGGGGAGATGCAATGGAATGTTAAACTGTGTTATAATGTTTAGCCACTAGCTAGCACCATGTGTAACATACCTTATCTGAGCTGAGAACAGCCATAGCTGGCAGCGTATTGAAGATATCTAAAGGCAACACATTGTCATGTGTCTTTCTGGGTGGAAGCTCTGTAACCAGTCCATATCTGATACATGACATAAGGTTTTTTTCTTTTGTTCTGAAGTGCCTTGAAATTAAGTTTAAAAAAAGAGATTTGTATTTACATTTTTAAATTCCTGTCATTAACTTGGTGAATGATGTAAGGAAACTTATTATTTCTATTACAGTAGCACTTGGAGGCTCCACCCAAGATTGGTACCCCATTATGCTAGGTGCTGTACAAACACATAGGCTATGTCTACATTTGAGCTGGGAGGTGTGATTCCCAGCTTGTGTAGATCTACCTACACTAGCTCTGCTCAAGCTAGCTCACTAAAAATACCAGTGTAGTTGGGATAGCACAGGAGGCAGCTCGGGCTGGCTACCTGAATACATCCCATCCTGGCCCCTAGGTCCATACTCAGGCAGATAGCCCAAACCACTGCCTGTACTACTCTGGCTACACTGCTATTTTTAGCATCTAACAATTTTAACAATCAAATCTCCCAGCTCACATAGATGCTAAATGTTGACTTAGCCATAATGAGAGACGGTTCCCATGTTAAAGAGCTTTCAATGTAAGGCCCTGAGCCTGAAATACTTAGACATCTGTATAATTTTACATGAGAGTAGTCCTATAGACTCCCCCCAGATACTGGTCCCAATCTCCCTGTCCAGCCAGAATCTTTGGGGAAATTTAGCTTCAAAGCTCCAGCAAGTCTCTACTGAGCATGTACAAACTGAGACTTTTCAGAGGCTTATAACTTGACCAAATTTGGGTGAATTTTCACTTGGATAGCAAAAGACAGATCCCCACAAAAAGCCAATTCCCCTGCCAAATTTCAAGTCTCCATATCAAAGCATGAGAGCCCTCAAGCTTCCCAAACAAAAGTTGGTTACATTATTTTGCCATGTTAAAAAATTCTATTTTCCATAGCCTCATTCTCAGGAAATGCCTAAATTGTTTTGCCTGAAACTTTCCAGAATAATTCAGTTTGAGACATACACCAAGCTGTAAAAATGTCAGCCCTAATGGTTAAAACTTGGCAAAGTTATAAGCAACTGAAAACAGCATAGGTGCTGGAACTAGGTGTACTGCCATACCCCCTGGCTTGAAGCGGTTTCGATCATATACAGCACTTACAGTTTGGTTCAATGGCTCTCAGTACCCCCAAGATAAAAATTGTTACAGCACCACTGGAAAACAGGATCTCATAAAGGAAATGTCAGGCAACCTTAATAATAGAGGGTGCTACCATCTGTGCCAATAATAATAACATAATCCTGTATTAGAGATAAGGAAATTTGGTGTTAATACAGTCAAAACTACACTGAGAACCACCTTCAATAGACAAATTCATGTTTTCAGTGACCACTTAAGAGGTGTTTCCAGAATAATTTTATCTGAATGTTTATTAAAGACCATTTTCTACTAGCCCACTGACTTTTGCAGAACCCTTATGTGGCAATTTAAGACAGGTATATGAATTTCATAATAAATACATATAACATTTTGCACTATTCTAACACCTTTCATTAGAGAAACTCAAGACATCAGTCTATCAACAAGTGGTAACTAAGGTCCCTATACCCAAACCTTTACTCATGTAGGAGTATTCATGGGAATGAAGATGACACGTGTTAGTATTAGTAATGGTTTCGACAATCAAGCAGACCCTAATACTATACCATTCAATACAATTCAGCTTTATTTGGGAGAGCATTTTGTGCACCATCTGTATCCCCAGATGCCTTACATAATGAAATGAAGAAGATGCAACACTATAATATAAAAAACCAGAAGTGGAGGGAGAGAAAAGTGAGGCCAGAGATGTTTTCAGGTGAAATTTGAAAACAGGGGCTGTGGTGAGAGACTCCTCCAGATTACAGGGACTGCAGAGGAGAAGGTTCTTGTGCCAACAGTAGGGAGGCTCTATGAGGGGAAAGGTGCTAAATGAAGGCAGGGAGCAGAGTTCAACCTACAGGCATGCAAGAAGTTAGATGGGTTGAGGTCATCTGCTGTAGGGTTGCCACCTTTGAAAGGCAAAAAAAAAAAAGGCACCCCTCACAAGGCAAACCCATCACAACGCAAACCCCCAACCACAAGGCAACTCTGCAACCCCCACTTCAATAGCCACTTATAGTATCTAGAAGCAGGTGTTCTCAGGAAAAAAATGTTGGTGGCCTCACAGTGCGGCCACCAACTCTTGCTGGTGGCCACTCTCACACTTTTTCCTAAAATACTTAATTAGCTTTAGAGAAAACAAATAAATATGCACATATACACGTCCAAATCATTGTAATTTATTTATTGCTAACTAGTAAGTCTGTTGTGAAAAGTGATATTAACAAACTTACAAGTATCACTTTTCACAGAAGACTTACTCAGCCCTGCCAAGCCTGGGGACAAATTAAGCCCTGGATTGGGGGTCAGGGAAGCAGCAGGGGCTGGAGCCCAAAGCCCCGCAGATGGAGGCTGGGCCATGCCACTGAGCAGCTACAGCCCAGGGCTGGAGCCCGAAGCCCTCAGCCAGAACCTGCTGCCCCACCACCCCAGGGCTGAAGCCCAAAGCCTAAGCCCCACTGCCCCTGGGAAGATGGGGAATTCACTGGCTGCCTTCTCCTTCGGCATTGAACCCCAGGTGTCTCCAAAGGGGGGCAGGGCTCAACCACTGCTGGCGGCCCCAGCAATCAACACCAAGGCAGTGCATCCGGAGAGCAACAGGGAGTCGGAGGGGCTGCTATATTGCCCCCCCATCACAGCCCAGAAGGCTGTGGCCGCAAGAAAAGCCCCTGGTGGCCGCATATGAGAAACGCTGATCTAGAGCGAGAACACATATAGATAAGATGGATAACGTTGCATGTCTCCTCACTCTTGGGTGACTCAAACCCTCTCTTACACCCATGCACAGCATGCTTGCATGTTGGTGGGCAGACAACTGCTGTATTATCCACAGTTTATCGCTTAAACTGCAGAAGTGGGAACACTGTATCATCTTTAGCTAGACACAGAAACTTTTAAGGTAAGAGATCCCAGTGTATTGTGATAATGCAAATTTTTAGCCCCACGTAAAAACCACAGCAGCTTAAATTATTTTTTTGGCAACTAGCAAATCCATTAAAAAAAAAACCACCGGCCAGATTGGTCAAATACTGGCCAGGTGGTAACCCTAATCTGCTGTGGTCCCATTGGGATGCTCAGGCACAGGGGCTTGGCCCAAGACACAGAAAGGAAAGGTCAGAGCAGGAAAGGAGCTCCCAGTCTCCCCAACACACTAGCTGATGGGGGGGGGGTAAAGGGAGCAATTACCCATGGGCCCCTGCCGCCGCCACTGCCATGGTAACAGCGGCAGCTGGGAGCCCCAGGCCCTTTTAAATTGCCAAGGCAGGCCACAGGGCTCCTAGTCCATGTGGGTTGGTACCAGCAGCGGTGAAGACAGCCAGGTGGGCATGTGGAAGCCCTGGCTGTGCCAGAAAAGTGCACTCAGCCGCGCAACCTGCAGCTCGCTGGGCACCAGCCAGTGCAGGCACAGCACCACCCAAATGTCAGGCAGACTGTGTCCGTGCGGCTTGTGCGCGTATGTACCAGCTGCCGCACATAGTCCAGCTCCGTGCCCATGTGGTGAGGCCACACTGGGCCAGCATGGGGCCCGGCTCCAGCTTGCCCTGTACAATGCGCAGCGGCAGCCCATTGGCTGTTCTGCCCTGCTTCCCGGAATTGCTGTGGCCTGGCCAGTTTGCCCCTCCCAGAGAGGGCCGGATTAACTTTTTGTGGGCCCGGCACCAAACATATCTGTGGGCCCCCATTGGGGAAATAGGGCTCGTGATGGGGGCCAGTCCGCAGAGCGAGGGGCTGGTTGAGGGCAATGAGGCACAGCGCAGCAGGAGTGGCCCCACGCAGCCCAGCACAAGGGCACTGTTTACAAACCCACAACTGCTAGACGCACACTGGCTCGCCCAGCCCTACACTGCCAGCATGCCCCTTCTACACTGCCCTCCTGCCCAGTGCCCTGCCCTTATGCCCAGCACCCCCTCACCTACAGACTTCCCCCACAGATCCCTATGCCCAATGCCCCTGGACCCACTATGCCCAGCACCTCCTGCCCAGACACCCCTCCCGTTGACTTCCCACCACAACTGCACAGCACCATGCATATGATACCCCCTGCCCAGCTCCCACACCCAAAGATCCCTACTGTCCAGCACCCCCTTCATAATTCCACCATCACAGCTGTACAGCGCCCCATATTCCTGAGGGAATTCTACATCGAATTCTGTGCATAATATTTTAAAATTCTGTAATTTTTTTTTTGTACAATAAATAAATGTGGAAGTTCCACCATGGCAGTGGGGAGCACAGGACACTGAGGTGGGAGAATACCCCGCAGGACAGGGACTTGGCAGTGAGGCTGAACCTGACCTTGACACAGCACAAGAGCCATGCCTACCACAGAAACTTGCCAGATGTGGGCAGGGAGGCTCAGCCTGGCAGCAGGATCCAAGTGCAGAGGGACTTAGCGTGGGGGAATTCAGATGAGGGTAAGATGGTTCTGTGTGGGGCAGTCTGGGTGCAGGCAGCTCAGTGTGGGATCTGGATGCACAGGGAGGTTCCAGGTGCAGGGGCAATGGGAGTCTGCAGGGGGAACCAAGTGAAAGTGATTGGAGCTCGGTTTGGGGGGGGGCGTAGGTGGTTGGGGCTCAGTGAGGAGGGTGTTTGGGGGGAGGCTCATCAGGGTGGTACAGATGCAGGGGAGTTGGGGCTTGTCAAGGTGAGGGTTTGATCAGCCTGCTTAACAGGGGAGTCCTAGCTGTTGCCAAGGCAATCCGCATGCTAGGCCCCCGCTTCCCCTATCTCCTTCTCTTCCCCATCCCATCATAGGTGCTGACTTTTGGTTTTGCCAGTGGGTGCCGCATCCCGGCTCTGCCTGCTCCCCCAAGACCCTGGCCCCACCCCTTCCTGCCCCCGCTCTGCCCCCTCCCCCAGATTCCCTCCCACTCACTCCTTTCTGCCCCCTCCTGCCTTAAGGGCAAGGTGTGTGTGTGTTTGGGGGGGGGGGCCTCAGCTCCCCCCAACTGGCAATTTTCAGTATATTTATGCACTTTTCATATTCTATTTATTGAATGTGTGTCTGTCATTGGTATCTTAACGTCATCATTAAAATAGTAATGAACTACATAATTACATTATCATGAATTACAGTGTATTAAAATCATTACACTCAGCTACAAGCTGTCTTCACTAACAGCCCAGTTTATAGACATTACTTTGACTCTGCTTCACACCTGCTTGGGGCCTCTTTGGGAGCTGCGGGCCACTGATGGCAGTGGAAAAGTGGCAGCTGCGAGGGACAAGCAGTGGGGAGACTTCCCCCTCTCTTGTTTCTTCTCTAAGTCCTTGCTCCCCTTCCTGATGTTTCCCCCTTCTTACTTCCCATCCATGTCCCTTTCCCCATCTCTCTCTCTACTCCCCCCTCCTGGTGGCTCGGTCTAGTGCCTGGCCCACCCATACACTCAAAGCGCAGAGGAGGCTCCCTCTCCTTGGGGTAGGAAGGGTTGCCTAGTGGTTAAGGCACAGCCCTGGGGGCCAGGTGTTCTGGGTTTGGTTCTCTGCTCTGCCACAGACTCCCTGCTTAGCCTTGGGAAAGTCACGTCACCTCCGCGTGCCCTAGATCCCACCTGCCAAATGGGGCCAGTACTGACCCTGCCTCCTCGGCTAAATCCATTCATGGCTGTGTCAAGATGGGGGAAATGACCATACCAAGGCGGATAGATTTGAGCTGAATTTCTCCACAGCCCTGAGAATGAGAGCCAGCTCCACACAGGGGGGAACGGGAGAGAGGGGGGCTCAGGCCAGCTCGGCACAGAGGGGGGTCGGCGCTTCAGCCCCGGAGCTTCTGCCGGGGTCCGGCCTTCCTCTCCCCCAAGCTCCTGCCGGGGTCGGGGCTTCTCCCCGCAGAGCCCTCCCTTCCCGCTCTCCACTCGGCCAGGCACTGACCCTACGAGGCCAGCAGCAGCCGCCCCCTTGCTCCAGTGACCGGGGCGGCCCGGGCCAGCCAGGCTCTCCGCCTGCGCTTCCCCCTGCCGCCGCTAGATGTCGCCCCACGCCAACGGGCTCAGGGCCTCAGCCCCCGCCCCCGGCAGATAGGAGGCCGCGAGCCGCCATCTTCTCGCAGGCGTCTTGACCCGGGCGGCGTGCGGGGCTGCGGGTTAGCGGAGCCCGTGCGGTAAGTTTGACATGGGGAAGGGGCCGCTGCCGCCCGCTAGCTCCGACGGCAGGGGACGGGGCAGCTTGGAGACGGGGGGGGGTCGTCTCTGGGCTCCCTCTACAGGGGGCGGGACACTACTTCCCCCCCTCGGGACAGTGCCGTGGCGGGCAGGAGTGTTCCCGCCCCTCCGGGGGTGTCCTGGGCGGCGTGGGGGGAGCTTTACTTCCTCCCCCCCAGCCCCTCCTGAGCAGGGCACGCCCGGGAGGGCGGGGCAGAGACTCTGATCCTCACCCCCCTTCTCAGTGGGGTTCCCCCGGGGGGGGGGGCAGGGACTCTCATTTTCGCTACTGCTGGTGCAGCGTCAACTACATCACACATTTTTTTTTTTTTGGTGGTTTTTCAAGCCCCCCCCCCCCCCGACCCACCAACCCACACACCCACCCACCCACCTTGTAATACTTTGTAATATGGAAACAAACATGTAAAATTAAAGGACCCACAAATCTTCGGGCGTTACCTGATTTATGGACACCCCCTAAGATCCAGCTTGAGTCCCCCAGGGAGTTCTGTTACCTGGATAAACTGGAGCCATCCTAAGGTTCCCTCACTTCTCATCTCCCCCATTTCCAGCTGTGGCATAGGGGTATAGAGCCCTCGGGATTTATCTCCATCCGAAATTGCAGGGTTATGTTGGACTTGGCACATGTCTCGCCTATCGCTTTACTGCATTAACCAGTGTGTGTGTGTGTGTATATATATATATATATACCGGAAAGGGAGAGGAATTATTTATGCTCATGACCAATGTGGACACAAGAACAAATGGATATAAACTGGCCTCCAGGAAATTTAGGCTAGAAATTAGACGAAGGTTTCTAACCATCAGAGGAGTGAAGTTTTGGAACAGCTTTCCAAGGGAAGCAGTGGGGGCAAAAGATCTATCTGGCTTTAAGATTAAACTCAATAAGTTTATGGAGGAGATGGTATGATGGGATAACATGGTTTTGGTAATTAAATATTCATGGTAAATAGGCCCAATGGCCTGTGATGGGATATTAGATGGGGTGGGATCTGAGTTACCCAGGAAAGAATTTTCTGTAGTATCTGGCTGATGAATCTTGCCCATATGCTCAGGGTTTAGCTGATCGCCATATTTGGGGTCGGGAAGGAATTTTCCTCCAGAGCAGATTGGAAGAGGCCCTGGAGGTTTTTCGCCTTCCTCTGTAGCATGGGGCACGGGTCACTTGCTGGAGGATTCTCTGCTCCTTGAAGTCTTTAAACCACGATCTGAGGACTTCAATAGCTCAGACATAGGTGAGAGGTTTTTCGCAGGAGTGGGTGGGTGAAATTCTGTGGCCTGCGTTGTGCAGGAGGTCGGACTAGATGATCAAAATGGTCCCTTCTGACCTTAGTATCTATGAATCTAAGTATATAATGCATTGCATGCCATTTGTCCACACGTCTGGAGTACACCTGACTTTTCAACCTCATTTATGCCTCTGGTTTATCTGTACTTGTGTGTCTCCCTATTGGCTTGTAGCTCATTTAAGGGTAAGGTCATTTAAAGAGTTGCTTTTCTTCCTGTTAATCTTCCGGACCTGAAAGGTTGAAGAGTTATAACAGTAATACTTCTGTATATGCAGCTGTTTATCAAATATTATGGATATTTATTAAATAGCTAAAATGAAGAGGATTAAAGTAGCAAGTAAAATAGTATGAAATCACAAGCAAACTGGTGTGTGTCATAAGCCAAAGTCTCTTTGAAATGAGGAAATGTTTTCAAGATACTGCTATATCAAAGACAACCAAAGAAGTCAAAGTTCACTTTGAAAAGGTCTGGTTCAATAAAGTCTCAGAACTAATGTTTTATAGCTCACAAGAACATAAACTTAGTCAGGGGATTGCTTTTTTGAAATCCAGTTCCAAGGGTGCTGATATTTCTATAGCGCAAGGACAGGAATACTTTTCTTGGTGAACCTGCCTTTCTAGAGGCTTTAGCAGTCTCAAATAGCAAGATCAGAGAGACATTTTCTATTAAAGCATTGGCCATTGGAAATTACAGAGGGGTAAGACTGTTAATTATGGCTCTGATCCTGCGACTGGCTCCTAAGTAATCATGCTATTTAATTTTTTGTCACATAATTTATTTTCATAAGGTAATAAAAATATTTGAATAAACTAAATTCTGATAAAGGTTTTTGGGTTTGAATCATTTTTTTAAAATTATTCATAAAAAAGGTGTTTCTATACAAAGAAAACCCCAAACAGGATTGTTTTAACCATTTTCTTAGCAGGCTTCAAAGTATCTACAGTGGAAACCCTCAACTCCCATTGGAGTCAAGTGCACAACTTCACTTTTATTTAACAGGATAACTGAAACCTCAGGTTTTGGAAGTTTGTCAAAATGTAGCTCTCTGCCAATGGATAACCTAAAACTTGTTCTGCTGACCTTCATATATAGTAGATTTTCTGTAAAAGAAGCTACAAACTGTTTACCAGTTAATGGGATCTGAAGGTGCATGGTCCGTTAGAAAACTTGGGGTAGCATACAGGAAAAAAAAAATCAGTTTAGAAATAAGGATGAAAAAAGAGATGATTTTGAACAGATAAATATTACATTTCAGAAGACTAATATCTAATTTTCTGATGTCATTACAGGATTAATAACCAAAATGGAGGCTTTATTTTGTTTATAGATTACTAAATTATGTGCCATTAGAGCAGATAAAAAAAAAAAAGATCTAAGAAATCTTGTGGGACAGTATAAAAAGGAGACTCTCTTCTTTCTGCCCCATAGGGGAAGACCTTAAAGATTAATCACAATTTTGTCTCCTTTTTCTTGATCTGATTCCGTTTACTTATTTAAATCTAGTTTTGCCCTTCAAAATTCCTGCAAATAGGTGAAATCTTCTTGTGAAGGTATTAGTATTTCATCTTTGAGAGTCATTAATTTGGAATTGAAAACATGACCATGATTTCACAGTAAACACAAAAAAACACCAAACATTTCTAAAACACCTCTCAGATTGGCAGGGTTGAAAACTGCTCCTGCTATTCTTTTAGGAATAAATCCCACTGTTAATGTATCTGCTTTGTATGAACTTTATTGGGTTTTCTTATAGAGAAATGGAAACATATGGCCTTCCTTGTTCAAATTAAAATAAATATGTATTTCCCAAGCTTCTCTGCCAGCTCCCTGTGCAAAGAAAGTAATAATTGTTCATATTCTCTCCAGCTCTTCTGCAAATTTAGTTCAAGTCCTGATACAATATGACACAATATAGATCTTTGCAATTTGCAAATGTAACTCAAACTTTCATTCAAACAATTCTCGAGTCCTTTGCACCTATACCCACTTTCTCCTGCCAAATCCTTTCTTCGTTTTGGCTCAGCTACCACTCTCCTGATTCCTTCTATTTCTGAGAGATGTTTCAGAGTAGCAGCCGTGTTAGTCTGTATCCGCAAAATTCCACTGAATGCATCCGATGAAGTGAGCTGTAGCTCACAAAAGCTTATGCTCAAATAAATTTGTTAGTCTCTAAGGTGCCACAAGTGCTCCTTTTCTTTTTGAGAGATGTTTGCCATTTACAAGATTATTTGCGTAGTCAGGTTATGTATTTTTCCTGGTTCATTCTTTCTCCCTGATTTTTCTCTCCAAATATTTCATACTTTGATTTTTAATTCACGGGTTTATTGTCTGATGTTTAGATTTTTGTGCTGGATGTGCTATAAATGGGTTAAATAAATATTTAATTATTGCTTTTGACACAGTTTTCCACATTTCCAACTGTTTGTGCAAAATTGTATTTCCTTTAAGGGTATTTAATTTTGTCCTTGAATGTGGTTTTAGGGATAGAACTGCATAAAATCTAATTTATTACTAGAAATCCTACATTATTTTATCTCTTAAGATCAGTAAGTCCCTAGAAAATATTCATATGGGTTTTACTGTCTTTTTAATGTCAGTGTTTATTAATATGAGAGATTTCAGTTTAATAAAACAGATTATATTGTTCCTCATCTTCTTTTAAAAAGATGCAGGCTGAGCACCTCTCTTCTGTCATGTTACTTGAAAATAACACTTTCTCAGGAAGTGTTATCATTGTAGAGCATTGAACAGAACATGACTTCTATCCTAATATATAGGATGTTGTTTTGTTGGGCTTTTCATTTAAGGAACAAAAACAGTTGGGAACTCCAATTCTGCCAAGTTTAGGCCATCTTGAAAAATACCAAAAACCCCTTACCAAGTCAAAATGTCAAATGGATTATTCTTCCTGCTGCCTTATTAAAGGCATTGAAAAAATTATATTTATTTATAAACTGGGTTTTGGTTTTCCTGTAGCCTGTTAGTTTCTCTTTCATATTGTGATTGCAAACGTAAAAGGCTGTTTTGTTTTTATGTGGTGCAATCAGTAAACTAAGATTAATATGGATTTTTTTTTTTTTAGGATTTCTACTTGCTTCCTTTCAGAGTAACAGCCGTGTTAGTCTGTATTGGCAAAAAGAAAAGGAGTACTTGTGGCACCTTAGAGACTAACCAATTTGCTGTAGCTCACGAAAGCTTATGCTCAAATAAATTGGTTAGTCTCTAAGGAGCCACAGGTACTCCTTTTCTACTTGCTTCCTGTAGCTAGCTGTATGCATGGCTTGTGTTTTTGTTTGATGTTACTCATGGAACACTAACTACTTCTGAGACGGAAAACTGTGCACGTAGAATGTCAGCCAAACTGGTGAACAAAGAAACAGGCCAGCACTAGTTCCGGAACTCTGGTGACTTTGCCCTGCGTTCTTAGAAGTAAAAGCAAGAAGAGTTTCTAATGACTGCTCCCACTGATATATGAGAAACTTTTAAAAAGATATCTCTGTTACTGACAAACATTATCTGACTGGTTTGATTTCTAATATTTTGGTTGGTAGGCTTTATTTCAGGCTGCTTTGCACCTGCAAAACCAATCCAAGACATGTTTTCAGGGCAATTCAGTATGCAGTCTCATTAGGGTTCACTGGTAGCTGAACTAACATTAGACACTAAAGCACTAGTCACATTTTCTATCTGTTGATATCACATCTACGGTAGGTGAGGGTGATGACAGGAAATGGGGTAAGAAGGGCATGAATGTCCAAAGAAGGGCAAGAGTTCAGACAGCAGAGGGGAAGAAAGGGGAAAAAAATGTATTCCTGTATTTGAATCATAGAATATCAGGGTTGGAAGGGACCTCAGGAGGTCATCTAGTCCAATCCGCTGCTCAAAGCAAGACCAATCCCCAATTTTTGCCCCAGATCCCTAAATGGCCCATTGAACTCACAACCCTGGGTTTAGCAGGCCAATGCTCAAACCACTGGGCTATCCCTAGAAATGGTATCTTATCAGGTAGAAGTACTGACTGAAAAATTTAGTTCAGGGCACTCGTGGGAGGGAAACAGGAGGACTGAATCACCTGATATAAGGTAAACAACCAAAAAACGTTGGGGCATGACCATTATGTTTTAAATCAGCACTTGACAAATCTACTTGTCCAGTCACCACTGGGGATAGGAAACTTGACTTGGTGTATTGGAGATTCATGCATTAGTTTTGTAGAATTTAAGAGCACTTAAAAGTAAGCTTCCAGGCCTTGTGAATGTGATAAAACCAAATAACAGAGCCCCAATTTCTTGTGAGCTCCTGAGAGAGGTGTAAACTGCCTCCATGCATTTCAGGGGTGTTAATTCTGTTGTCTTTCTATATCTGTCTTACAGAAATCTGAAAAATATCTGAAAAATCCACACACTGAGAGGTGTAGCTATATCAATGTAAATTCCCAGCATAGATCAGCCCACAGACCAGACAAGTTGTAGAGGGTAAAAACATAGTCCCTTCTAGGTTTTGGCTTTATTCACAGGAATAAAGGAATTCGAAATGAAACATAAAATCCAGCCCAAGTCTTTTCCTCGGCTTGGTTGGTCCCTGAATTCCTTTTTCAGGACTACTCAGCCTCTGCTCTAAAGTAGCTTTATGTAGAGAATGATTCCCAACTCCCTTTTATCTCTGTAGGATAGTGAGCTATCTGTAGCAGAGTCAGTAGAACCCACTAATCTTTCCCAGGAGAATGAATGTCTACTAAGGGTATGTCTTCACTACCCGCCGGATCGGCAGGCAGCAATCGATCCCCGAGCGCTCTCCCGTTGACTCCTGTACTCCAGCGCCACAAGAGGCGCAAGCAGAGTCGATGGGGGAGCGGCAGCAGTCGACTCACTGCAGTGGAGACACCACAGTAAGTCGATCTAAGTACATTGACTTCAGCTACGTTATTCACGTAGCTGAAGTTGCGTAACTTAGATCAATTTCCCCCCCCAGTGTAGACCAGGGCTAAGAGAGTGGGATGTTTCATCCATATACTGCCAGCCTGTTAGTTCGGAACTTCCAGAAGGCTTGAAATATCCCAATCACATATTCCAAACTGTGTTCACTTTGAGCATAGGTGACAATTTTGTTTGTTAGCCTTTAATTTTAGTCATTGGTGGAGAAATCCACTAAATTTCTGAAGTGTATTCTACAGGAAAAGTTAAATGAATAACTGCTCTGTCTCTATATCTTTAGATGGCCATTTACTTGTTGCCACATACTGTCTTGTGTCTTATGTAAAGCAAAACCACGATACTCTCTCTGTATGATCAATGTCTGGCAGAGCTTAAATCTTTTCCCCAAGGGGCTTAGGAAAGTGTCTCTCAAAAAAAGTAAACACATTTCAAGAAAAGTGTTTTACTGTGAATAAAGTAAAATAAGAAATTATGTAAAATATTCAAAGAGCAGTTGTGTAAATTTGCACAGAGGTATGTAGTTAATGCACTTTAAGGCACTGAGCTGGCTAAATCATTCTTAATCTAGGTAAGCCTGCTGCTTTGGGAAGGAAAACACTGACAATTTTTCATGAATTTGCACATTCGTTGAACTCAAGAAGACATAGTTGAGCTAAGATAATAGGTCCAAATACAGACTTGTACATTAAACTTTTCTGTGCAGCATAAATATATGGTTAAATAGCAATTGACTCAATACTTTTTTGAGCTTGAAAATGAAATTGGGACATGATAAAGCTAAAAACTATGTGGCTCCAAAAGAAGAAATAAAATTGCATTAATTTATCTATTTGAAAACAACTTAGTGATGACTAATACATCTACCTAATTGACGTGCTGTTCAGTTGTATTTTACCATTACTCCCTGTACTACATTTCGTCTGTGTTATACCAATAAATTAAAAACCAGCAGGATCTTATTAAAGGGGAAAAGGCAAAATACCACATTTATTGTGAATACAGAAAGAATCATAGTAAGCAGTTAGTTATAGTTATAACATTCCATTCAATCTCATATTCATTCATACATACACACACACACACACAGAGGTTCTGCAAGGTTGTTATCATAGTTACCAGCCTTAGAGTTGCTCATGCCAAGCCACTGGCCAGGTGGCCTGGACGTGAGGAGGGAGCAGGGCCTTGTCAGATGCTCATCTGATGCTCCTGGAAGTTGGTTTGCAGAATCAGACCACCCAAAGTTTTCACTTTCTAGAGTCTGTTTTCATAGGAATTTATTCCTATGCCAGTCTATGGGAATTGCTTCATCATGCTGTTGCTGAATCAATCAGCAGATAGCACATTCCTGATGGCTCCATGCTGCCAGATGTTATCTTGTTCTTTGGTTCTCCCATTCTTGAGGCTGTTGGGTGGATTCCAGTCTGCCCTCCGGGGGTCCTCTGGTTATTTCCACTTGACGCCTCCTTCAGCCGATGGACACTGGATTCTTAGGCTGGCACCTCCCTGATCATTCAGTTATTATCCACACCAACCATCCATCCACATACATCCTCTATCTCTATTTTAATCACAATTGTTAATGCAACAAAAGGGCGGGGAGTCTCTGGGTGCTGTTTGTGTTGTTACAGAGTATTGCTTTGAGTCTCTCTCTGTGTGAATTGCTTTGAGAACAGACTCTGTCTTAGAATGTACTAACGCAATTAGCACCTTGCAAGTTTCACACGTAGAGGGAGAGAAACAGTACCAAAAACCAAGAGACCTCTTAATTAGTAATACCCTGGAATTTAAACTCTGGGGAATCAAACTCATTTGTGATTTTAATACAGAACTTCTTTAATATGATCCAACATAATCCCCCTTTTGACATTAAGATTTATAATCGTCAGTGTCACTTTCTATGTAGCCTATTCAAAAGAAGGTACTGTGAGGCAATTTGAGTTTGTGATTCCAATTCATGCCACATACGTGATCCTAGTGATGTATCTATGAATGAATGTGTGAATAAATATGAGATTGAATGGAATTTTATAACTATAACTAACTGCTTACTATGATTCTTTCTGTATTCACAATAAATGTGGTATTTTGCCTTTTTCCCTTTAATAAGATCCTGCTGGTTTTTATTTTATTGGTATAACATTTGTGTGGTCTCTTCCTTCTTCGCATCTCCCCTATCTACTACTTAAACCATCTGTGTGGGTTTTTTCTCTCTCCCTTCTATCCTTTCCTGGCATTTCTCACCATCACAGATATATTTTCCATATATGCTGCCTCCTTGTTACTTATGGGGAAACTTATCCAATTTTGGCCTTCCCCTTAACTCCACCCTTTTCACCTTCTGCACCTTCCTCATGTTACTATCTCTGCTTCTCTAGTCTTTACTTCATCAGTCCCCTTCTCATGCTTCATCTGGGATTCATAGTTGTTTGTTTGTTTGTTTGTTTTTTTAAATGCCAGAAAGCACCATTGTGATCATCTACTCTGACTTTCTGCATAACATCGGAATGCCTTTTCCCTCTCCAAAAACATCACTGCTAGCCATGGCTTCTTAATTACTCACTTCATACATTTTCCTGCATCAGAAACATGAATTCCCCTTTGAATGACATCACCTGTACAGCAGTTCTCCCCAAAGGCGGCCTCTTCTCTCAAATGTAGCTCACTCCAAATTGTCCCCAAAGGACGTAGTGGGGAGATTATCTTCTCCTGACGTCTGCACCTGCTGTACAGCTTCTCTTTGTATATCCTCCTTTGAGCAACACTTCCTGGCTATGTGGAAGGGAAAAATCATCTAACATTCCACCATCTTCCTTCCTTTCAGAGTTTAACACTTGGTTCTTCTCTTTCCTTTATCATAATCTTCCACCTTCATTCATGGCAGTTGCAGCTTCCGCACTCTCCACCAGTCCCTGAGCTTCTGCATTTTTGCTCTTATATTCTCATTTGACATCTCCCATCACTGTGGTCTTCACCCATCAACCTTGTCTTCACTAAACACCAGCCTAATAGGTGCTTCACTAAGTACCTGTTATCTTTCCATCATTGAGCTCCCTCTTTCTGATGATCGCCTCATTCATCATTGTGCACTGGCTCATGTCTTCTTTTTATCTTGGCTTTCTGCAATGTCTAATATGTGAGTGTTCATAGTGTCTCTGCCACTTTAGTCCTGTATTCTGCTCTCTCTCTCTGCCTATGGCATCTGTGTGTCTGCCGCCTGCTGAATCTCTACTGCTGTGAACTCTTCTTTCTTTTCAAAGGGTTGTCTCAGCCTGTTGCAACTACACCTATCACTAGCTGACCCCCAATATCTGTTTCCTCTGTTCTTGTGCCTCCAAATGCCTCTGGTGAAAGTCCCATGGCTTTGCAGACTCTCCACTGTAAATTTATCCTCTCCTAAGTTAGCTCTGCCATCTTCCTGATCAACTAGCACTAGTCCTGCACTCATTGACTACCATACTCACTGTCTCAGCTTGCTAGGTTTCGTGTCCTCCAGTGTACCACTTGTGTACAGCTCTCCTCCATGTCAAATCTTCTTTCCATACTTATCATGCTTATCCTATTGTCTTATTGTTGATACAGCCAGTGCTCCCTGTCTCTCAGGTTCATAACTGTGTGGTCATATGACTTCTCTCTCTCCTGGGTGCACACATCCCTGCTATGGCCGTATCCTGCCATTCCTATATAATTGCAAAGATCTAGAGTGGAATTTGGGAGACCCAAGTTCAGTTACTGGCTCTGTCAGAGGATTCCTGTGTGAATATAGGCAAATCACCTATTTTTTGGGTTGTTTTCTTCTCTCTAAAATGGGGATAATATTTCCCGACTTTGTGTTTTGAGGGATTAGTGATGAAATAGAAAGTAGAAGTGAACATACAAATTACATAGAAAATAAACATAAAAGGCAACCTCAGGTTTTAAACTTTCATATTAGATAAAATCCCTTTCCTAATAAAGTTACCTATTTAAGACAGTTTCATAGCATACCCGTTTATTGTAGGAGTGATCCAGTATTCACAAACAGCCCTCTGTGTACAGACTAGCCTCAGGTTCTGGATGAAATATGCAGTCCCCAAGCCTGGTTTTAAAGTATTCCTTCCCCCCCCCCCCCCCCCCCCCCCCCCCCGCCCAGGCATGGGCTATGGTAGAAAATTAAGTGAGATTAACTACATTGCTCAGGGGTGTGAAAAATCCAGGGTTTTGAGTGGTGTAGTTAAACTGGTTTAACCCTGGGTGTAGACAGCACTAGTTGTTGAAAGGATTCTTCCATAGATCTAGTTACTGCCTCTCAGGGAGGTGGATTACCTACGCTGATCAGAGAACCCCTCCCGTCAATATCTAGGTAGTGTCCACACTGAAGTGCTAAGTGTACTAAATCCCTGGTGTCTCATGGTTATTCAGAGTAGGGAAATTCCCTCTTGGCTTGATAGCCAGGATGTCTGTCTTCCTGTTCATGCCCTTTTTCCTGGGCTGGACAATGGGTGGTTACTTGAAGCTTGTTTTATGTAAATACCTGACTTGGGAGGTGTCCCTCCCTGCTTGACTGCTCACCATTCTGCTATGAGGGGTAGTTGTACAAATTATGACTAAAAACAACCAGGAGTCAAGTGGCATCTTAAAGACTAACAGATTTATTTGGGCATAAGCTAGAAGAAGTGGGTTTTTTACCCACGAAAGCTTACGCCCAAATAAATTTGTTAGTCTTTAAGGTGCCACCGGACTTCTTGTTGTTTGTGTGAATACAGACTAACACAGCTACCCCTCTGATACTTGAAATTATGACCAGTTTTCTATATACATAAATAAATACATAGATTCATAACCACAGACTGTAAACATATCTCATAATGACCATCTAGTTGAGAGCATTACAAGCTTTCCTGAGACCTTATTCTTTTTATAGATTTATAATACAATAGTACAGTATGGAATCAATTGATTCCAGTTTTCATTTTTGGTTTAAACCTTCTGTTCTGCCCTTGGTCTCTGGACCCTCATTGTCACAGTGAATATACACCACTTTCTGAAAACCAGATCTCTTTAATAAGCCTTAAATTGGGCATCTAAAATTACAAGTCAGTTTTGAAAATCTTTGCTTTAATAATCAAAATTAATGTGGAAACTATTATTAATTAGATTGCTTCTCAGTTGGTATTTTGGGGTGGGGAATAGAATGTACTTTGATTCAGGTTTCTTGTCCAATAGATGTGATTTGAAAGGGGTTGCTGATAGTAAATTAGTTCTGTAGCTCTGACCTCTGGAAGATAGATCGTAAAATTTCCTTTCCTTCCTCTATTTTTCTGTCAATAAGAATTTAAAAATTGCAACCTGTTTTAGGGATTAGTGGAGGAGAGAAGAGACTCCATTAATTAATCTAATTCTGAATTTGATTATGGATAAGTGATTAGATGATGACTGGTAGAGTCCTGCAAATCTGCAGATACCCACTATATATCTGTGGACAATTTTTGCATATCGCAGCTTCGATACGGATACAAATTTTGCATCTGCGCAGGGCCCTAAAGGTTGCAATGGTTGGATGACGATCAGGGATTACATCATATAGGATGGGAAGTCACAGCAACAATAGTATGATATAGGATATTTCTATTATCTATTTTTTATCATTGCATAACTGTCCAATGGGATTTATTGTTGATTGCTGGTCAGCACCCAGCAGTGCACCCTCAGTGGGTGACAAAGGTCATTAGCATTTTAGCTCTTTTTATTAACTGGGAAATTTTCAAATCTAAATTTGGGAGCAAATCCCTCTTTTAGAAGTGAAAATTGTAACACAGGGCATGTACCACTTACATTAAACTGTTATAAGAGAACCTGGGAGGCTCCGAGTTAGTTTTGGACTTGAACACTATCCAAAATTTTCTTAACTGGAGCAACAACATATATTTAAAAAAATGTGTTTAATGGGATCTAGATACTGAAGTCATAATTCTGTCTAGTGTTGATGACATTGATGGATATAAACTGAAGGTGCATATTTCTGGCCAGTTAATCAACTTTCTTCTTCATGTCATGTTCTGGACAATTTTCTATTTAACCAGGAAAACAAACTTCAGTTCGAGTACTTAACAGTTGCAATTTTAATAAATTACTTTATGTACAATATCCTACTTAGGATCAATCAGTAATTTGTGGACGCTGATGGGTATACTGTAATCTTTTAAAGTTTGCAATGAATATTGCGCTTTCTCTTAAATTATAACGAGTTTTATTTAAATATATTCATGACATAGCAATCTCTGTTTGTGATCCCTAGATACAAAGATGATTTTAAGGGTTAAATAAAATTGACCTTTGTTATCAAAGCTACTTTTTGTCTGAATTTTACTTCTTCTTTTAATAAAGCTGCCATACTTTGGTCAGTATTTAAATCCTACTCATCTTTTTGCTTTGTGCTTATTCATGTAACCCTGTGCAGGATTGAGCCCTTTATGAAGCCAGTCTGTCTTGGGTTGCTCTAATTAAAAGCTGATTCACAGTCCATGGGAAAAATTTGAAAGCAAATCAGTCCCTTTCTCACCTAACTTGTTAACATAGCTCATCTGTTTCTGTTTGGCATAACTGATTCCAGCTCAGTATCCCGTTCATTCATCTGTGATTTCTGAAGTTGAAACATTCTGTGCATTTTATGCAAAGCAGAAAGTTCTGTGTCCCTTGTGTCTCAAATTCATAAAGCCTGTTCATCCATAGTACTACTATTTAAATCAATTAGATTTAACACAGGCACGTCCTGATGCACTGTAATTTCTTCTATCTATTTTGCAGTGTCTGGCAACCTGACTTAGTGTGCTGCCACTGAAAAATATAATTTGTATTCATAACCTGCTATGAAACAAACTAAATTTCTGCTAATTACATTTTAGTATATAATGGTATCAGCTGTGGGGGAGGAAGTTGTTGCTGGTGTGGAGGCAGGGTGGCTGCCTGCTGAGTTTGACCAACCAGACACAAGGGCCATTACAAGAGCCCACTGTGGAGCTGTGTGGTCATGGGGGAGGCTTTGAAAGCGTACTTTAACAGTCTCAGCCACATTAATGTGCTGTGCTTGACTGTGCTCTGGCTCTGAAGGTTTGTGGGTTTTTAGGAATGGTGTCGTACTTGCTGTACATTTATACATTGTCGTATAGTGAACCTATGAATTATTGTATTTTGCTGCACATTTATAACTATTACATTATTTTTAACTGAAATTATGACTTATGCAGTGTACATTTGCTTGTACATTTCCACATTATTGGGTGTTTTTCTAACCTCTTAGTTTTGTGGTGCTGGACACTTTACAAGTACTGGGTGCTTTGAGTACTGCTATGCATACTTCAGTATGTGTGGTAAACTAATAAAGGTTATTTAAAAAAAGAATTTTATTGACTGACAAAAGCAGTCGGGGGGCAACCCAATGTGTAAATAAAGCACAATACAAACTTCAAAACATAAATTAACTGAATTTAAATTTAGAAAGGCAGCAAATGGTTCTGTCTCTTTCAATGCAGAAATGCAGTCCATTTTGGCTACAAGTACATCAACTGTGACTTTCATAGGTTGGTGTATGTGAAGCTGTGGTTAACTTTACTGTCCACCGGTCTGCTGTGGTGGGGGTAGGGATATAACCCATGATGCCAAGTGGATTGTTGAGAGTTGTAGCGAGCTACCACCATGGAGTTCACCAGGGACTGCAAGGGTGGCAAGTCAGATCTGTGATTGTTAGACCTGTAGGTCAACTAGAATCTGCAGCATTTGTGTTTGCTGCCTGAGAAGTTCCATTATGTCCTGATGCATCTCCCACTCCCTCTTCTCATGGGATTCTTGGATCTTTTAACACTTTCTCCTCTCCTTTCTATCCCTCTTCATGCTGTCTACCATGTTGGCCCAGTAGGCTCTGAGTTCACAACAAACGCAACATGGGCTAGCAGGATCTCACTGAATGTATTATCCCTAGTCCTCTTCTTTCTCCTCTGCATCAGAGTCAGGCGTTCTACAGGTGTGGAGGGGACACCCCTCAAGGCTACAATAGCAGCAGCTGCAGATAAAACAGACAGATGTATCCATTGTATTTACAATCACAACAGAAAGTGAAAGTTTCAAAACTCCTTTCCCTCTTTCCCATGAAACTTTTTAATGATGTCCTTATGGACACTTCAGCTGTGGAACACCTCTGCACAGCACCACTCTCTAGCCCCAGCCATGGTGAGTATTGCCTGTGAGTGGCAATGAGTGTGCGGAGGAGGGGGGGGCTGACACTAACATTTTCAGTTGCTTTAAACAGTTGTCCATATTTTCATTTGTTCATATTTCCTCTCTTTCATTGATATGGTTGTAGATTCTCGCCATGCTTCACTCTCCTCCATCTCTGACCTTTAGCAAAGGGCCCATAGCAAAGTCTGCCCTGCCAACCCCTAGCCTGGACTAACCTGGCTCGTATGTGCTATGGTAATATATACAAATAATAATAATCAGTATTAAGGTGGTGGTTGTTGTGATGAAACACCTTAAACATAAGATGCTTATTATGTGGGTAGTGTAAGATCTATGACTATTAATATTCTTGTTTTCTTGCATGCTTATGTCTGGTAAATGATGGGATAGATGACTATGTGATTGTCACAGAGCAACCATAACTACGTTTGGAAACCAAGTTTTTTTTTAATAAGATTCTAAGTAACTGAGTGAAATAAGCAGTGCTATTGTAGTAATTGAAGTTATTCCCTACTAATTGTGCTAGGAACCATTTTGTAATCTGTTGTATAGTAAAGTTGCTTAATGGTTCCACTTATTTTTGTTTCTAGACCCTTCATTAAGAGGGCAGAAGGAAACTCTGAAAACTGAATCCATAAAAAGAGAGATGCTTTCTTTGGGAGAGAAATGAAATACTCCAAATTAAAATTGCATTCTGGGAATCTTTATGATGGTCCTCTTAGACTAAGGCACCTGACTTTAGAGTTGAGGGTGAAAGAATAAAAATCCCTGTGACTAGAACCAAGCATAGAAGCCAGCAGGATCCTAATTTCTTCTAAGCAGAGTCTTTCTGTGACCTTGAGCAAGTCAACTGATTTCCTTGTACCCCAGTGTATCTAGCCAGAAAATTAAGCAGGACCTGGCTGAAAATCAGATGAATAAAGTTGAGTAGAGCTCAGTTTTCCTGGTGAAATAAATTACAGATTAGTCATAATACTGACTCAGCACCTACTCTTTACACAAATACATCAAAGGACTTTGTTTAACGTATGTTACCCTCTTTATAAAATAACACAAAGGAAACAAACACTCCAGATAAAATACAGCTTTTTCACAAATGGCTACTGACCTGGGGCGGGGGGGGGGGGGGGGGATTTTTAAAAAACTAGGTTTAAAAAAAAATCCCATGCTTTGCCATTTTTTAAGCCTTTCAAGTACCATTTCAGTTAGTAAACAGTGTCCTGCTTGATCTAGCTGCAGCTTTGCAGGTGCAGAGTGAACTTCAGCAAAGTGACATGAGTGACACATGCACAATTTGTGTGTCAGCTGGTACAGTATGTTCTGTTTGTTGACTCACTACGTGCACTCACATTTCAAGATCAAGTGCATATTAAGCACCAACATTGCTCTTGTAGTTAATCTGTTGAGCACTACATTTAATACTCCCCTGTGTCAGAAGCATGAGGATATACAATTATCTGTCTGACACAAGTGATACGTTTTTTTCACCCTGGTGCTTGTCACATGGAAGAGGAAAAGAAATAAAAACTCCTTCCTTATGCCATATATCCTGGATATATGATTATTTCTATTCTTAATCCCAATAAAAGTTACTTGGAACAAAAAGTAGGTTCCAGTTTTTGAATTCAGGTGTCTCAAAGAAAACATGGTGTCATTCCTGTTACATTAAATCATATCTGTTGCTACTTTTAAAGCAAATAGAAATCTTGTTTCATATGAATAACCAGAGTTTATAGTCCTGCAGTTTGAATAATTTTATTTTCTTCTTATTTATACTTTAACATTTGCTGACATCATGATCCTCTATAGAGTTCTTGTCTTCTGTCACCTGATGTGAACGAAATGTTGTAGTCAAGTTGGCTCTGCAAATTGCTAGATTAGTGTAAAAGGGGGAGGTATCTTCTGATTAATACTTTGATAGTTAAAAACAGGATTAATCATGCCTCTGCTCCTGGAAATGCTTCATGCTAAAATAGACTTTGTTCAGTGCATGCAAGAGAAGATATTTTATGCTCAGAAATTGTGAAAAACCCTTTAGATAGCATATACGTACAGGCTAATAAAAATTAAACATCTTGATTACTGTGAATTTTAATAAATATGTGACGATGAAATAATCTGGCAAAATTTAAAATGTCTAGTTATCTTGAACATATAAACTCTACTCATTGAACTCAGGTTGGTTGCTGTTTATGTTGCAAAGTATTATGACAGCTGTTAGATGGGTATCTTTTGTCTGTTTTCTTAATTTGTGTCTCAACAAAAACTTACTAATATATTTTAAATTAACTATTTTCACTAATTGTGCTTCTTTTAATACTGTTATGCTACTGTAGCACAATATATTTATCTTGTTTAGTTTGAATAATACAGAATTACTTATTACATGTTAGAATGGATAGCTTTTATAGACACTTTTTAACAATACAATTTTAATTTTCCATGTAAAAAGATTCAAATTACTTTAAAAATTTAAAGACAGTCTTATGGAATGCACTGGACTTTATATTCCGTAAGTACCAGGCTCAAAGCGAGTGCTTTGTGTATCTGGGAAATTACTATAATGGTTTGTTTTGAAATTGATGGAATTTGTGGTGTTATGACTGTCTTCTCCATTGGATAAAAATACAAAGAAAGATAAAAGGACAGTCTGTTAAATACGGTGTCATATTGAGTCTTATTGGGATGGAATATAGCACAGTGTATCTGAGGTATTTTAATGTCTCCATTGCTGTAGAATATAGGCGGCAGTGATTTTGCGGGCCGGGGAGCGGGGGTAGTTAATCTCTCTATGTGAGGGAAACCATCTCCTCTTTTCCTTTGCAACATTACTTCGGAAGGTGTGAAGCAACAGGCAGCCAGTGTAATTAACAATTACTATGTGATAAAGCATTCTGCATATGTTGGTTGAAGTCTTGACCATTTTATCAGTAATAATGATTGTATAAAACCATTGGATAATATAGGAATATTATTTTGGCAATATGAGATATTAAAATCAAGATGGCACATTTCCAAAGAAAAGCTTGATGCTGCTCTAGATAATATTGGTGATTGAATTAGTAACACTCTTCTCTATGCATTAATATTGAATCAGTGTCCCATCATCGTGGTGGTGACACAGTTCTGTTTTGAGATGCTTTTGAATGAGATATAAAACTAAGATCCTGATAACGTATCATTAAAGTTCCTGTTATGCTTTCAGTGGAGGTGTGAGCCTTGATGCTCTGGCTAAAATTCTAAATCAATGAATGAATTGCCATTTGTCCACCTCAGTTCTTTCTAAAATTTATTTACATATGATTTTTCCGCTTCTACTTTTTAAGTATTGTTGTGAACCATTTAAACAGCTACTTCTTGCTCCCTTACCAATGTGAGTAAAGTGTTTATTCGGTGCTGGAATTAAATTGTGTTAGAGAGCGTTTCCCCTGCATGCACATTCAGATGGAGGGAAATACAAATTTTAGATTTAAATGCCTCTATTTATTTTGACTACCAGTCTAATTGGCTGATAGACAAAAGAGAATGAAATACAGTCTCCATCCTAAAATGTAGCAGTCCAGCTGTGTTTTGATCATCATCTCTGCATGTCCATCTCCCCCATTTTTTCCTTCTTAGTTCCTCAGCATCATGTCTGTTATTACATGTCTCTTCCATAGAAGCAGTAACAGCCACATCACTAGAGTAAAATTGCCATAAGCCTCGCTGGGCTTAATAACATCAATCTAATGTTATTGCCCTTAATAGGGAAGCATTGTGTGCCAGTTGTAGCATCACCCATGTGATACTTTGCCTTGTCCAATCTACATTTTTAAAACGTGAGGAGTGACTGGGAGGGGAAGAAGTGCAAGTCAGTTTTTGGATACTTGCAAGCCACTGCTAAAGTTAAACCTGTGTGGTGTATAGTTTGGAAAGCATTTGAGGTCCTTGGAATGTAAAGTGCTATAGAAAGGTTGTCAGTGAATTTTAACATATGCCAGTTATTTAAACCCTGCTTTCTCAATATTCTGCGCTTGTAAAAGGAGAAAATATGTTGTCAACTCTCATCCATATGTTGTTTTTGTGAAAAATAGATTTTCAGCAGAAGAATCCAGAAAGGTGCTAACAGAGCTAGGTTTTGATTCTGTAATAAGTGTACAAGCACAGGGGTCTACTTGCACAGAGCTCATTGGAGGGCCTAGACCTTTTTCAGGAGCCCATGTTTCTTTGCCAGATTAGTGCCTTACTACTACTAATATATTTAGATGATTAGGACAAATTCAGACGTGGTGTAAGCAAGTACTTTGACATCAGTGAAGTTGCATTCAATTACACCAGCTTTGTAGTTATCTCTTTGTGTCTGGTACTGATCAGCACATCATGAAGAGGACAATGCTGAGCTTGAAAAGATGCAGCTGACTGCAGTCATAGTGATAAAAGGTTTCCATGGTCAGATTTATTAATCAAGATTAGCTGGACTAGGCTTTTGTACTTCAGAATATCTATGGCTGGAGTTTTAAAAATGTTGCAGTTTGGGAATTGTATCCCTCAATCACTTTGCCTTCTATTTAAAATTGTATTTAGGACATTTTGGGAGGAGAGAGATTTTGGGAGAAACGATATGTGTACCTATAGTGGTCACATAACAATGTTAGTATAATGGTACAAAAACATTGCTTACTTAAAAATAAGATGTTTACTTTTATATTAAAACTATTTTTAGAAGTGGCACACCTTGGAATCAATTAACTTGCAATAAAGCATCACTTTACAAAAGTAGAATAGTTTTTAAGATGACACTACTAGGTAGTTTAGAGATAACAGTCCTATTCTACTTAAAAGAAACTATTAGCCCCAATGCTTTTAAAGGATTTAAAAAAAAAATTTTTTTTTTCCATTTTGTTTGGATTTAAACATTCTCTTGTATTAGAAGCCCCCACACTGCAGTATTGTGCTAGTGTGAGAATCAGAACATGAAATTGACTGGAAACTGAATGTAAATGAAAGTGAAACAAGCTGAGCTTAATACAGACATTGAGTCACTGCTCAGTGTGTAATGTTTTCTTCCCTCTCTCCCCTGGCATCAGGAGGAGATTCTGTGCAAAACATTCTATAACTGTTTCTGCATTGTGGAGCCCTTTGCTGAAGGGCTTCATAGGCAGCTGCTGACAGGGGAGCGCCTGGCCATATGCCCATCACTGCGGTATCTGAACACCTAATAGATGAAGTGTGAGGCAAGGATCCACAAACCAGTGTAAAGGTCCTTTTGTGGATTAATGAGATCTCTGAGATTTGGGACCCAAGCCCTACTACTTCCACTGGGGAGAGGGCAAAACCCACTTTCCTGACCCAAAAAAAAAAAAAAAAAACCCTCTGCAAGGGAACTGTCAGAGCAGTCTTCTCCCCACCCTAGTCATCTCCCAAAGTGTTTCCATGGGATGGTGATCCCCTCTCCAGTGTACTTAATAAATATAGTAGATTTGAACCATGTAACTTCTGGTGCTGGCTCCTTCCCTCCAGTGGATCTTTAGAGTATAAACAGGGTCTTGTTTCTTTTAATTTCCTGATCTGCTTGCTCATAGCAGAGTTGGAGCTATCATTTTAGAACCACATATATAAAACTAACCCTTACTGGGGGAGGAGGAGGATTTTTTCTTCCAAAGAGGAGAGATGGCTGTATAGGAAGTGATATTACTTAAACCTATATAATTCAATTTGTTGGTTTGTACTATAAAATAGTAAATCAGTTTAATAGTAATAAGGATAAAAAAGACATGCTTTATGACCATGCTGCTCAACTGGCGGATCATGAAAGGCTGCCTGATGGATTGCACCCCACCAATTAAGAGCTACGATATCCTTGTACTTCTCAGATCCAGTGGGAGACTGAGCAGGGATGGGAAGGAAATCCTGCTGCTACTGGGCTGCTACTGCTCCTGTTCTCCTTTTAGTTCTAGAGCAGCTAGGGTGACCAGATGTGCTGACTTTTATAGGGACAGTCCCAATTTTTTGGTCTTTTTCTTATATAGGCTCCTATTACCCCCTGGCCCCATCCCGATTTTTCACACTTGCTGTCTGGTCACCCTAAGAGCAGCTCCTTTCTGTACACCTGCAACTCCTACCCAGGGTTCAGCTCTGGAGCAGAGGAAGCAGTAAGGCCTTAGAACTGGCTTTGCAGCACCTTGGAATGGCAATTTTCCCACCCTGGTTCTGAGCCAGTGCCAGAGATATGGGAATCGGTAAATTAAGAAGAAGCCCTGCTCAACCCAACAGCAGCCCCTGGCCCCACACCTTTCCTGATCTGCTTCCCACAAAATGGCTGAAAAAAAATCATCCTGTGTCCTAAACCCCATGGTGATCATGAGGTGATCTTTCAGCCATTTTGTGTGAGGCAGTCCAGAAAAAGAGTTTTAGAACCGCTACTTTGATACCAAAGGAGCACTATTTGTGAAAACTTTACAATTTGTCAGGCAGACACAAGTATCCTCTGAGTGAATACCTACCTTTAATTTACTGTTTCCCATTTCACCTTCCATTTAAATAAAACAAGATGCTTTTATTTATATATAATATTGAAATCTTGAATGTGTAGTCTCTAGATATGTTTGTTTGCCAGCATCATGTGTTTTAAGGTCCACATTTTTCAGTACTTCTGAGGTTTCCACCTTAAACTATATACTCCCTTGGAAAGCCTTTTCAGGAATAATATTTTTCTTGCCTGCATATATCTAAAGCTACTACAGTAAAAATAAATAATGCGTTCTATGAATGCATTCTAGTAGTAATAATGATACCCCCATAAGCTTATATAGGGTTCTTCACAGAAACAATTCTGAAGCACTTCAAAATTCAAGTTTTTTTTGTTTGTTTTGGTTTTTTAAGTACTATCAACACAAACCTTTTCACATTTGATTATTTAAAAAAAGCGGGGGTTGGCTCTCTAGCCCATAGGTAATGGATTCCACAGATGCTCTGCATAATTACTGAAGGCCCTTGCCTTTCAAACATCTAAACAATTATCTAGGTCAGATCTGTAAATCAGCTGATGTAGCTCTTTAAAGACAAATAGAAAGATAGCAACTCTGCAAGGTATAAAATATCCATATTATTAATCTTAGAGGTCATTACACTATGTATAAAATTGCCAGTGATTAAATCTAGGGTTTAGAACCAGACTGATATACTCAAATTGTCTTGTTCCTGTGACTACACCTTGTAAACACAGAACTGGTCTCCCACTCCTTTTATTTTCTTAATGTACTCATTGGGCAGCTACCTGTGTCTTTTTGACAATGCAAACGGTAGTCTCTGGGTGCAAAAATATTATTTTTTGAATCTGAAAGATTCTTCCTCATCCTTTGGTTGTTAAGTACAGTAGTCTATAACCAAGTTAAAGGATAAAATCTATTTTGTAAAAATCCACGTAATGAATATTAATACAGAAGGGGGGAAACAACAAAACCAACCGCTGAAGGCACACTTTTGTTAGATGTCTTTTGAGTTAGTTTTTAAAAGTTTTTCTCATCTTTGTTTCCACAGTGAAAGCTGCTTTTTCAGTGCATGCAGCAGATATAAAAGTTTGTGGGTTTTATGTAGCATTGAACCAAAATCTTTTATGCCAGTAATTGCTGTCAGTATGGAGATTTTTTTTAAAAAAAGTTTGAGCACAGTAAGTATTGACTATATATAATATCAGTTGCCATCCTTTTGTTTTGCATTATGTATCTTATTGGTATGAAACACATAACGGGGCAATGCCAGCTGGTAAATTGGTATCCTAGGAAGAAGAGTTCTATCCTTTTTTTCCTGTCAAATTCAGACTAAAGCTAATTCACTTTGAGAGTTTTAAATACTTCACTGACCTTTATAAAAAACACACTAATAATTTAGTATTTATTCATTCACTTAAAGCACTTCTCTTTGCAATAGGGGCCAGATCCTTCAAAAGCTTATGTAAGTGATGGTCTGAGACGGTGCGAATAGTGACTTCTCTGGAGAGAGTTCTCAGAATTAGGCCGTGACTTTTTACCCAATTTTGGGTCTTGCTGAGAACCTTCATCAGTAGGAGCTGAGAACTATCTACTCCTTGCAAAAAACAAAACAAAACAAAAAAAATCCTCTAACTACAGCATCTGATAATTTGGTCACTCTTGTAATGGTAGGATGTGGCCTCCTGTATTTGTGGTTCACTTGTCAAACTACAGGCATACTTGTGGACTTTTATAAGTTTGGCTTTATTTTTTCATCCTCAAAATGTGCCATTTTTATTGTGGTAACCTGGTAAAAAAGTTTCTTACACATTTTAATGGCTAGTGCTAATAAACAGTGATATACAGGTGCTAGAAAAAAGAAAAGGAGTACTTGTGGCACCTTAGAGACTAACCAATTTATTTGAGACTAACCAATTTATTCATTCATCCGATGAAGTGAGCTGTAGCTCACGAAAGCTTATGCTCAAATAAATTGGTTAGTCTCTAAGGTGCCACAAGTACTCCTTTTCTTTTTGCGAATACAGACTAACACGGCTGTTACTCTGAAACCTGTCAGGTGCTAGAAAATATTTCAGTACACAACTGAAGTAAGAAACCAAGAATTAAAACTCATTGTCTATCATTGTTGGTGCTTATGGCCATGGCCATGATTAACTTTACTACTGTAAGAAACCCCGTTGATTTTTAATGGGACTACTGAATATAATGAATTCAGCACACTCCTAAGTATTTGCATGTCTGGTCTTTCCATTACAGAATTCCAGGGATTAAAGGATAATTTGTGTTTTAATTTAACACAAGTGGTGAGAACCCGCAGCTGGTGAAGATTGGGGCTGGTTTGTGGGTTTAGAGGACTTCTTTCTCCCTATTCTCCATACTTCTCTCAAATCCAGTGACATTGCTGGTTGAAAAGATTCTGGATCTAGAAGTGTTTCTCTTGAATCTTGAGATGTTACTTCATGCTTCCTTGAGCTAAATGCCAGTGTGGGAGGGAAAGAAACTGAAGAGGGCTACAGTGTTCCTTAGGGGCTCAGAATCTAAGATTGAAGTATGCATCTGTCATAAAATAAAGGGAAGGGTAACCACCTGTCTGTATACAGTGCTATAAAATCCCTCCTGGCCAGAGGCAAAACCTTTTCACCTGTAAAGGGTTAAGAAGCTAAGATAACCTCACTGGTGCCTGACCAAAATGACCAATGAAGAGACAAGACACTTTCAAAGCTGGAGGGGGGGAAACAAAGGGTGTCTGTCTGTGTGATGTTGTTGCCAGATCAGGAATGCAGTCTCAGAAACTCTGTTAAGTTAGTAAGTAATCTAGCTAGAAATGCGTTTAGATTTCCTTTTGTTAAATGGCTGGTAAAATAAGCTATGCTGAATGGAATGTATATTCCTGTTTTTGTGTCTTTTTGTACCTTAAGGTTTTGCCTAGAGGGATTCTCTATGTTTTGAATCTGATTACCCTGTAAGGTATTTATCATCTTGATTTTACAGAGGTGATTTCTTTTATCTTTTCTTTAATTAAAATTCTTCTTTTAAGAACGTGATTGATTTTTCGTTGTTCTTAAGATCCAATGGTTTGGGTCTGTGTTCACCTGTACAAATTGGTGAGGATTTTTATCAAGCCTTCCCCAGGAAAGGGGGTGTAGGGCTTGGGGGGATATTTTGGGGGAAGACGTCTCCAAGTGGGCTCTTTCACTGTTCTTTGTTCAACACGTTTGGTGGTGGCAGCATAGGGTTCAAGGACAAGGCAAAGTTTGTACCTTGGGGAAGTTTTTAACCTAAGCTGGTAAGAATAAGCTTAGGGGGTCTTTCATGCAGGTCCCCACACCTGTACCCTAGAGTTCAGAGTGGGGAAGGAACCTTGACACATCCCAGTAGGCAACCTCTTGAGGAGTCCTGTTATAGAATAAATAGGGTAGCTGCTGCCTGCCTCCCTTGAGGATTAAACCATTCAGAACTGTATTAGACAGAAAAAACTCAATTTATAATACCTCCCTCCCCCTTCTCCAAAATAAAATAAAATTAAACTTAAATTCCCAAAGAGGGATAGGAAAGGATTGAGATGAGTCTTTTTTCCTCCTAAAAACTTGATTCCTCTTTCTCTTTCTGAGTGTCGTGGTCTCTCTCACACCATTGAAATAACTTGCCCTACAAACAAGACTATTGAAATGATGGAAAAGAAAGCACAGAGTGCAGTGGAATGGGGACCTGACTTTTTCCCTGAGAGAGACCCTTTTCTTTGTGATAATCCCTTTCTCCTAAACACCTGGGGTTTTAGTTTTTGTTATTTCTCTCTGCCCGCTCCCATTGGTCTTAAGATATGTCTACACTGGAACTTGAGCTGGAAATTACACCCCAAGTCCACATATCACTAGTTCTGATTGAGCTAGAGCACTAAAGATAGATGTGTAGACACAGCAGTAAGACAGGCTAGCTAGTATGCTTCCATCCAAGATGCTAGGTAGCTACTTGGGCAGCTATCCTCTTACACTGCCGTGACTACCTTTCTATTTTTAGTTAACTAGCTCAACCAGAGCTAGAGTGGGTCTGTCTACTCAAGCCAGAAATTACACCTTCCGACTCCTAAGTAGACATAGTCTTGGCCAGATGTACCTACCTACGTCGATCAGGGCTGTGGAAAATTTCATGACTTGTGCATCGTAGTTAGGTCTACCTAACACCCTGTGTAGATGCAGCTAGGTTGAGAGAAGAATTCTTCCATCAACCTAGCTACCCTCTCTCAGAGAGGTGGCTTACCTACAGTGATGGAACAGGCCCTTCTGTCGATATAGGAAGTATCTACACTATGGCACTATAGCAGCACAGCTGTAGTGATCTCATCTGCAGACTCAGTCTGAGAGCCCACAAGCACTTGAGTGAGGGTGGTCTTCAGGCTAGGCCCCACCCACACTTGCCTCTGCGCTCTTATTTCTTGCTCATTAGAGTTGGTTGATCAGGGCTTCTCTACACTTACAGTGCTGCAGTGGCATTGACCACTGTCAGAAGAGAGGATACTGGGCTAGATAGACCATTGGTCTGACCCAGTATGGCTATTCTTATAAGTATGTATATAAGATTATTAAAAGCAGTACCAGGAAAAGTTGGTTGCTAAGTTAAATATTTTGTTAGACTGCTCCGTTGTGTCCATAGCTATAATATAATGGAAAGGGCAAAAGTAGTTGAGAATTTTTCAGAAAACTTTCCCATACTCAACATATCCCATCTTATAACACACACTCTCCTCTTTTCCCCCAAACCACCAGCTAAAAAATTATATATCAAAGGTCTTGATTATTTGAGTACTGTTATACTGAAACAACATCTATAAATGTGTTTACTCCACTCAGGAGTCTCTAGTGTTCAGGCTGGTTCATTGGTAAGTTAAAAAGGCTTGCAGTTTAAGGCTTGACTAGGTATCAGCACAGCACCAATGTAGCAACATTCAGGCTATTGGCTGAACATGTGAAACGTTTGGGATATCTAGGAAACAGAACATAAAAAGTTTATGTACAAACATTTTTCAAATGTATTTTGTTTTATATGGGTGTATTTTGAACTTTAGACACTGTACAGAGTAAAGTAAATATTAATATTCAGGTGCTTGTCACAACAGTTGAAATCAGTTGATGAACTCTTGCTTTTACAGTCCATTGATTTAATCGTCTTGGAGGGGAGGAGGCAGGACATCTTCAGTTTGAGTCCATTTATTCTGACTCTTGGGACTAGAATTGCCTTTTCTCATTTTTCTGACAGAACTTGATCTTGTTTGTCCTTCTGTGAATAATGTAAAGTCTGTTTGCTCAGGCCTTTACCGGAAGGAAAATTGGGGTTTATGTCTTCACAGTTAAATTTCAAATCCCAGGGTATTGTTTTTATTTTGACATTTGCCAATTTGTTACATTTATGTATGGTATGCACTTAAGAGCTGGTGTGATGGGCACTTTTTTAATTAAAAAAGAAAGGTAAAGCTGCTTATACAAGAGTAACATAATAGGCTGATTTTGAACATGAATCTTTCCAGACTGGAGCAGTAAAATACATTGTGAGTGTGGCATGGGTTAATTGATGTATGGAAGCAGTAACCATCGTATGGTAAGTACAAACATGATTGAAGGCCTTTTCTTAGTTTTTCGTTCATATCTTTTGTGAGGCCCCTTACATCCCTGTTATATTTTTCTATCAGACCTAGTCTCGTAATGTTTGCCTTATTAATAAAAAATAATGTTCTTCTTAGTCTATACGCTTTTTTTATTCACATGTGCTTTCCAGTTAACTTTTTACTGTTTGTTCAGATGACAATTAAGAGATATCCGTAACATATGTGTTACTAGAAAACTTCATATACGATAATACTCCTTGTCTTTCTTCATATAATTTCTTTTGGAATGTTCCTGTGCTTGAAAATGTTATGAACAAAGAAAGAAAACAAGTCTTTCTTCCTTACCGTTGGTTTAATAGGATGAATATTTTGATCCCACTAATTCCCACAGTTTGCTTAGGGGTTGCATAAGGAATATGTTTGATCTGTTGTTGTTTTTTTGCTTTGTCTATGAAATTAAAAAACATATTATTTTATTTAGGAAATTTGAGAGCCCCACTCTTGAAGAAGAGATGACGTGTAACAGTCCAGATAACTCTGAAGCTTGTGCCACACCAGATTGTGACCAAGACCAAGAGATGGCTGAAGAGTACTCCAGACTGAGGACTTTTGCCAACTTTCCAAATTGTTGTCCTATTTCTGCATCAACACTAGCACGAGCTGGCTTCTTTTATACAGGAGAGGGAGACAAAGTGAAGTGCTTCAGCTGTCATGCAACTATTGAAGGGTGGGAACATGGAGACTCAGCAGTTGGAAGACACAGAAAAATTTCCCCAAAATGCAAATTTATTGCTCGATTTAATTTTTTAAAAAAAGATATGCATCCTGTTCTCCAAAACTGTCAATGCAGAGTTGAAAACTGTTCTGGAAATTCAACCCTCCAGTGCTCTTTTGACAGATCATCTGATCTCAGTGCAGATTACCTTTTGAGAACTGGGCAGGTTGTGGACATGTCAGATAGCATGTACCCCAGGAACCCTGCTATGTGCAGTGAAGAAGCTAGGTTAAAGTCTTTTCACAACTGGCCAGCCTATGCGCCATTAACACCAAAGGAGTTAGCCAGTGCTGGGCTGTATTACTCAGGTGTTGATGATCAAGTGGAGTGCTTTTGTTGTGGTGGAAAACTGAAAAACTGGGAACCTTTTGATCGAGCTTGGTCAGAACATAAGAGGCATTTTCCTAGGTGCTTTTTTGTCCTGGGCCATGATGTTGGAAATGTTGGAAGTGTCCTAAATGAATCTAATTTTGCTGAGGTTGTCAGGAGTGGCTTAAACGATGCAGATCACCCAAGAACTCCATCTATGGCAGAATATGAAGCACGGATCAAGACATTTGTGACTTGGAGATACTCAGTTGTTAAAGAGCAACTTGCTGAAGCTGGGTTCTATAGTATAGGTAAGCTAGGTGGGGTTTTCACATCTGTTTGTTGCAGCAGAATTTGTGCATGACACGATTTTGAACAGAATCTCCATTAATTTAACACTGAATGACTTGCCAAAACAAATCTTTTATTTAAGGCTTTACCTTTGTTTAACACCTTAGTCTTCAAATGCTTTTTAATTCTACGTTCACTTAACTCAAATTAGTTGTTACGACATAGCTAATACGGTATGTTCTCCTGGTGTATTATTGAAAGATGGCATGCAAAATATCAAGCATTCTTTTGGAATGATCACAATCTGAAATGTCACATCGTTCTCCTTTCTAGCAACAGAACGTTAAATAAAGGGAATATCTTAAGTAGTGACCTTTGTCTTTTAAGCCCATTTTAGGATGTATGCCAGTTCAGATTTTGGCTCTTAGACAATGACTGGCATCATTAAAAAGTTATCTTATCATATTAGAAAGAATGGAACACTGACCCGCAGCTATCCTGATCTGCCCTAAAAAGAGGAATTGTGGTCTTGTGGTTCACACACAGTGCTAGGAGCCAGGAAATCTGGGTTCTATTCCTAGCTCTGCCATTATTTTTTATTTGTGTGTGAGTTGAAATTGTGGTAGCACCCAGAGGCTCTAGTCTAGTAACAACCCAGGGTCTGTTATGCTAGATGCTGTACAAACTCATGGAATATGTGGTCCATGCCGCAAAAAGCTTCCAGTCTTAAAAACTTAGTGTGACTTGGTCAAGCTGCTTAACCTCTCTGCATCATTTTCCCCATCTGTGTAATCGGACTAATTACATATTAGGCTTAATTAATCAATATTGGAAAATCACTTTGAAATCCTTGGATGGAAGGTAAATGCAAAGTAGTACTATTGTTCAGGAAGAAAAGGGATTACCAAGGATAATTTCTATCTTTCTCACCATATTTGATTCTCTTTTTTGTGCTCTTACAGCACTGACTTTCTAATTTGTTTTCTCTTGGTTTCTTCCTATCCCCTCTGGCCCCCAAATAAAACTTTTGGTGTTTTGTTGTACATTCTTGCACAAAATGAATACATTCATAACTAGTGGTGACATCTTATTTATATCATCTGTGGGATCCCCCCAAAAATCTAGCTGCTCAACAGCCAAATGGGATCTGTATTGGGAAGACATGCAAAATAGGTAGCTTATCCAACCAGCTGGTTAACTGTTAGAGTAAATTCCAAGAGCTGCGTCCTTCCTATTGACTGAGAAGGACTTAATTTCAGTGGGAGAAATCTATCCATATCTCCTCTCATTGCAATACACTTAATATGTAAGCAGCTTCTGATGTAGTCTTTGATTGTAATGTGCAGTATGCTGCTAGAGCTCAGACAATTTAATTTCCTTCCACATCCTCTTAGTCTTGGTCACTGCTGTTCAGAGCCTATTAGTCTTGACTGGTGAAACCAATGACCAAAAAGGCAAATAAGTAAATGTCCTTGTGAATTAGGTTTCTGTTAATTAATTCCATTCTTGTTTAAGGGGAACTGAGACTTAGTACAGAGAAGACTGATCAAAAACATAGAAGAAATTGTGTCAAATGCTTTTGCCTTAGCAACTTTGTGGTAGTGGTTTTTATAGCCTACTTAACAGTTGTACACACTCACAAGAAGTTATTGGTAATAGACTTGTAAGCAAATAGAAGCATTTTTGATATCTCTATAATGCCAAATACAATTGAGTAAAGCAGTATTTGTGTAAGCTTGGTTTTGTAATTTTTTATTAAAGTGGAAATAGTCCAAGAAGCTACTTCGTTTTTCTTACCATATGTTATCACAGATTACACTGACATCTAGTTTAAAATAATCCTTTTTATTCTTAGATGCTCATTATTAAATTGACACATTTTTGGTGCTTTTATCAGTAACAAGACTTGCTGAAGCTTTTTTTCTCAGTTGTAAGAACAAATATTTGCATATTCAGCCTTTTATTTGACAAGTATACAACATCACACTTACTTGCCCCCTTAGGTAATGGTGATCATGTTTTGTGCTTTCACTGTGGTGGAGGACTGCAAGAGTGGCAGCAGAATGAAGACCCTTGGGAGCAACATGCTAAATGGTTTCCAGGGTAAGGTACTTTTTACTGTATTGTTGTGCACACTTCCATTTACAGTATGTTGCATCTGCAACAAAGGGAGAATGTATTAACATGACCTCAAAAGGCTCAGTTTGGCTAAGCATTCAGTGGTTTGGATGCTTATCCAAATAATTTGAAATGGTTGAGATGCCCTTCTCACCATCACCTCCGTGTCCTCACTAACTTTGTTGTGGAGAAGCAACTCTCTTACAGCAGCAGTAAGAGTCTTCATAGATGGCTGTGATTCTTCTCATCCGTAGGAAGCATGGCTTTCAAGGTGCCCTGTAGTGAGGCCCATTTGCTCCCACTCACAGCATATTCTTGGAGAGAAGAGTCTTTGCTTATGTTATAAGCATTATGTGCAGCTGTGATATTATATTGGGAGTGAGCTATGTAGAAGTCTCAAGAGAAGACAAACTGCTGTTTATGCAGCACACTTACACTTAAAAATAAAGGCCTAAATTTTCAAAAGTGAGTAGCGATTTTGGGGTGTTGCAATTTTTTGGTGGCCAACATGACACCGTAAAGAGACCTATTTTTTTCAAAGAGCACATTATTTTTTCCTTTTGAAAATGAAGCCCTCTTAAGATGTCTTGAATATAAAATATATTTCTCTCTCCAGTCATCCCTGTCCAGGTGCTTGGGTATAGTTCTTCCCTGCTAGCAAATAGACCAATGTTCATTGAGACGTTGATGTGATCCTCCATTTGCTGGCTTCCAGAGTTCACTTGTTTCGATCTCCATCATGAGCATCCTGCTAATTCTGGCTGAGGAGAGAGGCCTGACCAAAGGAGAAAGCGGTATAGACCTGAACACTGGTGTGCAGAAGCCTTTGCAACAGACAGAACAGAGCAGCTCTAGGAGGATTTTTAGCTTCTGCTGCAGCATATGAAACACTAAGAGCTTGTGGTCTCTCAGGCTATGTCTATGCTACAGACCTTACAGCGGCAGAGCTGTACCGCTGCAGCTGCGCTGCTGTAAGGTCTCCCATGTAACTATTCTATGCCGCCAACATAGTTAAACCACCGTCAATGAGCCGCGGTAGCTGTGTCAGCGGGAAAGTGTCTCCTGCTGACATAGCGCTGTTCACACTGGTGCTTTTGTTGGTGAAATTTGTTGGTCGGGTGTGGTTTTTTTCACACTCCTGACCGACAAAAGTGCTAATGTAGACAGAGCCTCAGTCCCAGGTACCAACACCCCAAGCCTCGCAGTAATATAGCATGGCTGTGTCACTCACACAGTTTAGGAAATATGCTCATGCCACCAGAATTTCACACTCCAAGCGGACTCCTTCAGTGGGTTCCTCCTGAGCCTTCTCATGGGGAATTAAAGGACTGGGTGACTTTTAAAAAACCAAAAAAATAAGAGGGATCCAGATGTTACCTTGTTTAGTTTCGGTCCTGCCACTTATGTGTGATGCCACTTAAGACTTCTAGATCTACGGCAGCCTCAACAGCAACCAGAAAGTCACTAAGGTTTGAAGTAATGGTTAGTCTACCAAACATCAGAGCCTCTCAGCCTTTTCTTTCAAAGGGGGACACCTCATCAGACTAGAGCACCAGGGAATTCAACAGTTCCTGCAAATAGAAAGAACTTCAGGTATCCTCACCATAAACTATCTAGGCTACAGTTTCTGTCTCTGTTCCCAGGAATAGATTTATACAGCTCAGATCATATTGCTGGGGAGAATGGCCACAGTTTGTCAAGAAAGGATCCTTCAACAAGAATAATTCCTTCTGCGTCTCAGAGCACATACGGAGCTGAATGTTACTACCTCCTTCAAGCAATTATAACATGCTTGCCCCCAGTCTCCTGGACTTAATTGGAGGAAGAACACTCTGCTTCTTCAGTGAATAAGCCCATACAGTATCATTAGTGGCAGTTCCTGCAGTTATAGAAGAAAATTGAGTTTGACTTTTCAACAATTTCTTTTTCTTACACCAACCCTGACTTGGTTTTAGAAAAGTAAATTAATTCCTTAGAGAATTGTTTCCCAATGGAGTCTTTGAGGAGTTAACTCAAGTTGAATTCCTTTATTCATTGGATCTATCTCCTTATGTTAATCTTATGCTTTCCTTCCTGCTTTCTTTGTTTTGCACCCCTGGCTCCCAGACCATTGTTTAAATACATTTTTCCTTTCTGGCTCATGATAGGTAAGGTGCTTGTGATGGGGTGTGACCTACCATGCTAGCACCTTCCGGTGGTTGTCTTGCGGATCAGCTCCACAGGTCGGTACGCTTGACTCCTGGTGGTGTCTTGCCCACCGTCACTTATGGTCCTGGACCTGTGTTGTTCCAAGGACCATGACATCCTCTTTAGGACACAGCCCTCTGGCTGTGCCACACTCTGTGCTCCCCCTTTCCGGGGGGACAGTACCACAGTCCAATGGTCCAGCCACTTCCTCAGTGGGGAGTGGGGGGGGACCCGGGCCCGCCTACTACTCCAGGTTCTGGTCCAGGGACCCTGTAGATAACAGCCCCACACTGCATCCCCTCCAACCTCTCAGTCTATTTCCCTGGGCCACTTCCCAGCGGCCCCAGTACCTTCTTTGTTCATGCCTCAGGGCCTCAGTCTGCAACTCCCAGCCAGGAGCTCTTCCCTAGCTCCCTGGTCCCTGCTAGCAGCACTGTTCTGTCCAGGGTGCTGGCTTTCTTCTGCATGCAAGGCAGCCAGTTGTCCCAGCTGAACCTGCTCTTCCTTGCAGCTCTTCTTATATGGGCATGCCAGGCCCTATTGGCTGCTCCTTGCAGCCCCTCTCCTGTCGGCTGCTTTCTGTGCTGCCTCCCTAGGGCTCCATTAACTATTTACACGCCAATGTGGGGTGGATGCCTCATCACAGGCTATGAACAATAGCCAGATTGTTCATCATTTGTGTCTAGAATTGACCAATATTGTACTGGTACCCAGAACTGACAGATATCAACAGAAGAGATGATCCACCTTCTAACAACAGGTGATCTGTCAACCCAGGACTTCATTTTTATTTCATTTTTACGAACTTTGAAAATGCAGGTCCGTAGAAGAAATGTCTTTTTGGTAAAGATCATCACAACTACAGTATGCTCTTGCAGGTAGTCCAAAACCAGTTAGGATGCTAGGATTTGGGGGAACAGTTTCTCACTGTTTTGACAGATGACTCATGAGCTTAATGTTGATATACTGAAATTTCTTCAAAATGATCTGGACATGGTGCATTCATCAGCAGTATCTGCCTACTAAGTACACAGGTTACCTCTTGAAGTTAATCCGTGCACAATTAGATTCAGCAGGGTGGTCAACAATCCAGACTGCCCACGCCATCTGAGAGACTGAATTACTCTTCTCCCACCTTATTAATTCCTGTGGCCATCAACACCAAAAGAGGTCCTTTCTCAGCGATAAGGACTGGAAGTGTTTAGACTTTTTTGGGAGGAAAGCATACTTCTCGGCTAATGCTTTGGTTTTGAATTGCTAATTACCAAGCTCTGACGGTGAAATAAGACTACTTAACCTATTTGGAACTGAGCGATTTTATTGAGCAGCTGCCTGAGTCACACCATGACCATTTTAAGGAGATGGAAAGAGGGAAAGTTAGTGGACAAGACAACACTACAATCTGCCCTCAACACAGCTGACTCAGTGGCAAGGTCCATATCCTTGGCCGAGGTGATGCAACATGCGTCATGGCTCTATCGATCAGGCTTCCTGAAGGAGATACAATCAACCATTGAAGACCTTCCCTTTGAAAACAGTGAGTTCTTCACAGAGAAGACTGATGCCTCTCTTCACACCCTGAAGGATTCTAGGGCCATTCTCCATTCGCTGGGTGTCTACATGCCAGGACAAAAGAGAAAATTCAGTCCACCGCCCTAGCACAAACCACTCACATACCTATATCTGGCTCAGCGTTACTGCAAGCCACAGAGAAAGAAAAATAAATCTGAGGCATAACCCATCTGGCTTGCAGTCTTTGCTGTCCATATCCAAGCACCACTTCTGAAGTGTTGGTTGAGGCGTCAGACCACTCCCACCAACTGCTACAGCTGACCAACATTATCCATCCATTTGGCTACCAGCTGGCAGCATTCCCCAGCACCTGGGAGCATATAATATTGTAATGGGTACTCTATTACTTTTACTTCCCTTCCCCATCCCTCTTCAGGGACCCTATGAGAGTTTCCTATGATGAGGTAGATCGTCTCTTCTAATTAGGAGCCATAGAACCAGTACCTCAACATCTACGAGGCAAAGGTTCTATTCTTGCTATTTTGTAATACCCAAGAGGAAGGGGGGTTGGAGACCCATACTAGACCTCAGCTCTCAACACGTTTGTCAAAGCTCAAAAATTCAAGATGGTCACTCTAGCAACGATCATTCCAGCATTGGAACAAGGAGACTGTTTTTTGGCCCTCGACCTTTAGGACGCCTGTTTTCATATCTCAATCCTACCAACTCTCAGACTATGTTCCTCAGATTCACTCTGGGCTAAGACCACTACGAATACAGGGTACTCTACATTGGGCTATCGTCGGCCCTGAGAGTCTTTTCCAAGGTTCTCTCAGTAGTGGCTGCACACTTACGCTCCTAGGGGATCATGATTTACCCTTATCTGGACGATTGCCTCCTCAGAGCCGTCTCTCCAAGAGGCCCGCCAAGTCACCAAAGCTACAATGCACTTGTTCACAGACCGGGGCCCATGGAAAAATGCCCAAAAATCAACCCTAGTTCCAGTGCAACATCTGGAATTCATAGGTGCCATTCTCAACTCATTACAGGCCAGTTCTCTCCTACCTAAACACAGATTCCTCTCCCTGGCCATGCTCATGTCATAGAGACAGTTCAAAGGAGCCCGCAAATATCAGTCAAACACTGCCTCCAACTTTTGGGGCATATGGCAGCAGGCACAGCGGTAATACCTCATGTCAGGCTTCATGTGCGATGCCTTCAGATGTAGTTCAGCCCAGTTTACAGATCAAACAGGGACAGACTCAACAAATCCCTGTCACTGCCCACCAGGATCAAAAACTCCTTGGTGGAAAGAACCAGACAATGTTTGCAGAGGGATCCCCTTCTTGCCAACCCACGCATCATTGCCTCTCACCACTGACACATTGCTCATAGGGTGGGGCACGTATCTAAATGACCTCATGACACAACGCAAGTGATCACTCACAGAAATATCCTTTCACATCAACCTCCTTGAGCTAAGGGTGGTCAGGAATGCCTGCGCCCATTTCCTCCAGCTGATCAAAGGATCACACACGAAAGTCCTAACAGACAACGTAGCTTGTATGTAGTACATACAGGGGGGAGCTAGGTTGCCCTCCTTCTGTGTGGAAGCAATGAGATGACGGAACTGATGTATCTCCCATGGCATCACACTGTCAGCACGCTACCTCCCAGGCACATAAAACTCGATAGTGTACAGTCTCTCAGTTGCAAATTCCCACATGACCACGAGTGGGAGATAAACCTAGTAGTATTTCACGATCTATTCAGGTGGCGTGGGGACACCGACCATGGATCTGGAGCAGTAGCATGGAAAACACTCCCTGGGCAATGCTCTCCTCCTCCTCCCCAGGGACAGGAACCTTTTCCCCTGCTGTCAAAAGTCCTGCTCAAAATGAAGAGGCTGATCAGATGTCATACTGATTACTCCCACTTGACCGAGACAGACTTGGTACTCTTACCTGTCACAGCTCACAACATGCCCACCGAGATCTCTCCAGTCCACCCCAGGCCCCTCATACAGAATGAAGGACGCACCCTACATCCCAATATGGGGATTCTTTGCCTCAAGATATGGCTCCTTGATGGTTCCAACACCTAGAAAGCTCTGTTCAAAGGAGGTACAGGAGGTATTATTACACAGTAGAAAGTCCTGGACACTCCGTACATCCCTGCAAAAATGGTCCAGGTTCTGGATTTGGAGTACTTCCCAACAAATTTCCCTGACATTTATCGCTCTTCCACAAATCTTAGACTATAGTCTAACCCTAAAAAAATCATGAGTATGTTTAAGCTCTCTGAGTCCACCTATCGGCTATAACAGCCTTCTATCAACCAGTAGAGGGATACTCAGTGCTATCACACCTGACCTGAAAGAACTGACTTGGCCTCCCTTCGAACCCATGGCCACCTCTTCACTTACATACCTCTCAATGAAAACAGCTTCCTGATAGCAATCACCTCGGCTAGGAGAATAGGGGAAATAGCGGCTCTGATGGCACGTTCCCCTGCATGGTATTCTTCTGGGACAAGGTTATGCTCAGGCCTCGCCCAAAATTCATCCATGAGGTGACCTCCCTGTTTCACGTGAACCAATTGATTCACTTTCTAACCTTTTACCCCAAGTTTCACCGAGACAACAGGAAGGCTATATTACACATACTAGATGTCAGATGAGTCCTTGCCTCCTACCTAGATAGGACAAAGGCTTCCAGGAAGTCTCCCAAGCTTTGCCTTGCCATTGTGGGACGATCCAGGGGCTCGGTAATGTTGGTCCAGGGACTCTATAAATCGGTCTCAAAGCGCATTAGACAATGTTATCAGGTTCGTAATATGACCCCTCCAGATACTATTTGTACGCTCTCCATGAGGTCCATCTCCTCATCTGTCACCTTCTTTAAGAATGTCCCTATCTTGGAAATCTGTAGAGTGATGACATGGCTGGCTGTCCACACCTTCGCAGAACATTATGCAATCAGTGGGGACACTGCCTCCGATGCCCTCTTCGGCTCCACAGTACTGTCACCTGTAACTGACCCAACTCCAAAATCCGACCCGCCAATAGGGATACTGTTCGGGAGTCACCTACAGTGAAGTACCCATAGGGACATAAAGAAGGAGGAGGAAGTTACTCACCTTGTGCAGTAACAATGGTTCTTCGAGAGGTCTGTCCCTATGGGTGCTCCACAGCCCACCCTCCTCCTCCTACTTCGGAGTTCTTGTTAATGTCTCTATGGTAGAGAAGGAACTAAGGGGGTTAGCCGTGCACTCTGACTAGCCTCATGGCAAGCCACGAGGAGAAACCGTGTATGTGCTGGCCTAATGGACACTGCTACTGAAGTTGTCCAATCAGCAGCACCAGGACGCAAGCATACCTACGGTGGAGCACCCAGAGGGGGATACATCTCAAAGAACCATTGTTACTGCATAAGGTGAGTAAATTATTCTTATGTTTGAGTTTCAAGATCTCAGTTATGGGATGTAATTCATATATTAACTGCTTTTGGAAAGTCAGCTAAACTCTTCGGAGCCAGCAAACCATTATCAAGAATTTTCTGTGTCTATCAAGAATTCTCATTATCGAGAATTATCCATTGTACTGTCTCCATCGGTTGGCAGAGAGGAGTTATATCCAAGTGCTTGGAGTGGCGTAAAAGATATTGAAAAGAGGGATAGAACAGGTAAGGAAAATGTCTATTTGTCCATGACTGTGGTTCATTGCTTACAAAAAGATTAAAAGAGTTGATATTTAAAAGTTATATTGTATTTCCTTGTTTGCAACGTTTGTTTTTCTTTTATAAACCAGTGATTGTGGCTGCCATGGCCAGTGAATGTAAAATTTTGTGATTCCAATTGTTGAGAGTCCATGCCAAATAAACATTGTTGATGAAGCTCACTTCCTTTCACTATCAGAATGTTTTTTAAAATGTTTAAATGACATCTATGATTCCAGTTACATTTTCAGAGAAAGAACTTCAAGAGCAGAAATATTCTTTGAAATGCAGAATTACCCAAATTCTTCTGAAAATTGTGTGTTCAGCTTTGTTTGTTTTCCCATGTGTACAATGCTTTTTGTAATTTAAAATCTTTTGTGACTATAGATGCAAATACCTGCTACAAGAGAAGGGCCAAGAATTTGTAAACAGTGTTCAGTTAACGCCTTTACCGAGGGATTCCACGGTAAGTTGTCTTTTTTTCACCATCTACTGTTTTAGTTTCCCTAGAGAAATAACTTTTAATTACAGATAACATTGTATAACTTCACATTTTTTTGTGAAATCAATTTATCATGTGAATACAGAATATATCTAGTGATAGTATATAGTTTTTACACTGCTTTGATCATCAACAGGAAGTGGAAGGGATTCAGTTACAGTGTAGCAATATGATTAGGGCACTTCCAAATTCATGGCTGTAAAACATGCATCACAGACTCTGAACTCTGATCTCCCCCGTGAAATCTGGCTATTGTGGGAAAGGGGCAGGGCTGGGGCTGCCCCAGCCGGGGCTTCCTACCATGTGCTGAGCTCTCGCTGCTAGGCCCAGCCCAGGTTGGGAAGGGACAGGACTTCTTTTTCCCCTGCAGATGCTGCTCCCGGAGCCACGTCAGACCCTCCTCTGGGAACCTCCCCCGGCTACAAAAAGCCCATGACCTGGGCATATGGTAATCCACCCCCTCAAATCCTGCAACATTCCTGTGCTGGAAGCGGTACAAGCTTTAGATCAGTGGTGGGCAACCTGCGGCCTGTCAGGATAATCCGCTGGTGGACCGTGAGACAGTGTTTACATTGACCATCCACAGGCATGGCTGCCCGCAGCTCCCAGTGGCCGCGGTTCGCCATTCCCGGCAAATGGGAGCTGTGGGAAGCAGCACAGGACGCAGGGATGTCCAGGGAGACTTCAGCTCTATGCAACACCCTTGTCCTTTAGTCTATAAGCATTTTCCCACCACCAGTGTCCAACTATATACAATTCTTAAAGATTTCTCACCTACCACAGGCTGGGTCAGTAACCACCTCCCTCTCTGACTGACCTCTCTCTCTGGCTGCCTCCCTCCTTTTGGCTCCTTCCCAGCCTTTGTAGCTCCTGCCTATCAGGCTAGCAGGTGTTGCCAATCGCAAAGCAGACATAAAACTTTTCATCCAGCCCCAATCTATCCCCCTTGATTGTGGCAGGGGCTGATTAGGTGTGTTTGCAGCAGCACCCTGCCACAAACACCCAAAGCATGGTGTTACATTCCTCACCATCTTGGCTAATACCCATTGATGGACCTGTTCTCCATGAACTTTCTAATCTTTTTTTGAACTCAGTTATACTTTTGGCTTTCACAACATCACCTGGCACTGGGTTCTACAGGGATGACTGTTGCGTGAAGAAGTACTTCCTTTTCTTTGTATTAAACCTGCAACCTATTAATTTCATTGCATGACCCCTACTTCTTGTGTTATGTGAAGGAGTAAAGAACACTTCCTTATTCACTTCTGTCAAATCGTGAGTGGTGTGAAGGACCTCTATAATATCCCGCCTTGGTTGTCTCGTTTTCAAGCTGAATAGTCCCTCTCTTCTTAATCTTGCCTCATATGGAAGCTGTTCCTTATCCTTAATCTTTTTGTTATTTTTTTTTTGCCCTTCTCTGTACCTTTTCCAATTCTAATATATCTTTTTTGAGATGGGGTGACAAGAACTGCACACAATATTCAGAAGTGTGGGTGTACCATGGATTTATGTAGTGGCATTATGATATTTACTGTCTTATTAGCTATCTCTTTCCTAATGGTTCTTAACATTGTTAGCTTTTTTGATTGCCGCTGCACATTGAGCCGATGTTTTTAGAGACCTGTCCACAATGACTCCACAGTCTTTTTCTTGAGTGGTTACAGCTAATTTAGACCCCATCGTTCTGTATGTATAGTTGGGATTATATTTTCCAATATGCATTACTTCACATTTATCGACACTGCCATTTTGTTGCCTAGTTTTGTGAAATCCCTTTGTGACGCCTCACAGTCTGCTTTGGATTTAGCTATCTTGAGTAATTTTGTATTCTCTGCAAATTTTGCCAACTCACTGTTGACCCCTTTTTCAAGATCATTTATGAATGTTGAAGTGATCATATACATATGGCTTATTACAGGATGATTTGAGATTTGTCCATATTGTTTATGACAGAATGGTTTGGTTCTGCCACCACTGGCTGCTTAGGCAAATTACTTCAGCTCTCTGTGCCTCAGTTTCTTCATGTGTAAAATGGGGATTATGACAGTGACCTCCTTTATAAAGTGCTCTGAGAGCGGTTGATGAAAAGTGCTGTATAAGAACTAGGTGGTATTATTTAAGTGTGTCCAATCCTGTTGAAAGAGATGACTAATAAAAGACTGGATTCCTATTGAATCACATCTGAGTCATGGTGTCACACTCGGCATGATGAATAGCAAAAGCCTTTTTCTTACCCTTTCCTTACCACTGTTTAGAAATTTTTCTTTGGTTGCAGGGGACTTAATCTAAGTTTATATTTCTGTTTTAGATAGAAGCTTCTGAGAAGACATCACTACTTATAGGTATCAGTAAAACAGTTACATTTATGTGTTCTTAGTTTGCCTTCCTCACCAGGTTCTGTTGTTGTGGCTTATGTTTGTGGGGAGAATGAAAGAAATGGCTAATTTTGAAGGTGACCCTGCTATGCTTTATATAGGAAAAGGGAAGCTAACTCATTAAATTACGCTCTTCCTTTACGTCCTTCCTTCCAAACACTTAAATAATAAGCACAACATATGGATGAACTGCTGAACAGATAATGTAATTTGGGAGCCAGAGTGTAAATTTATCACTTCATTAACCTGAAGGTAAAAAAATCAATGAATAAATTCTAACCTTGATAGGGGGAAAAAACCTAGTGTTTTGCGAGTGGCCAAATACGGGGGTGTGTTTGTGTGTGTGTTAAAAGGTGTAGACCACAGTAGAAGTAAATTTTAATGTATAGTTACACCTCTATATCTTTATGGCCAGTAAGTACACTTTACAATTACTGAGTTGTTAAGGAGTACTTGTGGCACCTTAGAGACTAACCAATTTATTTGAGCATAAGCTTTCGTGAGCTACAGCATCCGATGAAGTGAGCTGTAGCTCACAAAAGCTTATGCTCAAATAAATTGGTTAGTCTCTAAGGTGCCACAAGTACTCCTTTTCTTTTTGAGTTGTTAAGACTATAGGAAGAATATCAGGGAATGCCGAAAGTGTTTGGGTCTCTCCTTGAATGAAAATGCTGTCACAAAAATACTTGGGAAGGCTTAAATAAGAGCCTAATTGTCTCTCATATCTGTATGAGAGGTTCTAGCACTCTTTCTTATAAACATAAAACAAAAAAGTGAGAAAATAGTGATGAGTATAGCAGCAGGATTATCTTACAGCTACTTAAAAATATTTAGTTGGTAGGAAAAGATATCTACCATTGATATGCAGTGATTCCACAACAACTTAGATTTATAAAATATTCTGGGGGATAATGACAGGTTTCAGAGTAGCAGCCGTGTTAGTCTGTATTCGCAAAAAGAAAAGGAGTACTTGTGGTCTCTAAGGTGCCACAAGTACTCCTTTTCTTTCTGGGGGATAAGTGTCTCTAAGTATATTCACATATGAGAGAGCTCTAGTTTCACTGCAAGCAGTTTTGCCAAGGAAAAAGGAACTGAGTAACCCTTAAATGTAGTCAAAATGAGTGGAAATAGCAAATACCTTGCGAATAAACCTAAGCAAAGAATTCCACTGTGAAGGAAAGGGGAGGCATAATGGTAGAAAAATAATTTCCTACTGTTATATGTGTATCTGATAAGACAGGGAGGCACACATTACAGTACTATTGATTGTACTGCATTTTGGTTTTGTAACCTTAATAAATTGGCAAGTTGCTTATAGTCTGGGTATCGGTGGGTTATATTTTTTATAAATTGAAAGAAAGTATATTAAACAAACCTTTACCTGTACTTAAGGATATAAGCTAAATTATAAAGATAATTTGGATCCAAGTGTGGTAAGATCTATGATTACTGCTACGTGAGGAAACATTCTGTGTAAAAAGATATAGTGAACATTTCCGTTGACAGAGTGATCTGAATGGATAAAATCTAGGAGTCTTTATAATATAAGTAGGGTGGCCAGTGGAAGGGTTGGGAATATAGCAAATCTGGGAGGTGTCCTAGTTGTTTGATGTTTGATTTATATTTCACAGTGCAAAATCACCAGTCAGAGAAATTTAATTGTCTAACTTTTGGTTAAGTGTTATAAAGTTCTTTAAAAAATTTCAGTGAACACTGCTGACTATTTCTAATTTGCTCTTGGTTAAACTGATTTTTCTCTCAATGTTTGTTAAAGATGACGATCTCCTGCAAAACCAATTGGTACAAGATGCCATGCGTATGGGTTTCAGTTTGTCTGAGATTAAGAACATTATGGAGAAGAAACTGCGGACATATGGAGAAAACTACACATCTGTTGAAGTTCTAGTTTCAGATATAATAAATGCTCAAAAAGAAAACGTACAAGAAGAAGTATCCAGTGAGAGCTCACTACCAAGAGGTGAATTTTTTAAAATTACAAGATATAGATGCAAAAGATTATAACAGATTGTATTAAATATCTTATTGGTATATTTCTGTTGCCATCTTTGCGTAACACAAAATTAATGCATGTAATATGTGTCATTTTTCGAGAATTCAATAAGCTAATCATATACACAACTACTTCAAACAAAAAAAAAAGAAATTTACATTTTATTTAACCAACAGCATTTAAGAATATTCTGCTTTATGTTAGAAAAGAGCCGCCTACCACTGATGCTACAATAATGTATAGTATTAGAGACGCTGTCTACCTGAAATCTAGCCACTTTCAAAAATGTATTAAAAGTAGTTTCAGATTCTATCCCTACTCCCAAATTCCTTTGCCGATATTTGTGCTTTTATTATCACTTGTTTTTTTTTAAATATGTCAAGTCTTCATCCCCTCCCTCTCCTGCTGGGGTGAGTATTTCTCACAGTAGATGGGAAACGACTGTACAGGAAAACTACGAAATAGACTATACACAAAGTGCTGTCAAATGTCCAGGATAAATAAATGGCAAAAAAATAAAGAGAACCTCTAGTTTCCTCTACTCTGTCTGTTATAAAACTCTGAAAGGTTAATTAATAAAATATTTTTACAAGTATTGTAGCCTACAAACCTTAGTCATGGCCCAAGACCCCATTGTGCCAGGTGCTGTACAAACACAGAACAAAAATATGGTCCGTTCCAAAGACCTTACAATCTGAGTATAAGACAACAGATGGAGGAAACAATGAGACAATAGTGGTCAGCATGATAGGCTGTTATATTAGTGCACGAGTGGCCTAGATGCTGTCAGGTTTTTTTGTAGGCATCACAACAAAAGAGTTTTAAGGAGCATTTTGCATTAAGGATAATGCATTAGTTTTGCGGACATCTATGAGGAGCTTCTCCCAAGCATGGGGACAGCATTCCAGACAAAAGCAGATTTTTTTTTTCCAAGGAGCGCACAGTTTTATAATACAGAACTAAAATAGCATGTATAGTTAATCCTTTTGGCAGTACAACTTTTTAAATTAACTCTTAAAACAGTTACTCTTTTTGGTGCCTATAACAAAACCAAATAAAAACAATTTTCTCTGCCTATCTTTAGTTGAATAAAAAATTCTACTTAGGAAATATTTTATACAACACATGACACCTTTTTTCCTATTTAAATTTTCGGGGGAGCAGGGGAGGTGTCAATGTGATATGTTAGCTTTTTTCAGCACTCTGTATTCTTTCCTTTTGTGAATTGGAGTTCCCTATTCCCCATTCTGCTCCCTATGCATAGCATTACAATGTAGTCTTACTATTATTTCTCAAATAACACAACAGAATATAATATTTTTTCTACAACTCTAGGCACATATTGTAAGGTATGAATACCTACACATATGCACCTACATTTAAAGACTTAGACATTTTAGGCTAGCTTGGTGTCTGGGAGTAAGGAGAGCAACGGTGACTTTAAGGAGGCCTGATGGCTGCTCTGACTGAGGACTGGTGCCCATGGCCCAAGCTGGGAATCAGTCAAGTAATAGCAGCATCCCAACCATAGACTCTAATCATCAGGCAGGAGCAGAGTGGTGTAGAAACCAAAATGCCAGTCCTGTGTCATGGAGGATTCCCCCTATGCAGAGACTCTCCTCTGCTCTGATCCACTGAGTTTGTGCCAGTTCACTGAGACAAAGAGGTTATAAAATGGACACAATATGGCTAGGAATCTGGCTCTTTTGTGTTATGATATGATGACCTACAGTTCATGGCAATTTATCCGGTCGGCAATGCTGATGGGCCCCCTCTATGTAATGAGTGTCTTTCTCTTTCCATCCCCTGACAAGTTTTTGCTGGCAGCTGCCAATGGGAAGCCCATGTGAAAAGCTTCTGCAGATAGTTCTAGATCTGTATATAGAGAGGGTTAAACTCCCATCTTTCTCCACTGTGGGGGGGCATAATCTCTCTCCCACCATGTGGAATGATGAGGAGGAGAGTCCAGATTGTAGGGTTTGTAGTCTCTAACATGTTTTTTTCTTGTTTAGGGGATGATTTATTCCTGTCATACCAAGAAAACTTAGTTTGCATGGGGAAGGTAGTTTAAGAGATTAGCTACTTTTATTAAGTATGTTAACTTGTTCCGTGTGTTTCCCTTTTCCTCAGATCTGAGTACTGAAGAGAAGTTAAGACGTTTACAGGAGGAAAAGATATGTAAAATCTGTATGGATAAAGACATCTCAGTAGTTTTTATTCCCTGCGGCCATCTGGTTGCTTGTAAAGAATGTGCTGAAGCAGTTGATAAATGCCCTGTGTGTTGTATGGTTATTACAAAAAGACAGAAAATATTTATGTATTAGTCATATGTACAGTGCTGTTTGTGCAAATGTTTGCTGTTACATTGTTTAAAATCACTGTAATGCAATAACAAACAATTGGGATGTTCAGCACTGTAGCACACAAATATATTTATGGAGAGTCTAAAGTTTTGGGATAATAAAAACAAAGCTTTAGTCAGTGCCCTAAAAGCTCATGAACTGACAGTCAGAAGCTGCTAAATTTGTGCTTATAGCTCTCACATTCAACTGCAACCTCTATTCCTCTCCAGTTTGTCCCTTCACTTTAATTGAAGTGACACACAAGAAATTCTTCCCTACGACATTCTCATATTTTATATATGTCTGAATATGCACACCTTTCTAATTTATTGTAAAGTGCATAAATTAAGTATATTATTCACTCGTATACAATAGCATGGGAAAACTGAATGATCTGACTACAAGCCGTGCTACTAATAACAATGTAGGTTGGAATTTGTCATCTGATCTCACTCTTTACCTCTGACTCTGCCAAGTTTTCAGAAAGGGTATGGGTAATAAGCTATAAAATGGAGGTGACCAAAAAAAAAAAAATCCAGCCATGTTTTTGTTAAATAAAATTTTAGCAAGATTAATATTATTCAAAACTAGAATAGTAAGGTTTAGCATCTATTGAAGAAGGCAGATGTTTGTGGGTTCAGGAATGGTGACATTTTAGTGAGAGAAATAAATAGCTAAAAGTTTATGTAGTTTTGTTTTTATGTTGATTATTTTAGTGACTGTCTAATCTCTTAAACAGGGTTAAGCCCCTTTCTAACTCAGTAAAACATTAATCAGTTACACACATTACTTTTCTTATAGGGAAAATGGCATCTTTTAAAATCCCCTGACCTTTTCTAAACCACTAAAACGTACAAATTATTTTAAAATTATTCACATGACAGAAAAATTAAAAAATCATCCATATGTTTCTTTTCTCTTTTTTAAACAGTTTCCCCTTCCAAGCATACATTAGTCTTCCCGAGTCCAGTACAGTATGTATTTTAAAAATTGACTAATTTCACTTCTACCTTTCATTTCAACTAATTATATTCTTGTCGTTTACATATCATAGAGTTACATTCCAGCATCAATGTTTAAGTTACACTATGTCCATTTATTTCTCCATCTCAGACTGCCTTAAGGCTGATCTTTTCTAGCCCCAAAACTAAAAGGATTCTTAAACTATCACACAAGTATCCCCCACCCCACGCCCATCTTGCAGGCTCACAGTTGTAGCCTGTCCTTTCTATAACCCCTCCCAAACAGGGAGTAAGCTTGGTCCTATTTCAAAAAGCCAAAACCAATATAAACACTGTATAAAGAGTTGTCGTCCAGAACTTTTTTTGCTAGATTAACTCATAGGAAGTTCCTTGAAAATGAATGTAAACTGTAAACCATTTACGTTGTCCTTTGAAGAATCATGGTCAACTTGTATATAAGAAAGATTTTCAATAACATTGCTTATACATAGTATCAAATTGTCTAAAACATTGTCTAAAACAGGATTGTGATGACATTATACTGTAATAACTCTCCTGGCATTGTTTGAGCTTTCTCTCTACCAGGTTTTCCAGTAGAACTAAAGACCTGGCCACAGAGTCTGATCTTGCAAGGTGCTGAGAGTTCTCATCGAACAACTCACATTTATTATCCGAATAAATTGAGGATTCTCAGCATCTTGCATGATCACATTTTGGGGAGGGATTTATTGCAATTACAAATGTGAAAAATAAAGAGTAATTACAATTAATGATCTTAACAGATCTCCTAAGAGAACACAATATCTTATGCAGGGCTTCCCCCCTCCGCTGTGGGTGGTAATTTAAAATGCTCTAATGTAGTATGCTGCTACTTAAGTTTTGGAAGATAAAGCTTCAGCATCTGCTTCCAGTCTGAAGAACCTTTGCAAAGGTTTTTTTGGAGAGAGAGAAATTTTCAAAGTATTACTCTTTTCTTTCTGATTGGAGTTACTAGATAAATTTGCTTTTCAGGGTTTTACAAAATCATTTGTTTGAAAAACTGTTGTATGTAATCTGGAGTTTTTCCCCAAGTCCTGAGAGCTTTGGTTGAACTGCCAACAGTAGGAGAACTGTTCAGATAGCTGGAGAATGAAACCTGCTGGCCCTAGGTGCCTCAGGACATTAAAGCCATTTGTACTTAAATTTTGTTAATTTCTGTTGTACTTTGATGAGAATTTGGCATGTTTTAGGATCCTGTGGCTAACAAATTCCAGTTACAGAATTATAGTTCAGGTATGACATTATTTGGAATTTCTAGATAATCAAAACATTCATTTCCAAACCCATTTTTATCATCCCATTTGTATATATTCAAGATTTGATATATTCCCAGGATGTAATCAGATGATCTGTTGTCTCTGCTTTCAAAGTAAAATATATTTTAATAATTCTTATTTAAAAATGTATTCTTCTAACAATCCAATTTTTGGATATAAACTGGTAAAAGAGGGCAAGATATAGCATATATAATTTAAGACAATGGGTATGATGCAGCAAACACTTATGCACATACAAAACTTTACTCATGTGAGTATTTCCATTGACCTCATTGCTGAATCCTTCCCTTCCAAAGCTTCGCTTCAGTGGGACTCCTCATGTGAGTAAAATTATGCACGTGCATAAGTGTTTGCAGAATTAGGCCCAATATAGTGCTTTTATGTACTACTTGTAAATTTAGAAATTGCCCTATTTATTTACATATATAAATTAATATTCTGCTTTTGGTTTCACAAAGGCACTGCGTATAATTGAAAATGGTATAATGCCCTTATTTTTGCAATTTAGGTTGTGACATAAGTCAGACAGAAGTCTTAGTTTATCAAATCAATGTCAATGCGGGATGTTCCTGTTTTAATGTGGAAAATCTGTCCAAGATTGCATGTTCCCTGTTTACTTCATGATTGTCAGTCTTAGTTTCTATATTTAAATATGTTCCTCTGTTTTTCTTTCTTTTTAAAGATTCACTGTATACATCAACAGACACTAATAGACTTCATATACTTTGTTTTCAGAACACTAACGGTGTTGTCTCATCTTAAAAATTAAACAGAAAATATATATATTTTGTGGTTAGGGTTAAGATTTTATCATGGGCATAATGGGATAGCACCAGCATAAAATTATCTTTTTTTGTTCCTTCAGCGTTCAAAAAGTTTAAACTTACATGTGTCTATTTATACAGTTTTATTTTATGTATTTTGCTCAATTTGACAGTAAATCATTTTATAAAATTTCATTTTTGCTTCTAGTCAGTTTCCCTTTCTGGCTCTCAAGATATCTGTTTGAGTTCGTAACATTTCAGTTGATATTAAGTCTTGTTGTCCTCCCCTTTTCTCATCTTGTTTTAAAAATCTGAATTTTGGATTTAAGTAAGACTTAGGTGGTGATGCCTCTCTTGAACAGTGTAATCTCCAAATTTGTGAAAATGAATGGACTGTATTTGCACATGTTGATATATTTCAGTCTTTTGAACTGAATGATGTATTTGATGTGGAACGTTGATTAATGATGCTTAATACTGAATATGATTTTTCATCTTGTTAAAACTTTGTTAAATTTCAGTCCATTGGACTATATTTCATGAGATTATTTTTTTAATTAGTTCTGTGTAAAATATTCACAGAACTGTTTTGTGATTCTAGTCTGACTTTATAATTAATTTTTAAATAGATTAAGCGAATTTAAATTGTTTATTGTTAGTCTTTGATTTTACATGTAAAGAGCAATCATAAGATGGCATTATTTGTAATTTCTTCGCTTTGTATATGTAATATAACAGGATGTTGCTAATTAATTTTAATAAACATGGTAAATATAAATATAATGACTAAGAAGAATATAATTGACCTGAAGAAGAATTCTGTGTAGCTCAAAAGCTTGTCTCTTTCACCAATAGACGTTGGTCGAATAAAAGATATTACCTCACCTATCTTGTCTCCCTAATATCGTGGGACCAGCACGGCTACAACAACACTGCAAATAAGAAGCACAGTATTCATTGTCCGTATACAGTTAGATTCTACTTACCTTACTTGTACTAGTCCTGTTGACGCTCATGAGACTTTTTCTGAGTGAGGAGAGTAGAGTTTGGCCCACTGAAGTAGATGACAACTTTTAAGGAATTCAGGGTCTAGTTTAATCACTAAACTGCTTCTGGAAAACTGGATTTTAATGGTTGGGGTTTTTTTTTGTTTTTGTTTTTTCACATGATCTATTTAGGTTTCAATTTACCATTTTTATTGCCTATTTTTGCAGAAAGTTAGTTTAGTAATTTAAATGTTTATAGACATTTCTCTATCATGGGAGATGATCAGAGGTGCAATGGGCAGCTAGGTACCCAACTCCTGTTGAAAGTCACTGGGGGTTCAACACTAAACTCCCATTTGTGCCTTTGAAAATGTTTTCCCATTATGTTTAAGTTGCAATGAAGAAAAATAAGTGTTTGCAAATAGGCTGTTAGCTTTTGTTTAAAACAGCTCACTCATTTAAGATTCACAGATTCATAGATACTAAGGTCAGAAGGGAGCATTATGATCATCTAGTCTGACCTCCTGCACAACGCAGGCCACAGAATTTCACCCACCACTCCTGCGAAAAACCTCTCACCTATGTCTGAGCTATTGAAGTCCTCAGATCGTGGTTTAAAGACTTCAAGGAGCAGAGAATCCTCCAGCAAGTGACCCGTGCCCCATGCTACAGAGGAAGGCGAAAAACCTCCAGGGCCTCTTCCAGTCTGCCCTGGAGGAAAATTCCTTCCCAACCCTAAATATGGCGATCAGCTAAACCCTGAGCATATGGGCAAGATTCACCAGCCAGATACTACAGAAAATTCTTTCCTGGGTAACTCAGATCCCACCCCATCTAACATCCCATCACAGGCCATTAGGCCTATTTACCATGAATATTTAATTACCAAAACCATGAACTGCACACAGTATTCCAGGTGAGGTCTCACCAGTGCCTTGTATAACAGTACTAAAACCTCCTTATCCCTACTGGAAATACCTCTCCTGATGCATCCCAAGACCGCATTAGCTTTTTGTAAAATGTGTTCTACTGAAGCAGGTTGTTTGGCATAAAATGTAAGGCATGCAGGAGGGGCTCTCTAGATAGGGGATCAAATCTATGAATAGTACAGAAGGAAGAACCTTAAGACCAGCCAAGTCTGGGGAGATGGTTTGAGCTGAATGTTATCAAAATTGTTAAGTTTTCTGTTAGTTTATCCAAATCCCAGCAAGGGGGCATATTTGGATTACACAGTATGTGAACTGTGTTTGAGAGCAGGCTGGGAATGACAGTGGCTTTTAATATTTACTGCCTTACAATCTTTTTAAAATCCTGAAACGTAAAGCAAGTGAATTACTGAAATATTATTCAGATACATTAAATGCAGAAGAATCTCATTTTAAACTCATGCTAAGGTTAACTATTGAAAGGCACAGTGGGTCTCTAAGCTATTTGAGATTTTTTTATTTTGAAGAATCATTAATTTTTGCAATAGTCAATGTTTCAAAATGTAATTGTCAGGGACAATAAAGGGTTAAAAACCTAAATTTGTTAGTAAGATTGCAAGAGAGCTGGCTCTATAGGTGCAATTTTAAAAATTGTAATCAGTGCTGCATTTAAACTAAATGTGAGAATGTAATTAACAGCCATCAAATTGTGACTGATTGAATTAGGGAGATTATTTTTTAAAATTACTGTGATTTTCAGAGTGTCATTGAAATACGCAGCAAAATTCTTTGGAGACCAGTGCTAAGCATTTAGGGAAATAACAGGAATGAAGGATGCAAGTAAGTCTGAAGGAGCACAGATATTTGGGGAAGGGCATTGGTGGGAGGACCACAGATGCTTTCTGGCCCCCAACTGCCAATACATTCATTTACGCAGCTGTTTACATTTAACAATCTATTTGAAATATTTAATATTCAAAGTCTGGTGCTTTCTCCCACTCATTTCTGCAGAATGAGTCTCGCTCTCATCCTAATTCCTGGGAATGGTAGCTTCCACTGAGTTAGGGCAGAACTGTTCACTGCTATTATAGCAATGAAACTTTTCACAGGTATTTCTTAAGTAATTGTGTATACTAGAATTTTAGATATTTAGAAATATTCATAATATTTTACAAGAAAACACTGGAAATACACGTTCAGGTTAGGAGTACCTTATCCACAATCTCTCTTTCAGGTCTGACCCTACTCAGAGACATCACAACTCCAGAGAGAAAACTTGAGGAGACAGGAATACGCCCCAGTCCACCCAGATATAGTATTTGTCCGCCAGTACCAACAGCTCCAACAGTTGAACTGGACCCTACCTTCTCCTCTGCCAAGTTAGAGACTCCAGACGGAGCATCTCTTCAACACAGGGAGGCTAGCCCAGGCAGTGGCTCCCCGAAAGTCTGTGTCCTCCGCTTAGATATGACTAATCAAGGGACCAATGGTACCCAATGCCATGGAGTCCCCCTCCACCATTTGACCCTTCATAGTGGGATTATCCCTGTGCTAGACACTCTGGACCATGCATTCATCCTACCCACCCTTGCTGGCTCCGTCAGACTACAAGGGAGAAGGAATTGAGCCAGATCTGATGATTCTGATGGATTTATTCTCACCAGATGAGCTGGTTGCCCCGTCTTTGCCATCCCCACCTGATGACCACAGGCAGTATCTCAGGAGCCAAGACCAGAGCGCCACATCCAACCCAAGGAGGGACAGGATACTCAGCATGGGCTCCTGGACATTCTGCAGCCTTCTGTTCCTGTTTGGGTGGCCCTTCCTGTCAATGAGGCCATTATGTAAACAGCCAGGCTAGTTTGGCATACTCCTGCTTCCTGCACCACCACTCTAAAAAGGGCTTGGAGACGTTATTATGTACCAGCCAAGGAAGTGGATTTTCCGTTTACACACCCAGCACCCAACTTCCTGGTGGTACAAGCAACCACTGAGATCTAGGCTAGAACATCCCAAGACAACACCCACTAGTAAGGGTGCTAAATGCCTTGACTGCTTAGGCAGGGAAGCTATTTTCTTTCACTAGACTTCAATTTTGAATTGCTAACTAATAGGCCCTGTTCGCAAAGTATGATTCTTCTTCGAGTGCTTTTTCACGTCAATTCCAATCAGGTGTGCATTTGTGCACAGTCCTCAGAAAGTTTTCTCTTAGCAGCTCCTGTCGGGTCAGCTGTGGAGCTCCCTGGAGTGGTGCCTTCATGGCACTCAATATATGACCGTGCCGACCTGCGCCCCCTTCAGCTTCTTCTTACTGTCGGAACAGCGCTCACTTGCTCAGCAAGTGCTCCCTTAACGTTCTCCTGTTAGTCATTCAAGTTTCAAGTTAGTGTTATAGTTAATTTAGTACATAGTTGTATAGATAGTTTAGATACTAGGTTGGGAGCGGGATCTTCCCCAATCCCTAACCCCTCCCCACCCCTTGGGCTTTGGGGCATGCCATGAGCCCAAGGCTTTAAGCCCTGCAGTGCTTGCAATAAGCCTATGCCCATCAGTGATACCTCATGACTCTTGCTTAAAGTGTCTGGGGGAGGCGCACCAAACGGAGAGGTGCAAAATCTGCAGGGCTTTTTGGCCAAGAACGAAGAAAGAATGTGATTTCTGCCTAAAACAACTTTAAATGGAATTGCTCTCCGCCCACAGTCGGCTGCAGCTCGCCAGGATCCGGCACAGAATGTGTCTGTACGTAGTGCTCCGGCATCCGTATGTGGCACAGTGCCAAGGAAGGACTCTAGCACAAGAGATGCTCCCTGGCACTGCAGCCAGGAACAGCGGCCTGGCACCACTCAATTTTCCCGGTGTTTCACAAGCGACACAAGAAGGGTGAAAGGGGGGCGCTCACCGGCCCCAAAAGCTGCGGGACCATCAGGGGATGCATGGGTGCACCCCAGAAAGGACCGAGTGCCAAGTGAGCACAAGTCGGTGCCGTTGACTTCGGTGCCTCAGAGGGGACTGTTGAGTCTGGCATGTAGCGACTCTCTGGCAGGGCAGTGCCACCCTCTACCTTGGACACTTTTGAAGCCGCCAGAGACCTGATCGAGATGATAGCGGCACAGCCCCCAGTTCTCAGGGACAAGCCTCCGGTGTCTATAAGACTGGTACGTCTAGAAGCAAGCCCACTATGATGCAGTGTTCACAGTCCCCAGCTCGGCACCATACCTGGCACCGCTCTCAGTCACCTTTGCTGCGGCATCGCTCCCCAGCACCAAGCCCCATGAAAGCACCTCCGGCACCGGCGACGCTCCCTCCCCCAGCACCGAGGCTTGACCGGCACCGATCTCTGGCATCAACAGAGGACCAGCACTGACCCGCAGCGACGACAGAGGACCGGCACCAGGCCTTCGTCCTCGATCGTCAGCACCAGACACTCGTTACCGGTCTCCGTCGCCAGATCCCAGGTACTGGTCCCCAGCGAGGTTGTCCTGGCACCGGTCCCCTGCCTCATCGCAGCAACGATCGTCGGTGCATGGGCCTTCGCCACCACCGTGGCCATCGCAATCAGGCTCCGCTTCCTCGGAGTCTGATGCCAACTTGTACTACTCGAGGGTCAGTTGACATAGGTCCGAGAGGTGACAAAGGAAAGTGCCGCTGACTTGGCAACCATAGTGGCACCCCTGGCACAGTGGCCCTTTTAGAACCCCCGGGCTTACCATCAGGGCCAGGGCACCTTTTCAAGGGGGTCAAGATTGCTAGCCTCAGAACACAGGCTGCACCACTCTCCCAGGGACAGGCCTACGCCTCGGGGATCCGAGGCCACTCTGTCCCAACTGCCCCCTCAGGCTCAGGTCGTGGCTTAGGCGACTCGGACACAGGATGAGTAGGGGGAGTCAATGGGAGAGCGTCTCCCGTCGACGTCGCATAGTGTGGACCCTGCGGTAAGCAGGTCTAAGCTACATCTATTTGAGTTACGCTATTCATGTAACTCAAATTGTGTAGCTTAGATTGAATTTCCCCTGTAGTGTAGACGAGGCCTCAATCTTGGTCTTTTAATACTTAGCAGACCTCCCTATGAACTGGTAGCCACCTGCTCCAGGTCCTACTTCTCCATGAAGGTCACCTTTGTAGTCGCCCTGACGTCAGCCAGAAGGGTGAGTGAACTGGGAGCGCTTAGGGCAGTTCTGACATGCCACATTTCATAAGGAGGAGGTTTCCCTTCATTTTCATCTGAAATTCATTCCTAAGGTAACTGAATTTCACACAAATCAACCTATTCACTTATACTTATACTTATGTATACTCATACATACTTATGAGTATTCTTTCTCAGCACTTCAGACTTCCGATGAGGAGAGAAGACCTGACTCTCTCATCATTTGACGGGCTTTGGCATTCTCTCCGCAGAGGATGAAACCCAGTAGGAAAATGCATAGATTATTTGTTGCTTTAGTGGCACAATCAAAAGGACAAGCATTTTCTGCTCAGAGACTCTCTAAGTGGATCATTTTTTGTTATCAGCTACTGCATATTCCTCCCCTGGATGGCGTGAGAGTCCACTCCACTACGACACAAACAACTTTGTGCTCTTCAAGATGTACCTATACTGAACAAAGTACTTTCATGAAACATTACATTAGTCCAGACCTCTTCTGCAGATGCAGCTGTGGGGACAGCAGTATTGCTGACATCTATACCAATTGCTTTCTTGCGCCCCACATCCTGTTTGACTACTGCTTATCAATTACCCATGTGTAAAATGCACATAGAGACCAGCACTTGAAGAAGAAATGAAGGTTTACTTACCTGGAGGTTCTTAGAGATGTGTGGTCCCTATCTGTATTCCACTACCTGCCCTTCTTCCCCTCTGCTGCAGATCATGCCTGGATTGGTGGTAAGAAGGAACTGGAAAGGCATTGGTCAACACCACCCCTTATATGCTTGGTTCAGAGCACGAGGAGAACAACTGCAAAGTCCAGAGGACACTACTTGTTAGAAATCTCCAATCTCAGGCATATGGTGCTCAGGCATAGCTGCATGTGGAATACAGATAGCGATGGCACATCTAGAAGAACCTCCAGTTACAGGTAAGAAACCTCCATTTAGTTATCAGTCTGTAGTTCATGGGTTTAGATATTGTTTTAATTCCTATTTAATGCCTTCCAAATGAAGTTCAAAATGTGATGTTCATTTATTCCAGATGATTCTGGAGGTTGGGAGAAAAGTTCACAAATACTCAGTTTGGCATATTTCTCTTAGTTATATTTGTAATTTTTTCGTTTTGGGCCTGATCCAAAGCCCATTGGACACAATGGCAAGACTTCCATTGACCTCAGTGGTTTTGAATAAGGCCCTTTTAAAATAAAATACTTTAAAGATTTTCTTTGTATTATACAGTATGTCTGACAGTAACGTAGGGCCAAAAGTAGTCAACAAAAATAAGTACTGCAATCCTGCATTTTTGGACAAAGATCGTGTAGTTACTGCCAACATTCCCAGTATATTTCCATTATCCTTGCCCACTAGTTTTCCAAGAGGATACCAAACCATATAACTGCTAGTTTTTAAAATTGTTTTTATTTATACTGTAACCAGAAGAAGGGGAAATGTTTGCATGATCTGCTACATTTGAAATATAACTGTAGGAGGTTAACACTAAAACATGATTACCATTTGCTAATAACATATGCTAAGCTTCAACCCAAAAGGAAATGATTTTGCCCTGACAGGAAACTTGAACTAAAGCAGTGAAATATATCACCATAGTACTAGAGTAAAGACTATTTAAAAGAAAATATGTTACCTTTTGGGGCATGCAAACTCATGGTTGCCACACGTGGACTATATATAAGGCCAGCTTATCCAACATGTGCAAGACTAAATCCTCCAAATCTCTAACCCCCCTTCGATTGTGTAGCTGCAGAGCTACTGGGGGGTTATGTGGAAACCCTACACGGCTGCAACTCATGATTCAAAGCCTGACTCTTCTACCCCACCTCTCCCATTGTGTACAGGATTAACCCCTATATCCAGCCAGGGCTAGGTGCTGAACAGTTTTGTGTTTACATACATCTTGCATTACTGTGGTGCAGGCTTTTCCACACCAGATTATTGAAGAAATAGTGGGGTGCCTTGGGTGCCCATTTGTTCTTGTACCTGTTCAATGTGAAATGGTTCCAATCTCCTTTTCTTCATTTACTGTTTTTATGATTATTTTTGATTCGGGGGAAGGTAGAGGGACCAATTGGTTAAATGGGCCTAACCTCTTCTCCTTTTAGCACCGTTCCATTGATGGAGCTGAAATATGGATAAATGACTTTATTCCATGTATCTCCTTTACACATTTCCATGGGTAGTCTGAAAATCCGTCTGACAGAGAACAAACCTTGCCACCATTCCCCTGCAGTTCAGATTGTTGAGAACACCTCAGAATCCCTCAAAATCTTCTCCATGAACCTAGTTGCCATAATACATGTCACATGACCCTGGGAAGAGGACAGACCTCTGTGGTTCCATAAGGCCAAAATTAGCATTGTTTAGCTGCCTATGGTGAGGAAACACCCCGTTATAACAGAGAGTGTTCTCCACAGCCACACAGCAGAAAGATACAGTGGCATTCCTTGCAAGAGGATGTGGATATTCCCAATTTAAACAAAGATGGTGTCAAAATTAAAGTAAGGTAAGATGTATTATCAGTGCTATTGATACTACTGTGTGAATGTTATGCGTCAGAGGCATTTGCATTGCCTATGTAAGGAGCTAAGGAGAGTACTTGTTTTTAAATGCTTTGGACATGTCCCTTAAAGTAGTCTGTGTAGAAAATACAAAGATAAGATGGTTGGGGTACATTGGGAACATGTGATGTACCAAGAATGATAAGGTAAGTGAAAATCTTCTGCCTTCTGAGGGTAACACTGCTTTATACTGACCCAGCCTATAACAGGAGTAACGACAGGATGTGGAGGCATGGATGACTTGGCTAGTGACTGTTAAAACAACTGGAAAAGTGTTGAGGAGGACTTGAACCGCTCTCAATTTAGTTAGTGAGATCTACAAAATCAGAAGTGGAGATCAAAAACTTATGAACATCTCCACTGAAAACACCTTGGAGAACCTGGTTTACAAAATGATGATTGTAATTACTGGAAATCCAAGTTTACTAAAAATGTATACATGTACCTGTAAACATTTCACAATTAAAGGGAGTGTCTTGAATGTATACAGATTTAGTCTGTGTATTTAAGTTAAACCATGTCCTTCCACAAATTAACTAACAAACAAAAAACTCACTTTCCCTCTTCACAAAATGATTGTGACTGAATCTAGAAGACCATTCAAAATGGGTTGGTGTAACTTTTTATAACAAACTTTAGTTTAAAAATGTTTCTTCATAGAAAATGTTACAAAGGAATCTAGTTCTGTCTTAATATTGAACGGAGGTTCAAACATTTTGGGCAGGAAATTGGACTAACTGAGCTGAAAATGGAAATTTGTTCCCATAGGGACAACAATGCATTAGTCAGGGCCCCATGTGTTCCATGAACCCACAACTGTGGAATTAGCCAAATAATTCAGCCCTTTCAGCAGAATGTGTTCCAGAATCCTTTCATTTAAAAAACATTGTTTCTAGCAAAGATAACTTTTAAAATGTGAATCTAATGTAAACTGATGTGGTGGCATCTTCATGAGCTTGCAGACAGCCTGAAACAATAGTTCTGATATGTTAACTGCCACATTTAACTCAGTCAGGCCCCTATGGACTCTATTCTGCAGCTATGGATTCTGGCTTTTTTCCAAGATGCTACACAGTACAGCACTTTCGCTGTGGAATTTGCCATTTGCACCTGATGTTTTTGTTTTGTTTCCCTGTCCATTTGGGACCTGCTTATAGCTGCCTCTTGCTGTCCAGCTTTTCCCATATGGAGGAGTTAATTGGTTTACAACGCATGCTTCCAGGACAGTTCCAGGGAGCCAATCAGCTGAAGATGGGGGAGCCAGAACTGTAGTCCTGCTTGCAGCTAGGGAATGGAGTGAACCAAAAGCATAGACTAGGCTGCTGTAGAATACCACAGTGGCCAGGGCACAGAGACCTACGGAGAAGAGACAGTGGAGATGCCTTCAAGTCCCCCACTTCTCTGGTACACGGTGGGTGGGGAGAAAGAAGTTCTGAGTGGGTCTGCCTGGACACTAGCTGTGCAGAACATAATGAAAATAAACATCCAAAACCTATAGTATTTGTAAGGGTGGCAGAATGGGGAGAGAGGAAATTGTACAGAATTTGTCACAGAATGTAAATATTTGCTGCAGAATTTGGTCCATCCTATCACAGAAAACAGTAAGGCCCTGTCTCTAATAATTTTACTGTACATAAAATATTTTGTTACTGCTGCACATGGATTTTCCTACATCTGTTCTAACTTGTTTTTAGTATATTAAAATATTACAAGCTAATGTGGCTGTCTGTAATGCTGTAGTGTTTAAACATGTGTAAATTTTAATAAGTTGTGCACTAGGAACAACTTGCGATACATAAGCTGTTGCAGAAGGCAACAGAAGTGGTGTGAGGAAAACAGAAATACTTCTAATAAATGCAAGCACAAAATTATTTTCAGTTTACTAAGGTTTTGTCTACATGGGGAGCTATGTCAGAATAGCTAACCTGGTCAATTTACCCATGAAGACAAGTCCTAGATCTTACGTTTTTCTTCTTCAAATGGTAATGAATAGTGGTTAAAGGCAATGGCTCTTATGTTTCCCTCCATTTCTACCTGCAGCATGTTCTCCTCACCTCCTCCAGGGGGAGAAGCCCCTCCACATTCAGACCACAGAATTTGGCCTACGTGAAATAGTGGTGGAAGGGTGGAACTTAGCGCTGCTGCTCCACACCAGGCCATTACGAATAGCTTACCACGAGTTAATGCTACTCCAAATTACTTCACAGTCATAGCCAGAAGCAGCCAGTGGCTTTTGGGAGTCATGCTGTTGTGTTGTGCCTGTGTGAGCTGAGGGGCAATATGAACACTGGACTCCCTGGCCTGGGTTTCACAGAACTCTCTGGACTTTTTGTATTTGAGGACCCTGTACAGTCCACTGAACCAATCCTTTCTGAGAGGACCATGCAAAAGGAAACTCCACCAGATGAACCTCATGGCATACCCTGGTCCCATTCTTGCCCTCCTATGATGGAGAGGGCTTGATATGATTAACAGCCCTAATTTAACATACTAATGCCTCATGGTGATGCTGTAAAAAAAAAATCTTGGCTTAGTGGAGAGGGAGCCTTTCAACACAAGCTTTCCCGTGTGGATCAGTCCCAGGGTCAGTAGTATATGAAATTAACTGATATCAGTTTGGTGATCTATGTGAAACGAGTTGTTGGTCTTATTCCAGTTTCTTGTAGGCAAGTGGCTACAGTACTGGTCATACCTTGGCTGGCTGTGTTAGCAGAAAGGCTACGATAGACTAAGCCATGGGGACTGAACTATTGTCTTGCCATCAGAGGTTGTCAAGATGAAATCCTATTGGCAGGGCAAGGTGGGGAGATTTTCACTGATCCCACCATACCTGTTCTATGAATAGTTGCCCGTATGCTGCATGCATTTTGCGGCTGGATAGGTCAGTTTCCCATTTGGAGCAGAAATCCGTGACTCCTTCAGTTTATTTTCTTAGTTTGTTTTTATATAAAATGTATGTGAGTCCTGTTTCCTTGAAGGGGGTGGTCACAACAGCACCAAGCTGTTCCATGTTGCAGAAACCTCAGGTAAGGCCCCTCTGCCCATCTCTCAGGGCCTGGTCTACATACACAATTGCACTGGTTTCAATGAAGATGCAATATTAGACCAATTTAGTCAAACAAGTTCAATTTTGTGTGGACATACTTACATGGGTTTAGCTTGCCCCTTTAAATAACTTCTGTAGACAAGCAGAAGTTATTTATATCTTGTATATAGACAAGCCCCAGGACTCGCACACAACTCAAACAAATCAACTGCTTAACTACAGTCTGTTCCCCTTTTCACACACCCCTTTCCCCCCACAACCCCTGCACTTTGTCTTTGAAAAGCCTAGTCCACAGTGCACTTCAGACAAAAAGGTATGGAATGGTGGTCTGGCTATTAGTTCTCCCTTTGTACAGCTGTTCTGCAATATAAAGGAAGCTTATATAGGTCTAGCAGCCCAGACAAAAAGAGTTCTTTAACCCATGCAATACCCTTAACAGCTCTTTGAAGGTGGTTACTGTATGGCACCTTTAGCACCTTCTATAGAGTTTTGTCCTGGGTGCCGATATATCAGTGACTCCTAAAGTGCCAGCCATCACCACTTTTGCCATAAATGGGTGAATAAAGAATTTCAGTTTTCACTGCTGTCACTGATTTTTTTCAACAGCACTAAATTCACTTCTAAAATAGATAAAATACACCCTAGAAAATGCTCTTTTTGGTCTTCCCTATTTTGAATATCCATGCCAACAGACGATTCTTTGAAACCAATTTATCAATCGTATAGCTGTATCAGTTGCTATCTTTCATGGATTACCCGTTTTACACAAGGAGAGTCTATTGCATCAAATGAAATTTCAAAAGATACTAAAAATCATGGACTGAACAGAGACATTGGATTCATGGCTTACTACAACAATCTGTAACCCACTAACCCCCTCGTTTTGTCTTATGACTGCAGAGGTGTTTTTCTTCAAATGGTAATGAATAGTGGTTAAAGGCAATAGCTCTTATGTTTCCCTCCATTTCTATCTGCAGCATGTTATCCTCACCTCCTCCAGGGGAACCTGCAGAAGTCCCTCCACATTCAGACCACAGAAGTTGGCCCAAGTGAAATAATGGGCTATTCTACCTTGAATGGTCCCTATGATGGAGCGTACCAGGCCCTCTGAGACCCCCTGCTAGAGGCCTTGCAGTTACCACACCCTGCTCCAGAAAAGGAGCAGTGAAAGTGAGTCTTCCAGGCCTGCCTAGAAAGGCTGCAGGGAAGCAGCCAATCAGAGTGCAGCAGGCTCAGTTAAAAGGTGCTGCAAGGCCTGCGCAGATCAGTTCCTGACTAGGACCAGAAGGGTAATGAAGTCGTGGAAGATAGATGGGGGAGGGGGAGCTCTGCTCTGCTCAAGCAGGGATAGGATAGAAAAACTCTCCAGGCAGGGATGCTTGGGGAAGGCCTGTGCAAATAGGGAACAAGACAAATAGGACTTGTAACCTAAGGTAATGGGTGAAGGTGATGGGACCGAGTGGGAAGTGGCCCAGGGAATAGCAGCAACTAAGTAAAGGCAAGCAGTACAAGGTGGCTGTCTATAGGGTTCCTGGGTTGGGAGCCGGAGTACTTAGTGGGCCTGTGCCACTGCCCCTTCCTCCTCCCCCCCACCGACCCAGACACTGGGAGAAGTGACCTAAGCCACAAGAAGGGGATAGGACTTGGTACTAAAAGCCTGAGAAAGTGGCTAGAGTTTAAACAGGCCTAGTTCCTGGAGAGGGCCAATCATTCATTGAAGTTCCTGGAGAGGGCCAACAATTTATTGAAATTTGTTACCCTGGAATGGGAATGATGTTAAGAAGTAACCTGGCTGGAGAGCTCGGACACCACAGAATTGCTAACGTCACAGAATTGTGATGGAGAAGGCACTGGGTGGGTAGTGCTCTATAGCATGCTGGGAGAGACTTAAAGCTAGTCCAGAAGGGGCTGAGAATTGAGCCCAGAGGCAGGGACACAGATACCAACAAGGGCACAGTGATAGTCCTTGTAATTTTCACTCCATGTATCTGAAAAAGAGGTTTTTTTACCCATGAAACTTATGCCCAAATAAATCTGTTAGTGTTTGAAGTGCCACCGGACTCCTCGTTGTTCTTATTAGACCTCTGTTACCCCAGAAAGAGTTCATTCATTTTAGACTATGTGCTACTTAGCTGTAGGGCTGAGCCACTGATGATCCTGCTGACAAGGGCAACAGTCAACGGGGTGGGGTGAGGGAGTAGCGTGAGAGAAAGTGAGTGTGCAGGTTCACACCCAGCTGATGGGAGGCACTCACTAGAGGTGAGAGTTTCCCATCACAGTCCCTTACAATATGTGCTAACTACTTATGCTGAACAATCTGTTCCACCTTGCATTGTGTTGAGATGCCGGGATTACCTTTCCCAGAACTGGAGAAGAGCTCTGTGTGGCTTTAAAGAAGTTGTCCAGTAAAAGATATTCCCTCACCCACCTTATCTAATTACAAAGCACTGACACACAAATCATTTTTCTCTGCTTAAAAATTTGTAAAATAACAAAACATCCTTCTGTGATGGGGGAACACCCAGCACCCCCATGTTCATCCTTATAATATGATTGTGTGGTATCTAATGCCAAGTTTGTCATGGATGTCTTTGGAAGGCTCATGATGTATTGAGCATTGTTGTTATGGTAATGTTATAGTAATTGTTGTTATAGTAATATTATAGGTTGTGATTTCATGTATATAGTTATGTGGCTGAAAATGGCTTAAAGCAAGCCCAGGCAAAAATTCTCCAGAAGCAGAGGGGCAGTTCATACCTCATCAGGGCACGTATGGGACAAACCCAGCCCAGCCTCACAGGAACAAAGGACACTGGCCTAGTCACCAACAAAGGCTCTGTTGGACTCTCAAGTGGGTCACCCCCTTTCCTTTTGTCCATTTGGGACTGCGATTAGGTAATGCTAACCTGACTCTGAAGGCGGGGGGAGGCGCAAAGCCAAGAGGGAAGAAAGGACATGATAAAAGGGACAGATGTTTGCCATGCTCACCCTCTCTCTCCCACCTCCATCTACAGACATCACCACCAAGCAACTGAAGCGCTGATCAAAGCGGAGAGCCTGGCTGAAGGGCAACCAGCCAGCCTGGGGTGAGAAGCACCTAAGTTTGTAAGGGCACTGAAAGTGTTAAGATCAGATTAGAATGCGTTTTGCTTTTATTTCATAGAATCATAGAATATTAGAGTTGGAAGGGATCTCAGGAGGTCATCTAGTCCACCCCCCTGCTCAAAGTAGGACCAATCCCCACTTTTTGCCCCAAATCCCTAAATGGCCCCCTCAAGGATTGAACTCACAACCCTGGGTTTAGCAGGCCAATGCTCAAACCACTGAGCTATTCCTCCCCACATTTTGTTTGACCAAATCTGATTTGTTATGCTTTGACTTATAATAACTTAAAATCTATCTTTGTAGTTAATAAATCTGTTTGTTCTACCTGAAGCAGTGCATTTCGTTTGAAGTGTGTCAGAGACTCCCCTGGGGATAACAAGCCTGGTAATATCAATTTCTTTGTTAAATTGATGAACTCATATAAGCTTGCAGTGTACAGCAGGCATAACTGGACACTTCAAGATGGAGGTTTCCAGGGTTGTGTCTGGGACAGGAGATATTGGCTATTGTCATTTGGTTGCGAGTAGCTGGGAGCAGCTTACATGCCAGAGGCTGTGCGTGAACAGCCCAGGAGTGGGGGTTCTCACAGCAGAGCAGGGTAAGGCTGGCTCCTAGAGCCAAGGATTGGAGTGACCTAGAAGATCACCGGTCTGGATAACACTAGAGGGGAATGTCACACCTTCCCACTCCCTGCATGCAGCCCAAAGAAAATTCAAGCAGTCAAACAAAAAGAGTGGTTCATGAATGATTTTTTTCTTAGAATCATAGAAAATCAGGATTGGAAGGGACCTCAGGAGGTCATCTAGTCCAACCCCCTGCTCAAAGCAGGACCAATCCCCAGTTTTTGCCTCAGATCCCTAAATGGCCCCCCTCAAGGATTGAGCTCACAACCCTGGGTTTAGCAGGCCAATGCTCAAATCACTGAGCTATCCCTTCCCTTCCCCTCCCCTGAAGTACTTTTGATGGACACCCTGCTTTCTCTGACTGTACAAACCATGTTATTCACAATTATAAGGCTCCATTTATTTTCTGTTGCTCTCATATTAAGTCACTTAAATTTGTCCCCCTTGAAATTAGATTTAAAATTTAGGATACGTAGGTTTAAAATGTTGAAGGCTTTGAAATCTCTCTTCCTTCAGGAGCTCATTCATATATTCCCTTAAGTGTAACATTTCTGATCAACTGATGACTGTTAAGCTTTTATTCTGGAGTAGTGTCTCCACATGGGGAGCATCTATTCTGCAATAGCTATTGTGGAATATCCTATTCTGCAATAGTTATGCTAGTCAATTCCCCTGTTTAGATCAGGCCTTGAAATGTCTAGGATCAGGTGCCTCCTCCTAGCCATGGTTTTCTGGGAGTTGAGAATAAACAAAAATCTATTATGGCAGTTTAACTGACACTTCATAGACATTCCGTACCCACTGCTTCCACCTTCCCGCCCCTCTGCCTGCCCCCCACACATGCCCACTGGTGTACACAAGTAGATTCATTTGCATAATAGAATGTTGGCACAGGCTTTTTTGTATAAATGGGTGCTGGAGGGGCCAATGAATCTTGGAGAGGCTATGAGCATGTCTGCTCTGCAGCTGGGAGCTAGGGATAGAGAAACTCAAGCTAGCAGGGCTCGACCTCGCTCACTAAAAATAGCTGCGTGGATTTTGCAGTGCCAACAGAGACTCAGGCTAGTCATCTAAGCTGAGGCCTACCCAACCTCCTGAGCTTGGCTGACTAGTAGCCAGAGTCTCCACTGGTGCCGCAATGTGCACAATGCTATTTTTAGTATGCAAACCCTGCTAGTGAGAGTCTGCTTACCTGGGCTGGGAGGCTTGCTCCCAGCTGCAGGGTAGACATGCTCTATAAAAGGCCCGGGGTAAGGAGTGAGGAGGAGGAAACCCATTGGATACAGTTGTATGGGCATAGGGTGTCTCAGATGGAGGTGAGTCTTTTCTCATGAATCTGGGATTAGTTTTTTTCTGACTAAAGCTTGTGTGGGCTTTACATTGTCTTGAAAATATAAGCTTTAAAACAACTCTTTATGGACTCTTTATTTTGGAAGTCTAGCCTGAAGAGTGTAGACAAGAAAGAGAAAGGACTCTGGGTGGGGTCCAGTGATCTGAGTAAAACTGCCTGTCTGGGAGTTAGGGCACGTCTTCACTGGCAATGCTAAAGCATGTCTTGTGTAGTCGTGGCATAGCACTGGGAGAGAGCTTTCCCAGCGCTCTAAAAAAAACCACCCCTCTGAAGGGAATAGCTACCAGCGCTGGGAGGGTGCATTGTCTACACTGGCACTTCACAGCGTTGAAACTTGCAGTGCTCTGGAGTGTATTTTTTCACCCCTGAGCGACAAAGTTGAAGTGCCCGTGTAGACAAGCCCTTAGTTAGCATACAAGTGGTATATTGCAGGAGGCTGGCTGTTTGGCTTATTGCTTTTAGGGCCAGGGCGGGCTGCAACACTGCCTTCTCTCTCCATTGAGGGATCAAGTTGGTTCTCCGTGGTTCCAGGCAGTCTCTTTGACAGGACCAGGAGAGCATATTAGGCTGGAAATTATAGATCCAAAGGTGGTCAGGACTTTAGTCTGGGATACTGTCATGGCGTAACAGAAAACAGGGGTGGAACCTATAAAGACACTTCCTACACAACAGGGAGAGAACTAGAGCGAGCTAGGGGTGTGAAGTAGCTCTCCAGGAAATTATGAAAAAGTACTCCATTTTTGTTTCTCATGTAATTGGGTTCATCTTTAAAAGGACTTGGAGGCAGACCCATCTGGTGAGGGCTGAGCTATTTTCAGAGGACTTGGAAGTATCTGGCAAGGGGAGGTTTTTTCACTCAGTTATAAATATAATCCACGGGTATGGCTTTTATTTAGTTTGGTTTGTCACACACCTGTCCTTCCCTGGGGATGAATCCCTCAGCACGAGCAAGGATAAAATCAAACCCTCAAACTCTTTTGCTCATGTGAGTTAATTCTTATCTTTAAAGGAGTGATTATTTAGTTCTGGTCTTCTCTTACACATAAAAGGAAGAGGAAGCAGAGTTGCAGTGTGAGTTCCTACTCCAGTAGGATCAAAGAGGAGGTGGAAGTGATGTGATAGCATGGCTCTGATGATTGGAAGGAGGATTCGTGGGTCTTGAGAGTGTCCTTGGCTTCCATGGTATAGAGATTCCAGGATTTTCCTTCCTCTGATTGCCAGTTCAGATCTGTCAGTGCTGATGCCTTTGCCTTCTATGGTGCCTTCTTAAATGGCTGTATCTGATGAGGATTGGAGTTGGAACGAGAGTTGTGGTGTCTCAGTTCCAGAGGCTGTCTGAATTGGCCTCACCACCACAAAGAATGGACTTTGAAGCTCATCTGGGTAGCTCTTGGAATAGAGGAGCTACAACTCCAAAGGAGTCAATTTCTCCCTGTAATTCCCATAGGACTTTTGGTGCTAGGACACCACAGGGGAGGTGGGGATTTTACTAAGGTCTCTTCTCTGTCATCTTGGATAATGTGGCCTTTTAGCCTAGTTCCACTTGATCTCACAGGGAATAAGGATTCCTAGGAAGCAGGAGGCCACATCAGGAACTTTAGATCATCCTTCAGCTTGTCCCAAGAAGCTAAAAGAACAAGACAAGGTCCACTGCTTGCTCTCTATCATCTGCCAACTAATCACTCTCTTGTCTCAGCCATTAGCCCCTCAAAATGATATGCTATAAGAGGCAGTACACTTAGTCTGGTTCCTCCTGATCTGTCTACATGAAGTCCCAGGCAAACCAGTAAAATCAGTCAAAGGGAGAACACAAAGGGAAGAATTCCAAAGAGACTAGAGAAAAGGAAAAGAGAGTAAATACCTAAAAACTACCTAAAGTTTTCTCTCTTCAAGTCATTTACATTAAAAATATCTCAGCTATAAATTTAAGAGTAGGCTGCATTTGAACTTCACTGTTTTCTCAATAGACTAAATATGTGGAACTAATGTTAATATTTGGATTTTATGTACAGCTAAATCTGCTTCACTCTTGTGCTTTTATCTTTTGCAATAGATCTGTACAATCTTCAAAGTTTATTATTTGAGCTTTCACCTGAGCAAGCCTATTATATTTCAGGCAAAATGACAAGAGTACCACACACTCAGGAACACCAGAAACTTTATTTTTGATGGTGTATAGCTTGTTTTAATGTAAAGTGAGTGTATCATGCCCAGTCAATTTCTTTCAGTTGTAGGGAGCAGACAGATGAACCTAGGTCCTTCCTGTCTTTTCTTTGTTTCTCATTTAACATGCCTATATAACAAGCCCAGTTTTTAAATTTAGCTTTTAAGTTTTTCGCACTTCATCCACAACTTCCAAACTGATATTTGCAGGCTCATATTCAGGATCAGCAACAGCACCTTTGTTCCTACGTGTAAAACATGAAAATAACACTTTGAATGTAGTTCTGTGACTAGGCATTCAAGATATTATTTCAGGGTGTACCCAAAGTCTTACAACAGGACTTTTCCACCAGACTTAACTTTTGCCCCCATTCATTTGCTCTCATGAAAACCTTCTTGCTCCTTTTAACTTTCTCCAAAAATATACCAGAACAAATAATAGATGCTGTAGTTTTTAAATGTCTAAATGTACTCTGCTTTCAAGACAGTTTGTTTGCTTATCCTCATGATTCCCCCTAATTCTAGGAATTGGGGAAAGGGGAAAAGAACCTGTATTTTCATGGAAGCAAATTCTAGTTATAGCATATATTTTATGTTTATATGCCCTTCAGATACATTTTTTGGATGTACCAACTGGTTGATTACACATGGAATAACTAGACAGCACAAATGATTGCATCAGTCATTTATTTATTTTTCAGTTCTCTTTAGCTGACTGCAAATTACGTAGAAAATGCCTTACCCACCATTTGATCCATGAAGACTCACTCTAGTTACAAAAAGACCACAACTACTAATGGATGTTTTTCTCTCCAGGCACCGCACTGGTGTATGTTAACCGTCAAACTGGGAGGATGATCTAGTGGGGGGTGGGTCTGTCTTGGGTCTGGTACAATTCAATATTTTCATTAATGACTTTCCACAATGGAGTGAAGAATATGCTTACAAAATGTGTGGAAAACACTGATGGGATCCCCAGGGTACAATCTGGAACTGTGGGACCACTGTACTCCTTTAACTCTTTAGCCTGGGTTGTCTCTCATAAAGCTATGCTAGTGATAAGCAGCAACACCCCTTCAGGCACTGTGATCACTCAGCCATCAGCATGTGGAGCCCCACACCCAGCTGTATTACATGAATACTTCCTGAGCCACTCATGAATCATACAGAGAGAGGCACCAGCCAATCACCCCAGAAATATACCATCTTACATTGCTGAAGACTCCCTTGGGCAATGCAAGCTCATTAATTAATTTGCCACTTCAAAAGGAAAGTGGACATACCACCACCCTTTGTAAACTGAACTGAGATTCGCTAAGCACTTCAACCAAAACCACACTGTTTTAGGTAAAATATAAAACAGATTTATTAACTGCAGAAAGACAGATTTAAGTGATTATAAGTAGCAGGCATAGAGATCAAAATTGGCTACAGAAGAAATAAAAATAGAAAACACAGTCTAAATTCCAACTTTAACAGACTAAGCATGATTTGAATCAAGCAGTTTCTCATGCTAACAGATGTTACAGGCAGCTCACAATTCCTCAACACACAGACTGGACTGGTCCCTTCCTGGGACCAATCTCCCTAGTTCCAAGTCTTTGACTTCCAGATGATCTTCCAGGTGTTGAGATGGGGTGGGGGAGGGAGGTGTGAGAGGCCAAGTGATGATGTCACTGTCCCTCTTTTATACTTTCTTCCAGCTGCTGAAAAGATCCTTGCTGTGAAGTGGGAGTCAGGCAGTGCTCATTGTGTACATGCCTTCTCTAAGAAACCTCTGGGATAGTGGATTCTTCTTAATGGGCCATTAAGGCCTGTCTGGCGAGTGATGATCGCTCCTTTCTCCCTACCGAAAGGCCAGCTGTGGGCATCTCCCAACCTCACAACGTATCTCAGTAACACATATAGCAACACTTCATAACTTCACATACAATGACAATTCAACAGGATATTAATGTTCAACAAATTAAGACTTCTTAAATAATACCTCACAAGTCATACTTTGTACAAAACATATCATCATATGACTGTGGTGTATTTGGGGGTTCCAGGGTGTCACAGACACCAAGGTGGAAGGAGTTGCAAGAACTTGGAATGACAGAATTAGAATTCAAAAGGACCTTGATATATTGGAGAATTGGTCTGAAATCAACAAGATGAAGTTCAATTCAATTCCTGCCCTTAGGAAGGAAAAATCAAATGCACAAATACAAAATGGAGAAAAACTGACTAGGCAGCAGTACTGCTGAAAAGGATCTGGAGATTGCAGTGGATCACAAACTGAAGATAAGCCAACAGAGTGATTCAGTTTTGCAAAAGACTAATATAATTTGGGGATGTTTTAGCAGAAGCGTCATATGTAAGACATAGGAGGTAACTGTCCCTCTCTCCTTGGCATCAGCAAGGCCTTGCCTCAGCTGGAGTACTCTCTGTCCAGTTCTGGGCACCACACTTTAAGAAAGATGTGTACCAACTGAAAAGAGTCCGCAGGGGAGCAACGAAAATGATAAAAGATTTAGAAAAATCTGACCTACGAGGAAAGGTTAAAAAAGCTGGGTATGTTTAATACTGAGAAAAAAGACTGAGTGGGCCCCCGATAATAGTCTTCATATATTAAGGGCTGTTGTAAAGTGGACAGTGATCAATTGTTCTCCATGTCCACTGACGATAGGACAAGAAGGAATCCTCAATCTACAGCAAGGGAAAAAACTTTCTAACTATAAGTATAGTTAAGTACTGGAATAAGTTACCAAGGGAGGTTGTGGAATCCCCGTCATTGGAGATTTTAAAAAACAGGTTAGACAAACCCCTATTGGGGATGGTCTAGATTTGGCCTTGCCTCAGTGTGTGGGGGAATGGACTAGATCAGTGCTACTCAAAGTGGTGGTCCGCGAGCCATCGGCTGCTGGTCTGCGCACATATTGGAAAAAAAAATTGCCGGTCCCCAACATCAGATAGCTTGAGAAGCACTGGACTAGATGACCTCTCAGTGTCCCTTCCAGCCTCTATGAGTTATTCACCCTTTGTGGAAGGTGAATATCAAGACAGGCATCATGGGTGGAAGAGATGAGTCAAGGGTTACATGAGAAGAAATAATGTCAGATGTTTGCCGTGGCAGTTGTGTAGGGCGCAAAGGCCAGAACAAGAAGTTTGTATTTGATGTGGTGTGCCTTGGAGGGATTTAAAAATGGGGATGACATAGATAGTTGGGAGAGTATGACAGCTGGTCAAAAAATAGTAAAGATTTGTCATTAAACATTTTGAAATTTTAATTGTAGAATTTTCTCAAGGAAATGGTTTTTAATTCAGAATTTTTTTGTGAAAATTTTTATCAAATATTTGATTTATAAAACTTTCATGTTCTTACCCCCTCTTGCCTAATCCTTTTCTCCCCTTATTCCCTTTTTTCTTTTTTGCCACTGAAATAAGGAGTGGGAAAAACAAAAAAATGTAAAGGGTTTGGGGATTTAATAGAAAAAAAGATCATTTTTTTTTAAAAATGAAAATATTATGCTATTTATGTATTTAGGAAGAATTCACAGGTTTACAAGTCCTTGTCATGTAAATACCAGAATCAAAAGAATAATCATTACAACAGTGAACTTATGTTTAAAGAGATGTTATGCGGAAATACAGTAGTCAAATCTCTCTACTTAATGCAGTGTTACCATACTACAGAGTATTATAACACCTATGATATGTTGTTTTTAGTGATTTTATTACATTGAATGAAATCTCTGATTACACATTTTTAAACAGACCAGGCATGTTTATCAAAAGTTAATATTAAAAAACTGGACAGGTGTCCTCATGTTTTTGAAGGTGAATATACTTTGTCCAAGTACTGAATAGAAGGTAACCAATATCTAAGTCTCTATTTGTCCTCTGTCTGTTTTTCTGGCTGCGTAATTGGTATGCTTGTTTTTCCATAAAAACAATCTCCTGTATTTTTTAACTAAAAATGAAATTTCTAAACTTTTATTTTTGAAAAAAGGGCAATTTTTTTCATTGAAAAAATGTTGACCAACTGTAGTGAGTAAGAGAACTTTAGCAGCTGTGTTTTGGACAGACAGGAGAGGGCTATGGTGGCCATCAGGGAGGCTAGACATAAGGAGACTGCAGTAGTCAAGATGGAAGATTTTCAGGGCTTGGACAACTTCTTTTAGCCAGTGGGAAGAGAAGAAAAATCATATTGTGGCAGTAGAATGTTGGTATGTCTGAATGTGAGAAAAGGAAAGTCTAGGGTGACACTTCAGGTTGTGAGCCTGGACTCATATTGAAAAATAAAAAATACTAGTGTTTCTCTGGTATTTACTTTTTAAAGGTACAGAAGGTGAATTCCTGGTCCTTGAAATCAATGCGAATTTTGCCACTGACCTCAAATGTAGCCAGGATTTCCCAATAGTCTCCTCCCTGTGCAACATTTGTTAATTCCTTGCAAGAAATATGTGCAAGTTACTGCTATGACACGCATTGCTGGGCTACCTTTCAACTCTCCTTTGGCATCCGTGACAAAGCTCTGTCCTTGTCTCCAAAGGGTCCCGTGTTTCCTGGCGGATTTCACTAGCCTCAGAGGCTCACTGTGACCCTCCACGTAACCCTGCTCTCTCTAGAGACAAGGGTCACAGTCTACTGAGCCATTTTCATCATAAGCCAGCGAGGGAGGTGAGGAGAAGTTATCCCTCCTTGCACAGTCTCTGTTGTCTCCCAGTCTCAGTGATTAATTGGGGGCAAAGGTGGGGGGGGAGGGAGCCCAGGCCCACCCTCTACTCCGGGCTCCAGCCCAGGGACCCTAATAGTATCAGCTATGGTAGCTGACCTTTTAGAAACATAACATGTACAATTCCCTGGGCTACTTCCCCCACAGCAGCCCTCACTACCTCAAGCTCCACTTCACCCTTACCTCAGGGCCTCCTTCCTTGTGCCTGATAAGGTGTGTACTACTCAGCCTCTCCAACAGCACAACTTCATCCCACAGCTCCTAACATGCACACCCACCTGACTAACTGGGAGGCTTTTAACTAGTTTCAGCCAGCCCCTGATTGGCTTCAGGTATCCCAATCAACCTAGCCTTCTCCCTGCCTTCTGGAAAGTTCTTAATTGGCCCCAGGTGTCGTAACTGACCTGGGGCAGCTGCCATTTCACTTATCCTGGTACCAGGGATTTGTTTAGCCTGGAGCTAATATATCTATTTCCCACTACTTTTCCATAGCCATCTGGCCTTGTCCCGTCACACATCTTAATAGATATTGATTTATTCAGAGCAGACTATTTGTATGTTTCAGAATTTTGGGACAGATGCCCATCTCTTATATGCTGTGTATTTATCAGTAGATACAAGTGTCTATAGCATACCTCTCTTACATATGACACTAATTAACAAGAAGTAGCTGGGATAATGGTCACTCTGTATGTTTCCATTACCGTATTTGTTCTTTTAAGGAATGAATATACAAGTAATAGAATTTGAATATTCTGTATGTATCCCAAAATATTTATTTTATCATTTGAAAATGCACTGATGTTTTTTTCGATAGATGTTATTTACTGAGTTCCATCAGTGATCTTGGTGATGTACAAACCATACAGGAATACACTGTGTCTGCCCCAAGAGCCACCAACACAAAATAATTCAGATGTAGTTCACCAGACGAAGTCATATTTCAAAGGTCAGTAAAATTTTTTTCTTATGTTATTTTTAGGGCTGTTGATTAATCACAGTTAACTCATGCAATTAACTCAAAAATTAATAAAAAGAAAAGGAGTACTTGTGGCACCTTAGAGACTAACCAATTTATTTGAGCATAAGCTTTCGTGAGCTATAGCAGCTCTCTTCATCCGATGAAGTGAGCTGTAGCTCACGAAAGCTTATGCTCAAATAAATTGGTTAGTCTCTAAGGTGCCACAAGTACTCCTTTTCTTTTTGCGAATACAGACTAACACGGCTGTTACTCTGAAACCTGTCAAAAATTAATCATGATTTAAAAAGTTAATTTATTTTAGATAGTAACACTCTGTGGATAAGTCCAGAATCTTTATGATCTGTTATTTGAGTATTAATGTCTTATGACACAACAGTGTTAACTTCAACATTTATTATTTTTCATATTGCTTAGAATGATGCACAGATTGAATTGTCTTAATCTTTGTCAATGCTGATGATAGATATTGCATTTTTAAAATTTACAGTAGCATGATCCACTCCATGCTCTTTGATACATTTGTCATACTTGTTTATCAAAATAAACAAAGACTTTTTAAAAAGTACAAAAGATCCGACTAGCTAGGACAATATTTAGGGCTGTCGATTAATCGCAGTTAACTCACATGATTAACCCCCCCAAATTAATTGTGATTAATCTCACTGTTAAACAATAGAATACCAATTGAAATTTATTAAATATTTATGGATGTTTTTCTACATTTTCAAATATATCTATTTCAATTACAACACAGAATACAAAGAGTACAGTGCTCACTTTATCATTTTTACAGTGCAAATATTTGTAATAAAAAATAATATAAAGAAACAGTATTTTTCAATTCATCTCATAGAAGTATTGTAGTGCAATCTCTTTATCATGAAAGTGCAAGTTACAAATGTAGGTTTTTTGGTGACAAAACTGCACTAAAAAACAAAACAATGTAAAACTTTAGAACCTACAAGTCCACTCAGTCCGACTTCTCATTCAGCCAATCATGGAGAGAAACAAGTTTGTTTACATTTACAGGAGATAATGCTGCCCACTTTTAATTACGTCACCTGAAAGTGAGATCAGGCATTCGCATGGCACTGATGTAGCTAGTGTTGCAAGATATTTACATGCCAGATGCACTAAAGATTCATATGCCTCTTCATGCTTTGGCGATTGTTCTAGAGGACATGCTTCCATGATGACTCTTGTTAAAAAAATAATGCATGAATTACATTTGTGACTGAACTCCTTGGCAGAGAATTGTATGTCTCCTGCTGTTTTACCCACATTCTGCCATATATAACATGTTATAGCACTCTCGGATGATGACCCAGCACATGTTCATTTTAAGAACACATTCACTGCAAATTTGAAAAAATGCGAAGAAGATACCAATGTGAAATTTCTAAAGGTAGCTACAGCACTCAAGCCAAGATTTAAGAACCTGAAGTGCCTTTCAAAATCTGATAAGGACGAGGTGTGGAGCATGCTTTCAGAAGTCTTAAAAAAACAACACTCTGATGCGAAAACTACAGAACCCAAACCACCAAAAAAGAAAATCAACCTTCTGCTGGTGGCATCTGACTCTGATGATGACAATGAACATGTGTTGGTCGCACTGCTTTGGATCATATTGAGCAGAACCCGTCATCAGCATGTCCTCTAGAATTGTGGTTGAAGCATCAAAAGACATATGAATCTTTAGCGCATCTGGCATGTAAATATCTTGTGACGCCCAGCTAAAACAATGCAATGCCAAACGCTTGTTCTCGCTTTCAGGTGACACTGTAAACAAGAAACAGGCAGGATTATCTTCTGCAAATGTAAACAAACTTGTTTGTCTGAGCGATTGGCTGAACAAGAAGTAGGACTGATTGTACTTGTGGGCTCTAAAGTTTTACATTGTTTTATTTTTGAATGCAGGATTTTTTTTATGTAATTCTATATTTGTAAGTTCAACTTTCATGTAAAGAGATTGTACTACAGTACTGGTATTAGGTGAACTGAAAAATACTATTTCTTTTGGTTTTTACAGTACAAATATTTTAAATAAAAAAATAAAGTGAACACTGTACACTTTGTATTGTGTTGTAATTGAAATCAATGCACTTGAAAATGTAGAAAACATCCCAAAATATTTAAATAAATGGTATTCTATTATTGTTTAATTGCACGATTACATTTTTTAATTGCTTGACAGCCCTACTTATTTTATACAAAATGCTTACATTGGTAGATTATTGTTGTCTACAATTTACAATTGGAAAGAAAAGACAAACAGATGGAATAGACTTGATACTAGCAGAAGTTAATATATCTAACACTAAGTTCCACCACCAGAAGATGACAAATGGTGTTGCTGTCAGCAACACCTAATTCTTACTAACATTAGTTACTAGAGTTGCCTAATACTGTACTTGTAAGAGCTTCTTGCATCTAATATTAGTAGCACTACTTATGATTCACAGTGGCGGCATGCCATACTATTCCAGGAGGCCAAAAATCATTCGATGTTAGAGTGATATTGCTCAAGTAGGGTGCAATCCTGCAAACTCAAAGCTTGAAAGTGAACTGGTTGAAATTCAGAACTACTTTTCCTCTCAATATAATTAGCTTTTCTAATCTCTGATAACCAACCAACTTGTTCCCTGTTATTGTAGATTAACAGCAGTTTCAGGACTCCCCACCCAATATTTGTAGAACCCCTTTCTGTAGCACTCTTGGACTCTATGATTTTGGTAAAAAGAACAGAATAATATAATCAGTCTTGAGATTAGTGATGGTTAATATGTAAGTATTACCTGAACATTTTTTATCATCTATATGTGACTTTGGGCTTTTAAACTTTTACAGGAGAGCCTGCAAGAAAACTTTCAGAAGGGCTGTCTCCTTCAGAGCCTAAGAGCAACAACTTAATTTCAACTGAAACCACTCTTAGCAGTGAACAAAAAATAACAAATTTTGAGGAAGACTGATTTTAACCAGAACAAATGTCACCGACATCATCAGACAAGTCCAGAGTTCTCCAGACAAGTCCAATGAGAGTGAAACTAACATATATGCACATTGTATGCAATTGTAAACATCTCTGCAAAATACAACAAAATCCTTCATTAAATATAATGAGAATCTTAGAACAGTTTTTAAAAGGTAATTTAAGATAACATAGTTCTGCCTGTGGCTAGCCTAAAGAACAAGCTGACACTTGAGGGCATTAAAAAGAATGTAAATTGATAATCCAGTCCCATTAATGAAAAACAATGTGACATTTGTGTGTCAGTTAAAACATTTTTCTCACATTGAGCAGTAACTTAATTTTCTAATTACTGTACCTTTTGGGAAGTAAGAGGGGAAACTGGATACTAGTGTTTATATACAGAATTCTGTGCTTTAGTGTTTTGTGACATTGGTATGATACATACTCTCAAGATTTCTTATTCCAGTCAATTCTGTCACTGCCACTTTGAATGAAACAAACAGCTGACCTTGTTACCAGTGTGCACAGCCCAGCTTGCACAGCACAGAACAGTGCTTATTAGGTCAATAACAATACCTTACTGACATGGTTTTACCTGAAAAAAAATCATCATTGGGGAGAATTGTTTGTTTTTGGACAAGTTTGTTTCCTTTCCAAAATGCTTTTCCTGGTTGATTACAGAACTGTTTGCCCCAAGGGAGCGAATTCTCTGCCTAAAGCACTCACCAGGGGAGCATGCTGAGGCTCTGTTGCCACTAGCCTGCTGAGCGGTCTCTCCCTGCGCAAGACGGAGCAGCAGTGTCTGACACAACCACCTCACATTGGGGGGAGGTTTTCACCCCACATTCCTCACCCCACTTGTGTGAGATCCCTCATGCAGGGCCGAATTAACCTTTTGTGGGCCCTCATGGGGAACGACTGTAAAAGACAGGAGATTGACACAGAAGTTGTCTTTGACATAGCACACAGCGGCACAGGCTTTATTTACAAAATGTACAAGTTTAAGTTGAAGATGGCTGCCAATAGGGTACTAGCAATGATAGCCCTAAGGCAAAAGGAATACACACAAGTGTACATAAAATAAATTATTAAAAAAATACAAAATAAAGCACAGTAAAAACAGCTAACAAAAGTCAAAGCTGGCCAAAACACCAGCCATGTGCTGCACCCCTAAAAAGGAACCTTCACACTCTCTCACCCTTCTCATTTCTCATATGAATACCAGGGCTTGAATTAAATTTTTGTATGAAAGTGGGGCAGATTTAAAACATTTTAAAAATAAAAAGTATGAAAAACTTTAATACATTTTATTTACAGCATCATTCATACTAGCTTTGCTTGTCCTTTCCTGCAGGCAGAGGTACAAAAACTAGGACCAGAACCAGCTGTGCCACCCAAAGACTGGGCCAACCCTCCAAATCGGACCAGGCCAAAAGCCATCCCCAGAATGACCTCCCAAACCAGACCCACATCCCTCCCCAGAACGACCCTCCCCCCTCCCTTCCCCACCAGAACTGGACCATACCCGTATCCCTCCTCAGACCAAAACCCACAAACTGGACCAGATCCCCTTCCAGCCCGAATCGGATCAGAGCCCTCTGTGAACCAACTCTTCTAGACCTAAATCTCCCCCTTGCCTACCAGAACATGGCTCCTCTTGAACCTCTATTTGTCAACTGGACCCCTCACCCTGATCCAGGGGAAGGGTGGAGGGAGGGGGCACAGCCATGGCAGCAGCTCCAGGGGGAGGGCCTTGGAGTCATGATCTGCATCCCACAGCCACAAAGTGGAGCCCAGTGCCTGAGGGAGTTGTGCCCTGGATAGCAGAACTCAGGCCCCGCAGAACAGCACCCCCAGGACTTGGGGTGCGGCTACCTGAGGCCAGGGAGTTCTGGCACAGTCCCCTCCCTCCTGGCTGCAGTGTGCCAACTCCAGCTATGTGTCATCTGCAGGCAGCTCCATGGGCCTGCCCGAGCCTGAGTGCTGGCCTCTGCCAAGCTCGCCCTGTACATGGAAACGGAGGGTTTATAGGTTCCCTCCGAGTGTGAGGCCCAGCACCACTGTAAAACCAGTAGGGCCCTCATGTGACCATGTTGTGCCACTAGCACGGTCCTCTGGGTCTGAGCAGAGCTGGGAAACTTGAAGGACCGGCCACAGCCATGCCCCACACCTGCTGGGCTGTCCTCGCCAGGGCCCACAGAGTAGCATGTGTTTGCTGAGTCCCTGCTGGGTGGGTTGAGCCAGGCAATGCCCTGAGGGTGGCTGATGGGTAGTGGTGAGAGCCACTGAATCAAACTACAAACTCTATATGATGGAGACCAGTTCAAGCCAGGGGGTGTGGTGTGGCAGCACCACCAGTTCCAGCACTTCCGCTGAGGGACCCTTCCTCCCTAGGTTACGCCCTGGCTACGTGAGGCAACAAACAGACCTCGCTGTGCCTTGCGCTAAACTCAGGCAGCAACTTCGGCTCCCTTACCCGAGCGAGCGCCTCCCCCCAGGGGCTGGGCCCAGTTGCCTCCACCCTCCCTCCGCTGCGCTGGCAGGCCGCGGCCCCAAGCCCCGATGTCCTTCCTTCCCACGCTCCGAGCCCAGGCGCCCCGCAGGCGCCGCGCGCACATCTCGAGCGCCCCACAAGGCCGCGCTGACCCACATCTACCCGCGCTGAGCGCGTGCCCAGCCCCGCCCCGGGCTGGGTGACGGGGAGGGGGTGGGGTGAGACAGGCAGGGCCGGGCATGCGCGCCACCTTGTTTACCCGCTCGCAGCCTGGCGGGGAGAGGAGCGCAGGAGCCTCCCCGGCCCGGCCGGCAGATGTCGCCCCACGCCCAGGATAGCCGGCCTCGCTCAGTGGCCGCCAGGTGGCGCCTGCGCCCTCCATTCGCTTGCGAGCCGCCGAGCAGCGAACACCCCAAACAATCCCCTGCGCCGCCGCCAAATTAAATAACCTGCCCGCTCCTACCGCCGTTTGTAAACCCCTCCGCTGCGGAGCTTCCGCGCCGGGCGCACGCATCCCGCAACCGGGCCGGGGGGGGGGCAGGAACGGAGCCGCGGGTTTGGGCCTCCGAGCTGCCTGCGCCGACACTGGGCAAGGTAAGTTAGAAAATGGCGGCGAAGCTTCTGGAAGTTTGGAGGGGGGACTCGGGGGCCGTGTGCGGCGATGGGGCGAGGCCAGGCCGGGGCCCTCGGGGACGGAGCGGGGCGCCGGGCCGGTTGGCCACAGGACTTACAGTGCAGCCAAGATGGAGGACGCGGGGCCGAGCCGAGAAAACACTCCAGCCCCCTCGCTCCCCCACCCCCTCTTCCCAGCGCTCCTCGGCGGGGAGGGGGAGAGAGAGGGCTCCGAAAGCGGCCTCGCTGCCCGCCCGCCCTAGGGGAGCCCCCTTCCTTCTCCCCCTCCTCGGCCGCAGGCGGTCCGGGCCCAGCGCTCCGCGAGCTAAAATGGAGAACCTCCTCTTCCTCCTCCCCCTTCTCCAGAGCCGAGCAGGGGCTGCTGGCAAGATGGAGGACTCGGGCATTGTGTGTGTGTGCGCGCGGGGAGAGCCGGGCCGGGCAGGTCTGCTCGAGGGGAGGGGAACGGAGCCGCCGCGGGGCGAGGGGGAGCCCTGCTCGATGCCCAACTCGGGGACGGCAGCGCACCGAGGGGGCGGCCCGGCGCGCACGAGAAAATGGTGGGGCGGCCACTTCTGCCCCGGGGTCGTGCGTCTTGGAGAGTGGCTGGGGTAGGGGCTTCCGTGCCTGATAGGCCCCCGCAAACAACAATTGGGGGGGCATGCCCCCCCAGTTACTGGTACCCCCCAACTGACTCCCCCGGGGGCCGGTCCCCTCCCTGCACGGCACTTTGGGGAGGAATGGAGGAAGCGCCGTTTCCCCTTTCGGACAGGAATGAAGCCGTGGGGTCTGACCTCCTCCCGCCCCGAAGGAGTTGAGGAGGGAGCGAGCAGGGCCTGTGCGGAGTGAGTCTCGGGAAGCGGGGCTCCTGTGCTCCCTTTCCCCATCACTTGTTCGAGGGGCTTGCCCGCCCCCCGCAGGAGGTTTTGGAGGCAGTTTCAGTTCAGTTTTGGAAAAGAAGGGCCATTGCAAACTTGTCCCGGGGGCGCTTGGTGTTGGGAGCCGCGTGTTGCTGGAGCCCTGCTGGGCCCGAGCCGGCTATGATGGGGGAGGGGAAGAGAAGGAGGAAGAAAGCTGATTACAGGGGGTTTTGGCGCCACTTTTGTTTTAGACAGCTTTGCCCAGAGCCCCCTCCTTCTCGACATGCACACTGAACTGAGCTGAACCCTGCCCAGGTAGGAGGAAGCAGCTTTCCGAGCTTTTTTGCTTTCTGGACTCTCTTGTGTACACGCATGCAGACGTCTTTAGGGACTCGTTGGCAGAGATGAGTGAGGCGGGGTGGAAGGGCAGGGTACGGTGGCATCAAGTTAGTTCCGCTGAACTTGGAAGCTTGTTTTCTTATTCTTTTAGATCAACGTAAACACAACGCTTGCTTCTGGTATATATGTGTGTGTGTGGTGGTGCTGGTGCCCTCGCTGTCTGTGTGGTCTGCTCCTTGCTTCCTTCTTCTCCAAGTAGTGGTGTTGTAGGGGATACTTGCTTTCTCTGAAAATACCTGGGAGGACTGGCTGGTTGATTCCTCCCCCGGGCCAGCAGTGGCAATTGAATGGCTGTTTTTCTTTTTTCGAATCAATTACTTTGTGTTCCTACAAGATTATGCATTAAGCTGTTACAAACTTTTCTGTAAGAGTTGCGGAATGATTTAATTCCCAGTTTTTAATAGCTTCCTGGCTGTTCGGGTTTAAAACTCTTCTATTTCCCCTTTCAGCTTTGTAAACACAGACGATGGCTTGTTCAGGGGTGTTGCCTCCCCTTGTGCTCCCTGCAGCCACACCCTATGTTCGTGTTTTTGGACCTGGTCTCATTAGCAGCTTGATCTGGTGACTCAGCCCTTCTTTCTGTCCCCTGTCAGGTGTAGGGTTGAGACAAGAGGTTCCTTTGCCCTGTGAGGCTGTAAGGAGGGGTTCCTGGAGGTAGCCTGGAGCGGTTCAAAACCTTGCTTTTCTCTGTCGTCGTCGCCCTCCTTCAGGGGAGGAGGGGCTGTGTCAGCGCCGTGGCTCTTAACAGGGGTGGGGAGTCGGGTTACCGAAGTGCGTCACACACCGCTCTAATGGGGCCTGCTGGAGAGCTGGTTGTGTTTGTTCATGTCCTCGGAGCACTCACCCGCCTCCCCTTTCTCATTCTTCCCATTGGTCATCCGCACACGGAGAAGGAGGTGGCCTGCTTGCTCTCCCCTGGGGCGAGAGTACACTACAGCGGGTTTAGTGAACTTGGGCTCTAGGCTTCACAAACACATGCTGATGTGCGGCACAGCAAAGCGTTCAGCTCTGTAGCTACATTAGAAAGTATGGGCTCAGAGCTGGTGCTGTTTGCAATATGTCTGAAGTGCACACAGTTGAGAAATCTAGGAAGAATGTGCTTCATTAAATAAACTTCGTGTTCGTGCTTTGGATCCCTGGAATGAACACAGTTGATATCATATACTAATAGAAATTAGAACTGGAAAACTCCTCTTAGGTCCGCTCCCTGGAGGCCAGTGCTGGATTGTTTTTTACACCACCTACTTGAGTGTTTTGTCCAGTCTTGTTTTAAAAGATTGGTGACTGGGTCTTCCATCCCTTCCCTTAATAGATTATTCCACAATATAATAGACTTAATTGTTACAGAATCTTATTAATAATTATCCTAAAATTTTCCATTGTTCGGTTTCATCCTACTCCTTCTAATTTTCACCCTTGGCCCAGCAGAAAGTTATTTCTTTAAAGTCCTCCTTAACCTGGATGCCTTTCATTCTTTTTGGAATTCTTTCCCAGTGATATACCTCAATATCAGAAAAAGTATCTGGAACTCTGCGTAGTATTGTGTGTAGTCTCGGTGGTGTATTGATGATGATTAACGCTTGTAGTGTTTTACAAGCACTAACTGACTTTCATGCTAGTCCTGTGACATAGTTTCTTTCCCTGTGATTGTACAGATAACTGTCATGATACTCTGCTGGGGACTCATAATACCAATTAATACTTTTTTTTTCTGGGGGGGGGGGTGGTAGTCAACAATTAGTGTATGTCTGTGGAGACTGTTGGTATAACTATTTTGGAGTAGTAATGACGGCATAACCCTGTAGTGTGTAAACGAAGCCTACACTGACAGATGGGGGTTTTCCATGGGTGTAGGAACACTACTCTGAACAAAGTTTGCTCTGGTCAGTGTAGCTTTCATTCATCAATATGACTATGTGTCCATTGGGACTTAGTTCAACATAGGTATGTTGATCAGAAATGTGTGGTTTTCACACCCCTGTCTGATGTAGCTATGTCAATCCAAATGTAAGTATAGACCAAGCCTCAGTAACAACATTCCTTGCTTCTCTTCCTTAGTTTGAAAATCAAAAATAAAAATCAAAATGCAACTATTTGTGATATATCATCCAATAGGTTAGTAGTCAGATTTATCATACTCCACTGCTCGCAGTGCGCGCAAGGTTTGGGCTGGTTGTGGTGGTTGAAGACTCATGGGGATTGTAGACACGCAACTGTTTGGAGGGATAAAACTAAGATGGACGCTTCAAAATTATCATGCCAAAGAGATGACTGGAAATAATTCCTTTTCCTTAACAGATAATTTGTGCTCCCTCCCCCCTGTAGCTGTTGAGAGTGGAAACACCAATGTTGTGTGCTGCACGTGGTATAAGCATGATTTGGGGAGCTTATGAAGTTGATGCATGCTTTCTTTGTATTAAGTCCAACTCTGTGAGTGCTCTCTGTCCCTTAGTAGTAGGGATTAGGGTCTGGGGTTTATTGATCTGTGTCTACAGGGATCCATCATGAATCCCATTCCAGTGTAGTGAGTTTACAAGTAAAATTAAGGATATTCCAGGCCCAAGTCTAGAGTAGAGTGGTTGAGATTTTTCACAAAACAGTTTGTTGGAAAATGCTGAGTAATCAAAACTAATTTTTGGGGGGGACGCCATGGGTGCTACTGCTGCAGAGCTATGGTGCTATAGCTGACTGCTTTAGTACTGTAGTGTAGATGCTTTCTACAGCAACAGAAGGGGTTTTTCTGTTGACTTAGCTTCATCTTCGCCAGGAGTTAGGTCAGCATAACTACAGCACTCGGGGTGTAAATTCTTCAGCTTTGCTGCCTTAACTTTAAATGTAGATCAAGCTGGAGAGAGTGAGACCTTACCCATCCCCCAGAATAGCTAATAGCCCAGTAATTAGGATGCTAACTGGGTGGGAGACCCAGGTTCAAGTTGCTGCTCTGCCCGATTCAAAGGAATTTGAACCTGGGTCTCCCAAATGAATGCCCCAACTGTGGATTATTGGCTGTTTTGGGGCAGGTGTCTCAGTTTTCAATGATCATTTTTAAAAGTTCTTGGTTTTCTCCCAGTGTTGAATGAGAAAATATTTTGAAATCTCAAGGTTTTATGGGACAGGAAAACTGTTTCGTTCCCAGCTCTAGTCTAGAGTAGTGACCAGGGGACCACTCTGCTACTGTTCAGGGACCAAGCAGGGGTTCCCATAAGAATTCCTGAACTCACAGACACCTGCTCACACTGTGCACTGGGGGCAGGGTTTGGGCTGTAGACAGTTGAAATCTGCTTCAGGCTATCTACAGATTCAGGAAGACAACATGGCATACACTGTTCATGTTCAGAAGATTATATTGCAGCTATAAATGACAATTTCAATTCTACAGAAATTAGTGTTGTAAGCCCCATCTCCTTTAAACACCAGGTTAAGTTTGCTACTTGCTGTTTGCAATTGGAGAGTGGATTTATCAGTTTTGTTTGCTAGGTGTATTCCAGTTGTTTTGCTGTAACTAAGGACGCAGTGATGCTTTAAAAGGAATAGTGATATTTGGGAGAACTTACAGGAAAAAAAGATGGCTTTTATAATGTTTTATTAAAAATATTGAATGTAACCTCTTGGCAGTGAAAAAGGAATCTATTGATGTTCTGTAAAACCAAAGAACATTCCCTTTTCCAAACATGAAACTTTAGTTAGTAAATGATTGGCTTAGCTCAACAAGTTCCACAGTGCTTTTTCATAGTTAAATCATCTCAGTACAGCTGTGTTCTTATAAATTAAAATATTGAGCTTATTAAATGCAGAAATGCATTTATGTTTAACTTGCAAAAGAGATGTGAAACCATGTAACTCATTAAATGGCATTTTATTTTCTAAGAGTTTCTGTAATACTGTATCTTACAAACATTAGCTGAATCACTTTAAAACTAGTGTAAATAGAAGTTTAGACTGCTTTTATCTATTGGAGATTACATGGTTTTTCCATAGTCTCCTATAGAAAATAGCTGTAGGGTGTTACCCTTTTGGAGATAAGTACTCTTATTCATGGAAGAGACTATATTAAACTTGATCAGATTACAAAATATCGATTGTAATATTTTCTGATGTGTCAGAATACATTTTCATTTTTATGTGACTTCTCTTTTAGTCACTATGATTCAGGTGCAGTATGACCTTAAAGAATCTTGACTGGGTTACCTGTAATCATGGTAGTTCAGTGTTACTTTCTGTATCAATATTAGGCAAATTTCACAGCATAGTATAAAATTTGACTCTCTGGAAGTTATGCCTGACCATGCAACCCATTTCTAGTTACATGAATCCATGGGAGCTTGTACAATATCCCAGCCTCTGATTTTTTTTTTTTTTTTTGGCTAAAAAAACTCACTTTAAATTTGTTAAATGTTTTCTTGTCTGTTTTTATTTTTGCCTGTAACATGATGACTTGAATGCTGTACCTGATTCCTTCCAAAAGTTCAGGGGGTATTTTAGGCATCAATGCACAGAACACTTTTGACTTTGGTGAAAATTGTAAAAAATGAAAGGGGAAAATGGGGGACACACAGAGCCCCTGGCATCTGGTTAGCAGAACCAGCAACTTCAGCCACATCTGTAATTGTCTGTAGATCAAAGAATCTCTTGATGTCAGCCAATAATAAATTCTAGCATAATAACATCCTTCATCTCAGCCCTGCTCATCCTCCTAATACAGCTTTAAATGTTGACAACATGAAAAACGTCTGTCCCAGACAGAAAGAAAACAAATTGAGACGGGGGAAATGGGAGCACACACAGAGCCCCTGGCAGGGGTGGGGGCACACACACTTGCTGGTGGGGATGAAGAAAGGGGAACCCTAGTATGGTGGGGGGGTGGAGAAAGGGGACCATAGTAAGAGGGAAAGGGTACATGGGAAACACAGAGACCCTGATGTGATGGAGCGGGAAATGGGGTATGTGCACATAGAGCCCCTGCCGTGGTGGGGAAGGGGGGAAGGAGGCAGCACGCAGAACCACAGAACAGGGGATAATGTGGTATGCTAGTATGGGGTGAAGGGAGCACACAGAGCCCTGTCATAAGGGGAATGGGGGACAGTGACGTGGCATGGGGGGAATGGAGGGAGGACATTCAGAACCCCTGAAATGAGGGGCAGAGGGTAAGGAGGGATTGCAGAGAATCCCTAAAAAAGAAGGGAATGGGAGAGTAGCACACAGGGGGCTCCTTGGAAGCAGTGGAGGAATGCAGGGAGTCCCTGGTGTGTGCGGTATACTTGGTCTACAGAAGCAATAGAAAATGCAATCTTCTTGTTGATCTTACTGGAGCAGGAGCTATAGTTAAGGTTGCCTAAGTGCTTCTATTCCAAAAGACTCATTTCAGTTGCTTATACCTTTATTAAACTTTTTGGGTACCATTGTCAGAGTCTAAGGATATGTCTACACTACCACTTATGTCAGCAAAATGTATGTTATTCAGGGGTATGAATATATCACCCCCAAGTAACATAAGTTACACTGGCACAAGTGGTAGTGAGCACAGTGCTATATCGGTGGGAGAGCTTCTCCTGCCAACATAGCTACTGCCGCTTTTTGGGGGTGAATTAATTAGGTTGATGAGAGAGCTCTCTCACGTTGGTATAGAGCAGCTACAGGAGAGATCATACAGCGGCACAACTGCATTTGTACAGCTGCACCACTGTAAGCTCTCTAGTGTAGATGTAGCCTAAGATCTCTCTTACAATCATTTCTCTTCTTGGTTTGTATGTAGTTCGTTTGTCTTTACAAAGTTTGAACAAAATAATGGTTCATTGGGTACAAAGAGTGAGAGGGAAAAAATACCCTAGCCATTATCTCTGTCTGCAGCTTTTTATCAGCTTTAACATCTTTCTAGTTTGGGGGACAGCTTTGAAGCTTGACATGATAGTAACAAGTTTTTGGACATTTGCCTTTTGGTGATCTATTTTGATTCCGCAGAATTGAGAGTTTAAAACCTACTTTTGCACATGTATGTAATTGTTTTAACTAAAAAGAAAAGGAGTACTAGTGGCACCTTAGAGACTAATTGATGCATCCGTTGAAGTGAGCTGTAGCTCACGAAAGCTTATGCTCAAATAAATTGGTTAGTCTCTAAGGTGCCACTAGTACTCCTTTTCTTTTTGTGAATACAGACTAACACGGCTTCTACTCTGAAACCCGTTTTAACTAAGTTGGTGTTGTGAGTGACTGACATTGGTGGGACCACTGTTGTAGTGCAGACACTGACAGAGTGATGCCTTACATCAACCTAACTATTGTATAGACCAGGCTGAAGGTTTTTAAAAATCTTTTAAGATGCGAGAAATCTTTTGATTTGATTTTGGAAGAGTACTTACGAAATAAGGTAGGGTTTTGAAGAAGCCCTGCTTCATTTAGTGTACCGCATCCAAATTTAGGGTCAAGTCCAACTCCTGTTAAAGTCAGTAGGTTTCTGCCGTAGCCATTCTTATTGAATATGTATTATGAAAAATTGTTTTGTTCTTGCCTTGTAAATTATTCTATATTATAAAATTTCTTAGTTTTTGTTTTTTAAATAATTGAAATCATACTTTTTTCATACTTATCTAATTCAGCGTGCAAGTTGGAGGGTGCACAGTGAATGAGGCAGGAATACACTGATAATGTCCTTTGTCCCCATTAATAGCTCCTCCCACCAGTACTGTGTGTCAGAGAGAGATGCCAGTAGTACATTGCTGGAAATTGGTACACAAAGGTTACATTCAAAAAGCCTTCAAGCAGCTAATGAAGAACTTGAATTTGGAAAGTCTGTGTCACCAATAGTATTCAGATGAATTAAAAGGATATTAGAGTATCAAAGTCAAGCACTCATAGTCAGGTAATGCCAAAAATAAAGATTGCCTGCATAATCTGAACTCCACTCCTCTGCTCCCCTTCCATTTTGGAAGCATGTGAATATTGAATTTAAAAGACTGTCATGATAGTATTAGATCCTGATGCAGACTCAGGGCCCTAAGGGCTATATTAGTGGATCCATGATGTGGGCTCAGGACTAATATTCTTGGGGAATCCCCCTTTTTTAAATTAAGTGGCTTTTGGATTGGGAACTGTTATTGAAGGAGCAACTGAAATTGTGTTTCAGGAAGAGAGTGGGACAAAGGGTCCATGTAGTCTAGGGAACCTTAAATATGTTAGGAAAAACCCATATATTAATACTCAGAAAACTTGGTTGATAAACAGGTGCGGTTAGTGCACACACAACTTGCCTGACACAAACCCATAATAGCAAGGAAATGAAAAGTTAAGCCACCCCTCAGTGCGTACCTTACCATTACCAAAATTGATGTACAACAGATCATGCACAACCATAACTTTTCACCCTTTACTAGATTATTTTCACAAGATGAGAAGTTATGGATGTTAGGCGTGGTAGCTGGTTGTGTTGGGAGAGAGTATTTTATGAAAGGGTTGTGTGCAGAAAGATGGTTAAGGGAGGAGAAGGAAAGGCTGACAGTAAGAGGGCAGGTTGCGGTGTTTGATTTGTGGTGCGCAGTGGTTGCGGTAATGATGTGCTTGTGTGTGGAGGACTAGAGGGTATGTACCATTAGGTAGGCTAACTAGTTTTTCTTTTATGGGTTTGGGTTAGGTATATTTGATGACACAGTGACAGTAACTGCTTCACAGACTATATTTTTGTGTATTAATTTTCTATGGTGGTGGTATTATTTAGAAACACAGAGGGGGAATATTTTATCCAGCAGCAGCTGCTTATGAGACCTTCTGTTGTATGATAAAATTTGAGAGAAATTAGCTCTGCTTGGAAAAGGCTGTATATGTAATTGTGCCCATCAGCCAGATTTTGTATATGTTTGCCCACCCCATCAACCAATCAAGCTTGTATACACAGTGCGCAAACATTCATTTATACTACAAAAATTTCTAAAATTGTCCCTAAATCCAACGTTTAAAAAAAAACAAAAATCCTTTCCCTGTTGCACTAGTGCTCTTTGGATTCAGCTCTAACAGGTTGTTTTATAGATCAGTCAACAATGAGAGAATTACAGTCAGATCTGAAATCCCGGGGCTTCCTATTAAGAATTTGTAACTAAATTGAAATTTCTAACAGAGTGAAATTTCAAATATATTCGACATCTACTTTAGGAACAAAGCAGAAATTTATGCCTCATTTTAAGCCCATTTTTGGAATGCAACCCCTAAATATGGAGTCACTACAATAGCAACTCCTTAGTTATAGTTCGGTTCATATTAAAGCAGGGATTCAACCTCTGTTTTGCATGAAGAGTATTTTCCTCAGATTTATAGCACATAATCTGGGAATGAAGATTGACTTTACTGTGGATGTTCAAATAAATCTGTTAAAGAGCCTGTTTATAATTATAACAAAGTAATTGAGGTTTATTTTCTGAATCTCATGATTTTTTGACTTTGTGTAAAAACTGGACTGTAGAAAGTGTAAAAAAATTTAACATCAGATATTTAGGTGTCTTTCTGGGAATATATACTTTTTTAATGAACAGAAAGCATGTAGAAAAATAACGGCATATTTATATACAGTGGCTAGCCGATGGATTGTCTTGCTTGCATGAGTGTGGTTTCACAGAACAGAGCTAAAGGGAGAGTGTGTAGAAAGTCTGACTTGTGTATGGTGGAATATTGGGAAGAGAAATATTGATATTTTTGATATGAATCAAATCTCTAAACAAGGGTATATAATTAAAAGTATAACAAAATCTAAGGCTATAAATATCACTTGTATATTTTAACCTACTGACTTTGTTCTTGGGTAACTGACACATTAATAGAATCCTGTAGTATGGTCTTGTATATCATTTATATCCGGGATCTCAAACTCAAATCCCCACAAGGGCCACATGAGGACTAGTACATTGGCCTGAGGGCTGCATCACTGATACCTTTTCATACAAAGATACAAAAGCCTGTGCCCCTGGCCCCGCCCCCACTCGACCCCTTCCATGAGGCCCGACCCCTTCCCCAAAGTCCCCCCCAACTCTGCCCGCTCCCTACCCCTATTCCAACCCCTTCACAAAATTCCCGACCCGGCTATGCCTCTTCTCCGCCGCCTCCCTCCTGGAAAGTCCTAAGTGCCACCAAACAGCTGTTTGGCGGCGGGAAGCACTGGGAGGTAGGCGGAGGAGCGGGGGCACGGTGTGCTCTGGTGGGAGGCGGGGGGCAGGGGATGAGGGGAGCTTGGCTGCCGGTGGAGTTGGTGCCTCTGGCGGGCTGCAGGAAATAACTCGGGCCGCGTGTTTGAGATCCCTGATTTATATCTTTTTGAGATCATTGTAAATTAATGTATCCTGGAATATAAAGTTTGGATTTTATTTGAGTCATTGTTGACAAAAAGAGGTTACCATCTGTATTGCTTGACGAACTTGAAATTGGCTGATTAAGGCTATGTTTACAGTATTGGGCTTACAGTAGTGCATCTGGGCTGCTCTAAGATCGCTTGTGTAAACTCTCTATGCTGATGGGAGCGAGCTCTCCTGTTGACATAATAAAACCACCTCAATGAGCAGTGGTAGCTAGAAGCTCTTCTGCCAGCATGGTGCTGTGTACACCACTACCGTTTATGCCAGCGAAATTTATGTCGCTCAGAGGGTGTTTTCATACCCCTGAGCAACATAAGTTTTTCCAGCATAAGTGGTAGTGCAGACACGGTCTGAATTAGCTTGTTTCTGAGTAACGAGGGGTGCACATCAAAAGCCACCTGTAATATTGTAATTTTATTGGCAGTCACATCAGAGGCTGAGGATTTATTAATAATGATACTGCTTGGGAGTTGAGGCTTTTTTAAAAAGAGCTCTGAAAACTTACTATTAATAGAAATTAACTGAAAGCTGTTTGAATTTAGATGACCTCTGTGTTTGCAACCCAGGCATGGCAACTTTGTGCTTGTGCCTGAAAACCAGAAAGTGAAATTGACTGCTTTCCACTGTACAAACCAAATGAGGAGCACAGAGGAACCAGCACAAGTGATAAAAATTAAATTAGATATAGAAAATTGTTTTAATAATCTAGGGTATTAGCATAAACATTTTAAATATTTTTTTAACATGATGTCTCTAGCTACTCCTTGATTTGGTAGTGCGAGGAATCTTGCATTGTTACTACTTGTGCTGTAACTTTTTCAATGGATAAGTAAAGACTGTATCTTTAACACTATCTGTAGAACACCACTATCGTCCTAATCCTGTACACACTTATGACTAATTTTACAGTTGTCAGTATTCACCAATGAACTTGCAGGAACTACTCTTGTTACAGAAATGTGTATTTGCAAGATTGGGTCCTAAATACCCAATTTTTTTTTAAATTATATGCACCTCTGTACTCCTGATCTGAAGTAAAGCTTTGTTGGTTTACATACCTGCTGTATATAAGCAGGAGGTACTTCTTAGTTGTGGTGTCTTTGAAATGACTTAAAACTCATCCCTTCTCCTCCTCACCGCCCTTTTCTAAAGATGACTCAGGTCTTTATTTTTTCAGTAGTGTTTGTTTAAAAAGCTTAATTTAGACACATTTAAAGGGAAAAAAAAGTTTATTTTGGAAAGGATAAAGTGTTACTGAAATTATAGCTACGTGCACTGAAAAATACCTGTTGTCTTGAGTACAGCAAGTGAATGACGTGGGGGATGTACCAGGTAGGGGTATAGAAAGGATTTTTACAAAAGACTTGTCCTTGGTTTTCTTGTTGTCGCTGTCATTTATCATCTTTTCCCCTTTTTGTGGCACTTACCTAGAATGCTATTGATAATATGCTATAAATAAGATTTCTTTTTTAGACAGATTGCCTGCTTATCTATGCATCAATGAGATATAAATCAAGTGTTCTTTCAGTATTGCTTTTTAAATTAGTTTGTGTAAATAATCAGATAATATTCTCCTATTCCTTTTCATAACTACTCTTATTATTTCCAGAAATCTACAGTTCATTTGCAACTTTGGCAACCAGAAGCGAAGCTGCACTGGTATCTCTGCTGCATCTGTGTTATAGTTCTATTGCTACTTTTCTGATAAAGGATTGACCCCCCCATTCAAACTGGCCTATGCATATTGATTTACCTACCAAGGAAATGCATTATTAAGGCAGTTTGCCTGTGAAAGAGGTGGGAGTGAGTTTTCTTTTTAGTAGCCCATTTTAAGCAACATTTCAGGCTTTCATTTTTATTTGTGCATCTCATAAACACCACATATCTTTCCATTTCATGAGGTGGGTTTCCTTTCATTTTATTTTGATAACTCTTGATATTCCCATCAGTGTGTGTACCCAGCATGTCTGTTTTTAAAATACATTGCTCAAGTAAGTATGCACATGTTCTGTATTATTGTACCATGTGACAACATTGAATAGAGTCGAGAAACTAAAGCACCTGTGGCTCAATACCTGAAAATTGTTTAAAAGTGTCAGTTCTTGGAGCCCAAGGTGCTCTGGGTATTTCACTGTCATTTGCCATCTTGTTTTCTCTTCTTAGTTACATTGCTCAACTTCCATTCTGTGCATGGAAGTGAGCATGTCAGTGCCTCAAAGCAGTATCTTGTTAATGCAAAATACAGTTTTAAAGTAGTAAACACACGTGGTAAGACAAATAAATTATTATGCATCAGCAGTATTTAAAAATGAACAGAAATTATATTTTGAAAATTCCAACTCAGTAATATTGTGAATAGATAAATACATTTGAGAATAAAATGCATGAAAACCAAACTTTTCCTTCATTTACATGGAAAGATCAGATTTCAGAATTCCTTATTTCCCACTACAACAGGCATTGATGTTTCAGCTTCCTTGCTCAGATTTAGGTGTCTGCTTATGTCTTCAATAGTGGTGGGGGAAATAAAGTACTTTGATCTCAGGACTTGTTAGGGGAGGGAGGGAAGTATTATTTTTTTGGGATTTTTAAATGTGGTATTGACATTTCAACCCTACAAATGTAGGGATCAGTCCTGCTCTCATGAAGGTTTATGTGGGAAGATCCAGTTGATTAAGCAAATATGGATTGGGACCATATTCCAAGTAGTTTGGCAATTTAAATATTTTTTTACCAAAGCTTTTTAGGTCTTCTGTAAGTAAACTTCATTTGATCTCCAGAATAAAGAACGTAGTGGAGCAGAGCATCCTAAAAAATCAAATGAAAGGTGGAGAAGGGAAATGAAATAATGCTAAGGAAGACAGGAAAGAAGGTGTGAGAAATAACTTACAGAAGTAGATAAGTACCTGTGGATATGCAGTGCACAGTATTGCAGCACTTGCAGCTGCGGGCTCTGTTGTGGAATACACTGGCAGTCATCAAAACTGTTAATAGTTGTACCAGTGTGAAATGCACAAAGCTTTTGTATAAATTATGCTTGAAGCGTCCTGAGATGTGGCATGTGTAAGGTAGAAAGATTTCAATAAGCCTGATGTGAAGACATCAGGGTAGGGATTGAAAAGTGGTGGAGATAAGGCAGAAATTAAGGATGACCTTTTGCAGAGTGCAGGGAGAAGCTGATGAAGACGAGTTTTTTAACAAGCATGGGAATGAGATGGTGGGAGAAGAGAATAATTTATTTGTTCTTTCATATGACTTCAAAATTGGATGAAGTGAGCTGGCACGCAGTGGAGTCTGTGTTTTTGTCTCTTTTCAAGTGTTTCCAGTAATGGGAGAAGAATCCTATGCTAACTTCCACACCAGTGCCATCTGCTGCTGCTCTTGTGCCTGGGCTTAGTTTCCAAAAACTTGGAACTGACGTGATCTTTGTTATCCTAATTTTATTTGCTGTCCTATAGTGTGATTGCTACACTGAGTGTAATGGGATGTTCTAGAAGCCTGAAGGAATGCTCAGGGTTATGCTGCTGACTCATGCTAGCTTGTGCTGGCAGCAAGACCAGGCAGGTCTTGTCAGCTTCAATCCACCATATGCCCCACTCTGAGTCAGGGGGATTAGGGGGCGAGAGGAGACATTACAGGGAAAAATCCTAGGAGGGAGCTCAGGCCAGGGTTTGGTTTAACTTGAAATTAAGAATAAAAGAATAGGAAGAGGGAAGGTAGAGCGTGCGTGTGTGGGTGCTGTGTGCTGCCCTGTGTTAGGAGAATAGGGATTCAGGCTATTCATAATGTTTGATTATAACCTCATTGGGGCAGAGTTTGTCTTTAAAGTGTCACATGCAAATGGTACTGGGTAACTGAGCATTTTTGGTGGGAGACTGTACTGATATTGTAGGTGATTGTTAGTGGTACTGGTGTAGAACGGACTAAAATTACATGATCCAAGTCAGTTTTTCGTTGCTGCTCTTAAAGTGCTTTTGTGGGACTTTCCTGCTTGGAGGAATGCCAAAATGAATATGTGGGAAGCCTTAATACTTATACAGTGCTTTTTACATATTCAAAGCTTTTTGCAAGTATTAACTAATCTTTGTTTATGATTTCTAAACCCAATTTTGCTTTTGTAAATGAGGCATAATATGGATCTGATTAAAAATGGCCCACTTTTTTGGAATAACTGTTCACTTTGTCCTTGTAGTTAGAGTAATCGTTTTGATCCTATAAACATACATTGCATGTCATTTTGTTCTCCTGAAGTTTACTGCAGCATGGAAAATATTGTGTTGAGTGAGAGACAACAATAATCTGCATATGATCTTTGTATTTTAGGATGAAGGCCACTGAAATTTAAATTGAAAGTTGAATACGTTTCTTCCTCCCTTCCTCCCCTTTGCCTTATTGTGGAAAGTGTTCATTCCAAACATAATTCTGAAGCATTTATTAAGTGTCATATTGATTAATTTAAAAATAATTTGTAAATTGAAAGTTAATTTAATTTTTATATATATTTACAGCATGAGGTGTCTTCTATATATATTTTTCTTCATGAGTTTTTAGTGGCATGTGATTTATTGTAGAAGTTGTTTTCAGTTAAAGTTGCTCAAGGTAGGTTTAACTAGCATGGTGATCAAAGCGCCAAAAGCCATTAGTCTTATTTATGGTAGGGCTCCTACCAGTGCTAACAACGGGATTTTGTCCCCTAAAGTTCCATAGGCCATTTTGAAACTGTGTCTTGGAATTAGTCTAGTTTAAATCACTTCCTGATTTTTCTGTCTTGCTTGTGCTGTTGATTGACTGTAAACTACTGTAGTACTTTAAATAGTGCTGTTCTGCAGCAGTATATTGCTGATGACTTAAGTTTAAGACCATATGTAATTGCTGGAAATACAAACAGGTTTGCGCATCTCTTCACGAAAGGTGACGACATTCAGAATGTTTCTCTAGGACTTTAAAAAAAGCAACAAAACAAAACAGGTGTGTGTAGTCAGTAACCTTAACTTTGAATTTCCAGGCTTCCTAACTTTTTTTTTTTTTTTTTTTTTTTTGAAGAAAACTGCCATGTCTTTTTCTTCCTTCCTCCTCAAGTAATTGTTTAAATGGCAGCTCAATTAAGGTTATAAAGATACCAGTCAGGGTGGATAAAAATTCAGATTTTAAAATGGAGTTTTTAAAATTTAAGTTAACTATAATTTCTTTATTTCAGTTTATTCTGTTAGTTCAGTTCTATGACTAGTTCATTCAAAGTTAAGAAACCAATTGGGAGGTAAGAGTGGGAATATTCTGTCTTTTGGAAAATAATACATTTGATAACATATATAGTCTCTCCTATAATATATTCTGGGACCAAAAAAAAAGTGTTTAGTTTAATTTACCCTTGGATTAGAATTTTCAATACGTCCATTGATTGGAAGGGGAAAGAAATTGTCTCTAGAGGTGTCAGCTAAAGTCAGAACCTATGGCACCAAAACAGTCTGGCTGAGGATTGTTTTTGCTACTTGTCACTCTACCAAAGAGGAAGAGTAGTTCATCAATTTTAAATTGGTTTATAGATATCAAAATAATAGACAAGAATTTTCTTTCTGTGCTGCTGATCTGGTTATAAACAAGGTAATTTAATACTGAACAAAACTCTAGGTGTGTGGTATGGGTTTTTTTTTTTTGCACTTCAATTATGTAATAGTGTAAAAACAAAAAACAATCTAAAATACTGGTAGAGAACTGGGAAGAAAATATCCAAGTGCACAAACTTAAATATTATCTTCAACAGCCAAATTTAGATATGCTACTGCTACTGTACAGGTTTTAAACACTATTTTTCTTTAAAAAGTATCGATCAATCTGTATTTATATTCTGTTGCCATTTGACCATGTTAGTCAAAACAACTTGGATATAAATCTATATGCAATTTTCAAGATTCTTTTATTGCTTTCTTTTATAATTGTCAAATGGTGTTAAACAATAACTATGCCCACAAAGGAAAAACATAGTATTTTCAGCATTTCTAGTGTAATTAGTTCTGTTTCTGTGGTTTTAAAATATTTAACTGCTCAACGGTGAGGGTGATCTGTAATTGAATAAAGCTAGTTCTCTGTGTTTTTTATCGGAAACAATGGGAATTCTAGTGTGTTTGTTTGATACTTTAAAATATCCTTGTTTAACAGTAATGAGTTATAGAATTTAAACATGACTTTTTTTTTAGATCTGCTTGGTAAAATGTACTAGTGTTCTGAAAAGTCTTTTTTGCAACAGTGATTTGATCTGAATGTCATTGTATGTTGCTGTAGTAGATGGTATAGGGCAGTGGGTCTCCAAACTTTTTTGATCGCGCACCTCTATCCGTAAAAATTTTTTGAGCACGCAACCCCATATGTATATGTATATTTATGTATAAATCTATACAGTACTACTGTACTAATATATTGTGTAAATTATAAAACATACACAAAAAATAGAAATTAAAAAATGATGAGATGATAAAATAAACAATATTTTAAATTTTTTTTATTTTATTAACGGTACAAAAAACCTTTTTGCTTTCACTAAAAAAAAATTAATATTTTTAGTGAGAGCAATGTGATTGAATGTGCTTTATTATTTTTGAAAATCTTGGTTTAACACTTTGTGATACAGCAGCTGCTCACGGTGGGGTGCGGGGTCTGGGAGGGAGTTAGGGTGCGGAAGGGCGCTCAGGGTGGGGGTGTGGGAGGAGGCTCAGGGCTGGGGCAGCAGGAGGTGCAGAGCACTTATCTGGGGCAGCTCCTGTTTGGTGCAGGGGGTGTGCAGGTGGCTCTGCGCAACACCACCCCCATGGGCACGATTCTGGGAGCTGCGATTCTGGGAGCTTCCCCCTGGTAGACAGGGCCACCTGGAACGCAGGTGGCTTCAGGGCCCTGGTTTGCAGCTCTAAAGCCCCTTTCGGAATGCGGCCCTGAGAGCACGGGCCAGAGGACTCGGGAGGAGTAGGGGCAGCCAGAGAGAAGTGGCGCTTTCCCCTTCAAAGCGCCGCTTTTCTCTGGCCGGCTTTGAAGGGGGAAAGTGCCGCTTCTTTCTGGCCACTGGCTGCGCGGCTGCCCCTGCTCCTCCACGGGCCGGAGGACTCAGGGCCACCCCCCACCCCCACCCCCCCCCCCCGGCTGTGCTCCTCCTGCCATGCCGCCCTTTTGCTCCGGCGGCGGCACTCCTGATGCACCCCCCAATCGATCGTCTCAGGGTGTGCGCACCCCACTTTGGAGACCATTGGTATAGGGAATAGCTTTCCTGAATCGCTTGAGGAGTATTGCAGTAAGAAGTTGTTAATTGTTGGTATTGTGGTAATACCACATAAGTTGTGGTTAGGGTCTCGTTGTGCTAGTTGCTGTTCAAACACATCATGGTGGTCTAAACAGGTGTTTTTGTGCTGATTTAGTTTAGCAAAACTGTGTGTAGACAAGTCCATAGTGAAAGATGGCCCCTGCCTCTGAGGAGCAGAAATAGAAGCTATATTTAAATTTACAGTCTTTCAGTGTATTTATAAAAGCTCTCATATAATGCCTATTTAAAGAAAATTGAAAGAACAGTGAAATGTCTAGATAGTGTTTTCCTAACTTTTTTTTTTTTTGGACAGCTAGTCTTCTGAAAACAAGATGTTACAGCCTGAGAAGGCCCAGAAAAGAGACAAAGACCCAAACTAAGGAGGACAAGAAAAATAGTGAAGAAATCTTAAAATGATGTAGGATTAATGTTCTTGAGAAGTACGGTTTTGTATAATCCCATGTTTCATATGTGTTATGTTTCTAACTGTACATTTTCAGTAATGACACTTTAATCGAAAACATTTTTTCATTGAGGGGCTTAAATGTTTAAAACTGAACTAGTGATTTTGAAATAAGTATCAGTCAAGTAGTTTTTTTTACAGTTATCATACTAGTAACTTTTGGGTTTTGACACATTGTAGCATTGCACCTTTTGTCTAAATGACAAAAAAGAGTCAGTAGTTTTGCAGGTGAAAAGAACAGTTCACACCACAACAGACTAGTATACTGGACTGTTATAGGATTGGGAAAGTGAAATCTGAAAAAGACCACTTTATTAGGCAATCACCCGTGTTAGGTGAATAGTTCAAATATTAAGTAAAATTTTACTCTTTCATTAGAAGACCACCTAAATAAAGGAATTAATGCAGTTGATCCCTTAGGTAGACATATAAAATAGGTTTCACTGTTTAGTGTTCTAGTGCTACTGGAGAATAACAGGCTTGTCACTATCTGAGGTATAATGTAAAATTCCTTCTTATATCCAGGTTGCTCAGTGACAAGAAAGTAGAGTACTCTAACTTTGTCACCAGCTTTTCAAATGATACAAAAGAATCAGACAGTATGTTGTCTATTTGTACAAGTGCTCCAGAAATGTGCATGGACTGTTATCTGGGTTTTCTGAGTTCGAAGGAAAAATTTAAGCTATCACTTGCAGTTATCATGCTTTGAAAATGAGTTGTTTTTATAGCAGACAGGTTACAATAGTTAGAACATCATTTCAGCTAATGGACAATAAGCAAATTTATTACCATAGCTGTACAAAACCCCCTCTCATTTGAAGTACATTGCACAGATGGCTTCATATTGGAGTAGAATTTCCAGGCTTGGGAAGACAAAAGCTGAGGATAAAGTAAGTGTGTGTGTGAGTGCGCGCAGGGGAGGGGATATCACAGGCACATAAAACAAGATAATCCAGTTGAACATGGGAGAAATATAAGATTACAGAACTGCTGAAAATAGATTAGTAGAAAATGGTGAATCTCAATAAAAACATTCTCTGTGAATAGTCTCAATGAGAAAATGAGATAAATATGAAAATGCACATGAATTATATAAATATCAAAAGCAATGAGTTGGAGACGATATTAAACAGCTTTTGTAGGAACAAATCATTAAAAAAAGTATAACCTTTGATACATCTATAATAAAGAACATTGCTTAATTGAAGTAAAAACCTAGCTTAATATGTTATGTGGCCTTGGTAATGTGAAAATAAGCAGACATCATAAACCAAATATGACAGCAGTATTCCCAAGAATAATCAAATGCATAAATCTTGCCTTGCTAGTGGCTGGATGCCATTGAAGACTGATCGGTTTTATTTTTGTTCTTCTACGTTGACTTTCTTAGCCGACAAATTGGATATCTCTCCCCCAGTGAGAGAATTTACCTCATTAAAAATTTTATAAAGTTTTTCCTTTTTAAAAAAAATAAGGTAATGACAAATATAGTTCTGTTAGGAAAAGGTGGTTTTTCTTTTGTATTTAATAAACATTTTCTAAAGATCGTATATGTTCAGGCGTCTGTTCCTTAGTGCAAAAGTGGTGGAACTCCACTTAGTTCTCATGGTCTTTTGACCCTTTAGGACAGCGATAGCAGGATAGAGCATGAGCTATGCCCCTACTTGATGTTAAGCACCATGTTGTATCATTGATAAATGCTGCTTTTCAGACATCAGTTTCTTCTTGACTTTGACTAGAGAAAGATTGCAGTTGCCCTCTGGATTCCATTGACACCCATTTGTACTGTTTTCTCGGTTCCAACCCTACTTTCCAGTCAGGTCTGAGTCAGAAATCTAGATGTAAGACAGCTTCTTCAGGTATGTCAGGTGGATCCCTCATGTGCTCCCTGCATGGGAGATTTTTTTTTTTTTTTTTTAATGGTAGTGTCTGTAAAGTGCGCCCTTTGTCTTCCTGTACGAGGACATAAATGGTGAAGCGGTCCCTACTCTTCCTCGGTTTCGTGTTTTTACCCATGACCGTGAGATGGAGTGTCCCACCTGCTAGTTTTCTTCAGGCTTCAAACTCTTCTTTTAGACTAGTTTTGTGAGGTGTCTCGAACAGCTTCCATATAAGGTGAGATTAAAAAAAGGGGCGGGGGGGGGGGATGGACTTTTCAGCTTGGATAAGAGATGACTAAGGGGGGATATGATGGAGGTCTATAAAATCAAGAGTGGTGCGGAGAAAGTGAGTAGGGAAGGGTTATTTACTCCTTCACGTAATACAATAACCAGGGATCACCAAATGAAATTAATAAACAGCAGGTTTAAAGCTAAGAAAAGGACAGCCCAGTCAACACACAGTCAACTTGTAACTCATTGCCTAGGGGTGCTGTGAAGGGCAAAACTATAAAAAGATTAAAAAAGAATTAGATAAGTCCATGGAGGAGGGGTCTATCAATGGCTATTAGCCAAGATGATTAGGAATGCAACACTATGCTCTTGGGGTTGCAGAAGCTAGGACTGGAGGACAGGGTGGATCACTTGATTGCCTGTTCTGTTCGTTCCCTCTGAAACACCTGGCATTGGCTACTGGGCTATATAGACCATTTGTTTGACCCCATATGGCCACTCACTGTCCCAGTAAAAGCAGGTAAGCTGGGGCTCTCTTCTCTTTCAGGAGTCTTGATGCAGGAACCATAAACACTATTCCCAAGAGAATCAAACAGGCTTCTTCCAGTGATTTCCTCAGAAGTAAAAAAAAAATACCTTTCTCCTTGTACTCTGAATTGGATTATTTGGGTCATCTGTTTCGTAACAAAGACTGTGGGGGAAGGTGTAGGAAATACAAATTCATTTTCTCCATCTGGGAATCCATTGAGAGAAATTGACTTGAAAAGTGATCCAACCATGACAATAAAAAGTACACTTTTTTCAGGGTCTCTGAAATCATACCAGAACCATTTGGATGAGACCAAAGAGTTCTTCGGCTTGAAGATTGACTTATCCTTCCTTTATCTTACAATAGTTTTTGGGCAAAAAATGATTTTGATCTCTGTCAGTGGGATAGATTCTGTAAAGGATTTAGCTGACTGGAATATTGAAAACTCCCTTCAGAAGAGAGATTGAATCATCTGTTGTTTCATGTGCTGCCATAGCGTGCATGATATTGGACATTTTGAGGCAGCACTGTGTTCCATACAGAGAAAAACAGGCAACTTTTTTTTAAAAGCTGGATTCTATCAAGAGATAACATTGGCTTCCCTCTGCAGTGCCTCCTGGAAGATCAGACATCTCTCCAGGAGCAACAAAAGGAAAACCACCATAGGTATGTAGAAGAGGATTTTGAGGGAGTGTACTGGAGAGCATTGGGGCCAAGATAGTGAACCTGTAGGGTAGAGCTGGGGAGGAGGGGTCAGGGACGCGAAGTGGACTCCTGTTCGTAACCCAGACTCCTCCTGCTTACATACAACTTTTATGCCTGACAATTGAGTTCTAATCCTACTGAGTTCTTTAGGTTTGTTAGATCAGTGGTTCTCAGACTATGGGGTATGCCTCCTGAAGGAGGCGTGAGAATCTGTCAGGGGAGGCATGAGCTATGTGCTGCCCCCCCCCCCCCCCTTTTTTTTTTTTTAAAGAGCTCTGGCTCTCAGCACTAGGTTGTTGTGGCTTGTAAAGAAGGGCTGTGCACACCCGGGAGGTGGGAATAAAGGGGACAGCCAGAGCCCTATGGCTCCCCCTCCCCCCCCCCCCATCCCCTCACCGGGAGGCAGCCCAGGCTTAGGCTCTCCTTTTCTTTGCCTCCCACTCTCTCACTTGAAGGAGGCGGGGCTCCGGGTATCAGCTCTGGGGTGGAGGGGCTCTGGGTATCAGCCCCGGGGGCGTAGCAGCAGTGCAGAAGTAAGGATGTTAATGGAGTACTAAATCTGCTGTGAACCCCTGCTCTTTTCTAGTCTTCTAATTACAAGGGGCCGTAGAGGAAGCATATACAAATGGAGAATAGAAACATAAGTATGCCGAACAAGTGATGTTTGCAGCTCTCCTGTGGAGGCAGCTGCTCTCTGAAGCATCAGAAAACAGAAATAGCTGAAGAATCTGAGCAGTTCTATCAACCTTCCTTGCTGGAAATAATGAATTAGGAGAATAAGTGTCTTCGTGGTCTTCCGGGGTAGAATATGAAATGTGGCCTATGTCTGCAGAGTTATTAGTGTATATGAGAAAAGTTGGGAATTTGTCAGGATGATGGTTGTTGAGAGGGAGGCAGTAAAGGTGAGATTTTTTCAAGGTTAAATTTTCGAAGGGGATAATCTTGACAAATTTCTTCTGCAAAAGTTGGGTTGGCTGAGGATGTTTTAAATGTGGAAAATTCAGTTTCTCTTTAAAGAGTTGTGCCAAATTGGAGACTAAATTCAACACTTAGATTTTAGGCTTGCATTCACTGCAAATCTCAGCAGTGTCTTAACAATGTCTTAATATAAGACAAGGGGTACTTGTGGCACCTTAGACTAACAAATTTATTTGAGCGTAAGCTTTTGTGAGCTACAGCTCACTTCATCGGATGCATCCAGTGAAGTGAGCTGTAGCTCACAAAAGCTTATGCTCAAATAAATTGGTTAGTCTCTAAGGTGCCACAAGTACTCCTTTTCTTTTTGTGAATACAGACTAACACGGCTGCTACTCTGAAACCTGTTAATATAAGACAGTAATAGTTGGGTAATTGTTGCTTTCCTCCACCCTTTGTAGAGGAGGTATCTAAATAATCTGGTAAGTGTGCATTAGAATGTTATGTCAACTCAAGTAAAAATATGATGGATCCACTCATGAATAAATGCTCAATCAACAAGAGCAATGAAACAGTTGACCTTGGGATTTGGTGCACTTTGGTCGCAATGGTAGTTCAGTTTCTTGGGGGCTGTAATACTTTGGTCTAATTCTGATTGTTGGTCCTGGCTGGGTTGGACTAGGTAATCTGATGGTCCCTTCTGGACTTAAAAATGTATAACTCTCTTGTAGGCAGAAAGAACAGACCATTCTGCAGAAATATGCAGAGTGGTGATTTGACCACCCTGTTACAACTTTTAATTGATGACTTTTTTTTTTGGCCTCTCAGTAGGTTATTTGAATGCAACCAAGTTATCCTTTCTCAAAAGATTGGTCTCTTTGGACACAAAGAATATTGCAAGAAATGTATATTAGAATCCCTGTCAAGGCGTTATCCTTTATCTCTTGTCTCTGTGGATTGCATTGTTGTTCCATACATGTCTTGAAAAATTTGAAAATTTTATAGATAACCATTATGGTAGTCACTTTGTTTCCAAATGTGTCTGTTTCAGTATCTTCTGCTCATGTGGGGGCTCTTAGTAATACTTGTGCTGTCTCTGACTTCATACTTCTGAGCAAGACATAATCCTTCAGTGGTGGATTGCTGGACATCCACGTGGCACAGGATAAGAAACTGATCTTTTGATTCTAGAAATCTCCAGTGCCATAGAAACAGTTTCAAGCTGTCCGGGATGTTGTCATATCTTTGAGAAACTATCTTAACAGCCAGATCAATTTTTCTTTTTAAAAATAAATGGTATCGTTAATCTGATTTTTGGAGATACTCCAGTTTGGTCAGGTTTTTTTCCTCACTATCAATTCCTTCCTCTCCCCCCCCCGCCCCCCCCCATGTTTAAAAAGGAAAATTTAATTATAATTGTTAGTAAAGTTTGCTAATCACTAGAGAAGAGTATATTTGAAAGCTAATTTCACTTCATTAAAAGCCTAGTTGAAATAACGCAGGACAAATACCGCAATAGTATTACTTTCACTTAATGTAGACCAGATTATTTTATTTCCCAGGTCAAACTAATGAATATGGATCTCTTGATTTATATTCAACATCAGCCACATAGCAATGCTTTTCCTCCCTTGTTTATGAATGGCTTCTACCTTTTTAAGCTTTAATGTCTAACCCCCACAGCTTGAAGAGCACTCTGATTATGTCCTGGTGTGAGAGACGTGGTAGACAACCCTATTTTATTAGATTAAAAAGGAGAATTCTTTTCTTGTTAGTGTTTTCCCTAAGCCTTTACATGGGTTGGTTCCCTTTCTGTACAATGAGTTTAGAGGTAAAAGAGCTGTCAAAGGAGGCACAGGCTGAAGGGACCACAGCAGTAACTGCCACTGGGAAAGCAGGAGAAGCTCAAACGAGCACTTGTAATGAAACTGTTAAAAACTGAAGAACTCTCAGGTAGGACTCTCCATTTTCAAAATCTCCAGTGTCCTACTTAAGGAACCATACTTTATCACTTGCAGCAGGCAGAGCAGATGGCTGGAGAGATGCAAGCAGGGATTTCCCCTATGTTTCTGACACCCACGATTACTGCCTCCTTCTTGCAGCTCCCTGTACAGCACTAGGAGCCTATTTCTGTTCTGATAGTGTGCTCTCCACGGATTTTCCTCCCTATAAGAAGTGTGACATCCAGAAAGCAACATGATTTTTTTTAAAAAAGAACAAACCTAGAACAGTTGCTGATATCCAGACTCCTTAGAATCATCATCTTGCTTTTTTTTTTAATAAAGGAGGATTTTCAGAGCTTAAGTATCCCAGAATAGAATTGCATATAGAAAAGCTAAATCTTAAATCAAATGAAGAGGAACCTCAAGAAAGCAAGTATTTTTCCTGTCCTGCAAAAAGAGGGAACCCAAGACTTTACCCCTCAATTCAGCACTCAGTAAAGTATTTCATTAGCATCATTCCTGCCATTCATTATACCCCCTATTGCATCCTGAAGTTAGATTGTAAGCTCTTTGTTGCAGGAAGTGTGCTCCTGTACTTCATCTAGTACAGTAGACAGGTTTCAGAGTAACAGCCGTGTTAGTCTGTATTCGTAAAAAGAAAAGGAGTACTTGTGGCACCTTAGAGACTAACCAGTTTATTTGAGCATGAGCTTTCGTGAGCTACAGCTCACTTCATCGGATGAAGTGAGCTGTAGCTCACGAAAGCTCATGCTCAAATAAACTGGTTAGTCTCTAAGGTGCCACAAGTACTCCTTTTCTTAGTACAGTAGAGTGAGTGATCAGAGAAATAGCATCAGAACCAGGTGAGAAGAAGAGTGAAAGCCCAAGATGAGAGAAACAGGCTTGGCAGAATTCAATTTTTGTTTAATAATTAACAGGTAATATTGATGTTTGTTGTTTTCTAAAAAAAAAATATAAATTTATAAAATTTTCACAGTTGTGGGAAATTATGGGTCAGATAATGTGGGAGGGTTAGACTGATTAATGACAGGAGACCTTGAGATAAAAATGTTAAAGCTTTAGAATAATTAAACACAGATTGCACCATTGCATGTCAAAATATGCATAGTGTAAATATTCTTAAATCAAACTCTCAGGTTCTCAAGCAGCACTTTTCTTACTCTGTACATTTCTTTATGAATGGAAATATTTTTTCATCTGTGTGTGTTTACAGTGAAATTGTTGTTTATTGATATTTACCAATAGAAATTTAATCCATCTGAGCCTAACTATATTGAAGGCTACAGATAAAATGTGTGTAGGAGTAGGTGTGTTAGCTTCAGTTGCCTGCTTCCTCTTGGCCACTTATCAGACTGCTGTGAGGGATCTAGCTTCTGAATCCCCCAGTGTTTTATTTTGAGCTTGGCCAGTTTCATGGTGAATGGCTATAGGGCTGTTTCTTTTTTTTTTTTTTTTTGTCCCAAGCTCGAGGGAGTAGAAGCCCTAAGCCAACCCCCAAGGACTGATTGTGTCTGTGCCCTTCAGAGACTGGGACACAAAAAGGTAAACTGCGCAGTGGCCACATGCCAGGGAGTTGGCTATGCCTCATAGCAGATTAACTTTGTGGCAGCCCATCCAGAGAACAGTTGGGACACTGACTCACAAGTGCAGTAGGCTTAACAGTATGAGCACAGACATGAGGGGTGTGTGTGTGTATAATGTGGAGGCATATGAATTTACATCCCAGTCCTCTGCATACGTCGTGTTATACCCTAGACGGTTGAACCTGGCCAGACCACCAGTGGAAATGGGAGGTGTGAATAAGTGGGAGGACCCTGGAGCGGTGACAAACCCTGTGTAGTGTACCTGTCAGGTGCTGGAAGGCAAACGTGGGTAAATGTCCCTTTGATGAATCCCATCATGCTTCTAGCCAGTCGAAATGGATGCTAATGAAGGTTCTGGGATGCTGACTGTAGCAATTTCAGATACTAACTCCAGGGGCCAAGCGCTGTGCTTACCATTGACAGGGAAATAAAGTCAGTGTGGACTGTCAACGGTCAAAAATCCTGGTAGAAGTGAAACTGAGGTATGGCCAAAAGGTTCTGTGCTTGATCTCCATTGACAACAGGGAAGTGGAGGGTGGTAAATAATATTTCCAGCCTTATGATACCAAGTAGAGGGTGGGAAAGGCTCCAAAGTGGTGGGAGGCAACTGTGTGAGGAAATTCAGGAGGAAAGTTCCCCTTAGTTTATGGCTTCAGAAGGGTCAGTCAAGATGTAATTGAACCAGAGATGGATACCGCAGCAAGCACAGTTCCCTTCTCCCTTGGAGGTGTGAAGCGGGGTATTGGGCTCAAGAAAAGTCAGGAGATTCCACCTTTCCTTGGGACCATTCATCTCACTGAGGAACAGCATTGCCAGAGACCTACCTTGCAGGGGGCCAAGTCTGACATAGCTACCCCAACCAATCAGAAGATTGGGGTGACAATAGCATATGGAGACCCTACAAACTCTGTCCTTGTCTACTCTTGCCTAGGATAACAAGGCATGAAATGTATTTATACGCTGTCGATGGAAACTGACCAATAACGTTTTCATGTAACTGTATGAACATTAGAATTGTTTGCTGTCTGAATACATGAAGTGTAACAGCAGATTCTCTGTCAAGAAGTTAAGTGCCAAAATAGCCCCAAGGTATTTGTCACATACCTTTTGCTTTGTTCCTTTTTTTGAGGAGGAAGAAATGTGAAGATTTGGGGAGTGAGTCTGTACAACTTATGAATTGAAATGGCTGTGTCATGGAGTGCCAGTGTATCTTTGTGTAGCCACCATTGTTGTCAGGACCTCTAGGAGATACACACCAGACTAAAATGGACTGTTACTGATCACAATGATTTTGAATTTTTATGGTTCAGTGTCCTAATAGATAAAGCACAAGATGCAGTATTAGTTGGTGACTGCTACAGACGACCAGATCATACTAGGGAAGAGAATGGCTCCTTATGCATCGATCTATAATATGTAAAAAACTGTCTAATCATGGGGCACTTCACTTTGAGTGATATATGCTGAAGGTCTCATGCTGTCAGTACTGAAATTTCCTTGGATTTCTAAATATTATAGATAATTTCAGAACTCAAAAAATGTTGCATCGACACGGGGGGATTCATGGTAGACCTTGTCTTGACAGATAAAGAGGAACTAGTCACAGAACTAAAAATGGTAGTTTAGGTAGACGTGATCGTTACGTGATCACATTTATAATGTGCTAGCAGAATAAAGTCCAAACTAGTAATTATATACACACACACACATATATATATATTTGGTGCTTGAAAAGGGCCAGTTTTACAAAGCTGAAAACAATTATGAGCCAGGTCAGCTGGGAGGAAGAATTTAATCAAAAAAATGTGAATGGTTGGGAATTATTTAAGGACTCTGTACTAGATGCTGAAAAAAGCCATAATCGAGGAATAAGGCTGTATTGGTTAAAAATAGAACAAAAAACCCTCCAACAAAACTTTGGTTTACAGGGGAAGTGAAGGCAACTATAAAATATGTAAACAAATGGAAGAAAGGGGAGGTTGACAGTAACGAATATAAATCAGAAGCTAGGAATTGTAGAATATTGATAAGGGAAGCGGGGATACAAGTACACCTTGGTTCAAGTGATTATGAGCTAATTCAGTTCAAACTGAACAGAAGGATAAAAATAAATCTGCGACTAGGGTTTTTGATTTCAAAAGGGCTGACTGTCAAAGATAAAGGGAATTAGTTAGGGAAGTGGATTGGACTGAAGAATTTATGGATCTAAAGGCAGAGGAGGCCAGGGATTACTTCAAGTCAAAGCTGCAGAAGCTATTGGAAGCCTGCCTCCCAAGAAAGGGGGGGAAAATTCATAGGCAGGAGTTGTAGACCAAGCTGGATAAGCAAGCATCAGAGGTGATTAAGAAAAAGTAGAAAGCATACAGGGAGTGGAAGATGGGAGGGATCAGCAAGGAAAGCTACCTTATTGAGGTCAGAACATGTAGGGATAAAGTGAGAGAGGCTAAAAGTCAAGTAGAGATGGACCTTGCAAAGGGAATTAAAGTAAAAGTAGTAAAAGATTCTGTGGCCATATAAATAAGAAGGAAGAAGTGGGACCGCTAAACACTGAGGATGGAGTGGAAGTTCAGGATAATTTAGGCATGGCCCAATATCTAAACGAATACTTTGCCTCAGTCTTTAATGAGGATCTTAGGGATAAGGTAGCATGACAAATGGGGATGAAGATATGGAAGTAAATATTACCATATCTGAGGTAGAAGCAAAACTCAGACAGCTCAATGGGACTAAATCGGGGGGCCCAGATAATCTTCATTCAAGAAGAATATTAAAGGAATTGGCACATGAAATTGCAAGACCATTAGGAAGAATTTTTAATGAATCTGTAAACTCAGGGGTTGTGCCATATGATTGGAGAATTGCTAACATAGTTCCTGTTTTTAAGAAGGGGGGGAAAAAAAGTGATCCAGGTAACTACAGGCCTGTTAGTTTGACATCTGTAGTATGCAAGGTCTTGGAAAAAATTTTGAAGGAGAAAGTAGTTAAGGACATTGAGGTAAATGGGACAAAATACAACATGGTTTTACAAAAGGTAGGTCATGCCAAACCAACCTGATCTCCGTCTTTGAAAAAGTAACAGATTTTTTAGACAAAGGAAACGCAGTGGATCTAATTTACCTAGATTTCAATAAGGCGTTTGATACGGTGCCATATGGGGAATTATTAGTTAAATTGGAAAAGATGGGGATCAATATGAAAATTGAAAGGTGAATAAGGAATTGGTTAAAGGGGAGACTACAGCGGGTCCTACTGAAAGGTGAACTGTCAGGCTGGAGGGAGGTTACCAGTGGAGTTCCTCAGGGATCGGTTTTGGGACCAATCTTATTTAATGTTTTTATTACTGACCTCGGCACAAAAAGTTGGAGTGTGCTAATAAAGTTTGTGGATGATAGAAAGCTGGGAGGTATTGCCAATTTAGAGAAGGCTCGGGATATCATACAGGAGGATCTGGATGACCTTGTAAACTGGAGTAATAGTAATAGGATGAAATTTAATAGTGAGAAGTGTAAGGTCATGCATTTAGGGATTAATAACAAGAATTTTAGTTATAAGCTGGGGACGCATCAATTAGAAGTAACGGAGGAGGAGAAGGACCTTGGAGTATTGGTTGATCACAGGATGACTATGAGCCGCCAATGTGATATGGCCATGAAAAAAGCTAATCGGTCTTGGGATGCATCAGGTGAGGTATTTCCAGTAGAGATAAGGAGGTTTTAGTACCGTTATACAAGGCACTGGTGAGACCTGTGGAATACTCATCTGGAATACTGTGTGCAGTTTTGGTCTCCCAGTTTGCATTCATCCTTCTTAAACATGGAACAGGTAGAGAGAAGGGCTACTAGGAATCCGAGGAATGGAAAACCTGTCTTTTATGAAAGGAGATTCAAGGAGCTTGGCTTGTTTAGCCTAACCAAAAGAAGGTTGAGGGGAGATATGATTGCTCTCTATAAATATATCAGAAGGATAAATACCAGAGAGGGAGAGGAATTATTTAAGCTTAGTACCAATGTGGACACAAGAACAAATGGATATAAGTTGACCATCGGGAAGTTTAGACTTGAAATTAGACGAAGGAGTGAAGTTCTGGAACAGCCTTCTAAGGGAAGCAGTGGGGGCAAAAGACCTATCTGGCTTTAAGTTAAACTCTAGAAGTTTATGGAGGAGATGGTATGATGGGATAACATGATTTTGGCAAATAATTGATCTTTAACTCTTCATGGTAAATAGGCCCAATGGCCTGTGATGGGATGTTAGATGGGGTGGGATCTGAGTTACTACAGAGAATTCTTTCCTGGGTATCTGGCTGGTGAATCTTGCCCACATGATCAGGGTTCAGCTGATTGCCATATTTGGGGTCAGGAAGGAATTTTCCTCCAGGGCAGATTGGAAGAGGTCCTGGGGGTTTTTTGCCTTCCTCTGCAGCGTGGGGCACAGGTCACTTGCTGGAGGATTCTCTGCACCTTGAAGTCTTTAAACCATGGTTTGAGGACTTCAATAGCTCAGACATAGGTGAGAGGTTTATTGCAGGAGTGAGTGGGTGAGATTCTGTAGCCTGCATTGTGCAGGAGGACAGACTAGATGATCATAATGGTCCCTTCTGACCTTAATATCTATGAATCCATAAATTGAGGGCCATCAGAATTATGGTCAAGAAGGAGTTCATTTATTCTAGGAACAAAAAGAATCCTAACAATAGTATTGTTCCATGATTAGATGGAAAAGATAAAATTATCAACAATGTAGAAAAGGCAGAAATGTTCAATGAATATTTCTGTTTTGAATTTGGTGAAAAACAGTGATGTAGTCATATAATATGATAACATTCTTTCCATTCCACTAGTGCCTCAGGAGGAAGTTAAACAGCAGCTATTAAAAATAGACATTTTTAAATCAGCAGGTCTAAATAATTTGCATCTAAGAGTTACAAACGAGCTGGCTGAAGAGCTTGCAGTACCATTAATGTTGTTTTTCAGTAAGTCTTGGAATGCTGGGGAAGTTCCAGAAGACTGGAAGAAAGCTAATGTTTTGCCAGTATTTAAAAAGGTAAATGGAATGACTTGGGTAATTATAGTTCTGTCAGTCTGTTGATGCTGGGGAAGATAATGGAGTGGCTGATAGGGAACTGAATTAATAAAGAGTTAAAGGCGGGTAATAAAATTAATTCTAATCATCATGGGTTTGTAGAAAATAGATCCTGTCAAACTAACTTAATATCTTTTTTGATGCGGTTACAAGTTTGGTTGATAAAGGTAATAGCATTAGACTTGTACAGGCAGTCCTCGGACTTATGACACAGTTGGTTCCTGAAAATTGCGTTGTAAGTCAAAACTTCCTAACTCAGAACTGCAATACAGGGAGTCCTTGGGACTTAAGATGCCGACTTACGTCGGATGCCACTTACAACGATTTTCAGTTGACTGCCCGTTTCGCCCATATGACTCTTGTTTTGCCCTTATGATGCTCAATTTGCATAAAGTTTGCTTGAATTATATTATATTATACTGGTATGTAGCCGAAGGTGTCGCTTCTGATTGGCTTTGAGGCAACAGGGTAGCTTGTTGCCAGATAGGGTTGCTGCTTGTTTTTGATTGGCTCCAGGCCCTGGGCGCTCAGCCCATCAGGAAGCTTGAACAGTGATGGGCTGAGGCTCAGTATGTGTTCCATTCTCCCTGGCTTTCTGAGCCTGTGTTGCTGGCATTCTGAACAGCATATGTGAGTTTATATGTTTGTTTGAATGCTGTTTACAAATTACAGTGTACAGTAAATACATTGATGTTGCAAAATTAGTCATCTATAATTCATTTAGTACAAAAATCTGGGTTATTGTAGTGAAAATAGTGTATCAAGCTATGGTTCAGGAACCAATCCCCCCTTCATACCATTGATTCCTATGGGAAAAGCAGTTTCAACTTACAACGCAATTCTGAGGAATGAATTGTCGTAAGTCTGAGGATTCCCTGTATGCTCCATTGCAGGACTGAGCATTGTAAAGTCGAAATCGGTTGTCGTAAGTCGAATCAGGGTGTCAATTCAGAAGTGTTGTAAGTGCCGTTATCATAAGTCGAACGTCGTAAAGTTGAGAACTCCCAGATAAGGAATTTTAATTGGTATAGCATGATAGTTTGGTTAAAAAAGCTAGAATGATATAAAATTAATATGGCACACATCAAATGGATTAAAAGATGGCTAAATGATCGGTCTCAAAATGTAATTGCAAATGGAGAATTGAGTATATGTATTTCTAGTGCGGTCCTTCAGGGATTGGTTCTTGGCCTATTTACTATTTAACATTTTTGTTGTTGATCTGGAAGAAAACATAAAATCCATCACTGATGAAGTTTGAGCCTAAGCAGGTGCGTCCCGCAGGGCTGAAGCCCTGAGTCCTCGAACTTCTGAATATTGTCATATGCGAGCCGCCCCCCCCCCCCCCCCCCCCCCCCGGCAGAAGCGGAAGCCACTACTCCACCACCCCACTGCAAGGCAGAGGTCCCGAGCCCCCAGTCTGGTTGGTATGTGGAGAATGGGGTGGGGGGTAGAGTGGGGGCTCTTCGAGCCCCATTTTAACAGTAAAAGAGCTGCATGTGGCTCATGAACCACAGTTTGACCACTCTTGATATGGGCCATATTCACAGTGACAGTGACTCTGAAAAAGAGTTGGGGGTGGTGATGGATAATCATGCTTAAACATGAGCATCCACTGTCATGCAAAAGGGCTGAATGCTATCCTTTGATGTTGAGTAGGAGTGGAGAGGTTATTTTGCCTTTTTATTTGGCACGGATGTGACTTGTACTGAAATACTATGTCCAGTTCTCGAGTACATAATTCAAGGAGGATGTTGATAAATTGGAGAAAGCCCTGAGAATGATTAAAGGATTAGAAAACCTGCTGTATAGCAATAAATTTAAGGAGCACAATCTATTTAGTTTAAGAAAGTTAGCGGGTGATTTTGATTACGTTCTGGATGTAGCTTCATGGGTAACAAATGTTTGACGATGGACTCTTCAGCTTAGAAGAGAAAGGTATAACATGATCGAGTGGCTTGGAGCTGAAGCTAGACAAATTCAGGCTGGAAATTAGCTGTACGTTTTTAACTGAGAGTGTAATTATTCATTGGAACAACTTACCAACAGTCATGGTGGATTCTTTATCACTGGTAATTTTAAAATCAAGGTTTGATGTTTTTTCTAAAAAATAAGTTCTAGGAATTATTTTGGGGGAAGTTCTAGGTCCTGTGTTATACAGGACGTCGGATTAGATGAGCACAGTAGTCCCTTCTGGTCTTGGCATCAATAAAGGACAATGGAGAGTACTTGACTTGAACAACTACTATGGTCAATTTATATTCTGAGGAGGTTGGCTGGATCTGGGAGAAGCCATTTCCTTCCGTTTGTCTGAATGGTTCTGGAAGTTTGGAGGCTGGAAAGTTACTAGCAACAGAAGAAAGACTCAGGGAGCTACACACAAAATTCTGGCTAGGAGAGAAAGCTCCATGATTGAAGCCATGCACTGCAGCAGAACTGGATTGCCCCAGTGGACTCTGAGTCCAGCCCAAAGAATGTAGTGGAGTGGTGAAGAAACCGAGACAGGGAAATGCACGTAAGGCTTCATTTTTGTATAAATCTGTATTTCTCATGTGATTAAGTAAAGAACAACGGTTTTAGAGTCCTGTGCAAAGTTTGTGTGTTATGTTACACTGCTTGTGCCCCTAGAAGAGGTGAACTGGGGGTCAAGAGCATCCACTAGGCAGGAATTCTGGGAGAGGGTGTATTTAAATTCCAGGGAAAGCCTGAAGGGTCAGCATTGCTTGCACGGCCTGGGCAGTGGGCTCCATGATCACAGCTTTCAGGAGAAGGTGCTAGATAGGGGCTCTGCACCCTGAGAATGTGCCTAGAACCTGCAAGATAAGAACAATACATGGACTCTGTTCATACTACGGAGGCTTAAAATGCATGGGATCCAGGGGCTGAATCCCCTTAGAACAGTTTGTTGAGGGGCCTTTGCTTTCCTGGTGCTTGGCCAAAATTGAGACCTGGATGAAAGTGCAGTTCTCTAAAGATGTATTAGTTAATGCTAATAGAATGAGGTGAGCTTTTAGAGAATTTGGTGTGCAGCAGAATTCCCCCATTTGGTATACCTAGCCTTAGTGAAGAAAATGTTCATTTTGAGAGTGCTTTTGAATCCCTAATTGTTCTTGGAGTTACGTATAGCTAAAAGTGTCTGCATTCAATTAACAGATCTGCATCTTGCCACAGTTCACCATGCCATTCCAGATTGTATTACTGCAGTGCTCTGTACAATACATGCACCAATCTTATAATATTATCCTAAAAGCTACAGCTCCCAAAGAATTCGGCTGGTTCCCTGCTTGACAGTGTGCAATACACTAACTTTCTGAAGACCACAGTACCTTCCAGTTATAACTGAAGGTATTGACTTTGATGCATAAAGCTGTATATGGTTTGAGTCCTTGCTAGTTAAGAGACCACTTTTCCTGAATATGAGCATCTGGAGAGTCAAGAGACACTAGCTAGCACTAGTTAGCAGAGTGTTCTCAGTTATCAGAGTAGCAGCCGTGTTAGTCTGTATCCGTAAAAAGAAAAGGAGTACTTGTGGCACCTTAGAGACTAACAAATTTATGAGAGCATAAGCTTTTGTGAGCTACAGCTCACTTCATCACTCAGTTAGAGGCTGTTGTATTTTAAATTTGCATTCCTCCATCCCTGGCTTGACAGAACTAGTATCTCTTGACTCTCAGGGAACAATACAGGGCTTCCCTTTCCTGAGGGGATTAGATAACTGTTATATTAATAGCATATTTTTAGGGGATATATTTTCTTTGACACAGTCAGTGGTTGCTTCTGTGAAATATACACATGCCTACAAATATTTTCTGATAGACAGCATTTTTGTAAACGTAAAAATAGATACATAAGAACAGCTGTTAAAGGGGGCACATTCTTTTGCTCTTAGCTTTAGCACTCTGAGATGCACAGCAGCATTGTTTAAGTTTCATTTTTTGTTTGTCAACCCTTGACAAATCATCCAGTTGGTCACTAGCCAGATTTTTCCTACTCTCTGTCAGCACTTCAAGTGTGTGTAGGATTTGAGGTGGGAAGAGATGGGAGGGAAATTAATGAAGCCTCCCAGAAATTCCACACGATTTAAGGGTAAACTAAGATGTAGAGAGGCTTCAGATTTAATACTTTGAAATGAATGGAGACCATTCACATCTTATAGATGACAGATATTACGTGGTCTTTAGTAATTGAGGACCTCTTATAGTGTGTAGCTGAGGAAGGATTTTGGGAACTCATGTTAGGAAGGCAAACAGCCTGTTAGCTGAAAAAAAATGACTATGTGGGAGCTCTCTGTATATTGATGTTTAGTAAGGATTTGAATGCTGAGGATTCTCCATCCACTATCCCCATAGATGGGGGGTGTGCAGGAGCACTGCAGCAGGAGTAGTGACAAAGCACCAAAGGCACTGCTACTGTAAAGTGAATCTGGTAAGGAAAATAGGCAACGTATTCTTTACTACAGTTTTGGAGAACCACCCAGTGCAGTTTGGCTGTTGGTTCTACCTATCTATGCATCTTCCAACAAATAGCTTCTGTACACGTTCAAAGGTTTATCTTTGTAACTATAAATGTTAGAAAATTTTGTGCAGAAACTGATTAAACACCACAGTCACCAAAGTGTCATATTTGCCAGCATTAATTTGTTAATCCTCTTAACAAATTAAACCTTAATTGTTGGTTCAGCATTGTTTCTATCATAATTTAAAAAGAATTAGTGATTAGTTGTCTGTTTTCTGGTACTGGAGGTATGCTAATGTTAATATGATTTCCCTGTAAATAATGTACATTACCGAAATGCAACATTTTAGGACTAAAATATTTGATTTAATTTTCATCTCAAGTTGGATGTCCTATTTTCTTTCTTTTCAAAGATGGTGGTGGTGACTTAGATATTTTAAGGGGGGTTACTTCTGAGTTTGTTTTGGCAATTATAAAATGTAGAATTTTCTGAAAATTGAAATGTTGTCATATACAGTCTTCCTCACCCCATTTCCCTTTCACTCTGTCTTATTCTGGAGTGCAATCCAGATTAGTGAGGGGTGGTGTTACCCCCTGCCCTGCAACTTTAGGTGTCTCACAAACCTTTGCTGCTGTAACTTTCAATCTGGGCGCCTCACAAACAGCCAAACAAGAATGCCAGTCGCACACAGTTTCTGTGTATAGCTGCAACCTGCCTGCCACATTCCAGACAACACTCTGGCTTCTATTAGCCTTGGTTATCACTTGCAAGGTAACCTCAATACACTCCCCGTCCTGGATTTTCCCCAGAAACTCATGTTCTGCACTATCCAGTCGTCTCCTGGGCAATTGAGATATTAGCGGTCCATTGCCCCTGTAAAGGGTCAGTATACAGTAGTTTGCTGCTTTAATTGGAGTTACCAACCAGTTCAGGTTAAATACAACACTGGATTAGTTTTGATTAAAGAATGAAACCGGTTTGTTTAATTACAAAGGAAGGGATTTTTAAGTGAGTACAAGTACAGGGTATTAAATTCGGAAATGGTTATAAGAGAAATAAAGATAAAAGGCTTCCTAGTAGCTAAGACTTAATAAACAAGACTTAGTTCAAGGTAAAATCCACACCACACGTTCCCAACATAGCTGACCAAATTCTCAAGTTGGTGTTTGGCCCCAAAGTCTGAAGGGCTGGTTCCTTTGCCATCTTAGGTGAAAGAGCAAGCAAGAGAGATACAAAGAGAATGCCTGGGGTGCTTTTGCCCTCACTTTTAATGCTCAAATAAATTGGTTAGTCTCTAAGGTGCCACTAGTACTCCTTTTCTTTTTATTGTCCAGTCATTCTTTGAAAGCACTTTCCTGAGGATTACCCCTAGATAAAGTTCCTTCCAGCTGTGGGGATGGAGACATGGGAGTCTCACTGTTAGAGGTTCCATATTGTTTGCAAAATGCAGATGGATCTGTTCCTGCTTCCCTTCCCTGATGAAGAATATCCACTTGACTGGTGATTGCCAATCAACTTTCACACCTGGCTAGAGGCATCAGCTTGCCCCTTTGTCTGATAAACTCATTTCAGTTATAATTTCAGTTTATGTTCATACCTTCTCATATAATGTTGTTACATGCATTTCACCATGATGATATTGATCAGAAAGTTTAGTTTTTAAACGATACCTCACAAGGCATATTTTGTACAAAGATTATGTCAGTGGTGTGTAGGGTGTAAATACAGGGGGGCATTTGGTCAACTCTTGCAAAGGCCGTGCATAATGGTGATCCTCTCACTGCCTGTGGAGGTCTAATAAAGGCTTATTAATGGTGTAATCAGCCTTAAGTAGTTGCTAAAGAACATCTTGAAGGCGCCTCCTTTCCCCAGGTAGTTAATGCATTTCCTCTACAGCACTCCTTGTCCCTTTTATTTATAGGATACAATTCTCAAATATGAGTGAGGAACACTTAATCAGAGCCACGTAGCCACTGTACCACTGGAGTCAGCATCATCTTTGCCTCTGCCTCATCCATCTGCTTTTTATCAGAAGGGTAGCTGTGTTAGTCTGTATCCACAAAAACAATGAGGAATCTGGTGGCACTTTAAAGACCTAACAGACTTATTTGGGCATAAGCTTTCATGGGTAAAAAACCCACTTCTTCAGATAGATTTTTTTTTTTTTTTACCCACGAAAGCTTATGCCTGAATAAATATGTTAGTCTTTAAGGTGCCACCAGACTCCTCGTTGTTCATCTGCTTTTTGTGTGTGTCCAGGTTACGCCTGTGTTTCTTGTTTTTACATACAGCTCTTTCTACTTGGTACAGGTAAAGCTGGTGAAACTCCTGATACATTTTTTTTTGATACATTTACATACAAATCATTATTCACTGTTTTTCTTTCACTATGCCCTACAAGACAATATGCAAATAAAGAAAAAGTTTCTGCTTTTATTAATATTTCATCTCTTAAAAGTTCAGTGGTCACTTTGATACGTCATTCAGAAACTTTTGTATGCATATTTTTAGGAAATTCAGGTTCATCTTGTGAAAAAATATATTTTCTTTAATATTGTGCAACCTCTAAGATTATTGGCATTAAATAATTTAATTTCAAGGCACACGAGAGGAACAGTAGCACAAACTGTGGCACTCTCTCTTCTTTTCCCTCCCATATTTAATAAAACACAAAACTGTTTTGTCTCCTTGCACCCTTTTGTGTTCCTATCTTGTCACTTTTTCCCGTATGCAAATATTGACACTGTCACTTGCTTCATTTGACTTTTTGGAGATCAGTACAAATTTAACCATTGCTACTTGGGTGTAACAAGACGGTAATGATAACAATTTAGTTGTTTTATTAGCCAGTCATAGATTTGAATTTAATTTTATCGGACCTTTAATATATACAAGGTGAAAATATGCTATCGCATTTATTTTCAACCGTTTAAGTTCTGGGGAGTAGTAGGTATCACAGTTGAGTTCAGTCTTCTCCTTGGATGATAGGAAATAGTCATGTGTAATAATGTATAAAAAAATTAAAAGTTCCAAGATATAAAATGTAACTATTTAGACTGTAAGCTCGTTGGGGCAAGGACTGTCTTTTTTTGTTGTGTTTGTAGAGTCTAGCACAATATGGTCCTAGTCCGTGTGTGTGGCTCCTATGGTAATACAAATAATATATGACTTACAAAGAAAAATATCCTTCTACCACATGTATTGTATTATCTTCCAGTGTGAACAAGGAAGTGTTAGTGGTAATGGAAGCCATTTATGGCAACTCTTTATACACATGAGATCGAGGAGAGTGCCCTAGGCCAGCAAGTACTGGGAATCCAGTGGAGTCATTTTGAAACCTTTGAGGTGGGAATTGCTTCATGTTGCTCTGAGTGGTTTTCAAACTTTTTTTTTCTGACGACGCAGTTGAAGAAAACTGTTGATGCCGGTGACCCAACAGAGCTGGGGATGAGGGGTTTGGGGTGGGGGAGGGGAGGACTCAGGGCTGGGGCAGAGGTTTGGGATGTGGGGGGTGAAGGCTGCAGGGTGGGTCTGGGAATGACGGGTTCAGGGTGTGGGAGGGGGCTCTGGGATGGGGGTGCAGGCTCTGGGGTGGGGCCGGGGATGAGACCTTTGGGGTGCAGGAAGAGGCTCCGATTTTGGGGGGGGCTCAGGGCTGGGGAAGGAGATTGGGGTGCAGCCTTACCTCAGGCAGCAGCACAGCAGGGGTGTTAAGACAGGCTTCCTGCCTGTCCTGACACCGTGAGTTGCGCTGTGACCCAGAAGCAGCAGGTCCGGCTCCTAGGTGGAGCCAGGAGCTGAATTGCTGATGGCCACTTCCGGGTGCAGCGCAGTGTCAGAACAGGGAGGAACTAGCGTGCCTTAGCCAGGCAGCACCGCCAAGGGGACTTTTAATGGCACAGTCGGCGGTGCTGACCAGAGCCGCTGCAATCCAGTGACTTACAATTCCGCAACCCAGTACTAGGTCACGACCTGCAATTTAAAAACCAGTGGTCTAACTCTGTGCTGCATATCCAGAAGGCTGATTAATTTGGACTCCTGCTTGTCTTTGTGTTAGGATTAGGAGAGGAAATCAAAGTAAACACTGGAAGTTCTCTAAACCCTAAAACCATATGAGAACTGTAGATTATTCATCTTGTGCTATAACCAAAAATAATTAAATTTCAGGTAAAATTGCTATATGTAATTCAAGAGAAGATACACCATTAAACACATGCATAAACAATTTTAATATTAACCTTAACAATCAATTCTCACACAGACCATTAAACAGAAACCTTTTTAATAACTAGCACTCAAAAAACTTCACTCTGCCCCTGAATTTGTTGATGTTTTGAGACCTGAGCTCTAACTACAATTGAAATTGAAAATGGAGTATTTGTTATACGGTATCAGTTTAGATTACTACATTAATAGTTCCTTTTTAATATAAAAATATTTGTGTGATTAGAATATTCTTGTTAAATTAACATGAATGATGTTTAGTCTGTATTCATACAGTAGTGTGTCTGATTATATTTTGACTCATTAGTTGCTCTGGAATTTTGCTAATTTGGAACATACATGTAATAATTACATGTAATAATGTATAATGTATGTGCTAGTATACTCCAGTGATGGGTGCCATAGAGAACTGACATAAGGAGATGAGATTCCAGTAGATCTGAATTGGTAAAGTTTCCTTTGATTTTTGTGGATTGTATAAAACCAAATTTTTTATGAATAAGAGTAAGATATTAAAGTTTGTATTTTTTGAGAGAGAGCTGTATGAATAATACATTAATACTTAGTAGTCCTTCTTACTGTTTTGTTACAGGAGCAATTACAGTTGCTTAGGGGCTAGTCATTGGGTACTTAAACAGTTTATAAATTGGGTATTGAGCTTGATAGCAGATTTGTAACTATTAGCTTATTTTTGTAGTTTTCAACATTGGTTATTTTTTGCAGATAATGAGTAATGGCATATCATATTTTGAAATTATTTGACTTGTAAGGTTTTTAGTTTTGGACTTTCCTTTTCTTCTTTTTTTAAAAAAAATACCTGATTTGATATCATTCCAGACTCTTGATGCTTATTATGTAAAGCACTATGCACTATAAGTGGATGCCTTGATTGTCCATTAAAGCTTTCTTTGGTGGGGGTCCTCAGGTATCTCCTGTTGTGTTGTTGACACTCTCTCACTCTCACTCATTTGTTTACTAGCTCCCCAAATGGAGTCCCAGTCTAGTCCTGACTCCCCAATGTCAGACCCCAGCCAGTCATTCCCAACATGCAGCCCCATTCCATGGTCTAACACCAGTCCTAGCGTTCCTCCTTCTGGCTTGCAAGTCTCTTTGATTCCCTCTGTGCCCCATCCCACTCTGCTCTCCCACCTGCTTGGTTGGACCGTAGCAAGTGTACCAGCTGCCAAATGTGCTTGCACGCCATTCTGTTTCTCTGACTGCCGTTTCCCATGTGATATACCAAGCTTACAAGTTTCCTGACAGTTCTAGAATACAGTTACATGTTTGGCACTTGAAGGTTTAATTACATAGTAATTAAAGCTTAAATCACTTTAATGACTTTTTGGCAGAGATCCATTCCATAATAATGAAGAGTCATTGATATCTTTAAAAAAAAAAAAAAAACTGTATGTGTGAAAACTACAGTGATTTAAATCAAAACTTTGCACTTGGCGATTTATATCGCCGTAACTTAAATCAGTTCCCCCTGGTAAGTGTTAAAGCAGGGTTATTAAAATTACTCTTTCAAAACAAAAAATTTATTTATAAAAATGTTTTTTAGGGCTGTTGATTAATCGCAGTTAACTCACGCAATTAACTAAAAAAAATTAATCACGATTAAAAAATTAATCACTATTTGCACTGTTAATAGAATACCAATTGAAATTTATTAAATATTTTTGGATGTTTTTCTACATTTTCAAATGTATCAATTTCAATTAAACATAGAATACAAAGTGTAGATTGCTCACTTGATATTTTTCATTACAAATATTTGCACTGTAAAAATGATAAAAGAAAGTGTTTTTCAGTTCACATCATACAAGTACTTGAGTGCAATCTCTTTATCATGAAAGTGCAGCTTACAAATGTAGGTTTTTTGTTACATAACTGCACTCAAAAATAAAACAATGTAAACCTTTAGAGCCTATAAGTCCACTCCGTCTTACTTCTTGTTCAGCCAATGGCTAAGAGAAACAAGTTTGTTTACGTTTATGGGTGATAATGCTGCCCACTTCTTATTTACAGTGTTGCCTGAAAGTGAGGACAGGCATTCACATGGTACTGTTGTAGCTGGCGTCGCAAGATATTTACCTGCCAGATGCACTAAAGATTCATTTGCCTCTTCATGCTTTGGCCATCGTTCCAGAGGACATGCTTCCATGCCGATGACACTCATTTAAAAAAAAAATGCATTAATTAAATTTGTGACTGAACTCCTTGGAGGAGAATTGTATGTCTCGTGCTCTATTTTACCTACGTTCTGCCATATATTTCATGTACTAGCAGTGTCTGATGATGACCCAGCATGTTGTTCATTTTAAGAACACTTTCACTGCAAATTTGACACAATGCAAAGAAGATACCACTGTGAAATTTTTAAAGATAGCTACAGCACTCGACCTAAGATTTAAGAATCTGAAGTGCCTTCCAATATCTGAGAGGGATGAGGTGTGGAGCATGCTTTCAGAAGTCTTAAAAGAGCAACACTGTGATGCGGAAACTACAGAACCCGAATCACCAAAAAAGGAAATCAGCCTTCTGCTGGTGGCATCTGACTCAGATGACGAAAATGAACATGTGTCGGGAATGTTATGAAGCAGAACCTGTCATCAGCATGGACGCATATCCTCTGGAATAGTGGTTGAAGCATGAAACGACATATGACTCTTCTAGAGCATCTGGCGTGTAAATATCTTGCGACGTCCGCTACAACAGTGCCATGCAAATGCCTGTTCTCGCTTTCAGGTGACATTGTTAACAAGAAGCGGGCAGCATTATCTTCTGCAAATGTAAACAAACTTGTTTGTGCGATTGGCTGAAAAAGAAGTAGGACTGACTGGACTCCTAGGTTCTAAAGTTTTACGTTGTTTTATTTTTAAGTGCAGTTATGTAACACAACCTACATCTGTAAGTTGTACTTTCATGATAGAGATTGCACTACAGTACTTGTATTATGTTAATTGAAAAATACAAATATTTGCACGGTAAAAAATAAAATAGTAATAAAAAAATAAAGTGAGCACTGTATACTATATTCTGTGCTGTAATTGAAATCTGTATATTTGAAAATGTAGAAAACACTCAAAAATATTTAAATGATATTTGATTATTGTTTAACAGCACGATAAATCACGATTAATTTTTTAAATCTCTTGGCAGCCCTAATATTTTTACATCTTATCTTAATATGTAGTCAGATTGTGACCGGATTCTGTTGTATCTAAATCTCTTTTAACAGGTCCTTCATGATAAAAATTATGAGATCACCACCACATAATTGCTACTAATGGCTACATGTAACTCTTTTTTCATGTGATCTACTTAATGTAGAGTCTGTCAGAAAACTTAATTTAAATTCTGGAAATTTTCAAATGCAGACCATTTTGAAATAAGTTAAATTGTATTCTTAATCTTACTTGGCTAGACAACAGCACTTGACTTTTGTTGCCTATTGATATAAACAGCAATTTCCAACAGTAACTGCCCTTTTGAATATGCAGTACACAAGATTGGCACTCTATATTCACAGTCTAAAGAGTTAGCGAGACACAAGGTAATTCAGTGCCAATCCATCATTTTTATTAAAAGATCAGTACTTGGGGGATTTGAAGCACATATTTTGAAAAATTCACTAGTTAATATTACCCCATAAAATGCTGAGTTATTAAATAAAGAAATAACCTATCCCAGTTTTGAATTTCTAAACCAAATTCTGTTTTCTTAAGCTGTTCTTTTGCCCCATGCGTCAGCAGGCCAGCATTCATGAGCAACCCCACAATAACAAGTTAATGTGGGACTGAAAAAATATTTTTGAAAAAGTAGACTTCAGTTTCAAATATCTAGAGGTTACTATAAATAGCAGTAAAAGTGTTTGAATTATAAAAAACAGTCTTTTTAACTTTTAAAATACCTCTTTTAACAGACTGTAGACTTAACAAGATGATAGAATTATGAGAGAAATGATCGCAAGCTATTGGTAAAATCCTTAACAAGAAGCACATCTGCTAGCAATAAGTCACAGCAGAATATTGGGCAGTCACCACTTTTCTTGATTGAGAGTGCTGAGTATTAATTCTGCAATTGGTGGCTAACTGCCTCATTAGAGCGAAGAAGCACTGACATTGAATAAATAGTTATAAAAAAGTTAATGCCTTAAAATTGAAAATTTGAGCACTATTACTGGTGAACATCATGGAGTATAGTTTTTAGAGAAATATGTTGACTAGTATTCAAGTAATACATCATGTTAATGGTGTATTGCCAAAGGAAAGGAATAGAAGGAATATAGCAGTTTAAAAGTGATACTGTGAACTTTAGTCACTCTTCTTTCTGAATTTTTTGTCAGCTATTGTTACAAGTAATACCTAAGATTAGTATAACTGAAAGAAATTGGAGAAACCAGTAGGGATTTTTCTTTTTCGGTTTGTTTCCTTTGTGTACTTGACAGCCCTTTGTGTTTAGTCAGTTTCATTGCTGCCCTTGTATAGTTAGTTAATTTCTCCTGTTTTTGTGGGTCTTTCACACAGAAATAGGGAAAAGAAACACTAAAATAATACGATTGTGAAACCACAAAAATTAGCAGGGAGAATCAGTAGCTGGTGTAGTACCTGATATCTAATAAATTAAAGTAATCGTTGATGTCAAATCAAGCATCAGCAGAAACGGCAAAACACAGGATTATACAATTCCAAATATTGGGTTAAAAACTAAAACTGGGTGGCTGAAGCAGTTTTCTATACTGGTAGAAGCAGACTATTTAAGATACATTCCTCATCTTAACCCAGAGATAAGTCAGATTTGATTTGCTATATTAAAAAATTCACTAGATTACAAATATTAAACTAATATGGAAACTAAAATCTCACAGTAAAATGTCATCATATTTCCAATAACTATAGTGTTAATTGCAATAAAAATCTGTAAAAATGGAAAACTTATTAGAAGAGAATGCCCCAAAATAGTAGTCTATTCTTATGTCTTGTATAAGAGAAGCAATAGCAAAAGGATGTTGAATATGTAGGTGAAGTATGATACTGAGTATAAGGTTTTGTGACATACTTTGCCTGTTCATCGCTTTGCTCATATCAAACGTATTTTTGTTACAGCTTTCAGAGAAGCCTGTTTTTTTTTTTCAAAAATACTTATTTACATTTGAGAATTTTCATGTGTGTAGGTGAGTGTGACAACAGCAGAAGCAGTTTCATTGATACCTTTTGAGCCCTATGCACTTAGTGTGATCTTCATGGTATGCTGAGTGTGAAGAAATTCTTATAACTTAGTGAGCTGGGATAGTAGGGAGTACTGGGTTCCTTTATTTCTCTTCTTTGTGTGTGTGTGTGTGTGTGGGGGGGGGGGGGAATTCATAGCATGTAACTTGTTTGAGACATCTGTCTGGCACTGCTGCGTCTGCTACTTTTTGCAAAAGATAAAAGAAGAACAGCACTGAAGAGAAGGTGACAGCAGTTGCTCAGTCTTACTTTCTTGAATATCATCTGCTGAAGTACTGAACATCATCTCCCTACTGAAGTAATAGATACCATGGTAGTTGTTTTAAATGATTTTAAACTCTTCAATTAATATTAAGTACTTGAAGTTTTTTTTATTTCAAAATAAAGGATACATAAGAAGTGGAACCAATGAATTTTGGGATTTTTTTCCACCATGCACTTGACATTTTGTGACTGGAGTATGACTGTTCATTCTTACCTTGATGAGACACTATCCTTACTTAAATGTTTATTATTTTATTATTTTTTTTTCAACAACATGGATTATGGATTGAATTATTTGATGGAAAATTTTGTTGCAGTTTAAGCACCTTTTGATACCATGGTAGTCCTTCAGTTCAGTTTGAATTTTGGTTGATTAGCATTAGTAAGCTTGATGCATAGTATCCTTAAGGCTTTATGGGAAGACTTTTCAAAAGCACCTAAGAGATTTCGGCGCAGTGGGACATTTTTGCTTTTAAATTTTCGGTACTTTTGAAAGCAGTTGTCTATTTGTTACCTTTGTAAAACAAATAATTGTATTTTCTTCCTGAGTTTTATAAAAGCAGCAAGCTATAGCTCTTTCAGTAACCACAATTCTTAACCTGCCAGAAGTAGTCCTTTCCGGAATTGAAAGGACTGCTGGCTTGAATAATGCCAGTCTTTTTTTATGGTGGTTTTAGGATATAAAATAAGTATCCTGTGGTCTTAATCCAGATTGCTATAACATGTTTCACTTGTAACAGAATTTAATTCTAGGTCTCTGTAAGTTACTTTGCCGCATTAACTCGTTCTGTCACAATCTTCCTCTCTTCCCCAGCAAGTAAGGAGGATTTTTTTAAATAGTTGTTTATAGTGACTTTTTTGTATATGATGATAAAGTCTTGTCATAATAGTTGTAGAACTGGTTAGTTGATAACCTATGTCACGTGTAAGGTCAGTTAGCCTGTAAGTTGCATGAAAATCGTGCAATACACACTGCTGCTGCTCTCACTTAAAGAGTAGTATTTGATGCCACCAATTGCTGAACAAATAATATGGACATCAGTACAAGTCTTTGGGGGAGTGGATATTAAATGAGCTTTAAGTTATGACTTTTTTTTAATGGCACAGATGTAAGGAGGGGTGAAATTACAAGGATGATTTTTTTAACGTGAAGATAGTGTGTTCTTTATCTAGATTTCCTGTGTATCAATATCATGTGTCAAAGCTTTTATGGAAATAGCAAACTGTTAGTCTAAAAAGCAAAAATAAAAACCCAAGATCTATTTAGCATTTAGTTTTTACAGGCCTTTCAAACAATAAGGTTTTGATGAAACACAATGTTTGGGCCATTCTTTTTAAGTTCCAATGGCATAGATTAACTTGTAGCATTCAGTCATCTTCTGCACCAGTAGGTAAATCGTTTAGGAACTGATATTGATTAACCACCTCTTGCTTGTATAACAGCAATATCAGGAGCATCAGTATGAATACAGTGCTCTGCTGTTGTTCTCAGAATTATTATGCTAATAAGCGTTCTATGCACTAGCAAGGACTTTGCGAGGACTTTCACAAATAGGCATCCATTCGAACTCAGCCAATATGTTGCTTTTTTCCTTTTACAGTCAGGCCTACAGAGGCCAATGAAATAGAGTAATGCTGTAGTTGTAGCTGTTCGTTATTGTGGTAGTAGTAATTTACTATTTGTATTCTGGTAGCACGTTAGGGAAACCCATTGTAAAAGGCATTGTACAAATACATATTAAGTACACAGGAATGACCATACTAGCCCAGTATCCTGTCTTCTGACAGGGACCTAGTGCCAGACGCTTCAGAGCAGTGGTTCTCAACCAGGGGTCCCGGGGTACCCTGAGGCCTGTGAGCAGGTTTCAGGGGGTCCGCCAACCAAGGCCAGCATTATACTTGCTAGAATCTGGGGCAGAAAATTAAAGCTCTGCCACATGAGACTGCAGCTTGGGGCACCAACCCCTCCCTCCCCCCACCTGGGGCTGAAGTCAAAGCCCGAGCAACTTAGCTTTACGGTACCTCCTTTGGTGTGGGGCCCGGGCAGTTGCCCTGCTTGCTACCCCCTAATGCAGCCTTTTATGTACCGAACAATAGTTGTTGTGGCACAGGTGGGCTGCGGAGTTTTTATAGCATGTTGTGGGGAGAGAGGGCTCGGAAAGAAAAAGGTTGAGAACCCCTGCTTCAGAGGGAATGAACAGGGCTAATGTCAAGTGATCCATCCTCTGTCGTCTAGCTCTAGCAATGAGAGGCTCAGGGACACCCAGAAGATGGGTTTGTGTCCCTGACCATCTTGGCTAATAGCCATTGTTGGACCTATCCTTCATGAACATATCTATCTTCTTTTTCGAGAGATGTCACTGTGGGTGCTCCACTGTAGGTGTCGGTGTGTCCCTGCGCTGTTGTTTGGGGATTTTTACAGCAGTACCCGTATTGGCCGCGCATGCGTGGAGCGTGATTCACATACCAGTCTTGTTTTAATAGCGCGCATGCGTGGCTGAATTCCTCAGTTCCTTCTCTGCCGTCCCCGGCCGGAGTCGGACCTACAGCAGGCTCGTTAAAACTTTTTCTCTTATTCATTCAACATCCTTTTTTCCCTTAGTTTAGCACTCTAGTTATCTAATAACTTAAAAAAAAAAAAAAATTCGTTCCCGCTTCATCCTCTGGTCGATGCTAATATGCCTGGCTCCCCAGGATTTAAGCGGTGCACTACGTGCAGGGACGCTGTCCCTATCTTGGATGGTCACTCCCAGTGTATAAAATGTCTAGGGGAGTCCCACATTCCTCAAAAATATGCCCATTGTTCCAAATTAAAATTCAGGGCACGTAAAGACAGAGAACTCCTACTGCAAATGATTCCTATGCAAAAGTCACTCGACCTGCTTCTGACCCAGGTACGGGCTCCTCAGTAAGTGACAGCTCTCCCGCCTCCAAAAAGGACAAAAAAGGAAACCTATTTTTCTACGGACATTCGCATGCAGTCTGGACAGCTGTCTCTGGCTGTATCTCACTTTTCTAGTGATGAGGAAGCCATAGTGCAGGGAGACTTTTCACCATACCAGTTCTCCCAGTCACAGACCCAAATCAGCACTGGTCACAGAAAATCTAGGTCTTCCTTCATCAAAGACCTCCTTCCCTGTTATACAAACCCGTGGATGGCACCACCTATACCCTTTCCCAGTCAGTGGCAATACTGGGGTTCATGGGCACCATATAAGCGATTCCACTATGATCGCCAAGATGCCAAAAATAGGAGCAATGCCACCTCGCCACCACCAGTGCATATGGCTATGAATGAGACACAACAACAAACTATTACTCCACACTTCGATGAACACACTACACATGCTTCCCCAACCCTTGTGGAGCCATATCCACACAGGATGAGGCTATACTGCCTCCCCCACCAATGCTGTCAGATGATTTCTTAAAATTTCAAGACCTCTTCAAAAGTGTCACCAATGAGTTGAGAATTAATCTGGAGGAAGTTTCTAAAAACCAACGTGAGTTGACTGATCTCCTGCAACCTCCTTCCACATCCAAGATTGCCTTACCTATAAATTCAGCCATTATGGATCCTACCAAAACCATATGGCAGACACTGGCTACTAGCACACCGACCGTAAGCGAGCTGACCGGAAATGTTTTATTCCTTCCAAAGGATCTGACTTACTTTTTACTCACCCAGCGCCAAACTCATTGGTAGTAGAGGCAGCTAATCAAAAGAACAATCACCAGTTTCCCAGATCTACCCCAACTGATAAAGACAGTAAAAGGCTGGACCTGCTTGGTTGTAAGGTGTATGCTTTGTCTACATTACAATTCTGGATAGCTAATTATGCGGCTGTTCTTGCAAAATATGACCACAGAAATTATGAGAAACTCATGGACTTTATGGATGACATTCCAGAGGGCAAAAAAACCCAATCCCATCAATTTAAAGACATAGTCTCTGAGGGACAAATCATCTCCCGTACCGCATGACAAGCTGTGCTTGATGTTGCTAAGACAGCTGCGAGGTCCATTGCTACAGCATTCGTGATGTGTCGTGCTTCATGGCTTTCATAGTTTTTTCCTCACGAGGTTCTGAATATCATTGAAGATCTCCCTTTTGATGGTGAAAAGCTATTTGCCTGTAACGCCAATGATGTACTTCACTCCATGAAGGATTCAAGAACGAAATTATAGTGTCTCAATATCCAAACCCCTGCAAATAGGAGGAGACAACATAGGTACCAACCTTATCAACGTCCACTTTACCTAATGTATACTCAACAGTGTCATAGAGCATATGAACAACAATGTCAGTGACCAAGATATCAATGTTGCTGTATCAATGCATCGCCTCCATGTCATCCCCATCCCACTAATAAGCAAATTTGAATATGTGATCGAGGCTATAGAAAACATCATCCCTTCAGTGCCTATTCCCTTCCTATCTTTGCCCCCCACCTGTCCCTCCCACCCTGTTTCTTTTCAGGGACCCCTCTCACGAACAACTGCTCCACCAAGAGGTGCATCACCTCCTCCAGTTAGGATCAGTAGAACCAGTGCCTGACCATCACAGAGGAAAAGGGTTTTACTCCCATTACTTTTTAACATAAAAGAAAACTGAGGATGGCAACCCGTTCTCTACCTCAGATGCCTCAATAAATTTGTTAAATTAAAAAAAAATACAAAATGGTGACTCTTGCAGCCATAATTCCAGCACTGGAGCAGTGAGATTGATTTTCAGCCCTCAACCTGCAGGATGCTTATGTTCCTATGACCATACATCCTGCCCACAGATATTTTATTTGCTTTGTTCTGGGCTCACAACATTACCAGTACAGGGTCCTTACCTTTCCGCCTCTCGACTGCGCCTCGTGTCTTTTCCAGACTCCTCGTAGTTGTAACAGTTCATCTCAGAAGGCAGGGAATCATAATTTTTACTTACCTCGACAACTGCCTTTTCAAAGCTAGGACCCTCCAAGAAGCCATTCAAGCCACACAATAGACAGTCCAATGTTTCCATGGTCTTGGCCTATGAATGGACAAAGAAAATATACACTCACTCCCACCCAACAACTGGAGTTCATAGGAGCACATTTCAGCTCACGCAAAAGAATAGCATCTCTCCCACTTCACCTTTTTAACACCAACCTTTTTGTTCCCAGGCTGAGAAGGAACTGAGGAGTTCAGCCGCGCATGCGTACTATTAAAACAAGACTGGTGTGTGAGGCAGGCTCCACGCGTGCGCGGCCGATATGAGTAGTGCTGTAAAAATCTCCGAACAACGGCTCAGGGGCGCACCAACACCCAACAGGGGAGCACCTACAGGGACACTCATCTCGAACGTCAGTTACTGCATAGATGAGTAACCTTCTCTTTTTTAACCAAGTTATACTTTTGGCCTTCACAGCATCCCGTGACAATGAATTCCATAGGTTGACTGCATTGTGGGAAGAAGTACTTCCTTCTGTTTTTTTTAAACCTGCTGCCTATTAATTTTTCTAGGTGACTCCTAGTTCTTGTGTTCTGTGAAGTGGTAAACAACACTTTCATTTTCTCCACACCATTCATGATTTTATAGATCTCTGTAATATCCCCCCTTAGTTGTTACTTTTCTAAACGGAACAGTCCCAGTGTTTTTAATCTCTCCCTGGAAACTGTTCCCCTACCCCTAATAATTTTTCTTGCCCTTTTCCCAATTCTAATGTCTCTTCTGAGGTGGGGCAACCAGAACTGCATTCAGTATTCAAGGTGGGGGTGTACCATCGATTTATATAGTGACATCATATTTTCTGTCTTATTGCTATCCTTTATTAAGACAGTCCCCTCCTATAGAGCTTACAATGTAAGGCTGGGATATTCAGGCGCAACTTCCTGTGATGCGGCACCCTCTGTTCCAGTCATCTTTAGTCACTCACAGACCACTCAGAGACCTTCCTTTTGTAGATACCACTGTGTAGTTTATGTACAGTGCTTCACCTCACCACCTTTTAGATATTCATGCTGCCATACTGTTTACAGAGTTGTTGAGCTTACCTAGAAGGGGTGGGAAACGTCTCTGCACAGAGAGCTCCCTTTATCAGGCCCAGCTACCTCTCTCCATATGCAGGACCTGTGTCAGGGGCTGACTGGCTAAACTGACTGTAGAATGATGGTTCATTTGCTGAGTCCCAGCACTCTCTGTGTCACTACCTTGAGCCCCTTTTGAAAATTTCAGCCTAAATGGTGAGAGGAGAAACAGAGGTAGAAGAGTGAAATCATGTATTCTGGGTCAAGTAGCAGCTCAATGGAAGAACAAAGTATAGCACTCTCCTGAGTTCCAGTCCAGCGCCCTATCTGCTGGATCATGCTACCTCTACAATTGAAGCTGTTGCAAATCTGTAGACAGCAGTGATAAAATAAAGGTTATTCAGGTCTTAGTTTTATTATATAGCTAGTTGGTAGCTTACTGTGTATGGTGTATCCATGTCTTCTGCAGTAACCAGGCTTTTGAGGGAGGGAGGGAAACAATAAGAACAATGTGCTGCTTACGTGGGGCATAGTGATCTGGTTGGAAATTTCCAAGAAACTTGAAGGAATTAAATGCTCAATTCCCGATGAAGTGAGCTGTAGCTCACGAAAGCTTATGCTCAAATAAATTTGTTAGTCTCTAAGGTGCCACAAGTACTCCTTTTCTTTTTGCGAATACAGACTAACGCGGCTGCTACTTTGAAAATAGACTTGAATGTAACTTGGGTACCTAACTCTTTTAGGCTCTTGAAAAATCCCAGCCAACTAATCTTTTCTTAATTCTTTTTGTAGTTCTGGGGCAGGTGAGTAATTTACTTATCTGTAATTCTGTTTCTCTAAAGATACCTCTCAGGAACCTTGCTTACCCCAACTTACTTTTCTTCAGAGTTTGGAGGTTTCACTTTTATGAGGCATTTCTCTTGAACCTTGGTATTCATTTTTCAATAAGGCCTATTTTGATTGTCAGTTAGCTATCCTGAATTGCCTTTTATTTTATTTATTCCCTAGGAGTTTCATCTTCCATGCAGTCCAAGGAACTGACTGTAACATCTGGAGGATGTCATTTCTTTACCAAAGCGTGATGCATGACAAACATTAGGGAACTTAGCTCTTACTCTATCTCACTACCATTCTTAATGGTTAAAAATATATATGTATTTTTGTTTAGATCTAGGAGTTTTCTGAATATTGTGATTTTAAAAAAACCCAAAAACCTCAGGTCCAGGGGTGAGAATCCTGTAAGATGCACTCTTCTGAGAAGCAGAATATAGGTAGGAAATCTTGTTTTATTAGATAATAGAATCAGATTTCTTATTCAGTTATTCCATATACTGCAATACGAATATAAAAAAAATCCTGTTGCTAAACAATGTAATATAGTTTAAAAACATGCTTGCAAGGCATGCTTAAACTCACAACAGTACATATATGAAACAGCCTCATTTATTCCTATTCATAAAAAAGTTTCATTTTTCTCCTATTTATAAAAATAATTCTGTCAATCAAACTGAGTAACTTTATAATTCTGACCTGTAATAATTACATACTTGTAATAAATATTTTGTCAAGTATAATAAATAACATCAGTATAGATCCAACAACACATTTCATTACAGAACAAAACAAATGGGAGTTTTACCAGTAATTTAATGGTGGCAGAGTTAGGCCAATTATGAGTGCTTTTGAAAATAGCTCCCTTAATATTTGGTATTTCATAAATCTATAACATTTTTGTAATATAGCATTTGAGGTTTGAGCTAGACATTTTTGGAACACACTTTAAAACCTTTCCTCTTTTTAACAATTTTTTAAAATTCTTGAAATACTAATTTGTTTTGAAGCTATAAGGCCAGGAAAGTACACCAGCCTAATTAAGATTGAAGAATGCAAACAAACTGAAGTCATTTGTATCCTGATTGAAGGAGATACCTTGAGGCCTCAGTGCTACTGTAAGATGGTCATAGTTATAAATAGATAAATGTAACGACATCAAAACAATTCTGCTCAAATATCAAATGTATCTGTCATGCCAGGAGGCTAAGATAGGGATGCCCAGGAATCTGTGCTGGGATCAGTGCTGTTGATATAGAAAATGGTGGGAACATTTATACGAAACATTTATACAAACTACTCATATGTTTATGCAAAAAGAAAAGGAGTACTTGTGGCACCTTAGAGACTAACAAATTTATTTAAGGTGCCACAAGTACTCATTTTCTTTTTGCAAATACAGACTAACACAGCTGCTACTCTGAAACCTGTCATATGTTTATAGGTACCAAATTTACTGTAAATAACCACTTGTGGATGGATTTTTTTGGGAGGGTGGTCATGGAGCGAACTAGATCTTCTTGTAGAAAGCTCAGCGAGTGCACTTGCTCAGTGTGCAGAAGTTCAAAAAAGTAAATGGTGTTCAATTTTTATAAAGGGATGGAGAATAACAGCTTTGTTGTATAATGGCATAATGATATTAGTGGTATACCGTAACATTGTTGTTTTTTGGATTTGGTCACCCTATCTTATAAAGGATAAGGAAGAAATAAAAAGTGTGGAGAAAGGCAACAAAAAATTACTAGAGGCATGGAGATCCTTCCATGGGAGGAAAGATTAAAAAAGATTAGAACTACATCAGAGGTGACCTGACAGCTATATAAAACAAGGAATAGATGGTGTATGTAAGGTCAGTTCGACCACTTCTGTTTGCCTTTTATATGGCTGTCCAACATCTTGACAGTGGTGCTTAGTGATAGCATGGGAAAGAGCCTGATGTGCAAGTGCTTCCCACAGTAGCTACATGTCCACTTGCCAGATGGAAGTTGAAGCATACTTTGCTCCCTGGCTTGCCTCTGGACCTCAGCCTGTGCTCTCTGATGGCGCTGTGCAGTGACTGCACCAGTCTTAACTTGGCTTCTGCAAACTTAACTGGGAAAATCCTTCCCACAATAGTTATCAGTGGGAATGCTGAATTTCTTGAGGCCTTGCTTTGACCTCATTGCTCTGTTGGAGCTTTGGTCTCCTTCTGTGTTGCGGCGAGTTCTTAAGTTGACCATAGAGCACAGCCTTTTGCAGTCAGTCCTGAGGCATGCATTCTACGTGTCCCAGCCAGCAAAGCCTGCAAAGGTCCGGCATATTCTGCTTAAACTTTAGGCTGGTTCTCTCAAGGATCTTGTTAATGATGATCCATTGGTACCAAATAACTCCAAGGATTTTTCTAAGACAGTGGAGGTGGAAAATGTTCAATCTTTGCTCCTGCTTTTGAAGTACATAACCCCGGTGACGGCTCCCAGCCATCCCTTTCCTGCTGGCTGGGAGACACAGGGAGGGGGAAGGCGGAAGAACAGGCTGTGGTGCCAAATCCCACAAATTCTATCACTAGTCTAGCAAAATACAAAGTCCTTCAGAAAGGGCTAGTGCTTGGAGCCACGCTATTAGAGGAGAAGCTCAGCTTTTGTGGAAAAACAGTGTCAGGGTCAGCAAAGGAGTGATAAAAGCAAATTGTTTGCCTTTTATTGGGGTATTAAACTGTCCTCTAGAATGCGGGTAATGGACCATTGTTATGATAAAAGAACAATGCTGAAGTTCTTAAGCATGGAAGAAGTTAGATGTTCTCTATATTTAAAATATTCTTGTAAAATATTTTAATCCCTTCCATATTAAATGTACAACAGTGGAAAAATGCAACAAGGCACTCATCTAGTCACATTGCAACACCCTAGCAATTCGTTCTGTGACTGTGGCTACTGTAATGTGATCAGTTCAATCTAGAGCATGTGAAACGTCCAATTGTCACTTCAGGCATGATTCTGTGTTGTTGTTTTATGTATTTATCGTTTTTGAGTGATTCTGTAACTTGAGTAAAAACAACGAGGAGTCTGGTGGCACCTTAAAGACTAACGGATTTATGTGGGTATAAGCTTTTGTGGGTAAAAAACCCACTTCTTCAGATGTCACTCCATGCAGATGAGGAACTGAGGCACAATGTAGATTGTGACTTTCCTAAGGTCAAATAGGAAGTTGGTGGCTCGATGAGAAATTGAATCCCAATGTACAGAATCATGACCTGTCCGTAAGACCATCATTCTTTTCTTTGCATCTCTTCCTGATGTTTATCCTGAATTTTAAGTGTGAAATAGTCTCCTTAAGAGATGTGAGCTTTGTTTTTAAAAAAGGAAAGAAAAGAGAGCTGATATAAAACTTTACTTTATTTCTTTATAAGTCTCTAAGTGTAAATTCAGTTCAGATAATTTGCTTTTCTCTCTCTGTATCACCATTAATAACAAATTCTGAATTAAACCCGACCTTTTGGCACCATATGTGGGATTACATATTACTGGGTTGTTTGGTAAGTGGTGACTTATATTACAGGTATCTGCTGCTACATTTAAGTAAAGTTTGACTAAAGATATGTTTTCACTTCAGAGTTAAGAAGTTATCTACATTTCAGTCTTTTCTCTCAACTTAGCTTAGCGCAAGTGAGAGCGGCCACATTGCAAAATAGTACTCAAGTTGGTGTGTACACGCTCACACTGTACTCACTTGTGTGGGATGCCAAGACTTCTGGGGGCACATCCCATGGTCCTTAGCGCTGTAGTAAAATGAATCTCTTTCTAAATTTTTTCCAAGTGAATTGTGGGAGAACTTGTCTGTCTTTTTTTGGGCACATGGAGAAGAAGGAAGGCATTGGAGCGTATTGGCACTTGAGTGGTGCTAGCCTCTGGTTGTGTTAACACCTGAGGAGGAGTTCATACTCAAGTTTTAGCTTATGCCTTGTCACAGGCCAGCCAATTTGAGTTAAAAGTAGTACTAAACTCAGTTTATTTTGTATAAGGGACTGGAGTTAGGGGCAAGTTATAACTTGAGTGAACTTTGCAGTGAAGTAGAGCTCCAATTGTGGGTAGAGTTAGAAGCTTATTTTAGTCCTTGCTTTTGTACCATCACAGGTGTTTGTAATGGAATCCTCAACTGATACATTGTAAATTACTGATATAATTAAATGACTGACTGATATCACTGGAGATCTTTTCTCCCACCTCCCGCTTTAATGAATCATAATGGTATTACACTTCTTGTTTGTTAAATCTTTAATGGTAGGTTATAGTCAAGGTCCTTCACTTTCAGCTTTTACCTATTTATTTATTTATTTATTTTAATGATTATTTACCAAAAATTTCCTAGGTTTTACAAAACCTATTTGATTTATTTGAGACGTAATGGTAGAAAAAAACTGAATACTGATTAAGAAAATCCAATATATTAGGTAGATGTGTTTATGTTAATAATAAATTAGTCTAAGTGTAAACGCAAGGCTGCCTGTTAAAAGAAGGTGACATAGTGGAAGATGCAAACATACATGTATGTACATATCTGCATGTCACTGCCCAAGTCCTAAAAAGAAAAGTGCCGGAACTCCACGGATCTGTCTCCCCACTCTGGAAGGAGAGATGGCAGCTTTGTGATCTGGGCCGCTGAAGTCACCATGCTGCCATCTTTCCTTCCAGAGTGTGAAACTAGATCAGAAGTACTTTGTTTTATTTTCTGTCCTTCCTTCCCCTAATATATACTCAGAACACTGAAGTTAATTTTTTGCACTGATTTTCACCCATTTTTTAAATTTTTGTAATAAACACTGATAAGTTTCCAGAAAATTATAAACAAAATAGAAACTGAAAATAAAGGGCTTTGGTTACAGTATGGTGATGCATCACTATGGAACATGCTACAGCTGTAAAACATTGTAATTTAAATCTTTTTGTAGTTATTTTTGGAACTGTCTACAAAGTTCAGCAAGGTCATGATATAGTGATATAGTTGCCCTTGACATTTTTATATCCAAGGAGAGTCCAGAGTGATTCCAAATAAATGTGTTTTTTAATTTCACCCAAGATGCAGGAACTTTTTTTGATGTATTTGAACTGTTTTGTATAGAGATTTGGCAAATGTAAGCAAAATATGCTACAGTATTTTGTTTTTAACAATGTATTATAAAGTTTATTGTAAAGAAATAACTAGGTCAACCTCTGGATGACCTGTCTTCTAGAGTTTCTTTAGTTAGCTTTAGGCTAGAGCTCCACCTTGTGATCTTTCAGCATGATACATTTTCTTCTAAAAGTTAATAAGTTAATTATGTTTCAGTAAAACTCATGGTCTTCTGAAATTCATAGATAAACTCATAAGTCAACTTAATTTTGCCAACAAACTCTGAAAGCTGTATGAAATATATAAATAGACAAAATTTAAATGCTTAAGTACTAAACATATGAAAGATAGTTTCAGTTTCATGATAATTAGAGATATATGTTGACCTTAGCAGATACATATACCAGTACTAGATGCCAAAGGTCTGGCTTTAAATCTGTGCTTACTGTGGATAGTTCAGTTTTTTGCTGGTTGGAATGGCATCTTCAAAATAGGCTCTTTTTGCTGCCTGCTCTGAATTGACTACATCAAAGTATTATTATTATTATTATTTTTTAAACGTAAGTTAAAGGACCTAATAAGATACTTATACAACAAAAGCATATGTCTGCCCTTTTACTTTTTATGGTCCTAATCCTTCTCATAACCTCAGCACCTTTTTGCTGGAATTAATGTTGTAAACTCCTGTGTCATCCTACTGATATATAGAGCATTTTGCACACCGATGATACTATGTAAATAATTTATTGACGTCTCATACGTTGAGAAAGTTGCTGGCCAAATGCTAGGACCCTCCCCTCTTCTGTTTTTCTCCCCTCTCAAAAACAATCCCAAAACACTTCTATTTTTGTAACAGACTTTTTAGCTCTAAGAGACAGGTTCATATCCCTCTTTTCTATAATTAGAAGGTAGAAATTCAATACTTCAGGAATAATCACCTGGTTTTCTTGTTGTTTGTGCTAGGAATCTAATTATGAAACACGCAGAGTGTGTCGCCACAAAACTCCAGATATCTAGTTTTAATAGATGATGTCTTTAATTTCAGAATGAGATGCACCAAATCTATAATTTAATTCTGTGTTGAGATTATTTTTGAACAGTTTATACGTTCCTTTACTCAGTTTGTGATGATTATATTCTTTAAAAGTGTTTGTGGTTATATGAAACAATATTGTCCAGAACTATATTTTTACAGATTCTAATATTGAGACAGATATGGTCCAAGTGCAGAACTAGGAATGTATTGTAATTGCTGTTCACACACAGACTCTCTCTCTGACTGCGGACAAATAACTTTACTTCTCTGCCTCATATCTACAGCACAGACATCTACCACTTCACTAACTGAGTAACTGGTAGCAATAGTAAACTGTTATCTTCCATGTGGGCCATTTGCTAGAGGATGATATAAACATTTTTCCCAGTAGGGGTTTCACACATGTTCGCTTAACAGCAGGCTAATGTTGAGACTTTGGTACCTTGAGCTGTTTTATAAATTCTGGATAGGACTGTACTGTGGTGATTACAGATTAGGACTGAGCATTTGATTGTTCCAAAAATAATTGGTCAATTGATGGATCAAATATAAAATAATGTAAAAATGGTCAAATATTTTGAAGCATTAATTTATTATGGGATTGAGTCCCTGACCATCTTGGCTAATAACCACTGATGGACCTATCAAATATTCTTCGCAATTTATTTCAATCTTTTTTAACCCCAGTTATACTTTTTGGCCTTCACAACCTCTCCTGGCAATGAATTCCACAGGCTGACTGTGCGTTGTGTGAAGAAGTAATAGGCAACAGATTTAAAACAGAAGTAATTTCATTGGGTGACCCCTACTTGTGTTATGTGAAGGGGTGAATAACACTTCCTTATTCACTTTCTCCACACCAGTCATGATTTTGTAGACCTCTGTCACATCCGCCCTTTAGTCATTTCTTTTGTAAGCTAAATAGTCCCAGTCTTTTTTAATCTCTCCTCCTATGGAAGCTGTTCCATACCCCAGTCATTTTTGTTGCTCTTCTTTGTATTTTTTCCAATTCCAATATCTTTTGTAAGATAGGGCAAGATTTTGTAAGACCAGAACTTCATGGGCATACCATAGATTTATATAGTGGCATTACAATATTTTCTGTCTCATTATCTATCATTTTCCTGATGGTTCCTAACATTTTTAGCTTTTTTGACTGCCGTTGCACATTGAGCAGATGTTTTCAGAGAATTATCCATGATGACGCCAAGATCTCTGTCTTGAGTGGTAACAGCTAAGTTAGACCCCATCATTTTTGGTGTATAGTTGGGATTGTTTTCCAATATGCATTACTTAGATTAAATTCAATGTTGATAAATACAGTCATTTTGTTTCACAATCAGTTTTGTGAGATCGCTCTGTACTCCTCCGCTTTAGACTCCACTATCTTAAGTAATTTTGTATCATCTGTAGACTTCCCCCCTTTTTGCAGCTCATTTATGGATATGTTGAATAGTGCTGATCCCAATACAGTTCCTTGGCAGACACCACTGTTTAAGTCTCTCCATTCTGAAAACTTATCATTTATTCCTACCCTTCGTTTCCTATCTTTTAACTAGTTACTGATCCATGAGAAGACTTCCCTCTTACCCCATGGCTGCTTCTTTGCTTTAGAGCCTTTGGTGTGGGACCCTGTCAAAGGCTTTCTGAAAGTTCAGGTACACTGTATCTCCCTTGTCCATATGTTTTTTTGACCCTCTCAAAGAATTCTAATAGATTGATAAGACATGATTTCCCTTTACAAAAGCCATGTTGAGACTTCCCCAACATATTGTTTTCATCTGTGTCTGATAATTCTGTTTTTCACTATAATTTCAACCAGTTTGCCCGGTACTGAAGTTAGGCTTACCAGCCTGTAATTGCCAAGATTACCTCTGGAGCCTTTTTAAAAATTGGTGTTGTGTTAATTATCCTCTAGGCATTTGATATAGAAGCTGATTTAAGTGATAGGTTACATACCACAGCTAGTTGTTCTGCAGTGTCATATTTGAGCTCCTTCAGAACTCTTGGGTGAATGATATCTAGTCCTGGTGACTTAATCCTGTTTAATTTATTAATTTGTTCCTAAACGTCCTCTGTTGACCTCAATCTCTGACGTTTGCTCAGATTTGTTACCTAAAAAGAATGGCTCAGGTGTGGGAATCTCCCTCATATTCTCTGCAGTGAAAACCTATATAAAGAATTAATTTAGCTTGTCTGCGACGGCTTTGTGTTCTTTGAGTGCTCCTTTAGCACCATGATAGTCCAGTGGACCCCACTGGTTGTCTGGGAAGCTTCCTGCTTCTGCTGTACAAAAATTTTTTTGTTCATTTTTGTATCTTTTGCTAGTTACTCTTCAAATATTTTTTTGGACTGCTTAATTATACTTTTACACTTGACATGTCAGAGTTTAGGCTCCTTTGTATTTTCCTCAGAGTTTGACTCATTCTTTAAAGGATGTCTTTTTGGTTCTAATCACCTCTTTGACTCTGTTTGGCCATGGTGTCGTTTTTTTGGTCGTGTTGCTTTTAATTTTTTTTATTTGGGGTATACCTACAGTTTGAGCCTCTATTATGATGTTTTTAAAAAGTTTCCATGCAGCTTACAGGCATTTCACTCTTGTTACTGTTACTTTTAATTACCGTTTAACTGGCTTCCTCATTTTTGTGTCCTTTCCCTTTTTTGAAGTTAAATGTTACGGTGGAGCGTTTCTTTGATATTTCCCACGCCTACAAGGATTTTAAATTTAATTACATTATGGTCGCTCTTACCAAATGAATCAGCTGTATTTACCTCTTGGACCAGATCTTGTGTGCCAGACCAAATCAAGAATTGCCTCTACCCTTGTGAGTTCCAGGACTAGCTGCTCCAAGAAGCAATCATTAACGGTTTCTAGACATTTTACTTCTGCGTCCTGTCTTTAGGTGACATGTACCTCCTGTCCTGAGCTCACAGTTTATTCATTGTATTTTTTAAACAGTCAGCAATACATTGGGCTGAGTGGTGATGCTCGGTTGTGCACTGGAATAAGTAAAATGTTGGTTGTGGAGTTATTACCATTAAGTTAATGACACCCTCATTGTTAACGTTGCTCCATCCCTCAGATACTAGACCAGGGGTGGGCAAACTTTTTGGCCCGAGGGCCATATTGGGGTATGAAAATTGTATGGCGGGCCATGAATGCTCACGAAATTGGGGGTAGGGGTGTGGGAGGGGGTGGGGACTCTGGCTGGGGGTGCGGGTTCTGGAGTGGGGCTGGGGATGAGGGGCTTGGGGTGCAGGAGGGTGCTCCGGGCTGGGACTGAGGGGTTCGGAGGGTGGGAGGGGATCAGGGATGGGGCAGGAGGGGGGATGGGGCTCTGGGGTGGGGCTGGGGATGAGGGGCTTGGGGTATAAGAGGGGGCTCTGGGCTGGGATTGAGGAGTTCAGAAGCAGGAGGGAGATCAGTGCTGTGGCAGGGGATTGGGCTGTGAGGGGGGGGGCCTCAGGGGTGCAGTCTCTGGGTGGCGCTTACCGCAAGCAGCTCCCAAAAGCATGTCTCTCCTTCGGCTCCGAGGTGCAGCCAGGCAGCTCTTCGTGCTGTCCCGTCTGCAGGCGCCATCCCTGCAGCTCCCATTGGCTGGGAACCGCCCTGCGGATGGGGTGGCGAGCAGAGCCGCCTGGCCACGCCTCTGTGTACTATGTAGAAGCCTGAGGGGGGTCATGCCTTACTTGGAAGCCATGAAAATTTCAGCCTGAACAGTTGAATTTTAGCTAAATTTTAAGCATCTAAGGTTCTTATAATGGGAAGTAACGATAGGTGGTGTTTCCAGCTCGGCCCATAATAGTTCACAGTTGTACTAGATGGCAGTACTTTTTAATTTTTTGTCCATTATGAGTTTTCTTGCTAGCATACTAGATGGACCACTAAACTGCTGTAAAAAGAAAAGGAGTACTTGTGGCACCTTAGAGACTAACAAATTTATTTGAACTTAAGCTTTCGTGAGCTAAAACCCACTTCTTCAGATGCACAGAATGGAACATATAGTAAGAAGATATATATACACATACAGAGAAGGTGGAAGTTGCCATCCAAACTGTCAGAGGCTAATTAATTAAGATGAGCTATTATCAGAAGGAGAAAAAAAATTTTTTGAAGTGATAATCAAGATGGCCCCTTTAGACAGTCAGCTCCTGTTCTTTTAGTGTAAAAATTGATGTTAATCTGGCATATTAAACACACTGAAGAGTAGACATGCAGAAAAGCCAATATCTCTTAGACCCCCTTCTTGTGTGTTTTTAACATGTACTACATGTGGCATGTAGTATACACTCGCTGCATGCCCCGCTAGCACTGATATAAATAACAGTGCAGACAGGCACTGCTTGGTCTAGTAGTGTGGACACACCAGAAGCTTAGGGTGTATACCCTAAATGGTTCACAGTGCCTTTTATGTCTACACTTCTATTTTTAGAAGTTAAGTGTCCTACTGCCTCCCTTTGGTAAAAGGCTCTGGCATTGGGGAAAAGCTCTGCAGAAGGAGGCAGTGGGGAAAGGCTTTGGCAGCTCCTTTCTGTCAGAGCTTTTCCCCACTGCCTCCTTGCCAGAGCCTTTCACTGCATTGTGGACACAGACTGCTTTTCACGGTGGTGTGTAGCTACTGCGGATGCAGACAAGGCCTTGGTTCAAAGAAGAAATTGAAGTTTTGTTCTTTAGATTAGTCTTCTAAAATGATCTAGACTAATAAGGAATGCATGCATATTCTCCTTGCCGCTTCACGTTCTAAAATGACTTTTTTCTGTATATCATTTACCATGTTGTGCTGTATTTTGTTTTAATATTGCGATGCTGTTGCAGGAGTTTGGGGAGAGATTATGGGGGGAAGAGCACTTATAAAAATTGTAATTTAAAAGGAGAAAATAAACTTCCAGTCTTCTGAAATATGTGTCAGAGGCTGATATACAGTACAAGACATTAATGACCATAACATTTTTGTGTTTTTCATTAAGAGTAAAGATTGACCTGGTCTGTGTTTTTTTTAATAGGAATTGTCTTTTGTGAAAGGAAGAAAACGTGCTTGCGCACCGTAAACTGTTTTTTGAACATATTTCCAATACAGTGGTGGTCCAGAAGATGATAAAGAAATGATAGCAGCTCCAGAAATACCAAGTGATTTTACTCTCCTTCAGTAAGTAATTAAAATTGCAGTGGCCAAACTTTTTAAGGTAAAACACATTTGTTGTAGGTGCAATGACAATATACACTGTTGCTTTGATTAATTGCTAAAGAAAACAGAAAAATGAACAATGCTTAATACATACATAACAAAGTTTATTCTATCAAGTAGTTACAGTGATTTAAATCTAAAGCATTGCTTGAATGGTGTCCTGTGTTTCCAGAGAAAGTTAAAATAGCAATTGTATAACTGGTTTAACTTTATTTTTTACTCTAGATTTTTAGAATCTTTAATCAAGCATTTTGCTAGTAGGAGAATCTATTGTCATGGTCACAGAATAGTTTCCGTTATAGCAACATTTTTCAGATGCTTATAGCTTTCTGAAAAAAACTTTTCTTTGGATTAGAAATTTTCTGGACAGAAATAGGAGTAATGTCAAGTCGTCTTGTTCCTGTTTTTGGAGACAGATGTTGATTGAGGTCTTTTTTTAAAGGGCTAGGGTTGCTTAATCCTTAAGAGAGTTGCTTTTTTGCCAAGTGTGTGTGTATGTGTGTACATAGAGCTCCGACATTGTCCCCGTGGGTCCCGCGCTTCCAAGCAGTTTATGCTAGCTTCAGAGGCTCACTGCAACCCTCCATCTAGCCCTTCTCTCTCTAGAGCCAGGGATACAGTCTACTGAGCTCTTTTCATCATAAGCCAGCAAGAATGGTGGTGAGAGAACTCCCACAGTCCCTGTTGCTCCTATGGACTCATACCAAAACAGTTTAGCCTCTTGTCCTGACAGGGGCCTGTTTTCCCCTCCCAGGAGGTGTTTCTGTAGTGGTGGGTTGGGGGGAACCCTGGCCTGCCCTCTACTCCGGGTTCCGGCCCGGGGACCCTAAGGGTAGCAGCTGTTGGCAGCCAACCTTTCACTGCCAGAGTTGCTACATTTCTCTGGGCCACTTCCCCACAGCTCTTCTGCTTCTCCCTTCTTCACCCTTACCTTAGGGCTCCCTTATCAATGACTTGAGGGTGTCTTCGTTAACCAGCCCTTCAGCTGCACTTCCTCTTCTCTGGCTCCCTGGCTCTCCTTGGCCTGACTGGAGTGAGCCCTTTTATAGTATCAGAAGGGCCTTAATTAGAGTCAGGTGGTCACATTAGTTTAATGGCCTCACCTGACTCTTTTCTGGGTTAATTGGAGTCCGGTGTTCTCATTAGCCTGGAGCAGCCCCTGTTCTGGTCAGTCAGGGAACAGAAAACTGTTAATCCAGTGGCGAGTATATCTGCCTTCTGCTACTCTGCTGTACCCAACTGGCCTGGATCTATCACTATATATATAAATATATATAAAACAATGTGTGTGTGTGTGTTTTGATAAACTTCAACTGTAGATGATATCACTTTTCAGTTACTTGTGATAATATCCTACTGGTTCTCCAGTCATCCATAATCTTTCAGGGTAGACAAAAACTGGGTTCCTAATGTGGGTTGTGGGCTTTTTTGTTTTTAACAGGGGAGGAAAAGCTAAATGTATCTCATAGGTACAGACAGAAACCTTTTTAGGCCTTCTTTATACATAATCAGTTTTTTCCTTTGTAGTTCACTTAAGAAATTCTAAAAACCCTTTTTTGAGTCATGACTTCAGCTGAAAAGTACCTAAAATTTGAACTCTGCATGTAATTAGTGCTTAATGAAGAGTACCAACTTTCTTCAGGTTGGTTGGGGACAATAAAAAAAAGTACTGGGGGTGGGGAGAGAGATATGTGATTGGAAAAAATGGATTTAGAGCATCATCAGCAGTATTTAAGACTTTTAAAAAATATATTTATTAGCAGAGTCTGATAGAGTTCTAAGGTTAACTTTCTGTCAGGTAGGAACTATTTAAATCTGTTACTAAGCACAGTCACTTAACTCTATTACTCCCTACCCTTCTCTTTTCCTTTGGCTCCACTCTCCAAGAAAATTAAATACACACAACTGTTAAATCAAGAAACAATTTCTCCGAATTGTGTGCATGTCCATAAATTAGAATTGGGTTTGTGTGATTTATTTGCTTCTTCACAATGTATCTTCTGAAAGGTTTTTAAATTAAAACTTGTGTGTGATATGTGTTGTGTTTTATGTAAGATGTAAGTTTTGTCTGTTGTTTTTCCTGAAGGACTAGGGACATCTGGAGAACTAGTGAGATCATGACAACAGAAGTACTAAGGGTGTAAAACTTAACAGTTGAGAAAGAAGGAAAGAGGAATTCTTAGGCCTTATTTACAAGAAATAGTTGCACCAGTTTAAGTTGGTTTCAACTGGTGTAAAAATCTATATGGGCATCTTTTATTTTAAGAGTATTTTATTGTGGTTTAATTTAAACTGATTCCTAATCAGCTTAAAGCAAATTGAAATAAATGTGGTTTAACCAAAATAGATGTGTATACACAGCCTTTTTCATTAGTTTAATTAAACCTGTTTAAAGTCATACTCTAAGTTAAAGTGGTACAGCTTTCTTGTGTAGACAAGCCCTTAATCATATGTTTAGAATTTGGGTTTTCACACCTATTAAACTCTCACATGCCAAGTTTTGGGATGAAAGTTTTTTTATTAAAGACTTACAGCCTGTGTTTTTAATGGTTGGGGACAATTCCAATCCATATCTGAGTCCTCCTCTACAAAACGGGAACAACAAAATGTTGACATACCTGATCATTCTAAAGTTTAAAAAATAAACCAACTAGCTTGAAAATGTTTTTTGCAACTGTAGGGGCTCTCAACTTTCTGGCATCCTTAATATATTATAAAGAAGCAAGTACTGACACTTTCCCTTTGCAGATCACTTTTAAGGTTGCATAGTTTAAAAGCATGTCAGCAAATGCAAATGTTATAGGTTCTATGACAACATGAATTTGCATACAGTGCATAGTCTGTATAATTTAGGATACACATGTAAGGTTTAATAACAAAATTTAACAAGAAATGCAAAAATACTAATATTACGTAGGTGAAATTTAGCCAAGTTAATATTGCTGTAGGAACAGGTGGCCTTTTTGTTTCCTAACTCTTACATTTATATTAGGGCTGTTGATTAATCACAGTTAAGTCACGCGATTAACTAAAAAAATTAACTGCGATTAAAAAAATTAATCATGATAAATTGCATGGTTAAACAGTAGAATACTAATTGAAATTTATCAAATACTTTTGGATGTTTTTCTTCATTTTCAAATATATTGATTTCTGTTACAGCACGGAATACAAAGTGTACAGTGCTCACTTTATATTTTTTATTACAAATATTTGCACTCTAAAAATGATAAACAAAAGAAATAGTATTTTTCAGTTCCTCATACAAGTACTGTAGTGCAATCTCTATTGTGAAAGTGTAACTTACAAATGTATTTTGTTGTTGTTGCATAACTGCACTCAAAACCAAAACAATGTAAAACTTTAGAGCCTACAAGTCCACTCAGTACTACTTCTTGTTCAGACAATCACGAAGGCAAACAAGTTTGTTTACATTTACGGGAGATACTGCTGCCTGCTTCTTATTTACAAAGTCAACTGAAAGTGAGAACAGGTGTTCACATGGCATTTTTGTAGCAGACATTGCCAGGTATTTACGTGCCGGATATGCTAAACATTCGTATGCCCCTTCATGCTTCAACCACCATTCTGGAGGACATGCTTCCATGCCGATGAAGCTTGTTTCAAAAAAAAAAAAAAAAAAAGTGCGTTAATTACATTTGTGACTAAACTCCTTGGGGGAGCATTGTCTGTCTCCTGTTCTGTTTTACTGCGTTCTGCCACATATTCCATGTTATAGCAGTCTCGGATGATGACCCAGCACGTTTTTGTTTTAAGAACATTTTCATAGCAGATTTGACAAAACGCAAATAAGGTATCAATGTGAAATTTCTAAAAATAGCTACAGCACTCGACTCCGGGTTTAAGAGTCTGGAGTGCCTTCCAAAATCTCAGAGGGATGAGGTGTGGAGCATGCTTTCAGAAGTCTAAAAAGAGCAACATTCCGATGCAGAAACTACAGAACCCAAACCACCAAAAAAGAAAATTAGCCATCTGCTGGTGGCATCTGACTCATGATGAAAATGAGCATGTCTTGGTCCGCTCTCCTTTGGATTATTATCAAGCAGAACCCATCATCAGCATGGACACACATCCTCTGGAATTGTGATTGAAGCATGAAGGAACATATGAATCTTTAGCGCATCTGGCACATAAATATCTTGCGATGCCGGTTACAACAGTGCCATGTGAAGCCTGTTCTCACTTTCAGGTGACGTAAACAGAAAGTGGGCAGCATTATTTCTTGTAAATGTAACCACACTTTTGTGTGAGTGATTTGCTGAAGTAGGGCTAGGTGGACTTATGGGCTCTAAAGTTTTACATTGTTTTATTTTTGAATGCCGTTATTTTTTTGTACATAATGCTACATTTGTAAGTTCAGTTTTCATGATAAAGAGATTGCAATACAGTACTTGTATTAGGTGAATTGAAATATACTATTTTTTTTTATTACAAATATTTGCACTATAAAAAACAAAAGTGAGCACTGTACACTTTGTATTCTGTGTTGTAATTGAAATCAGTATATTTGGAAATGTAGAAACATCCCAAAATATTTAAATAAAATTCTTTTATTATTTAACAGTGCGATTAATCTTGCGATTAATCACAATTAATTTTTTTAATCAGTTGACAGCCCTAATTTATATTATAGCATTTTTTAAAAGTATGGTATGTTAAAGTAAAAGTGTAGTGTTGCTACACGTGCCAACATTTTAGAAAATTTTGTAGAAAACGTCTGAGTTTTGAACCACAGTAGATGTATTCTCTGTCCCTATTCTCTTAATAGATTTGTAACTCCCACTGACATTCATGTATATTTTCTAATAGAATAGTCCTGCTTACAAGCTTTGGCAGGGAGGAAAGCCATCAGTTTTGCAGTAGTGTGGCAGATATTAAGAAAATGTAGTGAAGTGCAGCATATAGGTCTCACTGAAACGTACTTGTGCCATAGTCTCATGCATATTCATAGTCTGGAAGAAGCTAATAAGCTCCAATTTTATTCGTTGTTTTACCCATTTTTGTCTCACTTTGTCTCAAGATATTGTGAATTTTCTTTATATGAGGAAAAAAACTAACCCCTTTGTTCTGTTAAGATGCCTGATTTAATGAAAATTCTTAAAAAAAGTGGTGATGCTTTCATCGTCTTAGACATGCTAATAATATTTCAAAAAGACCAATATTGAAATAACTTACCCTTGTGAAACACTTTTAGTTAATTGCAAATATTCCGCAACATTATGTTCCATTGTATTTCTTTTAGTTGTCTTTTTAGTTAGTTATTTGGAAGTTTGTTTTATTTCCTCGAGGGAGGCCCTTCCTAAGGGGTATACCTGGTTAATCAGGGTTTAATCGCCGCGTCACATGTAGAGAGGCTATCCTGGTCAACAACAGATATTCTTAAGTATGTTCGTTGCCTAGAGAAGTTGCACATTCCACAGAAGCTGTGTTGCCCTCAAATCCAGGGCAAGGAAGAACTGGGAAATGAAGTTGTGACTATTAATTATGGAGCTCTCCCTTCACCCCGCTTTGGAAACCGGTCATAAGAAACCCCCCTGTACATCAGTTTCCAGAGATATCTAGTACCCCTTCCAGCTTGGTGAAACACTCTTGCAGAATGGGAAAAGCCTTAGAGACTTCAAGTAGAGGTTCCAAGAAGAGGAGCTCTAACTCCCCTCTAGAAATCCACTTTGAAAAGACCGCGCTCTCTGAGCAGGTAATAGCCTCAGAATCTAGCCTCAAGGCTCAATCTTGCAGAGGCAGTGGGCTCCTCTAGTAGCGTAGCTCTTCTGAAAGTAAGTGTGGCTCTGAGAGGGTGCTGGTACCATCTAGCAGAGCTGGTCAGAACAAATAGAGAAGACCAGTACCATTGGACTTAACCTCTCTCCTGGTACCTCTGTTGAGTTCTTCGGTACTGTGTAAGATTAAGCCTCCAACTATGTGAAGTGCTCAAAACTCTTGGTGCTGTCCCCCAGGGACAAACCTACAATACAGTCAGTGCATATCTCAACCTCACTCGGTGCTGCAATTCCACTCTGCTTGATTTGCAAGACTTTAGGTGCCTGAAGGACTTATCGGTGACTGCTGAACTAGAGTCTCCATTGCTTGCATCTCTTGGTACCAAGAACCACTTGCTATCTGGATCCTTATACATCTCTTGTACCATCTAATTCACCTCCCTTTTTGGTACCAAGAACCACTTGCTATCTGGATCCTTGTACATCTCTTGTACCATCTAATTCACCTCCCTTTTTGGTTAGGGGAAGAAGAGACGACAATAGAGATGTCCCCTCAGTATCATCAGTCTCTGTCCAGGGTTCTCTTACATACCCACATAGGAAACCCCTTTCTCAAAGAGAGAGGGAGAATGTCTGGGGACCTCATGGTTCTTGTTGGGATCATCCCTGTATGCTACCCCGTCCCCACTGTGCTTCTCAGTGGCCATATTGGGATTCTTGAGCAGCTTATTGCCAACAGTTCACCAAGGTTCAGACAGTCTCTCACCGAGATGACAGGGAGACTGAAGTTTCCCCTTCCCAGCACACCACTCAACAGGAGGAAAGGTTTGAGGATCAGGAGGCTAGGACAGACAGAGAGCCTACCCCTCAGATTGACATCTCATCCTCATCACTAGATGAGACCATAATACCTTCTCCTCCAACTGTGGCCGATGATTTTTCGACAGTTTCAAGACCTCAGTAAACATGGGGCAGATTCTCTACAGATACGCTTGAGAATGTTAAAGAATCTCAACTCAAGCTGTTGGATGTTTTTCACTCTGCGGCATCATCCGGAGTTGCCCATCCTATCAAAAAGGCTCTGCTGGAACCTGCAAAAACCGTTTGACAAACTCTGGCCACAGTAATGATGAATTCAAATTGTAACAGGTGCATAAAAGAGCTACTAGGATGATATGAGGAATGGAAAATCTACCTTATTATGAGAGGAGACTCAAAGAGCCTACCCAAAAGAAGGCTGAGGGTAGATATGATTGCTCTCTGTAACTATATCAGAGGGATAAATACCAGGGAGGGAGAGGAGTTATTTAAGTTAAGTGCCAATGTGGACACAAGAACAAATGGCTATAAACTGGCCTTCAACAAATTGAGGCTCAAAACTAAACAAAGGTTTCTAACCTTCCAAGGAGTGAAGTTCTGGAACAGCCTTCCAAGGGGAGCAGTGGGGGAAAAATAACCTAACTGGCTCCAAGACTGAGCTTGATAAATTCATGGAGGGGATGATAATGATGGAACTGCCTACAATGGCATGTGGCCCATCAGTGATTGGCAGTAGCAGAAATTCCCAGCAGCTGGACACGGGGCAGTAGATGGGGAGGGCTCTACACAGAATTCTTTTCCAGCTATCTGCTTGGGGAATCTTGCCCACATTCTCAGGGTCTAACTGATCACCATATTTGCAGTCAAGAAGGAATTTTCCCCTGGGTCAGATTGGCTGAGACCCTGGGGGTTTTTCATCTTCCTCTGCAGCATAGGTCACGGATAACTTGCAAGTTTAAACTAATGTAAATGGTGAATTCTCTGATTTGAGGGCTTCAGTAACTCATCCAGAGGTTAGGGGTCTTTTTCAGAAGTTGGTGAAGTTCTGTGGCCTGCAACGTGCAGGAGGTCAGATTAGATCACAATGGTTCCTTCTAACCTTAAAGTCAGTAGTGACAGACTACCTCCATCGTCAGGCAATCATAGTATACCTGTACCTTGATGACTGTCTGCTTGAGGATCAGTCACAGTAAGAGTAAGACTCATGCAGAGGGCACTTCCTCAGTTCTTGGACTCAACTGAATGTGGGGAAAATCCACACTGACTTCCATATAGAACATACAGTTTATAGGGGCATCCCTGGACCCTTGTCATCAAGGACCTTCCTTTTTGTGAACAGGTTCATGATGCTTGTCACAACTATTCAAGGGAGCTCTCAGACTTCAGTCAGAAACTGTCATCAACTTCTAGGTCACTTGTAGGCTTGCATTTTCATGACAGAGCATGCGAGATTACACCTCTGCAGTTTCTGGGGCTGTCTCAGGTCAGTATACCTGCCAAACAGACACAGCCTAGACAAACAAGTGTCAGTTCCTCAATAGGTGAAGCACACCCTACATAAGTGGAAGGTTCATCACAATGTAGGCACGGGAGATTCCTTCCTTCAGTCGACGCCATGGTAACTATAACCATGGATGCATCTCTGTTAGGATAGAGGGCACACCTCAGTGCTCCCATGGTACAGGGTCGATGGTCACCACTAGGGGGTGTGAAAGTTCACGGGATTAAAGTTGACCTGTACTGCAGAGGTACAACAGATATTACTGAATAGTAGGAAAAAATCTACCTTCAACAGTAGAGAATATTTAGTCACTGGTGTGAATGCCAGAAAATTGTTGCTGAATTTGCCTCACTTCTGCTTGTTCTGGATTACCTGCTGCAGCTAAAGAAAACAGGACTGTCAGTGTTCTCAAGGTTCATTTGGTCACCTTAACAACTTTTCATACCACAATTGAAGGGTTTTCCCAGTTTGTTCATCCTACAACCGTACTCTTCATGAACAGTCTGGGAAATCCTTTCCCACAGGTAAAAGTCCCCAGGTTGGAGCCATAATTTATTTCTTAAAGCTCACAAAACCTCCTTTAGAACCGATGGCAACCTGCTCCTTACTGAATTTGTCTATGGAGACAGCCTTCTTCGTGGCTATTACATCAGTCTGCAGAGTAGGAGCAACGGGGGCCTTAATGGCAGATCCTCCATTCCCAGTATTCTACAAGGATAAGGTTTCCTTCGTCACATCCCAATTTCTTTTCTAAAGTGTCTTCTGAATTTCATCTGAATCAGATCGTTTACCTAACAATTTTCTTTCCAAAGCCTTGTAATTCCAATCTCGGGACTGTTTTTCTCGGGACTGACTCTAGATGTCAGGAAGGCATTAGCTTTCTCACTAGATAGTCTATGAAATTTCCAAAATGAAACTGCAGAACTGGAATTAATTTGCAAACTGGACACCATCATATTTGGCCTGAATAAAGATTGGGAGTGGTTGGGTCATTACAAAACCTAAACCTAATTTCCCCCATACTAATTTTCCCCTACTGTTACTCACACCTTCTTGTCAACTGTTTGAAAGGGACCACTCTCATTACCGCTACAAAAGTTATTTTTCCTCCCTTGGTATCCTACTGTTAATTGAATTGTCTTGTTAGACTGACCTCACACTTGGTAAGGCAACTCCCATCTTTTCATGTATTTATACCTGCTCCTGTATTTTCCACTCCATGCATCTGATGAAGTGGGTTCTAGCCCGCGAAAGCTTATGCCCAAATAAATTTGTTAGTCTCTAAGGTGCCAAAAGTATTCCTTGTTGTTTTTGCTGATACAGGCTAACACGGCTACCACTCTGAAACCTGTCAAAATGATTTAGTACTGGGTTTTTTCTTTTTTCATTTGAAAACCGATCTAAAGGTTCTGCTATTTCTACCCAAAGAAATCCAAATTGGATTTCTGCTGTATAATTTGCTTGTTACATTGCAGCCAGCATTCCACCACCTCCTTGTGTGCTGGCTCACTCTGTGAGGTCAGAGTCTACATCTATAGCTCTACTTAATAGTGTCCCAGTATCTGAGATCTGCAGAGCTGCTATATGGTATTTGGTACACACCTTCTTTAGATGCTATGCCCTAGTCAGTGCCTCTAGATCTGATATGGTAATTCTTTCTTCAGTTCTGGACTTGATTTCAAGGCTCATGTCTCCTTATGAGGGATACTGCTTGGGAGTCATGTGAAGTGGAATGCCTATAGGGACATTACTCAAAGAGAGGGAGAGAGGTTACTCACTCTGTGCAATAACTGTAATTTTTCAAGATGTGTTCCACTACCTACCTTCCTTCCTTATGAGTTTTCTTCTGAGACTTGGTGGTGGGTGGAGAAGGAACTCGGGGTGGTTCACCCGTGCAGCCTGATATAGTCTGTGTATGCAAGACTGCTCAAAATATGTTTACATGTTTTAAAAAACAGCGTGTCAACATTTTCATTAAAATTAAACACAGAATGTTGTTGTTCTTGGCTGTCCAATTTAAATTTTACAAAATTTGGGTTTTGATAAAATACAAAGCTACTTCAAGTATGTTTAACTAGGTAAAGATAACTAAGTGGTGTGCATAAAGATGTTAGATCAGGATTCTTACTATCTCTTTATCTACTGTCTAACACAGCTGGTTGAAAAAGCCAGAATATTTTTTGTGAATTTTTTTGTTGAAAATTCAAAATTTTTCAACCAGCTTCAAGGTTCAATAGTTGGATTTCTGTAAGTTTTTAAAAAAGGAAAGAAAATTCCATAACCATTTGATTTCACAGAAGATACCTTCCTGCATTGTCAGCAGAAGGAACCTTTTATTTATGGTTCTCTAGCATGTTAATTAGTTGTTAGGACAAAATGGATTTAAAATGAAAGGCCTAGATTTAAATATTTGTTCATACTGAGTTGACATAATCTTATTGAAGATGTAGATAATATTGCTACAATTATTTTGACAGTAAGGTTTCTGATGTAGTATGTAAATATTTGTTTGTCATTACAGGGAGTCTGAAACACACTTTTCTTCTGATACAGACTTTGAAGATATTGAAGGAAAAAATCAAAAACAAGGCAAAGGAAAAGTATGTTCAGTTTATCGGGGATATTGAAACACTTGAAATTGTGTGCAGACTGAAATGCAAGAATTGTTTTAATGCTGGTTAGGTGGCTGTACCATTGTGGGGAAAAAATTGAACTAGAAATACTTAAAATTTCTTTTAAAAAAGTTCTTAACATGTTACATATCTGTTTCTTCCATGAGTGATGATCCTGTGTGTACTCTGGGTGTGCATGTGCTCCAGATCGGAGACTGGAAGATGTTTGCTAGCTGTCTCTGTTGGTATGCGCCCTGTGCCCCTTTATCTTCTCAGGCTCCAAATGAAGGGCATAAATGGTAACACTGACCGACCCACTCTGATGGTATTCCCATAGCATGAGACAGAGCTGCAGGTGCCAAAGACTCTGGCAAGACCAACACCACTGGCACCACCAAGGGAAAGAAGCCCAACCTGTATCCTCACGTCCGGTGCTAGATGCACCAGGCCGGAGGACGTTACTATCTGTGTAGTTCCCGAAGCTCAGATACTGTCAGATCTGGTCCTAATGAGGGAGGTCCTCAAACCATTTGCTCTGCATAAGAGGGAAAGCCAGCCACTCGCTGATTTTGTCAACCAGTAGGGGTGTAATCTCATGCACACACACTCTCACACCCACTCCAATACTGTTGGCATCACTCATTGATGCTCAAGCTGCCTCGTCTTCGGACAAGTCCTGTCAGTGGGAGAGCTTCAGTGTGACACAGAGGCCCAGTCTGTGTCAGCAGCTCTTGTCAGGCCTGCCATACTCAGCACTGTTGTCATAATCTGTATCTAAAAGGTTGCATGTAAAGATATAATTGAAGAATGAATAACTCACTGATCATGAATATTCTTGCCTAATGTATTTACAGGGTGAGTACCAAATGTTGTTAATATGTGCTAACATGGCTGCTACTCTGAAACCATTCTTAAAATGTGTTTCGCAAGCCATGCGTAAGCATAGTCTGCCTGAGACAAAGGAATGTGAAAAGAAAAGGAGTACTAGTGGCACCTTAGAGACTAACCAATTTATTTGAGCATAAGCTTTCGTGAGCTACAGCTCACTTCATCGGATGCTTATCACGAAAGCTTATTCTCTAATAAATTGGTTAGTCTCTAAGGTGCCACTAGTACTCCTTTTCTTTTTGCGAATATAGACTAGCACGGCTGCTACTCTGAAAGGAATGTGAGTTTACCTTAATTTACATATAAGCAGTACACGGGCCCATCAGATTAAGGGGGGAAGGGAGGAAGATTGCAGGAAACAGAACAATTTGCATTTTAGCAAACACTAAGGAGGAGCATGGAGCTTTCTTCACCACCAGACTCCGGTCATGTTCCTCACCGAACTGCTTTTCAACACAATTATATACATTAATCCCTTCACCTCTGAATTCCTTGAGATGCAGGCAGTCTTGTTTGGAGTGTGTTATAAGAAGGTTGCAGTAGCTGTTTTAGTCATACCATAAAACAGATAGTAAAGGATTTTTTTACATAAAAAATGGAAAATACTTTGATAGTGTTCTCACTACATGAAATTATTTACCAATCCTTTTTTTAAATGTGTGACTGTATAATGATTTCCAGGTTAAACTTCATTTTCAACTAAAAATAATTCACAAATAAGGGTTCTGGAAATCCATAGGTTCTTCTTTGAGTAATGTCCCTGTGGGTACTCCACTGTAGGTGTGTCTGCACGTCTCTGCTGCCGATCAGAGAACTTTGGTAGCAGTCTGTCCTGCCCGCGTATGCACTGCTCCTTGCCTGCCATGAAGCTAGCCAGCATCCATGGGCATTGCCTCCTCAGTTCCTTCTCAACCGCCCTGGCAAGAGAGAAAGCTAAGAGCTGTCCGTTCACAGATGGTTAGCTCCCTTTCGTTTTGTAAATTTTGTCTTCCATTGAAGCCTTTAATTTTGTTACTTCATTTGTTTTTTGTTGTCTGTGCCAAGGAAAGAAAGAAAAAAGGAAAAAAAAAAAGCAAGAAGAAAGCATTTGCCTCCGGCCAGCTCCAATGGGGGAGAGGGCCCTGGACAAGGGTATGCCTGGCTCTGCAGCCTTCAAAAAGTGCCTCAGTTGCAAGGAATTTCTCCCAGTGACTGACAGAGACTTGTGGTGCATTCACTGCCTGGGAGAAAGCATAACTCACAAAAGTGAGGTTGGTGCCAGCAACTAAAACCCAGGTCCAGGAAAGACCGAGAGTCTTTCATTGAGTCTGCCCTTCAACCTCTGGAGTCCCGGGGAGAACTCACTGCAGTCTTCTACTTTGAAGGCAGGTGATCCCAAGAAGATGAGGCACTCACTCAAGACCACTAAGGAAAGGTCTGTGAGTCCCCATAGTGAGACCCAGTTGAGCCAGAAACAATCTCTGCCTCCATCAGTACTGACTGTGCTAAAGCTGCCTGAAGCCGGTACTCTGGGCATGTGTGGTACCAAGCAGACAGAGCAAGTCGGTCTGCTCAAAGACCTGATTGGCACGGGCAAAGAAGTACCAGTACAACAGGGGCATCAAAAGGCATGGGAGATCTGCAATGGGAAAGGCTATGTTGGCACAGACATTGGCACAGACATTGGCAGAGGTACTGACCCTGATGTGCATGATGACAATGGACTGCATGGCCAGGTCCACATCTCTGACTGTATTGGTACAAGCCTTTTGGCACTGACAACCACTGGTACCGACCCCATCCGCACTGCAGGATTTCTGGAGTGCAACGGATCTCTTGGTGTCCGACGCACTGGACTCGCCCCTACTTAGTACTGGGCCCTGGCACTGAGTTCTCACAGAGTATTTGACTCGCTGACATCTCTCTGCCATGCACTGCCTTTCTCATCGTCTGAGTCGGGAAGTAAGCAAGAGGACTTGGGTTCCCACTATCGTTTTACCCACTATGTGGGGCCCGATTTCGCTATGGGCACCAGGGATATCAGACTCCATGGTTTGGCCAACCATAGTACCAGCCACTGGCTCCCTATTCTCAGTGTCCCTACTGGGACCATTGGCAGGCTCAGAGGCAGCAGTCCTCCCAGGCCCCTAATGTGGCATACAAACAGGCAGGGAGTCACCCTTCTTCAGCTGCAACTTCGAAAGCTTTGGAATCCCCTGAGCAGTCGAGGGAGGAAGTTGGGGCGGGGTCAGAGGAGGAAGACACTCCTCAAGTTAATTTCTCATCGTCCTCACCAGATGAGGCGGTGATGCCCTCTCCATTATCTGTGGCTGATGATTTTAAATCATTCCAGGACCTAGCTCAGAGGGTGGCAGAAGCTCTGCAAATACATTTGCAGGAAGTGACTGAGCCTCACCACAAACTGGTAGACATTTTACACTCTTCCACTTCTGCCAGAATGGCCCTCCCAGTTAATGGCATGCCTGGACCCTGCCAAAGTCATGGCAGACCCCTGTGTCCCTCCTGCCAACATGCAAACAGATGGACAAAAAGTATGACATGCCAGCGAAGGACACATAATTTCCCTTTTCCCCCTTGCCTCCTAATTCCATCATTGTGGATGCGGTTAATTCTAGGGGCTGCCAGACCCAGCTTAAATCCACCCCGTATGTCTGATTGGGAAGTGTCTGGACCTGTTTGGCAAAAAGGCATATTCATCAGCCGCCCTCCAGTTCCGTGTAACAAATTATCAGGCTTTGCTGCCAGAATAGGACTACTAGAATGATATGAAACTCAGTTCCTTTATTGAACAGCTTCTGGACTTCCATAAAGACCAATTCAAGTCCACAATCGAGGTCCAGCTGGTGGCTAAAACATCCCTCCAGTCTGCATTAGATGTGGCCAACATGGCGCTGCATTCAATTTCCATGGCCATTGTTTTGTTATGAGATGGGCTTCGTGGCAGCATTTGTCCGGCTTCCCTAAAGAGGTCCCAACCACGGTGGAGGACCTTCCTTTTGAGGAGGATGAAGTTATTTTCCAAAAAGACCAACTCGTCTCTTCACATGTGGAAGGATTTGTGGGCAACCCTTCGATCTGTAGGGATATCCATTTCTCCTCCTCTTTCCCCCTTTCCCATGCCCTTCCCTGTCCCTTTTCAGGGAACCTTCTCACACGAGTCTACTATGTCAGGAGGTAAACCATCTGCTCAGCATAGGAGCTATAGAACCTGTGCCTGTATATATGAGGCAAAGGCTTCTGCTCTTGCTACTTCCTGATACCAAAGTACCATACTGGACCTCAGAGCACATCAAAGCGCAGAAATTCAAGATGGTCACCCTATCTATGATCATTCCAGCATTAGAGGAGGGAGATTGATTCTCGGCCCTTGACCTTCAAGACTCATATTTCCACATTTCTATCATACCAAGTCACAGGCATTACCTCAGATTCATGCTGAGCCAGGACCACTACCAGTACACAGTACTGCCTTTCGGACTCTCATTGGCCCCCAAGGTATTCTCCAAGGCCCTTTCTGTAGTGGCAGCCCACTTACGCTCTCAAGGCATCATGATTTATCCTTACCTGGACAATTTCCTTCTCAGGGCATGGTCCTTCACAGAGGCCCAACGAGTCACTCCGGCCACATGGAGCCTGCTTCTGAATCTGGGCCTACAGATCAGTGAACAAAAATCTACCTGAACATGGGTACAGAGGCTTGAGTTCATAGGAGCTGACCTCAACTCCATTCAGGTGAAGGCATTCCTCTTACATCACAGATTTTTCAGTCTATCTGTGTTGATAGACACAGTACAATCTAGCCCACAAATTTCGGTCAGACATTGCTTCCAGCTTCTGGGACACATGTCTGTGGGCACATCAGTTATTGCTCATGCGAAATTATGCATGAGGTGCTACCAAGTATGGTTCAGTTCACAGGCAGAACAGAGACAACATAAGCAAACTTCTGTCGATGCACACCAGGATCCAACAATCCTTGGACTGGCGGAAGGACCCGGTAAACATCAGTACAGGAATCCCGTTTGCTCACACTTCCCCTTCTCTACTCCTGGCCACTGATGTATCCCTCATAGGATGGGGTGCACATCTCAATGGTCACACAATACAGGGCAAATGGTCTCCAGGAGAGACATGCCTCTACACCAACCTGCTAGAACTCAGAGTGGTCAGGAATGCGTGCGTTCACTTCCTGCCGCTGATCAAAGACACACACACAAGGGTCATGACAGACAACAAGGCCTGCATGTATTACATAAACAGACATGGAGGTGTCAGGTCTCATTCCCTGCGTGTAGAGGCAATAAAACTATGGAACTAATGTATCTCCCATAATGTCCTAATATCAGCCGCCTGCCTACTAGGAATACAGAACACGACAGTCTCAGCCGCAGATTCCCACACGGCCCAGAATGGGAGATAGTCGGTGATACTCCATGACATATTCGACAATGGGCGACACCAGTAATAGACCTGTTTGCTACTTACCAGAACAAGAAACATCCACAGTACTGCTCCAGGGCCAGGATCAGATGACACTTCGTGGGAGACACTCTCCTCCTCCCTTGAGACAAGGGCCTTCTTTACACCTTTCCCCCATTCCCTCTATTACTGAAGGTCTTGTTGAAAATCAGTGAGAAAGCAAACTTCATACTGATTGCTCCCACCTGGCCCAGGCAGATGTGGTACCCTTACCTGTCACAGCTGGCATGTTCACTGATGAATCTCCCAATCACTGCTTACATCTTGTCGCAGAACGAGACATGCACTCTTCATCCCAATCTGTGGATTCTACAACTCAAACCCTGGCTCCTTCATGGTTCCAGCACAAAGAGACATCTTGCTCTGAGGAAGTACAAGAGATGCCATTACACAGTAGGAAGGAGCTACTTGTCATACCTACCTTCACAAATGGAAGATGTTCCAGATTTGGTGCCAGCCCAAGGGCGCATCACTCCTACAGCAGCCACCCTTCCGGGAGCCTTAGGCTACCTGTTGACTTTAAAGAAATCTGGACTCTCTTAGTTCTCTGAAGGTTCATCTGGCAGCAATTGCAACCTTCACTAGCAGGTGGAAGGATACTCAATCTTCTCTCACCTCACTACGAAGAGATTTCTTATGCCATAGCAAACTTCTTCCCACAACCCAGGCTTCCACTCCCCAATGGGATCTCAACGTAGTGTTAAAAGGACTGTTTGTACCACCATTTGAACCCATGGCCAATTGTTCAATAACTGACCTTTACATGAAGAGGATGTTCCTCATCGCCGTCACCTCTGCAAGAAGAATAGGAGAGAGAGCGGCTTTGATGGCACATCCTTCTTTTACTGTGTTCTTTCCTGATAAGGTCACGTTTAGATCACATCCAGAGGTCACTCCCAAGGTGACTTCTGCATTTCACATGAATCAGCTTATTCAGCTTCCAATTTTTTATCCCAGACCTCATGAGGAGAATAGGGAAGCCATCTTCTATACGCTCGACATGAGAAGAGCTTTGGCCTTCTATTTGAACAGGACAGGAACTTTCAGGAAATCTCCAAGAGTTTTCCTCTCCGCTATACCTTTTGACCTATCTGCAGCCATCTCAGCTCAGAGACTCTGTAAGTGGGTTTCCAGCTGTATTAGACTCTGTTACCAATTGCATAATATAGCACCCTTATCTTCATTACGCACGCATTCTTCGAGGTTGGTCTCCTTATCCATTGCCTTCTCCAAGAGTATCTTCTGTATCCGAAATCTACAAAGGAGCTGCCTGGTCATCTGCACATACCTTTGCAGAAAACTATGCCATCCTGGCGGATTCGTCTGCAGATGCCAAATTCAGTGCTGCAGTACTAACCTCTATATCAGACTCGACTCCAGAGTCCCGGCCTCCAGTGGTGGGTACTTCTCGGGAATCACCTAGAGTGGAGCACCCATAGGGACACAGTGTTGAAGAACCATCATTATTGTACAAGGTGAGTAACTTTTTTTTTAGATGCACAAACCCTGAATATTGTTGTAATTGTATTGATAGTAATTCTAGTTAAAATTTTGATAACTTTGATTACAGAGCTACTCAAGATAGTTAATTCTTCGCAGTCCCCTTTGGACGTAAAAAGGGATCTCATAAAAGTGGGTGACGGAAACAAAATGGTGGATGAAATTCAGTGTTGATAAATGCAAAGTAATGAATGTTGGAAAACATAACACCAACTATACATATTCTGTGATGGGGTCTAAATTAACTGTTACCACTCAAGAAAGAGATCTTGGGGTCATTGTGGATAGTTCTCTGAAAACATCTATTCAATGTGAAGCGGCAGTCAAAAAAGCTGCTAATGTTGGGAATCATTAGGAAAGGGATAGATAATAGAGAGAAAATAGCCTGTTTTCTCTATATAAATCTTGAATACTGTGTGCAGATCTGGTCACCCCATCTCAAAAAAGATCTGTTGGAATTAGAGAAGGTACAGAAAAGGGCATCAAAAATGATTTGGGGGTATGGAACAGCTTCCATATGAGGAGAGATTAAAAAGAGTGAGACTTTTCAGCTTGGAAAAGAGACTACTAAGGGGGGATATGATCAAGGTATATAAAATCACGAATGGTGTGGAGAAAGTAAATAAGGAAGTGTTATTTACTCCTTTTGCATAACATAAAAACTAGGGGTCACCAAATGAACTTAATAGGCAGCAGGTTTAAAACAAAAGGAAGTTTTTATTCACACAACACATAGTCAACCTGTGGAACTCTTTGCCAGAGAATGTTGTGAAAGTCAAGACTATAACAGGGTTCAGAAAAGAACTAGATAAGTTCCTGGAGGATAGGTCCATCAGTGCCCATTAGCCAGGATGGGCAGAGATGGTGTTCCTTGTCTCTATTTGCCAGAAGCTGGGAATGGGTGATTGGGGATGGATGACTTGATGATTAAGTGTTCTGTTCATTCTCTCTGAAGCACCTGGCATTGGCCACTGTCAAAAGACAGGATACTGGTCTGACCCATCTGACCGTTCTTATGTTCTTACATTTGTAGTGATTTGAAAGTTGCTTTTGATTTGATTGCAGACCTGTAAAAAAGGGAAAAAAGGCCCAGGAGAAAAGGGGAAAGGTGCAAACGGAGGAGGGAAACCTGCTGGTCCAAACCGGATGAATGGACATCACCAACAGAATGGTGTGGAAAACATGATGCTATTTGAGGTTGTTAAAATGGGCAAGAGTGCTATGCAGGTAAGATCTGAGTCTCTTTAGGGCTTAAAGGGATGCTCAACTTTAAATTTGGCTGAAAATTTAGTAAAAACAAGTATTTATAAAAATTAAACCCATTACAGGTTTTTCCCCAATTTTTAAACAAATTTTAAAGGCAAGCTCTTTAAACAAATATTCCCCTACAGTGTTTGAAACCCAAGTTTTGCATCACTAAGAACCTAAATGTGAAACTGACCTATTGAATTCGTTTTAATTGAGAAATGAAAACTAATGTGTAAATACTGACATAAAATGGAAATACTTTTAACAATATAATTTCTCAAATATAGGATGTTTTCATTTGTTTACATATGATTTTTAACTTATCCCTTTAAGTAGCTTGAATGACTAAATAGGCAGATATAGATCATGTTTATAGTTATCAATGGCACATAATAACAATAAAGCTGCAATATAAAGTATGTGGGGGTGACCAGTGTTTAGCTTTAATCCTCCCTACTTTAGCTTTTTAGCAAAATTTAACAGGAAGGATTTTGTGACCATTTAATAACTAAGGGTAACATGGGATTTCTTCTTACAATGGGCAAGAATAAAATTCCTGATATTGAGTAAAGTTGCTATCACTAAAGGTCTGTCAATTTCTGCCACAAATTAGTGCAACAGAAGTTATCTATTGCAGATCTGTATCACATGAGCAGGAGCTGGATTGGATTCTCGCCAGGAAATTTGAGGCTCATTAATAATTTTTTTGATCAGGCACTTCTCTACCTCCCCTTACTAATAGGATTGCAGGGCCTTTGCACTAAATTCTGTCAGCTGGAGGAAGCACAATATTTATATGCTTTTTGGTCAGTTGCACATACTTAATGGTCAGTTTTGTGCTTGTATAAATTTACAGAGTAAAGCAGACATCCATTTCTTGAAGGAAAGTATTGTAATAGTAAAGGGTGATTCAAAACTTTTAGTTGGTATCAGTCAGTAAATTTCAAGGCTCCCATTTTGCTAATGGGAGAAGAAAATCTCCATTTGTGTGTTCCTGTGAAGAGTTGAGAAATACAGTTCACTTTCTCATCAATTTGTTAAAAACTAATAAAGAGTTTTTGTTTTTTCTCTCTATCTCTTCCCCCCATGACCCAGTCTGTAGTGGATGACTGGATAGAGTCATACAAACATGACAGAGATATAGCGCTTCTTGACCTCATCAACTTCTTTATTCAGTGTTCAGGCTGCAAAGGTAAGATGTATATTTTGGAAGCATGTTAAGTTAAAATACTTCCCTAGCTATCCTAAATCCACTTTGTTTTAGATAATTGCCTGCCAAATCTCTCTTCAGTAGTCTTTGCTATTATGCTGATAGTGTAGTGAGTGCCTTCTCACTCTTAGGGCTAGTCTATACTCGGCAGTTGTACTGCATTAATTATACTGGTATAGTTAAAACTGTAGAATCCTCCTAGACTGGGTGCAGGTATGCCAGTATAAAAGTACTTTATATCAATATAGCTATTCTGTACAGAAAAGGGAATAACTACACTGATATAATTCATTTTATAGCATAATAACTTCATCCACACTAGGGGTTTTACCTATGTAACTATTTTAGTTGGGGGGATGACTTTTTTGACCAAAATAGTAATGCAGGTGAAACTTTTAAGTTCAAACCAGACTTTAGCCAACCCACATTGGAAAGAATGTGATTTTATCTTTTTTTTTTTTTTTCTTTTTTGCCCCTTGATGAATTTCACTATAGTTGAACGTTTAAAGACTTTCAGCAGTTTTGTTGGCACTGATTGTCATGCTATGCCTCTTAATTTGTTCCATTTTAGAAATTGGTTTGAGTTGGACATTACTAAATAGTTTTATCTGTTGCAAACATTTTAAGTTTGAAGTCTAATACAGCTTTTTCTTTCAGATCAAAGAAAGTAAGATCTTTATTGAGTAGTCTTGAGATGGGTGGCCTAGAGAGGCTCTTATGTTATTTCTTTGGGGTTTTTTGAGCCTTGTGCTTCCCCTCCCATCAATCTCACTCCTTCATCTCCATTTTTCTCTTAACGTCTCCCTTTTCAGAAGAAGAGACGAGATGGCTCATGCCAGAGTCAGTGGGGTAATACTCTAGATAGGTGGGGTATAAAGTGATCTTCATCAGGCATTTCCTCATCCCTTTAACATGCACATTACCTCCAGTGCCCCTCTAGAGCAGAAGTTCTCAACCTTTTTTTTCTGAGACCTCCCACCCCACATGCTCTTAAAAACTCTAGGGAGGGTGGGGTGGGTTGGCCTTGGGCATAGGCGTAGTTTGACTTCTATTGCGGGGGTGGGTCCGGCAGGGCTCAGGCCAGTTTTGCATGGTGGGGCCCAGGAAGAGAGCACCATCTCCATCCCCCGACTCACCTCAGGAGGCCACCCAGCCTGTCTGGGTTGTGGGGGAGGGGTGCAACCAAAAATGATAACTCAAAGCGGGGACTCAGCTCAAAAGTTTGAAAACCGCTCAGGGTGCAGGGAGGAGAGCAGCTCAGGGTGCAGGGATAACTAGGGGCTGTGCATGGGTAGGGGGTAGCTCAGGGTGCAGCAAGGGAGTAGCTCTGGGTGCAGGCGGGGGGTAGCTAAGGGCTGTGTACGGCTAGGAGGTAGCTTAGGGCTGTGTGCTGGCAGGGGTAGCTCAGGGTGCAGGTACAGAGGTAGCTAGGGACTAGGTGCCGCAGGGAGGTAGCTAGGGGCTGTGTGAAGGCAGGGGGTAGCTCAGGGTGCAAGAAGAGGAGTAGCTAAGGGCTGCGTGCAGGCAGAGGGTAGCTCATGGTGTAGGGTCAGAGGTAGCTAGGGGCTGTGTGCGGACAGAGTGGTAGCTCAGGGTGCAGGGACAGGTAGCTAGGGGGGTGTGTGCCTGGGGGCTCCCCGCCACGGTTGCTGTTCCCTGAGAGTTCAGCTGGCTCCGGAGCAGGGTCCCCCCCACACACCTAGCCGGGTGGCTCTTACTGGCTGCAGTCAAAAGTGACTGGGAGCAGCCGCAATCCTGGGCAACAGCAGCAGGAGATGGAGTACCGCGGTTGCTGATTCCATAGCACCAGCAGCAGCTGCCCTGCACTGCCTGATTCCAGCTTCTGGCCTCTGACCTAACCAGGGGGTGGTGCCTCAGGAGCGAGGCTGGGGGAGAGAAAGAGGTGAGAGGGTATGGAGCTGCCCCTAGGACTGCCATGGTCTAAATAAGGTGCTGCAGTTCGGGTGGGGCGACATGACGCCCCCAGTACTCTTCAGCTTTGCCCATCGGCTCAGGGCTTTAGTCTCATGGGGTGCTCTGGGTTTCAGGACTTAAGGACTGAGGATAGGGCTTCAGCCCCGTGGGGGGCACTGGGTCGGGGCTTCACTCCTGCAGCTCTGCTCCCAGTTGAGCCCCACAGGGGGTACCAGGCTTAGGGCTTTAGCCCTGCGGGAGCACCAGAGCTTGTGCTTGTGCTTGTGGCTCTGGGCTTCAGCTGTGCAGCTCCTGGCTTGAACCCCAGGAGAGCACCAAAACTCTGGACTCCTGGCTTTAATCCTGCAGGGGGCGCTGAGTCTCTGCTTTAGTCCTATGAGGGGCTCAGAGCTCTGTGGTTCAGCACCATGGCTCCCAGTTTCAGCCCTGCTGCTCAGGGCTTTAGCCCTGTCGGGGGTGGGGGGAACGCTTCAGGATTCAGTCCTGGTGGGGAGGTGCTGGGGTTAGAGGATTCAGCCACTGGGACCTGTGTCCCCCCCCTAAAATGGCTCACAGTCCCCCAGGGGGCCAAGGACGCTTGGCTGAGAACCACTGATCTCAAGCTCCCTATACCTCCAAAAGCAGGACTTAGTTCAGTAGTGCATCTTTTTGATATTGGCACCAAAGTTCCAGAGTCCTTTATTTTTTAGCATGATCTATGTCATAAAGCAGTGAGTACAGTTGAAATAGGAACCAAGAGGTCTGTTTTGTGCCCTTGTATCACTTTTTAATATCTGCCTGTTAATGTTTAAGGGAAATAGTCATTTCAATATATGTAATGACTTTGTTGTCTGTAGCTGAAAACTTCTTCTTAAACTTTTTATGGTACCAGTAAGTGTGGAATCATTATATGATTCTATTTAGATATTGGATATTCTATTGGATACTGTAAGGTTAGTTTACATGAATACAATCTCTCATCCAGTCTTATGGTCAGAAGTGAGATATTCCAAGTTATCTACAAAAGCAGGTGTGGTACTTGGGACCTAATGTTTTGCAATGATTGTACTTCAATCTTGAGTGGGAGAGGTCTTCTAGGAGCCCCTACTTCCAAAAACATACCCTTTGTCATCAAAGGCATCACACCACATCAGACCTCTGGGTGAGGATTGTGGAGATTGGTCATTCTTGACCTTGTCATTGCTGTGTCTTAGTTGGCTGGAGAGAATCCTAAAGATGCAGTGGTTCCTCTCATTCAGAACTCTGAGCAACCTATCTCTACAGTAGTTCTAGTCCTTCCTGCCTTAAAATTTGAATTATAAATTTTCAGCCTTTAAAGTTTGATTTTTGGTTTATTTTTGCCTTTGGGTTTTTTGAGGGAGGGAGGGTTGATGAAAAGAAAGATATAAGATGTCATGTTATTCCTCATTCAAATACTCCTTGTTTCATTTTGAGTTGAGCTTGTCACATTAAAATATCTTATCCTTAGTGATTATCTCTCAATTGCTTTATTTTGCAGGGTATTATGTAACTTTGTAAAATGATTGTATTCAAATGTATCAAACTGAATTTCTAAATAATAATTGCGTCCGTACTTCTAGAAATGGGAGCCAGCCAATCCGTGTTTTTAGACTAAAAACTTGATGTACTCCTAAAATTTTTTTACAATTTGAAGGGGAATGTATCAATCTTATAAATTAAATTTGTATATATAATGTTCCCCAAAATATATGCGGGTGCTTCTGCTGTTTAACATCAATAGATACATTAGCAGTGCTCCAAAGTGTACAGACAATGAATATGTTTGACTAAATCATATATTTGTCTTTCTGTATAATTGTATTTTATATGAAAAACTTCAGATGTTAAGTCTATAAATTGACAGTTGTCTGTTTAACTTTTTTCAGATGCTAGCTAATCTGTTATGCCTCTTTTATATCTACAGTATTAATAATCTAATGTCTGAATTGTAGGAGTTGTTACAGCAGAGATGTTTCGACATATGCAGAATTCTGAAATAATCCGAAAAATGACTGAAGAATTTGATGAGGTAAATGTTTTAACGCAAACAAGTTCTGAGAATTTCCTACAGTCTAATGATTTTGAAATTCACTTATTTAGATGGCTGGATGATAATGCTCCCAGTAATAAATTTCTAAACTATAAAATATATTAATAACATGGGGAAAAAGTTGACATTAGAAAAAATTACCATATTTGACAAGACTTTATAACCAGTTAGTAACTCATCCCATGACTGAAAATCTCAAATAATGCATCATTTCGTCATGAAATCAAATGGAGGGTTTTATTGCATACAGTGTTGTGGATTTTTAAGTTACATTTGAATTCAGTCTGAGTATGAGAAATTAAAATTTTTTTTTTAAAAGAAAGTTAGCAGGATATTTGATTGCAGTTCCCATTTTTAAAAAACTGAATATTTTAAAGTTTAAAGTCTCAGCATAAGAAGAGAGTTAGTGAAAGGAGTCGCTGAGCCTGATATCATTTTAAAAAAGAAAGCTTTTTCAATAGCATCAACAGTTTTTAAAGGAAACGTCCAACTTCATCTGCTTCCAGGTTACTTTTTAAATTAATTTTTTTATTTGTAAATGATTTACAGCTTATGTATATCACCAAATACTGCACATTTCACAGGCTATCCATAAAATTATGTAATTACACAACTCGTCAAAACTGCAAAATCAGACAATATGACATAGTTATAATATTAGAGAGACAAGGTGGGTGAGGTAATGTTTTTTATTGGGCGAACTTCTGTTGGTGAGAGAGCCAAGCTTTTGAGCTACACGGAGCTCTTCTTCAGGTCTGGGAAAGGTACTTCTAGCATCACAGCAAAGTGCAAGGTGGAGCAGATTGTTTAGCATAAGTAGTTAGCACAGGTAAGGGAACGTTGTCTGTGGGGAGCTTGTTTCTGATGAACCCCAGCTTCTAGCTTTCAAACAACTACCCAACCTCTCCGAGCTGCTCATCAAAGGCAAGCTCCCCACAGACCAGGTCACCAACTCAAAGTGGCACCAGACCCTGCCAGAACAACAGATACAAAACCTGCAGATGTATTTCCATTGCTATCAACATCCCCCACAACATATTTCTCAAGAGCCATCTATCCTACACATACCTATCGCATGTGGTGTACCTCATTTAATGCATTAAGTGCTTCAATAATAACTATGTGGTGAAACCATAATCACTACACTCTCGAATAAAGAGAAAAGGAGTACTTGTGGCACCTTAGAGACTAACAAATTTATTAGAGCATAAGCTTTTGTGAGCTTCAGCTCACTTCGTCGATGCATACTCTCGAATGAACTCACAAGTAAATGATAAAAGACAAAAACACCATATCACCTGTGGGTGAACATTTTTCACAGAGTGACCACTCTTTCTGACCTATCTGTCTTCATCCTCAAAGGGAACCTGCCCAACACTTTCAAAAGACAAGCCTGGGAACTTATATTCATAACTTTGCTAGACATTAAAAATAATGGACTGAACAGAGACACTGGATTCATGCTTATTACAACAATCTGTAACGCACTAACCCTCTTTTTGCCCTATGATTGCAGAGGTGTTAGTGGGCCACTCTGCCTTGAATGGTCCCTTACAATATGTGCTAACTACTTATGCTATACAATCTGGTCCACCTTGTGTTTTGCTGTGATGCTAGGCATACCTTTCCAGACCTCAAGAAGAGCTCTGTGTGGCTCAAAAGCTTGTCTCTCTCACCAGCAGAAGTTGGTCTGAGGAAGATATTACCCTCAGGCACCTTGTCTCTCTAGTATCCCAGGATCAACATGGCTACAACTGCACTGCATAGATATAACATGTTAGGGTAGGGGTAACAACAAAAAAACGCCCACACAAATAGGCAGAAAAGGGGACGGGGGAGAGGCAGGAAGAGGGAGGAAAAAAAGAGAGGTCAGGTGGAATGGAAGTCTGGCATTATTGGGTTATTTTAGCATTCTTTATCCAAATGTATCAAGAAACAGAATCCACATTTTTTTGCATTTGTATAATTGCTGTCTACGTCTTCCTTTTGCTGCTATCTCAGACAGATCCAAGTACTGCTGCTCTATTCTGGACATAAGCAATCCATTCCATGTACTTGGTAATTATTTTGGCCGTTGGTGGCATAGTTAAACCCAGTGTAGCAGGTTCATAATTTAGGATATACCGATTACTTGAAATGTTCACTAAATCTTTTAAAGGGTAAACTAGGAACTTAAAAGCTACTCCCAGTTTTCATTTCAGCATGATTATAAATTCTGTTAGAAAGAAGGTTGATCTTTAACACACACAATCAAATGATAAAATGGGTTTTATGTGACTATTTAACAGTGCAGACTTCCAGTACCTATAATATTCATGCACAGAAGCTTCACTTATAATAGTGTTTAGGTCGTAACTGAATCAAGGAAATTCATAATGAAGGCAGTAATACCTGACGTGACTTGATGTCATTTTGTTGGTTTGTTGCAGCCTGGAGGCAACTGCAAAGCAAAAACTGAAAACTTGTTTGTGATAAATAATACGCCCCAAATTAATACAGTTAAAGTTTTCTGTACAAAACTAGTTACGTCCAGTTTTAAAAATCTTGTTTAATTCCCACTGTATCCTGTTATCTTCCTTTGTTCAGCATTATTCTGTGATGACATAGTTATGAGAGCAGTCTACTGAAATGTGGAGTTAGTTCTTAAGATCTGTCTTCGTCTTGCATGTGATAAACTTTTCAAAAAAAATTCTTTTCATTTTTATTATCTTGCACCTTTTTGTCTTTGAAACATCCTCACACATGACTGACTTGAGCTTTGTAAGTTGGGTACATGTTTCAGGAGACTTATTAGTTGTTGCATCATAGAATGATACCTTTTGCAATATCAGAATGGAGTGGACTTGATCAGTAGGACTTCCTAAGATCTAAAGGGATTTTTTTTAAGTAAGTTTAAATGCCATTCAGTCATTCAACAAGTATTGATAAAATTATTTTGCCTTCCTCTTTTTGTATAATTTTAAGAGGAAAAAGTGTGGTGTTGGTCTGAGATGTTCATTGCTAAGAAATCAAAATAAGTAATCACTGACTTGATTGATTAGATTGTAACTTTGAGAAACAAGTGTTGTAGGATGGCTAAAAATCTTTCAAACAACCACCCATTAACCCAACTAAACAGCATTCTTCATGATGTTGGTTCTGTATAGCCAGGCTATAGGAATAGCACACCTGGCCGTGTAGCTGTGGAACCATTGTAAACATTTGGGGGCACGTGTGTATGTCCCTTGAGCAAGCCCTGCATTCTACTTACCAAGAGAAAAAATATCACATTACCTCTAATATCTCTTCGCCAGCTGCTAATATCCTAAGACTTTTGATGGAGAGATAACAGATGATTCCATTCTGTTTTCTGTGAAAAGCCCATGCTGTTTCCACACTGGAACCATGAGGTCAGCTCCAGAGGAGTTTTCTCCAGAGCCTTCATTCCTTGGTTACATGCAGATATATTACTGGTGTTTTGGATGTTTCTGTTGCATAACAAGTTAGTGGTGGTGTTGATTCTGGGGGTACTCTTGAGGGAATTCTGGGGAATTCTTGAGCGAATTTTTTAGGTTTTGGTGCAGAATTCCCTCAAGTAAAATCATCAAAGATTGCACTCCCAAGATTGCACTCCCAGTCAACATGGCCTTGTTGGACCCAGTCAAGGTGATCTAGCAGACCCCAGCATCAATATCACCTATCTGCTAATGAGCAGACAAGAAGTACTATGTCCCCGCTAAGGACATGGAATTCCTATTTTCTCGCCCTATTCTGAACTCCCTCGTAGTCAATGCAGTGCAGGAGAAAGGATGACAATGCATTCCAGAACAGCCCTTTTTGACAGGGACTGGAAGAGGCTAGACCTCTTCGGTCACAAAGTATATTCTTTAGCTACCCTCCAGTTCCAAATGACTAATTATGAGGGACTCGTAGCCAAATATAACCATGTGAACGATTCCAAGTATCGTAAGTTCAGTCAACATCTCCCAGAAGAAAAACCGGAACAGTTCTGGGCACTGATGGCAGAAGGACAATTTCTGGCCTGTACAATGCTATAAGCCTTTCTGGATGCTGAGGACACTGCGACCTGCTCCATTGCAACATTTGTGGTGATGAAATGAGCCTCATGGCTCCATCTCTCAGGATTCCTCAGGGAGGTGCACAGCACTGTGGAAGATCTACCCTTTGAAGGATCTAAACTCCTTGCTGTGCACACTGATGAGTCTCTACATCCTTTACACCTCTACACCAGCGCTGCAGGGAAGACAGGGTAGATATCAGCCTGCCTCAAGATCTTGACCTCCACATTTCATCCCTCAACAGCATTATGATACACAATGCAGGCGACAGAGACCACCTCCAAGTGCAGACGGTCATAGGCACAAGCGACTATGCCCCACCCATCCACCTCCCAACAACAATTTTGGACATTTGGTTGAGGCCCCGAGATGCCTCTCTCTGCTCCAGTTGCTGCAATCATCTCCAGTAATCCATGAGTTTGGTGACCGTTTGACCCTGTTCTACCCATCATGGCGACAAATCACCTCCAACGAGTGGGTCTTGGAAATTGCCAGCAAGCGGTATTCTGCTCTGTTCCTCTCTCCCTCTCCATGTCCCTCTTCAGGGACCCTTCTCATGAACACCACCTTTGAGAAGAAATAAACAACTGTGACTTGAAGCCATAGAACTGGTCTTATTCCAACAGAGAGGGAAAAGATTTTATTCCCACTATTTTCTGATCCAGAAGAAATCTGTCGGGCGTAGACCTATCCTAGACGCAAGGAACCTCGACAAGTTGGTCAAACTACAACACTTCAAGATGGTCACACTGTCAGCACCAGCATAGGGGAGCTGGTTCTCGGCCCTCAACTTCCAAGATGCATACTTCCATTTCGCCATACACACTCCCACAGGCAGGTCTTCAGATTTGGCAGTCACATCTCCACTTTGAGAACCAGCCCATGGATCTCCACCAGGACTTGTCTCCAGCTACTTGGTGATATGGCTGTGGCATTCGTTGGGAAACGCCCCAGATTACATTTGAGCTGCCTGCAGGGATGGCTACATACCTCACCGACACAGCCTAAACAAACTGTTCTTGATAGCAATCAAGATCAAGGACTCATTAGACTGATGATGCAACCCTCAAATGTCTGCATGTCTCCCCTTCCTCTAACTACCACTGTCCTTGATACTGACGACCGACGCCTCATTACTTGGTTGGGGAGCACATCTGTAGATTCACATGGTACAGGCAAGTGATCCTCCTCAGAATCCATGTTGCTCATCAACCTCTTAGAATTAAATGCAGTCCACAATGCGCGCCAACATTTTCTACCAATAATCAGACAAAGGACCCTAAGTCTAGGTCACCAATTGTTGGGGTCACCTTCCTCATTACGTGGATGCACCCCATCCCTACACTTTCCAACCCTTTCCCCTGCTATTAAGAGTGCTCCACAAGATACAAGTGGAACGAGCCAGGGTCATCCTCATAGCCCCCACATGGCCACAACAGGTATATCTTTACCTCTTGTGCATGGTGGTCTGTCCACCAATCACCATGCAGTCGACTCCACACCACCTCTCCCAGGAGACAGGCCAGGTTCTCCATCCGAATCTAGAACTTCTCCATCCGAAGGCTTGGCTCCTTCATGGTTCCAGGATCCAGAGATAACCTGTTCGGAAGGAGTAAAAGAAATTCTTTTAAATAACAGATGCCCAACCAATTGATATATGTACCTATGGAAGTGGAAAAGGTACAAAAATATCCTATCAATTACCACTCCTTTACCACTGTATAATCATTCTGGATTACATCCTGGAACTCGAGATCCTGGAACATTCTGGATTACATCCTGGAACTCAAGGGATCGGGGCTATTCACAAGCTCTGTTCTGGCCGCCATTACTGCATTCCACTCCCAGATAGAGGGTCAGATGGTATTTACCCACCCAATGACAAAAAGATTCCTTAAAGGAATCCAAAACCTTTACACTGAAGTAGGAGACCCCACCCCACCGTGGGATCTCAGCCTCATTCTACGCTGTATTACCAGCCCCCATTTGAACCACAGGCAAGCTACTCCTACATGCTCCTATCCATGAAAATTGCAATTCTTGTGGCGATTACATCCGCCTGACCTACGTAGAAGACATGGTTCCCTCATGGCATCCCCCCCGCCATACTCCAAGCTTCTATGTAGATTAGGTCACATTACGTCCTCACTCAAAATTCTTACCCACAGTACTGTCCTCTTTCCATCTAAACCAACTAGCTAAACTTTCCTTCGTTCTTTCCCAAGCCACGTGGCAACCAGCACAAAGCCTCGCTACGTACCTTAGATGTCAGACAGGCACTAGCCTTCTACCTTGACAGAACCAAATCGTTCAGACAGTCACCACTTTTATTCCTCTGTATTGCCGAAAGATCAAAGGGTTTGGCCATATTCAAACAATGTCTTTCTAAATGGATCTTGGAGTGCATCTACCTCTGCTACCAACACCAAAATCTTCAGCCCGCATCTCGTGCTCACATGCACTCCACTCAATCGCTCTCCACATGGATAGTTTTTCTGAATAACATGCCGATTACTGCCAGTTGTAAAGGCAGCCACTTGGGTGTCCATGGACACCTTCAGTAATCTTTACACGATCACCCATGACACAGCATCAGACGCACTACCAAGACATACAGTCCTATCCTCCTGAGTAGCAATCACTCCGAAGCCCCAACCTTCCAACCAGGGGCACTGCTCTACAGTGACCTACTGTGGAGTATTTCTAGGAACACTACTTGAAGAAGAGAAGGCTACTCACCCTATACAGTAACTGAGGTTCTTTGAGATGTTTGTCCTTATGGGTGCTCCACTACCCACCCTCCTCCCCTCTGCTTCGGAGTTCATACATTGACTCTGTAGTAGAGAAGGAACTGAGGGCATTTGGACCACACAGCACTATATAGACGTTGCTACACAGGGTGAGTACCTTGTCTAATTGGATTATACATTGTGTCCAAGTCTGTTAGGACCAGATTGGAATTATATTACCATAGAGACTGGGAAAATATCTTAGATAATCATTAGCTACCGTTTAAGGAGCATCTCTTCATAAAATCTATCACACTGACACCTGGGGTTATACAATCACAAAGCATTGCTTTCTGGTGCTTGGAGTTAAGTCTGGAAGTTGTTTCAGGACAGTGGTTTAATCACTTTTTAATTAAGTACACTTTAACTTTCCTTAGGAAATATGCTGCTGCTAGTTAGTCTCTTGAAATGGGGATCTGCAGAAGCAATTAATCAAAGAAAAAGTAGATCACTTACCAGTTTTACTTGTTTTATCTTTTACATATGCACACTGGTCTCTCCCTTCACTTTTAGATTTTTTTTTTTAGAGGCAGAAATAAAGTAGATACTAGTTATTTTTGTGGGGTAATAGTTTAGCATTTTACAGTTACTGGTTCTGTAATGTTCTGATAGTTCCTTGGCTCATGAGCTTGGTGTATAACTCTGTGATTACGTGGCCCTTCTGTTAATTTAGCTCTGGTTATACTAAATATTTTTGTTGTCTGGGGGGTTTTATTCTAGTTTTTTATGAAAAAAAAATGGTCAGTGGAACATTAGCTCAATATATTTATTATTTTTGTGCAAGGAATGTCAATAAATTCCACTAGATGAATGCTTGCTCTGTGCATAGCAAAATTGAATTGACAAGTAAATGTAAATTTTTGGGCCAAATAGTGAGTTGTACCCGTTTACGCCGGCAGAGAACTGGGCTCTGTCTGGTTGAACAAACCTTTTTTTAATCCTTCAGTTTATCTGTATTCTATACTGTTATATTCTAATCAACAATATAAAAATACGTAATTTTTTTATAGTTATAATGGTGGCTAACGTTTGAAGATATTTTTGTGTTTGTAGGATAGTGGAGATTATCCACTTACCATGGCTGGTCCTCAATGGAAGAAGTTCAAATCCAGTTTTTGTGAGTTCATTGGAGTATTGGTCCGACAGTGTCAATATAGTATCATATATGACGAATATATGATGGATACAGTCATTTCACTGCTTACAGGACTATCGGACTCACAAGTCAGAGCATTTCGACACACTAGCACACTGGCAGGTCAGCATCTTTTTATTTACTCAGCTTCGGTATACATTTTCTTTTCAGTTTTCAGTGTTATCGGAGAAGAGACTGTTTTTGTAAAACTTTTTGAATATTCGGTATTCAGCTTGGTATTCAGGAATATTTTGTTGCATTGGGTTTAGTCATTTCATTTTCTGTTTAATTATTCAGTTTTGTATTCTGGATCAGTTTTTTTTTAGTTCTAGTTTTTATAGTTTTTTAAATTTTTAGTATTAAAATGTTCCCTGGAAAGAATTCTCTTGCTGCTCTGATTATCTATATTACTTAGAGCATTTGTTGCTTTATATCAATGGATACGGAACTAATAAATAAAAATGAACTATGTTAAAGTTAACCTTACAGATTTTGTATCTTTTAAAATGCTGACAATGTTCTCCTTTATCCTTTGCAAGTAAAAATGTTTTGTTACGACCCTAAACATCTCCCGCTATCAGAATATAGTTTTTAAAATTGAGTATCCTTGTCTTCTCACTGTTTTTACTTGCAGAAAAAGCTACTGTGCTTTAATTGAAGTCCTATCATAACATCAGTCTATGAATGCATTGTTTTCATTTAAAAGTTTAAAGAATTTTTAACCATAAATCAGCCACTGATAAAACATTTTAAATATTCTTATGAAATAATCCATACTTCCTTTGGCATGTTTTTTGAATATATTTATTAGATTAAAATCTGTCCCTTGTGAAGACAGTGTAACAGGCTGTTAGTGTTTTGAATAAAACAACCTGATACTTCTCAGAAAGGGTTAATTGAGTTATGATGGCTTAAATGAAGGTGGCGTCTTACACCATGCAGATCGCAGGCAAGTGGGAGAGGCTTTCTAAAAAGAGGGCAGCTAGAAGTGGCCAAATCTGAGGAGGTTTAAGATTAATTTTGTATTGTGATGGTGGTAAATTTGATCTCATTAAAACCAAATCCCAGGGACGAGTTTGGACTCTATTTTTGACCAGGTTGGTGATGGAAACTTTTAGAAGTTAAACTAACTAGTTCTTATTTGGAGGTAAACGTCACAATCTACTTTATTTGGTTATTCAGTCACTTGTATATTCAAGGCATATGGTCAGTGGAATAGAACACCATGACATAGCCCATTGGCTCCTGCTGTCAGATTGGTGCTGAGACACTGTCAAAGTATTTATGATAAAGAAGCAAAAACATAAACCTGTATTACTGTCCAGAGAAGACATTGGTCCTGTCACATCCTTTTGCAATTACTTTACTTGTATTGGTTTCAGAGTAGCAGCCACGTTAGTCTGTATCCGTAAAAAGAAAAGGAGTACTTGTGGCACCTTAGAGACATCCGATGAAGTGAGCTGTAGCTCACGAAAGCTTATGCTCAGATAAATTTGTTAGTCTGTAAGGTGCCACAAGTACTCCTTTTCTTTTTACTTGTATTATACCCTATCATTGATGTAAATTCAGTTACTTGGAGTCTAATCTTGCAGTCTGTAAGTAGTACTCCCACTGAAGTAAATGGGCGTAGGGTCCAAATAAATGCTGTAGGAATTATCCCATTTGTACGTTAATTTAGATCAGTGGTTTTCAACCTTTTTTTCATTTTCGGACCCCTAAAAAAATTTGAACGGTGAGTGTGGACTCCTTTGGAAATCTTAGACATAGTCTGCGAACCACAGGTTGAAGACCACTGTTCTGTGGTAACAGCAACCTTTCACAGATCCTTTAGACATAGTTTGTGGACCCCGAGGAGTCCACGGACCACAGGTTGAAAGCCACTGATTTTAAATAGAGTAAAGTGATCATTTTAAATTATGGCCCTGATTCTGTAGCCCTTACTCCATATTAGTAGCTGCATACATGTCAGTGGAACTACTTTTGTAAAGTAAGTAGTAGGATCTGTATTATTGATACATGCACTCTGTTTAAAGTAGGAATAGCCAACAATCATGGTTTAGTTGGTCTGAAGTGATTCTAACATCTAAAAATAGCTGCAACCTCATGGGATTTCTCCATTCCTTAAAGGTCACAGAATGCCACGTTATTCAGACCTCAAAGTTCTTCCGCACCTCTTTGTGCTAAAGTTCCTCAACCTATTGCCCTCTGTAGCGGGGTGTTGCAGGGCCTTCTGCCCCTGCTGTGCTGACAAAGTCACTCAGAGATCCTGGAGTTCAGTAACCACTGGTGCCATTTATTGACGGGTTGTGCTCCCACCACCTTTTCAGCATACACAGCTTGGGTTCTAGTGTCTGCACCCAGGAGGGAAGAGCTGTCACTCTGCTTCTACTCCCTTGCTCCTCCTTTCCCCCGGCTTCCTTCCTCCCAGCCTTTTATATAGCCCCAGTCTATTGGTGTCTCTCATTCACCAATTAGGCACAGATTTCCTCTAGCCAGCTCCAATTTACTTCCCTTAATGGGAGCTGGCGTGACAGAAGGCTGTCAGCAATTCTTCCCAGCACCCTGTCACACCCTCCTTCAGTGATATCTACTCAAACATTCTTACTCCCCTTCCTGCAGTGTTTACTTGTAATATACCATTTCATCCCCGACCTTTGTGTGTTTTGGCCCTGACATTATTACAAAAGTTATGGTGGGGCTAAATATATTGCCGATCGTCTCTGGTTTAGTGACTAGACATACTTGGTTATTTTCTGCTAAATGGAGAATAGTTTACCAAAGGCAAATTTCATTTTAAATTATATACTGTATTTTGGTCAGGTATTTGGTTTCTCATTAGCTAATGCTGTTATGCTATTTCTGTAAATAAAACACAAGAATCCTAAAAGAAAGCTTTATTTTGTAAAGAACACTGTGATTGTGGGGATGAGAAAAACCCAGTACAGTAACGACTCTGATTTTGGCACAGAAATTTTTAATAAATTTCACGGCAGAAGTGGGGGGGGGAAAAGGATAAGTCACAGAAGGGTCACCAAATAATGTAGTTCTCGCTACCTCAACATATACGAGCATATAATGGGGTAAGGCCCAGGAGCAGGGATTGGAGAGGGAGCTCTCTCCACATTCTCCCTGCAGGGGTCTGTGACCTTGTGCACGGGGTTGGAGCACCACTGAGTTTTGGCCCATCCATCCTTCTGTCTCAAACTATGGAGGGACGGATGGTCCAAATCTGAGTGGCGTTCTGACCTAGTGCATAGGGTCACAACGCCACTCAGTTTGGGGCCTAATCAAATGTGTTTTTACAGCCATTTCCAAGATTGCACAGATTTTATTCATATTCATGATTTCTGTGACCTCCATGAGAAAATCATAGTCCTAACTTTCTGTGACCTCCTTTTGATAGAGAAATTCTAACTTGTTTTTTGGAGGTTGAGTGATTGAGCAGTGGACTGTATTAACTAATTTAATGGTGGAGTCCTCTTAATTTAATGTTTCCGAGGCAACACATTTTAACATTTATATATGATCAGCTAAATGAAATAAGGCTCTGTTACATAAATGTATATGTTGGAGTTCAGAGATCACAATGATGGACTTAATATGAAAAAGTAAGTAGAATAAAATAAAATAGCTAATTATTGAGTAAAAATGTGAGGGCATTTTTTCCACAAGTTTGTCTTCTCTGAGCTTTTTATGCATTACTTGTGTTGCTAACCAATTTGAAAAAATAATACAGTTCGAGTAATTTTTTATTTTTCTACGTTAGTTATCAGCAAAATTATGCTTTTATTTAAATAAAAGTCTGCAATTTTTATGGATGTCTTGAAGTTTAAAACAGATGTAGTGAAGATATTCACAACGCTTTAATATATGCAGCAATTGTATTTACAAGCGGTACTGGAGTATTTTACTTTAATATAACTCATTTGTTTTCATCTTTGTTACAAAGGTAACTTTTAAAATCAGTTCTGACTTTTTACTTTTTTTTGTAGCTATGAAGCTGATGACTGCTTTAGTGAATGTGGCATTAAATCTTAGCATTAACATGGACAATACACAACGGCAATATGAAGCAGAGCGAAATAAAATAATTGGAAAACGAGCTAATGATAGGCTGGAACTTTTGCTACAGAAGAGGAAGGAGGTTAGAGCAATTGTTAAATATTTCTAGTTGCTGTGCATAATGGGATGAAGGAGAGAAAATTTTGATGAAATTACAACAATTAATCTTGTATGAATCTGTTTTTGCAAAGGAATTTTTTTTTGCCATTTTGCTGCTGCTTTAAATTGCACAAAAGGTCAAATATTATTTTGCTAAACACTTAAACATGCTTGTGTTATAAAAGCTAGAAGGTCAGAAGACATACATGGGATACATCACATTTAATCTCTTAGTTCAAATTGAGCTCAGCTAGGTAATGAACAAAATTTACCATCCACTGACTGCTCTTTTTAATCGAGGGTAAAGAAGTAGGTTATCTCAATGTAATAAACAGATGCCCTTGTCACAATCACAAAAAACAATCTCAGCAGAAAGTCCCTTGAACTGTTTTCTTGACCATAGAAGTTGTCCTGTCTGAAGTCAAAGTTGAGGTAAAGCTGTTAACTTAAGCTGTCTCTATCATTTCCTTTCTGTACATAGGAAACTCTCTGCTAATTTACTGCTGTCGGCATAGCACTTTTCATGATTGCCATTTTTAATGTTTAAAATGGCAATCTTCTCACCCATATGTTAAAAATATTCTAGGTGATAAAAACAGAAAAATGTTTTAATTTTTCTTTTCACCCTGTATGTAGTTATTTACTAATTTTAGTTATTTTAGATTGAACAATGGAAATATACTATTAGATATTACTAGTAAGATGGTCTCATGTTTGTCTTCCAAAGAGCTTCCATTTATGGCCCTGACCCTTTGAAGGTTACGCATGTATAGTCCTGTTCAATTCAGTGGGACTACTTGTGTTTACAAGATTAGGTCTTGAATAGACAGCACACAGGTTCCAAAAGGGAAAGGATGTAAGAATTGAGACTGCCCTGGCTTATTTTGCCCCATGTATGTTTGGTTTTTAGACTTTCTCTGTCAGCCTTTTATAGCTTTGATTAATTCATCTGTTTTCCTTCTGATTGTGTGTTTTGTAGCTTCTGCTCTAAATTTAAGCTCCTTGTCCTTGCCCTTATAGCTCTGCACATTTCTTCTCTTCTGTTCACCCAAGATCCACAGCTAACTGGGTCCTTCATTTGTGTTTTGCTGTTTTGTCTATGCTTTCTTCCACTTTATCTCTGTACGTGGAAGCTGGACGGTTTTTTGCCTCCATCATTTCTAATATCCCACTCTTTCTTGAAATTTATTTCTTCAGAGGTCCCTCATTCAATTTCCCTTTTTTCCTCCAGTGAAGCAATAGGGAGAGGGTTAAAACAATGAACGCCAGATGTGGAGAAACAGTACATTTAATTTAAATTACTGTTTTCTCCAAACAAAATGATTAGACAAAAGGAATTTACTAAAGGTTAGAATGCCTTTGTAAGAGGGGAGGAAAACATTTAGTCTCTTTTCTAGTTGTCAACTTTGTAGTTATTGACATGCTGTAATATTTAAAGTGTCTAAAATATTGAGGCATGATGCTGAAAACTGGCACTTACAGATGTTCGCTGCAGAGTAGACTGAACTGTCAAAACAATTTTTGAATCAGTTTTCTTTTTAGTAGAATCTGTCATGTAAGACTCAAATACAATAATAAACTACAAAAAATGCATGTGGTGCACTCCCTCTAGTACCAAAATCATTTACAGTACTCACATTTTACAATAATCATTTGGTGATTATGTAATCTATTTGTTTTCAGCTTCAAGAAAATCAGGATGAAATAGAAAACATGATGAATGCAATATTTAAAGGTGTTTTTGTGCATAGATACCGGTAAGTGTACTTGTTCTGTAATTCGTAGCTTTGTAAACTTTTTTGGGTTTGTTGTAAATACTTTACCTTTCAACTTTACCTTTTTGTTTCCCCCTTGCAGAGATGCAATCGCTGAAATACGAGCTATCTGTATTGAAGAGATCGGAATATGGATGAAAATGTATAGTGATGCCTTTCTTAATGACAGCTATTTAAAATATGTAGGTTGGACTATGCATGATAAGGTAAGCTGTGTGTTTGAACAGTGCTGTTTGTACCCACAAGTTATTTTTTGGGGAAAAATCAGCTTCCCTATTTTCAAATTGCTAGACTCAGAATTAGCTTTTGAGCAGAGAGAAAACCAATTAAAAATTAATATATTCAGTCTGTGATCCTATTTATACTGAAACTAGTGGCTCAACTATTGAGGTCTAGTAGTACATTAGTGCAATATATATATTCAACTCATCCAATTGTGTGTGAATAATATAGCACCATATCAGCCAAAATTTTCACAATTTCCATAAAGTTAAGCACATTCACTTACATTTTCAAAAGTGAGCAGTGATTGTGGATGCTTCCATTTAAGTGTCCAACTTGACATCTCTAAAAGGGCCTGATTTTCAGAGGGTTGGTTCCACACACTTTATAAAAATCGGGTCACTTTAAGCCATCTCAAGTTGGACACCCTAAAATTGCTAGTCGCTTTTGGAAACTGTAGGTCTCAATTTATGTGGCTAAATATGGATTCAGGTGGCCTAATTTTTCAGAGGTGTTGAACACCCTCAACTCCTATTGAAGTCTGGGAATGGTAGGTACTTAGTACCTCATATGTGGGTGTAGGTGCCTAACTTAGGTACCCAAGTTTTAACATTTTGATCATGGTATATGGAATTTATATATTCATAGTCCTATTGTAAAATAGGGAATGTAGATATGAGTGTTAGTTTAAACATTTTCTTGGTTTTTGGTTTATAGTATAAATACTACATCAGTGCAGTTTAGTTTTTAAATAATTAATCTTGTTGTTTTTAAAAGAAAAAACTTTCCTGTCATATAAGAACTAATTGAGTTCATAATATCTCTGAATCTATTATTTTATTTCACAACATGGATTAAAATTGTACAAATTTCTTATGAATTTATTTTTTAAAGTTTGATCGGGTAAACAATAGAGATTTTATTGGAGTCATTCTCATCACATATGTTTTTTAAAAAGTAGATCATATATATTTTTGATACAAGTTTAGATATCAAACATATTAAAGGAACTATCAACCATAAGAAAATACTTTAATCTTTTAAAATGCGTGTTTAGTCAGTATGTTCAACACTGACTTCCTTTCTGTAATTTTCAGCTTCTTTATCACATTGATTATGACCTTGGATTATGCTCACTGTTTCAGTTTCTCTGGCTGATGCTATTTGCTTGCTGTGGTAATTGAACAGTTTTGCTAGTTGCAATAGTACTAATCTGCTTTCTGCATCAGAGTAAAATTTAAATTTCAGGAGAGTTTGTCTGAGCCCATGTTTTTGGCTTTCTGCTGTGGAAAAACTTGGTACTTATTTTTTAGTTGCTAGTTTGTATTGAGATGCAAAAGCACTGTGTGGAATACTACACTACAATGAACATCTTAAGCACTAAAATTCTTCAAGTGATTGCACATGTGCATTCCACTCTTGGTGTACACGCGTCCCGTGCACAGTCACTGGAAATTTTTCCATCAGTGGTACCTGTCGGGGTGGCTCAAGCACCCGGTGCTGCTGTGTGCCTTTAGCACCAGTAAAGTGCACAACTAACGTTGCACCCCATTCTTGCTATCAGTGATGGTCGTTGGAATTGCTGTTTTTGCATTCACAAGGTCTCCGTGGACTTTTCTCTGTATATTGTAAGTAGTTAGTGAGTGTGGTTAGTAATTAAGTAGCTAGTTTTTGGTGTTTGTTGGTTTTTCACCTGATCGTTGGTGCTGAGGGATGACTTAGTCACTGGGCTTCAAGCCCTGTGTTTCCTGCAACAAGGCTATGCCCCTGAGTGACCCACACTGAAGCTGCCTGAAGTGCCTGAGGGAAGCTTATATTGGGGATCATTGCCAAATCTGCAAGGATTTTAAGCCTTGCACAAAGAAGGGTCAGGAGGCCAGGCTAAAGTTTCTGCTCATGGAGATGACACTGAGACCTCCATCTGAGCCAGGCTGGTCAGACTCAGCACTGAGTGCCTTGGCATAAGGAAGGAGTGCTCCTCCTACCATATCAGAGTCCTGGCACTGATCATTATCCCCAGTGCCTAGAAAAAGGCATAAGAAACAGGCTGACAAAAGGGAGCAATCCTGGACACCGAAGACTGCCAGGCACTGGGGATCAGAGTAGAGTGCGGTCTAAATCCAGTCACTGGTCTGCCTTGGTATGGCGGAAGCTGACACCATTGACTCTGGCACCTACGCAGGTACCATCGAGTCTGGAGCCAGAAGGGGATTCAATATTGGTGGCACCGCACTGTACCGATACTATCTCAGTACCAACTACACCAGTGACATTTGCGGCTGCCAGGGATCTCCTCTCGTTGTCAGTACTGATTTCACTGGCATCACAAAAGTCATCGTCGGTGCTGGTGGGCATGGTGGAACCAGCTGTGTTGTTACAACACTTGGTACTGTGCCAGCCTCACATGTCCTAGATGATTTGCCATTCAGTAATGTCAAAGGGAAAACCTGCAATTCTTGCCATGGCAATGATCGCTGGCATTATCTGGAATGGCCCCTGTGGTCGGTGGAAGAAGACTCATCCTCTTGCAAGTCAGAGATTGGGTCCTACTCTTCCAGCTCTCCACTACTCGCTACTCCTCGAGACCTCTCCATGGATCCAGTCACAGCAGTACCATCGAGTGGTTGGTCAGGAGGCCAGTGGGAGCCTGTGCTGGTACAATGGCCCCTTTGGAATCTGTGGGTGTTTCTCCCAGTTTCTAGGGTGTATTCAAGGTGCTCTTATTCAGTGGCCTTGGAAAGGCGTGTCACCTTCCCACTGTGCAGTACCTGTTTCGGACTCCAGTACTGGGCTCCAAGAGCCAGCTCACAGGGACCCTGCAGATGAAGAAGAGCGCGCAGCCAATGCTGGCTTCCTCTTCTGTGGACAGGGCAGTATCAGGAAGGGGCATGTTGCCTTCCCCAGGTTATTGTAAGGCATACCAAGAGTTGTTAGACGGTAACCTTAAATCTGGGTGTTCAGATGGAGGTAGTAAAAGAGTCCTCACACTGCCTGGTTGACATTCTAGCTGCTGCAGGTCTTTCCAGAGTGGCCCTGCCTCTCAATCAGGCCATTGTGGACCCAGTTAAGAATCAGTGATAGACCCCTGCATCCCTTCCCTCCACTTGAAAAATACTAAGTACCTGCCCAACGCTATGAGTTCCTCTACACCATCACCCTTCCGGGGTCCCTTGCAGAGGGAGAGAGAAAGGCAAGGACAACAGGGTGCAATCCATAATGAGAGAGAGAGGCAAGAACAATAGGGTGCAATTTCAAAATCAGAGGACTCAAAAAAGCTAAACCTATTTGGTAAGAAAGTTTAGTCTACCAGGGGGTTATGACTCAGCACTGTAAACCAGCAGATCCCAGTGGACAGGTCTGATTTCAACTTTTGGGACTTCATGCAGAAATTAAAAGACTCGTTTGCACAAGAGGCTAGTTAGGAGTTCTCCTTGTTGGGTCCATGGCTTCTGTAGTGACTATGCATAGGAGTTCCTAGTTATGGTCCTCTAGGCTTCCACAGGAGGTCCAACAGATTGTTCAGGACCTGCCCTTTGAGGGATTCTCAACTCTTTTCAGAGCAGACGGAGGCAAAGCTCCATGACCTAAAGGACTCAAGGGTGACCCTAAAGTCCCTTGGCTTCTACACCCCAGCCCCTTCCAGGAAACCCTGTGACCACAACAATCTCTCTGGTACTCTGCCCTGGCTACCTGTCAGGACTTGCAGAGAGAATGAAATATGGGTTATAGGCGTAGCCTGCCACCCCTTTCTACCTCTGCATCAATGCCTGTCCCACCCAGACATCCAGGGGGTTCTAAGCAGATGTTTTGGGATGTGCAAGGATTCTGTACTAGTTCCCATGATGCGAGCCACCCCCCACCCCCACCCCCCTTTTTTTTTAATTTGCAAACCACCTTTTTTCTTCGAGAGATGTCCCTGTAGGTGCTCCACTCCAGGTGAAGGTGCGTCTCTGCCCCTTTGCTCAGAGAGTTTTGCAGCAGTGCTTGTACGGGTTGCACGTGTGCTGTTGGCACCTCAGTAGCGCGCAACCCTGGACTCCTGAGTTCCTCAACTGTCCCCGGCCTGAGAAGGAGCTCAACAGTCCCTCTGAAAACCTTTGGGTTTTTTTTCAAATAGATAGTAGTTTAAATTAGTAAATAAGGGTAGTTTAGATGAGTTAAGTTTCAGTTGTTACCCTTTCGTCCCGTTTAAAAAATAATAATAATTTTATATCCTGTAGCTTAGTTAGTGGTAGTTAGGAAAATGCCTGATTCACCAGGTTTTAAAAGATGCACGATGTGCAGAGTGGCGATGCTTATCTCAGATGGACATGCTCAATGTGTCCGTTGCTTGGGGGAATCTCATATTCCCCAGAAATATGTCCATTGTAATAAACTTAAAGCTAGGGCCAGAAAAGATAGCGACCAGCGGCTTAAACTCACCCTAATGGAAAAGTCCCTCAGACCAGCCTCCAACCCTGGACAGGAGTCATCATCTCGTCAGAGGTCACAGGTCTCCTCACCGCCTAGATCCTCTAAGGAGAAAAAACTGGTGAAAAAGTGGCCAGCTTCCTCACCTCACAGAGAGCAGACCACCGCAAAATGGCTGCTGACCAAATCGCTCTCATCAGTGCCATCCGCTCTGTGGCTCAGCACAAACAACACTCCAGGCACTGCTGGCACCAACCACGAGGCTAATGGCTCTAAGTTGCCTGCCTCCACCATGACACTGTCAGTAATGCCAAAGGAGACAGTAATGACCATTGCTCCTATTCCCAGCAATGACAGCGCCACCACAATTTACTTCGGCACCGACTCAGCGCACCATGCCACCGCTCCAATCAGCACCATGCTCCTTGGAATGGATGCTCTCGGCACCATCCCGTTTCCTGCATCATAAAGATTCGGTGGTCTCCCCAACTCCAGAATCCCCTCTGTTAGGCACTGATGGCTCACTGAGGCCCATGGTACCACATCGTCCGCTCTCTCCGATACCATCACAGTTCTCCAGTGATGAAGATGATGAGGTTGAAGGGGTATTCTCCCCACACCATTCTTTCCTGATCAGGACCCCGATTACTGCTAGACCATCACGATCACAGTCCTCATGTTCTCATGATGTACCACCTTGGTATGGTCACCTATGGATGGGACCACTCGTGCCCTTCCTCAGTCACTGGCCATACTGGAGTCCTTGGGGTTTTATAGAAGGCACCATAGGAGGCACCACAGTCCATGTAGGGAAGACACCAGATCCTCACTTCCACCTTTGGGGGCTGTAGCGGTGGACACATGAGAGGAGCTCAGGATTCAACAGGAAGAGGACATGGCTCCTGACACCTCACCAACTAATAATAATTCAACTTCCTCACCAGAACGAGGCTGTTATACCTCCACCACCAACCACTGCAGATGACTTTACCCACTTTCAGGACCTGTTCAAAAGAGTGGCTAATGAGCTTAAGATCTTTTGGAGGAAGTGTTGGAAACTCAGCATGAGTTAACCAATATCTTACAGACATCATCCTTCTCCGCGATAGCTTTTCCCATTAATGGGGCCATCATGTACCCGCCAAGACTGTGTGGCAAACTCCAGCCACAATACCCCCAACCTGCAAGAGGGTGGACCGAAAATATGTTTCCTCCAAGGGATCAGAGTTCCTCTTTTCACACCCAGCACCCAACTCACTGGTAGTGGAAGCGGCCAGTCGAAGGAGCAAACAACACTTTTGGTCCACTTCTTCTGATAAGGAGAGTAGGAGGTTGGATCTATTCGGGCACAATGTATACTTTTCTACGCTACAATTTTGGGTGGCGAATTATGCAACGTTACTTCCCAAATATGACCACAAGAATTATGGTAAATTTATGGAATTTACTAATGACATTCCCAGGAAAAGAGACAAATTAAAATCTCTGGTCTCTGAAGGACAGATGATTTTGCGCACGGCTCTACAGGCTGCACTGGATGCTGCTGACACGGCCGCCAGGTCCACCGCTACAGCTGTAGTCGTGTGCCAAGCCTTGTGGTTCAGTTCCTCATCATTCCCATGGGAGATGCAAAATACTGTCAAAGATCTCCCTTTTGATGGAGAAAAACTATTTTGCAGCCAAAACCAATGAAGTGCTGCACACCATGAAAAATTCACCCTCTGGTCCCTGGACATCCATACACCTGCCACAAGAAGCAGACAATACAGATATCAACCGTATCAACAACCTAGATGTCCGTCCTACACAAAGCAACACCAAAGCCCATACAACCAACAACAACAGCCACAACAGAGGCAAAGACCACAGCAGCGACGACCTCCACGACCACCAGCGGCATCTCAACCTACTTCCTTCAGTAAGCAAATTTGAAGTCTTGGTTGAGTGTCTGGAAGACCTCTTACCCGTTTCAGCACTTACTCCATCCATCCAAGTTTTTGGAGACCGTTAGCCACCCAATTGGGGTAGAATGGGATCAATCACCACAGACAAATTGGCCCTGGAAGTCATCAGATTGGGCTATGCCATTCCTTTCCTGCCTACACTCCTTCCCCATACTCCCCGTCTCTCTTCAGGGACCCCTCTCACAAACACTTATGCCAAGAGGTAGAACATCTCCTTCAATTAGGGGCAGTGGTGACTGTCCCTGCTCAGCACAGAGGGAAGGGATTTTACTCCCTCTATTTTAATACAAAACAAAGTGGGGGGCGGGGGTTGCAACCCATCCTTGATTTCATGCATCTGAACAAGTTTGTGAGAACGCACAGTTTTGGGATGGTCACTTTGACGACAATAATACCGGCACTGATATTAAGGCATCTTAATAGCCCCCACATGGCTAAGACAAGTGTGGTATCCATATGTTACACAGATGTCGGCATGGACCCCGATCACACTCCCTCTCCAGACAGATCTACTGACACAATGGGAAGGCTAATTACAACATCCCAAGGTGGGAATGCTACATGTGAAGGCCTGACTCCTCCATGGCTCTGATGAGGAGCTAGATTGCTTTGAACACATCCAGCGAGTGCTACTACACAGCAGAAAACAGACTACACGCAATACTTATCTCCATAAGTAGAAAAGATTTATTGCATGGTGTGTCGCTAGACAAACTGTTGCAACATCTGCACCTCTTCGAATGGTTCTTGACTACCTTTTAGATTGAAACCATCCGCTCTATTCCTCAGCTCAGTTAAGGTATATCTTGTGGCTTTCACTGCCTTTCACCAAAAAATCCATTGACACCGCAGTCTTTGCTCACCCAATCACAAAACGATTCCTTAAGGGCATCCAAACCCTTTTATCCGGATGTGAGACCACCTACGCAACCATGGGACTTAAACTTGGTCCTAACAGCCCTCAGGCATAAACCCTTCAAACCTCTAGCAAACTGCTCCCTACTACACCCATCCACGAAGGTGGCGTTTCTGCTCCTTTCAAGGCTGCAGTCTGGGTTCCATCACGGACACCTTTCTGCTATCCTGGACTGGATAGCTTTATTATGCTTTCCTCCCAATCCAAGTCCTACACACAGCACTATTAAAGATGAAGTGGGACCACGCCTGGGTTTTATTATTGTCCACTCTGCTAGACCTCTGTGGTGACTCCAGTCTTGTTCCTGTTGCACCTGGATTTGATGTTTCAGGAACACAGTGAGCTGCTCCACCCAAACCTGAGTTCCATTCCTTTAATGGCCTGGAACGGTGGTGGGCAGCCTGAAGCCGATGGGTAATCTGCTGGCGGGCTGCAAGACAGTTGGTTTACATTGACTGTCTGCAGGTATGGCCACCTGCAGCTCCTAATGGTCACGGTTCGCCATTCCTGGCCAAGGGGAGCTGCAGGAAGTGGCGCGGACCACAGCGAACCCCAGCCACTGGGAGCTGCAGGTGGCTGTGCCTGGCGGACAGTCAGTGTAAACGAATGGTCTTGCGGCCTGCAAGCGGATTACCCTGACGGGCTGCAGGTTGCCCACCGCTGGCCTAAAAGCTCCCTGGCTAAATCCCTGAGAACAGATTTGTTTGGAGCGAGTTCGCCAGGTCTTACTAAGCAGTAGAAACTCCTACACCAGGGTTGCGTACCTGTCAAAATGGAAGTGGTTCTCGGTCTGGGCTTCCCAAGTCAGAGTCTCACTGATGCAGTCATCCATTCAAAATATACTCGATTGTTTTTTTACACCTGAAATGGCAAGTCTTAGCAATTATCTCTGTCAAGGTTCACTTGGCAGCAATATAAAGCTTTCCACCCTCGGGTAGATAACTGTTCTGTTTTTTCCAATGACTTGACAGTCATATTTCCCAAAGGCCTAGAAAGGTTGTACTCTCAAGTAAGGGACCCTGTTCCCCCTTGTCTTGTCAAAACTTACGGAACCACCATTTGAGCTTTTAGCAACATACTCCTTGCCATCTTCCAGGAAAAGTATAGTTTTTCTAATTCCCATCGTTATTTCCAGAAGAGTCTCTGAACTCTGTGCCCTCACATCAGAACCCTATATGCAGTCTTCTTTAAAGATAAGCTGTACTTACGTCCTCACCCTAGTTTCTGCCTGAAAATAGTTTAGCAGTTGCATAGCAATAAGACAATTTTCCTACTTGTTTTTTACCCAAAACCTCATGCAAATAGGAGTAAACAACAAGTTCGCTCTTTGGATGTTAGACGGGTTCGAGCATCCTACATATAAAGGACTAATCTGTTTCGACAGTCCTCCCAACTGTTCATGGCTGTAGCGGATGGAATGAGAGGTCTCCCAGTTTCGTCCTGGATAACTTGGTGTATTCTCACATGTTATGATCAGGCAGGTGTTTCACCACCAAGTAACCTGACTGCTCATTCCACAAGATCATAAGCATACTCAGCAGCATTCTTAATGCAGATTGCTATTAAGGACATTTGTAAAGCAGGAACCTGGTAATCGATGCACACATTCTCCTCTCCTTACATCATCACCCAAGACTCTAGGGATGATACCAAGTTTGGTTGGGCTGTGTTACTATCTGTGAACTCTGATCCCTCCTACTATATCACTGCTTGAGAGTCACCATGAGTGACAATGGACATGTGCAATCACTTGAAGAAAAAACAGTTACTAAACGTTCGTAACTGTTGTTCTTTGAGATGTGTTGCACATGTCCATTCCATGATCCGCTTTCCTACATTTCTAAACCTGAGTTTCTGGAAAGAAGGAACTGATGGGGTATGGGGTCAGCTGGGTGCTTTATAATGGCGCTAATAGCGCATGGCAGCAGAGGATGCTCGAGCCACCCCAATGCGTACCACTGAGGGAAAAATTTCCAGCAACTGTGCGTAGGATGCATGCACACCAAGAGTGGAATGGAGATGTGTAGAAATTGAAATTCACAGCTAGGAAAAACGCATCACAGACCGTGAAATCTGGTCTCTTGTGCACTTTTACCCTATCCTATACAGATTTCACGGGGGAGACCATCATTTCTCAAACTGTGGGTCCCGACCACAAAGGAGTCTGTGGGGGGTGTTGCAAGGTTAATGGAGGGAGATCGCAGTATTGCCACCTTCCTTCTGCACTGCCTTTGGAGCTGCATGGCCAGAGCACGGCGGCTGCTGGTCACGCGCCCAGTTCTGAAGGCAGTGCTCCACCAGCAGCAGCAGCACAGAAGGGTGGCAATACTGCGACCCACCTACAATAATCTTGCAACCCCCTTTTGAGTTAGGACCCCTATAGTTACAATACCATGAAATTTCAGATTTGAGTATCTGAAATCATTAAATTTACAATTTTTAAAATCCAGTGACTGTGAAATTGACCAAAATGGACTGTGCTTTTGGTAGGGCCGTAGGCACGTGCAACACATCTCAAAGAACAACAGTTACAAAGTTTGTAAATGTTTTTACACCCTGAAAGTGTAAAAAACAAACAAACAAAAAAAGTAAAAATAATGTAGTGAGGATACAAATGTAATTATGACATCAATATCACGATGATAATCTTCGTTAGTTTGTTGCTCAGGAGAAGAGCTGCTGATAATTATGCCAGTGATGTGGGAAAACAAGATAATGTGAGCCACAGGAACTTAATTTTATTTTGACAAATTCATATTTTAGAGTGGAAAATTATGTATGCTTTGAAGATGAAATACACTTCAGATACTTGGTTTTAATCCAGTTCTTAATTTTATTTTAGCAAGGGGAGGTAAGACTCAAATGTCTTACTGCTTTGCAAGGACTTTACTATAATAAAGAACTTAATTCCAAATTGGAACTCTTCACCAGTCGATTCAAGGTACGTATAGTTTGATATTTTCAAGAAAACCGACTTTAAGCTTTTTAAAAATTGTTCTGTTTTGCTTTGTGCCGCTTTGAAAATAGTTTCCTTTTTGTTCTTAGGATAGAATTGTGTCTATGACTCTTGACAAAGAATATGATGTTGCAGTCCAAGCAATAAAATTACTTACTCTTGTTTTACAGTAAGTATATGTCTATTTCTGACCAACATGAAGTAAAAGAATAAAAATATCTGTGTGTATAAGTGTAAGTCAGACGCCTCAATACAGAGCAGAGAGAAGTTTGCCCATCTTACAGTAGCACAATGATGTATTCTAGAAATAGTTAGCAGTGACATTTCCAGGCAGGATATCATCCCAGCCTTTACCCAGTTTACACATTTAAATGCTAGAAATATTACGACGCTCGTTTGAATTTGAAGTTTTCATAGTAGAGCTGAACTAAAAAGATATACTGCAGGTGGGATGTGTTTGATAGGAGGCAATAATTGAACTAAGCTGACTCTTTGATCACAACATAGTATGTCTTGGATATGTTTTAGACAATGTAGTGTAACTTTGTGGAATGCTTATTTTAAAAACAAAACTCTTTATATCTTGAGAAACTTTCTGACAATCAATAGACAATTTATTTCAAAGATATTCTCTGCATGGGCTAGTATAGTTTCAGATTAAGATCTTTTTCTAAACCAGATACTATAGGTGAAATGGATACATAACATTAAAATCTTAGGGTGATATAGGCCTGTCTCTTCACCTGTTACCTAAATTGTTCATAGCCTCACATTTCAGACAGACTATAGGCCATTTAGAAACGATCTTGATTAATTTTTTGGAAGGTATGAGTCCCCTAGAATGAGCTGAGAATCTTAACCCTAGTACCTGAGCTTTCTTATCCATAACCCGATGAGATGGCATGAAGCAGAAGAACCAGCTTGCTATAGAGTATGTAACTGGAGGCAGGCTTGACTTGATTTTGTTTGTGAAGTAATAGTTTCAGTACCCTGTTGATTTAAAAGCATGGCACATGTAGGCAAAGCAAAGGGTTGCCCAACAAGTTAGACTGATATTTTAGCAGTGCTGTATCCTCCATGTAGAAGGGTTTTTTTTTGTTTTGTTTTTGTTTTGTTTCCTTTTTTAAAGGATCGAGGACGTTTTAAAGACAAGGCTTTCTTTTGACTCTTCCCTTTTCTCCTGTCTAATGATAGACTTACATTTTTGGTCTCTGTATTTTTTCTCTTTCTCTTCCTAGGAGTAGTGAAGAAGTTCTGACTGCAGAAGACTGTGAAAATGTCTATCATCTGGTTTACTCAGCTCACCGGCCAGTAGCAGTAGCTGCAGGGGAGTTTCTTTATAAAAAGTGAGGGGCAATATACTTAATATTAATTGATTACCTTTTTATTGTATGGACTATCGAAAAAAGTACTAATATTATGGATATTATTTATCTTCTAGCTGGGAAAAGGGAAATCTGAATAAGGAAGTAGGTGTTACAATACTTTTGTTTTAAAATGTGGGACCACTGTATATCACAGTTCAGACTGTAAGTGACAAAGGCATGGATAATTTGTAGTGAGATCTACAATTTAAAAAAAAAAAAAGTCACAACCCAGGCTCAGATAGAAGAATTAGTCCTGATGCTGGTTATTATTTGAGAATCCGGAAACTGCAGGTAATCTGGCAAGACCCTACAAGTTGTAAACCTGTCTCATGAAATGTTTTAAATAATTTTTTAAATACCTTTTTTGTGTAATGTAGCATGTACATAAAATATACACTTGCGTAAGTAGCTCGTAGTTTTCTTGCTTAATATGTGGCCATCCCATCTAAATTATGTGAAGAATACACCCTGATCTCATGAATGCCATGTAAAATGTCGCATATATTACACTTAGAAGTGGAGATGTTTTATGGAATGGACTAGAATGTGTATTGGTATTACTTTCTCTTACATGACTGATCCAGATTATTGTGGATTGTCTGCTGTCTTGGTACATGTGACAGCCATTGTGGTTTAGCTCGCTCCTGTAAGCTTCCATTTTTCTCCTCATCTTTCAGTAAAAGAATTCATTAAGAGTCTGTTAAATCTGTATCCACCTATAAATCTGCAAGTCTATGGGATTTGAATTTGGTCCTTATGAAGCTTACTCTTTTGCGATAATGCTGTTTCTCTGTAGTGTGTATTTCTAGTGGCCGTTGCTTCAGCTAATCCACTGACAATGGCAGATTGTATAAACTGGATATAAAAGGGCTCTCAGTCCTTTTACTTACCAAACTGTTACTGTGTAACTATTACATAGTTACTGAGATTGTAAGCTCTTCAGGGTAGGAACTGTCTTTTTGTACAGTTCCTAGCACAGTGGGCTCTCAGGCAGTATATTATTATAAATAATAATTACTTAGGATAGTGCAAAGTCCTTTTGTAGGACACCTACATTCTTTGAGAAATGTAGGCAATTTATAAGAGATTATAAAAATGGATCATCTTGTTATGCAGACCTGCTATGATCTATGTGGAGAATCAGTTCTATTAAAACTTCAGACTCAATCATGTAGATTTATACACTTGCTCAACTTCAAACACTTGATTAGTCCTGCTGAAATGAGTGTTTAAAGTTGGACAACTCAAATGCTTAGTTAAGCACTTGCTTAAGCTTTTCTGGGATTTAAGGCATAAATCCTGCATGCCACTAATGGGAGGGCAGCTATATCAATTCCTGAAACTTACAAAGCTGCCTGTTGGAGCTCAAATCATAGAATCATAGAAATGGAAGGAACCACAAGAGGTCATCTCGTCCAGTCCCCTGCACTCATGGCAGGACTAAGTATTATCTAGACCATCCTTGACAGGTGTTTGTCGAACCTGCTCTTAAAAATCTCTAATCATGGAGATTCCACAACCTCCGTAGGCAGTTTATTGCTGTGCTTAGCCACCCTGACATAAAGTTTTTCTTAATGTCCATCCTAAACTGCCCTTGCTGCAATTTAAGCCAATTGCTTCTTGTCCTGGCCTCAGAGGTTAAGAAGAACAAATTTTCTCCCTCCTCCTTGTATCAACCTTTTTTGTACTTGAAAATTGTTATCATGCCCCTCTCAGACTTCTCTTTTCCAGACTAAACAAACCCAGTTTTTTCGATCATCCCTCATAGGTCATGTTTTCTAGACCTTTATCATTTTTGTTGCTCTTCTCTGGACGTTATCCAATTTGTCCACATCCTTCCTGAAATATGGTGCCCAGAACTGGACACATACTCCAGTTGAGGCCTAATCAGTGTGGAGTAGAGTTGAAGAATTGTTTCTCATGTCTTACTTACAACACTCCTGCTAATACATTCCAGCATGATGTTCACTTTCTTTTGAAACAGTGTTACACTGTTGACTCATATTTAGCTTATGGTCCACTATGACCCCCAGATCCCTTCTCACAGTACTCCTTCCGAGGCAGTCATTTTCCATTTTGTACGGGTGCAGCTGATTGTTCCTTCCTAAATGGAGTACCTGGCATTTGTTCTTGTTGAATTTCATCCTATGGTTTACTTCAGACCATTTCTCCAGTTTGTCCTGATCATTTTGAAATTTAATCCTATCTTCCAAAGCACTTGCAACCCCTCCCAGCTTGGTATCACCCTCAGACTTTATAAGTGTACTCTCTATGCCATTATCTAAATCATAGATGAAGATATTGAACAGAACTGGACCCAGAACTAATCCCTGCAGGGCCCCACTTGTTATGCCTTTCCAGCATGACTGTGAACCACTGATAACTACTCTCCGGGAACAGTTTTCCAACCAGTTATGTACCCACCTTGTAGTAGCTCCATCTAGGTTGTTATGAGAAGGTCGTGTGAGACACTATCAGAAGCTTTACTAAAGCCAAGATATACCACGTCTACTGCTTGCCCCCTATCTACAAGGCTTGTTACCCTGTCAAAGAAAGCTATCAGGTTGGTTTGACACAATTTGTTCTTGATGTATCCATGCTGACCGTTACTTATCACCTTATTATCTTCTAGATATTTGCAAATTATTTGCTCCATTATCTTTCCAGGCACAGAAGTTAAGATGACTGTTCTGTAATTCCCTGGGTTGTTCTTATTTCCCTTTTTATAAATTGGCACTATATTTGCCCTTTTCCAGTCTTCTGGAATCTGTCCTGTCTTCCATGACTTTTCAAAGATAATTGCTAAGGTCTCAGATATCTCCTCAGTCAGCTCTTTGAGTGTTCTAGGATGCATTTCATCAGGTCCTGGAGACTTGAAGACATCTAACTTGTCTAAGTAATTTTTAACTTGTTCGTTTCTTATTTTAGCCTCTGATCCTACCTCATGTTCACTGACATTCACTATGTTGATGTCCAATCACCACCAACCTTCTTGGTGAAAACCGAAACAAAGTCGTCATTAAGCGCACCTCTGCCATTTCTACATTTTCTGGTATCTCTCTCCCCCCCCGTCCCCCATCCCCTTGAGTAATGGGCCTACCCTATCCTTTGTCTTCCTCTTGATTCAAATGTATTTGTAGAATGTTTTCTTGTTACCCTTTGTCTCTAGCTAGTTTTATGTCGTTTTGTGCCTTAGCCTTTCTAATTTTGTCCCTACATACTTGTGTTGTTTATATTCATCCTTTATAATTTAACCTAGTTTTCACTTTTTGTAGGACTTTAGTTTTATTTTTAGATTATTTAAGATCTCCTGGGCAAACCAGGGTAGTCTCTTGCCATACTTCCTGTCTTTCCTACATAGTGGGATAGTTTGCTCTTGTGTCCTTAATAATGTCTCTTTGAAAAAACTGCCAACTGTCTTCAATTGTTTTTCCCCTTACACTTGCTTCCAATGGAATCTTGCCTACCAACTCCCTGAGTTTGCTAAAGTCTGCCTTCTTGAAATCTTTGTCTTTATTTTGCTGTTCTCCCTCCTACCATTCCTTACAATCATGAACTCTATCATTTCGTGATCACTTTCACCCACACTGCCTTCCACTTTCAATTTCTCAACAAGTTCCTCCCTGTTTGTCAAAATCAAATTTAGAACAGCCTCACCCCTAGTAGTTTTCTCCACCTTCTGAAATAAAAAATTGTCTACAATACATTCCAAGAACTTGTTGGATAATCTGTGCCTTGCTGTGTTGTTTTCCCAACAGATGTTTGAGTAGTTGAAGTCCCCCATCACCACCAAGTCCTGTACTTTGGATGATTTTGCTAGTTGTTTAAAAAAAGCCTCATTCACCTCTTTGTCCTGATTAGCTGGTCTGTAGTAGACCCCTATCATGACATCACCCTTGTTTTTTACCCCTTTTATCCTTACCCAGAAACTTTCAACAAGTCTATTTCTGTCTCAACCTTAGTCCAAGTATATATGTTTTTATATATAAGGCAATACCTCCTCCCTTTTTTCCCTGCCTGTCCTTCCTGAGCAAGCTGTACCCGTCCATACCAATATTCCAGTCATGGGTATTATCCCACCAAGTCTCTGCAATGCCAACTACGTCATAGTTGTGTTTATTTACTAGCATTTTGAGTTCTTCCTGCTTATTCCCCGTACTTCTTACATTAGTATACAGACATCTAAGATACTGATTTGATTCCCCCCGCCCCTTCTATCTTGTCTCTCCTTTATCCCTGCTATAACAGCCCATGCTCCCCACAAATTCCAACCCTTCTTCCAGGTCTCCATGTTTTTGACTTACCTGTGGGCTTTTCCCAAGCATGCTCAGAGGCTAGATTAGATATCTGTTTCAAAAAAGCATGCCTTTGCAAAGCGCTGTTATTTTACTCAGAAGTTGATCAGATGCCTGTTTCAGAAAAGTAAAGAGCAATGCTTCACTCTCCAATTAGTAATACTTTTCTTCCTTTATCCTGATACTCTTTTCATTGCTTCTTAGCCTTCTGAGTGGGGCATGGGGGTCTGTAGAGGCAATTTCATAAAGGAGTAAGGAAAACTAGTTACCAGTAATTGGAGTTCATGAAGTTCTGCAGGTCCACACTGATCCTTCCATTCCTCTTAGAAGCTTTTGTGCTTGCTATAGCATCCATCTGAAGCACACCATGAAATCAAAAGGCAGCACCTGTAAAACTGTTTTAAAGACGGCTCGTCCAATCAACCCATCCTCCTTCAAAGTAATCTAGATCCACAAATAAAACATGCATGTTACACAATAGTCTGCATTAGTCTTGTAGTAACGTCTGTGTCTTGATATAAACTGATTATGACAATATTAAGTTTACATTGTAGTATTGCTTACAGCAGTTCATTTGTATGTCTAAACTATGACAGTGTTGTTCAGTGTAATTGCATTTTTCCTTTCCACGTTAATAAAAGGAACTGATAAAAAGATACAGTACTTAACATAAAACTTGGACATTCACTGCTGCAGAATAATTAGTTAAATAGCTTGGTTAAGTTTTTAAAAAAATATATATTTTATATGAATAAGAGCATCTGAGTTTCGGTTATTTAGGATAAAATTAAGAATGATTATTTCTTGTGCAAATGATCACCTGCTGGTGTCAAGTAATGTGCTTTCAGAGTACAGGATTGGACAGATAGATACATTAATAGGGGTTTACATCTTCCTTTGAAATATTCAGCGTTGGTTACTGTTGGCAACAGGATACTAATACCTTTTAGTCTGTTTCAGTATAGCATTTCTTATTTCCTTCAAGGAGAAAATGTTTTATGTTAAAAATATTTTTTTCTTAGGCTTTTCAGTCGCAGAGAGCCTGAAGATGATGGACTGCTTAAAAGGAGGGGGAGACAAGGTCCAAATGCTAACCTTGTGAAGACTTTGGTGTTTTTCTTTTTGGAAAGTGAAGTAAGTTGAGTTTCACGTTATCCATTTTATCACTTTGGCTTAGAGAGAGTTCCGTTCTTTCCTGCTCTCATGTACTACATGTCCTTACTGGTTTCCTGTATTAAATGGTTACTCTGGGAAACTCTAGACTTTATTCTTTATAGTGTAGTATATCATTGAAGATCTGCAGAGTACAGGAACCCATTTAATGGAATAGACAGCCAGTCACTTAAAACCATATAATTTATATATATATTACTCCTGAGGGCATTCTGTGCCCAAAAAAATTAAAATTCTGCACACAATATTTTAAAATTCTGCAAATTTTATTTGTCAAATAACTGTGGAGGCTCCAGCATGGCATTTGGGAGCACAGGCCAATGGCTGCACAGAGGTGGGAGATCACTGTGCAGCTCTCCGCCTGTGACTAGCAGCTGATCTTGGCGCAGGGTAGTAGCCACCAGCTGGGTCTTCCCCAGTCCCACCTCCTTCCCCACAGTGATTTACCTCTCTGCCAGCTGCCCAGGGCACCCCAAACATACATGCCCACTCTTGTGGCTTCCCTTTGCTTCCCTGTCAGAAAGTCATTTTTCTGTTGGAAAGCAAAGAAATCTGCAGGGGAAATAAATTCTGCACATGTGCAGTGGCGCAGAATTCCCCCAGAACTAAAAGAGCACTAAGAAATGGAGTACAGAGAAGTTTGGGCCTTGCTAAATGTTGAATGTCTCCTGTATGAATGGGAGATAAGAGTGCTCAGTGTCTTGCAGAATCAGACCCTTTTGTTGGGAAAATTAGGCACAGTCTTCTCACATATTAGGTTTGGATTCAGACAGCTTACAAAGTTTGCTTTCTGCTGCTTCAAATTCTGTCCAAATAACTGTTAGTGACTCAGCAAATTGAAAATGTTAAAATATAAACGAAAGAGGACGTTAGTAAGAATGTGTGTTGATCTCTCTGGATTGATGTGCCACAAAGTTAAAAAAAAAAATTTTCCCTTTGGAGTCAGATACCATGACGCAGGCAAAAAGGAACAAGAGCAGCCGAGTGCATTGTAGCCTCTTTTATAACTATCTTTTTCATTGATTGAGGAATATAACTACTGTATTCTTTTTAGTTACATGAGCATGCTGCTTATCTTGTGGACAGCATGTGGGACTGTGCAACAGAACTCTTGAAGGACTGGGAATGTATGAATAGTCTTCTGTTGGAGGAGCCGCTCAATGGAGAGGAGCGTAAGAGATTTCATGATATCTTGCTGTCCAAATTGATATATTGTTCATTTTTCAGCATTTGATATAGTTGAGATACTGAAACTAACTCACCCAAATTTTCAGAATAATTTAAGCAGAATGTAAATAACTTCAGATTGATATGGACTGCCCAGACTGGATCACTAATGATTTGACTAAGAGTAGTCACAATGGAGTTAGTACATAATGGTTAAAATTACAGCCTACGTGAAGAGCCTTTATTCATGCTAACTTTTAACTAGGGCTGTTGAGCGATTAATAACTTAATTGCACTGTTAAACAATAACAGAATACAATTTATTTAAATATTTTTGGATGTTTTCTACGTTTTCAAATATATTGATTTCAGTTACAACACAGAATACAAAGTGTACAGTGCTCACTTTACATTTATTTTTATTACAAATATTTGCATTGCAAAAAACAAAAGGAATAGTATTTTTCAATTCACCTAATACAAGTACTGCAGTGCAGTCTCTTTATCATGAAAGGTGAACTTACAAATGTAGAATTATGTACCAAAAAACCCCTGCGTTCAAAAACAAAACAATATAAAATTTTAGAGCCTACAAGTCCACTCGGTCCTACTTCTTGTTCAGCCAATTGCTAAGAGAAACAAGTCTGTTTACATTTACAGGAGATAATGCTGCCCACTTCTTAATTAGTGTCACCTGAAAGTGAGAACAGGCGTTTGTATGCACATTTGTAGCTGACATTGCAAGATATTTACATGCCAGATGCACTGAAGATTCATATGCCTCTTCTTGCTTCGACCATCGTTCCAGAAGACATGCTTACATGCTGATGATGCTCGTTAAAAAAAATAATGCATTGATTAAATTTGTGACACAATTCTCCCGCAAGGAATTCAATGTCTCCTGCTCTGTTTTACCCGCATTCTGCCATATATTTCATGTTATAGCAGTCTTGGATGATGACCCAGCATGTGTCCATTTTAAGAACACTTTCACTGAAAATTTGACAAAATGCAAAGAAGAATTTTTAAAGATAGCTACAGCACTGGACACACTGTCCTCTGAAAATATTGCCAAAGCATGAAGAGGCATATGAATCTTTAGCGCATCTGGCACGTAAATGTCTAGCGACGCCAGCTACAACATTGCCATGTGAATGCCTATTCTCACTTTCAGGTGATGTAATTAAGAAGTGAGCAGCATTATCTCCCCTAAATGTAAACAAACTAGTTTCTCTTAGCGGTTGGCTGAACAGGAAGTAGGACTGAGTGGACTTGTGGGCTCCATTTGTAGGCTCTAAAGTTTTACATTGTCTTGTTTTTGAGTGCAGTTACGTAACAAAAAAAACTACATTTGTAAGTTGCACTTCCATGCTCTACAGTATTTGTATGAGGTGAATTGAAAAATGCTATTTCTTTTGTTGTTAATTTTTACAGTGCAAATATTTGTAATCAAAAATAATATAAAGTGAGCACTGTACACTTTGTATTCTGTGTTGTTATGGAAATAGATATATTTGAAAATGTAGAAACATCCAAAATATTTAATAAATTTCAATTGGTAATCTATTGTTTAGCAGTGCAGTTAATTTTTTTTAGTTAATCGCATGAGTTAACTGCGATTAATCTACAGCCCTACTTTTAACCTTTTGGAGCTTGAAAGTCTACTGTGCCCATTGACTATGTCCTTTTGTTGTAATAAAATCTGTGACCACCACTGCCAGAGATTAAATTCTCTTAAAGGAATAGTAAACTTTCCAACTAAAGATCGAAAATGTGTTATTTGAAAGCCACTTAAATTAGTGTTCTGGACAGGTATTTGAGCGTATACATTTATATTTTCAAATGCTGAGGTCTGAACTTTGCCTTCTGGTACATGCACAACTCCCTCACACAAAAATAGTGTAATGTTAAGTCATAGATATTTCAAAGAGATTGGGTTGTTAAATGAAATTAACTAGAAGTTTAAAACTGCCATTCTGGTGCCTGCTGTTTGTCCCCCAGAAGCTGTGCTCAAAAGTGGAAGGATAAGGATGTTTTCTTTCTTCAGCCTCTGTAAAAGAAGTAGGAGGATCAGTGTGGTGTAGATTCTTCTTTAAACCAGCTCTGAGTTTTTTTTCCAAAAACCAGAAATCGCAGAATTTGTAACACATTTATGATAAACACAGGCTCTACTTAGGAGAGTTGTTGCTTTGAGCTTTCCAAAAAGCCCAGATTCTTGGAGTGGCCTCTGCACATTCACACTCTTGGGATGTGCTGGAAGTGTATCTTGGACCAGTGGAACCTATCAATAGCAATGCCTGTTAGAATGCTCTTATGACCCCTGTCCCTCTCCTTTCTACTTCGAACATTCAGAGGGTGGGAGTAAAATAGGCAGTGTAGTGTGTTCACTGGCTCCGTTCCTTCTAACCCCAGCCACCAGGAACTTCACAAAGTCCTTGGACATGGATTCATCAGAATGAATCATTCTCAGTACTGTCCCTTTCATATTTTAGTTGGATGTTAGTTCTTTATTTTCCATAATTGCTTTTTTTTTTTTTTTTGGAGTAAAAATGGTGTAGGTCCTTGATTTCTAATATGTGAGAACCAAAGACAATGGAGCTAGGTTTGAAGAGGTAAACTTCTTGCCCTGCTGTTTTTCCTGCTTTGACTAGAACGCAGGAGAGATCCTGTGCTGTTTTATTGCTCCATATGTAGCAGCTTCACAAGGGCCAAAAAGGAACATTAAAAATGCTTCCAAGCAGTGCTATTATAGGAAGCATAAGCAGCTAAACCTTCTAGTTCCAAAATGCAGGGAAATTTAGGTGCTGGGAAAGCAGCCTCAGCTTTGATACTGAAGGGGTTGAAAAGACCAGCAAAGTCCCAGCACAGATGTCAGTCTGTAACTAGAGCCTAACCTAAGTTGCTGTTCACTGTGAATCTGCACAGGCTGGGTCTGACTCAGCATAAACACCTTGCTTTGTAGGTATTTTTCATAGATTCATAGATATATAGGTCAGAAGGGACCATTATGACCATCTAGTCTGACCTCCTGTACAATGCAGGCCACAGAATTTCACCCACCACTCCTGCGAAAAACCTCTCACCTATGTCTGAGCTATTGAAGTCCTCAAATCATGGTTTAAAGACTTCAAGGAGCAGAGAATCCTCTAGCAAGTGACCCGTGCCCCATGCTACAGAGGAAGGCGAAAAACCTCCAGGGCCTCTTCCAATCTGCCCTGGAGGAAAATTCCTTCCCGACCCCAAATATGGCGATCAGCTAAATCCTGAGCATATGGGCAAGATTCACCAGCCAGATACTACAGAAAATTCTTTCCTGGGTAACTCAGATCCCACCCCATCACAGGCCATTAGGCCGATTTACCATGAATATTTAATTACCAAAACCATGTTATCCCATCATACCATCGCCTCCATAAACTTATCGAGTTTAATCTTAAGGCTAGATAGATCTTTTGCCCCCACTGCTTCCATTGGAAAGCTATTCCAAAACTTCACTTCTCTGATGGTTAGAAACCTTCTTCTAATTTCAAGTCTAAACTTCCTGGTGGCCAGTTTATATCCATTGGTTCTTGTATCCACATTGGTACTGAGCGTAAATAGTTCCTCTCCCTCTCTGGTATTTATCCCTCTGATCTATTTATAGAGAGCAATCATATCTCCCCTCAACCTTCTTTTAGTTAGGCTAAACAAGCCAAGCTCCTTGAGTCTCCTTTCATAAGACAAGTTTTCCATTCCTCGGATCATCCTAGTAGCCCTTCTCTTTACCTGTTCCAGAGGTATCTGCCTCTGCAAAAAGAGCCAGTCCTGGAGAGCATGTGATTAAGGACCTGGGACTTCCAGTTCCACACACTGAAATGCAAAAGTGGTACCTATAAGGTCCATCCTTGGCAGAGTGAAGGATGATATTAAGGACCAAGGTTGTATCATGGATCCACACCCTACCCTGGATCAAACACCATTGTTCTCATGCTCAGAACCTCATTGTAAGCCTGATAAAGCACCTGATGCTTCCTCAGAGCTTTTGGTTGCTGGATATACAATTATTATTTGTTTGTATTACTGTAGCACCTCGGAGCCCTGGTCACAGACTCAGGACCCCACTGTGTTAGGCATTTATATGAACACCGTACCATGGTGGTTCAGGTTCATTGCTTTGAGCCTCTGGAATATCATCATTCAGAGGCACTTTCGAATCAGGAGCCCTTGTGCAGCAACAGATATGTTATCCCCCATGCTTAAAAGAAAGAAGCATATGGTAGTGTTGCCAGTTCAGTTTTTTTTTTTTCCTTCAGTAAAGAGAAAAAACCTTACAAGCTAAATCAGTTTCCCTAGCTGTGCCGACCTCCTCAGAAATACATTAATCTCGTCCTCGGACACCCTCCACCCCTCCCCCCCCCCCCAAAACACACTCACTCACGGGAAATGTCTTGTCCCTTTCAGCTTTTCACTTCTTGGAAGGATCTCAAATCCACATTTTGATCTGTAATCTGGCCACAATCAACCTGACACCTTTCCTTGCCCTTCCCCTCCCAAGGAATGGTTCAGGGAACCTAGAGAACGTTATTGAAACTCTCAATTCCAACCTGTCAGACCTCAAGATCATCCTGTCTTGCCCACGGATTATGATAGGGAATTCTCTACTGGGTACTGGCAGGACTGAGAGTTACTTCCATGGGCAATATGGCGATAATCATCTTTCCGTATGTATGACGAAATGTTATAGGGCTGAGAAAAGGCAGGTACAAAGGGAGCTTTCTCCTGAAAGGGTTCAGCTGAAGTGTCCTGTACTGGAATTGTCCCGTCTGGTTCCCTCATTCCCGCTAGCACCAAGTGAACAGGTTTCTTTACTTGTCTCAGACATGCAATCTGAAGAACTAGAAGGGCCTGTCAAATTTCTGGATGCGGATACGGATCTGGATGTTCAAAATTCACCAGATGACATCCTGGGTTTGTCATCTTCCTCCCCTTCAGAAGAGAGCTCGAAATTCATGAACATGTAGAACAGACTGCTAATACAATAGTGGATGGGAACCTGGGAGGCAGTGATCATGAGATGGTCGAATTCAGGATCCTGACACAAGGTAGAAAAGAGAGCAGCAGAATACAGACCCTTGACTTCAGAAAAGCAGACTTTGACTCCCTCAGGGAACTGATGGGCAGGATCCCCTGGGAAAAAAACATGAGGGGGAAAGGAGTCCAGGAGAGCTGGCTGTATTTTCAAGAATCCTTACTGAGGTTGCAGGAACAAACCATCCTGATGTGTAGAAAGAACAGTAAATATGGGAGGCGACCAACTTCGCTTAACAGTGAAATTCTTGCTGCTCTTAAACACAAAAAAGAAGCTTACAAGAAGTGGAAGATTGGACAAATGACCAGGAAGGAGTATAAAAATATTGCTCAGGTATGCAGGAGTGAAATCAGGAAGGCCAAATCACACTTGGAGTTGCAGCTAGCAAGGGATATTAAGAGTAACAAGAAGGGTTTCTTCAGGTATGTTAGCAACAAGAAGGTGTTCAGGGAAAGTGTGGGCCCCTTACTGAATGGGGGAGGCAACCTAGTGACAGAGGATGTGGAAAAAGCCAGTGTACTCAATGCCTTTTACGCCTCTGTCTTCACGAACAAGGTTAGCGCTCAGACTACTGCACTGGGCAGGACAATTTATTAATGATCTGGAGGATGACGTGGATTGCACCCTCAGCAAGTTTGCAGATGACACTAAACTGGGAGGAGTGTTAGATACGCTGGAGGGCAGGGATAGGATACAGAGGGACCTAGACAAATTAGAGGATTGGGCCAAAAGAAATCTGAGGTTCAACAAGGACAAGTGCAGAGTCCTGCACTTAGGAAGGAAAAATCCCATGTACTGCTACAGACTAGGTACCGAATGGCTAGGCAGCAGTTCTGCAGAAAAGGACTTAGGGGTTATGGTGGACGAGAAACTGGATATGAGTCAACAGTGTGCCCTTGTTGCCAAGAAGGCTAACGGCATTTTGGGCTGTATAAGTAGGAACATTGCTAGCAGATCGAGGGATGTGATCATTCCCCTCTATTTGGCATTGGTGAGGCCTCATCTGGAGTAGTGTGTCCAGTTTTGGGTCCCACACTACAGGAAGGATGTGGAAAAATGGGAAAGAGTCCAGCGTAGGGCAACAAAAATGATTAGTGGGCTGGAGCACATGATTTATGAGGAGAGGCTAAGGGAACTGGTATTATTTAGTCTGCAGAAGAGAAGAATGAGGGGGGATTTGATAGCTACTTTCAACTACCTGAAAGGGGATTCCAAAGATGATGAATCTAGACTGTTCTCAGTGCTACCAGATGATAAAACAAGGAGTAATGGTCTCAAATTGCTAGTGGGGAGGTTTAGGTTGGATATTAGGAAAAAACTTTTTGACTAGGAGGGTGGTGAAACACTGGAATGGGTTATCTAGGTGGTGAAATCTCCTTCCTTAGAGATTTTTAAGGTCAGACTTGACAAAGCCCTGGATGGGATGATTTAGTTGGGGATTAGGTCCTGCTTTGAGCAGTGGGTTGGATTAGATGACCTCCTGAGATCCCTTCCAACCTTGATATTCTATGATTCTACCTTTAACTTCCCCGTCGTAATCTTGGAGAAAACTGTACATCTGATTTTTTGATATTCTGGGGTCACCCTCTAGGAATAGGATTACCTGGCCAGTTTTAGATGGTTTATTACAGCTGGTAAAAAATGCCTGATTATATCCATCAACTGGACTGGCAATTTCTAAAAAATTAGATAAGTTATACCAGCTTTCTCCTGAGTGATTCTTGTTCTACCAGACTCACCCAGATCCAAATTCATTTGTAGTGGAAGCTGCTGTCCAAAGAGCTAAAGGAGGTCAATTCTTTTCTGTCTCTTCAGATAGTTGATAAGAGGGAAGATGATGTGAGTAGAAGGATGTTCTCCTTTGCCACACTACGAATCAGAATGGTCAACTAATAGGCAGTAATGTCCAGATGTCAGTTTTATTTGGGAGAGAATGTTTGCGCAGTCACTGCCAGGAGACTAGAGTAAACTGGTCAGACCCGTTGTTATTGAAGGTCAGTTGCTAAGTACATCTTGAGAGTATTCTTTGATGCTTTTGGTACTGTGTGTAGAGCAGTGGCATCCACATGTAACTACAAGTGGTGACTCGAGATATGTTCATTTGTACTTTATCCGGAAACAAGAACTAGAGTGGAAGACACGCATTTGTTGGTGAAGTGCTAAACAGATGAGGTTTAGAGAATGTGAAAGACATCAGTTCTACTGCAGGGTCTCTAGGAATTTCTCAATCCTCTAGGAAAAGATTTGGGATACCAGTGGATATGGTTGTTTTTGGAAAGGAACATTCTCTTCCACTTCATTTTGAAGGAAGGAATAGCACCCTATTCAGCCACAGCAGAGACCCAAACCATGAGCTAAAGCAGGGGTGGGCAAACTTTTTGGGCCGAAGGCCACAGCTGGGTGAGAAGATTGTTTGTAGGGCCAGGCAGGGGGTGGGAGTGCGAGAGGGTGCGGTGTGCAGGAATGGGCTCAGGGCAAGGGATTGGGGCAGAGGAAGGGTGCGGGGTGTATGAGGGGGCTCAGGGAAGGGGGTTGGGGTGCAGGAGGGGTGTGAGGTGCAGGCAGGGAGTTGGGGGGGCAGGGTGCAGGAGGGGTTCGGGCTCCAGCCCGGCACCACTTACCTAAAGCGGCTCCGGGGTGGCAGCAGCGCACACTGGGGTCAGGGCAGGCTCCATGCCTGCCTGCCCTGGCCCCACGCTGCGCAGCTCTGGGAAGCGGCCAGCACCATGTCCCTGCAGCCCCTGGGGCGGCGGGGGGGAGGCACAGGGCTCTTGGCACTGCCCTTGTCACGCCTCCAGGTACCTCCCCTGAAGCTCCCATTGGCCGTGGTTCCCCGTTCCCGGCCAATGGGAGGTGTGGCAGGCGATGCCTGGAGGCAAGGGCAATGCATGAAGCCCTCTGCCCTGCCCCTCCCCCAGTAGTATTCACAAAATGCTTTTCAGCAGTAGCAGCGCATTTAAGACATCAGAATTTCCATGTCTACTCTTATTTGAACGATTGGCTCATCAGGGTATCCTCACAGGAGGTTGTAGCAAAAGCTCTGTCACAAATATGCACTAGGGTTCAAGATAAAGCTGAAGAAATTATACACACCACCAGATCAGACCTTTTATTGAGGCAATCTGGATTCTCAAATAAACAGAGATTTTCTTCCAGAAGAAAAGCATTTTAAAAATTGGGTTGCAGCAATAAAATTATTGGAGAAGGACTCATGTCAGATAGTAATATTCTTCAAGATGGGCTTTGGCGAGGTATGTAGCTCTGTGTGCCTATCTAGAGATGAGTCTTCTGCAGCCCTGACTATCAAAACACTGTATGCCAAATGTAGACAGCATGATTATGAAATTGACACTACCTAGGGATGTGTTCCTGACTCTTATATGGTGGACTCAAACTTCAGTGTGTCCTCAAAGGAGTTGTATTCAGTTCGTAAACTGTCCACTTGCAGGTAAGGAGAATATACTAGCAGATTAGTATGAGCGGTTATTCTGGAGTGAATTACTTCTCCCTGTGGGGATGTCAGGACATAGATTTATTCGCAAGAAGACACAGCTCTAAATGTCAGAGTAGGAGTTTCACTTTCAAGAAGACTTGTGTGTGTCTTGAAAGTTTCTCTCTTTCATCCACAGAAGCTGGTCCAATAAAAGATAATACCTCACCCACCTTGTCTCTCTGACATCTCCCATGCCCTCTTATGGTATTTCACAAAGATAAAGTGATCCTTCTTCCACACCCAAAATGTTTCCTGGTGGTAACAGAATTTCATCTTAACCAGTTTGTAAACTTACTAGTATTTTTTCCGAGACCTCACTTTCATTCAGTAAGCTACATGTCTTGGATGCTATGATAGCATTAGCTTTCTATTTGATTAGATCTCAGGAATACAGGAAATCACCTAAACTGTCTTTTATGGAGAAAGAGTGAAGGTCAGGCAGTTGCATATTAATGTATTTCTAAATGGTCTTAGACTCTATTGAAGAATGTTATAAACACACATTTGTTACTCTTCCATAAGGGCTTAAAGCACACTTGATTAGAGTAAAGGCCAGTTCCACGTCCGGCCTTACATACATTCCAGATTAAAAATCTGTTGAGCTGCTATTTGGAGCTCTGTTCATACTTTCACAAAATATTATTTCTTAGAACTGGTATCTATATAAGATGCACAGTTTGGTGAAGCAGAATTACAGTCTCTATTTAAGTAGGTCTCCTTTCACACTATCTGGAGGGAGGAGTACTCTTTGCCAGACTCCCAAGAATGCAAATGTGCAGAGGTCACTTGAAGAAATGAAGGATACTCACCTGTAATCATAGGTTCTCATGATGGACTCTGCACATTCACACTGCCTGCCTACCTTCCTCTCTTCCTTGGAATCCTAATTTCAACTTTGAACCTGAGAATGCAGTAGAAAGAACTGAGAAAACCAGTACACCTTGTCACCTTTTATAGCCCTACTCTCTGAACATTTGGAGCTGCAAGGGAAGGAGAGGCAGGGAGTGTGAGGGTGCCCCAATGGCTGCTGCTGTCAGAATGTTCCACAGGTCCAAGCTGCACTGCCAGCTCATCCCAAGACTCTGAACGCGAAGAGGTCATCTTGTAGAATTCCAGTTATAGGTGAATAACTCTAAAGTTCTGTTTATTGTCACATCTCCATACCCACATGCAAAAATAATTAAATGCCCAAAAAATAGATTTTTTGGGGAGAAGGGAAATAGGAAAATTACAAAATCTGCCACTCCTGTGTCACAAGTATAGCCTTATTTATACTAGAAAAACAAAAACAGCATACCAAATTTACAGCACAGATCACGTGACTCTGTTGCATCATTCCCCCAACTTTATATATTTTCTGTCTGATCCTGTGAGGTGCTGAGCATCTTCAGTTTCTCTTCATATCAATAAGAGTTGAGGGCTCTCTGCAGCGCACAAAGTCATAAGCCCTTCGCTTACAAACTTTGAAGTAAACACCTTGTTGCTTGATGTCTAAGGAATCCGGTGCTGTGGCACTAATATATATGAATGAAAAAGTGACAAGTTGCAATTATGATCTGTTTTCTTTTTAATTTCAGCTTTAACTGATAGACAGGAAAGTGCACTGATTGAAATAATGCTGTGTACAATTCGACAAGCAGCAGAATGCCATCCACCTGTGGGAAGAGGAACAGGGAAAAGGGTATGACCTATAAGCTTTGAAACAACATACATTGTTGAGAGAGAAATTCTATTAAATTGTGCCTTTTTATTGTTTTTTCTGTTATTTTAGTATTCAGGTCTTTTATAGCCCTGATTTTTTGACTGTACTGAATAAGAAGAGTGTAAAATAGTTTAGTCCCAAAACCTGTTTAAAAAACAAAGTCAGTTTTTAGTTTTAAAAACTTTCTTACATCAATAATTTAGGTGCTGACAGCAAAAGAGAAGAAAACACAGTTGGATGACAGGACAAGAATTACAGAGCTTTTTGCAGTGGCACTTCCTCAGTTATTAGCAAAAGTAAGTTTAATTCTTTTTGGAGGTAGTAGTTGTGTGTTGTCAAAATGTTAGGGAAATAGTGCATGTCTCCCAATGTCCTGTATGTCATTAGAAACTACAATATAGTTGATACTTGTTTTGATCATGTGTTAGTAATAATTAGCTAGGTCTTATTGTAGTAACTCCAGAACAAAAAATCTTGTAGGCCTTAATTATTTTTGTTAATTTGACAGTATTCTGTAGATGCAGAAAAAGTGACCAACTTGTTGCAGCTGCCACAGTATTTTGACTTGGAAATCTATACAACAGGACGATTAGAAAAGGTAAGATAACATAAAATGAAATTAAAGAGGGGAAAAAACTGAACTGAGACCTTGTCCTTACTGAGATTTCAGACATCAGCGGTGCGAGACTTGTGAAAACCGCTTGTGTAAATGCTGTTTGTTCTGGTGCATCTACATGAGTGAAGAAAAGGCCTGAGCTTCATGGTCTCCACTGGCTATTTGTCTTAGAGAGTGTCAGAGCCTAAGTTTGCTTTTGAAAGATTTCTTGGTCAAGGTCAGTAGAGGAGAGTCTTTCTAGACAGGTGATTGTCATGTAAGAGCATCCCAGTTCTGGGGTATCAGGGTTATTACATTTCAGAACAGGTACACCATTTGGGGAGAGAAGCTTGTGCTAATCTTAGTTGTAGCTAGTATAATTTAGTACTTACAGAAGTAAGAACCTAAAGTAGTAAAACATAAAACTTGTATTTGAGAAGTGTCAGTTGAGCTACATAGTTGTAAACTTTTTATTGTTAGTAAAATTGTTTATGGTATTACAATTTGAAAGGTGATAATACTGACATTTTCTCCCTGCGGTGGTATAGAGAAAATATACTTGATACGTGTTTATAAATACAGGGGTTGCTCTTAAGTTTTTCCGTTTTGCTTTTGATGACTAGACCACAATATTGCCTGTATATCATACATTTAATTATAACACAACTGAAAAGTTTTTCTTGTGACCATTATGTACAAATACAAGTATTTGAGAATGAGAAATAAAACGTTCTATACACTGTGCAACCATCACCATTAATTCAACTACTATCTAAAATTTTTCTTTTGTATTTAAAAAGTTAATTTTGGTATGTGTTTTAAATTTGTAGGCTTCAATGTCCCCCAGTTTATTTTTTGTTTTGTATTGTACTGTATTGCTACTCTCGATTTCTCTAGAGAATTGGCAATTTTCTAAAATAGTGTTCTTACTTTCATGACTGTCATATTGAACATAACAAAACAATCTAAAAATCTTTGCTTTCATAACTAGAATATAATTGGAACTTTGTTTTTACTTTTGTAGCATTTGGATGCCTTATTGCGACAGATTCGGGATATTGTAGAGAAGCACACGGATACGGATGTTTTAGAAGCGTGTTCTAAAACATACCATGCACTCTGTAATGAAGAATTCACAATCTTTAACAGAGTTGACATTGCAAGAAGTCAGTTAATAGATGAGCTGGCAGACAAGTTTAACCGACTTCTGGAAGATTTTCTGCAAGAGGTATATCATGTGCATGATGATCTTTTTCATATCTTAACATTTTCATTATATCTTGTTGGCGTAGTATCTGCAAAGCATGCTAAATCCACTCTAATTTACAAAACTTTTAATATAGTAGTCATAGTAATATACCATTTATATATAATATATATCATTATAGTAATATACCATTTCAAGTCTGGTGAATCCGAGTCTTTTTTGTTATGATATTAAGTTGGTGGTGATTCTGTTACTACCCTTTCAACGTCATGTGGGTCAAAATCTGTTGGTGATTTTTTTAAGCATAACTTCATAGTTTGTCTCTTTATGCTATTAAATTCACTTGGACCTTCAATTTTTAAACAGTCAAGTTGCAAAATTTATATATGGTGATTAGAGTTACTTAGCTTGTAGATTTTGCAAGTAACACTTTTAATTGACATCCATACTTTCTATTATGTGGCATTTCATCTTTTTTTTAACCTGTTTGTTTTTTAATGAGTTCAGTTATTTATTATTGTATATGTAATCATCAAAGGCACTTGTTGCAGCATTAGGAAGTATTTTTTGTTTAAACAATCCTGTCCCACTGTTGTTCAAATATTAGTAGGACGTAAACACAAAGGATGAAGATGAATTATGTAGAACGTAAAAAGGACTATCCTGGGAATAAGAAAAGGAGTACTTGTGGCACCTTAGAGACTAACAAATTTATTTGAGCATAAGTTTTTGTGAGCTACAGCTCACTTCATTGGATGAATTACCCTGTAAGGTATTTACCATCCTGATTTTACAGAGGTGATTCTTTTACTTTTTCTTTAATTAAAATTCTTCTTTTAAGAACCTGATTGCTTTTGCATTGTTCTTAAGATCCAAGGGTTTGGGTCTGTGTTCACCTGTGCAAATTGGTGAGGATTTTTATCAAGCCTTCCTCAGGAAAGGGGGTGTAGGGCTTGGGGGGATATTTTGGGGGAAGACGTCTCCAAGTGGTTTCTTTCCCTGTACTTTGTTTAACACGCTTGGTGGCGGCAGCATAGGGTTCAAGGACAAGGCAGAGTTTATACCCTGAGGAAGTTTTTAACCTAAGCTGGTAAGAATAAGCTTAGGGGGTCTTTTATTCAGGTCCCCACATCCCTCCTGGCCAGAGGCAAAACCCTTTCACCTGTAAAGGGTTCAGAAGCTAAGATAACCTCGCTGGCAGCTGACCAAAATGACCAATGAGGAGACAAGTTACTTTCAAAGCTGGGGGCCAGGGGGGAACAAAGGCTGTCTGTCTGTCTGTGGAATGCTTTTGCCAGGAACCGATCAGGAATGCTCTTCATAACTCCTCAGAACTTATGTTAAGTTAGTAAGTAATCTAGCTAGAAATGTGTTAGATTTCCTTTTGTTAAATGGCTGGTAAAATAAGTTGTGCTGAATGGAATGTATATTGCTGTTTTTGTGTCTTTTTGTAACTTAAGGTTTTGCCTAGAGGGATTCTCTGTGTTTTGAATCTGATTACACTGTAAGGTATTTACCATCCTGATTTTACAGAGCTGATTCTTTTACTTTTTCTTTAATTAAAATTCTTCTTTTAAGAACCTGAAAGCTTATGCTCAAATAAATTTGTTAGTCTCTACGGTGCCACAAGTACTCCTTTTCTTTTTGCGGATACAGACTAACACGGCTGCTACTCTGAAACCTATCCTGGGAATAGTGGCAGGAAAAACGTAATGACATTAAGACACATCAGGTACTGGAATTGTTTCCCAAGGAAAATGGTGGAAGTTCCTTTGCATGTGACAGCCAAAATGAAAAAGGACAAAGGGTAAAATTTTCAAAACTGCCTGAGTGACTTTGGTTTAGGAGCCTAAGACTCATTGAAAATTAATAGGACTTAGTTTCCTTTGTCACTTATGCACCTTTGAAAATTGTACCCAAAATATTAAGAAACGTTAGGGAACAATCTTACATTGGTACAGTAATGGACAAGATGGTCTTGTTTATATCTTTACCATCTGTAAGTTCTGTGAAGAGGTTCACCTCTATGTGTGACTTGAAGCTTTTATGCTCTTATGACTGTTACGAAGATTGATATGGTGTTTGGAATGCTGCATTGAGTCTTCATGTTGTATCCTGGCTTTTCTAGACATAAAGCAATTGTTTTAGGTTTATATAAGGTAGAGTAAAAATCTAATTGGCATTCCATTGTGAATGGTACTTTTAATCAAAACGTTATAATGCAGGCTCTTAAAGTGGGGTGAGGAGATAGATAAATTAGGGTCAATCTGTCAAGCTCCACTTATACCAGCTTTCAGGAAGAAGGTATCTAAGAACAATGAGCTCTGTGGGGCAGGGACCATGTCTTCTGCTGTATTGAAGCATCTAGCACAATGGGGTCCTCTATCCAGATGTCTTTTGGGTGCTACCACAATCTAAATTAATAATACTCAGTCTAATGATTGGATTCAGCATAAAAATCGAACTTTTTTCTGTTTTAACTTTTTGGTGTCAGAAGCTGAAAGATTTTGCTGATGAATAATTTTTAAAGGAGCTTTGTTTTCTGTATCTTTATTGTTGCTTATTCATGTATTCCTTTATGGCAGATAAGTGTTAGGCACTCTATAAATCCAGTGTGCATAAGTACCCTTTATTCTTGATATATTTCAGTAGAAACTGAAAGGAACCCCAACTGAAATCTGTCCTGTTAAAGACAGTGTAAGCCATCTTGTAGTATCTAAACAAAAAAGAAACCACAAAAAGTGATTTTTCCAAAACGCCATGAAAGATCTGAAAACTTCTTTGCAAATTTCACAAACCAGTTTTATGACTTCCATATTCCACTGACTGTGAATTTCCAAGAGGATATTCTCCTCAGCTACCCCACAGTGAATGAGAGCATTAATGCTATAGTTAAACCAAATTTTTCTCAAGAGGGTTTTTTTGCATAATAGATCTGTTAGTCTTGCCAAGGCCCTGCATAGACCTCTACATGAAAACAAATTCTGCTACAATATTAATTTATTTTATCTGTGTGAAGTAACTTCATTCCTACCTCCACTTACACAGTTATGGCTCATAGTTGGAAATACTCGTTGGTGTTGAACATAAATGAATTTCTCAATTATTATTATTTTGGAGGACGGGATTTTCTGCAACTTGGCTCCACTCCGTGGGCTTCTGTTTCTGTGGTGATGTTCAGCTTCTCCTTCCCAATGTGTGCCAAAGGGAAGTTTAGTTGCTCATCTCCCTTGCTCCCTTAGTTCTCAGCTACTTCACTGTACTACAACCTGCCTTACTCGCAACCTATGCTTCTGGCTCCTCCTGCTCCTTGGATTCCACCTCAGAATCCCAAACAGCAGTGCCTGCCTCATTGAAACAATGCACAGAACAGGCAGTGAAAACCCAGTTACTACCCCTTTGAGAGGGATGATAGAAAGCAAGATAGCTCCTAGGAGATAAGTCAATATCATGCACAAATGGCAAGCTGAGAAAGAAATGCTGAAATCCCAGTGACATCTTGGAAAAATTAGTACTATGGAATCCATTGTGTCCTGATTTGAGATGAATGGAGCATCTGCCTCTTAGATATATTGTTTCAGATTGTCTGTGGACTCAAATAGGACTTTCTGTGGGAAAATCTGTGACCCAGATGCTTTTGGGGGTTTGTGGCCCATCTTCCTCCTGCAAATGCAAGATTATAAAGGTCCAGGGAAGACTAGAGTTCGGGCTCCAGCCTGAGCCCAGAAGTCTACCCAGCAATGAAACAGCCCCACAGCCCAAGCCCTGTGAGCCTGAGTTGTCTGGCACAAGCCTGCCACGGATTTTTTTTTTTTTTTTTTCTGTGTAGACATACCTGAAGAAAGCAAAGCCCCTCTCTTCCTCAAAGAATGACAAGCTCTCCACCCTCTAAGTAACTGAAGGAAGACTTGGACTTCAGTGGAGAAGATAGTTTGGTTTTTTTATTCTCATTATTATCCCTGGACTCTTATTCAAGTTGGACTCTTATCCTGTCCTTTAAAATCTTAGAAATAAAGATTTTTTTTTTTTTTCTTTTGCAGCATGTGTATTTCCATGTAGATGCTCCCTAACCTGGCTACAAATACAGTGCAAATTGCAGACCAAAATGTGCTGGGAATTCACAGAAATTATTAAAAGTCTCCAGACCTCTGTCATTCTCTTTGTCATGCTGCTCTTGACATAACTCTGTTAACATTGTATTGTTAGCTGTTGGTAGAAGGATTTTGTGGGTCTGGGCTTCAGAAACAGAAGATATATCTAGATCCCACTTGGTGCAGGCCCTCTCTGATGGCATCAAGTTGTATGAGGAAGATCTAGGATGTTGCCATTAAGGAACCCTCAGATCTTCATAAGTTTGAGCTCCTTCAGGATAGGAAGGAGAAACACCATCAAGTCAAGTTTAAGTGGTTAAGGGACCCTCCCCCATGGTCGTTTCATAACAGATTTAGGTATTCTGTTCTGGGCCTTTTTTCCAGAAGCTCCCTCCCTTCTCTAAGCAAGCAGAAATGAAGAATTGCTGGCTTATCCCCACCAATCATAGGAGACTGAAAATCTGGTCTAGACTAGTACACTCATGACTGACTTTTGAGTATTGTCAACAAGGACTTGTGCCATTGCCTTTGTCTCTCCTTCTCTTCTCTACCACATGTATTCTTACAGTACTAGGGGCCACCCTCAGGGATCCCTACAGAAATAGAAATTGGCAGTTGAGGTGCTAATGATCATATTTAACATTATAGAACTTTCTATCTGATGATCTCAAATCACTTTACAAGACATGGTAGGGTGAATTTTTATAAATCTAAAATTAAGCAATTACTTCAAATCTGTTTTGCAAAATAGAAAAATATTGTTGCCATTCTAAAATGATTGCAACACCTCTGCAAGGTCAGTAAGTAGTATAACCATATTTCAGAAGATGAAACGGAAGTGCAGTGTTAAATGACTTGACCAAGACTACAAAGGAAGCGCTAGGAATAGGTCTCAAGTCTCAAAGTTTGTTGCCGTAGCCAGAAGATCTTTCATCTTTATGGTCTCTGTGTACAACCTCTCCTCAGAAATAGCCCAGTTGGCTGCTACCACAAATAAATAAATAAATAAATACACATCATGACACTTGGGCATTTCCAAAAATAATCGAAGAAATTTAGCAGGATTCTGCTATGTGACTCAGCTAGCTGAATTGAAACTGAACCCAGATTGCATTATGCTTATAGGAGTTTATTCAAACAACAAAGAATCAACTCTGTAACTTAAAGTATGTGTTGAAGTCCTTTGATTTGTTGAATTTAGTTTGGATAGAATTATTAGCATTTCAGAGTATTTTTAGTATGTTGTTCATACTTGATCCCTAATTTGTGAGGTTCTCTCCCTTGTTTATGAACTAATTTGTTGTAATTTAGCTTTTAAATATCTAAAGGAGATTTCTTCTAGTAAAAATTTTAAACATTTATATATATCATCTTCATAGGTGAGTCAGATTACCGGAATAGCCTTTCCCCAGATAAGCAAATTAATTTTAACAACCTAATTGTTAAAATTAATTTGATAGTGAAGTGTACCCCAGTGACTAATTAATAGTAGTTTAATGTCTTAGGTACGCATAACCGTATGGGTGATATGTTATGTTTGAGTTGTCAGGGTACTCATGGGGAGACAGGAGAGAAGTAAGGGGTCAGGAAGAAGTTTGGATGTAAGGTACAAATCAGGGAAAGAATATCTGTAAGGTTTCCTACCTATCTCTTTTGGTTTAGAGTTGAGCCTGAACATGTTCCTAAGGGGTTTACTGGGCTAGGTTGAAGGTTTCCATATTTCTTTGGCTAGGTGGAAAAAGAATGGTTTTCAGACTGAGGTACTTACCATATCAGTACTGACCAATGGTCCATCTAGTCCAGTATCTGTTGTGTAACAGTGGCCTCTGCTGGATTCGATGGAGAAACTTGAATCACCTTCAGAATACACCTGCCCAATTGTTCTGTGTTACGTATGCCATATAGAAAATTTCTACCTGATCTTAGCTCTGGTGAGCAATTTATCTGAAATGTGAGGATTGATAGTTCTCATGACTTATTCTAGCTAGTGTTTTGTATCTTGTTGTAATACCACTTTTCCTAACACAGATATGAATTATTCCAAAATGTGTTGATGCCTTCAGACTATTTAATTTAAAACACTTTTTACTGCAACTCTTACAACAAAATAATTGTGTAATAGGGTGAGGAACCTGATGAAGATGATGCTTATCAAGTCTTGTCTACGTTAAAGAGAATCACTGCTTTCCACAAGTAAGTGGAATCTCAGCCTGAATATCTTGATTTTCATATTTGCAACATACTATTGTTTCTTATATTATTAAATTGACCATGTTAAACTTTGTGCAAAACTTATTTTTTGTTCGGTTTTAATTCGGAGCTGTGCATGACATTGGCAAATCTTGAATAGAAGACTATTGTAAATACAAAAACATTTATACAAAAATATACTCATGATTTAAACTGAACTCTGTCTGGTTTCTTTACTAGGACAGTTAAAAACATAGAGTAGTTATTAAATGCCAAATTCTAGAATTAGTATAATAAAATATAACCATTTGATGTGTTACAACACTGCTTCATTTCTGCTTTCTCTAGTGCTCATGACTTGTCAAGATGGGACTTGTTTGGTTGCAACTACAAATTATTGAAAACTGGTATTGAAAATGGAGACATGCCAGAACAGGTATTTAAAATATGCATGTATAACAGTGAATATACTTCGTTAATGTATATATTGGGATTTTTTTCATCTAACTTTTTTTCTTAATCACAGATAGTTATTCATGCACTGCAGTGTACTCATTATGTAATCCTTTGGCAGTTAGCAAAAATTACTGAAAGCAGCTCCACAAAGGTATGTCACGCTCGAGCGGTAAGTCCAATTGAATGTATAATCTTTATAGAATTGTGACAGTCTGTTAATTTCCTACTGTAATCTGTATCACCTCTAGGATCACTCCATCTACCCTCAATTTTTAGGGCTGGTGGAAACTTTTTGAAATTAAGATGAAAAATGACTTAACTCCCTGAATTCTTTCCGCCTTTACTTTTGCCTCCCTACTATTTAAAATATAACATTGTGTCTGTATAAATAAACAAGCTGTAGAACTTTAAAGATCCAATTTAAGGTAACAGTAGCAAAGCAACTCAGATGCATAGCTACTCTGTCACTGTGAAACATATCAGAATAAAATTCTTAATACAGAGTAGTGAACTAAGTTTACAAAATACAGTATTATCAAGGCTCTTTGTGCCCTGCAGGGACTGGATCTAAATTGTATACAAGCCCTGAAATATCTGTGGTAATTCATTTAAATGAAGAGGTTTTTATGTATTAAATTTCATAAAATAATCTGTGCAGTATCCTGCAATTTGTTTCTGTATTGCTTCAGCCTGTGCTATTTTCATGTTTTTGACGTGCGACAGATTTTTTTTTTTTTTTGTGATAACTTCAATAATGGAGTTATGCATTATCTGGAAAGAGCTGAAGATTTTTCAGCTGTATAGGGAAAACTTGAAACTCCTAGCAGTTGAGAACACATGGGATTACAGCGTGGAATGCAGTTGGCTAGATGCTTCCACTAAAATGACCATCTGTGAAATAGAGAATAATGTTGATTTTTCTTTGTCATCATTAGCCTTCAGACTTGACTATCATTTTAAATTGATTGGTTAATTAACACCCTAAAGCTGTTGCTCTGGGAATCTACAGACTCAGGAAGACAATGCTACATCATTTTGCATTCAATTCAAATTTTTAAAAATAAAGTTTAAACAAATTCTTGTCAATTAAAAAAATGTAAAGGAGTTCCAGATATTACACTTCTGTTTGAATGTGTCAATTTTTGTGACTTATGTTTTCGGGGAGTGGGGAGGTATGTTTGTACAATAATATTTTCCTCTCCCTTGTTGCTGGGTGAAAGAGCTGCTAAGACAGGGGGAGCGGACTTGGACTATACACAGGGCACAATGAAACTGCTTATAAACTGTGAAATTAGCTGTGAAATGAACATAATCTGAAAAAAGGAGAAATTTTGCTCCAATCCTTTTCACTATCATAATAAGTATTACTTGCAACAATAGCTGAACAAAATTTTCTCGTACAAATGGTAAGATGGCTCCGTTCCTTAAAGATTTATTTGCACCTACACTGAAACACATTTGTGGCAAATTTCAGAGCCGCAGGATCATGCAGTATTGGGATCCACGGCATAATCCTGTTTGAAAATCCTAGGGAACAACACTCAAAACCTTTGAAAATATTGGGTGCCATTTTGGGGATGGGGAGGAGAGATGGGTATCTAGCTTTGAAAAGGCTGCATGTGGTTTGAAAAGGCTGCATGTTCCGAATGTAAGAGAGCATTCTCAGTTACTCTTTCTCTGAAATAATGCTGCTGCTTGCCTCTCTCCTAGGCTAGAGACGTTTAGCCTTATTGATAATTCTGTGCACTTCATAACCTTTATGATTGACCACTCGTGAGCTTGAGGTGAGACTAGAACTTGTGGTCTCCAGCTTCTAGCCCAATTAACCTTTCTTAGCCCAAAGGATAAGAGGAGGAGGATACATCTTACCTGTGTCCAGTCAGAAGGTCCAGTTTTGTGGAGGGTTTTTTTCTCCTCTCCCCTAGGTGATGGGAGAGGTATTAATTGGCCGCTTCACTTTGAATGGTCCCATGAAATACGTGTAAACTGCTTATGGTAGGCTGTTCCACCTTGTATTTAGCTGTGACATTCAAAGTACATTTCCTTGACCTGAAGATCTCTATGTAAGCTTGAAAGCTTCTCTCTCACCAACAAAAGTTTGTCCAGTAAAAGACGTCACTCACCTTGTCTCTCTGACTTCAGAATTATTTTCTCTACTATGTTGACTACTTATTTTTTTTTAAAAGGAAATATCTGTTCAAAGGAACATAGGTGTTAGTCTTAGGAGGATAAATTAGTGAGTTTATGATGCAGCCATGTGCACAAGATTCATTCAGTTTTAGCTAGGCTTACCTAATTTTCTGGAGTGCTTTCACAGTCGGAAGTCTGTGAACCCGAACACAACCCCTCCCTCACAGGTTCTTTTATTTAAAAAAGGAAAAGTGGCAGGGCAGTTCTGTTCACTTTTTTCAAATACTGTCGGGGGAAGGGAAAGGAGAGCTCCCATTCATCCACTCATAGGAGCTCTTTAACCAACACATAAAGAGGAGAGAAATCACAGCTTCAAACTTGAGAGCTTTTCTCTGCTCCTTAAGCATATCTTAAACTCAGTCCTCTAAGTATGTTTCCCCCAAGTATATTGGGGTGACGAAGTATTCAATCTACTACAACATGCCTCTGTCAAGTTCGTATGGGCTGGAATTTTCAAAGGCACCTGAAAGTTAAACAGCTAGCTCCCATTTCAGTCAAAAGAATATTTATTCTTCAATATAAAGTTGAAAAGTGTTAAACTGTATTTAATTTCTATTTAAAATGTTTTATTTTTAAAGGAGGACCTTCTACGTTTGAAGAAACAGATGAGGGTATTCTGTCAAATCTGTCAGCACTATCTGACCAACGTAAACACTGCTGTTAAAGAGCAGGTTAGTGACTGTTCTGAGCCTTACTCTTTTATGCCAGTAATTTGATGCTTTTAAAAGTGTTTAAACAATCTAAATGAGAAGTAATTCTTTTTGCATTGCCTGCATGGGTATGTGATATGCGCAGCTTGCTGGATGCTCAAGCTCAGTGAATAGCTGTGTCCAGTAGTGCTGTGTGTGTATTCTGCCTCAGTCCCCCTGGGACTGGATAAAAGAGGTATATATGCCCAACTATAGCTCATTTCGTTCCGACAACCATAGGCAGCAAGTATGAACCTTCAGGAAATGTTATTACTTCATAGATATAATCGAAGTTCTTTGTTTATATTTAGGAATAATGTAATGGAAATTAAATGCCCAGTAGGGTTAAAAATTCTGTGTTGTCAGTTGTGGACATAGTTACAGTTGAAGCAGAGTCTGTTCGTTTCTGGCTTTGTCCCGTCTTGGGATAATCCAATGTCTGTTTCTGACAAACATACTTAGGACCTTTTCCGTCCAGGATTGTGGGACATGTTCTCAATTTTTGCTCTTTGCGCAAGTCAGTCACCAGCTGTCTATGTAGAGACCAGAAAGGTCCATTAGAAAGAAATACCTCTTAGAGATGGATATAAAGACATTATTTTCTGGCACTGATTTGCTTGAATCTGTACTGAGATCCTAATCTTGTTGTGTTGATTCAGGATCTGGTGGTTTGTGAGGCTTGGTTGCTAGATCAGCTCATGTGTTTGGATCTGATGTCAGGGCTCCTTTAAACCACTCTTTAGGAATTGGATTCAGTTGCCTTTATGCTTTCTGTTCTGTTGAGTTTGGCACTGATCACTGGTTGAGCTCCTCCGGAGTAGTCTTTGTGTACTTACTTTGAATTTGGTTGTCATCTCCTATCTTGGCACCTTCACCAATGGGGCATGAGAGTGTTTTCAAAAAAACAGATGGCGCCATCTTCATCCTCAGAAGAATGGAAGGATGAAGATGCCACTGATATTCCTGTCCCAGAAGGTCGTCATTTCTCCTCATCTTCACCAGACAAATCTGTGGCCCTCCTGACAGCACATAAGAGAGTGTCTTCCTGTTCTCAGTTCTGGTTCCCTGTGCCACGGTGATCCCTGGCAGCTGAGGTTGGATGAAGTCCTGGGGCGAAAGGGGGAGGATAGAGAGTGGAAGGGATTGGACTGAGATTGTGCTCAGCTCTGTACAAGCACAGAACAAAAAAAAAGTCTCTGTCCTGAGGAACAGATGGCTTTTTTCTCCCCTGTTGTTGTGTAAAGATCCAGGCAAACAGAGAAAGTAACCAAGGCATGTCTCTTTTGTGACTATTAAGGGAAAATAGTGAAATTGTGTATAGAAAAATGCTGTGAAATGGACAATTATCAAACTAAAGGACAAAGGAAAAATACATAGAGAAAATAGTGCACCTATAGTGAGAGCCCCTTGAAAATCTTTTTATTTACAATTTTTCAGGTTTTTTTGGGGGGTGGTGGTGTAATTTTGTTTTATCCTTCCTGGCGGCGAAAGGAGGGTTGAGTCCTGTCCCTGAGGAGTGGGGACAGTCAAGTCCTGTCCTCTGTGTTGAGAAGCCCTGGAGTGGTTAAATCAGGTTCTGCCAAAGTTGTAGGTAGCCCCGTAGGGGAGAAGAAGGTCATCGTGACAGAGGGGCAGACTCTTTCATTCAGGTTGCAATGCCTGGAGCAGGAAACCATCACTAAAGGGTGAATGTGTTCTGTTTCATTTAGTTTCATCAGTTGCTTTTTGTTTTATTCTTTGTTTTCATTTTATTTTGTGTTGTTTTTGCATTCGCAAAAAATGCGGGCCTCTATCTCGAATGTTTAAGTACAAAATTTTCAGACTTTACTACTATGTTGGTTTTATTTTTGAGCGGAGCATATGCATCCGATGAAGTGAGCTGTAGCTCACGAAAGCTTATGCTCAGATAAATTGGTTAGTCTCTAAGGTGCCACAAGTACTCCTTTTCTTTTTGCGAATACAGACTAACACGGCTATTACTCTGAAACCTTTATTCATGTGGGTAGTCTCATTGCATCCAGTTGGACTACTCCATGTGAGTGAAGTTACTAATGTTTCTTTAGGATCATGCTTTGAATGTAAAATATTTTCTGCATTGGGAATGTAAGTACCTTTTTTGTTGTTTAACTTCCAGTTTATTTAAAATACAGTTTCTGATGAAAGAGCAGAAGTTTAAGAAATTTAATATAGGAAGTCTTTTTTTCTTTTTTCTTTTTTTTAATAGGCTTTCACTATTCTGTGTGATGTCTTGATGATCTTCAGCCATCAGATTATGTCAGGAGGCCGTGACATGTTAGAGCCACTTGTTTACACTCCTGATTCTTCATTACAGTCTGAACTGCTCAGCTTTATTCTAGATCATGTCTTCATTGACCAGGATGATGACAGCAATAGTGCAGGTGTGTGTGTGTGTGTGTGTATATATATATATATATTGCTAGAAGGCAAAGTGAACACAGCGAAAACACCTGACATTTTATTTGTATATATAATAAAAATGTCAGGTGTTTTCTCTGTGTTCACTTTGCCTTCTAGCTTATGCACTTGCGTGTGCTCGCTATCCTATGTCCATGCTCTTATGCACTCTTGCCAGTTCTTGTGTACATGCAAACACAAGAGTATCCATGAACATAGAGGCAGCCATTTGAAGCTATTCATGATTTTGGGATGTTGGAAGTAGTTTTTGGGAAGACAGATATGGATTGGTAGACCGAAAACGGGGGAAATGACCAAAGGAACATGATAAATAATTTATCACATGGATATGTTTCTAATATGCATGTATGTATGTGCCTAGTAATAAAAGCAATTTGTCAACATATTGTAATTGTTTAGAAAGCATCTTGGTTTTGTTTGATAACTTAAGTTATCATATAAGTATTTGAAGAGTAATGCTGTGTATAGAGAGAAATTGTTTAGGGTGTAATGTAAGAAAGGAAACGTTTAGACTGAATATTTGCAGGGGAGTGGGGGAGATTCAGGCAGACTTATTAGGCTGTAGAGTAGTCTCCCAGGGAAGTAGTAGAAGTTCTATCACTTGGGATGTTTAAAAATAGACTAGAAACACTAGAAAACATACTGTGGGGAACAATCCAGAATTGGCAAGCAGAACCATGAGGTTTTTTCCAACTCTTATTTTTTTAATACATATGTATGTAAGAAAAAATCCTGTAAAATAAATCTTTCTTTTTGCCCAAATAAGGGGCCCCAACTTGCTGCTGTTGAAGTCCGTAGTAAAATAACCATTGACTTTGATGGTGCAGTATTAAGCCAAAAATTATTTATAAATCTTAAAATTTTAATATACGGGGGCGGGGCGGAGGGCAACCAAAACCCATAACACAAACACCTTGTGTGTGAGCTGTTTTACTTATTTAAGAATCTGAAAGGTTTACTGGTTAGAACAAAAGAGTCTAGACACCAGAGTGTTTTAGATTCTAATCTGATAGTTGCAAGATTACTCTGTGACCTTGGGTAGCAAGTTAATTAACCTATGTGATTTAGTTATCCCATGTATTAAAACCACATTGTTAACTTTGGTACTGAACTTCTTTACAGTTTTGCTTGTGAGCTTCTATTTTTGCTTTTCTTGGCTGCACTCAAAGTAAATACTACTTAGTCAATATTTCACAAAGCCAATGATTAGTTAATAAGGGTGTAAAGTGAAATGGGGACTTGATAACAGCATGCGATAACAAGGGTGTAGGGCATTTCACATTTACAACTGGTTCAGATTAGTCCCAGTATGAGAGAGAGTTAAAAATAGTTACAATAAAATGGTGGTGTAGAGATTACAAAGAAAGTGGAAGTCACACAAATCTCTACTAGAATTGGCATCGTTGTTGATAGTCTCTAAAAAGTCATAGGATTTGAGTGTGTCTAGGGAATGTGAGGTACTTGCTCACTTAGAGCGGTTTCTCCCATGACAGGATTGGTGTATTATCAGATTTGGTCAGAATGTAACTGTTTACATAAACATTGAAAAGAAATACTTTTTCATTACCAAAAAGTAGAAAATAAATTGTAGTAGTAAGGCTGCTTTTAGCAAATGTTAAAAATGTATTAGTTTAGTCAAATGTTGCCATACCACATTGAAGTTAATAGTTTGTCACAGTAATATGGTGGTGTATTGTTAGGAAATATACTTAGGGTAAAGTAACACCTTCCATTCAATGATCTCAAAGTACTTTAGAAGTCTTATTTAAACCTTGTAACATTCCTTTGAAATAGATACTAGTCCCATTTTTCAGACAGGTGAAGTCATTTGTCCCAAGGTAACAGAGTGAATTACTGGGAAAGCTGAGAATAGAATTCTTGAGCCTTGACTCCTTGTGCTTTGCTGTAACACTTCTTCATATAGAAGTAGAAGGCTAAAATGTAAACTGTACAGCCACTTGAGTAAGTAAATGACCTGAATAATAAAAAACAACAAAAGTCCTAGCTAGTTTAATGCTTTGCATACCTTCCAGATGGACAGCAGGATGATGAAGCTAGCAAGATTGAAGCATTGCACAAAAGAAGAAATTTGCTTGCAGCTTTTTGTAAACTTATTGTATATACTGTGGTTGAAATGAATACTGCTGCAGATATTTTCAAGCAATATATGAAGGTAAATTTGAAGATTTTGTATAATAGTGAAACATTAAAAATACTGCAGTAAAACAAAAATTGTACTTGTAATTAAACCTTGTGGGTCCCAGTTTCTTTGATTATGTGAAAGATGTATTTTAAATCCAATATAAACAGGTAGTTTCCCATGTTTCCATATGGAAAATTGCAAAGACAACTTTGTGTCAGAGTAACACATTGTTTTAGTGTGTAAAAATATTCCCACAGCTGATCTTTAACCCTTTTAATAGATTTATTTTCCCATCCTGATATGGTATTTTTGATTTCTTGTTTGAGTTTGGGAAGGTAACCAGCTTTTTTAACCTCGTTAGTATAGATGAATAAAAATCAACTGAATGATGCCTAATTCCAGATGAAAAAGGATGTTTAGAAATTCTTTTTGATACACAAGATCTTTCAGAGTTTTGTAGGAGGGAAAAATTATTGGGTCTAGGGAACAGAGATTTCCAACAAATAGAAATTTTACTCTTTACACATAGATTACTGCTTTAGTTCAGTAAATAATACCCTCTGTTCCTGGGATCCAGAGCCATACCTGCTAATCCTAAACCTTCTGTCTGTGAACATAAAACGTTGTTGCTCCTTTGCGCCACAAAAAATGCATTAACTATTCCATGCTGTTCCCCCCTCTGAGCCTATGGCAACACTTACAGCTGTAGCGCTGCTAGTGCAGATGTCCACAGCCAGAGACTCTTAACCTTTGCAGACTCCCTTCAGGAGTCTGATTTGTATAAACAAGTCAGTGGTTCTCAACCAGGGCTACATGTACCTGTGGGGGTACACAGAGGTCCTCCAGGGACTACATCAAGTCATCTAGATATTTACCTAGTTTTACAACAGGCTAACTATAAAGCACTAACAAAGTCAGTACAAACTAAAATTTCCTACAGTGACTTGTTTATACTGCTCTGTATACTATACACTGAAATGTAAGTACAGTGCTTACATTCCAATGGATTTACTTTCTCATTTTTACCATATAATTATAAAGTAAGCAATTTTTCAATAATAGTGTGCTGTAACACTTCTGAATTTTTATGTCTGATTTTGTAAGCTAATGGTTTTTAAGTGAGGTATAATGTATGGAAGACCAATCAGACTCCTGAAAGGGGTACAGTAGTCTGGAAAGGTTGAAAGCCACTGATCTAGATGAGTTGATGTTCCCTCTAGAAGACCTCTGCGTAACATCAAAGGTACACATACCGCTGGTTGAGAACCACTGCTCTAAGCTGATAGAAGGGAGCTGTCCCGTTGACTTAATTACTCCAGTGCCCGCAAGCAGCGTTAGCAGCGTCGGCAGGATAAGCTCTTCCGCCAACATAATGCTGTCCACACTGGGACGTAGGTCGGTGTAACTTCCATCGCTCACAAAGGTGGATTATTCACACCCCTGAGCCACATAAGTTATACCAACTTAAGCTGTAGTGTGTACCTAGCTTGAGCGTACAGCTTTTTTTTTTAAACCACAGTGACAGAGGTTCTCTCCTAATTGTTTTATCGTGATTTCTGGATAACTAAGGAGTAAATATATGTTCTTGATTCAATTTTAAATACTTTTAAGGAACAATGGTGGAAATTTTATTATATTTATTATTTATTATTTAAAGAAGGCAGCTTCGGAGGACAGGTAGCCCTCCCTGTGGAAGTTGAGGACGGAATACCCCCTTTGCCACAAAGAAAATGGGGTTTCCCCGCCACTAGATTTACTAGAACGAGCTCTCCTTCCAAGAAAGGCAGTGCTACTAATACTTGTGTATATATTAAGTATGCCTGTCAGCCATGAAGCTAAATAGGTCATTCTGCCTCAAAACAAACACTGTTGTTCATTAAGCAGGGTATGAAAGGCAATGGAAAACTTCTGTTGAACTTTTCAAAAATTTCAGATAGTTTTTTAGAGTATAATTTTGATAATTTTATAGTGGTGAAAAATGTGTGTTTTGACACTGTAAAGCTATTTCATCGTTTCGTTCTTGTTAGGTACTGAACATGTTTCTGGCAAAGTACATAGTAAATCAAGTACATAATGCATCATTCTTTTCTGAAGGGCTCAGTAGTAAAGTATATTTTTATAAAATCTAAAGCTTCAGCTCTTTTGTTTGGATTTTTTCTAGTATTACAATGACTATGGAGATATTATCAAAGAAACAATGAGTAAAACAAGACAGATAGACAAAATTCAGTGTGCGAAGACACTTATTCTTAGTTTACAGCAGGTAAGAATTATTCATTTTAAATGTTTATGTATAAATGCAGAATAATAAAATATTCTTTGTTGGTTGTGGGTAATGTTTCATAGGAAATTGTGTGGAGGGGAGTGTTAGAAGGAGATATTAAATTGTAAAGTAAGGCTCTATAATTATTTTTAAGGTGATTTAAAGAAAACCCTGCTTATTCTGCATTTGTCTTCAAGTATTATGTTAATGAAAGGTGGGGAAAAGATTGTAAAAATCTAATGAAGGGGGACTCTATCATAATATCTTCCAGTTCTAGAATAGTAAGTAGAGCCACATGTTCATTTTAATAATGTGATAAATGCATTACAGACTTCCTTAATTCCATGTTCTTGAGCAGATCAACAAGGAAAAATAGCTCCCCCTTTTTTCCCCACTGTTTTCATTCTATCAAGTAATGAAAAAGACTTACCTTGTTTATTACACATCAGTGCTTGGCAAAGGCATCACCCATCTCAGAAATTAAAAAGCCCTAATTCAGCAATCACATAACTCAGGTGGACCCACATTGACTTTAGTGGGGTGCTGTGTGTTTGCAGGGGATCACCCACATGGATCTCATTGTAGGCCTAGAAAGAAAAATGTTCAAGTAACTGCTAATTTCTCTTTATACAGTTTTGACTCTCTCCAACAGGCTTAAGTTAGTAATTTTTTGTGAAACCATAAAATGCTGCCATCTCATCAGCCTCCTCTGCATGTATCCTATAGACAACCTAATGACCTAAAAAAGGTAGTGAACAGTATACTAATAATGGTCACATAGTGCCAACTTGATAGGAGTTCCAAATACCAGTGTGATCAGAAAAAGAATACAAAGGGACCCAGAGAATGTAGAAAATATATTAAACTTGGAAAAATGCTTACTATTGCATCTAGGAAACTACATTATAGGGGAGAACCCTTGGAAGCAGAAGAGCTGAAAAGAGACCACAGGATTGATAGGGTATGTTGACATAGGGGTAAAAGACCTGCAGCCAGGGCATGTTTGGCCCAGGTCATCTGACTTGGGTTCAGGCTACAAGGCTGAAAGTCACTGTGTAGAGGTTCAGGCTGGAGCTGTAGCTCTGGGACCTTCTAGTAATTTTTCAGAGCTTGAGCCCAAGTCAGCTGACCTGAGTCAGCTGCGGGTTTTTTATCCCTGTGTAGACATACCCATAGTGTACAAGAAATAAGACATTTTGTAGTGTAAATAACTGCAAAAAAGGCAACAAACTGCATAAATAGACACTTCATGGAACAAACTGCTACCAATCATTTTGTTCATGAAGGTGTGTAGATTGTATTTTGCTCCACTACCTTCTTACAAAAAAGGATACTGACAAATGGAAAGAAGTTTAGTGAATAGCACCAAAGTGGGAAGGTAGAAGTATTGATTTAAGAGGAAAGATTAAAAGAGCTCAGTGTGTTCAGTTTTGCCACATATTAATGTAGGTCTACCAATAAATGAAGGATATAAACATGGGGGGTGAGATTGTTGCCATTGACTTCAGTGGAGCAAGAATTTCACTGTAGAGGTGGAGAGGAGGAACTTTCATTTAGGGTGGTACAAAGGGGTGAAATAGAAATTAATGGGTTGAGTGGGCACTCCACACTACAGTGATAGGAGTCACATGAGAACCCATCAGGGGTGAAAGTAAATCAAATGACTTACCGGTACGCTGGGGCCAGCTCTGTTCTGGCCAGAAGGGGTGGGGCTGAGGGGTCAGAGCCGGCCCCAGCCCACCCTGTAAGGTATGTGCCCCCCCTTTCTCCTCCCCTCCTCCCCCACCAGGGTAGCAGCAGGAGCCCAGGGCTCCCGGGGCTATTTAAAGGGCCTGGGGCTCTACTGCTTCTACTGCCCTGGTCCTTTAATTAGCCACCGGAGCCCTGGGGAAGTGGCGGGGCTCCTCGGCTATTTAAAGGACCTGGGCGGCAGAGGCAGCTGGAGCCCCAGCCCTTTAAATAGCTCCTGGAGCTCCCGCTACCCCAGGGCTCTGGGCCTGTGGCTCCCCTGCTTCTACCGCCCTGGTCCTTTAAATAGCCCCCAGAGCCCTGGAGTAGCGGTGGCGGAGCTCCGGCGGCTATTTAAAGGGCCGGGGCGGTAGAAGCAGGGGAGCCCCAAGCCCTTTAAATAGCCGCCGGAGCCCCGCAGCTGCTACCCCAGGGCACCAGCAGCGGGGCTCTGGAGGCCCTTTAAATTGCCCCCTGGGGAAGCTGGGCTGCCCCAGTACGGCGTACCGGCGCGTACCGGCTTACTTTCATCTCTGGAACCTGTGTGGATAGCTAAATAGAAAATATTTAGGATGGGAATCTGGGGAATTGTCCTGAGAACAAAGTGTGCTAAACTGTGCAGTTGTCTCATTAGGAATGTGCTGAAAACCTCATACCCTGGGATATCTAAATCTAGACTAAACATATTAGAGAATGTAGTTTTAGGAGTAATCTTGACTTGGCAGGGAGATGTATTTGTAGACCTAGGTTTTCGTAAGTGGCCTGTTTTCATTATTTTATAAACTTTGCCTAACTATGCGAAATTTATTTTCTTCACAAAAGTGAGAAATCTGTAGTTCTCAGTCTAGTTTTTATATAATATTTGGTATATTTTAATCAGTAAATATCTTTCTTACTCATTTCATGCAGCTTTTCAATGAGATGATACAAGAAAATGGTTATAATTTTGACAGATCATCACCGACATTTAGTGGTATTAAGGAACTCGCTCGACGTTTTGCTTTAACATTTGGACTTGATCAACTGAAAACAAGAGAAGCTATTGCCATGTTACACAAGTAATTATCTTTTTTTTTTTTTTAAACTTAGTTTCTTCAATCAAGAAATTTTGTTTCTGACATGATAAATATTTTCTTTTGGGAATTTACCAAAGTTGTGTATTAATACAAAATATTTTAGTGCTATTGAGGATCTTTTATTTTGCCAATCAGGTAGAGGTGAAAAAAGTGATTTGCTATTGTAGTTTCAGTTGATTCTAAGAACCAGGTTTTCCATAGCTTTAAGTGGAGCCTGACTGTACTACATCAAAATAAAAACTGAAGCGCTGAATAATTTTACTGTTCAGCATCATTCTAGTTCCTCTTACTTGATAGCATTTCATGTAGTGTATCATGAAAAAGTGTTTTCAACCTCTTTATGTTGATAATGAAGGCTGACCCAGTTGACTACAGGTAGTACTCTTCCTTGTCATGTTGGAGGACCAAGGTCATTCCATGTACTAGACAGGATCAAGAAAGATTGTGGAGACAGCAATTCCACCAGTTCACGTAGGAGTAACACTGACAACTTTCAAGGGTATCCTATTCAATACATCTGGAAGAATGGTGGTTTTGACCTTGATCGTGTTCTTCATGGATTTAATACAGGGAGAAAGGAGTGAAATGATAAATTAGAACTCTCTCAGTGATTAGATACTTTGGTCATGTGGGTGGTGCTATAGAAAACTGTAAAATAGATAATTCTTCTAAATCTTAATTTTTAACTTTTATTTTCAGAGATGGCATAGAGTTTGCTTTTAAAGAGCCTAATCCACAAGGTGAGAGCCATCCTCCTTTAAATTTGGCATTTCTTGATATTCTGAGTGAGTTCTCCTCCAAACTTCTCAGACAAGACAAAAGAACAGTGTAAGTATTCTCTGAAAGTTCTTAATATTATGAAATGTTAAATGACGAAAACATCATAGTTAAATTTGATAACATTTTATCTTTAATGCCACCTTTATTATTAACTAGGCAAAAAATTGTGATCACTATTATTGAAGTAAACTTCAGTAACATTTAGAATTAATAGAAAAGCAAGGGAAAGGCAAGCTATTATAGCAGAGTCCCTAATTTTTGTAATAAGTATACAGGAATCGTTAAAAACTAAGGAAGTATTAGCTGTTCTATAATTGTTAATAGATTACTTGGTTTCTCCTGTTCTGCTTTCAGCTATTGAAATGATAGGTTTTCATGGAAAGAATAAACAGCATTAACAGTTTGAAAAGCTTGCTCTTCCTCAAGTGGCTGTATGTATTCCTAGTTATATGGGTAACGAGCCAACCAGTGCAGCCTGTCTATGGAACCTTTCTGAGCAGTGCCTGTTAGAACACAGGTGCACCTCCTCACCTCAGCGTTCATGAACATTCTGAGAGTGGGGCTATATAAGGGGGCGCTGTGCCCTCTACCACCACAATTCCTTCCAGCTGCTAGTGCTAGATGGAAGTGAACTGTTACGGTCCTTTGGATCAGATTTTTATTCCTACCTTAGTGTCTTGGATAGCCTGTTGTTAGTGTTAGTATAGTTAGTGCGTTAGTAATTTTTAGTTTTAGTTTTTAGGTTTGGTTCTGTAGGTTGGCAGATCCAAAGAAGAAGCCAGGTTCCAAGAAATGTGCTCTCTGTTCAGCCATCTTTCCGGCATTGGGATGATAAAGTGAGGTGTGTTAAGTGCCTCAGTGAGAGTCACTCCCGTTCTGGGTGTTCCATCTGTTGGACCTTCACACCCAGAATGAGAGGCAAAATAGGCTGCAGGTGCTCCTGCTTAAGGAAACTTACTGCTAGACCCTTGGGTTTTGAGAGATCTTCAGCTCTGAAGGCTAAGAGGTCTCTCTCAGCTCCAGCTGCATCAAGGTAAGGTGCCTAAGAAATCCCAGGGATGTCTCTTTGTTGGTTCTAGATGACATGCCTAGTTAGTCAGATCCTCCTATTAAAGCTGAGAGAATGTCAAAGGCACGTGTGTTCAGACTGAAGTTAAGGACTCTGTGTATGCTGCCAGTTCCAAAGAAAAAGGTGAAGGAGAAGACAGCCAGTGTCAGGCACAATTGTCTTTACCAAACCTATTATCAATGACTGATCCAAAGAGGACTGTTACGGTAGTAGTAGAAATTTGTTTGGCATCTGATTGTTTTTTGGATATGAGTGAAATATTGTTTGAGGATAGGAAAAGGAAGACCGTTCCAAGGTCTAAATCCCTTACTCCCGATAAGAGAGGAAGGATGGAAGATAGTCTTTCTCTGGACCATATCTGCCTCCTCCTCCTAAGTCTCCTACAGGATCACCAGGCAAACCTTTCTCACAGTTCATGTCTCTTCATCCTCTGGGCTGTTGTCTCCAGTGAGATCCATAGCAGATCTGAGGACAGATCCACAGTTAAAGAGGATGAAGAAAGAGTCAAAAGATCTGAGCCCTCCAAGTTTATGCCCCCCAACTCTTGGTTTCCTCAGCCCTTCAGGCAGTTTGTACCTCCATTTTGGATAGTCTCTTGCAACCTGCTAAAGCAGTTTGTGTTACCCCTGCTTCCTGTCTGCCCATTTCTAAGAAGGCAGATGAACTGTATCGAATCCCATGTGAGAGGTTTTTGTGTTTTCATATTTTTCCCTTGCCACATTCTTTGGTGGTTGCAGTAGCGAGTAATATATTTAGGTCTGGTCAAGCTCATTCAACCCGCACAGATAAAGAGGGAAGAAGTTGGATGCCCTGAAAAGAATTTTTTTCTTCTTAATCTCTAGGTATTAGAGACTCTAATTACCCCGTGGCAATGTCCCACTATATAAATTCTGTCTGTAGGAGAAAATAGCTACCTTTGTGCAAGAGTTATCAGATGAACAGAGGAGATTGGCCAGTGCTATCTTGGGAGAGGGACATAATGTGGCAAAGCATGTTCTCAGGGCTTCTTTTGATATTTTTGATTCTTCGGCCAGAGTCTTAGCATCTGCTGTTACTTTGAGAAGACATCCCTGGTCTGTTGGTGACCATGGACACTAGGTTTAAGATTTGGGATCTTGCCTTTGAGAGTGATGCTCTTTTCAGTAACAAGGAGGACAAGCTTTTGGAAAAGTTAAGACTAAATCTACTGCTCATTTGCTTGTTTTGTTTTTCACTGCTAGAAGGAGAGACCACATACTCCTTTTCACTACCAGATGCAATTTTATCCTCAATCTTCATTGTATCTTTCAACTCAAAGATGGCAGCAACACCAGCAAACAGCTTCTTCCTTGCAGTTTCAACAAAAGAGGAAGTCATTCAGGTCCAAGGCTTCATCAAAGCAAAGTGGAATACCAAAGGTTCCATTTTGCAGATTATATAAGCATTTAAGACATGAATAAATGAAGTATTCGTACTTGTAACTTGAGTTCTTCAAGATGACTCTGTATATTCATACTTCCCGCCCAACTTCCCCTCCTTCTCAGAGTCCAATCTTGGTTTCTTTGGGTCAGTGGTAGAAGGAATTGAGATGGTAGAGGGCACATCACCCACTTACATAGCTTCTCACCCTCAGAATGTTTGTGAACACGGATTGGAGGGGTAATAGAGCACACATGCACCCGCTAACAGGCACTGCTTAGAGATTGTTAGGCTGCACCAGTTGGCACATTATCCATAAGTCTGAATATGCCAAGTTACAAGTAACCTTCATTTATTCATGTACTAAATGTGTATATAATCTCTAAAATGGAATTTTTGATACGCCATGAGTAACTTTAGACTGGGGCAAACAAGTGTGATCACAACAAGGCAAACTATTTATTTGTTGTTTTTACACGAAGGTGGATGAGCAAGTCTAGACATCTTGTTGAGTTTGCTGTTGGCAAGACTTCTTTTTAATTAGATTATAAAAGTATTTGAAATTAGGAATGAAGATGATATTATGATGCAAGTTTTTGAGTAATCAAATAAGCTTACATTTTTTAAAATATAGGAATGTCTTAATATATGCTGCACATTTATAATCATTACTTTTTTTAAAGGTATGTTTACTTGGAGAAGTTCATGACCTTTCAGATGTCTCTACGAAGAGAAGATGTGTGGCTTCCTCTCATGTCTTATAGGAACTCCTTACTAGCTGGAGGTGATGATGATACTATGTCAGTCATTAGCGGAATCAGCAGTCGAGGTTCTACAGTAAGGAATAAGAAAACAAAACCAGCAACAGGGAAGCGGAAAATACCTGAAGGTGTGAATTTTTTCTTAGTATAAAATATATTGACATTTTTAGAAGTTAATGAAGCCAACCTCGTTTACACAAGCTGGGGATCTGACCTTGAGAGTTTTCATATTTGTCAGATTGATAAGAGTATCTTTGTCCTTTCTGTATCTTTACAACCTAATTTTGTGTATATACATTTCTTGCAATGCTACCCTTAATAGGAAGTCTGAATGATAAGACATGGGCACACAGATAAAGTAAAGGAAAAAACAATGTGCTTTTAGTGGGAAGGTATTTAAAATAATTTATGCAATGGTCAGTTGTGCCAAGGCATTCTTGAGTACATTTTACTCTGCAGATTCTTAAAAGGTAAGAACTTTATTATTGATCCACAGTGGACATCTATACATATGCTTGAAAGATATATCACTCTATATTTGTCATATTTAAATAATTTGATTTTAAATTGGTGTGAAAAATATATGCTGATATTATTCTTCACTTTCAGCTGAAGAAAGCAGTAGTAGTGACAGCATGTGGTTGAACAGGGAGCAGACAATGCACACACCAGTCATGATGCAAACGCCACAACTCACTTCTACAATCATGAGGGAGCCTAAGCGGTTGCGACCTGAAGAAAGTTACATGGGTGTGTATCCAATGCAGCCTGAACACCATCAAGCTCCACTTGATTACAAGTATGTAGAGACAACTAACATGTACATTGTATTACTGTTCAAATATGAAACCAGTTCACATTTAAAGGAGAATAATTTTTTTTAAGCACGCAAGTAACGTGGATGTTGGCTCAAAGACAACAAGAAGAAGCAGCTAGGCAACAGCAGGAGAGGGCAGCGATGAACTATGTCAAACTGAGAACTAACTTGCAGCATGCCATGTGAGTAAGACTGAGTTAAAGGTTTACAATTTTTTTTTCTTGTGCATGGCTTCATAGACTATATATATCTATATAGTCTCCCCTGTTACACTTTCTGAATTTTACTGTTTTTGAGTTGCCTTGATATCTTGGCAATTGGCATCTTAGAAATGCCTAGAGATGGAAGCAATGGTAAAATAGAAATGAAACTAAGACAATAAAATTAACTTAGCTTATATGACTAAGCAAGTTAAGCTGCTTCGTTTCTTACTATTTTTATTTTTTCATATAGATTCCAAAGGTTTAAAGTAATACCATGTCTTTTAGCATGACATGAATTTGATACAAATGTGAACTTGAATCTGATGCTAAATTAACTGTTAGCACTGGCAAATTTTGGTATACTGTATTGAATTGTACTTGAGAATACACTTTGAATGCAATATCTTTTTGAGTAAAAAGATTTTTAAAATAAGAGTTTTATATGTGTAGAAGAAATAACTTTTGCTCTGAAGTCTTGATTCCAAGATCATGTTTAATTTTTGTGACTGCTGAAAAACAAACATTTAAAGTTCAGAGAAGTTGTTTAGTCCAAGAAGTCCAGTGGTATGTACTCATGGTTGTCCTTACTTACACCAATCTAATAAAAGGAGAACTGTAAAACATTGCCTAGTTGCTCCAAATAACAAAACTAACAATAGAATTTAACACATTATAAATTAATAAACAGTGTCTCCCACGTTAGGCATGCCCATGACCAATCATCTGGTTGTCACTCGCTGAGTGACACAACTGAGTCAGAACTACTATTATCCTGGTAAAGTCAATTGCAAGAGCTAGCTCTTATGGGGATGGTTTAAGACAAGTTACAGGGAAATTAATATTTTTAACAATTGCATAATTTTGCAAAATAAAAACATATATTTTTTAATTTTTTTAAATTAAGAATGTTAAAAATTTAACTCATTTTTGTTGGGCAGGGAGGGAAAACACGCAGTACCCCACACTCATATAGGCTGTTGTCAGAGATGGGTGTAACGTCAGCATCACAGTGCATTCTGCGGCACCAGTGCTGCTTTCTTGGGCCGATGATTTGTAGTGGATTGGGAAAGTGGGCAGGAGTTTTTGTAAGGGTAGGTTCAAGAATTGCCAGTAGCGATCCATGTCTTGGGGAAGCACCTTCACATCCATATCATTACCAGAACATGCTAGAAAGCTTTGCCCTTTGGGACCAGGCTCTCTCATGGCTCTGAACATTTGGACCCAAGCATATAAAAGGATCCATGGCTTTGACCCGCCTCTCAGTTCCTTCTATCTACCAGGCTGTCTAGTTGAACCAAGAGTGATTCCTTCTTCGAGAGATGTCCCTGTGGGTGCTACACTGTAGGTGCGGCAGCACTCCCTGCGCCTGGGATTAGAGATCTTCATTAGCAGTGCCCGTTGGACCACACATGCACGCCTCCCTGTCTCGCTCTGAGTGGCATGTCTGTGTGTATAGCACTGTGCAGTCCAGCTACCCCCCAGTTCCTTCTCAAATGCCTTTGGTCTGGGATAGAATCCGAAGCACAGCCCTTCTATCCTTTGAGCTGTTAGATAATGCCTTACCTGTTAGATTAAGTGTAGTTTAGTAGTTAGTTCTTTTCTTTATCATTTTTCCTTCCTCTTACCCGCCCCATTAATTCATAACTTAGGATTTCATTTTCCTGCTTCCCACCCTTCCTGACTGGGAAGCTTTCTTCCTCATCCTTGTACCTGGATCTCCTAGGTTTAAGAGGTGTGTTTCCTGCTGGGAGGCATTCCCGGTAAGCAAACAGTCACCCACATCCACTGCTTAGGTGAGGGACACATCCCACAGAAGTGTACCCATTGCCAGAACCTGACTGCCAGGACCAGAAAAGACTGAGACATTTGGCTGTGACTTCTTCTGGAGAGATCATTGCATCTAGCATCAGACCATGGTCTGGACACTTCCCTCATATGGCACTCGCACGCCGCTAGGTCGTCCACCAACCTCATTCCACCACATTCTTCTAAGAAGAAGTCTTTTCTTCTTTGAGTGCTTGCTCATGTCCATTCCATGCTAGGTATGTGCTTGCCGCGTGTACTGTTGCTGGAGATTTTTCTCTTAGTGGTGTCCATTGGGCCAGCTCCAGCACTCTCTGGAGCCAAGCACGTGTGTTGGTGTAAGGGGTGCTGCCAGCCCCACACTCTCTCAATTCCGTCTTACCTCCTTGCTTTGGCTAGGCTCTTCCCAGTGGTTTTGGACTCCTTCTCCGTTCATAGTTTTAATAGTTTAACGTATATAGTTTTTGAAAGTGATAGTTATATAGTTAGTGTATGAAGTTCTTACCATCAAAGCATTTTTTGTCCCAGGGGCTGGGCATGCCCCAGGTTTCAAGTTTTGTGCCTCTTGTGGAAAACCTATGCCTGTGAGTGACCTGCACTTGAGTTGCTTAAAGTGCTTGGGGGAAACTCACATTAAGAACAAGTGTAAAATCTGGTGAGACTTCAGACCCCACATTAAGAAGAAGGAATAGGACGTCAAACTAAAGGCTATCCTCATGGAAGCCACCCTCAAGCCTGTCTCAGAGCCGAGCGAGTCCGATTTGCCACCGAGCACTTCGGTGTCAGTGCAAAGTGCTCTCTCGGCACCAGGCGCTTCCAAGCACTGTTCTTCATCCCCAGTGCCATGGAAGAAGCACAAAAAGCAGCACCCTGAGAGAGCATGCTTGCCGGTGCAGAAGAGGAGAAACAAGCGGGGAGACAGAGTGAGACCCGCACTGGGCCACTCTTCTACCCCTGGACGTGTGTCTGCACCCTCGACTCCACCAAGAGAGATGAGTCTGGTGTGGGACCCTCCACTGACACCACGGAGTCACCACAGTACCAGTGGACTGACAGTGCTGTTAACCATTGAGGCTTATCAGGTGGCAAGGAACCTTCTCTCTCTTCCAGTCCATCCAGCCCTACTGGGGAACCTACTATCTCTTGCTTCCAGAACCAGGAGGGCAAACGGTGCGTCAGGCACCTTTCCAACACCAGGTCCTCCGGTACCACCCAGGGGCAAGCCCTACCCGATCCTGGCATCCCATTCCCTGGCACACCACCAGTCCCCAGAATCCTGGCACCGTATGGAAGCAGAAGTGGGTAATGCTCCACCATGGTTGCCGACAGAAGAATAGTCTTCCCCTGTATACCGAAAAAAGCCCACCATCGGCACTCAGCTCCCCACTCCCCGGAGCTTCATGGTGGACACTGGCCAGCAATCACTGGCCAGTGCAGTGGCCCGACTAGAACTCTTGGGGTTTGACTCCCACCGCTCCTACTTGGTGGTCTCTGGGAGACAGGGTATCTCTTCTTCACACTCAGCACCAGATCCAGACTCCAGCACCAACCCCAGTACCAAAGTCCAGGACATGCTTCCAGTGGACATAGTTGGGGCAGAGGGAGAAGGAGGAGCCCCACTTCTGGTGCAGGACGCCTCCTTGTCCTCCCCCTATGAGGTCGTTGCGGGTCCCAGCAGTCTACTTCCCCAGGACAATTTCAGGTCCCAACATGACCTTCTGAAGTGGGTCGCCTCAAACCTAGGCTTGGCGCTCAAAGAGACATCACACAGTCTTATTGAGGTCCTGGCTGCAGCAGCTCCATCCAAAGTAGCCCTGCGCATCAGTGAGGCAGTAATGGGATCAGGCCAGGCCCTGTGGCAGACTCCTTCTCTGGCCCTCACTTCAAAGAGGGTAGAGAAGAAGTATTATGTGCCAGTGAGCAGGTTCAACTATCTGTACTCGCACCCTTCCCTGGGGTCCCTGGTGGTATCTGCTGCTAACAAAAGGGACAGGCAGGCCCAGTCAAGTGCTACACCGAAACAGAAAGACACTAAGAAACGGGACCCTTTAGGAAGAGAGGTTTATTTCACAGGTAGCCTCCAGCTGTGTATCGCCAGTCAGCAAATTCTGCTGGGGAGATACAATTTTAATCACTGGGACTCCTGTCTAAGTTCAATGACTCCCTGCTTCAAGAGGCAAGGCAGGAGTGTGCAGCCCTCCTAAAGGAAGGTAAGAATGTGGCCAAGATCTCTGTCCAGGTGGCTCTGGATGCTGCTAACTCAGCAGCCCGGACGGTAGCCTCATCAATCACCGTGAGATGCTGTTCCTGACTCCAGTCCTTTGGCCTTCCCCAGGAGGTCCAACAGTCAGTCCAGGACCTCCCGTTGGAAGGCTCCTCTCTTTTCTCTGAGCAGATGGACATGAGACTTCAGACTGAAGGCTCAAGGGGCACACTACGATCCTTAGGGCGGTACACTCCATCTGTCTCCAGAAAACAATTCACACCCTAGCAGCAGCCTTGGTTCTCAGGACCTCCCAAGACAGGAGGCCTACAAAAGAAAAGGCAGAGGTAAACAGCACCAGCCCCTTCTTCTACCTCAGCCTCTCAATCAGGGCCCCAGAGATACTCCGGTGGGCCCAAGCAGGCCTTTTGAAGGTGCACCTGAGGACACTGTACCAGTCACCAGTTCAGATCTATCTCCCTCCTCCCCCCTTTATTTTTGGACTGTCACTCTTCAGCCCAGCTTGGGCATCCATAACATCAGACCAGTGGGTCCTGAGCACAGTGACATTCATACCCTTCATTTTTTATCCACCCATTCCTCTGCTCCTTCAGGGACCGTTCTCACGAGCAGCTCCTTGTCCAGTAGGAGCAGTACCTCCTGTGTATGGGGGCTGTGGAAAAAGTTCCTCCGGACTTGAGAGGGAACTTTTATTTCCAATATTTCCTAATCCCAAAGGCAAAAGGGGGACTCTGACCCATCCTGGACCTGCGTCACTTCAGTACATATCTCAAGAAACTGAGGGCTAGTCTACACTACCGCACTACATTGACACAGCTGCACATGTGGTGAAGACATGCTATACTGACAAGAGAGTGCTTTCCCGTCAGCATAATTACTCCACCTAAACGAGAGGTGGAAGCTGTGTTGGCGGAGAGTGTCTCCTGCCAACATAGCACACTGTGGACACTGCTTTAAGTTGATGTAACTTGCGTCGCTCAGGGGGTTGGCTTTTTCACACCCTTGAGTGACTTAAGTTACATCAACGTAAGTGGTAGTGTAGACAAGCTCTGAGGTTTTGCGTGATCTCCCTGGATCATCACATTTCCCCCCTGGACCTAGGAAACTTATACGCCACCTTCGATTTAAAGGATGAATAATTCCAGATTTTTATCTTCCATGGTTTTATCTTTCAGGTTTGTAGAGGGTCATTGCCACTACCAATTCACCACTCTTTCCTTTGGCCAATCAGTAGCCCCGAGGGTTTTTGTGAAGTGGATGGCAGTTCTAACAGCCTTCCTCAGGTAGTGAGGTGTTCAGGTTTACCTGTACCTCAGCGACTGGCTGATCAAAGGTCTGTCACAGACTCAAGTGCAAGACAGCATCAGCATGGTCCAAACCACTTTCAGGGAGCTGTGCCTTCTTATAAACGAGCAGAAGTTAACTCTTGTCCCAGTTCAGAGAATAGAATTTATGGGGGCTGTTCTTGACTTGACCAAGACCAGGGCCTTCCTGCCAGAGGCCTGATTCCAGACCGTGGCAAACCTGATATCCAAGGATATGGCCCACCCAGTCACGAAAGCTCTAGTATGTCTCAAGCCACTAGGTCACATGGAAGCTTGCTCTTACGTGGTCCAATAGGCAAGAGTGTGCATCAGGCCCCTCCAACTGTGGCTAGTGTTAGTGTACTCCTTGAGAAGACATCTCCTGGACTCCGTACTTATGATCCCTCCCCTGGTCCTCGCCTCCCTGGCCTGGTGGAAGGAGACAAGCTTGGTAATGATGAGGGTGCCCCACAGCTGTCGGTGTCTTTAGTCCCTAGGGTGGGGAGCCCACCTGAACAACCTCAGGAGTCAGGGTCTCTGGTCCCAGGAAGAACTCTCCCTGCACATAAACATCAGGGAGCTCAGGGCTATGCACCTGGCTTGTCAAGTGTTCCTTCCCTAGGTCTCAGGCAAGTCCTGATTCACAATACAGCAGCCATGTTTTATATCAACAAGCAAGGAGGGGCCCAATCATCCACCCTGTGTCAGGAGGCCATCACTCTATGGGACTTTTGTGCAACACACTCCATCTCGAGGCGTCTCATGCCCCAGGAGCGTGGAACGTATTGGCAGATCACTTCAGCAGGTCCTTTTCCTCTCACCACGAGTTGTCCCTTCACCTGGAGGTCATCAGTGTCATCTTCCAGAGGTGGGAGCCTCCTTAGGAGGACCTGTTTGCCACCAATCAGAACAGGAAATGTCATCAGTTCTGTTCACTGTGCGGGCACAGCACAGGCTCCCTCTCTGATGCCTTCGTGCTCTCATGGGCAAACCATCTGCTGTACCCCTTTCCACTGATCCCCTTGGGGTTCACAGTGTTCTCCTAAAACTCAAATGGGACGAGGCAAGGGTTATGCTAATAGCACCAATGTGGCCATGCCAGCTTTGGTTCAGCACATTCTGGACCTCTCAGTGGCAGCTCCACCCTGACTTGATTTCACAAGACCATGGCCGGCTTCTTTACCCGAAACTCACCTCCCTGCACCTAAATGCATGGATGCTGCATGGCTGAACCCTGAAGAACAGGCCTCCACAGCATAGGTTCAACAGGTCTTGCTAGGTAGCCCTGGTATAAGGCTTTCTACTATCTACTTGGCCAAGTGGAAATGTTTCACTTGTTGGGGCTTCTGAACGGGATCTCTCTCCATCTAGAATTTCTCTTCTGTCTATCCTGGACTGCCTGCTCCACCCAAAGCAGCAAGGTCTGGCGCACTCATCTATTAAGGTTCATCTGACAGCCGACTCAGCCTTCCACCCCCTCCTACCCCTCTCCGTGAATGACAGATCAGTGTTCTCTCATAATATGACAGTTCTGTTTCTCAAGGGGTTGGAAAGACTCTATTCTCACATTCGCGAACCGAACCCCAGCTCCACATGGGACTTAAACCTGGTTCTGTCAAGGCTTACAGGCCCTCTCTTTGAGCTGTTAGCATCATGCTCCCTACTACTTCTCTCCTGGAAGGTCACCTTCCTGGTGATCATCTTGGCCAGAAGAGTCTCTGAGATCAGGGCCCTTACATCAGAACCTCCTTACAGGGTGTTCTTCAAGGACAAGGTCCAACTGCGCCCCCATCCAGCCTTCCTGCCGGAGTCACAATTCCACAACAACCAGATTATTTTTCTAACCATCTTCTTCCCCAAACCTGACAAAAGCTCAGAGGAATGACAACTTCATACATTGAACGTTAGGCAGGCCCTCACCTTTTATATTGAGAGGACTAAGCCCTCCCGCAAATCCATGCGACTCTTCGTGGCAGTAGCAAAAAGGATGAGAGTGTTCCCAGTATCAACCCAAAGAATCTTCTCCTGGATAATTGCCTGTATTCGGCTTGCTACGAACAGGCAAACGTTCCCCCTCCAGCCATCGTGCCCACAAAAGCCCAGGCTTTGTCAGCAGCATTTCTCATGCAGGTACCAATTCAGGATATCTGCAGAGTTGAACCTGGTCATCGGTTCATACCTTCGCATTTTACTTATTCCATCACCCAACAGGCCCAAGACGATGCTAGTTTTGGGAGAGCGGTGTTACGATCAGCATGTCCATGAACTCCAAGCCCACCTCCTAGGGTACTGCTTGTGAGTGACCTAGCAAGCACTTGAAGAATTAAAAATGGTTATTAACCTTTCATAACTATTGTTGTTCTAGATATTACTCATGTCCATTCCATGACCCACCCTCCAATCCCTTTGTCAGAGTTAACCATCACGAAGGAAGTGGGAGGGTGTGGTGCCAGTGGTGCCCTCCCCTTATGCTAGCGCATACATGCACATGGCTCCAGAGGGTGCTAGAACTGTCTCGATGGATAATACTAAGGGAAATATCTCCAGCAACAGCACTTGCAGCATGCACACACCTAGCATGGGATGGACATGAGCAACACATCTCAAAGAACAACAGTTATGAAAGGTAAGTAACTGTTTTTTTTTCCATGCTGACGGGAAGAAATGAGCTACCTCATCACCCTCTGACAAACCGCCCGCCAGAACACCATTCCCTATGAGGTCAGTAGCTTTCACATCTTTGGGGATGAGACATAGTTCCAGGGACCATCTGAGTACCTCTGGTACCACAGCTAAAGAGCCTAAACGGGCGGACCTGCAGGCGATGGCACCGTCTCTGGGCACCGGGGACTGTGGCACAAGACCTTCAAAAACGGACACCCCGATCAAATAAACTTCAGGCTCCATGGTACCGATGAAACCACTAGCAACTCTGTACATGCAGCACCAACCAAGCTCTGCACCAGTGCGCTCTCTGGCACCAATGACACCCTCGGCACCATGCAAACCCTCAGCACCACGCAAGACCTCGACTCCATCTGCTGACTGCTCAAGAGAATGCACCTCTCCCTCTGTACTGATGCATCCATTGGTGTCAATGGTGCTCCTCCCTCCTCTCCAGGAATTCAGATATCCCAAGGACCTGCTCATATCCGACCTTCCTGAGTCACCATTACTTAGACATGAGCCCCTTCTGCCTCCATCCTCTTCTCCAGAGTCACAGAACTACTTCCTTTCCCCTCTGAGAATGGCACTGCTCTTCCCCGCCGAGGAAGAGAACTACCCCTGCCCCTTACATTCAGGACAGGCACAAAACACATTAGCTACACATCCTTATGATCTGCGAACCGAACCAGGGCCCTGGTACGGAATGCCATGGATGCAACTCCACATGCCATTCCCTACGCATTGGCCATACTGGGATCCGTGGGCCATGTACAGATCACAGTTTGGGAATCCTCCCGTAGAGTAAAGCTGGAGGCATACACATTCGCCATCCCCATCCGTCTCTTGACCACCAGAGACCAAGACACTCCCAATAGCAGACATGGAAGAAAAACAGGAGGAGGAGGTTATACTGCTACTCCTTTTCTTACTTCCCACTCCCTACATCAGCAGACGACTTTAAACACTTTCAGGAGCTGTTTTGCAGGATAGCAGACTCCCTCCAGGTTCCTTTGGAGGAAGTGAAAGAATAGCAGCACAAACTGCTCGACATCCTGCATGTATCTTCATCGTCCAAAATAGCCCTCCCTGTCAATGAGGCCGTCTCAACCTGGCCGAGGTGCTCTGGCAGACCCCAGCATTCATCCCACCAACCTACAAGCGGGCAAACAAGAAATATTACGCCCCCACTAAGGACATGGAATTTCTTTTTGTCACCCCACTCTAAATACCCTAGTTTTCAATGCTGTGCACAAAAAGGGACACGCCTTATGACTAGGATTGGAAGCGACTGCACTAAGGGCTGTTGATTAATCACAGTTAACTCATGTGATTAACTCAACAAAAAATTAATCGTTATTAATCACAGGTTTAATCGCGCTGTTCAACAATAAAATATCAATTGAAATTTATTAAATATTTTGGATGTTTTTTCTATGTTTTCAAATATATTGATTTTGATTACAACAGAGTATACAAAGTAGACAGTGCTCCTTTTATATTGTTGTTTTTTTATTACAAATATTTGCACTATAAAAATGGCAAACAAAAGAAATAGTATTTTTCAGTTCACCTCATACAAGTATTGTAATGCAAACTCTTTATGGTGAAAGTTCAACTTAAAAACGTAGATTTTTTTTTTTGTTTGTTACGTAACTGCACTCAAACAAAACAATGGAAAACTTTTGAGCCTACGGCAAACAAGTTTGTTTACATTTATGGGAGATAATGCTGCCCGCTTCTTGTTTGCAGTGTCACCTGAAAGTGAGAACATGCATTCACGTAGCACTTTTGTAGCTGGCATTGCAAGGTATTTTTCGTGCCAGATATGCTAAACATTCATATGCCCCTTCATGCTTTGGCCATCATTCCAGAGGACATGCTTCCATGCTGCTGATGCTCGTTAAAAAAATGTGTTAATTAAATTTGTGGCTGAACTCTTTGGAGGAGAATTGTATGTCTCCTGCTCTGTTTTACCTGCATTCTACGATATATTTCATGTTATATTAGTCTTGAATGTTGACCCAGCGCATGTTGTTCTTTTAAGAACACTTTCACTGCAAATTTGACAAAATGCAAGAAGGTACCAATGTGAGGTTTAAGAATCTGTAGTGCCTTCCAAAATCTGAGGGACAAGGTGGAGAGATGCTTTCAGGAGTCTTAAAAGAGCAACACTATGATGCGTAAACTACAGAACTTGAACCACCAAAAAAGAAAATCAGTTTTTTGCTGGTGGCATTTGACTCAGATGATGAAAATGAACATGCATCAGTCGGTACTGCTTTGGATGGTTATCAAGCAGAACCCGTTATCAGCATGGACGCATGTCCTTTGGAATGGTGGTTGAAGCATGAAGGGACGTATGAATCTTTAGTGCATCTGGTACATAAATATTTTGCCACGCCAGCTACAACAGTGCCACACGACGCCTGTTCTCACTTTCAGGTAATATCGTAAACAAGAAGCAGGCAGCATTATCTTCTGCAAACGTAAAGAAACTTGTTTGTCTTAGCAATTGGCTGAACAAGTAGCAGCACTGAGTGGACTTGTAGGCTCTAAAGTTTTACATTGCTTTATTTTTGAATGCAGTGTTTTTTTGTACATAATTCTACATTTGTAAGTTCAACTTTGATAATCAAAGAGATTGCACTACAGTACTTGTATTAGGTGAACTGAAAAATACTATTACTTTGGTTTTTTAGAGTGCAAATAAAAAATAGTGGGCACTGAATACTTTGTATTCTGTGTTGTAATTGAAATCAATATATATGAAAATGTAGAAAACATCCAAAACTGTTTTAATAAATAGCATTCTATAATTATTTAACAGCGTATTAATCATGTGATTAATCACGATTAATTTTTTAAGTCTCTTGAGAGCCCTAGAATGTACCTATTCGGCTGCAAGGCTTATTCATCTGCCTTGCTCCAATTCTGCATCTCCAACTATGAGGCTCTCTTGGCCAAATACAATTATGTTAATTATTCCAAGATACAGTAGAGCTGCAGAGTTACAAACAACTCTGGAATGGAGGTTGTTTGTAACTGTGAAATATTTGACAGGTTTCAGAGTAGCAGCCTTGTTAGTCTGTATCCGCAAAAAGAAAAGGAGGACTTGTGGCACCTTAGAGACTAACCAATTTATTTGAGCATAAGCTTTCGTGAGCTACAGCTCACTTAATTGGATGCATGCACATCCCAATACACCCTGCTCACAGACCATTCTTCTGATTCGTCCTGGGGACCAATCGCTATTGATACAAAGTACTGCCCTTGGGACTTTCTGCAGCCCCCTTAGTGTTCTTCAAAGTCGCGGTGATAGTGGCCGCCTACCTGTGCAAACAGGACATCATCATATTTCCATACTTAGACACCTGTCTCCTCAAGGCCTCATCTGAACCTGATGCCTTTCATACCAATAGACCTTTTCTCAAGCCTTGGCCTTTGCATAAGCCTGGAGAAATCTACGGTGACACCGGTGCAACACCTGGAATTTATTGGGGCATAGTTGGACGCCATAAAAGCCAGATGCTTCCTCCTGCCTCACAGATTTTCATCAGTAGTCGATCTCGTATCCACAGTGAGAACTTGCCCTCAGATCTCAGCCAAGACATGTCTCCAGGTACTCAGCCACATGGCAGCAGCCACTTTTGATAGTAAACTATGCAAGGTTACACATGCACTGTCTGCAAGCATGGCCACGTACATTGTATGTACCTCACAGACACAGCCTTCACAAGCTTCTAACCATGCCTATCAAGGTCAAGAACTCACTACTTTGGTGCACACAACTCAAAAACATTTGCTTTGGGGTCCCGTTCTGTCAACAAGCATCATCCAAAGCAGAGCAAGGTCCCACTTCCTATGCTCTGAAACACTGAAATTATGGAACGGTCATATCCAACACGACATCAGCATCTTAGCTGCATACCTCCCTGGACACCAGAGCACCACAGCGGATTCACTTTGCATGAGAGTCTCCCAAGACCACAAGTGGGAGCTGGATACATGGGCCCTTCATCTTCAGTCACTAGGGATTTTCCACCATAGATCTCTGCTACAGCGGAGAATGCCCAGTGTTCTCAGTTTTGCTCAAGACCAGGCCTAAGCCATGGATTCCTGGGCGATTCATTCCTCCTCACATGGGATGTGCCGCTGTTCTAGGCCTTTCCTTCCTTTTTCCTTCTGTTTAGAGTACTCCAAAAGATCCAAAAGGATTGAGCTCAAGTCATCCTTATAACTCCAACATGACCATGACAGATTTGGTAGACTTAACTTATTTGCATGACTTTATGCCTTCCAATCACTCTGCAACAGACTCCACAACTCCTCTTACAGGATGCAGGTTGAATCCTCCATCCCAATCCACAGCTACTCCACCTGAAGGCATGGCTCCTCCTCCATGGTTCCAGGATTTGGAGATGACCTGTTCAGAGGCAGTTAAACAAGTGCTCTTGAATGGCAGATGTGAGACAACTAGTCACGCTTATCTCCAAAAATGGACTTAGATTCCAATCCTGGTGTGCCACCAATTATGTCAAGGCAGTGAGTGCTCCATTATCACTCATCTTGGACTACATTTTACACCTTAAAAGATCAGGGTTATCCGTCAGCTCCATTTGTGTACGCTTGGCTGCCATTATGGCCTTTCCTCCCAGTGTAGACAGCCGCTCCTTGTTCATTCACCCACTCATAAAAATATTCCTGAAAGGCCTCCAAAATTTTTACTCTCACATACGTGATCCTACTCCAGCTCTTCTTATGTTCTCTTAATAGACCACCATTCAAACCAGTGGTGATGTGCTCTTATGTTCACTTATCCACAAAAACAGTATTTCTTATCGCTATCACCTCTGCCTGTCAGCTCGGTGAAATTGGTGCACTTGTGGCATACCCCTTGCACATGATTTTTCATAAAGACAAAGTTACGTTATGACAACATCCCAAATTTTTACCCAACATACAATCCTTTTTCTACCTAAACCAACCTATCCACCTTTTCTGCTTCTTTCTAAAACTACACAGCAAACAGGAGGAAGTGGCATTACATACCCTGGAGATCAGACAAGCATTAGCCCTTTATTTGGACAGAACTAAGCCTTTCAGATGGTCACCACGCTTATTCTTATCAACGACCAAAAGATCAAAGGTGCAACTGTTTCTAAGCAACGCCTTTCCAAGTGGATCTCACAGTATATACACCTGTCCTACCAACTATACAATTGACAGCCGCTTCCTGAAACTAGAGCACATTTCACCCGCTCTCTTCCCACCTCGATTGCCGTTCTCAACAATGTCCCAATTGCTGACATTTGCAAAGTGGCCACATGGGCATCCATGGACGCTTCTAGCCATCACTATGCAGTTACTCATGACACAGTATCAGATGCGCTACTCAGACACACTGTCCTATCATCTACAGTAAATGCTGCTCTGAAGCTCCAGCCTTCCAACTAGGGGTACTCCTTTATAGTCACTTACAATGGAGCACCCATAGGAACATCACTTGAAGATGAAACGAAGGTTACTCACCCTGTGCAGTAACTGAGGTTCTTTGAGATATGTGTCCATCTGGGTGCTCCACTACTCATCCTCCTCCCCTCTTCTTCAGAGCTGAAAGATAAGCTCTCTGGTAGAGAAAGAACTGGTGGGGGGTTGGACTACCTAGCGCTATATATACATGCCACTCATGGGGAAAGATGGGGAGATGCACATGTGCAGTCCAATGGGCACTGCTGATGAAGATCTCCAATCCCAGGGGGCACTGCTGCATCTACAGCAGTATCTCGAAGAACCTCAGTTATTGCACAGGGTGAGTACCCTTCTCTTCCTCCAGCTACTTTCTGTAAGCTGTTCTTCGCTCTTGTGATCTTAGTGTTTCTAGATGTGCTTTTCCATGATTTTCTTTTTTTAATTAAACTTTATTTCAGTCTCTCAGTATGATGGGTATTGCTGTTAGCATTGCCATTTGGTACCAAAAGGATGGTTGATAAGGTAACTGGCTGTAAATGGTGCCCTTTGTGTAATGGAAAGATGTCCAAGGTGGGCCTGCATACAGATTCTTCATCTGTCACAGAGTGGCTCTTTTTCAACCACTTTCAGCTGGAGAGCTCAAAAGAACTGAGTATCTAGTCTCTGGTCCTTCCTGAGGGAGAAAATCCTCAGACTATCTCAAGCAGACTTGCCCTTGGAGAAGGTGGTTTTGTTCCTTTATGCGCTAAAGTAAACAAAAGTTGGAATTCATTAAGATCTCAGATCCAAATGAAACAATCCGGTCAATTAAAGCACCTCAGACTGTGAAAAGAGTAACAACTATCATTCTTTTGAGTCATAAATTGACCATGAGTCTGATATTTTCTGAGATTTGTTATGTCCACACACCAATAGTGCTGAGGAAAATGATGGTGTACAGCAAATCTTGTTGTTGTTCCCAGTCTCCTCTCTTCATATGAAATACAAAAGAGAGCTTTTTTACATGGGCTGGGCCTGTTTTATGTTGTTCAGATTCAGTGACAACAACCAAACTCTCACTTCCTTTCTTTAGTTCCATCACTCTTTATTACAATTATAATTCATATTCAGTTCTGTAGTAGACTCCAGGGTTTTCTAATATGTTTTTATTTTTTATTTTTAGTAGCTCAGTTTTAGTACTAAATAAATCTTTTTCTTCTAATTTCTTCAGTCGGCGTGGTACAAGCCTAATGGAAGATGATGAGGAGCCGATTGTTGAAGATGTGATGATGTCATCAGAAGGGCGAATCGAAGACCTAAATGAAGGCATGGATTTTGACACCATGGACATAGACTTGGTAAGAAAATTTTGATTTTTTTTTTTTAATTTAAGCCTGCTATTATTTCAACACTAGTTAAAGCCAGTGATTCTTCTTAAATAAACTTATTTTCTTTGCATCACAGAGCAATTAGTGGTCATGTTTTTTAAAAAAAAACCTGAAGGTCGTTTTAACAGTTTTGGCAGGTGGGTTTTTTGTTTGTTTTTTTTTAATGTAAAGATATTAGCAGCACAGTTCCTTTTTTATTATTCAAAGTTCCTCTTCACGTTGCGGTTCCTGTGGGTATTCAGTATGGAGAGCACAGACATTCCTAGTGGCCAGGACCAGAAACTCTTCAATGACAGTGTCTGTTGGTCTGCCCCTACACCTTCTCATGCTCTCAACTGAGGGCCTTAAGGGTGAAATAGACTGCCTCTCCAGTTCCCTTTTCTACCACTTACAGTGTGGGACAGAATTTCCAGGGTCTGTTTCTCCTCTTTAGTGTTCTCCTTCATCATACCTGTAAATATAAATAGTGGTTAAACTTTTGGATATTGAGTTGGCGATAATGTGGGTCCCTTTCACCCCCCCACCCCCCGTAGTTCCTTCACTGTTTCAGGCACCTATTATGTCCAAAGTTCCAGGCTTCAAGCCTTGAGTGGAATGTCCCCAGATTATCCTGGTGAGTAACCTGCACAAGACCATCAGTATTGTCTCGGAGAAGCAAACATTCCTTCGAAATGTGGCATCTTCTGTGTTTTCCTTCCGTGTACCAGACAATCTCATGAGTTCAGGCTCCTGAGGTACCTTATAGAGATCTCCATGAGGCCCTGCCTGAGCCCTTCCTCCCCACATCAACCCATCTGGAGCCTCTGGGCAGCCCTCCATACCCTCTGCACCTGCTCTGAATGGATTGGAGTCCTTCAGCAAGCATAAGGACTCCATGCAGCAGAAGCATGGGGAAGATAAGGACACAATCCCTGCAAGAAGAGGGACATATTTCTTAAATCCTCTAAAAAGAGGTCTTCCTTGACTCTTCCACCTGCACCATCCACTTGAACCAGAGGCTCCACTGGAACAGTCTATGAAGGAGGAATAGCTACTAACATCAGATCCACCAGCAGTGCTTTCTTTGTCCTCTCCAGATGAGGGAGTATCACCAGCGTCTCTATCACTAATGGACAACTTTAAGCAGTACCAGGACCGTCTCAGGAGAATCAGACACTTGTCAGGTTCTGCTAGAGGAGGTCCAAGATCTGACCCAGGAGTTCCTAGACATACTCCTGGCTGTGACTCTCTCCAGAGTGGTTTGGAACACCCCTGCCACATGTGACCCAACCCCAAAGAGGACTGAGAAACAATAGTTTGTTTCCCCCAAGGCAGCAGAATACTTGTTCTCAGCTGAATCCAAACTCCTTGGTGGTCCAGGCTGTCACAGACCAAAGCCAGCTACACCAGCCCAAGTCCACTCCCCTGGACAAAGATGCAAAGCAGCTCGCCCTTTTCAGAGTAAGATTTTTCTCATTGAACAGTTTAGCATTCCAGATAGCAAATTACCATATGTTGATGTCCAGATATGACAACTTGAATTAAACAAGCTATTTGACTTTGTGAACAAACTGCCTCTGGAATATAGGCCTCACTTCCAGGCCATCCTGGATGATGGAATCCCTTGATATACTGGACACAGCATCACATTCCTTTGCTATTTCGGTAGTCATGAGAGGGGTTTATGGCTTCAGGGTTCCCAGAGCAGTCCAAACTACCATTGAGGACCTTCCCTTTGAGGGTAGCAATCTCTTTAGCCACATTTAACAACATTTTCAATACACAGTGCTCCCTGTTGGCCTCTCAGTAGCCCCAAGGGTCTTTACAAAATGCTTGCAGTTGTGGCCGCTTACCTTCGCAGGCAAGGTGGACCAATATTTTCCTTTCTGAATGATTGGCTGTTCATAGTCAGCCGTGCTAGGAAGTACGCAGCAACCACTGCTGCACTTCAAATCGTCCTTGGGACACCAAGTAAATTTAATGACAGGTTTCAGAGTAGCAGCCCTGTTAATCTGTATCCGCAGGAAGAACAGGAGTACTTGTGGCACCTTAGAGACTGACCAGTTTATTTGAGCATTAGCTTTCGTGGGTTACAGCCCACTTCATCAGATGTTATAATTCTTGACATCTGATTTGTGTCCATTTATTTTTTTACGTAGAGACTGTGCGTTACATGTCCCTCTGCCATGTACGTTGGCCAAACCGGACAGTCTCTACATAAAATAATAATGGACACAAATCAGATGTCAAGAATTATAACATTCAAAAACCAGTCAGAGAAAACTTGAATCTCTCTGGTCACTCGATTACAGACCTAAAAGTCGCAATATCACAACAAAAAAACTTCCAAAACAGACTCCAGCGAGAGACTGCTGAATTGGAATTAATTTGCAAACTGGACACCATTAAATTAAGGCTTGAATAAAGACTGGGAGTGGATGGGTCATTACACAAAGTAAACCTATTTCCCCTTGTTTATTTTTCCCCCCTATGGTTCCTCTTCAACTGCTGGAAATGGCCCATCTTGATTATCACTACAAAAGGTTTTTTGTTTTCTCTCCTGCTGGTAATAGCTCACCTTAACTGATCACTCTCATTATAGTGTGTATGGTAACATCCATTGTTTCATGTTCTCTATGTATATAAAATCTTCCTACTGTATTTTCCACTGCATGCATCCAATGAAGTGGGCTGTAGCCCACGAAAGCTTATGCTCAGATAAATTAGTTAGTCTCTAATGTGTCACAAGTACTCCTGTTCTTTTTTTATTTTCAAGTAAATTTAATATCCACATAAACCATACAGTTCATCGGGGCAGCTCCTATTTATTTCAGGACTGATTCCGTGCCAGGAGGAATCTCATTGGCTGCCTCATCTCAGCCCTCAGATTACAGTCTGATCCTGCTTAGTCCTGTTAGGCCACAAGGCAGCGTGCGCCTGTGTCATCCCATGCAAATGGCTGCACTTATGACACCTTCAAATCTGGCTACAGATTGTCTATGCCCAGAACAGTGATCCTTTGGACAAGAAAGTTTATTTTCCACAGGGCATGTTGACATTGCTCGCTTGATGGGAAAACTGTGTGTGTGTGTGTGTGTGTGTGTGTGTGTGTGTGTGGCTTTTGTTCCCACATGATCTACAAAGACACTCATCATGGATGCTTCCCTACTGGGATAGGGAGTGCATCTCGACAATGAGATAGCCCAAGTTTCCTGGTCCCCATACCAATCCAGACTACTAATCAACCTATTTGCGCTTTGGGCGGTTCACAAAGCATGCAAGACATTTCTAGCCGTTTTTTGGATCTCATGCATGCAGGTCAAGAACAGACAATAGCATCCCCATCTACTATATGAAGAAGCAGGGAGGAGCGAGACCTACCCCACTCTGCAGAGAAGCAGTCTAGCCCTGGAATTGGTGCATCAGGCATCAGATCACACTCCTGGCAGCACATGTTCCAGGGGTAATGAATTTCCTGTCAGACAGCCCCAGCAGGCATTTCCATACAGATCACGAGTGGGAACTCTATCAATTTATAGTGCAACACATCTTTCAGTAGTAGGGCAGGAGAAGGGGGGAGGGGGAGTCTCATCTTGGGATCTTTTTTGCAACTAACAGAACAAGGAGCACCCAGCACACTGCTCCCACACTACCCAAGACCTCAACTCCAGATGGGCCATCTTCCTGGTGGAATGGTCAGATCCACTGATGTATGCCTTCACTCCCATTCCCCTGTTGCCTCTTGTACTCAGGAACATTGAGCTCAACTGGGCAACAGCGATCCTGATAATTTTTTGGTAGCCAAAGCATTTCTGCTTCACCACCATCCTACAGCTCTCTTCCCCATATGTGCATCCACCTACAACCATTCCTGAACCTGCTGTCCCAGAACAGGGCCAGGATGAATCACCCCAACTCAGCTTCCCTGCATCTGGTATGTTTTTGGATGGACAGTGAAAACAGAGAGCATGCTTGAGGAGACCCTTTGTGGGGAAACACTGTTCCGCTAAATGGCACCAATTCTCCCTTTGACACCAGCAGCACCACTTACTTCTGGAGGCATCGGGAATCCTCCTCAGACTGGAATATCTTTTTTTTCACTGCAGAAGTCTTGTCTCTTGACTCCATATAGGTACATTTGGCAGCTATCAATGTTTTCCCTCCCCTAGAGGACTGCTTGGTCTTTATCCATCCCACTACTGCAAAGGTTCTGAAGGGCATCGTAGGGACATTCCCTACAGTTTTAAAACTGGATCCTACCTGGGATCTGAACCTGGTCCTTTCTTCTCTTCTGAGACCACTGTTGGAACCAATAGCCTCCTGTTTCCTCCTGTACTCCTTCTTGATGGCAGTTATTTCTGGTAGAAGGGTTGGGGAGCTTGGGGCCCTTGTTGCAGAACCACCTTACACGGTTTTTCACAAGGGCAGGGTTTCTTTGCAACTACAAAGTTCATATCTAAAGTGCATTCCGGGTTTCCCCTTAACCAGAATTTTCACCTTCTGGTATTTTACCCTACATCTCACAACAGTTTGGAGAAGACAAGACTCCCTTCCCCAGATGTGTGCAGGGCTCTAGTCTTCTACTTGCACAGAACTGGCACCCTTTCAGAAGTCTACAAGGTTGTTCACTAATGTTGCTGAAAGAATAAAGGGGCTCCCAAAGGCTCCATGGATTTCCTATGGATTTCCATAGCATGCCCGTTGCTATAATCTTATGAAAACCCCATCTCCTCAAACTGTTGGGGCCCATTTTATGAGAGCCCAATTAGCATTGGTAGCCTTCTTACAGGGAATATCCCCCTTGGAAATATATAGAGCAGCTACATGTGGTTTCATACACACCTTCACCAGGCATACTATTGTTCAAATTTCGGCTGGAGACGCCTCCTTTTGTACAGCATACTTCCTCATACCTTCCTCCTCAATGAGCACTGCTTGGGGGTCACCAGCAGTGAATATCCATAGGGACCAGCAGGTGAAGAAGAAAGGAAAGTTACTTAACAGTAGCTGGAGTTGTCCGAGATGTGTGGTCCCTGTGGTTAGTCACAACCCACCCTACTTCTCCTCTGCTAGGGTCATCTTGTGATTCATGATAGTCCAGAACTAGTGAAGTGGTTGGTCCATGCAACCCTTTATGTCCTGGGTTGGGAGCATGAGGAAGTGGAGACGCGAACCAACAGATGTTGCTGTTGAAGACTTTCCAATCCTGGGCGCACACAGTGCATGCGCACCCCAGTGTGATGACCCATAGGGACCATGCCTCTCCAAGAATTCCAGTTAAAGTAACCTTTTATTTCTTGAAGTTTATTTTGTTGAGTTTGCATATGTTTTAAAATAATACTTGGCACTTAATATACTACTTGTTCAAACAGTCATACAAAAAGTAAAAAAGAAAGTTATGCAGGAATAAAAATTAGTTTTTATCAAAGAATACATTTTTACCCTTTTAAAGTATGAATATCATCTGTGCTCAAAATAAGTGTTTCTTTTTTTTCCCTGTACCTTTAACGTAACTTACTATTAACATTTTGGTGACAGTTTGTTTGCTTGCTTTTTTTTTAGCCACCATCAAAGAACAGGAGAGAGAGAACGGAGCTAAAACCAGATTTCTTTGACCCTGCTTCAATCATGGACGAATCAGTAGGTTTAGTCAAAAGAGGGGGGAACTAAAAAGAATTTTTATTGTAAGATTAAATATATAATAAAACTGGATGTGTAGTTGGAAAGGAATACCCAAGATTGTGGCAACTTAATCAAATACTAAGGACTACTTTGTGATTATTTTGACAAAACTATGTAATATAAGATATTTCATATGATATTGGTAGTGGCTTTTTTTCATCACAGGAAAAGTAATTAATGTGAACAATATTCTTGAATTTCTAAGTAAGGATAATAAATACCACACACTGTTGATACTAAGGTATTTCCAAATTTCTGATTTTCCATGTTCTGAGTGTAATTCCCTATGGTTAAGTCAAAAACAAAATGAAAAGAGGCCACTTACTAATGTGGAAAGTATATATTATCTACTGTGTGACTGGACTCTAAGGCAAAGATCCCTGTTCTGGCTGAATGAGTCATTCAGGTAATTTCACAGCCAGTTCTCAGCAGTGGTTGGCTGGGGGTCTCCTCACCAATCAAAATATGTATCCCTTACATCGTTTGTGCTACATAGGTTACAGAATTTAAATATGGGAGAAATGTTTAAATATGCAAAGAGAAAAGGAGAACTTGTGGCACCTTAGAAACTCTAAGGTGCCACAAGTCCTCCTTTTCTCTTTGCAGATACAGACTAACACGGCTGCTACTCTGAAACATGTTTAAATACGTTTCCCCTATTATCTGTAGTGGGCAGAGGCATTCTCTTTTTCTTATTGAAAGCGTTAGCTGCACAGGCCACTAAAGCCTGTGATTCCTACTTGAACAACTATTTTTCCCTTCCCTCACCCACTTTCTCTGCTGTCTCCAGCCTCCATACAAACTTGTCGTCATAGGTCAACAGGCTGAACCAGGAACCTTTAATCCAGCTCCTTTTATCAGGAACGTCCAGTTAAAAGTAGCCTGGTTACTTCTCTAATGCTGCTGAGCACAGTGGCTGGGAAGGGGAAATGGCAGTTTTCCTTTGAAGTCCTGCTGCTGTCTGGATGGAAGGCAGCAGAAATGGGGAGAAAAATTCTGAAAGCAAACAGCTGTAAACATCCTTTTCCCTTCTCTCTCAGAACCAGCTGTCATTTTTAGCCATTTTCAGCGTTCTCTTAGTATTACAAAATGACATTGAGAATAACAAGCTGCAGCACCCAAACAGCCAGGCTCTGGTAGGAAAGGGGGGAAACAGGAGATGTTCTGTGGGTCCAAGAAACCTTCGTGGGGGCATGAGGAAGAAAAACAAAATTAGGAAAAAATCATTTGACATACATATAGTCAAAATTATAAAGGGGCGGGGTTTATTTCGTGGAAGGACACATAATATAAATTCCATTATTTTTTTTTTAAGTTTTATATAAGTTCCATTAAGTTTTAAACCCCCACCTTCCCAAGCCGCCCGCCCCAAAGCCATCCATTTATCTGGCTCACATACATACCATATTAGCAGGCATGTTCTGTTAGCAGGAAGTCATACAAGGATTTGTACTACGTAGGCTTTTTTAATAGGATTTTTGTGCTCTCCTCAGATAACACCTGTGGGGAACACCAACCACCTACTAAGCTTTATTTCAAATGTAAAATATAATGCGTTTCCATTAATTGTAGGTAGTGGAACTGTTGTAAACATCTTTTTCATCTTACTAAAATGTTAATGGTGTTCAGACCAGTCACCAATTTCATCTGACACAGGGTTTGTTCCTCTGAATCCAGGGCCATTATACATTTCCAGTCTGATGGTTCTGACCTCAAACCTTAAATCATAGCTTACATCTTTACCATAGGCTCACTTCTGTTCCTTCGCTGCCACCTGCCCCATCCTTTTACCCCATTCCTACTAAAACACTCACACAGAGCATATACTTTTGCCTGGGATTTTCACCTTAAATAGAGCTTAAATTTAAAGATGCATCTATACTAGCAGTTTATCAGCATTACCACATGATGGCAGCAGATGATAAATTACAGTACTGCAAGTGCATGCATCCAGAGCATATTCCAAGTCTAATTCATTTCGTCATGCACATTCATTTATCTGCTTAAATTTAAAGATGAAAAATCTGTCTTGAACTACTTATTTCAAATATTTCAATGATTAATCCATATAAAAACATCATTCAGGAATTGTATCACTCAGTATTTAAAAAAACTAAGCCAGTTATGCTGTTTAATTTTATAAACACACATTCCTCCTGGGTAGGGTTTGTATAGGTTTCTTCATGGAATTGCTTGTACAGATCCCTCACTCTTGGAGTTTGTGCCCTTTGGCATAGACTCTGGACACATTAAAAAGCAGTTAGGTTATGATGGTTCTGTGTGCCTTGACACATGCACCATCTGGATCCAAAATTCAGTTTATAAAGAAGTCATGGTAGTTCCTTGCGATCTCACTTGTTTTACGGCACACACACTGTCATTGGCACCTAGGACTACTGGTTTCTTATCACAATGTATTTTTGTATGCCTTTCATAGTTTACTTCAGTTGCATGTTAATTATTAGTGCCACGGTCAACATTAAGGGTTGGTTTGATGACAGAGAGAGGAGCAGGTGCACATCAGTATTATATAAATTCTTGCTACAACACGGAATGAAGTTTGTTTTATATAGCTGCACTGCACTATGTTTTGATCCTCAAAATCCTATACAGAGCAAAGGAGGAAAACGAATGCATCTGGATATTTTTGGTTTGGGGTTGTCAGTCCTGGAACCTGCTTTTGATAGTTCAGGAAGCAGCTTGCTCTCCTTGGTGTCAAATAAGTCTGAGCAGATCCTTCATCCAGATCCAGCTTTCTTTCACTTAATCATGTGGTCTCTCTTAAGTGAGGCTTTGGTTTTATTGGATTACTTACTAGTTGTATTTTTCTGAATATGTTGCCTTCATCAGTACCCACTGTTTAATGTCTGTATCCTGGACAGCAACTGAGAGGCAAGATGTCTTCTTTATAGACACAGTCTCTGCACCAGACCATACATTCATATAGGCCATTCCATCCAAGACTAACTGCTTTTTAACAGTTCTGAAGACTGCAGAACAAGGTACTCGACTTCCATTTTGGGCCTGAGAAATTGTCATCTTCAAAGAATTCCAGATAGTTAACTCGTGGAAGAACTAGCTAATGGTAACTTGTCTAAATTCATAGAAATATGATGAAGAGCTGTGCTGTTTTTTATGATAGACATCTATTTCAATTTTTTTGAGGACCCTATAATAAATACATATGAGAAGTCTTTGTTTCCATACTACAGACTTGGTAATTTCCTCTTAATTTTTGCTAATTTTGGATTGAGGAGAGGATAGAAAATTTAAAATATATTGGAGGCATTTGTACGTGTCTTGGTGTGATGTAATCTAAGTAGTACATTCTGTGTCTTATTCTTTACATTTATGTTAGAATTTGTAGAAAAATATAAATTGACTAGCAGGCCACTTTTAATATGTACAATTTTTCTCTTTGTTTTAGGTTCTTGGGGTGTCAATGTTTTAATACCAGATCAGCAAATAAATCCGTGATGAAGTCATTTTCTAAGTGGAAGAGGAAGTTTTTAAATACAAAATTGTGGTAGATACAGTGAAATTCTGAACAGATTTTTCTCTAAGGAGAATGACATGCTTTCAAGATCAAGTGCATTGAAGGGGCAGTTTTGTTTGCCTGAAAAATGAAATGTAAAGGACAAGTAAACAGTTTGAGGATAAGCTACAGTTTTTGTTGAAAAACCAATATTTTATGTGTTAGTTTATTTCCGAATCATAAAAAGTATTCCACATTTGTTTTAATCTAACATTCTCAGAGGTGCTTGGTACAGAGTTGAGCTCCTCTTTTTATACATTTATTGGGTGTACTAAATCATGAGCTCTGCTGGGTTTGTTTACGTACATGAACTGAAATGGCAGGTGGATTGATTTTCTAGAATTGTAAAACCAGCAGAACTTTGGCATTTTAAATTAAATGCTTAAACTGCATCAAGAGAAGCTTTTTAATTAAGATAATCATGGAGAAAAGTAAACTTAAATGCAGAATGTTATCAATTTTTTCATCTAAAATATTTTTCAAATCCAAAAGTTTCATTCTGTCCTTCTCAGAACTGCCAGAAAGTAACGTAACACAGTCATGCTTGCCCCATTATCAACCCTGAAAGTTTGCTTGTCCTTTAAGAAAAATGTAATGTTGTGAAATTCCTTCCAGTAGTGCCACTGTATTTTGTCTCCAAATAAAAGAAGCTTATTGTAGTATGTTTGCAGAAAAATTCTAAACAAAAATTATACAGCTTATTAGAGTGTGGGAATAGGGATCTAAATTTTAAATAAAATTATATATATATATAAATTGGTGCTGATTTTATAATTGCGCAGTTTGTTTAGTTTTTTCTTACTTTTAAATTCCAACTTAAAATTATGAGGTTTCAGAAATATATTGAAAGTTTAACAATGTTTAAAAATAGAAAAGCATGAGAATTCATGCTTTAAAAATGATTTTTAAATTTGTATTTTATATTGTTTTATCTATCTGTCTTTGCAAGCAGTCTTCAGGTTAAAGATACTTCTAACAGGTTACAGTACATTTCCTCTGTATGTAAATTAGATTGGATAATAGAAATTCATAAACCACCCCATAATATTCTTTGAAAGCTAAGCTTTAAACTTCATTTTTTGTCCTTTCACAAATAAATTAAATCAGTTTAAAACAGAAAGTGGATCTGTGCCATTTTGACATCAACTTATTTTGCAAGGCTTAGGCAGCTAGACATCATTTTAAAGGAAATATTAACTTATATTACATATGTATATTTTTTGTCAGTTGTCTCTCAGTTCTTGAGGTATATTATTTTAATCATTCCATGCCTTAATACGCTTGCAATACAAGAATTTCCCCAAATGGGTGAACACGAAAAGGCTTCCTGTTTTTAGATTCAGAAATTAAACATTGGGCTGTGGTAGCCAAAAACCATAGATTATCTAAAGGATCATGATAAAATGTAATTATTTTACTAAGTCATGGGATAACAGTATACTCAAAACCAGATCTGCCTAACTCATTTTACATAAATATTCTCATTTCTAAAAGTACTGCCTATATTGTTTTTCACACCACTGCATTTAATAGAACTGCTGAGAGGACTGTATATATGATTTTAAACTTAAATTGATTTTTTCTTACTCTTGAACGAGTGTTTCTTTGTGAAAGCAGTTCTTACAGCTTTATGTTTTCAACCAGCTAAAATGTTTTATATATTTACCTTAACCTGTTGTCCTCCACATTCTATTGTCCTAATTGTACTGTTTTCTGATTTGTATTTATGTCTTGAGACAGTAACTTTTTGAATAAAAATAAACCTACAGTATGTTGTATGTTTGATCTTTTTAAATCGGGGGTAGGGAAGGACGTTGAAAAATAAAAGGATGTGAGTGATGCAAATGTTATGTTTATAGAAATTAAATCTTTTTCCATGTCTTTTAAGTGTTTGTCTCAGAGTTGAGATAATGTATGGAAAACTGCACTGTTTTATATTTGTAATAAATTGTACAAGTTTTTAAAATGTGAATAAAGCACTAATTGGGTTAATAATTTAAAGTAGAAAAGTTATGCAATCATGATTGTTTTAAATATTATTTAATTTGGGATAAACTTGTTATACAAATCTTTAGCAGTGTAAATACAAAGTAATCTGTTAAAGAGGGTAGTAACTGAAAATAAAATTTAAGATTTGTACAATACTCTTGTATGCCAGAAAATCAATGGCTAATTGGTTTTAACAAAAACAATCAAGTGTGACAGTAGCTACTCTGTAGCATTTCTGTTCTTAATGGTATGTCAGAGTCTTTTCCTCTACTAACTGACCTTGTCTGACATTTGTAACTGCTGTTTTTAATTCAGATACTGGACGTGGGTGAAAATGATCACATTGAGCATAATTTGGTTCCGTGAGTTGGCATGTCATTAAAGGTGATGATTTTTTTTACTGTGATCAATAGCTCAGTGCTCAGCACTCTCCATTTGTTGCACACAACATCCTGACTCCTGGTACGATAAGTAAACAATTCAAGCTTAATTGTTAAGAGAAAGAAACAGCAAGGAAAGTTAAAATGTACTAAAAATGAGCGTCAGAAAACAAACGTACACAAAGTTTTTGCTATCTTTTTTAAAAGGTCTGGTTTGGCAAGGCCTCCCTCCTTCTCTACTTGTCCTGTCGTTGCAAATAAATGGTTGTTTAAAATGTTGTTGATACATTAGTAAGAATTAGAAGTATATAATTCTGGATGTTCCCATTATTCTTATAAATGTTCTGACCTTTTCTAAATCCTGTTAAACATTTGGCCTAAATGATACCTTGTGACATCTGTGCATTTTGGAGAAGGTATTTTCATTCACTGTCAACTTCTTGTACTATGGAAGGGGGTAAATAGCACACTCTTTACCGTCTTTGTACCATTATTATTTTGTATACCTTTATCATGTCTCCTCAAAACTGAACAGTCCCAATCTTTTCAGTCCCTTTACTTATGGAAGTCCTTTTCAATTCTCTAATAATAGAGCACAAGTTTTCATAGAGCTGCCAACAGTGATTGCCAATGTCGTTTTTCACCCCCTTGAGTTTTGAGTTAATCTAGGGCCTGGTAAAGTGTATAAATTCAAATTACTCCTATCAATATGCATTACTCCATCTGCCATCATGTTACTTATTCATGTAACTTGCTAGGTCCCTCTGAAGTTTCTCGTGGTAGTCTTTGGTCATGATTTATCTAACTTTATGTCCTTTGCAGATTTTGCCACTTCACTGCTCTTCTCCCTTTTCCAGATCAGTAACAGAATGCATCGGTCCTAACCCATAACCTCAGAACACCCCATTATTAACTTTTACCCATGATGAAAATATACACATACTGTTTTATGTCTCTGAGACGGTTTCTGCTCATGACAGTAGTTTGTCTCTCACTACTACTTAGTTTCCTTAATAGCCTATTGTGAGGGACCTTGTCAAATGCTTTTTGAAAGTCCATATAATTGGCAGTCTGTTCTCCTTTTATCTTTTATTTTGTTGATGTGTCCAAAGAATTCTGATAGGTAGTGAAACTCAATTTTCTTTTGCAGAAGCTATGCTGTTTAGTCCCTACTATATTGTGATTGTGCAGGTCTTAAAATTTTATTTAATATTTGGTTTTAACAAGCTTATGTGGTACTGAAGTAAAGGCTTCCTGACATAATTCCCCAGATCACTCCTATCCCCATTTTTGGTACTGTAAACATGGCCTGGGATTATATATTTCTGGTTCTGCAGTGATATCCGCTACATACACTTATGTGTATATGTACATAAATAGTTTTTGAACAAGACAAGATAACATAAGAAAATATCTGCCATGTAGTAGTGATTTATATCACAAGAACAAAGGCACAACTCATGCTAACTTGTCAACTCGTCTTTTTTTCCCTCATCTCTCTTCCTCCAGTTCCCACCTTGGTGAGCCTTACATGCGTCTTGTTTCTTTGATTACTTAAATTCCTGAGTTTTCCCTGACTGAAAAATCCTGGCATCCTTTTTTTTTTTTTTTTTTTTTTTAGAGTGGACCTTTTTGAAACTAACTTTGTATGTGTTTACTTTCCTATTTAAATAGGTTTAATTGCATATTCTGCTTTTCATAAGTACTATACACTTCTGAAAATCAGGCAACTTTTACAAGTCTTTAAATACAGCTATAGTTTCTTATACCAAGCGACTGATTATTATGATAGGATTATTTTCATTGAATGGGTTTTGGATTAGGCTTTATGTTTGAAAATGTTGGCCATTGTTTTTAAGTAAGTCCATGTCTGCATTTCTTTCGGGATGTGATTACGGATGTCCCAAAACTAACTCTGAAAGCATAATCAGAGTTTGATTTTAATAATTTCACTTTACAATAGAGCTGATTTTTGACAGAAAAACCACGAAGGGGAAAAATCAACAATTTGTTTATATAACTAGCTTTATAAACAATGAAAACCATGTTACAAAGATTGAAAAATGAAATCCGAGTATTGGATAAGTGGCAATCAGTCAGAATTCTGTAGTTAACTCACATCCCTCAAAAAATTCACCCTTTAAAGAAAAATCGTATTAAGTCTGTCAAAATGGGAGTTATAGGTCAATTAAAAAAATAGAACTGGAAATAATTATATATCAGGGTACATGGCATGTAAAATTCAAAATGACATAGAGCCTCGATGCTCCAATAGTTCCTCTTCTCAGCTGAGGAATAAAGTGTTGAAATGCAGTCACCACTGCATGAAAAACAAATACAAATTAAAGATATAAAACAAAATGATTGGGAGAAACTGAATCACTAACTTATGCTGCCAAAGGCAGAATTTCTGGTCAACCTGAAATGGAGGACCGTGCTTAGTCCTCAAGTTTCCAGCAACACCAATGGAGTTTTTGGAATTCTGTAGGTAAGAGGAGTAGCCCATTTGTTAAGAGAAAATTACCAGGTAAGAAATTTTCCATTCACCTATCCTAAGTAATGTCATTAGCTGAGAAATTTCTGTCGACACTAGCAATGTTATAATTGAGCTGGCAAAACTAAAGGAGATGACTGGTTTTTTTCCTTTAATCTGGCTTCCCATTACAATTGGGGATGCTGCTCGATCTACTGGGACTCAGCCCTGGTATAAATTTAGTACATCTGTCAGAGGTACAGTAGGGTAGAGGTTTCTTTAGAATTGATAAGAATGCTCTGCTATGGTTTCATCAATAGATGTTTCTCTTTGGTTGACTCAGAGCTTTGGAGTGACTGGGCATCATCTCAGTTAACTGGTCTGTCTGTCCATTGACCTAGATGTTCTAGAGAGTACTTCAGCATGTTGAAAACTTAGCAAGAACTTTCATATGGAACTAGAAAAGGAGTACTTGTGGCACCTTAGAGACTAACCAATTTATTTGAGCATAAGCTTTCATGAGCTACAGCTCACTTCATCAGATGCATACTGTGGAAAATACAGAAAATGTTTTTATACACACAGACCATGAAAAAATGGGTGTCTATCATTACAAAAGGTTTTCTCTCCCCCACCCCACTCTCCTGCTGGTAATAGCTTATCTAAAGTGATCACTCTCCTTACAATGTGTATGATAATCAAGGTGGGTCATTTCCAGCGCAAATCCAGGGTTTAACAAGAACGTCTGAGGAACAGTGGGGGGGAGGGGGGCACGGAGGAATAAACAAGGGGAAATAGGTTACTTTTTATAATGAATCAACCATTCCCAGTCTCTATTCAAGCCTAAGTTAATTGTATCCAATTTGCAAATTAATTCCAATTCAGCACTCTCTCATTGGAGTCTGTTTTCTAAGTTTTTTTGTTGAAGGATAGTCACTTTGAGATCAGAAATCGAGTGACCAGAGAGATTGAAGTGTTCTCCGACTGGTTTATGAATGTTATAATTCTTCACATCTGATTTGTGTCCATTTATTCTTTTACATAGAGACTGTCCAGTTTGCCCAATGTACATGGCAGAGGGGCACTGCTGGCACATGATGGCATATATCACATTGGTAGATGTGCAGGTGAACGAGCCTCTGATAGTGTGGCTGATGTTATTAGGCCCTATGATGGTGTCCCCTGAATAGATATGTGGGCACAGTTGGCAACGGGCTTTGTTGCAAGGATAGGTTTCTGGGTTGGTGGTTCTGTTGTATGGTATGTGGTTGCTGGTTAGTATTCGCCTCAGGTTGGGGGGGCTGTCTGTAGGCAAGGACTGGCCTGTCTCCCAAGATTTGTGAGAGTGTTGGGTCGTTCTTCAGGATAGGTTGTAGATCCTTGATAATGCGTTGGAGGGGTTTTAGTTGGGGGCTGAAGGTGACGGCTAGTGGCGTTCTGTTATTTTCTTTGTTAGGCCTGTCCTGTAGTAGGTGACTTCTGGGAACTCTTCTGGCTCTATCAATCTGTTTCTTCACTTCCGCAGGTGGGTATTGTAGTTGTAAGAATGCTTGATAGAGATCTTGTAGGTGTTTGTCTCTGTCTGAGGGGTTGGAGCAAATGCGGTTGTATCGCAGAGCTTGGCTGTAGACAATGGATCGTGTGGTGTGGTCAGGGTGAAAGCTGGAGGCATGTAGGTAAGAATAGTGGTCAGTAGGTTTCCGGTATAGGGCGGTGTTTATGTGACCATCGTTTATTAGCACTGTAGTGTCCAGGAAGTGGCTCTCTTGTGTGGACTGGACCAGGCTGAGGTTGATGTGGGATGGAAATTGTTGAAATCATGGTGGAATTCCTCAAGGGTGTCTTTTCCAGGGGTCCAGATGATGAAGATGTCGTCAATATAGTGCAAGTAGAGTAGGGGCGTTAGGGGACGAGAGCTGAGGAAGCGTTGTTCTAAGTCAGCCATAAAAATGTTGGCATACTGTGGGGCCATGCAGGTACCCATAGCAGTGCCGCTGATTCCACCATGATTTCAACAATTTCCATCCCACCATCAATCTCAGCCTGGTCCAGTCCACACAAGAGATCCACTTCCTGGATCCACTTTCCTGGAGATCCACTTCCAGGCCTAACAAAGAAAATAACAGAACGCCACTAGCCGTCACCTTCAGCTCCCAACTAAAACCCCTCCAACGCATTGTCAAGGATCTACAACCTATCCTGAAGGATGACCCAACACTCTCACAAATCTTGGGAGACAGGCCAGTCCTTGCCTACAGACAGCCCCCCAACCTGAGGCGAATACTCACCAGCAACCACATACCACCAACCCAGGAACCTATCCTTGCAACAAAGCCCGTTGCCAACTGTGCCCACATATCTATTCAGGGGACACCATCACAGGGCCTAATCACAGCCACACTATCAGAGGCTCGTTCACCTGCACATCTACCAATGTGATATATGCCATCATGTGCCAGCAGTGCCCCTCTGCCACGTACATTGGGCAAACTGGACAGTCTCTATGTAAAAGAATAAATGGACACAAATCAGATGTGAAGAATTATAACATTCATAAACCAGTCGGAGAACACTTCAATCTCTCTGGTCACTCGATTTCTGATCTCAAAGTGACTATCCTTCAAGAAAAAAACTTAGAAAACAGACTTCAACGAGAGACTGCTGAATTGGAATTAATTTGCAAATTGGATACAATTAACTTAGGTTTGAATAGAGACTGGGAATGGTTGATTCATTATAAAAAGTAACCTATTTCCCCTTGTTTATTCCTCTCCCCCCCACCCTCCCCACCACTGTTCCTCAGACGTTCTTGTTAAACCCTGGATTTGCGCTGGAAATGGCCCACCTTGATTATCATACACATTGTAAGGAGAGGTTTCAGAGTAACAGCCGTGTTAGTCTGTATTTGTAAAAAGAAAAGGAGTACTTGTGGCACCTTAGAGACTAACCAGTTTATTTGAGCATGAGCTTTCGTGAGCTACAGCTCACTTCATCGGATGCATAGCTATGCATCCGATGAAGTGAGCTGTAGCTCACGAAAGCTCATGCTCAAATAAACTGGTTAGTCTCCATTGTAAGGAGAGTGATCACTTTAGATAAGCTATTACCAGCAGGAGAGTGGGGTGGGGGGAGAGAAAACCTTTTGTAGTGATAAACACCCATTGTTTCATGGTCTGTGTGTATAAAAACATCTTCTGTATTTTCCACAGTATGCATCCGATGAGGTGAGCTGTAGCTCATGAAAGCTTATGCTCAAATAAATTGGTTAGTCTCTAAGGTGCCACAAGTACGCCTTTTTGCGAATACAGACTAACACGGCTGTTACTCTGAAACCTGTCATATGGAACTGCTATTTGCCACACCTTATGATCATTCCAGGAAGCCATGTGTTTTGCTTTTTCTTTTAAGCAGCAGTTAAACCACAGTTCTTGAGTGAAAAATAGACAGATCTTTTTTATTATCACATTGCTTTCACAGCTTTACATTTTTTCTAACATTTGAACTTCACCATAAGCAAAAAAGCAAACCACATCCACTTGTTTTTCATATTATGCATGAAGGAGCTTACTGATAACCAGATGTGATGAACTTTATGTTTAGACTTGCTTTAATATCTTGCTCTTCGTATCCTTTTATATGTAGATTTTCACTTTTCAAAATACTGTATTGCATTACACAATTTGTTCTCATCTGTACCAATTGATGACAGATCTCAACTCATCCCTTCTCGTCAGGTGGAAATTTTTTGCCTTTCTAAAAAGCAGGTGGTTTGCCAGTTTCAATTACTAAAGTTTTCCATTACATCTATGAGTTGAAATGCTTTAAAGTGTGTATAATGCTGATTCTAAAGCTCCAGCAATGCAATTTTGCCAATTAAATTGTGTATATTTTTTGTTTCTACTCTATTTTAAGGTGCCTTGGTTTACAATTTTCAAAGCTATATTGCGTTTGTAATTGTTGGAGAGTATGAATTTTGTATTTTTGCTGCGACAACTCCTTTAAAGGAAACTATTACTAGAAAATTGGAAGATGGAGTCTTTCCGTTTAAGAAACAAAACGTTTCCTATTACTTTCAATAGCTATTACTTGGGAAAAAGTGGTTTGCCGGAAGGTATGATCTAAAACTGAAAGGTGACATTTTCTATTTTTAAATGACTTTCCTTACAATGTCTACTCCTTCATCTCTTGCAACACTATAGAATAAAAGTATAATATCTTCTTGAACTCCCCTTGTGTCTGATGGGAAAATGATATGCAGGACAGACAGACAACAGCTGACTTTGTATGTCTGACAGAAAGCAGGTGGTACACTGTGTGAAACATTTTGTGGTCAGACTCCAGAATAGCCTGGGGCTGCAGAGTTTCAGGTGCCTGGCATCTTTTCCTTTTTCTGGGATTCATTTGTAACCGACCAAGCAGAATATCTGGTTAATGATAGGTTTTTATTATGGTATGGTAGCTTCAGTTTTTATGGATCTGGACTAATAGTCTAGAAGCAATTTCCAATCACAACTTCTTCCCTTTTTCAGTCTCAGGCATTTGTGTTTGGGTCACTCTATCCATTTGCAGAATTCGAAAGACATTGTGTCATTCAGAGTTCTTTGGGTCCCTGCTTACAAGCCATCAGTTTTTTCTACTCCAAAGAGCCTTAGGTTTCCTTCTTAATGTTTTGAGATTATTGGATTGCTTTTTCTCTTTTTGATGGTTAGCGGAAATGGATGATGACTGGAGTAACCCATTTAAAACTTGAAATAACCAACTTTTCTTTTTAACTTATCAGAAAAAAAGTTATGGATCTAGTCAAAGTCTTGGCCAAGAAGCAAGCTGTTAGACTAACGTCTTCTGGGAATAAAAAAGCAGTATTGCTACATCAGCACGAGAGCTGCAAATGGAACAAAAGGGGCGTCTTAAATCCATGCTGAACGTAGAAAAGTGACTTCATAGGTACCAGTGACATTTTACCTATGAAGTCTCTTCAGAAAAGATTTTATAGAGAGAAAAAGTAAAGCAAATCTTAACTGACTTTGCTATTTCTTTTATAGATTATTCCTGAAGAAGGCTTCATGGTTGAAATGTCACTGCTTAACTTTATTTTCCATTTTCAATGTGAATTTAAGATGGCCTTTTAGTTCCAATCTCTCATCCGGTGTTTAACTAGTCAGAAGAACAATCAAGCTAGATTCCATCAAATCTTCCTCCTCAAACAGTATTGGAGATAACAATAGGGGTAGGGGGAAATGTTCATCCTAGGGAATTTAAATGGGAAGAAAGTGAATTCTGAAGAATCTCTATCAAGATGACATCTGCAGCCCTTCAATCTGTGTAACATGAACAAAGCTGTATGCTTCTGTTCCTTTCTGAGTTTAAGAAAGGTGAATCTGGAGAGAGTTGTTCTAAAGGAAGAAGCTTTTCTATTAAGATATCGGGTAGGACCAAAGAGTGTTTTTTTATATGATTGTGGTGAGGGTAATTTGGAGGGAAAGACTAACTGTATAGTTATTAGGGATTGAGAATGGACATGTTTCATATAGTAAACTAAGTATATTATGTTATGACACCTGATTACTAAATAATTAAACTGTAAAATGGCAGTACTAATGAAATTGTGCCCTAAATGCTCAAATCTGTAGTAACAGGAATATTCAATACCAGACGTACAACTCAATTCAGCATGAAGACATCTTCGAATTAGTAATTTGTAATCACTCCAAGAATAGGTCAGTAAAAGTGTTATTCCCACTGCATTTCATTACCATATATCCTAGTCTGATTAATCTCATCCCCTTCTCACTATACCTGCAGCAGAGCCGGGCAAGTAATTAATTGATTTTGGCCTCTCTGTCCAGACAGATCAGGAATTTCTCAAACATACTTGTTAAAAATTACCAGGGAAATTGCTCTGTAGCATGTTTATAAACAGTTCTTAGTGAGTATTCCATTCTCAGTTTCTTATATTTTGATTGCACATATAAGACAAATGTCTGGTTTTGCTGCTTGATTGAGAATACTTTCTTTAGACTCATGATTATGGATTCAGAATTCACTTTCCATTAATATTCTTTAATATCTACTTTTAAATGGTTGTTTGAGTGAGTATTCCTGTTTTTACTGGCATCTGCTAGAATATTTTAAGGAAGGAAATACAAAAGGATTGTGACTATAGTCAAAGTAAATTTGTTTAAAAATTTTGAAGAATATTCTTGGGAGGCTTCCTCTCCTTCTCCATCCCCCCCCCCTCCCCCCCCCCCCGCCAATTTTCTCCTAGCTCTGACCAACAGCAGATACTTAGGGTATGTGGAGACTAGAAAAAGTGGTGGAGGTTAACTAACATACTGTGGCTAAACTACCTTTTTCTCAGTCCAACTGCAAGATAAACACCTCGATTTAGCTGGTCAAGGTTGACCCTATGGAAATTGGCAAATTTGAGCTAAAAGGAGTTTATCCAGCATCTAGGCTAGGAAAAGGGTCAAGGTTAGCTACATGTTAACTAGACAACTTTTCCTAGCCTAGATGTACAATTAAAATGCAACACTCATCCTGAGCAGGAATTATTTTGGAAAGCTGCAGTGCTGTTCCCAGACCCTAGGGAGTGCAAACTTTGTATGGTGTACTTTTCACCATATGCTATGTACTTAGACACAAGTTGGCACATTAAATTACGTATTTTTTTTCTTTTAAATTTCATTTCAATTGTAATATGCATATCTACATAAATACACCAAAGCAAAATACTTTATGGTAGTTACAAGTAAAATATGACTGTTTCAAAGATGGTGTTCTTCAATGGGCACATGTAGGGTATTACCTTATGAAGGGTATAATGTCTGGCCACGTCTGGAAAGATAGGAAAGGTCAGCAGAAGTGAAGACGTTTCTAACCTTGAGGAATTATCTTATTGGGAGCATAAATCAGAGATTTACATTCGTGCTTATCTCAAATGAGAATTTCCTAACTAGATTTTATAGCTATATTATTTAAGGGCTAATATGTTCTCAGTCTCAATGCTACTTCAATAAAGTTTTTGGCTTTGGAGAATTTCCTTGCTCTTGTAGAAGGATGTCTCTTTTAGGGTGTACAGTCAGTTTCAGATACCTTGACTATACGGATATTCCTAAAAATTCTCTTCTAAAAACCAAAACACAATTCTCTCCTACCCAGCCTCCCTTTAAAAGAAATTGACATTTGTGGCTACTTTATTGTTCATCTTCTTGGTTTCTTTCCCAGACTTTTCTTCAGCTTGTCTTATATTAGCTTATCCTTGTTTTCTTATCCTTATTCCACATGACTTTAAGAATGCCCCTATTGTTAAAATATTCAAGAAATTGGACAAATCATTGTGCGGAAATTACAGAGATATTGCCCTCTTCTCCATCGCAGGGAAGATCCTTGCCCGGATCCTACTAAACCGCTTTTTCCCCCTCGCTGAGGAACTCCTCCCCAAATCACAGTGTGACTTCAGGCCACCCTGAGGCACAACTGACATGATGTTCATGGCACAACAGATTCAGGAGAAGTGCAGAGAACAATGCCAGGAGCTGTTCATGGCATTCATCAATTTAACTAAGGCCTTTGACTCTATCAATAGTGATGCCATATGGCAGATGCTGTGTAGGTTTGGCTGTCCACAGAAATTCATTTTCATCATCAGACTATTCCATGATGGGATGATTTGTCACCATTCATCCTTCACACTGGTGTCAAGCAGGGCTCTGTCATTGCTCCTATGTTCTTCTCCATTTACCTTGCTGTGATCCTGATTCTCATCTGTGACTGCCTTCCTGATGGAATTGGGATTGAGTATTATATGGCTGGTCAACTCCACAATCTCAGACATCTCCAAACAAAATCTAAGATTTGGCATCACTGACCTTCAGTATTCAGATGACTGCGTCATTCTCGCACACACAGAGGCCAACGTGCAAAGTTCCCTAAATCTTTTTGCAGATGCTTGTCACAGTCTGAGTGTCTGTCTGTCTCTCTCTCTCAACATCGGGAAAATCAAGGTATTCCATCAGCCCTCACCTGCACAAACTACTCTTCTTCATACTCTACAAATCACCATCAGCGCAAACCCCTGGAAAATGTAGACCATTTTCCATACCTTGGCAGCCACCTCTCCCAAACACCCAACACTGATGTAGAAATTGAATATGGGATCCGCTGTGCCCGCACATCCTTTGGAAGACTACTCAAACAAGTTTTCAATGATAGGGATCTGCAAACAGGCACCAAGATCTTGGTTTATGAGGCAGATGTCATCCCCACCTTTCTCTATGGATGTGAGTCCTGGGTAACCTATAGATGACATCTGAAATGGCTGGAGTGGGTCCAATAGCACTGCCTCAGGAGGATTCTCAGGATCAACTGGGCAGATCAGCGTACTAACATCAGCGTTCTCTCTGCAGCCAACATCAGCAGTATAGAAGTGCAGGTCATGAAACACCAACTCCGCTGGGCTGGCCACTGTGTACATATGCCTGCCACTCACCTCCTGACGCAAGTACTCTATCAGTTAAGTCAGGGAAGAAGGGCTCGCATAAGTAGCGGAAGCGCTTCAAAGACGTACTGAAAGTACACCTTAAAAAGGGAGGCATCAACCCAACCAACTGGGAGGACACAGTGCTGAATAGAATACAGTGATGCAACACCACAGCTCACTTTGAGGAGAACAGATGTGCTCATGAAACAGAGAAGTGACAAAGGAGGAAAGAAAGGGCACAACAGTCCAGCCAACAACTATGTCTCCTCCAAGATTACACCCATCACTTCTCTGGGAAAATCTGCAGGGCACGAATTGGGCTCCTCAGCCACTTAAAAACCCACTAATGAACCCCCTAGGCAGACATCATCCTCGCATCGAGGGATAGCCAAAGATCCTTGTTTTCCATAAATGTGTACGCCCATGCTAGCAAATTATGTTTATAAACTTGATACTAAAGTAAGACACTTTACACAGCTGTCTGGTGACAGATTAATGTTGCTGTTGATTCTGACACCAATGGAGTTTGGTGGCATCTTAATGTAGGTAATTAACACTGACGTAAATCTGTGTTTTGAGACAATTTACAGCAAAGGGCAATGCCTCTCCTTGTCTCAAAACCAGATAGGACAAAGGCTCCAGTTGAGTACTGTAAGTACTTCCCAAATAACTTGAGCATTTTGCAAGGTAGTTCATCAGGTTAAGATAGTTTAATTGGATGTTGGAAAGTACTAGGGGCCCATCCTCGGCTGGTGTAAGTTGTCATAGCTCCATTGAGGATCTGCCTCGTTTTAACTACAGGCAGAAAAAAGCTATGTTTTGTCATCTACTATATAACTCTGCACAGAGTGACCTGTATGTATAACTCTTTCTTCCATTTTTGTCACATTGCACCTGCAGGTCTTCGCACATAATTAGCCACATCAGAAGAGCAAGATACAGAGTAAGCACACAGTTTTGTTTTGTTTTTTTTGCATAAGGTAATATTTTCTTTTAAAGGCATTGCTTTTTTTTTTCCAGAGAAAATCAAAGGGTCATGATCAGCCACTTATGGAAAAAGATAAAATTAGTTAAGAAGATTACTGTGTTCATCCAGAAGAATACTATAAGTGAAGAAAATACATTGCTTAAAGCAGGTTCCAGAGCTTTGTTCTGTACAGTAGGGGCATCTCTGAGGCTCTTTCACTATGTGTATTGTACAGACAGTGAATGTAAATTTTTTTCATTTTTACTTTAGCCTGGATAGTTCTGATGGTGGCTTACAAGCGGAGACCTTTTCAGGGCCGAGAAGGAAAGGGTGCATTTGCAAGTTTCTCCCTCTATCTATAGACACATTTAGCCACAAACTGTTCAGCCAGTGTGGTTTTTTTTTTAATTTTCTCTGTATAAGCAGTGTTTAACGGGAAGTATTACAAAGCTATAATTCGAAACCCTTTTGGCCTTTCAGCTGATGGAATGTTACCTTCAATGAATTGAAAAAAAAGGCAATCCCCATTACCTTTAGAAAAGTAGTCAATTGTAGGTTAAAATACACCAACTTCTAGGTTTCTTCATTAAAATTTTGCCACCTTTAGGAAGGGGTCTAGTGGAAGGTACAGAGCAGAAAGATTTTCACCTGGGGAAGGGGAAATGCCGGGAGGTGTTTACACGATTTAACTGATATTGAGGAGGGTGAGAAAAGAGATTACACAATTTCACTGTGGCTGAGCTGGTATTTGGGATATCACAGTTTTGACATGAAATGGGAAAATCTGCTTTGGTGAGGATCTGGGAGGTGGGTTGGGGTGCCTGGTTGTCATTTTTGCCGTAGCAAGGAATGTCAATCTAAGAAGTGGATAATACGGTTTTGCCTGGACTGAGGTCAGAAATCCATTGAGACTATGAAAGAGTGCCTCACACTTGGCAAAGAATGCAGAGGGTGGCTCTTGCCCAGATTTTGACTTGGCCTGAGATGCATCTGGGTTTGGGGAAGGAGGATTTCATAGTTGCCACTTGATCAGGGATTTGTGGAGGAGAGTCCAGACATGTTTTTGACAGTGGTCGAAAGACTCAAACCATGTAATAAGACCAAACTTAATCCAATAAATAAAATGATTCCACACACAACAAAACGTAAGAGCCCCATAACCAACACACCAGAAGCCCTACTGTAATATGGAATAGAGTAAATAACATTAGGAAGCAAACTATAAACCATAAAACTGACTTAAATATAAAAAATCTAGTTATTAATAAGGTAGGAAATGCTGTGCTGACATTACTTGTATAGGGGAAGTTAGGACATGCAGCTCACTGCTAGGATGATGAGAGATCGACCTTCAGCAGTGGAACTTCTGTTAGTGTGTTTTTTTTAATGCTTATCCAAATTAGAGTTAAAGCCTTTTGAAGTTTGCCCATCAGAAGTTTAAATGTGCCACATTGCTATAAAAGAGAGGATATCTTTGCCACTGTTACAGGGCTTTGTCCAAAACATAATGAAGTCAGAGGAGTAAAGTTCTGGAACAGCCTTCCCAGGGAAGCAGTCTTTTCTCAGGCAAAAGACATCTGGCTTCAAGACTAAGCTTGATAAATTTATGGAAGGGATGATATGATGGGATAGCCTAATTTTGGCAATTAATTGATCTTCAACTATTAGCGGTAGATATGCCCGATGGCCTGCAATAGGATGTTAGGTGGGATGGGATCTGAGTTACTACAGAGAATTCTTTCCTGGGTGTGAGTCTGACTGGTGAGTCTTGCCCACATGCTCAGGGTTTAGCTGATCACCGTATTTGGGGTTGGGAAAGAATTTTCCTCCAGGGCAGATTGGCAGAGGCCCTGTGGGGGGTTTCGCCTTCCTCTGCAGGGTGGGGCACAGGTCACCTGCTGAAGGATTCTCTGCACCTTGAAGTCTTTAAACCATGATTTGAGGACTTCAGTTGCTCAGACATAGGTTAGGGATTTGTTACAGGAGTGGGTGGGTGAGATTCTGTGGCCTGTGTTATGCAGGAGGTCAGACTAGACTATCAGAATGGTCCCTTCTGACCTTAAAGTCTATGATTCTATAAAGTCAATGGATGCTTCCCTATTGAATTCAGTGGGCTTTGGCTCAGATCCAGTCCTGTAGTCCTTATTCTTTGAGTGGTCCCATTGGCTAGTATTAAGCCATGCTTTTCAGCTGAACCAGTCACATGAGTAAGAGATGCTGATTTGGACTTCGTAACTTCTCTGACTGGTGACAGTTTTCTTCAGAAGTCTTTGGGATGTGCACCCTATAAGCCAGGGGTTTTCAACCTTTTTTCCTTTGCAGACCCTTTAACATTTTTGAATGGAGGTGCAGACCCCTTTGGAAATCTTAGACATAGTCTGCGGACCTCCAGGGGTCCATGGACCACAGTTTGAAAAGCACGGCTAGAAATAATCATTATTAGAAGTCTGGTTAACAGGCAATGGCCATGATTCTGAAATTAGGTCCACGCCGAGCATTATCGCAGTCAGCAGGGCTCCATGTGGGATTCAGTAGCAGGATAAGGTCCCCAAGTGCACTTGCAGGGTTTATAGTGGAAAAGGGATTAGAAACTTCACTTACAAAAAGAGAAAACCCTGGAGTCTGTAAAGAGCAGCAGAAATTGCACGGAGACCCTAGCACTATAGGATCTGCAATTTTTTTTAGCCTGATTAATATGCTGGTGAATATGGGAATAAAAAGACACACAGAAAAGGAACAGGAGTGGTGGTACTGTCACTGAGTAACACAGATCATAGTTTAATACAGATCAAATGCTGAATTCCAGCTGTCTGATTTCAAAACATCAAATAAGGAATTGATCTTAATAGCTAAATGAGAGGTTTTAACCTCCTGGATTAAATATAATAAGGCAGATATTTTAATATCTGCTCTTTCTACGGTAAGGTTAATCAGACCCTTTCAAATAATTGGGGCAGACAGCACTGTCGGGGTACTCTTTCCAGCCTATGGGTCTTAGCTATGCTAATAGCACTCTGATCATTCTTTCTTCCCTCATCTGAACCTGTAGTCACGGCAGAGCAGTCAATGCAGCTGTATTCATGCTACTGCTGCCATATTAAAGCTTCCCTTAGGTGCAAGTTAGTTTAAAAAAATGAGCTGCATCTTCTGTATAAACTCCGAGCTTGTTTTTGGATTTATTGATTAATCACTTCAACCCAGGAGCTAGGTCTAACCTGCTTTTATTGGGTGGCTTCCCCCCCACCCCCTTTTCCTATAGCATTGTCAAATGTTTGTCAGTATTCCAGAATATGCAGATTCTGGGAAATCTCTCCTGATCTGGTGAACTCTCCCATTTAATTATCTTACGGACAAAGGAGATGATTGTGAGGGGGAATTACTATGTGAAATTGATGCCTTTGATTTCCTAGCTGAGTAAAGATGGAAGTGTGATAAATTATTTTGATGTTTCCTTGGAAGCAGTGAGATTCCATTTGGGGCACTGGAGAGCAACTTCATCACTGAATGAAAAGCAGAGAGCTAGAGGGGAGAAAGATGGTCTTGTGGCTAAAAGATGGACTGGGACTCAGGAGATCTGGTTTCTGTCCTTGACTTTTCCATTTATTGTTTTCCTGAATGACCGTGGCAAGTCATTTAGTCAGTGCCTCGGTTTCCCCATCTATAAAATGTGGAAGGGAGTTGGAAGTCCTAATTCATTAACGTTTGTGAGGTACTTTGAACTTCTCGGGTGGAAGGAGCTATAGAAGCATAAAGTATTGATTTATGATAAAATAATCATGGTGTGATTTTGTTGCAGTATCTTGAGGTTATATCTTGATTTTGATAAGTAATAATAATACAGAAATGCTAATTTTTTTTATTTCACTGTCCATGTTCAAAGCCCTACACAGTAGAGACATTAACTCATTTGAGTGAATATTGTTTTTCATCGTTAAGAATTTCTTATGAAACAACTGTATCATTAGCATGCTTCTATGGCCAAATTTTCAGAAGAGCAGGGCCTAAATCTGAACAAAGAGTTGCTGGGAGTTGAGCATTTCTGAAAATCTGGCAACTTAATTTTGGTGCTTAAATGGAAGTGGCTACTTATTTAGTTGCTGAAATTGGAACTATTGGGAGCTGAACTCTTGAATATCTGGCCCTTAGTATATCTGGACTATGTCTTATCTATAGAAATAAGAGAATACAATATTGTCTCTGCTAGTGATGATTCCCATGGATGTTCGTTGTGGGTGAACTTATGTTCCATGCAGCGTATGCTGGTCCATGCCTGCACCCTGCTCGTCCTCGTGCTCCAAACTAAGGGCACAAGGGGTGGCTCGGGCTAAAAGCCTCTCCAGTTCCTTTCTGTTGCCCTGGATACAAGGATTCTGGGAGTTTAGACAGAGGTTGCCTTTCAGGGAAGAGCCTCACCCCGTACCCCCCCAAGAGTGTTGTGAGGAAGAGGAACAGCTGCATCATCTGGTCCCACCTGTTCCGCTTTCAGCATTCTCACTATTGCCACCAGATGATAGATGATTTCAGGATGTCCTGAGCAGGATTGTGAAGATTTTCCAGAATTCCTCTAGAGGAAGTGCAGGCTCTTACACCCAAACTCCTGGACATCCTCCAAACTACAGGCTCTAGTGAGGTGGTGCTGCAAATGAATGAGGCCATATTAGAACCCGCTTTTGACGTTTGGCTTATCCCAGCCACCTAAGGCTCTGACTCAAAAAAGGACGGAGACAAAGTACTTTGTCCCATCGAAGGGGGGTGGAATATTTGTTTTCTCATCTCCACTTGAACTCCCTGCTGGTCCAGGCTGTCACGGAAAGTAGCAGGCTGCACCCACTTAGATCCACTCCTAGCTTCTTGGTGTCCTTGTCTGAAGACCTGTTTGGCAGAAAGTATGTCCCACCTGTAAGTCTGCAATTTCATATAGCGAATTATCAGGCATTAATGTCCATCAATTACTAGCACTCATCCTCCAGTCTATATCTGGGAAGTTAAAGTCTCCCATGATCACACAGTTTCACTTTATTAAAACATTAAAAAGGGCTCTATCCATATCCAGATTAGATCCCGGCGGTCTATAGCACACCCCAAGCACTGTCCCAGGGGAGGCTCTAATAGTTTTCTTCCCCAATGTAATTTTTGCCCAGACGGACTCTGTCTTATCCATTTCATCGCTTCTTATTTCTTTACTTTCTACCTCATCATTGATATACAATGCTACTCCACCACCTTTACCTTTATTTCGGTCTTTCCTAAACAGCACATACCCTTCAATACCTGTAGTCCAGTCATGACTACTATTCCACCATGTTTCTATTATCCCTATAACTGATAGGTAAGCCTGATTAATAAGGTTAATCAGATGAAGTCCATCCTGAGAGAACTGTCCTCTGTCCATGAATGCCTCCCAGTGGCCATACATCCCAAAGCCCTCCTTATAGCACCACTGCCTAAGCCATCTGTTGATAGTCATAATCTTGTCACACCTTTGTTGCCCTTCTCTAGGAACAGGCAGAATCCCACTAAAGATTACCTGAGCCTCGATTTCCTTAAGCATCTTCCCCAGCCTGGCATAGTCTCCCTTAATACTTTCCAGCGAGAATCTAGCCGTATCATTTGTTCCCACATGAAGGATAATTAGGGGATTCTTTCCTGCTCCCTTTAGGATCCTTTTCAACCTCAGATCTACATCCCGTATCTTAGCACCTGGAAGACAGCACACCCTTCTATTCTCTGGATCAGCTCTGGTTACAGGCCTGTCTATTCTTCTCAGTAAAGAGTCCCCGATCACATAGACCTGCCTTTTTCTGGTGACGGTGCTATTCTCCAGTCTATTCCCTGTTCCCTCTGGTTGCAAGTTCTTTCCATTCCTATTCTCCCTTGTAATCCTCTTCAACCCATCCTCTATGCTCCTGGGGCTCATATTTGGCGTAATCTCCTTTGACTTTTCCCCTTTTCCTATAGGACTAGCCGCTCTTCTCTTCCTCCTTGCCCTTCCACCTTCAGTGACTACCTGCTGAGCCCCTTCTTCATTTTCCAACTCTGCAAACCTGTTCTTGAGCTCTATTTCTCCTTCACTAGCCCGTCTTTTCCTCTGCCTGGTTCTTTTAGTCACATGCTTCCACTGACCACTTTCCTCACCCAGTCTCCCCTCAGAATTCCTCAGTCCTGCTTCCATCTGCAAGTCTGAGCTTTTTTTCTTCAGATACCTCATGTCTTTGCTCCATAATCTGCTCAAACCCCTTCCTAAATACTTTTGCGTCTGACTAAAACTTGGAGGGTGGGGTGCCTTGGAGGGGCGGCCCTGGGGTCGCCATGGATACTCGGGGGGGAGGGGTGGTAGCGGCCTAGGGGGGTGCTGCAGAAGGGTGTGGCCCGGGTGCTTGGGGGGGCTCCACCTGGGGGGAGCACTGTGGGTGTTCAGAGGGGGCATGGGTTTGGGGGGGGAGTTGGCGGTGATCTCCAGCTCCTAGCTGGAAACGGTGATCTCCAGCTCCTAGCTCCATGTGCTGCCTCCGCTCCGCCCCAAGTCCCGGTTCTTCAGCTCTCATTGGCTGGGAACCACAGCCAATGGGAGCTGCAAGGGCGGTGCCTGCGGGCAGAGGCAGCCCGTGGAGCTAGGAGCTGAGGAAGGGGAGTTCCTGTCACCCTTCTGGGGAGTCCCGCTAGGTAAGTACTGCCCCACACCCCAATCTCCAGCCCTGAGCCCCCCCTATACCCAACTCCTGCTGGGTGATGGGGGGGACCAAGACTGCCCCAGCAGCAGCTGGTTAGACTGGCCCAGGGGCTTCCTGAGCTGCTCAGGCGGCTCCTGGACCAGCCACTGCAGAAGTCATGGAGGTCACAAAGTCACGGAATCCATGACCTCTGACAAACATGGAGCCTTACTCATTATGACATTATTGCCTACAACAATTCACTGAATTCACTAAAAAGCTGCCACAGGAGCTCAGACCATCCTGGGATGAAGGGACGCTAATAACCATATTGCCTCCCCACGCTTCACTGGACACAACAGACACGGCTTCCCATTCCATCGTGACTTCAGGTTTTGTGAGAGGGCCTCATGGCTGCATTCCCCAGGTCTCCCAGGGAGGTCCAGACATAGTGGAAGATCTCCCCTTTGAGGGCAACCATCTGTTCAGTGAGAAAATGGATGAGTCACTGCACACTGTTAAGGACTCCTGTGCAACCTTCTATTCCTTCGGGATAACACTACAGCACCTGGGAGGAAGTTCTCCAAGCCACTGCCTTATGGGCACCGCCCTGCTCCTCAATGCTTTTACCATCAAACGGCCTGCGAGTACCTCAGGAAGCACCAGAGGGATTTGCATCGGTTGGCGAGTGAATGAATGAAGAAGCAATATTCTGGCACTGACTCTCTAAATGAATTTCAGGCTGCATCCTGCTTTGCTATGAATAAATAGAAACCCCTCCCCCACAAGGTGTAAGGGCCCATTCAACCAGAGCACAAGCTACTTCATTAACTTCTCTGCAAGGAATTCCCCGCTTGGAAATCTGTGGAGCAGTGACATAGGGCTCGGTGCATACTTTTTACAAAGCATCATGCCCTCATACAAGCCTAGTCTCTGGATGCTTCCTTTGGAACAGTGGTCCTGCCCTCTGTGGTGCAACATAGTTCCTCACATCCTCCTCCTCAGTGAGTTCTGCTTGTGAGTCACCCACAGTGAATCTTATAGGCACCGTCATTCGAAGAAGAAAGAAAAGTGTTCAGCTTGTACAGTAATTGGGGTTCTTCCTATCTGTATTCCACTATGTGCCCTCCTTCTCCTCTGTTTCAGATCCTTAGTATGATTTGCAGTAGAGTAGGAACTGGAGAGGTGATAAGTCCACACCGCCCTTATGCCCTCGGGTCAGAGCACAAGGAGGTGCAGGCATGGCCAATGGACATTGCAAGTGAAGAATCATCAGATCTCAGACTCATAGAGCAGTACCACCCCTAATGCCCCCATGGACCACACATCTCTATAGAACTGTTACTATAAGGTAAATAACCTTTCTTTTTTAGCTCAGACTATAATGTGAAAGAAACTTCAATTTTTTCTCTCCTTGAACACACACAATTTAAAGTGTAAATAAATGCTCCGGAAATATTAATCTGACGCTACACAGAGAGCTGTTAGTGATTTGAATATCCTGTGCCCCAGACAAAAAAAGTGCAACGAAGTCAGAAATTCTTGTCTGGGCTGGCTTGAGAATAGTAACTGCACAGCTGTGAGAAAACCAGCAAGACAGGAAGTGAGACGATAACAAATCTGTTTAGTGAGAATTTAAATATTTATGGTTTTATTTCCAACACCATCTCTGACTATTCAATCACACTATTCACTCCACTTCTGTAACACTCAGAAGCAAAGTTTCCCAGAAGATGTAGTTTGAATGGGATTTCATTCATGTGTTTTAGTTAGCGAGAAGGACAGTCTTGTGGTGAGCACACGTGACTTGGAGTTACTTAACCATCTCTGCCTGCTTCCCCGTCTTTATTAGAGATGATAATACTGCATTGACCTGTCTCAAAGGTGTTGTGCAATTTAACTCAATGTTTAAGGGTTCAGAGGGGCTCATATTTAAGGTGCAATATAAGCGCAAAGAATTGTTGTAACTTGGCAAAGTAAACACATTATTTGCATATCTAGATGTGCAAGAGCACAGTCCAAAAGTATGCCACCTGCCTGGGCTTAGAATGGCCAGTGTAACCCTGGTATGAAATGGCCTCCCCACACACAGGCTAGTTGACTCATCTAGTTACATGAAAAGAAGAAATGGGCTTCTGTAATACATAACAAAGAACATGGCTGTGTCCGTTGTTGCATTGCTGACGTAGCTGCACACCCGATGCTATTACAGCAGGAGTAGTTCAGCTCAGTCCAGCACCATGTTACTGCACAAAGCACACCAGGTAGGTGTGGGGCAGACGACAGAAACTGTCATTTTACTAGGCTCTGAAAGACTAGAGAGGGATTGCTTAGCAGAGCAAGGTGAGGCATGCAAGCCCCAGTTCAGACAAACTGTTTTGAAAACCATCAGGGGTGTTTTGAGGGAAACAAATGGAATATTTCCTGTTTAAAAAAAACTCTTAAAAGAAGTGCAGATTCGTTTCCCCGCCTTTCGCTACAAGACAGCTGCACTACATGAGTGCCACGGTGTCATTCTAAATTAGCCCACCAGCATAGCTCCTGCTGGATGAGTAGGAGAACCCCTTGATGTTTATCAAGTGCCCTTCCTACGTGCTAAGCCCCATGTGCTTTAAAGATTTATCCAGCATTTGGCAGATTGATGCACTATTGGTCTATACAAGACTCCCAGCTCACCAAACCTAAATGCTACCCCTTTCTTCTTCAACAGCCGCCTTCTGGAAAGGACTGAGAGAAAAGACAGCAGGCCCTAAAGGTCAACGCGCTTGAAGTCTTGGACTAAGGTACCTTCCGTTGTAAACATCACTGAGATCTCCCTGCCTTCTGTTGACCGTGGAGAGCTGATGTGTCTGGCAGCCAGGAAACAAACAAGGAAGATTTGTTAGATTTTTAAACAAGCTCTTCGAATTTCACCCAGAAATAAACTGGAAGCCACTGCACTCCCGAATGAAGGTAAAGTGTACTCCCCACCAAGCTGTACAGTAACTTCATAGAAGTGTACTTCATGTGTGCCCAACAGTACCAAACTACTACTAAGCGTCCGCGTCACAGGGGAAGTGTGCATTTGCAGGACAGCCTAGAGATAGCAGAGCGGCATAGTTGTATTGTTGAGGGCAGCATGTTTTCAGCCAAGAGACTTGTGACAGTTGCACTCAGTCAAATATCCTATGCATGGTGAAATTTTAATTGCAATCAAAGCTTGTTTCCAATGCTGAAATGTACGAACCAAAATTCTTTCAGGACTACAGCAGGAATTCATTTTTAGCCATATGCCTAGGATATCAAATTAGTTGTGAAATTCTTACAACAAATGGTTTACTTTTTGAAGTTATTTCCAAGGTTTGAAGTCTGTTAGCCTTCCCAAAGTTTTCAGAATACAAGCGTCAAGGAGAAAAAATTCTTAATCCTTTCACTTTGCTCACCAGTGCCTTGCTTCCCCGAGAGCACACGCTCAAAGTCCAGTTTCAAAGAGCTTTAGTAAGGGAGCTGGGCAAAAGAGCCCCCCCGTATGACAGGAAAACTGGCAAACTACAGAGAGCTTCTCGCTGGTTCTCATGAAGATAACCATCATATTCATTCTCTTACCACAAACATGAGGTAAAACCTTGGCCAGCACAAGAGAACACTGCTGATTTTCACAAGAACGACTGTGATTGTTATATCCCGTCAAGTTCATGACATCTCCACGTAGCTTACAATCTCTCTTTGGGGGTGAGGAAGGGGAGGGAAAGGTTCCTGATCGTTTCATTTAAACAGGGGACCAATGTGCCAGAGGTGGAAAATGATTAAAAACTAGTATGAAATCTTTGTGATACTGTTCGGTACTATCAGGGCAGAGAGCCCTGGCCAAGAGATCCAAATTCCTTTTTTGCTGCCGTGCTGCTACTTCGAAGTCCTCGAGTCCCAGGGTGGGACTTCCTAAAACCTAAACTGCTTTTGCTTCCTAACTCTCCTTCACTTGCAGTGGGAATTGAGTGTCTAACTTCCTTAAACAGTTTGGAAAACCCCAATGCCCGTTTCTATCTAATTTTCTAATCCCGTTACAAATTAACTAATTCGGCACATAGTTTAAATCAGCAAAAGAGAAACCAATATATAATTTTCTTGGCTTTAAAATTACGGTCACATAAATGACACTTCATTTCCAAGTTTCTATAAGCTTGAGAGGGTCTTTTAATAAACACTTTCTGTTGTGAGGTCTTTTTAAAATGGCGTTATTACTGGTGGGGCTGGTAGCACTGTGTATAATTAAAATTGTCCAACATTTCCCACTATGAGTACTTAGCATTATACAGCATTTTATAAATTTAAACTCCCACTGACTTCTGAGAGCTCAGCACTTCTGCATCTTAGGCCCCAGGATTTTGGCAATCAGAGAATGAGGAGCGCACAATTTTAGTGACCACCAGTGGAAAAAGCAGGTTTAAGTGACTTTCTTAGCATCACGCAGGAGCTGAGGCAGGGATAGAATCGAGTTCTCTGGGGCCATAATCATACCATCCCCCTCCCCTGGCCTTCTCCTGCTTCCTGCAATCCTCTGCCTCTCACTACCCACTTTTCAACCCCCTCAGTTGTGGGGATGGCCTTTTGTTATGGACGGGCTTAGGCCCACTGTCTCCTAGCACCACAATAGGTACTCATCTTTCAACTTCTGCACCAAATGAGGCAAGGCTTCCTACAGACAACAGCCTCCACTATGAAACTGAGTCCTCTACAGAGCAGATCCATCCTGTGTACTGAATAAGGGATCCCATGGAAAAAATAGGACGAGATAGTATACTTGAAAGCTGTATCATAATGCATGTGCACAAGGGGGACTGAATTAAGGTTGCACAGACAATTGTTCATTGTGACATTATTAATCTTCCTTTTGATTGCCTTACAACAGCCCTACCAGTGGGGCTCTGCAAGAGGATCTGATTATGGGATTGGCCTTATACTGTGCTTCAGCCAATCAGAGAGTAGCTTATCTTGAAATGAGTCTTAGGGGGTATGGAAGTTCCATGAATAAATTATTCTGTGGCTGAAAGTTTAATTTTTCCCCCTTTTATCAGCAAATATGTCAGCCACCCAGCTACCTGATTAGCTGGCATATGTTTAATATGATACACATAATGGGGGAGAGGGGGAAGAGGGAGACGGAGACAGCAGGAAGATTACAGTTTGGGACTTTTCAAAGTGATTTCTGAAAGTGTATATGCCATTTAATAACTCTGCTTAGCACTGATTAAAAAATAATTTCATTGCCTTGCCGTAGATAAGAGTTGGGTCTTTTCTTTCTCCCTTTCATTTTCAAAACTCATTGCTGTAGCTCTGTGGGTAGATAAAATGTTTCAGGGAGTGCTGACTCCTAGGGCTAGGCAGAGCTGATGAAATGAAATAATGTAAATGACATTTTTTTTAAAGTAAGGAGAGACACTCAGCCTTTGTCCTCTCAGCTTCGGTTGGCATTTTGGCCTGGGAATTTCAAAGAGGCCTAAGCGAGACTGGGTGGGTAGGGTAATATTGTGTATTGGATCCACTTCTGTTGGTGGGAGAGACAAACTTTCGAGCCACACACAGCACCTGAAAAAGAGCTCCGTGTGGCTCAAAAGCTTGACTCTCTCACCAGCAGAAGTTAGTCCAATAAAAGATATTCCCTCACCCACCTCGTCCCTTTAATATCCTGGGACGGACATGGCCACTGCTACAGTTGAGAGAAGAGTTGGTATTTGGCTAGTGAGCTCTCATCTGCCTGGGTATGGTGAGTCTCAGGTTGTCTTCACTGCAGGAGAAGCGCACGCGTGTGGTTTTGTTTTTTACAGCCGGATAACTAATGTGTGGGGAGCTATCCTGCTCTCAAAGCCTAGTGGAGACCAGGCACCTGTAGGTTTTACCTTGACGTAGCTAGGCGAGGTCATCGCTGTACTCCCACCTGTGGTTCATCTCATCTAGTTTAGCTCATGGTAACCCTACAGGTGCCTCGTCTCCACCAGGATCTTACAGCAGGCTAGCTAATGTGTGTTCGTTATCCCATGGTAAAAACACCACCTTTTGGCAATGAAGACAATGCCTTTCATGGCAGGGGGGTCATCTGGACAGTAAAGTTGTTTCCTCAGCTCAAGCCAAATGACTAAGTCCGCAACAGAGGATAAGCTACAAGCATGTAGGCTGGGATGTTTGCAGTGCCCAGTGGAGCGTCATTTATTATTTAGGGTGTGGATTGTACTTTTATATTTGGCGCACATACGTCATTTAGAACAATTTTTAAATTAAAATTAATGCACACAAACAATGCAAAATTCTGTTTTTAAAAAAGAAAAGTTTGGATATTCACATTTTAATTTCAAGAAAGTTCTGTTACAGCTATTTGGTGGTGTTGGTGAAGTTACATCGATAGGACGACATTACATCGTAGTTAATCTTCATGATGTGATCGTATTTGTTTAAAGGTTCCATTTCATGTCAAATGGTCACTAAGATCTTAAAAACCACACTTCCAGCTGAACATTTCTATGTGGTTATAACTAAAGGAGAGTAAAAACAATGGTTGTTGTTTAATTTGTTTATTTGGTGAAAGTGATAACCTTTTGTTTTATAGTCAGTTTGTCCCATTCCTGCAAGCGTTCAGACATATGCATAAGTATTAGTGGGATCCAGGGCCTTGATCAGTCTCCATCCATTGTTGGTCTTTCATGCAACCACGGGAAGGAAGAAAAACATTTTAAAAATATGAAAGTATGATTGTAAAACCATTAAATATTGGCAGAAGGACTGCAGCAGTATTTGAAACTACTTTTAAATACTTTTAAACAATTTACTAAATTTCAAGTTGAGAGTGTCCATTAATGGCGTTGAAACCATGGTATGTTTGATTTGTGTAAGATTTTATGCCATCATGAGTGTCAAAGAACCTGCTTATATTGAGATCCTTAAGCTTAAAATGCCAAGGACATAAAGAAAAAACAACACAGGGAAAAAAGAGAATAAAAAATCTGACAAAAAATAATCAAATATGGAACAAACGTATTGATCTCACCTCTTCTATAAAATTATTTAAAAAATTATTCAGACTAAGTGTGGGCAGGCAGTGACTGATAGGGGTGACTAATTGGATGGAGGTTTAGTGAATTGGGTAAACCACCCCATTAGTGATTATGATGGAAGTCACTGTAAGCGTGTTTCCCTGTTTGGCTTATATAAGATTGAAATTTAGTTCTCGGTAAGTGACAGCAGAGGGAGTAAAGGAAGGAGGTGACATCTTGCTCCCAAGTTTCAGTCCAAGCACAGAGTGATATTTTAGACATAAAATTTAGCTTCATTTGCAATTTTTGAACAGGTTATTGTAGCAGGTTAAGCTGGAAAACATTGACAGATAATGAGCCTCAAGATAGGCATCCTCCTTCATAAGACAATGGGATCCGGAGTGGAAGTAATGCCACATGCTAAATATGGTAAGAATAACATTGTAATAGAAAATAATTTCTTTATCATTCTTGGCCTTTAGAAATTGCTACATTTGACTTCCCAAATTAAGAGGCCTAGAAGCTGGTGTTGGAGGTGCTGCTGCACCCACTGGCTTGAAGTGGTTTCCATCGTATACAGCGTATATAGATTGGTTCAGTGGCTCTCAGCCCCTCCACTATACAAATCGTTCTGGCACCCCTGGGACTAGTTATCTGAGTGCAATGATATCACACTATACTACTCTTCCTTGGGAAATTGCCTAAGCTTCAGTGACTGATAGTCACCATTGAAATTTAATCTTGACTCTATTCTTCGGCAGCCTGGACTTGGCATATCCCTAGAGAACCTCTGGACTGGTTTGGATACTGCTGTGATGTGTTTGTACAGCACCTAGCCACTGATGCCTTGATCCTGAATGGTGACTTTGGATGCCGTTGCAGTGAAAATGAACAATAAGAATAATGCAATTAGAAATGAAACTACGATGAAGAGTTCAAAGATAAATTAGATAAAATAACTGGATTTAGTAAGAGTTTGAGGGAGTGGTGAATGGCACCATTGTGGGAAAATTCATGTTTCACTCTCTACAAAAGCCCCGTATCAAAAGCTGCCCCCAGTGTCATATCATTTAACACAGTTCCCAGGCTGGGAGTTTCAAAGAAACCTAAGGGAACGAGCACCCCACTCTCATTAAAATCACAGGCTAAACCCACAAAACGCCACCAGCCCAGCTTTCTTTGGCTGATACGCCCTCATGTCAGGATTCTGTTTCTAAATTAACTCTTTATTTCCAAATGAACTCTTTCTCCACTGCCAAATAAACCTTCCTTGGAGAGTTTGAGAGTGGGTGGGGATGAGCTTTGCTAACTAGGGACAGGAGTTTTAGTTGTCATTTCTGACGCTTGAAAAGGCTGCTCGTCATTTGCCTCCTCAAGAGCTCAGCTTTTTGTGGGCAGGGAATGTCCCTCAGTGATGCAAGCTCTGGCTCTTTGCTCACCTTTCCCTTTCTCTTAGGTGCGGATGCTTGGCTGCTGTAGCATAGCTAAAGCAAGTACCATAGAAAAATATGTAAATAGATAACAGATGCAAAAAGGAGCCATGGGATGAATATATTGCCAATGCAGAACAATCACCATATGCCTCCCAATCACATTTCCCCTTGCTCCAATTGAGTACACCTGTGGTCTTACTGGCACTGCATTTGGATTCATAGTGGGACTCTTATGTTCAGAGGTGCTGAGAGAATCTCTCTGTGCCTCCTATTCTTTCTTTCACTGCTCTGTTCCCCTCCATTGCCATCCACCGGAAAACAAACATCATGAACAAATATTTACTTTTTGACTTGTTTTGCCTCTTGATGTACAGAGAGAGGAGCACAAAACAGAGGCAGCATCAGAGGCTAGTTGCAACCCTTCTCATCAGAGCTGATTCCACTATTTATGCATCCTTAAAAAGTTACCTATTGTATCTCAGGTAAGCCAGGTCCCATTATTACATGTTGGCCCTTCTGATAATGTCCTCTGTGTTCCGTTCCACATGAGGAATCTGGCTGGCCTAGTACATTAGCAGCCCTTGAAAAGCATAGCAATCTTTCAGGGCAAACTACCAGAATTTGCAGGGTCCCCTTTGGGGACTGCCACACTGCAGCTGTCATTTATGTGCCCTTCTCTGAGAGACAAATCCCTGCCACTGCTTTAGACTCTTTGGAAGCTTTAATTTAGAGTCCGCTTCCAAGGGAAACAAAGCTCTTTAAACCTTTTGAAAGGAGACGCACGGGGGAAATGAGCCCAAATTAGAGGCTGCAATCAGTGTGTACCAGATGCTAAAGGCCAAATTTTTGGAAAAAATTAGGAACAAAGCCCACATGCAGAAAGATTTGTGCAATTGTGTGCCTAGATTATTTGGCATGCAAGGGACATTTAGAGGCCCACCTGACCATTTTAACCTCTTGGGTATTAAGATGCCATTTGGGTGTGTGCAAATGTCAGCTTTCTCACACATAATTACTGCAACTCCATGTGCAAAGTTTTGGTTCACAATTGCACAGCAATTTTTGTGCATGAACTTCATGCCTGATTTCCCCGCCCCCCCCAGGAACCAGGATCTCATGGAACCCATTCTAATGATCCATGGCTGCCTGCAAACATGGCTCCAGTGTTGTCAGCTGGGCAGCGTTCATGCATGTGTGAATTAAACCCCGATCACAGAACACACAATCTAAATACTATAATCCATTATTTTATCACCGCTCTGTAGGTCAGCCACTAAAATATAAGACAATCATGAATTCCCAAGAACGTTTTGTTTCTCTAGCCATCAGAGGGCAGTGGTGCCCATGAGCATGTATGTTAGTGTGAGTCCCACACGCTTTTAAAAACAAATTGCTTTGACTAATTCATGTGAGATTTTTAATGTTTGCATTGCCATTTGTACGTACCAGTAGCCTCTGCCTGTTATATTTAGAACAGCTGTGCCTTTAATAATGGGAGGATTATAAATGCAGAATGTAAAGGACAACTACAGGACATAGTTTTAGGTCATCCAATTTTTTTAAGTCTTGGCTATTATGTGTTAGTTAGATATGCACTGGAGGGGGGGTGTCACTGATTGGATCTGGATTAGGGTGTGGGTTTAGGAGATAAGTCTGGGTTATCTCAGGTTTGGACTCAGCAGTACCAAAAATCTTGTGAGCTTTGCTTGTGAGATTTCTTCCCCAATGAAGTGGGAATATTGAGATATTAGCTGGTCTCATCAGATTTCCCCCACGCTGGGCTGAAATCCTTCAGGAATGGATTTCATCCAAGCTGGATCTGGACAAGAGATTTCTCTCAGAACCAAATTCATGGGGGAAGAGTTCAGCTTACATTGGGGTATTCTGGGCTGAGGGCTCCAGTGGGAAATTCTGGGTTTGTACTCTGTTGTCTTGCCTTGTTTTCTGTGTATTAATTACATCCAGCCTTTAGAGATGGGAGACCTTTTCATAATACAATAATTAAAAACAATAGAATGGGTCCTTTTCTGTTCTAAACCACAGGGGAACTGTGTAACTTCAGTCCTAGAAAAGGAATGTGAATTTCTGAAGGCTATTGGACTTTGCACATTTGTGTACAGTAGATCAGCAAGAACTAATTTAGCAGAACTGTATGTTTCTGTCATTCTAATTCAATAGGAAATCCATGGAATTTTAGTCTCCCTTCTGAAGATGGGGATTTGCACATGTAACCCCCACTAGTGGTAATGGGAGTTATTTGCACAAATCCCTGCATGCTGAAATAAAATCCAGATCAAAACTGCCTGCCTTGTTCTAAACCCTCTGTGGGCTTGCTTCATCTTATCAATGAGTTCTCCTCTCTCTGTATGGTTCCCTGCTTTCATGGCTCATCTGACACTGATACCAATGTCCTCTCTGCCTCCTTAACCCCTTAACTGTAGCCAGCATCTTCTGTTTCTGCTCCTTATGAGCTCAGCTTCTTTGATCAATTCTCATCTGACCACATTTCTCTCTTCCTCTTTGTTCCTTTCCTGTTCTATTTTACTTTAAATTGTGACTGCACTATTTAATTCTGTAAGGCACTTTGGGATACTCTGTTTGTAAAAAAGCATATGAAAAATATGCATCCAGTCCTGCAAGATTTACTCAGGCCCACTGACAGGCTGCTTGCATATCTGTCTGAGGAAGTGTGTTTACAGTGAAGGGGGTAGGTCCCTAGGGTCCCTAAAGTTTAATTCTACTGTGTTGAGATGTTTCGCTGGTCAGCAACATGCAAGCGCACACTTCTCCAGTGATGGTCCAGTATTAAGTACTGTAGTTCATCAGGATTATAGCTTAGTGCATGTGCCAGACACTTTAAGATATTTAACGCCATTGTTATTGGACTAAAATGTAACCTTGCACAACATATAGCATTACCTAGCGCTTTGGTTAACAGGCAGTACTCATTGAGCAGGGGGTTGGACTAGATGACCTCCTGAGGTCCCTTCCAACCCTGATATTCTATGATTCTATGATTGTCTCTTATCCTGCCAGCATCTGTGTTTCTACATTGATTGGAAAAGAAAAAAAAGCCAAGTGGATTTTGCTGAGAAGTTTCCTGAACCACCAACAAACCCCGTTGCCAACATAACACAAGAGTGAGTATAAAAATAATTACTGGCATAGACCTGCTGAGAGTTCTGAGTCCACTGTTTATACACTTCTGGATGCAATTGTGCATCTGCTATTGGGTATCCTTGGCTTTCAGGTTTAAGTCTATGGAAGACATTTCACTCTTAAAGATCATAAATGTGTGAGTGGGGGAAAGGGAAGGCCTGGAGGGTGGTTGTTTTATCACTGTTTGTGGTGTGTCTTCTAAGTAAAATGATTATTAAAATGTATATTTTTAAGGGAAAGAACAGACTGTCGCTGTTTATGTGCCAACTGGGCTGCTTTTCATACAACTACTCCGGAGACACCAATAAACACTTTAATTTCTTTTTCTAATTGCGAAACAGGTTTACAGGAATCAAATGTGGCAGCTGTGTAATTGACAGGTGTCTGCGCTGAAATAGTACTGCCCAGGCACATGTAAAATGAAAGGAGAAATGATCTCTCCTAATGCCTTCAACTAAAAGTAACTTGTTTTATTAGCCTGGTGCTCGATAGCACACCCTTGTCTACCAGTGATGCTGCCACTGACCCCAGGTTTTGGGGATTTCACAACATGGTCATTACATTTTAATTTAATTCTTAAACTTGGCCTTCAGGAGTGAATTGTTTTCTCTAGGTTTTTAATTCTCCATTCTCCCCTTCCCTCCCCGCAGACACTTAAAAAAACAAAAAGAAAAGAAAAGTTCTGATACTTCAAAATTATAGTAGTGGCTTTCCAAGAGCTGCTTATGGTAATGACATGAGAAACTGGAGGTTTCACCACCATTGATTAATGCAGCATTTTTGACACCCATCATGTTGCCTTATGTATCCTGGTTACTTTACTGTTGTTTTTTGTGCATGATTTACACACTTTGCTGAAGCTGAGGGATTCTGCTAGGATGGAAGAAGTTCCCTGTTTTAGAATGAGAAATCAGGACCACATACAGATAGGGTGACCAGATGCCCCGATTTTATAGGGACAGTCCCGATATTTGGGGCTTTTTCTTATATAGGCCCTTATTACCCCCTACCCCCGTCCCAATTTTTCACACTTGCTATCTGGTCACCATACATACAGATCACTGCAAACTAACTAAATAAAAAGCTCTGGGCATTTAGCTGATTCTATTTAAACATGTGCATAGCTAGCAATTTGAAATGTGCGTACCCACTGGTCAATACTTGTGCCCCCTTGGCTGTAGTATCTCCATGGTTTCCTGTGATATTGATCATATTGTGTGTAATTGCGGAGAGGGTGGGGGTGGGGGGACAGTTTCTAATGCCAAAGATGAAGACCTGTCGCTAACACAGAGGGTGCAGCTAGTTAAATTTTAAGAGCAGATGAAGGACAAAAAGCACTGGCCAAATGCTGCTTCCTGGAAGTAAAACAGAAAATGCCTTGGGGCACAGTGACATGAGTATCACTTTCGACACCCATGCTTTAACTTCTGAATGTTCACAGATTTTTAACTGAGAGGGAATCTGTTTTAAAAATAGACAAAAAATCCCCCCTCCCCAAGCAATCCAGGCACCGTCAATGCTCTCCAGAGGAGTGACGCTGTCACTATAAACTGCCCCATTTCTCTTCCCTTTTTGTTTAAAGTGCAGAAAACATAAACAGGCAGCTCTGCAAAAGGAAATGTTACCACAGGCCACTTACATGACAAAAGTCATTGTAATTTCTTGCTCCCCCCCTTTTTTTCTGTGGCTGTGAGAAATGCTGTGGGTGCGTAACTGACGACCAAGATAACGTGGGCCAATGCTTCCTGAAAGTTCTTAAAGGGCAGGTTGTAGCTTGCTGCCAATCTGCCTGGATAGGACACACTTTAGTGACACAGGAGCATGCAGGGCAGGTTATAGTAAGGAATCCACAGAATTCTTCTTACATGGTTAAAGTTTGGATCGCTAGACATCTGCTGCCATATGATGATCAGAACTTCTTTAGCAACTCCAAAGTCTGATAAAATGCAGGCCAAATTCTGTGGTGCTGTGCAAGGCTGTTGATATTGTGTCAGTAAATGGGTGAAAGGGGCTCTGAGAGCTGTAAATATAAGTGGATGGGGCTGGAATAGAAGAATGAAGCAGAAAAAGCAACTAACTTGGGTGTTTGAGATACACGCTAAAGTAACCACATTATCTCTCACCTCTTTTTAATGCCTCAGTTTGTAAGTTACACCATGTTACACTCCGTGATCTGTGGCTGCTGGGTTGGAGTTGCTTACATCCACTTCCTGATGCATAATAATACACCATCTTACAGAACATCTCTGAATTTGGGGACTGATCGAAAGCCCATTGCGGTGAAAAGGAGTCTTTCAGTTTACTTCAACAGTGTCTGGATCAGGGCTCTCGCTCTTTGTGTTCACAAACGTCTCCTCATTTCTAGCTGTTTCCATGTGATTATAAAGCACATGGCTGGGTCAACTCCTCAGTTATTTAGGGTCCTAACTTTAACTGGGAATATGGCCAACGTTTGCAAGAGAATTAAGACACTGGACATAGATTTCAAAAGATAGTATTAAAACTGCACAGGAAAAGAATGAGCTGGGTTAGAATTATACACCTGCCAAGCAAACAGATTCTTATCTTGGAAACGTTTCCTATGCAAGAAGGGGAGACAATGTGAGCAGACAGTTCTGAGGACACAGTGGCAATGGAGATTCGAGATGCGCAATCTACAGTGTGTAAAACAACACACATTTGCCTCATTGATCTGCCCTGTTTGAAATACTTCATTTCCCAACCTTTTCACTCGCCTGGGTCTAGCAGAGAGTCCAGGGAAGGGTTCACAGATGGAATACTGCTGTGCTCCGGTGATCTCTCGCTGATGGAGTAGCCCCTTGAGTTATCAACCAATGCAATTTAGAGAAGCCCTGAAGATGATATCCAACAGTTCTGGGAGTGACAGCAGAGGGATGGGGTATAAAAGTGATATAAATCCATATTTGATTTAACTTTGCAGCTTCTCTGAATGGAGCCCAGCCCCAGCTGAGGATTCAACCCTTTGGATGTCAAATAAAAGTCAAGTCCAGTTCTATCCATGAAAGGATGTACAGTTTTTGCCCTTCCTGTTTCTTCAAGAGGCATCACTTTAGAGGTGGTCTTTCTGAAGAATGTCCCTATGCTCTGAGCCCCATTGTGTCACGGCCTGCATGAAGTAGTAGCATAACTCAGGCTTACCTTGCTGTCCAGTAGAAGGGAGTTGCATGACCTACTGTGTACTGTGAAGATTGGTAAAATTGACCATGTAGTACTTGACTGTCCTTTGCTGCTCAGACTCCAGGAAAGAGACTAAAAAACATTTAACGGAATGCACCGTTTCCCAGACAATTGTGAAGTTCTTTAGAGTAATAGGAAAACATTTCCTGGTACAAAATACATTTTTAAAATCATTTTACTAGTGCTGAGTTAATGCTTCTAAAGCACAAAAATTATTTACAGAGATAAAAGTACAGCACTGTAAATCAGCATTGTAAATATAAGCCCTTTCTTGTCACCTGCACTTATCTTGATTTTTAGAGTACTCTGTGGTATTCAGAGTATTTAACAGGCATTCTGACTCTAACTCATGATTGCAGTGGTACATAAAATAGAAAGATTAGAGTCTCAGTTGCCTGCTTAATATGTAAATATATCCAGTTATGTCTGAGTGCTTTTAATGAAGTACCTCGGACTTCTGTTCCCATATATCACAGGTGATTGTGGAAAAAGCACTCTAGATGCCTGTTGGAAACCACAAAAGCTAAGATCCTGTTTTTGTTTAAAGTTTCGTATTTTTAAAAATTCTGTAGATTCCTGAGGCTGGGAAGAACCCCAATCCAGGTTGAATTTAATCTTAATTAATCCAAATTTAGCCACACTTCTGCAGGATCTCTAAGTTATCAGATAGAAATAATATGTCAGGATGTTGTATAATAATCCACATGTTGTTATAAATAAAACCTCTCTTTGGCTGTAGTTTACATCTGAAATCTACCGAAAATTATTTGATACTGTGTATGAAAGATTGAAATTAATGTTGTTGCATTAAATGCATGAGTCCCTCTAATATTCTCTGTGTGCTGATGACACACATTCCCTGCCTTTCTACCAGCTAATGGAACGCAATTTCCTTTTGCAGAGCGCCTTTCATCCAAATTGTATCCCTGCATGTTTTACAGGTTTAAACAATACAATTGCACAGATAAAGGGAAAAAAGAGAACCTAGCAGAGAGTACACAAATCAATTCATGTTTCTTAATGCGTGGGGTGAGGCCTTCTGATGTGAGAGACAAGTACTGTTTGAAAGATGGCACCTGTTATCTCTGGACCTGGACAAGAGACTGGATTATGCAAGATTTATTGCAGGGCCCCCTGTGATTAGGGTATGGTTCCCCCTGGAGGTTCAAAGTGCAGTCGCCAGGCCAAATGTGAGCGTTGTCCATACAGCTCTACCGTTAGCCCCAATCTTTAATGGGGAGAGGAGCCCATGGTCCCAATATACAGTATCTCTGATTTCCAGAGGCCTAGCACTGCAGGCTGTGCCAATGTATTAAAGTTCAGGGTGATTGCAACTTACTCTAGTGTGTACAAACATGTGGCCCTTAAGTTCCCAGCAAGTTGCAGGTGTGGCATTTGGTTAAGTAAAATTTGCTTCCTCTTAGATGACTGGAGCTGTGCTACTGGGGGCCAGAGCCCTGCCAGGGGCATGGAGTTGCAGCAAAGAGGCATGGGGCTTCTGCACTGGTGGACTTTTCCTCCTGCAAATCACCTGGGCTCTGCTGGGGGTGTGGACAGGGTCATTCCTACCTCCCAGTGGAATGATTATGTGGGGAGCATCGGTGGGAGGGGGGGATCGTTGTGCAGGAGATGGTGAGGGAGTAAGGAAGGGAGGGGCATGTGACTGGTGAAAGGTTCTTGAATACAGGAGATGATGACGTCATTCCAATCCTCCATCTAATTAGCCGGGTTGCCTGTGAAATGTTGCTTGAGACCATCTTCTCTGAGTCAGAGCGTTCTTTCATTCTCTCCCTAAAACCACTAGGCTTGTTTTAAACTCACAGCTTGCAAAATAAAGACCATCGTGCTGAATCCCTAGTTGAAAGCAGGAAGGGAAGTTTTGCAGGGGTTGTACAATTCAGTAAGATGCTGCGAGCTGAGCATTACATAATGTCCGCGCTTCGGGCTTCTAGCTATAAAGCTTCTCAGTTGCTGCAAGATCTCACAAAGATAAAATGCACTTCAGTGCGTTGCTGTCAGAGGAATTTGAAACATTCAGACCCTGTTATATCTCCCCCTTGCTGCTTTCTTTGCTCTTTCAGATATTTCTGAACTTCCGAATAAAAAGCTGCAACGCACACAGCATTTTCTCCTCTTCTCCACAAGCGTTCCTTTTGCTTCATGAGACTGACGGGTGGTTACCGGGAAGGCTGGCACCAGCATCTATTATTATGCCCATTGCAAGACCCGATTTTCAGTTGCCGATAACTTTGCCAAACTTCAACTGTTGGGGTTGAATTTTTCCATGCCAGGTGTCTGCCTCAGGCTGGTTCGTTGGGGACACTTACAGCAAAAATAGTTCAGCTGTTTCCAGGAACGTGGCTAGGGGAAAATACTGTTTTGTTCATGTTAAAAAAAAAAAATAAAATAAAAATTAATAAATAAAAAAAATTCTTGATGTTTTTCTTAAAACAAACAAAAAAAACCCCCACAAAACTCAAGGGGCCCTATGCTTTGGGGCTATTGAAATTTGCCACGGGAGTGGCCTTGTGCAGGCCTTTGTGCTTTCCTGGGAAAATATGCCCTAATTTGGCAATTTGAAGTGTGTCCATTTGAAAAATCTCAGTTACACATTTTCAGTAGCGACTTCTTCGACTTTAGCCGCTAAAATTTCCAAAGATCCCATCGTCACTGAGCATGAGCCATCCCCTCACAGCTCCTGTGTTTGACTAGACTGCACGTGTACCATTCCTATAAAGTGAGCCGAGCATGCTTCCTCAAGCAAAGGGCTACAGGTGAAGGGTGAAGCTGGCCTTTCCCTGTAATGACAGCTCCTAGCTCATCTCGGTCAGGGTGTGCTGGGCACTGAAACTGAGAGCAGAGAGCCTGCCGCCTTCTGCTCTAACGATCCCCTGGTGGTGCCCAGGCAGTGTGAAGGAGGAAGCTGCCTGACTCAAATGCAAAGAGGATGCGATCTGGACCCCAGGGGGTTGGGGGAGAGGTGAGTAGGTTGAGATGAGGACCCTGATGAGGGAGACTGGGATTGATGTCTGGTGGTGGTGCGAGGAAGGGAAACTAGGACTAGCCTTTGTGGGGAGGCTTAGACTGGAAACTGGGGGTGGAGACTTTGACTGGCTGAGCAAGGAGGCTGGGACTGGGGAAAAGGAGGTGGATGGGGACAGATCTGAGGAGGCTCTGGAGTGAAGGGGAAGAACTGAGATTGACATGGACACTGAGACTGGTCAAGAAGCCCAGAGAGGAAGACTGGGACTGGGACCCAGTAGAGATAGGGAACAGTGGCCAGGGTAAAAAGAGTCAAATTGGAAGGGGGACTGGGACCAAGGAAGCCGGTGGGAGGAAGGGGGTGTGGGAGTGGCTCTGTAGGGAGACTGGAACTGGGAAGCACAGTCTGGAGGAGTGAGATTAGGATTTATGAAGCAAGTAGACAGGGATTGGGATGAGAAGCCTAAGGAGTGGAGGCTGGGACTAGGTCAGTGAGGAGAGTGGGACTAGGACAAGGAGAAAGGGATAAGGCTTGGCCAGGGACATGTTGGTGGGGATGAGGCAGAAGGAGTTCAGCTCAGGGAAATGGGCAGAAGTCTGTGCCCGTGAGAGAACATTCCCCTCCGGAGCCTGGAATGGAACACAAGCTTTTGGAGTCTCACCATTCCTCTGTTGTCTGCAAATATCTGTGAAACCCACTGGTGAAGTGTGTATCTCATCCCCCTCTAGTGCTGGTCTACATAGAGGATGAAAATCTAGTGTTACAATCAGTTACTCTGTTGGCTCAAATTGCAGAGGTCTGTATGGAGGATCTAAAGGTTCCAACCATGCTGCTGATTCACTGTGGTGTCAATAGGATGCCATGTGATGCAATATCTGCTTTTTGAAAACTGAGTAACTTATCTCCCCAAAAGACGGCATTAAAAAGAACTTTAAGATTGTAAAGTCAAATACTCAGAAGTTAGGAGATGCCAGCAATAAGAATGCTTGTGCAACTTTAATTCAGCCCCTTAGATTGTATAATAATGTGTACACACATTCATTACATTCCCACATATAATTTTTTTCCACAGGATCCCCGCCTCATTCAGTGTACAGGATGGACCTCTGGGATAAATCAGGGGTGTATACTGAAGGAGGCTGTTTGTAGAGCCACTGTTATTGCAAAAGTTGGAAGGTGTCGTGAACAGGAGGAGAAAGGATGGTCTCATGCTTGAGATGGTTGAATGCATCTTGGAGAACTCAATTCTATTCCTGCCTCTGCCACAGAGTTACTGTGTGATGCTGGGCAAGTCACTTTAAACCAACATTTCACAGGTGGTCACTAATTGTGTGTTCCTCATTTTCTGGGTGCCCAACATGACACCCTGGGGCTGAGCTGCAGAAGTGTTGAGTGCTCCCTGCTGCATCTGAAGCCAGTGAGAGCTGCGCTTGAATATATAACGTGCTGTAAGACGTGTACTCTGAAAAATCAGATACTAGGTGTGTTATGTTTGGTAATTGGTAAAATTATTGGATTCTTTTGTCCTTAGTGCCTCTGTGCCACAGTTACCATCTGTAAAATGGGGATAATACCACCCCCACATCTCACAGGGGTGTGGTAAAAACAAATTCATGAATGTTTGTGAAGGCCTCAGATACTGTAGTGAAGGGTTCCATAAAGTAACCCATGAGGAAATGAATAATTCTGTCTTCAGAGCAGGGTTTCAATAATGTGCAGTAAATCGGGCCTAGGACCATACACTGAACCATGAGGAGAAAGCAACAGAATGAATAGTTGCTCATTCAGTGAGCACTGTCCATTATTTTAATACATATGCAAAAGGGGGACAAATGAAGGTTGAATAAGCAACCCCGATTCTGGCCTTTCTTAACGGTTGAGTAGATGGTGGGTGTGTGTGTGTGTGTGTAAGTTACATCCAATGCTACTCTCCTGATGATATTTAGAAGTGACCACCCAATTCAGATGCAAACAAAAACCAAAGACTGAGCTACTTCACCTTGATATGGACATTTTATCTCAATTGCTGATTTAGTTTCAGAGCAGATATTTAATTGTATTGGTGATGTAGTAACGATGATAGCGCCCTTTTATTGCCTGAAAAATTAGGCTAAGATTTTTAAAAGTGACTATGATTTTTGGAGCCCAAGTTGGGAAGGGGTGTGTGTGTGTGTGTGTGTGTGTCCAATTTTCAGAAAGTCCTGAGCACCCATCCTCTGAAAATCAGGCCCCTTGAAGGAGTGTGTAGTGGGACACCCATAAATTGATACTCTTGGCCCATAGAATGTTCTTCATCAGAATAAATCACAATGGACTGCAGTGATATGGTTGTTTTAAGGTGAACAGAATGAACGTATTATAAATGGGTCAATGGCTGATTATGCTTGCAGCTGTGCAAAGATATAAGACCTAGACCCTTCCCTCAAGAAAGATTCAGTAAATCAGTCTACAGAAGAGTTGAATAAAGTGTAATTAACACGCTCCTTAAAGTGGGAGAATAGATGGATTGATCAGCACTTGGTTTCTTCCCTTTCTTAAGTCTCTGTTCTAGTTTCGGTTTAGCTAACTGCAGGGTAAGAGAATGCTCATTCTTTGAGATGGGGTGGGTGTGCACATCTCATTTTAGTTGTGCACCAGCTGGAATGCAGAGGTAGGTAGCCTGTACAGCAGTACATGACACATTATTGTTACATTTTAACTGCTGGCAACACCATAAACTTCAGTGGTAGAAAATGACAGGTAGAGCCAAGAAAAGTGAATATGGAGGATTCTGATAGTCCTAGCAGGTTTTTTAAAAGACGTTCATTTAGAAGCACAAAAGAAATTGGAACTAATCAGCCTGGTACTCAACATTTTAGTCTTGTGTTATGTATTTATTATAGTAGCTCCCATTGACCCCAACTGAGAATGGGGGGGGGCCCAGCATGTTATGTACTGTACAGATATATAATGGGAGACTGTCACTGCCCTGAAGAGCTTACAGTCTGCATAGGCAAGACAGAGAAAAGATCTGCGGGGAAATGGAGGCACAGAGAGATGAAAAGTGCTGCCCAAGGTTACAGTGGCAGAGCTGGGGTTAGAAGAAACCAGTCTCCTGACAGGTTGTTGAGAAATACGTAGTGCCTGAAATTCTCTTTGTCATTTTCCTTTCTTTAATGGTAATTCCACTTGCATAATCCACCCCCCCTCCCCCAAAAAAGAAAAATCTAAATGCAGAAACCAAGAAAGCTTGATTTCTACCAAGGATGCCAAGACCTTCCACTTGAGCAAATTTATTATTTCAGTTCCTTTGATGGCAGGAGAATCCTCTAGTCTAAACACTAACAGATAATATTTTATTGTATTCTGTATGATAAATTAGTTTGAATAGTTATCAGACATGTTTAAAACTCTCAGTGCCAATCAAAGCAATTAAACATGAATTAATACTCCATAATTCATACATGGAAATGTCTTATTCTGAATTTAATGTTTTAGAACAAAATGTTATTTAAAAATACTTTAGTATATATTAACTTGGTGATGAGAGTAAAAGTTCTGAAATTGGAATTACACTGGGTTAATTTCTCTGCTCAGAATTCTGATTAGTTTATCAGATTACTCAATGTGATTTATTCCTTTGTACTGAAATACTATATCTTCAGCAAGATTATTTGAAGCCTGATTCTGCATGAATCCCATTTTATTACGGTTTATACAGAATGCATTTTTTAGAGTCACTCTTCAGAGTTAAGCTGCACTCTAAAACCCAAGGTCCTGTCTGCTTTGTACGGCTGTTCGCAGCAAGGCTCAACCGTGGGATGAGGCCAGGGGAGGTGAGTCCTACCGATGGGTAGGCCACAGCAGCCAATGGCATCCCTCTTTGTTTATTTCAAGTACTAGGATTGGCTAGCTGATAAGTGGCCCACCTACAAATGAACGACAGCAAGCAGCGATGGCCCTCTTTTGATCCACCCAGTACCCTTTGCAGGTGCAGAAAGCCAGGCTGCCTCCAGTGTCCTGGTTCCAAATCTCCATTCTCCTCCTGCTGCAAGTTTATTCTCTTGGCCATTGCCTTCCACTTCAGAGATAGGTGGATGACATTTGAGTAGAGAGTGAACTGATGTCTGCAGGTTTGATAGGAGACTATAAAATGCTGTATTAATTTAAGATTTTATTAGGTAACTGTGTGCTCACACCTTTGCCTCTTTTATTTGGGAAGGAGAAAGTTAATCTATAAAATGGATCACTTGCACCTTGATGCTTTTAATTTTTGAGAGAAAATTTCTCCTTTACTTTTGAATTCACTTCTCAAAATCAGAACCAAGGAGAATCCAGTCAGTTAGTAGTTGTATTTTAGGAAAATATCACACTTGGGCAATACGAGGGCTGCTTTCAGTGTACCCTCTGACCTCCAATAAATGGGCATTATATTCTTTGTTCTTCATGATAAGTGATAAATCTGATTTGGCACTTGTCAGCCAGATACTGATTGTCAGACGTGGCGGCCATTGCTCTTGATGGAGAAACTGGGAGTGTTCTATAAATCACCCCATGAATATCATTTCACTGGTAATGACAGAAAGCTGTCTGATATAGAGAATGTCACTATGGAAACCATGAAATTGTAAATCCTGGCCCCATTGAATTCAGTGGCAAAGCTCCTACTGAAATCAGTGGTGACAGGATTTCACCACACAGCTGAATTCTGTGGCTGATCCAACTCTCCACAATGGAATGGACCCACCTTCTGAATCCAACCCACTCTTGCACCCAAACTTTGGAAATGTTCATCTCCAAGTCCAAACTTCATGGCTCAGGCCCATCTCAGGCTTTTATGAAAGTATCAAGAGCTTGGAACGAAGCATGTCACCGTGACGGTGGAACGCGCGAGGTGGGGCATGAACTTGAAGAACTCAAGAAAAGTTTTTAACTCTCTTATTGTACATTGCTATAATCCATTGTTGCGATCATATATAGTACATTCACTTTGCTGTCATACATCAGTCTATTGATGTATTAATAATTATTTTAACAGAGCAGATCCAGGATTCTGTTGAGGAGAGACTGTCCAAAATTTCAATAGTTCCAGCCTGTCTTAAAGCCTTGAGTTCTTTGATGCTATATTATATAAATATACTTAGAAACTGTTCAAGAGCCTGTGGAAATGTTCAGTATTTCTAGCCATGGCTTTATAATTTGACACTGCATCAAAACTCAGCGGAAAAAAAAGCAGAAAGCAGAGTCAAACTGTGAAGCTACTGCCTAAAGAGTCAGAAGTCCAGCATTATGGATGTGCATCACAAACTGTCTTAAAACAACTTTTATTTTTTGTTTCTTAAATTCATTATCTTTCTACATTCATATCCAGCCTTTTAAAGCTTTGTTTGTCTCTTTTATGCTTTACTGGCCAGTTCCCCTTGAATGTTTGTCTTAACCCTCCTACTTCACAACCGTTTTAAAGTACTTGATTAGTTTTAAAAACACACCTGCTTTGCTACATCCAAGCCCCATTAAGGATCTTGCATAAGAGCTAACGAACACAGCAGAGGACTTGTGCACGTGCAGCCGGGTTGGTGACTCACCACGTAGAGATGGAAAAAGAGGAATGTATGCATGCTATGTAATTCGGTGCAACAGTAACTTCCTGCAGGGTAGTTAATGAATTGCTGGAAGGCAGCATATGCTTGACCAATATTGAAAGGAGGGTGAGCATCCTCAATCTCAAAGTCAAAGAAAGTTGAGGATCTCTCAGAAGTAGATCAGGATCTTGCATGACTGAGTTCTCAGACGTGAACTAAGCCTATTCTGGTCTGCCTTTAAGTATAAATATTTTTGACCCATATCGAAGTACAAAACAAACTCAAGGACTGAGTTCCAACTCATCAAAACCTCTCTTACTATGCTGGAGGTGTTTTAAACAAATCACAAACTTATTCCAGGTATATTGGAAAGTACAGAACTGTAGAGACATATGTTGCTGCTTCCTTTAACAGAAAACACTGTTATTTTGTGATTATTTGCCTGGATCTGCCCATTTGAGAAGTCAGTGAGACACTCTCTAGTTAAGCAGGTGCTTCTACTTATCAGGTATTTGCATTGCTTGCTAGTGCAAATACAAACTAACTATGAAAGCAAAGAAGTCACTTCAGCTGTGACATGGGCAGAAGGCCTTGTTATTAAGTTGTTTATACATTCCAAAAACTAGTTAAATGTTTGTCAGAGAAGAAGGTGTACTGACAATGTTGCTTGATGCATATTTCAAGGGCAGAAATGAAGCCATGCTTCCGCATTTTGCAGACGTAAATCACCAGGAAGATTGTCATAAAAGGCTGCACTCCATGACATTGTCTTAAATTGGTTAGTCTCTAAGGTGCCACATGTACTCCTTTTCTTTTTGCGAATACAGACTAACACAGCTGCTACTCTGAAACCATTCTTCTTCTCTGGCTCTCGTATGAGGGAAAAGTACATCTCTTGAACTAGGATCTGTTCCTGGGCTATTCCAAAGTAGCGGCCATGGAGGAGGACAAGGAAAATTACAGATAGAACCAGCCTCAGCAGTGGTAAAAATGTTAGTACATCATTTTGAATTCATGAGTGCAATTGAAACCCACTTAGATAAGGATGACATAGAGGTTCACAGCTGTTTTCACATCAGTTTTAAGACACTTTATTCTCTTTGCAAAGTGAGCTCCTTAATAAGGTTGTGTTTATTTATCTGGCTTTTGGCATGAGATAAAATGAAGTTATACCAAATCTCAGTACATAAACCCTAACAAGTGTATCAGACGCTCATAGATTGTAAAGCAAAATAACTGCAGAGACATCGTGGTTAAACTGAAGTGGAGGCATCAAAATATGTCTAAAATTAAACCCTGAGCAAGGTTAGTTAGAGGCTAGAATCAGTCAAAGATGACGATTGCTCTAAGCATTTTAACCTCACAGACCTGCTACAGCTGCGGCCTGGGCCCCAGTGATCTAATAATAGTGCTGCACGGAAGCACGAATGCAGCTTGTGAAACTCATCCTCTTGGTTTGTCATCTAGCCGAGGGATAGGACAACTGTGGTGGTAACGCAATCAGCACAGAGCTGATCGCATCGCTCGAGATAGATGCCTACCAGGTCTCAAAGGGCACAGGAGATAGGAAGGAAATTCCATCCAGTTCTTTTTTGTCTCACTCTTAGTCACCATGGAACTGAGATTCTCAGGTGGGTGGGATGAGTTACAAAGGAAAATAATGAGGTAAATCTCTGAATCCTATATGAGGTAAATCTCTGAATCTTACACAGAGACATCTTCAGTACGGTTAAGGGGGAAAGAACTGGCTGAAACCCATACTCTTGGTGTGAACCATGATCTAATACTGACCCCAAAGCATCCAGTAATTAATATGAGGCCATGGATTTTAAAAACAATTGAATTTGAATAACCCACACTACAAATACATTTAATCACAACACCAAGCTCTCCAGCTAGCAGTTGTCAGGAATCTCTACTAAACCTCCTGTTACAGAGAAGATCATTCACTCCTACTTCCCTGTATGTGTTTTACATGTGCTGGACAAACTAAGAGTCAGGCAAAAAGGGACTGTGAAGCAACAAAATGGAAGGGTATGTTTTACATTTCCACCCTGCTCTCTGCCTTCTTCTCCACCTGCAGTGTCATGCCTCAAGAAAAGCCCACTGGATATTTTTCAACATCACAAATATTTAGACACCATCCCCCTGGGTGGTGGTGCAGGAATGGAAAAAAATTGCCAGGCATCTCTGAGAGATCAATAATACCCTACAGGAAATTAAATAATCCTTTATTAATCTGATTAATAAGCCTGATACATGGAGGAACAGATCAACGACATGGAAAATAAAATGCATGCCCTGCAGCAAAGAATGTCAGCTATGGAAATGGAAGTGTCTTTACTTTTATCCAAAATAAATAATCTTGCAAATGAGGCTAGGAGACCAAAATGACTTCTGGGGCTTATCAAAGGGCTCCGTGGAGGGGGATACTTGCCACTATTTTTGGAAAGCAATTACACAATCACTTGGGAACTGGTACTTTCCCCATATTCATGCAACAATAGGAAGCACAGAGATTTGTCTTTACCTTCTGATAATGGACCCACATTAACGCAAGGTATGTAAGTGCTTTAAGCACATGAGTAATCCCATGGTACTACTAAATTTTGGCTTTGCAGAACGAGCGTCCTAAAAACCACTGGAAATGGAACAGAATGAAGTTTCCTATTGTAATGATAAAGGGAAGAACAAGGAGAAATATCGGTAGGGGGATATATCTTGCCGGCAGTGCATTGTAATAACATAGTATTTTCATTTCTGGGGCTTTGCCACCTCGGCTGCCACAGCATACAGAAAATTCATGGGAGCAATGGCTTTCCTGGGACTGTTTATGAGAAGACTGGACTAATCCAGTGTAGGGTCATTGGTGCGGGTGTTGTTTTATGTGGGGAATTTTTTTTTTTTTTTTTTAGTGTGTCTGGCCCTCAGTTGTATTAATTTGTCCAGGAAGGGTTGACCACTGCAAGCAGAATTCATTTAAGGCAATTGAATTAACTAACTAAAGTTTAGTTTTGAGGCTGGATTTGAGCTTTGGAAGAGGTACTGTCAGCCAGCACAGGGCAGAGCTGAGTTATATGACTCTCATGGGCATTGCTTTTCTAAACCCATGCTTTCCTTTTCATTTGGACAGGATGACAAGTGGATTTTGTTAAGTGGTTCCTTTTCTCTCTGCTTTGTTTCTATTATTTTGGGTGCTTGGTTGATTTGTGCTCTGATGAAGTTGACATTTTAGGGTCACCTCTCTCATGTGAACCTCCCTATTTGAAACCTAATTCTGTAGAATCGCAACAACATTTAACGTCTTTAAACTTGTCAGCTGCAGCAGGACCAAAGGGACTTTGAGGTCAACTCAGCTCAGCAATGCTCACCTCTTGCTCCCAGGTACTCACTTCTGCAATTGAGTCATGCTCAAAACTATTAAAATCCCACTCCCTGTTAAACACTGGAGAAGAGTGAACTCAGATGGGGGTCTGCTGTGTGCTCCGCAAACTCTTACTGGATCCTGAGGCTCAGGCCTGGAAAAGCCCAGCTGGGTGTCACCAAATATAAAGGTTCTGCAGTAAGGAATTAGTGTATTATTGTGCTAACAATGTGAGAGGCAGAATAGAATCCAGCTCATCCTGCCATGGCTGTGTTGGGTCTGCAGTGCTAGCCAGGCAGTACTGCTAACTTATTTCAAACAGTAAAATAAAAATATATGATTCTCAATACACCCAGGGGCCACAATTGTGGAGTAATCCATGTTGCCAACTCTTGCAATGTTCCTTAAACTCCAGCTCCTCGAGTCCTGTGATTAAGTAAGAATTTTAGCTTTTATTTTCAAAAAGTATGTTTCTTGCTCTGATGGTTGCAGAAAAATGCCTGGAAACGTGACCTGAGGGCCACCGAAAGGCTCATTGATCAAAAGGCAAAAGGAAAAGAACCCTCAATGTATTATTTTTTAAGAATCTCATGATTTTTAACCCAGTCATGATTTTTGGAGAGGCTAACTCATTATTTCTGAATGCTTGGGACTGGCAGTACTGAGTAATACCATGTTAAAAATAGCCAGTTTTCTGACCATAAACGCATGTTAAGGTCCTATCCAAAAGACCCTTAGACGTAGTAAATCACATGGTACTGATTTTATCTATCTGGGAGGGCTTGAAGGGCTACATCTGTTAGGATTGTGGTTCCAGAGAGTCTTAGCATTTCAGACCAGATACTTCAATTTCTAATTCATTCCTTTCAATTTTCTTTTAATTTTTAGTTTTTCCAGGAGAGGTTCTATAACAACACATTGTGGCACTTAAGTAGGGCCCAGAGTTAAGAGTGCACAGTAGTCCCATTGAAATCAGTGGGTCTGTGAATTTAGAAAGGTACTACTCAAAGTGAGTGCTGGTGGCATGTTTGGGCCGATAATGCTTCCAGTTTCAAATCACTCTAACTCAACGCATTAACTCATCAAGTTATCCATCACACCTTCAGCTCTGCTTTCATTTTGTTTCTAGCTCAATAGACAAATGTGATTCTAATTCCTACGTCCTCTTTAATATAAGGTACTGTACTCAGTTTGGTAAAACTGGGACAAGATGGCAGGTTTGCAAAGTGAGAGATGGATTTGACAGTCTTCTCTCTTTCTGCTAAGGTGTGTTAGCACCAGGCTGTAATCATAGTGAAAGACATGCTTGATTGAAATTAATCTTTCACTTACTCTAGAGAGTGTCTTTGTTAGATGGAAATGAAGAATGATGTGTAACCGGTAAAATGTTTGTTGAAAATTTAGCCTTTTAATATTGGGTGCGGAGATTCTGTTATGTTATATAAGCATGTTTTCAGATTAGATTCATTGGAAGCTTATCATTATAACTGATTTATTTTTAAATGGGTTTTCCGTAAAGCAATATTCAGAGGTTAGGGAGAATACATTTTAGACTATGGTGAGAAATGTCACATACTACTGTTGCAGACTAAGACGTGGCTTTGAGACTGTATGTGAGAGATGGTAAAAGTGACTCATTTTTGTAATACACAAGGTGTAATCCTAACTGAATGGGGTTTATAGGCATCAGCCATATGGCAATCAGTGTTTATTGTCAGGCTATGAAAGATGACATTTCAAACTATCAGGGGAATATTGACCAATCTTTCCCATTTTGAGTACAATTTATTGAAGCAATTGACTGGCAGGAGGACAGCTTTTAACAACAACATCAGGAAAAAAGTAACATAATCCAGGCAGGTTTCTGATGTATGATGACCTATAAAAAGGTGTGAGGAAGGCTGAATGGATACTTTGCCACTGGTGATAAACAAGGAAGAGGAATGTTGGAATAGATGTTTAGCACCTGTCCATATTATGAGAAGATTAGAGGACAGCAGCTAATTTTCAGATAAGTATATGGGGCTAAATTCACTCCACAACACCAACTGACTTTAACAGGAATTGCATCCACTTGCACAAGGCTGAATTTGGTCCATACTCTGACACTTTGGGGAGGACTTATCTACATATGACTTATGAATTCTGTTTGATGTTATATACTCTTTGTATGTATCTATATCAAACGAAATTCTTGCACCTAGCAGAGAGCTAACAATGAAGGGTCATTAACCTTGATGATCATCCATTCAAATGAAGCACCCTTAGGCAGAGACCTGGCTACCAGAAAAACCCATTTTTCAAGTCTAGATTCTAGGTGGGTGGTGATCAAGTAACAGATTACCCGATGGGGATTTTGAGGCTGATCAGGGGAGTGGAAGCCTGACCACCTAGCAAAGGGGAGTGGAAGCCTATAAAAAGATGGTTCTCTCACTGGCCATTTTAGGGAGAACATAACAGATCAGAACTAAGAGACAAGGCTGTGCAGGAGGAGAAGAGAAAGGGCCCTAGAGAATTATGACCAAATCCAAAAAACACTTGAGTTCCTTTTCCTTTGCTTGTCCTTTGTATTAGGAAAGGTGAGTTTCTTTTTTGGGGACTGCCAGCCACACCTCTTTTTCTTCTGTCTCGCTCTCTCAATTTTAATAATTTGCTCTCATGCTCACTGGGAAAAGAGAGTGAAGTGACAATAGCTAGCATTTTGTAATTTTGTTCACACACTGACTAATGTGTTAGTCCCTCAACCCATGGCCTCAGTATCCCTAATCTCTCCCAACATATATGTGCTACTACACACAGCACGTAACAATTAGTAGCTAAGGGTCTTGACCCTACTCCTGAGAAACTCGATCGCAAAACTCCCATTGGCTTCAATGGCACCAGATCAAACTTTAACACAGGGGGTTCTGTTAGCAGAGATGTAGCAGTATATTACAATAAAACCTTAATAAAACTGTCTTTTATGATCCCTTTTTAAAAGATATAGTCATCTTAAAATATGTTGATCCCAAAATAAGTGAAAATTGTAACTTTTTTTAAGGGCATGATCCAATTCAGTGGGAGTTGAAGGGGGACTTAAACAATTTGTAGGATTAAGCCCTTAGAAAAGTCTGCTTTTATTTCTCATGTTGGCTAAGTTCTTTTTCTTTTACAAAGGGTACTGTTACTGTAAGGAGGACATTTGGTTGATCATAGCTTTAGGCCTTTCGCAAAAATTGTCACATAGTGCACTAAAGGTAACCTTTCTCACATAGTAGATCACTGCAATTAATTGTTTAGACACATAATTTTACCACAGGGAAAGAACATATCATTATGTTGATTGGGCAAGGATGCATTATTAATGGTCTGAATTGGCTCATGGTCAAAGGACACAAACCAGCAATTCCTGTTGAAGCATCACACCAAAATTTGTAGCTGTATAATGATATTCTGCTGTTGCAATATTATTAAGATTCTCTCAGTGCAACTTGTAAGAATTGAGCCTTAATTAAACTTGATTTCCCCCCCCCAAACATGAGATCATTTAATTTCTTTGTTACTGTGCTGCATTTACCCTTTCCCCCCCTAGCAATCTGCTAGGATTTCAGATAGCTAGCTTTTCACTATGTACTGTTGAGTGGTCAACAGTTTTACACTTAAAAAAACAAAGTGGATGACCTTGACTTGTACAGAGATTAAATGCTATTCCATTTAGAGCTGTTGGTATCCTTTTCTTCCAAGAAGTCATCTTGAAAAAGAAAAAAGGAGTTTATGAAGGATGTTACAGGATTTTGCAGAGTGGAAGTCAAAAGAGTGTTCATATTCTAACATTTATTTATTCTCTGCGCAGTGTAGAAGAAGCAATTTTATAGCTATTCTTAAATTATACAGGATCCTTTCTGTGAATTAATTACCATGCAATATAATACAATTCAGGTCTTGTATCTTTCAAGCAAATGTATTCTAAAGCATTTCGCTGCTGATTACAATCTATACGTACAAATAAGTGCACTATGGAGGGTACAGTATATCAAACGAGTAACGTCTGTAGACATGATAGGGCAGGATGAAAGGGGGTGGAATGAGTATGTTTCAAAGAGAATAACTGAGAACAAACAGGTTTTTTTTGTTTGTTTGTTTTTCGGTAGAGAGAGAAGTCATAGGACAGAGAGAAGATTTGGGTCTTGAGATACAATATGAAGATTTTATTCCAGATGCACACTATTAACTGTACCATAAGGCACTGCAGAGTCTCTAAGTATGATACATTTTCCATATATTGTGTTTTATTGATGATCATTCTTTTGTTTGTTTCTACGCACCAAAGGCTCCCATGATCCCAGCGGACAATGAGCTACTTCATATACACTGAATATGAAGGTACACACTGTTGGCTGGCAGCAGGGAGAAGGCTAAGCTGCACAGCGGTTCTCAAACTTCATTGCACCGTGACTCCCTTCTGACAACAAAAATTACTACCTGACCCCACAAGGGGGAATCAAAGGCTGAGCCTGCCTTTGCCCTGCTGCCCTGGGCAGGGGGCTAAGGCCAAAGCCCGAGTCCCACCGCCCCAGGTTGGGGAGGGGGAAGGGCAAAGCCAGAGCCCAATGATTTCACCCCTGGGCAGGGGTCCTGTAATCTGAGACTCACCACCCAGGCTGAAGCTGAAACATGAGCCTTACTGCTCAGGGCTGAAGCCCTGGGGTTTTAGCTTCGGGCTCAGGCTTCCGGCCTCGGACCCCAGCAATAACAACAGCCCGGATGACCCCATTAAAATGGGGATGCGACCAGTGTTCCCTCTAATTTTTTTACACGCATGTGTGGAATGAATTTTGTTATGTGCACCAATATGGAGGGGACGTGTGACACATCACCTTCATATTGGTGCACATGGCAAAATTCGTGGGGTGGGGGTGGGGCTGAGGGGTTCGGAGCGTGAGAGTGGGCTCAGGAATGGGGCAGAGGCTTGTGGTGCGGGGGCAGAGGGCTCTAGGGAGGGGTTTGGGGTGTGGGCTCTGGGGTGGGGCTGGGGATGTGGTTTGTGGGGTGCAGGCTGCCCCGGTGCTGTGGAGGGGAGAGAGGACTTCCCCACAGCCCTCTCTCGCCGCAGTAGCTCAGGGCACAGGCAGCAGTGCCTCTCCCCAGCTGCAGCAGCTCCGGTGGGCCGGGGCTGGGCTGAGGGAGGGGCTCCTCTCCCCTGGCTGCAGCAAGTCCAGGCAGGTCCTTGTTAGGGCCGGGAGAGGGGCGCCTCTCCCCACTGCATCAGATCTGCCCTGGGAGAGCAGCATCTCTCCCCGCTGCAGCCCTGAGCCCCTGCGCGGGGCTTAATAGGCAGCCACGCAGCTTAGAGGGAACTTAGGTTGAGACCCTCTTTGGGGTCCTGACCCACAGTTTGAGAACCGCAGCGCTGTTCTGAAGAGTCTGGTTGGAAACTCAGCACATTTGGCCAATGCACGTTGGTGGGCAGCTCCCACATGAAATTCCATTTCCCCACTGAATTTACCACTTACAAGCATATATTTGCTGGGGGTTGCTGCTCCTCCACTCTAATGATGCTGACTGCCAATATCCAACCGAACTTCATGGTTACTGCTTAAGTTTTATCAGCTTGGCCTCATTACAGACCATTGTAGTTCCATTCAAACTTGAAATTTCACAGACTGACTTTTCTGGCGAGATGCCTAAATGGAAAAGAACGTTGTGTCATATCCCATTACGAGCCTCGGGCGACAGTGATTTCCCCCCGCCATCAGTATTGACTCAGTAAGCAGCATATAGGGAAGTATAATCAGGAATCAGAATAGGTGATGGGATTACATTGCTTCTCCAGATGCTAGTTTTTATGGCTTATTTTTATTTTCAAGTCTTTTGCATTTTTGTGAATGAAGGGTAAAATGTATGCCAGAAAAAGCACCCAGATAAAATGAAATCTTCCTCATTTTGAGCATTCTGGGGGAGGATCATTGTGCATTTTAAGAGTCAAGAGGAAGATTGATCTGTGTAATGAAGTTACTTTGATTTATACTGTCAAATGGAGAATAAAATCCTGCATTTTTTTTTTTTAAAAAAAAGCTTAATCTGTTTCGTGACTGATCTAATTAAAAAACAAGGATCAAAGTCCCTGCCCAAGAGAGCTGGTAATCTAGGATTTATAAAAAATGACGGGAGTAGGACAAGATAGTGACACAAAAGAGATCGGAAAAGAAAAAAGAATATATAGAAAAAGATAATTTTACAAGCTTTCCCCAATGCATTTTGAATATACATGCTAATTTTGATGATCTTTTTCCCCTCTAACTGAAGCAGGATTTCGTATCATTTACAAGGTGTTGCAAGTCGTCTTCTGCACTGGGTGCTAAAAGGTTTATCACAATGGTTTTCACAGGATCTTTGAGTCTGTACATGTACCACTGGTTGTATATAACACTTAATTTTTCAGTTGGTCACCTAGAAGCATATTCCATCTTGCTTGACAAGTGTGTTAAACCACACCAAGTGCAAATTGTTCTTGCTTCTGTAGGTTGTGGTTTGTTTGTTTTCTATCAGAGATACTTCATTGGCATCACGTATAGCACCTGTGAATAGCTAACTAAGGGTCACGGTTGTTCTGGGTGTTTTTTAAAGCAGCTTATTGTCTACAGTTAGAGACAATAAGCACATGTCATACATAATTGCTGTGGGGTCTGTCTTAGTCTTGCCCAGGTTAATTCTAATTCAATAGCATCAAATTCCCTCCCACAGTTTTGCACATCACAAATTTCTTGTCTAAGATAACCTCCTTCTTTCTATGGAGCCTGTAGTCACAATTACACATATAGTGACTGTACAAGGAAGGGTTCCCACACTTGTAACTGATTAATTAGGTAAGTATTATTCATATTCATGTAATTGCACATGCACAGAGAGATAAGGGATATCAGTAGAAAAGGCCAGTGAACTAGATCCGTGAAGAGAAACATCCTGGGCTCTGAACCATAAGCAGCTCAACTTTGTTTTGAAGATCGGAAGTTTGATTGCTAGGTTTGACAGTATTTCACTCAAGTTTGTGAACGTTTTCATTGCCGGGCTTTCACATGATATTCTGGGAATGCCTGGAGACGTTTCAGATCCTTCATCTGAATCCTGTGTTTTGGGGTGGCTCGGGTGATTGTGGATCCCTTTGGTATGTTTCATTATGTCCCAAAGTACAGTACAGATCTTTTTCTAAAAAAGTTTGAAGATTAAAATGGCATAATAGTGATACCCATCTGAAATAAACAAAAAGTATTCTTTTAATCAAACATTTCTTTTCTTTACTCTGCTTAATGTCTGCCATAACAAATGTGCTCTTTCAAAGCAAAAAAAAATTTGATGCATATTTGAATTTAATTTTAAAATGGCTTCACCAAGATATATTGATACCAAGACACAAAATAGATGTATAACCTCTATTATGGGTCACAATACAGCAGGCTCAATTCTTCAGTATTAATGGGTTGTCATTTATCATTATTGCTAATATTTAATTTTATTATTTATTTGGTATTTCTACATTCCCCCAAATCATGTTGGGCACGCTGCAGAACAAATACAAAGACACAGTCTTTGCCCTGAAGAATTTACCATGAAATTTTAGAAGGAACATGACAGATGAGATTAACAAATGATGGGAAAGGGATGGGCTGAGGGTTACAGTGATAAGACCACATGTTTATTCTGTCATTTTATACTTGGATTGTAGGCTCTCCAGGGCAGGGACTGTTTTTTATTTGTACAGCAACTAGCAAAATGGTGCCCTGATCCATGGTTGGGGGCCTAGGAAATATTGTAATTTTTTAATAAAATCAACCTTGTAATAAATTTTTGTACACTCAATTAGCTGTGCAATGGAATGTTTTGACTATGGTGAATTACCTCACACCACATGGGCAATGCAGCAGAAGTGAGTTTTATGGAAGGATTTGAATGAGGAGGGTTTGCTGGTTTACCAAATAGGCATGAGGGCATCATGAAAATTAAAGAAAACAAAACAAAAACAAACAAACAAGGCAGTCCTGCAACCCCTGTCATGTGGGACTCTTCTTTAGTGTAATTGGAGTTGTGTGTGCAGGGCTTGCAAGTTTGGGTCTTTGTATTTAAATTAATGTCAACAACAAGATACATTCCTAGCCAGTTTTCAAGGTAAGACCAAGGGCTGAGCTCCTGAAGCAAAAGTAGGCTACATGACCTTTATATCATAAATACCATTCTTGTTCACTGCCAGGTTTTGCTCAGTGACATTCACTAGAACAATAAGAAATGAAACGTACTAACATACCGTTTATAAAAATAGTTAAAATATTATTTATTTTCTAATCTCTCATAATGGTGTTAAAATAAACTCAATAAACTTTGGTAGTAAATTTAAATTAAGAAGAAATTGCATTTAAATAACATTAAAGTTATGACACAGAATGACAAAAGTCAGGAAATTCAAAACCTAAACATATACATCCAGACTGAGGAAAAAGGGACAAAGGACAAAGAAGCAAGTTAAGGATGGGCCTGTCAAACTCATCTCTGTGTTTCTTGATTTGTGTAATTCCAAAGTTGCTAGCATTATCCTCCCCATGTGATCAAGCAAGAGAACATAGTAAAACAGCAGCTCTAGGCAACCACAGAAGGCAAGGGTTAATATTTTTTAATTGTAATTTCTTTTTGCATTTAATTTTCTTTTTGGAAAAGAAAAGGAAAAAAATAACATCTTTGCATAGGAAGATGGAGACATAAAGCAAAAGAGTAAGATACACAATGCCTTGGGAGCTTATATCTTTCTGTTTAATAGCCAGAATCATTTACTTGATAAAAGAAGTGGTTCATTGAGTAAATACAGGGGGGGCTGGAATAATTTTTATAGTAGGGTGCTGAGAGCCATTGACCCAACTGTAAACCCGTATATAATGGAAACCACTTCAAGCCAGGGGATGTTGCAGCACCACCCGCACCCTTAGTTCCAGCTCCTATGAGTAAATGTAGATGTTTTGTGGAAAGTCAGGGGCTACTTCTATAAGGTGCTGAGCACTTGCTGCAAATTGACAAGGGCCAAAATCTCACATATGCAAATACGTGAGCAGCTGGAAATAAGGAGGAATGGTAACATATATGTATGTGAGGTGTAAGTTCTTTTCTTTATAAATATATACAGGGGAACTTAGACAGCATCATTCATGAGAAGATCTCAAAGCGTCTTACAAACATTAATATTTTCAAAGTACCCTGTGAGATAACACTATTACCTAACTAGTTCTTACGTAGATCTCAAACTCACTTTTCAACCAGTTTTGTTGGGATGGGGAAAGCGATGCCTGAAGAGATGAGTGATTTGCCCAACATCCGTTTTTTTAATCAGCAAAAAGGTGGCAACTTTATCACGTGTCTTCCATCAGAATTTTATCCCACTCACCATTAGCCAGTGGTGGGCCTCAGGGACGTGCTGGATGTCACTTCCTGCAGCTCCCATTGGCCGGACTGCGGCCACTGGGAGCTCCGGGAGGCCGTGCCTTTGGATGGTCAACATCAGCAAAATGTCTCTCAGACCGCAATCAGATTACCCTGTTAGGCCGCATGTGGCCTGTGGGCTGCAGGTTGCCCACCACTGGCCTACATGGTGCTTATATACTAATATGATGGGGACTATAACAAATACATAGGAAGTCCCACCTGGCGGAGTTCATAGAAGAAACCAATACCTCTGCTTTGCTTTCTACCAAATTGCACTTGTGCCTGAAGTTTTCCTTATGATTCTCTCTGCAATGGTCTGGAGTACCATGCGTGCGCACATGGCTTTTGGGGTCGCTACATGTCCTGCAGGGGAGGACAAGGAAAACTGTCGTTATTGTAGTTTTCCCACTATGCACAATCTCCAACATACCAGAAACTCTTACTGGAGAATTTGCTTTATTTCTTATAGTTCAGAGATTTGTGTTTCTTCAGAGACTGAGGCTTTGTCTACACTGCCAATTGAACGACAAAACTTTTGTTGTTCACAGGTGCTTAACTGCCCCTGCCCCCCTCCCCCCCCCCCCGGCAAGAGACAAAAGTTTTGCTGCGGCAAGTGGCAGTGTAAACGGCTCGTTGTCGGCAGGAGCGCGCTGCAAAAGTGCTGACAAACAGCTAAAAGTTGTGTAGTGTAGACAAAGCTGAGAATGATACAGTAAGGGATGGGAGGTAGTGCTTAGTGGGCATTGGCTACTTCTGCAAATATCCTTTTTGTGTTCCTGGCTAACCAATTTGTCAAAACCAATATTAATTCAGCCCTGGAGAAAAACCATTCAGAAGAGAGTAATGGGAAGAGAGATGGAGAGGAAAAGAAGAGTTTTAGACTAAAAGAGAAAATGAGCTGCATAGAGGGAAACAAATCTTACCTGTAGGCAATAAAATCTAGATGCACATTATGTTCTAGCATGCGCTATTTTTTGGAAAAATTGTGACAGCTAATAACAGGAGTTCTAGATTGCTGTGCTAGAGGCTGATTGAACTTCACTTACCACTGCTGCGGGCTTCGTTAACTGCATATTTTCTTATGAATGGAGATCTTTTTCTGACAAGTTTTTGTGTATAAATTACAGCGACTGTAACGTTGAGTTTTCATGAGAACAGCTCTTCATCACTTGAAGGACGATGGAGATTAAGAGGTGATCTAGTTTCATGTAGCAAGATATTTCTCTGATCAAGACAGCAATTTATACACTATTGTAATGGAAAAGTAATAGGGTAGCACAAATGGACTATTAAAAGACTTTTTATAGAAGTGCTATAAATACTTCATTCCTATGTAACTGTTCCAGTGAAAGTGAAGGATGACATTTAAGTACATGTAAAGAGGGAGCTTCATCTCATCTATGGAAGAGTGTGATTTTTATCTTCTTGTGACTCCAAGAGGAGTACATACGCCATGGTTTACATTTGATATTTTCATAAAAACTCCATCCCAGATTGTTATCTGGGATCCAGCCAGATGCTGGAACACACCTTTCTCATTCAGGAGTAAGATACATGGGTTTGTGCCAGACTGGGACAGTTTCAGTTGTTTCATTGTCAAAAGCATAAATGTATTAATAAGGTGGCATTATTATTACACTGCCCTAATGTCCAGTGTCCCTAATTTGGGGTGGGGAACCAGAGTTCTAGGTGTGCTATAAATATATGATGACACGATCCCTGCTCTGAAGAGCTTGCAAGTTAAGAAGGCAAATAAATAAATGAGCGTGGGAAAGGGGTACAACATACAAGGAAAATATCTGAGCCGAAGTTCAGGCGAGTCTTTCCATTGATTTTTTTTTGTTTCCTTTTTCCACTCTAACTTTTCAAAATTTCTCCAACTTTGGAAAAGTTACAGAGCGTCAAAGCTATAGGATTTCATTTTTCTTTGTGCCTCATGGTAGCTGCCAAATTTTGAAAAATTAGACTGGGAAAGGAAGGAAAAAAGGAGGGAAAAAATAAAATACGTCCTCCAAACCCATCCTACTTCAACCCCTCCCCTGCCCCGAGATTTCATTCATTCTGTTGCATTTAGTGGCGGGAAAAGACGGGCAGGGCAAAACATTAGAAAAATCCAAAATGTCAACATTAAAACAAGCGTTTTAAAAACGGAATGAAAATGACAATTTTGTTTTGTTTCATTTCAAAACTTCCTGACACCATTTTGTGTGTGTGTGTGTGGTCAAAAACATTTTCTTGTGAAAAATGTTTCCAATTCAATCCTAGTTTTGACAGAATAATTTTTCAGTCAAAATCTGAACCCACTCTAAATGGGGAGTGGGGTGGTGGGGGGGAGAGAGAAGTTGAGGCAAACAACCAATCAGCAGACAAGAAATAATGTCTAAAGTTGAAAGGTAAAAACCAGTCAGCTGACCGCAGGGCTGTGAAGGTCCTTGAGGGAGAGAAGCAAGGGAGCCCAAGCAGGGTACCTCCCTGTCCTGCTGTTGCTGCTTCTGTCTCTTGCCTATTTCTGGATGCTGGAGCCACCCCCTATTGGGCCTGCTGCTGCCCCTAGAGTGAGTATGTCAAGTGTGTCCTAAAAGAGGACCGCCCCCCGGCCCCATCTGGAGTCTGGGTGCTGTGGGAGGGGTCCATGACTTAAATATGTCTTAGCTACCAGAGCTGATCAAAATGATCATGGTCTCTTAGGTGTGTCTATTAACATAACTCGGCTCCTGTGCGGTTTCTCTATGTGAAGAAATTTCACTGGAAAGGTAGCCCTATTTCATGTTTCGGCAGCACGGAGCACCCTTATGAATAGTTCATAATAAATGCTCCCACAGTGAATATAAACATCAATTAAATCTTAATGTTATAGTGTTTACATTTTAAACTACAGGCTGGGAAGCTTGTGTGCAAAGTGTTTAGCCCCAGCTAAGGTGTCTATTATAAGAGAACAATCAAAAGGAGTGAACAAAATGAATCCAAAGAGGCCACCACATAAATGTTTCTTATGATTTTTCCCTGTAAAGTTTAAATACTGAAGGATTTAAGATACATTTTCTGGGCCCATCCTCTTGGAAACAGGTTTCTGTTGTAGCTTGGCGTAACAGGGCCAAATTCACTAAAACAGTTAGCTCTACTTAGTACACTTGAGGTAGTTCACTCAAGATAGCCAATCCTAACCAAAGGCCTAGAAACTTTAAGGTCAGTATAGCTTCGTTTCTCAGGGGTGTGAAAGACATAGCTATACTGACCTAGCTCCCAGTGTGGACAGCACTAGGTGTAGATGGAATCCTACCATCAATCTAGCTACCTCCTCTCAGGGAGATGGATTACTTGTGTCCGTAGGTAGTCTCTATACTGTGCGACAAAGTTCCTCCTCTGCCTTGATGAGTCCTGTGCTTATTGGCAGTTTTTCTCACCTGAGAGGTTCACGGCAGCCCTCAGTATGGCCACTTTTGTGGCTCAAATCTGCCGTTCACTCAGTTAGTCTCATCACTGGCCAGCATGGGGAAAAGGAAGAACAATCCCCGCAGCCTCTGCTGATCCACCTAGTGGATCGGGGAACAGGCCAGAGACCTTCCCCTCTGGTGGAACCCACAGTCCAGTTCAACTCCTCCGGTATCAAGTAGGGGGATGGGGGAACCTGGGCCCGCCCTCTATTCTGGGTTCCAGCCCAGGGCCCTGTGGATTGCAGTTGTCTACGGTGGCTCCTGTAACAGCTGCGTGACAGCTACAACTCCCTGGGCTACTTCCCCATGGCCTCCTCCCAACACCTTCTTTATTGTCACCACAGGACCTTCCTCCTGATGGCTGATAGTGCTTGTACTTCTCAGTCTTCCAGTAGTATGCCTTCTCACTCTCAGGTTCTTGCGCTCCTAGCTCCTCGCACGCACCACAAACTGAAGTGAGCTCCTTTTTAAACCCAGGTGCCCTGATTAGCCTGCCTTAATTGATTCTAGCTGCTTCTGATTGGCTGCAGGTGTTCTAATCAGTCTGTCTGCCTTAATTATTTCCAGAAAGTTCCTGATTGTTCTGGAACCTTCCCTGTTACCTTACCCAGGGAAAAGGGACCTACTTAACCTAGGGCTAATATATCTGCCTTCTATCACTCTCCTGTAGCCATCTGGCCCAACCCTGTCACAACTGAAGCACTACAGCAGTGCAGCGGTAGCATTTTAAGTGTAGACATACCCTGAGTGAGAGTAGCTGCAAAACATCACTAGTGCACCACAGAGTGATTTGATTAGCAACGCAGAGTGATTGCATTAGCACCTGATGAATTGTATTAACTCAGAGTGCTGCATCTTCCCTGCATGCTCCCCAATGGGCCAGCTAGCTATAGCTTGAAGCACCTCTGAATGCTAGCTAGAGATTTGTGTGTGTAGACAAGAGTTGAGTTAAAGGCAACACTTGAGTTATAGCTGGAGCAAACATGGCAGTAAAGAGACGCACCAAGACAACATCCTCCTCTGTATTCCCTTTGAGTTGTTGGGCAGATGGTGCCTCTCAGATGTCCTCTGTGTGCTGCTCTCCTTCCTGATGTGGTGCTGGGGGGTTCAGTCATATTGGTGGCACTGTCTCCCCTTCAGCTGGTACCCATGGAGTATGTTCCATTGGCCCAGAGAGCCATGCAAGGGGAATGGGCAGACCTTGTAGACTGACAACCCTGGTGGCTGAAGACTTTTATTTATCCATAAAATAGTCCAACATTGGCAACTGTAGACCAGCTTCTCCATGCTGCCCTGCCAATGTATCTCAACCCTGCCCTGGAGGGACCTCCTTGGAATCCAGTGGCAACATTTTGTGCCTTTGGCCCAAAGTTTCAAATCCTTGTCCAAGCTGTTGAATCAGCCAACAGGGCTGCTATCTAATGCCAGTTGTGAAAGAACTATTTCTGTTGTGGACATTTGGAACTTGACTGAGAATACCAGCTGACTTCCATCAGATCACCAAACAGTGTCAGATGGGATCACTCTGATTTGGATTGGAAACATTGACCTAGAGCAGTGGTTCTCAAACTTTTTTACTGGTGACCCCTTTCACATAGCAACCCGCTGAGTGCGACCCCCAATTATCAATTAAAAACACTTTTTGATATATTTAACACCATTATAAATGCTGGAGGTAAAGTGGGGTTTGGAGGTGGAGGTTGACAGCTCATGACCCTCCATGTAATAACCTTGCAACCCCCTGACCCCCAGTTTGAGAACCCCTGACCTAGAGGTATATGTACCCCATTACCAATCTCCTGAACAGTCCAGTCTCCATCTGCTTCACTTCTGATCTTGGAGAATCCCCAAGGCACGTTGGAGAAATGTAGGGAGCTACACTAGACTGGGAAGAAGCTCTGAAGAATGGGAGCCTCCTAACCGACATATTGTTCTCTCCCCTGACAAGTTTTCTCACCTCTCTTTGAATTCAATTTAGCTTGTGCTTAGTAGTGAAAGGGAAACGAAAGGTACCCATTGACTCACTATACTACCAGTGACTGTCGGGCTCCTTTGCTATGCTATGAGAATCACTCTTAGGCAGCACGTAGAGAGATCCAGCCAGAAAAAGCCCACCACATAAATACCTAAATTTTCTGCTCTCCAAAAAACATATGCTGCTTGTTTAGTGCTAAAAGGTTTCCGCCTGCCCCTGCTCCCACTGAAATCAATAAGGATTCTACCACACACTTCAAAGGGGGCAGGGTTAGGTGCACTATAGTTTTTTTTCTATCAGTGCAGTTTGTGGTACAAGAGTGAAACGTCCTTTGCTGAGTCTAATATGTTATAACGTTTTCTCTCGACGGTTAAAACGAGTCGACTCCATGGCTGGTGGTGCAGTCTTTGATTTGGTAGTGAAAGCAAAGCCCTTCCCAGTGCACTGAGCAAGAACTGTCAGAAGGAAAGCATTATTTTTCTTTAAAAAATGTATCTTCTGTTCCCTTCGCTTCACTTTTTTCAGGACATAAATGATTTTCTTGTGGCTGCAGCTCGTGATAGGAGCCAGCAAAGCAATCTGTGCCCAACGTGCTTCGATAAAACCTCAAAAGAGCAATCGGTACCACTCAAATATTTTATTTCTTCTATACCGAGGTTTGTGCCTGCTTTGCTGTCAGCCTAGCCTGTGATGTGGACAGGCAACCAAATCCGCCCCCAATATTCTCTGTCTACAAAAGCTTTACAATGGAAAATATATCTCGATAGGTCTCTGCGTTAGGGTTTGCTATTGATGTAGTGCCACCAGAGCACATTTTGAACCATTTATGGAATAAAAAAAAAAATCGCGGCCCCCCCACCCCCCGGCAGTGCAAGGAAAGAGTAAATACAGGGCTGTACTGTGCTATTTGCTCTAATAGTCTGTTTAAATATAGCCAGTAAAAACTACCAAACCTACAAGCTTCAGAGGCTTTTTTTTTAAAGTTTTTTTCTCTTGGTATTTTTATAGATATTCTAATGACTTGTATTTGAAAATATTAGAAAACCAGGTTACAAACAAGAATGTGTACACAACTGTATGCCTATTTACCATGACTACAGACGTAAGTTAGGTGTTTTTTTCAGGCCACAGATATGTACAGTGCTGCAGAGAGAGTTTGCAAGTGACACAATGAGTGGTAAATAATAATGAGGACAGGGCAGCGGAATGCAGTGTGCACCCCCACACAAGTCGTGAGCAGGTTAATGTGTGCCAGAAGGGGGCCAATCAAACTTAGATGCCGTACCTGGAGGAGAACCAGGGATTGAAGGAGCCTAAATGGGAGAGGATTATAAAACAGGAAGTCAGCACGGGGGCTGCAGTCACTTCCTAGAGGGAAAAGGAGTTGGTCAGGGTCAAGAAGGGCCCTGGGTCCTGTCCTGGACTAGGGAATTTGACAAGAGAATGAGAAGTGAAGTAGCTGTGGGGAGTGGAAGAAGTTCTGGTGGTAAGCCTCAAGATAGGCAAGGAGATAGAGAGGTGGGGTAGTAGCCCAGGGAACCAGTAACGACCCCTGAGACTGAGCAGACCGAGGTTGCTAGGGAGAGGATTCCGGGATTAGAACCCAGAGTAGTGGGAGGGCCTGGGTTCCCCCATCTGCCACTGGTAAAGGGCACAGGACCTGAAGTGGGAAAGGAAGGCTGCCTGAAGTGGCATAAGGACAGCTTGCCCAGTAAGACTTTGATATCCTGGAAGAGTAGGATTGTAGTGTGACCTGGCTGGAGGGCTGAGTCATGAAGAGGGAGCACCCCAAGTCCTGGAAAAAGAGAAGCCATAGCACGAGTAGCCAACAGAAGGGGGTGCCAGATGGAATGAGAGCTAATTGCTAAACCAAGCCATGAAGAGGCAAACCTGCGGCGAGTGGAACCCCGTTACTGGCAGTCATGCCGAATGCTCTGAATTGCTTGATAGGGGAGGACCAGCCAAACAAAATATGTTTTGATACAGACAAATGCAAAGTTATATATTTAGGAACAAGGAGTGCAGGCCATACCTACAGAATAGGGGACTGAACCCTGGAAAGCAATTGCTCTGGATTTAGGGGTCACAACAAGAGTTCTCAATTTGATGCTGTGGCAAAATGGGCTAATGAGATCCTTGGATGTATAAACAGGGGAGTAGTGAGTAGGAGCAGGGAGGTGACTTTACCTCTGTATGCAGCATAGGTGAGACCACTCCTGGAATTTTGTGTACAATTCTGGAGTCCACATTTAAAAAAAAAAAAGGATGTTGAAGAATTGGAGAAGGCGCAGAAAAGAGCCACAAAAATGATTTGAGGGGTGGAGAAATTACCTTGTTGTGAGAAACTTAGAGAAAGCTTATCAAAAAGAAGATATGAGAGGTGACTTGATTGTGGCGTATAAATACCTTCCCTGGGCGAAAATTCTGGGTACTATAATGGGCTCTTTAATTTAGTGGAGAAAGGCAGAACGAGAACCAAAGGCTGGAAACTGAAGCCAGGTAAATTCAAACGGGAAATAAGGCGCAAAGTTTTGACAAGGAAGGTGGTTAACCATTGAAAGAACTACCAAGGAAAGTGGTGGATTCTCCATCTCTTGATGATGCCTTTAAATCAAGACTGGTATCTTTCTGGAAGATATTCTTTAGCCAAACACAAGTTGTGCTTTAGTAACACAAATTATTGGGCTCAGTACAGAAGGAAGTGGGTGAAATATAATGGCCTGTTACACAGAAGTCAGACTAGATGATATAATGGTCTCTTCTGGCATTAAGATGCTTTGAATCTATGACTGAATGTAAATGGTATCATCTGGGTGTGCATTTAAGATAATTGCAGGCAAAGATTAGACATGCAATTGCATGTGGCCCTGGGCTAATAAGCCCTCCACCCCTCTGGAAGAACCTAAATAGAATACAGTTTAAATACACCTCCATCCTAGTTCCTAACTGATATTTGTCCCCAATTGCAAGGTATTTTTGTGATTATAGGCAAATATCGGTTAGGAACTAGGATGGAGGTGTATTTAAACTGTATTCTATTTAGGTTCTTGTACTGCTCTCACTACTGTGGTCTCTGAAAAACGCCATGGTGTATACATGCTAAAATCCATGTTTCTAGGCTTCAACTATTCAGCTCAGGCCCATATCTTTGAAAACTGTGTCTACCCTGTGAACTGGGGAGTGATTCCCAGCTTGCATAGACATACTCATGCTAGGTTTCATCAAGCCACCATGTTAAAAATAGCAGTGTAGCTGTGGTAGCATGGGCAGAAGCCTAGCCATCCCAACAGACCAATGGGATTCAGGCAGGTTTGTATTCAGGGCAGCTATCCCACTCCATTACTACTGCAGCTGCACTGCTGTCGATGAGAGCTAGCGTGAGTGTATCCACATGAGCTGGGAATCACCCCACTAACTCAGAGTCTAGAGGTAACCAAAGGTATTTAGCAAAAAGAAAAGGAGTACTTGTGGCACCTTAGAGACTAACCAATTTATTTGAGCATGAGCTTTCGTGAGCTACAGCTCACTTAGGTGTCTATGGGACCTCTGAGAATCTGGGCCTCCAAGTCACCTAGTCCCCTACATATATTATAACTAGGATGTGTCCTGAACTTCCCAAATTTTTGAGGGGTGCCCAGATTCAAGCTTTTGGCTCCTTCTAATTAAATACGTATATAGGGGCCAGTTGTCATTCAGGGCAACAATCCTATTGACTTCAATATATTAACACTTGAAATGGGAGACTTTCCTGAGTAAGGATGTCAGGACTGGATTCATAGGACTTTAAATTGTGAAATTTAGTAAGTTCAGTAATCTGGAAACTGTCTTGTTCTGTTTTTCTTTTAAATGACCTTCTGTGAAGTGTAGCCTGTGTTTGCCTGCTGTCTCTTTATCACGTTTGCCTTCTGAGCTCAGATTAATGCCACGCGCACACAGATACCATATATGACGCTGATGTTTTACTGAACTTTAACAATATTATTTCCCTCATGTAGGCTTGCTGACTTTATCTCCAATTAATATCTTGCACAGTTGTTTTGTGTGAGAGGTTACACTAAAATTGAAAGTTACCTAATATACAGAAAATCATATAAAAAGTTAGCAGTGTTTTAATGCGGTTTCTCATATCGCTTAATTGTTTTTCTACCTTTTTATGTCAGAAGCATTGCAACAGCCGGCTATTTTGCAGTTGCACACACCGTACCAAAGCAGAGATGGCATATGTGATAATATACCTGCATCATCAAAAATAGAAATTCAAGCAGGTTATTTTTTAATCTTGCTTTATTGCCCTTTATACAATGTCTTCCCATAACAGTTCAGCGATGGCATTAATTTCAGAAAGGTCTGGAAGGTTATAGCTATTTTCAGCCAAATAAAATTATCTGGGCATTTTAATGACGCACTTGCATTAGTTTTATAATAGCCACAATTGCTATAAAATTCAACAAAATATGGCAGTATCATCACTAGGGATGATTGAAGTGGCTTGGTTAAAATAAGAACCAAATCTTTGCAGAGGTTTGCCAAAAGTTCCCCCTCCCCATTCTCATGCGCTTCGACAAGTACTGGCTTCTGAAATATTGTGAGAAATGCCATTCTTGCAATACTTACAGCTCTCCTAGACAGAGTCCTAGCCCCAGAGCTATTTGTTTGTACAGCATCTAGCACAATGTGGCCCTGGTCCTGATTAGAGCTTGTAGGAGCTAATGGAATACTAAACTCTCTGGAACAGGGACTGCCTTTTCATTAGAAGGGCATGTGCAGCTCCGAGCACAATGGGGTCCCAATCCTGTTTGGAGCCCATAGGAGCTACCTTAATATTAAAGTCTTGAGGGCAGGGACTGCCCTTTACTTATTTTTGTGTACAGTGCCTAGAACAATGGGCTTTGATCCTGACTGGGGCCCTTGGGCACTTCTGCAATGCAACTATTACATCATAATAAATGTTAAAGAAAACCAGGGCGTGCTGGGACCCTTGAAATCCTTTAGGCCAGAGAGGTTTAGCTAAGTGTCTGCTGCATATTTGAATTGAACTGGACACAGATCTTCCATCACTAATTAGCAATCTATTTTCTCAGTGCAGTGTGGTACCCAGGAGGAACTCCATTGTAAGGTAATAGAACTCCAGGTTGTATTATCTGTTGTGCAGCCCGGCCCCCTTCTGCCCGCCCCGCCACTCCCCAGCAGTGTATTTCACAGTGCTCATTTCATAGAACAGCCACTGGTAAAAGAAACCCTGGCTGTGTGGTTCCAGTAGAGCTGGGGAGAGTGAGAGTACAATATTCAGGTTACTTCCAGTCCCAATGGACCAGTCACTTACTCCAGGCCAATTGTACCTCAGATCTCAAACCAAAGACAATGCTTGTAGCAAATCCTGTAACAAACTAACTAAAGGTTTCTTAACTGGGAAAAAGAAATGGGAGTTATTTACAAGGTTAAAGCAAGTAAACATACACACACCATTGAGGTACATTCTGAAGTTCAAAAGGTAATAATCAAAAATATAAATCTATAATAAGCAAGCCTTTATGTCCTTTTTGGCTAACCCAAGCCAAGCAGCATAGGGACCTCTTGCTTGTGTTTAGGAATTTCTGCCCCTGGGAGTCCAGAAAGCATAAAGATAACAATTTCTCCTAAACAGCCATTTTTATTCTCTTCCCTCCCTTCCATAGGCACTGGAACTAGGGGTGCTGCCACACCCCCCTGGCTTGAAGTGGTTTCCATCATCGACAGGGTTTACAGTTTGGTTCAGTGGCTGTCAGCACTCCCCACTGTACAAACTGTTCCAGCATCCCTGCTCCCAGCGTTCAAGCTGTGGCGGGAGAAGGGCTTGTCACATACCCTCTTCCCAGGCATGTGGGGGTGGGAGGGTTTGCAATCAACAAAGTTTTTCATCCACAATGGTATATCTGATATCAGGAGACCTTTTGTTGAGGAGGAGATAACACCTCTGGTGGTAAACTAGTATTTAGCACTTAGTAATGCTTCTCCCCTGACTGGGGTGGGGGAGGAAGGGGAAGGTTTACAGTCTTAGCAAACATTTTTATAGTTACAGAGCAAATATTTAAACAGTACCTTATACTATGGGATACAGATAATATAAGTAGGATTAATACATGCGGCATCCTACATACATACCATTAAGTCAAAACATTTTTATAACGCTAGTATCTATTTTGGCAATAATAGCACACAGATGAACCAGGAAGTTTTTGGAAAGTGTTGGGGACAATTTCCTGGTGCAAGTGCTGGAGGAACCAACTAGGGGCAGAGCTCTTCTTGACCTGCTGCTCGTAAACTGGGAAGAATTAGTAGGGGAAGCTAAAGTGGATGGGAACCTGGGAGGCAGTGACCATGAGATGGTTGAGTTCAGGATCCTGACACAAGGAAGAAAGGAGAGCAGCAGAATATGGATCCTGGACTTCAGAAAAGACTTCAGACTTTGACTCCCTCAGGGAACTGATAGGCAGGATCCCCTGGGAGAATAACATGAGGGAGAAAGGAGTACAGGAGAGCTGACTGTATTTTAAAGAATCCTTATACAGGGAAAACCATCCTGATGTGTAGAAAGAATAGTAAATATGGCAGGCGACCAGCTTGGCTTAACAGTGAAATCCTTGCTGATCTTAGGATAGGATAGGATAGGGATAGGATACAGAGGGACCTAGACAAATTAGAGGATTGGGCCAAATGAAATCTGATGAGGTTCAACAAGGACAAGTGCAGGGTCCTGCACTTAGGACGGAAAAATCCCAGGCACCGCTACAGACTAGGGACCGAATGGCTAGGCAGCAGTTCTGCAGAAAAGGACCTAGGGGTTACAGTGGACGAGAAGCTGGATATGAGTCAACAGTGTGCCCTTGTTGCCAAGAAGGCCAATGGCATTTTGGGATGTAGAAGTAGGGGCATTGCCAGCAGATCGAGGGACGTGATCGTTCCCCTCTATTCAACATTGGTGAGGCGTCATCTAGAGTACTGTATCCAGTTTTGGGCCCCACACTACAAGAAGGATGTGGAAAAATTGGAAAACGTCCAGCGGAGGGCAACAAAAATGATTAGGGGACTGGAACACATGACTTATGAGGAGAGGCTAAGGGAACCGGGATTATTTAGTCTGTGGAAGAGAAGAATGAAGGGGGATTTGATAGCTGCTTTCAACTACCTGAAAAGGGGTTCCAAAGAGGATGGATCGAGACTGTTTTCGATGGTAGCAGATGACAGAACGAGGAGTAATGGTCTCAAGTTGCAGTGTGGGAGGTTTAGGTTGGATATTAGGAAAAACTTTTTGACGAGGAGGGTGGTGAAGCACTGGAATGCGTTACCCAGGGATGTGGTGGAATCTCCTTCCTTAGACGTTTTTAAGGGTCAGGCTTGACAAAGCCCTGGCTGGGATGATTTAGTTGGGGATTGGTCCTGCTTTGAGCAGGGGGTTGGACTAGATGACCTCCTGAGGTCCCTTCCAACCCTGATATTCTATGAACCAGACTGATTCAGGCTGTGTTTGTCTGTTCAGTAAGGCCCAGGGCCTTGGCATGAGCTGGCACTTGGTCTGTCAGCGTCACACCAACCTCACAGGGGTGCTGTGATTAATTAATCTTTATAAGTTACATTGTATGTATTACAGTAGCACTCTAGCCAAAGTCAGGTTCCCGTTGAGATCAATGCTCTGCATACACAAAGCAAGAGACTGCCTCTGCCCTAAAGAGCTCAGAGGCCAGCTAGGCAAAACAGCCAAAGGAAGCATTATTATTCCCATTCTAGAGACAGGTGATTTAGGCCCAGAGAGATTAAGAGATTTGCCCAAGTTCACACAAAGTCTTGTCACAGCTGGCACATGAACCCAGGTCTCCTGAACCGTAATCCACTGCTTTAAGCACAGCTTTCTTTTTGAACGTACCGTAACAGTGGAAAGGGCTTTAACTGCCCAGCTGTTTATAGGGCATTTGGTCTCAGTATTGCTGTGTACCCTGGGGTGATAAGATGCCGTCCCCGCTCTGCATTAAGGTGAGGTTCTATACATCCATGCCAACCTTTGGCTTTTAGAAATAACCAAAAAAAGCAGCAAAGCACCAGACTGTCTTTCATGACCAAATACTTCAGAGCACAGCAGGCTCTGCCTTTCCTTTGTGTTTTAGAGAAACCTTTCGTCTTGGCTTGTGGGCAAGTTTACACAGCTGCTCGCTGAACCATTTTGAGGCCGGCCTGATCCTGCAGTTGCTGAGCTTACCCAGCAAGGTGCTGAGTGCTCTCCAAGCCATGTTAGTGGGAGAGGAGGGAGCTCCGCACCGTGCAGAATCAGGCTCAGGGTGTTAGAAAGAAGACACACTGTGGGACCAGTCCTGCTCCCACTGGTCAGTTCTGTGTTACCAGACCATTCCCCATTCACTCACATGGCAGAAATGCTGCAGTTTACAGTTTACCATTCCTTGCTGGCACAGTCATGGAAAATAGCACAGCATAATGAACTACTGAGGCATCCCAAAATGTACTGCTCAAGGTAAGGCTCTGTCTTACGGGACAACGTTTCGGCTCTGAACCCTGAGCTGGGTCAAAATTAGAGAGACTGACGCTGATCCTGATTTGGGCTGTGGCAGCTGGCAGCTGTTCTGGTGGTGCACAAACAAAAGCTTAGCTGAGATACCGCAGCGGATTTCTTCAGCTTGGGTGGAGTAAGAGCCACCATAGTGGCTCCTGGGGACTACAGGCAACCCATTCAATTTGGAGCAGCCCTTACTCTAAAATGGGCCGTGGGGCTTGCCTGGTACTAAACCTTCCTGGATCAGAGTAGCAACAGTTGCTTACAATTCACCTTTGCCTCTCTCCAGTCAATCCCCTTTGTAGAAAGAATTTGTGTCAAAGTCATTGAGTTTTTTTGTTTGTTTGTTTGTTTTTTGTCTTTCAGTTATAAAAATGCAATGTTTGCAACAATTGTCTTTCCCTTTTTGGTGATAAATATAGCATGCTCAAACATCAAAGCAGATCAGACAGCTTATAAATCTATGGATCTGTTTCTAAGAAAGCTTTTCATGCTCAAAAAGTGTAGAGAGTTCCTGCAAACACTTCAGTGAAATCCTAAAAGTGGTCAAATGACATTTGCAATGCTGGCTCATTCTGATTTTGTTTTTTCCCTTCCCACTTACCACACGGACGTCTTTTGAAATCACCTATTAAAAGTGAAAATGGGTCAAGAAAGAGGAAAGTTAGATGAAATCCCCAAAACAACCTTAGAGTGACAGTAGTGTGAAAAAAAATCTACATAAGTTTTATGTGGGAAGGGTGCTTAGCTGAATGCCTGCCACCACACACACAACCGTATTTTCAGTACATGTAGTTCTACTTTGTTGTGCAAATATTTTCACAACTGATTTATAAAAAAAAAAGTAAACAGGGAAGCTGAATCCCAGCACTTTGATAAGTGAGGCAGTAAACACCCTGCCGTCTCTGTCACTAGATTATAGACCTGCTGTAAATACTGCTGTTGAAATTTTCGGGCTCTATCAAGTCCAAATTTGCCTCGGAAACTGCTAAGCCTCTGAGAGTAAGCAGGTGCAGAGCTCCTTCTGCCTTGGTAGTAGCTGTAAAAACCAGTGAATGGGTTCCAGGGATGTCTATTGGTGGCTTGACTGAGGCTGTGGCTATGCCACAGCTAGATACCTAGGGCAGGGGTGGCCAACCTCTGGCTCCGGAGCCACATGCGGCTCTTCAGAAGTGAACATGCGGCTCCTTGTATAGGCACCGACTCCGGGGCTGGAGCTACAGGCACCAACTTGCCAATGGGCCAGGCTCAACCCCTGGCTCTGCCACAGGCCCTGCCCCTACTCCACCCCTTCCCGCGCCCTCCCCGAGCCTGCCGTGCCCCTGCTCCTCCCCCCAGCGTCTCCTGTATGCCACGAAACAGCTGATCTGGAGGTGTGGGGAGGGAGGGGGAGGCACTGATCGGTGGGGCTGACGGTGGGCGGGAGGCGCTGGGAGCGGGGGGAGGGTGGGGGTGGAGCTGATGAGGGGCTGCTGACGTGTTACTGTGGCTCTTTGGCAATGTACGTTGGTAAATTCCGGCTCCTTCTCAGGCTCAGGTTGGCCACCTCTGACCTAGAGCATTAGATATGGAACATGGGTTCTCAGAAAGTCCCAATTCCCTCCCCCCACTAGATTCTCTCAACACGGCTGGGGACATATGGATCCAGATGCAGATGTTGTGGCTTGGGCCTATCTCTAGCCCAGGGGTGGCCAACCAGAGCCTGAGAAGGAGCCAGAATTTACCAATGTACATTGCCAAAGAGCCACAGTAACACGTCAGCAGCCCCCCATCAGCTCCCCCCCCCCCGAGCTCCCAGCACCTCCCACCCATGGGCAGCTCCGCCGATGAGCGCTCCCCCTCCCTGCCTGCCTGCACCTCCCAATCAGTTGTTTCGTGGCGTGTAGGAGGCTCGGGGGGAGGGGGAGCGGGAAGGGGTGGAGTGGGGGCGGAAGGGGGTGGAGTGGGGGCAGGGCCTGTGGCAGAGCCAGGGGTTGAGCAGTGAGCACCCCCCGGCACACTGGAAAGTTGGCACCTGTAGCTCCAGCCCCGGAGTCGGTGCCTATACAAGGAGCCGCATGTTCAGTTCTGAGGAGCCGCATGTGGCTCTGGAGCCACAGGTTGGCCACCCAAACATTGTAAAGTTCTTTACTGACTGACTGCACCAGGAGCAGAGAAGTGATGAGTCAGGCCTCCAGTTACTGACCCAATAGGTCTCATATGTGACCGAAGCAGAATGCTCCGCTCCCCTATGCTAGGTATATTGCTTCTGCCCATGTGAAGAACTACCTGAGGGCCCAGAGGGTGATGACCCAGGTACCACTGAACTGGGGATGAATTTAGCCCTGAATGCATCACTGGGCCCCAGGCAGAAGCTGCTTGTGCTGAGTAATGCTGATGAAGGAATATGAGGCAATCCCATGTACTGCCATGTGGTATCCTCCAGCTTCAGGAAACAAAAATGCAATTTTTCCATAGGTGGATATTTGTCCATACATGGAAATGTCTTAAGTGTATGTGTGGGAGGGAGGTGGGGGAGTAAATTTTTAGCCTATTAGCAAATGTGCAGGTAGATCATTTGACCAGATATACTAGTGATTTCAAACAGCAAACACAACTAGGAAAGCCATGTCAGCCCACAGGAGCTGAAGGAAATTGGTTTTTTCATACATGCTCGGCATGTGTCTCTGAGTTTGTTCTACCTTTTATTTTACCCACTTCTCTACAACACTGAAATGTCTGCTTTGCTAATAGTGTCAGGAAGGATGTGTGGGAACTCGCTGCATGTGACAATGTTACATCAGCACTGCATTGAAGTTCACAGCTACGAGAAGGACAACCTTGTTGTTGAACAGCTGAAGGGAAAAATATTTCCAAATGTCAGATGCAGTTTCTAAAATATACTACTCTGAGCTCCACCAGCTTAATCTACCAAAGCGTTCGGAATAATGTATCATCTGCCTTGAAGTGGAAATAATTAGCACCTCTGACATTAAGAGCATTCACATACCATACAACTACATGAAAATAATCACCTGCAATACCGACGTGCAGTGGCTTGAAATGACACATTTTCAGCCTTAGCGCTCAAATGCTTGATTTCCATGGGTTTAAAGTGAGCTATAATACTCTTTTCAGGTTTGATCCTGCAAGGTGCTGAGTGCCATCAATCTACCAAAGCCTGGGATCGCTGTTAAGGGAGGAGGCACTCAGCTCTTCATAGGAACTCTCTTTAAAAGTGGCATTTGGTGAATTACGTTTTCAACATTAGTTTTGAAAGAAAGAAAAGCAGATGAAAAGCTGCACACCTTTGCTGTAATGAGCTAGAGGCAGGTGCCTTTGATGAAAAAAATGCTCACAGACGTTTTTGACAATTGGGTGCCCCTGATTTTGCACCCCCAGAATTATCCACAATGAATAAGGATGAAAAACAGGTTAGCCCCTTTTCCTACCATTCCTATCTCCATTTCCAGTGCTCCCATCACAACAGTGTCTTGCTCCCAGCTAATACTTATTTATTATAGGCGGGCTCCAGTTGAAGAGGTTCACAACACTTTCAGTAAGAGCTGTACAAAGCGAGACAGCAGCCCTGCTTCTGAGCTGCTCCTTGCAGAAGGTGCAGCTCTGGGAGGGCTCAGAGTAGCTTTAAGCCACCTTAGCACATCCTGACTTCTGGGCCGAGCTAGGGATATGCTTGGCCCCAGGGCTTTGAACGGTCTACCTGCATGTTTGCTAATAGGCTAAAAGTGGGCTGCTGTATGGCCCCAGAGAGCTGGAGTGTGGAGCGCTCTGGTCATACCCATTTCCTTCCACATACACCTCCCCTGGGCATGTCCCTATGCCTAGGGCTGCATGGAGAGGGGGTGTAGAGCCGTTCTGTTAGTACGATACCACCCAGGGAACCACTCTATGCTGGGAGTATTCCACATGGGGTCACTTAACCTACCTTTGCAATCCCTTTATGGAGGCTGAGCTGGAGTAAAGGGGCCATGGAGAACTGAAGTTACTTGCCCAAGAGGCATTGGTGACTGATAGATTCGGAGTGGGTTTAAGAGTCAGGTGATAAACTTTAGTTCTTACAGTGACTTGCAAATCACTCAGCATTTCTGCTCAACCCTATGGAAATACATGTATTTAGAGGTTCAATCTCTTCCCTTTGTGATTCATATACTTCGTTTTAACTTCTTTACACCTAAAGTCTTTGCTACCGCATGCAAAACATACAGTGTCCTTTGTTGCTAGATTGCCTTGCCATAACTTCAGGTTTCTGCTCATCTGATAACATATCTCTATGCTTGCACTATGGGGCCCTAGATTAGACAATTGAGGACAGGTCTGACCCTTACTTTTTCCAATTTTCCAACATTTTAAACCCTTAAAAGACAAAAATTTTACTGAAAATACTAGCAGACCCTTGCGGCTCTCAGCCTAACCAGAGCTTGTGCATTCTGGGTTGTGGGGAAGGGAGCACTGCTTTTTGTTAAGGAGATTGTGGGCTTCATGTACCTGTTATTAACATCTATCTTGAAAGCTGTGAGTCATATGAGTGCTGTCAAATGTCACGTATGCCTTATAGGTGATAGCAGCTCTGGCTGTCAGTATGAAAAGTCTATAGAGAAGCTCAAGGTGGGAACACATCCTGTTTACATCAACCATTGAGTGAGCAGCTGGATAGCAGACGAGTGACAGCAGTGAGCTGTGTAACCGTCACTAGCACCTCTGTCTAGCTGGGTTCTATCAGGCTCCACTCAGTTGACCTTCAGAAAATGGATTCTATGGATGTTTATCATGGGAACATCAGCCGGGAGACTGGGGAGAAGCTGCTGCTGTCTACAGGGATGGATGGCAGCTATTTACTGCGAGACAGTGAGAGCGTCCCCGGAGTGTATTGTCTGTGTGTGCTGTGAGTACAGAGAACCACGGGAGTCTAGGGTCTGTAGCAACACCCCTTACCTGGTGTTTGTCTGAGTCTTGGGGAGCCAAGCTGCCACTTAGAATGCAGCTGCAAGTGGGTCTTATGGGTCTCCATTTGGTGAAGGCTCAGTAGCATGGAGACCTTCTAGTGGGCAGCCAATTCGGTGATCCTGTGGTTTTCCATAGGGATGTAGACCTCCAGCTTCTGGGTTCACAGCATGTGTTCTGCCTCATATTACATTTGCCAGTTAGAATGGTCGTCTTCTGGCAGAACATGCAAATACTCCTGTGTCCAAAGCGTTGTTTTTAACGCTGACTTCAGGCATGGGAGTGGGTAAGGGGTTCTTGGCCCTTTGCAGAAATAGGAAAGCACAGGTTCCTGCCATGGGGCACTTACTCTAAAATGGGACACAAACCAGTGAGCAAAGACAAACAGATCGCGGTGATGGGTGGAGAGCAAAAAGGAGGCTATAACAGCTTAAGCTATGCTGTTTGGATCGTAAATTGCATGTGCTTCTTGTTCATGCTGAATAATTCCTTTGGTTTTGCCTGTTATCTGTCTTCCTTTTTAATACACTCAATAGCAGTATGGCCCAAAGCCTCCTTTCCCCTGGGGGCTGATATGGAGGAATATTGATGCTTTTCATTCATATATTGAAAGTGAGTGGTTGCCAACATTTCAGGGCCTGATTCTGCCAGCCTTACTACAGCTGAATATAGCCCTGCACACTGGGAGAATTACTACTGATTTCTGAATAAACTACTTTTAAAGTGCATGACATACAAATAGATGGTGACAATTGATCAGTTAGGATAACAGAGTTGGGGCAAAGGGAGGAATTCTTACGAGGTGTCTGTCATAGGTCACCAACTCGGAGAGAAGGCATTGATGAGTTGCTTCTGAAATGGGTATGAGCTGACAAAGGACTTAATATTCATGGGGTATTTGAATGTTAGAAGTATGAGCTCTTTTAGCAAAGGAGGACGGAAAGGTTGAAGAATCCTAAGCATTAGCGTTGTGCATGCACAATGAAGTGCTATGCCACTAAACGAACAAAGCATGGCCAACAGGTCTGTACTGAGAGCTACTTTAAAGAATTGAAGGGGGAGAAGGGGTAGCAGCAACAAGATATGTTAATATTAGAAATTATCTAGACAAAGCAAATGATTATTAGCTAAAAGAACTAAGAAGAGGCTTTTGTCCATGTAGAAAGGATAAGATAGTGAGGGTATTACTATGTCTAAAATAATATTTATATCACACTTTCCACCAAAGGTCTGAATGTGCTTTTCAGCAACACCTGATTTAGCCTTGACTTTTAAACTGTGAAGGATGTGAGTATTATGATCATTTTACAGATGGGCAAACCGAGGCTTAGGGCCACATAAGAAGTGCCCCAGGCCGCATAAGAAGGCTGTAGCAGAACTGTAGATACAACCCAGTATCTTATTATCTTATTTTATCTCTCCTGTTGTGCCTTAATCACAAAGAATCGTCCTGCCTTGCCCTACTAAATGAGAAGGGAAAACAAAGATTAAAGAATTCCAAGTGGGATGACACACCTAATATCTACTTTACCTCAGTCTTTAACAAGACAACAAAAAATTAGGGGAGTAAGAAGTGTATTGAGTTAAAATCTAATGCAGATTTGGGGTAGATATGAAAAGCGGTGATAAGACTCTAGTGAAAGGAGCCAGCTAATAAATAATAAAAGCCCAAGCGTTCTTAAAGAGCTATCAGAGGAAATGGTGAAACAGCTACTTATCATTTGTAGGGTCATCCAGAGCAGGTGAGGGATAGCAGGTAATTGGAGAGTCATGTACAATATTATCCAGCTTTATGAACAATAAAGCGGGAATCCAGGAAATCAGTCTAGTTAGCCTACATTCAATATTTGAACATATAACAAGGACATGGAGCTGCAAATAATCAGTCGGAGTTTCTGGTGGTATTCAAGGCAGTTTGTTTAGGTGAATGATAGGAAGGTCAGGTTTTTAAAGAATAGATTAGGACAGTTAATATGATGCTCATAGGTTCTGAAGACAAACGGGAATGCAATAAACTATAAAGGAGCCTCCTAACTGTGTCCGCAAAATTTGCGAACCACAAGTACATGTTTGCATTTAGGGATACATCTGCATGAGCAAAGGGTGAGATGAAAAATTAGTTACTTGTAAACTATCGATAAATAAAGCTTTTATAATCCAAAATATAAGTATTTAGGAAAACTTTTGATACCGTCTAGTGGAGATATCTACCTGAGTAGCTAGAACAATATTGTCTAGTTAAGTATGATCTGACATGGATGGAAATCTGGTGGCAGAATCACAGAGATGAGAACTGGGTTCAGAACGATTTAATACAGTATTTCAATAATGAATGTGGTGCAAGAAGTAGACTGTACAGTAATTAGTGTCTGAGGATAAACTAGGAAACAGTGCTCTCAGAGTGGATGATACAAAGAAATTACAGAATGATCTAGCAATGTGATGGTAATTTAGATAAGTGTATGCAATAGACCACTATAGCTGGCAAAAACCGTAAAATAGCAGAGCTGCTCTGCACAGAAGGGGAGAGAAAGCAGACAATGAACCAGAGACTACCGCATGGTTGGATGCAGATGCTTGCTGTAGCAAAAAAAAGAACAAATCCTAGACTGGCAAGCAGATGGAGATAGCGCGTGTAGGACCAGAATGACAACAGTACATGCTATAAAGCCTTGGCAAAACCAAAAATAGGTGTGTGTAGACTTTGGGGTTCATCACTACAAAAAAAACAAAACAAAAAAAAACCCACTCCCAAACCATTAGTAAACTATAGAATGTTTTTCTGTATTAAATTCTGGGGCTGTGATCGTGTCTTCATACCTGCTTATAAAGCACATAGAACAGTGTTTTCACTATGCAATTAATAACTATTAATAATAATGGCTTTTAACAAAAAACTTTTAATCGGTACTCAGAAACTCTGATGATGGTTACTCTAGGAATACCTAGAGAGCATTTAGGTAGAATGTATACCGCTTACTGGAGATTCAGTCACTATGAAACGATTTCTGAAATGGTGAAGCAAAGCCTGTAAGTAAATGAAGAGATGTCATCATGCATACTGGAGCCAACACCCCAAAAAGTATATATTTTCTGTGAGAAATTTGAAATGAACTGAAAAGTTTTTGTAGTGACAAATTTTTTTGATTAAATGAAAACCACAAAATTTATTTGCAAGATTTTCAGTCTTTCCCTTTCTCTCTCTTCCCCCCTTCCACTAATTACAGTATGGAGGGGGAAAAATTGGGGGGCGGGGGAAGGAGTGTTGAAAAAACAGAAGATTTTGATCCAGACAAAAAATTTCCTCAAAAAGCCATTTGTCACTGAATAATGTTTTGATGAAAATATTGTAGCTAACTCTAATAAACATGGATGGCCGATCCTGTGCACATCGCTGCCAATGTGAAGTCAGTTTTGGGTGTGTAATGACAGCAGCATGACCCCAAAGGCTTTAGAGTCTTTCCAAAAAGTTTCAAACGTTCCTTATGCCCTTTTTCCTCCCTAAACATTTTGGCTGACTTTGAATATAAGAAAGGCAGCAACCGCTGTGGTCAGTCTCAGCTGCCTCCTAATTAAAATTAAACCTGACCCTAAGCAGAGTAATGGCCTTGGAAAGGGAGACGAATCAGACTCCAAACAATTTATAAGGGATTTTGCTATTGCCATTGAATTGACATGGAAGGTGCTCAGATACCATGGTTATTGATGGCCGGCTAAAACCCCTTAGATAACTGAAGCGGCTTTGATAATTGGGACCCTGTTTGATAAACATTTACGAAGGAAGCTTTTCTTTCCCGCTGCTCTGTTCCACAAAAGTACTAGTCCTCTGTTTTGATAGAGAGCTGCTTTCTTCCAGTTCCCCTTCAGTTCAAGCCCAGACTGAAGTGCCCTAAGTCACCGTATGCTGACGAGAGCCCACAAGCCTTCAAAGAGAGAGCTGTTTTTGTCTGGCTGTGGCAAATCACAAAGACACACTTTCTTTCATTGATATTTTAAGACCACAATGATGAAGGGAAACTGTTCATACAGCAGTAAGGTAGGTTTTGGTTTGCACTGGGGTCTCCCATAGCTCTTGTAAATAACGATGCTCCCTGCAATTTTCTGCAACATTTTAAAATGAGGTGCTCCTCCTGGGCCTGCCTACACTATGACTTCTTTAATAACATTATTAAGCAAATAACGTTGACTACTGTAAGAGTAGGTGTACGGCTGCATGTTTCATATACGTTCTCCCAGGAGCGCAAAGATTTCAATTAATGATCTTTTGATCATGTTGAAAACTGAAATGTTTCTTGCTGTTCTTCAAAATTAGGATGTTTATGAATGAATTTTTTAAAGAAACGGTTCCATTGGGTAAACCAGTTGGATACTGCAGACAACGCTACAAGATTTTATGATTAGATCTTGATTTTTTTCTTATGAAGATCTTTCTTTGCGAGCAATATGTTCTGTTCACAGACATCTTGGATTCCTGTCTAAGTATCCTGTTTGACATTTTTAACACAGAGAGACTGTCTGCACACATTGCTCCTAATGAAGTCAATGGGGAATGCAGGACACAAGAATGGGCTTATTTTTTAAACCGGGCCTGCAAAATTTGTGACTATACCTGTGGGTGCAGATGGTCCCTTAACCCTTACAGATACGTGTATGCCTGTACAAAGACAAGTAGCTGCATGTGCAAATTGGTAAAGCCAATGCTAATTATACTCCTGCCGTATTTATATTCGGGGGCTCAAAATTTGTAGGAGAATGTCTCAAATGAATGTGAGTAGTTGTTGCAGTCTTCTAAATATTGATTAGAATGGCAGCTTAAGCTAAATATGACATCACTTTTATGCTGTGCTTTCAAATGATTTTTTTGAAGTCAACCATTCATGTACCATACTGCATTAAACCTTTAGGGAATAATTAGCAGCTAGAGTATAAAACTGTTTGGAGCTCTTGAAGCACTGATAATGGCTACAAGACTGACTCCCGTCTAATCAGCTTTAATTTTCTCTATTTGTTCCATCATCATAACCATAGTATCTTAGTTTCTTGGCGTATTTAAGTTCAGTCACTGTGCCAAAACTTTCCAGTACGGTAAGCACATCAGCTACGCATGGTGAAGGTGGATTCAGGATCATGAGTCAGCCTTAACGTTGCATTTCTTTTATTTTACATTTAATATTCTTGATGGAAATTGCATAGTAATTGCATTTATTATAGCAAGGCACATAATAATCATCATATTTTAAAATGTCACAGAACAAAAATGTCTTGGCAATGAAACTTCTTCCATTCAAGGTTAGCATTGTAAATAGCATTCACCATTTTCTTGTGTAAGAAAATTCTTCAAGTACATTGGTAAATTCTACTGAAGTGAATATTTCAAACTTCCCAACTCATTGGAATGAAGATCATCGTCAAGAATAATTTTTTGATGGATTTTATATAATTAAAATATTTTTGTGACCATTCCAATAAGACACAGGCGTTCTGAGTCCTGGATAATTATGAGAGCTGGTAGAAAATTTTCCGACAGCACTTCTTTTAGAAAATGTTCTTTCACTGAAATTTTTCTTGGGAATCTGTTGATCTTAATGAAATTTCACTAAAAACGTTGAAATGAAACAGTTTGATATTGTCCAAACATTCCATTCTCTCACTTTTACTATGGAATGTTTAAATTTTTAATTGCAAAACACATTTGCATGGAGAAATGTATTTTATTTTAATATTTAAAATAAAAAACAATAATTTCATTGAAACAAAATATTTCAATTGACCCAAAGTGAATTTTTTTCAAAAATTTTATTTTGCAGAAAAATTAGACACTTTTTCTCCTTTGTAACAAAAACAAATTTCAGAATTGCAGAATTTCATGGGAAAAGGAAATTCCAGTTCCTGCTCAACTCTAACAATCACCATGCAATACAAGTCAGCAGAAGAGAGAGTAGCTGAGAAAGTGAAGTTAAAATCCAGATTAGGTCTAGTCTAGACTTTGGAGGTTCACGATTGAGGCAGAATCACTGGTAGGTTTTGGGATTAGTTAGTAAGAATTTTCTATTTTCTTCAATGAGAAACAACGAAAGTGAAGAGTACTTGAGACAACATAGGTAATCTCTCCTCTGTAACAGGCTACATCTGAACAGATCATTAAAAACGCAGCTGCATCAAGCAGAACAGACACCTAGAAATGTAAAGATGGTGTTATAATAGTAGTGACACTAACACCAGTGCGTCCATCACAATTCTCATAAGTCTGGCCCACACTAAAATAAATCCACTGAATCATCCATTGTTGCGAGATTTCTGCCTTCTTGGGATAAAATCTCAAAAGAAATGCTGGTTTGTGAGATTTTGGCTGCTCCTGAGCCAGAATCAGAAAGTTGAGTCCCTTTTAATTTTTCGATCTGACTCTAAACCAAATCCATAGATTTGTATCTGACTGTATTTCCAAAATTTAAGGAAGTTCATATTCAAGGTTTTGGTTTGGGCCAATCTCTACTTTCTAGTTAATGTGCAGCAGAGGCTGGGCCAGATAGGTTTAGGATGCGTGCTCTGGACTCAGAAAAAGGTATGACAAGCCAATGGTCACAGGGATGTTGCCTTCAGATGTTGTGAGGGGCTCAAGAGCCCGTAGAGAAAACTGTAAAGTCAGAGGATCTCCAATTTTTTTTTGCCAAGATGTGACATGCTCAGACCTAAGCTGGTTACAGACCAGAAAAGGAGAGCATACAGTTAAGTTGATCTAGGGCTGTCAAGCGATTAAAAAAATTAATCACGATTAATTGCACTGTTAAACACTAATAGAATACCATTTATTTAAATATTTGTGGATGTTTTCTACATTTTCAAATACATTGATTTCAATTACACCACAGAATACACGGTGTACAATACGGGGTCATCATCCGAGACTGCTATAACATGAAATATATGGCAGAATGAAGGTAAAATGGAGCAGGAGACGTACAATTTTCCTCCAAGGAGTTCAGTCACAATTTTAATTAATGCATTTTTTTAAATAAGCGTGATCAGCATGGTACTCTATATTTTAATAGTGAAATGAATCACAATTAATTTTTTTAAGCATGATTAATATTTTTGAGTTAATTGCGACTTCCAGGAAGTGTCTGCCAGGTCCCTGCAGGAAGCTCCACGCACTGCCCCCGTGCCTGCAGGTGCTGCCCCCGCAGCTCCCATTGGTCACAGTTCCCGGCCAATGGGAGCTGTGGAGCTGGCACTGGGGGTGGGGGCAGTGCATGGAGCCCCTGGTCACCCATGTGCCTCAGGGCTGCAAGGACCTGGTGGCTGCTTCCTGGAGACTCGCGGACCTAGGTCAGGCAGGGACCCTGCCATAGCCCCGGCTCCCCATTGTGCCGACAATGGGACTTTTATTGGCCCAGTTGGCAGTGCCGACCGGAGCCACCAGGGTCCCTTTTCGACTGGGCATTCTAGTCGAAAACCGGATGTCTGGCAATGCTATATGTTACTGAGTTGAAGGTACATAATCAAGTTAGAGGTTATGTGCAAGGGGGTTTAAATTACATGTCAGTAAGACTGGGTTAGAGAGTCTAAACTGGTGTAACGTATAAGTCAAGGGGCCAGAAGAGAGAATGGTCAACCAGCAAAAGCAACTTCCAGGAAGGAAGTGTAAGCTAACTTAGGCCTTCCCCCCCTAATTTAACTTACACCTCATTCTGGCCTCTCCATGAGTAAATTACTCCCAGTCAGCTTACTTACAGACATACACCTTATTACATCCTTAAACCATGCTAAGGATGCAACGTCAAGAACTCGTAAGTTTGACCATACAACCTTGTGCATATGCATTATGACACAGTCTTTAATTACATGCTCACATATTTTTACACAGTATCCCTGCCTAATTCATTGCACAGAGCAGGCAATGCTCATTGAATCAGCAGCTCTTCAATATTTTCTTTTCTTTTCATGGTTCAGAGTGTGGCCCCAGGCCTTATTTATTGCATGCTATTCAAACTCTGCTGTGAAGACAGACTTATTAATTTGAACATGGGCTTTTCAATGGCACTCATCATTATATTATCTGAGTCCATCACACGCATGCATTAATTCATCTTCAGCACACACACATGAAATGAGGGGATGATATTATCCCTTTTTTGTAAATGGGGATTTGAGGCACAAAAACATTAAGGCCAAAAGTATCCACTAGCTTTTGGTGCCCAATTTGAGATACCTTAGCTCAGATTTTTTAGAGTATTTAGCATTATATAGGACTTTATATGTTTATAGCACAGCTTCCATTGACTTCATTTGCAGCTGAGTGTGTTCAGCGCATCTGTCCCCTCCATCTCCAAACCTAAGCGGCATTGCAACCATGTGGGCCAGGTTGCAATGCCTTGAGTGAGGAGCTGGGCCCACAGGAGCCACTGCTGCGATAGCTGCAGATTTTATTAAAATTCTCAGTGATTGTGAACATCATGACCTCTGTGCCAAAAGCATAGCCTTAACCATAATATGCACAGAGGGGCCGAATTAAAATCGCACAAACAGCCTTAATTCTGGCATTGCCTAACTTTTGAGTGCTTGACTTTGCAACTTTAATGTTCGTTTCGCACAGGTTTTTTTGTGTGTGAAATTGTTTAGGTTCTTAACAAAGCAAACTGAAAAAAAAAATCCATCACTATACGGACACTCACACGAGTCATCAGCAGGAAGAAATCCTTAGATCCACCACACAGACTTCTGGCACCTGAGCGAATGGAGTAGCTGGTAGCCATAGTAGGTTGTTATTGTCTATATGGACCAGCACTATAGGCACACTCTTTGCCTAAGAGCTTCACAGATATTTGCCAAGACCAGAGAAATCTTGGGTTCCAGTCTGTTCTGGAGGGAGTATGACCTAGAGGTCACAACTCCTTCTGCCTAGTTTCCCCACAAGTCTGACCCTTTCTGTTCCTATCCCAGTCATGTCTCTTTTCCCTGTCACCTCATCCCAGTCCCAGTCTTCCCCTACCCCTGTTTCCTCTGACCTCAGTTTCCTTGCCTAACCAATCTATCTTCCCTCCCTACACCTTCATCTGCTCCTACGCCTGGTTTTCCCCCAACCCCTGTCAATTCCCAGGTCTAGGCTACCCCCACCCTCTCCCAGTCTTAGGCTCCCCTCCCACAGGCTCCTTGTCTGTCTCCTCCTCCACCATCTTCCCCATCTGGCTCTTGTTCCCTCCTCATTACAATCAGACAACATCCTCTTCCCTGCTGCCGGGGTCCTAATGGGCAGTACAGAGGTTACAGGAGAGACAGTCTCCCACTTCTTAGTTTCGGTGTCCAGCATCACATGGACCACAGCAGCTGTGAGCAGCAAATGCAGTGAAAAGCCTGCTCAGCCCTGTATCCCCAAGATAGAGCATACTCAGTGTATATGGAATTGTGAGAATTTAGCAGCCAAACAAACAAGTCTCGACTGAGCATGTGTGAACTGCAATATTTCAAAGGCTTATAACCTGGCCAAATGTAGGTGGTTTCCCCTGGGGTCAGCAAAAGGCACATTCTTGAAACAAAGCCAATCCTCCCATCAAATTCAATGGATGGAGGCACTCGAGTCACCTAACAAAATGGTTATAAGATTTTTTTTTTTTAACCTGGCCCAAACAATGTATTTTTCCCTGATTGCATTCTCAGAAACAGCTGAATCTTTTTTTGGCAAACTGTCCCCAAAAAATTTAGCTTGAGGCAGATACCCAACACGGAACATCAGTTTGAATGGTTAAAATCTGGCGAAGTCATAAGCAACTGAAAACAGAGATATACTATGGGAAGGGTGGGCAAGCTTAGCTACATGCAGCACTACCAGCTTGGCCTAAATTATAGGTTATGGATTCCAAGGTGACGTGTTAATGTCTAAATAGCCTGCCAGTTCATAGGAACTGATACCGCAAACTCAAATGATTCTGGACAGAGCTATATTTAAGGAGATAGCATTTAATGTAATTTATTGCTGAGTTTGCTCTTTTCAGTTGAGTTTTGGGCCTAAAAATGAATAAACTTTAGTTGAATAAAATTTCCCAACCAAGGTACAAAACATTTGGCAATTATTTCAAAACATACCATGCTGTTAAAATGTCATGGTTAAATTATAAATTGCAGCAAATGGCTAATATCCTCCAGCTATTTCAACAGTGCAGAAGATTGTAATTATTCACCTGTTAAAGTAAATGTGGCGGTAACACGTTTGAACACAGCTGAAAAGGGAGGAGGGGGAGGCTAGGTAGGCAGATGCTGTCTCAGTGTATCATCTGTGCGAAAGGCATTTGCAGCTCTTCGGGGGGCATACTCTATAAAGGAAAAAAACGCATCATATAAAGCAAAGTATAGTTTCTGTAGTAGAAACTTTACTATGCTTTCCCCTTGACAGAGTTTTCCTAGTTATGGTATCAAAGTAGAAACTGCTTTCAGCAGGAATCAAAGCGACCTTTTGTTCGACAGATTTTATATCTATCGATCTATCTAATGTGAGATGGGATGTTAACTAGCTATCTCCTCTTCTACAAGCAATATCCAGCACGGTACTTTTAGCCAGAATTATTTTCTAAGCCACCTCATGAGCAATTAGGAGTTATAACGTCTTTTGTCTCTGATCAAGAAGCTGGGCAAGTGACTTTGTGTAGGCCTTGGTTTACCATGGTGCTGCTCCATACTTCATTCCATGGAGTTTCACCAGCGTAAAACTGGGGAATTGCAGGGGTGAATCAGGCCCACTGAGTAAAACAGTCAATGCTCCAGTCATCACTTTGTTGAGAGTGTTGCAATGTGGATCCAGATTTCACATCGCCTAAACTTCAGGGATGTTCAGACCTGGGCTTTTCACTTGTGCCATTTTAGAGATAGGAGCGGGGCAGGCTGAGAGGAGCGGGGAGGGTTGGATGACTAGGAGGGTTCACAGGGTCTCCCGCACCAACCCTGCAGAAAATGCTTTTTGCACAGGGGAGCCACCTGCTGGCTGAGGCATCCCTGACGGCTCAGTTCTGTTGGTGCTGTCCCGTCAGGGAGCTAAGGCAGAGTTGCAGAGGTCCCCAGAGCAAGGCCAGTGCATAGGAACCCAGTGTGGAGTGCCCTTCTCCTGACTCTTCCATGGGACATGGGGTCAAACACCACCCCAAAGGGAAAAATTGGGAGGAAGCTCCATGAGCGAACCCCAAGAGCTGGCTCTCTCCCTCACCTGTGTCCTCCCGCCAGGAGTTTTTCTGTATCAGGGACTTGCCCTAGTCCTGAGACAAGAGTGCAGGTTTTGATCTGATGGCATGTAGTTCATTTGCCTACAAGGATACATTATGTAAGAGACAGGATATGCCTGAGCCTGTCAAACTAAGAGTAGTTCCAGCCTGAGCTGATTTAGCGAGAGAAAACTGAGCTGACAGCTACTGGGGAAACACCTCATTCAGTGTGCTAAAAGACTGCCTATGTGTACCTTATATCTGGTTTTACTGGCATAGGGTACCTAGGTGCGTGGGCGGGGAAAGGAGAGAGTGGATGGGAGCTGCGCTACACACTCACAACTTTAAAAACAAGCAGCCTGTCTGCCTGACCCTAAACATTAATGTGAGACAGGTTAAATCGTGAACCTTTGTTTAAAACATCTGGGGGCTGCTGCCATGCAACAGTGAGGGGGAACTCAGCTCATCAAAATCAGGTTGTGGGCAAACTGAAGGCAGAACGTGCTTTAAAGTGGTAATGAAGTTCCTGCTGTTTAACAGAAAGTTTTACGCTAAGATCATAATCGTTAAGAAAACAGGTATCAAAAGTGCTATAATTCATTTAGCTGAGACAAAGACCTTGAATAAGAGTTGTTTTCTGGGACGATCTAGAGAAAGGTGCGGTTCAACATGCAATTCAGCATAGACACAATGGGCCAGAGCCTCATCTTCAACGGCACTGACGTCAGTGTAGCTTCACCAGTCTGCACCAGCAAATGATCTGGCCCAGTGAACCTGATTTGCCCCTGCTTTGCACCGTGCATATGCATTCACAGCTGTGCAACGTGACAGTCCAAAGGGTATTAATGTGGACAAATCAAACCAGTTATTAATGACTTCCTATTTTGGTAAATTACTTCCAATAACTAGAAACATTGCTGAGGTTATCAAAATGGATTTTCAGAAATCAGTGATTGAGTTGCAGTGACACATGCCATGGCGCATAAGCAAATGTGTTCATGGAGCTGTGTCATTTATGACTTCTATTATTTGGTAATAACCACTGTGATATTGTGTATAATTGGAAAGAGATGTAATATGTACCCGCTCTCCGAAAAATGGCTAATGCTGGAATAGTTAATAATGCATAATGTCTCGGTGGAAATGCCAGATTATTGTAAATTTATTTCATTTTCTGAATGCCTTGGGCCTGATTCTCCATTGCCCTGCATCTTGTGTAGTCATTTCCAACTTTGCACAATGGGTGTAAAACACCACTGGTCTGATCTGTTACCATTTACTTTAACTTTGCACAGCAAGTAGTTTACACATGTAGCATGTCACTGACATCTGTCACTCTGCTTTTAAGTCACATCTTTGAACCTTGGCTTATATATACAAGATCATGTAAAGTACTGGGCTCCTTCTAGCACGATTGACTCCGGACATCAGTTGATGTCTATTTTCAGAGGTCCCTGAATGGAAACTGTGTTTAAAATAGATGGAAGATTTCATGATCTCACAAAGTGATCAGTGTTTCCAGGAGACAATGACCTTGGAACAGTCCAGGATGGAAGTGCAAAGGCAGACCTTTGAGGGTTAGGAATGCATTAGCTAGACAAACTCTAAATTGCCTTGATATTGTGGTTTTAGATTTCTAAATAAAATACACCCATGGCATAGCACCTGGGAACATTTGCAGTTTAAAAAAAAAATCACTTAGCAGAATCGTCATCTAGTAATGATACGTATTCTGTTCTAATTCCACACGAAGTGTGTCCGATACATAAATAAGCGTGCAAAAGGTCACTGATGGAAAGTTAAAACATTTACGCAGGTTTCATGGTCTAATATGGAGAAACTGTAGATCTCACAGACAGAGATAGATCAAACAACACCCCCCTCCTCCAAGTCCTAATTCAGTGCAATTCTTGGGATTCAAACATAGCTTGCTGATCTGGGTCCAAATTTTTCATTTCTAAATATAGGCTACATTGACTAATTTATTGCTAAGAAAAGGAGCTTATCAAATGAGCTAATTCCAGCATTAAGAGCAACTGTATACTAAACCGGACGATAGACATGACTAATAAATACATGTTGATTCTTTCACAGATATAAGGGTTATGTTTATACCTACAGAGTGTCCAAGACAGATACAGGTTCCTGGAGTGCCGAGGTATGTATTGCTCCTTCTCTTCTAAAAGTTCCCACAATTGAGCGTAGGTATTGATTTCAGGAAATATATCCGGATTATTCACCTTTCTGCAATATCTGATTCTCATGTAATTTAATCGGTCTCAAGTGAGCCCATCACTGGTGCCAGGTCTGACAATTCTGAATGCACAAATTCATTCTGATACAGTTCAGCTGTTACAGAATGCACCAGTGCACTATTTTGCAGCATTTTAAATGGCAGAAATATTGTGTTTTCATATTTTGACAGGCACAGTCAATATTAATTTCTCCTCTGCCAAACATGTCATTAATACCAAAATATTCAAAGCAATTCCTTATGATTTACAATGTTTTAAACTTAATTTCTTGACAGATTGTATTTATCAATAGTACAAGGACTGGTGTAGCAGTAGGTGCAATAACAACAGTGATTTAAGTTCAAGGCATAATTTATGTTCATGTGAATACTAATCCTTATTTATTTTCAGAACTTCTTGTTCTTTGGATGTAGTCAGCATATTAATTCATAATTAGCTTTCAGTTTGCACATAAATGAACACTGATTTACAAACATTAAAATATAATTTAACAGGGTTAATTCTGCTGGCAAAATTAGAGCAGAATTGTTGTTCTGCACTGGAAACACCTGGACCAGATTCTGATGTCAGTTAGGATCAAACCCTGGAGCTGAATGTGCTTCACACCCATTCCTGATTTAAAAAAAAAAAAAAAATTACTTTCTCATCACTGTGCAAAGAGCTAAAACAAGCCCCATGCTCCACCTGTGTTTAAATACAGGGACTTGACTCTACATGCTTGCATTGGCTTCAGTGGGCGTTTTGCCTGTGGTGGGCATAGGGGAAGGCCCTAGTATTGGATCTGAAATACAGACCATCAGCAAACAGTTATTTGTTCCAAAACAGGGAGACTTGCTAAGCCCCAAATCTGAGGTGGTAAGAGTTAATTCAATAAACCAGATGCTGGCCTGGTTTACCTCATGTACAAATCCACTGGCCTCAGGGGAAGAGGGTGTATGGGATCTAGGCCAAGGCAAAATTTACCTCATTCTGTTCCTTTTCCTGAAAGGAAACTGGTATTTTCATGAGCTGTTGGAACTCATGGGTGGAAGAGCAGAAATTGCTGAGGGACAGGGTGGTGCAGTGCACCCTGGGGTAGGATGGACAGTACCAATACATTTTTGGCAGGATCAGGCTGGAGCACAGGCAAAGCAAAGCCTTCATTTGGGAATGGGGTGAAGCAATTCACTAGCTAGCTTCATCTCTCCCTGTGGTAGCAGAAAGGGAGCTATCAAGGCAGCACCAGACAGCATGCTCCTCCAGCAGCAGCAATGAGGAGGAATGCTCATGGTGTTGGATCCTCCCCTCTGGCAACTGGAGATCCTGGGTGCCCCCTCAGATCATTAGGGAAATGTGTGCTGAGTAGACATGGCAGGCTGAACTCTGCCCTCATTGAATTTGTCTTACTCACTACAGCATTTGCCCCCCACCCCCCCTGCATCAGCTGCCTCCGTTCTCTTCTCTCTTGCTGAGGTTTGTAAGAACCAAGAGCAAAGCCTCACAAGAGACCATTTCAAAATACTGACCCTCAAATCCGGGCCCCCACAAAGTCAGTAGCAAACCTTCCATTATGTTCAGAGGAGCAAGGATTTCGCCCACTGGAGGTTTGTAGGAACAGGTTTACTCTTGCTGATGCTGAGAGTACCTTCCTGTGCTGCCCTGTCCTTCCACCCCACCTCCGTGGGAGTATAAGTGGCGAGTACCACAACTGCTTTCCCCCAAAAGGCTGGGTGAGGAGAGTGTTCAGGCCCAGCCAGAATTGCAAAAGGGATGTGATGAATCATTTAAAAGTTGCTTTAGATGTCTAGTAAAAGCCCTTGAAGATAGAGATACGCTGTGATGGGCATCTGCAAAGATTAATTGAGAAGGATAGACAAAGTGATTTGAATAAAACCAGGTAACAGTTTGCAGAGCCCCTTGATACAAAGAAATGAGAGATGTGACTAGTTAACAGATGCGCAAAAAGGAACCAGACACTCCAGAAAACTTTTATAAGCAGGCTGGATCCATGTTAATATTTACAGTCAGAGGAACATCATCATGGGTGCTAGGTCTTCCTCTGGAGCACATTACCAGTGAGCTGGAACCATAGCATAGGCATTCTCTATCAGTGACTTAAAGAACATCATGGTATGCTGACTGCCCATGGTGATGCTTTCAAGGGCCTGGGAAATGAGAGTAATGAGCTGGAGACTAAAATAGGATCACTAGCAGGACTCAGAGGTGGCAGATTGGAGGGCTGATGTGAGCTCTCAGTGTGATGAAACTTCTACCAGTAGCACTGGAGAATTGTCTGTGTAATTGTTATTGCTGCTGAAGACACGAAAGGGGAGCTTGTTTTTCCTGACCCCAGCTGGAGCTCGTATTACAGCTGGAGGTCAACTTTCTTGGTGGCCTTTTGCTTTGTAAAGTGAGCAAATCGGACAAGGAAGTCCTTGACAGAGGATAAATATGGAATTCCCCTCATGGTGTCTTTTTAGAGTCATTGTCCTGACTGTAGCAATACTTCAATGGCAGTTGTGTACTTATCTTGAGTGAAGGACAGACCCTCTCCGACTCTTGCCCTTCCTCTACCACCTCATTGCCAATTCCAGGAACCATCAGAAGAGAGCCTGATGGTACTGAAGTCCCGTCACTTTCACAGTGTGAAACCAGGATCACAACGACCTTGCTAGACTGAGGGCTATGCTTCCTTGCTGTCCTTGTCTAGTGTCATCGTATCTAGCTATTTCCTTTCACTTTTCCTGTGCAATAGAAGATCTCACAGATGTATCAGGAATCACTCTAATACTCCTAGGATTTTTTAAAAATCAACTTTTCTTAGTCTGTTCCTGCAGTTTTTATTTCAGCAAAATTTTAATTGACATCAGTGGGAGATTTGCCCAGTAAGCACCACAGGATCTCATCTGTATTGACTGCCAAGGCTTTATTCTTCAGGATGATTATTAACAGATAGCTCTGTCTAACTGCAGTGGCCATTTTAGTGAATGTAATGGGTCAATGCCCTCCCTGTTGTACCCGCCCCGAAATGACTGGAAGTACGTTAGGGATGCAGCTGATCTGCATGGCTGCCCTGTGAGATTGTGGCAGTAGGTAGAGCCAGTGGGCATGCAGTGCAGAGAACAAGCTTAGCTAGTACCAAATCACACCTTTCAAATGGCTGGCTATGCTCCTGGGAAAGGGAGAGGAGAGAGGACAGCTCCAACAAATCTAAGTTGGCTCTGAGAACGGACTTCTCTTCTTGCTGATGTTTTTACATTTGTGGAAACAATGCTGTTATATAACACCTCCTGGGTAGTGGTGTTCCCCTGTAGCCTGTTGTTTGGGTAATTTGTTGATCTCTCACTTTGCAGACTGCACCTGGGGTCCACAGACGATTGTTCCGGAAAGTACACAACCTAATTACAGCATTCCAGAAGCCAGAACAAGGCATTATAACTCCTCTGCAGCATCCAGTAGTGAATGCTGCGAAAGCCAAGCACCCACAAGGTACTGCGCGGTGCACGTGGGATCAGAATGGCACGGGCCTGTGGAGATTGCCATCAAATGTGCTAAGGGGCAAGATCCAGTCTCTGACCGTCCCCAGTCCACAGGCCTGCATGGTATAAAAGGCTGTGTAGCACTAGTTCAAGCAGCAAGGGACAGGTCGTCTGCACCAGATGCACACTGCAGAGCTACATCCACCATAGCAGAAAAGGGTTGGGCAAGGGTGAGGCTCTGTTGACCTGCTTCCCTTAAAAGATTGTGAGGAGCTGAAGCAACAGCTGCACAATGGCTGGGCTGGGATGCTCCAGCTTCCCTCCATCCTGAGCACCCCAGGCCTTTGGGCAGAGAGAATGCTGGGCTTGTTTGCTTCTATTAACCCATGGCATTCACTACAACAGCATGCATGCACCTCCTAAAGTCTGAAAAATTGGTATCTTCCTAGCACCTAGTCTAGATTGTGGGGTCTGGATGGATGCCTTGCGGTGCTAGCTAGGGAATTTATATCCAACTGCAGCGTTGTATGTGAATATATTTCTTTTACAGCCTGCCAGTTGCATCAATGATAGACAAGATGTAGTTAACCCTCATGCCTCCTAGTAAATACAAAGACTATGAGCTTTCGCCTTCTTGCGGAGTTCATCTTTTTAATATGTTTGTTGTTGGTTTTTTTTTGTAGGAAAAAAAGACGATCGTGACTTTTATTTGCATCCTTCATGAAGACACGTCCCAGAGTTTGAAGGAATTTAAATAGGCTTTTATACGTCTTTTTTTGTAGACACTCCAGCACAATATGCTGTAGATTATAGACATTACAACTCTGTGAGTTTTCTTGTAATATTTTCAGAAATGTATGTTTAATGCAACTTCTAGTCTGCCGTTTAAAAGATTGGCATGAATCTGTTTTTTTTTTTTTATAAAGATATGGGAGAAAAATAACGAGCAATTGGATGACCTAATACTTTCATTTTCTGTTGGTTTGGGTTGGGAGTTTTCTATTTGAATAGTAGTTAGTCTTTTTACATGAAGTTACTTTAGTGTTTGATTTCTAATTGAAATTCAGCCCAGCACAAGTCCTAAGTATCACTTAAGACCCATGTATGGCCGCAGAATAGTGGCTTTTATATTGTAGATGCCTTGTGCTGGCTCTCTGCTCAAGGATGAATTTCACCCCAGAAGCAAATTTCAAAGGTGCAGGCCTGTGTATTCCCAAGAGTCGAATTTTAGGTTGGTTTCATATGCATCATCCACTTCTTGCTGGGTGTGCTGGCATGCTTGTCCAATCAGGGAAAATAACCTGTACTATCTGCCCAATCTGAACAATTAGAACTGACCAGCAATGTAGCAAATTCAGTCTGTGAGCCAGCCAAAGTTTAAAAAAATGTGTTGAATCTTTTTGAGCAACAAATGAATTTGAGGAAATTGTTTACAGATATTCTGTGAGCTGGAGAAAGGTGGCTAACTTTGTCCAAAAAATTATCCTTTCCATAGGATTTGTACTGCTCTTCCTTTTATTTCTGGGTGCCTGTGACGGTGGCATCTAGATGCCAAACTGTCGTCCATTATTGTGACTCCAAATCTAAGCAACTACCCTTACTCCAGCCTCTGATGTCACACAGTAATTTTCAAGACAATCCGAGTGTGCATGTGGATTTTAGAACAATTAGAAAAAAATGTCTGTTAAATAGCAAGCTCATCTCAGCCTTAACTATAGGGAGGGCACTGCAATCTATAATTAACAAAGAATGGGAAACTATTTTGAATAGATTTAAACTTTTATCATACTGGGCATTTCAGAAAACAATAATCATTTTTGTTTTGCAGCATTGCCAATGCCAAGTGGCCAAAAAACCGTGACTCTGTGTCCTTCCCCCCCAAAACATTGTGAGACTGACTTAAAAGTCATCAGCGTTTTTAAAAATAATAGTATATTTGGGTCTCTTTTTGCCTTCTCATGTTTGAGCCTTTAGGGGGTCATGCTTTTTAATCCACAACTTCGAGAGCTAGAAACTTACTTTTTCTTAAATTAAAGCTGGGGTAATGCACATTGTGAGACTTTTGATAAAAATCCCCAGAGATGGCAGCACTGGCTAACTAGGGAGTTTTCACTAGCTGCTGAATGATTAGGGTTTTCAGCTACTCGCTTGGACAAAAACAACGTTGTGAGAAAACATTGGGCTGCAAGTGAAGGTGGGAGGGCCTACCCAGTCCACCTGGCACGCTGCCGCCCTTTGGGCCGTGGCAAACTTCTGATGTGCTAGCTGAGCCTAAGTATAGTGCTTAAGAGAGTTTGAACTTCTTACTGCAGTCACAGTTTAGGCCCTGGAGAGGACTGAAGTGACTGGGGGATGGAAGGTCCTGCACCTCCCTTCCCCCACCATAATTTGTCCCCTTATCTCTGTCGGTCCCTTTAGTCTACATGCAATAGATGGTTGCAATCATGCTATGCAGGGCTTTTTGGCCACCAGCACTGCCCTCTGCTGATACACTGGCTGATACACTGGTCCTGTCCAGTTAGCTCTACCATGGTTTATACACCACTGTATGATGTACTCTCACATGCATGAACTTCCTGAATGCCCTAAAATGACTGAGTAATCAAGCTTCACTTGGCCACGCTGTGTGGACACTGGGGAAGATGCTGTAGTTAAGCGTATGTGCCACCGTTGCCTTTATCTATGGGCTGGGGGAAATTGGCTGCAGTCTCTCTGTCTCCAGTGCACTGGTGCCTGATCACCAGCTCCGACAATTGTGGATTCAGAGACCTCTCTGCCAGTCCTGCCATACCCTCTATGCCTGATCCATATGCAGCCAGTGGGGACCCACTGCTGTGTATACACAGCAGGGCTTTGCCAATGTCCTGGCGCAGGGCTGACGTGGTGGGTGGGCCTTGCACTGGAATGAATTCCATTCTGTGAGAGGGCTGTTATACACCACACTTGTATGGGCATGTCTGATAATTAGACCAAGGAGCCACAGTTGCCAGCTTGTTGAAAGCTTCATTTACATACATGGCTAAATGCCTTTGTTTTCACTCAAGACAAAACAGGTTCTAGGGAGTGGACATAGACATCAGATAAGCAGCATCAGAAGAGCCATCATTGGCATAAAGAAACTTCATTCCTATCACATTAGCATTTGATAAGTTGTTCCAAAACAGCCTAAAATAAAAGAAAATATTTATTTTAAAGCACAAAATTTTCCTTATAAAAGTGACTAAATGTACCACCTAAACCTCCCAGACCTAGAGCAGGTATCACAAATCCATTAACATTTACAGTACTTGTTTATTTTGTCTCTAAATTATTCCCAACTCTCATTTAAGTTGAGCCACCTACAAAGTCCTACTTTTAATGTAATATTTTATAGAATGCTTGTGTGTGTGTTGTTCTGTAGCTACTCATTATATCAATGCTTGGCTGAAAAGTTTTTCTGACTTAATTGTTTTATAGTGTGGCAGATCTGGACTGATATACTTTTCAATAAAATATTTAAAGTTGTTCTTTCATTGTTACATAATTCATCAAAGACGTCAGGCACACAGCAGATGAGGTGCCCATTAAACAAGAACATCAATGGATGAAATTGTATTTTTGTTATTTCTGTTGATTGATCCTTTCAGTCTGTGTCTGTGCCTTAAAGATTTTACTGCTGGCTGCTGTTTTTTTGGCTTTCAGCACTCTTCCTCATTAGCTCTTTCTTTCCTTTTCGGCTCCAAAGCCGCCTGCAGTGCCCAACATGTAACAGCTTGTGCCAATATAGAAGCCAGAGTAAAATGTCAAATTCTTGCCTCAGCAACGTGCCCACTGAGCTGCTGCCCTGTTACAAAAGCGACAATGTGATGTAATTTTAGCCACACTCCCTCAATGCAACATAGTATTTTCAGCTGGTCTCTCATGGGTCAGGACAGTCAAATGCAGGGGCAACTTACTTGAAAACATAATCTTAGCAACAATCCCTGGCAGCTTCAAGCTTGGTGCTAAATTAGGGAGATACATTGGCCAAGGGCCCCAGCCAGCTACTGCTGTCTATGCAAAACAGCTGATGACTTCGATGGTAGCATGTGGAGCTGAGCAAACCCTGTGTCATAAGAGCAGTGTGAGACATGCTTCTGTGATGTGCAATGGACTGAAAACGAGTCTGCCGATGGCTGATGCTAGAATTGTCTAGTTCTTTTAAAAGCTGCATAAACTAGGAGAGAAGCGGCATGCTTTGGTCAAGCTGCAGGTGTTAGTTAGCTGCTGTGAACTATTAAGAGTTTACTACTTGGTGCTGTTGTCATTGCCTGCCCCAGGAGCATTAGATGGAAATAGGGACTGAGGCTTCAGGTTCTATATGGAACAACAGGGCCGTATTTTACACCCTATGACAATTAATTTGTCAAATAACTGTATTTACTGTCGCAGCTCTTGCGTTCTGCATTTTGTGACGTGTCTAACCCCAGAGCCTTGTACCTGTCCCTCACCACTACTTTCTTTGTTTTCTAGCAATACACCCACCATCCCTTTGCTGTCTCACTGACTGGTCCTTCCTCAGGCCCAGCTCGCTCAACAGCGTCTTTTGTTGCATCTCCCCGTGACTATTAAGCATGCCAACTGTCTTGGTGCCCTCAACACGCTCCTTAGTCAGGTTATGCCCCCTCCCTGCAGGCGAGTTCAGTGGAGGCATCTGAGCATCACCTACTTCAGGCCGTGCAGTGTGTCTTGACAGCTAGGGCTACAGTCAGTAAAGGATTTAGGTACCTAACTGCAGGCACGTAAAACCAAGAAGCAGGCTCCCTTCACTCCCACTGGATGTCACACAAACCTCATGGAGCTGCCCCCTCTCCCCCCCTTCCCCCCCCCCGCAGTCCCTGACCTGCAGGTGCCTCTGGCGGGGGGGGTGGGGGGGGAGGAAAGGGGAGGGAGTTCTTGCTATCCCCACTTGTTGATCTGATCCCTCTGTGACTAAAAGTAATTAGGCCAGAGAGCGTGCGTGTTCATCACGCGATAACCTAGTGGTTCTAGCATTCACCCAGGCACACGCCCTCCCCCCAAAATAGCACAAAGTGGGCTTGAGGGCGCACCCACATCAGGGTAGCCTACAGCTCAGGGGCCAGGGCACATACCTCAGTGATGGACGATCCCCCCGCTTCTCCCCCAGTAGCCCTGGGCTCCCAGGTGAGGCCCCCTAACCACAGTTATGAGGGCGTCTCTCCCACCTCCCCAATCAAGGTCTCTTGGTAAAAGAGGATTGGACCCCAGCTCCAAAAGGGGAGTTACAGCTGAGAATGGCACGTGGTGAGCAGGATGGGGCTTAGCACAACCAGTTAGCTTGGCCGCTTCCATTAGGCCAGACGCCAGCTATGCTGGCTTCTGTGAAACCCATTCTGATGAGTCTGTCGTATAGTGAGGGGAAGCAGAGACGCTGCATAACTGTTAATTTGGGGGGAAACAATTTAAAGGTGGGGGGGCAGCAGAGGTGACGTGGGGTAGTCAGGTCCCCCCCCATCAGCCCTTTGCATGCTTCCCAGCTGTCCCCTCCCCACTTTTCCCCTTCACCTTCTTCTCCCCAGCCCTGCTGCTCCACCATAAACCCCCGGCAGGGGTGCTTCCCACTCCAGCCCCTGGCGGGAGCACTCAACGTACCTGCAACCTGGCCAGCACGTTCCTGCCTCTGCCTGCGCTGGTGCCCTGGGAAAGCCCAAGACCCTCCTGCACGTGGCACTGCCTAGGAGGTGCTGTGCCATGGATGTGCCAGCTGCCTGGAACCCCGCACAGGCACGGGGAGCATCTCTGCCCCCTCAGCTAGCCGTGGAATGGGGAAAGTGCTTTCCAGCCCTTTTCCATCCCGAACCCGCAGGCTCTGCAGCAGCCCCCCCACCCCCTGCCCCGGGCCACCCCTGCAAGCCATGGGCTTGCCCCTCTGCTGCCCCATCAGGCTCTGGGAGCATGGGGCTGCACCTTCCCCTACGCTTTGTGTCTGAGGCAACAGCTCCTTCTGTTGGGGGCGTTCCCCCCTGGTTGAGCCACCCCTGGATGGACTTCATGGCTGCTGAAGCTGGTGCAGAGCCCAGCACTGCGACTGTTTCAGGGAAGGTGGGTGTGGATCTGCTGGTTCATGTGGTGCCAGCAAAAGCCCTGATCCAATGGCCCTGCCTGGCCCCAGTGTGCTGGCCACCTGGATAGTCCCTCGATTGAGAGCCCTGGGACTGAGCCATTTCTGCTGAGCTCTTGGGACTGTGATGGCTCCACCCTGCAAGTCCCCCACCCCGGCCAGTGCTGGTGGATGCCTGGCTGGCAATTGGGGGCATATGCTCCCCGCAAGGCCCCCTACATTTGTTGCCTCTGAGCATAGGCACTGAACTCTGTGGCTCCCATTGCTTTTCTAGGTGTCTCAAAGTTAGGTGTGGTAAGCATCACCCTGTCTGCCTCTGTTTCTTTGTGAAATTCGTCCTCAGTGTGAGGCTGCACTGCACCTGCCCAGAGGCAGACACTTTACCATTCCCTCCGTTCGCCTTTTCTTAATCACTCCATTGCTTCAGGAAATCTCTCTTTACCCACCTATCTCTGTGATGACACATCCGGTCCCTTCCCCCTCACTTGTTACCACATCTAACATAGTTTTTCCCCCCACCATGCTCAACTGCTCTTGGTTGAGGAGTCCAGGAAATAAGAGCTGCTGTATTTTGATCAGTGAATACCTAAACTGGGCCAGTCTTCCCCCTGCCGTTTCAGTTCTTGGAGTGCCATTAACAAGCATTTTGCTCTCTCACTGATGAACTGGTGCATGTGTCCAAGAACTGTAGGGTGTGGTTTCACAACCAGGTTTTAATTGTCAGTGCACCTCTGTGAGTCAGAAATACAATTACATTTCAATACCGAAATTTAGCACTTACGTTCATCCACAAATATTTTTGAACCCCTCCCCCCTTTCTATTAAATGGCTCTTTACTGAAAAGTTAAAAAAAAGTTTTCGTGCATGAAATAATTAGAATGGCTTGAGAGTACTTGGTGTAAGCAAAGAAAACATCACACCGACGATTAGTTTGCAATTTTATTTTTTAAAAATGAAATAGTCAAAGTACTTCTTTCCTCTCTTTCAAATATCAACACATAATATATTCACTTTTACTATTTACAACATGTTGTTATGATGCTGTTGTAGAAAATGCATGCTTCTGGTCTGAAAACCAGAGCAAAATGCAACAGACCATTAACTGCAGCCATAGAACAAATAAACCTGTACAGTATCCAGTCACTATTCAGCCACAGGAGTTAGAGCAGGAATAAAAAATTGGAATCTAGTGTTTCCTAGCAACAAGGCTCAGGCCATTATAACACAATTTCTGTAAGATTAGAACCTCTAACTGTTCGGTAGAAACTGAAGCTCTTGGCATACACTGTAAACATCTTTACTTTTAATGAGAACGCTAAAGAGAAATATGTTTTTGACATATACTGTGTGCTATGTTTCTCTTTCTCTTCTATTGACACTTTTGCCGGAAGAATATTAAGATTTCAGTGTTTTACCATGGTTCATACAAGTAAAATATCATCAAGGACACAATCTGACATACTAACATTTATTAAGAGGTTAAAGTCCACCACTAAGTCTAAGGAAATATTGTAACTGGCAAACACATTTTCTTGGACAAATAATGTAAGATGACAAATGCCAAGACAAATCCACAGTAAGTTGAACTTGAAAAACTATCAGTTTCTGTTGAGAAGTAATTCCTCTTACACACAGTAAGCTTTTGACCTGACAGTGCTTTGTATAAAGGACAGGCTTAAGTAACAGTCAGCATTTTATTTGTCTCTATTTGATGGGAAAAAAACATTGTGGCAGTCTGATCTGAATGTTGAAATGTTAGACTGATCAATTATGCTGATATGAATTCCGCAGAGCAGACAAGCATGTTGAAAGGAAGCTGCAGATTTTTTTCCTCCTTACATACTCCAACCTTTCTCTAGATGCTTCTCTTTATAACATTCTAATCTTAGGCTACTGTACGTTGGCTTCCAATAACGTTAATCTCTCGTAGAGTTATCCTTGTAAAAATACCTCTTTATAGCACTTACATGGGTTGCCCTCCCCTCCCCAGGACGGTGATATAAAGAGGGCTTGGTGAACGGGAATAATTGCAGATCTAGAAAAAATAAAACTTCTGAAAGTGCATGAAAACATGATTTAAAAAAAAAAAAAGACAGCTACTAACTAGCATACAACTGAGAGGACATTAAAGATCTCTAACTAAACAGCTAGAACGTGTACACTGAGTTGCACATTGTCCAGTCTGTATATATTTGGCTATGTTCTACCTATATATATATATATCTCTATATATATCTATATACCTTTGAAATGTTCTAGTTTTCTAAATCAACATGAAAACAAAGGAAACATTATTTTTACACACTGTTGTTTTGCTGTGACAAAAATATAACATGTAGCTTCTCATGGTAGGTGTTTTGATACAAGATAGCGTGCATTAGTGTGTGTGTGGTTTTTTTACTTCTAGAACCAGGTTCCAAACGCAGAATGCAATCATCAGTTTATTGGATCTGAATGACCACAAAAATGTTGCATGTGTTTTTTTTTGTTTTGTGTTTTTGTCATTTGGGTCTCTAGGCTACAGTGCAAAATTAAAGAACAACTAAGAAAATTGGCTTAGTTACTAAAAAATAAACAAACATGGAGACTGAAATATTCCCTACCTCCATCTGACATTGTTCTTGAACAAGATGGTTTAGAGCTATTCCTTCACTGAATGGTGCCTGTGTGTATAAGTATAACTAACTTTGGCCTCCAGTGCTCTTGTATTAATAAATACATGTAATTCTCTTTAAAATGCTATTGTATTCATCTAAAAATGACACTGAATTTTTATTTTTCTCAATTTTATAACCAAACATGATGAAGACATTTTCTTATGCCACCAGAATACAGGGCCATGTAATGTCATTTGATTCTTTATACATCCATATTTTCATAAGAAACACTGTCCAAAAATGTATCTTAAATTTTCTGTGCATGAACTGGAAAAATGCCAAATCTGCTTTCAGAGACAAACTTATAATACATTTCACTCTATGACCTTTTGGCATAATAATGAGAATAATAATAATCAACGCAGTATTAAAAACCACAGGTGTAGGTAATACGAAGTGCATTTCCTGCATATAATACAAATATAACTTTAAGAAACTAAAGGCACAAGCTAACTAAATATGTATTACATACTAGAAATGCACAGTTAAAGGTAATTTACTATTAAGCGCTTCAAATGTTTGTTTATAATGGATATTTAAAGCAGTTTGAAAATGATACATCATTAGTGAATTGCAAAAAAGTATAATTGGTTAAAATATAAGTAAAATAGACTCTAATATTGACATCTTGGATCAGTGATAAAATACATCATCACATTTATGAATGCACTCTCTATATACAGTTCATAAATTATTTTTTCATTGATTAAAAGAACATCAGAGGCTCAAGGATCTGAAGGTCCATTTTTAGACTGGTGTGGAGGTATTCAAATTCTCCATATTTTTATGGGAAATTACAGGGATCAGAGCTATCAATACCAGACTTGGTCAGCTCCCAGTACTGTTCGTTAGTGAGTGATGAGCCCAATCATAATATTTGGAACTGGATTTCAATCCAAATTTCCCCAGAGTTTGGGGTGGTGTGTGGATGGCATTCTTCGGGATCAGTTCATCACTGGGCCTGATCTTTCGGCGGTGAAACCGGTCACTGACTTCAATGGAAGCAGGATTGAATCCATAAAGGGAGGCCCAAGTTGTGAAGTTGAGCGCTGGATCCAAACTTCCCCGAAGTTTGAAGGGGGTTCAGACCTGATGTTCCAATTCAGGCTCATCTCTAAGTTCAGTACAGTTTGTTCCACTTGCCCAAAAACAAAAGAAAAAAGAAAACAGGAAAGGAAAAAAAACAAACAAACCCTGCTTTTGGCAAAACTAAATACGAGCAGAGATGATTAGACTATATTTACTATGTCTACTTTGGTAAAAATGTGCAATAATGTCACCATTAAAGATACATAGGTTCTAAAAGAAAATTCTAATCCCATCTGAAATTAACAAAGAAAATTTGTACAGAATCCCCCACAAGACAATTAGGTCCTTTAAAAATGACAGGTTAAAAGAAGGATCATACACTTTGCTGTGAAATCACTATATTGACAGCTGCTGATATCCTGCAAAATTAAATTCCCACCCTACAACACTTTGCTATGTGCTCTGCAGATTGAGCCAAAGCGTGTAGAATCATTCCCAAAATGTCCTACACTTACTATCCACACTTTGGTTCACCGAATTCTGACCCACCAGTCTTTTTCACACATAAAAATTGAGTCATACAGCATAATTATTAATGTGAGAAGAGGCTAAGGTGATGACAAAAAACCGATACGACTCCAATTTACAAATGAATCATGAACTGAAGAATCCCTGTCCAGTGAACACAAAGGATACTATTTTCTATAGTGAGACAGGGCTTTTTTCACGCTCACTGGCAGAGAGTGCGTTTGCGAATCCTTCCAGTAGAGTGGCTTTAAGTTTGTCTGGGGGTCCACAGAAGTACTACTGGCAGAGATTGCTTGGGATGCACTGAATCAGGGCCTGATCTAAAGCTCACTGAAGTCAATGGAAAGACTCTTATTGACTTCAGGGGCTTTGGATCAGACCCTTGTGCACATTTCTGTCCATGTTTAGAGTGGTGATGGCTAGCTGTGGCACCTTGTGCAACACTCGGTCAGGTGGACATTCAGCCATCAGGCTTCTGTGCTTGGGGTTATGCCAGCAGAATCCAGTGTAACCCAGGTCTGACTGAAGCCCTCAGGGAGAGAATTATAGAACACTGCCACTTGCAAAACTCGACACAGCATGACATTGATCTCTGAGAGAATGGGAGGAGGCTACTGATGAGTGAAGATAAATGTAATATGGGACAGCCATTCTGTGCTACCCCTGTTTTTCAGGTCTGGAACTTCTTTAGATCATAGTTGTGAAAAATGAAATGTGCTGATACAAGGTTCTAAATACAGTCCTGCAGCACTTGCTCTTGTGAGCCCTCCATTGAAGTCAATGGAAGAACTCATGGGAGTAAGGACTACCCAGGTGAGTAAGGGTAGCAGAATCAAGCTCTATAACCTTTTTAATCATCTGTGAGTTATTAAATTAAGGAACTAAGAAGAGATGTATCTTCAAGAAGAAAGCAGAGCACATGAATTCTTAAATATTCTGCACGTATCTGTGATTTTAAATGAGAGCGGTGCCTTTCTAAGTTGTGTTGTTGAACCATTTGAACTCTGCTTCTGAAATTTTGAATACTGCCACACAAGAACTAAAAATCTTCACTGTCATCTCTCAGAGTTAAACAAACAATATTAAAATACCATCTTCTGTCACATTTAAAGGCAGTTGGATATGTGTTTTCCTCTATATTTATATATACAGAGTTCTGCTCTAGAAAAACCAATACAATAAACCATTTTATGTTTAAAAACAGGCAGTCTTTGGTGACGCAAAGGCGGAGATTTTCTTTGTTACCTCCTGCCTATTTCACTCTGTCTCATAAAGTGAATATTGTTGGCACTGTCAGAAAGTTCTAGATACTGCTCCACAGATAAAACAAAATATCCATCGTAGCCTTGTACCCTCCCAGTGCTTAAGAGCTGCTGTTTTTCTCCCTCTGTCCATGCCCTAATGCCTTCTTCCCCTTCTTGCAGCCGTCTTTGTTCCTTAGTCCAGGCCTGAGCTACTGCCCTCTGCCTGGCTATTTCTAAGACATGGTTCTTTTCTTCTTCAATGGTTGTCCCATATCGAACATTAAAGCACAAAGCACCATGTTGGAGCTGTATATCAGCAAAGCGTCTAGTCCTCCCATTTATCACAGAAGTCATCTGAGACACAGTGACATTGACGCCATTTTCCAAAATGCGCCGGCCTCCTGTGTTGCCTATTAGAGCCAAGTCTTCTTCCAAAGACCCCAGCTTGATGAAGTAGTGTGTATCTCGCCCTTCTATGGTAAAATGCAGGTTCTCAAGATAGTGAGCATTGTTGAGGATAGCGGCAATGCGCCGGCTATCCTCATTTGCTACTCCTATAATATCAGCAGTCACTATCCCATCTTTAATGGCAAATTTGATACCTTTTCCAAAAACAGAAGGAATGGCCGCAAACCTGGGTTGTTTTTCTCCTTCAAGACACCTCCCGTTGCTGTACCTGGGGGTCATAGGAAGTTGGTCCAAGGATATAAAGTTCCTAAGTTGTTTTTGCAGCTCACACTGAATGCCAAGGATAGTCTGGAAACGTAAACATTAACAGCGTTTGAAGTAAAAGATTTTTATACAGTTCATTATAGTACCATATGATATCAAGTTTCTACTGATATCTATAGCGCCTCAGACTAGGTACTGATCCTTTAAATTTGTCTGTAAAGCATCATGCACATCTGTGGTGGTGTAGCAACAACAAAAAATTATAGTAATAAACTTTACAGTGGCCTGTTTGTACTGCTTACGGTCTCTTGGTCCCTTTAGTTTCCAAGCATCAAAAGAAGAATCACATCTTTGTATCTTCCTACACAGAAAGAAACCTTGGTGAAAATTCCTTATTATTCTCCCAGAAATTGCTATTCTAGTGGTGAATATGCCATCTTGGGACGGGGGAGACCTGAATGCAGTTCCCTGCTCTACCATAAACACCCTGGGTGACCTTGGACAAGTCACTGTGACTCAATTCTCTATCTGTAAAATGGGAATAATAGTATAGCAGAGAGGTTTTCACATGGTGGGGCATGAACTCCAACTGGGGATGGAACTATCAGGGCAGTCTTAGATGCTGGAACCTGACTCTCTGCCTGTCTCACTGCCACAGCTGCAGTAGCCACCAGCTGGCAGTTACCCTCCTCTGCTGGGGTGGCTGGCACGGACACTACAAAAGGGCAACCCAAGACCCACCCAGCGCCCGCCTGACTGTGCCAGAGTCCCATGTGCTTCCATGGCAGTACAAAGCCTGTGCAAGGGAAGCAGATGGGGCTGTGCTGAAGGATTGTGGTAAGGAGGGGGCTGTGTCAGGCGGCGGCGGGGGGGGGGCAATACCCACAGGGTGCAGCCTTCTGACCCTCCTGACCCTACCCTTGAGCATCGGGGCTGGGAGTGGAAGCCAGGTCCCCATAGCTCCCTTATCCTCAATGAAAGGGTTCCCTCAGCAGGTACCAGGTCCCCCTCCTCTGAGAGGGGTGTGTGCATGAGACATGAATTTCTGAAGCACAGTTCAGCAAAAGAAAGCATGGGAACATCTGGGCTAGAATAATCCCATCCCTTAAGGATACATTTAAGATCATGAGGCGCCAAAATACTACAGTAATGGAGGCCATATAGGTACCTAAGAGCTATAGATAGATTTAGTGCCCAATCCTGGAGTCCTCACTCAGGCAAACTCCCACTGACATTCATCCATCCATCCATGTTCTTTTTTTGTGGCCATCCCTATACTATTTCTCCATCACCATAAAATCTGAGTAACTTCAGTGGGAGTTTTGCATGTGAAGGACCCTAAAATTAGTGGGCCTGAGTCCTCACCTCTTTGTACATTCCATAGTTATTCACACCTGGGCCAAGTGAGTTTAAAATGCTGTTACTTCGATCAGGTAGCATGACTTTACATGACTGCACAAGGTGAGAGGCAGTAGAGAATCAATCCCTCCTGTTTTACCTTATTTTGTAAAACTGCAATGTTTTGTTAATAGATATTCAATAAGGATCAAATCTTGAATGTGAGTATCTGCCCGGAGAATAGCTGAAATCTGTATTGGTGCAATTACATTGACTACTAGCCATCAATTGCTGAAATGTGGCTAGTTCTGAGTGTGGTCAAGGCCCGAGGCAGGTTTGAGACTTAGAACTAAAAAAATAAAACAAAAATACCACCATCACCATCACCCTACTATGTTAAAAAAAAAATCTGGTCTACCACAGAACATTTTTAGGGAGAAAAAGACTTTTAAAGATTTAATATTTTGGTGTTTTTGCACTCCTCATTGTGGCATCATTCCAATAAAAGCTGAAGATCTGTTGATTTCATTTGCACTAATATTTCAGTAAGTATAAATTTATTACATGACAGCTATAGCTTGTAGCTTGTTATATTTTCAAACAGGCACCTTCTTGCTTTTTACCCCTCTGCTTGGGAGGAGCACCCTGTAAACACCCGCACAACTAATGCATTGTCCTCCTTCCAAAAGCTCTCCTCTGCCATGAGATCTGAAAAAAAAACTTCCCATTCGTTAGGCCATTGGTGTACTGAGGCCACTGCCTAGCATGCTTGACCCATACTGTCCCATTGTTCCTTTGTACTCCACGTCAGTGTGTCTGCGCCCATCTGTACTCTTTTGTCTTCTATTTAGATTGTAAACTATTTGGTGTAGGGAACATCTTTGTTCTGTTTTTGAACATAGCACATAGCACAAAGAGGTATTGAAATTATGGAAAGTAGGGATCTTAAATGCTATGGTAATAAAATAAAAATAATGTAGAAGTAATGGACAAAAATGTCCTCAATTAATTGAATTGTTCTTCTCCTGAAAATCATCCCTTGGATCACAGTGGACTGGGCTTTTTATTAAGATCTGATTGAACATTTTTCTATGTATTTTCTAACTGTATTCTTTAATTTAGGTTTAGAAATAGTCCAGTTAACTAGCAAGCAGATTGTTTGCTTTTGTAGGAAGACTTTTGCTAACCTTTCCAGGATCCCACTCTTGGGTTTTTGTCTGAAGCTGTAAAAGTTCGTATGTTGTCTCCACAGTTTCTATCTCTGGTTTTGGAAATCCAGGAAGCACATTGTGTAGCTGGAAACCGAACAGCTCTAGCCAACTTCCAATGTCTACAAAACAAAATCAAAGCATTCTTAGCAACAATACTCTTAATTCTTGGGAAGCTGAATGTATTTTGTACTTTCCATTTCTGGAAAAAGCGATCCAGCAGATAAGGTGAGGAGAAGCAAAGGTGCCCACAGTTCTCCATTCTAATAGAACTGAAATTAGAACTAATATTGCAGCTACCAGTGTGACTAGACATCCTTTACCAAGGCCTAACCAAACCTCAAAACATAAATAACTAAATTGCAATACTGATTTGACATAATCTTAAATTTTCAAAATTGGTTACCAGAAGAAAATAAATTATTTTATCACAGAGCATAGCTATTCTGAATTCTGTATTGTACTTTGTTCTACATATCATGGAAAGGAATTCAGATAATGCTGCCTCAACTCTTTTTCAAATTCTAGTACTTAGCAAAGACAGCAGATGCAGCTATTTGCTTGCTTTATTGACGGGCTGAAAGGTCACAGAAAATAGACAAAGCTATGTGGGTAGTAGGAGGTTAAATACATTCAAATAAAATGAATGCAAGTTGAAAGTCTACTCCTCTTCTCTGAGGTGTGCAAATTCCATGGACTTGGATCTATATAAGGATTTGACCCAGAAGTATTTTTAATAGGAATTTTTTTTACCTGTCGTATACTTAGCATCATCTTGGATTCTGCCAACTGGATAGTTATTTTCAAATGAGTAGAGGTTAAATGGCTTGGGAATGCTGTTTAGATGTTTCCACACATGATGATTTGGCGTTGTCCAACGTCCAGCAATGACATCATAATCCCTTTGACCCAAATGCACTAATTTAGTAAGAGAATCATACAGTCCTCCATGAAAACCAATGATAACCTGAAAATCTGGATAAGTGTCCTGGTAGATATCTCCATATGGTGTGTAGAGAATTTCTTTTATTACTTGGCCCCGGCTGCTAAAGATAGCTAGGGGTGTGCCGGTGTTGTCACAAGCAACATAATATTCTTCTCCACTGCTTAACTCCATAGCAATGAGATGGCCTTGAAGATCATAATATAGGGATGTTATTTCTGAGCTAGTATGATTGTATAAATGAGTAATTCTTATTGGATTGGAGAGATCAGCATAAAAGAACTGTAAGTGTTGTCCTAGACTCGATTTACTTGCAACTCGTCGTCCAAGCCCATCATAACAGTATTGCACAGTCCAACCAGACACTTTGTTGTAAGCTTTGTTCAGGAGACCATTGGAGTTATATTCAAATATTTCGTTGCCTCTTTGTCTAAGAAAACCATCTTCATCCATTTTGTACTGAATTTCTCCTAGTCTAGTGATGCGATCTCTAAGATCATATCTCAGAGGAGTGAGACGGGCACTGTTGCCATGACTAAGCAAGTTGATGTTTCCATTAAGGTCATAACTATAACGCCACTGGGTTTTGTCATTCACAGACACAGTTTGAAGTTGACCATCAGCATCATACTCATAAAAATACCTTGTTATGTTGGCATCTACTCCTACTCGTATATCACATATCACCATTCGGCCCATATTATCATACTGAATAGTCATCCAGTAGGCTATGGACTTAAGAATTTCATATTGCACTTCAATCACCTGACCATTGGCACTAAAAATCTTGGTGTGTTTCATCACTGTGGTAGTTATAACTTGGTTTAAGTCATAATTGATTACACTGAATTTTCCAAATTGTTCAGTCCTTCCAGATACATCAACATATCGGTACAGATCTATAGGAAGAGGAGTCTCATTTATCATGGCCTGCATACTGGTGACCCGGAAATTGTTGTAACTGTAGTCAAATCTGGCATTTACAAGGCCTTCTTCACTAAATCTGAAGATCTGACGACCAATAAGAGGGCCTACATATAGCAAATAAGAGAAAAACAAGAAAAAACGAATTAGGCCCATAGTATATCTAACATACATACCAAAGAAAGAAAAGACGTTAATCTGAATGTATCCCTGAGTCTTATTGCTATTTGACTACATCTTTAAGTGAGAAAAATGTTAAATTGTTCTCTCATGGACTTATTTAGAGCACAGACACTCCTTAAAAACTTATTACTATTCTTTTAAACTAATGATAGTTTACATATAATTATGATTTCCATATACTTACTTATAGGCTAATATTAACTTGAATTTATTTTTAACACGGCTAACACATTCCTGATATAAATAATTCCTTTGAATTTGTTATAACAGAGAAACTTGAAAATGCAAACAGTAAAGCAATTTGATTTATTATTTAGCAAATCTCCTCATATTGGAATAACAAATAATCAAATATTAGGAGAGCCATTTCATAGCAAACGACAATAAGAATGTTTCATATTTCAAATGGGATAGATGTCTGTGGACAGACAAACAGACACATTTTTGTACTTCAACATAAAAACTGATTTCAATGGTAGGCTTGATTTCAAGCTGTCTACCAGATAAGACAATGTTTGCAGGGGCCAAAGTGTTACCAGAGGTGACAGTATCACCCTTTAAAAATATTGATAGTTATAACCAACCTGTCTGCCTGTATCTGATGGTGCAGATGAACCCATCATGCATTAAGTGTATTGTTTTAATAACCCCGGAAGATTCTTCATACGTAAACGTGACTTGAGTAGTATCATAAAGAATCTCTGATAGTCGGGACTGTTTGGTATATTTATAAAGGACCCTGCGACCTGTTCCAGGATATAGAATTTGCAGAAGTCGTCCATCTCTGGTGAAATCTTGTATGAAAGCAGCAGTGCTGTCTGGTGGGATGTAGATATTACGATAGTACCCAACTGAAACCATGGTGTGCAAACCGTGGCGCACCATACTTGGCATGGTGACTGCGAGCAGATAATCTGATTGGTCATATTCAAAAATGTAGCGGCGTTGGCTGTGCAAGAGGAGCATCACAGTCTGCAATGAAATAGAAATGAGAGTGTAAGTAACGGACAAAACACGTGATTGCTACCCAAGTAGGTGCAAGAAAATGAAAGAACCATTGAAACAGATTCCCATTTCTATTGCTTGTTCTTATTCTCTGTATAAAACAAAATAAAATTCCGAGCTTTGGAAAACATGTGGCCGAAGAGGCTGCTTACGGGAGGGGGACTGAAATAACACTGGCTGTGAGGACACAAAATTGTCAAGGCAGATGCAGCTCTCAGTGTGCTGCACTGCAGCCCCACTGTAACTCAGTAAGCCACTTTGAAACATGTAGGGCACCTACCCAGGAAGCAAATTGAGACACAACTGCCCTCACTAACACAAATAATGTACCAGCAAATGTTGATGAGAAAAGAGGCAACATTCACTGTTGCTGATGATTTGTTTAGCTCTTATTGGCATCCCTAGCATGATGCTTAGACCAGCTGAACAGCCTTGCCCCCCACAGAACAAGCACAGCACTTGGTCCATTCCGTGTGTACTCTTCTCTGCTCATGGCATATCCACAAACAAACCTGAATTTCCCCAGATGTATTCAGGAGTCATAATTATTGAGAAAAGGAGGACTTGTGGCACCTTAGAGACTAACCAATTTATTTGAGCATAAGTATGCATCCGATGAAGTGAGCTGTAGCTCACGAAAGCTTATGCTCAAATAAATTGGTTAGTCTCTAAGGTGCCGCAAGTCCTCCTTTTCTTTTTGCGAATACAGACTAACGCGGCTGTTACTCTGAAACCTATAATTATTGGGGGCTATTTTTTGGGTAAGTATTTTTATCTCTGGTGTTTAACCTGTAAACTAATTTCTGTGAATAACTGATATTTGCTGTGTTGATTAGTTGTGACCGGCCAGAGAAATCACAAGGTCTGTTTTCTGTTTCCTGACTAGATGACTGAGCCAACACTTCTGGCAGAAATATTTCTGCATGCTAGTTTAAAACCGAGTCTCTGTAAACTTTTGTTCTCCCTGTGGGGAGCTATCATTGCTGAAACAAACCCATACAAAGTTTAGCGAGATTATTTGTAGAAAGTCTTTGCAATATTTGCCCAGCTCTAGTAAGTGCCATGACTGTTCTTGGATATTACATATCCTGGCCACATATCTTGAACTGCAGTATAGGCTCGTTATAGCAAAGTACTTACATTCTGACCCCAATTCTATGAAGCACTTAAGCACATGAATAGCCACACTGATCTAAGTGTTTTGTATGATTGATGCCAAAGTGCTCAGAAACTTGCAGGATGGAGCTCTAAAGAGCAACATTGTGACCACCCTTCTAGGACACTTGAACCCTGGAAACAAATTAAGAAAAACAACTTGTTTCTGAGCACAAACCCTGCCAGGACAGAAGACAGTAAGGGCTCAATCCTGCAAGGTGCTAATGCTTTGGCCCTAAGTCAGTTGACTCTGACAAATACCTAAATGTCTGCCCAAAAGAATGAAGATAGACTAAGTCCTCTTTAAATTTCTCATTCTTCCACCCTCACTATTTATTTCAGCCTACCTTTGGTGAAAGACATCTGCCACCTGTACTCAGGCCAAAGAACATCAACATTTGCAATGCCTGAGTTATCCAGTGCCAGCCGGTGAAGACAGACTTTTCACCAAGCTTTTCCTGATCACTTAATTGCTGGTTTGTCAAACATTTATAGCATATTCACAGTGTTTATTTTATTCCCACTTTCCAGTCCTCAGTCTGCAGTAAACCACTGTCTGAACTCTCCCTGTACTGATGTGATGACTCTCTTGCTATAATGCTCCCGGCTCTGCCATTGACAGAGTATGAATAACAAGTTCAGAGGCATCTCTAATATAACTTTAGTGCCCTTTTGTGCCATTTTCACAGCACTTTGTTTTTTGTCCAGGACAGTAAAAGGACAGTACAAGGATTGGAGACATAGTATCCTATCCAGTATTATCAGTGTGTATTATAAAGAGAATAAAAGGCAACTTCCTATCTATTCTAAAAAAGTCAGATTTTAAACTATCTATGCAAGTGAGCCCTAATTGATTCAAAAGGATTTCATGGCCTAGCTCATAAAACATCAAAAAAGCTCTCATTTTATAAATGCAGGCAAGATATGTTGAAATTCGCATGGGTTGAGCCCTTCATGATGTTTCAGATAAACAGCTAGAGGTTATAGCTTGGACTCTCCACTGAGAACACACAAAAGAGATACATTGCTAAAAACAGCCACTAGATGTCACATCTGCTCAACATAAACATGCAGTTGCCCAAGTATTTTATCGGGCTGCAAATAGAGCAGGATTTTAGAAGCGAGCTTTGGGTAGTCAGTGGTTTTTATAAGAACAAGTAAATCAGTGTGACCAAATTAAGTCAAAAAATCTTTCCTGTGCTATCCTCAAGGTACCCTACACATACGAACCCTAACCCTAGGGCGGGAAGCCCAACCCACAGGAACCCTAACCTTAGCTTCAAGTGCACTGCCCATAGGAACCCTAACAGTAGGGTGGGGACCCCTACCCATAGGAACCCTAACCCTAGTGCAGGGAGCCATAGGAATCCTAACCCTAGCCGTAAGTGCCCTACACATACGAACCCCCCCACAAGGGCAGAGAGCCCTACCCGGAGGAACCCTAACTCTAGGGCAGAGAGCCCTACCCATAGGAACCCTAACTCTAGGGCAGAGAGCCCTACCCATAGGAACCCTAACCCTAGCTCCAAGTGCTTTTTAAAATTAAATTACTAAGAAAGGAGGGATATTTGTCCACTATTAAGGCTCCAGAATACAATAATTAAGCCGTAAAGAATGCTAATCTATCCGAAGAAAAATTTATACCTATAAACTGTAATTTTAAGAAAGCAAGGTGAACTACCTTATTGATTTTTTAATAAAACTAAATAATTGTGGCCACATGAGGATTGAGACAATTACAGCTTTAAAAATCACTACAAAATGTATACAATAAACAATTATTTCTCAGTGCGACCCCACAAGCCTTTCAATTGATGTACAGGGCTTTGTCAGACCAATCCTGAATTTGCAATTTGTCTTTGGAACACTCATTGGTGACGATGTCAATTGTATGTATGGAGGATCAAGTCCATCATGTTTGACTTTCATTAACTCCCATAGTTATATGCAGTGTTACCGTAGTGGTGTTGGTCCCAGGATATGAGAGAGACAAGGTGAGTGAGATAATATCTTTTCTTGGACCAACTTCTGTTGGTGAGAGACACAAGCTCTTGAGGTTATACAGAAGTTGGTCCAAAAAAAGATATCTCACTTCCCTTGTCTCATTAACTCCCATGGGAATTACAGTACAGACCAAATCCTGGTTCCACTTGAGCCAGTGGGAGTTTTGCCATTTATTTCTGGGGGACCAGGATTTGGCCATATGTGTAAAAACTGCAGCACATTAGCGTATACATCTATGATTGTGAACTCAACACAGAGTAGGAAAAGACAAACTGGCTTGGAAAAGTTGAAATACACAAGCCCTTTTACAATTTCAGGGCCAAAGAAAAAATATGGTACCTTCACAAACTATTCTCATGGCACTGCCTGAATATGAAACCAAGCAGTACCGAAAACCTGTTTACTTCAGAGTTTCAGCTCAATATGCAGACAAAGGAGTTCCTGACAAATTCATCTGAATTAAACTTCAGAAACCTTTATGGTTTGTCAATCTTATTAACAAATGCCACAATGTGTGCAGATAAGGGAGGACTCATATTTTTATGTGCTTTCCAAGCTATATGAGGATTCTCTCTGGGTTAGATTCCAAATTTTTGGAGGATCAGACATAAATACCTTAAAATATGTACAGCAGAGGATATCTTAAAAGTACACATTTACAACTTTAAAATGTATAAATAACTTAAAAGTAATTGGATTTCCTAGCATATAATATCAGCTATCAGCTTTATTGCTTGTCTTGCTAGAGTCATTTCTCCAGATTCCTGTGGTTAACAGCTTAGAAAATGTTTGGAAACTCATGGTATCTTGGATATTTTCAGTGGTTGCCACTATCTTTTTTTAGTTGTAGAGGACGCTGTTTGGAGATACACTTCCAATGTGTACTGAAATGCTCTTGAAGAAATGGCACACAGAAAATATGATGCTCCACCTTGGAGTATGCAACTTTGGTACCCTTGTTATGTGACCTGTATCTCTAAAGAGAATTGCAGATAATGGTTGTTGAGGAAACTCAGTCATGAAGCCTTTACCAAAGTGGAATAATTGTTTCCATCGCCTTTCATTCTTTTTCAAAAAAGTGAATACGGTGCTCCTTGGAAACCAATATCTTTATGCACAGGATACAATATAGGCAGTGGTACTATAAGCTTTTTTACACTGTTCCATAATCCTGACCTAGAAGGGCCACCTCTGTAAATCAGAGGATAATTCAGTTTCAATATCCTTTAAGTATTTGACTTCTCAACACATCTCAACACAGAATGACAACACATGTCAAAAGTGAGGGTGGGTTTTGTGGACCCCTGTCCACTTGGAACTGGACTGAGCCCATCAACACATTTTATATAAGTCATTAACAACTCTCAGATGCTAATGACCTTTGCCCACTGCTGATCTATGGCAGATATGAATCAATGATCTTAGAGGCCTGCAACTTTCCTTCCCATTTTTAATGCAATCCGAACCTCATCTTCCTTTACACTTGAAAATCACTTATATATTTTTAAATATATTATTCTAATGAAGCACATTAACTGAGGAAGCACATTAACTACAGGCCAGTCAGCCTCACCTCAGTCCCTGGAAAAATCATGGAGAAGGTCCTGAAGGAATCAATTATGAAGCACTTAGAGGAGAGGAAAGTGATCAGGAACAGTCAGCACGGATTCACCAAGGGCAAGTCATGCCTGACTAACCTAATTGTCTTCTATGAGGAGATAACTGACTCTGTGGATTAGGGGAAAGCAGTGGACGTGTTATTCCTTGACTTTAGCAAAGCTTTTGACACTGTCTCCCACAGTATTCTTGCCAGCAAGTTAAAGAAGTATGGGCTGGATAAATGGATTATAAGGTGGATAGAAAGCTGGATAGATCATCGGGCTCAACGAGTAATGATCAATTGCTCCAGCTCTAGCTGGCAGCCAGTATCAAGTGGAGTGCCCCAAAGGTCAGTCCTGGGGCTGGTTTTGTCCAAAATCTTCATTAATGATCTGGAGGATGGAGTGGATTGCACCCTCAGCAAGTTTGCAGATGACACTAAACTAGGAGGAGTGGTAGATATGCTGGAGGGTAGGGATAGGATACAGAGGGACCTAGACAAATTAGAGGATTGGGCCAAATGAAATCTGATGAGGTTCAACAAGGACAAGTGCAGAGTCCTGCACTTAGGACGGAAGAATCCCAGGAACCGCTACAGACTAGGGACCGAATGGCTAGGCAGCAGTTCTGCAGAAAAGGACTTAGGGGTTAAAGTGGATGAGAAGCTGGATATGAGTCAACAGTGTGCCCTTGTTGCCAAGAAGGCCAATGGCATTTTGGGATGTAGAAGTAGGGGCATGGCCAGCAGATCGAGGGACGTGATCATTCCCCTCTATTCGACATTGGTGAGGCTTCATCTGGAGTACTGTGTCCAGTTTTGGGCCCCACACTACAAGAAGGATGTGTAAAACTTGCAAAGAGTCCAGCGGAGGGCAACAAAAAGGATTAGGGTGATTGAGCACATGATTTATGAGGAGAGGCTGAGGGAATTGGTATTATTTAGTCTGCAGAAGAGAAGAATGAGGGGGGATTTGATAGTTGCTTTCAACTACGTGAAAGGGGGTTCCAAAGAGGATGGATCTAGACTGTTCTCGGTGGTAGCAGATGACAGAACAAGGAGTAATGGTCTCAAGTTGCAGTGGAGGAGGTTTAGGTTGGATATTAGGAAAAACTTTTTGACGAGGAGGGTGGTGAAGCACTGGAATGGGTTACCTAAGGAGGTGGTGGAATCTCCTTTTTTAGCGGTTTTTAAGGTCAGGCTTGACAAAGCCCTGTCTGGGATGATTTAGTTGGTGATTGGTCCTGCTTTGAGCAAGGGGTTGGACTAGATGACCTTCTGAGGTCCCTTCCAAACCTGATAATTCTATGAACTGAAACAAAAATCAAAACTAGTTTAATTCCACATGCCACTTATTCTAGCATAAACGTGTTACCACTCAATTTTATAGTTCTGCATAAATTTTTCCTTTGGGAAAGTCTCTTTCAAAAAAGTGAATAAACTTGTCAAAATGAAACAAAGGGAAAACATTCCACCAAATTTAGTTTTAATACATGCCCAACGACAGTTTTCTAAGTGATGACAGTCCAAAGACATTTTATCTAAATACATAATTGTTCCCATTTACAGTTAGAAAGGGTTCTTAGTTACTTTTGCTGGAGACTTACCATGACAGTGAATGTATTTACAATTTAGTCTTTATATTGATATAAATTTCCTGCCTTCAATATAATAATCCATTTTTAAATTGATTTACCTTTTCTAAGTATGTGTAGCTCCATATTTTACCATCTGCCCATGTTCTGGAAATTATCTTTCCACTTGGATCATACTCCATTTTCTCAGTCCATGTTCCTCTCTGAATGTAGGTCACTAATCCTGAATGTGAGTAAGTGATGTTGACTTCATTGTATTTGCTGATGGGTGACCACAGAATTGGACGTCCCGTCTGGTCATACAGAATCCGAAGAGTGAATTTTCGATGGTCATCATAGATCTTTCCTGTTCTGGTTACATGGTCAAAATCAATGGATAACAGGTTTCTGTTGTGGGCCTAAAGATAAATATGTAAGAATAATGTGTCTATATACAATTGCAGCATTTCTATGACAACTAAATGATCAAATATACTATGTATTTAATACTCTTTGAATATAGTAATTATTAAGGATGAGAAAATCCAAAGTTTCAGCCCGTTACAAATAGTTGGAATATGAAACTTACCTAAAAGTAAAACGTGAATTTTGCTCCCCAATTTTGGCACTCTGATTTACACAAGGAGGGAGATATTTGCATTTGCCCCCTCCCTGTATTTATAAAAGTGCATTTAAAAATGTTATTTTACTTACAAGGTTTTAAGGAAAGTGAATCCAGAAAGTGAAGAGAGTGAGACCTTTCAGTTTAAAGTGTATGCTAGTCACAATGTTCAGGGCTGTATTGTTCACAGTCTTACTGATTCTTTGTCGAAATAGCAGTGGCTTTATGTAACATCAGCTTGTCCCCACCAAAGCACTTCCATAGGTGTATTGCAATATGGCTTGCCTTGTAATAAGCAATCTGCCACCTGCAAGGAAAGACCCAAGCATGCTACAGCTGAACAGCCACTCTGGTTGTGACAGACTGATGTTACCCAGGGCAACTGCAACAGCTGATACACTAAATGAAATGTATACAAACAGAAAATCTTCCCAGGAGAACTTTTTTGAAGTTATTAGCAATTGCTTTGGAATTTAGAATTAGCACGTACTATTAGCTTCCCTTGACACAACTAAATCTCTTACACCTATCATGTTTCACATTTCAACACATTAGGATTTGCTTTATGCAAAACCTCCAATTCTAACACCCTAAAATTTCCTTTCATCTCTGTTCTTATCTTGTCCCAAGTCGTCCTCCTTTCTTCATCTTTCTTCTTCCTATGTGTTGACTTCCTGACTCCATGCAAGGAAAGATGTGAAGCTGAGCTGGCTCTATATATTAACACAGACATTCTGCTTTTCCTAATCTCCATTAATATTGATAGCATAGTTACTATTCTGTGGCTGTCGATGTTAAGGTACACATGAAAGTAGTACAGAAAATGGAACAGATATGTTAGCAGACACAACTCTCCACTCACATCCATAAACTTCGTCACATGGGATCAGGGAAGCGGACCATGAGGGAGTGAAGGCAGAAAAAACTGACCGATAGTGGCAATCAATCCAGAAGAATCAAATAGTTCCATTGTCCGGCCACACCGGAAGAAAGACTGGAGGCAATGGATGGGGTTTAATTAGGCTGCAATTTTATTCACTTAAAATATCTGGGGGTACACAGCATTAAATTATACAGTGCAGGTCATCATGCTTTTTTTAATCATTTCCATGTAATCCCCGACCTGACCCCAGCCATCCTGTTTCTGGGACTAAACCATCCTCCCCCCTAAAAGGATTAAGGGGGCTAGAAAAGGCTCCCCTTTGTACCAGACATAGGAGCTCCAAATCACCCTTGCTCAGCACCCTTAAGGGATGCTTTCTTTTACATCCTTTTCCAATCCATTTTATCCAATAACAATATCCCTTTCATACCGAGTACCTGCACTGGCCATCTACCACATGTTTTAAGAACTAAGATGTGACATTATAACCTAAATCCCCTGCCCCAGCAGGGGTCCCAAACCTGCTGGGGGGAAGGTGAAAAATCCCAGCCCATCTCAGCCAGTCTGGCGTTGAGGGAAAAAATCCTTCCCAGCCCCACAGGGAAAAGTGGAAACGAGTGTAATGACCACAGTGGATCATGAAGGAACCTGGTGCTTTTTCAGATTCTATCAGTGGGACGGTCAGAGTTTGCCAGCCCATTCTCCAGGACTGCATGGGATATTAATACCCCGCATCCTTCTGGTCAGCTGCTGGGGCAGTGACACCCCTCCCTGGCACCCCCTCTCCCGTCCAGCTGTTTCCTGCTTCTTCCCATTCCATACTGGTGAACTTTCCCCCTTCCGCCACATTTGCTAGCAGTTGCAGGGGGAGCCCTTAAAGGAGCAACAACCCTTTTTCTTCCAGTCAGCAAGGCAAGGACTCACTGCATAAAGTTGCAGCGGGCACTGTTAGATGGAATATATAGGCCTAAAAAGTAAAAAATGTTAACATAATCCAGTTGCTGTCCACCATTAAACAATGTTAGACAAGGTTCAGGGTTTGGTATACCTCTGTATAGCTTGATATACCTTAGCTGGCTTAATGCCATGACAAATACACCATTAAAATTCCTTTGAACCTTTTCTTAAAGGTACAGAAAAAGAAGGAAAACAGTTAAATCATTTAAAATGTAAAGTATTGAATAAGGTTTTCATTTTAACCACATCCTTTGTTCCCTTTTCCCTTTAGCTCGAGAGAGTTTTAGAAGGAAAAACCCACTTGTCTGACAGTCTCTTAAATGGTATTTCAAGACGGTAATAACAGTTCCTTTTGTGGAAAAGAGACATTATTAGCTGCGATGGGCGGGAGAGGTTGTTATTGCTGTTGTTGTTAAAGTCAGATCCCATTTCCCAAGAAGACAAAACAAGACAAACACACACAGAAGGGGAGAGAAAAGAACAGCAAAGGAAGAAAAAGCAGCTTCTGTCTCTGGTGTTGACTTTCACTTGCAGCCGGAAAAACACAGGCACAAAACATGGCCTTATCAGCCACTTCAAGACCTGGCAAAATTGTCCCAGCATCGGGCTGTTTAGGGCATTGCTTTTAGTTAACTCTTTCTGGTCACAGACTTACAGCAGTGTTTTAAAAATACACAGTCATGGTCAGCTAACCCAGACTCTTATTAGACATAAGGAAAAAGGAGAGAGAGAGAGACAGAAAAGAGAAGAAACTAAGGTAGGGAAGGAAAAGGGCACATGGAGGGAGGAGACAAAGTCTTACATCCCTGGTGGAGTTCGAGATTTAGCCAAAATTGGCAGAGGTGGTGATGTCATCTGGCTCCCTCTTTCTGGCCCAGTTTGGTCAGCACATCTTTCAGGATTTGGATGACGAAGGACCTGGATCCCAGGAGACGGTAGTGGTGGAAGCCATGATGGTGAAGCTCACTCCAATAGCCATTCCCCCCGCCCCAAAGTCTCTTTCTTTAAGAACCGCAAGGGGGAGTGAAGGGTGGACTAGCCCATCCTCTCATTATTTTGTCCAAAAATTAGGCCTAGTTTTTGACACACCAATTTTGGTTCCATTCTCTTCTTGTTTATCAAGAATGATCTTAACATAATTCTTGCATTATATCAGGAGGCCTTTTATCTCCCTTTTGTACCTTTTCCCATCAACATTTTTGTTCTAGGTTCTTGTGGCATTGTATGAACCTACACTCTCTTTTTACCAATGATGGTAAATTTGTAGACCCAATTACCACAACATCACATATTGGATGAGGAGGGCAGATTGTGGGTTGCATAGTCTGCTCCTCATTAGAGTTCACAGCAGTCAACAATAGCAATTAATAGTGCCAGCATTTTTCTGTACACCAGCTGTCTTGATGCACGATATCCATGGCCTGCAACACTCCTGTTACTCCAGCTTCAAGTGTCTTCTGAGCAGAGAATAGACTAATCATACTATGTTGTGTCAAAATTTGTGGACAAATAGGTTAAATTAAGAAGGCAATTCAAATCCTGTGAGGTCCAAATGAAAATTTGAACCCAGATCTCTGGCAATGAAATGCATCTACCCCTTTCTTCCCTCACATATCTCCTTAAATTTTTCAGTCACCAAAGACAATCATTATTATCATTATGCTCAGTTTTAATTAGAGATGTGCAATTATCAACTATCATCTAGGGAACCATAAAATAGATTGTTTATTGACTTGTTTCTTCAAACTACCAGTGCTCAATGCTTGCATTAATTTATTTTGAACAATAAATTGTGATATAACTTCTCACAGCAGGGATGCTGTCACATTGTGTGTTTATACAATGCCCAGCACAACGGAGCCCTGGTCCTAATTGTGGCCTGTGGGTACAGCTCTAAAATAAATGTTAAATAGTACTAGCCCACGCTGTGGTTCACACATAGTGTGAGTGATTAAAAGGAACATCTTTTCTGTCTATAGATACAAATTGTTTGAAAACCTAGAAGAAGCAGGTGTTGATTCTTCAACTATCTTTCCTGTGGTTTTATATATATACACATCTCTAAATTTAATAGTGTTCCTTTACTACCGTTGTAAAATACCTACATACTTCAGTAGATGGCTGTAACTATTACATTTTATGTTCTAATGATAGTTAAAGAGCCTAAGTAAAAAGTGATTTTCAGTTCAACTACATTTGTTGGTATATTTGTGTGACGGATATTTCTTAGTAAATTTACTTTCTCTGAAACCAGGATTGGTAATAAAACACATTGAAAAGAAAGTAGAGGATAAATCTTGACTAGTATTCTTTTACCATCTATGTGTAAATTTAATGTTCTCCTTATTATTAATATTATGATTGTAGGGTAATCTAAATGCAGACATGACCCAATGAGTAAGAATCAAAAACAGACCAGAAAGGGATGAGGCATATTCACATCTTGCTGGTTTTGTAAAATTCAGTGTGTTATTTCTGTTTTTGTTTTTTATTTTATAATTCACTTTTCAGAAGTGCAAGGCAGAACTGGGTTTTTAGAAGGGATTGCCGAATTATGAACCCTCATTTCTAAGCCAACACAAAAATGTTGATTTGAAATCGCAGTGGTTTTGCTTAAAGATGGTTTCTGAAGTCTCTGCACAACGGAGTAATGAGCTAATGTGAGGAAAGTGAATTAGGATATTCCAATATCCAGCACAAGTCAAATGCGGGCTTACAAACTTTGCCTACATTGTGATTTTCCCATGCCAGTAAGGAGGAACTGGCTATCAAAGAACCAGATCCTCAGAGGATGCAAATTGGTGTAGTTCCACTGACTTCAATTCTCAGACCTAACGCGTACCAAAAACATAGAAACTAGTCTGCAGGTATGTGTACTTTCTTGTATGTTCAATGAAGCCAAACTAATTAACAACACCTGAGGATCTCACCCAATAACTGTAAAGTAACTAGTTAGAGGACTGATAATATTATGGAAAAAATATTTGTTAACCAGCATAACAAACATATCTGTTCAAGCCCATATCCTCAAAACTTCTGACTTGAGTTTTACACAGCAAGGTTGTTTTTTTTTTTAAGTGCAAATAAGTGGGACTAGCCAGGCATCTAATTCTCAATTTTGTAGACAGTCACTTGTAAAAAATGGATTGTATTCAGTTCTGAGTTCCCTAAGTTATGCAAAAGAAAGGAGTAAGCAGCACCGAATTCTAATTGATATATTACTATGCATCATGCTCATTGGTTTTAACAGCAGCCTTTGCTTCATTTTCAGAAGTCAATTAAAACAGAAGTTCAATTGATTAAAAAAAGAAGGCTTGCTAGATTAAAATTCATGTTAAAATGCCTGTTTGTATGTAGATTTACTATTAATATAAAGACTGTACACACGCATACGGACTGTTTTGCACATTTGGTGAAGGCACTAGGTCAGAGCATTCTACACTTTAAAAAGTTATGTTTAATTTCAGAGTTATCCACCTGATTGGATTTTGGGAGCCTGTTTAGTAAATAGAATGCTGTAGTAGGGGCCAATGTGCTAGATCAGGAGTTCTCAAACTGGGGGTTGGGACCCCTGAGGGGGTTGCAGGGTTATTACACAGCGGGTTGCGAGCTGTCAGCCTCCACCCCAAACCCCGCTTTGCCTCCAACATTTATAATGGTGTTAAATATATTTTAAAGTGTTTTTAATTTATAAGGGGGGTTGCACTCAGGGGCTTGCTATGTGAAAGGGGTCACCAGTACAAAAGTTTGAGAACCACTGTGCTAGATCCTCTTCTCTGTTCCATTTCTGGGAAGAAGAATTCTTACCATGCAGTCTTGCTACTTTTAAAAAACATAACTTTTATACCTTTCTTCAAGGCCTGCTACTAGCATGGGTAAGCTGTCTCTCCTCCAAGGATGAATTAACAATCCTCTGGGGGTGGGGGTCACATGCTTTTGTGCTGCCTACTAATGGGGACTGGGAATTAAGAGCATTAGAAAGTCCTAGAGAGGAAGAAGTCTTCTACTTTTATAACCTGGCCTCTTTTTATCCTACTCCCTAGTTGTCTGCTTTTAAATTTATTTCCCTATCACTCAAACGCATTTGTATTGGTTGCTTCAATGGACTGAATTACTTGGCTACTTTAACCACAACAGTGCTAAATTTTAAGTGAAATAATTTGACCTGAATTCTGCCCTTCATTCTCAAAACTTTTGGATTGTGCCACCTGCTTTTTTATTGAATTTTGAGGACTCCCGCAAGTCTATTCATCTCCAGTGAGAATCAGCCTAAGCCCTGGGGCCTCCTCTTATACATATTCTCAAAATCCAGCATCATATTCCCACATCAGTGGCTTTCCAAGGCATGATCTAGCTATTGTAGGGCTTTATATGGTGCCTATCCCCATATTATCAAGTGCTTAGTAGCTTTATTTTCAAAATGTGACCCAATATGAACTAAGGCCAAAGTGCCACTTGTTTTGATTTGTATTCCAGCCCTCAATTGACATAACTTTTTTGTAATTGTACCCACATAATAGTTTTCAAAGATTTGTCAATAATAAGCCCTAAATACCTTTAATTTATGTAGTCTATTGGCCTCACGCTTTTTATTTGATTTTTGTTGTTGATGCTATACTGCTTTTCCTTTTCAAAGGGCCTAGTTACCTTGCAGGATGCAGCTCTCTCTATGAAAACCTAATCTGCACTGATACTCTGACTCTGTACCTAACTGCATTGTTCCTCACAATTCCCTACATCTCCCTGACTCCTCCATCTCTATCACAACTAAATTAAAACTTTTGTCTTCAGTGTCAAAGCCTGACACAAGCCCGCTATGCTATATATTTGACTTGTGACCCTATGCCCACTTTATCAACAATACCAGCTTAGATACTCAAGTTTGTCCTTTCTCTTAGAAGTATCCCTGATCCTATTCACAAGCATGGAATGCCTTCTCTTGCCCACCAAGCCATCACACGCTCCTCATTCAAGTCCCTCCAGAAAGCTCACCTCTTCCAGGATGCTCACAAGAAGTGACTCATTGCTAGCCACTCTCATAGCTTTAGTATTTTTTGTTTATAAAAGGTGGGAGAGAGGAAAATAACCAACCAAAAATCCTAACCCAAGCCCCAAAATGTACTGGTACCTATGCTCAGTGACCATGTGAGCTCCCTTGTTCAAGATACAAAATCTCAGATGAACTTGGCACGAAAGGATTCAATTTTAAAGGGGAAAAATGATTTTTTCCTTACACTTTAGAAGACAGAGCAAAAATACGCTTCTCCCATTTGTATTTAAAATGATCATTTAATCTAGAATAATTAAGTTCAAATTGCCCCCTTCCCTGGGAATATCCTCATGAGATTTCTCCCCTGATTGCAATGAGGTGTGGTTAGAGAGAAAATCTCATAAGAGTTTTCAATCCAGCACTTACATTTTCAGAATCAGAAAAAGAATACAAATACATAAAAAGACTAGCATTCTGGTAAGAGTGGAGGAATGTGGTCCCCCACAGGTTGGGCCCACAAATCCTGCTGACACCTTGAGATCTGCGCCTTAACCGCATCTCTGGCTTTGCTCTATGGCAGTGGTGTTCCAATAGAGCAGGAATGCCTCTAACTTGGGCTTCCCAAAGAACCATCCCTCAAAGGTGAATTCCATTGTGGAGCGGGAATGGGGGTGGACATGGATATGAAGAAATAATATAGGTAGAATAATATTCTTTGCCAAATCCTGTCTTTATCTCAACCAGTCCAATCCCAGCATGCCATTGTTTGCCCTCCATCTTCATGTAGCTATCGGTGGTGTCTAGGGGAGAAGAAGACTCTTCCATATAGGCAGCTGAGATGCTTTTCTGAGCCAGAGAGGGGATCCATGTGTGGATGGTCTCTGTGGTGTGCAGATCTCAAGAGTACAATCAAGCTCTTTTTAATTTACCATAATGACAATACAAGATGATACTGTTGTGATGTGGCTAGATTTTTTTGGAGGGGTGGAGCTTCCATGACAGTATGTCAAGTGAGTAATACACTGTAGATTCTCTTACTGAACGGAACAACAAATGGACTAGCAATTTCATGCAGTTTCAACTCAGCACTTGATCTACGGGTGCTTTAGTTTGTTTATAATTTTTCAATAAATGGACATATTTCACTTCTTAAGCATATTTCACTCCTCTAGGCCCAACCCACTTGTGAACCTTCTCCTTTTTTGGCATGTGCTCTTGAGGAAAACAAAGGTGCAGATGAAAATGAGTTAAAAGAACATAGAATGAAATTAGCCAATGGAAAATTTAAGGGGAATATCAGAAAAATATTGGGCAGAATGAAGCACTTGAACATATCACAGCATGAGGCAGAATACATAATCAGATGCACCTTTTACATTGATCACTTTTATGATTCAATGCACTTAAATATGTGTTTTGCAGTTATTTAAGCACAGTCTGAAAGACTTACACAGAAATGAACCAACTGTTGAATTGCACCTTGAAGGCTGTTTGAACCACCCATTCATTCCTACAACATGCACATTTGCCAATAGAGTATATTAGAGAACTGTTCAAACACTTTCCCGGTCATAACGAAAATGAGGATTCAAACTGCGACAAAGAAGAGGTGACCTGGACAATCTGAGGAAATGCAAGGGAAACCAAATGAGGCTTTGTCCCATATGTAAGATATTTGTGAGGAAATTATGATCCAGTGGTCTGAAAGGCATTCAGTCTGACAGTTTGTTTAATAACAGACGGGTGCTATGTCATGATAACCACACTCTGATCACTGGTTGGGTTCATGATTCACTAATAGATTCATTGTCTTTTTATTCTGTATTTGTACAGCCCTAAGCCTAATGGTCCATGGCTACCGATCCTAGATGCTACAGTCATACAAATAACAAGCAGTAATAATATAACAACAATTAAATACTTAACAAAGAAGTGCATGTGTGCATACATTATCCAAGTTTAAAAATGGAGATTAAACTGAATAACTTCACACATTTTGCTGAGAAAAAAATCATGTAGGACTGACAACCAAGATGCATCCTTGAAATATTTGATTGCATACATTCACCATTTAATTTGGCATACGGTAAGGTAATACATATCTATGCACCCCATTGTTGCTAATCATTACTTTGAATATTAAATATTCCCACTCATTTTACAGGTGTTTCAAGCAGTGTTTGTGTCAAAAATATAACTGATTTCTTAAAGCACTTTTTTTTTTTTTAAAGAAGTTAACAGTTGCTTTGGGTCTTACTGTTAATCAAACGCTGAATGTAACCATCTGTCATTATAATCTGTGAATTCTCAGGAAGGAAAATACAAACCAAGGATGCAATGTTAAAAATGATTGTTTATTAGGGACCAGATTGTGACCTGGCTAATGCACTCATACAGGGGAATGACAGATGCAAGTTGTGTCGTGGATACCACAAGGAGAGAGAGAGAACAGCACCACGGAGGCGTAGCTTTGACTTGCTTTAATCTCCCCCTTCTGCCGGATGTACTGGCAAGTGCAGTTCAGTAGCGCACCAGCAGAAGTAATCTGCCCCAGGTACAGCACTGGGCAGCTGGCAGAGATTACCTCCACCCAGAATAAGAAGGGAAGTCAGGACGCAAAAACTCACAATCTGCTACTGGGGCAGAGTAACTACATGTTGCCCCTCACCCTGGGCTTTTGCCACAAATCACAATTTAGCCCTTGTTGAAAAGAAAAAAAAAAGCAGTCATATTGGGAGGTCAAGTTTAACAACTAAAATCAAACAACAATGGATCAGAATCCCCGTGAACTTTGGAGAAACCATTTGCATGTGAAATCTGTGGCTAAGGACTAACTCTAAAATATACTCTTCCTTACGATTTTTATAAAGAAATAAATTTCAACATGACTGAATTCAGTGGTCTTCAGAAGAAATGCTGCACTTTACAAAAGAGGAATCCTTACCCGTAACCTTCTCTCAAATGCTGAGATATTGCCTTTGGTCTGCTCCTTCCTTTGCCTCCATTCTATGAGGTTTGAATTATGCTCTCCAGGTAACGAGATATTGCACTTTCCCAAAGTGGGGTTAACAACGCCTGCTAGAATGTGGGGCTCTGTGTTTAGAGTGATCTCCATTCCGCTGGCAAAGGTGACCCTCAGCGAACCATCTGGGCTGACCCGATAGATATTCTGCGTGTTGTCTGTCAATAAAACAAGAAAATGGGGAAAGTTCAGTTCTCCAGCTTCATGAAGCAAATGTTAGATGTGCAAAGGTATGTTTGTCCATGGTTTATAGGCAGCTGTATATATACCAACTTCTGTATACGTTTGTAACCTGGAGGCTGCAGGTCTTCAGACATGTAAACAAATTTTCAGTAGATTTAGGCCTTATTATTTTCATATTGGAGGCATACTGAATAAAGGGCATCTGCCTTCAGATCACAGGCTTTCAAAAAAGTGAATTCATCAGGTTGGCTTTTTGCCAATTTGACAGTATGCTGATGATTAGTCCGTTGGGATCAATATGCCACTTATATAGTAAAGCATAACCCTTAAATGAACTTAACGAAGAACTGAAGTTGAGTCTGACAGCTATTTTTTCAACTGTCTAGGATAAGAACCTCTCCCCCAACTCTGTCCTTTTTAAGCCAAAGCCCTATTTCTGGTTGTGGGAGGATTTCCCTGGCACAGATGCTGTGGAAATCAGTGATAAGGCTGCCTTCTGAGGACCCCCTCCACAAGCCCTGGCATAGGGAGCATGTCAGGGGTGCAGCTGGCAGCAGGAGGGGATGTGTCAGTGGTGATACCAGAACAAGAAATGCTGTGAAGAATCTAGGCAGTGCTGCAGACCATAGGGCACCCACTTGAAGCTGCCATAAGCTTAGACAGGCTTCAAGTATAGTCTAAATTATGCTGAAGGCCTCGGAGCAGTCCTGGATTGGAACAGTGCTCAGGTGGTTTAAAGGCACCTTAAGTCTTCCTTCCCCAGGCTGTGAATTCTGTGCTGCACCTCTCAGGGTACATCTACCCTGGAGCTGGAAGGTGTAATTTCCAGCTCGATGAGACATACATACACTAGCTTTTATTGAGCTTGTGCACTAAAAATAGAGTGTAGCTGCAATCGCTTGAGCAGAGGCAATAGCTAGTCACCTGACTATGGACCTAGGGTCTGGGATGGGATTGTAGTCAGGTGGTTAGCTTTGCCCACCACTCGGACTATGGTGGCTACACTTCTATTTTTTGCTTGCTAGCTCAATCACCTCCCACCTCCTATAAAAAAACCTCTCACCACCAACAAAAAAATTCAAGGAGGAAGAAAAACTATTAGTAGACTGAATATTTTAGAAGAGATTTTGTTAAATGACCTCAGGAATCTGAGGCAGGGCATTTAGTCATATTTCAGCAAGAGAGTGACCCCTATCAGAAGGGATGATATCTCACTAGATTAGCGCTCCCAGGGAATTCCCATGGTAACTACAGGTTTCTACTCAGAATCTTGGTATTCATGACCGACCTTCATGTACTCAGCAGCTGATATGGGTCATGTTTTGTTGTTATTCCTATGAGAACTACTGCTAGAAGGTGGCATTGCCAGGAATGAATTCCCCGTATCAGCCACTGATGGCATTTCCATATTACAGTGTCGATATGGCAAGTCAATCTTTTGCGTGGTATTCCTTAGAATGACAAAACTAACTGCATTAAAGACAATTCTTACCACTTTGATATTGAGATATTAAATGGTGTTACTCATAAAGTCTAGAGGTAGCAGAGGTTTAAAAGAACAGTGTACCCACTGACCTCTGAATACACTCATAGTTGGAAGTGCACCCACCAATAGTCCATTTCTAGTAGTTACTTTGGTAGTATAATAAAACAGGAACTAGAAATTTGTGTTGAAGTTGGGAGGAAACAATCAGATAAAATAAGGTGATTTTTTTGGCAAACTGATAAAAATGCAAACAGCTATAGTTTCAAATTTAATAATTATGGCGAAAGAAACAGAGGTGCTTTAATTACCTTGTTTTAAAGTGTATATAGTAGAGGTAGCTGAGAAGTTTGTAGCTGTGATCACATTTTCTCTGTTTGAGGATTCAAGTTCTACTCTTGTTAGTTTTTCAACATCACTGTGGAAACTGCTGACCTCACCCGTTGGAAACGTTGCATTAGTCAGGTGGCCTTCAAGGTCATACCTCAGAAAACAGAAGATTCAAATGTTACAGAACTTTGGAGAGCGTCAATATACATTTGTATGTGCTCCTACGAGCAAATATGGTACAAGTTTAAATAATGCCAACACTGCACAATAAATAAAAAGGTAAATTTTTGACTTTAATTAATGTTAAATGTTGTGTTAATTCTTCTACTTTTGAATTCTTTATCTCTGATTTGAGGTATATTTTTTAGTACTGCTGGATAAAATAGGTAATAGGTCAGTGTAGTGTAAAACCACTGTCTGAATCACCTCTATCATGTTAAGTTGCAATATGTACAATCCGTGGTGATTTAAACGTACTTTGATGTGATATAGGAAAGCTGCCACTAGAGGTCACTCTGCATTCAGATAACTAACAATGACATTTTCTAATATTTGAATCAAACTAAATCCTAGTTCTTAGATACTGCCAAATAGAAACATAATATTTTGTTGCTGAAGTTTAAATATTTAAAATGTATTATGAAAAATTAAAAAAACCCTACAGTTATAAGTAAATACATAGGATCCAATTCGTAATGGTTATATTGCCTGCTTGGTACTTACTTATATGAGTATTTCCCATGGAATTACTCGAGTAAGAATTGCTCAGCATGACACAGGGCAGCAGTAACTGGACCTAAACATTTTAGATAACCCATACTTCATCAGTGTTGAGTGAATTATTTTATTTCAGGGAACATTATGTATCAGCTCACATTACGAAAAAGTGAATAATACACAGACCTGGAACAACATCTCAAATGGATTTTCACTTCTACAAATATGTTTGTACTCTTTTAACTGAGGTGACCTTCTGAACAGCAGTAAAGTAGAATGAAAGCCTGGTCATAGACTGACCCGAAATCTCAGTCAAACTGATCTCTTTCAAGGCTCTCATTTGATTTTGTGGTTTTATTAATATTGTTACTACTTAAGATAATTGTTTTAATTCTGAAAAAAAATCACATTTCATATCTCATCACTGCAAGTTGTTAACAAATATTTAAGCAGTACTATTTGGAATTTCAATGATATACAATAATATACTTTTGACTTATAGCCAGCTGCTTGATGAAGGTGCTTGACTAACCTCTCTCTGAAAAAAATTATGCAGAACACCACTCTGTGCCTGGCATTGCTACATAATAAGGCCCCAGTCCTATAGCTCCCACTGATGTGAATACTTCTGACCCATCCAAGTGGACACATTGAAATTACAGGTCTACTTACTTGAGTTAGGACTAGTCATGTGAGTAAGGGCATATTTCTGAATAGTTAGATTATAATATTTTAAAGTCTTTCTCCCCATATCTACAAAACACTATGAGGCCAGATCTCTGATAGTGTATCAAGTGGTGTAGTTCCATTGACTTCAATGGAGCCATTCCACTTTACAGATGCGATCTGACCATGGTCTTTGTTTAATGTACTGGCAGCATTGCTGTAGTACAAAAGACTAAATTAGCCAAACAATGTCCATGTGGCCCTAAAAGTATTTGTGCATAAAATGAGGGAAGAAGTTTGGATTCCCCATAAAAAGAAAGAAGAGAAAAATACAGCAGATGTTCTTTTCAGATGAAAACATGTTTCAGACATAACTGCTGAACAATTTGCTTTTTTGCCAAATTAATTAATCAAATGCTAGAAATATTATAGTTATCTCTCTCTCTCTTTTTCTACTACACTCATATATATTATGAACACTTGTATACATTCCATCCCCCATATTGGTTGTATGGAAATCGACCAACTACACAGCTGCTGGTTAACCTGACTAATTCAAATCACTATTGTTCATCATTAGAAAACTCTCCATGAAAGTTGGTCAATCATATTTCATTTCCTGCCTGATTGAACCGATGGAAGAGGCTAGCTGGAACATTCAGATTGCCTATTTTTTATTGCCCCTTTACTGGAACTCATTTGAGAATAAAATATAGGGTCTGATTCTGCCACCCTAATGATGGCATATGATGGTATACATAACTCCCTACACAGTTGTGCTGATGAAAATGGGACTACAGGAAAATATGCTACTCAGGGTCACTGTAGATGTAGACATGAATGATTATACATTTAACAATAAGGGCCAGATTGCAGAAGCCTTGCACTGATGAACATGTATCCAAATGAGTAATCTCACTGAAGTTAATGGAACTACTCACATAAGTGAGAGTTCACCAACCTGAGTAAAGATTCCACAATCTGGCCATAAGATCTTTTTCAGTCCCCTCCAAAAAAAACTCCTGAAAACCAGTGTGACGTTGCACTCTATATGATTTTATGAAAATATGCTAATGAGTATAAATATAATGTAACTGGAATATGCTTCATGCAAAAGGTCTCTTGTAAGGTATCATTACAAAGCTTATAATCTACTAGTGTGGTCATCCTATTTGTATAAATGTATCACTCTTGTATCTGAAACTAGAAATATGAAATATAACTCTGCATAATTACAACAGGCCCTGGGGCCATTAAGGGTGTTTGGAATCTTGATGGCTCCCATCAGCCAGGACAATTGACTGTGGATGGCTCTGTTTGCAGGCAGGCCTTCCTGGCTGGGAGGAATGAAGGAGGCTGGGAGGAATGAAGGCTTGGAATCACACAGGAAATATGACCATGTCACCTGGTACTGAAATCCATCTTAAACCTGGTGCTTTTTCATTTAGACCTAGAGAGACAAAAGATTCCCGCCTTGTGCCAAAGCCATATAAAGGGTGGAACAGAACAAAGGGGGACGGCCATCATGAGAATTCTCCTAGCTACCACCTGAGCTGGAACAAGGGCTGTACCAGGGGAAAGGACTGTGCCCAGACTAGGAAGGCATCCAGTCTGTGAAAGAAACTTATTGAAACATCTCTGAGGGTGAGATTTTATCTGTGTTCAGTTTTATTACTGTACTAGACTTAGACTTGCATGTTTTATTTTATTTTGCTTGGTAATTCACTTTGTTCTGTCTGTTACTACTTGGAACCACTTAAATCCTACTTTCTGTATTTAATAAAATCACTTTTTACTTATTAATTAACCCAGAGTATGTATTAATACTGGGGGGAGGGCAAAAAGCTGTGCATATCTCTCTATCAGTGTTATAGAGGGCGAACAATTTATGAGTTTACCCTATATAAGCTTTATTCAGGGTAAAACGGATTTATTTGGGGTTTGGACCCCATTGGGAATTGAGCATCTGAGTGTTAAAGACAGGAACACTTCTTAAACTGCTATCAATTAAGTCTGCAGCTTTGGGGCACGTGGTTCAGACCCTGGGTCTGTGTTGGAGCAGACTGGTGTGTTTGGCTCAGCAAGACAGGGTGCTGGAGTCCCAAGTTGGCAGGGAAAGCAGGGGAAGAAGTAGTCTTGGCACATCAAGTGGCAGCCCCAAGGGAGTTTCGGTGATCCAACCCGTCACAACCAGATTCTGCCACCATTATTCATGATGAGTAGTAGTATGGTACCATGAGTACCATACTTGGGATCAATGGGAATCATTGCAGAGCAAGGTACTATTCACCACACGGTAAGAGTGTTCGAATCAGGACCTATTAACGTTAATTTAGGGCTCAGTTACACAACCCTCACTCAGGTCAGTGACCATTTAATCCTGAAAGTAATCCCACTGATTTCAGTGGAACTACTCACATGAGGAAGTGCTCACCAATTAATGAGATGCACAATGGAGCATGTACATTCAAAGCTTATTTTCATTTCTATATACTGTATATAGTTAAGGATAAGAATGAAAAACATAAAAAAATAAAATGATTTAAAGGGAACCTTTTCTGATATGTGTTTTTTTTGTACTAGTTTTTAACTGAGGCCCCTAACAAAAATATATCCCCTTTCATGGCTTTAATGATACAATATTAAAAAAAAGATGACTGAAAATTGTACATTAACTGCAATTTTATGCAAGCATTCTTTCAGCACTTCCATTTAATCTGATAATAGTAGATGGGTGACAAGTGCTTTTGTAGGTGGTTTTCCTCCCTCTTCATAATTTCTCTCAGAGAGGGAAATTGACATACAGGTAGATGTTCTGAACTATTCATTATCTTTGCTCGTATTCCAATGTATGTATGATACATGTTGTTAAACAAACTCATCCCTATTTCAGCTTGACAGTGTCGTGGTTTGAACTTTTAGATTTGAATGCAAATCTGGTTTAAAGAGGAAACACGATTCCAAGCAATTTCATTTGAAAGTTGTTCATATATTAATTCTCCTGGCTCCAACCCTATCTTTATGCAGGATCCAGCAGCAATTCAGATGCATCTAACCCTTTCAAAACATCTCATTTTCAAAGTGAAAATCAAGGTGCTTGGAATGTGGAAAGTATCCTGACCTATCTGTAAAATACTGCCTGCGTAAACAATAAACAGGGACTATCTTATCTTGTAAACCCCTCAGAGAAGGAGGGCTCGATTCCATCCTGAAAACCTGTGCTATCAACCATAGTGCTAATTACTGTGCGTTGTCCCACTGACTGTAAATGTGTGTGTTATATTTCATCTGTCATGGGATTATTCACAGCAGTAGTAATTATGCTTGGAAGAAAAGCATTTGGGCCCTAATGTAAACACCACTGGAAGTTACAAGTAGTCACTGAAAAATCAATGGGCCTGTTTGGTATTTTTACTTTTACTCCTGGCCATAAGAGTTTTCAGGGTAGGACCCTAATACTGTACCCCACTGGAAACAAATTATAAGTGGTCTAATGCTCCACCTGGAACATATATAATTATTACAGGTGAATTATGGATAGAAACATTCATCATACTTAGAAGGATGACCTAAAATATTTGACAAAAATATTTATGGCAGTATTGCATTTTTAATTTTTTATCTTCTTATTATTTTGTAATGGGAATAAGTAAATTCTACTGAATGATCATACAGAAAAAAAAATAGTGAGAGAATAACAAACAGATAGCCTCTCCGTTCTTTCCCTTTCCATCGCAGTGAAATCACATTCTAGCATGAGTGATGACAATAAATTACATCACCTGGAGTTGAAATAATGAAAGTCTGAAGAAATGTTAAGTTTAGCAAAACTTCCTAATGCTAGTCATATGTGACATATTTCATTTAGAATGTGCTCTTTTGAATTTCTTGTTGTCAGACAATGTTATACCCATTCAAGACACAGGTGTCTCCAAGTGACGAAGTCTGTCTTACATCCAACAGGGAGCACTTATGAGAAGACGGAGCTCTTCAAAAATAATGTTACCATAAAGCTTGAGTTATGCTTGAGCAAATGACTTGCCAGAGAGCAACAGACTCAAGCAATAATTCCATTAAAGTATTTTGAACTGAATGTCCTGTATACATTTCAGTGGGATGGGGTAAAAATAGCCAATGAAACCTGCCAAGAGAGACATACTTAAAAATAATCTGCTCTTGAAAGGTTATCCACTACTCAAATGAAAGACAAAGCACTGCTAATTATTTTAAGAAGTAATAGACATGACCTGGATCTATTATGAAATCTTTTTGAAAAAGTGATTGACCAGTGGCTTAGATACTGATTCCATAGACCTAAATGTATTGAAATGGGACCTGTCCATACTGTCGGAGTTGTGACAAAGAAGTTAAAAATGAAATATAATACACATTGTTGTAGATCACTGAATTCAATTATTCATGAAACATATATATATGTAAATCTACATCTTAAGCTCTTGGAACAGGGGAAAACATTGTCACGTCACTGTCACAACAGCACCAGGGACACAGTGAGTACTCTGGATTAATTTGGAGAGCATTATTTTGGTCCATTATAATTGAAATTTCCATCAGTAAAATTCCTGAGATCAAAAGGTGAACTAGGAAGAACATATATGGTATTTTTTTCCAGCACTTCATCAAAAATGTACACGTCTCCATTTTAGTGGGCTTATGCCAACCCTTTTAATCTGTCTATGACAGAATTATAGAGGTCAGGATGAGAAAAGATCTTAGATATCCAATCCCAGCCTATGCAATGAGCAGCAGTTTTTCTCTACATCAATCCCACTCAGACTTTATATAACATATTTCTGGAGCCCTCTAATGATCGTGACTCAACTATCTTGCTAGGCAGTTTTGGCTATTACCTAATTCTCACTGTATTTTCTGCTCATATCTAACCTGATTATTTCCATTTTTAGTCTTGGACCATAATTCATTCTTTTCACACTGTCCAATAAAGAAAACTTTCCTTAACCTTCCTTCCTATTAGCACCTCTGAAATATTAGTGTTAACTTGCATAAGTTAATCAATCACTCTTCGTATCCTTAACCAGCAACGCTAAAATAAATTGGTAAAAAATAAGGAATCCTGAAGTGTCACACATCTCTTGAAACAAACATGAACCTTTTCTTAGGTGCAACCTCCCTCTGGGATGCCATCCAGTTAGTCTGAATGTTCCATAGCTTCTGTATCCCCACTGCTTGACTGACACCTTTAACCATCCTTTCTTGCTCTTTGGAAGTCCTTTGAAGTTTATATTTAGCGTGCACCACTCCTCCGGCCTTTCTCCTGGACTCGCTTGCTAGTTATTATATATCCTCTTTTTTTACTGTTGGAAACTTTTCCATTTTTCTCTATCTCTGTACTTTCATTCATTAAGATCCCCAACTTAATTTCCTCTTGCAGCACTCTCTCCAAGTTTAAGTCAAGTGTTCTGCTAATACTATTTCTCCCTTCTTACCTTCCTCCCCAAGGTAAATTCCCTGCTCCATTTCCTCACTTGCATCTTCACCTGCTCAACCACCTTCTGCTAATTTCCTGAGTAACAAAGATACTGCCACAGCCTCTATTCTCATTTGTAGTCTCAACCACACTAATCAACTAAGTTAAATGCAATCCAAGATGCAAAAAGGTCCCACTCCAAACAAAGTTTTTTATGGACCCTCCTCATTCCCTCAGTTGTTTCTAGACTTGAGCTCTCTCTCTCTGCTCCTGCCGCTGCTGTCTAACCAAAGTCACAAACATACCTTACAGATAGTAGGGGTTTTAAGTAACAAAGGTCAAATGAAGTATAATTTCAAGTACTTTTTGTAACACTTAATACGTACTAAGTAAAGTGCTTTCACATACAGCAGGCTTTGACACTTAAGAATTAATACTGCTGTGTATTGCATAAGCTTATGCAACAGATCTACTTTCTTGTACTGTGCCCAGTTATTAGAACTGTTATTAATAGAACTGGCTTGAAAAAATACAATTTTCATTCCAAATAGCATGCTTTATGAGACTTCAGAGTAAAGAAAAAGATGTTTTAAGTTAGGAACTTACTCATAAACTGTTGTCCATCCATTCTCATTGCTTTTGGTTGCTAGAAGACCTGTGTTGCCAGGATATGTCATCAGGGCTAAATTGTAGCCTTGAGCATATACTCTTTTCAGAACACCATTGCTGCTTATTGTTAGCCAATACACCTGGCCTCCAGGCACCACTAGCCACAGAGGCAACCCACTAGCATCCCTGCGAATATGAACTGAATTCCCATTGCTGTTAGTGATTGTGGCAATGTCTCCTTCTCCATTGTATGTGAAATTGTAAATATAGTCCCTTGTTATCAGATTAAGTGTGTGAAGATGGGTCCCATTGGTGGTAAACTGATACAGTTCCTGGTCTGCTGGGGATGCAATCTCATAAATATTCATGTCACTGAGATGAGCCTTGTTTCGACTGACTGCACGGATGCGAATATTGCCAAGATCTGCTATGTACAGTGTATCATCAGGAGAGACTGCTAGAGAAGAAGGTGCTTTCAGCTTTGCATCTTTGGCATATCCACCATCACCTGGAAAAGAAATATAATTACTGTAGTAATCCGTAATCTCTGTGTTTACCCTTTCACAGTGTGAGGCACCACACTCTGCCTCCAGAATCTTTGATAAGAGTTAGTGAACCAATTTTTTTTCAATTTTTTTTTAAAACCCATTATCTAAAATGGTGTAATTCTGAATCAGCATCACTGAAGATTAACAATAAAATGCCATTATCTCAGTTACACCAATTTTACTAAATCCAAAAGTCTGTTGCTGGGAAAACTATTGCATTGTAAGATGCGAAAGCACAAAATAATGACAACTGAAGATTCTCTCCTCACTTCTTTCCCACTGTCATATAGTCAAAGTACAAGAATTCCATAAATAAAATATCCACTCATAAAATAAATAGCAGTAATTTGGATACAATTACAAGTGGAGATTAGTTTATATTAAAACAAAAAACCCAACCCACCAACCAGCATGTAATAAACTGTAGTACAGAACAAACGAGAAATATCAACAAAAAACTCATGATAATTTATGTGGCCCTGATAAATTGAAATGATCAAAGGGGGGTTTTGGGTGATCCTGGGCTCCATTTACCTCCACTAGTGCAATCAGACTTCCTTGCATGAGCAGGAGCTTCACCTGCCAGGGAAGGGGAGACAGTGTTTGCAGTATGGCGCTTTCTTGAGGTTGCCCGTGGGGAGGAGAGTTTTAAGTTGCACTTGTTGCTTCACAAAAACCTCACTGTCTTGGAAATGCATTGAACTGGCACATCTTTTGGCCATGTTCCCTTCCCAGCCAGCACTGGCAACTATCAGGACTGGACTGGACTCTACTGCACATCTCTTCCTCCAGACTTTTCAGCCTGGGGTCACTGCACCCGAAGGAGCGCTGGCAGAATCTCCATTGTTGTCCTTTACTAGTTGAATAAGGTTACATTGAGTGGAAACTTTAGAGGTCAATCTCACCTATGTTTGAACCTGATGTCACTTAGAGGTGTACTTGGTGCTTTCATTACTACTGCAGTGTGACATGTCAGTGAACCAAACTCTTTGGACCACAATTTGATTTTTTCCTCTCTTCATATCAGATGCAAACAACGCTTTTTGGTCATTAATGATCCTCTGGCACCAAGGAGGGGTGTTAATTCCAGTGTCCTGGCCAAATTCCCATCTGTGTAATTACAGCCAGCCTATCGACAATTCTCCCCTGTAGTATTGTAATTAGATATGGTAACTCCGCTTTCTTATCTAAGATGTTGTGCTGTGTTGCTGTTCCTGTTAAACTGCTACCACGTTTCCTGCCAGAGATGACTGCACTGGAGTGGTGGACGAAGACTGTGAAATAAATTATTGCATTCTCCTCTCCCAGAGCATTTATGAAGGAGGTAGTCATAATTTGGCTCCCAGTATTCTGGTGTGTGAAGGAGAGAGCAGCTTGTGTTGCCAGAAGTGTTGACTCACACACACAGTGTGTGTTGTGCCAAAGTGGTGCTGGCTACACCACTTAAAATGTGCAGCAAGAGGCAACTTTTGAACATCCTCTGTGGTTCAGGTTTAGAGGAGGCACAAAATAGGATTTTACATTCTATGTGAAGCACTTTGGGACACTCGATAAAAAGGGCTTTGTGGAATCCAAGTAATTGGCACTGAAAGGTAAATTCCAAGCTCTGACGGAGGATGGTGATATCTGAAAATGGGTAGGCAAAACTGACGTAGGCTCAGAGACAATTTAGATTTGTGCGTAATGATCTGCTTCAAAACAGGGTAGACGAAGCCCACCCGGAGGCTCCTTCAGTGCCTACTGTGGAAAGATACACGTTTCTTTTCTGCTTAATTAAATGAATTCAAAAAGATTTGCCAAATTGTTACAGAATTTTTCAGCTTCTCAAGGAAAAAGAACGATTTTATAGCTTTTTTTTCTTGCAGATACTGTAACCCAAACCAAGACTATGGGCTCTTAACAAAATAGGGAAGGGAAATGATTAGCCTCTGCTCACCTGAGAAACAGTCACAATTTGGGTCAATCTTGCAGTCACAATCTGTCGGGGCTCCAGCAATTATGGAGATCTCACCATTGGTTGTAACCTGCTGTATGCGGTTTATCTTTCTTTCATCTGTCTCAGCAATGTACAGTGTCCCACTGTGAGATATGCTGATTGCTCGAGCTGATTCCAGGGTTGAATGGGTTGCCACCTTGCTGACCAAGAAATGATCCATGCCTGGTACCTGGCAGTGAATAGGGCGACCCGCAATAATTCGCACACGCTTAGTCTCAGAAATCTGTAGCACAATGTTATTGTCCAGTACATACAATGAGTTGTCTATAGGGTTGACTGCGAGGTCTGTTGGCCACTCTAACCGCACCTGCAAAAAGAAGACCAGATTTGATTAAGTGGCTTTTTTCTCCTCCTATAATCATTTTCCATAGAAGTCTCATGATGGATGAAGGAAAAAAAAAAGAAAGAAAATGAATTGGCAATGTTTTCTGCATTATGATGAGTGGCTGATCTTTATCCATTTTTATTATAACGTTCATTGTGATTAACTCGTGTGGTATTTAACATCCACAAAACTTGTAATTACTGCTTTTAAAAAAGAGAAACAAGTGACGGGTACAACCTCAAAATAGTATTAGGGAATACATGCTATTTAAATAACTATAGGGGACCCATTTATATACACACTTTTAAACTGTGCTCATCACCATGGTATCTGGGCATCCAGTGGTCTTTGGATGTCATTGGTGTGCCATTATATTACAACTTCAAGCATGTTTCTCTGGCTGTTGAAAAAGTTTCTGCAAAGCATTTTCAAATGGTTGGATCATTTCTAGTATTAATGTGGAAGAAATTCTTATTTCTATTATAACTTAGCATCATCTGAAGTTTAAATGTACTACTTGCACAAGCCCATTTAGGCAGGAACATAATAATACATATGCATTCATGCAAATAAAAACACACACAATTCATGCAACATCAGCTAGAAAATTTTCCAAGTTTGAATGTTATTGTTTCAAGGTTGCAGCGAGCTTTGGCAGAGTGAAAAACTAGCAAGGGACTGTCAGTGTTATAACACTAACTGACTGCTAGTCCAAGAGGAAAACCTAAAGAGCAGAGGAATAGGATATTTTTTTAATGCTTATTCACTAAGAGAGGAATGTTAATAAGCCTTATCTACTATCCCAAGTATTAGCTAGTTAATTCTTCATAACACAATACAGTTTCTAATTAATCATAAGTACTTGTAATGATTGTATTTGTTTTATGAATACCATATTTCAGTGGTGGATTAAGTAATTCCTATATGTTTATGGTTAGATTTTGCCCTGTACTATGTGGGAGGGAGTGGTAAGGATCAGTGGGAATGTCTTACTTCAGTGCAGCAGCAAAAGCAAGATTTCCAACATAGTGCTCAAAATAGTGCTAGAGGCATGACCCCAGTGCCATTGTTTCTGATGCATCATGACCCCCGGGAACATTGCCTGCCAGCCAGGGGGTATGGCCAGTACCTTTCCCATTCATTTAGCTCACATGCTGCTGTCTGCTGCATGTTAGCCGGGAGTGCAGTCTGCTGTTTCAAAAGAACACAGCAACATGCCCCCTACTGGGGTTCTTCCTAGGAATCTTGGCCTGGTCAGCAGGCTTTTAGAAGACCCGCGCCTCCTCCCAGTGCTGGCCAGGGGAGCATTTGAACCATAGTTTTGCTACTGAAGGGTCAAATAACAATAAAGCCATGAAGGTTACATGATAGTCTGTTTTTGACTGTTGGTGTTTCTGAGAAAAGAAGTGATTTCATCTGAACGGGACTTTCGAGGCTAAATATTTAATACATAATAAGTAAATAAATCAATAAAATGTAACATATTCCACGCAGAAGATTTTGTGGCAACTATTACTTTGTTCTTAAAAAGAAAAGGAGTACTTGTGGCACCTTAGAGACTAACCAGTTCATTTGAGCATGAGCTTTCGTGAGCTACAGCTCACTTCATCGGATGCATAGCATATCGTGGAAACTGCAGAAGACATTATATACACACAGAGACCATGAAACAAATCTCTGTGTGTATATAATGTCTTCTGCAGTTTCCACGATATGCTATGCATCCGATGAAGTGAGCTGTAGCTCACGAAAGCTCATGCTCAAATAAACTGGTTAGTCTCTAAGGTGCCACAAGTACTCCTTTTCTTTTTACGAATACAGACTAACACGGCTGTTACTCTGAAACCCATTACTTTGTTCTTGTTACTGCTGCTGCTGTTCATTTTTTCACTGTGCTAATTCAAACCTCCGTGAATTCAGAGACTGCAGATGCTAACGTAAGAATCAGCATGAAGGGATGACATATGGTGAAGAGTATGGGTATCCCGGGATACCTGCCTGTCTGAGATCTGCTGAGGTACCAGGCTGAAGGAAAAGTCTGGTCAGTTACTCAAGCTTCAATAGTTCCTGAATAAGCTCATTCCAAGAAGTATGTTGCTGGTTTGATAATTGATGTTTTAATAAAGCGAGGGCAATGTGACTAATATGTCTCGCCCTGGGTGGTTGCACTGGCTACATCACAGAACTAGGGAAGCTCACTGAATGATCAGATTCCTTCTTTTACTCCATTTTGCTAGATAGCATAATAACTGGCACTAAGACTGACGTTGCTGGGTTCAAGATTTCTACTGCAGCAGGAGGCTGAGTCATTCCAAATGACGATAGATGGGGGTGAAACAGTGGGAACAGATTCCAGTTGTAGAGGTGCTGATTTCGTTTTCTTTATGACTTTCTGCTTTCTACAGCAGGAGCTAGGGTTGGATTTATATATGGCTTCAGCCTTCATTCTGGTTTGCTCTTTTCAAGTGAGGGATCACCGTGAAATTGAACAAAACTATGTAAGAACAGAAAATAATGCCTAAAAATAGACTTAGATGGCCCAATAAAATATGCCTTCAATGTACTCATATTGCAGAGATGTTGGACAATTAAAAAAGCAAAGAACACATTAAAGGTAGCAGGAAAGAAACACCTACTTCCCTGCTTCTTCCTCATATGTCACTTTGGTGTAGAGATGATCTGTGATAAACCACGGCTGTGCTGGTTGTGGAAATTTCAAGCTGAAACAACTATTTCCACCATAATTATATTTGTTTGTGTGAGACAAAGGAGACGCTCCACCATAACATCTGCAAAGTCTTGAAGCTGGTTTTATTTTGCAAGTGGACACCTTGGGTGAATCTCATTGCCTTTGCTCATTGGCTAATCTGAGTTCCTCCTAGTATCTGTGACTTTGCAGACATAATGTAGTAAATTCAGGCCAAGCTATCAGCTTCTCTGATTTTAGGCTAATAATAGGTTTTTATGTGACTGTATTTTTAATTTAAGTCAAAGGCACCGAAAATCTAGGGAGCCAGATCTTCAATTGAAGTAATCAGTATAGCTGCATTGACTTCAACAGAGGTTTCTTGATTTAGATCAGTTGAGGATTTGGCATATGTTGATGGATGCTTTTTTGTGTACATCAAAATAAACAGATGAAATATTAGTTGGGGAGACCTGTACAGTTATGATTACAAAGGGTCAATGTCTGTTCTCTGTTACCTTAGTGTAAATCTGAAATATCTACTGAAGCTAATGGAGTTACTGTACAATCATACTGGTGTATCATAGCAGAATTTGGCCTAATAAGATCTTCATTTTTCCTCACATGATCAGGGGAATTCAGATACATCTGAGCAAATACTGCACCATGTTTGTTAGATTCAATACCACCTTGAAAATGCACTGGTTATTCTACTTCTTTGTATTCTTTTCCATGAAATCAAATTACCCTCTGGCAGTTCTCTCTGACTAAACAGTCAGTTGGTGCTTCATCCAAGTCTAATACACAAATTACAGAAGACCACTCCAATTCTCATTTGATTGGACTGTGCCTCGTGGCTATTAAAAATCTGTTCATATAAAAGCCCTTCAGTTAGAGATAGAGGTTTAGGCATGATATTATGCTCTTTAATCGGAAGCGGTACTTCAAAACCCCATATAAACAGTCTTTACCCCTTTTATATTTATTTTTCTTACTCCTTAAAATTAAGACAACTGTAAATGGTATTTTTATTATTTGAAGGGCTGTTGCCTTTCAAACAATGTAACTGACTGCATGTGGCACTGCGGATTATCCTGAAGTAAATTCAGGTTGTTGAGGTAACAGTTAAGGTCCAATCCTGCATTCCTCACATACCCAAATCGTTGGGCGACAGTCTAGTTTTAGTTCACGGGGGACTAACAACCTTGTGCGATGGAAATGGATGCAAGGTGAAATGATAGCTCCGACAGTCATGCTTTTTGCATATTTATTTTAACATGCAGGGTTCGTGGGATTCTGCATTTAGATGTCGACTTCTCGTGTTGCCTCTACTGTTGCTGAGACTTAGAGTCAGTGCCTTGTTGGTGAAGTGCAAAATTAACTCCTATTTGCCTGGCTTTCTAAACATTTTTAACTCAAATGTTTTAGAAAGGCGAGATGAACTTAAATCACAGATATGAACCCTGCACCCTTCATTTTGGCTTCACCACATTTTTGGGTCTGGCACAGCGACCTTCGATAGGGTAGATAACTCCCACGGAACTCAGTGGTAAGGTTTTGGGCGTCAGGCATCTCTTTCATGCTAACTTTTGGGTGTTTGCTTCTGAACCCTCACGGTGTTTTTTCCTTCAAATAAGTTGGCTTCTTCAAAAAGACAAGCATTACAACTAAATAAAGAGCTCAAGTTGGTTACTAAATATTGCTAACGTCAGTACTGTGTATGTGTTTAGCAAGCCACTTGTGCTCTTTATTTAGTTTTATTAGAAGAAAAAAACAACCCTAACGGGAGTTATCACAGGACACCAAAGGCTTAAGTCAGGGGTGGGCAAACTTTTTGGCCCGAGGGCCACATCAGGGTTGTGAAACAGTATGGAGGGCCAGGTAGGGAAGGCTGTGACTCCCCAAACAGCCTGGCCCCCGCCCCCTATCCTCCTCCTACTTCCTGCCCCCTGACTGCCCCCCTCAGAACCCCCAGCCCATCCAACCCCCGCTGCTCCTTGTCCCCCGACCGCCCCCTCCCGGGACCCCCAGCCCCTAATGGCCCCCCTGGGACCCCACACCCTATCCAACTCCCCCTGCTCCCTATCCCCTGACTGCCCCGACCCTTATCCACACCCCTGGCCCCTGACAGGCCCCCTGGGACCCTGACCCATCCATCCCTCCCCCACTCCTTGTCCCCTGACTGCCCCCTCTCAGGACCCCCCACCCCTAACCACCCCCCCAGGATCCCACACCCTACCCAACCCCCCCTGCTTCCTGTCTCCTGACTGCCCCCCCCAACCTCCACCCCATCCAACTGCCCCCGTCCCCTGACTGCTCCCCAGGACCGCCACCCGCCCCTTACCATGTCGCTCAGAGCGGTAGGACAGGCTTATTTGAAAGCCTGGGAGGTGGGCGGCCGCCAGCTGCGCTGTCCACGTGGCGGCATAACTACAGAGGAGGGGGCACAGCGGGGGAGGGGCTGGGGGCTCGCCTACCCGGCCAGGGGCTCAGGGGCCGGGCTGGATGTGGCCCGCGGGCTGTAGTTTGCCCACCCCTGGTTTAAGTGTTAGGGCACAGGATTTTTTAGCACTTGGATACATTTCATTCATCAGTGATTAAGGCAGGCCACATCAAATCCACAGCATAGGACACACTGTTTCTTTGTTTTCTAGCTATGCCTGGTTGGTATATTTTAAGTCAATTTCATGTAGCAGCATGACATTCCTGCCAAAAGATGTTTTTCTTATGGCACAGCATGATGGATTACTTCATATCTATACAGCTCACCCCTGAGCGCTTCCATTTATGCTAAATCAGTTTCTTATTCCGTTTTGGATAGGCATCTTCAAACTTGATCACAAACTCCTCCGTTTTACTTTTGCCACTAACCTAGTTTTTTATCTCCTCCTATTCAAAGAGACCTACAGCTACTCTTTCAACAGAGGCCAAACCATTTTCAGTCAACAGACTGTCCTTTTATATAGTCTGCTCTTCTCTTCTTGTGTTCAGAACCTTTGCCCATTAAAAGCATTTGTTTGATTTCTTTCATGTAAGATCAGATTTTCATGAAGTCCATTATTGGTCAACTGCTGGAGGCAGGACAGCCCTGCTTCCCTAAACTTTCTGCTGGATGCCTTGCTACATTTCCTTCCATTTTCTCAGCGCTGACATCTGCAGATATTTTTCATCATTTTCTGACAGTTTGCTCTCTCTTCCAGGACCTTTCCTTTGTTGACATTGACATTGCCAGTTTCTCTAAGAAGCCTAGATTTTTTAAAAATGATATCTGGAGAGAGAATTTAGCTCACTGCAGTCAGACACTTGGAGGACTCTTTCTTATGGTACGACTACATCCCTTTACTTGTTTAATAAGAAGTCTTTGCTTTTGGTGCCCTTGCTATTGCAGGATTATACAACTCAATTATAGCAGTTATTGCATTTAAAACGTATACATTCATCACTCTCCAGCATAAAGCCCAAGTAAATGGGCTTTGTGTGGGGAACTAGGTGGGGAATGCAGAATGAAACCTACCTTTGTAATTAGGAGAGTAGCCTGGCAGCCTCTAGGCAACTGCTACTCCAGTCTCTTAGCTGGAATAGCTGCTGTGGCACCTTCACATCCCTTGGTCAGAGGTTTGTGCCCACTAGCTCCATATAAACATAGATCTAATAGTCTCCTGGCCTGCCCACCCACCTTCCATGCTGACTTATTCAGAGTTGAGAAGGAACCTACCATTCTAGCATACAGGGGTGCAAAGGACCTGTGCACAGCCATGCAGCCTACACAGCCCCTACACCCAGGTATTATTGGAGTTTTAAGGCAGAGGAGGACTTGTGAGTGCCCTCTTCAAGGGAATACATTTCATTATATATGAACTGTCCATCAAGGGAAAAAGAAAAAAGCCTTTTTTCCCTGTTAGGAAGCAGACCCATAAAACATGCTTTGCTATTGGATGAATTTAGTTCCCTAAATTCCAGACTGATATATGAGGCAATTAGAGAGAAGAGATAACACAAATCAATTGCAGTTTTTATGTTTATTGCAAAGCAATCACCACTTTTATTTTTATATTCATGGAACAAACACCTTTTAGAGAGAAGGCCATTCCCTATGACATGAACTCTAAATGGTTCAGTTAAATGTCTTACCATGCCCCCTTATTCTAAACTAATTGAACACATTTACAACCTCTGCCTTGAGTTCCTCCTCTCTAACTCCATCCTCCAGTTCGGTTTCTGCTCCTTTCACTCCATTAAACTGCTCTCACCAACATTTCTAGTGACCCCTTCTTAGGGAAATCTCAGGGCCTATATTCCATCTTCATTTTCCTTCACTCCTCTGCTGCCTTTGACACTGTCAGCCATTCTCTCCTTCTCAATATCTTAACCTCTTTGGACCTTCACAATACTGCCTTCCCCCCCAGTTCTCCTCCTGCTTTGGCCATGGCTATGTCTCATCTCTCCACTTTCCATGGGCCTCACTGGGCTCTGTCTCTGTCCTGCTCCTCATCTTGCTTTACACCCTTTCTTCTAATGATCGCTCCTGCTCACACAGTTTTCAAGACCACAAGTGAAATCCTGGCCCCGTTGAAATCAAACAGCAAAATTCCCATTGACTTTAGCGGAGCCCGGATTTCACTCTATCTTTATTTAGTAATATAGCGTAAAATTTTCAAAAGCACTCAAGTTTCACTGACTTTAAAAAAATCAATGGAACTTAGACTCTTAAGTCATGTAGGTGCTTTTACACATCGGACCCATACTTTGTAGTTTGTGATAAATAACTATTTGTCAAATAACCATCAGTAACTTTCAAGGTCATGCTGTCAGCTAACTTTCATTATCTACGGATGTGTGTACAGGTGCTCAAATCTCCTAGAGGGGCCATAGTATCTCCTCTCTGCCCTTTTCATTGTGGGGTGAGGAAAGATGGGGTATGCCACAAAACCTCGACTGGTTCCGTAACAGCCTCATTGATTGACAGAGCCACCCTAGTGAGTTCTGTCGAAGCCAAAATATCCACCAGGTTGTGGGATTTCTCATGGGCCTCCTGGATATCCAGGACCATGACTACCCTTTCTAACATACCCTGGTGAGCTCTATAATGATTTGGTGGGCAAGAATTGCTCACTGCCTCTACCTCAGCTGGTGATGAGGAAGAGGAAACACGCAGATGTTGAAACTCTATCTCCTCTGCTGGAGGAACCACTGGGGTGGCTTCCACTGGTTCGGTACCAGTCCTGGTCCTGACAACAGGAAGATGTTGTCTCCCGTGCTGATGCTCTCGACATGTGTCCAAGGAAAGAGACTGAGGTGGATGACCTGGCAGCTGGACCCCAGCTCTCAACATGTGTCTGATGAAAGAAACTGAGGGGATGACCTGGCAGCTGGAACCCAGGGGGACCAGAAAGTCCACTGACTTGTTCCTGGGACCCATCCCTGATCAGGCCATTGCCCCTTGTCTGATGGTCATTGCTGAGGTTGCTGTGGGAACCATGGGACATACGTCTGTGACATAGGATGCCTCTCCTTTCTAGCTTGGGATTCATAGGACCCAACCTCCGAATCTGAAGACGATGAAGAACCTGAGTCTTCCAGTAATGGGGGAACAGAACAAGTCAGTACTGAAGAGAGACAGCCAGAAACCAGAGATGGTGGTACCAGAGAAATCATAGCGGACTTCTCCCTCGGTGCCATCTTCCGAGGTAAGTAAAGTGTATGTGGCATTGGCCTCACATGCTTCAGAGGAGGGTCCTTCAGCATTGGTACTGACTGAAGACCTTCCTGCATCACTGAGGAAACTCGTACCAAAACGTTTAGGTCTCTAGCAGCTGCATACGCCTCTGGTGTCAATGGTACTGGTAATGCCTCTTCGCTCTGAGATACCAGAAGATAGCCTGAAGAAGCTGTACTGGGCACTTCAGGGGGTCAGTCTTGACAGACCTGGCACAAACCCTGGAGCTGACAACCATTTCTTAGTTGAAGAGTGTTTTAAGGAGTGCCTCCTTTCAGCGTCCCTTCCAGAACCCTTCCTTTTAGAAAGCTTCAGTACAATGGGTCATGTTGAGTGAAGTCCTGAGTCCCTGGAGGTCTTGTGCCTCTTACTTGGCACCAGTGACAGTGATCAAGCTCTTGACCCTGATAAGTCAGGGGGAGTAGTCAGGACGGCTGCTGGTGTACCCTGTGCCACTGCGAACTGGACAGCTCTGAGAGTGGACAGAGTGCCGCCTCCATAAGAATATACCGGCCTAGCTGCTCTGTCCTTTTTAGAGTGAGGCTTAAATCCTCTACAAATGTGACATCTGTCCCTCACGTGGGACTCCTCCAAGTATTTAAGGCAGCTGGATTGTGGGTTGCTCACTGGCATTGGTTTGCTGCATGAGCGACGTGATTTAAACCCCACAGATTGAGGCATGATTCCAGCACTGGTACCAAAAACTGAACTGGTCAGCCTACAGGCCTAAAAAACCCTACTTGCCAATAACGTATATCTAACTAATCACTACCTTAACTATAGACTATCTAACTAAATATGAAGCTGCTTTATGTAAAAATAGGTATCTGTACAAGGAATGAGGCAAGAACTTGCAGCAGCAGGACTGTAATCACTGCAAAAACCACCACAGGTGGTAAGAAGGAACTGAGAGGGTGGTCAGTGGTGGCTCCGGCCTTTATACTGCACAAAGTGATGTGTAGCAGCAGAGGGTCCTCAAGCTGCCCAGGTAGGTACTGCAGAGGGAAAAATTCTCTGACAACCGTATGCTGGGTGTGCAATTCCCTACAGTGGAATGGATATGTGCAACCACTTGAAGAAGAATAAATGGAAGCTTTCCATTTTGCTTTACGCTGTCACCCTTGGGCCACATGCTGTGCAGCCAGACAGCACTTCTGTGAGGTGAGAAAACCATGATTCTAAGAAGGCTGCCTACAAGTTGCTAAGTCTACTTGTTTGTCTCAAAGTTTTCTTGAAATCATATATTTCCATTTGGACCCCAGGAAGTTATGAGTGTGGAGGGTCGGTGCAGTTCCACTACAAAAAGTGGTGGAAGCTTTTGGGAAGCAGAACTTAGCATGAGCTTCCTGCATAGCTGAAACAGGGCATGGATGGGCAGAGGGTGGACTGGAAGGATGTACCACTGTACAAATACTTCTGCTTTAGAGAAGCTCCACTCCTGGAGTGTCTGGGAATCGGGGGGCGAGGGGGCGATGGTGGGGGAAGAGAGGATATCTAGGAGTGAAGCCACCAAACCTAAAAATATCCCCAAAAACCTGGTAGAGAAAGCATCAATTTTCCTGCTGAACAACTCAAGCCATTGTGAGCACATCACTCTAATGCTCTGCTTATAGCAGTCAGTATAGAGTATATTGCTGAACATAGAGTCAAACTCAAGGTCTCTGCCTTGACAGTCAAAGCTTCCCATAGGCTTGGTCCAGGCTGCCCAAGAGTTTGCATGTGTCAGAGTAACCACAACCTCTCACAACAGCTACATTCCCCAGTCTGATTCGGCACTGATCCCATCACAGGACAGAGCTTTCAAAGCATAATCTGGACTCATGGGTCTGTTGATCATAAGCGTGAGATTTGGGAGTGCCAGACAGAATTTTCTCAGCAGCTAGATTAAGGCTGTAGAACTCACTCCCACAAGGGACTCGAATGAATAACATCACTGCTTTCAGAACAAAAAGCAAGGTTCATTACCGTGACATAGTTTCCCCACAAGAACTATATTGTGAAACAAGCAAGCCCAAGCAAACAAAAACTCCACCCATGCAAGGAGAAAGTGAGGAGGAGGAAAGAATTAGGTGTTTTGCATTTTTTGGTTATGGCAGGATGGTCATATGGAAAATTCCTATAGAATTTAATAGGGATGAAACCAATAGGTTTCTGTAGAAATAGTTCTATAGAAATTATTCTATAACCCTGCAGAATTTAATAGCAAATATGTTCCTTTTTACAGTTTTTTTTAAAATCATCCTATAGCATTCTAGAGCCGGGATGGAATCCTCTAATAATATGAATAGAATGGTTCAAGAGAACGTATAGAAAAGTTTGCATTTTTCTATTAAATTCTATAGCACTTTTCCAAAAGAGTATAAAGAAGCTAAACAGACCAGCTGACACAAGGTCATTCCTAATACTCAACCCCATTACACTTGGGTCAGGTGCTGGCTCCAGAAGATGTGTTCAGATGTAAAAATATGATCATGTAAAATCAAGGAAAACATAGTTCCTACAAGATTACTGAGATTACATTGACAAGATTCAAACCTCCATAGAAAAAAGCCTCAAGGTTCATTTTGTCCACTAAATTGTGTAGATATTCTGGAATCTAATTTTTCATACATATTTACATAATAAATATTTTAACTATACACAATCAATGCCATTTAAATAGGTGTCATCCAATGTTGAAAGTAAACAAGTGCTGCTGCTTACTCTCTAAACAGTCAATAATAATTAGGCTGGCTGTATTATTCAGCACAAACAAGAGACTGTATTCCATGTGGAAACACTCAAAGATGATTAATATTCACATTATTAGGAGCTTTTAAGGAAACACACTGGAAAATGTTGGAATCACGGCCCAGCTATTGAGGAGTCCCCTTGTTTTCAGTTGATATCAAGCCAGGGTGTTTGTTACTGCTGTGGTATATGTTTGGACAGCCATTAAAAGGATCAGTTATAAAGGCAAGCCTGGAGCAGATACGGTGCTGATGTGACAGAGACCAGTCTATGACAGTCAATTTGCCAATTGTGCCAATATCCAGCCTATAATCAGAAAGCACAGGGTTCAAGATAAGATCAAGACATGCCCAGTTTCCTCCATACAAACTCCAGACACTTCAGGGCCAAGGCTTTTAAAAATGGCAGCCTAAAGTTCAGTTCCTAAGCCCATAGTTAGACACTTAAATAAGTGGTATGATTTTCTAAATAGCTAAGCAGCTAGCAGCTCACCATGACTTGGTAAATCTTGACCCCAAAGTCTAGGCTAGAGTGTAATGAGTACTTAAAAACTTCAGCTGATTACAAGAGCTGTTAACGTTCATCCTCATTATTATTAAACAGAATCAACAAAGTAAGACCCTGATCCTGCAAAGACTTAACCACATGCAAAACTTTACACATTATGAGTAAAGTTACTGACAACAAAGGGACTACTCCCAAGGCATGAAGTTAAGCATGTTCATTCAGTCTCTGCAAGATTGCTACCTAAACACACTTCAGAACACTGGAACAATAATTCTAGCATATTTCCCAGCATGTTTTTTCCCCTTCCCATTTTTCTCTTCTTTCCCTATTTTTTCTACTCCTCTCGTTTCTCTTCCTGTCCCCCTGTTTTTCTCTCTTCTCACCTTCCACTTTTCTTTCCTTCCTTGCCAGCAAATCTAAAGAGTTTTCCTTACCTTGCTGAAGCAAATGGCAAGAGCCATATCTTCCTTCTGGCTGTTAAGTTGAAACGTGCTGTAGCAAAACAGAGGAACTGCTCACAAGTCATACAGGGTTTACAGGATTGGGCCATATCCTGCCACGCAAAATTTTGGAGAGACCTTTTATTAAACCTTCCTAGATATTTATTACAGTTTATGGTAGAAATGAAAAGATTTGGTGAGAAGGTTTGGTCTCTTGAAGCCAGTGATATGGATTCATAAATCTAGCACTGAAGAGTCATGAAGAAATATAATAGCATCTATTCCAAGATTTGTTTGGACATGGCGTGTACATACAGATGGAGAACCTAACAGTGTCATGATTTTCCTCACTTCTCATTACATAGGTATCTGTACAAGGAATGAGGGAAGAACTTGCAGCAGCTATTCAGTTTCTCATTTTGCTCTGAGGGTTTGATTGAATGGATACTGAACGATGTTCAGCTGTTTACGATTTTCCTGCAATGCAACCTACATTACTAAACTTCTTAAATTAATTCTCCAAAGTGGCATATCATTTTGCATACCCTACCTGTCCCAAAGGAATCTATCAGCAGGAGATGAAGGCGCAGTTTGAAAAAGCAAAATGTCCTTCAGATGTTTTAGCTAATTTGCTTGTAAATGTGATGGTTATTGTCAATAGAACATATTGTACAAGATGTTGCTCACTATTGTTCTATTTGCATTTCTCTGTGTCTCGAATTTTATGAAGCATGCCTAAAAACTTAACTTCTTAATGGTATCCTATAGTAGGGCATTGGCCAAATTCTTCCTTGATACTCACCTCTTGCAACCCCACTCTTTCTCTCTCTTGACTCTTAATATAGAAGGACCTTCTCTTCTCTTTCACATTATTTTGTTCTTACGTCTGCTCCCTCACTTGCCATGTTGTGACTGCTCTCTGTGACCTCCATCCTTCATGTGGCTGTTCTCACTCTCTCTCTCTCTCTGTCTCTCTCTCTCTTTCTGTTGACTTCAACGAGGTCGCAAGGGTAACTTAGGGCAGAATTTAGTCCTATGTCTAGTAAAAGACAAATCTTTTCAGTATTGAACTCTCTTCGGTCTTACCTCATTTTGTAGAAGCTTGGGTCTTGAGACCCAAGAACTCTGAAGGCAACAAGGGAGTCAATACTCTGTAGAGTTCTTTCTTGCTGACGAGCTACAAAGTTGTGCTCTTTGGAACCTGTTAATATTACTGTATTGTTTTGATGAGATCTACACAGCTCCAGATTCCCCATGGCACTTAAAGCAATTTGCAGGTCAGAAGTATTGCTGTACTATTTTTTTTAAAAAACACCCTTATTTCATTGATCGCCTACCCTGTTGTTATGTTTTCAATTAAGCAACTAGATCTAACCTTTATTTAATTGGCTTTGAAATGCAACTCTTCAGTTGGAAACTATTTAAAAATTCACTGTGCTGATTATAAAATTATAAACCTAATTATCCTCTGTACTTACGCTGGCTTTACACCACTGATTTCAGTCAAGTTACTCCTGATGTATACCATGTGAGAGGAGACTCTGACACCCAAGAGTGAAATCCTGGCCCCACTGAAATCTATGACAAAACTTCCCCATTGACTTCAGTGGAGCCAGGATTTTAATCCAAATATATGATGGAGCTCTGCGAAGAGGGAAATGCCGGCTCTGGTGATTGCTGTGCTCAGAAGTTGAGGATTACCATATTCTCAGTTTGGAACCCTAAGATTGTGCCAGTCCACATAGCTTCTCTCATCTTAACTTTGCAGTACTTCCGAAAGCCAAACTGGACTACATTAGGTATCTTGAAAGGTCTGGACTACAGACACTAAAGCCAGCTCCCAGGAAATCTTCAGATTTTTAATTCACTTAAAACAAATGAAAGAAGCTATATCCCTGGATGATCTTTGACTAAATATATACAGATTGGGCTGATTTAATAATATCCACAAACCCACTGGCAGGAATACAGGTCACTCATGAGCGATCGCATGCACAAATGTGTGAAGCTTTCTAATCTTTTTTTTAAAAAAAATCCAATATATTTATTATTCCTCCATCAAATCTCACCCTTTTAATTCTTGGTCAGTGCTTCTTATTGCTGTTCTGTCACCTAAGCTTTGTTAATATTCCCATCCCATTCTGGTCTTCTGGGGATAGAGGTTCATCTGGCAAATATTTTTGAAGAGCCAAAACCTTGCCTTTGTATACAACCCAAGTAACAAAGATGTCTGCAAGGGAGGTTCACAGGTGCCAGGATGGGAATGAGTCTTTCTAGCCCCACTGGCCCTCCCTCAGGACACTTCTGCTAGCTGCGATGAAGTGAGCCCCCTTGACAAGATGCAGTATGGGTTGAAATTCTCCCCTGCTCAGGGGGCCAGCACAAGGCCTACTCGCCACTAATGTAATTCTTAATATAAAACTTAAGTGGCGCTTGAGCAGTGCTCAGGCCTACTGCTGAGTGTTCACACAGGGGTGACTTTCACTCTATAATGGGGGTCCTTCACGGGGTCAGAATATCCCACTCTCCAGCTGTGCACCAATTCTACTGTAGTCAGGGTCCTCAGCCAGCCACTTGGTGGCATATGGGAAGACAAATAGGTTTAAAGCAAACTTTGTTCTATGTTGTGTCCTCACAAGACTATTTGAAAATTTGTTTTCATATAATGTCTATATGCTGTATTTCTTACAGACATTTCTGGGTTTGGTCAGCATGGTGTCAGGCATCAGGTCTAGTTATCCAGTTACCTGTGAGTAGTTTGGCAGTTTTTGCAAGTATCCCATACTTACTTTTCATTTATAACTTCTGCCCAATATTTCATCTTAACAGAAGAAAAAAATTAGTCATCAATATGTGCCCTGTAAAGGATTTAATCAAACTGGCAAAGCAATATCAAAATTTTTTGGCAATTTAATTCAGTACCGTGGATACAAGTATCACGGGCACAAATAACTCATCAACTAGATTCCGTCATACTGAAACACTTTTTAACTGAGAGATGCAGTCAAAGGTTACTCATGCTTAAGGAATAAAAAGTAAAGTAAGCAGCTAATTGAGATTTCATTCAGGCAGTTCAGGAACTACACAGGATGGAAGATAAATTGCGAAGAACCAATCATTCTTTCTGCCTGCACACACAGAGGGGACGCTGCACTGGGGAACCTCTCTCCTGTGAAATACCATCTCCATAGCTCCTTTCTCTCAAGATCCCCTACTGTACCTCCTGGGGTTGGGCACTGGGTGGAAGAGGCCCCGTGGGCGGAGCATGGATCTAGCTGTTCCCCATATTGACCCCTGCCAATCTGTCAGATTTACATGTGGAAATCTGATGAGGAGTTAATGCAATTTGAAGCTACATTAAATCACACTGAGTCTGCAATGAAACAGATACTAGGCAGGGCCAGGCTAGCACCAGCCAAGAATATCACACTGTGCCATTAGGGATGGGGGAGAAGGGCAGTGAAGCCTCGAAAAGCGGTAGCTATCTACACCTGGGATTCATTCCCCAAAGAGCCACAGGGATATCCAAGTTCAGGGGTGGTCTTCCTTGGTCAGCCAAAGGTGGCATGGATGGGGCTGGGGAGGAGGATGTCATGGGATGATACGTGGGTGGATGCTGGGGTACATGGGGTGCTGTCTGGTGGACAGTAGGCTGGATGTGGTAGAGGGCGTGCTGGGTGCTAGATGGGAAGATAGCTGAGGCTATCTGGGTGGCTCTCCAGGTGCCATGGGGGCAGGAATAGGGCTGAACCCCTCTCCCTCTTCTTTCCCTGCCAGCCACCTGCCTCTTCCAGCCCCTATTCCAGGGGTGGCCAACCTGCGCCTGAGAAGGAGCCAGAATTTACCTATGTACATTGTCAAGAGCCACAGTAATACCTCAGCAGCCCCCCATCAGTTCCCCCCCGCCTGCCAGCAGCCCTGCTGATCAGCGGCATGCAGGAGGCTCTGGGGGGAGGGGAAGGAGCGAGGGGGAAGGGGTGAAGTAGGGGCAGGGCCTGTGGCAGAGCCAGGGGTTGAGCAGTGAGCACCCCCCGGCACATTGGCAAGTTGGCGCCTGTAGCTCCAGCCCTGGAGTTGGTGCCTGTACAAGGAGCCGCAAGTTAACTTCTGAAGAGCCGCATGCAGTGGTGAGCTGGAGCCGGTTCGCACCGATTCGCTGGAACCGGTTGTTAAATTTAGAAGCCCTTTTAGAACTGATTGTCCCATGTTTCTAAATTTAACAACTGGCCAAAAGTGGCGTCTCAAGCGCCGACTCCGCGGGTGCTCCGGGGCTGGAGCACCCACGGGGAAAATTTGGTGAGTGCAGAGCAGCTCTCTGCCCCGTACTCCGCCCCAGCTCACCTCCACTCCGCCTCCTCCCCTGAACGCTCGGCCCCGCTCTGCTTCGCCGCCCCCCGGTTTCCCGCGAATCAGCTGTTTGCGCGGGAAGCCTGGGAGGGCTGAGAAGCAGGCGGTGGCTTCCCGCTCAGGCCCAGGGAGGTGGAGGGGGCGCGGAGGTGAGCTGGGGCGGGAGGGGGCGTGAGGAGGGCCACCTGCACCACAGCAAGTAATCACCCTGGGCCTGAGCGCGAAGCTGCTGCCTGCTTCTCAGCCCTCCCAGGCTTCCCGCGCGAACAGCTGATTCGTGGGACACTGGGGGGCGGAGAAGCAGAGCGGGGTGGCACGTTCAGGGGAGGAGGTGGAGCGGAGGTGAGGTGAGCTGGGGCTGGGCGGGGAGCTGCTGGTGGGGGCTCTGCACCCACCAAATTTTCCCCGGAGCACCCACGGAGTCGGTTGCTCCCCCTGCTTTCCCCTAGCTTCGCTCCCCCGCCCCTAGGAGCCAGAGGGACCTGCCAGATGCTTCCCGGGAGCCGCCCCAGGTAAGCCCCGCCAGGACTCCCCACCTCGCCCCCCGGCAGGTGCCTCTGGCTCTTAGGGGCAGGGTGGGCACCCACTACGGTGGCCCACGAGACCCTCCAGCCCGGTTCCAGGGGTAGTCAGGGGACAGGTGTGGATGGGGCAGGCAGGGGCATTGGATGGGGCAGGAGTCCCGGGAGGCGGGCCACGACCCCCTCGTGGGGTGAGGAGGGAACCGGTTGTTAAGATTTTGGCAGCTCATCACTGCCCGCATGTGGCTCCGGAGCCACAGGTTGGCCACCCCTGACCTACTCCTTCCCTGCTCGGACCCAGGAGGAGTAGAAGAAAGATGAGAGGCTGAGGAGAACGAGCAGCAGCCCTCTGGTGGCCTAGAGGAGCAAATACAGACTCTCTTTGCAGCCCAGCTGGATGCATGAGACTTCAGACGGGCTACGGGAATGGGTTGCAAGGCTGCCAGATGTAAGTCACCCAGGATTCAAAACACTTGGCAGCTCTGATGGTGATCCAAAGCCTACTGAAGTCAATGGATCCATTCACTTCAGGGGACTTTGGATCCGGCTGTGATTATATGTATACATGCCTGTGCATTATCATTTTACTTAGCTAGATAATGTCATATGTGACAGAGTGTGAGAGAGATGAAATATGACACCTACCATATAAAAACAGAGTAGATTTATGAAATCCTTTGTAGAAGTCAATGGCAAAAATGTTACTTTTCATGTAACAGCAGCATATGCAGTATCTAGGCTGGCAATTATCAGTGCTTATTGCCGCTAGGAACAACAGATTTACTGATTATTTTATTCTAAATGTAAAGCAGAAAAAATCCACTTTATAATGTGTCTTTCATAAATTTAGCTCTGCCAAGGATCTTTCATTTCAGCACAGAGCAGATGAAGCATCTAACATTCCCTAAGTTAAATACCTCTGCGATAGCACAGATAAACAACATGGAAAAAGAGGAATGCAATCTTTAAAAGATTTGATTAAAATTTAGGAGTATTTTATTCAGTGGTACTGTATTTACAGAAGAAATGTAAAATAAATTGCTAGTTTGAAGTTGACTAATACAAACAGTCACTTGGGGCTTTTTGGAAGAAAAATTGTGGTCTTTTTTTTGCTGTTCTTTCGTGAGGCCCCCAAACCACATGTGACATGTCTATGTGAATGGTATTTCACATTCATTGAAAGGGTAATTTGATTGGCTCCGATGAATTGTTCATTCCTTCCATCTGATATTCTAAAATCACATCCATAAAGACAAATTTATTATTATTTAGGGGTCTGATTGCATAGGCCCCAGAGCCATTATTTCTATTTAAGAGTTTGACCCTGTGAGGTGCTGAGTTCCCTCAGTGCCCGTTAATGAAACGGGAATTACCAAAAAACTAAAAAGGGTTATGTCCCATATAATCTTCCTTATGATGTATAGAGAAGGTCAGTAAAGGGTTCTTCCCTCCCTTTCCCAACTCCTAAAAAAGGGTCCTCCCCCCTTGATTGTTTTTGCATTCAAAATGTGGGTCCTGATTACTGTTTTTCCTAAAAACTAATTGGAGAAATAGCAGGTTTATATCATCCACGGACAACAAAGAGCAACATCTCATTTTTTTTACTTTATTTCTTTAAAGAAGGGACCTCAGTGAGAGTTGAAGGTCTAGAAATAAGGCATCATTTTTGTAATCTGTGGTGGGGTTTTTGCTTTGTTTATTGATTTCAAGTATATGAGCAGCAATTGTCTTTCTGCAAAATCCTTCTTAATGGTGCTCAGAGACTTGGAATGTTTATGGTATCATCCACTAAACATGACTAGACTAACAGATCATCATAAGCCTCAGAGAGGGAGGACAAAAAATAAAAGGCAAGTCTATTTTTGTACTGATCTGCTCAAATGAAAACAAAGTGGCTATCCTCTCTCTGTTAGACAGAAGGGTCTCCAGCACAATTCAAATATAGAATCCCTACAGCATGATTAGAAAGCTTCCATAGCTCCTGTATTTACAGGAATACCACATATGTTAAAGGGTGTTTCCTAAATTACCTTTTTAAGAGACATTATTATTTGTATTATCATACCACCTAAAACACTACTCATGAGCTTTTGTTTTATTTCTCTCTCTTGTAAAATGACCAAGCCATTAATATCCAAATGGAATTATTGCTGAGTTTAAACAGAGACACAAAGTAAACGCTGAAGTTAAACATGGTGAAAAAGGGGACTGGTCTCTGGACCACTTTACTCTTTTATCACACAGACTCTTCCTCCTCATAGATATTACTAGTGGCTGGGTTTTCATCTCTGATCTTTTCTTTAACCTGTGAAGGAGAGGCAGAATTGTGTCCCAGAAGAAGTATGATTTCCAATGGTACAAGTGGCTTAGCTTTGTTAGTTAATACAAGGATGAAAATGTCTAAACACATAATAGGGAAGATGCACAGCTGATCAGTCAAAGTGGTTCCACTGAGTTTAAGTAAAAAGGTTTTAGCTTCACCAATAGCACAAATGTAGTGAAACTTCTCTGGAGATATTGCGTCTTCCTTCAGTCTGCAAATAGATCTATTATTCTGCTCAAAGAAATGAATGTGATCCTGCAACCCCTTTCTTATGTTCCATGCTCAACATTGTTCAAAAGTGCTTCACTCCAGAATCAAATTAATTTTTACATTGGCATTCATCTGTCTCATATTCACTGGCTCTTTTCCCTGTCTTCCACATAATCTTCTATTGCATGTAAGTGCACCTCAGCAGAAGTCATGTATTTATCTGCTTTGTTTATTTTGTAAAACAGGTTCTCACATTTTCCTTCAAGGGAGGTCAGAGAGTTCTGTAAGCTTTCTGTTCCATTCAATAGGTCTTCAAGCATGTATTTCATCAAATTGTCCCTCTGCAGACATTGTTGGTGGTATTGCCTGCTGTCCTTCTGACTGCAAGAGATTTGTCAGTGTTTGCATTTGTGACATCTTAAGTCACGTTTTAAATCAGTCCATGCATCTTTACTGATAAAGTTCTGAAGGTGAGAGAGAGAATGCTGCAGAGTGAAAGTAGAATTCCCTCTGGCAATTTACAATTAATTAAAAGAGGGGTGTCCAGTGCTTGAAATGTTCTCAAAAATGTCTCCATAACTTGGGCTTTTCCCTCTTACTCATCATTCTAACACATATCCCTTAACTTGACCTGTATGAACACACTGTCACCATAAGTAAATCTTGTCACATTTTTGTGAAGGAGAAAAATATTTTGCAGTGTTGCTTTGAATTTTAGGTGAAGCAACAGAATATATATGGAATCCATCAAGTGGGGAACTGCTGAACAAAGGCTGATGAAGTGCAAATGTCAAGACAGAAAACAGTCAAATAAGAACTTTCATATTAGAACACAGTGGTGACAGTTACGAACACTATCAATCAGTCAGCAGCTATCGCTTTGGCAAAGAGTCATCACTAGTGGAATTGTCATTAGTGAAGGGGCAAGGCCACCGTTTACAGGCTAAGGAAGAGATCTTGTGCTTGATTCTCCACTGCCTTGCACCTTTGCAGTTATTTGTATTTGTATGGACTGAGTCCCGATTGGGTATAGAATGCTATCAAATACAGACCTATAGCATTTTACACTTTACAAAGAGGAAATGACAAAACAAAGTGCATGGCAGTAAAGAATCAGGCCACATATTTATCATGGGAAGAAGGTACATGATGGATTAGGAAGTGGACATTTCTACCAACATTCCCTCTTCAGCTTTCTCCATAGAAAGGGGGGAGGGATAGCTCGGGGGTTTGAGCATTGGCCTGCTAAACCCAGGGTTGTGTGTTTAATCCTTGAGGGGGCCATTTAGGGATCTGGGGCAAAAACTGGGGATTGGTCCTGCTTTGAGCATGGGGTTGGACTAGATGACCTCCTGTGGTCCCTTCCAACCCTGATATTCTATAGCAGTGAAGACAGAAAGAAGTAAGGCTTATATCATTCTTCTAGATTTTCCTCTTTTACATGTGAATTTTAGCCCACTACAGAGTTAAATACTGTTAGGAATTGCTAGAACCAAACATAATGTAGGACCTGATTCACCTCTCATTTACAGTTGTAAATCCAAAGAAACTCCACTCAACTACAGCAGTGTAAAACAGGTGTAAGTGAGAGCAGAATCAGATCCTATTAAGCTTCCCCAACAGCCCTTCTGATTCATTTCAGTTGTAATCAGTAATAATTGTGATGCTTCAGAAATGGGCTTCTCATAAGCAGAGTGCATTAATTGTGCCATTTTTTCCTGCCAGTTTGGTCAATTAGGCAAGTGATTATTACAGCCAAATTTTCAACAATGCTCAGGACCCACATTTGGGGCCAGATTTTCAGAAGAGTTCAGCTCTCACTTATGCACCAAAACAAGTGTCCAGATTTTAAAAATAACCTAGCACATTGGGCTCTTGAAAATCTGGCCACTATTGTCTCAAAGAGAAGTGATGGATGCTGAGTCCTTTTGAGAATCTGGCCCTTATTCTGGTACCAAAAAGGGAATTGAGGGCTTTTGAAACTCTGTCTTCAAATGCAGGTGCTGAATACTTGAATATCTGGCCCTGAACTTTTTTGAAAATCTGGCCGAAAACACTAAATTCATTTGACTTGTGTTGTGACCAAAACAGAGTTCAGCTATGTTCTGTACAGGTAAAAGAGGAGCAAATTCATCACTTTACCGTGCAGCTACCTCAACCCAATCTCCTTTTCCTTACAAACCAGGAATAACAATACCTTAGTCAAGTCTGAGATGGAAGTAAATGACACGTGCTTAGTGATTTCTAAGACATATTTCTGTTCAAAATTGGTATTGAAATATGTGACTAAACCCTTTCATAATCAACTCACCTATTCAAGTGAAAGCTCTATTTATTTATTACAGGTTTCAGAGTAGCAGCCGTGTTAGTCTGTATTCGCAAAAAGAAAAGGAGTATTTGTGGCACCTTAGAGACTAACCAATTTATTTGAGCATAAGCTTTCGTGAGCTACAGCTCACATCATCGGATGCATTCAGTGGAAAATACAGTGAGGAGATTTATATACACACAGAACATGAAAAAATGGGTGTTTATCATGCACACTGTAAGGAGAGTGATCACTTAAGATCATCTATTACCAGCAGGAGAGTGGAGGAGGGGGCGGGCGGGGGGGAAGAAAACCCTTTGTAGTGATAATCAAGATGGGCCATTTCCAGCAGTTAACAAGAACGTCTGAGGAACAGTGGGGGTGGGGGTGGGGAATAAACAAGGGGAAATAGTTTTATTTTGTGTAATGACTCAACCACTCCCAGTCTCTATTCAAGCCTAAGTTAATTGTATCCAATTTGCAAATTAATTCCAATTCAGCAGTCTCTCGTTGGAGTCTGTTTTTGAAGTCTTTTTGTTGAAGAATTGCCACTTTTAGGTCAGAAATCGAGTGACCAGAGAGATTGAAGTGTTCTCCGACTGGTTTATGAATGTTATAATTCTTGACATCTGATTTGTGTTCATTTATTCTTTTACGTAGAGACTGTCCAGTTTGACCAATGTACATGGCAGAGGGGCATTGCTGGCACATGATAATAATTCCACAGGACATTTAATCTGGGGCACTTATTTAGGGACTACTTTGCTATGTACCTTGAGAAAATCAATGGGATAATAATACAAAGCAAGAGATGCTTCTATAAATTGCAGATACAAATTCCAGGGCTTGTATCTGGAAAGATTCAATATATGAAGGGTGAGATGACATCATTGACAAAATGTATTCAGGATGGATTTAATACCTTATTTTGATTTTTAAAAAATGAATTAGATCGGATACCTTTTTAAAACCACATACTTTTAGGTGTCCTTTATAAAGCTATCATTTAATACCAATATCTTGAATATTTATTGCTATGCATTCTGGATTCATCTCAAAACTATCCTGGTCTACGCAGTAAGGATACATCTAGATCACTCAGTTTGTTGTAGCTTTTGCACCACTATGTGATGATAAACATGCAGTGAAAACCATTTCCACTGATAGTACAATCTATAGTATACCAGCAATGAACCAGTTGGATTTATTCACCAGAACTCATTTTCATTTCTGCTTTCACAAATGAAAAGGCACTAAACCTGTCAGAATGGCAGTGGGGGAAACGACATTGAATAGTAAAAGAGCTAGCTCAGTGGTATGCTTTTCCTTACCCATGATACTGGAGATGTTCCCTCTGCCTGAGCTCCATGGAGTGGGACTCCATGCAGATCCAGAGCTAGGAAACGAGGCAGCCAGGGAGCAGAAGTTCCACATGATGTGATTCCTTATAGACCTTAGAGATATCTGATTTGGTAGCTAATGCTTCACATACGCTGCAGGCAGTTGCTATATGTATATCCAAGAAGTAGTTAAAATATGCTCCATGCATTAACAATTCCCCCAAGGTCTCATTCTTGGCTGCTACTGCGTAGCCACGGAGATGGCAGATATAGCGGCATGACTAGGGGCATAGGCAGCTGTGGGGAAGGCATGGGTCATCAGAGATTACATGAAGTCCATGTGTTTCCCAGGACATCCACTAGTTTGGCAATATGAACCCCTGGCACTTTCTGTGGGAGATGAGAACAATCTTATCCCTGACAGGACAGGAATGGAACTGTGATTTGGATGTCTGAGTTTGCCACTCTATGCAGGTTTTTCCACCATAAGGCCGAATCTGGCCCGTGACCACCATCGTGGCTTCACAGTGAAGCTTGTTATATACAAACAAGGACATTATTCCTGCATTCCTTGTATGCCTGAATCTCCCTTGACTTCAAGAAACGCAGGATCAGGTCCTCATGGAAAACTGCTACCATTAAAATCCTCGATAGAAATTAGACACAGCTCAGATCAGGTGAGTTCTCTATGTATCAGTTGTGGTTTCCAGTGGCGAAATATTAAAATACACTGGAAAAAACTAAAAACTGAAACCAAAACCAACCAATTTGGCTCTAGGTACAATCACACACATCCCATAATGTAACTGTTTTAAGTCCTTGACTCCCTTTAGTTGTTTGAAGCAGACAAATTTTATTTTATTTTGGAGCCAGAATTGAATAAGCAGAACCTGGCCTACACCATCTGCCTTTTAGAGTTGCTACCCATTAACTTTGAAAGGCTGGCTGTTTTGCGTATAAATGTCTGTCTGGTTTTTAATATAAACCAGATGGGGAAAGTACCTTTTTGTTCAATTTCTGTTACATTGTCTTTGAATTAAGAATTGAAAAGCACTTTAAAAAAGTATTGAAAAGCTGGAGCTTCTGTATCCTTTAGCTACTATTTTGTTAGTTCTTCCATAGTGCTCCCTAGCAGAGACCTGGATAGCAACAATATCTCATTTTTCTTCTCTGTTAAGTGATGCAAGCACAATAGTGTCAGAAAGCTGGGCTAAAGGAAGGTTCTCAAACCTTCTATACAGATCCTAATATCACCTGCTTTTAAAGGACACACCTAAAAGTAGCTTGTAACTTTTTAAAGCAATGAGTGTAGACATACCGTATATATTAGTCTAAGCACCTGTACACACACATAATACATACATGGACCACTCGGTAAAGTCACATGCATACTTTTTCTATTTATATTAGCTGTCTTAGATTTATATTAATGATTTAAATGTAAGCTTTATACACTATCAAATATCACCACTGCTCTAAAAACATGTCTGAAATCTTGTGCCACCCAGTGTTAACTGATTAACGGGTATCCTTAAATAGTTACCCATTTCCACAATGTGTTGAATGGTAACAATGCATGAAAAACAGTGGTGTCTACCTGAGTGATGTCCATTCCAGAGTCACAGCTCAGTGGCTGTGTTGATGTAAGACCATTTGAACCTATTACAGTTGTAATCACACCACTTCCATCAATCTTCCGAATCATGGTACCATCAACAAAGTAAATGAATCCATACTTATCCACAGTGATACCTGTTGGTAGAGTAAAGAAAGCATTAATATTGGTACTCAAACTATTTCCTCATCTGTGTTAATTCCAATTCCTCAGATTACGGTAATCAGATTTTGAAAAAATACATTTTACTTTCCACAAAATAATATAACATTTTCATTCCAGATGTCAGCCTTCCTTACACAAACCCCACTCCAAAGGGTCCTCATACAGAGCTCTGAGTGTCCTTGACATACATTAAAAAACAGAAGAATATAGGGGATACAGAATAGAAATAGACCAGAACAGCAGCACTTCTTCCTACCACACATATACCTAGATTTATGATCTTTATCATTTGTCTTCAATTCACTCACTTTGGACAATTATAATTTATTGTGTGTATTATAGGGGCACTTGGCAGCCCCAGTCAAGGTCATGACCCCAGTTGTTCTAGGTGCGGTATATACACAAAGTAGGAGACAATTCCTGCCTTGAAATCTTACAATCTAAACAGACAAGACAGACAAAGGGTGAGAGAAAAGCAGCATTATTAGCCCCATTTAACAGATGGGGACCTGAGGCATAGAGATTCTTTCACAAGATCACAGAAAGCTCTGTGGCAGAGCTGGGAATTGAACCCAGATGTACTCAGTCCTAATCCATCACATTTTTCACACAACCATCCTTTCTTCAAAGGCAATGTCTCAGGGTTTCCAATGCGGTAAGAAATATAAGCTGTTTTTTTACTGAAAATGTTAAAACGGTCACAAAAAGCACTTCTAATCATATCACTTCTAATCTTATCTGAGTTGGGAAATCCCTTTCTCCTAAAAATCTCAATATTTTGTTTAAACAATTTCTTACTTTTAACCTTACTATAACTTTTTGCATCTATTCTACACATTCAAGACATTTTTAACAATGAATTTATTTCATGCTACATGGGAAGGAAAGTCTGAAGATTTGAACAGATGAGTCAGACAGTGGTTTAAATGCCTCATGATTTTGTCCTCTGAATTTTGCATGACTCAAGGTTGTCTGGGTGGGATCCACTAAGAGACTTAGGCTGAGCGTCACATTGCCTAACTTTTAGGTGCTTAAAAAAATCACAGGAACAACACTGCAATCCATAAAGACTAGTTAGGTGTCTAGGCTCTCTATACATGCAATGGGAAGAGATGGGCTGTCATAAATATAAAGGGAAGGGTAAACACCTTTAAGTCCCTCCTGGCCAGAAGAAAAACCCTTTCACCTGTAAAGGGTTAAGAAGCTAAGATAACCTCGCTGGCACCTGACCAAAATGACCAATGAGGAGACAAGATACTTTCAAAGCTGGGGCGGGAGGGGGAAACAAAGGGTCCTCTTTGTCTGTGTCATGCTTTTGCCAGGACCAGAGTAGGAATGCAGGTCAGAACTCCTGTAAAGAGTTAGTAAGCAATCTAGTTAGATATGCGTTAGATTCTGTTTTGTTTAAATGGCTGATAAAATAAGTTGTGCTGAATGGGATGTATAATCCTGTTTTTGTGTCTTTTTGTAACTTAACGGTTTTGCCTAGAGGGATTCTCTATGTTTTGAATCTGACTACTCTGTAAGGTATTTCTCTTCCTGATTTTACAGAGGTTTTTCTTTCACTTTTTCTTTAATTAAAATTCTCTTTTAAGAACCTGATTGCTTTTTCATTGTTCTTAAGATCCAAGGGTTTGGGTGAGGATTTTTATCAAGCCTTCACCAGGAAAGGGGGTGTAGTGCTTGGGGGGATATTTTTTTGGGGGGAGACATTTCCAAGTGGGCACTTCCCCTGTTATTTTTGTTGGACACTTTGGTGGTGGCAGCATAAGGTAAAGGTAAAACATAAGCAAAAGGTAAAACGGTTTGTACCTTGGGGAAGTTTTAACCTAAGCTGGTAAGAATAAGCTTAGGGGGTCTTTCATGCAGGTCCCCACATCTGTACCCTAGAGTTCAGAGTGGGGAAGGAACCTTGACATGGGCACCTAAGAAAGCTATCCGCAAAGGCCAGCATATTGGGCTGAGAGTTGTCTAAGCAACCCATGAGAGATGCTTGATAAGAGGGGTGTACCTAAATCTGGGACTCAGGGAGACACATAGGTCTGCTGGTGATCCAGGAACAGAAACCCACCACCTGAAGTCAGGCAGCCATTGGCACCTAAGGCATTTCTTGTGGGAATGAGTTAGGTGCCTGCCTCGCTCCACACAAAACAGTGGCAGCAGGAGCTGGTGCTTTTAGACCAATGATTAGAGCACTCATTGGGGAGCCCCAGGTTCTGCCCCCTCCCCAGGGGGAGAAAGGATTTAAACAGGGGTCTCCGACCTCTCAGGGTGCTCTAACCACTGAGCTATGGGATATTCTGATGTGGGGCTCCTCAGTCTCTCCTGCTGAAGCTCTGCTAATGCGGATTAAGTAATGAAAGAGTGATTGGCGCAGGGGAACTGGACCTGGGGCATCCCACCTCTCTCTCTCTCTCTGACCCAATGACTGTTTCATTGTGAATAAATACTTAACGAGTCATTGGGCCAAAGAGAGAGACTCTATAGGTCAGCAGTATAGGGGGGTGGGAGACTTGGGTCCAGCCTCTCTGCTCCAATTGAGCCTTCATTATTTAGCCACAGTGGAACAACTTCAACAGGAGAGACTGAGGGAGCCCCATAAAAAAATATCCCAGGTTCAAGGATTAAAGCACCCCCCTGAGAGATGGGAGACCCCTGTTCAAATTCTTTCTCCTCCTCTGACAGAGGGGGATTGGGGGAGAACTGAATCTGGATTTCCCACATCCCAAGAAAGTGCTCTAGCCACTGGGTTAAAAATGATAAAGTTGGCAACCACTTCCTCCAGCTGGATTTTTAGGCAATCCAATTTGGTAGGTGGCCTCTGAGCATGCCTAAAAGATCAGGCCCTGCACGTGATTTAGACAGCCAAATGCCTTTCTTACCCCAGTTTGTGATTCACTCTGGAGCTTAGAGTGGCAGGGGACAGAGGCATCTGGGCATCTAGAGGGAGGCAGTAGAGCACATGCTCAGAGGCAGAAACATAGGCACCTATGGACATTTTACCCTGAAAATTTAGGCGCAGAATCTGGGCTGCAGGGAGGCGCTGGTCTCTGCTAGTGATCCATGAACTAGGGGAAGACAGGTGTTCCTCTGCCTAATTCCCCTGTGGGGCCCAATTCAGTAAGCGTGGTCAGAGACCACTTAATACCACACAGCAGGGAAAGTGGCTCTCCCTTTTAACCTTTAGCACAGTGGTTAGCATACTCACCTGGGATGTAGCAGGCCGGCAGTTCAAGTCTCCTTGGGAATGCTCTACCCACTAGGTTATGGAGTATACTGATGTGGGTCTGAGCCCTCATTCTCTCCTATTAAAGTTGTTCCACTTTAATTAAATAATTGAACAATGAAATATTAATTGGTCCAGAGAAAGGATGAGAAGCCTAACCATTGGAATAAAGGTTATAAAGGAGGTCCTCCTCCTGCACATTGAGTCAGGTGAAGCATGCCTACCAGATCGGGCCCTGCATGTGACTTAGGCAGACAAACACTGGAGCTAGGCAGGACACCTAGAGTGAGACAGTAGTGCTCTTGGCCAGAGCAGGAACAAAATTGCCTACAGAACTTTTACTGCAAAATCTTAAGCACTGACTTGAGATGCCTATAGGGTTCAGCAGCAGCTGAGGGGGAATTGGTGCATCACAAGTGACACCTAAAACTGGGACTTAGGCACCTAAGTCCTTTGTGGATTCAGGACTGAGGACATACATTGAAGACAAGAGGGTTGCACTTGGTGCCAATGAGGGAAGACTTAAGCCTTCATAAGCTTTTTTATTAATGAAAATGCACAAGAAGGATATTCAGATGCTGGTAGTTAAAGCATGTTTTTACGAGCTAGCTGACCAGCTCTGCTGTGGAGTCACTGAAGACAATAAGGGAGCCACTTTTCAAAGCAGAACCGAACATTAGGTTCTTTTAAACGAAAATTTACTTTAGTGTAAAACTGAAGTGAGTTCAATTTTGGGCCCCTTATGCTTTGGGCCACCAAAGACTGTAATCAGGGCAAATCCCCAGGGTTGTCTGAGAATGAATTCACCCTGGTGCACCACTTAGCCCCACATAAGCCTTCAAAACACTGATGAAGGAGGACATAAGTGGTGTATAGATCTTGTGCCAGCCCTTTGCACCGGGGTGTATCTCGCCTTGACTGAATGTTACCATCTGAGTTATAACAATCCACGTAATCTAGGCCTAGCGATTATCATTACCATGAAGCATCAGGGTGAAGGTTGACACCCAACTTATTCAGCCTATGGATATATTTTTTTAAGATATTGAGAAAAATGGAAAGGCCACTACAGCATGAGCCGTGCTTCCCCCGCTAAACAGCCTTGAGTTTTAACAACCTCTTTCAAACAAGAAAGAAATCTAGTCACAATTAAAGTGTGTTTCCTTTGGGAGTTCATTCGAACCTATAAAAAACAAAGGCAGGATATGCAAAGTAAATTGCAAAATCTCTTTTGATCTGTAACGATGAGCTGCAGCTCTCCCCCCCTACTCCTCCCAGTCTGGATATTAATGACTATATAACAAAGTAATTAACATGCAAATTTGACAACCTCTCTCCACATATCATTCCCAAGGGAATACAGATGCAAACAAACAAACAAAATTACACACTGGTAAGTTCCTATCTTTGGTGACAAAGTAATAACATTTTTTGATTGGGTTTTCCAACCAAAATCCACTAAGGGCCAAATTCTGACCCATAATTATGTGTTGGGAGGGTTTGATTGGTATTTACTCCTCCATAAAGTAGCTTTAGAACAGCTCAACCAATTCTGAGGATAGATTAGCTGGGTATGGAGAGGAAATGGGAAGTTGTTTTGAGCCCACTCCATAATAAGGACCAGTAGAACAGCTTTGGGGCAGGAAATGAAGTTCTCCTCTTCCACTCCCACACTTTGCAGGTCCCATACTTGGACTGTTGTCATAAGGGACATCTGCCTGGAGAGAGGCAAACTGGAGCAGGGATACCTAACCAATAAAAATCACATAAAACCCTAGTCTAGAGGGCTTGGGGAGTATCGCAAGGAGGCTGTTCTGTGTATGTGTGTGGTTTTTGTTTTTTTCCAGGAGTGAGAAGGGACTGCTGGTGAAGGGTGGGGACAGTAGTTTCTCTAACCCCTGCATCTACTAGGGAGATTATCCACTCACCCCCTTTCCATGAGGATCCCATCTTCTTTTTACTTTAAAAATACATACTGCACTGTTACTGCCACCAGGGCTAGAACTTGGGCTATCAAGAGGGCATAAGGAGTATCACAAGCAGACATTTTTACATGCCCTTAAGGATGATTCTGCATGCAGGAAGTTTTTTTCAGTCCCTATCTATGCTCCATTTCAGAGCCATCAGTTGTAAGTGAGATTTTGGGTATTTGTCCCCTGCTAATAGTCAGGTGAAAGGAACTGCCTCTGTGGAGTCAGGTCGGCTCTGCACATGTGTATCACCTCCTTGATCTTATTTCTGGAAGTTCAAGTGTCTTGGACTCTGACCTTTGCAAGAGGAATTATGCAGCTTCATAACATGGTAGAGGGATATGCTGGATTATTAGCTCATCTGGGTTGGACAGCTCTGGGCAGGCTCCATGCCATAGATAATGCAATGCCAGTATCCAGCAGTAGGACAGGTGCATTTTCAGTTATGTGCTATTTTTCCATGAGACCAGCTGGTTGTATCGGCTATGTGGTATGCATTAGATAACAGTCCAAAATTATACATCAGTGAAAGAATAGAGCTTGTCAACTGTGTAGCTGAGAGTGGATTTCAAATATGGGCTGAATAAGAAAACCACAGAATCCATAATGCTGGGAATACACTCCCATCTACAGTTGTCAACAGAAATGTGGTCTCTGTTTACATGGAGTAAGTGGATACAGCATAGATCTGGACAATGTCTCCAGTACTTCACTCATACTATGTGAATTCCTAATACTGCTGAAAAAATTACTCCATTGGTACTCTCTCCAATTAGCACACTGCACACTCTTTAGTGATGATATAGTGAGTATCTTAAAATAAGGAAATTCATCTATTATCCCTCAAAGATAAACCAATTGGCTTAGGAAGGCTTTAGAAATGGATTTGGAATATACTGCATCATCAGCCTAGAATACAGTAACATGGAAAATAGAAGGCATAAGTGGAGGATGGTAATTTTGGGTGTATTTGTTAAAGTCAATGTGCCAGATCCTCAGCTGGCATGAACGGATGCACAGATGTGGACTTCAGTGTAGGTACACCAATTTATACCAAGGGAAGATCCAGTCCAAGACCTAGGCAGTAATACTGAGATGGAAAAAAAATGTGAGTACTGAATATGAGAGGAAAGTGTCTCAAAATATGGGAAATGTTGTTCAAGGTCACAATACTCTTACCAAGGTCAAAACTGCACAACACACACATCCCTATCGTGTAACTCAGACCAATCACAGGTGGAGTCCAATTTGCATACCTGACTTTTCTGATATCATCTGCACCTTTTCATTCAGGAATCTCTGTGCATATCCTTATCTGCAATAATCCATATTTCTTTCATATTTTCCTCCCTAACATCAAGCTAGCCAACTCTTCCACAAGTACCAGCTTCATTTTCAACAGAGGTTTAGTATAATTGACAATACATATAATGTACTCAGTCCAGGTTTATTCCTTTACACAGCAAAAAGAACCAATTCCTTATCTCAGTTGTAATTTATACTAAGGTAACATATAAGGCCATGTCTACATTTACCAGTAGATCAGCACTGCTGTGCTCAATGCAGCCGTGTTGATTTAGTGGGTCTGGTGAAGACCCGCTAAGTCCATGGCAGAGCGCTCTCCCATCGTCTCCAGTACTCCAGCTCCCTGATAAGAGGAAGGTAAGTCAGCGGGAAAGCACCTCCCGTCGACACAGTGCGGTGTAGACACCGTGGTAAGTCGACCTAAGCTACTTTGACTTCAGTTACGTTATTTACATAAGCCGAATCCTGCTCAGATGCTGATATGATAGACCAATTTTTCTTTTATTTCTTGTTGATAAACACCTGGTAGATACTGCATACATTGACAAGGTGCAATAGATAATGGAAAAATAGGAAACAGGAAAATAAAGATGAATATCTAAATATTTCCAGTGCATTCATTATTAGATACTGGATTCACTGGAAACTCCAGTAGCTGCCTTTTGCATGACATTTCATTTATCTGCACTACAAAAACATACCTCTAACCCTTTTATGAGATAGCGTGTGATGCAACACAGGACCAAGTACCATTAACTGTTGTTCAGAGAGGAAGTGAGAGAAGGAACTGATGTGTTAAAATGCTCTAACTGCAAACAGAAATCTTTCCCACATCCAAGTTCAGAGTGAAAAAAGGCTAATTTCAGGCATTTCATTTCACAGCAAAAGTAAAATTTTATCTGTATAACCCTTAAGTCTGTGGAAGACATACTCACGTCCGCTCTGCTCTCCCTGTGCAGCTGCAGCCATACACAGGGGTTGTAAACAGCTTTCAAATGGCTGAAAGAATTCCCTGAACATAGGGACTGCATTTGGCTGTTGTAGGTGGCCGTACACTGGTTACCTCACAAGCTGCAATGCAGGGGTCATGCCAGGGTGGAGACAGGGTAGGAGGACAATCTTAGCTGATGCAAGCCTTTTCTGAATCAAGGCCTAAGTGCTTATGTGTAAAATTTGGTTTTTTGCATGTGTGACAATGTGTAGCTGGGAAGAGGGGCCACCATAGCAATTGTCTCCCTAATACGTTTGCTCACAGTGGGGCACCAGTCATTCTGAGAAACACCAGCCTTTGCAGGCAGAATGGAAGAGAAGATTTAAGGACTTTTGTAAGTCTCTGCTTAACCTATAGGCCAAGGGTGGGCAAACTTTTTGGCCCGAGGGCAACATCAGGGTTGTGAATCTGTATGAAGGGCCGGATAGGGAAGGCTGTGCCTCCCCAAACAACCTGGCCCCCAGCCACTTCCCGCCCCCGACTGCTCCCCTCAGAACTCCCGACCCATCCACACACCCCCTGCTCCTTGTCCCCTGACTGCCCCCTCCTGGGACTTTCCACCCCTAACCGGCCCCCGGGACCCCACTCCCTACCCAACCCCCCTGCTCTCTGTCCCCTGACTGCCCCGACCCCTATCCACGCCCCTGTCCCCTGACAGGCCCCCTGGGACTCTCATGCCTATCCAAACCCCCCACCCCCCATTCCCCGCCCCCTGACCGCCCAGCAAAACTTTTACCATTGTGGAAGATCCTGAAAGTTACTCTGCAAAGTTGGACCTCTTCACTGGCATGGAACCCCATGTAAGTCAGTGAGGCTGGCTCGAAGAGGCAGCAGAAGTCACCCCATGCAGAGCATCTTGCTCAACTATTAGGTATTTTTAAAAAAGTCTGAAAGGAGAGGACCCTCCTTCCCCCACAATGGTTTTATTCCTACAGGAAAACGACTAAGTATTTTATGGAATGATGTCTGAACTTCTTGTAAAGTCTATTAGTTGTTTCACCAGATCCTAGCTAATGCTTAATTTCTTGCACTGTTCATTGCTAAAGTGACATGAGTAATAATGGCAAGAAGGTAAACAAAAAAGTAAGGTATACCATTGTATTGTGAATGTAAAGTTTATAGAAATAGTCAAATTGCCTACTAGAAATATCAAAGCAATATTGGATCTGACTCTCCTCTCAGACCATTATTACACCAGTGTAATCCCATTGTCTTCAGTGGAGTTATTCTCAGTTATCACAGTTTAAGTGATACAGGAATCAGAGCTCTGTGTCTTTAAGAATGAATTGGATAACAAGAATAGTCAATCTTATAAAAGTTTAAATCCTATCTTCTCCAATTTTAGTTTACTAGGAAGTGTCCTGAGGTCCTTACTCAGACAAATTCCCAGTGGAGTTGGTAGAAGTCTGCCAGAGTACGGAGCAGGTAAGACCTGGTTAAGGATTTGGCCCTATGTCTTGAATGCGTTCAATCTTCAGGCCTACTTTCATAAGCATTTCATTTTATTGAAACGTTAGCTTTTAGTGAAAAAAGAAATAAGAGCAACTGTTTTAAGCAACCATATTTAGGACCAAATTTTGCACGTGGACACACATGAGTAACTCTTGTTGACTTCCACTTCCAGTGGACTCAGGCACATGTATCTGAGTGCCAAATCTGACCCAAAGTAAAGATCTGTTTAATCATTTTAATCAGTCATGGTGTGAAATGAAAATAAATATGAATTTACTGCTACTATTACACAATATATAAGCTACAGATGGTATAGTTTTAAAAAGTTTTCCTACACAGAATAAGGTTGCCCTCTTATAACTTAAATGTTTCTAACAGAAAATATCTATCTACCTTGTCCAGTTACTCTGTTTTGCACATAAATGCACTGATTAGACAGATAATTGGTCATATGCAAGCACAATTACCAGAGATGTGTTTTCAACTGTGGAAACTGCATGTGAATATTATGCATATGCATTTTCGTGCATACAGTTCTAAGAATGAGGCTTTGCAGCCTCTGGGGAATCAAGCTAACATTTATTTAATCCACATTTTCCCCATGTAATAGTGAAAATTCAATGCAGCAAATTAGTTCCACTATGAAGCCATTTTCTTGTTTCTGTCACGCTCTAGCCAGCTACTCTACATATATTGTTATTTTGGTGAATACATTATTCTGGTGGACTAGAACTAGAACAAGTAATGGCGGTGAGAACAACATAGTACACCCTTCCAGAGCGTTTACTTTATACTTTTTGCACATTTTAGAACTTTGCAAATAAGTATTTTACTTTGAATAAAAATTTCTAATTAAACTTCTGAAGAATTTGTACATGAAAACATCTTGAAGTCCTGGAGAGGACTGATAAAAGAAAGTATGTTACCTTCTGTTCAAGAGAGACTGAATTTAGAAGGAACTTGCTATTCTCATAAAACTTTTAATAGGAAGAAGTGAATCAAATTGGTTAATTACCAATTTATGGTTGGTAAAAGGGCAAATTACATGCCATCCATTTCTAAACTTCTAAATGTCTCTGGTGCTGTTAATTAAAGCTGCCATCTAGAAACTACTAAAGCAATTTTATGCAATTAGTTATTTATAGGTTACCATAATACTCCACTCAAAATATGATTCAAGTGATTTGCAGTCTCTTGCTTTGTGATCTCTGTCATCTTTTCACTTTTAAAGTGTTAGACGCAAAGTGCTCAACTATGCTTTATTAGCTGGAACACTTCTTTCAGTCCTTGGACATGAATGTTGTTGCTCTTTCAACAGATGCATTTAAAGGAAGAGATGAAAGAACAAAATGTAAAGTGCCAATTCTGGAAGTAACGAAAATTTCTTATCTCCAACTTGAGCTGTAATAATCATACTCAGATTTACTCTGGCAACCAGAAAAACGAGTATCTATTTCTCTTGCACTGAAATTAGGACAGGATTAGACTTGGGAAAACTTGCTTTTCAAGTAAGATCAAATAAAAAAACTCCACATGTTCGCCACGTTCCTGAAATGGAGATACTGGAAAATGAATGGAGAAGAAAAACGTAACTTAAGAACATAAGAACACATAAGAGCGTCTGCCTTGAACAGTGTGCTGATGCATATGGGCACCCCAGGCTATCAGCGAGGCATCTGTGGTGATTACTATTGATGGAGGTTCCTGTTGGAACAGTATGCCCATGCAAACATTTTCTGGTTTTGTCCACCAGTGTAGTGAGTCCAGGACATGAGGTGGTACTGTGAGTCGTTTGTGCAGGCGGTGCTTGCTGGGTATGTATACCGTGCTCAGCCAGCCCTATAGGCAGCGCATATGTAGTCTTGTGTGTCGCACCACGAACGTCGTGGCTGCCATGTGTCCTAGAAGTTGCAGGATAGTACGAGTCAGTATTTGGGGGCTGACTTGTACCTTCAAGATGAGGTTTGTTAGGGTTGTGAATCTGATCAGTGGTAGGGATGCCTTGGCTTCTGTGGCATCGAGATGTGTCCCAATAAAGTCCAGTTGTTGGACTGAGATTAAAATGGATTTTCATTTGTTTCTCTGTAATTCTAGATCCCTGAATAGTGCAAAAGTGGTTTGGACTGTGTCCATTTTCTGCTGCAAAATCCTACCTCAGCGCTGCATTGTGGCGCAGCGGTGACCCTGGCCATCTGACAGCTATGGTAGCAGGGCGAATGCCCTGGTAGGTCTAACCATGCTACACAGGTGTTGGACTATCCAATCCAGGGAGGGGGATTGCTCTCTCGGAGGAAAGAGCGCTTTTCCTTCTCTTTAGAGGTTGAAGGCTAGCTAAGCTTGAGGAGGTACACATGCCTGCCCACCTAGCCAGTGGGATGGCTTGACGTTAATGGCTAAAACAACAAGAGTAAATGGGTCTTAGTTCCCTGCGCATCATGGAACCGTTCTACGGTGGCGGAGCGGAAACTGAGTGACAAGAGGTTGTTAAAAATGTCAGGTGCTAGGTCAACATGGAAAAGGACAACCCTCGCTGTGTGTACTTACAATTGTAGGTTGCTGGTGAGGGAGGAAACATTAAACCATCTGATGGAGGAGAAGAAAATGACAAGATGCGATATCCTCGGTGTCTGCGAAACCCAGCGAAAGAAGGAGTTGGAAGTCAACTGGAAGGATGGAAGCGCTGTGATGCTCGGAAAGGGAGATGGTGCTAGAAATGTTGGAGGAGTCGGCTTTATCATCGATAAGGATTGGTCTTTGAAAGTCATATCATGCCAGCTAATATCATCACGTATTGGTGTGCTGCATCTTCAGATGGAGTCAAAAGCTACCCTCAAGATCATCCAGGCCTACGCTCCCACAAGTGCAAGTGAGGTCGAAGAAGTGGAAGAATTCTTCTGAGAGCTCGAAAGAGCCCTCGCGCAAAAGTCCACTTACACTGTCATGATGGGAGACTTCAATGCCAAGGTTGGGTGAGGGAAAGCTGGTGAAAAGTTCATAGGGAGATACTGCAGCAGTGAAAGGAATGAAAGAGGAGAAAGGCTGGTAGTGATGGAAGAAGTGAAAGAACTGTACATGGCAAACACGTGGTACAAAAAGAAGACCGGAAGAAGCGGATGTGGATCGCGCCAAATGAAGAGCAAGAATGAAATCGACTATATTTTAGTCAATAAAAGGCGCATCGTTCAAGACGTTTCTGTGGTGCAGCCTTTCAACACCGGCAGTGACCATCGCCTGCTTAGAGCGAAGTTGATTTTCGATGAAGCGGTGGAAAAGAAGGCATTACAGATAGGAAACAGGAAACAGCAGGCGAAGACATTCGATGAAGCAAAGCTGAAGAAAGCGATTTCTGGGTTTGACTGGAGCCAGACGGAAAAGTGTGATGAGGACTACAGTATCTTTGCTGACAAGCTGAGACGTTGCATAAAAGCAGCTGAAATTGAAAAGCTGAAGAAGGCGAAGGGAAGAATCTCGAATGAAATGAAAAGCTTGTTGGAGAAGTGGAGAAACATGAAAAGGAGCTCGGATAACAACCTTGAGTACTCCATTCTGTGCAAACTTATATGGCGAAAACTGACGGACGACTTTGAGAACTTCTGGAAAGAAAAGCTCCTCAAAACAGCTGAATCACGCAAGAGCCTCAGGACATGCAAGCGGGAATTGATGCAGTACAGATTGAGCGTAACAGCATTGAAGAACAAGGATGGAGAGACCGTAATCGACAGAGCAGGGATGGAGGAGGTCTTCAAGGACTTCTATACAGAACTGTTCAAATCAAGAATCAACATCCCTGTCCCAACGCTCCAAGAGTCAGAAGAACGTGTCCCCCTCAATAATCAGCAGAGAAGTCCGAAGCGCACTACACCAAATGAAGAAGGGAAAAGCTCCAGGCAAAGATGGAATAACATCAGAAATTATTTCTGCAGGAGGCGAAAAACTTTGGAAGGCCCTCGTTTTATGATTTAGTTGATATCTTGAAGAAGGAAAAATACCATCAAGCTGGAAGGAGTCAAATACTATCTTGCTGCACAAGAAGGGCAAACAAGAAAATCTTAACTACTGCCGCATGTGCCTGCTCTCTCACATCTACAAACTCTTTACAAAGGTGATAATGAACCGACTCTTGCAGAGTCTGGATGAACAACAGCCAAGAGTGCAGGCAGGGTTTCAAAGAAATTTCAGCACAATCGACCACATATTTACCCTTAGCCAGCTCCTAAAAAGAGAGGAAATACAAACTCCTGCTGTTCATTGCTTTCGTTGACTATGAAAAGGCCTTCGATAGCTTCGAGTTTAATGCAATATTAAAGTCGCTCGCAGAGCAGGGCATTAACACGCAGTACATCAGTTTGTTGAAGGAAGTGAATACTGGATGTACAACAGACATTACTTTCCTCGAAACTCCCCTCTGCATCCCAATCGAGAAAGGCGTAAAGCAAGGAGATACGATTTCACTGAAACTATTCACCGCCTGCCTCGAAATCGTTATGAACAAGATCAATTGGAGGAGTGATGTCAACATAAACGGAGAACGATTATCCCATCTCAGATTCGCAGACGACATTGTACTAATTGCCGAAAGCACCAACCAACTGCAGAGCGTGCTATGAAGACTCGACAAGAAAAGCAGTCAGGTCAGCCTGAAAATGAACCACTGCAAAACGAAATATATGCGATCAGACGTCTTATGAAAAGCCCGAATAATGGTAACAGGAGAAGAAATCGAAGAAGTGGAACAGTACATATATTTGGGCCAAGAAGTCAATATGTGCCAAGACCTGAACAGAAAACTCTTGCGAGGATTCGGGCAGGATGGTGTGCATTTAATTCCATCAAGGACGTCCTCAAAGGAAAAATCGACAAGACCACCTGTACAAATATCTTCAATTCAACAGTGCTGCCAGCCATGCTGTATGGCAGTGAAACGTGAGCACTGACGAAGCGAGAAGAACAGCAGCTGTCGGTAGCTGAAAGGGCAATGGAACAAGCTATGTTGGGAATTTCCCTTCTGGATTGCATCCTAAATGAAATGATCAGAGAATGCAGCGGTGTGAAACATATTGTCGTGGAAAGCAGACATAACAAGATGCAATGGGCGGGCCACACAGCACGGCTCATGGACAATAGGTGGACCACAATCATTGCTGAGTGGTACCCACGAGAACAGAAAAGACCACCCGGTCAGCCTCCAAGAAGATGGGAAGATGACATTGTTAAACGTTTCGGACAAACATGGAGAAGAAAGGCAAGAGTGCGAGAAAAATGGCGGATGTGTTGTGATCGGCACAGTCTTAACGACAGCTGAAGACCGATCGATCCAGGTGATCCATTGTTTCTGGTTGAGTTGGTCCTTTGATAAGCCAATCGTCCAGGTAAGGGAAGATCATTATTCCCTGTTTCCGTAAATGTGCCACAACTACTGCTAGGGTTTTGGAGAAAACTCTTGGAGCAGTAGATAGGCTGAATGGTAGTACTCTGTACAGAGAGTGTTCGTGTCCTACTGTGAATCACAGGTATTTTCTGTGAGCGGGATGAATGGTGATATGTAAAAAAGCATCTTGGAGGTCAAGGGCTGAAAATCAGGCCCCCTGTTGCAGCGCTGGAAGAATCATGCCCAGTGTGACCATTTTGAACTTTTGGGAGTGTACGAACTTGTTGAGCTTCCTGAGGTCTAAGATAGGTCTCCAGCCCCCATTCTTCTTCTGGGTCAAGAAATAACAGGAGTAAAATCCCTCCCCACTGTATTGAGAAGGCACTTGTTCCACGGCACCTAGTTGTAGAAGATGGTTGACTTCTTTTCGTAACAAGTGCTCATGAGAAGGGTCCCTGAAGAGGGACAGGGAGGAGGGGTGGGTAGGTAGTCGGGAGGTGAAGGGGATGGTATATCCTGAACAGATTATTTCTAAAACCCATTGGTCCAATATTACTGAGGCCCAGGTGTGACAGAATGGGTGAAGGCAATGACCAAAACATGGGAACGGATTGGGCATACGCACTGCCTGGTGAAGGAGGTCGTTCAAACCCTTGACCAAATCTTTAAAATTGTGGTTTAGGAGGAGCCGATTGGGAAGTCGGCACTTGGGATTGAGGTGTTCTCTGACACTGTGAGCATTGCCATTGCCGTTGACTGTCATAAGGCCATTGTTGCTGTTGATTGTTTGAGTGGTCTCTGGTAAGGCTGGTACCTTCTTCTCTTTGCAGGTGGGGTATAAGTCCCCAGGGTGCACAGGGTTGCCTGGAAGTCCTTCATTGAGTGGAGCACCTCATCATTTTCTTCGAGAAAAGCTTTTCTCAGTCAAAGAGTAGATCTTCTACCTTTGTTTGCAGTTCTCTAGGGATGCCTGAGGCCTGCAGGCAGGATGCCCAGTGCATCACTATTGCTGTGGCTGTGGTTCTGGCTGCCATGGCTGCGATGTCTAGAAATGCTTGGAGGGCTGTTTTAGCTATGAGTTGACCCTCATTGATGATGGCCTGAAATTGTGAAATTCCTCGTCAGGGAAATCCCTTGGCCCACGCTGCTTCCCACAGCCTCCATTGGCCTGGAATGGTGAACCATGGCCAGTGGGAGCTGCGATTGGCTGAACCTACGGACGCTACAGGTAAACAAACTGGCCCGGCCCGCCAGCAGATTTCCCTGACAGACCGTGTGCCAAAAGTTGCTGATTTCTGCACTGGGCACATACTCAGGGCAATCATCCCCCCACCCCCTTGCCGCCTCAAGCCACTGCAGCTATACTGTTTTTAGCACATTATCTCAATCAGAGCTAACACAGATATGTATCTAGGTATGAAACGAGGTCCAAAGGGGGGAGGTGACAAAAGCCCACAGGTAAGCACAAGAAGGTGACTTTAACCAGAGGGCTAGATGTTGGGGATGACATGGAAAATTACAATAGGGTCATAGGAATAACAAGAGGGATGTTAGTGGAATAACATCTCAGCTCAGCATCTTAAGAGGTCTATACACAGATGCAAGGAGCATGGGGAACAAACAGAAAGAACTAGAAGTATGAGTACATCAACTAAATTATGACTTAATTAGTGTCACAGATACCTGGTGGAGTAAGTCTCATGACTGGAATATTGGTATAGCTTGTTTAGGAAGGACAGGCAGGATAAAAAAGGGAGGAGGTGTTGCATCGTACATCAAGAATATATACACTTGTTCTGATGTCCAGAAGGAGGTGAGAGCCAGACCAATTAAGGGTAAACATAAAAGGGTGACATCCTGGTATGGGTCTACTGGTATGGGTCAAATCCTGGTATGGGTCAAATCACGAAGAGGGGTGATGAGGCATTTCTAGAATAAACAACAGAAATACTCAAACACAAGACGGGATAGTAGCAGGGTCTTTAACCACCCAGACATCTGTTGGAAAAGTAATACAGCAAAACACAAAATTTCCTGTAAGTTCTTGGAATGTACTGGGAACAACTTTTTGTTTCAAAAAGTGGAGGAAGTAACCAGGACTGCCATTTTACACTTGATTCTGACCAACAGGGAGGAACTGGTAGCAAATCTGATGGCGGAAGGCAATTTGGGTGTAAAGGTTCATTTCATAATGCTAAAGACAGGAAGGAGTGAGAGCAGCAGGATAAAGACAAAGGACTTCAAAAAAGAAGACTTCAACAAACTCAGAGAACTAGTAGGTAAGGTCCCACGGGAAGAAAATCTAAGGGAAAAAGGAGTTAAGGAGACCTGGCAGTTTCACAAGGAGACAATATTAAAAGCACAACTGCAAACTCTCCTGATGTGAAGGAACAACAGGAAGAAGAGTAAGAGGCCAATTTGTCTCTATCAGAAGCATTTAAGTGACCTGAAAATCAAAAAGGAATCCTACAAAAAGTGGAAACATGGACAAATTGCTATGGAGGAATACAAAAGAATAATATAAGCATGTGGGGACAAAATCAGACAGGCTAAGGCACAAAATAAGTTACTCGTGACATAAAAGGGACATAAAAGGCCACAAGAAGAGTTTATTTAAATATATTAGGAGCAAGAGAAAGATTAAAGATAGTGGAAGAAGATGGAAGAGCTAAAAGCTGACAACATCAAGAAGGCTGAGATGTTTAATACCTATTTTGCTCCAGCCCTCACTAAAAAGATTAATTGTGACCAGATATCCAATACAATTAATATTAGCAACAAGAGGGAAGGAACAAAATCTAACATAGGGAAAGAACAAGTTATTTAAATAGGTTACTTGTATTCAAGTCAGCAGGGCCTGATGAAGTTCACACTTAAGGTACTTAAGAAATTAGCTGAAGCAATTAGTGATTATCTTTGACAATTCATGGAGGATGGATGAGGTCCCAGAAGACTGGAGAAGGGCAAACATAGTACCTATCTTTAAAAAGGGGAACGCAGATGCCAGGGAATTATAGACCAGTCAGCCTAACTTCAATACCTGGAAAGATACTGGAACAAATTATTAAACAATCATCTTGTAAACATCTAGAGGATAACGGGGTAATAAGAAATAACTAGCATGGGTTAGTCAAAAACCCATCATGCCAAACCAACCTAATATCTTTCTTTGACAAGGTTACTAGCCTAATGGATAGGGGAGAAGTAGTAAGTAAGTAGTACTATTATATTGAAATTTTGATGAACAAAGCTGAAAATGTTTCCTATTAGCTATAAAATAAAAGTTGGGAAAACTAGATCAAACCAAAGAATTGATTGTAGTGACATGCCAAGGAGCATCACTCTGAAATTTCACTATTGGCATTCATCATTCTATTTTTTCCACAAATGGACATCTAAATGTAATCACCTTCAGATAATGATGCTGAGGAAAATGGAATAGAATAGTTGGTGATATTTCTTGATTTTACTAACACTTTTGACCCAGTCCCACAAGACATTCTCATAAGCAAACTAGAGAAATGCAGTCTAGATGAAATTACTATAAGGTGGCTGCACAACTGGTTGAAAGATGGTACTCAAAAAGCAGCTATAAATGGTTTGCTGTCAGACTGGGAAGGCGTATCTAGTATCCCACAGGGGTCAGTCTTGGGTCCAGTATCAGTCAATATTTTCATTATTGACTTGGTTAGTGGAGTGGAGAGTTTGCTTATAAAATTTGAAGAGGACACCGAGCTGGGAGGGCATACAAGCACTCTGGAGGACAGGATCAAAATTCAAAATGACCTTGACAAATGAGAGAATTGGTCTGAATTCAACAAAATTAAATTCAATAAAGACAAGTGCAAAGTACGACACTTAAGCAGGAAAAATCAAATGCACAACTACAAAATGGGGAATAACTGGCTAGGTGGTAGTACCGTTGAAAAGGATCTGCGGGTTATAGTGGATCACAAATTGAAAATAAGTCAACAGTGTGATGCAGATGCAAAAAAGGCTAATATTTTAGGGCAGTGGTTCCCAAACTAGGGGAGCCGCTTTTTTCAGGAAAAGCCCCTGGCGGGCCAGGCTGGTTTGTTTACCTGCTGCGTCCGCACGTTCGGCCAATCGCAGCTCCCAGTGGCCACGGTTCGCCGTTCTCGGCCAGTGGGGGCTGCGGGAAGTGGCGCAGGCTGAGGGACATGCTGGCTGTCCTTCCCGCAGCCCCCATTGGTCTGGAGCAGCGAACCGCGGCCAGTGGGAACCTGCGGACGCGGCAGGTAAACAAACGGGCCCGGCCCACCAGGGGCTTTCCCTGAACAAGTGGGCTCCTAGTTTGGGAACCACTGTTCTAGGGTATGTTAACAGGAGTGTTGTATGCAAGACGTGCGAGATAAATGTCCCACTCTATTTGGCACGGGTGAGGCCTCAGCTAGAGAACTGTGTGCAATTCTGGGCGCCACACTTTAGGAAAAATGTGGACACACTGGAGAGAGTCTAGAGGAGTGCAACAAAAATGATAAAAGATTTAGAAAATCTGACCTATGATGAAAAAAATGGGCATGTTTAGTCTTGAGAAAAGAAGACTGACAGCAGTTCTGGTAACAGTCTTCAAATATGTTCAGGGCTGTTATGAAGAGGATTATGATCAATTGTTCTCCATATTCACTGAAGGTAGAACAAGAAGTAATGGGCTTGATCTGCAGCAAGGGAGGTTTAAATTAGATATTAGGGAAAACTTTTTAACGATAAGAGTAGTTAAGCTCTGGAATAGGCTTCCGAGGACAGTGGTGCAATTTCCATCATTCGTGGTTTTTAAGAACAGGTTGGACAAACACTTGTCAGGTGTGGTCTAGGTTTACGTGGTCCTGCTTCAGCATGGGGGGTCTAGCTTTGATGACTTCTTGAGGTCCCTTCCAGCACTACATTTCTATGATTCTACTCTTAAGCTGGAATTTACATTCTTGGAGAGATTATGGTAGCTGATGTTTTAATGAGTTTAATATAGCATTATTAATTATTTTTATTATATTATTATTATTATTAGACATGCAATTGCAGTAATGGCTGACGGTTGGGGCTCCATCATGCTAGGCACTGTACTTTTACATGGAAAATGACAGTCCATACCTCAAAGAATTTACAAACTGAAATACAAGACATAACAGGTGGTTGAGACAAAAAAACAAGGTGGGTGGGGGAACCAAGGTTATAAAAATAATAGCATGCACCTAATTCAGAGCCAATCAGGAACTGTAATCAGAATTCACTTGCCTTGCCATTATCAGGTTGCAGTTTACTCTATGCGTTTTGTTCATTTTTTTTGCTGGCTGCTCCATGACTCATGAACAGCATTTTCAGTGTCAATCAGCAGCTTATAAATCAGGTGTTAACAACAACAAAATTCATCTTCCCTTATAACTTTAACCTTGTATTTAGAAAGCCAAATATATAACTGCCATGCGAGAAATTTCCAACAACATATTTCCTCTGTAAGTAAACACCACAGAACAGCAAATTGTATTCTAATTAGATATAATCAATCGTGGCCAGCAATAATACATTGACTGGCATGTTTCCTTCTATTTTTAGATTTGATTCAGCATATTAATTAGCTGCCTGAAGATTAACATTTATTTGTATGTACCTTGCACTTACCTTCCATCATTGAAGACATGTTCAAGTCACTTTGGCTATAGCTACAATATGTTACTAAATAAGTCTTAAAACAGGGTTCATTGCTTGCCTTGGAAATAAATTTTAATTTTTTACTGATCTACAGCTTTCCCTTATTATCTCAGACAAAAAACCCCGACTTTTCCTTATTAGAGCTATTCATTAGAAGTTCGCAGGGTGCCAAGAGGAATGAACAAAGAGCAGCTCACTTAGGGCTCTGTCATGTGGGGAGCTGAGTACCCTTCATTCCAACTGACTTCAGTAGAAGTTGGAATAGAGTTGCAGGATCAAGCCCTTATGCTGCGTTTTACCGTAGTTTTAAGGCACATGCAAGTAGATTGGATTTTAGTGCTATTGGTGGTTCAAGGCTTCATGTACATCCAGTCCCTGGCAATACAATATTTACTTTGGACAAAAAGCTACATCAAATTTATTATTTTACTCAGAACAAGTGAGATGTTGATAAGGTGTAGTTAATGAGATTGGGTAAATTAGTGATTTCCAAATAAGCACTAACTGTGATGGATCTCAGTTTGAAGTACATTGATGCCTTGTGTCTTCCTTAAGGCATATGCCTAAACTTCATTAACATTATTAGAATTTACTTGCGTGCATCAAGTGACAAATTGGCCCTTCCACCCACGATGTTTGCCTGAAAGTTTAAATTTAAATTATATTATTCTACTGTATGGATGAATGATAGTTAAATAAAAACATCACCAAAATGAGGAAAGAGAATATTTCAGTTATGTCAAACACAACTAGAATTAAACTTTGTGAACTGATTATTTAGATTGACTGTGATACTGACAAAGGAAAAGTTAAGTGCCTTCAATCATGATGCATGGTGAGAGGATTATATGTCACTTTAAATCCAATTTCATATTGCCAACTTCATCTGAGTTTCACTGTAATTAAGAAAATAAAAAAAATAGATCATCACAATTAAGATAAACACTAAAAATATTGTTTCCCTACCTCTAGGACTGTTGAGTGAAGCTTCTGATGCCCTACCACCATCTCCACAGTGACTCTGATCAAATGGAAGGCACTGATCACCTGTCCCTGCCAGCACATCATAGTTCTTTGCCAAATCCTTTGTTTCGCTGAGAGATTTCACTTTGTAGACTTTCCTGGTGTTGGTATCTGACAAGTAAAGGGATTCTGACACTGGGTCCACAGCCAAGTAGTACTTGTGAGCTGGACTTGTGCTAAGACAAAAGAAGAGCAAAGTCACAAAATTAATTTGTTCATCTTTCTCCCATCTTTCAGTGGCATAAGCTTTACTTTCATGTGTGTAGTACGTGTCATTACTTTCAGCATTCAAAAACAAATTTACAACTTGCATAAAGCAGTAGGGTGCACCATAGACTATTCTTGATGAGTACAAATATCCACTTCAGATTATTTTAACCTTATTTAATCATTAAGAAAGACCATGATGTGAAATGTGGTGCATTAATTCATTCCTAGTACATTTTCAGGAACAAGGCAGAAGGCCAAGTACCATTAATGCAACTAGGCATGATTTAATGCACCATAATTCATGCACTGGATTGCCTTATTTCAATTATGAAACATTATTTTAAAATATTTATATATGCTAATTAAGCGATGAGGCTCAAATTCTAATTGGTGAACTGGGCTGCATCTCATTAGCCAATCAGATTGTTTGTTTCTCTCTGACTGCTTTGTGATCCATGTCAGTTTGGGGAAGAGGATGGCAAGTAGACAATGGGCCTAATCCTGCTAAGGTTGCAGGCATCCTACAAACACTGGTCCTGGTCAAAAGAAGCGATCAGTGTGGACAGGCTCTGAAGCCTAGTCAGAGGGTCACTGAAATCAAGGCGACTCAGTGCATGCATGATTAGGACCATCGTTAAGCAACATCTGTAGAAGTTCCAAGAACTACCAGAGACACATAATGGATTTATTACCACCAGAAACGGTTTCCTAATGTACTTCTGGGAAACAGACTGACTTATAACACAGCAATGCTCTCTTTGGAGGGGGAAGGTAATTTCTGGCCATCAACTATACTAGAATCTTTACAGAGTCACAGAGTTTAAGGCTGGAAGGGACCATCAGATCATAGTCTGATCTCCTGCACATCACAGGTCACAGAACCCCACCTAGTTACCTGTATTGAGACCAATATGCTGTATCAGACTAAAGCAGTAGTTTTCAACCTTTTTTCATTTGTGGACCCCTAAAAAATTTCAAATGGAGGTGCGGACCCCTTTGGAAACCTTAGACATAGTCTGCAGACCTCCAGAGATCTGCAGACCACAGGTTGAAAACCATTGGACTAAAATATTACAGCTCTCAGGAGACTAAACTATTGTGTTCCACAGGCACAGAACAGGAGGGAACGAGGTCCCCACAATGGCAAGGAATTGATTTGTTGACATATACCCAGATGATCTTAGTAAGCAATCCATGTCCCATACTGCAGAGGAAGGCAAAACTCGCCACAAGGTCATGACAATCTGACCTGGGGGAAAATTCCTTCCTGACCCTGAGCATGTACTAAGACCCACCAGTCAAGCAGCTGAGAAAGAGAATTCTCTCTACTGCTTCCAATGTTTCTGGAACATGCCTCAAGGCCAGTTTGTGATTTTCTGTTTCAATACACTGTATTTAAATTTCTTAATGAAATGCACTCTTTGTTAAAATATTCAACTGTCATGTAGTTTAAAGAAACACTGTGAAAAAAACACACCCTTCTTTCAGAAAAATGTTTTAGTACTATTGTTACAGTGAACACTTGAGATTAATGTAATGGATAAAGGTGAGAGAAAAGATGTGTTACTCTACTTTGTCAGTCTGTTTATTTGGTGTATTTGACAATGCTTTGTGTACAACCAGTTTCCTCTGTCTGTGTGGGTCTTTCACACAACAGGGAAGAGAAAAAAAACAATATAAAGAAAATGTAATTTAAAATCGCCATGTTTGGCAGGGATTCCAGGGCAAGTGTAGTGCCTGAAAGTACTTTTAATGTCCCCCCCGACGTTTTTTTTGTATACTGATTAGATTTAAAGTTGAGGGAGTCACTTTAAATATGAAACCTTTGACTGACTGAGGGAGGTAACTAGGTTTTATTGACCATTTATTAGATGGTCCTACATCACTGGGCAATGTTATAGATCAATGGAAAAGTATGTTATGAACTATATTGGTAATGGGTATGAACATATATATATTCTTTGCTCCATTTCTTCTAGTTTATTAGTCTATTTTGTGCTCTATGTAACTTTGTACTTTGCTGCAACTCCTCTAGTAGAGGATCAGTTAGAATATCTTATTTCCACTGGTGAAAGATTATAAAAAGCCCGTGACATAAATTTGATAGTTAGAGTCTGATCCTGCAAGGTCCTTAGAACCCTCAACTCCCACTGACATCCAAAGGAACCGAGTACTCAGCACCTCACAGGATCAGGACATAAACTCGGCTAGTATAATCCTGATCATAAGCTTTTATGAAAAGGAGAAGGTGGCCTGGAGAGAGAGATACTGACAGACTGAATAGAAGGATGTGAGATATGGAGAAAGGAAGGGGTGCTGAGAGAAGGGATTGAGGTGGGGGAAGAAGGATGAGTAAATGCTATTAATTGCTGAATTAAAGTTTGTCATTATTCTGAAGTTAACTAAAATTTTGTAAGAAAGGCCATTTCTGGTATTTGCAGCTAAAGTTCAAAAGAGACTCGGTCTGACCAAACAAAAGATTTTCCATAAAATACCAGTATGGAAAAATTTGCTAGTAGAATTCAAGATGTTAAGTAAATGTACTCTATGCATCCTGTAAAAACCACGAAGTACTAGAGGTCATTATGTACTCTCCTTTTAGATATGTTTTCTGTTATCCATGTGATTAGGTTTAATACACTGGTTATTAGAAACCTCGATGTTATCTATGCTTAAAATCTTAAATGCTAAAATGTTTGAATTTAAATATTACTACCAGAGATGGGGCAGAACCAAATACTTCTGATTATATGGGAAGTTTGGAATCATATCCAAACCTGGGACAATTTTTAATTAGCAATGTTAAAAACTGTACCAAGTAAATTAATAAAGCAAAATTAACAGTGATTCATTTCAGAACAAATTATTCCTTTCCCTTAGTTCTTTATCTTTGGCAACTGGTGAAGTGGAGGGAGAATAAACAGCTTTATTACCACATGTTAGATCCCAATTACAGAATGCTGAGAAAACAAACAGGACCATCCTGACCTCAGAGTCAAAAAAACTTTCACCCAAGAATATCAATCTTTTTTAACTGAAATGTTTTCAAGTGAAATAAACAAAATATTTCCAAAAATCAAAGTTACCCAAACCCATGGAATCACACTCCATGTACATGCCATGCACCCCACAGTGTTGTTCCACCTTTTAAAATAAACCCAATCTACATGTAATTTCCCATTGAGGAGAGGAAAGAAGAAAGAAGGAAAGGACGGCATGTGACAGATGCCAGTCACATTGTTTAATGGGCAGCTGCTCAGAGACTATGTACACAGGCACTGTATAAGAATCTGAAAAAATAGAATAGTCTCTATAAAGTGGTCATCAAAAGGAGGCAGCTGAGCACCCCCCAAAAAAAGTATCTCAAGGACAGGACACAAAATCCATCACACGAATATACCCAGCCTCCAACTTACTAGTTTTACCCACAAACCCCTCCCCTTCTGCCACCACTTAGATGAAATTGGAACCTGTCTGTATGACAAATTGCCTCTCTCCCCATGTGATATTGCTACAGAGGGGGCCCCCACGGTATAAATAAAATGGGGGAGTTTCTATAAGACAATTTTTGTGTGTAGCCCTAGAGTTTGGAATTCTCTCCCACATCAGGTCTCAAATCGCCTGAATCTTTTAACCTTCAAGGAACGTTCTGAAGTTCATCTCTTTTAGCTACTTTTTGAGAGGGAGGACAGTGCTGAGGCTGGAATTTGGAAGCCCTTTCCCCCTTGCATACCTATGCTGTCAGCAGCCAAAATTCTGGTGCTTCTGCTTCCTGAGTTCAAGTTATAAGGAGAGCTACTAAACACAGCAGCTTGGGCATAGGTGGAGGGAGTGATGGCCTTGCCTCCCCTCTGCATCAGTCAGCAGTCTGGGCTGGCATCAGGAGGAGAGCATGCTGCAACTGTTAAGGGGCTAGATCAGCATTTTTCAAACTGGGGTCTGCGAGGGTACTCCAGGGGGGTCCGCTGGCCCTGCTGATCAACTCCTCCCCCTCCAACCCAGTGCCTCCTGCATGCCGGGGAACAGCTGTATCAATTTCTTGGGGGAGGGGGCGGAAAGAGGTGGGGAAGAGGAGGGGCAAGGGTGAAGCGGGAAGAGGTGGAGTGGGGGTGGGGCCGAGTGGGAGGCTTAGTGGGTCGACAAAAAGTATGAATCAAAATGGGGTTGCTAAAATTTGAGAACCGTCGGGCTAGATTATTGCCTTTCCTTATGAGGGGAGGAGGGATATGTGGGGAGGAAAGAATGAGCCTTGAAAGGGTGGGCCACAATCACACTTATGCAGGGAGGGACTACAGCTGCAGTCCTTCTGTTAGGGAAGTACAGGGACAACTTTCCTACATACCTTGGATATACAAACCCACCTCAAAATGGGTGAGAAGGAGGCAGGGCCACAGTCCTGCTCTCCCTCTGCATGAATTTGAAGAGCTAGCTGAGCATCCTCAGGCAGGGTGTAGCATGAGACCTTCCCCAGTGCTTTGGGGAATTCCAGGAGCTCACTCTGTGGTAGTCTGACTCCAAACTGCAGTTTACTCAGGCTGTCCCAGAGGGGATAGTTAGTGGTTGCGCCTGCTTGTGCTCTCTAGCAGTCTGGAAGCATTCGGCATTCCTGTGCCCTCCCTAGGAAGAAAGCCTAGTTTCCACCCACACCCGTTCCTAACGTAAATTGGCTGTGGCTTTTAAAGCCACAATAAAGCTGTGTACAGTAAGGACTGTAAACAGACTTTCCATAACCTCATTGCCTGTATTATCTCCAAGTGATGCCCTTCAATTTACCACAAATCACTTCACTTAAGGTAGTCAGAATAATATAGCTTTGCAAATAGGCAATTAATACTTACAATTAATACCTGACAGCACTTTAGTGGGAAGTGGGTATTGAGACCAATATGCTGTATCAGACTAAAGCAGTAGTTTTCAACCTTTTTTCATTTGTGGACCCCTAAAAAATTTCAAATGGAGGTGTGGACCCCTTTGGAAACCTTAGACATAGTCTGCAGACCTCCAGAGATCTGCAGACCACAGGTTGAAAACCATTGGACTAAAATGGTTTGACACGTGACTTAATTTAACTAAGATTTAAGCCTATCCAAAGAAGCTAGTGTATTTTGTTCTAATGCACTGGTATTTAGAAAAATCAGTTCAGAAAGAGAAACAAAAATTAAAACCCCGATTAATGCCATTTTGCTGACAATTGTCATTCCAGAGTGAACAAATTCAATTTTCCTCTTTTCAACTTCATAAAATTTGAAGGACTTTGACAGATTTAATACATAACAAATGGAAACAATCATTAAAACAAACTGTGGAGATGCATGCTATTAGCCAGGAATTGTCACTTTAATATCTTTCTATTAAGCTTTTGTTGTAAAATGCCTGAAAGATGATATCTTTTAGAAGGAAGGTAGCAAACAAACTATCATATTCAATAATACGATTGTGGCTAAAATCTAACAACAATGATTGTCATGTCAGCCCTTAAAACATACCATTTTAAAATACATTTTCTGGATTTGGTTCCGTCTACTACAGTACTCTCCTTACTATGCCATGCAATCATCAAAATGGGATGTATCAATCATGGTTTATTTACCTGCTTTTTAAAATAATATATCAGGAGGCTGAAGAGCTTGTTTCTAGGGAAAGCATAAGCAACCTGATACTCAGCAGCTCTCTGTTCTTTCTAATCTTTCTTAGGTCATTTCTAAGGCCCTTAGAAATTGTCACAGTTGCCTTAGCCACACAGGGGAAGTAAGGGCCACACATGCTCAGTACTCCAATACTCAACCAAGACCCTACCTGTGGTGAGGAGGGCAAGGCCTGCTTGTCAAGTGTGCCTTGCTGCAAGCAAGTGGATGGCAGGAATGGGAAGAGCCCTTGTCTGCCCTTCCCTTCTCCCCCTCAACTACTTGCTGGCTGGTATAGAATACTGGGCGCAGTGGGGACTGAGATGCTCCATGAGAAAGAGGGAAGTAACTTGCTTCCTCTGCAGAGCAAAGGAGAAGCAGGGAGAAGAGTGTGACTCACCAAGGGCAGGTCTACACTGCAGTAAGAGATGTGACTGCAGCACGTGTAGCCATACTGAGCTAGCTCACACAACAGCAGCAGTGAAGCCATGAGAGGATGGGAGGAGCATGTACCTGGTGTAAAAGTTCAAGCTGCTAGTACGTGCTGCCATCCATGTTGCTGTGGCTTCCCTGCTATCTGAGCTAGCCAGATCAAAGCTAACTCGGGTATCTCTATATGTGCTGCAATCACACTGCTGATTGCAGTGTAATCATACCCTCAGGGCTGCTCATGGAGCAATTCAGCTATGCACTGCCCCTTACTCAGGGAAGTGTCCACAATTACAAGCTAGCCATAAGTTAATAAACTACAGACCTCTCTAGTCTTCCTCTAGAGACTTTTATTTGTTTTTCCATTTCTAAAATGTACCCATTCCAATTTCCCTAGGCAAGCGTATCTATGATATAATACAAAATTAATATAACAAAAGTTAATAAAATAACCGAGTTACCTTTTACAATAACCTTAGTCACTCTTCAGTCAGAAAGCTTTACACTGTGCCTTGCTGATTAACCTCATATTGTTTCAGTTTAGTGGGGGAGGTGATCCCTGTCAAGTGAACAAACCTATGCTTCTCTAAAGCAAACAAAGCTGAATCTGATTTACATTCATATTTGTTAACCACACAATGTTTCTGTAAGCCTATATTTAAAAAATTCCTTTGTTTAGGAATATGCCTTGTTGCTTGTTCATGAATGATCCCTTAAATCAGTTGGATGCATGCATAACTGCACCATGATTTACTTACCTATGTCTTGTATCTCTGTTCCTAATATGACAAATCAATCCAGGAGCCATAAGAAAAGCAAAACAACAAACGTCAGTATCAATGAACAAACCAAACCAACATAATAATAACCTTTTCCCTACCTCACATAGCCATACAAAACATAGTTAACTTTGTATATCCCCTCAATGTAAATTGTAGACCATAAAGACATAAGCAGTTAAATTGTTCAACATCTCATCTCTATTCCACTCATTTTTCCCCTCTCAAATTCAGTTGCTTCCTTTCCACCACCCACAGTACACATATCTCTAACCTCATCTTGAGCAATTAACGTGCAACCATACTCTAACCATGCTAGCTGGTTACATGACCACATGTTTTGATGAGTAATATAGGTTTAGTGTGGCCTCTATACAGTACATGGAACACAGTTCTGTGTGTTTCAGTACTGATGTAAGTAAGGGCTTGATCCCAAAAAGTGCCGAGTGCTCCCACTGACCTCAACACAAGTTGAGGGCACCCATCACCTTGTAGGATCAAGCCCTAAGTGAGGCAGGCTGCAGCATGCCAATGGTGAGTGAGAGACATGCTTTATGGTAAGGTTTAGGGACGAGAACAATTTTATAGTGTTACCTATAGCAGTGGTTCTCAAAGCCGATCCGCCGCTTGTTCAGGGAAAGCCCCTGGCGCACCAGACGGGTTTGTTTACTTGCCGCGTCCGCAGGTTCGGCCGATCGCGGCTCCCACTGGCTGTGGTTCACCGCTGCAGGCCAATGGGGGCTGCGGGAAGCGGCGCAGACCAAGGAACGTGCTGGCCGCCCTTCCCACAGTCCCCATTGGCCTGGAGCGGTGAACCGCGGCCAGTGGGAGCCGCAATCGGCCGAATCTGTGGACGCGGCAGGTAAACAAACTGGTCCGGCCTGCCAGGGGCTTTCCCTGAACCAATGACCAATGACCAGTGTGCCTTAGAGTGAAACTGGGTAAAGTGTCAATTATAGGGGGTTAGCTGTGGCAGGGTAGCTTTTTGGAGGCATAGCAACATCTGGTTTGACAGATACTAGTTTGGAATGCCCATGGCCTGTGCCTGTCTCAGGTTCAGTCCAGCTCTACTTTGCTGTGCTTTCCAAAAGAGATGGGGAACAATTTGGGTACTTCTGAACTTGATCTGTCCATGTACAGTACATGCAGGCAAAGTGGCCATTGCTATCTCTGAGCTGATGTACACACTTGCTCCTCAACTCAAATATTCCACCAGGAGTTATGTTGATTTTAAGAAAAAATATTTTAAAATCTTACTTTATTTTGAAAATCTAAATAGGAAAAAATAGGGGAGGGAAGACTTATGACTATTCAACTTGTAGCTTTCTTGATTAATTCTGTGAAACATCCTAACATAGGCAACCCTCCCCACTGCACCCCTGTAAGTGGCCACTTTAAGGTAACCCCAAGATTTTCCAGGAAAATTTGATGCTTAGTGAGAAAGTCATGTTTCTAATAAACAGCCACATTTGGTCAGTCCCTTAGGTCCCTTAAAAACATTTCACCATATTTCTTATAGCTCACATTAAAAGATCTGACCATCAATCAATAAACTCCAAGATTTCCTACCTTAATTCTAAAATGCTAATGGAATTTCCTGAGGGAAAGATGCGTCTGACAAAATTGAAGTCTCCAATATACACACTGCCATCAGGACCAGAAGCCAAGGCAACTGGGGCAAAGAGTTTGCTGCTGAGAGCAAGGCCATTGCAGTTGGAGCAGGACACACTTCTCTGGTGTCCATTACCCATGGCGGTTGAGATGACTGGTGGCTGCTGGGAAATGAACATGTTTTCTCCATTTCCTTTGTGTACGATCCCTAAACATGAGAGAAGAAAAATGAAGGCGACAAAAAAGGGCATATTACTTATTACAAACTAAGTTGTGCTCAATCCTGTTCTGCTTTCACCATGCAGCAAAATTATGTAGGGCTTCCATTTTTGTTTTCATTTATTCTACCTTCTGTTCCACATGGAAGGATCATTACCTGTAAAAGCTTGTTAAAATTAGTTTTAAGATTCTCAGAAAATATTTCTGAGCCACACACAATCTGGATACACTCTTACCATGCCAACATTTTTAAGTGTGGGTGCCTAAAGTTGTGTGTCTAAATCTGTATTTTGTCATCTGAATAAATGGCCTGGTTTTCAGAGATGCCACCATTGACTTCAATTGGAGCTTCAGGTGCTCAGCTTTTCTGAAAATCAGGCCACTTATATTTACTTAAATAACTTATTTTACTCTACTTATTTCTGTTTAAATAACTAAAAGATGCCTATCCAAGGCTGTAGGCAACCTAATACATCACTGACAATACAATTAAATCTAAGCATTATTAAAATGATAGCACACCCTTAGCCTTCTCCAAAAAACCAGTCAAAGAGGTGTCTTGTGTAGCATACCTGGAAAATCACTAAAAATTCAAAGTATTTTAGACCGGGGGGAGGGGGGGGTAGATAGAAGTTTCAGAGTCCTGAAGCCCTTGCAGAGACCACCCTGTTAGCTACCCCACTTTTTTTTTTTTTAAAGGAGGGGGATCCAGCTCAAGCACCCTTGTGACTGCGTCTGTAGTAGTATGGCACAGGGAGAAAGGTGGTCCCTCGGACAGGCTGGTCCCCGACCATTAGGGCTTCACAGGTCTTAATCAATACCTTGCATTCCACCTGGAGACCAATAGGCAGCCAGGGCAGATCCCAGAACACTGGAGTTACATGCTTTGACTTAGGTGTCAAATTTTATACACAGAGTCTGAAAGTGTTAGTATAAGTTCTTAAGAACCTTTGACCCACCAAAACTGAAATAAAATGATCTGGCAGAAAAAAAAGGCAGCAGCTAAAATATTCTGCACCTTATCTTTGAATTTGACAATACAGGAGAAAAGCACATAACACGTTCAGTAAAGCATGGCCAGATCTTTCAACCAGTATATTAAAAGGTTCTAAGAACCTTCCCCGATTCTAAACATCTCCACTCTCTGAGCTATTTTAAAAACTGGGATCGTGATGAGAAGTCAGGATTGGTTAACGTTCTAACAAATCTACTATTAATTGAAGTACTATCTGATTTCTTAGGGATTACTATGTAAATATTCATTTTATTCATACATTTTTATTGGGTAGCAGATGAATTTCTTAAACACTTTGAATATTTAATTAAGGGAAATTAATAGCAGGACTGCTCTGTATTTTTCAGAAAGGGCATCAAACTGCAGTATACAATCACCTTTCAAATTTAAATAAGAGATGCTTGATAATAATGTATAAAAATGTTGGTGACTGCAGCACAACTGTGTTAAAAGTGGAAGAGTAATTCCAGTGAGTGAACTTCTTACCAGTGAGAATGTAATATGCCCTGCCATAAAGAGGAAAACAGCTTTCTAAGATGTCAGTATTTCAGCACTGCACTACAGGATATATCATTCAAAAATCTTTCCGATTATTAGGTTGGTAATACCAGATCCAGTACTAACATCATTTTCTCAGGTAGACATTTTTTTATAACAATATAGCAATACAGTTAACAATTACCCTCAAAATGACATGTTATTACTAGACATAGCAATTTTCAAACTGAAGATAGGTATTCTCTTGATACAGCAATTCCAAAATTCCCTGTTTCTATTAGAAAACCCAGTATGCCATCAAATAAGAAGAGTGATTAAAGGAAATAAAACACAAATGAATGTAGTTTCTGATTACATTGGCACAACTGATGGCTTGCCTTCCTATGTGGCATTGCAGTATCAGTATATGATATTGCCCTTTCTGGGTAAAGCTGAAATAAAAAAATGTACATAAACACTTTGTGTTGTGCTATTTTCAGCTTTTGAAAATATAGATCATGTTGAAGACTTCTTTAATTGTTGTTGTTCCAAGAATAGGTTTCACCTGCCTATGCATGACACCACACCATTCAACCTTGCTCAAGCTATTAACACCAATTTCTCATCAAATTTTAGTTCAAGAATGCATTATTCTTCTGATAGATCTCTTCTACCTCACTCCATAGCCCACCTGAATCTGCTTGCTATGTAAAATGATCCAAGAATCACAACAATGGGCCTGATTCTGAATTGAAGAATACCAGTTTAACACCCATGCAACTCCATTTACTTCAGTGGAGTTACTCCTTATTTATACAGTGCAATTTAGATCAGAATCAAACCCAATGAGTATTATGCATGCATGAAGCCAAAAGGGTGCTAAGCATTCAGGAATTTTAGGGTATATCTCCTCTGCAATTAGAGGTGTGACATACACAAACCTAACTAGCACAAGTACCAACGTCACTAAAGCAGCGGCAGTATGAACGTCAGTGTGCTCTCTGAAGCTCGTGCTGCCATGGTTTCACGGCTCTCGGTACTCATGCTGGTCAGATTAAAGCCAGCGCGATTATTCTACACATGCTGCAATCAGACTTCCAATTGCAGCGTCGACATACCTTTAGACATAAACAGGGGAAACCTGCTTGTGCTGGATGGCGGACAAGGGATACACTTGGCTACTCTAGATTGTCCTTAAAGTACGACGGTGGTCCAAATCTAGTGCTCAGTTCCCCTTGTTTAGAAGTTGTTTTGTGGCTTGCAAATAAGTTTGAAGTGAAAATTCCCCTTGGAAGCCAGTGCGTGGTGCTTTTTGCCGATATCAAAGCAGAATCCATTTTTCAAACTTATTTATGAACAACAAGGGTCGGAATACATCTCTGTCCTTGGAGTTTCGGGTTGGTATATAAAAGGAGCTTGGAAATATGCAAGCATAATCAATGGAAATTTATGTCTCCTCCCTCCCACCAGTAAAAATCACCGAGCTCACAGGAAATGCTGGCCTTTGTTTGAGGCTAAAAATGTAAAGACAATTTTTTATATGTTTCAGACAAACAATATATAATTAGGGCTCGGGAGAGTTTGTTTTGCTTTTATTCAATTTAAGCATGTACATAACTTTAGGCACATGAGTAGTCTTTCTGGCTTCAATCAGTGCTTTGCTAGACCAGAGCCAGAGTTACTGTATCTGTAACTTCAAAGTATAAAGTCCCTTTAAAAGGGACAAAAACTCATTCAACACACTCTCCCATCTGAAGAAAAATCCACTTCAAAGGATACACTGAAAATATTGGTTATTGGGGTATTCATTTGCATTTGTGAGTTGTCTGGGTACTTCAAAAGGACTTTATGCCTTCAGGAGCTAGCATGTACATGTGTATTTGTTAACTGATTATGACAAATAGTCTGAAGATTCTGGATGTTGGAAAAAATGGCAAAAAACTTTGATGAAAAACATTTCAGAATAGAATCATCAGGAATCCAGAATGATCAAATCTTGTTTTCTGAATCAGAAAAAGAAAACTAGGGGACAATAAACATGGCCTTAGTGTAACTGAGAGGAAAATATGATCAGTTAATACAACATACTTATTGGCTCAAAAAGAGTATGTGTTTAAAAAGTCAGGGTTTCCAGGGAAGAATGTGGGGAGACAACTGGGAGTGATGGACAGGCTTTTCACTTCAAGGATGCCACAATCAATCATGAAATATCTTTACAGAAAGAAAAGAGGCCCTTACTTCCTAGAATAGTAAGATGCCTTGTATGTCTTATGGTTTGCCTAAAGCAATGTTTGTATCAATAAGATTTAGACCTGGGAACAGATTCATGAAATGTATTTCTGCATAAAGGTATATATTTTCACTGTTTTTCTGTTATGGAATTTAAACTTGCTCTTGTAAATATCCATATACTGAATCTCATTAAGTAACACATATGGGGGATTCACTGCATCATAGGGTATGCATCATAGTGTTAGCTTGAGGTACACCTTGAGTTTTGTCCCTCACCCAACTCCTGTCCACACACACAAATCTTTAACTTGAGTTAAGTGGCACTTTAAGTTCAAGCTAGCTAGCCCTTCAAGAGTGGGGTTGGAAGTGGTTTGAACCTCCAGTGCTGCTGATGCTAGAGCTGGTAAAGTAGTGGGGATGCAGCAGCTCGCGTTAAAGCAACTCATCAACTGCTCATCCAATCATGCTGTGTAACTTGAGAGTTGTTTCACAACATGGTCGCTTTGGGAAGATATACTCTGCAATAAAAGACCGCGGCTGGCCTGTGTCAGCTGAGTCACGCTTATGGGGCTTAGTCTGCAGGGCTATAAAACAGCAGTGTCGATATTCGGGCTCAGGCTGGAGCCTGGGCTCTGGGACCACGACAGGGGAAGGTCTCAGAGCCTGGGCTTCATCCCAAGCCTGAACAGCTACACTGCTATTTTTAGCCCCACAGCCTGAGCCCCATGAGCCGGAGTCAGCTGACCTGGGCTCTGAGACTTGATGACGTGGGTTTTTTATCACAGTATAGACATACCCTTTCATTCAAGCTAGGCCCTTGAGTTAGGCTAGCTTGAGTGGATTAACTCAAATACAGTAACTCAAGCTAACTGTTGCAGCTCTTAAGACCCCGTAGAAGGGTCCTAATGGCAGAAAGTCTGCTGGGGGAGAAGGGTGTAGTGGCAGAACTTGACTGCAAATTCCTCTCCATCAGTGGGCCTACCCAGGGCCACGAAAGCCCCAAAGGTGTGTGGCACTAGCTGAAAAGAAGGGATGGCTAGAATGGCTAGTGGAGGCCTCATCAGATTGCCTCAGCAAACTCCATTCAACAACAAAAAACCCCATTATTGCTAATAGGTTCAGGTCATATTAAATTCATGCTATTTTTCTGTCAGTGATAAGCAAAAAAAAAAATTTAAGCAATTTTTTTAGTTATTTCTGCCACTTGCAATCATGACAAAAACATCAAACTGAAGAATCAACAACTCAGACTTCTAATATGCATACAATATTATTCAGTCAACAGCAGCCCCAATCAACTGAAATATATGTGTATAGCTGATCAAATCAAGTGTTTTTAATGTTAAGGTGAAATGAAAGTTACATAAGGACTATTTGCAGTAAAGTACCATAACTTTTTACATTTTAATTGTGTTCCCAATGCTATTCCTGTAGTTTGGATTAACTGGATTGTGACAGCATTTCAAAAAGAGAAAGTAAATTCCATACCCGTGAAAGGTTCACACTTACATCTCTGCAGAGTGAATGCTTTATTTTAATTAAATACAAAAAGATCTCAAGAAATTAATTCCTAAGAAGGCTACTCCACACTTACGCCTTTCCTTTTTCTCACACTGACATGGAGCATAAGCTTGAATTTTACAGTGACTGTTTTAGGTTTGAATCACAACCTTACCCTTGTTTAAAATCTATGTTTTGCATGGCTGAAACCAAAGACCTTTTGTTGACCTTTTGGCTGAGATCAAGTGATATATTATTTATTTTGGAGCTTTTGGCTAATGAACTTAAATATCTAGTTTGTCATCTATTTGTGGGACTATAGTTTACTTTGGTAGGCATATGAATTCTACGATTTAATAATTAATTCCCCATATTTGACTAGTATGACCCTAAAGCAGTTTCTCTGACAGTTCACATGCAGGAGCTTTATGGGCATGATCAAGATCAACTGCACTGAAGTCTTTCCTGTGATTTCAGTAGGCTTTGGATCAGACCTTATGCCCTGATTCAGGTATGTACTTAAGCCTATGCCCTAACTTTACACATATAAGTAGCCCCATTGACTTCACTGGCACTAGTTGTGCTTAAAGTTAAACATGTGCTTACAAACATTCCTGGATCAGTGCCTTTGTAAAGAAAGGACAAAGGTGAGAACAATTGCCTCTAGTGTAAGTCTCGATCTTGCCTAGCTCTGTGCAGATGTGTAAGGTGGGAGGGAAGGCAGAAGAAGCTTCCCATCCCCACTTAAAATCTAGGTACAAGGGTTAGTCACCCAGAATTCTTGCAGTCACAAAGCACAAGGATTGCTTGAGGTTAGTGCTAACAGGCAGAAGAGGTTAGCACAGGCTGCATCCTTTCAAAGGACGTAGAAGGCTTGTTGGGACTACGCAGCCCAGCATTTGCAGAAACTGTGTCTCATGAACAGTATCTGTGGGAGCGACCAATGGACAGTTCATCCTTATGTGCCCTGTGCTCTGGGAAGTGGCTGAAAAGCCACAATTTAACCTCAAATGTTTACTACTCATAATTGTGTATTGTATAAAGTCTCATAAATATTTTAGTGTCTGTGTGATGAATTAGAAGGGGCGGCATTACAGTAAATGCTAAGGTCAGACATTCATATAAACTGGAGCTATAAAAGAAAGTATTCCCAAGAACTCAGTTTTGAAACTAAACTTTTTAAGTGGCAAACTGGCACTAGGATGTGGACTATGGGGCTCACAGCTGGGGGGCTGGACTGACTGAGGTCAGATTTCTCTTTGTGTTAAATGTCAACACCTGGCATTTAAAAAAAGTCAATCTATACAAACCAGTAAGGTGGGCATGAAAGAACCACTACTTAAAATGTCAAACTATTTCAAATCAAAACCTTGATAATTTACAAACTAAACCTGACCTTTTGCATTTGGAATATTTACACTACAGTTGTACATTTGACATCAGAATTTATGAAATCCTGACAGCTTTACATCTGTGCATAAATCTGGGTTACAGTTATTTACAGTTGGAAACAGATTTTAGTGGACAGATTCTTAGCTGGAAAATTGGCAGAGCTCTACTGAAGCTAGTGCTAAGCTGATTTGCACCAGCTGAGACACTGATCCTAGGTTTTTCTCTCCCAAGGAATGTAACATGTCCATTTATTTGCAAATTCATATTCATTCTCAATACTGTAACTCACTGTAACTGTATTAATTTGATAATTTAAATCCACTAAGAATAGTTCCTAATTATAGCTGTTTGAGTGGAAACCATAAAATAATAGGTATGAGAAAACAGATTAAAGTCTCACTGTCTGAGGGAATAAATCAGGAGGACAAAATAAATGAGGAGATTCTTTGCTTTTGTGTGTGTGTGTGTGTGTGTGTGTGTGTGCGCGCGCGCTTGTGAAAGGTGCTAGACTGCTGATCGGGAGAGTAAAGTATTTTATTAATCCACAGCTTGGATACCGAGTGAGCAGCAGTTCAAGCTTGCACACTGTCCTGGCCAGATGAGTCTATACCGAATGGAAGCACCACCTCCAGAAGACCAGTTTTTAGCTCAATTTCTATGCATATTTGATCCTTAGTTCCACTGGTGAGACTGCCAATAATTATGCTAATTAAAGCCAGCTGTAGCAGTGAGTTTGTGGCATAGATACTTGTCCACTGAGAAGACAACACACCATCAATTCTTTTCACACAGACCAGCAAACAGGAGCAACATTCAATCCCTACTATCTTAGATTGAATTCAAAACAACAACCTAGAGGTATAAAGTTCTATATCCTATATTAGTATTCTCTTATCCAGCCTAATGAAAAAAATACATTTACAACATTTTTATTTATGCCTGATAGCTAAGACACACACAAAAATATTTTCAGCAGGTGGATAAGTGTGCAGTTCCCAAAAAAGAAAGTTGCACACTCCAAGGATAAAACATTAACAATGAAAAGTTAAACATCTAAATTCTTCATCACCATCTTGAAAATATATTCCTGTCCAACATATCTGATTGATAACTGAAGGACTTACCACTCTGTGGATTCAATATGTGGTGTTTGTTTATGGACCAACCCCCCAGATTCGAAGCATCCATCTCAAAACCCTGCAGGATAGCTGTCCTTTTCTCCCACAGAATAAAATCATGGCAAGTTTCGTATTCATATCCTACTGACACTGCAAACAAATGATGAGATGTTAGATTGTTTTTCTTTCATGTATTATCTATTTTTTCCATACCAGTTTTTATATCTACCTGTCAGTAATGAGGTTCCTATGCTGGCTCCTGCATTTGATTTTGATTTTTATTGTTTGAGGCTACAAAAAAAGTCTGAGAGATTATCAATTCCTTTGATAGTCATGGTTACCTTAGTTTCAAAGTACAGCTTCTTCTAAGTCTATCCCTATAGTATCAATTATGTACTGGCTTTTGCATGTGTGTATCTTTTTTTCCCCAGTGAAATTTGTCCAACTTGCTCAATAGCATCTCCCTTAACTAAATGAACTATTGCTAAATTAAAAGAGTCCTGTTTTGTTCAAGGACGGGGGGTGGAGATTCAATTCCACTTGACTCATCTTTTTCCTTTGATACATGTAAGAATGTTGGCAGTGATTTGTCACCAATTACCCCCTGTTTTTAGAACTCCAGTGAACCTTAGGTGCTCCACTTCAAACCTGAGGTCTTGTGTCATAATTGTAGCAAGTGATATGTCGGCTTGTTTGTAAGGAAAATGTTTTATCGGAACATAACAGACTTTCCCCACTACTCTCTGGAGCTTCTCATCAGTTTATCAAAAAGAAGCCTCTGTTTTTGCTACTAAACTTTCTGACTCCTGAATTCACATTCCCTTGTCTCCTGTTAACGTCGCTGCATGTTTAAAGCTTTACAGGCATCAGCTCATTACGCTATGTACCCAGCGGCTGCCTTGTCCATCCTTTGCAATTTAAAGAGGCCCCAGCAGCTAAAAACACCAGTGCTGTTATACTACTGCTCATTCTGAATCTACAGATTTGGCCACAGTACTGATTATTTCTCCCAAAACTGCCTCTGCCATTCTGTTACTGGGATTATTCATCAAGTGTCAATATCAGAACAAGTGCTTTTCTACGTGTTAATGTAAGAAGGAAGAGAAAAAGAGAAGATTTTAGTATGAAGCAACTTTGCTGACGACTTATCACCTAAATTATAGGGTCTTTTCTTCAGTCATACACTTCACAAGTTCAGCCCAGGTCAGGCATACATACTGTCCACAACGCTAAGGAATAGTCCAGAGTTGCAGACACCCTCTGGGGCAGATTCTCAACTGGTGTAAACTGCTATAGTTCCATTGAACTCAGTGGGAGTTTAACTCACTTTAATGGAGCTATGGCAGTTTATACCAGCTGAAGATCTGCTCCTGGATGTCCATAATGGAGCACATGGTAGGATCATGGGTGACAATGTAATACTTCTACTATTCTCTGCCCACATTTGAAATTCTGGATTGCCAAATGTTCCTAAACCTCATTATCCGCTTAGTCACAACTTCATTTTCTTCTCCTCTTTGGACCTTCTGGCTAGTAGCATTTGGATACCCCCTTTTATACGCTAACTTTATATATCTAAGAATGAGCCACATGCTTAAACTCTGTTTTATTTCCATTGTTAAAGAATCTCTCAAAACCAGTTTTTCCAGAGAGAGGAGTACTATTATATATTTTTTTCTAACCCTTCGATTTTAAGAAGAAACTCTGTTGTTATAATTTCTGCTGCAGATGTAAGATCAGGAACTTTCCTCAATGTGCAAGACTTGGAGAGTAGGGAACTCCCACCAAAAAACTCCAGGTCCTTCCACGCATGCGAGTACCTTCAGAAAGTCTGTTTTTTTCTAAGAGACCACTTTTTCTGGATAGACTACTATAGTAAATCATTATGTAATTGTTGCCAATAATCCTGAAGAAAAATGAAAGTGTTTATAGGGTTTATAATATTAAACGCAGATGGTTATATTCCTGAGCTTATAGGACTTCAGTCTGCTGTAATTTAATGTAATTAAAATGAAATCTGAGCAGAATGTATTATTAAATATTGGTAATACACCAACACAGGGAATTATTTTGACAAAATTCACATAATGAATGCAGATGAGGGTCCCAGACTACTCCGATCTGTCAAATTAAATAAGGCTTTATCGGAATCTTACAAACCAAGTTAACAATGCACTTACATATAAAGATTCTTGCTTCTGTTTTGCAAGAAGCATAATTAAAATAAACTTTAAATGAAATCAGACTTTGAACCGCAAAATAAATAAATAAATAAATAGGCATTATTTTATAGTGCTTCATGGACCATGGGGTTTTATTCTTGTTTCCCTTGATGAATGATTTGCTAGAATTCATTTTAGGATTTAGCAACTCAGTGTACCTTTTTCTGACATCTCTAACATAGTTATTTGGTTTAAAGTCTAGAAATATGTTGGACAAGGGTGGACTTCATGATTACTGGATTTCAAATAATCTGGAAGGGAATTAGCATATTTAACTGTTCTGTACTATATTTATTAGTATTAACATATTTACTGCTATTTCATGTCATTTTCAGACATCCTACATTTTATAACAACAAAATTCCATAATATTGTTGCTGTCTATTATATTATATGTACATATGGAAAAATGAACAAATAGGTTATAACTCAGAAGAGAAATCTCAACTCATTTAATTCCATTCTTTGTTATACAAGTTGATATAGGAATCTATATGGTATAAGCAGTTAGGGACAGATTCTGCCACTCCTACTCACACTGAATAAGACTTTACTCTATGGTAGATTTCTACATCGGCTGTACAGTGTGAATAATGTTCCCCTAAGATAGCATTTGTCCACTTTTGAACACACATTTGAAAGAGTGGATAGTCATAGTATTATCCTTTGCAGAAGTCAATGAGACTACTTATGGAGCAAGATATTACTCACTGTAAGTGGCAGAATGTGGCCCCTAATTATTTTAATATTTTAGAGTCTGATCCTGCAAACACTTATCATTGTGAGTAGCTCCACAGACTTCAAAACCTACTGAAATCCCACTGAATTCAATTGGACTACTCACAATAGTAAGCACTACTGGAATAGTAAATACACTGATAGGAAGTGTTTGCAATAGCAGGTCATTAAACACAATACACCATCCTTGATTAAAAATAATAAAAAACATTCAAGATCAAATAGCAAAATTCATGTGAAAATACTTTGGATAAATTAAATGCATTTTACTTCAGTTATAGTATTTTCACATATAAGTATTCAGTCATAAATCAGGGACCACTACTTGGATAACTTTAAAATCTAAAAAACTAAAATAAAAGGACCCCAAAAAGTATGGATGATTTCTATGTACACCTTTTGAAATAACAAGTCAAGAAGTTAACAGCTTCAGACATCAAATATAATAAGCAAAGATACCTAAAAGTTAGCATTTACTAAATGCTAACTGGAAATGACATTTTAAAAGTCACTGCCAAAAAAAAATGACAGGCAATGACACACTGAAGGTCACAGTGAGAATGTACATTACAAACACAGGGATAGCTATATAGGTACCCACTAGTATGTAACCATTATGAGATAGGAGAAAGAGACTTTTGAACTAAAGATGCCCCCAAAAACCCCCAGAAATGTGGCTTTAAAAAGAGAAACACGAGAATTAGAAAATAAATGCTTCCTAGATAATCACATTCCAATTGGCTAAAGCTGCAATTAATTTAGATACACTATATATCAGCAGAAGTGTAAACAGTATTTTCCCTTCAAATGTATTACTACTACTAATTACACTGAAGTAACTCAACATACCTGTTGCCTCTGCCAGACCAGACACCTTCTGTCCATAAATGTCTGTCTTGTTCCAGGCAAATGCGTAGACCAGGTTTGTAGCAGCAGGAAACCATTTCTGAACTAGCCGCCCTTCAACAGCAACTGTAAGATGCACTTTCATCATTCCAGGAGGGATGACTGCATGTGTCAAAATAATGCGGAGCAAGGTTTTATATCCAGGGGTTCGACTGCTGAGGTAACTGAGCTTCACAAAGCTAGAAGGAATTGGGATTTCCTCCTGGACCACCTAGAAGAACCCAACAGTTGTACACACTGTTATTAATGATATTCATGCCTAGGAAAAGGGCAAAATTTTGTATTCCAAATCATGATGTTTTCTAAGAAACCTAGACACCACTGAAAACTGACTTCCTTGACCCGTGCCCTGCCTCTGCCCGGCATATTGTGGTCAGGAATAATGCAAGATCTTCAGCATCATCCAAAGTTGCACAGTGTCTGAAAGATCACACAGGTGGAAAACAGGTAATTTGTATATACTTTGTTAAGGAGGCCCCATCTTTTTTCTAACTCTTGTCTCTAACGTTTGCACAAAATATTACGTTTGCCTTAAGTTTTTGGTCAAATTTGTGATGACAATTATTCTCTTGAGTACTAATCTCATCTAAATCCACTAAACTCAATTGTCCTAGAGTTGCAGGTTGACTTTGGAGAGGATATCTCATTTGGTTAATTAATTTTTGGACCTAACAATAATTAAATAAATACATATTTTAAACTCACCTTGGGCCATATTGTGTGTTTAAGGCACTACCCTGGGTTGGCTGCTCCATCTTAGAGGGACCTCAGGAAGCAGCCATGCCTTCCTGAGCATCACAATCCTTTTCAGAGCTACTTAGTGTGCAGGGGGACAGCAAAGACTACAGGCTGGTAGGAGGCGGAAGGTGTCGTGGCTTTGACCTTTTGAGATATGTGGGTGCTGGAGGCTACTAGGAGGGATTAGCCCTTGTGCTTCCTTGAATGGAGGCGATGCTGTTGTGGCAGTCCTTGGTGCAGGGCGTGCAAGGGAATGAGGAAAACTCCTTGCACACTCCCTGCTACACTCATGCAAGGCCCACTCACAGTTTGATCCTGTTTAGTAAATTTAAATGCTGCAGGCTGTGATTTTAGCATGTCTCATATCATTACTAATGAGCCAGTCTGCCACAATGTTAAATCAACACAATCTGGAAACACACAAATGGTGCTTTGTTTATTTTTCCTGGTTATTCCAGCTCACTTTTTGTTTCCTTAATAACAAATCGTTTCAGTTTCAAACACCTTCTATTACCGTATAGCTATAACAACACTGTCACAGAAATACTGCAGTACCATTGGAGGTCTGCCAGCACTTAACGTTTCAACATATGAAATGTGCTGTTGGCAGGGAATTGCTGATCCCTTGATTATTCCCTGTCCTTCCTGCTGACATCCCAGCTGCCTCCTCTGCCATGCATCTGACATCAGTAGGTTCTAAACTTTCCTTCCTCTAAAACAGAGGACTAGTAATAGATATTCATATAAAGTACATTTTAGTATTTCGCTTTCTTCTATCCCAAACCAGGGGATTAGGAGCAGTTACTCAGTGAATATACTGTTGTGACCCTAACAGCATCCCAATGCCCGGGGGCAAGGGGCTTACTGGTATCAGGTAGTGAGTTTCTGCTGGTCTGACCAGTTCAGTGTAGCCCAATTCACTTTTGTCAGAATCTCTATCTAATAGGTATTGTGTAAGGTATCATTGGAAAACCAACAACACACTGATCATTAATATTCTTGTGTGGTATATGTATGGCAAACACCCAAAAGACTATAGAAATTGGAAGGAAATATAGGACTAAAATGTATTTAAACTAGACAAATCTGGAGAGTGGGTAAACAGGTTTTTCCAGACAAAGGAAAGACTGATGCCTCCATCCAGAAAATGCAATCACAGACAACTGGCAATCACAGTCAAGTGGCCATTTATTGGCATATCAGAGACTGCAGGGATAGATTAACTTGCATTGTAGAAAGCACCAGCGAGGAAAAAACCAGCATGGAATCTTTTCCATCAGACTCAATGGCATCTTTCCTCACAGCTGGGGCACTGGACTTTGAGAAGAATATATTTCAAAAGTTCTCTGGACTATAGAAGAGAGGGGCAAAGAACCCCAAGTGATCTTGTACCTAAGATTACAAAGAAACCAAGAAGTTTGGATTTTGTGGAAGATCCTGACCAAGAGTGTGGTCAGTTATTTTGCTGGTAGGAGGAGTGTTAAGAATCTTACCTTGGACCAAGATTGTAGTTTTGCTAAGTTTTAGTCCCTATCAAGTGTTTTTCACTTTTATTTGCACGTAACTATTTCTGACTTTATCCCTTACATTTGACCTCTCTTTTTGTTAATAAACTTGTTTTACTTTTAATCTAAACCATCCCAGCACTGTGTCTGAATTGAAGGGATTGTCAACTCCAGTTAAAGCAATACACTGCTGTGTTTTTGTCTCTTTAAAGAGCAACAGACCATATTACTTCCCTAAATGTTCCAGTAGACGGCTGGACATTTCAAGGCAGATGGTTTTGGGGAAATTCAGGACTGGGGGTATGTTGGGGTCACTTGGCTGGTAGTAACTAAGTCTGGTGGAGACCTAAGTGTAGCTATGATGTAACAAACAGGCTGCTGGAGTCAGAGTTGCTGAACCAGGGCTGCTTATCATATAGATACCCAGAGCATGCTTGTATGCTGGCTGGGAGCGTCCAGACAGGAAGCTGCAGCAGTAGAGCATTTTAAGGCACTCAGGGTTAGAGGACAAGTGATGACACAACTTCTCGTTGATTTGGGCTGCACCCTGATATGTGATAACTGTATATAGCAATTCAGATACTTGGCTAGTAAAAAAAACACTGGCATCTCTTATGTGGAAGGGTGTGACATAGTTCTTTTACTATCTTGTATCAGCTCTTTTTAACCTGTGCCCATTAGTTTATCCCATTCTATTCAGCGGAGACAGGAATGTAACTATACAGCCACAGCACAGCCACTAGAAGGCTGAGATAGTATGATTTTTTATCATTACTTACAGGCGAAAGTGACAGAATTCAACTAGAAGGGTTTTCTACCTAATAAAGAAATTAATGAGGCCCTTTTTAGGGAGCAATGCAATTTTTTTAATACAGAAAAGGTTGGATGGAAAATATTTATACCCACAGATAACCTCCAAAATATCTGTAGCACTGAATAACCTTGCTTTGATGTCATTCCCAGAAGTACAGCCCTGGGAAGGGAACATCATCACAGCAGTAAGCAATCAGTGTATTCCAGTGTCCTTTTTTACAGCAGCACTTTCAGGACTTCCAGGAATGAGGGGAAGACAATCAGGCATTTACTGATGTCCATCAAATACTAACCCTAACCTGTGCCTCTGAACATGTAACCACTAAACTTATAAAAAGATCATTCACTTCAGTGGAATCTAGATTTTTCCAAACCTGTATGAAGCTTTCTAAATAGTAGGTTGAAATCCTGGCTCCACTGAAATCAACGGCAAAACTCCCATTGACTTCAACCTGACTGGAATATCACCGCATGTGTTAAATGTTAAGTATTACTACTTCCACTACTAAAACTGCACCTGAAGCATTTCATATCTAACAGTTTTATACATAAAATCTCTGATTTGCATGTGCAATCATGTTTATGCAGGCAGATCAGGAATCTAATTTACTATGTTATTTGTGCACCCAAATTTTATTTTTTGCATAAGCTATTGCTTGGACTAAAACCTTTGCATACCAATATGTGGATGTGAAAAATTGTGAATGTATATTTAATGGCCAGGTTCAGATCATTTTGAAAATGTAGTAGATGGTAATTAAAATCAACATAATTTACATTTTGTAATAAAAATGTTTTTGTGCTAGAAATGTATACTTAACATTATCAAATAACAAAGTAGGTTTCATTAACAAAGGGTATAAATAGAGATAAGAAAAAAATTCTTAGTGTCTTCAAATAGCATTTTTTTCTACAATAACACATTCTGTTAATTTGAAAATCTCTTTTTTACCTGAAGCTCTGGAATGACTGTTCCCCTCTCTGGACAGGATCCTCCAAATGTTGTCAGAGGTGAAGGGAGTACAATTGGATTTGGGCTGATAAAGCTAGTGATGTCACAAGATGGTGGGTCCAACTCTGTTCTTTTCATGATAACTTTTTCTACTATAATAAACCTATTCCAAGGCAACCAAAGTGTCCTTTTCTCAGAAATGAAAGGAGATCTGTCAAAGACCAGGGTGACAGAGATACCTCCAATAGCCACAAGGTCAAAACTGAAGAGACAAAACAAAACACATTGTCTTATGGTTTCCTTTACAACATTAACACAGCTTGCAGCAAATGACTACCAAAAATCCCATATGGAACCCCACTCTAACTATTAATTTGCTATGTGAAACAACTCCAATATTATCTTTCTAATTCCAATTGGGAGGCCAGGTGGTGCTTTCGCTCTATATCCCTACTCCAAGAATTCATCACATGTAAGGTGAGATACTTCACTACAATTTGTTCACTCTTCCTCCAGTGTTTACCTACTAAAAGCACTCACATTTAACAACTGTGTGGAACCAATTACTCCTGGCCTGTACGTGAAGAAACTCCTGAACCACAAAATGACTGCTACTCAGATTGTGTGTGTACCCAGCACGTGAAGTAGCTGACTTGGGGCCTCACAAGCACCTCATTCTCCAACATACTCTTTTTTCCTGTTCTGCGAGTAGTAAGATGAAGAGGTGGAGTATGCTCAAGAAACATATGGGATTGCAGCCCTACTCTTCAATGTGTGGACATTTTGGGAAAGCTTCCCATTAATTTTAGTGAGAACTGAATCAGCTCTTGGATGTGGTACAATGGCAGGCGACTACAGGATATACTCAAGGAGCAATTGTGAATAACCCTGTGCAGATTTGGACCCGAAGATAGTGTGAGACAGAAAGCAAGGTACATAGTGTCTCAATTTTCCAAGATTCTGACATTTACAGCCAGGTAATATAAGGTAATGTAAATAGATATTTCACTCACTGTATTATTGAATGCATATATTATGGAGGCCTTTGATGGTAACAAACAGTGATAAGAAGTCAGACTTAATTATGCATATCTCATCACATATCCCAAATGACACAGATTACTCTCAGAGTAAAATATAAGTAACATATTTTAATGCAACAACTCTGTCAGGAGTAGTGTAGATAAAAAATGATAATTAGTAACTTACAACACTGCAATTTTAAAATCAAGAAAATAAGGTAAATAAAATTACTCTCTTCACTATTGTAAATAAGCTATGCTACATACAAATCTTGGAAACTTACCTTTTAGAAGATAAGTTTTATAATGTGGTCAATGACCATAAAGTCTTCAAACAGTCAAACTCCTGATTTAGCCAAAAATTATGGGGGAAATCATGGCTCCACATCTGCAAGTGGAGGTCCCTAAATGCAATGGAACGGGCCTTGTCTTTAGGGCAGGTTACAGGGAACATATCTCTTGTGTAATACTGAACTCAGCTCATTCTACCAGGGGTTCTCTGTATACCATGTGGAAGACATGAGGCGGACAGGAGGAGTTTGACCTGCACAAGTGGGGCACAGGGACAAGCGGATACTGTTGGAGCCATAATGTTGCAATAATGGCTGCAGAGTAGCTGTTTTGCCATTCTCTAGCCTTGGGGAAGATCCACATTTTATACTTGTTTTGCTCTGCTACCATTAGTCTGCTAAAGGAGTGATCTTTAAGGCTTCAGAAGAAGCCATTTTCTGACCTCCTCACCATAAGATAGGAGTGAAGGAGGGGAAACTAGGGGGATCCTGTGTAATTTCAACTATGCAAAACCCCAGGTCAGAGAAATCAAGGAGCTTGGTAATATGCACAGCTTCAAAATATAGAAGTACTGCAATCTAACAGTAATACTGTCACATTCTGATCCCATGCGTTCCGGATCTAATCAAGAAAAGGGGGTGAACAGTTAGGTGGCAAAATTTGCGTACGGTACAAAATTACTCAAGATAGTTAAGTCCAAAGCTGACTGCAGAGTTACAAAGAAATCTCACTACATTTGGAGGGTGGGTGACAAAATGGTAAATGAAATTCAACGCTGATGAATGCAAAATAATGCACACTGGAAAAATAATCTCAACTATACATACAAAACGATGGGGGCTAAATTAGCTGTTACCACTCAAGAAGGATACCTTGGAGTCACTAGGGAGAGTTAGCTGAAAACCTCTGCCCAGTGTGCAGCAACAGTCAAAAAAAATAATGTTAGGAACCACTAGGAAAGGGATAAATAATAAGATAGAAATATAATAATGCCAGTATATAAATCCATGGTCTGCCCACACTTTGATACCATGTGAAGTACTATTTGCCCCATACTCAGTAAAGATGCAGAGAAGGGCAACAAAAATGATTGGAGTATGGAATAGTTTCCATATGAGGACAGATTAAAAAGACTGGGACTGTTCATCTTAGAAAAGAGATGACTAAGGGGAGATATGATAGAGGTCTATAAAACTGTGAATAGTACGGAGAAAGTGAGAAGAGAAGTGTTATTTATCTCTTCATACAACACAAGAACCAGGGGTCATCTGATTAAATTAATAGTCAACAGGTTTAAAACAAACATGAGGAAGTACTTTTTCACGCAATGAAGTCAACCTGGGGAACTCACTGCCATGGGATGCTGTGAAGGCCAAAAGTAGAACTGGTTTCAAACAAGAATTAGCTAAGTTCCTGGAGAACAGATCTCTCAATGGCTATTAGACAAGATGGTCAGCGATGGAACCCCATGCTCCAGGTTCACCTAACCTCTCACTGCCAGAAGTTGGGATTGGATGAATGGAGACAGATCACTCAAATTGCCCTGTTCTGTTCATTCCCTCTGAAGCATGTAGTATTGGCCACTATCAGAGACAGGATATTGGGCCAGATGGATCACTGGTCCGGCTTGTATTGCCATTCTTATTGTCCTATGTGTTTGAAGGTCTCCACAATATTTTTGTTATTATTTAGGGCTCATGGGTTTTCACTGTCTTCATGCTTCCCTTCCTTCAACTGGACACCCTACTACAGAAAACTCTAATCACATATGCTGCCTGAACAGAGGACCAGACACTGCCCTCAATCTACAAAGTAAAAAGTGATGTCAATGGAAATTTTGTGCATGGATGCAAGGTGGCATGTGGTCCTTAGACTAACAATCTCAATTAATGAGAGGCCAGGGATGAAAATGTCCCACCTTCCATCCTGTCGGCTGATGGTGTATCCGTAATCACTGTGGTGTAGGAAACTGACATTCACTCCTACCAACGCTGTTCCATCGAATGCTACCACCTGGCCTCGAATTACACAGGCACGTCTGCAATAAGAAAAGTAGAATTTAACATGAAAAAAAACCAGGTGTGGAGGACATGAAAAAGTGTTCATACTTCATACACTGTGCAACACTTCAGTGCAGGTTAAAGACTGAACAGCTAAGAAGTGGTGACTATGGATTTATAATAGAAATGTGGATAGACCACAGCATGACTATCCAGATATTTGAAATAGCACTGCTGTACAGTACAAACTTACATACTTCCCCATAATGCCAGGTTTCAGAACGGTAGCCTTGTTAGTCTATATCAACAAAAAAACCAAGGAGTACTTGTGGCATATCTTCCTACTGTATTTTCCACTGCATGCATCCGATGAAGTGGGTTTTAGCCCACGAAAGCTTATGCCCAAATAAATTTGTTAGTCTCTAAGGTGCCACAAGTACACCTTGTTTTTTTTGTACTTTCCCATGAATTCCTAGTATATCATTAGAATATGTAACTTTTCAGCATCAACCTGACTAGCCACTGCATGGAGTTGCGCACAATTAGCTGATAGTATGCAGCTATTATTACTGGCCTGCAGCAAGTTTACTACTAGTGATGCTGGTAAAAAGAAAGAATATAATGTGACTCTCAGATTCCAGTACAGAACAGGCAGTTCGCGGAAAAAAATCCATTTATCTGTAAACTGGACTAATATGAAGACACAGCTGATATCGAAACCCAGAAAGGCACTTTCACAGAATCATTTTTTGGGGTAGGAGTGAGGGTCAGAGGTCAGCATAATATACACTCTTTTAAACCCCACACGTACTGTTTTAGATTCCTGATAGAGTAGAGTAGAGCTGGGCAAATAATGGATTTTTTGCTGGCCAAAAAAAATAAAATAAAGGGTTTTGGGTCGAACTGAAAGCAGAATTTTTTGATTATTTTAGCGAATCAAGATTTTCTGAGTTGGATTGTAACTAAATGTTGCATTTTGATCTGACATTTTTTGTTTTGATTTCAGGTATTTTGAGAAAAGCAAAGTAGTTAGGGTACTCTTTGAGGGTGCTATAGACCCTGGTTCAATTTCCCCTTCTGCCTCATGTGGAGAAGAGATTTGAATGTGAAGTCTCCCACACTGCAGGTGGTCACAGGGATGACAACACCCTGAGGGCATAAAGTTGTTACCTGAGAGACTGTGGCTTTACAAATTAACCCTTTCATGGTGTCGCACCACAGTAGCTAAAATGGATTCTACTTTGTCAGAGTGATTTGAAAGTTGTTGCAATATGCGCAGTTAGAGAGAGATGTTCTGCCATTAATTGATTTTTCTTTCAATATACATAACAGAATTTTACTTCACCCTTCTTTTGTTTTATATATTAATCTGGGCCTGATTGTGATCACACACTGGCAAAAGTCATGAGTAGCTCCATTAAAGTCAATTGTTACACTGGTATAAAAGACCACAATCAGGCCTTCTGTGTATTTAACCAGACTACGCCAGTCTCAATTATTTTGGTTTTGTTAGAACAGCAACCACTAGTTTCTATTGTTTTCTCATATTTTATGGCATCTATAGACTTGTCTTTTCCCTTTTCAATCCTTTTGTTTACTAAGCGTGATAACTTGAGAGAGAAAGTCTCATAAGAGTCATCATTATTCTGTGCATTATTTTTGTATTCCTGTTTGTTTGTTCATTCTGTTTTTCAATCCGCACAGACTTGTCTTTTGACTCTACTCCTCTTATTTTATGGAGCACACAGATTTGCATGATAACTCATCAAAGTCTTCATTATTCCATACATTGTCTTCCTTTTCCTCTGCTCATTCATTTTGCTCCTTATTATCCATAAATAATGTTCATACTTATCTTTCAGCTCTTACTTTTTTTTATTCCTCATATTTCATAACCCACACACATTTACAATATGTGATAAAGACTCATAAAACTCATTATTCTACATTTATCTGTATTGAACTCTCTTTGTAATCTATTAGACTTTAAATGTTCTAAGCTTTTCTGCATACTGCTACATTTGTCCTCATTATTTACTGTCTTTCTAGCATCCATTTCTGACTAGAGCAGTCTTCAGCTGTCTTTTGGATTCTCAAGATCTACAATAAATCTTCAACCAACAGCAACTGTTCAAAATCAATTTTAATTTCTGTATTTAGCACACGTATTAAAGCATGTTCATTTACACGACTTTTGACTGACATTTGAGAGGTCTGGAGAAAAACTACTGAGCAGGCAGATTCTCTCCCCTTTCAAAATGCCTGGCTGTCCCAGAAAGCTTGCAGGCAATACTTTTCTTGGATCCCCAGTGGTCTTGCTACTTGCAGTGGGCCTCACTTATCCTCTACTTTTTTAGAGCTTTCAGGAGCTCTTTCCTGAAGTGATATCACTTTCCATTCACCTGATTCACTCTCCTTCTGCTGGACTGAGATCTGGTTACTTCTGACTATTTCCCCCATTAGTAACACAGTAGTCTTACCCCCTGCCTCTCCGCCATTCTCCCTGAGTGTACTGCACCTTCTTCGTCTATTCTCACTGTCTAACTTTATTGTAGACACATCTCTGCTACTTTTTTTATTCCTTATGTTAGATAACAGCCAATTGTGTAAGGCCTTTCTTTCTAATACCACTGTTTATTTGCAATTATGACATCTTGAACTAAGTCTTTTAAACTAATGTGTCACAGTTACTTTAACTATAAGGTAAGTGCAGCAACTTCTTAGCTATTTGAGAGGAGCTGGAGAATCTGCCCATTGTTTTGCATCATGCACCGAGGGAGAAAAATGTTTCAGATAAGCTGAAAGAAAAGGAGTACTTGTGGCACCTTAGAGACTAACCAATTTATTTGAGCATAAGCTTTCGTGAGCTACAGTTACCAGCAGGAGAGTGGGGTGGGAGGAGGTATTTTTTCATGCTTTTTGTGTGTATATAATAAGATCTTCTATACTTTCCACAGTATGCATCCGATGAAGTGAGCTGTAGCTCACAAAAGCTTATGCTCAAATAAATTGGTTAGTCTCTAAGGTGCCACAAGTACTCCTTTTCTTTTTGCGAATACAGACTAACACGGCTGTTACTCTGAAACCTGTCAGATAAGCTGCAGCCTTTGTTTTTTTCAAATATATTTAAAATGTTTTTAGGCCTCTGGCAGACTGGTCAATCTCCAACTCCAGAGGGAGTAGTTGCTTTTTTGGAGAGGAGGCACAGATTCCATGGGTTGCAGGTAGCCTTTGAGAAGTCGACTTTCTTTGTAAATGCTTCATGGATCAGTCCACTTTTAACTGATGATCTCATTTGGCCATCAGGCAGCTTATCTGACATCTCTAATTTAAAATTCCTAGGTCTTTCTGTATTTATGATTCCAGCTGCATTCTTTGACTGTTTTTCAGAAACATTTCTACCATTCTATCACCATTTCGCCCAACTCCCCACTCCCTGATTTGTTATTTTGTCTTTTGTTTTCCGTGTTAAACTTCCAATATCCACTGAGCACCTCAGGCTGTGACATTAACCTCAGATGTGGAACTCTGTCAGGAAAACTTGAGTGAATTCACAATTGTCACTTTACCAAAACATGTAATTTATTGTATTATATTTCTGATTAAAATCCTCAATCCCAGAAATTAAGCTACAGGCCACTAAGGTACATTAATTTCCTCCTGCTGACAATGTCACTGTAAGCAGCCTTTGGAGGGTAATTAATTCAAGACCAAGCATTGGACCTTCTTTTGTATGCAATTTGCAATTTGTATGCAACTTGCCAGCAGTATGCATTTTTTAAACTTCTGTGGGTAGAGGTTGATAAAATATTGTCATATGCTACACTCTTTAAATATCACAGGCCAAATCGATTTTTGGTATCAGCAGATGCAATTCCATTCACCAGGAATTAATTTGACCCACCTTTTTATATGTAGCAGCTACATGTTCAAATTTAAAGGCAGCCAATATGAAATTCAAAGCTTTGGTGTAACATACGGCAAGGTGCTCTGCAGGCTCCTACACTGTACACAAACTTCAGATTCTGAATGGATTTCTGACTTAGAGGTTGTCTATATATTGTGGGGTGATGTGCTGTATGGGGGTTGGGGGGATCTAAAGCATGCCAATGCACTTTAACATATTTCTATTTGAAACGACTACTTTTAAGTGCACTACTGAACCTTTAGTGCACACCAGCAGGGTCTGCATGAAGTAATTAATGCACAACACATTAGTGCGCTTTAAAAATCACACCCCATAAAATACATAACCCCATCATGTGGACAAGCCCTTAACCCCAAATTGAGCGCATTGCAGTAGCCTAATCTTGAAATGATAAAGGCATGAAACAGCGGTAAGATCCACACCCCACCTCCCAGTTGGATGCAAATGGAAAAGAAAACATGTCCTGACTCTTTCTGAAACAGGATAATATAATACTAACTGGGTATTTACGATGACTCCAAAGTTGCTACATGAATAACAAAGAGCAGGCAACCAACTTCAGTCTGAGGGGTAGATATAAACTTGACAATATTTTCTGGTTGCTTTCCCCAGCCTACCATCATAACTTTGGTTTTATCTGGACTGAGGCAGCTCTCGTCCACACCCCAGTCCCAACCAGAGGCTGGGTAAGGCATCAAACTGCACTATCTGAGTCAGAAGAGATGAAAACATTGAGCCGTTGTCATGTGCTAAATTGCCTCTAAGCTGCGCGGCCATGTGCCACACAGCAGCTTATTAAGCGCTGCACAGGCGCTCAGGCTGCCACAGGGAAAGATGCCTCTCCTCTCTGACCCCAGCCCAGACCCTACCGTGGCTGTGGGAGAGGCGCTCTTCCCCTGGCCCCACCCCCGCCATATTGGTGCACATAACAAAATTCATGTGTGGGAAAAATTAGAGGGAACACTGGTCATGTGCATAGTAAATATGCTGCAAACCATGATTCTGCACTAGCCTCTTAATGTCCTCATATACTTGTTGAATGGGGATGGTGGCAAGATAGAACTCTACAGAATCCCACTATTGCCCAACACTATCCTCTGAAATCTAGTAATTTCTTCACAACAGTAGGAACCTGTATCAGCCTCTGAGCTGAGCTAGCCATGACCAAGTTATTCACCACCCAAAACACATCTATGGGTGAGATTTTACAGATGCTACAGTGGAAGCTCTTCAAAGCATAAGAATTTTAAAAAAATCTTTACACCAAATTGATCACCTTCATCTCAACAATTCTGCCATTAGCTTCCCCTTCTGCTTCAACTATTGCAGATCATCATAAACCATGGTGACTTTTGAGGATGAATCTGGGGTAGAAGATGCCAGGGGCCACTATCTTGATAGTAGAGGACAAAAGATTTATAAAAGACAACCAAGCGATACAGTGGTCTGTCAGAGGAACAATTCTGTCCTTCAGAGACCTCTGCAACCTTTCTAATTCCATCAGCTTCCAAGGACAGTCCAACTAAACAGGTCAAACATCTTTATTCTCCAAACTCCAAAGGCACTTTGGGTAGTAAGCCAAAAACTGAAATACTCAAAAAAGGCTTTTAAGACCAAGTCAAATGCTATCAATGATAGCCCCAAAAGATCTGTTCCTTTTATCTATAAAAATATATTGAAAGGATTACGTAAAATCCTCCCAATAGTAGTTGCAATGTCACAGGATGCTGTATAGGCTACTTGACTGCTTGCCTTCCAGGTGATATTAAATGGGTAGGTGTCTGGTTTATGTTGCTGAGGGAAGTTTTGAGCTCTGGTGATAAAAGAGTAACATGTAAGAGCTAGTTATTATTATTTATGATTTTTCTTTTAAACAGCAATATGCTGTATTAAATATACATGCAGCCAAAGATGTATTTGGTGCATCTTATGCACTCAGATAAAATAATAAGCTAATTGCACTGTTCCATTAGTGATTTACACTTTAAGGCTTGGTGCTGCCAGTTATTGGTTTTGTGCAGTTTAATGTATTTTGTTCTACATATTTATAACATGCTGTCACGTTATTAATAGTGATTAAATGTTTAGGTATTGTGACAAAGTTCATCCTCTACCTTGGTGGGTCTTGCGCTTATTGGCGGATTTGCTCGCCTTGGAGCTTCACGACAGCCCTCATTTTGGCCGTTTTCGTGAACCCACAGTCCAGGTCAACTCCTCCTGTGTCTGACAAGGAGTTGGGAGGTTTGGGGGGAACCCGGATCTGCCCTCTACTCTGGGTTCCAGCCCAGGGCCCTGTGGAATGCAGCTGTCTAGAGTGCCTCCTGGAACAGCTGTGCGACAGCTACAACTCCCTGGGCTACTTCCCCATGGCCTCCTCCAAACACTTTCTTTATCCTCACCATAGGACCTTCCTCCTGGTGTCTGATAATGCTTGTACTCCTCAGTCCTCCAACAGTATGCGTTCTCACTCTCAGCTCCTAGTGCCTCTTGCTCCCAGCTCCTCACACGCACATCATAAACTGAAGTGAGCTCCTTTTTAAACCCAGGTGCCCCGATTAGCCTGTCTTAATTGATTCTAGTAGCTTCTTGATTGGCTGCAGGTGTTCTAATCAGCCTGTCTGTCTTAATTGTCTCCAGAAGGTTCCTGATCTGGAACCTTCCCTGTTACCTTACCCAGGGAAAAGGGACCAAGTTTACCTGGGGCTAATATATCTGCCTTCTATTACTCTCCTGTGGGCTTTTCATGCCCACTTCCCAGATCCCAATAGGATTAAAAAAAAAATTACTCTCCTGTAGCCATCCAGCCCGACTCTGTCACAATACGTTAGATCAATAAAGATTGTTTGCATATTTACATTAGTAAAAAATTAATAAGTCAAAGAGAACACACTGAATTTGTTCCCTCTGTGGATGTGTTTGAAGTGAAGATAGGAATGAAATCTAGGCTACAACATAAGTGCCATTTATTGCATTTGTGAAAATAAAAAATACTAGTGTGTTATTAATGCAACTTGGATTATCTAATGTGCAGGCCCAGGAGTGGTTAGGTGATAGGGATGATTTGTGGATGCTTTTGTCAGAGTATAAATTACTGCTTCCCAGGATGAACTGCAGTATAAAAAAAAACTTATGTGCCTCTATATTTCAAATTTACTGACTTTTTTCAAGAGGAAAGTATAGGTAATTGTGTATTTTGAGCAAGTGTCTGCCCTTCCTTATTCACACATTCCTCTCCTTTAAAGAGCAGCATAACTCCACAAGTACACAGAAATGACTCTGATTTTGAGATCACACACCAGTTATAGGTCAATTAAAGGGTAACCTGCAGAGCAAAATGGCAAACTGCATGTTCTACTACTACTATTTGCTGACTATGACTGCTAATCAGACTAAGGAGTATTCAGCACATAAATAAAGAAAAGACGTTCACTGTGTTATGTCACAGCTCCACTGGGGCATGAAGCTGACTCAAGAGAGCTCATATGACTCCAGCACTGCTCTCCAGTATTCCGGCAAGAATTGCACCCTAAATTGTTTCTCAGGGAAACACACAGCAGAGCAGTTTACCTCCCAGGATAGTTACACCCTTATAAAAAGGATATTATAGTTTACTACAGCAAATAGTCTTATACGCTAGATGGAGTAACTCTAGGGATCTGGGCTAGTAATGTCGGAGGGCAAGTCTTAAACTGCTGGAATCTCAAACAAAGAATGTGTTATCATTTCCACTATTTTCAGATTACCATTAATGTGAAAAAGTCAATAAAGATTTCCAAGAAAACCTTCATACCAATGTTTTTTCTATTAAAATAATTTATCAATACAGTTTTCACTGTCCCGACCACTTTAATTGAAAATGAAACTTACCTGCTGTCAAATAAGACATCTCTTGGGATTACATGAGTGCTCTCCTTGCCAATAAGAAACTTGATTCTATCATAAAAGAGCCTTGGAGGATGCTGAGAGAAAGGAGGCTGGCTGTGCTGAATGAGGTCAAGGGGATCAGGTGACCCTTGGCAGAGAGGGCTTGCGTAGCAATTGCTTTGCTGACAGCAATCAGGGTCCACACAGTCTGTCAAACCATCTGAAAATGGATAAAACAAAAATTCAGGAAATAGAACGATGTTTAGAAGAAACCAAAGGGTTTGCTACTAGAAAGCATGGGAGAACAATATCTAATCAACTGGAAGGAATGCTGATTTTAAGGCTGTATAGGCCCAGATTGAGCAATGCACTCAAGCACATGCTTAAGTGGGGATGGGCATTTCTCTTCAGTTATTAATACTGAATGGTATCTCACACAATCTTCATGAGGGAATAGAACCCATAAACTAAGCGATAAGAAAGAGTGTGACTTATCGCCATCACAATACAGATCGGAGAAGAAAAACAATAATCAATATCTGTCAGTCCAGTGGGTATATGATTCACAAATAAATAGTTTAAATTTCTAGTAGCTCAATATTGTTATAATGAATAGTCTGTTAATACCTGTGAAGAATATGTGCTTGCTAAAGTGTATGAAATGACCTGTACAATCTGAAACGTTATCCAATTTTAATATCCCTCTTTATTACAGTAGTAAAAAGGCCTCTGGTAAAAGTTCTTCAGCTTTTGAACCCTATACATTTTATTAGTGTTAATGTTTTCAGATGCTTTATTATTCTCATATTTAATAGCTACACTAAAATGAATTCATGAGGATTTGATCGTGACTGTTGCTCCTTTTATGCTAGGCACTGCACCAATACAAAGCTAGATGCAGTCCCTGCCTTAAAGTGCTTAAAATCTAAGTCTTCTCTACTTGGTGCTTGTTTGCAACTCCCATCATATTCAAGTGAAGCAAACTTGTGAACTAAATGCAAACTATTCCACCCTTCGGAACTTACAGATAGGTGAAGTAGGACAAATGGGGCTAAGTTTCTTAAAAAGAGTCTCTATTTTTGTATACTGTTTTGCACCTATAATGATTGGTAAGCACAGGTTAGATCACTTAAATATCTAAGTGCCTGACTACTCCCACCAATCAGCTACCTGGACATCTAAATTACCTAAATTGCACACACAATTATTGGCATACCAAAAAGGAAGGCTGAAAATCCAGCCCAATAAATATAAATGCAGTAAATTCTGCACAGAGAAGTCAAATATAATAAGGTACACTAAAAATCTTCAAATATCTTCTTGAATTCCTTCTTTTTATAGTTCATATTTGCTAACACTCTTAGATTGAGAGGTATGCTAATACACAGGAAATAAGATCAAGCTATCAAATCCTTGACCCACCCAAAGTGACATCTTTTCTTTCTATTTTTAATGAGGTCAGATTTTTGCCATAGACTTTAATGGGGCCCCTTAGGTTATAAACTCCTTCTGTGTAGGTACCTCCTCTTTGTTTGATACAGCAATCAGAGAACTGTAAACACTCAGTAAATAATGATTCACTGAGGAAGGGAAGCACAGACCCTGTTTATAAAACCGAAGAGTCTACAATGAAATAGACATATCTGGAATCTGAAACTCCTTGCACTAATGTTGCCTGCCCTTGGGCAAGGTAATTATTTGTTTGGTTAAGCAAAAAATATTAAAAAATCTCTTCTAGAGCAGCTGGAAAAACAAACTGATTAGTCTTGTTGTTGGGTCAATAACAAAGGGCAACTGTAAATAGTTAGCAACAAGACCTCAGGTGCTGAGATGGTCAGAGCTCAGCTCAGTGGGTGGGTACTCAAAAGCAGCTTTAAGATATTTTTGCATTCTTGGAGTCAGTTTGCATCCTCAAGGAATGGAGGAGTCAAAGGTGGATCTATACCACTTGAAGATCCTCTCGGCAGGGCGAATTCTCTGGTTGGGTAAAGCAGCTTTATGATGGTGGAATGCCCTAAAAGTAAACTAAAGCAGGGTAGGGGGTCTTGACAAAAACGTCAAGTTACTTTCTAAAAGAAGCCATTTCCTTGGGAGCTAAGAACTTGGCTTCTTGAGGAAACTGATGGGAACAGCTATTGCAGGACAAGCTTTGGAAGTGAATTAAGCTAAATCGGAAAACCCCCCACTCTTATTCAAGAGTGTCCACGTAGGGAGCTATTCCAAAACAGCTTATTTTGCAATAATTATTCCAGTTAATTTCCCTTGTGGGCAAGCCTTGAGACACCAAATTTGAACAGACATGATTCTTCTATTTGTGTAAGAAAAAACAGACAAAATTCCCAGAAAGATTTAAATTGAAAATGTGTTTAAAAATAATTTATTCTCTGTATTATTTTAAAAACAAATTACCACAGAGAAACTGCTGTTTAAATAATCTGCAAATCCTTTTTCTTGCAAAATTCCCATTGGCTCCTACAGGAGTTTTGCCTGAGTAAATAAGGAAGAATCGGACTCCCAAAACAAGTTGCCCTCCCCACTCTTATTTTGGTCAGCATTTCATGTGCATTGCAACAGTGGCTTGAATTCCCACTGCACACAAGAAGAAATCAAGCTTAAAGCGAAATGGTTTCCCGGTTCTCAAAGCAGACTCAGTTTTCACCTTTCCTCTACAGTTCACCTCTCTGCAGAATGAGAATTACTATATCTTTAGCAGGATCCATTTTGTATGGACTTCCCACTCTCAAACTATATTAGTGCAATTTCTCATGTTTGTTCTGTCTGTACCTGGTTTCATTTGCTCATCTTCTTTATTACCTCTCAAGTATTTTTGTGAGCATTGTGAAAGGCAGGATGTCTGTGTGGAGCTCCCATTATTAACAGTGGGGAAACTCCAAAACCATATTTGAAAGAGCACTGTCAATATTATTGTTACTGTAAGCACAAACAAGATACTTAGCTGTTACTATACAGGGAGGAAATATGACCTTCCCTGAAAAGCTGAAAATAAAAAGACAAAAAAGGAACAACTATGCAGGCAGAGAAAGCCCTGGTAAACTGGGAACTGCAACTGTCACTCTGTGTTTTGCAGCTGATAGATTAACACTAATGTCTTCTCTTTCTCTCTCTCTCTCTCACTTTTCCCATCTGACCATTTTTACCATTTGGTTAGATAGGTGACATTTTATTCAGCTTTTAAGAATTTTCTTTTCAGTCACAGCTGGAGCAAAGCAGAGTAAATGGACAATGTTTTGAGAAAAATACTCTGAAAGACGAGGGCCGATAATGGAAGGAAGCCTTAGAAACAACATGTGATTGGAGCCCGTCAAACCCACAGAGCTGACTCAGGTCCAGCTGACTCAGGCTATTTCTGTATGTTTGTGGGAATTATAGACACAGCCTGCCATAACCTCCTACATGGGTTTTGGGACTTGTGGATTCTTACTGTGTTTGACTCCCACTTCCTTCCACACTCCCCATTATGTCCCCTCAGGACTGTGCTGAGCTCTCTTAAGCTGGGCCCACTAACACATTGGAAAGGGAAGCATGGGCAGTCTCTCAAGATTTGGCCCTATATTTCCAGGTTCTCTTAAAATTTACATCTCTCCCCTTTCAGTAAACTTTCCTAAAATTGTTTCTTCATCAGATTGCATTTTACTTTTCTAATTGAACATTTATATGCACTAAAAGAAATCTGTAAAAAATCCTGAACAGGCTGGCTGAAAGACTATTTTGATGACTGGAAGCTGATATATAGATTGGACAACATGACTTTTAAATGGTCTTAATGGTCACTCAACTTTTATAGAGGAGAACGAGAGATGCAGTATCTCAAGTTACATGACAGGAAGCTTTTGTAACACAATTCCCATTGATAAATACAGTAAGGATATCAGTTTCAATATGCCAACCCCCAAATTCCAATAACAATGTGATTTCAAATATAAGAAGAAAACCCCAGAAATCTGATTTATAAACTCCAGACTCTGAAAATACCTCAAAATTATTTTCAATTCTCAACAATCAGTCTTCATTTTGGTAAGCAGGCAGTGTAAAAAATGACAGAACAGACCCTGTGTGTGTTAAGGTTTCTATTAACTTTGAAGAGACAAAACACAGGAAAATCAACAGCTACATACAGCATAAACTGTTATTCATACAGTGGGTGATCCAGTATATGGAAGACTCAACTGTCAATTATCACACTGGATAAAACAGCATACGGCTAGACTAAAATGTAGCACTGAAGTGTAAACTACTTGCATTTGATATTAGCAGATCTACTGTTGTCTTATATAAGAAGCAGTGGGGTACAACTGGCAATATAATACAATCAGTTCACTACAATAGGAGTGATTAAAGTTTGTGTAATCTAAACCTGAAAGGAACAATCACAGGTTGGCTAACATCATGCTTATGCAACTTTCAAATGACATTAGTTGCATGTGGGAAAGGTAACAACTGATTATCTGCTTTACTTAAAATGTAAAAGTTCCCAAAGTACTCCTCACATTACTCCTAAAATAGAGTTCACAAAGAGCAACTTGATTGCTTGTTACAGCAATTCAAGATGTTAATAAGTAGCTGACCTGGGTTTCAGCATACTGGTCTGCCAAGCATAGGGAGGGTGTTGTCAGACAAGGAATATCTGTAGCACCCCCAACTTTAAAGGACCTTAATGAAAAGGTGCAGCATGCAAACGCAAGAGGCCATATTATGCTCTCAGCCAGACTGCTCCACTGTAACTAAGAGAATTTGGGATAAATTTTTTGCATTGCCTTGATGGGGAAGTGAACCTTTCAAGCACATTTCTAAAGGCAACAGAATAACTATTTATTATTCGTTTACAACTTTGCACCAAAATCTCACACAAAGTTCACAGCACTTGTTTAACATTATTGAAATAGGGTTACCATTTTCTTTATGAGGCATCCCCAGGATTCACTAGCCCAGATACAAATTAACTCCCTTTCAGGGCATCTGTGTCTTGCTGTAGATGTGCTTCTACAGTGGTCATTAAAGGCTCAATAAGTGATTGGGGGGAACATGCAAACTATGACACACTTAGGGTCTGTCTACACATCAATTAAAAACTCACAGCTGGCCTGTGCCAGCTGACGTGGGCTCTTGGGGCTCAGGGTAAGGGGCTGTTTAACCGAGGTATAGATGTTTCGGCTCGGGCTGCAGCCTGAGACCTGGGACCCTCCCACCTTGCAGAGTCCTAGAACCCAGACTCCACCCCAAGCCCAAATGTCTACAAATACAATTAAACAGTTCATTAGCCTGAACCCTGTAGGCCTGTGTCAGTTGGCATAGGCCAGCCATGGGCTTTTAATTGTTGTGTAGACATACCCATAGTGAATTAAGCATGCTTCCTCAAGCATTGCTGGCTACTCTGCTGGCCTGACACGTTAAGGGTGAGTATGGTTATTTCACTGCTCGCTTTCTGGCAAGGTGTTTCTGGCAGGAGCATCCTGGTGTCAGCGGAGTATAGGGTCTGTAATTCTGTAATTACACAGGCCCTTCAGGGGAACTCCTTATGTAACTCATGACTATGATCCAGACATAAATGCACAGTAAGCAAATTTAAATACTTCTATTAACCTAGTGTCTATTTCGTTTACTATAAAAGAGTATCACATTATACTACATTTGAGGCAAGCACTGTGTAGTAAATGTATGTCATATTTACCACACTTGGGTTTCATGTGTACTGAGTAACATTAATATTTCTGTTACAGCCTCCAGAAAATAAAATGTCATTTGGAAAACGAAGAGGCATTTTGTTAACTGTAGGTTCATATTATTTACTAACCACAAAAGTTAATAAAAAGTATATAAATTGAGTGAAATGTATAGGTCCCAACATGAGCAGCTATCAGCCCAACCACTTATCAAATTCCAGCTCTTGTAGCGTTCACATCTGTCCCTGAGTTTCTTACATTTCATCTTGGCAGCTATGGGAGCGTCACAAACTAATATTCTTGTAAATTTGATCCATTTCTTCCAGTCTATAAATATAACTAGTAAAATACCAAGAGCATAGCTGAGGCGGTCACAGGAACAGAGTATGGAACAGCTGAATGGGGGAGCAAATAACAAGGTGTTATATGTGACACAGCAGGGTGGATTCTCCAGCACTTTTAGTGAAGTGGACTGGAAATATTCACAGTTTTTATTAACTAACTATGAAAGTGACTAATTCAATCATTATAGTGCCTCCTATGTTAGGCTATGTCCACTCTTGGCATTTAAAGTGAAAAATGTCCCTTTTTTGCGCTAAAACCATGGGAGCGTCTACACTTGTTAATGGCTTTTTTGCAGTGAAACTCAGAAGTTTTACTGCAAAAGAAAACCACATTCACGAGAGGCGTACAGCTCTTACCGCTGTTCTTTTTGTGCTGTTGTGAAAGTGAAGACATGTTCTATCAGTGTAAACACCTTTTGGCCTCCAAAGGAGATCCCATAGTTCTAAAAGTGACCAGTCTGGCAAGCATCTCCGCTGCTCTGACGCCAGGTAAACGGACGTCTGCGCCTCCCCCTGTAAGCCCTGGGAAGTTTGAAACTCCCTTTCCCTTTGCTTGTAGATGTGGCAGGGAAAGCAGCCAGGGAGTTTTAAAAAAATGCCATGAAAGAAACAAGGAAGTAATGGGGCTGCTGGAACCCAGAATGCCTTCTGCTCACCTCCCACCTTCCCACAAGACCTATTGAGAGAGCTGCACTGTGGGATAGCTGCCCTACAGTGCTGGTCTCATTGGTGATGGAAGTGCAGCTAGAGTAAACACTCTCTGACACCTAAGGAATTAAGTGAGTACACAAACCAGTACTTGTCTTTCACCGGTTCCCTATCACTGGTGAAACTTACAGGGCAAAAACTCTGCAAGTGTAGACATCCCCTTACTTATTTTGATATGAAACTCCCCACCTGAGGAGGTGTTGAGTTTGGGTGTTTTAGGATAAGCACATTCGGTAGATGTTTCTGCTAAGATGATCAACAGTGAAATAGCTAACAATGTTATTGTTTAAATTGTCATCGGTAAGTTTTGTATTTAACTGAGATGAAGTTACTTATTTCTGGCTCTCTGCAGACTCAGGGAGATGTCATTTCATTGCCTACACTCCATTTACATTCTCAAGGTTAACTTCACAAAGGCTAGAAATATACTGCCTGTGTTTACACTATGTAATACATGGTTTTGTGGCCATGGGACTTGCTACAAAATCATCCCCTCATTGAAGAACTGTATTCTGGAATCTCAGTTTTAATTTTACATATAGACAGACAAGCAGACATGTGACAAATTCCATGGCCACAGCACCATGGGGCACTAGCAAAGGCCAATAGAACGGTTGGGGTAAAATGCAGTCCAAAACACTGAAACAGGGCAGAGAATCTATAAGATAAACATAGCAAGGAATGAGAGGGACTTGAAGCATCCAAAATGGGTCTGTGATGAAATGATAGTCACCTATTGGCTGAGGACTCAGAGAACCAAAGGTATTTCAGAGGTCTCAGTACCACAGAAATGCAAAGGAAAGTATTAGAGGTGAGCCACGGATGGGGCCACCTAATCATGTGGCCAGGACCCTTCACGCACAGTGTGGAGGGCCATGGTTTTTTTTCAGGTGGGCAGGTGGATCTCATTCTCCCCCGATCCGCCCCATGCAGGACAGCCAGATAAAGCTCAACCGCATGAGCTTCTTGTGGTATTTGAGCATTTCATATTGCTGCACAGATTGCTCAATATTTTTGTCTTTTCCTTACCAGACTAAAATATCCTCAGTAGTGCTCAAACTAATTTTGCCTTCTTTTATTTCAAATAGCTCCTATATAACTCCTGTGCTAGTTTGTTTCTCTACAAGTTCAGTTAAGCTCAATTACAGTTGCTAGGAATCACTGTGAACAGAAGAAGAAACCAAGCAGCAAAAATGCTAGAGTTTCCAGTGCTGCATGCAAAAACCTCAACTGTTCCTCAAGTTTCAGCTACAACACGTAGCAATAAGACAACAGCAACCTGAAGTCATTAATTGAAAATTCTGCGCTTTGCAGGAGTATGCTTAAAACCAGCCAAAGTCCATGTGTAGAAGGAAGTCTTCAGAGTATTTTGTTTGAGAGATACCATTTACTTTTAGATATATTTGTTCAGGCCCTCAGTGGTCTTTCGCCTTGAACACACAATGAATAGAAAATGTATCAAGCCTGATTTTCAGAAGTGTCAGTAACAATGAAAACTACTTCCATTATATAATAATAGTATGTTACTAGTATAAGGACTCAATGTCTCTGACTGATATGCTATTAAAATGCTAATAGATAGGCCTGATACACTTGTCAATATTTTTACAGCACTGGCCACCAACCAAAAGCTAAACTGAGTCATATATTTTTCTTGTACTTGGGTCAGATACAACTATTGGCTGAAAAGTGACAGAAGGGAGCTTTAGGTGTTTAGCTCAATGCTTATAGTAAACAGTATTTTTATTTCAAAAACAAAGTATAGGGATTCATTTAAAGAAAGCAAATAGCTGAAAAGACAGAACCAGATACACTTAAAACAGGGGCTCAGCATCAAATAAATGAGTGCCAAATGACAGTCTGCACCCTCATGTAATGAGATTTAAGAGGAAAAATAACCTAATGGTAAAAAGAATAGCATGGAGTGTGGCTGGGCAGGAGGGATGGATGTTCTACATGTGGAGGAGTGTACAAACCTCCTTGTCCCCAGTACTGCTGCTGCAGTATGTTCTAGCTACTTCGGCCTTATTCAGAGAGAGCCTTAATTAACAGAATTCAGCAGAGTTTCAAGCAATGTCACGGAGCTAGATGCTTCCAAAAGAACTCTCAATAATGGCAAGACAGAGGAAACAACCTATTCAGATGAGCTGAGTGATCATCTTCTAAAATAAAACTGAAATTAGGTCAGCCATGGCACTGAAAGATGAGAGAGGAAATGAGAACAGGAAATCTTGTTGTAATCCCACAGAAAGCAATATTCCACACTGAAGAGGACATCCGTTGGAGATCCCAGCATTATATAACTTATATCATAAAGACTGCCAAATGCCACAGATGTACTCCACAAAAGCTAACGAAAACCACTTGGTTGTGCACCTTTTATATGCTGTCAGTTTTTATCTTTATTTTTAGAGATAATTAAGTAGGTGAACATACCTTGCAGACCATAAGTGGGGAAAGAGCTGATGAGGGGAATGACAAGGGTGGTTATGGTACACTCATTATCCAATTGGGTGGGAGTTTTGGATGAGTATACATGGTGGGTTTTGGCCCCAAAAGAATAAGTGATAAGCACTGTGCTCCAAACCGGTAAATACAGACGCACGTTTAACTCTACTGCCACGAGTAATTCCACTGACACAGACCTACGTGCCTAAGTGTTTGTGGGATCAGGGCACATATGAATATATACATTACATACTATAGTAATTGTTTACAAAAGAATTTAAGATATTGTCTCTCTAGAAGTGGGAGGGTTTTGTGTGAGCACGACATATCCAATACGTGAGCCAAGGCATTTCAGTTCTAGATAGGTCATGTCATTAGATACTCTTAGAACTAAGGAAATGTGTTTTTATACTTTCATTATAATTAAAAATTGGCTTTTACTCTACAGTGTATTTGTATTAATTTTTGTAAGGAGAAAATTGATTTTTTTCAGTCAAAAATACCTTTCATCTATGTCAAACCTGAGTCTCAACCCAGAATTCAGACTAAATTTTCAGTGTCCTGATCCTTAATGTTGTTGATTGTTTGTTTGATATACTACTACTAATTGGCTACTGCTACCATTTTGTGCTTCAGTAGTGTCTTTCTCCTAAGGATCTCAAAGCTCAGAACACTTCCCAAGATCTCTGCATAAAGACACAAATATGTAATTTAAACACAATCAGCCTTAATGACCTTTCCCATGTGGAAACCTAATGATAATGTACACATACAACTAGACGAGACCAAGAGTTAGAAAGTGCGCTCTAAGGAACAATCCTACAGTGGCTGAGGGGTTGGAGTGGATAGTGTAACAGATCTTTTCCAGATCTAATTTCTGTGGTTTTATGTATACAAGGCCTGGAACCCTGCTTTTGATCTCATACCAATTTAACGCCAGTGTAATACTATTGACTTCAGTGGAACTCCTTCGGATTTATACCTGTGTAAGTGACAGCAGAATCAGGCCCTATGAATTTAGGATGGAAAAAGAAGTGATTTTAATGTGAAAAAAACTTAAATTTTTTTGTAAAAAACAACTGATTGTGAAGTGAAACTAATGGCAGTTAGCCCAGCTGTAGCAACCAGGCGAATTAAGTATTTCTCTCCCCACTTATCTCTAATTTTAATTTCAATGGAGCTGTCCCCATACGTTACGCTACCATAAAAATAATTTTAAAATTTACAGTGAAATGATGTTAAGTATCTGCCTTAAACTGACAAATTCAAGGAGATTTAGAGTTAATACTGCCAACACTCAATAACTCACTGTTACTGCAGAATATAAAGCAGGCAAAAACCACAGTATGAGGCAATTTATATAGAACCAGTTCACAGAGTGTATCAGAAAATGCTTTACATATATTGCAGGATAAACAGGGTTTTATGGACAGATTTAAAGGGAGAGAGTGTGAGTGAGTCAGTGGTTTGAAGAGCAGGGGAGAAAGTACCAGACAGATGGGAAAGTACACAGGCGATAGTGACCCTCACAGTGGAACGCTGTGTGAAGGGATACAGATTAGACTACACAGATTGGAAGAATAGTGAGCTTATGGGTCATGGATGAAGGAGTGTCATGAGGTGAGCCTCTTCAACACACTCCCTTATGGCTCCCCCAATGGTCCTGCAGGTGTGTTGCACTCAGCATTCCCTGGGTCCTTTCACATAATTAACCTTTTGGGGGGTCTGGTTTATTTTCTCTCTAGAGGGCCACTCACTTATTTAGCAGCTCAAGTTCATGCCGAATATGGGTCCATGTAAAAGTTCTAGTCAGTTTCCTCCCCGTGTTCAGAAGGCCCCAGTCCTCCTGGAATTAGGTTGTATTTTGGACAATCCCTCTGTCCCTCTCCTTAAGACCGAAGTCCCCTACCGCTCCTCCTTGGAGCTGGAGTTGTACATTAGGCAAGCTGTAGAGCCTCAGACAGCTTCTACTCCAGCTGGCCCTTTTCCCAATCAGTCCTTCCACCCTTAGGCTGGGAGGTTTTTCCGGCAGACTTTCCTCTTCTGCTGTCTGCTGTGCTATGAGGGAGAAGGCAACATATACATGGTCCCCCTGCTAAAGCTCATCCTTGTTTGTTGGGTGAGAGCGGAACCTTGCCCTGCCCACTCTGTAAGGCTCCTGATCTCAGGTCTTTAGAGAAACAGTGATGGGAGTTTCTGCCAAACACTTCTTATCCCAGGACCATTTTCTCTTTACCCATACCTTGTAGGTCTTTCGCTCTATCAGATCTTTCCAAGTCTTAAGGGCCATGTCATGTGATGGGGTAGGTTGATCCCTAGGCACCAGTACTCTTAAAGGGGAAATAAAGTGAAAAAGGAAGGATGAAGGAGGGAAAATTGGAATAACAGGAGGACAATTCTGAATTGGATTCAGACATTAAGAGGGCGGTGCCAAAAGGTCATAGGGGTCCATATGGTACACAATCAAAATGAACACATTAAATGGATTAAAAACTGGCTTATAGATCTCAAAGTGTAACTGTGAATGGGGAAACATCACTGAATAGGTCTGTTTCTAGTGGGGGTCCCACAGGAATTGGTTCTTGGCCCTATTTTATTTAACATTTTTTATCAACGACCTGGAAGAAAACATATAACCCTTACTGATACATCTGCAGATGACACAAGATTGGAGGAGAGGTAAATGATATAGAGGACAGGTCACTGATGCAAAGCAATCTGGATGACTTGGTAAGCTGGACATAAGCAAATAATGTGCATTTCAATATTTCCAAATGTAAGGTCATATATCTAGGAACAAAGAATGAAGGCCATCCCTTCCAGGATGGGGGACTCTATGCTGGGAGGGAGTGACTCTGAGAAAGCTTTTGGGTCATGGTGGGTAATCAGCTGAATATGAGCTCGGAGTGTGATACTGTGGCCAAAAAAAGCTAATGTGATTCTTGGATAAACGGGAATACTGAGTAGGAGTAAGAAGGTTATATTACCTCTGTATTTGGCACTGGTGCGACTGCTACTGGAATACTGTGTCCATTTTTGGTGTCCACAATTCAAAAAGGATGTTGAAAAATTGGAGAGGGTTCAGAGAAGAGCCATGAATAAAGTATTGGAAAACATGACTTTAGTGAAAGACTCAAGGAGCTCTCTCTGTTTAAGTTATAAAAAAATAAGGTTAAGGGGTGACGAGATCACTGTCTATAAGTACCCACATGCAGAACCAAATAGAGGACATAACAGAGTGGTCTTCAATCTATTAGACTAAGATATAACAAGCACCAATGGCTGCAAGTTGAAGCTAGATAAATTCAGACTAGAAATAAGGTATATGTTTTTAACAATGAGGGTAATTAATGACTGGAAGAAGCTAATCTTCAAGGTTTAGCTTGGGTTGTGGTGTGGAAAACCCTTACATCAAGATTGGATATTTTTCTAAAAGATATATTCTACTTTAAGCAGCTATTGGACTTAAAAATGAATTGTCCTATGGCCAGTGTTACACAGAACAGATCATGAACAGTTACATGATCACAATGGTCCCTTCTAGCCTTAAAAATCTATGAATCCTTGGAGTGAAACAAGGGCCGCAGTGGCTGGGAATACTTAATTGCAAATACACTGATCCAACAGGGGAAAATAGAGCAAGAGAGAGGCTGCTTTAACTATACATTGTTATGTTTTTATGTTTAGGTCACATGCTATATTTAAAAGTTACCTCTGGCTTAGAGGTCCTCAGAATAGTTGCTACTGGTTTGCTCAGCACCATCTCAAAATTATGTGCCACAATTTTCTGTTATAACTGTGACTCTCTGTTAAAATTAAGAAACTAATTTGCTTAATAAGCGCATGTCTCAATGTATGATTTTATATTTTCTGAAGAATTTCTTTCATAATATTGATATTATGATAATGTATCAATGTATATTCTGTTAGTCACACAAGAATGTTAGGACAGAATTTTAAATTTCATTTGTGCGACTATTGTCAGTCTGACAACTACAGTTCTCATAAGGGATGTTTATAGGCAATGGAGTTATTTTAGGTTTTTTGGAAGGAAATGAAAGAATAACATAATTATTAGGAAAAACATGGATTTTTTCAAGACACATCATGGTACTATGATGATGGAGACCATATAAGCAGGAAGATAGATTTCCTCCAGAGCTTACAATATAAAGGTCAGACCCTGCAACTACTCATTCATGGGAGTAATCCAACTGAAGTCAACAGGACTATTAACATGAGAAAGGGGTATAGCATTGAGCCTCTATGATAGAAAAGACAAACTCACATAAAGACAAGCTATAGGACAGCTGTTCAGGAAAATGAACTGCATAAGAACTAAAAAGTAAATAAAGGGGCATGTACAGTACCTCCATCATTATCCATATTATCCCCACACACCATTTCCATGACAACGTTACATCCTGTGCCACTCCATCCCACCTGACACACACAGTGCCATCCATTCTGATCAAGAGTGCATCTCCCATTTCCATAACACAGACCTGGGCAGCCATCTAGAGAAGAAAATGTAAAGAACAAGGCTTCATGCAGGAGTTTCTTTAAAATTATAAATTGTTATACAACATTCTTTAAAATTACATAACAATATTTGCTACTTTCAAATGATATCACAGTTGGTCTACTTTGGACTCCAGTCACATTCTTGGACAAATATTCAACTCTGCTTGCCTAAAAAGCATGCCAAAGTTATAAAGGCTTATTTTTTTGGTGCCTAAAATCCTGTGGATGCAAAAACTCAGATGTGGGTGCACTAATAGTATGTGTATTGAGTAATCAGAAGTCTAACTATCTGCTTTGCACATACAAAGAACTTCTATCTATCTTGGTTTTCATACCTGGTATCAATTGTGTGCTCATGACAGAGATTTTATATGAAACCTTGACATAAAAGATGAGTTTGCAAAATGTAGGTGAGTAATTTTAGGTGAGCAAATCTGGAAGCAGGAGCTGAAGATGTACTTCTAGATATTGTAGGTGTGGAAACCCACATGAACCCAGCAGGGCTAGGGAAGCCTGTTTTGATTCATTCTGAAGTACTTTCCTAAGGAAGGAAAATGGGAGTTTTCATTGTAATGCCCCCTCCCACTTCCTTAAAACTCTCTTTCCAGATGGTATGATGGGATAACATGGTTTTGGTAATTAAATATTCATGGTAAATAGGCCCAATGGCCTGTGATGGGGTATTCCTGACACAGGGAAGAAAGGTAAGCAGCAGAATACGGACCCTGGACTTCAGGAAAGCAGACTTCGACTCCCTCCGGGAACTGATGGGTAGGATCCCCGGGGGAATAACATGAGGGGGAAAGGAGTCCAGGAGAGCTGGCTGTATTTCAAAGAATCCATATTGAGGTTACAGGGACAAACCATCCCGATGTGTCAAAAGAGTAGTAAATATGGCAGGCGACCAGCTTGGCTTAACAGTGAAATCCTTGCGGATCTTAAACATAAAAAAGAAGCTTACAAGAAGTGGAAGATTGGACAAATGACCAGGGATGAGTATAAAAATGTTGCTCGGGCATGTAGGAATGAAATCAGGAGGGCCAAATCGCACCTGGAGCTGCAGCTAGCAAGAGATGTTAAGAGTAACAAGAAGGGTTTCTTCAGGTATGTTGGCAACAAGAAGAAAGCCAAGGAAAGTGTGGGCCCCTTACTGAATGAGGGAGGCAACCTAGTGACAGAGGATGTGGAAAAAGCTAATGTACTCAATGCTTTTTTTGCCTCTGTCTTCACGAACAAGGTCAGCTCCCAGACTGCTGCGCTGGGCAACACAGCATGGGGAGTAGGTGGCCAGCCCTCTGTGGAGAAAGAAGTGGTTAGGGACTATTTAGAAAAGCTGGATTTGCACAAGTCCATGGGGCCGGATGTGTTGCATCCGAGAGTGCTAAAGGAGTTGGTGGCTGTGATTGCAGAGCCATTGGCCATTATCTTTGAAAACTCATGGCGATCGGGGGAAGTCCCGGACGACTGGAAAAAGGATAATGTAGTGCCCATCTTTAAAAAAGGGAAGAAGGAGGATCCTGGGAACTACAGGCCAGTCAGCCTCCCCTCAGTCCCCGGAAAAATCATGGAGCAGGTCCTCAAGGAATCAATCCTGAAGCACTTACACGAGAGGAAAGTGATCAGGAACAGTCAGCATGGATTCACCAAGGGAAGGTCATGCCTGACTAATCTAATCGCCTTCTATGATGAGATTACTGGTTCTGTGGATGAAGGGAAAGCAGTGGATGTATTGTTTCTTGACTTTAGCAAAGCTTTTGACACGGTCTCCCACAGTATTCTTGTCAGCAAGTTAAAGAAGTATGGGCTGATGAATGCACTATAAGGTGGGTAGAAAGTTGGCTAGATTGTCGGGCTCAACGGGTAGTGATCAATGGCTCCATGTCTAGATGGCAGCCGGTATCAAGTGGAGTGCCCCAAGGGTCAGTCCTGGGGCCGCTTTTGTTCAGTATCTTCATAAATGATCTGGAGGATGGTGTGGATTGCACTCTCAGCAAATTTGTGGATGATACTAAACTAGGAGGAGTGGTAAATACGGTGGCAGGTAGGGATAGGATACAGAGGGACCTAGACAAATTGGAGGATTGGGCCAAAAGAAATCTGATGAGGTTCAACAAGGATAAGTGCAGGGTCCTGCACTTAGGATGGAAGAATCCAATGCACCGCTACAGACTAGGGACCGAATGGCTAGGCAGCAGTTCTGCGGAAAAGGACTTAGGGGTGACAGTGGACGAGAAGCTGGATATGAGTCAACAGTGTGCCCTTGTTCCCAAGAAGGCCAATGGCATTTTGGGATGTATAAGTAGGGGCATAGCTAGCAGATTGAGGGGCGTGATCGTTCCCCTCTATTCGACATTGGTGAGGCCTCATCTGGAGTACTGTGTCCAGTTTTTGGCCCCACACTACAAGAAGGATGTGGAAAAATTGGAGAGAGTCCAGCGAAGGGCAACAAAAATGATTAGGGATCTGGAACAATGACTTATGAGTAGAGGCTGAGGGAACTGGGATTGTTTAGTCTGCAGAAGAGAAGAATGAGGGGGGGATTTGATAGCTGCTTTCAACTACCTGAGAGGTGGTTCCAAAGAGGATGGTTCTAGACTATTCTCAGTGGTAGAAGATGACAGGACAAGGAGTAATGGTCTCAAGTTGCAGTGGGGGAGGTTTAGGTTGGATATTAGGAAAAACTTTTTGACGAGGAGGGTGGTGAAACACTGGAATGCGTTACCTAGGGAGGTGGTAGAATCTCCTTCCTTAGAAGTCTTTAAGGTCAGGCTTGACAAAGCCCTGGCTGGGATGATTTAGTTGGGGACTGGTCCTGCTTTGAGCAGGGGGTTGGACTAGATGACCTCCTGAGGTCCCTTCCAACCCTGATATTCTATGATTCTATGATTAGATGGGGTGGGATCTGAGTAACCCAGGAAAGAATTTTCTGTAGTATCTGGCTGATGAATCTTGCCCATATGCTCAGGGTTTAGCTGATCGCCATATTTGGGGTCGGGAAGGAATTTTCCTCCAGGGCAGACTGGAAGAGGCCCTGGAAGTTTTTCGCCTTCCTCTGTAGCATGGGGCACGGGTCACTTGCTGGAGGATTCTCTGCTCCTTGAAGTCTTTAAACCATGATTTGAGGACTTCAATAGCTCAGACATAGGTGAGAGGTTTTTCGCAGGTGGGTGAAATTCTATGGCCTGCGTTGTGCAGGAGGTCAGACTAGATGATCATAATGGTCCCTTCTGACCTAAATATCTATGAATCTATGAATCTATAAATAAGACAAACACTTGCCCTTTGGTGGCTATGGGAAATGTTTTGGTTTCTTTCTGTAAATTATGAAACTAGATCTAAAATGGATCAATTGCATCATCCCCAGGGTTTGTAAACTCTGAATTAACAATAATTTCAGCATTTTCAATTAGGTTCCTTGCTCGGTGTGACAGATAGATAGTATCTTGGATGTGCCCACTAATGTCCATCTGCTTGTATAGTTTGGTGCCAGTACAGATTTTTGTCAGATTTTTACCTTACCACACAGGGAGCCAAAGGACAATGGATGGTGCTTAGCAATCAATTTAACACTACAAGTGGCATCCCTTTCTAAACGAGTGCTTTCTCTTTGCCAGAATGGACTCTCACGAATTCAATGCTCTTTATCTGAAAATGTGTGTTGACACTTCTGCACTATCAAAAGGAAAAGATTTGATTCCAAGAGGAAGGAAGACTCAGTCTGCAGGGGTTTCTGGCAGCCACTAAAGGAGATATTGCAAAAAGTGTTTGGAACTGCCAGCCAAAGAGACAGAGCCTAAATACCAGTGGTCCATCTAGAGACACAAAATGGATGAGGTAATACCTTTTATTGGTCCAACTTCTGTACTGGTCCATCTAGTCCAGTGTTCTGGCTCAGAGCGGCCAGTAGCATGTGCTTCAGAGAAAGATGCATTACAGAACAGCCTGCACACAGAGAATGTTTTTTCCTAACTCCCAAAAGACAGAGGGTGGTTTCTTTCAAGGATCCTTGTGTTTTGCTTTTTTAATCCTTACTTGTATAGCTCTGGATAGTTCTTGTTATCCACATAAATTATACGTGACACCATGGCTCCAAGATCTGCATCAGTTGCCTACAGGTCTCCTGGTAGAGTTTAAATTGTTACTTACAACTTATAGGCCTTTATTTTCCTAGCATCTGCCTACCTGAAGTATCACCTCTCTCCCCAAGACATGTTGCCATCAGCAGGGAGACTTGAGCTCTATCCCCCCATCATTATAAAATAGAGAGGGTCTGCTGGTAAGGTGTGGTCTATAAGGGCCTTGGGACTCTAGGTCTCTCATTGTTCTGAAATAGCTTGATCTTGATGATCTTCCAGTACACTTTCAAAGCCATTTATTTCATAGATTTTTTTTTTTGAAAGTTGAGGGTATGTTCCCGAGGAGATTAAAGGGGCTGTTTTCCTGTTTAGATTTATTGGCCAGCTGAGTTAATTCATTATTGGTATATTTTATGATTATATTTTGCTGTGGGTGGTTGTCCTTTATGAATGTAAGTCCAGTGGTGAGCTGGAGCCGGTTCGCACCGGTTCACTAGAACTGGGTGTTAAATTTTGTTAAATTTTAGAACCGGTTGTCCCTCGAGGGACAACCGGTTCTAAAAGAGCTTCTAAATTTAACAACCGGCCAAAAGTGGCGCCTTAGGCGCCAACTCCGTGGGTGCTCCGGGGCTGGAACACCCATGAGGAGAATTTGATGGGTGCAGAGCACCCACTGGCAGCTCCCCGCCCTGGCCCCAGCTCACCTCCACTCCGCCTCCGCCTCCTCCCCTGAACGCACCGCCCCGCTCTGCTTCTCTGCCACCCCCCCCCCCCCCGGCTTTCTGCGAATCAGCTGTTCGCACGGGAAGCCGGGGGGCTGAGAAGCAGGTGGCGGCGTCACGCTCAGGCCTAGGGAGGCCGAGGTGGAGCGGAGGTGAGCTGGGGCGGGGGGGCATGAGGAGGGCCACCCACACTGCAGCAGGTAACTGGGGGGGCGCACAGGGGAACCGCTCCCCGTCCCAGCTCACCTCCGCTTCCCTGGGCCCGGGAGCGAAGCCACCGCTTGCTTCTGAGCCCTCCCAGGCTTCCTGTGCGAACAGCTGATTCGGAGAAGCAGAGGGGGGCGGCGCATTCAGGGGAGGAGGCGGAGCGGAAGTGAGGTTAGCTGTGGCCAGGCATGGGGCGGGGAGCTGCCTGTGGGTGCTCTGCACCCACTAAGTTTTCCCCATGGGTGCTCCAGGCCCGGAGCACCCATGGAGTCGGGGCCTAAGGCACCACTTTTGATGTGATCAGTGGGGGGAGCAGCCACTTGGGGGAAGCAGCCGCTCTCCCTGCTCCCCCCCTAGCTATGCTACCCCACCCCTAGGAGCCAGAGGGACCTGCCGGATGCTTCCTGGGAGCTGCCCCAGGTAAGCACCGCCGGGACTCCCCATCTCGCCCCCTGGCAGGTCCCTCTGGCTCTTAGGGGCAGGGTGGGCACCCACTACGGTGGCCCACGAGACCCTCCTGCCCAGTTCTGGGGCCAGTCAGGAGACAGGGGAGGAGGGTGGATGGGGCAGAGGTTGGGGGGGGCATCAAGAAACGCAGGGGGTTGGATGGGGCAGGAGTCCCCAGGGGGCTGGGGTGGGCCACGACCCCCTCATGGGGCAAGGAGGGAACCGGTTGTTAAGATTTTGGCAGCTCATTCACTGTGTAAGTCTAATAATTCTCAGGTAACCTAGGACATTTTTTATTGTTATTTAATTCTGAAGAGATAAAATAATAAATACATAAATAAGTGCCCAATCCTTTTTGGAATCCTTTTTCGTCTGATATCTCTGCTGAGAGCCATCTTTCCAGGGGACAGTAGAAACAAAAACAACGGGGAGTACTAGTGGCACCTTAGAGACTAACAAATTTATTTGGGCATAAGCGTTCATGGGCTAAAACCCACATCATCAGATTCATGGAGTGGAAAATACAGTAGGAAGATATGTATAACAGTACATGAGAAGATGCGAGTTGCCTTACCAAGTGAGGGGTCGAGACAATTCAATTAAAATGGGCTATTATCAATAGGATGAAAAATCACTTTTGTAGTGGTAATGAGGGTGGCTCATTTCAAACAGTTGACAAGAAGGTGTGAGTAACAGTAGGGGGAAATTTTTTAGTTCTTGTATTGACTCATCCACTCCCAGTCTTTATTCAGGCCTAATTTGATGGTGTCCAGTTTGCAAATTAATTCCAGTTCTGCAGTTTCTCGTTGGGACAGTGTGATTTCTTACACAACAGTGTGGCTAGGACTGAGAGATTGCTTCCAAACCATGAAAGACATAGACATGTAGGGCCAGAAACAAGCCATAGGCCCTGCAGAGCAAATTTATGTCAAAGGACATGCACAGGGTGCAAATCTACACAGAATTTGGCTCTTTGGGTCTGGAATGGTTTAATCAACTATATCATCTGTAGCCCAGATAGTGTTTTCTGCCAAAGGGCAAACACACAAATTGCTCAAAGCAGCAACCAACGCGGGTGTGAGGTAGAGCAAATATTTATAAATCCCTCTGAATCTCAAAACCTCACACGGTACTATACAATGCCAGGTTTTAAAACATGTGTTGTTTTACATTTCTCCCCCACCTCCAAAGTCTTAGAGAAGCATATTTCCTTCACAAATGAAACCTACTCTCTAGCTGCAGATGATAAAAATATGGAAATGTTGTTCTAATAGAAGGAAGGATTGACACAAATTATTCTGGTAATACCAAGTCCTCAGTGCTGTCATCACTCCGTGAATGGAAACCATGAGCAGAAATCTGACTCGCCTCACGTAGCATATTACATATATATGGAAATTGGTAACCAAATGTGAAAGCCACATTCCAGTCATGCTTACTTTAGACACCTCTGCTTCTGATGAAATATTGAGACAATATAAAGAGCTAAGAATGCAGAATGTACTGATATATTGTTTGACAAATGAGACCTCTCTGTAAATAGATACCTACCTATCCAGTCATCCATTTGATCGATCCTGGATAAATATTGTATCTTAACAGTACAGGAAATGGGAGGCTCAAAAGGGAACAAGTCACCCAAATACCCCCATTCCCAACACTTTTATACCCTTTCATTATTCCTTTGCAATGCTGATATGAAAAGCTTACCTCGCACAGCATCCAAGTAGTGAGCTTAAAAAAGAAAAAACAAAACTGTGATAGATTGAATTTCAAACACAGAAACCATTTGCTAATAGTTTACCATACTTTGGTTAAGATAAAGTGCCTCTCTCTTATTGTAATCAGGTCTATTCCTACCACTTTGAATAAAACAAATAGCTGATTTTGTTATCCAGGATGTCAGAAAGGACTCATATAGCAACAAACAATAATTGCAGCTACGTGTGTGTTCTTCAGTTATTGTTTTTTAATATTATGGGCACTACCATGTGTAATGCAAGCTGTGCCTTCTACTTAATTCACTCATTGCTTAGTTATCTTCCTTTTAAAACCAAAACTAAATCTCTTGAACAAAATCATTTTTTACTAACAATAAAGAAAATTACCTTTATTTTTTATCAATTTTACTCCCTATAAGCAGGTATTATAAGGTAATTGAATCACTGGCTATAGAATGTAGCCATTTAATTAAATGAGGAAGGGCCAAATTTTCAAAATACAGAAAAGAAAAATGATAAGCGCAGTATTTGCAAAGCCTGAAAATTTGGACTACCTACCTCTCAAAATTAGGTATCCTGGTCTCTTACATGCAATTAAAATGTTTAAGAATAAGAATGCTCTGGGAAAACAGTAATGACATTTTGGCAAGAAACACTATTAAGCTTTGTAAAAATGTGTCACATTTTATTAAAATATAACAATTAACATTTGTACAGCTGAGTAGTGACTTCTGAAAAGACCCATAAACTTTAGCTTCTTATTAACAATATTGTAGTTGTCGGCTGCTGTAAAACCATCTCTTGTGACAAGCAAAATATTTAAATCCTATGATGGGAAGGCAGCAGATTTAGAATTATTTAAGCTGCCTGCTAGTTTCAGCCTCTCACAACTTTTATTAATAATTTTTAAGTATTTTTTTTATGATTCTCAGTACCTATAGGAAAGTAGCTCAGCTGTGCATTAGAATGTAACCTATAGAACTTTGACTGGATACGTCCAACTATTACATAAGTATTGCTGCATGTAAAGCAAAAGCTGCACTGACCAGTCTGTGGGACAAATATGGATATGGTGTAAGTGTGTGCCAATCCATCAAAGTCAGTGGAGAGGCATCTGTGTACTCCAGGCCTGAATTTGGCTCTCTAATTTTTCCAAAAGATCTTCAAGTTGATGGCTGCAGCAGATCTTCCTATTAGCTAGTCAGCCTTTTAAAAAAAACAAGATATAAAATCTTACCAATGGTGCAATGATCCCCTTCCCATCCAGGGCTGCACTCACACTTCCCATCTTTGCACTGGCCATGTTCAGCACAGTGAGAGTGGCATGTACGTTCCTCACAGCTTGGTCCTACCCAGCCTTCTTCACATTGGCATATTCCTCTTGAACAAACCCCATGGCTGCCACAGTCCATAGTGCATAATTCTATATAGGATTCAAAGAATACATACTTTTAGATGGTAATATCATGTTTTGTTATGGACTATGCATGATAATGCATACAGACATCGGTCATCAAGAGTGATTAAATGAAGGACTTTTATCATGAAATACAGGTTGCAACCACATGAACTACTCCTTAGTTAGCAGCAAGTAAGTAGCAATCCTTATATTTGTTAGGGCCAGCCACTAACTGCATGCCATAGGGCCCTGATCCAAAGCCCACTGAAACCAATGATAAGACTTCCATTTACTTGGGTGCATTTTGGATCAAGCCCTAAGCCAGTGTATCACACATCCATTCCTGATTCTGATAGGTGTTTCCAGAAATCTAGGACACAGTTTTTATTTAAACAGTTTGAAAAGTACAGGGTCCAGGTGGATTGAGTTAAAAGACAAAGTGTGACTAATTTATTACAGCAAAGTGATCCCTGAGATATTAATCAGTTTGTACCAATGGTAATGGCCTTCACTTATGGCAATAAAAGCCAACGAGCTAATACACAGAAAGGAAATAACACATGTCAAACAGCAAGCAACCCACAGCCCTGGAAAAATACAGTATTACTCATATATAGGAATATGTCCCAAATTCTGCAATGGTTTTCAAGGTCTGTGTTTAAAAAGCTTTGCTTTTGCCCATCAACGGCTGGCTGATCAAACTATAAAGACTATTTCATGGTGACAAGATCAGTTCTTGCAAGTCATTTCTATTCACAGTAAATTTTTCTGCATGGATGGGGCACTAGTGAAACTCCATTCAGAGTGAAGGAGAATTAAAAGTCCTGAATTGTTTCAATAAATCACAATATGCCAGCTGCAATTCTACCTCCACTTAGAGTGAAGTTGTTCTGTGAAAAGAATGGTTTCATTATAAGAGGGCTCAATATAGTTTAAATTTATTTAAAATAATTAGTTTCAGCAGACAGAATTTGCTTGTTATTCTGCAATTAACCTGCCAGAGGAATGTTTCCTCCTCCTTCTCAGAAGCTAGTTGATAGCACTATAAGTATAAGCCAGAATAACCATGTCTGTTCTGATTTAAAAGGGGATTTAAAATGTGTAACATACCAAATGGTGGAAAGATTTTCCCCTGACAGGTTTTAAAGAATGATAATTTCTTACTCTGAACTATTGTATATAAACACTCCCCCTTGAATGTCTGTAATGGCAAAAAGTGACACTCTATATGAATTTTTTTTAAAAGTACATATTTAAATTCTTTATCAATTTCAATCTTTCAACAGAAAGAAAGAAGTAATAAAAACCAAACCCCCATGCAATAACATTACAGATGTTGACAGCTGTGTGATTTACAACATATGTATAGGAATGTCATTTTTAATGTTTTAGGGTCAGGAACAGTTTTATTCAGCAATACCTTTTAAAAACATTATATGTAGATAACTATATATATATATATATAACTATATATATATATAACTCTCTCTCTCTCTCTCTCTCTCTCTCTCTACCTTATAGGCTACAAAAATGACAAAATTATGCTAAAATACAAATATATTTCCTTGGGGAATATATTGCAAGTGAGCATGAAAAAATACAGACAGACTTTAAAGTTTTGTTGAAATAATTTAGTATTACTGAGTGCCTTTAGCATGTTGCAATGCACAACACTTGTATAAATTAAATCTGGATAAAGTTCAGCATTTCTCCTTTGCTTACCTAAAGAAGAACAATTTTATTCAACAGACCCTTCAGTTGTCTCCCAGAAAGTGTTATGTCCACAAAATTTACTATTTTGGGTAAATTCTTCCAGTGCAGCAAATTACACCCATCCACTTAGCTCGAGAGTACAGGCCAGCTCCTTAGCTGGTATAAATTAGCATAGCTGCATTGACTTCAACAGCACTATGCTAATTTATACCGGTCGAGGATCTGGCTCAGGTTAATTACACCAGATGAGTATATCTGTAATTAGACAGGCCCAAATCCTGCATTGTTGCTGCTTTTCACATGTTAACATAGCCAGGCACAGAAGGATCAGCCAGGTGTAGAGAGATGATCTGATAATATAGTGCCAATGTGGTGACACCTACATCACCTCCAGCCATTGTCAGCATAGCGGATGCAACAGGGTTGGAGAATCCACACTGTTCAAGTAGACCAGAAATATGGCAAAACTAGTTCTCATGTAACAAATTGCAGTGAATAAAATCAGCCTTGTGAGTAAAAGATGTGGTCTGGATGGCCCAGATATTGTTATTGTTTTATCTCAACATTACCAATCTAAATCTAGCTCACCAAATAAAATGACTGCCATTTACTGGCTTGGATGAAATAAGCAGAGCAGACTGAAAATGGAAAAAAAAACCCATACTTGTGAAAAACTTCAAAAATACTAAGTCATGTTCTTCATTCCAAATGCTGTGAAATAACCTGGATAAAAAGCCCAGGCTCTGTGTGCTCTCTCTGTTTCCCTCTTCTCCTGCACCAGCAGCTCTTTGTACTCCCATTGCCTGCCTCCCTCCATTCCAGCATCCCACATTATGCCCCCCATGCCAGGGGTTCTGTGTGCCCCCTCATTCTCCTCTAATCCTCGTGCCCCTAATCAGATGCCAGTGGCACCACGTGTCCCCCATATCCATTTCAAGTTTTCAGATTTTCACCAAATTCAATAGGGTTCTGGGCACTGATGCCTAGAATATTTCCTGAAATTCTGGAACAGATCGGATGCAGAGTTCAAAAGTTATTGCATTGCACTGAGACAGAGAAATGCCATCAAATTGAGTGTAGGGCCTCACTTTGGTCAACAGTTCTAGACCAGTGATCTCTTCATATGCTTTCCGAAGTCAAAGGAAAATTTGAAAACAATTCCTGCCATGAACTAATGAACCAGTGGCTGCGCTGGAGAACGGACACTGTTTTCCTTTGAAAGCTAATGGTGAACTTCAACAACATTTCTCTGATAATAAGGCTGCAAAGCGGAGAAGATACTTTGTTCAGTTGCCTCCTCTTGCTCAACCACTTGACACATCAGCACTCTGTGGGCAGAGTCTGAACTCTCAGGTTTCCATCATTGTTTCAATTAGTTAATATTAAGCTCCTAAAAATGCTGTTTAAGAGAACACTGGAGAGGGATTCTTCAGGCTGGGAGATCCAAGTACAGTTCTCATGACTCTTCATAGATTTCTGTTCTCGGGCAAGGCACGAGAAATCAAATCTAATGACCATCCTAACTACAGCAAAATAGCACAAGCACACAGAAGGTTTCCATTTAAAACCAGGAGCTCACCTAATAAATATGACTAAGCATGCGCTTTCAGTTCAAGCTACCGTGTTTTGAATATCCAAACACACAACAAACTCTTTAGTTCTTCTTGGAGAAAAACATATGCATAAAATCCCCCAAACTGGGAGAAACAATAGCTGACTACATTTCTGTTTGTCCTGGTAGACCATGTTCGCATAGGAAGTTAAACAAAAGAATACTCCACAGTGGATGGTACTGAGATACTATAGTGATGAGCAGAATATAAAACCCCAAAATAGGTAGATGGTCCCAAACAATTCTGTCCATAAATGTCACATCATAAAAAAGCTCAAAGATCATGTAATTGCTATACTGGACCCTTTGCTAAATTATGTCTGTTCTTCCTTCCACGACACCGGATGCTTTAAGGGCTCAGAACCATCCCGGATGAGCATGTCCTTAATTCTGAATGTTCATTAATTTTGTTAGAAGACATCATATACAGTCTGAAGCATTATTGGTAGATATTCTTGAAAAGGAGACAAATCTGTTGATCATTCTGGGGCTAATCTAAAAAGCATTAAAAATTCACTTCATATTCTTTATTTTAATTATCTAAGTCAACAATGAGTTCGCTTAACTGTGTTTTATAATAAGTTTCTAATTGCATAATAGGAAAAAGAAAATTAAAGCTAAATATTTTATAGATTCTAATGATAAGATTTCTATGTTATTTCAACACACTTCAGGAATAACTCAGCTAGAATATTATGTTAAAATATAAAAATATATGTAAACAAAAGTTTTCATATAATCTTAAAAGAAAAAACTCTTTCATTTTACTTTCCCCACATATTTAAATGATGAACCTTGTGCTACAGATATTCTAAACCCTTAAGTGTCATATTCATAACTTGGAAATCCATTTATTAAAAAATGGATTTCCATAAAGATTAGAAATTAATCTAACCCGACTTTTACCCAATATGCTTAACTGCTAGAGGCTATGAAAATTCACCTATCTGGGCCTAATAAAGAAAGTTTTTTTTCAATTTAAATATACATTGCATTTAATAAGCTTGCATAATAATTTCAACAATATTCCTGAGCTTTTTAAATTACCTACCTGCTGTGTCCTGGAGACAACCCTGTTCTATCTTTCATTTTTTCAGCAACTGATTTTATTAATATAATTTTTTCTCCCACAAAAGTTTAAAAACTTAAATTGCAAGTTTCAAAAGTGACGAAGCTGTTTCTGAATGACACCAAATGGTGGCATTGTCTGCACTAGAAAAGGTTCCAGTTCCCCAAATGAAATGAGTTATATTGGCAAAAGGACTTTTTGCTGGTATAACTATGGATACACGGGGGCTTTTGCTGGAATAGTTGTGTCAGTTAGGGTTGTGATGGAAACACAAGGACTTCCTTTTATACTTCATAAATCATCCAACATTTTTACAGACCTTCTCTCTCTTTCTCCCCCATTGTTTTATTTCTGTCGCTTTGTTTTCTTGATTTATTCTGATTATTGGGCTGAATTTAATTTTTCTTATTCCCCCATGGCCTACAATTGTCTTAAAATATTGTCTCATAGCTAGGAAACACCCTGCTCTGGTGTTTACCATGGGGTGAAAGATTAGACTTAAACTGTTTTTAGGCCAGAGTCTCCTTTGAATCATTGTCTTCAATGCAGCTGTGCTGATTTAACATGAGCTGAGGAGCTAGCCCTGTATGTGAAATGTTTTATGAATTTAAGATATCATATATAATAGTCCAGCTTTGCTGCTGAAGGTCAAATGGGTATAAGTAGACCCAAGACTCTAACTGGACCGTTAACCCTCATGAGACCAACTGCCTGAGTGGATGGCCAAGAGGAAGAGGAATGGGAATCAAGGAACCTGACTAATACCCAGTTTCCTCTCTCTCTCTTCTGTGTTGTCTGTTTGTTAGATTTGTCCCAAAAATAATTACTGCAACTGTGATTAATGGTGGATTTACTGGAAACTGCAAAATGTTGGATGCTTCTGCTTTTAATTGTGCCTAGTGAATACAGATGATTTTCATGTCATTGCTCATGTTAAGGAATGCCTTACTCGATGAGCAATCCCATTGGTTTCTAAAGGGTTACTCATGGCATTGGATACTCCTCAGTGAGGTACGGCTGTCAAAGAATCAAGGTGTCAACATCAAAGTATGCACTGAAAATCATTATTCAGATACTTATTCAGTACAATATAGCCCATCAGCACAACATGACCACCTATCCTGCCCATATAGCAGAGCCAACACTGCCCCAAACAATCAGTTTCACTTTAAATTTAAACTGTTAGCTCTTTGCTTTTAAACTTAATGCAGAGAAAATATTTGTGACGTATCATTTCTCAGACTTCCAAGTTACATTTCTTATGTTTGTACCTGCCACGAGGCATTACCATCCAGCATGCCCCCTTGCAGCCATTCATGGCTCTGTAGGTATATTGCAGTCAGGGACCCCTCAGGTTCTTTCAGTCAATTACTCAGACTAAATTGGTTCAAGACATGTATCCCTCATGAGGTCTGATTTATTAACTCCTTCTATCTAGTGTAACTCACTTTGGTTAGTTGCCCTAGATCACTCCAGTCTGGGTGCACAGAAGAGTCCTAGTCACCTCTTTCAAAACAGGTGTCCTCAGCTCTTCTCCTTGAAGCTGGGCTGTAAATTAGCCAGTCTCTCTGTCTCTTCTTAAGCCAGGAGTCCCCTGATTGTTCTGGAACCTTTCCCTTACCCAGGGAAAAGGGACCTACTTAGCCTGGGGCTAATATATCCACCTTCTATTACTCTCCTATAGCCATCTGGCCCGACCCTGTCACAACGGGTAAACATTAATTTCACCAAATGCACACAAACCATGAAAAAATATTTCCATCAATACTAATTGAAATTTACAAATAAGCAAACTAAGAAAAATGCTGCTAGAGAACTTATTAAAGTTTCATTTACTCTGTGTACTTTGACATGTGATACTGGCGATTTGTGTTTAATGGTTCTAAAGTTTTAACATTTTGAATCCCAACGTCTACTGTCACAAAATAAGTATTATCTGCCTCCCATTGTCTGAGCCCCTCATAAATTTCCCACAACTGTGAAAATTTCTATTGATACAAATAAAAACATGCTGAAAAGTAAACATCAATATTATCCATCAAAATTATATAAAAAAAACCTAATTCTACCAATACTAGTTTTAAATTAGCCAGCTGCAAGATTTTAGCCCACTTCTGCCTCAGCTGGCTTCTTTCCCTGCAATTAGACCTCAGAGGGTTCAGCAGACCAGTGTTCTCCTGCTGGTGTCTGCCCTGCTATGAGGGAGGGAGCAGCATTTATGCTGACCCCAATCCCCTGTTTATCCCCAATTTGTTGGGTAAGAGGGGAGCATTACTTCACCTTCTCTGCAAGGCTCCTGGCCCCAGGCCCTTAAAGACACAGGGATGAGATTTCCTCCCAAGCACTACTTATATCTGGGACACTTCCTCTTTATCAATATCTTCTAGATCCGTATGTGTGGGTGTATCTATATCCGTATCAGACCTTTCACAAGCTTAATGGGCCACTCCTCATGATGGGGTTGGGCTGACCACTAGGCACCACTATCCTGAAAGGAGGCAGACTACTCCATCATAGTCCCACAGCCCAAACCACATAAAATAAAAACAACATTGGAACTAAGTTGCTGTATCTTTTTATGTGTTACTCATAATAATGTCTCCCCATCACTGGAGTAACTATTAATTGCTTTCTGGAAATAATCCTGCCCCATCTCAATGGATACATTTCTGATGCATTAAGTACTCAAAAAAAAGCTTTCATGATTTCCAGTAGCAATGCTGCCGTCAACAATCTCACTGGCTAGTGTAGGGTATTATAGGACATAGTCTGCTCACTTTATAAAATATCTGCATGTAAGTGGATTTTTAAAATTTTAATACAGTTACTCATAATGCTAGACTAATTTGGAAAATATCTTTCACAAACTAGGAGCCTTAATTTTCTTGACAATCAATTTGTGTAAGAAAATCATCACTGGACAGACAAAGAAGTCAGCAGAGACTGATACAATACCCCCCACCATTTGATGTTTTCAATCACATTTTTCTGTCCAGTTTTATTTCTCATCTGTGGAATATTTTCTTCCTGATCCAAATCCAATTTATATAAAAAAACCCAACCTGTATTGATTTTTCACAGTTCAAAAATCTAATCAATGCAACTTTATGAATCTGGACTGGCAATGGTAAACATACCAATAGATATTTCATTTCATGGAACCAAAGCTCTGGAAATTGATACTACTGAGAAGGATTAACGCATTCACCAGTGGGCATAGCTTTGTTTACTAAGCTATGATATTGGTGTAAAACAGAAATACAATTATGCTGTGTCTGACTCACAAGGGATTTTACCAGCAGAATTTGTCTCTTCTTTTTTAGATCTAGAGATGATACAGGTTGACAGGTCAGATAAGACTTGTGGGAAATGTTTTAAAATAAATGAACAGAAGTGTAATCTAATAGCAAGGAAGATTACACTGACATGGGGTGAGGGGGGAAACCCCATTGTGCTCTGTACAGACTGTTTTATATTGGGCTTCTCAAGTAAATGTATGTGAGGTTTCTGTGACAAATATTGTCCTTTTTCATAGTTATCTCAATTACTTTGTTTCAGCCTTACACGCTGTAAGCAGAGCAGCTACAGAGTGGTCACTAGAGATTCATGCTCTGGCTAACAAGCTCTGTAAACTGCTTCCCAATAATCTGGGAACAACAGGAGGGAATTTCTTTCAGTGCATATTATTTTCTATGTATGGCTCGTTCAATCAGAGTACTAGGGAGGGAGCAGTGCAAAAAAGTGAATTTTAAGCCAGTAATGAGTGGGATAGAAGAACTGTTACAGAAACACAAAGACAAGGCTGCATGGAGGAATTCACTGGTAGAAGGAAAATGCAATACAGGGTTCCTCAGGTGTGAGGCCCACAGATGCAAGATTGAAGCCAGAAGCCAGGTAGACATGAGAGTTGGGGAAAGAAGTGAAACCCCTGAGTCAGTGCTGTATCATGAAATGCAAATGGGAATCAGTGAAAGACATTATAGATAGTAAAGTTAGTGAGAAATGCGTCCAAGGAGGCCTTGGAAGTTGACCATTAGAAAAAAATAAAATAAGCAAAGAGCTCATTCATTAGGTAAGTTTGGTAAAGCTGACAGAGATGGGCTTAACTGCTTCTTTAAAGCCTGAGAACTGCCATTTCTGGGAACAGAAGCCTGTGTGACTGGATCAGGAATTTTCCGCAGTTAAGCACAAAATGGTTTATGGATAATTTGAGAATAGGACAATTATTATTATTATTGAAAAAGGCTAAATTCAGAGATTACATGATTCCCAATGAATTATTTAATCAGTTCTATCCTTAATATTAAATTAAGAAGAAACACGATTTTAAAGTGCTGTTTATACATAGTAGATAACAACTGCAATTCACTCAATTCACCTTAGAATATGGCTTACTAAGAAAAATGACTATGTAAACATTTAACTGACCCAGTGGATGTGCTCTCTGCGTGCAACCTTCAGAGATTTATCTGACTGTAGAAACAAAAATACATTTCTACTGCTGTTTACTTCTGCTACCCCTGCAAAGCCAACATTGCTGAGAGGGAGGGCACTATTCCTTATCATACATAATCAAGATAATTATTTAGTAACTTAAATTCAGATGCAACTGTGCAAACCCAAAGGCAGCCCCAGACCTGCATATGTGCAACTGATGGCTAAGTCTGGATGGGAGACGATGCTGAGAAGTAAAGGACACAGTGGGTATATCTACACTGCACTCTAAGCCTGGACTCTGGCTCAAGAAAAACCCAACAAATCAGTACTCAGGACATGGGCTCTAGGATTCTGGTGCCGGGGTTTGTCAGAGCCCAAATCTTGCCATGACTCAGGTGAAAGCCCTGTCATTTTGCAGCAAGTATGCAACTGATGCTGCAGATTCATGCCAGAAGGTCTGTGTAGTGCCGCACAGACGTATTAACACACTGTGAGATGGGTTCAGGAATTGTAAACCCAGGTTTACAATGTAGAGTGGACACTCAAGCACAGGCTTGGAAACAGAGTCCACAAGCCTGGGTCCCACAGACCTGGGCTTAGTGTGCAGTGTAGACATACCCAGTGTGACTTTCAGAGCCTAAGTTGAGGAATCTGGGCTGGCAGTTTTAAAAAAAAAAGTCTCTTGTTTTACTTGAAAATGGAGCTAATTTAATATGGAAACAAAGGGATGATGTCCAGGGTATCCACATTGCTACGTTAGAGTCATTTTTCAGGGAAGAACTACGCTTTGCTTTAACAAGCTAGCAACCCTATGATCTCCTGAAATGTATTATTTGTATCTCAGCAAAGACATAAAGTATATGTGAACACACTCCTGAAACAGCCAAAGCTTATGACTGGGTATAACGCTCCATCAGTCTCCCACCTGATTAAAAAACTTGCACCCTTCTCTTCGAGCACACAACTCTGTACCATTCTTCTGATAACACCACCCATTCACAGCACATGCTTCATAGGTTTTGTACTTCTCATAGCAAGAACCGCAGTGACTGTCGCGTGTCACCATCCCTTTTGCAATCACACATTCCTTTAGCTGCTAGAACAATTGTTTACATGGAACAAATAACTTTAGGAAAGTATTTAACTGTTGTCTGTAAGATATGTAGTTTGCAGATTTTGAAACCGTGTGTTCCGTTTAGTTCCTCTGTCTCCCTTCTCCCTTGCACGTGCTTCTCTGCCACCCACTCCATTCTTCTCAGCCCCCCTGCTTCCTGATACTCTTCTCTGCAGGCATTGTTTTGTTGAATTTCTTTCTCTCCTGGCCATGCTGACCAACAATATGATACCTAAAGGCAGCTTGTCTCTCCCCTCAGCAGTAGCTGCTGCAATCAAGAGGCTGAGTTCCTGTAGAAATAGCTGGAAACAAGGATGAGCCAAGCACTGTGTGGACTGACAGCTTTCTGCAGACCATCAGAATGCAGTCCTTGGATCACAGTGTGGGAACTTCTGCTTTATACCATGATGATCTGTTCATTTAAATAGCCAAGACTTCCAAAGCCATGGGACTAGGGCAGGGATGGGCAAACTTTTTGGACCGAGGACCACATCGGGGTTGCGCAACTGTATGGAGGACCGGGTAAGGAAGGCTTTGCCCCCCAAACAGCCTGGTGCCCGCCCGCACCCCCTATCTGCCCCCTCCCACTTCCCACCCCCTGACTGCCCCCCTCAGAACCCTTGACCCATCCAACACCCCCCTGCTCCTTGTCCCCTGACCACCCCCTCCCAGGACCCCCCGCCCCAAACCGCCCGCCCCGGGGATCCCATCCCCAATCCAACCCCCCCTGCTCCCTGACTGCCCCGCCCCCTATCCATCCCACCCCCGTTCCCCGCCCCCTGACCGCCCCAGAACCTCTGTCCCATCCAACCGCTCCCTGTCCCCTGACTGCCCCCTGGGACCCTCTACCCAATCTTTTCACCGCTGCGCACGTGCGCCGCTGCCGCCCCCGCCCTTACCATGCTGCTCGGAGCGGCAGGAACTCGCAGCCCCGCTGCCTGCATGGTGGCATAGCTATGGGGGAGGGAGGACAGCAGGGGAGGGGCAGGGGACTAGCCTCCCCAGCCAGGAGCTCAAGGATGGTCCCGTGGGCCGGATGTGGCCCGTGGGCCTTAGTTTGCCCACCTCTGGACTGCATGAATGTATGTTGCACAATGGGATAATGTACATGGAGTCTTTGCTCCATCTCCAGTAAAATGTATTTTCAATTACTGTAATATTTCACTTATTTTGTTTTGCATTTTTAAAAGAATTACTAGGTCTACATTTTAAAGCAAAAATCTTTATTGTGGACTTGACCCAGGAATTCGACTGTTTGTATTGTCACCCCTGGGATTATCTAAGTAATCAACAAGCCAGATAAAGCAATATGCAGGAGAAACGTGTATGAAGCTTTCATCATTTAACCTTCTGATAGACAGTAGTTTTCTATTTTCAGCGAAAAATTAACCTTTGTGGAATATTTCCCCGGGTAGCCTATATTATCATGATAGCTTTTTAAATTTATCATGTCACTACAATAAAATATTTTTTAAAGTACTATTCTAGAGGGATTTGTGCAACACAATTTTAGTCAGCAGATCCTAAAGGAGAATATCATAACTTTGATACCACAATGTGTTAAGGAAAATTAAAACATAGCATAAAAGGGACTTTATGCCTTCAAGTGCACAGCATGGTTTAGAAACTAATTTCCAAAGGAAATACAAAATTTAAGCATGCTGATTGAACTATAAACTTGCCTCTTATAAACAATCAACTTGCACTGAATTGTAAAGTAAACGTTTCAATAAAATGTGCTTGTACTTCCTTAGCCTAACAAATTTTAATGCTTTTTGTCATAAAACAAAAATTCCCTTTATTGGATTCTGACTAGGAGAAGAAACCCTTTGAATGCAAGGGACACCATTTTGTGTCACTAGCAGAGGTGAAAGTAAGCCGGTGCGCCGCACCAGGACCGGCTTTCCGAGAGGGCAATTTAAAGCCCTGGGGTAGCGGTGGTGGGGCTCTGGGGGGATTTAAAGGGCCCCGGAGCTCCAGCCGCTGCTACTGCCCCAAGGCCCTTTAAATCCCCGCCTGAGCCCTGCTGCCCGAGCCCTGGGGTAGGGGTAGGGGGGCTCTGGCGGGAATTTAAAGGGCCCTGGAGCTGCAGCTGCTGCTACCCCCCCAGGGCCCTTTGAATCCTGGCCTGAGCCCTGCTGCCCAAGCCCTGGGGTAGCGGCAGTGGCGGGGCTGTGGCGGGGATTTAAAGGGCCCCAGATCTCCAGCCCCCACTACCCTCCCGGGGCCCTTTAACTCCCCGCCTGAGCCCCGCTGCCGAAGTCCTGGGGTAGTGGTGGCGGGGCTTCAGAGGGGATTTAAAGGGCCGGGGCGCTAGCTGCGGCTGGAGCCCCAAGCCTTTTAAATCCCCGCCTGAGCCCTGCTGCCCGAGCTCTGGGGTAGGGGTGGGGGGGCTCTGGCGGGGATTTAAAGAGCCCCGGAGCTCCAGCCACTGCTACTGCCCCGGCCCTTTAAATTCCCGCCGGAGCCCTGCTGCCCGAGCCCTGGGGTAGCAGCGGTGGGGCTCCGGCAGGCATTTAAAGGGCCGGGGCGATAGCAGCGGCTGGAGCCCCAGGGTCCTTTAAATCTCGGATGGAGCCCGGTCACTGCTACCCCAGGGCCTGGGCAGAAGGGCTCAGGCGGGGATTTAAAGGGCTTGGGGCTCCGGCAGCTGCTAAAACAGCGAAGCCCCAGGCCCTTTAAAGCTCTGCCAGAGCCCAGAGCCCCGGGGTAGCGGTGGCAGCCGGGAGCCCCCAGGGCTCTTCAGTGATTTAAAGGGCCCGGGGCTCCGCTGCAGTAGCGGCAGCTGGAGCCCTGGGCCCTTTAAATCGCCCCTGAGCTCCCAGCCGCCTCTGCAGCTGGTAGCTTGGGGGTGATTTAAAGGGCCCCGGGCTCCCAGCTGCCACTACCACAGCTGGAGCCCTGGCCCTTTAAATCAAGATTTAAAGGGCCCGGTGATTTAAGGCCCTGCCTCTTCCGGTTGAGGCCACACCTCTTCCGGTTGAGGCCACGCCCCCTGCTCAGGACTCCGGCATACCGGTAAGTCCTCTAACTTACTTTCACCCCGGTCACTAGCTTTTATGAAGGACATTTTCACCAGGACAAAGTGTGTGGTTGTTGTCGAGGTCAGATGAGGCTTAAAATGACAATGACTAGGAAGGCCCGATTGAAAAGAATCTGCATTGTCTGGACACTACTGAAACAGCAAGCTCCTGCCAGAGATCTAAACTAAGTGAACAAGCCCCTCCAAACTCATAGGTTTTTGCTTAAATGCTTAGGCCCTGTGTGAATTTGGAGGGCCTGGCTTGGTGGGGGTCGGGGGGGGGCGGCAGGGGAAGAGTAGTTACAATAGTTCATTTTGTGCTGAGATATTACTTTGCACTCTGTTGAGGTCATGATGAAAAGCAAGTCAGGACATTTTAGTAACTGACAACTGGACATTCTGAGTGTTGGGGGTTATAACTTTAGGCCTGAGTCTATTTTCTTGATAATGCTGCCATAGCATGATTCACAGCTGCTTCCATGAATGCTTCCTGAGCTGCTCAGGATACGAGGGTGAACCACCGCCAGGCCTGTCCAAATGCCAGGGGTCAGAGGCCCACCTATTAATTCACACTGAACTGTAAGTATACAGTGCCCTTATCATACCTAGCCTATGCTGTGCATTACAGTGCCCTTATCAGGCCTGGCACGGACAGGATCACAACTAGAACAGGTACAGAATAATATGAAGTGGCAATGCTGCTTCCGTGCACTGTCCTGCTAACAGACCTCCTCCATGATCTGGAAAGACCATTCTCCAGGTGACAAGAAGTTAATTGAGCCTCCATGGCCATTCACTCTTGGTCCTGTCAGCTTGGCCTGCCAATAAGGATGGAAATTACCGGTAACTGTAAAACAGATACCAAGGCTAATACATAGTAAACTGAATCCAACATCTCACCTCACATATACTCAGCAGCAGTCTGAGAGTAAGGACTTTCATCCTTAAAGTTGAGTTGCAATTGATCCTGTGAACTGAGAGGTGAAAGGTTTTGTATCTCATTACTAATTCCCTCAGCCATCTAGGCTCTTTGGAGATTGTTTTTCTTTACATTTTGTGAAGTATTTTAATGTTGGGAAAAGGCACCAGAGTGACACCCCTGGAGACCCAAGCCCTCTCTCCATCTACTTATGTATCATGGCATGGTCAGTGGCAATGCAAGCTTCTCCACAGTTCCCTGCCAGATGCCTCACCTGCTCTAGAGATCACTATTACTGCAGAGCTCAGACTCCATATACATTCATTGCTTGGCCTCTCTGTTTACTATATGTGAGAGAAAGGGAAAAGACTTTATCATCTCCAAACAAAATCCTGTCAGATGCTTCAATATTGTGCCTGATTTCTTTTATATTAGATCTAGCACCATCTAGGGGTAAGGGCTATAGAAGCAGACAAAGTGCCACTACCAAGCACATCAAAATTATTAGTTGTTTTGGAAAGGTAGATATTTTCAATTATGGTTGAAAGAGGATTGGGGGAACAGAGGGAAAGCTTAAGATTCAGAGGGGAAAGGGAGGAGAAGAGGCAACATTTTTTGGCATTCCTTCAAGTACTACCAGGGATCAAGGGATCAAGCATGGGTTGGCATGTAAAACTATCTCACAGTTTGCTTCATTGCCTCTTTCACACCCCTGACCTCTCCTTACCAATAAATGACTGCATCGGTCTTTTTGGTTCCTCCTGGTCTGGTTTCAGCATCTAGTGGATTATTAATTATTACTATTATTATTATTATTATTATTTATTACAGTGTTTCTTGCTGCCCTAATTTCTCACATTTTATATTCTCCAGTGATTGAATTAAGCATTCCATTCTTTTACTGCTACTAATTATTTTAAAAGGAATCTCATTCACAAGATGGCTTCTTGCAAACTCTTACAATTCTACAGGAAATACAGATCAAGCTGGTCACATAGTTTGCACTTTTCAATGAAATATACAGGGGTAAGAAGAGCTCTTCTACAATGTCAAACCATGCACAACAGGGGAAACTTCAATCATCCTTTTAATTTGCAGTGCAGTAATAGACTAGCTCCCCACAAATTAAAGAGGACAGTTAGACAAAATTAAGAATGCCAATCTTCCCTACAGAACAAAGCAATGAGCAATGATCATAACATAATTAAAAAGATCCTTAGATTTGCTAAAAATAGAAAATACTATAAAAATGCCGAATGAAAAAGAGCAAAAGAGAAAGGCTATAGAAAATATGTGACAGTTTACCTCATGTACTGAAAGATGTTTCAAGGGTATTTTCACTACTGAGTGTTATTTTGAGTGAATACCCTTGTCCTTGGCAAATCAGAATGACTGACACCCATAATTTGCAATTTCCTAAATTTGAAGAGTTTTTTGATTGCTCTGTAATGGTTTTACCTAAGTAATTTTTTTCAAGTTGCAATTTTTGCTGTTTAATTTTGAAATCAATTTGAGATGTCTTGAGCTATATTAATATGCTGTATTATGCCTTCACGCATTTTCCTTTGAAGCACTTACTTTAAAAATGTGTATTTCTAATTATTTTTAAATTATTCTACTTTGCATTACAATTTACAACATTTTGTATTTTTTCAAAGAACTTCAGTTTTAAAGATGTTCTGTGTTTCAAAAGATAGAGAAGAAATGGTGTCAATCTATTTTTATCCTTTGTGAAATTGTCACTAATTTTGCTGGTGCAGAGCTGAACCAAAATAGATATGCTAAATATATAACATCTACTCATAATCACTTTGGGACATATGCACTCATAAAAAGAACAGTCATTATCATCTTACCAATCATACTGGGCCATATCCATTGGTGTAAATCTGGAGTAACTCCAATGGATTCAGTGGAATTACACCAGGTGTATTGAAGTATCTGGCCTGTTTTCATTCATGAGTGTGATCTAGAGGAATAAATATGGAACTGGGCATTTGTGAATGCACAAAATGTATTCTATCTTCCATTTTCTTCCCATGTCCTCATTTTCTATCCCCTAGTCTCAAGGTCCTATGTTACAGGCCCTTAGTCTCAAGATCCCATGTTACATCTACATTCCCCCAGACACAGAACTAGATGAGTATCTCTTCCTAGACTTCAGAGTGATAGCCATGTTAGTCTGTATCAGCAAAACACCCGAGGAGTACTTGTGGCACCTTAGAGACTAACAAATTTATTTGGGCATAAGCTTTTGGGCATAAGCTTTGTTAATAAATTTGTTAGTCTCTAAGGTGCCACAAGTACTCCTCGGTTTTTTTCTTCCTAGACTGTTGATGCTGCTACTTCATTCAGCCAGAAGGGTCACTGCTGAGTGATGTGAAAAACTGCCTCTATCTGGGTATAAGCATCTGGTCCCAAAGCATGCAACAGAAAGATTCCCATTGACTTCAAAGAACTTTGGCTCAAACTCTGTACATGCGGACCTAAAACTGTAGTTAAAATAATGAAAGAGAAAAAAGTCAGTTATTGTGGAGTTTGTTGGTGGCATTAAAAATAATCCAGTAATAGGACTAGAATCAGTGTCCTACTCTGCAGGTGTGCTATATAAAAGCTAGTTGTTATTAATTATTAATTATTTATTATTATTACTACTGTTATTATTATTATTTTGTAATGTGCAGTTCAACACCTCTATGCCACACAGGTCAGGTGAGCCATCTGGTGGGGAGCTGAACACTATGGATTTTAACACATATCCACAACTGGATAAGGATTCAACATGGTGTACAGCTGCTGAGCCGTTGAAAGGGCCAAGAATGACCCTTTTCAGGAAAGGAGTTTTTCACAAAAACCAGTTTATAATGAGTTTGACCATAAAGAGAATATCACTTTTCTGCTTTATGTTCACATCCCTTAGGATAAGGAGAAGATTAAATGGGAAATGGATGTCTCTGGTGCATATCATCACCTGTCAGATGGATAAGTAAATTATGAGTACAAGGAAGGTAAAGCCTGTATCTCTGACTTCTTCAGAGGGCTCCACTCTTGAGGTTGCCAAAGGACCAATGAACAAAGAGAAAACCCAGGGACAAAAATGAAAGAACAAAGAAATAAAAACTCATCGTGTGGAGAGAATTATGAATATAAAACACTCAAATTTATATTCTGAGTAATATTACAGGGCTTTAATTATAAAGAAATTATCTGCTTTTCAAAAAATTAGCTTACAAGACTGATGAGAAAAAATATTAGCTCTTTTTATGACCATTGGATAAGGTCATTAGGATGCGGAAAGGAACAGTTACTTACCCTACAATAACTGTGGCTCTCCGAGATACTGTGATCAGTGCAGATACACTGTAGGTGCTCATACATCTCATGTGTGCAAGACTGACTTTTTTTTAAATAACAGTGTCTGCTATGTCCACACGTACGCCTGTGCTTCCTCGTGCTCCTGTGTGAGGGCATAAAAGGTGGAGTGACCATGACCCAATCCCATTTCCCTTGCAATTCTTTAAAGCCCCTGGTTGCTGAAGATTTGAAAAGTGGGGATTGAGAGCAGGCTGTGGAATCCACACTGACTAACAACATGTGGTTCTTGAGGAACCACAATACTAGGCGGTAAGTAATCATTCTTTCTTCTTCGAGTATGTGTCAGTGTGGGTCCAACTCTAGGCGACTAGCAAGGAGTATTGTCTTGGGATGATGGGAATGAGGAGTTTCAACTGCATCAGTCAAACAGTGATTGAAGTACTGCTCTCTCACACTTGGCATCTGACGTAGCAGCTAACTCCAACGCATAGTGTTTGACAAAGATCACTTGGTTACACCATGTTGACACCTTACTGATTTCTGATACTGGCACTTTCCCAAAGCAGATTGTGGAAGTTGCTTGTGCTGCGGTGGGTGGGTGCGGATGTTCAGTGGGAAGGATATGCCAGCCAGCTGTTAACATAGTGAGATACATTTTGTTATCCATTTGAATATTCTTTGTGAAGAGATGGCTTGACCTTTAAAACACCAGGCTATTGCTAGAAATAGGTGTGGCAATAGTCTGAATGGTTTAGCCATTCCAATATAATAAAGAAAAATCCTGGCTACATGCTAGCGCTAAGTGTGGCTCCAGAAAGTAGACAGGCAGATTGACCAACCAGTTTAAATGAAAATCTGAGACACTTTAGCAGTGAACTTTGAGTGAGGTTATTGCACCAACTTGTCCCTATGAAATGTCACACAGGGGTTCAGCCATTAATACTGATGATCACTCACCTTCCTGGCTTAAGTGACAGTCACTAGTAAGACTATCTATACAGTGAGAAAATGCAGGGAGCATTCTGAAAGAGGTTTGAACAGATGCTGCGTAAACCTCTGGAGGACTAAATTAAGGTCCCATGCAGGAGCAGATTCTCTGACAGGTGGGTAAGATGGTAATAAGACTGTGAGAAATTCGATAATGTGGGCTGAGAAAAGACCAAGCACAACTGTAAAGGCAGATGACAAGCTGAGATCACCATAAGCTGGACTTTAACAGAGCTGAATGACAGGCTGGCCTGTATTAAGTGCAATTAAGTAGTCAAGGATCTTCACGACTGAGACCTGGGCTGGGAGCAGACGATGTTGGGCCGCCATGTCAAGAACGTATTCCATTTAGATGAATACATCCTTCTGGTACCTATATTGCCCTGGTATGTATCAGGATTTTCTGGACCCACAGTGAGCAAAGGTTCAACATAACAATTTTATATGAGTAAAATGTAAAAACACCCCATTTTTTCATGGACTAACTCAGTGCTCCCCAGACAGTAAAATGAGCTTGGAAACACATACCACTGCACTGTTTGATCTCAAATTAGCTGTAAGCACCAGCACTGTAATACAGAATCATTGTATATAGCATGTACCATTAAAAAGCTCACCCCAGTGTACTGAACCAAAACAAATGCAAGTTTCTCTACCATTTCTACGGTTGCTCATTTTAACTCAGTGTTACTCTGAAACTTCCCAATCCTTTAATGTTATGGAAAGTAGAGTCCCTCATAGGGAATGTGGGACAAAGAAGCAAAGGAGGAAGTTCAGAAAAAGCTTTTTGAAAATTAGTAGTTGAATTAGAGACATTTAGCCACTTGCCCAAAGAGGTATCAGGATGGAATCACAATGCCTCAAGGAGAGCTCTGGGAGATCTTGTATAGAATGCCTCCCCAAGCGGAGTTCAGGAGCAATGAACTCTGCACCAAGATCTGGTAAAGGGGCCTAGGGTAATGGCCCCATCCCCTTTGATCTGAAGATCCCTTACCCCAGCTAGTAGAAACAAATCCTCACCCCAGTAAACTTTAAAAACATATAATTGACCAAATACTCATTCAACTCTTATGTACTTCTATGCATTTGCTCTCCCATCATTACTGTATAAATATACATTTCCCTCTTTATTACCAGCCTCCTCTTCTCACTCTATTCATTCAGTCATGCCAGAGTTCAGTGTTGGTTATATCCATTGGCTTATTTCAGCAAACATTTACTTCCAGGAGTCACCTTACTCCTGAACATTGTCCTGCTGAAGACAAAAGGACACTGTCTTCAGTGTGACTGCCACCAGGGAGCAATCATACACCTCAGAGTAACTATGTACATGACTGGACCAAACAAATGTAGAACAAAATTAAGTGAGCAATAACAAAGACTATGTTGTAAAGAACACCCCGAAGGTGACAGAGCTTAAGGTCATACGTGCAATCTTTATTTTGTCTTTTCTTGACTTTTGAATGTGAAGCTTACAATTTCAGTCCTCTCAGAGTAGTTTTTTGGATGAAGTAATAGCTATATATAACCACAGCTCTTTTACGGTAGTTATGCTTTCAAAAGGTCTGGCCAAACAAGAATAACTGGAAGGGATTGTGTTCCTGTAAACACTGGTTTGTGGCATTGCTATATAAATCAGTCAGGAGAATCAGGTTGATTAGAGAAAGAACAACTTTTTACAGTTATTTTCAGCGACGATGGAAAAAGGTCTACCAAAAATATATCCCAGTTCTGCAGGGTGGGGGTGGAGTTTGAGTACGTGTGGGAGTATATTTGGTTTGATGGTTTTGTTTTTATAAAATTCCACTGGCAGCACTTAACAAGTTTCTTCCATTTTGAGAGAAACTACTGGCTCAAGTGGTACTCTCCACTCTCTCTCAAAGCAGCAGAAACTTTTAAAGTATTACCACACTCAAACTTTTAGTAAAGATGGATTCTGCCTTTACGGCATTCCAGCTAGAGGTAAGTAAATGTACCGTTAGCGGTAAAGTATGACTTTCAGTACTGTGATTGAAAGCACTTTCCATCCTAACACATACCACTGGTTCTATATAAAGATATATCCTTGATTTGGAAAATAATTGGAAAGCTTTCAAATGCTAGCATACAGGTTTAAAAAAAGCTGTTTAAAAAGCCGGTGCTCCGCAAACCAGCTGAGCGGCGGGGAACCAGCTGAGCAGCGGGGAACAGCAGAGCAGCAAACAGCAGGAGTTTGCCTGGGAGTTCGCCTGGGGTGAGCCCACTGAGACTTGCACCCTGACGGCTTCTCTGAGTAATTACTGCATCTCCTGAGGAAGCTCGTAGTAGGAAGGTAATATGGATGGGGAGTGTTCAGCTGTTGTGACCTGCACTGGATGTGCCATGTTTGTCTTTCTTCCACAGGACAGAAGCGACTTTGTGTGTACAAAGTGCAAGCTGGTCTCCATATTGGAAGAGAAGGTTCAAGGTCTGGAGCAACAGGTATCGACCCTGTGTTGCATAAGAGAATCTGAAGACTTCCTGGACAGACGTCAGGATATGCTTCTATGGGCACAAGGTTCTGAAGATTCAGAGCAGGCTGCGCAGCGGGGACAGGAGGATGGTGAAGAAATTTGGCAACATGTGACCTCCAGAAGAAGAAGGGGGAACGTCCATGTACCAGCAATGCAGATGCAGGTAAGTAACCGTTTTCATGTTCTCTCACAGGTACCATTGCGGGGAGTGGCCCAGATGATACGTCTGGGGGAAGGGAGCAGAAGGAGACTACGCCAGTTGAAAGGCATGAGATGCACTGTCCTAAGGTTGGGGGTTCCACGCCCACCACTCCCAAGAGAAGGAGGTTGGTGGTGGTGGTCGGGGACTCTCTCCTCAGGGGGACTGAGTCATCTGTCTGCCGCCCTGACCGGGAAAACAGAGAAGTCTGCTGCTTGCCAGGGGGTAAGATTCGCTATGTGACGGAGAATCTGCCAAGACTCATCAAGCCCTCGGACCGCTACCCCTTCCTGCTTTTCCACGTGGGCACCAATGATGCTGCCAAGAATGACCTTGAGCGGATCACTGCAGACTATGTGGCTCTGGGAAGGAGGATAAAGGAGTATGAGGCGCAAGTGGTGTTCTCGTCCATCCTCCCCGTGAAAGGAAAAGGCCGGGGTAGGGATCATCAGATCGTGGAAGTCAATGAATGGCTACGCAGGTGGTGTCGGAGAGAAGGCTTTGGATTCTTTGACCATGGGATGGTGTTCCAAGAAGGAGGAGTACTAGGCAGAGACGGGCTCCACCTAACGAAGAGAGGGAAGAGCATCTTCGCAAGCAGGCTGGCTAACCTAGTGAGGAGGGCTTTAAACTAGGTTCACCGGGGGAAGGAGACCAAAGCCCTGAGGTAGGTGGGGAAGCGGGATACCGGGAGGAAGCACGAGCAGGAGCGTGTGAGAGGGGAGGGCTCCTGCCTCATACTGAGAATGAGGGGCGATCAGCGGGTTATCTCAAGTGCCTATATACAAATGCACAAAGCCTGGGAAACAAGCAGAGAGAACTGGAGGTCCTGGCAAAGTCAGGGAATTATGATGTGATTGGAATAACAGAGACTTGGTGGGATAACTCACATGACTGGAGTACTGTCATGGATGGGTATAAACTGTTCAGGAAGGACAGGGAGGCCAGAAAAGGTGGGGGAGTTGCACTATATGTAAGGGAGCAGTATGACTGCTCAGAGCTCAAGTATGAAACTGCAGAAAAACCTGAGAGTCTCTGGATTAAGTTTAGAAGCGTGAGCAACAAAGATGATGTCATGGTGGGAGTCTGCTATAGACCATCGGACCAGGGGGATGAGGTGGACGAGGCTTTCTTCCGGCAATTCGCAGAAGCTACTAGATCGCACGCCCTGGTTCTCATGGGCGACTTCAATCATCCTGATATCTGTGGGGAGAGCAATACAGTGGTGCACAGACAATCCAGGAAGTTTTTGGAAAATGTAGGGGACAATTTCCTGGTGAAAGTGCTGGAGGAACCAACTAGGGGCGGAGCTCTTCTTGACGTGCTGCTCACAAACCGGGAAGAATTAGTAGGGGAAGCAAAAGTGGATGGGAACCTGGGAGGCAGTGACCATGAGATGGTCGATTTCAGGATCCTGACACAAGGAAGAAAGGAAAGCAGCAGAATACGGACCCTGGACTTCAGAAAAGCAGACTTTGACTCCCTCCGGGAACTGATGGGCAGGATCCCCTGGGAGAATAACATGAGGGGGAAAGGAGTCCAGGAGAGCTGGCTGTATTTTAAAGAATCCTTATTGTGGTCACAGGGACAAACCATCTCGATGTGTAGAAAGAACAGTAAATATGGCAGGCGACCAGCTTGGCTTAACAGTGAAATCGTTGCTGATCTTAAACACAAAAAAGAGGCTTACAAGAAGTGGAAGACTGGACAAATGACCAGGGATGAGTATAAAAATATTGCTTGGGCATGTAGGAATGAAATCAGGAAGGCTAAATCACACCTGGAGTTGCAGCTAGCAAGAGATGTTAAGAGTAACAAGAAGGGTTTCTTCAGGTATGTTGGCAACAAGAAGAAAGCCAAGGAAAGTGTGGGCCCCTTACTGAATGAGGGAGGCAACCTAGTGACAGAGGATGTGGAAAAAGCTAATGTACTCAATGCTTTTTTTGCCTCTGTCTTCACGAACAAGGTCAGCTCCCAGACTACTGCACTGGGCAGCACAGCACGGGGAGGAGATGGCCAGCCCTCTGTGAGGAAAGAAGTGGTTCGGGACTATTTAGAAAAGCTGGACGTGCACAAGTCCATGGGGCCGGATGCGTTGCATCCGAGAGTGCTAAAGGAACTGGCGGATGTGATTGCAGAGCCATTGGCCATTATCTTTGAAAACTCATGGTGATTGGGGGAAGTCCCGGAAGACTGGAAAAAGGCTAATGTAGTGCCAATCTTTAAAAAAGGGAAGAAGGAGGATCCTGGGAACTACAGGCCAGTCAGCCTCCCATCAGTCCCGGGAAAATCACGGAGCATGTCCTCAAGGAATCAACTCTGAAGCACTTAGACGAGAGGAAAGTGATCAGGAACAGTCAGCATGGATTCACCAAGGGAAAGTCATGCCTGACTAATCTAATTGCCTTCTATGATGAGATAACTGGTTCTGTGGATGAAGGGAAAGCAGTGGACGTGTTATTCCTTGACTTTAGCAAAGCCTTTGACACGGTCTCCCACAGTATTCTTGTCAGCAAGTGAAAGAAGTATGGGCTGGATGGATGCACTACAAGGTGGGTAGAAAGTTAGCTAGATTGTCGGCCTCAACGGGTAGTGATCAATGGCTCCATGTCTAATTGGCAGCCGGTATCTAGCGGAGTGCCCCAAGGGTCAGTCCTGCGGCTGGTTTTGTTCAATATCTTCATTAATGATCCGGAGGATGGTGTGGATTGCACCCTCAGCAAGTTTATGGATGACACTAAACTGGGAGGAGTGGTAGATATGCTGGAGGGTAGGGATAGGATACAGAGGGACCTAGACAAATTGGAGGTTTGGGCCAAAAGAAATCTGATGAGGTTCAACAAGGACAAGTGCAGAGTCCTGCACTTAGGACGGAAGAATCCAATGCACCGCTACAGACTAGGGACCGAATGGCTAGGCAGCAGTTCTGCAGAGAAGGACCTAGGGGTGACAGTGGACGAGAAGCTGGATATGAGTCAACAGTGTGCCCTTGTTGCCAAGAAGGCCAATGGCATTTTGGGATGTATAAGTAGGGGCATTGCCAGCAGATCGAGGGACGTGATCATTCCCCTCTATTCGACATTGGTGAGACCTCATCTGCAGAACTGTGTCCAGTTTTGGGCCCCACACTACAAGAAGGATGTGGAGAAATTGGAGAGAGTCCAGCGAAGGGCAACAAAAATGATTTGGGGTCTGGAACACATGATGAGGAGAGGCTGAGGGAACTGGGATTGTTTAGTCTATGGAAGAGAAGAATGAGGGGGGATTTGATAGCTGCTTTTAACTACCTGAAAGGTGGATCCAAAGAGGATGGATCTAGACTGTTCTCAGTGATAGCAGATGACAGGACAAGGAGTAATGGTCTCAAGATGTAGTGGGGGAGATTTAGGTTGGATATTAGGAAAAACTTTTTCACTAGGAGGGTGGTGAAACACTGGAATGCGTTACCTAGGGAGGTGGTGGAATCCCCTTCCTTAGAAGTTTTTAAGGTCAGGCTTGACAAAGCCCTGGCTGGGATGCTTTAGTTGGGGATTGGTCCTGCTCTGGGCAGGGGGTTGGACTAGATGACCTCCAGAGGTCCCTTCCAACTCTGATATTCTATGATTCTATGATTAGGGCCAGATCATCTCCCACCTAAACCTATGGAGGAGGGCTCAGGGAAGGGAGATCTTTCATCTACCAGGAAAAAGCATAATGAAATCCAACGGCTGGAGGCTTAGCCTAGACAAATTCACAATAGAAATAAGGGGCACATTTTTAACAGGGAGAATAATTAATGATGGGAGCTACTTACCAACAGATGTGGTAGTTTATCCATCATTTGTAGTCTAAGTCAAGACAGGATAACTTTCTAAAAGCGCAAACAGAAATCACAGGCCTGATGCAGAAATTACTGAGGCTGTGGCTACAGTACAGAGCTTACAGTGGCGCAGCTGTAGCGCTGCTAATGCAGACACTCTGATGGGAGAGAGCTCTCCCATCCACTGATTACTCCAGTCCCCCCAGCATGCAGCAGTAGCTATGTTGGTGGGAGAAATTCTTCCACTGACATACTGCTGTCCACTCGGGGGCTTAGGCTGGCGTAACTTACGTTGCTCAGGGGGTGGCTTATTCACACCCCTGAGCAATGTAAGTTACACCGTAGTAACTGGTAGCATGTACATAGCCTAAGTTAGGTTCTTTGCCCTGAGTTATGCAGGAGGTCAGACTACACGATCACAGTGGTCCCTCCTGGCCTTAAAATCTGTTACTCTGTGAATTATTCCAGTAGATCTCAGATCTTGCCTCCAAATTTGGCAGATCCTGAGGGATGTGCAGAGGTCTCAGGGGCTTCACACTTGTGCCTCCGATCCCCTTCATCCTTGCTGATGGCTGCCTCCATGGTTCCCAGAGGGATGGTTCTGTATCATCTCTTCTGAAGAAGCTCTTTAGAGCTTGAGGGGCCGACTATGTCCCCCTAGTGCTCCCTCCCTTGGTAGACCCCAAACTCATGGACCTGTGCAAGATCCAGAGGAGATTGGTAGGGGGTGCTGCAGAGGTGACTGAGCCCCACTTCTGATGGGACAGGGAGAGCCAATATTAGGGAAGCAATTTAGTTTTGCTACTGGTGTCAGTTATGGTACAACAAGGGGTTTTAATTTTCTATTCAGAAGAAAAGTAAGACAACTGAAAAGTAATTGCTTACAGCATTTTGCAAATGTTTAATATTTGCTGTGGAACACAGGAATTGCTAAAACAGCTCACTGCAGGTCCCATATTCTTGTAGTCAAATTACAAATATAATTTCCACACTACTGATAGAGATTATCTTGCTTCTCTGACTTGAAATACAAAGAGATGCTAGGAAAAATGAAAATGTCTGAAGCTGCCTGATTTATTGCTAGTAAGGACTTACCAGGCTTTCATTGCTTCCTGAATGTAGATGAATGGTATGTGGTTTACCCTTTCCAACCCACCCATTCTAAAGAAATTCATGATTTTTTCTAACCACTAGCCTCATGTAAAGGCTCTTTTTACTCTGACCCTGTTAATTTCCTCTTCTGATGTTTTCCTTTCTCACTAAAATCATGCTTTGATCTCAGTAGGCACAATAAGTATTGATCCCAGGAAGAAAGTCTCCACCAGTGAGCCAATGTCTACCCTTCAATTTAATGTTCATTGTGCTGTCACACCAATCCAGGTTCTGGTTTAATGGCTATAAAGAGAGATGCATCTAAGAGGAGAGACCAGTAATGCTTAGCTATAAAGAGAGATTCACGTGGGTGATCATACAAGTATTCTTTCTTGACAAGTCAGGGGAAGGTAGAAAGGGAAAGAGATATTTTCCTTATTGATTAATGGAAGCAAGTAAGCAAGAAAAATAGATTAGCTTGCAAAAATGCATTGAAATACTTTTGGAAGCAAGAAACAAACAAGAAAATCAGGATCCCCAACATACAAACCTGCAGTATCTTCCCTACAACTATTCAATAGGGTCTATCAGATTCCTTTGCTAAGTGCCCAGTTGCCCAAGCCATAAGTCCCATTGACACAATAGACATTAATTATTTTGGAGATTCTGTGCCAAAGGTGCTACAGTGAGCCCACATACCGAACCAGAATTCTTTTGCACATTTTATGGGAAACAAATTCAGTATATATACAATAATGAATTTTCCCCTCAAAATACTTGCCAAATCTCTACTTTCTCAATGTGAAATAATGGCCAGCTCTAAGCTGCAGGAGCTAAAAGTTTTTGCACTAATTATTTTTAAATTGTGAACTTTTAACTGTTTTGTTTTGGGTTGTTTTTTTCTTTGTCTGACTCCTTTGTGCGATACCTTTATAGAGGGAAAACTCAGCATACCCAGGCTGGTCAAACTTAAACAAGGGACTTGTCCTGCATACAGTAGTCTCAGCATCAGGGAACACAATAGTGAGCTTTACATGACCTTTGCACTCTGCCCTGTGTGCAGTTCAGCTGGACTCAGGATCTGCCCCACTCTATTGACAAGGAACCAGTTTCCTGGCAACAATAATCACATGCAGTCACAGAACCACCTCCTCTTATTATCTGTTTTTATTAATGGACATACTAGTATATTACTTTAGGGAACATTTTCAGCATATAATGAGACACTTATAATGAAAATGTGAGCATTAGGGTTTTCATATTATTGAAAGCCAATAGACGGAACTCTTATCAACGGAAGTATCATATCCGACAGGCTCATAATGAGATGAAATGTATTATTAATCCCATGGCATGGACTGAATGCTGAAAAGTCTTTAGAACAACCATTCACTGACCGTTCAGAATTACTGGCAGTTCAGTATATTGCTGCTTATAAATGTTCCCACATTTTGGGCACTATAGTCCCAATTCATCAGAACACTTAAGCGTGTGCTTAACTAATGAATTCAATGTGACTTAAGCATATGCTTAATTGCTTTGCTGAACTGAGGTTTCTAGCTAGTGATACATTTACAGAGAAAACACTAGGAAGTCTTTTCCCATATGTACCTGTACTTAACTGTCATTAATGTTATCTGTGCATCTGGAAGGAAGAAAGGGGGTCCAATTATGCATGCTTGGCTCCAGTGGGATTGAAAGGTCTACAGCAACTCCCTGGAGATGCTCAGAACCTTGCAAGCTTGGAGCATTAGATGTACTGCAAAGTATTCAGAAAAATCTATCATTCGGATCTAGTTTGTGTTGTGGTGAGAGAGAGAGAGAGAGAGGACAGCTAATGCTATAATCATTGACTGAGCCTCATAAGCTATGAGCAAAAAATAAAAAAATGACAGAGACATGCATCTTGGAAACGACATGATCTATTAGAGGAATCAAATGTTAAATAGTTTCTTGTCCCGAGCACAGTCAGTTCTTTTAAAAGTACATAGTGAGATCATCTCTGCACTTAAACAAATTGAATGGGATTAAACCTCGATGGTCCTTTAAGGAAGAAGTTAGTTTTTATCCCAGCAGAGCAGATGGGAATTCATTTTTCTTTTAGAATTTATTTTTGCCAGAGGCTTCTATTGCCCATGATTTACTGGGTGTAGGCAATGTTCTTCCATTCATCCCAGGACTGTTGATATTTTCGTGGTCTCCTTTGCTGCTGTGGATTATTACCATACATTGAAGACCTGATCCTGAAAGGTGCTGAGCACTCTTAATGCCAACTGAAGGCAAAGGCATTCAGACCGTCACAGGCATAGTGCCCTAGCTGTTATACAGTCATGTAACCATGATGCTTGTCATAGGAAAAAAAACTAATTTATTTTTGCAACACGACAACATGAAAACAGGAGCTGCCAAAATAATTTCCATGTTCACGTCCCACAAAGTCTGATATTGGATTATATTAATTGTTTTTTTATTAACACTGATGTACTGTAGTATAGTATTTCCTAACAGAAACTGAATAGAAAACACAAGAATTTCATAGTCTTTATTTAAAAAAGAAAATTTTTTAACTATACCTGTTGAGCAGTCTGAACCTGTCCACTTAGGCTCACAGCTACAGATGCCAGTATCCACAAGGAAAGTCCCATGGCCTGAGCATTGCTCTTGACATACAGGAAGAGATGTCTCACAGTTTACTCCTCCCCAGCCTGCAGAGCAGTGACATTCCCCTTGAACACAGACACCACGGCCAGAGCACATAGGATCTAAACAATCCTCTGGAGAAAAATAAATACAATATTTAGTGAATACCACTGACACTTTTACATTGATTTTCTAATATACAACATAAATGGTTGTTTTAAATAGGCAATAAAATGGCTCTTGTGCAAACATTTTGTTCAAGCAGAGCAATATTAACAGATAAAAAGGAAACAAAACTATACTAAAGTGCTATAAAGGGCCCAATCCTGGAACCCTTACTCACATTAGTATTTTAAAGTACTCACTTTAGTAGTCTTTACTCAGGCTCATTAGACTTGAATATACAGGAAATTAAGAAATTAAGGTTACCACTTCACTTTTATTTAACTCAATTAATTACATTTATAGTTTAAACTACTCTATGTATGTTACGCAAGATGATGAACAACAGTGAATCTTTTATGATATTCAGGCACAACAGTGTGTGCATATAACCAACTGACAGCCTTTGTCCACATTTCCTTTAAGTCACAGCCAGAAATATGCATAGACATTTTTTTCACTCTCTAAAATGAGACGCCAATGCAATCTTCATGCAATAATAGAGACCTCCAGAGATCATAATGGCTTCACCTGTCATGTCCATTTTTATATAGACAATTTGTTAGAATGTAGATTATTTTACATTATTATACATCTATCAGGTAATGACCCAGCCCAGCCATACTGGTATTTCAATAATAGACCTGGGCACAGAGTGGGGAGAGATACTACCTAACATTTTTGGAATACTGCTTAGTATTTCTCATTAGGTATGTTTGCACCATATTTTGTTTCCTATTGGAAAAGAAAAGTTTTATTCTTACAAATATCTGTGGAAAGTAAATTTTGGCTTTGGAACCAAGAATCTGTACCTGAAACAATATCACCTGGTCATCCACCAATCTCAAATAATGAATCCTTGACTAAATACTCACTACGAAGAACTCACATGTTCACAAAATATATACACTGGGCAATTACGGATAATGACCAGACTCATACAAATCATAATAACTGATGAACAATTTGCAAACAGACAAAAGGGCTAAATTTGTTCTAAATTTGGACTAAATTGTTCCTTAAATACTGAGCAAGCTCTAGTGAATAATTTTAATTTAGGTGTACTTGTGGCACCTTAGAGACTAACAAATTTATTTGGGCATAAGCTTTCGTGGGCTAAAACCCACTTCATCAGCTGCATGCAGTGGAAAATACAGTAGCTGTTATGAGAGTTTCAAGATTTTGAATAATTTTGTAGCCTTTCTGTACAAATCGATATTGAATAGTGGACATTTTAAGATAATTTCTTTGAAGTATGTGTACTTTTAAAATTCCTTTGCTGAATTTGTATAGCTGGGTTCTCCTGTCCCTATTTGCATTTCCTTGGCAATTTCTCTCTTCCTTGGAAGTTTAGGCATTCCAACTATCTCTGACTTTAAACATTTTTGATGGATGTGCTCCCAGATAAAGTTATAGCTTTTACTTAAGACCATCCAATCAGATGAACTGAGTGTTATCTTCACAACAGATTGGCCTTCTATTGCTGAAATATTTAACACTTGCAGAGTTTTGCATGGACTGTCTACCATCTTTCTGACCTAATTCAATATCAGCGAGGAAGTTAAACTTTTCTATGAGAGCTGTGATGAAACCAATTTGAAGTTTTGTTTCAGGATCTTTTGTTGCGTTCTTCACAACCTCCCAATCTGCACACAGTCCAAGGTAGTTTTCAGAAAGTGAAGCCAGTGCTTCTGCATAAAGTGCAATTTGCTGGGGAGAAGATACAGATCCCTGGTGATACTCTTAACACTTCATATTTAATGTCCTGATATAGAGCATTTCATGCAAATCATGCCACAACAGTGAGTACATAATAAATAATACTACTTAGCTCTTGTATAGTTTCTCACCTGTTTCACTCTGGTTCCTACAATTGCTACTAAGCCTGCCATGTTAGTGGCACCATCATAGCATTTTCTGCAACAGTTGCTGATCCTCAGATTTAGACACAATAATATATCTTTATTATTGGTACGACTACCTCCACCAATATAGGGGCTACATTGTGCAATCCAATGAACTCTTCGTGTACATTCATGTCATGTCATCATTCATACTGCAGCCATAAAACCACTTGCTCTGGGTTGATGTCTGTTGTTTCATCTACATAGTTGCATGCAACTTTCCAGAAAGCTTAAGATTGTAAGAGAATGTAAGATTTCCAGTATCTGATTCTGAATAACTGAACTTGTGAATTTGTTTTGACTCTTTTTCAGCCACTTCGAAACATCAGGATCAAACAAAGCAGTTAAAAAAAGCTCTACCTCTACCCACTTAAAAGTGCAGTTTAGTTTGTTTAGTATGATGGCCTTGCAGTGCAAGTCCTTGGATAAGACAACACTTAGTATTTTCATTCGGCTTTCCTATTTTAATCTTCCCTCTAGAGTACTGAATACATGTATCAACATTCTTTGTGGCCTTTTTAAGAATATCAACTGCTTCATGATAGATATTTTCCTCTCGTATTTGTCTCATGCCTTTTTCCAATTAGAGAATCTGGACTGTGTGAAAGTTTCATCTGTGTACTTAGTCAAAAGTAGTTTGCATCTAAAAGCTGTATACTAGTGGAAACAAAGTATGCTACCACTAGCTTAATAATAATGGAGCCATTGAAAATCATCAATCAGGATGAACAGAAAGAATGGTCTTGTTTCCCAAAGTTATGCCCAGGGAAGGATTTACATTGTGGTTGATGAGGTCTCTCAGAAATGCCAACAGTATCAGGCAACTGACTTTTGGTTTCTGTTCTATATGATGGTAGAAACAGGTGAATGCTACAACCAGCAGAAGTTGATCCACCTGTTATTAGAAGCATAGCTTCTTTCTTTTTATTTCAGCAATGTTAAGTGATTTCATTTTAGCACCTTGAAAATATACACTTTGTTTTTGTATTTCACTCAGTCACTGCTAACTTAAAAAGAATGGCATAAGATTGCCTAATTAAAAAACACGTTAGCCTCTGGCAAATGGTAGCACTTAGATGGCCTCTTGGTTTTATATAGTCAGTGTGTTCTTTGGAGAACAGTCTAGGTGACAGAATGAAGAAACAGCCTACACCTGGATCTATTGATTACACTAAAAAACATCTGCTTTTATATTTTGCTTTGTAACCTTCTGGGTTCCTCTCTTAGCCACAGACTGACAAGGAAAAGACTATAAATTAGATGGCAGTTGGAGGCCGTTTATTTCCTATGCATAATAGGACTGGGGTCAGAGGCAGCTAAAGGACAGCCAAAAAATCAAAGCATGGTTTCACCATGACATTTGGCCTCCCACATCTCTTTGTTAAAAGAGCATTTGATAGTCATGAGGGTTGGGAGGGGGAGGAGGGAAAGAGCCAATCAGGATGCTCTGGGAATCAGCCCCAGGGGAGTGGTAGCTAGCTGAACCTATCTCTGGTTTCCCTAGAGAGGGGATCAGAGCTCCTCCTGCAAAGAAAGAGCAGGAAGATCAAAAGCCTCTGGGGAAGGAGGGTGTAACAGGCTGGCTGGCACATTAAGGCAAGTCAGGCTCAGCCTTTCTTGTGACCAAGCAGTTAGCCCCCAGCTGATGGTGATATGACAACTTAATGATAATTAGTGACATCAGCTGTGAAAGGTTAGGAAAAGACTATACAAACAGAATGGAGAACTCAGTTTGGGAGAGAGAGTGCAGAACTAGGGCCTACAAGGACCAGGGGGATCCCTAGAGGAAGCTGCCAGAGACCCTGGGGAAGCGAAGCAGTGAGGGAAAACCTGCTAAGACAAGAAGCAACAAAGGGAGAATTCTGAAGCAGCAGGTTGGGCTGCTGTGGGGGGAGGCCCTGAGACAGGATCAGTAAAAGTACTTCCGTGGAGCTCGAGACGGTCGAAGACTTATAAGTTCAGCAAAGAATTGAGAAACAAGAGGCCTGAGAACCAAAGAGAGGCTGTGCTGAGCACAGGCTGTGGGAAGCAGCACAAGGTGAGCTTGCATTTTCTTACCAACCCCTGAGCCCAAATGCAGGAGCAGATTAGGCTCTGGGGAAGGAGGCCCTGACGGAGAGCCAGTAAGGATACTTCAGCAAGCAACAGAGGAGTAACTCTGCAGGAGCAAGTTAGGCTTTTGGAGGGAGGGCCAGTAAGAACTCTTCAGTGGAACCTGAGATGGGTGGAAGAATTATTGCTTGGACTTTCAGTTGGACCTTTTGTTACCGCAAAGGGGGACTGAACTTTACGTGACATGGCCAGAGGACTCAGCCACCGAAAACCTATCGAGAGGCAGATGGCCAGTAGAAGGCCAGAGAAGGCCAGAGAAAACCCTTTGCAGCATCCACCCCTGACAGAAGGGGTGCGACAGATGGCGAGTGCACTACGTTGGAGAGGGAAACAGTTTGCCTGGCTGCAGAAATATTGGGAGAAGTACAGGCAGGTAACCCTCACTCAGGCATACAGAATATTCCTTTTCACAAGAATAAGAGCCCATTCTTGCTGAGACATTTCCCAGCCAGGGTAGAAAGGAGCCAGAGCCTGCTAAGGAGAGACCTTCAACCTGGCAACCAAGAGTGAGCTGATACTCCAGGGAAAGAGAAAGTCTCAGCTGCTTGAAATCTATTAGAGAACTGTACTCCTGGGTTGTAGAGAACAAACTGAGTTGGCAGAGGATTGTCCCTGTAATAATAATTAGATGGCGTGAAAAACAATATTCAACAGCTGTTGTTATTCAACAGCCAGGTGAACTGTTATTTTTTGTAACTTGAGCCCCCAACATAAAAACGTTTTCTGTGTCCCTTGACAAATGAGAAGTAGGTGCCTAATTCCCATTGACTTTCATTAGGATTTGGAAGCCTAACATGCTTCCCATGACCCGGTGAAGTTACCTACCAGGAAGCATCCTAATATTTCTCAAGAGTAATTAAAATCGACATGGTTTCCTAAGGATTTAAATGCCAAAGATGGCATCAATTTAAACAAAACATACTAAAACGGTAGAAATAAGAGAAATAGCACAAACCTTCCTCACAAATTTCTCCTTTGTATCCTGGGACACAAATACATACTCCCATGATGCAAGTACCATGGCCAAAGCAGGTTGGATCAATACATTGTTCTTCCGGAACATCACACTCTGGGCCTTTCCATCCATTGCGACATACACAGTGACCTTTCTCATATTCTCCATTTCCATTGCACAGTATTGGGCATGAGTCTGAAGAAGGCAAAGAATTAGATTTCCGAGATATATGTAAATTCTTAAGGTATTAACATTTATTGCATTTATCATTCTTTAATTATAGCATTGCATTTACTGGCAATGTGATTTTAGTTCTTGCAAAAGGGGCCAGACTGAAAGCTTTGGAATATGAATTATTTTTTATCAACAAACATGTTCCGCTACAGTGCCAGTGTCGCCATTCTGCTCCACTAATGTACCTTAACTCACCTAAAATGGGCAGCTCTAGAGATAAAGAATATGGACCATAGTTCAGTCTCTCTGCCCACTTTTTGATCTCTTTAGTGAGACTTCCCACAATGATGCTTCTTAGTGCTAACTGTGGGGATGGTTTTTGTGATGTTAATACCTGTTAACTGTGAACTAAGACACAACCCACTTATTTTCTTTATGCCACTGAACAACTTTAAGATTATTGTAGTTTTGGTCATTACTGATTCATATGTAAAACAGAAACCTGGAGGTGAAAAGTTCTACAACCAATCTTTGAGCCAAAGTATAATGTTGAGGTAAAATTGATCTTAGATTTGAGAGAAGAGTAGAATAGATTTGAGAACCTCCATATACACAGATGTTCAGAAGACTGTACCTACCAATTATTACAGCCATTTATATGAAATACCAGTGCATCTTGAATTCACTTTTGATCTTTACAGTGAATCGGGATTATTTCCTTCTTTATCTCTGACACCTTAAAATATCAGGAAAGTGATATTTTTGATTTTGGAAAAAAAAATACTTCCCTCTTTTGAATTTCTGTCACTCCCGATCCTCAGTCTTAGGGCATAGAACAGGCGGTTTTACTTCTATTGCTTTTCTAACAAGACATTTTTGTTAGTAATTTTTTTAAAAAATCATAAACTAAATACTAAATATACCTCTTTTTGGATTTTAAAATTACAGAATGGTGAGAGGGAGCAATAGGAGAAACTGTGGATTGCTAAAGGGAAAAAGAAACTTTCACCTGTGGGTTGCTGGTTCAAATCCACGTTAGTAGTAACTAAAAGTTATTAGTATCTGATAGCTGGTTTGTGGCCTATGTGAATGGGTTTTTGATAGTTTTATTCCAGTTTGCAGAGGAAAGATGGCTACGTGACAAAACTGTCTCTGGCCTTAATTAGCACCCCCTTGGCCAAAGACTGAATGGGCAGAAGCTACCCTAAGCATCACCTGAAGGGGCCATCCAGCCGAGGGTTAAAGGCACATTAGCAAGTCTTTAGTCTCTGGACCATCAGTCTGACATTCTTCACAAGCATAGATTCATATTAAAAATCATGCTCATCATCTTGTATTTTAACTCAGTTAATAGGAGATTACCTCTTGCACAGTCAGGCCCGAGGAATCCTGGGAAACAGTGGCAGTGACCTGAGATACACTCTCCATTTCCATTGCAATTAGTGGAGCAGTCATCCATGATTTCTACTTATAAAGAAAATTGTAAGCAATAAAAGGAACGAACTGACTTCTGAAATGAGTGTCAGCTACAACACAATCATCTGCAATACATTTCTCAAGATCCAAACAAGGTGCTGAGACAAACTGTTCATTTTCATTCGTAGGCAGCATCAAGCAAAGTTTTTTTGTTCAAGCAACTTACAAATATTAGATTTATCTTGACAGCTTAGATGTAACAAGTAATATTTAATTTGTAATATGCTACAATGGAAAGCTTTTAAAGTAAGTGTTTGTGTTAAATTCACCACCATTAAAAGCTTTAGAAGAATTTAAGTAATTTTTGAGAAATTTTCAGTTTACTTTAAATGCTTTCTTTTTTTTTCCCATTAATTTAAGTCTGTTTACAGAAGAAAGGCATTGGGCAAGTTCATTTAAGACTATAGTTAACTATTTTTGGAGAAAAGGGTTCCCACTTTTATAAAAAGGGATGAATAAAGCGTAGTTTAATGTAGGTTAGTAATCTGATTGGCAAGATGTGATGTGATTAAGTTCACTTCAGTAAATCAGTGCTGAGATTCAGGTCTCCAGAAGTAAATCTCCTTAAATCTTATGCTAAACTTGGAGATCATTCCAACTTCCAGCTCTGGAGAAGAAACCATTATAGATTACAGGTCCTTAAACCTGCATCTATACAATTGTTAATAGTTCTTTATCTAAATTCACATTTCCCATAGTCTTTCAATGTGTACAGTAGCTTAGATCAATACAATAGCTATCTATCAAGACCATGCAGCCACACAAATGTAAGGCTTCAATTATGTTAGCTCTCACAAAACAAGCAGGGTGGAACCAGGTCAATCCTGGGATGCAAGACCCATACAGAACATGCAGCTGTTGCAGAGAGTGCCAGGTGGCCCCCAAACTGGTGTAATTTGAGTTAAGGAGCAGAGCCTAGCAGAAAGACTTTTGGGTAGTGCTCGACATTAATAGTAGAAGAGGAGAGAAGCATTTGACTTCACAAGAAGAAGGACTTCTGAAGATGGGGAGTAGGACCTGGGACATCCTTTTGCATGAAAAAGATCTTTTGTGAGAAGTAAAGTATCTGCCCACCATCGCTGGGACAGGAAGGAGAGCCTTACCTCAGGGAAGAGGCTCAAATATTTGGAATGTTTGGAAATGTTTCAATACCCTTTTGAAATTCATCCTTAACTAGTCAAAATAAATGATGTAACTGCATACATAACTGAACTAAGCATCTTTATTTATTTATTTATTTATTGCTTATGGTAACTTGGTTTGATTTATGTTGGCTCTTGCTGATTACTGTGTTTTGATCTGGGCTGAATCACCCAGTGAGCTTACACCATGTAGATGGATATTCACTGGCACGCACACAGCTGCCCATATCCTACATACAGCTGTCTGTTCAAAGGTAAAAAAACCCAGTGTCTTCGAGGTTAAAACTTTCTTCACAGATAGAATCACTGTTTGTTAGTAGAAAGAAAAGGAGTACTTGTGGCACATTAGAAACTAACTAATTTATTTGAGCATAAGCTTTCGTGAGCTACAGCTCACTTCATCGGATGCATCAAATAAATTTGTTAGTCTCTAAGGTGCCACCAGTACTCCTTTTCTTTTTGCGAATACAGACTAACATGGCTGCTACTCTGAAACCTGTTTGTTAATAACACTTCTTTCTATACTCCCTATCTACCTGACTGTCTTCTTAGTCTTCCAGAGTCAGATAATGGTGACAGTCCCTACATCAACTTTTAAAAAATTAATTTAAATGTTAAGTTATATAAAATATTTTAGAAAGCTAATTCCCCTGGACTCCACTCCTCTGCAGCATAACAAGTAGGGTCTAGGCCTTTATGCAGCCTATCAGGCTGCTTTTAGAAGTGTCATATTTAAACTGACAGTAGGCTTTATTGGTTCAGTAAAAGGAAAAGCCCTGCAGGAGTACAACTCTGGCAAAAGTTTTAGGCTGGCCTACATTTAAAAGTGAGGCTGAGATAGCTACACTGACATAGCTACCATGATTAAGAGAGGTGGTGTTCCTACACCGATTGGAAAAAACCCTTCTGTCAGTATAGGCTGCATAGCCTACATCTACTCTACAGGGTTTTGCCAGCTTTGCTACACCAGTGTAGTCTCCATAGTGTTAGTAAATTTAGTTTAGTACATGAATAAAAATAAGCCTGATTTTATTGACTCTTGACAACTATTTTATTAGCACTGCCTAGGAAGACCCTACTGCTATCTTGAAGGAGACAGTAACACATACCAGATATGGGTCCAACATGCAAAGCTGGGATCAGGATCCAAACTTTCCCCAGGTTGGGAGTGTGTGAATTTGGGCTTTTGATTCATTCCTTTGTAGGGACAGGGACTAGCTTTGAATCCAAATCCAAACTTGAGGAAAGTTTGAGGGAAGACGGTTTCTGATTAATAAACATTTCTAAAAGATGATAGGTGCTGCCAACTTCACTGGACACCATAGCAGTTGAGGCACAAGCAACTGTGCACGGAGAAGTGAAGGAGCAAAAAGGTACATAGATGGCCAAAAATGTGAAATGGCGAAAATTCTTTTCAGTTCAAATAGGCCAGCAGCAGACTCTCCCTCCACACACTTACTTGGAAAAATACAACTGGGTAATCTTCATTTGCATCCTCTTTGAGCAACTTCTTTCCAGAATCACATTGCTCATCTGATACACAATCTGGAAACTGTTGCTGCTTACAAGTTCTTGTTAGTTTATAAAAAGAACAGGAGTACTTGTGGCACCTTAGAGACTAACAAATTTATTTGAGCATAAGCTTTCGTGAGCTACAGCTCACTTCATCGGATGCTATAGCTCACGAAACCTTATGCTCAAATAAATTTGTTAGTCTCTAAGGTGCCACAAGTACTCCTTTTCTTTTTGCGAATACAGACTAACACGGCTGCTACTCTGAAACCTGTTAGTTTATAGTAGCTCAGTTTGCTCTTTTACCAAATTCTTCAGGAAAGTAAGGAGAGTTTGCCACCTGATGTGATGTTTTTTCAATAGCCTGAGTCCAAAGCATCTAACTCCTCAATAGTAGCAAAAAGTAAGTCATATTTCTAAATTTCTTCTTCCTGTTTTCTCAGTGAAAAGGCTATACTACTTTGAGGAAGTATGTTAGCAAATAGTGGAGTACTGTTTCAGACACCTCTGTGCAATTACTCCTGTTTGGTGTGATATGCAGAGACGCTAAATCTCAAGAGATCAGGCACACAGAAGAACATATGTTGGCGAAGAGTCAAAATGACTTTTGTAAAGGGAAATCATGCCTCACCAAGCTATTAGCATTCTTTGAGGGTGTCAACAAACACATGGACAAGGGTGATCCAGTTGATATAGTGTTCTTGGACTTTTGGAAAGGCTTTGACAAGGTCCCTTACCAAAGACTCTTAAGCATAATAGACAGTCATGGAATAAGAGGAAAGGTCCTGTCATGGATCAGTAACTGTCTACAAGATATGAAACAAAGTGCAAGAATAAATGGACAGTTTTCACAGTGGAGAGAGGTAAATAGTGGGGTTCCCCAAGGATCTGTACTGGGACCAGTGCTGTCCAACATATTCATAAATGATCTGGAAAAAGGGGTATACAGTGAGGTGGCAAAGTTTGCAGATGATACAAAATTACTCAGGATAGCTAAGTTCAAAGCTGACTGTGAAGAGTCACAAAGGGATTTCACAAAACTGAGTGACTGGGCAAGAAAATGGCAGATGAAATTCAGTGTTGATAAATGCAAAGTAATGCACATTGGAAAACATAATCTCAATTATACATACAGAATGATAGGGGTCTAAATTAGCTGTTACTACTCAAGAAAGAGCTCGTGGAATCATTGTGAATAGTTCTCAGAAAATATCTGCTCAATGTGCAGCAGCAGTTAGCAACCATTAGGAAAGGGATAGATAATAAGACAGAAAGTATCACAATGCTACTATATAAATCTATGGTATACCCACACCTTGAATACTGTGTGCAGTTGTTGCCCCATCTCATAAAGGATATATTACAATTGGAAATAGTACAGAGAAGGGCAACAAAAATGATTAGCAGCATGGAATAGGTTCCATATAAGGAGAGATTAAAATGACTGGAACTCTTCATCTTAGAAAAGAGACAACTAAGGGAGGGGGGGATACAATGGAGGTCTATAAAATCATGAATAGTTGGAGAAAATGAATAAAGAAGTGTTATTTACCCTTTCACATAGCACAAGAACCAGGGGTCACCCAATGAAATTAATAGGCAGCAGGTTTAAAACAAACATGAAGTACCTCTTCACACAACGCAGTCAACCTGTGGAACTCATTGTCAGAGGATGTTGTGAAGGCGGTTTAAAAAAGAATTAACTAAGTTCCTGAAGGATAGGCCCATCAATAGCTATTAGCCAAGATGGTCAGGGACACAATGCCATGCTCTGCGTGTCCCTAAACCTCTGACTGCCAGAAACTGGGACTGGACGACAGCAGATGGATGACCTGATAAATTGCCCTGTTGTGCTCATTTCCTGCGAAACATCGGGCACCGGCCACAGTTGGAAGACAGGACACTAGTCTAGATGGGCCAATGGCACGACTCAGTATGGACATTCTTATGTTCTTAGATGTTCTCATTAGACTTTGGTGGAAATCCCTAAGTGCCATGGGTAAAGCTTATGACACTTCAGTGTGGAGGCAAACTTTATCTTTAGCCTTCCTTGGGATGGAAAAATGCAAAGGAAACTCTTCCAATGCTAAATCACAGGCTAACACACACAAAGGATTAAATAATCATGTCTCTTTTGCTTGTAAGAGGCTCACTTTCCACTCTAAACACAGCAAATTTTGTCTTCTTTCAGACTAAATTCACCTTTACAATTCCTTGTTGCCTTTCTGATTACTTTGAGTGAAGTCCTTGATAATCTGTGTGTTTGAATGGCACTCTCCACTGGCCCATACATTAAGGTCTTTAGCATCAAGTAAAAATAGAACCTAATTTTTATAGAGAGCAGATGGGATGTCCATTATTGGTAAAGACATCTTGCTAAACATATGGTTGAACAGGTTAACTAAAGGGCAAAGTGGTTAAAGTCTTATAGCAAACCAAGACTGCTGGAAATACTAAAGTACTGTACCTTAAATTAAACTTTAATGAGTAACAAACCCTATTTGTGAGAACCGCTCACCAACAATATCTAAAGTTAGTAAAATAATCTCCCCACCTTTAATTAATTAAAAAAGATTAACTGCAGGTAGATTCACCAAAAGGACAACACAGAGCATCTTCAGATAGTTGCCTACTGCAGGTAGATATTTGTGTACCAAAGAGTGGCACTGCATGGTTGACAAAAAAGGTGCAAAAACTGTTTTATGTTTTTCTTACTGAGCAAATCTTGTACTTTTTGAACCTTTTTAATTAGCTGAATAACAACAGTACATAGTATCTCTAACAGAAAGCGGTTCAGGTTTTTAAACTATTAAAACACTGTGCTTTCTCTTTACTCTCCTTTATTTCTAATAACCCCTCACAATTAGCATTCTTTTTTCTATTGCTTTTTTCTATTTAGCAAACACTTCCTGCAGCCCACCTCCCTGCCTTCTTATGTTTTCAATGGAACCAAGCCAAATGGCTTCCTCTGGTTCTTTGTTATGTACCCACCCCATCCTTATCAATAATGTCAGCACATGGCTGGGCAGTTTCCTAATTAACTATTGCCTACTAGAGAGGACGAAGAAGAACATACAACAGGTTTTTTTTTTTAAGAGTGGGTGGGCGCCACATACACAGGGAGCACATTTCTCCTGTAATTTCTTGCAATAGATTAAAACACCTACAAAATACGTAGACATTCAACACTAGTAACTAATGATTTTAAGGTATACCAAAGGTTTAGGTTTCATTAATTCATAATGTCCATTTTTAACGAGAGGCATGATTCTCCTCTTACCCCGGTGTAAAGGAGAAGTAAATACACTGAAGTCAAGGTAATCAAAACAAAGTAAAATCTGTTGAAATCAGATTGGAAATCAGGCTCAATAATTCCTTTTCAAATGCAGCTTTTTAACATAACAACCAGAATAGGAATGGCAGGGTAACTGTTCTTACCAATTGCTGTAGTTAATAAAAATACTTGCTCCATTTTCTTTCCGTCATTGTAAAATGCCATGTGCCAAGCTCCTTGATCCATATATTCAATGAAACCTGTCTCTTGCAGGGATGTTAAGATCAAATTCCTAGGAGCGTGCTGAGACTCCTCTGAGTTCCTTGCTTCCTGTTTAATTAACTGTTTTCCATCCATCAGTTTTACAAAATCAAACTGAAATAATAATGGCAAAAATTATCCAGCTAGAGAATTTTTATAGTGTTTTAAACCAGACAAATCTACTGTGAATGTTTCAGTCAGATAGGGTTACTTTCAAAGGGACTGCTTGATTAAGTGTTCACTAACGTGAGTAGGGGTTGCACAACCTACTCTGTTAAGATTCCATTCTAAATAGAAGGTGTTATTAGAGATAAATCCTGATCTCTGTTATAGCAGTGTAAATCCAGACTCTCCCAATTGAAGCCAATACATTAACTCCAGAATTACACCTGTGTAATGGGGTAGAGCTGACATTTTCAAACTTTATTGCTTAAGTTAGGCACCTGTATGATTTAGGAACCAAAATATGGATTTTGAAGCCTAACTTTTGGCACCCAGGTGTGAAAATGATTGGCCTTTAAAAATACCAAATATCTAGATGTCTCTATATTTCTCTTTCTTTGTAGTTAGTTTTGTTAATACACATGAAATCTATCTCTTGCTATAGAAAAATTGGTAACATTTATTGGAGTAGCCATTGACACCTTTAGGACCAGATCCAGTTGACTTCAACGGCTGCTGGTCAGGCCTTCAGTACATCTGAAAAGATGAAAACCTTCTAAAAATTCCCGTTTAATGGAAATATAAAATAGTTTCAATATTTGTAGGTATTCAGGGGCCTGATTTTCAGTCACAACTCCAGTTAAAGACAATCAGCTTTGTGGGTGTTCAGCACCTCAGATCAAATCCATTAATTATCTACTAACAACATTTAATTTAAGGAAATGCTAGCATTAAATATATTTGTACATAAAATACATGTATTTGAAATATGTCCCATACACTGTAATCCTGCTACATCATAGATGAAATATGATTTAATTATACTTCAGAAATGTTAACTGAATATTCCAAATATATTAAGACTACATAATATTTCAGTATGAACAGTGATGAATCAAGTTCTGCCGGTGTGGCGAGATTTCCTCTTGCAAAGTCCTAGCTAACAGTAAACATTTAGAAATAATATTATTATTAGAAGTTAGAATACCTTTTTGCCTTGCCTTTTTTACATTAACCACATGAGCAGTTTGCTTTGTTGGATGTGCAGAAGGAAATTAACTAAATACTAGGAGCTTAACTTTGAACAAGATTGAAGCTATATAGATTTTACTTAACATATAGGCACAGCGTCATACTGCCCCAGTGGTGGATCAAGGAGGTGTTTTACAGTATGTCCTTCTCTCTGCTGGTTGGTGCAGAGGGAGAACAGGATTATGTCCCCTCCCCACTCACTTTAGGGTGATAAGCACTGCTAACACCCCACATTGTTCTTTTGCTTAGAAGAACCCAGAATCTGTAAGTGTGGCTGAAGAGAGGAAGGATGGGGAAAAGGTTAATATTTACATCTCTCCCTCCCTCCTTTATAAAAGCGTTGTAAATATTAATGCCGATACAGCTCTTTGAAAGTGTAAAGCACAATAGAATTGCTGGTATTATTATTAATTACCTGAGTATGAGTGGGGGGAATGTTTCTTCTACCGTAAATTCCCAGCAGAGAGTCCTTTGCAAGTGAAATGTTAAACTTCAGGTACATTGGGTGATGGATAGTAATCTGAAAACGCCAGAATAAACCTGGTGGGATGGTCTGCATAACTTGTGCTCCAATGTCAACTTCTCCTGTGTCTATAGCCCGTCCTTTCTGAAACACTGATTTTCCAGAAACAAAAAAAACCAATCATTTGTCATATTCACAAAGAGTGAAAATAATAGGCTAGGTAGGTAATAATAGGTAATTATTAAGTATGTATTAATATGTTGGAAATTAGCTAATTATTATTCAGTTAATCCACAAATGAATTAATTTGCAAGATTTACAGCTACGCACTGTAGAGTACTTTTCTCCAGAAAATTTCAGTAGATTTTAATGATTGTAGAGGAGTCTCTATGTAACTGGGAAAAATGAAAGTTCTTGCATACAGAAATTAGGCCCACAAACAAAACCCTTTCAACTGAATATGCACTGACAGAACACACTTGGGGTATATCCCTCTGACAATTATTCCAGACCACAGCCTGGTAGATACAATATAAGGTATTCAAATGGACAGTATTGGACAGTGAGTAGACTATCAGGATTGGTCAGTGAAAGCTGAAGTATAAATCAGGATCTCTTCTAATCGCTATTCCTAACAAATTTATTATGATATTGCTAATCCAGTCTGAAAAATAAAGAAGAACGTTGTTGCTAAAGGTAATGGTTTGTAGCTGATGTATACAACATAGGAGGGCAGGAGGATAGAGACAAACAGTATATCTAAAGTGATGTTTGGCATCTTGTAATTATGCAGGCAATACGTTTTCAGACATCATAGTACATAACCTCTTGAATTGGTGAGCTGAAATATTAGGGGAGGAACAAAAGAGGCAATTTCAAACTGAGTATGAATTGACATGCTTTGTTGGCTTGTATCACTCCTTTATGTTCTTTTTAGCTTGCCAACAGTTAGCATCCTGACAGGTTGCAAAACCATGGACCCAATCCTGCAACCATCAAAGTGAATTGCAAAAATTGCAAAACTCACACATACCTCAGCAGAAGCAGAGAGGGTCCTATGTTATTAGGAGGATTTAACAGCATGGCATTGAACTCAGTAGCCCATTCCTTTTCTGTATCACCTCACCCAATAAAGCATCAACATGAGGGGAAAGGATGAACAACTAGAATGAAATAGGAATCTCACCCTTTATAATGCATATGGAATACTATAAATGGCTTCCTAAAAAAAGAAAACGGGACTAGTAAAACTGTGGCCAGCTATTTCCAGAATACATTAATAGTATAAAGATCCTTGGTGAGATCATACATAGACTTTGACAAGTGTAGGCGGTACACAACATTCTGAATGAACAGAGCCATAATCTGCTAGGCAGGGGAAATTCTCAGAGTGCTGGATCTACTGGCTTTATGGATGCTCTGAGTCACCACAATGGGAAGTAGGATCTATTTGTGTAAGGAATGAATAACACATGTATCCCCCCAAATGTAGAGCACCTATTCTTAGGGTACAGAATGAGTTCTCTAAGAATTCACAAGTAAATATGTTACTTTAAATTATAATGATTTCAAACTGGTTCTTCAACAATTTTTTGGGGGGTGGGGGAGAGTTCAGCCTAATTTTTGTTTCAGTTTCCTCTAGCAAACAAATTCTTGAATTTTGAGTTTTGAAAATGAACTCAAACTTTCTAGTGTGATCAGGAATCAAATGAGGAGAAAAACATATATAAGTCTCTCTTTGGCTACTGTATAATAAAAGAAGACTTCTCACCCATTTCAAGGACTTGAAAGATTATATCTTAATGTCTCTTTGCAAGCAGTTACCTTAGGCTAAGTAAAGCACTAAGGAACGTTTTGGTGATATTGATATGTGATCATTTAAAATGATTCAATTACAAGGTTTTAGAGCAATAACTATAAGGTCAAGGACACAATACTGTTTTGTAAGTTAATGGGATTGTTGGTCAGAGTTGATGGTCTTTAAAAAATATTGCAACTGCCTTACCTCTCCCCAAAGCCAAAATGCTTATTTCTTTGTTGCAGGTACACAGTATCATGCGTTTAAATATGTCTACAGGTTATGATTTAGGCACAGAAAATTTCTGATGTAACTAGATTTGGTTGAATTGTGTGTCAGTACTGACGGTCTTGAAACAATACATCTCAAAAGATCTCATTGTCTTTCAGTTGAAGAGGTCTCAGTTTAGATTACACATATATGGATCCTTTACAAAAATATATTATTACGGTTAGTTTTATATGACTATATATGAAAGAAATGCATGTTGGCATATACAGTGGCCACAAATGTGAAATAAAATACATTGTCTGTTAATGGTATTTAGTGGCAGTATCCATATCTTCCAAATATTACATTTCTCAGCTAATCATTACAGCACAAAATAGCTATTGTAGAATCCAACGCTTTCAAGCCCATGCCTAAGGCTAAGATTTTGTCACAGATATTTTTAGTAAAGGTCCGAGACAGGTCACAGGCAAAAAAGAAAAATTAATGGAAGCCGTGACCTGTCTGTGACTTTGACTAAAAATATCCCTGACAAAATGGGGATCTGCGGATCCCCACACCACTTGAAGTGGGACAGCTGCGCAGGGGCTAGGAGCCACCTGCAGCAGCTGGGGGCCGTGGGGTACCCCTGCCACCTACAGCTCTGGGGGTCCCCCACTGCCTGTGGGAGCTATGGGGTTCCCCCACTTCCCGTAACAGCCAGGAGCTGCGGGGTACCCCCGCTGCCTGCAGCTCCAGGGGCCCACGGCGGCCAGGAACTTGGGGGTTCCTCCGTGGCCACGGTGGTGGTTAGCTGTGGGGTGCCTCCCCCGCCTGCAGGGGCCAAGAGCTGCAGGGTACCCCTGCCGCCCGCAGCTCCTGGGGCCCGGAGCTCAGGGGTTCCCTCACCACTGGCAGCTCCAGGGGCTCCCAATGCCCACGGCAGCTTGGGGGCTCCCCACCAGCCACAGCAGCTGGGAGCTCTGGGGGTTCCCTACCACCCGTGGTGGCCGGGAGCTGTGAGATTCCCCTCCACCCGCGGCGGCCAGAACTTTGGAGGATCCCCCACCACCTGTAGTGGCCAGGACCTTGGGGGTTCCCCTGCCACCAGCAGCTCCCTGGGCCCCCACCACCTGGGAGTTCCCCTGCCACCCAGGGGTTCTCCCACTGGCGCCGGCAGCTGGGAGGTATCCCGCAGCCCGCGGCAGCCGAGGGAGGGTCCCCCACCACCCACAGCGGCTTGGAGCTCCGGGTGGTGCCAGAGGCAGGGGGGATATCCCGCAGCTCCCTGCCCCAGCGGGCGGCGGGGTACTCTGCAGCTCCCGACCACCTCAGGCTGAAATCATGGAAGTCGCTGATTCCGTTACTTCCATGACTAAATCGTAGCCTTACTCATGCCTCAAGAAAGCACATGTTTTCTTACTTATTGAATCATCATTACTACTTCACAGGAAGACATATAACCACTGATCTTTCAGCATTGTTTTCTAAGCTCTTTTGAACCAAGCAGGCATTCAATTGTAAGTAAGTATCTGAGTGTAAAGTATGCAGAAATTATTGTCTTAAGGTTTCTTGCTTCTTCTAGAAGTATGCAGTGAAATAAACTTTCCAAATGTCAATGCTAGTTGCTGAATTTGTCCTGAGTGACATTTTTTTAACCTTAATATATTTTGTCAATGAAAAAAATGTATTCTTAAATTATTTTAATTTATTTATTAAATTTTAGAGTTTCTGCAATAGCTGCCAAATTTTACTGATTGGCTTTAATCCTTCACTCTTCCATAACAATAATAGCAAAAGATCGATTCTTAAATTACAAGTCTCTTCTGTCTTCAAGAAAGTAAAAATCTGAACAGCAAGATGCCAATTATCACACGAAAGTACCCGTATGCTGATTATAATGGATTCCTGAGACAGACAATCTCCAAGTACCAGCATCAATCGAATGCCTAGCTTTTTAATCACATTGCTCAAAAGCAAAATGTTAAATTCTAGCCACAGGTCAGTGTGTTACAAAATGCCTCCTTAAAGAAGCCTGCTTTGCCAGTTTGCAAATTTGATTTTCATTAAAAGATTAATTAAAATATACGTTCTCAAAGGATGGCAGACCATCTCACAATGTCACTCAGGGATGGGAAATTGTGAGATTGTAAATATCTGGCAGTTTTTAGCTATTCCTGTGAAATCTCTATAGGATTGAAGTTGACAGACAAAATACTACCCTTTTCTGCTGGATGTGTGTGAGATTAAGGAGGACAAGCTCTGCTGCTCATACATCCAAACAACGGGAGGGAGGGATGGCAGCCTGGGATACTTTACCACTCTCTTATGAAGAAGGTTGTGTCTCTCTTGTTAATGCATGCTGCCACTCCCACTATACCTGCTTGCTGGCTGAGGCCCCGGCTGTGGCTCTTAATTTAGGACTTTGGTGTGCCAAACAGCCTGAAAGGGAGGTCCTCATTCTAGCAAACTCATGGGCACTAAGTAGAGAAGCTGTTATGCTGCTGAAGTGTAAGGAGCTGCCAACTTCCCCCTCCTCTCCTTAGCACAAGCACAAGCAGGATTTGGCCCTGTATTATGAATAAGGTGTCTGATGGCTATTTAAATAAAAGATGGGAAATGAAAGTGAGAAGTGGAAAATATTCAGACCGGAATGCACGCCCATGAGTGCACAAAAGTTGTAGAGCTGGGCTCAAGGAGCCTTTCTCCATGTGTCTCCATGCATGTAGGGAATACTCCCCGTCAGTGCCCGACCCAAACAAGAAGCGGGGGAAGTGGTGGCAGACCAGTCTAAATCCCCTCAGCACTGAGCTGTGGAGCTAGCTGATGCACCCTCCTGTGAAGCGCTGCAGATGCTGCACGCTTCTAAGCTTTGCAGCTTCTTTGGAATAGTGTGTTCTACGATACTCAGAACAGTTATGACCTACCACAGAGAGGCCCCACACATACATAAATCATCTCGCACATCTAACTGATTGGTAATACTGTAATTTAGCTTGTTTGCGCGGGGAACCCTTTCTATAAATCCCCTTTGAGAAGTCAAATGTTTCAGAAAAGCTTTTGTTAAATCTGAAGTATACCGATAAAGTGATTTAAGAAAGTCAAGTACAAGGTGTATGATGTAACTTGGCCCTTTCCCACATGGAATCAGAGCACAAATACAGTGCTGCAATTCACCATCAATCCATTCTGAAGAAAAAATGGAAATGACAATACTGTCACCTCCTCGTGTGTTACTGCAATTGCTTATTTTTCTTCTATGATCTCTTTCTACTTGGGCCACATTGATTTGTAAGCCTTTTGTTCTGGAATGTAATATCCTTTTGTAAGGGATTGCTGCAACAGTGGCCTATCTTGTTTCTTATTTAGGAGACGGTGGCACTTATTCTATCTGTACAAAAGGCAGAGAATTCCCTATCATTGCGAGAGCATCTTTACACTGCCCTACGGTTTGGATTACAGGGGTGTGAATAGCAGCATGCATCAAAGTGCTGTACCGTAACTCTGCTGCATGGACACAGGTGTGAACTAAAAGGTTCCTAGTTCACCTTAATGTTGTTTTCTTCAAACAGGACTACATTAATGAAAACTAGGAACCTTTTGGCTCACACCGCAGCATTCACATGGGGAAAATTCAGCGCAGCACTTTGGTGCACAGTGCTATTAACATCGCCGTAGCTCAAACTGTAGGACAGTGTAGACAAGACCTCAGTTTGATTCTGCCTTTCTTCCCCACCTAAAGGCTGGTCTTTGTCTTCATCTTGATTTCTTTTCTCCCAGTTTCCTTGATTTCTCCTCCTTCCCCTTCCTCTCTCTACTTCATTCTTCTGCTGTGCCACTATAATGAGAAGGAGATTTTATCTACCACCCATGGTCAAAAGAGCATAGATATTCTATCCTTCCACATGAAGGGAGATGGGAGGGCGAGCAAGTGAGAGTGGAATCGTCACATTTTCTTTTCCTTTTCACTACTCAGACTGTGTTTTGGAGAAGAGAAAGATGTGGAAGCTTGGTCTTTTTCCCAGTGGACAGCTTGAATTTCTTCATTCTGCCTAAGATTGGTTTTGATGATCAAAACATTTGCATGGCAGCAAGTCCCTCAACCCCACACACTGGGGGTTGTTACCAACAGGGGACCTGCTCAGCTATGGGCACTGAAGGTCCCAAAACTGGCTTTCATCGGATCACTGCTTTTGCAAAATGAAAGCCCATATTTTGTTCCATGGGCATCACTTTCTGCATAACCTGGTGCCGTCCAGTGATTGTAGTGGGGCCCTGCTTGAACAAAAAAGTTGCTGGCACAATATGACCCATTGATTGGTTTAAAGTTATAACAGAGGAGATTGGCTATTTTTTAATTAAGGTTCAAATTGTGACAAATATGTAATCCGAATTGCATTAAAGTTTCAATACTCCCAACCTCCCTCCCTGCCCTATACTCACACCTACCTTTCTTCTCTGATTTATCAGACACTTTCCCTCCGATTGGCGAGTAAGTGGTATCCATGGACTCCGTGGCCCTGTTTCCTTTGCTGAGTCCGTTTTCATAGAGCTGCCCTTCTACAGGCTGCAATTGCCATGTTAAGCCAAATAAATGTACTGCTGTAAAAAAATGAAGACCAATTAATTTATTCCTAAATTACAGCACCTTTGATTGGACTAAGAAAGAATGCAGCAAACCTGTTTCTGAAAACATCAGGTACTATTTGTCTCTGTGTGGAAAAAAACGGAATTCCAAGTTTCTAACTTTACTCTAAAACTAAATGTCTTTTTAATTTCCACATTTTCTTTTGGACACAGGCCAATGAGATAGGTGATGAATTTCTTCAGCAATTAATGGAAATGCTTGCAATAAAAAGGATAATGGTTGTGTGAATACGGTACTCTCTGACAGGTGCTATCTGTTTCAACTGACCAAGAGCTCTCTCCTTTGCTGCATTAATATAGTGCCACAAAGTAAAGCTGTTCACCTTTTGCTGCCCAGTTCTGAGTGATATTCTTCCTGTTATGTTCCAAATCATTTTCAGCCAGTGTCTGCCTAATCACTGAACATGACCATGAGTGTGTGTGTGCGCACCTCCCCGATTCCCATGCGTCCCACAAAAAGGTCAGGCACAATTAGTCCTGGAGCCAAGGGAGAGCAGGGACGTCTCCCTTCCTAATTCCCAGGAGGCGCACCCCAAAGTGAGTGTGAAAAGGTGGGGGAGCACAGCCATAGTAGAATGGGACTGACCTACAGGGGAAACAAACTGTACCCCACAAAAGGGCAGTTAGCAGGCAAGCGCCCTCTCTGTCACAGTCATTTCCATTGCTCCCCGTGGGATGGTGCACCCCTGGGCTGTATATAAATGACATTGTCGATGTTTCTGATGTGATGGATGGGGGGAGGGATAGCTCAGTGGTTTGAGCATTGGCCTACTTAAACCCAGGGTTGTGAGTTCAATCCTTGAGGGGGCCAGTTAGGGATCTGGGCAAAAAAAAATTGGGGATGGGTCCTGCTTTGAGCAGGGGGTTGGACTAGATGACCTCCTGAGGTCCCTTCCAACCCTGATATTCTATGTGACAAGAGATAAAGGAAATGTACTTAATATTCTTCTGTATCTATTAGGAAGCTACACAAATTAGATTTCACCTTGCCATAACTGCAGCTAACGTGAGAGAGACAGTGCTCTATGACTCATCAAGAAGATGAAATGTGGGAAACGTCCATAAACTTTGTTGAAAGGCAAATTAACAATAATTATGTGGCCAGCAAGGCTACAAGAATACTGCACAGCTAATAAAATGTGAGGTACAGTAATTTACACTAACTGCACAAGTATTCTAAATCCCTGCACCATGTTTTTAAGACTCACCATCCATATATCCACAGCAAACATGATGCCCCAAATTCTCATTTCATTTCCCTGACAGGGCAAGAAAACTTAACTGATTTACGGGCTAGATTCTGATCTCAGTGTGTAATTGCGAAAATTATTCACTTCTCATTTACATTAACGTAAATTCAGAATAAGCTCATTGGCCTCAATGGACTTACTCTGGATTTATACTGGTGTAACAGAGATCAGCATCTGGCTCTACATCTCAAAAATATGTAATCAGTATACATATCTATAGAATAATAATAATTTGCATCTTATGGTCTAGAAGACCTCATTGATACTAACCATACCCTGTGTTCTGGCCTTGGAATGTATTAACCCAACATGGAACACTAGTACATATAATGGAAGCAGCAGGGATTACCATGTTTGCTGTACCTCTGTGTTTCTGTAGCATGCAGCATAATGGGGCCCTGATCCTACCAAGAGCTGTGGGTTCTATTATATATTAACAAAGAGTTGGCAACTAATTATAATAATATATACAAATAAATATGACATGAGGTTCTGTAGCAGGTCTATATTCATGAATTGCATGTCCATGTCACACGCTGCTATATGGTGTATGTCACAAGGCAGGGGGCTGAATATGCAATGTATGTTTTTCCTTGTTCCACTTCTTTTTTAGATTGGCTGCATTATGCATTTTGTCAGCCATTCTCACCAATTAACCTAGTTTGCTTTGTCTTCCCTTCTGGCTGGGGAAGTACTGTAGTTTCTGAAGTACGTGCCAAAGCTTGGCAAGCTAGCTGAACTGTTTGTATGTTTGACAGTCTGTTTCCTTCCTGAAAAATACTAACTGCATTATAGAGATGATGGCCTTTGCCAGCCTTGGACTCCTACTTGTAGCCTATGGGAAATTAAATGTGATACCACTAGGTAGGTTTCACATTGAACAATGCATAAGGCTGGATGTTTGAACAGAAAATAAGTTCTACTTGAATTAAATTAAATGGCTTCTATCATTACAGAAACTGGTTATCTTGCAATCTTAAAATAAATTCAATTTTCATTGTATTAACCATCAAGTTCGTGTATGTGAACTATAGCTCTTTGACAAATTACCTTCAAATCTAGGTACAGTATTACTCTGGTAATAACCAGATTACATACAGCACTGGAAGCCATTAAGTCTTGGAGAAGACTATTTCAGGAGCTCACTAAAGGAAGTAGCACATATTTATTTATCATTTTCATTAATATTTTTCATCACACTAATATTTTTCTTTTCTCAGTTAAATATAATTTCTACATTTCAGTTTGACCTATAAAAGAGGTGCAGTATGCATGATAAAAACTACATTTTATTTTAAATATACATAAATTTTACCAAATAGGAGTCAAGAAAGTTTGCTTTTAAATCTCTTTCAAAAATCTCTGGAAGACCATGAAGCTCCATGCAGAAAATGTGTACTTGATTTTATTAAAACACAGCAAAGGATGTTACCATTTGAAGCACTCTCCTTTCTCATTTGCCAGCACAATACTAGCTTCCTCTCTACACATTCTCATTGCTGTTAATGCAAGCACCTTCTTGTGTTTCTCTCTTGCTCTCTGGAACAACCAGCCTGATTTCTCTGTCTCCTTGACTTTTTACCTTATTACAGATCTAATCTGAAAACATATCTTTTCTTGATGTACCCAAACCCCAATTTATCCAGTCCTCCACTATTATTTTATTATGTAGCTTTGTCACTGTATGACTACATTCTGCCCTCAAAGACTTATACATAGCTCCTATAGAGGTGATTTGGAGGCAGGAAACACATTTGAGGTAAAAATGTGATCCTCTCTTTATCTAATGTTTTGGGGTACACCACAGATGCCAGATGTTAAAGTACAAATTGCAATTCTATTGCATTTATATATCACATGTTTAAGTCATTCTAAAATTTGAGATCCTCCTTGCAAAAGATAAATGTAAATATATTTTTTTACAATAATACAATATATGGTTAAATTAAAGACCTTGATCCAGATATTAAAAGTTTGACAGAGTTTACAGTCAGCAGAGCTGACGAGAGTGGAGGATGCTGTGCGGCAAAGGTGGATCTAAGCTTGCTTTCTAATCCCTCAATCCGGACCCAATTATGGCTGCTCGAAATTTTGTCAGCTGCATTTGGTCCCATAGGACTGCTGTGCTGGCTGACGATACAGTGGAGCACTGCACACTCTGCCTTGTCCCCAGCACGCCACCTACATGAAGCCAGGGAGCAGTGGCAATGCTGGCTCTCTGGCATCTCCATCACAGGGAATCCTTGGTTGCCCCTTTAAGGTAACTTTCTGGCTGTTTTGCACCAATGAGGTAACTCCAAACAGCCAGGGCCAAGGCTCTGGCCCTTCGTCTGCAAATAAAGAATTGGAATGACCTATTTTGCTCAACTTTTAATCAAGAGGAAATTGACGTTTCTAGATAAGTAACTCATGTCTTGTAAGTTTGCAGCATACTCAGTCAAAGACTCAGAAATATACAAAAGCGGGATTTTCAGATTTCATTTTATAAACTGGATTATTCCACACCTTCTCCTTATAAAGCCAATGATCTAATTTAATTTATTTGTATCTACCTTCTGTGTAAGCACAGCTCGTCAACTTTTGTGCTGCAAGTCTGGCAGTATATGAAATGTATGGTTTGGCTCAAATGCAAAATAGACTCAACAGCGAAGAGATGACCAAAAAAACAAAACAAAAAAAGCCCTTTGCAATAAGCTTATCTAACCCACATGACGAATTTTAGGGGACAAAATCCCACAAATGTGTAGTCTCTCCAAATCACCGACCTGCACAAAATGCCTTTTGCTTTGCTTTCCATGCTATTTCCATTTATTTTAGAAAATCTTATTAGAGCTTCCTCTATCAGGTCTAGGAATTACAGTAGCTTTGACGGAATGGACTTCATCAGTTGACCATTGTTTCTGCCCTTCGTCAGACAATCTCCAGCTACTTGAAAAGTATTTTCTGCAATTGCATACTGGTCCTGTTTACAATGTTGGATTTCATCCATGCTGTAAAGTCATGATTTGCATTGGTGTTTGTGATGATATGGGAATTTTCTGAAATATTTTTATGAATCTTCAGTTTCTGCCTATACTTTGCATTGCTAGCCAGTGTGGGGAAGAAGATTAATTTTGCTCTCAGGCTATGCTAAAAGATGTAAGTGCATGTGTTACCTCCCTGTTTGGATGGAATGAGTAGAGTTATTAAGGGACTGGCTGAAACTGATCCAGGTCGACAATGCAAGCTCTAATGACTCATGTTATTGGCACTCAGTGGGAAGCTCCGGCCAGTGGTGTTATAAACTCAGCATGGCCCTGCTTGGAAACAAAGGACAGAGTAAAGGTCAACCTAAGTTACACTACTCCAACTACGTGAATAACGTAGTGGAAGTCGACGTAGCTTAGGTTGATTTACCCCTGTGTCTTCACTGCGCTGAGTCAACAGGAGACGCTCTCCAGTTGACTTACCTTACTCTTCTCAGAGAGCTGGAATACCAGGGTCGATGGGAGAGCGTTCTGCTGTCAATTTAGCGGGTCTTCACTAGACCCGCTAAATCGATCCCTGCTTCATCGATTGCAGCAACATCACTCCCCGTAGTGGAAATCAGCCCAAAGTGTAGGCTCTGAAAGAAGCTGAGCTCTTTCACCTGGGAACTGACTAAGGAAGGAAATCAGAGAGAGACAGAGCCCAAAAATGGAGTTCACTACAGCTTGGCTGGTAAACTGTGGCTTGGCCATTATTTGTCTGTGCTGACCTGTCATAAATATAAAGGGAAGGGTAAACCCCTTTAAAATCCCTCCTGGCCAGAGGAAAAATCCTCTCACCTGTAAAGGGTTAAGAAGCTAAGGGTAACCTCGCTGGCACCTGACCAAAATGACCAATGAGGAGACAAAATACTTTCAAAAGCTGGGAGGAGGGAGAAAAACAAAGGGTCTGTGTCTGTCTGTGTGATGCTTTTGCCGGGGACAGAACAGGAATGGAGTCTTAGAACTTAGTAAGTAATCTAGCTAGAGATGCGGTAGATTATGATTTCTTTAAATGGCTGAGAAAATAGCTGTGCTGAATAGAATGAATATTCCTGTCTGTGTGTCTTTTTTGTAACTTAAGGTTTTGCCTAGAGGGATTCTCTATGTTTTGAATCTAATTACCCTGTAAGGTATTTACCATCCTGATTTTACAGAGGTGATTCTTTTTTACTTCTATTAAAAGTCTTCTTGTAAGAAAACTGAATGCTTTTTCATTGTTCTAAGATCCAAGGGTTTGGGTCTGTGGTTACCTATGCAAATTGGCGAGGATTTTTACCAAACCTTCCCCAGGAAGTGGGGTGCAAGGGTTGGGAGGATTTTGGGGGGAAAGACATTTCCAAACTACGTTTTCTCGGGAACCCAGATAAAGTTTGGTGGTGGCAGTGGAAGTCCAAGGGCAAAGGGTAAAATAGTTTGTACCTTGGGGAAGTTTTAACCTAAGCTGGTAAAAGTAAGGAGGTTTTCATGCAGGTCCCCACATCTGTACCCTAGAGTTCAGAGTGGGGAAGGAACCTTGACATGACCTAAGGACTTTCAGTGCTGTGTACCACTTGAGTAATAAATTCTACTTTGTTTTGAAAAACACTGTGTGGGGTTTTGCTACAAATACTGGCTGGCGTGATTAGTGTACAAGTCTATTCTGTACCAGCAGTCTCTTTAAATTGGACTCACTGAGCAGAGCTCACGGTGTGAAGCAGGCATGCTGGAACCCAATAGCTCAGTCTAGGAGGCAGTAAGGCTGTGGGGCCTGCCCAGAAGGAGCAGTGAGACACTTGGGAAATCTGGCACACTAAAGGAGTTCCTCCAAGAGACTGTTCAAAAACTGGAGCATAGCACAGATCCCGTGGATCCGTGATAGAGTTCAGACGAAAGTTAAAATTACAAGCCTGATTTTCAGTTGTCCTAAGGCTCTTTACACTACTTTGTCAGTATAAAGGAGACAAAGTGAGTATAAATGTAATTCATACACTGCCAGTGATGTAAAGTGGCTTCAGTGTAAATGAGAATCAGGCCCAAAGCTGCACTGTTTAGAGGAGGACAGCTTATCCTCCGTTAAAATCATTAGATCTTCTAAGTAATATGCTAGTAATATTGTGCTATGACCAAGTTATGAGATTCTGTGCCTTACAACTGCTACATTCTTTATTTGGTTATGATTTATCAAGGTGAAGAAAGGGATAGTGGTTTCTGGTCTGGTAACCTTTCCTGAAATGAAAGATTTGTACCACATGGCTATTATGTCCCTCTTGACTCTTAAGCATTTTCCTCCCTACAAGTAACATATTTTTATACTTCAGGAATAAAAACCTTGGGACAATTAAAAAGAGGGATCATTTCTTATATTCAGTCATATAAGGACTAACCTGGTTTCACATTTCAAACTGAAACCTCTGTTAGAGTTAGGGACAGACAAATAAACAATCTTGGCAAACAGCACAATCAGTATGATTGATTGGCCTTTGTCAACTCTTTCTTTCAGTAGAACCAAGGATTTGTAACTATACTGGAAATGTCCAGAATTTCTAAGACAAGCCTCTGCTAGTATCTATTAGTCAGACCTGGAATCATACAGAATAGAAACTAAGACATCCAGCTGTGAAACCTTTACTCACCTAGATAAGCATTTCTGGACCCAAGTAATCCCACTGAAGTATTCACTAATGTGAATTAAGGTTGCACAGCTGTGTCCCAATCTGAAGAGTTTAACAATGTATATTCTACTGTATTTTCTGAGCTTTCTGAATGGTGTAGAAAGCTACACAATTGATATTATAGATCAACATGTTATTGAGGTAGATGTTTCTCAAAACATGGCCCAACCTTACAACCTGCTAAGACCCAAATTTGCAATACTGCCCTTTACAGTGTGCGAGAAGGGACTGAAATAAAGGACAGGATACAATGGAAAATAGCAAAGTGTTTGAACTTGTGCAGCATTTTCTATAATATTAATGTTATGATCCAACACCCATCTCTGATGTCTGCTACTTCGAGTAATAAATAATGGGATAACATCAAATTTATTTTTCATGGGAGAGTTGTAAATGTGTCTGAAATAAGTGATATATCTTACATTGGGGGACAATGGGTCTGATTTGCAGAGGCGCTGAGCACTTGCAGCACCCACTGAAGTCACTGGAACCACATGGGTTCAGCACCTTTGAAAACTAAGCCCAGTGACTTTGCTCGTTCAGATAATATGCTGATAAAAGGCTCAGGCATTATGAAAGCAAAGTGCTATGGACCAATGGTTGTTCTTTGGTCAAGTCCAATGACACCTAATTAAACAGTCAAATCATCAACTAAGAACAAACTATTGTATCATACTTTAAGAAAACAATGATTTAGTGGAAAACTACAGAAACTAATACCATATGTTCTTATACTAATAAAAATGATTTTGTAGATTTGTGTCACCCTATTTTTAACATCTGATTTGGATTTCCTCCACAACTGCAGATTATTGCTTGACTTCTTAGTTTTATGATAAGACTCATCTAAGCAACAGATGCTGCATCATAAAAACAGAGTATTTAGAGACAACACTACAGAATCGTAATGCATTTTAATATAATCTATAACAATACAGAGCCAGAGATAAAGACAGAAAAACACACTCAAGATATTGAACCATACTTATGACTTCCATGTGCTAAAGCAAGTTGATGTAACTGCACTTATCATTCACCTTTACCTCCTTATCTCCAGGCCATAATGAGGGCAGGGTGAGGGGGGAAGCCACCCAGGGGGCAGAGCGGCCAGGGGTGCAAAAAGGGGCGGTGCACAGGATTGGGCCCAGTGGTGTCAGCCCCAACTCCCCTGCAGGATTGGGCCCAGCAGCATCCGACCAGAGCCCAGGGTGCTCAGCATTCCTCTTCCCCTCCGTCCCCCAATCACAGGCCCAATTACCCCATCCGGAACAGTATCCCAAGCACTAGGATCTTGGCGGGACAACAGGCATGCATGGAGCTGAGTGTTGCTTGGCTCCTACTAAGCATGCTCATTGCTTAGTAACATCTGCTAAAGCTGCTGCTCTCCCTGGAAATTAAAAGGGTTAAGGGGGGCAAACTGAGAGTGGGTGGGCAAGGTCTGAGCAGGGGGCAGAAACTGACTGCCTCGGGGTGGGGACAAAAAGCTGGAGGCAGGGGCAGGAGAGGGGCGGAAGAGCAAAATTGGGTGGGGGGCGTGGTAGGAGCTGGGGTTCAGCCCAAGGGGGTGAGAGACTGCCAGATGGTGGCAGAGGGCAAAGCTCCGGCACAGGGAGAGGCAGGGGCACAGTCACCCTGATGGGATAAGCAACTTGCTTTGTTTACAAAATAGCATGGAGGGGCAGAGGGGCTTCCATGCTTAGGAGGAAGGGTTCAGACAACAAAGAAAAAGAAGCAGTAGTAGTCCTGGGCTGCTTGTGATTTACAGTAGGGGAAGCAACAGTAGAAACAAAGAAAGCAAAGTAAAACATGCCTTTTTAGTCAACACTCTGTAATGGTAAAACACACCCTGCTCCCTCCTTTAGCTGCGTTTTCCTGTTACTGTAACCCACCCTTACTTGTTGCTGCCCCATCCAGATTCAATCGGTATTACAGAGAACAAAATAAGGAACCTCCCTCTGATCCACAGTTATAATGCTCCACTGACATATCAGGGAATCGACTCTGTCAGGGCCAACTGGCCCAGGATGCTGAACGCACCTTGGCTTTTCTCTTAAAAGGCCTCTAATTTTGGACTAGGGACAATTTTCAGTTGTCCCCAGACATAAAAATACAGGCCATTTACTGTACAGGTGAAGAGACCAATATGGAAACCTGCACTGGGTGCAAATCTGGAGTGGGGCTGCTAGTGAGATATACACTGACAAAGAAGCATATCTACTATGATCTGTCCTGGTAGCATTCTGCGCTGTGACCTAGTCAGTCTGTTCCTGATACCTTTCTCTATGAGACCAAGCCACCCTTCTCTACGAAAACTTGGTGATAAGTCCATCTAGCCATTACAACCATGACATTGGCATTGTCTCACACTGAAGCACACCATAATCTGATTTCACAATCACAGCCATATACTTTCTTCTGTCTCCACACTTAAGTGTGAGGGGCCACGCCTGGCCAGAAGTCAAATGTCACAGAGCCATACAGTTAGAAGGGACCGCAAGAGTCATCTAGTCTAACCCCCTGCCAAGATGCAGCATGCATCATGCCTCTTATCAGCTGTCACAACATAGCTTCCCCCACTGAATGATACTTCCCACACTGGCCTTATACAAACAAGCCATGCTAATATAATCCTTCCCCTTTATGGGGTATTATCACAATATGCTTTGCAGGATTCTGCAGGAAAAAGTAACAGGTATAAGCCAACTTTCTGAATGGTGTAGAAAGCTACACAATTGATATTATAGATCAGCTGATGGTATCCAGCTCTAATCTCCAGTAAAGGTGGTTGGGCACTTTGCCCAGTGGCAGGATGAGGGATGAAGTGAGATGGTATTGGTGGGATAAGGAAAGCAACCAGATGAGGTTGAAAGAAAATCTATGGACTGTCCTAATTGAGGGCATATGCCCTCCAATTGTTACACAAGTTCACAATAGGGGCAGCTTATTACACACTCATCTGCTTTTAAACCATCACATACCAGCAGTGGCCAAGCCCACTTTCCCATCGGCGTTAGACTAGAAAGTCAAAACTTTCCTTCTGTTGTTAATAGCATCTAGGTCTTTGTCACCTGTTTAGATTACTGTGGTCTTTGTCACCTGTGGCTAGATTATTTCAATGAGCAATTAATGGGGCTACACATTGAATCAGGTGTCAGAAACTTTGGTTAATACAGAATTCGGCTGCATTTGTTAAACAGAGCTTCTTGAGAGACATATATTGTGGGATGGGGGACCTGGGATCACAAGAAGATAACACTGCTGGTTTTGGTTGAGGGCTGATGGTGCATGCTGGATGGGGGTATCTTCTTCTGAGTGGGAACTGATGCTGTGTGTTGCTGAGTAAGGGAATTGAGGGACAGTTAGGGAAGGTACCGTGTATCCTTTCCTCCTCTTCCTATCGATCCACTTGCAGTGTTCTCTGCTTCAGGGAAGCACTGTTTAAAGATAGTGAGAAGCTGTGAGAAGGAGACACCTCATTATCTTTAAAAGCTGGCAGGGAGGGTTTGAAGAGTGACAAACTGCAGCAGCAATGGGGAGGCAGAAACAGGAGAAAGGAGGAAGAACTACTCCTCCTTCCTTCTCCTTAGCTTGCTCCTTCTGGGTCCTAACAGCCATTAGCCATTTTAGTCTCTTTTCTATGCCTCCTCTGGCCACACTTTTGCGTCTTGCCTCGGGATCATGATCCCTATTTGTATATATTATTCTCAGGCTGGAACAGTGATTGTGCCAACTCCCACTTAGTTTTCCACACAAAAAACGCTTATTCAAGCTTTGTGCATACAAGATATTAGGCTACTGCTCACTCCAATACATATAAATGAGTCTTGTACGTGTAATTTTCAATTGGAAAACTGAAAGCAGTTCCAATGGCTGTTTAGTTATGATACAACTCTGCCTTGGGAGACGCTGGCCAGATAGCTGCAGCAGGACACTTCACTCAGCCAAATACGAAAGAGCAAGATAGGATTCAGGTAGTGGTGGCATAAAATAACTTAGAGAGTTTTGTGTTTGGTGGAAAGACAGTTTTTCACAGAGTGAAAAACACTAAGTGGAAAACATCAATGTGTAAGATTTTCAATGACACTTAAGGGAGTTAGGCACCCAAATCACTTTGAAATTCAATTGGATTCGGGGACCCAAATCTCATAATACACTTTGAAAATGCTGAGTAACATTTTATTTTTCATAAACATGGGTTTTCCCATCTTTTCAATAGATTCAACAGCAGTGAAGTTTCTGGCACATCTTTAGAATATACTCCCTGATATTATTATCGTACAGACAGGTTTTATATTCAAAACATTATTTTGTAAAACTGTAAAAACAGGGTTTGTGTGGAAGGTATGCTCCTCTGTGGGGATCTGGGGCTCTTCAATGTTCTGAGACAAAATTAGCATTGCAGAACAAAGCAAGATGTTCATCAATATCAAACTTACATGGCAGCATTGTTTTAATTACCGTGTATGCTCTCACTCTATACACCAATGTGATGTTTTTCATCTTTCTCAGGGTCCAGTAAGAAAAATATATTACTTACATTTTTAATTGAAAATATTTAATGAATCAAATGCAAAAAACACAAAAATGAGGGAAAAGACACAAAAAAGAATTCTTGGGATATATTTTTTGATACTGGAAACTGAAGTCCACTATTTAGTCACAAAACAGCTACCGTTCATACAAAACAGTACAAGGCAAAACAACAGCAATGCAAACCACATTGTCCCACTAACGTACCCCTTTTAGGTACATATGAGAGGGCAGTTCAGCCTCTGTGTCCCTTCACTGAAAGAATTTGATGCAGAGATTGACGAAGACAATATCATTGGTGATAGAGCTTTTGTAAAATGGAATCTGTTTGCTAAAAACAGGACTGAAAACAAACTCATCACATAGGCCACTGAGCACCAACCAAACGTTAATGACTTTGTCATTATTAACTTAGACCAAATTTGAAATACAGATGAGAAGCAAAAAGGCTTCTTATCCCATAACCCCTGAGGGCATGTTTACACTAAAAACTTAAGTTGACCTGTATTAGGTAGACTCATAGCCGCTGCAGTAATTACTGGAGCTGTGGTTCATGTCACACTATCCTCTTTCGGTCGATGGTGCATGTCCTCAACGGGCGCGCTTCCATCGAGCTAAGAGGGGCAGTGTGGGGAGCTGAGAGCCCACGCTCTCAGGTCTGCTTGCAGCTCCCCACCAGGAGCCTGGCTGCCCCGCTGGCTGCCCCCAACCTCTGTTCCCTGATATCCACTGGGAGCAGAGCAGCCATCCGGGTTCTCGCCATCCCACTCGGCGCTGAGAAGCTGCCCAGCTCTCACCTCTCTGCTCTCCGCTGGGAGTGGGGCAGCTGCCCGGGCTCTCACCTCCCTGATCTCTGCTGGGAGTGGGGAAGCTGCCTGGATTCCCAGAGGGGAGTGGGGAGCTGTGAGCCTTGGTGCAGCTGGGCACCTTGTGGGGAGTCTGGGCAGCAGCCTGGCTTGGAGCAGGGAGCTGGGACCCGAGGGGCAGTCCAGCTCCGAGTGGAGAGCTGGGCAGCGCCAGCAGCCCCGCTCAGAGTGGGGAGTGCTTTCTTGTCAGTTTCACTGACAAGAAAGCCCTGAAATTGACAAGAATGGCAGCCAACAGCAGATATAAGTAATACAGTGTGTCTACATGGACACTGCACTACCCTAACTACACTGATATGAGCCTTACCCATCTTGTGGAGGTGAAGTTATTATGTCAGTGTAGTAGGGCACTCAGATTGGCAGTAATATGTACACTGACATAGTTAGGCTGACATAAGCTGCATTTGACAGGTTTCAGAGTAACAGCCGTGTTAGTCTGTATTTGCAAAAAGAAAAGGAGTACTTGTGGCACCTTAGAGACTAACCAATTTATTTGAGCATAAGCTTTCGTGAGCTACAGTCACTTCATCGGATGCATACTATGATGAAGTGAGCCGTAGCTCACGAAAGCTTATGCTCAAATAAATTGGTTAGTCTCTAAGGTGCCACAAGTACTTCTTTTCTATAAGCTGCATTATGTCAACCTAATTTTGTAGTGTAGACCAGAGCTAAGTCACTTGATTATTTTTGCATGGTAGCACTTTAAGAGATAATGCCAATCTGTATCTTCTAATACTGCAATATAATTCCTGTAATTATTGATTCTGAAGGGAGTATGTCCAATGACTATGCAAAATTATATGTAGACGCTGCATGCTTGGTGGTATTGCAGATATCTGGTATATCTAAACATCTCTGAATACTTTTTTGCTAAGTGGTGCCCTCTCTTTCAGATGACTCCATTTTTAGTATTCATACTCAAGGCACAAATATGTATTGGATATTCAACTCTTGCTTGCTTATGAAGTGATCACTATATAAACTAAGAAATAATAGAGTATGCGTGTGTGTGAGTGTGTACACAAATCTACAAAACAATTCCATTTGTTTGAAGAATATTACAGCTATATGTTTTAGAATTCAAGACAAACATATATTTTATAAAACTCAAATTTTAGACTACAAAACCATCCAAATGTGGAAACTAATGTTCAATGAAACTAAAATGTCATCTAGAAAGTCAATAAGATTTGCTGTCAGCTGAGTATGGTTTTTAATCACAGTGACTCCAAGCCCACCTACAATATTCTTCTTCCGAAAGGAAGTAAGGAGAGTTTAGCCATTTTGATTAATTCTGTCAGTGCACTGTAATAACAAAACTGCAGAGTTATTTACTAAGCAAAAATGAGCCTGAAATGAATTAAGAGTGCATTTCAATCTGTGCAACGTTTTTTTTAATCAAACATCAATTCAATATAGCAACAGCAAAATATATCTTATAAAGAAAATATGGCACAAATATTAAGTATATTTAAAGATAGCTGCAAATCTAGTCAAAGAAACTGAGATTAAGGAGACAATATCAGTGTTCTAATTTGTGATCACATCAGAGAAACTAAATGTTGCTAGCAAGGCAAAATCTGACTGGAAGTTATTTATCAACATTATTTAAAAGGAATAGAAGTAGCAGCAAATGTTATAACTCAGTGTAAAAATCAGACCAACTTTTAATTTAAGGGAAAATGGTCAATGACAGCAATTAAAACCAGTGGGAGTCCTCAACTAGTGTAAACACGTTGTCTTGAATAATATTTCTTGTTTTTAATAGGTAGTATTTGTGGTTAACAGAATATGAGTTGATTAGAATTCCATGTTATTTTCAATCTCTGGCCTAGGTTGTATTTTGCTGTCTAGGATTAATGAAGCACTCCCCTGCAAATGTTATTAGTAAAACATGATATTTATATTAAGTTGAAAACAAGTATGGTAATTGAACAGAAAGGGTAAAGAAAGGAAACAAAAGGCTTACCAATAACATAGGCTAGCAACAGTGCCAGAGTAACTGTAATAGCTGTAGCACTCAAAGCAGTGCACTTCCAGTTGCAGCACCTGTGAGGTTTGTTAAAAGTGAAGGCAGGTCTAGAAAACGTACTTCTAGGAAGTGGCCTAGGAGGTGGAGAGTAAACGGTATTGGATGTTAAAGGATAGTTCTGACTGGCTGCACTGAAGATAGCTGAAGAACCAGATCCATGTTTAAATAGGAAATGCCTATGAAAAGAAGACAAAGAATCATGTTGTAAAAACCAAATTCATCCTCTAAAATAGAGAAATCAACTGCATAAACATTATGTGATAAATACTGTGGGTTCCTACAAAGATATACCACAAAGACAGAAGATGCATGCATGGGAGTAGTCTCTGTTTTCTGAGTCTGAAGTATAGTCTTTAGCCACATTTGGACTTTCTCAGTCATTTATTAGTAGGGCTTCTGTTTTGGGGGGTTTATTAATTTCATTTTTTGAGGTTTATTTTGAGTTTTACTTACATGTCCAAAAATCAGGGTGGAGGGGGGTTCAGGGCTCTTTCTTTGTATATACTGTAGTGAGTAATGTCTATGATATATATTACTCATTACAGAAGTAGATATTGTAACGAGCGATCTCTTTGTAATTTTCCCTAGTGCACTTTACTGTAGTTCTGTTTCAAAGAGCACTACATTAAAGTTCACTAGGGAAGCTTTAGTGCTTACCAGCAGGGTTCTACACAGTGCAACATGTTGATGTGCTTTAGAAAGCAAACCCCCGTAGTCTGCATTACTGGTCCATGTAGAGAAGCCTTTAGATACAAGTAACCATTTCCAGTATTTTTCTAGTGATTACTGGATAAACACCAATTTAAATTTATTTATTTATTTATTGTGTATTAGGGTGCTCTATTGATGTTTATTGTCGAAACCCAAAAATCAGAAGCCCTATTTATTAGTAAAAGAAGACAGAGGAAATGCATTCTAAACTGTACTCTCAGTAGCCCAAATCAAGAATGTTAAGAAATGATTATATTGCAACAAGCCCATTTGACCTTAAATATATGTTCATGACAAAGGTACAATTAAATGTACAATGGGGCAACGAGTATAATATTCAACATTTTTATTGTAGGATTTTAAAGGAAAGGTTAAAATTCTCAAAGATGCTAGATCATACAAAATAAAGGGTAGAACAGTTTAAGCTTTTAAAGGCCTTTGTGCTCAAATCTCTTCTATAGAAGAGTAAATCAGAATATAAATTCTCACATTAAATTTTTTTGTCATCCACATTAGGGGATCTTTTGATGATCCACAAAGCCAGATTCTGAAACCCTTACTTATATTGAGTAGCACTTACTCATCCAAGTCTTCAGTGGGATTACTCACATGCATGGGCACTGTTTAACATGAATAAGGGTTACAGAATTTGGTGCTTACATATGAGCATCTCATGTTACTTTTCTGCTCAGCCTATTCGTACACATTTAGGATTTCTTTATTATGCACTCACATTTCACAATATGTTGTGCATATAATTTCACAACAAATATTTTGAGTTTGACCTTTATCCACCACCTTATTTAACTGATAGTAATTCTCTGAATTACTGAATACAATAATGTTATATAAAAATATTTGATTTGTATAGATTAAAGAATGTTGTATATCATCTAAAGAGAATTTATCCATATTTCTACCATTTACATTGCATAGAAAACAGCACATGCATTTTAGGACTTAACACTTTGCTTGTCACGTCAGAGAAAAATCAAATAGCTCCATTACTACATTTAGTATACTATTTTTAATGGTCTGTTTTGGGATTTCAAGTTCAAATTAAGACTTAGCTTTTTATCAAGGGCCTCATCCAAGGCTCACTGAAGTCAATGTAAAGATTTCATCTGGCTTTGGATTGGACACCTCAGCAATATATCAGGAAATTTGTTTTGGTCTACAGTAGGAGCCTTACTTATAGGATCCTGCATTTGCCTACATAGTCTATCTCTCAGGCATCACACCACTGCAGTCTCTGGGTACCAATAACATTACATAAGACATCAAACTACCTGTAGGACTATATTCTTCTCCTTCCCTCATATTAGACTATGCATAATTATTTTGGGTGGAATATTTCTTTCACTTATCTTTAGGGTAATGATACCAGGCCATTCTTTGAGTTGTTATGGTGAAAAGGCTTTTGCAAAGATGTGGGTCTTACTTTTCACTTGGTAGGTGGCAAGATACGTGGTCATCCTGATTTCTGGTGGAAGGGAATTCCACAGCCGAGGGCCAGCAAAACTCCCACTCACTTCTATGGGAGCAGGATCGGGACCACAATGTGAAATAAGGAAAAAGGATAATAATAAATTCTTGTTTGTTTTCCCAAGTCAATATTTCTTTAATTGGTTTATAATTTTTGGACACAATGAGACGAAATTGTTATTTCCTTTAAAAATGGAGACCTATTCGATTTTGAGAGTTAATGTAAATGGTCTAATATATGCAATATTGATTGTTCTATATGGTACATAGTTCAAAAAGATCAGAGGAAAAGGCAAGGAAATGCTGAACTGAAAGCTATTCTTAAGGCTGTAATAGTTTAGTAATCAATAGCCAGCATAATTTCATTCTCTTTAAAAGGATTTTAAAATGTTGGTTCATAGCTTGATGGCAAAATATTTCAAAGTACAGAATATATTTTGTGTAATACAAGAACAGTATTTGAATTAAACTACATTTGAGCTAAATTCAACTTACATCCCTTAAGATAGACAGAGGTCTATATATGCAGTTAGGAGAGTTTATGTAGCTGTAGTTTATTATTATACAACTAAGCAGTGGCAGATTAATGATTTTGCTGCCCCTAGACCCTGAAATAATTGCTTCCCCGCCACCAGCAGCTCACCTCTGCTCCGCCTCCTCCTCGGCCTCCTCCCCTGAGCGCGCTGCCGGGTCCTGCTTCCCCCTGCTCCCTGCCAGTGCTTGTGCACGAAACAGCTTCGCGAAGGAGGGAGGAAGAGGGGGGAACACACTGCGCTCAGGAGAGGAGGCAGGGCCGGGGCGGGGATTTGGGGAAGGGGACCAATAGGGGCAGGGAGGGGGTGGGGAATAGGGGCGGGGCTGGGGGTGGAGGGTGCGAACCGGCGCCGGGGGAAGCAGCCTCTGGCTGGTATTATAAATTTGCTGCCCCTGCAAATTTGCTGCCCTAGGCTTAGGCCTTGTCGGCCGAGGCGTTAATACACCGCTGCAACTTAGATTAGGATGTAATGCTACCTTAAAAGTGATCTACCAATGATGTACTATCAAGAAAATGGCAGGTTTCAGAGTAACAGCCGTGTTAGTCTGTATTCGCAAAAAGAAAAGGAGTTAACCAATTTATCTGAGCATAAGCTTTCGTGAGCTACAGCTCACTTAGGTGCCACAAGTACTCCTTTTCTTTTTGCGAATACAGACTAACACGGCTGTTACTCTGAAACCTGTCATTATGCAAGGCACTGCATTTAGCCATATCAAGAAAATGTTACAAATTGTAACAGTTTATGCATTCCATGTTTAGGGGAGTATAACGAGTACATAAACACGTTTTCATAGTATCTGAAAAATAGCGGAAGCATAAAGACAAATTTGCAATGCTAGACTGTATCTATGTTCTCATAAACTTAGATGACTACTCATCTGTCTAAGTACACTGCTTCTCCCCAAAGGACTTTAGGACATACTAAAATGTTGCTATCAATTCTATAAAATTGGGCTCTATGTACAGAGCAAAACGTTAACAACTGTAGTCCAAGGTTTTTTATGTAAATACAGCTTTGTATGTATTGCCTTCTAACAGTAAAGGCAAGACATTTTTAAAAGACTCCAGAATGCAAGGAAATTGAGAAAAATTATAAACATGACTGATGGAACCACCTGATAGTAAACAGGAAAGTTTTAAATGTTCATGTGTCAAAGTGTCAAAAAATCTGTAAAACGGAGATAATATTCTCTCACTCAAAAATGCAATATAAGACAATCTGTTTGTGAAATATAAATCATTTAATAACATTAACCTGATTCCAAGAAAACATTCCAAGAATGATTCCAAGAAACATTACGCTGATTCCAAGAAACAAAGGAAGATAGTCACTGCTCAGTAATTATTTCACTGTATAAAACATGAACTTGAAAAACTTCTTTCCCTTCTAGCAAATGAAACAATTTCCTGTGGCCTATCTAACTTTTCTTGCACTCAACTAAAATTTCTCAGCCTCAGGTTCACATCACAGAGGAACTGCACATAAATCCAGGAGGGTGAAGCTCAAACAAAAAATGCACTGTAAGTTAATGAAAAATGATAAAGAAAAGCAGTTAATGGGATTTACATATATATTTATTGTGATGTTCTTTTACATGCTTTTGGGGGGCTTACCTGCAGTAGCAGCCTAAGTCCTGTGCAACTTCTATATGTTGCTGTACCTGATGTACAAATGTGACTGCCAGGCAAAGCACAATGCTTGATTCCCTTTCCTGGTCCTGTCTGACTCTTGTGCCAGTGGCCCACAACAGACAGAATTTTGTAACTGCCAATCGCTGCCCTGAAATGTACACTTTTACTCTACCTCTTGAATGCATGCTGCATTTAAGGAGTCACTAGACTTCATAAATGTGGTGGGGAGATTTGCCACAGCATGAGGGGTGATGCATGAGGCAAAAGGTGGGTATTGGAATGTTGTGAGTATACAGAGATGAATGGAGTATGTGGATATAAGGGAGGAGGTAGCTAGGTAGTCCAGGTATTATTTCTTATAGGGTCTTGCAAAACCTAAGACTGGCCCTGATATCCATAATTCATTTCAGAGGACCATAATGAAGGACACTCCTTTCCTTAAAATGATATTCTTTATAATATTGGAAGAGACATTGGATAGGAGTTCTGTTTTAAAGGTTGTCTCTAATGGGACATAGGAGAAATTTTCACATGAATGAAAATATCCCTCGTATTACTTTAGAGATGACTGTTTGGATCTAGATCTGAATTAGCTTCAGGTTAGGGATCAGGGTCTGGATGTGTGGAAAATCAAGGGTAGGGTTCGGTGTCTGATTTGACACTGCCAATAATCTGGCAAACCTTGAGAGGTTTTAATACCCTTCTGGTTTTGAATCTGAACCAATGTCAAAGACAGTTAGGGAGAGGCTACATTTATGCAATTGCAACCCTAAAGAAGCAAACATATTTATATGGATATTAAAATCAGATACACATAAATATACATGATTATCTCGCTCTTCCACTAATTTTATGTAACTCATCTTAGCTCTTTGGGATAGGACCATGTCTGCCCCTAAGCGTTACAGCATCCTGCACAATGAGGCCCTGATCAACATTAAGGATTTTGTGTGCTAGCATCATAATAATTATCAGTAATTACCACAACTATAATTTGAATGTGTTTGGATTTCAGAGACATCTTTGTCCATTTCTGATTTACTTTAGAAAATGTGGCCACCAACCTTTTGCATGCAATTTTCACTTCATGCTCTTGAAACAAAAATACCAGTGAAAATTCAAAACAAAGCAAACAATAGTATCATATTATATTTTGGCAATGTTTTTGGAGACCCATACAGAGTAATCCAATAATAATTACCCTTATGATAGTAATAAAATACTGCTACAGTAACCAGGTTAACAACACATAACTACCCTTTTTTTATATCTAACCTGCTGAGAAAATTTCTTTCTGACCTTTCAGAGTAGCAGCCGCGTTAGTATGTATCCGCAAAAAGAAAAGGAGTACTTGTGGCACCTTAGAGACTAACAAATTTATTTGAGAGTGAGCTGTAGCTCACGAAAGCTTATGCTCAAATAAATTTGTTAGTCTCTAAGGTGTCACAAGTACTCCTTTTCTTTCTGACCTTGTTTTCCCAGCAATGGCCTGGATTAAGTAAAGGACATTGAATCACTTCCAGATGTAAAGAGTGGGGCTGGCAGTTAGGTTGAAAGTCCTAGGTTGAAAGTCTCCATGTTCATTTTTCTATTTAAAACATTCTCTCTCTCATTTCCATTAAAATGACTAATTTTTGTAAGAGAAAAAACAAGGTAAAGGGCAGCGTTGAAAACATTCCACTGGTAAAGCTGGAGAAAATAGGAATGCAAGAGAAACACTAAAATGTCCATAAGATTAATCTGCGTTGCACATATGAAATATAAAAGTCAACTGCACAATTAAATGGGCACACAACTGAACTTGCACATATTTTCAATTTCAAGAAATTGAAATTGCACAATAGCAAAACAAACTACTGAATGTCTGAATAATAACACATCTGGGAAGTCCTGGGTTTGGTCATCTAAGCATTACAATTCATTCACAATACAGTCATCTAATCGTATCTCCAAATGTAACTGTGGTTGCAACAGTAATTCTGAGCTAGGTGCCACCGAGAGTGGTGAAGGAGATGTGGGGGTGCACAGCTGCTGAGCTTACAAGGTGGAATCCTCTCTGACACTGTCAGAATACCTTCTTGAGGTTCCCCTAAAGCACATGTTAGAGTGGCAGCTACAGCAGATTTGGAGAGGTCCCAGTATACTTGCCCTTCTGTTCTGGTTAGAATGGATTAAAGGCAGAACCATGGACTCACGGGTTCCGTCTATACTTTCAGGTAGGGATCTGATTCCCAGCTCGTGTAGACAGACTCATGCTAGGTCTCATCGAGCTACCACACTCAACTAACAGTGTAGCTGCTGTAGCACAGGCAGCTGTGAGCAGAGGCATGGGCTAGCTATCCCTAGAGCAAACCCACCTGAATCCTGGGGGTATGTACTTGGGTGAAGGGGCTAGCCTGTGCTACCATGGCTATACTTCTATTTTTATCATGCTAACTCAATAAGTGTACGTCTACATAAGCTGGGAATCTCACCCCTAGCTTGTAGTGCAGACATAACCTTTGAGGTTAGAAACCTGAATTTAGATTTCCATAGTGGTTTCTAGATATCACTGTTATAGGAGCAGCACAAGAACCTAAACAGAATATAGTTGAAATACACCTGGCTTTACAATAAATCACCAGTAAAAATGGATTTGCTGCCATATTAGTTCCTAACAGATATTTGCCTATATCACAAAAGACCTTGTATTTTGGCACAAATATCCTGTGGCCATGCAACTATTTTTAGCATGCTAACTTGATGACAGAAATCATGACTATGTCTATGCGAGCTGGGAATCACACCCTGAGCGCCAAGTATAGATGTAGATATAGTTACCTGCCTCTTTTCAGACAGCCACCCCTCCAGGGGCACAAAGGAGAAGCATGGATTGCACTCTTCAATAACATTCTGGCAAGTCCTTGTAGAGAGGCTACCCAGAATACAGCTCTTGGCTTGGAAAGCACTTCTCTACCCCCAACAAGGAGATACCAGTGGTGCTATACCATGTACCAACAACAAACCTAAACTATAGCAAAAACATAATGAAACCCACTCTCTTACAAAAAACAAATACAAGTGAAAAATGGGATATGACTCATTTTTAAAAGCACAGGACCAGATGCTACCCTGAATTATATCCCTTGCAGCATTGTTCCCCATTCTGTCTTATTATGCGCAAATACTGCTGGAGCAAGGATGCATATAGATGAAGGGGAAGGGAACAAGTGGTCATGCAAAGCTTTCTCTAATTTGTCACTTAATCTGATATTATTTTTACATACACAAGTGAGATAATTTTTAAATGTCCATGATGCAATTGTATAATCTGTTAGGAACACACCTGCATGCAAAACATAGGTATTTCAAATTGGACTAGTCTCTTAAATTGCTCTTATGAAAATGTTTCCTTTTATATTTATCTTTACATATTCTTTTAAAATTTTGCCCTGTAAACCTGCAGATATGATAGGATGTGAAAAGAGTCTTTTGTGTTACCCATTTATCGCTGTATTATAAAATACAACAAAGAGCAATGTGCTTCTGATTCATGTGTTTGAATTTCTGACAGCCTATGCAAGCTTTTTCTGTTAACCTCGTAACCGCACCTCAAGACTCTGACACAGAAATCTGGGACAACAATTATATAAATGCAGGACAAAGAGCGAAAATCAATCAAGAATAGGCTCTAATAATGGCAGTGTCAGAAATACAATATTAAGTCAAAGTCTTTTTTATAGCCTTCATTGGCCATATAGTGAAGAAGCAGCCAAGTGGTTTGAGCATTGGCCTGCTAAACCCAGGGTTGTGAGTTTAATCCTTGAGGGGGCCATTTGGGATCTGGGGCAAAAATTGGGGATTGGTCCTGCTTTGAGCAGGGGGTTAGACTAGATGACCTCCTGAGGTCCCTTCCAACCCTGGGATTCTATGAGAAGTCAGTGTGTGTTTTATTATAATAGTATTTGACAATAGATTACTACTTTTAAAGCAATTTATGTGTTTCTATTCTAAAATGATTTTCTGTGGTTTATACATTACATTCATCATAATATTGCCAGGTTTCAGTGCAATGGATGGTTTAAAAAAGAATCCAGTGGGAGTTCCAAGTAACCCTATGCGCTGCTTGGCACAGGCCCTGAGCACAGCACTATATGCTGTGGGAGTATGCCCCCATGTGTCACATACCATGTGGCTTCCCATATCTCATCTCTCCTACCTCCTGTGTGGAAGAGAGGAATGGGCTGGGACTTGGGCTTCCAGCCAGGGTCCCTGGTTTGGCTTGATAGTACAGAGGGGGTATTGTCCTCATACCAACCCTCAGGTTTGTAGAACCCAGAGCCATTGCTGCCCAGTTGAAATCTGCACTAGAAAGTCCTGAAGGTGGTCTTGTAAGTGATTCCCCATTGGTTAATAGTTTTAATAAAGTTTCAGCCTCCAAATTCAACCATACTATGATGTATGTATCTCACTGTTTCCATGTCTGCATTAGTTTGATGTTTTGATCATGCTAAAATGTAAGAATCTAAAGTTTGCTGCCTAAAAATGTAGTTTAAATAAGCACAGTTGAGGCAAAGGCAACTTTGAAAATGTTGCATAGTGTATCTATATTTTGAGTAAAACTGTTGTAACATTTTAGCAGGGTGTGAAGATTTTCAGTTTAGTAAGGCCTTTTTGTTATGCTTCTAATTGAGTATATTGTAATGCTTATACTGTAGTTAGATTGATCAATACCTGGTAAGCAGTGAGAAAATCATATCTATCTAGAAGATGGAATTTCAAATTTTTTCATATTCCATTTTTAATCTTCACCTCTAGAGAGATTAACTTATTGCTTTGCCCGTTTACATCAACAGGCTGCATTTGCCTATATGACATAGTAAAGTCAGCATGAGACTGGGGGTCCAGAACTTCTGAGTTCTAATTCCAGGTCTGTCACTTACCAAGGGACCGATCCAATTATCGTTAAAGTTAATGAAAATGAGTCTTTTGGCTTCAAAAGTAGCTGGAGTCGGCCATTCCTGAGTAGCCTTGATAATTTAGGTCTTGTCTATGCTGGCAAGTTACTGCGCAGTAAAGCAGCTTTCTGCGGTGCAACTCCCGAGGTGTAGACACTGCCAAGCCACTTAGTGCGCAGAAACTCCTCAGTTGCAGTGCTGCAAAAAACCTACCTCAATGAGAGTCGTAAGCCTTAACGCGCAGAGGCTCCAGCGCTGTATTGGCAGTGTAAACACATTACAACACAGAAAGCAATCAGTTGGCCTCCGGAAGTGTCCCATAATCCCTCAAGTGGCCACTCTGCTCATTGTTTTGAACTCGGCTGCCCTGGAGACATGCGCCCCTTCCCTTTCAAAGCTCCGTTTTTTGACAGGCCCTGTATGCTGTGCTGATGTGCTCTGGGACACAAAGCAAACCATTAATGTGGAATGCTCATGCTATTGAACACAGAAGCAGGGGTGCGTGCGTGCGTGTGTGTGAGAGAGAGAGAGATTGCTGTGCAGAGAGCTGGGGAGGGAGACGGGGGCTGATGTCGGGGTTCCCTCTCCCCCTGCCTCAGGACTGGGGGTTGCTTCCTGCCACTGGCTGAACTTATAAGACAGCATGTTGACACACTTGCTGTCCCCCAAAACACACTGTCTCTATACCCCCTCCTGCCACACACTCTCCCCCACAACCCCCATTTCAGTTGAAAGCAGCTGGCAATGTAGTAGGATGCACATGGAACAGTGGGATTGGGAAACCTGCATCATGTGACACTGTGCCTGCCCCATGAGGTTGCTAATTGCAAGAGCTGCTAATGTGGATGCGCTCATCCATCACAAGGAGCACAGTGTGGACATTCAACAGTGGTTTAATTCCAGCGCTTTAATAAAAGTGGTATAACTTGTTGCGCAGAAACTTGCCAGTGTAGACATACCCTAAGTCACCCTATCTTCACCACTTGATTTAAGCCCTGATCTAACCCTCACTCTGAAGTCAATGGCAGTCTTTCGATTGACTTCAACAAGAGTTGGAATAGGCCATTAAAATCTCTGCCTCATAAACTATACAACTGTTGTAGTTCAGTCTGTAAATAAATGAACATTTTAACAGTTAGAATCCACTAATACTTGAGAGGGGCCAGGTCCAAAATACTCCTAGATAGGCCCCCAAATATCCACATACTCAAAGGTACAGCCAACAGCCATGCTGCAATGTAACTGTTGCAAATTTCACTTACAGATAACTATGCTTGCAAGGGATACACCGCAGCATGTACCTAAATAGCATTTTACTTTCCAAATATTTCAAGGGGCTACATATTTTCTGGGAATCACTTCCAAATCATCCTACTGCCCCAAGCTATATCAAACAGTGTGGACATAGGAAAAGGAAATTTTGCCTATCTATACTGTGAGCCTCTATATGTGATGCTCCTGTTCTCCAAACCAATTCAAACCCTCTGGATTTAATCTGGCATCACTCTTTTCCCGTCTAAAATAACATTCATTTTGTTTGTTTCTATTTTAGCAAATGAGATTGTCATGCTTTATGGAAGGCTGCCAGGCCTACTGGGCCACTAGCTATTATACAAAAACTGCACATTTTTACCCTGGTTTCTTACTTTATATGCATTACATTAAATTAATTAATGAGGGGACATAACCTAGAATATGATGTTAGATTCAGAAAGGATTAAAATACCTATACATCCAAAATATTTATCATGGTGTTCCAGTGGAGCTGCAACTTGACCCTCTCCCAAAGAAAAATTGCTGTGGAGTATATGAACAATTTAAAATGTTTTCATCCATAGTGACTGGGTTCTAAATTATGCAAGAGAAGAAGGAACCTCAAGTGCCATAGTGGGAGACATTAAAATTGTATCTCATTGTAGATGACAAATTTTTATATTTTTATTTCCATAATACAAGGTTTGTTCCTGCATTGCTAAATTGAGGATTGTATTTAAAGCTATTTTATTTTAAATTCAGGGTCAAATTTACAGCCTTACTTTTTTTTAACAATTCAGAAATTTGAAGTTTTCAGATCCTCTCTTCTGCACAGTGACAATACATGGCACTTTCAGAATGAGTTTCTAACCCTTGTCATGACTTTTCTTTTAAATATAATCTCTAGGGAGGTTAGATTTATTGTTTAATTAGACAGAAAATGACAAAATACAAGAGACATGTCACAGTAACAGATATTGAACAATGTGGTTTAAAAGAAAGCTCATAAGAAATGAAATCACTCTACATTTATTTTCAGAATAATAAAGAGTAAGTTAAAATTAACTCAAGAGTAGGCTTCTTTTACAAATAATTTATTAACTAAGGCTATTGTCTAAATGGTAATGGTTTCCCTATCTGTTGATTCATGAGTACTCTACAGCTCCCCCATACGCTGCTCCACTTGCCCTGGAGAAGCTGTGTGATTTTTATTTTCACTTTATGCAACCATCCAAACCTGTTCCTTTACTTACAGGGTCAGCGGTGGTTCCACCCAATAAGACTCAGCAACAGTGGGTTCCCAAGTGTTTGAAAGAAGTGGTTCTACCCTGTCTGCATGACAGCCAGTCAACCACAGCAGAGTTTTTAAAATTGTTATGACCTTGGCTGAACTAAAGAACAGAACTCAGGCAAACAGTAGTAATGGGACTTCAACAAGCTAGATTCTTTCCTCCTGAAGCAACAATCAGTGTACACTTGGGAGATGACAAAAGCAACCCTTTTATTTTGGGACCATCTCACTGGCTATCAGAGGCAGGATCCATACCCTGCTCACGTCCAGTGATCAAGGATAAAAAGGCACACTAGGTTTTCATCTCCCCAACAATTCTGCAATTTTCAAGTATGGAGCAGAGATTTCTTGATTTCAGCCTTGAACACTAGTCCAGCTTAACCTGGCCACCGAGACCACAGACAGCTTTCTAGGGTTTAGGCAGCCACATACGTGCTCCTCTGATTAGGGCAAATTCTGTTTGTTTATGTATATCCTTAAATAAGAAGGTGGCAGTATAATCATAATTAAAAAACATCCTGGTAAGTGATAGTCATAAGATTTCCAGTGTAAGTAGACTCCATCATAAACAAGATGGTATCCTTAGAAAAACAGAAGTTTATGGATCCTACAATGTTTCTGAGCATTGGTTCCGTATAGAGATGGGGCTTGACTACATGGTCAGTTAGAGCACAGCAAGTTAAGAGTGTAATCTACAGTGCACCAGCTTGCCGCACACTAAGTCACCATATGGACCTTGCTTGAAAACTTTTAGCGCACAGTAGCAGGGTCCACATGGTGACTTAGTGCGTGGCAGACCAGTTCGCTGCAGATTCACATCCTAGCTGCTATGCATTAGGTCTCTCCATGTAGACAAACATTAGAGCCTAAGATAGAATCATAGATGATTAGGGTTGAAAGAGACCACAGGAGGTCATCTAGTCCAACCCTCTCCTCAAAGAATCCCCACATTTGGAGAGTTTAGAACCAAATCCAAACTTTATTGCTTAGATGTATTGCTAATTAGACAATAGCTAAAAATCATAGGTGGCTTGAACCCGAAGTGCCTCCCCTATTTTTCTAACATTTTTAAGTTAAGTATATGAATTAATGATAACTGAATCTCAGGTTCATGGCCTGATACCACAATGCCCTCTTTAGAGGGGTTATTACCAGGATGCCCAGGCTACTTAAATGAAGTTTTTTTTGCCACAGTACCTTGGGCATAGACAGTACACTGAAGTAGATTTCAGTCCACTCAGCATCTTATTGCTAACATGCTAAATGGGTTAGAGGAACTAGAATGAAAGTTAATAAAAATGAAGGAATAAGCAAACATGTAAAACACTTTAGTCCAAAATACAGAAATGAAAATAAACACTTTGGGGGGAAATCAAAGTTAAAAAAGGTTTGTTGCTTTTAACAGCAAATTAATGAAAGTTATTGTGAATCTAGTCTTTTAGAAAACATGTGCAAAGTTGTACTCAAAATAAGCACATCCAAAGCTTGATCTGACTTATCCACGAAAAGGGCACCATAGCATAACACAAAAAGGACTAAGATTAGTATTACAGTTAGAAACAACATTTTAAAATGCCATTTTTCCACCTTACATTGGAGCTGACTGAAATAAAGGAATAGTGAAGTACAAGGAAAACACAGCAAGAAGTGGAATACTTACAATAATATTGATATAAGAGGGCACAGAAGAGAGGGGAAATATGCTTTACTGAGTTGTCTGAGTTTAAAATGTACCCTATAAAAAGCAGTAAGCCACATTCAGATGGGGCTGTCAAAGTTAATGACAATATATGGCACTGTAAATCAGAGGATTTGAAAGATTAGAGCAAAGTATCTATGAATCCTGAAAAACATAATTTTAGAGGGAAGGAAGGGAATAGGCAATAGATTGTGCTTACTTTATTCTGGGGGAGAAAAATCAATTATGTAAGATGCCATTAATATTATGGTGCTAAAAAAGAGAATTAATGGTACCTGTGTTTTATGTTATGCGAGATCTTTGCAGACTTTTGTTGATAATATTTACAAATTATGATCTATGTGTTGCAATGAAATTAATGCATGTTCATAAGTCATTTTAATAGTAAATAAGTTGTTCTCAGTACTGTATGTGAACACATATTATGCAATTGTGTATATGCACATATATCACTCTCTTGGATGGCTATACGCAGTCAATTGTCAGTCCAACCTTCTGGACCCTTTGCAGATTCACTTTTCCTCCTATTTCTTTGTCAGCAGCTTCTCTCATACCTCCTCCACTAAAGAGTCCTATATGTACTTTACTTTTTTTTTCTTTTGAGTTTATTTTAATGAAAAATGGCTCATGGTTGGGGAAAACAGTTCCCTATCATATTAATTAATACAGGAGAAGGAACTGTCTTGTTATTAAGGAATGGGACCTGGCAGTTCTGAACTCCATTTCTGCCTCTGCCAAAGACATCTTGTGTGAACTTGGGGAAGTCACTTCATCTGTCTGTGCCTCAATCTATCCATCCAGGAAACTGAGATGACAACTCATTCATTCATGCGGATGTAGTGAGGATTAATTCATTATTATTAAACCTTAGTCAGAAGCAAGAAGTATTAGTAGAATTTCTGTTTTGCCTTGTTATATAAGATATAATAAATACAATGTGTTACAATATAGAAGCAATTCTAAAATATACTGTTTCATTATCCACTCTTTTAGGTCTGACCTTTTCCATTCAATATGGATCTTCAAAATCTAATTACATAAGAGTATGTTTCTAATCTCAATACAGTAAATATATTTTTAGAATTATGGAATTTTCCTTCATGTAAATGTGAAATATTACATATCTGCCACTATGGGTAGGCTGAGAAGCTTGCTCCATTTCTGATTATTTGTAGTAAACAGGATTTATAGGCCACATGATTAGTTCTCGGAAGTCTTTTCCTGTATGAAAAAAAAATATCTCTAAATCTATGTGGCTATAGCTAGATTGTGCAAACCCTGGTAAGGTTTAAGGATTAACATGAGATATTATTGGATGTAAGCACTGAACATGTGCATTCTGATTTTTTTCCAGTTATTAAGGTAGGGCATAAATTAATGTCTCTAAATCTACTCTTCAATTGCAAATGTTCTAAAAAAATCTGCTTATGCATATTAGGTAGATTTGAGTACTATTATACAAGAAAGATTTAGCACTGAAATACAGCCACCATTGCCATATTACTTGTATTTTCTAAGACTATTTTCAATTGTAGTGTATGTGTGAGTGGGGGGAGAACCTAGAGATTTAACCATTTCATTTTCTTGTCCCATCTGATCACCCCATGGTGAAGGGGAAAAAGCAAGGATCTCTTTTCTCTAATGCTGTGTTGTGCGCTCTAGGCCTTTTCTGTCTGGTGACCATGGAGCTATAACTTACAATTTCATTCATGGACATATTTTTGTCCCCAAATAATTCCAGATTAATTCTAGAAAATAGCTGTGCAGCCACCAAGAGGTTCCTAAGATGTTGCAGCCATCAGAGGATACTGGAAATCAACGAAGACAGCCACAACCAACACCTTGGGCTGGGAGTGTTGAATGTGGAAAGCCCCCAGACTCTGCCACTCAAGGAAAAGGAGTCCACACGTTGTTCTCCATCATGAATCTCCAACACAGAGCATGGCATGGTCATCCATTAACCAATCAATCACTTACACTTAGACTGTATAATACCATTGATGGGAATATTTCATAGCCAATTTAAGTCTGTAAAATTAATGAAAATCACTGAAAATGAAGGGGGTTCAAAAGGGAGCACAGTTAAATTACCAAAGATCTGCCCCCAAATAGGGAAGTCTGGAGAGGAAAGAATGAGCTATTATGACATAGGAAGGCTACATAAAACCTGATCAGTGCCTGTTGAAGTCAATGTAAGAGTTCCCATTGTGTTCATGGGGCACTGGATCAGGCCAATAGGCAATATAATAACAGTGAAATATTAGTTAAATACCAGTCCTTGCATCATAGAAACCACTGGAGATCTTTCATCCTGAAAATAATGTAATCAGAAATTCTGATTCCAACCATCTATTGTATTTTGAATTTTTTAAAATTATTATCTACACAGTAATGGAATTAGATTGGAAAGTTACTGGTACATGTTCTGAGTATTTGAAATGTACATATTTTGGAGGTATGTGCTCCAACCATTTTCTGCAGTTTTTCCTTGACTTCTTACTCTTGAATTACTTCAGAGTAAACCAAAGATGCTTTTTCTGGCCTCAGCTTTTATATAAGACCCTACATTATGAAATTCTGCTAAGGACTTCACACATAATTTAAAGATGATATCTTGCCTGGTTATAGGAAGTATGTGGGTGAAATCTGGGCAAACATGGTTAAATGTAAATTTCAGATGGAAGCATCAGAAATATATCACGGGGACCATATTATGTATCAATTTTAAAATACTCATTTTCTGACCAAAAATTTAAGTCGTGCATTCATTTGATGGAGTTGACATACCCCTTGATTCCTTGCCTGGCATTCATTTTTCAAGCAAATAACATACCAAAGTCTTAACTCAGAAAATAATAATGATCACAATTAAATCAGCCCCTCCTTTCATGTCAAATTTACACCCTTTCAGAAGGGAGTAACTTATTCAAAGCGACACTGGTATATTGTAGCAGCCAAATTACATAAAGAAGTATGTTGCATATTTTGTTCTGAGTCAAGCCAAAACAATTTCATCTCATTGCAAGACCATCAAATTTTTCCCTCGGATAATAGTTAAATAAGTGCACATGTATGTTTGAAAGGGAAAATGCTTTTGTGAAAGTACCCGTTATATTAAATAGTTAGTGTTACATTTGTGTGAAATTCATCAATTTCAGGACATGTGGGGAAAACTGAACAGTTGGTGTTTTGAACAAACCTGAAAACCAAATGCAAGCACCAGCCAAGACTACTCAGGTTCAGACCCACAATGTTCCATGTGGGGAAGGAGAAGCTTGTGCAAAACTCAGTAACTAATTTACTCAAAAGGTCTATAAAATGGCCCAAGTTTCAGGTTGATAACTAAACAGGACTTGAATGTTTGAAAATTGGAAATTGGAAAAACTTGAATGGCACAGCTCTGATTAATGGCCTATAAAATTAGCTGTTCAGATTACAATAACAGCTTTCAACCGAAAAAGTCAAGGATATTCAGGGATAGTCACCTCAGGAGACAGAATTTGTCTCCCTACATTACAGATTCTTTCCGAATTGGAAAGGTATTTTATTCAGATAATCATTTTGCAGACTATTATTCAAGTAAATTATCCAAAGCTCAATCCTTGACTTCAATATTTGTTTTTTGAGGCAATAAGGCTTTCATAATCAGGCCTCAGATCATCAACTGAATGCAATGTTGATTCTATAATCATTTCTGAAACCTCAAGCCATTTTGGCCTTCTTTTGCTTATACGTATCTGAAAACATCCTGCATGTTTATGTACAATGATAATTTCTTGGGTATTGTTTCACACCTGAGGTTTATCAGGAGGCCAAAGACTGCAGGCTGAATGCTTTCAGATCCTATGGAGTGCAGAGATTCCCTGAGGCATGGCCTTCATGCGGAGTTTCTTTGATGCTTCTAAGGCAAAATGCCTCCTGCCACATAAGATGAGGCTGCATAGGTGCACAGATGTGTGTATGCAAATTTACAACGAATAAGCACAGAATGCACACTTCTTGAACACATCTTTGGAGTTCAATTACCCCTCCCGCAACACTTTTCAAAATGTGCTTTTCTGAGCATTAATGATATAGGTTAACTAATAACATGATGATAATAATGCTTCACATCAAAAAGCTTTGTGTGTCCTGAACGACACAGCCATTCTTTCTCTCACTCCTATTATTTTTTCATCTCATCCTCAGACCCCCCCGCCCTTTTTAAACTCTTAAGAATAGTAGGCTCCGTTTATATATACCTTGTCTCCAATGGTATATTACTATTCAAGACCCAGCTGTTATGGAGATGTACGGAATCTTGCATACTGGTTGGAGGGGTTTGAGCAGCTGGACTGGGCTGACTGCGGGTTGTCATTGATCTTTTCTGGAGAGAATCTGCTGTTGGAGGTGGTTTTCTGCTGCAGGTGCATGCATGTGGTGGTGGTGGAGGGGGTGGGAGTGGTCTGAATGTGAACTGGTTACGTGGGCTGCCCGGTATATCTAAAAAAAAGCAAACCAGAAAGACAAGACAAACAAATCCATAGAGTTACTATTTTAAACAGCAATCAGAAAAACATGGTATTATATTTAACAGGATTACAGTATGGTGTAGTAGAGGTTTAATTTCAGTCGGTCTGTAAAATGTTATTGTAACATATGAATTCATTTAAAATCCTCTTATGAAATAAAGAATATTCACAGATTTGAATTTGTATGTCAATTCTTCAGTGCTGCAGTGGTTAAAATAAATGAAGCAGCACTCACGTAATTTTTCATAGCATTTTTTTTAACAAATAAATCAGAATGACATTGAGTTACAGCACAGAAAGCATCTGATTTCATCAGCTGTAAATCCCATTTAGGAAAATACCTGTGAAAGAAACAGACAGGTTACAAGAATAAACATCCTGCACTTCAAATCAAAACAGAGAATGATTCAATCAGCCCTCTTCAAAACCATGAAATAATAAACATCTCCCATGAAATAAGGTTAACAGATTTACACTACTACGTTAATGTATTTGTCAGTTAGGCCTGAGAAAAAGTTCTAGCAGAGACTATCAGTGAGGCAATGATGACACACACCTGGAGAGAAGGTTCTGTGGTATTTAAAAGCAGAGGAGCTGGCAGTCATCATCAGACCAGACTGTAAAGTGAATGAAGCTCTTAGTAGGAGCTTTAAGGAAAGGCTGTTGGGTTTGCATAATCACTGTTCTGTTACTTGCTAGTACTGTTGTTGCCCAAGACAGCTTAGGAGTGTCCTCCTGCTGCTGCTACCTTGAAGACACTAAGCACCTGGAGATACTAAGACTCCAAAATCTATTATGCAGGAGCAAGAGAGCCAGGGGGAAAATTATGAGCAGCTGAGCAAGGAAATCCCTCAGAGACAGTGTGAAGATGCTACCATTACTTTTTAAGGATTGCTGTAGCTATTGGTTTACTAACAAATAGCTGACAAAATCTGAATACGTTGCTGCCAGTGAACTGTGGTGCTATTGACATGAAAGACCGCCAGCTCCTAAACTGGTGGCTCACATTTGCTAGTATTTCTGCTGCCAGGAAACTTCTCACCCTTCCACAGAGTGTAACTAACTTTTAAGTAATACATTACTAACCCTTAAGCTTTGAGGACTTAAGTCTTTGTGTTTGCATCATATTTACCCCAATGAAACCTGCCAGCTTTTGCATCCTATTTTCATACACACTTGTACACATACAGTCACTCTGACTGGTATGGAGAGTTTCCAAGTGTTCTTCAGAAAGGAAAGGAAAGGGAAGAGCTCTCAGGGCTTTTAGACCCTCAAATGTCCCATTCTAAGAGCCTGTCTTATACACACATGCGCCAAGGGCAATGCACCTCCTATGGCAAACATTTTACCTCCATGTTACACATTCCCACCCACAAGATAGAATCTTTTGCAAATTTCAGTTTGCATGATCGCAAGCAGATTAGGACTGGAAATGGCAGGAGCTGGTATGAAGCAGTTATAATGACCCTAGGGACAGTCATCAGGCAGCAGTGATCCAACCAGTTTAACTTCCTCCTGCAGTGGGAAGTTCTGCAGTCTCCTTTCTTTCTCACGGCCAACTTCACAGTCACTTCTAGTGTAAGGTTTCTCAGACGGTGGGGCACAGGCCAGAAATTGGCTTTGAGGGGATTGCCTCATACTGACTGAGAAACCTCCATTGCCAACAGAGAAAAATAACAGTTACTGATTTCCAGTGGAGCCCAAACAAGCACCTCTCTTCAACTGCCCCAACTGCTTCTGCTGCTCTGTCCCCTTCCTATGCTAACCCAATCCCACAGCTGCTCTCACTCTCCCCAGACAGCCCAATTTAAATTCTCTGTTTCAATATGCAATTCCTCTGCAGGCTGCTTGTGGCATTGCCTGTGAATATGAAATGTATGTTGTATGTGTTTGTTATACAGTAACTTTTTTTGGTTGTTGTTTCCAAGGTTTTTTGTTTGTTTGTTTGTTTGTTTTTTTAATATACCAGTATCTCATTCTAGCAAGGCTACTTGGGATGGAATTCTGATGATCCCCAGAATTCACCTCCATATTGGTGCACGTAACAAAATTCATTCTGCACATGGATGTAAAAAATTAGAGGGAACATTGATCCACATAGTAATGCATCCTCCAGCCCTACTACTTCTCCTTTTGCCTCACTACTACCTACTTCCTGTACTGGCACACAGATATCTGTCATAGAGCTCAGTTTGTTCTATGCCACATGTAAATTTTATGCTATGTGGACCCTGAATCCTGTCTATGCTTGTGCAATGGTACTGCCCATTTCTGCTGGCCATGATGTCTTTGTACCTATGGAAGATGGGAAGAATTTGCCCCGACAATATTAGTACTCAAAATTTACATGTGCACTATATTCCCTGGGTGATTCCACTTTACTGCTGTGGGTAGAAGGAGATTAAACACTATACTTGTCAGCCTTTTGTGTGACTATATCATATAAAACCCTGATTCACAATCTAAGTGGTAGGTGGGGGAGGAGGTGAGAGAGAGAGAGAGAGATTTAGGAATAGAGCCTCAGCTGGTGTAACTGCTGCAATTTCATTGACTTGAGCTGAAAATCTGGCCTTGAATTTCTAATTAGTTTTTTACAGACTGTTTCTAATTTGCTGAAGTTATTTTTATTTTACTTACTTTGAGACTAAGTCTACATCTCATTAACTTTATTTTTATATCACAGAAAAATGTTGCTTGTGATAAAAAAATGTTTGTGTCTAAATCTGCATACCAATGATTCCTTAGAGCTCTAAATACACAGTAGACTGTGCAAACTAACTTCATACAAAATCATTTAAATACCTCAGAAGTAAAATTATGAATGGAAATTTGTCTAAAACCAACAAGCACCTAAAGTGTGTGGGTCTGATATGGGAATTAGCTTAGCTGTGAAGTTGTATCCTCCTGTTATTCTTCACATAATGATATCTATTCATTGCAATACCTGTCTTCGTTCTTTAATTGTTACTGATGGACTACTGTTCAGATATTTTAATTTCTTAGGAAATCAAAAAGTCTATCTATGAAATGCAAATACGGTATATAATTAGTTTTCAATATATTCATTAGCCTGACAGAGGTTACTGTTCACCTAAAAACATAACTACAAAATATGTCCTCAGCCTAAAATTCTCGGTTACAATACTTAGGCTCAGATCATGTTCCCTGTGAAAAAACCTAAAGCAGTGTCCAAGTTCAGGGAAATGGTCTGTGGCCTCAATTGTGCAGCACCATGTGATACAGAAAGAGTTATTTCAAATCTGCCAGCAATCCTGCCCTGCCCCTGTAGGGTGACTAGTGATGGAAAAACCCATTTCAGATATGGGGTGTCCAAGCTCTATATCCCCAAAAAGTTTATTTCTCAGAATTTCTCTCAATTCAGGAGGACAAATTCAGGAAAAGAAATCTGTTTTCTGAGAATGTTCCTTTGAGCCTATGCTTGTTTTAACACCTCTTTGTTGACTTTTGGAGGTACTGTATCTTATACCTTCTTGCTATACAAAAAAATAAACATTTTCATGTTGCTTTGTGTTAGGCATTCTTGCTTTGCTTACTGCAGTGGTAATTCATTCAGATTTTATTTGGAGATATCCTTTGAGCTACTTACTCTCCAAGAGTAAGAATCCTGTGATGATAGTATGTTAAAGAAGGAAAAAATATTTCCTCATAATTCTGCTTCTTTGAAGATAACATCTCATAGGATTCTTTTTTTTTTAAACAGAGTTTGGGTTCTGGGTTGGGGTGGATGTTTTTACTTTGGTTTGGATCAATCCTATTGGAAGGCACTTGGTTAATATCACATGAAAATATACCTATAATCAGAGGCCATATAGCTAAATTGTTATGGAGAAAGGAAAGTGAGGAATAAGAGCCTTTAAAAACATGGATTCTTAACTTCTGCCTAGTGATTCAGGTAGTTAATCTTGATGTTGTAAAGCAAAGCAAAAGAGATGATGGAGAAGATCATAGAGCATGTTACTGATTTTTTATCTTGTTTCAGGGGTAGTAGATCCCCTTTTAAAATATCACTGTCCTTTACTTGGGTTGTAAGTTGGTTGTAGGGTTTGTAGTTTTTACAGGGCAAAGGTTTTCAAACGTGGCATTGTTTTAGTAGTATAGGTTTTCATAATTTACTGTCATTTTTATGGTACGTTTGGACTGTGAATGGAGTAATATTCTGAACAACCTGGTTGCCAACCTCAATTCCCTCCTATTATAATGGTTGAACATTGTAAAATTGCTCATCAGTGATGAGCTCCCAATATTTAATCAAGAAGCTCTATAAAGAATTTCCTCCTTATCTTCTGATAAATCTCACATACCAGGATTGCATGTGCTTGCAGAGAGGAAGGATGAGGGACGTAGCATTTATTTGTTTACCTGTTTACACAAAATCCTGTAGAGTATACCCCAGTATATCAGAGGGAGTATACCCCTTGGGGAAATTCCCTGAAATCACCTGACCCTTGGTAAAATCTGGTATATTCTAAAAGCAAAATATTTCCTCTTCCGAAGCCTTAAAATTAAAAGTAATCTCTGAAAGGGAAGATGCGTAAGTACTGAGATTGGGGTAAAAGTCAACCAAAAAGAGAAAGCACCGTGATCTTTTTTCAATTTGTAAGAGGATTTGTAAAAAGATGATCCAGTAAGCTCAAGAGACTACTCCTCCTCCCCTCAAGAACATCACAGAAAGCTATTCCATACATAGTTCATTATTGATTGAAAATTATTTTTGAGCACAGTTAGTGTAACTCACACATCTCTTGGGTGTGGTGCTCTGTCCTATCTAGTGGCACCGAGACTATTTAGAGAGAGAGATTAATGGGTTTGCTCTACAGCATTAGCTAACAACTGTACGGCTTTTAGCTCATGCAGTAGAGGCTCATGCATTTAGCTTCAGAGGTCTCAGGTTTGATCCTGCCCAACAACGACCAGGGTCTATCGTTGTTACACTAGGACTTTGGCAGAACTATTTTCATGGCACTTTTGATGGATATTTCATTATCCATTTTCCATCCATAAAACCAGAAATGGGCCAAAAGAAATCTGATGAGGTTCAACAAAGACAAGTGCAGAGTCCTGCACTTAGGATGGAAGAATCCTATGCACTGCTACAGGATGGGGACCGACTGGCTAAGCAGCATTTCTGCAGAAAAGGACCTGGGGATTACAGTGGACGAGAAGCTGGATATGAGTCAACAGTGTGCCCTTGTTGCCAAGATAGCTAGCGGCATATTGGGCTGCATTAGTAGGAGCATTGCCAGCAGATCGAGGGAAGTGATTATTCCCCTCTACTGGGCACTGGTGAGGCCACACCTGGAGTATTGCGTCCAATTTTGGGCCCCCCAGTACAGAAAGGATGTGGACAAATTGGAGAGAGTCCAGCGGAGGGTAACGAAAATGCTTATGGGGCCGGGGCACATGACTTATGAGGAGAGGCTAAGGGAACTGGGCTTATTTAGTCTGCAGAAGAGAGGAGTGAGGAGTGATTTGATAGCAGCCTTCAACTATCTGAAGGGGGGGTTCCAAAGAGGATGGAGCTCGGCTGTTCTCAGTGGTAGCAGATGACAGAACGAGGAGTAATGGTCTCAAGTTGCAGTTGGGGAGGTCTAGGTTGGATATGAGGAAAAACTATTTCACTAGGAGAGTGGTGAAGCACTGGAATGGGTTACCTAGGGGGGTGGTGGAATCTCCATCCTTAGAGGTTTTTAAGGCCCAGCTTGACAAAGCCCTGGCTGGGATGATTTAATTGAGGTTTGACTAGTTGACCTCCTGAGGTCTCTTCTAACCCTAATCTTCTATGATTCTATTCTATTAATTGAGCTGTTGTATCATTTAGTGACAAGGGAACAGTAGCCTGTATTGCTACCCACTAAAGTATGTCAAAGAGAATATATTGAAAAGTAATGAACCTTAAAAGTTTTGCATTTAATCTGTAGTGCTTTGTAAGTATTTTAATTCTTTCCAGAACCTAAATTCATTATTTATTGCTATATTTCTTCACCAAATATATACTGGTTGAATTTGAATTAACTTGGAATCCATTATTTAATTAAATAGTAACATATGTTCTGAGAATTTAGTTTTCTATTTAAGAGTTCCCTCGGTGTTAAAACTGCTCAGTTAGAATCAGAGCTGCAATAGTTTATCAAGTGTAGATAAATGAACATCATTGAAATCTTATTTATGAAAACAAAAATACTGGAATGGATAAATATGAAAGAGTACGATGAGGAGATGTTGGAGTCATTGCGTACTTGGCTAGAAAGACCCCAACCACAGCACTGCACACAGCTCAGAAAGGCATGTAATGAAGAATTGAAAAAGATCAGGTATAGCAAGGACAACAAAGATGAATATCAAAGTGTAAGGCTAGGAGAAGCTTATAGTTCAAGTCCCTGAACCTGCAATAAGATGGAGGCATCTCATTCAGGATCAGGGCCTAAGATGACAAAATAACAATTAAACATGTGCTGGAGACAAACAGTATTGTAGCACTGCTTGTTGCTGTATTTAGGCCTGATCTTATTAAGTTCTCATAATCTTAATTTCCACTGAAGTTCTACCATTCTATGAGAGTACATTTTACAAGAAATGGTCTGCATGTTTATGTGTATATGCCCTGTGACCCTAAAAGCCCTTAATTATATGTTGCTCATATCTGAACCCCTTCTATTTCTGCTATATTGTTTTTGGGATAGGATGAGCAGAACAAAACCTAGTACTCCAAATGGGGTCATACAATTGATTTATATATTGACATTATAATATTTTCAATATTATTTTCTATTTCTTTTCTTATACATCTTAACATTTTTTGCTTTCCATCTTAAACATGAAATACCTTGCTTTTGTAGGTTATTTTTTTGTTTTTTCCTAGTCCTACTACAGTGTCAAGCTTTTTGAGTATGAAGCACAGAACTCCATCTCAAAGGACGTCTACAAAAGAATACGCAGTTCTATGCAAAATTAAAACAAATTTATAAGACAATTGGAAGTTTGTAAACTCTTAATTAAAAGATATCTCACAAACGTACAGCATCTAAAGACTCACATATATAATTTCATACCCATTTCTTTTTGAAAGAAAGAAGAATCCTACAAATGTCATTATTTAGTGTGTCCTACAAATGCAATACTTTACAATTGCATTACAATTGAATAACATGGGACAATATTCTATTGTTATTCTCAATAATATCAATGAATATAAAATATTGAGAAATACTGTAATAATATATCATCAAAGTAATGATCTACTTCAATTATAAATTCAGTTCACTATGTTCATACATACCCCATTAAATGTTTTCTTTTAATTCTTAGTGGCAAATGTACTACGAGTATTCACTTGTATCCCTCACAAGCTAGAGGGTACATCTTAACAGCTTCTAATTTAATTTGTGCACCATTGTAACACAAGTAGATTTGGAAAAATAAGAATGGTAACCCTTTACTAATATTACTGAAAGATTCATTCATGCTGTTTTTCTTCAAAATATTAAAGTTTAATCATATTTACAAATGAAATATGATGGTTGTAAAATGCAGGTTGCAGTTTAATTCTCATTTTAAAGCATAACCGGCTTTTATGATGACCATTGCTCTAGCTGTGTAATGTGAAGAATGTGTCCCGTGTACAAGCTATTAAGATGTTAAGGATTTCTAAATTATAAATACTGTACAATGCCTCCCTTTCTTCAGGACCTTTGCAGTATAAAATGCTTTACTGCATACCATAATCTCTAAATGACTGAGATGTGTAAGGTTCACCAATTAGCTTGTATAAAAGTATATCCATTTCATGCAGAATACCAGTCTAAAACAGAATGGTGGGGTAGAAGTTACAGCACCATAACAAGACTTCAGTCAAAAAATATTTTTTTCTGAAGGAAATGCTTTGTGAGTATGGGCTCAATCCTGTTTGTTACTGTATACCTCCTCTTAAATACTAACGGCCTTTGTTTCCCATTGACTTCAATGCCAACTGGGAACAGTACTCAGAGACTCAAGATCAGATTATTTTAAATTTCAGAGTATATTGGCTAAATTTCCTTTAGGAGTAACTACTTCAGTGGATAACCTGAGCACAGAATTTGACCCATTATTTTCACTTGAAAGACTACAACACTATAACGATTTTCAACTTTGTGTCATTTAAAAAAATGAGTGGTGTTCTTTGACCCCAATCTTTCCAACACTTAAGCATGCATATGACTTTATTCTGAGACATTCCTGCGGTGGTTGCTACTAATGATGGTTGGATAGATGTTAAACAAAGATCTTTATCAGAAGACATCTCTAACAGTCTTATAACTTCAAAATGTTCCTTTACATCAACCAGGGAGAGACTATGTGGAATCTTCCAGGCAGTAAGACCTAGATCTCATAGAAGGTTGTGCAGGTTGTGCTGTAGCTCCTTGAAGGCAGAGCTGTTGCTGTCAGCAGCGCAGAAGCAAGGATAGCATGGTATGGGATTGCCACCTTTACTTCTGCACTGCTGCCTGCAGAGCTGGGCTCCCAGTCAGCAGCCACCACTCTCCAGCCGCCCAGCTCTGAAGGCAGTGCAGAAGTAAGGGTGGCAATACTGTGACCCCCCCTTAAAATAACCTTGCAACCCGCCTGCAACTCTCTTTTGGGTCAGGATCCCCAGTTTGAGAAACGCTTGTCTAATCAGTGAAATCTGTATAGTATAGTCTAAAAGCACAAAAAAGACCAGATTTCACGGTCCGTGACGTGTTTTTCATGGCCGTGAATTTGGTAGGGCCCTAAAAATAACACCATGTATGATACCATGAAAGTTTTAATTTTACCATATGGTAACACCCAAAGATACAATTACATCAGTGCCTGTTTACATAAAATAAACACTTGAAAAGAGGAGTGAATAACTAGAGCACCTGCAGAATTTTTGTTTGGGTGATCTATAATACTTCTTTTTAAACTTCTGCTGTATTATCATTAGAATTATAGCTTTGCTTTGTACAATTTGTATCTACATTTTCTAAATATCAATTCACTCTTTATATGATATTGACTTTAAAGTTCTATTTTATAAGATACTGAAATGGTCACATCTGTGTAATTTAATTAGACAGCTATTAAAAATAGAGTTCCCCTACTTGGCCTTTTCAGCCTCAAACTTGTGGGCAAAGTGATGGCAGAAATAGGCGCACATACCAACTTCTCCCAAACGGAGGCCAGTTTAAGACATTGGAGACCAAAATAGTGTGGTTCAATATGCTGCTACAGCAGATACAAAAGGGATCCTCCTTGGTGATTGTGGCAGACAGGTCAAGGAAAAATGTAAATTGAGAAATTAAAAGGCATTATAATCGTGGTGGTGACATCTGGGAGCCATTCAGGAGGTACATATGATTGCCAGGGAGGTTCTGCTCTGAAAAAGTGATTTGTCAGACATTGGCTATATGTTGTCATAAATATAAAGGGAAGGGTAAACCCCTTTAAAATCCTTCCTGGCCAGAGGAAAAGTCCTCTCACCTATAAAGGGTTAAGAAGCTAAAGGTAACCTTGCTGGCACCTGACCAAAATGACCAATGAGGAGACAAGATACTTTCAAAAGCTGGGAGGAGGGAGAGAAACAAAGGGTCTGTGTCTGTTGGTATGCTGCTTTTGCCGGGGATAGAACAGGTATGCGTTAGATTATGATTTCTTTAAATGGCTGAGAAAAGAATTGTGCTGAATAGAATGACTATTTTTGTCTGTGTGTCTTTTTTGTAACTTAAGGTTTTGCCTGGAGGGATTCTCTATGTTTTGAATCTAATTACCCTGTAAGGTATCTACCGTCCTGATTTTACAGAGGTGATTTCTTTACTTCTATTTACTTCTATTTCTATTAAAAGTCTTCTTGTAAGAAAACTGAATGCTTTTTCATTGTTCTCAGATCCAAGGGTTTGGGTCTGTGGTCACCTATGCAAATTGGTGAGGATTTTTACCAAACCTTTCCCAGGAAGTGGGGTGCAAGGGTTGGGAGGATTTTGGGGGGAAAGACGTGTCCAAACTACGTTTCCCAGTAAACCCAGTTAGAGTTTGGTGGTGGCAGTGGTTATTCCAAGGACAAAGGATAAAATTAATTTGTACCTTGGGGAAGTTTTAACCTAAGCTGGTAAAAGTAAGCTTAGGAGGTTTTCATGCAGGTCCCCACATCTGTACCCTAGAGTTCAGAGTGGGGGAGGAACCTTGACATATGTTTAATCTGGACATCCAACACTGGTTTGATAGGTGGCTATCAAAGGTTTACTTGGCAGGCCAAGCAGCTGCTTGTTGTATCTGTTGGCCTGATTTAGTATTTATAAGGTGTGGGAAAGAAGGGGAAGGGTAATTTTGGTCAGTTTCTGACTCAGATTTCAGAGGAGCAACTGTTTACTCGCAAGATTAATTGTGGGTGATCGGGTCAGTCATTGTCATGGACAATGACTTCCACCAGTGGTGACTGCTAGCGTATAGCATAGTGCAGTGGTTCTCACCTGAGGATCTGCGCTGAGGCTCCCTGAGGGGCCATGAGTTGGTTTCAGGGGTCCACAGTGACCCCCATGGGGCTACAGCCCTGAGCCCCAGGGCTAAAACTGGGAGCTGTGGGGCTGAAGCCTGGAGCCCTGAGCCCCGGCATCCCTTGTGGGATGAAAGCCCTAAGCCTCAGCAACTCCATGGGGCCAAAGCTGGAAGCCGCAGACTGATGCCTGGAGCCCTGAGCCCCGGTGTCCCCAGCGGGCTGCAGCTGGGAGCTGCAGGGCTAAACCCTGGAGCCCTGAGCCCCAGTGCCTCCGCAGGGCTGAAGCTGTGAGCCGCGGCCCTGATGTCTCAAGCCCCGCCACCAGGGGTGCTGGAACAGTTTTTATAGTGGGGGTGTGGAGAGCCATTGAACCAAACTGTAAACCCTGTATATAATGGAAACCACTTCAAGCCAGGGAGTGCTGCCACACCCTCATCACCCCTAGTTCCAGCCACTATGCCCCCTCCCCCACCAGGGAGCTGAAGCCCAAGCCCACACCCTGGTTTTAGCATCAGCTCCACCCCCCAGAGACCAGCATGTGAGGGCTCACTCCTTGGTTAGACACCAGTGAGTCTAATGGCAGCCTTGCAGGTTATGTATCTTCATTTACCTGGTGTAAAGGAGCTATTTCAGTGGGAGCAGGACAAGTTACACAGCACAGGGAAAATTGTTATAAACATAAACAATAAAATACCAGATGTGGATACATTTTTAATTCAACCATCAGCTTCAAAACCACAAAACCCACAGAGCGATGATAATGAAGTTCCTTCAACAAATTCAACCACCATAATGGCTGAAGAACACCAAGGAGGTGAGGTGAGTAAGAAACATAAAGCCATTATTAACCTTGCAAAATTTAGGAAATACAAAGATAGGCATTTGAATTTCGGTTTATTTGTTCTGGAAGTGGAGATATACCTCAACCACAGTGTGTAATTTGTGCACAAGTACTGTCCAAAGAATGTTTGAAACCCTCCAAATTACAGAGATATTTAGTTACAAAGCATGACATCTATAAGGATAGGCAACATTCATTTTTTGAGCGAAAGGCCAAAGAACTGTTTGGTACTAAAGCAGTCATGAAATACACAACTACTGTGGATAAAAAGCTTTAAGGTCATCCTACATAGTAGTGCAAAAAATTGCTAAAACAAAAAAATTGCATATGATTGCTGAGAGTTTGATAATGCCCTGTGTTATTGAAACAACAAAGGAAGTGTTTGGAGAGAAGAAGGCCAAGGTACTGACAAAAATACCGATGTCAAATGACACTGTCAAACAACGGACGACTTCTTGGTCAGAAGATATAGTTTTGCAGAGCATTCATCAGCTCTATGACAATGATTTGCTGTGCAACTAGATGAATCCACAGACATTTTGAAAATGTCCTATTTGCTTGCCTATGTTCAGTATGTGTGGAATAAGGAAATAAAGGAAGACTTTTTATTTTGCAAAGAGCTCAAGACAACAACCAAGTCAGATGATGTATTCAAACTATTAGATGATTTTATGATATCAGCGGAAATCAGCTGGATTAATTGCATTGGGATCTGCACTGATGGAGCCAAAGCAATGACTGGAAAGTAGACTGGTGTTGTGCAAAAAATAAAAGCCTTTGCAGCTCACGCTATTTGGAGCCACTGCTTTTTACACCAAGAGGCGTTTGCTGTGAAAGATATTGAACCAAGTCTTCACAATGTTCTGAACACAGCAGTAACACTCCTTAATTTTACTAAATCCAGAGCAACAAACTCCAGGTGTTTTGCTGCATTCTGTGAGGAAGTGGGTGCAGAGCACCATTCCTTGCTCATGCATACTGAGGTGAGATGGCTATCATGAGGCAGAATGCTTGCCCATATATTTAATCTCAAGGAAGAGTTATGTACTTTCTTAGCTGATAAGAAACCTGAACTTGCCGAAGTTCTGGAAGATGATGTGTGGTTGGCAAACCTGAGTTACCTTGCAGACACATTCAGTGAAATGAATAAGCTGAATAAAACTATGCAAGGTAGGAACACTAATTTTAGTGCCCTGTATGAAAGAACTGAGGCATTCAAAACAAAACGACAACTCTGGAAAGCTCATGTCTGTGGGGGTACAACTAATATATTTGAGCTCTTATATTCTTTCATTCAGGAACAAAACATTGACTTTTATGTAATTAAACCTCAGCTAGCCGTGCATCTGTCTGGTCTGCTTAACAAATGTAACGCTTATTTTCCCAAACTCATAACAGAACAAGCCCCTGCACACACATGGACTACAAACCCCTTTAGTGAGAACACTGAAGCTAAACTTCCATCCAATGTCCTATCAAAATTGTTAGAATAGCTCACTGACATTTCATCAGACAGCTCCCCCAGAATCAGGTTCAGAGAAATGCCGCTGGAGAGATTTTGGTGTGAGTGTTTGGATGAACACCTCACTGCTTCTTCTGCAGCACTGAAAGTTTTGATTCCCTTTAGTATTATCTACTTATGCGAAGCTGGATTTTCAGCCATGATATCAATGAACACAAAGTACCAAACCAGGATGAACACTGACCATGACATGTATGTGTGCTTGTCAAAGACACCCCCCACATCTTGACAGAACTGTTGATCAGCACCAGCAACAAGTTTCATGTTGAGTAAATTAAAAAAAATCAGTTTATTTTTGTACCTATATTGTCCTTTTTTAATATATTTTATATATGTGTGTGCATTTAACTGTATAACTATCCATTCAATACAGCTTTTAATCTATTGGATAAGCGGTACAGTTCCTGTGGCACAGGTGGGCTGTGGAGTTTTTTATAGAAAGAAAGAAAAAGGTTGAGAACCGCTGGCAGACTGGATGCTCTAACCTTCTTAAAAGGTTACCGCTTATGATTTAAGCGTGTTGTCCACGTCTGCAAGGACCAGACACTTACAAGTAGCATGGCAGACACTTCTGATTACTTTAGAGGTCACAAAAATTTGATCAGAAGGTAGTTTATGATTGAAGCAATAGGTAAAAGCTACCCTTTGCTATAAAAATAAACATTTCCCCTGTTGCTGATGAGTTTGTGCTGAATGATATTTATTCAAGTTTTGGCCTTCGTGCCACTAAATTCATTATCTGTGAAGGTTTTTTAAGGGGTTCCATGGGTAATGGAACAGGGCACTGTGAATCATCCTGAATAATTTACTGTTCTCAGCTCAGTAGTTCAGGAGAAATAATGTAAATATGAATGTATTAAGTCACTTTGTTAATAGATCTTTCCACAATGGATGACCTTCCCTGCTTGCCTATTAGCTGTTATATATTTGTTCTTGCTAGCTTTCAAAATTTTTATGATACAAGTCTGCTGGAGGCCAAGCCAAACAGAAGTGTGCCACTTGAGTACATTATATAACAATGGACTGTATGATGCTCCCTTCCATTTTATCATACGTCTTCTGGGATTTAGGGGTAGTGATTTGTATTAGCCCTACTTTCCACGGTTGTAGTACCTTGCTGAACTTGTATAGCTTATCTGTACCAGTGAGTACAGAGAACAATTTGTCAATTTATAGTTATATAAGTATTCTATCTGACTGGATACCTTTAAGGAAGCTTTTGTAAGAGAATGCATTCAAACTATGAAAGGAATGAGTGATGTTACTGTGCACAGTATAATTTAAAGGACTAAACCCATCATTTTTACGATCAATAAAATTTATAGGGACAGGAATCTACAGCTTTTTCGGACCCTTCAATAACCTTTTTAATGTATTTACCTCATTTTTCTGACAATCCTTGTAAGTAGATCTCTCTGATGTAACATCAATGGAAAGATATATTATTATATATGTTCATAATGTTTAAACTACTTCTTGCTTTATTCTAATGGAAGTGTTTACAACTTATATAGATAAAAAATAAAAGGCCCTAGTTTCCTTACTACTTTTTTTTTTAAATTGCCATTTACTTTTCTTAGGAATTACACCGTAGAAATCATTGTTTGATTTGAATATCTTTAAGTGCATCTCCTGCAACTATAACTTGACTATAGATAGCACCAAGCAATTAAAATATTTGATTACCAGTGAAAAGATCTGTCAGACATCTCCAGAATATATATATATATATGGAATTTAATTATGGGTATGTATGTCAGCAATATACATAACTACCTAAAAATAAAATAAAAATAATATGAATGCAGAAATGTTTTAATCATTACTACTAATGCAGGAATATTTATTTATTCATTCAAAGAGTTAGTAACTAGGTTCTGTGTAAATAGTACAGGCAGTTAAATAGATTATACATATCAGAAAGAGTGTTACATAAAGTCTGAGACAATCAGTCACAGGATGTAGATGAGCACAAATGTATGGTAATCACACTGCAAAAGGGCTGAAAAATAACAGTGGACCATATCATGCCACTCTTTTTTAATCAGATTTATGTACTGTCTAAAAAAATGTTTACTTCCAAACCAAGGCTTCTCTGCCTTTCTGGGGGTAGGAGGTTAGAGGTGCAGTCACGTCCCAGGAGTACGGGACTACAGGATAGTATACAAAGAGTCAGGAGTTCCATGCAGGTGCCTCATGATCTCCAAAGTTGGGCCAGGATTCACCCTAAATCTGCCAATGTGATGCGGATGTAAAAAAGGCTAATGCAGTCCTAAAATGCATCAGGTGAGGTATTTCCAGTAGAGACAGGGAAGTGTTAGTCCCATTATACAAGGCACTGGTGAGACCTCATCTGGAATACTGTGTGCAATTCTGGTCTGCCATGTTTAAGAAAAATGAATTCAAACTGGAATAGATACAGAGAAGGTCAAAAGGATGATCAGAGGAATGGAAAACCTGCCTTATCAGAGGAGACTCAAAGAGCTTGGCTTGTTTAGACTAACCAAAAGAAGGCTGATGGGAGCTATGAGTGCTCTCTATGAATACAAAGGGATAAATACCAGGGAGGAGTTATTTAAATTAAGCACCAATGTTGACACAAGAACACATGGATATAAATTGTCAATCAAAAATTAAGGCTTGAAATTAGATGAAGATTTCTAATCATTAGAGGAGTGCAGTTCTGGAATAGCCATCCAACGGAAGGAGTGGGGCAAAAAAACCTAACTGGCTTCAAGGCTGATCTTGATAAGTTTATGGAGGGGATGGTATGATGATACTGCCTACAATGGCACGTAGATGATCTACAACTGCTAGAAGCAAATCTCTCCAGAAGCTGGTGATAGGATACTAGATGGGGAGGGCACTGAGTTACTACAGAGAATTCTTTCCTACGTGTCTGGCTGGTGGCTCTTGCCCACATGTTCAGGATCTAGCTGATCACCATATTTGGGTTTGGGAAGGAATTACCCCCCGCCCCGCGCCCGGTCAGATTGACAGAGACCCTGATCATTTTTCGTCTTCCTCTGCAGCATGGGGCATGGGTCATTTGCAAGTTTAAATGGTGTAAATGGTGGATTCTCTGTAACTTGAAGTCTTTAAATCATGGTTTGGGGAATTCAGTAACTCATCCAGAGGTTATGGGTCTTTTACAGGACGGGGTGGGCAAGGTTCAGTGGCCTGCAATGTGCAGGCGGTTAGACTAGATGATCATGATGGTCCCTTCTGGCCTTAAATTCTATGAGTCACTATAAAGCCATGCCCCCTGCCCTGTCTGTGCAGTTGCTAATCATAACCCATTTGTTTCCTTTCTAAAAGTACTTTTCAACTTGATTCCTCCTCCTCTGCAGACTGCAGGGTTGATTTTTTGTTATTTTCTTTTTCTTTTTCATTGTTTCCTGTTTTGGAGGGTGGGAATAGGGGCCTTATGAAGAAGCACAATAATAAGAGCTATACTGAACTACTTTTGCAGGCTGCAATGATGTTTAGATTTGACTTGTTACTGAAAGACTGAATGTTGACTGTATGTTATTAGCTACATAAATTAAAGGCATGATCCACTTCTCATAGACATCAAGAAGAGATTTGCCATTGACCTGACTGAGTGCAGGAGTAAATCCTAAATATTTATTGTGAATTTTGCTAACTAATTTTGCTAATTTATTAATTCTGGTTATCGAATTTCCCCCACTTCTTACATTCAGAAATCAAAACACATGTGATCCTGCAAACCTTTACTCCAGTGAATAAATGAGACTGTTTGCATGAGTAGAGACAACCTACGGGGCAGGATTGCACCAACCTTACTCTGCGGATATTCTCATTTTCTTCAATCAGATTACTCAGAGTAAAGTAGTTAGTTTATATACGGTTGAAAAATTAGGATTTGTAAGAATCACACTGTGGTAATGCGGATTACTAAAGGAAAGTAACAAAATGCAGAAGAAGAAATATGAGAGAAATACATATCACAGTAATATTGATTATCTTTGTAGTCCATTGTACTGTTTAGTGCTCCTCCTGATTGTGTTCCCAATGAAAGCAATGACAAAACGCCCATTGACTTCAGCAGGAAGAGCATCAGGCTGCAGGTTTGTATTCTCCAGCTTCATTTACATTATACAGTACACATAAAATTCAAATTTTTCTTTAGATTCTAATTATTCTTGAACAAAAATTATTGAAATTTCAAAATCAGCATAGCACTCCTTTGAATATAAGCACTCCTCTCTTTAAAATATAAGAAACATGGAGATCACAGCTATAGGATAGTGACTGTCAATTTATCCCTATAGGTTTCAGAGTGGTAGCCGTGTTAGTCTGTATCAGCAAAAAAAACGAGGAGTACTTAAGGCACCTTAGAGACTAACACATTTATTTGGGCATAAGCTTTTGTGGGCTTATGCCCAAATAAATTTATCCCTAGAAACACGTAGAAGTATGCTGCACGATTCCAGAGGAGGCAACATTTAATTCCCCGATAACTGAATGTATAAATATGATAGAGGAAGCTAATGGATTTTCCCAACATCACCATCTGTTTGAGCACTCAATTGTGGATCTAAGTGACAAACTATTAAAAAAAAGTAAATGTAAAGGTATCTCAGCATTGAGCAAGTTGATTTCCGCTTTGTGTGTGGACATTTTTTCTGCTTCCCCACTACATTGGTAGCGATCAAGTTTTTCCCTGCAAATAATGCGGAAGTGCTTCTATGAAAAGATTTATTGCCACCATTTGTATCTATTAGAAAGACAAGGTGGGGGAGGCAATAGTTTTTACTGGACCAGCTTCTGTTGGAGAGAGGGACAGCTCTGAACGAACATTTGTCAACATTTTTGCTGAGGATTCTTACCATTTTATCTGCAGTATTAAACCTCCTTAGAGGAAAGACAATATTATATATGTAATTGAAAGCAAAAAAGAAACTCAATTACCTTTTAAAAGGAAAGGAAAACTTATGCTGGGTCTGAGAAAACAGGAAATAATAGCTAGTATTACATCTGAAAATGAACACAAACGCCTAGGCATTATAAATAGCTCAAGGTCATAGTTTCCCAACATGGGTGCCAAAAGCGAGGTTCCTAAATGCATATATCTTCACCTAAAAACAGGTGGGCTAATTTTTCAGACTTGCTGAACACCCACACAATCCTACTGAAGCCAATCGGACCTGAGCACTCAGCATGTATGAAATCAGGCCACTTTTTCAGAGGTGGATTTAGAGACTTAATTTAAGGCACCAGTGTTTGAAAATGTTAGCCCGATTATTAATTATTCAACTGACAGGATGAATGCCATCTGCACTTGTACAGGAATTCAGCTGCAATTCGAGATTAATAAGTGAATCAATATTTTAAAGAATTAAGAGATCAGACAAGTTCTGTTACCACTTCCAATAGAAAGCATTTCTCCTCTTTGGCTTTTTTCACCCAAGGCTTATCATATGTAATTATTTAAAACTGTTTGTAAATAAGACATGCATTTTTGAATAATAACAGAAATTATATCTATAAAATATTGAATAAAACCTTCTTTGTAACAAATGCATAAAGAAGCAACCAGGGAAACATACTTTTTCATACGAATCTAACCAACAAACTATTTTAATGAGTGTACGTCTATTAAAAGAATTCTCAAGATGCTGTAATTATTATTCATTTTCTAGAATTGTTTCACCATGAAGCTTTATGCTTCTATGGGGACTTCGATGTTTATGTTTTGTGACGGCTGCGTTGACTATTAAAAAGCAATTTGGCTGACATTTTAGGTCTTTTGTTGCCAGTTTTAATTGGATTGTTCACCAAGCATCAACTCCCCCGTTAACTGCAAAAATTACAGGCCAACGTCAGTTTATAGTAATGACTGTTTAATGATTTTATCCTGTCAGTTTGCCAGCTTCATATGGATATATGCATGATTACTTTCATATCAAGACCTGTAATTAAATAATTGAAGCCTAAACAGAATGGAACATCAACCAGGAACACATCTTTAATAAACAGTAAGAGGCTTATCAAGATACTTATTATTAATTTAAAATAATTATTGTTTTGAGTTCAAATAATACCAGTCTATTTGCTTTGGTATTAAAGAAAACAAAATCTATATTGCACCTTATCCAAATTGAGCTCTGCAAAAAAGACAGTTTTCCTTAGTGAATGACTTCTTTGGATTGCAGAAAATATTTCATAGTCAGCCTTTGTTTACCTTCCTTAAATTGACACAGAATTATTCAGAACTCACGTTCAGCTGAGTTTTTTGCTTTGAGACTGGACAAAATTGCTTGTATGGCCAATAAAAATAATACCTTGCTTGAAACTTCATTTTTGAATGCTTAATATCAAAGAGAAATGTGTCCACTGACTTCTCTGAAAAAAAATGGTTACAATCCTATTTTGTAACTGTTGGTCTTCAAAATGTGTTGCACGTGCCCATGCCGCTTCAGGTGTGTGCAAACCCAGTGCACTAGCATCAGAGATATTTCCCTTAGCGGTGCCCGTGGTGGTGGAGCATGCACCCTGTGTTGTGTGATGGTATAAAGGGTGGAGCCTCCTCTGATCTCCCTCAGTTCCTTCTAACCAGAAAGACTCCAATATCGAAGAGAAGGACTTGGAGAGATCTGTGCATACAAGCTGACCTTGTGAAATCGATAGCTCCTCTTTACTGAGGAAGTCTGTCAGTGAATTTGGAGATGGAGTCCCAATTTATATAATCATACCATGTTAATTGGCATGTTTCATAGACTTTGAGGTCAGAAGGGTCCGCCGTTATCATCTAGTCTGACCTCCTGCACACAGACTCATCTGGAAACTTGACATTGAATAATTTTTCTAGTCAAATAAATCTATTTTCTTGGGCTCCTTGTCTTAAGGTGTAGCTTTTTCTTGTCCTTTCATTATCAACTGCAATAAACAGAGACCCAGGTGTAAGGCATGTGTAAAACTGCTTGAAGCCCCAGGATGGCAGTTGGTGGTAGCAATTTGCTCTTTTTGATGTTGGTACCAAAGAAGCGGGAGTCTGCCAGAGTAACTTTGCTGGTTCGAAAAGCCCTTCATTAATGGGCACTGCAAAATGTCATGGCACAGACGTATAAAGGATGTCCTGGAGCTTGTCCGACTTCTTTTGGACAACTTCCACTGGATTCTCCAGTGTATCAGTCATCCTGTGCAGCAAGTCCTGGAATGTCTGGTAATCATGTGGGGCTGAAGTAAATATTACTGCTTTATCAGGAGATGGTGAAGTAATGGGTGCTGGGATGGGGTGGTTGTCTTTACCTCTTCATCAGAACCTTGATTTTGTGTTCAGTTGGTGCAGATTTGGCTAGCTGTAATACCCTTTGTGAGATGGTAGGGAAGAAGATCTAGCCCTGAACCAATCTAGCCTGATGAAGCCACGACAGTGCCCAATATGACCAAGAATGTTGATAGACATACGGAGCAGGTGACCATAGAGGAGGTTACCTTGGGGTAGTACCCCTCTTAGAGCTCTTATTTCTGGGGTAATAAAAATGAATTCTCAACTCTTTCTGACATATTCTGCTCTGAATAAGTAGACCTCAGGGAATAAACTGGTGACACCTCCCATCAAAGCTTGGGCATAGGAAGGAGTAGTCCTCCTGGAGCAGTTCCAGCTGCAGTGCTAGGAACACCCTGTGATATGATCTGTGTTCTGATTGGAACCACTGGCATGCTCGGTACTGGTAATAGGGGCAGTCTTCTGTACTGGAAGATGTCACTTCATTACCACTAATAGCAAGAATTCCAGTACTGAAGAGACCTGAAGATCCTTTGATGCCTTATAGCAGTGGTTCTCAAACTTCATTGCACCAGAACCTCCTTCTGACAGCAAAAATTACTATACAATCCTGAGAAGTGGGACCGAAGCCTGAGCCTGAGCCAAGCCCCACTGCCCCAGGAGGGGAGCAAAGCCAAAGCCTGAGGGATTCTGCCCTGGATGGCGGCGGGGGGCGGGGGGGGGGGGGGGGGGCTGTAACCTGAGCTCCACCACCCATGGCTGACGCAGAAGCCTGAGCCCCACCACTCAGGGCTGAAGCCTTCGGGTTTGGGGTTGGGCTTCAGCTTCCACACCAAGTGGTGGGGCTCAGGCTTCAGCTTCCACCCTGGGCCTGAGCAAGTCTAATGCCAGCCATGGTGACCCCATTAAAATGGGGTCCCAACCAATGTTCCCTCTAATTTTTGACAGGCCATGTGCCCAAAAAATTTCTTCTGTGTAAATTTTTGAAGCAGAGTTCAAATTTGTGTGCCATGAGGCAAATGCACCCAAGCGAGTAAAATGCTTATACATTAAACATTATCCCTTTCCCCACCTTGCCAACTAGTAGAATCTGGCTGTATTTATAGATGGTGGGAGAACAATGTCAAAAGTCGCCCATAAATTATATTTCGGCCTGGCTCCGGTGCAGAATTTCATTTTTTGTGCGTGCGGTGTTTCTCTGAGTGCGCAGGGTTTAGGACCTGTGCGTGTGCGCACATGCGCACAGCTTAGAGGGAACAGTGGTCCCAACCCACTTTGGGGTCCCGACCCACAGTTTGAGAACCGCTACTTCATAGGATTTTGGTAGCAAGTAAGCTAGTTTCCAAACTGGACTGGATGCCATCAGCTTCAGGGTAGTCTGTGCCAGAGATATTGGTACTAGAGGCCTCAGTGCCAACAGGTTGGTACTGGATGACTTTTGAGGTACTGAGGTAACTGGTCTGGAGGCCTGGTGATCAGTGCCTGAATGCCAGAGGGACTCTTTCTTGGGCCTTGAACTATCTTTTTCTCATGTGATTCAAGGGATGTGTGGCTCAGTACTAATGACCATAATGTAATTAAATTTAACATCGGGGGCGGGGAGAGGAAAATACTAAAAACCCCACCACAATAGCATTTAACTTAAAAAGGGGAATTATACAAAAACGAGGAAGCTAGTTAAACAGAAATTAAAAAGAACAGTAACGAGTGAAAAGCCTACAAGCTGCATAAAAACTTTTTTAAACATCATAATAGAGGCCTGAACTAATGTATATCCTAAATAAAAGAAACAGTAAGAGGCCCAGAAAAACTGCCACCATGGCTAGACAACAGAATATAGAAGCGGTTAGAGACAAAAAGACATCCTTTAAAAACTGGAAGTCAAATTCTACTGAGGAAAATCGAAAGGAGCATAAACTCTGGTAAGTCAAATGTAGAAGTTTAATTAGGTAGGCCAAAAAAAGAATTTGAACAGCAACTACCAAAAGACACAAAAACTAACAGCAATTTTTTTTTTAATTACAAAAGAAGCAGGAAACCTGCCAACAATCAGTGAGGCCACTGGACAATCGTGGTGCTAAAGGAGCACTCAAGGAGACTTAGACTCTAAGGGGGAGACATGGCTAATATAAACCCTATGAAGTTAAAAGGACTATTTTCAACAGTATGCCCAACAAGAAGGAACTTTTGGGACAAACAAAATTAAGTGGGTTTCCAAGGAAATACCTGGGGAAAGAGAATGCGAATTCCCTCCTCCAGACAGACACAATCTTTTGAATCTATGTATAACTGGGTTCAAAAAAGAATTAGTAAGTCCATGGAGGATAAGTCCATAAACGGCTATTAGCCAGTATGGTCAGGGATGCAACCCCATGTTCTAGGTGTCCCTAAACCTCTAACTGCCAGAAACTGGGATTGGATGATGGGATGGCTCACTCAAAATTACTCTGTTCTGTCTATTCCCTGAAACATTTGGCGCTGGCCGCTATCAGCTACAGTATACTGGCCTAGACAGACCATTGGTCTGACCCAGTGTGGCTATTCTTATATTCTTATGCCCTGAGGAGAGAACCATTGTCTGCTGATTACCCATTCCCGGAATCTGAAGATAAAAGGCCCACGGTGTATAAAGGAGAATGACTTATTCATGTCTCTTATTGTTTTAAGCAAAAGCGGTTATGAACTTGTAACCACAAAAAATCCCTGTGTGGGATCTGAAGGACTGTTTCCTACCTAGCTCTTGTTGGAGTTGGGGGGCAATCTCTGGAAAGCTTATTAGTATGTGTGTAGATTTATTGTTTTTAATGTTTTCTGTGTAATACTTCTACCTGAAGAATAAATGTGCTTGTTTAGAAAGGGATGTGTGGTAAATTAAAACTGTGGGTATTAAACTGTTCATAACCTCTGAGGAGAAAAATAAAGCCACACAGATACAGGCCTGTTTAGGCAGTCTTTCTTGCTGGGTAACTCACAGTGTAGGCAGAGAACTGTACAGCCTGAAAAAAAACCCAGTCAGGAGGGACTGGGACAAGGATCTGCCCAAAAGAAGTGATGGCTGGAAAGACAGAAGTCTGAAAGTAGGTGCTCTTGATGGACTGTCGAGGGGGAATATGGGTGCAGTTGCCCAGAATTGTACCAAGATTCACTTACAGGAAATCTTTAGGTCCAAATCTAGACTCTTGGGGTAAAATCCCAGGCACTGGATAGGTTTGTGGGGGGAGTCAAGGAGGAAGGAATCCTTCTAAACCCCCAGCTCATGGAATGCCTGCAAAGCATTGTGTGGCAACCACTGCAGCCCTAATTCAGCCCCATTATATTAGGTGATGGAAGAAGAGGGGAGGAATCTCTGATACCACCTCTGCTTCTGCAGGCTGGAGCACAGGAAGCCATACAGAAAACAAGGATGTACACATCCCTTGATTGCCATCCTTCTCATGCAAAGAAACCACATTAGTCCCACTATGTCTGTGGAGGAAAGACTGGTATCATTGTTTGGGACATCTGCACAGGGCAAAATTCATTCAGTGTAGAAACACCTGCAATTTGGTAGCACAAATATGATTATACTACTGCATCATTTTGCATGGAAACAGTGCTGTGCACTAAAGAGTGCCGTGCACCGTTTCTGCAAAGGTAGCTTTTAGTGCACGAGGCACCAAGCTAAGAAACCACTGAAACTGTGGCTGACAGTTATGGTATTGATCAGGCTTCAAGAATTAACACAGAGTAAAAAAGTCTGGGAAGTTTATCCATTTACCAATTAATCTCTCTTCAGATGATCTTTTGAGTGTGACAGCACAGTGTATATTGCTTTCATCTTCATTGTGAAGCACAATTTCTTTTTTGTTTGATTTTTCCAAAGCTTGGTGAAGAGGGAACTCAGAGTTGGTCTACGCCGAAAAGTTACATTGGCATAGCTTCATCTCTCAGGGTTGTGAAAAATCCCCCCTCCACCCCCAAGAAACATAGTTAAGCTAACATAACTCCCAGGGTAGATAGCACTAGGTTGACTGCTGCTCAGGGAGGTGGATTTGATACAGTGATGGGAGAACCCCTCCCACTGCTATAATGAATACCTCTATCTACACTGCTGCACTACAGCGGCACAACTGCAGCGAAGTCTAAACATAGACAGTCTTAAATTTCTGTAGTTTTCATTTACAAAATTAAACAAGTCATAGTTTTCCTACAAAGGCATATAGTTTTCTTTAAAAGATCAGGCCTTACGGATGCAAATTTCTTAAGATGTTAGTCAAGGAGGACTATGGGCTCCTAGTATAACACCAATGAACGGGCCAGTCTAGCGTTAAAGTAAATTATCTTTGTCCATGCCAGCACTGACAATGTAAAATCATCTGGAACATTTCTGGCTAAGATGAAGTAAACAGTGAGCTCAATGCTGCCTTCATTTACACTTGTTCGCAGTGTTGCTGGAGCTGTGTTGGTCCCAGGACATAGAACTCTATGTAAGCTTGAAGTTGGCCCAATAAAAGACATTACCTTACTCACCTTGCCTGTCTTCATTTACACTGTCAACCTCATACAGGGTTGCTGCTATGCAGGGGAAGGGAACAAGATGCTTCCCAAGACTTTGCAACAGCCAGGTGCACCTGCCCGTTGTTATCTCCCGAGTGCAAAGAGCTCCTTGGGATGCTAGCTACCCTAAAAGTGGAGAAGAAAAGCAGGGAGAAGGTGGGAATATGGCAGTGTCTCCCTCCACACTGGCAAGGGAGGCTGACTGGGGGTAAATTGCAACCATTTAAGGTGTATAACAGCAGGCACATTCCTCTTCTCATAAACTCTTCTGGTGCAATGCAGTAGCTTGTTTCCCTGGGTTGTGTCAGGCAAAACTGAAAGGGGCTGCACAGTTTAGCTGAGAGCGGAATTTGGTTTAATGTTTCTAGAGTGCTTTGAACATGAGAAAGCACTATAGAACTGCTAAGTCTTATTAAGTTTGGCTGTAGAGAATGCAAGGTGACACTTTCCCTAGCCTTGCAACCATTATTCTCCAAAATATTTCAATGCATAAACCAATAATTAGGCTAGTCAGAGAACACTTAAAACCATAGAAAAAATATACAGAAATTTGAAAGCAGGATATGAATCACAGAGGAAAATTCTTCCTCACCAATATCTTGGCAGTAGCCTTAAATTAAGGAGGGGGAAGCACTGCCTTGTTTGAATCACATTTACAACTTTGCATGTCAATTTGCCTAGGTACTTAAAGATGTCACCAGCTTCCACTGCTTTTGACATCTATTTGTCAAACTATGTATTTATGGGAACACCATCCTCTCCTCATCTGACCAGAAATAAGGTGAGGAAAATATAGGTTAGATACTGCCAAGAAGAACTTGCACTGACTTCACTGGAAGTTGTATATGAGTAACTGAGGACAGAATTTAAAATTCAGTTTTACATAAAGGAGTCGTAACTTGTCAACATGTTAATTACCCTTCATAAGACCATATAAGGCATGAACACTCCATGCTCTTACCATTCTATCCATCCAGTTGTACTGGTGGTGATGTTACAAAGGTGGACTAATTCTACCATGTAATCAATAAAAGCTGGAGACTTGGTAACCTGCCTTCTTGTCGAGCAGTATTGTTTTCTTATCTCATACAATACATTAGAGAGAAAGGCAGCATGGAAGACTGAAGAACAACACTTTAGCTTTTCAAGAGAGAGTATTTTTCTTAAAATTTAATGGGTTGTATTCAAATGCAGTACAAAAGAGAATGGTGTCTCGTTCAGGCTGGGCACAGTGACCTGCCCTAGTTTGTAGCAGAACAAAAGCATGAAAGCAAATGATAAAGCTTGATTTTGTAATACAATATTTCATGAAGGAACTAATTAAACAAGCTGCACTCAAATGCAGCACTACAAATGAAATAAATATTTCCAGGAAGGTACTAGATGATAGTGCTAAGGTAAATTATTTTAATATTTTTTTCTCTTTTCCCAACATTTAGGGACAAAAGCTTCTCTCCTGTTACCTCGTCCTAAGTAGTTTTTCAAATCAAGTCCATGTTCACACTCATGCTGTCAGTGATAATGGATCTTGTGTCAAAGAAGACGAGAGTAAAGGACCTGATAATAAGTGCAATTATACAACATCAAAAGTGGTAGATCAAAGTAGATTTCCTTTATTCTGCTTTGTACAGCCACTTCACAGCTTTTCACTGTTCTTGTCATATGGTCCTGACAGGATATATTAATTTTCTCCATTATCATAGCAACAAGAATGGCACACTTCAGCAAGCAGCTGACAAACACAGACCTTCATTATTACTCTGTCTTAGTTTTATTCACTTTATTTATAAAAACACTTTTTTAAACTTCTTCCTGCCCCGAGATACTTGAAAACAATGATAGTCATCAAATGGCTGACAATTTTGTGATGAAGGACAACTCATGGACAGTATCAGAGGGGTAGCCGTGTTAGTCTGGATCTGTAAAAACGGCAAAGAGTCCTGTAGCAACTTGTAGACTAACAGATCTATTGGAGAATAAGCTTTCGTGGGTGAATACCCACTTTGTCGGATGCATGTACTGGGGCTATCATGATGTCACTACATGCATCTGACGAAGTGGGTATTCACCCATGAAAGTTTATTCTCCAGTATATCTGTTAGTCTATAAGGTGCCACAGGACTCTTTGCAACTGATGGACAAAGTCTCAATTTTCAAACAAGCACCTTTGTGCCTTCCCCCATGCTTCCCCCAAACATCTGCAAAGCTACCTCATTATCCAACTTCAAAACCCTCCTATGTCATGATGCTTACAAAAAACTTGACAACAGTTAGGCTGCTGGTGTACAGAGACCACTGCCTGTCACGCTGACCAATATTGTCTCTATTTCCTTGTTTTCCCCCCTCTGTCTGTAGCCACCTGTTGTCTTTTTTCTTATACTTAGATTGTAAACTCCTTGGGGCAAGGACCATTTTTATTTGTTCTGTGTTTACACAGCAAAAAGCACAATGGGATCCTGGTCCATGACTAGGACTCCTCGGTGCTACTATAATATAAACAAATAATAATAGTCTCCCCCAGTATTATCTACCTCCAGAAAATACCAAAAGCTTACTGAAAACAACATGCAAATCCCATCAGCAGACCTTGAAAACTTTAATCTACATATGCTTACTTTAATTCCCCTATAGGAAAGTAATCACTTTCTGGAATATGTTTATTTCCATAATTTGTATGAAATTTAAAATGTGCATTAGTATACACTGGTAAATTCCATCCTAGAAGATTAGAGCATCAGAGTGAAGCAAGCTAGCTTGTTTCACTTCCTCTTCTCTATCCACATGGGTAACGTGACTCAATTCTTGGCACAGCTGCTTGGGTTGACCACCGCGGTGATTGTTAGAAGTGAGTTTCTCAGATCAAATGTGCCCGGTGAGAACATAATTTTATGGCATTTCCCAGTGGGGAAAAATATGGATGGAAGCTTTAAGCTGGTGGTCCTTATCAGTAAATTATGATCAACTTTACAAGGTTACAAGCTTGCAAGACTGTTTATTTCTATGTTATCCAGAAAATATTGCAATTGGTATTAGTCGCAAGTAAATGGATAAAGGGCTGAAACCAAGGAAAGCAAAATCAGAATCAAACAAACTGCACAAAACATGAAACAATAAACTAATGTAAAAATACAAGGCCTGGAGCCAGACACACAGCTGGAGTAAACTGTTGTAGCTCCATTAAAGTAGAACTATATCAATTTATACCAACTCAAGATATGGTTCAAGTTACTTTAATATCCAATACCCTTTCTGTCATCATTCTTGCTATATTATACAGGACTAACTTCATAAACCAAATTCTACTCTCATGCCCATATAAATATAGAGCAACATGACTGAGGTCAATGGAATTACACTGGTACAATACACTCTAAATCTAAGATAACAGAGAATTTGGCTTCACAGGTAGTCAAAGAGGTATCACAGTTCACTAATATGATTGATTGTGACAAACTACTGCATAATTAGAGAGAAAACAAAGCACCACACTATGCTACCATCTCAAAGAAAAAGTTTTATGAATATTAGTATAAAAGTGAATGCAGCAGTTTCATATCAGATGAACATTATGGTGATGATGTGTAAAAGTGATTTACATCTTCATTATTTCTAGACATAAGAATCACTATTGCTTTGTAGAATAATTTCCTAATATTTAAGTTATGGTTAATACAATTAGAGCAGAATGCACCTTGGACAGAGAGATTGTAACCCCATGGATATTGTATGTACAGTAATTAGTTCTATGACAACAGCAAATTATTTTTAATTTTAAAGCTGAAGGATATTATCCATAAATATTGTGGTTGAGGGTAATAGTTTAGTTCTTTCCAGCATTAAAAAAAGACAGCTCAAATGATGTATTAAAATATCCACACTGATTCTTATCAATATTTAAAATTAATGGAATGCTAATCAAAAATAGGACTAGACTTTTGAGCTATTAATAATAAATGAATAATAACTAGTACTAATGAAATAAATATATTTTATAAAGAACCTGAATCATTAAAGCACATGGGGTTCTGTACAAGGTAATAAAAATACATTTAAATGCAATAGGAAACAGAATAGAAAAAACCTATCTTGGAATTAAAGCAAACACAGATCGTTACCAAGAAATGTTGCTCCAACCACACAGAAGACTGACTGTCTGCCTAGGAATTAGAACCAAAGGGCTAAATTCTCAGCTGTAGTAAATCAACACCTCCATGAACTTTGACTGGACTACTCTAATTTATCCATGTAGGTCCTAAACCATTTCACCTATGGTTTTCAGTTAGCATTAAGACCTACAGTAGTATATGGAATACATGTACACAAGAAATGAGAAACTGCAACTTTAGGGAAGCTGTGAAGAATCCATTTAAGTGTGGGCAATTGGTTTGTTTGAAATAGAAAAATCATTTGAAGCTCTTGGTTTAAAATATTCAACAATTTTGAGGCCAAAGTGATTTAAAAGACTCCAGGCAGTAAACTTCTCGAATACAAGAAAAAGGGCCCAAATAGTTAAGTTGTTCACTGATGCATGGAGATGTTCTACATAGCACGGAATAATTCTGCTAGAAAGGTATCTCATACTGCAAGCTTCCCTACTGAACCTCTCAACTTTCAGAGACACACTCACAAGTGAGATACCCAGCTGTGTATAGCAGAATGGTGGAAGGATTGCTGCAAATGTGAATAGCCAGCTGCATCTACACATGCAAAATACACCAATCTCTGGGCAACTGATTCCTATACAAACTCCAGCCATTGGCAACAGTGCTGCTTAAACAAGAATAAGGACAAACAGCAGCCAAGTCCACATATTTTAAGACATAGGCCTGAAATGCTGCCACTCTGAATGGCCATTCATTGACAACTCAAATGGTCTAAAGCTGTGTGGCACAGAACACAGCGCAGGAATGCTCAGCATTGCCAACCCCAAGTGTTCAAAAATAATGAATAAACTCCTCAAAAATCATGAGAGTGGCTTAAAAATCATGAGGTTTTTCAATCACATTTTTTTTTAATTTGCCCTGTGGTAGACAAGCCTTTAGGGGACACATTTCCAAGCTTTTCTCCACAACAAAGAGAACTAGAAACTTTTTCTTTAAATGAAAGCTGAGATTCTCAGCTAATCACATGCCTCTAGAAACTAGGGCCTCTAGAAACTAGGAAAACACAAAATATGATGAGACTCACAATAACACTGTAAGTGTTACCACTGGAAAAAGTACCTCTCTTATTACAATTGTAAGCAGGGTGTGAATGAATGCTTCCCTGACAGCTAGCTGGGAGGGGGAGAGACTTGGGTATGTTTATGTAAACACAGTTTGCTACTGGTCTGCTTACATATTCAGCAGATACAGCAGTGTCAAAGTGATCAACTTTGGCTGGTGCTGGGTACAAATCACTTCAGTACTGAATGCAGGGGTAGTGAAATATGGTTACGAATGTTGTAACTATTGTAGGAATATAGGAAAGCAAGTCTGTGCTTAATCTGTCCCAAATGAGGGGGCCACCCTCAGTTGAAAGAACCTTGTTAAGCCAGGGGCTTGAATGTCAGAGACCTGTGAATGTCAGAGGAGTGGGGACAGGTATCCCCAGCCAGGAGACTGCATATCCTCAAGGGTCTTCCCTAGACTGGTTTCACCTGTTTCTCCCCACTGTTCAAAGAATAGAACTAAATAGGCTTCATTAGGAGCCTCTTTGTTATGTTAAATACCCAACCAGAGCTGAAATCCGTTGTGGTAGGACTGTGTTTCTGCCCTGCCTGTTAAGAGCTAAAAATCACAGATCTGAAATCACTTGAGATGGGGCAGTGTTTCTGCCCAGCCTGCAAAGAGCTGAAAATTACTAAGACACTGATGTGCAAAGGTCACAGCAGAGAGGCAGGTGGCAGCAGGTGACTGACAGTCAGCTGGTCAACGAGTGACTGGTGTGGCAGACAGGCGTGATGAGCGGCCAGCAGGGCGGCTGGTGGAGAGGCACAGCGAGAGGGGTGAGCAGGCATTGGCAGAAGCAGCGAGCAGGTGACCAGCACAGAGGGGCAGTGAGTGCCCGAGCAGCGGTACAAGTAAGGTACCTCTTTACCTCACCTGGATTGGGGTGGGGTGGGGGGGGGGGAGAAATGAACTCTGCAGATGCACCTCTGAACTCTGGGTCTGCACTGACCAAGGACAGCAACTGTGAGTGGTGTGCAGAGAAGGGTCGGGCACGTGAAAGGGACTTCTGGGTTGCTGGACTTAAAGGGAAACGGACACTACCCAACCCACTTGGGGGTGAGTCTTTTACTCATGGTTTATGTTTATGAACCCTGGTTGCGGTGCTTTCACAAATTAACACCGAGTTACTTCCCTCATTTAATTAAAAGTTTCTTTTCTACACTCAGACTCTGTGCTTGCAAGTGGGAAAATATTGCCTCTCAGAGGAGCCAAGGGGTGGTATGTAAATTTCCCAGGTTACTGGGTGGGGATTCGAGCCAGTTCTGTGTTGTATAAATGAAAAGGAACCCCTAGATAATGAACCCGGCCCTGGCTGCTGCTGGCTACACCTGGCAGAAGGGTTACACAACCATGCAGCAGCTACTGCTTGGACAAACATAATGAAATGGGGGATGGTTGCACTTTCACATTCACTGCAATTTGCCTAAGGTGGTTTGATGGAGCCAGTAACCAACCACTCTGTCCTGCAACACTTGCAATAACACCTTGTGCAATTCAGTGAAGGGCACAGCTGTGATAACTGCCATCTGTACTGGCACCCTCACACGCATGGTTAAAATTGGGAGTGGGGGATGTATAACACCTGTTTAGGTCATTTTCTAAATTACCTAAATTATGGGTATGGTACAGTAATGAGTTTGGAGTAATGGGTCTGGAGCCAGGACATGCCTTTTCTTGGCCCTTTTGCCTATCTTCACAACCAAGAATTACTAATTGTCTGTGTGTAGGGTGACCAGCTAGCAAGTGTAAAAAATCGGACAGGGGATAGGGGGTAATAGGTGCCTATATGAGAAAAAGCCCCCAAAATAGGGACTGTCCCTATAAAGTGGGGACATCTGGACACCTTATCTGTGTGGGTGTTGAATGGGGACTAGCATTTACTCCTTTGCAGGAAAACGTGAAACATTGCACATATGGACTGCCTATAGAAATATGCAAGGTTTCTTCCTGTGTACCTCAGTGGTGAACTGAGAGTTCAGAGTCTTGCTCTCTCCCACTCCCCCTTGACCCTCCTCAAAAAAGTGCAACAATCTTGCATAATTTAGAATAACCTTGAGGCTGTTCTATGTTGCTCCTTGGGACTGGACTGACAGCTTGATTCTCTTTCAACCACAGTCAATTTTCTTGAAATACAGATAACAAATAATAAGCATTGAGTTGGTTTGTTTTGTTAAATATTTAGAATCTTTTTCTTTAGCTAAGAGATGCAAGGAGTGCTCTTGAATATTTAGGCTCATTTCACTGACTCACTTAAAACCAGTTTATTGGTCTTAATTTGCCCCATGGCATCTAACATCAAGGATGTGATTTTTGTTTGTTTGAAGAGATAACCCCTAAAAACAGAAAATAAGCAGCACAATACCTTCCCCTGTAGAACCACTGCTCAAACCTACAGATAGTAGAACAAACTTATTTGTGGGTGGTAATTGCTTGCTGAGACTAAGAAGCCATTTCTAACAGGGAACTCATATCCCTAGTTCCTTTCAGTGCTTTTGGTATCAGATTAAATATTAATTTGAAGTACAGCTGTGCAACTCAGCTACCGCGAGTCCCTGCTTATGAACTGTGGTCTAACACTTTTTCATTTCAAAGTATATACTGCACTACTTTTCCACACGGGATCACATACTCAAGTAGATGGAAGATCACATGACCTCAGTATTAAATTTAGTTAGCTTTCCTTTAAAGTCAATTTATCTTATCCTTAAAAAAATGTTCTCCTTTAGCAGTCATGATACAAAATTGTCTTGAGCACCAGGATTTTCAGAACAGGACGAGATGCAAAAAGCAATGAAAAATGAATATAATGTGCTTTATTGGCTAACACTTGCTATTACATTAAATACAGAGCACCCGAAGAAACCAGTTAAAACGATTTTGTGTGAATCTGAGCCTACTAGCTGAGCCAAAAGGCAAGCAGAAAAATTCTTGAGTTCAAGATGCATTATACAAGGGAGAATACAATTATTATGAAACATACAGATCTTAACTGACTGTTGCATACCACTACAAATTCTAACAATCTGCTTGAGTTAGATTTCATTGCCTTTTTCCTTGTGGGGATATGGAACTATGAACTACCAATTTCTCAGCTACTTAAAACAACTTTCTTCACAGCAGAGTCCTGAAAGTTTGCATGATGATAAGGGCTTCTTGTTGTGCAGAAGGTTAGATGTGATTTGTGAGACCAGCAGTATAAAGGAAAGAGCCTAGTACCAAAGATAACAAATAAGTTTCCATCCCATCCTTATGTTGTACTATCTTAAGCAATCGGACTTTTTTTCTTTCTAAAGAGCTAAAATAATATCAGAGTACTGCTGGATGAGACTAACTCACCCTCTGTGACAGTGGGCTCCCAATACTTTTGGTGTCACACATGATGGTGGTATCTGGCAAAATGGTAATGGACAATAAAAGGATCAGAAATCACAGAAGTGTAGGACTGGAAGGGACCTCCAGAGGTCATCTTGTCCAATCCCCTGCACTCAAGGCAGGAGTAATGTAATAACTAGACCATTACAACTATTCTTGCATAGAAGCCTGTCAGTGGGGGATGGAAAGGAGGAGACTGCAAGATCCCCACAAGGGAGGAGAAGGGGGATTTCTATGGGGAGTTGGGATTGTTCCCTAGGGTCCCCAAAATTAAAGGGGACATGGGGGTGATGGGCCCAGGAAAGGCTGCCAGCAGCTCTGAGCTGCAGGGGGCATGGTTCTTGGTGACATTGACTCTGGGTGGGATTTGCTCTGCAAGTTCCTATAAAGGGCAAAGAGAAGGAATTCTGGCCCTGGCCCTCCTGGAACCTGGTTGAGAGGGCAGAGAGAAGTGTGTGTGCAGGGAGGGGATTCATTAGCTGTTGTCTCCAAAGAGCTCTTGCTCAGATGGGGGAGGGAGTAACTTTACTGACTGCTACCATCACAATTTGCTATGGGTTCTGCTCTGTGACAATGTGCTGCTCCTGCCTGGTACAGCTGTACCAAATATGATGGGGTGGGGGAGGTTGCCTGTCACAGTTTGCTACCTCTCATCTTCCCCATCTCTCTAGGCCAGGGGTAGAAAATTGTGACAGATGGGGTACACGTGCCACAATTTGCTACCTCTCACCTTTCCCTACAAATGTTCTTTTCAACAATTTATACAGCATTTGGCAAGTGTTTCCCAAACTGTGAACTACTACGATGATGCACAGGGAAAAATCTAGGAGTATCTTTCTTCTAAAATCCAGTGAGACTTGGTCAGATCATGCTTTCAAGTCCTTGAAATGGGACAGATTGTACTCCATAGGTGCAGGGGCTCTTCTATGCACAAGGTGGTTACAGTTGTCTCCATAGCACATTTCCCTCTCAGATAATGCAGAGGCCTCCCATGTCGGCTGCAGACCAGGTGATTTGGGGACAGGAGCGGGTAGGGGATAGTGTGACTGCATATTGGTTCTCCTCTCTGGCCCCACCTAAATTAGTTGAAAAAGATAATACAGTGTGGGGCTATGTAGCCCCCTTCAGTTGTCTCAAGGCCAACAACAGTTGGGAGAATGGGGTTCTCTGGTAGTGTGTTTCCAATGGAGGTGAGCTACCAGAGAGCTTGAGCCCGTTGATGAGTGCCAAAGCTAGTGTAAAGGTACAAGGCTCTGTGAAGATCACCTGGGTGTGCAGGGGATCCATGATGTTTGGGGACAGGCCCTATAGCCTTTAGGTAAGTATTTTTCACAGTTTAATTCACATACTATGATGAAAATTTGGCTTCAGCTCCTTTTATGACAAGCTTATCCAGATCATTTGCAGCTATTTATCTTCGCGTATGTAACATCTCAAAAGAAAATGGCAGCTCAAAGCCCTATTGTAATTAAGGCTGAAAGTTATACCAGATGCCTAGAAAGAAGCTATAGTAGTAAAACGGGATGAGGAAGGAGAGAAGAAAGCATGGGTGATACAACTGCGTTCCCATAGATTTTAATGGGTTTTTAAATCATAATTGGCACTAATTGCACTATTTACATGTTAACGAACAACACCTGGCATCAGCTGGATATAAAGAGCCTGATAATGCTTTTCTCTCACCTCATTGACAAGGAATTGAACATGTGCAGTTTTATAGAGATGGGTTTGCCAAAAATAAGGCACTGATAATTAGCAGGACAATGTGAAAGTAATTTATGTTGTTTCACAATTTCCAAACAAATACAAACTTTCCTGGTTGATATAACTGCCTGTAGATTAATACAGAGCTAGCCTTAAACTGAAGTATTGTCAAAATATAGATATAAGGTAGAAAGTAGTAAATAGGGGTGACAAAGCTCAAATAACTACTTGTCTCTTGACTTTAAAAATGTCACAGATACCTTTGGGATGAAATAGAAAGTAGAAAATAATCCTGAGTGAATGGATAAAATATGATTTATTCTTATAATAAATGACTCGATCCTGTAGTTTCTACCATGAAAAACTCACATAATACTTCAGTAGTGGGAGTGAAGTAGTAAGGATCAAGCCCAAAATTTGTATACAACTGGTTTCCCATTGAAAAACATCTTTTCTTTTGGATTGGCCTGGACCAGTTAAAATAGACTTCAATTTGCTTAACCAGTCATCCATTTCCAAATTTCTCCATTTGTTTACATCATGTAACTCATTTGAAGATGTATTTCCTCATCAAAAGTATAGATGGCATACAAGCAGCGCACTCAAACAAGTTCACTAATGATTACTAATGACTACACATCTCTGGTACCTATTGCTGAACTCTTGAATCTAGTCTTTCTATCAATCATCTAGTGTCTTCAGAAATGCATAAGTAATACACATGTTGCCAAGTTGTAATGAATATAAAATCCATTCTAGTTAAGATTTGCATTATGAATCCAAGCCTGAAAGATACTGGCAGCCTCCTGAGGATCAGAGAAAATAAAATCTTCTGTATTTGATCCAAGGCACTATCTGACTCACTCTTCTGAGCCACATTCCACACTCATTCTACCCGGATTTATACAGCGAACATGAACAGAAAAACAACACTGAGGTTTAAGTTTCACTTTTGTACTGCTTAAAAGCTTTAAAAGTATCCGTTCTGATGATAAATACAAACAAAACATAGTTTTAATATACTGGTATCCTTAGCTCATTTTTATAAGTGTTTCTTAAATTGTTGAATATTTTTATAATGTTCTAATTAGATTTTTCCAAAAAAGACTAGATATTGTTACATTTTAAATGACTATTGTGCTATAAAATAGTTGTCAGAAAAATTATGCGCAAAAGCTTAATTATTCAATACCAATTTTTGGAATACACTATCATTAAGAGTACATAACCTTTAATACTTTAGAGAGAGATTTTCACATAAGAAGAGGTTACTCACTTTGTGCAATAACTGGAATTCTTTGACACTTGTCCCCTTGTGGGTGCTCCACTCCAGATGCGCCTGTGCACTACATCTTTGATCAGAGATTTTTGGAAGTTGTAGCCATTCAGCCAGACCATGCTTCCTCATGCCCCACACCAAGGCTATATGGAGCTGTGTGGGCAAACAACCCTCAGTTCCTTCTCCACTGCAAGGTCCCACAACGGCACCTCTGAAGCAGAGAGGAAGGAGGGTGAGTAGTGGAGCACCCACACGAGGGGATATCCCAAAGAGGTGCACCAGGTGAGTAACCTTTCCTTCTTCATGTATTGTCCCTGGGGGTGTTCCACTTCAGGTGACTCCCAAGCAGTACCTCCCTAAGAAGGTGGGAGGTTTGGAGCAACATGCAATGCAGAAGAGATAACTGCATTGCCTACAGCTGCATCTGATCTTGCCGTAGGCACCAGGGCATAAGAATTAGAAATGGTATCAACAGAGGACGAAGTTGCCTCTCTACTGACATCCGCAATCGGTAGGTCCTTAAATAAGGCTATAGAGGTAGATAGTGCTCTTGTAGAAAATTCTATTGCTCTTGAAGGGGGTTGGATGTGAGCTCTGTTGTAACAAGTCTTAATACAACCAGAGATCCATTTTGACAATCTCTGTTTTGAAATGATCAAACCCTTGTTTCTGTCCAAAATGGACACAAATACTCTAGTAGATTTTCTAAATGATTTGTTCCTGTCTAGGTAGAAGGCTAATGCCCTCCTAACATCTTGAGTATAGAATTTGTTTTTTGAGTAGTTCAATGAGGGTTTGGGAAGATAACCAGGAGATGAATGGTTTGATTAATGTGGAATTCTGAGGACACTTTAGGTAAGAATCTTGAATGAGCTTGTACCAAACTTTCTCTCTGATGAATACCATAAATGGGGGTGTCTGCCTTTAAAGCCCCAAATTCTCTTACTCTTTGGGCAAAACAGATCACTACCAGACAGGCTGTCTTCATAGTTAAATCAAATAATGACCACATACCTAGTGGCTGAAATAGATCCTTCATAAGGCAATTCAGGTCCCAGATACAAGTAGGGTCTCTGATTTGTGGGCAGATATTCAACAAACCTCTTAGGAATCTCGCTGTAGTTGGGTAAGTGAAGAGAGAAAAACACCCTATGGGTGTGTGAAAGGCTGTAATTGCCACTAAATGAACCCTAATGGAATTTACAGAAAGACCTGATGTCTTCAATTCCAAAAGGTAATCCAATACTGTAGGAAAAGAAGAGTGAGCTGGCAAAATCTGATGACTGTTACACCAAAGATAATATTGTTTCCATTTCTGGTGGTAAGTATTTCTTGTAGATGGTTTTCTACTATTAAATAAAATTTGTTGTACCTCTGAGGAACATGATCTCTCTATTTCTGAAAGCCACTGAGGACCTATGTTTGGAGCCTCAGAATCCGCAAGCAGGGGTGAAGTGTTTGACTGACACCTTGAGTCAGTAGATGAGGACTGATTAGTAGCTTCCATGAAGGACAAGCGCTAAGTCTGATTAGATATGGATACCAGACTTGTCTTGGCCATGTTGGTGCCATCAGTATGACTCTGATCCAACTTTGTTGAGACCCTTTAATAGTAACCATATCAGTGGATACGCACAGAGAAGGCCCTTCATCCAAGAGATGAGAAATGTGTGTCCTAGAGATAGGGGGGAGCAATACCTTTTGCATTTGCTGCTGTGGCACACAGATCAACTTCTGTGTACCCTAAGCTAAGAATATCATGTGGAGGATTCTGGAGTTTAGTTCTCATTTGTAATTTAGAAAGAAAAGTCTGCTGAGATCTTCTGCCATGGTGTTTTGAATACCTGGAAGATAAGAAGCTGAAATGAGGATGTGGCTGGTTATGCATCAGTTCCAGAGTTTTATCACGTTGGCACAGAGAGATGGGGAACCAGCTCCTCTCTGACAGTTATAATATATGCATGCCACATTATATGTAAGTGTAGGCAAGTATTTTGACCACTCTCAATTACAAAAGGTTTATGTGGAGAAGCTGCTCTTGTAGCAACCATTTGACTTGCATTTTGTGAGGTCCCAGATGTGCCCCTCAACCCAGAAGTAAAGTGTCTGATGTTATCACTATGGTAGGGGGAATCTGAATGAATGGAACACCTGCATATATCTTGGTCGGGTCCTTTCACCAGTTGTATTCCACCACATAGTAACTTGCCTAGACTGTATTTGCTTGGGTTGTAAACCACTCAGAGCCATGACTATAGACCTCAGAGATGTAACCTGGTATGCTGCACTACAAAGATTCAAGACATGTCCTAGAAGTTGAAGGCAATCTCTTCCTGTAATCTGAGGACTGCCTTGAGATGAGATTCACTAGTGCAAGAAATCTTTTGGGAAAAAGAGGTACACTGTGCTTATCACCGTATACAGGGGAGCTCTTCTGAAGTCTAAATGGAGTAGTAGAGTCAAAATGGATCTGAGGTTTATTTGAAGCTTGAGGATGTGAAACAGAGAACATGTGATCTTTACTGATCCAACACTTCCTGATATGACCTGCTCTTTACCAGCCAATCACCTAGATAGAGGAAAATTATTACACCCAAATGACATAGGTGGGCAGCAGCTTCTGTAAGAATCTTTGAGAACACACTTGGTACCAAAGATAGTCTGAAAGGAAGCACCCTGTATTGACTGTGTTCATTATTGATCGGAAACAAAGAAATCTCTTATGTGATGGGTGAATAGCGACATGAAAAGTGTGTGTGTCTTGTAGGTCAAGAGTCGCAAACCAATTTCCTAATTCTAATGAAGGAATTATTGCTGCAAGGGTCACCATCCTGAATTTTTGCTGTTTTACATATCTGAGATGTGAGATCTAAAATTGGTCTTTATTCTTCATTCTTTTTGGGTATCAGGAAGTACTTTGAATAGAATCCCCTTCCTCTATGTTGCACAGAAACTGGTTCTCTTGCTCCTAAACACTGAAGTGAGGCAACCTATTGTTCTACTAATTGATCATGAGAAGTGTCCCTAAAAAGAGGAATGAGAAGAGAGAATGGGTAGGAGAGACAGCTTTGAAATGGATAGTATAACCAGATGTTATGGTTTCTAAAACCTATTTTTTCAATGTTATATGCTCCCATGCAACCTGAAAATGAAAGAGGTGGTATCTAAAAAGAGGGCAGGGGGTAAGATGCTGCAGCTGTTATATCCGATTGAATGGATAGTTGAGATTCTCCACTAAGTCATTAAAATTGTAGCTTGAAGAACCTGGATGGTTGGGAAGATATACTTGTAGCTGATGGAGATTTCTTTTTTGAATATCTTGGTCTCTTGGCTGGGGGATTGGCGGGTCTATAAAAAGTCCTCAAAGAGCTTGTGAATGCCAAAGGGGAGGTCTTCAGTGGTACTCTGAGTCTCTCTTGGAAAGGCTGACATCTGCAGCCAAGATGTCTTTCTCAAGGATATAGTCTCGTGGATATAGTCTGTCCTGCAATATCTGACACATCTAAGGAGGCCTGGAGTGATGTCTTTGCTAGAAGGTGACCCTCTTGAATAGTGGCTTTAAACTAGTGACGATGTGCCTCTGGCAGATGCTCAAGAAAGGAATTAAATTTGTTATAATATAAATAGTTATGTTTGGCCATGAATGCCTGATGGTTCACTATGCTAAACTGAAGTATGGCTGAAGCATAGGATTTGTGGCCAAGAAGGTAGAGCCTCTTATGGTTCTTAGTGTATGGGGTGGATTTTGAGCAACGTTGCCTATCTCATTCATTAATGGCCACCATTACTAGGGAGTTCAGGGCTTAGTGAGAATAGAAACTCCAGTTTCCTGGCCAGAACACCATACCTTTTATCCACCCTTTCGCAGTACATGGGGTTGTAGCTGGGGTTTGCCAAACAATCTTAGAGGACTCCATAAGTCTTTTGAACCTCCTCTAAGGGAATCTGAAGCATGTCAGGAATTCACATCACCAGTACCTGAAACTATCTGAAGTCATCTGCCATAGAAGGTGTTGGATGCATGACAGATTAATTCATAAGAGGTGTCACCTCCTTATCTGCCCTTGCTTCTTGCTCCTCAAATGTCTCTTCCTCTGGCATAAGTAGTGGTAAAAGGGGTTGTGGAGAATGGGCCCTTCTCTGTTCCCTCTGGTGGTGTGAAGACCTCTTAGCAAATTATTGGCAATAAAATGCTCAAAGATCCCAGCAAGGCCACTGGGGAAGGAGAGAGGGGAAGGCATCTACAGAGGCATCCACCTGTGTTCCTGCCATGTGGGTGACACTTTGAGATTTCTTCCTGTAAAACACCAGTGTACGAGGGAGAACTGTGTGCCTAGAATAGACAGAGGAATGCTGCACCAAAATCTGAGAATCTGAAAAGTCTTCTTCCACATATTCTTGGGAGAGTAAAGCTGTTCAGCTTTCAAAGTACGAGGGCGAATATGGTTCTTTAGATGACAAAGTGGTTGGTGACAGAAAGGATACTGATGCTGACAAACCCCCAGCACTCATTAATAGGGGGAGACTCTGGCTTCAAAGAGACTGTCAGATCCTTAGAGTACCTGAACTCTTGAGGGTATGCATGGTAACAAAGACTGTGCCAGGAGAGGACCTGTGGAGGATGGTGCTGACTGAAACCTATCACCTGACATGGGGTTGAGTCAGCTCTGATTCCCTTGATACCATAGGAGGTCTAGCTGTCTTCGTTACTGGTGACATTTGTAATATCAGTACTGAGTGTTGTTCAGGGATGGGCTTATAACTCTTTTCAACCATGTGTCTGCCAGTCTGAGTCTGGATACCCGAACTTGGAGCTCAGTCTGCCTTACACTAACATTTCTTCTTTGTCTTTGAAGTACTGGCATTACTCGCAGACTGCATTGAACTCTCCTGGGACCTGAGATCTCCAAGGCCTTCTTGTGTGCTGGTGACTGAGATCTTCTTGGAGATTTATTCCTTACATCTCCTTATATTTAGAGACAGAAGCAGATGAGAACTTAGGTACCACAGCTGTAATCAGTGCTAGTACTGCCTACCTCTCTAGGAGTCTCCAGTGACCGAGATCTTAATGTGGATGGAGCACTAGTGGTACTGGGAGGTCTATATACAGAGGTGGTTCTCTGCCCCTGGATTTAAAGCTTGTTCCATTACTAAGAGTTTAAATTTGATCTCCCTGTACTTCTGGGATCTACCCTTGAAGGATGTACAGAACTTGCCTTTCCTGGGGATCTGAGTATCACCCAAATAGCAGAGACACTAGGAAAGCCCGCCACTGACTGGAACAGCCCCATGACAGGAGAGCCGGCGTGCCCAACCAAATCGCAGGAAGCTCGGTGTTCCCAACCAAAATATTGAAGAAAACAACCCCAAGAAGGGAAAGTAACTATAAACTATCTAAGTAAATGCTAAATATTAGTGAAGAGATACATGTTGTAGACTCTGTCTCAGGCTGAAGGTGGTTTGCCTATGTAGCCCACATAACCTAGGAGAGGGATATGAGGATGCATGCACAGGATGAACGATTCCACGACCAAAAATCTCCAATCAAAGATGCAGGGTGGAGATGCACCTGAAGTGGACATTTACAGGGATATTGCTCAAAGAAGAACACAGTCCATATTAATTTTAAAAAAAACGTGCTTAGCGTGACTACAGAGAATTTTATCTAACCATAGTATACTCAAAATAAAAGCAAATACGTAAGACATGATAAGTATAACAATAAAATACACTGTAGAGGGACTTGCTATGATAGCTCTTCAAACAAAGGACAGAAGAGGAGGATTTGTTTAAAAAAAGAGAGACAAACATAACAGCTGGAGGAAGGATTGCCATGTTTAAAATAGAAGAGATTTATTTCAAATCAAAAATGCCATTTTAACAAAAACATACTTTAATCCGGGCTTAAAGGCATATTTTAAGGATAAGCAGGCCTGCAAATCATGATACACGTGAAAGCAAAAGGTACAGAATTTAGAAATAAAAAGGGCTCATTTATTTCTTGTACTGAATTACTAGGAGATGGTGATATCTGCAAATTGGTTTTAAGGTCCAATAACAAGATAAAAAATAGGCCACAGATGTTAGAGGGAGAGAAGTGTGTAAAATCAACTGGAATAGGTGAAGCGGTTATAGAAGCTATCAACATTATTTTAAAGAATGAAGAGGTATGAGGTTGATGAGCAGGTCATAGACATACCCCACATACAATGTGAGTGAAATTCACTACGCTGTTGCACAACCAGAGTAATAAGGCTTTCTGTGGGGATCTCCATAGAAACTGGAATTCACTTTCCCAATCTGCAAGGCAACAGGGCCGTCACTCAGATCCTCTTAGGCTAATGGTCCAGAATCCACATGACAGAAGAGCAGCAGGTGCTGCTTCACATTCTCTATCCAGTGATTTTGAACCAGCTGGATGTTGTTGACCCAGCCTGCCTCAAGCACCCATATACACAGAATTATTTGAAGCTTATGCAGAGACTCTATACCAGAGGTCCCCAATGAGGGGTGGGCCACCCTAAGGGGTACAGAGGAACATTTGGGAGGTTTGCAGCTGGGGCCCAGGCCAGCCCCCACGGGGGTGGGGAGGGAGAGCCAAATGGCTCCGGTCCTGGTCCCAGCTGCCAGCCCCACTCCCGGCCCTGCGCCCAGGGATCTGGCTCTAGGCTCCGCCCCCAGCTATGGCCCAAGCCTCGGCCCCCTTATCCCTGTCCGTGTCCCCCCTCCCAGAGCTGGGGCCCTGGTCCTAGCCCCGGCTCCATGGGACAGGAAGGCGTGGACGAGGGAAAGGGGGCGCATGAGGTAAAAAGTTTGGGGATCACTTGGCTTTACACAATGCACTGGTGATATAGAGACACAGCTGCACATGTACTCTGCCATCACCCCCCACTCCTGAATTTCACCTAAGGTTAGTAAATTCAGCTTGGGGCCTAATCACCTGAATTGAGGCCCCAATGGAGGGCATTGTCCCCTTGCCCCAGGAATTTGTGAAAAATCTTCTACTGGGTCCAGAATATTTCTTGTGTGGAGAGGAAGAAAAGGGCAGGACCAGGAAACACACCTCCCACCAACTGTGTAGCAATATGCAAAAAATTTAAGGAGCATCAACAGGGTGACAAACCAACCCCAGTTCATATATCACATACATAGGCAAATGAATGGTAGACTTTGTACTGCAATTCATAGCAGATGCAAAAATGCAAGTACAATTATTGCAGGACCAGAACTGCAATGACAAAAATACTCAGTTCTGATGGCCCATATAGTGTATGTATATTTTAGTGGCACCCTCTTGTCTTTTCTGCTTCAATATGAAACTCCTCCTACTTGCCTTTAAAATGATAATGAACAGTTTCCTCACTTACATCTCAGCCCTTGTTTTCTCCCCTGTCCTTCTCACAAGTAAATATGTCCACCCCCAACACACACAGCTCAAAATTTTATCTCATCATGTATTCTGTGTACACATCCTTTTTTTCTTTTCTTCTTTAAGTTTCTCTGTAGGATATCAGTAAGTGAAATACCTTAACACATCAGAAAGTTAATACAATGAAAAACAATGTGTCTGTACACACATAGACTTTAGTTACAGAAAATAAAAAATAAAAAAATATAAGGGATATAAATCCTCATGCTTCAGAATGTAGCCCCATCAGGTAGTGGCAGGCTTTAAAAGAAACTTTCCCTACAGGCAGGTCATTCTACAATTGTCCTTTATGTGATTTATTGTACTTTCCCCTGGCTATTGGCAGAGAGAGGATACTGAATTAGATGAATCATTCATTTGACCTGGTATATACAGTATTTTTTATGTTCCTATATGAAAAAGAACTAATTTGGGTAGAGAAGATGGACAAAACAAGAGCAAAAATGAAATGGAGGGTTTAAAATAATTTGCTTTAGCATTCATTTATGTGTCAGAGGATTTGAACTACCTCCTTCACAGTCAACCAGACAACTTTTACTGAGGGGATGGGGAAGAAACCTAAGGCTTTCCAAAATGAGGGCTGTTTTCCATTGAGTTCCAGATTTGGAAAGAGACAAATACATTATGAGGGATGAGAAGCAACATTTTCAAGTCTAACTGACAGAAAAGATGACTCAAGGTTGTGAAGAGCCAGTCGGGTGAAAATGACAAATTTGATTGTCAGTAGAAAAAAATATATTTAAGGCTATGAAACAAACTGGCAAAAGGCAGGAAATTCAGTGAAGGTTGACACTGTACAACTTATCTCATTGTAACTCACACCTGACAACTTTAGGACCTAAAACAGATTGAATGGGGCGAATTAAGGAAATACTTCCACCCCAAACATCTGAATGTCTTGCTTTTTGTCAATTTACATCACAATCATACTATGTAAATTACATTTTAAAAATTTAATTTCCTTTAACATATTTTGTAGAAAGTTAAAATTGTGTTTTATTTACAGTCACTGAAATATTGATCTCCTAAGTTTAGTCATCTCCTGGCAAATACAAGAGCTGAGCTAGCATACTCCAGAAAGGAACACAAAGCAGACTATGGTCATCCCATTTGTGAGGTCTGGCAACCTTTGCAGAACCTGAGCCAAGTTTCATGCTAACCGGGCACAGGTTCAAGGCCATGGGCTCCTCTTCACGGGATCCCACTTCACAACAAGAAGGCCTACCAGATCTCCCACTTGCTTGTGCCTTTCAGTGCCTCTATCCATTTCTCTCACTTACTGATGTTTCAGGGGGTGGCCAGCTAAATCCCTTTCTCCTGCTTGTACTTTCAGGGGGAAGAATATGGGTCCCTTCATCGCACCGCTTCTCTGACTCCAGGAAGCACCTGCCTAAGGTTTCCCTAGTTACTGCATTGTCCATTCTGTAGCCTTATCTATAGTTTTCACAATGTCATTAGCAACATTAGAAGCCCTAGTGTAGACAGCTTGCTGGCTGCCAACACCATTTTCAGCACTCTGCCATCTAACCCTGCTGGCAGCAAATCTAGCAGACATGGAGCTAAGAATGGTGTCGGCAGCCAGCAGGCTGTCTAGGGCTCCCAATGGCTGCAAAGTTGGGAAAGGCCCCAAACAAAGATGTGCAGTGGCAGCCATAGAAGATACAGGAGTCTTTGCTACCCAGAGATGATGAAAACGGGTGTTAATTGGGAAACAAAGAGAACTGGGAAAGAGATATAGTCGTGAAAGGGTTTCAGGTCACTCAACCTCCCCAAGAGCTAATAAAAGGTAAAGTGAGATGAGGATTAAGCAGTCTTTTGGGTTCATTCTAACTCTCAAACTTCAAATTAAAATTCGGAGTGAGAACTCCAGCAAAGCAAGGCTGAAAAGAATAGTTACAGAAACCTCTGTGAATTATCACCACTGCTTAATTACTTAAGTACTAAGGCCTGGATCCATAACAGGCTTTGCAAATGGGATCCATGTGGGGCATGTGTGGGGAAGATCAATCCCTCCTTCCATTCCCAAGTAAAAGATGTGCCATGGCTCCTATTATAGCTAATAGGAATCATAGAATCATAGAATATCAGGGTTGGAAGGGACCTCAGGAGGTCATCTAGTCCAACCCCCTGCTCAAAGCAGGACCAATCCCGAACTAAATCATCCCAGACAGGGCTTTGTCAAGCCTGACCTTAAAAACTTCTAAGGAAGGAGATTCCACCACCTCCCTAGGTAACGCATTCCAGTGTTTCACCACCCTCCTAGTGAAAAAGTTTTTCCTAATATTCAACCTAAACCTCCCCCACTGCAACTTGAGACCATTACTCCTTGTTCTGTCATCTGCTACCACTGAGAACAGTCTAGATCCATCCTCTTTGGAACCCCCTTTCAGATAGTTGAAAGCAGCTATCAAATCCCCCCTCATTCTTCTCTTCCGCAGACTAAACAATCCCAGTTCCCTCAGCCTCTCCTCATAAGTCATGTATTCCAGTCCCCTAATCATTTTTATTGCCCTCCGCTGGACATTTTCCAATTTTTCCACAACCTTCTTGTAGTATGGGGCCCAAAACTGGACACAGTACTCCAGATGAGGCCTCACCAATGTCAAATAGAGGGGAACGATCACGTCCCTCGATCTGCTGGCAATGCCCCTACTTGTACAGCCCAAAATGCCATTGGCCTTCTTGGCAACAACGGCACACTGTTGACTCATATTCAGCTTCTCGTCCATTGTAACCCCTAGGTCCTTTTCTGCAGAACTGCTGCCTAGCCATTCGGTCCCTAGTCTGTAGCGGTGCATGTGATTCTTCAGTTCTAAGTGCAGGACTCTGCACTTGTCCTTGTTGAACCTCATCAGATTTCTTTTGGCCCAATCCTCTAATTTGTCTAGGTCCCTCTGTATCCTATCCCTACCCTCCAGCGTATCTACCTCTCCTCCCAGTTTAGTGTCATTTGCAAACTTGCTGAGGGTGAAATCCACACCATCCTCCAGATCATTTATGAAGATATTGAACAAAACCGGCCTGAGGACCGACCCTTGGGGCACTCCACTTGATACCAGCTGCTAACTAGACATGGGGCCATTGATCACTACCAGTTGAGCCCGACAATCTAGCCAACTTTCTATCCACCTTATAGTCCATTCATTCAGCCCATACTTCTTTAACTTTCTCGCACTGTGGGAGACCGTGTCAAAAGCTTTGCTAAAATCAAGGAACAACACGTCCACTGCTTTCCCCTCATCCACAGAGCCAGTTATCTTGACATAGAAGGCAATTAGATTAGTCAGGTATGACTTGCCCTTGGTGAATCCATGCTTACTGTTCCTGATCACTTTCCTCTCCTCTAAGTGTTTCAGAATTGATTCCTTCAGGACCTGCTCCATGATTTTTCCAGGGACTGTGGTGAGGCTGACTGGCCTGTAGTTCCCAGGATCCTCCTTCTTCCCTTTTTTAAAGATGGGCACTACATTAGGATGTAGTAGGACCCACATTATCTTTGTGGAAGGTTAACAAAATGATCCATTTAACTTCATTTTCACTGGCCAAACCCCTTACTGAGGCACAGAGCAACACTCTGTAGTGCATAGAAAGTTTCTCTGTGTGGCATCTTCAGACTGTTTCTACTCTCATCAGTGGAATCATCACAGTCCTGTTTCTTGTCGGCCTCTCTGTACCCATGAGAGGGAAGAAGGTAAGGCAGGATTCAGCCCTTATAAGCAATTTTTATAACAATGCCCTCACATACTGAAACTGTTTGCTTTCAATGTTTTGATATTTTTAATACTGATATTTCAGCTGCCAAAGTGATCTAAAAAACATTATAAACCACTGGTTCCCCACAGCTGTTTTAGAAATAAAACTTATTTTTCTAAAACATATGCGCATAAACTGATTAAGCTCAATTTTTTCCACTCCTATTATTTTAAATAGATATAAACTTGCAGAAGAAAACAACATTCCTCATCTGAGACTCTGCACATCAAGTTTTAGCCCAGTGAATATTTTCTGCTAGGTTATAAATCTAGAATATTAGAAAGAAACCATAGCTCAATTACAGTATATCAAATGTGTATGCCTCACTATACAATATCTCAAGGAATAGGAGAAAGGATCCCACATGGGGAGAAATAATAGATAAATGAACAAGATGATGTCTAAGAAATCGTATTTAGAGGGTCATACTGTGGAGGCTTTTCAAGAAGCTCAGATGGCTCTTTGTAAGAATGTTAATTCATAGAGATTATTACTGATCTAATTTGTAGTCACATACAGTTGAGAATGCCATGTTGGGTTAACCCTTTTTTCTAACTTCTACCACAACTTATGAAGATAACTTTTAATAAATAATTGTGATGCTTTGAGGGTTCACCGAGACCAGTAAGGGGTTTTGTCACTGGCCTGGGGCACGGGTTTGGTGTGCGGGAGGGGGTGAGGGCTCCGGCTGGGGGCGTGGGCTCTGGGGTGGGGCCGGAGATGAGGGCTTTGGGACTGCAGGGGTTCAGGGGGTTCCAGGCTGGAGGTGGGGCAGAGGGGTTCAGGGTGTGGGAGGGGGCTCTGGGCTGGGGCAGGGGGTTGGGGTGCAGGGTGGGGTGAGGGCTCCATCTGGGGGTGCGGGCTCTGGACTGGGGTTGGGGCAGAGGGGTTCAGGGTGTGGGAGGGGGCTCTGGGCTGGGGCAGGGGGTTGGGGTGCAGGACGGGGTGAGGGCTCCATCTGGGGGGTGCAGGCTCTGGGGTGGGGCTGGGGATGAGGGGTTTGGGGTGCAAGAGGGGGCTTCAGGCTGGGGGATGGGGCAGAAGGGTTCAGGGTGTGGGAGGGGGCTCTGGGCTGGGACAGGGGGTTGGGTGCGGGGGGGGGTGAGGGCTCCATCTAAGGGTGCCAGGCTCTGGGGCCAGATATGAGGGTTTTGGGGTGCAGGGGGGATATGGGTTGGGGGGGAGTCAGGGCTGGGGCAGGGGGTTGGGGCATCTTCTTACCTCTGGCGGCTCCCAGTCAGCAGCACAGCGGGGGAGCTAAGGCAGCCTTCCTACCTGTCCTGACTCCGTGCTTCACCCCAGAAGTGGCCAGCAGGTCTACTCCTAGGTGGAGGCATGGCAGGCAGCTCTGTGCACTGCTCTCACCCACAGGGCCAGGCACCACCCCCGCAGCTCCCATTGGCCATGGTTCCCAGCCAATGGAAGTGTGAAGCCGGTGCTCGGGGTGGGGGCAGAGTGCAGAGCCCCATGCCCCACCCCTCACCTAGGAGCTGGATCTGCTGGCTACTTCCGGGGCGCAGCACAGAGCCAGGACAGGTAGGGACTAGCCTGCCTTAGATCCGCAGCACCGAAGACAGGACTCTTAACAGCCTGGTCGGCAGTGCTGACTGGAGCTGCCAGGGTCCCTTTTTGACCAGGTGTTCGGTCAAAAACCGGACACCTGGTCACCCAAGTTTGCAGGGTGACCCCCATCAGTCTCTCCAGTCCTGAATATCCCCAAAACCATCTCCCCTGTTGTGTCAAAACCCTCTCGTTAGACCCTCACAAAAGTTATCACATTTGCTGCCTCCAAAGAGTACACACCAGCCTACTAGATAAGCTAAGGAATCTACCCTCTCGTATAATATACAGCACTGAAATGGTTTTGTAAAAGTAAAACAAGATTATTAATAGAACCTAGATTTAAGTGATACCAAGTAGAAGGAATAGGGATAGAAACGGTTGAAACAGCAAAAAAAAGTACAATTGCACTTCTAAGACTAAAATCTACCTAACAACCTAGAGTCTTTTGTTCAAAGTAGTTTTCTAACCACAGTCATTCTTTCAGCATTGAAGTCTTTAGCCAGGATCCAACACAGAGCCCAAAGCACTTGGTTTCTTTGTCTCCTAGGGGGAGGAGGAGAAAATGATTTTTTGCCTCTGTTTATATCTTCCCAAAGTTCATTGATATGGTTTCAAGAGGCAAGGTGGCTTTCCGGGGGTACAATCTCCATCCCCCTGGAGATTGTTAAGTGGTCATCTTCCCTCACTTGCTTGCCTGATGGCTTTGTTTACTTTGCATATATATGTGCTTTTCATTGTCCTAGGTAACAACTTGCTTAATTTACACTGGATACACAATCAAGCCTGTGAAAAAAACAACCCTTTGTCTAGGACAGGCTGTGCTTACGCATTGTGGAATATGTTTCCAGGACACATCTATAAGTCTTTATACACCACTCGTACATACATAATTTAATGATATTAACGACCAGCATGTTACTAGTTTGCATATGACATTTTACACAACACCTTTTAGATACAGATGGTAACAACAATGAGTTGGGGCAATGAGTGTGGCAGAACTGATGAGAATTATGGTATGGTGTGCCCTCTCTCAGTTGGCACTGAGGGGCTCCCTGGGTCACAATAATATTGTATATATGAACCAAAATCCTGAAGTCCTTACATAGGGAAAACTTACTTTGACAGTAATTAGAGATTTTATCTGAGTAGTGACTGCAGGATTTTGCTGAATATATATGTTACTACATAGCATGTTCATTCACTATGCGTAGTCCTATTACTTATTTGTTATGTTATAGTGCAACTTATGCACTTGCCACTAATATATTTGACATTCATTTAGCTCCCTTTTTCCTCAAGGATCTCACAGAGTTTAAAATTAATCTTTTTTTGCTATGTTAAAAGCTGACCACTGACCTGTTTTCTTGTGCTTAGCCAGTTTCTAATCCAGGACAGTACTTCAACTCTCACCTCATGTCTACCATGACTACCTAGTTTCCTGAACAACCCCTTGAGAGGGACGTTGTCAAAGGCTTTCAGAAAGTCCAAATAAATGATACCCACAGTTTCTCTTTTTATCCACTATATTTTGGCACTTTCTAAGAATTTTAGTACACTGGTGGGTCATGATTTTCATTTTCTGAAGTAGTGTTAGTTTTCCCCCCTTTCGTATGGCATCAAGTTAGTAATTATAATTTCAACCAGTTTACTTGATACTAAAGTAAGGCTCACATCTAAAAATACTGTACAAAATCCTGGAATTAACATGGCATCAAATCTTTTATGAGTTACTAAATGTATTATTGCTATTAATAAACTTTTCAATAATATTGTTGTATTATTTTATAGCAAGATTTGTATTGCTGTAGCACATTACTAATATGCTGCATGTTATACGTACAAGAGCTGGTCCCTGCCCAAAATAATTTATAATGTGACAGGGTCAGGCCAGATGGCTACAGGAGAGTGCCAGGATAAGCAGGTCCCTTTTCCCTTGGTACCTGAACAGGGGTTACTCTAAGTTAATTAGGACACCTGGGGCCAATCAAGGGCCTGCCAGAACCAGTTAAAAACCTCCCCTCCAGCCAGAGAGGGGCATGCGATAGGAGCTGAGGGAGGAAGGCTAGCTACTGGAGAGCTGGGCAGTACAGATGCTGACAAGCATTAGGCGAGAAGCCATGCAGGTATAGAGGTGAAGGGCAGGAGAATCCCTGCCCAACAGGGCGGAAAGCCCTTCCGGGCCCCAGGGGTCTGAGATCCCACCAGAGGGGAGAGATTGAACAAGGTATCTGGTCTGTTGCCACTATGCCTGGAGGGACTACCAGAGACTGAGAGGCTCCCCTCCCCTCCCCCACGTCAGGAAGGTCGGGAGAAACCCTGCTCCAACAGGGTGCGGACAGTAAACCCAGGGGCATGGGAAAAACCCTGAGGGAAAAGATGAATACCCCAGCCTGCCGCTAAACAGAAGCACGAGACCCACCGAGGCGGAGAGGAAGCTCCGACACAATAATCTAAATATATAAAACAAAGGGTTGCTCATTTGTCTTTTCTGTTGACAGGACATGATGTGTAAACATTGCTATCTGAATGACTTAATAAATCCTATGTTAGCTCCACATGTATTTCTTTTTTGGGGTGATAAGGGAGACAAAGTGCAGACGTGGGGTGAGGAGAAGAGACAGGAGTGGAGTACTTCATAGGAAACATCAAAGATGGGAAGGGACAGCTGGACTGGGAGGTAGGAGAGAACAGAGAGAGGAGCAGGGGAAAAGAAGACTGAAATATTGTCAAATCTAATGATTCAAAATGAATGAGTCAGGTCACCCACACAAAACATAAAACTGGATTTAAGAAAAATCATTTTTTTTAAAAATTGCTGTTCTTTGTATTTGCCTCCTGGTTCATGCACCTTTAGAGGATTACATTTTCATGATTTTCTCTGCAACCACAAGGACCCGATACATTTTTTAAAAATGAAAGCTCAGATTCTTCTCTAAACCACCTATAAATGACGCCAGGTACTGGTGTTTTAAGAAAAACACCAAATAGCTCAAAACTTGTGATAAAACTGCATGCATACTGAGCATGGAAAGATGCATAGAAGTCAGGGAGATTGTACCTAGTGAAGAAGAGCTTATTTAGAGAGGAAGTAGGAGGGGCTGAAGCAAACACCAATGAGCAGGCGGTTTGAACCCACTTAAGAATGGGGAGTTTGATGACTTAATCAGTGTCCAGAGGATCTGAATGCATGAGGGGGTGGTGAAGGAAGGGTTACCAGGACTGGGGGTTGCCACCCTTCACCAAACACATGCCTTAGAATAGGGGGTGGGCAAACTTTTTGGCCTGAGGGCCACATCTGGGTATGGAAATTGTATGGAGGGCCATGAATGCTCACGAAATTGGGAGTTGCGGTCCAGGAGGGGTGAGGGTGCCAGCTGGGCATGTGAGCTCTGGAGTGGGGCCAGAAATGAGAAGTTCAGGGTGCGGGAGGGGGCTCTGGGCTGGGGCAAGGGGTTGGGATGCGGGAGGGGCTGAGGGCTCCAGCTGGCAGTGCGGGCTCTGGGGTGAGGCCATGGATGAAGGGTTTGGAGGGGAGGGGGCTATGGGCTGGGGGTGGAGCAAAGAGGTTTGGCATATGGGAGGGAGCTCTGGACTGAGGCAGGGGGCTGGGGTGTGTAGGGGGGGTACAGGCTCTGGCTTGGTGGCGGGGGTTCCAGGGTGGGGCCAGTAATGAGGGGTTCAGGGTGTGGGAGGCGGCTCTAGGCTAGGGCAGGAGATTGGTTGCAAGGGCTCTTGGCTGGGGCTGAGGGGTTTGGAGTGTCAGAGAGGGCTCCGGGCTAGGGCAGAGGTGTGGGAGGCAGGGGGAGGACTCCAGCTGGGGGTGTGGGCTCTGGGGTGCAGGAGGTGCTCCAGGCTGGGACCAAGGGGTTCGAAGTGCAGGAGGGGGATCAGGGCTGGGTCAGGCGGTTGGGGCACGGGAGGAGGTCGGGGTCGAGGCTCCAGGCGACACTTATCTCAAATGATTTCTGGCCAATGGGAGCTGCAGAGCTGGCGCTTGGGGGTGGGGGCAGTGTGTGGAGTCCGCTGCCTGCTCCTACACGTAGGAGCTGCAGAGGGGACATGCTGCTGCTTCCGGGAGCCATGCAGAGTGGGGCAAGCTCCCAACCCTGCTCCCCAGCGGGAGCTCGAGGGCCGGATTAAAAGGTCTGATGGGCTGGACATGGCCCACGGGCCACAGTTTGCCCACCCCTGCCTTAGAAGATGTTGCTGGAATATGCTGGGCTAGTATCTGGAAGTGAGGCTGGGTTCTACCTGGGAATTTCATCATCATCTCGGCTCTACATGGTTGAGGAGGAGGGGTGGGCCCTGCTTTAAGTTCTGAGAAAAAAAATTTTGGTACAGCAGTAATTAGTCAATGATTTAATTAGCCATTTTGGAATTTTAGAAGAACCTCTCAACATCTGTTTTATACACTGCGGTGATACGTAGCCTGAATCAAAAAATCACATGGTTTTCTTCGGAGTCCCACATGTAGCTTTCACGAGACAGGCATCTGATCAACATCTGGCAAACGGACCAGTAGTGTGGCAGCCATTCAGGTCTCCTTTCTCCTTCAGAGCAACAAGGAAACACAAAAAGGTGCTCCATAGATAGAGTAGGAAATCTTTTCAATCATTGTTACAGCACACTAGTGGAACAGCACTGGGAAGCTTGCCCTACCGCTGCCAAAACTGCATGTGTGATTAAGCAGAGGATTTCGTATTCCAGAGCTGTCAATCTGGTACCTTTCATGAGAACGGTTTTTTTGTTTGTTTGTTTTGTTTTGTTTTTAAGTTTAAAGTATACTGCAGTGCTGCAACTACTCATCCTAAATGTGCTACTTCTAATGAAAAAAGACAATCTGGTGGAAGAAAAACAGTTTTATGATCAAACTTGGGAGGTGAGGAGATTATTTCTACATGCTGAATTTGTGCTCTTCCAGAGGGGAATGAAGAGCTTCTCTTTTTTGTGCTTGATGAGTTCACCAAATACATTTATATTTAGCAGATTGAGTACGAAAATATTAATCTAACAAGATCTTAGAAGTCTATTTAATTGCGTTTTTCCATTTGTTACTACAAGAATGAATGAGGTTTCACAGTATAGGAATACAATTACAGAATTTAGCAGCAGATTTTAATTCTGTACTGCCCATTATAAGTATTAAGTTTTCAGAAAACTGGAGTTACTTGGGTACACAGAACAAAAAATACAGGCACATTGGTTTGTGGATCTCTAAGTTTACTGACTTGGCAATGAGGTTAATAGATTCCAATGACAACATTATTGGCTAGGGATAGACTTTTCTCAGGTTGCTGATAACACCACACATTAGCCATAACATTTGGTGAGCCTTAGAAAGCAAAGCAGCCAGAACAAAAAGTATTGAGGGCATGATATCCATGATCAGTTGGACCAAAAATGCCATCACCATGACATTAGATACAGTGGGCCAAACTATGCTTTCACATACAGCAGTGTCACTGGATGAAATTTCTCCAAGTTTACACCTGAGTGCAGAATATGGCCAGTGGGACCGACCCTACTCCCAAAGGCAGTGGAATTTTCATTGTTCGTTCTACTGGGACCAGGATCAGGAGAATAGGATGGATTTTTTTCCAATTGACTGGTCAACAGAAACCTCATGGCAATTAATGCAGCCAAGAGTCATCCAAGGAGAGAGAGATGTCTATGCTTTCTTGTGGACAAGTTTGTTTCCATTAAATTTTGCTTCCATAACAGTCATCCATGTCCATTGTGTGAATCTTTTCATTAAGGGGCCAGAGGGTGGGGGCGGGGGGAGAGAAGAAGCAGCTTCTGTAGCCTGGAAGATTTTACTGGGATGCACACCATAGGATTTATAGCCAAGACTTGTGACCTTCACAACATGCAGAGGCGTGTTTGATATGGAAAGCTGCAATTTTTTTTTCCAGAACAGTAAAGTCCTTAGGGATGAGTTTACACCCCAGCTGACAACTAAAGTGCTGAATCTTGTATTGAAATGGCAGAGAGAAAGTGTTAAGTAAAAACTAAAACAGAAACTGTTTCAAGTACACTGCCAAGCTAATGGGTGCTCCAGTGGCACAAAAAAACTAGAGATAGCCTTAATGGTCTGGGGGAATCTATGCATAGCTGGGTCTAAGCCAGCCACTTCCTGGTCCCCTGCCCCATGTATATGGGCAGATATCCACTTAGTATCTTCTCTCTATTGTGAGAACATTGCTCCATTTAAAAAAAAGATGTGTTTGCTATTGTTCCCTCCTCCCCCAAACTTTTATAGGGGTCAAGAGATCTCAATCGGGACCAAACAGACAGATTTCTTACTTCTTCAAATTCAAATGGAACCCAATTCCTCAACCATTTCTCATGCTGAGCATTATTCACGTGAGTAGTACCATTAACATAAACTGGACTACTTGTATGAGTAAGCTCTACTCAAAGTAAAGGTTGCAAATTGAGTCCATGGCGTACAATATTCTGAATATATATTGAGAGAGCTCAGCATACATATAATGCAGTGTCTATTATTTTATAGCCATTAGCTGTTATCCAGTAGAAACAAACTGAATTGTTTTGGTAAATATTTCACTTTAAGTCAAAATCTGGTAAACAATAGAATGTGGTGTGCCTCTCAACTGCCCTTTAATCAATGTTAGATAAAGAGTTTGTGTTGCTACAACTTAATTCTGACACTTATAACTGGTTTTATTTGCTTCCTTGCCAACCTCTTATACCATGTCAACATGACTTCAATGTGACATCAGCCAGAACACAGGTCAATTAGCAGACCTAAAAAGTGGTTGTTGCAGGTGTAACAGTGAATAAGGGAAGTCAATTCTGTTCAGGTTCCTTTAGCATTCCCCAACCTTGATATTTAAGTGCCATCAGAGAACAGCTGCAGAGCGTCATAACAAACAGTACCATAAAAAACCCATATAGTTAATCTGCAGTGAATTAGAGAATTCTTGGGACCAAATTCTGAAAATGTTCATAGTAATTAAAAAAATAGAATTAAAGAAAATGTAAAATGCATGGAAGTTACATACTTTGTTGTTTGAAAAATGTACTAATAATTAAAGCATATTTTCAGCCCAACAGCTAAAAAATGGCAATTTCATTTCATGGGGCCATTGACTACCCATGGAGTAAAGTACTAAATGTAGGTAAGGCTGGCAGAATCTGGACCATTATAACTTGCTGAGTGAGAAGCTATGGATGTTTTTTTTCTCCCCATGAGATTCGTCCTCCCTTCCTTATACAAGCAAACTGATGGTTTCATCTTGAAAGTGTTCTGTGTAAGCAGAACTGCCACTTAAAAGTCAATGGGTGTTTTCTGTGCATGTGCTTGTAGGACTGCAGCCCTGCTGTAGAAATCATTACATGAAAAATATTTTAAGTGCATGTTTCTTTTTATTTAATCGTCTTGCTCTGTATTTTTGTCATCCTGGGTGAACAGCCAGGAATAGATGATGGAAAAAATCCTGTGCATTTATAAGAAAAAGTTTGAAAACTGGTAATACTGTGATTCCTCGGTCTTCATATACAAACCACCACATTACATTTTATTTTGGAAACAGGTTTTATTTTCTGCCATATGTAGCAGAGGAAATTAGATTTTTCCTTTTAATGTCAGGTTATAGGTTGCAGACCTATTTCCTATTAAAAATTGGCTTTTGACTCATTTTGTCATCTTCTCAAAATGGACTTAGTGCTTATGAAATCTGCTTCTCACAGAACAGGCAGAGTTCCTCTCTGGCCAGAGTGGAGTTCATTCTCTCTCCATCTTTACTTCAATCCTTTGCCTTTCTGCAGAAACTGCCAATTAGGGCACCCATTAGTGCCAGCTGTGGTTTTGAAATAAGAAATCTTGATGCTTAATTATGAGCACTTAAATGCCATGCTCCCTTATTAACCATTTCAATGCAGAACTACATAGGAGAAACATCCAGTTAATGCACTGTCTCCGATGTTCTATGGGAATAAAGTTACAAATGCTGGAGATTAAAAGAGCTACATACACTATAAAATATTGTTTTTGATTATTCAGATAGGCCCCAGTTCAGCACAGCAGCTAGCATGTGTTTAAGCCCCTTCCTATCCAGCAAAGCACCTAAGCACATGCACAACTTCAGGCAAATTTAAAGTCAATGGGAAATAAGCATAAGCATACAATTAAGCACCTCTTTAAATGTCTTGCTTATTAAGAATGGAGTGTTGAATTGGGATAACAATGAAGACATTTGCTATAATCTTTAAAAATTAGGGTCTTCATCAAGGCTGCAGTCAGCATATATAAAGCCTGGAACAGATTCAGAAGTGTCTCAGGCAGCATTTTTTCCAGGAACATATCCCCCTTTTACTGGCTCTTTCTGCATAAACTCTCTCTTCTTGGAATTATATTTTCCTTATTTCCACAATCAAATACAAATATTTGTTGTTTACTTAGTTATTTTATCATTAAAATTTGCTATTAACATAATTTTTTAAAAGCTTCCCATCTTTTCCTGGCTTTCCCACTCTCTTTTTTCCTTGATTCTAATATACTTTCCTTCTATATTCCTCCTCTCTTTAATCCCCTTGCTTATTTTGTTCTCTCCTTTATTCAAGCCCTGATGCAGCAGTCAATCCCCCTTGTGCAAAGCGCATAAGCATGTTCTAAGCATGCGTACATGCTTGTGGAATAGGGATGTATTTAAACATATGCTTAAATGCTTTGCTGATTTGAGGCTCTACCTTTACCCCATTTAGCTCTCTCTCCCCTCACCGCATTTCCCTTTGCACATAGTAGACACACTTTCTATACCATATACTGAAAAGCTATAATGTTGATTGGTGTGAAAACATAACAGAAAGAACAAACAGAATAGAAAATAGAAATATACTGTGCTGAAATTGCGGAATCCCTGGAGATCTTTCTCCACAAATGTTAACAGTTTTCAGAGGTGAAGTCACACAAAAATTGCAACAATTCCCCTCAACTTTTCTCAATCCTTCTTGCAATGCTAATTAATGGTGCAAGAATGAAGATGTCTGAAGCCTTCAGATATAAATGTGTCTGGGTGTGGGGAGGGAGGGGAGGAAAATTAAAGTATCAGATAAAGAGAAATAAAATCCGTTTAAAATATGAAATTAACACGCAGCAGGAGAGTATGTTTTCCTGATCCTTATTTCTGAATCCACTGCCTCACTCAGTATTCCCTATTTCTTGCCTAAAACTCTTCCCTTCATATAACATAACAGACTGCCTATTCCTCACTACAATATTAAATGTTCTAAATGCTGCATTACACATATCTGTTGCCACAGCGCTTTGCACTTACTATCAAAATAATAAAATGTTTATTCACTATGTATAATAAAAAATGCAAGATACTATTATGAATTTTTAAAATTGTTTTTCTTTGTAACATCGAAGCATTCTAATTATAGTAATTATATATGTATTGATTTTTCTTATAAAGAAAAAACAATTTGTGTTTAATGAACATTAAACACACATCATTTAGGAATAACAATGTTCAAAATAATGCTAACCCAACATATCCATGTTTTAGCCAGATACAATATAAGAAATTGTATTGGAGCGGGGGGGACACAAACTTGTTGTGAGTGAAAATAGCCAACGCAGTACACAATATTTTCAAAAAGAAAAACATTTTATTGTTGTGTATCAACATCTTATGATTTTTTTCCCCTTGAAAATGAAAATTTAACAGGGGAAAAACGTCCAATTTTCTGTAATGAATATCCCTGTTCAAATGGCAACAATTTCTTCCAAGTTACACCATTTCACTGTAAGATGTTGGGTCTTCTACTGTAAAAGTGATGACACTCACCCTGGATTAACTTTACAAATTCTTGTGAAATTTTAGAAAATCTTCAGTTCTTGAACACCTAGTAATCACGGATCTTGAGGATCCATTGTAGGTCCAGGCTATCCGTGCCTCCATACTGGGCGTGGAGGCCGCTTCCCCACCCCGGTACGCCAGCTTCATTAGATTCCTTTGCCTGCTGCTGCTCCCAGGAATTTGTGACTGTGTGTCAGGGTTTTAAGACAGTATTGCCAACTCTTGCAATTTTATCAGGAGTCTTTTACTGGAAGCTCCAGCTGCTGGAATCCAGAGTCTGCATGAGAATCTCGGTTTCATTTTTTAAAAGTAGGTTTCTAGTCTTCACAATTGCAGATAAAAACTTGAAAATGTGAAGTGAGTGCACTGTAAACAATCAGAGCCAGAAGGCAAATAAAAAGAACCTAAATTATAATATTTTCAACCACCTCAATTTTGGGGGGTCTGACTCATGATGTTTGAATCCATGAGGTCGGCAATACTGGGGTTAGGACCCTAAAGGGAAAGGCAGCATTATTCTGTTGATTTCTGATAGCCCAACTGGAGCTCAATAACTGCAGCTCAAAGCATAAAAAAGTCTGTTCCTTTCTGTAAGTGAAAAAGGGAAAAAGGAAACAAGGATAGCAATGGAGACAGTAGTGCATTACAGGGAGAAACCCCAGAAACAAGAGAAGCTTTAGGCTAAGCATTATGTTTTGTTCTTTAAGGTAACTACAAAGGCTACCCCAAGGGAGGACACCAATGTAGCGTGTGTGTGTGTGTGTGTGTGTGTGTGTGTGTGTGTGTGTGTGTGTGTGTGTGTGTGTGTGTGTGTGTGTGTGTGTGTGTGTGTGTGTTCTGGGCTCAGAGAGCACATGGGGACTCTCACCACAAGGTCCACAGTACTGAGGAGGCAAGTGGTGGAAATATTCATGTAGGCTCAAGTGTCACTGGCACCTGAAAAGGAATTGATGGTGGTGTGGGGGGGAATGATGTAGCTAATGGACATAGATACTTCCCAAACCCCACCTCCAGCCCAATCTGCTCCATGCACAGATCCCTGTACTCACAGAGTAGGTCTACACTTCAAGCTGAGGAGTGTAACTCCCAACTAGAGGAGACATACCTGCGCTAGCTCTGATCAAGGCAATGCACTCAAAATAGAAGGGCAGCTCGAACAGCATGAGTGGTGGAAGGGGCTAGCCTCTCCATGTATATGCATAGGACTGGCACATACTCGGGGAGGCCAGCCCCTTTCATGGCTCATGCCACTGTGGCTACACTGTCTGGGGAAGCTAGTTCCATCACAGCAAGCACAGGTATGTCTCCTCTAGTTGGGAATTGCACACCCAGCTTGAATTGCATACAGATTCACAGAAGGTGAATCCATGAGGGACGGTAGCCTCAATTTTGGTGTGGATCTTGGAATTTGCTTGGGTTGAGTTTTGAAATCAAGTGTCTACGTTATGATTTATTTTATACAGAATGAAGTGTATTGATGACCTTTCAGCCTAAACAACCTCCTCCCAATTTCCTACTCAGAACAGAGCAACTGAGATTACAGATAGTTCTCTCTTCCTACTTCCTTTAGGGGCAAACAGCACTTTAAGGGGGGAGGGAAGGGAGGGTAGGAGATGGTGCTGTGGTCCCACCCTCCTGCAGCACCAGCTTGTGGAGGGGAACTGGCACTTTGGGGAGAGTAAGTTGCAGTCTATGAACGGGTGTAGCTCCTCTCCAAAATGCTCCAGAAGAGAGGTAACTTCACACCATGTCTAATGCAGATCTATGCCTAAATGGCACAATGGATTCTGCCTCTGTTTGCCAGAAGCTGGAAATGGGCAACAGGGGATGGATCACTTGATGATTACCTATTCTGTTCATTCCCTCTGGGGCACCTGGCATTGGCCACTGTCAGAAGACAGAATACTGGGTAGATGGACCTTTGGTCTGACCCAGTATGGAGATTCTTATGTCCTTCAGTTTCTGAAAGTGTTTTGTTGTTTTTTTAGGTTGCTTTTTGAACTATCTCAGAGTTTTGAAAAGCTACACTAAATCCTGGGGGAAATGGATTAGTGTGCAAAGTGACTGTCTAAGGTACATGATCAATTAACCATATGGTTCCATAATGTATCACAAGATTTTGCTATTTGTCATACACTGTGCAATTTAGCTTATGGGTATCACCACCACACGTGTGGTGTTATAATAAACTATTGTATGTGATAATGCTCATTTGTCTGTATATATTTGTGTGAAGTAAACCATTGCTTTTTGTTATTATTGTTTTGGTAAGATTTGTTGGAAAAGCAAGAGAACAGTTATCTGCTTTTTAAAATTGTAGTTTACCTTTGCTTATTTTTAATGCAGTTACATGAGTGTATCTCACGGATGCTAATAGTCCCACTGAATATTCACATAAAAACACCCTCTTCACATGACAAATGGTTTGCAGGTTCAGGCCTTTAGTTACTTTATGTACTGCTGCAATCCCAACTGGTAAAATTCTGCACAGCTGAATCTGGGTGCTTGTCACAATACAAAGACATTGCCGTGAATCCCACCAATGATTTCCTATTTGCGATATGTAATCCCTAGATTACAAGAGGAGGAAAGTGTGATTTTTTTCAGCAATATGAATTCTTTCACTACAATATTACTTAATAGCTTCTAATACTCATTTTCAGTCTCAAAACCCATTGTGTGCAATGGGACACATTTCAAGCACTATCTCCAAGGGTCAACGATTTGTTCGTCATTTGTCTGGTCACTAAGTGAAAGCACATGCTTAATTGCATAAATAATTCAAGCTAAGGACAAGAATAAACTTCAAAGAAATTATTAGCAAAATAGTAGTTTGTATAGGAGGCATGATCAGCTGTATATATATATCATATCATTTCTCATAGGAATAATTACATTTCTATTAATTAAAAACTGAATTTTTTAATTTAATTTAATTAAAAAAGTGGAACATACTGTATTATTCCTCACAGTTTATGCATGATTCTGCAAAAAAAAAATATCCTTGGCTGAATCACAAATAAATTCAGTGTGGAACCATGCCAGCCTATAGGTATGTCCAGATGAATTTGCAATATAAATTAATAAAACACCTAGATTGAGTACTCTTAGAAAGTTCTACTTCTGTGAAAGAAGGGTACTATTTTCAGTGACATTTCCTATCTACATAATATGGATTCTTCTACAAACAGTATCTATTCAAATGGTAAAAATTTTGAGAGAATCCAATGTAGGTTCTAGATATATTACATCTGTGAGAAAGTCCCTGCGCTACCTTGGTGGGTCTTGCGCTTATTGGAGGATTTGCTCTCCTTGGAGCTTCACGGCAGCCCTCAGCTTGGCCGTTTTTCTGAATTCACAGTCCTGGTCGACTCCTCCTGTGTCTGACCAGGAGTTGGGAGGATTTGGGGGGAACCCGGGCGGGTTCCAGCCCAGGGCCCTGCGGAATGCAGCTGTCTAGAGTGCCTGCTGGAACAGCTGTGCGACAGCTACAACTCCCTGGGCTACTTCCCCATGGCCTCTTCCCAACACCTTCTTTATCCTCACCATAGGACCTTCCTCCTGGTGTCTGATAATGCTTGTAGACCTCAGTCCTCCAACAGTCCACATTCTCACTCTCAGCTCCTCGTGCCTCTTGCTCCCAGCTCCTCACACACACACCACAAACTGAAGCGAGCTCCTTTTTAAAACCCAGGTGCCCTGATTAGCCTGCCTTAATTGATTCTAGCAGCTTCTTGATTGGCTGCAGGTGTTCTAATCAGCCTGTCTTAATTATCTCCAGAAGATTCCTGATTGTTCTGGAACCTTCCCTGTTACCTTACCCAGGGAAAAGGGACCTACTCAGCCTGGGGCTAATATATCTGCCTTCTATTACTCTCCTATAGCCATCTGGCCCGACCCTGTCACATATCCGCCCCCTCTGCTCAACACTACGGGGTTGGGCAACTTGGGACGTCAGGTAGTGTACTCATGACGAACCATCTGCATTGCCATGGTGGCTTCCAGCCCGGTGTTGTATGGTGAATTGGAAAGTTTGTAGGGACAGGAACCATCTGGTCACCCTTGCGTTCTTCTCTTTATTTTGCTGCATCCACTGGAGGGGTGCATGGTGGGTCACAAGGTTAAATCGTCTTCCCAGAAGGTAATAACGTAGTGTTTCCATGGCCCACTTCACAGGTAGGCACTCTCTTTCACCCACGGCATACTTCTGCTCTCTTGAGAGGAGTTTCCTGCTGAGGTAGAGGATTGGGTGTTCTTCATCTCCGACCATCTGCAATAGGACAGCTCCCAGTCCTACTTCAGATGCATCTGTTTGTAAAATGAATTCTTTGTTGAAGTCTGGGGCTATAAGCACGGGGTTAGTACAAAGGGCTGTCTGTAGATCCATGAATGCTTTCTCTGCGGCATCTGTCCACTTCACCATGTCTGGACTCCGGGCTTTTATCAGGTCTGTCAGGGGACTCGCTCTGGTAGCAAAATGGGGAATAAATTGTTGGTAGTACCTACCACACCCAGGAATGCCCAGACTTGCTTTTTCCGATTCGGCCGGAGCCAATTTTGGATAGCCTCTAGTTTGTTTAGTTGGGGCTTGACCATGCCCCTTCCTACAATGTAGCCAAGGTATTTAGCCTTGGCTAGCCCTATAGCACACTTGGCTGGGTTGGCTGTGAGGCCAGCCCATCTTAGCGTGTCCAGAACCGCTTCCACCTTTCCTAAGTGGGTTTCCCAGTCGGGGGTGTGAATAATCACATCATCCAGGTATGCCACTGCATAACTGGTATCGGGCCATAGGAGCTTGTCCATAAGATGCTGGAAGGTGGCAGGTGCCCCATGCAGTCCAAAAGGAAGAACAGTATATTGAAACAGACCCTCTGGTGTAGAGAATGCCGTCTTTTCTTTTGCATCTTTGGCAAGGGGAATCTGCCAGTATCCCTTTGTTAAATCAAGGGTGGTCAAAAATCAGGCATTGCCCAGGCGATCAACTAACTCATCGAGATGGGGTGTGCGGCATGCATCGAATTTGGATATCTCATTCAGCCGGTGAAAGTCATTACAAAACCTAGTGGTGCCATCGGGTTTGGGCACCAACACAATCGGGCTCGACCACTGAAAGTGGGACTCTTCGATGACTCCCAGCTCCAACATCCTTTTTACCTCTGCCTTGATCTCCTCCCTTTTTGCTGCTGGGACCCAATAGGGCCTTAAAGTTACCTTTGCCCCAGGGTCTGTGATAATGTGGTGATATGCTCTGGTGGTCCGGCCTGGTTTGGTTGAAAACACGTATCGGCTGATCATCTCAGTTACCTCCTTCTTCTGGTTTGGTGTCAGATCAGTGGATATACTGATCTGCTCCAGCATATTATTTCCCTGGATCAGGGTCTCTTGGGCCTCTACACATGCCTCTCGTTGGTGCCAAGGCTTTAAGAGGTTAATGTGATAAATTTGTTCTTGTTTCCGGCGTCCTGGCTGCTGCACCTTGTAGGTTACTTCCCCCACGGGTTCAACCACCTCATAGGGCCCCTGCCATTGGGCCAAAAGCTTGCTTTCTGCCGTGGGTACCAACACCATCACCCGATCCCCTGGTTGGAACTGTCGGACTTTTGCATGGCGATTGTAATGGGTTCGCTGGGCCTCCTGAGCCTTTTCCAAATGTTCCCATACAATAGGGGTGACCCGGGCTATCCGCTCTCGCATCTGCAACACATGGTCAATTATATTTCTCCCCTCATTGGATTCCTCTTCCCAGATTTATTTTGCAATATCTAGTATGCCACGGAGGTGGCGTCCGTATAATAATTCAAAGGGGGAAAACCCAGTTGAGGCCTGAGGTACCTCCCGGATTGCAAACATAAGGTAGGGTAGTAGCGTGTCCCAATCCTTCCCGTCTCAACTTAACACTTTCCTTATCATTGCCTTGAGGGTTCGGTTAAACCTTTCTACCAGCTCATTGGTCTGTGGATGACAGACTGAAGTTCTCAGGGTATGTATATGGAGCAGCATACAGTGGTTCTTCATTAGCTTCGACATAAATGGTGTACCTTGGTCTGTTAATATCTCCTTTGGCAGCCCCAATTGGGCAAAGATCCCCACCAACTCTTTAGCTATTGTTTTAGAGGCCGTGTTCCGCAGGGGGACAACTTCTGGGTAGCGAGTAGCATAATCCAGAACAACAAGTATATATTGGTGGCCCCGGGCTGTCTTCTCCAGGGGTCCCACTAGATCCATGGCTATTCGCTCGAAGGGGTCCTCTATGATGGGAAGGGGTACTAACAGTCCACTCAAGTGGGGACGGGGACTGTGCAGCTGACACTCCGGGCAGGACGCACAGTACCTCCGCACTTCTTCATGTACTCCGGGCCAGAAGAATCATCGCAGGACCCGTGCCAGGGTCTTCTCTACCCCCAAATGCCCCCCAAAAAGATGACTATGGGCCAGACTTAATACAGCATTCTGGTGTTTTTGAGGTAGTAGGATCTGCTGTACCTTCTGCCCCTGTACTGGTGCAATCCAGTATAAGAGATTCTTCTTCATTATGAAGTAGGGTCCTGGTCCCTGGGTTTTCCCTTCCACAGGGACCCCATCTATTTCGGTCACCTCCTTCCTAATGTTGTTGTATCTTGGGTCTTCTGCCTGGTCCCGTCCAAAATTTCCTCTCCCGGGACTAATCTGCCCGAGATCTAGGGGGCCAGTCTCTGTTGCCTCTACTGGTTCAGAGGTGTTAGGGTGTGGGTCCGACTTGGGTGCTTCTCCCTCCTGTGTGGCCTCCTTTTCAGCTGCTCGGGTCCGCCTACCTACGAGAGCGACCCTCTGGCTTTGGGCCAGTATTCGGGTTCCCAAGGCCTTAGCTGCCCTTCTTTCCCTTTTCATCTTTCTACGCTGTCTGGGAGTGGAGAACAAATCTGGGGATATTTCAGAGAAGGTTGGGGGTTGACAGTGTACTGTGGATGCCTCACTACTTTCGGGCTTCCCCCTTTCTCCAATTGCCCTACCAGGAGTAAGTCTCCAAACCTTGGGAAGTCCCTTCCTATGAGCACTGGGTATGGGAGTTTAGGGACTACACCTGCTGCTACCTCAGTAGTGTTCCCCTGAATCTCGATTTTTACTGGGATGGTGGGGTAATAACCAACTGTCCCATGGACGCATGTTATCCCCATATGCTTAGCCCACAGCAGCTGATTACGCTTCACGAGCTTCCCCGAGACAAGCGTGGTAGCACTCCCTGAATCAACCAGTGCTGTGGTATCTTCCCCATTTAGCTTCACTGGTCTGGTGTACATATGTGGGGTTAGTGAGACCCCCACAAGGTGGATTAGGGAGCATGGGTCTGCCCAGTTCCCCAGGTTACGCTGCATAGGCTCCTCGGCATTGGGACACTGTGAAGCTATGTGTCCCCACTCCCCGCAGGCATAACTTCTGTATGGAGCCCTAGGCATTCCCCGGTCTCTTGGTTTGGGTAGTCTAACATTGCAATTCTCTTCCCTCTCAGTGCTCCGACTCTTTGTGGCTTCTTTTCCACCTGGGTTCTCCTGGTGGCCCAGTCACCCCCGAGCTCTAGGGCTTGGTGCTGCTAGTTTAACCCGGGGTGCTTCTTCCTTAACTGGTTGGGTCAGCTCCCTCGCCGTCCTTCACCTTTCTACCAGCGCGACAGCCTCGTCGTAGGTGGAGGGTTCGTTCTGGCTTACCCAGGCGTGAAGATCTGGCGGTAGTCCTCTCATGTACCGGTCGATGACCAGAACCTCTAGTATGTCCTCCGGACTCCGGGACTCAGTTCGTAACCACTTTCGTGCAAGATGGGTGAGGTCATATAATTGGGACCGTGGGGTTTTGTTTTCCTGGTACCTCCACTCATGATATCGCTGGGCCTGCACTGCAGTCATTACCCCAGATCTGGCCAGGATCTCTGCTTTCAGCTGGGGGTAGTCTGCCACAGCCTCTTCAGGCAAATCACAGTAGGCCTTCTGGGCCTCCCCACACAGGAATGAAGAGAGGATGCCAGACCACTGTTCTTGGGGCCAAGCCTCCTGCAGGGCTGTCCTCTCAAAGGCCAGGAGGTATGCCTCTACATCATCTGCCCGCGTCATTTTCTGCAGCCAATTCCTGGCCCGCATGATCTGCATCCCATCACGGCTGCGGTTCAGCTCTGTAAGGGCCTTTACCTGATTTACCAGTTCCCACAACATAGCCCGGTCTTGAGCAGCCTGGTCCATCAGCAGGCTATTAGTCTCTTGCTGCAGCCGCACTGCCTCCTGTTGGGCAGCTGCCTGGACACGGGTAGCCTCCTGCTGGGCAGCCGTGGCTTGTACCAGTGCCCGTACTACCTCCTCCATTGTGGTGAAAAAATAAAAATAGACCCTCTTCCTTTTTTTTTTTTCCTTCCAAACACCCTCCTTCTTCCGCCACACTATGGACACCAGATCCCACTTCTAACACCAGTTGTGACAAAGTTCCTGCGCTACCTTGGTGGGCCTTGCGCTTATTGGCGGATTTGCTCTCCTTGGAGCTTCACGGCAGCCCTCAGCTTGGCCGTTTTTCTGAATTCACAGTCCTGGTCGACTCCTCCTGTGTCTGACCAGGAGTTGGGAGGATTTGGGGGGAACCCGGGCCCGCCCTCTACTCCGGGTTCCAGCCCGGGGCTCTGTGGAATGCAGCTGTCTAGAGTGCCTGCTGGAACAGCTGTGTGACAGCTACAACTCCCTGGGCTATTTCTCCATGGTCTCCACCCAACACCTTCTTTATTCTCACCATAGGACCTTTCTCCTGGTGTCTGATAATGCTTGTACACCTCAGTCCTCCAACAGTCCGCATTCTCACTCTCAGCTCCTAGTGCCTCTTGCTCCCAGTTCCTCACACGCACACCACAAACTGAAGTGAGCTCCTTTTAAAAACCCAGGTGCCTGATTAGCCTGCCTTAATTGATTCTAGCAGCTTCTTGATTGGCTGGAGATGTTCTAATCAGCCTGTCTTAATTATCTCCAGAAGGTTCCTGATTGTTCTGGAACCTTCCCTGTTCTTACCCAGGGAAAAGGGACCTACTCAGCCTGGGGCTAATATATCTGCCTTCTATTACTCTCCTATAGCCACCTGGCCCGACCCTGTCACACAATTTTAAAAAGCAAATACTACACATTAAGACAACATTATGGATGTTGAATGTTAAGAATCCAGAGGTGGACAGACCTTAAAGAAGGGATTAGTATTTATGATAGTTTTGTCATAGAGTAAGTGTAGGGTTCATTATCTCCCAGTGGGAGCTAGGGCTTGATACAAAGCCCACTGAAGTTAATGGGAATCTTCACTGGGCATTAGATCATGTCCCTGGTTAAGAAGCAGGGAGATATTGGTCCAGATTCTCTTGTGCGCCACAGCTCTGCTAACACTCTAGCAGAATATAGTAAAGCATGCTGTTTAGAACTGAAGCGACTCTACTTAGTAAATGCTTTCAGGATATGGAACAATAATGAAACATACTAACATCAGATATTGTAATATAAATGATGTCTGTTATGAGTTCATTGTCTAGTTTTTAAAACTGAAATTATAGCATATGCTAACAGGGTAACTGCAAACACCTGAAGAAGAGATGATGTGAAGAAAAATTCAGAAATAAGACTCAGGTTTTCATACAGTCTATCTAGGTTCTTACACTGGTGCCCATCACTGTAGTATCTAAACGTAATACATAATAACCTACAGGTGGTTCCAAGCGAATACTTGAATTTGCATAATAAACACATGGAGGATTTTTTCAAGCAATATTTTTCAAGTATATGTCAGGATATCTACTTCTTGAACTGACTTAATCAGTGCACAAGCATTCCCCACAATAAAAAAAAATGATGTCAAGCAGGACGAAACAGCAACAGGCAGATCACACCACTCCCAGAGGGAAAGTCTGCTTGTAAATCCTAGGAAAAAGAGCAGTTTCTCAGCTGCTCCTGGGAAGATTCATCCCAGAGCTGGGCTTTTGTGGTCTGTAAATGCACAACTAATTAGAGTTCTCATGCTGAACCAAGTAGAAGACCAAATAAAAAGAAAGCTTGCTCCTCATCACTAGCATCATAGAGAAATACTAAGTTAGTACTGTAAATTGTATAGATATGGCAATGTGTTTGGGAATGATGAGAAAGCTTATAAATTACATAAAAAGAACCTTGTAGGGAAAGGCAGGTTGCCAGGGGCATCTGTCTTTTGTATGTCCCTAAATGCAAAATCTAACAGTTTAGTTCACAGTGTGCTCTTTTAAAGCTGATATAATATATTTAAGATTTAAATATATTCCTCCTTATAGGGGAAAGGTCTTGAAGGAAATATTCCTGTGTTTGTTTTTTCCATATTTTTATTTACAAAATTTGGATCATTGGTAAAATTCAACTATATCAGCGTTAATAGCGCATTTCATAGCAACAAGATCTAGAGTATTTTTAATGGCATTCTTTTCAATATAAAATCATATGTGGGGTTGGTACTAACATCTATCAGTAAAGTGGCTTGACACTTCTTATTAAAACACTCTATTTTCAGTTGTGTATAACTTTGTGAAACTTTAGCCATTTGGGTTGAACCTTCCATGCCAGAAGTCCTCCTTAAGCTTCAGTTTTTTTGAAAATTCCAGCCAAAATTATTCAGCCATTTCTGATAACGAGGCTAGGGAAAAATACATTGTTTTGCTCATGGTAAAAATTTATTGAAATTTTTTCTATTAAATGCTCTAGCACCCCAATGATTTGAAGCAGGGCCTTGAAATTTGGCAGAAGTGTGGCCTTGGTGTCAGGGATGTTCCTTTTGCTGTTGCCATGAAAATCACCCAAATTTGGTGACACAAAACAATCACAGTTCACGCATGCTGACAGAGACATCTTAGACTTTAACAGCTAAAATCTCCAAAAACTCCATCCTCATCAGTGATGTTCCAGCCTCTTACTGCCTCTAGTGCTGATCAGCCTGCTCGTGCACCATCCCCACACAGTGAATGAGCATTTTTAAGCCCAAGGATACTGGGACTCAGAAAGACTTTCACTTTAGTTCCTGCTCCCAGCTGATCTAGGCTGGGGTGGGGCCAGACACTGGATCTGTCTGTATCTCCTATGCTCTTAATGATCTCTCCTCCACCCCGGCAGTTTGGAGGAGGAGGAAGCCTTCTGATTTGAATACAGAGGGGGCAAAAGCCAGACCAGAGGGACAAGGAGTCTGGTGAGACTGAGATTAGGGGGATAGGAAGAAACCGTGATTGGGAGTTGGAAGGGGTGAAGACTGGGACTGGTTGGAAAAAGGAGACTGGCAGTTGGGGTATGGCAAAATGAGGTTGGTTGGATGGGGAGGCTGGGGCTGGGAGCCAGGGGGAATGAGAAAGGAAAGCTGAGACTCCTTAGCCAACAAGACGGGGACTGGCAGCCAGATGGCTGAGAGGAGAGGAACTAAGACTGCATGAAGAGCTGTGGGGTGGGGGAGACTACATTAACTGTGACATTTCCTAACTTCTGAGAGCTTGCCTTTAAAACCTTAATAATGTTCTTTCAAACATAGCTTTTTGCATGTATCATCATCATAAACTCCAAGAAAAGATTTCAGGTGTAGTTAATCCACCTCCCCGAGAGGTGGTAGCTATGTCAATAGGAGAAGCTATCCAGTTGACATAGAGCTGTCTACAGGAGAGGTTAGGTCAGTATAACTATGTGGCTCGGGGGGTAAATTTTTCATACTCCTGATCAACATAGTTATACTGATGTAAGTTTGTAATGCAGACCAGACCTAAGTTAAGAAAGCACTTTTTTCCCCCTCCAATGAAGACAGAGTCAAAATGCTTTAAGTAAAGGTGGCAAATCACGATGGGAAGATTTCCTGGCCAATGTCAATATTTTTGGTGGAAATACATGGACATTTTTAGATTTGTTAAAGACTGGAATTTTCTAAAAACATAGGTGAAATTATGGAAACCTCACATTCATCAAAACTTCTTTGTTCTAGAAGAGAAAAAAGGAGGTTAGAGCAAGTGCATGCTGTGAGAGGTGTATTGTTATTGTTCAATAATGTACCACGTAAGAAAAATTAGAAATACAAGAAGAACAGCCAACTTTATAGAACCTAAAGCAAAAACTACTCAAAAGAGAAAACAAATAGCTAGCTAGTGAGGGCTGAATCTAATATTGAATAGAAAAAGTACTCCTGAAGGGCAAACGAATACACACATACTTCTCAACATTAACAACATATTTTCCCCCTTATTGAAGATGATAAATATAGCAAGAAGCTTGCTATAGCTTCTGTAACATATTCACTGAAGTGTTAGATTTTTCAAGTCATTGCAAAGCATATGCAGTTGCATACCTTAATTCACTGTTTCTCAAACTTCTGAAAGGTGAGCTTCCCTTCAGGAAAACGAAACCAATTATGTTCCCCTTCAGTCCTACCAGATGATGTTAAAGGTCTACCCAAAATAGTAGGTCTATATTACGAGCACTACAATGGCACGGTGGCAGCTACAATATTAGGAAAAATGTAATATTCAATCTAGATTTAATCCATTTTAAAGCCAAAAAGGACCATTCAGATCATATAGTCTGACTGTCCGCATAACACAAGCCATAGCATTTCACCCAGTGATTCTTGCATCATACTCAATCACTTGTGCTTGAACTAGAGCACAAGTTTTTGAAGAACTTTCATTCTTGATTTAAGGATTCCATGTGATGGAGAATTTACCAACTCCCTTGGTGAACTGCTCCAGTAGTTACTATTAAACCATTAAAAATGCATCTTATTTCAAGTTTGAATTTTTCTAACTTCAGCTTCCAGCCACTGAATTTGTTATAACATTTTCTGCTAGACTAAACATTCGTCTGATAGTGGATATCACCACCCTATGTAGGTACCTGTGCATTTTTCTTTGTATGCTTTATATCCCTTTGGGCAACTCCTTAAAATTCTTCTCCATTCCTCGTGTTTACAACTTCCATATACTTGTATGATAGTTATCATATCTCCCCATTATTTGTCATTTGGTCAAGCTACACTTATATTTAGTTCTTTTAATCTTTCATCAGAAATCAAAACCTGTGGGCATTTAATCATATTTTGTTGCTGTTCTCTGAATTCTCTTCAGTTTGTTAATATAATTCTGATATTGAAATACCCAGAAGACTGTACACAGTAGCCTATGTATGGTCTTAGCAAAGTCAAACAGATAGGGAATATATCTCATGGCTCCTTGACAAAATGCACATGTACAGGCAGCCAAAAATCATATTGGCTTTTTTTGCCTCCATACTGCATTACAAGTTCATTATCTGATTTGCTGTCTAGTATCTCTTCCAGCATTACTGCTTTTCAAGTACCTTACTTACATTAAATATTTTTTTGTTTTAGGTTATTATTCCCCAGACTAAATCTCACCTCATTTCCTGTCCAGATTTCTGCCTCTCTGAATCCTTTGGTATCATATCTGTGTCAGAAATGATGACACATTCTACCTGAATATCATTTATTAATGTAATTTAGAACTTTCTTCCAGATTACTAATAGATCCCCATGGCACCCCATTAATTACATCTCTTCCACCTCCATATATTGCTATTGATATTAAAGGGGCAGCAAGCTAAAAATATTCATATTGTAAGAAACAAATTTCTTAACATATCTTGCTAAAATGTCACCTTAGTAAAACAGAAAGTTATACTTCTGAATTTTAAAATTCTAACTACTTCTGATTTTTTAAAAATTTCTCTTAGCATGAACAACGAATTCAATGTAGTCAGTACCACTTTTTATAGTCTGTTTCACTTTCAGGTTTTCAGTGTTGCAACTGGGTTGTAAACACTGCAGGCAAAACTACTGTTTTTGTTGGAATTCTTTAGAAAAATCATGGAGTCTTTTCTTCCCATCTTTGATATTATAAAAGCTTGCTTATCCAAAATCTAAATTTTGGAGCACATTTTGAGTTATTAGTGTCCTAATAATAAATAAAATGATAATGATGATAAACATTTTACTGTTAAATAGAAACTTTCTTATCAAAGTGCTTTACACATATTAACTTGGGCTGAACCTGTGAGGTACAACTCACATTAATATACTGCTATTTAGGTTGTAAGCTCTTCAGAGTAGAGACTTTTATGTAGGTCAGTAAAGCACCAAGCACAATGGGGCCCTGACCCTGATTGGGGCCTTATGTAATATATGTATTAAAAATCACAGCTAAGAAATGCATCTGGAAGACTACTCAGCAATTCCACAAAACAATTTATGACAGGAAATGAAAACTGCTACCTTAGCCAATTAAAATTGCAAAGAGGATTTCTGGTTGGAAGATTGCAAACACCAGTCTGAATTTGGCAAGGGTACATGAGTCAACACCCAGGGACTTACATAAAGTGCCATGAAATTTCTTAATGATCTCAAGTTGGCAGCACCTTGGTTTTCTCTCATCTGCATAGTGTCCCTTAGCACGGTGTTGTAACACTTATTTTGTAGTGACTCAGAGGGAAAAGTGCCACCAACTGAGTCACTAATACCATTTCCTGAAGCAAACAGATGTTTTCTGGAAGTGTCTCAAATAATTCTAATGGGCAGATTATTCCTGTCAGAATATCCATGGGGAAAGGCCTCTCCATATAGATTTCTGCATGGGGGAACAGCGGGAGTGTCATCTGCCTCAGCTACAGATAGGGACGGAAAGGCTATATTGCATCCTATGATGTAATACATGATAGGGAATGTGTAATGTGATACTAGCATAAAAGCCAGTAGAGAGGGAATGCATTTGCAATTTCCTCTCCCTAAAGGTCCTATCATAGGTGTTTCCATGAGACAGGTGACTTGGGCCATGATCGCAGTTATACTTTATACTTTTATCAAGTCTTCCACCAATGATTTCAGAGCTCTTTGAGAGCATTAACATTTTAAGTTTATGATGTAAGGATGTATTATTACTCTTTGCTTATGAGGCTCGGCAAGGCTAATCTCTTTCCCCAGGTCACAATATGTCATTGTCAGGATTAGAACCCAGTCCTGATTCCTTATCTAATGTTTCAGCCACAAGACCATCCTTTTACTAATTAATGTGGCTTGTGGAATCTGAAAGAATCACATCACAAAGTGATATGTCTGTAGGATTACTCTTTTTTGTCCTTTAGCCAGTTTTCTTTCCATGGGAGAGTGCTCATATACATGTCAACTTTCATATATTTTTCAAGAAAGATTTCATGATGCACAGGATCAAAGGAATGTTTTACTATGGTCTAACTATATTCTCAATCAGATTCCCTCCATCCATTCATTTTGTGATTTGCCTTTCAAAGCTAATCTGCCTGTCATTTTGTTTATGAAAACATTCAGTTTATTGCTCATACTATAGCTTTCCTACACACACAAGTGTTTGCAATATCAGACCCTAACTATACATATGAATAGACAAAAAGGAACAGATCCTCACTGCGTGGCACATCTGAGAAAGCGTGAAGAGGGAGGAAAGATAGCTTTAAGGTATCTTTATACTCCCCTGATCCTTTGGCCACAAGGGTCCAAAACAATCCTAGAGTAACTGAGAATTAACTAAGGACTTTTCTGAGTTATGCTAGCTGGAATTGTCCATAGGGACTGCTCATAAACAAAAGACTGGCCAGAGCACTAGCTACTCTAGCCCTATCTCTTCCTACTGCTGACATGCCCACTCTCTCCTATTGAAAGAATCCTCAGCACTCCTTTTAGGTCTGTTTAAGGTCCCTCTTAACATGGAGTGCTTAAGTAGGAATCAGGGCTCTGGGTCAAAGTGGTGTCAAATGCACAAAAACAAAAGAACTTAAATATTTTCCCTTCTAGTCTCTTTTACAGTAATCTTAATTACTTGTAACAACAATAAACAAACGTTTCAGAGAGAAGTGCTATTCTTAAATCAATTGCGTCAATTTGGGGAATCTATGTACAACTTATGAATTCTGTTTCATATTCTAAACTCTCTATGTGTATCTATATATCAAACTATAAACTCCATTTTGATTATAAGGCTGCTTTGTGCCTTCTCTGTTGTCTTTGTACTTCCATCTTGCACTGAAGTGCCAAGGAGTGTTGAAACGGTGACTGAAGCCTGCCCAGACAAAGGGAAGCAATGTGTGGGTCCAAACACAGCAGCCTGGTGAGTGTCAGGCAGGGGAAGCTTGACCAGGACTGTGACAGTGTCCTTTTAAAAGAGGGACAAGAAATGCTTATTTTTCATTCAGTTTTAGTTTCTGTATCATTAGCAAGCAAAAAGTCTGTGCAATAAGCAAAAACAAAAGAAAAAGGGTATTTCCAAATGCTTTAAACTCAGTTCAACAGATTGTGATTCACCACAGCTCAGGTCCAGCTTTCTTGTCTGTACAATTTGTCAGGTCTAAGCCTCTGAAGTGACAGTTCAATGAGACTGTAATTTCCTTTTTTTATTTTGTTTTAAGATTACTACAAATTTCAATCACAGTCATCAGTTTATCACACTACTGAAGGTGACACAGAAACTCGTCTCAAGCTAATCCCCTAGGTGCCTTTAGATTAGTAGAGAAAAGCCACACGTTAACACCTGAGATAAAAGTCAAGAAATTAATTCAAAGATGTGGATTTATCAAATACCATCATATGTGGTATGCATTTAATATTAAACATTTATCAATTAATTTAGTAGGAGGTGGTTCCTGGTTATCTTTTACTTGTTTTTGGCTATTGCAAAGAAAGTATGAATAAGGATAAGAACAAGTTACTTGCCATTTAATTAGACATTTAAAGATCTGCTGTCACCTGTTTTCACAGGTGTAAAATGTCTACATTATTTTAAAGTAAATCGGAAGAAAAATATTTTTAAGGGAATTAAATCAACAAATGTAGTCAGTCACTAAAGAACACCTAACTGTTCTAAATGTTAATTATTTGTACAGGACACTGGGCATCAAACAGGAAGGGTAGCTAATCTCCCCAACCCTTCTCCCCCACCTCCACCCCCAGTATCTTATGCACAGGGGTATCAGGAGCTATACTTGTTTCATAAGCTTATCATGCACTTCTGTCCTTTACATGGACATATCATCACTTTAGACACCACTGCTCATGTGTGCCTCTCCTCCTTAGCATCACTGCAATACTACCTCCTAGGAAACATCACTTTGCTAGAAAGTCCCCAACGCTTGAAAAACTTATTCACAAAAACTTGGTGCTGACTCCAAGACCCACATATTCCAGAAGGCCAGTTTTATTCGCACACGGAAAAAGCCTCCTCTGTGTGTGGATTAGTAGGCCCAATGGCTGTTCCTTGAAAATTATTTCAGAAACTAATATAATCATTTTCCCAATTAAACGGCTCACGTTACCTCCTCCTGGCTTCTGCGTGCTTTATTTTTCAACATCATCAGTGCATTATGCTTGTTTTGGTATTCAGTACTCTGACTGTTATTGATCTAAATTAATCACAGAATCATAGGGTTAAATAGGGTGACCAGATGTCCCGATTTTATAGAGACAGTCCCGATTTTTGGGTCTTTTTCTTATAGAGGCTCCTATTACCTCCCATCCCCTGTCTCAATTTTTACATTTGCTGTCTAGTCACCCTAGGGTTAGAAGTCACCACGAGGGTCACCTAGTCTAACCCCCTGCCAAGATGCAGGATTTGTTGTGTCTAAACCACCCAAGACAGATGGCTATCCAGCCTCCTTTTGAAAACCTCCAGTGAAGAAGCTTCCAGAACCTTCCAAGGCAGTTTGTTCCACTGTCCTACTGTTCTTACAGTTAGGAAGTTTTTCCTGAGATTTAATCTAATTCTGCTATGCTGTAGTTTGAACCCATTGTCTCTTGTCCTGCCCTTGATGGCAAAAGAGAACAACTTTTCTCCATCTTTTTGATGGCAGCCTTCAAGTGTCTGAAGACCGCTATCATATCCCCCCTTAATCTCCTCTTTTCCAAACTAAACATACCCAGTTCCTATAGCCTTTGATCATACGGCTTGCACTTCATCCCTTTAATCATCTTTGTCACCTGCCTCTGGATCCTTTCCAGCTTCTCTACATCCTTTCAGTACACTGGTTACCAAAATTAGACACAGTACTCCAGCTGAGGCCTAACCAGCGCCAAGTAGAATGGTACTATCACCTCCCGTGACTTGTATGCTATGCCTCTGTTAATACAACCTAAAATTGCATTTGCTTTTTTCGCAACAGCATCGCATTGCTGACTCATGTTGCGGTTGTGATCCACCACAACTCCCAGATCCTTCTCAGCAGTGCTGCTGCCAATCCAGTTTTTCCCCATTCTGTATTTGTGCATTTGGTTTTTCTTCCCTAAGTGTAGTATCTGACATTTCAGAGTAGCAGCCTTGTTAGTCTGTATCCGCAAAAAGAAAAGGAGGACTTGTGGCACCTTAGAGACTAACAAATTTATTTGAGCATAAGCTTTCGTGAGCTGTAGCTCACTAGCAGCCAGCATGTAATCACTAGCAGCCAGCACGGATTTACCAAGAACAAATCATGCCATACCAGTTTGATTTCCTTCTTGGACAGGGTAACTGCTTTGATGTATATAATATATCTGGACTTCAGCAAGCACCCCCTCTCCTAACTCACTCATGGTCATGCGTTCCCTCCATAGTGGTGACGCCAACCTTCCTGCCCAAAGGTAGCAGGTCAGAAACGAAGAGTGGAGGGTGGAATAAGGGATGCAGGGAGATGCTGGGAGAAGCAGCCAAACAGGGGAGGCTGTGACAGACGGGGAGAAGAGGCGGGGGAAAGCAGCAAGGTACATCTGTGATTGCCTTGTGACAGGTATATTCACATTATAGACCTGAACTAACTCACTGCATATTTTGGAGGTCTCAGCTACACCTTTAGATTAGATTCACTCGTGAAGGAACTGGGCAGTGTCAGTTACAACCCTCTGTGCCCACGGGGGCAACCGTGTGAGAGGTGGTAGGGCAGGAGAGAGCGCATTTTCAGTTGTGGCTGAGATTCCATAGGAACCTGCTGTCAAAAGCTACCTTGGAAATGTGCTCAACTTGCTGAGAACCGTAAGACTGGAAGGGACTGCGAGGGATCATCTCATCCAGCCTCCTGCTCTCATGGCAGGACTAAGTATTGTCTAGACCATCCCTGACAGGTGTTTGTCTCACCTGCTCTTAAACATCTCCAAATGATGGAGATTCCACCACCTCCCTGGGCAATTTTTCCAGGGCTTCACCACCCTGACAGTTAGGAAGGTTTTTCCTAATGTCCAACCTAAGCCTCCCTTGCTGCAATTCAAACCCATTGATTCTTCACCTAGGTAACAGCCTCACCTGCCCACTTTGCTGACTGCCCTGGCTGGCTTCAGATGTCACTAACAGAGCAGGGGGTGCTGGTTGTTTGTGTTTCATTCCCACTCCTGAACGATATTTCTTGATTTGAAATCTGCAATCTGGGTTCAGCCAGACGTTTGAGGAGGCTGGGTCAATTCTGTGCAAAACTAAACAGATTCTGTCATAGGTGTCAACTCCGTGCTTAGCACCCACTGGCAGCCTGCTCTCCCCCATACCCCCAGAGCCTCCCATCCACTGTCGGTCCCGCCGATCAACTTCTTCCCCTCCCTCCTAGCTTCTCCCGCCCACCGCGATCAGCTGTTCTGCTGCATGCAGGAGACACTGGGAGAGGGAGGGAGAGGGAGAAGGGGAGGAGAGAGGACAGGGTTCACTCAAGGGAGAGGGTGGAAAGAGACAGGGCGGGGGCTGAGTAGGAGTGGAGCAAAGGATAAAGCCGGCGCCTATGGTTTCTGTTCACAAAGGATTCATCAGAAATTTTGGGTGTAAATTTACACGGGTTCATAGCCCTCCACCCTGAGTCACATTTTGTTTTGTGTTTGAAAAAACTCCTAAAATTCAAAGAGTAAATCAACTAAAGCCACCTGCTTTTGTCTGGATTTAAACACAAGTAATTTGAAAATGCTAAGTATCTACTCAAAACCATATAGATTCTTCCCTGTGAAGACTGTTTGCCTCAGACTTGTCCTAGGTTTGCTTGATCCACAGCTCAAGTTTAACCTTTCAGATAAACCTATGTCAAGTTTCAGGTTTGGAAGGAGGGTTCTGTACTGCCAGTTCTGTACTGTTTTATGAATTAGACTTATTTATAGATTAGTGTAATGGCTTTGAAGAAAATATTACAGAGGGGATAAAGAATGTGTTAATTTAGATTATGTGGGTTTATTTATCCTTTTATATACCACTACTATGTGATACATGTACTGTTAAAATTACTGCAATGTACTTACAATTTGCCATTTTAAAAAAATCTTCAATATAAAATTGTCCCTCTCTTTTTTCTCCTAAAACTTTATTTTTTAAGCTTTATGTAATGATTAACCATAATCAGATTTATAAGAAAAATTTAGCTGTGGTAGATAGGTAAAGTACTGAAGATGTCCTTCCATTTGACTTTTCCGTTAAAAGGAAATTAGATACCAAAAAACTAAAAAGAAGATGCAAGCTAGGAAGATACTTGGAGACAAAATGTAGAGATTGACTGGAAAGAAAAGATGTAAACAAAAATGAGTGATTGAAATAATGCAGGCCACTTCAGACATGAATGAGAGGCACTGAAGATCAGAAATAAATTATTATATCCTAAAATGATCCAATAAAAAATTGAAACCACACTGCAGTAATCAGACAACATACTGGAAAAAATACAGGTTATAAAAAGAAAAAGGAGCTTTCAAGTACTGCAGGTTATTAGCTGTTATGGAGAAATCTGTATTCAGGAAGAGATGACATTTTAAACAAAATATGCACCCAATCAAATTCAGTTGAATTTGCTGCTCAAAAGGAAGTGAACTATAAAAAGTAAAAAGCCAGAACGGAGACAGAAGCACAGACTAGAATAAAAATAATCAATGCAATCATCAATAGGAATGTTGAGTTAAACATTGATGGAATACACCACCATGCAGGCCTGAGGAAGAACGACTCAATTTTTATTTTTTCCATGGGCAAAGACAAATAGAAAGTCACCATGAAGAAATTAAACACTCCACAAAAAAAGCATATGAGCAATGCCCCACATTAGAAAGTAAAGAGAAAACTGGTTAATAATTACAAACACTGGTGGAGAAAAACACTGTGTTCAATTGTACCTTTAAAGCACTGCTTTATGTAAAAAATGCTGAAGGAGCGTGGCTATTGTACAAGCCTCTACAAAGATGCATCACCTGTTCCCCTCTGTGCCCAGTAAGCTCCATTAGCTGGGGCAGAATGGAAAGTAGGGGCACAGCTTCACCACTTTGTTGCTCCTTTGTAGAGGCACAGTTCTAGCACTGCAGCAGCCCTGTGCCTGCTGAGCCTGAGCCTGGCCTTTGTCCACAGAATGAAGGGGAGAGAGAGACGATGTTTGAGTTCTCTCCTTTATATAGTTTCAGGCCAAATTGTGTGGTAAGGCAGGGGTGCAAAGGCCCCCTTATGCACTTATGTCACAGTCACAGAAAGTATCACAGGAGAGATGGTTAGGATCCACAGAGTTGCTATGTCCCTTCCTTTCAGTGGTGGGCAGGAAACAGCAGAATTGGGAAGGGACTTGGCAGAGCTCTGGCTCTATCCCTCAATGCACTGGCTAGCGGAGATGTGCCACTCAACCAGAGAACGTACACTATGTCAGGTATAGTAGACCTGGGGCAATTTATTCCCTCCCCAGAAACTACAAGTTCACGGCACGACAATCCCTGATTCACAGAGCAAAAAAGCTGGGTTTTCAATTGTGTTAGGTTACTACAGTTGAAAAGGATGCAGGCTAACCCATCTGAAACTGTATTAGCTGGCTGTGTAAAACCAGCGTAGGAGCCTAGGTTACAGCATAATGAACTAACATGGCTTTAAACATGTTAGCCTGCAATCTACAGGTGCTTTTCAATCATATTTAGCTAATTTGATTGAGCTCATACAAACAAAAACCACTCTCTTTTTGCTTGTCAAAAGGCGGCCTCACTCTGGGCTTGTGGCAAACTTATGATTAAGGCCTTCACGAGTACATCTGAAAGGCAAAAAAGAAGCTCAGCAGTTATTGCTTGAAAATAACGCTCCCCGCCCATCCCCTGTTCCCAAAATCAGTTTTGTGAAAGGAAATCATGTTTTATTACTGTGATCCTGCCCAAGAAGAAAAGTTACATAATCCCCAGGATTTTTTGGCAACCCCAGATGCTATTTTGCTTTTTATAACAGATCCTTGAATCCCTACTAGTGATTAGTACAGTATTCCATGGTATCTTTTCTTCCTCATGCCGATTACTACAGGGAAATTCTGTAGCGTAATGCATTACCAATCCCAGAAGCCAACTTTATTACAGAGACAGTTATCTCCATCTTGTGCAGATCACTGGTTGGAAGACATCACAAGACACACCATTACCTTTTCAAGGAATTTGGGGACCTACAACTCAGATGTGTGCTATTTGTTGGATTTTTGTGGGGATCACAATATGGATTGTCACAAATATTTGGAATGCAAATTTAAATGTTTCCTTCAGTTCTCATCCATGTACGTCATACTGCTACTTGTCAATATGTGCTCACAAGGCACCAGAAGCCAGCAGCACCTATATCTCACACTTTCTGAATAACTATGCAACCAAATGATACACAAGATCCCAATATATCATTACAAATATAAGCAAATCCAAAACTAATGTGAAATTCATATATCAGCTGGAAACTATTAACTTGAAAACTTTATCAGGCAACTAAATTTCTCAGTCCAAACAAAATTATACCGAAAAGCACAAATTCAGTGAATGCAGCATGATTCCCATGCTTCAGTAGACATTAAAATACCAGCTGTAAAGAGCTTAGTGCAATGGAGCAACAGAAAGTATAAACTCTAGCAGCACTGTTTGGGGAGAAATGCATCAAATGTGAGGACATACTGAAACCAAGGGGATACTTTGCCCAACAGCAATTTAGAGTAACAAGAAAGGCAATAACTCAATAACTGTTACCAAGGACCAAATTGCATGTAGCTGCAATTATTGTTTTTATACAAAGTACAAACACATTTAATGAAAGATAATTAGTGCTGAAGAAGAAAAAATAGTAAACAGAGTTTGAAAACTACATCAGAAAATGTAAACAACCCACTATTGAGTAAATGTGTTCTATACCACTGACCTAATTACATCAGACTCAGAATGTGTATAGGTAGGGTACAAAGACCTTCCTCCACCTGGTACTTCCACATAGGATGCAGGCATTTTTCCAGTGTGCAATGGGAAGCCAACTGGTGCTTTTTTTCAGCACTTAACTGAGACTGGCTGTGTAGCAAGGTGGAAGGAGAACATGGCCAAGGTCCCAGGTAGGCACCAGGGATGAAAGTACACTACATCATTATCAATAAGTGTATTAAGTATAGGTTTCAGAGTAACAGCCGTGTTAGTCTGTATTCGTAAAAAGAAAAGGAGTACTTGTGGCACCTTAGAGACTAACCAGTTTATTTGAGCATGAGCTTTCGTGAGCTACAGCTCACTTCATCGGATGCATAGCATATCGTGGAAACTGCAGAAGAGATTATATACACACAGAGACCATGAAACAAAACTTCCTCCCACCCCACTCTCCTGCTGGTAACAGCTTATCTAAAGTGATCATCAAGTAGAGCCATTTCCAGCACAAATCCAGGTTTTCTCACCCTTCCCCCCCCCCACACATACAAATTCACTCTCCTGCTGGTAATAGCCCATCCCTCTTTGAAACCTCTCTTTATAATGCGCATGATAATCAAGGTGGGTCATTTCCAGCACTAATCCAGGTTTTCTCACCCCCCCCCCCAACACACCCCCCTCCAAAAACCACACACACAAACTCACTCTCCTGCTGGCAATAGCTCATCTTACAATGTGCACAGCAATAATCCAAGTTTAACCAGAACGTCTTGGGGGGGGTTTGTAGGAAAAAAACAAGGGGAGATAGGCTACCTTGCATAATGACTTAGCCACTCCCAGTCTCTGTTCAAGCCCAAATTAATAGTATCCAATTTGCAAATGAATTCCAATTCAGCAGTTTCTCGCTGGAGTCTGGATTTGAAGTTTTTTTGCTTTAAGATAGCGACCCTCATGTCCGTGATTGCGTGACCAGAGAGATTGAAGTGTTCTCCGACTGGTTTATGAATGTTATAATTCTTGACATCTGATTTGTGTCCATTTATTCTTTTACGTAGAGACTGTCCAGTTTGACCAATGTACATGGCAGAGGCGACTCCAGCGAGAAACTGCTGAATTGGAATTCATTTGCAAATTGGATACTATTAATTTGGGCTTGAATAGAGACTGGGAGTGGCTAAGTCATTATGCAAGGTAGCCTATCTCCCCTTGTTTTTTTCCTACAACCCCCCCCCAAGACGTTCTGGTTAAACTTGGATTATTGCTGTGCACATTGTAAGATGAGCTATTGCCAGCAGGAGAGTGAGTTTGTGTGTGTGGTTTTTGGGGGGGGTGTGTTGGGGGGGGGGGGGGGGGTGAGAAAACCTGGATTAGTGCTGGAAATGACCCACCTTGATTATCATGCGCATTATAAAGAGAGGTTTCAAAGAGGGATGGGCTATTACCAGCAGGAGAGTGAGTTTGTATGTGTGTGTGGGGGCGGGGGGGGGAAGGGTGAGAAAACCTGGATTTGTGCTGGAAATGGCTCTACTTGATGATCACTTTAGATAAGCTGTTACCAGCAGGAGAGTGGGGTGGGAGGAAGTTTTGTTTCATGGTCTCTGTGTGTATATAATCTCTTCTGCAGTTTCCACGATATGCTATGCATCCGATGAAGTGAGCTGTAGCTCACGAAAGCTCATGCTCAAATAAACTGGTTAGTCTCTAAGGTGCCACAAGTACTCCTTGTATTAAGTATGCTGCTCTGTATGTCCCTGCAGTTCCTCCAGAAACATCATGACTCACTCAGGCATAATGCCTCCAGACACTTCAGGCAGAGTACTCTCTTGACCAACTCCTCCAGTGTGGCACAGGTTATACTGCCCTTAGCAGAGCCCTACATGGAGAGAAGGATGGTTCAATGGTTATGGTGCTAGCATAGGTCTCTGAAGACCTTGGGCTCAATTCCCTACTCTATTACTGTGAGACCCTGGGTGAGTCACTTAGGGTTGGTTTACATAAGAAAATTAGGTTGGTTTAACTGTGTCGGTCAGGGGCATGAAAAATCCACACCTATGGATTAAACGACATAATCCCTGTGTAGACAGCATTAGGTCAATGGAAGAATTCTTCTGTCAGCCTAGCTACCGCCTCTCAAGGAGTTGGATTACCTATGCAGACGGGAGAATCCCTCCCATCTGTAATATGGGCATTATAGTATTTTTTTCTCTCACAGGGGCCTTGTGAAGTTAGATAAATTAAAGGTAGTATGCGCTAAGCTATTATAATAATGTGTGCTACTTAAAATAGATAGGTTTCAGAGTAGCAGCCGTGTTAGTCTGTATCTGCAAAAAGAACAGGAGTACTTGTGGCACCTTAGAGACTAACAAATTTATTTGAGCATAAGCCCACCAAAGCTTATGCTCAAATAAATTTGTTAGTCTCTAAGGTGACACAAGTACTCCTGTTCTTTTTACAATAGATAGATATGTGTTCTACTAGAAACTACAGGTACAATTCTCCTTTTTGGAACATCCAGTAGATCTCCAGTGCCTATTCTGCACATGGAATTTGTATCGATATCTAAAGAAGTTCCAGGATGAATGTAGAGAGTTGTGCTGCAGATAAGAGACTTTAATGTTATTGCACTAACCTATACACACATGAAAGCAGAAAGGAACTACACAGAAGATAGCTCCTTGCTAAAAGATACCAGAAGAAAATATCAGAAACACCAGTATAAAGAGCAGGGAAAAGAAATACCCCAATGACAGAAGATGAGCAAACATTACAGCCAGTGAAAAAGCAAGATATGATGATGAAAAATGTCTGTTTGTATCTATTCAGTCCTCACTCGAGAATATAATTTACTGTTTAAAGAAAGTTTATTCAAAGAAGGATCCAGTTAATGGAAGGAATATCTTTCAAGAAAGTATCTCGCTGAAAATACCAGTATCCTGAAAATATTCAGACCGCACAGTACTTGCATGACAAAAAAAAAAGCAAAAATAAAGAGAAAATAGAGAACAAGTCTTGGAATAAACCACCATAAAATACTTTCAATCCAATTTAAAAGGGTAATTTCAACATCAACTTTGAAACAAACAGCATGATAAGTACATCCATGTAAAACAAGCCCAAAGCAACATTCAAGAGTTGCTCATCATAATCATTAGGTTCAAAAGCCAAAAGAAAATTAACATCTCATCAATAGGAGGATATAAAACTGCTGTTCCACAAATATACCCCAAAAAGAGACAAAATTGTCTGGTTCAAACAAAGACATGCTCTTGGCAGCATTTATTAGTCTGATCAATACTGAAACCAAATGGGAAAGTGAAAAAGAAGAAAAATAAAAACTTATGACAAGAAAAGTAGGGACAGTTTATACACTGCAGCGCTAGTCTTATAAATAAGTTCATATGCAGCCAATGACTCTAGTATTTGGGGATGAAGGTCCACAAATGTAAACTGTTTTGGAATTTAGTTCTTAAAACTTGATCTACTTTAAATATTTAAATTTAAATAGTTCATTGCCTTTCTCTCATCAGCTTGAAAATACTTCAATATGTCATACTGCCCTTACCTTCAGAAGCTAATGGTGACTATCAGAAAACAAAAAAAAAATAATGCACAAAATTTATGGGAGTGGGGGATGGGTACAATTAACTATATACAGTTCATTGAGCCCCTAGCTCTTCTTAATCTCCATGATTTTTTATATTCCTTTTGGTATCTGTGAGGAGGGTATGTGGTTTCAGGATCTGTGCAGTTTGTTGATCTATTTACTGGCCATGACTGGCCCATTCACAGCTCTACCTGCACACTCCCATGGATTGGGCTGCTATTAAATTTGGCTTTATGATGCAGAGGAATTTGTGGAATCTCTTTGCCTTTTTCTTTGCTGCCTAGCTTTCCAGAGAGTAGAAACACAGTTATTCCACTGATTTGGGGCTTTTGTGGCTGCTTTGCAGCCTGTAGGATTACTCCCTAAATACATCACCAATGCACCTTGGGATGAATATATTATGGACAGACGCCAACGTAGTATTCTACGTCAAAAGTTAGCTGTGTAATCTGAAGTCTTTACATGAAATCTTCATTATATGGCAGCTGAGGGAGAAACTTCAGATAAAGAAGGTAAGTATTCAACATAATTAGGACAAATATAAACATGAAATGTGAATCTAATTTAAATATTACTCAAAACATCTGTTAAGAGAAAGGAAGCAGCCTGCAGGAAGTATTCAGTGCTCCTAGGTATTTACAGGTGATATCTCTTAAGATTTTGTTACAAAAGATGAAACTGGATTTAAATATAGAGAGGCCTATACAAGCTATTAAAGGTGACAAAATTTATATATGAAACATTTCATTTTATTTCAGAAGATAAGGTATATGTAAGCAAGATGAAACAAAGTGCATTCATTTGTACATCATTCAGTGTGTTTTGCTAGTTTTAATTTAAACTAGTATGATTTCAGACATGGCCTCTGATCACAGCTCTATTGTCTATGGCAAAAAAAGTGTGGAGGGTTTTTTATTTTTATTTCTCTTTCACTGTTAGTAAATTATCAAGGTTACAGGTAAAAGAATCTGTCAGTTACATATTATTCCAACATGCCTGTTTCATTTAAACTCTCCAACTAAACCTATTTACAGGTGCAAATATTTCCAGTTTTACAATGTTCTGTCATCTGGTAATATTGATTATTCTAAATAATTTGCATTTGTGGTGATCTTCAGAATATTCACTATTGCAATTTGAAACAAAAGATTAACAAATATTGAACAATGTTTGTCACAGTTCAGGCCAACTCCAACTTTATTCTCTGTGGTCCCAGCCGTCATCTCTCTTGGGCAGAGACTAATGTGTCTCTCCTTCCTAACCTGGGTTTTTCCAGGCTGCACAATTCCCTGTGCACTCTGTAATCCCCAGCAAGTCAGAGTGTCTAAAAGGCCAGCGTCTGCACTTTGCTTTCTCTTCAAAAGCTATGAATGGTTATAATTGCATACAGTTTTAAATGGCCACTCAACTCATTCCAAGCAAGCACATCTATTCTAAAGGTAAAAGCACTAAAGAAAAACATATTAAAAATGATAAAAGAACCTAGACGCATGCTAATAAGCTTATCAGAGATCAACCTCCCACCCCATCTCCAACAGGGGCTCTGGTCAGTGTCAGTCCTTCCAACCCTTTCCTAAGGATTAGAACCCTTCTCTTGGACAGAAGGTCCTGTCCGTTCGCTGGATCAGAAAGATTACTCTGAGTCACTTTAAACTCAGGCTATTTATCCCAAACCCCCTTCTTTGTTTGTTGGTCTCTGGAAAATCCAGTTTGAACTAGCAGAGACAAGCCTCTCTAGGAGGTGGCACCTTTCTGGATATATATCTGATTTGTGTCCAGCTTGGACATCAGGAAGGGTAACATAGAAAAGCCAGTAAGAGAATCTCCCTGGACATTCAATAACAGATTGAAAAGTAGCCACCCTGCAACAAAAAAAACTTCAAAAACAGACTTCAAAGAGCAACTGCAGAGCTACAATTCATTTGCAGACTTAACACCATTAATTAGTAGGGACTCGGAGTGGCTGGCTCACTACAAAAGCAATTTCCTCTCTCTTGGTATTGACACCTCCTCATCAATTATTGGGAGTGGATCACATCCACCCTGACTGAATTGGCCTAGTCATCACTGGTTCTCCACTTGTAAAGTAACTTCCTTCTCTTGATGTGCCAGTATATTTATGCTTGTATCTGTAATATTCACTCCATGCATCTGAAGAAGTGGTTTTTTACCCACGAAAGCTTATGCCCAAATAAATCAGTTAGTCTTTAAAGTGCCACCACACTCCTCGTTGTTTTTGTGGATACAGACTAAGACGGCTACCCCTCTGATACTTGTTATATTGTGCACACAGTGAATTAAACAGGTAAAAAGAAGGCAAAAAGGACCAGGAAAGAGCAATAATTTCTCATCCATGTTAGGACTATGTATTAAATTACCCTAGGAGCTCTCATACGGTCAAGAGAAAATGATGTTTAGATTAAATCTCGCTAAATCTTAAAAGGATAATTTGTTAGCATTTTCCAGTTTACTACCAATGCAGTATTGATTTGCTAGATCCCTTCTTTCTATTTTACTTACACTAATTCAATTTGAAGTAACTGAAAAGCAACTTGTTGAAAACAATCTCTAGATATTTCTTTTATTTAAAGTCTCAGGTCAAGGGTACAAAGAACCAGTAAAACAAGATCAAATTACTCATTCCGGTGGCCTAAGGTAATATCTTTAGTTAATCAAAGTTAACAACTTTTCTGGCAAGCCTTGATTTGGACAAAAAGTGCTTTACTTACAGTTTTCAGAAGACCATCTTGTAACATGATGAAAAACAGCTTCCAACCATCAGATCAATTTAGCAAGACTGTGATTCTAACCCTAGGAAGATGCTTAGAACTCAGAAATAAAATAGAAAGATTTTTGAAAATCTTTACAGTGATTTAAGTTTGTTAACATTACAAAGTGACAGTTTGATGTAGGAAAATGTTAAGCAATGGAAGAAAAATTGTTACTTTCTCAGGTAGATGATAAATTTACTTCCTGAATTTCCATGATAAAATATGCTATATTTTTATAAGTTCCCTCTTTTTCCTGCAACCCCTTCACATGCTTTCGTATTAACTCCATACGCTTCTAGAGATATTTACAGTGCATCCATTCTAAATCAAGGATAGGAAAGATGCCCACCATACATTAGATTCTAATATCAAGGACATGCATAACTGTCTATGCAGGGCTGGGGCCTAAGTATCCCTTCAAAGTGCTTTTGAACTATTTTTTCATGTTATTTAATTAAATCAATTCTTTCATAATTATTATCTAAAGTCCTGAAAATATTACTAAGACAGACAAAAAAGGATATTGTATTGAAGTACAAAGTCAAAAAGGAATGGAGTGACAGGGCCAAAATACACCAGGTACTTTGGAGTTGTGGAGAATTACAGAAGTGAAAAATAATAGTGAAGAATTTTGAGTTCTGGATGAACCAGAAAATAATGGATACCATCCATTAACACACCATTTTGTACACCTAATTTGTTCACTTAGGGTCAAATCTTCTCCATTTATTTCAACAGGAGTAGGATAGAGCCCTTAAACACAATGTGTATAGTGCCAAAATTGTTAGTTGACAGAAAACAGTATGTATTGCATGAAAGTTTCACATCTGTGGGGTTTGTTTCAACAACTGCTAATGCTGGCAAGCCACTCTGAAATGTAAAACTACTTGCCTACTAGATATCAATGCTCCAGAATATCACAGTATTCTGCAAAGAGCGTGTGACAGGTTCAGTCACAGAGACTCCCTTGGGACGGTCACCTGATGTGCTGGAATTACCTCTGAGCCTGTTTTCCCGGCCAGCATCGGACTCCAGAACCCTGCCTTATTGAGCCAGACACGCTAGCCTGCTGCAACACAGACCCAGGTCTTGTCCATGCCCCCAAAGCTGCAGACTTTAATCAAAAACTGCTTAGCAGGTCACCTATCTCCAACACACCAGACACCCAGTTCCCAATGGGATCCAAACCCCAAATAAATCCGTTTTACTCTGTATAAAGCTTGTACAGGATAAACTCATAAATTTTCCACCCTCTATAACACTGACAGAGAGATATGCACAGCTGTTTGCTCCCCCAGGTATTAATCACTTACTCTGGGTTAATTAATAAACAAAAGTGATTTTATTAAGTATAAAAAGTAGGATTCAAGTGGTTTCAGGTAATGACAGACAGAACAACATAAGTCACCAAGCAAAATAAAGCAAAAACACGCAAGTCTAAGCTGAATACATTAAGAAACTGATTACAAATAATATTTCACCCTCAGAGATGTGCCAATAAGCTTCTTTCACAGACTAGACTTCTTCTTAGTCTGGGCCCAATCCTTTCCCTGGTATAGTCCTTGTTAGTTCCAGCAGACATCTTAGGTGTAAACTAGCAGTTTTCACATAACTGGAAGCCCCCTTTGTTCTGTTCCACCCCCTTTTATAGCTTTGGCACAAGGCGGGAATCTTTTGTATCTCTGAGGAAAAGCAGCAGGTTTAAGGTGGATTCCAGTATCAGGTAACATGGTCACATGTCCTGTGAGACCCCAGCCTCCATTCTTCCAGGGCTGGCCTGCACGCACCCAAGAAGGTTTGCAAGTAAACAGACCATTTACAACCAATTGTCCAAGTCAATGGGAGTCATCAAGCTTCCGAACCACCATTAATGGCCCAGACTTTGAATAATTACTATAGGACCTCAGGGTTATACTTCATATTCCTAGTTTCAGATACAAGTATGATACATGCATACAAATTGGATGAACACACTCAGTAGATTAAAAGCTTTGTAATGATACCTTACAAGAGACCTTTTGCCTAAAGCATATTTCAGTTCCATCATATTCACCCTCATATGCATATTTCCATAAAACATTATGGAGTGCAACATCACACAGAGAAACTGCTTTTCAAATGCAGAGTTTTCAGATTAACTGAAAATAACATGTCCTCCATATTAAGGAAATCTTGATTGTTAACTATATGAAGTCACCTAAACAATAAAGTTCCACACCAATATCTACAAGATGGATAATTTCAATTTCTACCAGTTTTTTTTAATTTGATTATTTTTATATTCCAAAGGAAGTCTATAAAGAAACTGCAAATATTAAAGTAGAATCAATGATTTATGGCAAGGGGAAATATAAATAAGCTATCACAAAAGTTTCTCCATAAAATAGATTCTAGTCTAGTTTATAATTTTAAATGTAAAGTTTAACTGAGAGAAAAGAGAAAACTATTTTGTGTCTACTATAATTATTCATAAATATAGTTTTACCAATAAAGCATGCTGGTATAGAGGTGACCATTGGTTTGAGTGAAACTGCACCTGTGTATCTAATGGCTGGATTTGTCCTACTGTTATCCTTATCATATGACACCAAAGATTTATGAAAAACGTATGAAAAAAATATTTAGACCCATCACTATGGAGGGTTTTCCAGTGAAGGTACCTGTAAATTATGCTCCCAAGAGTGGGTATAAACACAGCAACATCATTTGTATTGACTTTGTGGAATCATATTTTCCTGTTCATTCTCTTCCATCCACAAAACACAGAAGGCTAAGCAGAAAGAGGAATAATAGCCCATGTAGCTATCTTTTCTTTCCTCACCAACCCTTACCCATGTGCATTATCCCCACCCCCACGGAGCACAGAGGAGGGAAGCATATTTGTCAGTGTGATTTTTTTTTTTAGCTCTATTGTCCAGTTTAGCCCGCTCTGGTATAACAATTAAACCTGGCTGTTCTCTTCAAGTTCTCTCTCTCCTTCCACCCCTCAACTTTGCAATGAAGGAAAACAAAATTGTAAGGCTAAAAATATCACAATCTTGTGTAAATATACTGCTGCATTTGCCATGCTGTAGGCAAAGGTCACAGACTATAGAACACTACAAATATTTCCCCCAGTTCCAAACATTGTTTCAATGAGCTCTAGTGTAGAGTATTAAATATTGCCAGCATTTTGCCCTCAGTGTAGTGTCTGCTGCTGTAGAAATAAACATTGTGAACAGCAAAGTTTAAAAACACTATTTACTGATTTTAAAATATTACAATTCAACTATAAGAATAAAAACAATACATAGGGCCAGCTTTCATTGATACATTGATTCAGCTCCCAGTGAAGTCAAAGTAACAAATGCGTGCATTTAAAGGACAGAATTTGGCCCATAATATTGAAAAATAACTGGTCATGAATAATAACTATGTTTCATAAATGTTTGAAATGTCAGCAACAGATTCAATGCTCTCAAGACATTACAACTGAATCAATGTTACATCAACAGATGTGTCTCATGCATATCCAAAGCAATTCAAATGACATGCTTCCGTTGAAATACTAACATTTCCACAGGAGAGCCCTTACAAAGTCCACTGCCGTGTCTTATACCCTACTAGAGTCTCCTACAGAGCCGTTACAATATCGAGTTATACTCTAATATTCCTGGCAAAGTCATTACCATGTCATTGCAGGGCCTTGTGTACATTCTTTGGAGCTGTATCAATTGTAGATAAAGTATGCAATATAAGTTGTACTATTGTTAAAAACAAAATGATGCAAATGTTAAAAAAAAAAATCCAAAAAGCAATCCAACAGAAACTGAAAATCCATTTATATAAACAACGTTAATGGCCTCATGTTCCAAATTATCTAAGGCAGTGGTTCTCAAAGCCGGGCCGCCACTTGTTCAGGGAAAGCCCCTGGCGGGCTGAACCAGTTTGTTTACCTGCTGCGTCCGCAGGTTCAGCCGATCGCAGCTCCAGGCCAATGGGGGCTTTGGGAAGTGGCGCGGGCCAAGGGATGTGCTTGCCGCCCTTCCTGCAGCCCCCATTGGCCTAGAGCTGTGAACCGCAGCCAGTGGGAGCTGTGATCGGCCGAACCTGCAGACTCAGCAGGTAAACAAACCGGTCTCGCCCGCCGGGGCTTTCCCTGAACAAGCAGTGGACCGGCTTTGAGAACCACTGATCTAAGGGAAGATCAGGTTTTAAGGGCCTAGATAAACTCCACAACATTCAGGAGATTCAGCCATAAGGCTTTGCAGAGTATGCACAACTCAAGTGGTTTGACTATCTCTTATGAGTGTCTGGAGTTCGTGTCTGATAGTGCATATCCATGATTTTATATACAATCTATGCTACAATATCATGACACAACAATGCAGATTAGAAATGGACAGAGTAACATTAAATTTTAAATTACCTGGATGGTGTGCGATTAAGTTGGATCTTTACCCCTTACATTGTCAAGGCAGTTTGCTGAGATTTAGCTGCATTATTCGACCTGAAAATTGGTGGGCCAAGTTCTTATCTCAGTCATATGGATAAACTGTTCAGGAAATGTACTGTTATTATGATGTAGTTGTTGGTAATCATTTCCTGTGCGAAGATGGGGTATTTGAAGGCAGGGGAGAACGGAGAGATGAGTCTGATGATTTTGTTTGTTTCCAAAAGAACAGTAAATAATATCAGAATTAATTCCAATACTCTCATCATCTTGCAATAAAATGTGAAACTTTCTACTTCTTCCTGAGAGTGGTATTCTAATCTTACTAAATTCAGAGTAAATCTACTGACACCCAGAGTAAATGAAATTGGAAACTGACTGCTGCTGCACTTTCCAACAGTAGATCTTAAAGTGCTTTATAAATTAGATGAACATCATTATCCCTATTTTACAGATGGGCATACCAAGCAGGCCAGTGGCTGAGCAGGAAATAGAACCCAGGTCCCTCGAGACCCAGTCCAGTGCTCTATGCACTAGGTCACTGCTCCCATTTAAATGTATTAAATGAATAAATTTATATAGATTATAAAATTATTAATTCAACATTTTTTTCACACTATTAAACTCAAATTTTATCTGTAACCTAAATACAGTAAGGGTTTCTAGTAGGGAGACAACAGTGTTGAGGTTAGAACAGTGAAAGCAAATTCTGATCTCACCTAAAGTGGTGTACATTAACTTTAATGGAGTTATGTCTGATTTACACTGGTGCATGTTAAATCAGATTGATAGCGCAGGGCTAGGAGATGGAGACCCTAATATTGCCACCGATTCAGTGTGTGACCTTGTACAAATCACTTATCCTATCTGTGCTTCATTTACCCCATGTGTCAAAGTAGGATAATAATACTTTCCCAGCTTTGCTAGGTATTGTTAATATTATTAAAACACTTATGACTGCACATCGTGCCTGATCCTAAGCCCATTAAAGTGAAAGGCAGTGTTTCCATTTACTTCAGTGGGTTTTTTGTTTGTTTTTCGTTGTTGTTTTCAGGTAAAGATAATTATGTTATGAAAGAAATCCACTAACCAAATCTCAAGAGCTCTAAGTCAGAAATAGCAATGCAAAACGAAGACCAGATCCTGTACTTCCTTGGATGAATACAGCAATTGAAAAATCAAGTACACAACAGATGTAAATACATTTTAACAGCATTCTCAATAGCAAAAATAAACATTATTATCACTCTCTGACTATGAGATATTGTAATTTTGTTACAAACATACAGGTACATAGGATTTTTTTTTTACATAAATTACTAAGAATAGTATGCTGATAGATTTAATTATTGAAGCCAATTAAAATTATATTATGATACGATGTAATAAAAAATATGATTTTAATGGGTTGAGGGTAATTGCTGACCTTTTCAATTCAATAAAATTTACTCTATTTTTATAAATACAGTTAAGGATGTCATTGTGTAACTTTTCTGCTGCAGGTCTACCGTCACACATTATACAGTAAGAGTGTACATGTTATAACAGGCTATTTATAGCATTGCTGAGTTAAGCAACAATTCCCAAGAAATTGGTCATTCATTACTAGTAGTTAATATATATTTTGCTTAGCCTCAAGCACAGCTGAAGGCAGTTTGTGCACTAACAGGCTATTATTAATTGTCATTAACACTAAGAACAACTAATTTAAATCAGAATATTTGTACTCAAACAATTTGTTCAATGCTTCCTAAACAAGAGTGTGTTTAAGTAATGATTATGACAGAGTTGGGGTGTCTGATAGGAAAATAAGCTTTCTAGTAAACTATCAAATGGAATTACTCAGTATACATAATAAAGAATGATGATTAGGTTCATAAAGAAATTCAAGAGAAAGCATACGTCTTCCACCAGCTACTCTGAGTAAGAAATTAGTAACTATAAATAGTACAAACCAGGGATATTAAAATTGTTACATTCAAGACTTAATATTCCCTAAAGATGTTAAATATGGATGTAGTATTCTTAAAGTATCCCATTAAATTTGCAGGCTATGTTGTTCAGTTGGATTTAAGTACACCATGTAAACATAGTAAGCATTTTTATATAACCAGATATCTTAACTCTTTCCCCATATTAGATTATTTTCAGAATAGAAAGCAACAGATGCGGTGTTAACTCAGAATCATGTCACCCAGGTATCCAAGTTAAATATTTTCTGTCAAAATACTGTAATCTAGAGACAAAAAAATTAAGACTCTCATATCTTTGCCCAGCTATGCTTGAAGAAGGACCGGAGAAACTGGATGTGATTTGATTAGGCCCCAGCTTTATTCTTGTTTGGGAGCACCCGGCAGACAAAAGTGAAGAGTGCAAGTAATTCCATGATCATTTTCATATATACCCAGAGGCTTTCATCAGCTCTCCCCCTTACCCATCCTGGACTCCAGCTAACCCACTGATGAGACCTGACTCCCCACTGAAATGAAGGGAGGGGGAAAGCTATAAAGGGGGGGGTCCCCTTGCACCAGTCAAAGCAGTTCCGAACTCCCCATGTTTCCGCTCCTTTAACAAATGCCTCCTTTGAATCTTTCACCAATCCATTTTATCTGATCACTGTATCCCATCCCTACAGAGTACCTACACTGGACTCTAACTCCCGTTCCATGTTTGCTCCAATTAAGTACCCCCTAAATCTGCCTGGGGAAGGCAAACCCCTCCCCCATTTTGCCTTGGCCAATCTGGTGGTGAGGAAGAAATTCCATCCCAGCCCCCAAAGAAAGGAGCAAGTAGCGCAACACCCACAGAGGATCCTGACAACCTGGTATTTCACCACTTCTATGGGTGGGAGTCGCTCCACCTGTCCCAGGTAAAAGATGGCTTTTCCTTCCCAGGAGGGACCTATATAGTGCCCCCTCTCTTCCGGTCAGCTGAAAGAAGGGGAGGGATGGGTCAACATCCACATGCTAGCCTGCTTTGCACCCCAAGTCACCCCATGTCTCTCTAACCCCTTAAAGAGGTACACACCTTCCTCTCACAATCTTAAAAGTGGCCCCCTGCACCTCACTCAATCTGCAGTGTGATCATTATTTTTACATATGTAGGGCCAATTTTACTCTCAGTTACACCCAGAAGTCTCCAGTGTAACTCATCTGATGAAGTGAGCTGTAGCTCACGAAAGCTTATGCTCAAATAAATTTGTTAGTCTCTAAGGTGCCACAAGTACTCCTTTTCTTTTTTCAGGTGTAACTAGGATACATTTTGACCCATATTCTTCATGTGGTTGGATGACTTCTTGTACAGAATGAAAGGTATTTATCCTCAAGAACAAATTAACTATACAATACTCGCATGTGGGCGTGGGATAAGAAAAAATATATTTAACCATCCCAAATAGATAAGAATGGTCCAAGCTGTTTAGATCACTTTTTTACTATACACATATAATTTAATATATGGTCTTCTGAAGTCCTTATTCTTAATTTATTCAGCCCTCAGCCAGGGAAAAACTCACACTGGCATTAATGAGAGTTTTGCTTGAATGAAAACTGAGAAAGCACTTCAAGATCTGGCCCACTGAAAATACCATTCAGTAGTGTGTAGCATGCAAGAGTGGATTTGCTTGAGATCAATGTAAAAGAAGCATTCTACCACAGTCCACATCTTTGGATCCTTCTAATGCTGCCATTTAAATGTGGTTATCTATCTGTTGTTATGATACTACACTTTTGGAGACTAAAGGAAAGGAAAATGAGACTTTTTCATACTACAAGTTGTCATAAATATAAAGAGAAGGGTAAACCCCTTTAAAATCCCTCCTGGCCAGAGGAAAAATCCTCTCACCTGTAAAGGGTTAAGAAGCTAAAGGTAACCTTGCTGGCACCTGACCAAAATGACCAATGAGGAGACAAGATACTTTCAAAAGCTGGGAGGAGGGAGAGAAACAAAGGGTCTGTGTCTGTTGGTATGCTGCTTTTGCCGGGGATAGACCAGGGATGGAGTCTTAGAACTTTTAGTAAGTAATCTAGCTAGGTATGTGTTAGATTATGATTTCTTTAAATGGCTGAGAAAAGAATTGTGCTGAATAGAATGACTATTTCTGTCTGTGTGTCTTTTTTGTAACTTAAGGTTTTGCCTAGAGGGATTCTCTGTGTTTTGAATCTAATTACCCTGTAAGGTATCTACCATCCTGATTTTACAGGGGTGATTCCTTTCCTTCTATTTACTTCTATTTCTATTAAAAGTCTTCTTGTAAGAAAACTGAATGCTTTTTCATTGTTCTCAGATCCAAGGGTTTGGGTCTGTGGTCACCTATGCAAATTGGTGAGGATTTTTACCAAACCTTTCCCAGGAAGTGGGGTGCAAGGGTTGGGAGGATTTTGGGGGGAAAGACGTGTCCAAACTACGTTTCCCAGTAAACCCAGTTAGAGTTTGGTGGTGGCAGTGGATATTCCAAGGACAAAGGATAAAATTAATTTGTACCTTGGGGAAGTTTTAACCTAAGCTGGTAAAAGTAAGCTTAGGAGGTTTTCATGCAGGTCCCCACATCTGTACCCTAGAGTTCAGAGTCGGGGAGGAACCTTGACACAAGTAATGAATATAAGTTTTAAGAAACTAAATTATGGAACTAATAGAAAAGCCATTTTCCCTTAATTTTATTCTAGTTGCAAGAAGTCATTTTCATAGACAATTTGGACAAACCCTCTGAACCCAGGATTTCTGCAGGTCTCTTCTTCTCCAGGTCTCTCTTTACAGGTCAGGTAAGACAGGCTTTGGGGAAGAAGAAACAATATTTCACAACGTAATTTTCCCCCTTTCAACCTGATAATGCAGTCACCCAATTTCATACCACAAACATTCATTGAGGTGGCCTACTAAGAAATTTGCTGATGGTGAAGAAGTCTATTTTCACAGTAATTGAGAAAATACTGGTCTCTGTGCACATCACATGACATTCAAGGATAAACTTAGCAGATCTGGTTCATGAAGAGAGTCCTAAGTGTAAAGCGCTGGGCAATTCACTTAGATTAGTTCTTTATTACTACAATTATTTAAGACTTGAAAAGAACAGTGTTCAGAGAGTGCTTTTTTTTTTTACACTGTATGCAAGTCAACCTAGCACAGTACATAGTGCACACGCACATGCACATCTCTTGCTTCAAGTCCTCTGACCATGAATTTATTTATAAACTTAACCTGTGAATGAAAACTATTAACTCACCAGTAGTGGCCTAAATTCCTGTAGTCACAGAGTTTATCCATATGCTTTTTACAAACCTATAAGTATTGCTGTGTCCCATCCACAAGCGGAGAAGTACAATGAAGCCTATGATATCAACCCCAACCCTGTCAATTCCGCAGAGTGCAAACTGGGAGTTCAGACAGATAATGCCTCTTACCAGTATTCTTAGTTCCAGTGCCCTTCCCAACAGCAGTGCAACACCTCAATTTTCCCTCAACCTCCTATTCCCAATCAGAGGAGAGGATTTGGGACCCATGGCTAAGAATGTAACCTAAAACAGGCACCTTGATTAAAAAGTAGTGACAAAAGATTTATGGAGGACTAGGAGTTATGGGCTTAATGCAGCAATCACTGAGTGAAATGCTATGGCCTGGACTATGCAGGAGGTAAGACTAAATATTCCTAATAGCCCCTTCTAGCTTTAAAAATCTATGAATCTACAAAAAGTTACTCCATCCTCAAAACCCTATAACTAGGCCTCCTTCCCCTAATATCATGCAGTCCCTGATTCTTTCAATGCATAGGGAGTAAAGTAATACCAGCTTCCCCCTCCATCCACAACTACCCAATCTGCTGTCGGAGGAAATTTGTTACTGACCCCAAATATGACATTTAGTGTAACACTATGACCAGCTGACTATCACAACGACCCAGCCATAAAAAAGTGTTGCAAGCAAAATTTGACATCTTTGCCAAACAGCCAACCACATCTCAAGGTGTCAACTCCAAAAACCTTAAAATATTGGGCTGGAAAGATCCCCTTATCTCCATAATACAAGTAAGTGTGCTCCCTTTGCAATCAGCCTTCCCTTTAAACATTCCAGTGCTGAGCAGGCAGACAATCCCTGGGCAGGCCATATTCAAGCCTGCTAATCCTTATTTAAGGACCAGAATGCCTAAAAAGTATTGTGAGTGGAAGGAAGGAGGTCCATATCCAACAGGCAGAATTCAGGTGAGAGATGAAAGAAGGCAACACTTGCTCTCCATACAAGCAAGTGGCAACACTCACATGACTTAGATGGTAGCAAAATAACAAAGAACATTGGCGCAGAAGACTTAATCCTCAGATGGATAAAGCACATGAGGGAAGTCATGCTCCTGTAACTTTGAAAATATATGGGACGTTTTCACTGGTGTACAAGGGGAATTGTATGACGATCACCCAAAGGACTAATTATAATTACACTATCAACTTTACACATGATCTGAACTCAAGTACCGTCAAAACATATACTACATCTACAAAATCGACATTAATCACAGGACCACTGTATCTCTACTAAAATAGCACTACTCTGAATACTACAATGGTATCAGTTATTTTCATTGCACCCTTCTGATATTTTCTTAGCCAGTAAAATAGGGGTGTGTGTGTGTTTGTGTATCTCTTTAATATGAATTCGTTCACAATTTCTATACTGTAGCATACATGTATAAATACAAAACTAGAACATGGGATAGGCCTACTCATACTTAGTGGAGATATGTGATAATATTTATTTACCTATTTTCTGAAATACTCAGTGGGGAAATTATTAGAAAATATTTCTATTTGTTGCTTGCTACAATGAGGTGAATAATGCTTTGATTTTCTTACTAACTTTTTTTAAAAAATTCTACCTTCTGGGAACATTCAAATACTACATAAGCATAAAGCCTGGAAGAGAACACAAACTTTTTCAACAATAGTGATAAAGCCTCACATACCACAAGGATCACAGACACGAGTGATGAAAGAGATCTATCCAATCCATTTGGCAGAAAAAGCAGGGCTGTGCCCACAGTATGTTTTTTTAGCATTTTGCCCAGTATGACAGGAGTCTGAAGTAAAGGGTTTATCCCACCTCCACAGGAGATTATTGTACAGTATACAAAAAAGAGTCTGATCTTGAAAACACTTAATATTGGGCATAGCACTTTTAACTGAGGGTAGTACCATTGGAGTCAACTGGAACTAGTCAGTCTGAAGTACTATGACCAGAAGCCAGTGTTTGCAGAATGAGCTCCTACTTGAAGTACATACACTACAACTGCATTTACAGGATTAGGGCCTGATCCAAAGACCACTAAAGTTAACATCAATGGGTTTCAGATCAGTCCCTATGTTCCTAATGTATGCAAAGGGGAAGCTAACATTGCTTCCACTGTTAAAAGGAAATATACAAATTAACCCAAAACATCTTCTCACTTTCATATTTTCAATATATACTATGAACATAACATAAACATAATTTAAGCCTTTTGATTTGTCTATAGAATGAGGATCTATAGAAAGAGAAGAAAAATAAACAAGAAAAGAAAAGGTTCAAATAAGCTGCTCTTTATATTTTAGTATACTATACGATTGCTTTATTACCATTCTCTCCATCAGACTTCCTTTCATGGTCAGTGTCAGTGAGAGACAAAGCTGAGTTTGCCCGGCTTGACAAACAGGAACTGTGTTCTGATTTCATCCCCGTCATCCACATCCTCAGAGTATGATCTGGTGAAGCACCACCTTCAGTCTCAGTATCCACATCTGAACCCATCTCCAATGGGTAACCATGTTGAGATACACCACGCAAGTCTGTCTGGTAGCCAGAGCACACGATGTGTGGATTTTCACAGAATTCCATCTCTGAAACAAACAAATGTTCAGAGAAAAATTTTGAGATTAGAAGCAATATTCTCTTTAACATACTCCATTTTGGGAAATCTATTTTAGCATTATAAATAAAACAGATACAGAAAAGTCTTTTGATTCAATGACTCTGGGCTCGATCCTGCCTTTTGAGGTTCCTCAATGTAATGAATTTTTTAAATGTATGCTGTAAATTGGGTATTAATGTATTTTAATTTTATTCCTTCTATTCTGGTAGGAATGTATATTATTAAAGTATCGACACACACAAATTTAAGAATTAGTAAAATTTTGCAGCATTAGTTTACCACAGAGCTGAATGAACACCAAATAATGTATGCAAATGATAATGTCAAGCCAATATACTGATTTCACCAACATGATTTTTTCCCCTTAAATTTTTCTAAAATTAATTCAGTCCCACAAAATAGAATCCTACTCAATATGTTTTGTCATGGAAAATGTTTGGTGAATTCAGTGTCTGTAAAAGATGAGGAATTCACAAAACTTTGTTTGAAATTCTCTGGTAAATCCACAGGAGACAAAGAATGTTTACTTACCAGTTACTATGGTTCTTTGGGCGTACTGTCCCTGCATATTCACATTTATAGAATGTGGCTCTCCAGTGTCACTGAACTTCAGAAACTTTCTAGAAAACCAGTGACTGTTAGGACAGCACAAGTGCCCCTTTATGGGACTGAATAATCAGAGCCACAATTTTAATGGGCTGTACAATCCCCAACCATTTCAGTCACTCCACACACAGTATAGCTGTATATCAGTAGAACTTTGGAGAAGAGTGGAAGGTGGGCAGGGCTGAATATGCAGAGGAGAGACTCTCAAAGAACCACAGGCAAGTAACCTATCTTTCTTCTTTGAGATAGCCTCTGTATATCCTCACCTGGGAAAAACAGACTCTCAGAAACATAGGTTGAGGAGTTTTCATTAAAGGATTGCAGAACTGACCTCCGAAATTGAATATCAGACCCCTACTCCCAGTTGAGAAAGTTGTGCTGTGTACAGAAGTATAGAGAATTCCTGGTAGTTGCCCTGTAAATTTCTATGATGGAAACATTAGAGCAGCGGTTCTCAAACTGTGGGTTGGGACCAGTGTTCCCTCTAATTTTTCCCACCCATGTGTGGAATGAATTTTGTTATGTGCACCAGTGTGTGCAAGTTAATGGTAGATGATTATTTGACACATCACCTCCATATTGGTGCACATAACAAAATTCATGTGGTGGGGGTGAGGGGTTCAGGGTGTGGGAGGGGGCTCAAGGCTGGGCATAGGGTTGCGGTGCAGGAGTCTGAGGGCTCCGGCTGGGGGTGTGGGCTCTGGGGTGGGGCCAGAGATGAGGGGCTGGGGCAGGGGTAGGGCCATGGTGTGTGGGGGAGGGCTCTGGCTGGGGGTGCAGGCTCTGAGGTGGGGCTGGGGATGAGGGGTTTGGGGTGGAGAAGGTGCTCCGGAGCTATGGCAGGGAGAGAGGACTCCCCCCAGCTCTCTCTCCCCGCAGCAGCACCTGGGCTGGGGTGGATAGGCGCCTCTCCCCCGGCTGCGGAAGCTCCGGGACTGGAGTTGGGTTTGAGAAGAGATGCCCTGGCCATGGCTGGGTCTGGGCACGGCTGCCCGGGTTTGGGCCAAGCCGCCCTGGCCGGGTCTGGGCTGTGACACGCTGTGTTGGCTGGGGCCAGGCTGCCACAGCTGGAACCAGGTTGGGCGCCCTGGGTTCGAGCCAATCTGGCTGCGTTTGGCTCCGGGCCAGGCCGCCCCTACCATGGCTGGGTCCGGGCCGCGCCGGGCCATGCCACTCTGGGCTGCCATGGCTGGGTTTGGGCCAGGCCGCCGTGGCTGGCTCCGGGGCTGGGCCGAGCTGCCTGGGTCTGGGCTGCGGCATAGTTGGGGGCAGGGGGCCACCCCGGGCATTGCAGGTTGAGGGCCGAGTTAGGTTAGAGCTGGGGGAGGGGCGCTCTCCCCGGCCATGGCAGGTCCCCAGGCAGGTTCCCTGAGCACCTGTGTGGTACTCAATAGGCGGCTGCATGGACATTCAGCTTATGGGGAACTTAGGTCAGAACCCCTAAGTGGGTCGCAACCCCATTTTAATGGGGTCACCAGGGTCAGCATTAGACCTGCTGGGACCCAGGGCTGAAGCTGAAGCCTGAGCTCCACCTCCATCTGAGGCAATGGGGCTCAGGCTGCAGCCCTCTCTCCCTCCACCAAGAAGGGGGGTCATGGTGCAATAAAGTCTGAGAACTCCTGCATTAGATGGAGGCTTAATGCTCACCCTAGCTTAAAGCCTCAGTGTCCAGCCTAATCCATTTGACAGGCACTGAGTGGAAAGGGCACTCCCTCAAAGGCTACAAAAACCTTGGTGACTTCCCTGAAGGTCTTGGCCAACATTTACAAACCTAGGCACCTAACGTTAGGCTCCTGTATTGATAAACTGCCTGATTTCAAAAGGTGCCAAGCTTCTGTACCTCCCACTGTGCTTGTCTTTTTGAGTCCAAGACATAAAAGACAACTAATTCTAAACACCAGTCTGGGAATGGTCTTCCCTGATGCACATTAGACTGCATGCACCTTTATAACCTCCACTACGAAAGCTCAAGTACTGTGAGCAGATGCTGTGTGGTCCCAAGACGCCCTATTTTTCTATGAGGTTCCCAAATCTCATCTGGAATACTCAGAGTTCCACCTTGATGAAAAATCGTTGGGTACATTTAGAATATCTTTTATATCGCTCTGCCTGAGAATGGCTTCTGATATGGAGCACTGTTCAATTTTAGTCTTTAATTTTAATTATGTGTACCATACATCTGAGAGAGAAACTCTGAGCTCTTTATAGTCAAATTAGACAATATGGGCTAAATCTTGTTCCCTTTGAGGTTCAGGAGAGTTTTGCTTCAGCGGGGCCAGAATGAACTTTAGCAGGGCCAGATTTTGAACATCTGAGTCTAGTGTTGGGTTAAGAAAGCCATATGTAATGCACTATGGTCCCAACCACCTTTTCTGTGCACAAGATGAACATTTCAGATGTTTTTTTCTTGACAAATAATCATCTACCATTAACTTACTGCAAATTATCATTGCATTTACTTTCATCTACTTACAACACAGTAAGTTAATAAAAATACTTTATTGCCCAGTGTCGTACAAATATGGAGGACCAAGAGCTATATACCAGTATTTATGGTTCTCCCTGACTGAGTTCAAAATAGGGCTAATAATTAGCCAACTAAAGTGCTACACAGCTATAACGAGATATCAGTGACATGAAAACTAAATGAGATAAGAAAACCAGGCTACTTGTTTAAATGTGGATTGCAGATGCCAGGCTTTCACCCAATTCTTTGCGGACACAATCATCTATTACCAAAAAATGAGTGTAACAGCCAATTTAAAATTCTGATTAAATGGCATAAGAAGTTGAAGTTGACATGCTTTGGCTCTGAGTTAAACATCAAAAAAATGTTAAAGGGCAAAAAGTCACTGATGATTAGCTCACAGTCAGCAGTGGAAACAATCTTTGTCAAATCTGTGGAGAAACCCATGGATAGTTTCCACTGAATCAACGTATTACAACAGTTAGTCAGAGTTTCAGCAGATAGTATCAGAAAAGTGGAAGAAATGAATATCCTCTATTTATATAAAATCCATAATTATCAAAGGAAAGGAAGAGATTTATTTATTAAAGATGCAAGACTCAGGGCTTGTCTGCATTTACCAGGGGATCGATGCGCGGCGATGGATGCATCAGCAGTCTATTTAGCGGGTCTAGTGAAGACCCACTAGATCAACCACAGTTCACTCTCCCATCGACTCCTGTACTCCACTTGAACGAGAAGTGCAAGGGGAGTCGACAGGAGAGTGTCTCCCGCTGACATAGCATAGTGTGGACCCTGCAATAAGTAGATCTAAGTATGCTGACTTCAGCTATGTTATTCACATAGCTGAAGTTGCGTAATTTAGATTGCTCTCCCCCCGTAGTGTAGAAAAGGCCTCAGAGGTGGTCAGATTAGCCTCAGACATTTGGTCGGTTGTAGTCTCTCTCAAGACTGGATGTTATAACTGCTATGAGACGATACTTTTGAAAAAATAAATAATTTTACTACATGAAGTACAATTTTTATTTAAAGATGTAAAATATTTTTCTTTACTTACTCCTCGATGTAATAATGTCTTTCCAGGAGAATTAACTACAGGGCTAGCTTCCAATCTCAATTATTCCATAAACACAGAGTAAGTCCACTGATTTTGGGATTTCATCAGTGTAACTGAGATCAGAATCTTGCCAATATTTTAATGAGATTACAGGATACCGCGGCAATCTCTATGCACACAGAATCCCCACTGAAGTCAATGTCAGTTTTGCCTGTATCAGGACTGCAGGCATGTGATGAGGCTCTTTGGTTGTTTTTCATGTTTGTTTGTTTGTTTTAAATTTGGTAATCTTGCAGCATTTTTCATTCTCTATTTTTGGCAGATGTGGATAGACAAGGTATCTTTGTTCCTATCTTGAATCCTGCATTTCTGCAAGGTGCTCTACCAAGCTACTCTCCCCTCTATCAACTATCAGGTAGCTGACAAGGAGCTGAAACATTTTTCATACCCTGCTTCTCTTTCAAAGCAGCCCTGACTTTCTCTCATCAGTCAAAAGGCATCCTTAGTAAGTGCTAACACTTTAGTAACTCTGTGGGCTGTGCTAGCTGGGTCTATGACCCCAGTGGAGCTTGGGCTACAGGCGGCTTATTCTGCTGTGTCCGACTCCAGGCAGCTTGTTTGCCACTGGCAGCCTGCAGCCCAGGTTCCGTCAGTTTGCACTGGCAGAAACCAAGTGATGAATTCAGCCCAGGAAGTCTCACTAATGCTAATTAGATTACACACGTTTACAAAGGGCAGAATTTACCCCTCAGTCTATATATTAATTCAGAAAGTAGCAGCTAATGAATTCACTATTATAGATATTTTTTGTTGAGACGGAGCAAAACAAATTTACTTTTGTGTACAACAATTGATATTCAATTGAATTGTAACACTTTCCTTGGATACACAGAATATTTCCTTAAATATACAAGCTTTTGTAGGGTTTTAACTCCCATAGGATGCATTTTCTGCAAAGCACTTATAGTGCCGAAAGTGGTTGGTTTTTTTAGCTTTGCACATCTAATCTTGTTACCTAAAATACTCCAATATTCCCTAAGGGAGATAAAGTTCAAGTGGATTTATGATAGGTCTCTTCTTACCAAAAAGCTATAGTCTCAGGAGAAATTAGAGGACATTCATACAAAATCCAAGTTTTACACAAATTATGTGTTGGGGGAAAAGGTATAAGAATATATAAAATAAATATGAAAAATCATCACAGGACTGCTGTGGTATAGCTAGCTCCAGCTTTGATGCTAAGAAACAATGTGACCTTTGAACCCTGGTATACATAAACATAAATATGGAAATATAAATGGGAATTTAGAAATATTTTATGTTATTGGGAAATGAAGAAAATTCATCATAATTCAAATTTACTAATGGATAAGATGCAAATTCCAATTTCTCCTTTAAAAAATTATTGTTTTGTGCAGGAAAAATGTACAAATGGGCAGAACAGAATATTTTACTCTCTACTGGGTAATGATGCTTTGGCAATTCTTTGTGAGATGTTCACTTTGGTATTGTAATCTGGTAACTGAACTGGCAGCCAAGAGAACCTGCCTCCTGCCCTCTCCCCCCCACCCCCCTCCACTGCCCTTTTCTCTGCCCCACATCCAGATAGCTCTTAAAGCATTATAGCTCCTTGTCCATTGGAGGAAGTAAAGCATTATAGCTCCTTGTCCATTGAAGGAAGCACTCCCAGCCCACACAGTATTTCTGAAGTCTTGACTATACTGGAATTTTAGCCACCAATGTAACTACAATTCAGAGTTTGGATTTGCAAAAACTGGTGTAAATTGTGTCCACACTAGGTATTTGCCCCAGTGCAGCTATTTTGATGGCTAAAATTCCAGTGACGATAATGCCTGACGGATGGTAAAAAGGTGTATCTAATTTCAGGGCTTTTTCAGTTGTGGATTCATTGTCCCCTAAATGTTTAGGAATAACTTTCCATGAGTTTCAATTTGTGAAGTTTTCTGTTCACTTTTTCATTGTGAGGAGTGGCATACCCCTGTGGAAAAAATTGGAGAATCCATTCCTTTACTCACAAATCATCCCAGATCTATGCACATCTTAGGGGATCCATAGGAGCCAGGGGAACATCTGCACAGATCCCATTTACATAAATTCTGCCACGCAGCCTCACAGGCTACGGCTAGCTTCTGGACAGCTTGGCATCCCCAGAAGTCCTGGCTTCCTAGGGCTCTCATGGGGCTGTTACCCCCTAATTTCTCTTAAAAGGAAGTTCCAAAGTGTTGCTTTCCCTTACAGATATGGGAGAGGAGAGAATTTGTAGAAACCTGGATGAGTCCCAAGTCCTAGCTCCCAAGTCCTTCCTATTTTTGTTCACTAACAAAGTTTATATTTTACTTAGGGCTGTCAAGTGATTAAAAAAATTAATCATGGTTAATCGTGCTGTTAAGCAATAATAGAATACTATTTATTTACATTTTTGGATGTTTTCTACATTTTCAAATATATTGATTTCAATTACAACACAGAATACAAAATGTACAGTGCTCACTTTATATTTATTTTTGATTACAAATATTTACACTGTAAAAACCAAAAGAAACAGTATTTTTCAGTTTACCTAATACAAGTACTGTAGTACAATCTCTTTGTCATGAAAGTTGAACTTACAAATGATGTACAAAAAATAACTGCAATCAAAAATAAAACAATATAAAACTTCCTACTTCCTACAAGTCCTCTTCCTACTTCTTGTTCAGCCAGTCCCTCAGACAAACAAGTTTGTTTACATTTGCAGGAGATAATGCTGCCCGCTTCTTGTTTACAATGTCACCTGAAAGTGAGAACAGGTGTTCACATGCATTGTTGTAGCTGGTGTCGCAAGATATTTACGTGCCAGGTGTGCTGAATATTCATATGTCCCTTCATGCATCAACCACCATTCCAGGGGATATGCGTCCATGCTGATGATGGGTTCTGCTCGATAACAACCAAAGCAGTGCAGACCAATGTATGTTCATTTTCATCATCTGAGTCAGATGCCATCAGCGGAAGGTTGATTTTTTTTGGTGGTGGTTTGGGTTCTGTAGTTTCCACATTGGATTGTTGCTCTTTTAAGATTTCTGAAAGCATGCTCCACACCTTGTCCCTCTCAGATTTTGGAAGGCACTTCATATTCTTAAACCTTGGGTTGAGTGCTGTAGCTATCTTTAGAAATCTCACATTGGTACCTTCTTTACGTTTTGTCAAATCTGCTGTGAAAGTGTTCTTAAAATGAACAACATGTGCTAGGTGATCTGAGAATGCTAGAACATGAAATAAATGGCAGAATGTTTGTAAAACAGAGCAGGAGACATACAATTCTCCCCCAATGAATTCATTCACAAATTTCATTAACGCATGATTTTTTTAACGAGCGTCATCAGCATGCCCTCTGAAATGGTGGTTGAAGCATGAAGGGGCATATGAATGTTTGGCATATTTGGCACGTAAATACCTTGCAATGCCTGTGACAAAAGTGCCATGTGAATGCCTGTTATCACTTTCAGGTGACGTAAATAAGAAGCGGGCAGCATTATCTCCGTAAATGTAAACAAACTTGTTTGTTTTAGTGACTGGCTGAACAAGAAGTAGGACTGAGTGGACTTGTAGGTTCTAAAGTTTTACATTGTTTTGTTTGTGAGTGTAGTTATGTAAAAAAAATCTACATTTGTAAGTTACACTTTCATGATAAAGAGATCACACTACAGTACTTGTATGAGGTGAAATGAAAAATACTATTCCTTTTGTTTATCACTTTTACAGTGCAATATTTGGAATCAAATATAATAATATAAAGTGAGCACTATACACTTTGTATTCTGTGTTGTAACTGAAATCAATATATTTGAAAATGTAGAAAAACATCCAAAGCATTTAATAAATTTCAATTGGTATTGTATTGTTAATCGTGAGAGTTAACTGTGATTAATCAACAACCCTAATCTTACTACAAGTATCCTAGACTAGCATATCCAATCATGGTTTTAGATGGGCAGTCTTTTTTAGCCATAGCTTACGAAGATCACTAACAATGGAGATTTGTAACTACAAATGCCCATGTTGTTGTTTCTCAGCCATGTTTATGCTTAGATGAGTCAAAAGCAAAACAAAGTATAATTGATCATAGTTTATTGCCATGATCAGCTATTTTAGAATCATACTTAAAACATGTCCATCTATTTACCAAGCTTTTGTCTGGAAGGGTAGATAGCAGGAATGCAGGAATCAACATGGAATTTTCAAGGTTGGGAGGCTGTTCAGGCTGATATTTATCAATGAAATAGGTACGGTATATTGTTTCCCATTTTGTACTTGTGCCAGGAGATTGTATGGTGAAAACATTTTAGAAATTTCAAAATGAAAATAAACAAAACCCTACAAAGTCAGCCATTTGTACCATAATATTTAAACGCAGAGAGAGAGAGGGAGCAAGCACACACACTTTCCTTTCACTCTGACAGGAATTTAAATCAGATGGAGGGAGTGAATTTTCCATTGATTTTTGGATGAGATCAAGACCATCCTAAGTTCTATCCTAAATGAGAAATTTTGAGGGCTGCTGAACACTGCAAATCCAGCGTGCTCAATGGCCCTTAAAATTTCTCATTTCTTACCAGGGTCGTACGGTTTACTGGTTGTACATTGGGCTAGAGTATTAAACATGTAGGGATAACCAAAGACCTCCATAAGATCATTTATCTAATACAGTCTGCAAAATAACCCAGCACGTCTTTGTTTTTACATTTCAAGTTCTGTACTTGTTTGGTTGTCATACTCATGCTGGTGGGTGGGGTTAATGAGAATATTTAAAGACATTAAACTCTGGAGAGTATTTATACAAGAAGCCATTGAGGGAGAGAGAAGGCCACAATGCATATCAAATAGAGTATTATTTTGCCTTTATACATCCCCTTTCCATTGCCATTTATTCAAATATCACCCATCCCTTAACATGCATAAATTTATGTGATATTTTAATAGATTTGCTGGGTTTATTATATGTTTTTGCATTAAATCCATGCTACATGGATCTCCATCAGTCCTTTAGACCATTTTTAATGTAAATAAATGTTTTCTTTGGGGGTATTTCAACTTTTCTTTTGTTCCCTTTACTTTCCTTACCCATTTAACTTATTTTCTTATTTCTCTTTCCAGAGCTAGCCACCAAAAGATGTCAAGGGAGAATAAGAAGGCAACCTAAGGGAGCACAGGCCACCTTCCTGTCACAGAAGGTTAGCAGAATAAACAGAATTCTGATATACCCATGCTTTAGTGTCTCCTTTCTTCTGTATTAGCCCAATACATTTTTATATATTGTTTTAAAGTACTGTACTAATTCTCAGAGAATTTAATCCCAGCAGTGCTATGTCGCTTCATTTTACTGAAAAAATGAATCTTATTTTTATAATTATTTTACACTTTTAGCAGATCAGGAATAGCAACTATTTTAGCAGGAGGAAAACAAGGAAAGAAATAAGTATATAAGACCCCTATCTCAGAGCTGTTGCCTTAGGAAGGCAAAGGGTTTGAAATTATTTAATAGGATTCACAGAGAAAGAGAAAGAGAGAGAGGGAGAGAGGAAAAGGGGACCTTGTATCTGGAAAAGCTCTTGACAGATGAGCCAAATTACTTCATGGTTACCGGAGAGAGGTTCTGGCTGTTTCAGGGCCCTAAACTATGCTAAATCTATATTATCTGTACTAAAGTGTTTTCTTCTCTGCATGCTCCTGAAGAAGAGAAAGAACCAGTGTCTGGCCTCATAAAAGAAGATAAACTTTATTTCACCAGGAAGCCACACCCTTGTAAAACACTTCTGAATTATTCTGGCTCTCAGAGGCAACTTCTCACCTCCTGAGTGATTGAGCTACCCTCCATACTACGTGAGCTCATAAGGTTCATGAGATGACCCCCTATTATTTATATTGTAGCAGTACCTAGTAGTCCATAGTAATGGACCTGGGCCCCATTGTATTCGGCACTGCAGAAACTCGTAAAAACAGACAATCCCTGCTCCAAAGAGCAAACAATCTAATAAACCTTCTAAACTTGTATGTGAAGGGAGCTGGAGTCAGTCAGAGCACTGACAAGCATCCTAAAGCATGCAGATTAGGCAAATCAGAGGGGTGGGAGAGAGTTTTCATTCCCTGAGCACTGCTACCTGGGCTTGGGGAGTAAACGGTAAGTGGGAAAGGGGTTCTTCACTCCGCAGACCCTCTCTATGAGAATTGTGGAGTAGCAGGACAGGTGGTGAGGTTCTATCCTGAGTCCTGTTGACCATGGTTCTCCTGTCAACCACATTTCCACCCCACTTCATCCCCAGTCCTTCAGGTATTAAGCAGAAGGGAAGTCACATTCTTTTTTTAAAATATTGCTAAGGTTTTGCTGGGTTAACATGCCTAAAACCTTGTATAGGCATCTTTTAATTATTATTTAAATCTAAGTAAATAAATGAATAAATGCACCTCCTCTATTCTACAGAAAAACTCTGAGCCTGAGCACCAACTAAGATTTCCAGGACGGTGATGAGCTTTTTGTAGTCCTTAGCAGTTCTGCAGTATCAGGTGCAAGGTGGCGAATGAAAACTAAGGTTAACAAGAGACTTGGTACTCATCAGACTGAATGGTCATTTCCCCCTTTAAGCCTGACATCTCCTAGCACAGAGGTGGGCAAACTATGGCCCGTGGGCCACATCCTGGCCCAGGAGGCTAGCCCCCAGCCCCTCCCCTGCAGCCATGCTGCCGCAATGCTCTGGGCGGTGGGGCTGCAGAGCCCGGCCTGACTCGGTGCTCTGTGCTGCGCAGCGCGGCTGCCTTTTGTGGTGCAGCCGCGCTGCCAGCCACCGGTGCTCCAGGCAGTGTGGTAAGGAGGCAGGGAGCAGAGGGGGGTTGGATCGAGGGCAGGGGAGTTCAGGGGGTGGTCAGGGGTGTGGATAGGGGTCAGGGCAGTCAGAGGGCAGGGAACAGGGGGGTCGAATGGAGCTAGGGGTCCTGGGGGGGCAGTCAGGAAGGAGAGGAGGGGTTGGATGGGGTGCCGGGAGGCGGTCAGGGGACAGGGAGCGGGGGAGGGGGGTGGTGGATGGGACAGGGGTCGGGGGGGCAGTCAGGAAGGAGGGGGGGTTGAATGGGGTGGGGGGGCAGTTAGGGGCATGGGGCAGTTAGGGGCGAGGGGTCCGGTGGTGGTCAGGGAGAAGGGGTGGTTGGATGGGGCAGGAGTCCCAGGGGGCATTCAGGAAGGAGGGGGGGTTGGATGGGGCAGCGGGGGGAAGTTAGGGGACCGAGAGCAGGGGGGGTGGATGGGACAGGGGTCCTGGGGGGGCTGTCAGGGGGCGAGAAGTGGGGGGGTCGGATATGGGGCAGGGGCCAGGCTATGCCTGGGTGTTTGGGGAGGCACAGCCTAACCGGCCCTCCATACAATTTCAGAAACCCGATGCGGCCCTCAGGCCAAAAAGTTTGCCTGCCGCTGTCCTAGCATCTACTGGAGAAAGCCTCCCCGCTTGTGAGCCTCTTTGCATTTGCAGGAATGGGTTTTTACTCCATCAGTCCTTTGGATCATTTATTTGGACAAATAAATTCCACACACAAAAACTTTGTTCAGGTGAAGTTAAAGTTAAAGGCACTTTTCAGTTGTTTGAAAGCAGATGGTCTTTCATTAACTTGAGTATTACTAAAGCATTATTAGTCCTTCCTGCGTACAATTTTATAGGAATCTTTGGTTTTTAAAAGCCATTTTCCAATAAAAAGATTTGCACCCATAAATGTGTGGCTAAGTCACACTTTAAGAAAGCAATAGATTATGGAGCCATTCATCTTTTCAAAATTAAATATACCACAGTCATAGCCTGTAGACTTCATTACGTTTGTATTTTTAAAAAATGTCAAGGCCAGACATTCATGAAGATTTGTACAGCTGATCCATAAATCAAGTTTTCCATGGCAGATAGCTCCATTTCTCTATTATTTGACTTTTCTCCCAGAAAGATGTTCAAATGAACAAATATAATTCCTTAAGACTAATTATAGAAAATAAGTAATATAGTACTTTTAACTTCATTCTGGGAAACCATATGGCTGCAACTCTAAGAGGCCAGAGTTAAGTTGTGGTTGTTGTTTGTGTGAGAGTCAGTGTCTTGTTTGAGAGATTAAACCTTAATTTTCAATTTGCTGGGTTTCCTAACAGGATTTATTTAGATATTAAATTCTAACAATCTGTAAAGATACACTCAAACTACCGATATATACCTGCAATCTTAATTTCACCTTTATGAAGCTTTTGTGTGAATAATGTTTAACACTAAAGTAGAATTAAAGCAGAACAATTTTCAGTAATTGAGAGAAAAAAAAATTAGGTCTGAACCTACAGAAATTTCTGATAGACCTTAGGGTGTAAAAAAGAAAGCCAGTTTCTCCCACCAGTTTTGATTTTAATTTATCAGCTGCTAAATTAAAATGTACACTATGAGTCTACATGCTGAAAAAAATATACCTCTAGGTTCTAAAACTTTTTTTGCATTTTTCCCTTTACTTTCAAGTAAAGTCCAATGGAATAAACTACGTTCTAAGGACAGATTCTGTTCTAAGTTAAACCAGTGTAAATATGGTGTAAACAAAATTAGACATTGGCTTCCATGTTATATGGACATCTTTGGTGTTCAATTTTTCATCATTGAGTAACAGATGATGCCACATGTACAGGTCAGGAGCCCAAATTATGATTTAATTTACACTGGTGTAAATGCAGCCTAACTCCTCTGAAACCAGGTGGCCAGACAATGGTGCTACATTGATTTATACACCCTGAGAATCTGGTCCAGTTCATACCTAGCAAATATCCCTGGTGGTGGAAAGTCTGTTGCAGATATGGTAATGCTAGAAATATGCCACACGTTTTCTTCTCTGGGGGACTTGCTGGGGAGCCACACAGCACAAAGAACAGGTGCCACTGATAAAACAGGGGTCGTGGAGTAACTCCATACGTTCCCTTATCAGAGTCCATCAGTAGGGATGGAGACCTAACCTCAATTTAAAGCTGCTTTAAAGGAAATCAGTGTTACTCCCACCTGTTTTCTCTCAGAGTGAACTGAATGGAGGGCAGGTAGCCAGGCCAGAGTGGAAAGTATAATTTATCACTCCCTGAGTCATCTTAAATGAATTTTCCCCAATGGAGTTAATTGCTGATTTGACTCAGTGTAACTGAGAGCTTGCCCCAGAATCAGTTATCTTTATTCATTCACTAAGTTTACACTCACCAACATTCTAGCCTGCAATGTATTTTCTAAATTTAAAATTATGAAAAAATACTTGCAACAAAACATGTAACAGAGATGAATCGAAGCACCTAGAGCCAAACTCACCCTAAGCAAGAATGTTCCGATCAAGTTTTCTAATTGGGCCCATCTCTAATGTACTCATCAGCATTAACCTCTCTGTTTACTAAATAATAAACTAGAGAGACACAATTCTTCTTTTGTTAGAATGCAGACAAAAACTACTGAAATCATTATGCTGTCATGGTAGAAACTATAGTTGACTAGAAAAATACTGGAGCAATGGACTTTCACCAATATCCTGTCACAGCAGTTAAGATCAGCTGGGAGGTTTCAACTCGCAGCTGGGAGGCTCTCAACTTGCACAGCTACTGAACCCTCCAAGAGGAGTGGCAGGGCTCCCTCTCAGTTTAGGACCCCCTGCCTTTGGAATTCATTCTCCTTGACAGCCTGTCAGAGCCAAAGTGTACCAATCTTCAAGGCACAATGCAAGACATTTATTTTATATAGCTTTTGACTGTTTTTGTTTTGATACCAAGGGCTCTGAGGGAAGGTTGTGTGTGAACAGCCAATCTAATTTGAGTTTTATTCTTTGCAACTGCTTTAACAATGATACGTGCTACAGAAGTGAGTAACTAATAAGGCTCTATTGTCCCCTCCATTTTTTGGAGCAAAGGACAAGAGACAAGAAAATATGGGCAAATGAAGTGAGGAAACAATGTCACTTCTGCTATATTATTCCCATGACTCCAGTTACATATGGAGAGAAAGGGCAGGGCAGGAAGAAAAGCCTCTGTCCGTGCACTCATCCTCCTTACAAACCAAAGGACCAGTTACAGGATTAATTTACCAGTTTCTCCCTCTACTATGAAATAAAGGGGCTGTTAGTGAATCTGTAGTAGAAATTTTGCTATCATGAAGCTGAGGAGAAGAGAGAGTAGGTGAAAGACAGGATCCAGTGTTAAGGTACAGAGTCTTTGCAGGATGAATTCCACATTTTATTTTTTCATGGGGTCTGAAAATTAGAGAACATAGGATCAATATGGTCCAAGGACTATACATTTCTTGGTATATAAATACTGTTTTTCCACAATCCAATGTTTCTCTAGCAAAAACTAGAAGAATCCCATCCTACAAGCACCCAGTGGTAATGTGTCTCCCTGGACCAAAGAGAAGAACTACAGGCTGCCTGAAAATCTCATTCCAGTTGGCCAGTAAAGCCAAATGGTGGGGAAGCTTGTGGGAGGACTGAGCAGCTATCCCAAACAGTCTCTGCCAAGAGAGCTCCAAGGAAGCCAAAGCCAGAATTTACAGCTTACCTCCTGCTGGTCGAAACTCTATGGGTTGTAGAGTGTATCTGTCTCCATTTTGTATTTCTTTCTTAGATAATTTTTTTTTAAAAACCCATAAAATGGAGCATGCATATGCACACAGACAGAATTTCTACAAAAATTTAAGAATAAACAGTAACAGTTTCCAAGTGCACAGGTTAAGAATGTTAAAAAATATGTAATGGAAATACTGACACAAAATTAAACAGTAGTTCTAGATCATCTAACAGGGAGGGATTTTCAAAAGAGCCCACATGAGTTAGTCACCCAATATGGCATCTGGTACCCAATTTGCTTAGGTGCTTTTGAAAATTCTGTGCACAACATTCAAGTTTTGATTGTTGAAATATTCCATAAATGTTTTTCACATAAAATCTCACATTGCTTTTGGGGGAATAATGTGCCTTTCCTGTTACACATTTAATATCGACTAGAGCATTCTGGTGTTTTAGAATTAGGGCTGACCACAAAACAAGAATTTGGTTTTGTAAAGTATTTTTAGGTTTAGAAATCTGTTTTCATTCTGACTCAGAACAAAACCAAGGACCTTTCACATTTTTTTTCAAAAAATAAAATAAAAAGAGACAAAGAGACCTACCTCAGAACAGCCAATAGCCTAGTGGGTAGGGCACTCACCGGGACTGTAGGAAACCCATGATCAAGTCCCTGCTTTCATTGAGTGCTGTACCACAGGGCTATTGAATCAGTCTGTTTCTCTCTCTCAATCTCTTCTGCTGGAGCTGTGCCGCATTGTATTAAGAATTAAATATTCTCTGGGCCAGACTGAGAGATTGACTCTATAGCCTGGTGAAGGGTTCAGGTACTCACCTGGGACGTGGAAGACCCAGGATCATGTTCCTTCTCTGAATCAGGCAGAGCAGGGACTTGTTGAATCTGTGTCTCCCTACCACTGATCATTACCACTGGCCTAACCACTAGTCATTAGCTATTCTGGAGTGGATCTCCCTCTCAAAATTCCATCCTGCATATAGGAAACTTATTAACATTTTTTTTTTTAAAAAAAAGGTTCACTGAAAAAATTACTGACAAACTCTACTTAGAATTCAATGTGGGATGGTTAGATAAACAAAATTAGACAGACCTTCCTCCTTTTCTGGACTGAGATGAGAAGACTGGACAGACCATTTCACTGATACTTGGGATTTGTAAGGTGCGTATATTTGTATTTTTCTGTTGTCCCAACCTTTCGCTAGCATTCCACATTTTCAAGGCTTACTTCTAGTGAATGAAGGGATTCTAATTCAAGGACATCCACAATGGGTACTGTACAATTTCTTCATTCAGGTAACACCAATCCAGTCTGAGTCAGGTCAATGTGAAACCCTGATCTAATAAGGTCTTTCCCACTCATTTTAAAAGAAAACAAGAGTATCCAAAAGCTAAATATCCTTCAGTTCTTCCATTCACATCAAATTACATCTACATGTCAATCCAACCTCAATGAAAGAATATGAAAGACATCTTGGCACATCTGCTACATTTGATTAGCCAGCTGGAGATAAGGATTGTCACTCAATTTTTTCCCCTCAAACTAGTTTTAAGGGGTCAGCCATCAGAAGGTTCAATTTGGTCAAGAAATGTGAGACTAAAATGCCCTCAGAATAATTCTAACCACTTTTACCCTATAACTTCTGTACAAATACTCAATTTACCACAGGATTTAACAACAGTAGTTCACACCTGAAGGTCATCCATACTGCAGCTTAAGTATGTTGATTCAGTCTGATGGAAATGTATGTTTTTGCATTTCTTGTTTGTAACAAATATCACAACATAAACATTTTAAATAGGGAGAGAATATATGTAAACATATTGCACGTCACTTAACATTTCCAAATTATAATGCAAAGTATGATATATCAGTGAAATCCATTTTAAAATTATTGTGCTTTGTAATTATTATAGCTTGAATTATCCTAGTAGGGGGAAAAAACCTACTTATATTCCTTATTCCCTTGCAGCATCATTACTGGATTTTCCATTTTTGGATACAACAATTTTTTTAAAATACATTTTATTAATAAGCTACTTGAATTATAAAGACTATTAAATTATGCCTGTACAGTAGCTATAAAATGTGGCCATACTTTGGTTTCAGTTACATAAGGAAAATCTAAGTAATTCAGCTGAAAACAATTGATATATTCCAGACGAACACTCAGTACTGAAACCAGGAAAAACCCTATTCTTAAAAAAAGGCCATGCATGACCTTTTTTGTTCAAGATAAGCAAACACTTTTCTTTTATAAATCTCATCCAAAAGATGCCCTGCAGACTATATAACATAATACTCAATTTATCTATCATGAAAAGGTTTGAGTCTTCTGTGTCTGGTTAATAAATAATAAGTTGAGATTCCTTGACAAATCACAGATGGAACCATGTCGATGGCATGTAAGCTAGTTAGGGTGCAGAAACTCTAGTTAGAGAGAGTGCAGAAGAGAACAATAGCTGTAATGTAAAAAAACAATTTAGAATTCATCTAGTGGAATCTGTCTTTATGATGAAAATCCATTCCAACAGATACTACAATCTCACTAGCTTCCCTATATATCATTAGGGACATATATTCAGAATACTTGGAGTTAACAAAAAAGTGCTGAGTGCAATTTTCATGTCTTTTTCTCTCCAGAGATTTGAAGTGACAATCCAGAAAAACACAAAAGGAGTACTTGTGGCACCTTAGAGACTAACAAATTTATTTGAGCATAAGCTTTCGTCAGCTACAGCTCACTTCATCGGATGCATTCAGTGGAAAATACAGTGGGGAGATTTATATACATAGAGAACATGAAACAATGGGTGTTACCATACACTCTGTAACCAGAGTGATCACTTTAAGGTGAGCTATTACCAGCAGGAGAGCGGGAGGTGGGGACTTCGTCTCAGACCTCTTCAGGCATGGCTGAAGTCTTTTTGTTGAAGAATTGCAACTTTTAGGTCTGTAATCGAGTGACCAAAGAGATTGAAGTGTTCTCCGACTGGTTTTTGAATGTCATAATTCTTGACGTCTGATTTGTGTCCATGTATTCTTTTGTGTAGAGACTGTCCAGTTTGACCAATGTACATGGCAGAGGGGCATTGCTGGCACATGATGGCATATATCACATTGGTAGATGCGCAGGTGAACGAGCCTCTGATAGTATGGCTGATATGATTAGGCCCTATGATGGTGTCCCCTGAATAAGATATGTGTACACAGTTGGCAACGGGCTTTGTTGCAAGGATAGGTTCCTGGGTTAGTGGTTCTGTTGTGTGGTGTGTGGTTGCTGGTGAGTATTTGCTTCAGGTCGGGGTGCTGTCTGTAAGCGAGGACTGGTCTGTCTCCTAAGATCTGTGAGAGTGATGGGTCGTCCTTCAGGATAGCTTGTAGATCCTTGATGATGCGTTGGAGAGGTTTTAGTTGGGGGCTGAAGGTGAATGGCTAGTGGTGTTCTGTTATTTTCTTTGTTGGGCTTGTCCTGTAGTAGGTGACTTCTGGGTATTCTTCTGGCTCTGTCAATCTGTTTCTTCACTTCAGCAGGTGTAGTTGTAAGTATTGTAATTGTAAGAATGCTTGATAGAGATCTTGTAGGTGTTTGTCTCTGTCTGAGGGGTTGGAGCAAATGCGGTTGTATCGTAGAGCTTGGCTGTAGACAATGGATCGTGTGGTGTGGTCTGGGTGAAAGCTGGAGGCATGCAGGTAGGAATAGCGATCAGTAGGTTTCTGGTATAGGGTGGTGTTTATGTGACCATCGCTTATTAGTACCATAGTGTCTCGGAAGTGGATCTCTTGTGTGGACTGGTCCAGGCTGAGGTTGATGGTGGGATGGAAATTGTTGAAATCATGGTGGAATTCCTCAAGGGCTTCTTTTCCATGGGTCCAGATGATGAAGATGTCATCAATGTAGCGCAAGTAGAGTAGGGGCATTAGGGGACGAGAGCTGAGGAAGTGTTGTTCTAAGTCAGCCATAAAAATGTTGGCATACTGTGGGGCCATGGGGGTACCCATAGCAGTGCCGCTGATTTGAGGGTATACATTGTCCCCAAATGTGAAATAGTTACGGGTGAGGACAAAGTCATAAAGTTCAGCCACCTATCCTGAAGGACGACCCATCACTCTCACAGATCTTGGGAGACAGGCCAGTCCTTGATTACAGACAGCCCCCAAACCTGAAGCAAATACTCACCAGCAACCATACACCACACAACAGAACCACTAACCCAGGAACCTATCCTTGCAACATAGCCCGTTGCCAACTGTGTCCACATATCTATTCAGGGAACACCATCATAGGGCCTAATCACATCAGCCACACTATCAGAGGCTCGTTCACCTGCACATCTACCAATGTGATATATGCCATCATGTGCCAGCAATGCCCCTCTGCCATGTACATTGGTCAAACTGGACAGTCTCTACGCAAAAGAATAAATGGACACAAATCAGACGTCAAGAATTATGACATTCAAAAACCAGTCGAAGAACACTTCAATCTCTTTGGTCACTCGATTACCGACCTAAAAGTTGCAATTCTTCAACAAAAAGACTTCAAAAACAGACTCCAACGAGAGACTGCTGAATTGGAATTAATTTGCAAACTGGATACAACTAACTTAGGCTTGAATAGAGACTGGGAGTGGATGGGTCGTTACATAAAGTAAAACTATTTCCCCATGTTTATCCCCCCCCCACCCGCCACGGTTCCTCAGATGGTCTTGTCAGCTGCTGGAAATGGCCCACCTTGATTATCACTTCAAAAGGTCCTCCCGTACTCTCCTGCTGGTAATAGCTCATCTTAAGTGATCACTCTCGTTACAGTGTGTATGGTAACACCCATTGTTTCATGTTCTCTATGTATATGAATCTCCCCACTGTATTTTCCACAGAATGCATCCGATGAAGTGAGCTGTAGCTCATGAAAGCTTATGCTCAGATAAATTGGTTAGTCTCTAAGGTGCCACAAGTACTCCTTTTCTTTTTGCGAATACGGACTAACACGGCTGCTATTCTGAAACCAGAAAAAAACAGTTACTAGCCTTCTGTAACTGTTGTTTTCGCGATGTGTTGCTCACATCCATTTCAATCTGGGTGTGTGCTCACCCCAATCACAGTCACTGAAAAGTTTTTCCCTCAGTGGTATCTGTTGGGTGGGCTTTGGTGCCCCCTGGAATCGCACGCTCATAGCACCCGTATAAAGGGCCCTGCTGCTCCCTCAGTTCCTTCTTGCCGGCTAACTCCGACAGAGGGGCAGGATGGTGGGTAATGGAATGGGCATGAGCAACACATCTTGAAGAACAACAGTTACAGAATGTTCGTAATATTTTTTTTTCTTCTTTGAGTGCTTACTCATGTCCATTTCAATGTAGGTGACTCCCAAGCAGGTGTAGGAGGAGGGTTCGGAGTTCATTGACAAACAGATTGTAACACTGCTCTGGCAAATCCAGCATCGTCACTAGCCTCCTGAGTGATGGCATAGCGAGACACAAAAGTGTGGACTGATTCATGGATATTAAGGTCAGAAGGGACCGTTATGATCATCTAGTCTGACCTCCTGCACAACGCAGGCCACAGAATCTCACCAACCCACTCCTGTGGAAAAACCTCTCACCTATGTCTGAGCTATTGAAGTCCTCAAATCGTGGTTTAAAGACTTCAAGGAGCAGAGAATCCTCCAGCAAGTGACCCGTGCCCCATGCTACAGAGGAAGGTGAAAAACCTCCAGGGCCTCTTCCAATCTGCCCTGGAGGAAAATTCCTTCCCGACCCCAAATATGGCGATCAACTAAACCCTGAGCATATGGGCAAGATTCACCAGCCAGATACCCAGGAAAGAATTCTCTGTAGTAACTCAGATCCCACCCCATCTAACACCCCATCACTGGCCATTGGCCTGATGACCAAGCTGCCGCTCTACAGATGTCCTGGATAGGAACCTGTGCCATGAATGCGGCTGAAGATGCTTGTGCCCTTGTGGAATGTGCCGTCAGGACAGGAGCAGGGACCTTTGCCAGTTCGTAGCCTGTGTGGATACAGGAAGTAATCCACTATGAAATTCTCGGGGCTGAGACTGGAAAACCTTTCATCCTGTCTGCAACAGCCATAAGAAGTTGAATAGTTTTCCTGAAACTATTTAGTCCTTTCTATGTAGAAGGCAAATGCACATCTGACATCTAGTGAGTGAAGTCTCTGCTGCTTGTTTATTAGCATGTGGTTTCAGATAGATTGGAAGGAAAATATCCTGTTTACTATGGAATTGTGAAACCACCTTCAAGAGGAGGGTGGGTGAGGATGCAGCTGGACCTTGTCCTTGAATAATATCATGTATGGAGGTTCTGAAGTAAGTGCCCTCATCTCCATGACCCTTCTTGCCAAAGTAATGGTGATTAGGAATGCCATCTTCCAAGACAAGAAGAATGGAGAGCATGTTGCCAGTGGCTTGAATGGGGGACCCACGAGCCTTGACAATACCAGGTTGAAATCCCAGGGTGTCGTACCCGAGGCTACAATCTGCCATTGAAAAAACAACTACAGATAGTGTTTGAGAAGACAGACCGGCCGTTTACCCACGGGTGAAATGCCGAAATTGCAGCCATGTGGACTAATCGATGACACAGATAGCCCTTGCTACCTCAGGTGTAGCACATAGCCCAGAATGAATGGCATTGGCATTGATGACATTGTGGCTGAGATGCCATTCTGCAATGACCAGATCTAGAACCTTTTCCACTTTGCCAGGTACAAAGCTCTAGAAGACTGCTTCCTAAAAGAACTTAATGAACCCGTCCCGAGCATGCTAGCTCCAAGGGGTTCAGCCATGGAGCTTCCAGGCCGTGAGATGAAGGGAATCAAGATTCAGATGATGCAAGTGATCATGGTCCTGGGATATCTGGTCCGGAACCTGAGGTAGTCAGATTGGTGGTTCCATCTACAGGTTCAGAAACGTGGTGAACCACTGCTGTCATAGCCGGGCTGGGGCTATTAGGATGATGAATGCTGTATCCCATCTGATCCTCAGGAAGACCCTCTGTATGAGAGGAATGAGTGGAAACACACAGAAGAGATGACCGGCCCAAGGTAAGAGGAAGGCATTTGTAAGAGATCCTGGACTGTGGCCCAGGAAAGAGCAGAATTAGAGACACTTCCTGTTGTGCTTCATTGGAATCTATTGGGGGAGTTCCTCACTTCTGGAAGATGACTTTTAGGACCTCTGGGTGAATGGACCACTTGTGGTGGTTGTAGAAGTCCTGCTGAGGTGATTTGCTAGTTCATTCTGAGAACCTGGCACATAGGAGGCCTTGAGATGAATCGAGTGGGCTATGCAAAATTCCCATAACCAAAGTGCCTCCAGGCACAGGTGAGAGGAGTGCACTCTGCGCTGCCTATTGATATGGAACATGGATGTTGTGTTGTCTGGAAGGACCGACACACACTTGCCCACTACATGGGGTTGAAACACCTGGCAGGCCAGGCAAACTGCCCTGAGCTCTTTGAGATTCATGTGTAGCAAAAGCTCTTCTGGAGACCAGAGGCCCTGAGTTCTGAGGGGCCCCAAGCGAGCTTCCCACCCCATTGCCGACGCATCTGTGACGAGGGACACTGATGGTTGGGGCCTTGAGAAAGGGACTCCTGTGCACACCGCTAACGCTCCTGTGCACACCACTAACGGGTCTAGCCACTATTCAAGGGAAGTAGTCACAGACAGGGAGAAGGTAATGATTGAGTCTAGCTGGTGGCAGCTTCGAAAGTATACCGACACCAGCCATGCCTGAAGAGGTCTGAGACGAAGTCTCGCATGGTGAACCACATAGGTACATGATGCCATGTGTCCCAGGAGTTGCAAGCAATTTCTTGCAATGGTGATTCATTACAGAGGCTTTCTATAGGCCTCGTTATTGCTTGGAACCATGATTCTGAGAGAGAAGCTCTGGCCTGTACTGAGTCAAGTATTTCCCTGATGAATTCTATCCTCTGAACTGGGGAGAAAGTGATTTCTATGAGCAGACCTAAGTCTTGAAAGGTCAACTGTATTAGCTTCACATCTCCCTATATCGGAAGTTTGGACCGACCTCTGACCAGCCAGTCGTCAAGTTATGGATAAACCTGAACCCCTTGTCTCCTCAGGAAGTCCACGACGACTGCCATTTCATGAACATGCGAGGGGCCACTGACAGGCCAAACAGGAGCACTATAAATTGGTATTGCACATGGTTCACAATGAATCTGAGGAACCTTTTGTGTCCCTGAAAGACTGAAATGTGGAAATAAGCATCCCTCAAATCAAGGGCAGTGTACCAGTACCCTGAATCCAGGCAGGGGATGATGGAGGCCAAGGAGACCATGCAGAACTTCAGCTTCATGAATTTGTTGAGGTTTCACAGACCCAGAATCGGTCTGAGACCGCTGTTGGCTTTGGGGATTAGGAAATAGTGGGAGTAGAACCCCCAGCCCTTTAGCTCTGGTAGAACCACCTCCACTGTTGCCACCCTTAGGAGCAGCTGCACACTTGGGCTAGAAGTTGCTTGTGAGAAGGATCCCTGAAGAGGGACAGGGAGGAGGGGTGGGAAAGGGGGAACAACAGAACTGAATCGTGTATCCCAGTGCTGTCATCCATAGCACCCAGAGGTCAGAGTTAATACAGGCCCAAACCCGAAAGAAGTGAGACAACCGGTCCACAAAAAGTGGGAAGTTTGGATTCACAAATTGTCCTGCCCCATAATCCCAGAGCATCCCATCAAAAAGCTTGCTTTGACACCACCAAGTGTCTAGGGGGTGCAGGCATGGATGCAGATGCAGATTGTGGCAGAGGCCTCCTCCTGTGGCCCCTACTCCTCCTCCTCCTATAGTCTTGTTGAGCAGGCGGCTGGAAGAAGTGAGCCGTCAACTGGGGCCTATAGTGCTTCCTCAAGGGGGCCAGTGTATGATGGCCTAAGGACTTCAAGTGTGGCCCCTGAGTCCTTCAAACTGTGCAATATGGAGTCTTTCTGCTCAGAAAAGAGCAACATATTCCCCCCAAAAAGGTCCTGTAATGTGTGTTGGACCTCATGCAGCAAGCCCAAGGATTGAAGCCATGAGCTTCTATGCACAGTCACAGCCGAGGCCATGGATCGGGCTACCGAGTCCACCCATCCAGGGCTGCTTGTAGGGATGCCTTTGCTACGGACTTGCCTTCCTCTACAAGGGCCACAAATCCCATCTGGAGTCCTGTTGTAGCAACTCCTAACATTTTTACATAGATCCCAGGAGTTGAAATAGTACCTGTTCAGGAGCACTTGCTGATTGGCGATCCTGAGCTAGAGCTCCCTTGTTGAATAGACCTTCCTCCCAAAAAGATCTAACTTTTTGGCATCCTTGACCTTGGGTGTTGGCCCATTAACCCTGCCTTTCCCGTTAGTTGGCTGTGAACCCCACTAAAAAGCCCAGTGGTGGATGAGTGTACAGGAACTCAAACCCTTTAGCTGGGACAAAGTATTTCTTTTCAGTTTTCTTTGCTGTCAGCTGAAGGAATGCTGGGGTTTGCCATAATGCAAATGGGGTCCATTATGGCATCATTCAGGGGCAATGCCATTCTCATTGCCACCAAGACGTCCACCAGGGAATGAGAGGACTCTCTGATTTCCTCCACCTGGATACATAGGTTCTGAGCTACCTTCCTTGGGAGCTCTTGAAAAACCTTATAATCCTCTGGGGGGGCAGGGAGGGGGAGAAGCAATATCAGTTCCTGTGACTGCCTCACATGAGGAAGAGGAGGACGATGCCTAAACTAGCATCAGGCCCTGCTCTTTGCCCTCGGCACCGGATGGGTCCCGGGATGATATCTCTTGATATGTGGGTAGTGGGAGCGATCTGGGTTCCAAAACCACCAAATATGATCTTCTGAAGTGTGACCCTGGCTGCGATAAGAAACCCCAAGGGTTCCAGAAAGGCCACTATGTGGGGAACTGGCACTGTCCTGGAGGCCACGCCGCAGGTGGGACTCCTTGGCTCGGGTCCATAGCAGGATAGTGCCAGGTGGAATGGTGGTGCCGGCTCCTACGTGAAATGTAAGACTCCACCTCCAAGTCCATCTCTGAGGATTCCTTCAGAGACCACGGTGGAGCAGTGCTAACCAGTACCAGTGACCGGTACCGGGAGGGAGGAAACCAGGGTTGCACCCTCATGGCAGTTTCAAAGGGGAAACCAGTCTGAGGCCTTGAGCCTGCAGAAGTCTTTCCTGCCAATGCCACTGCTGACAGCTCTTGTATGGCTGGGGACGGCAGTACAGTTACAGTGAGCTGTACCGCAAACACCTCTGGCATTGATGGTACCAGCAGAGTAGTGGGGTTCTGGAGGCTCTCCGGAAGCTCTCCCACGGTGGTGAGTCTATCGGCACTGGACTCAATGGCTCCCACTTCAGTACCGGAGTCAACAATGCATCGTAGATTGTCAATGCTGCAGAGTGATTCGACGTGGGTCACACCCTGGCAGTGTCCCTCTACCCCGCCAACCTCGGGGTTGGCAACTGCCCTCTGTCGGTCTTCTTTGTTTCTTCCTAAGCACCGGCGACAGGAACAGTGCTGAGTTTGTCTCACCAGCGCAGCTTTCTTTGGTACTGCAGATGTTTGACAGTGCCACAGCTCCTTAGACCCAGACGGAGCATCTCATCTTGGTGCCAGAGATGGAGAACGACATTGAGTGTCCCAAATTGTCCCAATCAGGGAGCTCCTTACGAGGCCAAAGTACTTGGTGCCAAATCCAAGTGATATGAGGACAGACTGGAGTCTAGCGTCTCTATCCTTTTGGTGTGGAGCTTGAAGTCCTTACAAACCTTGCACTGCTCCCGCATGTGAGCTTCCCCCACACACTTGAGGCAACTGGAATGGGGGTCACTCACAGACATAAGCTTGTCATCAAGACTCACAAGGCTTAAATCCCAGAGACCAAGGCATGCCCCAGTCCACTTAGTTAGGAGTTAGCGAACCCCTCTAACTATTTAACTAATAAGTGAAACTTACCTACTGAATTCCGGACAATAAGACAGTGAAAAGACCACTGAGGAATACTTGCAGAAACAAGGCTGAGGTAGTTCCAGCAACCATCACAGGCAGTAAGAAGGAATTGAGGGAGCGGTTGGACTCTATACCACTGCTATGAGTGCATGATTCCAGGGGGCACGAGAGCCAATACCACTGATGCAAAAATTTTCCAGCAGCAGTGCTCTGGGCGAGCAAATACCTACACTGGAGCAAGCACTTGAAGAGGAATTACAGCAATAAGGTTCCTGTGATACTTCCAGAGGATAAGTATCAAAAGGACTCAAACAAAATCAAAGTCTCTCCAGACCTTAACAAAGTTTGCACCTGTGCTGTGAGTGCACCTGAAGCAAAACTGGAATTTATCAGAAGTTAGGACACAAATGGAATATAGCTTGACATAATACTAAGGTATGTCTACAGAGCAGCTGGAAGGGTGCATCCTTTCAGGTCGACAGACAGCACTTAGTTCTGCTTGAGCTAGTGTGCTATAAATAGCAGTGTGGCTACTGTGGTAAGGGCAGTGGCACAGGCTAGGTGTCCAAGTACTATCCCATCTGATCGCCTGGGTACATACTCAGGCAGCCAGAACAAGCCACTGCCCACACCACCGTGGCCACACTGATACTTTTAGCACGCTAGCTTGAGCAAAGCTAGCACATGTCTGTGTACCCATGCTGGGAAGCATGCTCCCAGTTGCTGTTTGGACATATCCTAAGAAACCAGGCTCATATTTTTAAACTTGAGTGTATAAACTTAGGCAAGTTTAAATAAGTGGATTGATTTTCAGAAATGCCAAACACCCTCAGCTCCCATTACCCTCTCATTGACTTCAATGGGAGCTGTCAGCACTCTGAAGATCGAACCATTTATTTAGATCAGTAATACTTAGACCTCAGTGGCTCAGGAGCCAAATTAGCAATCAACTTTAATATTATATATTTTTTATTTTAATTTTTATATACATCTCATAGCAAAATAATAATACTTGGTCAGTCATTTTATCAACTACAGTTGGTTAATAACATAGCTAAAGTATCCTGATTGGTTAATAATTAAATCACACAATGTTTTAATATCCTGTGCTCCAAAGAGTCGCAAGAGATGCATAAAAGAGCCATGTGTGGCTTGTGAGCCTCAGTCTGAGTATCACTGATTTAGATTTATCAATATGTATTTTGGTACCTAGCTTTGGGATACCCAAATTGGAAAATTCTGGTATAGATTTATTGTTTGACCTTCATATTTTTTATCTTGAACAAAGACAACCTGATAGTCAATGTTTACCAAATAACAGACAACAGATCACTGGCTAGTAAACAGATTCACTCAGGATGTTGCCTGCTGCCATTTGAAAAGGAGAACATAGACACCTGCTCTTTACAATGACTACAACAGACACATGAGAAGGAAAAAGGCCACCAATAACATGAAGTTTACCATAGTCCAAAATAATTTTAGTTGATTCTTCAAGTGTTTAGTTTTAAGTCAGGAAACTCAAAAGTACTGATAGCACATAGCAGGTAGATCACTGGCTTGAAAGATACCTTGGTACAGGAAACTATAAACGTTTGAATAAATTAGCTAGAGAAATCATGACAAGTCAAAGAATTAGAAAGTGAAGTAACTTGTCCGAAATGTACTAGACCATGAAAAATACAAGATGAATGGATGATGTATTAGTACAGGGGTGGGCAAACTTTTTGGCCCGAGGGCCACATCGGGTTTTCAAAATTGTATGGAGGGCCGGTCCCGACCCCTATCTGACCCCCCTTGCTTCTCACCCCCTGACAGCCCTCCCGGGGACTCCTGCCCCATCCACCACTCCCTGCTCCCTGTCCCCTGACTGCCCCCCACCGCCCCATCCAACCCCTCCTCTCATTCCTGACTGCCCCCCCTGCGAACCCTGCCCCCATGCAACCCCCCTATTCCCCGTGCTCTGACCACCCCAAACACTATCCATACCCCTGGCCCCTGACCACCCCCTTGAACTCTCCTGCCCTCTATCCAACCCACCCTGCTCCCTCACCGCGCTGCCTGGAGCACTGGTGGCTGGCGGTGCTACAGCCGCGCCGCCGCGCAGCACAGAGCACTGGGTCAGGTCGGGCTCTGCAGTCCCCCCTCCCACCCGCCCAGAGCATTGTGCTGACGGCGCAGTGAGCTGAGGCTGTGTGGGAGAGGCCAGGGGCTAGCCTCCCAGGCCAGGAGCTCAGGGGGCCAGGCCGAAAAATCCTGCGGGCCACATCCCACCTCTGTATTAGTGGGTACCCATATATCATTTAAAAGTTTCTGTTACTGAGTAGCATGGGATTTTGAGGTAGGAGAGAAAACGTGCAGCCTAGTGGCCTTCCATTTATTGCTTCATCCTTTACTTTCTGCTCTTATGTCCCAATGTTCAGCTGTGCACCTCGGAGACTTGTGAACTTGCCATAATTCCTGGTTCTGCCAAGGAACTGTCTGATCAATGATACTTGCAAGAATCAAGTTCTGAGCCTCCACAGCAGCAGAGAGTACTCTAACCCAAAGAAAATAAATCAATCAAAAAAGTAACATAGCTCAGTAACAAATTAGCCTATACTAACCCTGGAAACTCTTCCATACCTGCAGAAAAGTCTGGCTCGAGCAGATAAGAACTTGAGTTGTGTATCACTTGCAGTATTTTGTCCCACCTTATAAAAAATTCACAGAGTAGGAAGTGAACTAATTGAGGTGAAGGAGACAGTGACATAAACGGAATTCTAAATGTAATTAAAAAGTGATCAGAAAAGAAACACAGAAGAAAGAGCACTCATAACTCCAAAAGGCCCCAGGGAAATGCCAGATCCAAAGTATGACCTTTAATAAGAGTGTGAGCAAGTACATACTAAACTAGATTCAAAGACACTACAAACACTGTTAAAAGAGTCCATGTAGTCATCAGTACAGATATTAAAGCCACTCTCCACCAGAAGACAGAAGGATAAGTCGGCAGGTTCACTTTTTGTATCTCTAACTATAAAATACATAAATAGGAGTTTTAGGAAGGGGGAGCAGGAAAATACAGGGCCCAATCCTGCAATACTTACTTACTTGATTCATTCTTACTCACAGCAGAAGTCCCAGTAGAACAGGATTATTAGCGACAAGTGACTGTTGCAGAATTGGACTAATAATTGTGTTTGAATTCTTTTAGTATTTCTGCTGCAAAAACACACATGGCACTATCCTTACATTAGTTTGCTTGTGAATCACTGTAGCAGCAAATACTTCATATATTGTTGGAATATCTTACATTTTATTTAAAAAAGAGTAACAATAAATCCTGAAAACAACCTTGATCTAACAAGTACCCACAATATTTCTTTAGTGCCAAACCCCACAGTCTTTGAAGGGTTTAAGTGATGAGGTCTGCAGGATTTGGCTCTTATTTTTTTCAGTTTTAACTATTATACAGAAAGCAGATAGCAACAACCAAATAGATACAAGTTGCTATACAATTAGGTAATGAATTGTTTTCAAACTAGCAACCATTTTAGAAGTAGCTGTTTAAATATCCTTCTATCAAAGATTTTTCTATCTAAAGGACAGTTTTATGTTTAAAATAGACCTCAAAGCTCATTTCTGTTTTTTCACCCTATTGAATTTGTTTTGTGCAAACCTGCCGAGTTCAGAGTGTTCACGTGAAGCAGTTTCCACATAGAGCACAAGTCACCTGTGGATTTTGCCTTTTTTCACAGTACCTAATATCTGGCATTTCATTCCTCTACCAGCTGCTTCAACAATTCCTGAGGTGCCTCTTCTCCTACAGTGTCTGATATTAGATACAGGGGTGACAAAGCAGATGGGAAGTAAACAGAGCAGCTGAACAGAGATGCTGGCAGAGGATTCAAGCAGCAAATCCAGATATGGCTATGAGGTCACAAAATATTTGTTTTTAAGGGCCTGCATGAATTCTCTTTAAAGTAATAGCAAGACTTCCACTGACTTAGATGGGAGTTAGACCAGCCTGAAGGCTCAATCCTGTAAAATGCTGAGCATTCAGGTCTGATTAAGCAAAGCATTTAAGAATGGGATTAAATGCTTTTACTGGATCAGGCCAGAGAGCTGAACACTTTACAAGACTGAGCCCTAAATTACTAAAGGGAGAGACCTCCAGCATCTCCTACAACTGATGGAATTTCAAACTCCAAGAAGAATGGGTGGTCATGTTGCTTGAATAAGAGAGAAAAGCTGGATTCCTATATTGGAAAATACTGAAAAAGGAGAACTGTGAACTGTAAGAGAGAATATTATAAACAACTCTCTCATCACACAAAGTAAGTCTGATATGTCAATAAGTCTGATTTGTTTGGAGTGCAAGCTCTCATTTATACATTTTCATGATAAGCAAGCTCAGAAAAGCATTTCCCAGAGTGTTCCAGCTTTACCTCAAATTGAAATTAATAATACCACCAATGATGAAAAGCAACATTTTGGTAAAGTCTAATAACCACTTCTAAGAGAGAGACAGTAGGAAGTTTGCTGTATAAAAGGAGACAAAGTTTATTTCATTAGTCTGCTTGACTAGACTTCTACAGTCATATCTGACAAATTTGTGAAGCTGGTTTTCAGGGTAATTTTTAAAAAGAACAATACTATGTAATTATGAAACGTTATAAACGTTGCTATAAATGTTACCAAACATACAAAACACTTCTAACACAAAAGGTAGATTATTTTTTATTGAATTTTTGGTCTTTTCATATGTGACTGATGTCCTTTTATCAATACTATTGCTGTTGCAGTTTCTTTTTATTTACAACTTTTGTTAATCTTGATAATATATTATTTGTTAAAAAGAACATAATTTACTCTCCTTTTTATCTTTTGTGGGATTTATTATGCATTAAAATTGAAAAACATTTTACTCCCCAAAATTCCTCTGAAGCAGTCATAAAATTATACCAAGATATGCATACTTGTGTTTGTTAGCAACATTATTTCATTCAACCAACAAGCCAAAGCAATCCCATTACTACAGATGATGTGAAAAGATTTTTACTGTTTTTTTAATCCACACAATCCCCTGAAAAACTTTAAAATGCTTCACAAATTTGAAGAGTCAAATAGAACTATATACAAGACTAAGCATTCAACTGACCAAAAATATCACCTAAATCAGAGTGCAAACATATAAACATGGGAAAGGGAAAACTATTTATGGCCAATGCATGAAAAAAGGTATAGCCCTAGTTACTCAACTCAGCTAGTCAGAAGGCTGCACCATCAGCAAAAGGCAGAAGTCAGTAAGGACAGATTAAAGTGAACATTTAAAGTTGTTGCCTCTTTGGGTATGTCTTGTTTAATGACGTTGATAGAATTTTCAAAGGTAGAAGGTTCTTGGAGTTGTTTGGAAGGCAGGGAGGTGATGGTGGATCCCATAATGCCACTGACTTCCCCCACAATCATACAGACCATTTGTGTACTGTAGTAGGCTTAACCAGCCCTTCACCTGCATGCAAGGTGCTGTATTTAACTATCATTAAATCTGGTATAATGAGACTGGGCATTCTAATAGACCAAACCCTCATGCCACAAGGAAAGAACCCTCAGACATTGATTTAACCAACAATTTACATAACCTATCACTCCTTCCAGGAATAACTAGCAACGATACCACATAGCACAAGCTGGGATCCCCCACTCTCAGGTTAATATGTTGAAAAGAAAATCATCAGACGTAATGTCTGAAAGGTCACCCTATAGGGGGATAAAGCGCAGAATTGACGTAATGCTATCATGCCCTACTGTCTTGGTACCTAGGGACTGGGTACCAGAGCATAAAACACAGAAGAGGTTGCTGATGGAGTGACACTTATGTTCCAGCAGCAACAGCACAGAGGGGTCAGGCTAGGCTGCATAATAATAGCAGCGACATTAAGCAAGTGGAGAGCACAACTGGAGTGATGGTAAGACAAACAGGAAAGCAGTTGCGTCAGTTCACCTGTCCCTCTTTATAGGTGCAACACCATCTGGAGTTGGACCATCATTTAGTAAATGACTGTTCCTCCTTCAGTTTTCAGATTTTTGCAGACAAGAGGTAAAACTAAAGTGACATTTTCTACATACAATATTGATTTATACAATGTAAACAGAAACCTGAGGAATATTTGTCCTTGAATATATTTCTTTTCTGGAAAACTATTGAACTACAAAAGTCTAGAAAAAGGAGACACTTATCTGTGTAAGAAGGCTTCTTCTTGCATTTTTAAAGGAATAATACAGAAAGCAAATGAAAATACCTAGGAGACCCCTATTCTTCACGACCAGACAAGAACAAGAGCGCCAGTGTGGAGTAATGAAATAGACTTGAGCGACGGAGCCTAACATGGGAAAAAAGTATAGAATGGGAATGAAAGAAGAAAGAAACACTCTGTACATGTTTCCTTTCAAAACTGTCATGTAAAGCTATGGTGGCCCCAAACTGCAGACCTATAACATTCACCTTTCATTAAATGTTGCATGCACAATAAATCACCATCTATGCTGGACCCTTGGAGTCACTTTGAATATCCAGGTAGTCCAAGCCAGTTGACCAAAACTATTATTGATTTTCTGTGTGTATCATTTATGGGAAGAAAGCCAACCTCTAATAATGGTACCACAATTTAAAAAACAAACAACCAAGAGGACATTTTTAAACTCACATCATGGAGGTCCTTGGGAATCAGGCCCACAAACTAAATACAAAGCTGAATAAATAATTCATAATACACATTTCATCTGTTGAACATAGCTTCTTTTTTTGTTCATGGAATATCAGTGAGCAGGCCATAATTTCATTGAAATTATTCATTATTCAAATGTATTTGAATTTTTTCCTCAAATATTTTTACTCTAAGGATTGACTGCAAAGTTTGATGTGAATATTCAGTACTCACTATTCAAAATTCAAACATACTCCAACCTTACACACAGAGGCACAATCTCATTGATATCAGTGGGAGTTGTGCCCCTATATTTGAAAGCAGGACTGATCCTTAGATAATCACTGTAAAAAAACTCTTTCCTTTCAAAAGCTCCAATAGTATGGTTTCAATACACTTCTACACACTGCAAATTCTTGGTACAAGCTATGTTATGTTTCCTGTTATCCTTATTATATGTGAAGAAATGTTCCAAGTAATCATGATCCTCCTCTTACTTATACTGGTGTAAATCAGAAGTAACTCTGTTGAAATCAGGAAAATCACAAGTGTAAAACTAGTGTAAGTGATAGAAGAATGAAACCCTATGACTCTTACAGTCCTACCTAACCTGAAAAAGACTGTGCAGCTTGAAAGCTGGTCTCTTTCACCAACACAAGTTGGTCCAATAAAAAACATTACGTCACTCACCTTGTCACTTCTACAAGTGTACGCTTCTACAGTATATAAGATGCATGCACCTGTAGTCTCAGTTACTCAGTCAAAGCACACAGCAACACACAATACAAAACCTCACATATGCTACTTTCAGTACAGACAGAGGTAACTAATAAATGCAAAATGTTCATATCATTGTCTGATGGCGTATACCAGACCTTCTCAGGCCCCCTGCTGGAGGCCTGCCACACCCCAGCCCAAAAAAAGGCAGTGGAGAGGGTCCTCCAAGCTGCCCAGAGTGGCTGTGAGGGACACAGCCAATCAGGGCCCAGCAGTCTAGTATAAGAAGAGCTGCAGGCCAAAGGGAGTTCAGCTTTTTGCTGGAACTGTAGGAATGTGGCTGGCTGACAGAGCTATAGGACCTCAGAGGAGGTAGTGCTGCCAGAAGCCAGGAAGAGCAAGAAGCAGCCCTGAGCTGGTTGCGGGGGCTCCATCAGGACGAGGTCCTGAGGTACGACTGAAGATGACACAGGGCTATGGGGAAGTGGCCCAGGGAATTAGAGCAGCAGTGTGACTTAGATAAAGGGACACAGAAATAGCTGCTATATACAGGGTCCCTGGGCTGAGACCTGGAGTAGTGGGCATCCCCCACAACTCCCATTAGCCACTGGGGAAGTGGCCTGAACAGTGAGGCACCCCAGAGGGGAGAACTGAACTATAGTGGCCCAGCTGGAGAGCTGTAGCCAGGAAGCCCAAAGAGGGGGAAGACATGGTCTTCGGGAGGGAGCCCTGGGGCGCTGCTCTATCCCAGAGGAGGGACTGTCAGAGAGAGAGAGAGAGAGAGTGCGAGTGTGTGCAGGCCAAGGGGGTGCTCACAAGAAGTGAATGTACCCCGTTACACATTGCCATCATAATATACCTACTTCTTCTGCCAGGCCAAAAACTTAACAAAGAACTAACTTTTGGACAACAGGTTTTCAGTGCTAAGATCCTGAAGCCTGAAGCAGCTAGAAATCACAGATCATGCACAAGATCACTGAGAATTGTTCCCACAGCTAGTTTCATAAGTGGACAATTCTGCTAGAACCTAAGGCTCAAATTTCCTAAGCAAGTATTTGTTCTGATACTAAACATTATGTACTTTTCAACATATTCAAGTTGAACAAAGAAACTTTTATACTAAACAATCAATCATTTTACTCTTCTGCTTTGTCATTTTTTTTCCTTTGCCAGTAATTTGAGGTGATGTGGAGTGAAAGGATGGTTTGAGTTACAGTAAAGAAAAGGAAGGAAAGAATTGATGGGAAAGATAAGTGAGAAGAAGGGAGAGATTGAAGGGGGAACAGACACTGAAAGAAGAAAATGCAGAAAAAAAGATGAAGGAGAAAATGCCTTGTCCTTTTGCTATCTCCCCTCCACTTTGCCCTGGAGTTAGATTAAGATTAATTCTACCACTCGTGACAGTTTTAAATATCCGATGTCATACATCATGTCAAAAGGGCTAGAAATAGGAGCTTTTTAACACTGGAAAGGGGAGATTTCTAGCTTTCAAAGAGGATTCAATGTCCTTGCTCATTAGCCCTGGTATTGCCTACAGCAGTGGTTTTCAAACTTTTTTTCTGGTGACCCAGTTGAAAAAATTGTTGATGCCGGTGACCCAATGGAGCTGGGGATGACGGGTTTGGAATGTGGGAGGGGCTCAGGGCTGGGGCAGGGGTACGGGAGGGCATCAGGATTCTGGGTGCAGGCTCTAGGGTGGAGCAGAGGATGAGGCATTTGGGGTGCAGGAAGGGGCTCTGGGTTTGGGGGCTCAGGGCTGTGGCAGGGGATTGGGGCACGGGGTTGGGGTGCGGGCTTACCTCAGGTGGCTCCCGGTCAGCGGCACAGCAGGGGTGCAGAGGTAGGCTTCCTGCCTGTCCTGGCACCATGGACTGCGCTGCGCCCCAGAAACAGCCAGCAGTAGGTCTGGCTCCTAGGTGCAGGTGCATAAGTGTCTCCGCCCGGTTCTCGCCTGCAGGCACTGCCCCCCAGTTCCCATTGGCTGGTTCCTGGCCAATGGGAGTGCGGAGCCAGTGCTCGGGGTGGGGGCAGCCCACGGAACCCTGTGCCCCCCACACCTCGCCTAGGAGCCGGATCTGCTGCTGGCTACTTCCAGGGCGCAGCGTGGTGTCAGAACAGATAGGGACTAGCCTGCCTTAGCCGGGCAGCACCACTGACGGGACTTTTGACGGACTGGTTGGCAGTGCTGACCGGAGCCACCATGACCCAGTACCTTCTATTCCCACAATACTGGAACTTAAAATCAAAGTGACAATCATCCATGGAGAAAGCTATTTTTAGGCAATATTTCTCTCCCTTTATCTCATGGTAACCACAGGACTCCAGCTTTACAGACCAATCAAGACAAAAATGGTTCTAATAATATTTTACAAATTACACTGCCTAGATTTTACAATTAATTCCTGATACTAGCAGAACTAAACTGTATAAAAATAATACCTGATTCTATGCTTGCCTATGAAAAACTATTTCAATAATTATGGGTCTCTTTCTTTCGCTAATACTGATGACAGTTAAGAGTATGTACAAGAAGAGACTATATTCCAGAGCATGAAAAGGAGATCTATAACAAAGTGCCATTGACTTCAACAAAATGGGAGCAGGGCTGGGTCCTTTACATACAAAGTGTCATGGGGTTGTTTCTCTGAATCACAGAGAAAAGAAAGAGGCCTAACTAGTCAGTTTTGTTAACTACATGTATGTCTTTGAAGGGGAAAAAAAGTTGTGCATTTCCAGCATCTAATTCCTTCTAAATGTTTAAAGTACACGTCAAGTCTATTTTGATCATCATATAAGCTCTAAAGAATCACTTGTACATTTTATAGACTACCAAGACATTTGCAAAAGGAGGCCACTTCTTTTGTATAACAGTTAATTATGTTTCCACTTAGTATGAATTGTTTACTTTTATTACTTACCCATATCTTGAATATTACAGAAACAAGCTATACAAGTCCGTTTGTCAAATGCCAAAAGTAAATTTCTACAATTAATCCATAAAAAGAGAATTAAGTTTCCCCACTTTAGAATTAGAAAAAACCTGCTGCTGATTAATTGAATGCATTAAGAAATTAACACACCAGTAAATGATTGATCATTACAATTATCTGAATTTGCATTGAATCCTAAGAAATGACTGAGAAATCCAGTTCTTTGGTATTTTTAGTTAAATTATGCTATTCTGAAAAGTATCTATGGTTAAGATCTTACTATAAAATTTAATCATTTGAAAAAAGAAAAGGAGTACTTGTGGCACCTTAGAGACTAACAAATTTATTTGAGCATAAGCTTTCGTGAGGGGAAACACCGAGGGGAAACATGATAACAGTTTTCAAGTACATAAAAAAGGTTGTTACAAGGAGGAAGAAGAAAAATTGTTCTCCTTAACCTCTGAGAATAGGCCAAGCAGGAATGGGCTTAAATTGCAGGAAGGACAGTTTAGGTTGGACATTAGGAAAACCTTCCTGTCAGGGTGGTTATGCACTTGATTAAATTGCCCAGGGAGGTTGTGGAATCTCCATCATTGGAGAATTTTAAGAGCAGGTTAGACAAACACCTGTCAGGGATGGTCTAGATAATACGTATTCCTGCCATGAGTGCAGGGGACTAGACTAGATGACTTCTTGAGGTCCCTTCTAGTCCTACAATTCTATGATTACAGTCTGTGCTTGCTGAGTCAGCTGCTGTTTACGACTCAGCCTCTGTGCCTCAAAATCAATACAGCAGTGAATCTCGAACTAAGTAACCTCATCGTTGACTACTGCTTGCCAGGGTGATCTATCTGTTGCTGACAACTCCCACCTGTCAATGTCAATGTTGCACTGTTTCACATTATGCTTCAGTGTGTCCTTCACAAATTTCTTGTGGCCGCCTTGTATGCTGTTGCCCACTTTCAGTTCACCATACAGCAACTGCTTTGACATTCTGGTGTCACCCAGTCTCAACACATGACCAGCCCACCCTAACTGTGATGCAATAAGGATGGCATCAATCCCTATGGCAGTGGTACTCAATCTTTTGTACCTTTCACATAGCAAGCTTCTGAGTGTGACCCATCCCCCTTAAAAATTAAAAACACTTTTTTATATGTTTAACACCAAAATAAATGCTGAAGGCAAAGCAGGGCTTCGGTTGCAGGCTGACAGCTTGCGACCCCCCATGTAATAACCTCCTGACCCCCAGTTTGAGAACCCTGCCCTATGGTGTGACTGATACAGTCAATTATTGGTAACTTTTTATCCTTCCATTAGATACGGAACATGGCACGCAGATGTCATAAATGGAACTTATGTAGAAGCTTAATGTGATGCTTATAGCAGGTTCAGCTCTCTCACCCATACAACAAGTTGGACAGCACAACTGCCTTATAGACTTTTAACTTGGTTTGAAGCTTAATACCATGTTGTTGCCAAACTCTGTCTGATATTACAGCAAATGATGAACTCATTTTGTTGACACCACTTGTGAGCTTCTTGTCTAAAGAAACATCATTCGACAAAATACTACCAAGATAAGTCTGTAGCAGCAGTTAGCTGTGTGTTTCTGATGGTGACTTTTGCTTTTGTGTAGGGTTTCCCTTGTGCAGGTTGATATATGACTGCTATCTTTTTCAGATTGTCAGCCTACACATTTCTGCAGACTCTGTGAATCTGTCTTTAATCAACTGTATATCTTCTAGAGCATGTTCCTCTAGAGCACCATCACTGGCCAGCAGCAGTTCATGAAATTGCCTCAAAGACCATTGTGGAAGATGGCAGCCTGTTCACATAAAATAATTTTCCAGAGGATCGGAAACGTATCCAGATACCAGCATTCAGGTCTCTTGTAGCATCATCAAGCAATGCTGCATAGAAGAGTAAACAAGTGGACCAATTACGCAGCCCTGCTTAATGTCATTAGTAATAGGAAATTGGTCAGACAGAACACCATGTACGCAAACTCATTCAAGCATTCCACTGCGAAATAGCCTCAGAATGTTGGTGAATTTTTCTGGACAACCAAACTTACACAATAATTGCCAAAGCCTGTTCTACTGAGCATGTCATATGCTTTAGCCAGGTCAATAAAGACAGTGTGTAAAGGTTGTGTTTCTATTCTCTGCATTTCTCCTGCATCTGATGGGCTACAAATATGATGTCTGCTGTTCCTTGTGTTAGCCTAAAACCGCATTATGACTCCAGTAGCATGCAATTAACAATGTTGCATACCAAACAATCAGAGAGTACTTTAGTCAGAACCCTTCTGGTGAGGGAGAGTAATGAAATACCACCACAAATACCATAGCCAGACAGTGACAATGGTGGTGTTTTTGAAGTCTTGTGATATGTCTTCAGTTCTCCATATACTGTGCTAAAAATAGGCCATGCTGTTCCCTTAGCAGGATTTCACCTCCAAATTTGAACATTTCTGCAGGAATACCATCAGATCCAGAAACTCTGCAGTGCTTCCCGGCACTGATTCTCAGCGCTGACTTTGTCAAGGAGCAGGACTGCACTAATGCTGTAATTACGGTGTTGGCTGATCCACTACTCTTATTAAGGCCTTGTCTGTGATGTTGGAAGTGTGTTCTAAAGGTAACTGAAATGCTCCAAAGGATTTCTCCTTTGTCAGTGATAAGTGTTAGGCTGTCCACACTCTTCAAAGGTACAGTAATGGTATGTATAAGACCATAAAAGTCTTTCAAAGCAGCCTAGAAGTCTTTGGTCACATGATGGTCAGCATAGCCCTGGATTTCAACTGCCATAGTCCCATTGATACTGTATGTGTCTAAGCTTAGATTAGATGTCAAGACACAGATGCCTGTGTGTTACATCTGTGCCTACAGGGACATGGGGTACATCGTCGAATTCTTGTATCTCATGTTTTAAGGGCTGCATCCCTTTTTTATTTCATCATGACCTTTCAACAGCAGTACGTGCTTTTGAAAGAATGAGGTTTGATTACGTTTATTCCCTACAGCAAGACACTTCTACTGCAGATCGTTCAAAATGCAGCAACATGTTTGTTCACTAGCTTGAGCGATTGTGATCACATTATACCTAACTCGTCGTGATTAGATATACATCCTACAAGGTAGTGGAATGACCTTAGATTGGCCCTTCTTAGTTTTGTGAAGCTGTTTGTTTTATTCTGTTGTTGTGCAGCAACCTAAGAACTTCAGCAACTTTAATGCTTGAAAAATAAGTTATAAGAACTTCTTTATTATGAAATGTGCATGCCTGTATTTATTTTGCTTATTCAATAGCCATTGTTAGTTTTTCTCTTTGATATTCCCCTTGTATTAAGTGCATGAAGTTGATTTGCTTTATAGGACTTTAGCAAGAAGTAATTGTTTTGTATGATTTGACTGTATTTTAATATTACATGAAACATAAATCAGCATGTAGATTATATTTTGTAAGAGTACCCCATCTTCATGGAATCCAGGAACTTGGCCCTGATGCTAGGATATGACAGAGATTCTCCTTTTCTTTCTATGCACCATTCCTTTATATAGTCTTTGGAGCACAAGGTGTTCTGCCCACATTTCCTCCCATCCCCAGCTCACCCTCTAAGCTATGGAGGCTGTGAAGGTATGGCTGACTTCATGCCACCTAGGAACTCTCTCACACCGAGATTTCACAGCTGGCTGTTTAAGTCAGCTTTCTGGCCCCATGGGAGTTGTTGGAACAGTATGAAGAAACTGAAGCAGGCCATAGGACCAGGTCCTTTTGATAAAGAGAACAATTCTACTAAAACCATTTATCAAGGTCCACATTAAACCATTCAGCCAATAGCACATGTGGCTGGAGGTGTGGAGTTCTCAGTCTGCCCCAAGGAGAGCTCTGGGAAAGAATGTGCTTTAGGAGGCACAATAATTGCTCCCCAGCACATGGGGGAGTACAAATGCTGCATTATCCCAGTTTGCCAAGATAACTCTGTAGTCTGATATGCAAGTGATGGGTTAGGGGAGGGAGGAATCAGCAGCATGACCCTGCCTTCTCTTCACTCTCAAGGGTGCAAGTAGACAGCAATATTTTTTACTCCCTTGAGCTAAGGAATTGGGATTGTTCCTAGTTCCTGCATATATGTTGTCACTACTCTTTGCAATGGGTAGGGACAACATTATCTGATGTATCTTCTTTCACATAAAAAGGGAATTCTTCTCCACAGCTTTCCATGATCCACTAGCTACATTGTTCATATTACCATTTTAATTATTGCTTACATTGTGTACTGGTGACTTTCACAAAACTATTTATATTTTCACCTACTTTTTTTTCAGTCTCAAACTTTAAGTGAACTTTGATTTCATCTCCAGAAAGAACTTATGGAACCTGCCATTTCTCTAAAGGATACAGGTATGAAAATCTTAAATAGAGCGGGAAATATTTAACAGGATGTTCTTAAAGACAAAGTTTAACTCAAGACATCTGACTAGCTAGCTACTGTACACAAGTCATTTGGATACCGTAATGTAAAGAATGACGCATACAGAGAATGTAGCCATACTCTAATGTAAGTGGCTCAGGTTTGCAGCTCACAACAATATATACCAATGTTATTTGACTCACTAATCTTACAACTGAGCAAATTCCTGACAGCATTAATTGATTGTAGCAGCCGTCTTTGCTATTCACCCCCATCACATCATTGAATTCCAGAAAAAAAGTCAATACTAAGATGTTGAACAATTGGCATAAATTCTTCAGTCATACTCCTTCCATCCCTTTCTTTTGGTTTGCTAAGGTGCTTCCACTGACTTGCAAAGCATTTTTAATAAATCACACAGACAATGGGAAACGGATTTGCTGAGCACTTGCAATTGAAACCAAAGTTTACAGGAGCTACAAAGAATGGAGCGTCTCTGAAAATCAGATCCTGGGATTTTAATTAATGTGTGTGATTTACTTCAAATAAATCTCCACTTTTAAGTTCTGAAGCATTTGAATCTTAATATGAAATGTAATCTCTAACTGACCTATGATATACCCACCATGCCGTAGAACTATATTTAATTCAGGTAATGTCTTTTTCTGGCAGAGCTGGTTCCTGATATTTCTGAATTTGGGGGGTACAAAATATATGATCAAGAAACAGGGACTCAGGGAGAAAGGTTATCTGGCTCCAACAGTGTCTGGTGAAACAAGAAGAAAAGCAAATTTGATTTTATTCCCAATTCCAGAAAATAAGACAGCTCTCTTCTTTTGTCAAAAGAACTGACAGAAAAGGCAATTAGCAAGAATATATGTATAAGAAGTTGGCCTCAGGGACAATTGCATAGTTGTTTACTTCATTCTATGTCCTACATACTATATTCCAGTCATTTTTTCAATATTCTTCCTTGTCATTAGTTCAGACTTCTGCATCCATTTCTGATAGATCTTCCCAAAGCACTTAGAAGTGTCAGAGAGGCTGCGCCTCTCCTTGTTTAGTAATGGCATGTTATAGATTTTCTGAGATCATTGGCATACTCTGAAAAACAGAATTCTAAACCAAGATGTGTCACTTACTAGGGCGGCTGGAAAACCATCAGATCCTAAGATTGTTGAAGAGACTTTTGAAGTTGGTTGAGTGTTCCTGGAAGAACTGATATACACTGAAATTGGTGACTGAGACTAGGTTACTCTGTCACTCTGTTTTTGACTGGTATGCTTTCTGACATTTTTATTCTGCTAAAAATTAGTGCATCTGAGAAGAGAATGGAAATTAGATTTCCTTTTACATTAGAACACTGCAAACTGGGTTTATGTTATTCTTTATTTATTTGGGAGGCAGAACATATGTTTTATGCCTTCTGTTTGATTTATTAGCATAGGATGGAAAATGCACTGTGATCAGTGATACTTTGTTAAATGACTTAAATGTGCTCATATGTCTTGTGGATTTTCCTGGGTTTTATTCTCTCCCTTGTATACTCCCTTGTTTGATTAAAACAATACTTATAAAGGAGGGTATAGTATTTCTGATAAGTAACTGGCAATTTTAGTGAGTTTATAGGTATCATTAAAAGTGCAGCATGACAGAATTGCTGATAGATATTTTATGAAACCCTTGTGGGATGCTGTGATCCTAGAAAGTAAGAACCAATTTCAGGCTCGGGGGAAAAGAAAGGTCTATTTATTCCTTATTTTCTTATTTTCATTCTGGTGAAAAAAAGCATTGCTAAAACATTTTTTAAAATCAAGACACAAAAAAACCTACAAGTTTCCCTACCACAATTTTTACACATAGAAGGAATGAAAACTGCACAATTATTAGCCAAACCTTGTCATGTCTATACTACAATCTTAAGTCGACATTAGCTTCCTTCTGTTGGTGGTACACATCTTCACCAGGAGCGCTTCCACCAACTGAAGAGGGGAAGCGTGGGCAGCTGAGCGCCAGGACACTCAGTTCTGCACAGCTCCCCACCGGGAGCCCCGCTGTCCTCCGGGGCTTCTCACCTCCCTGTTCCCCACTGGGAGTGGGGGGCTTTTTTTTCCCTGTTCCCGACTGGGAGTGGAGGCAGGCAGCCGCCTGGGGCTTCTCGCCTCCCCATCCCCAACAGGAGCTGGGGGGAAGCTGTCCAGGAAGTTATCGCCTCCAGCAGGAAGATCCAAGCCCAGAGTCTGGTCAGCTGCCATGCTGCTAGTGGGGGGCGGAGAGCCTCGATGTAAGCCTAATCCAAGACCCTGCGTGGCAGCCCAGCTTGGAGACGAGACCCCGCAACAGCCTGGCTGGGGAGCCAGTAGTCAGCTTTCTTGTCCATTTCAAGGCTCCAGTGGACAAGAATGACAGCCAACAGCAGATGTAAGTAACACAATGTCTATACAGACACTGTCAACTAACTGTCACCCTGGGGGAGATGGAGTTATTATGTTGGTGTAGTAGGGCAATTAGGGCTTGTATTCTCTATGAGCTAAATCGATTTAGCAAGTCTGGTGAAGACGTAATAAGTCCATGGGAGAATGCGCTCCTGTCGATTTCAGTACTCCATCTCACCGAGACGTGGAAGCTATGTTGATGGGAGAGCGTCTCCCGTCAGCCTAGCACAGTGCAGACACCGCTGTAAGTTGATCTAAGCTACATCAATTTAAGTTATGTAACTTATGTAACTTAATAAGCATAACTTAGATCGACTTACCTTGTTAGTGTAGACAAGGCTGTAATGTAGACACTGACATAGTTAGGATGACATAAACTGCCTTATGTTGACCTAACTCTGTAGTGTAGACCAAGCCTAAGTGGTATCATCTGTCTTCAGAGTCCGCAGATACTCCCCTCTGTATGAAAACAGTGATCCAGAAACTCTCAGATAAGGGAGGGAGCTACTCATCACATTGAACTTCTGTTGGAGGAATTAAGTCCATCATAAATTAGAGCAGCGGCTCTCAACCTTTCCAGACTACTGTACCCCTTTCAGGAGTCCGATTTGTCTTGCGTACCTCCAAGTTTCACCTCACTTAAACTACTTGCTTACAAAATCAGACATAAAAATACAAAATTCTCACAGCACACTATTACTGAACAGTTGCTCACTTTCTTATTTTTACCATATAATTATAAAATAAATCAATCGGAATATAAATATCGTACCTACATTTCAGTATATAGTAAATAGAGCAGTAAAAACAAGTCATTGTCTATGAAATTTTAGTTTGTACTGACTTCACTAATGCTTTTTATGTAGCCTGTTGTAAAACTAGGCAAATATCTAAATGGTTGATGTACCCACCGGAAGACCTCTGCATACCCCCGAGGGTACATGTACCCCTGGTTGAGAACCATTGCGCTAGATGGTAGGTAGGTGCAAGCAGGTAGCCAAAAGAAGTAAAGCTACTGTGCAGCAACACACTCCTTAAAAGGTTTCAGAGTAACAGCCGTGTTAGTCTGTATTCGCAAAAAGAAAAGGAGTACTTGTGGCACCTTAGAAACTAACCAATTTATTTGAGCATAAGCTTTCGTGAGCTACAGCTCACTTCATCGGATGCATACTGTGGAAAGTGTAGAAGATCTTTTTATATACACACAAAGCATGAAAAAATACCTCCTCCCACCCCACTCTCCAAATGATGTAGCAGGAAGCCTAGACTTTACAACTGTACTATTTTCTTCTTCTTCTTCGGTCTTCCATGCAAGTTTCTGTGGGACAGGATGATATAAGGCTCATGAATTAGGGCTGTAACCTTACATTTCAAGTAAGTGAGAATATATTCTAGTGTTACGTATGTGATGTATTTAGAGGAAAAGCTGACTAAAAATTAGCCTCTTTACTTTTACAGGTCCCTCAGAAGCACAGTGAGAAATAAAGCATTCGAAACAAACAGTGCATACTATACGTGGACCAAATGCTCACTAGTAGAATACGGAGAAAATCTATTGACCTTAATGAACTCACTATGGATTTATACCAGCATGAGAGCAGAATTTGGTCCATTGTGTAAGTCAAGCTAGTTCCAGTTTACAGATGACAAAAAGGCACAATGACATTTTCCTGACATGACGATTTCTTGCCAAGACTTGTCAGCATGCCTTATATTCATGTCTTTGCAGATAAATAAAACTATTTCTGACTGGTCACATGAAATCCAAGTTCCATATGTTTAAATCTTCATTCTTGGTACGTATAAATTTGAATTCAAAGCGTAACTGAAACTGCATTCTCCATAACTAGGTCTCCTCTCTAAACTCTATTGCATTGTAGAATTAGAACACTTCTAAATGAATATCAGTCATAAAACTGCTATAGTGAGACTCTGACAGAGAATCAGAAACAGGCAAAAATTAGGGCTTAGAATAAAACTGGTCTGGAAACTAGAGGGTCAAAATCTAAAGTCCTTACTTTGGCAACACTTACTGAGGTCAATGGGGGTTTTGCTTGAATAAGAATTAGGCCTTTATTACACACATTTAGCCCAGTTCAGCTGTTCAAAAGCGAATTTATACAAGTTTCTTCATTTTATTTGCCCTGCTAGTGATCTCATACTCTAGTTTTTGTCCTACAAATAAGAAATCTTATGTGACCCTCTGGTTAGGAATAGAAAATGCCAAATCTTTTGTGATGCATTCTAAAACCTTTGTTTTCCAGTATGGCTGGCTATGCTAATTTTTTCCACACAAATTTACCAGCAAATATATGCTGCTTTTTCTTCCTGCACTAGGGAATAATATCAGTTTGCCTGGCCCATAATGAAGCTCAATATATTTCTCTTGCCAGGAAATATATAAAAGTTTGGCTAACTAGAAATTTATCCCCATATGTTCATCCTGTTAAGGATCAATAACATTCATCATTCCAGTGACTCAATCCCAGATGCTTGTCCTGTCTGGAATTCATTCCTCTAAACTAGTATTTTTCATAATAGTATACATCAGTCTAAAAGGAATACAGCTTCTTCCTTTGCATCTCCAAAAACTGTAGGACTAGAGTTTTCTCTTATTTACATTCATGTAAATAAAGAGTAACTCCTTGAAGAAAATGGTGTTTTGCTGCCATAAAAATGATATAAGTGAAATGAGAATAAGATCCATAGACTATATATCCTGCAAGGAAAAATTTTTCCAGGCCAGAATCATCAGGATGCATCCTACCAGGAATCATCAATACATCTAGTGTGTCCAGCCAATTCTGCCCCATCTCTTTAACTTGGATCATTATCGCTTTATTCATGACTGTTGTGATGTGTCTTTTTCCTGATCTATTAAGACACATTACATGGGTGGAATTCACAGGCCTTCTGAATTTACCTCCACTTCAATCCACTAATCATCACTTTTTCAAGGCTGCATTTTGCTTCAGTGCTGGCTAATGGTTGGAGCAGGAGACAAAGTCAAGAGACAAGAGCTTTACTTCTGGCTCTGCCATTAACTCACTAAGCGACCATGAATATATTACTTAACAGTCTCTTTGCCTCAGTTTCCTTATTTATAAAATAGAGATAATAATACTTATCCACTTTTGTAAAGTACATTGAGATCCTCAGAAAATAGTGCTATATATCAGTGCAGGATATTATCATCTTCTTCCCAGGTTTCCACTAATATAAGCTAACAACATTCACAATCCTCTTTTGACAGTAATTACCAAAAAAAAATTACATTTCACAAATAAAAGCTGGAAAATTAAAGATATGCCTAATGCAGAATGTCAGCAAAAATTTGATAGGTTCCAAATTCCAAGTACACTCTTAGGACTTTGGAGTAGGTCAGACTCATAACTCAAAAGAGGCCTGTTTTTTTTTCTGTTCTTGTTTGAATGCAAGCAAAGAAAGCAGAAATCCCTAAGAACACTAGATCTCACAGCACTTCTACCATTAAAGATATGGCCTTTTGAAAGCTTGTTAGATTTTAATCAACAGAAGCTTATCTAACCCAACTCTGGAGCCAGATGCGAACTCTGCCTCCTTAGCCTAACTTTTGTTCGTTGAACAAATTCTTTGCGCAACCACTTACATATTTCAAATCTGTATGACAGCTGGCATGTCAAACATATGGGCTGAATTTATGGCAGAACAAATCAATATGATTTACGCCAGCACAAAGATATGGGGATGAATTCCTGGCATGGAAAACCCATATACAGTGTAATTCTTGGCAGAACAAACCTATACAATTACTGACTAGGACAATTATGTTGCATTAAATTTCTCACAAGAGAAAACTTTATTATAGGATTTCCAGTAAGACAAGAAAATTTTATCTCCATCCAGACAACTCAATATACTAGCATATATTATCAGGTATACCAGAAGTATTAACAAGTATTACATAAGAACCAATATGCACTGAATAATAATATATTGACAGACTCCATTTCAGGAAAGCATCTCTATTTAGGATGTCAATTAAGCAAGTGCTAACAGGCCAACCTTAATAGTGATGTTGTAAAGCATGTGCTTGGGGTCTTATGGTAATTTGCAGCAGGACAAGACTGTATGAATTTCAAGGAGAAAAAATTAGGTGCTTATAAGACAAACAGGACAGACGCCTACGATATCTAGTAAGAAATGAACTGAACATTAATCTAGGCAAGAAAAACATGGAGAACACATTCTTAATAAGCCATAATGCCTCCATGAGTCTTCAAGAAATACATCAGTTTTTGCAAATAATAAACCTGATTCCTAACAGGCCAATCCTGAACATGTGCGAGCAGGACAATCTGCTGTGTGATAACTTGCTGCAGAAATGCATACAAACGTTACCATTTCTAGCAAGGAAATCATAAGGAGTTAATCCTACAAGATTATTGGTGGAATTTTCTTATAAGACACAATTCTCGGAGGAATAAACCTATATAACATTAGGGAGGATAAACTCAAATCATATCAAATGGGCTAATTTCTTAGTTAAGCAAACCCACTTAATTCTTGCAGGACAAGGTAATTCTTCGCAGGTCAAACATAATTGGCTGAAATCTTGGCCAGAATAATTTGAGTAGGTTCTGTATTCAAATATATAATAAATTATAGCCTTGTATTCCCCCAACACCGCTGCTTTGTAGCTGTATGCACCATTTGTGTATATGTGCTGAAAAGATTTCTAGGATAGGAACAAGTTCTTCCCTGAGTTATATCTATGCTTAAAAAAAGAGAAAGAAAGAAAGAAAACAGTTAATTGTTTGCTTTTGTCCTTACAACAAATTATTTCTCCTTCAGTTTGTAAATGACTTGGCTATTTGTAGGATTACACACATTTTGTTTAAGAGGATTGTTGCATTTGAATTTACCAGTAAGCTTTCCAAACACATGGACAGATAACCTACAGCCTCAAAGCTAATTTGGTACTGGAGCAAATCCATATGCATACGTAAGAGTTGTAACTATTACCCAGTTAGTTCTGGTAAGAAGAGTAGCCACCACCTAACAACAACATTTATCAACAGTTGCCAAGTTGTGGTCTGAGACACAGCATAGTAAGTCTGTATTTTCGGAAGGTGATAGCTGAAAAATACTTAGGAAAATAATTGCAGTAACTCAGATACTGTAGTATGGTAACAGGTGCCAAATGGTGACTTTTAAATGGCAATCACTGTCTGCCTTTGAAAGTAATAGGATTATAAGTTTACATGCTGACATACAAACGCCCTTGTAGGATACTTTTCATAATTATTGAAAATGAAAATCAGTTATGTACCTTGAGTGGATTTGTCATCAGCTTTTCTTTTTCTGCTATGGCTGTTATAGTTCAGTCTTAGTTCTTGGCTATATTCATTTAGAGTTTCTCTGGAGTCATAGGATTGTCTTGGTTTTCTCCCATCTTCACTCTCATCTGAAGAACTTGTATAAGCTAGATCCATTTCATGCTTAACTTTTGACAGTGGCTGGTAGGGTTTGCAGTCCATCTGCTCCATTTCTGATTAAGTATGCTCAGAGTCATGAAAATAAGGAATAGGAACTCCCTAAAGAAATGGTCCTGGAAAAGACAAAATTCCATCTCAGATATTACAAATTATAAATATTAGCTATTCAGGGCCAGATGTTACTCTCAGGCCAAAAGAAAATCAATTAAATTTATCTGGATTTACATAAATGTGATTGACATAAGAATCTGGCCCACAGGTTTTCAAAATAGCTTTAAGAAAAACCTAAACCAAATGACGTAAAGTAAGTCAGAGTGCTAATGTTGTCTTGTACTTCATGCACGGAGTATCTTATAATACCATTTGGGTAGAAAACCTGAATTTCCAGTATGTTATTTGAAATTATTGGATATAATAATTGAATTTATTTCTCTAAAAATCTGTGTGTGTCCTCAAATATAACATTTTTTAACATTAAGATCAAGAAATCAAAGAGTTCTACTCCTCTGGCAGTATTTGGTTATATAAATTAAAATGTCCAGTCAACTAGTAAGACATTTGACACACTATAAAACAATCAGGCATGTTTAAAATTAAAATGGATAGCTTATGACAGTCTCAGAATACTGTATCATAATTAATTCAGGAAAAAAATGACATTTTCCTTTTAAATAATGCGAATTTTCAAAAAAAAATTCTCTAGCTCAAAGCAACATGAGTCCATACAGAAAGTACTGCAATGAAACCTTTAGAGAGATAGGCAACAGTCACTGTTAGCTCAAGCACTTCCAATACCATTAATGGCAATGAAGTTTCACCTGACAAACTGGTGAATTTGGCCTATAGTCTCATTTTCATGGAAGTTTTTACCTATTAATGTTAATGGAAATTATATGGTGAAATAATGGGAATTGTGGAACATCTTTTACCACTGCATTCATACAGCAGCAACAGTTAGTTCCAAGACCAGATCCCAGACCAATAATTTGTTCATTTAGAGACAAAACAATGTAAAACTTCAGAGGCTACAAGTCCACTCGATCCTACTTCTTGTTCAGCCAATCACTAAGACAAACAAGTTTGTTTATGTTTATGGGAGATACTGCTGCCTGCTTCTTATTTTTAATGTGAGAAAGTGAGAACAGGTGTTTGCATGGCACTTTTGTAGCTGACGTTGCAAAGTATTTACGCGCCAGATATGCTAAACATTCGTATGCCCCTTCATGCTTCGGCCACCATTCCAGAGGACATGCTTCCGTGCAGATGATGCTCGTTAAAAAAAAAATGAATTAATTAAATTTGTGAGTGAACTCCTTGGGGGAGAATTGTATGTCCCCTTCTGTTTTACCTGCATTCTGCCATATATTTCATGTTATAGTAGGCTCGGATGATGGCCCATTTTGTTCGTTTTAAGAACACTTTCACAGCAGATTTGACAAAATGCAAAGAAGGTACCAATGTGCGATTTCTAAAAATAGCTACAGCACTCCACCCAAGGTTTAAGAATCTGAAGTGCCCTCCAAAATCTGAGAGGGACGAGGTGTGGAGCATGCTTTCAGAAGTCTTAAAAGTGCAACACTCCGATGCGGAAACTACAGAATCCAAACCACCAAAAAAGAAAATCAACCTTCTGCTGGTGGCATCGGATGCAGATGATGAAAATGAACATGCATTGGATCCGCTCTGCTTTGGACCATTATCGAGCAGAATCCATCATCAGCATGGACGCACGTCCTCTGGAATGGTGATAGAAGCGTGAAGGGACATTCGAATCTTTAGCTCATCTGGCACGTAAATATCTTGTGACGTCTGCTACAACAATGCCATGCAAACGCCTGTTCTCACTTTCAGGTGACATGGTAAACAAGAAGCATCATCTGCAAATTTTAACCAAACTTGTTTTGTCTGAGCGATTGGCTGAAGTAGGACTGAGTGGACTTGTAGGCTCTAAAGTTTTACATTGTTTTATTTTTGAATGCAGTTTTTTTTGTACATAATTCTATATTTGTAAGTTCAACTTCCATGATAAAGAGACTGCACTACAGTACTTGTATTAGGTGAATTGAAAAAGACTATTTTATTTTATTTTTTACAGTGCAAATATTTTAAATAAAAGTAATAATATAAAGTGAGCACTGTACACTTTGTATTCTGTGTTGTAATTGAAATCAATATATTTGAAAATGTAGAAAACATCCAAAAATATTTAAATAAATGGTATTCTATTATTAACAGCACGATTAATCATGATTAATTTTTTTAATCGCTTGACTGCCCTTGTATATATACATATACACACACAAATGGTGGGGGGGAAAAGGGGAACAGGGATGCACATAAAGCCCCTGGCACTGGGGAGGGAAGGAGATGAGGACCCTAGCACAGGATGCCAGGGTGAACAGGGGGCAACACAGACTGCTGGCATGCATGAAAGTGGGCACATACAGAGCCCTAGTCAGAGGAGGAAGGGGGTATGAGGCTTGGGGGAAGTGGTGCATGGGAGAAAGATGAATGGGGGCGCACACATGGGGAGAGAAGGTGGGACAACAGTATGGGGCAGGCAGAGAGAAAGCCTCCTTGTCATGGAGGTGTCACTATGAGGGACAGAGCCCTGGCATGCAGGGATGGGGAGAATAGGGGGACACACAGAGCACCCAGCATAAAGGTATGGGGTTGCAGGATGTCCTTGAAATAGAAGGGAATGTGAGAGTGGCAAAGGGAGTTTATAAAGGGTGATGAAGGAATGCAAGATACCCCTGGTATGTGCGGTGTGCTCTGCCTACAGAAGCAACAAAGTATACTAGTATATATAAATCTCACATTTAGATCAATTAAGCTGTAAAACCAACCATGCACCTAATTTAATATGTTTTGTGTTTGTTTTTTGTAAAAACCCCTATATTTCTGTGTTCACCTATTGCATACCAGGCTGAATCACAAAGAGACTTACAAAAGCCAGTACTACCCCCTCTGCCCCTTGAACCTTTTAAAAATGTACAAAGGTTCCTATGGAAAGAGAGTCTTGTGGCTGATCTATTTTGCAGGCGGTCTGCACAAGGTGCATTCTGGTTGCACAAATCTTTTGCGAGCAACTGAAAAACTTGGGATTATATACAATACTGTAAAATTCAAGGTTTTGAACACCTACTGCTCTGAGTCACTTCTGAAATGTGTTTCTCCCTCCCATTTTATAAGTATATATCTATCTATCTTACTTTTTTAAAATAAAAACTCATCACTGATTATGAAAACGGAGTGCTGCAAAGATATGCATTTAACAGCTTTAACTGGTGCAATATTGGAAAACGTAAGGTTTCAATATTTAGTTTTAACTGCAAAAAATTTTACTTTTTATACAGTACTATTGTTTGTATATTCACTATTCTTTCATGACTTCTGCTTCACTGTCCTGCGAACACATGATTTTCCATCTGTGCAATGACATGGATTTTTTCCCCATTTAAATATGAAAGGACATGTAAAGACAGATGAAAATGCTATGAAGCATTTTCTGAAAGATGGTAGCTACACTGCCCCTTTCTGTTCTTTAAATAGAGGGGAAGAAACAATGTCAAAACTGGTTTGGGGGACAGCTCCATTCCCTTCCTAGGACTCCAGTAGACTTTTCTGCCATGGGTAGACATGGACACCCCTTCATTCCTATGAAGGTATAGGAGCAGGAGGTGGGGTCTGGAGAGAGCCAAAGTTCAGCCTCTTGTCACACAATATTTCCCTCCAAGTCCCAGGGTCCTAGGCCTCAAACACCGATGGATTTCACTCCATGCCACACAGGATCAGGGAGAATCCACAATGGCATCATGATTCTTCAGGCAGAAGGCTAACCAACCGGAATGCAATGCAGAGAAACCAGGTCTCAGGAAAAATCCTGCACTGCCTACCCATCCCAAAAGGGATGAGGACCAGAAAACTCAGTGTGCCTGATTCTTTGCTCTATTACACCAGTTTTTTGCTGGTGTCGTTCCATTGACTTCAATAGAGTTACACTGGCCTTAAAACTTCACATAGAAAACTGGACAGTCTTTTCTTAGAAGATTTCAGTTCCCTCCAAAAAACCCCAACACATGGGTTAAGTTTGTGTTTCCTCTACTTTTGTTTAGGTGTCCTGAAAACCAAACTATCTACTCTTATCTGAAGGCAGGTGACAAACTGTTATTTGTAAGACCTGCAAAAGATTTGATAACACTTTTCAGCATATAACATTTTTATGATACAAAAAAATATGAAAAAAAACAAGCAAACAATTCTTCAACCCATCTTAGTGTTAGAGTTTGAGTCAAATACATTCAATGGTGATGTGTTAAGATCATTTGAATCTAAACCCTGCCACTTGTAGTCTGTATCTTATTTCCTACCTTGCACTGGAAAACAACAATACTGTGTTAAGTGTGATTTAAAACAATAATGCCTGAGTGTCTATACAGGTTTCTTCAAGTAACTGGCCTCCTGGTGGCTAAAGGAAATATCTAACTGATCAATATCAAGTTGCCCTTGTCAGTGAAATGATAAAGGCTCATGAAAGCATACAGCTACCGTAAATGACCTTTGCATGAGTGACTTAATGCTTTTCTTCCCACAGAGAAAGAAAGGTCAGAAAAGAACCAATCTGTGTGCTGTCACAGGAAAGTTTTTTGTTTTGTTTTTTTAAATACATTTGTAGGCACTTGTAGAGAGAATTCTCAGCAATATTTTAAAAATAGAAACCATATATAATTTAAAGTCAAATTCCTAGAACAGAAAGCACACACAGCTAATCATTTAAATTTACCAGTGAAACATTTAATAGTCCTTAGAGTTTTCTTAGTACTTAAAAAAGGAACTATGGAGCCTTTTAAAAACTGCAACAGACTTGCATATTTAATGCATATTTTGTACATTATTTTATTTGAAATTTGTCATTAGAAACTACATTTTCATGTTGCACTTGTATCAAAACTCTACTACTTCTGAAACAAAATATTCATAGCATAACTGTGGTTTATGTGAAATTTAGTCTACCATGGAGTTGTTCGAGTGCATATCAAGGAACCATAATTCATATTCACTTTAACAATGCTTTGGATAGATGATAGTCAGGCCACCATCATGGTTCATTCATTTCAGAGGAAAATGCCCTTACTGATTACTGTCATTAACCCCAAGAGCTGAGATTATCACAGTGGCGCATCCAGTCTGCTACTCTTAATGTCCACCTCCTATACATAGGCTTGGAAGACTTACATTTTTATAGGTAAATGCCTATTCCTCCATACACATGGAAACTGATGAAAATATATTCCCATTGATAATTGAAATTCACAGGTAGGTAAGTAAGAAAAATGCTACTTGAGAACTTATTAAAATTTGGTTTAAGGATATTTATATATTTTAACTTTTGATGTTGAAAGTTTGTGTTTTAACAGTTAAAAAGCATCAACCTTTTTTGAATCTCAGCATCTCCTGACATTAACTAATTATTGTCTGACTCTCCCTATAGTCTGACCCACCAAAAAATTTCCCACAACTGTGAAAATGTAAATGGGGGGAAAAGCTTAACCCCATAATTTTGTGCAACTGTGAACATTTAAATAAATAAAAATCCAAAAAGCTTGAAAATAAACATTGATATCACACAACAAAATTATTAAATATAAATAAAAACTGAATTCTGCTAAACCCACAGATATATAGAACTTATATTGGACAGGTATGCACAGACAGGATATTCTCATGGCTGAACATGACACTTTATGGGTGAGGAGTACTAACACAGAGGCAAGGGAGAGTATTGCAACATTTTTGTACTAATTTGAGCATTGCTATTACGTTTGATAAAATTAAATAGAGTTAAAACGTAAATGCAGTTATGATGCCAACACAATAATCAAGAATTATCGTTTGCACATATTTTATGTAACAAATTCATAAGACAGCCTGCTGCTTCTCTATTTCTCTGGCAGGTGAGAGAGTATATTAACACACACAATTCTACTCGATGGTGAGTCAAAGTTCAGTCAAATTTTGCTGGTATCTCATGACAACTGACCAAAGGCTTTAATTGCTTTAAAGAACACAGTTGTATAGCTCTGTTGCATGTTTCTTTTTCTTATTATATGTTTCAGCTCACTCTCTCCTGAAAAAGAACTAATAGAGAGCAATTTCAGCATCCGGTTTGCTGTAATCAAAAAGGAAAAGTATCTTTATTCTAAGTTTTTTTTTCTGAAATATGAAATGTAAAAAGAAAAAAGCTAAAAAAAAAAAATCAAATGCTGTGAATTTAAACCTATGAAGAAGGTGATACCAGGACAAGAAACTATGACTTTGGTACAGATTACCAGAACTATCTTAATGAAAACATTGGTTTATATATAATAAATACAAGGGTTATTGCTATAGTCCTTACAGTTCTGTATTTTACAGCATGGTTACATGCTACAATAATACAATAAGCAATACTGTCCCACTTTCCAAGCATTTATGGAGGTTTTGGACTTTTGGAATAGGCTGCTACTTTGTTGAGAAAGAAAAAAAGTGAATAGAGACCCAGGTTATCAGATAAAACAATTAAAGAAATAATAATAATATAGATAACAGCAAGAGAATTTAAGAGATACCAAGCATGAGGGAAGGTATGCTTCCAGATGAGATTTGGAAACATATAATAGGTGAAATTAAGAGATATCGAAAGGCTGCTCAAGTTCATAGGAACTGCATAGAAGAAGGTTCTTGCAGTGAGAGTGCTAAGAAGGCCAGTGCCAGAGAAACATAAACATGAGGAGGTGATCAAAGTCTATGAGACCATTCATTGGAAATTTTAAAAACAAGGATGACATTTTGAATTGGATCCTGAAACGAATGCCAAATCAACAGTTCTTTCAAGATGATGTGATGTGGTTGCATTTCCTTGTGTATGAAAAAGTAACTTTTACCCTGCATGAGTTGGAATACAGAATACTGGGATTTCTAACAGTCAAAGTAAGAGAACTGAAGTCATGGTTGAAGATTTCAGGAGAGATGGAGTCAAGACACTGGTATACATGGGTAATATTTCAGACAAGGGTGATATGAATATTGCCCCACAAAGGTGGGGATTCTGAGTCCAGCATGAGGCATAAGAGGCAAACACTGCATAAGGCCTGATATGAGGAAGTAGAGGGAAGAGACAGTATTATACATAAAAAGAAAAGGAGGACTTGTGGCACCTTAGAGACTAACAAATTTATCTGAGCATAAGCTCACGAAAGCTTATGAAAGCTTATGAAAGAGGTCCTAGCAGACTAACACGGCTGCTACTCTGAAACCTAGTATTATACATGTTCCTTATGCCAAAGAGAAATGCTTCCATTTTCAATGCAGTATGGTTCCAGGACATTAGAGACATAAGGTGAGCTTCTTCACAGGGCTCTGTGCAGCTCGAAAGCTCATCTCTCTCACCAACAGAAATTGGTCCAATAAAAGATATTACCTCACCCACCTTAGGTCTCCATTTTTTAAGACATTTTGCTGAAGGAATCTGAGAAGTCATTACAAGTTTACTCTGTCAAGACAGAAAAGTGAGATTAACCCCCCCCCGAAAAGGTCAGTCTAAGACCTAAAGTAATGTTGACGTTTCAACTAAAAGCTAAGCATTTTCATATACTGCTATCTGAAAAGGCTGAATTATCAACTACTTTTCATAAGTGTAAATTATTCTTGGCCGGAGGTGGATTATCCAGTAGCACATTAAGGAGAATAGATGATAGATAAAAGGAATCTGGATGAGTACATGAGTTTTTACACATATTTCAGCTACATCAGATATGCAAATACAACCTAGCATTCAGGGATTTGATAGAGAATTTCAGGTTTCTAAACCAATGAATGAATTACATATATGTATATTTTTCATCATGACAGATGCAAGATGGATACTCTTAATTTCAACATTTAATATGCTTCTTCATCTAAAATTAATCGAGGTATATTTTAATTTTAGCAAACAGACATTAAAATATCATTCACTTTGTCCCGTGGTTTTAGACAGAACACAACAGAACAAAAACTGCTCAGACAAAATGGATTAGATAATTCCAGCATTTTGCTGCATATGGCAACTCTGCCAGTGAACTGTCAGACATGTTATATGTCAGCTGTTTGGCTGTGGCACGTTACTCCTGGCCAACATTACCTTTCAGTTCACTTGGAGGCTTGCCACTGGCTATAAAATTCCACAACCTCCTAATGCTTTTATTTAGTAGCTGCTTGCTCGATGTCATTAAGCATGACTCAGAAAGAGGTCCTAGCACAGAAGATTAAGCTAATTTGTGGGATGAGGTATTTTTAATATATGTGGTCCAGTAGTGTGATACATTTTGTGGACAACTATTTCAGAATAGTCATGGGATCCTGGTTTTCTGGAGAAAAAATAATTGGACTTCAGACAATGTGATTCACAGTTGGATAAGTGATCTTGTAATTTCAGCTAATGAAAATCCAAGTGAAGTAGTAAAAAAAAAAATATCAAGTATTTGGAAGCCCAAATCAGGTACACTGCAGAAAAAGAAAAGCTTTAGACTGAAATAATGTTGACCATGAATTTCATATTTGCCAATTTGCATGGTTAAGCTGCTAGACTATGATTCAAAAGATCTGGTTTTAACACTTAGCTGTGTTAAATATGTGATCTTGGGCAAGACTTAATGTGTGATCCTGGGCAAGTCACTTAATCTCACTGAATCTTAATTCCCCTTGATGTCTCAGTTCCCGTCTGTACAACATGGATAATACTTTATCTCTGCTATCCTTTAAATGCCTTTTCTGCTTAGACTGTAAAGTCTTTCGGGCACAGATTCTCTCTTACTCAGTTTGTACAGTGTCTAGCACAAAGAGATTCCAACTTCTAAATGTTACAGTAATAAAAATAATTAACAAGCCACAAAGAATCTGTTTCAGAATGGATTTGGTATAAGATTTCTGTGAATCATTCACAGAAATATTCCACAATGTTCTTATTTTGCACTTTGTTCCTCAAGAGCAGTATTTCCCCTCAGACTTTAAAAAGCATTATTTGCATTCTGATACTGAAGCAAGTTTTTCCTCAGATATAACGCAGATTTCATATTTTATCAGAAAAATGAAGCACCAGTTGTAGAAGATGAAACAAATGCACAAAGGGCTAACTTATTTGCTATGTAGTGATCTAGAGTGGGAGGGTACAGGGAACACTTTCCTTTCTAGCACACCATTGGCAGGAGGCAGACACACATGTCTCAACTCTCTGGTGCACAAGAAATACTGGATAGCATTACTACAGTGTGAAATGGCCCAGAGGGAGAATCTCTCTGCAGGTGGGGTGCGTGGGCATGGTTTCACCCTGCTTTGCAACAGGCAACACTACAATAGTTGTGCTGGGATGAGACCACAGGTGTCCGTCCACACCTCCCTACACACTTCACCATTGCCTCTGGAATTGTTATGTTTTAAACTAGCATAAAAGTTGGTCATTGTGGCTCTGCCTTGTGAGTCATGGTTTAGTCCTAAGAAAGATAGTAAAATATTTTTTTAGACAAAATGTTAAAGATAGGGGCCATATTTCCAAAGGGCAACTCAATCTGGAGTCTAAAATTTTGACTACATTTTTTGGTGTCTTAAGTTTCTGCAGGTACAATGTTTTCATCCAAGATTTTGCATTTGAAAAGACCTAGACTTGGGAACACTGTGTTTAGCTACGCAATTTGCACATGCATAGAGCCTAATGGGGAACGGAATCGAATGTGCAAAGACATGGAGCTACATAAGTAAGGGTGTAATTATAGAAATAACTTTGGAAAATCTGGTTCTGGCTGCATCTTTTGTTGGTCTCAAAATATTATTATATACTACGATATAAAATACTATTATATAAAATTAAACACACCTGAACTGTGAATATTATGGAGCCACATAGTAATTTTATTTTATGGGACTAATATCATATAACTAACCACTTATACAATGTTCTCATAATTCATTTTGCCACCAGAAAACTATTTTCCTTCACCTCAATCCAGAATGTATTATTTGAATGACACCTTTTTTGTATAACATACAAATTACCTGTCTAAATAAATGTGTAACTTACACATGAAATATAAACATTGTTCAACTATTATTAAATTCTATATAGACATTATCTCATATTTGTGCAACTGATACAAAAAAAGGGAGACATATAGGTGCTTATTCATATGCAGGTGTGGGGAACAAATAGTATAATCCACTGTTTTTAGCACTAGGAAGCATTTGCTTTTCTAAGACACACTAACAAAAAGAAATCAAACAAAAAGACAGATATGGCAAGCACTGTAATCATGTGTAGATGTAAAGAAAAATTAATTGTTTTGGCTATTTCTCGTTAATGCAAATTGTATGACCATCAAACTGTGATACACAATTGTTGTGTAGTCTCTTTTCCAACTGTGTGCTTAATTAAGAGGACCTAATAAACACTATTTAGCAACAATGGTAATTTAATGCAATTTAAAAGTTCAGAGGTTAAGAAAAATGGAAAAGCATATATGTGTTCCATTTTAGAGGTTATTAATTTTTAAAATCATTTTAGTGGCTTTTAAATTTTGCAGCATAACAAGATTAGCACATGACAATAATTTATAAAGCACTAGTTCCCACAGAATGTCGAGGAAAACAGTGAAAACTGAACACACTACTTAGTGCTATTTATGCTAAGATGTGGTGTTTAGACAAATGCAGTGGTTAATCCATTTAGCTGAAAATGTCTTACCTTTATTTTATCTGCCACTTATTGGTTGTAGGATACAGGGGAAAGGCCTTGATTCAGCAAACCATCACTATCCATCAAATTGCGTAAGCACATATGTAACTTTAAGAATGTGCTTAAGTCCAATTAACTTTAAGAGCACTTAAGTATGTGCTTAAAAGTTTTATCGAATTGGTACCAGAGTGAACAGAAGCACAAAAAGGAAGTTCAGCTACAAAGTGTGCTTTTACGTCTGACTATTTGTGACACTTCCCAGGGTTGTGAGGCACCTCACCACCACCACCTGCCCTTAGCATGAGGAAATCTTGTCTGTGCCTGCTGTGGATCAGCTCCCTGAAAAAAACAGCCTCTGAAGCATAAGCTCTACCTTCCAGGCATCCACAGGCCTGGCTCTCCCTGAACAGGTAGTGACAGGCACACACCAACCCCCAAGTGCTTGGAGTGTTCCCTGTAGTGTCTAACCCTGTACCCACTGTATACTCAGAATTTCCAAGCCTGCTATTCTGAAAGGAACAGTACATACCAGCTTGTAAAATTCAACCCAGGATCACCACTTCACTTAATACCACAGCACTCAAATATGTTTGTAGTGATAACAAGTTCATTATGAAAGATTCAAGTCCCAGTGAATAAGAATATTGGAAACAAATGGTTACATATAAAACAAAATCATCACACACTTTCTAGAGACTACGCTTAACTAACAAGTTATCCTCCTGTCTAAAAAAAACATCTCTCGCCCAAAGCTCTGCAGTGTTTTCAATCAAGATGGTTGAGATCCCTCTTTCATGAGGCAAACACGCTGCCCATTTACTTCCTGGGTGATGGATGACACAGTGACTTCTTCATCTCCCAAATACAGTTGCACGAACCTTTGATGTGCACCTCAAGACAGGGTTCTACCCCCCCTTTTCATGTTACTTTTATCCCTTTGAAGTTTTTTCAAATCTTGATTAATATTCAGCCCAGAAAGTTGACAGAAGACCCACTGTGAACTGTACAATATTTAATTTAAATGTAAACAGCGAACTAGATAAACATTTGTTGTCAGACATGAAACCTGCTTCTCATCTTTGCTGGTACATATGCATCACTCCTTACAACACATCTGTACATTTGTATTGCAATGATACTAATGACCAGTGTGACATCAGCTTTTATTTAAGACCTCACATGACATTCTTTTGTGATCGGGAATGTACATATCAGACTCGGGAGATTTCTGTAACCCCTCTGCCCACAGTTGCCAACTTTCACACGTCAACTAAGCACTCCGACTTTCACAATAAGCCAAAAATCAAGGTAATCCCATTTCAAAACAAGGCCAAAACAAGCTAATCTCTAAGAACTGCAACACTCTATGTGACTAGATCCACCCCGGTGTGCAGTCTGGGACTGTGGAAGGCCTGCTGTGCACCCCTGACACTCTCCCCCCTCCCCCTGCCCCTGCTTGCCAGGAGCCAATAAAAAAAAAAAAGAAGCAACAAGCTACAACAAGCAAAAAGCTAAAAGCCAAACAAGCAACGAGCTACAAGCCAAAAACTAGCCAACAAGCAACTCACAAGCCAATTAAGCCAAAAAAGCCCAATTTCTGCCTTTTTTTTCGCAGGTTTGGCAGTCTGCTCTGCACCCTTGCCAGTTGGCACCCAGAAGGTCCTCGATCACATTTTCATTACTGCTCCTTTTTAAAAAAAGTGCACAAGAGAGGTTAATGAATGGCTTCCCAGGTGATTCTCTAGTCCACTTGTTAAGGATTCTCTTGTCTTCGCTTACAGACAGCCCCCCAACCTGAAGAAAATACTCACCAGCAACCACACATCACACAACAAAAACACTAACACAGGAACCTATCCTTGCAACAAAGCCCGTTGCCAACTCTGTCCACATATCTATTCAAGGGACACCATTATAGGACCTAATCACATCAGCCACACCATCAGAGGCTCGTTCACCTGCACATCCACCAATGTGATATATGCCATCATGTGCTAGCAATGCCCCCCGCCATGTACACTGGCCAAACCGGACAGTCTCTACGCAAAGGAATAAATGGACACAAATCAGATGTCAAGAATTATAACATTCAAAAACCAGTCGGAGAACACTTCAACCTCCCTGGTCACTCAATTACAGACCTAAAGGTTGCAATTCTTCAACAAAAAAAACTTCAAAAACAGACTCCAATGAGAAACTGCAGAACTGGAATTAATTTGCAAACGGGACACCATTAAATTAGGCTTGATAAAAGACTGGGAGTGGATGGGTCATTACACAAAGTAAAAACAATTTCCCCATGCTAATTTTTCCCCTACTGTTACTCACACCTTCTTGTCAACTGTTTGAAATGGGCCATCCTGATTTTCACTACAAAAGTTTTTTTCTCCTGCTGATAATAGTTGATTAGTCTCGTTAGAGTTGGTATGGCAACACCCATTTTTTCATGTTCTCTGTATATATCTTCCTACTGTATTTTCCACTGCATGCATCTGACGAAGTGGGCTTTGGCCCACGAAAGCTTATACCCAAATAAATTTGTTAGTCTCTAAGGTGCCACAAGTACTCCTCATTATTTTTTTTTTAAAATATGAGAAGCCTCCAAACTATACACTTAGCTATTAGTACATGGAACCTTGCAATCCAATCAGTTACCCCACTTATTCCCCTTTATCTCTATGTTGTGTCTTGTCCATATTTAGACTGGAAACTCTTTGGGGGTCAGTATCATCATAATTTGTTTTTTCACAATACACAGCACGCTAAGGCTTCTGTAATACATATAATAAAGGAGTAATACTGCTGCTGCTGACTGAGGAATGCACTCATCCCTGGTGTATGTTCAGTGAAAGTCAGCATTACATCAAGGATATATCAGGCCCACTGCGTCCACTTCAGTCTCTAGCAATGCTGTGAATGCTCAAACAAGGTGCAGCACTGATGTGCAAGGCTTTTCTTCCTATGACGCCACCATTTTGCACAGCTCAAGGAAAATGGACTTTTCATCCCCTCTTGAGGACCTGCTATGAGCACATGTCATCCTTCACCAGCACACTTTCAAAATTGTCCTGACTTTGGCCCTATTACTGAGGAAGAAAATTTATAAATTATTATACAGTTTTGCCACCATCTAACATAAAACTTTAAAAGATCTTCAGGCGTTTGAAGTACTGTCTGACAGAAGACATGACTGTTGGTTCGTACTCAAGGGATTGCTTGACCACATCTGTGATCGATAAGAGAGACATCTGCAGCACCTTCTCTTGAAGGATCACTCATGCTGCTATTTGTGTGCATGACACCATTATTCCTGAGAAGTGATCTTACTGTTCCCTTTCTTCTTGCTTTGATGGCTGTCAAAGTATTCTGAATCTTCAAGTGCCATTATTCTGACATGGAGACCCTCCCAATGGACTCGTACCACATACTACAACTCCCAGTAGTAGTAGTATTTGAGCTGGTGTCAGATTGATTTTCTTTCTGTTCAAAATGAAGCTGTGATCTTGCAAGGCTGAAATTACAAGTGATTTATGTCTTGATGCCAGCCCTAGAGAACTGGCTTCTATCAGTATGTCACCTACAAAAAGGTAGATCTCAGAGGTAGAACCCTTGGAGATCTCAAGAGTGGAATCTTTATTCTCATTGCACTGGAGATTCCAGTGTAAAAAAATGTTTACCAGAAATTCCTCAGTTATAGGCAAATTGCTGGAGCCATCTGTGGCTGTTTCTGACCAAAACATGATGGTACAGTATATGAACCTATTCATTTCTATCAGCCGTATCCATAAAAGACTTCCTGTCACAAGTAAATTTAAGAGAGGGTTGCCATCCAGAATCTCGCCCCTTTGCTATGCTCATTCAGTCTCCTTAAGTCTAACACCATGTGAACCATTTTTCTTTGGCACTACAAAGAAAAAAGAGTAAACGCTATGTAGCATAACTGTTCTTTAGCCTTCTCTCTAACGGCTTGTGTACATGAGGAAATTTACCGGCCTAATAATATTAGTATAATTATAGCACTATAGTTATATCAGTATAACTCTCCATGTGGATACACTTATTCCAGAGCAGAAATGTCCGACATGAGGAGTTATATGGGTATAACTACAGCAGTACAATTGTATCTGTGAATTTACCTTCGTAGATAAGCCCATGGAAATTGGAAGTCACTATCTGCATATTTTGATGATTGCTCAAATTCTTAGTGATTGCAAATTTTTGAATATTAATGTTCCTGAAAATTTCTTTTGACTGCTCTCACCTCTTACAGTCTCTGTATTTTCTGTATTTGCTAGTAACCATTATGATTATTTTCCATATATTTTCTTTGAATCTGGTGGCTTGCCATAGTTAGACATAATATTTATAGCCAAGGAACTTTGACCTGGTGATTGTTGCCTGAAACCTTCTCTTCTGTTTTGCCTTAATAATTGATCCTAAAATATGCTGATCTCTCCTTGTAAGTCAGGGGTGGCCAACCTGAGCCTGAGAAGGAGCAAGCATTTATCAATGTAAATTGCCAAAGAGCTACAGTAACACGTCAGCAGCCCCTCATCAGCTCCTCCCCACATCGTCGATCAGCACCGCATCCTCCCTCCCCAAACCTCCTGATCAGCTGTTTCATGGCATGCAGGAGACTCTGGGGGGAGAGGAGGGGAAGGAGCAAGGGCACTGCAGGCTATGAGAAGGGGGCAGGAAGGGGTGGAGTGGGGTAGGGCCTGTGACAGAGCCAGGGGTTGAGCAGTGAGCACCCCCCGGCACATTGGAAAGTTGGCACCTGTAGCTCCAGCCCCGGAGTCAGTGCCTATACAAGGAGCCGCATACTAACGTCTGAAGAGCTGCATGTGGCTCCGGAGCCACAGGTTGGCCACCCCTGTTGTAAGTTGTATTTTTCCTTTCTGTTGATAAGGCCAAAACAAATAGCCAGGTAATTTAACCCAATCTATTTGTCCCTTACCTATACTTTATGTAAGGGGACTGTTGAACCCTTCCTAAAACTCAGTGGGAGATTTTTAGTTGGCTAGCTCCCAGTACTAAAAGTAAGGAGAAGGGTCAATGGAAATCAGGACCCCGAGACTAACAGTCCCTAGGGGAGAGGCCAATGCTCCAGGTCAGCCTGATTGACACAGGGGCAGGCTAATCAGGGAGTCAGGAGGCCAGGGTGGGTCCCATGCTCCATGTGAGCTGGAAATGCCTGGGTCAGACAGAGTGGGGCCAAGCTAAGGAGAGAGCAGGGGCCTAAGCTGAGCTGGGGAGCAGGGCCATGCCAGCCAGAGGGGCCAGAGAAGCAGCCCAGGGAGCTGGAGGCAGAGCAGCGGCAGTGCTGAAGCAGAGTGGTGGAGCTGGGGCTGGAGCAGTCTGGAGCCAGGTGCGGTGAGCAGTTGGGAAGAGCAAGGGGGGGACCCTGGGCAGCAGGCCCAGCACAGGGAGATGCCCCCAGCCAACAGGCCTTGCAGGACAGACTTGGAGGGGGATCGTAGCCCTGACGGGGCGGGGGCAATGCTGAGAAGAAGGGTCCTGCCATCTAAAGCCTGAGGGCATGTGGCCACCGCCAGAGCAAGTGTCCGACCCACAGCATCCCGGCAACACTGCCAGGGCCTGAGAAGGAGGCCTAGGACTTGTGAGAAACAGACTGAACTTCCCTTACATTCCAGAGATGGCTGGTTGTGATGTCCCTGTGCCACAGAGCAGGGTTATGTGTTTTCCTTTAACCTTTCCCATTTTTTGCTTTTTCTTTTTAATTGATTGCTGTTTAATAAATTGTATTTGCTTTGAACTGTATGTAATGATCAGTGGGTCAGGGAAGCATCCAGTGCAGAGAGAGCACCCCGGAGTGCAGACACCCTAGCCCCTGCCCTAAGGGACCATGACAAGGTTGGGGGTTGAGCCCCCCAGGAATCCTGGGCCCAGCCTTGTTGGGGTTACAAGGACTCTGCCGCACAGGAGAGATGAAGGGAAACCCTTGAGGTCAGGCAGGCCTCTGGGTAAAGGAAGTGGGAGCGAGGACTCAGATCCTTTCGCTAGCCCATTTAACCGGGGTAGTATATAATCCAGGAAAGTTCCCCACAATAGCGGGACCATTCCCCCGCTTACATTTATCTACGTTGGAAAGGATTGTTTTGCTTTTCCTGCAACACTTCTTATGGCTTTATCAAAGATTTTGCTACAGAATCTTACACGTAAGTATTTACCAATGATAAAACCCTGTGGTGCCTTGCTTTCCCAGAATTTCAGTTAAAAGACCTTACACATTTCACTGACACATCTACTACAGTTGAGATTTGAAGTATTTATTACAGTACCCTTTTTAAAAATCAATAATTTTAACTCACTAGGAGAGCTGTGCATTTTGGATCACCAAAAATGATTTTTTTTTCAGAATTTTCAGTGAATCAGAAAATATATTCAGCCTGAAATGAAACATTTTATCTCAATTTCAGGTGTCTAACTTTTCTATAATACAAATAACATTGGAAATGAAGGGCTGGATTCACAAAGGGACTTAGGCACCATTCACAAAATGAAGGAGGAGAACGAAGAAGTGGTGATGACCAACAGACACAAGAGCACTGGGATGTGGGAGACCTGGGTTTATATTTCACAGTCTGCCTGATGTAGAGCAGGGATTTATACCCTAGTTCTCTCACCTCCCAAGTGCCTGCCCTAACTATTGGACGATGGGATATTCTAGGCGTGGGTCTCTTTCAATTGCCCCTGTTGAAGTTGTTGCACTTTATATAAATAATTAAATATTCATTAGGCTACAGCGAGAGAATGACTGTATAGGCTGCTAGTTAGGACACTCAGCTGGGATGGGAGACACCCAGGTTCTGACATTAGATATCACGAAGTTCCTTCTCATTCACACATCTTACATAACTCCATGGGAGAAACTTTCTTTCAGGAGGAGTAACTATGTAACTAGCTACTTCCCTTATTTTTTGGCCACATCCTTTTTCAGTACAATCCCATAAACCAATCTTTCCTGTTGTGCTTTATATGCTATATAACCTTTCTCCTGACCCCACTAAACTACATGGTAGTCTTTTCACTGACTTTGGATCAGGCAACTTATTAGGAAACTCACACTCTTCTGTGATAACCTCTTTTAGTTCAAAATGAAATGGAGTTCACTTTTTGAAATAGATGCAAAATATTTACAAGCCTCTAAACATCTTCAGGGTTATTAGTTTGTATATCCGGTATTTTATGTCCTTTGGCCATCATGTCAACGCACACTGAGGAAATATATTCTAGTTAGCCTCTGTATCTCATTGGAATGATTGCAATTCTGACTCAAATAATTCCCTTTCTTCAGCGGAGGAGTGAGAGAAAGAGAGACAAGGATGCAGGTGAAACGTGACTTTTGTTTGCTACATTCCTTTAATATTTCTATTCTCTTACTTACATTAGCTCCATTACAAAAATCAGATTCATTATTCTTGTACTGATAGGCTTGGCTGTCTGCTTGGTGAATCATTTGTCCTCAGGGATGTTGTGTGGATGAAAAAACTCAGCTAATGTTAATTCTAATTCAACTTGGAGAGAAGCAGGGATGTTGTAAATCATGTTCATTTATGAAAGTGGGGACCCCCTCAGGAGACCCCATTTTGGTGACTTACTGCAGCATTTTGCCCAGTGTGACATGATGTAAAAAGCCTAGCAGAATCACTCCATATTAAGGTCTTCTCAAAATCACATTATTTTGCTCAGGTAGAAAATTCTACACACAAAGATTTCAATGATCCCCCAAATTCTGTCACATCATAAGGTAGATCAAAATGCTCATTCTTCATCTTGCAACAAAGGAAAAGAGATATATTCTATAGAGCAGAGGCGCTCAAACTGCCATTTAGTGTCTGGATACAGAAATTTCCCGAAGTAGGTGAACATAGTTGTGTTTTAATGGAGGGAGACATTTTTGACTGACATCGCTAAACTCCACACACTGTTGCCTCTTGTGAGAGGACAAGTCAGTAGTGGGAGGCTGGTGGACAGGATGCTGAATGACAAAGAGACTTTCACCAGCATTTTTAGTGGTAGAAAACTGTGTTATTTAGTTCTAATAAAAATATACACAGTAAGCAGTGTAACTGCTTAAATTTAAGAAAGAGTCTACAGCAAAAGCGGCAGCACACTGAACATTCAGTTAGGTATGGCTCATTTCATAAGTATAGTAGCCACAAATAAATTAACATAGCGAACACTTTATAGTACCGTCATCTGGACAGAATCCCAAATCACATGGACTATAAATATTCATTTTAATCCTACAATATATTCAGGGAGAGTTAAGGTTTGGCAATTCACTGTAGGACAGCAAGGCTTGTGACAGCTCTTATTAGAGAAGTCACGGATTAGTATCTCCTGTGTCTAAGAAAGAAATTATTGTAGCTTAAGGATGCCTTCAGAAATGCTACAACACAACACGTTGCCTGTTAAATTAATGCTGAAGGCATTATTAGTGTGGAGATAGAGAATAATTATAAATGCCAGTGGAGACAGGGCTGATAAAATATTTCAAAATTTCTCTCTTGGGGAAGAATTCTATCCTGTTTGAAAGATTGAAGACTTTTGATATTTACTAGAGGTATGCAGATCTTATGTTATACTAAAAACAAATGACGTGCTACACTCGTACAAATAAACGGTCAAGTTATTAACACATTTTGAAGCCTTTCCTATTTTTCACAACATCCTTTTTAAAAATAAGGAATCTGTTTTATAGTATATTAGGTAGAATGAGATTTATATACATATCTTAAAATATCTGTCAGATTGCCCTGGTGAATATGTTAATTTGTAGAATATTTGAAGATAGCCAAAACATTTGAAGACAACTCCTGAGGCATGAGAGATAATAGATGGGTTTTCTTAAAGTCATTAAAATATTTAAATATAAAGGTAACCTATAAGACGCAACACTGAAAGTGTTTAAAATCCTTTCAAAGAAAGTCTGGATAATAAACAGGATTTCTTTTGTGTTAGGAAAAAAACCAAAAGCCTGTTAAACAAACAGCTGGTACTTCAAGCTATTTGCCTGTCAAGAAGAAACAGTTTTTTGAAAGTTGACATGGGCCTTAGCATTTACTATGACTGAAGGCCAAAGAACTAGCTAGTTACTTATAATTAAAAAGACGAAAAACAATTTGCACCATAACAGTTAAGGAGAGTGATTAAAATGCAAGGTTTATATTTTTCTGAACAATTTTTTAGACATTTTCAGTCAAGTCCAGGCCTTGTTCTGAAGCCCATCTACTCTTGGTGCTTATCCCAATCCTAGTGATGTGGAATGCACATTGTCCTGTGTCCAGGAAAATCAATTCCTGCGTTTGATATGCAAATAGAGTACCTCACTGTCTAAACTACATGATAGTATGAATGTTCTACTGGAGAGCAGTATCAGTCTCTTTGTATTATACCGATGAGCATAATGTTCTCATTATGTGTTTTTTCCAAATGCTGCTGGGACATTTGAGTGTAAATGCTTTACGCTTTATTTAGTTACACACACACTTTTAAAAAAAATCTATACAGAGTTTTGCATGTGCCAGGATAAGTTAACAGAATTCCACATTAGCATTAAAACAACATTACATGCTCCTTCTTCTGCACAAACTTGCAGCAGAAAATCATACAAGTTTTAGATAGATTCTGTCCATAGAAGTGAACCTGTTACAATTTTTTATATTTTGGCCCTGTTGTAAAATGCAAGCATGACTCAGTCTATCATGTGAAACACAGACATTTAAAATGACATTTGAAACTAAGAAATCCCCGAACGTGTAGATCTTCCATCAAACCAAAATGGGGTTCGGAGACCTAGTCATAGTTAAAATACATGCAACTGACAAACTCTTGCTTATAAAATAACATACATTTCTGCAGCAGTCAACTCTATGTTACATACATTGAGGAAACCTTGCTCCTAGCAACTAAGAGAAAATGAACATAACTGACTGTGCCGTGTGCTACCAGGCACACTCCTGAAAATAGCAGAATCTGGTAACAGAGTCAACATTCAGGCTGGGAATGTTCCAAGCAACCATTTTGAATGGAGACTTTCAATGAGCTGGAGATCTGAATAATTATTTTTCAACAGCTCAAGGAAGACTAACTATTAAGGAAGATGTGTGTTAAGTGACAGTGAGGAAATAGGGACAGGCACTGAATAGTGTTCCTTCTACGACTGACTTTGTGTAAAAAAACAAACATTTAGGTTCAAATTATGGCTGCTATATAGTATCTAGTACTCTTAGTTTAGGTATAGCTGACCCTGAATGTTGAAATAGAACCATGCTCATCTAACATAGGTGACACATTGTTTCAACACTTACACCTTGTCTACACTACAAACTTAGATTGACGTTAACTGAATTGCATTGACCTATTTGAGAATGTCTCTACACTCAAATTTGTCTCTGGCTGATGTAAGCATCTCATTACAGCAATGCAGTAAAACCACCTCCCTGAATGGAATGGAGCTATGATCAACCTATTGAGGTCAACACAGTGTAGACACTTTGTGACCTGCGTCAAGTCCTCCTGTTGGGTCGCCCTCAAAGTTATATAAGTATGATAGAATTATAATTATGTAGTAGTGAACTAAAGATAGACAAAAGAGTATATAGATATTGTAAAAAGGTATGAACATCAGTTCCATGCTGTTAAATGTCACTCTGTAACAAATGCAAGGCCGAAGTGCTAATTATTTCAGGCCAGTAAAGGACAAAGAGTCTGTGCTGGAAAGTGATAAGAACTCTGAGGAAACAATGCTGTTCTTTAAAACAACACCCTAATGCTCTTCCCCTGCGGGGGCCCCTTGTCATGCCTAGGTAATCTTGTTATCCAAAGAGGGAAAAATAGATAGTGGGATAAAACTTGTTAAATGAATCAAGAGTCATAGATTGTGGTGTTAAGTAAAAGAATGAATGATGAGCGCATGGAAGTGAGAGCCTGAAGCAGGGAAATAATTGCTTAGTAAATGGTGCCAGCCTAATGCTAAGAATTTCAACTTTGATAACGATGGGCTGAACAATATGCAAAGTGGAGATAATCGGATGACCCCCAGAGGGCGAACCGGAATCCACCCAAAACGCATCAAGGAAGAACAAGAAGATAACACCTAGCCATCATGGAGCCGTCATGGATGTACCACCTGCTGATTGAGCTGATTGATGGTCATCTCAACTGTAAATTCAGCATGATGAAGCAACTTCCATAGACTTGTATTGAACCAGAGACCTATAAAAATTGGGTCCAGGGACTGTGTTCTTTGAGTCTGGTTCTACGACCACCCTCCAGGAGCATCGGATGCGCATCTGACAACAACTCGGCTCCACTCTCTTGTCCAGGCCACCTGGCCAGTGACTTGGCACGAGCAACATCTAGGCTGGTAACTATAACAACCTTTATGTAGAACCTGTGTTAATGTCTGTGTGTGAATGGATCTATTTAGAAATTGCATTTAGGAATATTTTGTTGTATTTACAATAAACATGGCAATTTGCCTTGTCCCTCTTACAAGAGCCTGTTAGTATCATTTTTATTAGTGTAACACTCCAGCAGCTGTCTCACAATGCCCCATTCCCTGCAATCACAATCACTCTGGTCACAATGTAAACTCCACTGTCCAGGGGTCACAAAAACCGGAAGCTACCCAAACCTCTGTCAAACCTCCCCACATGTTTTTGAAATGCCTTTTCCTGATTGCCTACTTTGTTGATTGCCTACACATAGCAGCTCACCCTCTTTGTGTGACGCTGCCCAACCAACCCTGCTGGCTCCATATATTAGACACACTCCTGCCTGGAGAAGTGGTATTGGACCTCCTGAGTCCATGGGGAGAGAGGCTGTTCAAGCACAACTACAGACCAGCTGTAGAAATCTGGATATATATATATATATATATATATAAATAGATTTTATGGGGCATGCAGAAAAAGGAGGAGGACAGGGAGCGGCAGCAGTGCTGCATGAAAGTGAAGGATTCTGCACAGACCTGCTGCTTTTACAAGCTGAATGCCATATTCATTGGAGACCCCACTAGCACCCCGTGGACAACTATGAATACCCTGGAGGAGCCCAACACAGAGACCCCTGCCATGAACAGTGAGGGAGGGAGAGACATGGAGGAGGGCTCCAGCCATGCTGCAATCCAGGACTTGTTCAAGACTCTGCCCAGTCTAGCCAGTCCCTTTAGGTGACCACTTATGAGCCTGATGAACGGGAAGAGAACCTGGTTAAGTGAGTGCATGCATTTTTCCTTACAACTTTTAAATTTAAAGATGGCATGCATCCCAGCCGCAAGTAATGACAGAGATTTCAACTTTTCATTGTTTCACTCATAGGAGAAGAGGTAGAGGTACAAAAGAGATAGAAGTGGCATCTACTTTTCATTCCCCTTTTGGGTTAGGCGAGGAGTCAGGGGGTGGGGGAACGTTTATGTACATAGGATGTCACTTGTATTGTCCTGAGAGATCTCAATGCAACTTTTATAGAGATACTCTGCAATCCTCTCCTGATATTTCTAGGGATGTCCATGTTATTTTTTTCCTCTACAGTAGGATACTTTCCCTTGCCACTGTGCAATGGGTGCCATTGCGGAAATCAGGCTCGCAGCAAAGGGCCCAGGCAGCTTTAGGATACCAGGAACAGCTGTGCTTTTTGTGCCTTTGTTACCTTCAAAAGTGCGATATCTGCTAAAATCACCACTGCCGGCTGAAAATAGTGCCAATATTCAGTGCCATTGCCCTGTATTCATGCCCACGGAATAGAGACTAGAGAAATTTCACTGCTTCACAAAATAGAATATCCTCCCCTCTACTCACCGCCCCCCTGCGCCACTGGCATTGCCATACTCACGATGGGTGGGGCCGGAGAGGGTGCTGTGCAGAGGTGCTCCAGAGCTGAAGTGTCAATAATATTTCTTATTAAAAAAAATAAGAAATAAGGGAAGAGAGTTTTCAAACTTATTATTCCCTTTTCATTGTGACTGTAAATCCAATGGTACATCTATCTGTTTTTATAAGCAGCTTTTGGCATGGTGACTTTGAGGGGTGCCTCCTCCACACGGGCAGAATACCTGACCCTGATGAGGAGGAGAAAGAAGAAGATGGTAGAGGACCACGATCCAACAAGATCCTACAATCCAGTGTTGCACTGGACAGTGAACAAAGAGCCTGGAGGGCCAAGATGATGGACAGCATTGAGAAAGAAAGAGGACAGGAGAAAAGATCAGGAGTCCTAGCAGGTCAAGGAGAGGGAAACACACTAGGACATAATGGGTCTTCTTAGGCAGCAAACCCACACACTGCAGATGCTGGCTGATCTACTGATTCAAAAAATCCCAGAGTCCTCAGCTTTTGCAACCCTTGGAGAACTCCATTACCACTGCTTTCTACACCCTCCACATACCATGTGACATCAGGGACTGCATCCTTCCATCTACAGCTCCACACAAGGGGACTGCAAAGAAAACCATAGTTTCACATACATGAAACATGGTTCTGACAGGTCAGAATGGACTATATTTGTGCACAGAAATGGACAGAAATATTTGCTGCGTTTCCAATTTTAAAAGTTCCACTCTGTTACTTTATGTTAAATATTTGTATTACATTGCCTATGTTTTTTTGCACATTGTTTTTCTGCCCACTCAATAAAATCCTATTTTTGGAGGATAAAAATACCTTTATTAGTTCACAATACATACTGCAGAATGTGCAGTCATACTCAAAGGAAACAGTACTTGTAAATGTACAAGCACCATATAATTCATAGCTTCAAGCTAACACCCAGTCATATTTGTAAATTAACTGCAAGCACTACACAATTCTTAGCAGCACCAAAAAGTCCAGGCTCAGAAAACACTACAGCACAAAACATGACTGTGGCTGACCGTTAAAGTGCTCTTTCAGAGCCTCTCTCAACCACATAGCTCCAGGTTGGGCTGTTGTTATGGCCCTTGTGTTGGGCAGTTCAAAATCAACAGACAGACACTCCAACTCTGCCCTCCAACCTGCATCCATTCAAACTAACAAAAGCACATTCAACAGCACCTGCTGAACTGGTAGTTGAATCTTTCATTGGTGCTGACACGGTGACCAATGTATGTCTTCATGAGACAGGGGGCAAAATGGTAGGCTGGGTGTCCCAGAATCACTGCTGGCATTTTCATATTGTCAGTGGTAATCCACTAGTCAGGAAAGAATGTCCCTACTTGCAGCTTTCTCAACCGTCCTGTGCTCTTAAAAATGTGAGTGTCATATACCTTTCCTGACCAGTCCATGCAGATACCAGTGAAGCATCCCTGGTGATCCACCAAAGCTTGCATAACCATAAACCAACAGCCTTTCCTGTTGATTTACTCAGTGGCAAGGTGGGCTGGTGCCAAACTAGGGAATATGCGACAGTGTGTCATCTATTGCCCCACTGCTGCAAATCCATCCACTATATGCTGCACACTGCCGAGAGTCACAGTCCTGTGGAGCAAGAGACAATTAACGGCCCTACACACTTATATGACAATGGCTCCTACTGTGGATTTTCCAACTCCAAAATGATTGCCCTCTGACCAGTTACAATCCAGCTTTGCAAGCTTCCAGGGTGCTATTGCCACTCGCTTCTCCACTGTCAGTGCAGTTCTCATTCTGATGTCCCTTCAGTGGAGGGTTGGGGTGAGCTCAGCACACATACAAGAATATGACCTTTCACATCCAAAACTTGTGCAACCACTACTCATCATCCCAAACCTACATTGTGATGCAGTCCCACCAGTAAGTGCTCGTTTCTTGGCCCAGAAGAGCACTGTCTGCAGCTGCTCGATGAACGCCACCAATGACCTTGATATTTCGCTATGTCCCTTTGCAAACTGTCCATCACATCCCCCATTGTTGCAGTACTTCTCATAGGTCTGCAAATACAGGCAAATCGTGCATTCCATATTTGCAACATTCACAACACTACCACATGCTCCATGCTTCTGTCAGAGATGGTGGACACCGAAAAGTGCCATGCAGGTTTGTGGGATTTTTTTTAAAAAGGAACAAAATTATGTGCTATAGATGGCACTATGGGATGGAGAAGGTTGCACACTGGGAACTTGACCTCTAGTTCCCACAGATCCCTGGGCAAATCATTTCTATCCCACAACACATACTGAAAATTTCCTGAAAGGCACTGTGCTTGGCACACTTGGATATCTACCCAGGGTGAACCTCACTTTGCATCATAACATGCACTCTTGGTGAGTATGTGCAATGCCAACACAAGCAGCCAAGTATGCACATGCCCAAGTGATGTACAAACTTTGGCAGCTGTATGCCAACATATTCTGCATTCACCAAAATTAGAATCATAGAATCATAGAATATCAGGGTTGGAAGGGACCTCAGGAGGTCATCTAGTCTAACCCCCTGCTCAAAGCAGGACCAATCCCCAATTAAATCATCCCAGCCAGGGCTTTGTCAAGCCTGACCTTAAAAACTTCTAAGGAAGGAGATTCCACCACCTCCCTAGGTAACGCATTCCAGTGTTTCACCACCCTCCTACTGAAAAAGTTTTTCCTAATATCCAACTTAAACCTCCCCCACTGCAACTTGAGACCATTACTCCTTGTCCTGTCGTCTTCTACCACTGAGAATAGTCTAGAACCATCCTCTTTGGAACCACCTCTCAGATAATTGAAAGCAGCTATCAAATCCCCCCTCATTCTTCTCTTCCGTAGACTAAACAATCCCGGTTCCCTCAGCCTCTCCTCATAAGTCATGTGTTCCAGACCCCTAATCATTTTTGTTGCCCTTCGCTGGACTCTCTCCAATTTTTCCACATCCTTCTTGTAGTGTGGGGCCCAAAACTGGACACAGTACTCCAGATGAGGCCTCACCAATGTTGAATAGAGGGGAACGATCACGTCCCTCGATCTGCTGGCTATGCCCCTACTTATACACCCCAAAATGCCATTGGACTTCTTGGCAACAAGGGCACACTGTTGACTCATATCCAGCTTCTCGTCCACTGTCACCCCTAGGTCCTTTTCCGCAGAACTGCTGCCTAGCCATTCGGTCCCTAGTCTGTAGCGGTGCATTGGATTCTTCCGTCCTAAGTGCAGGACCCTGCACTTATCCTTGTTGAACCTCATCAGATTTCTTTTGGCCCAATCCTCCAATTTGTCTAGGTCCCTCTGTATCCTATCCCTACCTGCCACCGTATCTACCACTCCTCCCAGTTTAGTATCATCCACAAATTTGCTGAGAGTGCAATCCACACCATCCTCCAGACCATTTATGAAGATATTGAACAAAACCGGCCCCAGGACCGACCCTTGGGGCACTCCACTTGATACCAGCTGCCATCTAGACATGGAGCCATTGATCACTACCCGTTGAGCCCGACAATCTAGCCAACTTTCTACCCACCTTATAGTGCATTCATCCAGCCCATACTTCTTTCACTTGCTGACAAGAATACTGTGGGAGGCCATGTCAAAAGCTTTGCTAAAGTCAAGAAACAATACATCCACTGCTTTCCCTTCATCCACAGAACCAGTAATCTCATCATAGAAGGCGATTAGATTAGTCAGGCATGACCTTCCCTTGGTGAATCCATGCTGACTATTCCTGATCACTTTCCTCTCATGTAAGTGCTTCAGGATTGATTCCTTGAGGACCTGCTCCATGATTTTTCCGGGGACTGAGGTGAGGCTGACTGGCCTGTAGTTCCCAGGATCCTCCTCCTTCCCTTTTTTAAAGATGGGCACTACATTAGCATTTTTCCAGTCGTCCGGGACTTCCCCCGACCGCCATGAGTTTTCAAAGATAATGGCCAATGGATCTGCAATCACAGCCGCCAACTCCTTTAGCACTCTCGGATGCAACGCATCCGGTCCCATGGACTTGTGCACGTCCAGCTTTTCTAAATAGTCCCTAACCACTTCTTTCTCCACAGGGGGCTGGCCACCTACTCCCCATGCTGTGTTGCCCAGCGCAGCAGTCTGGGGAGTAGTGCAGACAAGGCCTAGGGCTGTTTATTAATGAAAAGCTGCAGTACATGATGATTTTGCCTTTAGCTCCTTCTGGAAAACCTGTTATTCTGACACTGCTATGTCTCAATCTATTTTCAAGGTCAATGCAGCAATCCTAGAGAATATTTATTACTGTAATCATTTGTTGGGTCTGTGTCTGAATTTTGTGGTTTCAGTTGCTTGACTTACTATTTTATGTTCTACAGAACAGTCTCATTGTTTAAGGGAGAGAACAGTTGCGGTTAATGTAGGATTTTCTTCCAGCTTTTGTCTAATTTTCCAATAAGTAAGATTTTATGGCTGAGTCCTGTGAAATCTTGTAATGTCCTGGCTGCTGTACCATTGAATTCTACTTCTTTCAATGATATGTTACATGCTTGAGTATGACTGACAGGTGTGCAAAGTATTTGTGAGACAAAGATGGAGGTACTAAAGTTTTGAGGTGCTCTCATATTTCATTACAAACTTGAAAACATGCCCATTTGCGGGTGGCGAGGAGGGGAATGACATAATTTTGCAAATTTGTTTTTGGAAAATAGGCTCCTTTTCCAGTGAAAAGGAACCCATTTCTGAACAGTCAGATACTGTAAATTCAAAGTTTGAAATATGAATGTTTGCATGGTTTTGAATTGGACACAACACTTCAGTCAAATTTCAGGGGAAAATAATATTGGGGTCAGGATCTGCAGAAAGTCACCTGAAATTAAACTGGAACATATCCAAAATGCTGTGCAAAAAACACACCAGCTTCATCTAGTTCTAATCATACAGAAGCCCTACTAGATTTACTGCTAAAAGGTATTGGGTAAAATTTTCACAAGTGCAGAAGTGACTTAATAGCCTATGTCCCATTTTCAAAAGTGACTTAGGTAATTAGGAACCTAAGAGTATGTCTTAGGTCAGCTGATTCAGGCTTGCAGGGCTGTTTAATTGCAGTGTAGATGCAGTGTCCAGAACCTGGGCACCAGCCCAAGCCCAAACATATATACCACACTTAAACAGTCCCATAGTTAGCATCAGCTGGCAAGAGCCAGACACAGTTTTTTAATTGCAGTGTAGACATACCATCTCATTGAAAGTCAATGGGATTTATGAGCCTAAGTCACTTTTGAAAATGGGACTTGGGGTAAATTTTTCAAAAGCACCTATTCTCCTTTACTTCACTATACTTTTGGGGCAGGAAGATATAAATTCTACCCATTTCGGTGACTCTGATGTCCTGATAGTTGAGACCATTACTGCTTGTCCTGTCATCTGCTATCACTGAGAATAGTCTAGATCCATCCTCTTTGGAACCACCTTTCAGGTAGTTAAAAGCAGCTATCAAATCCCCCCTCATTCTTCTCTTCCGTAGACTACACAATCCCAGTTCCCTCAGCCTCTCCTCATAAGTCATGGGTTCCAGTCCCCTAATCATTTTTGTTGCCCTTCGCTGGACTCTCTCCAATTTTTCCACATCCTTCTTGTAGTGTGGGGCCCAAAACTGGACACAGTACTCCAGATGAGGCCTCACCAATGTCGAATAGAGGGGAACAATCACGTCCCTCGACCTGCTGGCAATGCCCCTACTTATACACCCCAAAATGCCATTGGCCTTCTTGGCAACAAGGGCACACTGTTGACTCATATCCAGCTTCTCGTCCACTGTCACCCCTAGGTCCTTCTCTGCAGAACTGCTGCCTAGTCATTCGGTCCCTAGTCTGTAGCGGTGCACTGGATTCTTCCGTCCTAAGTGTAGGACTCTGCACTTGTCCTTGTTGAACCTCATCAGATTTCTTTTGGCCCAATCCTCCAATTTGTCTAGGTCCCTCTGTATCCTATCCCTACCCTCCAGCATATCTACCACTCCTCCCAGTTTAGTGTCATCCGCAAACTTGCTGAGGGTGCAATCCACACCATCTTCCAGATCATTTATGAAGATATTGAACAAAACCGGCCCCAGGACCGACCCCTTGGGCACTCCACTTGACACCGGCTGCCAACTAGACATGGAGCCATTGATCACTACCCGTTGAGCCCGACAATCTAGCCAGCTTTCTACCCACCTTATAGTGCATTCATCCAGCCCATACTTCCTTAACTTGCTGACAAGAATACTGTGGGAGACCGTGTCAAAAGCTTTGCTAAAGTCAAGGAACAACACGTCCACTGCTTTCCCTTCATCCACAGAACGAGTAATCTCATCATAGAAGGCAATTAGATTAGTCAGGCATGACTTTCCCTTGGTGAATCCATGCTGACTGTTCCTGATCACTTTCATCTAAGTGCTTCAGAATTGATTCCTTGAGGACATGCTCTATGATTTTTCCGGGGACTGAGGGGAGGCTGACTGGCCTGTAGTTCCCAGCATCCTCCTTCTTTCCTTTATTAAAGATTGGCACTACATTAGCCTTTTTCCAGTCTTCCGGGACTTCCCCCGATCGCCATGAGTTTTCAAAGATAATGGCCAATGGCTCTGCAATCACATCCGCCAGTTCCTTTAGCACTCTCGGATGCAACGCATCCGGCCCCATGGACTTGTGCACATCCAGTTTTTCTAAATAGTCCCGAACCACTTCTTTCTTCACAGAGGGCTGGCCACCTCCTCCCCATGCTGTGCTGCCCCGTGCAGTAGTCTGGGAGCTGACTTTGTTCGTGAAGACAGAGGCAAAAAAAGCATTGAGTACATTAGCTTTTTCCACATCCTCTGTCACTAGGTTGCCTCCCTCATTCAGTAAGGGGCCCACACTTTCCTTGGCTTTCTTCTTGTTGCCAACATACCTGAAGAAACCCTTCTTGTTACTCTTAATATCTCTCGCTAGCTGCAACTCCAGGTGTGATTTAGCCTTCCTGATTTCATTCCTAGATGCCCAAGCAATATTTTTATACTCATCCCTGGTCATTTGTCCAATCTTCCACTTCTTGTAAGCCTGTTTTTTGTGTTTAAGATCAGCAAGGATTTCACTGTTAAGCCAAGCCGGTCGCCTGCCATATTTCCTATTCTTTCTATACATCAGGATGGTTTGTCCCTGTAACCACAATAAGGATTCTTTAAAATACAGCCAGCTCTCCTGGACTCCTTTCCCCCTCATGTTATTCTCCCAGGGGATCCTGCCCATCAGTTCCCGGAGGGAGTCAAAGTCTGCTTTTCTGAAGTCGAGGATCCGTATTCTGCTGCTTTCCTTTATTCCTTGTGTCAGGATCCTGAACTCGACCATCTCATGGTCACTGCCTCCCAGGTTCCCATCCACTTTTGCTTCCCCTACTAATTCTTCCCGGTTTGTGAGCAGCAGGTCAAGAAGAGCTCCGCCCCAGTTGGTTCCTCCAGCACTTGCACCAGGAAATTGTCCCCTACAGTTTCCAAAAACTTCCTGGATTGTCTATGGAAGACATTCAGTGATGAATCCCATTCCACAGCATATTGTAAATTATATTAGTAACATCTCTTGCTCTTCAGGTTTAATAAGTGGTGGCTTTTTTATTCATGTCCAGCACAAATTAAGGCATTAAAATTACAAATTTAAAGTAAGCTACAAAAATCGTGCTTGTCTTCAATAATACCATTTTAATAATTGAAAAAAAAATCTGACCTAGACCAGTGAAAATGTTGGAATGTGGAAGTTCACCTTACCTTACTAATGAACACAGCAGAAGCCCCCAGCAGTCCCCTATGCTAGTTTTAACATTACAATATAATGTGTTTTAAAAGAGAATAATGCACTATTCTGATCTAACATTGGAATTACTGGAATACAATCAGTGTCAAGGACTGTGACTTCATTTCCAAAGGCACTACTAGCAAGAGGCTGAAATAACAGACTCATGAGTCAGGACAGAACCCCTTTAACTAGACAGTGGCATGAACATTAAAGGTATTGTCTTAGCAGAAGCTTGGCAGATCTCCTTCTGTTCCACTTTTCCAAATATTTGGAGGTCCAACTGAATCAAAAGCTTCTCCTTAAAGTATACAGAGCCTTATTTCAATCCAACCACAGTCTGGATAACAAGGGATCTCAAACGAGTTTGGAAATAAAAATCCCTCTCCACCAGGTCCTTAAAAAAAGGGAAAGGACAAGCGTACATTTTACATGTAAAATTCTCTTTTACTAAAATGTAAAACAAATGCAGGCTTCGGGATTTATCTCCATCCTTTGGATAGAATCCAAATGTTATAGCAGACCATTCCTAAACTACTTACTTGACCAAAACAGTCAGAAATTTATCTCCATGATAAGTCTAATCTAAAGACAACAGAATTCTTATGCCATAAATATTATGGTTATAAAAATACTTACACTTCAGTTAAGATAGCAAGCAATGTTATCAAGTATATAGAATGTTATAAGATTTTAAATAAATTGATAAATACACTGGTTTTGTCAATCAGACTTCATTCTGCTGATCTTGAACTACTTGTTCTTCAAAGTGAAACTACAAGGATTTGGGCAGTGGCCATTAAAATGTTTTGTTCTAAGAAATGAGACATTCAGTACACCAGCCCATCATAATTTGAATCTAATACTCTATACTAACCTACCTTGATCCATCTAAAAGGGTGATCGGCTCAGGATATAGTTAATAGTATACATAGTCTTTCAGCATAGGTTACCAGTTCATATATCACCCAAGTTGACAGTGATTAGAAAGTTATAATCCATCTGATATCTGTATATTTGGTCTATGTGAAATGCACTGATGGTCTCAGTCCAGTATCTAGTGGACAGATGCCCAATACAAAAATCACTTTTATTAATTGGCACCTTTGTGGGCAGTTTCAATGGGCATTCGGATGTCCTGGTGCTGAGAGCAGTACAGACAGACAAGAGAGCCCAAGTACTGATGAATAGATATGTAGGATAAAAATCACTGCTGTGTGTCTGGAGCTAGTCTCCACAGATTAGGATAAAGGTACGTTAGTGGGGAAGGGTCCATTGCAATGTATTCCTGTGCTTTGTGGCCCCTTTCATCAACTCAACATTACTCAAATATTAATAATTAAAAAAAATTAAAACCTAACAGCCCAACTGTCAATTTTCTCATATTTACCGCATATAGTCCTGCATATGCCAAAATGATGAAAAATGTACTACTGACTGAGTCACATTTGATATTAAACTCAAAAGTCATTTTAAGATTTTGTATTTCATGGTTCTATTAGCAGGATTAGGTTGATCTGAGCAGAGATGTGCAGATTCCTAAGAAGGTAAGGTCTCTCAGATTTTAAATAAATAAATAAATCCAATTTAAATCGGCAGAAACAACCTAATCAGATTAAGTTTGTGAACCCTGGACTACTGCAGGGTTTTCCAGCAGCTCAGCAAACTTAATCCACAAGTGGATAATACGATACAAAGCACTTCTATTAAATATTCCTTTGCAAGACACTAAACCTGGGAAAGGAAACAAATATCTGTGGAGAATTAACAAGGACCTTTGAGCTACTTTCCTAAGGCTGGAACAACTGAGATGCTAATCTGCTCTCTCATAATAAACATCCCTCTCTAATGCCAACAGTGTACGCCCATGGGCATTTGAAGCAAGGAGATTGCAGCTAACACTTAAATATCTATTGCCACAGTAATATCTTAAAGTCATTTTCATTTAGAGTAGCTTTTTACATACCAATATTAACTTAAAGGAACAAAGTTCAGATCCAAGCTACCTTGACATTCTCAACTCACCTCTCCTCTTGGCTAGATATGGCAAGTCTCAGAAGAGAGTGAGCGAGCACATTCTTTCTTAAATATGTAAAGTGGTTGTGTGAATAAAACAGTCGGACACTCATTAAAATCAAAGCTCATGTAACTGAAATTTCACCCCTCGCTGATTTTCAACATACACTGACAAGTTCAGTCATTAGGATAGGCACAGATGCACATCTGAATAGGCAAACAGTAGAACCACCATAGGATACAACCTTAGTTTTCTACAGAATTCCTGTAAAGCAAGGCTCTGGGGTTGTGGCACATGCATTTTAGTGCATGCGTACCTTGATTGCCATGGGTACCCTTATAACTAACAGATTTATTCATGTCCTTGCAGGAATAACTGAGATGGGGAGAGAGGGGCAGTACATAAACCCATGGTGAATCTCAATACAAGTTCACATTACTGTGTCTTTTTCAGCTTTAACGTATTAACATGGTCATGAAGGTACAAATGCTTAGGACTTGAATTTAGCCTTTATGCAAAACAGAGAGAATAAAGGACTAGGTGGCAACCTTATCGCTAAATGACATTGTTTTTTGGTGTTAAGACAAAGCTCTACATTTATTTTACATGTTCTCTTTATATTAGATTGTTTTTGTTTTGTTTAAGAGTGTACCTTAGAGAGACAAGGTGGGTGAGGTAATATCATTTATTCGACCAACTTCTGTTGGAGAGAGAGAGAGAGAGAGAGAAGCTTTCAAGCCATACAGCTCTTCTTCAGGTCTGCGTACGCTCAAAAGCTTGTCTCTCTCACCAACAGAAGTTGGTCAAATTAAAGATATTACCTCACCCACCTTGTGTCTCTAATATCGTGGGACTGACACGGCTACAATTACATTGCATACAACAGTGTATCTTGTTTTATTGATCATACGCAAGTCCCTATTTTACTCGTAACTATTACATTACAGTATTTTACAGGCCCTAGAAAGCTGAACGATAAATACTTGCACAGTCTCAGCTTTTAAAGTTAAGCATTTTTTTATAGTTAGAAAAGATTTTAAAGAATCCCAAACTCTTACAAAAACCTGTATGACTGCTGTGCATGAACAAGGGGACGGGGAGGGAGCTCACAATCAAAGTTACATTTTAAATTAAAGTTGTGTCCATATACTAACTTCTTCCACAAAGTTTCTATCTATTAACTGAATTATAAAACCAAGAAAACCACTTTGCCATGAATATACCATCTCTCCCTCATTTATATTGCCAGAAATTAGACATGATAGTATAATAACTTTTCAAAATACCATTTAATTAGAAATGGCTCACCATACAGATTACGTGTGCGGTAGTTTACATTGCCTTACTGACAATATCCTCATAGACTAATATTAGCGGGTGCCTTTCACCTTGTCAGTTCAGCTTGGATGAAAACATACAATTAGCAGATTAAACAAGCAATATAGATGTTTCTTATCAAGTCTTGACAAATGAAAGGTAAGTAAGACCATGCGGTTCTCACAGATCGCTGACTTTGTTATGCTGATATTTGTGTTACATTGGAAACACTTTAGAACTACAAATAAAAAATGAAAACCCTGTTAAGCATAACAGAATTTAGTCCGCACATAAGACTATATACACTCTTCCATTATAGATGTAATGTCAACCTAAAACGTAAGGCCAACAAAATTTGCAAATGGGTACAAAGAACAGAGAATGTACACAAAGTCCTATTTCCCTGAAAACAGTGGGAATCAAACAGTAGGAGACAATTATTTTTCTCATAATTTCTAAGCATTTTTCAACGAGCACTCTACCTACAAAGCTTCTGTAGGCTTTTTCTGAGGGCCACACTCCATGTCTGGCTGTTTCCTTGGGTTTCTACTCCTTCGGTATTCCTACTGTTCTTCACACATACACAACTCTGGCAAAATCAAACCATACAGCCCCTCCCCCACATTTGCATTCAGCCCACAATTCAACACTCCCCACCCACCTACCTTGGATTCCTGACTAGAGTTGTACATGGCCTATGTTTGGGGTCGTGGCTCCTATTGGTTCAGCTAACTCATACCATAAAGCAGCCTAATTGTCTTACATTAATCTTGAATAAAGGGAAGATGTTACACCCACAAGATTCAAGGAGATTTCACCCAAACCCCAGCGTAACTGTAACAAAATTCCAAGAAAATGGCTGAAGTCAGTGGGACTATTCATGTTCAGTGAGGCTGTTTCTGCTGAGATTAAGTAAATGTCGGGATTCCGCCAAACCTCTTCCACTTGGTTTCCACAGAATTTAAGTTCAACTCCAATCTTGCCACTCAGATTCCTTTATTTAGCAGACAGCAACACTACACTGAGTTGATCAGACTCAAGCTGGGGGAGGGGAGTTTACAGGACATACCACACATCCAAAGTTACACAGCAAACCTCTTCCTTTATAATATATTTACACATTACATTGCATTTACTATACAATGCTACACAGATTTTGGGACAGTATTGGAGAATTTGTAGGAACCAATCCCTGTACAGCTCGCTCTGTCCATGCACAATTTACTCTTCACCTCATTTTACAATCCAGGATTACTTTATCCATTGCTACCTTGTCCATTGTAAATGGTTCCCTGGGTGTTCACCATTATTTTAGCTAGTACAGACATTCTGTTTCCAGTTTGCTGATCCATTTACTTCCCTAATCCTGTCTCCCAATGAGGCCTCACCCATATCCAATTACTCATGTCAAGCCAGGTCTGAACTAGTTTTTGAGAAAACTCAGAGTCTGGGATAGAGATAGGTTCAAATAGATCTAGACCCAGGCAGTCCGAATGCTTCAGAATCTGGATGTGGACTTTGCAGTTTGGGTCTCTCGCTAGCTTGTAAAGTATATTATTCCAAAAGGTACTCCTGTGGAAAGAACTATATACAATTGCTCGGATAGCCCACCCCTCCCCTAGTAAATCTCAGGAGGAGGAGGGGGAGGAAGTCTCAGCTAGATTCTCCTGCTTTGTTTTTCGGTGGAGATAGGTTTTTGCCTTTTTCCAATGAACAGGGCACAGGATCCACCCTTAAACCCTGCAGAGCCCTAGCAGACTTGAAGACAAGAACTACTAATGCTTTGCTACCAGGGATGCCTCTTAGCCAGCAGTGTGCCAGGAATTCTCCTTAAAGGGAGATCTCCAGCTAAGAGGGATTCCACAGAAATCCAGCAGGGCTCAAGTGGTGAAGTGATGATGTGCACCCAGCACAACCCACCCACTCCTCACTTGGCCAATGCACACTCCCAGAACAGATCACCTGAACGTTAGAGACGCCTCCCTGGAATTAATTTATGGTAAAATAGCTCTTATGGAAAATCAACTGAATTTGGCCTGAAAGATGGAAGTAATTGTGCAATTCATGTCACATCCTGAAGTTTACACCTCCATTTAGATGGAACATAGACACACTCAAAATGTGTGCAGCCTACGGGAGATACAAGTAATGCTTTGGTCAAATACTTTCCCCCTAGGTATAAATCTTTGTGCAGGTATATTATATACTACAAGTTTGTGTGTGAGTAGCTATTGGAAAACATCTGATTAGTCTGCACTGGCCCTCAATATCTCTGGCTTCTTATACATTAAAAATAGGCAGGAACTTCCTTTTCTCCTAAACTGTGGAAACAAAAAATCCCAATCAAATATAGATAGCTTCTAATTCCCAAAATAATACTCATTTTTTATTAAAAGCATCATGTTTAATATCTGCTCTGTATCCCTCTAAGCGGAAGTATTTTTCTACATTACCATATCATTTTCCAGTGCATTTTTGGTGTGCAATTTTAAATCTGAACACATTTATCCTAAGTACAGAGTCAATAGTTAGATATTCATAAATATTGTGACTCATGTTACTTAAACAGCAGACTAATAATTATTAGTTATTTCTTTGTTATAGTTTCATGCAAATAACCAAAAAAGGCACGGATTCCACAAATTAAATATGCGCTTAACGTTTGACGTAAGTAGCCCCACTATATCAATGGGACTTCTTACATGTGTGAAGTTATGTATCTGCTTACATCTTTGCAAGATTGTGGTCCAAGGTAGTATCTCTTTGGCATAAGGATTGTCTTTTTGCATGAATTCTGTATAGCACCTGGCACAATGGTACCCTAAATCACTGTTTGGTACCTCTAAAAGCTATTATAACACAATTAATAAATATGCATAATCATTTGCTATAATAGCCTTACCAGTAGGAGGCATTAGCTTTTTTCTGCAGTACTTTTATTTTCCCATTAATTATTGGCAATATTTATTTCCACCAACAGGTGGCAATAGTATTATATGGAATATCTAAAACATGACTGTATACAGACACACACATTATATACACATATAAAATCTCAAAGGTGATCAAGGTGACAGAAATTTAGATTGTGTAAAATGTACAATACGTCATTGTATTGTACGCCCCACCCCTTTGAGATGCCTTGAGGCAGCCTAAAGCACTTTAAGGAAGTCCTTGGTGTCTGCTCAGATGATCCTGGTCCATGTGGGATTGCTGTGGATAGCTGGACATATATGAGTTTAGAGGTCAAACCTCCTGCTCATTTCACAAGTAAATTCCAACCTCCGATGGAATAACATTTTTATAAACTAGACATGCAGTACTAGGAATTAATGTAGTGCTCAGAATGACTCTCCCAATAGACACTGTAGATACAGTGTGCCCATGAAACAGCACTACAGCATCAAAATATTTTACATCTTTCAATATCATGGCCCTTTGAAGTGATTTATTTATATTCTGACATTTCTGATCGGCATTGGATATGCTAGAGCCAGTCAATTCAAATAAGCAATTTTAGCTTAGACTACTATTGCGACTTTCAACTTGCTAGCATTTCTCTATTTGTCAGCTACAACATGATAACTTTTGGACACTGAGCTGATCAATCTCAAAAAGTAAGGGAATGTTTTAGGCATCAGTGGACAGACTCCTGTTGATTTTGGTGAAAAGCAGAGAATCAGGTCACTGGTGTAAGTGAGAAGAAAACCAGGCCCACAAAGTGACCATTTGGTGCTGCAAGCAGAGGAATCTCTTGGACACTCCTTGCTGCTGCCTACGTATATCACAAGGACCCACTTAATATGCTGCTCTCTCAATGGGTGTATGGCAATGAAGAGGCAACCCTCTAAAAACAACACTTTGTACTTAAATTACACTTTTTCTCCACAGATCCCAAAATGCTTTACAAAGGAGGTGGGGGTGGGAGAAATCATTATCTCCATTTCACTAATAGAGAAACCAAGACACAAAGGTTACATGATTTACTCAAGGTCACAGAGCAAACCAATAGCAATAATGAGGAAAATACCCTGCATCTCCTGATACTCATCTCTGTATTGTACTCTAAGAAGTAGGCAGCTGCCTCCCTGTGGATTATACTGTCAGTACTCAATATATTAATTGTTCTCATGAAGCTAAAATGCTCAAATAAAGCTCACCTAAAACAGCAAAACATACCAAATCACCTTCCCATTTTTTATTCTTGTATCCTACCTAGTAAGAATGACAGAGTAAAGGCCTAACGCTACTAAGCCTATATATCTATACAGTATATGTCTATAAAGCAAAGCAAAACCTTCAAAGAGAAAGGATAGTACAATGATTGCACAATGAGATAGGGATTCAAACATAGCAATATTCTTGTTATTTTCTGAACCAGATTCATCTTCCTTTTAGGCTGTATTAGTAACAACTGAAAGAAGAATCCAACTGTGCAGTCTCAACTGATAAGAAATGTATTTGGGTGTCAGTGTAACAAGGAGAGCTGTAGGGATTTTTTAAAAATTCTTTTATGAAAAGATGATATCAAAGAGAGGTAGCATGGAACTGTGTTTCAAACATCATAGCTACAACCCACCAGAGAAGGATTCATAGACAGTTTCCCACCCCGCTTAACTGTGGGAACCCCATTAATCTCTCATTTAACTGCAATACTGAACGTTGGCTAAAGTTCAATCATAATAAAAAGGAGGCACAGACAGTAATGTCAATTTTCATTTACTTAATTTTAATGTTAATTACCGTATTTACTCATTCATAAGCCAATTTTTTTTTTAGTAAAAAAGGGAAGCATCAGAGAAGGGGATCAGCTTATGAATGGGTATAGAGAGGGGGAGAGGTGGGACACAGCCCCCACCCTCCCCAACAGAGGAGGCAAGGAGAGGCAGCACAGCCAGCACAGCCAGAAGGGAAGAGGCAGGGCCAGAGTCTCTCCTCTTCTGGTCACGCTGCTCTCCCCACAGCCTCTGAAGCAGCTGCAGCTCTAGGGCTGGCAGGCTGCCACTACGCCACCCAGCCTGCTGGAGCAGCTCCAGCCGGGCCAGAGACATTCTCTCCTGGCTCGCCCCAGGTAAGGTTGGAAGGGATGGGATGGGGAGAGTGGGGGGGTCCCGGGCTAGGGATCACATGGGGAGGTCCTGGGTTAGGGGTAGGGTCATATGAGGGGTGGTCACAGGGGTTACTGCCCTGACCCCCAATTTCTCCCCACCAGTTGCTGCCCCGGCCTGTCAGGGTAAGCTGCTGGCGGGCCAGGACATTTTGTTTACTTAGGTTTACCTCCATGCTTCCGGACACTCGAGGTAAACAAACTGTCTCGGCCCACCAGCAGCTTATCCTGAGGGACTGGGAGCCAAAGTTTGCCGACCCCTGAATTATAGGGTCGGCTTATGAATGGGTCATAAAAATTTGCCATTAACATTCCCACACTTTCAGAAAGTACATGGGATCATTAATGAAAACAGGTGGCTAGGAGAGTCAATTTTCAAATCCTCCTAAAGACTTCATCTCCGGCAATATTGTTCTCTATCACCATGGAGTGGAGGACCTGGCAAGTTGATGATGCAATATTGAAATAGCGATTGTATGTGATGTCTCTTGAAGATTAGGATCACCACATATATCCTGAGCTACTTTTTCATCTGGTGGGAAGAAACTACCATTTTAAAAATATTACCAGACAGAATTTTTTTTCTCTTTCCCACTTATTCCCTTTTCTACTTTTGAAATAAAAGTACATAACAGATTTTTTTCTGGCATCTACGCATATGATTGCAGCACATGAAATGTATAGAACAAGCAGACCTTTGATGTTTGTGGATGTGAATTCAATACTTAGATACCTGATTATCGCATCAGTTTCATCTCTTCATGGGGCTACTTCATTTGAGTTTCAGGCAAAATAGAAGGCCAAATTCCCTGCTGCCATAGTTCCACTGACTTCAACAGAATTAGACCATTAAAGAATTTGGCCCACTACCATTGCCCGCTAGTATTTAAATCAACAATATACATCTACCTCCATAGGCATATTTATGTGTCTATCATGTATCTCATTCTCACTATACAACCAGTTCAAACTGTCTAGTCATTTCTTTACTAGAAAATGCAGACCACTATAGCAGCTTTCATTTATGTTATATAATTAGTCATATCTGCTGCTGAAACTGTGTGGTCTGAATAGATTTACCACTTATGAATAACCAATAAATACAACAAATACATATAATTTATCTCCATTTTCCAAATTCTGTTTCTTGACTGTATCGATGACAAAGTATGTGATGCCCAGCAATGCAATTTACTTATCCAATGGGCACTGCATTTTTATAAGCACTTTTCAGAGAATCATGCTAATCTGTAGCAGTAAAACAAAATAAAGATATTATATATAAACTGCCACAGATGAACTACATTTATCAGATGACTGTAAACTAGTTATTGGTTTACCCAAAGATCCAAACCTCTCTAAGGTGTGCTACAAATCTACATAATGGCCCTGAAAACTAGGCTTCAATTTTTATCTTTAATTTAGCTGAAACAAGTTTAAAATATCATGCCATCGACAATTCTTTATTGGCGCTACATCTGAAGAGGCTTAAGAGTTATTCTAGAAAAAAATTAACAGTAATTTATAATCAATAAATTGATTATATTTCAGATGGTAGCACAGTAATAAACCAACTGATTTGCTAAATGTGTCCATTTTCATAGGACTGCCATCACAAATAGAGATGCCATATGCCACTGAGCCACATTTTTCGGAGGTTGGGGATCCTTCTATGAAAGCTGTAAGATAAATGTAACATGGTATAATTTTTATTATCAATTAAACTTTAGTGCTCTGACAATCTGGCATTTGAGTTTACATGACACATCAGCTGAAATTTAGCTGTGATTATTTCTAAATACTATATAAAAGCAGCTTGTATTACATCAGTCACGTTGAAATGGAATGTGAGGGCAACTCAGACCAATGAGAAAACAATAATCACTCTAACGTATTAAAATCTGGGTGGATAAACGGTCATTTTTTCAAAAGTCCCGTATCTGTCTTGTAAAATCTGATAAACATCAAAGAAGTTGAGTGAACTGGCATACCTGTACACTCTCCCCTTTTTCCCCAGGGAAATATCTTAACAGGATAGTCTATGGCATTTTTTTTAAAAGGAAAATTTTGCTTATATTAGCACCGCAGGCTCGATGTTTGCACTCTCTCCCACAGCTGAGAAGTTAGTTTCTACTAATGTAATTCAGTTTTTCAAGAATATGTTACACTTTAATATTTAATAAATTCTTTATATGGGGATTACACTTTGCACTGGTAGCAGGGAGGACTAGATTTAATACAGTTGCTATTTCTTCAGCTCCTTTCTTCATTCCTTCCTCTTTGTACGTAAGAATTATAGTTTTTTTCACTCTCTTGTATTTTTTACATCAGTGTTGTATTCAGTGGTCTTTGTTGTTACAGATATCCAAAGAACACAATCACCTGCAATTCTGGTGTGGGCTGAATAATTACATGTTTCATACCTAAATTCACTTACAGGTTCTGTTGAATAATCTCACTTCTCAATTTAAACTGTTGGGAACTATTTTTACACACTGTTAAGAGCTGCTATTTTTCCTACTAGAGGAGATTATATTTCATAGAAGGGTGAAGTGAATCAACATACCATATCTCATTTGTAAAGTGCTTGGGAATCCTTCTTAAGGAAAGGCATTAATATACCTTCTTACCCATTAGATACAGAGAAGTTAACTACTATTGTATTTCCTGTACTTCACTTTTCAGAAGTGCATTTTATGAAGTACAAAAGAAAGTGTATAATATAAGAGGCTTTTTGAGATTCCATTTTAAGAACCTCAGATGGTGATCATTAGTTTCTCCACAAGTCACGGTTCTCCCATCTGTCTCTACCATTTTGAAACATTGAGGATGCCCTCTTTGTACTGATCCTGCCAGGAGGCCAGTGTTGCATTTCTGAATAGTTACGTAGGGATCACTTACCTCTCTACTTACAGTTTCTTCTGAAGTGGAATACGACTGCTATTTGCAATCGTACAGAAAACCCACAAGACGGGAGACAAAATGAAATTACCCAAAAAGGAATTAAACCTGGCCACTGAGATTGGCATCTCTTCTTTTACATAAAGTGGCTTGTGACCTTCTAATGAATAGACTTGGTGAGGACTTTAGCTGGCTGAGCAAAGTGAGGCTTAATGCTCAACTCAATGGCATTTCTCCTTTTGTCTGTCTGTAACACGATGGTCACCATATACAAAATGCATAGTTGAAGATTCTACTTGTTTTTCTTTAATTTCCTCCCCACTAATTTATCATAAAGTGAAATGTCCTCACAAATGCAGGACTATATTGTGGATGTTAAGACTAAGTAGTTGTCTAGTTCCAGTGGCAATCTGACGCACCCAAACATTTATTCCACAAGCCATGTTGGAAGGGCCACACTGAGCTCCTGTGGGTGGTGGCAGAGCCAAAGTCCCACATTCTGCTTCCACTACAAACCGGCTCCTTTGGGAAGCAGAGTACCAGCAGCAGTACTACCACCACCACCTGGTATTCCTTAATAGGATCGTGACTTGCTGTGCCCTAAGTCAAGGGGAGAGAGGGAATGAGGTTACTTGTGCCCTCTCAATTCTATACTCAGCCATGCCTGCCAAAATTTGGCCCATAATCTCTCACAACTCAAGGAAATTAATTTGTTAATTCTTCAGAAAAAATGAAAAAAAACTGTCAGAAACTAAATGATTTTGGACTTTCCAGACATCAGGTATCTAAATATTCTGCTGAAATATGATCTTAGCCTTCAATTCTGATTTTGGTTCTTTTAAATTAGTAAATTGCTAGACATTTATTGTACACATCCACTTGAGTATTGAATATGAACAGCTATCTCCACCAATTTTATCTGTATGTGTTACCCATTATCAGTCGCTGCCAACAAACCCAGCACCAAGTGCTGCAAAGAACTATCATCCTACTTCAATGAAAAAAATCAGACACTTTTGGGAAGTCTTCTCAAACAGCACGGATCTGCCCCATGTACACCAATTAACAATAGCCCTCCTGCATTCCTAGAGTATAATACATTCACTCCTCAAGAACATTGGACACCCTAAAGGAATCACCACCCAAGAGCTGTGAATTTGACCCATGTCTTTCCTGGCTGGTGAAAGAGTCATAAGCAACTGATGCCACTCATGACCGAAATATCCACTGCCTCAATCAACGAATCAATTTTCCCTTCCTCTTTCAAAAACACAGTAGTTCAACCAACACTGAAGAAACCCATCCTGGATACACGGGTTACAGAAAACTACTTTTGAGAATCATATCTTCTGTTCCTGAGCAAGTTCATAGAGAAGGTAGGCAAACCCCAACTACAAACTGATTTCATTAAAGCTACTATCCTAGAACCAGCACAATCTGGATTCAGGGCATGCGACAGAAACAACTCAAACAGCAACTAATGGATCATCTCCTGCTGTTCTATTCTCATCATTCTGGACATCTCTGCAGCATTTGATACTATCAGCCATGAGATACTGCTGTCTCACATGAGAGTGGTGGCAGGAGTCCGGGGGAATGCACTAACATGGTTTAAGTCGTTCCTAGAGAGATGTACATAAACAGCAATGATGAGAAACTGCACCTCCACCATTAGACCACTCACTTTTGGAATCCCACCAAGATCAATTCTCTCTCCAGTCCTATTCAGGGTAACACGAACTCAGTGTCAGCAATATGCAGATGACACACAGCTCTGCCTTTCCTCATACAACTATGTCACTACCACCAAGATGACCCAGTGTTTGAATGAGATCAACTCATGGATGAACAAGAAGGTGGTTAAAGCTGAACCAATGGAAGACAGCCTATGCTGGTGGAAGAGCCTATGCTGGTAGAAGACAGAGCCTATACAGAGTTTGCAGCCAAAGTGCACTCTTGTTTGGTTGAAGGTACACATCCACAACTGATCAGTTCAGTCCATAGTTTAGGAGTCCTCCTGGATTCCTTGCTGATGCTAAGCTACCACATAGTGACAGATGCAAGAAAATGTTTTCTACCACGTCATTTAGTCATTTTTGGAAGATGATCACATGCTATGGTGATAAAGATAGTATAAGAATCTATATAGAAGATAACAGTGTCTGTACTTGGTACAGAATAGTCTACTAAACAAAATCAGTCTGGTTTCAGACATTCACAGAACATATTTATTCTGTCATTGTTAAGGGGCTATTTACTGGTGCTGTAAGTTCTGATCTTTACTACAAAATAAGGACTTCAGGGCCCATTCTTGCAAGGCACTACCTACATTTAACAGCAATTAAAGAGCTCAGCACCTTGAGGATCAGGCTCCAAATAAATTAGTTTCTCTCTTATCTTCTTAATTGATATCACAAAGCAACTTTCAAGGCTTATGACCCTAACACATGCATTCACACACACAGATATTCTTATAACTATTGAGCAACATAAAAACATATATACTTCCTTGTTTTTACTGCAAAATAACTAAAAATACCATTTCCAGAAATCTTTAAGATTTCAAGATTAAACAAAAATTATTCAGTTCTTCTCCTATCCATTATATCTGAAACCAACATGTCCATTTTCTTGATGGCTGCCCATTTAAAATATTTCTTTCTTTCACCAGAATAGAAAACCTTACCCACATATAACTAAATTACACATATCAAATAAGGGAAAATCACTTAATGTTGTGCCCTCTTTTAAAAAGTTTAAAGTACTAATTTAATTTGTGCTTTTTAATTTGACAAGAGCACAGTGTAAAACTGAATAAAACAACGTCCTTTGAAAGAATCAGGCTAATGTGACTAATTTTGTTTCATCCACAATGGTACATCCAACCTATCATAGCACGGTTTTTGAACAGAGAAGACTCAGCTCAGGACTGTTCTCATTTGCTCACTTACTAGATTTACACTGATGTCACTCCATTGACTTCAATCTAGTTAGTCCAGGTTTTTATGAGTATGAGCCCAGAATCTGGTCCACTGTGTTTTCACATCATATTAACTCACAGTATCCATGGAATTATTTTGGATTTACATCAGGGTTATCAAAAATAGAATGCAGTCCAGTATTTATAAGCGGTGTGTGTGGGTGTGTATGTGTGTGTTTTAAAAAACAACAAACTCTTGCATTGATTCACAGCTATTTATTCTTACTCTAGTTTAATCTAACAAAAAAGAAAAGAAAAATCAGAGTATTTAATGTCTCATGTTGCAAGATTATTTGTTTATGGCAATGGATCTATTTTTATAGATGAGGAAAGTATTACATTTTGGAGGAGAACGAAGCTACTAATAGGTACAGATTACTGTTGACAGATGCAAATGTAACTGAAAGCTTGTCTCTGTCACCAACAGAAGTTGGCCCAATAAACTATATTGCCTTACCCACCTTATCTCTCAAATGAAAGATAATGCACATTATTGGGTTCTACATTAATTATATATATTCAGGATAAAGACCTTGGCCATCAATGTAGACAGCTTAATTAAAACTTCTTGACATCTGCTGAGCAGAAAAACAAACAAAATGTTAGGACACATAAAAAAATGGATAGAAAGTAAAACTGTAAACGTTATGCCATAAGTCAACGTTAACCTTCCCCTGGAATACTATGTTTAGTTCTGGTCACCCTAGCTCAAAACAGTTAAAGAAGATATAGTAGGGATACAGAGACAGAATGAGGAAAGGATAGCCTTTAGCTCTGAAGCATTCGTTACCGACCACTGTTTGAGACAGGACTCTAGACTAGCTGGTCTGATGAGGTATGGCAATTCCTATACATCTTCTGAGCCTCCTGATTCGTACAACCAGCATGAACTACTTCTGTTTTCAATTGTGGTATAAAGTAGAGATGGGTTCAAACCCAAACTCTGAAACTGGATATCTCCCCACACTCCAAAAAATCCCCCTCAGAAACACAATCTCCTCCCCCATGCTTTGATAAATTCCAATCTACTTTGCAAAAGAGATCAATCTGAACTGGAAATTGAGATTTAGGGTTGGTGTTATGCATGAAAAAGAAATGTGTGTGTTTGAGCTAGCTCATTTTAATTACTTTTAAAAAGTGTACACTGAATAAAACCCCTCCCGGGAAGTTAAGCAAAAGGAGGTTTAAAAGTTCAGTTTAAGCTTGAAAGAATGTCACATGTATGCATTACTCAGTAGCTCTCTACCTTTCCAGACTACTACGGTACCCCTTTCAGGAGTCTGATTTGTCTTGCGTACCCCAACTTTCACCTCACTTAAAAACTCGGGCCTTGGCTTCAGCCCCAGCCCCACGCAGCTGGGCTCGGGCTTCAGCTTTCTGCCCTAGGCCCCAGCCAGTCTAACACTGGCACTGGCAACCCAATTAAAATGAACTTGCCCAGTTTGAAAACCACTGATATAGTATATCTTATATAATATATAAACATTGGATACTCAGCCTGTGAATGCATTGCCTCCTCTCAGGATCCCCTTCATGGCTGCAGGGCAACCTTTGCCTCAATTCCCCTCTTCATTCTTCAGAGTATATAAATAGTCCTTTTTTTAAAGACTATTATCAACAGTTCCACTACCATAAATCAGAATAACAGTTCCACTACCATAGCCCAAACAGTACTTCTGTCCAACACCAAGTATGGCTCTGGTGTCTCTCACTACACCCTCTCCTCACCTCACCTCTCAAGTTCAGCTCCAGTATTTCTCACTACACCTGTTTCCTGCCCACATAGGATTTCAGTTCTTGCCTGGAGACATCCTTGGGCTCACTCCATCATTCCCCAGCCTGCAGCCCCTCTATGTTCTCCTGCTTCAGCTCTCTAACTCAGAGAGCCAGCAGAGCCAGAGGGCTATCTCCCTCTGCTGCTCTTAGCCTTCAGCCCTTTCTGGCCGAGGGAAGTTTATAGGTGATCCCATCATTGTTTCTCTGCTTTCTCCAACCTGATTTGGTACCACTGCTCAATCTGGGAACTAACTGCTCCCTCCTTCAGGAGTATCTCCTCCTTGAAGTGCCTGACCCAACTCTGCTCTTCCTCTGAGCTCTCAGAAATCTGGACTCTCTTTTCTTAACTCGTGGTTCTAAAACTCTCCCTCTACGCTCTCTCTCTTAGGACTGTGGATTCTGAATTCCCTGCTCAAGATTCTGAACTCATAACTCTCAGGGGCAGCCCCACCCTCCTCATTACATAACACTAGGGTACACCTTGACTGGAAAAGAAAAGCTGAGCCCAATTTCATTTAAGGGGCCAGATACCCTGTTACATAGCCTAAGTCATTTTTCTACAGTGAATTATGCATGGACCATTCTTTTCCTGGGTGGGGCAGTCCAACACACTGATAAATCATTCAGAGCCTGCCAGATGATGTAAATGTCAAATTCAGCTTTATATTAGTTACCTTACTGTTTCTGACCATGAGAGCAGGTTGTTTTATCTCAAGTCAACAACTTGCCTACTGTAACTACTCAACAACGATGCCAAATGTTTTCTGTTCTCTCATTTGTGAATCTTTGTCAAGAAGCATCTCTGATCTACCACAAACATAAATCTTCATTAAGATTCATATCTTTTTGTGGTGTGTGTGTATGTGTGTTATTACCACAAGGGAAACTATGAGCCATCCCTTTTTCACTGATCCTCTAGCCTCATGTGGTTATGGTTGATCTGTATTAATTGCTACTGAGAATTAAAATCTGCATCTCCAGAGTAGGAAAGAAGAGCTACCCTTATCATTATGCCAGCTGCGGAAACTCTACAATGGAAATCCTGACCATCATTAGTTCAGACTCCTTCGTGACTTTGGTGTAGGTAAGAGATAATCTGTCATCTCCAGCAGTGAAGACAATGAATTATTTACACTATAAATTTTAGAAAGAGAACCGTGTTTTAATCATGTCAATTGGCCTGAACGTAAGAGAAATAAATGTCTGAAAATAACTCTGGTGGAAGGTCCAATCTGCAAACACTTACACATTTACCCACCAAAGCATGGCGACTCACATGGTTATAGCTAACAATTTGCATGAGTGTTGACCGGATTGGGAGTGAACAGTTTAAAACAAACACCAAAATTTCAAATCCAATTACCAGATTTCCAAGTGAACAGAATTCTGAGTAGGGTCACTAGACTACTGAATCTCTCCTTTACACGTGGAAATTGAATGTCGAGGGGAAAAAAATCATGGTAGGCATAAACATGCCTTTGTTAGAATACATACTTCTTCCTATGTGGGCATATCATTCGGGAAAAAAAAAACGTTTAACTTGTCCATGCATTCATCATGACAGAAATTTTTCACTGCAACCTGTCAAAAATCTATGGGATATAGCTGAATGTATTTGCAACCTCAGCCATTACTTATCTTTAATTATCATCTAAAAGAACTTTGGTATATGTGCACTTGCAGAAAGTCTATTCAGAAGAAAACAAATGTGCCTTAAAATTCTGGTATTAAATCTCAGTCATTGAGCATAAAATGAAGTTATGCGGCCCTTTCCTACATAATCTCTATTGTATTAGCCACATAAGAACACTAGCTCTAGGCACTTCACAACCAAAAATCAGCTAACAGTTTTACTTCTTAAATAATAGCCCAAGATGTAGTACATGAGAGTGCAAAAGACTGGAAATGCTACTAGTTCGGAAGGGAAAGCCAAGGGGACCAACAGTCACCTTCTCTGTCCAGGTGTCAAATGAGAAAAGTTCAATACATTGTTTAAATCAAAAAGGGAAGGTTTAGTAGCCATGGAGGGAACAGTCTGCAGAAGAGTGACGAAGCCAAATAGTTTTCAGGCATTTAATGGTGGTGGAAAGTTTGATAAAATTATACAATTAGAGAAAGATGAAGGTTTCTAAGGGGCAAATGAAAGCACAGAAATGACATTTTACAGATTTTGATGAAATGTTAATCACACATTTCAGCTCATGGAGACTGCACTAAGCACCTTTGATTAAAGAAAATTGACAGCTTTAGATTTAGATCCTGTTAGATTTGAAGCCTGCATTATTTGAAACATTCCCTAAAATAAACAAACCTTTTTTTTGCTGTCTGATGTCCATTTTTAACTTGCATTATTTACAGACCAAAGAGATCTAATAATGTATATGGCTTCAGCCTTTACAAAACTGTAATGAATCATTCAGACACTAACAAAAATGATTTCTTGTTTTTATTCCGGTAGCTTTTTATATCCCACAGCATGCATTCTCCTTTGTGAAATATGAACTTACAAAATTGCTCAGCAGGTTAAATGAGAAAAAAAAGTTAACTCTAGGGTTCAAATAATACAATATAGATTAGCTTATTTTAGAGGCTGAAGGTGATTGAAACCAAATTGGAAAAAAGCAGGCAAGAAAGCCTGGAAGACAATAGCCTGTAGCAAAGAGTATTGTGTCTCATCACTTTGTGTTAACTACTGATTTCCACTGAACTGTAATATATCCCAGACAAAAGAACCTTTGATAAGACATAGTTTAGGTTGTAAATAAATATCTATTGCTTTAAAAGAGCATAATTAGAAAGATTTAGATATTAAAAAAATTCAAAGATTAGGAAATAGAGTTAAGATTAAAAACAAAGAAAAATGAGAAAACTAGAATACTGTAACAATAGCTTAAATAAACGTAATGAAAACGTTTAAAATAATTCAGTACCAAGCTTAGCTTTGCCTCCTAACATTCAACTACCTATGAGTAAAAACCTTTATTCACTGAAGTATCTGGATAGACATGTTGTTCGGTTAGACACACACAAAAAATGACTCCCTCAAACAGTGCTATGGTGCTTTCAATTGTTCCTGTCTCTGTGTGTTTGTCCCTCTCATAGTTCCTGGCTGAACTACTCATAATTAAGGCAGCAAGTTTGTCATGGAGATCACAGAAGTCATGCTGGCCACTACTGGGGCAGTCTCGGGCCACTGCACCCCAGCGCCTCCCCAGCCCCAGCAGAGTTTGAGTGTGGGAGGGGGGACCAGATGGGGTGAAGTGGGCTCTGGGCGGCACTTATCTGGGGAGCTCCCCGGAAGGATCGACATCCTCCTTGGTCAGCTGCGAGGCCGAGGTATGGCCAGGCTACCTCCGCCCAGAGCACTGGCTTCGCAGCTCCCATTGGCTGGAAACCATAGTCAATGAGAGCTCCAGGGGTGGTGCCTGCAGGTGGAGGCAGCACGCAGACCTGCTTGGCCACACCTCTGCCTAGCAGCTGAGTGAGGGGGATGTCACCGCTTCTGGAGAGCCCACCAGGTAAGCGCTGCCCAGAGCCCGCCTGACCCCGTCCCATACTCCAAACCCCTACCCCCCCACACCCAAACTCTGCTGCTGCTGGGGTGCAGAGGCATGGAGCCAGGTAGGGAGCCTGCCAGCCCCACCAATCCCCCCTCCCCAGCAACAGCAGGGGTCCTGGGCTGCACACCGCCGCCTGCCTCACCCCAAGCAGCCAGACTGCCCTCCCCCAGCATCCGTGGGGGCCCCAGGCAGCCCCTCCCCCCCCCCATTTTATTTACTGGTATTTTTAGTGAAAGTCATGGACAGGTCATGGGTGGTGAATTTTTGTTTACTGCCTGTGACCTGTCCTGACTTTCACTAAAAATGCTATGGCTAAAACATAGCCTTACTTTAATTCATGTATGGAAGCCATTTGGGGCAATTTTTTTGAATTTACCACAGGAATATTGTAAAGTTTAACAAATGAATGGAGATCTAAGGAAAAGAGGCTACAGAGGTGTCCACAGTAAGTGAAAAGCACAGGTCAATCTTCTATCATTGACAAAAAACAGCCACCAGTAAAAGCAAAGCAAAGAACTATCAAGGAGTTAGAATATCATATTTGTGTTAAAAAGCAGGTAGTAGGCTTTCACTTGACTAGCATCTCCGTACTCCTATTCATTATTACTCCAAACTGACAAGGTATATAGCATGTGTCTATCACACATAGGCAACATCCTTTGATTGGCACTAGATAGTCTATACTCACTTAAAATATAGGAAGATTGAACACTTTAAAAGAGAAACAAAAATTCTAGAGAGATGCCAGGAATGTTGCTGTTTTTTTCAAATTGAGGAGAAACATGAAGCCAGTGTTTTGTAACTTAAAACAACAAAAGTATCCTTAACCATCTCCAGATCAATAAATGGGATTTTCTCTACTTTGAAGAAAAATAGGGCCTTTTACTAGCAACTTTTAACTCCCCTCTAATCTTCTTCCCTTATCTCCTGTTCTTATTCCATAAATATTCAATCTTTACATTTTCCTATTGCTCACGCTACATCCAAAACACTACCACCAAATTTATTTCCCTTCTCACCACCTGGATCACTTCCCCCTGTCTACCACAAATCTTACATGATCTTTCCTTCTGCTGTTCTATAAAACTCAAGCGTCCTCCCTCAAGACACTTCATAACTCAGTTCATGCCCAAATCTCCGCCTCCCCGAAACAGCTTCAAGGAACCAAAGTCTCAGATCAAAACAGAATGGGCAAAATATCAGTGTCAAAATGAGGAAGTCAATATGTAAACTGAAATCTCCTAAAAGAATGTCAACAAACAAAATCAGAAAGCCAAACTTCAAGTTCAGACCCAAACTGAGTCCACACTACACTACTGCCTCCATTATCAGCAACATGCAAGGTTCAACCCCTCCACCCATCTCTCGACAAATGACATAGCTCCAGTTTAAAGCACCACTTAACTTGAGCTAGAGATAGTGTTTGTGAGCGAGAGTTGGGTTAGGAGCAAGACTCAAGTTATACCTAAAGCTAACACTAGAGTGAAAACAAGCTCTATATTTTCTTCCACAACCACCACCTCACTAGGATTCTATTAAAATTGAAAACTACAATCCTGGACTCTTACAGAAATATCCTCCACTTGCTAGGTATTGAGCAAATTTACAGAATAGATAAAGGAGTATCTTCTGGTTGAAATAGATTTGGGAGTCAAGGGATCATGCTTCTATTTTCAACTCCACCACAAACTTCCTATGTGACCTTAGGCAAGTCATCTGCCTTCTCTGTACCTCAGAGTCCCCCCCGCCCATCTATAAAAAGGGGGAAATAATTCTCAATCTCAAATGAGGTGTTACAAAGCTTCATACATTGTTTATTGTGACTTTCTCATGATGCTCATGACTGCAGTGTCTAATAATACCTATAAAAGTCATATGAGTCTTTATCAGAAATCAGCCCATCCTGGAATGTAAAATCCAACCCCCTTTCAATTCTTTAAAGAATATTATGGATCTGAATCATGGGATACAAATTTTCACTTCTCATTATAACTCTAGGTCTGATACAAAACTGGAACAGGTCTGTTTTTTTATTCCATTTACAGGTGGCTAAAAATCTCACGAGAGCAGCCATTCCTGAGAGAAATTTGTTATTATAAGAGAAATCTCATTATAATAGCTCAAGATACATTGGTAATAAGGAAACTGTACCAAGACCTAAATGCTGGCCCTGATCTGGCTTCAAACCCATACAGCATATCTGGATCCGAAAACTGCCTGAGCCTAACATTAATTAATTTATTTTTACTCCCTACCTACCTACTGATGTACTTAGTTTTAGCTTACTAATCACCTTGGTACCTAGGTGCCAAATACAGTTAGTTTATCTTCCTGTCTTACCTTCCTAGCACGTCTGCAGGTCAAGAGTTATTTGTGTTATGCTCATTTATGAGGATAAATGGTTTGTGATGATGCCTTGTAATAGACAACCCTCACTGGGAATGTGAAGTAGTTTTAATATTTTAAAAGGGGGCTCCCAAAAAACCATTTCTCTTTGATCTGCAATAAATGAGAACGTTAACGGAGGTTCTTCAAGATGCGTATCCCTTAGGGTGCTCCACTTTAGGTATCAGTGCACCCCTGAGCCCATTGCCAAAGATTTAAGGTAGAAGTCCCTGGGTGGGTCGCACAGGTGCAGTCCCTGTCTTATGCCGCTTCAGGTGGTTAACTGACACTGTGCGACTAACCTCCCCTCTGTTCCTTCTCTACTGCAGAGTGAAGTAATAAAACTCTGAAGAAGAGGAGAGATGGGAGGGTAGTGGAGCACCCATAGGGACACGCATCTCGAAGAATCTCCGTTACTGCATGAGGTGTATAACATTCTCTTCTTCTTTGAATGATGTCCCTCTGGGTGCTCCACTTTAGGTGAATTCAGAGCAGTGCCCTCCGATGGAAGAAGGGAACTTCAGAGTTGAAGTCATAGCAGATGAAAGTACAGTATATCCGAACAGAGTATTGGAAGATGCATGTTGTTGCAAAGTATAATGCTCGGTAAATGTGTGTGGAGAGGCCCAGGTTGCGGCCCTACAGATGTCCATGATTGGAACATTATTAAGAAACACTTTGGAGACTGATAGGCCTCTGGTAAAATGCTTGCAGATCCCCGAAGGGAGTTGTCATTCATGCTGGAGGTAACACAGTTTTATGCAGTCTGATATCCACTTGGATAGACATTTGGAAATGGCACTACCTTTTGATCATTCAGTGATTGAAACAAACAGTTTTGGAGACTTGAGGAAATATTTTGTTCTGTCAATCAATGTAGAAGGCTATAGCCCCGTGGACATCAAGGGGGCTGTAATCTGGACTGTCGTTTATCCACATGTGGTGTAGAAAAAAATGTCGGTAAGTGTATTGGTTGGTTGAGGTTGAAAGGATTAGACAACTTTAGGTTGGGATGTGACCTTTATCTTTGAAAAAGATTGTGTAAGGTGGATCGGCCATAAGAGCTGCCAGTTCTCCCACCCTTCTGGCGGACATAATGGCCATTAGGAATGCAACCTTCATGGAAAGATGTAGCAAGGAGCTGGTAGCCATGGGCTCAAAGGGAGGGCCGGTGAGGGCATAGATGACTAAGTTGAGGTCCCATGGAGGGGTGGGAATCCAAACTTCCAGGTAGGAATTGGAGAGGCTCTTAAGAAAGCATTTAGTGAGTGGATGCATAAAAGTAGAGAATCTGTCTACTATATGATAGAATGTTGTGATGGCTGATAGATGCACAGATATGAAATTCATGGAAATGCCCATCTGTTTGAGTTCCAGCAAGTAGTCTAGAATGAGAGGTAAAGTGGCTGAGAGAGGTGTAGTCTGTTTGTGTCAGGACCATGAGTCGAATTGCCTTCACTTATGTATGTATGTTAGTCGAATAGTTGTCCTACGACTGTTTAACAAGATGTTTTGCACGTCTGTGGAACATGTCATTCAGAGTCTGAGAGCCATGCAGTAACCAAGCTTTGAGATGGAGTCTTTGAGGACCTGGATGGATGATGCAACCTGTGTCCTGCGATAGCAGCCAAGGTAGAAGCGGCAGCGTGCATGGTGGGCAGACCGCCATGTGGAGAAGGTAAGGGTACCCCGTTTGTCATGACCATGAGGGGCTGTTAGAATCACTCTAGATCTGTCTCCATTGATCTTGTGAAGCACCCAGCTAGGAGTGGGGTGGAAAGGAAGGCATATAGTAAGGCAGCATTCCACTTGATGAGAAAGGTGTCACCCAGAAACTGTGGACTGAGTCCTGCTCTGGAGCAGAACTGGGGGCATTTGGTGTTTTGTGCATTTGCAAAAAAGATCTATTGTTGGAAACCCCCACATTCAGAAAATGTCTAGGATTACTGGTATGTTCCGCCCCCGCCCCCCCCCCAGTCCTGATAAAACTTCCTGCTTAGTGTATCTGCCATGGTATTCAGGCAGCCAAGTGGGTATGAATGATCTTCATTAATGATCTGGAGGATGGTGTGGATTGCACCCTCAGCAAGTTTGCAGACGACACTAAACTGGGAGGAAAGGTAGATACGCTGGAGGGTAGGGATAGGATACAGAGGGACCTGGACAAATTAGAGGATTGGGCCAAAAGAAATCTGATGAGGTTCAACAAGGACAAGTGCAGAGTCCTGCACTTAGGACGGAAGAATCCCATGCACTGCTACAGACTAGGGACCGAATGGCTATGCAGCAGTTCTGCAGAAAAGGACTGTAGCGTGGACAAGAAGCTGGATATGAGTCAACAGTATGCCCTTGTTGCCAAGAAGGCCAATGGCATTTTGGGATGTAGAAGTAGGGGCATTGCCAGCAGATCGAGGATCGTTCCCCTCTATTCGACATTAGTGAGGCCTCATCTGGAGTACTGTGTCCAGTTTTAGGCCCCACACTACAAGAAGGATGTGGAAAAATTGGAAAACGTCCAGCGGAGGACAACAAAAATGATTAGGGGACTGGAAGACATGACTTATGAGGAGAGGCTGAGGGAACCGGGATTGTTTAGTCTGCGGAAGAGAAGAATGAGGGGGGATTTGATAGCTACTTTCAACTACCTGAAAGGGGGTTCCAAAGAGGATGGTTCTAGACTATTCTCAGTGGTAGAAGACGACAGGACAAGGAGTAATGGTCTCAAGTTGCAGTGGGGGAGGTTTAGGTTGAATATTAGGAAAACTTTTTCACTACGAGGGTGGTGAAACACTGGAATGCGTTACTTAGGGAGGTGGTGGAATCTCCTTCCTTAGAAGTTTTTAAGGTCAGGCTTGACAAAGCCCTGGCTAGGATGATTTAGTTGGGGATTGGTCCTGCTTTGAGGAGGGCGTTGGACTAGATGACCTCCTGAGGTCCCTTCCAACCCTGATAGTCTATGATTCTATTAAGCTGTAATATGGACATTGTGCTTGATGCACCATTGCCAAAGGCACATGGTTTCCACACAGAGGGAGGGTGATCGCGCTCCCCTTGTCTGTTTATGTAGAACATGCAAACTACATTGTCTGTGACAATCTGTACTTTTGTCTCTAATTAGCTGTAGGAAGTGGGAACAAGCATTCAGAACCGCTCACAGTTCTCGTAGATTTATATGAAGATTTATATGGTCTGTCGTGGACCATCGGCTCTGAATAGAGTGTGGTTGCAGATGTGTTCCCCACCCTACGAGGGAAGCATGCGTGGTGATGGTGATTGACGGTGGGTTCTGTAGGAAGGGCACTCCCCTGCAGACGTTGTCCAGGTTGGTCCACCACAAAAGAGAATCTTTGATTGTCTCTGGCATGGTGAGGTGCTTGTTTATACTACACTTATGTGGGACATAATTTGTTTGGAGCCAGGCTTTTTAGGCACCAGATATGTAATCTTCCGTGCTGGACAATGAAGGTCGTGGCGGCCATGTGGCCTAAAATTTGTAGACAGGTTCTGGTAGACACTTGTGGGCTGCTTTGTGCTGTGAAGATCAAATTGGTCAGAGTTAGAAATCATTTTGTTGGTAGGGAGGCTGTTGCTTCAAGGGAGCTGAGGTCTGCTCCAATAAATTCCAGGTGTTGAACTGGTGTTAGAGTGGATTTTTGCATGTTTATCTGAAGGCCTAACCTGGTAAACAGAGTTATTGTGTGTTCAGTGGACATTATAGCTGCCTGTCTTGTTGGTGCTTTCAACAGACAGTCATCCAGGTAGGGAAAAATCACAATTCCCTCTCTGCATAAATAGACAGCTACTACAGCTAGTACCTTTGAGAACACCAGAGGCACAGTGGAAAGGCCAAAATGTAGCATTTTATATTGGAAATGGTCCTGTCCTATTGCAAATCACAGGAATTTTTGATGTGGGGATGGATGGATATATGAAAATATGAATCCTGGAGGTCGAGGGCTGAGAACCAGACCTGTCTTTAATGCTGGGATTATGGTGCTGAGCGTGACCATTTTGAATTGCTGTGTATTCACAAATTTGGTAGGGGGTTTGGAGGTAAGGGGGATGAAGAAACCAGTTTTGATTTCTAATACCCATCTATCTGTTGTAACACTCTGCCAGATCAGGTAAAATAGAGTCAGGCAATCTACAAAAGGTCTCGAAAGTTGTAAATGGTTCCAGCATTGAAAGAGGTGGGGTTCTCAGGCCCTCGACCCTGAAATATGTTGTCATCTGGAACATGATGGTTGAGAAGTAGTATTCGAGGGAGCAGACTGCAGTCTCCTCAAAGTTTTCTGTTTCCGACCCTGATGGTTGTAGTACCTATTGTGTTGTGTATACGGAAGGGGTCAGAATCGTTGAACGGCTTGACAACTGCCCTGTCGTCTTTTGATTTTAGGAGTCTGGATGCCCAGAGATCACAGTGTCGCTCTCGAGTCCCTGAGTTGTAAGAGTGTACAATGACTCATCTGTTTTGTCCGTGAAAAATCTGGATCCCTCGAACGGTAAGACCTCCACGGTTGACTGTACCAGCTTTGGGAATCCAGATAGATGGAGCCAGGAGGCTCGTCTCATAACAATTGTGGTTGCTATGGATCTCATAGCTGAATCTGCTGAATCAAGGGCAGCTTGTAATGCTGCTCTGGTTATGAGTTGACCTTCTGTGATGAGCAATTTGTATTTTTCTTGTTTGTCATCTGGAATAAAGGCAGTAAATTCAGAGTGACTCACATAGTTATTGTGGTCATACTTTGCCAATGAGGCCTCGTGGTTGGCAATTCTCAATTGTAAGGTTGCAGTATAATGTGCTTTGTGGCCGAAATGGTCAAGGCGTTTCCAGTCTTTGTCATATGGAGTATTTCTGTAGTATTGTTGCCTAACCTGTTCATTGACGGCATCGGTCACCAATTAATTTGGTGTGGGATTCAAGAAAAGCAGAGGCCTTTGTAGGCACGTAGTATTTTTTATCAGACCTCTTACAGGTAGGTGGAATCATTGCAGGGGTTTGCCAGAGCAACTCCACAGGATCCATAATTGCATCATTCATGGGAAGGGCAATTTTAGATTAGGTCAGTGGGTGCAGTATGTCAAATAACTTGTGTCTCAATTCCTGGACCTCTTCCAGAGAGATGTCCAGTGAAGTGGCAACTCTCTTCTAGAGGTCTTGAAACTGTTTAAAATCATCACCTGTGGTGGGAGTTAAGGGCATAATAGTGTCGTCCAGTGAGGATGAGGAGAAGTGGACTTCAGGTGGACTGTCTTGATCAGAGAATTCCTCCTCCTCCTCTTGAGCCCCCTATTCAGAGGTGCCAGGTGGGCCTTTTGGTGTCAATAAAGGTGCTTGATGTGTGTCAGCTGTGGGAAGGCCAACATGTATGCCCTGTTTTTGTTGGTATGTAGCCCATGGGTTCCAAAAAGGCCATTGTAGTTGGAAGGGCATAGTGAGCATCCAGGGTTGCCCAAACCAGGGTTGGTTCGGAACAGTTGTTGGGTAGCCCGTGCATGGAAGGGCGTGCATGGTAGGAGCAGCCACAGGGAAGAAATGTGATAGAAAGCACTCAGCATCCTCATTTCCCTCTCCACCCTCACTGGAGAATTGTGGGGCAGACAGAGGTGGAGAACTGGGTTGGCTAAGAGCTCCGGATACCGAAGTACCATCGGTACTGACGAAACAGAGAGGTGTTTGTGGTAGAGGAATGGGTGCAACGTGCTTGGTATCGGGACCATTGGCATGAAAGGAAATGGTACCACATGTTGGAAACTGCTTGTCGGCACTGGTGTATGACTGGAGTGTGCAATCGCCGCATTAGGTAGCAGCATTAGCATCAGAGTTATTGAGGTGCTAGGTACCGATTGCTTGTTAGCATCCACTGGTACCGTGGCAAGGGGTTTCATATTCCCTTGCTGCTTGTGACTGAGTTTGGCTGCTTGGGAGCTTTTGGTTTCTTGGTACCAACAGTGCCGGAGGGGTCCGTTGTGTTGGCCGTTGACATGGCCAGTGCGGTTGGTACCAGGAGTGTTAGCTTGTGAGCAGAGCGCCTTTTCTTGGTCAACCCCTAAGTTGGGGACATGGTACCCCATTTTTTTGCCACCTTCTTGGTGGGTTGATCAGGAGCCCATGCTGTGGAGGAAAGGCCCTTATCAGAGGCTGCCAATGGCAATTTCTGGCTGGGTGGGGTGTATACTCAAGCTTAGAGGCTGGGTGGAGAGAAGTTTCAGTTGGAGATCTCCTGTCTTTCCAGTGCGAGCTTTCAGATTGTGGCAGTGTGAACACTTCTGCGGTATATGTGTCTCACCGAGACACGGGATACACTAAGAGTGTCCGTCTGAAAGAGGTATAGAAAGCCTGCAGGTAGTGCAGCATTTGAACCTTGAGGAGCCAGGCATGCCCCTCAGGGAGCATACTCTCCCCATAAAAAAAACAAAGGGGGAAGGTACAATAACCACATTGCTGCGGTAGAAACGGAAATCTACATCCCTATGAGGAAAAATTAAAATAACTTTTTTTTTAAAGAAAAAAATGGCAATAAAATAGGAAGGCTAATTATTCTAACTGAAAACTAAAAACTAAGGGAAAGCTAAGCTATTCCTAAGCTGCAAGGCGCTGCTAAGCGCTCCAACTCGAGCCAAAGGCAGTAGAGAAGGAACTGGAGGGTGGGGGGTTTGGTGGCACAGAGCCAGTTAACCGCCTGAAGCGGCACGAGACAGGGACCGTGCATGTGCGATCCGAACGGGCACTGCTTCCTTCAATCTCCGGCTATGGGCGCAGGGGCGAACCAACATCTAAAGTGGAGCACTCACAGGGACATCACTCGAAGAACCTATGTTATCTGGGATACATGCATTCACAGTGATTTATCTTCCATGTTTTCTTTTTCTTTTCTTTTTTTTTTTTGAATACAAATTGGATCCATTGCAAAGGAAAAAATGTTCTTCAGAAATATTGTCACTGGAAGAGTTAAGTTAGCAAGGGAAAGGCTAAAATCAGTAAGCCTTCCTTCAGTTTGGTGCTAAAATTTTAAGAAGATGATCTAAGAAGCCCAGAAGACAAGCTCCTTCCATCATTTTAGTGGTTATACGTTTATATTAACTGACCTCTGAGTGGATGTGACAGCCCTGGAAAGGGACAAGCATGGAAGAATTCCACTGATGGATATGCACACTCTAGATGTGTTGGTTTGCAGTGACTCTGTGTGTATGTAAATTTAAAAAAAAGAAAATCAATCATATGTAAATTTTAAAAGTGTCTCTCTTTCAAAAATGCCCAGTTTTTCATTTCCTCCAAACCACTTTGTAATATAAATACATGATTCCTGGGGGCTACTTATAATTGAATTATAGGGTGTCATTCACATTATGGCTAGTGAAAATCTCTTAGCTTCCCTTCACCATCCTCTAACCACCAGTTAGAATACTCATAAGGCACCCTGTAATTCAATTATAATTATCCTCCGAGAAACATATAATTATGTATAAAGAGACCAAAGCCATTATGTAGCCTCCATTCATTTTTTGTTATGAAAGGATTTGTCTAAAGTCTGGTGTTAAACAATAGGTCTGAAATAATCTGTACCTGATGATTTTCCCAGATATAACACCATATCATGTCATTTGTCAATGTTAGCCTGTTTCAAAGTACTAGGCTCAAATTTAACTTATGACTAGGCTTGAAAGGATTTGATTTTTATTAGTAAATGTTGATTTTACCATACACACACAAACAGATAAAAATAATATTTCCATTGACAATCAAAATTTTTACAGATAGGCAAAAAAAGAAAGATGCTGCTTGAAACTTAATTTCAGGGTATTTACTTACTATATTTGACATATGATGTTGACAATTTCTCTTTTAACTGTTATAAAGCTTTAACTTTTTGAGTATCAGCATCTATTGTCACTGAATAATTACTATCTGACCACCAGATTGTCTGCTCCTGCAATTTCCCGACAATATACTCTTGGAAAGAGTCTTTCCTCGACCCAAAATTTGCAGTCCGGTTAACCATGTACATTTGGAGCAAGTACCACCATGGTGAAATCATATAATTCTGTTTATACCCTAAGATACTGTGGAGGATTGGCTCATAGTTTCTCAGATCCTACTTAAGACTGATCCTAGCAGTACAGCTTGGGCAGAGAATTCCAATCAGAAACTGTCCATTGCCGGGGGGAGAAGAACCCTCTGTGTGGTTAACCTCATTCTTATTTATTTTTCCCAAGATTGTCTATGCTGTGAAGCTGCTGATTTTTTTTCAAACCCGACTCATATCCTGCGTCAGTAAATTCAAGATAAACCATCAGATTAATTCGAATGAACTTTGATCATTTAAATAACATTTAAAATCGATATCACCTACTTGTATCTCTGATATGAGTTACTCCCTAGTTTCCTTATTGGTTAAGAGTACAGTGTTTCAGACATGACTAGGTGGTTACTCATGTCACATGCTGATTTTGTAATGGTGGTCACTGTATATCTAGTAGAGGGTGAAAAAAAAATCACTGACTGACACACACTATTTCATGTATCATTACCAGTCAGTTAAAAAAAGGAAGGGTTTTCAAAATGATCCTGACACGGTCTAGACAGGTACTCTCAAAGAGTCTCATTTTTCATATCTCTCTGCCTTTTTGACACTAATCTAGGTCACTAGAGCAGCTTCAGACTCCAAATGAAGTCAGTTTTACATGAAAAATTCTTGTAGGCTGCGCAGGCCTAGGAATCAAGTCACACATGACATCACTACTACTCTAAGATGACATTTCCAGGGTTATGAATGGTGTTATAATTAGCTTTATTTTATGAATACAACTGCATCATTACAGGTTTCAGAGTAGCAGCCGTGTTAGTCTGTATTCGCAAAAAGACAAGGAGTACTTGTGGCACCTGAGAGCTTAAAGCTTATGCTCAAATAAATTTGTTAGTCTCTAAGGTGCCACAAGTACTCCTTTTCTAACTGCATCACTGTTAATTTGCAGTATACAACCCCGTAATAACTTTCTTAACCACTAAGGCAATGAAGTGTAGTATGGCATCTACTTTATGTAAACATAAAAATAAATATTGCATGTTATGTTTGGAACACAAACTCATTAGAAAGGGAGATGAGGAGGGCTTAAGTTGTGCCAACACCAAAATTTTGAATCTGCAGGTCCGAATTTTATACTGAGCTACATCTGGTGCACCCCACAGAAGTCAGTAGCACAGATTTTGATTCATAATGCCTCAACATTGCTACAATGGTGCGTCTATTAAATTTTTATTTGTACTAATATGCACAACCTATATGGACACCTGTCAATATTTTATGCATCACTTATACTGGATAATTAAAGTTTATGTAAAGAGAATGGAGGAGCATTTCATAATGCTTTGTTTTGAGATCACTAAAATTATACATATATATGTATAAAATATGAATTAACACAAATCATACAATAATTTTGCACAATTATTTAAAACTGTATCTTCTTTCTACACAGAAATAGCATATTATTCTCCACATTAACAATTATCTGGTTTAACTAATCATACAAATTTTGGTCAAGTTCCTTTACTCTTCTGCCTCCTGTGTGCAATCATCCATCACCAAAATTAGGAGAAAAATAATTATCATTCAGAGTTAAAAAATCAATTGATAATGCTTTTTTGGCTAGTAGTTTTTGTTTTCTTTATTGACAAGGTATCCCATGTGTTTATTTTATTTTGCCACTATCTTAAAATCAATCTGTTGATGCCTTGGAGGACAATATGACACAGTCTCTTTTACTTGTGTCAATAGTGTAGCAACTGCAACCTATTGTAATTTGTCAGTAATTTATCAGGATATATCTTGAGTGCCAAGATTCAAATATCCATATTATGGGATCAAACTAATAATAGCTCATCTGTTTAGCTCTAAAAGCAGAGAGTCCTAATCACTAAATTGTTCGGTCAAGATAAAAGTGAAATCTGGGAAGATACGGGGAGAAAAATAAAAGCATGATTTTGATATCATATGGCCTGTCTGACATGGCTCCACAGTTCCTACATATTATGTCCCCAGGTTATAGAGGGTTGTTGTTTTTAGTTTTGTTGGCCAGCTGCCTGGAGCCCCACTGCTAAGGGCAATGGATTGATCCCTTGATATAGCCTGAAAGTACTCTAGGCTATGAGAGTGAGCCAACTTGGACAGAAGGAAAAGCCTAGTGGAAGGTGGGGGAGGAGGGGTGTGTGGAAGGGGTAAAGGCATGTAAAGACGTAACTTACTGGAAAGAAAATATCACATCCAAATTCGTTTGTAATAAAAGAGCAAGATTACATTGGAGAGCCTAAAGAGGAAAACTGCTAAATCTTTGTGACATTGATCCTCAGAACACAGCAGAACAATACATTTTAATTTTGTGCTGAATTTTAATGAACTGATAAGACCTTATTAAACATTAAGTGAAGTTACAAAGGAAAATATCACAGTTCTTCAGTTGCAAATCCTTCAGATCTGTGATTTTAAAAGGAAATAGGATACACTAATAAACATATGCTTGGGGAACAGATGGAAAAGTATTCTGAAAGTGAATGGATAAATATCTAAAAAAAATGAACATTACTTTCTATGCCGTTAATCTCTAATTTTAATGAGCTCAAAATATTTCAGGTTTTATTTTACATAATTAAATGACAACTTCAGAAGCAATAAACTTTCACATTCTGTATTACTTGTGTGAAGAGATTTCCTTTGTTTTCTTTGCAGTAGTAATTAAAATGGCTAAGGAACATAACCTATTTCTTTAAAAAAAAAATCCTCCTAATTTATAAGTTTCCCGAAAGTCCCTGACAACTCTTTGAAACTATTCTGGAAAACTGGATAAATATACCAGTTTTTCAAAGTGCATAACATGGATTTTTGGCAAAGTATGCTAATAGTTCCAAAGGATCTGCTATAGTCTGTTGTGTAAAGGCCTATTTAGTGAATCTTTAGTTCAGCAATCACTGTCCCAAAACAATACAATTCAGAGCCCCTGTGTAATATGCACATAACTAAATTAAAACAGATTGTCATAACAGATTACAAGGAATCTTTACATAGCAGACTTTAAAAGATCCCACTTAGATTGTCAGGACTGAATTAGAGACAATAAAATTGATGTTAAAGAATCCTGGATCGTAACTGGAGATTCATATACTAATCCTAGCTGAACAGTAATAAATAAATAAGCCATGCTACTAGGGGGTAATATTCCTCTACAAGTGCTGTCTTTCAAGTAAGATATGAAATATAAGATCTTATCTTGCAAACTCACCCTCCTCCCCCACCACTACATCATCATCTTTCTTAATGGTAACCATTTCTTGGATCTACTACCTAGAGAGAGAAAAATATACATAAATTACAAAGTACAAATCCCATGACAACAACACTGATGGTCCTTACTGGGGCTAGATTTTGCCTTTATTTCTTAATTTGACTTTGCAAGAAGTCCTACTTATTTTCTGAATCAATTTGAATAAGGATATCAGCTTCTGGTCCTTTATGATCTATTCATTAATCACATACATCAGAAGACATTACAAAACAGAAATTATCCAGTAATGCTATCACCACATAAAAAGTTTTATTCAGATAAGCAGAAAATCCTGGGCATGGCTGGATACAATTCAGCATAACTAAAAGGTGTTTTTATTATGCTGACAGTATAAATATCAGATGAACTTCTGATTAGTAGGTTACTATAGAGACCTGTTCAAAGAGCTAGACTTCAAATAAACATATAACATAAAGGATACCTGAAAAAGTAGATCAATTGCTTTTATTAAACACACACTAGTATTCTCTCATAGATTCACTTGTTTTTGACAATTAATGATACAAGAAAATGCCGCTTTCTGATAAAAAGAAAAGATGAGACAAACATAGTAAGTTGAACTAAATTTAATAAACAGTTGAACTTGAACTTTCTACAATGCTACAGTATAAAAGAAATCTTACTGCATGTATGTTTACTGCTTGACCAAGATAAGGAAAGTGTTTTTTCAAGATATAGCTCTGAAGACATCAACCTTCAAAATCCTACACAGTTCTCTGAAAACAAGTAGTTAATGTTTATCACATTTTACTTACATAGATGATTTTGTTTTTTCCTGCAAATATATCCTTTATGTGGCTTGCTGGGTAGAACAAACTCCTACATAGCACTCTATCTGTAGACCTCAAAAGCATGTCACAAAGATAAGATCCTAATTTTACAGACTGAGAAACTGAGACACAGAGTTTATGTGTTTTGCTCAGGATCACCCAGCAGATCAGGAACTTAGCCAGGAATAGAACACCAGTAGTCTAGTACCATATTCACCAACACACGCATCATTTATGCAGAACTCCCTTTGACAGAGTATAAGGTGATTGTAAAATGTATTCCTCTTCTGACGAATATTGACTTTTTGTTGATAAAAATCAAGAAAAAATATTTCAAGCAAAATTCATTCAGAAATTCTGTGATGGTGTTTCATGGGAGTAATTCAGTCCCTCATACTCTCATTCTGCGCTAAAAGCCAGGTCACTGATTGGACCATATCTGCCATTATGAATGACAGTCTCCCTCTTGGTGAAAGGAGGCAGGACAGCCCTGGAGGGGGAGTTCCATAGGCATGTTGCATCATGGGAGATGAAGTCCAGCTGGGGACTCTAGACCATAGAGAAGAACGGGACATGAGACACTGCAGCGGCATATCTGACTTGAAAATTTTCTATTTTTTCATCAAAAGTGAAAACCTGATAAAGGCCAACATTTTCTATGAAAAGCAGACATTCTGAGAAAATATTTTTCAAAACCCCAATTTTATGTCAAAAATGGTTTTGACTGAAAATTTTCAACCAGCCATAGTCAACTGCATCAAACTTGGCAAAATAGGTGTGCTAATTCCAAAGATGGTTGTGAATCCTATCTCATTCAATAGGAAGAAAAATCATATACCCAGGCTAAAATTCTGCTACTAATCACACCTGTACACCTCCCAGTAAAGTCACTAGAATACAGGAGTTGCCACATGGAATCAGTCCGGTATATCATGTCTGACAGTGGCCATCATCAGATCTCTCAGAAGAAAGTGCAAGACCCCACCATTAGGCAGATGTGAGTTAATCTGTCCCTGGAGAAGTCTCACTCTAATAACTAGATTGTGTAATACTTGAAGCATTATATTTTGTCCCTTCTAAAACGCTGCATTTTCAACTATGTACTACAACTCCCCTAGATACCGTTATCCACATAAATGTCCAATCCATCATTTAATGTTAGTAAGTTCCTGGCTTCAATGACATCCTGTGGCAATGAGTTCCACAACCTAATTATGTGATGTGAAAAGTGGCATTTCTTTTTAATCAGTTTTTAATTTGCTCCTTTTCAATTTCTTAGTCAGGGACAGTTGTCAGGGTGCAAATGAGAATTTGTTCCCCAGAGCTTAGAGACAGGACACAAACAAACAAACTACCACTCTGTGCTGTCCTACTTATGAATATAAATCTTGTTGCTTTTCTTGGTTTTGGCGGAGAAAGGACCTTGGGATAGAGTCACATATTGAAGACTAGAAAGCTAATACCTGGCTTTTGCTTGAGTTCTGTGCATTATTAAATGGTCTGCTTGCCAAGTAAACCAATATCCAGGGTTTGCCTCCTTCAGCTTAACCCCTAGGAGTCAGACCATCTTTGAATCCTCTGACCCCCCCAACCCTTCACAAAGAGGAATGAGGGTACATACCAAGGGTTTTTCACTCTTTGAAGGCATAATGTTGTCTCCTTCTTCCTCCAGGCTAACAGGAGACACCATTTATATTCTGGGGCTTTTACGCATATTGACCTTTAAATATTGGTCCTTACTCATTAACCTGAATCCAGGCCCCCAAACACCACAAAGAAGGCAAAAAAAAACAAACAACCAAACCCCTGCCCACGCCCCACCCCCCAGAAAAAACCCCACAACAACACTGGACAACTTGCTAGTCTTGCCCAGAAAAAAAAATTCCTTCCTGATCCTCCAAACTGACAAATTAGTCAGATCCACAGCATCTTGAATACACAGTTTAAACTATACTTCTATTACAGGACTGGAAGGGAACAGCAGCAGGACGGCCGCTGCATGCCCATGAGAGCGTTATAGACAGTAAAAGGGGGTGGATCACAAGAGCCAATCAGCTGTCCCTTCCCCCCACAGTATAGCCAATGGGCTACAGGGAGATATAGATTTGTTCTCCTTCAATTATTATAACACAAACCAAAACACTGGAAGAAAACAAGGCACTGAAGCCAGAGATACTGGGCCAAACTACAACTTTGATCACATTTTTAAAAGATAATATACTCTTTGCCTCAAAGAAAATATCTGTCAAGTTTAAAGTTCCAAGTGAAACTTTAAAGTAAACATTATAAAAACACTTAAAAAAAAGATTTACAATGAAAATGCTGAGACATTAACCTGTAACATGACACCTGAAACACTACAATATACCTTAGACACTTATTGATACGGTCACATTCCTGTAAGAAGCTGAGCAATTTCTGCATCCTCAACTCCTACCGACTTCAAATACCATGACTAATGCATTATATATGTTGATATAAAAATACCGATAAAAGGTGTTCTGCATCATTTGTCTCATTACTGGAAAAAAATTATAAAATATAAAATTGATTACTGGAAAAAAAAACATTGTCTTATTCAGTCTCCCTCATCCCCCTATTGAATTATTCCTCCAGACAGGCACAAAAACTGTATTTATTTTAATATTACAAATAACTTGTAATTTTCATTTTTGTCTGTGCACAAAAATAAAGTCTTTCATTCTCATTCTGCTCCAATTTTTAACAGCTGCATGTACTAATTAGGGATGTGTAAGTAATAAAACACATGCTACTTAATGTACGCCTACCAGCAGGGGCACACACAAAAAAACCCCAGCTAATTTCCAGTGGATGTTTTGTACCTTAATATAATGCCCCTAGCAGAACTGAATAACCCTCCATCACCAATTTCATGGGTATCATCAGTTTCCTCTGAAAAGGTGTTGGAAGGTATTAGTGTAATTGTGAAGACATTTATAAAAAGGTACCACATTATCACAGGGTGGGGTATTTAAAGAAAATAAGCAGCATCCACCATCATCCATTTGGAGAAAGAACCCCTGCAAAGATCAGAACAAATCATTTCTGCACATCACCCTGCACTTCTTTATCAGTCTCTTCAATGATCTATGCTCCATGGTCTTTTTTCAAACAAGAGAAGAGCATTAAGCAGAGGATTTCTGAATTCGGAAGGGTAAGTCAGGTAGACTGGAGAAATAGAGAGAGATAAAGATATAGAAGAATGTTTCTTTGTGGAAGTTCATACAACCCCAATAATTTCTACTGCTTCTTCCATTAGCAGATGTATCAGAAGTAGTTTTGAGTGCTTACATGAAAGCAAACCTTAGGAGAGCAGTTTAGTCTGAGAACAAGACAAAATAGCCTCAAATCGCTGATACCTGGAATTGTCTATCATGCATTCAGATTCCCCAATCTGCTCATGTGCAAGTATTTACAGAGAACCAGAGAGTGGTTGCTTATTTAAATAAAGAGGGTATTAGATCAACCGGATAATTAAATTACCAATACACGCAAAGCAATCCACATTCCAGGGATGGAAAACAGAGAGGGTAGATATACTTTCAAGAACTGTGAATACCTGAACAACAAAAACTTGATAAAATTATTCCATACACTAAAATGGGAGTAGGATGTCCAAGATGCAGACACTTGTCTACATCACATTAGTATCAGATACTAGCAAAAACAGTTACATACAAACTATTTATTTATGTTGCATCTCCTCAAACTAACTGGTTTACAAACATGTAAGGTCCCTACATAATGAGCTTACATCTAAAATAGACTGATTTCTATTGATTCCATTTGAGAGGAAGATGATCAAATGTTGGGACACTAGCCTGAAACCTGGGTTCAACGCCCTCTCCACCACAATCTTCCTGTGCGACACTGAGCAAGTGACTTAGGGTTTGTTATCACATTTTTGTGCGTGCTGCTTAACCTATATCAGTTTGAATCTTATGTAGTTAAAATAGTGCAACCTTCCAGTATCAAATAAATATAGGGGAACAACCTTTACCAGTATGAGGCACCTATATACCATTACAACTGTGACCACATTAGGGGTGTACCAATTTAGCTATTTTGGTTGCTTAAATAAATAAATAAATAAAACAGACTTAAAGAGAAATATTTCAATAGTACAAATACCGTATATCGATCAGGCTTTAGCGCCTCTCTGCCTTAGTTACCGATCCCTAAAATGGGGCTAAAAGTAATTCCCTACCTCACAGTACTATTATAAGAATAAACGTACTAAAGACTGAGATATTCAGATACTATACAGTAATATAACTACCTAAGATAAATACTCTTCTCCCCTTCCTAGCCATGTATTTCTTAGATTATTAATTCTATCCATAATACCCTATAATTTACCTGTGGCTGTCTCCATTATGCCTGGGTCCAGGGAAGGGTCCTGGCAGACTCCTCTCTCCTGCCACTTGCAGCAGTTTCTGGACATGCTGATCACTCTTCCTCCCAAGTCAGCAGAAAACTTGGGAGAAGGCTGCTCGGGGTTCTGTGCCACACTGATATGGTGCTGCCCCCAGTGCATGGAGTCTGAACAGGAGCAATAAGTCATTTTTCAGCAGCTGGTACACATTATTACCTATTTGTATTAAAGCAACACCCAACTGAGAAAAGACCCCCACCAAGCTAGAAGATGAACACAAACACAGCAAGAGACAGTCCCTGACCAAAATACCTTGTAATTCAAATAGAAAAAACAACAAAGGGGAGGGGAAAGTGCCATTATTCCCATTTCAGAGATGGAGAATTGAAGCGTAGAAAACAACAACTGACATGCCCAAGGCCTTTAGTAAGAATTGATTGAATAATTTATTATACTTATATATCTATAGTCTCTGGCAACAGGACTTCTCTCCAGAAATCTAACTATGAGAAAGAAAGAAAGAAAGAAAGAGCTCTATCAACTCCAAATATCTTAATTGGATGTTAGTTTCCACACAGACTAGTGTGATTTAAAAATCAATGAAGCTAGAAAGTAAAGGGAAGAGGGGAAGAACATGATAGAATTAATTTCAGAATGACTCATCTTAGCTCTTTCATTGCTATGGCAATGCCCATCTGTTTAAAACTACTAAGAAAAGCAGTGATTCATTATTCTTTATTATGAGAAACTGAATTGCTAATCCAAGATGAATATCAAAATAAATCTGTTTTCCCTTAGCTCACTTCAGATAAGTGACATTTGAGCACTACTGTCCTCATTCACTTACCCTGCCTCTCTTTTCTGAAACTTATGTGGCCCAGCATATAAGCATCCGCCAATGGTTTGCTCAGGTAGGAAAAAGAAATATAGTGTGTCCATCCAGTTGTTTTTCTTTGGGGTCTAAAATTCCTCCCCATCTATCTCTTGCCATTGGTTCCTTCCATATCTTTAGCAACTGTTTAACATGACTTCTATTTACCTCACCTTCCCAAACAGATTGTGTACTGAACTCATCATCTTGTTCTTTATTAGATGAATGATTCTTAATTCTCTGACTCCATTTTCTACTCTGCATCACTGACAGCGCTTACAAAAAAAGAGACCAAAGTCACACTCAATACTGTTTTTCCATTCTGATTTTCAGAGGAGTTTCACATGGTATATATTCCTGGGGCAAGAAAAAAAACAATATAATTTGAAGTGATACATATAGCTTAAATACTATAGAATATCTAAATGCACATTCCAATACAGTATTTGGCTTCATATACACAACATTTTTTTCCCTCCACACTTACAAAGAGGCAGACTAAAAATCATTTCGTCCACGGAATAACTGAAAACTGTAACATCAGGTGCTGATTGGCTAAGGGCCCTGGTAACAGGCGTAACAGGCTATACCGCCTTTCAACACTACTCCACTGGCTCAAATGCAGCTGAATTCAGTACTGAGAGGAAATGCAGAGCAGTGGAAATGACACTTTGTAGGATTTAGGAGACCTCACTTCCATTCCCAGCTCTGCCCCTGACCAGCTGTGTGGCCTTCAGAAAGTCACTGTTCTGACTGAACAGCTTTGCCCACATCAAGAGCTACCATAATAGTTGCCACCCTTGGAGGCTCATCCCTAACGACAGCCTCTTCAATTCAGAATATAAATATTCTGGATCTGCAGGAAGGAAAGCTTGCAGTGCCATTGCTCATGTCATGTTCTGAGCCAAGTGGAGGTAGTAAAGGGAATTTAGTCAATGACCAGCTTTGAAGGCTGACTTTGGTGATCTGTTCCGAGTTCAGTAAAATGATACCACAAACTCCTTTGCAATACAATTTGCCAATGGAAAGATATCAGATAAGTATTTTAGTCACTAATTACTTGAGCTGGATTAGAACAAACAAACTAAGGCTCCAAGTATTATATCAAATCAACAATGATTCACCCAATCCCTCATGATATAATACAGTAGATTTAAAATAATTCTGTGGCTCTGAACAATTTCCTTGGGCCAGATTCTGATCGGAGTTATACTGATGTAAATCTGGAGTAACTATTGACTTAGTGGCGTTACTCCAGATATAAAATTATGTACTTTCAAATGTGGAAACACCATACACACACACACACACATTCTGTAATAGGCTTTAGTCTTATTTTGATTTGCAGAAAGTAGGTGCATAACACTGAGATGAGTTTATGCCCTGTAATGTGTCATTATTCAGTATGTAGCAAACCCTGCTTTATTACTGTCCACATCCACAGAACTGTATGACTACATTAAAACTGGCATGGCTTTAGTGAATGAGAGGCGGGTATAGAAGTTTAACATCCTGAATAGAGGTGCTTTACCTTCTACATCCCATGTTGTTGTGCTCTGTCAGGGCTCCATCCACTCTACAAACATTCAGGGCGAGAGGTTGTAGATGAGACTGTTGTACTAATCTCAAAGGCCAAAAGAGTTAAAGGTGTTATAAACTCACTGCCCAACATTAAAACAGCGACACAAACGTTTGTGGGAGGTTCCACAGAGGTCCTGGTTTACTCGTTTTTTTCAGAAACACTCAAAAGCATTAATTCTGAAGTTGCAAGTTTATTGACCAAACAAAAGAAAGAACGAGAAATCAAAACAAGCATTTATATGGAAACAAAAATTAAGTAATTATGCAAAACATGCAAATCAAACTTAATGAAAAACTATTAAAGTCTGTCTCCTTTTGTAGGCAAAACATCAGTCTCTTATGTTCACCAAATAACCTCTCTTTGATGAAGAGGAAAGGGTTAATTTTACTCTCAGTTGTGATGTGTGAAGGGTATTTGCTTCCCCTATTTTTGAAAACAGACACACAAGTGGAGAAGAAACTGAACAGAAATTATGGGGGGAAAATACTGCTGTGGTTGATGTTTTGGAACACTGGATGGTTGGTCAGTTACAAATGGATACTTGGCTGGCAAGTTGACCATGACACTTGTTGCTTGGACCCTGGTTCAAGGGATGTAGTATGGTTGGGTCCTTTCTCTTTATACAGAGCAGGGTTGTGGCCATCTCATCTCACTGTACTGATGCAGTGCATTTGATGGAAAGCCAAGAGATGGAGCAATAGGACAGGACTAAATAATGGGGCAAAAAGTAACAAGAGGAACGGGAGACAGAACAGGATCTTACCTAATTGCCTACAACACAGAAGCATGTATCTCCACTGATGGGCTGAAGACAAGACGTCATGACATGATTTTCAGGACTCACAGGTGAAAAATAAAGTTCCTTAAACAAGAGCAAGGCCTGATGGCCTTCCTCTCAGGAAGAAAATCCTACAGTCTGGTCTGATCCCTCTGTCTTGTGGTTGAAGAAGATGAGATGGGACAAGATGAGAGCTTGATTTTTCAAAGTCTCTTTTTAAGAACTCCAATAAGGGGAAAAGAGAGGGTGACATAGTTCATCCCCTCGTTATTTTGTCCACCAGTTAGGCTTACAAACCAATACACCAATTTTGGTTCATTAACTTCCAGTTCAACATTTTCTGTTTTTATCAAGCATAATTGACATAGTTCTTCTACCACATCAGTAGGCCATTTTTGTTTAGACTAATTTAGTCTGTTTTTCCTTTCACCTGTTTATAACATTCATTATTAAAAACAACTTGACCTCTTTACCAACATTCATTAATATAGGTTATTGTAATAAATTATGAACTTTCACATACTTTTTACAGTTGAGCTCACTATTAGGGCAAACTTTTAGGCCCAATTATTGCAACAAATTCAGTGAGATGAAGGTAGAACAAAGAGGTGGATACAGCAGCAATTTCTTTCCATAACATAGGAGGTGAGAGAGCTATTACAGGCCAGAGGCTGCAGTAATGGCTACAGTGAAGTCCCACAACTAGGGCACGGTGGCACCCTGTGGAAGTCCTCACTCTAGCCTATTAAGTATATGCACTGGGATTAAGTTTCAGTCTTACAAGGCTGATTTCCTGAGACTAATAGCTCTTGGGGAAAAGTATTGTACTGAATTTTTTCTGCGTGCGTGTTGTGTATTGTTTCTCATTTCATACAAATAGCTCTAAGGTGCTCTAAGGTACTCTAGAATGGACACGGTTGTTAAATGCTTAGACTTCTTTACTGATAACTTGCATCTTAAGCAAGATTTCAGAAATCAATCTGGTACCAAAATTTGAAAAACACTACCAGCACAACTTGAAATGCTTGCTAAGAATTGTTATCTATAGGCCTTGGTTTTACAGTCCATTCACAGGCAAAACCACTAAACTCAACAGAAGTTTTGTCTGAGTAAAAACTGCAGAATCAGGATCTTTATGTATTCTGTGTTAAAAACACAGTAAAATAATTTCTAAACAGACATTTGAAAATAAATTGAAAAGAACTTAAGAAATCTTCATTTCATTATTGGGACTGAAGTTTGGACAAATTTTTTTTTTCCCCTTTTAAACACAACATTGGACACCGCTTCCCGCTTAACACACACACACACAATGAATGAATCAATGCATTATTGTTAGAATAATTTTGTTAAAATAGCAAATCTAAAAGCTGCTTTTGGTCGTTTCACCTCCCACATCCAATGAAATCTATTATTTAAAAAGAAAACACATTAACTAGCATATGTAGTTTATTTTTAAAATGACTCCTCCAGATAACATTTTGCAATACAAATATAGAACACTACAGACTAAATATAAAAATCTACTCAAAACAGTTGCACTGGGTGCTAACTGCTTAGTTACAAAAGCAAATACAACTCAATGTTAGGTTTTTCACACAAAAAAGCAAACAAAAAATCCACAGTCATAGAAGACTTCAGTTTTGGAGACTGATAAGCCATTACATTTATCAAAAGAACTCCCTATTTTAATTTTAAAAAAAGGAAGTAAAATCTAATAAAAAATATTGGAAAGACTTCCTGTTGAGAACTAAATAATATGTCTGAAGTGCTTTGAGATCTTTGAATGAAAAGACACAATGTAGGATTTGCAAAACCATATAGCATTGGCTTAATTCACTTTGCTAAATCAATAGGAGTTTTACCACTGACTTCAGTGGGAACAGATTTGGACAAATGTTTAAGCATTTTTGAAAAAAAATAAATCACACACTACAAGAGCTTAGCGCTATTAATAAACCAGTGACATATAGGAAAATCACTCCTACAACTTCCTACAATGCAGGAATTGCAGGGGGAAAAGATTGTAGTTTACTTGTTTTGTAACTCCTAGCAGATATTTTTAGGACATCTAAATGAGCTTTGGAGTGGGCCATTCAAGTATTTTTCCTTACTTGTGACACTGAAAATTGACAATGTGTCTTCTCTGAAGAGAAGGTCACAATTACAAAATAGTGTGTATACTGAGTTCATACTATAATTGAGGTCGAATACTCATTCGTTTAAAACTGAAAATGGAAATTGTTCAAGCACTTAAGATTAAGAACATTTTCTCCTATTTTTGTATATTAACAATTACCTGAACATGGGACACACCAGGTAGCCAAATATAATCAATAGTTTAAATGTCATCACCATCTTGACCATATTATTGATCTCTCTTCATCAGTAATAGTTTAAACTATCAGTTAGTCTATATATAAATCCAGTGGAACAAAGAAATAATGCAAGTCATCATGCACAGCTTGCATGTCATACAGAACTAAACATGAATTTACTCTTTTCTTGAGAAGGACTAATGCAGAATTACTATACTGCTATGCTCAAATATCTACATGTATCATCAGGAGCCTGTCATATATTACTATATTCAGACAATTATCTTTGATACTTGGTAACAATGTATTGTTATTAGACATTTAAATGGTAAAGTTGAGCTAAAGAAGTTAATGTATGCTTAGTATTCAGTGGTTAACAGCAACTGCTAGTTAGGGGCTGTGGTTACTGCAACACCATTTTAATTAAATTTATTGTTAAGGCTGTATGTCAAAATGAAAGCTATACTTTTTATTTAAAAAAAGAAACCAATTATCTTATCTAGCAACTTGAACATGATGAACGGCTACTCTGCTTTTACGTAAAGAAAATAATGAACTATCGTTTGCAAAACAAACAAAAAACCCACCAAAAACCCATAGCCATTAACAATATTCAAGGAATAATCAAAATACATCCAGACACTATATTGGGTATATGATTGGAAAGCAGCGAAAACCCTGAAAAACTGGTATTTCAGGGTCTTAGTGTCCTTCCACTGTATGGCAGCTGCCATATTTTTTGTACTGAATCCTGCCCCTAAAAAGATTTTTTTAAACAATAAAAAGATTGATACAGCCCCTTTAATAAATCACATTTATCACAGAACAGGGCTTGTAATGTGTTGCTGCAACAAAAGAACTGAAACGTTATCAGATCACAGGCAGCTCCACTTCTGCTGCATATCTCCACTATACCTCAAGAGACCAAGTGTCCAAAGAAAGCAGCTGTCATAGGCGCTGAATGCTATCAGATCTGCCTCTTCTTTTTAGGATGCAGTATGTGCATCTGCAAAACTGGAGGTGACAATGCTGCCTTATCATCTCAGAACTTTTAAAAGGTTAATGAATTCTGGCAGAAAATAATACCAATGTTATAAAAAAAACTAAATTCTGATTCCAGTCACACCAGGAAAAACAAATTATACTGCTAGGAATGGTTAAAAACTTGAATGATAAAAGTACTACTAACTTTAAAAATTACAGTTAATACATTTGCTAGAACAGTATACTGCAGAATAGTATCTATGATAACTAATGACAGATTAAGAACACTGAATTCAAAATATATTCTACCTCATTTCCTCTATCGACCATTGTGTAATTATTTAGAGACAGAAAAGAAGCATTTGTTACCATTGGAACATGATGAAATTTGTTTTCAAGCTCAAGTTAATCTGCCAGTTACCCTTTTTCCTCCCTTTTCCTTGAGAACATATTGCCATATTCCGGTTTATTGTGTAAGCTTTTCCTTGCACTATGGCAAAAGTGAATCACAAGCTTGAATTCTGAAACATTTACAAATGTAGCTAAGCGTTCTTTTCAGATACCACATCAGTTATTTCCATGATGAATGGACATCAGCAAGACTGAAGAAGGAAGATCAGACTGCACAGACGAAGGAGTGTAAATCCTGTGTCAACTGCTATTTAGTATATCAAAGATAAGACACGACTTTAATAGTTTGCACTGTAACTCTCATCACTGGATAAAAAAGAACTTGTGCACTCAATACCCCAAACTCCCCATACCCTTTAGGTATCCTACCCCAAACTGAAATGCATGAAAATGATTCCTTTACTGACTTTATTTCACATGGTGAATCTGACTAGCTGAGAATAATAAAAACTGGGGTATCATATGATGTAATGTAGCCCCATCACAAGTGGGTTCTGTAATGTCATGCTTAATAAGTGATTTTAAAAAATTGAAACAAGCTAAATATCTGGCTTAAATCCACACAAGGAAGGAAATTCACTGTTAAGAATCAAGGCACTATTAGCTACTCAAAATAGGACTGTCTCCTTAACATTTCCTGACTGACAGTGTCTCATTGGCTTTAAAGAAACAAACACTGTACTAAATTTTGCTCAGCAAAGCAGCCTGACAGTTTAAGAGGAAACACGAACAGTTCAACATAGTTGTGCCTAATATTCTTGATGGTGTTGCATGAGTGTAAGCATGAGGTTACAAAGAGCTGTTTTCAGTCCCTGAGTCCTAGGCCTGTTCCATATCAGTCCATCTTCAGTACAGTTTAGTGCAGCCTGTGCATGCTCAGCACACCTGAAATTCCAGCTTGAAAACTGAGTACCCCAAAAGTGAGGCACCCATAATCACTAGCCACTTGGGAAAGTACAGATTGTAACTAAAAAAAAATCTAACAGAGAGGTTACACTTTTACTTGACTATGCACTTTCTAGTGTCAATTCAGGTCAGAGCAGCAATACTGAAATACATGAGGTGAATCTACTCCCATACTGTTTCTGACTTGACTGAAATCTATGACTAATTACATCACACCCAGTGCCTGAAAGCCTCCTGTCAATCTCACCCACCCACTCATTCCACAGGAGAAGAGAAGAGAGACCAGATAACAGCAATGCCTGTAATCTATCATGTTTTACACTCAGTTTTTATTAAGAATATTTTCTATTTTGTGCTTTTAGGGCACATTTGTAAATTCTCTATGACCTCATCAGCAGCCTTACAAAAACACTGAAAAGACAGTGTTATGTCAGCAAATTATGGGCCAAGACTTACACAAAATTGTCAGGAACATGACAATTATTAAATGCTACAGGAAGTTACTCCATACAAGAGAATTTCTTTTATAATGTGATTTACAAATACAGTACAGACACAAAGGTTGGAGGAAGGGGAGGATACAAAGAACTTTCACTTTCCTTTTGTGCCTGGACAGGGGCAAGGCACAATTGTTGTCCTCCCTGTGCTTTCCTCAAACACAGCAGGAACTTGTTTACCCCCTCCCCTGCCCCCCCTTAAGAGTCAGCAATTCAGTATGGTGCAGCAGGTACACCTCTTAGAGATGCCAATCACATTCACATTTGCCTGTACCTTAATGGCACCATCTAGTCCTCAGTAAATTCAGAGGCTGAATCATACTTCCTAACAGAGTCACACACTCAAAACTGCAAATATTCGGTTTAATTTTTGGAAATCAGAAGATAATCTTTTCTTACGTATATAATGCCATATTTTTAATCCTAAATTTGTATAGCTTTAGTTCTAAAAATGAATTGGTGGTTAAAAAAAAACACCTCTCTTCTCAAGTTTCAAGTTGAGACTGGACAACAGAGGATGGATCACTTTATGACTGCCTGTTTTGTTCATTTCCTCTGAAGCACCTAGCAAAGGCCACTGTTGGAAAACAAGCTAGGTGGACCATTGTTCTGACACCCTATGGCTCTTCTTATTTTCTTATGTTTTCTTGACTCACATATTGCATGGTGTTTCCTTAAGTTAATTTTTTTCCCTATTGCACATTCATCATGCAGGCTGGGCACATTTATAGTTCTATTTTGCTTCCACAGTGACACAGAGATCTTATTCTTAATGTTACCTTTGTGTTTCATCAGCTCTGTTGGTTCCCATGCTTGCAAGTGTTTGAATTTCTCCTTGGCTTGGTGGTGTGATTTATCACAATTTTTAAGAAGTCCCATCTTCACTGTAAGTATAATGGAGATATTCAGGCTTTCATCAAAGGGCAAGCTGGGTAACCCAACAGCAATGAACTCAAAGAAGATTGTTTACCTGAGCTCACTTGAAGGCAGAATAGTTTGCCTAACTCTGCCAGGTACCAAACAGTTTATTAACAGAATTAACAAGGTCAACCTGACTATTATTTCTTCATGTAAAGTTAAAGTTAGAACTTGACCAATTTTAGCTACTGTTTAATATATTAGGAGACAGTAAATCCTTTGAATTAATGAAAAACACTAATCAGTTAGTATGTAAATCTTACATGTCTGTTAAAACACTGAATTTGCAGCTGAAATAGATATGTGGTGATATTAAGAAGACTACCTTGGACAGCAACTTTAAACTCTGTGCTACAACACTTGGAAGTTTGCCGATAATGAGATAATTCTAAATGTTACTCTCATACGCTGGGCAACATCTTTACATTTAGCAAATTTGGTTTAAGAATCTGCATGATATGATGGCTTAACTCAAGATTACTAAATATTGCTTTGGGCCAGATGTTCCATTCCAGCTCTGCTGGTAGATAAGAACGAACAGAGGCAGGTGTTACTGGAGCAGGAGCTAAGAAAAACGGGGAGAGGGGAAGAAGAGTAGCATATCTGCAGTCTTCTCCCACTAGTCTCGCAGCTCTTAAAGCCCTTTCAAGCAAAATCCTGAAGGTCTGAATTCTGTGGGTGGGTGGGAGGAGAATGCTAAGAATTTAAGGAGCTAATGCTGGGGAGCCATCTTAACTACATGGAAGTTAATATTGCTTCAAACAGCATTGATTCCCTCTGTGAACATTCACTCTCTTTCAGAGAGAGGGATTGCAGAGCTGCACTGTGCTAGGCACTGTACAAACCTCTAACAAAGAGATTGTTTCTGCATGAGAGAGCTTACAATCTAAGCATGAGATAAGAGATAACAAGAGATACAAACAGATGGAGGAACAAAAGGAAACAATGAGACAATACTGGTCAGCATGATAATTAGCAGACATGGCACACCAGCTGCCTAATAATGGTCAGGTTTTCATATGTATTTTGACGGAGGAGAGCTTTAAAGGAGGTGCATTAGAGGTTGTTTACAGAGGGTATGTCTACACTACAATTAAGGGACTGCAGCCAGACCCAAAACCTCTACACCGCAATTAAACAGCTCCTTAGACCGAGCTTTGGAAGCCCAAGTCAGCTGGCACAGACCAGTCGTAAGTGTCTAACTGCAATGTAGCTATATGCAGAGTTTCTCTTCTATATACGTGAGATGACATGAGAGAAAGCCCTAACGTGCTTGTCCAAAAGTTTAATACATGGGTGACGAATACTAGCATCAGTGATGGAGCAGATTTGGGAGTCATATAAATAGATGTGGATAAGGAGAATAAGAGATAAGGCAAAGATAGGCATGAAGGACCTTAAAAGAGAAGACAAGCTATTGGTGTTTGATGAGGTTGAGAAGGGGGAAATCAGTGGAGGGATTCAATATGATTGAAGTGAGGAGCAAGGAAAATGATCTTTGAAGCAGTGTTTTTAATGACTCTAAGTAGAGTAAGGATTTGTCAACATTGAAAAGGAGATGGTTCCAGTAGTTAAGATGTGAGTGGGTGAAGGACAGAGTGAGAGTTTTAGCTGTGTGGATCTAGAAGAAAGGCTGGATATTAGAGTTATTCAGGAAAAAAGAGACAAGATTTAGACACTGCCTGGGAGTGAGAAACTAGAGAGAGGGACATATTGAAAAAGATCCTTATGTTACAAGCCAGAGTAACAGGGATAATGGTGGTATTGTCCATAGTGATTGAGAACGAAGTGGGGTGGGGGACAAAAAGATGGCTTGGAGCATTAGAGGAGGGTAAGAGCTCCATTTTGGCTATGTTGAGTTTAAGCTGAGGACTGGACATCCATCCAGGACTGGACGTCAGGCAATCCAAGATTTTAGTACATGCAGAGACAGATCCAGAATGGGGAAGTAGATCTGAGTCATAAGCATAGAGATAACAGTTGAACTTGTGTTTGAAAATGAGATTGCCCAGAGACAAGGTATAGAGGAAGACGTGCACAGGGCCAAAGGTAGAGCCTTGATAAACCCCTACAGAAAGCTGGGTGTGGGAGAATGAGAAGGCTGAAGGAGTAACTAGAGAGGAAGAAGACCCAGTAGAGTGCTGAGTCATGAAGACCCAGGGAAGACAAGATTTCAAGAAGAGAATGGTCAGTGGTGCTAAAAGAAGTCAACAGTTCAAGAGGATGGAGTACTGGTTCTAACTTTTTCTTCTATAGCGTAATTTTTCATGAGCAAACCAATCAACACACCCACACTGATGTCACATTATTAACATAGTCATTGAAATTTCTTCTTATACTTCATTCTATGAAAGGGTAATTATAGACTTCAGCAACTCCCTAAAACTACAAAGCTATGTTAACTATGTGAATCGAGGTGCAAAAAAACCACCAAGAGTGAACATGATGTGGAAAACTTCCATCAATCCCCCACCCCAAGCCCTAAGGTGAGGCTGCTTTACTGTCCTGTGCAATAGAAGAGCCCATGAGGCACCTGACTCAGCACCTGACAGCTCTACATTCACCCCCTCAGATTATTCGTACACAAGGTGGAATAAATAAGTGATGGCTCAGGGCACTGCTGATTAAAATACGAGCATACAATTTTAAAAAAAGTGATTTTTCAGTGTATATTTTTGCATATTTTGGTACCATAATATAGGCGACCAGAACATGGTTTTATGTTAGTGGACATCAGACACCAAACTTCAAAGAAAACAACAGCCAGGCTTTAGAGACTGAACTGGCTTTGTTGAGTGAATAGTGAATGTGAGGTTATGATGAAGTTATGTTGCAAAAAAGTAGTACTTTTGTACATTTGTGTACTTGTATCTATTCAGCAATTAAGACCAGAAGGGACCATTGTGATAATTTAATTTGACCTCCTATATAACACAAACCAAAGGACTTCCAAGAATTAATTCCTTTTAGAACTAAAGCATCTCTTTTAGAAAAAAGTCCAATCATGATTTGAGTTTCCAGTGATGGAGAATCCACCAGATCAGATGCCCAACTGATGTAAGTCAGCATAGCTCCATTGACTTTCATTAATGCCAATTTACATCAGCTGAGGATCTAAGTTTTAATGTAGTGGGATGAGCATTCCATTCCACTTTTCTTGGATTTTCTGAAAACCAGTTTACAATGAATTTGTGAGAAAATGCTCATGTACGAAAAGATTTGCAGACACATACAGCCCTTGAGCCTTAAAATTCCACTTCTCCTATTGGGGATTTCCTGACCTGCAGGGTGAATTCTGTTGAACAACATTAAATTCCAGTAGCAAAAGATATTGCTCTCCTGTAGAACAGATGGAAAGTTACAACACGGCTGTAGTACATTAAAGCATATCCACTGTACACTCAAGTCTCTTATTTAGTTTCTGTGTATCTGATGCAAGTCTTTCCTAAAAGGAAAGTGTTATCCCAGTTTATTTTCTGGGTGTGCTCTTTGCCTTCCCATCCCCCAGAAGGAAAGTCAGTAATAATAATAATATAACAATTAGAATATTGAAATAAGTCTTTGGTCAGATATTCTTTATTTTCATCTTACTCTAGAGAATAGTAACTGCCTGAGAAATATATCTGATTGTCCAACAGACTTGTTAGGGATGCCTTGACTTTAAGGCAAGAAGATGTGAACCCTATCCAAGCTTGTTAATTAATAGCCTCCCCAGATAAATTCCTTCTTACTGATGTGCCTGATTTCTAAATCTCTCTGCTTCAAGGCAACAGATGGCTTAAGTTCTTCCAAAATTAAAAAAGTCCAGAACTCATTATGCTTCAATAGCCTAAATTTAATCAGTTACCATCAGTTACTATGTTACCATCATAAACTACCAATGAGGTTTTTTTAAAGTATCAAAACAGCAGTGGATAGATGAATGTTTCATTGTTACAATTATCTGGTTCATTGTGATTTTAAAGGGCTATTTGTAGGTTCCTGGAAAAATGATTTTCAAGTACATTCTGACTCACATGAGAAAAATATTCTATAAGCATACCAACCAAAATCTGACAAAGGATCTGAAACCATTAAGTAAAAAAAAAAAAAAAAATCAGTCACTCTCCTCTTCAAAACCCTTACACATTCTTTGCCTTTAAAGGAAATAAATACATACTCCCACATTTTCAGCTCCAATATCCGTAGCTGTTTCCCTTCATAACTCCTCTCACTAGGCTTTTGAAAGGCTCTTTTCCTTTGCAGAAACAGAGTCTGATTTTTGTACTGCCATTCGTGCAGTGGGTGACCTGCTCAGAGCACACCATGGATGGTATCACCTGTACAGCAGAAGCTTTTAACAATTCATCACTTCATTTCCTTATACCTCGATTACAACATGATGTAATGCTCATGGTAGTGTCAGTCAGTCTTTCCACTGACTTCATCAAGAAATGCATCAGGTCCTCTGGTCCTAATCGTGCCAAAAGATCCACCGAAGGGCTGCATGGAGATTTCTTTGTATGATCAGGATAACTTTCACAGTGGCTTAGGATTTGGCCATAACTGGATTGGAAAGTGTACAAATTATACTGTATTTCAAATTGTAGGAAAACTTGTGACTTTTTCCATATCCAATTATACTGATCTGTAAAATCATAAAACCTAAATTCTGTATCATGTAACATAGCACACACCCAACTTTAGGTGTAAACAAAATATGGCTTAGTTATCTTGATTTTTGGCATAACGCTGATATCAATTGTATTGATTTTTATTGAAAAATTAATTTTGAATTTATTACACAATATTCATGGACAGAATATAATTTTAAAGTAATGTATTACTGTGAAAGGGATTACTCACTACTCATTCAGGGCATCACCCAGTGGTCAGGCAGTGTGTTGCAGGTCCTCTTCTTTCCCGGTGCCTTCGTTGACAGCTGCTCTGGTCTTGTGATGGTCTGTCCCTTCCAGGACTCAGCCCTCTGGCCAGGTGACATGTTTTATATCCTCCCTTTTGTAGTATGTAAAGAGTCTAGCAATGATAGCCTCTGACGTATGCAAGAGTCTCCAAGTTTCCTCTGGTTGAGGTTGCGACCCTTCAGTCCTCAGGTCCTTCTCTCCCTGTATCAGGGGGTCAGCTTTTGCCTTTGGCACCCTCTAAGCGTTTGTTGGGGAACCTGGGCCCACCCTCTCCACCAGGTTTCAATCCAGATCGCAGTGTAAGCGGCTAAGTCCTGCACCACCAAAATGTTATACTACTGCCTCACCAGTCCACTTCACACCAGACTCTTCTTTCACCATAGCTAAAGGAAAGACATTGAATAACTAGAAATCAATGGAAATCTCAGGCCTTCTAAGAATCCCAAGTCTCTTCCATGTGGGTTTAGCCACATTGCTACAGTCAGGCCTCAGGCAGCAGGAACTCCTTCTCAGGAGCTCAGAGTGTAGGTCAGTTCACCTCCACTATCTGCTGCCCTACTGAGCTTGCCTACTCTCCTTTTGAGATCCTCCTCCAAGCCATGAATGTTTTGAAGGTGTGGCAAGGTCAGTCTGCCTGGGTGCAGAGTAGTTGCTTTCCCCTTTCATTACTAGTGCATTATTTGTATACCCCATCCTAATAACTTTTAAAAAAGGAGATTCACTCCAAAGACAACTTTTTTCTTCATTCTTTCCTTTCTAGAACAAGGAATATCTTATCTGTATGCTAATTTTCCATATGACGCAGATTTCCACTATTTGAAATTATAAGTAATGGACTTGAGAGTTTCATTAATTGACAACATTCAGCCTTTTTGAACGTATGTTACTTTTTCCTGGTTCTTCCCAAAATGAGATGCAGCAGAGAACTCATCAACATTCGTGTTACTGTTACTCTCAATATAAGTTCTGCTTTTCAGGGGGTAGGTGGAGGAGGAAAGTGTTACTCAACTGTAGACTTAAAATTGGCCAACTAACTGAAAACAGAAAGAGTGGGGCAAAAATCACTCTAACGTTAGACCTTGTATTTCAGCTCTCTGTGGAACATATTGTATATAAAGCCTAAAACACACTCACCAGGTTAATTACTTTATGCTCTTCTAATTTAGTTACAGCAGTATTTTTCAAGTTTAAAATTTGCAGGTCTTTAATATGAACTAGCTCCTTCTGAGCTTTCACAAGAAAAAAGTGTAAGACTTTGGGGGTTGAAATTCAGCTAAAAGTTTACTTTTCCTAGGTTTCTGTTTCACAGAACTTGTGATAGTCTGTATTAAGAATCTGCAACACAATTTCACATTATTTTATAACCTGTGGCTTGTGTAAGGCCTTGTCTACACTACGAAATTAGGTCAAATTTATAGAAGTCGGTTTTGTAGAAAAACGTTTTTATACAGTCGATTGTGTGTCCCTCCACACAAATGCTCTAAGTGCATGTAGTCGGTGGAGTGTGTCCACAGTACCGAGGCAACCGTCAACTTCCGGGGTGTTGCACTGTGGGTAGCTATCCCACAGTTCCTGCAATCTCCGCTGCCCATTTGAATTCTGGGTAGAAATACTAGTGCCTGATGGGGCTAAAACATTGTCGCGGGTGGTTGTGGGTACATATTGTCAGGCCCCCCCTTCCCTCCCTCCCTCCATGAAAGCAAGGGCAGACAATCGTTTTGCGCCTTTTTTCTTGAGTTACCTGAGCAGACGCCATACCACGGCAAGCATGGAGCCCGCTCAGCTAACCATCATTGTATGTCTCCTGGGTGCTGGCAGACACGGTATTGCATTGCTACACAGCAACAGTTTATTGCCTTTTGGCAGCAGACAGTGCAGTATGACTGGTAGCCGTCGTCGACGTAGTCCTGGGTGCTCTTTTAACCGACCTCGATGAGGCCAGGGGTGCCTGGGCAAACATGGGAGTGACTCAGCCAGGTCATTTCCCTTTTAAAGTTTCGTTTCATGGTGATTCAGTCCTACCGGCAGTGCACTGTCTTTTAATCTGCAGCCAGCAGAAGCCGATGGCCAGCAGTCATACTGCACCGTCTTCTGCCGAGCACCAAGGAGATGACGATGGCTAGCGGTCGTACTGCACAGTCTGCTGCCAGCAAGATGTATAAAGATAGATGAAGTGCATCAAAACAAGAAATAGACCAGGTTTGTTTTGTATTCATTTTCTCCTCCCTCCCTCCGTGAAATCAACGGCCTGCTAAACCCACTTTTGAGTTCTATCCTGGAGAGGGCCATTCTGTTTCTCGCAAAGCCACTCCCTTTGTTGATTTTAATTCCCTGTAAGCCAACCCTGTAAGCCATGTCGTCAGTCGCCCCTCCCTCCGTCAGAGCAACGGCAGACAATCGTTCCGCACCTTTTTTCTGTGCAGACGCCATACCACGGCAAGCATGGAGCCCGCTCAGATCACTTTGGCAATTAGGAGCTCATTAAACACCACACGCATTATCCAGCAGTATATGCAGCACCAGAACCTGGCAAAGCAAAACCGGGCGAGTAGGCAATGTCAGAGCGGTGACGAGAGTGATGAGGACATGGACACAGACCTTCCTCAAAGCATGGGCCCTGGCAATGTGGGCATCCTGGTGCTAATGGGGCAGGTTCATGCGGTGGAACACTGATTCTGGGCTTGGGAAACAAGCACAGACTGGTGGGACCACATAGTGTTGCAGGTCTGGGAGGACTCCCAGTGGCTGAGAAACTTTTGCATGCGTAAGGGCACTTTCATGGAACTTTGTGACTTGCTTTCCCCTGCCCTGAGGCGCAAGAATACCAAGATAAGAGCAGCTCTCACAGTTGAGAAGCGAGTGGCAACAGCCCTGTGGAAGCATGAAATGCCAGACAGCTACCGGTCAGTCAGGAATCAGTTTGGAGTGGGCAAATCTACTGTGGGGGCTGCTGTGATGCAAGTAGGCAACACAATCAAAGATCTGCTGATATCAAGGGTAGTGACCCTGGGAAATGTGCACGTCATAGTGGATGGCTTTGCTGCAATGGGATTCCCTAACTGTGGTGGGGTCATAGACGAAACCCATATCCCTATCTTGGCACCGGAGCACCAAGCCGGCGAGTACATAAACCGCAAGGGGTACTTTTCAATAGTGCTGCAAGCACTGGTGGATCACAAGGGACGTTTCACCAACATCAGCGTGGGATGGCCAGGAAAGGTACATGACACTCGCATCTTCAGGAACTCTGGTCTGTTTCAAAAGCTGCAGGAAAGGACTTTCTTCCCAGACCAGAAAATAACCGTTGGGGATGTTGAAATGCCTATAGTTATCCTTGAGGACCCAGCCTACCCCTTAATGCCATGGCTCATGAAGCCATACACAGGCAGCCTGGACAGTGGTCAGGAGCTGTTCAACTACAGGCTGAGCAAGTGCAGAATGGTGGAGAATGTGCATTTGGATGTTTAAAAGCGCACTGGTGCAGTTTACTGACTCAGTCAGACCTCAGCAAAACCAATATTCCCACTGTTATTACTGCTTGCTGTGCGCTCCACAATATCTGTGAGAGTAAGGGGGAGACGTTTATGGCGGGGTGGGAGGTTGAGGCAAATCGCCTGGCCGCTGGTTATGCACAGCCAGACACCAGGTCAGTTAGAAGAGCACAGGAGGGCGCGGTGCACATCAGAGAAGCTTTGAAAACCAGTTTCATGACTGGCCAGGCAACGGTGTGAAAGTTCTGTTTGTTTCTCCTTGATGAAACCCCCTGGCCCGTGGTTCACTCTACTTCCCTGTAAGCTAACCACCCTCCCCCGCTCCCTTTGATCACCGCTTGCAGAGGCAATAAAGTCATTGTTGCTTCACATTCATGCATTCTTTATTAATTCATCACACAAATAGGGGGATAACTATGAAGGTAGCCCAGAGGGGTGGTGGAGGAGAGAAGCACCAGGAGGGGTAGTGGAGGAGGGAAGGAAAGGCCACACAGCACTTTAAAACTTAAAAACTTTAAAAAATTAAAACTTATTGAATGCCAGCTTTCTGTTGGTTGGGCAATCCTCCGGGATGGAGTGGCTGGGTGGCCGGAGGCCCCCCCAACGCATTCTTGGGCATCTGGGTGAGGAGGCTATGGAACTGGGGGAGGAGGGCGGTAGGTTACACAGGGGCTGTAGCGGCGGTCTGTGCTCCAGCTGCCTTTCCTGCAGCTCAACCATATGCTGGAGCATATTAGTTTGATCCTCCAGCAGCCTCAGCATTGAATCCTGCCTCCTCTCATCACGCTGCCGCCACCTTTCAGCTTCAGCCCTCTCTTCAGCCCGCCACTTACTCTCTTCAGCCCGACACCTCTCCTCTCGGTCATTTTGTGCTTTCCTGCACTCTGACATTGTCTGCCTCCATGCATTCGTCTGTGCTCTGTCAGTGTGGGAGGACAGCATGAGGACATTTCATCGCAAGTGCGTTTTTTTCGTCTTCTAATCTTTGCTAGCCTCTGGGAAGGAGAAGGTCCTGTGATCCTTGAAACACATGCAGCTGGTGGAGAAAAAAAAGGGACAGTGGTATTTAAAAAGACACATTTTATAGCACAATGGGTACACTCTTTCACAGTAAACCTTGCTGTTAACATTACATACATAGCACATGTGCTTTCCTTCCAAGGTCGCATTTTGCCTCCCCCACCACGTGGCTGGCCCCTCATCCCTCCCCTCTTCCTGTGGCTAACAGCGGGGAACATTTCTGTTCAGCTACAGGCAAACAGCCCAGCAGGAACGACCACCTCTGAATGTCCCCTTAAGAAAAGCACCCTATTTCAACCAGGTGACCATGAATGATATCACTCTCCTGAGGATAACACAGAGAGATAAAGAATGGATGTTGTTTGAATGCCAGCAAACATACACGGCAATGCTTTGTTCTACAAGGATTCCCGAGTACGTGCTACTGGCTTGGAGTGGTAAAGTGTCCTACTGTGGTGGACGGAATAAGGCTGTCCTCCCCAGAAACCTTTTGCAAAGGCTTTGGGAGTACATCCAGGAGAGCTGCGAATGCCAGGGCAAATTAATCATTAAACATGCTTGCTTTTAAACCATGTATAGTATTTTAAATGTACACTCACCAGAGGTCCCTTCTCCGCCTGGAGTGTCCGTGAGGCAGCCTTGGGTGGGTTCGGGGGGTACTGGCTCCAGGTCCAGGGTGAGAAACAGTTCCTGGCCGTCGGGAAAACCGGTTCCTCCGCTTGCTTGCTCTGAGCTATCTACAACCTCATCATCATCATCATCTTCCTCGTCCCGAAAACCTGCTTTCATGTTGCCTCCATCTCCATTGAAGGAGTCAAACAACATGGCTGGGGTAGTGGTGGCTGAACCCCCTAAAATGGCATGCAGCTCATCATAGAAGCGGCATGTTTGGGGCTCTGACCCGGAGCGGCCGTTTGCCTCTCTGGTTTTCTGGTAGGCTTGCCTCAGCTCCTTAAGTTTCACGCAGCACTGCTTCGGGTCCCTGTTATAGCCTCTGTCCTTCATGCCCTGGGAGATTTTGACAAATGTTTTGGCATTTCAAAAACTGGAACAGACTTCTGATAGCATGGATTCCCCTCCCCATACAGCGATCAGATCCCGTACCTCCTGTTCGGTCCATGCTGGAGCTCTTTTGCGATTCTGGGACTCCATCATGGTCACCTCTGCTGATGAGCTCTGCACTCACCTGCAGCTTGCCACGCTGGCCAGACAGGAAATTGAAATTCAAAAGTTTGTGGGCCTTTTCCTGTCTACATGGCCAGTGCATCTGAGTTGAGAGTGCTGTCCAGAGTGGTCACAATGGAGCACTCTGGGATAGCTCCCGGAGGCCAATACCGTCAAATTGTGTCCACAGTACCCCAAATTCGACCTGGCAAGGCCGATTTCAGCACTAATCCCATTGTCAGGGGTGGAGTAAGGACATCGATTTTAAGAGCCCTTTAAGTTGAAAAAAAGGGCTTTGTCGTGTGGACGGGTGCAGGGTTAAATCGATTTAACACTGCTAAATTCGACCTCAACTCCTAGTGTAGACCAAGGCTAAAGAATGTAGTTTTTAAACTTCTGAAATAGTCACCGTAATACTCACAAGAGGATGAGACAATAGGAATGTCAGGCCAAACATTTAGCTTGCATTCTGAGTTATCTCTCAAAAATACAGCAAGAGCTACAGCTTTATTTAAATTGTCGATTTTGTCCCTAGCAAACACTATAGTAGTTCTTTAAATAAAATTGCAGCATGTGGCATAAAATGAGTGTGTGAATATTATTTCAAACACTGTACAGGCCTTCTAGGGGGAGGAGTCAAGATTATCTGAGGCAGCTTTCCAATGCAGGAGCTCCCAAAGCAAAATTTAAAATAGGTTAAGTAGATCTGAAAAGGTTTTTTTGGTTAGCAAAAGACTAATTTAGTCAGAATTTTCCTTTGTGTTATTAGATTGTAGAAAGAAGCCAGGGTAATCAGAGGAATAGCTGAAGTCCTCTCTAAAAATATTTTCATTACCGCACTAGTAATGAAGCTAGTTGGTTTGGGTTATTCCCAGAAGTTTCTGTAAGCAGTACTTCTAATCTAGACTGATGTCCCAGAGAGTGTCAGTCATCATATCCTATAGGAGGTACATATATCCAAGAAGGAAATAAAATACTGTGTGCCCCCGATAACCTTATAAGATCTCGCAAGTTAAGTAGGTTCAGGCTAGAGTAATAATTGGATATCAGACCTCCAAGGAAAGCCTAAGTACTGTAAACTGACATTGGTAGTCCAACAGGTTATGTCTTCCCTCTGAGTTATAACTAGTATTAGAGGTACTGTGCTGTCAGAAGTGAGATCTTACTTATGAGGTATAAAATTAAGAGGCTGACCACCTGTGATCATTAAAGATTACATGACACATTGTAGAATAGTAGTGGTATTAGTGCTGGTATCTTGACCAAACTGTTACCCTGTACTTCCACTTTTCCTATGTGTGATGGTCAGATTTCTTCTTGTCTCTCTCTTTTTTTTTTTTTTTTTTTTTTAAGTTTTATTGTGAGATTAAATAGCTGCCACTTTCCTCCATAAAAGAGGCTCCATTTCAGTAGTAGATGAAGCAATTCCTGTATACAGACAAGTACAGGGACCAGTCCTGCAGCCCTTCCTCATATGAGCAGTCACATTTATGTCAACGGGATAACTCACATTAGACAAACTTGCAAGAATGGGCTCACAGACCCCAATTCTGCAATTACTTAAACATGTAAGTAGTCCCACTGAAACTGATGGGACTACTCAAGTGCGAACTTACCTATGCGCATCAGTGTTTTCATGACCAGAGCCTATTTTGTAAAGTACTTCCATATCCTTTGACATACAAGGACCTACCATAAATAAATATATTTTGACTCAGAATCTACTGTTACATCAGGTATTTGGGGGCTACTCCTAAATCTACACAGAATACAAAATTTGAAGTTGTCACTTCAACTCTAAATAAGATTTAGAAATACTATATTAGATTACTACAACATCATATTTACTGCTACTGTTGTACGGACTCAAGCACTGACATGATTTGTTTCAACTCTAAAAAAAGTGTAATTCGCAGGATAACTTAGTACAGAGAGTGGACAGTTATCAGTTCCATTCTATTTCTTTTGTCAATATTTTAAAAACTTTTATGCCTGGACACTTAGTTTTCAGAGATAATTATTGCACACAAAACTAATTTAAGTATAACAAGAGTAGAGCAGATTATCATACTCATTTACCATTTATTTGAAAATACATTATTCTAGGATGATTCCTTCTGTGTCACATTTAATTGCCTTTAAAAATCCTGCCATTTGAATCTGTCTTCTGGAACATGCGTTTCATCATTAGTTTTTAGCCTTGTTACATCAATCACCACAACTGCTATAGAAGATTTCTGGGCTATGAAGTGATAATTTGTTCTAGTGGTATTAATGAGACAAGCAGTGGTCTTGAGGGAGGTGACAGCCCGTTGCTTTAAAGACAGAAGCAGAGTAAGGTGTTGTGATATACATGGTTTTAAGCATACTACTGGAGCCTTCAAACCATTATATAACTTTTTTTTATTAAAATGAAGATTAAGGGAGCTAGCCCAATGTCTTTAAATTTTTTGGGATACATTATATATATCTAACTATATTTAAGGAAAAGAATATTGTTATTCAATGTAAAGCTGCTGCAAAAGCTCAGAAAATATTTGCATAGCAGCAGTCGTGGTGTTTCTTGCTGACTTTTAAACAGAGTTGGTATATTTGCCACTTCTACTTCTAGTAATCCATACTATGTTATGTCTCCTATCACAATGTAAAATCAACTAGAAAAGTAGTATCAATGACAGGTAGTTCTGTACTTCTGGGAATGATGCTACAGAACCAGAAACAATTATTTGTTGGTGCTGTAATGTCATTCCCAGAATACTGCTTCAGGAAACAGTACATCTGGAAACAACAGATGGTCTGCGTTTAAATGGGAGGGAACAGAGTATTTTAATACCCACACATCTCTAATTCAGTTCTACAAGTTTGATTTCGATGTTTCTCAGATTACAGAGTGTTACAGAATATGTATGACAGGCTTTATCCACATTATTGTTACTACTAGCACTTCCAGCTAAAACCCTAATGTTGTACTATCTTTATCTGTAAACTCTGACTCAACCATATGTGCATTTCTAGAAGAGCAGACTTGGGTTTAAAAAACTAAAACCATATACCAACATTTTTTAAAAAGTCAAGTCAAATCATCTTCCTTACAGACCCAATATGCAGCATACACAGTCCCTTATGCACCACACACAGTCGAACTGCGCAAACTGAGTGCAAACGGCTACCATATCAGAATGGCAACATTTTATACCGACTTTGCAGAGGTGTAAAAGGCTATGGATGGATGGATGGATGGATGGAAAGTGGAGATTAAGGCCCAAATAGCTTTATCACTGGCTGCAATACTTCATAGAAAAAGCACTAAATTATATGCATATGTTCAGAAACTTTTCAAACCTATAATTTTAATATTTTATAAACACCTCCAATGTCTATTGGATGTTAATCAAGAGCTGCTCCCAGGCATTCCAGAGAATAATCCAAACCTCATAAAATTTACTCAGACACGTTTTGACTTCAGTGGGATCACTTGGGTAAGTAAAGTGAAGCGAATTTGGCCATGTGTGTAATTTCACTCTTGTGTAGATACGGGCTACAACAAATCTATTGTAACCTTTGCTTGCAGAACTAAAGCCTAAGGGCTAACTGATGGAGGTCCTAGGTATAAAGACACCAGCATCTACATTTACTTTTCAGATTCTATCTTCATGACAACCATTGATAGAAAGGTGACATGGTAAAGAAACTTCAGACTTAAGTTCTCCAAAGACACTTGGTTTCATTTTCTGCTCAATACAACATGCTCAAGGCTCCACAATATTTCAGCATGACACATCCTAGGTAGGACCTTATCACTAATATCACACTTGCAAGCTTTACAGATACTGCTTAATTACATGAATATGTTTGCAACAGTCATATTGCTCCAACAAAACAGAGCTAGTCTCTTGGCAACGTAAGACCAGGTAAGTTCAGCTATTCAAAATTTGGAATTTGGCTTCAGAATAATTGACTCTTCTGAGTTGGTGATAAAGAGGTCAGCATCTGTTTAAAGTAGAATCAACATCAGATACAGCATATGGATAAGATTCCAAATTCTCTTTTTTCCTGGTTAAAAGACACACCATTTAAATGAGGCTCAATGCAATATGACTGGCAATCTGAGCTCAAGGAGAGTCTTACAACTGGAACATGGAATATCAGTTAGGACTGAAGCGCATATGCAGAATTGAGTCAACAAGCTTGTAAAGATTCTGCCAATATACAATATGTCAGGCTTTGCTAATGGTTGTTAGTCCTTCACTTTCATAAATAATAAAGTATACGGAGTTAACCACCCCCACTTTTTTGTTGTTTTGCTTTAAAGATTGGCTATTTCATTAACACATTCATACAGCCACCGTATCTCTTTAATATACCTTCCTGAATACTCAGAGCTCTATTGTATCACCATTAAAAAAAAAATCATCAATTTCTGACTAAAATCTGAATGTACAACAAAATCCTTATTTTCTTACTTCTAATTTCTTTATAGCTAAATACTAGTAAAAGGGGTTTATTATAGTATCAGTCTGAGCAAAGGGTAATACTCTGACCTCTGGATCAGGAGGACATGCAATCAAATACATTGCCAAATCTAGGGTTTATGCACAATGAATTACGCAATGGGGGGATACAAAGGTGCTGCACTGTTAGAAATGTGCTATCCTTCAGAAGAGATGTTAAACTGGAATCAGTTCTGATTGTCTCCACTGGCTATCCAGATGGAAGTTAAAAATCCCATGGAATTATTTAAGAGGAAAAGGATAACTTTCTGTTCTGGCTACGTGGCTAACATTCATTTTTTGCAATGGAACAGGTTCCAACATCCAGGAGTCTGCATAGGAGTTATTACTGAAGGCATAATGTCAGAGTAACTCATCACTTCGTAAAGTTCTCTTATAGATCTAAAATACAGAAGGCATTACATCCAACTATTAAAATAAACACTGCACTATTTTAACCCTTTGGATATTTTTCTAAAACCTGATAGCTCAAATCAGAAATGAACACTGAACTTAGAACACAGTGAAACAGCACTGAGAATGGTATAGCTGACTTAAAGTTCATTATCTTGATTAATGACATGAGAACAGCCAGAAAATTCAGCAAAAATTATTCACTGAAGATATCAAGTAGTAGCATGAAATTTTATTTCATACAGCGATGCTGTCTTATTTTTAAACACAAACCCAAATTTAAAAACTACAGCAAATTCAAATTTCACATGCACATAATTTTACTGCAGTAATTTAGTAAAGAAAAATAACTCAGTGGATTTGAACCTACTTACATGAGGACTGAATGTATCTCAAGTCCTTAAAAAAAAACCTCATCCGCTTGTCCATGTATCCTTCCCTTATGTGCTTAACACTTAATAGCAAACATACATGTAGTACAGTACACGCTTGTTCTTTTCTAACAGGTGATATGTGTCTTCTGCTAAATCATTACTGCTGTCTGGATGAAAGTGAAGTATTTTGAGTAAGATTTCTACTGCCTCTGTCACAATGTAATTATTTATTTGGTCCTGCTCACAGTGTCCTTCCCTTTTACAATAAGTGACTATATGATTCTGTTTCTGCGTCTCAAATACGTACAGCAATGATGCAGGATTGACGATACAGTGCGTATATAGAATTTCACCTTCTGGTCAGAAGAGTACTAAGTCTACTTGGTTTCTAGATTTGATTTAGTAGGACCTCTATCAAAATCCTTGCCTTGGGCTCTTGAGAAAAAAAAAAACAACTCATGTTTTCAGGGCAGAGTATGATGACATAAAAATGCAAATATCATCAATTACACACAGCTTGCTTCTATTTCTTCACCCTTAGCCAGCAGTTGCTCTACAATCAACCAGTAGATTTTCCACACATCTTTACCAAGACAAAAAACATAGTAAAACTTAATTTAATTATCTTTTAGAGATCCTACAGTGACATAAGAATGGCCATTCTGGGTCAGACCAAAGGTCCATCTAGCCCAGTATCCTGTCTTCTGACAGTGGCCAATGCCAGGTGAACAGAATAAGTAATCATCCCCGTGTGATCCATCACCTGTCGCCCATTCCCAGCTTCTGGCAAACAGAGGTTAGGGACACCTACCCTACCCATCCTGGCTAATAGCCACTGATGGACCTATCCTCCATGAACTTATCTAGTTCTTTTTTGAATCCTGTTATAGTCTGGGCCTTCACAACATCCTCTGGCAAGGAGTTCCACAGGTTGACTGGGCATTGTGTGAAAATAATACTTCCTTTTGTTTGTTTTAAATCTGCTACCTATTAATTTCATTTGGTGACCCCTAGTTCTTGTGTTATAAGGAATAAATAACACTTCCTTATTTACTTTCTCCACCCTAGTCCTGATTTTATAGACCTCTATCATATCCCCCTTAGTCATCTCTTTTCCAAGCTTAAAAGTCACAGTGTTATTAATCTCTCCTCATATGGCAGCCGTTCCATACCCCTAATCATTTTTGTTGCCCTTTTTGGAACCTTTTCCAATTCCCATATATCTCTTTTTGAGATGGGGCAACCACATCTGCACTCAGTATTCAAGATGTGGTGTACCATGGATTTATATAGAGGCAATATGGTATTTTCTGTCTTATTATCTAGCCCTTTCTTAATTACATAATGCATACTCAGAATATATTTACTAATACATCACCCTTCATTAAAGCAATTTATTTACAAAAGAACATTTACTGGGAACATAATTCAGTTCCATGAAAATGCTGAATCCTCCCAAAAAATACTTCTACCTAAGCCTTAGAAAAAGCGAAATCTTACTGAAAACATCTAAAGATTATCAAATTGAAAAATTAAGGAAACCGATGCCTTTTCCAAGTGAAACTCCTCATTTAGAGTTAATGTATTCTGCTGTGTTACTTACTTTATATCATCTTCTGGAGACTATTTCATAACACCTTTATTTTAAAAGGTATTTTGTTAAAAAGGTCATTAAAGTGTGTTTAATTACAGCCTCTTCTCACAGTGACAAAGCACAATATAACACAAGACTAAAATTTAAAATAAAAGATTGCTTTGTACTGTAGCTTGTTCCTGGACAATTTTAAAACCACATGATACCCTGATATTCGCTATCTGTTGTTTTGAAAAGCAGAGTAAGCTAACCATATTTTAGTCTTTCTTAAGAGGACTGCTCATACCAAATATGTGTAGAATGAAAGAGAAATGGGCACTGATTTCTCCCCAATAGGCACTCTCAGTTGAGGAGGAAGTATTTACCGAAGACTTTGAAGAATATCAAAGTAAAAGCTCAATCTTCACCTGCATAATATAGCTATTCTCAGGAGATATTTTTTCATAGTGTGATGAATATAACAGTGTTAAACTGTACTTTCAGTGCCACTGCAATTTACCAGTGGTTTGGAACCACAGGAAAGCAACAGACATGGCCATATAGCACAGAACTTTAATCCTCTTAATTCTAGCAATTTGCCAGCATGCCTTTTCTTCCAAATACAGGAATCAACACAGCTTATAAGCAACTGTTGACCCAGAATAAATAATATAAATTATGTTATCTATTTTTCTCTTTAAAATGTCTAATATTACATTAGGGATACTCAGCTTCACACTTTCACACTAAATCCTCTGCTCCAAAACTTCAATCCACTTATGATAAAATACAGACATTCATAAGCCTTCTAAACTTTGACTATAGGATTCTATAAGAAATAAATGCAACAAATTGTACAATATTAGTGTATTTTAGGGAGGGGCAAGGAGGGAAAATATGAACAAAGTTGCTTTAGGAGAAATTTCATATATCATCACTCTTTGATATCTACAGAATAGACCACATGTACAGTCACTATATAGCAGATATTTAGAGATATACCAGAACGAACAAGGCCTTCCTACTCTCCAAAACCAACCTCTCATTTTTGGCAATAAGGTTGAAATACTTCCACTGTGAATGTCTACAATATATATCAGTTTATAGAGACATAGTTGTAGTTTTCCATGGTAACTGTCACATTATTCCACAATCAATCAGAATTCAACAACAGTCTGAATTATCTCAAAACGTTTTTGTTAATGCTAAAGAAATATTCAATTATAGGTCTCTGTCAACAGCAAACAATAATGTACACTTGGATTAATTAGTACCTGGATTAATTAGTACAATTACATTCTATCCCTTGAAAAAACAGAACTATATTACTGAACTGACCAATGCACAGTCAACTGATGACAATATACTTTGTTCAGATAAGCCTCCCATACACATAAGGGCCATGAATAACAACAGTAAAAACAACCCAAGTTTGAAGAATCAGCATGGAATGAATAAGAATCTGGGGGCTGGGAGGGACAGAGAATAGAAAAATTCTTTATAATCTTATAAAATGGTAGAGTCAGTCTGGGGACTTTTCAAGCAAAAGAAGTTATCTCTGTGGATCCTTCTGGAACTGAACAAATCGATTGTTTTTCAAGTTGCCTGTAGTGCGTATTTCTATTAATAATATGATTAGTCTTAGAGTCAGAGATAAATATGTTCCTAAAAGAGCAAGAGTACATGTCTCCACTAGGCAGAGTTTTCCCAATTTCTTCCCCCCACCCCCAATCTTGGATCTGACTCCCTGTAATTTTATTTAAAGGGGAGGTTGTTATTGTAACAAATGATATCAGAGCATGAAATATTTCCTCATACAGGCTCAGTTGTGACATTACACTAATATTATTAGCTTAACTGTAAACTATTTTGAAAGAGGAGTTGCTCTTGGGAAGCCTACACTGGCAGTGGCTTATACATCTTAATGCATTAAACTTCTGTTAAGTACTACACAGACTATCTCTCTCTCTCGCTCGCTTTCTGGGAGTGTGTATGTATATATCGACTGTATGCAAAACTAAAAACTATTATTTCATATATATCAGTTTCTGAACTATGTAGAATCTTTCAGTTCTTGAGATTTTTCAGCGATTCCCCAAACTGAATATATTACCTAAAAGGTCCAAAAGAATGACCATTATTTTTCATTCTAGACACAAAATATGGGCCTGACTCTGCAAACACTTACCAACATGAAGTAGTCTCAATAATTATAGCCTGTTCCTTAGTAATTTTTTTGGAACGTCAATGAGATTGCTTACAGCAGTAAGCACTGTGCCCTATACCAGGGATTGGCAACCTTTGGCACGCAGCCTGTCAGAGAAATCTGCTGGCGGGCCAGGACGGTTTGTTTACCTGCAGCGTCCGCAGGTTCGGCTGATCACAGCTCCCATTGGCCGCGGTTCACGGTTCCAGGCCAACGGGGGCTGCCAGAAGTGGTGGCCAGCACATCCCTCGGCCCATGCTGCTTCCCCCATGAACCGCAGACAGTGGAAGCTGCTGTTGGGGGCTTATTCCTTCACCCATTTACTTCCCTGGTCCTTCTCACATGAACAGAGAGCAACAATACCCGAAGTCCAAAGGTGCAAACAATTCGATGTTTATTGGGGTGAACTTCCAGCAAGCATGATTCCAGTTTCCTTCCTTAGTGTCCCCCTTCCCAGCTCTGACACTACAGAGCCTTACACCTGTGTTCCTGTTCCCATTCCTGCCCTTAGCCAAACATGATTCCAATTTCCCAACCCCCATTCCCTGTTCCCATTTCCCACCCACACACCCCCTCATTTCCTGATTGATTGCAGGCTATACAGTAAAACTTGAGTTCTGCTTAGCTATACCTTACCCAATCATTTTCCTGAAATTTAACTAACCAATCCTAACATATTGTAACATGATTCTTTAACCAATTATATCCCACCACCTTAATTAGTTTACACCCAGCAAAATTAATTATACAGCAGACAGAAACAATCACAGAACCAGACACAGATTATACAGACAAACAATGGGGAAATGGGGACTACAGTGATAGAACAAACACAGAAATGAGGATTTCACATGCTAGCTATTGATAAGTGAGTTCTTGCCAGACAGGATGCTATCAAACTAAGTTTCCTTTTACATTTTCTAGGCACTTCCCTTTCTCTGGAGGTGATAGGCACTATCAGGACAGGATTGTATTCCTAACAGCCCAATAGCACCTTATTTCAATGTGACTAGTTTGGAATGTGAGGAGGTGACCGGTCGCTTCCCAGCTTATGGCTGCCTCTGCTGCTTAGCGAAAGGCCTTAGCCTAAGAACAGGGCTTCAGAGTAAGAGAAGGACCTTACACTGGCAGACAGTGATTTTGATTCTTTCTTTTATACCTCTATAACTAGCCAAGTGATAAGAATACACCTAAATTCTTAGAGTACAGGCCTTTACAGACAGGCCTGAATATCTATATCCTAACAGCTGCAATCAGCTGAACCTGCGGATGCTGAAGGTAAACAAACCGTCCTGGCCCGCCAGTGGATTTCTCTGACTGGCCAAAGGTTGCCGATCCCTGCCCCATACTGCTTGCAGATTCAGACTCCATCACTTCTATGTAGATCAGGGGTTCTCAAACTGTGGGTTGGAACCCCCAAGTGGGTCGCAACCCCATTTTAATGGGGTCACCAAGATTGGTGTTAGACTTGCTGGGTCCCAGGGCCCAAGCCCAAACCTAAGCCCCACAGCCTGGGGTTGAAGCCAAAGGCCGAGACCCACCACCCAGATTGACGGAGCCAGAAGAGTACCCAGAAGTCACCTACTACAGAACAGGCTCAACAAAGAAAATAACAGAACGCCACTAGCCGTCACCTTCAGCCCCCAACTAAAACCTCTCCAACGCATCATCAAGGATCTACAACCTATCCTGAAGGACGACCCATCACTCTCACAGATCTTGGGAGACAGGCCAGTCCTTGCTTACAGACAGCCCCCAACCTGAAACAAATACTCGCCAGCAACCACACACCACACAACAAAAACACTAACCCAGGAACCTATCCTTGCAACAAAGCCCGTTGCCAATTGTGTCCACATATCTATACAGGGGACACCATCATAGGGCCTAATCACATCAGCCACACTATCAGAGGCTCGTTCACCTGCACATCTACCAATGTGATATATGCCATCATCATGTGCCAGCAATGCCCCTCTGCCATGTACATTGGCCAAACTGGACAGTCTCTACGAAAGCTTATTCTCAAATAAATGTGTTAGTCTCTAAGGTGCCACAAGTATTCCTTTTCTTTTTGTGGATACAGACTAACACAGCTGCTACTCTGAAACCTGAATACTTTGTGATCTTCCTGGTATAGCAACCACCCTTACATTTTATAGCACTCTAACTTCACGCCCCTGAGCACAGCAAGTTTGAGCACTTTAAAGCGCTAGTGTAGAGAGGCTCCCAGCACTCGGAGCTAATCCCCCTTCTGGAGGCGGATTACCAGAAGCACTGGGAGAGCTCTCTCCCAGCACTCATGCACGACCACACTCACACTTCAAAGCGCTGCCGCGGGAGTGTTCCAGCAACAGTGCTTTGAAGTTTCCAGTGTAGCCATGCCCCAAGTATCACTAAGTTCAGTGGCAAGATAGACTGGAATGTCTGAGACTCCATGTAAAGACTGTCATAGCGCCTTAGGAGTTTACATTTGTTACTGGGTTGGTGAAATCTGGTTATAGAATGCAAAACCAGTTTGGGTTTCTGCCCTGCTTCTTGACAGTCTGCCCTGCTTGGCACTCACAGTCATGAACCATTCCAGACAGCATGACAATCCACCCCACAACTGTCAAAACAGTATGAATCCTAGGAGCATTACCCGACTCTTCCACCCCACCTAGTTCCTAAGAATCAGAGAACTATGGTAACCGGAAACCACCTTCATCTATGGATAAGCAGAACACCAATCCCATTCCTTTAAAAAGTAGGCTTAGCATTTCTTGTACAGAAATTTGTTCTTTAAAAAGACTGGATTACTGCAACTCCATCTACCTTGGATTGTAAAATCACTAAGAACAAGAAAATGTTGTTAGTCCAACATACTACAGCTCACCTCCTGAGTGGGATTAGCCACAGAAAACATATACTATGTTCTACACCTTCCACTTGCTTTTCACTTAGCACAAGGTTTAATTCAACGTGTTGATGTTAGGGCTTGGATACACTTGCGAGTTACAGAGCAATAAAGCAGCCCCGGGCGCCCTAGCTCACTACCCGTCCACACTGGCAAGGCACGTAGAGAGCTCTGACTCCCACGGCTACAGCGCTGCTGGTACTCCACCTCAGCGAGCAGAATAACGTTTGCTGCGCCCCGGATGGAGTGCCACGGCGCCAGTGTGAACGACGTGTTGCATTACTGTGCTCTGATCGGCCTCCAGAAATGTCCCATAATCCTCTTAAGTCAAGTGGACACTCTTGTCATTGTTTTTGAATTGCTGCAGGAATGCGGATATGCCCTTTGAAAGCTCCGTTTCTGACAGCCGGCTGCTTATCTGCTCCGAGACAAAGCAAGCTATTAGTGTGGAATGCTGTGTGTGAGACAGAGAGAGAGGTGGGGGTGGGGTCTACTGCTTTCTGAACTTACAAGACAGCATGCTGACATGCTCTCAGCTCCCCAAAAACCCACTCTCTCTCCCCCCACATACACACAACACACTCCCTGTCACACTCCACTCCACTCCACCCCACCCCCCCTCATTTGAAAAGCATGTTGCAGTCACTTGCATCTGGGATAGCTGCCCATGTTGCACCACTCCCAATGCCACTGCAAGTGCTGCAAATGTGGCCTCGCCAGTGTGCTTGAAGCTGTCAGTGTGGACAGACTGCAGCGCTTTCCCTGCTGCGCGCTCTGAAGGCTGGTTTAACTCAAAGAGCTCTGCATCTGCAAGTGTAGCCACGCCCTTAGTCTTTTAAGTCCTTGACCACCCAGCTACTTTGGGGACTGCCTCCATTTGTGACCTCCAAAGTCTTGTTTAAATTAGGCCTTTTTGAGTAGTTTCCCATTCGCTCTACCCCCAGTGTTGCAAGATTACCATTGCAACAATAGTGAGATCCCCAGTAAAGACAAAGCACTGGGTTTCACCACTGGGTTTCACCACTGGGTATTCTAACGTCTGTTCTGGGCAGAATTAAACAACATCTTGATAAAAACGTCTAGCAGCTACAGGAGCCTTTACCATACTAGACTCCAATCATTACTACCACCACTAAAACTGAAACCACAATAGCAGGACAAAAGCCTATAACAGACACAGCCCAATATTGTTGTTGCTTATCAAAGACACAGATACTAGTAAAGCCCAAAAGAAGGCTCATGGGAGCTGGAAACAAGGCATACTGCAGGATATCAGAATACACTTTAGTTTATCCACTGTCAAAGGCCAGTGTAAACCTCATCTTTTCAAATAGCCTACCCAAAATAACAGAAGATAAGTTGATTTTGAAAAAGTGGCTGAACGCTAGGAATACGAGAGAGGAGTCTACTTTTGGTTTAAATCTTGCCTCCCTTACTTTATTGTAATACTTACACTTGATACTCGATACAGATGATAGAGAAGATCATCACATGTGCTCTCGTAATCACCAGAGCATGATTAGCTAGAATTCTCCTCCCAAAAAAACATAATTCTTATGGAGAGGTTTGTGTGGAGGGAGGTTTGAGGAAACATTCTTTTCAAAAAAATACAATGGGTTAAAAACATATCAGACTAATACAAATGTTCCTAATAAGCCTCCACTGGAGTACACATACAAACTTTACATACTACATTCACTTTCGACTCAAAGCAAGCTTTAAAGCGTAGTCACTCATTACAGAGTACGTGATTACATTAAAAATGTGATGCCCGAAGACTGAATAAAAATTACTGCTCTATACAGCTTTCAGGCAACAGAGGAGGTTCAGCTGGCAGTCTTTTGCCTTTCTTGAGGACTAAACTAATCACACTTTCTGAAGACAAAATGTAAAACTGGCACTGAAGCACAGCATACAAATTTAAATGCATTCAAATCCAACTCGTATCTGAATTTGCAGCCAGTTTCTATATCAGTAATGAAGTGAATGAAGTTCCTGTGGGAAATTTAAAAAAAAAAAACACAACCCACAATTAAGTTTTATTTTGTTTTTTCCTTTACTACAGAGCCATGCAGATCTCAATTAGTTAAGATTGGGCTTTACAAGCATCATCTGAACTAAAGTCTGCATCACTTTCCTCTCAAAGAAATCCTCACTTAAAATTCAAGCTCAAAATGATGCATTTGCATTTTTCATTTACCACTCCTTATCAAGGAATTAAAAAGCCTAATCACATTGATGTTTAAGGAAAATTATCAGGGAGGGATGTTGGTCTATTTGTTTTTGCCAACTGGATCCTTCTTGATAGGCCAGAATTATGAGTCACAGATAAAGAAAGAAACACTTTTCTACAAAACATTTTAGAAGGCGTTAAGACATCTACATTATTGCTATCATATAGACACAGCAAATCTATATCTATATCACTTTTTTTGTATAGGATCTCCCCTCATCCTGAGTTCCTCAGTACTCAACATGCATTTCTTTCTTTCTTCATTTTGCAACAGGCCAACCTGTTTTCTGAACAGACTGAGCCTTGTCTACACTAAGGGGGGAGATCAATCTAAGTTACACAACTTCAGGTACTTGAATAACATAGCTGAAGCCCACATGCTTAGATCTACTTACCATGGGGTCCACACTACACTATTTCAACAGGAGACACTCTGCTGTCGACTCCCCTTGCATTTCTCATTCAAGTGGAGTACAGGAGTCGATGGGAGAGCGATCTACAATCAATTTAGCAGATCTTCACTAGACCCGCTAAATCGACCGCTGATGCATCGATCACTGCATGTCAATCCCCCGGTAAGTGTAGACAAGCCCTGATATACCGCAGAAATAATACCTGCTGCCTCCACTAGCTTTCACCTATACTGTACTACAGGGGTCAGCAACCTTCGGCACGCAGCCCATCAGGATAATCTGCTGGTGGGCCACGAGACATTTTGTTTACGTTGACCGTCCGCAGGCATGGCCCCAGCAGCTCCCAGTGTCCCCGGTTCACCATTCCCGGCCAATGGGAGCTGCAGGGGGCCGTGCCGCGGATGGTCAACGTAAACAAAATGTCTTATGGCCAGTCAGCAGATTACCCTGATGGGCCACGTGCCGAAGGTTGCCAACTCCTGCTGTACTAGGTAGAACCCTAAAGAGAGTAATGCTTCCTTCCCCTCCATATGGCCTGACCTTGCAAGCACTTGGTAAGAGGCCACAGTGGTTACTACCATTGACTTCAATAGGATTATGCCCAGTAGTACATGTTTGCATGACTGTGCTCAGGGGGAGCTGCAACTTTATCTGAAGAGCAAGAAATAGAGAAGTAAACACTTGGCAACTTACTCATTTACTTATTCCCCCAGTTCACTACTGCATAACAGATGAGGATTTTAGAATTAAGACAAGAAAAGTGAGCTTCTGTAACTGCAAAGGAGTTAGAGAACTTTAAATATAAATGTGTAGAATGAAAAAGTAACATGAAGAATAAAAAATAATGTATTTAAATTTCTAGGTATTTTATCCTCCATGCACTTCAAAATTGGCTATTCTTTGGCATTTGTACAAAACTGGTCCTATACATTTTAACTAGCTATCATTTCTAGCAAGATTTTTAGCAAGGAAGCTAAAACATTTGTGCAATGAAGGACTTTCCAAGAAAAACTGCTTCAGTAAGATACTGATTCAGTGTTTGACACTCCCCATTGTTTTCTATTAAAATGCTTTTAGCAGTTCTCAGCAGAAAGTCAAACAGGCTCATATACAGATATTTATTACTTAAATGGCACAAAGAAGTTTAAACAAAATCTAACATCTCTCTAAATAGGAAACCATGTCTATATAAAATAGCTCTGAATGTCAGAAAAATGCATTTTGGTGGACAGATACATTTCTAGAATATATATGATTTTTTTTCAAGTTTTTCACAGTTTTAAATAGCAGTTGTACTGAAAGGCTAAGCTTAAGAAATAAATCACTAAAACGGACAACTTAAAAAAAGCTACATTGGCTAAATGTCTACAGCATAAAATTCCCCTGGAAATTCAGAATAAACCAACCATGCTGGTTACATCTATGAAGCAAAACAATGAAAGTGTTGATCCAAATACATCATCATGCTAGTCTTAAAATAATACATATTCAGCATAACACATGGAATCACTGTCTCCAAAATTATGGAACTAAGAATGAGAACATATCTGTAGACTGTAAATGCTTTGGGGAAGAGACCATGTTCTTATGTGTTTGTACAGTTCATTGCACAATAGAGCCACACTCCCAAATGGGACCTTCTGGTACTATCGAAACACAAATAATAAATAAATAGGTAAGCAGAACTTGCAGGATAAAGGAAGTACAGAGTCCAAGTACAGCATGTGACAAAGACAGATCCAAATATATTACAGCATAAAGTAAAAACAAAGTCAGTGCAAGTCGGAATGATCTGAATACAAATGTCCAAGTACAGTTTAAGGTTAATCTCAAAAGCACAGACCACCACCTCCTGTAGAAGTACCTGCAGAAAGGGATACAAAAGAAAGATCTGTGATGATCCTCTTTGTGCAACTTTATTCTATGGGGGGCATGGTTTACCCCCTGGTGGAATGAGCCATGGGTGCCCCAAATCCCATGAATCCTTGGGAAAATAGGCATGGGTTCTGTGCTTCAGTTCTAGGGACCCTGGCTCTCCCATTACCACCATCCAAGCCTGCTTTCTGGCAGTGTAGTTACCTGATCATGGAGTCCCCAGAAACCCCACTTGTAGGATGTTTCCCCATTGCACAGGCTTTCAGAAATAGGGACTGGGCAGGCCTGGACATAATAGCCTATCATTCTCTGACCCCAAAAGGGAGCCTTCCGTGAGAACCCAGGATGAGCCCCTCTTCCATGCAGTTTAGGGGTAACTGCACACAGTGGACTCCTAAGTCCCTCTGTGTGCTGATCTCCATAGGCAATCCAACAAACAGTGAGCTTATTTACAAGATCTTCATTGCCATTCTAAGGGATATCAAAGGACAAATGCAAGATGCACATACATGACCATGGCTGAAAATAAATACAATACTCCTATATGTGGTACATCAAACAAAGGGAACTGATATTTTAACACTGCAGACGTAGTTTTGAATTTAGAGAAGTCATCGAAATCCCCCCTCCCAACATAGTTTTCCTGGTACTTTCAATTCTACACCAGTGAAACTTGAACTGTCCTTTTAATGATATTTTTATAATATTTGTGAGGAAACAATGCACCATTTGCAAAAGAGCACAGGATTTTTTTAAATTGCTTTACACAATTCATCTCATCTGCAAACACAGAACTAACAACATGAAATACTAGTTAAATGCTTTGCTTAACTAGGTTTATTATAGGCCCAGCTAATCATCAATGCAATCATAACACTTTCAGGACTTCTGTACATTTGTCTACTACAACATCAGTATGGAACTGGGGCACAATTTTGACAGTACACAGGGAGACTGCATTCATGTTTCTATATTGAACTAAATATTGAACTAAAATTGAGGACTTCATAATTAAAAGTAGGAGGGCTAAGAGCCTGAGGCAAAGATTACTTTTCTGTGGAGATAACACCTGAAAGCTGTCAACTCACCAAGAAGTAAAAAAAAGGATGTAGCTCTCAAAACAAGAGCAACTTAAGTGCAGATGCCCCAGACGCAGCTGCATGAACTAAACTTGAACAATATATTTTAACATTCCAAATATGATGATATACAAATTAATACAAACAGTAAGTGATTTAGCTGAATGACAGGAAGGGGGAGAAGAAGCTACAAAATAGAGAATGGCCTGAGCAACCACGGAAGACAGCTACCAAGACAGAGTCTGACCTGAAGTTGGCAGAGGGGCAGCACCACTTGAAGTTGCAGGATAAAGCAGCTTAGAGTGTTGGGGGAAAGGAAGGGGGGGGGGAAGGGTTGTGCAGGGGCATTAGACACCAAAGCACAACTTCAATGCAGTAATTAAAATTAGAACCCTGTAATGGGGCACCCACCACTATTGTCCATTTGTTTAGTTGGGGAGGATGTAATGCTGATGGGTGCAAATGAAATGTTATTTGTTAGAGGAAGATGGTATCCTCTTCTCAATGTTTATACACAAACCATTAACCCTGAGGATTTTATACCTCATTATCACTGGGATGGGTATTTATTATTGTTAGTACTTTGAACAAACATGGAGTTATTGATTATTTATGTTTGACACTGGAAATTAAGGCCCAGCCTTAGTGGAACTATAATTCAAATACTCAGTTTTTCTAATTACCTTTTCTTTCCAGTGTTTATAATAGCATCTGTATTGTGGATTTTAGAGTTCATATTTCAGAGTGAACATTACTTTGGATAAGTATTACTTGATAGGTCCAAATAATTTTTAATTACTTGTCACTTAGCTTCTCTAATTCTAGGCCTGATCCAAAATGAAGCTGAGCATGTGCATTTTCCATCGATTTCAATGGCAGTGGTGGGTGCTCAATATTTTACAAACTCAGGCCCTCAGTTCTCCCATCAGTAAAATGAAGCAAATAATGCTTGCTCACCTATTTTACACTGATGTTTTGAGAATCAGTCAATGCTTGCTATGCATTTTGAATAGATATAAAGCTATGCAAATGCCAATTATTTATAATAAAACATAATACAAACAATCCATTTTTAAGTCCATCTTCTTGCTTTTCTTAGAAAAAGATGACAAAACAGCAAAAATGTAGTCGTGCCGCATCATAAATTCTCTTTGGAGCACCAAATCCCATACACACTTAGAGTTTCCAAAAAGGAGATGGACTGTGCAGTGTTGTCAGCCTGATTCTCAGAGTTCTCATCTAGGTTCACCACCCTGCACTTAAGCAGGGAGGAGTTTGGCTGGTTGACTGGTGGGAGAAGAAGGCAATGCTTTCTGGCTTGGGGGAGGAGGGAAGACCTAAATCTGCGGGAAAGAGAAGTCAGCCTGGTAAATGACTCACCACATAGGAATGTGGAGTTTAAAAGGTCAGTTGAGCCTGGCCCCTCCCTCTTTACTCAGAACGGGCTGGGCAGAGCATGGCTCCAAGAAAGCATGGCTCCACAAAAGCAGCAAACAGCATTGGATATTGCATGATTCTCAGAGTTCTCATCTAGGTCAGTGTGACCTTGCTGTCTCTGACCATGCCCAGCTGAGTCAGTCTTACATTGTTTATTGGCACATGTGGAAGGGTCAGAATGCCAGAGCCCCAAGACAGAGCAATATAACAAAACATTTGCTCTTTTGTCCCTCAGGTTCAGGCTCTATTTATGGAAAGTCCACAGAGATTTAGGTCCAAAGCCACAGAAATTGGAGTTTTGGATGCATATATATGAAAATTATGTGCCTTATTATGTGAACATACAAGTAAATTAAGAATATATCAGGGTGAACTTTCCATAGTGTAAAAATGAAAAATATTTTAAAAAGTAGCATCCAACCCACTTCTGGATGATTTTTAACTGAAATAAAATTGGGATTCCTTGTCAAAAGATTTCTTTTACAAATACTGAAACTATGCAATGCTTTATTGTAATTTGGTATGGACATACTGAGCAGCTTGCTAGGGTACTGATTCTAATAATGTACTGCATGCTGTACAGAATACTGATTCATATCACAGTATATTTTATACTTGCTCTTAGTCATCTATCATACTGGATAGCTGACTCACATTTTGGAATATTTTCAAAAGTCTGCTTGTAGCCTTTTGCGTTATTTCAATTATATTTTGCAGAAAGTGAGCATAATTCTGCACTTCGGTATGTATATACAAATCACATTAATTCCAACATGTACTGCACACATATTTGGTTAATAAACAAAAAATATGTAGCTGTATTTCTTTAATTGCTTAAGGACCCGATGAAATTAAAATACCAGGAAAAAAAGATTTTGAGGAAGCTGGACTTCAGAAAAAAAAAAGGTTTTTTTTTTTTAATTCAAAGAGAAAAAACACAAATTCCATAAAAGTACACCTGGAGTCCACAGTAACACATAGCTCTAACACTGCAGCCCTTCCTTATATAAGTAGTCTCACTGATTTCTATGGCTACAATCATGCCCACTCAGCTAGCCACTGGAAGGATATTATCCATGTGAAAAACGGCTGCAGGATCAAGCCCTTAAACTCTTCCATTCCCTTGGCTTGCAAATTGAAAATGTAGAAATTTTCTGTCCAAATTCTATCCAAATGAGTACCTCTGATTTGGTAAGGCCACCACAGTGGCTTATGACATAAAAAGACACAAAAGGGTTGCCAATGCCAATGAAGAAAGATTTGTGGGACGAGTCAGTACAAAGCCAAAGTATTAGGTATGCTATTAGAAAAACAAATAGCCAGATCCCCACATCCTTACTTACCAATTAACCCCGCAGATTTCAGTGTAACTACTCCAAGCATGGTACAACTCATCATGAGTAAGAATGGCAGAACTGGGCCCAAATGATGGGTCTGCTCATTATGCAAAGTTCAGAGTAGCAGCCGCCATGTTAGTCTGTATTCGCAAAAAGAAAAGGAGTACTTGTGGCACCTTAGAGACTAACAAATTTATTTGAGCATAAGCTTTCGTGAGCTACAGCTCACTTCATCGGATGCATTCAGTGGAAGATACAGTGGGGAGATTTATATACACAGAGAACATGAAACAATAGGTGTTACCATACACACTGTAAGGAGACTGATCACTTAAGATGAGCTATTACCAGCGGGAGGGGGGCGGGGAGGGGGGAAGAAAACCTTTTGAAATGATAATCAAGGTGGGCCATTTCCAGCCGTTGACAATAACTTCATTACCCTCCCTCCCTCTCCACCTCCCACCCCTTCCCTCAGACGTTCTTGTCAACTGCTGGAAATGGCCCACCTTGATTATCAATACTAAAGGTTTTCTCCCCCCTCCGCCCCGCTCTCCTGCTGGTGATAGCTCATCTTAAGTGATCACTCTCCTTACAGTGTGTATGGTAACACCCATTGTTTCATGTTCTCTGTGTATATAAATCTCCCCACTGTATTTTCCACTAAATGCATCGGATGAAGAGAGCTGTGGCTCACGAAAGCTTATGCTCAAATAAATTTGTTAGTCTCTAAGGTGCCACAAGTACTCCTTTTCATTATGCAGAGTGGCACTCAACTACTTTATTCTGCCACCCTAACATGTTGCAAAGCTTAGTGTGAGCAAAATCTAATTTACTACTTTATGGAAAAAGTAGTATTGTGATTTCTCTAAAATAAAAATGATTTAATTAAAAAAGTCTCTCCCTCTCATATAGTATGTTGGGTTTTTTTTTACAACTTTTCAACAATTTCCTGTTTTAAAACATGCATCATACAGCACAATGCAGCTCAGCAATTCAAGATCTAGTCTGAATAATTATTACATTTTACTACTGCTTGGAGATGAAGTGCTAAAAGTCTATCTGAGGAACCTTCATAATGTCACTTTCGGATTTTCAATAATTCTCCAGAGTTCTACACAATTGCTAGGAAATGGTGTTGGAATGTAGTCCAGTTATTTGTATTTTATTCAAATTGTAGGGTTGAGATAAAATAGTTTAAAAAAAATATCACTCCTTTTCTCATAAAGGGGGAAAACGTTCAACAAAGAAGTGGATTTTAAAAATAATTATCCATCAGTTTCCACTTATGATAGTCAATTGCAGCATCCATCCTCCAAGCCACTGTGGGAATTTTGAATTACAAAAAGGGAAGATTTCTCTAGCTTGCAATTCCACATGGGTAACCCAATGCCACAAAGTAAGAAACTGCAGTTATTAGTGGGAACTGGAGGTAAGCAGCAGCTAAACAGGAAGACATGGGGAGAAATGTTTATTTTCATAAGACCTGCATTCCTCAAAATCTCCCCGGAATCCAAGATATCAATAAAATTCTGATCAAGGCAGAGGCCCAGGTGCACATCTTAGCAATTACACAGCTAACTGATTTGAACCCACAATCAAGTAGCTACATGTATAAATGCCAAGATTTAAATCTATGATACATTGCATGAATTTCTCCTCAAACCGCAAAAAAAAAAAAAAGGGGGGGGGGGGGGGAGAGAGAAAGAAAAATAAAGTTAGGAGGAGAGCAAGGGGATGACAAAGAAGAGTCATTGTGAAGATAATTTAATTTAACACAAAAATTCTGGAAAAAGAGGAAAAAACAAATGCAAGCTGGGGAAAAATGGGCACACATTTTTTGCAGAAGAAAGACGCATCTGCAAAAGGGCATAACTCAAATATAATGGTGTTAAGCCTAGTATAAATGCCTAGAGAGTTTAGCTTAGACAACAAACAATCAACATAAAATGTGGCCCATTATCACCTGTGTAATACACAATTAAAGCCAATAGGCAGCAGTAATAATTAAGGCTACAATTCTGTCACGCTGATCACGGATTCTGTGACTTTCCAGAACCTGTGTGACTTCTTCTGGGGCAGGGCTAGCAACATTAGAAGTAGCACCATCACAAGTCAGTCTCATAATGGTCCAATAACAACAGAATACTGGAGTACCTGAGCCACATCTAAGTTCAGTCCTGGAGCTTTAGTCAGAGTCAACACAATACAGTAGAACCTCAGAGTTACGAACACCTCAGGAATGGCGGTTGTTTGTAACTCTGAACAAAACATTGTGTGGTTCTTTCAAAACTTTACAACTGAACATTGACTTAATACACCTTTGAAACATTACTATGCAGAAGAAATATGCTGCTTTTAACATCTTAATTGAAATGTAACAAGCGCAGAAAGTTTCCTTACTTTGTCAAATCTTTTCTTAAATTTTCCCCTTACTATTTTTTTAACAGGTGATGTTTAACACAGAACTGTACTATATTGGCTTTTTTTTTTTGCGGGGGGGGGGGGGGGGGGAGGGTCTCTGCTGCTACCTGATTGCATGCTTCCTGTTCAATATTAGGTGTGCGGTTGACTGGTCAGTTCGTAACTCTGGTGTTCATAACCCTTAGGTTCTACGGTGGATACAATTATGTTCTGCTGACAGTAGCAAGTACGGGATCCCATGAGATAATGGAAGCTTTGAAGGCAAACCCCAGCAATGGCAAAAGCAGTATTACCAAGGAGCAACATATATGACTGTGAGAATCTGGCACTACAGATTACTTTAAATGAGAAAATGCTTCTCAGCCACATTATCTACACCAGAGGTTCCCAAACTAGGGGTGTCGCTTGTTCAGGGAAAGCCCCTGGTGGGTCGGGCCGGTTTGTTTACCTGCCACGTCCACAGGTTCGGCCAATCGCAGCTCCCAGTGGCCACGGTTCGCCGTTCTCGGCCAATGGGGCCTGCGGGAAGCGGCATGGGCCTAGGGACTTGCTGGCCGCCCTTCCTGCAGCCCCCATTGGCCTGGAGTCAGTGCTCATTGATATGCTATTTGAAAATTGGAAATATAAATCTTATTAAAAAGAAATCGGAGAACAACAACATTTGTATAAACACCACAGGTCACCTCTGTGAACCCTTCCCAACCTGAGAGGCTCTTTTCTCTCCCTGTGTAAGAAAATCTGGGTTATGTTCCTGGCTCTATCACAAATTGCATGAGAAACCTTGAGCAAGTCACTTAACCTATCTGTGCCTCAATTTTTCCCTTATGTAATATGGACATGGTAGTGTTTATTGATCTCTCGTTACTAGAATATTGATTCATTAATATTTATAAAGAGTTCTGAGATTACCAGATGGAAGTTGCTATAGAAATCCTTAGAATTATTACTATTAAACCACCATAGATATGTATAGTAGTTATCTATATAAGCAAAAAGAACAGGAATACTTGTGGCACCTGTGACAAAGTTCCTCCTCTACCTTGGTGGGTCTTGTGCTTATTGGCGGATTTGCTCACCTTGGAGCTTCACGGCAGCCCTCAGTTTGGCCATTTTCGTGAACCCACAGTCCAGGTCAACTCCTCCTTTGTCTGACCAGGAGTTGGGAGGTCTGGGGGGAACCCGGGCCCGCCCTCTACTCCAGGTTCCAGCCCAGGGCCCTGTGGAATGAAGCTGTCTAGAGTGCCTTCTGGAACAGTTGTGCGACAGCTACAACTCCCTTGGCTACTTCCCCATGGCCTCCTCCCAACACCTTCCTTATCCTCACCATAGGACCTTCCTCCTAGTGTCTGATAATGCTTGTACACCTCAGTCCTCCAACAGTCCGCGTTCTCACTCTCAGCTCCTAGTGCCTCTTGCTCTCAGCTCCTCACACGCACGCCACAAACTGAAGTGAACTCCTTTTTAAACCCAGGTGCCCTGATTAGCCTGCCTTAATTGATTCTAGCAGCTTCTTGATTGGCTGCAGGTGTTCTAATCAGCCTGTCTGTCTTAATTGTCTCCAGAAGGTTCCTGATTGTTCTGGAACCTTCCTTGTTACCTTACCCAAGGAAAAGGGACCTACTTAACCTGGGGCTAATATATCTGCCTTCTATTACTCTTCTGTAGCCATCTGGCCCGACCCCATCACATATCCTGCCCCTGCTCAACACTACAGGGTTGGGCAACTTGGGACATCAGGCAGTGTACTCGTGACAAGCCATCTGCATTGCTATGGTGGCTTCCAGCCAGGTGTTGTATGGTGAATTGGAAAGGTTGTAGGGACAGGAATCATCTGGTCACCCTTGCATTCTTTTCTTTATTTCACTGCATCCAGTGGAGGGGTGCATGGTCGGTCACAAGGGTAAACCGTCATCCCAGAAGGTAATAATGTAGTGTTTCCATGGCCCATTTCACAGCGAGGCACTCTCTTTCAACCACGGCATACTTCTGCTCTCTCAGGAGGAGTTTCCTGCTGAGGTAGAGGACTGGGTGTTCTTCTCCGACCATCTGCGATAGGACAGCTCCCAATCCTACTTCAGATGCATCCGTTTGTAAAATGAATTCTTTGTTGAAGTCTGGGGCTATAAGCACGGGGTTATTGCAGAGGGCTGTCTGTAGATCCATGAATGCTTTCTCTGCGGCATCTGTCCACTTCACCATCTCTGGACACCAGGCTTTTATCAGGTCTGTCTGGGGACTCGCTCCGGTAGCAAAATGGGGAATAAACTGTCGGTAGTACCCCACCATTCCAGTAAAAATCGAGATTCAGGGGAACACTACTGAGGTAGCAGCAGGTGTAGTCCCTAAACTCCCACACCCGGTGCTCATAGGGAGGGACTTTCCAGCGTGTGGAGACTTACTCCCGGTAGGGGAACTGGAGAAAGGGGGAAGCCCTGAAAGTAGGGAGGCATCCACAGTAGACTGTAAACCCCCAACCTTCTCTGAAATATCCCCAGATTTGTTCTCCACTCCCAGACAGCGTGGGGAGAGGGTCTATTTTTATTTTTTTTCCCACCACAATGGAGGAGGTAGTGCGGGCACTGATACAAGCCACGGCTGCCCAGCAGGAGGCTATCCGTGTCCAGGCAGCCGCCCAACAGGAGGCAGTGCAGCTGCAGCAAGAGACTAATAGCCTGCTGATGGACCAGGCTGCTCAAGACCGGGCTACGTTGTGGGAACTGGTAAACCAGGTAAAGGCCCTTACAGAGCTGAACCGCGGCCATGATGGGACGCAGATCATACGGGCCAGCAAGTGGCTGCAGAAAATGACGCGGGAGGATGATGTAGAGGCATACCTCCTGGCCTTTGAGAGGACAGCCCTGCGGGAGGCTTGGCCCTGAGAACAGTGGTCTGGTATCCTCGCTGCCTTCTGTTACTCTACTGTAGCCATCTGGCCCAACCCCGTAACACACCTTAGAGACTAACAAATTTATTAGAGCATAAGCTTTCATGGGCTACAGCCCACTTCATCGGATGCATAGAATGGAACATATAGTAAGAAGATTATACACATATACAAGTTGGAAGTTACCATACAAACTGTGAGAGGATAAATTAGTTAAGATAAGATATTATCAGCAGGAGAAAAAAACTTTTGTAGTGATAATCAGGATGGCCCATTTAGACAGTTGACAAGAAGGATACTTAACTTAAGGAAATAGATTCAATATGTGTAATGACCCAGGCACTCCCAGTCTCTATTCAAACCCAAGTTAATGGTATCTAGTCTGCATATTAATTCAAGCTCAGCAGTTTCTCGTTGGAGTCTGTTTTTGAAGCTTTTCTGTTGCTAAATTGCCACCCTTAAATCTTTTACTGAGTGGCCAGAGAAGTTGAAGTGTTCTCCTACTGGTTTTTGAATGTTATGGTTCCTGATGTCAGATTTGTGTCCATTTATTCTTTTGCGTTGAGACTGTCCGGTCTGGCCAATGTACATGGCAGAGGGGCATTGCTGGCACATGATGGCATATATCACATTGGTAGATGTGCACGTGAACGAGCCCCTGATGGCGTGGCTAATGTGATTAGGTCCTACGATGGTGTCACTTGAATAAATATGTGGACAGAGTTGGCATCGGGCTTTGTTGCAAGGATAGGTTCCTGGGTTAGTGTTTTTGTTGTGTGGTGTGTAGTTGATGGAGAGTATTTGCTTTACGTTGGGGAGCTGTCTGTAAGCGAGGACTGGTCTGTCTCCCAAGATCTGTGAGAGTGAGGGATCATTTTTCAGGCTAGGTTGTAAATCTTTGATGATGCACTGGAGAGGTTTTAGTTGGGGGCTGAAGGTGACGGCTAGTGGCGTTCTGTTATTTTCTTTGTTGAGCCTGTCCTATAATAGGTGACTTATGGGTACTCTTCTGGCTCTGTCAATCTGTTTTTTCACTTCAGCAGGTGGGTATTGTAGTTTTAAGAATGCTTGATAGAGATCTTGTAGGTGTTTGTCTCTGTCTGAGGATTGGATCAAATGCGGTTGTATCTTAGACGGCAGGGGTCCCAGATGTTCCCTATTTTTCCCCGTTTGGTTTTCGGATTTTTCCTCAAAGTCAATAGGGCTCTGGCCATTGATATCTAGAACGTTCCCTGAAATTTTGGAATTGATCAGATGTGGCATTCTGACATATAGACAAACAGAGAAATGCCACTGAGCAGTATAAAGCCTTCAAAAGCTCAACCCTAATCCTGAGCACTACAAGGCTGCCTGCAGTCTGCTGCAGCGATACTTCTTACAGTCCGGTACTCCTGCTCTACTGAAAAAGCCTTTTGATTGATGCTTTATCTGAGCTGAATTTCTCTGTCAGGTGGGGAGAGGGAAAATTACCATTGTGTGCACCCAACCCCAAAGCAGCTATTGTATCCCTCCTCTGTGAGAGGCAAGGGAAGGAGTCATCTCCCAGCTAGCACTCCTGGAAATTCCTCAGGTGTTGGGAGGCAGGGCCAAGGAGAGGCAACAGGAATGACCACAGGCTCCGACTTTAAGCTTTCCCTGGGGGCGCGCCATTCCCTGCTTCTTCCCGCCCCTGCTCTGCCCCCTCCCCCCAAGTATACACCACCCTCGCTCCGCCTCTTCCCGCTCCTCCCCCTTCCTCCAGCACCTCCCGCCCATTAAACAGCTGATTGGCAGCAGGCAGCTGAGGGAAAGAAGTTGATCGGCAGTGACCACCAAACAGCTGATTGGTGGGCGGCTGGTGGGTGCTGAGCACCCGATATTTTTTTCCAAGGGTGCTCCAGCCCCGAAGCACCCACAGAGTCAGTGCCTATGGGAATGACAGTTCCTTTCATCTATCCACACAACCAGGAGGAGAAGAGACAAAATGGGTGGAGATGAGATTGATCAAACTGGAGGCTAGATGTAATTAAGTTACATTCTGGGGAAGCATACATTCCAACATACCAGGGATAAATGCACTGCTTGCTTGAAGAAATTCTTCCAACAGATCCTAAATAATTTGAAAGAGCTTCCTCATATTCAGTCACTATTGTTTATTATACAACACATCTAGCACCCCATTTTAGCTTTTGGTGCATGTTACGGGGTCCATTCACTGCTGAAAGCCTCCTCCTAGTTGCTCTGGGGATTAGCTGGTTCCAAGTCTGATGACCCCTTACATCAGTTCCTTGCCCCATGGTCTCTCTCTCTCTCTCTCTCTCTCTCTCTTCCTCTTGGTCTTGGGGTGCTCCTTCTTCAGGACTCAGTCTTCTGGCCAGGTCACTATAGTCAACCCTTTCCAAGGTATCAAAGTCCCTCATTGCCGCAAAAATGGCATTCTTCCGTTCACTGCCCTGACCGTGCCACTCCTCCTGTGGCTGGTAGGAGAACCCAGACCCACTCTCCATTCTGGGTTCCAGTCCAGGGACCCTATCTCTAGCAATAGTGGCCTGCTTTCTCCCAGACCATGTTGCTCTTCCCCTGGGCTCCCGCCTGCTTCTCAGCTCTACCTTCTGGCTCTCCCCTGCCACCTCTGGTTTTACCAGCCCAAACTCCCATCCTCCCAGGGAGTAAAACACTATTACTAACCTTCTCGTAACTCTTGTTCTTCGAGATGCGTTGCTCACATCTATTCCAATTAGGTATGTGCATGCCATGTCCATGACAGTCGGAAGATTTTTCCCCTGAGCACCCCCTGGGGTCACACAATCATGGCATTCAATATAGGGTCCTGCTGACCTGGCACCCCCTCAGTTCCTTCTTGACGAATACCCAACAGAGGGTCGGAGGGTGGGTATTGGAATGGACATGAGCAAAACATCTCGAAGAACAAAAATTACGAGAAGGTTAGTAACCATTTTTTCCCTTCGAGAGATTGCTCATGCCAATTCCAATTAGGTGATTCCCAAGCCTACGTTTTGGAGGTGAGGTCGGAGTCTAAATGTCCACTGATTGAAGCACTGGTCTACTAAAGGCAGCATCGTCTCTGGCCTGCTGGGTAATCACATAATGCGAGTTGAAAGTATGAATGGAGGACCATGTCGCCGCTCTGCATATTTCCTGGGTCGGAACATGCGCCGGGAATGCTGCTGATGAAGCCTGTGCCCTGGTGGAGTGCATTGTGAGCGGAGGGGCAGGTACCTTCGCCAGGCTGTAGCATTCCCGGATACAGGACGTGATCCATGACAAAATCCTTTGGGAGGAGACTGGAAGTCCTTTCATCCTGTCTGCTATGGCAACAAACAGCTTGATGGACTGCCGGAATGGTTTTGTTCACTCAATGTAAAAAGCCAATGTCCGGTGAACGTCCAACAAGTGACATTTCTGCTCCCTGCTGCTTGAGTGCAACTTAGGGTAGAAAACTGGGAGAAATAGGTCCTTGTTGACGTGAAACTGGGAGATGACCTTAGGGAAGAAAGCTGGATGTGGCCTGAGCTGAACCTTGTCCTCCTAGAACACGGTGTAAGGAGGCTCTGAATACCCTCAGATACCCTCCTGAATGATGTTATTGCTACCAGAAACGCCAGTTGTATGAGAGTACAACAGAGAACATGTCGCCAGCAGTTTGAAAGGTGGCCCCATTAGTCTGGAAAGGGCCAGATTGAGGTCCCAGGCTGGGATCAGCTGTCAGACCTGCGGATATAGCCTGTCAAGCCCTTTCAGGAAACTGCTCACCATAGGTTTGGCAAAGACCGACCATCCCTCTGTTGCTGGATGGAAGGCAGAAATGACAGCCAAGTGAACCTTTACTGATGACATGGACAGCCCCTGCTGCTTAAGTTGGAAAAGGTAGTCCAGTATGAGGGTATGGACACGAACGTTGGAGACTGACGTGTTGCGGCGACCAGACTGAAAATCTCTTCTACTTGGCCAGGTATGTAGTCCTGATGGAAGGTTTCCTACTGCCAAGGAGGACTTGTCTGACTGGGTCCGAACAAGTAAGCTCCATCAGGTTCAGCCATGGAGCTTCCATGCCGTAAGGTGCAAAGACTCGAGGTTGGGAGACAGCCATGATTCTGAGTTAATAAGTCCAGGAAGAGTGGCAAGGTCACAGGCACGACTTTCCAAAGTGTCAGGTGTGCTCAACTCCCGGGTCTGCCCCAGTCTCCGCCCCCACTTCATCCCTTCCCCCGGGACCCCACCCTCACCCCACCTCTTCCCGCCCCACTCCATTCCCACCCCACCTCTTCCTGCCCCCTCCCCTGTGTGCACCGTGTCCTCACTGCTCTCCACTCCCCCCAGAGCCTCCTGCCTGCACACCGTGAAACAACTGATTGTGGAGGGCAGGAGGCACTGGAGGTGGGGGAGGCGCAGATCCGCGGGACTTGCTGGCAGTGGGATGTATTGGGGAGGGCAGGGAAGCTGCCGGTGGGTGCTCAGCACCCACCATTTTTTCCTCCATGGGTGTTCCAGCCCCAGAGCACCCACGGAGTTGGCGCCTATGGGCAAGGTGATTGGGGCTTCCACGGACATGTTGAGGAGAGATGTGTACCGGTGTTGACAGGGCCAGGCTGAAGCGATCAATATCACTGAGGCCTCGTCTCTCCGAACTTTGAGGAGCACCTTGTAAACGAGAGGGCTGGGAGGGAATGCATAGAGGAGGTGGCCCTCCCAAGGAGGGGAGAAACGTATCAGCGATGGAGCCCAGGCTGTGATTCAGAAAGGAGCAAAGCGGCTGGCACTTCCTCATTTGTCGTGTGGCAAACAGGTCTGTCTGGGGAAACCCCCACAGTTGGAAGATGAAGTTCGCAATGTTCGGTCACAGGGACCACTCGTAGCCATGGAACAACCTGCTGAGATAATCTGCGAACTCATTCTGTACTCCGGGGAGGTATGATGCTTCCAGGTGTATCGAATGAGCTACACAGAAGTCCTACAACATGAGGGCTTCCTGGCAAAGGGGAGAGGAGCATGTACCCCCTGTTAGTTTATAAAAACCATTGTTGTGGTGTTGTCCATCATAACCAATACACATTTCCCTGCCAGGTGGACTCGGAAGGTCGAGCATGCTAGGCGGACCGCTCTCAGCTCTCTGACATTGATGTGGAGAGCAAGTTTTGCCTGAGACCAGAGACCTTGTGACCTGAGGTCTCCCAGATGTGCACCCCACCCCAAGGCTGATGCGTCCGTCACCAGCAAGAGGGATGGCTGCGATCTGGTGAATGGAACCCCCGCATACACTACTTGTGGGTCGACCACCACAGGAGGGAGTCGAGGACCTGGCGAGACAGAGTGATGACCCTTTCCAAATTGTCCCAAACCGGCCAATACACCGAGGCTAGCCATGCTTGGAGCGGCCAGAGTCTCAGCCTGGCATGCTGCACTACTTAGGTACAAGCGGCCATATGCCCCAGAAGCTTCAGGGAATTCCTTGCTGTGGTGGTAGGGAATTGCCTGAGACTTCGAACGATATTGCCTAGGGCCTGAAAACTTGCTTCCGGGAGGTACGGCCTGGCCTGCGTGGAGTCCAGTACCACCCCTATAAACTCTATCCACTGAACAGGTGACAGAGTCGATTTCCTCAAGTTCAGGAGAAGGCCCAGTTCATCAAACGATGCTCTTAAGAAGCTGACTTGCGCCTCCACTTGCGCCCTGGAGCAGCCCTTAATCAGCCAGTCGTTGAACTACGGAAACACCTCTACCTGCCACCTGCGCAGGAATGCAGCCACGACTGCCATACACTTGGTAAATATTCAAGGGGCCACTGAGAGGCCAAAAGGGAAGACTGAACTGGTAGTGATTGTGGTCCACCACAAACCTGAGGTATCTTCTGGTGTGATTGCAATGTAAAAGTAAGCGTCCTTCAAGTCGAGGGCGGCATACCAGTCCCCTGGATCCAAGGAAGGGTTGATGGAGGCCAATCAGACCATGCGAAACTTCAGCTTTTTCATGAACCTGTTGAGATCTCGTAGGTCTAGGATGGGCTTGAGGCCACCTTTGGCTTTCGGTATTAGGAAATAGAACACCTTGCCTGTCAGCTGCTGAGGAACCTCTTCCACTGCCCCCAGAGATAGGAGCAAATGAGGAATTACTGTATGAGGAATTGCTCATGAGAAGGATCCCTGAAGAGGGACAGGGAAGGGGGATGGAAGGGCCAAGAATTGGAGGGAGTATCCCCTTTCTTCCGTGCAGAGTACCCAGCGGTCTGATGTAATGACAGGCCCACGAATGGCAGAAAGGGGATAGTCAGCACGAGAAGGTAAGGTGGGGTGGATCCAATGGTGGTGCTAGTGTATCGTCATTGAGCACGCCTTCAAAAGGCCTGCTTCTGGCCCGAAGATGGCTTGGACTGGTCAGAGCGCTGGCCCGAGGAAGGGTGTGGTCTCCTCCTGCCTCTCCTATTCCTCCTCCAGGAGAAATCCTGTCAGTTCTGCAGCTGATAGAACCATAGAGGAGGTTGTGGCCTGAAATGCTTCTGCTGAGTAGTGAGGGTATGGAGGCCCAAGGATTTGAGGGTGGTCCTCAAATCCTTCAAACTATGATGTCTCATCGGTCTTCTCCGAAAAGAGGGATGAACAATTATTTTTTATACTTTAATATTAAAGTATAAAGTATAGTAAATATAGTGTAAAATACATTAATTAATTTTATACATCTGCAATCTGCCCACTAATGCATTTTGTCCGAGACTATTTCCAGCTAGAGATGGGCCCAACCCAGGGAGTTTGAATCCAGAACTAGATTCAAGGGTGGTAGTGATGAATTTTTTGTACTAGTTCAAGCCCCTTTCTACTTTTAACATTATCAACCTCTGAACAGCTTTCAAACAGGCAGCACACTAAAAAACACCCAAACATGCCACAAAAATGTATGTGTTTCCTCCAGTGGACAGAATTCTCCTTAGAAATTACAGTGGTCCAAGATCGAGGACAAACAATATAGGACAGTTTTAAGGTCTCACATCTTACAACCTAATGGTAGAAACACCATCAAAATTCCATTAGAAAGCTGTGAATCCAGACTTCCTAATGGAATATGTTTGCGCATTGTCACAAGCCTCTGAGTCTATATGGCTCACCAAAGGTATGGGACCAGCCATTTGTCTATAGATTTAGCTTTCATCAACACAAGATGAATCCTTTCCCTCCTGATTGGTGACTAAAAAAGATTTTCCATTGCCTTTTGGATATCCTCTAAGTTTTTCAAATTTGAAATACTTACCAGTCCCCATTGCAAAAATACTACGGTTTCCAGGGCGGGGTGGAGGGGTTAACTTCTTAGCGTGAAAACACTGTTCTGAAACTAAAATGGAAAGTAACAGCATCTTCTGCAGCTGCATGCAAGTGGAAAATCCAATACAAAGTAAGACTCTCTAAAGTGGAGGCCGTAAAAGACAAGTACAGCTTCAAACTGGAACAAGGCACAGCTGATCTTGCTGAATATTGCAATTCAATGTCCGTTCCAATAAAAGTAGTCAGATGTATGGTTAAAAATGACCCCATTACCATGATTTTTCCCATAAGCTCTCACACAAATAGGCATTCTACAACAAGCTGAGTACAGAAGATCATTCTATGATCCAAAGCAAGCTAAGAGCAAGTGGAAGACCATGTTCACATCACTACCAATATCTAGAGAAATGGTTCTGTGTTTTACTATATTTCAGTCTCAGCCAAACTGGCATTGTTCGAATCTGCCAACACCACTTTCCAATAAAGTGACATCAGGAAACAGCACACAGCTACCCACTCTATCCAAAACACTACCGCTAAAGTCATCATCTTCTCCCACTGCTCCAACCATGTCACTTTTCCCTGCAGTCATCTCTGTTCCCCTGTCATTCTGCACCAAATTCAAATGCATTGTCCTCACCTTCAAGGTTCTTAATCATTCTAACTTGTCCTGTATCAGAGCTCATTTCCTCCTTCACCCCTTTTGCACTCTGCTCACTCTTCTCACCTTAAACACACACCTAATCATCTCTTACTCAATCACAAACTCAACAGCTTTTCCATACTACCTCGTATGTCTGAAACAGTCTGCTCCTGTGCATTAAGGCACAGCCCACAGTACCAGCACCAGAAGACAAACGGAGGTTATGCATCTTCCATCACATTCCCTTTGTGGATGCAGTTTATTCCCCCCACACTAACATGGTTGGATAATGTGTAGATGGGGCCAAGGCGCTGCCTCACGTACCTTCTTCTTGCCCCTTTGGGGCACTATTCTTCTCCAGGATTGTAAAGATGGAGCAGCCCCAGAGCATGTGGGCTGTAATTCTACCTAGTGTTTATGAAGCTACATAAGGAGAGAAAGGAAGACTTCTTTACTTCACACCTCTGCAATGATCAGGCAGACTCTGGGCCTAAGTGCTTTCCGCTCCTCATAGCTTCTCTTCCATTGATTAGCCTTCTGTGACTAATCTCAGTTCTGGAACTCTCTGCTCCTTCTCTTGCACCTGATCATACCAGCTAACAAACGAACAGAAACAAAGCTATTTCAATAAACACAAAATAAAAAGTGATCTATAAGTTTTTCCTAATAGCACTGTCCCAAGAGCATTTTCCCTTTCTCATTGTCTCCTCTCCTTCCATTTATTTTCTGTTGTCAGTTTATCCTTTTAATCTAATTTAGATTATAAACTCCTCAGAGCAGGGACCTTTTTTACTGTACAGCAATGGTACTTTATAAATAAACAGCACATGAGAAACATAAGCAATCAAAAAAACCTCCCCAAAAAACTAGCATTTTGTTTCTCTCTGGCCTTCCCACTATGTTATGTTTACTCTTTTATCTTGATTATATTGTAAATACAGGGGAGGGACTGTCTTGTATTTTTACTTAGTGAATCTGTAGGAAATGTTACTAAGCATGTGCAGAAAACAATGTTTTAATACATTCAGAATTCAAAATGTTTGCAAAAACATAGACATCTACAGGAGAGATGTTCAGTTTCTAGTTACAAAGGAACAAAATCCCTAATGTTTCCCTTACTGTGCCCTGTTGTGACAAGATATTAAAGATTAAATCTTTATTTGTGAGCAGAAGCCAAGGCCTTAATACACTTTTAATGTGGTATTTTTAACTGATATGATGCTTATGCTGCCAGAACGTTTTGATGCTTTTATATTACATTTGTGATTTGATCTACAGCTCCATGCTTATCCCTTAGGTATGTTGTATACTCCAGTACTAAAAAGGCAAAGCAAAAAAAAAAAAAAAAAAAAGGCTGAACACGCTATTTAAGCAATCCATTTTAAAAATATGTCAGAGGCATAATTTATTATTTCTAAATTGGGCCATTGATCAGCGAGATGATGAGCAAAGAAAGGGAACCACTCCCCTAAACATCTGGCTCTTATTTGTATTGCATTTCCAAATATGAAAATTAATTACTTTGATTTGCTGCTGCTTCTCATGTTCTAGTGTGAAACTCACCTTCATATTGTTCTGGAATTGTTTATATTTTATTAGCACCTTATTAATTAATTATTATTATTATTATATTAATGCTCAATTACTTATGCCATTAGGCTGCGGTATGATCTGAAATTAAAAAGGTGCAAATATTTAAGCAGTAACAGCTGAGATGCAGGGCATTTCTAAGGGACTGCAGGATGGCTGAGAGGAGTTGCTATGCCTCAGACCACTAACTCTGTAACTTGTCTCCAGCAACTATCTTGCACCCAGGTTGTAACTGCTGTCTTGAGATAAGTGTGTAAATACATCTTTTTAAATTAACCTAGTGCTCTAATAGTACACAGATGTAACATCCATTTATCAACAGACTAGGTTCACGTTGGATTGTAGCACTCAATTTCTCCCAATGTACTTACCTTGAGTTGACGCTGAAGGACCACCCTTCAGGCATAAGAAAATAGCTTGTCTCAATTCTGAGAATGACACAAAGAGGTCATTGAATGCCAAACACAATAATGATTTTTGAGAGGCAACACTTGCTCACAAAGAAGTAGGCTGCAATAACTTATTTCAAGGGCCAGCCTTTTATATTGGCCTGGTGACCTATGACACTACAGAAAGAATACGTAATTATTCTGTATAAGCCACTGAAAGCCATAAGCTAGTGACCAAAGCCTGCCGCCAATCAACTTGGGCCAGATTTGAACCAGTGATTTAGAGGTACATCTTCCATTACCAATCTTCTGTGTCATCTAATGGAATATGAAATAATATTTTCTGGGGTCCTGGCAGTTTTCCTAATCTGAGCATGTGGCATATCTGTAACAGAATGTGTACATGAAATCAATGACTCTAGTAATATCAGTTACTTTCCCCACATCAGACACTTCTAGATAAAACATTTTTTTGTATTTTAGCCACACAGTTATGGTATTTTAGCCAATTAGATTCCAGAAATCATTTCATTCAACATCCAAATTAATATAAGACATTAGGAACATGAAAAGGACAGTCAATCTTCCTGGATTTATTGCAATTTAAATCTCATGTCTTGATTTTCACCACAGCCTCCAATCCTCTCTTCATTAGGAGATGAATCTAATAACCTCTGGAACTCATTCATTATTTGTTTTCCTCCACTGCTTTCTCTATGAGGGTTTATTCCATATTATTATGGAAAAGGGCAGCAACTTCATCCCAATGCCTTCTGTATATCATCGTCCTGGAATCCTTGAAATCAGGATTCAAACCAGGTCACAGCACAAAAATGGCTTTGGTAGTATTGGTGGGTGAGTGGCACAGCAATAGACAGGGAAAATACTCCTGTTCTCATTCATTTCAGTCTATTTTGAGCTACAGGTATCTTGCATGTACCAGTAAGACACATCAGCATGATCTAGCTAGCTTAGAAAGCACAACACTAAACTAATGGATCATTTCTCTCCTTCCAAGGAGCAGACATAATCATATGCTCTCTTCTGTGGACAGCACAGTGACTACTCCCTTCTAGATACCCAGAGAGGACAAAGAAGAAGAATACCAACCACAAGACACGCACCACTCATTCCTTCACTCTGTTGGCCTAACACTGCATCATCCTGTGGGATGGCATATAATGCTTTCTTCTTCTGCATGCCAGAGTACTCTAGGAAGGATTGTACCAATCCCTCCCACCTCCCTCAGCTTCCCCGAGGGTACTGTAATTCTGCACCTACCCTTATTCCAGTCATGTATTTTACTGGTAAAACTGAGCACAAGATGCATGAGGAACTTTCTGAATACTGGGAAAGCACAAATTTAAAATAAAGCTTTCATAACCCTTTTCAGTTACTGAAGCACTATGAAATTGCATAAAACAAGTGGGTAAATTACAACACCCCCCCCCAAAAAATTGAACATTTCCACCTTCTGAGTGTTTTTCTTCCCTGACATTTTAATTTACCTTGTGTCACTGATTAATTAATACCTCAATTTCCACCAGCTCTACATTTTTGGCAATATTTTAGCAAAAATAGGAGCAAAATGTATTAAAAGTACAAGGAGATATTACCATTGACATTTAATGTAGTGATTTAAGTAAAAGGATAAGGCCTACAGGCTGCCTCAAACAGAAGGCCAACATCTAAATTGCTTTTTGTAGTAAAACTGTATTGAGATTATATCACTGATATCAGTATATTACAGTGCTTCTAATGGTGTCCCCATAATTTATGCAACATGATATACCATATATAAATCATTTATTTTGTACGGAAGTTTTACTGTGTCCTTGATTAGACGTATCTAATTGACTAATACAAATTTTCCATCATTTGAAATGGCATTCATGGTAAAAGTCCTGAACAAGTTTTCATGCTCTGTTATGTCAAATATTAAATGGGTTAGAAGCTTTCAGAAGAATGCATTACAAAAAAAAATCACTTGAAGTTGCATTCTGTGGAAAGCGTTTTCTGCTCTGTAGCACAAACTAGAACAAGGTTGTAGAAATTGGCATCACACCCATTAGGCTGACTTTGTACGGTAACTAGTAAAAACACTTTAAAAAAATATAAACTGCCTGTAGTGAGGCAGTGTGGCCTCCCTCTGAGCCAGAGAGGGAGAAACCACCTTCCTTGTCCAAGCGGGCGGAGCCAGGCCTGCCTCACCCCTCCCACTGGAAGTACACCGTAACAGGAAGTATACAAGGCAGGGCCTCCCACTCAGTTGAGGCTGGAACACCAAAGCAGGCAGACGGATCCTTCTTCCTCCTAGCTGCTAAGCCCAGTGACACCCTGCCAGCCAGGGAACTTGCTTCTGCCACGGTTCTGCCGGGATTGCCGTGGGCCACCTAACCAGAAGAGCTGGAGGACACCCCACTGACCCAGGTACACCCAAGGGGCGGGGAGGAGGTGGCCTAAGGATAGCCGACCCTACAGCTACAGCTTTGCCTGAGGCACAGTCAGAGTGTTGCAGTTGGGATTCCCGCTGACCCAGTGGCAGACCACTCCACCACTGTTAGGGCCCTGGGTCAGTGGAGTAGGGTGGGCCCACACCCCACCTGCCACCGACTACACTGCCCTTTATGTACCTTCAACCATGGACAGATGCAGAGGTAGCCGGGAGGTGGACACCTATGAAAATCAGCTCTTCTCGTATAGCGTGCAATTCTCAAGAACGTTTAGCCCCATCCAAAAAGAATATGGGTGGATACTCTAGCTATAATGTCTGTTTTTAAGTAAAAAGTGGAGACAACAAACACCTGGTTTCCTTCTCAGCAGAAATATTACATTGTACATTTGAGATTTTACTGCAATCTGTAGGCTCTGCACTTCATTTTGTTTTGGGGCATGTTGAACATGTACATCTCTCTTTTGGTTAACTGACTGACTTTCAGGAATGGGTCTATCAGGAAAAATCTTGCAGCTTTGTGATATGTCCCTACTGTCCCTAAAGTAGGGATGTGTGGTGTTTAGATGTTGCTTGTAATGATTAGAATTGGGAGCACGGGCTGTTGGGAGTCTGAAAGGACAGGAAACAGGGAGGAGGAGGGAGGAGTTGAGAGGCTAGGAGAAAGCTACAGAGGGTGCAGCAGCAGCTTGGTAAAAAGGTTTCCACTTTGAAAATAAAGTCCTGTTGAAGCTTGTTAGTACCTTGCCTGGTTGATACAACAAAATGTCACAGGACAGCACAGAGAACATGCAGGAAGAACTGCACAGTTAGCATCACAAAAACTAAATCTGTTCATTATGCAATCATAACTGGAGATCTCAATATGGGCCTAAGTAAAGGTTCAATCAAATAATTCCACACAGTGCCCTGGACCAATAGCTGTTATGAAGCTAGCTAGCTACTTTGGGGGCCAAGTCCACCCCCTATTAATTGACATAAGAGATAGATAATGTGCTAGTGAGATAACTATTTTAATGGGATGTTCAGAAATTTCAAAAATACTTCTTAAACCAATTAAGTAACATTGTCACATTTAGCACAAAAATACCCCAAGACTGTGAGAAATTCACTGAGTAATCTAATAGAACTTTTCCATCTGAATAAAATTGGGATATCCCAGTTCAATTAAAGTTAATGACAGTTGTACCATTGACTTCACCCTTGAAGTGTATTAAAGTGCAGCAATATTATCTTGTAATACATTTTCTAATAATTACTCGCACAAGAACACCACCCCTTTAAAAACAGTATTCTGTTTTTTCTGAACAAAAACGACATACAAAGGTAGGTTCTTGGCTTCAACATCATTTTCCTGGCATGCTGAACATTTCCAGTTATCAGACCTGTCAAATCTCACCAATGTTATTTTTCTTTTTATCTGTTGGGGTTACAGAAGCCAAACATCAATGTAATCAATAATCTACTTAACTTGACTGCTTTTACTACATGATGTTTAGTAGTACTATACCGGCAGTAACCACTTCTTTTTTACATGCAGCCACTTGTAAAAAGCAGAGCGTAGCCTTATCTATTACAGAAACATGGATCTAGGAAAAAGAACTCAAGTTCTAATCCTGCTCTGTCTATGACTCACTCGGTCAAATTACGTAACTCTTTGCCATGGACGCCCAGTCTGTACAATGGAAATACTTATCTACTTCACAGTAGTGTTATAATGATTAATATGTACATTACTTTGAAACTAGAAGGAACTAATGTTCTAAGTATTACTGAATTGTGACAGTGATGCTTTACAGAATTATATTTAAAATTCTACACATTGCCCTTTGTTAAACTACATTTATGGCTCGATCCTGTTTCAACTGACTTCAGTGGGAGGAGGACTGGTCCTTTAATATAATTTTGCTTCTCTCTGAATTCTGTTTGTTTTCATGAAAATTACTTCACTTTCACAAGTTGTCTAGCCAGGCAATATCTCAAATGAGAAAAACAACAAGTAAATGAAAAAAAATGTAGCACCCTGATTAACACTTCAAGGATTCATAACCAAAAATAAATGGTGTCACATACAGAGTGCTGGCATTTTATTAGACTAAAATGATGAACAATTTCACAGCAATAACAGCAAAATTGTATATAAAGTGGATTCAGGATTATACTAACCATCATTCAATTTATTTTCTGATTTACCTCAGCTTTACAGTCATTATTTATGTTTGTTAAGAAACTTATGAAAACTAACTTGAATGTAAATTGTTATGACATTGATTTACAAGCCTATGGTTCTGAACTGCTACAGTTACTGTACATCCTTTCCTGGGGACTGTGCCTTGATGCGATAGGAAGGTGTATGTGTTCCAATGACCCTGAGAGCTACGATAGCAGGAGTTTTGACTACTGGTAGGACCACCAAAGTCAGAGAGGTCAAAGGTTAGGGACTAGACAAAAAGCAGTCCGCTGGTCCTCCAGGTTGGGGGTTGAGTGATAGGCCAACAACATAGTCTTGTAAAAAGTTAACATATAGAAACACAACAAGGTAGCCATTCCAGCAAATAGCATGATGTTTGTTCCCTAAATGACATATTGTGGCACAGGAAGGATTAGAGTGTACATACATCTGATGAGTGATTAGTGATTTGGTTCATCCAATTGTTAAAACAGTGTGTACTTTGCAGGTAGGGCATCCAGCATCATGTTTTCGGTATTAGGAATAAAATACCAATGTCAGCTGAGAGGTTGAAATGTATTTTAAAGCACAGTTCTACTTTACTGTAGAATCTTGGTGAATGACCCTATATAACCATGCTCCTAATTCTAAGGAGAAAAGATGATCATGGATATAATGGATTAGCTCAACCTGACTCTCTTCACCCTGAAAACCTTGAATGACAGGCCACAATCACACTGTGATGTATAAAAGTTGCTAGTGACAATGCAAAAGAAAAAAATATGGAGGGATGAGATCATTCATGCCTGGCTCTTCTATGTAGGTCAAAGGGCTGTGATTACTTTGAACTAGAATGGAGGACAGTAGATCCTAACAGGTTTGTATCTTTGTAATGTTAGAAAAATCTTAGAGATTCACCACTTAATATAAAAAGATTTTAAATGAACTGCAAAAGAAAAAAGGAACATATAATGCAATTACTGACAGTACCGTCCTTGTAGATATATATTCTAAATGAAGTCTCAAAATAGAAGTGTAGTAGTTTATGGTAATCTCTCAGATACTTTACGGACTTGTGTTTGGGAACATTAACACATAAAATGTAATTTATCATGGCCTGTAGCTGGTATTCTAGAAAATTTAGCATGAATTGCCTTGAGCAGTTCAGTACAGCCCATATATGCTTTGTGATTCCAAAATTGAATTTCATAAATCTTAATCAGCCACAAAAAAGTGTTACAAACTGAATATAAGCAATATTAAAAAAGGCAAATTCTTATCAATTTACAACTTAATCTACTGAAATTAATCTAAATTAAAAGAGTGTATTTTAAGAGTGATTAGTAAAATCACAGTGCTTTACCAATGTAAAAAAGTACTGAATGTAAGTAGCCAATTCAATCTGATATTTTCAAAGAAAGACATATTATAATAAAATGTAAAAAGCATATATTTAATGAAATATTAAGGGTTGCAAAATTAAAGTAAGGCTGTTAACTCTGCCCCCAGCATATTTGCACGGATTTGCCCATATTCTGCTTTTGGTTACACTTGTGTGAATTTGTAGTATGTCCATGGAAATTAATGGAATCAGTCTAGATGTATAAGAGTGCTGCTCTTAGAGAAGAATTTGTCCCACAACAGCTACTTATGTGAACACATATTGGGCCAGATCCTCAACTGATGTATGTTGGTATAACTCCATTGTTTTTCAATAAAAACATGGAAATATATACCACATGAGAATATGACCCATTACTTCTCAATTAGTACAACAGATTATTTTTCAAGTTATACACAAGTTTATCCAAGATTAAGTTAATGACTAAATCTTAAATAGTATTGCACAATATACATGAGGTGGCAGAGTAAAACTTCAGCATTCATCTTTAACTTTTGCACTTCTTGAGCAAACCTTTGAGCACTTAACGATACAGTTTTGGGCCCCCATGAACATTTGGAGCCAGAACCTCCTTTATCTTACGTCAGTTTTATTCTGACATAACTCCACTGATTTATTGAAATGATAGAACAGATGTAATAAAACAGAGGACCTTGCCGCAAAAGTTATGCTGAGAACAGACTAGTCTGGACTAAAAGGATAAAAAGATACATTATAGTTAGTGAGATCATCATATGTGTCTAGTTTAGACAAGCCTTCAACACATGCTACACTGGTTAAGAAAAAAGACCTAGAGTTTAACTTGACGAGTTTAGCACATGTTAAAGTATACACTGCCTTATCTAGAGTAGGCTTTGCAAACATTTATTACAGTGGATGCCGCTTAATGCAACCCTGATGCTAACAACTTCCAGTGAACAACAACATTTTGCCAAGAACCAATCCCATCCCATTAGTTTTAATGTTAATGGGATTTGGATCTTACCAATAACAGGCCATTTATTGTGATTTTTTTTTTTTAAGGGAAGAAAGGTCATGGCCACCGGCAGGTTTGAGGGGGCTGTAGCCAGTGTTCAGCATGTTCTAATGCTTCCTTCCCTGACTGCAGCCCCACAAACTGCTTGAACTCAAGGTCCGCACAGGAGATGGGATTGGGCACCTGTATCCCCACCCAATGGGGAAACTCCTGCTGAAGTCCCGGCACTGCAGGCTGGGAGGGAAGACTGTGGGCAGGGCAGCAGCGGGGAGGGAGGGCTGCAGCCCAGATACCAGGGCTTTCCATGGAGAGTGGGAGTGGTCAGAGCCTGTGGAGTTGCAACATACTTCTCGCCAATGCTGCCCTGCCCACAGGCAGGTTTGCAGGGATGCAGCAAGGGAAGGCATGTCCCAATGCTTCCTTCCCTGCCTGCAGCCCCACAAACTTGCCTTCCTCTTATTGGCAAGTACCAAATAATGGCAACATTTTGCTGGCAACTGAGGGGTTGCTAATATGCGTAATCTACTATGTTTGTATTGTGGTAGCACCTAGGAGCACCAGTCATGAACCAGGACTCCACTGTGCTAGGCACTACACAAAAACACAGAACAAAAAGACAGCCCCTGCTTACAGTCTAATTGGTTACAACGCATTAGCTGGCTTGTTGTAATACCACACCCTTAAATCTTAGTCTAGGCAAGGCTAGAATAGAGAATTACTTTTTGTAGTTTTTGTATTTAACTCCCTAGATATTTTAAAGAAGAAAGAAAAGTAAACCAAGTGTTAAAACCACCAAATACTCTCATATCTTCAAGTCCCCAACAAACTCCCTTTGTCTCTCACCACAAAGATATGGACAGTGCACATGTCCAGTTCCTCACCATCACAATCCAATACACAACCTCAGTTTGTCTAACCTTATATATGTTAACATCACAACAACCTTTTAGTTGAAAATTCATCTGTCGGTAACGTGTTATTGCTGTGGAGGCTGGTGCTCAGCTTGTGCATTTCAATGCAATTCTGAGGAATTAGATGCAGGCACTCTGAGTGGCTGTACATTGAGGGAGAAAGGAGCGACATATTATGGGGGAAGGGCAGAAAGTAGCTGGGGCCACCAAAGGAGGCCCTAGAAAGTAGAAAAAGTCAGTCATAGAAAAGAGGTTAACTGAGTTACCTCTGCCTGTGGGCTGGTGAGATTTCTGCCCAAAGAAGGTCCCAACCTTAGTTATCAAGTCCTCTATATTGGGGAACCTCTGCCATGGTCTGTAGCAATTCCTCAGCACAGAGTAGTGTGCCATGGACAGCATGGGAGAGAGTGTGGTACTTACAGATGGGTATGGATGTGGAAAGGCACTATGGAATGAGGAGCTGTGTGAGTGGGGGGAGAGGATATCTATGGGGTAGGGTAGCGTTTGAGATGGGTAAAATCAAATTTATGAAGAGAGGGCGCTGAAGCTGTGCTGGCAGTTGGGCTGAAGGATTTGGAATGGATGTGTTGCCAGAGCTCTAAGAGGCGGCTACAAGGACGTGTAGGAACCAGAGCTTTACATCAAGGTTTAACAATCTGTGGGAGAGTTGGGAGCTCTTACAGAGGAGCTGGGGGAGAGTTAGGGAAGCTGTGCATGAATAGGATAGGATAAGAGCTGTTTGGAAACTAATTACAGCTATGAAGAAATGGGTGGGAAATGTGATGAGGATGAAGCAGCAGTGGGAATATTTAGTGGTGAATGTACGTAGGGAGCAATGCAACTAAGGGATGACATTCTGAGATGGGTAGGATCAGAGCTACTAAGGTATAACTTGGAGATATGGGGGCGTTCAGAACTGGAGCAGATCAGAAATACACACAGGTGGGAACAAGAGGAACATGACAGGGAGCTGGTGGAGTGGGCTAGGAAATATGCTCAGGGTGGGCATTACAGAGAGGCTGGAAACAGGGATGAATTTGATGGCGAAGGGACACCAGAAGAGAGTGGGGGTGGGGGGAAAGGGACTGTTGGCCACTGGCCAGAAGAAGTGGAACTTTGTGGGCAATGGGTGCATGGACATGCATCAGTGGGGATCAAAGGAGGAACCATAAACACATAGATACTGTGCTCCGCTGGGGAAGCTACAGAAACAGAAAGAGGGTCTGGGGCAGGGCCAATGAGCTGTAGAGTGCTCCAGCAAGTAGGATGGGTAGGGAGCAGGAAGCAAGTGTCCTCCATGTCACCTGGTTCTCTAACGCTGCCTCCTTAACACTGCTGATTAACCTGCCTCCTCAGGATCAGTGAATGACTAGCTTGTGTGTGAGAAACAGAACTGGGGAGCATGGAGACAGGGTGCACAGCTAAGCCACACAGTGTCAGAGAACAGAATCAGTTGAGGGATGAGAATTTCTGTTGGCTTTTCTTGGAGTTAACCAATTAGGTGATGAGGAACAAAGATGAAAATAAGTGATTTTTTTAATTAAGTTTAAAATCTGAGAAAAGAAAAGGAGTACTTGTAGCACCTTAGAGACTAACAAATTTATTAGAGCATAAGTTTTCGTGAGCTACAGCTCACTTCATCGGATGCATACAGTGGAAAATATAGTGGGGAGATTTTATATACCCAGAGAACATGAAATAGTGGGTGTTACCATACAGACTGTAACAAGAGTGATCAGGAAAGGTGAGCTATTACCAGCAGGTGAGCGGGGGAGGGGGGAGGTACCTTTTGTAGTGATAATCAAGGTGGGCCATTTCCAGCACTTTACAAGAACAGTAGGAGGGGAAATAAACAAGGGGAAATAGTTTTCCTTTGTGTAATGACCCATCCACTCCCAGTCTTTACTCAAGCCTAAATTAATTGTATCCAGTTTGCAAATTAATTCCAATTCAGCAGTCTCTTGTTGGAGTCTGTTTTTGAAGTTTTTTTGTTGAAGAATTGCCACTTTTAGGTCTGTAATCGAGTGACCAAAGAGATTGAAATGTTCTCCGACTGGTTTTTGAATGTCATAATTCTTGACGTCTGATTTGTGTCCATTTATTCTTTTACGTAGAGACTGTCCAGTTTGGCCAATGTACATGGCAGAGGGGCATTGCTGGCACATGATGGCATATATCACATTGGTAGATGCGCAGGTGAACGAGCCTCTGATAGTGTGGCTGATGTGATTCTGAGAAGTGATCTATATCCCTGATATTACCAGGTCATGTGAGAGAATAGTCTGGAGAACCTGGTGATTGGTATTTCATGTAAAAGGGAGACAAAAAAAATTAAATGCTTGGGGAATTTGTTTTTAAAATAGTGAATATTTTTAAATGTTTTCTTTGCCAAAGTTACAAAATGTTATAGGAAAAAAAAAAGTAACTGAAAATTCAAATGGCCTGGAAAAAATTAGCATGTACACTTGAAAGACAACAGTCTGTCCTTAGAGTGTGGAACGGAGAATGTTCTGTTTCATCTGCAAACCTCAATGCTTCCATAATTATTAGTAAACTGTGCACTGATAATCAAGCTTGTCAAAAGGTGATTAGCATCTGTTAGTATTCCAGGCTTCCATACGTGTATATGCATATACCCTTCTATGGGAAAGGGAACAGTTCAGGCAACACAGGTGCCTCCCATGCCTGCAATATAAACTGATGTAAGATCTTAGATTATTTTAGAGGGCTCTAAATAGAACTGTAGTTTGATTTACACTAATTAAGCCACTTTAAGATCTTAGGTTATTTTAAACCACAAAATCCACAATTCTGAAAGAACAAAGGGCAGGTTTGTTTGTTTTTTTTTAAATGTGCAGCATTGCCAGTCCCAAGCATTCAAAAATCATAAGTCAAGCCCCTCTTCACCCGGAAAAAAACCCCAAAACAACAACCACAAAAATCAAGAGATTTTACAATCTCATGACTTTAAAAAGAACTCAAAATGTATTTACCTTTGGGTGTTTGAACCTTTAGTGTACACTTGCACCATGACTGTAAGCTTTCCTCCAAAAACAAGATTCAATTTTCCTGCTTTGTGTTCTTTTTAATCACTGTCCCTCAACGCAGAGGTGGCTCAAGGGTTATTGGTTAAAAGTTTACAGAAGAAATTTGGCTGTAGGCACTAATCAAGAAAGAAATTGTTAGACTCTAGGGCAATTAAATACAGCATGTGATGAGACTGTGACTACTGGAGTGTGTTTTGAAAACACAGAAACCACTATAATGTTAATTAGTTATTAGTTTATTATCTTCTATTTTTTCATACCAAAAAAACCACAGAAAAATTAGTGATCACTTAAAAGGTTAAATATATGTTAAGGGCTATTAACATTCACTAGGGAGCAGATTCTGACTGTCTTTATGAAGATGCATGCATAAGTTGTGTGTACTGGGACGGGGGAGAATGGTATATTAAGACACCCATGAACACCCATGTAAGGGACATCCAGAATCCTGCTGTTCTGCTCCCCAAGTAGAAGATATAGCGCCACAAGGTGTACTGTACATCAAAAAGGGGTGTGGTGGGGCTGTGTAGCTACAGCCCTGTCCTCCCTCCACATTTGCCAATATTTGAAGGCAGGTTATGTACAATTCTTTTAAAGGATACAGTAATTGCCACTTCAGAATGCACTCACTCACTCAGCACTTCTATAAGCATTTTGCCTGCCCATTTTCTCCCTAGGCAGAATACTTCAAGCAACTGCCACTGGTGTGATTCCCCTCTTAACATGGCAGTGGCTTCTAAAGCCATAAACAGATCCCTAAGCTTTGGACTTCACCACCCCTCGTCCCCATTCCCGTTATCCCACTCATTCTCTGTCTCTAAGCATTGATGGCTAAGATATACCATAGAACACCTGACCAGTGTTTGATGTGCAGTGTTTGATATCAGCTTTACGCTGATATTATTTATTCCTAATTTTTTTAAAACTGTATCTAAGGCAGACAATGCCATATGTGTCTTATTTTTATATGGCATGTTTCCCCTAAACAAGTATAGCTCAGAGAGCCTCCCTTCCCATTGCCATGTTCAAGCAAATGGCTCCTGTTCACGGGGCTCTCCCAAAAAAACTCACTGCTTTGGTTGACGTTGTCCCCACATATTTATACTACAGAAAGTATGTATGATCAATAACGTAATTGACTGTGGTAAAATGGGCATTGTGAACTCAGGAAAATGATTAATAAAATGAACTCAGACTGTAACTATCAAAAGAAGCAGAAGGGGCCAGCATTTTTCCCTACTACTTTTACAAATCTACCTTTATGCCAAATTTAAAGGACTACAGACTTTTGCCACCTTGGAGTCTCACTTCCCAGCAAGAATCTGAAACTACTAAGTGTGACTTCTGACTCAGCTGCTGGCTGCCTACTGCCTTTCAGTACTATTTCCATGGAAACAGAGGTCTGATAGGAGAAAATAAGGTAAAAGGAAGTTTTAAAATCATTATTTTTGCGGAGTCTTCATCTTAATCTCAACAGTTCGCTATCAGTTACCACGGAAACTGAAGGAAATAGATGAGAGTTGGAGCTCTACAAGTTTCCATTTCTGTAAGAATGAGCCTAGTTTGAAATACTTCAAATTTGGAAAAATAAAGTTTTTTAATTGAAGTGTTTGGATGCAATGTTCTTAATAGAGCAGGCCAAATTTATCACTTCTAATGATTTATTAAGTCAATCCATCCATGCTCATTTAAACCAGCTAAGCATCTGCCCCATAACCCTTTTCCCTCTTCAAATTCTCTACAACTAGATCAATGTTTTTATGTATTTTTTATTTATTTGACAATATTTGTGATTTTTAGCCTATTTGTAGTCAGTATTCCCACATTTGATATTCATAAGTCATTATGTGAATTGTCATGTAATTCACATGATATTTTTCCTTTTCAACTATTGGATGATGCTCCGTTATATACTCCCATATGAAATAAATTTCTTTTCATCCCCCCAAAAATTCTGCTTCTTAATTAAACAAATCTCTGCTACTTGCCTAAAATTTTCTCCGTGTACATTCACATGAACAAAACTTTGCATCATAAATATTGGCCAAAGAGTGGAAAAAATGTTAAGATGGCTGAATCAAAATGTTAGGTCCAAAAATGAAAGCTTTATAGTGTCATTGTAATCCCTAGAAAATAGTAATCTACATTTGTAAAAACAAACAAACACTCTATACACAGCCTGGCATAAGCAGAAGTAACTACTGATAAGAGGCCATGAACTAGAAAATGGAGGCTATTGCCGATTAGGACTAAAGAAATTAGTAGTGCTCAGTGAAAGCTTCCAAAGCAACAAGCTAGCACTTAGCCTGTCAGTGATTTTAGTCTGACACTCATAAAGGAGCATGTTTACTCAAAAATATACTTAAATGAGAAGGTAGTATTATGCTGGGAATAGTTCAAGTCTCTTTTCATTTCTCACTTTTAGAAAATTTTATTATCTGAACAGCAACTTAAAATACTAGAAAAATTAAATACAAACTAATGGCAAGTTTCCCCATTTGGTGCCAACTGATTTGAAACTGGTTAGTTTCTATATTACAGCTTTAGTCACCCAACTATAAACATATATTTGGTCTATTTTATTTTTTAAAATGTATCTTTTATAGTATTTTAAATCCAAATTCATAACAGATCATATTGTCATAGAAATGAAGGCAAATAAGAAATAAATTAACAGCAGATTAAACCTGAAGTTTGAAGTTTAAGTAAATAGAGTAAATGTATGCAACAGCAAAACAAAACAAAAAACAAACCACCACTACCAAGTATCTGTTGGCTATGTTCTGGAAAAAAATATATATTTAGGATTTTTTAAAACAAACAATGATAGAATGACAAACTTATTTTTTTCAACATATTTTAATATTTTGGCTACTTAATAGTAAAGTTTCTGTGGATTAGAATTCTTCTGTATCATCAACAATTTCAGTTATGAAAATATTTAAAAAGTATAAAAGTAAGGAAAGGGATCACAAGAGAAAAATCTGATCATCTTGGGATGAAAGCATGACTGTGTGTTACTACATGTCTTAGAGGAGAGCCATGGTGGGCCCAATCCTGAAAATCTCTTGCCTGATCATGCAAGTGAGGCTATGAAAGATCAGGACGACCATATACTCCTAATTTTAACTCACTACTAAACTACGCACAAAGGACCTGATAAAAGTTTGGATGAGCTAAGATACATTAGCTAGACATACCTAGCTCTACTCAAATCTCCTTGTGTTGATGCTTCTCACTGCCATAAAGCACTAACGTTAAACTCTCTTTTGTTGAATGATGGATTTGCATTTTAGACACAGGTGAATCTACATATACAAGTATCAGATTAGGAGTCAGGGACGCTTATACTTTAATCACGGCTGTCACTGATTCACTGTGTAGATCTTTGGGAAGTTAGTGTTCAATCCTACTCCCACTAAAGTCACTGAAAGTTGGCATGAACTTCAAAGATGCAAGATTGGGACCCTAAAAATCTGTGCCTCATTCTCCCCATCTGTAAAATGGGGACTGCACCTCCTCTAACAGAGTGATCAGAGTACTGTACAAATGTTAATTAAAGCACCCTAAAAAGTATTATTATTCCATAAACATTTTTAAGTCCTTTCAGTTTAAAATTATTTTTTTAAATTAAACTCCTAGTATTTAAACATCATGAACCACATATAGCATCATATACTGACACTTCCAGCTAACATCAATGCCAATACTCAGAATTCCAACTTCAGTGGAAGCAGTATCATGAACTTAAAGAGGAGGTTACACAGCCTATTTTTAAAAATACGTTAAACCAATTATGCTGGTATGTGTGTATGTTCATCATTTCCTGGCACAAGCTTTTGTTACAATAAAAAGTACAGCAACCGTTCAAATGAATAATCATGGCTTCACTGTATTACAGCTTCTACATATATCTGTAATAGAACATCTTTACATTTGTATATTTAGATGCTATTTTTATGTAGGCCACTTTGATTATGTAGGCCACTTTGAACACTTCCCCATCCCCATCTTAACACTTGAAGTTTCAGGCTGGTAATTTGTTTTCCATATAATTCATTTACCTCTGAAAATCACTTTTCTAATTTCTAGTTTATTATATGACAAGTTTACCTAATCCAAAATCGGGAAATGAAATATGGGTATGTTTATCTTTTCTTTTAAAAAGGCATTCAGTTATTTCTTTGACAAAGTATTGTCAAAGAACACCTTTTATTTAAAAAAATATCCTTTTGAGATCAACTTGAAAACTTGTAACTACTGCTTAGTATATACTAATTTTAGGGAGAAAAATGAATAATATTTAAAATGCATTTGTGATATTCAAAAACACTGAAAGATTCCCACATTACTTGTTTTAAGAGCTCTCAACTCTCAAGAACTTTAAGAGCTCTTAATTTAAAACCACCACAAAGATTACAAATACTTCAGCATGTTATAAAGGTTTTGTATTACAGATATGGCTCAAGCAGGAAAAATGGTCATTAGTTACATTTTTATTCTTATATTTAATTGAGGGAAATATATAAAGTAACCCAGAACATTGGAAATTAGACACAAAACAGGATGTAAAGAGAAAGAAACCACACACGGGGCAGAAGGAAAATAGGTAAGTTAAGGATGTGCCTCTCATTTTGATGTATAGCTCTTTTCCTGTTATAGCTTAGTTATGATTCATAAATTAGCTATAGTTATGATTCATAAACTGCTCTTTTTGACAGTACCAAGAATGTTTGTGCTCTAAATATGAAATCATTTACACTTTGTAGTTAAGCTTGGCAATTAATAGCCAAAAGAACATGAATACACAAATACAGTTCAGAATTGTTAATATGAAAACATTTGGAGATAAAGTAGACATTTGTGATGTGTCTGCACAACAACATTGGTCATTGCTGTTTGTTTTCACAATACACTACATCTGACATGTTAATTACAACTAGAGAGAAACAGCACACAGTCTAGACAGATATCTACAAGCTTTGGTTACTATGAACATGATCAATGAAACAGTAACCCATAGATGCTTAATTCTCACAATATGAATGGGTACCTTTAATTTAAAGCCAAAGATAAAGAGGAAATTTCTGTATTTGATCAGAGAAATTAAAACACACTTACTAGTCTCTACTAACAAAAATTGACATAGGCTGACGTACAACACTGTAGTGACATACAATTAGAAAGAGCTTTCTGGCTACATATAATTATCATGACAGCGTTAGCATTCATCTTCAAAGCCTAAAGTATTTGACTTAAAACTATAGCTGAAAGCCATGAAAACAAAAGAAAAAACAAAAACACAAATAGCTGAAAGCATTAGGAGCGGAGATCACTACAACTCTTACTTGTATCTATTGCCCCTCTAACTGTCCAATGACCAGAGCACATAAGGGTGGGCAGACAGTAATGTTTAAATATATTCTTAATTGTGATTACCTCTAAGGATCAATCAGAAATAAGATAGACCCATCCCCTGTTCACTAAGGGAGAGAGAGATCATTGTGTTGCTGACCCAGAAAGAAAGCCATTTCATTCTCTCAGCCTCTGACTTCACCGAGGATTTGGGTCTTGATGTGAAATGTACTATCATCTCCCTTTAAATAAATAAATAATAGTACTAATAAAAATAATACAACTGGAATTCAAGTGTCTCAAGAAAAACTTCCCTTAGAAGCTATACATACACTACTGCCTACTCCCCCACAATTTTAAATACGAGAAGAAATACTGCAGACTTACTGTATCTCTGCTAAGTTTACTAAGATCCCAGTTTACGCTTCCAGCACGGTTAGGGGAAGCCACACACCCAAACCCCCGTCTGGCACGGATGTAGTCCAATTAAGCAGTAGCATGATTCCTACCGAGGGGCAATGGAAGCATCATTCTGGGCGCGCGAGGAGCCCAGCCAGGAGAGAGAGAGAGAGCGCGCGAGCCCCGCCACCCTGCACATCCACCCAGTCCACTTGTTAGAGCGCAGCGCTCCGGCAGAACAGCAACCGTGAGCAAAGGAGACCCCCTATAGGCAAAAAAAAAAGAAAAAAAAAAGAGAGTTTATTCCTCCATCCTACACAGAGCTAAACACACACAACCTATATTTGATGTGCGGGAGCTAGATTACACACCCACACTCGCTATAAACCCAGCTCTGGATAGAATACGCGTTTCCAGGCTTATACCATACGGGGGGGGACATGACACAGCCGCGACAGATGTGCACACACACGCCCAAGGCAGCTGGACGGCGCACGGCTCCACACACAGCTGTTCGGTGCGGGTGCGTTTCTCCCTCGCTCGGAAAAGCCCGCAGCTGTCACCCGTCGGAGGCATGCAGCGGTCAAGGCTGGGCGAGCAGCCTGGAGGCATGAGACACTCACGCAGCGGCAGCCCGCCACACACACACACACACACAGTCCGCTCCCCGGGCAGCCCCAAGAGCAGAGGCAAAGTTCGGCTCGGCTCCCAGGCGAACTCACCCCGCCGGAGGGGTCGGGCGGGAACTTTCAGCAGCGCCCCGGCTCAGCCCCGGCGGGAGCCGCGAGCCATGGTCTCTAGCTCCGGTGCCCTCGCGGCGCTCCCCGGCGGCTACAGCGCAGGCGAATGTAAATCCACATCGCCGCTGCCGCCCCGCATCCCCGCGCGACTCCCCGCTCGCTCGGGACCGGCCGCGGCGGCGGGTCAGGGGGCGAGAGGGCAGCGGGAAGCCAGCCCGAGGCGAGCCGCGGCTCGGCGCTCAGCCCCCGCCGCAGGTGCCGGTGCAGGTGCAGGTGCCGCTCCTCTCCGCTGGGCGAGTGCCGGAGAAGCCGCTCGCTCCGCACGGTTACATTTTGCTTCGCTGGCTGTTAACGAGCATGCCCGAGCGAACCGAGCATGCGCGCTAACCGCCGCCCTCAGCGCGAGCCCGGGGGTGGGGGGGAAGGCGAGGCCGCGGGCAGGGCGGCGGCGGCGGCGGCAGCAGGGGGACCCCGGTGGGCTCTCCGGTGCAGGCGGCAGCGGCCAGGGAGGGGACTCAGAGCCGCGGGCAGGGGAGAGCCCCTCCGCGGGGTAGCGGTGAGCATCCCTGCCAGGGCAGCTCGCGGGCTTTGCCCTCAGTTCGCCCCCCACCCCAGAGCGCACCCCAGGCCCACGGGCACCTCCCCCCCCCCCACTTCCTAAGGCCGGGTGGGACCCTGTCTGCTCCCGCCCAGAGCCGTGCCAGCTCCCAGCGCGCGCTGTGGGGCTGGGCTGTGGGAACGCGCCCGCAGGTGGAGAGAAGGGGAAGCCTCCCCGCTCTGCAACGCACTGCAGGGCGCAGGAGAGGTGGCGGAGAGAGCGGAAAGCAACCAGCGCACGGAGAGCCACTGAGCTGGATGTTCAAACCTTTGCAGCTCATTCACAGAGTTTCTGGGGGTAGCGGCCACCTCCCCTCCCACTCTTGTACCGCCCTTGCCAACCACAGGGTTGGGTTACATGAAAAAGTTTAATTTGAGGACAGCATGAAGGAGCGAGTAGGTGGTGGGGAAACCCCATAGCGGTTTGTTAACGCGTAGTTTAATCAAATAAGCCCCCAAAGACTGAAAATCCTAAAGGGCGCTACTACACCTTGTAGGAAATGTCACTACCTGAAGGCTGACCTATACTTCATCACTTCAAGCCCTCCGTCCACAGACTGTGGTTCTATTAATCTTCAGATGAGCGCCTCCCTAATTTCAGGATTCAGCAATCTTGAGACACAGTACACAGATAATGGGGATTCCAAAACAGCTTTTGCAGGGGTGGTTTAAATTGAGCCCCAGCAATTACCCTTAAGATTGTTTTTGCTCAGAGGAATGAGAAGAGCTGGAAAGGATTGGCTTCCTGGAGGTGATATTTCTGGTGGTTCTGGCGATCACAGACCTAGTCTACACTCAACCTTGCATTGATTTTATAAATCAGTCACTTTCTGAAAACCTTTCAGTGGAAGTTTATGTGTGGAATACTCTCTTCAAAAAATAAATACATTTTATTTTAAAATAAACCACTTGCACCAAATAACTAAGTCAGTTTTAATTCACTGTTTTGGGGTTTTATTTCACTGCAAATGTATGTGGAGATCAGCCTCTAATCTAACCCTCTTCATAACGTATACCTTGTTGTTAGCATGTATCTCAAGTAGATTGCTTTTTTTGTTTACATGAGTGTCTGTAAGTTACATGTTGGGGGAAGTGCTTAATCTTAAGGGTTGAACCAAAGTTAGCACCCTCACCTTCTCATCATATTATTCATTCACTCAAACGTGATGCCCACCTAACTCAGGTCAGTATCTGCTCTGCTAGTAAAACAGAAACATGCCCACTGGCATTTGATTCAGCGTGCCTTCCCAAACATTTGAGAACATGAAACACTTTCAGAAGTGGTTTTGATGTTCGAAAATAATTTCGTAACCGTGTTGTGAGTTTCTCATAAACAACAATAAAAATTAAACAAGAAAACTGCCCTGGCTGAGTGGACATGCTGGCCTAAAGCACAGACCCTTCTTCATGAAAAACATCCTTTTTACACTGTGTATTTGCAACATGCATTGTGTCTTCCCAATGCATACATGGAGCTAGTGCACTCAGTAAGAGCTTATTGACTTCAGTGAGGCTACTTGTGTGCTTAAAATTAAGTATGCGTATGCGAGTTTGAAGGATTGTGGCCTAAATCCTTACCTTTGCAGTTAAGCACTTGATTCAGAGAAGTGATTTTATTAAGACAGTTTAAACAGTTTTGTTTTTGTGACACCTATTTATCTCAAAACACTTGTAAGAAAAGATCTGTTGCTTCAAGAATCAACATCCCCTCTTCAGTTAAAAGATGAGAAGGCTCCCAATGCCCACTTGAGTCTTCTATCCAGTTCTCCAGCAAAAAACAGGGAAGACAACTTAACATTCCTGATATTTTTGAAGTAAAATACAATCTGAAAGAAATAAAGAGAAAACCTGAACAACCTTTCAGCCCTTCTCTGTTTGAAGCAGCAGCAAACGTGGGTACAAACTCAGATTTCCTCTTCAGGCCATCTTTAAGAAATTGCCACTTCAACATTTACAGATTGTTATGCCATTCAGACTTATGGGGAAAACTAAACGTGGATGGAGAATATAGCTTGGTTGTTGCTGAATTATTTCAATGGCCAAAGCAAAGATAGTGAGACAGTTCATTGTGCAATACAGTGCACTTTCATGGACTAGAGCTTTCTATAACAGTTAAAACCAGGGATGTCCTGTTGCTTGTAAACAGTTTTGTTTTGCTGACAGATTCCTTCCACAACAATTTCAAATTTACTTGGCCAATATGCATGTTGCTTTCCGGCCGTTATTTAGCTTCATTGTGCTAAGTGCTGTACAACCCTATGAAAAGACCTGGGTGAAATCCTGGGCACACTGAAGTCAGAGTTTTTGCAATCAGTTTAGTTTATTTAACATTTTACAAAACTGTGTGCCAAATCCTTGCCTCCCTCCTGCTGTTTTGTGCTACTCAGCACAAAGCATCTGGAAACCCAGCTCATCCAGGTACCTGAGGATTCCAGCTAACAGGCATGGAAGATTCCCAGCTGACATAGAGCAGGCATTGAAGACAAAAAGCACTGAGAGTGGTCAGGACCTCTGAAAATCAGACTAAATAAGCCTGTGATAGGATGTGTTATTCCTATCAACAGCACAAACATGCATATTCCACAGCACAATCACTTTAACTGACCCAAAATAAATAAATATTCTCATGAACATATTACAAAATACTTTCTGGAAAAAAACCCCCAAAATTATATATCAATTCACTGAACCTCCTCAAAAACTATTCCACATATATATTTAAATTTGCCAAAAGTCAAAAATACTATATTTCCTATAAAAGCTTCCTATTAAAGTACATATACAACATTATTAAGAAACAGTAATACCCGTGTTACCTGAAATTCTATTGTCAATTGACATATAAACTTATATTTATCATATGCTGGTATCCCTTGTAAAAAATAAGTCACGATTTCAAAATGCATTAAGCAAATTAATCCACCATGGGTCAGACTTAAGGATGGCGTGTTGTGACAGAATATTCATTTCTTTGCACTTGATAAAACTAATGAGCTTGAATCTCCATTACTTTGTACCATGTGCAATCATTCACACCTCTGTGTGCAAAGTGAGTATAAAATACTACCTTTTTATAATGTTTTATATCCACTTTGCATAGGTGTAAATGACAAGTGGATGTAAAACATTACCAAAACAGAATGGCAGCATTTTACAGCTGCTGTGCACCCCCCCTCACTTTGAAGAGGTATAAACGGCTACACAAGGTGAAAAGTAGTGAAGAATGAAGAATACTATGTGTATGTTTATATAGCTTTGATTTTGGTATCCTTCCCAAACAGAATGTTAATAAATTACACCATTTTACAGTATCAATTTAAAAGATATTCCAAATATATTTAGACTCCATGAAATGTTCTAAGTAAAAGATAATGTTTACTTTAATGTTTACTTAAAACTAAATGAAGATAATGATATTCTTATAACTTTTAAAATGAAACTGTTGCTTTAAATCTTACCCTTGCTTAAGAAGGGTTTGAACTTCTTGGGGGAACACCTGGCAAAAATTGTTACCCATCAGACAAGAGCAAAGAGTAGGTGGGAGAAGCTATTTGTAAGGTGTTTCCCTTTCATTGATTACAAACTATTCCTTAAACCTAGGATGGAGACAGATCAGGGACATAATTTCAGATGGATGACACACTGTATAGGAAATTTTATCACCAGGTTAATCAGAGCTCTGGGCCAGAACTAGCACTTTTTGACCTAGACTTTCCATCAGAAACTGCATCCCATGGATCAGAGCTAGGGACAAGTGAGGAGTTGCAAAATCTGGCACAGTTCCCTATCGTTCTTCAGAAATTGAATCCCCAAGGTCAAGGACTAAAGACAAGTTGCAGTTTTTTTAAAGAAGAAAAAAACTGATATTAATGTAATGTCATAATTTGTATTGGTGCAAAATCTGGCAGTGATGCATTTTCTTCCACTGTGAAAAACAGCTGCACGTAAAGATGCAGAAGCCTTTCCTACACTCAGAAAGGATGACTGGCGGAAGACACTCGGGCACAGGCTGTGGAAAAATAACATACCATGTTGACTCTTCTACATTTGTGAGTTTGGGAGGGATTATTACCGAGGTCATGTGGTATGTATTTGAGGATGGGTGGTGCAGGAGTATGAGTATGAAAGACTGCTAATGACGTTCCATGAAGCAACCAAAGTGACACTCTGAATACAGGCAGTCTGACAAAAGCTGCCAGATTGGGTGCCATATGAAGGAGTGGAGCATGCATATGGTCCAGCAGTAATTCCAATAATTACCCGGAAGGTTGTTCAAGATACTGGCCAGTAGCTCCCGGTCATCGCCTTTTGCCTTATTAGCTCAAGTTTACCAAAGTTCCAAACACACCACTGGATTGGTCACTAGTTGGCATGATCCAACAGAGTATATGGCAAGAAAAGACAAGACGATCATGATCAGCAGAAAGGGCTTTGTAATGTTTTTCAGTTCCCACAAAGTAAGATGTTTAAAATCACCTACAGTAAAAATGTGAAGCACATAGTGCTCTCTCTGACTGTAAGGGAAAGCTGGGGATGGAAGAGGGGAAAACATTAGTTCACTCACTTCCCTTTCCTTGGGGGGGGAAGATTACTTCGCACTAGAGAAAGGCATATCTAGACTAGGCATTGTAGAAGACAAAAAAAAACTTTCTGCTGAGAAAAGTGAATACTGTAACTTTTAAAAATCATTATTGAAAAAATATTGAATCAATTTCATTCTTGAATATTTGAGCTGTAGGTTGAACAGCTTCAGAAGGTAAGAGCTGGCTCTCTATACACCTTTCCATCAGTTGGGTGGTAAAGGAAAGGAGTTTTAAAGGGAGATCAAACTTCTAAATACCTGAATTATTTTTTTAATTTTATAAGTTAAATTCTGAAACTGGAACTTGAAAAGGCTGTTCATTGTATCCTCCAGCTGGGAAGCGAATATGAGGAGAATGAAGGATTACAATGAAGAATGAAGCAGTAATTTGCAGGGTATTTTGGATCCATCATTTGGTCACACATTTTTAGTCTAGAAAAATAATTTCTCTCACAGAGAACAGTTCAATTATTTAGATCATTTAGCTTTTCTTTTACAGGTATGCTGTCAAAATTTTAAATTTAAAAAATTGGTGCCTCTTCCTCCATTTCCTCTGTATTTCTCTCCTTTCCTTTATTAAACATTACCGCAATATCATATACTGCTCCAAAAAAAATAATGTGACAGTGACATTATGACATTTGGAGGTGAATATGCTTCAGGAAGGACCACGTGTCCAACCTGCTTCTTTTTTCCTCTTCTTATTTCATATTCTCCTTTCCTGTGTTTCTGCTGCTGTTCTTTCTTATTGCCTCAGTTTCAATCCTTTCTCTTCTCTTCTTTTCACACATCTACTTCTCCTACCTTTGCAAATATACAGACACAAGATCCAAATCTCTTCATTGGCTCAGATTACTAGATTATAAAGTGAGAAGGGAACACTGATCATCTTGTCTGACCTCTTGCCTAGCACAGGCCATAGGACTTCCCTAAATTAATTCCTGTTTCAACTTGAGTGTCTCTTTCATCTACACTGCAGCTGGGAGCATTCTCCCCAGCTCTAGCAGAGAGACTTACACTAGCTCTGATTGAGCTATCATGCTAAAAATAGCAGTGTATCTGAGGCTAGTGTGGGCAGTAGGTTGGCTAACCACCCGAATATGTACCCAGGGAGTCTGGGTGAGTTTGCACTCAGGTGGCTAGCCCAAGCTACCACCTGTGTTACCCCTGGCTACACAGTTATTTTTAGCATGCTAGCTCAATGAGAGCTAGTGCATCTGTCTACTCAAGATGGGAAGCATGCTTCCAGCAGTAGTGTAGACACGCACTTTAAAAAATCCAGTCTTGATTTTAAGATTTGCATTGAGGAAGAATAAACCACAACACGTTGTCATTTACTCTCACTGTTAAAAAATGCGCACCTAATTTTGAGTCTAAATTTATTTACTTTCAAACTCTAACCATTGGATCTTGTTACTCATTTGTCTGTTAGACTGAAGAGCCTTCTACTATCAAATTTCTGTTCCCCATGTAGGTACTCATAGATTGTCATCAAGGTTAGCCACCCCTTAGCATCCTCTTTGATAAGCTAAACAGCTTGAGCTCCTTCAGTCTTTTGCTTACAGCTTAGTAGAAATATGAGAGTATCTTCATCCTCAGTTGTGGATGTCCTAAAGCACTTTCCTAAAATATTAGGTTGAAATCCTCAACAGGTCCAGTGGAGTCAAGCTGGCAAATAATTTGGCACTTAAGAGCAGAAGCCCATTCAGAGATGAGCTTGTCAGATGTTCTAGTTGTTAATACATGCAATGGTTTTCTATTTTTCTTTGGAGTTTTCAGTTCTGCATCAGAAAGTACTAAGACCCACCCTTCAAAAAGTCTAACAGCAACAGTATCCAGTGAAACAGAGTAATATACTCTTTTGGGAGCTATTACCTGAATTCTCTATAATACCTAATACAAATTAAAAATATTCAGATGCCCATTAAAATAATTAATGCAAATTGTGGTAAAATCTTACATATTTAGTTCTCTGAAATTTATGGAGGGGTTTTATAGTTTAAAACACTGTCTATATAAACCATTTGCTTTAGAGAGATTTAAAATAGAAAAAAAGGCAAAATCTATCCATCAATCTTATAGAGTAAAGGATTCTGTTATTGTTAAATTTTGATTTCTCATCCTAAATCGTGAAATCAAAATGGAACAATGTAAACAAAACACCTGCTTCCAAAATCTGCCATAACAGCTATAGTCGTAACAGGCTGTAACATAAAAGATTTTTTTTTCCTACTCCAACCTATGTTCCCAATGTGATTATACTCCTAAATAGGAAACAACTACTTTTGGCATTTAACAATTACTTGAACTTCAAAACTTTCTGTTTATGGTATCACCATAACCTTTTGAGTGAATTATTGCTATGTAATTAAGTCAGAAGTATCAATTTATATTTAAATAAAAAAAGGTTTTGTGTGTTTCTAAAATTAAGATATACATAGGCCATAATAAAGATTTAACAATAGCATACCCTTAATTACTGCCATCAAATATTTAAAATGGAATGTTTCTTGAAGGATGCAGAGCTAGATAATAACTAGATTTAGTACAGTAATTAAGTATTATTGTTCAATGTATCAAAAAGAAGTGTGAGTTTCTATATTTAGTAAAAGCTAGTAATTTCTTCAAAGTCTGTGTACACTAGGCAGGTAATATATGTACAAGACTAATCCTTGTACATATCCTTCTAACTCTTCAGATCTTATTTTCACTTGATTACCAGCAACAGTCATTGGCTGGGAAGAGGGCAGCAGAGAGTCTACTGAAGTGAATAGTGAAACATTTCTCTTCAACAGTGTGAACACATAAAAATATAGGAAACATACTGTGATAAAAATGAATATTGGGGGACAACATAAATCTTATAGGGCAAAGCAATAAGTGAGATTTGTTATACCATTACAGACAAAATACTATATAGTACCTATGATTGCCTTGACTTCAGAAACCATTATTTACCCTGTGATTTTCCCAACTGTTATTTTAAATATTTCAAACAAAAAAAATGCAACATTGGTTGATTAGAAGCTAGTTTTTAATTAAATTAGAGCCACGTGGATACCATTCTGATCTCATACATTCAATGGAATTACACTGAATTTATGCTGATATACTGGAGAGGAATATCAAGACCGTATTTGTTTAAGCTATAATTCAGTATCTTTGAATTAGAATACAGGGAAGAATCTCTTAACGTGTTGTAAGCAAGTCTCCCAAATTGAAGACCAACATCCCTGAGCCCAATAAATCTTGCTCATATGCATCTGTTCAGTGTGTAGTTTTTCTGAATATTATGATGATGTAGCACAATGTTTTTCTAAAGGAACATTGCCAAAGCTGTTAATGTAATTTTGGAAGTTGGCGAAGATTGTTTCCCCAATTTCTGCATACACGTTCAATGAAAAGGAATCTGATCTGTTAGTATTCAAGGCTCCTAGTTCTTCTCTGCTAATTTACATTTATATTCTTAATGCCTAGGTTGAGCCTAGGGAAATTTAACAGTCTATTTCATTAATGCTAACTTCCATAGAAATCCCAATATGCACAGAAGTTCCAAGATTGCAAGGCTTCTGGATGAGAATGCAGCAGCTAAGCATAATTGGTGGGTGGTTATAATAGTTAATAGGGCTGTCAAGCAAGTAAAAACATTAATCACGAGATTTAAAAAATCACGATTAATCGCAGTTTTAATCGTACTGTTAAACAACAACAAAATACCATTTAAATATTTTTTGATGTTTTCTACCTTTTTAAATATATTGAATTCAATTACAACACAGAATACAAAATGTACAGTGCTCACTTTATATCATTATTTTTGAACACAACTATTTGCACTGTAAAAAAGATAAACAAAAGACAAAAGCATTTTCAATTCACCTCATACAAGTACTGTAGTGCAATCTCTTTATCGTGAAAGTGCAACTTACAAATTTCGAAGTATTTTTTTTGTTGCATAACTGCACTCAAAAACAAAACAGTATAAAACTTTAAAGCTTACAAGTCCACTCAGTCCTACTTCTTTTTCAGCCAATTGTTTACAAATTTGTTTACATTTACGGGAGATAATGCTGCCCGCTTCTTATTTACAATGTCACCTGAAAGTGAGAACAGGTGTTCTCATGGCATTGTTGTAGTCAGCATTGCAAGGTACTTATGTGCCAGATATGCTAAACATTCATATGCCCCTTCATGCTTCTGCCACCGTTCCAGAGGACATGCTTCCATTTTGATGATGGGTTCTACTCAATAATGATCCAAAAGCAGTGCAGACTGATGTATGTTCATTTTCATCATCTGAGTCAGATGCCACCAACAGAAGGTTGATTTTCTTTTTAGGTGGTTCAGGTTCTGTAGTTTCCAAATCAGAGTGTTGCTCTTTTAAGATTTCTGACAGCATATTCCACACCTCATTCGTCTCAGATTTTGGAAGGCACTTCAGACTTTTTAAACCTTGGGTCAAGTGCTGTAGCTATCTTTAGAAATCTATTATTGGAGTTTTGTCAAATCTGCAATGAAAGAGTTCTTAAATCAAACAACATATGCTGGGTCATCGTCCAAGATTGCCAGAACACAAAATATATGGCAGAATGTAGATAAAACCACAGAGCAGACCACCTACAATTTTCCCCCAATGAGTTCAGTCACAAATTTAATTAACCCTTTTTCTTTTTTTTTTTTAACACGTGTCATCAGCATGGAAGCATGTCCTCTGGAATGGAGACCGAAGCATGAAGGGGCATATGAATGTTTAGCATATCTGGCACATAAATACCTTGCAACGCCGGCTACAAAAGTGCCATGTGAACGCCTGTTCTTACTTTTAGGTGACATTGTAAATAAGAAGTTGGCATTATCTCGTGTAAATGTAAACAAACTTGTTTGTCTTATTTCAGAGTAGCAGCTGTGTTAGTCTGTATCCGCAAAAAGAAAAGGAGTACTTGTGGCACCTTAGAGACTAACAAATTCATTTGAGCATAAGCTTTCGTGAGCTACAGCTCACTTCATCCACTGCATGCATCCGATGAAGTGAGCTGTAGCTCACGAAAGCTTATGCTCAAATAAATTGGTTAGTCTCCAAGGTGCCACAAGTACTCCTTTTCTTTTTGTCTGTCTTAGTGATTAGCTGAAAAAGAAGTAGGACTGAGCGGACTTGTAGGCTCTAAAGTTTTACACTGTTTTGTTTTTGAGTGAAGTTATGTAACAAAAATAATCATTTGTAAGTTGCACTTTCACGATAAAGAGATTGTACTACAGTACTTGTATGAGATGAATTGAAAAATATATTTCTTTTGCTTATCTTTATTACAGTGCAAATATTTGTAATAAAAATAATATAAAGTGACCACTGTATACTTTGTATTCTGTGTTTTAACTGACATCTATATATTTGAAAATGTAGAAGAAATAAAAAAATATTTGTAATAAATTGCAATTGGTATTCTATTATTAACAGTGCAATTAAAACTGTGATTAATCACAATTAATTTTTTAAATTGAGTTTGTTTTGAGTTAATCACTTGAGTTAACTGCGATTAATTAACAGCCCTAATAGTTAAATATGTAGTCAGTTTAGACTTTTGAAATCCCTATAGACAAAGCCAAAGTACTAAAATTAAAAATGAGACTAACACAGTGATGAATTAAAATATCTTTAATATAGAAATATTTTAGAATAGGACTTGTTTGTGAACAGTTTTTAAACTGTTCAGTTATAACACCACATTTGTCTTTTAAAGAAAAATTTCTTTTGAACTGCTGTATAATTCTCCCTCTTTGCTTTTGAATGGATTGCAAATTACAAATGCACATGCAGCTACTTTAATTGTACGATTGGGCCGTGTTCTGGCAGGCTTTTCTGAAAAGATACAGTTTTACAATGCAGCATTGATGTGGACCCATTTACTGATTGTCATCAACTATATGCAGAGGCTTTTGCACATAACTTATTTTTTCTAATAATAGCAATAATCTGTGCATGGGTCTGAGAGTAGAAACCAGACTGGAGCCAGAGCTGTGTACATCCATAAAAATGCTGCTGCTAAGATCATTTTCCTAGCCTGTCACTTTAACCACGCAATCGCTCTTTCTGCATCCCTCCTCTGGCTCCCCCTTATTCCATCACATCAAACATAAGCTGCCTGTTTTAACTTTCAAGATCTGTGAAATCATTGCCCACCTTATCTATCATCTCTCACCACTACTATGTTGTCAGTGCTTGCCTCAGTTTGGCCCATGATGCTAGCCTCCACTGCCTACTTGTTAAATTCTCATACAAATATCTTTGTGCTTTCTCCCATGCTGCCCCACATGCTTCGGAGGTGCCTGCCATAAACATCTGCAAAACAACCTCATTATCCACCTTCAGATCCCTCCTCAAAACTTTCCTTTCCCATGATGCCTCCAAAAAACTTGACAACGCTTAAGCTTCTGGTGTGCTGAAACCACTGCCTGTCAGGCTGACCAATATTGTCTCATTGTTTCCTTATACTCCACCTTCCGTCTGTATCAAGCTATTGTTTCTTGTCTTCTATTTGGAAGCCCCCGGCCCTGATCCCCTCCCCTGGTAAAACCTATCAGTGTGGAGTTTAAGGAGGATTGCCTTGATGAGTTGCTCCCTTATTTTTTCTGGCAGAGTTGTGGTGAAAACGAACATGGGGTTTTTTGTTCCTCTCACTAAACAGACTTCAAAGGCCTTCCTTACACCTAGCAAATTCCTGTGCTTTTGTACAGGCCCTGGCAATTTTCCTCACCCCAAATCCGGGCTGTATTATCTTTTCTGGAGAATGTCCACAGAGCAGCAGGCGGAACAATAAGTGCATCTTCACCCACACCAGTTTCTTCCCTTCCCCAAGTTTCAGTCCTGGACCTATGATGTTCAGAGGAGAGCATGGAAATGGTGCCATGGAGGTGGTTGATCCACCTCCACCTGGAGAATCTGGAGATCGATGCACATGAAGTCTCTTCTACTAGTGGAACTGGGGAAGGCATGATCCAAGCCAATGGAATTACAGTACTATGATTTCAGTATTCATGAAAGCCGAATTAGACCCTAGGATCTTACAGAAGAGCCAACAGTGGCTGCATCCCCTTCTCTTGCTTCTGGTTTCTGTTGCATGCGTATTTGTGATGCTAGGCCATGCTTGTCCCATAACAAAGAGAACATTATAGTTTTGTTGTAAGAATTAGTTGTAAGTGTGCCTACAGTTTAAGACAGGCATGCTGCCACAAAAGCTGGACTATCTACTACCCCTTGTGCACTCATTTACATCAGTGCAGAATGTATATAAAACATGATCACTGAGAGTGACCGGAAAGTGCTGATTTGGTAAAGTTTTACATCCACCTTGCACAGGTATAGATGCCTACAGAAGGTGCAAGGCAATAGAGAATCAAGCCTTGTGTAAGTTAATAAAAAATAATTATAAAATATGTATGTGGTATTTATTTAAAACCATAATGATTCTAGGAGCGGTCATCCGTGATCAGATTTAGAGTACTGTGTATCACCAAAGACAGAAAGCAGAGCAAAGGTTACTAGTTGGACTAATTATATACCCAGAAATATTTAATTCAGTCTCTAAACAGCAACATGCCCTGGTGGTTTAAACAAGAAGTGGTAAGGGAATTTCTCTTTTGGAACCTATTGCTCTTTTCTGTAATATTTATGAGTATTCCAGTATTTAATTAATTATTTATAGGTTTCTGACATACATCTAATTTGTTTGATATATAATTTTTTATCAGCAGTACTTTGTCTGTATACAAGCAATTACTACCACAAAGCAGACCACCACCTAAACCTGCAATAACCTCTGGGGAAATGTGATAAGTGCATGAAACTGAAAAAGTAATGTGTAACGATATGGGCACTGCATTAAACTTTAAATTTTGGGTTAGCTAAGGTAATTTATAAACTGGTTTGGCATTTTTCCCTTTCAAACTCAAATTCGTGTTGATTCCAATTTTTTCCAAGGCAGCAGTGGACAAATTCTGCAATAATATTTACGTGTGTGTATGTATATATATAATTTAAATGCCCTATAGTTCTAGAATTTATTCTCTTTTCCCCTAAGGCTCCTTTACATTGCTTTATACCATTCCGGTAGTGTAAAGGTGTCAGAGGAGTGTGAAGAGGCCTTAGTGTAAATGAGAATCAGGCCCATAGTGTGCAATGTAAGAGATAATGAACTGTCATTGGGAGGAATGTTTATAAACTCAGGTCACCAGTTCAATACAGGTTTTTGAGATTTTACATAATTTTAAAAAATGGACAGCTGCAGTGTATTGCAGAACTAATAGCTGACATTCTGTGGGCTACAACCTTAATTTATATACATTAGGAAAGCTTGCTAGCAGTCTAGAATTTGAACTGCCATAACTAAGTCAAACTGCCAGAGATTCAAAGCAGTTGAATCTACTCTAAGTATAACCAAAGAAGATCTCTCTGTAGCTCTAAAGCTAGTCTCTTTCACCAACAGCAATTGGTGCAGTAAAAGATATTATCTCACCCACCCTGTCTCTGTAATATCCTGGAACCAACAAGGCTACACTACCACTTCAAGTAAGTAAAACCTAGTAATTTCTTATTATTCATATTATTCATGTGAATGTTAATCTAACCCTTCATACACAGTGAAAGTTAGAGTTGTCACTCGTTTTGGTCCCACTATAGTTCGTACATTACTTCAGTTTCACCACGGAAGTATCATACATTAAACAATTAGCTGATGAATAACACAGCAGGTATGAAGGGCGGGGCGGGGGAGAAAAGAAAAAGAAACCATCTGTAACATGCAATATTTGCAATTTTCACTGTTCCAAAAGAATATAGCATTGAAAGTGAAACCATTTTGTTCCCTTGTACTAGGAAACAGTAGCAAAAAAGAGCTAAATGTTCAAGCATTTTATTTTTTAAAAAAATTCCAAAAAACAGACAACCCCCCCAGTTATATAGTATATGGAGTATTATGCCTAACATAATTAAATTCTCAGATGTCTGATAGAAAATACATGAATAACTGCTGTTCTTAGGGTCCTATTCAACTCCGAGTTGCTTTGTGACAATTTGATATTCAATGAGGGTGCCCCCTTTGGTACTTATACTGCATAATCAGGCACATGGGAATGGGCGGGGGGAGGAAGGGAGATGAGGGGCAATTTTTTCGTTTGATGACCATAGTTATTTATATATGCTCTCCTCCCCTGCATAGCTATATTTCTCTATGAAGCACAGTTTCAGTATTCAGCAGTTTTTGTTTTGTTTTGCTTTTATCTTCCCAAAGAAGAGGTTGGGCCCTGCCACAGCCTTCTAGGTACTGTGCAGGCTGCAAGATTGCATTTTCTTCCCAGGATGTCCTAAAATGCTCAGACATGACTGTGACAGATCAACTGTAGAGTCTGTCACTAATTCATTTTTTATATAAATACAATTAATGTTGAGAGAGTTATAAGAATATATGAAAGCTGTCTCTTAACTCAGGTTCAAGGCAAGCTGAGGAAGCTGGATTCAGGAGTATTTACTTGCAAAGGCATGGTCATTATGTTAGAACAAAGCACAATACCTCTACGAACAGGAGATGCTTATTTGAAATAAAAGAGGTACCCAAAAAAACCTCAATTTACAAGAATTTAAATCTGTTTACTATTTGAGACAGAGTAACATCTTTCTCTGTAGAAACACTTGGGAATACACCTGAGTGAGGTTTTCCTAGTATGAGACTATAACAGGTACATCAAATTAACTAGATATGTTTAGCAATACTGGGAGTTGATGGAAGTATAATGAGAGACCCATTACCCAGCCCAGGGTAAAGGAGAAAAGAGGATACCTCCTTTGGAAATGTGTTTTGCACTGTAATTACCCTAATTTGTATATATCTAGAGAAGTTTTTGCAGAGTTTAAGACTATATGTGTAGCGCCATTTCTGTGGTTTTATTACAAATTTTCTCTTTTAATAAATCTTTTTTTACTATAACCCTATCAGAGTCCTAAATTGTTTGACAGGTTTCGAAGTGGTAGCCGTGTTAGTTTGTAGTAGCAGAAAGAACGAGGAGTCTTGTGGCACCTTAGAGACTAACAAATTTATTTGAGCATAAGCTTTCGTGGGCTAAAGCCCACTTCATCAGATGCATGTAGTAGAAAATACAGTAGGAAGATATATATACACACACAGAGAACATGAAAAAATTCATGGGGTTGCCATACCAACTCTAACGAGACCAATCGATTAAGGTGGGCTATTTCAAACAGTTGACAAGAAGATGTGAGTAACAGTAGGGGGAAAAATTAGCATGGGGAAATAGTTTTTAGTTTTATTCAAACCTAATTTAATGGTGTCCAGTTTGCAGATTAATTCCAGTTCTGCTGTTTCTCATTGGAGTTTGTTTTTGAAGTTTTTTTGTTGAATAATTGCAAACTTTTAGGTCTGTAATTGAGTGTCCAGGGAGGATGAAGTGTTCTCCAACTGGTTTTTGAATGTTATAATTCTTGACGTCTGATTTGTGTCCATTTATTCTTTTGCGTGAACTGGAATTAATCTGCAAACTGGACACCATTAAATTAGGCTTGAATAAAACTAAAAACTATTTCCCCATGCTAATTTTCCCCCCTACTGTTACTCACACCTTCTTGTCAGCTGTTTGAAATGGGCCAGCCTAATTATCACTACAAAAGTTTTTTTTCTCCTGCTGATAATAGCCCACCTTAATCGGCTGGTATCATTAGAGCTGGCATGGTAACCCCATTTTTTCATGTTCTCTGTGTGTATATGTATATATATATATATATATATATATCTTCCTACTGTATTTTCCACTACATGCATCTGATGAAGTGGGCTTTAGCCGACGAAAACTTATGCTCAAATAAATTTGTTAGTCTCTAAGGTTCCACAAGTACTCCTCATTCTTTCTGCTGAATTGTTTGAGAATTTCACACATTCTGTCCTAGACAGCTGATAAAGATCTTCCAACTCTAAGAAGAGAAAGGATTCCTAGGACCTCCTGCATGTGGAATTATTGGTCAGTACTACACAGACTAAGAGCTCCTCTCCCATAATGAGCGCTTGCACTCAAGGAAGAGGGCCTCAGAATGCCTAATGACCGTGGACAAGAACAAAGTGTGAAGGGGCACAAGGGGACATGTATTTATTTTTTTTAAATCTAGTCAAATGTCAATTAGCCAAATCTTGGCAGCTCTGTGAAAGGAGGTAGTAGATCCTAGTGGATAGAGCACTGAAGTGGGACTCAGGAGAACTTGGTTGTATTCACAGCACTGCCACTAGTCTGCCCAGTTCATCTTGGACATGTCACGTCATCCTTCTGTGCCTCAGTTTTCCCATCTGTAAAATGGGGATGATACTTACCTCCTTTGTAAAAGTGCTTTGAGGTCTACTAATGAAAAGCGCAATATAAGAGCTAGGTTTTATTATACCTGAAGTAATAACAGGTGAACAAAGTAATAGAACAACCATTTTTTACAGTTTTTATGTTCAGCTATTTAGTTATTTTATAAAATGTCTGTAATATTTGCTGGGAGGATTAATTTAATCACTATAGTTATTAATTTATGCATTCTTTAAAAGAGTAAATTGGAATTAAATTATTTCAAATAAACATCTTTTAACTTCAAAATGTGGCTGGAAATATTTTTTTTCCTTTTTTTAGGTCTCACTGCATTGGTTAACCTCACACAAGCCTCCTATAAACATGAACACTAAATCTTTACCTCATTACCCCTTTCCTTGTTAGAGGCTAAATTATACTTCTTTCCATTGTAAGAGGAATGAAGGCTATGCATTTTCTGAGCTGCTGAAGCTTGTTATTGAAATTAAGCTTTATGACACTGCTGTTTTCCATAGTTGGACCCAGTCTATTGGATTTGTGTGGCTGCTTACAGAAATAAGAAGGGCAAATGTCAATGCTCTTTCAAAAGCAAAGGCAAGGAATGGGTTGTTAAATGGGCTGAGTTAAGCAATCTCCTGCAAAGGACACCTACTAAAAGTGATCTGTCAAAGAACTAGTCCTAATGTGTCACTAAATATTTGTTACAGCGAATGCCAAATTCAGCTATATCCTTTCCTTTCACATTTAATATCTTTGCATCTCCATGGTTTTCAGTACGATTGATCCCTTTCAAAAGGGAATGCTTGGAAATTATCTGGCCCTTTACTCATCTTTAAATAAAGAGATGTGTATTTCAGAGTTTATCAGGTAGTAAGGGAGTAGTGCTTCTGTTTGGACTGATATCTTTTCAATTTTCCTTTCCAAAATCACAAAATGTTATAAACTATACCAATGTGCATACCTTCTGAACTTACTCAGTCACAAAGTAATTAATTTCAGTAGAGTGATTTTTAAGGCACTTTACCACCACATTACCACATTCTGCATGGACGCCTCCTGATGGTCGAAATGACAGACTGGTCTTCTACATAGAGTGCTTTCGCAGACGTGCACAGGCTGAAATTGTGAACAAACAGCATCACTTGCCCCATAACCTCAGCTGTACAGAATGCAATGCCATCCACAGTCTCAGAAAAAACTCTGACATTACAATCAAAGGGGCGGACAAAGGAGGTGCTGTAGTCATAATGAACAGGTCGGATTATGAACAGGCAACTCTCCAACACCACATTCTACAGGCCACTATCCTCTGATCCCACTGAGGAGTACCAAAAGAAACTACACCATCTGCTCAAGAAACTCCCTGCTACAGCACGGGAACAAATCTGCACAGACACAGCCCCCAGAGCCCGGCCAGGGGTATTCTATCTGCTACCCAAGATCCATAAACCTGAAAACCCTGGATGCCCCATCATCTCAGACATCGGCACTCTTACAGCAGGATTATCTGGCTATTTGGACTCTCTCCTCAGACCTTACACTACCAGCACTCCTAGCTATCTTTGAGACACTACCGACTTCCTGAGGAAACTACAATGCACTGGTGATCTTCCTGAAAACACCATCCTGGCCACCATGGATGCAGAGGCTCTTTACACCAATATTCCACATGAAGATGGACTACAAGCTGTCAAGAACAGTATCCCTGATGAGGCCACGACACCTGGTGGCTGAGCTTTGTGACTTTGTCTTCACCCACAACCATTTCAAATTTGGGGACAACTTATGCCTTCAGGTTAGTGGCACAGCTCTGGGTACCAGCATGGCCCCTCAGTATGCCAACATTTTTATGGCTGACTTAGAACAACGCTTCCTCAGCTCTCGTCCCCTCGCACCCCTCCTCTACTTGCACTACCACTGATGACGTCTTCATCATATGGACCCATGAGAAGGAGGCCCTTGAAGAATTCCACCTGGATTTCAACAATTTCCACCGCACAATCAAACTCAGCTTGGACCAGTCCACACAAGAGATCCACTTCCTGGACACTACAATGCAAATAAGTGATGGTTACATAAACGTAACCCTATACAGGAAACCTACTGACCGCTATACTTACCTGCATGCCTCCAGCTTCCATCCAGGATATACATCACATGATCCATTGTCTACAGCCAAGCCCTAAGATACCACTGAATTTGTTCCAATCCCCCAGACAGAGACAAACACCTACAAGATCTTTATCAAGCATTCTTAAAACTACAGTACCCGCCTGGGGAAGTGAGGAAACAGGCTGACAGAGCGAGACGGGTACCCAGCAATCACCTACTACAGGACAGGCCCAACAAGGAAAATAACAGAACACCACTGGCCATCACATACATCCCCCAGCTAAAACCTCTCCAGCACATTATCAACGGTCTACAACCTATCCTGAAAACTATCCCTCACTTTCACAGACCTTGGGAGGCAGGCCAGTCCTCGCTTACAGACAGCCCCCCAACCTGAAGAAAATACTCACCAGCAACTATACACCACACCACAGAAACACTAACCCAGGAACCAATCCCTGTAGCAAAGCTCATTGCCTACTCTGTCCCCATATCTACTCTAGCGACACCATCAGAGGACCCAACCACATCAGCCACACCATCAAGGGCTCATTAACCTGCACGTCTACTAATGTTATATATGCCATCATGTGCCAGCAATGCCCCTCTGCCATGTACATTGGCCAAATTGGACAGTCCCTACGTAAAAGAATAAATGGACACAAATCGGACATCAGGAACGGTAACATACAAAAGCCAGTAGGGGAACACTTCAATCTTCCTGGACCTTCTATAACAGATTTAAAAGTAGCTATACTTGAACAAAAAAACTTCAGAAACAGACTTCAAAGAGAAACAGCTGAATTAAAATTCATTTGCAAATTTAACACCATTAATTTGGGCTTGAATAGGGACTGGGAGTGGCTGGCTCATTACTAAAGCAGCTTTGCCTTTCCTGGAATTGACACCTCCTCATCAATTATTGGGAGTGGACTATATCCACCCTGATCGAATTGGCCCTGTCACCACTGGTTCTCCACTTGTGAGGTAACTCCCTTCCCTTCATGTGTCATTATATAATGCCTGCATCTCTAATTTTCACTCCATGCATCTGAAGAAGTGGTTTTTTACCCACGAAAGCTCATACCCAAATAAATCTGTTAGTCTTTAAGATGCCACTGGACTCCTTGTTATTACCACCTTGTAAACTTTCATAAGATTCATTTTCTTCAGGTGAAAAATGAGTACATTTCTAAACTATAATTTTACTTACTGAATAAAGTTAAAGTTTTCTTTTCCAGGCCCTGATCCTACAAAGTGCTGAGAGCCACTTGTACTCTCATTGTGTTGGGAGCTGAGAGCACCCAAAACTCACAGGAGACACAGCACTTGGAGGACTGGGCTCCAATTAAAAAGGATTAGTACCTATTCTATATGCAGCTAGATAGACTAGGAATTAATGGAGAGAGATTGAAGTCAATGGAGTTACATCAAGGATGAATTTGGCTCGCTACATTATGTATTTAATATATTTTATTTTCACTTAAAAATGACAAATCCTTTAAAAGTCGAGCTCATTTATAGAGGGTTCAGTCCTGATGCCATGGCAGTAAATGAGAGTTTTGTAATGTAAAAATACATCAAATGTTGAAGACAATAAACGAAAAATTCTGAAATAATGTTATAATTTTGTCATGTCTGCGTTACTTTGGTTTTACAAAGCTCTGATTCCATTGACTTCACTGGAGTTACCTGGGATTCAAAGCAGAGTAAGGTAGGGGTAGATCTGGATATTTAGAGTAAGTTCAGGTGTTAATAATGAGTAAAGAAATGTGTTTGCAACATATGATTTTTAAGTTGAAAGCATTCCTTTAAAATTGACAATAGGAAGTATGCTAGAAAGTTATGGAGGTATTAATGGAATGAATGGAAATGAAAGTGCATTTGCTGTATGTGGGTAAAAGTACATCTTACTATAATTAAGTATAACGTACCTATACTTTTATAAGATCCTGACCAGCCACTGTTCTTAAATTCATCGTTTCACAGGACTTGAATGGATTTTAGTGAAAATATATAAAAAGAAAACTAGAACTTTATCTGTGATTGCTATATGGAGGCTTTTCTAAGGCATGTCAGTATTTTACTCAAAATTGCCATTTGTGAAAAAATGATTTGAGGTGCACTTTTGTGTTTTGCCTGTGTTTTCTAACTGAAAATGTGATATTCTCATGAGGAATTAGTATATGTCTATCTGCTGTATGTGTATCCTCTTGGAGTGCTAATGTTTCCATTGAGTAATATGTTTTATTCGTAGAATACTTTGATAAGTGACAAGTGTGCTTAATTGTGGATTAGGATCTTTGTTCAGTTAGTTGATTTTAATATCCTTAATATATGCTTTGATTCTTTGTGCTCCTTATCTTAGTTCTTGATTTCTGGAGAGTTCTCTTCTTTGGGGAGTATGTGCTTTCCAGTGGACATTTTTGCTGTTCTGCCTGGGGTATTCTTTTTAATCTTATTGAAGTGCTTCTTCTGTTCAGATAGACATTCTGAGACAGGGATTTAATCTGTCGTTTCATCAAGAGTTTTTGCTTTGCATAGGGTAGAGTTTCATTTACTTCTGTCTCTCTGGTTCCTTTTACTAATTCATTTAACATGGGGAAATATTTAACTTAGTGTCGAGTGAAACATAACTGAATGAGTAACTTTCATATTAACAGCATAGTGATTTCTGCTTGTGTCCCAAAAAATCTTTTCAGAAGAATTCACAGTTGTAGAAATTAGAAAAATATAACAATGTCTCTCTCAGATTCTGTTTCCCCAGCTATCCTCTTCCTTCACTGACATAGATGCCACAAGCCATATAGTTGCAACATCCTTTCTCCTCATTTCCTGACGACACCCCTATGAGGTAGGGAAGCACTGTTACCCCCATTTATAGATGGGGAACTGAAGCATGGAAAGACCAAGTGACTTGCCAAAGATGGTTGTAGTGGACCAGGATTTGAACCCAGGTTTCCTGCAACCCAGCCTAGGACACTAATCACAAAACCGTCTTTCCTCTCCTCAGGTATGTATGTCTACACTGGAATAATCACACCTACTCCTTCCAACACCATGTCTGAGAAACCGGGTCAATTGACTTGGGCTTACAGGGCTCAGGCACTGGGGCTAAAATTGCAGTGGAGATGTTCAGGCTGGGGCAAGGGCTGGGCATGGAGCCTGGGTTCTGACACTCACCCCCATTGCCAAGTTTCAGAGCCAAGGTTCCAGCCCGAGCCTGAACGTCTACACTGCAGTTTTTATTCTCACAGCTTGAGCACAGCAAACCTGAGTCAGCTGACCTTGGCCAGCCACAACCATGCCACAGGTCTTTTATTGCAGTGTAGACATACCCTTACAGTCCAGAGTTACCAGAGACTTATACAGAAAGATATACGCATTTGCTCACGTTTCAAAACATGACAGCACAATACATTTTCAGGCCCCAGTGCAAGGCTCAGGCTTTTGTCTGATGAAGTTGGGTAGAAAAGGGGTTTTTTTGTTTTTATTTTGTTGTTCGGGTTTTTTTGGGTGGGATTTTTACCACACCCTTTAATCAATAGTGGCTCATTTTTTTAATATGCATTTTTAATCTATAATCTGGAATGTATTGTGCCTGCTTAGAGACACACGATACATGCATTTTTCTACATTTAAAAACATATAAATAGGAAAGCCTTGCAGTAAGATGACTGAACTCCAATTTTGCACTGAAGGCATGCAATTCAAAAAGGTATCTTCCTTCAATTCCTAGTGCAAAATATTCTTCTGCCCCAGATTGCCCAAGCAAGTTATATGAAGCTATTCAGAAAACCTTTGTGGAGAAGAAAGAGTCAATAAAACTGACAGGGAAGAATCTATGTGGTTTAAATAGAAATTATTTGGATGATAACGGTATTTTGTCTATGAGCCTATATTGCAGAGATGTAATCTTGATGTGCATTTTAGAATAGTGATGTGTCCAATCAAGTTTAAAGATGAGTAAGAAATAATTAATTAATTAAACATTTTTTGCGTCTTTTTGTGTAATGAGCAGAACAATAGAAAGGCAAAGTGTGGGCAAAACCTCAACCCTTGCTTTTCTCTTCACCCCATCAGACAAAAGAGCTGAGAGACAGATGATAATGCAAACACTATGTTGAGAAATTAGAAGTAAAAAATGGCTACAATAAAGTCTGTAAAAAAAGGATGTTGCAAAAAGACAATGTGAAGAGATGGCAAGTCACAATGACCATTGCAACATACTAAAAGTAAAACAGGTAAAAAAGTAAAAACAGAAAATTTTCAACTCAAATTTTATTTCCTTCTTAACATATAGATATGAAAGCTGGAAAGCAACCAAAGGTACAGACAGATGTCTAAATGCCTTTGAAAGCAAATGCCTGACAAAAATACCAGGTATTATTTTCTCTACACACAGAGCTTTACCTGTATATTAGGAGTCATTTCCTTGACACAATCTCCCGTCAGTTCTTCCCTAGTTATCATGCGTGACTCTCTGTAGGCTCTGGGATCCACATGTGGAGAATGAATGAGAAGAGAGGATGTGCATGAGGCCTGAGGCTGTTAATTTATCCACAGGGTCCCCTGAGGAGTTTACACTGGTAGTGGAGGACAGGAGAGTTCTTGGCAGCGTACCTCCATTGGGCATGTCCTTCAAGTGGTTCATGGAAGATCCATGTGTGGTGGGGACAAACCCCATCATCAGGATGGAATAATCTGGGCTCTCCCTGTGATTTATTCCAGAAGATGAACAGTCTATAATATTTTAGCGAAGATACACACTTTCATCTCCTTTAATGTCCTACAATCTTTTCCCTCCTAGCTATCTACAGATTTTCCTTTAAAACAACATTTGGCCTATTTTCTGTATTACTTACAAATAACAAACATGTTAATACTTCCCTTCGTTTAAAAGTGAGGAAACAAAGTTGTTGCTTTCCGTACCAGCGACCCTGGACCTAGTGCAAAACCACTACACAAGTGGGCAGCCACAAACACATACCTCCAGGTTTGGTCCTATAGGGATGTTCAGATGGGACAGCAAATGGGATACAGAACCTCTAGGGCATGGTTTCAAATGTGGACAAGTCTGGTAGTGATGGAACATCACTGATGGCTGTGAAGTGACTTCATAGTGAAGCAAACAGTTGCTGAGGGAATCAAAGGGGAAAATAATAGAAAAGGGAGAGTAATTATCAGGAGTTAAATGGTTGCCTAGGAGGGCAAGTCATTTTTCTCCCACTGTTCTGTAGCTGGGCAGTGTTGGAGAGCTGCATGCGCACTTCTCCATGGCTCTTCTTTCACCCAGAGTCTACATTGCAGAGACATTTTCATAATAGCACTGGCTTTTTGGAAAGGGAGCAAGTCTAGGCTTTGTTACTTGGTATCCCTGTTGTGACCGACTGCTGGCATGCAGTGGAGGTGGAAAGGGAGACTACCCTTTTGAAACAGTGTATGATTTTGAATGTCAGCTCTTAACAATATAACATGCCTGAAAAAAACTGGCATGTACTTTAGATTCCCCATTGATATATGAATGGGGAACATTTAAATAGCATGCTCTTTGTTTTGCCCTGAGATGTGTGGTTAGAGTATGTGGGAGCCACAGATGGTATAAGAAGGATTTTTGAGAATAGCAGAAGATTGCCAGAGTGAGTAAACTTTGTTTAAAGTCTTACCACTAATATATGGTAAATGTCAACAATGTGTACTGTACAAAACACAAAAGTTACTGAGAAACCCTATCTCAAAGAGCTAATAATTTGAAAAAAGTCTGTATCACTTTGCTTTCACATACCTTATGCAAGATACAGCAGACTGATAACATAATCGGTACATTTGTCACTGAACTCATTGTGGGAATGCAGGTGTGATGAATTGGGGTTCTGTCTATACCACTTCTGGATTGTGAATGATTTTATTAATTTCTATCATGAAATTACTGTGGCAAGAAAAGACTGTATGTATATGGATCCCTAAGTTAGCAGGATCATGTCATGTCTCTTCCAGGCCAGAGACAATGGTGAGTGTTCAGCACTCAACGTTCATCTAGTCGGAGTAAAACACCTTGGGACAACGGGTTTGCTCTAAATGGGAGAAAACACTTTCTCCTCTTGTCAGAAGGGAGGTGGGTTTGGAAGTAATGGAAAGTTACCAGGAGGAGAACAAAGAAGCAGGTGACACCAGCAGAAGTCTATCAAAGGACTCTGAGAAGGCAACTGTGGAGAAACTATGGGTACATCTACACTGCAATAAAAGATGTGTACAGTGACTGCGGCTGGCCCAGGTCTGATGACTCGGGCTCACGGGGCTATAAAATTGCTGTATAGATGTTGGGGTTTGGGGCTCAGACTCAGTGCTGTGGGTTTTTAAATTGCAAAGGAGACATACCCTGAGAAGCTAGAGCTGTTTTGCATCAGATTAAGTTGAGGAAGGTTGCTTCAGAGACAGAGTAGGCAAAGGGAAGGGAGGACTCGACCTGCCTGCTGAAACACAAAAGATCCCCTAAGGCAGTGGTACTCACCCTCAGGGGTCCATGAGCCCTTTCACGGGGGGCATGGAACCCCACTGCTGAAACTTGGTGCCCCCCTCAGGACTAAAGCAGGAAGCAGTGCAGGGCTGAAGCTGTGAGCCCAGGCATACCCCCTCCAGCAGGGCTGAAGTGGGGAGCAGTGCGAGGCTGAAACCCCGAGCCCCCCATCCCCTTGAAGCCAGAAGCGGTGGGGCTGAAGCCCCACCACCACAGGCAGAAACCTTGAGCCCATGGGCAGAGTTGAGCGGGCACAGGGTATTACCCCCCCGCAAACTGCAGTGCCTTAATCGGAGTGGTGTAGCCCTAGTGGCAGCTCCACTCCTCACCTCCTCCTCTCCCTCAGGCCCCCTCAGGCCCCACCTTCTGGCCAGATCCTAAGCAGGAATACAGAGGCAGGCAGTGAGGGGCAGCTGCTCCTCTGGTTGGTGGTGTCATGGAGTGGGCAGCCATGGCATTCCCCCATCTGCTGATGGTGCCTGAGGTTGAGTCTCCCAGCCTCCTTTGACTGCTCACGCAGCCAGTCAGAACTGCCCAGGCAGCTCCGGGCCCAGCAGAGCCCTGGGGGAGTAGCCACCGGCACACAGCCCCAGACAAGTGGGTGGCCTGAGGAGGTGAGTCAGGGGCAGGAGACGGCACTCCCTCCCTGGGCCCCACTGTCCAGAGTTGGCCTGAGCCCTGCCGGCCCTTGCTCTCTCCCCCCTCCCCCAAAAAGAAGTCACACTACATCTATGCCTCAGGGCCCCACCCCTGGCCTGGAGGGGCTTCCCGTTGCTGGGCCCCAGATTTTTTCTAGCATGTTGAGGGGGGCCTCAGATAGAAAAAGTTTGAGAACCCCTGCTCTAAGGGAAGGGTGAGCTAGCAAGGGACGTTGCAATTAGAATGTTTCATTGGGGGTTTTTTTGTGTTTTTTTTTGATGATCTGTACTCTCCTGTCCTTTATTTGTTAAGTAAAGAGCATAAAGATATTAGACTGTACAAAGTTTGTGTTCACTGCTTCACAACTGCTGCATCCCTCTGAGAGTGTTAAACTGTAAACCAGAAGCTTCACACCTTCTGAGTGGAGTTCTGGGAAAGGATCTGTGCAAGTATTGAGGAATCTTGGACTAGACATCTGGCAAGTGGGTTTCAATGCTCAGAGTGGGGTGCCAAATAGAAGGTCTGCGCTCTGTGCTTAAGGATGCGGACACTGAGAATAGTGGCTGGATCTATTCAGGCTCCAGGAGCTTGAAACACCCCAGGGAATCCAGAGCACGGGGTTTGGATTCCCTTCACAGCAAACCTAGGGTCACTAGGGTCTGTGACAGAAGGAGCACCCAGAATTTCCGTGGGGATAGAGAAACTAACATCAGTGTGAGTGTTGTTCAGTGGGAAAGAGTATTCCTTTGCCAGCTCCTGAAAAGTCCAAATTTGAAAATTCTGGCAACATGCACTTTGCCTGCCAATCTATGCACAAATCCAGAAACTAGATGTGATGATCCACTAAGGCTGCATCATCATTGCGTAGTGTTAATTTCTGTGAGTATAACTGTGGACATGTTGGAGGATCACAGAATGGGCACATAGGTTCATCAATAGTTCTTGAAAGGTGAGAAAAATCCAATTTTTAAATTCCTCAGTGACCACAAATCTTGCTCTAGAATGAATAGGGAAATGTGTCATGGAAGGAAGCCCAGAGGAGGCTGGTGGAATCCTAGAGACCTCTGCGGTGGGTGCAGATTCCATTGGCTGTGAACCTGGAGGCAAACCCAATTCAAAGAGGGAGGAGGGTACAGTGCTTACCAGTGCAAGGTCTGTTCTGGATGTTAGCTGTGAGCCCACAGCTGAACAGGGGATAGATCCCACTCTAGAGAGCACAGAGGTGTGTGCCTCGGAGGGGGGCCCCGAGAAGGAAGTTAAGAAGGAATGTGGGGGAGTATAGGAATGTCTCCCCACTAATTACAGGGAAGGGTTTGCCCAGGAGGATTTTGCTGGAGTGGCATCTGGGCTCCCCGGCACCCAACCTGTGACTCAGGTTTTAAGAGGGAACTGTGTAGCTGTCCTCCTGGAGGAGAGCAGCCATACAGCTGACCTCTTGGGAATAGAGAGAGGAGGGTTGACAGAGGGTACCCCAAACCGGGTCCCACTTTTGCAAAATGTTATTCCTGCTGTATTTGTGGAAACTAACTCTGTCTCTTCAAGGCATGATGAGAATTTTTCCAATAGCTCCGGTGTCAGTGAGAATGCTAATGACCCATCTGACAAAGGGGAGGAGACATTTCCTGGGCAGGTAAACCCCTCCCAGCAGCTAAGCATGGAACACTGAGTAATGGGAGTGAGCAACACAAAGGAATCCCAGGCAGGGGGGTTGGATTCTTCACATGGCCTTAACCCTGAGAGGAAATGCAACTCTGCAGGGGGTGGGCCAGTGACATGCAAGTCTCCATACACCCTTTCCTTGCCAAAATCCCAAAGACATATGTGAATTAAGAACCTTTACTAAAGGAAGTAGAAAACATGTATCTAAACAAATACCATGGTACAGGGATGGGATGAGAAATATAGTAAATGCTGAACAAACTGGATTGTCTAAACAGAAGGAGTGTATGATAATCATACTTGGAAGCACCTTCCTTTCATGAATTTGCTGCTAATTTTATGTCTCTTCCTACACAATCTATGGGTTAAGACAAACAATTTGGTATTGATGGTAAATACTTCAAAAATGTGTAACATGCATGATTTTTGGAATAAACTTTGGTACAGGCTAAGAATGGTAACAAGGAAGTCCTACAAGAATACTGCTTCTCAGCTAGTACCTGTAAACAGGCTTAGAGCTTGGCAGAGCAGAAAAAGCATAACCAATCTAGACTGCTGTGTGGAAGGGGAAACTGAGGCACACCATCTCATGGCATTGGTAGCTAAATGCCAAGACACCTACACTCTAAAATATATTAATATCTACATTGTGTTAACAATGCTGTACTTTAAAAGGATTTCATGGAACTTAGAAAAAGGCACCCCAAACTTTGTAAAAATATCTGTGGGTGTCACTACAACTTTTGGTAAACATTAAGAAATTAGATAACCAAAAACTAGGGAGAATTTTAGGGACACTGCCTTCGCATTGGTCAGTGACCAACCCTCCAGCAGTAAGCTAAGGGGACAGATGTGACACTACACCCCATATTCTTCATAAAAATATTGCTATGATATGAATATGGCATAACTAAGATATATTTTATGCAAGATGGGTCATGTAAGGTATCATTGGAAGGTTATGATTTGCTGAATATGATTATGCAATTTGTATACATGTATCATTTCTGTATCTGAAGTTAGGAATATTGACTATGTAACAATTACAACTGTGTGTGTACTTGGGGGAACACCAACCAGCCAGTAGGCAATCAGCCTAAGTGGGCCATTTAAGAAGGACAATAGAATGTCGAAGATTCTAATCTCCCACCTTCCTGAGATGTTGCTTTGACACTGCAGGGTCATGCGATACAGAGTACCACCTGGTATTTTTCTGCTGGTATTTTTCCACTGGAAACAAAGGATTCCCACCTTGTATAAATCCTACGTAAGGTTTGGAAGTGAGTCAATTAGGGCTCTTGCCTCCCTGCCCAAGAAGGAAGATTGCTGAAAGCACCTGAAGAAATAAAGGAACTAAGCTGGGGAAAGACAAGAGCTGAGTCCAGGCTGAGATAGGGGTCTAGCCTGAGAAGTGAAATAACTGGAATTCAGCTGCAGAAACTCTGCAACCTGCCTAAAGCAACATTTAGAGTGAGAAATTTCTATTTGTAACCTGTTTTTTTAGTGAATTAAGCTTAGGCTGTGTGTTTTGTTTTATTTGCTCAGTAATCTGCTTTCTTCTGTGTGCTATCCCTTATAATCACTTAAAATTTACCTCTTGTAGTTAATAAACTTATTTCTTGTTTATACCAAAACCCAGTTTGTGCCATTCATATCGGGGGTCGGGGGGAGGAGAGGTGAAGCTGTGCATATCTCCCTCCACATTGATGGAGGGGATGATTTTTATGAGCTTACGCTGTGCAGATCTCTCTATACAGCGCAAGTCTGTATTATTTTGGGTTTACAGCCCAAAGGAGGTAACCACGTGAGTGCTGGGCAGTCCCCTAGCTGAGTCCTCTGACAGAGAGCTGATCACAGGCTCTGTGTAATTCTGCAGCTGGGCGTGTTCCTACCTGTGTGTGTGCTGGAAAGGGGCTTGAGAACATGTCACAGCAACACAGAATAAGGGAAACCCAGGCTGCTGGGACAGGTGGGCTCAGTGGGACCCCACCACATCCGGTGGCACCCTGAAAGGGGAGGCCAACCCATCATAGGCACTCCCTGTGCTGGGCCCTCTGCCCAGGATCCCCCTCACTCTCCCCAGCTACCCATTGCACTCAGCTCCAGACAGCTCCAATCCCAGCCCCAGCCCCAGTCCCACTCTGCCTCAGTGCTACTGTCAATCTCAGGGTCCGGATTTCTCATCGGCCCTTCTCTTCTCTTTTGGTCCTGGGAGATGGCCAACTGAAAATGCCCACTAAGTTTCAGTAAGGGGCCAACGGTCCCCTTACATAGGCACAAATCAATGTGTCTTTCTTCCTCCTGAAGCTTAGCAGTTGCTGCTGCTCATCCCAAGTCTTGAAATCAACTTGGTTCCACCCAATCTATGGTTGTGATGCAGGCCCAAAAGCAATGCTTCATCTGGTGAACATCACCTTCAAGTACTGCACAAAGCCAGCTATTTCTGGTCTAGGGGCTATACACAATGTTACAGTAAGTAGTCTGTCAACTGCGGTCTCAGCCTCTAGGTTTCAGCCTCTAGGTCTATTAGAACAACCTCTACCACTACCTCACCACAGCTATCTGAAAGGTCTTGAAACACTCTTCAGATGTTCCTGCAGAAACATTTCTTACCAAGCAAGGAGTGAAAGCTGAACATTCATCCTGACCTCCATTTTGAGAAAAGGACTAGGAACTGGCAGCAGTACCTGGGAAGTATGAGAATCCCCAGAGTATTTGTACAAGTATGAGCACACTACTTGTACAAATCCCTCGGGTTACCAGAAGGCTTTGTGAAATTTTGGATAAGCCCTTGTCTCAGGTTGTTGTGCTGGGGACTAAGAGCTGCATACCCGCAGAGGAGTGTAAATGCAAAGTTCAATGCAGTTCAATGCAGACACGGTACAAAATTGCAGCTAAAACGATGGGGCTAGCATGCTCATAATGAATCACTCGTACTTACACCAGTGGTATCCCACCAGTTCAATTGCCACCAGTTACACTAGACAATTTAACACAGCCTTTGTGACTCTCATTTATGAATTTTTCATGTGCTGCGTTTACATTTCACCTTACACCCCATGGTGCAAGAATAACAGTACAGCAAATAAAATACCTTTTGTTGGGATTTGCATACAAAAATATGATCTTGTCCCCAGGCCTCACCAAAAGAACCTAAAGTCACACACTGCTGACTGCAGCAGATGTATGTTAAATGAATCAGGGTGGGGTTAGGCAAATTTCAAGTAGACATGTGTCCATATCACAAACACCATAACAATTTCATGAAATGACACCCTTGTTGTTAGCCTTAAAAAGAGGCTGGGGATTAAAAAAGGATGAACTGGAGATATATCCTAGCCCTTAATAATGGCTCCTGCAGGGTAGCATGGGAAACATTGCACTGCTGCTATATGTATGCTGCACCTTCTCTGTGGAAACCATGGTTTCCAGTGCTGTCAAATCTAGCACCTGTCAGAAACACTACAATTCATTTTTCAAAAAATCCATATTGTGTGAAATATGCCTAAATCTATAAATATAGGTAAGTCTTCTACCTGATATGCTGCCAATGAATATTGAGGAATAAATATAATTCCCTATTTCTCAGTTCATTCTTTTAGTATCTAAGAAATCAGATCTTACACTCTTCTGCCCTTACCATGTTCCAATCTTCACTGCTTTTTGATAACTCCTGTTTTAAAATCTATTTGTTACATCTATTGCTTTTCCCATGAACTCCCCATCTGCATGACAGATCGAGTACTGCAACCTAAGCTATGAAAGGCAAACTCACTGGAACAGCTGTTTTGCAGCAGTGTATTAGCATGGTTTTATTTTTAAAAAAATTAAATATGATTTTCCACTGCATTTTTTAAATTTTTACTATAAGATTTTTAAATGGTGATCGGTTTCATTATATAGTTTAAACTGGCATTGCCTCTTTCAAAGAAAGTAGAGAAGTTGGTGCTTAATTTGTAATGAAATAAGTGCTAGGGCTCAAGCAATTAGATGCCCGGGGCTCAAAGAATTTTTTTACTTTCAGAACTGACATGGCAAGCCCAGAGGTGCCAGAGCTATGAACTACAAAGCCTAGAGGTGCCGGGGCTCAGTAACACCGAAGGAATCAGTAATTTTTCATAATACTAGCCCACAAATAAATCTGAAGAGGTGCCAGGTGTTGGTGAAAAGATCCACACATTTTGAAAGTTTCATAAATTTTAGAATAATTAATTATTTCAAAATCTGTACCAAAAGTACATTATTTTTTATTAATCACTGTCTTATTGTAAACATTTTTTTGTCATCCAACCAGTAAACAGAAAGAATGCCATGTGACTTAGGTGGCAAGTAACACAGATAATGAATAATCAAAGTGAACCCATAGGCTGTGATGTATTCACAAGCTACGTGGCGAACAGGGAATATATGCATAAAAATCAGGCTTGGTTCATTCACAATTTGCAAACAGGGAAAAAAGTGGGGTAGGTGTAAATTCACAACTGATGATATTCACAGGGAATAATTCAACCAGTTGTTTGCAAGACAAACTCTCCGATTTAAGCAATGGGATTTTTGTCACTGACTCCAGTGGGAGCAGGATTTGCTCCCAGCTTTGTAAAAGGCACATTTGCTATTCTGAAATTTCAGATAAATGAGAAGATGTGATGATAGGAAAACAAATAGAAAGGGGAAACATGAGCTTACATAGCTGCTCCTTCAGTCTTCTAAGAATGATAGTTGGCCTATTAGTCTTTAATTTGAATTGCTATAACTTTTCTAGTCTCCTTTAGTTTGTCAAATTTTGATGCTGTTAGGATATCTCTGGCTAGGATGAAGAGACGTCATCTTAGCATGTGATATCATAGAATACGTTGCAAAGTGCACTGTCTAAAAGGATTATTTCCCAAAAAAGGAATAATTGCTTCTTCCCTATATATTGTTCTGACATAGACTCTTTTTTAAACCTTATTTTATTAATTCACCACGTTAACAACATCTCAAATAGGCCAGGGTGACCTAACTTTGTGATTCTTTATTCAATTACATCTCAACATTATTCTTATTTCGTCCTTAGCTGACTGCAAGGTTTATATATTCCTTTTAACTCCATCTATACAATAATAGGGTCATGACTGTTTCCAGGCTTTCAAGCTTGCTGTTAATGGAGAATTTTTCTGACAGTTTTGTGCCATATATTGTGTTTTATTTGTAACGTTGCTGACCTAAAATTGTTCATTGTGCAGTAAAATGTATTACTGGTACAGGTCTCTCTGTTCATTTGTAGAGCTTCATGATATTCCATGCAGTGAAAGTTCACACAAAAAATACAAATCTGGGTTCCTAACTTGGATGAGATAGTCATCCTATAATTGGCTGAGTTTATTATTGTTGTCTATATATAGTGCACGGAATTTAAATGGGATGTGGATAGCAGCTTTAATGGGACAAGCTTTAGGGAAATTTTCTTCCTATTACATTGAAGAATGTTCTATAACTTTAATAGAAAGACCTTAATTGTTCAAACTTCTGTATCTGGAGTTTTTAAGACCTAATTGCCACATCAATAATTCTGGTGCTAACGTGGCTGTTAAGATCATAAATTGGTTGTGTTTTTTGTTGTTTGTCTGCCTCACCCAAAAAGTGACCAAGCAGACATTCTATTTTACTTTCATTTTTACTTTTTTAATGTTTTAAATCAGTTATAAGTTGCAAATGAATAATTTTATGCTAGTATCAAAGGGACATAAAAGTACATGTATACTGTAGTTGAATTGAGCTGCTGGGAAGTGTAGAAAAATGTTAAGTAACATTTGGATGAAATTTGTTGCAATGAGACAATTGGTTAATTGGGACAAAACGGAATCCAAAGTCTCCTTATCCTCCTAAGGTTTCAACTGCAGAGAGATATGGGGCCAAATCCTCAGCAGGTATAAAATTTATGGAGCTATGCTGATTGACACCAGCTGAAGATCTGGCCCATGAAGTTTTGGCCACTGGACACAGAGAAGATAAGAGGCAGTGCTGAAGCTCAGCAGCGCGTTGTCACATATGCACTAGCAGATCTCTGGTTTTCAAAGGCTATTCAAAGGGTATTCTCATGCCCTTCCACTAATCTTAATCCTAAACCTAAAAGGATCGAGTAAGAAAGTCAGTGAGTCCAACTGCACAGATTTTTCCTACCTGCTGTGCTGGAAAACCCTGTAGGCCTATTTAACTGTGAGTGTCAGGCTTAACTTTGAATGACCTGCTTTTGGCCAACTGTGTCATAGCTTTAAGATTATTTAAACATACTTTCTTGTCTGTGAATATTAGCAAAGTCCTTGCTGCTTCAGATAAGCAAATGACATTATATTCTTCTTCCTTTCCCTCATTAAAGTGAAGAAGTTGAATATCAATGAGTGTAGAGAATTATGTTGTCATGCATGTTAGTCTAGAAAATATAAATTCATCTCATAAAGAAGTCAAAGGATCAAAGAAGGTTTTTACTGTTAATTGGAAACAAAGTGTCATTGGTGTCCTGATTTAAAGGGCACTCCAGGATGATAAGACAGTAAAAAGAAAAGTTGAGAAAAAATAATTAAGGTAGAAATGGAGTTATTATTACTACTTCTTTAGTAAAATCCTTTTCCGCATAGCCTGTGGCATTCAGTATGGTATTCCCAGTGTTCAATGTCATTTAAAAAATAAAAAATATACATTATTGAAAATATACTTCAAAATTAAGGTAATATTTTTATTGCCAAAAGCACTTTAAGGATCAAAGCACTTTATATGCTAGATCTAGTCACTTCTTCCTAATTTACAAAGTGCGTGCTGCCTGTACAGAAAGTCTTCTGCTATGTCTACTTTTTTTTTTAATTCTGCAATTCATTCCCTAGGCAAGATAACAGGGATAACAGAGGACAAGAGGAACATTTTCCACCTCCCTTTGTGCTCCTACACAGAGCCACAATTGCGACTGAGTGTTCGTAGCAACTCTAAATTCCCCATACCCACACCAGCAAACAAAGCTGAGTCAGTGCTGAGCAGGGAGTGCAACCTCATCTCTAAGCAGATGACAGAGTAACAAACCCTTCCAATATATGCATCATATTATATGTATATGTTTGGGTATTGAGACTATATAATTATTTGCTATAGGTTTAAAGAGCTTAAGTATGTCTTGCAAGTCAAAATCAAGGCTATTATTGGAATGTGCAAGAGGACCTTTTCTCATACCTGTAACTGAATATGTGAACCATAAACTTTATGGAACAGTTATTTAAATTCTCTTAATTGGTTACTTTCATACCTATAAGGCTTAGGCTTGTTTTGGTTTTTTTAAGTGCGATTTTCTTGTAATGTGTTTTGCATATGGGTTGTATTTACTGTAGCAACTTTAACTGCAAGTCAATACATTAACATTCTTTCCATCAGATTAAAAAACTGTTCAGAAAAGCTATTGCTTAAATTAAACCTAAGGAACTGTGCCAAATTTAAGCAAAATGCTGAGAATACACATTACCTGAAACTTTTCTACGTCTCTTAATGAGATCCCTAATTAGGGAAGGCTTAATTTAAAGTTTTCAAAAGTCATACTGCTTAGTCTTTGAATTAGAGTGAGTTTATATTATCAACAAGCCACAGTCTAAATGAAGATTCCACCCTCCACACACCCATGGCACATCATGTAAAACACTAAGTATTAATGACTTTCTTTAATTATTAAGTTAGACTCAATGTTACTAAAATATTTATTCAACAAAATCAAATTAAAAACCAATGAGAGGTATTACCGAGGATCACTATTTAAAAGCAAAGCCTATGAATTTTTACCCAGCTGCCATTAGAATTCACATGGTAACAAGTACAGTGGGTGTCATTTAAACCTCCACATTTGCCACTCTTCAGTAATTGTGCTGACACAGGTATTCAGGACAGTGGATTCTGAGTTCTTAAGGTGTATGCTTTACTTTACACCATGAATAAACTGTGAATTATATTATAAAGCCCTATGAATGTTCAGCCTAAGACATAACTCAGTTAGCTCAGTGACTTGTTTTCTGTGAGGAAATATAGTCGTGAGCATCACCACATTCAGTGGATTGCTCCAATGCCATTGTTTGTTTCTTGCTGTATTATGGGTCAATCCCCTATTCTAGTGCTTTATTGGTTATCTGTAAAGACTTCCCTGCCAGTATCTTTTACATTTTGTAGCGAACTCAGGTCCTCTTGGGAATTTATAGTTGTTGCTAAGCTTCATAGCAGATTCTCCTCATTCAAAAATACAGGCCTCTATTGCTTAAGCTAAAGGAAAGTCTCTGTTAGTTGTTAACAGCAGAATGCTGGTCACACACCTGAGCAATTTTGCTTCAGGGCAATGGTGCGCATGCACATTTTCTAGTTCATCACAGTATGCTTCAGTGCTTCCTTACTAAGCTATTCCAATAATTATTTATTTTGTGTTTTCTGGTACTTAGTGTCACAAAATCACTTCATGGTATCAACGTCATAGGCCATAGAGCCCTTACAACTATAGAAAGTAAAGTTTGTATTTAATATGACCATGTCTGGGCACAGTTACAAAACTCTCCTGCCCCTTTATTTTTGGTACTATGAAGTGCATGTGTGGCATTTGCTGAAAAGTTGTGTCAACAGTCCCAATACTAGGGATTACTAACCATGAGTCATTGAGCACATGACCAGTTTTAGGGAAGTCCAGTGAAGTCAACAGGCCTAAATATGTGAGTGAGGACTACTCATGTGAAAGAGGATTTGCAGGATCTGGCCCCTCCTTCTATCCAGTTATGATGGGTGGGGGTTTAATGGCATGTACAGAATTTTAAGTTGGATAATAAGACCCCAGTCCTGAAAACACTTATGCACTTGCTTAGCGGTAAGCATATACTTGAATAGTCAGTCCCATGCTTAAAGCTAAGCACATGCATACTGTTTCAAGGATCGGGTCATTGGTATATAAGGGGCAAAAACAAGGAACATGAGAAACAGAGATGGAATGCAAGCCATATGAGAAAAGGCTGAAGGAATTGGGTATGTTTAGTTTGGAAAAGAGGAGCTTGAGGAGGGACATGATAGTGGTCTTCAGATACTTGAAAGACAGCCATAAAAAAGATGGAGAAAAGTTATTCTCTCTTGCCACAGATGGCGGGACAAGAGGCAATAGGTTCAAACTACAGCATAGCAGATTTAGATTAAATCTCAGGAAAAGTTCCTAACTGTAAGAACAGTAGGACAATGGAACAGATTGCCTAGGGAGGTTGTGGAAGCTCCTTCACAGGAGGTTTCTAAAAGGAGGCTGGATAGCCATCTGTCTTGGATGGTTAGACACAACAAATCTTATGTCGTGGCAGGGGGTTAGACTAGATGACCCTTGTGGTCACTTCTAACCCTATGATTCTATACACAAAATCAAATAACTTGATTTTTCTATGAAGCGTCTGAGTGTAATACCAGTTTTTAGTAATTTTCTGTCTGCTCCATGGGTGTTCAGTTTTGCACTTTGTAAAAGAATATTCCTTTTCATTTTTTGGAGAGACATCTGTGTGCCTCGTATTTCTTATATAATCCTAACTAAATCTGAATTTATTCAATTTTGGATATGACAGTATAATTTTTTTTCTATTTTCTCACACCTGCTTTGCATTGCAGCACACCCCACCTCAGGACAGTCTTCAACAGAAATGTTGCAAAAGATGTTAAAGAACAAGATTATATTTTATCTAGTATTGTATCTCACTATAAATTATCCTTGGTTGAATTTATGGTAGAAACAGGCAGTACATAATTTATGAGGCAGTACATAAAAATAGAGTAATAAGGTGATTTTGGCTTTTAAAGTATACATAGCTGGTTGTACCCAATACTTGATATATGAAAAATTATCACCTTTTGAATGAAAATACATAAAGCCAGGTTTTAAGTCCCACATTTGCAAACTTGAAGTCAATGGGGACTGTGGGTGTTCAGGACTTTAAAACTTTAAAATGTTGGCATATATGTGCAACTAATAGAATAATTTGACCCCTTTTCTTTTTAGAGAAGGGAAAGGATCAATTGTTGAACTGAAAGAATGTAGACAGTGATAGACCAGCTTTTCTTTCAGTTCACATCCTTGAATAAATTCAGGGAGATTCTTTTCCCACCCTAGGTCAGTTTGACCAGTTTACATACTCTGAAATATGAAAGGACTTCATTAATTATGAATACCTAGGATTGCAGAACTGTAGAATTAAAGAACAGATAATTTGTATAGAGATTTTCAGGGTTAAGCCTGCTTGGAAGAAAAAGATGTACAGAAATTCAATTAGACACTTAAGCTATTTGATTATAATCATTATTTCTAAACCATTAAGGCCCTGCAGCCCTGGCAGAACTCCCACCCTCAGCCAGTGCACTTTACACTGATAAGTAGTCAGGGACAATTTCCCAGGATTCCTAGCAAGATACCCAGTCAAAACATGCTGATTTGCAGAGGATAATGGAACTGGTTTCCCTATTTGCCTACTATTTACTAACCTTGTTAAAGAACAGGCCCACACTTGGGCCCTTTATCTAAGGGAGCCTCCTGCCTGTCCCTGTTAGAAGACTATTCCCATCTGCACACCCATGAGCTGGAGCACTGTTTTATTTGAAAGGATTGAAAAAATGTAATGCTTCTTCTGATAAGTGTAATTTGTTTGATATTTGCACTGCTTTCTCTGCTGGGTTATTGTAATATGATTGCAGGAAACTGTGGGTGGTTTGTCTACTTTCTCATATTGGCAATGTTTATATATGTAGGTTGACATTTTCAAAGTTCTCTATGGATTTTAGGCAGGTCATCTGTTAATATTAATGGCGGACATGTACAAACTCCTAGACTGCTTTGAAAATCTCAACCTCAAACTATACATTAGATTTTAAACAAAATCAGGGCAGGAACCACTAATGCAAACAAATAATATATCAGATGGTAATTTCAGCATGCCACCATAATAAAAATCCAATCCAGTATCAGACCTCAACTGGGAAAAAGTAATCCATGTGTCTCATGTTGGTAATTTGACAGATGAAGGATTATTCCATGCAACATAACTTTAGGAATACATACCCAACACTAGAGGCTGATAGGCTAATTGTCTCTATGGCAGTGGAGAACTGTCTGACTCATGGTCTGAGTGAGACAGTCATGACTGGTAAACTGTAGGTTAAGTACAGGAACCCTGCAGGGGGACCTTTGTGTTACTTGATTTTGTTTAATTCAGTTCAAGCAGAGCCCCAGAAGAACTACTTATATTCATAGTGAGGCTTGAATCTAGTTACGTTTTAAAGTTGTAGTCCATATACATTGTGTTGTATCCTTTTTTGATCAGCAAACATTTGAAAATGTGTGATCACGTTTGCTGAGGGAGCTGTGAGGCCATGAGAGAAGGGGATGATCCAAGATGCTCTATACTAGTTCTGGATCTCTGCACAAGTTGCCCTGGGTTCTGCAGGTGCATCTAAATTCACGTGGATCCCTATTTGTCTATCTGTCCACATGCTTATATGGTTCTCATCACAATATCTGTTGACATCAGCACATCTATCCTCCCCGGCCGTTCTGTGAGCAGGCATCATCACCCATCCACAAAGAAATGGTGCTGGTTTTGACCCTGAGTTGGGGAAGCATTAAGAAATGTTGATGTCTAACCCTTTAAGATTTATTGTAAATCTAACGAGAGTTAGAGAGAAACAAAATAAGAGAGTCACTAACTGAACAAGAAAGTTACATTAATCTCTTTAATTAGTTGCTTGCACATCCATGTACATGTTAAAATAATACATATTTTTAAACCAAAGGATCAATGTACTTAGCAACATTAAAGACCTATTTAGGTCATTAGTGCCTGTCAATTCAGCATTATTTCTGTCAGCATATTTTCTAGTTTCTCTTTAAACCGCAATAATCTGTAAATCATGGAGGTTTTGTAACTGGGTGCTTAGCAGAAATCTTATTTGAAAACAATGAAAAGGAAAGGGAAAAAAACTAATAATCACTAAGCTGTATTATATTGAGCTTTTTGAACTTTGCAGAATTGGTATGTGCACTTTTACCTTAATGGTTGTATTAAGGCATCGGAAAAATTGGTTACCACAATTTTTTTTTAAAATACACATTTTGAGTATGACTGCCCATGTGAAATCCTATTTACTTCAGTTGGGCTCTGGGTGGGTGCAGGAATCCATGCTTACGGAATAGTATTGTAGGATTATGGCAAATCAAAGAAAATAGGATACTTTTATCATCATGCTGGCACTCTATAATAGAGACTGTGCACTCTGGGGTTCCTTGGCCATAGAATTTGCCACAGTAGCCATCCCTTGGCAAAGAACTGTGCTCTTGGATCATAGCTTTCCTTAATAATATATATATATATATATATATATGTATATGTAGGGGTGGAGATAAAAGATCATAGCTATTATTATGGGAAAACGTGCTAATAGCTGGCAAATAAGGGTTCATTGACTTATAAGCAGCCAGACATTTGTTAAGGAGATTGTGTGGGCTAAAGCACTCTCCGTTGTTGAAGCAGCTGTACCAAAAAGGGCTGCTGCCTAGGCCATGGGGTCTGAGGTGAGGACATTTGGTCTCTGGAAGTTTCCAGGGTACAGCTCTTAGTCTCAGGCACAGAGAGAGTGAACAATATACTCAGCATTTAGATTGGAGAGAGAGTCCAAGAGCAACCCGGGTCAATACAGTTGTTTTCTGGTGAAGAAATGGTGGTGCTTTAGCAGAGGTTTCTGCAAGAGGAATGGCAGTTTGTGAGCCCTTCGGTTCAAGGAACAGCAGTAGTGTACATTTTGTAAATAGGGAAGTTCCCCTAAGAAGATAACCTGATTCTGTCACTAATTTCTCCTCCAATGGGAAATGACATGCAAGACCCTCAAATCTGATACTGCCCGGCTAAGGTGCAACACCTGTGGCAGAGAAGTGGGGTGAAGCACGCACAGAAAGAAATCACGAGCTGCTGTTTCTATTAAACTGTGATAGAACACATCGGTGAGGCATTAGCTGAAATGAAAGCAGCCCAGAAAGAACTTAAACAGAGTCTCAAAGCTTCTCAGAAGGGATTGAGAGAGGACCTCCAAAGCCCCCAAATCTGCCACTGATTAATAAAGGGGCAATCTTTTTTTTAAAATGGAGAAAACCAAACAAGAACCAAATGAAAGTCTTGCTTTCTTGAATCTGCAAACTGCCTGAAACAAAGAGCACTCAGAAGTGTGAAATTCTCTATTCATCCCAATGTATATTGCCTCTGAAACCTAATGAGAACAATTAAAATATTGTTAAATAGTTAACTCCTGAATATTTTAGCAAAAACCCTCTAGCTAGTGAGGTTATCCACAGTTTGATAGAGTGACAGATGCTGGAATGAGCAAAACTAGAGCAGGATATTAGGAAAAACTTTTTCACTAAGAGGGTGGTGAAACACTGGAATGCGTTACCTAGGGAGGTGGTAGAATCTCCTTCCTTGGAAGTTTTTAAGGTCAGGCTTGACAAAGCCTTGGCTGGGATGATTTGATTGGGGATTGGTCCTGCTTTGAGCAGGGGGTTGGACTGGATGACCTCCTGAGGTCCCTTCCAACCCTGATATTCTATGATTCTATGATTCTAGGAGGCTTTTGTAAAAGATTCTGTCAGAGAACAGGACATGGGCAGTCATGTGTAGTGGTTGGAGCAGAGTCAGTAACCGGAAATAGGAGCTTGATGTCAGAGGCCAGATGCCAGAGCCCAGGCTCAGAAGTCAGGAACTGGAGCTGAAGATCAGATCTGAATCAACTAGAGTCAGGGAAGGCAGGAGCAAGGCTGGGTCAGGACTGGAACAAGGCAGGAGTGCAACTGGCATATGGCAGGAACAAAAGCTAACACAACCGTAGGCAAATGCTTTGAGCGGCCAGCACCCTACTGCTGCCCTTAAGAGCAGGACTTCTGATCCCTTCAGCCAAACAGGCAACTCAATTGTGGCCCAGCTGCGTTCATTAGACTGCATGGGGCTTAAGCTAGAAGGTAAGCAGGCTAGCTGTAGATCCTTACTCCTGACAGATTGCATGGATGGGATGGAACTAGGAGTTCAGGTTCAAAGTTTTGGGTCAACTGAGTCCTTATCTAAAACAACTAGGGAAAGACAAGATGCATCTCCAAACAGCCATAACAGTTTCCTGAGTGCTCAGAGGCAAAATGCCTCTTGCATCTTTCCAGGGGCTAGAACCCACAGTGGTCCTTACTCAAGTACAAAAACCTCTGGATCCAAATTGCCAGCTTGGGTTTATTCTTTATGAAAATAGTCATCAGCTTCATTTATAAGAATGTTTTGCAGAGAAAGTCCATTTGGTCAGAGTGCACAGTATATAACTCTATCATATATTGAAGCAGAACTGACTTCACTGTGTCACATCACTTACAATCCTGAACTTTGTCTAGCTGTCAACAGGATTATCTGGAATTTAAATAGAAGGTCTAAAAATGTAAGGAGTGAGTAAGAATAGTTTTCTTCAGTTTCTGCCAGTACATGATCCTGACTCCTCCCCCTGCAAAAAACAACAACCCCAAAACAAAATAGGATTTAAAACAAAAAACAGTAGTAGAACAGAGAATAATTAAAATGAGCATTAAATATAGTCTAATCAGAGGTTTATAGAACTGTGATATTCCTTGAAATCCTTCTTGCTTTGCTTTAATTACCAGCCCATTTGTAGGATTCTTGTCACTTTGTGATTGTAGATGAAAAGCACTGCATGAATGGCACATATATTCATTTTCTCATATTTATAAGCAACCTGTAGAATCAGAGATATATGTCCATTCTGGGGCTGTTACTTGTTATTGTATGCTGTGGAGTAGAAGGGTGCTACTACTTTGAATGCTGCAGGGTAAATTATTTTCCTGTTGTATCATCTGAAGGTACTATGTCCTTTTACTATGTCCTTTTTCAGGATTCTGAAATCTGTGCCAGGATGAGAGAGATCCAAAAAAACACTCCACAATTTCATTTTGAATGTATATCCACGGTCTCAGGTTAAACAATGCTACTGGAGCACAAAGATTCCATAACACAGAAATAGCGTGTGCAGATAATCAGCTCTGTAACCTGGATTATGAACAAAGGGACTGGGGATTTTTTATTTAAATCTACAAAAAGGTGGAATTCCTTTCTGTAATTCCTATATAGCTACTCATATCACCTCATGTATTTTAGTTTTATTTCAACATTTTCTATTAGTGGAGGGGAAAGAAAATAGCCTTTGGGAATACCCATTCTCATCTACAACGGTCTCTTGTGATTTGTTTACGTCTTTTATTTTAATCAGCTCTAACAATTAAGAATACTTTTCTGCATTGCAGAACAGATAATGGATATGGAATAGACAACAGAATAAAGTTTGCTGTCCAAAGCATGTGCCAAATTCTCCTCTTGAACACATGTATGGTTTCCACTGGCTCCTATAGGAGCTATACATGGGCATCAGGGTTCAAAATATGACCCCATAAGTGTAAGGGGACCACTTTTACCCACCACTAAAGCATATTGTATCTGGACTGAAAAGCAGCCAATACTATATAGCTCTACTACACATCAGTTTGAAGAAGAAAATGGGCCATGCTCCTATATAAGATGGAAAATGCAGATGGAACTTAGTCAAGTAGAATGACTAAGTTGGAATTTGGCAAACATACCTAGTCTAACATCTCTTCTCTTGTTAAAAGTTTCAAGGGGATCATTATTGACTAAACTGTAGTGGGAAGAGGGCTGAAACATAAGCCCTTATATCATAGGCTTGGTATGAGGCCTGAGATAAAGTAGTGGTCAAAGCTTTGATGATATAAAGCAAAGTCAGTTTGTGATCAGGAGGAAGGCCCTGCTCACAGAATCTGGCAACAACAGGGCTGATATTGCAAAAACACACATTCCTAAGGAATGCTAGGCACAGAGCACTCAAACAAACATATTTCAGAAGGATCGTACCAGAATACCTCAATACTAACACATTCCCTAAAGATAATAAGAATATGCTGACCCATCCTAAAGATAAGTTCAGGATAGCATGATGGATAGAGATGTTTTGATCGAACCAACATGTATGAGGTAATTGGTGGTAACAATCCATGCCAGAGGGCACTAACTAACTATGTCAGAGAGACAATATGTAACTTCTTGTATCATTTGTACAAAATTAAGTCTCAGAGGGTGTGTCTTTGGCTGGCCTAGGGGACATTGGAAAGTCCCGCCACTAACTGAGCTAGTTCATTGCAAGGGGCATACATGTGTTAATGTACCTGTAACCATTGAGCCAGGGCATTAGGACCATGCTTTGTTGACAATAAACCTGACCAAGTGCCTTTGCTACAAACCGAGTCTGTGGATTTATTGGGCAGTTCAATCAAAGTCTGCTGTCTCCACTATCTGTGCAGAGCTGGGGCAGCATACAGAGTGAACACACACGCAGCCAAACATCTGACAACACAGACCATCTATCTCAACTCCCATATGAACTGATTCCTGAAATAGTCCTTCTTACCCCCTGAACCAGTCCAGGGCAACTGAGCTACTTGCTGGTTTTTATGAAACACAGCTGATCATCAAGCTATTTTCTCATCACTGGCCTCACAGCATCACCTGGAGGCTGCTGATCAGTCACAGATGGAGGGGAGGGGAAGGAGGAGGTAAGCCCAATTCTCTTAAAGACCCATCCCCCCCTGTGCCAGAAATACTACTTCATGTATTATGTTGGGTTTTCCTTGGATCACATACCACTGACTAAGTCCAAGTATGCTTAACTTGTGAGATTAGATGAGATCACAGACCAGAGTGCAAGGTTATCTATTCAAATTGGTTGACTTGCGCTCCTTGTTTGCAAAAGAAAACCTTCTGTCGCCTATTCCATACCCATTATGTGTTTTGCAAATAGCAAAATGTTACTAATGATAACATGAGTACACTACTTCAAAATGGATCATTTATTTTTTAATTTGAAATTGATTCATCCCTAAGATTTTAGATCACAGCAGCAAAATGAAGTTATACTTTACTACCAATTCAGTCTAGTTAACCATTTTCCTCAAGACTGTGTGTTCTAGTTAAGCTTTCTTTTGTCACCACTAGGTAGCTGAGAAGGTTTGAAATACATGATACAGTCACAATATGTTTTATGGATGACATTTCTTGTCATCTAGTAATTGTGTATTTCATGAAAATACAAACAAAAGATATGTGGGACGTCATTAAATGTTTCTGGAGTGTTTTACATAGACACAATTTTAAATGTGCACAGTAGTCATAAGTCATATGAAGACCACCCTTAGGAGAATAGTCTACATTTTGTCCATGTGCAGAATTACCAGTGATCTCTCTAGGACTTATACAGGCAAAACAAGCATAGATTATGCCCCTTAGATTTGGCAATATGTATAAGAAAAATAAGGTTTAACTTGGAATTTATCTGTTTCTGTCAAGAGAATGATGGATAGGGCCACTTTATTTACCCTGGCAGAAATATCTTTTTTGATGTGCTTGTTTTTGGTGGAAGAAAGGAACAGTGATCATCTAGTTTTCTAATTGTGAAGTGAAATATTTCATTTTACACTGGAATGTATAATTTCATAGATTATGAGTTTGGTTTAATGACTGACTGCAAAACCGATATTTTAGTCTTCAGCATTTCAATGATTTATGGTCTTGTCAGAGATTTTTTAATATGCATTATGTGCACAGATGTTTCTGCAATTGTGATGTATTGTAAAAATTCACAGTGGTCAATAGCCCTCAAATGTTTTTCATGTCATATCTGTGCCAGGGAAGTTGGTTGATTGCATATTAGGGCTGCAGTGCACAACAGGTGGGGGACACTTGTCAAGAACACTTAAAGGTCTTCGTTTTTAAATCACTGCCTGCAAAGCACACCTGTGCTTCTATATTTATCTAAAAGCAAACAATTATTTTAAATAAAATCAGAAAAGAGAAAATGCAGTGAGCAATATTCCTACTCTCAGGCTTTTTCAAGAATAATACACGTACACACACCTCTCATAACTAAGGCTAAGATTTTGTCATGGATATTTTTAGTAAAAGTCATGGACAGCTCATGGGCAATAAAGAAAAAGTCATGGAAGCCCATGACCTGTTCCTGACTTTTACTAAAAATATCCATGATAAAAATGCCTGGTGGCTGGGAGCTCCAGCCCCTCCCCCACCTGCGGTTGGGAACTGTGGGGTCCCCCTGCCTTCTGCGGTGTGGGGAGCCGTGGAATTCTCCCTGCGACCGGTGGCGGCAGGCAGATCCCTCTGCCACCACTTGTGGCTGGGAAGCCACAGGGATCCCACTGAGGCTGGCGAGCCGCGGGGGTCCTCCCTGGCCACCGCTGGCACCCAGGGAGGTGCAGGGGTCCCCCCTGCCACCGGCGGTGGCCAGGGCACTGAGAGATACCCTCCCACCCACAGTGGCTGGGAGTTTGGGGGCATGCTGCTTTAAGCGGCGGGGGTACCTCATAGCTTCCTGCTGCTGCTATTCCGTGACTTCCGTGACCTCGGTGACTAAATCGTTGCCTTAGTCGTAACTAACTTTGGGCTACATTGTCCCATCCCTATGGGAATAACCCATGCTGGAAACTGAAATCCTCTCAGTGGTCCTCCTTGAAGGGTTTTGCCCCTACAGAGTGAGCAGGCTGGCTTTATTCTCTGAAGTTGGTGGATCCCTCAAGATTCTTGAAGATCCTATAGCATGGTTCCAACAAAATGGTGGTGGTGGTGGTAGGGGCTCCCTCTCAGCCTTATAAGTGCACTCTCCCAGGGCCTGGATTAAGTCAGAGAGCAAAGCATTCAAAGCTTCTATACTCTGAGACAGCACCCACTGGATCCGAGAATCCTCTCCCCATGGATGGAAGGGATGATGCGGCCTTTTTTTCTATTTTTAATCAGATTTAATCTTTCCATTCCATGTTGCGCCCTTCTCAAAAGGTCAGCCTCCTCTTTTAATTCTATTATTTGTTCATATGTATTTTTTCCTGCTGTGATCATACTATGCCCATGAAGGGAGGCAGAGAAATGTTGCATTGCACTGTTAATGTAACAGCGATGGAGTAAAACTGCTGGCAGTTTTGTGTCCACAATGCAGTCATCTCAATATCCACTGGGCATTAGTATCTTTTTGCTTGTTTCCTTTATATGATTTTTTTCAGTCAGTCTTCAGTTTTGTTTTGACAGACTTATTTTCAGTCTAACTGAGCTCATTGAATTGCAAAGGGAATTAAGCATTACAGTACTCCCACATAGGAAGGCTCTTCCAAACAGACCTCCTCTCCCAACATGAACCATATTCATTGAACAACAGTGATACATTAAAGCAACAATATACTATTCAAAAACTATTATGCCAAATACAGCCTACGTTGGATCATGGGTGAGGTCTCAATTAAGTAAGGCTCAGTTTAGAAAAATAACTAGAGACAACATAGTGCTATGGAATGGCTGGTAAAGACAGTCACATTCTACACCTAAAAAGCTATATATTACTGTAATTCTGTTTGATAACATAGATGATGGGAGTCAAGGAACAAAATATATTTTCACCGTAATTTCTTCCCAATAAATAGTCTTGATGTATCTAACACAGTAATGTTAAAAGGACAGAAGTAGAAGATAACAATGGCCTAGATCATGATCTCCTAACTAGGCGACGTTGCGAGAGAGGAAAATGTTGTAAAGTTTCTCTGTGTAGAGTTTCCTTTGGATGCTTCCATGAGAGATAGGGTGTACAGTTTCTTCCACAGCAAAGAAGCAACACCAGGTCTGATCCTCAAGCTCCGATAAGGGATCTGCTGAACGTAAAGGACCATCTATGTGTATTTCCTGTGCCTCTGCACTGGCTCCAGAACCCCCTACGCATCCTTCTTGGCAGTACAATGCCAAAGAATCATAGCCAAGTCCAATTACACATGGACAGATTATCTGATTGTTTCTAAGGTATAGGCAACTTGCTCCATGGATGACAACCATACCTGGCCACGACAGGTAATTAGTAATTAGTCATCTACATTAACAATGCTCCCCAATAAGAGTCAGCATTACTGCTTCATCAACAATTTCTAGGACTCACCATCAAGAACCTGGGTAAGGGGAAGCAATTTTCTAAAGGAACTATCTGTTTTGTATTTTGCATTTCCAATGTGATGTCTCAGCTTGTAGATTATTTTTTATGAAAAGAAAAGCAATAAACTTAGCTGGGAAAAATAGTCAAGTCTTAAACACATGATGAGTAGTCAAAAGTAAGGAAACAGATTTCAGTGTAACAATAATATGAGCAAATCCCCATACGTTAATATGAGCAATCATGACCAAAACAAGATTTAGGCTTAATATACCACAGAGTACCAAACAGCTCTGCTTTAAAAAAATAACTTCACTGTATATTTGATTTGCCATAGAAGGAGCGATCGATACATCTTCTGAAAATGCAGCTAGACGACTACTAAAACAGACAACATTCTCTACCAAGTTAATTCCCAGGTCATAGATGATAACAGAGAGTTTGCATCCTCTTGTGTTCTAAACAAAACTGTGCATTACAGAACATGGACAGTAATGTATTTTATAAATTTTACTTTTAATTCAAATACACACAAGCATATCACTGAGCCATAGCTCAGCAGAAATAAGGCAGATTCTGAAAAAAAGATAAACAATTATATATTTGGATTATTACTTTTTGTAGGCATCTGGGCTGTCAGTGAATTATACTAGTGCTACTCAGGACATTTCAAAACTCTCTGCAGTAGCTACCCAAGCATGCCAGGGGATAAAAGGCAGTGTGGTCTAGTGGAATGATCACAGGATTTGGGAGCTACGCAGTCCTAAGTTCTAACTTGCCTTGCAACCTTGGACAAGTTATTCAATGTCTGTCTCCATTTTTCTCATGTGAAAGAGGATAACGACTACATGATTACTACAAAGGGGGCTGCAAATGAGACGGCCTTTGTAAAGTTCTATATAAATGCTAAATATTTTTCTTCATTATACATATGAAAATACACATATGCCATAACATTATGCTTACTGGTAGCACTGAAAATAAGATAGTAGGCGAAAGATTTTTAAACAAAAGACTGTTTCTATATTTGGAATTTACCACTATCAAATTACTATTTGTTTCACTGATAAAATATTTAATATATTGAAGAAACTAAATTAATTGTAATATAATATAAAGGTAAACAGAGCAGCAGTCCATGTCTGATATCCCGTCTCCCTTAGAAGAATTTGACATAACTTTGCTGTACTTTTTCCAGAACTATTTTCTCACAGGAGGAGGAAGGGAAGCAAAAATCTTATTACAAATGGTATTTTGGAAGCACTCACTGATCCTTCAAAAGAGTTGAATTGGATCCATTTCTAGACAGAGATCACTTCTGATATTTGTTCTTTATAAATTGCATTTTTGTCCAATCCAGTATTGTCCATTTGGCTAAAAGCATTAGAGGAGATGGTAAAGTTCTCTGAAGTATCGGTGTACTACCTACTACTAGAGACCAATAGATTCACCAGTGTGCACTGATCTGTTGTGGCAATCTATATTATCTTATAAGAAGCCTTGTTCTATTGGTCCCCCTTTATATCAGCTTCTAGCTAACTCACTTAACTATAGAGCCCAAAATGTTAAATTGTTCAAAAATCATCTTATCAGATGTTCCTATACTAGTCAAGAACATTAAAAATGACTAACCCAATATTTGGTCTATATATTGCATGATTATTTTGTATCATGATCTGATAGAAGACAATGAGAATTTCTAAAATATACATTATGGGCCCGAGCCTGCTCAAGTGTGCAAGACAAGGAGACCAAACCCTTATCTTGCACCAGTCCAGCCACTGTTACAATCCCTGCATGCTCATGGGTTCAAAGCAGGTGTTCCAGGAGGCCCTGTGGAAGAGGGTACACCAGACAGTGGAACTGGCTGGCCCAACCAAGCAAGGCAGTGGATATTGCACTCCTTATGTAGCAGAGGGAGGATCCTTATGTATCACAGGGCCTCGCAGTGTTCCTGCTGAAGTAGTATGGGTGTGCACTGTCCCCACTGCAGGGCTCTAGCTAAAAGCCACAGCATAGCAGTTGCTCTTTGCACGGGCATTTCAACATTTGGTCATTTGAGAGGTGTCTCTGTTACTACAATGGGCCATTTAACACTGTCAGTCAACAATGCTAAACACCCCAGCAAAAACACCCAGCTACAGTGGGACTGTAGGTCCCACCATGTCTCTCACCCTCTTACCCCCAAATATGAATCTTGGGAAAACATGCTCAAAAGTGAATTGTGCAGAAGATGCTATACCTAAAATGATAGGAGGAGGCGGAGTAATGAATTGTAGAGGATATTTTTTGAATAGGCAAATTCCTAATCTCTCCTTTCCTGTTCTGCTGAAGCACAAAATTGAAATTGGGAAATTTACACATAGTACTTTTAGAATTTGTAAATAAGTGACTCTGGGAATTTATATATATGTTATAAGTGACAGACTTTCTGTCCAATCATGCAATTTTAAAAGAAATATAGCATTAATGTCATTTAAAATGTCATGATTATAATTATGAACAGAGTCCTAAGGGATAAAAAAATATATATTTATCTTTTATTTATACCTGCCACAAGTTGTTTTATATTAAATGAGGCTTAGACTAATTAGGCTGTTTGCCAGTAGCAAACAACAGCTGGACACATGCAGCAAATTCACTTCTAGCAAATCAATCTGCTGTTCATGAGATTTAGGGCATGCGTACGCTACAACCCTAAGTCAACCTATTCCCCCTGAGAGCAGGGGGGCACCACCCAGGCTTCTCGCCTCCCTGCTCCTGGCCAGGAGCTTGGGGGTAGCCTCCCAGGCTTCTTGGCTCCCTGGGCAGCAGCCCGGCTGGGAGTGGGGAGCCAGGGGCAGCCAGGCTATAGCTGCCCAGCTTTCTTGTCAATTTCCCAGCTCCAGCATGGAGCCATGAAATTGACAAGACAGCCAACAGCCTCACCCTAACTACACCAAGGTAAGCACTAGCCTCTCGTGGAGGTGGAGTTATTATGTCGGGCACTTATACTGGCAGGACAAGGCTGCTGAGTGTACACAGACATAATTAGGTTGACTTAAGCTGTGTTAACATTGGCCTAACTATGTAGTGTACACCGGGCCTTAGTTTGCTTCCAGCTATTTTTATTTAGACATGGGGCCAATTACTCTTGGCCTGTAAAAAGACAAACATTTCTACATTTGTAACTCTTCCAGCATACCTGTCGCTCCACCTCCAAAGCATCACATTTTAATTTAGCCATGGATAAAAGACTCTTCCGCATTGGGGACCCACATTATTAGCAGCTGCTGATGTTAATAAATCACTACAGACAATTAATGGCAGAGAGTGAGATCGTAAAAGAGTTTCACTCTCTGGAATTCAATGTGCCCTTTGGAAGTAACATAATATATAAACCGAGTGACCAAATGCATCCTTGGTATAACTCCATTGAGGTCAATGGTGTTAAAAATGCATTGACATTATATTAGGATTTTCGACCGTTATGACTTGACACTAGGACTCAGAAGCCAGTTTCACCTTAGCTGAAACACCCTGATGTTAGCCTGCCTTAGTCTGGTTTTACTTATAGTCTGATCCTTTTCTACATTTTGAGGATCTCAAAAAGGAAACAAAAGTCAGCATTTATGAAACTGGGATTTTACCTCAGTGTAACTTCCGCATGATTTACAGTTTGCAGTTCAAAAGACAAATAAGTGACATGCCACCATGTGAAATCTTAAAATACATTGTAATAAACATCACATTGTGAGTATTGCTAACACAGAAGAATAAATGCAATCAGGACGTAAATATGGCTAAAATAATAGCTCCTTGGATTCAAGCTCATCCATTAGTGCCAGAGATAGTTGCACAGTGCGGTTCTCTGGTCATCAACATTTTTTTTTCTTATGGAACACTTTGTACCAATAGTAATAAAAAAAGAGTAAACCAGACAGACAGAGACTATGCTATTCTATAAAATTAGCATGACTAAGGTTAAACTGTTTTAGCAACGTATAATATTCACTAAAATCTGACAAGTTATTCTGTATGGTTTGGTATAAAATACACATACAATGATCAAATTTAAAGGCTTTCCAATTTTGCCTTTGATAGATAAAGTATTTTCAGGACAGTGGTCCCTATATTTAATATAGGGCAGTGTTTTCTAAAATGTGGGGCATGCCCATAGGACTAACCTGAGGGGCACAGACAGGACCAGTCAATAGTTCTCCAGAGTCTGTTCTGCCTCTAAGAGAAAGTAAGTCTAACTGTTACGGTTGTGAAAAATACCTTGAAAATGTGACCTAACAGATGCAATAATGTCTGCCTGAGTTTGCAGAGAGCCTGAAACAACAGGTGTCAGATGTGAACTGCACTATTCATTTCAATGGAGTTAACTTAGTGTCAGTGATGTTTAAATGGTACCACTGTTAACTATTTCAGTGTATTTAACTCCACACCACAGAACTAATGGAGGCGCAGCATTTGAAAGTTTGAAATTACTGGTATAAAGAAAACTTCAAAGACTGAAGTAATGTAGTAGTATCTAAGGCAAGGGACACGAATTAAGCATGACCACTGTTCTCTACTGTATGTTCTGTTTGATAGGAAATGTGACTCCTCCTTAAAAATGCATCAGGTACACGCAGCACAGTTTTAGGGTCACTATACGAGTGGGAAGTTTCCTATTCCTCCAAATCACTTGATAGAAGGTCAATGTCCATTATCCCAATTCCTCCTACTTCCAAAAACACGCAGTGGAATGAGGTGAAGATACATTTATTAATGCTCAGGTACTCTGGCGATGGGGGCAGTGTAAGTACATGGATAACCCCTAATCTTGTAGCAATTTAAAATCACATGCAACCTTCACTCCATGCATGTTTCTCATTGGCAGAAATTACTTATGCTGTCAGCAGAAAAATGATACTTCAGGATGAATGCCACAGCAACAATTACAACTAAGAGCTTGAGGGGTTTGGATCTAGTTTTGTTGTCTTTATAAGCAGCTGACTTTGAAGACCTTCCAGTTTACACTATACAAATAATTAGCCAGGCACAGTAATAGGTTACCCAACATTCAAACATGGCATACCATGAGCTGAAAAACTGTAGCCCTAACAACAGTGTCACTTTCTTCTGTTCATTATCTTCCCAGTCCCTGAAAGAATATTTTAAAGATTATGATGTAATTATACTTGATAGTGATTTTATAAGGCATTTATGATTTCTTGCACCAGGTGACTTTTTCCCTCTTTCAGTAGCATGCCTATCTCCAGCACAAATTATTCAACTATCTGGTCAAGCAGTCTCTTTCCAGACTGAAAAGACTCGGGTGTTCCAGTTAATGTAGGTAAGCATTCAATAGTAGGCAATTCCAATAATAAACAGCAATTTCCCTCCAGTGCTGGGCAAAGCTGCTTCATTAATGACAGGGTCTTACTTAAGACCTATATTTTTCATTGGCAGTACATTATATATGTATTTCCCCCTCATTGTTTATTGCTTGAAATGAATGCAGTTTGCCTTAGACCAAAGATTTTGACCCACTGTATCACTGTATAATATTTCTACATTTTTCCCTAGGATTAGTCTCCCCAAATAGGGCGTTAGCATCTTTTGTTAATACTGTCACCATTATATCTTCATTCTTTTTATTCTCATGATTATTTATTCTGAAGCCTGCCAACAGCTTGATAGCCATGAAATGACAAATTGGAGGTAATCTCTTCAAGACAATGTTCAAGGTCATCTCATATTTACAACAAATCAGAGTATTTTGTGTGGAAGCTCTAGCAGGCAAGAATACCCCTTCCTTGGTCCAAATTTCCTTTTAGTCATTTTCTCATCACCCCTTCCCCCACCCCTCTCCAAGTCATCCCCCCAGAATGCAAAGTGCACTGTACCAAAATCAATAGACACACGTCAGTTGTTGTAAAAAAAGATTCGTTGCTGTGTAGGGGTTTTGTTCTCTGACTTTCATAGGGAAAAAGAGGTGTATGTGTGTGTGTTCATTTGATACACATTACATGTCATAAACCTGAAAAAAAAGTTCATACTCTCACAATGGTGAGGAAAGGAGAATTATTATTATTTATTGTTTGTATTACCATAGCATTCTAGGAGCTCTAGTCACAGACCCTATTGTGCTAGGTGCTTTAAAAGCACGAACCAAAAAGATGGGCCCTGCCCCAAAGAGCTTACAATATTAGTATAATACAAGAGACAACAGATGGGTATAGACAGTTGGACGTGGGAGTACAAGGAAACAATGAGACAGTATTAGCCAGCCTGGCAGGCTGTGAGCTTAGCACACCAGCAGCCTAACTGTTGTCAAGTTTTTTGCATAGCAAAGAAGAGTTTTAAGGAGGGATTTGAAAGAGGATAACAAGTCAGTTTTGCGGATTTTTACAGGGTAGCATGGAAGAACGCACTAAAGTGTTTGTTTGAAAATTTAGTAAGTAGGTGATGGAGGAGGGCATCATGGGCTGATCAGAGGCGGAAGCTGACAACTCAGCAGCAAATGAGGGATGATAGGTAGGGCAGGTTTGGGCCTTGATAGTGAAGACAAGTAGCTTCTGTTAGATACAGTAGAGAAGGGGGAGCCAGTGGAGGGATTCAAGAGAAGGGTGACACGGTCAAGGAGATGGGCTAGGGAAATAATCTTTGCAGAAGCGTTCTGTATGGACACAAGTGGGGCAAAATTGCACTTGTCAAGGCCACAGAAAAGTCTGTTGCTGTAATAGAAACATAAGACGATATATTGCTCTTCAAAACGTTACTTGGATCAGAAAGGGAGGTTGAGTTATTTCCAGTGGAGAAGTGAAATAATTAGTTTGGACACTTCTGACGTTTTCATTACCTCAGACACAAACACCAAAGACAGCCCATGTAAGCTCTTCACAAACAGCACTGGGGAGCTCTAAAGCAAAATATTAGAATCAATCGAAACTATAGTGCACTCTGCTTTTCTGCCCGAGAGAGGGACAATGCCTAACCATTCATTACTATCAACAGTTGGCAATAACAATTTCAAGAGCTCCTTAGAAAGGAAAAGTTAGCCATTTTCTCCTCCCCATAGCTAGCATGCAGAGGGGAGTCATCCTGCTTATTAAGAATAACCAATATAAACCCTACAAAGGCCTTTTGTTTTAAAGAGTCTGTTCCCCATCTTGATAACGGGGACCCATTGTGCGATAATAGTACTTTGTTCTGATATAGAGCCTTTCAAGTGGAAATCTTGAACTGTTTCATAAAGCTGAAAAAGTATTAATCACTCCATTTTATTGCACGGGACAACTGTTCGCAGAGGTTAAGTGACTTGCTGAAGGTTGCAGAACAAGCTAAGAATAGAACTCAGGTATCGTGAGCCCCAGTCCTGGTCCTTGATGCAATCACTAGACTGTGCTACCTCCTTATCAAGGTAACTCTCAATGTTTTTATATATCATCTTTTAAAAAAACATTGTGGCTCCATTGTAAACTCCTCGGGATATGGACCCTCTTTTGTGTGTGGCTGAAATACAGAGGCCCATTGGGGTCAACTGGCAAAGGGCTCACTGTTCTTTAAAAATAAACCATTTCAGAACTGACAAACTCACTACATCTAACATAGCACTTTCAAGATATTTATCCATACAGAGTAGCATTTAATGAAAGCTTGTAATCTGTCAATACAAAATCATTGTGAGATGTGTGTATGCGTAATATTTAAGCAATAATGTAGCTACATAATATCCTCAGTTATCCAAATAGGGAACATCAATTTTATTTGGATAATCAGGAGTACAGGAGCCATTCAGCTGTTCAGCAGTGGGGTGGCCTCCCGCACAGCCTGTGGCTTGTCCTCCTCTTCCCCCTCCTTGGAGTCCTGGCTGGGTCTCTCTGCTCTACCCCACTCACTCCCATGACAGTAGGACTGCACAGGGTGACACCTTATCCTTGTAGGTGCAAGATGCCAGGGGAGGTTGCAGTTCTGGCCAGGCAGAGCAGAGTCTCTACTCTGCCCCACCAGGACTGCAGTCTCCCCTCTCCCCACCACCTCACCTTGAGCCTGCAGGGATTGGGTATCATCAGCCCTGTGGCAGCGCAGGAAAACCTCTGCAGCTCTGCTGTCACTGCCCCACTCACTCACTTCCATGACAGTGGGGCTGCAGAGGGCTCCCTGCGCTGCCACATGAACCATTCAGCCGTGAGGTGGGGGGCTTGCTGTCCTCCTCCTATTCCTCCTCAAAATCCTGGCCAGGGGTCTGCTCTATTACCTGAACCTCCACAGTTATCCAAATCCCTTCCTTGTACCCCATGAAATACAGCATGTATGTCAAGTTGCGGGACAAGAAAGGAATTTGGATAATGGTGGAGGTTTGGATAAGAGGGTTTCAGATGCATGGGAGTACTTTGTATATTGAAAATTATGTCCTTGAATCTTGGACTGAAAGTGACTTGCCAGGGATCATGTGTCCTGGGATCATGGCCCACTGAAGCAGGAAAATGTTGTCACCCCACCTTGGCAAGCCGATTATAATGTATTGCTCAATTGTCCACCATTGTAACAATGTCAATGGTAAACCGTCAAAGATAAACCATATGACATCAAAGAGACCATTCTGTCTGTAAATAAAGACAAAAGACTGATTCAATAGATCACAGGGTGGAGAAAGAGACTGCATCCATACACTGAGAAGTTACCTTGATGAGCAGGGTGCTTCATGAAAGATTGGATCCTGGCTCCTTGGGGATAGTAAACACTGCAAAAGACTTTGGGGTGAGAATGTACTTTATTAGGTAGGAAAAGTAACTATTGACAAATATAGGCCCATTTTATTATTTTGTTTTGTACGAAACCATTTGTTTCCATCACTCTCACTGATTTCTATTTGAATCTCTATTCTTTCTTAAATAAATGTGTTTGTTTTGCTTGAATTGAATTTGTGTGCTGTGTGAGATAGAGGAGTGGTGGTCCAAGATTAACTGGTAAACTGGAATACACTGTTCCTTTAAGAAGAAAAGTTTCTTTAGGTACAGAGGATCCAGGATTGCTCTGGGTATCCAGTAACCAGGAGCTGGATTGCACAGGGGGATGCTTTGAAGGGAGTTGGAGGCTGGGGTGAATCTACTGCCAACCAGCAAGGCTGGTGTAGCCCAGAGGAGAGTGCTTGAGTGTCTGACAGGCTGATTGTGTTAAGTAGCTAACACTCAGTGGTATGGGCAAATCCCCTCCCACTGGAGGCAGGGGGCAACAAGGTGACTCACAGCCCTGAGTGTCCTGGGAAATGTCATGGTAGCACCTAGCACAAATGGGTTTCTAGGCACCACCACAGCACAAATAAATAAAAATAATAAAAGGCAGAACTAGAGCAGATATGGTACTCACCAGCCAAAGTAACAAACTAGATACAATTAGTGTACACCCTATATAGTAGCACAGCAGCTGGTGGTTTTTGCTCATACCATGAGCATTCCTGCCAAGCTCTAAGATTATCTCTAATTAAGAAACATTTCTTTTTAAATTAAAAGATTCCCATGGTCACATTATTCACCTATTTTAGTTTGCTCTGTAAACAAAAGAAGCTGGTAGATTGGAAGCATCCATCTTTTACTTAAACAAAAAGACACAAGGTGTGTGTTAAAGTGAGATAACGCATGCCCCAGTGTCCTTAAATGATCCAAGAAAAGTACTACCTTACAGCACCACATGCTTGGAAGTGTCTTGTTGTGATAATGAAATGGCATGAAAGGTAATTTTGTTTGATAAAAGCTGCATTCATCCACAAATTAAGAATCTTTTGCATGATTCAAAAGTAAAATATGCTACCTTCCTGGTAGTCTGAAATATAGCAGAGTAATACACCCTCAAACTTGAACTTATTCCATATAAGCTCACTGCAGCTTACCTATTTAAAGTAATAATACTCAGCATTAATGTAATAAAGCTCTCTGCTTATACAGTGTATTTTTATGTGTACTGACCAAGATCACCCTACACCACTAGGGTATGACCAAAATTCAATCAGTGCTTTTAAAACTTCTAGTAAAAATTCCAATGGGACATTTATATACTGCAGTGAGCTGTAGCTCATGAAAGCTTATGCTCAAATAAATTGGTTAGTCTCTAAGGTGCCACAAGTACTCCTTTTCTTTTTGCGAATACAGACTAACACGGCTGTTACTCTGAAATTTGTAAAAATTGTGAACCTTTATTTAGAGGCCCATAAATATTTTTATCATCAAGACAAAATTGGTATTTTTGTTACACTTCTCATTAGTTGGAGAACTAGAGCATAAAACTGACTGAAGAGTGCTGACACTGTTTGCAACTCTGTTTGGGGTTCAGTTTGCATGAATCCTCAAGTGATCTAGTTTTATCAGCACAAATGTTCACCAAAAGTTAATTTCAGTGTGCAAGCATGTTATCTGTGGAAAACAAGATTTTAAATGAAAGAAATTAGAATTAATCAAAGAAATTTCATGTCAAACGTGCTTGTCCACTCGTGATCGGAGAACAGAAGCAATGGCATGTGCTTTCTCTGGCCAATCATAACAAAAATGAAAAGCCACTAATCACTGAGAGACAACCTTCATGGTTATAAGGCAGTATGATGCTGTAGTGTTTGCAGATGAAGTCAGCAGTTATGACTATGCATGGATTGTAGAATTGAAACACTTTAAAGTTTCAATCCTCCCCTCTAGTTATCCTGAAAGAGGCAACTAATTAAGGCAGACAAGTGATATATAAACTTCATGGCATTATGCTCTGATCCTCTGTGCTTTGTCCCAGACTAGTGGTTAGCACAGGACTAGAAGATGTGGGTTCTAATCCAATTTCTCCACTGGCTCACGATATGACTTAGTGTAAGTCATTTAACCTCATTGATCTATAAAATTGAGATAAAGTTTTACCTTTGTGAAATGTTTTGCTTCCACTAAAATAAGGGACTCCTACCTAATGTTTTCATGAGCAAGGGTCCTTTTACGCCTATGGAAATTCAAGACAGGCCAGCTTGTACCTTCTGTGCATCAAGCAAGAAAATATAGTTTGAGAGAGATAGGGAAAAAGAGATAAGAAGAAAATAATTATGATTATGAACCATTCTTATCCCAGTTCTAATATTGCATTTGCAATCAAAATGAGACAATGAATGATGGTATGAAATTTTCTCCCTAGAACAGGGATTTTCCCCTTCACTGTCTTCACATCTGACATGGATACCCGTTAGGGAAAACTTTAGTTCTTCATTTTGGCTGTGAATATTAAGATAATGGAAGAAATTGGCTAGTCACTTATGAAATATTATAGTAATAAAAGTCCTCTGTGGAAGATGAATCTTCTCCAAAATAGCATGGGGGTGTCAATAAAATAAAGAGTTAAATGAAGATCACTTATATTTTTATTAAGGTAGCATTTATCAAACTCTTCTATGTATAACTAGAGCTAAAATAATCCCTAATTTATTTCTATTACACAATTTACTTTGTATATTTAGGGCTGGAGGCTAAACAGTCATATGCTTACCATTTTTGCTTCCAATCCACTTTACATTTTATCCCTTTTCTTTAAATAAGTAACTACTGGAAAGAAAAAGAAACAGGACAATGGGATTACAGCTGCAATATTGCACCAGTGGGAATGTTAGGCAATTGAAGAGATACAAATGTATTAGCATTTGCAACAATGGATTTTATATATGAACAGATCTCTACTTCCCCCTTTGTTGTAACTGTCTCTGGTATAATGCAATTATTACTTGCAAAGATATTTTTGAAAACAGCGCAAAGATTTTCTATGCACTTATTTAAGGAAAAATACTCACTAAAACATTGTTCAAATACGGTATGCTTGGCATAATGTATAATTCCATTTCAGAATAGTGTTTGGTCCTAGCCAAAACACTGTATTAAAACATCCATGAAATTTGGAGGGTTCCAAATTTGGACTTGGATCTATACACCAATCTGAATTACCAAGTTATCTCTTATCCCTATATTCAGCTACATCAAAGCACTGGATTTCAAGCATTCCTGAGCTGGAGTATCTGGATCCACGTCCACATTTTGTAGATCAGGCCCATTTCTACTTCAGGCTAGGAAACAGTAATAGAAATATTAAAGGCTCATACAGTTACATACATCAAGTATGTTTTAACTTACAACATGATTGGCACAAATATATAAATAGGTTTTGAGTGATGAGCAACTGCTTGTTTTCCTAAAGTCTCTTGTATTTTATTGGCACCCACAGACACATTGGGGAATTTACTAAATGTACATGTTATTGATTTTTGCCATTGGTAGTTTGCAGTTAGATATTCAAAAAGAGCTAGCAGATATCAACATACAAATGTAGCATTGATGCGGCTTCCTGAGCAAGCGGTCATGAAACAGTAATATTATTTTTGAATATGAGAAATGGTGAATCCAGTGTCTAATCTGACATGTTTACTACTGTCAAATTGCTTGACAAAGGGCACCTATATGATACAACATAGCATGACATTTTACTGCAGTTCATATTTCAAGTCTGAATTTGTAGAAGTGATTCCTAAAAACCCCCTCAAATGCACTGTAAGTTGTAAATTCCTAGTACATTGTAAACAGGATTGTTGTTTACAGCTGTTTAGATCCGCTAAATGTCTGTGGATTTGCTTTCTCAGCTATAGCAGGAACTTACTGGTCATAACTCCCTGCCTTGTTCAATAACTTCCAGTAATTATCAGGAAGAAAATGCAATAAATTTATGTAATAGACTGCCCCTTTGCTATAATATACAATCAGAGGCGATCAATGCTTCTTACAATAAGGAGAAGAATTACAACTGTGTTTTATTTTATAGCTTTGGAAACCACCAGAGGGAGTAAAGTTAAACTCTAGTGGTCAAATTCCATAGCTGTAAAACATAGCCCAGGGCTGACATTTTACAAAGGAGCAACACAACAAGGGGTTGTGTACTACTTAGCAGACTGTCTTATTTGTTCACCCATCCAGCAAAATGCAAGGTCCCCATGAATTGGTGCTCATTCACTTTATAGGCTTAGAAAACTGGAAAGCGATATGGTTATTTATTATATTCATCAAGGTTAACCTTTGGCAAAATAATTACAGAAAAGATGATGCAGAGAGCTGATAACAAAGTATCTACTTCTGTAGTTACCCACAATAGCTTGGGAATTTAGACAGCTATATTTATCATGGTATTAATATATAGTTTTATTATGACTTAAATCAAAGGGCATTTCTGAGGCCTGCCTAGTTATGCTTAAAGTATAATTACATGCTACGTATCTTGGAAAGTAAATGAAAGCCTTTTCTTGGTTATTTGTTATAAATTTCTTCTTTGCCTGTGGCTATGTGAAGGCCAGGCCTCTAAAGTGTTTCAAGTATAGTGCACAGTGAATATAAAACAGTCCATTAATTGGGATAATAGGTCCCAGCATATAATTGCATTGCAAAGGTACTATGGGTAGCTGCTGAGTGAAATGGTATTTATTCAAGGTTGTTAGTCACCCGTGGATAACTTTATTTGTCCACTGATGCTTAAATAAATGCATCAGCCATCAGTAAGAATATTTATGAAGAAATTTATAACAAAAATCATTATGTCTCAAATTATGAAAGGAAACAGTATATAAAAGTTACTGAAGAGTGATACAATAAAGACATGGCAGGCTGCAGTTTACTTGTTTGTATGTTAGTGGACAGTAAAACACTGTTGAAAGTCAAGGCAAGACAACAGGTTTACATGATTACAGCATTTACCGTTCATTAGGAAATAAATAAATACAACTATATATTTTTAAACGATTCTCCTTGCAATGTGCCACACACCACATTGTGCTTCTGCCATCTCTCAGATAGACACCCTCATCGAGAAACAATCTGTCAACATGATACAGAGTTGTGCCATTCCTAAAACTGGGCAGAGCAAAATAATGTCCATAAATAAACACTTGAAAGGAAACTTTTTTATTTTATTTAACCAAATGATTTCTGTTTTAAAATATTCATCGCCTCCCAACATCTAACACCTCACTCCTTTTTTGCCGTGTGTGTGTGTGTGTGTGTGTAAACAAAAGTTAGTTATTTAAATGAGGGGAAATTATTTTAAAAACATTTGTTTGACAGAGGAGCATGTGTTTTTCGGAAGGTGTTAATACGTTTATTTTATGCCACTCTTTTGTTGCTATTCCGCAACTACCACAAGTCATTGCACCCTAATGGGTGTATATGTTACTTGGCATAGCATAGGCGCCTAAATAAGGCAAACCAGACTACACACAGAACTCCCTTTGGCGTTGCCAGGAGTTTAGCACAAGCTTGCAAGCTGTTGTATGGCCCCAGTCTCCTTTTACTGCACACATTTCTATGTAATACTATAAACATGCCCTAAAACTAGTAGAGGGGAAAATGGCTATTAAGGGGCTGATTTGCAGATGTGCTGAGCATCCACAGCTCCTGTTAACTTCAAATGGACTTAGTAGTTGCTCAGTGTCTCTGAAAAACATGCCCTCAGTATTTATCCATGTTCACGTGTACCTTCTGCTTACAGCTAAATGCTTGTATAATGTACAAGTGATACAAGAGGCAAAAATATGACTTAGTTTACATATAACATAAATGTGTAAGGCCACAGCCAGAAGGGAATATGATGGGGGCATTCCCACTCTGTGGACCTAGTCCTAGCTACCGACTGCAGGTCTGCATAATTCAATGTATATATTTATGACCAGTTACAAAACACAAAGTCTATTTCTTTCTTTTCTTTCTATAAAGTGATTGGATCTTTACAAGTCAAAACACCCAAACTGTCAGTGTGATATAAGAATTTTGGTTGTTTCTTGAGAATTGTCACTGGTATTAACTGGAGAGCTCACTTATATGCAAGTCCGGAACACAGTATTCTATATAAAAGAAACAGTTACTTACTGTAATAGTGGTACTTCAAGATGTGATGCAGATGTGTATTCCACGTCGGTGTGTGAGCACCCAGGGCACTGGAGCTGGAGATTTTTGCCTAGCAGTACCTGGGGGGGGAGGGGAAGGAGGGAGGGAGTGCTTGCACCTCATGGCCATATTCCCTCCCCCCACCCAGCAATATGAGGCAGTGCTGCCCTGACCACCATCAATTCCTTCTCATTGAATGCCTTGAGACTAGACTCCAATGCAGAGGAGACGGAAGTTGGGTCATGGAATACATATCTGCATCACATCTCGAAGAACCATAGTTAAAGTAAGTAGCCATTTCTTCTTCTTCAAGTAGATTCAGCCACTTAGGTGACTCACAAGCAGTATTGATGGGAGATGGGGCTCAGACTCTATATAAATAAGGACTACAGGACCATCTTCCCAAAGTTTGCATTTTCTCTGGACACCTCGGTAATAGCACAATGGTTCGTAATCCTATGTATCAACAACCATTTGGCAGCCCTGCAAATGTCCAATATTGAGACATCAATTAAAATTGCCATTGTCGCAGCTTGTTCTCTCATAGAATGGACTCACACCCATTGAGGGGGCATAGGTGAAGCTGTTTCGTATGTAGTTTTGATGCAGGATATTAACCACTTAGAGAGAGTCTTTGAGAAGATTGCCTGTCCCTTCATATGATCTGCATATGAAAACACAGATGAAGGGCTTAGTCCTGTCAGGTAGAAGGTTAGACATCATCCAATGTCTAATGTGTGAAGGCACTGCTCCTCAAGGGCTGAAAGCAGCTTAGGAAAAAAACACATGCAAATACCCTCCCTGGTTCAAATGAAACTGAGAGATTACTTTAGACACAAATTTTGGGAGGAACTGCTGCATACTGTGGAAATGGTACAGCCCGCACCAAGTACTCCTCAATTGACTTCAGTGCTCTGTCGGCACCAAAGTCAGCAGTGGTACCAAAGCCACCGCTGGTGCTGAGGAAGAGGATGGGGAGTGCTGTCACGGTAACATCGGTGGTACAGAATGCAGCAGTGCCAAGAGTTTCCTGCTGCTGAGGAGATCCAATGTGCCAGTCCTGGCACTGGGCTCACTTCCACAGTCTCTGTGGATGTGGTGCCAATAGACTCGAAGGTTCATCGACCTGGCCAGACAGTGAGGCTGTGGATGGCAAAGACCTGAATCAAATCAGAGCTTGGGATGGAAAGGCATTGGAGGTTTGCAGCTGCCTCATGTGCCACTGACGAGGACATAGCTGGTGCCAGAATTGCCCTTGTCAGCACTGGACTTAACAGATACCCTGGGGCAAGAACAGGAGTTGATAGTATGGGGTCTCTCGGCATCACTATGCGGTACTGAGGAGCAGTTGGAAGGACCTGCTCCATTCCATGTGATGGCAGCAGCCGTACCTTTTCTTGAAGAGGAAGAGTCTCCACAAGGCCTGGAGTGGTCATGATTGGTCTTATGAGAACTTTTGTTTGGTGCACTCAGAAGAAAGCGCCTTCTGCGTCTCTTTGGAGAGATGGCGGCGGTTGCATAGCATGAGCCAGCACCACTCAGTGAGGTTGAGGGTGACCTCCGATTCGACCTTGGTACCTCCTGGCCTGTTTGAGCAGGTGCTGCTTCAGGCGAAGGTCTCTAGCCACTCAGTCTGTTTTGTGAATGGTTTACATATCAAACATTGGTCTTTGATGTGGGCCTCACCTAAGAAGAGTAAGCACCTTGTGTGAAGGTCATTGTTGGGGATAGCCCCCTCCATACGACGGACAATATTTGAACCCTGGTGAGGGCATCTCCAGGAAAAAAACAGTTAACTAAGCTAACTAATACTAATACTAAGTGTATTAACTATATACAACCAGTTTAGAGGATTTTGAGGAATTGTGAGGTTAAGAACCACACAGAGCTCTGACTCCAGCCACAGGAGGTAAGAAGAAACTGAGGAGGTTGTGATGGTGCCATCCCATACAGCCGGGAGAGAGGCTCTGACCACAAGGCATGATTGCTGCCCCCCTTACAGATATTGCAAGAAAAAATTCTCCAGCTCTCGTGCCCTGGGCATCTACAGCATCAACTGAAAGAACATGGACTGTTTCTTTGCAAAAATGAGTCAACAGAGATGAATAATTAAACAAAACTTCCAGGTATATTTTCTAAAGAATGCAGAGATTATCTATTCACAGAGTTTAGTGGGGAATAAATATTTTGCCAAGAAGGACCCCTGCAACCCTACTGAATGCCTATAATTAGACATAACAAATGTGATATACCAAAGTAAATGTCACTATACTTCGCCTGGAACTAAGATACTTGGCCTACCTGCCCATAAGTATTTTGCCCACTACACATCTATTCCACCCAAAGGAATTTAGATCAGACTTTTAGAGCTAGATTAGGTGGGCAAAATAATCCCATCTGCCTACATGTCTATAAACACTGCTATGAGGGAAATGGTTTGATGGTAACTCTGCCATCCCTATGCTATTTACTTTAAAAAAATTGTAAGTTAAAAAAACAGCTAGAAGAGGATAAAAGCACTTCTATAGAAACAAATCAACCACTGCCATCCCCATATCCAAACTAGGGAAAAAGCAGGGGAAATTCTGTCCTGAGCCTCATAAAGGGTTATCAGCTATTTCCAACACAAAAATGATCAACGGAATCTGACCCTGCATACCTTTATGCATGCCATTACCTTTAGAGATGATTTGTGCCACTGAGTTTAGTGGGACAACTCACATACATAAAGTTAAGTATGTGCATAATTATTTGTAGGATGAGAGCCTTAATCAACAAGTTCTCTTCCTCAAGTTTCATTTTTGAGGGTTTCAGGGAGACATTTACAACAAAAACATCAAATAAATTAATATGACCAGACAATAAATAGAAAGACTGCCCAATTGTCTCCCAAAGACATTCTCATCCCTCTGTCTCTCAAGCAGTAACGTGTAGCCCTTCCACTGAATACCTATGCAACTGGAGGCTGAGCTGGGCTTACCCAGGTTTTCATCATAGACCAGAGTGTGACCCTTCACCTTGTTATACATTTCTCAGTGGTCTTCTACTTTATCAGCTTAAATGTATACCCAATAATTTAGATACTTGCTTTCAAATTAGAGGACCAAAACTGGGAAATCTGGCCTAACAGTTACTTTATACAGTGATGATACAATAGGTTTGTACTTATATTAGATGTCCATCGGGATAATTTAGTCTTCTTTATTGCTGCTACATGCTAGTCTGGGAATTTTAATGCTGGCTCTAACAATAAATACACACAGCTCTGCTTTCTCTTCCCTATTAACTAATTCAATTTTTATTTAAAACAATGCTTAATTTGTGGGATATTCCTATTCAAGAGCATCACTTAACAATTGTATCCATTACATTTCATATTCTACTTCTCAGCCCATGCACCCAGTCTATCAAGATTACACTGTAAACCCCTACATTCTTCTGCAGGCTAACCACTCTCCCTACTTGAGTATCTTCTGCAGTATTTATTATCCTACATGTTGTAACTTTACCTAAATCAATAATTAAAATGTTAAAGAGTAATGGTTCCAGTACAGAAAACTAAAGGACTCTACTACTCATCGGATTCCAAAGAACAAAGAACTTCTACAAGAATCTGTTATGTGAAACTTTAGCAAAAGCTTTCTTAAAATCTGGATACATTAAATATCAAATTTTTCCTTTATGAAGATCGAATGTTATTTTATTTTACAAATAATCACATTTGCATGACATGATTTACTTTCACAAATCCTTGCTGACTCATACCTTTTAAGTTGTAATTTTCTAAAAGCATCCTTATGCCATCCAAAACCATAATTTCTCTCTCTTTTTTTTTGCTAGCATACTGTATAATGTTATATTTACAGGTCTAATTTTTAACTTCTTTCTTATAACCTTTCTTTTTAACAACTGTAACTAAAGTCACTGATTTCCAGCTACTTGGTACTCTTGCATCAAAAGATGTTTTAAAAATCAGAATGGCACAGCTATTTTATTGTTAATATCCTATATGAAGTATAGATTTAACTCATCCCTGCCCAGTGCTTTAACTAACTTTATTCTTAATACTTATGAGTTTCAATACTCCAGTATATCCTCATGAATATGCTGTTGTATTGGCAATGCTGTACAAAATTAATGCTGGGATTTGCCTTTGATCACTATAGGAATCATCATGGAAAACACCATTTATTAATACAGTTATCATGACTATTACTTTGTTTTTGGTAGAGTCCACAATGTACTAGGTGCTGCAGAAACATAAAAGAAAATACGGTTCCAGCTCTGAAGATCTTGCATTCTACAAACCATTCCCTGGCAGTGAAGACATGACAAAATATAGGGAAGTATGGCAATAACTCAGATACCTCAAGATGGTATATTTTGGTAAGTTATACCTTTTTATCACTGAGAACTCTACATGGAAAAACAAATTGCTTACCGTTTGTTGAGGTTAATGCATACTTTCAGCTACAACTGACCGTTGGCACAACTACTTCTGGATGTTTCCCTAAACATCTGTTTAAGTCTGAATTTGTATTCTTAAACCATGATTTAACTCACATGTTTATGATTTGCTGCAAAACTTACCTGTTTTCAAAATTCATTTGGCCCTCTGAAAGTCAAGCTACACAGCGAGTAAGTTTGACATACACACTATGAAGATAGGGGAGAACTGGTCTTTATATATTTGGAAGTTAGAAAGAATTCTTTCTTTTCTTTAAAAAAAAAAATTTCCTTGTTTTTCTCCATTTTCCCCTCAACATCATGCTGCAACGCTGCCTGTCAAATAGCTAAACAAAAAACAAAATGGCTCTCTTACTGTTATGAATACAAAGGGAGACATTTCATCAGGAAAAAGAAACCAGGGCAGTTTATATATATTTTTTCTCTCCCCATTATTGTTAGTTTCTTCAAAGTGATGGATACCACATATGGTGCACTCATCTTTTCAGTAGGAAGAGTAAGAGTGTCTTATCATAAAATCATTCATAAAAATATTTTGTGCATGGGAAAAAAGTGAAGATAAAGGTTAAAAGCTTTTCTAATTTACTAGTCTAATTTAGTGTACAGCTTATTTGTCTAAAAACTTGGTCCAAAATTTTTAATGGAAGCCAAAACTCAGACATGTGGGTACTAGATACTTAACGGTTTCAGTGTTAAAACAAAAATATACATACAGTATTTGGGGTTTGAGAGCCAACTACATTTAAATGGTGATTTGAAGAGTTACTCTGAAGTTCCATGGTTAATGATGATTAAAAAAAAACCCCAAAACAAAAACACTTTCCCTGTGAATCCACATTATAGTAGTATATCATCCTTTCTATAAAGGATATTTTCAAACATTTAAATCTAAATCTCAATACATAATTATGATTAGTATTATTAATCTTTCATATTAAGGTAACTTCTAGGGACTACAATTATGACTGGGATCCCATTGTGCTGGGAATTGTACATAAACATAGGAAGGCATGGGCCCCGACCCCAAAGAGTTTACAATCCAATTTAAGACTAGGTAAAATAAGTGATGATTGCAAATAATCTACAGGAAAAGATAAAAACAAACTTAATAAATTTACGAACTCATTCTTAGAAATCATGCCTGACTTCTATCCTATGAACAGACAGCCTCATTGGTCTATATGTGTAAGTGAACGTGTAACAGACTGAGTTACTGACACCCCTTACCTCTTTGGAGGACTAAGAGAAAGTATGACTGTACTTCCTTCTGGCTGTTCAGTACGTTTTTTATTTTTTAAAACCTCCTCCATTTTTTGCAAGTATACATCTGCATGGCTCATCAGTAACTGACTTCAACATGTGTTGGGCAAATCACGCCAGCAACAAAAAACTACAGTCAAAGTTTCGGGTGTGTCCAATTGGAGTGTTTACCCATTTGTTTACAATTTTCACATTCAGTGCTCTATGACAGAGTTTAGCTCTTGATAATGCAAGTCCTCTTCATACCACTTGAGACCTGATAGCTACAGAAAAAGCCTTTATTCTCTGGGGCATTTAGTTAAATATGTACCCTAACAGACCGTACAGAATCCAATAAATACATGTGCCATATTTTCAACTCTCTTCGTGTCAGTGGGGTTGCCACTCTGTAAATGAGGAATAATTTGGTCCAAAATGTTTAATTTTCATACCAAAAATAGTAAAATTCAAGAAAAGATTCAGTGCAAATTAATATGTCAGCCATTATACTACTTCTCCCTATCCTGCTCCAAGGATCATTGTCAAGGCTTATTGCAAGTACAAAAGGTATATACTTATTCTGATTCATACAGATGTTCATACATAATTCCCACTGGCATGAAAGGGAGTTACTTGCATTAATACATCCAACAAGATGGCAATATTCCTATATCTATCTCTTTCTTGGATCCAACAAAGCTATACATTAAAATCAATGAATATAATACATTTCAATTTGAAAATCAGTTACAGCAAGGAATTTCAACTTGTGGTTTGTGACCCTCATGGGGGTCAGGACAACTCTGCACTTCCCATATTGCTAAATGCCATGGGAGTCTGGGGAAGGTGGGAAGGTGTCCCTTATATGAAAAGGTTTAAAACCCAACTCTAGGGTATGTATAGGTGAATATAAAGGTACCTCAGTGTATTCGATTCAGAAACTTCTCTTCACTTAAAGATGATTTACAATCATTCAGAACATCTTCAGGAAGTCAGTGGCATCTCTCTTGAGGGACCCTGCAAATAATAAAATTATGTTTGTGATCTTGGGATTTAATGGGTTTTATTCCTTAATATATATTTAATGTCATTTGATAATTGAGCACTTGTTGATTTCACCAGTAATGATGGACTCAAAGTATCCTTGTGATTTCTTTCATATTTTGTAAGACAAACTAAAAAAGTATTATTGTTACAGGAAAGTCTGGATGCGTACTTGCCTGTATCGGATGAAATCACAAAGGAATTCCACTAAAGGGAACTAGCAGAGGGAACTAATACAGATTAATCACACATCAGTAGAAGGTAGTAGCACACAAAGGCACATCCTACAGCATAAACATCAGTGCTCAGGTTAATGTACCACATAAATCAAGCAGCTTTATTTAGAAGTCACAGAAGTGTAAGTCAACAGCTGGATTCCAGATCATGCCAAGAGAGACAGACAGGACTCTCCTTCTCTCAAAAGAAGCAACAAGACCTAAAGTCAAGGGGTCCAATAGCTGTTGTAACATATTCATGGCATAAAGGGACTACTAAGAGTGCAGAACTGGCCTCCAGGGAACAATCCCATGTAATTCTCAGATGGTGCAGAGAATGGAGAGGGCACGGCTGGTGTGCATTGCACTAAGACTATTCTCTGCCTGCGTAAAGCAGTAAGAGGGCCGTTGCAGCCAGAGCATAAATTAGAGCACCCTAAATCTGTGTAGCGGCCTGGACTGTCTGAGAACACAAAGAACAGACAGACTGCTTTAAACCACCTTTCTGTATCCCTCCACAGATGAATGAAGTAGCAGATAATTGGGGCCAAGAACTTTAGCTACACATACAGAAAGAGTTCAGAAGGCAAAAACAGAATTTAAAGTCAAGAACTTTAGCACAAACCTCCAGGAAACCTTGTTCCTTACAATAATCATCTTCCTTGTGACTATCTGTTCTTTTGTTATGGATAGTACTCTACTGAGTTTCAAATAGGGAAGTGTGTGAAATTGACTTCTAGTCTTTGGATGTGTGAAGTGACTCATTTTTTCAGGATAATTACATACAACTAAGTTGGTGTAACAGAGAGCACAACAGAGATGGTGAAGAGTGCATTACATCTCAGTATCCTACTCTGAGCATAATATGAAAGCCTATTTTAAGGAACAGCGTAAGAGTCGTGAAAGGAATAACAGATTTTTCTAGTAGGAATGCAAGCATCAATGGAATCCCTGTTCACTTTCTCTAGTTTAAATGTTTAACTGTACAATTGTACCTCCTAGATTAAAGAATTTGTTTAAATTCTACAAACGGAGTATCTACCTATTGTCCCTCTTATGAGTTTAGGCTAGAAATACAATCTATATAATACTTCAGATTCTGGAAGACAGTCCTTGGTACGCACAAAGCAGCTGGTAAGTTAAGAAGAATTTCAGTTTTAGCTACCCATTGGGTTAAACTCCACTAGGTGAGGGGGATCTGTTATACATGAGCACAGGCACACTACACTCTAGAAGAAGTCAGTAAAACATGTATATACAAGCCAGTAGAGAAGTAACTTTGATGAGGATTGATGGAAGGAAGCTTGGTTTCCATATAGATAAAAAGAAAGGGAATGAAGGGTTCGGCCTTGCCCTCAGATACATGGGCATGATGTAAACACGATACAGGACTTCAACAAAGAAAATTAATGTTTTATTTCTGGGTTTTGTGTTTTGTAAGAAAAATCTCAAGATATTCAGAATTTTCAAGGTAAGTAGGAGTATTGAGCTCTAACTTTGAAGGCTCTTACAAAAATCAGTATATTGACAGGAGTGAAAACAGTTCTCTCTGCATAGCAGGTAAAGTCACAAGTCATCAACAGTTAGGCCAAAAAAGCAAAAAGAGAGTTGGATCTGGAAAGGTATTAGTAGAAAAATACTGCCTCTTCAATCCATGAATAACTCCAATGAGATTTTTATCAATGGTGGAAAGTACAGACTAGAATTCTGTCCTCTGGTAGGACAGTAGAATTTTCAAAAGCGCTCAGTGTTGGCCTTACTCTCCTTCCACTGACATATTAGTGGGAAAAGAGTGCAGAGCACTTGTGAAAATCTCACTCAGAACTGACAGTGTTACTGTAGGAAAAAAAAGTGATGGCTCTGAACTATGTGGTTGAAACCCAGGTATAACTTAGGCCCAATATTTCCTTCAGGGAAGTAATACATATTTTATATACATCTGTCAAATATCAGAATTATAAGGATGAACCAAACATTGCAAGGTTCTTCTGTGAAAACATTTTTCCTCTGTAATATTTAGCATGACAATCTAAAATAGAACTTGACACTCTGCTTCTATCAGACAGGTATAACCACTGACCCAAGAAAAACTAAAAAATCAAAATAGTAAATTCCAGTCTAAAATAAGGGCAGAAAATTATGCATTTCTGTTCCGTTACATATAATTAAATGAAAAGAGGTTCGTTTTGTTTTGTTGTTTTAATAAAAGAGAAACAAACATGATTCTGACATAAATGATGGTAAATAATTTACTATAAATATTTTTCAGTTGTCATAGGAAACACTTTGATTCTGTTCTCGTTTGCCCCATTGTAACTCCACTGAGGTCAATGAAGTTACTCCTAATTTACAGGTTTCAGAGTAGCAGCCGTGTTAGTCTGTATTCGCAAAAAGAAAAGGAGTACTTGTGGCACCTTAGAGACTATTAAAAATTAGTGTCCTTTTTCTTTTGTAGAGAAGCAAAGTGTGTGTCTCTAAGGTGCCACAAGTACTCCTTTTCTTTTTCCTAATTTACACTGGCAAGATCAGAATCAAGCCCTATATTATTACTGACGGGTAAAACAGACTGTATTGATTGCTTACAGTTTTCAGCTTGTATGCCTATATACTACGGGGCCAGATTCTGACCTCAAATATATCCCATTCATACTCATTATCTTGAATGGGAATGCATACAATTCAAATAAGGGCAGAATTTGGACCACAATTATTTACAGGTACTTATATGGCCCTCATTAGCACAGCATCTGCGCACCTGCGAGATAAGGAAGTATTATCCCTGTTTTATGGATGAGGAACTGAGGCACAGTATGGCCACGTGGCTTGGCTAAGCTCATACAAGTCTGTGGCAGACAAGCCCCTTGAGAGAAATCTGGGGCCCCAGTACATTGTTTCCTGGGCCCCCACCTCTTCCCAGTTCACTCCAATTTCACCCCAGTTACAGACATTTCGCCCTGCCCTTGAGCTTGAGGACCTAGCACAACTGTTCTCCCCACCTTGTCAGCCTCCTCGGTGGCTGAGCAGGGACTTGAACCCAAATCTCCTATGTCCTAAACTAGCACCCTAATCACTTGGAAAGCCTTCCTCTATCACTCAGATTAAAAAACCCAAGTTTAGATAGAACAGGGACTAGGTCAAACAAGCTTAAGGAAACTGAGGGAGGCAACAATTGCATCAATCAAAAAGTCATGTGAACAGTTATTTTTACCGAAGAACAAACCATGTGGCACATGATGTTGACTGAAGAAGCTGTGAGAATATCATGCACCTCTGCTTGAACCCAAAAGGAGCATGTTTTTACATTTGAAGTTGCGAGGCTAATTCCTGCTTGAATTACTCATGGGAAGCTTCCCAGCAAAGACTTCTCACATGACTAAGGTGCATAGAATCTGGCTCATCACCCTATTAAGCCATTCCTAATTCAGCGTTTTTGAGAATGTACTACCCTGGGAATTGTGAGACAATGGCTTTCTCCCCAGCCTGGGGAATTAAAAGCCACAGCAAACGAGTCTTTGGCCCTTGGTTCTGGGCTCCACTTTTTGCCCAAATGAGCATAAACTCATAAACAGAAAACCCTAGATGGGGTTTTCTACCCAGCCAAAATATCCAGGGCCTCTCACCTGGAATCTTCCTTCCTCAGGGACTACTGAAGGAAACTGTCACTATTTGAATAGTTTGCTGGCTTGTATAATCACTTATTTTCCTCCCACCTGGGTCTGACAATTGATGATAGTTGGCTGGCCAGAGGCATCTGGCCCTTAATGCAGCAGGCCACCCTGTTACAGGAATGTGTACCAAAGCCTGCTGTCCAAGTGAATATGGTGCACACCAGTAAACCATCACAGACATGGTTCAAAACTACAACTTTTGGGTCTAGTTTTCTAACCCTTCATTGTTCAAAGGTGACTGGGGTTGGGCCCATGTTGAGTTTTAAAACTATGACTGTCTTCTGTGGAATCTAGTCACAAATACAGAACTGCCAGTGAGTTTCTATTATACTTCTGGATGAGAGGGGATAAAAAGACTTTAAAAAACCAAGAAAACAATCCTTGTCTTGAGAACAAGGATAAAATGCTTTTTATAGTTCATGCCTTTAGAACAAGAACAATATGTTTCTCTGGAAAGACAAGTTTTATTGCTTTTTTCCAGAGGTGATAACTCAAAAGCTTCATAAAATTGTTGATATTATTCAAATAAATCAAATAATTTATCAGTTCAACAGCAAGTCACTCTGGGCCAGGTTGACACCTCCTACACATAAAATTGCAAGAAAGTGCCAAGGGGATTTCCACGGCAGAGTTTTTTTTGGAATACTCTCCTCCACTGGTTGATAGGGTGTGAAAGCTCCCAATCCCATAAATCCAGGGGATTCACATCAAAGAAAGCTACGAAGTCTGTACAGGAAGCGGATACTGCCATGAGTGCAAGGGACAGGAGTAGATGACCTCTCGAGGTCCCTCCCAGTTCTACGATGCTATCATTCTACAGGAAGAGCAGTCCTGCTTTCCTCCCCCAGCTCCCCTGGAAACACGCTGCTATTGTTTGAATGACTTGCAGGTGCTCAGTAACAGCAGTAGAGAGAATGCTGAAGGAGTTAATGTTGCTGCAAGTGGCATTGACTCATGACAGGATTTCTTCACGGAAATCCCGAGGCTGAGCAGAGAAATGTGCCATGGGAGTCGGCAAGTTGCTGCTCCCCTACCCTCACCACCCTGACTGGAGCAAATAAATCTGGAGCAAAATCATTAGCCTGGATTTCCATTTGCAAAGTCCAAGATTTGGGATGCGGTCTTCTCTCAATCAGCCTTCTTAAACTGCTCTGCCATGCCAGATGAGGGAGGGAGATCTTGGTTCCACAGAATGGGGACTAATAGCAAATGTATCCAGAACAAGACTGCTGCGCATAATTTTCCCAAAGGGCTCAGGTTATCTCCAGAGCTTTCAGCCAGTATCAGGAAGCTTGTGTACCAGCTTGAGGCAGTACAGGATACAGTAAAAAATCCAATTATGTCAACCTGTCCTTAGTGGATGTGGCTCTCACACAGGATCTGGCTGCAGGTTTGGCAGCATTGATTGAATTAACTCTGCCTCTCATCAGAATACCACTGGGACTGCCATGCAGAGCATCCACCGAGGGGCTTCTGTAAGACTACAGGAAAAGGGTGATATCATCCAGAAGGTCACATACCCATCTTCCTTTTACTCCCCAAGAGGAAGTTCCACCCATGTTTGTCCCCCCTCAATTCCCATAAGCAAATCCATGACAATGGAAACTCTCCATCAATTCAGATAAACATTCAAAACATTTTCATTCAAAACAACTTTTTAGTACTGCAGTGCATGTAATTAAAAATCTTTTATTAGTCACATTTATTAGCCAATATCATGTATATACCATAAGTTCTGTTTGAGTTAGGAGTTATTATCCTACAGAATTCTAAGATATATTCACTGATGCTGTTATTTTCTTATTTCAGATACATTTTCTGAACCCAACAAGCAAAGATACAGTTCTTGATAGCTAAAGAAAATTCAAGGATGCTACCCTGTTTTGCTGTATTTTTTTTCTCCTCCAGAGTTTTATTTGTGTGCTCTCTCAAAAAATCCATCTACATGGATGAACAAAACTTGACATTTATATAATTAAGCAAATGTGTCATGTTGTCAGGCAACAACACATCCCTGATAATTATGAATGTATAATCATACCTTTGTTCATGTACCTAAAGGTACATGGGATGTATAAGTGGGCCCAGATCCCTGGATCTAGTCGAGGAGTGCATGGCACAACTTAGGAGGGGGGAATACAATAATGTCTTTAAGCTCCCTTGATCCTGGGCCATCTGTGAATTAGGCCAGGCCGTTGGTTGAAATCAAAGCAATGTGAGAGGCCCTCCATAGATGCAGGCTACCAATAGCCCAATAAGATAGTTGGGAATTATCAAGCGGCAGTGAAGTTCCAGCCACTTCCCTATACTGGCTACCAGTCGATGGTGGTGTAGAACCAATACACCACTGGATCCCACTACAAAAGGTTATGCTACTGTCTACTCTCCACTGGCAATGCAACATGAAGTCATCACAGCACATATCAGGATCAGGGCCAGAATATTTAAGAGCATGTTTATAATATTAACGTATCTATATTATCTGATTTATACGCATAGATCCGTATATAAAAACACAATATATAGTGTATTTTCCAAGAAATACAGTAATACTCTGGTTTAAGTAATACAATAATTACACCAACACAAACTATGTTAATAGAACATTATTAAAGTCACAAAGTCAAGTAGTCAAAAGTTAGGAAATGCTAGAATTAGTGCTGCCTGAATAGTCTTAGTTTGGCTTCTTAGTGTACTTTGATAGACTCTTTAAATACTGGATCATATCCTGTTTTTTCATCGGACCTCTCATTTATTCAGTTCACATAATGGACTGTGCTCACTTAATGAGCAGGTATTTAGTATTTTGTTTTATCCTCACTGCTCAATGTGGCCTCGTGGCTAATTTACTGCATAATATTGTTAGTTAATACATATATATTAGGCTTAGTATACACTACATTAATAGATATTATGTGCATGGTATTAATGATATATAATATATACGATTATATATAACAACTATATATATATATGTATAACTATATAGAATGATATATATATATATATAGTTATATATATAGTTACATATATATATATAATATTCATTTACATTAACTGAATATATTTAACCCACAATTGTGTTCACTCATGTCAAGCATCCAACAACACTTCTCAAAGTGGAAGTTATCTTTAGCATTAGAAAATAGGAAACTTATCAAAGCGAAGATGCATGAATATTTTGTATGAAGTACAGTTAGGGAATACTTTCCTGCCTCATTGAAATATAGCATTTAAAATGGGATATGGGAAAGTATAGGGAGGTACCAAGGACAAGCCAATGGGTTAAACTTTAAACTAAGTGACCTATAGGGGACTTCTTGCTTGTAAACAACCACAGTATAAATAGAAATGGGTTTGAGGGTGTATCTTTGAAGGACACCTTCTGTGTAAAGTGAAAATGCTGTGAGCTAAAAATTGCTTCCAAGAAGGAGGGTATGTATGTCTCCTTTTCACACGCTACTGTTTTGTTTTTAGGCTATAAACTTGCCTAAGTTTGGTTAGTTGGGCTCTTGAACATTTTTAAGAATGAACTGAGAGTGTAGTCAAGCAATGGCTATACCTTTTAGTGAATACTCTTCAAACCCTGCTCTGAAGACATAACTTATTTTATCAGGGGCTTTTCTACGGCACTGTCAACTATAATATCTGAGTCTTTCACAAGTATTCATGAATTTATTTGCACAAGAGCCATGTGAGACGAAGCGATATTATCATCCCCCATAGTAAAAGTTGGAGAACTGAGGAACAGAGAGATTAAGGTCAAAAGTATCCAATAACATTTGGTACCAAATTTAAGACACCTAGGAACTGACTTTTCTGAGTACTTAGCATTATATAGCACTTAATATGTTCAAAGCACAGCAGTCACTGACTTCAGTTGAAGCTCTGTGTGCTCAGCACTTTCGCTAGTGAGAACCCAGGTTCTCAAGTTAGGCACTCAGAAAATGAGGAACACACAATTAGTTACCCCCTGTAAAAAGTTTGTTTTTTGACTAGCATTACATAGGAGCTCTGTGGCATAGGCAGTGAAAAATCCTATTCTCTAGGGCAGCATTCAACTGCCTAAACCATGAGGCTGAGACAGGGGAACTGCTTCTTTCTCTACATGCCTCCCAACTTGTTCAACAAATGAAGCAAGGATCTTACAGACAACAGTCACCTTCACTACACAAAAAGAAAAGGGAGGACTTGTGGCACTTTAGAGACTAACAAATGTATTTGAGCATAAGTTTTCATGAGCTACCTCCTTTGTGAGTTACCAATCCTTGTTCCCGCCATGTGAGGTTCTTCTTCCGTATCTGTCTCCTCCACAGCTTCCAGTCAACCTTCCCCTTACATGTTCCCATTGGCTCCCAAGTCCTAATCTCCCTCCCTGTGCTCCTTAACCAATATTAGTACCTCACTAACCCATCCAGCTTCTTGTCCCAGCTAGTTCCAGTTTTCTCCCCACATCCTGACTCCTTGTCAGATCTCCCCTCCTCTGCCACATGGAAAATTTCATCTCCTATGCATGAAAAGCATATTATAGCATAACATTATGCACTCTAAGCTGCTATTTTTCATACTTCTTTAGGATTTTAGCCATGTGACTTTCACTGAAGTTACTGGGAGCTCTGTGATTAAATCCTGGTGAAAGTCTTTGAAAACATAGAGCTAAGCATTTTATTCTGTCATTTGTGTTTATGCATATATATCCTTTGGTTCTCAGTGGATCTTTGTGTTAGAATAAGTATGTACTCTACACATTATTCTGATCTTTTAATGTCAAAAATTCACAGGCGAAATCTGATTTGCAGATGGGATTTGAGCAGATGCATAAAAGGCAGGGTATTTCAAATGTGATCATGGAGATTAACTTTTATATAACCACATAAGATGAAGGGCCAAATTTCACACTCATAAACAGCAATTTAAACCAGAGTGTGACTTCACTAGAGTTAGGGAGGATTTACATTGCTATAAGTGGGTGTGGAATGCCACCCAAATGTTTGCAATACCTTATGTAGGGGAGGAGAACCACACGTAGAGCAAATTCAATTTTATTTTATTTCTTATATGCATTCTTATATTACTCTTAGGCTGTGTAGAATGAGTTACCATCCATGAAGGATTGAATCCAGTCATGTTGAATATATATGTGTGACGATGTCAGCAATATGTACTATGGACACTATCCAGAAACATGATAAAAAATTTCACTATAGAAAAGGAAATCAAACAAGGCCACTCTCAGAGCTATAGTTACCCTCTACTAATATTTTAGTTCAGTCAGGGTTGGCACACTGCATTTATGCCTTCCTGTCACATCATGGACTGAGGAGAGTAACATCGTAGACAACCCAGAACACTTCGACTTGCCTTACGCTTAAAAAAAGTTAGAAATTGGCTAAGAACAATTAGTGTATTGTTTATATTTCTGAAAGAAGCAGAAAAAAAAAACCCTGAGGAAAAATGATTGATATCATCCCCCGCGACAGCACCTATGTCCCTTAAAGTGCGTGTGTGTGTGTGTGGGGGGGAGCTAGAAGTAATAGGAAGAAATGAGAGGGAGGAGAGAGACCTCTAGAGGAATTCTGACTAAGAATTGGCTGATTGGAGGAGAATGCATGTTGACATTGATTGAACTAAAATAAAGTCATGGATGATTGTGGCCTGGGGAAGATGACTAGGTTTAGGAACTAACATCCTCCAGATGATTCACTCCATCTTGTACCTTGTTTACTGTTTGAGTACTGAATGTGAGTTTTGCTACTGATTTCAAGTAGAATGAGAGCTAGCCTTTCAAAATGGACCCCCAAAAGAACCATTATACAGACCTGGATTTGTATCTAAAATTTGTGGCTTGAGCCCATCTCCATTTCTATTACTAGAATTGTTTTAAAGTTAGAAGATATAATTTATGAAATTCAGGGCCCAATTCTGATCTCACTTACACCAGGTATATTCCAGCATAACTGCACTGATTTAAAGTGGAGTTATTCCTGATGTGCACCGGTATAAATGAAAGCAGAATCAGACCTTCAGTCTTCAAGCACTGAATGAATTTACACAACAGCCTTGACCTCTGAGTTACTGAAGAATCCTACTCCATATCATAGAATAGATCTGCTGTTTCTGGAATAACTTTCTTTTAACATTTTCTTTATGCAGCAACCTGTCAAAGTTTGCATAGGCTCTCTTTTAAACAACTGCATTAATGCAAATGTTTTTGAGAAGACCATTTAGAAATAGTAAAAGCAAGTCTTTTACTGCTTTTATGCAATCTACCTTTACTGTAAGGGTTTTTGAATAAATGAGAAGTTGAATCTTTCAGAAGAACTTGTATGTACATAAAGAGATATTAATTAATTTCACAAATATCAACACAACTGAAGAGGAATTCTGAAATAAAAAAGTTTCCTGTGAATTAATTAATTCAGCTTAATTAATTGGGACCATATTATGAGGGAGTTATGCTTGTATAAGCCTTTGACTTCACTGGGTTGCACAGATAAAGAATTTTGTCCATTGAAAGGACAAAAGATAAACAACATATCTATCCATTATCCACCTGGCCATTTTTCAAAATCTCTTGTATGTTTTTTTTTTCTATTCAATGGACAAAATCTGAGATTTTCACATGCACAGTAGCTAAATTATTTTCTATGATTATTTTAATACCAATATTAATGCACATGAATGTAAGCTATTTAACTGAAAGAACAGTACATTGACTGAAGTAATTCTTTTTCTCTTCACTTTATATTATTATTTTTGTCTTTTGCTATAGGAAAGACATCATCAAGAAAAGTCCACTCTCCTGATAGGTTAGCGAATATGATCAAACAATAAATAATAAATAAGTAGTATTTATATAGCACTTTATGTTTTTCAAACTGCTCCTTCCTATACCCCTATGTCAGAAGCAAGCAAGGATTATTAAGGAAACCAAGAGACAGAGAGATTATGTTATTTGCTAAAAAACAAATCAGGAATGGAGTTAGGATTGGTCCTCAAAAGTTCTTAAGCCCCAGGTTTGTAGTCTGTCCACTAGATCACATTGTTTCTCATTCTCCTGGGTCATTGTGCTTCTCACCTTCCATTGGTCCTCTTCTTCCAGCAAGCACTTAGGAGTTAATACCATTAGCCTCAGTGCACCTTGAAGCAATGCTGACTCTCCTCTTTCACTTCCAGGTTATTAATAATAAACCACTTTCGTGTGTGGCAACCATGTGAGCCACTATGCTCTTTGTTCTTACCTGCACCACAGCTTCACTCCTCCCTCCATTTCCCTTTCACATCTTTCCCTAAAAGTCCCTTCTTCTCCCACATTTCCGCCATGGGAATTATCTTTTAAAATTGTTTCTCTCTTTTTTCCTGTTCTGCCTATATCTAAACAACATATTTATACTGTCGCCAGCCTCCTGATATAGCATTACCTCAATACACACAATTATCACATCTTCCATTCCAATCCTCAGACTCCTATTTTGTTCCCATTGAAGCCAGTTGGTGTGTGCCCATTACTTTCAATGCTCCTAACTTCTGAGTTGCATTTGGTTCTTTTTGGATATAATTCAAATGTTAGAACTTTTATTTCCTTACCTTTTTCACGTAGCTATTCCATTTATTTACCATCACTTTCCTTTCCCTTTGTAAGTTTTCTTCTATTTAGTGCAATTATACTTTCCCCAAACTAGAAAGGCATTAAACACTGTTTTCCTATTTTCTATTTCTTATTAATAATTTTCAAAAATACAGCTATCCATAACTAACATTCTGCTGCAGCATTTGTTTAGTTCTCCATAAATGTCTATATACTGAGGGATATTTCTTTGAGGCACTGTAAAACTACATTAACTTCTAGGGAATTGCACAGGTATAACTGAGAGCAAACTTTTAGACTTTAGGGATGCTGGAAGCCAGAGTGGAGTAGTTTATGGCAGATCTAGCTTAATAACAGATAGCATTATAGCAGATCATCACTGTTTCTCATTTTATGTATCCATGGCAATTAATATCACAGCTGTCAAATAAAATTGGTCTGGATAAATCACTTTTCACCCAATCAGTAATTATAGGGGAATGCGCATGCTGTTCCAGTTATAAGTCTGTCAGTATATCCTCCTGCATAAGAAGAGGTTACTCACCCTGTGCAGTAACTGTACTTCTTTGAAATGTGTCCCCCTATGGGTACTCAGCTCTTGGTGCACACATGAGCCCCATGTGCCCTTGACTGGAGGTTTACATTAGCTGCACTGAGGCTATATCAGGCTGCATGGATGAAATGCCCCCTCATTTCCTTTTGCACTGCCAAGTCTCAGAGGAAACTCTGAAGCAGAGGGGAAGGAGGGCATGTAGAGGAACACCCATCCTGATGATCCTCAGTTACTGCACCAGGTGAGTAATGTCTTCTTATTCTTTGAGTAGTGTCCCTACGAATGCTCCACTCTTGGTGACTCCCGAGCTATATCCCCAGTAAGAAGGGGGCAGATTTGGAATGGACTCCATCACAGAAGAAAGAAATGCACTGCCAACTGAAGCATCAAATCTGGAAGCATCAACTAGGGCATAGGTCTAGAGAAGGTATGTATGGAAGACCATGTGGCAGCTCTGCAGATTTCTGAAATGAGAACATTTCTAAGGAGAGCCATGGATGTAGATTGCGGTCTAGTCAAGTGCGCCCAAAGGCTGCTAGGTAGTTGGACGTCGACAGTCTAGTAGCAAGCTATAAGACATTCAGAAATCCATTTTGAGAGTCTCTGAATAGAAATGGTGGAACTCTTTGAATTGTCTGCAATTGAAACAAATGGGCTGTTGGATTTATGAAATGGCTTAGTTCCAGATAGAAGGATAACAGCCTCCTGACATCTAGAGCATCAAGAACAGTCTCCTGGTTAGAAATATAGGGTTTTGGAAAGAAAACTGGCAGGCATATGGTCTTATTCAGGTGAAATTTGGAAGTTACTTTAGGGAGAAACCTGAGATGCAGCTGTAAGGACACCTTATCTTTGTGCAATATTGTGAAAGGAAGGTCTGCCATTAAGGTCCCAATCTTTCCATCTCTGTGGGCTGAGGTAATCACCATGAGGAAGACTGTTTTCCCTGATAAATTCAGTAAGGAGCAGGTGGCCATTGGTTCAAACAGGGGTGTTGTGATGCTTCTGAGTACCAAGTTCATGTCCCAAGCAGGAGTAGGGACCATTATCTACAGGAAGAAATTCCCCAAACCTTTCATGAATATCATGGTTGTGGGGTGAGCAAATAGAGAAAACCCCTCAATAGTAATATGAAAAACTGTTAGGGCTGCCTGATGAACATTGATATAATTAAGGAACAATCCTGATTTCTTATCTGTGATTTCTTAACCTGTAGCAGGTACTCCAGAACAAGTAGAAGTCAGGCAGATTCAGGAGCAGCATTATGAAGTTCACAACAATAGCCAAATCTTGTCCACTTTTGAAGACAAGTAGTAGTATTAATGGTGTTGCACTGAGTGCAATGGGACTGCTCATGTGAGTAAAGCACCTTCAGTGTGCGTTTTTGAAATATTTGGCCTTAAACTGAATAGCCAATCTCAGCATCTCGGTAGAGCAGCAACTTTAAAAAAACGTTAAAACGATTACACTGTTTAAGTTATTCATTTGCTTAAAGAAAACAGAAGTTTACTGATTTACAACCCTTGCTTGGCAGTACAATGCAATACTATCTTGTATTTATAAAATGAGCCCTGATCCTGCAAAGATGACTTGCAGATACAAATAACTGTACTCACATGAGCAGTCCTGTTGACTTCAGTGGGACTATTCATGTGTGTAAAATTGTACATATGTATCTTTGCCTAGAATTTGATAGATGATTAGTTGTGGTGCTGCTGTATTTAGTTTTTTAAAAAAATCAAGCTGCCATTGAAGGCAAATTCAGGTACTAGTCATGAAACATTTTTCAACTACGAAGATAAGGATTTTAGCGAGTGGAATTATTACATACAAAGGAGCAATATTGACTAGTGAATAGAATCATCCCTCATTTGTATAGAAGAAGATTTTACAAAAAGCTCACCAAGGAAAGCAAAAATAGTTAAGAGCAAAAGCTGTCTTTTTAATATATTGCTGGAACGATGGAATCAGAAGGAAATCTAAACAATGGCTTATTGTACTGTATGTGCTGCAGTACTTAAGTTTTAGAGTGTGGGTGATGGGAGTTTTGTTAAAATCCTCACATCTTTCTCAGTTTATAAGACCTTAAGGAATTCCTAAAATGCTGAGCACAAATTAAAACAAACTTCCTTTCCTCTTATAAAAATAAAAGGCACAGAAAAAAAAAAGATATTCCTAGTAAGCCCATTAATATTGTATGTTCCATGATGTGAACAGGCCTCAGATGGTTTAAAGTGGTTGCAATTTGCTGCCCGTTTGGGGAACTGATACCGACTGAGGATCCAGAGCTGCTGGGAGCTATAGAGTCTCTGAAGTCAGGTCACAAAGGATAAGGCAATGATAGAAGAAAAACTGATGTAACCAAAGCAGCTTAGCACACCCAAGAGATGCTACTTTCATGTCTGCTGCATGTCATTTGTATGGTATCATGTATTTTCCCTCAATGTCACATTATCTTACACACAGTTAGATCACACTCTTGCAGACGTAGCTAAAATATTGTCATTGAGTACATGGCCTGCAGCATCAGCAGAGTCTGAATCTAAGCCAGACTGCAGGGGACTTCAGGCAAGTTAGCAGACTTCAGCTGGTTTAGCTCTTTCTGGCAGCAGGGAGTGCTGCTCCCCCCCTCCCTGTGACCCCCGCATTCTAGACACTGTTCTTCCTTTAGTTGCAGTCCAGAAGCCACATCATTGTCCCCATCCCTTGCTCTTTCCACCCACTGATACTTCCCACTCCTCCTTTCCCAATGGGGCATCATCTGTACCACTTCCTTTCCCACACCCCTGCTGCATTGCCCTCTCCCATTCTCTTCTTGTCTATTGTGGCCAAAATCACACAGGGAAGAGCTGATGGCAAACCATACACAAGATAGTTTGGAGCCAGGAATGAGTTTTTCACCCTCCCTCCCTGCCCCCGTCAAAAAAAAATGTAGTTATAACAGTATAACTCACCATGTACGCGCTCTTATTCTGAAATGACCAGTGTAGTTAAACCTGTATAATATCCTGTGTGGACTCTCTCAATCTGGAATAAGGAGAGTATGTGCTACACTTGTTTGATTTTACCAGCAAAACTAGTAAGGCCTAAGAGTGTACCCCAAGCTTGGCAGCTCTGTATTTATTTGTACTTTTCATAGTTTTTATGTTCCCAGGTTAGAAATGCATTTCAGTCCAATTTTTCTATTTGCTGTTAGAAATCTAACAATGCAACTACTTTAAAATACTGCTGAGTGAGTGAGTCTAGAACAGAGAGGTTGTTGGAGAAGGCTGGGTATGGAAGCAGCAGCTAAATTCACCACAGAAAAAGAGAATGTTTTTAGTACTGTTTTTTATGTTGTTAGAATCTTCATTAAAGAACTTGGCTAACTTCTCTAAATCTCAACCTGCCCAACTCAGAAACTAAACATGGAGAAATGGAAGGCTGCAATCACACAGAATTATCCCTTCTTAGCCATCAGCACTATTAATGCAGTAAATTTGCATAATTTAGGGGGCCTGCAACTGTATCTGTGTTAGAATATTCAGCCAAAGGAGTAAACAGCTTTCTTAAGTATCCTTGAATGCCTCTGAATATTGCTGCCATTTATCCAGCTTTATACAAGATATATTTTAGTAGAGATGGGCCCCAAAACGAAACCTTGGATCCCAATGCCTGCAAACTTTGGGACTTGGAGGACAAAGAGAAGGTTTCAAATTTAAAACCTAGGAATTTTGCAAATATCTCCTATATCCACAAACCAAATACTCCGGTTTCAAACACCCCAAACATGAGTGTATTTTTGAATGGGTATCCTGATCTGGGTCAGGATGTTGCAGCCTCAACCTAGGTCTGATTTTTATCCTTTATGCCTTAATTTCTGGGAAGACTAGAGGAGATGAGAACAGAAACTGGATTGAAATATTGTTGACCATTAATTTAAACATGGTTGAATTTCCCTTAATTGGCAGTCAGTATTTCAATGATGCAGCTAATTGCTTCCATATGTGGTTCATGACATTAGGTTTCAGCCTGAGGAATATGGTGCCAAATGGCATCTACCCCTTCCTGCTCTCTTCTGTACATCTGGATACCTCAATTTATCTTGATGAAAATCTGCACAAATTCAACAGAAAGGATAAATAATCTCAGAGAAATTCAGAGAAATCTTTATTGTCTATATTCAATTTGTCAGACAAGTTGATTGGTGAAAGGCATAAAGGTAAAGGAGAGAGACACTCCTGGGCTTAGATTACTCATCTTTACATCATGCTATTAACATCTAGTTGTATTGTTGCAGTAGTCACAAATAACTGAAGATATTTCTAAATTAAAAAGTGCATAGCTGAGGAAGCCACAGCACCAATTTGAGCATTATAGCTGACTTGAACTAATCCACAGTGAGAACTAGTTGTCAATGTTTTTAGTATTAATTGCCCAACAATTTCAAGCTATCTTCAGATGTCCCTCTACAGCTGAAAATTTTTCCCTCAGTCTTTAACCTGCTATCACTTCCTTGGAAAATTACTGACAACAGAATCATCAGACTATTTCTGTTGTAGCAGGTCTATTTATAATTAATTACAGACTCATTGCCTTGAGTTTACATGAATATTTCATCCACTAAATGGCCAACCTGCACTTATGGTATGGTAAACTGCAAACATTATCGTATTAAAAGCAACTCAACAACACACTTCATGCCAGCTTAATAAAAATGTCATTTTAAATAATGTTGAGGACTACTACGTAAACAACTTTTACCACACCTGGCCACCAAAATGTATTTATTAGAACAAATATATTTTCCCTTTCATTTAGATTTTAGTTTCTTAAAAAGATGAGCTCAGATATATAATTCCCAAGTAATGACAATGCATTCTATTTAGTGAATAGCCATACTACGTGGGGAAATACTTTTTCCATTCAATTACCTATGAAAGTCTAATGTCCATTTTCCACAATATTGTATATTTGGCAGACATAACCTGAGTCACTAGACATCTTTCATATTAAATATACACAGATAACTGTGGATTATTTAGGTGACATATGAAAAATATAGTAGTTGCAAATCAGTACAAAATCCATATGCTGACTGCCAAAATCTGTTGAGTCTGTGGAAACTTGTTGAACATATTTACACTGAAAAGTAGTGATGTAGGGTAGAAACGTATTGGATGCCAGGCAATTTTCAAACTAAAATTACACCCACCCTGATCATCAATATCGAGAATTGAGTGAAAGTTAATTAGATGCAAATATTAATTAATGCTTCTCATTCATTCAGGAAAACTAAATTTAAAAAGCATGGAATAATTGATTATTGTTATTAATGAGACTACACATACGGGGTAACCCTGTAAAAAATTACCAAGGATTCTTTTGCTATACACTCAGAGGGGCTCCAATATAAACAATTGAACTTGACTTTGAAATAGAGAAAATGTTTAGTTAAGTAATCAAAAATGATAAAAGAAACCAACAAACAATTAAATTGACAAGGATTATGCAAACTAAATACACAATTAAAAAAGATAAATAAAACTAGTGATACAATGTAGCAACTCTTAAAAGAACCTCTTAACTAAACACAAAATCCAAAAACAAAGTAAACTAAAACAAGGTTGGTTAACTACATTGAATGCACGAGTGTTATAAAACTGAATATAAAATTCAGAAAGCAATGAACATTAAGTACAATGGCGTTAACTTAATTACTTAGCGTACTAACAGCATTAACAGGTTGTCTACCCTAATTAAGATTAATTAGTAACTAAGCAGCATAGCTAGATAAACCAAGACATAGTGTCAGGTCACCAAGTATAAACTCAATGAACTAGATTGCAAGAATTATAATTCAATTTAATATCAAAACCTTTAAGCTAAAGACAAGTTAGGCTGGAACTAAATAGGTTGGATAGAATAATATGATCAAATATAGTGTCACCTTAGAAGCTAACAAAATCATTACTACTACTTTTACTTCTGTCCTAAAAAATAGTATTCTGAGGTTAAGCATAATTTTTAGGCAAATTCAAGGTCAAATAATCATTACAACTCAAAAATAATTAATGTTTAGATATACATATCTAGCTGGAAACAACAAAGCTGAAGTACCAGAATCACCAAATGTGATTATTACGCCACAGTGCAAAGCAGATAGGAATAGCTCTGATCTGGTGGAGTTAACAGGCTAAAGTTTGGAGAGAGAGCTCTCCCGGCGACAAAAGAAAACCCCAACAAGGGGCAGTAGCTTCGTCGACGGAAGAGTGGCTCCCACCAACGAAGTGCTATCCACACCAGAGCTTTTCGTTATTAAAACTTCTTCCATTCAGGGGTGTGTTTTTTCACACCCGGAGCGACAAAAGTTTTAACAACAAAATTGCAGTGTAGACAAAGCCTAAGATACAGGACAAGGCAGAATGGTGATTTAATAAAGTTGCTAGTTGTCAATAGCACTTCAAGTTAAGAACTGAGTTGAAACAAGACAACACTAGGCCTATCTTGTACTCACCCCTGCATATGTCTCAGTGGCTAAATTCTACTCTGAATAGTGTCAGTGTAAAACCAGAGTAACTCTAGTGATATCTATGGAACTACCAGAGATTAACAGCTATAAATTGAAGGAAAATCGAGTCTCCCATATCCTGGATCAGATTGCCACTTCCTGCAGAAAAAACACTGGGAGGTTCCACACAGAGAGAAAACAGTTTCTCCTCAAAGAGCTTGCCCTGTGTTCTTCCAGTGGTGGTAAAGGTGAAGTTTTGTTCTGCATGGAAAGCAGGGGAGGCTGACCAGTGGATCCCAGGAATCTATCATAAGTCTGCTTCCTCCAATATCTCCCCTAGCTTCTGTCTGCACAGCTCCAGTTGAGATGTTCTGATAAGTCTTCCCTGAAAGATAAGGGAATAGGGACAATGCACAGCCCCTCTGCCCTGCATTGCCCTTCCCTACCTCCTTCCTCCAGTGCACGTTCTGCAGCCTACACGACTGAGCATTACACAAACTACAGAAAGGGGAGACAACACTCCACAGGCAGCCAATTCCCCTGTCTTGTGACCTGAGATAGGTTTGTTTGCAGAGTTCCTCCCCATGCATATTTGGGGTGCGATATCACAACACTAGTGCCTGCCAGCTATAAGCAGTGTAATTAGCACCTCCAAGAGGCTGTGATGCATTTGCTGACATTTTCTGTCATTACCGTGTTCTGACAGGTAATATATCCAAGAATGTATAAAATCATACTATTCAAATCACCCATGGTTAATTGATACCTGCTGGATTGGTTACAGCTTCAGATGTACAGTAGAACTTCACTAACTTACATTTCGTTAATACAAGCTCCTAATTCACAAACAAAAGCCCATCTTTCCCTTCGTATCAAAGACACAATAGAAGTGTGCTGTAATGAGGTCTCATTAAAAAGACTTTATTACTTAAAATAGATTACAAAATATTTACTAGAATAGTATTTTAATAATTAAAACTACACAGGTCAAAACAATAAAGTAAGTTTTAGAAATGGTTTGTTCCTTGCAAACTTCATAAAAGAATGTGAATAACTGAAATTGCTATATAGCAGTTACTTTATAGAGGAAAGAAAATGTATACCACAACTTATAAGGGGACTAAAAAGATTTCAGTATTTTGCACAGTGATATAAAATCTCTTCAAGACAACTATAGTATATAATGTATACAGTGCTATAATCGTGACTGAACAACATTGCAGCCACTTAAAGAAAGTATAGTACTTAATAGATTAAAATTATTTAGTTATAAAATCCTAATAGTAAGGCCTTTAATGAGTCACAGGTCGTGTTTATTTCAAACTATGTGAGAAAAATATATTTATCTTTAGGTAGTTGAGTTTGGGGACAAGAAGATGAAGCCATACGGTCAGCATGAAAACTAATTCCAAATATTATTAGACACATGGAGAATTTTATTTTGTTTTAACTTTTAAAGAAACATACTCTCAAAATCTACTTCAAATTTTCATACAGACACACACACACACTTAATTTGTATTTGTCTTTAATTAGAATTCAACATGTATTCTATTTTTTCAAAACATTTTTACATACTGAACTGATCAGCACCATTTGGCTAGCTGCCATAAAATCATCAGACCAAATTACAGTTGTTGAACTATGTGTTATATTAAAAAGGAAACAAACACACAAGAAGATTAATTAAAACAATCTAACTGAAGTTTACAACTAATTTTCTTTAAAGTTATCTAATTTGAATATTACATTTGTTCATCAGGATCAAAATGGAAGTTTAGTGGCATGCTTGTTGGGATAATTTTTTGTAGGTGACTCGATCAAAACAGAGACTTCCAGTGTGAGAGACTGAATTAAAATGAAAGTTACTTTGTTCTCAGTTCTATGTTTAGTACATCAGACCACACTGCCTCTCATCCCATTGAGCTGCCCTCTTTGCAGCCAGAAGTCACTTACACTGGCTGCTCAGCAGAGGATCAATTCTAGCTACAAGCAGCTGACTAGGAAAGTTTATGGTGACCATATTCTATCAGTCCCAGGCATTTTGAGCAACTAGCATGAATCAATCTGGGGTCTTCCAAAAATTGAGGACCCTATAGCCATAATTTGTTACAGTTCCCACCTAAAAGCAGTTCTGTGCCACTGCAGATAAGACCATGATTACTTGTGAGTTTTAGGAAAAATGTGTGACAAACTTTCAATCACAGTGTTTACACGTGGGACTTTGGAAACGAAGTACTTTCAGCTCAGAAATTATGATTAGGCTTTACAGTGGCCAAGTCACAGGGCTCTATGGCCCAGAGCATTCTTTTTCAGTTTTGGATTTCTCAAGCATAATCAAGGGCCTGATCCAAAGACCAATGAGGGCAGCAGAGAGACCATAATTGACTACAGAGGGCTTTGTATCAGGTCCCAATGACTTAACTAAAACATTTCGCATCACGAATTGGGCTTTATCCCAATGCAGAGATTATAGTTCAACAACAAGAGGGCAGGGAAAGTTACATTATTAAAAGTGCAATCTTTCAGATAAGATGTTGAGATGAGGTCCCTGTTACTAGTCTCTTGTGGCAATCTAGGTGGAAATGAAAGCTCAGATGACTCCTTTCAGAAATATCTGACTAACTCCATTGACCTTACCAGCATTCTTTCTCCAAGGTTTTTATCCAAACTACAAAAATAGATGCCCCTTTAGGGTTGTCTACAACCAAGTAAAGTTTTTAAGCGCAACTTACCCCGTCTATTTTACCTGGTTTATAATCATTTTAGTAAAAAAAGTGCAAGGTAATGTAATTTATAACAAAATCTAGATTCCTAATTTAGACATATAAAATAAATAAAATGTCCACAACTGTGTAGGAATAACTGGCTGATGAGTTCATAATATCTGTGCTGTTCACATATCATATATGTACTACTATGGAAAGGGACACATTCTGTTCCCAATTACTTCTATACAGCCCCAGAGGGATAACTGAGGGTAGAAACAGACCCTAGATGTAAAATCATAGCCATATGGAATTCAATATGACCAGGATTTCATTCTAAGTGTTCTGACATAACTAGAGTATGAAGGTAGCTAAATAAAACCAATGTCTAGTCTATTCTATTGTTTCCATTCCCCTTCTTCCTCTTGCTTCATAAAAATTAATACTGGAGCTCCAGGGATTTCTTCACCAGAGCTGAGTATTTCAGCAAATAAGCTCTTCAAACTCATCCACTTCCTGCTGTTCCCACTGAAGACTCACATTTTACTGTGAGCCTGACTGCATGATGGGAAGAGTAAGTCTAAAGTAATGATCAAAGAGTAAATCTAAAAAGCACCTTCCGAATCATGCCACTAGGCCTTTGGGAAATTCAAACTGTTCCCCATGTAGAAAGAGCTAACAGAGCCACTTAATAAAACACTACTTTACTAACAACATCACTAAGGTAGGCTCTCTTTCCAGACATGATTCATAAGTAAGTCCACTTTTCAGCAGATAGGTCAAATTGTCCCTGATATTACTCCATGAGTTGAATAGAGTCACACCAGAGACTAATTTGGATCACATTGTTCATAATTATTCCCTTTCTCATGTCAGTTGTTTTTTCCCCACTGCTAGGAAGAAATATTGTTGGCTAATACAGTAAAATGATCAAGCATCATATGTCCAAGTACAGTATTCCCACAAAAATGTCTCTGGACAAAAACTATCTGCAAGAATTTATGCAGAGAGAAGGGGGTGATGGAGAAAATACAACACTCATTCTTTTATATTATCTTAGTGCTATAATTCCATGCATTTTCTTGCATGTTTCCCATTGTTCTTGACTCAGTACAGCATTGTTTTCCCCCTTTGCCTCCACATTCTTTTGTGTTATAACGATTTCCCTGCCTGTGATGAAATTTTTTTCTTCAGTAATAACATCAGCTCGATCTGTCATTTCACCATAATGCTCTTAGCTGTACCATCCAATCTGGCTCCTCTCCTATTTTCGCAATATTTCACTGATGTGATCTTAACCTCTCTTCAAGTCTGTGGGAATTCTGCTCCCCTCAGTTTAGGATTTCTGGCCTTTTCAGGAGTTACACATCAGAGTATTACAATTATTTTACAGATGTCACAGAAAGATTATAAACAAAGATATACTATTAGCCTGATATTGACCTCTCCTGCCTATATTTCTCTCTGTGCCTCTTCACTAAATTTCTACAATCATTCTGCTTCCATAAGATTATATCCTTCTGTATAAACCCTTTAAAACACATTAGTTCATACCAGTCTGTCTTCCTTATTCCCAGAATCAGCACATTAACAAGTTTCAGTCAGCTAAATTAGACCAGTATGAATACTGAAGAGTAAGCATCCATGAATATCTGTTTGAATAAAAACCACAAATTCACTCTCAGGATAAATCACAATCTCTTTCATTCCAAGAATGTTCTTTGTGGGAAAGCATAATAAATACTCATGCAAATGTGTATACGTGTGAATACTCAATGTTTTTATACATTTTAGATATTTGCATGAGTATCTACATTAGCCTGTCCATGTGGCCATCTCTAAACAATTAGTGAGTTAGAAGCCATCCAGTCATGCGGAAGAAACATACTATATACCATACCATACTTATGTGACCAGTTACAATGCAGGAACAGTGAATCATGAACAGCAAATACTAGATGGAGTGTTACAATGCAAAAATATGCAGAGGATGCAACGTGTTCATGTAAGTGATTGGTCAAATCAAGTCAAGCAAACGAAGTCTTAAGTAATTGGCTAACAGAAACGCAACTGAACTGCTTGCTGCAGTCTTCCCAGCTCCCTTCCCATTTCTTCCCTACAGAAGCATCTCATCTGAGCTGTGTATCTTCAGCAGAGCAGAGCAGAATTATTTTTAGAATGATCTTTTAAAATAACTTCTAGCAAACCTAATGAGCCTCAAATTATATCTATGGGTTTTACTTTCCATAACATCAGTCTGGGATGATAGACTGAATATTTCTGCCGTGTAGTCATTGAACATATTTTTCTTTTTATTCTGATGAGTCTGACTGTATCATAACCATCACCTTTTATTTCATGGTTTTTTTTGGTATTTTACCCATCCTTTCAATTGTCATTTGATTAAATGGATTCATCTCGATTAATACATGGATTATCTGGAAGAATAAACATGCTATCAGTTAACTGACTAATGCATTGTTTTAATCAAGGATGAGAATGACATCATCCAAATGGCATATGAAAGAAGGTTGACATTTGCCACTCTTGTTCTAAAAGAATAGCAATAATGGTTGAATTGTGACCTGAAGATTCAGTACATTGATGATGTGAGGACTGGCCAGCTCAAAGGACTGGTAATAAAAGTGTTTCACTTCTAACTGAATGGTTCAAACCAGGCTCAGCTCAGTAGTGACTAAAAAAATATACTGTCCAAAGGTTGTTTGCAGGTCTAAGTGTGGGTCTCAGTCCATTTTCTATTGCGCAAAAATGCCACCATTGCCAAAATGCTATCACCAAAATTCACACCCTTGGTGGTAGTTTCAGAGACCAAAGAATAAAATTGCATGGAGACTAAACAACAATGTAGAAAGTCTATTCTTGAACATTAAGGTATGTTTGAGGGGTAATGTGAGGGACTTGCATTGTCTCTCCTACATACTGTGTCAGTTCTGTGGGTAAATATCAAATTTTTTTTTGCTGCTAAACTGGTATTTTTCAAGTGTATTATTCTAAAAACACTTGTTGCATGGTTTTTGGTAACATGTCTCACTTTAATAGCCTCTTCCAGTATTTACTAGATATTGCTAGCCACAGTGGGTTGAAATGTGCAGTTATAGTTCTCAGTTAAATTTTCATCTGCTTGCATGCATGTCAAACGTGTAGTTAATCTCTTTGCAAACTATTCTTTTGAGGCTTGTCTCAGCAGAAATTAGGCTTTTGTGATTGCTATTATGGGAGTTCTAAAGGATTCAGCTCTTGCAGCAATGAAATTTACTCCTGCTTTATAAGTCAAAATGTTTCTTTCATATGATCACCATATTCTGTCTCTGGACTCCTGGTTGTCACCACTCATTGCTATATATACATATTAACTAATTAGTTAAGTTTCATAAAATTCCATGAACATGCAAAGTGCTATAGAAGTGCTGAATATTATTATATTCCAGATCAGAGAAATTTGAACTTGAAGAGCCAGTCCACTCATAAAATGGAACCACAACCAGCTACTGAATTAGAATAATAATTATAGCACAAGAGCTTGCCATTGCATTAGTGTTTCAGTTACAACATACCATCAGTATATGCATCATCACAACACCATGTTACTGCACAACAGGCCAAAATCTGCCCTGATTTACATTCAGGCAGCGGGGTTGTTTAACTGGGGTTGCATTGGTTTGCAGAATCTATCCTAAATAAATCTAACAATTTTGTGACTGATCACATATGCTCTCCTCTCCTCTTTCCCTTCTCTCCCTTCATCAAGGTCCTTCTCTCCTCCTAATCTCACAAATGTTTGCAGGGGCAAGTGAAGACGTAGATGACTGCTCCTATTCCCACTGCCATGTGATTACAGAGAAAACCACCTGTCTACATTAGTGGTCCATTTACTCAGCCTTCCCTGTACCGATGAATGAATACAGCTCTGATTGGGCTCATGGCTTCTGAAAGCCACATATGACTCATACACTTTGGATTGAGCACTACCATTCTAGAACTCTCACGCATGACGGTCATGTATGGAAGTTAGCCAACAGTGTAAATGTTGTACATTTCCAATGAGAATGATCTGATAGTCTGCTTATGGACCTCTCTAAAAAGGGTGCAGGAAACCAACAATACTCAGCCCCTATGTAACTTTTCATCTATATCTCTCAAAACACTTTACAATGTAAGGCAGGTGTCATTATACCTATTTTACAGACAGGGGAACTGAAGTGCAGAATGATTAAGTGTCTTGCCCAAAGTCACAGAGTTAGTGTCGGAATAGCAGCAAGGTCTGCTAAGACCTATGCCTCATCTACAACATCCTTCCCAAAGCTAATTGACAACTAGTTTGCTAACAACACTGCATGGGAGCTCCTCAAACCAATGCAAATAATTTCAAACATGGGATATAAAAAAATGGATGAGCTGATGTCTGGCAGAGATAATAATAAAAAGTATTGCAGTTAGCTAAAGGATTTTAGATTATTTTTTTAAGGGCTGAGTCAGCTTGCAAGTAGGAAGGAATGTGGGCTTCCTTCTGCTATTTCTCTTAAAGGTGAATTGCATTGGCAATCAGTCCTCTCCCAGTGTTTTGTTCATTCAGCTATTTCACAATGCAGTTTTTTTCGTGACACAACAATCACTTCCATGCTAGTCAGAACTATTGAATTCTGATGTCAAACACTATTTTGTGAGGGAAGTAATTGGGCAGGAAGAAGAAGAAAGGCCTGATTGTTAAAGGAAAAACTCTATATACAAATATATAAATAATCAATTAAGAAAAAAGTAAAATAAATTCAGAAAAAAATTAGAGCTACTCTGAAGGTGTTTGTAAAATATAATTTTTTTTCGCAGAGTTCACCAGTGTGGAAAACATTATAAGCACTGCTTCAGACTCCAACTCAAACTGCTTTGAAAATGGTTTCTCAGCCTCTTGCATTTCAGAGTGTGACGTAGAGGCCTAAATTTCTCTAAACCAGTCCTGAAATTGTTCCATTTCCCTTAGGACAGTTGCCAAATGGCATATTATACCTCAGCCAAAGACAGTGCAATACTGAACTCATTACGCACAGTATCTCTTTATCCACTGGTCCTATAGCAGTAGGGGACAGAGGCAGTGAGATATTTGTAGTCAAACAACTCTCTTTTCTGTTAAATTAATGTTTTAAAATTTCCTGTGTTCTTTGACATTTAACAGTTAATAAGTGTCTCAGACAAAAGAAATGGAGAAATAAATAATGGCTGATGCTATTAGTTTGTCCCTAGAGAGCAGCAAAATCCTTGAGCCAAGAGTATCACTGAATATCATCATAAACATTACTGATGGTCACATGCCCTGTGGTCACTGTGGATACTTTTATATTTTCCACATCAGATGAGAACTGGACATCTACCATTATGTTCGCTAACATACTTACTCAGAACATTAAAATACTTCATAGGCAGCAATGACCACATTTTCAAATGCATACATGCATACAAATATCAACCAGATCATTTATTGAGGGGTGTAAGCAGGAAATGGCTTCATATGGCATGTTTAGAGCAAGTGGCTGCGCATGGAGAATGCTGAATGTGTGGCAATAACCCCGGGGACTAATGTTCTGATTTTTATGAGGACAGATCAGACCAGCGTGGCACCAACATCCCTAACCAGACCAAGGAGGAAATTGTGGCATATTGATAGATAAATTACTTGCATATGTTGGTTTTAGAGTAGCAGCCGTGTTAATCTGTATTCGCAAAAAGAAAAGGAGTACTTGTGGCACCTTAGAGACTAACACATTTATTTGAGCATAAGCTTTCATGAGCTACAGCTCACTTCATCGGATGCATTCAGTGGACAATACAGTGGGGAGATTTATATACACAGAGAACATGAAACAATGGGTGTTAACATACACTCTGTAACAAGAGTGATCACTTAAGGTGAGCTATTACCAGGAGGAGAGCGGGGTAGGTTTCCTTAACCTTTTGTAGTGATAATCAAGGTGGGCCATTTCCAGCAGCTGACAAGAACGTCTGAGGAATAGTGGGGGTGGAGGGGGAATAAACAAGGGGAAATAGTTTTACTTTGTGTAATGACACATCCACTCCCAGTCTCTATTCAAGCCTAAGTTAGTTGTATCCAATTTGCAAATTAATTCCAATTCAGCAGTCTCTCGTTGGAGTCTGTTTTTGAAGTTTTTTTGTTGAAGTATTGCAACTTTTAGGTCTGTAATCGAGTTACCAAAGAGATTAAAGTGTTTGCTGACTGGTTTTTGAATGTTATAATTCTTGACATCTGATTTGTGTCCATTTATTCTTTTACGTAGAGACTGTCCAGTTTGACCAATGTACATGGCAGAGTGGCATTGCTGGCACATGATGGCATATATCACATTGGTAGATGTGCAGGTGAACGAGCCTCTGATATTGTGGCTGATGTGATTAGGCCCTATGATGGTGTCCCCTGAATAAGATATGTGGACACAGTTGGCAACGGGCTTTGTTGCAAGGATAGGTTCCTGGGTTAGTGGTTCTGTTGTGTGGTGTGTGGTTGCTGGTGAGTATTTGCTTCAGGTTGGGGGGCTGTCTGTAAGCAAGGACTGGCCTGTCTCCCAAGATCTGTGAGTGATGGGTCGTCCTTCAGGATAGGTTCTAGATCCTTGATGATGTGTTGGAGAGGTTTTAGCTGGGGGCTGAAGGTGATGGCTACTGGCGTTCTGTCATTTTCTTTGTTGGGCCTGTCCTGTAGTAGGTGACTTCTGGGTACTTTTCTGGCTCTGTCAATCTGTTTCTTCATTTCAGCAGGTGGGTATTGTAGTTGTAAGAATGCTTGATAGAGATCTTGTAGGTGTTTGTCTCTGTCTGAGGGGTTGGAGCAAATGAGGTTGTTTCGCAGAGCTTGGCTGTAGACAATGGATCGTGTGGTGTGGTCTGGATGAAAGCTGGAGGCATGTAGGTAGGAATAGCGGTCGGTAGGTTTCCGGTATAGGGTGGTGTTTATGTGACCATCGCTTATTAGCACCATAGTGTCCAGGAAGTGGATCTCTTGTGTGGACTGCTCCAGGCTGAGGTTGATGGTGGGATGGAAATTGCTGAAATCATGGTGGAATTCCTCAAGGGCTTCTTTTCCATGGGTCCAGATGATGAAGATGTCATCAATGTAGCGCAAGTAGAGTAGGGGCATTGGGGAACGAGAGCTGAGGAAGCGTTGTTCTAAGTCAGGCATAAAAATGTTGGCATGCTGTGGGGCCATGTGGGTACCCATAGCAGTGCCACTGATTTGAAGGTATACATTGTCCCCAAATGTGAGGACAAAGGCACAAAGTTCAGCCACCAGGTTTGCTGTGACATTATTGGGGATACTGCTCCAGATGGCCGGTAGTCCACCTTTGTGTGGAATGTTGGTGTAGAGGGAGGGCTTCTACATCCATAGTGGCCTGGATGGTGTTTTCAGGAAGAACTCCTGCTGGTAATAGCTCACCTTAAACGATCACTCTCCTTACAGTGTGTATGGTAACACCCATTGTTTCATGTTCTCTGTGTATATAAATCTCCCCATTGTATTTTCCACTGAATGCATCCGATGAAGTGAGCTGTAGCTCACGAAAGCTTATGCTCAAATAAATTTGTTAGTCTCTAAGGTGCCACAAGTACTCCTTTTCTTTTTGCTCTCTCTTATAGAACTGTTCTCTGCTGTATAGATCAGGATTGCACACTCCCATCCGTTATCATAGCTGCTGTGGTAGTTTCACCACTCCCAACTCCTTCATGTTTCATATTGAGCAGTTTGGTGATGGTAGGAACAAATTTGCATGTACTAATGATTTCACTAGCACATGCTACCATGACAATAAGGGGAAGCCCACGTAGCCCAATCTGGCCAGCCTTGTTTGTGCTCATGATTTGAATATTTGCCTAGTGAGAAAATTATTATATTACTTCCCCCTAACCCATCCACCCCTGATTTAATGTGTGGTATAAAACTATGACTGGCATGTACTGGAGAAGATTGCTTTACTTAGGTAATCGCTAATTATCTGGTTGTTTGAAACAAGTGCTACTAAGCTTGATACCCCACAACTTCACGTATTCTCCCTATGTAGCATATGCCACATATTCTACAGATAGTCTATATTAGAAATGGTTTAGAATGGTTTTTAAACTATATGGATCTTTTTTTAATCCTTCCATTTGCCTTGAGTCCACATGTACAGACCTCTGAGGGAGCCAAAGTGAAATAACTTCTAAAACTAAAGGCGTCTAAAATGTATCCAAACTAGATTTGATATCTGCAAATAAGCGTGTGATTTTGAAATATAATGTCTTATAATTTACTAGAGCTAGAAGCAAAAGCCTTGTGCTGTTTGTACTTTTTATCAAAAGTCGTCATTGCCCATGATTATTGAATAGAGGTGTCTGGCACACCACAAAATTTCCCTATACATAGAAAAGGAATACCTATGATATTATAGTCTACACTGTGAGTTAATGTTGGCTTTTTATGTTATGCTGACGCTGGAAGAGTGAGATTCCCACCTGTCCAATGGTACTAAATACTTGTCTCTATCCCTGACAGTTTGCAAGTTACTCTATTTTCAACCTGTCTTTGGTGCAGAATTGAATGTTTCCCATTCAGCACTACAAGTGCATGTAATTTTTTTGTGGAGGGTGAGGGGGCTGAGGATGGAGAATGAGTCCTGAAAATTCCATATTTGAATGGACATTTTTTGTGGCAGATTGTAATTTTTAAACAAATGGCAGCTATTTGAAGCTGCTTAGAAGTGTGGAATGTAGTCCTGCAAGATATAGATTAATCAGTAAAGTGCAAATGAGGTTGGCAAATGTTCACAATACATGCAATTTATCATATGGATATTCCCACCATATACCATGGGCAGGATTCTTGAAGTCTGGATTTCCAGTTCACATGCACAATTATCTGTGGAAGTAATTAATATACTGTACACTTTCAACCACCTAGACCTCCCTGTAACATCACTTGCATCAATTAAGTGATAAACTGTACTCACAAATAACTGCAGGCACAAAACTATACTTAAACGTTATGTGCACTGCAAAACTGCAAATGTTCAAAGGAGACTAGTTTGAGGCTAGACTGAAAAATCAGACCATATAATATTTATAATGATTTTCAATCTAGCTTCAATATAGACAGTGTAATAGCTGTATAGCTGTGTGCCTACATATATTTGAGCACACACATGCATCAATACATGTCCGCTTGATTTGTTTTGTGTGTGTGTTAAATGTGAAAAAATAAAACATTCTTGCAAAATTGCAAAAGACTGGAGTTCTACACAGAAATGACTTCAGGTTTGTGAGATTATGTACTAGTAAGAAACCCTAAATACTTTGCTATAAAGACAACAAAAGCCCTACTTACATCAGAAATGTATGAATAATATGTGCAGTATCACAAGACAACCACCAATCAATTTTCAGTGCCTTGTAGAAATCTTGCCATTTTTACTCTAAATATATCCTGACCTTATTGTGGACTCTTAAGCTATTTAAAGGCTTGTAGTGTAAAGAGCCTGGCACACATTTTGCACAAATTCCTGTGTGTGTGTCTGTGCATGTGGGATAGTGCCTAGATGAATATAAAGAAATTAGATCACATGAAAAGGATATATTCACATATAGTGAATTAAAGAAAATAAACCAGCATGCAATGTGATAAACATGACACTTCAGAATCACAACACAATAAGACCTTATGCTGCAATCTCAGAACAGGCAAGGCTGGACAATCTCAAGATAATGTCCATAGTTATTGGATATTTTTTAAAAAACAACAATGGATAGCCATCCATTGAATACATGGATTTCCTTCTACATCTAAACCCACCAAGCTATGCTGCTGTGTTCCATGATGTCAGCAGAGCCTCTTCCATGAAATATTGCAACCCTGTATTTTCATGGCGTCTGTCTTTCATTTTATAATGTGATTACTGTGAAACGTTGTAAATTAGCAAATTCTTATTTGGACTAGATACAGAGGATAATCTGGATCTTGGAGATTTGTCTTTCACTATGTCATCCCTGAATCATATCACAAAGTACATGTGCAACAGTTTTACATTAAGTTCTCTGATTTTATAGGGAGAAAAGCAATAGGCTCAGATTAAAGAATGTGTTTGTTCACTTTGAAAGACTGTATAATGAGGTGCAGGACACTGAGTCTGGTTAAAAAAAAGGGATGACATCATGAAAGACAAATCTTTCCCTTCTGAGGGGTATTTCCAGACTGCATAGTTCCCTGCCTTACATGTATTTTCCCAAGAACAAACAGGTTGCCCAATGATCTCTGCTTGCTTTCTCTTCAGAGACTGATAACAGTGACTGTCAACAGACATAAAAGCTACCCTGCTATGCAAGCCTACTTTATTCTTAAGGTAAAACACGTTACAGAGAAAACACATTAAAAACAATAAAAGAACTAACAGGTTTACCAGAATTAACCCCAACACTACAAAGTATTCTGGCAGGTCCAGTCCTTTCAACCCTACCTCCTAACGATTGGGGCTGTCCGACGATCAGGGTCCTGTCCATTTGCTGGATCAGGAAGATGGTCTGTTTAAAACAGCTTTGTCTGTTGAAAATCCAGTTTGAACTAATATATGCAAACCTTTCCAGTGAGGTGGTTTCTCTGGCGATGTTACAAACGGAGTGAATTTGCCTAAACACACCCTTATGTTCTCCAATTTAAACTTCCCAGGGAAATGCATGCAATTCCACAATAACACATACACAACTGTATTTTTAATACAATGGACACCAAAGGTATTAACCCTAATTCTATAAGGTTTGTCTTAATTCCATAAGGTGTGTTCAGGATGTTACAGGAGATTGTCAGTCTGTCACATTCCCATCATAACTGTAAAAACTAAACTGGAGCTAACATTTGTATCTGAAATGTAAAACACTTTCTAAAATATAATATTTTTGAAACTTAAGTTCCAGTTACTCCAGTAAGAATGTACTGCATCAACCTCAGAGGTCAACATTACAATTTTTATAATTACATTTGCAAATAATTAAGGTCATTGCAGTATTCACGGATTTGCAGTATTCCCCAGATAGTCCCTATATTTAGTAAAGGGAACTGCAGAAACAATCCAATTGAAAAGTCAAACTAGAAAAGGTTTTAAAGGCAACCACTCTATAGGACTTATAATTTTCGATGTGCTTTTCAAACATTGGCTAATTATTCCTTGTCATACTTCTGTGAGAATGTTATACCACTTCAGTTTCTCAACTTGGGAGAATATCTTCATCCCATACCTTAGCTCTAAAGATGGTACACTTGAGAGATGCATTTTGTAATTCAGATGCAAATGGTGATTTATTAATGTAGTATTAATTTGTAGAGGGGTTTTAGTCATCTATAGCAATTAGTATGTTACATGTTACAGCCGCAGTACTGATTCTGATTCAGGGGTACACCATATATTAACAGGGTTACAATAAATAGGATCCTTTAAAAATAACTAAACAGCGGAAGTCAGGGAAACAATCTGAAATCATCTGCTTTACTTCCATGATACTGTAGCAGTTCATTTCCTAGATTATAGCTGGCATTAAATCAGATGGGGCTATTGCTAGGAGCAGAATTAAATGTCAGACTGAAAGTATTACATTGTTTTTTCTTTTTTAGACACAAAGAGACGTGGTAAGTTATTGAATGCTACAAGTAAATACAATGATTTTGTCATGATTAGAAATAAACTCTTCCTATTCAACTTAAAAAATACTCCTCACAGGGCAAAAACAAAGCCTTCCTAGAAATCTGCTAAAGAAGGATGGCTTTGTCAGCTTTTAAGTCTTTCACAGGTCAATGGGCATTTTATTAGAGAACGGAGCTATGCAAGATTGCCCGTTTTTTCTTGGAGCAAAATAATTTTAAAATCCTTTTCCTTGTGCATAAACCTCTTAACTATTTCCTCTGGAATGGGAAGATCACAAGACTACGATTAGATTCCAGCAATCCTAATACTAGTTCCAGTCATTGTAGTATACATTACATACACAAAGGGACGTATTGCAGAATGGACCACTAGACAGCTATGAAGCCTCAAATCAAATCAAGTTCAGCTCAGAATCTTATCTGAAGAATGTTTAGATGGTTGAGTACATTCTCCTTTGCAGGGAAAAGTGAGCTTAAGGCCTGATCCAAAGCCCAGTTAAAGCAATTAGAGTCTTTACTTGGTTACTGACATGATCATCACCCTAGTACCTTAAAATCACTGGTAGATTTTATCCACCCAACACTCCAGAAAGGTGGAGAAATATTATCCCCATTTAACAGATGGGGAACTAAGGCACAGGGTACATTAACTAACTTATCCAAGGACACACAGGAAGTCTGTGGCTAAAGGTTAATTATAGTCCCAGAGCAATGCTCTATCCACAAGACTATAACTGTGCTCTCATTTGGTGTGTGGACCAAGCACATAGGGGATATATCTCCAAACCTACATTGTTTGGTGTAATAAGCATACATTTCTGAGCCTAACAATGGATAAAACAATTAAATAGCATATAATATCTCATCTCCAACAAGGCTGCTCGCTTTAAATTAAAGCTAGTGTCTGGATAAGATATTTAATAATCACCCATGTTGACAAATCTACAAAGCCATGGGGCCAATGTAAAAATAAGCCACCATGGATTTTAAATTACTGTAATTTAAATCCCTCCCTATGAGTCTCATCGCATTCCAAATTCAGTCAAATTTTCTCTCGAGTTCTATGGGGACAGATTTGGGCCCTTCAAGCACAATGACACTCATAAATAAAGTAAAAATCAGTGGTGTCCAATCTTATTACACAGGAGGGCCACATAAACCTAAGCACAACCTTCTGTGGGCCAAACAGATTCTACATATTTTAATAAGACTTAAAGTCATCTGTATTGATTTCTATTTTAAGTTCAGCTTGTTTCATATGTATTTAGATAGGTTGTTTCTATGTACTGTATTGTCTTACACACAGTTGGGTAAACTAAAATGATGTAAACATGATGACAAAACTCTAATGAATCGGTTGTTAGTATATTGTGTTGAAGCAGGCCACAGGCCTTATGAAATGCTCTGAGGGGCTGTGTACGGCCCGGGCGTCGCAAGTTGGGCACCCCGGAAGAAAATCATGGATTTTGCCTATCATTACAGAATTAGCTTGTTCACATAGCTCTAATAAATCTAGGCAGAAAATATGCTGTTGACAACCAATTTATAGTTTACAACTGATTTCTGTAGTTACTCCTGATTTATAGCAAGAATATTAGAATGAGACTCATTTTATTCAGCTCTTACAATGCTTCCTCCAGGAACAAACACATGATGGCATACATTCAAATACATTTTATCAAAATATGTACATATTTAATGCTATTTTCCACCAATTTTTTAATACAATTGTAAAAGGTGGAAACTTGGAGTCTTTTGTAACTGACAGTCCAATGGACTTTTCTTTTCCCAACTTTCTCCTCATCTGATCTCAAGCCCTAGTCAGGTGACACAGGACAAATTCTCTGTCCATTTTGATACTCATTCCTAATCTCATCTCAAAGGGGACTTCTATTTTAGATTGAGATTCAGATAAGTAATTTAAGGTTAAAGGGGCTGCATAATCTAGATCAGGGGCGGGCAAACTTTTTGGCCTGAGGGCCATGTTGGGTTTCCAAAATTGTATGGAGGTGCCTCCCCAAACTGCCAGACGTGGCCTGGCCCTCCGACCCCAATCTGACCCCTCCCTTGCTTCTCAACCCCTGACAGCCCCCCCACTGGGACTCTACCCCATCCAACCCCCCCTGCTCCCTGTACCCTGTCAGCTCCCCACCGCCCCATCCAACCCCTCCTCTCCTTCCTGACTGCCCTCCCGGGACCCCTGCCCCATTCAACCCCCCCGTTCCCTGTCTTCCGAGTGCCCTGACCCCTATCCACACCCCTAGCCCTTGACCACCCCCTCAAATTTCCCTTCCCCCTTACCGTGCTGCCTGGATCACCGGTGGCTGGCGGTGCTACAGCCTCACCGCTGCACAGCACATTGCTCCGGGTCAGGCTGGGGCTCCGCAGCTGTGCTGCCCCAGGAGCTCGCAGCCCCCTGTCCCAGAGCTGAGGTGGCGGGGGAGGGCCTGGCGGCTAGCCTCCCAGGCCAGGAGCTCAGGGGCCAGGCCAGATGGTCCTGTGGGCCAGATGTGGCCCTCAGGCCTAGTTTGCCCACCTCTGATCTAGATAGAACAAATCAAAAGTAAAACAAGATTCACAATGTCTAGTCCCGTGAAGGAGCAGTACTCGGAGAAGAGTTCAAGGAATTAGTTATTAAAAAGTTATATATATATGAGTTTGTCAGCCACTTAAATCATTCCTTGATAGATTCAATGGCACCACAAATTGAACTTTAAAAGCCATTTACGTCTCTTTCTTATAAGAAAAAATAACTGAATAACCATCAGGTAGCAGATTCTGAGATACTACGGTAGGTATTTGGTGTGAAAGAGTCAATGGAAGTGTATAGGACTGTGGATAAAATTGCTTTAAAGGGTGGGATTGAAATTTGGGGGCACCAAAAGAGCCATCTCAGTGACACAGTCCAAAATCTTTTGGCTGGACCTGTGTATAACATTGCTATCCCACAGAACAGAAGCCAGTTTTTGTTTTGGAAGGTGAGCATGGGGGAGCAGTAAGGTGATCATAAGAAATTGTTTCATAATCTCACTGTAAAATACTAAGGCCAGCTCTGCTTGGAGAAGTTTACATACAAGTCAGTGACTAACTCTCTATTTTATTAAAAAAAAATCTATAAAATCTATCAAGTCACTGGTGTAGTGGGAAGGAGATTTTTCAAGCAACTGCCAGGTTTCTCTTTTTCAGGAGAAGCAGATCCCAGCTGTTTGTACTGGTGATAGGCAACATTTAAACAAATCAAAGGACAATTTTCCAAATAAATGAGAGATCTAGGGCCCTCCTAGGTCCCAATGCACCTGTGGATATTATGTGCACTCTGGTGACTTTGAGGCTGGTTTTTTTCTATCTTTTCTACAGTTGTTTAAGCGAAGAAGCAGAACATCCAATTTACATTAACATACCAAAATTGTCCAAAATCGCTAGTGCCAGTATTAGCAGCCTGGCCAGCACCTACTCCACCATTAGGAATTGAATTGTGGTACTCTCAGAACTTGTGCAGCACATGGCTGATGATTTCATAGGTCCAGCCTTGGATGGCTGTATCGGACTGTGAGTAGCCAGTGATCTTCACAGAGCAATCAATAGGAAGAACTTTTTTCCTTACTGATCCACACACACACATTGAAGACGCATCAACAGAAAGACTGGTAAAATAACTTTAAAATGTTGAAAAGTCCAAAGAAACTTCAGTGCAGGAGGGAGGGTCAAACTGCAGGCTGCACGGGCCCCAAAGGCTGGTTTAGCATAACCAGTGGTTAAACTGGGGAATAATTTACAATTAAAAGGTCATGAGTTTGACAGATCTGGGGAGTGGAGCAGCTGAACTCTGCAAAACATTCCACAGACCCAAGGGAAGACCCAATGTATACTATAAGTCTCATTCACAAAGCGCATTAAACACACACATGTGCATACACACTTCCACTGGTGCCCTGCTGCTCTACACTTGCCATCGACCGTTGGAAAATCTGATGTCAAGCTGAACAGGATTGCTTTAGCTCAGGAAGCCATGAAGAATAAAGGGAGCAGCAGAACCTGGGGTGGAGTGAAATCCTTACTAAATGAAATGGAACTACTGACATAAGTTCAAAGAGGTATGGGTGGGAGTATCATCTTGGCTGGAAAGGTTAGTTTTCAGTAACATGTGCTTCTACTATGTAGAGAGAGAACTGCATTTAATGTTTATCTGCAGTATAACGTTTATTAAGTTACGACCCTTTTACTTACCTACTTCATGTTTGGGGCATGGGAGTGGGGATGACGGGGAGCAACACAGATTGAATCCATGATTCGCCCAAGGGTATAAGAATCAGATCATCATTGCTTGTACCCTCATTTAAAATGGCCCATATGATGATTGTTTGCGGAGTGAAACTCATAATTTCATGAGAGTAATAGGATACATTTTCTCTCTGTTGCAAACAAAGTGCCCCCTGGCACAAGAATTTTAAAATCTTTGGCAGCAGACCTCCCGAAACCCATCTGTGTTGGAAATTAATTTTTTGCTTTTGGGTATATTTTATTTACATATTTTGTTTTTATTTCTCAATATTGAATCTAGTGAGAAAATAGCCTCTTAGGTCAAGAGGGGAAACCTCTCAATAGATGTAAAAAACATAGCACTCCAGAAGGCCGACCAGCTACTTTAATTTAGCCAGTAAGCACAGCTGGGATTGACAATAACTTTATTTTTAAGCAATCAAATATTAATTATAAATGTCCTAATTTTGCAAGTTACATTATTTATGATATTTCCCCATTTTAACACTACTTTTGTATGTTTGTAACTTTCCAAAACTTTTACTCTTTTGCCTGAAATCTGTCAAGCTTTGTCTCTTTTTGACATTGAATTCTTGTGGGTATTAACAAATGTTATAGGTTTTTTTGTTTTTTATGTATAAACTACCACCATGCAGTCAAAGCACGGCACAAAATTAAAGAGCACACAAGCACAGAAACAAAACCCCTTTTGCAGTTTTGGGGTTATAACCAAGTATAAAGAATGAGTTAACATAGTTGTTGAAACCTTAAGTTTCACTTTTCTTGCCTGAGATTTTAACTGTGCAATAGTAAAATATTGTCTATGCTTTTACTATAGAATATTCAAATGGATTTTAAAAATAAATGTATGGCTAAAACTGTAAAAGCAACCTTTTCAAGTGCAATTTCTTGAAAGTAATCTCAGTTGCTACATCAGCACTATGCTAAAAGTATGTATTGTAATGTATAATGGCTTTAAAATCTTGCTACCCCGAAAATCTTTCATAACCCCCATTAAAGACCTCCTGGTTCTTATTGTGGGATCATTCAGAACACAGGGAAGTGTGGTCCTAGTACGTACAGAAGAGGATCAGATTCCTCACAGGAACTTGTCCACAGCTGTAAGGAATCTCTGCTGAATGTTGAACTGTTGCACTGTAAACATTACAGTTCAAACAACAACCACTTTTGAACAGTGACTAATATATTACTCAAGGTTATCAAAGAAAGGCAAATTATGGAAACTGAAGAACTTTCAAAGACAGCGGCTCAAAAGAGCAACTATAGAGATGGAGTCATTTCTTTTTAAGTAGTAAGGTTTACAGGCCTCAGAGAGATCACAGAGAGAAACAAGTGCAACATTGCCAAGAACACATTTTGTCAAAACTAGCAGCACCATGGCATAAATGGATTACCAGATGGGGTCTGGAAAAAATTGCTTTCATCTGCAGTATTTGGCATTGGCCAACGCCAGAGAAAAGAATACTGAATGAGATGAGCCATTGTTCTATTCTGGTTAGCAGTTCCAATATCCTTATTTTCTTTCATTCTATTTGAACAGAATGAGTGTCACTAATTTTTGGAAATTAAGCCTACACTCACTATATAGAGCAAGTATGTGCTAAAGCCAAAGGGAACCTTTATTCATAGACAGACATCAGCAACTACCCATTACTGTGGACAAAAAGGGGTAATAATCCACAATATATAGTATATATTGTATCCAAAATAGCTGAAAAAGAATGTGGGAATTATCTGCATTAATTTCTATGAATGCTATATCTATCTATATGGTTGGTGGTTACTGCATTATTGGCTAAAAGCTAACAAATTTAAATCCTGCAGGAACCAGAACAATGGCTCTAGACAGGGCACAATTGCTGGTACCCAAACAGAAAATGCAGGGTGTTAATTTCTTTAAAGTGCACTTCCAGCAATATGGGATCCAGCTGAGGGGTTGCAGGTAAGATCCCAGCTTGAAACCTGTAGGGTAATTTTAAGAATTTGAAAGTGTTTAAAAATTGGAAGCACTCAAAGAGGAACAGAGGGTCTGAAGAGAAACAGATTGTAGCATGATCCCTAGATTTGGAGTACAAGGAATAAGTGTGTGCCTACTTAAACTTGCAAATGACAGCCAAACTTAGGCTTTGTCTACCCTAACAAGTTTTGTCTCCAAAAACTGCCTTTTGGCAACAAAACTGTGAGTGCATACACACTGTGATGCAACTTTCACAATGACAGCTGGATGTACACACAGTTGTGAGGGTCTGTCCTCTGAGGGTCCCTCCTTTCCCAGCAAGCTTGCGTGTTTTGGTGAGTGTCACTGTGCTTTTTCTTGACCAATAAAGGCAAAGTTTTATAATGATAAATCATCTTTATTTTGTTTCTACAAATTCACATTGCGATCACTACGAGTACATGTACTGGCATTTTAATCATTTTCTTACTGGGATATTTGGCCCCTAATGTCAAGTTAGCCTCCTAGGGAAAAAAACAAGGAATGCACCATGGTGGCAACTCTAAAGATATACATTGCTGCTGCTCATTGTCAAAGTGCTTCCTCAAAGCCTCCCTGATTTCAGTTGCCACTCTCTGGGCTCCTCTGACAGCCCTGGTATCTGGCTGCTCAAACTCAGCAGCCAAGCGCTCTGCCTCAGCGCTCCACCCCGAAAAAACAATTCACCTTTAGATTCACAGACATTATGCAAAGTGCAGCACACAGCTATGACCATGGAAATATTCTCCTCATTAAGGTCTAACCTCCCATAAAGGCAACACCAATGTGCCTTTAATCTACCAAAAGCACATTCAACTGTCATCTGGCACCTACTCAGCTGGTTGTTGAAACGCTCCTTAATGCTGTCCAGTTGTTCTGTGTAAGGTTTCATGAGCTAGGGCTGTTAGGGGTAAGTTGGATCTCCCCTAACAGCCCTAGGGGGATTACTATGGGCATTTCCACATCCCCCACTGTAATCTTGTGGTCTGCAAAGAAAGTCCCCGCTTGCAGCTTTCTGTACAGGCCAGTGTTCCTGAAGATGTGTGCATCATGCACCTTTCCAGACTACCCCGTGTTGATGTCTGAAACGCCCATGGTGATCCACAAGCTCCTGCAACACCATGGAGAAATACCCCTTCCGATAGATGTACTCTGTTTCAAGGTGGGCTGGTACTAAATTTGGAATGCGTGTGCCACCTATTGCCCCTCCACAGTTAGGGAAACCCATCTCTGCAAAGCCATCCACTATTTCCCACAGTCACAGTCCTTCGTAGCAGGATGCGATTTATTGCCCTGCACACTTGCATTAATGCAGCCCCAGTGGTAGACTTCCCCACTCCAAATTGATTTGAGACCAACCGGTTGCAGTCTGGAGTCACCAGTTTCCAGACAGCGATTGCCACACACTTCCCTACTGAGAGGGCAGCTCTCATTCTGGTGTCCTTGCACAGCAGGTCTGGGGCCAGCTCAGCACACAGTTCCAGGAAGGTGGCTTTACACATCTGAAAGTTCTGTAGCCACTGCTCTTCATCCCACACCTGAATGACGATGCAATCCCACCATCCAGTGCTGGTTTCCCTAGCCCAAAAGTGATGGTCTACCCTATGCAGCTGCTCTGTGAATGCCAAAAGCAATGTAAAGTTGCTGCTATCCATATCATGCAGATGGTTGGGCACCTGCGAGTCTTCCTATGTCAGTAATTTCACTATTAACTGCACTGCCAAGAGTGATGTCCTCATGACACTTAACAGAGCATAGGAGAGGAGTGCGGGATCCATCCCTTCTCACTACAGACACCGGGGTGCACAGCAAAGAATGGCTGTTGAAAAAATGTTATGAAAGAAAGCCGGAAGCCAGTGGACGAATGGGACACAAAGCAATGCATGACGGGACATTTAGCATGGTCCCAAGATATACCGTGATCTGCTCCGCCTTCCCACCACACCTAGAGACAGAAGGTGTCACCCTGCACTGTGGGATACATACTCACAGTGCATTGCTGACACTGTCGATGATGGTGCCCCCAATGTGGACGTGATCTGTTGCCAGAGGGGGCTAGTGTGAACAAACTTTTCCAATTTTTATTAAGTCGACTTTTGGGTGTCGATATAAGTGTAGTCAACAAAACTTGGTAGTGTAGACAAAGCCTTAGATAAGACAATATGCATATAGCCTTGTTATTTTTACCCCTTTCTCTTTGCTTATGGTATTCCTATGGATAATCATACTCTGTTTTTAACACAGTATTTTCTGTCACTGCTTTTACCAACTGGTCACAGCTCCCAGAGAGGATTCTAGTGCTGGGGCCAAGCCTTTGCTTAGAGCTTGGTAAACAGGGGGTGCTGTAATTGGGATGAATTGTAGGATTCCACTCAGAGAAGTACAGGTATAGGCCTGTCACTGGCAAGAAGCACCCATAGAAAGACAAAGAGAGATCCAGGTGCAGCTCACACTTGAACTGTAACCCCAGTGTATAAAAAACACCAGTTATTAAAGTGGGTATTATCCATTAGATTCCATAACTAGTTTTATTTGTACTGAATATATTTTATCTTTCTTTGTCTTCTTGATCCAAATGCATCTCACATGTAGCTCCACTAGCTTCAGTTTTATCTGGGTTGAGTTTCTGGCTGCTTAATCGTCATCAAATCCTTAACCTCTATTAGGCACACTAACTCAAAACCAGTCAATTGCACCAGCTACACTGGAATGAGATGGACACACAGAATGGAATGTCTTTCACATGTCTATCTGTGAATAAAGGTTCCCTTTGGCTTCAGCCCACACTTGCTCTCTATAGTGAGTGTAGGTTTAACCTGACCAGCAGCTCCCTGTATTGAGCAGGTGAGTAGATAAGAGAGATTCCCTGTACAACCTTAAATGAATGAGACCTCTGGGCACAACTGTCCACAATGATCCTCTAGCTTCACTTGGGAAGTGATTGTAGACATTCCAGATAGAGTCTGTCTGGCCCACTCTTGCAGCTGTGTCAACCATTGTCTCCAGTAAGAAAGCTCGAGCAGTCAGTTTAGGAGAGTAATGGATTTAACTCAAAGATCTGTCAGCACCTCCAGAACCTCAGTGAGAAAGATCAACAAACTCAAATAGAGAAGATGCTGTATCTGACTCCCTCCAGAATATATTGATAGATTATAAGGGTGCCTCAATCTAGTCTGACTTCCTGCATAACGTGGGCCATATGACATTCCTGAATTAATTCCTGTTTGACCTACAGCATATGTTTTAGAAAAACATCAAACCTGGATATAAAAATCTCCAGTGATGGAGAATCCTAAGCAATCTTTGGTAAATTGTCCCAATGGCTAATTACCCTCATGGTTTAAAAAAATTGCTCCCTATTTCTACTCTGAATTTGTATAGTTTCAACTTCTAGCCATTGGATCTTGATATACCTTTTTCTGCTAGATTGAAGAGCCTTCTATCATCAACATTTTGTTCCCCATGTAGGTACTTATAAACACTGGTCAAATCTCTTGTTAACCTTCTTTTTATTAAAATATACAGATTGAGTATATCCTTGAGCATATCACTATAAAGAATGTTTCCTAATCCTTTAATTATTCTCGTGGCTCTTCTCTGAACCCTCTCCATTTTATCAACATCCTTCTTGAATTGTGGACGGCAGCACTGGACACAGTATTCCAGTAGTGGTCATACTAGTCCAGTGCCAAACACAGAGATAATATAATTCCTCTAGTCCCACTAAATAATTCCCTGTTTATACATCCAAGTATTGCATTAGCCCTAATGGCCACAGCATTGCACTGAGAAAGTGACACCCCCGCACTACTTTTTTTTAAAGAGTTACTGCTCCGCTGGATACAGGCCGTCCTCCTGTAAATATGGCCTATACTTTTGGTTCCTAGATATACAACTTTACATTTAACCATATTAAAATGCATAGTTTGCCTGGGCAAGCAATCTGCATCTCTCTGTACCAGTAACCTGTCCTCTTCATTATTCACTATTCCCTCAATCTTTGTGTCATCTGCAAACTTTAGAAGTAACGATTTTATGTGTTTTTCCAACTCATTGACAAAAGTGTTAAATAGCATAGGGCCAGGAACCAATCCAGCAGGACTGCACTAGAAACACACCCACTCGATGATGATTCCCCATGTACAATTACATCTTGAGACCTATCTGTTAGCCAGTCTTTTACCCATTTAAAGTGGGTCATGTCGATTTTGTATCATTCTGGTTCCTGAAACAAAAGGCTGTGCAGCACCAAGGCAAATGCTTTCCAAAAGTCTAAGTTTATTTACATCTATGACTTTTACCACTGAAACTTATAATCTCTTTAAAAAAAGATATCAAATAATTATACGAGATTTATTTTCCAAAACCCCATGTTGAGTGGCATTAATTATATTACCCTTCTTTCATTCTTCATTAATTAAGTCCTATCTCAGCCATTCCATTATTTTGGCCAAAATCAATGTCAGGCCATTTACCCTTTTAAAATATTGCAAATTCGCTTTCTTCCAGTCTTTGGGAACGTAGCTCAACAAGCGCAGACACAGACAGCCCAGTCCAAATTTGAATGGCCTCAGAGCAAGAAACACTGCACTCTGTTGATTCTTGATGTAAACGGACTAGGTTAATCTTCATGGAACTGTGCCAGTGATTGGAGGCCTTTGCTGATATGATGAAAGTGAAAATATACGCTCATTTCTGTGTCTAAATTTTCACAGATTCACAGATTTTTAAGGCCAGAAGGGACCACTATGATAATATATTTTGACCTTCTGCATAACACAAGCCATAGAATTGCACCTAGTGATTTCTGCACCAGCCCATAACTTCTGCTTGAAATAGAGCATATCTTTTAGAAAGACGTCCAATCTTCAAAAATTCAAAACAGCTTGTGCCTCCGTCTGTCAAATTTGTCATTAAATTTTCACCACCAGTCCTCTAGCCTTTTGCCTCTTCTTTCACCGGTCACAAGTCATCAGAATAAAGTGGCTACTTGTCAGGATAAAACTGTGAAAAAGCACATTTAGGGGCCACTACACTGAGAGTAAAGGACAAAAAGATGATTAACAGGTTGCACCACCAGGCCACAGACAGGGTAGTTTTTCAGATGCACAATGCTCTTCACTAGAGTAATTTGAAAACAAACTGGTTGCATTAGTTTCCGAAGGCAGACAGTCAAACCAGGTCCTTTCCACCAAGGGGAAAGATGATCCCTGACATCCGATCAAAAGATAAGCTTTAGACCAGGGCATGGGAATTACTTCCAATTTTTCAACTTCTAACCACAGGCCAAAAATCAGTTTTAGACGAATATTTGAGCAAGGGCCTTCAGAACACTTTTAAACAAATATAGGAAAAAAGCAAGAGTCATTAACACAGGCAGCTCTAGCTTACACAGATAAATATGTCCTCCTATTTGCAATTTTTCATGTATTTCTTTCCAGGTAATTTCCACTGGATGAATACCTTTCATAGGCACAACTTGAACAAAGCAAAAACCTGTGCCTGACTGCTGAATGGCAAAATACCAAGTTTACACATTCTGAATAAGAGCTGCATAACTGTCCTCTCATTGAAATGATGCCAAGAGCTAAAGTATGTGCAGAATAAGGAAAAGAAAAAGGTGCTTCAGGGCTGCTACATTTTGGTTTTTTTAAGTGAAGAAAATAACAAAGCTTTAGAAATTAAGGTATTTTAAAATGTTTACATCTAATTAGCTAATTTCACAGCTCTTGGAATATTTTCATTGTATGTAAACAAAATACAAATAACTAAAAAAATAAACGTACTCTCCTCATCCACCTTTTAAATGAGTTTTCATACTCATGAAAATTAAGGATGATATATTCGGCTAGAGGTCACACAGTGCAGTCAAATATTGGCATCCTTCCTGAAAGGGCGCTGCCAGAATCCCACAGACATTGCCTGCATTAACCCTTCTACTCATCCTATTGAAGAGATTGCCAATACTGTTAAACTGCAAAGCTACCATGTAATATTGTAACCTTTGGGTGAGCTAGAGTTCACTTCATTGCCCTTCTCCAGTGCCTAAAAGAAAATCCCAACTCCCATAGAAAAGTAGCTGGAGACCCAGAGTTCGTTCTCTAAGGATTTTCAGCAAGGATTGTACTGGGTCAACTTCCCCACATTCAAATCCCCAAAGGAACTGAAGAAATGAATTTAATTAAACAACTTTATAAAATCTTATGATAAAAAAATCTAATTATACAGCATAACATGGCTATTTTATAATCCACGGACATTATTTTCACAGGTTTCAGAGTATGCATCCGATGAAGTGAGCTCGAAAGCTTGTGCGCAAATAAATTGGTTAGTCTCTAAGGTGCCACAAGTACTCCTTTTCTTATTACTTTCACAGTTATACATAAAAAGAAAGAAAGAAAAGAAATTAAAATCCGAACAGTTCAGGCCCCGCAGAAACACAGTGAGAAGAAACTGAATTCCCAAAAGCTTAGGCTGAGTTCACCTAAGTCTCAGTCAGAGTCTTTGATCACCAGGTCTATCCAGTCTGCTGAGCCTAGAACAACATCTTCCCTCCACTGGCTTGCAAGAATCTTCAGCTGGAATCCGAGCAGACTCTCTGCTGAAATCACTGTTAGCCAGTCGGCTAACTGATTAGCCAATCACGCAGTTAAGTGTATAGATTAAACAAACAAACAAACAAACCTGTTACAAGAAAATACAAAACTGAGAATAGCAACATATAAATGACTCTTTCCCCATTACTACATGTAAAGAAAAGTTGGTCAATCAGACTAGTTAGGACAACTTAACTAAAACAGTTTGGCTAAAATCAAAACAACATTCAAAACATACAATTAAAATAGAAGATAGCAATTAGCAATTTCCCCTTGCTATATTTAACATTGCCTGTGCTTCCCTGTTAGAGAGAGTTAACAATAGAGTTACCAGGAGTCCGGTTTTTGACCCAAACGCCCGGTCGAAAAGGGACCCTGGTGGCTCCGGTCAGGGGCTTAGGGCTCAGGCAGGCTCCCTGCCTGCTCTAGCTCCGCGCGGCTTCCCGAAGTGGCTGCCAGGTGCCTGTGGCCCCTAAGGGCTGTGGTGGCCAGGGACTGGGAGGCTCCACAAACTGCCCCTGCCCACAGCGCCGGGGGGGGAAGGGAGGGTGGTGCCTGCAGGCACAGAGTCAGCATGCACCATGCAGAGCTGTCTGGCCACCCATGCGCCTACAGGTCGCAGGTACCTGGTGGCTGCTTCCTCGGCGCTATGGTAATCACTGCCAGAACCCCGCACTCCAAACCCTCTCCCGCACCTCAACCCCCTGTCCCAACCCAGAGTGCCCTCCCGCACCCCAAGCCTCTCATCCCCGGCTCCACCCCAGAGCCCACACCCCCAGCCAGAGCCCTCAGCCCTCACACGACCCCAACCCCCTGCCCCAGCTCAGAGCCCCCTTCTGTACCCCAAACCCCTCACCCCCCCCTTAAAAACAATTTAAGGACATTTTTACTCCTAATTTTCTTGGGGACAGATGGGTTACCCATGAAGCTATGTGAAATATTAATAATGAACCTCCATGACTCCGTAGTTAGATTGGAATTTTGATGTATGTGAGAAACCTCAGCTCATGCATCAAACATTCAGTGCAAACAGGCAAGTTTCTCCTTCCTGGGAAGCCAGCAAAATTCCCTCTCAATAGCTAGCCTCCCCCACCTCTCAAGAGGACTGCAGTGGTGGAGGGCACTTCTGGTAGGTTCCTCTTGGAGATTGAGTTTAACAATCTCAAACCTTCAAATAAATCCGGTCAGATTGACTTGCTTCCAACCCTTGCAAACCAAACTACAGGATAGAGATCTCAAAGCATTTGTAAATAGACCTTACAGAATTTGCAGAGACCTAACTACCTCAGCCCCTTTACCATTTGCTGTACTATGGGCACTTGCATTCACATTTTAAAACACCAGGTTTTATCTTTTTCGCGAGCCTAGTCATTGATTTTGATATGAGTAACCACAAAAAATACCAAACAAACAAACAAAAAAACCCATAACCCAGAGGAATGAACACTCCACTGTATATAAAAGCAACATCAGTAATTCAAAATTCATCTTTCAATAGATTTAAAGCTTATGCGAGCAAATACTTAAAAGGTTTAAACATCAAGGAAGAAAAGGAATTGTTTAGGGTGCTGCAAGGCGTTACAGCCAGGAATCTTAAGCTATAATTATGCAAATCAACATTTAGGCTGAACAAAAATATCCAAATATACTGGTGAATAATACTTTACTAAAGGAAACCTTATGATCTGCATCATGTAAAACTCGACTGGAGAAAACAAGGGAATATATACTGTGAGGAATATACAGTCACATTGGGACAAGGATAGACAGGAATAGAAAGCATACATCTGTAATTTATGTGATGCTAAGTAGTATAATTAATAAAATGAATGAGGCAAAACCTGAGTATTATTTTGTATTATATACAGTTGTGTGGCAATGTTGGATTAACATTTTTAACAAATAAAAAAATCTGACTTCAACGGAAGCAGGAATAAACCCAAGCTATTTTTATATGAATTTTTTAAGTAGTGGGGTTTAATTCAGTCCTAATGTAAATCCATTGATTTCAATGGGCTTACATAAAATATTAATATGGCACAACATACTGGAAAAAGGAATTTGGACAGCATAATTTGTCAACCAGTGCAGTCTTCCAGAGACAGAAGATAACTCTTTTCTCGTTCAAGAATATAATGGAAGCTTTTCAAACTAACAAAATGCTGCTTGTAATATGTTACCATACTAGTTACTGTGAGAAAATGAACACTATATGGGAAAGTTCTCATTGCCTCAAACATTTACTTATTTCAATAAATTCCAAACCATACACACTGTATCAGTATCAGAACGGTCAGTGGTTTGGAATTCACTAATGACCACAAATGATTTTCTAATAATTAATTCTAAAAACAAAACCAATTTTTTATACTGAAGTAGATATAGGAAACCTAAAAGGTGTTTTGTGCATACCTTAAAAAAATTATGTAGAACAAAAACAGACCTGAAGTACAATGGGGAAGGGAAGGAAATTGTCCTCTGTGTAAATTTTTCCTTCTTATACATGTATTGAAGTACTGTATTATTTTCATCGCATTCTCATGGCACTTGTTCTCACTCCATAAGCCCAAAGAGTAATAATGAAGGAAATTACTGTACCTGCAGCTTCCTGCAATCTTTGCCCATGGTGATGATTAGGCTTTTACTAATTCTTCAGTAATTTAGCAATAGCAACATGCTGCCTGTTTCAAATGCCAAAGTACCATTTGTTTGGTTTTCCTGTCTTAAATGTTTTTAAAGAAGTGCAGTAAACACGCTCTGGCAATAATATAAAATTAGCACTCGTTACGTTTCTCCATTTTCAAGTTATGAGACAATAAATTGATTTTTGACCAGCTTCCACTGAAAAGGAGCTAGAATTACTACAGTCAAATAACCTTCATAATCAGATAAGCTTTAGAGCACTGATTACTGTACTGCACATTCAAATAAAAGCCAAAGAATAATTTATTTGATGTACTTGTTAAGCTAAAAGTGAAGAATTGACATAAAAATGAAAAGTTCTTTGATCTTTTGTAGGTGTTCAATATAATCTCTATGCTTTTTGATGAGCAACAACTATTCAGGTTTCTTAAAAAATAAATCTCTATGCAGGGTTTATTTAGCTTCAGCCATATGCTTTTATTATAAACTGCTGCTTTGAAGTGTGGGGATTTGTTTCTTTGTTTGTTTTTCTCCCCTTTGTTTAAACAAAGTATTGCATATTGATTTTGGAATGTAGAACCAAGGGTCCAGTATTTTTGTAAACTGGGGACAAAATTGACACACGTACTTTGGAAAGAACACTAAAAACACAGTTAGTAGTTTCAGTTTCTCTTTTGTTCTCATTTTAAGAGAAAAGAAAAAGGTCACAAGAAGCACTTTGGGCCTATTTTCATTGATACAAAGGTTTATGTCATGGATGTTGGTATCCAAATTATGCAGGCTTTCAGAATTGAACAGATATTAAGAGGGAATATTTCCCCTTTTCCCCATGTCACTGCAGAAAATTCCTATGGAATGTAAAAGGCCATTATAACTCTCAGCACGGGACACGCTGAACTAGTGCCCAAAATTCACATCCCTTTCTGTTCTTTTACCAAAACCACTGCTGAGGTTTTTAAAGCAGTGCAGGGGATTTAGACACACACCTTTCATCATTAGAATTAAAGGAAAATGTGTGGCTGTATCATCTATGCTAATAGGAAAATCTCAGCTAACAAACTGAAAAACATCTTAAGAAGAAGATCTGACTACCTGTTTCTTGGGGTTTTCCCACAAGATCCCTTGTCTCATCCTCTAACCCCCATCTTCTTTAGACCTCCCTTGGGTGCATTTTAGTTACATAATTCATCAAGCTACTGATGCATGTAATTTTTTAAACAAAAACTGTAGATACATGATACGTATGTGATAACAGATTCTAGATCCTCGTGGACCCAAAGCGTGTATAGTTTATTTAATCTTTAAGTACAGAAGTTTTAAAAGGACCTATGGGAATGTGCAGTAGATATGTTTCCCCACATACTATTTAGGGCTTGTATACACAGTAAGCTCATATGCCAGATGGGCGTATGATTGCTAAAGTGTTGTGCATAATTGGTCCATGTAAGCACTACGGAACCTTTATCATGCGCCAAAAGGGTCTACATGAACCAACAATGTACGACATGTTAGTGCACTTTAAAAATCACACCTCTGAAGTATGCCTTGCTGCTTTGTGTAGCCAAGCCCTTATTTATGTTACTATACTTTGAGTTCACCTTCACTGGAACCCTTGATATGAAACAATTCCATTGGCACTGAGCTATTGAAATAAAATGATTGACTCAATGGAGTGGAACGAACTTCCATTGAGACTATATATTAAGTAATATCCCTAATGCAATAACCTTAATGTAACTCATGTCTTTTACACCTCCATAAGGCTTTTCCTTCTCTTTTCTTTGTTATTGCAATTTTTAATCCTGCCCATCCCAAAAATAAACAAAGCAGCAAAAAATGGTAAACTAACATTAAGTTCACATTTAAGTCTAGAAAAGTAATGAAAGCTGAACTAAGTGCCTGATTCCCATTATAAAAGCTTTTTTTAAAAAATAAAAGATATGTGACTATAATTCCCTCAGTATCTAAATTCAAAATCCAGACTTTGTAAGTATCCCTTGTTCTTTGGTACCGCACATAGTCCGGCATATCCTTAATTTTTTTCTTTCATTTTTTGTAGTTATGTACAAGAGATCCTATGGCACCACACATATCTTTGAATTTCCGTGCTTTTCTGAACAGACTTTTACTTCAGCACTGTATTTTTCCTTGTAGATTTGTGAGAGTGACATTTTGAAATTGGCTTTTGCAAGTAACTTTTCTGATTGGTTATACAGCACACTGAAGCAAGAAGAAGAGATCAGAACATATTTCCCTTGTCCGCCCCACCTCCACACAAGCAATTTCCTCCTACCCCCCTAAATAAAGCAAATTCAGAGGGTTCTTTGACTTTGTCATGACCTTTCCTGAATGTTACTGTACATTTCAACACCTCTGTCCACTCATGCACTTCTGGCAGTATAAATATTCCAGCTATTTGGTGGCATAACAATCATTACAATTTTTATTTAGGTTTTCTTTTTAAGGGGTGAAAAGGGAGTTTTTCTGCCAGAGATCATAATGCTGGTGAGCAGCTTGTTTAATTAGATTCCTAATGTGATGTTATGCCATCTTATAGCAGCTTATTGTATTTTCTATAGGGATAATTATTTTATTTATATATTAATTATATAAATATATGTTTATGCTTTTTGCTCTCTTGGCTTTTTTAACTTTTTGGACAGCGTCGTACAATAAATGGTTCTTTCAAGTTCATGATAAAACTAAACCTGAATCTATAAGTGAACAGCAATGGCGGCTGTAAAGACTGGGCTACTTATTTCTGCATCAAACGTAAGCATCAGGAATAACTGCTTTTCATAATTAAGTTATCTTGTATGACCTTGTACACGGAGCTCATGAGGGATTTTGTGAAAAACTCTAGTCTTGAGTATGTAACAATGACTGAATTCCTCACAAATCATATACAATTTACATAAACTAGCATCTAGGTTCTCACGCAGCTTGCAATAGACCCTAGTTACCAATGCATGAAAAATGCATTCCAAAACTTGGCACCCAGGCACTGCAGCTGCCAAAACACACACCCTGTGGGAACAGAGCAGGTTGATGAGGAGGGCAAAGAAAACATTTTCAACACTGCCAGCGACAGGAAGAAGAATGAGAATTCCTTTTATCTTGTTAGAGACTTTCTTATCATATTAGTGGTTTCATTATGCTGTTTCTAGAGACCAAACCTTTTAAAATGGTGTAGAGCTCAGAATGCCCTATAAAAATTGCTGTTATAAATCAGACTCACATCATATTAGTAGCACAGGAATTACATAATGTCATGAAAACTAATCATCACAGGTACTCCCCCACCATCAAATTTTAAACATTAATTTATAACATGCCCTGCCACGCTACGTGGTTGGACAATTCTCAATTCCAAGAGCTCACTCTAGATCTGGTCTTTGGAACTGCAAAACGAACCTTCCAGAGGTGACCTCACCATGACAGCAAGACAGGGTATGTTGCATTTGCTCTTTGGTATTCTTGAATACACTAGATTATTCTTTGACTGTCCCTTATTCAGTAAGTGGTTGGTGGCCCAAATTATTGGCGATACAACAACTGTTTGACCAGAGAATATTACCATGGTACATTAATCCTCACACTAATTAAATGTGCTTGAAGGAGTTAGGTGAGAAGAAAACAGACTAGGCCCTATGCCTAAATACTGGCTCAGCATTCCTGAAACACCAGCACCCCTTTCTTCCTGGCAACATAGCTCTGAAAAACTCCTCTGCCACAGCTTAATCATCTGACACCTCTCTCCAGACTCCTCTTAAAGGGGAATTTCCATGGCAAGACGAGAGAGTTTTACCTGTGTACAATCATGTCCAAAAGACGAGAATGTCTGGACCTACTGAATTTACCACTGGATACCTGAACAGATGGAGCACCTGTTGGATTTGTTCTAGATGTACACATGCTTCTGTCTTTGAACTGTGATGATTTGGGACAGCACTATTATACTGTAAAAGTAGCCACCACCTGGGTCCAGTAATTTAGACAATCTGCTGCTGTTAATGAATTTGAACACTCTTCAACTGATATCAATTGGGTGATGCATAAAGCACTAATCAAGGACCTAGCAAGAATTTAGAAGCACACGCACACCCCTTTTAGAATGCAGTACAATAGACATATGAAGAATTCACAGTCCCAATTTTGCATAAAACAATTCCATTAAAATGTTTTTATTTATTTAGGTTTTTAAGGCCCAGCTTGACAAAGCCCTGGCTGGGATGATTTAGTTGGGGTTGGTCCATTTTGAGCAGAGCGTTGGACTAGATGACCTCCTGAGGTCTCTTCAAACCCTAATCTTCTATAATTCTATGATTCTATTAATTTTTAACTATCCTACCCTATATTATGTGCCTGCATAGTCAAATCAGAAGACAACAAAGTAAATTTTATGTGTATTTCAAACTACTCTACAAATGCATGTGTATTTGTTAAAAATCTTTGTTGTCATACACCATTTTAACAGTAATAAATATAAGGATAATAAATATCCTGATGAGTCCATCTCTGCATTATCCTTTACTACTATATCAGCATTACAGTTTGTGTTGCTTCTCCTTTATCTTCCACTGTGATTAGCACTGCTTTGATTTTTCCTGTTGTAGACTCCTTTCCTGCTTTTCATTTCTTTAAAAAGATGCTATCAATCCGCAGACTCTCCTTTCTGTACTATATGTTAACCTTACTCCAACAGATCTCTCTTTGATAGACTCTGTCACGATCAGCAACTTCTTGATACAAGGACTGTGAACATCATTCTTCCCTGCCACTTGAAACTGAAAAGGTGCCCTTACAGCTTTCCTTGTCTGAACAATTAATGTCCCATGATACTGCCAAATTATCTAAGAATTTAACTTTACATCTAAAGGTAGCAAACAAAATAATGAGTCACTTCCTGTTATTGGGTAAGTTCAGCATTTATAAAAGTGTCATGCTGCTGTGACTAAATTGCTGTCTCAGAGAAATGAAATCATAGTAAGGGTAGAAATGAAAGACTAAAAGAGTGATGTCAATAATGTCCTGAGGTCACTGATGATCGTGGTCTTTTGGAAGCTATTATTCATTGTAAAATACCATTTGGTAGGTAAGACAACGTGATGCCATAACAACGTTACATTTATATTATGCTTTGCAGCTGGAGGATTCTAAAGCAATTTACAAATTTCACAATCTTAAATATAAATTATAGATAGGGATTACTTCATGTATCATTGCACTGGCAGAAATATTTAATTATGTAGAACACCATGCAATAGTTCCAAGTTAGCCCAGGTCTAACATGCTGACATAGCTATGCTGATTAGGTATGTAAAGAGGTGTGATCCTGGACCATCATAGCTGTGCCAGCAAAAGCCCCTATGGTGGATGCAGATACACTGGCAAACTGCACTTTCGCCTATATAGCTTATTTCACTCAGGGAAGGCTGGAATATGCTACACTGGCAAAAGCTGTTTGCCATGTTGTTATAACCATGTTGGTCCCAAGATATTAGAGAGACAAGGTGGGTGAAGTAATATTTATTATTGGACCAACTTCTGTTGGTGAGAGAGACAAGTATAAGTAGTTAACACACATGGTAAGAGGTCATTCAAGGGGAAGTGACCTGTTAAAACCTCTGCAGTCACAGGGAAAAAAGGGAGGGGGAAGTTAGTGGGTTACAGACTGTTGTAATAAGCCATAACTCCAGTGTCTTTATTTGGACCATGATTTTTGGTGTCTAGCAAAGTTATGAATTTAAGGTCCTTATCTCTTTAAGGTGTTGTGTAGGTTTCCTTTGTGGATGAGGACTGATAGGTCAGATATGGAGCGATTGTTTTGTGAAAAGTGTTCGCCATGGGTGACATGGTGGTTATGTCTTTTATCATTTTTTCTGTGAGAGTTCATTTGTGAGCATAGTGATTGTCTGGTTTCAATAGTTGTTATTGGGACATTTTATGCACTGGATAAGGTACATCCCATGCTATGATAAGCATGTGTAGGACCCATGGAACTTGAAAAGTGAGTTGTGTGTGTGTAGGGGGGCATTATTCCTCACTGCTGTGGGGATATGCCAGCAGAGTCTGGTATTGCTTTGAGTTGATGAGTCCTGGTCTGTGAGGAGCTTGTTTCTGATGATGAACTTCGTGAGGATGAGGGGTTGTTTGAAGGCCAGAACAGGGGGGTTGGGAAAGATTTCTTTCAGGACTGAGTATGGGTTCCTTTCAGGAATGAGTGTGGGGTGGAAGGTGACAAATAGAATCATAGAATATCAGGGTTGGAAGGGACCTCAGGAGGTCATATAGTCCATTCAAAGTAGGACCAATCTCCAACTAAATCATCCCAGCCAGGGCTTTGTCAAGCGTGACCTTAAAAACCTCTAATGATGGAGATTCCACCACCTCCCTAGGTAACCCATTCCAGTGCTTCAGCACCCTCCTAGTGAAATAGTGTTTCCTAATATCCAACCTAAATCTCTCCCACTGCAACTTGAGACCATTACTCCTTGTTCTGTCAAAAACTCGGGGCATGCCACTGGAGGCGGGTGGGTTTCTGTATTCAAGCAGGTTGTCTCAGGGGGTGGCCCACTCCATGATGCAATCTACTTCTGTGGTGGTGTGTCCTTGTTTGGTGAAGGCAGTTTTAAGTGTGTTCAGGGAGCATATTCTGAGATATCTGAGTGCCTGGCTGAAGATAACAGATTTTTTGGTGTGTTTGGGATGGTTACTGGATCGGAGAAGGTAAGTGTGATGATCCATAGGTTTCTTGTATATAAATTGTCTGTAGGGTTCCACTATGGAAGCTGACTGTGGAATCCAGGAACCGCAAAAGGGCATTTTTGGCAGGATAGCTGCATCCACACTTTGCTGGCATAGTAGACCTGTACAGTTATATCTGCAAAGCACTCCTAGCGCACACATGGCCTTCGGACAGGCAAAATTCTGATCTGGATTTTGAATTCAATAGATAAACTACTGACCTTTAATAAGAGCAGGATCTAGCCCTAAAGACTCAATCTTGGGACCTGTTCACTTCTGATAATCTTTCATCACACAAGTAATCCCATTGATGTTTTTTATTAAAGTAAATGATGTCATTCCAACTTCAATGGGACTATTTGTGAGAGAAAATATTGCTCAGGTCAGGTAAGAGCTGCAGGATGAGGCCCTGGCAATTCATAACATACAAATTACACAAAAGATTTCTTTGATTTTTTTTTCCAATGTACAATGTGCAATTTTAACAGAAATGAGTTTGGAGAGCAAGATATTTCTAGCCACTCAGCTTTAAAGACTCCACCCAAGGACTCCAGCTCTTTACCTGAACCACTGAAGAGAATAATTTCTTCAGGGGGAAGAAAGGGGAATCTGTTATAAGAAACACCTTTATTTTGATGGCTACTTGAGATGGGGGCAGATTCATGTTACACTTCTTACACTTGATTTAGATTAGAGAGGGGAAGTATCTACATGCTTCCGAGTTCTGTATATTCTTCCATCTCTCTCAGCTTCAATCATCCAGTCTCATTGCTCAATTTGAAAGTCACCATCCATCTAGCCAAAGAAGATTTACGTGCCCTGGCTGGAGGAGTTGCTTTTCTACCAGACACTCCCTGGCCACAGATGCTGAATGAACTCTGACTATAGCACTTTCAATCCTTGCTGACCCAGGCAATGCTTGATGTTTTAGAAAATCCCAGGAACACTCTCCCTTTTGTGAGGATGCTGCACAACAACCCAAAATGAACAGGTGATACCAGCATTTACTAAGACACTGCAGAGAGACATTTGTTAATATATACCAATAGGATTTCTTAAGACATGTATAATGAAAACAACAATAGGAATTTAAGAACAAAAAATAAGAATAATTAGGGACAACAGGAAATCAGAGTGTTATTGTAAGAGCACTCTGGCATCTAATAAAGTACTGGGATATCTAACTGACCTTAATTTAAAGAGTGCAGAATTGGAACCGCAAATTACAAGTATAAAATCAAAGACCAGTGTTTGAAAATCTGGCCTTATAAAGGTTTATGTTTGGCATTAAACACTCCACAGAAACTGCATTTCAGCCTTAAGCCTCTTACTGTTTAAAACACATCTTCTACCCTGTCATGAATTGATTGCATTATTCTGACCATTTGCACTGCAAAAACATGTAGAAAGCTTCATTACTGCATTTCAATGACACTTTAGCTAGAGAGAACACTGGAGAGACAGTAGATTGCTTCAGCTTAAAGAGAAAAGATAAGTAGATTTATGTGTGTGTTTGTGTTTTTGCAACTCGGCAAAAACACAAATAGAATTATATAGCCAATCATTATAAAAAAAACCAAAACTTTCTTTTATTACACAGACCTCAATCACAATAATTCCTTTCTAACACAACGATGTTAGTGGCTCTATTTTCCCCCTCCATTAGCTTTTTAAACTTCTTGCTTTGATCGAGACTACTTTTTTCATTATTTCATTTGTATATCAAGTAAATGTAATTACCTTCCTTTTGGAGAATCAGAATGGTTTAAAAGCATGCAGTCTTTATATAATTTTAGGAGGAAAATGGTTAACATTTGTAGCCTCATGACTTGCAAATGAAAGAAAATAATAATGCTTAGCACAAGACATTAGAAGAACACATTCACTATGAATCATACTGTCCTTGAAGGTGCAGCTTAAAAAAGCAGAGAAATAGATTTGACACCACTTGGACTTGCAGCTCGGACATGCTGCATTAAACTGTTCAAAATTAATTTAATCTGAGCATGGAGAATAATAGCCTCTCAGTTCAAGGCTTCTGATAGCAGTAATTTGCACTCGAAAGTACTTCTAAAGTGAAAGAATAAATGAAGGGCGACTCTCCAAAACTGAGCGAGCAAACGTATTCACTAAATGAAAGCCTCTTGATCACTCTGTAAAAGATCATCCAAGAAAATAACAAATTCTAACTAGTTTTGTGGGTTAGGGATTTTCTCTTCAAACTGCTCAGTAGCTACCAGGAAAAAGAAAGTCCATGCTGGACTGCTGATGGGATAGTGTAAACTGTTTTCTTACAGTTTCTACATTGACCCATTTACCATTGAAACAAGCAACTATGGTTGCATACCCAGAAATCTTTAGCCCACACTTACAATAAGACCCTTCTTTTTAATCAATGGGGACCAGGTGGGAAAAGGAACATCCAGACTATTTTCTTACTAGGTGTTGTTACTTTCCCCCTCTTTTTCAGAAGAGAATGAAGAATTAACTGTTTATTGAAAACCTACCATATAGTACCAATGGGTTTCTTTCGTCAAGTATCAATGGTATACAACATGGAAGGCAGTATCTGCTTTTCATGAGAGAACAGATTTAAAAGATGAACAATACCGGTGATATAAATCTTTGAAAATAATCAGGGGTGCATAAATACAGCTATTAGAAAAATTTACCATATTATTTGTTAATGCAAATAAGGCATCAACTGACCTTTTTGGCCAACACATTATGGGTTGGGAAAAAATCTTATTCTAATCTACTTTTTTCAATTTCTATAGCTTTCAATCTCAGTCACCCATCCCCTCACCACTAAAAATCTTGTCTGTACCTGTTCATTTCACTCAACTCAAAAGATGCAGCTTGATCTTGTGGATATGGCACTGGCTTTGCCCCTGACCTGCTGTATCCCAGTGACCTTGGACTTTAACCTCTTTGCACCTGTTTCCCTTCATGCTCTTTGTCTGTCTTGTCTATTTGGATTGTAATCACTTCAGGGCATAGAATGTCTCTATATGGTTTGACAAAACACCCAGCACAAAGGGCTCCTACTTTCATACATATGATTCATGAGGCCTATCAATGTTAACCCACCAAGTAATGTCCATTTTATATACAGTAACATAAGGGATAATTGAATGGTGAGACCAGTGTCTTTAAATCTAACAATAGTTTAATAATGTAATATAGACATTCCCCTCACACAAAGTACCTCGTTCCCTTGGAGATGGCTACATGAAATAATCACATCCAAGAATTTCTCTTTCGCTTTCCATTTTCCCACTTTTTCTCTAACCCCACCATCTGCAACTGAACTAATGGAGGAGAGGAAATCCATTTCAGTACAGATGGAAATACAAATAACATTGGAGGGGGAGAGAGAAAGATGCAAATAAATGCAGCTTTTACAGATATATAATATCACACATCGATGAAGACAATGACAAGGTGCCTGCCTCTAGGAGCCCACCTAAATTATATAGAGGCAATGTAGAGCAGACTAAGAGATACGTAAACTGAAAGACCAAATTTCACATAGTGCAAGGTTTCTTTTACCTTAAAGAGTATGTTGTGCGTTTCTGGCCTTTGCTGTAGTACCTGTAGCTTAAAGGGAATGTAACAGCCACCTGGGGTATTCCTTGAGTGCAACAGAAGAGTAGAGCTGCCTCCAATTACAAACTATTGAGTGAGAATGTGGCCAGGGATGCGGGGGGTAGGGGGGGAGGGAAGGGGGAAAGAGTAAGGAACCCAGAGATAGCCACACACAAGGTGTCATGATTTAGAGCTGAGGACCATATCAGGCCCTGGAACAGACAGTAATAAGGAGGCACAAGGATGGTTTAAAGCCACTATTACCCTTACTTCTCCTGGACTGTGCCTTTTTTGGCATGCCTCCTGCCAGGAACAACACAGGACCTGGTCTATATATATATATATTTCCCCCCTTAAATCCAGAACTGCTCATAGGCTGGAATTCGATTTATGCATCTGTCTCTCACTACTTAATTTAGCTGTGTTCCTTAGGCAGACACTATGGCTTCCTCTATGTCTACACAGTACTGAGCAAACTATAAGCACTCAAATAATAATTAATGATAACCTTTCTGGGGGAAGGAGAAAGGACAAGAGGTTTCAGTACAGTCTATTGACTGAATGAAAGAATAACTACATTCAATGAATAATAAAATCATGAAAAACCTAATTTTGGAGTGTCTCTCACTTTTTTTCATCCATGTAAATCCTAGAGCTTTTATGTATAAAATGTAGGGACCTTTTTTTTTTTTTTCTGATTAGAGCTGTAATGAGTAAAACAATGCCACAGAGAAAGATACAAATAATAAGTTTTATAAAGCAGCACCAGGGTAAATAATATATTAGCATTCCAGTTTCATTTCCAATCCCATAGTTGTATTACTTTTGCAAATTTACAACAAAGAAAACCAAAAGGTCTTTTAAAATTCTCAGGTACCACTTAGTTTCTTCTGAATAATTTACCTGCCAGTAGCTGTTTGTGCTATAATAATTCAGAGAAAACTGGTTATGCCAAAAGTAAAACAAAAAAGAAAAAACAAAAAACCCGCCTCTACAATATATTAAAGTTCAAGTAAATTGAAAGCCTTCAGGATAGTAAACTATATACACAGCTGGTGCTGAACAGCATTGCCAATTATAGAGAAAAGGTGGGTGAGGTAATATCTTTTATTGGACTAACTTCTGTTGGTTAGATAGACAAGCTTTCGAGTGTACACAAAGTTCTTCAAAAAATATTACCTCACCCACCTTGTCTCTCTAATATCTTGGGAACAATATGGCTATAACAACACTGCATATTGCCAATTATAGGCACTTATAATACTGTAATAGCTTAAAAGTTATGGTTGTGGTACCTCCTACAGGGTCAAAACTGGAAAGTAGCCCCTGAAACCCCTTTTGTTTCTAAGGGTATGTCTACACTGTGGCTGGTCCATGCCAGACAACTCAGGCTCCTAGGGCCTGGGCTGTGGGGCTGTTGCATTGCCATGTAGACATGTGGGCTCAGGCTGGAGCTTGGGCTCTAGAACCGTATGGGGTGGGAAGATCCCAGAGTCCGGGCTCCAGCCCAAGTCCAGACGTCTACACAGCAATGGAAGAGCCCACAGCCCGAGCCCTGTGAGCCCGAGTTAGCTGGCATGGACCAGCTGCAGGTTTCTCTTTGCTCTATAGACATATTCTAAGAAAGCTATTTAAATAACAGAATGTCATCTGTTAAGAATGTTAATTTAAGTCATGGAGGGTTTCTACTTGTTACAGTCAGGAAACCATTTACAGGCTATCTTTATATACCTAACTTGTGATGCTCTGTGAGTGACAAGCCTGTTATGCTTCTAAAAAGAACAAAACATCTTAGGTTTTAAAGAATGGCCTTTAAAACAAGGAAAATGTAATATGTAGTTTATTGGAAGGCTCTGTAGAGGTTGCATTTAACATATTTAATTCCAAGTATGCTACTTTTCAATACTTTATCAGATGAGTTAGCATGGCTATAGCTGCGTGAGTAATGTTTAAGCAAAGTACTTTGCAGGAGATACAATCAATAAATGGAAAGAAAAGGAGATTTTTTTTCTAGAGTTTAGTTCGTTAAAAAGATTGACAAAATGGACTGAAGACTGTTTCTGAATTATGATTCTCTTAATTTGGGTTATTCTGGTCTTTTTCTAAATCCAAGGATAGTTGTATGCATTCTACCCTTTGTAAAAAATATTCAGTTACACACTTGTGCTTCAAAACACCTTTTATAAATAGAATTTACTTAGATTTTAGCTAGTAGCTAGATTCATGTTTAGTTCAAGGTTAGGGCATTATAGGTGTCTCAAGAGTAAAATACTGAAGTAATAAAGGTAATAAGATGGCTTAATGGTGGAAAAAATTACCATTTCAAGCCATCCCTAACTCCATTTTGATTTTGACTTGGCTATGTTTGAAATATTGCTAGGGGAATGCCTACACAGCTTCAAAGTGCAGACTACAGGAGGTCTGAATTGCAGCAGACACTAAAGTGTTGCACTGTAACTGCCCTATGTACTCCCTGATAAGAACAAATGAAAAGATACCTACTCGTATTAACGTAGTCCTGTTTGAAACAGAACTAAGTTAACGTGAACTAGTGTTTTAGTTCGTGCTAGCAGGATCTATTCAGGGAAGTTACAGTGCAACACTTTAGTGCGCATTGCGACTCACACCTCTATCGTCCATATTGCAAGGCCATGTAAAGAGAAAAAATGTACTTAATTTGGAAACATTTTGCAGTTTACCTTGATTTTATACATTTATGGATTTGAGAAGTAGAATAAGACTTATCCACCACTAATACTAGGCATGACACCTTAATTTTGTTAGACTATGAAATCTGATGACCCTAGTACATTTGGAAACTAAAACATGTAACATTATTGTGAAGGATTAAATGGTGTAAAATGGTTTATTCTAAACATATCTTTGAAATAAAAAGTTAAATTCGTGCAATTAACCCCTTCAGTGACCTATGACTCTATCCAGCCAAGTGGCCCTCTTACAGCTCTGTACCACTATTTCTCATTCCATTCAGATTAACAAAACAACCAGGTCCTCAGGGTTCATATGAGGTTTGAGTAGTTAAATGGTTAATAAATAATGCTGGCTAGTAACAGAGGTGCGAATCATAGAACTGGAAGGGACCTTGAGAGGTCACCTAGTCCAGACCCCTGCACTCGGAGCAGGACTAATTATCTAGACCATTCCTGACAGGTGTTTGTCTAACCTGCTCTTAAAAATCTCCAATGATGGAGATTCTACAACCTCCCCGGGCAATTTATTCCAGTGCTTAGCCACCCTGAGAGTTAGGAAGTTTTTTCTAATGTCCAACCTAAACCTCCCTTGCTGCAATGTAAGCCCATTGCTTCTTGTCCTATCCTCAGAGGCTAAGAAAAACAATTTTTCTCCCTCCTCCTCCTAACAACCTTTTACATACTTGAAAACTGTTATGTCCCCTCTCAGTCTTCTCTTTTCCAGACGAAACAAACCCAATTTTTTCAATCTTCCCTCATAGGTCATGTTTTCTAGACCTTTAATCATTTTTGTTGCTCTTCTCTGGACTGTCTCCAATTTGTCCATATCGTTCATGAAATGTGGCACACAGAACTGGACACAATACTCCAGTTGAGGTCTAATCAGAGTGGAGTAGACCGGAAGAATTATTTCTCATGTCTTGCTTACAACACTCCTGCTAATACATCCCAGAATGGCGTTCGCTTTTTTTGCAACAGTGTTACACCGTTGATTTATATTTTGCTTGTGATCCACTATGACCCCCAGATCCCTTTCTGCAGTACTTCTTTCTAGGCAGTCATTTCCCATTTTGTATGTGTGCAACTGATTGTTCCTTCCTAACTGGAGTACTTTGCATTTGTCCTTATTGAATTTCATCCTATTTACTTCAGACCATTTCTCCAGTTTGTCCAGATCATTTTGAATTTTAATCCTATCCTCCAAAGCACTTGCAACCCCTCCCAGCTTGGTATCACCCTCAGACTTTGTAAGTGTACTCTCTCTATGCCATTATCTACATCACTGATGTAGATATTGAACAGAACTGGACCCAGAACTGACCCCTGCGGGAGCCCACTCATTAAGCCTCTCCTAAATCAACACCTATGGAAAAAAAGCTTAAAAAGTTGGACCTATTTGGATGTAAAAATCGACTTGTCAGCCAGCATCCAGACCAACTCAATTCAAGTGACGTTAAAGCTCTTCATCATATTGGGCCTCAAAATCAGAGAAAAATCGACAGTTACATTTCCTACCCAGACTGGTTTCTGGGGCAGCAGGCAGCACTTTGTGGCCTACAGAGGAGAAAGTGTCCGGCAGCAGTGTGCAGCCACACAGCCTTAACCTGCCCCCGAAGGGAATTCTGTGGGAGGTGGACAGCTGGCTGCTGTAACCCATACTAAGTGCCAGCCTGCCTCCAGATTGGAAGGGAGACTGAAACATGACATAAGATCACATCAGCCCTACCCTCAGTTGTGTTTCTGAGGATGAAGTCCACGGAATATGGCTGTGGTTATTACTGAAGCTTACTTAGTTTATATGTATAGTTTACGTTAGTTTTAATTTTTGTTTATCTATATAGATACCGCTTTTGTCCTGTGTGGTCAACCAAAATTTTGGTCATGTGGCTTGTTTCCATTAGGAGGAGAAATTGATGATGGAGTCAGGTATTCCATTGATGCAATCCTCTTTGTTTCTAAAGAATGCACATAAAGTTCTGTTTCCCTGAACACCGTAGGAAATAGTTACTTTGCTCACAGTTCTAGCCTCTTTTCCCAAAACCATTTGTTATTTCTCAGGGTCATGCTACAAGTCTTTCTCTGGCTTTCCCCTTGGCTTTCTGTATGTCTTTCTATGGTATTTCTCCCTCACGCGCATATAGACATCCAGTTGCAATCCAATCAATCCCCACCCCGTCTTTGTTATCAGACTTCTAGGAAATCCCTTGGGCCACATGGCTCAACTCCTACTCCAACTTTGTATGTGGCCTGTGTTTTGGGCAGAGGCTCCTATTGTTTCTGTTATGTATTTCAAAGAGGAACTCGGTTGCTTTTTGTATTTATCCTAAATGAAGGGTGGCTGTTACACCATCATCTTCAGTGATGTTTTGCCCAGCTCCCAGCATTAAAAACAAACAAACAAAAGTGTGTGTCTGTGTGTATATATACAGACACACGCCTTCAGACACAGGATAATTTGAGGCTGTTTTACTCTGTTGTGTAATAGAAAACAAATGAGACATAATTGCCCATTTTAGAACAACTCTCTGTTTCTATACTGCATCTAGCATGGTTGTTTTTTCCAGGCATTACTCAAAAAGAACATCATGTTCAATTGATTGTTCTTTTACAAAATAAAGGAAAGCGACAGGAAGATCAGAGATTCGAAACCGTCTAATTGAACCATTTATCCTGACATTATACAAGCACGTGCTTGTAAGCCATTTATTGTGATACATCACATGCAGCTGTATCAGTTTTACTAGGTGAAAAGTGAACATAGAGCTTGCCTTAATTGCTTTTAAGATTTTTCAATCTTGTGAGGGGGAAATGTTTTATAAGTTACTTTAAAAAAAATTACCTGAATTTACAGGCAGATATAGAATAGGCTTTCTCTTTAGAACTAGCTGACCATTAACTGTCTTGGGTTAGGAACAAACTTTTTTTTTTTTTTTTAAATGGGAAAGTTAATAAATGTCTACTACTAGAGCTGGTCAGGAACTACAATTTCTGTTACAAATTGGAAAAGAAAACTGAAAAAGCCCTCTATATTTCCTGAGAAACATGTTTTTTCAAAATGTCATTTCAGATCTATCGAAGTTTTGTTTTGATAACATTAAAATGTTTTTTGTTTTGAGTTTGATTTAAATTTTATTTCTTTAATTTAATTTTTATCTTTTATTGCACTTATACTTAAAATGTTATGCATTTAATTTTATTTTAAAATTTATATTATATTTATAATTTTTAAAAAGTCATTTGAAAACACAAAATAGAATAATTCCTTTTCAACCTTATGAAAATGTTTCAATTTGATTTTTTTCCAAATGAAATTCAATTGAAATTGACACAGTTGCATGACACATTTCAATTTTAATTATTTTAACTGTATGATGAATTTTAATTATAAGCAATCCAGTCATGCTCCAGTCAGGCAGTTTACATCATCACAAGTGTTCAAAGCTCAGTTTGATTTATAATTGTTTATCACATTTAAATTTGAGGAATAGTGTCTCATATGAGTTAAATATTTTTGACAATACAGTCATATGCAGAATACCAGATTTATTTCTGATATGTATAATTCAAATGTTTAATCTGGAGCAATTAAAAAAACACCATTATTGCCTTTCAGTAGATTGTCCACATTGTTGACTATTATTTTTCCTTTTGCCTTGTGCAGAATGGAGGGGAGCAGGGAAGCACAAAAAGGAGTAGGAATGCCTAAATAATGGCTGAAGAGTAGATTGGAGTCTTATACAGTCCCAACAAGCCCATCAAAGCCCCTCAATGCAAGCACCGGCTGACGGGAGCTTCATGGGTTTGGGTCAAGTGTCTGGTTTGAGGAGTTGCGCATACTCTCCTTCCCCAGGAGTCCATGACTTTTTTTAAGCAAACTCCTTGGAAATGACCTCATGCCAGCAGAATGACTGCCAGAGAAGCATTAACTTCTTCTCTGGTTTGTAACACTGCTTGGTAGAGATAGAGCATGGGTTGTAGGGTGTGTAGGACCCAGACCTGTCAAGGAGACTGGTGTCATTATACCACCCGAGTGAACCATGCTTCTGAGGAGGAAGGGAGGAAGTTATTTCTGTGTTCCACAGGGTAGAGACTGAAATTCTCAAGGGATTCTACTACTAAAGCACAGTGTGGCTATAAATATATCTTATTATGCCACCATTTTCATGGCTGACAGAGGACAGATTTCTTAACAGCCAGTGAGGACAAATTACAAAGACAGAAATAATTGAAGATATTGTAAAATTCAGCTATCAAGCATAATTCTATTATTCTTCAACTTGGCAAAATTAATCTGTCTATTTACTGGAAGCCAATAGACCATTTCCCATAGTATGTTTATGCTAGTGGAGACCTTATTATTTAAATCATAAGGTTCCCACAGCTCTGTGACACCTCCAGGCTCATTTCTGTGCCATGTTTAGATGCAATCGGTAGCCAAGAATCAAAGAGTTTGCATCATTATGGATAAAAGACTACCACTGTATTCCATCTCCCAGAACTTCTACAGTTGGTCTGAGACCATGGTAGCAAGAATAGTATATAAAGCTATCTAGATGGCTATATTAGATGTATTAGATTTGAGGTATGGGGGAAGTGAGGGAGCCTCTATTAGGTTCTCCATCTGAGGAACACCATCGCTGCCATGAGAGAGAACACATACATCTTATTTTTTGTGTATGGTAATACTTGGAGAGAGATGCAGAAAGTATATAAAATAGACAGACAGACAGATGGACTAGATATAGCATTTTTGAGTGAGCCTGCAAGAAAATGTTGTGTTGTGCCCTCCCACCGAAAGCACCTGTATCTGTGCCCTGTGATGACACTGCTATTCAGTGTGCTATGCCAGCCCAAGGATTGTGGGGAGGAACAACAAAATCATTTTGGGGAGGAGGGGAACTCCCAAAGTATTGGACTATTTAAAATACTAAAATAAGAGGTAGGGGAAATATTTAGCTCACTGTCTGTCTCCTGCTAAAAGTAGAGCATAGCCCAGCTGCTCATACAATACGTCTCCTAAGCCAATTTGAAGCATAATTGGAGAAAGCAAAAATGTCAGCGATAAGGAATGTTAATGAAAACACTAGTAATATATCTTTGAGACACAAACCAGCTAATAAGCAGATGGTGTGAGAATAAGTCTGATAAAGAAAAGAACCAGAAAACAACCCCATAATCATGTAAAGCTAGGCTTCTGTCTTTTTTCTATGCGTATCTCTCCTTTCCCTATGTTTATGGGTAGAAAGAATTTGAACTATGTGTAATCTGTACTCCCCGTTTGGGGAAAGATTTCCTTATACGGATGGGCCTCCATGTTCATACCTCAGGACTCAAGCCAACAGGGGTTGACCGGTTTGAACTGGAAGAGATATCACAAAGTATGTTGAAGCAAGCTAAAAAGCTCTACCTTGTTCCTTGTTCTGGGCTTCGCCATTTTTTTCTGTGTAGGAATTGGTGAGCCCTTCAGCTGTCGTACTTGCTAGCATTAAAGTGCCTCATTTTATCTAAGAGTCCTGACTCTGTGTTTGTTTGGCTAATACAGAAGTCCAGGGAAGGCTACCCTCCCAACCCTAGATGGGAGGGAAACCCTTTTTCCCTAACAAGTTGGGAAGGCTGGTACCCAGTTCACAACCGCTGCCTAATGATTGACAATGCAAGGGACTTGTGGCATGTTTTATGGCAGTAGATACAGGGGACGTACTGCTGGCTAGCGACCAGACGCCACAGTGTAATGATGTAAAGATTATAGAAAGGAAGCTAAAGGAAAAGCAGAAGCAATTATTGCAAAGCAGAAATACTGCAGGAAAGTGGGAATATACAGATGAGATGAAAAAATGGCAGTCAAGCAAAAGGAGGAGGAAGGGAAAACCAAAATATTTTGTTTCCGAACAATTAATTAAAAAACTAATTTAGGATCTGTTATTAACCATATCTAAAGTCCATTGGACATGGATCACAAACTCATTACTATTACTATTGTGCTCATTACTGCTTTATGAACTCCATTATTTTAAGTCACACTAACTCTGATCACACACCTACCTGTAATTAACAACTCCCTCATGCTTCATCTTCTCAACGTTTCACATCACCTTGGAAATGCTGCCAGACTGAAATATTAGATGTCCCTATCAGTACAGATTTCAGGGTGCATATAAGATTTTTTTAAAAGCTTAAAACCCCCTTCCACTTTTTAAAATGGTATTTTTAAAACCTGCCTTTATTTTACATTTGTCCAAGTCTTGCTAAGTTTTAACCATGTATTGTTTTTAATTGTGCAACATGCCAGGAATATCCTGTTAATCTTCCTAGGGACATATGCCACCAGTCTGGTGCAAACATGTGAACTTTATTTTGAGAAGCGAAATCTCTCTCGGGTCTCTTAGCACAATTGAAAATTGCTGATGGAGTATTCAGCTCTGGAACTGCCCTCTTGGAGTGATTAGCATCCAGAGAGCTCAGGGGAATGCAGCATAACTAAATACCTGTCCTGAGACTCTCCCAAGTGACCAAACAAACACTGAGCCCCTGTCAGGACGTTCGACAGGGCACTTGCACTAGTACAGACTTTTGAAGATTTTGGCCTTCCCACTTCTGACATCTCAGAAGCAAATGATCTTGAATGCTTGTGGATCACTGTTCTAATAAAGCAAGAGATGGGGTACTAGTTGGTGTCTGCTGCAGACCACCAAATCATGACTGATTCCATGAGCACCTTCCTATAATGTGTAGGGAAAAAATCCTGCATTATGGGGACTTCAATCTCAATGACATATGCTGGAGGTCTCATGCTGCTATTATTAACTAACGTGTTTGGAATTGCTAACAATCAAAGATGAAAATTTCCTAACTCAAACACATGGAAATTCTCTATTACACCTCATCTTGAGAGACAGAAGGGAATTGATCACTGAATTAATAATTAAATACAAGTAAACATGACCAGAGGAGTGTGAATAAATAAAAAAAAATGTTTTGGGGTGAACTAAAAGATTTTGTTTCAATTTTAGGATTTTACTTTTTTTTAAATTGCAATACAACTGAAGGGCATTTCTCAATGAACCATCATTTTAGAATGGAAAATCAAAATAATTCATTTCTGAGGAACAAATATTTGATAATTGAGGGCTTTTCAATCTAGTAAAAATGGTATAAACATGATCCAATGGCTCGAATTTTAAAAAAAATACACTCTAGTTCAAACAGGAATTAAATGCTGGAAATTTTAAAATCAAGGCTGGATGTTTTTCTAAATTATATATTTTATTTCAAACAGGAATTATGGCTTGTGTTAGGGCTTGTCTACATGGGACAATTTTGTATGGCATGCTAGTGTGTGAATCTACAGCATGCTGGCTGGGCACACAGTGACGTCCCATGTGGACACTTCCATAGTGCTCTAAAATACTTTACAAGTAGTAATAGCCAAAGTGCACTCTGGGACTTTTAGTTCACGTTAGTAAGCTAGTGCTCTGTAGATTCATGCCCTGACTTACCACACAGTAACATCTCATATAGACAAGCCCTTATACAGGTCAGACTAGATGATCGCAATGGCCCCTATGCCTTTAAGGCCCTTCATTTTCAGGTTTTATTTTATTTAAATTTTCCTGGGAATTTATCGGTGTTTATTACTGCAACAAGGAACATCAGTGGAAAAAACTATTAATTTTTCTGGGTAAATATCAGGGCTTATTTTGGTGGGCGGAAGGACACGAGAAAAAAGTATTCAGTAGATTAATGCTCTGAGAAATAGAATTCAATGTAGTTTGCTGAAGAACTAAAATGGAAGTCGAAACACAATGCCACAATATGTCTTTAATCCCCCCAAAAAACTTTTCATTTGAATAAACAGATTACTGTTGTAGACTTAGAACTATTAGCCTATAAATATTTATATGTAATAATTGGGTCACACCAATTGCAGCACATACAATCAACTTCATCCTTTTCTCCTGGTTTTTTTTTTTATTTTGAACACTTCCTTGTGTTCTGAAACGTATTCTGATACAGATTTTCGTTTTCCTCCCATTTTACTGTGTCAGATCTTTAAACCTGCTAACAGCTTGTAATGTGTATGTTGTGGGCAGGAGATTCATCGATATGTTCAGATGCGCATGCACTTCAGAGCTTGCGTGTGTGCCTGTTCGCTTATTTTGTGTATTTTCTAGACTAATACATAGCCTTACTTTAACAGGCAGCTTTGCATATACACACAGACTAATGTATTATTGTAATACATACATCTCCTGCAATGTACTGTATTTTCCTAATAAAATAAGTTATTTTTATATATTTGAATGATACAAAAGTGTGGTGAAAATCGGGAAAAAATGAATAATACTTTTGTGTAAAACCCAGGATTTTTTTGGTAAAAATTGGTTTAAACTGAAAATGAAGGGGCTTACGTCTGAATCTATGAAACATTCCCTTAAATGACGTTTGGCCACATTAAAAAACAATCACCCATTATGGTATCATTTGTTTATACTCTATACTCAGGAATGGCCCAAGACTGGAAGAATAGAAATGTTATATGCTGTGCACTCATCACACTTGCCAAAGTAATCTAAATGCAGATACACATTTAAAAAAAAGATGTTAATAATAAAGTGTCTGGGTCTCAATTCACATCAGCAAACCCAAAATATCCTCATAACTTTATAGGAATTCACTCATAAGTAAGTTTAAATAGTATGCCAAAGATATCAGACATCGAGTCAATTGCTTTCTTAGTTCATATGGCAGTATGTTGAAATTATTGTCTGTCTAAAGAACTTCAGGATACGATACTTGGGTCTAGATCACATGCTACTTGGTTGATGTTCCCGTAGCATATTAATTAGAGTATGATGGTTTTTCAAACCATTAAAGAGCTGACTGTGTTGTTGTACTCTGTCTTGGTTGACAGATCTAATTGTAAAATTGCACAGTATTTATTTTTATTTATATAATTGACTCTCTCAGAACATACCATATAATTATCTGTTCATACCCTAGTCAGGATGGGAACGCATTGTCCTTGTACTATAGATAGGTCATTCATTGCAAGTATACTCATAGTGTCACAATACTGTTGAATAGTTTCTACAGAGGGATATGTCTGATAAGAAACATGATGAACATGAGAAACATGATTCTCTTTATAAATCTGAATATAGCAGTGCTGTCTTCCATGTACACTTTCAGCCTGCTTCTACGCTGCTCTTCCCAGATATGTTGGGCAGTGTCACTCCCTCAAAATGTCTGCCAGAGGTACAGAGGTATTTCAGTATTGATCGAAGTACATAGTAGATACATAGCCACAAAGTCTGTAACTGGAATCTCCTAACTTTTAGCTAGAATATAGCCTGGAAGCACAGAGAGCACTCTCCTGTATTCTTCTCTCACCAGAGGGCAACTTACCCCACCTTTCCCATGCCATACCATCTACGTCAGAGGAAGAGGGAAGCAGGTGGTGTAAACTGCCTATGAAGGCTTTACGCCAGCCAAGGATTTCTCAGGCGTCAGACAGACAATTTTAAGTCCATTTTGCGCCTTTGGAGATTTAGGTACGGTGGGGGACCTAGCCCAGAGTCTCCAGTAACTAGCATGGATTTCCCCTCCACACTGTTGGATTCCCCATTCCTTTTCTTGAGGGAGACTCTGGGAGTCACATTCGTGTCAAGGGAAGTAGTGAGGACTGGAAGGCAGCTGGCAGTGCAGAGGTGAGGTGGCCTACACACAGATGTTCCTTGCCTCTGGCAGATTTAGTGGCATTTTAAACTGTTGATACTCAGAGCTTTTTTGGGGAGATGGAGTGGGGGTGAATCTGACCCCAGAATACAGAAGAAACTACTAGTTGAATATTGTGGAGTTTCTACTTCCAGGGAAGGGAATTAAACTACAAAGGGGAGCATGCCCCTCTTAAATCATCTCAATGTTATTCAGCATTATTAGTATGGCCTAGTGAATAGAACACTAGACTGGGACTCAGGAGATCAGGGCTCTATTTCTGACTTAGCCACTAGCTTGATGAGTGACATTGGGCATGTCTCTTTACCCCTCTGTGCCTCAGTTTCACCATCTGTAAAATAGGATAATGATGCCTACTTTCTCCACAAAGCACTTTGAAAATCAACTATATAATAACTAGTCAGCTATTATCACAATTACAGATTTTAAAACTGTTCCTCAGCTGATGTTCTTTTTTATTTACTTCCGTAATTCTGTTACTTTTGTTTTAGAGGAAAATAAGATTGGATGTTATTATTTTTTGCAAATACAGTATATCTAAACTATTTACATAGAGTCTAAACTATTTACACAGAGACTCAGCAGAACAGGGATTTAAACTTTTCTCCTTTGTTCTCTAACCCAATTTGAAAAGATTGAAAGGTCTTGAGTTGCCAGTTAATATTCCCCTACTCTATATGCTGATGATTTCATGTGCACAAAACTGGATCCAAAATTTCAATTTCCCTCCTTCAACCATATTCTTAGTAATCTGATTATAAAATAGTAAAATAATTTGAATAATGCACAAAGTGTATGGGAAGGCTGTACACATGAGAAAATTCAATGTGCCTAAAAATTTTCACCCTAACTTTCAGTAAATCAGACATTTAAGAAACTCTATCGGCTAAGTTGCTGCTCGGTATTCATGAAGAAATCCCAATATCTAAAGTGCAGCCTGAGTTATAAATTACAATTTAGTTTACAATCCTAAACCTGGGAACAAAATGCTCAGATATTTATCACCTCATATTAAAGTTATGCTGGAGTTGCTCTTTGTGCCATCTCCACATCCAGTCAGAACTCAGGCAATGTTTTCTTTTTTAGCATTCTGGTGATTATCTTTGGTATTGGGTGTGTTGACTGGATACCTATCTTAGAGCCATTCATTACTCTTCACTTTGAAATGTCTAGATTTTAAACTTATTATTTGTCTTCTGAAAAGTAATATTTCTTTATGAGATTTGGGATGTTTCTAAACTACATTTTGGTCCGTTTACACTTGAAAGCAGGAGATGCTCATAATTATTACTCACTTTGCCAGGTCATCTGCAATATCATATAAATTATGGCAATTTAATTCCAGTGACACTGGCCTTCTCCTTGTTAAGAAATGCCACCTGTAAGATCAAAGCTTCAGACATATGTTGGGTTTCAAAACAAAAAGAATTATACTAACTCCAAGACCATGACTTTGCAAACACTTACACTTATCTTAAAACACAAGAGTAACACCAATGAAATCAGGGAGACTACTCACACATTTAAAGTTAAGCACATGTATATATGTTTGTAGAACCAGGGCCTACTTGTAAATAAACTTCAAGTACTATTATATTTCTGCCATCCTTTTTAGTAGCGTCTACAGTTAATCTTTCACTCTGTGGTAAGGAGCTCAAATTGAAACTGCCTAATTTGTAAATGTATCCTCTTCACTCCCACAGATAGGTAACACTAATTTTTTTATTATTTACTGTATTGTCACCATTAACCAAGTCATACTTCATTTGAGTATGCAATAAATATATCTTATCGCAGTATAATTACGTCTCTACTGCGTCTGTGAAAATTCTTATTTTATAGATTTGAAAAAAGACGACCTTTTATTGTAAAATGTGGGGTTGGGGAATCCCTGGCTACTTGGTAGGAAACTGTCTCAAATACAAGGCTGATACCTTTATTCATGTTGGGTAGCACTTGACTCCACATCTAGTTCCATTGACTTGAATGGGACCATTTGGTGAGTGAGAGATTACTCAGTGGGTGAAATCTTGGGTGCACTAAAGTCGAGAGCAAGAGCTCTCAAAGGATTTCACCCAAAGTGAGACAAGATATTAGAATGTGGTCCAAAGGGAATGTCTTTCTTGTCTGAAACGCATCTGAAAACAGAATAAAAGGTAAACTACAGCGGCAATTATTCAGTACCAGGCTGGTGGTGTGCCTTTTTTTTGGGGGCGGGGGGAGGGAAGGGGGAAGAGGGAGGGTTTTCTATTCACTCACAACTGTTAGCAGTAGAAGAAGGATTATAATGGAAAATATTCAAATATTCACCAAGCTTTTCTTAAAAAAAACAAACAAACAAAGTGGAAAGAAAATATAAAAGTTGCCTTTGGAGTATTTGTGGAAATCTAATTTTAAATTCATACATATAATTATTTGTACTGCAAGTGGTTTTGCACTCATCCAGTCAGGAAACAGAAATCATACTTTGGGACTTATCTGCTTAATAACACTTAAATAGCACTGCTTGAATTTTGAATATTCAGGGTCAATTCATATTAGAAAACTTAAAAAAAGCTAGTTGTCAAATACATTTGAAAAATAAATAAATTTCAGGAAATTCCAAACAGAGAAGATGCTAAAGGCACTGAATGAATTATATGTTATAAATTATTTTTTCAGCTCTGGTCAGAAGTCTGAGGGCTACGCTACCACAGCGGAGACCATGGCTTTTCCTGCTGCGGTACCAAGTTATTGTTTTTTTGTTTTTGATCTAGTTCTATTGATGTATCCACTGTTATTTATGTTATTACCAGAAAAACATTTCTAACATAACAAGCTGCTACATCAATGGCTAGCAAATGCCTGCCTAAGAAAAGCAGTTCCAGGACCAAAACAAATCATTATGTTTCCCTCATCTGCTCTGTCAAGGGCTGGCCAAGAATAAAACAAACAGAATGGAGGAGCACTTACAGTACTGGCCCCTTTTTCAAATCCCTTCCACAACCTTTCCTTCTGTAAAGTACCTCTGCTGTTCTACAGAACCCAAAGCAACAGAGAAAATGCACACAAGAGAGTAAAAAGGCATCAAAGAGGAGGAGGAGGAGAAAAACCCCCAAAATCAGCACAACACAAGTTAGCTTTATTAGATAAAATTGTCTAAGGGGTATTTGCCACACAATCTCCAGCACAGCTTGCTGCCTATAGAATTTTTGTGCAAACCTCCAGAGCAGAATATGGCTACTGGTTGATTTGATCTAGTAAAAATAACTTTTGCATTCCACTTTGACACCAAATCAGTACTTCTTATGACCTACTGTAAGAGCCTTTGAAGCAAGTTACATAATCATTTAAACAAAAAAAACAGGATAAAGTAATTTGAAGAAAACAGAGCACAGTTTTCCAAATTATTTCTCCCTATATTCTACTATACACCCTCTTTACCATCCCCAAAAAACTGTAATAATCACCAGTCAATCCACACCATAAAGCATTGTTTGGGAAAACAAAATACCCATGGAAAACATACTCAAATTCTATTCTACCTGCTTATGAAAATGTTTTCAAGAACAAAATGAAGCACGTTTTTATTTCCAGAACAGCGGGTACCTTCTTGATCTGTTTTATGGTAATTCGGTCTATATAGTGCTAGAGCAGTTATGGGGCTTCACCTTGACTCTAGAATGGACATACTATGTTTTCAACTGCATCTATACAATTATCCCCCAAACTGGCCAAGATGATTTAGCATTCAGACAGCAACACTGTATAAAGTCCTGACCATATTTTAAAATAAGATTAGGATGTAAACATGTTTTGGAGCATAATGGAGAATGTAGGTATCATAAATATAAAGGTAAGGGTAACCACCTTTAAATCCCTCCTGGCCAGAGGAAAAACCCTTTCACCTGTAAATGGTTAAGAAGCTATGATAACCTCGCTGGCACCTGACCAAAATGACCAATGAGGAGACGAGATACTTTTAAAGCTGGAGGGGGGGAACAAAGGGTCTGTCTGTCTGATGCTTTTGCCGGGAACAGATCAGGAATGCAGCTCAGAACTCCTGTAAAAAGTTAGTAAGTAATCTAGCTAGAAAGGCGTTAGATTTCCTTTTGTTTAATGGCTGGTAAAATAGGCTGTGCTGAATGGAATGTATATTGCTGTTTGTGTGTCTTTTTGTAACTTAAGGTTTTGCCTAGAGGGATTCTCTATGTTTTGAATCTGATTACCCTGTAAGGAATTTACCATCCTGATTTTACAGAGGTGATTCTTTTACCTTTTCTTTAATTAAAATTCTTCTTTTAAGAACTGGATTGATTTTTCATTGTTCTTAAGATCCAAGGGTTTGGGTCTGTGTTCACCTGTACAAATTGGTGAGGATTTTTATCAAGCATTCCCCAGGAAAGGGGGTGTAGGGTTTGGGAGGATATTTTGGAGGAAAACGTCTCCAAGTGGGCTTTTTCCCTGTTCTTTGTTTAACACGCTTGGGGGTGGCAGAATAGGGTTCAAGGACAAGGCAAAGTTTGTACCTTGGGGAAGTTTTAACCTAAGCTGGTAAAAATAAGCTTAGGGGGTCTTTCATGCAGGTCCTCACATCTGTACCCTAGAGTTCAGAGTGGGGAAGGAACCTTGACAGTAGGTAAAGATGACGTGTGCATAGAAGCTTCAGAAAAACGTACGCCATCCAGATCGATATGGTAGAACACAATTGGTCATATTCTCACCCTGGTGTAAATTGGCATAACTCCATTGTCTTGAGTTAAGAGACACCAAGTTACAACAGCTAGAATCTAGTCCCCTATTTTGCTGACTAGGAAAAATCCCATATATTAAAAACCTTTCGTAATTTTATTTTAAAACCATAGTCCTTCTTAATTACTCATTTAAGCTTTTAGAAAAAGAATCCAACATTTATGATCAACATCTTGTAATTAAAAGAGAAGGTAACTCATGTTCTACATTTAAAACAGTAGATTTCATACAAATTATATATACTGTACCAGACTGTGGCCCTAAATAGAAATACCTGCATCTGTGGCAGGAAACTCTTCCTTTCTGGAGATTCCTTCTGCTTTCTGGCCAAGGGAGGGATAAGATTTACCCATAAGAAAAAAGCCAGGGTTTGGCCCATAAACATTGTGGATACTCAGATCTGTGATATGCACAGTGTGGAGAGCTCCTGTACTTCCTGTGGCCTTGGTCTCCCGTGGTCCTAATCTTTGTCATCACATTGCCATGGACTGTCCTGGCTGCAGATGCCTTTGTGGCTCCCCATCACAGAATGTTGGTCCTAAAAATTTAATACAGCCTCTGGATGTATTGCATTTTTGGGGAATCATCATTTGCTTCCTGCATCTGTGCATTTCCCCTCACAGCCCTCCTACTGATTGCCCTCTCCCCAGCATGGACAACAGAATTGCAGACACTTCTCTACAGGAGTCAAGGGAGACTTAACTTAGCTATATCCAAACTTTTGAGCGCTTAACTGTGTGAACTAAAGGTTCTTTATATACAGCTCTTACATTTTTGTATGATTCCTAAGTCCCAGTTCCATGTTTTAACCACTAGCCCAAGCTATACCAAAACAGAAGAAAGAAGACATGACATATATTTCAAGGATCCGCTTAATGTTTAGTCCAGAGGAGTGTATGCTCTCTTCTTTTCAAGTACCTAGTAAATCTGCCACTAAACTGTGGTCAACTATTTTATGCACAATACTTTCAAATATTTTAAAGAAATCAAATAAATCAGTCTCCTCACCACCACCTGTAAAATACTGCAAGAAAATCCTGCATTTTAATGATTTCTTGGGTGAGGTCACAAAGAATCTGTGATTTGTTTTATATATACTGATTTTTCTTTAAAACTGTACTGACCTGAAGCAAATGTAAACTAGAAATTACCAATTTTAAGACCTCTGCTGAGATTTATTCTTTGACAATTGACAGAAAGACTCAGAAATTAGCATTTTGGTAAAAACCTCTATTTATTTAAGATGCCTCTTAGCCAAAGAGACTGTCTGTACAAAAGGATTAACCTATTGACAATGACGTTCTCAATCCAAACTCATTGAATAACGAGTACTGAATGTGTTTACCTTCCTAATGCACCCATAATTCACAATGAAGCAGGTTTTCTTGAAAAGGTCAAAATACACAAAGAGCAGAATTTCAATAGAATTACATAAAAAAGTTAGAGAGCAATTGAGTGGAATTTATTTAATACAAACATAGCAGTGGGATTAAATGAATTTTAGACATTCAAATGGATAAAACCCTTTCAAGAGAGTTTTAAAAGACCCCCAAACGAGTTTAAAGGCCTTTTGGGTTTACCTATGCTGTAGCCAATTGTCCATGCCTTAAAAAAAACAACAAGCCCTAAACTGTCTCAACCAATCTACTAAATTTGATATTATTCCCATATGCCAAGTTTAAAAATTTCACAAGGTGGAAGAACCAATATGTTCTTTACATAAGTGCACATTTTCATTTATATTCTGGTATTCACCACAGAAGAATGTCACTTTTGGACAGACAGGCTTACAAATGTGTAATGAACCATCAGAATTTGATTTAAGCTCTCTTTTGAGAAACCGTTTCACTGTGTGATGCAGATACCCTTGATGGGCTGTTTTCAGAGTTGATTTATGGGGTATACATAAAGCTATTTTTATGTATTTTACATAGTAAATTCATACAACTTGATTGTCCATCATAATGCATGGAATAGTGTTCATAAATGAATAGTGTTTATAAAGAGGGATAACTTGTCACACAATGACACATCCTTCCAGGTGACATAGCTAATACAAATGGTGCAGCTTTAACTTGGGCAACTGACAATAGGCAGCCAGCATCATTGTGATGTTGCACTCCATATGTTTTTATGAAAATATGCTAATGCGTGTGAATATAACGTAACTGGAATATGCTTCATGCAAACGGTCTCTTGTAAGGTATCATTACCAAGCTTATAAGCTACTGAGTGTGGTCATCCAGTTTGTATAAATGTATCATTCTTGTATCTGAAACGAGAAATATGAAATATAACTCTGAGGTCTTATTATAATTATGCAAAGTGTGGGCCATTAATGGTGGTTTGGAATCTTAATGGCTCCCATCAACTGGGACAACTGGTTGTAAATGGCTCTGTTTACTTGCAATCCTTCCTGTGAGTCATGCCAGGAAGAATGAAGGCTTGGGGTCTCCCAGGACATGTGACCATGTTACCTGGTACTGGAATCCATCTGAAATCTGGTGCTTTCCATTTAGGAGGAGGGATGGGGACCCAAAGAGACAAAAGATTCCCACCTTGTGCCAAAGCTATATAAGGGAGTGGAACAGAACAAACGGTTACTTTGTTCTGTCTGTTATTACTTGGAACCACTTAAATCCTTCTTTTTATATTTAATAAAATCACTTTTGCTTATTATTGAACCCAGAGTTAGTAATTAATTCCTGGGGGAGCAAACAGCTGTGCATATTTCTCTATCAGTGTTATAAAGGGCGGACAATTTATGAGTTTACCCCATATAACTTTATATGGATTTATTTGGGGTTTGGATACCATTGGGAGCTGGGTGCCTGGATGCTAGAGACAGGAACACTTCTTAAGAGGTTTTCAGTTAAGTCTGCAGCTTCTGTGGGACGTGGTTCAGACCTGGGTCTGTGTTTGCAGCAGATTAGCGTGTCTGGCTCAACAAGACAGGGTACTGAAGTCCCAAGCTGGCAGGGAAAACAGGCTCAGAGGTAGTCTCAGCACACCAGGTGGCAGTCCCAAGGGGGTCTCTGTGACGCAACCCGTCACAGTCATAATCTGGGCAGTGTGAGAGTGTGCACACATGTGGAGTAGAGGGGAAAAGGCAATAGTTTCAACAGAATAAATTGTGCTTGAAGAATTTATTTCTTCACCACAGTATGGACATAAAGAGTTCATTTGAACATCACAGGTAATATTTTAACCACCTCTTCCTCCACACAAGTGACTTTGGCTCCTAAGACTGATTTTCAAAAATTACTTAGGCACTTAGGAGCCTAAGTTCCCCTGCCTTTCAAGGAGACTTCGGCTTGTGATTGACTGAAAAATGGGACTTAGGCTAAGTCACTTAAGGACTTTGGAAAACTTCATCCCATGTCTATTTTTTTCCTACAATTTTGTGGGTCAGTTTGATTCTTAAGACAGTGAAAGAGTGGCCACTTCCATAACACATCTGTCAATGCACCTGATCCCTGACCTGCAACACCCTAGCTATTCTGTATCAGGGACTGCCTGGAACAGAGACTCATAATTGTTCTCAATTAGGCTAAAAACTGTGTGCTGTTTTATTATACCAGCAATGATGGGATTGCACTCATTTCCATTTCTATCCTAAGAGTTCAGAACTGCTGTATGCATTCTATCCTTATTAAAAGAAAACTTCCATTGATTAAAGCTCACTTTGAAGTCAATGTGTTGATGAAAATCTTCATACCAAAGAATTAAGGTTGCTTGGTGGTACTTCACGCTCTTCCAGAAGATCAAGTTCAGCAAAACAAGAAATACAGAGTCAAGGCACCTACACAACCTTAACTCTGCCTCTCTGGAGCTGGCAATAGCCACTGGGAATTATTGCCATGCATTTCAGCTGCATTCACTGTGTGAGATGTAGCTATATCGAATGGTGGATGGATTAGTTGGACCACCTTAGCAGAGCTGTGATTGCAACATGAGGTCATCTGGGGGATGTCTGAGAGTCCCTTTTCCTGACACCTCTATGATCAAAGGTAAGACATGCATGTGTACCTTGAGAAATCCAACATGCCTCATTTGAGCATTGTGTAGGTTGTGTCACTAGAGTTTAAAGGGTTTAAACTAGGGTTTAAAGAAGCGTAAGTGAAAGTAGAGTGTTAGATGGCATTTTGTGCCTAAGGATGAGGGAGGGGTAAAAAGAGTTGAAAGGGCTGTAAAATTTAGCACATGTGGTGTTCTTTCAGAGGAGTAGGCTAAGTATTTGGTTATACAGCAGGTGTAGGTAGTTTCAGTTCAGTACAGAGCGTGAGTATGTGTTATGGACATATTGGGACATCACTGAGAGGGCAGAGTTAAGGGAGTGTGGGTAGGTGTATTACTTAACTCTTAATTTCCTGGTTTTTAGAAGTCTGTGTTTTGCTGAATTTGATGTTCTGGAAGGGCATGAGATACCACTGGACTACCTTAGTTCTACACTAATGAATCTTTTTGTAAGTGGTTTTTGAAGAGACACCTGAAATGAAAGCTACTAGTTAATGTTTGAATTGTGTCATTTGAGGCCAGGTCCTCAGAGTTGGAATGCAAGTACGTTTAGGGCACGTCTACGCTTGCAAAGTTACAGTGCCGCTCAGAGGGCACAGAAGGGAAACTGCTGTTGTGTGTTCACACTGACGGCTGCCTGCACAATCGCGTGTTCACACTTGCGGCAGTTGCAGCGCTATTCAGAGCGGTGCGCTCTGGGCAGCTATCCCACAGAGCACCTCTTTCTCTTTTGCTACTAAGACTTGTGGGAAGGCAGAGGGGGCTGCGGGGCATCCTGGGGTCAGTCCCAATGCCCCGTAATGCATTGCTTTGCATCCCATCCATCCCTGTGCTTCCGTCCGCATTTGGCACCATTTTTCAATGGTTTGTGTACTGCGCGCCCTGCCTCTTTCAGGCTGCAGGAATGCCAAGCTCCAATTGCTGTGACTAGCTAGGCTCCTCCGGGTAGAAAAGAGCTCCTGATTGCATGCATCTCTGGCCTCTGAGTCATCCTCTGCCTCGGGGTCCCCCTCCCCCTCTTCATCCAAGATTTCCTCCTCTTGGCTCGGTCTGCTCTCAACTGGCATGTGAGACAATGAAATATCCACAGGTGCCTTTGCAGCGATGGTGGGGTTGCCACCGAGTATTGCGGCCAGCTCTTTTAGAACCGGCAGCTCGTGGGCGCAGCACCGAAGCAGCGGTTTGCCTCCTGCGCCTCACAGTAGGGGTTCCGCAGCTCCTTCACTTTTACCGTAAACTGCAATATGTCCCGGTCATGGCCCCTTTCTACCATGCATTGTGAAATCTGTCCTAGGTATCATAATTTCTACGCTAGAGCGCAGCTGGGACTGCATAGCTTCCTCTCCCCAAATGCTGATGAGTTCCAGCAGCTCAGCATTGCTCCAAGCAGGGGATCGCCTGGTGCGTGGAGCAGGCATGACCACCTGGAAAGATGCACGGAGACTACTGCACACATCACCGAGCAAACAGGAAGGGGGCTTTCAAATTTGCCAAGGAATGTACGGGGTGGGGCTGACGGTTGGTCACCTAAGGGCAGGGCAGTACAGTTCAAACCAATGACCAGAGAGGTGAGAACAGGCATTGTGGGACACCTCTCAGAGGCCAATCGCAGCGCTGTAATTGCCATGGTGTCTACATCAGCTCCGCAGCACTGTAGCCCCGGCGCAGAAAGCTGTATGCCTCTCGTCAGGATGGTTTTTTAAGAGCTCTGCAACTGCGCAGTTTCTGCACACTAAGTGGCTTGGCAGTGTGTGCACCTCGGGAGTTACAGTGCTCAAAGTTGCTTTAGTTCGCACAAACTTGTCAGTGTAGACGGAGCCTTATTTGACGTACGACCTAGTTCTCTCACTAACCCAGTATCAACCATGGATGTCTTCACTGTCAAGCTATTGTTAAGGACCAAATGAGACCTAGGTCCAAGCTTCAAAGTTTGTGTCCAGATGTGATCTTCCCTAACGATTGGGATGTTCAGATCTGGGGTTTTACTTCAGAGTGTCAAGCGTGATATAGGTCATGCATAATGAATGAGGTCTAACTAAATGTTCATAAGGGGCAGCATCACATAGCAACTGAAAATTACAAGATTATCAACCAATTCCTAATGGGGTGTGCTTGTTTCAAATAGTACAATAGCTACTACTGTGATCATTTCAACAAAAGTGCAGCCTACCTACCACTTGTAATTAAATTATGCACCGTGTTCATTTGAGGATGTTCTCTACAAGACAGTGTACTTTTAGAATAATCGTATCATAGAAACATAGGGCTGAAGGGGCTTTTTAGAGGTCAGCAAGTCCAGCCCCCTGCACTGAGGCAGGACTGAGTGAACATGGACCATCCCTGATAGATTTTTTCCTCACCTGTTTTTAAAAACATTTAATGATGGGGATTCCACAACCTGCCTTGGAAGCCTTAACTATTCATAGAACTTAACTATTCCAGAACTTAACTATTCATAGTTAGAAAGCTTTTCCTAATATTTAATCTAAATCTCCCTTGCTGCAGATAAGGCCCATTACTTCTTGTTCTACCTTCAATGGACACCGATCAAGAACAATTCATCTCTATTCTGTTTACAACAGCCTCTAATATATTTGAAGACTACCAGGTCCCCCCTCGGTCTTCTTTTCTCATTACTAAACATACACAGCTTTTTTAACCTTTGCTCAGAGGTCAGGTTTTCTAAACCTTTTATCATTTTTGTGCTCTCTCCCAGACTCTCTCCAATTTATCCAATCTTTTCTAATGTGCAGCTCCCAAACTGGACACAGTACTCCAGCTGAGGCCTCATCAATACCCAGTAGAGCAGAACAGTTACCTCCTGTGTCTTACATAAGATACACCTGTAACTACATCCCAGAATGATAGTCTTTTTTGCAACTGCAGCACTCTATTGGCTCATATTCATTTTGTGATCCACTATAACCCCCTGATCCTTTTTTTGCAGTACTATCGCCTAGACAATTATTCCCTATTTTATAGCTGTGCATTTGATTTTTTCCTTCCTAAATGAAGTACTTTGCACTTGTCTTTCTTGAATTTCATCTTGTCAGTTTCAGATTTATTCTTTAATTTGTCAAGCTTGTTTTGAATTCTAATACTGTCCTGCAAAGTGCTTGCAACCTTCCCAGCATGGTGTCATCCACAAATTTTATCAGCATGCTCTCCACTCCATTTTCTAAGTTATTAATGAAAATATTGAATGGCACCAGACTTAGGACTGATTCCTATGGGACCCCATTAAAAATGCCCTTCCAGCCTGACAGCAAACCATTAATAACTACTCTTTGAGTATGGTCTTTCACCCAGTTGTGCATCCACCTTATAATAATTTCATCTAAACCACATTTCCTTAGCTTGCTTATGAGAATGTTGTGTGGGACTATGTTAAAAGCTTTAGTAAAATCAAAATATATGACATCTATTGATTCCCCCCAATCCATTAGCCTAATAACCCTGTCAAAAGTTCATTTGGCAGGATCTGTTCTTGACAAACTCATTCTGGCTATTTCTCACCACCCTAATCACCCAATTATCTTGTAGGTGCTCACAATTTATTGTTTAATCATTTGTTCCAGTATCTTTCTCCAGGGACAGTATACACCAGTTACCAACCAGTCTTCACAAAGCAAACTGCATTCATTCTTAGGTCAAAAGCATTGCAGATAACACATGAAAACAATAAAAAGAACCTATATGCATGCTACAAGCTTCCCAAAAATCACCACCAACTCCAACATGGGGCTCTGCTAGATGTCAGTCTTTCAACCCCCACAACTCTGTTTTTCCCCTTGGCAGGGGCAGTACCAGCATCTTCCTGGTGTGTGTGTGTGTGGGGGGCACTGAGGTGGGGTAGACAGAAAATTGGGGGGCTATGCTATCTGGCCAACAGCTGCCACTCTCCAGCCACCCAGCTCTGAAGGCAGTGCCGCCCTCAGCAGCAGCAGAGAACTAAGGATGGCAATGCCAGACATTTGTATGCAAAATATATTTTGTGCAGAATAGGCACCAAAATGTAAACTGCTCAGGTAATCAGAGACTGAAGCTACCTGATTTTCAGGAATGTGATTTAGGAGACAAAAGCAAAAGATTTAGAAAATGACTAATAAATGTTAATATATGCAAGTGGCAGTAGAGTGTTCAGAATACTTCGACCAAAGGGAACACTTGCCAGTAATACTAGCTGAGACAAAGAAAGAAATTTAATATATGGTAATGACAACAGAACACACAGATGTAAAAACCATTCTTTGTCAGGAAGTTCAAGCAAATGGCAATGGACTGAACCTATGTAATACACATTTGAGAATACTGTATTAATGCCGCGGTCTATTATGTGAGTAGAATTCTATATCTGACATAGAAAAAAAGACATAACCAGTTATAAAGAACCAGATGGAAATACTATCATCAGGTGGAAATGGATATGACCAGTCCTGATATGTTGTCATGCACGGTACCACCTTTTTTCTTCATTATCTGTCACAGAAGAATTAAAGGATGCTAACTTATTGACAAATAAATGAGTACATTCCCTTGTGGGATCATATTGCTTACTACTACCACTTCCAACAATGCAATCCACACAATAACGTTAAGAAAACTCCACAAAGCTGTCAGAATTGCTTTTAGACACTGGTGATCTGGATTGTTCACAATTATATCAGCACAGAGAACATGAGTATGCTCTCACTCTTTCCTTCACTAATCGCTCCCCCTCAAAAGGGGATCAATTCTTAGAAAAATATATCACAAATAAGTCTAATTGAAGTATAGTCTATGAATATGCATAAAAGTGATCAGATTGTGGAATTCAAATGGTTTCTGTTTGTTACAAAAGAACCATCATGCCCACTGAAAGGTTTATTTGCAGCATTTTTAAAAGGAAGAAATGCACAGATTCATAGATTATTTTTATTTTTTAAAACCAGGAGAGACCCTCAGATCATCTAGTCTGTCCTCCTGTGTAACACAGGCCATAATTTCACCCAATGATCTACAGAGTCCAATAATTTATGTTTGAGTAAAGCCCACCTTCCATATAGGTATAGGTAATATGATCTGAAGACATCAAGAGATACTTCCATAGGTAGTATCACCCAACCAATTAAAAATAATCATGCCTTATTTCTAATATAAATCTGTCTGGCTTTAACTTTCAGCTATTGGGTCTTGTTGAGCCTCTCTTCATTAGATTAAAGAGACTTTTAGATCCCAGTACTTTCTCTGTGTGGAGGTACCTGAACACCATAATCAAGTCACTTTCTTTTTCTTTTTGATAAGCAAAACAGATTGAGCACTTTAAGTCTCTAATTGTAAGGCATTTTTGAGGATTTCCAGTGTTGGATATGAGTTCAGGGACAATTATGGTACTGTCTTCTATTCACACACTAAAGTTCACATTTGCACTGTTTCAAGGACTCAAACTGAACTTAGGTGGTACATACGGTCTCTCTGCACAGTACTGAATTTCACCAATAGTTAATAGCAAAGATGAACAATAAATACTGCATGTTAATTATGATCTTTTTTTTTACAATTAGCCCACATGGGATCCCTAGACATTTTCATTAGATCCTCAATGTTGTTCAACTACTCTGCAACAATGAAAAATATGACCCCATGAATCATAGCAAACCAACCTAGAATTAGCATGATGTAATACAAAATGGAAATATTGCCTATAACTTTTTAATTATAGAATTTAATTGGTTATTATTGGAATAATCTATAACAACTGTGAATCCACAATTGGATTCACATGAGCAGAGCCTTGCATCCACAAGGAACAGCACTGACTTCAGTTCAAGTCTGTGGAGTTTCAAAGGTACACTGATGAGGATCAGATTTGTTAAACAGTTAAAAATCAGTTATATTAAACAAATCAATTGGAGTATTATTTTTCCAGATGATCCGTTATCATGGAAAACAGTGACGCTGAATAATATAAAAGAAACAACAGATTTAGTCAGGTTAGGATTTACAGGTCACTCACTTGAGTTCTTGGAGATGTTTTGTTTCTATGGATGCTCCACTTCAGGTGCACGTGTGCCACTATGCCTTCGAATAGAGATTTTTGGTAGCTGTGTCTATGGGTCTGCGCCTGAGCCCTGCATATCCTCATGCTCTGATCTAAAGGCATACAGTGAAGGGTGGGCCTGCTGCTGCTCCAGTTCTTTCTCCCCTGCAAAATCTGGCCAGAGACCATGATTCTAAAGCAGAGAGGAAGGAGGGCTACCACTGGAGCACCCATTGCGACAAAATACCTAAAAGAACTCCAGCTACCGCACAAGTACAGAGGAGTAGGATCTAGCAGGAATTGAAGGGCAGCTGTTCCAAAGGCTGCAGCTGCTCTTGGAATGTGTAAATTAATGTACTCCTGGGAGAAGATGTGAACAGACCACCAGGCGGTGGCTCTACAAATGTCTGTAATGGGAGTAATCATAGGAAAAGTCACAGATGTGAACTGTGCCCCAGTGAAATAAGCAAGTCAGTTTAGGGGGAGGAGGTGATCCAGAAGCTTCATAGCATGACAGAATGCAGCCTGAGACCCATTTAACAGTCTGTCGGTGGAAATAGGGTCTCCTTATCTTCTGTTCACAAAAAAGATAAAAGGGTGCATCTACACTGCAAAGGGAAAGAAAACCCAGAACACCACGGCAGCGAGTCTGAGCACTAAGACCCAACCTCTTTGCCAGGTTTCGGATGCCAGCATCCAGTCCAAGCAAGAACATCTACACTACTATTAGCCCTGTAGTGTGAGTCCGAGTGAGTTGATCCCGGCTCTGAGACTAGCTGCCAGGGTTGTTGTGCTCTTTTTTGGCAGTGTATACATACCCAAATAGTCTAGGGGAAGCTCTGAAGGGCCTGGGTCTTTTAAAGTAGAAAGCTAGAGCTCTTCTAACATCCAGGGTGTGAAGACTATCTTTCTCTCTGGAGTTATGAGGTTTAGGGTAGAAGTCTGACAGTTGAATGGCCTGGTTAATATGGAAGTTGGAGGAGATGTTGAATAGGAAATGAGGATATGGGCAAAGAGTCACTTTGTCCCAGTAGAATACTATGTAGGATGGGTCTGGCACAAGGGTGCCCAATTCCTCTACTCTCCTAACTGAAGTGATGTCTGGTAAGAAGGTCTTGGAAGATAAATGGAGGAGACAGCAGCTCGCTAGGTGCTCAAAGGGTCATTTCCATAAGGTGTTTAAGAACAAGACTGAGTTCCCAAGGTAGTGTAGTGTCTCTGACATGGGAGAAGAGATTGGTCAACCCCTAGATGAAGCTGAATGTTCAGTTGAATAGTGGGATATGCAAATACAGAAACCACGTCTACAGGTGAGTGAAAATCTGTAATAGCTGCAAGGTGGAACTTGATGAAACCCAGCAAAAGACCAGATGTTTTTAAGCTCAGATAGATAAATATGTGAATGAGACAGGAATCCAGAGGGAACAATCCTCTTTGGGTGCAACAGGAGTGGAATGACCACCAATTTTTTTTTTTTTTTGCAGATAAGTCTTTCTTGTGGGTGGTTTCCTACTATTCAGCCCTATGTTGCGTACTTTGGAGAAGTAGTCCATCTTTAAGCTTGAGAGCCATCCAAGAGCCCAGCCTTGAGGTGTAGCTGGAAGAGGTCAGAATGCTTCAGTTTCCTTGAGTACTGCATCAGAGGCAGATGAAGATATGGCTGCAGGGATAGGTAAAGCGGGCCTGAGAACCATATCTGCCTTGACCAAGCTGGCAATTTTGACACATTCTCATTTTACTGTGTTCAGGAGTTTAAGAAGTAGCTGTCGGTTGAAAAAGCGTCAAGCAGCACTCAGAGCCAAAGGGCGGTGAGAGCATCTCCCAGTGAATCACAGCCATGACCTCCTCAGGGGCAAAATTTGCAGCATTTTGTGTTAAGTTTTTTTTTTTTTGCAACCCTGTCCATCTCCGGGAAGCCCCAGCTCAGGAAAATTCCCTATAGAAGCTGAGCAACCCAGTTCTATTTGCGATCCTGACAAAAATGTCTCCTCAGTACGTCCACTATGCCAGCATGCCCCTATTTTAATGAACTAATTCCTCTTGGGACCCAGGCAGCACGGAGGATGCCATTTTGTTCATCTGTGTCATTACTTCAAAAAGGGAGATTTTCAACCATGTTCTGGACCAATCTAGGAAGCCCAGAGAATTACAGACATAAAGTATGGCACATTACATTGAGTGAGAGGCTGTATCAGCTGCATCTAACAAGGTTTGCAAGGATGCGTTGCCAAAAATCTGGCCTTCTGTGATGAGGGCCTAGAATTGGTCTTCTGATCTTGTGGCAAATAATCAATAAGATGAGTGAATTTGATGTAGTTCATAGAGTCCTAGTTAGCCATTACAATATGACAGTTAGCTATGCTAAACTGAAGTGCAACTGAAGAATAACTTTTGCAACAAAGGAGGTCTAGACATTTGAGCTCCTTTTCATGTGGCATGGACCTGAAGCAATGTAGTCTGGTTCTCTCATTTGTTGCATCCATCACTAAGAGTTTGGAGTGGGATGGGAGAAGTAGTCTTCCGAGTCCTTCAAAGAGACATAGTAATTTTTGTCAGCCTTTTTGCATATGCAAGGGATAATGCCTGGGGCTTACCCTATTGTCTTGGCCATCAATGGGACAATTTATCTGAAAGGCAGCCCTGCTTTGAGGAAAAGTGTGGAGGAATTCCACTAAACTCTGCTGTGGTTCTTGTATTTCATTCAAAGGGATTTGTGAGAACTCAGTTATCCTCTTCATAAGGGCCTGAAAGATCTTGAAGTCATCTGCACAGGATGAGGGAGGGGGACATGATTGCCTTTTCTGGGGAGGAGGATGACAACTTGATTGCCGCCTCTTCTTCAACTCCCAGATTGTGTTCTTCAGGAAGGCTGTCACAAAGAGAGGTGAAGGGGGTCAGGTTCAAGGTGTTTTGGAGGATACCCATCCAAGCAAGTCTTCTTACTGGAAGATGACCTGGAATGTCAGAGACCTAGATGTCTCTGTATGGGGCCCAAGAGTTTCAAAAGACCCACTGTGGTGGAGCCTGGGGTATGGTTGTGGACTCCAAGGGTGCTTCTGACATGGTGTTTGGCAAGTTCATCACTGACTGTTCCTGGGAGGTCTTTGGAGTAGACTTCAGGGAGGGAAGCCTAAATGGGAAGAACCTGGAGTAGAGACTGTGACAGTTCTTGGGGTAACAGGGACTGAGTAACCACGCCTATGCTTAGATGGGAATCAGCATCCTAACACCACCAGTTTTCTAGCCACTCAAGCTCTCTTCTGTGGGCTATGTTGGCCCTTATTTTGCCTTGCCCTGCCCAGTTCCTGAGTCCCTTTGAAGTGTTCCCCTGCGATATCCAGCCCCTGGCTACTCACAGAAACACCAGGCCTGCTGTCCCTGAAGGAACAGTATACACAGCAGCTTGTAAGATTCAGCTCTGGTACAGCACTTTGCTTAATATCACAGCACTTCCATATATTTATAGTGAAGACAAGAATCAGTTTATCAAAGATTCAAGTGACAGTGAATAAGGATATTGGAAACAAAAGGTTGCATATTAAAATCATAACACACTTTTAGAGACTAACCTTACCTAACAGCTTAACCTCCTGTCTAAAGAAGTTTCTATCATTCCTCAAAGTCCTCTATAGCATTTTCAATTAAAGTTGGCTGAAATCATGTTTTTATGAATGCAAACACATTGCCCGTTTACTTTCTAGGTGTGCATAAGAAGGCATCTTCTTTGCATTCTACTTATACCCCTTTATGCCACAGTTCATCCTGTCTGAGTAGACAATAACTGTCCCGTGGCTTGTTTTTCCTGTGTGCTGCTTCCCTTTTGACTTCACATCTCTTCGTTGTCTGCCTATGTAAATGGACATCCACTGCGTTAGCTTACATTTACTATCCTGACAGAGACAGATGAATAAACATCTCTTGTATGATAAAAAAAATCTGTTTTTTCACCTGTGCTCATGACTCTTACCTTGATGCAATCTAAGAACATATTTTCATTATATATACACAACTCCTTACTTAGCCTGTCCATGCATTTCACAATAATAGTAATGACCAGCGTGACCCTGTCTTTCATTTAAGACATTCTTTGGTGAACCAGAATGTATACACCAGAATCAGGCCATTTTGTAAGCCTTTGCCAGTTGGCATTAAGGGGTCCTTGGGCCACGGAGACCGCAGAATCTTAGGAAATATAATCCCCACCCAGTTTCTAGTGGGGAGGCTAGTTGTAAGGGTACTGGAAATTACATCAGTACTGGCGGTCATTCCAGAGCTGGTGGTAGAGTCTGTACTGGTGTGTGTGTGCGCACAAAGGGTATGAAGGCATCAACTGAACAGCTAATGATACAAGCAGACAAACTCTCTCTGCACCTGCCAAGAGAGGGGAGTCAGGTTCCTAAAGGACCAGGAGATCCCCTGAGAACAGGAATCTGCTCAATACCAACCCTGTGTTAGAAAACAGGAAAGTCAAAACCAGAAATGTTTTTTTCTTCATCTAAACCAGTGGGATAACTTAGAAACTGTTTTGGTATGCTTGTCAAATTATAAACATTTGACATTTCTTAAGTGGTATTGAACAACAAAATGAAAAGAGTGGAGAAGGCTTTTTATTTTTTGAAAATGTTCTATTTCTATATGAAAAAAGAAAAGGAGTACTTGTGGCACCTTAGAGACTTCACTCCGATGAAGTGAGCTGTAGCTCACGAAAGCTTATGCTCAAATAAATTTTTTAGTCTCTAAGGTGCCACAAGTCCTCCTTTTCTTTTTGAGGATACGGACTAACACGGCTGCTACTCTGAAACCTATTTCTATGTGGTATTTAAAAGCCTGAAGCTATCTTACTCTTACTATATGACCTCATTTCTTCTTTAACAAAATCTCTTCTCCTCCACCCCCATCTTCCATGTGGTTCTTTATGATAAATCAAAGAATAATATGAAGTGAGTCAGTTTTTCTGACCCACGGAGAGCTATAATTGCAAATAAGAAAGTTGTTACAATGTTGCATTTAGAGCAGGTCAAAATGGTGACATGGTTGAGTGTGCTTATTTTTGTGTTGCTTTCCTGACGTGGTTCACTGTATTCTTCTTTTTGCTTTGCTTTTCTATTATGCTGGATCAGTTAAAACAATGTTGAAGCGAGTGTGTCTGTGCTGAAGGTCAGACATTACTAGGTACTAAGAATCATCTTACAATGAACTGTTCACCAGACAAAGGAGGAATATATTGCTGCCTTCTGTGCATGTCAGACTCCATAGACCCCTTATCTAGTGTGATGAACCTGAGATCAAATCAATACACTCAAACCGTTCTCAGCTATATCTACTGTTATCGTTTTTACCCCCACACACGGGCGGCAGGTAAAGCCTCCTTTGGGGAAGCTAGCCCCCGTGACCCGACCCCTTCCACCTGAGGCCCCCCTCCTAGAGAAGCCCCGAGCCCCCACCCTCTTCGGCCAGAGGAGCCCGGGGCCATCCGGAGCCCCGCCAGCCACGCCACGGAAAAAGCTCCTCTCTTTCCAAAGAACCTGAGCTTTTATTAGGCACTATGCAGGTTCCGGGACAGCTGAGGAGGTGGTATGTGCTACTCAGATTCCTGGGGTCATCAGTAATCTCCCTGAACTCCAGGGAGATTACTGATGAACCCAGGAAGCCGAGTAACACGTACTGCCCCCTCAGCCACCCCAGAACTGCATGGAGCACAGTAATAAGCAAAAACTTCCTGATGTAAACCCCGCAACCAGCATCCGCAGCTGCCCCCACACATCTATAATCTGTACTTCAGTATTACCCTGTTACAAGCAATTTTGGCTCTGATTCACATCTCTGGCTTGTTTTATATTGTTGTAACTTCAGCTACAGTCAATGGTGTTACTCCTGATTACAGCAATGGTAGTGAAAGGCAAATAAGGCACTTTGATATTTGCTTCCATGTCCAGGGAAATGAAGAAACATTTTTTTCATAGCACATACACTTTAACACAAACATGGCCTTGCATGACCATCTTCATTAATAAGATGCAATATTAGTATGATGCTAATATAATGCCTCTGTGACAGCTTGTATCCCTATGTTCACCCTGTTTTCAAGACTACAATAAATGTTGTACATAGTATGCCTTGTGAGCTATCATTTGAAAACTCAATTTACCGATCATTATTGTCCTGGTAAAATATGTATGGCAACATTGTATGTAAAGTTATAGGATTCTACTGTATGGTATTATTAAAGACATGTTCTAAGTTTGGGGAAGAGTCACAAACCAGTTCCCCAGAGACAAAAGGTTAGCAGACACCTCAGCCAGCTGTCAGCAAAATCAAATGGACTATCATCTGGTTAAGTGGCCATTCTTTGGCACGAAAGAGGATGTGGGCGAAAATCTACATCTTGACAAAGAAACAGCTGGGGTTTTCCATCCACAAAGATTTATATTCCCTGACCCTCAACTGGAGATGATGCTCAAAGAAGAGAAATGACTATAAAAGGGAAGATGCCCCAAATTATTACTCCATTCTCTCTACCCACAGCATCCACAACACCTGAAGAACAAAGGACAGATCTCTGGACAGAGGGAGGGGTCCTGACTGAAAAATTCAGCCAGTAACACTGCTAAAACATGTGGTGAGAGAGACCTTTGCTTTGAATTCACTCTGGCTTGTTAAATTAGGCATTAGTTGCGATTTAGTTTTGTTTTCTTGTAACCAATTCTGACTGTTATGTCTCATTGCTCAGTAGTTAATAAACCTGTTTTATTATTTTATCTAGACCAGTGTGTTTGGATTGAAGTGTTTGAAAAGCTCCATTTGGGATAACAGGATTTGTGAACATTATTTCTATTAATAAAATGATGGACTTTATATGAGCTTGTATTGACCAGGAGAGTGCTGGACAGTACAAGATATACATTTCCTGGGGAAAGTCTGGGACTGGGAATTTGCTGATGTTGCTCTGAAGTGTAATTCAAGGGTAGCTGGCCATAGCACTTTTGCAGTATAACAGGGAGTAAAATTTACCTGTTAGAGGCTGTGTGTGAGCAGACCAGGAGTCATGATTCTTACAGTGAAACAGTGTAAAAGGCACCCCAGGTTGGAGAATTGAGGGGAAAGCTGTTCATCAGTCCAGAATGTACCCTGGGTAATGTCACAGTGTCCCTCCCCCAGTTCACAAAGTCAACATTTCTCCATTCAGTGTCCTCCTGAACATCCCTTCCTTCCACAAGGTCCATAAAGTGAGTTTACAATAATATATTATATGGCCAAAATTTTCAGATTTCTGTATCAAAGATTATGGACCACAATCCATTTTAGGCAGCAAATGAAGTGGCCCAATTTTCAGAAAACAGAGCATTTGCAGCTCCTACTGACTTGTTCTTAAAAACCGTTCCTGTTTCTATTTTGTTTGGTATGGTGCTGAACATACTGTGTGCTATACATATAAAAAAAGGAAAATTATAAACAAAAATCAGCTCTTACTGTAATTTGCCGTAAGGGTTTAGAACAGATAGATGCCTGAAGAATCTGTCACCAAAGAAATGTAGTAGTGATAGGTTTTGTAACAGGATTTAGAAATAGTGGATCACTCATTTGAAATTTGGTTTCATACTGAAGTTGTAGTTGTATGCTAGCTTGATTGGTTATTGTTATTATCTCAGATTCTGAGTTAACATTTGGAAGGGAGCTCAACAGCATACAAATTGGCTAGTCAGAATAAAATCCATAAAACGTTCATCTTATTTCCCAAGAACGCTAAGAAAATATTTTGCTACAGATGACGTACACCTTTATGTACTTCATTCAGAATTAGCAGTCGTGTTATACATTCATGATACATCTTGTACCTCTTGAAATACAAAAGATGGTTTAGAACTAAAGGGTAAATCAGATGCTTGTTTTTGGATTGCTTTATCTAATCCTTTATACATATATTTGCCCCATTGTAAAGCAGAGATGTAATTTTCCTTTCACAACTCTAACTAAATCTTGACATTATGCAAATATACATCTGCTCTTTAAAACAAAGCTAAAGAAACAATCCAGTTTTACTACTAAACAACAAAGGATTCAAGGATATTGGAACATAATTTAGCTTTTATTTTATTTGCTTCAGCAGCATCAAGGTCTAATAGTGATTAATTTTATTACCGTTCTACTAATAATTAAAATGTTCTTTCAGAGTGTATGGACCATAATAAGAGTCAATGAACGGTAAATCTCTACTCCCTATGGGCAGGATGCTTACGTTACTTACTTTCAGACAACAAGCCTCCTAGGCAATCTAAATTATGTACATTTTAAATATTAGAAACAGAATATATGAAAAAATAAGACTGGGAAAAAAAAGAGGACCTTAGTCAAATTCAGCTACCCAATTCGTATACTTCCTTCCATGAGAGGAGGACAACTCATAAGGATGTGCATGCAGCAGGGCATGGTTCCTTGTGTTCTCATCTGGCTTCCTCCCCTCCCCCACTGCCGCCCTCATTTTGTTTATTTGCCAACTGAATGAGATTTTACAATTCTTGTTTAGGATGTGTTATGCTGAGGAAATCTGGAACAGATGATTGCCACTCAATAAAGCCCAAGCAAAGAAAAAAAGAAAAAACAATGGACCAAAGAAAACAGGCAAATATAACAAACATAATATATCTAGATGTTTATTAGAAATCTAGTGAATGAATAAATCTTAAGGAAATTACATAGAAATCTTCTGTCAGAAAAGTTTGAAATACTTGTCTTGCCTATAATGATTTGATAGTAAGATGATGCTCAAAGAAGAGAAATGACTATAAAAGGGAAGATGCCCCAAATTATTACTCCATTCTCTCTACCCACAGCATCCACAACACCTGAAGAACAAAGGACAGATCTCTGGACAGGGGGAGGGGTCCTGACTGAAAAATTCAGCCAGTAACACTGCTGAAACATGTGGTGAGAGAGACCTTTGCTTTGAATTCACTCTGGCTTGTTAAATTGTTCAAGGTCACACTGTAAGTGACTGCGCTGAAAGTAGGAATCCCGACATCTAGTTCCCTACTCAGTAAAACTTGCATCAGTGTAGGCTTGAACAGCTGCATGAAGAATCGAAGACTGAAACATTCATCTAGATACTCTGACAGCAGATAATATAAATAATATTAAATCCCCAAAACAAAACACTTACCAATACTGGGCCAAGTTCTAAATCAGCTTTACACAGACAAATGCCCATTGCTTTAATTGGGAGACTTGCCTAAATAAGATTTCCTTAAAATTTGTGCAAAGACCTCAAGATTCTGCCCCAGTGTATATTCCACCTTAAAAAGAAAAAATAATGCGAAAAAAACGAAAGAAAAATGTGAGGCAAACATATTTGGAAAATATCTTAAGACAATGGAAGACAGAGATTATATTTTATTTGTTTGTGAAGATTTGGTTTCTTGCTAAATTTGTGATAGAGTAAACAGAGAAAAATAAATTAGAATGTGCCCATAATTCTAGAGGTAATCACTCTGCGATTCTGCACTTTGGCCTATTTATTTTAATTTTCCCTGCACAGAATGCAGGTCGTGGTCGCTTTCTACGCACGGGAAAATTGCATGATAGATGGAAAAATAATTCTTATTTTCCAAGATTCTCAGTAGGACTGCTCAGAAGAGATGTGCCTTTAATCTAATATGCAAGGGGTTGATTCAACAGAATATTAGATTTTCTTTATTGTATCCAGCACAACTACGTGTTTCTTTTGTAGATTGTTTAAAATTGTTTGAATTTCCTCAAGTGGCTTTGGATTTGGGGATCGTATGTCAAGGAATACAAATGAAGATAAAACTTTAAACTAGCATTTTTCTCCATATACCTCACTCAGTGGGAATGGGCATTACAGGAGGCCAAGTATGGGGCATTTTGAAAATACCTAAATTTTTTATGGGGGATGTGTGGCATCAACTTACACAATTTTCGCATGCTGCTCATTTCTGTTGAGACACTGCAGGCTAGCTTAAAAATTATTTCTCCAGCAAGCTTTTTATTCAGCGCACTATGTAACATACTTTCCCCAAGTCCTCAGGTTTATATTTTAATCTACCTCTTCCTTCAGCATCTCCTTCTACTGCCAGAAAATTTCAATTTGATCCATTCTCAATAAGCTGTACTAGTGTGTGTTTTTCTGCTGTTGCGGTTTAGCGATTTAACTCTCGTACTTGCTAATGTCATGCTCAGTGCTTCTTTTTTGGATTTCTCCACAAGTGGTACCCAAACCTGGGCACTCCAGTCTCATTATGGCCTAGCTATTCTAGAATTCTCTGTGTTTTGTCATGACACCATCTCTTACTTCACCTGGTTCTGGTACTGGTCTACTGGAAATGGGACTGAATAGTGAGGTTCAGCATGGCATACACATCCTCCCCGCCCACCAGGTGAAACCCTGCTCTAGTGGAGCTCCCTGCTCTGCAGCGTGCTGGGATATCTTGTAAGGTGGCATCTGATGGGGGCTCTTTCACCTCAAAACATAAGGGATGATTTTAATTTGAAAAAAATTAAGTATATTTATTCTCTTCAAATAAACAAACTGGCCACTTCAGGGGTCTTGGGGCATTTTATTCTCCTTCTGGAGAAGTTATCACCATTGTAGTATCCCCTTTTACTGACCCTCTCATCCTTGCCCTTTATATAGGGCCGTGAGACTTTTCCTACACTGCGGATTGGTGAGCACACAGGTTCTCTCAACATCCTTTCAGCACAGAGGAAATTTGGCTTGGTTGCATTTAGCAAGGCAGCTTCTGGTTAAAATGTGATGCGCTTCTCAGGGTGAGGGCATGCTTCAATACCTTCCACAAGACATGGCATCCCTGATTTGGACCCTTATTCCTCACACAAGGAAAGGGTTATCAAATGTCCTTCAAAAATGTTCTTTTCATTTGATATTTTCTGTGGAAGCATCTAATTTAAGATAAAAGCTTTTAACTTAGAGATTGAAGGGCTGTTTAAAAAAATCTGTTGGGTTTTTTTTTGGCAAATTTTTTAGAGATTATCTGGAAGTGAACTTCAGTACTTTTAAAATCAAGGGTATTATTATCATTACAGAAATCAGTTAGAGTTGTAACGATGAGGGTCTCTGACCCTTCACATTGCAATATACTAAGTGTATAAATTGACAGCCTAATTTGGCTAAAGCAAGCCTCTGTGTAAGCTAATTACATGTGGTAATTTTGTGTGGAAGAAGACCGACTTGAAAGTGAATCCAATTTAACGGTAAGGAGATTGTTACAAGAAACATTTCACTGTAAGCTTGGAAGTCCCTTAAAGTGCTAATTTTTCACTTGAATAACCAGATTGCTATAGCTAGGAGTTTAAAAATTACTTAATATTTGCAAGATATTATTGGCACTAAGACAAAGAAAGCAAATAAATCGTGGGTTTTTTTACATTTTGTGGAAGCGATTTAAGGTTCTGAGTAATTAGTTTTATGTTTTCTATACATTAAAAATAGGCTGCATTTTGACAGCTCCCATTGATTTTTTAAATTCATTTCAAATGAGCTAGTAATACTACTGACATTAAGGCTACACAATTTGTAACTATGTATATGAAAAGGAGTATGAAGTTAATGCCTTTTCAATACTATGATGGGTGTTTTTATCAAAGGACAGAGATAGTTTTCTGATTGCATTTTTTAATTCAGATGAACACAGTTTGTCAATTTTCCTCAGTTCTGCCCATTGTTCTTAATCCAGTTTGTTAGTCATTTTAAGAAGAATTCCTTGAAAATACTATAAGACATGCATGAATGCTGAACAGATTAAAAATGCAAAACCATGCAAACTAGCGTACATCTAAGGATGACAAGATGTGTCAGTATAACTGGCTCAAAGCAGGAAGAAATTAATGGGACTAGTCACATGAGTAATGTTACTCACAGGCATGAGAGTTTGCTGGATCAGGCTCTTAGCCATTAAGAAGACAGTTGAAAGTTCACATTTTGTGTCCATTGCTCCCTTTTTTTGAAAAATTGGTTGTTACTGAACTATGTTTATCTTTGCTACCATGCATTAGTTATGTTGCTTTGCAAAACTTGAGCATACATGTTAACTATTATTTGGTAAGAAATTGTGCCCACTGCTGTACAACATCAAATAAAAAGTTCCTGCACCTAAATGCAATATAAAAATTATCCAAAGTACTTTGTAACAGGCTTCTCTGTTACATATGTGACTTTGATAACATATTTCCCTCTTGGCTTCTTTCTTTTAGAGACAAACGGCTTTTAGTGCCATTCTTCAAAGTAAAGATGGAGAATATAGAATTTGCCCCCTCTTCCACAAGAATCCTAGAGCTATGGAGAGATCTTCACAAGGGCTAGGGGGAGTGGAAACAGTGTTACGCTGACAGTTGAACTCACCTTCCTTGGGACACTAAAGCCCATTGTCAGAGGATCACGGGTCCCAGGAGATCAACATTAAGATGCCCTGAACAGTACATTAGAACCACAAAAGTAAAAGCTGGTTATTTAGACTTCTAAAAAGTAAACAGCTGAGAGTAAAGTAAAAATTAAAAAGATATCTGATTCCATTAGGACTGTATTTTTTTTTTTTAATAGCAACTTGTTTTTCTTGATTAACCCTAATGTTTATATCTCAGTAACCTTTCTCAGTGGGCTGTTTCAAACACTTATTTTCACCTTGAACAAATGCTTTCTCATGGGTATTCAACATTAATTTCCACTTATGACCCTCAAGTCTTATTAAATGTACTTTAAAATAGCATGTTACTTGTTCTTCAAGCTATCATAAATTAAACTTATTTAAAAGACAATGTCTTTGTTATAAGTTGTTGGCACAGGACCAATTACAAAAAGCACATTTGTTCCCATATAATCTTCTTGCTTGTTCCTTCCTCCTTCATATAAAAGTTTTACCTTCTTCTTCTAGTGTCCTATGGCATTACCAATAGATCTAAAAGCGATAGACTGTAATACACAACAAAATCCTAAAACAAAACTCCACTAAATCCTACAACATTCGGACTCTCCCTCTTACTCATAATCACAACAACAATTGGGATGAGAGGGGTGCAATGTTTCTTTCTTTGTTCAAATACTGTATAGTCATTATGTTCCCCTAGTAGAGACTCAAGTGACTAGACACATACGATGCACTAAATAAAGTGCTTAAGTTAGCCTTTTTTATTACCATGCATTTCTTTAGAGGATAATAAAAAGGGAAATTGGAAGAAGTAGTTGGAACCTCTAAGCTGCTATTGTTCTCTTGTATTCCAGTATTTAAAGTTTTGATTTTAAAGGCTGGGAACAATTGCTGTGTGGATCAGACCTAACTGATACTGTATTTACTTTCTTTTAAAAAAAATAATGTAAAGTCAGAAGCGAAACAGTGGAACTGTGTTCAGATCTGCTCACTAGTACTGCACTACCAGGCCTTGATGAATGAATTATGAATGCATTCTAAATAGTGCAAGGCTGAGAATTCTTCATTCTACAAAGGTGTAATTGAGCAGCCAGTTGGTTGTTCGCATGGTAATTAACACTGAAAATGACATGTTAAAAGACATTATGCTTTGACACAAAACAATGACTGCCAAGTAATTCAAAGGCTGATAGGAGTGTATCTGTAGGTTTGAACAGCAGCTAGCATGTTTTGGGCAATACTGGAAACCGATCAATGCTACTACTTAGTTCTTGGAAGGCCTTATCCCAAGCCCATCGAGGACATTGGGAATCTTTTCATTAACTTCACTGGGTTTTACCTCAGGGCCACATTGAATTAAATCACTAAGGGGAAATCTGTACGTTATCCTGGAGACATGCTCAACATACAGAATTAAATGCATTTAGTTATGACATAATGGGTATGTTTCTTTGGACAAGCTATTTAAAATAAGGTTTTCTAATATTTCTTTTAAGATCAATTCATTTTCTTTCCTTTCAACTGGTTGTCGCATATAAGACACCCTACCAATTACTGGACAACACACTAGGAAACAATCAAAGTTTCTGAAGCAGGGTATTTGGATGCCCCATTTCATGACAGTTGCACTCCTCTGTGAGAAACCAGATCATGCAGTCTGGCTGCGGAATTAACTTCTAGAGGAGATTAAACAAACCCAGAATCTGACTACTTTCATGAACCACTGCAAAACCTTATTTAGCAAAGGTTTTCTAGCACAAAAACATTCACATTAGCCACTGTTCATCTCCCCATCCACTCTGAAACGCCTCCCCCAAAACAAACAAAAACAACCCAAACAAACCCCTACCCAAGCAGAGGGTTTTATGACTTGATAAGTGCCAGGGACTTCACCGTTGACAATTTTTTTGGTTGAGCAAAGCAAGGCCTTACACTTAGCTTGATTTCTCTGTTTGATGGTAACACTATGTCTGCTCAATTCCAAAAATCCAGAGTGTTTTAGGAATCAGTCCCCAGAACCCTATTGATTCTGTTTAAATAAAAAACAGAAAAGAAGAAGCTCCAGGCTTCTGGTTAGCGGATCCAACACCTTCAGCCACCTCAGTAAATTGTTTACAGATCCAAGAACTCATTGATGGCAGCCATTAATGCATGCTGGCACACCACCACCCCTCACCTCAGCTCTGCCAATCATCCCCATGCACTTTAAAAATGATGACATCCTGAATGACTTCTCTCCCAGAAACAAAATAAGAATGGTAGGATGAAAGGCCCAGGGCGGGGGGGGGGGGGGAATGCGCACAGAGTCCCCAGCATTGGTGGCAGGGAGGGGAGAATGAAGGTATACATAGACTCACCGGTGGGGGCAGGGGAGAAGAAGGGGGAACCCTGGTATGAGGTGAACTGGGGATATAAAAAGCTCCTGGCCTAGGGGAAGAATACGGGACAATGGTATGAGGGAGGCAGACATGGGGACATGCAGACCCCATGGCATATGGTGGAGGCGGGGATAAGGGAGCACACAGAGCACACAGCATGGAGGTGGAGAATGGGAAACCCTGTCTGCGGGTCAGCCAGAGTCCTTGGCATTTGGGGTGGGAGGCAACGAGTCTTTGAAATAGGTCGGAATGGGAGCTTGTGGAGGAGAATGGAAGAATACAATAAGCCTATGGTGACCAGATGTCCCGATTTTATAGGAACAGTCCCGATATTCAGAGCTTTGTTTTATACAGGGACCTATTACCCCCCCCCGCCCCCCATCATAATTTGTCACACTTGCTATCTGGTCATCCTAAGTAGGAGCCACAGATGTGTGCAATGCACGCAGATTACAGAAGCAATAAAGTGTATACCCCAATAGTTATGTGAAAAGCATGCACACACTGCAGTGCGGGGTGTTTGTACAAATTTGTAAGGCAGACAGAACATAGAGAAGACAACATTAATTCAAATTCTTTACCTCTACAACATATTTTCATGTAAAGATACCATATGCCGTGCATGAATACAGAATATAGTACCCCAGTGATTGTACCCCAAGAGAGACTGAATAAAAATTAAAGGCCAGATAGAAACTGAGGCTTTTATAACTAAAGTCCATTGGTGGACCAAGAATTTTCACTGCTGAAGGAACAAAGTTTTTCTTTGGGCTCTTTTCTTGCGCAAGTGAGTACACTGACACAATGACAATGCGAGGCAAGGTCCACATCTGAAAGAAAGGGTCACTACCCTTTGATCAAGGGTCGATGGTAAAAGACACTTTAGGCTGCCCATACAAAAGAAAACTAGAATCTAATAATATCCTCCAGTGACAAACACGAATAAGAAAAAAATAAGTAAGCTGACTCATTAGAAGAAGTAGAATTTTACTATTATCTTTGTTCATCCAGGATTAAACCTCAGCTATCTTACTTTCATCCAAACACTGATCCCAATCAGACATTTGGCAAACTAATCATGCTCCCCTTCTGGGTCTTACAAATAAGTACAATAGAAACGCACTTGCTTGTTTCTGTAGAATAACAGAAACTTAAAAAAGAACACAGTTCTCAGAGGGGTTTTCAGACTCAGAAGGGCTGTTTTTCAGAAGGCTCCCTGAGATGTTTCTCCCCAGAGGCAGTTCTAGGAACTTCCTATTGATGGGACCGACTAAGGGAGTCAGGAGAAAGCTGCAACCAGCGAGCCATTATTAGATTTTTGAGTTGGGAATGAATGAAGTTGCTTAAAACTACTAAAAATGGATTTATGGGGTCACTGTGTTTCCAAGGGGATTGATTAAATGAGCCTGAGGAAAAGACTTCTGTTATGGGACAATGATTTCTGAAGTATTTAAAGATGTATTCTATTTGTGAGACACATTTTGTAATTACTAAACACTTGTGCACTGGATAAGGTGGTTCTTAGACTGTTTACAGTATCCCAAATCACTACATTTACCTTGAGACTTGATTCTGGCAATGGGTACATCTTAAGAGGATATGAAAACTGAATGTACTGCAGAATATAGCTGCCTGCTTAGTAAATGTTGTTTTTAACTGGAAACACACTACACCTCTGTGCTGTGCTCTGCACTAACTTCCAGTTTGTTTCCAAGAGCAATATAAGTTGTTGGTTTTAACTCCTAAAGACAAATTTTTTGGATCTTCTGCAGCTCAGTGACCACCTCTGTCCTGGTGTTACCACACCAGGTGAAAGCAGACATTGCACTCAATAAAACAACCCCTTGATTTCAACTTGAGAGAACTGGAAGCCGTGTATTTTCAGTGTAGGGATCCTGACTTTGAAATTTGCTCTCTCTGCAGGTCTACCTGAATTTCCTTATTTTCAAGTCACACAGCACAGGCTCTCTCTTATCCTGGCCTCTTTTTGGTGGGGAGGATTGCATGTAAGACAGAAGAAACAATAGGAGACGTGGTTTTGAAGACAATACTGGATGGTTTTAATTTGGATATTGTACAAAGTATAGTATTAAAAACTATAGAATAAATTGGATGAAGGTACAGTGCACTGGCTAGGTGCACTTCCAGTTAACTGAAACACTTTGAATACAGTAGCTGGGACATGTCAAAATAGATTGTAAAAATCCAAAATTTCCTAATGCATTTTCAAAAAAACTTGTCTAGATTGAAATATATTTGCAAAGTATACCAAGAAGTGTTCATTCACTTCCACGGGAGTTCTGCCTCTAGAACAGTTGCAGAACTGAGCAAACTAAAGACCTGAACCCCAAGCAAGAAAACTACACAAGTAACCTAAGACTAAAACATTCCCTAAAAAACAAATTCTCTTCTCAGGGCTCCCCGCAAAGGACTAGGACCTGCTAATTACTACCTCCTCCTTCCCCACCTCCCTGAGATCTACAAGACGGATTTCAACAAGAATTAAATAGAATTTAAGTTTCACACCATTATCAGTAAGTCTTAGGAAAAGATGAAGATGGCAACAGCACCATGAATAGCCTATCATTTCATAAAACTGGTATACATACATATGAATTTCAAGGCAGGATTATTATTTTATGTAGCTTGCCATTAACTAAAGGTCAAAGGAAATGATGCAGGATGCAAGTGGCAAGCATCCACTTTCTTGTTTTGCTGGCCTTCTGTGGTAAGAGCACTCACTGCACTGTACGATGAACTTGCAACCCTATTCATTGTTAAATTCCAGCTTCCAGCATATTAGCTTCCAGTATATTAGCTGTCCAAATGAATATTGTCTTAAAATGCCGCATGTCAACCCAATATCTTAATCTATAACACTGTGTGGGGGTGAGGGTGGAGAGAGAGAGTTTGCTTTAGCTTTTTCAACAAGATTTACAGATAACAGATTCTCTTCACATATGTGACAGCACTGAACATTTAAATAAATGATAATACTCTTGTCAAAAATCAGTTTAAATCCAAACTTGCCTAAACTGCATCAATATAATAAAAATTATACATTCATTGTGAATATGCTCTCATATTTATTATGAAACAGCTCGAAAGATTAAATACAATAACTTTGAGGGACACATTAAAACTGTGCTGACATTCATTTCTACATAAAAAGGCATTATTATATTGGTATACAAAATATTATTTCAGATGACAAAAGAGTCCATTAAATGGATTTTTATACAGTCTATTTCTTCAGTATAGCAATATGATACCATCTATATTGTGGCAAACTATTGTATTAGTTATTATTAAATTTGCAAAGGGTATTATTAAAAACAGAGCTAAAATTCAGTGCCTCTTGTAAACAGAAAATAAACTCAAGATGGAAACTCAGTGAGTCACTGAATTATGCACCAGTAACGGAGGTTTTCAATGAAAGGCTCAATAATGGTAAAGAGTGCAGAACTGACCATAAATAAGTAAACTCCATATCTCTGCTGCTATTCCCTTTACTCCAGTGCATAAATAACTAACTTACCATTATCCATCCACATAAAGATATACCAAAACAGGAGTAAAAGTACTCTTGATCAAGTTACAACTTTTAAAGGCATTTTATTTTAGTTATTTCTAGAGGCATTTACTATACTACATTTACATTGCTCACTGTAGTAAGTTTATCTCTGTAAAAATCTCTGTTATCTCTGTTCTGTAAAAATATTTGGAAGGAAGGAAGTTGTAAATAGTTCATATCAATGTTGTTCATAGTTTTCTTCATTATTACAACAGATGGGTCAGAAATAACATTTCTTAATTGTTATTAAGAAATGAATTAGGTTTCGGTTAGGCCTTGACCTTAGGTTTGACAGAATCTAAATGGTGGAAATCTTGTTAGACTTCTACCATCTTAATGGTGGAAAGCTCTAAAAAAAAAAAAAAAAAAAATCATCTGTTCCTCTGAGAATTCTGAAAAGTTTCCCTGAAATGTCACAAAAATATCTCCACAAATTTTTGGAAGCTAACATCCATTAACTTGTGGAAACAATGCAAGAATTTTATGTAAGGAAACTGACAAAGCTTGCCTGCTCTTTCGTGCTTCCAAAGAGAAATTTTTTTTAGTAAATGTGACTTAACAAATGCTGATTTAAGGGTAGAAGTGGAGAGTTGATGCTTACTACTTCAAAGAATTTGTAGCTTACATTTTATATGGTACAGTTATGGGACACTTTTAGAATCAGGTGCTGAAAATATTACATTTTACATGAAAGTTCAAGTAGAGAAATTGCAGAACATGCATAAACTTGGTGAAAAGCAACTGAAAGAAAAGTTAAAAGTTAAGGAAAAATATCTCTGTGCAGCTTATATAACTATGGATTTTAGGGTTTGTTTTTTTGTAATCAATAGTCTGATAAATTCGGCTACTGGCACGATCTTCAAATGTTGCCCAATTGTACAGCCTATCATATCTTAAGAAAATAGGTAGAGAAGACAAAGACGACCTTTCACATATTTCTAAAGAAAAGCTTTCCACTTTTCCCAAAGAAATAGTGTCTACTGCCCTTGTTGAACATACCATCGTGAAGTATGGAAGAGGTTTTTTCTTTTGAAGACATCAGATGCAGGTAATCCACTTGTTCTAGTAATCTAGGAAGCATAGCTACCATATTTATTCAGAGCGAACAAGAAGCCTGTTTTGAAAACCTCCTTAGTACTGTGAAGGAAAGTTTTGAAGTGCCCTGTGGATATCCAGAAATGCAATTTGTACTCAGAGAAGCTTGGAGGCTTAGGGTATAACAAAGGTAGAAATACTTCATGATTTATCAGAGTTGGAAGCCACTTTTGGCAGAGATCCCAGAACTATTCTTATTATTGCTTTGTTGGAAAAAATGTGTAAGAGGATAGGAGCAGGAGAGCATGAAGCTCACAAACCCATCAAGCCAAACATATAGCAAGCTGGAAGGTAGAATTAAGGTCAAAAGACTAAGAGGAATGGAACCAGTGGCTGACATGAAGAGTCTATCAGAGTGTTCAGCACCATATTTCGGTCCCATGATGGAAAAAAAGAATTCAAATATAGGGTCATATCCAGGACACTTTGTGAAAAGACCTGCATTAGGTTGAGATGTGAAGAAATCTGTTTCCCTTTAATGCATCACCTACAGTAATGGCAGATACGACTGCAACCTCGAGTATTCCTAGTTCATTTCAGAAGCTACCATACAAAGTGTAATATAGTGGAAACTAAAATATGTTTCACAGTAATCTTCTGTGCCATGCATCACTAAAAACTTTCCCAAAATACAAGAGAAAGCTTAATTTTTTTGGTGAAAAGCAGGAAGCAAAATCTAGATCAAAGTAATTGAGTGTACATTGTTCTTTAAAATGAAAGCACTGGCCATATGTGAAATATGGTGTTATTAGATGATGTTTAGCCTGGCTGATAAACCAAGAAGAGTTGGTGGGATGCTGTGACACTTAGGGCTAGTCTACACTGGTAATGCTAAAGCGCTGCTGTGGCGGTGCTTTAACGTGGCTTGTGTAGTTGTAGCAGAGCGCTGGGAGAGTGCTCTCCCTGGGCTTTTAAAAAACCACCTTCATGAGAGGCATAGCTACCAGTGCTGGGAGCGCGACTTCCAGTGCCAGTGCACTGTCTACACTGGTGCTTTACAGCGCTGAAACTTGCTGCACTCAGGGGGATGTTTTTTCACACCCTTGAACGAGAAAGTTGCAGTGCTGTAAATTGCCAGCGTACACAAGCCCTAAATTCCCCTGTATTAATTCTCTACGTGCTAGTGTAATAATCTTTTGTATATAATATGTCTTGTGAGGTTTCACTTGAAAACTAATAACACTGATCATAATAGTGATATTCTTGCATGATGTATGTACGTGGAGTATATTGAGAGTTATGGATATATGCTGAAATTATGACTAAAGTGTGTTTAAACCAGACACGTCAGGAGAGTTGGTAAGCAGATCTGCCCTAGACAAAGGAAAGTGTTTGCTTCTCTGACCAGCCCATTCATCATCCAGAAATAATGAAGGTCTATTTACATATTAGATAAACAAAGTAGGGAAGAAAGACTTTATCTGAGCAATAAATATGGGTGTCTGAACCTCAAGTGGTAAGCAATTGAATTAACTGATTGCATACAATAATACTGTATTATAAAAGTTTGAGTGAGGTAATTTTTGAAAGCCTATGATACCCCAGTGATTAATACTGAGAATTGTACCTACTAACACTACATAAGGAATTTTTGATATTCTCATAATATTATGCTTTTTAGTCTGTGGCTAAATTTATTCTGTGGCCAATCCCTCCCAGAATAAAGAGAATGCAGGTATCTACCTGTCTCCAATGAGATTAAGCAAGATGTGAACAAAAGCAAATTGAAGCCCTGTTACACAGAAATCAGCAAGGTGATGGGAAGTCCACAGGACTAGAAGAACACAATAAGGTCATCCTGCCTCTTCAGACAAAGTCATTGAACTTTAGAAGATATAAGCAAAGACAGAAGCCATCTTTGGAATCCCCCACTAGACTGACACAAGGGAACAGAACTCTTGCAATCTGAGAAACCAAAAGGGGCTTGAAGTCCCTGGAAATTGAATATAGGTGAGAAACCTGCTTAGGCAAAGATCTGTCACATACGAAGACAAGGGAAGCCAGCGTCTTGTACTTCTGTAGAAGGAACTGCCTGAGGAGAAGTCAACCATGGCTATGAAAAAGGAAGTTTCTCTCACCAAGCTATCATGAACAAAGCCTATACCTTGTTCGATTAAGTTTTAGGCTTTTAGAAGCACATTGACCTTCATTCCCTGAACTCACTTAATCCTATGTATATTTTGTTACTAAACTTGTTTTATTTTTACTATAAAACAACTCAGTGATGTGTTTAAAGGGAAGGGTGTATTTACCCCAGTTAAGTTAATAAGCTGTGATGTGCTTTTGTCTCTTTAAAGGAACAAACAAACCTTATTATTTCTCTGAGCTGTCCAGAAGAGAACTGGACACTTCAGACCATGTCATTTGGGGAAAATTCGGGACTGGGAGTGCGTTGGGATCACCTTGCAGGTTGTAACCAAGGCTGGTGGAGACCAGGGAGTGTGACTGGTGTTGCTTGCAGGCTGCTGGGGGTCAGAGTTGCTATACCAGGGCTGCAGTTATACACAGATACTCAGAGAGTGACCTGCATGCCTACTGCTGGCTGTGAGCATCCCAGGCTATAAGCTACAGTAGCAGGGCATTATGAGGCACTCAGGGTTAAAAGGTAAGAGGTGACAATCCTTCACTTGTCTGAATTGCCCTCTGAAGCATGACAGATGCATCACTGAAAAATTTAGGATTGGAAACTCTAATGTCTTGGGTCAAAATGAAGCTAATTAGAAATACCTGACTTGTGAATCCTGAATACTTTTAGATTTGTATCATAGTCCACATATAAAAGATCCATCTAGTATGTACATCACCAATGCCAGGTGGTTTCTACACTTGCCAAAGCACTTCAGGATATTTTAAATTGCATTTAGAAGCTATAGAAATCAGCTATTATTAAATCCACAGGAAATGTCATTTTTCTATACAAAGTTCAGCAAGCTTATCAGCAATGTGATGTACAGGCTCAACCCATTTAAGTATCCAGGAATTGTCTCTGGATGGTTTAGGATGGTAATTTGTAATATTTTCCTTTCTTATCTGGGAAGACATATTTAGCTAAGACACTATTAAAGGACCCTGAAAATTGGCTGCATCTTAAGTAAACTATTTCAATAGCTGCCTATACTTTAACCAGGATCCAAGTGATATGACAATTTACCACCAACCTCAAGGTGAGAGATTTGTTTTGGTAGCCGTACAATTGCTTGGAGATAAGGTTCTCTAGCTATTTAAATCATTCCAAAAATGTATCAGAATGTGTAGAAAATATGATGCAGAGAAGCTGCTTATACAAATACACACACACAGAACATCACCACAGGCAAAGGTTAATTGTGAAAGCTAGCCTTGCAGACTCAACAGTTGGTTAATTTAAATAATGATATATAAAAGACTAAACATTATTTTAACTTAAGTTTTTCATATTTGGATAAATCCAATATATTTAAAACAAAGTAAAATAGGGGGAGAGGGTAAAGGGAGTTTTAACCTATGAAAGCCAGTGTATTTAAAAGCAAAGTTGAAGTGTTCAGCTTTAATTTATGCCATTATGAAAAATAACACAACAGATGTGGGTAGTGGAGTGTGTGTTTCAGCATTAACCTTCATATGTATGGCTAGGTAGTAAAGTGAGTTAATGCAGTGGCTGTTGCCACTGCAGACCTGAGTTCAAATTCTGGTTTATGGTACAAGGAAAGGTAAGTATGGTGGTGTTTTCCTAGTCATTAGTTATGCTCACATTATAAAGACCTGCATAACTAATTTTTTCCTGTCTGCTCATGAGATGCAATGGAATTAATTTTTAAATGTATTATTGATCAATTTTTCATTGTATTGGGAGAGCTATGTGGCGGGGTGGGGGGTAGGGAGTAGGGGAAGCACGTTGCCCATGCACACAATGCTTGGCCTAAACCAACATTTGCCTTTTAGAACACCTTATTCATTCATGTTATTCTGTCCAGATCAGCAAATATCAGTGTACTTTACAGCTTGGATATTACTGCAAAACATTTTCAAGAAACATTCATTGCAATTTTTAAATAAAATAATTTCACTGTGGTTGCATCATTTTTTGTGTTTGCGTTCCACTACTATTCTAGCAAACAGTTTTACTGGCAATGATACTAATGAAAACTGAATTTTCAGTGAACAATGGACACTATTTGTGAGAAACAAGTTTTGTAAAACATGATTCACATCAGAAGCCTAGTTCTAGGCCTTGTTCGTGCAGCCACAGGAACTGACACCTAACATGAGAAATATCCTTAGTGAAAACCAACCAACTGACTGCTTGGACTTAAATCAACAGGCAAAGTAATATCCACCAAAATACTTCAGTGAACAATCTCAAATAAATTACTTTTAACAAAACTGTGAGTTGCTTACAGAACACATGAAAATATCATTGAATAAATTATTCACTGCAATTTTTTTCCCCAACACTAGAGCATTAGAGAACATTATATTTGTAAGTACATGGTATAATATGACATACTGAATTTCTTACATTATTGAACTGGTAAAGTCAAAGCTGCAAAAATGGTTTACTTTTTGATGTCAAAACATTGAGAATAACTGATGAATGTCAAAGCAGCCAGATATAATTTTTCTTTTTCCCTGCTTATAACGATAGTTTGTTAATATCAGAGTTCCCTGGGATTACGTAATTTGAGGCAATTAAATTCTCAACATTTAGCTATAAATATAGCAAATTAGAGTAGATACGATGATTATAAATCTATTTCTACCATGAGGTTTTGATCTAAGACACATCCTGAAACGAGTATGTTTTAACTTCCATAGGGGCTTCCTAACGAAGACAGGTCTGTAAAGGGAAATTGAACACAGTGGTGATTTGCCTACTGGAACCAAGTGTGCAATCACTAGAACTGGGTGAAATATTAATAGCGAACAGTATTCCCCCCATCAACCCCAAGTGAAACTGCAGAACTTTACGCACAAGTAGTCCCATTGAAATCAATGAGGCTATTCATGTCCATATAGATAAGTATCAATTTATATCTTTGCAGGATTGGGGTCTGAGTGTTAAACTTACTAAATTGCATGTATGTAAGGACAGAATCTTTACCATTATAAGAGTGTCCACATGGGGAATTATCCCAGAATAACTATAGCACTATAATTATACAGTTATAGTTCTGTCAGTATATTACCCTGCACAGACAAACCCTTAGACTGTTGTCTGAAAGGACTAAGGAAATAGTCAGGACACAAATCTCCTATTTAATTTATACAAACAGTTTTAATCAGAAAATTATGGTTTGATCCTGAGAGGTTCTAAATGCTTGTGACTCCCATTGAAGTCTGTGGGAATTGAGAGATTTTAACACCTGTCAGATCAGGACCTCAATGTGAGTGTGGTGAACTACTTTAGGTTTGTATAAAACTGAAAGAAGGTTGAGAACAAAGCAAGAGATACATCACTCGTCTCACTGAGCAATGAGTACTTCGACAAGAAGGTTAACCTTCAGAAAAAACAAATGAACAAGTCAAGTCAGCCCTTGGGCAGGTTACTCTTGCAGATACTGACACTGTCAGCATTTGAGGGTTAATCTTTAAATAAAAAATAAATTGCCCAAGAACAATTTCTTTAATGTACTGCAATAGTATCCAACATGCTTTTCTTCACCATCAACCATGCATGTCTTCTTGTCTCACTTACTTTTGAAAATATAAAGATATTCACAAAGAAAAATCCTTCCATCTGTATTTGAAGTTCCCTTGACCCTCTTACAGAATATTACTGTATGGAAACAGATGAAGCAGATAAATAAAACCTCAATACAATCGTGATGTGGACCTCGGAGATACACAGACAGAGCAACCAACAGCTCCTGAGTGTCTGTTCCTTCTCCAGATTATTTAACCTTGGAATTTCATTCTCAAGACCTCTTTAGTTATATTTTTCATTCAGGATGAAGGGAATGGGAATGCACAGGGTTGCAGCTACATGTTAAAAAAAATGCAGGGAGAAGGGTGGTGTGACCATGAGGAACAAAATTAACTGGGAATCATCTCTTAGAAGAAATGTTTAAAGTGGAAGATGGCAATTTTCTTAGCTTTAGAATATTTTAAGGTGTTTCAAGATAAATATTTTGTGCCCTACAAGTCAGACTTTTTATATTGAATTTTCTACGAAAATAACTTGACAGTGGCAAGTTAACGTCAACTGGAGAAAACACAAATGTACCCACTGAACACATAGTCCCAAGCATGCTTATGCATTTCTTGTCAGACACACAAAAAATAGCAATAAACTACCCCATGTTGAACATTACTCAGACATTGGCTCGCCTCAGATGCATAGTTAGATCTTGTGTTTTAGATAACCTAGAAGCGTACTGATAACTGACAAATGCATAACAGAGCTTGTTGCTATGGGAGTATGTCTCATTCATTTATATTTTTATTTACAAGGAACTTTTTAGAAACAAGTTTGGTAGGAGATTACGCTTTACATCTTTCCATTATGCAAAGTGGCTCCCACTAGAAGTGTAAGGACAGAGAAAAAAGGTATATATACTTTCCCTCTTATTTTGTGTGTATGCTCACACACAAATATAATTTCCCCTCCCCACATCAGGTTCCCATTAGCCCAGCTGCCCATGTCAAAAACAGTTTGTGACTCAACAACAACATTCAGTTCTCACTTTCTATTTCCCTTCCTTCTCCTGTCATCCCCACTCTGTTGGCCCTCTCCATCCTTCTTAATGTAAGGGGACTGTTGCCCCCTTAGTACCATTCAGTTTGGGGTGTTTTGGTTGCTAGCTCCCAGTACTGAAAAGGGGGAAGGGTCGATGGGGAATCAGGACCCTGAGACTGACAGCCCCCAGGAACAATGGGGAGAGGCCCATGCTCCAGGTCAGCCTGAATGACAGGGCGAGCAGGCTAATCAGGGAGTCAGGAGGCCAGGGAGGTCCCGTCCTCCACGTGAGCAGGATTTGCCTGGGACAGATGGAGTGGGGCCGAGCCAAGGAGGAAGCAGGAGCCCAAGCTGAGCTGTGCCAGATCCAGTGAGAGCAGACCCTGTGCTGGGAGCAGAGCTGCAACCCCAAAGCCAGAGGCACAGCCCAGAGAGAGCAGACTTGCCCTGGGAGGAGAGCTGCAGCAACCAGAGCCAGAGGGGCCAGAAAAGCAGCCCAGGAAGCAGGTCAGTGCTGGGAGCAGCCACAGAAGCAGACTGCAGAGCAGACCTGTCCTGGGAGCAGAGCTGTAGCAACCAGAGGCAGAGGGGCCAAAGAAGCAGCCCAGGGAGCTGGAGGCAGAGCAGCAGCAGTGCAGAGACCAAGTGGTGCAGCTGGGGCTGGAGCAGTCTGGAGCTGGGTGCGGTGAGCAGCTGGGGAGACCAAGGGGGACCCTGGGCAGCAGGCCCAGCACAGGGAGACGCCTCAGCCAAGAGGCTCTGCAGGCCAGGCTTGGACCGTAACCCCGACAGGGCGGGGGTGACACTGGGAAGAAGGGTCCTACCACTTAGAGCCTGAGAGCGTGTGGCTACCACCGGAGCAAGTGTCTGACCCACAGCATCCCTGCAGCACAGTCAGGGCCTGAGAAGGAGGCCTGGGACTTACAAGGAACAGACTGTGAACGGCCCTGACGTTCCAGAGACACTGTTTGTGATGTTCCCTGCCACAGAGCGGGGTGATGTGTTTCCTTTAACCTTTCCCATTATTCCTTATTCTTTTTAAAATTAATTGTTGATTAAATAACTCACATTTGCTTTAACTTGTATGTAATGGTCAGTGGGTCAGAAAAATGCCCATTGCAGAGAGAGTACCCCGGAGTGGGGACAACCTAGCCCCTGTCCTAGATGACCACAGCCGGGTTGGGGGTCGAGCCCCACAGGAATCCTGGGCCCAGCCTTGTTGGGGTTACGAGGACTCTGCCAGACAGAAGAGTGGAAGGGGAGTCCTCAAGGGCAGGGAGGCCACTGGGTAAAGGAAGTGGGAGCGAGGACTCAGATCCTTTCTCTAGCCCACTTCACCGGGGTAGTGCAGAAGCCAGGAAAGTTCCCCACAAGAGCGGGACTATTCCCCCGCTTACATTAAACTCAACTGGGAGCCTAAAACTAGTGACAAATTTGAATTACTAAAGTAGCCTGGAGGCTCAAAGCTACACAATTGCTTTATTAGCATGGTAGCAGCACTTGCAGGGGGAAGTGGCAGCTTCTTTTTAAAGTCCTGGTGTTGGTGCCCTGACCCAACCCTTTTTCCCCTGATCCCACCCCATGAATTCCTCCCTCCTTCTCTGACCACTTGGGCCCAATCCTTCAAGAGACCATCTCTGATACCGTCCCCAGAGCCTCAGGAATGCTCCCAGTTCTCTTTCCGTCCACAAAATCCCCAGGGATCCATTCTATCTCTGCTTATGTCTAGAAGTCAGCTTCCACCCTCTCTCTCCCCCTATTTCAGTCCTAATGTCATAGAATCAGATTTCCCACCCCCCATAGCTCTGCCTCCTACACAACACCCTCCCGCTCTTCTTTGCTGCTAGGAATTGTCTCCTCCAATATTACTGCCTCCTTCCTTCCCACACCCACCAAACTCACTATATCTCTCCCTCCCCTAGTGGTCCAAAAATCTCTCTCTTTACTCCTGCCAGCAATTCCCTCCGCCCCACCCCAGCCCCTGGATTTCTCCCCATTCTCCTGACCTGCCTCCACTGATATCATGGCCTGTGCGTAGCTCCTAGAGCTGCAGCTCTGCTTCCTTCATGGTCACCTTCAGGGAGCAGAGAGGGTGGAGAGGAATTCTCAGACCGCTACCAGCCAGGGACAGTCTAGGTTTCCTTGGTCCTGCCCCAGCCTAGTGCTCTGGGCCAGATGACCCCACGCACACTGCAGGAGACTTACTTCCCCCCGTTTTTTAAGTCCAGTTCTATATGCAAAATATATACCAAAATTAGAAATCTGAAGGAGAAAAAACTCAGACTATGAGTCTGAGAATATTCCCATGCAATGTTTGCATAGTATAGCTTCTGTAGCATGGCAGTCCAACTTGCTGAGGCATGTACATCCAGCATGCCCTGAGAGGACATGGCAGAGGTTTATTTCTCAGACATGAATGCTGCTCTGAGAACTGGCTGCTGGGGGCACTAGAAGAACAGCTGGCAGTCAGCATCAGCCCTAGCACGCCATCCCTGTGATTTGACTGAGAGCCACAGTCTCACAAACGAAGACCCCTAAGGACCCCTAATTCCAGGGTGCCAACCATGACATTTGTTATGATATCACTCGGATGTTCCCTTTGATGAGCTATGTATAGCCAAGTTACTGCTGTGTACAAGATGTGGGTCAAAATAATGCCTGTTCCTAAGTCAATTATTTGAAAATTGAACCCATAATGCGAGATTTACTGTGATACTATTAACTTTGTAGTGAATTGAAGTGTTTGTAGCATCTGTAAAATTGACTGATTGTTTCTCATACAGCTAGCAGTTCAATAGAGAATAGAGGCTTTTATGTGTGAAAAAGCAGCAAGGTCAAACAGCTGTAAAGGGTATACTGGAAACACCACTCCTGATTTGATAGGAATAATGCATGCACTGGAATTCACTGCTTTGTTTCTTTGGTGGTGGTAGGGGAAGCTGACAAAAATATCCACAAAGTTTAATCTGTTCTTCCTACGACAGATACATACCCCTCAGGTTAACAGAATAGCTAGGGAAATTTGATGGTTACATGTTTTTAAAAGTTTGCTTTTGATGAGTAATAACTACTACATTTTGACAAGGCCTTTATACCCTAAAACAATGTAAAGAGTTCTCATGAAAGTTATGGCCCATGTAGCATGGATGTCATGGGGGTGGCGGGGCACAACACAGGAGGGGGAGAGAGGATGGGCAAGCACTCAAGTACAGTTACTCCAGCAAGGAGCCTCCTCCCTCTCCCCAGGCAGCTCTTTTTGGCTCTTTGTATCAGATTAGAGTGTATCAACATGTGTTTGGTATTTGACCACAATTTAAACTGACAAAGGCCTAGTATAGTACACCTTCTTGAAATAGCTACAGCATGATTTTCAAAGGCATGGAGCACCTACAAATCTAATTAAATTAGAACCTTTGAAAATTAGACCCTGTATGTCTCAAGCTGAGAACCGAAAAATTGGGGCACTCAAAGTTAGTGGATACTTTAGAAAACCTAGGCCTTAATATTAGTGGAATTAGTCAAGCCACTTCTCCCTGTGCCTGTAGTAGCTTGCTCAGCATTTTTCTAGTGGCATGGTAAATTGTAGCTCCTAAAAGATTTAACCTTGGTATCAATATTACCAACAAAGACACTGCTTTTAGATAGGCTTCTAGTCAAGCTTATGGGGCTAATCGAAGTCTTATGGGACTAATCTAGTCAAAGTCTTAATTAAATTTGTTCTAAATTTAAACAACCTTTATGGAGACCCTTGTCAGAACAGCTCAAGTGATCATACATTAGGGAATATCAGACAGAAGTTTGATTAGCATTGCAAAAGTTAGGGTATGAACCCTGCTACAGCAAAGCAATTGCTGGATTGGTGGAACTCAGATACTTAAACACATGCGCTTAAGTTCCACTGAATTCAGTGGGACTATTCTGATGCTTAAAGCTATGGAATTGCTTAAGTGCTGTTCTTATTAGGGATGTTTTCCTGAATTGAGGCCTAGGACAGCAGATTTGTGATCTATAAGGAAATTGGTTTCCTATCTGAACTTTGTCGTCAACTAGACTACTTTATTTTGTAGTACAAGCAAATTATTATTTGTTATTTACATTGCAGTAGTGTGCCAGGTTTCCCAAACACAGAAAAGACAGTCTGTCCCAAAGAAGGTACACTCTAAAAGTGAACGAAGATCAGTGAAGCATTCCTTAAACGTTACATTTATTTATTTTAACGAGTATTGTTTTCTATTGAAGCTGAACACAGAGCACTATATTGGAAATAGTACATGCAAAAGCTATTAAGAATATCTCGACCTTGTTTTCAGATATTCTGGTGGCCTGTATCCTGGACAGATACATAAGTAGTAAGAATATTGTGTCAAGGCAGTGGTTCCCAAACTTTAAACAGCCTACGAACCCCTTTCACTAAATTGTGAAATCTTGTGAACCCCCTCCTAAAAATGAATATTTCCAGGGATTTAAGTTTAAATTTCCTCAGTGTGATGGATGAGCGTGCTTTGCTCTGCATAGCTCTTGGAAGTCCGGAACCACTGGAGAAAGACAAAGTCTCAGGTCTGGTTCAGCATCAAGTCTGTTTCTGTATTTGATTTTCTGATGTGCATACAAGGAAAACGCTTTCTCGCATAAGTATGTTGCTGAAAATGGTAACAAAACTGCAGCAGCTTTTTCTGCCAGAAGGGGGTACTCGTTTCTTAAACTCAGCCAAAATTTGATCAATGACAGATTTCTGAAACTCCTTTTCAGTTCGTAATCACAGGAGATCTCAATCAATTTCTCTTTTTCCTCAGTGTTCCATATCTCAGTGTTGAGAAAGTGGTATCATCAAAAGGGTTGAGAATCTAGTCATTATCACCTGACATAGCTGGAAAGTATTCCCTGAAAGTTGTGCAAAGTCCTTTTAGGTTTGCAGTTATCTTGGTTTTAGTGCACTGATCCAGCTGAAGCTTATGTTCTGCCAGGAAGTCATGAAGATTACTGAAACACTCCATTTGATTGTTTTCCAAACAACTGTCCCAGAACTGCAACTTTTTATCATGGATTCAACTCGTTCTTGCACATTGAAAACTGTTATACTGAGGCCTTGAAGAGATAAATTTAGGTCATTAATTCTTGAGAAAATATCTGCTAAATAAGCTAGGCTCTGGAGTCAGACATTTTCCATACAGCTGACAAGGTGGAAAGGGTGGCTGTTGAAAAAAACTAGGATTTCTGTTCTAAGCTCAAACAAGCGCACAAGGATTTTGCCCCGTGAGAGCCATCTAACTTCAGTATGGGTCAACAGACAATTGTGTACACTACCCATTTCTTCACAAAGTACGTGAAATATTCTGGAATTTGTTGGCCATGATTTTATGAAATTCACCATTTTCACTGCATTGTCCAGCACTTCCTTCAGTCCCTCAGGCATGTGTTTTGTTGCGAGGGCTTGTCTATGGATGCTGCAATGAGTCCAAGAGACTTTTGATGCAACCTTTTTGTTCGAGCTACAAATCCAGTATACTTCCCTGTCATTGATGTGGCCCCATCAGTGCAAATGCCTAGGCAACGAGATCAATCTATTCCCTTTTCTTGAAAATATGCATTAGTGAGATTGAAGATATCTGCTCCAGTTGTATGTTCTTCCAATGGTCTGCAAAACAACAAGTCTTCAACCATACCTTCATTCACATAATGTACAAACAGTAGCAAAATAGGTAGATTAACGATATCAGTTGATTCATCCAATAGCATAATATGGACTATTTTTCACTCTATGTACAATTGTGGTCTCTACATTATTTGACATGTCATTAATTCTTCGTGACAAGATATTATTGGACAAAGGTACCATGTCAATCCTTTTTGCAGCCTTTTCTCTGAGCATGCAATGAACTACGTCTTTTATACATGGACCAGTCAAGCTCTCTGCTATGGTATGGGCTTCTGATGCTTTTGCTACTCAGTAGCTCACACGGTAGGACGCTTCAAGTGCATTTTCATTATCAGTACTTGCTTTGGATATAAAACCGGTAATGTCACTTTTCCGCTCCGCTAATTTTCGCTTGAAAAAAATCAACAGGCTTGTCGAGTTGTGCAGGATGCCTAGTTTTTAAATGTCGCTCAAGTAGAGAAGGTTTGAGGCTGCTGTTTGCTAGAACATCACCACAAATCTCACACAGTGGTTTTGGGCGTTCTTGATCACCAATGCATGTAAAGCCATATTTTATATAATCATTGTCATATTTTCTTTTCTTTGTAAGTGACTTTCCAGGACCATCATGATCATTAGACTTAGATTTTCCACAGCGTGGACTTGAGGAAACACTAGTTGATTCTTGCATCTTTACACTTTCCTTTTTCAGCCACTTATCCATTGAACTTGTGTACAAAAGTTCTAAAAAATAACAGAGACTGCTAACAACCAACAAATTAGAAAATGAGAAGATTTACTCAAGTCTCACTTAAGCAAAACAGCACTCCAGAGAAAATGACAATTACTGAGGCACCTTAACACTGCTGTAGTGGCTACAACATGCTTCCGGCTGGTTTGGCTCGCAAACAGCTTTACTTCCGCCATGAGATCAGTCTCTAGGAGGGTGCCCTGTGACCGACAAATTAGTTTGGACCACCCCCACCCCCCCACATACAGCATGGCCCCTGCTCACTCTACCCTCAATGCCAAATTCCACTGTCTGACAAGGACAGGGGTCCAAGCTGCTACCTGTGCGCCTGGGGTCTCAGCTGCCTCCCTGCCCAGCACAGGGCTCAGGCTACTGGCCCTGCACCGGGTCTGGGCTGCCAGCTCCACACTCTGTGGGGGCTCCTGCTGCTGGACCCCGTTGACCGCCTCGGTCAACTGAGCTCCACGGAACTCGGGCGGCAGGTCCCGCTGACTGCCGGGGCTCAGGCTGCCAGCCCCAACTGCCCGGCCCCGCTCTCCCTGAGGCTCAGGCTGCCAGCCCCGCACAGAGCGCTGGGGTTCGGGTGGCCAGCTCCCCCGCTGATGGGGGCAGGGCTCGGGCTGCCAGCCCAAACTGCCCAGCCCTGCAACCAGGTCCCACCTGCTGCCTCCAATGCCCGGGGTCCTCTGGCCACCATGAGTGAAATTTTTCTGGCGAACCCCCTGTAACGTTCTGCAAACCCCCAGGGGTTCATGAACCCCAGTTTGGGAACCACTGTGTCAAGGTAGTTGTGTCCATTAGCAATGTTAGAATGCTGTCATCAGTGACGTGAAAGAGTCTAGCCTTATATTAGAATGATTTGATCATTTGAAAAAGGAAGCAATGAAGACGGAGAAGGATGATCTTATAGTTTTGGCCCTAAAAGACCCACAAGAGCCAAGCTTCTAAGGAAAATGTGTTATTGGTATAATTGTATGATATTTTCCTGTTTGATCAGCACACGTGTGATAACAGACATAGGGATGGATTTTAAAGTGTAAGACTACACCTTTATTAACCTACAACTTTAACTGGGAGGGGAGAGGAGGGGGCCCAAACACACACACTCTCCCACTCCTGAAATAGCAGGCATTTATTTGGGTCCAGTGCAGTATTAAACAGCCTTGATGACAAATTCCCTGTTGGCCCCCCTTCAACCTAACCCCTATGATTCAGTCCACTTCTGAATACCCCTGCTCTCCACAGTGAGGGAGAATGGCAGTTCAGATGTAACTTAGGTTGTGGAAACGTTCAGTGTTTTCTTTATCCAGGTGTCAGGCTGTCTGGAGTGGCTCATGAACGTGGGTGCCAACCCCAGGGCACAAACCCCAAATTGATTGCATTTTCTATAATTAGATTTCACCAACCAAGCACCAAGTGTGAACTCCTCAAGCACTGTAACAGCCTTAACATGGAGTCACAGACAGTCATCTTGGGCACTCAGGTCTATCTTGCCACCCAGGGAAGGCTGCCTTTGTGACAGGTGGTCCCTTACACCAAAAAACACAACAGTATTCAGGTTACTTCCAGCCCCAAAGGACCGGTCACTTGCCCAGGTCAGTTGGACCTCAGATCTCCCACCAAAGACAATCCTATAATAAACTAAAGATTTATTAATTTAGAAAAGGAAATGAGAGTTTTTTTAAAGGCTAAAGCAGGTAAATATACACACAAGCTGTGATGGGAGGAGTGTTTGTGTACATCGCCTTTTCGTGGGTTTGGGGAAAAAAACAAACAACAAAGTCTTCTGTCCACTGATGTTCCACAATGTTTTGTCTTGTGTCAATAGGCCTTTTGTTGGGCAGGGGATGGCATCTATTATGCTAAACTAATATTTCACATTTGGTAATGCTTCTCTCCTGGGAGTTGGGGGGAGGGTAGATCAGGTCCAGTTTCATAGCGAACACTTTTATAGTTACGTAGCAAATATGTTAATATTACCTTATAACATGGGGCACAGATATTACAACTGAGATTAATGCATGCAGCAACTCACAAGCATTTCATAAAGTCCAAACACTTCTCTATAAATCTAATACTATTTGAACAGTACTAACACACAAATGAGCCAGACTGGTTTCCAGCTGTGCATTTCTCAGCTATGGACGTTGGCATGGGCTAATCACGGGTCTCATGTTTACCATTGTGAGCCTCTCACCCACATTGGACACCCGCCACAAGTTGTGACAAAATTACAAACTTAGTTTATTAAACTTACAACTCTAAAGTTCTGCCCTTAGGTCCTATTAACCTGAAACTGGGCCTCCAATATACTGTGAGGAGGAAAACAAATCCCACCAGACACCTTTCTCTGAAGGAAAAATTCCTTCCTGATCCCAAACACTGATGATTGGGTCAGATCCACAGCATCTTGGAAATGCAGTTCAAACTGTACCTCCTATAGGCAGGGAATGCAGGGTAGCAAGAGCAGCAGAATGGCAACTGCGTGCCCTGAGGTTTCTATGCCCAGGGAGGGAAAAAGTACAAGAGAATCAACCCTCCTTTCGCCTCCCTCTCCCCCAGCCAAAGGCATCAGGGAGAGACAGAGAAACCAATGCCCTCCTTCCATCACAGAGACACAAATCTCCATGTGTGTTCTGCATTGGGAGCAAGGGGGAAAAGATGACCAGAGCAGCCAAACCTGCCCCTCATGGAGACAGTGGGATATCTGCAGAAATTTCCCCAGCAAAAGAGAAAATTATAATGAAATGTTACCTTTTGATTTTAGTTCCTTTTTCAAGGATTTAAGCTCTGTAAAAGAAACATTGCTAAAAAGTGATTTGGAATAAACAACAGATATACCATCTGGCCAACAATCAACTTGAAGACAAGTTTCACAAATTAGGCATTTTATTTAAATATCAATAACATTTTGTATTACATTTTGCCCGTGTTCCATTTAGTTGGTAATGATGGTCATTTTATTCTTCATTTCATAAAGGTGAAGGTTAGAGTTACTACAACATGTATTCTACAATCACAAAAGATTATTTGGTTCAGAAAGAAGATATTAGGAAACTGATTATAGAGACACATCCAGGGACAGAACGACAGTGCAACAACAGTATTCCCCCCTTCATTACAATGTATATAATTAATTTTAAAATTGTATGCGTCTAATAAGATGTCTTGCTCTTTGGAGAATTGTAACTCTATGATGTCATGAAAATAAATTCAGAGAACTTATCCTATCCCATTTAATAACCAGATGCAAATGTAACTAATGTTTCCCTTTTAACCGAGAAAAATATCAGCATAGTGCCTAAGCAACTTTAAATGTATGCTGTTTATCATCAACCAATACTGTCAAATTGTTTCTGCAACATAAAACTTACCTTTCCGTTTGCAACTTACAATAACTTTCTAACTGTGAAACTTTAGCTAACTGAAGATGAACAGATACAGATTGAACTTAAAATTTCCAACATGCAACACTGGGCCTGATTCTGCAGTCCTCACTCAGGGTCAGTAGCCTTAACTCATGAGAGTAGTCCCAACAAGTACTGCTTAAAACTTACATGAGTAAGTGCTATTAAATGTGAACAAGAGTTGCAGAATCAGACCAAACTTAATTACATGGTAAAATCTACCTTACTATTTGATTTTTCGTAGCATAAAATGACAATAAATATTTTGCATGAGCCAAAAGCCTAGTACATAACAGGTAGAAAAAAATATCACGATTTACATCTCCGCTAGGCTTAATCACTTCTAGTCAAAATTATTGTGCAGTTGAGCATGAAAAGCAGAAACCAATTGAGTTAAAAGTAATCCTGTTTAGAGATGGCCTTTGGCGTATAATAGTTGGGGAGAAAAAAATATTAAAGTTGATACAGTACAATTTATTTCAATAGAGTTTATGATGTAAAATTGTAGTATCTTTTCGACTCTTCCCATTTACTGTTGCTATTTCTATGAACCTCTTGTACATGAGTATATAATTCTCCATCAAGCCTAAGGATAATCCTGAAAATATCTGGTAAAGTAGACATGATGGCAAATGTACTTTTCTGACTTGGGGTTTTGGTTTTCAAAGAAATGAAAATAATCATTTATCATAAAGAAAGTGTGAAATCACTCACATTTCCACTTTAAAAACTAGCCACCTTATTAAGCTATGAGACTCCAATAATGAAGGTTTTTGAAAACAGACAATACGGAAAGGAATATTTTTAAAGAAAAACGTAGAAGTAGAGCTAAGGTATCATAGATACAATTTAAATGAGAACAGGGCAAAAGTGCCTCTGAATATGGCATTACTCAGATGCTTGAAGTTATGCACGTTTCAGTGCTTGGCTGGGTCAGGCTTTACATAACTGACTTTGATGCTTTTTGGTAGGCCTATATAACAGCTTTTCACGTCCCCCACACATAACCACAACCTGTCCACATTGATTGCATCACTATGTACTAACGTGAGCTGAGGATTGAGAATTGTAAGTGAGATCTTTCTTTGGGATACACCCCAAAACTCAGCTGGCTCATTTCACACAAAAACTGAAATGTGTGGGGAGGGAAAGTTGGGAATCTTTATGCCTCTTCTTGTCCCTAGGTATGCTGCAGATGTGGTCAGAGGTCACACCGACTACTCAGAAGACAAGAAAATTCAGGTGCAGGCAGCCAGCTGAGAATCAGTTTACAGGAGCAGTAGTGTCATCGTTGACTGCCTGGGTAGTACTGCCAACCCCACAAAGCATGAGTTGATCTGGAGCCCTCCATAAAACAGAAGTTCCTCCACAAATGGTTTTTACAGATTCTAGAGGTCTCGAGTCAGCTGTAAGGATGGGGACTATGAATAATCTGTGGAGAAATAAGTCACAAGCTTTAACCTCCAGCACTTACGTTTCCTTTTCTAGGTTCTCTATGTCAGAAGGCTCACAGCCAGGACCTTCACAGGTCCCTAAAGCTGGCTCTGCTCATTTACATCCATCCAACCAGCACCTCTGTAACCAATGGCAACCAATGACCTCATAATTGGCAGAATGTGGCACAATGTGTTTTACTAGCATTCACATTTTCTTCAGATCCATGCAGAATTATAAAATGGTTTTGTACAGTACACAAAGCCACCTGAGAACTGGACCACAACATTCAAAACTACCTCTGCGGATTATGAATTAGTCCACGGGCATTTTAAAACGTGAGACCCTTAAATGAGGTGAAAACCCTAATCTTCAGGCTGCTATTAGAGCCATCAGTGGAATGCTGGGTCACTAACTTTACCACAATTTGCTTGACTGAAAAAAGAACTTTCTGATCAATATAAACTTAAACCATGAACGTTTACTCTGTGTTTTCAATCAAAAACAAGAGGCTGTAGTGCAATTACAATTTATTTTCCAAGTAAACTGAAAGTGTTTTAGTTCTGTACTAGAATATTTTCTGTCCATTAAGAAGATTCTAGTTGAAGATGTGTCATTCTGCGTTAGCTGGAAAACCAAAACAGCTGCAGAACAGCTGCCTGAAAGATACGGACATTTACCAAGGATCTGAGAAGCTCTCATGACTTTTGTAGTCTCAACAACACTCCTAGAGAGGGGTGTTAAAGCCTTGCACATTTTTTAACCACGTAAGAAAATTCCCTTTCTTCTTCTTCTTCTGCGGCTGTTGATTTTATTGTTCTGATTATACCCAAACTCATTACTGTGTAGTGAAACTTGACAATTTCAGTACAGCAGCATTAATCCTGAATCAAAAAGTCTGAATAATCTCAGAGTTCTCTAAAAATGTTTAACTTTACTGTGCCGTGGAAATTAATATAATTCAAAAATAACGTTCTCCAAAATGATTGATTTTATCAAACAAGTCTCAGTGGGCTTGCAACTTTCCTCACTTTTCCGCTCATCACTATTCAATAAACTCTACATCTTGTCATATTCTTATCACTCTGATTAATTGATCTAAGAAAATGACATCCATAAAAGTGCAAATTGCATGAACTCCAGTATCCTTCATATTTCTTTGTAAGCCATATTTGCTTGGACTTCTGAACATATGTGAAGTAATACATCTCTAAAAGTTGTTTATCAGGAGGTGTTGCAGAAATCAACTTTGAAGTTAAGCAAGCCCAATCAATATATGGAGGATGGTAAATTACCACTAAATTCTTAATAAAAGAGATTAAATTGTTTTGCTAGCCTCTTTAAAGAATACCATACAAAGAAAATCTGGTTTCTACAGTAAAATGAAGAAAACTTAATTTAAAGTGGAAAAGGCTCTAACTGGTTTAACAGATACTAGAAGCGGATTTTTAGAGTGCCATATTGATTTTTTTTTTAAATTAACAATGGGTCAGATTCTGATGTGTTAGACTGATATAAATCAGCAGTATCTTCAATTTACACTGGTCTAAACTGAGGCCTGAATCTAGCTCAGTGTCTTTTTTTCTGATTTCTTTTTAAGCAGTATAAAAAGTGCATTGATGTGGCTGAATAGCAACTCTACATGGGTAACTTCGGTTTAAATGCTGGCTGCAATTTTATTAAAAAGATTAGAAAACTAAAGAGGAATATGGTTCACCCATTACCAGGGGGAAAAAAACAGTGCAGAGGAATCACTGCTCAATGGTCCTCTGAACACATACAAAATAAAACCATCATAAAAATCCCCAAAGTGAAACCCTCATTGAGCCCTCCCTGCATGAGCAGAACTGGGTACTAGGTGAGGTGTACCCTCAAGCCCTTCCTATATCCCAACACTGACCATATCCCATGGTCACAATCAGCTCCGAGTCCTGTGTTCAGCTTTGGGATAGGTCACAAGGCCAAAGGTATTGCAAGCAGAAAGGACTCTTGCAATTCCTAAACTGGAACAAAAGCAGTGACCATTCCACAGCTCGTGTTGGTATCAAGACAAAATATCAGCATCCCCTGCAACACACTCTCCTGCTTAGTACAAAAACAACAACTAACCAGCAAAGTCTAATATGCACACAAATAAGATTACACGTGCAAATTTATGATCACACAGCTAATTACAAAACTACTCCTTTGCTTCATTATTGCTCTTTCCAAGGAACTCCCAACTTAAGTCTTCAACTCAGCTGTTCCATTTCTCTGCTGAAGGCTAAACCTTATCAAAACATTGAGGATTCCTTGTCATGAAATTTCACTTGATCATTTTCTTCCTATAACTGTTTGGTCTTTGGACTTATTTCTCTGAATAAGTTCTTGGTCAATTTCCTTGGGGCCTGATGCAAAGGGCACTAAGATCTGTGGACAGACCTCACTAACTTCAATGGACTTTGAATCAGGCCCTGGGTTATGTTATACTGGATAGTATATTCCTGTGAGCACTGCACTTTACAAAAGTGTGCAATTGGCAGTCTTTTGGAATGTTGCTCAATTTGAATTCAGTTAATTTCTGTTAAATGTCTGCCAACCTCTAAATAAAAAGGATTCAAGCTTTGCATGCCAACCCTTAAGACACTGACATTTTCCAGTCTGCCAAATAAATGAATAAGAGATTATATTCATGTATGTTGAGGGCCTACAAAGGGTTAAACTGAATCAGCCAGCCTATAGCCAGCCAAACAGAAGGGAGTATGTGCACATGTGCGAAGTATTATTTCTATTCCCATAAATGCCACCATTTAGACTTTACCAAGATGGAGAATCTGTATTGTTGCAAAACCAAATCAAAATGAGCAGTCTGGGGGGTTCTTCCCTAGAAAATGTTGAAATGGCAATCTCTTGCATTTTAGAAAATGTTAAGCTATTACAAAAAAAGAGATTATATAAAAGAATAAGTGTTACATAGTATTTATCTGTCTTTCCCCAGAAGGAGCCAGCAGGAGGATAAATCTTCCTTTAGTCAAGGTTATTAGGAGACTCTTAGCTGAAGCATTTCTCCTGTCAGGCTCTAGTAATTCATAGGAAGTCTGGGAGCACCAGAAAATCTTAACAAGACACCAGCTTCTCTGGCTGCTCCCACTTCACATTTCCTTGCCTCATCTCTGGAGGAGCAACTCTGGGGGAGCTGGAGAGGCATAGGAGGGAGAATTATTCCTGTGTTTAGCAGAGGAGGAGGAGTTGTGTTTCTGCCCCGTTTCCCTCATTTAGCCCTGATCCCTTCCAGAGCAACACATTGGTGTCAACAACCAGAGGAAAGCTGTAAGTGGTACCTAGTAGCAAGAAGTGAATTAAACAGATGGGAGAGCAAGTTGGGGAAAACTATGTCTAGAGAAACTGCCCTTACCTTTCTAATATAACAGCCCAACAGGGTCTCATTAAAAGGATGATCGTTTGATCTTTGGTTTAGAATATCATTCTAAGTGAAAATATGCATTCTTCAAGTTTTGTTGCTTCTCATCATGTTATCCTCAGTCCCTGCCACAGCATTCACACTCTGATTTTCACAGACATCCAGACTCGATACTGACAGTAAGTCTATGATTCTATTGCAAAGACGTCAGCAGAGGGGCAGCATTTTTGCTCCGTTATTTGAATGTCAACTGCCTGAAGTACTGGTATAACCACATTTTGAATACTATCGATTCAAATTCTAGTCTTCAGTAGTGTATTGTTATCAGTGAAAAACTTATGTTGGACCATGGGCAGTAGGCTCTCAGAAGAATCCTTACCTCCATCTTGGGAGGGTCCGAATAAACAGATAAAAATCAAACCTCAGTTCCAGAAAAACTCAAAAGTTTCCAGAGAAGTGCTCCATTTCTGTTTGAATGAGTGGGTCAGATTTATCACAACAGCACAAGTTAGGGAAATTTCATGCTGCAGAGCCCAATCTGATACTGATTCCATGATGTTGCAGTAACTTGGAGCACTAAGCAGAACCATAGTGAGGTTTCACTTGATTTTTTAATTTACTAGTAACCATTATAAATGTGACTGATTGTTTGGGGCTCTGGCTGCTTGTAAGATAAGGGGTAAACAATGCCTGCAGTATGAATCACACACATCAGAAACCCTTTAATGGCATAATAGCCTTGTTATTATCATTTAATCTATTCCTTTATATGTTTAAGTGGGCTAACCCAATATTTTTTGTCTTCGCTATTCTCTCTCCCTTATCATTCCCCATACATCTTTCTCTCTCTCATTTTCTCCTATTACACCTCTACTTTCTTTCCCCCTTTTCACAAAAGCGGTCTACTGTCTTCACATCAAAAAAAAACTGCTGCCATGTTTGTGTTCAAGATGTTGCTGGAGGCTGTTTCGTAATACTGCCTAGAGGGTTTTATTCACTTAAGATGACAGAACAGTTTTATCTTTAAGCACGTCTGATTTAAATTTACTTGCAAAATGACAAGCAACAGCCAGGTGATGGCACAACTCTGTCCAAGCAATATGCCCCAACCTCCTACCTAAGCATGGGTGAATTCCTAAAGAACTAGCAGGGAAAAAGGGGTTCTGGACTGGTTTCTTTGAACACTGATCTCCATGTATTATACTTAGAGCTAAATACCCTGCACTTCTGCCATGTTGTTGCTTTTCTTGGCCAAACAGAGAGAGAGTTCTAAATAATGAATGCATTTAAATTACCGATGTTTTCTCGATTATTTTTAAAAAAGCAACAACAAAAACCAACCCCACAGTGTAATCACACACCAGATGCCAAACATATTTAGGATGGAATTGTCTAATTCTTCTGTGAGTTTATCTAGCACTTCTGAGCAAACTTCTCACAGAAGCATCCACTTTGTACTTCGATTACATGTGATAATGACATTCATTTTTCTGGTGTGATCCTAAATGTCTAACAGTCAGAGGCTACCGCCCCCTATACGAATATCAATGCAGTTGCAAGGGATACTACTTAGCATAGAAATGAAAGCTTTGACTTGTGGAAAATCCAGTGGCACATACTACAATTTACAACCAAGCAGAGAACATTTAGAGGCCTCTTCATGCAGCAGAACTCCTAAGGAATTGGTTACAATAACTATTTTTCTATGGGAAAGTCAAGAGATGGGTGTTTAGTAAATAGGGCGAATAATTAGAAGTTAGTATAAAACAGATAACTGAAAATATGATTTTAGCCAAAGGTTGCCTAAGGAGCCCAGAGGAACTGGTTACCCAACATCCACTGAATTTCAGTGGAAGTTGGGCACCTAATTCCTTTTGGCTCAGTCAATATTTATTTTCCCTTTCAAATATGATAGGCTCTTTTTCCCCATTAGGACAAATGCGGTTTGCCTAATAATGCCACCAAACCTATGCTTTGAAATCAAGGACAGTAGAATACTTGCTAATGACCAACACCTTCGAATTACAGCTCCCCGCTGTAGGAAAATGCCAGTCTAATGCTTGTTTGTTTATTATTTTGTTGTTATCCCAATAAAATGGAGATGATGCCTTTGCAAGGGAAAATATTGATGTTTTTTAATAGAGCCTTTCACCACATACCTAGGCTTCCTGCAAAACTCAGAAATCCAGAATCCCAACAAATTATATTTCTCTTTCCAGCCTTATATGATGAAAAAAATCAAAATCAAGAATACTGATTTTGTCCAATGTCTGAGTGCTGTGCCTCACAAACATGGAACCCTTCTAAAGTATGTTAGCCATTGGAGGAGAATGGTGCAGCAGCCAACAAATCCAACCTCCCAAACAGTTGTGAATAGATGAGAAGGGCGTGTTGGGCCGTGTGAACTTGCAGAAGCCATATATTCATAGGACTCCAGTAATTGGTAAGTGTTCAGGATTAGGCCCTTGCTACGTGATTTTACTCAAGCTGGTTAACCCACTTTTGCAACTGTTCATCCATATGCAAAGCTGATATAATAATATAAGATTCTCACCCAACAAGTATTAATGTAATTTACGCAGGAATAACTAGAAAAATGTTACCCTTGAAAATGAGACTTGATGGATCCATTCAGCGAGAAGAAAATAGCCCCAGTTTCAGCATTAGAAAGGCCCACTAGCAATAGATTTTTCTTGTCCCAGAGTGTAGAAACCAGACATATTTATTACTGAATTAGATTCTAAATTATCATCACTGAAAAAAAAAAAAAGACCTGTAGGAGAAGTTTAACCAACAAATGAAAATCACTGTTGGTTTCCATTAATAGATTATAACTACCCTAATTAACTAGATTCGTATTTAATTTATTGGGGCATATCAGGGAAAATACAGATAAGAAGAATGAGAAAGTCACAGTCAGATATTTGTATGTATCAGCTTAATAGTTTGAAAAGTTTATTAGAATTCAATTCCATTGACTGACAGCTTCAGAAATAAACAAAAAAAGTGCAAGTCATAAAAATAGCTCCTTTGTTATCCCTGTGACATATCATTTGAAACACCTAGTTGTACTGTGGCATCTGATGGTACCCTTAATTCTTGAAAATCTAGGATAATTAATAACTTTGCAGTTCTATATGTCTCTTTTGAAAATATTTTCCCCCTCCATTACAATTTTCCACAAATTACTGCTGAAAAATTCAAACCTACTTATCTTCTAACCCTAAGAAATGTGTGTCTCATTCAATTTCAATATTGTTTAAAAGGACTGTGTTGACTGAAGCAACAAAACTACTTTACAAAGAGAAGAATGACATTACATTGGAAATAGCCATATAATCAAAGAGATATGGAAAGAGCTCTGCCTTTATGGTGATACCTGTGCCTACTTCCAGAAGTACCAGAGCTTATAAGAAGAGAAGCAAATACAATAAGACCAAATTACTATCCAGCTGAAAGCAGTGATGGTTACGCCTCAAAACGTTCAAAAGTTAGTGGGGCTCAATCCAGTTTCAGTGTTGTCAACGTTTGGGTTGGTCCTTATTTTATCCCAGATAATTTGCTCATCCTTAAAAGAAATGCCTTTGTGCTGATGGATTTACTTATTATACCTGGCTGACTAAATTTATGGAGGAGACTGAATGAAGAAATAAATAGTTCTTATGGATATTACCAAAATACCTCTAGCACATCCAAGCTAAATTTTAATTTGAAGTATTTTGTTGTTATAAACTCACAAACCAAAAACAGGCCATGTCCAAGATGTGCATGTTTTGTAGCACACAATCAAGGAGACACAGATGCTGTCAGTCTACCAGGATGTAACTCATTTCTATAGCAAGCTCTTTGGGGCAGAGACTGGATTTACCTATGGACAATGACTAGCACACTGTAATACAAATACAAATAATAATGCTTAGAGCTTGATCCCACTCCAGTGACACAGGGAGGCAGTCTGTTTATTGCTTCCCCCCTCCTTTAATTTCAGTTATGGACTGACTCCCCCACCCACACTCCCCGAGTAGTTTAAGAAGTGTTATTTTTCTGACTGCTCATCTTGCTGGAACCCTGTCTGTGATCTGTCAGTTTACCACAGAGATTCAGCAAAAATGAAAATGACAGCAACTGAGCTCAACCAGTGTTCCCAACTAATTTGTTAATTTTCATGCCATACTTTGGCTACACCCTAGTGCTTTTATCCTCATGCTCAGTTTCATTCTGTCGCTCACTCATTTTCATTTTAAGAGGTTTCAGAGCGTCAGTTTGCAGTATGCAGCTGTAGTAATCAGACCTGAACCACCAAGGTTCTCAATTTCTTTCTACATTAAATGTTTTGTTTTACTCAAATGGGGGTTCTACTGGATGGGGATGAGGGTCTTAAGACCAAGATTTTTCCAGGATTAGTTTGTATGCTCCTAGAATGGATTGCCTAGCATAGTTAACCACCCATCAGATCTGTAATGAGGGCATGATTGTCAGTTTCCACCCTCATTTAACATGAAACTGCTTCTCATGCAAACAACCTAAACACTTACTTTTTATAAATAACCTAGAGGACAGCAAAAGCCTTCAGGTCTAGGTATACATTTCCTCTCTTTATCTAATGAATATCTGCTGCAGATATGGTATGAAAAAATTAAAATAAAAAGAATTTAGGAAACCTTATGGAATGACAAAATACAATCAACCAACTAGAACAATGAAGAGGAAAATGAACCAATTTCTAGCAGTACAATACCGCATTTCCCTTTTCACAAATTAATGGAGAATGAAAGAAAAGTGCACTCGGTAGGTGGATATATGTATTGTATGTATGTGCTGCATTCAGAGCAATAAAAAAGAAGGGTATGTATATTTGGTTTGCACAATCATTAGAGCTAGCCATTCAAGCATAACGGTGGATTTTCTCCTGCAGCAGCCATTTTAATTTCTCCGTTTTTCCATCATAAAACTAATTACAAGTAGAGATGGGTTGAACCATTGAAAAGAAGTTTGGGTATCTCTGAATCTGAACCTTGGATAATCCATTTAGGCATATATCACATATCCACTACAGATGACTCAAATAGCTAAGACTCTTCAACACAACAAACTACAGAGGAGTTTCCCTAAAGTATAGATTTTTCTCAGGCTTCTTAAACATATTTCCCCTGCAATATGATCTTTTTATGCCTTTCCAACAGCCATTTCCCATGTCTCTAATTGTTGAAAGGCAACTTCATAGTCATAGGTTTGGCTGGGGAAAATAAGTGCCATAAAAGCTACATAAAACACTTGAACCTATTTTATTAAATACAAAAAAGTGGCTGGATCCTAACCCTCTTATTTGGGTCACGTTCCCACCAAAGTCAGTGTCAAAAACCAATTGGTACATTTCCTGAGAGAAAAGCACAAGACTGAGCTCTAAGTATTCTGAAAGTTTTCGATCTCATATCCCACAGACTAAGTCATCTACTTCTGATTTAGAGGTACACATGAAGTGTCTTCTGGTATGTTTTCTACATATTTTCAGGAGGAGTTGAAGTTCCTTGGTGCAGTATATTAGCCATACCAAGAAGTGAATATGGAAAACATTACAACTACATACTGTATTTTGAAAGGTGTTTCAGGAAGACTGGACAGTCTATCTTATTTTGTAATTATGGATCCTGAGATAGTGTTGTTACTAAAATGCGTATGAATGATAAGAGATGAAAACTTGCTCTTTGTATTTCTTGCTGCCAGTGCATGGGCAGTTGAAGTAGAGGAATATTTGTGTATGAGTTCAATAGGTGGGAGGAAATGTCAACACCTGAATTTATAGTACAAGAGATTATAGTACAAGAGATTAGGGTCAGTGAATGGGTAAAAAAAAATGGTGATATGGTAATAGGAGATGGTGATCAGAGTTAAGGTCGTCTGTGAACCTTACCTACAGATTTCAAGAATGTCACACTTTAAAAACAAAAACACACAAACAAGCAAAAACTTTGAACATTTAGAATTTTCTGGCTTTCAGATGTGATATTTTTGACTAACTACAGTGCTTAAACTTAGCTTCTTAGGGCTAGAGTTACAAAAAGACTTTTAAGCACCTACATCCTAGAATCAGGCATCACTAGGATTAACAAGATCCCTGCTCAGTTGCCCCTGAACCCCATAGGAGCCTCAACGCCTCAGCACCGACATTTCTGCAGTAAATGTGTCTATGTTTCTGCCTCTGAGCATGCACACTGCAGCCCCATGCCAGGCATCTGGACACCTAAGCCCCAGCGTGCTGCATGAACTGGAGGAACATGGGAGTTCTTCCACCTAACTCACCTGCAGGACCTGATCCAGTAGGCATACTCAGAACTCCCCTACCAGATCGGACCCCCAGAGGCAAGCTTGCACAAACCAGGGGGTAGGAGGTAGAGATAACGACTACCTCCCTAATAACTTTTAGCCCAGTCATAAGGCTCTCACCTGGGACATGCCAAGTTCAAGTGCCCTCCCCGCGAGGGGCAGAACAGATTTGAACAGGGCTCTGCCACTTCTCAGGTGAGTGCTGTAACCACTGCCCTCTGATGAGAGGCTCCTTCACTGTCTCCTGTTGAAGCTGTTCCACTGTATAAAAATAATTTAAAAAAAAATCATTGGACCAGGATCCTGGGTGGGTCTCCCACTTCCCAGGTGAGTGCTCTAACCACCAGGCTACCGACTCTCTCCTCCCCTCCCCCAATCACAGTGGAACAGCTTCAACAGATGAGACTCAGGAAGTCCCACATCAGACTACACCACGGCCCAGTGGTTACAGCACTCCCCTGAGAAGTGGAATGTACAGATCCCTTCTCCCCCTTCAGGTGAAGCAGGTATATGAACCAGGGGCCTGCCACTTCCCAAGTGAGTACCTTAGCCACTGGACTGAAAGTTACAAGAGAGCTACTTCCTCTCCTCCTCACCACCCCAAGAGAGGGTTTCCAGCTGAAAACCCCACTTAGGGGAAGAAGCCCCCCTGCAGCCCTGACATAGGTGCCTAGCTCAGAGAGGAGTGGGGCTTAGCACACACCCCTCAGCTTGGCATCTCCCATTGGCTAGCTTAAGCAGAGGGCCTAACGTGAATCGCATTTCCTCATTCGGTGTATAGGGTAGTCTAGGTCTCTAATTCAGGTTTTGTGAATCCCAGTGATTCTGTGCCCCTAAACATTATGTGTGGCAATGCTCAGCATCACCACGCCTAAGTTTCTTGGTGAAACCAGCCCTTAGTGGCTACCTATCAGACATATTGAAACACTTGAAATATGTATCCTACAGGATTAAGGAGACAATATCTTGGCCCAAACACAGGCAGTTATTTTCAGATAATATATTCAGATATTAAAAAACACCTGATCCCTGCTTTTTCGGGTAGCAAGTGATTTGAGTAAACCATCTCCCCTTGGATATCTCAGTGGTCCCTAGGCAGGTTAGATATTTAAAGTGCGGGCCCATCTCTAATTAAAAGAAGAAACTGACATCCTGTTGTGCCTTAAGAAGACTCATTAATTTTTTAAATTCCAAATCTTCCGATGATAGGCAATTATTTAGGTTGATTAAGAATCAAAATATCCTATGCAAATGTTCTGCATGCCGAATGTTAATTTGACATTTGAAATATAATATTGCTGGTATTCAAGTTATGTGCTCACTTTGTAATATGCAGACAAATATTGTGAGTTATCCACTAGAATACTAAAAGTTCAAGTCCACTTCTACTAAGAGCTGTCTTAAATTACTGCTACATAGTCTAACATTCACAGTCGAAATATAAATGTTAGGAATAAGCAGTTTCATATTTGAATTTGCTTAGCAGGCGGAATTTAGTTTTATATAAACCTGTAATATACTATTAAAATTACCATAAATAAAGATAAGTTTGGATTCTTATAACCAAACTGTACTGGGATTCAGCCTTTAATCATCAGCCTTTAATTTATCATCTTTGTAGTTTAAGATAATCATTCATCTAAAGAAATTGATGGAAAAACATTTAAAAAAGAGGACATTAAGAACATAGTGATTACCATATCAGATTAGAACCATGGTTCATCTAGCTCAAAAGCTTGTTCCTGACAATGGCTAGGACCAGATGCTTCACATGAATGTATAAATGCACATATTAATGGACAATTAAGATAAACCAATGAGATTTAGGGCTGAGTGGCATGGAGATACATATATACATAAGGGATCTACTTAAATAATGGGGAAATCACACATTTTTCAGAGGTTGGTCATGGCATAAGTAGCAAATTTCACAGATGAGTTACACATCTGCGAAATTTGCTATTTATGTCATGACCAACCCATGAAAAACGTGTGATTTCTCTGCAGCATTTCTCAAACAGGGGGTCCCAAGCCTATTGTATATATAGGGTTGCAAGCCTATTGTAGGGGGGTCATGGTATATCCACCCTTACTCGGTGCTGCCTTCAATGCTGGGAGGCCGGAAAGTAGCGGCTACTGGCTAGGTACCAGCTTTGAAGGTAGCGCCACGGCCAGCAGCAGTGAAGAAGAAAGTACGGCAACACCATACTATGCCACCCTTAGTTTCTGCACTGCTGCTGGTGGCAGGGCTGCATTTAGAGCTGGGCACCTGGCCAGAAGCCATGACTCTCCTCTCTGCCTTCAAGCTGGGTGGCTGGAGACCAGAGTTCATGGGGGAGACCGGATTCCATGGTCTGTGAGGTGATTTTCATGGCTGTGGATTTGGTAGATCCCTATACACACATAAATACATTTATATTATAAATAAATGTTATATAAAGCAAACACTAGGATTGTAAAGCCCTTAAAGGGGAAAAGTGAATTACAGAGGACTTGACTGAGATATAGTACAACCTTGATTACCCAAACCTTAATGCTCCAAAACTGGAATATGACCACTAATATCTATTAATAACTGAAAGATTCTCTCAACTATCCATATTTAGTCAGCATCACACATGACATTCATATAATCATGATTGTACTATATCCCGAATTATAAAAGGCTTAGGGAAAACTGTTTAGTCTTTACTTTTTACCCTGTAACATAATCCAAGTATACGTGGGCAATCAGTGTAAACAAATTCAGAACAAATGAAAGGAAATTCGTATTGTGAACCTATGCAATTCTATGTCACAAGAGACCATCTGGTTAAGTTTTTAGAGGACTAAATGGTTTCTTGATCAAACAACCTGTGTAGCTACACAAGATAAAACTATAAGGTAAATGACAATTGAAGCTTCCAGAAGAACATTTCCCCCTTCTGTGCAGCATTACAGTTGGTTAGATGCATTATGTGACTGTTCCACCTTTTATCAGAAGCATGAGGTGGGATGCCAGAGTAGATGCACATATGTTCTGGTCCAATATGATTAATCCTATGTTTCTCTCCGTTTATACATTCCTACATGCTGGGTCTCTCTTTCTGGGGAGGGAGGGAGAGAAATATAGAGATTTCCACTGGACAGAAAAATTGGAGCTTGTTCTCAGATTTTGCAATGCAACATATCCCACATGCAACCTAAAATAAATATAGAGAAACACATCTGTGGCAGTTTATTTAGGGAAAAATACTGGAAATTGTTTTATTTCCATATTCCTTATACCCCTGGTAATGATTTCTCTGTGTACATGCACCAGTAAAGACTTACACACTTCATTAAATAAACAGGCATCCATGCCCAGCAATACATTACACTGCAGGGGCAAATTGGAAGCAGGTTTAGCACTTTCAGGCAAATAATCTGCCAATGCAGTTACAAAAGCAACATCACTAGCTCAAGCCAAGGTAACTTTTTAAAATAGTATCCACATTCCCTCCAGCATAAGTCAAATTTACAATCCATGGAAGGACAAAGACTGAGACCATGTGCAGGGTGATATTTTCCGTGCCCACAGGCACTATTAAAAGCAACCATATTCCTCATTAAAATAGGCACACATGTCAATTAATAAAAGAAAGCTCTCTCGTCCAAGTGCAAAATAGGTTCAGAGAATTTTCAGACGGTTGTTCTGTTTGTAAATACAGTTACTGAAGCTAAACTTCTAATTCCACTGACAGAGCATGACTGGACAAGATAGAAATTGTATTTACACCTATGACCTCTTTTCATAAACTGATTACTTACTTGATAGATACACTTGTTCATTTATTAAGCAACACAGTTAGCTCTTCTGTTGTCTTACAGGTTAAAAAAAAATCTTGCTAGAATTTTAAAACTTGTCTGAAGTATATGGATCCAGCCCGGGGCCCATTGGTGCCCGTGCCATACAGCCTGCAAGTACCACAGATTCCACAAAAGGTAAGTCATGCACCCTGAGAGATGAAAGCCCTTGCCTGAGGTGGCTGAGTAAGGGCTTGTCTGCATAGGAAAATGTTGACCAGTTATATCAACATGGTTATACTGGTCAATCACACATTTCGACAACCACTCCAGTATGAGCGGCTTTTTCAGTTTAGCTTAAAACACACTCCCAAGAGACAGAAGTTAATAGAAAATGGTCCTCACCACCAGAATAAGTGTCCACACAGAGGAGTTATACCAGCATAAACGTTGATCCTTTTGACCAGTACGGTTAGCCAATATTTGAGGTCTTGCAGACCGTTTCTATTAGGAGGAGAAATTGATGATGGAGTCAGGTATTTCTCTGATGTAGTCCTGTTTATTTACAAAGAATATACAAAGTCTTGTTTCCCTGACTCAGGAAGAATCAAACAGCAGGAGACAGGTTCTTTGCTCACAGTTCCAAGCCTTTTTCCAGCTACCATTCTGCCCAAAAGCGTTCTCTCAGATTCTCAGGCTGCTTCTGTGGTGTTTCCTCCTGCTTGTCACTCTCTCACACAGAGCTCCATTCAACAATACTTAGTTCCCTGCATTTGCATTCAGACCCCAGGGAAAACCCCTCCAGCATAACCTTATCTTACACTGAACAAACATTCCTTGATAGAGAAAGCTTAATATTTATATGGCTGCTTCACTCTTCATCCTTCCCAGGGACTGGGTCACAGACTCTGCTTAGCCTGTCTCATTTATGGTAATCAAGGGCTAAGGAATTACTTGTGGAAAAGCATTAAACATGCAGTCCCTTTTTGATGTCCCAGCAGATGAGGGGACATGGGATTCCTCCTGACAGACATAATTGGGTCACACGGCCTATAACTGCACTTCTTGGCTGGCAGTTGTGAAATGGAGATCAGCAAGATATCAGAGGGACTGACTGGGCTGCATGTGACTACTCCCACCCCTGGATGATATAAAAGGCATGGAGGCTACTCCATGCCCATCCCACATCAGGTACATTATTATGTAATCTCTCTCAAAAAAAGACTTGAACAAGTTCGCAGTTCTGCCTTCTCCCCTCTGCTACAGCTGCACGAGGGTTACTGCAGCTCTAGTGTTAAGAGTTTTCATATCCTCCATGCTTCAGAGCGAGGAGTGAACATTTAAGCAAATTTCCTCTCTCCCGAGCTCGTGCCTTGGGAGAACGTACAAGTCTCCTCCTTCACCCCTTCAGCACTGCATTGACTTTCCTCAGGATAGACTGGCTTGTCACAAAACCACCATTTTACAAGCTCTGTAAACTGGATCCAATATTCTGTCTTCAATCTGGGTACTGATCTTCATATCAGAATCTGGATTACTGCTCATCTTTGTTTACAAGTTTATATTCAGACTCAATAAAAAGTCATATTTTTATGTTTTACATTTAAGCAAACTACAGATCACCACAGAAATTGCAGATTGTACGAAATCAAAATTCTGGATCTGAACACCCTGAACTTTGGGGGTGTTTAAAATCCTAACCACAGCTGGAACCAAATTTCACAAATAGCTGCTCTCTTTTTTACAGACCGTACCAGAACTATGGATCCAAACACCAGCAAGCTTTATGGCATTTGGAAACTAGCTCCAGAGCCAGATCTCGATTTTGCTGTTTGGGTACATTTATAATAAGAATACTGTGGAAAGGTCCCACGTTTTCAAAGGCATATCCAACTGGTGAACAACATAAAATGCTTCTGTGCCCATTATGATGGCATTTTAACCAGAAGACAGCTGTCCAGGTCACAGGACAAGGAATCATTAGACATCAATTCTACTCCTGGCTCTCCCACTAACTTGATGTGTGACTGTGGACAAGTCCCTGAGCCTTTGTTTCTCAATCTGTAAAATGGGAATAAAATTTATATTCATTTTGTAATGTAATTTGAACTCTATGGATGAACTGTACTAGAAGAACTAAGCATTAGTAAATGTGATGTAAGACAAGTACTGTTTAATGTTTTTCCATGGTAAAGTTGTACATTATTCTAGATACTCTCTGAGGTACCTTTTTGCACTTATGATAAAGTAAATGAGAAAGAGGCCTTCAGTATTACATAATAAAAAGCCCTACCTTCTTGGACTTATTTCAAATTCCTAACTCTCTCTGAAGTTGAATAAATCCCCCCATGCGGCAGAACATTAGAAATATGCATAAGGTTGATTTATTTCAAAACATATAAAAAGACACACCAGTTGATGAAATTTCCTCCTTTAAAGAACAAAATGAACAGACAATGAGCTGTAACAAAGTCCTATATTCAGCTTTTAAAGAACTCAGTCAAATCTTACAAAGCACCTATTCTCAAGTTGAAAGTTCAAAACATTCCTCTTACAGCTCCCTGTAGTTAAAAAACAAACTGGAAAGATTAATGTACACCTAGGGGGGGGAAAAAAGTGTTCATTAAGGACTCAATCCTGTTTTCGCTGAAGTCAATGGGAGTCCTGCTATTAACAAGAATGGAGCAGAAACAGGCCCCAAAATGAATTATTCAGTTGGGTGTAACCAAGAATATTACGAGTACGTAAGCTTGTAGCACTACTACACTAATTCTGTAGCTAGCCCCTTAAAGGCCATTTCATGGCCTGTAAAGAACGTCTCTAGGGTTTGCCTGTTAGGTGGGTTGTTTTTTGTTTTGTTTGTTTTGTCAGTCGCCACTAATGCTTTGGAAAATTAACAGGAAAGCTTGATTGCAATGAAACAGATTAAATATTTTATTCTATAAATTAGAAGCCCTTAACAGATAAGTCATTGATATTTCCCCAGTTAATATGGTCAGAGCACCTTTATATTATATCAGTAAATAATCAACTTGGACAGCAAAGTGTCAGAGACTTTGACTCCCATATGGTATATGGTAGGGTATATTTTTGACTTTCCCTAAGTTAATACTTCTTGTTACTTTTTCAAGGAGGGCTTGGTTTGTATTACAATATTATGTTCAACAAAAGCACTACTCCACAATTTTATGCACTTAAATCATCTTTACTCATGTTAATAGGCGTGCTTTACAAGAGTAAGGTTTGCAGGAATGGTCCCAGTTTAGCAATTGGCTATTACTGCCATGTTGCCTTCTGGTTAGTAGCCAAAGCAAGAGAGAAAGACTAGGGATAAAGATGGTTATCAGTAGAATACCAATGACCTAAATGATGGCAACACAATATCCTAACTTCTACAAATGAAATCCTGGTATGCTAGTATAAGTCTAGAAGATCCCACTTCTGGCAGCTGTACTCAAGCCCAGAATATAAGGGAAGAGAAAACAGAAATGCCAATTTTGGAATAAGAGAAATAAGAATTCTGAACATGAGCAATATTAGCCCAAAGAGATAGATTTAAAAAATAGTCACATATATTGTTATAACAAAGTTTAATACAAATGATAGCCATTCATTGGGAAAAAAGGATATTCAAAATCATACCTGAGTTATCTGGCAAAGATTCAAACACTAAAAAATCATCCTGTTTTATTTACTAACAAAAATCTTTAGCATTTTTTCATAACAAACCCAACTAGCGTCTATAGCATTATTACATTTTGTTGTCTACAGGTATCCAATTTTACTTTAACATAATGTAGCCCCAGATTTTCAAATCAGCTCCAATTGTAGTAGGAACAGTGAAACATTTCTTTTTAAAAAGATAAATGATTTGGACCTAGATGATTCAAAACTTAGGGACCACATAAAACATTCTAGACCAAAAGTGGTTCTAAAAGTTAATAAGAGAAACTGTAGAAATCCTTGGAGGTGGGAGAGGAACCTGCATAGCTATTCACTCTTTTCCAAGGGCCTAATCCAAGTCCTGCTCAACTCAATAGGAGTCTTTTCATAGACTGCAGTGAGCTTTGGATCACTCCACAAGAGTGTAGCAGATCCTTAAGATTTAAATAAAATGAAAGCCAAAGAAACAAACTCCATCAAAATACTCCACTGGGGACCAAGACAACCAATTCATATTGCAAATAATAAAGAAGTCCCTAGCTTCTAACCTCACAGCCCATTCTCCTGAAACAAAATGGAAATTAATTTCAAACTGGCAAGCCATCCTTGTTCCTTTACCCTTTGGAATCCATACTGCTAAAACTGGCCAACCTACAATTTAGATGAGAGGAGGAAATATGGACACCTTTTTTATTTTTGTTTCTACAGGCATCAAGCAATTTTCTGTTGACCTGTTATTCAGTACAATAATATACTAAATATATATCATATGCTTAACTTCTTGAGAGGTAACCTTATTTTGATTCATGCTTTTCTAATGGAATAAAACATTCTTGGAAGGACCAAAATTCAGGCAATCTGAGTGTGTTCCATTGCTTTGAGCTGACTTGCACGTTGAACAGGGACTACTGGCCAATAGATAAGATATACAATCTTCACACACAATGAAATTAAAGTTTATCCTGTTCTTTTTGCTTAGGGATATTTTCCCTCACGTTTTAAAATGTTTGCATATTATTGTGGTGTTATCTTTGCTGTGTTATGGACATTATTAGTCACTAGCAGTGAAAGAAATGACTGTTTCCGAGTTGCATATTTCCATTACATTTTTACATATAAAAGAGAAAACTGAAAAAATGGCTGCATTTAAATATATGTAGGGGTACAGCTTCCCAGCTGGAAACTGGATTTGACAGAGAGTACCAGTGATAGACTATTTCATGTGGAGGATATCACAAGGTAATAGAGTAGCAGTCAAAACAACACTTTCTGTAACACATTGTACTGGCTTCATTTATCTGTTCAATGAATAGGAAATCTACTTAAGCCACAGTGCCAAGATATGCTATTTCTTTTGCCTTAAATGCATTTTTCACATTGCCATAGTACTAATGGAAAAAGTGCTATAAACAAAAAAAATGTCTTTAATCCCACAGAATATTTAACTCATGCAACGAAGCTTTTAGCTACTGTTTCTATCAGGGTTTTAAAATAAGGAATGGAACATTTTCAAACCTACGGCCGTTCAGCATAACAGAAAAATATATACAACATGTTATATTTTTCTGTTAGTAATACCTAAGGTGTATGAAATATGCATGCCTTCTATTGAGTACATCCAGTGGCTGAGACAGACTCCATGCATCTCTTCATCTGCATTCAAATTTCAGCAGTGCCCAGGAACATCTCATTCCAAACCCACTCCTCTGCAGTGTGACCATAACCTTTGTCACTTCTGACCACTACCACCTAATGTACCCAGAACAGGACTACAAAAGTCACATGGACTTCAGCTGATCCAAATCATAGCCACCCGTCTCCTGAGTGGAACAGGGAAGTGACTGCACATCACACCAGTACTTATTGTTCTTTAATGGCTTTGAAGGTAATACTAGATTCACTTCAAGAACCTGAACTTCACATCTTTAAAGGTCTGAGTGACACAGGACCTTGTTACCTTAAGGAGACTTCTCTCTCTTTCCAGAACTCACCAAGAACTGTGCACAATATTACTACCTTGCTGGTTTTTGAGAGCATAATGAACAAAATACCTCTGCAAAACCTTTCCCTTAGCAAAAGTAGCAATGAAAAGACTAGTGAGATTATTCCTAACTCTAGATTTCTGTCTTAGTATGACCAATGACACAAGATATCAACAAGGAAAGGGCACAGAAGACACAATACTCCAGTTGGGGCCTAATCAGCGTGGAGTAGAGCGGAAGAATTACTTCTCGTGTCTTGCTTACAATACTACTGCTAATACATCCCAACCTTATGTTTGCCTTTTTTTGCAACAGTGTTACACTGTTGACTCATATTTAGCTTGTGATCCACTATGACCCCCATTTAAATGTGCACAATTTTTTTCAGGGAAACCATTCATTTGGCAAAAAATAGTTTTGTCTGGGAAAAGAAAATTGTAGCATCATCTTCAGAAATGTGTCTATCCCCAGCATTCCATCCCACAAATAACCTTAGAACAGCTTCACCAGGAGAGATTAGGAATAACCCACCTCAGAATAGCCCATAGACTGGTGATTAGGGCACTCACTTAGGAGAGGGGAGATCTGAGTTCAATCCCTGCTCAAGAGTGGGGATTCAAACCTGGTCTCACTGGACCCATAGTTGGGGCAATGCCACAGTGGCTAGTAGGGAAACCTGGGCCCACCCAATACTCCAGATTCCAGCCCAGGGGCCTACAAGCCAAGGCCTGCTTAGTCCCCTGCTCTCACCCAGGGTTGCTTGCTACTCCGCTTCCCACAGGCTCTTTTCTCTACCCTTCTCTCTTCTGAGTATGCTCTTCCATGAGGGCCAGGCTTCCAGAGTCCTACTCTTTCCCTGGGTGCCCTCCTTCCCTCTCTATTTCACAGAGGGTGGCTGCAGACTTCCTCACAGCAACCATTTCTGTTATCAGCTTTCTGGCTTATATTAGCCCAGTTCACACCTGCTCAGCTGAGCTTCATCTTCCAGTCAGGGTTGCTTCTCCAGCCTAAGCCTCTCATGCCTTTCTCAGCTTCCTTTTAACCCTTTCAGGGTTGGAGTGGGGTGAACACCCAATCACACAAACCAGATATTTCTTCTGATTTTTCTGGTTCCTGGCCAAACTAAAAAAAATCAAATTATTCATCCAGCTGTACTCATACTGACCTAAATCTCTTTCCACTGAAGTCACTGGGAGTTTTACCACTGATTTCAGCGGGAGCAGAGTTAGGCCAATGCCAGGTGCTTTTAAAACCCTACCCTTAAATTCTAATTCTTGCATTTAATATTTAGACATCATTGTGATAAGAATTCTACAAAGTGACAAAGATTCATTTTGGTCATTTTACATGGAATATTGTTTAAAAATATATAGGATATTATAAATAAAGCAATGCATCTACATAAAGTGACTTATGCTGAAACTTTTTGTCCAAACACACAAACGGCTTGCTGCAGTCAGACTTCTCAATGTAATAGGAACTAAAGCTTGTAGAAATTGGAGAGGGGATTCAAAGATGAGGCATGAGACTGAATAAACCATTAGAAAATATGCCTTATAGTGATTGAACTCCTTGGGTCTAACTTAACAAAAAGCAATAGCTAAGGGGTGACTTGTTTACAGTCTGTACACGGGGAACACATATTTGATAATGGGCTCTTCAGTCTAAAAGAGAAAAGTATAACACACTCCAATGGCTGGAAGTTCAGGCTAGACTAATTCAGACTAGAAATAAGGCATAACTTTTTAATAGTGAGGGTAATTAACCACTGGAACAATTTACCATGGGTTGGGGTAGAGTCTTCACCCCTGACAGTTTTTAAATCAAGATTGGATGTTTCTCTAAAAGATCTTCTCTAGAAATTATTGTGGGGAAGTTCTATGGCCAGGGCTGGCTTTAGGATTTTTGCCACTCCAAGCAAAAAAATTTTTGGCCACCCCTGCTTTTTTTTCATGCCCTCCCCCACCCCTGCCCCAACTCCACCCCTTCCCCAAATCCCCAGCCCTGCCTCCTCCCCGGGGCGTGCCACATTTCCCCCCTGCATTGCTTCCTGCAGCTCCCCTCCCGCAACCCCCCGTCTAGCTCACCTCCACTTCACCTGCTCCCCTGAACACGCCGCCACACTGCTTCTTCCCCTGCCCCCCTCTCAGGCGAGGGAGAGGCAGCGCGTTCAGGGGAGCAGGTGGAGCAGAGGTGAGTGGGGGTGGGGGGAGCACAGGAAGTAACAGAGAGGGGGGTAGAGGAACCACTCCCCGACCCAGCTCGCTTCCGCTCCACCACCGCCGCCTCCCCTGAGCACGCCGCCGCTCGGCTTCTCCTCCCTCCCTCCCAGGCTTGCTGCACAAAACAGCTGTTTCACATGCAGCAAGCCTGGGAGGGAGGGGGGCAGAAGTGGAGCGGCGGCGCGCTCAGGGGAGCAGGCGGAGGTGGAGCGGAGGCGAGCTGGGGCACATTTCTAGGGGCGGCATGGCTGGCGCCGGAATGCTTCCCCTAGAAATGTGCTGCCCGAAGCACCTGCTTGTTTTGCTGGTGCCTAGAGCTGGCCCTGTCTATAGCCTGTGTCATACAGGAGGTCAGACTAGATGATCACGGTGGTCTGGCCTTGGAATTGATGACCATCAAAAAGGTTTTCATGGTCAGGCCCTTTGCAAAAGTACCTCAGCAATATTCTCAGTTTAGGATGTCACTCAAGTAAATAATTGTTGAATTTAGTCCAGGACCACATACAATTGTGGAAATATAACTCTTAAATGATATAAAATACAGAACACAGGAGATTGGCTGTAGCTATCCCATATATGGAAATATTAAAATGTATTAATTTAACAATAATTTTGTGCAGAATGGGTAATTATTTCCCAATTTGTAAATCACTGAACAACGTTAGGCCAGGGACACATTATGTGATGCAACATAACATATTTAGCACATCAAAGTTTTATACAGCTTTATTTTTATGAAGGCAGACGGAGGGAAGAACAGAATTTTCATTTCCTGACCTTAGCATCCAGATATTGTATATTCAAAATGAAATGCAAGCCATCATAGAAAAGGTGGATCTTATATCACTCTGAATCATAGAAGACAATCACAAATAAATACCATTACTAATGAAACTCACAAAATGTCTGATGTATTAGAGGCATTTCTGATTGCTAAGCCTATATACACTGCAATGTCATTCTCAAAATTACCACCTATACAATAGGCTCTCTCCTAAAACTCACACATTGTCATCCAATAAGTGGCATTGTCTTACTGTGGTACTACACTCTAAAGTACAGGGTGGGTGCTGGGACAGGATCAACTTCCTGCCTATAGGAGTGCATGTCTCTAGAAATGGCACCAGTCCCTATTATATTTTACAACCAGAATGGATATAAAACATATCCAGAAACCTTCATAGCCTTCCAAACTCACTTGTTTTTGAAAGTCCCCCATTTTTGGCCAACCGATTCAGGTGAGTTAAAGAGAGAAGATGAGCTCTTTAATGTGAGATTGTAGGCATCCTGCCCCAAACCAAGTGAAACTGGTTTATGTTCAGTACCGCATGGCTGCATTTTGATGGCATGGAGTGCTATGAAATACATATTTGTGATTTGTGAAAGGCAAAAGCAATCAAACAACTTTTTTTTGTCATTGCCACTGAATAAAACTGTATGTTCACGATAACATTTCAGAACTATAGGGAGCACAGTAAAAGAAAAATAATGTTTGATTATTTATTCACTTCATTTATCCCCCATACATGTGAAATAAATAAAGGACATTTAATGGGGCTTTAATACCCAAAACATTTTGCTGATGAAAAGCTAACACCTAATAGACAACCACGAAAACATTTGGAAATGAATAAGCCAGTCCTCTTCAAGTATATTATCTATCCCAAAATACTGCAAACATATATGAAGAAAAAAGTATTGAGGGGCTTGGCTTAAGCCCTAGTCATGAAAACACTTGGTTGGTATTAGTTTTGTATGCAAATTGGATTGTGGTTTCTAATCACATCACAAAATATATTCAGTTTAGGCAAAATTTTCAATAACATTTGAATGCATCTTCTGCAAAATTGTTTGCATAAACAACACCTATTCACTCTCTTTAGATATGGGGCCTGATCCTGCAAGGTGAAGTGTTCGCTGCCCAAGACCTATTTCAGGTAATGGGAATTGGAGAGCATCAGCACCTTGCAGAATTGGGTCTATGGTAACTACATGAGTTCTTTGGTAAAATGTCACAAACTACACATATTTCTGCAGACTCTTTGCTAGTTATACATATGTCCAAAAGTAATGGAAATTGCACTTGGTTTCAGAAGGCAGAAAAAGCCATACAGTTACTTTGTAGTTACAGTATCATATTTACCATGTAGACATGCTGCCATCAGACAGCACTTAAGGTAACAGTCAATAATAGTTACATAAAAGTTAGGTGCCTAATATTTGTGTTTGCTATTTTAGACCATCCTCAGTGGAACAAAGAGAAATGAGCAAAGGGAATCCTCCCCCCTTGTCCATATTATTAATGCTCCCAAGATAAACTTATGAAAATTTTAATGAAATATTGTTTACAACATTTTTGTAGTGATCCCCTCTTTGTTCTCCCAGAGATATCATTAGAAGGTAATTGCCCCAACATCACAATCAACTCAATTAGTAGATTGTTTACTCTCTTCTCCACGGAAATATAGTGATGGTCATTACACAAGAAGCCTGGGAAATAAGCAGGAAGAATTGGAAGTCCTGGCACAGTCAAAGAACTATGATGTGATTGGAACAACAGAGACTTGGTGGGGGTAACTCACGTGACTGGAGCACTGTCACAGATGGGTATAAACTGTTCAGGAAGGACAGGTGAGGGAGAAAAGGTGGGGGAGTTGCACTGCATGTAAGAGAGCAGTATGATTGTTCAGGGCTCTCGTATGAAACTGGAGAAAAGCTTGTTGAGAGTCTTTGGGTTAAGTTTAGAGGCGAGAGCAACAAAAGTGATTTCATGGTGGGCGTCTGCTATAGACCACCAGCCCAGGAGGATGAGGTAGACGAGGCTTTCTTCGGACAACTAACAGAAGTTTCCAGATCACAGACCCTGGTTCTCATGAGAGACTTCAATCACCCTGACATCTGCTGGAGAGCAATACAGCGGTGCACAGACAATCCAGGAAGTTTTTGGAGAGTGTTGGGGACAACTTCCTGGTGCAAGTGCTGGAGGAACCAAGTAGGGGCTGTGCTCCTCTTGACCTGCTGCTCACAAACAATTGGTAGGGAAAGTAGAAGTGGGTGGCAACCTGGGCAGCAGCAACCATGAGATGGTTGAATTCAGGATCCTGACAAAAGGAAGAAATGAGAGCAGCAGAATACAGACCCTGGACTTCAGAGGAGCAGACTTTGACTTCCTCAGGGAACTGATGGACAGGATCCCCGGGAGGCTAATATGAGGGGAAAAGGAGTCCTGGAGAGCTGGCTGTATTTTAAAGAAGCCTTATCGAGGGTGCAGAAACAAACCATCCTGATGTGCAGAAAGAATAGCAAATATGGCAGGCGACCAGCTTGGCTTAACAGAGAAATCTTCGGTGGGCTTAAACACTCAAAGGAAGCTTACAAGAAGTGGAACCTTGGACAGATGACTAGGGAGGAGCATCAAAATATTGCTCAAGCATGCAGGGGTGTAATCAGGAAGGCCAAAGCACAATTGGAGTTGCAGCTAGCAAGGGATGTGAAGGGTAACAAGAAGGTTTCTACAGGTATGTTAGCAACAAGAAGGTGGTCAGGGAAAGTGTAGAACCCTGACTGAATGGGGGAGGCAACCTAGCGATAGATGATGTAGAAAAAGCTGAAGTACTCAATGCTTTTTTCGCCTCGGTCTTCACAGACAAGGTCAGCTCCCAGGCTGCTGCACTAGTCAGCACAGTATGGGGAGGAGGTGAGCAGCCCTCAGTAGTGAAAGAACAGGTTAAGGACTATTTAGAAAAGCTGGACATGCACAAGTCCCTGGGTCTGGATCTAATGCATCTGAGGGTGCTGAGGGAGTTGGCTGATGTGATTGCAGAGCCATTGGCCATTATCTCTGAAAACTCATGGTGATCGGCAGAGGTCCCGGATGATTGGAAAAAGGCAAATATAGTGCCCATCTTTAAAAAAGGGAAGAAGGAAAATCCGGGGAACTACAGACTGGTCAGCCTCACTTCAGTCCCTGGAAAAATCATGGAGCAGGTCCTCAAGGAATCCATTTTGAAGCACTTGGAGGAGAGGAAGGTGATCAGGAACAGTCAACAAGGCTTCACAAAGGGCAGGACATGCCTGACCAACCTGATTGCCCTCTATGATGAGATAACTGGCTCTGTGGATATGGGGGAAGTGGTGGACGTGATATACCTTGACTTTAGCAAAGTTTTCGATATGGTCTCCCACAGTATTCTTGCCAGCAAGTTAAAGAAGTATAGATTGGATTAATGGACTATAAGGTGGATAGAAAGCTGGCTAGATCATCAGGCTCAGTGGGTAGTGATCAACAACTCAATGTCTAGTTGGCAGCCGGTATCAAGTGGAGTGCCCCACGGGTTGGTCCTGGGGACGGTTTTATTCCACATCTTCATTAATGATCTGGACGATGGGATGGATTGCACCCTCAGCAAGTTCATGGATGACACTGAGCGAGGGGGACGGGAGGTAGATACGCTGGAGGGTAGGGATAGGGTCCAGAGTGACCTAGACAAATTGAAGGATTGGGCCAAAAGAAATCTGATGAGGTTCAACAAGGACAAGTGTAGAGTCCTGCACTTAGGATGGAAGAATCCCATGCACTACTACAGGCTGGGGACCGACTGGCTAAGCAGCAGTTCTGCAGAAAAGGACCTGGGGATTACAGTGGATGAGAAGCTGGATATGAGTCAGTATGCCCTTGTTGCCAAGAAGGCTAACGGCATATTGGGCTGCATTAGTAGGAGCACTGCCAGCAGATCGAGGGAAGTGACTATTCCCCTCTATTTAGCACTGGTGAGGCCACATCTGGAGTACTGCATCCAGTTTTGGGCCCCCTACTACAGAACAGATGTGGACAAATTGGAGAGAGTCCAGCGGAGGGCAACAAAAATGGTTAGGGGGTTGGGACACATGACTTACAAGGAGAAGCTGAGGGAACTGGGCTTATTTAGTCTGCAGAAAAGAAGAGTGAGGAGGGATTTGATAGCAGCCTTCAACTACCTGAAGGGGGGGTCCAAAGAGGATGGAGCTAGGCTGTTCTAAGTGGTGGCAGATGACAAAACAAGAAGCAATGGTCTCAAGTTGCAGTGGGGGAGGTCTAAGTTGGATATTAGGAAAAACTTTTTCACTAGGAGGGTGATGAAGCACTGGTATGGGTTACCTTAGGAGGTGGTGGAATCTCCATCCTTAGAGGTTTTTGAGGCCCGGCTTGACAAAGCCCTGGCTGGGATGATTTAGTTGGGGTTGGTCCTGCTTTGAGCAGGGGGTTGGACTAGATGACCTCCTGAGGTCTCTTCCAACCTTAATCTTCTATGATTCTATGGTCATACAGGTCAGCCCAGAGGTCAATCCAGTCCAATATCCTGTTCTTACAGTGGCCTGTAACTGTTGTTTCTGGCAAAGATTATCTCTACAGAGTAGCTGGGAAGTGTCATTCTCAGCTTGTGTAGACACACACACGCACGCACATGCACACACACAAGCTCTGCTTGAGCCAGCCAAGTACAATCCCATCTGAGTTCCTAGGTATGTACTCGGGTGGCTAGTCTAAGCCACCCCCTGTGCCATGATGGCCACACTGCTCTTTTTAATGGTATGTGTCTACCTGAGCTGGGGATCACACCTCCCAGTCTCTGTGTAGATATACCCAAAGGTGAAAAACCTCCTGATTGGATAGAACAACCTGCACATAGGAGAAGTTTCTTCCTAATCCCTTTTCAGTTGGTGGTTGGGTTATGCTCCAAAGCTTGAGGAGTTATATCTCTTCTAAAAAGAATGGCTATCCTATCTAATATAATTGTGTTCTCATTATCCAGATATAACTCTAATCCTTTTTTAAATCCTAGTAGCTCTAGGGCTCATTCACTTGTCACGAGTTCCACATCTTAACTGTATGTTGTGTCAAAAAAGTATTTCCTTTTATCAGTTTTAAATGTACTGCTTTTCAGTTTCATCCAGTGTCCCCTTTTGTTGTATCATGAAAAAGGGTAAACAGAAATGCATAAGTCATCTTGTCAACATGATTCATTATTCTTTATATCTCTCTTATATGCCCAAGTAATTAATCTCATCTCTAAACTAAACAGTCCCAGACTTTTCAACCTTTTTTGGAAGTTTGCCCGTGCCTCTAATCATTTTCTTTTCTTGTCTTTCACTCCCGTCTACTTCTTCAGCATCTTTTTTGAGATAGTGTGATCAGAACTGAACACAGTATTCCAGAAGAGGACATGGATGTGTATAACATCATCATATTTTCAATGTTACTTTCTCTCCCATACTGTATACAACCTAACATTTTTTGACACCTGCTGCACATTGAACAGAAGTTTTCACTGAACTGTCCTCTTTGATGCTCAGATCTTTTCCCTAAGTAATGAGAATTAATTTAGAGCCCAGTAATGCATACAAGTAGTTGAAAATATTTTCCCAAACTAAATATCATCAGCTGCCATAGTACCTATTCACCTTTGGCAAGTCCTTCTTCAGTTCTTCACAGTCTTCTCTAATGTTGTTCAAACTCAACAAATTGTTGCCTGAAGACTGTGACACCTCACCTTTTTCTGTTAATTAATACATATATTAAACACCACTGGTTCCTGTATGGATGTTTAGGGCCATCTACAATTATTCTTTTGCCATGCTGAAAAAAAAAGACCATTTATTTCTACTCTCTCCACTCCCCCCCCACTCCTGTTTTTAGCCAGTTTCTACTCCAGCATAGAACTTTACTTTGCACCCAGGACTATTTAATAGCATCTTGTAAGAGACTTTTTCCAAAGGCTTTTGGAAATTATGCCTCTACTCCCCATAATCCCATGTTTTGTTGATACATGCAAAGAATGATAATAGATAAGGAAGGCAAGCTTTTCCTTTTCAGAACGAGACTAGTTTGCTCCCCCTATAATATCACAACACCACAGAGGTTTTAAGATACTATTTTTTAATTAACTAACTCCAAACACTTACAATTTACAATAATTATTTTAAAATTAATTTACAATCACTATTCACATCAATTCATTTTTGGAAGAGCAGCCACAAAATTGGAGATAAACTGCAGCCATCAGTGTAGTAAGAGTTTAGGTAGATTAAATCATAACAGCCAGCAACAGAACAAATCAAGTTCCTGCAATAATCAAAGTTCACTAAACAAAGAGTGTGTCTTCTTGACAATGTGGCTCAGATACTCAAAGATAACATAAACATGTTGCTAAGGTAACAGTGTTTTCATGCTTGGAACTATAAACAGGCATTTAATTGACAAGTAAGATTGTGGTGCCCCGGGGTGTCTCTCCTCTACATACAGTACTCAGCAAATATGCTTGATACCATTTTTTGCAGCTGATTACCACATCCCTCATTTAGACATCCCTTTGGTAACCAGTTGGATGCAGGGAAGGAAGGCCTGACTTCATAAGAAACAGCAAATGTGGTGGCAAAGGCAAGAGATCTATCATGCCGTGCAGATCTGTGAGGTGCTGAACACCCTCCAGTGGCGCTGTAACACTTTTTTTTTTTTTTTTTTTGGGGGGGGGAGGGTGCTGAAAGCCAGTGGTCCCCAGACTTTTTACTTTGCACCCCCCTTACTCCTGTCCATGCCCCCACTCCCCAAGCTGTAGCCAGGACTGGGCCATGGCTCCTGGAGGGTAGGGGGATGGACAGGGGTAAGGGGGCTGAGGTTGGGACCACAGCTGGGGCCAGGAGCAGGTCCTGCAGCCAGGGCCCCGCGTGCGGGCCTGGAAGCAGAGCCTTGGGAGCGGCTCCTGCAGCCAGGACCGCGCGTGCGGGGACAGGAGCAGAGTCCCAGGTGCATGGCCGGCGACATGCAGGACCCTGGGTGCGGAGCTGGGAACTAAACCCTGGGTGCGGAGCGGCAGCACCAGGACCCTGGGCATAGGGTTGGTGGCCGGGACCCCGCACAAAACCTGCAGCACCCCCCACACCCCTAGCTCCTGCACCTATGAGTACTACCAAAACGGGAAGAAAAATAAAACAGAAAACTATCCCATAAGGATCTGTTCCAATTTCAAGATGAATTTGCCTTGGCATTCTCACACCCATTTTACACTTGCTTTCTGAAAACATTCACTATATCATGTTTTATTCTCATGAATGCTCTCCGAAAGCAAATTTAAAACTTGAACACCCATGTGCGAAACATCATGACTGAGCTGAAGGACAGTTACCAGAACTGTGCTAACACTACTGCTGTTAAATGACCACAACCTTCTCATTTCATCCAGGCAACTCAGATCCAAGAATTCAGTTGCATCTTCTAGTGAATAAAAGATACCTTTGCCATTAATGCTCATTTATCAAGTTCAATTACAGTGAGTTCACACGTCATAGAATCATAGGACTGAAAGTGACCTTGAGAGGACATCTGCAAGCACTGTAAATCTACAATTAAATTAAGCGTTCCAACCCCCCATAAACCCTATTTAATACAGACTGCGGATTAATGAAACCGAATATCTTTCGGTCTTGAACCAAACTTTTAGAAAGTAAGCAATCTAACTCTTGCTCAAAGGCTTTAGTTCTCTCTACACGTTACCTGACATTTTGGAAAAATAATAATCTTCCATTTATTCTCAGGCCAGCTCAGAGTTCATGCTACCACTTTAGAAGATGAGCTATTTGGCAGAAATAAAATCCTCAGTGCTCCTGAACTTCCCTTAAACATTGCTATCTTACTGTTAAAAAAAGAACTACTTGCAGCTCTTAAATAGATTTTGCAAGAGAACACCAAAAGGACTTTGTTACAATTAAAACAACACTACAGGCTAAACAGATCAGGTTAAGAACAATTCTAATCTCTCTAGTGGCCAGGTGACCCTAATCCAACCGTGAAAACTTCTGAGGTCACTTTATTTATGTGTTGCTCAAGACGGTGATGGAAGTGTTGCCTAAAGAAGGTGTTTTAAAGGTAAGAGCTGCTTATAAACTTTCCCATAATCTTTTTCATCTTGTTTTAGGAAAACCAGCTTAGAAAACTGATGGCGTTTATCAACACATTTATTTCCTCTACATTGTATATAAAGGTAGTTATGACATTTTGGACAACACTCTTTCCTCTTAACTTTTTAAAAATTTGTTTAAAATGTTAATCTGAAGCACTTGAAAAGTGCATCATTTCCCTAAGTTACTGCACATTGTTGAGCTGCATCTTAGTGTTATTATTAGTGTGAGGCTTACAAAAGAAAGCTAAACATTTCAGATACCCATACACAAATCAGACAATGATGTACCCACAAAAGCAGATAATAAACTACTATAAATCAACGGATGTTTTATTCTAGTTAATTTAGATTTTTTATAGCATGCACATCCTTGATTGTCACACTCTTGCTAATTTTCTAATGGTATAGACATTTGTTTCATCTATAAAACTATTCTTAAATTCTATAGATAAACACTGTCAAGTAGGGCAACAACAAAGAACAATGACATTAATATCAAGTTAAAATATCTATTACTTGTGCCAAATGGGGTGAAATTCATCCTGTGCAGAAGGCCTATATTAGGCTCTCTTGAGCACTTTAGTCCACAGTTAGAGTGTCTGTGGGCATCTCACACACACAGCTGACATTTCACCAGACAGAAGGCCAAGGAGAGGGTTCAGGATTATTAGCAGCTGTGTCTGTTATATTCCATTGGATGGAACCTCAGCCACAGGGGCGTAACGGTATATGTTGTTATAACAACAGGGGTCGTGGGAGTGTGTGGGTTGCAGCCCTGCACCATTTTCCTAGGTTGGGTATTTGATTTTACCCCACCCATTCCCACTTCATCTCTGTAAGTTTGACAACTCTGGTTGTGACTGAAGGGAATTTCACCCTTGCTAAATGAGGACCAATGCACCTTCAAAAAAAGATAGACTATTCAGCACAAAACTGCTGAAATAATGAACTAGTACACAGTTAGTAGGTGTTCCTAGTAGGAACGGAATCATCTCGTTCAATATATGTGCAATACATATATAGTTTTATAAATAAACCCAAAGTAGTTTAACAAACTTGTGACTCATTATAAGGTACCCTATGAGTGTGCCTACCCTGCAGGATTCTTTCTGTGGCGTGCAGTGTAGCACGGCTATGAATAGCAGTGTAGAGGATGGGGCTCGGATTAAGCCAGTAAAGTGAAGATGCACCTAAAGGATGTGGATTGTGACAAAGTTCCTCCTCTACCTTGGTGGGTCTTGCGCTTATTGGCGGATTTGCTCGCCTTGGAGAGTCACGGCAGCCCTCAGTTTGGCTGTTTTTGTGAACCCATAGTCCAGGTCAACTCCTCCTGTGTCTGACAAGGAGTTGGGAGGTTTGGGGGGAACCCAGGCCCGCCCTCTACTCCGGGTTCCAGCCCAGGGCCCTGTGGAATTCAGCTGTTTAGAGTGCCTCCTGGAACAGTTGTGCGACAGCTACAACCCCCTGGGCTACTTCCCCATGGCCTCCTCCCAACACCTTCTTTATCCTCACCCTAGGACCTTCCTCCTGGTGTCTGATAATGCTTGTAACTCCTCAATTCTCCAGCAGTACGCGTTCTCAGTCTCAGCTCCTAGTGCCTCTTGCTCCCAGCTCCTCACACGTGCACCACAAACTGAAGTGAACTCCTTTTTAAACCCAGGTGCCCTGATTAGCCTGCCTTAATTGATTCTAGCAGCTTCTTGATTGGCTGCAGGTGTTCTAATCAGCCTGTCTGCCTTAACTGATTTAGACCTTAGATTTGGTCTTGGTGAGTAATGAGGACCTCATAGAGGAAATGGTTGTAGGGGATAATCTTGGCTCAAGTGATCATGAGCTAATTCAGTTCAAACTGAACGGAACGATTAACAAAAATAAATCTGCAACTAGGGTTTTTGATTTCAAAAGGGCTGACTTTCAAAAATTAAGAAAATTAGTTAGGGAAGTGGATTGGACTGAAGAATTTATGGGTTTAAAGGTAGAGGAGGCCTGGGATTATTTTAAATTAAAGCTGCAGAAGCTATCGGAAGCCTGCATCCCAAGAAAGGGGAAAAAATTCATAGGCAGGAGTTGTAGACCAAGCTGGATGAGCAAGCATCTTAGAGAGGTAATTAAGAAAAAGCAGAAAGCATATAGGGAGTGGAAGAAGGGAGGGATCAGTAAGGAAAGCTACCTTATTGAGGTCAGAATATGTAGGGATAAAGTGAGACAGGCTAAAAGTCAAGTAGAGTTGGACCTTGCAAAGGGAATTAAAACCAATAGTAAAAGGTTCTATAGTCATATAAATAGGAAGAAAACAAAGAAAGAAGAAGTGGGACCGCTAAAAACTGAGGATGGAGTGGAGGTCAAGGATAATCTAGGCATGGCCCAATATCTAAACAAATACTTTGCCTCAGTCTTTAATAAGGCTAAAGAGGATCTTAGGGATAATGGTAGCATGACAAATGGGAAAGAGGATATGGAGGTAGACATCACCATATCTGAGGTAGAAGCGAAACTCAAACAGCTTAATGGGACTAAATCGGGGGGCCCAGATAATCATCATCCAAGAATATTAAAAGAATTGGCACAAGAAATTGCAAGCCCATTAGCAAGAATTTTTAATGAATCTGTAAACTCAGGGGTTGTACCGTATGATTGGAGAATTGCTAACATAGTTCCTATTTTTAAGAAAGGGAAAAAAAGTGATCCGAGTAATTATAGGCCTGTTAGTTTGACATCTGTAGTATGCAAGGTCTTGGAAAAAATTTTGAAGGAGAAGGTAGTTAAGGACATTGAAGTCAATGGTAAATGGGACAAAATACAACATGGTTTTACAAAAGGTAGATCAGGTTGGTTTGGCACGATCTCCTTCTTTGAGAAAGTAACAGATATTTTAGACAAAGGAAACGCAGTGGATCTAATTTACTTGGATTTTAGAAAGGTGTTTGATACTGTGCCACATGGGGAATTATTAGTTAAATTGGATAAGATGGGCATCAATAGAAAAATTGAAAGGTGGATAGGGAATTGGTTAAAGGGGAGACTACAACGGGTCCTATTGAAAGGTGAACTGTCAAGCTGGAGGGAGGTTACCAGTGGAGTTCCTCAAGGATCTGTTTTGGGACCAATCTTATTTAATCTTTTTATTACTGACCTGGGCACAAAAAGTGGGAGTGTGCTAATAAAGTTTGCGGATGATACAAAGCTGGGAGGTATTGCTAATTTAGAGAAGGACAGGGATACCCTACAGGAGGATCTGGATGACCTTGTAAACTGGAGTAATAGGAATAGGATGAAATTTAATAGTGAGAAGTGTAAGGTCATGCATTTAGGGATTAATAACAAGAATTTTAGATATAAGCTAGGGACGCATCAACTAGAAGTAACGGAGGAGGAAAAGGACCTTGGAGTATTGGTTGATCATAGGATGACTATGAGCTGCCAATGTGATATGGCTGTGAAAAAAGCTAATGTGGTCTTGGGATGCATCAGGAGAGGTATTTCCAGTAGGGATAAGGAGGTTTTAGTACCGTTATACAAGGCACTGGTGAGACCTCACCTGGAATACTGTGTGCAGTTCTGGTCTCCCATGTTTAAGAAGGATGAATTCAAACTGGAACAGGTACAGAGAAGGGCTACTAGGATGATCCGAGGAATGGAAAACTTGTCTTATGAAAGGAGACTCAGGGAGCTTGGCTTGTTTAGCCTAACTAAAAGAAGGTTGAGGGGAGATATGATTGCTCTCTATAAATATATCAGAGGGACAAATACCAGAGAGGGAGAGGAATTATTTAAACTCAGTACCAATGTGGACACAAGAACAAATGGATATAAACTGGCCACTAGGAAATTTAGATTAGAAATTAGACGAAGGTTTCTAACCATCAGGAGTCAAGTTTTGGAATAGCCTTCCGAGGGAAGTAGTGGGGGCAAAAGATCTATCTTGCTTTAAGATTAAACTCGATAAGTTTATGGAGGAGATGGTATGATGGGATAACATGGTTTTGGTAATTAAATATTCATGGTAAATAGGCCCAATGGCCTGTGATGGGTTATTAGATGGGGTAAGATCCAAGTTACCCGGGAAAGAATTTTCTGTAGTATCTGGCTGATGAATCTTGCCCATATGCTCAGGGTTTAGCTGATCGCCATATTTGGGGTCGGGAAGGAATTTTCCTCCAGGGCAGATTGGAAGGCCCTGGAGGTTTTTCGCCTTACTCTGTAGCATGGGGCACGGGTCACTTGCTGGAGGATTCTCTGCTCCTTGAAGTCTTTAAACTACGATTTGAGGACTTCAATAGCACAGATATAGGTGTGAGGTTTTTTTGTAGGAGTGGTGGGTGAAATTCTGTGGCCTGCGTTGTGCAGGAGGTCAGACTAGATGATCATAATGGTCCCTTCTGACCTAAATATCTATGAATCTATGAAACTGTTTCCAGAAAGTTCCGGATTGTTCTGGAACCTTCCCTATTACCTTATCCAGGGAAAAGGGACCTACTTAACCTGGGGCTAATATATATCTGCCTTCTATCACTCTCCTGTAGCCATCTGGCCCGACCCTATCACATGTTATGTACCCAGAGTACATACCCTACATGTTCTCTACTGGCCCAAGTTGTGCCTCTCTATTTTTAGTAATGTGGTGTCCTGCTGAGGGAGCCATTCTCTTCTGCAGAGAAAGGCCACCAGCTCCTCACTGCAGGGAAAGCGGGAAAAGACGGTCACAGTTCTCTGCCGCTGGAGCCCTTCTCCACTGGGGAGAGACTATGGCAGCAGGGAAAGGCTCTGGAAAGGTGGGGCGGCAACAGGGAAATGGCTCAACCTTTTGCTGTGGCCTCCCCTCTTCCAGAGCCTTTCACTGACACATGCAGCAGGATGGATGCAGCATGTAGCTACAGGTACACTACATGTGGTGGAAAGCATAGCATTGTAGGTGTAGCCCATGAGCGCACAGTAATAAATCACATGCTTTTATACTGCTGGGAAAGACCATTCTTCCGAATTTCAGAAGAGACAGCACTTTGGGACAATGTTAATAATCCTTTTTGGAGAAAATGAAGCTTGTGATATAAACTCATTACTCACAGAAGGTTTCAGCAAGCTAGTTTAGAAGATTTCCTTGTTTTAACAACAACAAAAATTATCAGTCATCATCAAACCCATCCTTTGGAACATTAAACAATGCAATACAAATATTTATTCTGAGTTCATTAATTGCCTAAAAAGACACTATAATTTGATAATGCAGTGTTAAATAAAGCAGCCATTGTTCATCTATCAATTACACCTTAATTGTGGACAAAAAGATAACACATTTAATATTATCCTTTCATTCACTGAAAGAACCCTAAATTATATCTAATATTTAACCTGAAATGGTAGATTTCTCTAGTAAATGTTGATGCACATTTTTAAGAGATTTATTTTAAAAGGTTCTGTATTCCTAACAGTACTAGCGATGATATATTGCTTAGTCTCCACTAATATCTTCATTTTTTTTAACATCAATTATCATCCACATCACTCCCACGCAGACATACAATATGAACCTGCACCACATACTATTTGAAACCATTGAGAGTGATTTGACTGCCTAACAAATGTTGCACAAAACTCTGAGGTAAAAGAGAAGAAAATAAAGATTTGTAGCAACATGACAAGCAATTGGCCACAGTTGGCCATTCCTGGAGTGAGTTATAGGTAGTGTATTATATCTCTGATGATTACTATTACCATCATTTTCCATGATGGTAATCCAGCAGAATTCCATAAGAATTCCATATTCAGTGGGATTTATTAAGGAAAAAAGCAGAAATTTTGCTTCACATAGCTTTTCTTTATAAAATCAATTCTTGGGTTAAAGGAGATATGTTTGTAATTTTTTTTTAATACCTCAGAAATAAACCTTGCCCAGAATACTACTATTCCTGCTTGTTGATGACTTTGGTACTGTTTGAGATGATCATCAAACAAAACAAAAACAAAACAAAACAAAAAACAAACAAACAAAAAACCCCAACCAAACAAAACCCATTTACCTCACCTAAAACAGGAAAAAACACACCCTAGTTGATATTTTTGATGATTACATGTGCTTTGTTCCCTTTTGTAAACATGCAACACAATGGAGGTAACACCCCCCTCCCCCATCCCCTTTGTTGATGTTGCTGTAATCAATAGAGGCCAGACTACATGGCTATGTGAGGACTCTTCTGTGTGACTTCAACATGATAGCAGTAGTAGTATTTCAAGGTATATCCGCTTCCATCAGAGAAGAGTTGAGATGTCTTGAGAGGCAGTCATCTGCTATTGATAAAAAGGGTCAGTAGCAGACTGCTTTTCCCTGGAAGCAAGAGAGAGCAGTGAAGGTTATAAATGATTTCCCAAGCTCCTTCTAGGGCAGCACAGCTACACGGTCCCCCTTATACAAAGCTATTGGCTAAAGTACAATCTAGCCCACAGATATTTATGACATCCTTTCATGATATGCTACCCAAAATGGCACGACTTTATATCACAGTATAATTTTCTATTTGTTAATGTACAGTTGAAACTGTAAATTACATGTCATTAATGATCAGATTCTGTTACCTTACCCATGCTGAGTAGTCCCTTTGATATCTATGGGATTACTTCCACAGTAAAATACTATAACTCATAGTAGTAAGAGTGGTAAACTCCGGCTCTAAATCAACTGTTTTTTAACAAGGATCAACTGCACGGGTTGGTAGCTGTCATTGTAATGTCCTGTTTTTAATAATTATGCTCATGTAATCTGTTTTCTTCTCTTTTACCAGGGAAATTCACTTTAAAATTGAATTAGAAGTTCACCAGCTGCTTATTTACCATCTGATCTCATAATTATCTATAGTAACCAGCTATGATATCACCAAAGGATTATGATTTAAGGTTGGGAATATGTGGCAGAAATATATATAAACTCTTAAGGGACAATGCTTATCTTCTCATGGAAGTATATTTAATGATAATTACTAAGGGAAGAAAAATACAGCATACAAGTAAGGCATTAAACAATTATTTTTATGTACATCATGTTTTCTATGATGTTTTTGTATCTTCTTAAACAATTATCTAGAATAACAGGTACACTATTTGGAGAATTCTGATTTCTTTAAATGAGCTTTAGTAGAATGAATGGAAAACCTTTTCCTCGGGCTGACACTGCAGCCATATTTTCTGACAAGATTTGCACATTTTGCTTATTATGCTGCATATTTTGTAAATAATTTCCCTTAAATTATTTCTAGGCTTCATTTTAATAATTCCATGACACACTTGGCTTGTAGCGTGATAACTATAAACAGGAGCAATCAAGAGCTGCAGACAAAATTTCCTCAATAAATTATGCCTTTTTTTCCCACTGAAATAAAGTGTGAATGTAAAATATCCAAGTATTTCTGCATTAGAAACTGCAAACAGATTTTTATTGATTTTACTCATTGGTCCTAATGTCCCCAAAGACCATGGTTTGATTACCTTAACTACACAAGAGTACATACATTGCCTCACAAAGGTTCAAAAAGGTCTCAAAACAAATGTTTTCTTCTGTCATGAGATTCCATTTTAAAAAAAGTTTTAAATATTCTATCAGTCAAAATGGTAGTGGGGGTTTATAAACTTTGAATAACCTTGATTTAGACAGGAAAGCAGTGCACTTATCAGCAAGAAAGACATATTTCAAGTTTGAGAAGAAGCATCACATTACTATCATGGAGCTGACAAGAAGTGACAAATGTTTGCTCCATCTTATAAACTTGTTTAAGAACCAGAAGGGGACAAAATGTAATGTGTCTATCACAGACATGAGTCTCATGATTCAAGTGGTAGCTCAGAATCTCAAATACAGAATTTTAAAATGAGAAAAACCTGTGTGTCCATTTGTATTAAACTGCTACAAGATGTAAACTCTTTGTGATAGCCCTGTCATCCAACCTTATCCCTAGCTCCCCAAACTTACACAAAGAATATTGCGATCAGTTGCTGAATGACACTAAATCTCCCATACCACGACAGCTGTAATCCTCTGGTAAAATAGGCTTCTTTATTTGTAATGTTATCATCTGTCAACAAAAGTGATGTGATGTCACTTCAAGGACAGCATATAATGTGATTCAGATATAGATAAAAAGTTTTCTTTTGCACAGAATAATCTGATTTAGAGATATCCGACAAGCACTATAATTATTTAAAGTACTTATGACAAAGTAGCATGATTTGTCAATATTGCAAACATAATTGCAATGTAAGTAGTCAAAATAATTGTGATTATACCACTTTTCAGACACTGTTTAGAAGAAGACATAATGAGAATGACAAGGTACTCTAGCTACTGATGTTTAGAACGCTTGGAAATATTTCAAAATGCCTTGGGAATAATTTACATGGAGAAACATTTTCTGTTTTGATTTTGATGTTACAAAGGTGTTCAGTACTGGTTGTGCATTCTTGTGGACCTGTCAGTGAAATTCTTCTGCTCTGCTCAAGATGCCATATCAGTCTATCATGTGTATCCTTCTGGAAGAGATGCACCATTTGCTGTCTCTTATATCCTTCTGGTTTCCTTAAGAATATCCTGGATTATGGCAACATTGTATTTTTAATGTGTTCTACAATCTTTTTCTTTTGGATCTTATACAGCTCACTATATTTAACCATTTACTTCATACATACATGATTTTAAGAGGAGAAGGGACCATTATGCCGAACTAATCTGACCTGCTGCATAACAACATGTGCCAGTAATTCATGCATCCATACTATAACTTTCAGTGAGCCACAGAATATCTTTTAGAAAGACATTTATACTTGATTTAAAGACATCAGGTGACACAGAATCTACCGCATACCTAGGTAAACTGTTCTAATGATTAATTACCCTCTCTGTTAAAAATCGGCAACTTATTTCTAGTGTAACCCTTCTGCCCGTTAGAGTTGGCAGCAACGAGGGCCGGGTTCAGTATCTAGGGTTTCCGTTTCAATAACGGAATGCAAAACCGGCTCGAGCCCCGACCCAGTGACCTTGGACAATTACATACCACCCCCCTGGTGCCTCTAAGAGGCAATACTTCCCCTCGTGCAAGCACAGAGTCTGAGTGTAGCAAAAGCCTTTTAATAAAGGAGGGAAACAATGTGGCATTATGTTGGGGAAACACCACAAACAGGATTCATAACACCAACCATGAGCAACAGACCCACCCCCAAGTAAGTTTGGCAGTGTCCTTTTCCCCTCCGGGTCTTAAGTCCAGCAACCCAATAGTCACCCCACCCCAGTTTCTGTCCTTGGTCAGTGCAGCCCCCCACCCGAGTTTAGAAGTTCATCTGCAGAGTTTACCTCCTAGCCTGGGTGGAAGTGGAGGGAGGAATGGGGGGCATCTTACGTGCTCCACTGCTCAGGTTGATGGCTTCTCCATGGGGTTCTGCTGCAGTCTTCACCACCAGCCATGCCTGTCCATCAGCTGCCCTGCTATCTGCTATCACACTGCTCTCTGCGCCTCTCTGCTAGCTGTCTGCTCCTCTCCACTAGCCGCTCAGCTATCCGCGCCGCTCTCCGCGTCCTGCTGCCACTCACCAACTTGTCTTCAGGCCCCCCCTATTTAACACAGCTCTCAGCAACTTCAGCTCTTTAGTGATTTCAGCTCTCAGTGATTTTTAGCTGATAGTAGGGGGAGCCTCAGTGCTGGTGCATGACTAGCCCAAAGTAGGTCTAATGCTAAGATCTAGGTGTCAGTGATTTCAGCTCTGCAACATGTCACAAGACTCCTAATGGAGCCAAAATTAGCTCTGTTATTACACCATGGAGAGAAGGGGTAAAAGTAGTGTTTAGGGCCCTCAGAGGGGGGCCCACACTTCCAGGTACACATACCTGTCCCCAGCCTCGCTCCCTTCCCTGGGTTTTGGAACCCATGTCCCTTGCCTAGCGAGTGCTACTTAGTTGAGGGCGAGTCCCTCCGTCATAAAATGCCAAGTACAGGTCTACTGTCCTTGATTCACATAACCAGGAGAACAACCCTTTTTTACTCCTGCCCCAATAACAGAGATACTGGGGATCCTACAGCAGCCAAAGTGACCATTTGGGCAAGCAGTCCACCATGCTAGGCAGGGTGGGTGTTCCCATCCAAACGAGATCAGCCCCTGAAGACCTTTTCCACAGCTCACCACCAGATGTCAGGGTAGAGCTCATTCTGACTCTGCTTACATCAGTTTTCTAGTCTGAATTTGTCTAGCTGCACCTTCCAGCCACTGGATCTTGTTATGCTTTTGTTTGGTAGTTTGTTCTTCTAGTAACAGATCTTCTCCCCATGTAGGTAATTATAGTCCATGATCAAGTGACCTCTAAACCTTCCCTTGGATAAACTGAAGAGATTGAGCTTCCTCAGTCTCTCACCATAAGGCAGGTCATAAGGCACTCTAGACCTCCGGTCATTGAACTTTTATGAACCTTCTTCCAATTCTTCTGCATCCTTTTGAAAATCTGGACACCACAACTGCACAGTAATTATGTTACTGATATCATAGACAGAAGTGATACCACCTCCTTACTTCTACTCAATAGTTCCTCACTTACATGTCCAAAGATTGAGTGAGCTCTTTTAGCCACCATGCCTTGCTGAGAGATCATGTTCAGATGTTTTCCATCATGATCCTTAAGTCCTTTTCAGAGTCACTGAATGTTGTCCCCCATCCTGTAAGCGTGACCTACCTTCTTTATTCCTTGATGTATAACCCTGCTTTTGACTTTGTTAAAATGCATGTTGTTCAAATGAGCCCATCTTACTAAGTAACCCAGATCACTCTATTGAAATAACTTGTCCTTATACTGACCTATCTTTTTTTCACCCAACTTCCAATTGCTCATCTTCTTACCAAACATCCATATCCACAAAATTGTATCATTCAGGGATTCTTTTTGCAGAAATTAAATTGGACTTTTCAGAAGGCTGTAATTGTTATCTTTAGTTATGCTTGTCCTCCCTCCCCAGTCCCTGCCTAATGATTGCTATACTAAAAAGTGCTGTGTGTTGTCTATAGACAATGCGCAATGACCAGTGTGTGGCTGGTCAGGCCTAATGGTTGGAGCACAGGGTCAAAACCAAAAGACAGGATCAGGTACCATGCTGAAGGTCAGAGACAGAATCAGGTGCCAAGCAGGGGTCTGAGCCGGAGATGCCAGGTAGCAAGCCAAAGATCAGAGCTGGAGACAAAGTCAGATGCCAGAGCCAGAGCCAGCACCAGAGGTAAGGCGGAGGAGCAGGGGCCTGGAGAAGGGCAGGACAGCAGGAACTCGGAGTAGACGGGGGTCTGGAATGGGAGGACAGGAATCAGGAGCAGGCAGGAATGCAGGGCTCAGGAGTTAGGTAAAGCAGGAGGATCCATAGTTGTAGCTAATCAAAGATTCCTCTACTCGTTCAGACAACTTCCTGTTGTTACTTCCTGGTTTATACAGTACTGCTTAGCCAATTGGGTGTGTGTGTGTGTGCGGGGGGATGTTCCCCCTCACCATCAGGAGCTTTGGGGGCAAGCCCCTCTGCTAGCTAGTTCCCTTGACCCTTCCCTAGTTATTCAGGTGAGCTGCTGGTGGCAGTTGTGGCTTGAGTGCTGCCTGGGGACCTGTGGGCCTGGATTCAAGGCCTATGATCCCTCACAATATGTTCTTCATGGCAGGGACCATGTCTGCCTCTATGTTTGTACAGCGTCTAACACAAGGTGGTGTGAATATCTGTCATAGATTTTGGGTGCTAGCAAAATATAAATACAATCAATAAATAATATAGTGACCTGACTCCTTTTTTTGATGCGAGTGTAAACAGTATGAAACATCAATCATATTATTACACCTTAAGAAAAACGATCAGAATGGAATATAGTTTTCTAAACAATGGTTTTAGGGAACTCAATTCTATTCTGATCGTCTCTAGAGAACACATTTCACCATATGGGTCCTGTCAGACACTAACCTGTACCTGTGGAAGAAACATGACCATCAAACCTGGCAGAACAATGCATTATAGAATATTTTAATTCTGATTTGAGAATCAATGTTTTCCAGTATTGCAGTAATGCTGACAAGTGTTATGGTAAAAGTAATGTTCTTAAAATTTGGAAAAGGCAGTTAAATCTCACTCACACATACACCCTATTTCTTTCCTTGAAAATATAAGTGTGTGTGTGCAAAGATGAGTTCCCACAACTGACAGCACAAACATGCTCACTTCCTGTTTGGCCCCAAACCAGAATAAGAAAAACATATCCAGAGATAATCAGCTGTCAAACAGATGCTTGACTAAAATGCTGCATGATATTGTATGATCTTCTGGCAGCCAATGCACTCATGCTCAGATGAACTGACAAAGGGGACACTTTCCACAGCTGAGAACCCTTCACTGATTTATTGTCCATGGGAGGCTGTATCTAAAGGATCTCAGCAAATCTAAAACAAAAAAAACATTGGTACATGGGGTAGAGACAATCCATAAGCCAGGCCCTGCTCCAGAACTTCAGAGTGTAAACCATTTGAATTGTACCCCAAATCAGATGAAAAGCCAGTAGAGTTCACTGATGTCTGGTATAATGTCCTCCTGTGAACCATCCACTAAGCAAGGTCTGTTGCATTCTACAATATCTAAAGCTTCCGAGTGGCTACACAGTGAAATACATTACAGCAGCTCAAGCTGGAGGTGACAAAGGCCTGGATGACTAGTGTGATTTGCAATAGCAAGGAAAAGTGCAACCTCTCAGAACACCGCAAACAGAAGCATAAACACTTGCTACCTGGAAATCCAAGAGCAGACATTGCTCCAAAAAAGCCCAAGACTATGAATATTCTTTTCAAGGAGCTTGAGAACTCCAGCAACAGATAAAACAGTCACAATCCCTGTATCTCTTTCTAATTCCTTCACTCTTCCAACCAGTATCACCTCTGTTTTATCCAGTGAGCCTCAGCCATCTAACTCTAAAAGTCTATATCTCATATTTAGGCATTGGTAATGAAAAGCAACTGGAGAGCAAAAGTCTGATGAAAAGGACACCTCAATGATTAATAGATTATAAACCGAAAAGGACTGTGTTGTGATAACCGAGTCTGACTTCCAGCATGAATTAATACCTATTTGAACCACAGTATATATAAACATAACCTCCCGCCCCCCACTCCAATCTTAATGTAAGGCTTCCAGTAGTGGAGAATCTAATACAATACTCAGTAAGCTGCCCCAAAGATTAATGACTCTTACTGTTAAAAAGTACACCTGTATTAATAACTAATTTTTCAGTTCACTGGCAATTTAATAAAAAGCAAAAAAACCCACAAATTGTTTCAGTCAAACAGAAAATGATTTTCCCCCAAAATTTGCAGAAAATTGAAAAGGTAAGTAAAGAAATAATTGATTTCAGTCCAAAGAACTCATTTCATTTTGGCATCACAATGGTTTGTTTCAATTTTGAACATTTAAAATGGTTTATTGTTTTTTTCTAAATAAAATTTAATGAAGTTTTGAAACAAAAATTAATTTTGAACCTAAAAAATGAAGTGTTTCATTTAGAAAAATTTGGAACAAAATGTTTCAATTTTTTTCAGGTTTCTTGTTTTCCAAATGAAAACAATTCAGTGAAAATGACATGAATTTATAAAACGTGTCAGTTTTGTCAAACCTGCATTTTTCACCAAAAATAATTTCAGGCAAAAAAATTTCACCCAGCACTAGTCTAAGTTTATAAAGCTTCAGCTTCCAGGCACTGGCTCTTGTTATATCTTTGTCCGCTAGATTTGAGCCCTCTCTTATAAAATATTTCTTCCCCATGTAAGTACTTATAGGTTGTAGTCTGGTCACCCTTTAAACTTTTCACCGTTAAGATAAACAGATTGGGCTCCTTGAGTATCACTATAAGGCATGTTTTCTAATCCCTTAAATGTTCTCATGGCTCTTTGCTGAACCAGTGCCAAATACAGAGGTAAAACAACCACTCTACTCCTACCTGAGAATCCCGTTTAGGAATTCCAGGATCACATTAGCTCTTAAACACAGCATCATATTGACTGCTTATATTCAGCAATTTGTCTACCCCCCACCCCCAATCTTTTTCAGAGTCATTGTTTCCCAGGATAGAATCCCCCAACCTGTAATTATGGCCTACATTCTTTGTTCCCAGAGGTATACATTTACATTTATCCATAGTAAAATACATATTGTTTATTTGTGCCCAGTTTATCAAGCGATACAGATCATTCTGAATCAGTGACCTATCCTCTTCATTACTTATTACTCCAATTTTTGTGTAATCTACAGACTTTACCAGTGATGATTTTGTGTTTTCTTCCAGGTCTTTAATAAATAAATATATACTATAGGGCCAAGAATCTATTCCTATGGGCTGCACTTAGAACACACTCGTTCGATGATGAATCCCCATTTACAATGATATTTTGAGACTTATCAGTTAGCCAGTTTTTAATCCATTTAATGTGCACCACGTTAATTTTATATTGTTGTAGTTTTTTTAATCAAAATTTCATTCAGCCGCAAGTCAAATACCTGATAGAAGTCTAAGTATATTATGTCAATACTATTACCTTTATCAACCAAACTTGTAATCTCATAAAAAAATAAGTTAGTTTGACAGGATCTATCTTCCATAAACCCATGTTGATTTGCAGTAATTACATTATTCTCCTTTTTCTTTTATTAATCAAGTACCGTATAAGCTTCATTATAAACATTAGCTTTATTTCAGTCTTCTGGAACTTCCCCTGTATTCCAAGACTTATTGAAAATCAACATTAATGATCCAGTGACTTCCTCAGGCATCTCTTTTAAAGCTCCTAGATGCAACTTATTTGGACCTGCTGATTTAAAAATATCTAACTTTAGTAGCTTCCATTTAACATTTGCCAGAGATACAAGTGGAATCTGTTTTTCCTCAAATACAGAACAGAAATATTTATTGAACACTTCTGCCTTTTCTGTATTATCATTGATAATTCTACCATTTTCATCTAGTAATGACCTATACCATGGTCAGGATTCTTTTTGTTCCTAATATATTTAAATAATTCCTTATTGTCCTTAACATTGCTGGCAGTAGATTCTCCTTTTGTCCATTGGATTCTCTTATTAATTTTATACAATTTCTAGATTCCGATTTATAATCATTATTATCAACTTCCCCTTTCTTCCATTTGTTACACATAATTTTTTACAACTACCTTCACTTCCCTTCTAAACAAGGTCAGTTTTTTAACTAGCACAGCCTTCTTTCTTGATTGTGGCTTTTTGGGCATCTAATAAAGTGTTCTTAAATTATTACTATTCATCATTCACATTGTTTCTGATTAAGTTCTTCTTCCCGGCTGATTGTCTCATAATTGTTTTCAGTTTGTGAAATTGGCCCTATTATAGCACTAAGTATATATAATACTGGTCTGGACATTATTCTGCTTGCACATTATAAAATGTGATCAAATCATGATCACTTGTACCTTAAACTACAATTCATTTTTAGTTCTGTTATCAGTTCTTCTTTATCTGTTACAGTAAAGTCTAATAAAGAATCCCCCCATGTTGGCTGCAGCACTTTTTGAATTGGAAAAAAATGTCATTTATAATGATTAGAAATTCCAAGGATGTTTGAGAACTGGCAGATAAGCAACATCTTGTGGTCACTAGCATCACAGGCTGCTAGGACATCTAATAAAATCTCAATTTCCCAATGATCACAGACCAAAGATACTAACAGATAGAGTTTCCATCACATCCAGGACTAAAACATAAGTTGAGATGAATCCAGAAGTCAGTTTCTAGATGCCTGGAGTTACTTCATCACAACCTTCTCTACAAATTGTTTCTCATGCAGTTGTGTCCATAGAGGTCTGTAGGTCACTTAAGTTTCTTGAGTTAAAAGCATGTTAAACAATAAATATTTTCTTTCAGGCACGTCATTAGCACCAAAATGTTTGTGTTCATGTGCCTCTGCTCCTGGACCCCACACAGCTTCTAGTTCAATTTCGCAGTCAAAAAGTTTCAGCATCTTCAGACAAGCATCTAGACTTGCGTTTACCTGAACCAAACCTTCAAAGGTTTGCCCACTGCTGGGTTCCCCCTTCCCCACCCCAAACTTGGTGGCTTTCACTTCTTTGGGAGGAGTGGGAAGGGGTTATGAACCTTTGGGTTTGAGTTCACAAACTTTTGCCCCCTGCCATGTAGACATATTTTGCTCCTGAAGAGCAACTGTGCAGTTTAACCAGGAGTCCGGTGGTGCCTTTATCCACGAAAGCTTATGCCCAAATAAATCTGTTAGTCTTTAAGGTACCACTGGACTCCTTGTTGTTTCTGTGGATACAGACTAACACGGCTACCCCCTGATACTTGTGCAGCTTAAAACATCTTTCTATCTGGAGGGAAGCTTGTGCTATGTGTTAGGGCTAGTAATCCTTCTCCCCCACAAAACTAGTAGATTGACTTTTGTAATACATTAGGAATGGAAGAATGTCATTAAAGCTAGACTTGGCCTGTATTGTGTCAGTGACCTAAGCATAAGAAGAATCCACTAAAAAGGTTAGCACAAAAGAAAGTCTGTATACAAGGAGTCTACTTTTTCACAAGAATTTTCCTCTTGCTGCATAGAAATCTCTTTATATTTGTTTCCCATTCTGCCTCTCTCTTTTTTAACCCTATATTCTAAAAGATTTTTTCCCTTCTCTGCTACCACTGTAGTTTTCCCATCCACAGCCTCTCTAAACCAGAAAACAAACCTGATAATGTTTGGGATGCATGTTCCAACCCACAGTGTTCAAGCGGCTCTGATACTAGACAAAATGACTTAATTCATCCCTAAATGCAATAGATAGAAAGTGCCATGGCTTTCAGTTCACTACCCTGGTCAGTTAGGGAAGCACTCCTAAACTGTTAATCCTTATTTCATAGACAAGGCCAATCTAGCATGAAAGGTTTCAAATCAGAGGTTACTTAATGTACCTGAAGAAGAATGCACTGAAAGTTAAGGCATGTACTTATTTATTTATTACTCAGATGGGAGATTGAGGTAGAGGCAAAAGTGAATGAGGTACTAGTAAATGAACAGACCAGAAACTGGTTTTAGGAGGTTAAACCACCCCATTTTGTCTACAGACAGCATGTGCACAGACACTGGTGGAATATATATACTATGTTATCTTATTCCCAAATGCCACCATTTTAACACTACCTTTCAATTGCCCCCTAACTCTTAGGGCAGCTGTAAATAACAGCAAACATCAGATTTTGTTTATCTGCTATTTTAGAAAGCAATTGATATATACTCTTCTACTCTAAATACAAAGCAGAGGCATCTTGAAAGTTGCAGGACCATTATTTTAAGAAGTATAGAAACATTACTGTAATAATTCAAAATTACACTGCTTCTCTATTATAGTAATTTTTCAATACAGTGCCCCATCCCCGCTTTTAGAGCACAGTTGTGCTCAGAAAGAGGTCCTAACAGAACTCTAACAGAAATATTGGTTATTGTAATCGCTCTGACATAAACCTGCCTGGTACTACCAAGAGTCTCTTACCATTAACTTTCCATTACATTTAATGATTTTTTTTGCTACTGCTGTGCTATATTACCTCTAGTAGGCATGGGTGCAAAAAATAGAAACTGGATTATATGGTAAAAGGTTAGCTAAATGTCTAATAAAAAAGACACCTATTGTATGCAGTATTGTTAAATTCTCCTTCTGAGCAGAAATAATTGTGTGTGTGGCAGGGTGGGGTGCTGTTAGCTTATGTTAGCAGAGATGTTTTGGGCCAGGATGGTTTAATGGGATCACTAGGGTCTTGGGCTTGTCTAATTAGGAAGAAGACCCTGATTTGATGTGCGAAACCTCATGCAAGTCAGTCACTTGACTGACCTTTTGCATTTTAATCAACCAACTTAACAAATAACTAAGCAAAAGGTCTCCTCAAAAACAGATGCTCAATCTACAGTGAGTTTTCTTTTGGTAAATAGAGGCCAAGAAATGTAAAGTAATTAATAAAACATCCTTCTGCTGCGTGCTTTCATTATTATAGGAAGACGTCTCCATTATTATCTTAAGTGAATCTGCACGTCAATAGATGGGCTAATAAAGTCAATCATTCTACACGTTACTACCGCCCACCTTGACAAAAACAAGGCATTCTTACTGCTGGTGATTTAATGAGTTCAGTTCAGAAGTGCAGCATATATATAAAATTCATATTCAAATTTGTGGCTTGTAACTTAAAAGTTTTGAGGAATAGATGGTTGTTTATTTGAGAATCTGTTTACTGCAAAGAATATTTATGTTTTTATAACAACACAATGCTGAATAAAAAAAAAGGAGAAGGCTAAACATAATTTTGAGATGAACAATTATTCTACCAAACAGCAGGGTTCATTGTGTTGACTGTGAGATTATACTGTCAGGAAAAAAAACAGAGCACTGCTTTTTAAGAGGGAATACAAGAAATTTAGCTCCTTCTGTGATGTGTTTTCATCATCATAAACTGGTAGTTCCCATTATAATCCTAAAATTGGTGCAAGGCAATTGATGCAGCTTGTTGTTTCTTCATTCTGCATGTTCCTGCCATACATCTTGTTAATATGAAGTGCTTGCATTGTTGTTTGGAATGATAAAAAAAAAGACTGTAGAACAGGAATGCAAAATTATTTGGATGCAAGCAGATTTATATTTTGTAACCTAAGGGATCCATTCAAGAATGTTTGACTTACACTTGCTCATCTTGCTTTTTGCAGTTTCTCTATGTGGCTAGACTAAGCAAAGACATAGGGAATGAAGTCCTCAGCTGATGTAAATTGTTATAGCTCCATTGACTATAATAGAGCTATAACACCAGCATAGGATCTGCCTTTGGAAATATATATATACACATCTATGTACTGCACTGAACTGTCTAGAAATTGTTTGGGGAAATGGGGGAGAGAGAGCAAATACAAGATATGAATGAGCTGAAGGACCTGTGTCACTTTCATTGGGTCCAATCTACCGCACCGTAAAAGATTGAGTTCTCTTATATTTGAAATCATATGATTTGGTTAGCATTCAAATTTACTGTGGACTACAGAGCTCTTTGAAAAACATAATTCTCAGGTGGTATCTTCTGCTTTTGTTTCTAAGACTGTAAGTTCCTTCAGGTAGAGACCATGCCTTCTTTCCTCTTTGCACAGCCTTGGCACTTTGTGGGCACCAGTGGAATCAAAGAATGAAGGATATAAAATTTCCATTGAGAGAAGTTAGAATTGAACGGGTTAGTAAGAATAATATACATCATGTGAAGTTGCTTAAGGTACAAAATGGAATATGGCACCTAAATGTCCTTTTGACTTTGAAAAATTCCCTTTATAGTTACTGAATTGCTGTGGGCAAGCATGTACGGGAGAAACAAGAGCCTGCTGCATATATTGCCCTATTTACAAATGAGTGGAACTAATTTTTTTTTTCCTGGAACATTCAGGTAAGTTTTAATTTTCCCCATCTGCAACACAGACATAAATGCCAAATTAATGTTGGAAAGGCTGCTTTGGCAGTATTTGTGGCCATGAACAGGAGCGAAAGTTCTTAAAAGTCTTATGAGAAAGCCTGCTTTCAAGCCCAATTTTGAAGACTTAAGTGGCCAATTGTTTTTGCTCTTTTTTACATGCTCACAATCTTTATGGGTACAAGAACATGTGTTTGTGCATAAATCAGGTACTTAGGCACAAAATTACCTGACTAGTTTGCACAAGTATCTGTTTGCATGTACACAAATAGATGCGTCTGCAAATGACACACACAATTAAAGAGATCCTCTGAAAATTTGGTCATACTGGTTTGCATACACTGTAGAGCAATAAGTAGAGTTCTGAATTCTTTTTTAAATTCAACACAAATATTAAAATCTTTGAAGTTTGTCCATCACTAACTCATCATACATTTGGATCCAACTATATTGCTGGAAAACATATTTTTTATATGTGCAGGGTTCAATTGAACAGATCCTTAAGGAAAAAATTCACAAGCTGAGGGATCTTTATAAATTCTTTTGGCCACATAAGATAATTGGAAAAGTTTTAATGCAACCTAGATACTTTAAACTATTATATTCAGTCAGAAAGAAGCAGATCATCAATATGTGTGGTTGGTTTCTTAATGCATGATAAGACAGCTGCTTTAAAAAGGCAATTTTATACTTTTGTTATATTCATTTCTGATATGTGAGTACTTTCTCCTTCTTTATTCTCTGCTATTGCTGCCTTGTTCATATCTGGGAAATTGCAGTAAAACATTGCATTTCAAAATGCTGTGGAAAAGACAATAAAGGGTAATGGTCAACAGTTAAACCTACAAGTGTAAATGCCATTAACACTATCAGCTCATTGTAAGAACTGAATGCTTGAAGTGTTGCTGTTTACTCTATAGTAATTATTTTTAAAGACTTTGGATACAAAAAGAAACAACTAACTTTATTAAGATCTGATCTGAATCTAAGCAAGAAAGACAGAAAAGTTCTACTTTATTCCAGAATTCTACCACATGGCTCTATAGGAGAGTGTGTGGCACACTTAGCCAATGAAACAAAAGACAAACATTACCTTACCAAACACACACACACAATCACACACTTTTATGGCTAATCATACCGTTGGGCACAGTTACCTAACAATAGTGCTGGTCAAAGACAATTAGAAGGAACAATTTGCCACGGAAAAATGCAGTTACATCAAAACAAACATTTTACAGGAACATGTTAATTTGAACAACATTTTTCAACATGAGAAAGTCAAAACGTTTAATTTCAATAGTGTCAAAATATTTTGTTTTGATAGTATTTTGATTCATATCGTGTAGACTTGCATATTAAAATACATATTCTATTGATTATATGGACATTTGTACTTATGTAATAATATATATATACACACACAGACACAGTCACGTTGACATTTAATTAATTGAATCACCACCATCAAAACAAAACATTTTGATGGTATGAAATTGATTTTTTGAAATTTTTATTTTGTGGGAAATTTTGGCTTTTTGTTCCAAAACAGAAAAGATATTTCTTTATGTTGGAATTTCCTGCTGAATAGAAATTCTTATTAGCAACCAGCTCTACCTAACAACCTTTTAGAAGCCACTGACTTTACTTATTGCCAATTATGTGGGTATCACTAACATAACAAGCCTACACAGAAAACATTTGACATGCCATTTTAAATTCTAACATTGAAGAACAGTGCGAGGATCAGCAACATAAAAAGGGAGCAGGTTTGTCCTTATTTGTTCAAGAAATAAATAAGAACACGAGAGTCAGGTAGGGAAAGAACTTCAACAGCAGTTCATCACTGAGGAATACTGCCCATTACTACTGCCATTTTTAACCCCTACATGACTGTTCTGATACTAAGGCCCATAGGCCCAGTCGTCAAATTTAGGCATCTACGTTAGGGGGAAACTGATTTCACATTGTTTGTCCGGCACACACATTTAGTCACCCTAATGCCAACCTGAGCACACAAATGTACAACTGAGTACCCAGCATAGGTGTCCAAGTTTGAGAAAATAGGCTCAGCTTTCACTTTGTCTTCACTGTTGCCATTTTGTTCAGACAAAAGCCCATGCTCCATCTGTACCTGCCTGCACTGCTTATTTTCTTCCATCATTACCCCTCTCCCTTCATGACCCCCGTTTCTGGTTGCCACATATTGGACAAGTATTCTATTATACGTCAAAAAACTGATTTCATATGAGTCACGTGCTTAAAGAGGAGTGTAATGCGCATTTGCTGTCTGACTTCTATGAAAATAATTTTTGGTTGGGAATTAGACATTCATACCATGACCGTTAAGCTGCAATCCTGCAACACATTCCACATGGGTCAGCCTCTCTGCTTGTGTGGATGGGGGGAGGAGGGAGAGGTGCTCCTGAATGGTTCTCTTTGCAGGCATTGGGGCCTTAGATGTTCAGGTAGCCAAATTCAGATCTGGTATACCCAACTGAAATTTCACTGATGGCAGGGATATTGCATCCTCTTTCAGTAGGTCTGAATATTGCCCCTCATTTCATTCCATTTATTCAATGGTACTATGCTCTGAAGGGGGGGAAAGACCATACTACCAGTTCACTGATTTACCTATTTTTCAGATTTATAAAGTGTGCATCTCAAACCTTGCAAAATCAGACTCAGGATTGCAGTCTCTGGGTATTATTTAGAACATTCTTGGCAATTATCTACATACATTTTGTTCTCATAAAGAAAAAGAACAAAATCTATCTCTATCTGAGGCTCAGTAGTGACTTTGACAGCAGTTTGAAATTCCACAGAACAAACATGAAACACAATTGGGCTTCATATAAGAGGATTTTAGTGAACATCTTTTTATACTTTATATAGTTTGTCTTCTGTTTACAGAAATTTTCTACCGTTGTTTATAGGAAAGAAACAATTGCTTCTGAAGTACACCTTTGCAGTTGTGTAAGTAACACACACATTTATTTGTTGGTTGTTTTCATCGGATAAATGAAACAATTTTTATAGCATATTTGCAAACTATGAACTTATGAGACCCTATTTTTCTTTACACTTCTTACTATGCTATTTTTATAACACATTGCAAAACTGTATTACAATCACATTAAAAAAGAAGCCCATCACCATATCTGCTTACTAGTCCCAATTATAGAACCTGAGCTGCTTTGTTAAGGTATTCATTAACCTTTTCAGAGCTTATAATAAGAAATCCAATCAAATGGAGGAGGTAGGCTGCATTCTGAAAATGAGAACAGTTGTCATGTATACTAAATTTTAATACCCTGACTTTCTGTAAATTGGCTAGTTTTATTAAACTGAATGAGGTGAATTCCTTTTAATCAGCTCCAGCTGTACAAAACAGTTATTCTTCTGCATTGCAAAAAGTAATGGATATGTCTGGAATAAATGGAACAGAACAATTTTGACTTTTGTTCTAATTAAAGGTGCAGCATTTATTAATTTTATTTTTTCTTAAATAATTTGTACCAGATGTATTTGGATTCTGATGGCAATTGAATTTTTAGTAATAACTAGTAATAACTGTTCATTTCTCTATATCTTACTACTCTCACACAATATGCTTCTCAAATTATGTAGATCTGACAATTAGCGAATGAAGTGGCAGTTGCTGCTTATAAACTTTTAGAAGTGGTGAACTACCCAGATCCTATCCTATCCTTAGCCAGATGGGTGGGCAGGAAGCATTGGTTTATATTCTTTTTTTTAACCTAACATCAATGGGGGCCATAGAGGTGACAATAAGTATCCCTCAGGCCATGGGCTCCCCCCCATTGCCTGCCCAGTTTCCACCACCTCTCTCATATGGAAACCTGGACACAAGGATACAAGGAGGGGTCCTGCAGTTTCTGAAAAAAGGAAGAGAGGATTTGGGGTGGGGGAAGGGAGGCTGGGTCCCCTACACCCATGCAGGATGGGGAAGACCAATATGTGGAAGGGCCCTTCCCTGCATGGATATAGGGAGAAGAGGGGAGATCTGGAGCATGTATCTTTGGCACAATCAGTAAAGAGTAGCCACATTGTGTGGACATGATAGAGTTCTTATTTCCTTTCCTTATGAAGATTATAGGGTATGTCCCTCTCCATTTGGCTGCATCTAGTTCCTTAAGAAGTCAGTGGGAATGTTGCCATTGACTTTGTGATGCTAGAATTTGGCCCTATGTTTGCACATGGGTCTGAATAATGTTTATGGAAGCTACATGGAGATGTTGGGGGAATTATACATTGCAGTACTGTGTTATTTTCTAAAGTACTAAACTACCTTGAAAGAAAAAAAATGTTTGTATATGTTATGTGGAATGTTTAGCTGTGAGATAACCTCTTTGTTTAACACTGATAACATTCATTATCTATGCTAGCATATTGTCAATAGGTTTACTGGTATGATAACAAGCTGTTTGAAACTCATTAGTGGGCTACCAGGAATACTCCGTGTAGACATACATTTTCATGAAGTTCAAAAAAAGTGATAGACATCAACTGATAAAATGGTAATCAGTGCTACAGCTGATCCTACTGTTCAGTTTAAAAAATATCTGGGTTTATGACAGATATAAACATTTACTTATCATAAAATTGGCACCCATCTCCTTTCTGCCTCCTCTTATATCAAATTCCTGAAACCTGTCTAAATGATAATAGCCAGTTAATCATCACTAATTATTCAAGGGATTATTTCACATGCATAATTACAATTTTTGGTTCACCGATTCTCTGTAAAATATTGGCCTATAAAAACCCCTGTTAACCTGACCTTGCTGTAAAATAGATTATTAAAATGTCCAAAGCTATTAGTGAAGAGAGCTAAAGGCCAATGTGTGAAGGACAGAGGCAGCTGCCTCCCCATTTAAATATCCCCATTACTTGATGACAGTGTATAAGGTCAATTATGATTTCCTGATTCCTATCAGCAACTTTCTTGGGAAGCTGACTAAACATGAAGTTTCGGCTGAGTGAAAAGAAAAAGTTGAATTCAGTTGAATTTCAGTGGTTTAAGCAATAGTTCTGGGGAACAGGTAATACGTTATAAGACATATTTGCAGCAAATTATTCCATTGCTGCTAACCTTAGTTAACAAGGGACACTTGGAACCATGATACTGTTGAAAACTTCAGCGGTAGAGGAAGAAACATGCTGGTTATAAATAAGCGACTGAAGACATATGTAACAGAAATGAAAGGTAGAAGAAAATAATAATGTCTTAACTGCAGGTATAACACAGGTCTATTATGAGTTGGTATCTTAAAATTATCGGTTTCACAGAAGTCTTTGTTCTACCATATTTACTTTTGCTGTGCTCGCTATTATACCTCTTTCTTCTTCAAGCCTTCATCCCAGCAATTAGAAATGTACCTGCTGGACTGAGAAATCATTTAGTGGTCTGAGCAGTATGTTGGGAGCCAGGAGTTTTCTGACAGATTTCCTTCTGTGGTCTTCAACAAGTCAGTTAGGGCCAGATTTTTAAAAGGTATGTAGGCACCTACAGATGTAGATAGACAACTACTGGGATTTTCAGAAGTGTCGAGGCAAAAAACTCTGACTAATTCAAATGCACTCTCATACCCTTCCTGGAAATAACTATATTTGCCTAACAAAGCACATCATAAGGAAGAAGTAATCCTTTGAGACATTCCTACTGAATTATCACATGTTCCCTTGAAGTTCTCCCTGCAGGTCAAAGTTAAGCCACGAGTGGGGGAATCTTGCTCTTTAGCTTCCCATGATGTCATGTTGTATAATTAAACAGAAGACTTCAAACTGTATCAGTCCGGTACTGTTGTTCTACACTAATCATGCTTAAAATATCTACCCTATGTTTAAATAAATCTGCTTTATCATTCCCACTCCGACTGCTTTTTATTACATGAAGCTCTGGTTGAGCATACTTTTAAAGTGATGACACTGCAGACAGACAATGACAGAGGAATCATAGACTATGGAAGGGACCTCAGGAGGTCATCTAGTCCAACCCGCTGCTCAAAGCAGGACCAATCCCCAATTTTTGCCCCCGATCCCTAAATGGCTCCCTCAAGGATTGAACTCACAACCCTGGGTTTAGCAGGCCAATGCTCAAACCACTGAGCTATCCCTCCCACCTAGCTGGTATTAGTGTGAATAATGGGACTAACCCAATAATCTGGTAAAAATAAGTAACTCTTTCAGGTTTCAGCCTGCTCCTCTGGTGACTCATGAGAGTAGTTCTTGTACTAGTGAAGTCCTTCTTCACAATAAGTTCCAACCCAAGACAGTCGGTAACCAGTATTATTGAATAAACTCGTTTCCACCTCTGCTTCTTATAAAGTATAGCAACAAATGCCACAGGAGCTTTTCAATTCCAGTAGCATGTTCCTGACATGTTTTTAACTATGCAGCAATAATACAAGTAGTCTTTTCCCATCAATAGCACTGTATGTTCAAAAGTTCAATTTCCCCTTTTTCTGTCAGTTTACCAATACCAAAAATCAAGAACTTGTTTGGCTATTCTCCCACGATGTTGTTGTCCCCCACTTCAGGGAAAACACATAAAGGCTTTTTAGTAACATTAAGATAAAACATGACTACTGCAACAATATTGCTTCTGTGCTAATGGAATCTATAAATACTTGAGGGTGTAAACACAAAGGAAGGAGAAAAATTATTGAAGGTAGCACCAGGAGAAATGGGATAAGCTGAGAAAGGAAAAAATTATGCTGAATATCATAAAAATGTTTCCTAACTATGAAATCTGTTAAGCTCCCAAGGGATGTATAAGTACTTTACGGGTTTTGCCTCTTCATAAAATTGCAGATGATACTTTAAAATTTTAGTCTGAATATACTAAGCATTTGGGGACCTATGCTTTCAAAAATTCTACTTAGCCCTTCCACTGCTGTGTAAGCAGCATTCTTCAAAATGAATCTTGGCAATTTTAGTTGTGTCTTTTCACTGTTACTATTGGTGTCCACAATGATTCTAAGAAAGACCCCAACATTGTTGGAGATGAAAAAGATATTGTGGAAGAAAGGGGGAAAAGAGAAAGCAACAGGTGAAAAAAGATGAGGCAATTGCTTGGATGCAACAACCCTTCTTGATGCGGAGCAAGGGGAGGGGGGGGTTCATTTTCCCCCGATCAAGAATGGTCTAGTCTATACAGAAGATAATATTAGTAGGCTATTAGAAGCAGCAGTAAGACTATTATACCAGAACTGTTTACAGTTAGAGTTCATAGTTTAATACTGCACCTTAATATAAAAAGCCCTGGCTGCAGAGAACCAAGCCCCTTAAGGCATCCTTTCCCTTGCCTTGCCCTCTATGAAGGGAGAATAATTGCTTCTCTACCATATGTCTCACTGAGCAAAACATCTGCCGTGTCCAAACTGGCAGCACCACCAGAAAGAAGGTGAGTTCTTCAGTATCTTTCCAATGTTGTTGAGCACTTGTCAAAAGCTGAGCCTTGCCGAAATTGTCAAATTCATCTGCCAGCAGCCTCTCCAACTCACAATGCCATCTGTTAGCCATTGACCTATCATTCCTTCTCATCTGGATGCCATATTAGCAGTCTCTGGGGTTTCAAAATGCTTCCCGCTGTCTCACTTTCTTTCAGAAAATAAAGAGTGACTCAAAATTGATATTTTCAAAAATATAAATTCTATTGTAGATGGAGATAGCTCAGTGTTGCCTTGGTTCTTGCATGAAACATTCCAACTTTTTGACTCATCAAATAGTCAAAAAATAGAAAGGGTAAATACTTGAATATAGACTTAGACTGTTCCTTAAATAAATTCTCCAAGTGGAATATAAAATGTTAAACAGGAAATTTGTCTTAAGTTAACTATTCAAGGGACCAGAAACAATTAACTCCTTAACACAGGTAGTTTTCTCATAAAAATGAAGAAACTGTACTTTGTACATTTGGAAGTAATTTGGGATGGTATTTTAAAACAATAAATTGCAAAAGAAGGGTGGCCTCTTGTTTTAGCTTCATGGTAATTATTAATCTCTATAGTTGGGCAAATACCACAAAATACTTTGCGTGAATATTCATTGAAAATTTTAAAACAAATTCAGTTTGATTGCATTTGAATTCCTTTTTGGTTTTGATCTCTGAATACCCTGTGCTGACTCAGTTTACTGGCAAGAATGCTCACAAAACACCACAATTCAAGTGAATCCTGGCTAATATTAATAAAAAGGGAATACTGTATGTGATGTTGCACCCCATAAGGCTTTATAAAATATGCTTATAAATGTATATATGACATAACTGGAATATGTTTTATGCTACATATGCCATGTAACATATCTCTGTAAAGGTTATGATCTACTGAATCTATTCATCCTATTTGTATGCATGTGTCCTTGTTGTATTCTATGTTATGACTATTGGCTGTATACTTGTTTGATTTTAAATAGCCTTAGTAAGGAAGCTTCGGTCAGCTTCTTTAGAAAGGAATTTGCAAGTTAAGTGCCCAGTCAAGAAGCACTTAATGGACAATGGATCTTGGAAGGCTCCAATCCACATAAGAAGTCTACATGAAGACGTTCAAGGTAGCATGTGAACCATGGCTGCTACCTGTAAGTTCTGAGTCATGCATAGCCATGTGACTTTCCCATGTGACTCCAAAACTCCATCTTGTAGCTGGAATTCTACACAGGGGGAAGGAGGGGTATCCACCCACAAGAGAAAGTCTATTTACCCCCCTGGGAGATCCCTTCATTTTGTCTTCAGCTAGCTCAAGAGGTAGCCTCTCCACCCCCAAGGATCCCTGAAAGAAACTGGAACAAAGAACAGTAACTACAGGGGGTGTGAGTGATTGCTGGCCCCAGATTAGAGGGAGACTAGTCTGTAAAAGGAAGCTTACTGGAACTCCTCTGAGGGTGAGGTTTTATCTGTATTCAGTTTTCTTACTGTATTAGGCATAGACTTGCGGGTTTTATTTTATTTTACTTGGTAATTCACTTTGTTCTGTCTGTTACTACTTGGAACCACTTAAATCCTACTTTCTGTATTTAATAAAAACACTTTTTACTTATTAATTAACCCAGAGTATGTATTAAGTATTGTATAAGTAGGGGCATAGCGAGCAGATCGAGGGACGTGATCGTTCCCCTCTATTCGACACTGGTGAGGCCTCATCTGGAGTACTGTGTCCAGTTTTGGGCCCCACACTACAAGAAGGATGTGGATAAATTGGAGAGAGTCCAGCGAAGGGCAACAAAAATGATTAGGGGTCTAGAGCACATGACTTATGAGGAGAGGCTGAGGGAGCTGGGATTGTTTAGTCTGCAGAAGAGAAGAATGAGGGGGGATTTGATAGCTGCTTTCAACTACCTGAAAGGGGGTTCCAAAGAGGATGGCTCTAGACTGTTCTCAATGGTAGCAGATGACAGAACGAGGAGTAATGGTCTCAAGTTGCAATGGGGGAGGTTTAGATTGGATATTAGGAAAAACTTTTTCACTAAGAGGGTGGTGAAACACTGGAATGCGTTACCTAGGGAGGTGGTAGAATCTCCTTCCTTAGAGGTTTTTAAGGTCAGGCTTGACAAAGCCCTGGCTGGGATGATTTAACTGGGACTTGGTCCTGCTTCGAGCAGGGGGTTGGACTAGATGACCTTCTGGGGTCCCTTCCAACCCTGATATTCTATGATTCTATGATTCTAATACTTGGGGTGGGGGGCAAACAACTCTGCATCTCTCTCTATCGGTGTTATAGAGGGCAAACAATTTATGAGTTTACCCTGTATAAGCTTTATACAGGGTAAAATGGATTTATTTGGGGTTTGGACCCCATTGGGAGTTGGGCATCTGAGTGTTAAAGACAGGCACACTTTTGTAAGCTGCTTTCAGTTAAACCTACAGTTGTTAGGGGACATGGTTTAGACCTGTGTCTGGGTTTGCAGCAGGCTAGCGGGTCTGGCTCAAACCAGGCAGGGCACTGACGTCCCAAGCTGCCAGGGCAGGAAAGCAGGAGCAGAAGTAGTCTTGGCACAATCAGTTGCCAGCCCCAAAGGGGATTCTGTGATACAACCTGTCACACTGTATATGTAACCTGATTCAGAGTTACACTCCTCTTATCAAGATACACCCATGTATCCCATCAATGCTATTCCATGCAGCTTAACTCTCAAATACTAATATTGCCAGCCAAGAACCTGCAAATGAACCACAGACCATTCATATTATTCACCACATAACAAACACACTCTAAGAAATCCTAAGCTGTTTGTGGATAATTAGCAGACAAAAGAGAAAATATTTGCTGTGAAACATTCATACATCTCCTCCCCCACTCTATTAACCATACATATATGACAAGGAGTCTATTCCAACCAACCACATTGTGGTTAGTTGACATAATCTGCCAAAAATTGTTACCTTTACCAAGTAAGAAAAAAGCCACTTATACAAAAATGCAGACCAATAAAGAAGGAGAGGCTGATTTTACTGGTAAATGCACATGGAAGGTTTATGCTCTTCTAATCCTATCACATTGCAGCAATACAGAAACAGTAAAGGGAACAATTGTCAATATTAGATAAAAATTAAGGGCTGAAGTCATATTCTTCATGGCATGGGAAAATGGCATTTGAATTGTTGTGTGGAGTTAAAAAAAAGTGAAAGAGCAGCTGAAGAGGTGTGTATAGGGTTATAACAGGGACATAAATAAGTACAATTAATCATCTCTAATTTATCTTTGTATTGGCTAACACAATCCATCATATAAAATGAAGCACCATAAGTATCAAGGGGCAGATCCACAACTGGTATATGCTGTCAAACCTCAACTTGAATGAAGCTATGACAATGAACACCAGCTGAGGACCTGCCCCCAGATTTACACTATAACTACAGTATTGTGGTGGTCAAGGCAGTCAAGCATATGTGAAGAAGAAACCACTCCCATATTTGGAGTTCATTTCTCCTATAGGGAAAAAGCTGATGGGCTTCCTGAAGCCAAAGGAGCAGAATAAACAAAGATAGCTCTTTCTCTGCATCTTAAATCAAGGGTGGCTGATCACCACCAGCAACTATGCAATCTCAGACACACTAGAACTCTCGTTCATCACCTAACAGTGAACTCGGCCATACTGCAATCATAGCTGCATTCCCTGACAATTGGAGGTAAGCGCATGTTATAGACAACCTGCTCAAAGAGAGGATTTAAACTCTCTACTTGCCAACGTCAGAAAAGAGCTCTAACAATATCGATCACACCATAAACAAATACCCATTTTGATTGCGTAGTTCATCCCACGTGAAAGATTATTTCCATTTATGCAGGGAATAGATTATTTCCTTAGCAAATGGTTTCTCCCTTATATCCACTAATGAATTATGTATGGTACTGATAGAATAGTGCACAGATTTATTATAACAGGTTATGTAGTGTTTTGCAATTTAAACACCCTTAATTTTTACTCCATTACTAACTGGGAAAGGTAGACCTCTAATTAGACTAGCATACAGTAGTTTCACAAATGTAAAGAAAACTGGAAAAATATATCCATTGATCAGAATACAAGTAGCAACTCTTCTGTGTTTTTTGAATATCACACACTGAAGCTGAGATAAAATAGAATAAAATGATTCAGCAGGCTTCCAGTTGAGAAACAACACTCAGCAGAAATCTGTCTATACAATCAGCTCGCCCTGTCATTTTGCATCAGCCTGAAAGGGTTCAGCTGTACATACTGACTGAGTATCCATATTAGAGCCAGAGACAGTTGTAGGTAGTGCCACAGCGGCAAAGTGCCCCAGCAGTCCCTCTTGGAGACATTGTGTCTCAAGCGGTAGAATGCCTCCAGGAATGTAGGGCAGTGTGGCAGCTGTGCCATTACAGAGGATGTAGTAAGCACTTCAGGTCCTTCATGAGCTTAGATTTGCTGGCAGACGCAAGGGAGAGAAATGGGCATGGCCCTGTCTCATGCTGCCTCCCCTGGGGAAGCTAGTGCATGCATCATCTCAAGCAAAGCTTGTGCTCAGGGATGCCATTTTGTGTGGTAGTGGAAGGTGAAGGAGACTTCCTTTGCCCCACCCATGTGTGGGCCAGGCACTGTCCTATGGAGTACTTTAATTTCAGAATGAAACAAAATGATTATTTTAATCACCATTCAAATAGGTTTCTCATAGTCACACTTCCAGGAAGATAATGATTTAATGCTGTATTTTAATGAGTCTTCTTATTTTGAGAAAATAATAATAAATATGTACTATCATAATACTGGATAATATTGATGCTGATATATGATGTGTATATAGCAGATGGAGTAAGTGCTCATAACTAAATTAGTCTTTATTACTTTTTCTTCTTGTTTGCTTGAAGCACATCTATCTATCTGTGTAGTCATAAAAATGCTTCCTTTGGCTAAATACACTTTTTTTTTTAATTAGCTGAGGCTCAGTGAAATAGAGAAATGTAATATCAATGATTAGGCTGGTATCTGATTGCTTTTCTAACTGAACAGCAGCATGTTCACTGGAGAACATACTCAACAAATACATGACCTGTTTTCCACCAGGCCAAGGTCAGGATTAATTTGGATAGCTGGGCCGTTGTATACTTCCATTTTTTTTTAAAGTAAGTTTATTCTTTGCTTTAGCACTTATATTCATCTCATGCAAAGGCTTGTGTCAACTCAAGTTAAAATTACAATAATTTAAACATATTAGTTTGGTCTGAATTTCAGAACGCTCCAAGGAAAATGATGTCTTTCTTTCTCATCTCCCTCTCTCCCTAATGTAAACCATGTAAACCCACTTGTTGGCAATCATGGTAATGCCTGGTTGTACTGTGAATGTTTTCATAATAAATCATTTTCCTCCACTCCAGATTTTCATTTAGCATCCAAAGTCTCATCTTGGGAGCTTCTCCTTTTTAAAAATTTGTTTTTAAATTAACGTGGGTGTTTGAAAGTCTTCGAAAGATTGATGCACCAGTAACAACAAACAACAATACCACGCAGCTAGGAAAGACAGAATACAAAAAAAAAAGTTGAGTTACTGATAAACACTGATGAGCCAGATTTTTCTCCACTGTCAATAACGGGAGCAGGAGGGTGCTCAGCACTTCTGAAAATCTGTTCATTTATTTGGGTGTCTTAAGTGGGAGCTGAACGCTTGAAAATCTGGAGCCAGTTGTGGATCCTGAGCCAATTTTGGTTCTGAAGAGTAAATGTGTGCAGTTTTGCAAACTGTACCTCAAAAAAATCACTGCTTTGGACAGGTTTCATTTTAGGACAAAGATTATGCTAAGTCTGAAGAAACAAACAAGAATTGATAAATAAATTGGCTGTATTCTCACTGGAAAACAGGACACTTCAAAGAAATTTTCGAAAGTAATTATTAAGATTGATAGAGTTTGTCCCCCTCACACTAGTAAATGTAATCCAAAGCTAAGTAATCATCTAAATTTTAAGAAGCTACAGTGGGAGTAAATAGTAATTTTAACAGAACTATCTCATGGAGAGGTAATAAATCTATTCAATAAACAACCAAAGAAGAAAATAAAGCAATGAATAAGTCATGAGCACAGGAAGCAATAAAGATTTAGTAGAATTACCATCTGGGGGGAACAATATAACCAATCACAGTGCATAAGAAAAAAGTCTAAACATTAGTAGGGTCTTACGCAGCCAGTGTGCTCAGGAGATACCCAGATTTGTTTTCTAGAGGTTAAGATGGCTGTTGAGTCACTAGCAAAGGGGAGTTGAGAAGATGATGCATCGTTTTTTAATCTTCACAGCCTCATTTTTAAGAGTTATTTTGGATGTCTCCATTTTGGGTGCCCTATATGATGCATGTAAATAAACCTCAGTTTTTAAAAAAGTACTGAGTCACCCCTCTGGAAATCAGGCTCTTTTAAGGTGTCTTAAGTTGAACTTCCAAAAATGAGGCACTCAGAATCACTAATCACTTATGAAACTTGAGGCGTATGATCTTTATCATTTAAAAAATAAATCTAAAGCAGACAAGATTTCTGGGAGTGATACTGCAGGTACCAGATTACCTTCCTCCCAAAATGAAAACCAAGGGAGGGGAGAGTCTTTCCTAATGGAGACTCCCACACATCACCCCATGGGGGACATACATCACACCATGGGGGAAACGGAGTGTGATGTCTACCTTGTGGAAAAGCTGCTTTCTAAAGTCTAGCAGATTTCTTGGGATCTACAGGAGACAAGGAAAAGTAAAAAGACCTTACTCCCACAGAAGCTCTGGCCCTCAGCAGTTTGTTCCCTCCCCCCCACCCACCCACTCTCACTGCCAGTGCAGATTCTGTACTGCTCAACTGTCTGGGACCCTTTCGGACTGCAGCTTCAGTTTACCCTGGGGTGGGGGTCCATGGAAGAGTTAACAAAAATTTGTGGCTTTTCCAGACAATTTCTGCAAGGTTGATAGGGGATGATATGCATCTCCCTGCACATCTCTCAGTCTGTCCTGAGTCCATCCACTCCCTCCATGCAGATTCCAGAGAGAGCACTCTGCATGGCCTCGGGACAGTGCCACAAAGGACCAGAATCCCCTTTCCAGATGGAGATTCACACGTGGGTCCCATGACATGTGATGTAGCCCCAGAAATTAACATTCAACAGCAGCTTCACAAGATATACTCTGCTCTAGCCCAGAGGTTTTCAAACTGTGGTCCGCGAGCTTCATTCAGGTGGTCCGCGGATAGTTCCCACTAAGATGCGCATCTGAGTGGCCATACACGAGAGAATGAAGGGCCACCCACCTAATTAGTGGAGCCGCACAGGCATGGCTTCACTAATTAGGTTCCTGGACCCTAGAGAAGACACACATGTAAGGGGAGGTGGTGGCCTTGGGGGGAATAGGAGGCAGGTGGGAGGGGACAGTGGGGTGAGAAGAGAGGGTGGGGGGATTTGGGATGTGCAGGGCTGCGGCAGGCCAGAGAAAGAGGCAACTTTCCCCGGCTCCAGGGCTGCAGCTGTCAGGAAGAGACAGCCCTCCTTCCCAGCCCCAGCTCTGTGGCTGCTGTGGTGGGGGAGACCCCCCTTCTTCCCAGCTGCAGCTCGGGGGTGCCATTACAGGGGAGAGAAGGAGAGACCCCCTACCTTCCCAGCCCCATCTTGGGGGCTGCCGCGGTTGGGAAGAGAAGGCACATCCATTGCATTAGAAAGGTAAGACTACTGATATTAAATAGGAGTTGTGTGTTTTTCTTTGTAGAACCAAACAACAATTATTATTAACGGTTTTGTTTATATAGCGCTTTTATCCAAAGTGCTTTACAACAGTTAGCTAATGGTACTAACAACATTTGGAAATATTAAGTGGTCCGCCAAGACCCTCAGCAATTTCCAATGGTCTTCGGAAAAAAAACTTTGAGAACCACTGCTCTAGACTTTTGCAAAGAGCATCTGCTTTGGGCATGGAATTCCTTGGAGACCGAAAACCTTGGAAATCATCCATCCTAAGAGAGAAAAATGAACAACATACTTGGACGCATGGGCGGCAGGTGATGCTTTCCCTTGGGGAGGCTAGCTCCCCCTCCAGCCTCTTCCACCCAGGGTCCTGCCCACACTCCACCCTTGCTCTGCCCCAGGGATTATGGGACGTTTCCGGAGGTCAATCAGAGCGCAGTAAAGCAACACCTCGTCCACACTGGTGCCGCAGCGCTCCAGCGGGGGTGCAGCAGAAGTTATTCCACTTGCCGAGGTGGACTACCCGCAGCGCTGTAGCCGTGGAGACAGAGCGCTCTACGTGCCTTGCCAGTGTGGACGGGTAGTGAGCTAGGGCGTCCGGGGCTGCTTTATTGCACAGTAACTCGCAAGTGTAGCCAAGCCCAGAGTGAAATATAAGCCCCATGAAAGGAGAAGGTTCAGGAATACCACTTTAAATGAGAAGTTGCTGCTGCTTTTCAGATTCAGAGCAAGGGGGTTTGGTGGAGGAAATTAAAGGCTCCCCAGGAAAACACTGATACCTAGGAGTAATCTCTTTAATTAGAGTCTCCTCCTTCCCCTAACCCAATAAAGCCACTCTCCTAATAGACATGGGGGGTGCTGGGCGGGGTGGTAAAACTGTGAGAAAGGAACATTATCGGTTTCTTGTTTTAAATGGCACAGGAAGGGTAATTGTGCACAAATGCTGCACTTTGCTGTCCAAGCCGTGAGTGCACTGATCTCATAGGAAGTAATGAGTAACATTCAGATGACAGGGAGGTGGGCAGGCATGCAGAAGAATGCACTGACTGTACAGAGGAGCGGCATGCATGTCAAGGTATAGCTGAGGCTGCGAGGCGAGGGGCATGCAAGTAAGCTCATGTGTGCACAGAAGGAGCACAGCGCTCCCTTGCAGCTGCATGCACTCCCTTCTCTGTCCCCACACATGTCACTGTCCCACCCTCAGCACTCCGCAGGTTGGCTTCACGCACTCTGCAAAGAACGGGAGCTGGCGGCAGCTTTCCTGGCCACAGGGAAGGGAATCGCAGCCAGCCCAGCTGGGAGCAGCCTGGGGCCAAACCCTCCCCCTGCAGCCAGGGTAGAACACGGAGGCACTGCAGGGGGTGTGCGTGCATGTGTGTATGTGCGTGCACGAGAGAGAGAGAGATGAGAAGGTCTCTTTTACCTTCCGTCCAAGCGGTGCCCTCCCTGGGAGCAGGGGCTGGAGCTGGGTCCAAGGAAGGGGTGCTTAGCTAGACTGAGGTCTCTGCACTGCGAGAGGCTTGTGGGGAGCAGGAACGTTACTGCTCAAGATTCACCTCCCCCAGCTGCAGCCAGGGCTCAGGGGCAGACATGCCAAATCCACGAAAAAAATGCAGACATTAATTGGCTTGTGAGTTGCTTGTTGTTTAGTTTTTGGCTTGTAGCTTGTTGCTTCTATTTTTTTGATCAGCTCCCGGCAAGCAGGGGGAAGGGGGGGCAAGCAGGGGACAGAGAGTCAGGGGTTCACAGCGGGCCCACCACGGTCCCAGACTGCACACCGGGGGGAATCTCATCACATAGAGCAGGGGTGGGCAAACTTTTTGGCCCGAGGGCCACATCGGTGTTGCAAAACTATATGGAAGGCCAGGTAGGGAAGGCTGTGCCTCCCCAAACAGCCTGGCCCCGCCCTCATCTGCCCCCTCCCACTTCCCGCCCCCTGACTGCTCCCCCTCAGAATCCCTGACTCATCCAACTCCCCCACTCCTTGTCCCCTGACCACCCCCTCCTGGGACCCCCGTCCCTAACTGCCCCCCAGGACCCCACCCCCTATCCAACCCCCCCTTCTCCCTGTCCCCTGACTGCCCCAACCCCTATCCACACCCCCAACCCCTGACAGGCCCCCTGAGACTCCCATGCCTATCCAACCACCCTCTGATCCCTGTCCCCTGACTGCCCCCCCCAGAACCCCTGACCCATCCAACCCCCTGCTCCCTGACTGCCCCCCCTAGAATCCCCGACCAATCCAACCACTCCCTGCTCCCTGTCCCCTGACTGCCGCCCCAGGATCCCCTACTCCCCACCCCCTTACCATGCTGCAGCCAGCCACGCTGCCAGGCAAGAGCGGCAGGACAGAGTGCTCGCGGCGCAGCGCGCTCAGGCTGCGGGGGAGGAGGGAGAGCAGAGGAGGGGCCGGGGGCTAGCCTCCCGGGCCAGGCAGGACGGTCCCGCGGGCCATAGTTTGCCCACCTCTGACAGAGTATTGGGGTTCTTAGGGATTGGCTTGTTTTGGCCGTGTTTTGAAATGGGATTAGCTTGATTTTCGGTTTATTGTGAAAGTCAGGGTGCTTATGTACTGCGTGAAAGTTGTCCCCAGCAGCAGAGCCCAAGGGCTCCGGGACCTTGCAAGGAGTGTGTGATCCCGAGTCACTGCACACAGCGGGGATTCACAATCCCTTTCTGCTGCTTCTGCTGCCCGGAGGCAGGGAGTCCAGCCATTCTTCCCAGCCAGCTCCTCCTGGTCCTAGAGAGGTGCTAATTCCATTGCACTGCAGCCCCCTGCCCTGGAACCTGCCCCTCAGGGGCTCTACATCCTCTGGTCAAGGGCAGCTTCATCTCCCCACATTAAGGGGACATGGTGCATAGAGGCCAATGTACCCCTTTGGGGATAGAAAGGTGTCCAGATCCTGAGGAAGGGGGACCGTCACTGGCAAGACCACGGGGGAGGAGGGGGCAGCCAGGCAGTGGTGGGCAAGTTGAAGCTGCCTCTCAGCTTCATATGCACCATGCAGATTCTGGGGCGGTTGAGGAGGCCTGCTCAGCCACCCTGGAACCTGCATAGCACATAATAAAAACTTCCTCCTGCGGACGTGGAAACCACCAAAACCAGCAACCGGGGGGTCTGGCAGCTGTGGCAGCACCAGGGGAGGCAGAACCTCCCCTGGCCTATTATACCCGCCGCCTGTGCTTGGATGGCTTTGTTCTGTGAACAATATGGAGAGAAGAGGGGCCATAGTGCCGTCAATGAAGATGTAAGCAACATTATTCATCAGAGCAGCCCGATTAACTTAATATGAGTAAGCATTACTCACATACGTAGTTGTAGGATCAGTCCCTTATATTCAAAAAGGCAGGCATTTAATTTCATGCCTCATTTATGCATGCAGTTATGATTATGATGGGACAAGCAAATGTAGAACCCCATGTTGGAAAATATAGGAAGTGGGGGAAAAAAATGAAAAAAGGAACATTTGTGGTGTTGCCTGATCTATGGATTGTGTATTAATTACATCGATTATTTAAGAATTCCTAGTTATCTCTCTGAAGTTTGACAGCTTCTTGTCCCAAGGTCAGGCCCAGCATTAACATTATTGTTCAGTTGGGAACTCTGGTGTGCATGGTTCCAACACTCACCCTTTAGGAACCTCTCTCTATTTGCAATAGTTTTATTAATACATTTAGCAAAGTCACAAACACTCTCACTCACCATCACCAGTGGCCACCATCCTGGCACCTTCCAAGTGCGACATCTCTCTTTCCTCGAGCATGCAGTCAGGGATACAACTTTTATAATATGTTATGCTGATGCCTCTATACCTAATGCATGTTCAGTAGGGTTTTCCCTCCCTTTTTCTTATTTGTACTTCCTTACCCTGGTAATGTTGGGATGCCCTTTTCCTCTGGGTTAGTATATTAATGATCTCAACTTATTAACATATACATCAATTTGTTGCCATAGCACTCTTGTGGTCAGACATCTGCAGATGTTCCTAGTCTAAAATTTCCAAAAGCTGCTGTTAGTTCATATTCCTGTGGTTGCTTGGTGTCATTATGTACAAACTTCCTACTTAAACACTCTATTCCCAGTTCCTCAAAACTCAGAGGTGACCATTAGGACATTTATCTATGCCGAAGTTCGTACACCTCCAGCCTTATGCTAACTGCTTAAGCCAATGTCTTACAGGAGACAGGCCTCTAGGACCCTTGTGTTACTGCTAAGCAAAATAAAATGCTAAAGCTAGCTGTATGCTGAGTTTCACAATTCAGGGCAACTGCACTGTATTCCTCTCTGTGGTCCATCAAGGGAACACACGCTAGGCTCCAGGTCTGTAGCTGTCACCTCTCAGACAGAAGACCATGTCTCTCCCTTTCCCTCCTTATTGAGATGTTTCCAAGCTGTGCAGTTCCCTGTCTTTCATTTTCCCAGAAAGCCAAACTGCCTAAACAGGCCTGCGTCTGAGCTTTGTTTTCTCATCAGAGGCTATAAACAGCATAAGTGCCCACAGTTACAAGTCCCCACACAGCTCCTTCTAAGCACGCACACTTACAGTCTGAAGGTGAAAGCCTTTGAGATAAAACATATAAGAATCATAGAAATATAGGACTGGAAAGGGCCTTGAGAGGTCATCTAGTCCAGTCCCCTGCACCCATGGCAGGGCTAAGTATTATCTAGACCATCCCTGACAGGTGTTTGTCTAACCTGCTCTTAAAAATCTCCAATGATGGAGATCCACAACCTCCCTGGGCAATTTTTTCCAATGCTTAACCACCCTGACAGTTAGGAAGTTTTTCCTAATGTCCAACCTAAACTGTCCTTGCTGCAATTTAAGCCCATTGCTTCTTATCCCATCCTTAGAAGTTAAGGAGAAATTTTTTTCTCCCTCTGCCTTGTAACAAAATTTAATGTACTTGAAAACTGCTATCACGTCCCTTCTCAGTCTTCTCTTCTCCAGACTGAACAACCCCAATTTTGTCAATCTTCCCTCATAGGTCATGTTTTCTAGATCTTTAATCAGTTTTGTTGCTCTTCTCTAAATTTTCTCCAGTTTGTCCACACCTTTCCTGAAATGTGGCACCCAGAACTGGACACAATACTCCAGCTGAAGCCTGATCAGCGTGGAGTAGAGCAGAGGAATTACTTCTCGTGTCTTGCTTACAACATTCCTGCTAATACATCCCAGAATGATTGCTTTTTTTTTTTGGTGCAACAGTGTTACACTGCTGACTCATATTTAGCTTGTGATCCACTATGACCCCCAGATCCCTTCCTGCAGTACTCCTTTCTAGGCAGTCATTTTCCATTTTGAATGTGTGCAACTGATTGTTCCTTGTGGAGTACTTTGCATTTGTCCTTACTGAATTTTATTCTATTTACCATTCTATTTACCATATCAGACTGTTTGTCCAGATCATTCTGAATTTTAATCCTCTCCTACAAAGCACTTGCAACCCCTCCCAGTTTGATATCGTCTGCAAACTTTGTAAGTGTACTCTCTATGCCATTATCCAAACCATTGAAGCAGATATTGAACAGAACTGATCACTGCAGAACTGATCACTGCAGAACTGACCACTCAATATGCCCTTCCAGCTTGACTGTGAACCACTGATAACTATTCTCTTGGAACAGTTTTCCAACCAGTTATGCACCCACTTGATAGTAGCTCCATTTAGGTTGTATTTCCCTAGTTTATTTATGAGAAGGTCATGCGAGACAGTATCAAAAGCCTTACTCACATAAAGATATACCACATCTCCTACTTTCCCCAGTCAGGAAGCTTGTTACCCTGTCAAATAAATCTTAGGCTGGTTTTACATGACTTGTTCTTGACAAATCAATGTTGACTGTTACTTATCACCTTATTATCCTCTAGGTGTCTGCAAATTAAAGCAATGAAAGTTCCTATCTGCATGCTAAAAGTTTACCAGAGGTTGCCCATAGTCTACTGGGGCCTCAGTAGGTCACAATCCTTCAGCCACTCCCGGGAAAGATTGGGGCCTCCCTTGGCCAGAAGGTTCTGCTTGTTGGATCAGAAAGAAGACTAAGTTACTTTAGATAAGTAGCCTGAATTTAAAAGTCCTTTCTTTGTCTGCTGGTCTCTAGAGTATCCAATTTGATCCATTACATATGAGCCTCTCCAGGTGGTGGTACCTCCCTGGAGGTGTTATAACCTGAGTGAAATTACCTAATGATGCCCCACTGATCTTAGTTCCTGGAGGGCTGTGGTCACCTTCCCCCATGAAATTACATACAATCCCTGGCCTACAATGATACATAAATTTAATACAGTAAGATCTCTCAAATATATTGCAGGAAATTGCCACATCTGTCACAGTGAGCATGGAGGGAAAGGGAATTAAAATTGCTTATAATATGTTACAACAACAACAGGGAAAGAAAGCAAGGAGCAACACTCATGTCATTGCGGTAAGCAGTAGTAAATTTAAAACCTGTGCCTCTGGCAAAGAACCAGCAGCGGTATTTTCATTTATGACCATGACAATGTTCTGAACTCCACAGCAGTGTGTAGGTATTACAGTGCATATGGTATGCCAAATTATCCACCATAATATCTAAGCATGACAGTGAATTTTAGCCTTGATTGAATTTCCTGATGTTCATTAGTTTAATATAAACCCGGACATTTATTTTTAAAATGGTGTTTAAAATCTAATAGGATACAGTTATAAGTAAGATTCATGTACAGAAAGAGTCTAGGTTCTTGACCCATTTCCCCTTGGGTGTTTTTCCTCCATCATTTCCTTTATCTGCGTTACACTCAGTTTGGATTTTTGAAATGTAGCAGATACCTGTAAGCAGGATGACTCTGAAAATCATGTTAATGACAACTCTGGCTGCAATATTTAGTCACAAGTAAATTCCCTTAGACAATCTCAGAATTAGTGTGTTTTTCTTGCTGGCTTTTTACAGAAGACGTTCCATATCACTATACAGACAGAACTTTGCTCATTAAAATGAGAGATGACATATTTTTGGCAGCAGGCCAACATCACTGTAAAGCAAAATAATGATGTGATGACTAAATGGCAAATGCAGTTTTCCTGTTAAAAATTTAAACAGATGTTTTCTGCCAGGAAGGCCACTGTTACTTTTCCAGTCCCCTCTGAGCAAAGATCACCCGTAAGATCAGTGCAAAAATTGGATCAAGCAGACCTAATTGAACTATGTGAACAATACAAGTTTATAAGCGAGACATTTATACACGGTGTATAGCATGGTCTAAAACGGTGACATTTCAGGGTCAGAGGCACAGAATGCATGTGCCTGCCGTGCCACTCCTTATGTGTTTGCTCCCCCCACTGTGTTTGCCCAGCTCTACACCCTAGCCTATACAGAGGAGGAGGGAACCAGAGGTATCTCTCTTCCATAAGCAGCTTGCACAGAAGCAGACTTAGCCCACCCGCTATGCTGGGGTACAGAGGGTATAGTCTCCTTGCATTCTTATGGACACATGCAAAGAGCAGGTCCATTGTATGTCAGAATGGAAAAGTATGAAACTTTGTTCCACAGCAAAATCTGAAAGGAAACAGACTCATTCCTTACATAAGGGGGACTCCATAAGAATATTAAAAAAAAAAAAAAAAAATCAGGCAACACTAAGTACTACCACCAGGTGACAACACTTTGCTGGAATCTGGCAAGTGAGGCAACAGTATTTTCAAAGCAGATCAATTTTTTATGCCTACAGCCTAGACTACTTCCAGTTAAAATACTGTTAGTCCAGAGAAAGTATTAGAAGAACTTTACAAGCCTAATAAAGTGAGACTAACATGATAAAATTGAGAATGTGACAGTTCCAATTACAACCTGTGAAGATTTCAACTTTTAGGGAACCTCTACCTTCAGTCACAAGAAAGTTTAATAAGGGACATACGATCACACACACACACACGTTAATGAAGAATGTTTTAATGATGCTCTCCTATAACATGGACACAGCTATCTTCAACACTTAACACAATGATTCATGAAGGGATTCATCCAAAAACCACACACCAAGTGCAAGGTGCAGTTACTGTGATCCTTGACAATATCATCATGTAAACAGAACAGTGTGGGTTGACAGATTGTGCCCTAGGGTAAGTACTTTGTTACCCAACACCCCTCACTTGCAAAGCACTTGATATATTTAGTATCCACGTCTCTACATGATGGGCTAACTTGCTGTATTCACACTCATTCTTCCCTGAATTGTTTTGTTAGATGTACCATGTCTCTCACTTAAACTGTCAAAGCATTTCCTTCTTTAAAAAAAAAAACAAAACAAAAAAATTACACTTGAAAATTATTTTGTGTTCCCAGTAAAGCTTTTTAGTGTGTGCAAGGATGAGCGTTGAAACTATTTTATTGTTGCCATTGACCAAGTATCCTCTATATTTCATTAAAAATTAAATAAAGACCCCAGGGGTTGAAGGAAAATGGATTTTCCATTTTTCTCCCTTATGCTCTTGAGAATGATTTATGAAGTACAAGTGCATTCATAAACTGAGATACTATACCCTCGAGAAAAGAAACTAGATATTATTCAATTGTTAGCGGTTCATATTATGAAATGGCCACCACGAAAATTTACATTGTGTGTTGAAATAATTTTAACCATATAAAACTCTAGCTCAGACTATGAGAAATTGGACTAAACAATGCTCCATTTTTCATCCAGATCTCAAACCTTGCAGAGCAGCTTAGGCTCAAATGCTTATTTTACATAGTTAAACCCAACATTGTACTGCTACCTTTGGGTTCTGTTCATTTAAAAAGTTACTCAGGTGTTTGAAATACACTGTTTCTTCTATATTTTTACACAAGCAAGTTATTTATTCTACCACCAGATTCAAAAAGTGATGATCTATATCTGTAGAAGCACAGCATAATTTCAGTCTTTATGCACTTCGGTGCTTTGGGTCAGTACCTTCCTGTAGCCTTAAAATTCCACCTGTGCTGAAGGGCATTTCTTTCCCCTCCAAGATGTATTGTACCATGTTCCTGTTTAAAAAAAAAAAAAAGGCCCAAACAAAAAACATACAAACATTTCCTGCCCCTTTCCTGAAGGACAGAATGGTTTCATCCTACAAGTTTAACCAACAGGAGTATGTGAAAAGCCCTTTTAAACATGCAAAGTAGGATTTCAGGGGCAGGTTATATGCACCTCCAAATTCAAGAGCGGTTTTGTTTTAAGACACTTGATATCAAGAACAAGAGACTTATAAAAGGGTAGAGCGGGAATCTGATTAATTTCCTTCTCAGTTACACTTGTCAACTAATCAGTCGGGGATGCTCTGCAGTTGATTGGTGGTCCATCTATCATTTTTTGTGAGCCTTCTCAAAAAGGGCAGCACAAAACATCTCTCTACCTCAGGTATGTAGAAACTTAAACACCTAAACTTTTTGATATATGGACGTAGGTTAGCAAAAAACTGCTCTTTTGTAGATGTTTTGATTTTGGTTATCCTAGGAGAGGCCATAGTTTAACAGTTTTTGAACAATGTTTTATGCTCTAAACTAAGAAAGGCTCTGTTGTCCATAGGTTGATTAATGCTGAGTTGCCATTTGAGGAAGTACCAGCTTCAGGAAGGTATTATATGTGCATCTAAGGGCAAGAATCTGGCCACCAGGAGCTGGATGTTAACAGGACAGCTTCACCAACCCACTTGATGCCAACTCATTCCTAGGTACCCATACATAGCTATGGCTACTTCAGCAAGGTTGTCAGATTTAAAACGGTTCTCCAATGTACTGGAGAATGTAATTGTCCTGTGAAGGCCAATGGAGTGGCCCTGAATAAAAAAAGGTTGATGGAGTTTAATGAATAAGCCCAGAAAGACGACTCAAAAGTATTTATTGGTTTAGAAAATGAAGTGGTCCTGTCCGACTGATATAACTATTTACCAAGTCTGGTAGAATATGCAAGAAATGTATAAAGGAAAAGCAATCAGTTTCCTCTAGATCTTTTCAAAAGCATGTGCCTTTGTCTAGATCAGAGGTATCTTTGCTTTATGACATTGGTGTTTCCTTGAGATATAGGAAGATGACAAATCTTAATAAATAAACTTGCTGTTTGCCAGAATACTGAAGCTACCATTAAATGTACATTCCTCACATATGTCAATGCAAAGGTCTAGGGATACAGCCTTTGTTGCGCGAGGGAGGCAGTTCAAATGCAATACAATTAGCTGTTTCGTAGAGCCTTTTTCCATACGGGAGTGGAAATAGGGAGCAAAGAGGCTCTTTGCTCCCTATTACAAGACTAGTCCACTAAGAACCTATCAACCTTCCCACTGCAGAGTTTGCTTAACAATTGTTCTTCACTAATAGACTGGAAGAAAGTAAATAATGACTTTTTAGTACTCTGAAAACTCTCTAAGTCAGAGAAGGGTATATCATCATAGTCACACATTTAACAATAATATTCACATTTCAGTAACATTGAATGCTGGGAATGAATCATAGACCAGCCGTCAAAACGCTTCTTTCCTCCATGAAGTAGCAAGAAACTGCTGCAGCTAATGCTTTTTGTTTTACAGACATGTTAGCTTGGATTGAGTGCATCTCCATTTGGTCTTTAAACAATGACTGAAATAGCATTTTTAAACTGAATGCTAAATTCAGCTCAGTATTTTTAAAAAGGCACTGACTGTGGAAAGAGTGCAAATCACAGACTCAATGTGTGTAGATTTATTCTGTAATGGAAGTCAGGGGCAGTTGTAGGCAAAAAAGTTAAGTGGCTGTCTAGGCACAGCTGGTGCAAGGAAATCTGGAGTTCTCCGCAAGGACTCTTCATTTGAATCTTCTAGTGGCACCAAACCTCAGCATCAGTTTGCCACCTTCTTCCACTCAAGAACACCAAACCCTCCTGGCATGCCAGCCAGAGAACCAGGGGAACAGTTTTACAAGGAAGACAGAAAATGTGACCAGAATATAGGAACAGAGAGAGACATGGCACAAGTGCAAGGGAAAAAAAAAAAGATATTTTGAACTGTATGTGGCAATAATCAGGCTCCTCAAGACTGCAGGTTTGGCAACATTGCCTGCTCCAGTTCTGAGTCTCGGGATTCACATGTAAGAGGAATGTTGCAAATGTAGAGACTGTCAGTGCTATTCAGCAATAGGTCAGTCCTGGGTCGCTATTCTCCATCTGTGGGCTTTTTATCTATCCAATGCCTAGCCATTACCTCACACAGCAGAGCAAAAGCAGGACCAGCTGTATGGAGGAGGGGATGTGGCAAACAAAGGACTGAGTGGGTTGCTGAGCTGTGTGTGAAGGACACAGAGCTATTTTGGCAAGTTGACCAATTGCACCTAAGGCACCAATGCACCTAAATCTGGCTCAGAGAAATGTACAAGTTCTTCCAGATGCACTGTGCTGCAGACATACGCCCAGGGCACAGTGGTAGCCGTTACAATCTTTACAGTTGTAAAGATTTTAATAGCAACTACTGTACATATTCCAAAGTCTGTACATGCTGTAATTGTCTATTGTGTGATCACAGAGAAAATACCACTCATTTGTAGCATCTGTTACTTTTTTCCAGAAGTGCTTCTCTAGTTATTAGTGTAATATCACATATTTTTAGCTGTAGTTTAATTTACGAAATAAGCAGATAGATGGACAATTGTGATAACACTGAAGATATTATAAAATTTAATATGAAAGAGGAGGAAATTAGAATTGGCTAAAGTCAAACATAGGGCAGGTACAGATGCAATTATGAATTGCTAGTATGAAAACTTATTCCTTTAGGAAAGACAGTGGAAGTCTGAGCTATAGGCTGTACACATTCCCCTTTCTGCCCCCCAGCATTTGGCTTTTTGCCCTGCTTTGCTTTTTCCAACAACCCTTCCATTGATCCATTGGCATGTTCTGAGAGCTACATCTTTGATAAGTAGTAGAACAGCATTGATCCTCCTGTGCCGTGCTATACCTTCATAGCCGTCTCAACTAGGACCCTGCACAACAAGAACCTCAATGTGTAAAACGACACATCTTTTGTAGTAGAACTAACACCTAATGCGCGGGTCCCTATTTCTCGGCTCTTCAGCTTTAAAGTAAAGCGATCTGTGCAACACCTGCACAAACTCTAAATATCAAGTTTTGGGTAAGGATCTCCATGACACCTGGGAGTGGTGGCGATGGTGTTATTTAACCCCCAACTCTTTGGGCAGGCTGAGGAGCTACAACACTAATTACTGCAATTCACACCCAAAAGGTGAAGTATTAATGTAACCCATATCAACGATGTTCCATTAGTCCAGCTCTGCAACCCATATGTAGGGTTTTTGAGACACTGGGTCTTTGAATCTAATAATGTATTATATGACCCTGCTAATCAACACGAATCAAACACTTACAAACTGGCCTACTGGGGGCAGTGCAGAGAACTCCTTTTATGGCCTAAAGTTTCAAATGCAATTCTGAAAGCAAAACGAGTATCAAAAAGGAAGAAAATGCTTCCTAAGTCCTTCCAAGGCAAAAATCTGTTTCATTTTATATAGCTCTACTCATTTAGTTGCTCATTGTTCAATGTATACTCAAATACTCCATGTGATTTCCTGTACATTTAACAGGAAAACAACACATGAAAACTAAGATCTGTTTGATATGAGTGTCCTTGCAAGGAAATCACTATGTTCCCCCTGGAACAGAATGACATTAAAAAAATCCACAGTTACAATAACCAGTGTATATCTTGACAGTTAAATACACTTGTAACTGCACGACTAATTGCTACCCTCAGCAGTAACTCAAAAATATATATGTGCAAATGAAGCAACTGCTGTCCAACTGTGTTACGCAGGTCTGATGCGGGGGCGGGTGGGGGAATGGACCCCAAAGCAACAGTTTAATGTTCTTTTCAAATAGGAAAACACAAAATAATCACTTTATTAAATAAACACAAGCCTGCAAAGGCAAATAAAGAGCTACAGGAATGGATTCTGCAATGTCTACAGTGCTTTGCCACTAGGTTGACTAATGTTTTTTATTTTGGAGGTTGGGTGATTCACCTAAAAAGAAACATACGAAAATTTAAGTTTTAATAAGGAGCACCTCTCTACACTGGTATATTAATATACCTTAAGTACATGGAGTCAGTGTTAAACACCACATGGGACTGATGCTCCTCTCAGTCATTCTGATTTTACATCAGTGTAACTCCACATACTTCAGTGATGGTAAAAGTGAGAGCAGAATCAGACACCAAATTGCTTCCCATTTAGAGAGGTTCACACCAAGAGGAAGAAACCTCAGAGTTTTGAATGTGTTGGGCAGTATCAAGGATAAATGAATAAAAAGTATTGTTAAATCACGTTTGGGACCCTGGGACGCGCACTATCATCTGACATATTTCTTATTACAAAATCATTTGCAAAAATGCTTTATTTTAAAATGCAGAATTCAAAATCAAATAGCAGCGGCACCAGCTGGAGCTCCAGGTTTTATTCCTTATATAACATGGTAAATGTGCATGAGATTTTCAGACCAGAGATTAAGGCATTGTCCCATCCCAAAGCGTTGTTCATCTAAAAAGGCAGAACAATGGTTGAGGAAAAGGAGTGTGTGGAAATGTATGACGTATTAGAGGGGGATATGAGGGAAGCACTTGAGGGAGAAGAGGGACAGCCTTTGGTAGACAGGAAGTAGGAGGCTGATATAAGAGTATAGGATAGTATGAAAAAAAGGGGCAAAGTTGAAAGATGGAGAAAGACTACTGGGATGGGAGAAATATAAGACAGAAAAAGAAGAGTTGGGAATAAGATGTGAAATATAGGCAGGACTATGTAGGGGCTTGAAGGGATGATGAGCTAAGAGCTGGATTTTAATGCAGTAAAAGTCAGGAATGCTGTGGAGAGGTTTAAGTAGAAAAGACAATGTTTGCATAGTGGCAGAAGAGGACGATTAATTTAGCAACAATGTTTTGTAAAGATTTGACAAGGGACAAGCAAGAAAGGAGAAGACTACTGTAATCAAGATAAAAAGATTTCCAGGATGGTGACAAGTTTGTTTGTTTGTTTTTTTAATGAAAAAAAAAAACCAGGAAGAGTGATTTTGATTATATTAAAAAGAAAACTACGTGTTGGGGTCAAGAAGCAAAGAACGCACTTAGAGGGGAAAGATTAATTGAAGCCTGTGATGGGGGAAAGTGCAGTAGTCAGTGGTGATATAGAAGAACGGAGGTGAAGATGGATTTGGAGAAAAGATAAGAAACTCCATTTTGGAAACAGAGATGCACAGACATGTACACCCCTGTGGCCTCTATATTTGTTGACAAACACTTTTTGTCTTTATTTGAAATCAGCCAATCAGAATGCTCTCCAAATGCTGCACAGAAAGTCATAGAAATGAGTCAAGAGTTTAAGGCCAGCAGGGACCATCAGCTGATCTGGTTTGACCTCACCACCCAGCACCCACACACTGAACTCAACCACCATAATTAGATGGAAGTGTGGAAGCCCACAGCAGACTGAACTATTATGTGCCACAGGCAGAGAACAGGAGGGACCAAGGTGCACCAATGCCCAAGGCCCCTCCAATGAATTAAGAAAGATATAACCAAATGATCCCGGCAAGTGACTCTCACCACATGCTGCAGAGTAAGGAGTAAAAAAAGGTCACTGCCAATCTGACCTCGGGGAAATTTCCTTCCTAACTCCACATATGGCAATCAGTTAGATCCTGAGCATGTGAGCAAGAACTAGCCAGCAAGGAATGTGTGAGAGAGAATGCACGGTTTCACCTCAGAGCACAGGCCTACTCCATCTAGTGTCGCCACCATCTCTGATGCTTCGGAGGAAGGAGACCAAAAAATCCCCAAGAACACACGGGGGAGAGAGGAATCACTTCCTGACTTCTGCAAGTGACCAGCTGGAGCCATGAAACATGAGATTTTAGGAACATAAGACAGAGAGAGAGAGCACACTGCCTACATGAAACAATTTATTTTGGTTTTCTTGGTACTTCTGGGGCAAAATTTCCCTATTATGTCAGCTTTCTGCATTAAAATAAAAGTGGCATTATATCCCATTAATGATAAATATTCTCCTCCTGTCTGTCTGTGTATTTGTCCCTGACAGAAATGTGCCACTTTCTCAGGGAAAATAGTTAACATACAAAAAAATAAAGTTCTCACTTGAAAATGCCTTCTCCTCTCTCACATTAAATTTTGCAAGAGATAATTTTTGTGCTCAGTCTCCAAATATACACAGTATTGTACAAAATTTCTACTGTAGCTTTTTCAGCACTCGTTTTTGGATAGCTCAGGTCTAGTGTCTCTGCAGATACGTTAGGAAACTATTGCTTCTAGAGAAACATTCCTTTGCACTTTGGAACATTTTAATGTTACAAAAATAAACTGAGATTGGAACATCCAATTCTTTTTCTCTATGGTTTCTGAGAGGAATATATGATGTAAAGAAGAGGCAATCACCCTTCAGAAATTCGTGTTCTCACTAAAACTGCAAAGCACCACAATAAATGCACTAGCATCCCCTTGACAGGCATATAAGTAACACCTACTCACTAGTGTAATTGAGAAAGTTAGTGATTATGTACACCAAAGTGACTGAGCCAACAACTACTCTAATAGAGGGAGAAAGCTTGATTAATAACAACTGCCACTAAAAGAACAGATTGCTTTATGGGAGGAATGAATCACACAGAAGGTAGCAATACAATATGTCTTTGCCCATTGGCTAAGTGTTGGTAAAACAGAATGAGAATATAAAATGCCAGCAGCTCTATAGCTGCTTTGCTATCAAGAATTTAAAATATTTACTTTTTTCTATCCCCTTCTAGTCTCAGTGTGCATATGCATTACAATATAGTCTGAAAATCGCCCATTAGAATGGAAATTTTTCTGCATCCTTAACTATAAATATTGTTATGAATAACCCCTATTTTATGTGTATATAAATATCCAGGGGATTTGTGGTAGTTTACCTTACAGTGCTCCATTTAATATATATTTATAAGTTATGTCCACAGTGCACTGACTATATGGATGGGTGACCTATTTAACATTTCTATAAATTAAATAAATGTACATACATGTTATGTGTGCTTAATATACTATGCATGCACACACACATGCAATTTCCTTGGACAGTCTTGTTCAGGTCCTTGCTTAGTTTATCCGCTGGGCAAAAAAACAAAACAAAAAAAAACAGTTTTCATGGTTGAAGAAAGCATTTTTTTAATTACATAAATTTGATGGGTAAGAGGGGAAAAAAGACTTTCTGGTCTGATATCAGACATTTTGCATCCAAGCAAAAACTGTGTGAAAACTCAGCAACTGCATTTTGAACATAAACATTTTCAAACACTTCAGCTGTGCAAGAACATCAGGAAGAGGCATTATTGTCATTCCAATTCAGGCTTTTCCTGTTCAAAGACACAGGGTCCTTACTCAGTAAGCCAAAGGCTTGATCCAAAAGGCCACCACCACGGCATACTCTAACATTGTAAAGTTCCATACTGCATGTAATTTGGACATTTTGACTCCAGCTTCTCTCCTTCAGGGATGGTTGACATGTTTTTCTTTAACAATACCTTCCTTGACAGAGACATTTTGGACTACAAATATAATATTTAAGACAAAAATGGAATAACTTTTCAGGGGAACCCTGATGACCATCTTATCAGTTGAGTCATCCACCTTGTTGTCCCCTCAACAGTAACCTCCTTCCCTATCTTGTCAGCACTGATATTCACTTGTCTGAACACATTAGATTTGAGAGTGAAACCCCCATCCCAAGCAAGCAAAGAGTCAAAACTTAGCTTCCTACTTCATTTTCTAGGCAATATGTGGCTGCAAGTCCTATGCTGAGAAGTGCTGTTTGTCTTCAACTACTGCTGAAGTCAACAGTAGCTAAAGATGCTTAGCACCTTCAAAAGAGAGACTCTTGGTACCTCACAGGATCAGGTCTAAACCAGAAAATTGACACACATTTGAGTAATGTTGATTGTGACAGATTTTCACTCTATTTCACTCCATCACATAAACTTACAGTTTCAGAAAAGGCTTGTATAACATTTATTTTCATACTTTGTCTTTGACAGAGAAGCCTTACTCTCGCTGCCTCTTATTCTCCCCAGAGAACACAGGAAAAAATGATACCAATATAACCAGTGTTGTGTGTGATATCCTAGCTACTGTAACACTGAAAAAATAACTATTCCCCCTAAAAGGGAAGCACTGAAAAGAGCAAAAGATTATGTTCTCACAAGGATATTAAGAAAAGTCAACAATCCAAATGCTCTGTTCTCTTTCAGTTACTATTTATAAAATGTTATTTTCCTCTGATTACTTTTCTTTTAAAATAAAACTATAAATAATAAACTCCCTTAAGAATATTCTGTTTGCAAAAAGTAACACAATGAAATACAATCTGGATGCAATATTAGTGCCCTTCACTGGAATACATTTCATCAGAATGAAATGCTGCAGCATTGTGTTCGCATACCTTGTTCATAATGGTTTTTGTTTTGTAAGAACAAAACATCACAGAATGTGCTTAGTCTTTCCTGGGTAATTGTACCTGGAGAAATATTATAATCTTCATGCCTGAAGCACAAGATTTCATTCAGAAACCTTTAAGTAAGAGCACACTCTGCATCAGTGCTAAGTTGGATGACTCAAGGACACAGAAAAGGATTTTTTCATACCTTAAGAAGCATCTCTGGCTATTGGAGTATGAGAGTTTCCAAACTTGACTAACAATGATTGTACCAGTGGTAGCATGCAGGCATCTCACATCTTACAAAATAAGTTATAGTGCTATCACTTCATTAGGTGTGATGGATCCCAGACAAACTAAGGCCCCAATCCTGCAAACACTTATGCATTAGCTTAACCATATGCATGTGAGTAATTCCATTGCCTTGGTGGGACTTTTCATGATTAAATTTTTGCAAGATAAAGGCCTTAAGAATTTTCCTTCTTCATTGTGGCTTTATATTGAAATCCCTTAGGGGTCATATGACTGAGAATTATTAGCATGTCAGAAAATGTTAAATCAGAAACAAAACTTTGAAAGCTTCAAATGCAGCAACAAGAGATCACTTAAGTGAATGAGATCAAGATAGTAACAGAGCATGGAAGACCACAGACTCTAAGTTCACATCTGGTCTTGCTCCTTATTCAAGTCAATGTTAAAGTCCAATTGCTTTGAATGTGAGAAGGATCAGGCCATGGGCATGCAATGTGAGGTCTTTTGCAACCCAGGAGTTCAAGACAATTTCAAATTGACAGCATTAAACTTTTACATTAAAGCACATATCTAATTTTAAAAGGACTCTTGGCAAAACACACTCATTTATCAGATTACGGGACTGAGTCCTTAAGAAGCACCAGAGCAAGTGTTGGATCAGGTTAGTTTCCTAGTTCTTAACCTACATACAAGCTTGCAAAAATGGTGCATTTTTGCCAGGGACAAATACACAGAAAGACAGGAGGAAAACCTCACCAGAAAAAGAGTTTGGTTGGTTTATTCAGTGGCCTCATTGTGCTTTAGGCTTTGAGTAAGGGAATGCAATGGAACTCCTTGTACTAGCTTCTCCTAAGAATGCAAGGAAGGGCAATAAAAGGGAGCAGATCCTGTTCTGGTCACACTCCACTTCACTCCCTGGATCTGTAGGTGACATTAGGCAGCACATGGTTAATGAAATCCAAACCGTAGTGGCCCAGTGTGGGGTGGTGGCTTTATAGCAGCTCTATTTTTATATGCTTTTTAAATTCACTAACTACAGCATGTTTAAATGAAATGACAATATTGGTAAAGTGTCACTATATGATGGATTGTTTTTTTTAAAATGGTCAGAGAAATAAGAGTTCAAGTTTCATATGAACAGCAATTCTAACCCCCCTTAGCAACAACAATAAGCAGATATTGACTTTTTTCTGGGATCATCAAGATTTGTTGTTCCATAGCAAGTGGCTTCAAAGGTCACTATCAGACTATGACAGCCCGCAAAACCTACTGCAAGAAGGAACAAAAACAAATAAACCCCAATAAAAATCACTTGAAATTAACTGTAAAATACTAGGATACTATTAGACCCATTCCACCAGAAATACAACAGAGGTCACCATTATAAAGTTAGCATTCAGGAACTGATACCACAGCTTTATCATAGTTATGTCCTGTGCAAATCTGGGGTAAAAAGTGGTAAAACAGATATCCTGTTAGCAAATGCTGTCATTTTAATGATGACCACTGTACATCAAACTTTTTATTGATTTTATAAATACAAAAATGGTCAACTGACCAGATTATAGCAACACTACTAAAGGCCAAAATGCTGGATAGTTTAGGATGGAACTATCTTTAGCGTTCTATATACTGATACACTTAGATTTGGATACTGTATAAACTTATTCCAGGTACCAGATATTCAGCATAAGGTGACTGTATTACTGAGTTGAACACAGAATTGATATACAAGTTACTGGGATAGATGCACAGAAAATATTAAATAGATACGCAGGGATTAGGAAACAGAACTAAAGATCAGTGATGGGATATGAAAGAAATTTATAGACAGATCATAATTTCCTGTGCAGACAAGCCCATAGTTAACACAGAGTAAGCCAACATTTGATTATAAAAAGCACTTTTAATGCTCAGTAGGAGTGTCCACACAGGGAATTCGTGAGGAATAGCTATTGCACTTTAAATTTGCACCCTAGCTTACTTTCCACTAACTTCCTGAGTAGACAAGCCCATATAGGATTATCAGCTTTGGCTGGATGAATTCCTGTAGGTTTTGTTACATGACATTATCTGTAATTAAAGATTAAATTTTTAATTCTGAAGACTCCAGTACAATCCTGGAGAGTTGGCAACCCTAAACCCATAGAGTGTTACTTCACATTAGAGCTGGGCAGGAAGTGGTTTTCCTGTTCACAAAACTTCTCATGGATTTCTAACAGTTTCCCATTTCACACTTGGACAAACCTGAGACCTTTAAGTTTTTCAACAAAAAGTGAGAAGAGAAACCTGCATCCCAATAGCCTGTGGTCAGGACTCTCACCTGGGATGTGGGAGATGCAAATTCAGATTCCTATTCTGTCTGATTCAGACCAGGGACTTGAAGCTGGGCCTCCCACATGACTGCCCTAATGAACAAGCTATTGTCTATTCTGTGGGGGAGGTGGGGAGGGAGGCTTAGTCTCTCCTGTTAGAGGTGTCCCACTTTGTACAAATTATTATATATTCATTGGGCTAGAGACTGACTCTATAAACGCACTGATTATGGCACTCATCTGGGATGTGGATCCCTGATATGGATCAGGTAGAGCAGAGATTTGAACCTACGTCTCTCACACCTCAGTGGAGTGACTTGATCACCAGGCTATTTCTAGGGCGAGTCTGTCTCACCCACACATGAGATACCTTTATTGACAAAAGTTTTGTTGAATCCGATGCATCCCTGCAAAAAGTTTTGACAAAACCAGCATTTTCCAGTGAAAAACAGCTCTACTCTGAATCTCAGACTGAAGTTTTTGTACTGCATACACATCTTTATATAGGTTTCAGAGTAACAGCCGTGTTAGTCTGTATTCGCAAAAAGAAAAGGAGTACTTGTGGCACCTTAGAGACTAACCAATTTATCTGAGCATAAGCTTTAGTCTCTAAGGTGCCACAAGTACTCCTTTTCTTTTTACATCTTTATACAGTACTTAAAATGCCAAGGGGTACAACAAGATTTCACCACTACTTTCAAATACAACCATAAAACAGAATTATAAGTTCAATGGAGAAATAACTGATGCCATATTAATAAATTACCCAGACTGAACTCTGCATGAATTATTAAAAACTAATGCATCCCATTGTAAAGTGTTGTAGGTACTGGATAATATAGAAATAGATAACATTCCCCCCCACCGCTCCGAACTTCTTCCATATTCTAATTTTGAGAGGAGCTTCCGAATTGTGCAGGCAGTAGTTTCAGGCTTACTCACTGGTGTGGGCAAAGATGCTACATGGTTGCTCAGTCTGATTATACAAATGCAGGGTTTTCCATGCACCCGCATATATTGCGAGAACAGTTATGGAAGCCTCTATTTTAACAAAACTCTAACCCAACTTTGGAGCATTTAATATGCAAGAAAATCACACAAAACAATGACCAAAAGTAAAATCCAAGCTATTTTTTCCACGAATGATTCACTCCCTCAGACAAGTATTCTTCTGGCTTCAATAGATTTTTTTAAAAATATTTTTTAAAAAACTATATACATAAAGTTATTGGCATTTCTGCACCAACAGATAGATCAGTGGATACCTAAATAAACACTAAAATTAACTTTCTGCTTTGCTGACTAAGAAAAAATTTAATACCACTAATTTGATGTTTTCTGCCAGTTAAAATCACAATGGATTAACTAGTGAAACTGTTACATGATGCAAAGGCCTGAGAAATCACATTAGTGAAAAGAGATGCAACAAAGTGTGCAGTGGTATAATAAATCACTCACAGACTTAAAACTGAAATTTATTCAATACATCTGTGTAACCTTTTGGACTCTCTCCTGCATGAAATGTAGAAATATAGAAATGTGTGCAAAACAACAAAATACTAAACTCAGAGAAAGAAAAAATGGCAATTTGATCCACATGCTATGAAAACAGCAATCAATAAAATTATTTCAAGGAAAAACAAAACAAAACACGATTCCTAACTGCATAATTATCAAAGAATTTTCATTGTAGAACACCTTGATGACCTCTCAAACACAACACACAATGCTGGCACATTTGTTTTACGATCTCTTTTTTTGCTGAGTGTATATTCAGTTTCCAAATCACTGATCATTCAGAAATGAAAATCAGCAGAACTCTCCAGTTGTAGGAGTTCAAACAGGAGATTAAAACTGGCCCAGGCAACTAGGTGGGGGGATGCGAGTGGACTCATACACCCCAGTTAAATGACAAGGGAGGGGGGAGGTCCCCGGCGTTTGATACTGTGTCTGTGTCATGCCTAGTTAACATAGCACCTTATTTTGCTAGTGATGATGTAATAAGAGGCAATAATACCTATAAATGACAATGTATTTAAATAGTTGGAAATATCGTGTGTTATGATCTTGATCCAAGCTTCCTGTTTCATACTGAAATTAAGTAAAAAAAAAAAAAAAAAAAAAAAGGCAGTGAGGGGGAGGGAAAACAACCCTTTCTAGGCTTGTAAGCCTAAGGGACAGTTTAATGGAAAATATTGTGCATTTAAATGAGCTATTTTTGTTCCAGTGCATGCAATCTCTCTCTCTCCTCTTCCTGCTGTGTTTCAGATACAAATCAAAATAAATGTCCAGTAATTAAATTAAGAGCTTAAACATGCTGTTTTAAATCTGTGTTTACAAAGATTTATTTTGCATATGTCATGCCTTTATATTTGTATATTCTGTATATTTGTATGTGAATTTAGCCCTCATGTACATGAGATGAGTATATCATGAAGGATACCATTACTTTCCCACTGTTCACACTTTCCCGCGCAGCTAAATCCTGATCTGCTGTACCCCTTACTATTTCAGTCCTGTGCTTCTCTTGAGTAGAAGAAGGTTATTATACTGAGATTTCTTGGTTGGTGATTTTAAGATGTGGACAAATGTCTACTAGGGATTATGATGAGAACAGCATACTTAAATGGGATTTTATCCTAGCTCTCCAGAGGTAGAAAGTTAATCCTGAAACCAAAGTCAATGACTATTATCAAACAATCTCCAGATTTATTTATATACTGGGGAGGGGGGGGTGGAGGGAGTAGAGATTGCTAAAACTGAAGAAATGTGCCCAAGTAGATGTCAAAGAAGGAGACAGAAAGAAAAAGAAATCAGCTTTTAGTTAACCTTCCCCAGTTCTACTCTCAGATCTTCTATTTACCATTAGGTTTCCAATTACCTTCCTCCATGGCTGCTAGCAAAAAATCAAATAGCCAGGTAATAAAAAGGTATTAAAATATTACTTGTAGATATAGTCTTAAGTAAAATGAAATTTGCTAAAGTCTTTTGATAAGAGCATGTAATACTGATATATAGTTAGCGTCTATTCTTATTCCATGATACCATTTCACCTCCCTCACTCTGACATGCAATCGGTGCATGCACCCCACCTCCCTGATTTTTGAGCAATTTCTTGATACTACAGTTTTGTTCAGACCTCTTGTGCTTACAGAGACCTGAAGTCCTCCAGTGATTTGATATTTCCAGCCTTCCTCTTCATTGTGAGCCCAAAAGGATGACAGTTAAGTGTTGAATTTTCTTTTTCCAAGCAAGCTTGCAGAGCTTTCAACACCAGCGTTCAAATCTCTGGTGAACAGTTGGTTGCTGCCCTAGTCACTATTCATCTCCTGCATATGTAAAATATTGATGCTCAGAGAGGAAAATATATATTTTTTTAAAGTGTAAGTAAAATGTATGCATGACATTAGAGCCATGTTGGTTGCAGGATATTAGAGACACAAGGTGGGTGAGGTAATATCTATTATTGGACCAACTTCTGTTGGCGAGAGAGACAAGCTTTTAAGTTTACACAGACCTGAAGAGGAGCTCTGTGTCATTTTATAAGCGTTCTAGATTCAGAAGGGAGTTACACATTTCATAAGGTATTGACTTCCTGGTGCCAGCAATGGCAAAGAGAAGACACAATGTGATGCTGGTTACTTATGGTGTCTTAAGCATCTAATGCTAGTAAAAGCATGTATTAGCCATGGTATATAACAATCAGTATTATGTAACAAGATTAGTGGGTAGCTTTCACAATGTGGCTGTAACTAATTTGTTCCTCACTTTACTAATCTTTGAAGTGGGTTGTTAATACTGATCTAGTCTCAGAAGATTGCTATAAGACTTTATTATCAATATATAATAAGTTAAGGTCAACACAAAAATATATACAGGAAACATCTATTGGTATTTTTAACTTTGAGCTTTTCTGGTGGATTAGTTTTGTCTCCTGTGTCTGTTACTGAGTCACTGATTTACAAAACATATTGGAAGAGGGCTGCAACAGCTCTGCTAAGTATGCGATTTTGCTACACTGAACACAAATAGATTATTAAGTTAAGCTAACACATCAGATTTCTAAAGGAGACTTTAAATATCATGAAATCATTTGAATTGTGTAAAGGTGCATTTATCTGAAGGGACAGAACTTTGGAAAATTGCAGGAAGCTATCTCCATGGTGACTGACTGAAAAAACACACAGAGTTGGAATTACACAGAAACTCCTAGTTTTATATTTTATGTACATAATTAAAGAAATGACACTTCACTGATTGATGGTACAAGTTATCTCCAGGAAATGCTCTTTACTCCCCTTTAAAAACAGAGCATTTTGTTTAAGAAATTAAATCAAAAATATCTGAGAGCAGATTCAAGAGTTAAGCCATATTAGCTTGATGTTCATATTACTGAACATTTTTTAAAAGATCTCTCTATCAGCATGGCACTATGCGCTCCTATTCATAACTGGAGTTTTGTCCGAGTAAAGAGTACAGTATCAAGCTCATAGTTATCTACTTTGAGGTCCTGGCAATCACATATTTTGGAATGGATACCAAATCCATTATTAGCATTTGTGAAACTATTGCTTCTAAAAGTTGGTACCAAATTACACTGTGACAAATTAGTTGAGACATGAGCAAAATAATTTGTAGGGCACTTTCTGGTGCTGGATAACTTAATACTCTAACCTCTTTCCATGTCTCATAAACACCGTTCATAGCTGAAAGTGTTTAAATGTACTGTAAATACAACAAGGAAGTTTTATAATAAAGGTACAGAACTGATTGTAAAATTTGAACAATCACTTTATGAAGTTTTAATGAGATACACTTAGTACAGTGTATTTGATTCAGAATAAAAAAGGAGCTTGCTGAAAACCTCTACCAAATGCTTTGCCTCCTGGGTTTTGATTAGATGGCTGTTCTTTCTTTGCCCTTAAATACATAGTTGGTGATCTGGCTTTTCTCTAGCACAAAAAACAGACTTTATATTGAACATAGTATGTTTTAATGAATATATTTCATGCATACCTGTGGAGTAAGGTGGATATAGCTGTTGGAAAGTTGATTTGGGCCACACGAAAGTCAGTGAACCCTATTTCTTCTTTACAATTACTGTCTGCATAATATTCTTATTCCTTGGAGTTTGATTTTTAGGTTGAGTTTAATCAAAAATTAGACACAGAGAGACCACAGCCCTGAAGTTTAGGTTCAGGAGTCAAGCTTCTCCAAATTCTCAAAAAGCGGACTGTAATTATGGACTTCAGCAGGAACTGCAGTTCAGCACTTTTGAAGATGAAACTGTAGATCTCTCCAGGTGTGCTGGCACACAGAAATGGAAGCATGCAAAGTTAGTGGGTAGTTTTCAGACAGTATTGGTAACTAAATTGTTCCTTATTTTACTAGCCTTTAAAATGGGACATTAATACTGATCTAGTGTCACAAGATTTTTATATGACTTTATTAATATTTGTAAATTGCTTTTGAATCCTCAAATGAAAGCACAAAGAACACTATTGTTACAAAATATTTTTCATTGATTGCATAGCCATTTCCAGCAGCCTGACTCCTACTTCATCATGGAAATATTAATAGAAAATCTTTGATGTGAGCCCCAGCCAGAAATGAATGTATAAAATCCTTAGAGCGAACCTCTGACTGTATTGAGAACCCTCAAGCATTTTAAATAGTACTGTATCTAAAATGGGAAAAGTACACCACACACTAGATCTTTTTTTGTTGGCAAACCCACATGAATCTTTTGAAAAAATGAACAAACCACACTTCATTTTGAAGGGCTGTAACCCCATTAAAGCTCTTTTGCATTAGGTATTAGCCACGTCCAGTGAATGCATGCATGTATCTCTTAAAGGACTTTGACTACAGAACATTTTTTCTGATTGCACCAAATAAAGGGAGTAAATAAAAAAGCAGCAGAAAACATTACTCATAATGGTATTGTATAATCATGCAATTAGTACACCTAACAATTAATAGATAAAGATTAAGCTATCGTAATCAAAGTTTATATTCAAACAAAGGATTTGTACATTGAAAAGAAGAGAATCACTGAAAGCCTTCAGCCCTGCAGAAATTGTACACTGAACACTTGAATCAAGATCTCTCATCCATGACATAATAGCTTGTTGATGTGCACTAAGGACAATAAGCTATCTCATAAGTAAAATGAATATGAATATTTATCTATCTATATCTTAAACACACTACTGCAAATATAACAAACCATGAAACATATCTGCCCGTCAAACAAATGACCCGTCAATGCCCAAAAGATTTTAAACAGGAATCTTTTAGCCTGTTAAAGAAAACAAACTTTCCTATTGTTCTAAGGTCTTTGTCTCTGATTTTGATATCAACTTACAAAAAAAATCAGACAGATGGGGGAAAATATCTTCTGTATTTTCTCATCCTTCACAGAAAGAAGCTTTACAAAAACATGGATATACTTACTTACAGAAGCACAATAGAAATGTTTGCACTGAAACAAAAAGTGGATTTACTGAGTATCAATAAGTGATCCACACTATTTGTGAGAAGGAAATTATGCTCCCAAACAGTTAATTTCTAGAATTATATTTGTTAAATTATTGGAATACCTCAGAAAAAGAATTTTGAAGTGAAGACATTACAGTAACTGGCAGGTTTTGATGTTAAAATTTGTAATGATAAAAAACCAAGAGAATTAGTTTCATCTCAGATTTTTATGGCTGTCATCAATTAAGGCTCTGAAATGCTACTAGCATAACTTCTTAGACCTATACTGAGTCACTCTTAATTTAAGAGGTGGGACTAGAATCAGGTGCCATGAGGCCTCTGTGCAGGTCACAGAGGATGTGCTAGATGATAATGATTATATTTTAGCAACCTTTAAATACACCCAAAATAGTATTTTCATACATTACTCAAATTTTCTATATCAATCATAGGATAGTCCTAGAGTACTTCTAATATTCAGGTAAATTTGTTATACAAGTCAAATTTTTAAGGGAGACCACGTGTGTAGATACCCCATGGTCATCATTAAAAATGTGTGTGGAGTGTATAATGGGACATATATTATGTGTTACTGATCTGTTGTCCATGAGTAGGGCTCCAAGTCACAACGGTAATACAAATAACAAACACCACCACCACCATGTACTATTCACGTGCAAGCATTCATTACAAGAAAAAATGATTTTGGGGTTGTGACACCCCATATTCTTCATAAAAAATATTGTTATGATATAAATATGGCATAACTAAGATCTATTTTATGCAAGATGGGTCATGTAAGGTATCATTGGAAAGGTTATGATTTGCTCAATGTGATTATCCAATTTGTATACATGCAGTGATGAGCTGCCAAAATCTTAACAACCGGTTCCCTCCTCACCCCACGAGGGGGTCGTGGACCGCCCCCGCCCCCCGGGACTCCTGCCCATACAACCCCCCCGCCGTGTTCCTTGACGCCCCCCGCTGGGACCCCTGCCCCATCCAACCCCCTCCCCTGTCCCCGACTGCCCCCAGAACTGGGCAGGATGGTCTCATGGGCCATCATAGTGGGTACCCACTGCACCCCGCCCCAAAGAGCCATAACAGCTGATTCGCGGGAAGCCGGGGTGGGGGGGCGGCGGCGGCAAAGCAGAGCATGACGGCGCATTCAGGGGAGGAGGCGGAGGCGAGGTGAGCTGGGGCCGGGTGAGGAGCTGCCGGTGGGTGCACCCACCAAAATTTTCCCCGTCAGTGCTCCAGCCCCGGAGCACCCACGGAGGTGGCACCTAAGGTGCCACTTTTGGCCGGTTGTTAAATTTAGAAGCCCTTTTAGAACCAGTTGTCCCGCGCGGTTCTAAAAGGGCTTCTAAATTTAACAAGCGGTTCCAGCAAACCGGCTCTAGCTCACCACTGTATACATGTATCATTTCTGTATCTGAAGATAGGAAGATTGACTATGTACAACTTTGTATACTTGGGGGAACGCCCATCAGACTGTAGGCAATTAGCATGAATGAGCCATTTAAGAAGGACAATAGAACTTAGATACTAATCTCCCACCATCCTGAGGAGCTTCCTGGGATGTTGCTTTGACACTGCAGGGTCATCTGATGATGTCACTGGTACAGAGTACCATGTTGGACACTGCTGGTATTTTTCCACTGGAAACAAAGGATTCCTGCCTTATGTGAATCCTACTTAAGGCTGGGGAATAGAGTCAATCAGTGCTCTTCTCCATTGCCTCCCCGCCCAAGGAGGAAGACTGCTGAAAGCACCTGAAGAGACAAGGGAACTACACTGGGGAAAGGCAAGGACTGAGTCCAGACTGAGAGAAGTCTGTAAAGAACAATAACTGGAACTATAAGCTGCAGAAACTCTGCAACCTGCCTATATTTAGAATTAAGCTTAGGTTGTGTGTTTTGTTTTATTTGCTCAGTAATCTGCTTTGTTCTGTTTGCTATCCCTTATAATCACTTAACATTTACCTTTTGTAGTTAATAAACTTATTTCTTGTTTATACCAAAACCCAGTTTGTGCCATTCATAACTGGGGGCGGGGTGCAAAGAGCTATGCATATCTTGCTCCAGATTGAGGGAGGGAGCGATTTTTATGAGCTTATGCAATATAGATCTCTATATAGTGCAAGACATTATTATTTTGGGTTTACACTGCAGAGGGTATGTGCACAGGAGAGCTGGGCATTGCCCTACCTGGACCCTCCAACAGAAAGCTAATTGCAGACTCTCTGTGATTCTACAGCTGGGCATGTCCCTGCCTCTGTGTGTACTGGAAAGGGGATTGAGAGCTTGTCACCACGGAGCAGAATAAAGGAAACCCAGCCTGGTAGGACAGGCAGGCTCAGTGGGACCGCAGAACATCCAGTGGCACCCTGAAAGAGCGGTTCAACCCATCACAGGAGGGTTATAGCTAGGGTGACCATATTTTCCCCAAGGGAAAACTGGACACCGCACAGGGCTGGCCCAAGCCCCCTCCCCCACACTGTGCAGGGCCAGCCCGAGGCCCTCCTCTCTTCCCCGCCCGCGTGGGGCCAGCCCAAGGCACCTCAGTTCTCCCCATTCACAGGCCCGACCCAAGCCCCATGGCTGTCCATCCAACTTGAGGGGTTCCACTGCAGTTTTCTTGGCAAAACAGAGCATTTGTCCCATTTGCTCTTGCTGGCTCTTGTTTGGCAAGAGCAAACGAGACAAAAGCCCAGTTTTGAAAAAAAAATAAATAAAAAATTAAGGATGGCCAGCACAGGGCTTAAAAAAGGGACTGTCCTGGCTAAAACAGGATATATGGTCACCCTAGTTACAGCAATGGTTGCTTCTGAAAACAAACTTCTGCTTACTAGGTCTTTTTCTCATCTCACTTCCACTGATTTATCAGAGGTATAACTCCGCTGATTTTATCGCAATTATTCCTCCTTTATACCGCATGAGAAGGTAGTTAGTATTTTTTCTCCTAGAGCTGAAGATAATTTTTCCTTTTCAGAACGTGTAAAATAACTTAGTCACGGATGATGTATTGTACATCAAATTTCAGCCCAGAGTGAGGCCTTGTTCTTTTGGGGATGAATTAGGAACACTAAAAAATGGAGGTCTACAAAAAGCCTTTCATTGTTGACACTTAATGAAATTATTAGGACCATTACAGCAGCATCACAAATATCAAGTTATTGTTTCAGAAATTTACACAAACATAGCCATATTTTGCATCTGCATGGTAATTATCAAACCGACATTTGAAAAAATTGTGGTTATCTATGCTGCTCCTATTCTACGGATAAATATTAGACTTCAGTTGTTAGGTAAACATAATGCATTATCGCCATCATCGAAGGAGAATCATAATCTATTGTAAATATCATCAAGTAGACAAGTCAACATCATAACAAAAAGTGGATTTAAGTGAATATCAAGGCAAACAAACAACACTTACCATTGCAGCACATAACCATCAGAGGAGATGGCTCAAAGCTGCTCCTAGCAAATGGCCCTGAAAACTTCCTCTGATGTCCCATGTATTAATACGAATAACGTTAATGCTGGATGATGTATAGGCAGGAAAATAAAGAGGAATATCAAAAAGGGAAACTGTAAGTAGTATGAGCCAAATACTGCCCTTGATTACACCACTGGGGTTCCAGGAGTATAACTGGGAGCAGAATTTTGTAATATCTGATATTGAAATGGAAGCAACTCTCCCATTTAGAGCCAATCTTTGTTATTTGTACCAGTATAGTTCCAGAACATCTCTACTGAATTCAATGGAAGTTTGAAGATAGTCTTGATTTCCATTGCAGTAACAGAGAAGAATTTGGCCCTTATATAAAGTGAAGATGCGATGGTTGCAAGGTCAGATATGGAATATCTGATGCCTATAAGATGTGAACTAAGTACCCGTGGCTATACCTCTCCTTTTTCTTATCATTAAACTAGTGTATAAGCCTTTTAAAATACTCATATACAATAAAAGGCTGGTAGGAGCAAAGGAAGAAATTTAACTTTTTCCTCAACCCTCCCTGAACCTTCCCTCCCTAAACTCTCCAGATATTACAGAGTGAAAACAAATTAGGATCGTTTCAATTGACTGTCCAGACATATTTTCTACACATGCCTTAAATTCATGGACTGGTGTTTCCTCTGTCTATGTCACCCTTAGTTCCATCTGCCATCGAATGTAGTAATGCAATACAGCGTGACAACATAGCAATGAAGTGTCAAGCACAAGAATTTCAAAAAGATGTATTATCAACAATAAAGAATTAAAGGGTATCAGACCTCTGCATGATGAATTAGGTTAGGTCTTTTAATACATTGCCCACTGTTGTCTTCGCTGTACATTGACTTTACGATGTTCAGCTTATGATGAACGACTCTTACAATGTTTCTGAATTGACACCCTGATTCAACTTATGACAATTGGTTTCGACTTTACGACTCTCGGTCCCACAATGGAGCGTACTGTGGTTCCAAGTTATGATGTTGCGACTTACGATGCAATTTTCAGGAACCAATTGTGTCATAAGTCCGAGGACTGCCTGTATCTGGAGAATATAAATCTAACATTATAAAAAATGGATATTAAAGAACTTTTAAAAATGTTAATTGTATTCATAATTTCAGCTCCAAAATGTCAAAGAATCTCTTAAAGGGTTGCATTCTACAAAGCAGGAGATTGTTTAGCAATACAGATTATCACTCACAGTACTGGCATCAGTTATTTATACACCGTGGCTACTTCAACTGTAAAACTCTCTAACACAAGCAACAAAACCCCCAGTGTATGTTAGACTCATAATTTAGACATGGACCCCTTGGAATTAAGATGCCTCACATGAAAGCATTTAGTGCTCAACAAATAATTTCTGAATGTCACTGATCCTGGATTTTTTTTAAAGCTACTTTCTGCTCCTTTGACAGATGTGTTATGCTGCATTTCATTACTTTCTCGCCTTACCTCATTCTTCTTTTGTTTTAGAAAAGTGATGAGGCTTTCAGGAAAGATTAAGAACTGGAAGGCAAAGCAATGGCCCAAACAGGGTTTTAATTGGAACCTTGAATCCTGTGCAAAATATAAGAAATTAAACCATTAATAATATGATTTTACCAGCAGCCACAGTGCGTTTCATATGTCTCAGACAGCTCTTACTATATTTCTTTATATCAAATTCTTGCAGGTAGGATCATGTGTTGTAAATCCCATTAGCCAAATCACAATAAATAATAAAATTCTGGGCTTCATATTGCGAGATTTCACTGAAGCAAACTCTGAGCCTGTTCTTACATGCCCTTACTCATGTGTGCAGTCTTGATATCAGAAGAACTAGTTGTGTGTAAGAGTCTACCTGATTGTGCCTTAAAACTCTTTAGTACCTTTTCTTTTGTAAAAAAAAACTAAAAATCTTAGCACTATTATCTAATATTAATTCTTTTTTGTTGTTGTTACAATACATTCCTGGCCTAATGAATTCTTCATAGAGTCCAGCCATTGTGTTACAATATGACCCGAATTAAGCCAAGATAAAATGATAAACAACTCAAGTTTCTGCAGGACAGAACACAGGGAAACAAATTTCATTTCTCGGGAGGCCAGTGAAGACTCTAAACACAAACACCTCCATAAAAGAAAGCCATAAAAACAATCTTTCAGTGAGTCCGAGGTTATAAGTTGCAGTGCTGGGCAGATGGCAACACCACAATCAACAAAATAACCCAGACCCAACATGATGTATCACATTTTTGCTTGTTTCTAAACTGTCCAACAACAGATATTCTTGGAATTATGATTTTATTCTGACATATCCTCTACAGTAATGACCAGACATCTAATAGAACAGTGTGTCTATAAACCCTCTCTGAACACTGTACTTCATTTTTAAGAGACTGTAAACCCTTCTCAGCAGGTGTACATTGGCTCCGTTCCACTGACTTCAAAGGATCGGGCCTGTAGAACTGAACTTTTCCTTTCCTTGGAGCTCAAGATATTGAGGGGGAAAATGTTTTTTTTTCCTAGTATGTTTGCTATTATTGCACAGTAAATATACACATTGCAAAAGCAGCTGGTTTGGGATTAAAAACCAAATTTTTGTACTGCTAGCCTGAGATATGTTAGGCCATTGGTATCCAAAAAAACATTCTGGTTATCATTGTGTGTGTGGTGCCATTCAGTGAATTGTATGTATACAAAGGCTCATATCAAAGGTGGCATTTAAATTGCTAGAAGACAATACATTTATAAAAGCTCTCTTTTAATAGTTAGAGTGGGCAATGGGTTATAGTGGGTTTATTTTTTATTGTCTGTCATTTGAGGACTGCCAGCTGATGTGAAGAGGTGCAGGCTAACCTGATCCTCCTGATGTAATCTACATGATTGTAAGTGATGGCAGAGTTTTTTGGATAGGTCTATTTTATTTAATTTAAATAAATCAAAAAGTAAGTGACAGATGGTGATAAAGATAAGATGCTTTGTCCACCCTCAGGTAGGTACTACACTTTTCTTAACCTTATACGCGATGTCCTCACTATCCACCCACATATTTTTCTATAAAATGCTTCCGACTTGGCAATATGCTATTCAAACCTCTAACTGTGACATATCCACCTCTTTCTTGGTAAGACACACTTTGTACTGGCTGAAAGCAGAGGGAATTGCTGTCATGCCTTCGGGACTTAGCATAGCAGACAAAAAAAGAGAAAAGCAACAGATAGTCTAGTTCTAAGCACCTCCAACCTCTCTTCTTTGGCATTAAGAAGTATAGAAAATAGAACCCTGAAAGCAAGCAGCACTATCTCTAATGGAGCCAGGTGAAGCAGAGAATCATCACAGAAGAGGGACAGGGTTAGATGTAGGGAGGAGGCAAACCCTGAAATTGGGTGACAACCTTCTTGAATGATTTCTAGGACCCACTGGCCAGCCACCGTTCGAGCCCAAGCAGCCTTGAAAAGCAAGAAGGTACCCACCAAAAGGAGGGGAAGGCAAAGTAGAGATCCTTGCTGATTAGTCCAGAACCCTCATACAGGGGATCAAATTTACTGTCTCTGGCTAGGTCCAGACTGCAATATCATGGTTAAAGAAGCACACTTTTCAATAGTGTGATTTCTTCTTGAACAAGTTAGATTTTTGATGGTAAAAATAAGAGGATAATCTTTGTCTTAACTGTTTGAGGTTGTAATTGTTTCCTCCTATATGATATTTTATACTACCATAAACACTGAAGGATTGATCTTGATTCCTTCAGTGCCTATAATGCCTCAGTAGTCTTGGAGCTACAAATTATGTCCTTTAAAAGATAAACCCTTTATTGTCATCTATACTTCTTTTGAGATACCAGACAAAGCCAATGAAGAATCTCTCCTCATTGTGACACAAGTAGCCCTTGATCTTGTAGCTGTATCAGCAGGATATAGAGCTGCCTGAAAAAGTTACTTTGGCAATTAATTTCCCCTCAGCACACACAGATTTGATCTGTTACTTAGGTTCCCCAGAAGTTTATCCAAGAACTAGGAAACTATCCCATTGTAAGACAGTCATACTTAGCTAGCAAAGCCCAATAGTTAGCTATTCTGACTTGTAAACTAGCTAGATAATATTTTTCCTCCCCACAGAAATACCTAATTTCTTTTGTTCCTTGGGGCATACTTTGCCTGGGAACAGATTGCCTTGATTTTTCATTTGTATCCATCACAACCACTGACCCTAGGTTAGGGTGAGTATAAAATTACTCTGATGGGACTTGGTGTCTGATTCGTAAATTTGGACATTGCAATGGAAGCAGGGGTCTGCTGAAGATTTGTATCTGGGTCTAACATACCCTTATTAATCAGCATTACTAAATGCTCCTGCATGACAGGGTATAAAATGTCAAAAAACAGTTTACACAACTTTTCCTACAGGTATTCCTAGGGTTTCAGTCATTCTCTTAAGGAGGTTCTGAAATGCCTTGAAATAATCCACCATATATGAAATTGATGGGATGACTTTTTCATCTGGTGAAGATGAAGAAAAGGCCAAAGGAGTCCCCTGCTGAACAAAATATCATGCCCATTACTCTGCAACTTTTGATCTCCTGATTCAACCTCTTCCATTTGAGGTGAATGCATCACTCTTTGAAGTTACACTGGTGGAGAAGATTTACCTCCAGGTCTGGGATGTCTACCATTATACTGAGCAGGATACTGAAAATGAGGACTCCATGATGGTAAGGTCATGACTGAAAACCAAAAGGGTAAGATCCATGATGCAAGGAAATGGCATCCATTGGTTTAAAAGACAACGGTCATATACGATAGCTATCATATCACTATGGTTGTGGTTTCAGACATGGGAAGGGGAACGCCAAAGTCCATACTCCATCTGACATAGGGATAATCTTAATATTTATTTAGGGAAGAATTTTATTTTCTGACATTGTGTTACACCTGCAGCCAGCATGCTTACTTGGGTTCTTCCATAGTTTTTTTACACATATCGACCGGCACTAATTATACAGTAATCAATCTTTCTTGCTAACAGTGTTTGATCTATACAGTCATACCTCACCCAACTATGAGTTACTACCAGATTACATTTCTCATAAAATTTCCCCTACTAGGATATAAATTTGGAATTTCATTAGAATAGCAGAAATGGCATCACTTTTCATACAACATTGTTGTTTTTTTTAAAAGGTTGTCTGCTTAGGTTTATGGGTTCTTTTCACCTATGCCAGAATAAGTTGTTTATTAATGTTAATTACTGTAGTGCCTAAGGACCACCCAAAAATGGAGCCTATTTTGCAAGGCCCTATACATACACAGAGTATTAGTCAGTCCCTGCCCTGAAAAGATTACAATCTAAATAGACTACACAGACACAGGGTGGTGGTGGCTTATAACACACAAACAGAATGAATAACGAGCAACGTTTCTTATCACACATGAAATGAACAGACTACTGGCCACACTGGGAAGTGAGGGAACAATCATGCATCATCTGAAGAGTGAAAATCCTCTCCTCAGAATACAGAGCTTTATAGGACTGTGAGGGCAGAGGAGGGACTTTGAGCAGAAGTCCTTCTGGGATAGGACAGGCTGGCTCAGGGAAAAAAAAAAAAAACAATCACCCCATAGCTTTGTCTTCAAAGCCAAAAAAAGGTGTGTTACTTAGATCATGGTAGAAACGCAAGTGCACTATCCTACTGGAAACAAGACGTAGTTTTACCAAGAGGTCAATTAGGCAATGGCAGTCATGGTCAGTGGTATAACATTGACTTTGCCTAACTATTTCTCAGTCAAAAATTCACAGTTTACATCGTGATTCCTGTTCCTTTAAACTCAAGAACTGTGTGATCTCACAATATACTTGCAGGGAATGTGTGGTCTCATCAGGCACTGTGCTGCTCCCACAGGGTTATAATGTTAACTAACTGACTTCATTAGTTAAGTCAGTTTGGCAGGTATATCAAGATTATCCTGAAATAATCACTCTACTTTTATGGAGGCAGGTACCAAACATTCAGATAGTAAATTAAAACAGCTCACCAAAAAATAAAAGTCAGCTACATATAGTATTCACCTTTCATTTTTAATTAGATGAAACCCCTGAGTCTTGTCATAAACTCATTTACAGACTCTCCATCTGCTCAGAGATCACTTCAAATATGAATTAAAAATATTTTTAAAAGATTTCTTTGGAAAAAATACCCAACAACATAGTATTGCTGTGTCTTACAACCTTTTTGTAGAGTAACGTATGTGCAGTACTTTTCAGTTTGAACAAACAACACACCATTCAGCCCGTTCTTATGGGGGTTATAACCATAAACATGATCCTACCATTCTAGTGCATTTGCATCAGAACGCACAATTCTGTCAGGGTTTTAAAAATAAGTTATCCTAGCTGTTAATCAAATTTGGTCCAGTATATACTGTTAATTAAAAGCTTTTAGCTACATTACAGTAGGCCAAATGTAAGGATTCTCTGATACTCTGGCATAACTCTGATACTAAAAGATATTATTCATATGCATCAAGGGAGACTATGTACCATAGTATGAAAAATATATCTAAATGTAACAATCAACACAAGCTCTCATCTCATCCAGAGAGGTCTTCAATAGTTGCTCCACACAGGTATGAGGGCAGAGTTTGGCCCCTAGCAGGCAACCAACATATATCTAAATAAAAGTAGAACAATTTTCAGAATGAAATAAATATGCCATCAAATTGGAACACTACTTGGTGTTGTACAGTGTTACAGTGTCAGTTAATTTGGTTGGGTGGGGTGTGTTTGATGGAGTGTACAAACCCCACATGAGTGGGAATGGGCTGCTAGGAATCCAATCAGCTGCACCCTGCAACAGTAGAAGCAGGTGTCAAGCTTTGAGGGACGGCTGAAAAGGGAGAGCCCAGCTCAGCTGCTGCCTGGCTGGGAGGGAGTGCAGACCTTCAGATCTCAGTGTAGGAAAGAAGGCTGGCTGGAGCCAGGATCCAGGGAAGAGTCCTGCACATCAAGGTCTCCTTGAGAAAAGGGAATAGTTTAGGTTTCTTTATCTTTGTCACCATGCCTCAGTGGGTCACAAATGAGGATGCTCAAATTCAGGATGAATTGCTGAGAAATAGGGCAGACACACCCCAGACTGGTGGTTATTCTTCCATAAAATATACCAAGCCAGTAACAAAAGTAAACTTCTGTCTTACTACACTGGTTAACAAGAAGTCCTAACTGCAGTCTCCTTAGGCATCCCAGCCCTGGTTTCACCACCCAGACACTAGACTTTATGGTAAGTGATTATTTAAAACCAATTTAATCAAACAAAGGGTCCTTCTAATACCAAGAGATCATTGGAGTCAGGATTTCACAGTTTCCTTAACTGAATGTACTTATGGTACTGTTTTCAAAACCTCCTAAATGATACATATAAAATTTGCTGATAACTCCAAGCTGGGAGGGGTTGCTAGCACTTTGGAAGACAGGACTAGAGCTAAAAATGATCTTGATAAATTGCAGAATTGGTATGAAATCAATAACATTAAACTAAAAGATAAGTGCAAAGTATTGCACTCAGGAATGAAAAAAATCCAGTATAAAATGGGGAATAACTGACTAGGCAGAAGTACTGCAGAACAGCATCTGCAGGATATAGTTGATCACAAATTGAATATGAGTCAACAACGTGATGCTGCTGGAAAAAAAGCAAATATTTTGGGAGGTATTAACAGAAGTATTGTATGCAAAACAGAGTGGGACAGTTGCCTCCTATCTGGCACTGGTAAGCCCTCAGCTGGAGTATTGTGTCTAGTTCTGGGCACCACACTTTCAGAAAAAATGTAGAAAAATTGGAGAGACTCTAGAGGAGAGCAACAAAAAATGTTTAGAAAACTTGACCTAGGAAAAGGTTGGAAGAACTGGGCATATTTAGTCAAGGAAAGACTAAGGGGAGGACTTGATAACAGTCTTCAAATGTGTAAAAGGCTGCTATAAAAAGGACAGTGATCAATTGTTCCCCATGCCCACTCCATGCTGGACAAGAAGAAATTGACTTAGTTTGCAACAAAGGAGATTTAGGTTACATATTAGGAGAAACTTTTTAACTATAAGGATAGTTAAGCACTAAAACATGGTTATCATGGGAGGTTGTGGAATGCCCATCACTGGAAGCTGTTAAGAACAGGTTAAACAAACACCTGCCAGGGATGATGTGCTTCAGTGCAGGGGGATGGACTACAGGACCTCTTGAGGTCCCTTCCAGCTCTACAGTCCTATGATTACAGAATACAAAGTCCTTCTAAATGTCAACGGAAATTGTGCTGTAAGTCATTTAGATTCTTGAAAATCCCACCCTTTAGGACCCAAACACTCATTGAAATCACTAGAAGTTTTGCAATTGACTTCATGCGCAGCACGCTGAATCTTTAAATCCTTGGTCTATGGAGTCTGGATTATTCCAGTGCTAAGTGTTAATGCAAATACAGTTGGTATCAAGAGCTCTGGATCACCAATATCAAGATAGTGAGAATGGATGATTCCCTGAGGCTTCTCAGCAGTAATAATCTGATAAGGTTTTGATTTGGATTAAAAGGTCCCAGCTGTTTTACCTTATCACTAAAAAATAATCTCACTGGATAAGAAATATTACAACAGAATATTTTTTACTACTCATTCTCAGGCTGATGTTTACAGTTCCTATCAGCCAAGTTCTAATTTCCATTTAGCAATTGCTGGATTTAAAAAAAAAAAAAGATTTGTTTAAAAAAAACACTCAGGAAAAATAAAGAAAAAAATAGAAGACTTGTTGGACTCTTTTTATGCTTATCTTTGAAATTAACTATAACGGTGCTTTCATATTAATAATAAGATAATTAGTAAAAGACTAAAGCAATTAGAGATGGTCTCTTTGTCTTTATCAAGCATGACTGCCAAGTGAGACTATTTAGAATGATTCAGATTACATTCTGTAGTGCAGAAAGTATCATTTTGAAAAGCCTAAATATGCATCTCTTCCTGACAGAAATGAAAACTTTGAATCATGCTTTTTTCCCCAACAAAGAAAAGCTCTTCAGAGACAGAAAAGTAAATACTAAGTAAATACTAACAAAGCAATTATCCCCTCTAAAAGCATTTTTCTGCCTTAGGAGTCTCGCTGTTCTCTGTAGGTTTCCTCTCCTCTCAGGCTTCCTCTGCTCCAGTAATGTGGTCTCTCCAATGTACTTCTGTACACCTGGTCTGATTATCCAAGACTCAGGCACCCTCTTTCACTCCAGCTGAGATCACTTCTCTCAGATTCCAGGCCTCACCTCTTTCTGCTCTAGGATTTCTCACTCTTCTCCATCTGTTTCACACTAAATGGATTTCTTACAGGTCTCATGTCCACTTTTCCCAACAGCCATATTACTGCCTAGGATTGTGAACGGTTTTTTCACCTTCCCCTCTAGCAGTCCACTAGTCACATAAATCTGATATTAATTGGAATTTATGAGGTCTGCCAGAGGTATGCCTTGAATTATTAATAACTAATGATTCCTTCTGGCTTTCCAAAAACAAACCAACCAAAAAAAGTGATAAAATCTATCCCCCTCTGTTTTTTTCCAAAATAGGATCAACCTATAAAGACAGTAAGAAAATGCTTCACATCACATGAGAAACTTTGCCTAAGGACCCACAATCAGCCAAGATTGGATCTTCCCATCCCTAAGAATAGAAACTAAAATGGCCGAGTACTAGTATTGCTAATCACTTAGGCAAGGATCTCTTGTAATATGCATATGGATAAATACTTTTTCTCAATTCCAACCTAGCTAAAAAGGACTTCAAGTTACCAATCAAGTGTCACACCCTGCTTTGCTATGTAAATTGCCCATTGCACAAGTAGTATCTAGAAAAGAGATGGGTGGGGAAGCTGCAAGTTAAACAAACTTGAAATGTGGCTGGAAGATGGAAGGTCAAATTGGGCAAACTGTTACCCCCAAAAATCTAAGTCACATGTTTTTACCCCAAATTATGAACTATATATTGTATTCCTTGTAAATCAAATATATCATGAATTGTCTTGGTCACGTCAAATCAGAATCTGTACATTTGCCTTGTGAATCAGATCTACATCTTTCTATACGTGGAAAATATGTCTGTTCTATTAGAGAGACAAGATGGGTGAGGTAATATCTTTTATTGGAAAACATTCTGTTGGTGAGAGAAACAAGCTTACAAAAGAACTCTGTATGAGCTTGAAAGTCCTAAATATTGTGAAATTTTTCTATATAATCAAAGAATGTATTATGTATGTCCTCCAAATGTAGAATATAAGGATTTTGTTGGTTTTCATTGTAACTAATTGTTGCACTCTAGAAATAATAGGAATTTTCTGGCAACAGCAACGAGAAATGTTAGAAGATATAAACCAAGGTATAATTTTAAGATATTAAGAGATATTGCTTAAAAAAGAGGGAGAATCCCAGTTGATAGTTGGGGCTAATACAAAAATACCATCCTTGAAATGAATCACACTCAAAAAGCCTCTGATAATAAAAGGATTGAAGTAATTTCTTACACACCATCACCGTCTACTGGATACCAATGGAAGCAGGCAAAGAAATTGAAACGGGAGTATATAAAAATGTCAAGTCACCCAGTGCTGAGGAGAATTGACTGAACCCAACACAAGAAGCTGCAGAATCTTAAGTGTGACTGACTTAGACCAGCTGTGTGAAAAGGACTCTTCCCCCCATCCCAGGGTTAAGCGTGGTGAGAATTCATTTAAAATATTGTATTTCCCCACCTCATCTTTAATATAAATAACTGTAGGTTATCTTGTTGAATCTACACTCCTATTGGGACCTCAAGTAACTACATTTTAGATTTTATTGCCTTTATAATTCCAAGCCTAAGAGAGATTGAAAAGAATTTTAAGCAATTGCTTTTAAACTTCTTCCTTTTGGACCAATCATACTCTTCCTTAAGCCTCATTCCTTAAAGACAAGTGCACCCTTGGAAGTGTAGCAAATGTTTTAGGTACTAAAGAATTCAGAATTGTTGATCATAAGTAAATGTGATAAAAAAATCTTGGCAATTTGCATTGTTCTTTGATATAACTACTGAGCTTCAACTCTAGTCTGTGATAATTGCTTGCAAGTCTATATTGTGTGTGTAGTACACACAACTGGTTGTGTCTGCACTTGAGTGGAGAACTATTGGTAATATATTAATGTGGTGGATTAATACACTGTTGGTTGGTAAAGAATAAGCAAATGTCCTGATTTCGGAAATGCTCTTCAAGTTGACCTGAAAAGAACCCAGCGTTAAACTGGTATGTTAACAATCCCTGGACTCAAGAAAGACGCGTTATTGTATGGGACTCTAGTATGTATTGGCAAATCAAGCTTGTTAGAGTTCAGCTTTAAAAACAGAACTGCCACCCTGGCAAATTCATAAATTGACCCTCTTTCATGCTTACAGGTCACGTGAAAATTGACTCAGAGTGTTTTTTAAATTCTTCAAAATATTCCAGTTGACACTAGCAGCCATGGAAGCCCGGTCTATGCCACACTATTTGATAAAACACTGAAGGTCCAATTTTCAGCAGTGGTCAACATTGGCCTAACACTGCACCCACTGAAAACTCCCCTTGACTTCACTGGAGGCAGAGGTAGGAAAATGAGACCCTAAATGATTATTTGCCAATTTTCACTTATGAATACACGGTGCTTTGCTGTTACTGCAAAGCATTTTTTTTCTATCCGCTTTGGTGCTTTATGAGGGCTCTTATTTTTGCTGCAGCTCTGTTCTATCCCTTAGCCTTATATATATTCAGTGTCTGCTTCCCTCTAAACGTTCTATTGTCTTTATTCTATAAAGATTTTCCCTACAATCTCACCACTAACATTCTATATTTTAAATATTAATTGTAATATAAATTGAGCTGTACTCACACCTGCACCTGAAAAGTAATCATTCCGAAGGGAACAAACAGGTGTTATCCACGGTTTATCCATTATTATTTGCTGAGTGACAACAGTATGCTCGGTGCTCTTTCAAAGAGCTCAGTTCCTGTCCCAAGGGGCTTACAATCTACTGCAAGCTACTTAAAAATGAGAATAAAACCACAATAACTAACCACATTTTAGCTTTGATTTTGTAAAAAAAAAAAAAAAAAAAAAATAGCTTTCAGTACTAAGTCAAACCCTGACTAACAGGCCTTCATGCACAAGTGTTTTATTTTATTTATTTGCTAAAGACAAATTATATTAACAGCAAGTCCCTATATCCTGAGATCCCTAAGGTCATAACTCCCACTTTGACAGCGTAGGCCCTTATTCATGCTCTAGCGGGGATCAGAAGCCTTCTACACCTCTGTACCCTCCCTCCGGCAAGAGCACCAAATTCTATCCTCTGAATGTACACAAGTCAATGAACACTCCACATATAATTTGGCTCATTAACAAGGTAATATATGGGGCCAACTTCTGCTCACAGTGTATACTTGGAGTAACTTCATTTGAGCATCCAAATTCTACCCTCATGGAACTCCCTCTGAAGTCACTGGAGTTACTCTGCATTTGAATCAGAGTAACAGAGTAGAATTAGGCCCACAATCTCCAAGATGTTGCTGACAGCCATTAAACATTTGACAATTTCAATATGAATACTGACGTTCACGGAGTAAGATTCATATTTCTATCTAATAGAACAACTATGTAACATCCTGTAGATAAGCACATTTACAATCGGGGAAAAAAAACAACATTTCAGTGACAGGTTTGGATATCACCACATGCTATGGGAGCTGAGAATAAGTAGTTTTTCCACCAGCACTTTAAGCTGCAATTTAGTTATAATTAAACATTTATGGAACAATCCTGTGGCTTCAAGCCAATAATCCTTGTCACCCAAATAGGGACTACATGCATGACTAGGGACTAGCTGTATGGCTAAAATTGAAGGGACTGGGCCCTTACATAGCATTCTTGATACTTTTGAGAGTAAGACATGGTTCCCATGATTTGTTGTTTATAAGCCTGCACACAAATGCTCCCAAATCACTCTCCAGTAGCACGTTTATCTTCCTTTACCTCTTCTGTGACTGTTTAGATCCTGGACTTGGCCACAAATCCAATGCAATTTTAGAAAATTTGAAAAATTATGGGTTATCCACTCATCACATTTCTACTTTTGCAATGCCATATTGATAAAAATAGGAGTTTATAGAGTCAAACAAATAGTAATATGGTATTTCAACTGGAACATGGTCCTGTGGGAAAGTACACAGTGTATACTACATTATTTTTTTATTTGAGAAACCTCACAGACCTGGACATTTTACATTCAAGTTTCATATAGGCACTGATTATTAGGTGATTTATGGTGTATATACTTTACATTTGTTTGAAATGCCTATGACATGTAGACATTTTTTGAATTTGTGATCATAAAGATTTTTTTGATGATAGAATTATGAGCTCCAGGCTGAAGTTTTTGAAATTTGGTGGTAGATTTACAATTCAAAGAAGTTACCTAAATTAACAGAAATGCCCTAAAAGAACAGCTGTCTGCCTGACTGATCCAAGAAAATGAACACTGAAAATAAACAGCTTCCCTGTAGAAGACTGTGATAAAGCTAATCACCCTTTGCATAATGGATTTATTTTCCCTTGTGCTTATGCACTTGGTGAACCTAAGTTATAAATATTTAAATATTACAGACATCGGAGGCATAAATTAAAAAAAAAGAAAAAAAAAGAAAAGGATGTCAGTAATCTGACAATAGCAAATCCAGATGTCTTAAATGAATCACAAGACTCAATGATCACATGTGAGTCCAAAACAATGATTATGGTATAGGGATATAACCCATTTTCAACCATACTTTAATAAGGCTTTTCTGGTTAAATACCAATGTTCCTCCTAACTTAAGAGGGCATAGCCTTTGGATAAATGCCAGAGTTTTATTAGAATTCTTGTACCATTATCGGAGATGCAAGCACAAGAGAAAGATACGTAGTTTAAAATTATTGGGGCAAATCCTCAGCTGGTGTGAATGGTCATAGCTCCATTGAAGTTGCGTCAATTGAGCTATTTATAGGAGGATCTACCTCATTAATATTCTTCTAAAATTTTTTGTTTTGTTTTACAAATTCTCTATTTCAGAAAAATGTCACCACAGCATATACATTCTATATGGAAAATGAATAGGCATTACAAATTCACTGCTAGTATACTCATTACATCAATGAGTTAAGGCCAAAAGTTTCAGAAGCATCTACTAATTTCCAGTGGCTTCAGTTTTGGGTGCCTAGCTTCAGAGACTGCGGGTCTGTCTACACTGCAATTAAAAACCAGCAGCTGGCCCGTGCCTGCTGACTTGGGCTCATGGAGCTTGGGCTAAGGGGCTGTCTAATTGTGGTGTAGACTTTTGGACTTGGGCTTCAGCTCGAAGTCTGGGATCCTCCCACCTTGCAGGGAATGTCTATTAAACAGCCCCTTAGCTCAAGCCCTGCAACCCTGAGTCTCCTGGCACAGACCAGTGTCTAATTGCAGTGTAGACATACCCTTGGAGGCTGATTTTCACACGCATTAAGTCTCTGCAGCCACAGTAGGTTTAAGGCATAGACACTCTAGGCTCATGACTAGGGTCCAAGTTCCTGGAGTTACAAGGTATCAGAATATCAGCTTTCATTTTTAAAAATAAAAAATTTCTAGTAGTCATGGATACTTACAAAAGCTTGAAAACATTAACCAAGTATAAAGAATGCCTATTTGTGTCTACAGGAAGCCTGAAAAAAGTAGAGTGAAATGCCTTAACTCTGACACTCTGGCAGGGTGGGACTGCAGCATGAGGGTGAAACTATTGTGGGGAAGGGGGGATCGAAGCGCCCATGTGGAGCATGCTTGGGACCCCAATTAGTTTAATTCAGCCTTATCCACAGCTGAAAGTGCTTAGCACTTCTAGTAACCAAATACCTGGTGTCTCATGTTGGGCACCCAAAATTAGAGGTCAATTCTGCAAATTTAGGCTTAAGCTTGTAGTATACAGATACTGGTACTAAAATCATCCTTTCATTAGGGTATTATATTGTGGCTCCAGCAAGCATTGTGTCTTTCTGGGGCACACGCTTCCTGTTTCCACATTGCTCCCCATTCAAAAGCATGCCTTAAGGACATGGTCTTACTCCCGTTAAGGCCTTTCATTTGACTTTAATGAGAGTTAGATGGTACAGTCAGCCCCCAAACTGTTTTTTGTTTAAAACAAACAAACATACATGATTTTGATGTGAAATCGAGGGAAGATTAAGCACTGTTTGTAAAACGGGATTCACTGTATCCTTTTAATTCGTATTGAAATGTTTATACAAAGTTAGCTAGTCAGTCATGCCTTCTCTCAGTTGCTTTGTCCTCAGTTTGTTCCAACACCACACTATTATGCTTCCTTTTGAAAGGTGAGCTTTGTACAAGCACCGATATGGCCATCTCAAGCACTGTAAGTATGATCACAGGTATTTCTCAATAATGGAACACTTCAACTAAAAACTGCATCAGTGTTGCCACCAAAATTGTTTCATATGTATTTTAAAATAAAAATAAATCTCAAAATCCATTAATAAATAAGTGCAAAAGAAAGAAAATGTAAATGGCTCGTTAATTGTGTTTATCTCAGTGTGAGGCCATGTCAAAAAGCCTGCAGCAAATGTATTTTGTTAGAAGCACCACTTGCACAGCAGGCATTAAACATTAGAAAAGAAGCTTGTCATTACTGGGATAAGACGGAAAAGGCTACTAACATTTTACTAAATCATTAATATTATATCTAAAATATTTGAAACGCTGAATTAAAAATCCATTTACACAGTATTTCTCTACTAGACTCCTCAAACTTAATCTTACACAGTTTAGGGTGCCGGGGGGGATGGGGGGGGAGACGGACCCACAGGAGGACCCTGTGACATTCTATGCTTTGTATTCTTGATTAGTTCTAATTTTTTTCCCCAGCAGGTTTGTGCATCTTGGTTGAACTATCTAAAGCCAGATTTGGTGAGGTTTAAAAAAAAAAAAAAAAAAAAAGCTACCCCCAGATCTTACATGGTTAATAGGGCTCACTTGAAGGAAGTGAATCTCTCACTTAAATCCCTTTCAGTAGCCTAGCTAAAGACTTAAATTTTATACAGTCAAAAAGATCTTTGGTTTCCCATTCACCCACCCACGCAGGGAGAAATGAAAGTAAAACAATCTAAATTAAATGAAATTTTCACTATCACTGCTCAGAATTCTCTGCAATAAGTTTGCCATTTGCTTTGTGTCCTTTTCAGTTTTGGAGTCTAGCTTTTTGCTTACCCTTTTGAAGTTGATCCTGAGATGACAGGTGAATTACTGGGGGGATGGGGGGAAGTGACATAAGTGAACCCCAAAATGTGAGAGAAATATGAAATGGTGAGTTGAAAGCAGCTTAGTATCAAAACATTAAGCTGCTGGAGATCAAATATGCTCTTCAGCCTGTCTAGGGAAGAGGTACTGTGACAGCACAGTCCCATAGTCCAGTAGTCCAAATTCTATACCAATAAGCTGCTTTGGGATTCTAGAGACCCTTTTTCCTACCAGAGAAAGTTCATTTACATTACACAGGTACCCTTGAGAGCAATGGAATGCTCTTTTCCCCAAACTTAGGCCTTTTAAAATGACTGAAAATGGTGTTGGGGCTGTTTTTAAAGACATCAATAATTGAGCAAATTCATTCTACATGTCAATCATCCATGTATAGTTTTGAAACCTTTTTGGGAGATGCAATGGGTTACCTAAACTTAAGCCACAAATGTATCCTGTAAATTTGAATTCTCTATATATAGCTAAGAAAACAGTGCTTGGAAAAGAGCTTGCTATAGTCCACTCACTCTACTCCAAAGAGAAGGCAGTGGTAGTAGGATTTAGATATTTTAATATATGCACCAATGGTGTCCTACTTAAATATACAAATTACCCCTTAATGTGCAATCTAATGCTGTCTACACTTAAACCGCTACAGCAGCGCAGCTTGTAGCTACCCTACAGCAATGGGAGAACCCTACCCATTGGTGTAGTTAATCCCCCTCCTGAGAGGCTGTAGCTACAGCAACGGAAAAGTTGTTCCATCGGCCTAGCACCGTCTACACCGGGGTTTAGCTTGGCTTAACAACATCACTCCAGGGCGTGGATTTTTCACACCCTTGAGTGACACAGCTGAACAGACTTAACTTTTTCGTGTAGGTCTGGCCTAATTCAGCCCAGTATTTCAGAAACTGTGACTAGTTTAAAAAAAATTATAGCATTAACCTGACATGTTTAGGTCACTCTCTGAAAAATAAAAGGCTGCTTTCTATCAAAAACCTCAAGGTTTTTTGTAAACACTTAACCCTTGAAAATTCCCAATGCGTATATCATGTGAATGGAAGGATGTTGTTCAGTGTGTACATGCTATCAAAGAGGGGCTGCATGTTCACTTCTGAGGAAATACACAAAATGTACAAGAAAGTACATCAGCAGAGTAATTGAGATTTTCAAGACATATATTAAATTCAGGTGTTCACGACTGCAATGGGCTCTTGGCTTTGCCTCCATTTTTGCTGGTACAATAAAGAACCTGGGGACTAGAACCTGGGTCTGCGGACCCTGGGGCAACTGATTTTCCCACAGTGCCCTGGAAGGCCCTGCAGAGCCATAATAAAGGAGAACTATGGAGAGTAGTTGCCGCAGGAAGTACCACCAATGACATCCAGAGTGACAGTACCCTGCAGCCTTCTGACTGGACAAGTGCCCCTACTTAATCCCAAAAGTTGCCCCAGGAAGTTATCTGGGCAAGCATACAGACCTTGGCCTGCTATTTGCCAGACTTTGCCTCATCTCCAGATTTTTGGTCTCTTGACTCCAGCCTGACTTTGACCCTGACTCCTGCCTCATGATGCTAACCCAATACTGCCTTTGATCTCCGATCTGTGACCCTGGACTGACTGATCCTGACTCGTTTATGGAACCTGGTCTCGCGATTACGTTAACTCTAGCCCGGCAACTCTCATCCCTGGTGGGAAGACCTCAGCCCAGCTGCAACCACTAGGCAAGACTGCCTGTGCTCTGGTCCCTTCTAGCACAACTGCTAAGATTCAGTCATCCAATTGCTTGATTTTGGGGCACAACTAGGGAGTTAGAAGTACAAGCCTGCATTATTAAAAATAGCCAACAATATGGCAGGCACAGTTTTGCAACCATAACATTCTGCCTGCAATAATACCAATTTATTAGTATGTATATTGCAGTAGTGAACACAGTGCACTAGGTAGTTTTGAATACATCAGAAGAGAAAATCTGTCCCAGACATAACACAAGGGAGAGCCACGCAAATGAGTGGAGGGGGAAAACAGGATGAGCTGACGAGTTGCAAATAGGATTACATGTCAAATTAGTTTCATGCAAGTGTCTTTGCAAGGTATGTTCCCTAATATACTGATAACTCTCCTCTCCAAACCACAAAAATCCCCTTCTAGGGGAAAATGTCCCCCATTGCTTAACCCCCCCTTCTCCTCTATAAAAAGGAATCTATCCTGCTGCACTAAATCACTAACTGAAATGGGTGTCATTTAGCTATGAGAGGTCAAGTTAACACCTAGCTAAATATCAGGGCCATAAGTTATACCTTTTGTGCCTCCATATGATTTCCCTGAAAGAGAGAGGCCACCCTTTAAAATTTGGTCTGTTATGCTTCAATTATGGTAAAAATAACTTCTCTTTGATAGAAAGATTAAACATCCCATTTCAGCAAAAATTAAATGCATATTCTTTTGCAAAGTATTGCCTTGGCACCAGGTCTTGGACAGGAGAATAGGATTTACAGGACAGGAATTTAAAATCCAATAAAGACAACTATTCTGAACCCTGAAGGCTTCACATCTTTAATTTGGGGCCTTTGCTTCACAAAGAGCATCATCGTACAGCTCAGTTTCAGAAGCTGATACACAGAAATTTATTATTACAATCACCTAGCTCCAGAATTACTCCATAAATGTTTGGATACTTCACCTGACACTAAAAAACAACAGTTAAAAAAGTACCATGTACCTTTTACGGAGAGTTCAAGGACCGAGTTAAAAAGTGTGAATGACTGCAAGACCTCCAGGACTGGCTTATAATATGCTGCTTTCACAATTGATTAGGGATATTAAGACCTTGTCTTATGGGGTTGATGGTATAGAAAAAACAAGCCAGAATGCAATAAGCGTGGCTAGAGACACCTCAGGGCAGAGTGAAATCAGGTATGAACATACAGGGCAAAATCCTGGTCCTGCTGAAGTCAATGGAAAAAAACTCTCATTGTTTCACTGGCTAGGGTTTCACCCATATTTCTTAACTGACTGGCTCTAATTTTACTGGCCTACAGTACCACATGCTGCAGCTCATTGTCCCTCTTATATTCACCTCCTAATCTTATCTCTTTGCCTTCTCTCATGTAGAACTTAAAATCCTAATGCCCAAGGTCCTGCCTATCTGGGAGATCACCTTTCTCCCCAAATGGTTACAGTAAAATTGCAACAAGATGCTGCACCAACCTGGAAGCCACCTCAGTTTAAAAAGGAGGAGGCTGCTGGCAAGACATTATCCAAGATATACTTTCATATTGGAATTCTATCCCTGCCCCACCTTCATTCCAAAACAACCCAAGTTTGTGGATGTTTAGGCCACGCGATAATTCCCACCTATATTTTCTAGGAATTTGGGAAATGATGAGAGTTGGGAATTGGCTGGATTTGTTGAGGAGAGTGGGTAAGGATATTACTGGATTGGTAGCTTATTTGAGGTTGAATTAGTCTTTTTAAATGCTTGAATGAGATATTTTAAATTTAATTTGTAACTACCTATAGCTTTGGAAAGGCACATCTGTATATAAATCCAGCAAAATATGTAGGCAAGACAGAAAAATTCCAAAATTATTTGGGCAGTGAAGGTAATTTTTCCTCTGCTTAGCTGCTGCTCTGGGCTAAGTAACCCATTGATTCTCCATTCCCTTGTTCCTCACCTTCTGCATTCCAAACATCCATCCAGCTGTGGGGAGAACATCTGAGGAACTTTTAGGTTCCAATGATGCCACTCTCATTTTATTAAAAAGGAAGTCATTAAAAAAAGATTTTCCTGTCACACAAATCAGTCTGGCTCTGAGAATGGCTGTTGCTCACAGAAGGGGGGCTATTTTCCCTTCTTTACATAAATATCTGTAAGCTTTCACTAGCATAAACTCTTCAAGTAGTTTAGCTGTTCAGACTTCCTAAGCAAATTTATCAATTTTATGGGAAGGATCCCAAATGTTGAAATAGTGAGCTTCATAAGGTTGACAGATTAAGCCAAGAACAAATAAAACTAGTACATTATTTCAGCAGGGATGCAATCAATGTTCTGTGAAATGAGGTGGTCTCTTTACTCTGAATTGGTTCAGAAGATGGGGAAACATGCAGAGATTCTTTGCAGCATGGTCATGGCCCCGTTAACACCAAATTTTAGACATACATAAATAAATCCCAATAAGACTGAGGCTTTGCTACAGTTGAATTTTCTCATTCTTATTTTCTTGAGGGTGTGTGTGTTTTGTCTGATATAATACTATTTTACCTGTCCAGCAAATTGTAACAATCTGATGTTTGTTAACATTCTCACTAAAAGATTGGTAGATTGCAACATGAAACACTTTCACGCAAAAGTTGTAGACATTTCTATTAAGCAGGTAAATTGTTTGTATCCTTATTTCAACATGATTTCCATTATGAAAAACTCAATACCCACAAAAAAGGTATTTGAAATACCAGCGTTTGTTTCTACTTAGAATAGGAGATACCTATTGATACATAGTGGTATGAGATAACTGAGGTGATTGCTAGTGGGTAATTACTGATATTTTAAGAGTGATAGTAGTAGACCAAATCTTAAGGAAAACCAATGAACATGAGATTAAATGTCAACCATGACTGAGATTCAGCCATTATTTGCTCCATTGTCACTGTAACGCAAGGGGACACAGGAAGTAGGACTCCATAAAGGAATGGCTAAAGGTACTATCTTGCAGTTTGTCTGCCGGATTCTTTGCAACGGGGTGGAAATGCATTAAAATGAAATAAGGGATATCCCTCTTTCCCATTAATGATCAGGTACAAAGGGGAATATTACTACAGGTATTAGGTCTTCAACTTCAAGCATTTCATTATACTAATCGGCCTTCCCCCTTCATTTTTATTCATGAGTAGCTCAGGGTAGGGGTTTTTTGAAATCACATCTGCCAGACTCTGAAGTTCTGACCTACTTTGCTGTACTGAGAACCACAGTATTCCTTCTGTAGGGCATTCCTATAAAAAAAATCATGCATTTTTACCAGAAACAATTTAAAGGGTTTTTTGAGTTAATAATGAGATTCTTTTAGGTGAAAGGAAATATTCTTTTGGGGGTGAGGTGAAAATACAGAGATGGATGGATGTTTCAAAAATCTCAACTTTGAAAAAATATCCTGGAGAAAGAATATGAAAGCTAGTATAAATCATAATATATCATAATGCTCCCAAATATTTATTTGCCTAAAACAGGTAGATATATCTAAAATTAGACAGATGCATTGACATTTTTCTTGACAGATTCATAACCCTCTGGTTCCCAAACTTTAATGTTCAATAACATTTCATTAGTATACTCCAGTGTATTTATTACTATGCATTATTAATACAGATATGTGCCTATGAGATGTACAGTTTGTAATTATTTTTCCTTTCAAAACATAATAGCTTCACACTGGAGTTGTTGCAGCTACGATATTTCATCTCTGAATGCTCCTTCAAACATTCTGGGGCAGTGACAGAAATGTGTATTTGAACAGAAAAGCTGTCAAGAAGGTACTGTGGTGCTATTCATCACATTTTTAATCCTGACCATACTGAGATGCTAGTGAAGCTGGCTGTCCAGGACACTAAACAAAGATGGAAATTATGTCTTCTGTTCTTACATATCAAACCTGCAAAGTTAGACTGAATTCAATAGGCCTGTATTACACTCTATTAATTTCCCATTAGTTCTCAGCTATGCAGAATCCAGCCACACTGTCACTATGATTTAGACATGCAACCTTGATTCCAGCACCCAAAAAAATGGAGCCTGTCACTTCTCATAATTTTACAGGAGATTCTACAAATGTAAATCCTTTTTCATCCTGTCATCCTTTTATGTTTTTAATGAGTTTGCTCACAAACAGCGCAGAATCTTAATTTTACTTTTGGAAATATTAACAGATATTATAACTCTAAGCGTATCAAGTAGCAGCCTTATTAAAGTGTAATTTATACATTTATGCCTAGGTTTTACAAATACCAATGATATTTGGAATGTTTTTTAATAACATTTTATTTAAAGAAAAATGCTGCAGCTGAAAACTGAACTAAAGATTCTAAAACAAAGTTTAGACATCCGGAACACATTACATAGCATAGCATGCTCCTTTACCAGTTAAAATCTAATATTTGTAAAAATAAATTGCAGACCCTTGACAGGCAAATTACGCGTGGATTACCATTTGTAAAAATTTCATCACAGAAAATAGTTTAACTGTTATGGATATGAGCCAAGATCAGCCTGACAAGTACTTTACACGAAAGATTAGCATATTCTCTTACAGAGGTTTATGCTCAATTTAGATGCATCGACTTTTTGCCACCATTGCTGACCTTTATGTCTAATCAAAGTTCCTTTGAATCCAAATCCCCAACCTTTTATCTCTCCTGACAGCTTTTAATTTGAAGGCCTGTAATAAAGTCTATTAAAATTCAAAATGTATCAGTATTTAAAGTGGGGCTGAGTTTGCTGGACTTTTAGATGTGAAACTTCAAATGAACTGAGCACAGAGATTCCAAATGTTTCCATTTTAAGCAGCATACTTAACAGGTCTGAAAAACCTGTTTATAAAGATTGGAGGAATCAGATTCGAATTTTGATCATAATACACGAATAGCTGTGGTAACAGTAACATACGAATATTTGTAAATAGCACTGTGTACACACACATTTCATAAATTAACATTAGTGTGCTTTGTCATAGTGCAGTGTTTAGCAGATTCTGCCTTACCTTAATCTATGCCATCCCAACGACTTCACCAAAGGGGTGGCTTGATTTCAACAGTGTGGCTTGGGTGTAAATGAAACAATGTTTCCCTCTGGGTCACCTGAAGCATTTAATACTCAAGAATATAAACCTATCTTTTCCAACTGTTATCTGTCCTATATTTGATAATACACAGCATTTTAAATTATTGTAAGAGTAATCAGTTAACCTGTGGAGAAATAAATATATAAATAAAAGAGATGGCTGAAGTAGTTACAAGATTCAAAGTTTCTCTCTGCTCAGGTGGTCTGCTTCCTCAATTTGAATGTGTGTTACATCTCTCTGTAACATATTGACACCAAATTTTATAACTGCTTATGTGATACAGCTGTATAGTTTTACCATATACCATGCTGGGAAGAGGGCAAAAAAGAATACAAGGGTAAAACAGGGTTTAACGACTAGAACTGAGATAAACTAAAAATAAGTATTATGTCTATAATGAAAACCCACATGTAACTGAAAAGTCAGACATGCAAGTTAGAGTAGGCTTCCAGCAAATCTCACCTGTGCCATTGTCATTCACATAAAACAAATTATTTGTATAGAAATACTGGACGACTTAGTATATCTGGGATGAGTTGTTCCGGCATATTTTATCTAATGTAAATCTCTCAACATCAAGCTCATGTTTTACCATCAAAATATTAATTATGGTGAAGTCAAGTAAACCTCTATTCATGATTGTTTTCAAGTTCCTGTTTCCTGTCTTAGCACAAGCTATACATATAATGCAGTAGAACACCTTGTTGTAACCCACGTGTACCTTTTGGAGCCTCCTTTATATATCCGCAGTATTTGAACATCATGAAAAATGACTAGTGATGTTATTTCTCTTTCCAAAAAATGTGTATATTGTGCCTTTAACATGATCATACCTATTTCAGAATATAGGAAAGGAGAACAATGTGTTATAAATTTCCACTGATTTAGCAGCCATCTTCCCTATGAATTTTTAAAATTCCAGTTAGAATTTTGCAACAACGGCTTTCATTTTGAAGAGGACAGCAGCAGTATTTTAACAGGAGAATACAGAAGATTGACCCAACCTATAAAATGTAATTCTGTGGTTGGAATCCAAAATTTCCTAGGATGAAGGGTATTTCGAAAAGCATTGTGGATTGGGCCCATGAGGAGGACAATATTCTCTCTGCATATTTAGTTTCTTGAGCTATGTATCTTTTGGCACGGGTCCTGCAATAAGATACATGCAGGTGCCAGGTGCACTCCGACTGAAGGCGATGTCAGTCCATGTGGACTCAGGGGTCTGTCTACATAGATCTCATTGCAGGATCAAGGTTTAAATTCCTTTTAATGTAACTGGCAACTTCTCTTTATTTATGACCTTGTAGATAATTAAAAGAAAAACAAACAAGTAAAAAACTAAGTTGGCTAGCTTTTAGGATTTCAGACATTCCAGTGCTGTAAATATACTAAAACAATTTAAAACTAAGAATTCATGTTACAGTAGTTTAATATTAATACTGCATTCTTTGTGACACCAGAACTCAAGTGTTCAAATTTTGGCTTCTTTGATAATAATGTTGTTTAATCCACTGCAGCTACCTTTAACTCTGGAGGTACTGAAGAATCATGAAAGGCAGAACTTTTCTCTCTCTTATTTCCAGTTTGAGTGAATGCTGCACTGCCACTGACTGATAGAAAAAGTTCTTGATGGGCAGCACAGAAGAACAACTTTTGAAATTTAAAATCTGAGCCACAAGTGTATCTGCTGCATCAGAGAACACACCAGATATTTGCAAAATAGCATAAATGGATACTCAACAGAAGATGGCGGTACTTGTTTCTTATTATCTAAATCACTAGGAGGTTGCAGCTGCAAGCCTTGCTGTGCTCTAGCAGGAGGCATTTGTCTCTTTTATTTGTTCCCAATTGTTCATTTTGCGCAAACACCACACTGTGTGGTGTTGATAGCTAAAATAAGCATAATTTCTTCCATTGCTTGAGCGGTTTTCCAAATTTTGCTAGAATCTTCCAGAAGAGTGCTTCTGGGCAGATGTTCATCATTTTCTGATGGCATTTTCTGGCACTGCAGTGGAGCATGTGTTGCAACTGTATTCAATGTCACCTCAAGTTCAGAACCCGCCAAGCTGCTTTCTCCAAAAGCAGCTGTCATACCACCCACTGAATATAAATTTACAGATAAAAATGTATATATACACACACACACACGGCAAGTGGCTGTGTTTTTAATCTAGTTTCAATTATTTTATCTCCAACATCGCATACATGCATACAATCTGCCATAACTCAGTGGGAAAGCTGACCACAGCAAGTACCTGTTTATTGACCATTGCCTCTTCAACTAATAATATGCAAGCAGAATTTCCCTGATAAATTCCGATCTGCTGTGGAGAATGTTCTAATCTAGACATTTGTACCTACTTATTAAAAATAAAACTGCAGCTCACCTTTTCTTATAATCCTTATTTTCTCCTGTTCACTTTCTAAATCATTCAATTTTTCTCCTAAAAATTGCTGTATTTGGTTTTACAAAGCAGATTTTTGTGTGAGAAAGTTTGAGCTGAATCTGTTCAGCCCTTTTTGAATGAGATGAGTAGCTTTTCCCATTTTACAATAAAATCCATAAGACTGTTTTACCTACAAATAACTCAGAAATGTCTGACCTTTAAACTGTATAGCGGTTACCAGCTCAATGAGGAACAGTCACTTAGTGAGCTCGATTATATTTCCATCAAAATAATGAAGGTAGAAGCGATACAATTGCTTTTGAGTAGCGTGTTGCTGTGTTATAGGGTATATATGCTATATACTGTGGTTGTGCAGAATTTCATAGGTTCAGCTAGGTTTTTCTACATCTCTACAGAGGTATGTGATTTAGAATTGTAACGATGCAGAAAAATCACTCCTCTCCAAAGTTCTGGAGGTAAGCTTTGTGAGTACCTAGCAGAATGCTACAGTTTATAGAGTTGAATAAAACAACAATAGAAAAGCTAAGGATCTATAATCCATAATTTGTATTTTGGTTACCTGTTAGCCTATAGGACATGAATTATTGGGGTTATTTACAGACAGGTATACCAAACTAGCACTTTACATGATAGCCAGATGATGGGGAAAAAAAGTTGACGAGAAAAGTTGGAGCTCTTGGTCACTTTTAAGGATATATCATCACTCTGCAATGTTTTCCCGACAATGCAGGTAAGTTAATATTGCTAAGAGAACAACTGCTGAATCTCCTTATTTCAATTTTAAATATGCTCCTTTAATAATGTGTTGATGTAGATAAGCATGCAAACATAAAAACACGGGGCCTAATTTTCTAAGTGACCTGATGCAATTGCACATCTAATTTGCACACACAATTATTGTGGCTTTGCAAGCAAATTTCAGAATGGCATACTCAAATGGGACATAAAGAAAAATGACAGCAGTTTGAAGCTGTATTGGGCTTGTAATCCTAGAATATGTCCTAGGGGAATAGATAGGTGGGTAGAGTGCATGTGAGGCAGTGAAAATAAAATTTTTCACATGGGTATCAGCATCACAAGTGTGATTTAAACTGTGAATTAGCATTAATATTAAGGGTGTTAAATCAAATTTTCTGTTATATAATTCCTCAATTATTAGTATTCTTGAGCAATACTGAATGCTTGATCTCACAGTTAAAAATCCTTTAACACAAGATTTTTGCACTTAATCCCTCACTTCCTGCCAATAAAAAAAGGGGGGGGGGCGGAAATCAAGAGCCCCTCAAGCTTGTGCAATTTACAAGCTCTCTGGGCTTCATTAGTACAGCTTGTAAATTCATCTCTCTGGAAAACAATTTGGCCTTTTAAAATATCCAGATTCATCAACTGGGGTTAGGGAATCCTGTAATCAAATAGCTACTCAGTTCACATATAAAGGTGAGAAATGCACCCATCTTTAAAAGAGTGATCCTGCAAGATGTGGAGTGCTTCCTGGGAAAGGTGTTTGATACCCTGAACAACTAGCAACTTCCCTGTGAGTTGGGTGTGTGGAGCACCTCCAAAGTGCTCTGCATCTCAAAGGATCAAGCTTTAAACATGCAGCTCAGAGTTTAATTAAATTTTGCACTTTGCATGTTCAGTAATGTATTTTCAAACATTTATAACTTTATTTAAAAGCCAATTTATTTTTCAAAACTTAGAAAGCATATAATTGCTCATTAAGACATCATTAAAGACAGAGATTCAGATTGCAACATTCAGCCATTTTTGATCCTTTTGAAGAGAAAAAGAATCCTGACTTTTTTAAAAAAGACAATAGGAAAAGTGTATTTTTTCTACCCTCTACCAAAGCTAAGAACAAATTTTGCTGAAACTCCAGAAAAAAAAACAATTTTGGAAATAAACTTGAGAATAGAAAATTTCAGCTCCGAGAGCATGTTTTAGAAAACAATGAATCTGAGAACAAGCTATAGAATGTAACCAAATTCCAATCTGAATGATAGCAGTTATGCTCGACATGAGTTGCTATAACATACATACTATCACCTATTAAGGTTGTCTGATATGTCCATTGTAAGACGCTGTTTTCAGTTGCTTATAAATTTGCCAAATTTTAACATTTGGGCTGTCATTTTATATGCTGACTGTCTGCATCAGGCAGACTTTTACTGGAAAATTTCAGCTACCACTATTGTGTCATTTCCAAGAATGAGGGTAGGGAAAAAATATGTTAACATTTGAATTTTGGCAGGGGCGACTGTTCCATCAGGACTGTGCCTTTTGCATGCCCCTGAAAGTCTGCCCAGCTTTGTCCAAGTTATAAGCTTTTGCAAACTTGCAGTTCACACATGATCAGCAGAGACTTCTCAGATTTTAGCTGCCAAAATCTCTGAGGAGTCCATCCTCAATAAGCATGCTTGAGCCTCTCATGACTACTAATGCGGACTGTGTATGCACTATCAACTCAAAAAGCTATGTTACAAGATTGAAAAGTCAAGCACTCAGAAGTTAGGAAATGCCAGAATTAAAGTTCCTTGTGCTTCCTTAATTCATCCCCATTATGACACACTCTTTAATTACATGATCACACACAGGATCCCTGTCTCATTCAGTGCATAGAAAGACACTACTACTTAATAAGCAGCTATTCAATATTTTGTTTTCTTCTCACTATTTAGTGTGGGGCCCCATGCCTCAGTTTCCACATATAATTCAAACCCTGCTCTGAAAACAGAACTCTTAATTTGCTCATGGGCTTTTCTATGGTGCTTATCGCTATAGTATCCAAGTGTTTCACAGACATAAATGACTTTATTTTCACAGCACTCCTGTGACATGAAGTAGTATTATCCCCATTTTACAGATGGGGAACTGAATTACAGAGAGATCAACAGTATCCATTTATTTTGGGTGCCCAATCTGAGACACCCGAGACCTGATTTTTCAGAGTACTTAGCACTTTATCTATTCAAGCACAGCTGTCACTGATTTCACTTTTCAATGTGAGTGCTTAGCAGTTCTGCAAATCAGACACCAGGGTATGAAGTTAGGCACGCAAATAATGCCAAACCCACCAGTAGTGATCAGCTGCGAAAAGTCTGGTTTAAGTGACTTGCCTAACTTCACACAGGATCTCTGTTGCAGAGGTACAAATATAGATTCCAATTTTCCAGGGAAGAATTCAACCGCATTACCCCGAGACATGCCCCCCTCCCTTTTCTATCCCTGCAATCCCCTGCCTCATCCACTATACACATTCCAACTTCTGCATCAAACTGATGAAGCAGGGGTCCTACAGTTAACAACTTACTTCATTACATAACTCTAATTCATCCCCAGAGCAGATTCATTCAATCAACCTTAATAGATGGCTGTACCAGTCCCACCTATAACATCTCCACGCACATATCCTGGGGCTAAGGTGAAGAGAGAGACTGCATACTGGATTGTTGCCACTGGTCCATCTAATTGGCATGGGATAGGGATAGTCTGAAGGATGTCAGATAATTCTGAAGGAACAATTTTATAACTTAGAGTAAGTGAATATGAAGATTCTGTAAGACATACTATCAGTTTAAAATAAGTTCATAATAAAGCTGTAAGAAGATTCTGAATATGCCACCTATCTCAGCAAAAATGATGCCAATGATAATTACCCATACTTTAGGGAGATATTATCATTTTAGCTAATTAAGTCAAAATGTCAATGAAGACAAAGGAAATTGAACTTTGTCTGTAAGATTTTCAGGATCTCTGGGGATAATTCTCAAAAACTGAAATGCAATATCCAATAAAATATACAGTATGGTGTGAAGGACAGAACTGCTAATACTCAAAGTAGATAGATAATTTTTTGTAAAAAGCTGGTTTATGAAAAAGAATATTAAAGATGCACATTTTCTGTTTGTAACCTAACTTCAGCTAAAAATCAATTAAAGTACAAAGCCGTAAAATATGTCTAATAGTTAAGCAGCAATAAAAACCACGTAATGAGCCCAGTGATACCTTCTAATGCCACTGCTCATGATTTACCTTATGAAAAAACCATAAAAACAAGGCCTTGATTCTCAGTAACAATATAGACCCATTGCACCACTCCACTGGCAGAAAGGAGCTGTAAAGTTAGCTTACCTAGTCAAATGGGCATTCACCAAAGTAGGAGGAAAACCCTGGGGGCAAGGAGCTGGTATTCACCACCCTCCTCCTGATCTCCCGGTACAGGTGGAGTGACAGGAAAGAGAGGGTATGGCTGGGAACCCTCTGGGTTACAGCAATTGTAGGCTGTTGGAACAGTTTTGTGACCAAAGGCAGCTGGTACAAGCTATAATAAATCCACATACTGCAGACTGTAGACAAACACTAGCAGAATTGTGCACATCCCTGGCACTAGAAACTGGTCTTCCAGATCCAATCCTTCCCCCCCAACAAAAAAAACCCACTGATCTCTACCACTTGGAGCTAAATAATCCATTCTTAGCTGGTACTAGCCATACGCCACAGAGCACGCCCACAGAGTGGTTTCCAGGAGCCACCAATCTTAGGGAACATTGCTGGTAGGAAATGGAGATAATGGTTTCCTGGTTAGTGGCACAGAGGCAATATCAAGGGGTGATTGCTTAAATGAGAAATGGCATGTTTTCTATGCTCACTCTAGTTTTACATACTAACAGATTTAGCAATGGAAGGTCTGTGTCTGACAGTCTTTTCAACAAAGAACCTGGAATAAAGCCCTTGGAATATGCTTGCAGGAGGCACAATGACTGTCCAGAAGATTGTTGAATTACTGATGATGGCTTGTCTTTTTTTTTGTCCTTCTTTCCCAGCATGCAACAAAAGTGATGAGGGTTTCTATACATTCAGTGAATTAAGCCCCATTTATCTGAAATGGAGATAGTCCAGGAAGAGAAAAGAATTTAAGCCTTTCATGAATGGCTAATGGCCCTGCCAACTCAGAAGAGTTGCTGCTCCTTGTCTGCAAGATTCTGTTCTGGAATGCGAGCCTCAAGCAATGTCTGGCTGTAAACTCTTCAGGACAGAAATCTAATTATTTTACCTACTTTTAAAGGGCCTAGCACACATTTGGCACTATCTAAGTAATGACAATGATGGTTCTGTGCATCCAAATACGTCAGTTGGTAGCCCCTGGTTCATAGGTTCTGGGGTCTTTCAAATGAAGTTATTTCCTGGACAGTTGAAAACTGGGATAAAGTTGATGTTTTAGATTTCTTCACTACATATTTCTTGAATCTCTCAATCAACAGCTGTGGTCATAACAGTTAAAAACCTGAATGAAAACCTGCTCAAGAGACTCAGTGTTCTTTTCTATGATACTGTGCATAATTTGAATTGAGGCTTCTCCTGGACGGATGGTGTCCCTGGGAAGGACACAAACTTATTCTATTTTTATATTTATACTATGCTCATCACCATGGTATTCTGGGACTGATAAAAATGTCAGCCTTCTCCTTTCCTACCAAACATGGGGCCGGATCAGTGGTGCAAATAAGCAGGTACGGTTAGGCACACCATATGATTAAAGATATTTATTGCCGGTACTCATTTTCAGAACCGCAGGGCTCTCTCAGGACCTGCAGCAGCGAAAGGAGCAGAACATGGGGACGTCGGGTGGGCTCACGCTGGCAGCTCCTCCAGTGTGGCTGTCCCACCCCCAGCCCTTCCACACAGCTGCATCTCCTGTCTTGGGTCTGTACAACCCTGCCTGCTGAAGAAGCTGCTGGCGTGGCCCCACATTCTGCTCCTTTTGCCCCTGCGGTTCCCGGGAGAGCCCTGCCTTTCAGAAATCGGTATCTGGCACAGCCGGACAGAGCCCTGCCTCTCCAGGTAACGTGGGATGGGGAGGGGACCAGGAGAGTGCGGCGGGGGGTCGGGCTGGGGAGAGGAAGAGTCATGTGGGGAGATCATGTGCCCCCCCTTCATGTCCCTCCCATGAGTCGCCTATGTGTACCGGTAAAAATTAAAATGTACTTGCACCACTGGGCCAGATTCTCTGTCCCCTCCTGCTCCCTTCACAGCACTCACTGAAGATGGAATGGAAACTGTCTGTATTTCCCCACTAAGGGATTCCTTCAGTGGCTGTAGATTCTGACTGGCTCCTTTGCCATCTTGTCCCTCCCGTGTTGCGGCTGGAGAAACGTCCAGAACACACAGCAGTCTAGCAATTCATGACTATCCGACTAGCTGCTCTAAACCACAGTTGCCAGTTTTCATGCGGTCAATAAGAACCCCGACTTTCACAATAAGCCAAAAAAATCAAGCTAATCCCATTTCAAAACAAGGCCAAAACAAGCCAATCCCTAAGAAACCCAACACTCTATGTTACTAGATCCACCCCCCGCAACATGCAGTCTGGGACTGTGGTGGGCCTGCTGTGCACCCCTGACTCTATCCCCCCCTTGCCCCCGCTTTCCGGGAGCCGATCAAAAAATAGAAGCAACAAGCTACAAGCCAAACAAGTAACTCACAAGCCAATTAAGCCAAAAACAAGCCAGATTTCTGCATTTTTTTCATGGGTTTAGCATCTCTGCTCTAAACTCTGTTGGGGCTCTGGCAGTCATAAAAACTGCCCTGACCATCTAGGTACCGTAACCCTCTCTCTCACATTAACCCCTTCCTGCTGTGTCCAATCTAGTGTGGATAGATGTATCTGTCTGAATTTACATTCAGAAACTATTCATACCTGAACCCCTACTATCTTTTCATGTAATCCTCTTAATCAGCCACAGAACATTTATATATTTAATTCCAGACTGCATCTGAGGATGTTTTAATACTTTAATTAGCCATTTACGCATGGTAAAAATTACAGAAGTAATTAAGGACAGTCAGATTAATTAAAAGCATTAGGCAGTATTAAATGTGAAAATAGATTTTAATTACAATTTTCAAGTATTTTTTTTTTAAACAATCTCTTGTGTTCAGGAGTAAATGACAAATACAATTATACCTGAATCTGATGTACTGATAAAAGAGCAAGGCTACTGTTACAAAGAGAGCCAATGGCTTTGCATGGATTTACCCTTTACTTTTTATTTATTAAAATTATCTGGATACTGATGAACCTTCTTTTCTCTTCATTTATTTTTGTTTTACTAGTCTTGAAATGGGAGTGATTAGCACAAAGCTGAACAGACCGAAAGGTTGTCTGCTTTCTCTCCATAGCTTATTTACATTTTTCTCAACCATCTGCTGATAATATGCTATCTAACGTATTCCAGGAATACTATTCAGTGAATCAAAACTGTGATCCCTATGTTACCTACTGAATACTCAACACACTTACGAGGACTATTTTCCTCTTTTTCAGAGATGGATGACTACCAGTGTCATGTCACTGTAAGGATTCTGTCCGTTTCCACATCCACAACAACGCATCCTTTGCCTAGATACGGACTGCTAAAAATAATACTCTGGCAATGGAAACAATAAAGCTAAAGCCGCAAGGCTAATTCATTTTAAAAATCAAATAATCAGTTGTTGTGTGTTCATTTGATCAAAAAATGTAGGTTTTTTTTTTTTTTTTTTTTTTTAAATAGGACCTGTGATCTCATCTGTGAATGGTCTGATCTGTACCTGCATTCCATTTATTCAATCTGAGGTAGATGGGGTGTTAGACTGGGCAATTCTGGGCAGGGCTGTATTAAACACAACATTTCCATGCTTACATGCCCTGAATCTGGCCCTCTGCCCAGGTGGAAAGCGTGCTATACAAACAGTCTTCAACTGGTGTGGGAGGAGAAGTCTCCTTTCAGAGGCCCTCTACAAGGGCTGGCAGAATTGGGTTGTGGTAAGAAGTGGCCTCCTTATTTCAAGGCAGACTACAGATCTAGAGACAGAAGCAGTAAATATGAGCCAGGGAGAAGGAAGTGGCCAGGTCTTCCTGCTTGCTGGCCCTCCTAAACACTGTCTTTTGGCCAAGGTGGTAGGAATTCTTGCCCCTCATGCGCACTAGAAGTTTGCATCTGGAAGCAGGCCTCAGCTGAACGTGCTTGTGTAGCTTGTGACTAGGTAGGCCTCCTGCTAACACTAACCCTTCCCATGGAAGCGGTCTTAATCCAGTAGTGCTTTTCAGGATCATGGGGAAAACCCACACAAGCACATTATTCTTCACTAACTGACATTTTATGAGAACAAAAAATAGTCCTCAGTACTCCAAAGGTTTATACTCATTTTCTAATTTGCTTTTTGTGACCACACAATTAATTTTAATCTCAATACTTGTTTTACTGTTTAAGATTTCTGAATCAATAACTGATGTGTTTTTCAAACATATTCATCATTATTGAGTATGCTCTGATTTATATTTACAGCATAATGTTTTTCATAATTATGAAAAAAGGTAAACAGTTTTTGTTAAAATAAAACTATAGTTACACTATATTCTGTTTAATTCTTCAATTTTAGAACATTTTACATATGCAATTATGTTCTAATTTTTCTTCTTCAGTAGATTATATGCCCTTTTGATTCTTTAAGGCATCTATTTTAGCCTCATATTGTGAAGTCTCTGTCTTGTGACCTAAAGATAACAGAAGCGTTTAACTTACACTAGACTAATTCCTCCGTGCCACTGACATATTGGGCAGTCCAGTTCCTCTATTGATTATAGCTGCTAATTAGTTGTGGAACTTCTTTCTAGATGATTCAGTATCCTCCATCACTGTCTTCTGCCACTTATTCCTTGACCTTCCTTGAGTACTCAATTTGATGTTGCCTAGCATGTCTCCTATCTTCCATACAGTGTACGGGACCAAACTACCTGAGCCTTCTTTCTTTGATATTTTCTAACATTTCTGCTTTGTCAGCTTCCTTCCCATGAAATGTGAAATATCCTCCTCAGCCATCTGTGATGGGCAGCTTCCAGTCTCTTTTTGTCAGCCACTGTCATCAGCTAAGTCTCTGTTTTGTACAGTAGCATACTCAAGGCGATTTCATGGTATAGCCTGACCTTCAGTCTGGGATGCAAACCGCTGTTTGACCAGTTCATCCTTTGAAAAGTGGTGTTTGCTTTTCCAAATTTTAGATTAATAGCTTCACTGCAGCCATCTTAAAATATCACCATATTCCTCAGATAGCAGAACTTCTACCTGTATGATTTATTTTCCATCCACATGCACCTTTGCATCTGCTATCCAGTTTACTACTGTGATAATCTTGGGATGGTGGTTGGGTTTATTTTGTTTTAAACATTTTTTTTGTTAAGAATCCAGGGTGGTGGGGGGGGGGGGGAGATAAAAGATTGCTTCTTTGCTTGGTACACACAGCTCTCTGCACTCTCACGGGCCATCAGAGATGGCATTCAAACACTAGAATGAATGCCTTTACAGTTCATAATAGTCAAAACATTACAGACTGGACTAGACCCCCCCTCAGTTTAGTTCCAGAATGACTTGTCTGTTGATTGCCCTGGCTTAGGGGACTCTACGGTGGCACAGGACCTTCATCCCAAACTGAAGGTCAGGCTACACCATGAAATCATCTTGAGTATGTTACTGTACAAAACAGAGACTTATCCGATGACAGTGATTGACAAAAGTTGGGATTGTGTCATCCCTCCTATCCCCCAGTATAGGTACACGGACAGAGAAGCTAAACTGGAGGATTCCTTGTTTGCACAATGGCCCCTTGGCAGTCAATAAGCTAAGGAGAGAGCATAAAAGGTGCAGCTGAGAATGTATGTTTGGTGGAACAGGGTATTTCATTACTTTCTTTCCTTTCAGGAGCACTTAAATATCCTCTGTCATTGTCTTCTGCCAGTTATTCCTTGGCAATTTTAAGAGGTCTGCTATGTCCACCCAATTTCACTGTAACAAAGATCTTAGACATCAGACTCACAGGAGCACAAATGCATTTACACTTAAGTGGAATATAATGGAAAAAATGTCTTCAGTTTGAGATTTCCTCATTAAACATTGTGACTTAAAATGGACAAATACTGCAAAATGGCAAGCATTCATATGAATTCATAATCCTTTCCTCGGGACTGCACCTTGGCATGGTGGGAAGGCTTGTGTGCTTCAATGACCCTAAGAGCTATGATGGTGGGAGTTTTAACTGCTCATACAGTCACCTGGAGAGGGACAGGTCGAAGGGTAGGGATCAGATGAGAAGCAGTCGTCCAGGATTAGTGATAGATCAATGATCTATCATCATAAAAGAGTTATAGAAACACAACAAGGTAGCCATTCCACACATTCCTGGCAAAGTAATGGACTGTCTCAGTAGAAATTATGAGTCTTGGTGAAAGTCATTAAGAAGTCAAGACTTCAGAAGCTCTTTACTAAAGGTAAAGACAACTCTGAAAGTAGTGGCTGCAGCAATAAAAACCATGCAGGTAATTAAATAAATGGAAGAATATAATCTCAAAATCCTTGGAATTCAAAAATGTTGATGGTCAGGAGTTGATAAAAAGCAATTCAAAAGTGAAAATAAAGTGATAATGTATTTGGGAAGGCAAGATGGTTATGTCTCAGAGAAATTAGCATTAATTATTACTTCCAAAGCAGAAAAATCGCTTACCAGACTGTGAGTCATTTAACAGATTGCTCCATGCTAGGTTTCAAACAAGAAACATGAAAATGACAATATTATACACCCACAGACAACTATGATAGAACCACAGATCTGTTCTACAATTGCCTACAAACACTGATAATGTTCCCAGGCATGACATATGTTTAGTAAAAGGAACTTTGTGCCAAGGCTGGGGCAAACAGAGTGGAGGAATCATAGGGAAGCACAAACTTGGTTCCCAAAAACATAATGATGAAAGACTAGTAGAACCATGACTGGTATCAAGGCTCATAATTCGTGGAATACTATTCCCACACAAAGTAAATTGAAATCCCCCAGATGGAGTCATCTAGTAGAACCATGACTGGTATCAAGGCTCATAATTCGTGGAATACTATTCCCACACAAAGTAAATTGAAATCCCCCAGATGGAGTCATCAGGAAGCAGACTGATCATCTATATATTGGAAGGAAAATAAGAGCTGTTCTTCAGGCCATCAGAACACACAGAGCAACCAACATCAGAAGTGAACACAATTTCTGTGTGGCAAGACTGAAGAACAAAATTAAGAAAAGCACAAAGAAAATTAACATTAAAAGTCTAACAGCAGCAACTTCAAATTGAAATAATTTTAAGTGCTAGAAAACTTAGATCCACCACAAATAGTCAACATTGAAATGTCATGATCCCTTCTGTATGACAGTATCATAGATGCCACAATAATCATAGTTGGTATCCAGACAAGCAAACCTAAAGATTTGTGGATATTCGGAACTGTATGAAGCAAAAAGAAAAACCAAGCCAAAGCAATCCCCTCTGGAAAAAAGAAGCCGAAAAGAATCTATATAAAACAGAGGACAAAGCAGTAAAACATTGTGCAAGAAAGAGAGAAGAAAAAAATACATGAACATCATAATCAAAGAAGCTGGAGCAGCTGTTGAAAGAGATGAGAGTTAAAACATTATCAGCTCAACAAGGTTTTAACTATCAAGTTTACATCAACTGGAAAGCCTGGTATGGATAAAGAAGGAAAGACCTTTGCAACAGAAAAAGAACAAAGAGCAATGGGAAAAATCACGTTCAAAAGGTGCAAACAGACCAAGCCCACAAGAAACTGTGGACTTTATTTATTTGTCAAAGTGTCCAGAACTAGACATTTTAACATCTCATGTACAAAGAAGTGAAAGACGCAATAAAAATGTTAAATCCTAGGGAAGCTGTCGGTGAAGACTGAGTCACTAGGGAAATGTTTAAAGCTTGCAGTGAGGAAACCACTGATAAAAAATACCAATTTTTTCTACAAAGCATGGGACCAGGAAAAAGCCTTTAAAAAAGTGTAAAAATGGCATTGGGGTTAAAATACTAAAGAAAGGTGACCTAAGGAACTATAAAAACTCATGAGGTTTTACACTCCTTTCAGTGATAGGCAAAGTCTTCTGCAATGTCATCTTAGGCAGAATAAAGAAAGTCATAGAGGCAAAGCTAAGAAAAGAGCCAGCTGGATTTTGACTCATCAGATCATTCATTGACCAGATTTTCACCCTAAGAATAATCATTGCAGAGAGCATCAAAGGCAAATACCATACATTGTAAACTTCATAGATTTTAAGAAAGCATTTGATAGCACACCAATGAAAATCACCACCAGGGCCTGATATAACAGTTCAGCTTGCACAGTCCAACTAAGTGCAGACATGAGTAAATGATACCAATGTCTGTGTTAAACCAAACAAGAATGCATTCTCTCACCTCTTGTTAGGCATTGCCTCTTCGTTACAAGAAAAAGCCTAGACAGATACAACACAGGCATCATATGGATCAACAATAGTACATTAGGAGGTTCAGATTTTTCTGATGATATTGCTCCTCAGTAACAACTCAGCTAATATGCAAGCAAAGACCAAAAGTCCAGGATCACAGAACTGATGGGGTTAATAATTAGTCATGAAAAATAAAATCTAATGAAAACCACAGCAAAACCAAACTCAAGCATTACATTAGAAAGCACAGAAATACAAAAGGTGAGTTAATTCACAGATCTCAGCAATAACGTGCAAGCCAGTAGGGATGTCCATAGATTCATAGATTCCAAGGGAAGTAGGGACCACTGTGATCATCTAGCCTGACTTTCTGTATAAACCATCGAACTTCATCAAAAATAATTCCTAGAGCACATCTTTTTAGAAAATACAATCTTGATTTAAAAATGGTCAGTGCTGAAGAATCCACCACAACTCTTGGTAGACTGTTCCAATGGTTAATTTCTCTCACTATTAAAAAAATTACACATTAGTGACTTTATTTCATAACTGGCAAGATGGAAGCTGCATTCACCAACTTAAAAAAATTTGATCATAGAAAAATCTACAATTTAAAGACCAAACTAAATTTTCAACTCAAATGTTATTTCCACCTTACCATATGGATGCCAAGGCTGGAATCTACAAAATGTACAAACAGATGTTTAAATGCTTTTGAAAGCAAATGCTGCAGGAAAATACTAAATATTACATGAAATGAAATTTACAACTAATACAGAAATTTGCCAAAGTTCAACAACCCCCTCTTTCCAGATTTGTACAGAACAGAAGATGGAAATATCGGAGCTATGTGTTAAGAAAGAAGCCAGAGAGTCTGCCATGGCAGGTGTGCCACTGGGCAGCTGCAGGAACAGGTAAAAGAGGTTGGCTGAATGAATCCCTTCATTGAACAAAAGTGAGAAAGGAAAACTTACAGGACTTAACAACACGGAAGACATGCTAAGAACAGCCCAAAATAGACAGGCATGGTGGAGCCTTTCTGGTCCCCTAAGCAATGTTTGATGGCACAGGAAGGATTCAAATACAAATTCAAAATAGCTGATCATTAGCAAACGTCTGTGCACCTTGTTATCTGTTATTCACAAATGGGTTTTTGTCAACATGAACTTTAGGGAATGAATATTCTTCATATGAATACCCATATTCAAAAACAAAAAGTGCATTCATGCATGAACAAAAGTATTTATATTCGCTAGTCTCCAGATTAAAATTTCATTTACCAACTGGGGAACAGCAACAACATGTGACCCACTGCGCATCAAAACCAACAGCAACAGCTGAGTGAACAGTTCACAAAATCTTTTATGCTTAAATTCTCTCTCATATATTGTTCATTTAATAATTACAAATAATTTGATTTTCATTAATCTATTAACTGTTTGCAAACAGAGAAAGGGATCTATATACTGCTACTGCTTCTGTGTCCCTATCTAAAGTGATTGAAGTAAGACGGAGATTATGAAAACCACTGAAAGTCAAAGTCATTCAGACACTTCAAAATCTCTCTCTATGAGCTGAAAGGCTCTGGGCTTTTTGCATCCAATGCTCCTGTTGCTGCCAAGGACCAGCTAGTGTGGGATATCAGTTTTCATACTCTTACTCCCAAATGAGGAGCCTGTATTAGGGTGTATGCTCTTCATTCCAATCCTATATGGAGTGTCCCATATGCACCAGAATAACATTCCTGCCTACTTTAGTGGATATATAAAATTATATTTGAAAATGCATCAAATGTACTCTTTTAACTTGCTTTTATTTACAACATCTGAAGTTACTGGATTATTTCTAGGGGCTTTTGCATCAATGTTTGGTTAAATTATTCATGACATTTCAGTTATATCACTGGGTGCTTCAAAGTAAAATTCAGAGCAACTTTTCTTTCCTAAGAATAAAGATGTACATCCCTGCTCCCAAGCAGAATCTCATGGTAAGATAAAAGAAATGCCAAGAATACTTAATAAACAAATCTGCGGAGTAAATTATGAACAGAAATAGTAAAGCATTCCCCCTAGGAGAGAAAACAACCCTAAGTGTGCTTCATAACACTAGTTGGGTAATATTTGATCCATCTAGGTCAGGATACTCAAAATTTGCCAGTTGCCTGAGGGCTACAGCTAATGTACCTATAAATTTACACTGGAAAAACTAGAATTAAATAAAAGCACATAACCACAATATTTGCATGTACTTTAATTTCCTTCGTGGAAGAACAGAAATTGTTTGTTAGGTGAATTTCTCATCCTACAGTTCAAGAGAGATGGGAGATTATACCATGTTTTAGGATCTCATTTGCTAGTCAAGCCACACTATAGACTTTACTAGTGGGGCAGACATCCATACTAGTGGATCCCAAAGGAAGCCTGGGGTTTTGGGAAATATTTGGTTCAAACCCTTGAATTATACTTTCAATAGAAACTATAATTTAAGAAAGTATGTTACCCAATGACTGTAGGAAATTAATGAATAGCATTTAATATTCACCTGGCCTACAGTTATAAGTTAGGTCAACATTATTATGGCACTTAGGGACGTGAAAAAATTACATTGCTGAGCACTGTAGCTATGCTGAGCTAACTCATGATGGAAGAATAGCTGAGATAACTTAGCCACCACTGATTACCTATAACACCAGCAAAACCCCTTCCATCGCTGCAGGAAGCATCTACACTACGCTGCGACGGTGGCATTGCTGCAGTGCTATAGCTGTACTGCTGAGGCACCCAGTGTGTAGACATAGTCTTAGCACTGTGGAAAGTGGCAGGAAAATCTGTCACTGGAGCAGTGTGAAACGTGGACAAAAGACAGCCCGTACTATGTGAGGCCCAGGTTTAACTGCAATACTAAGTCAGCTTCATTTAAAGGTTTCCTAAGGTGCAAGCTTATTCTTTCACATCAAACCCACATGGAAGGTGCAGTTTCATTTAGTTTCTAATCAAAAGCAGAAAAACTCTGTACAATAAGCTGTCGATATTTGCCTGAAACACCCCACCCTGATAACAGATGTTGATCCTTCTGGGAAAGGGTTAAATGGGTTATGGTGACCTATTGAGGCAGTTTGTTCATTACCTCAGCAGGATATAAGAGAGATAGGCTCGGCTTTCTAGAAATCAGATCTAGGATGTGGGCTGAACAGCCTGAAGAAAGGACTGAGCGGATTGTTAGTTTCTGTGTTAATAACCTGAACACCAGGAAGGGGATGAGTCTGGATTGTGTTTGAAACGAGGATTGTTTCAAATTGAGTTTCATTTTGGCTTTCAACAAGTCTGTCTTTGTGAACTCTTAACATGAATCAAAACTAAGGAAAAAAATTGCACAAACCCCTGTGAAGGTTTGTACACTTTGGTTAGCTACAGCCCTTTTTCGTGTGTCTATTGAGCAGGACTGGTGGACAACTTTTTATATAACCTGTTTTTCAAAGGAAAATTTGGTTTTTGATTAAACTTTTAAATTTTTTTTTCTAAAAAAAGTGTCTGGTTTCCTAGAAATTTTCAGCTTTTTGCTGAAAAACTGAACGCTCCCAAACCAAAATGTTTTCAGGTTTTGGCACAGAAAACCAAAAAGTATTGTTTGACAAATGCTGCCCCAGTGCCTTCTACTGCTATTCTCCTCAATGGGCAGAGTTCCTCTGCTGGATTATTTCTCTCCCATGAAGTAATGTGGCTAGGCCTTCCATAATATACTGTTTTGGTTCAGAGGAGTGACCATGATGCATCATGGGAGATATAGACTATACACAAAGGAAAATGTGAGTATGAGGCATCATGGTCCCGTTTCTGAATCAAAATTTTCAGCCGAAAGCTTTGTCTTGCTGCTTTTCCACTTTTCAACCAAAGGATTTGGTTTTCCATTTTTCTTTAAAACAAGATTGGTTTTCCCTTCTCCCCTTCATTGAAGCTTTCCAAAGGAGGGGAGGGAGGAAAGATTAGGATAATCTTCAAACAGAGTATCTTCCTGTAAAGGTTCAGACTCACCCCTGTGGCGCCTCCTGCTGGTAGTGGTCGGGAATTAGCTCGTCCCGCCACCGGACCGCCTGCTGCAGGCCGGTGATCCGCCTTATCGCCGGCCCCCATGTCCCTCCCAGGACCCAGTGCCCCTTTCTCTGGGGTGCTGCCCTCCTGGCAGTACCCCCACACTCTCAGATTCTGGGTCTCCCCACCCTCTAACCCCACCTTGGCTCAGTCTGGGCTACTGCCAGTCTCCACTTAGCCCCTTATATCGGGGGCAGACTGCAGTGTATATGCCACTCATCACAGGCAAGGGGGTTTTGGACCTGCTGCCTCCGCCTACCCATGGGCTGCCCCCCTTCAACCCTGCACCTATTTGGCCTGTAGTCAGACCTGCAGCCTGAGGCTTTCCAGGCCAGAGCTCCCAGCTCCTCTGGCCCTTCCCCAGCCCTGCTCCAATCTGGGCGTCCTGCTCGGCACCTTGCAGCTGGGCCCTTCTCCCTCTACAGGCAGAGGTACACTGACTGGGCTCCTGGCTCACAGCCTCTTATAGGGGCCAGCTGGGCCTGCTCCCTTCATCAGCCTGGGCTTTTCTCCACAGCTCCAGCCCTCTCCCAGGGCTGGCCTCAGCCCTGTCAGGGCCAGAGCGGGTAACCACCCCGCTACACTTCCCTTTTGCAATATTTCCCTTAACAAAAATCACAAACAATGCTGACATCATCCTCTACACTGATATAAGGTGAAAACCACTGGGAAAGTAAAAAATTGCATTCTGAAGCCTACAGATATTTACAACTGTGTTCATAGTAACTGGAACATGCAGGGGATTCAATGAAAATATAAACTGTTTAGACTATTCAGACTTAAAATTATATTGAATTTTGCTTGGTAGCTACACATGAATGTTTTTTAAAAAAATCACAACCCAGTAATTCTATGCTAACAAAGCTTGGGGGGAGGAAATGGTTTGAAAAAAAAAAAAAGAAAGAGAGAGAGCTGCTAGATATTATGTGAATAGAAATAAAGTGACTCATGATGCAGAGTTGAGAAGACAGATGGCCCACACTTCACAAGCTAGTTTGAAAAGTAGGATGAAAACCAGCAGCTCTTTTAACTGCTGGACTGGTAGAATGGTACATTTGGAAAGCTATTTGCATTTGTTTGAAGTGTTTTGGCAATATTTTCTTTATAGATCTCTCGCACTTTCTTAGATTAATTTCTGTCATCTTAACACTTTCATTTAAGACCAATACAATGGGGAGATGCCAGAAAATACTAAAACTGAGGCTATGGTATTTCCAAGAGGAAAAGTACAGCTACAGATTAAGGAAGGGTATAACCCTTGAACCACTACTCCAATGAGTGAAGACTGAAGGATTGAGCCTTAAATATTGGAATCAGCAAACCAACAGACTACAAATGATTAAATGGAAAAAAATGAACTTAAGGTTTAAATTTAGGCTGTGGGCTTGTGACGTTACACACCATATTCTTCATAGAAATATTGCTGTGATATGAATATGGCATAACTAAGTTATGTTTTTTGCAAGATGGGTCATGTAAGGTATCATTGGAAAGGTTATGATTTGCTTAAAGTGATTATCCAATGTGTATACATGTATCATTTCTGTATTTGACATTAGGAATATTGACTATGTAACCATTACAACTGCGTGTGTGTATTTGGGGGAACGCCTACCAGACAGCATGCAATCAGCCTCAATGGGCCATTAGGAAGAACAATAAGACTTGGAAGATACTAATCTCCTGCCTTCCTGAGAAGCTCCTGGGGGTGCTGCTTTGACACTACAGGGTTGAGTGATCATGTCACCTGGTACTAGACTCCCATCTTGGGTTTTCATTGTTTTTCCATTAAGAGGGGCTGAGAAGTCAGACTGGGAAACAAAAGATTCCCACCTTATGTGAATTCTATTTAAGGCTGGGAAGTAAGTCAATCAAGACTCTTCTCCACTGCCTCCCAATCCAAGAAGGAAGATTGCTAAAAACGCCTGAAGGAAAAGGAACTAAGAGGAGGGATAGCCAAGGGCTGAGTCCAGGCTGAGACAGGGATCTAGTTTGCAAAGATAAATAACTGGAACTCTAAGCTACAGAAACTCTGAAACTTGCCTAAAACAACATTTAGGGTGAGAAATCACATTTTGTAATCTGATCCTTGAGTTTATTAAGCTTAGTTTGCGTGTTTTGAATTATTTGCTCAGTAATCTGCTTTGTTCTGGTTGCTATCCCTTTAATCACTTAAAATTTACCTTTTGTAGTTAATAAACTTATTTTTTGTTTATTACAAATCCCAGTTTGTACAATTCATATCTGGGGGGGGGGGGAGGGAAAGCTGTGCATATCTCTCTCCACATTGAGGGAGGGGGTGATTTTTATGAATTTGCACTGTGTAGCTCTCTCTATACAGCACAAGACAATATTATTTTGGGTTTAACACTACAAAGGAGGTGTGCACATGAGTATTAAGTACATCCACGAGCTGAATCTGCCCACACAGAGCTGATTTCAGTCTGTGTCTGCAGCTGGGCGTGGCCTTACCTGTGTGTATGCTAGAGATGGCTTGAGGGCCTGGCACAGCTAGGATAGAGTGAGGAATCCCAGGTTGGTGGAATAGGCAGAACCAGTGGAACCCTAGCACATCATGTGGCATCCCGGGGGGGTTGGGGGGGGTTCAACACATCACAGGGCTAATTTTCAATGACACTGTATTCAAGTTCCTTCCTTAAAAAGGTGTTCAAGGGTGAAGACTTTCCTCCCACAAAGACCACTAAATTCAAAATTCACTAGAAAAATCATGCTTTTCTGCTATGAGTGCACCATTATATCCTCTCACAAGGTGATATGAGTTTTACATGAGTAACTGCCAACCTAGTCAAATTTTATGAAGATAGTCAGATAATTTAGATATCATCTGATTGAAAACAATCCCAAATAAAGATCACATCATTTGATCTTAACCAGGAAGTGCCTTTATCTTGTGTTTTTATTTTTTAAATATCATTATTAGTAAAACTACACATAAAAGTGAAACAAAAAGCTAGTTCCGACCTTTGTACTCTTCAAAATCTTCACCAATATTAAATGATGTTAGCAAAGTCTATTAATATATTACATGCAAACAGATTAATGGAAGTGAAACCAATCTCCCAATTTTGAAAATAGTAGCATGTATAAAGATGAACAATTATTTGTTCGTTTTTTGGTCAGAGGTCAAATCAAAAAATGCCAGAAGGCAATTCATTCATTTTAAACCTAAATTGATTCCCCAACCCCCAGTTTTTTATGCCAAAATGAAAAAAAACAAAAACAAAACATTTTAAAATCTAAAATGTTGATTCAAAAACATTTTAAAATGAAAAAAATTGATGAGTCCATATTTTGGAAACAAAAATCTTGTTTTGAATCAATATTTTTATTCCGAAAATGTTGAAGTGAACTGTTTTGACATTTCTGAAAAGAAGTTTCAGGTTTTCTTGGAGATGAAATTATTTGCTGAATTTGACATAGAGTTTTAACTACTCTCAAAATGTTGCATTCTGAGAATTTCCTATTGTTAAAAATTTGCCGCGAACTCTAATCATGTCATGACCTACAAGTGTGTTGAAGTTGGAACAGTTAAAACTGAAGAAGACACATGGTATTTATCAATAAAAAGTTAAAATGTATCCATGGTATTTGAGATATCACATTATATTCTTCTAACTATGGGACTACGTTATGGTCTCAAAAAAACATTTAGTAAGAACTACTTTAACAGGCCTAAAGGAAATGTGTGTTTGATTTTTAAATCCATTTTTCCTTGATTCTGGCACATATGAAATAGATGGCAATATCCATATGTGACAAAGGTACAGTTAATAGCGTGTAAACAACCACAGGTTGCATGTGGAAATTTGCTTCCACAATCAAATATAATGACGTACGGTAAAAGAAAAAGCTCTACAAAATGGGCCCTGTCAGTGTAGTAAGCCATTGTACAAGCAATACAGAATAATGTATCCAATCAGAAGATTGCAAAAGATCACTTGACACTGATGGGTAGAAGAAGTAAGGTGATGTGTTGGCTCATTTTGGCTGTTAAATGGAAAGTTTCTCTTGAACATTAGGAAACATTGTTGTCATATGAAAATCTGTCACCTGGTCTATTTGCCCAAGTAGTTAGTATTTATAAAAAAACCATCTCAGAGAGTGTTACCAATGTAAGGTTATACAGGTAATGAACTCCGACTCTATGGAGAAGCTGTTGCTGCTGCCCTTGGAAATGAGTTAAGAATGTATTTTCGTAGAAAGTGTAAAACTAGAAACCCCTCCCTCCCCCCAAAGAACTGAATAAGTTATTACAACACTATTATTCATTTTTTGAATACTAGACCTTGTTCTTGCACTAGTAGGTGTCATACATTACTAAGCATTTTAATGCTTTTATTTTTCTGCAGAGCTAGGGCCACTGAGCCACAGAAATGGTGCCGTGTTAGTTTTGGTCAAAAATACAAAGAATAAGATTTCAATGCAAGATTAAAAGTATCTGTTTGGACCATTGTGCATCAACTATGATAAAGGGACTGAGAGACTTTTTCCATTGGACCATATGAACTGGAACCATAAACTCACTGAACATTAAATCACACCAAATGAGGGTAAATCCATCCTCATCATCGTATCCACTCATTATACTCCACATCGGAACATAGCCATTATAGAACAACATACCCCCATATCTCAATGTCTGTACTTTGACCTGTTAACCTTTTACCCCCATCAGGGATATTGCAGATTATGTATTCCTCACGCCACCTGATCCTAAACCGAACTTTGCACCCCTTGATAATCTGTACCTTATTCCCTGATAATCAGAAACTTCTATGCTCATACTCTGTACCATTTTATTTTTATTTTAACATCATCTTAATAAAATTATTAAATCTGTAACTCTTCTGCCTGTCCGAGTTGGCAGCAACAAGGGCTGGGTTTAGTATCTAGGGGTTCTGTTTCAATAACACATTGCAAAACTGCCTCGAGCCCCCACCCAGTGACCTGGGACAATTACATACCACCCCCCCGTGTGCCTCTAAGAGGCAATACTTCCCCTTTCGCAAGTACAGAGTCTGAGTATAGCAAAAAAAACCAACAAACCCAACCTTTTAATATAGGAGGGAAACAATACAGCATTATGTTGGGGAACCACCACAATTAGGGCTCATAAACACAAACCACGAACCAGAAGACCCACCCCCAAGCATATTGGGCTATGTCCTTTCCCTTTGGTTCTTGAGTCCAGCAACCCAAAAGTCACCCAAAGTCCCAAAAGTCCAGCGCAGCCCCAGAGTTTGAAAGTTCATCGACAGAGTTTACCTCCCTTCCTGGATGGAAAAGCAGGGAGGTATGGGGGCACCTTATGTGCTCCGCTGCTTGTGTCGATGGCCAACTGCCCTGCCTTTCCGCAGGGGTCTGCTGCAGCCTTCACCACAAGCCGCTCCGCCAGCCATCCTGAGAGCCACTCATCTCCAGCAGACGTCCCGCTAACCACTCACCAATATATCTTCAGCCCCCCACCACTAGTTAGCACTCAGTGATTTCAGCTCTCAGTAATTTTAGCTCTTTAGCAATTTCAGCTCGTAGTAGGGGAACCTCAGTACTGGTGCAACGTTGGCCCAAAGTGAATTCAGCTCAGCAGCCTGTAACCAGACTCCTAACAGAATCAAAATTAGCTCTGATATTACACAGTTGAGTGAGAAGGGGGTGAAATTGGTGTTTAGGGCTCCCAGAAGGTGCCCACACCACTAGGTACACATCCCTGTCCCCAGCCTCTGTCAACTTCGGGGTTCTAGAACCCATGTCCCTTGCCTAATGAGTGCTACTTAGTTGAGGGCAAGTCCCTCCATCATAAAATGCCAGGCACAGTTCTACCGTCCTTGATTAATATAACCAGGATAACAACACTTTATTACTCCTGTCCCAATAACAAAGAGACTGGGGATCCCACAGCAGCCAAACTGACCATTTTGGCAAGCAGTCCCATCATGCTAGGTAGGGTGGGTATGCTCATGCAAACGAGATCAGTCCTTTTCCACAACTCACCAACAGATGTCAAGGTAGAGCTCAACCTGACTCTGCTTACAAATACAACCAGAACATAAGATTTATTCTTAAACATTTTTGACTTTGATATACTACAGCTGCATTAACTAAAAACACATTTTTATCTCAAGAAAATTGCAGTAAATAAAATCCCCACAAAGCTTTAATTTTCATCATTTCAGAGATAAACGTGAGCAAGTATTATACTAAGAAAAAAGGTGATTTAGGAGACCCCGGGTGATGGACATGAACACTGGCTATTTTCTCCTGCTATAGTTAGCATAAAAGTGGCAGAACACAGACCTTGCAGGTCAATTCTCATATCCAGGTGAAGTTTGAAAAACCTGCAGTGATTTGTTTTACAGACTAGCTCCTTAAACTTCTCTGTCTGGTGCTTTGCTACTTTACCCCTCTGATACTACTAAAGCACCCTTAAAGTAAATCTCAGGAACAATTTCTTTGGTCGTCAAGACAAATATTGACTAAATCAGCACAGTCAAAATCTCAGGCTTTCAAGCATATCCACTTTTTTCCAGCTGCATTATACTAGGCTACCACTTAAGCAACAAAAGTCTCCAAACAAGCCACATCCTCTTCCCTCCAAATGACACACGAGAGCAAGTCCGGTTCTAATCTAATCTTGTCAATACATACTTCAGCTCTTTTTAAAGGATGTTTGAAATAGACAGAAGTACAGTGTTATTTTGTACATATGAAATAATGAAGGAATAGCAAATGACCACTGAAATTCAAACAAGTTAATACTCATACTCTACAAGCTGTCAAGCCAGGAAAGGTGATCTGATTTACATCAAGAGCGTTTCCAGATAAATCAGCTTGAGTCACTTAAAAAGATCCCTATCCTTCCTCTGCTTATACCCACATCTCCTTCACCTGCTACCCCTCCCCCACCTTTTCTTTCTAATAGAGAACAAATCAGCGGTCACTGGTCATATATCTGAATAAGAAAATGAAATCTTCTCATGATTCACATTCTTCATTTTATATTTAGCTTTGCCTCCTAAGACATATGATGTAGCTTCAAATAGTGACCCTTGTTACCTGTACAGGTTAAGGTGTTCCATATCAACACTATGTGATAAAGCATGAAATGTATGTGGTGACTTTCTGTTCTGCTGCTTTACACATCATCTTGCTCCTTACAAAGCTCTTAGGTATGGTGCTTTCTTTACCTGGAATCGCTCCACAGCAGTCAATTACAGTTTATTCAGCTCCAAGGTTGTTGGGTGGCAAGCCTAAAAGTACCATCAAGCTCCAATAACTCCATTGTAATTAATTAGGGATTTTGAGGCACAAAGGGATGTTTTACTTTTAACTTTTTTATTGAAACAGCTGCCCTCGTATAAAGTCTCATTATCAAAAAATCCCAGACTAACTGTATCCTTTCAGCTGCCAGCCCTGACATTTCAGTTTCTGTTCTGCTCTGCAAAATGAGCATCTTATTAGGAACCATGAAGAGTCTGTCTGGGAGCAATGTTTTTGCAGGAACTTTTGATGTGGACACAGCAGCAAAATGAGGACACATGCATGGAATTAAATGGCAGGCTGCAACTTTTATTAAATTTTAACACAGGGGAGGGGCATAACCCATAATGCAGGGTAGAATCTCCTCAGCCTACCCCCCAGGACTCAACTCTCCCTGACCCCTAGCACTCCCCACCTTGACGAGGGGGACAGAGGGTGCAACAGGGTGGGGGCTTCGGCTTGCGAGGGCCACAAGGTCTGACCTTGGCCCATGAAGGTCACAAAGTCTAACCCTTTCACATGACACAAAGCCCCAACACCAAAATCCCATGTCTTTTACTCTGGTAACTGGTCATTTAATTCTCTTAACAGCACTGGAAACTGGCCGCAACATATGACAAACAAACAACTCCACTCCAGTACCTCAGTTAGATACTAACCATGTTCCTACTGAATCCATTGTGGCTTGCAGGTGCTGCGAGGAAGGGAAAACACACCAATTAGGCCATGGGAGAAAAAAATCCTTCCTGACCCCCTAAACAGGCAATCAACAGGACCTGCAGCATCTGTTAGGCCAGGTTCCCACTCCTAGCTCAGGCGGGTAGGGTGAGCATCTGGAATGGAGCCCAAAGAGGCTCCACATGAACCCTGCTTTGGGTTAATTCCTGGGAGTTTGGGAATGCTGTCCAATCTGCACCCCTCTCCCACAACTGGCCAATGTGTGGCAGAGACTCTTAGGGGGAAGAACTACCTATTGTCCTTTGGCGAGTGTCTTCCTCACTTGCTATAGGGACTGTCCCCCTTTCACCACTGGCCCGATCAAGTTCCCACACCTGTTAATATGGGTGGGTGGCATTTTCTGCACTTTCTATACTGAGACATTTAATAGTGCTGAGGAACACTGACACTCTGAGTCGAGTGCAACATCACAGCTTGATCTAAACTCCTGGAAATATTTAAGACGAGCAAACCCAATGGCATCGATGAGTTTTTGAAACAAATATAGGGGAAGGAAGTTGAGATTACAATGAGAAAGCAAATAAAGCAATGACAAGTGAGGAAATGAACTAGGGAAGCTCTTGTCTTTCACCAAGCCACACTAGCCTACCCTCTGCACCCTTATTCTTCAGGCAAATAACTAAGCCTGACCCTCATTGATTTACTGTCATGCAGGTATTTATCTTTGAGTACGTGACCACATACAAACAGGAAGATCTTTTCTCCAAAGGACATTTAAAAAAAAAATATCTTAGAGTATGGGAAGTTCTGTATCTTAAAGAGGTACAACATTCTTCAGAAGCTTATAAGTGCTGTTTTGTCACTTACAAGCCCTGAATGCAAAAAAGAAAACGGTTCACCCTGCCAAGTTTAACTTGCCCCCTGCCTAATTGGTTAGATGAAAACAAACAATAAAAAAAGACTACCCCTCGTCCTGATAGCTAAGAACTAACCTTACTTGAACTCTTCCTCCCTATTCTGGAGGATAGAATTCAGATGTTTATTCTTAGCCACCACTAAGGTACATTTTACTATTCAAGAGAGACAAGGTGAGTGAGGAAATATCTTTTATTGGACCAACTGCTGTTGGAGAGAGAGAGACAAGCTTTCAGGCTTACATAGAGCTCTTTCTCTTCATCTGAAGAGCTCTGTGTAAGCTTGAAAGCTTGTTTCTCTCACCAACGGAAGTTGGTCCAGTAAAAGATATTACCTCATCCCCTTGTCTCTGAAATTTATGAACAGTTATCTCTTAGAAGTGACAGCATCACTATTAACAAACTATCTGTTTAATCCAATGACTCTTTCTATGCTCACCATCTGATAAGATTTGACAGCGCAGAATTCAGCTGCAAAGCTGCATATAATGTGAGCAGGCTGAAGCATTGGAAGGCCTCTTCCTTGAGGCTCATCACTTTATAATGAGTTTAGTGAAAAGTACCTATGCAATAAGTTGTGTCTGACAGCAGCCCAAGGGAGCCTCTAAGTGCTAAAAATTAGCAACTGAGGGATGTTGGATCTCATCCTTTTGAAGATAGAAAACAGATTTCTTTCTAAAATACAAGCAGTTTAAAGTAGACATAAATCAAACAGATGGTAAAAATAATTGTGTTGCTATGGGCTTTATCCTGTTTTTTTTCCTCCTTTTTTATGAGGTAACAGATAAAAAAAACAAGCCACATCCATTTGTGATATTATTCTACATGGGATTCAAAGATTAACTTGTTTTAGCCTTGTACTAAGCTATCTCCCCTACACTGCCCAGGTGAAAGGCCTAAATTCAGAACTCTTTAGGCTTAAACTGAATTTAAAAAACAAGCCCCATTTACCACGGTTACTCTCTGCCTTAGCAATGGCACCAGGATGCACAACAACACAGATATACAGGGGAACAAAATGTCCCTATATGCACAGATGATGTTCTGCTATACTGCATCACACAAACAAAACACCTGGGTATTGTTAGGCTGTAGCATATTACAAGGGTTTAGCTTTATTTCTGGTTACAAAAAAAAAAACCCCAAACAAATTAAAATCTGAGGTCATGACAGTAAGAACAAATCCATCCTTAGAAATCCAGCACCTTGAGTCATGTAAATGCAATAGAGAAGTTTTCTGAGGACAGGTAATGGTAATACACCCAGAAATAAGATCCCTATATGACAACAGCTTACAGCATTTTTAAAACCAACCATCTCCTCCTAAGCTACTGTTGCTACTAACTTATGCAACTGCACCTGTCTTTACTGTTATCTTTCCCAGGTGATATTTATCCAAATTATTAACAGCTACTAAGGGGGAAAATGAGCCACACAATATGGCTCATATAAAGAAATACATTTAAGATACAGCTAATGTTGTAAGAAATACAAGGTATGGAACAAATCATAGTTTGGATCAGAAAATCTCAGGACTGTTTCAAGAACAAATAGGTCCTTGAAGACCTATTATTTACTGCTTGTGAGAACACTAAACTAAAACACTTATACAATTCCAACACAATCTCACTAGGACGCATTTGCTTCATATATGATATTTACATTTCATACTCTGGTGAGCCTATCATTTTCTTGTAAACACAAAATCTATTACTCAAGTCCGAGTAGGCAACTATGGTTTTAATGTATCCTAAATCACAAATATACATAATCTGTCTGAACACAAAGGCCCAGCTACTGTATATCAATCAATACATAATACTGCATTTTAAATCCAGGACACAGCATAGATGCACCTAAAATGCTTCCATCTTGTGTACAAACTGGTGTGTCACTCTTTTTTGTGCTTTGACTCTGTAATCTCTGTAAATACCTAGTATACATCTGCACAATTAAAATGTACTATATTTGCCTGTCAACCTGAATTCCTAAATTTACACCTGGTTATACCTAACCCTAGATTAGGCTTTGAAATACAATATAGGAAAATATGAAACCAGACAATCAAAATTACTTTTTTCTGTACTATGTCACAGATCCAACTGATAAAGTAAAACACTTGTAATTTGTACCTGGTTAGACAGAGATTCAAAAATCATTGAGAATACGATGGTGTAGCCAGATCCAATAATGAATGCCAGTTGGTACTCAACTAATGAGAGGGGTGTACTAAGCGTCTTGTCCCAGAAGCAGACAACAGAATCAAAATTGACGAGTTCAGTATCTCGTCGGGACCCCTGGGGTGTATGGCAAGGACACTCACACAGAGAGCAAAACAGAACCTTAACCACCTTTATTAATACAATTAATAGAAACAGAAAAATGCTAAACCACATAAGCCATAATAGAATATTAGGCAAATCTTAATGGTTATTCCTTGCATAGCATATTTTGACAGACTTACATGCTCACACTCTTTCCTTGGAGATCTTGTGGTAAGAGACAAAGGACCAGCCTGTCTCCTGCATACAAAATGGGTCCTGACTGGGATCCAGATCCCCAATGCTTTAAGATAGACGACAGATTATAGCACTGAAATATTGAAGGGTGGAGTGCTAACTACACTTCTATTGTGAGTTCTTGCTTATATACAGCCTGGGAATCATCATGAATATTCATACAAACACCCAGCCTCCTCTGTCCACATCCAACTGACTCACCCTCATAATATTGGGGTGCCTTTCCCTGACAGGCTAGCATATTAATGCCTATTGACTCGTTACCATATTGCTAAAGCAAGTTTGTGGTTAGACATCTACCAGTGATCCTATCCTAAGATATTCAAACTTAGTTCAGTATTCCTGTAGTTGCCTAGTCTCATTTTATGTCCACTTTTCTCTTAAGCAAGCTATTCCCAGTCCCACAAATCTAGGGAAAATGTTGGGCCACTTTATCCATGCTAAAGGTCATAAGCCTATGCTTCACTATGCTAACTTGCTCACGCCGGTGTCTTACAGGATGCAGGCCTGTAGGTTCCTTGCATTACTGCTCAGTAATTGACTGCTGTGGAGTGATTCCAGGTAAAGAAAGCACCATACAGTGGGCAAATGGGACTGCATTATTATGCCAACCCATTCATAAATGGCAAATATCAGAGTTTGATTAAATTCCAGCTTCACTTTTGTCTCAACACATTCCTTTAACAGTTTACCCCAATTATTTTCCATTTCTCCACACTTCTGGGTCTGAGGGGATCCAAGGACATATTTCCAGAGGTGCCAGAAATGTCAAAACCCTGATCTTAAGGGCTTTCCAGCCAGAAGGTTCAAATAAGTATCCAACACTTCAGATGCTTATTTGAATATCCAAACCATTTGAAGTACATCATTACATCTAGTGGTCCTCATATTGCTTTAATAATCAGCAACATAGGGGGAAACAGGATCAGTCTCAATCTAATTACAAGCTTGATTGCCTAACCTACCGAGCAGAATGTGCACACACAATAAAATGCACACATACCCCATGCATTTTAATTAAATTAATTGCATAAAAATACTAATATTTGGTTGTTTGTCCACAAACATGTGGCCTAAAGCCTAATGACCTGTCATTTAAAGTCCATCTCTAATTGGAGCATAAATTCAATTTAGACAGCATGCACTGAGTTACAGCAATATTTTAATCACTTAATGTATGATTTATCAAGAAAAGCAAAATACTACAAGTACAGGCAGAAGACTCATATTTAAATAATGAATAATAGCTGAACCCATGAGAATTACTAGGTTGGATTCTGCTCTCAGTTATACCAGTGTAAATCCCATGGATCTTCGCTGTCATGAATTTAGGAGGTATGAATGAGAGTAATATTTGGCCCCCCTTTTTGAAGGAAATATTGATTGGTATTATTGTTATTGCAATTGGATTTCAGCAGGATGAGATTGAAATAATTAAATTAGCCTAACGGAAACCTGACAACAAAAGGAATACTCCTATTGATTTAACTTTGGGAACACAGGAGGTGTCAAGAACTGCAGAATAAGCATTTTCACACTAACATTTATTTAGCTATGAAGGTAGAGCCTCTATTACTCCAGTGTGTTTATGAAGTCTACCTTGATCTTATAGTAGGTGTAGAGCATTTTATTTTTCAGTTCATCATGATGTTTTCTAATTACAGTATAAGGTCACAACCCTGCAATCTGATCCATGCAGGCTGCTCCCTTCTTTTGGGGTCTATTAGGGTTCAGGGGTCAGCTCACATGGATCAGATCACAAGGTCAAGCAGAAATAGTGCTTCTCTAACCCACTAAAATACAGTGTGCTTGAAAACCTAAAAATCTATTCCAAATCTGCCAAACCAACACAGACATATTTTGGTACCAAATCTGCTGTTGTATCTGATAATGTTCTCTCATATGGCCTGTTCCATACCCACTGAAATTAACAGAAAGACTCTGAGTGGCTTCAGATCAGGTAACGTGGCAGATACAGAGAGAACTCAAGTTAAGACTGAGCAGACAGATTTGGTAATAATGAGAACGGTCCCAAACGGTCACAACAAAACTCTACCCAACCTTTTGTGAGCATCAGAACAGCACGAGTAAGCTTTCTTTCTTTGGCGTTGTTTTGCAAACCTTTGTTTCTTTATTTTAGCAGTGACTGGGAGCAATGCAATACTGTGAGTACAGTTATCTTTGCCGCATGTGCCACCACACTTAGAGCTGATCAAGCTACAAAGTCCTTGACCCATCTGCTTTCCTTGACTCAGGGTCATGTCTCTAACTCCTGGATTTGGAGGAGATAAGTCACTCTCTCTGGACAGACAGTCGTCAGCCTTACATTAACTTAGACCAATAAATGAGGTAAGACAGGATATCAATTGGCCAGACAGAAAATATTTTTCATTAACATTTATATTCACATAATACACACATAGACACAGTAACAAATTCATTCTATATTACAGTTTCCTTCTGGACCTGCAGCCCTCAGTATCCTTGTCAACCCTTTGGTCAGCGTCCTCAGGTCCTCCTGATTCAGTCAAGTCTGTCAGGCCCACCACAAAAATGACCATCAGTCTCTAATAGACCCTCCCCAGACTTTGGGTTAGGCACCTGAGTAAGGTCAAAGAGATCCCAGATTAGGAATTACCTGTATACAGTAATTCTTTCAAGAGTTACACAGGGATTTGCTAAGAGGGTAAGAGAAGGCTTCTTCACACATGGTTCAAGGACTCATGCCTATACACTCTGCACTCTCAAAGTCAATGTGCAGGAAAAAAGAAGGAAGATAAATAAACCCATTATTTTCAGTCTTCCTGCCACAATCAGATATCTTGCAAGAATCTACACAAGATTTCCAGGCTGATCAAAGAGATATGGAGAAATATTCAGACTTCTGGATACTTGTCTGAACTAAATCAAATGTATGTGCATTTGGAGAATCACCCACTACTAACTGGAGAACTAGAAAGCCAACGCTATCAAAATCCCCAGTATCCACTCACTCAGATTTAAATTCTAGTTTCAGCAAATAAGGGTTCTTTTGCTGTCAGAAGGATGCAAGGTTTGCTATAAGCCATTTGCAAAGCCTTGTGAGGATCCACTTGTATTATCGCCATGGTAAGACTGTTTACTTCAGTGCTGTTCCTACTGCACACACAGACAAGAGTCGACTCTTCAATAAATCCTTGCTTTTATTCAGTCATGTGTCATGTTCTTTGCGTACTGTAGATGTAATAAAATTGACAAAACAAAATCCAGGAAAAGACCATCTTTAGTAAGCAGAAAAAAATCGCGATCTCAGATTTTGTTTGCAACTGGAAAGAGAAGATTTGAACCATATGACAGCTTTATGTTACAGATAACAGGTAGATTTATTAGATAATATATACACACAACACTATCAAAGGCTAAAATGGTAAGGTACTTTCTCTTGGTGTTGTCACTAAGTAAATCACTAAATAAATCTAATCTATAAATTCCTCTAATACAGATGAGGTTAAATAGAAGGGACAAAAAAAACATAGTGATGATTACAAGGCAAAGGTATTAAAACACACTACTCACTTCATGAATAAATACATATGGAAAATCTCACACTTCTAGATACTGCTGGTGCAGCTGCTCCCAGGGGCGAGATAATAGCAAAGAAGAAACAGAGTCTTGCAATCTCAGCAAAAATGGGAAAGTTTATGTATCACAAATCAGTTACACAGTCTCATTACTTTTTACTGGCAAACAAGTAACAACCAGGTCAACTTGTTTTGGCATCTAAACACCTCCCTCATGACCTAGCAAGTGAGGCACAGGTGGCAATGCAACCTCTTTTTGTGTGCACACTAGGGTGGGCTAACCTTGGCACACCTTCTAAAATACTGCCAGAACTCTCATGTTCAAAGCTCAAGAGAAGGCCTACTTTTATACAGGGCTAGTTCTGCTTTGCACCAAAGCCCCTTTCGGCTGCTCCCTAAAGGAAATTATTGTCTCACTTGAGAATACCCCTCAGACAGTGGTTTTCCTGATGGCATGGTGGTTGAGGTAGCCAGCTCTGTGTTTCAACCCCTTCCTCTCCCCTCAGGCCCCCAACAAAAGGGGCTTGCTTGCGTTCTTGTTGCAATCTTTATCGCCGGACTTTCTTACATGAGGGCGTGAGAGAGATCTACTGTGCGAACATAACATTTTGATCCATTATCTAAAGATTATAGCTAGTTAATTATAGAATGCTTACAGGTTAAAAGTAGTAAACTGTAGTGCAGTATATTACTCCATTCACAGGCCCTGTGGCCATCAGAATTCTGCTGTGCTGTTCTTGTAAGAAAGAACAAATGCAGAAAATGGCACAGCATGAATCATAGAATATCAGGATTGGAAGGGACCTCAGGAGATCATCTAGTCCAACTCCCTGCTCAAAGCAGGACCACTCCCCAATTTTTGGCCCAGATCCCTAAGTGGCCCCCTCAAGGATTGAACTCACAAGCCTGGGTTTAGCAGGCCAATGCACAAACCACTGAGCTCTCCCTCCCCCATTTCTCAGAGTACAGACAAATGAATGTATTCACACTAGTGGCAGAAATAAAGAAGGAAAATGCTACAAGTTTGGTTCCTCTTCTGGCATTTTTGAGACCAATTTTTTTTTATCCCACCTCAGATGCCACGCTGAAGGAGGCACCCTTGTTGAGTTTACATTCCCAGTGCTGAAGTTCGTATGTCAGATGTCCAGGCAACAATCCTGCTGTAATAAAAATAACTATGCTAGTATTACAAAATAAAATCTTTCATTTAAACCAAACAAAATAGTCCTCACTAAATTACTGACACGGGTTAAAATTATTTGCTAATACTTAAAAATATAAAGATCTCCACATGATTTAGATTTACAAAAATACTCCTCTCCGCCATATCTGCGCGATTCCAAATACCTTCCCTGCTAATCCCGAACAAAATGTATTCATCACATAAAAAGAAAAAATAATGGTTTAACCTTTGCCCTTTTCCTACCAGCTGTGAGCCCTATGTGCCAATCAGGCGTTTAAAATAAAAGTAGAAATTTCTCTTCCCCTGTCTTTCTCCACCCATCTGAAAAATACCTGATTAACAAATTGTTGCATTTAAACTCAAAATGGTAATCTTCCTCTTTCTTCTACCCCTCAATGACACAATTGGACCCCTATCTCAATTTGCTGTCTTGATCCCAGAAATAATTCATGGCAAAATGTTTAAACATCTCCTAGTGCTTTGTCCAGGATCACTGCCACTCCATATCGGCTTCACCAAAAAGAGTTTGCTGATTAGCAGTAACCGTCTACCTGGTAAAAGTCTAACAGATTGTGTGAAGTTGTGAAGAGGTGTTACAATTTCATAGATGTGGAGTATCTTGCTTACCAGAGTTTGTATGTACACCTGTAGTCCCTTTAGCTGATACTAGAGATTAAAAAAAAATCTCATGAACAATGAGCCATACCATAAAGTGAAGGCATAACCCTTCATTTATCTGTTTGCCACTATCTCTTTTCTATGGATGCTGCAACGGCTGAATTGAACACAGAGTTTGCTTATTTCACACAAGCAAGAGTTGCAGCCTGGCCTCATCCCCCTCCACTCTGATCTCCCCAAAAAGCCAACCAACCAAAAGAAACTGGAGATTGTTCAAGATACAGAATTTAAATTTTGATGAAACTAACATCCATTGTTACAGGTGTTAAACTGTAGGGCTCTGGTTTGGGTCAGCCTATAGGTTAAATTATTAAATATCAGAAGTGGCAGTTACACTTGGAGATGTTTAAAATATTTGTAAATTGTGGAACTTCTAAAAGGGATGATGTGGGAATTAGTATCTAAATGAAAGAGTGGCCGTGGAAGAATTTATAGATATAAACATAACTTTGACTGAGAATGAGGAGCGGGAGGTGGTTAGCCTCCACCTTGGAGAGGGAAGGCAAAAAGCAAATTTGATGTGCACAGTGAACCTCTAATCAAGACTCAAAATGGGGCTCAGAGGTGTGAATTTACACGTGGGCAAAAGGAAAAGAGGATTGTTATTTTAAAGCTATTTATTTATCCTTGGCAAAATATGGGCATGCCACCTCTGAGAAAAGGTGCAAATAGAGAGGAACAGCTTTCAAAAAAAACTTTCATTACTGCTTGACTTTACTGCTACATTTCAGCAGCAATTGAAAAAGACTCTCAGTATCAAAGTGGCATTGGTAAAATCAAGCAATTTTTTTAGTAATAAACATTTAAAAGTAAAATCTTGTCTAGGTATGGAACCTTGATATTTTTTTTATTAGAAAAAGAAAAAAGGCCGGCTGCCTGTGGCATTTTGAATGCTCTGTTTATGTGATGAGTTATTGTTTAGGCTGCTTATTCCTGCTTAATACAAATAATAATTACTTCTAGGGTTGAAGACAGTGGAGTGATGATAAAAAAGCCCAATAATTTTTAATATCAGCAAAACATTAATAATGTTTTAAAAAATTATGTGAATAGACACCAAGTGTTGGCTCAAAAACACAATGGTGAAATAATTCAAACAGCATTCAAAACATAACACTGTAAATAGAGGACTACAGTGAAGTAAAATGGATTATTCTAGTTGGAAAAGAAAGAAGGGGGTCAGCTGTCTTGAATATGTAGGAAGGGGTTATTCAGGCCCAAGGGTTTTATACCGCTACCTATGGTACCTTGTGCTTATACTACTGTCTCTCAGGCCTGAATTAGCTCCCGTCTAAATTATGATTCCAGAAACAATGCATCACTGGAAACTGACTCACTGATTCCAAGTCGTCAATATCTCCCATCTGAGTTGGAAGGAGAAGAGGAGGTTTGGTCAGATGGTGGTGAGAATGCACTGTCCCCAGAATGGAAGTGGAGGAGGAAAGAGCCTAAACTGAAGGGAAAAACAAAAACAAAAAAAAGACTCCCACTGCCTACAGTCTCAACAGGTTGCAGTGGACTTTGCTGGTGGACCCTGTGCCTCTAAGCAGAAGAGAAAGCCTGAATCTTTGCAGACTCAGTTCCCCTCATGGGTTGGGGGAGGGATGCAGAGGATGCATCTGCATGAAGGATAAAGGATGCAGAATGAGTCGACACCTAGGGTTGGCTGACTTACAGGCTATATGGAAGAAGCCCTGAAACCCCATCCTGGAACCCAATGGCTGTTATGCAAGATAGCTGGGTATGTACTGCTCCTAGACAGTGTTAACTTAATAAAGTTGCAGCCTGCTGCTTAAAATCCATTCCCATATCTGCCTTTCATTCACGAGTGTCCTGAGCAATCCTAAAATTTACCTTATTGCAGATTTGTGGGAATTGAGGTTACGTATAGGTTAATTATTTTTTATTTCTTGTTTTGTTATGGTAAGCACCAATATTGTGCTAGATATATTCCAGACATTCAAGAAAGGACAACCTATTCCCAATAGAACCTACAATCTAAATGACAGAATATGTTTGGCAACACTTTAAAAAACCAACGAACCATTTAAAAAAAAAAAACAAAACAAAAAAACACCTTATGGCCAAAAAGTGACACTAAAAATGTCACATTCTTGCTGAATAGATCTGCTCCCAAAGGCAAATATGTTTTCACCATTTACTCCCAGTAGACCTGCAGAAGCAACAAACTTATGAAAGTTAACTGGATTCTAATCTGGTTTGTGCATCTTGAATAGAATTCACCAAGTTCTAGTTGTACAATCATTACTGGAGAAAAGTGAACCAGACCAACCATATTTTGACTTGAAAATCCAAATCTGGTTTTGTAAAGGTGAGAGTTAAAGACAAACATAGCCAAACCACATCAGTTTGAACTGAGCAAGTCTTATACACAGTTTAGAGATAGAATGGAGCACCCCTCCCCCACTCCTTTTATAAAATATAAATAAAACAAATGTATATTTTATTAGTGTTTTATGACAGATTTAAAAAAGCTTTGGCATTTCACCATTATGTGTGATTTACAGTTATTTTATGACAGAAGCAACCTTATGAAATGGGATATTGAAAACCTTAGTTTTACTGTTAAGGAAAAAGTTGTGACAAATGTGGAGTTGATATGTATTAATATATGAATACTGAACTTCAATAATGGTATGAACAGGGTAAGTGAGCAGATTAGTAAAGTCACCATATCAGTGTGATAGGTTATTACAATTTCCTGTACAAATACTTGGATCTGTTTACTATAGGGTGTCTAATACTCAAGTTAAATGAGGACTGTTCAGGGAGGCAACCCAATGGATCAATAGAACTTCCCAGCAAAAAATTAGAGTGCAATTACAACACCCTGATGCACTTCAGGTGGAAGCAATACCCTTGTTTTCCCATGCTGGAAGCCTGAAAAGAACACTCAAGTGTTAAAAAAGCCTTGTCTAAGAAACAAGGTGACACACAGAGAGATAATCTGTGGAGGGAGTCTAAAGGAATTGGGCCTTCCCAGACCCAGGGAATAGTCAGCTTCAGGGAAAAACTACATATGCATGCAGTCTGGGTTATTGTTTTTAAGATATATTTGCTTGGAAATTCCTTTGGTCTCAATCAAGGATACTTTGCTTTGAAAAAGCTGTATGTAGAGTCGGTCAAAAATTTTCAACAAAAACTTTTTTCTGTTGAAACTTTCCTCAGGTCCAAGTTGGTGAGAAAGGAGATCTGCCCCAGAATAGCCAATAGCTTGGTGGTTGGGCACTTTCAAGGGATGTGAGAGATCCAAATTCAAGTCTTTGTTCGCTCTGATTCAGAGAAGTGGCTTGGCCCTGATTCCCGTCCCATTCCATCCCATCCCAGGTAAGTGCCTCAACCACAGTCTCTGTCTCTCTCTCTCTCAAAATCTTTCCTGGTGGAGCTGTTCCACTTGGTATAAATAATTAAATATTCAGTGAGCCAGGGAGAGAGACTGACTCAATAGCATGGTGGGGTGGGGGATACAGATCAAACCCCTTTGAATCAGAGAAAAGGGCTTTGAATTTTAGGTCTACCATGTCCCAGGTGAGCACCATAGCCCGTGGTTCTCAACCTTTTTTGGGCTCAGGACCCCTTTGTAAATATTGATAGCCTGTTGTGACCCAGTAAATAGACCACGTGTCAGGTCCTACCTCCTTCTCCCTCCCCCACCCCCGAGACAATGGGGTGTATGTGGAAGGCCTTGGGGCTGGGGGAATGTTGAGCGCTTTCTCCCCACTAACTCCATGTCGTTGGTTCCTGCAACTGGCTGGGATTGGCTCCATGCTCTGGGCATTGTTACCTGCAGGTTTGCAGCACACAGTACTGCTCAGGGTTGGCCCTGTCCCTGGTGGAGGGCTAGCTGGGCTACATATGTGAGAGTGGCACTGTGACCTGGTTCATGGGGTCACAGTGTCATCCAGTCAAGTTTGGCCCAGCCAGCCCTCACATCATTGTAACAGAGGGGCGGATGGGCCAAACCTGAGTAGGCCTTTTACCCTGGAAGTCTCAATGCCTAGAGTGGAGAGCTGAGCTCAGCTAACCTTGTGGAAACCTCCCCGTGATCCTTTGAAACATTTTGGTGTCCCAGTTTTGGGTTGTGACCCACAGGTTGAGAAACCCTGCTCTAGACCCCTGGCTAAGTGACTAGTGAATTGGTCTCTCTCTCTCTCCTTGTTTATTCCACAACATATTTTGAAAGGTCTCATTTAAATCTTGAATTTTTTCATGAAAGGGAAATATTCTCCAACTAGCCTTAGTTGTTTGGACACTGATTGCCAGGGTCATTGCCCCAGGGGGAGCAGGGTCTGAGCTTACATCAGATTTACTGAGGTAATCACAATGAGTACCATGGGAAAGCAACTCAGGGCCTGATCTGAGAATGAGATAATTGCGTGATTCCATCACGAGAGACAGCTGATGGCTAGAGGCCTGAGACCTAGCGGGTGCAGTTCACCAAGGAACTCTGACAAAAGATATAAAGAGATTGCTGTGGGCTCCATTATTTAGCTTCTTTTGGCCTGTAGAGAGAAGCAAGGGAATAATTGTCATCTGAAATGACAGGAAGAATGGATAATGCTGGTCTATTTATAGCAATGGTGAGTAGGAACAATTTAACTTCAAGGAAGAGTTATTAAAAATATTATGGATTATTATTGTGCATATATTTATGACCATTTAATTGGAGCCCAAAGAACTGGCAGCATTTCAAGCCGATCACACATTCAAATGCATATTAGCTAATAGGTTTGTAAAGTTATGCACCTCTTGTCTTAGATAAATGCCTAATTAAAAATCCTCTGGAAAAGCCTAATCTCCAGATCATTACTGGGGAAAAAAACCAAACCACAAAACAAAAACCAGAGGTTATAGAAAGTTTTATTCAGGTCTCCCTTATAGTCAGACTGGAATTGTTACAATGTACTCATTGAAGCCCATTCTTTGGAGAATTTTTCATTCAAAGAGTACTAGAGTAAGGAAGGTTTTCTTGATTATGTGCATTTTCTATTAAATGTATGCATCCAGGATAGTTTAGAGTCTGCATCTGATTTTCCCTCCCATAATTGAGGATCTGTGTTTGCAGAGGTTGGTCTGGGTTGGTAAGCAAGAGTGGGGTTAAGTGCCTTTCCTTCAGAGACTAGAAACACTGTACTAAGTTACCACTTATAATATGGAAATGACCATGGAGAAGTCTGCCCAGGGTGACTAATATAAATATCTCCAGCAGAGGTGCTGCTTATTTTTCCCAAAATATATTTTAATGTATAAAGTAGTGCTGCTGAATGCTAGTGTTGAATATTCAAGATTTTTGCCATCATTAAGTTAACATTAAAATCCACAGAGCAGTAAGGTGCTAAATCTAAAATCCATACTAGACTAGATTGTGTTACTAGTCTTATTATTCAGCCATTATCCTGGGCCTACTGACTGTGGGCTGTTGTTCACCTACCCCTACTGCAAGTCCATTAGGGATAGATTGTGATATCTTTACTCATGATAAGTAGGAACTTACTTCTTGAGATGTCCTTGATTCCAGTGGGACTATTCAAGGAATAAAAGTATTGTTTAGTCTTAGGGTATCATAATATATAACCTTACTGTTTTCTATAGCACTGCAATTTTCAACTGAGAGCATGCTGTGTAGAACTGCAATCTGATAGCTAACATTCTTCTGCCCTTTCATTCATTAGAGTGAATGACAGACCTCTTTAATACTATAATCCATGTTTCAGACTGTATCTGCAAGCATGCACTGCATATGCCTATTTGACTACGCTGACCTCTGAAAATCCAAGGCAGCCCACTTGTAAGTCTGCCATCAGATGCTGTCTTTTATATTTATTTTAGTGAGTTAAGACCCCGAAAGAAGTGTCATGTTTACTTCTGTCATAGTTATTCAGAAATGAAAAGCCCCTTCTCAAAACATCTGAGGCTTCTGCTTCAGGGTTATTCTCAGTGCTCAAGAGCATAAGAAATCGGTTTAGGGAAAATATATAAATGGACTTTACTGATGTTAGAAATTATCCCTCAGAAAATGCACACTTTACAAAGACATCATCATGCAAACGTACTAGCAAGGAAGAAGAGGGCAAGCAGGAGGGTAGAAATCAAGTGCTCCAGCCACTGTGCCTCCCAGCCCTCCAAGCCCCCCATTAAACACTCCCTCTTAGTTCCAAAGGGAAAAAAAAAAGAGGGATTCTGATGGGAAAAATACAAACTAAGAGACAGAGGCTACTGCTACGCTGGCTGACTGAAAGAAGGTGAAGCTCATTCCTTCTCCATCATGGCTGCAACACCCACTGTCTCCTGGGACCCTGGACCTTCTTCATCCTAATCCTTAGGAAAGTCTGATCAGATCAGGCCAGAGAGAGAGAGAGAGATGACATTGCCACCTCCACCAGATCCAACTAAATTCCAAATACCACCAGGGATGTGAGACTTTGTCTATCCCGCCCCCTTACTTGTCTAGTGTGTTCATTTCCTTCCCCACCTTATCTTGTCTCTTTCCTATCCCTCTCCTTTTTGATCTGTCTAAAAAGAGTCTGGTTCACTGCTGTAAGTCTGTGATGCAGAAAGAGGCTGCTAAAAAGCAATGCCTTAAACCACCTGATCCTGGTACAAGTTTGCCAGGTCTCAAAATGGCTAGTAAGACCATGTGTTGTGCCTTTGTTTTTTTCAGCAGTGAGGTTGCAAACGAGAGTCAAAATAAAAGACACAAGCTATATTTTCTTTCTTTGCTGTCCTTCTCTCTCCCCCATGGGAAGCCTGCTAAACAATCAGTGGGACCACTGGATGATCAAGATGCTAAAGGAACACTCAAGGACAATAAGGCCATTGCAGAGAAACTGAATGAATTCTTTGCATTGGTTTTCACGGCTGAGGATGTGAGGGAGATTCCCAAACCTGAGCCATTCTTTTCAGGTGAAAAATCTGAGGAACTGTCCCAGACTGAGGTGTCATTAGAGGTGGTTTTGGAACAAATTGATAAACTAAACAGTAATAAGTCACCAGGACTGGATGGTATTCACCCAAGAGTTCTGAGGGAACTACTAACTGTAGTCTGTAACCTATCATTTAAATCAGCTTCTGTATCAAATAACTGGAGGATAGCTAATGTGACACCAATTTTTAAAAAGGGCTCCAGAAGTGATCCCAGCAATTACAGGTCTGTAAACCTGACTTCAGTACTGGGCAAACTGGTTGAAACTATAGTAAAGAAAAAAATTGTCAGACACCTAGATGAACATAATTTGTTGGGGGAAGAGTCAACATGTTTTTTGTAAAGGGAAATCATACCTCACCAATCTACTAGAACTCTTTGAAGGGGTCAACAAGCATGTGGACAAGGGGGAAAACCAGTGGATATAGTGTACTTAGATTTTCAGAAAGTCTTTGACAAGGTCCCTAACCAAAGGCTCTTAAGCAAAGTAAGCTGTCATGGGATAAGAGGGAAGGTCCTCTCATGGATTGGTACTGGTTAAAAGACAGGAAACAAAAGGCAGGAATAAATGGTCAGTTTTCAGAATGGAGAGAGGTAAATAGTGGTGTTCCCCAGGGGTCTGTACTGGGACCAGTCCTATTCAACATATTCATAAATAATCTGGAAAAAGGAATAAACAGTGAGGTGGCAAAATTTGCAGATGATACAAAAATACTCAAGATAGTTAAGTCCCAGGCAAACTGCAAAGAGCTTCAAAAGGATCTCTCAAAACTGGGAACAAAATAGCAGATGAAATTCAAATGTTGATAAATGCAAAGTAATGTACATTGGAAAACATAATCCCAATTATACATATAAAATGATAGGGTCTAAAATTAGCTGTTACCACTTAAGAGATCTCATTTTCAGAGAACTATCCACAATGACTCCATCCACTCAATGTGCAGTGTCAGTCAAGCAAACAGAATGTTGGGAATCATGAAGAAAGGGATAGATAAAAAGACAGAAAATATCAGACTTGGGCATAGCATATAAATCTATGATACATATAAAGATATGATACAGTATCTTGAATACTGTGTGCAGATGTGGTCAACCTACCTCAAAAAAGATATGCTGGAATTGGAAAAGATTCAGAAAAGGGCAACAAAAATAATTAGGGGTATGGAACAGCTTCCATATGAGGAGAGATTAGTAAGACTGGGGCTTTTCATCTTGGAAAAGAGATGACTAAGGGGGGATATGATAGAGGTCTATAAAATCATGACTGGTGTGGAGAAAGTTAATAAGGAAGTGATATTTACTCCTTCTCATAACACAAGAACTAGGGGTCACCAAATGAAATTAATAGGCAGCAGGTTTAAAACAAACCAAAGGAAGTATTTCTTCACACAACACACAATCAGCCTTTGCCAGAGGATGTTGTGAAAGCCAAGACTATAACAGGGTTCAAAAAAGATCTAGATAAATTAATGGAGGATAGGTCCATCAATGGCTATTAGCCATAATGGGCAGGAATGGTGTCCCTAACCTCTGCCAGAAGCTTGGAATGGGAAACAGGGCATGGATCACTTGATGATTACCTGTTCTATTCATTCTCTCTGGGACACCTGGCATTGTCTACAGTCGGAAGACAGGACACTGGGCTAGATGGATCTTTGGTCTGACCCAGTATGGCAGTTCTTATTTTCTTATGATCATCTTGTTTTGTCTTCTAGGAAACAGGATCAGGCTTTAACAACAGCTCCTGCCCATCTCAACCAGCTTCTTCTCCTCCCCCACCCGCTCCCAAACAACACTTATTACCATCTAAGACACTATCAAACAAGGTTTTTTTTCTTCTGAAGACTCTCTCCAGCCACAGAGTAGGGGAACAAGCATGTGACATGTATTTAGAGGATACTCAGCAGACTACATTGAGTTAAGTGGACCCTCTCAGAAAGGAGTAAGCCTCAAGGGTGCTGTAGATTTGATATAAACAAGTTCCATTAGCAATTAGACAAAGTAAATTCTAGTATTTCCTGTATAGTTAGGACAGTGTCATTTTTGTCTTTATAAACCCATTTTAAAGGTGTTTATGACAAATGTTTGAACCTGCTTTGCAGCAAAGTATGTGAGGAACATGTAAGCTTAGAAAAGTGTGGTTTGAAGCACTATTTGGAGCAAAATCTGTTTAACCTTTAAGTTCCAGCAATACAACAAGATAGCTATTACTAATTAGGTCTCTTTTCCTGTGGCAACTTCCTATGTGACATTTATTATATAGATAAAATATTTCTGGTTATAACTCTTCATTGCAACAGACTAAGCACTTGTCACTATGAGACTTGGTTCCATCTGAAATACCTGCTTCCTGTTCCGATCATAGAAGGCAGAAACAGGCAGCGATGAATCCCTGCCTTTTCTTTCACATACAGATTGAATAGCTATATGCAGAAGACCATTACTAAGAACATGTCTCAGCTTGGTTTGCTTTCTGAACATATTTTTGTTCATTTGATACATTACTTTTAATTGACACAAGCAGAAGTTTGGCAAGAAACAAAACTGCAGGAAGTTCTCTTCTCCCTCCCCTTGCCCCCTACACCTCACCCCTTTTGAGTGTTTCTGGTCACTTCGCTTAGAATTAAATAGCATAAAATAAACCAACGATGTTAACAAAATATGGTGACTGTGTGATCTTTCCAGACACCACGGTGATGAGCACCTTACAAATACTTGCTACTATAATGATGATATTCTGGACCACTTTATAGTGGTAAAATCTGGGGCCTCTGGATGTGGTTAGTACAGAACTTTGAAAGCTTCTGGTGGAAAGGGTATAGAATAATAACTCCTCCCACTTGCAGTCACTTATATGACTGAATCTAAGGAAAAAGGTATAATTTTCCCTATTTGATATGGTTATCAAACCACATACAAATGCTGAAAAGGTTGCCTATTTAGGGTTAAGTATTCACTGGGATTTGACAGACTATAAGAGGATGGTTTTTAGGGCCTTGTAAAGTCCTTGATACAGATTTATGTAATAATAATTATTTAAAGCTATAGAGCATTTTGGGACACAGTTTTTACAAAAGACAAAATAAAGTTGTATTTTATTGTAAACTGTTATCTTCTTTGGTTTACTGGTTAAATAACATTAATATATGACCAACTTTAATACACTGAAAATAATAATGGGGTGAATAATGACGTAGTTTACAGAAGTCCCCAATCACAACAGATCCTGATGTCTTTAAAGGAGTTCTTATCCTTGTAGCGGCCCAATCGTGTAATCACATGAATAACTTCACTCACGTCAGCAGTCTCCTTGGATTCTCTGGGACTGCTCACATCAATATAGTAACTCATGTGCTTATGTGTTTAAGATACAACCTTACATCTTTAATTAAAAATTACTTTCATTAATATAGGAACAAATTCTCTCCCCAAGCCCCAGCATGGATTACATGGTCTGGATACCAGGGGTCTCTGCAGGGAGTAAAGTCCTGCAAAACTCTGGTTTTAGCTCAGAGAAGCTAGGATTACATTAGTACTTAACTCACCCTATGGTGCCCAAATACAATCTAGTCTCTGATTAGGAGGCTGTACAGTGCTTGCTCTTACATGCCATATTATTATGCCATATGAGCTATGATAACCAAGTATTGCAGGTAGGTGGTAGAGGAAGGTGCTGAGAAGGATGCTGGAATATAAACTCTGAATTTCCTGATGCATTATCTTTTCCCTACTTGAATAATCCCTCCTTTTGAAAGCCACATTTTTAATCTGTTTATTATGATCACAGAGCAGAGAATGAAACTAGTGATATTAAACTGAGACTATTGTTACTTGTCTATTGTAATTCACAAAACTATAAATTAGGTAATCATGTTAATGAGATATTTACAGCCTAGAAATTAATTATGTAAATCACACCATGAATGGGGAGGAGGGGGGAAAAGGAAAAATAAAGGTTTGCACATCAGTCAAACAATGCCTCTGAACATCATTTCAAAGTGAACACATGCTACTGAAAACCATTTTCTCTTCTGCACTTGAAACACAGCAGGCTTGATTTGTCTGCCTGTGTTTGGGGTATACGTGTGCAGTCTGCACATGGTGCAGACAGAGGGCATGCATAGATTCCATTGAAATTTACCCCTTAAAATTTAAGCCAAAATGGCTGAAGAAACTTTGAGCCATATTTTTATCCTTACTTTTTAAACAAAGCATTTATTGTTTTTGGTTATAACAGATATGTATATAGGATGGAAAGTGTACACGATATAGTAGTATATTGCCCTAATTCTACCATTGTAATTCCCCTCCCATAAAATTTTGAAAAAACGAGCCATAGTTTGAGGATTCTAAGGAAAAACAGTCTGAGCAAAATGACTACATGAAACAAGGTCAGTTAAGGACAAAGTAAGGGTATCCCAGCTCTAATGACCCTTTAACAAAAGGTTCCATGTTAAATGAATTCAAAGGAAAGAATGTGTGTCTAATAGTTACAGCAAGGGCTGGGAGATAAGATTTCTGAGTTTTACTTGTGACAACTGACTTGCTCTGTGACCTTGGGCAACTTGTTTACCTTTTCTGAGGCTTCTTTTTTCCCCATCTGTAAAAACAATTATCCTTATCTGTATCAATGATGTGATTACTCAAAGATCTACTTGTAAAGGAGTTGTGAAATCCCCAGATATAGGCAATATATGTGTACAAAATTATTATTTTAGTTTCTTTGAGTTTTATAATATACTGAAAATTGCATAACTTGACTATTCAATGAAATGATAAAATATTTCCAATAAATGACTGTAGGCAGGGAGCCTACTGTAAATAAGAGATTTGATCTCTCAAAAGAGAAAGCTTTTAGTTCTGAGAGTGGGACTGTGGAAATGTACCTCTCCTGGAAGTTGTTCTTACACCTGAATAAGACCAATAAGTTCAGCAATGAAGTCATACTATAGTCCCCTTTAGAACGGCAAGGTCAACAGAGTCATTTCTCAGTTCATTAAACCATAATGTTAGTAGCAATTTTTAAAGCTATGTTGATGACTTAATCCAAAAGACAATGGGAGAATGGTCAAAGCAAAGTCTGAAACCAAGAAATTGTCTAGCCTTGAATAGGTTTTAGTTGTATTCAAGTTCTGCCAGCCATAGGCTATGCTAGCAGATGATCCCGAACCAAGGAAAATATATCCTAGTGTGTGTATGTTTGTAAAACTATAAACCATGTACACAATACTGATCAGTTGCCTCAGTGTTCTAGTGTCTGTACTCCCCATAAAGAAAGCTTACACATGGGGACAGTTCAATCTTTCATGAAAGGAAAATCAAATAGGATTTACCATTTCTTTAATGTAAGACTGAATCTCCTAATGAGGAGGAGGGGACTGTGATCCAGCAAAAGCTTTTCTCATTAAACTGTCAATTCCATGTTTCTAAAAAATTGATTCAGTAAGGTGCATGTTGATGATCCTGTGAATTTTAACAACTTTAAGTCAATTACTCCAGCATCCCAGCACACAATTACAAGTTATGCTGGGGATTTTATCTTTTTTCATTTTAAATGAACTCAGTGAACTAGAGCTAGGAGGGAGAGAGGGAAAATGAAAGATGTGTAGAGGTGAACAAAAGCTCTCTCCTCCACACAACTTTCATAAAATGTACAATCACTTAAAGCACCGCTGCAATAAAATTTAACAACTTCAGTTAAAAGGTGTGACATAACCTCTGAAAAGAGATGCTAACTTATTGTGGTGGAGATAGTACAGGTTTGTGTTTTATTTGCAAAACAGATTAAACATAACATAGGGATAAAATTAAAGCTTGCTGTGGAAAAACTACAAAGATTAAAGTACACTGTGTATGTTGGGAATGATATGCATGGCTCCTACAAGGATCACTGGTAGTCATGCATGTACATCTAAATCCTTGTGCCTGGATATGAGAACAGAGTCCATAGTAACTAGGACCTAGCAAAAAGCAGAATGGGGAATCCTGTGAAGTAAGAAAAAAAAAAAAAAGAAAAACAAGTTGTACTGAAAAATGTAATATCGATGTATGTAAAACACCCGAGTCAACACATTTCTCTCTAACTTCACGATTGATTAGTAAGCCAATAATTTATGGGCAAGCCTTGTTAAGTTTTATGGCTAAACTAACCTCCTTCCCCTCTGCCCCCCAGCAACAGAGGTCCCTTTAATTTGAAAGGCCTCTGTTATAACCACCCACTGTTTGTTTGTGAACTTGGTGACAGCACAAGTGTATGTAGGGTGAGAGCTGTTTTATGATTGTGTTCATTAGTTTAAAAACCGGATTGCTGTTATGAGTGATCAAGACATTTATTTTAATCGGGTATAGCCTTTTGTGCAAAATTGTATCAAATCATAATGCTAGAATGGATTTCATTGGCGGGATTTAGCATTTTTGTCCAGATTAATGCCTAAAAAATTATTCCTAGAAATTATTGCCTGTATAAATTTCCATCCTATTTCAATTCTTTACACAAACATGAAAGCTTAATGCAAAGCTTACCTTTTAAAGAACGAAATAATATGCTGCACAATACAAAATTTGGTTCAAGATTTTTTGCATTAATTTGATAAGTCTTGGTGAATATTATCGATAAAAGCATATTTTCCAAACCCTTTAAGGATGATAATCAGTTAATTGTTAAACACCTGATTTGGTGTTCTACTATTCTGAGCTTGGCTAGTTGCCCAAAATTATTTTAATGTAGACAACTATACACTTTATATTTTTATAAAGAGAAAAGGGTATTTGTACCATGGTATGAGACTGTAACCCAAAATTTCCTTGAAACATGATTTTGCTACATGCTTTATCTATACAATGACTTATGGCTATGTTATGCCTTTAGGCCAAGGTCATAACAAAAGAGGTGAAGGGTCAAACTGCCTCACAGGGAGCACCAGGAGGCATTCTTTGGGACTTCTATGGGGTGCAGCACACTGCGTTCTTCATAATGGTCCTGCTCTACAGAAGGGGAACAGGGACATGGCACTGTATGCCTCCCACAGAAGTGGAGAGGGACTGCAAAAGGGGAGGGAATAAGCCTCCTTTCATCATCCTTGCCTATTGCACCCATGTCAAAATGCCAGGAACAGTCTGACCATAAGCTGATGAATGTTGCAAACTACCGATTTAGGTTATTTTGAATAAAATAAACCCCATACATTTGTTTGTTAACTGATTTCAGTCAAAACAGGAAGATGTTGGTTCTTCTACTTTATCTAAATTGAGGCTCATTTTAGTATCATTCATGTCATATACAGAGTGAGTCACTTAGCATCTGATCTGCCATTCTGACATTGATTGGTACACCTTAATCCACCAGTAGTGCAATTGAGACGCCAAAGTTTAGGGGTAGTATGATATGAATACAGAATAATCTGCACCACTGCCAATGCAGGGCTGTGCCGAACAGGCACAACTGAGCCCATTAGACACTGTTTTGGCATGTGTGTAACCTTAAGCAGATGAGTAAATCCACTGAAGACAATGGACCTACTCGCCTGCTTACAGGTGTACAAGTTCAGGCACCTTGTTGGATCAGAACTTGTGTGTCAGTTTATCAGTTATTTAAAATGATGTACGGGTGTTGTGAATTTATAAATATTTGTTTAAATGCATGGAGCTCCTCAGAGAAAAGGTACAATGGAAAGGGCAACATATTATTAATTTTGCTCTTGATTGTATTTTATACCCTTAATTAGTCTTCAAAATCCTAACTTGAAAAAATTATGCATAATTTAAACAAAGGTTAATTTAAGTAGCATCTGAAATCATAATCGGGTCATTTTTTCAGAAGGATATTGACTGCAAAAATAACTTCTTGTTCTGAAGCTATTCTCAGTATAATATTTTGCCTACTAATGCCAGAAATACACATAAGTGGAAGAAATATAAATTGGACTATAAAGAATGGAACAGAATATAATATTCTACATATTTCAGGGCTTACAAACATCTCTCAAGATGTAAGAGATTTTTTTTTAAAAAAATAAACAATGGCTTTTAATATCAAACCTGTGATGTAAAATGTGATTATACTATCACATTATTGACAAACTTCTTTATCAGCATGAAGATTTTTTTTAACTGGCCATAATACAGAAGATAAACTTGTAAATACTATATAATTAATTATGGCTAACCACAAAATAAAATGCATGACAGATAAATCAATCTGTAGAAAACACTGTGCTTAAGCTGCCTCCATTTATGTTTGTTTCAATAAAATGCCTAATTTATATTATTTGCCTTTTATTTAAATGTAATTAAAATACTTCTAATCTTTTATAGAAAACTGCACAAGTCCCACTCACCATAACAATTAGTGAAACCTTTAATTGGGTAAACTAATGGTATATTGTATTTTTTGGCAATTTTTAGAGGCAAATTCTATATGGATTTAAGGTTTTTAAACACCTCTTATTCAATTGTTTCACTGTTGACCTTAGGCACTTTAAAAACATCAGATTAGAGTTTGTGAATTCCAGCCTTCTGTTGATAAAATTGGATTCTGCAAAGTATGACCCATGGCAACAGCTTAGTTTTCTTTTTTTCCAGCAGCAGCAGTTTTCAGTACAAATGAAATACACAATAGCCAGTGAATGCCAGAATGCATGCCGCACCAAATATTATCATAACAGCACTTGCATGGTATGAGAGGGATAAGATTCCTCCCTTATGGATTCTCCATTAGTTAAGCAACTCACATGAGACACAGTTTGTTGCTAAATCAAACATGCCTACATTAGTCTTTACAAATAAGAGATGCTCAAGCCTGTCTGTACTCACTAGGGTCCCTTCTTTCTGCAGTAAAGCCTTAGGGATATTTCAAATGTATTTTGAGTACACGCTGGGCAGTAAGCAATTCAGAAAAGGTCAGATTTACTTCCATTGCAAGCCCCTACAAACCTATTAAAGCTGCTTGGGGATCTACCCACTAAGCATCCACACAGGGGTCTTTATGCAACCTCTGCATGCAGAAGAACTGCTCTCCATGCTGACCCAGCAGCTGGCCACTTTGGGGATGGGTTGGAGAAAGACACACATTATATGGATTCAGTATCCCCAGTACCATGCACCATCCTTGAATTATGTGGCAGTCCCACATCCTGGCTTTACACTGGGAGGGTTTATTTCACCTCCCTACACTCCACTAAGTGCCCAGATATTTAGATTTTAGGTAGGTGGAGTGAATATCACCCAAAGAAAATAGCATCTCTCATCACAGATTAGGTCTCCTTTCCAAATACCGTAAAACCCCTTCCTGATACCTGTAGACCTTTTGTCATGGAACCCCGCCCCCGCCCCCCCCACAAAATTGTAAGTAATTACCAAAATTCTATTTAACAGACAAAGGACAAACTAGTGGGTGTAAGCAGAAGCTAGACAAATTCAGACTACAAATAAGGCACAGAATTTTAACATGGAGGGTAATTAACCATTGGAACATAAGGAAATGGATTCTTTGTCACTTGACATCTTTCATCAGGACTGGAGACCTTTTGAAAATGTATGCTCTAGTTCAACTAGAGGCTATGGGCTTGATGCAGGAGTTACTAGATGGTCTGTGTTATACAGAAAGTCACACTAGATGATCAGGGTGGTCTTTTGTGGCCTTAAAAACCAGAAATCTTATTGAGAAGTAGTACATGAGACCGAGAAGCTACTGGGTAGCAGGATCAAGAGACAAACCTAGAAACCTATAAGACTGATTTCTTCAACCAATGTAAAACCATCATTCAAAATACTGGGTAGGGGAGAGGGGAACCTGGATAAACAAAATTTTAAGACAAAATTTTAAATAGGAGAATACAGTAGAAATACTGCTATAGATAAAACCCCCTGAAACTGCAAGATCAGTATGGGCAAACCCTTGCAACTCCAGAGGGTTTTGCCCATGTAGATCTCACTGCAGGAACAGAACCAAGGTCAACAACAAGTTCTTATATCAAAAATTAATGGAGTGAGACACCAACTGGCTGAAAATAAGCAGTAGAAATAATAGCTATCGGTGGAAATTTTTCAAAGTGGGAAGGGATATGGTTTGTGTAGAAGCTGAAAAAACAACTTTTTGAGAACATATTTAAGAAGAAACATAATAATGCAGAGCAGGCTTGTGTACCCCAATGAACTGGCAATATTCTCACTGAATTGTTCTAGGGTTAGATACTGTTTCGTGCAAAGTCACTTTGACCAGTCAACAGTGCTACTCAAGAATCTGGTCATGATTTTTCTTCAACAACATTTTCCTTTTTCAAGAGTTCTCCAAGCATATGAAGAATGACTCGTGGCCAAGGAGAAAATATGGATGATTCCCCAGCTCTCAAACCTGACCCAAACTGTACCTGTTCTCTCTTCCCATTAAGGTTCTTCTATTTCTCGTGTGTGTGTGTTGGAGGAGTGGGGGCGGGGGGAAGCAAGGACATCTCAAGTACCCAGCAGCCTTTCTTCAAGAAAGAACACTTGCTTGATAAATAAGAAACTGATAAATGTAAAGGGGGGAAAAAGCCAAAGTGCTGACTACTTGGGGAGCATTGTGGTTGAAAAGACTGATAAACACAACTGTGTCAAGCTAAGTATTACTGCATGAAAATAAATGAGACTGACAGTTTATGGAGTTTAATATTAAAGTCTGATTCTATTTCTCTAGACTTTTTCTTGTCCTTTATAAACACCTTTTATCTAGCCAGTATTCCTTTTATAGAAGTACCTATGGTCAGCTCCCAATACTGTGTCATTAGATTTAACTCTTATGCTTACTTTCCCCTAATGCGGAGCAACTATCACATCCCCTGGCTTTTCCAAAACAAGATGGAAAAATATCTATTTCCCAAAAATTGGATGGTCCTAAATATTGTAGTACTTGGTGCTCTCATCTGTAAACTTGCAAATTATGTGTTCCTTAAATCTACAACAGCAGGCCTTTTATTTTGAAAGCCTATTTTTAATTTTAACAAATTCAGGCCTGATGTAGCTGTGTCCCTACTCTCTCTTTCCCTCCTATTATGCCTGCTTGTTGTGAATTATTTTCAAGTAAATTCTTTGGGTCAAGCATCATTACCTCTTGTGTGTTCACATGACACTCTGCACAATAAATCTCAACCCTTGTTGAGTCATTTGGGTACTCTAATAATAAAAATATTTGTGTGCACAGAGATAAAAGTGAAGATTGAAGTTTTCTAAGCACAGCAAATGTGCAAACTAAGCAGTGGAAGAGGAAGGTTCTCTCTGTATCTGGTAAAGTGTTACCCTCACCTATTGAGACAACACCTCTAGGAATAATTCAGTTTTTATGCCAATCAAATTCTTGGACTCCGTTGTTGTTGCCAACTCTGGTGGGGATTTGGTAGTGTCTCTCCAATAATTTACTCTTTGTGAAATTCCTAACAGAAAGTAATTAGAGATGTGTCTACTTGGGCAGAAGGAACGAGAATGAACTCGACAGTAAGTCCATTGAGTTATGCTTTAAGTTGGTTTTGATTGTATTTTTAAGACAATGGGCAGCACAGATAATGCTATGCATATGCAGATGACATTTTAATGGACAAGTACCCCACTGATAGTGGATGCAATATTTGCCATTAATTGTACTTTGACTCATTAACTGAGCAGAAACCTGGTAAAGGTAATGACCAATGTTCTATAATTTTACCATATTTGTTAGGTTTGACTTAGAGAAGGAGTTTAATGCAAAAATGATTAAATAGTTCCCAAGCAAATTAGAATTTACACTAATTGTGATATAACAAACTCAGAAGCTTTTCTATGTCTTGGGGTAATATTTTAGATGGCTATTGCTGAAGAGTTATTAATAAACAGTGATTACTCTCTTGTAGAGTTCTTTGAACAGGAGGTGGGTCCTGTATGAGTAACTGTCTTTAAAAAAATTAAAATAGTTAAGGCTTTGTTGGAACTTCCAGTTTATGCTCTATTTCCAATTGATCATAGTCTTTCTGAATAAGGATTCTCTTTAACTAGAACTTCCCATGCTTGAGTTCAGGTACATCTCCCCCCACCTCAAAGTTTTAGGAAAAATCCATTCAACCTTTTTTGGATAATGCAAGGCTAAAATTTACACCTTTTATACTCAATTTTAAAGGTGTTTGTGTGTGTGTATATATCAGCCTTATAACTATAGTTCAAACTTTACAATGTGCAGATGGGAGTTACTCAAGGACAATGGTGAGGGAGAAGGCTAGTGGGGATTGCTGTCATGTATTAGCCCTCCCCACCCCACCTTTAACGTTGGTCAGTATCATATTGTGCAAATAGGCCCCAATCCAGCAGCACATTTAAAAATATTATTAAAATTAAGTTGACTTCAATGGGATTATTCACATATATGAAGATATGCATATGTGCTTAAGTGTTCTGCTAGGTATGGGCAGTTATCAACCTGTGGAAACCCAATTACTACCGTTGTCCTTCCTTAACTTCCTATTGTCTGTCACACATTCAGAGCTATGCTACCAAAGAAGTTCTACCTCTGGACTAACACAGCATCATAACTAATATTGGGGATGACTTTCTGCACAGATTTCAATGCAGAAATCATTTCTTCAGCCTTAACAAATCCAGGGCATAAAGCTTTCTAAGTAGAAAATGTTATGGCATTAGAGAACTTCAGTGCTTGGGGGCTCCATAGATTCCTGTGTAGGCAACAGGGCATGAAGTGTTTTAAGCACTTAAGATCAATTTTTTTCAATTTAGAAAACAGGTAACAGTCTCTCCCATGAAATTTTAGGTTTTGTGAGCTGAACAGCAATTCCAAGCAAGTATTCTAGAAACAACTAATGAAAGTAGCAGATTAATAATTTTGCAAGTCGCATTTGTGGGGAATTTTTTTTTTTTTTTTTTACTAAGGCAGATTCCTTTTTTAAAAGGGATTTGTGGCCTGCTCATGATGGCCAGTTTAACTTCCTCTTCTTTCAACTCCACTTCTTGATCATGCATAGCAGCATTGTGATGACCAACCTTTCATGTCTAGGGCAGACTGTGTAAAAACGCAAATGCTAAAATGAGATACGTAAAAACTTCAGGAGTTTTCTTAAATTAAATTTTGAGAAGAAATGGGTTGGTTGGTTCATGTGAAAATTATCAGCTCACAAGCCAAACAGACCTCAGCTGCTGTTCTTCCCCAACTAGGGTGACCAGATGTCCCGATTTTATAGGTACAGTCCTGACATTTGGGGCTTTGCTTATATAGGCGCCTATAACCCCCCACCCCCATCCTGATTTTTCACACTTGCTGTCTCGTAATCCTATCCCCAACCCATGTCCCAGACAGTAACAAGTAGCCAAACATTCAAAATGAGCAAAAGTAGAAGCTGAAAACTGGAATCTCTCATTTAAGTGCTTCATGTTGCAATTTTGCTTTTCATCTTGGTAAGTTACGAGACCTACTTGTGTGGATTTCATAAGCTTTGTATTCCAAAAATTACAATGTGCACAGCTAAACACCTTTTATCTTTTACTTAAAAAAAATCCAGGGCAATTACAATATGAAGCCTTTGACTGATGTGAGAAAAGTATACATATAAGACGGTAAATTAAGTTCAGACTCTCACAGGCCACACTGAACACATCATCCCATGTGTGAAAGGAACAGGGCTTCAGTTGCATCCCTGGCACTAACCCTCCAAAAGGCTTTCTGAAGGACTCAATAGCCATGTGTACAGAAACAATGGGTTGGTTTCTCCCAACAGCTTTTTTGGGTATTTGCACAAAAGGCTGTAAGCCAACACTGCCCAGGCTGGGTAATGGAAACCCAGGCTCTCTTACTTTTTTGTGCAGAAATTCTAGCATTGTAGAACCTCTCCTCATTGTTGCGGTGGGATAAGAGGAGTAGCTGGAAGTGTGGCTCCATAGAAGAGCTGTAGCTGGCAAGAATCATTTTTTTCTCTTCCATATCCATAGTATTTGGAGGCTGGACCCCCGCACTTAGGCCCAGGGAAAATACCATGCTCACAGTGGAATGATTTGCAGAGTTTCTCTTGCCTAGCGCTGGAGAAGACAATGTGGGCACAGTGATACCAACTTTCATGATTTTATCACAAGGGTCACAATGTTTGGTGGTAGTTTTGAAGCCCCATCCTTGATTCAAGAAATTTGAGAATCACATTTCACTCAAAACCGTAAAATTTCTAGCCCTCAGTTAGAGAGAAAAGCTTAAATATGTGAATCCTAAAAGCTCAAAACCCTGAAGGGCAAATAAATGCATTTACTTTTAAAAATTTATGAATGAAGGGAAATTTTTCAGCCTAACTCATGATCTTTGAATGTCCGGGATTGACAATTTTAGTGGTACAGTAGAACCTGAGAGTTAAACACCTCAGGAATGAAGGTTGTTTGTAACTCTGAATACATGTTCAGTTGTAAACTTTTGAAAGAACCACCATTGACTTAATACAGCTTTGAAACTTTAGTATGCACAAGAAAATGCTGCTTTCCCCTTTTTTTTAGTAGTTTATGTTTAACACAGTATTGTACTGTATTTGCTCTGTATGTGTGTTTCTCTCTCTCTCTGCTGCCTGATACATACATCCGGTTCCAAAGGGTGGGGGGTGTGGTTTACTGGTCAGTTCATAACTGAGGCTCTCCTGTATTAATTATTCCTTGCTCCCTTCTACTTTTTGCCAACAGAGAAGAGTCCACAGCCGTGAAACCTGGCCAGGCAGCATAGAAGGAAGAAGTACACTGTGGCATGCTAATGTCTTACCATAGCACTGCCGAAGCCTTGGGCTCTTTGAATTGAGAGATGGTAATCCAGGTGGGGTGGGAGTCTATAACACAGGGGTGCTAGGAGGCTTAATCAATTACCATTTGGGAAATACTTCAATATCCTTGTATGTGAGGAACTATACAAATGTGAAGTATTATTATTTGACCATTATTAAAACCCTAGTGTATCTCTCACGAAAGCTGATTCAACAAGATTTTTTACAGATAATTAAACTTTATATAAAGGGCATCCTGCATGTTATTTATTGTAAATGTCTGTTGAGGTACACATCAGGAAATTGATCATTCCTGTACCATGGTTATATTTCCAATATATAACCTGGTTTAATGACATGCTGGTATGGCTGCATATGTTCATGAATGTTAAATGTTACAAACAACGGCCCCCCTCCCCAAGTGAATAGAATTAGAAAAAGGAACAGGATGACCAAAATTAAAACCATTTTCTTCAGGCTTGGGCTTAAAATGTGGATTCGCTTGTAGTCTAGACCTTAGCAAAATTGTAGATATCAACACAAACCCCAAAGCATTTCTGAATACAATTTTGTACAGTGAATAATACTGCAATTTAACTTCAGTATGCACTTTATTCTTCTCTCGTCTGCCAGCATTTTTACGATCTGCAAAATAAAGACTTGAAAAACCTAAGACAATCAATGTTTCTTCTTGATGACTCAAATATATTCATAACAAGGTTGTGCAATGCTGCACTATTAAGCAAATGCACATCTAGTTCTGAAAACATTATTGGTACAGAACCCATTTTGTCAAATTTTCTATTCACAGATTTTGAAGCTATGGTACAGCATGAAAAAAGACTAAATACCAAAAGCAAGGCTGGAGTAAAAGAAAGAAAGCAAAGCAAAATACAGTATTTAATATCGGCAAAGGGCAGTTAAAGTGAAAATAAAATATGAAGTATAATTTAACTTAAGTCACTAGACTATTCTCCACATAAAAGCAAATGTTCATACAATCATTTGGGCAAATGAATAAAATTCAATAAAAATGGGATAAAGTTCCCAACAAATTTTAATGCATTTGTCTCAGTTACTACAAATCAAACATAGGAGTTTCATAGGTCTGCAAAGACCACATTTCCAAAAGCTAATTACTTCTATCCCAGTTAAAGAGATGTTAATTTGTTCATTTATAAAGGTAGTTCCTTATTAAGGAAGGCCACAGAAACTGAATTTTCAGTCATTCCCAATCCCATGGAATTCAATGCTATATCTAAGGTCTTTCAGATGTATATTTTTAAAAGCAGCAAACTTTCAGTAGAGAACTTGCATGTATTTCTATGATCACAGATATTAATGAAGCAGTTTTTAGGTGCAGAGACAAAAATTATACTTGGCATTTCCACATCATTAATCTCAGAGCTCTTGACAAAAGAAAAAAACAAAACAAAAACAAAAAAACAAGTATACAAGACCACTGAGAGGTGGGTTGGGTAATGACGACATCTAGTTACCATCAGTACACTAATATTTTAGATAGACTGAAAAAGTGGTGGATAAGAGGTTAGGGCCTAAATGATCAAAGTGGTGTTTAAATTTTGGGTGGGCGACTTGAAATCCAGGGGCCCTGATCACCCATACAACCAGTTGTCTTGAAAGGAGCAACAGGTGCTCAGCACTTTTAGAAGTCTGGTACCAGGTGCCTCAAGTTGGGCACAAGAGAAGCAACTGAAAATGTAGGCCTAAGTAACTATTCCAGGGCCATAGAATAAGTCAGTAGCTATACTTACAAATTGAAGCTTAGCTTGATCTAACCATTAGATCAAGCTATCTCTATAACCTGTGGCCATAAACGACCTCAAAAAGATGTATACCTATTTTTAAAAGCAAAATAATTTTAAAACTTGTCAAATAATGCCTTCTACAACAAACAATATCAGCAATATGAGGGACTGCTTAAATCAGCAAATTACCACTTTGGCAATAATACTTAAGAGATCACAACATTTTCTTTATGGGGCATGTCCCTAACGTAGCAATATGTGTTGCATGAATCACTGTCGTATTTTAAGATGAACATCTGCGCACTTCTGTAGCATAATCTTGTCAAAGAGCTTTGCCTTAGAGTTCAGGTTTGGTGTGGGGGAGAGGCAAACATTATTAAACAGTATTGCCTGTGGGATACAAGGGTGAATTATAAATGACCGCAGCTGAAGTACAAAAAAAAAAAAAGACTATTGGAAATGATCTGTTGTTGCTATAGTACAGTATTTGCAGGCAATGCAGGAATACAATGAATTTTTATGCAGATTTTCTGCTGTGATCTTAACATGCACTGGAACCAAGGATATGTCTAACGGGACCGCACACAAGAAGTTGCTGTTCTGAAAATTATTTTCCTGTTTGGTAAATAAACATTTTTAGATGAAAAAAGTTCCTTTTCTGTTAAACAAACCTGCCTCTTTACCTAGCTTTATATAGTACACATTTCCACCCCCACTTTCCAAACCTCAGCATTTACTGTAGTTCAAGCTGAATCAAACACCTTATGGCTGCTGGTTCAGGAATTGTTGCTTTTCAGTATATTCTAATCTTTTCTGCATGAATTACAGTACTAATGAGCTTCTCAGAACAGAGGCACAGTGGATAAAATTGAATTTGGATGATTTTATAATACCATCTATATACACTGTAGGATAAATCAAAGGAATTCATTTATTAATGTTTTATTTGTCACATATAAATAGCAAAGAAAAGCAGTGAATCCAGTGAACAGAGTGGGCATAATAAATCAAAACTACCTGAAATACACTCTGTATCTTAGCATGGAATAAGCAAAAGTAAATTTTTAATTATTAGAAGGCCTACTTAAAGAATGTCAGCTCTTTGAGAAGATGCATAACATTTGTCAAGCCAACCAGTCACATGTCATTTTTCACTAGAGGAAAATGAGCATGCATGAATATCAATAGCTGGATGTATTACCCTAGCCTTTTTCTCACATAGCAGAACCCCTCAGATCTAAGTTTTTGAGCTGGTGAGTTTACAACTGAAAAAGGCATTATGACAGTTCTACTCTAAAATGTCAAGGTGCATTTGTGCATCAGATATATTTTTAGCTAAACTTTCAGAGTGCCACAGCTTAGGTATCATCTTGACAATATGCAAAAAGGTAAACTATCAGTCACACTTAATAAAAAAGGCACCATGTTAACTTTTCAGTTACTTTACAGACTTAGGCCCTAATTCTGCCACCCTTACACATGTTTAAGTGAATGGTGATATGGATGTTTGACCTCTGATAATTAGGTCACTTATTTAAGTGTGTATAGTCTATTCTAACGTCAATGGGAGATAGGAGCTTAACTGCCATTTGTGAATTTGGAAATCTCCAAATCTATTACTACAGGGCAGATTCTGATACCTTTATGTTGACATACAGAAAGAGCTAACAGCACTTCAGGGAAAAAAAACTCTTACATTCTAGGCAAGGGCAGATCAGAAATGCAGTACCTAATGGGGAAAGACTTTAGTCGATGATAGGGACACCAGAGAGGTGTGTGAATTCAGCCACTAATCAATCATTCACTGACTTGCTTCACAGATGAAGTATTGAAAAGAAGCTCAAAGACATGTAAAGCATGTAACCTTTCCATCACTACTAGAAACACACTCATGAAGCTACAAAATAAACAGTTACTATCCGGTTGTTCTTTGAGATGTTTCGCACATATCCATTCCAAGTGTGTGGGCAGAGTCACGGACTTTTCTCTTAAAGGTTCTCTTTGAGGCACCCCCTGCTGCCTCCTGCTACTGCGCAAATGTACAAAGGACAGATCCACCTCAGATTCCCCTTTTTTACTTCTTACCACTGCTGAAGAGTGTGTTGGCTTTCTTCCGCAAGTTTCCCTCCCCACTCCCACTATGGAGACTTTACCTTGTCTTTAGCTGTAAATAGTTGGTATTCATTAATTATGTCATTGTTAGAGGAGTGTAAGTTTCATTTATTATTTTTGTTTTATTGGAGAGTTGGTTTCCTTTTGTTACAGGGTGCTGATCTCTGGAACCAGGGTCTGCCTCACTCTCAAGGGTTTAAACCTGTCCAGATGCAAAAGGTCTTGGCCAGTGAGTGACCCTCATTCCACTCTAAAGCAAGCGTCATGTTGGGACTGCTGCCAAATATGCAGGGAGTTGAAGCCTCAATAAAGGATGTGCACCAAGTACTTTGGCATTGGTGCCAACTGTCCTTCGAACACTACCTCTGAATTACAGCACCTATCCCCTTTCCTGATACTGAGGAAGAAGCATAAAAAGGTTGGATTTCTCTGAGGAGCCAAGATGTAGCTCTGCTAGAGGATCTAGGTCCCCTATTCCACATACCCAGCAAGCATTCAGGAGGACAGAGGAAGGCATCCTTTGGCAAAAGCAACTCCCCAGTACCGACCTCTTCATTCAAGGTTGAATATTCCAGCACCAGTACCCAGGCTGTTGCGACTGACCCAGTACCAATTGGTTCCATGCCACAGCAGCAGCAAAGTATCTCAGTACCAATGATGCTGGAGGCATATGTTGCAGTGCAATACTTATTCTGCCTTTTGATTCTAGAGTCCCTGATGCTGCAGGAGATGGCTCACCCAGTCCAAAGCATCCTTGGGCCACGCTACCGACTCACCACAGGCTCAGCACATGGGAAATAAAGTATTGGACTGACCAGGGTTTTCCTCAACCAGTGCAGTCTAGGGGCAAACCTACTTTGATATCCCTGGTACTGGTATCTCTGGAGCAGTGCAGATGGATCCCTGCATCGCCTGGTAGAGTGCCATGATGGTTGGCTGACTCAGGGTTTTCCTCAGAGTCTGAGGCAGGCTCTTACGTCCCTTCACTCCTGTCTCTGATGCATTGGGCATGCACACATCTGAAGTGGAATGGACTTGGGCAGTCACTCAAAGAATGTGCCAAAATGCCAGTGGGATGTGCCAGCATGAAAACATCTTCTGAATAGTGGGAGAAGATTCTTTAACTATACAGCTCTTGAAATAGCCATGTCTATTTCAGTTTCATTTAAAACATAGGTGAATGCGATTGGATAGAATACATGCCACCTCCACTATGGAAAATATGTTTATTTGCAATCAGAGTTACAAATACAGGTGGGTGGGGGGCGACAACAACAAAAACAACCTGCTAGATTATAACCATGGACCCAAACTTGAGATGTGATTACCTAGTAGCTTTAGTGTGCCTAAAATTAGTATCCAGGATTGATTTTTGCAGCTCAGGACCATCTCTAAGTGCCTATCCTTTTTAGGATGGAAATTTAAAATCTCAGTCTTTACAAAGCACTTTTGATTTTAGAAAGCACTACTTTTCATTTTGTTATTTCATAATGACTCACAATAACATTTTTCTCCAGCTTTAAGTTTTAATACACATAGGTACTATCCCAATGAAGTTAATATGTTAACCTATCTTGTATTCATATGCCATTTAGACTACTGAAAGAGCGGCCTGTTAAGGAATATACAGAATAAGGACCTGATGCTACAAACATCTGTCCACGTACTTAACTTTACTCATGTCAGTAGTCCAATTAAACTTAACAGAACTACTTATACATGTGAATAATATTACAAGCATAAATGTTGCAGGATCTGGATATAAGCAGGCAAGTTATACTGTCTGTCATTGAGATTTTTCATTCTGCTCATGTAAATCACCCATGTCGTGAGTCAGGCATTATGCATCTTCACACTAAATATCCTGTAACATACACACCAGTGTCTAGCAAAGAGGAATATAAATTCACTTTCTTAACATGTTATAAAACCAACTGTGATGGGTTGTCCCCTCCCCCCGTTTCGGGGTGCCACCTGATATACTGGGATACCACTGAGCCCACCTATTCCACCAGCCTAGGTCCTGCTGAGCCAGGACCTCAAGCCTTCTCTAGCAAACACATAAGTAGGGACTCACCCAGCTGCATAAAGACAGAGACACTGAAATCAGTACTGCATGGGAAGGCTACAAAAGATAGATTTTAAGGGATAGCAAACAGCTCAAAGCAGATTACTGAGCAAATAAAACACACAAACTAAGCTTAACACATGAAGAAACTGGCTACGAGTAGTGATTTCTCACCCTATATGTTGTTTTAAGTAGGTTGCAGAGTTCCTGGAAGACAAACTGCTCCTGCTTGAAGCTTAAAACTCCAGGTATTCCTTCACAGGCCAGACACCATTTCCATCCTGGGCTCAATCCTCCCCCCAACCCTTTTGCCTTTGTTTCTTAGATGTTTCCAGCAGTCATCCTGGGTACAATAAAGTTGCCTATGAGGTGAACACAGATCACTGGATGGATACTCTTTCATATAAAAGGATGGAAAACTCTGTATCATGTCTCACTGAGCCAAAACAAACATGAGATTTAATACTTTAGAGAGGATTCTGCCACTGAATGGGCTTATGCTATTCTCATACCTCAAAGGTCACCCTCTCACTCTCTCCCACCAACTGGTTGCAAAAGCCTTCTACTTGCCACTGAAATATCTCCCCCTTTACTGACCCCCTCATGGAAAAAAAAGCTTCTCTCTACTTCAGGGGAGCCTACCATGGTCCTAATTTAATAAAGGCAGAAGCAACAAAAGGAGGAAGATCAAGGTCTTTTCCATCCCCATTCTCCTGAACGTTTCCTTTCAACTGGGGTGGTCAGTTGACCTCCTTGCCATCCCACACCCTAATGTTGGGAAAAGCACATCAGACAAAATACCTGGAGGCCTCAGGTCAGATGGGTGCATGGAGCCCATTGGGTTTCACAGGTAAATATAGTAGGTCATCACACTGGGCGTAAGGAGGGGAGCAACAGACTAGGAGACTCCCACTTCCTTCTGTGTCTGACCTCTTTTCTCCCCCCCCCTGCCCCCAGCCTCCTCCCAGCCTTTATAGCTCTGGGCTAATAAGATGGCAGGTGCGGCCAGTTAACAGGTAGGCACAGGGCTATTCAACCAGCCCCAATCCATTCCCCTTGATTGGGGATGGAGTGGCAGGAGCTGATTAAGGACTTCTCAACCAGAACACTGCCACAGACTATCTAGCAGCAGTGAGGGATCCTTGATTCTAGTCACTGGTACTGAAGGAATATGGGCAATCATCTACAGAGACTCTGAAATGGAGAGCTGCTCATTGGTGAATATTGTCCCTAGGCTAAGATGGCAAAGCTCATAAAGTACAACAGGAGGGGCTTAGTTGCTAGTGTTTTAAAACCAGTTAGGACCAATCCTCCTTGCCACAGAGGGCAAATCCAGCTTCCATCTTTGCAGCCACAGTAATCCCCAGCAACTGCTCCAGTCATCCCTTTCACCACAGGAATGCGCTAAGGGTATACAAGGGTACTTCAGTTGTTGGTTTGAATTAGCCTCCATCCCAGAGTGGCTATGAATTCAATCCACAAGTTTATGGAGTTAGGAGAGAATTCCTTCAGTCTCTGCACAGCTCAACTACTCCTGTATGGTCTGACATGCACATGTCAGAAAGTAAGGTATTCATTATAAGATCACTTTGCAATGACGATAGCAGTGATTTATAAATATCCATTTATTCCTGTACAGGAAAATTCAGAAGACAGTGTCCTTGCATCAAAGCCTATAGTCTGAAGTATAGCCACTAAAGAATTCATACACTTAGTACGCCAGATTGCCAGATGTTGGCCAAATCTTAATGTGGTATGGATTCAAATACCTAACAGTGGAAAACTATTTTAATTTGCTTTGGGGTGGTGCCGATTCAGGACGACGGATTTATGATGTTAGAAAAAATGAGAGAGAGACTTTGTGAAGTGAGACAAGACAAACAAAACAGCATCCCATCTCTCTCGAGTTCCAGGTGTCTAATCTTATTTGGATTCATAGGATTTTCACCCAGAATTCCCACAATACTATTAAGTATCTTTTTTATCATCATTGATAACCAAGAAACACACAGGTGAAAGCAAGTTTTGAAGAAAGCAATTGACAGAAATTTGCCAACAAGTGAGAGAAGCTGTGCAAAGTTTGGGCCTCAAATTTGACAGTATCTCTATATACCAAGCTATTCAAGATCACTTTTTACAGAGAAAAAAATTCAAAATTTTCTATACACAATGTACAATCAAAATGGTACTCTATCTCCTTGTTTATGATAGAGCTAAAAAGATATACTATCCTGAAGGAGGATGATTAAGGATCAAATATAGTGTATAAAATATTTCACTTTTAACAGATAACATAGGAATTATTATTGTTTTAATGAAACAATAGCAAAACCAAAAAACTCTACAATCCTTTATTTAAGGATTTTTTTAAAAAAATCCTAATTATACAGAGCATTTCTAATAGAATGCCTATTCAGTCTGAATAATCAGTTTTTAATCTAATACAAATCTTCTTGCAGCACTGATACACATGCTGAGATCAGTAATAGTTCTCCTTATGTAGTTTGTGTATCTTCTTATCACATGCAAGTCACTTTGCTAATTTCAAAATACGAATTGACAGTTCAGTCAAACATACGTACATATGTGCACGTCCAAGAGGGGTTAACTGCTAGATTAATAGCTGTTCATTTCAGAAATAGCTTTCATTTAAAAAAAGGTTCAGCCTGAAGTATTCTAAAGTCTTAAAAAAGTGTAAAAACAATAAACCCATGAGATTAGGAGCAGCAACAGAGCATCTGTGAAGTAGTTTCTTGTTAATGCCAGTATAAAGGCAGACAATGGGGTCATGGAATATATAATCACAGAATATCAGGGTTGGAAGGGACCTCAGGAGGTCATCTAGTCCAATCCGCTGCTCAAAGCGGGACCAATCCCCAATTGCCCCAGATCCCTAAATGGTCCCTTCAAGGATTGAACTCACAACCCTGGGTTTAGCAGGCCAACGTTCAAACCACTGAGCTATCCCGCCCAAAAGAAGCCATAGTCTCTGAAATACAGTTGCTGCTTTGTGCATGGTAAACATTCTGTTAACATAGAATCAAAAGACTGAAAGGGACCTCAAGGTCATCTAGTCCAGTCCCCTGCACCCAAGGCAGGACTATCTATTCTAGAGCATCTCTCACAGGTGTTTGTCTAACCTACTCTTAAAAATCTCCAGTGATGGAGATTCTACAACTTCTCTAGGCAATTTATTCCAGTGTTTATCCACCCTGAGAGGAAGTGTTTCCCTAATGTCCAACCTTAACCACCCTTGCTGCAATTTAAACCCATTGCTTCTTGTCCTATCCTCAGAAGTTAAAGACAACAATATATCTCCCTCCTCTTTGTAACAACCTTTTATGTTCCCCCGCATCCAATACTCTAGCCTGGAAAAGAAAAAAAACAAACCTATTTTTCCCCCCCAATCTTCCCTCATAGGTCATGTTTTCTAGACCTTTAATCAGTTTTGTTGCTCTTCTCTGGACTTTCTCCAATTTGTCCATGTCTTTCCTGAAATGTGGCATCCAGAACTGGACACAATACTTCAGCTGAGGTGTAATCAACGCAGTAGAGGGGAAGAATTACTTCTCCTGTCTTGCTTACAACACTCCTGCTAATACATCCCAGAATGACGTTTGCTTTTTTTGCAATAGTGTTACACTATTGACTCTCATTTAGCTTGTACCTTTCTGCAGTACTCCTGCCTCAGCAGTCATTTTCCATTTTGTATGTGCGCAGCTGATTGTTCCTTCTTAAGTGGACTACTTTGCATTTGTCCTTATTGAATTTCATCCTATAGCTTTCAGACCATTTCTCCAGTTTGTCCCGATCATTTTGAATTTTAATCCTGTCCTCTAAAGCAGTTGTAACCCCTCCCGCCTTGAGTCATTTTAACTTCTATACCGTCTTAGCTTTATAATTAGAATAAATAGACTTATAAAAACCCAACAGCAGCTGGGTGTTATGTATGAAACCTTAACAGCTGTTTATTTTTGAAGTTTCCACAATTCCTTAAGGCTAGTGTATCATGTCATTTGTTTTAAAGAAATGAAGCGTTTCTTCTTTCATCAATAACGTCCATTGATGTCACCAGGAAATATACCAAGAGTTGTTAAATTTTGTACCATGATAATTTAACCCCCCCAAAAAGGGGGGTGGGTGGGAACCTAAATGCTTTGGATTCACCATTGTTCATGTGAACTTCCAGTCCATCCCACTGATCTGCCATTCATTGATTACGCAGACATCTAACAAAAAGTGCACAACACTGCTCAGTCATGCCAGTTCACCCCATATAAGTTAGGTCCAGTTCTTCCCTTAGTTACATCATTTAATGAAGTAGCATTTGGCCAAGAAATATTTATTTCACTGAATCAAAGAACAGAGTTAGAGAGTACAAAGAACATTCCTTTAAATAATGAAAGGATCCTACGAACACAGCAGAATGCTTACATTCTCATAATTCAGGCAAGGAGAAGGCTTTTCAGCTCCTTTAAGAATCTTTCCTAGGTGGCTGGCAGCAAGTCTTACAAAGAAGAAACCATCCAATACTAAAACACCATCGGAAGCACCTCCCATGTGTGTCATTCCTATGCGGGGCTATCAGATACAAGCTCATTGGATAAAATGTGCTTAGGCAGTTATTGAAGTCTGAAGGTAGCACATTACACAGCCACCTATGGAGAAGAATCATCTAATGACGGGGAGGAGCCTCTACAAATGCACTGGGAGGCTTTTATAGCTTCTGACTTTGCAACCATGGAGACAAGTTCAGTCTGAAGAGTTTGCTAAAAAATAAACTCAAGAAACCTTCATATCTACAAAAAAGTCAAGTATTTTGATATGATTTTGTTTACTTGCAGGTAAAAGCAATTTAGGGTCAAATTCTGCTCAGTTACATCAATGCAAATACAATCTAATTCCATTTGCTTTCATGGAATAGTGATGCCAGTGTAAATAGAAGGATTTGACCTCTTTGCAGTACCTGAACACACAAATAGGCTACTTTGCATTTTCTAAGCATAAGAACTATAACAGCACCTATCGAGAAATTACCACCACCTGCACAGGTCATACTACCTACCAACAGTATATTATGAGTTGGGAACTAGAAATACACGGTCACTTTTTTTTTAGTTAATTTACCATATGATATGAAATGCACACTCATTTCTCAACATGGTTTTGCAACATTGAAAAGAATTACGAGCCTTTGTCTGAGCACAGCCAAAAATACATCATGCTCGCACAGTTTTTGCTGGCTGGAGCCCGGAGGCATCAAGACTGTCTTTAAATCCAAATTTGTAGTGTAATGTTCCTATTGTCTCTTCAGTGCAGTTACTATTTACTGATACTTAATTTTCACAAACAAGTAGGTAATACAATGTGTGCCAAATGATTCCAAAATAGCTTAAGATCCATTTTTCCCCTCAAATGGTCAGTTCGGTTCAATTCCTTTAATGGTATTTTAAACCTCAATAGTATTTTACCCCATAAAATTATCAGCCTATTCTGATTTGTGTTAGTAAAACATTGCGTATTACTGAGATGGTATGTAATTACTGTGGTTACATTCTTAAAAAGAAATATTACATTTTATTTTTATGAAGGAATGACAAAGAACGTTTATAAAATATTCCCTTGAGATGTTCTGATTCACACAAAGGCTATTGAGGAAATATAGAAATTTTTGTTTCTGTGTATTGGTTGCTGATTTTCAGGTTAATGTATAATCAAAAACACTTAAGATATTTAATAATTCACCCAGCAACCTTCTCCCCAACCCCCCCCCCCCCTTTACACCAATCTGAACCTCTGACATCAGCTTCAAGTTTATGAATAGGCTTGGCAGAATTCATTTATATTTTATGAACAGTTTTCACGGTTGTGGGAAGTTGAGGGCTGGTAGTAGGTTTGAGGTTAGGGCAGCACTGACATTTGCTGCAGAGGGTTCCCAGCACTGATAGTGGGGCTCCAAGGACTCCCTGCATGGTTGGGGCAGACTGCAGTCCTGCACTGGTGTAGCAGATGCTGCAAGGAGGAGGATGAGCCCCCAGCCATGGAGGAGGCCAGCTCACTGTTGAATGGCTTAGTCCATTGGCTGCACTGGCAATTTCAGGGGGTCAGCTGAAATCGATTTTACCAACATTAATTTAAAGTCAAATCCTGCCAAACCTATTAATAAACATCACAAGGTCTGTATTTATGGGAGTTACATAACAAATCTTGCAATTCTCTAATATTATTGATTCAATCTACCCTCATTTATACTAGTATAGGCCACAGTTCTACCCTCAAACCTTGTTAGTCCCCGCAGAATCCCCATAAATGTGTCCAGCACCATGCACATGAAGGCCATATACCTCTGTGCTGGCACTAGGTCCCCCAATCTGATCGGAGTTGTTCTTGGGGGTTCCTTAAATAAAGATTCCCAAGAGGGAAAAACATACTGCCTCCTATGAAGAAGATCTACAGTATCAGGGGAGAAACTCAAGGATCCACCACTTCGGAACCCAAGTAGTGGGGGAGATCTTATCATGAAGGTGACAGACATCATTCCACCCTCTAATCCATCTATGCGGTGAAATTAGAGGGAGTGGAGCCAAATATTTCCTTCCCCGACTTCAAAATAGCAAGAGGTGGCTTAAACTGTCATTTTCAGCTTTCTTTTCTACCAACAACAGTCACCTACATGGTATGTTTGCACTTTTGCTTTCCATTCTCAGAACCCAGACGCATTGGTACAGCTGAAAAGTAACAAGAATAGTAACCAATTTTTTTTTTAAATGACATTTCCGTCGTCTCAGCAAGGAAGAGGCATGAGCAGTGCAAGACTAGATAATGTGACTGTTTATCCAGGAATAATTCTCAGAGGAAATGGAGACTCCCTGTCCAGGTATGGGCAGCTCAGAAGGCACTATCCATACGGTCAGAGCCAGAGAGAGGCATGCAGAAAATTCATAGAGGGATCAGGTTCTAAAAGAAGCAGATACCCGAATGGCAAATGCAAAATTTCAGTCTATGTTGGGGTGAAGGGAGAAATAGGATTTGTCATTTTAGCCAAAATAGCTCACTCTTCCTATAAACTCTCTATACCATTTAAAAAAAATGTAAAAATGAAATGTGTCCAGTAGCTCCAAATACAAACAAACATGTTATACAAAGGAAGTCATACAAATATAGCCTTCAGCTTATATGGCTCATTCTTTTTAAATTCCACTCTGCTGTTCCCGCTTTCAAATACAGGTTACAACCTCTCAGAGTAAAAAGAAAAACCTTTGTTTTGTAATAATGTAATTTTTGAAAAAAGCTTTGATTGACACGGTTAAGAGTATTCTTTCAGTACACTTATTCTGAACTCATCTTTGTCAGATATTTAAGACCTTTACCAAGTTCATCAGTGTTTAGCAGGAAGACAATAAATGCAATAAACAAGTACAAATTGAGGGACTGTTCACAAGGACTAGGATCAATCCCTTCAGCTGCATGAATGATCAAACCATATCCTCAGGCTGTGTGAGACAACTTACGAAAATCCTTGTTTCAGCATGAGTTAGTCTATTCTACAGTAGAGTTCTTTAAAAAAAAAAAAAAAAAGAACCCAACTGTCCAGGTCTCTTGTAAAGGTTGTTCAAGAAGTCCTTGTAGCATATAGTACTCAATTCGAGAAGAAAGCAAAGAGCTCCTTGAGGTTCCAAAATTGTTTTGGGGCAAAGTAATCCGTGAAGGTTAGGCCACTGATTTCTAACCAAAGGTATGTTTAGTTAGGTTTAAAGTTAGAGGATGGGATAACTAGCATGTTAAGCAACTGGGGAGACTAGGTGGTTTAGGAGATTGGAAGCTCCAACACTTCTTTATTGTCCATTCAAAGCAGATTTATCACTCTGGCCCTTTTACCTGGTTTAAAAGGGGCCCTAAAAATTCTAGTGCTGGAGAGTCAGAATTCCTCCATGCAGACATGTAGAACAGCCATAAGGCTATCTTTCAAGAATCGCCTTGCAAGCCCTGGTATTGGAGCATGTCAGAGCTGATGGGGGTACCAGGGCCAGGGGTCACAGCACTGTGAAGATTTTGAATAGTACAGTAGTCTCTATAGCAGCCTTGACACATTTCTATAACTTCAACAGCTCCCCAGATCTCTCTAAATTATGCTGCAGGACTCTCCAGACCCTGGGGCAGCCTGGGATCAGAAGGACTCAAAAGGTGGTTTAAACTCTGATCTGTTGAGAAGCCAGTTTAGAGAGTGATAACAGTTTAACAAGTTTCATTTTGGTTGTGTGTACACAGGGATACCTACATGTTATTGTATTAATATGCTGCATGTTTGTAAAATAATGCCAGCTATTTTTTTGAAACTTCACTACCACCTTGTTTCAAAACTGTTTTAGACCTCAAAAATACAGTTATTTATAGCTATCCAAAGTTTTAGGAAAGTGAAAAGTCTGTTTTCTAATGCCAGATATTACACTCACTTCAATGGCTACATTTTTAATCTAGAGACAAATCAATTCTGGACAGACTGACTACAGAAGGCAACAGTCCAAGCATTCACAATGGATACAGATTGTGCTTATCAGATTTAGAGGCATAGTGAGTGGCTTTATTGTACGGTTTAATAATTTCACCGCAGAGACCAAGTGTGAATTTGGCTAGTGGGGAGTAAAGTGGAAGTAGTTAGACCCTAATTATCAACAATATGCAGAAAAAGAGGTTAGAAATTTCAACACAGTTGTAAAGAAATCATTTGTACCGGTCAAAAATCAAAGGTCCATTGAATCAGAAGTCCTGTGTATTGTGGTGCTGTATTGATTCTTCGGTGTTGTATGAACAGCTATTTCCATTATGAATCAAAGTAATAGACTATTTTCTCAGGAAGGAAGAGACTTGGTACAGTGGAAGGCCCAACCAAGTGATGATTAACGATGCTGTGAGCCATTCAACAGTGTTTTGAGCTCTGGTGAATATGCTAAGTTCCTCCAAACTTTTGGGCTTCATCTCACTGCCATCTTCCTGATAGGCCCACTTTAAGCACAAATTGCAGCTGACCTACCCATCATAGAGTGACATGGACTAGGCCTTCCACGAAGGACTCAATGGAAATTGGTATGAAGAAGCTAAGCTATAATCTTTAAATGAGCTGTCTAAGGAAACTGGGGAGAAAGGAGGATTGTAGGGGAAGAGGATTTTGCAGTTGTAAGTGAGAAGGAAAATGAACAATGGAGTAATATGTGCATGCATATTTGATCCTGAAAGAGTCCCCATTTCTTCTACCATATTACTTCCCCTTAAGAGGCACCAGGCCCTGATTTTCCAGCCCTCCTTTTTGGAGTGAAGATACAGTTCTCTCTACAGCCCTCAATAGCCCTTCCAGCTGAGATTCACTGGAGTGCAGGAAATGAATAAGCTGCCTCCAAAGGGCTCATTAGGCCCAGCTAGCTAAGGAGTGAGAGAGAAGCCATTAGACTTGAACTTAGATCCCTGTATTGCACTGCCAGACCTTACAAGTATATGCTCTCTCCCCCGCTTCAGGGACTGGTTGAAATGGGAATATTTCAAAGACTGAGCTCTTCTTTGGCTAGCAAGCCTTTTAAAAATAAATTTGCTCCTCAACAGCATTTCTTCACATTATTTGAGTCTCACTGTACTAGAAAAGGGATCTTCAGGAAGAACTCTAAGCATCAATAAAGGTCATACAACATGCTGGTAGCACTCATTTCATTACCCACACAAAGCCATCCTACAAATATCATCTAACTACCTGTAAAATAAAGTTGCAAAGCCCTTCCTGGAGATTCCCTTTTAAACATAAGACAACAACTAGCATGTAACAGGGGCATACTCTCTTATTATTCCAGCACCTCCTAGAGGCCCCCCTGGGGATTAGCTCACACATAGCCTGATACCCCTTCCTGCAGTTGCTTAGCCCATCATTCTACTCACATGCTCCATTGCCTCTCTCATGCTCCCGAAGCTGCAGGGCTTTCCTCTTTGTGGCTTAGCCCTCTGGCTAACTCACATTGAAGTTCCCCCACTTCCACGGTATTATCAAAGTCTCCTTCCAAACCATCCCCACCTGTTCCTTAATAAGCTGCCCCTACTTACCACTACCACAGTGCCTTGTAGGGGAATGTGGCCCCACCCTCTATACCAGGGACCCTTGACCCAGCAGCTCGGGTCTTTACTCTTCCAGTCCTTACTGCTCCTTCCCTGGACTGCTTCCTGCTCTTCTCCCCTGTATCAGGGAGGGTTCCTGCAAGCTTCCTCACCCAAAGGCCCTACCCCTTCCCTGTTACCAGCTCCCTGGCTTTACAAAAGCCCCTCCAGTTTCTTCCGAGGTGAGCTTCATCTCCAATTAAGACTCATTGCAGCCTACCTTCCCTCCAGGTGCAGCCTATGGCTAATTGGCTTCTATTACGTACGTTAACCCCTCCAAGCTAATGCCCATGTCCCATGACACAGACTAATATGGAGAGAGAAAAAAATCAGAGACTTTATAAATTGGAACTCAATTAAAATATGAATCTGATTATAATGCTGGGCTTCAGAGTCTTGATTTATACTGACTTCACATAGCTTAAATGACAATACTATGTAATGAGACATTTAAAATTATGCATCTGTGGTAACACAGGTCAGAAGTCAGAACTGAATCTGGTCTTTACAAGCAGCTGAATGTTTTAAGCTAATCTAATATTTAAAATAATGATTTGTAAACCAAAATGTCATGATTTCCATTAACAGCTTTAAAGATAGGTTCCCATATTATATTTTAAAAAAGGCAAAGAAATTGGAAGTAAGAAATCTTGGGAATGAATTAAGTGAAAAGATATACAAGTATCTCCCTGTTAGATGACTACAAGTAGTACTTTCCCCCATAATTTTCCATACATGATCATCAAGATAAATATTACAAATAAACACATAAGGGCTGAGATGTTCAAAGCAGTACAAAGGATTTAGCCATGTATTTTTCTGCAAAACTGATGGAAGATAGGTGACTAAATCTCCTGCACTACTTTGAAATTCTCAGTAGAGCTCCTTAATCCTACCTAATATTCTGCTTTATACAACAGAGTATTTGAAGCTCTGCATATTTTTTCCTCTTTCTTCATACCACCTTCTACAAGCCTTGGTGGATTGTATAATTTGCAAATGATCAACTGATTAATATTTATGTTGCACTAGTACCCAGCCCCCCTTCCACCCAACAAAAAAAAACCGGAATGGGGCTCAATTATGTTGTGTGGATGTACAGCCACACAAGAGATATGAACCCCGACTAAAAGGGTTGACAACTAGGCTAAGTGATATCTGAAAGTTAGCCCTAACTGATTTGCTCTCGCCTATTTCATATATCATATGTTCACAAAGTTCTGTATAAATATCAGCTATCATTTGCTTTCTTGTAGCAGTCTCAATAGAAATGAGGCGAGATTTGAAAGAGAAGGTACAGATCAATTCGGGGACGATATGTCCATGCATCACAGCATGTTTGGGAAAGTTGGGGGTGGGGGGGGAGTTGCGGGAGAAACAGACCACTGGGCAGTGAAAGATGTTCTCATACAAGAACTTTAGAAAATGGTCACTAAGCTGGCCTCCCTGTATATGTTCCTTAAATAACTACATTAGGCCAATAGCTCAAGTCAATTTGGAGCATGTACAATTAAGTCAGGATTTTTAAGTGTCTATGGAAATTTGCATTTTGGGCCTTGGGAGGAAGACAACTCTTTGAATAAGAATTCCACCTCCAGATCAGCACTATAAGTCCCTATGTACTAAACTGGTTCATCTGAACACAATTATAACATAGTTTGTCTAGTCAGTGTGACTTGGGCATATGAGTTTTACCTGCCTCCCACTCTAGGAAAGTTTGGATATGGCTGGCCTCTCGCTCTGTAATGGGGCAAATACACACCTAAGATCCCTACAATCTTAGTGGGAAGTTCATATCAGGTGTTTTTGTAGGTTTAGACCAAGTTCAGTAAAAAGAATTTTCTCTTCCAGCTTAGGTCTTGTCTCACTTTCTTTGGCTTTGTGCCTAGCTCATTTCTTGCCATGCTAAGGCCACCAGAAAATATTTGCTGAACCTGGCCATAAGTGCATTTGGCCAGTTATTCTCAAGTTAATGGAGTTACCTTGGAATCACACTGTCACAGCTAAGCCAAACATATTTAAGATATTGGACCATGCTTTCAAAATTTTGTTTTAAATGGATGAAATCCTGCTCCTATTGAAAATCAATGGAAAAACTCTTTGACTTAGTAGGGTCAGGATTTCACTTACTGTGATTATTTTTCTCACTTCATATTGTCTCAGTTATCACCTCTACTGGCAAGTCCACCTCTATATTTTTAAATTTCTAAAATTAGATTATTTGCATCCCACTGTTCACCACCTTAAAAAGTCAGGATTTGGCAACTAGTTATTTCCTATTCTAAGTAAACAGGAAAAACTATCTAGAGTACTCATATGATCCCCATTGAGTGCTTCACAATGTTCAGTGTATTATTCTCACAATACCCCTTCTCAGGTAGGACTTGTCTCTATTATCTTATTTTACAGATGGGAAACTGAAGTGCAAAAAGGCTGAATGACCAAGGTCACAAAGTCTGTGTCAGAGCAGGGAACTGAACCTTGGTGTCTCACATAGCAAGTTAGCACCTAACTACAGGGCTATTCTTGTGGGGAATCTCAGGCTCTATGTATGGTAACAGCCATTTTAAAAGTCAGCATTTGCCACCAATTACTTGTTTTTATTCATTTCTTTCCAGGGTCTATAAATACACAAGACCATTTCTAAGTTTTCTTCAGTGCTGTATTAAGTCCTTTACATTGGGATATCTTGGAGAGCTGCACTGAATGAGAGAGCTGATAGAATCTGAGTGGACATGTCTACAGTACAGTACTTTATCAGCATCCTTGCCATTTGCTCAATAGTAGCTGATCAACAGTAAAATCAATTTAAACAATCATAATAGTTAATGCATTCCACTGGGAAGGAGCCTTGCATGCTGGATATTAAAAGGCTCACTGCCTGAAACAGAAGGGCTCAAACATAACATTTTAAAAAGCTAATTCTCCCCAGCTAATGAGATTTTTAAATTTAATATACAGTTTCTTATATCTCTGAAGGTGTCCATCATTTTTAATAATATGCTCATTAACTTAAGGATGAATTACTTTCATCTTTACCTTTTCATTGCCCATGTCAATGACGGTGATTGGGACATGCAGTACAAAATACGGTCAAGAAAAATATGACTATTTTCAAAGTCTGGTCACACTCATTTTCTAGGATTTTAATTTCTTATCACACTTCTCAAATTATACCTTTGTCTGCAGCTCCATAACATTGTTTGTTTGTTATAGTTAAGCAATCAGCATCTAATTTTCTAATTCACAGTTTTGGAGTTTTTCATCTGTAGGTACATTGGAAGGAGTATCTAGTTGAAGATCAGTTTATTTTTGAACGTAAGATATTCAGTATAATTATGGGTCTAATTGAAGATCTAAGTCTACAAGGCATAATGCATTAGGACCTTCATTTATCAGGGGATTTTTATCACATAAACAAAGCTTATCTTAAATTGTATCACACTAGAATTCTTGCTGAGCTTGAGAACTTTTGACCTCTTTGTTTAAAAGGAATATAGTTGCACTTTGTCAAATGTCAACAAAAGGGCTACTGAGATGTAAGGATTCTGTGGAAGAAAATGGCAACAAGACCTTCAGAAGGAAGGACCTGCTTCTTTATTACTTGTCAGGAAATATCAAAATAATTAAAATGACCGCACTGCACCTTTAAGTGTGTATGTGGGAGAGGGATTTGTCTGGGTGACTGAATTAAGGGAACAGTGTTTTGTGGCTTGGGGGCTGGGGCAGAGAGGCAAACTGCTGAAAAAGGGGACAAGGGGCCAGCATGGAGACACTAACTCATCCCCTGGGAACCCAATGGGCAGCATGGTTTAGAAGGGGCAGCCCTATGCGTGAAGACCCATTTTACATGAAGCAGGCTGAGGGGGCTTTGTTCATGTGTAGCACTGTATGGGGAGACTTTGGCAAACCAGTAAAGTGCCTGAAACCACTAGTGTTTATTGCTAATAGTAGCCAAGTCAGCAGGCCATAAATTGGCCATGCAGCAGCCTTAGCTTAACCAAGGCAGGAGGGGAGGGGATTTTGGGTGCCACAGAAAGGGCAGCTTGACCCTGCATCCTTCCTGCTAAGAATGTTGAAATTGCGGATATATGTATTTTAGAAAAACAGGAAGCTTGTCTATAATGTGCCCTTAGGAATGTGTCTGTCAGGGTCGCAAGGCATGCACACTCTGAAAAAAAAAAACGTATCTGGTTAACTGACTATCAAAAGGAAACCTCTTGCTTGACCTTTAAAAACTGTTTGCTTAGCAAGTTTTCTTTAGTAATACCATGACATATCACTTAATGTATAAATAAAGGGGAAAACTTTGAGGTAGCTGGACTCTTCGGGAGGGTTTCCTCAGGGACGCTCCCTCTGGACGCATCTTGGGGTCCACACCGGCAGACAGAAATTTGGCCAATGGAAGCCTGTCGCTGTGCCACTCGAGAGCCACACTTCGGTAATTATCGAGGGTTGGGGGTGTTTTACTAACCTGTTGCGGACCTGTGTGTAAGTGCTTGAGACTAAGTAACATTTAGCTTTAAGTGAAAGCACTCGTTTTGTCCTGTTTGTGCCAGCCATCTATTGGTCGGATGGCTGTGTCTCCCATGATTTATTTCCTGACACCATCTCACACAGAGTAAAAGTTACCAAGAGCTTTGAGTTGAAAGAACCTTACAGCATGAAGGGCAGTAACCGATAGGTCACATCTCATTACATAAGTGTGGGGCAGATGTCCAGTGCAGATTCTCCGTAGGGAAAGCATACAGTGACAGGATAAATGGCTTGGAAAAGGACATAAAAAAGTGTTAGTTAGAGCATCAGAATGGGGTGTGTGTGTTGTGGCTCCTATGATAGGTGCAGCAGGAGCCAATCCCCCTTTCTTATAACCAACCTTAACCCTCCTACAAGAGGAGGAGGGGTGGATGGTAAGGTCCCCTCAATGGATTGGCTGGGGGACCTGGATGGAAAAAGATGGGGAGCTGGCAGAAGGCCCCTGGGTAATTATGGAATTAACATGGGGTTACCTGCACTGTACACTTATCTGACAGGGAGTCCCAGACATCTAATAATAAAGTTGAGGCCTGATTAAAACCACATCAAATGTTTCCCGTCCTTCTTTCGGTATAGCTGGACAATGATACACCGCCTTAGTGAAAATGGCAGACTGTCACATACATTTAATCCCAAGGATTTAAATTGGTGTTTTACAATACTGTTAGAAAAAAGATAGAATCCAATTAAAAAAACAAGCTGGAGTAGAAGGACATTGCTATATTCACTCTGGTTTTGTTATGTAAAATAAATTCAGACCTGATGCAGTGTGGAGTACAGGGAACTAGGCACTGTAATGATCTATTCCCCCAGGTATTTTGTGGCATTGCCTTTAAAATGCTATAAGAAAGACAACTGATTAACTAAGCCAACAGTGAACTATATCCAATTATTAGCTAAATCAGCAGTTTTACACTCAAATTTTCCACCAGCTTAATGTAAATCTGCATTGTTTGTTACTGTAACTTATCAACCCCACACATGATGAATCTTGAAACTGAAAGTATAGGACCCAATTATAATTTCCTACCCACAGTGTTTTACTTCAGAAGGGCGACACAGTGTCCCTTCAAAATTCTTCTTTCAGGAAGGTGTGATTTGCCCCGTTTCCTGCCCATGGAAAAACTGGATTCCAGGGCCTATCTCACAGATCTTGGTAGAATCCGCCAAAGGTACAGGGTCATCTGTACACATATTCAGAATCCCTAGTGCTGTAGACTAGATCCCAAAAGGTTAGCTTAATCATCACTTGATCTGACTTCTTGGGACTCTTTAAAAGAGAAGGTTGCCCCAGTGTGAAAGATATTTCATGGGAAAGCGACAGTGTGTGAATCTACAGCACACTAACTAGCTTGTTGCTATGTCAAAGTGCACTCTGGTACTTTTAGTAGCAGGTAGCAGAGTCGATTAGTGTGCTGCAAGCTTAGTGTGCAATACAACCATACAACCATACCCTGCTTTGCTGCTCAATATACAGCCCTATAGACAAGTCCATAATTAAGGCTCCCAAACAAACTTCACTCTGCCCTGCAGTGATGCCATGCAATAACCAGGCAGTTAAGATGATATTTTAGTGTTTCCGTTTCCAGATTCCACACCCCCCCCTCACCACATAGAAGAGTTAAGGTTGATTGGGTGCCTTCACTGTGCGTTTCCATACCTTAACGCGTATGGATTTCTTTTAGATATAACTCTAACCCTTTTCAGGAGTTAAGAGATTGACTTGTAAATTCTCAGAAAATGCATTCAGTACTCACAAATAGTAAACATGTCTTCAACTTCTATTATGTCTCTGCTTTAAGTGCAAAAATGGAATTTAACCCTATCGATGGAGTTTAGGCATTGAAATTTTCAAATTTTAGCCTTAACATATGTCATAAATAGAAAGGGAAGGGTAAACCCCTTTAAAATCCCTCCTGGCCAGAGGAAATCTCCTCTCACCTGTAAAGGGTTAAGAAGCTAAAGGTAACCTCGCTGGCACCTGACCAAAATGACCAATGAGGAGACAAGATACTTTCAAAAGCTGGGAGGAGGGAGAGAAACAAAGGGTATGTGTGTCTGTCTATATTTTGTCTTTGCCGGGGATAGACCAGGAATGAAGCCTTAGAACTTTTAGTAAGTAATCTAGCTAGGTATGCGTTAGATTATGATTTCTTTAAATGGCTGAGAAAAGAATTGTGCTGAATAGAATAACTATTTCTGTCTGTGTATCTTTTTTGTAACTTAAGGTTTTGCCTAGAGGGGTTCTCTATGTTTTGAATCTAATTACCCTGTAAGGTATCTACCATCCTGATTTTACAGGGGGGATTTCTTATTTCTAATTACTTCTATTTCTATTAAAAGTCTTCTTGTAAGAAAACTGAATGCTTTTTCATTGTTCTCAGATCCAAGGGTTTGGGTCTGTGGTCACCTATGCAAATTGGTGAGGCTTTTTATCCAACATTTCCCTGGAAAGGGGGGGGTGCAAGTGTTGGGAGGATTGTTCATTATTTTTAAGATCCAAGGGTCTGGGTCTGTAGTCACCTAGGCAAATTGGTGAGGCTTTTTTTACCAAACCTTGTCCAGGAAGTGGGGTGCAAGGTTTTGGGAAGTATTTTGGGGGGAAAGACGTGTCCAAACAGCTCTTCCCCAGTAACCAGTATTTGTTTGGTGGTGGTAGCGGCCAATCCAAGGACAAAAGGGTGGAATATTTTGTACCTTGGGGAAGTTTTGACCTAAGCTGGTAAAGATAAGCTTAGGAGGTTTTTTCATGCAGGTCCCCACATCTGTACCCTAGAGTTCAGAGTGGGGGAGGAACCTTGACAACATATGAGTCTGAATAGTATTGCTGCTCATGAAGGATTTCACAAACTGTTCTGCTTCTTCTGTAGAAGTTGAAGCTTTTCAATTGACATTGAAAAGCTTTTAAAAAGGACATTAAGGTGACATGAAGCTTTTAAGTACTTGCATAGGTGCTGGAACCAGGGGTGCTGGGAGTGCTGCTTGAAGTGTATCTTATAGAGGGTTTACAGTTTGGTTAAATGGCTCTCAGCACCCCCACTATACAAACAATATACAAACTTTATATACATTGTTCCAGCACCCCTGAATACTTGGCACATTTAATACTGACTTATTGCAAGTGATTCTATCTGACTACTTCTCAAAAGGCAGTGCAACAAATTCTCATTGTCAAAGGTCTCTACTGAAACAAACAAACAAATTCTTTATTTGTTTCACATGCCTTCTAAAGGCAATTTCTTCCAAGACTCAGAAACCCTTAAAATTATATCAAGAGCATGGAAATCTATTTGCAAATAATGCAAAATTAGTTCAAGATTGGCCAGAGGCTGGTTCCCTGCCTCTTGAGCAAAGATACCTTAACTCCCATTAGAAGTCCCATTAGTTTCAGTGCAGATCTTGGGTAAGTGACTAGTGAACATAAGTAAGAGTATCACTGCCTAACCCTTAGTAAGAAACAAACTTACAACTTGAGCTGATCTATATCTAGGAAGATTCTTCTTCTCTCCATATATGTTCTCCCACCTCAAGCTTCTCTCTCATAGAAATAAAGCACATTTCAAGCACAGGACAAGATTCACTTGTGAGTTGAAAAAGCTGTTATGGTAATTTGGAAGGCCTTACTCAGAGAGAAGTACGGTTCTACTTTATTTATTTTTAATAATCATGAAGTATGCACTGCATGAAGATCATCTTCTTCAGTGACTAGTCATTCTGCAAGACAACTGACAGTCACAGCGATGTGCTGCTCTACTGCACTTCAAACCACTGCTCAATAACAATTTTTTTTCTCGGAATAAGAGTAATGCAAGAGCCTCTCAGGTATGTGGGTTTGTTGTTGGTGGTTTTGTTTTGAAGCTACGTATTATGACTGTTGGTACACATCACTGAGAAGAAACAGCTGCAAAAAGAAAAAAAGTGCTCTACTATTTTGCTATGTGTGGGTCCTCTTACAATTCCATCCTCAGCTGGTCAATGTTCTCAGTATCTTCGGTTCTTCCATATTCTAATTAGGTCATAAAAGCAGATGCCAGAGAGATACAGTATTAGCCTCTAATAACAAAAAAAATATTTTCAATAGAAATTCTATTTTCAAGTATGTTTGCTGAAATTTTGACTGGTTTGGAAAAAAGGAAAGTACTTTACTTCAGTTCTCTACAAAATATCCCCTTAATTAATTGGATTACATATAATAATGAATTTTGTTTAAAGACTCTTAGCACAACTACCAGTGGGACTCCTGAGTAAAATAATAAATCAAGATATGGAATGTATGAGAAGAAAAGCCATCTATTTTTCAGCACTCTCATTACCTCATAGTAATATAATTTTCAGTAGGTGATTAATCTAGTTGTGGCTGAAAAATTAAGTTCTAATAATTGCTTTTCAATACAAATGGCTCACAGTCAGTTTTAAAGGAGGCCAGTTTAGTGGCAAACTCTAGCTTACCCTGCATTCAAACACAGACCCATTTCTTAGATTTATTAGCACTGTTGCGATGACAAGAGCCCATTATACAATGCTACTTATGCAGCAACTTTGGGGAAAAAATATGTTCTGTATCTTCATTTTGGTACATGGACGATTCCAGTTTTTAGTCACTCTAATCTATCACTGTTGAAATGAAAAAAACCTCCTTCTTTTAAAGTAAGGCTTTTCCTTTCAACTGGAATGACCTTTTCAGAAATTTCAGGTCACAAATGAGATAGCCTGGTGACCTGAGATTAGCGATCGGTGAACGATAGACTACATATCATTTCTTCTTCCATTTAGAAACAATCTGGCAAAAAAAAAAAAAAGCACTTAATAGAATCTCAGGGTAAAGTGACAAAGTCTTCTCTGTATGAAAATGCATCATTAAGGGCTACAATACTAGCCAGTCACTGAGCAAGAGAAATCTTCCATTCCCTGTTTATTTTTAATTACGCCATACAGGAAATTGCTCTGGACAGTGACCATTTATGTCACTTCTCAAAGGAAGGTTAATTGTAGAGATGATTAAAGCTTGGCAGCTACCAAAAAGATTTCAGAGCATATTCATTCAGGGCAAGTTCCATAGCTGGTGTAAATCAGTGTAGGTCCATTGACTTCATTGGAGCGACACTGATTCACACCAGCCAAGGAAGTGGCCCTTGATTTTTAAACAATATGCTTCTATTATGTTCATACTCCTGATTTATTTGTACCCTACAAATACTCTGGCAAATGAATTTATCAGCAGGACCAGAATGTTTGTGGGAAGCCACTTACAAAATTATAATTGTAGTTATTTGCACCAGGAAACCTGTTCCAACTGTCAAGCTTATCCAGTCCTGGGAAAGAAACATACCTATCATCTTTGCTTGCAGTGGAAACAGATCAAATTTTGATCACCGCTTACTTTGTAATGCATTGCTTATGAACAAGATCCTGGCAGAGAATTATTTGCAGAAGTTATCTATGCAAATAGTTTTGCCTAATCAAGAAATTCAAGAAAAAAGATCATGATATGTTCAGATGAATCACAACAGATAATCCATCAAGACAAAAAGATGGGAATTCATTGAAAATTACACACCCAGTCCTCAATAGAAGGTAGCTGATTTGATATTGGGTGTATACAGTGAAGAGCAGCAGGGAAACTAGATGTGGAAGTGCAAGAAGGAAATGAAGTGGGGGAGGGATACAGGAGGGAAACTGAAGGGACAGGAAGAGAATCTGAGGGGCAAGGACTGAGAGAAGAAGGGTGGGCAAATATGAGGAGACATGAGACTATGTGGGAAAATGTGGAAGGAGAAGGAGGTGGGACAATGATAAAGGAAGGAGGCAGGAGAAGGAGAAAATGGTAGTTTCCCCCACGGGGTAGGAGACTGCAAATGTTTGGAGTCAGCTAAGAGGAAAAAAAAGGCATTGCCTTGTCTGAATAATCTTCCCTTACTCTCTCTAGAGCTTGTAGACTCTGACAGATTTTTGGATCACCTGGCTATTGATTTATTTATTTATCTTTTTAAAGTACAGAGATGTAGTGGGGCTTAAAAATATGAGGGAGTGAAAAGGACACTGTCTCTTTAAGATGTTAAACAAACACACACCAACAGAATATTTGTATATACCGATTTTGAAGGAACATAAGTAAAGAGAGCCAGTTCTTTACATTGTATGCATTTTAAGTTATGTTACCACTAACACCTTAGAAACTACTAAAAGGAAAGGTTTTCTAATCAATCCAATTTATTTTCCACTATTTATATTGTTCATTGTCTAAAGAAACAATATAGTGATTTACAGTGAAGTTGATTTAACTTTCAGATTCTCATCTTTGAAAAAAGTTTGGCATGCAAAAACTGCAGTGAAATATTTACCTAAACTGTTTCTTGGGGATTTTTTTTAAAGCATGGAAATTTTTAATGTTAGAGATTGCAAAAGCGTAAAAAGACTCAAGCTACATTCAGAGACAAATTTAACAGTAACCCTTCAATCTTAATAAATTTGAGTTGAAGTATTTTTGTTCAGTCCCAGAAAATGACAAACTTTATGCACACTTACTAGCAACTATGAGAGCTTTCTGTCTGTGGGTATCATAGCACCAGTGATCTGAATTTAATTTTAACATGTGTTTCATTATTTTGGTCACTGCATCTCACATCAGACCCTCAATTTAATAAAAGGTCAAGTCCTGTGTCTCTGATCTATTTGTAACCCACTTTGGGTATTGTCAGACTCAAATCTGAGACTTGGGCAGTTTCGGAGAGTTGAAAAATTAGTTCACTTGCAGCAAAATTGGTCCCCTGAGTTCTTTTGGGCATTTTCACTTGACTTCTAATCATTTGCTCTACTTATTTGTACATAGTGAAAAAAGTAAGACATGAATTAGAGAGTAAGTGGGGTGGCTCATTGCGATTCCCATTGTCCACACTGAAAACAATCTTAGCCAACGACGGCAGACGGCAGCTCAGTATTGATTTCCCTTCTCTGTGTATGGAGAAACATTCGGAAAATAAATTCTACAGTGACTGGAGATTTGGGGAATGTCACTTAGAGATTACAAATCATCCATATCAAATGTTATTTGCTTTGAACAAGTCCGATCTATTAACACAGATACAGCCTTTTGAAAATTTTCCTCTGCATAGATTACACTATGATAACAGTATATACACATATAGGGCCAAATGTTACCAGCCTGTCCCTGACGCAGATAAAACTGCTTTACTAAAATATATTTTTGGCCGAAAGTACCACCTTATGATCCACAGGATTCTCCAGTACTATAATAATCTTAATGTCAGCTGCACCTCATTCCCGTTGGTGCTAATGGACCTCGTGCAAAAGAGGACATTTTTAAGTGCAATGCATCACCGAGTGAGAGTTGTCCATCTTGATAGGAACTTAAAATTGAGATGTAAAGCTATTCCAGCCTTTAGACAAATATTGAACAAGCTTCTCAGACTTTGGAATAATCTGATTGCATGTTATTGTATATCCATTTCTTATAATGGCCTTCTAGCATATACTCAATACAATTCCAGTAAGAATATTTTGTGTATGTTCAGGCTATATAAACAATAACTGAGGAACCTACTTTGTATTTCTCAGCCAGAACAAAGGACCTCAGTTTAACAGTTCATGCTTGAAGATATCTTGAGATACTGGGCTAGTTATTGGTGAGATATTGGACAGTTGTTTGAACATTAAAAATCTAAAAACCAGCTCAAGGGGTTGGTCATACAAGTTGCTGAGCATTCTGGCCCTGACCCAGCAGAGCACTAAGCATATGCTTAACTTGAGGTCAACAGGACTCCTCACATGCTTAAATGTTAAGCACTTAACTGCTTTGTTGGATAAAGGCTGAGCCCATACTTAGTCAGATACATGTAGCAGAGATGGAAATTTAGCTCAGTGACCTTCAGTCCCCAGTGTGTTTTGAGCATGAATCACCATAAACTGGCTTCTCCCCTTTTACATATTTTTTAAACTAAAGTTATGTTGGCATTGACAAGAATATATATTTGCAGACAAGTAATAAATTGACCCAGGTTGTTATAGAGTATGACGCTCCTTTGGTTGGAAAAAGGAAATTCCTCCCTTCGTAAGAGCACTAGAATATATTATATATATATATATATTCATCCAAGAAATCATGGAAGCCCATAGCCACTGAGCAGATGTTTGGGTAAAACCCTGGCTCTACTGAAGTCAATGGCAAAGTTCTGATTGACTTAATAGGGTCAGGATTTCACCTTTTGTATTTTAGAGACAGGGCAATACTACAATAACTTATCCTTTTACTCCTGCAGGAGTAGTTGGACATTTTACCAGGGGAGATTATGCCGCCACATTTGTGGGCAGGAGGGCAAATCTATTATGAAGACAGTCATTATGTTATTAGGTATTAAAAAGGTATTAGTTATATATTAAACAGAGAGGCCTTTAATTGGCTTGATATAATTTTGCAAAGCTGTTTCCAAGGTTTGTCTGCATGCAATTATCTTGTTATGACTTCAGAATGTGTCATTTTTGTTTTGTTTTTGGAAGAAGTTATAATGATACCCCTCCTACCTATATAGCAATAATGGGACTTCAGAACTACATGTTTATTGAAAAAGACATGGCTAATCAAAAGACTTTTCAGTTACATTTCTTTTTTCTGGTTACATTTTAAAATTTGTTCAGTGATTAACTTATGGTCACCTCTCTGATCACATGGTTTAATATTTACACTGAAACAGCAATATTTTAAAACTTTGAATTATCCCACCACCTCCATGCAATATAGCCGGACTGGTGATTTTGGATTAAGGGATTTTGGACTAAAATATTAGATGGTCAGGTCAGGACCAAATGTTGGCAAAGCTGTGCCAGGGTAGTTACATAAACTCTGCACATACCAGTCTTCCCCCAAGCCAAAGTGATTAGTCACTCATTTGCACAAGTAGTAAACCCACTCAATTAAAGAGTTTAAAAGGAGAAGAGTAACTGACAAGTCAGACAACTCCATAGCATCAAACTGAGGGTATGTCTCCACTGGCAAGTTCCTGGGCCACAAGTTATACCACTTTTATTAAAATGCTGGAATTAAACCAGTGTTGCGTGTCCACACTATGTTTCTTGTGACGCTGGGGCACATTAGCAGCTCTTGCAATGGCAAAGACAGCAGTGCATTGTGGTAGCTATCCCACTGTGCAACTGGCTGCAGGGTGCTTTGGGAAGGGTTTGCAATGCTTCATGGGGCAGGCACAGTGTCACATGATGCAGGTTTCCAAATCCATTGTTCCATGGGCATCCCACTACATTGCCAGCCGCTTTTCAACTCAAGTGGGGTGGGGGGAAGTGTGTGAGACAGGGAGTGAGTGTGTGTGTGTGTATATGGAGAGAGAGAGTGTGTTTTGGGGGATGGAGAGTGTGTCAGCATGCTGTCTTGTAAATTCAGACAGCAGCAGGAAGTAACCAATCCTGAGGCAGGGGAAACCCCGAGATCAGCCCACCCCGCCTCCCTCCCTGGGCGCGCGCGCTCTCTCACTCTCTCGCATGCACCCCTGCCTCTGTGTTCAACAGTCGGAGCATTCCACATTAACGGTTTGCTTTGTGTCCAGGAGCAGATCAGCACAGCACTCAAGGACTGTCAGAAATGGTGCTTTGCAAGGGGAGGGGCGCATGTCTCCAGGGCAGCTGAGTTCTAAACAGTGAGCAGGGCGGTCACTTGAGGCATTATGGGACAGTTCCGGAGGCCAATTACAGCGCAGAAAGCCATCAAGTGTCTACACTGGCACTAGAGCGCTGGCGCCTCTGTGCAAAATAGCCTTACGACTCTCGTCGAGGTGGTTTTTTTGCAACTGAGGAGTTTCTGCGCACAAAGTGGCTTGGCAATGTGTAGATAGCTGCAGTTTGAGCACAAAAAGTTGCTTTACTGTGCAGAAACTTACCAGTGTAGACAAGCCCTTGGTAAAGAAAGAAAACTGCAGTTTTGGCATCACTTGAACCCATTCATTAGAACCACTGATGTTCCTGCTTTTAAATCAAAATAGTATAAGTTCTCAGATAATGTTATTATAGATGTCTATCTAAACTCTTGACACTGACCTATGCTGTTAATTGCTAACAGTAATTTAGGATGTGCATGTGTTACCTGAATAGTTATTACTGCCTACTTTGAATCGTCCCCTTTAAAAATTATTAGAAGCCTTCTGCTGTATCAAAACTATATCCAATCAATCTTATCATCCTCCACATATGCAAAGAGAAATAGTATGAGCATTTTACTTGTGAACTGGCAAATACCTCAAGTTAACTACTACATCGGTTTCTGTTGAACCATAAAACACATCAACATTTACTACATGAATTCCAATTTTTATACCTTTAATAATATATAAACCATGTCCATTCTGAGCAAGCTAAATGAATAGAAATGTAAAGACCTGCAAAGGCATTTCAAACGATGATTGCATGTCTACGTACTGTAACATGCAAGGCATTCATATTTTATACTTAGCCACATCATCTATCAGCAAATATGATTTATAATTTAGAAGCTGTGCCTTATTCGTAAAAATTGGGGTCTTGAATTATCAATTTGAAAGCTGTTGAAAATTAGAATTTAAATTCTACAGAGGTGATATAGTAAGGTGAAGTCTAATTTCAGCAGAAATATCATTACTGAATACATTTGAGTAGCAGGCATAAGAAAGTTTAAAAAAAAAACAAACTACTCACGACCATGGAACATAAGTTAATGAGTGACCATAATACTGTGATTACCCCATTATGAAAATGTCTGTCTACAGAATTAATTCTGTTGCAGGCATATGTGAACAAGTTTATGAAAGCCACATCAGATTTTTGTACCTCTGAGAAATGCAGTCCACCCATAGATGAAATGTTCTAATCACTTAATTCTGAAGAGGAGGCTGCCTTTTTCTTAAAAAATATTCTGGGAAATACTTCCCCCAGATAGAGCATATTCAGGAAGACTAGCCATTAACTTTATTAGGTTAGCTTAGAATGACCACCTCCTTTTAGAACCAATTCTTAGAATGTAGGTCTCATTTTCCAGCGTCTTGCACCTTGCATAGTGTTTAGACCTTTGCAGAATAGATATACAAAGCTCCCACATCAGAATTCTAGACTCACCCATTTTACACACATGTAAATTACTGTACAAGGTGCAAAGCAGTAAGGAAGCAGGTCTACAAGGCACAGGACCAAAAGACAGATAGCAGCAATCTTCCCCTTTCCCAAGTATCTAGACTGCTTGCGTTTCAGTTTTCTCCTCTTTGACTTCAAAAGGAGTTATTTGTATCCTGCAAAGGGAGAATTGGATCCCGTCTCAGAAAGGAAGGAGACTTAGCGGGGTAAATTAAACACATCACTCTGGTCTCATTCCTCTGAGGAGCTCTTGGGTTACTGGAGAAGTGTGATTCTTTTCAAGAATGAAGTAAATGGTAATTTAATGGTAATTGTGTGATGTATGTAGATGGTGCATATTAAGCATCATGGAAATATGATGGAATTATGACTAAAGTATGTTTAAACAAGGCATGCTGAGTGAGTTGTTAAACAGGTCTATCCTAAACAATGTGGGTACCTCAATTTACATAAGCAGGAAACAGGGCCATCAAACTAACAAGGGCGGAGATTGCAGGAAACAGAACAATTTGCCTTTTAGCAAAGACCAGCGGAGGAAGAAAGAGTATGGGCTCCCTTCATCAGACTCCATGTCACCTTACTCACAGCTTGAATGAACTTTACTTTCAGGGGTAACCTTTAGTAGAATCTATTTCAAATATTCACTGGACTGTAAAAGAAAGAGGCAGAGAACTCCAAGTTCTCTCTTTCACCTAAGATGACAAAGTAATCAGTACTTTGGGATTCTAGAAGAGATCCTGTCTAAGGGGTCAGCCACCAACTTGCTAGGTGAGAAAGGCCATCTTCTAAACTGTACCCTGCTAGATTAAGTTTTAGACTGTTAAAAGTGAAAATGTGCCTCTATTTGCTTCTAACCATTTGTAAGTCTCTCTTATACTTGAGCTCACCAGAAATCCTATCTTCTTTGGTTAATACACTTGTTTTTATTATTAACCTAAACCACTAGTGCTGCATTTGAATTAAAGTGATAACACCAGTTAATTTGGCAAGCTGGTGGATTTCCTGTTTAAAGAAGCAAAAAGATGTTATTATTCCTCTGAATATTGTAGAAGAGGGCTGGACTTTACAGAGCACATGGGTTTGGGAAAGTTCAGGACTGGGGTGTCATAGGATCACCTGCTAACATTAACCAAAGTCTGGTAAGACCAGAGTGTTTGTGATAACTCCTGGCAGGCAGCTGGATTCAAAATGGTTGAATCAGAGTTCTACTGCATGGAGAACATGAAGTGCCTGCTGGCTGTGTGTATGTTGCAGGCAGGGAGCCACAAGTAGCAGAAGTATTATAACCCTGAGTGTCCCCAAAATGCAAGTGGTGACACTACATCTCACTGGTCTGAATTGCACCCTAGAACGTGACATCAGCTCTCCCCCTGTGACGAAGCAGTGGGATGTCTCTGCCACTTTTGACCCTCCTTAAACCTCCAAAAGGGGTGTGTGTGTGTGGGGGGGGGAATCTTACATGCACAGACGTATAAGCAGTAGATTTCTCAAGGGTTGGCATTCAAGGAGTTTTGTTACTACTTCACATTATTTGAATGCAAAGGCAACAGAAATATGCTTAAAGGTGAGCCCTGTAGGCGAAATTCACTCCGGTGCAATCAGTGCACACAAAGCCTTTGAGGTATTGAAGTACCAGTTAAGCCTTTTTTTTTTTTTTTTTTTTTTTTAAAGACCTAAAGTGGGACTTGAGTGATGCAGTGGCCTTGTGGAAGGCGTCTTCATGAGGTGATTTCACCGTACACATCCTCTTGAATACTGATTTCAGAGTCTGTCTGGAGGTTATATGCTCAGCAAGTTAACCTATAAAATGGGAAAGTCAGGATATGTGAGGAAAAATGTGTTAATTTGAATGGATGTTACAGACTTAAGATTCAGAAGTGAGCTGACCAAGAAATATGCCACACCCAATGGATTCTATATCCCCATTGGGATCATGAGAAAAGTGAATATTATTCCATGAATTTGGATGGCTGCTCTCAGTCAATGCTTTATGTAGAAATAACTCATATCTAAAGGGATACACCAACAGAATGTTTTGATACAGATTAGCAGTAACTGCACATGAAACGTATAATTCCTTCCATAAGGCTGAAAGAGAGTGGTATGCTGAAGTGTTCATATAAGGCTACCTGTTTGTTGGCATTTATAAAAAAAAAAAAAATCAGATTCACTCAGGATTGAAATTATTATTATCCCTCCAGTCCAGTTGAAGAGCTGTAACACTTAAAAATAAGAGTGGTGACCAACCAATATTTGTTACTGAAAAGTAACTTGCTCTTTGAGGGATTCACACAGTAAGATACTTCTCAGTTTAAATCCCCTATTGACTCCCCAAGAATGGAACATGCAAGAGAAAGCAGGGGATGGGTGACATATACACATCTGCAGCAAACTCAGTGCCCAGGGACAATTCTTTATAATTGGTAGGTAGTCTTTACCCAGGAGATTCCAAGTGCTGGAATAGCAAGGCCATTCCCGGTCAGGGTTCAGGTGTAGGGAAGCGTACATATTCTAGCTACATTGACTCAAGTCAGTATTAATATTCTCTTTTGTGCACACTAACTTCACTCTTTAAATATAAAATTGCAAACACTACCTTCTTCCAAGTTTCATTCTGGATTCTGTCAAGAAGACCATCTTTTACTTGTGTAATAGATAAATACAGTTTAATAACCTTGGATATTAAATCTGAGAAAACATGAAACAGATAACTTTGGATGAAGCAGAGGGAATAGTACATCTATGTAGTTAGTAAACAGATATCACTCTGATCTTCAGTGATTCATCACTATGTTTAATTCAGTATAGCATGCCCTCAAACAAAATTAGCCGAGGATTTAAGCAATGTATTTTCAATATGTATTTCTCCCCTTCAAAGGCTATGTGACTTGCATTCTTCCTGCATGTAAGGAAGAGTGTATCTTGCCACTATGCATTTTATATTTTATTTTCAGTATACAATAGATCCTCTTATATTAGGTTGACATAATTTCAATGTGAAAGTTTCAATGGTCGTTGGTTATTAAAATCATAAGGAGAAATTACTTGGCTTTCATTTCACTCTCTGAGAATGCTACAAAAGACTTACATATGCTTAAAAGAATTAATAGAGAATTCCTCATAAAACAGAAGGATATCAACTTCTTCCATTGTTTAGTACTATTGAAAAAAGTATACAATACATACTGGACCAGATTCGTCACTCCATACTTATGTCATGAAGTACTATATGCCACAGCTAAACCCATGAATTTCATGTTTCAGTTTTAATATTTCAATGGGACTACTTTAGAAATAAGGTACTAAACATGTATTTTTGCCAGAATCTAGCTCAAAGATCTTCTGTAGTTAACTCCTGAAATTGAAAAGAAGAACTCCCAATCTGGGGGGGGGGGGGTTTCCCAAACTGAAATACAGTAACCAGACCTATGCAAAAAAAAACAACAAAACAAACAAACAAACCCCATATAATACAAAAGGATACCTTCTGTTTTCTTCTCTTTCAGCACTTCAACAACTAAACAACCCCTTTTCCCCTTTTTGGGTGTGGGGAATTCTGAGGTGAGAATGATTATTTTCCTAAATCTGAGTGCACAGCCATATCTTAGTCCAGCTTCTTTGTACTCCTAGCTGGTACGCGTGTCCAGGTATGTACATTTTTAATTTAGACACAGACTCCTACTTATCCCTCTACTTTTTTAAAAAAATTAATTTTGAAACAATTGCCTTTCCCTTCTCAGCTCCATATAACAGATTAACTCATGATATGTTGACCTGTAGTATATTTTATATCATCAGTATAGAGTTTGGATTCTATTGAAGCAATCTACTTGGATAATATACAGTACATTCATTCTTTATATGCATGTATTTATGAAAACTATATAAAATCATACTCAGTGTTCTGTTTCACTTCAGTTTATATTAGCAACAACATTGGCAGGACACATCCTAAGGATTCATGTGCATCAGGCCATCATCTCCTTCCCGGCAGTCATTAAAACCCAGGAAATATCCTGTGTTCTCAATCATTGCTTAAGTCTACCTTTCAAATTTGTGGATTTCCTTCTGCCACTACCTGCCCCCAGTACTTGTAAATAATGCATCTCATTGTATTACAAGGGTGAGACACAGGGCTGGTAACAGATTAGTTCAATGTAGTTGTCTTAACAATTTTGGAGATTAGTGGTCTGTCAGAAAGTTATTTTACAGAGGTTTAGTCAGATTGCGCTCAGAGGTCATTCTGATTTAACAACTAATGGAAATCTTTGATAGCTTTTAATGTTGAGTTCAACTGCATGAAAATCAGCCTAAAGGGAATGCTATTTTTGATTTAAGAGATGAGATCTCACTTTCAGGATAGCCCTCTCTATTTGTTGCTGTGTTTTCTGAAGCAGATAGCCTTGATTAACAAAATTTTGATCTACAAGGACCTGATCCAAAGACTGGTCTGAAATCAGAGTCTTTCACAGACTGCATAAGGCATTGAATCAAGCCCTTCAAAAGGGCATTACAGGAGTCATGTGCAGTGTTCTATCCAATAGGCAAGCTTGGGAAGAGGGATGGCATTTGTGTATTATAAACAACATGAAGGAGTTCAAGGGCAGGCATACAGTAACAGGTAGATAGTCGTCCACTGTAAAGAAATAGCAACATGTACAAAACTCTGCAAACATTTGCTGAAACTCTCCTATCTCTTTTATACCTTCAGTGGGTGCACGGTGGGAACTGCGTTTTTTGCACAGTTCCCCCGTCCCTGCATCCCCCCTGGAGAGCCTCCCTTTTTTGATGGGGGGGGGGGGGGGAGTTATTTTGTTAGAAACATGTACTAATGCTGTGACCATAACTGGAAATGAGAAAGCTGAGCAATTTGCGGGATCAGACTCTATTTTATATTTATAAAAAAGAAGTTTCTTCCAAAAAAAGGAGTTGTTTTCAAGTGCAATGATACTTAAGTATTTTTAAATGAAATTTCTTTACATTTGTACAATTTAATGAATTAATTTCAAAATAAAACCATATCAATATAACACGAAAAACATAAGAGCTTAGTGAACAGCTTGCTGGAATAACTAAACTATATGCAATATACTGGCCCATAGAATTTGAGCATGTCTTCCTCTCGTGGTTGGTCCCAATAACTATACATTCTGCTACTACGGCTTAGTTAAAGAGGGACCCCCTTCAGCTCAAATTATAGAGACTTGGATGCTGAAAATGCAAGGTTTGAGCCTCGATTACTATAATCTCTATAATTTATTAATTCAAGTAATCCGAAATGCAGTATCATTTTCTTCCCTTTTACCCTTGTTCTTCATCAGCTATTTTTTAAAATAGACAACAGAAGATAATAAAAAAATCTAGCTGAAATATCTGACCTAAGATTTTTGTCTCTAAAATTTTAGTATTAAAGACTTTAGAAGCCAAAAGGATCTTACAGTTTTTGGAACTATCTGAAACTGGGTCTTGTATATTTTGTTTGGCAGCCAAGAGCAGAATGTGACAAATGGGAATTCTCACTCCAAGCTGCTGGCTGCCAGTCACGTATTATCTTATTCCTTGCGGTAAGGGAGGAACACAGAAGAGCAGGCAAGTAAGGAAGCCATAGATAAGGGGAAGAAATGACAACATCAGACTGAATGCAATGGCACTTGGGCTCTTACTGCTTCATTTAGCATTCAGAGCTCCAGTGTCATATCATCACACACACCAGAGAAATGGAGGTTAGACAAAATTAAAAACATGTTCTTTGCCATGGGCATGTTTAATTTGTTCTTCAGTTCATTTGAAGTGTTTCAACTTTTAATTGTTCACTTAGTGAGATGTGTGACTAAACAATTTTTTTTAGCTTTAGCCCCACAGCTAGGCCAAAATGCCAGCTGTCAATCTTCTTGCTGTGATACTAGGAATACAAGAACTAGTTCAGACCAAATAAAAAAATCCATGGAGAGCGAGGGACTGTTGGGATGGAAAACCAAGGTGGTCAAAGGCCCCTCCCTCCTCTGTGAAGTGATTCTATGGTTCTGAACAGTAAATTTATATTGCAATGTCCCGACCACCAAATCAACTTCTCTCAGTAACAGAAACCACCACAAAGTCCACTTCCTAAGTGAATTAGTCTGTTTTTGGTCCTTCACAAGTTTAGGACAATTTCGTATACATACAAATGCTGGGAAGAGAGATCATAGGGGCCAGAAAACCTGGCAGGGTTCCTGAAAATTATCTCCTCAAGGGAAAGGAACCAAGCCTCCAACTCCTGTGTATTCTGAGAGGGAAGGGTACCACACTGCCCCCTGCTTCCCGCCCCCCCCCCCAAAAATCACAATGGACGTCTCCTACCTTACCGCAACCTACACATCTTTCTAGGCTGTTCTAGCAGAAATCATGCTGCCATTGGCTGGAACTTCGATAGTTGTGGTTGCTTTGGACAGTACCCACATGAAGAGGTACACAGAATAGGGCAGGCTCTTTGTGGCTTCCCCTACTGACGTGCACCCCTGAAAGGGCCAAGCACAATATGAGCCTAAGCTGCTTGAACATTTCCATGCTGTGAACTCCTGGATACCCTTATAGTGAGTTCCAATCAAATTTGAAGAAATGTATTTTAAACAAGAATGGAAATAGCTAGCACCACCATCTATTGGTGAAAGTGGGGAACTCAAAATGATAATTGCTATTTGATATTATACAAATTAAAGCATATTATGATGTTTTACATGCTTTTTATTGTTTCAAGTCATAAATTAGGAAGCTTTTATCTTGGACTTTCATTTTATTCTGTACTTCGGATAAATGTGTTCACTTCAAAATTGGTCAGCATTACACACAATGTCCTGGAAAGAGACAGGAGTAGAATGTAATAAAAATTAAGTTAAGCTTTAAGAGGAAATAGATAAGTGCTAAAGCTACATATTTAATCCTTTTGGGCAATACTGAAGAAAAGCAGGGAGCATAAGACTATGTGGTTTTTTTGAGCCTAGATTTTTTCTTCATTTGCTTGAATTTTAAAAAGACTGAAAAGTTTTGTTATTTCCTGAGATTACTATTACCATTCTATGAAAAGGATTTGACTTTTCAGCTATTTCATGACAGTTTATAGAAATTTCTCAAGATAAAGAGGTCAAATAAACAAAGCAAAAGAATTCACAGTATTTACTTAACATCTTGCAATTGTAAGGATTCTAAGATCACTGACCCCATAAATCTATAATTTTTTTTAAAAAAAATCCTGTGTCTGATTACTTTGTACTTCATACAACTGTCTTATCTCAATCTAAGGAGTCTTAAACCTGGCATGTGGCACAATATTAGCCAATGTCATATAAACCTTTTTTGAAATTGAGAATGAGATGCTGTCAGTGACACTATAATCCCCTGCTTTATTTCCTCTCATCCATACATAATGTAAATCTTAAATTTGGGGAGTTCCTGCTCTTCAAGTGTTCTCCAGGCACATACCCCAGAGGTTTAGCTGTTCTTTGAGAATATACTCAAGAGGATAAAATGCTATTCAGTTAAACACCTACTGAAAATAAGCCATCCTGCAGGAATCCTTAACAGCATGAGTTATGAATAGGGAATCTAAACACTTTTGTGCAGTAAATGTGCACCGGAATTCAGAGGAAGATTGGTGATTACTGGAAGTCCTGGGTGACTGTTGGAAATAATAAGGACGAGGACCTGAGGAGTGCTGCATTTGTGGATATCCCTTATTAAAGTGGGACCAGAAGCTAATGATAGGTCCCTTTAGACATGTGATACCTCTTGATTTACTAAGCATGCACTAGCCCAGCTGAGTGGTAAAATAAGAGATTTCTGTGTAAATACTTTAAGATACTTCTTAATTTACTTCCCTATCAGCAAACTGATTCTTACTTTTTAAATACATCTGAAAAGAAATACCGAATGGTGACATTCATCTGTGACCCAGTTGCTGACAGCTAAGATGTCTTGGTTCTCGAACAAGCTTCTGGTTTCTTTCATATGAACAAGTATATTTTCACCTGGACAGTGTCTTAAAGAAAAAAAATCTAGACCCACCCCACTAAGAAATGAAACATTGGAACCCCTAATTTTTATCTCTGTCAATGGGATAAAGGAGAGTTTGAAGCATATTCTAGGAATAACTGTGTGTGTAGTAGAAAATTTTTCTTTGAAGGGGAAAAGTTTGAAAGGACACAGCAGAGACTGAGAAGAAAGATATTTGTAAGAGTAGACAAAATAAATTGAAGCCCCCAAATGATACGTAATATCCCTAAGCAAAAAAGGAACAAGTACGCACAACACTTTCAAGCACATATTTAAAGGAAGTCCACATAAAGCATATACAAATCAAAGCATGTTCAAAGCAGGGACAACATACTGTTAGTGTGTGTGTGTGCGCGCGGGGGGACCCAACTAAGGTCTTTTTTCTTACATTGGAGGTGGGGGGAGAGAGCAAAACACAGATTCTTGGGTGTTTCTTCCTAATTGTTCTGTTAGGAGTGAGGTTTGCCATCCTGTGAAAGGGCAGGAGTGCTTGGCCCTCTAAGCCATCATACAGCCTGAAATCTGCAAGAAGGAGGGAACACCAAAGCATGCTGTGTCTCTCTATGTCACTACCGAGACTGTTTTCCACCACTGTGAATAGCTCCAGCAGGAACCATGCTACCACTACTCAAATACTCACGCTGGGCAAAAAGCTTTCTTGTTTGTTTATTTGTTTTTTTAAAGAGAAGGGGGGGTTGTTTGGTTTTTTTTTTTTTTTTAAATGAAGATTGTGGGATTTTAGGGGTTTTATTAAAAATAACCACCAGGAAAAAAAATCAGAGTTGAGGTTTTTGTTTGCTTTTTAACCAAAACTTGAACTACTGTGCGAAAAAATGACAAAAGAAAATTATAAATATTTTGCAGAAAAATAGCCCCAGCCGTCTGACATTAAAAGTCTATTTATTTATTTTTGTTTAACTTAGCAGATGTCTGCACCTACCTCTAGAGAGAAGCATGCTGTAGAGAGAAGTTGCGCTACACATCACCTGCCTTCATTCATTGGCTCACCTCCAAATCAGCACACAGTCACAACACTACAGAGTTTTATCACAAGGCTTTCTGCAAGGTGCAAGGCAAGGTATATGTGTGCACGTGTATGTGTGTGTGTGTGGGGGGGGTGAGTGGAAGAGAGAAGACATACTGTGGGGCCTGCACTCCCTTCTACCTTGCATGCTATCTAGCTTCCTTCAATACACAAAAGGGGGAGATGATTGCGCCCCTAGTGAACAAGCAAACGTTTACACCAAAAGCCTCCTAGGAATGGGCATTCCTCTGCAGTAATGTCTAAAAGACATTTAGATTGTTCAGTAAAGCGTTTTTCAAAGTAAAGTTATGCTCAGACAGGTGGCTAGGTAAAAGTGCGTCTTCATGCTTAGCTTAGCTTCATGCTCCCCATGTCTATTTTGAGTCATTTCTATTTATACTACTGAGCAAAATAAGCTTTTCTTCCTTTTAAATCTCCTTAGCCCTATGGGGCCAGCACAATTCAGACAGAAAGTGATGGATTATGTTCTAACTAGGTCTTAACTAAATTGATTGCTCAGTGGTTTATCACTGGTGATGTGCATGCCAGAAAGAACCCAGCTTGATTTTCAGATCGCAGGCTGAGTTTGCAGGATTGAAAGATAATTAAAAACAAACAGAATCCTTCATCTTGTAAATAAGCACATTTTAAATGGAAATCATGAGGCAAACCCATGGAACCTCATGGTGCTGTTTTAATAGTTGTTTCTTAGCATGGAGCTATACATGAAGGATGGCAGTTTTCCCCTTGACTGGCACAGAATAGAGAACCTGTATAGTTTTTAGAACCAGTACCATTTGCATTACTTGCTTACCAAGGGGAATGGAAGTGTTAAATCAGTTGAGAGAGTCAGACATGATGGGGAAATTGGGAGCTATGTATCAATATACTCAAACTCTACATAGTTTCATGGTTCTGCAAAAACCAGAAACCTTAAAGCATTTGTAAGGATGATTTAAAAAAAAAAACTAAATAACCAGCACTGTCACAGGTGTGAATGAAGTCAATGGCCACAGGAGTGAGGGAGAAGGGAATTAAATCCACAATGCTTTGAAAGGCAGATTTTGTTCAGCAATTAAATGTAAGACTAATTTTTTTGACATGTCTATGAGACAGTGCTATGGGCGTGATTTAATCATATGGAATTAAGGATGGGCCCAAGCTGCAATATTTGCATCCTGATTTGGAACTTCAAAATCCTGGTTGTTCCAATCAAAGTTTTGGTTTCAGGTCCTTTTCTTACAACTGGGTGGGAGCATGGTCTTCTTGTTATGGTACTAGATTAGGATCTGTGACATGTGGGTTTAATTACCAGCACTTCTGCAGACTTCCCAAGTGTTCATGAAAAGTCACTCTTATCTGTGTCTTTGTTCCTCAGTTTTAAAGTACAGGAGTTTACCAAGTAAATCTATAAAAACTTGGGAAAAAGATAGCATGGTCATGGGGAATATGTAGCTACCTACTATAGATATACTGAGCTCAGAAAAGTCTTGACAACAATGTGTTTTCCACATACGTGACATTTTTCCTTTAGTAAAAAAAACCCCTAGATCTTTCAGAAATAAGACATTCTGTATTTGGCTACTTTCAATACAGAGTTCATACATACTACAAAAAGCAGATGGTTAAAAATAAGCTAAATTGGTATTTTCTTAAGTTTTTATTATTTTATAAAGTTGACATCTAGTTAATTTTACTTTAAAAAACAGATGCAATGTGAGTTAAACCTGCAGGTTTCCACCTGGCATGTATCTAATGAAGCTTTAACAAATAACACAATTTGCAGTCTGACAGGTGGGTGAAGTACATGCAACCACCTGAATGAATATTCAAGTGTTTTATTGATTAAAGCTGTGTTGTGTAGCAATATTCTTCCTCAGATGCCTTCTCTTATCATTTTCAGGTTCCAAACAGCTTAGGAATTGTGAAAAGACCGAGCCCATAAACCCGCAATTAGTTCTGAATTGAAGTCAATGGATTGATTCCACCAGCACAGAGCTCATTGCAAATTTGAGCCCTAGGGCACTTTACTAAGGATAATGACTATTTTTGGTAAGTCTAGTTTGTTAATCAAAATTGGGAACCCAGAATGAAAAGGGAATCTTTCTTTTCACCACTTGGGGCTAATTTTACCTTCACTTCTGCATCTAGAGAACACAATCTCTACTTTGAACACAGAAGAATTTTGAACATTAATTAGCACATTGTTCATGGAACTGCACTCCAAAAGAAACACCTAAAGTTCTTCAAAAATGAAAAGTTCTCTACGGTTTCTATTCTTTTAACATTTGTTTTCTCCATTGATAGTTATAATACAGATACAGATACGGCCAGGGCCGTATCTGTATTATAACTATCAATGGAGAAATTCTCTCCTTCTGCAAGAACGGAGTGGGGTTTTGTTTTTATTTTTTTCCACAGGGACTCTGTTATTCACTTACAGAGACAGGCAATCCTACATAGCTAGGAAGCTACATTTTGAAAAGTGTCCTTGAGTAAGTTATTTAGTTTAGACAATGTATATAAGGTGTGCTAATATACACCAACAGCAAAACCACTGCAAGGGAGAGAACATGCAGGCTGTCCAGAAAGCGCAGCTCTATGAAATGTCTCTGCACAACAATGGACAGGTATATATGCAGGTACGGGTGAGCAGGAAGACTGAGAAGGACCTGCTGCTATGTAAAGCCACTCCTGGAAAGCGAGGCTTTAGGAGAGCACATGAGGAGACCTAGAATCTCCTTCATGCATGCTCAAGTAGCCACTTTCGAGCAGCTCTGTCTTCTATGGCCGAGCTTCTAGAAGCTCAGCACTTTTTGCAATTTAAGAGGTGGATTTAATTTTAGGAGCTTAGCTTCAGTCACCAGTTTTATATTAGGTTGAGTTGTACTCACTGTGTCCTGCCAACTCCAATACTTCCTCGGAAAAAGCTTTCTAGCAACGTAGCCATTTCCCCCCTCAGCTAACCGAGGGGAACTCACCCAAACCCAGCTTCAGTATCACTAACAAAAGCCAAACGCTCCTAACATGCAGTTTAGAAAAGAATTTTAGGAATCCAGACTTGTCTCTAGAACATTTCCATAGAGAGCTCTGATTAAATCTTTGTTTGAGGTTTGAAGTAAGAGTAAGCCAGATACTGATGTCCCCTGCTTTGGTTTTATGTCAGAATAACTCCAATGACTTCAGAGGAGCTGTCGCCAATTTGCAGCTGCATGAGTATCTGACTCAGTGTTCCACATGGCCTCACTTCTCTGTGAGAAGACATAACCTTTGCACAACACCAATATCCAGCCTCACTAGCATGGCTCATATGCAGATTTATATATCCTAATCAATCAGACCGATTTTAATGAATCCTAATGGTCCTATTAGGGTTTCCAGCTAACAACAACAGAGCGGAAAGGAATCCCCGAACAGCCTAATTGACTTAATCAGTTCCTTAATAATCTTTCTTCAGACCTAACCTCTAGTTCATTTTAATAAGTATAGCAAAGCAGAATTTAAAGCTAACTCCTGGATACTGGAAGTCAGATTTCCCCATTGCAATTAAGACCATTACTGGCAATAGATGTGGCAGGAGCCATAAACATGAAAAAAATTATGGTACAAAGGTGTGACAGATTTTCCTCTGGGCACGTAAAGGCAGTGAAATGAGTTTGAAGAGCCCCAGTTGTCTTTTTCCAGAAGAGAACATCCCTGTTTCCTCTGACTTCAGTTGCATCTGTGGGTAAAATTCCCTTAATGTACAATAAGACAATACTGTAAGTATTAATAATCACATTTATTATACAAACTGTAAATGAAATCACACCCTGCTTGTACTAATGGACAAAAAGCCAGCACATAATTTTTGATGAGAACTGTTAGGAGAGGTTCGGTTTCCAGCAGAGCAGCCACTAACTGTGCACAAGGGTTTTCAAGTGGAACAAAAAAAAGAAAAACAATAGACATTAACGTTCTTTGGTTCTTATAGTGATTTGTGGTCTATTTGGCACGAACAGAAGTCTTGTGTTTTTCAACTGTGTGTGTGTATTAAAGTGAAGTCAGTTTTGAAGAATTGTAGTCAACCAGTACATTCATCATTTATTTTCTCCTGTTATTGTTGTTTGTGCATCAGGATGAGTGTGTGGCACTTTACAAACACATACAATTGATAGGTTCCTGTTCTAAGGAGTTTGTAATCTAAGGGCCAGGATTTTAAAAGTATTTAGGTGCCTCAAGATGCCGATAGGTGCAAAGTAGAATTTTCAAAAGCATTGAAATCAGTGGGAGGTAGGTGCCTAGGTGCTTTTGAAAATCCCACTAGACACCTATCTGCATTTTTGGGCACATAAACACCTTAAAAATTTGGCCCTGCTTTTGCAGTATGATCCATGCAAGTGGGCTCCTATACCCTTCCATAGTTCCACTGAGGGTAGTGAAGGTCTGCACTGGCACAGGTTTAGCATGCAGAAATCTAAATGGAGGATCACAACCAAAATTAAATAGAACACATTAAAGTATCATAAACAAATAGTAAGGAAGGGATTATAGGAGTACAAGGGCTTTGCACCTCATCCCACTAGCCACTTACTTTTAAAAGTAGTCCTTATTCTCACAAGTACTCCCCTTGTCTATACAGAGTAGGATCGCAGGTGCAGGCCATATGGCTGTGAAAGTTCAGTTGAAAAATCAATGTGTGATATTTTCTTTTGGGCTTCCAATTTATTTTTATTTCACATTTTAAAACAAGAAGAGGACAAAGAAGAACAGATGCTGGTTGTTATAGGCAATGCTATTGACTTTCATTCTAGAAGACATGGAAATCGAATGTGACCCATTTCTGGAACTTTGAGTGTTTTCTTCCTTAGGGGTTGCTCAAACTGCCCCCTGGAAAGTATAGTGAGGATCTGGACAGAAATTAAATGCATTCTGGGGAAGCAGAATATTTACTAAGATCAAGTCATCCCATGTTCCAACCTACAGCCACCTAGGTAATCTTCCCAGTTCCATTATCTTGTTCCCGTTCCTCTTTAGTAAGAAGAACAGTGGCTCAAGGAAGTAGTCAGGCAGACACTGTAGTATTGAACTCCAAATGGAATATTTAGGCAGCTTACTTGGCCCTTCCAGATCTAGTACTGTCAGAGCCAATAATTCTGTCTGCCTCTGGGAGCTGTGGGTAAACCTTACAAAAGAAACTGGTATCACATGGAATCTCTGTGGGTTCTGAGCTCATGTAAATGGCTTCCTTCTTTAACTGGGAATCCTGGGGTTATGGATGATGAGGTGATTCAGGACCCTTATTCTGTGGCATTGAGTTACCCAGGATATTACCAGAGCTATACAATTTACAGCAGGCATGTACAAGGGGAGAAGCCTAAGAACACAAGAAGGAGACCCGAGTCACCAGGAGTGCAGGGGACAGTTATGTTTTAAATAATTCAATGACAATCAGATGTAGGTTTCAGAGTAACAGCCGTGTTAGTCTGTATTCGCAAAAAGAAAAGGAGTACTTGTGGCACCTCAGAGACTAACCAATTTATTTGAGCATAAGCTTTCGTGGGCTACAGCTCACTTCATCGGATGCATACTGTGGAAAGTGTAGAAGATCTTTTTATACACACAAAGCATGAAAAGTATAAAAAGATCTTCTACACTTTCCACAGTATGCATCCGATGAAGTGAGCTGTAGCTCACGAAAGCTTATGCTCAAATAAATTGGTTAGGCTCTAAGGTGCCACAAGTACTCCTTTTCTTTTTAATCAGATGTAGGAAATCCTGAGGATGTCAAGGGGTCTTTTGGGACCCCAGATGTATAAACAACAGCCACGCTACATGATGCACTTGCATTGGCTTTCATCTCTGAGCTTAATGAGGTATAATGTTCAATAACTACAGGGAGTGAACAGGAGACACTGATAGAAAGAAAGTTTGAAGGGAATCGCAAGAAATTAAATTCCACTAAGTTATTCAGGGAAGAATGTATTCATACAAGAGCACTAAAGGAGCTAAAAAAATTCATTTGGACTATTAACATTATTAGAGACAATTTATACCAGAGGATTGAAAGTTGATTCCAGGAATTTTAAGCAAATAATGGAGATCATCATTAAAGATTAATGTCATTAAGCACGTAGATGAGTATAATGTGATAGACAGACAGCTTCTGTGAAGTAGAACAGGACAGAGTTGGATTTGGGGTATTTCTATTTAGCTTTAAGTTAAGATTATTTCTGAAGTTTGTGGCTGTCCAGAAGTTTTCATGTTAGGTGGCCTACTCTTGCTTAAAAATTGTTTGCTTATAAAGCATGTTTTTTTAATGAATATTACATGAATTGTATCTACATAACCATCATAGCTCTGCCAAGTTATATATTTCCTCCAAAGAGCAGAATGGCTCCCAGAGTAAACAATATTTTGCCATTTAATTGTTTTGATTTTTTTTGTGGGGGGAAAAGGATGCAGCGGGGGAAATCTTTTCAGGTCTCAATTAAATACTATGTTTCCTCTCCTCCTTAATTAACTAAACATTTTCTTCTAAAGCTTAAGTATTTACATGAATTACTTAAGTCTCTTGAGGAATATTTCTTTTGGGTATAATATGTCCAAATAAAATATATATGACAGCCATGTGTATTTTGTTGCTCGGATACCAAGTTCAGTGTGCGGATGCAACCTAGTTATCTGATGTTGAACATTACAGCCTTAGGCACCCAGCACAGTTCTGCTCCCGATATTACAGTACAGTGCTACAGATAATCCTCCCTATTACATACCCTGTGATACAATGCATGCTATTTTTCCTAAATACTCTTGGATGTAATCCATCATTGAACAATCCTTCAAATTATTAGCTAATGCTCTGGCCTTCCAACCCCAAGAACATTGTGTTTAGGATAATGTTATATTATTTTATAAAGAGAAGGGGTGAAATCCTGGACCCATTCACTCAATAACAGAACTCCCATCAGGAGAGTCAGAATTAAACCAGAACTGTTTATGTAATCTACCACCCAGGCACTTAAATCATACTAATCACAATGGTTATGGAGACACTTATATTTTCTAAAAATAAACGGAAAGCATGTCTATATCTTTCTCCTCATCCCTCCAGTACTGGTCTCTTCACCCTCTGATCAGATAAGTACATTTCTAGAGAGCGTGTTGTCTTTTTTCGTACAGAACGAGTCAACTTGAACTAATAAAAACTGCTTAAATCTGGCCCTATACTTGGAAATAGTGATTTGATTCATAATGAATCTGTTTTACCCTGCCTACAGCCAAATAGGAACAGTGGTTTCTGAATTTATGGAAGGGCAGAGTGTGATAGAAATGCTATTTTTCTTCTGGTGTGCTTCACAGATCCACCAATATGTTTAGTTTAAGCACTTTTTACTTCCAAAGATCCACTTACAACCCTCTATTATCTTAATTTGATTTTTTTAAATAAATATTTCCAAGTTGACATAAAGCCACAATTTGTTTGTCTCTAAAAGGCAGTCAGGATGGCATGGCACCTGAGCTTTTCATACACACTCACTGCCTGTGAAAATGAACAGCTTTTGCAGATGAAAATGGTTGATTTACACCCCCATCCCATAAAAAAAAAAAAAGCTGACATGTTTCTGGGGTTGTTTGGATACAAGTCAGTTTTTAAATAAGCATTCACAAATCCCAAGATGATAGCTTTCCAAACCATATGTTCTCACACTTTTGTTTCTAATCAACACTTATTTAGACATTAATAGCTCAATGAAATTTGAGGTCACTGTTGAAACTTCTATAAGTGCTCTGCCAGTTCTCCATTCAGTAAAGGTCAAGTGGTTAGAGGACTATCATTAACCTTAGTCTCTTGACTATTTAAAAGGTTATAAAAATATGAAGCTTCATGAAGTCAACCACGAAAATTTTTTTTTCCTTATAAATACCTTGCAGCATTATATTTCTAAATGTTCCTTGAACTGTACAGAAATAGTTGTTCATCATACAATAGGGCAATCTGGTTTTCAATGATTTCGAGACAAGTAAGTGCTTTTCCATAAATGCTGGCATTTACTGAAATCCCAGCAAGCAAAGAAAAGAAAATCTTAGCTAAAATAGCGATGATCCTAACTCTAAAATATATAGCTTTATTCATTTATCCAGACTCTAAAAAGTATTGCTTTCATTATTAGGGTACAATAGATCAAGATTTATGTTCACACTAATGTTGCCCTCATTTCCATTTATATTAAACTGGTATTTGTTTTTTAAAGGAGGCACATGAATGAACAGAAACTTGCCCAATCTCTGTTTGTTCAGCTTGTAACATGCACAATAGCAAATTCAATCTTGTTAAGAGGCTTATTCTTCCTTTGTAGAACTTACTTGAATTGCACGAAAGTTTGAATCTGCATAGGTTATGGGGTTATGTGGAAGAAAGAATCAAGTTTTAAAAAAGGGAGTTTTTAGCTTGCACTAATATATTGCCTGTAACTGGCTGGTTTCAACTATCCCTTGCCCATTCCATTACAGAGCTGGGACAATTGCCTTCATTTTGACAATGGCAAATGCAAGCTCCTTTGACAAACACTACCTGAATAACAATGAAATCACACCTTTCTCATAAGTCACAAGGGCAATTTGTCTCCCAAACAGCTTCCTGGCCCAATAGACATAGAAGGAATCAGGATTCAGGACTCCTGGTGTGAAATCCTGGCTCCAGTGAATTAATGGCAAAGCTCCCATTGACTTTAATGACTCTGCCGCTGATTTGCTCTATATTGTTTGGGGCAAGTTACTTAATCTCTCTGTTCCTTAGTTTCCCCAATTATAAAATCAGGATAACACCACATCTATCTCACAAGGATGTTGTGAGGCCTAATTCATTAAGGTCCTTATTCAGGGAGGTTCTTAAGCATGAGCCTTCTATAAAATTACTCATGTGCTTGAAGATAGGCATATGATTATGTGCCTGGCAGAAATAGGTCTAATGCTTGTAAAGTATTTTGACATTCTTGAATGAAAAGGCTACAGAAATGCAAGTTACTGTGTTTATTATTTATTGTGTTTTCCCTATAAATAGAGCAAAATGTATTGCTGCTTTATTTCAGATTAAGGATAATAGGGGAATGCAATTTATATGGCTAAGCAGATGGCGATATTGTTATTGTTTGTGAGCAGCAAATGCCACTTTCCCAGTTCTTTGCACAAAAATATTTGCATAAAAATACTGTTCAAATCCCTGATCATATACTTTAAATTTGTCCTTGTTTCTGCTTATTTTTTGGGAGGGGGGTTCTTTTTTATTTTAAGCAAGAAATCTCTTAACTTTCCCCAAATTCTTAGAATTCCATCCTCAGAGCCAAATTTATTTCTATCTCCACCACCACCACATACTGAAGAAGCAAAACATGTATTTCTCAGGCTCTAGATGACTTATTTCAGATTGAATAAAAAGAAAGAGAGCAAATATAAACTCTGTGGCAAGGAAGACAGTAATGCACTGTAACATTCAGCTACTTCTTTAACCAACAGGAAAAACTCCTCTATATTTAAAGGTACATTTAACAAAATGACAAGCAGAATTTTCAAATGTTTTTAAGGGACAGATTTTAAAAAGGTATTTAGGTGTTGCTCCATCCAGAGTTGTACACCTAGTGATTTATATGGCTTTCTTCCATTTTCAAACATGGCTTAAGCTCATAGAAGGCTGGGTTATTGAAAGTCAATGGGACTTAGTCCCCTAAGTCTTAGGTTCTTTTGTAAATTTTTCCATATAATTACATAGCCATATTACTTATAATTAAATGTACCAATGAGGAGAATCTTGTTTTATTAAACCCTATAAACTGGCCAAAACTTGAGAAAATCAATTTACCAATTTTCCTCATGCTGTGAATCCTTATAGAAAGTGGGGGGAAACAGAACAAACACCCACCCCTGCAATTTATATTTAAAAACAACCCCTATTATTCTGGAGTAATGCAGATAAGAAATGACTCGACTGCCAAAAACTAATACAGCAGCATACCACTTGACAAACACACAAACAAAATTATCATCCTGACCCTCTGTATGCTTATAAGACACTTCTTAATTATTATTGGTTTTCTATCACTGAAGAGGATATGTGTTATCTATAATTTTCAGCTGAGTGACAATACTCATTCTATAATAAAATAGGAGCATGTCCGTTCATCTGAACAAAAACTGGAGTTATCTAATATTAAAAACACAGTAAATACCTAAATGCTTTCTGCTCACAAGTGCCTCATTCAGAATTGGATGGATATCTTGTTAATTCCATAAGAAAGATAAAGAATATTCTAAAATGTTTTACTGAGAGAACTTTATAATGGTTCAGAGGTCAATGAAATATAGAAAGTGGTCTTTTTATGCTAGAAATTTGGCATTTTCAAACTCATTTATATAAGTTGAAAATGAATATTTAAAATAAGATATGAATAGCCATAATGATAAAGAAAGATGTTTCCTTGACCATTAGAAAATGGTTACTTACCTGATAGTAACTATGGTTCTTGGAGAAGTTCTGCACATGTGGATCCCACTTATAGTGTCCATGTGCCTCAGCACAGAAGTTCAGAACATTTCACTAGCAGAGTCCAACAGGGGTTGGTGCACATGCCTCCATCCCACCCCAAAAGGCACGAAGTGCACAGCAACTCCAAATGCTACTCAGTTCCTTTGCACCCAGAACTCTCATTTATAAGCTACCAAGCTGTGGGGATGGAGGGTGGTTGATGGGACTCACATGTGCAAAACATCTTGAAGAATTACAGCTAGTATCAGGTAAATTACCATTCTTTCTTCTTCGAATTACTGAACATGTGGATCCCACTTACAGTGATTAGCTAGCAGTCATCTTTAAAGAGATGGAAGCTAGGAGTTATCTGAAAACAGTGTCAGATCTTGAAGCAGCAGCTAACAAATAACGTTTCATAAATGTATGCGCTGAAGACCAGGTAGCTGCTCTACATATTTCCAGTATTGCAACCTGGCTTAAGCAAGCTATCGATGCACCTTACTGTCTGGTGGAGTGAGTTTGGATGTTGACAGAGGACTTGCTTATTAATATCATAAGCAGTTCTAACATGATCCGATGTCCATTTACAAAATCTTTGTGATGAAACAGCCATCCCTTTTGGTTTATTACCATAAGCAATGAACAATCCTGAAGGTTTATGAAAAGATTGAGCTCTATCTAGGTAATATAACAGTGACTTTCTCTCATCTAAAGTAAGTAATTTAGATTCAGCAGCTGAAGAATGAGGTTTTTGAAAAAACTGATAAATGGATTAATTGATTGATAAGAAATTTTCACAGTGCTTTAGAAATAAAAAAAAATGCATGTGGTATCAGGTACTCTAGCCAGGTGACAAACTGCATATGGAGGGTTTATAATTCACTTATTCAATCAGCTTATGTAATTGCTATCAGGAATGCTACCTTCACTGATGGCAGATGAACTGAATAATTTGATAAAGGTTCAAAAGTTGGGGGGAAGGGCATCCTAAGTGAAGAAAGCTCTGACTTTAAGTCCCATGTTGGAAGAACTGCTCTCACAGGAGAAGAAACATGGACAAACCCTTTCATAAATGCATTAACTGATTGATAACAGAAAAATTGTGCCTACCTCTGCTGGAGGATGGATTGCAGATATCACTACCAAATTGATTTTGATTGAAGAAATAGACAGTCCCAAGTGCTTTAAAGATAAGAGGTAATTATATTATTAGTCTAGAACACTGACATGGAGTTAATCTTTAGATTTGTCCCATAAAGAAAAATGTTTCCATCTGGCAGTGTACATAGTCCTAGGGGAATATTTTCTACTCTGAAGAGTACTCTGCACCTCTGTAGAACATTCTATTTACTAGGAACATCCAGATATCACCCAGACCAGTGGTTCCCAAACTACGGGCACCGCTTGTTCAGGGAAAGCCCCTGACGGGACGGGACGGTTTGTTTACCTGCCACATCCGCAGGTTCGGCTGATTGCGGGTCCCACTGGCCGCTGTTCGCTTCTCTCAGCCAATGGGGGCTGGCCACCCTTCCCGCAGCCCCCATTGGCCTGGAGCGGCAAACTGCAGCCAATGGGGGCTGCGATCGGCCAAATCTGCAGACGCGGCACGTAAACAAAAGGCTCGGCCCGCCAGGGGCTTTCCCTAAACAAGCAGCTCCCCTAGTTTAGGAACAACTGATCCAGACCAAGAGATATAGACAGGCTGGGTTTGAGTGGAGAATCAGACCCTGACTCTGTGATAAAATGCCTTTCTGCACTGGGAGCTTGATAAATTGATGATTTGACAGTAGCATTAGATCTGAGAACCAAAATTGGTGAAGCCAAGGAGAAGCCACCAGCATAACTTGAACCTTTGCTTACCTTATTTTCCATAACACTCTTGGAATCAGCGGAAATGGAGGGAAAACGTACATCAAATTGTGTGACCAAGAAATCATGAATGCATTTGCTAGAGATCCTGGACTCTTTCCTACTTGTGAGCAAAGTATCTGACATTTCCTGTTTTGAACCGATACAAATAAGTCCAACTGGGGAAGTACTCACTTCTGGAAAATTTGCTTTAGTGCTGAATTTTTTAATTCCCATTTACGGGACGAGTACATTTTCCTGCTTAGTGAATCCGCTAGACCTGGGAGGTGAAGAGGTGTCAGATTGGCGTGATTCTAAATTGACGTAATTCAAAGCTTTATGGCTTCTTGGGAAAGAGGGACTGATCTCTTGCCTCCCTGTCTGTTTATGTAAAAATTCCATAGCCTCCTATCTCTGAGAATTTAGATTGAAGGATTCTTTATGACAGATAGAAAAGCTAATCTCACTGCCTAGTACTAGTTCTAGTACACTTATCTGGATCATGGATTCTAGATAAGACTAGAGGCCATGAGTCTGAATATGATCTATATGTGCTACGCAGCCCATCTTGGATGTATCGGTTATCAAAATTTTGGATGCAATCAGAGGGGCAAATAGAGTTCCTGCACATACATTTTCCTCTATCATCCACCTCCATCAAATAGAACCCATATACTGCAGAAGAACTTCTCCCTGAAATATCAAGGCCATGAGGGCCTGTACAATCAAAATTGTGGACCATATGGGAAAGGAATATCCGGCCAGTTTTGAGGGAACCAAGGATCATAGCGAGATTAGCATCTTCAGGTCTATTAGGAGGCTCTTTTCTAATTGCCTCTCTAGACAGTTTCCTTTTTGGTAGAGGAGTCCCCTGCAGAGAAGTCAGAGTCTTTGGATAAAGAAACCACTAATACAGAAGCCATGATAGGAAATTGAAGGATTTGAGTGGGGCTTAAATCCTTAATTATATTGACATGCTGGTTCAAAGCAATTTTCATTAAAAGTGCCCTCACTTCTTTTTGAGGAGGAGGATCTGTCCAGTACTGAGATTGGGGAAACCTCTGGGATTGGTGATTCAGGATCTGGGGTGACCCTGAAGTCTGAAGACATGAAAGAAGCTTTAGGAGCTGTAAAATGAATTGTAAAAGGTCCCTGCAGTGAGGATACTGTAGATGCCTGTCTCTGCTTTGAAGTTTCCTCTAAAGCTGAAACTGTTGGTTCAGAGCAGGCTTTGATCAAAGCTGCCAGTGCTGACAGGGGAAGGGCTGAAGACTGCCTGAGCACTGTGATGCTGAGAGGGACAGTGCTGTTGAAGCCAGTGCCGAAGAGGAGGAAAACAGATGCTCTCTTTGAGCTCTTCTTTCCTTGAGATCTTTTAGATGCGGAAGAGGAGGAAGGTTTCTGTGCTAGTTTACAGCAGTGGTGCAGTATGGCGGGTACCATGGAATAGATAGCATGCACTACCTCTGCTGGACATCGCTAGCGAAAATGTTCCCAGCTCCTGTGTTGGGGCAGATGGACACCATATGCAATATCTCCAAGTGTGTATGTCATAGGCAAGTCAGCAGAATGAAAACTTTAGATCTCTCCTTCTCAAACACGTTGAAATGTAAATGCTAAAGGAATCTGAATTCACTATGGCACAAGTCAGCTAAGCCATCTGTGTCTTTCTAATTCTCTACCATATTACACAAAAATAATTAAAATAAAAAACAAATGCTGATTTCATTAGGATAGGACAGCTAATCTATATTTGGTATATATCAGCTCTTAGTTGGACAACCAAATATCAGGAAAAATAGTGTCTAACTTAATGCCAAGAAACATAAATGTGTATTAAAATGGTTCTTTAGAATGGGCCATAAGTTACTTTTGTTGTCCATCCCTGTTACTGATGGGCGTTACTTAACTTTGGCTTGTTTATGTCAATGAATCAGGGTTTTATTGTTATAACTTTGAAGAAGGGAGCAGTGTTGTTCCCAAACCTTTGGGAACAGGCGGCGATAAGGCACAAATGGGTTTGAAGGGGAAACAAGAAAATGGGCTTTTTTGGATACATTTACGAGACACCTCCTTAGTGGAACTTATTTGAAAGGAAATTTGGCTTGAAGATTAGAGAGAAGTGGGCTATAACCTCATTAGTTGGGCATGGGTTTGGGGTCTGCAGGGCATCTACAGTTGGTTTATATTGTGATTAAAGGACTATTTAGGAGGTGCCAGGTTTATTGATTTTGCATGGATTCAATTAAGTTACAGCCATAGGCCATTAATCCCAGACACTCATCTGTGAGTTTTCTTGGCTCCATCAAAAGCGACATTGGCAACTAGTGTTTCAGTGACTGGTCAACATCCAGAGTTTCAAAATTAGAGCAACAAAGCACTGACCTTGTCCCTTAAGACTGCCACAGATTGACAGATGAAAAGGAAGTATTAAATCACCTTTTCTATTCCCCCAGTTGATGTGGATTGCTCCCTACTCATAAGACGGAGGCTTCAAAATTTCCCTAATTTCCATGACCCAATAGAACACACTGTTACAAAACATCCATCCTAATATTTAGCTGAAATTTAACTTTGCTCAATTTAATCTGGGTAAGGCTAGTTAACAATAGAGCATGTTAAAAAATTCACTTAAACTCTTGTGTTGAAAAATGCTATTTCATCATAACTGATTCTGCCTGATTTGGAACAGGGACTTTTGAACTTCGATCTCCAACATTCTAGGGGACTCTAGCCACCAGCTATAGAGTCAGTCTCTCTCTCTGGCTCTCTCTCTCTCTCTTTGGCCAAATGACTATTTATTTACACAAAGAGAAACAGCTTCAACAGGAGAGACTGAAGGAGAAAGGGAGAGTGAGACTGACTCTCTAGCCTGGGGATTAGGATTTGGGGGTTAGGACATAGGATGTGGGATAACCAGATTATTATTAATATTATCATAGCAGTGAGGAGCCCTAGTCATAGCCCAGAGCCCCATTATGCTAGGTGGTGTACGAAAAGAACAAAAAGACAGTCTTTGCCCCAGCGATTTACAATCCAAGTCCCTGCTCAGTATCTGTAATGGGTGGCCAGATCTAGTAGTCAGAGCCAGAATCCACAGGCATGAGACAAGAGTTGACTAGGTCAGGATACCAGGAGATCAGAAAAAGGAGACAAACTGGAGATCAGAATCATGAGTCAGATGCCAGGAAATCAAGCTGGGGGAGCAGGAAGCACACAGTCCAGAGCAAGGGGAAGACCAATTGTTCAGACAACTTCCTGTTCCTGCTGCTAGTTTAAGTAGGGCCAGCAGGCCAATCAGCTGCTCTGGGACTCTACCAATTAGATCTTAGTGGCAGAGTCTCACACCGGGGCTGGGTTTTGTGGATCCCAGATAAGCAGTTGTCAGCAGGCTGCCAGGTGGAGGGTGGCTGCTCCCATGAACCCTGCAGACTTGGGTTCTGAGATCCATGGGTCATGACAATAACAGCCAGAAAAGTACTTGAACATGGGGCTCCCATATCCCAAGGGAGTGAGTGCCCTAAACACCAGTTCTTGTCAATTTTGTTCTCTTTTTTTTGTTTTTCGTTAAAAAAAAATTGGAATGGTCTAGTTTTCACAGAAATGAATTGTTATTTTCCAGCCAGTCCTGTTAACCACTTAGTTTACAACAACATGGACTGCCTCAGATAATTCATCTCCCTACTTCCCCAGCTCGTTTTGAAGAAAGGACTCTGGCAGCCATCTAATACTCGTCATTTATTTTTACTACTTTTATATGTTGTATAAAGTAACTTGGGTGGTACCTACATCATCTAGGTGGGCAGACTTGATATTTTAATGTGCTCCCATCTGTAGCTGGTGCTGAATTTTTATTTTATATTATCACCATGTGCTCTTATAACTATTTCCAAAACATAAATATACTGTGGTATCGTTGATGATCAATTGTGAAGAATTAAGTCTTAAAGACCTGTAATTACAAAAATTCCTAATGGATGGAAGGTCGCAAATGGAGACTATAATAAAAAGCAATTGAATTATTAATTACATGGTTTTCCTGTAATAAGGATCAGCTCTTTAACCATCACACTTAATATAATCTGCCAAACACTGGGTTAATCATCAAAGTTATTATTCACTTCACACCCTCCTGAGCTACAGAAATAATTGAATTTAACTGTGGAAATATCACCTCTAAAGAACATAGTCATTAAATTTTAAAAAAAGAAACAGAATTAAGAATTTAAATGCATATGGCGAAAGGAGATACATTCAGAAAGACGACAATAGAGCTTTGTGTCGAAAATATATTAAAGTTTTGTTCTGTTTTTTATGTTACTATTTTTGTAAAAAATACAATGTAGGATGTAAGCTATAAAGAATTAATGGGAATATAATGGACCTGGAATGAGAAACAGAAGTGGTAACAACATTTTAAGTAGTATCAGGTCTCCAGGAAATTTTTCTTAAATGTTTATAAGCTTACTGAAAGTGATCAGAACAATACAATACAATGTGGTATATTTTTGTTCTAAAGCGATTATGATAGCTTAGTACAATTGTAAAAAATGTACTTTCCAAACCTTATAACTTAAAACTTTCCAATTTGTCAACCTCATTTTTCTCACAGCAACAACATTATTTTCATTTGTTTCCATTGTTCTGCTACTGTTTTCTCTTATCACAGTTTAGGTGAAATTGTAGGTAATAAAGGTGGCGCCTAGGGCCTCTGCACTGGAGTGAATTTCACCCTCAGATAATTAAATAGTTTAATAAAGTTAGAATCTCCTTCTATGGAAGCTGAAGTGTTGAATTATAGGAGCAGGATGAGGGATTTTACACACTGCTATGGACTTTTACATTTATCACCTGCAATGGAAAATATCTGTTTTCCAAGAACTCAAAATAATTTTATATCCCAGGTCAATGTAGGTAGCACTCTGGAGTATGACCTTGCATCAGGGGTGGCAACCTTTCAGAAGTGGTGTGCCGAGTCTTCATTTATTCACTCTAATTTAAGGTTTTGTGTGCCAGTAATACATTTTAATGTTTTTAGAAGGTCTCTTTCTGTAAGTCTATAATATATAACTAAACTATTGTTGTATGTAAAGTATATAAGGTTTTTAAAATGTTTAAGAAGCTTCATTTAAAATTAAATTAAAAAGCAGATCTTATCAGTTTAGTGTGATCCTTGCCCTTGCTTTTCCTTCTGAGTCTTCCAATGTCTGGCACATTTTTGGATACTTTAAGCAGCACACGGGCTTCTAAGCTGCACACAGGCTTCTGAGCAATCAGTTGTTAACCTGCTCCGAGAGGGACAGAGGACAGATTTAATGTGTGAAAATACCTGTTCCCACAGGTATGTGGATCCAAATGCTGAAAGCATTGCAAAAACAATTTTCGTCAAACAGTTAAATTTCACTGGCAGGGACGTCCAGCAGGTCAGAATAGAGGCCCCATGATCTCTCTCAGTAGCTTCAAGTGCACTCGGCAGATCTCCAAACTTTGATGCCCACAATTCTGAGCATTTTACCTGAATGAGCTGCATTTCGAAATCTTCAACGCCCATCCGCTAAAATACAGACAAATCCAAGTCGCTTTGGTTGAACTTTTCAGGTTTAATTAGAAAAGAAAGCATTGGGCCAAATTGCTGGAAATCTTGTAATCTGTCAGAAAATTCTGATTCCAGTTCTTGCATGTACATTCTAATCTCAACATCAAAGGCAGTGCGCTGTTCCACGTGGCACGATAGTGATGTAAGGAGCAAATCAGGACTTGAAAATATCGCAGCACAGTGACGCTGGAACAATTTTTCAGGTGGGGGTGCTGAGCTGCGCCCCCTCTTGTCCCTGTCTGCACCCCTCACTCCCCAGGCTGGGGCCAGTGGGCCACAGCTGGGGGTGGCTGCAGAGCCCTGGGCCGGCAGCTGGGACCCCAGGCCAGCAGCAGAGCCCCCCCGGACTGGCGGCCGGGACCTGGGACTGGCAGCGGGCTGAGCGGGGCTGGTGGATGGAACCCCGGCTGGCAGGGGGCCATCAGCCAGTACTTCAGGCCAGCAACGGAGCCCCCAGGACCAGTGGCCAGGACCCGGGCAGTGTGAGTGCCATTGAAAATCAGCTCACGTGCCGCCTTTGGCATGCATGCCATAGGTTGCCTACCCCTGCCTTACACCCTTCATCCATTTTTTAAAACTGATCTGCTTAATATAAGTAGGATACTTGAAAAGTAAAAATATAATGTAAGCAATTTTTTACAGAATTATTAAATGGACATTTTTATCTCTTGTATAAAATATGTCTACTTCAGGGCTTGATGCTACACCCATTGAACTCAGTGGAATTTCTGTCATTGATTTCAGTGGAAACAGGACCACACCTTACTGAAGTAAAGGGTTGATCCAAAGCTCACTGAAGTAAATGGAAATAGATTCCCAGTTGACTTCAATAGGCTTTGGAACAGATGCTAGATGTTGTCTTGTAATTATGGAATTGTTAGCATTGCTAAGATTGTTACAATAAAACATTGAAGTACTGACTCAAGCATTCAGTAAGCAAAATTAGCTCAAAAGCTCAAGCAGGTAATCATCTTCATCTGGTGATGTCCAAATAAAATGGCTTCTAACAGCTCCAAAATATTTCAACCTTTGTTAAACATGTAATTAGAGTTGCCAACTTTCTACTTGCACAAAACGAACACCCTTGCCCCCCCCCCGCTTACTCCATTACCCCCCCCCCCACCTGCATTGCTCGCTCTCCCGACCCTCACTCACTCATTTTCACCAGGCTGGCTCAGGGGGTTGGGGTGCAGGCTCTGGCAGGGGCTGCAGGTTCTGGGGTGCTGCCATAAACGAGGAGTTCAGGGTGTGGGAGGAGACTCTGGGTTGCAGCAGTGGGTTGGGATTCAGGAGGGGGTGCAGGCTCTGGGGTAGGGCCAGGATGTGGGGTTTGGGGTACAGGAGGGTGCTCTGGGCTGGAACAGAGGGGTTCAGAGAGCCAGAGGGGGATCAGGGCAGGGGCAGATGGTTGGGTGTAGAGGGGTGTGAGGCTCCAACTGGGGATGCAGACTCTGGGGTGGAGTGGGGATGTGGGGCTTGGGGTGTAGGAGGGTGCTTCAGGCTGGGACGGGGATCAGTGCTGCATCAGGGGGTTGGGGTGCAGGGGGATGTGAGGCTTCTGGTTGGGGTGCAGACTCTGGGGTGGAGCTGGGGATGTGCGGTTTGGGGAGCAGGAGGTGCTCCAGGCTGGGATCAAGGGGTTTGGAGGGCGGGAGGGGGATCAGGGCTGGGGCAGGAGGTTGGTGGGACATGAAGGGTGAGGGGTGAAAGCTCTGAGCAGCGCTTACCTCTGGCAGCTCCCGGAAGCAGCGGCATGTCCCTCCTCTGGCTCCTACATTGAGGCATAGCCAGGCAGCTCTGCCTGCTGCCCTGTTCACAAACACCACCCCCGCAGCTCTCATTGGTCGCAGTTCCTAGCCAATGGGAGCTGAAGAACCAGCACTTGGGGCAGGGGGCAGCGCAGAGAGTCCCTTGGCTGCCCCTCCACCTAGGAGCCAGAGCGGGGACATACCACTGCTTCCTGGAGCCGCGCAAAGCCAAGGCAGGCAGGGAGTTTGCTTTAACCATGCTGTGCTGCCGACCGGACTTTTAACAGCCCAGTCAGCGAAGCTGATCGGAGGTGCCAGGGTCCCATTTCAACCAGGCATTCCAGTCAAAAACCGGACACCTAGCAACCCTACATGTAATTAAAGATATGTAATATAGATCTGATCTATCATTATGTTTCATTAGATCAGTGTTTCCCAAACTTGGGATGCCGCTTGTTCAGGGAAAGCCCCTGGCGGGCTGGGCCGGTTTGTTTACCTGCTGTGTCTGCAGGTTCGGCCAATTGCGGCTCCCACTGGCCACGGTTCACCGCTGCAGGCCAATGGGGGCTGCGGGAAGTGGTGGCCGGTACGTCCCTCGGCCCGCGCCGTTTCCCACAGCCCCCATTGGCCGAGAACAGTGAACTGTGGCCAGTGGGAGCTGCAATCAGGCGAACCTGCGGATGCAGCAGATAAACAAACTGGCTCGGCCCGCCAGGGGCTTTCCCTGAACAAGCGGCGCCCGTAGTTTTGGAACCACTGATCATTCCCCTCTATTCGGCATTGGTGAGGCCTCATCTGGAGTACTGTGTCCAGTTTCGGACTCCACACTACAAGAAGGATGTGGAAAAATTGGAAAAAGTCCAGCAGAGGGCAACAACAATGATTAGAGGGCTGGAGCACCTGATTTATGAGGAGAGGCTGAGGGACCTGGGATTATTTAGTCTGCGGAAAAGAAGAATGAGGTGGGATTTGATAGCTGCTTTCAACTACCTGAAAGGGGTTTCCAAAGAGGATGGATCTAGACTGTTCTCAGTGGTAGCAGATGACAGAACAAGGAGCAATTGTCTCAAGTTGCAGTGGGGGAGGTTTAGGTTGGATATTAGGAAAAACTTTTTCACTAGGAGGGTGGTGAAGCACTGGAATGGGTTACCTAGGGAGGTGGTGGAATCTCCTTCCTTAGAGGTTTTTAAGGTCAGGCTTGACAAAGCCCTGGCTGGGATGATTTAGTTGGGGATTGTTCCTGCTTTTAGCAGGGGGTTGGACTAGATGACCTCCTGAGGTCCCTTCCAACCCTGAAATTCTATGATTCTATGCACTAAACAAACCACCCCAAATTTTTGGTTGTAGGGATTTTCTATATCACTAAAACTGGTAACATCTGTAGACCCAGAGTGAACATTGCTATAGACATGCGTGGCATGTTATAGACAAAAAAAAATATGGATTTTGCTTCAAAAAGTTTATAATCTATGACCCTGTTATACAATTAAGATATGCTGGTGCAGACTCCTGCAAAGACTCATTTAAGTGAGAATACATACAAATGCAGGAGTCCACTTTAGCAAATCCCAGTGCAAGATCAGTACTTGGGAAAAAATAGAGAAAGTTTACTTATGTTTTCTCCACAGTACTCCCAGCAGTACTATTTTATTACGCTAGACCACTTATAGTTAAGTACTGTTCATATGATGTAAGCAGAGTCAGGATGAGCTCCACCCTGACATCTGGTGGTGAGTTGTGGCAAGCTGTGGAAAAGAACTTCAGGGGCTGATCTCATTTGCATAGGCACACCCACCCCATCTAGCATGAGTCCATAGCTGCCCAAATGGTCACTTTGGCTGCTGTGGGATCCCCAGTTTCTCTGTTATTGGGCAGGAAGAATAAATTGTTATTATCCTGATTATGTGAATTAAGGACAGTGGAACTGTACTTGGCCTTTTTTTATGATGGAGGGATTCGCCATCGACTAAGTAGCATTTGCTAGGCAAGGGACATGGGTTTCAAAACTCAGTGAATTTAGAGAGCCTGGGGACATATGTTTTGGCTAAGATCAAGTGTAAATAGTCTTTTGGCCTATCTAAGGCCGTGATCAAGCGTCTTGCTGTTTTTGGTCTTTTGGCCTTGAGATGAAAACCTTGTCTGTGTCTTAGACCTTGAAGTGAAAAAATTATCTAAGTTATACCTGGTGGAATGGGCCCCTGGTGAGGGTCCTACATGCCAGTTGCACCTCCTCTTCTCTCCACTGTGGAATATCAGACCTAATTTTGATTCCATTAGGAGTCTAGTTACAGGCTGCTGACCTGAATTCACTTTGGGCCAATGGTGCACCAGCACTGAGGCTCCCCTACTACAAGCTGAAATCACAAAAGAGCTAAAATTACTAAGAGCTGAAATCACTGAGTGTTGTCTTAAGTAGTGGGGCGGGGGGGCGGCTGAAGATATATTGCAGAGTAGTTTGCGGGATGGTTGGCAGAGCAGAGCGGCTGGTGGAGCGGAGCAGTTTGTGGGATGGCTGGAGCAGTTCATGGGCCAGCTGGCAGAGCAGAGCGATTTGTGGGACGGCTGGTAGAGCAGAGTGGAGCGGAGCCCCACAGAGAGATGGGGCAATTGGCTTCGGACCACATAAGGTGCCCCTTAGCCCCCCATCTCCACCCAGGTAAAACTCTGCAGATAAACTGTCAAACTCTGGCGCTGCACTGACCAGGGACAGAGATTTTTGGGTTGTTGGACTTTTGGGACTTTGGGTGATTTTTGGGTTGTTGGACTGAAGAACCAAAGGGAAAGGACATGAGCAAAAATCCCACCCCAAGCAAATTGGGCCGGGATTTTTGCTCATGGGTTGTATTATGAATCCTGTTGGTGGTGTTTCCCCCAACATAATGCCACATTGTTTCTCTCTGCTATTAAAAGGCTTTTGCTATACTCAGACTCTGTGCTTGTGAGAGGGGAAGTATTGCTTCTTAGAGGTGCCCAGCGGGGGTGGTATATATTTGTCCCAGGTCACTGGGCGGGGGCTCGAGCTGGTTTTGCCTGGTGTTATTGGAATGGAACCCCTAGATACTGAACCCGGCCCTTGTTGCTGCCAACTCTGATGGGCAGAAGGGTTACATTATACTCTTCTGTTCTAATTTTCTAAACAGAACCATCTTGGTTTAACTATGCTGTATGTCCAAAAATATTTTAAACAACTGTACTGCATTTATATTGAAGAAGCTTTTCTATAATAGAAAATATAGTAGAACCTATATATGTATATGTTGAATGGTAGCTGGCAAAAATTAATAGTATAGGTAGTTTTACAGAATCACTACCATATGTCTTCAATTTAGCACCTCTTAAGGCTATCAAGCTCAGTTAGTCTTATATAACCATCAAATCAAAAAGGTGTATGTGAATTTAAGAGTGGAAGGCTGGATAAACTGTAAACTAAAACTGTTGTCCTGGAGGTACATCAATGCTGGAACATATCATTTTTAACATTATTCAGTGTAATTATCTATTCCAAGTCATCTCATCTGAAGATAACCAATATCCATGGGGATTAATTACCTACAATCCATAAACATTCCAGAAATGTAAACAATAGGATACATTTGTTGTACATGACAGTGCTGGTATCCTGTGAACAGTGTATTTTCAGTATAATAGCTAATTGTAGACAACTGCATATAAAAAAATCTCATGTAAGCTGTGGGCAACTTGCATATTGACCAAACATGTTTTCAACCCAAACAGATAAAGGAAACAAGACCATTGCATTTATCAGTGAATTTGCCAAACAACAACATGCAAGGAGTACCAAGAAACTAAAAGTCTAAAGACATGGTCCTGTAAATCCTTAAATGTGCACAAATTGAATCATGAGTAGTCTCACGAGGGTTGCCAGTTTTGGTTGAACATATTCCTGGAGGTTTCATCATAACATCACATGAGACTCCAGGACAACCTCGGAAGGTTGGAAACCCTAAGTCTCATTGACTTCAACAGGACTATCCACGTGCTACGTATTTGCAACTAGACCTTGGTTCAGTAAGATAGTGAAGCACATGACTAATTTTTCAAAGGAACTACTCACCTGATTAAAGAGAGGCACATACTAAAGCACCTTGCTGAATAGGGAATAACCTTAGTGTCCTAAATTAGATGCAAGTGTGCATAATTGCAGGAAAGGATTCTATGAAGACTACATGCCCTACATGTACTGCAGAAATTAAATAACATTAGGAAAATCAGTTTGAGAGACTCTGATATTTTTGCATAGCATAGTTTGCCCATGCTAGTGAACCAATTGCAAGACAAACTGATAAGACAATCAGTTGCGGACGCAGCCAAACCATCACAGCAATCCTTCCAGCCCACAATCCCTGCATTGACTTTGTTCTGCTTCCAGCAGTCCCCTCCCTACCCTGCCACGGTTATTTCAACATTTTGAAGAAATGGACAGTAAAAATCTTAATTAGCTGAAAAACAGCAGAAATTAAACAATTTGAATTAATTACAACATAAGTTGTGGAAAAAATACCCGAAAAGATGTTTTGGTTTTATTTTGTTGTGTTGATTTTTCATTTTTATATTTATTTTTGTAACTGTAGTATTGCTCTTGTTGATCATTTTGAGTTTAGCGGGTAAAATGATATTAATTCATATAACCCACAGTGGTAAAGCTTTCAAATAACCCTCATTCACCAAAACAATACCCTCATCCTGAAATGGGCTCTGTGTAGGTGGATCCCTTCATCTGCACTAAGCCCTGCTGAAGTGAATAGGGCTTTGTGCAAGTGTAGGAGTCTACCTGTAGATAGAAACGTGCTGGATCGTGGCCTAACTGTATATTCCCCCTCATTGTTAATTTCTGCTTACATGTTTGTACTGATAACTAATTGTATTTTATATGAAAATAATAAATTATAATAAGAAAAAAATGTTCGTATATATGCAATACAAATAGAGGTCACTGAGCAAATTACTAAGGGCTTGATCGTAGGGTCATTGAAGTCAAAGCTCTCATTCACTTTAATGGTGCAGGATCAGGGCCGAAATGGGATCCCTCTATTTGAAAATTACTTAATAATCCTGCTTGACAACAGAAAGATTTATCATCTCTTTTACAATGAAGAGGTCGATTCCATTCAGAATAATCATTTAAGAGAAAGGATCAGTAGCTTTCAATATGTAAAGTTGTCAAAACTTCAACAGTACATCTTAATACCGGAAGATTGAATTTTGGCACAGAAGAGTGACAAGCAGATGCATAAAAAACAAATAAACCAGACAATCTGAACATTACTGTAGGCTTCTCAGAAGAGTTAGAGGGGCCCACTGGAAATACATTTTAATAGGCTAGATTTTATGGGGAGAATTTAATTCAAATTAAATGATGACACTACAGTTACATTCTCTGTGAAATGCTTGGCACAGTTAAGTGTCTGTAGAAGTGACTGTAAAGGTGTCACTGTGGGTTCCATCTGTCATTCCTCAATGATTTCTAGATCACATTTGTTCAGTTTACAAGTAAAATAGTGTTCTTTTTATTCTAAAAATGCCAGGCCTGCAATCTCAGCTGGGGATCTGAAAGTTCATATGGGTTCTTTCTAGCTTGTCAGTCAATCCCAGGATTCTGCCTTTCACCTCTTTTGAACACAAGGCAGAATTTGGCCCTGAAATTTGGAAGTTCTATTGGTGTGGATTCCAGAATAGAAGTCAGATCAATCTCCCCTCATTCTGTTGTATCTGGAGTGCTGCTGTTAGGATTAAAAACAAATAAGGACTACTTTTTTGTCACAAAATTGAACAGCTATGACACTGAAAACACAAAAAGGGAGCAAATATGTTCAGTAAGGTGTAATTTTTACACTCAATTTTCAGAGAAAAACCACACTCAAGAACTTTTCTCTACCATGTTCTGAGAAGTGTAATTCTATTGGAAGAATAGAACATTTGCTATTGTCAGGTTCCTAATTAAAGAACTGATGCAACCAGTAATTTGCAGTGATTTAGTTGGTGATATAGAAGATTAAAGATGTCTAAAACTGTTGTAGTTACTGTAGATGACATATGATTGAATATTACTGTAGAACCACAGACTCCAATAAGGTTATAACAATACCTCTTTATGATTTTCTAATGCCCTCTAAACGTGGGTCTGCTTTGCTTTTATTTTCTCCATATTTTCCCTTTATGCTCTAAGCGTAAGGAAGAAACATTTTATATTCAAGTAAAAATGAAGATCTCCTGAAACCAAATCCCTTTCTTGCACTAATTTAATTTTAGTGTGTCATCTATGGTACAAAGCATGTTGTAGCATATTACGTTCAGGAAACTTTCATTAGTACGCCCTTTTTTCGGCTTTAAAATAGTTTAATAAAGAGCTTTGGAATAGATATTTTGTAGTAATTTTCTGTGCCTAAGAAATAGGTTAAGTAGCCTAGAAATGGAAAAGTTTCTCTGAAAAAGTCAAGGGCTAAATAATATTGGCAAGGAAAAATAGAGTAGAGTAGACTTGAACGTGACATCTATTGCCACTGTTGAAAATATGTCTTTGGCTTCTGGATGCCAATATTATAGTGTCATTAAACTGAAATTATAGTTTCTTTTTCAATTTATTCAAAAAAATGTGCAGGGTTAAAAAAAACTGGATGGAACCAGACAACGTTTTAGGACACAGATCACATAAAATATTTTGATGTAAGACTGTATATACTACACAGATGTTTTGTTTATTTTCTTCTATCCTGTTCATACTAGTGAACAGTTCAGCAAACTGTAATACTATGTCTGCTTCAAGGAGCACAAATAGAGAGCAACTGGTAACATTAATAGCAATTGATGGATTACAAAGCATTCTATTTGTGATCATACAGCTCCAGCACAAACTAAATATCCAATAAAAACATTTAAAATGTGTGACGAGCACTCTGTAACACTTGTCTTGCAAAAGTTCATACATATGTGTCTTTGATTTCTACCCATGTGGTTCTACTCCTTCACATTTCATTGTACAAATGAACATCACCAAAACTTTGAAATTGACACCTCAAACCACTGCTAACATGCACAAAGTAAATCAGCTGATGAAAGACAGAAAAATAAATTTTGGCTATAATCGCTTTCAGTTACAATTAGTTTAGGTTTTATTTGTAACAGTAATAAATATTAAAATTGCAGCCAAAATTGTGATTTTTGGAGGATGTATTAAGGAATTCCCTTAAAATACCCTACTAGTGGGTAACAGTACTACTCCATATTTGAAATTATTAATATCAAGTTGTGTGTGTAATACACACAACAGTTTTATTGTGAATAGAGCTGGACAAAAAAAATTGGCTAAAACTTTTTAAATTGAAAAATGCAGATCTGGGTTGACCCAAATATTTAACAAATTTGTGTAGAATTTGCCAAATTGTTTCAATTAAAAAAAAAGAAGCACAATAGACTAAATATTTTGTTTCTAAAAAAAGTTTCTGAATTTATAATAACTTTTCATTCAAGTTTCACTAAAAACTGTTATGACAAGCTCAGAAACAAGCCATTTAGTTTAACCAAAAACAATTTATATTCAACCTCTCAGTTTTTCAAATTTTTGAAAAAAAATTGTTTTGAGTCAGCCCAAAGCAATTTTTTAAAATTTTTTTTGAAAAGCCAGGGGGGAAAAATCATTTATTTGGACAGCTGTAATTGTGGGACATTCTGATTAAAATTATTATTAGGCTAGCTGTTAACTCAAGAACATAAAGCAAACAAGTAGCTGAACAAAAGTGTCCCAATATATTCATAACTGTCAGGCTATTCTGAGAATCATTTTCTGTGAAGGAGCTAATAATTAGTGCTAAAGAAGAACATCAGTTAGGATTGAGGTGAGGGTTCAATTGTGGCTTTAAACTCATTCCGACATTATGGGTGCTGTGGAAGCACATTGCCAGAGGGAGATATGAAAGGAGTTCTGCATCAGCACCTACTGCTTCATCCCTTTGGGGGATACATGAGAACACTGCTAGAACATCATAACATTTCATGGCCCTACCTCCTCCTCACTCCCTTTAGGATAACTTGCATAGTAAGGAAGGAGCAGTCCGTAGGCTTGATTGTGTGCAGTTGGGCCCCCTTGCTGAAGAAGTGCACAAAGATAGGGCACTTCCTTGGCCCTTCCCCATCATTCTATGCACCTATGAAACAAAAGGTTCGAGTCTGGACTAAAGAGAATCAAATGTATCTTCTCCTGACCTAAAATATATGTACCAGAAGCTAATCCAATATGTCCCCACAGTCCAGCTCCATTCATTGTAAAGTAGATTGTTCAGAGATGCTCGCTGATTATAGAGAGAATCATGGGGTTCAAACCTTCCAGACAATCAATGGGTAGTAGATGCACAAAACTGCTTCACCCAGAACCCCCAACTGAAGTTAAGAAAAGTTTTAACTGTATATGGCACACACAATCAGGCCAGTGGTATTAATTTCCAGATTCAGTAATAAAAGCTCATATTCAACATACCTTTAACATATTGAAAAGGCTTGAAAAGGGTTTTGGCTAATAACATCAATAGTAGAATATTTTTCTCTCTTGAACATTTATTTAAATAAATTTTCAGCTCTCAGAGATCAATTGCTGAACTTTTTATTCAAGAAAAAATACTAAAGGTAGTTTTTGCCTAAGTATGAAATTCAGGATGGGACCCAGAGCAATTATGAAGTCCTTTATCAACAAAATCCTGCAAAATGTGCTACAAAAGTTCAAGAAAGAATAGTTAGTGAATACATTTCTTTAAATATATGTCCATTTTAAAACTTTGCACAATTTGTTTTGAAATGAAAATTTCTGTAAGATACTTTAACAGGCCTCTCAATCGTGTAAATAAGAAGTGAGAAAGTGTGAAAAATATCCATCTATCAACCACTGTTCTTCAGGATATAGATCACTGGAGGTGACTGATTTACTGCATTATTATTATCAGAGAAAAAAGGCACTTTTAAATAGTGCTGAAAAGAATATTTATGAACATTTTTACTGAACATTTTATCACAAGTTTTCAAGGAATTCTTTTATTATAAGGAATTTATCACAACAAGTTATTTATTATATGTTGTGTTATTCATGTTTAAGTTCATGCTCTGCTTAGTAAAGAATAATTTATATTTTTATGACTTTTACTTGGGATAGTATTTTTTATTTCCATGCATTTTTGCTCTACTATTCATTTTTATCCATGAAGAGTTGTGATTTAAAGATTTTACAGCAGCCCTGTAAGTTTATGCGTGGTGAATCATAACACAGACAAGGCAACTGTCTCCTGTTATAAGGTCAGTAGTAAAATGGAAATGTTTACCAGATACACTAAAACTCTCAGGTTGAACTTGGAAGCACAATGTCATGAATTGTCATGAGTTGTATTTCTTTCATTTGTCTTTAAAATGCAGAGAGTTCGGGACACATTTTGTTTTGGATGATCAATATTAATGGAACTGCCTTGTCACACTAAGAGAACACATTCCAGGCATCAATGTACTGTGTAATATTGTGTGTGTGTGTGTGTGTGTGTGCATGCATGCATGCATGTGTATTGCTCACGCATCTTGTCTGGGTTTACAAAAACGATAGGCAATACCATGGCTGAAAAAACATTTTGTCCATGAAAAAAGCTGCTGCTATTCAATAATAATGAAATATCAGGAAAATGGCAAAATTTCACTCTGGCACAAGTTCAGCAAAATGCCTAATTTCCTGTTGTGGCATTTCAGTATGTTTGAAGGAAACTGACAAACATTTAACACTAAATTGAATTTTGCAAAAAATAAGGTTTACAACATGCATAACAGTATATTGCTGTGTGCGTTATATGCGAGATAGAAAGGATTAATGAAATTTGGTAATTGTGTACAACTCTAGCTATATAGCCAAATGATAGAATATATCACTTACATAATTTTACTGCATGTAGCTCATTTATCTATAAGGCACAAGAGCAGTTAAACATAGTTGTGTATAAAAAGAATTGTCTTGGATGTTTATATCTGGCAATTCCTTGTACATTTCAGATGAATAACTGAGATACAGTACATGCAGTGTTGTTGCATCTGTGTTGGTGATAGGATAGGCGAGAGACAACGTAGGTGAGGTAATATCTTTTACTGGACCAACTTCTGTTGGTGAGAGAGAAAAGCTTTCAAGCTCTGTATAAACTTGTTTCTCTCATCAACAGAGGTTGGTCCAATAAAAGATATTATCTCACCCACTATGTCTCTCTGAGTTTTTGTATATCTGTTTATTTTGATGGCTTAAATGCTTTGGCTTTAAACACATTGAAACTTTGGGTACTGGGAGGAAAATTTTCTCAGCATAATTATAAAAAGTATCACATGTTTAGAATGCAACAGTGCCTAGAGCAAGACAGAGTACACAATGGGAATGAAGCTGAGGTAGAAGCACTCGTTCAGCTTCTTCATTACATTCCCAGGAGCATGTACTACATACACATTGTAGATGTAGGGCACTCTAAATCTCCAACGTGCCATTATACTACACAAAAGAAAAAGTTAGCCGGCCAAAAGACATTTCCCAGGCCTGACTGTTCCTATTGAAGTCGCTGGGAGCAGGATCTGACCCTTAGTCTTTTTAGCGTTGAGACTGCTTGATCCTATAGAAAAGATTCATTCAGAAAGCTTGGAGTATAATATAGTAAAGTTGTGGTGAAATGTGAATATTAGTAGATGGAAATACTTTCAAAATGAGAGAAAAAGACATCTTATCCAGCAGGATGTGCATGTGTAATGGGTAGTGGTAGGCTGTCTCAATTATGCATAACTCTATTACACTTCCCTTCTATGATGTGTCATTCCATATTCTTTACGAAAATAGGCTTACTATATGAATATGACATAACTGAGATATACTTTATGCAAGATGGCTCATGTGAGATATCATTGGAAAGGTTATGATTTACTGAATGCAATTATCCAATTTGTATGCCTGTATCCTTTCTGTATCTGAAGTTAGAAATACGGACTATGTAACAATTATAACTGGGTGTGTATTGGGAAGACACCCACTAGTGGACAGGCCATCAAATTTGATGAGCCATCAGGAAGGAACAGCAAAACATGAAGATACTAATCTCTCTCCCTCCTGGGAGGCGTCCAGGGATGTATTTGTGACACTACTAGGTCTGGTGGTCTTTGTGACCTGATACTAAACGTTTCCTGCAACTTCTTGTACCTTTCCACTGAAGGGAAGGGGGGAAACAAAGGATTCCTGCCTTATGTAACTCCTATTTAAGGGTGGGGATGAAGGCAAAGGGGACTCCTCCTGTCCATGGCCTGTCTGCCCAAGAAGAAAGACTGCAAAAGCCACTAGAAGGGAAGGCAGGGGAAGAGTCCAGACTAGACGGGATCCAGTCTGAAAAGGAATATAACTGGAACGCTGAACCACAGAAACTTTGCAACCTGCTTGCAACAATATCTAGGGTGAGAAATACTATTTGTAACCAATTTCTTTAGTGAAACTATCTTAGTTTGCACGTTTGATTTCATCTGCTTAGGGATCAGCTTTGTTCTGTTTGCTACCCCTTTTGCCACTTAAAATCTGCCTCTTTTACTTAACAAAATTTCTTTTGTCTATAATATAATCCAGTTTCTGTAATTTCTAACTTGGGTGTGGGGGGAACAAGGAGTGTGCACACCCCTCTCCACATTGAGGGAGGAGGTGAATTTCATAATATATCTTTGGGTCTGCACTCCAAGGGAGGTGACCATCTGAGTGCTGGAACAAGATGAGTCTTCCCAGAGCTGATCTACAGCTGGGTGTGGCCCTGCCTGTGTGCATGTGTGTTATAGGAGGCTTTAATAGCCTGGCTCAGCAAGACAAGTTAAAGGGGGCCCATGCTGGCAGAACAGGTAGGCTCAGTGGTATCTCAGCACATCAGGTGGCTTACCAAGGGGTACACCCCAGTTGCCAAATTTCACGCACCCCAACTTTCACAATAAGCCCCAAAATCAAGCTAATCCCATTTCAAAACAAGGTGAAAACAAGCCAATCCCTCAGAATCCCAACACTCTATGTGACTAGATCCTCCCGGCGTGCAGTCTGGGACTGTGGTGGGCCTGCTGTGCACTCCGACTCTCTCCCCCACCTTGCTCCTTCTTGCTGCTTGCCCCCCATTCCCCCCGCTTGCCAGGAGCTGATAAAAAAAAAAGAACAAGCTGCAACAAGCTACAAGCCAAAAACTAGCCAACAAGTGACTCACAAGCCAATTAAGCCAAAAACAAGCCCAATTTCTGCATTTTTTTCGTGGGTTTGGCATGTCTGGGTCCAACCCGTCACACCTTCTTCCTGCACCTCAGCTCAACCCTTTGCTGAAGCGCACGCCGAAGAGCTGTCTTTTTGGGACTTTTCAGAAAGCATTACACCGAGTGAAATGTCAGGGTTATTGTATGTAAACCCTTGACAAGTAGGCATCAATAGCCCCAGTCAGTTCGAAACAGAGAGTAATACATAGTTTCTTAGGGTATGTGTACACTTAAACTGCAGCTACGCCACGGTAGCACTTCAGTGTAGGCATTACTGATGCCAATAGGGGGCAGTGTGGGTAATCTATCTCCCCGAGAGGTGGTAGCTAGGTCAACAGAAGTGACCAACGACAATCTACACTGCATGTGTAAGGGACTGGGGCGTAGGCGGTCCGGCCTAGCAGTCACAGCTGGGCTGGGGTCTGCACGTCAAGGACGGTTGTCACTGAGCAGGAGTCAGCAGTATCACAAGAGCTAGGCTCAGTAAGCAAGAGTTGGAGTCGGAGTCAGAGTCAGGCCAGAGTCAGAAACCGGACAGTACCAGGCTGGAATCAGACCAGAGGTAGTACCAGGCTGGAATCAGGGTCGGAGTAAGGCTAGAGTCAGAGATCACAGATCAGAGACAGTACCAGGCTAGAGTCAGGAGGCAAGAGTCAGAGTCAGGCCAGGATCTGGAGTCACAGCAGGCCAAAGTCTGTGAGGTTACCCAGATAATTTCCTTGGGCAATCCCTGAGTTAAATAGTGTGCTCTGCCAGTCAGAGGGCTGCAGGGTAATGTCACTCTGGCCAGGGCCAGATTAATGCAGGGGCTTTAGGGGCTACAGCCTCAGGCTAAGGAGGCCCACACAAAAATAAATCCATAATTATATATAATTCAGTAGTCACCAACCTGTTGATCACGATCGACTGGTTGATCCTGGAGTCGATAGCAATCTCTGGGCCGCTAAAAGTCCAGCGGTGCAGCAGGGCTCAGGCAGGTGGCCTGCATCCCGTGGCCTCACGCCGCTCCCAGAAGTGGCTAGCTGCTAGCACATCTCTGTGGCCCCTGGGTGGGGGAGGCAGCTCCACGCTCTGACCCCACCCCCAGCACCGTCCCCACCTGGCAAATGGGAGATGCAGGGACGGTGCTTGTGGGTGCTGTCAGTGCACGGAGACATGTTGTCCCCCTCCCCCTAAAGGCACGCAGAGATGTGCCAGCAGCCGGCCACCTCCAGGAGAGCCCTGCTGCGCCACCAGCCGGGAGCCACCTGTGGTAAGCGCCTCCCGGCCAGAGCCTGCACCTAGCACCCCCTCCTGCACTCCAACCCCCTGTCCCAGGTCAGAACCTCTCCTGCACCCAAACTCCCTCCCAGAGCCCGCACCCTCACCCTCTCCTGCACCCCAAATCTCTGCCCCAGCCTGGAGCCCCCTCCTGCACCCAAACTCCCTCCCAGAAACACTAATATAACAGCTGTTCTAAGGTAAGAAGTAGGCTATTTTGAATTACCTTAACTATATTCTACAAGTTTTAAGACTGAAATGTAATCACAGAATGGCTTTATGTTAATTAAAAGGTAAGTTTAGTATAGTGTTAATAACCTCAATGCCATAATTGTGATAATTTTATTTTAAATTAGGAAAAAGACTTGTATACAGGGGCTCCATAAAATCTAATAGCCCCAGGCCTACAGTAGAGTTAATCCGGCCCTGATGTTGACTCCCTTGGCTGTTACTTCCTGCAGCATCTACTCTCCACAGTGCTCCCTGGCCATAGCTTTGCATGGTGGCACAGTGGGGAAAATAAACCATCCTATGGTCTGAAACCTCAGGTTCTAGGCCACAGACCCTTACAGCATGTTAGTCTGGCATAACTACATTTCTCAGCAGTGTTGCTGTTTCACACCCCAAGAGGTGTAGCTATGCTGATGTAAATTCCCAGTGTAGTGCAGCCCTACGTAAAACAAACATTTTGTGCACGCAGAAAATAACATAAATTGTATTGGGAATACTATAAACAACATTTACACAAAAGCTATTAGACAGTGAATTGGTGTTCCTCATACAGACTCCCCCGCTTTGTTGCTGTTACATATTTAAATTTTGTAATGAAAGGTTTCCACTAGAACATTTACACTTCTATACTGTCGTGCACACATACATGTATGTATCTCTGATCTACTTTCATGGATGATTTCTCAGTCTTTCTGTGGCCATACTACATAGCATGTGTCACATGGACCCTTCTGAGCTTGAGAAGGAAGGCAGCAGTTCAGTTCTTTTCCAGATGCATTAGAACCCTGTCAGCAACAAACAGGGGATCTGCACACTTAGCATCATTCTAGCCCTTCGACTAGTAGTTGACTAGTTCTCACTTGCAGATGAAACAGAAATCTGTAGGTTGTATCCAAAGTGATAAAGGTTTTGGTATCAGTACATAAAATATTATTTCCCTGGATTTCTAAGGGCATGTATACATGGAGCAGCAATACACGCTACAGGGTATGGTTATAGCGTATTTTAGAAATTACATCCCCATAGTGCACAATGCTGCTCTGGGTAGACAAGCCCTAAGGCTCTAATACTACATAGCAGTATCTTTTCCCCATAAACCCAGCCAAGTCAGGTAAGAAATTAATTCCTTCACCTCCCTGAACTCTTCCCCATTCTCTTTTCAACTGAGAAAAAATCCCAGTTTAAAGCAGTTGGCTAACAGCTAAACAAATTCCTCAGGCTCTGCAGTCTCTGAGTAACAAATGCTCCCATCTCAGCTTTCCTTCTAGGTCCATAAAACACACCACAGTTGACCAAACATTATCCTAATGGAAGGCTTCCCTAATAAATAAAGCTGGACTAATACTCACCTGTATCCAAAGTGGTTGAAGTTCTGGGACCCACTCCTCAAAATAGACCCATCTCCCAGTGCTGCATGGATCAGCCATTGAATGAGTCCACAGGGCTCTCTTTAACTCTTATATTAATATCACCGTCCCCCCATGCACACTCTGATTGGCTCAGCTCTCTGAAGGTGATTGGGTCTGACCTGAAAAAGTCCTATACAGACTCAGATTGAGCTGAGTATATCCATTAAATACCACAACTTATTTCTGTATGGTTCTGGAACCTCCTAGCTGAGTTGCATGGGGCAGAGACACAGAGTATTCAGACCAAAACACACATCTCTCTCTGTTGCTTCTCTCCCTTACTTTGGGCAAAAAAAAATGCAAGTGCTGCAGTGTAAAATCACATAGCTTATCTGTGCATTAACATTATAAATGAAATGAATAAATAACCAAATTAAAAGGGAAGAAGAAAATTAGATAAGTGATTAGGATGATTTTTTGGTACTTTTAAATATTCATCATCTTGAGAACAGCAGTTTTTCAACTTTTTAAAGCTTGAAAAGTGGTTGGAATTATGACATTTCCCCTCTCATCTCCATTGACCAAATAGCAATGCATTTCTATGACTGGAAATTTTTGCCCCACTTATCACTTGATATCAGCTTTGTAGTCAGTGGCAAATCCAGACAATAAATCTATGAACCTTGTCCCAGATTTGGACTTTAAAGTCACTGAATCAGCCTCCATCACACAAGCCTAATGTGTTTTTTCTATCCCTACTGGGGGAAAAAAAAACATTTACCAGGGGGAAAAAAGCCATTTACCACATAAGATAAGAAAAAAATACAGATAGGTTACAATTGACATGTATCTCTACAAAGAATTATCACTGCAGAATGTTACAGAAGTACAAATTTATGGAGAATAAACAAGTGGAAAGCCACAGGTGTAATCCTTCAATCTAATTTCTCCTTTCCACATGTTACACTGTTGCAGCTTTCTTCCACCTGATGGCAGGTGAAAGATTTGAGATCTATATAGGAAACCATCTTAGTAAATTATAATAATAGTACTTTTAACTAGCACCTTCAACAGTTTATACAGAATGTTTTGATTCAATCACATTTGGGTCACTGCACAATTTCTTTTTTCCTGGATGAGCGGTAACAAAGAGATGTTGAAATTAAATATGCATCAATAATGTGCTTAAATGTGTCAATCAAATTAGATTCCACATGCTTGCAAAAACAATGACACACAAAAGGCAAACTACTTTACAAGGGAAGACAACTTCCCACAGGATAATTTATTAGAGATAGTTAAACAATACTGAGAATATATCAGAATCCACTTCTTCCAACATATTAGCCCATTTCTAGAATCTAATCAAACCCTTTCATGTTCTAAAATGTAACATTAACTCCACTCTCCTTCCCTCACATTGTTTTACATTTCTAAGCACCTCTACAATTATTAATCTTAAGAACAAAACTAGAATGGCTGAAATACTGTAAGAGTATTTCTTTCCATGGTATTTCTGGTTTAAAAGAAATAAGGACTTCAAGAAAATTCATCATAAAGCCTATTTTCAACAACAATTTCAATCCAAGGCCCCACTCATGCAAAGGGATTGCATGAGTAGATCCCTGCACCCACCTTGTGCTTCTCTTTGCAGCTAGAGGGCCTGATTTTGCAGATTCAGCCAATTCAGACAGTTTGGGGAAGGGATTAGCGTTTGGGTACTCCAGCAACCTGAACCCAAACTGCAAAGCCTTTGCGGTTCAGTAATCACTTCTAACTATGCTGCTCACAGACCAGAAAGCCTGCAAGAACAGTTTTATGATCTGCTTTCATCAAAGAGTTAGAGTGTGTCTCTTCTTTGAGCCAGGAGATTCCCAGCTTGAGGAGACACATACTTGCTTTCCTTCTCATTGAGCTAGTGTGCTAAAAATAGAATGTAGTCATAGCAGCATGAGGAGCTAACAGCCCTGAACACATGCCCATCAAAGCTGCTGGGTATGTACTCAGGGCAGCTAGCCCCTCCTGCCACTCACACGGCTCGGGCTACATTCTGTTTTTAGTACACTAGCTCAATGAGAGCTAGCATGGGTATGTCTCCTCAGGCTGGGAATCACACCACCAGCTCAAAGTGCAGACCTACCCTTAGGTACATCTTCAGATGGAAAATTCCAGAGTTATGTGGGCAGATAAAGTATATAAGCATTTCTTGTTGCACCACGTCATCTGAATTTCAATGGCCTAATCTGCTTGCTAATGTCTAATTCCATTCTTTACAGCCTCTCCATTCTCCTTCCTTTCACCCCCCCCCCCATACTTGAAAAAGAATTGTGAATGACTTAAAAGAAACCATTAAAATAAAATGGATGATTATCAGAGTGTTACCCCTTCAACTGAGTTCAGCAATGCCTATATATCTGATGCTAGACATGTATCATTATCTGGAAACTAAATGCTGACTTTTGAATTCAACATATTCATAAAATAAATCTAAGCTGTATGTAATATGGCTTAATATAATAATCCATACAGAGGGGTATATTTTTATCTCAATGAGTAAGGATTGATGGGTTAATAGGAATTAGGCACATAAATCCCTGCGCAGTAGAATGAGAAAATACTCCTTAGATGTTAACGTCATTTTACAATGGAAGCTGTTAATAAAAGTGCTTATGATGTTCCTTCCTAAATCTCTCTTCCCAGAGCTCTGCATTGAACTTGCACATAACTGCTGTTACCTCAGTATACAGTAGGACAATCTTTGGCAAGGGTTAACTAAACCATTAATACTTTTTCACACACACACACACACACAAGCTCTATGTCTCTACTAATATATTATATTATGGCATGATATTTACATGAGCTGCATGAAATTACAGAGTAAATACATGCTTTGACTAATTTGTAACTCGCAGTACAGCTGATAGACTTGGTAATAACTCTTTGACTTAAGGCCAGATCCTGTATTCTTAAGCCAATCAAAACTCCAACTGAAATAAGGACTGTAGGATAGGGCCATGAAATAATGGGTATTGGTTTCTGCAGATTTTGTTAAAAGATAGAACAAATCAAACACTATTTGCAGATGTGAGTTTGCAAAATCACTACACCTAAGCCCAAGGAAATCCAAACATGACTTTTTTCAGAGTAACAGCCGTGTTAGTCTGTATTTGCAAAAAGAAAAGGAGTACTTGTGGCACCTTAGAGACTAACCAATTTATTTGAGCATAAGCTTTCGTGAGCTACAGCTCACTTCACTGGATGCATCCGATGAAGTGAGCTGTAGCTCACGAAAGCTCATGCTCAAATAAATTGGTTAGTCTCTAAGGTGCCACAAGTACTCCTTTTCTTTTTGCAAACATGACTTTGTAATTACTCAAGTTCTTAGAATACCCCTTCCCAAACATGTAAAAGAAAAAAAATACTTATTTTACATGTACCTTTGAATGTAAAGTTACAGTTGGCTGGCTCTAACGCTGTTGTGATGTTGTTCTCAAAAGTAAATCAATTCCTAATGGGTAAGGTTGCAATTCTTTCATGGAGGTCACAGAAGTCATGGATTCCATGAGTTTCTATGATCTCCGTGACTTCTGCGGTTGCTGGTGTGGCGGACTTTAGGGCCAGCTGCTTGGGCGCCCTCATGGCCAGCCACACTGGCCATTGCTCGGCAGCTGGCTCCAGGGACCACCCAATCAGCAGCCGGTGTGGCTGGTCCCGGAGACTGCACAAGCAGTGGTCCTGGGGGTGGCCCTGGGGAGCGCCTGAGCAGTGGTCTTGGTGGTTGCCCTGAGGCCAGCTGCACTGGCTGCTGCTTGGGTGGCCCTGGGCAGCTGGCTCTGGGGCCGCCGGAACAGTGGCTGACTCCGGGAAGCACCCGAGCAGTGGTCCTAAGGGTGCCCTGGGGACTGCCCAAGCAGCAGCTGTCCCCAGGCAGCTGGAGCAGCGGCCCCAGGGGCACCCAGAGGCTGTCCCTGGGAGCAGCAGCTGGATGCAGTCAACCCCCAGCACTGGAGCAGGGTCCCCTCCAGCAGGAGCCCTCCAGAGCAGTGGGACCCCAGAAGTAGAGATTTAGTCAGGGGTATTTTTGGTAAAAGTCATGGACAGGTCAGTGGCCATGAATTTTTATTTATTGCCTGTGATCTGTCCATGACTTTTACCAAAAATACCCGTAACTAAATCTTAGCCTTACTAATGGGCACATACCACAGTGGGCATTGTACTATTATATTAAATAAACACATTACAACACAGACTATATTAGGAAAGAAAAACTATTCCACATATACATGTAGCCACTAGATGAACTGGTCAGATGACCTGGGATTGAGTACCAGCAATAAGCAGATAACACATAGCTCTGTCTGTGCTTCATCACATATGACATCACTATCACCAAGACAACCCAGTTCTTCAACAAGTTCAGCTCATGGATGAGGAACAGCTGGTTGAAGCTGAACCCAAGCAAGGCAGAGGTTAGGGTGGTGAACAGAGGAAAGCATTTGGAAGAGTTTGCATCCACAGTGCAGTCTCCTTTGGTTGACAGTACACACCCACTTTTGGTCAATTCAGTCTGTGGTTTTGGAATACTCTTGGATTCCTCACAGGCACTAAACTCTCACATATCATCACGAGTAACGTTTTACAGAACCTCCGGGTGGCTAAGAGATAGGACTCCATCCCATCCCGGCAAATGATGACCTGGCCTCAGTTATTCATGCCTTTTTCAACTCTTGGATGGACTACAGTAATGCAGTGTACCTGGGAATGAAGCAGTCAACCCTTAGGAAACTCCAAGTGGTACAGAACACTGCAGCAGATATCTTCAGCAACCCTGGCTACTGCGGTTACATCAAACCTGTCCACCACTCTCTCTACTGGATTCCCATAGAATAGAGAGTCAAGTGCAACATCTTTGTCCTTATCTTCAATGTGTTCCATGACCTGGGCCCAGATCTAAAAGATGGACTAAAACTCTGGGATGAAAACCACGGTTCACAGCTTGGCTCCTCTGGCACAGAAGAACTTTCTAGAATAAGCGTGAAGCTCATTTGTGGAGAAGACAGAGTTTTCTCAGGAGGCAGCCCAAGACTGTGGAATCGAATGGGAGACCAGGTGCTAAGGATCATCACAAACCTCACCACCTTCCAGTCCAAGTGCAAGGCACACTTCTTTGATTTTGCTTTCTCTAACATAAACATATAGCAACATGTGTATACAAGTTATAAACAAAAAATTGCACTCCATTGCACACATTTCTCCCCCCAGGGGAGAGGATGAGAGAACACACATTTGACAGATGTAATTGACATTGCCTGCTGCGCACTACTGGAAGGTGCTCAAATACTGTCATGTGGAATAGAGAAGAAGATAACACCAGCAATCTAGTATCTTAATATAACTAACTTCTGAAAGGAAACTCATCAAAACAACCACAAATATCAAATGAATTTATCTGTGTTAATGTTAGTGTAGGGTACAGAATGTTTATGGGATTTTTAAAATAATTAAAATTGGACTCATAATACTCAATTCAGACTAAGGGCTTGTCTACATGGCAACTTAGTGCATGGCAAGCCAGATTGCGAGCCTACAGGACACTAGCTTGCCATGCACTAACTCAGTATGTGGAGCCTGCTAGAGCACACTAAAAGTTCTGTAGTGTGCTTTGATGTACTGATATGTAAAAGCGGCAAAGAGTCCTGTGGCACCTTCTAGACTAACAGACACATTGGAGCATAAGCTTTCGTGGGTGAATACCCACTTCGTCGGATGCATACGAAGTGGGTATTCACCCATGAAAGCTTATGCTCCAATACGTCTGTTAGTCTACAAGGTGCCACAGGACTCTTTGCCGCTTTTACAGATCCAGACTAACACGGCTACCCCTCTGATATGTAAAACTGCACTATGGAACTTTTATTGCATGGTAGCACGGTCCATGTGGCCAGTCAGTGCACAGCAGCCTACTGCGCGGTATATGTCACATCAAGGCTTGCTGCATGCTTAATTGCTGTGTAGACAAACCCTAAGATACAGCCCATTGTCCCAGTAAGTCCATGCTTTGCAAGCTGATTCTATATGTATTTTTTAAAATTGTTTTCTCTTTGTTCAGGGTCTGTTCCAGCCACCCAAATACTTACCAGTGTCCTAAAAAGAAATGTGTGCAATGTATATATCTTGTTCCCTATGTGTGTATGTGCACCACCCTCCCCAATGCTGGAATAGCATTCACAATTAAAACGGCTGTTTCGCAGAGTTGAAAGTGACTTATTTAATTAATCATTTCACTTGACATCACAAACACTTGCTTGTCTCACACTCAGGTAAGTGACTTAAAGAATGCAGGAAAGACTAACAATGGGTCCTAGTGCTGACTTCCATAGAAAGTATTCCCTGATGCTAAACCCTCCATTGCCCAAACTACTTGAGCCATAAGTGGTGGGCAGAATGCCTGGGCAGAAAAATAAAGCATCTCATTTGCCTCTTGCAGGTCATTGAACATAAATGAGAACTATGCAGAACTGAAAAGTGGATTCAAGTTACTTTTTGGTTGGGGCTTGGAGGAAATCTTAAATCACATTTAGTGCTACTACTGATCTTTATTAGACATTTATCTCTCTGAACACTAATTCACCCTGTGATGCTATCTAGCAGGTTGCCAGCTAAAATCAAAGCCATAGGCCAAGTCATTTTAGTGTGAATATCAAAAATGATAAGTGGGCTAGGAGGCATAGGACAATTAACTTACGTGTGGCTATCAAAGAAATGTTAATGTTATTGTCTTCTCTTGCCTATAACTGGTTGTTTACTATTACATACTTTATGTATATCCTGTAATTAGATAACCCTAGATGAAAGTGTGTTAATATTAAGATGTGAATGTACTTGATGCATAATCTTAATGAAAACTAATGAAAGATTGTTTGGATTGCTGTAACTAAATGCATTGTGTATATTTCTGTACTTGGATTGCCCACCAAATGAGATTGGAGCCTTGGAACTGTCAATGAAGAAGCATGCGAATTTCAAAGCATCGGTCATTGTGTTCGACAATGGGAAATCCACAGACCCACTCTGCATTTAGTCAACAGAGGAAAAGCCATTGATGTGATGGAAACACTTGCCAGAATGCTTTCTGGGGACGACAGCTATAAGAATGGATCCAGGGAATGATCCTGTATCTCTGAGCTGTTTGGACACTTTCAGGGAGTGTTCCAGATACAAGACAGAGATCCCCAAAGTTATTTTGGGTAACCCTGAGAGATTTATGGAAAACTAGCAGACCACTTCATCTCTGCTTTTACTTTGGACTTACAAACTTGGACTTACCTGTTAATGTATTTTACCTGCTTTAAACTCTCAATAACTCTCAGTTCTTTTTCTTAGCTAATACACCTTTAGTTAGTCTACTAAATAAATTGGCTGCTAATGTTGCTTTTGGTGTAAGATTGAGAGTATCCATTGGCCTGGGATAAGTGACCTTTCCTTTGGGATTGGGAGTTACCTGATGTGGTGTGATTTTTTTGGTTTTAATATCCTTTTATCATTAAGTCTAGTTTGTCTGGACTGCAAGATGAACAGGAGAGCTTAAGGAGACTGTGACTCCATGGTAAGAATACTATAGTAATCCAGGAATACACATTTGTTACTGGCTTGGTGAAATCTAATTATAGAATCTACCACCAGTTTGGGGTATCTGCCCTGTTTTCTAACAGCCTGACCTGAGATTGGCATTCTCAATTGTGAGCTACTCCAGACAGCGTGGCATACCCCGTTATGAAGAAGAGCAGAAGAGTAACGAATGAACACAAAAAATAAAAAACTGCAAGGTGTCACATTTACAACACCAGAGAATTGTGGAGCAGTGATCAAATGGTCAATTTAAAAAAACCCAAACAAACACACAATGAAATAAGATCACTCTGGGAGGTTCCTTCACAATATTCTAGGGTAGTTTTCCTACAAAGAGCTCAGGTTCTCTTAAGTCCTGTTTAAGTCCTTCAAGTTTCTGGGTGGCTAATGAGATGACCCTCAGATTCCCTCCAGTTGAGGGCATGACTGAATTATTATAATTGTTTATAATTTATTTAAAATTTTTATGTACTTGAAAGGGGAAAAGCTGGTGCAGTGTCCTAGAGCTGAAGCTGGTGAATGTGTGTGGTTAGGCACATTTGGAAACCAGGCTATTTACTGTGTTTGGATGTCTAAATAAGTAATTAGGTGCCTAACTCGATGCAGCCAAGTTTGACTTAAGTTCAAGGTCACATAGAAATCTACTTATGCTAAACAATCTGTTCTATCTTGTATTTAGCTGTGACTCTCTGAGTAAGTTCCCAATCCTGAAGAAGAGCTCTATCTATACTCGAAAGCTTGTCTTTCTCACCAACAGCAGTTGGTCCATTAAACGATATTACCTCAGCCACCTTCTCTCTCTAAGAGAAGAGAATCAGAAACTGTAGTGACCTGAACTGTGACCTGAACTACAGGTCAAATAAGAGCAATCAATGGTACTGCTTCCAGCATAATGAATTTTATATAAATAAATGTTTCTCAAAGGATCCGGGAGGGACAATTGTTGTATTTTCTTTTTGCCCAGAACTATGAAACCTGGAGATAGGTATTTTTTTAGCTAGCTCAAAAAGGATAAAAACTGTTTTTCCCCCACAAAACTATAAATCTCTTATTACAGTATGAATCCAGCCAACACGTGAATGTTTACCATTTCCAGTAGCAGCATGAATTGTTTTTACATTGTTCAGGATTGGAATTCGATGCCCTTAACATTGTTCCAGGAAATGGTGTCAACCCATGTGCATTAAAGGACTGAAGCTGTGCTCACAAGTCACAGTTTGCGGTTTGCATAATGCCTTCCTAAAGAACTAATTACAGAAGAATGAAACAAAACTCACACTGTGCGTTCTTGCTAAGGGCTAGATTCTGCTTGGCTCTTATGTAGGCACAAGAGCCAGGCAGCACTGAAGTCCTAGCATCCAGGGGAGTGCAGACACTTCTCTCTCTTCTTCCAGGGCTACCCAAAGCTCCAAAGGGGGGTGGGGGTTGGAGTTCACTGGACAAGACCACAGAGTGGGGCCAGTTTTCAGGAAGAAGCAAGGTGCATACCATGAAGATGTGTACCAGTAGGGATGCTCCCCCATTGAGGAGCTTCATGAAGAGCATTAGCTTCACACCACAGCAATGCAGCGCTGTACTCAACAGGCTCAATCCAGTGGTAAAACAGTAAAATCCTGAGCCAATTGCAGTGAGAACAACAAACATGCTTGGAGGAGAAGGAACTGACTCTTTGGAACTACACATTTTACATGCCTAAGAACCATCTGGTGAAAAAAACAGCTTGTGGATGACGTTGCAAAGTACACGTCAAGAAATTCAGATGATTCCCTCATCCACACCTACATGAATCTCACAACAATTAGTAATGTCCATCTCATATTGTCCATCCTTTGGAAATGGTAATTTTCTAAGTTAGTAGAAGGGATGCAAGGGTAAACCCCATGCTGCTATTTTTCATACATGTTCGATGCTTGAAAATCATGAATTTAATCTGAAAGAAAAGGAAACAGTGGGGAAGAAACACAAAGAAAAAAAAAACACGTTTCCTAAACTGTCCTCAGGCAAGAAAATAAGTATACTGTTTGAAAGGGAAGACTCTATGTTAGTTGCATTATTTGATCTCTGTATCAGTCCCAGACTTAATTGAAAATACTTAACTGAAAATACCCCATGCAAACAGATCACTGGATAAACATTCTTATAAACAAATGCTGAGGCCATGTAAGAAAATCTGAGGTGGAAGAGTCAAGTTATTTCTTCAGTCATCTTGCTAGTGTCATGCCCTCTTGCAACAGGATATGTTTATCTGAAGTCATTGTGCTTCTCTTTTGCAAAAATAGTACAGAAGCATTAATCTGGTTTAACCAATAACATTGCAATCGTGATCACTGAAGATAATGTGGGACAGTCTAATAATTGTATTATACATCTAAAGAAGCAGAAGGGGCATACTTGTCTGGAATAGACCTGTATGAAATACTGTGGATGAAATCCAAAAAAATCCATAAAACTTGACTGGTTCCAGGTTTTGACTGGTCCAGTGTTGCCAACTCTCAGGGTTTTGTCATGAGTCTCATGCTAACTATTGTTTTCCTTAAAGCCCCAGCTCCTGGAGTCAAGTGGATATGTGATGATTTCAGCCTTCATTCTTAAGAAAAATTAAGTTTCTAGGCCTTGTGACTGTGGAGAAAGCTTCAAAATGTGACCCCAGTGCACCCTAAAGGCTCAAAAAACAGAAGGCAAATAAGAAGACCACCTTATCTATTATTTTACATAATCTCATTATTTTAAAACCAATCTCATGATTTGTGGTGAGCCTGACTCATGATTTTTGCACATTTGGGGTTGGCAATCCTGTGATACAAACCTGACGTTCAGACTAATACTGTCAAAATACTCCCTAAAAATCACAAATCTTTTGTGTGAAGCTGAACACTATTTTGACTGAACCCTATCTCAGAGTATATGTTTGCACTTTCATATAAAATCTATAGTTTTGCACAGTCTTGATGTACAGCTAGGAGGTTCTGGTAATACTTAATGAGCTTCACACTGCAATTTTGATTTCATTCAAACCTGAAACTAAAGTGTAACTTGGGGAGAGCTACCCAATACAGACTGAGACCAAAGAATACTCACATAATGCAAAGTGAAATGACCAACTATTGCACAATCTCAGTTTGGAATAAACCAAAGTACAAATTAAATAAATGAATAATAATAAACCAAAATTGATAGCATTAGCAGCAGCAAATATGAATGATCCCATATTTTTTCTGAGATCAAATAAGCATATGGTTAATCTGAGTCTTTTGTTAACAGAACAAAGTAGAGATGGGCACAAATTGCAAAATTCAGATCTATATCCAGAATTTGAAAACCTCAGGGCTTGAGGGCTGTTTGAGCCTGTGGTTTTGATGTGAGCACAATATCTAGAACAGTGTGTTGCACAATCTTGTAGGCATCACAATCCAGGCAAACACAGTGTGTTTATAACAGGATTAATAGACAAATATTTCCAGAATGAAAGTCTACTGGTATCTGAAGAGAACACTAATTACATGGATATAATGTAAAGTGCCAGCTGTGGCCAGCTCTGACAAAAAATATTCCTTGACTTCCCCAGAATTCATTTTGTCATCAAAGTGCTTATTCAATTCCAAGGATCTCATTTGTGCGGGCCACTGCCAAACATTTTCTTTTGTTGCTTTAAACCATTAATCTGAAAGTCTTCCCACAGGACACTTCTCTTCCTCTAATTTACAATTCAGAATGAGGCTGAAGATGAACGAGGAGGAAGACTTGAAACCTGAGTCCAATTTAGATCTGGTGTAAGCAGAAATCAATGCAGTTTTAGCTGCTTATACCAGGTTTTTCTTTGCCCCTAAATTTCTATCTGCACAATAATTCTGAGAATAGACCCCAGAAAGTCTGGCTACTAGGGATCAGATGCAAGATGAAGTATATTGTGTGTGTTCTAGATATGTGTAACTGGTTGTGAGGCACTGTTCATTTATCTACTCATCATGACACATGCTAATTGCATTTAGTTTCATAAAGGAGGAAATTTTGAAACTGAAGATGCACGACACAACAAGAAAAATATTTTTTTTTCTTCTCACTTTTTTCTCTCTCATCTCCTTTGTTTTCCTTCTTCAAGCTATAGCTGTGGCAGCAAATGGTAATGAAGCAATACCTGGTTCAACCCTAGGCAGTTGTTTTCAAGGTAGTTAGTTAGATACAGAACACACGCAACCACATTTCTAGGATACCCAGTGGATGTTGTTACAGGCTTCCTTGCAGGTATTTTGAGTCTGATTTAACTGTTTATTTCATAAAAAAAGCAATTACAGGATAGTATAAAGGACAGGTGAAGAGATAGAGAGGATCTGAGAAATTTAGTATGAAACGGCTCTTATGCTAACTCAAACATGTCAATGTATATGAAGTGGCATAGTTGGTGCAGCATATCTGTCAGGCTTTATAACACAGGTATATTAGGATCCCCCAGATTTCACTCTATTTTTTCTTCTTCATCAGCATATTAATACTCTTCATCATCCTTCTTTGAAAGTGTGACACATATCACATTCCCTATCCTTCTGAGCATATGGTCTGGAACTATTCAATAGCTGCAATATGATGATTCTAGGCTGCTGAGCGCAACTGATTGGCACATTAAACTGCTGGGAGACTCTTATCTGGGGCAGACAGAATTCTTTCCAGTATAGTCCTAAGGGGGCTCTCAGTAATGAAAAATAGTAATTCGAAGTCTTTTCTACCTGTCTGTTGCCAGGCATCTCTAAATGGAAGTTTCAATAGTTTTTCTTTTCCCATAACCCTTATTAGAGCAAATCAGGTGTAAGCCAGTAAAACTTGGAGAGCTTCACTAGAGACCCTGAACTTATCAATTTAGCAAGAGTTATTTCAAAGCTTATTCAGCACTGCTTTTAACATTGTAAAGCAATTTAATCTACAAAAAATCATAATATTTAAAATGAACCAAAGATTTGGTGGAAAATACATAAATATGGTAATAAGATGCTGGATTAATTTTAATCTTAGAGAGTCTTCACTTTATTGCCTGCATCCTTTTTTTTAAAGGAATGAAAAAATCCTCACTCTGCTATTAGATTTTGCACAGCCTGGATTTAAGAAAATTCCAATCTGATTAGAAATATTATAAATGTACCCACCCAAATATAGATACCTTGGATTCTGCAGGATCTGCTGAATTGTGGTTATTGTGACAGGCACATCTTTACTGTAAGGAAGGGCACTGAGGTTGGGTGCTTGTTCCCACTATTCCTCACCTTTTAGAGGAAACATCCTGTCTGAATAACGATTCTTCAGTGAATAAGGTGGAAGATTATCTGAAAGAGCAATGCTTGTGTAATGGAAGTAATACTTGGATGGCACAGTATTAGACTCCAAAGGACAAAATTCCAAGATTAAGATGACATCACAACAGTTAAGTGGTTTGTAGGAATTGCATAACATTGCCTTTTATGAAAGATATGCCTCATTTATTTCATTATCTGTGAACTGGGAGCCTGGTTCTCTTCTCATTACAGTCAATGACAAACTTCCCAAACACTTCAGTAGGTGCAGATCTTTATAAAACTCCTATGTGCCATCTCAGAGCAGACTGAATTCTACCATGAGCACATTATATAATGCCCTTTGGAATCTTTTATAATAGATATCTCATTGCAATGGTATCCAAGATAGATAAATAGGGCATCTCTGAACAAGTTTCCCCATTAACTTCACCTTTTTATGCACACAGTTTTATCATATTTCTTAAAATCTTGTTATTAATCTTCTGCACTTGATTAAAATTTGCCACATGGGGTATCTCATGTTTTTAAATTCTAAATAATGCCACTCAGAGGTTTATGCATCCTCTAGTCTCCTTTGCTCACAGAGCTACTTGAAGCTCGAAACAACCTGGCTTTCGTGCCAATGATTCAGCTATGCAGTAACCCAGAATCAGTTGTTAGAATTTAAAATGCTGGTTCTTACATTTGTAATCTGAAGAGGACTCCCCAGCCAAAACATCATTTTTTAAGACTCCCACTGAGACCTCCTTAAACATCACTTTCTTCCTTTGTAGGCTATCCCTCTGTGATGTTTACATTAAGGAGTTATAAATAAATAAATAAAGAAAGAATACAGTATCCCTAAATATGTAATTACACACCAGTGAAGAAGGTCTCCTCACTTTTAAACTTTTTTTAATATGCTATAATTGCAAACAAAGGCTCAGCTATGGACCAATGATGAAAGCTTAGCAAAGGAAAGGATAAGTGGGATTCGAGAATATCCTTTCTTTTTACAGTGATAAGAGTCTCTGTTAATCTCTTTTCCATTTCCTCCCTGTCATTCAAATGAAATTTCTTGTATTTGTGGGGAAAGTGCTTTATGAAATTTAAAATTATTCCCAGTTTGGAGGGATTAGCAATTAACATTAGTGTTTGAAAAACTCCATCTCAGAGGAGAAGCAATCATTTTGTTTTAAAGTAGCTGCAAGGAAATCACAAACAGTATTGCTTATTTTCACATAAAGAGTATTTTATTTAAATAAAATGTTAAGCAAGGTTGTCTTTATGCCTCACATAAAACCGTGTTAACACTCAAATCCTTCATGGATGAACAGTTTTTATTGACTTAGACAATTTCAAATAGTGAGAACTTAGAAGTCTTACTTCCTCTGACATCAGTATATGATGAGGTTCTATCAACATTATTTGCATTTTAATTGGAAAAAATGTAATTTATTTCATTTGGGATACAATAAAAGTGGTCACATACATTGCACAATGTGTATTTCTTCCATTAAGTTTTTTAAGGCACCATCTCCTCACTCGTCCATATGACAAGGTGAGCAGACTTACCTGAAAAAACCTGCCCTTTGTGGACTGGCTGTTTCAGGCCACATCATCCTCTATGAGAGGCAGAGCTGCAGAAGAATGTATCTGACAGAGAGCGGCCTGGTGACAGGGCAACCTGGCTAAGCAGCTCCACCCTAAAGTACTGGTTTGTACCCATTTTGGCACTTGTTCATCTCTCTTCTGCATGTGTTCCTCTACACAATATATAAGACTGCACTGAACTGCAGCCACTTACGCTACTAACTAATAATGACATTCAAGGGGAAATTTAATATAATGTGTACATACTACATACTTTCCTTGAGCTAAGCTCTAGGAGCAAAAGCAGCAGGGACATAACTATATTTGGATGAGTCCCCCTGTAGTACTGCAGTGACCAGAGATAGAATCCGTTTTGAGATCTATACATATTGACTACTAGTTTGTCCAATTTATACCATGCCTGTCACCTTTCACCACCATTCATAAATTCTAGTTCAAATCTAGGTTGGCAGATTAATACAAATTATCTTTTTGTGGCATCAGTTCCCTTCCTGTCGTCACTCGTATGACCATGACTTTTCAAATAAGATGATGTAAAGTTATCAGGAGAGTGACTAGTCTAATCCTTGTGTTTAAGACTCTGAGTATCCCCAGTGTAACCTAGATGTTTCAAAGAGCCTAAACACACTTCACTGTTTTTGTATCAGGTGCCTTAAGAGTAAATTCAAAGGCAAATAGCGAATTAGTCCATTTCTATAGAAATGTGACAAGCAGAGAAAAAAATAGTAATGGAATACGGCCAATGGACAATGAAAACATTACTACCATTCACATGATCTTGCTTCCAGCACCTCGTTATGTTGCTTGCTGTGTGATGAAACATATTGGACTTGATCCTGCAAAGCACAGGTGAGGAGTGTTGTGCACAAAACCACAAGGTAAAAAGCAAAGATCAGGGTAGTTTGCACAGGGGACGCAATCAGCGCTGCTACCTCAAAGCAGGACACCAGGGTTGATTTTGAGTAAAAGCAGCTTTATTAACGAAATGTGTATTTCCACAGACAGTTCCCGATGTTAATGACTGATGAAGTCGTCATTATAAACGTAATCTGAATTGACTCATCCAGTGACATGTTTACCATGCAGATGTGAATAAATAACCTGAACTGAATGGCAATCCATGTGCATAACAATATGAATAAATCCTATAAGAATAAAAAGATATAGGATCACAACCTTTCTCACCTACTGTCTGTGAAATGATGGATTCACAATAATTATGGTGCCCATCATTGCAGTCAGTGCTGGTTCTTTCAGTAATGAAAGATTATAAGTAGATATGGGCTAAGTTCTAAAGTCTTCATGCAGGTACCAATTCTGCAATTTCTTCAAATCAACTCACCCTTTAGGATGTTGCACCCTCTGTATGCCCCAGAGGAACCAAAGAGGTATTTGTGTTCCTCTCAGACACTTTTCCCTTCCCAATCTCCTCTTGCACAAGTGCAACTCTGCTCAAGTCCAGCTACCAGGCTTTCCATCAAATATATGTACATTGTAGCCAAGAGGTGAATAGCAGCTATTGTAGATGTACCCATGATAGCTTCACTCTAGCTAGCTTGGTAAAAATAGAAGTGAGGATGTGGTATGGGCTACAGAATATGCTGCATCAGCCCACCTGACCCCCACAGATACATACGTACTTTTGCAGCTGGTTCCCCCAGCTGCAATGGAGACAGACCGTTAAGAGGATGACTAGCCCTGAAAAAAAATGCCAGATTCTGGTTCTATATTTGCTGAAAGCAGTATTCTAATGCTGTATGTGGTTGATGTATTTTTAAAATGAGAAGTAGCCATGTATTTATTGATTGAATTAAGATATTAACTGTTGATCATTTAGTAATGGCAAGATAGACAGAATTAAATACACTACCAGCATTCCAATAATGTAAGGTTCTAAAGTAAACTGTGTCCAGCTAATCCGTACTGAAAATATTATTTTAAATGTAGCAACATTAACATTGGCTGAAACTAGTGTGACCATATGTCCTGATTTTACAGGGACAGTCCCAAAATTGGGGCCTTTTTCTTATATAGGCGCCTATTACCTCCCATACTGTGTCGAGATTTCACCTACTGGTCACCCGAGCTGAAACTGTGTCTCTCTGTTGAACAAAGTTAAGTGTCTATACTGATATCTCCTTAGTTATGAACAGAATGCACCCAATCAATCTAAACTCATTCTAAGAGCATAAAATAGGGTGTTTCCACAGATTTAACAACATTGATGGCTGTGATGCAAGTGACATTAATTAGAGCAAGTACATTAATTGCTTCTAATTTTGAACTGATCCTCTATTTTTAAAACTTAAGCCCACTTTGTCCCCTTCTCACCATGTATTTAAGACTGAATGGCTTCAAGAATCTTATGTGTTGTATGACTCTCGCAGAAATCACAGTCATATAAGGCTTCAAAAGATAAAATTTGTAACATAGTTCGGGTGACCAGGTGTTTGGTTTTTGACCGGAACACCTGGTCGAAAAGGGATGCTGGTGGCTCCGGGCAGCACAGCCGATTGGGCCGTTAAAAGTCCAGTCAAGGTACCAAAATAAGAAGCCAGGATGTTGGTGTGATAGGACATATAAACACCACACTGGTGACAAAGAGGTTAAAGAGTTGCTGTCAACAAGCCTGACCCTGCCTCTCCAGCTCTATCATTTATGTTAAGGGTGGAATAAAGGCTTAAAAGCAGAAAGTTCCAGACAGTTGCTGGGGAGCTCGGGGAGAGAGCGGCTAGTAGCTCAACTGCTACCAAGAAGGTCATTCACCAGTTCCCGTCCACCTACAAGGAGACAGCAGACTCTGGTATACTGACCCGGTAGGATATGTTCCACAAGGCCCAAGGCAAGCTGTTACATGGTTGGTATTGCTATCTTCTACCCCTTCTGAGGTTAGGCAATGTGGGACTATACTGAAAGGACTTGGGGAGTCGGAGCCAGGAGCCCCCATCCCCTTCAGATGCAGTACAACTATTTGGCTCAGTTTTGTATTGTGGAGACTCCTGTTTATGCAGGTGGGGGTGCCTTATTGGTTGTGCAGCACACAAACAGCAGGAGCTGCCTGTCCGTAACCCAGAAACTCGCTGGTAAATTCAGCCCTCTGTGTCACAATTGAAGCTGCTAGTTGCTGAGCCTTTTTGAAAATGAGGCCCCAATTATAGCTGCTGAGCACTTAATCTTGCCTAGAGCTCTTTAGAAAAGTTGACCCTAAAGGTTCCACTCCTTGATGCTCTGTCCAACAAGGATACTGAATTTTATTTTAAAAAGGGAAGTTTCTTATTAAAAGACAGACTCGCTTCTGGGAGGTCAATTGTAAATTATCATTGTTGAACCGAAGAGGAGAATATGGTCAAAACAAAATTTAAAACCCAGAATAATTCTCTCTTCTTTGAAAGTGCTGTTTGAGGAAAATGGGTTCTCTGAGGAAGTGTTCAATTGTGAGTACCTTTCCTTATAAAATAGTATTTATAGTTAGTTATAAAAATATTAAAAAGTGACAGGACGCTATGACAGCTCTAAAGGCTGCACAAATCTCCAAAATTTTAGCTTCCCCCTATTTTAGTCTCAGTGATCTGCTCCTTTTCCTACCTCAACCAGTTATCAGGTTTCCTGCATTACTTTAGAAAGAATTCTTCCTTGCGGCAAGTAGTCTATCATTAGCTCAAAGTAATCCTTAGTATAATGGCCTTTAATTGCCTTTAATTATTTTATATCTGAATTACCATACACTGCAGGACATTTAGAACCATAAAAATAAAATATTATTGTAGTGGTTTATAGAAGTACTACTGGACTTCAACTTCTGGGAATCAGTCTTAAGTCCAACGGTGACTGTAAATCATTCTGATCTCTACAGAGGTTGTAAGTGAAATGTAAGAAACTGAACTTATAAACTTTAAAAATTAATTCCTAATGGAACCCAAAGCTCTGTATTCCCTCACTCATCCTACCTGAAGCTGAAAAAGCAAGGCAAACATCAACTGCAGAGCAAAAATCAATGCTTTCCTTTTCCCTACATACACAGTATTTGTGACCCATTAAACCCCTGAAGCTAGCCCAATAAGGCAAACAATGTAGCAGAATTGTTAATACTGCTTAAGCAAGTGATGGTCCCTGAAATCACTAGTTAAAATTGTGCTTTGAATTTGGGAATGCTTTTAGGCAAGGTTATTCTTTGAAAGACAAGGATAAAAAGCAGCCTATCCTACAGCAAGATCTCAGATAGTAAAATGGTCATTAGGAAAGATACTTAATATGCTTGCTAAGGCAAATGAGGTTTTAAAGAAATAGATATAGCATATTGGATATAGCAGCAGCAAAACATTAGTGGATTTTCAAAGCACTCACTGCTGGTTTCAATGAGAACAGTTAGGCCCAATGTGAATAATGACTGAGGTTTTGAGTGACTATTGACGGTCCAGGAAAAGCAGACAATAATTGCCAAGTACACATCATTTTTCTAGAGAGTATTATTTTCAATCTAATTCTTGGTATTTCCATTGGCCTGTTCTACGATATTGGGTACTTCACCTCTGTGCCTTAGTTCCCCCAGGTGTACAATGGGGATACCACCTCCTTTGGAAAGCGCTTTGAGTTCTATGGATTAAGAACACTACAGAAGAGCTAGGTATCATGATTATTACTACTATTACACTCTTAAGTGTTACAAGTCTTACACCTAGATTTAGAAACAAATACAGGACTATCCTCTTAAAGCTGCTCGTAATGCAAATATGAAGGATATCATTATTATATTTGTATTGCATATAGTGCCTATAGGTTCCAATCAGGGCCCTTTTGTACTAGGCACAGTACATTCAGAAGACAATGATGGTCCCCACCCTGAAAAACTTGGCCTAACTACAAGCCCAGTAGCATCAGATGAATACACCAAACAGACAAGGGGAGCACAAGGAAAGAATGAGACAGTTATGATTAGTGTAGCATGCAGCAGTTGCAGCATACCAGCTGTCTAGCCAGTCCTCTCTTTGGAAAAGGATCATTAAGGGTTTGTTCCTGCAAGGTATTAAGAGCACTCAACTCCAATCAACATCAGGGAGAATGGAGAGGTTCAGGACTAGTGCCCACCACTTTGTGAGACTGAATCCAAATGTGAGCAATCCCCTTTTTGCTGACTAGGTATCTGAGCAACAAGGGTTTTGCCTAAAAGGATGTGTTTCAGCTATCTTTCTACTTGGAAAGAGGCTATCAAAGTAGTCTCACCTGAAGCAAGAAATGGAAATAAATAATGAAATGGAGGAAAAATGTTTTCCATGACTTATGCTGAAACACAACTGGATCTCTCAAAATATTGATTGATTTCACTTCAGACACGTGGATCGTAAAAGAGATAGTACATTAGACCCAAGAATAAACTATTAACTGGCAGTTTCAGAATATTGGCTAACTTGTTTTAAATGGTACTTGGAAATCAAATCAACTTCCAAAAGTATTTACATATGGGAAGCCTATTAACTTTTTTTCTCTCTCAGATGAGTCTTTATTAATAGTTTGTATCAAAAAGGTAGTTATATGGTAGTCACGTATATATGAGTCTTGCTCTTTAGGAAGGGAAAATGTTTACTAAATTTGTTGGCAATATACCTACCAAATCAGTACAGCTGAGAATGATAAATACCACTTGAAAACTAATCAAACTTTTAACTTGTTCATTTATCTTTGACAGCTTGATTTAGATTGAAAATGGAATTGGCTGTGGTTATTTGAAGTGTCAAGCCAGCTTACTTTATTTCCCATGTCATATTATAATTTATTTCAAAACAATACTTGAAAATGTCTCCTACCTGTGATCACAAATAAGTGTGAATAAAATTCAGAAAAAGTGCTACATATCAAAGGATTAGAAATACAGAAATGTGCAGAATTACCAAGCTAAATTCAAGGTGTTTGAGCAAAGCAGTTCCAGCAGAATGATTTATGGTAAAAAGCAAGAGAGAAGTATTTTCCCTCAATCTTGCTTATAAATAATTTGATTTGTTTTCATATACATGTAACATTGTAAGGTACATTATACATACACAGTCCCGTAAGCAAAGACGGGGGATTGCTATATTCTGTGAATGAGAAACACTGCACCATACAAGTACAATATAGCTAGACTATCTTTAAAATATGAATACATCTAAACAGATGAGCTTGGCTAACATGTGACTACTATTTCTGAAATGCAGGCTACAGGATATTGTAAATTAATCCACACTACACAGATTTTCCCCCACCCCCCATTCAGAACACCACAATAAGATTTTGCCATCCATGATGGTTCTCTTAAATTGGTCTGTATCACTTCTTCTTCATCACAGTGAATCAGTATGTCCAGAAGCACAACTTCATTGCTTTTAGTGGAGATAGTACACGAGAGGTACTATTTTGACATGCTTATTCAGTATGGTGAAGGAGAGATTTATATGATCCTTTCTGGGACCAAATAACGATGAAGGGAATGTGCCAAATACTTTTTACTACGTATGCCAAACAATAAAAATGAGCCTCATTCCCTCCATTTGAAATGAATCGTTCCTGTCTTCAGACAGTATTTCATGTATGGTATAAATTATCATGGCTGAAGTCACATATCCTAAGGGTGACATCTCAACACAGTTCTTCAGTAAACGTCTTCCTTTATTCCTTTAACTTGAGTGCTTTCAGCTATAGATGGTTTCAGCTTCATTTTAAAATGTGGCTTTTTACTCTTTTTCAGGATCCCCATTATGGGCCAAATTCAGGTGAGCTTAAATGAGTCTAAGGGACTTTTACATGTACTTCAACAGCTGTAGCCAGGTGTGGAAATAGATCTGACTGGTGTGGGGGGGACAATAAGCTGTCACTGTTATACCATCTGGTGTCAAGTTAGGGAACTGCAGTAAAACTTTCAGAACTCATCTTAAAAGGTGGAATTGGAGTAGTTACTCTAAGACCCTTTGCAAAGCCCTCATACTGGCTTCATTAAAGCAGTCACTGCTCATATTAGAGATACTTTCCCTATTTGTATTGAATCGTCACTGTGATGACGTGGGAATTTCCTGTAAATTTTATGAATTATATGCCTGGCAGTGAGTTACTTGGCTAGGGATTGTTACCCCACTGGGTAGCAAAAGGGTTAAGAAAGCTGAACTTGGGGCAGAAGACATGTATTGTATCACATAACTGTCTGCGGTAGAATGAATGGGTCATGACAGGATTGGCTGAAACTGACTAATACCAATCAAGGATCCAGTAAGACAGCAGAAGCACCCAGTACTGAACACCTAACAGTGGCAATTTCCAGAACATGTGAACTGCAGGAGTTAGACAATGGACCAAAAGGTATCAAAAGGCAAGGATAGCAGCTGGCTTTTGGAGAGACACTGAGCTCTCACCTGGATTACTAGAGAGCCACAGCCAGAAATGGATTCCAAAGCATTTTGCAATGATGTGGCCAATACAGATTAGGTGTTAATCTTTGCTTCTCTCTGCTAACCTAAAGACATCCTGAAGCTGTGTTACTATAACCGTACTCTGTTTTAAAGAGGCTGGTGGGTGTAACTGCAAATAGTTGCTGAGGTGCTCTGGGCCCTGAAGAGTGTAAAAGTCTCTGATCCAGAGTCTACTTCAGTTGGATTTGGTGGGAGAACTCACTGTGCGAAACAGGAATGCTGAAGGCCAGAGGTTCAGGCTATGCGGCCTCTGTGCCACTGAGCCTACTCTGAAGGAAGAGTGGGACTCCTTGGGGGTCTGGCACACTGATTCCTCAAAGGGACTGTGTCATAAATATAAAGGGAAGGGTAACCACCTTTCTGTATACAGTGCTATAAAATCCCTCCTAGCCAGAGGCAAAACCCTTTCACCTGTAAAGGGTTAAGAAGCTAAGGTAACCTAGCTGGCACCTGACCCAAATGACCAATGAGAGGACAAGATACTTTCAAATCTGGAGCAGGGGGGGAACAAAGGGTTTTTCTGTCTGTGTGATGCTTTTGCCGGGAACAGATCAGGAAGGCAGCCTCAGAACTTCTGTTAAGTTAGTAAGTAATCTAGCTAGAAATGTGTTAGATTTCCTTTTGTTTAATAGCTGGTAAAATAAGCTGTGCTGGATGGAATGTATATTCCTGATTTTGTGTCTTTTTGTAACTTAAGGTTTTGCCTAGAGGGATTCTCTATGTTTTGAATCTGAGTACCCTGTAAGGTATTTACCATCCTGATTTTACAGAGGTGATTCTTTTACCTTTTCTTTAATTAAAATTCTTCTTTTAAGAACTGGACTGATTTTTCATTGTTCTTAAGATCCAAGGGTTTGGGTGTGTTCACCTGTACAAATTGGTGAGGATTCTTATCAAGCCTTCCCCAGGAAAGGGGGTGTAGGGCTTGGGGGGATATTTGGGGGGAAGACATCTCCAAGTGGGCTCTTTCCCTGTTCTTTGTTTAAAACGCTTGGTGGTGGTGGCATACAGTTCAAGGACATGGCAAAGTTTGTACCTTGGGAAAGTTTTAACCTAAGCTGGTAAGAATAAGCTTAGGGGGTCTTGCATGCAGGTCCCCACATCTGTACCCTAGAGTTCAGAGTGGGGAAGGAACCTTGACAGACTGTTTAAAAGCTGGGGTGTAGAAAGATCTTGCATATCTATGACAGATCAAGATCTTGCATATCTATGACCTCCTGTCCTGGGCCAGCTCCAGGCACCAACGTTCCAAGCAGGTACTTGGGGCGGCGGTCAGAAAGGGGCGGCAGTCCATGTGTGCCATTTGGGCAGTTCTGCAGCGGTGGCAATTCTGCGGCAGCTTCTCTCTTCAGCTGCCCGCGGCGGCAAATCGGTGGCAGCTTCTATCTTGAGCTGCTTGCAGCGGCGGCAATTCAGCGGCAGCTTCTCTCTCTTCAGCCTCTCGTGGCGGCAGCAATTCAGTGAGCTGCTTGGGGCGGCAAAAGGTGTAGAGCTGGCCCTGCTCCAGCCTGTAAATGGTACAGGCTAAAATGATGTGTTTCAAGAAAAATCTTCCCAAAACATATTTAAAATGTTAATTTTTAAAAGATACACTATTGTTCTGCCAGAAACAAAAAGCTAAGGATAATTCAGCTCCTAAGTTTGTATATTTGGTACTGCAGTACTTTCATCTTTTGGAAAGGGCCAAACCCAGTTTTAGCAGCTCACAAGCGACAACTGGACTCCTATGTAGATAGAAATTCAGATAAACAGAAGGGGCCCAAATTGAGTACTGATTTTTAAGTCAAAGCAATGTTAATGTGAGTTTGATGTTTAAGAGGAAGTAATTGTATTAGCTCCTTCAAGTTTGGAGGGACATACTTTGAAAACCCAGTGCATGAGAGTTAAAATTCCAATAGCAGCATTTTATACATGTTGCAATCTACACAGAATTGTCTGAAAAAAGCCATAAACTAATAGTCTATGGTTTCAGCAGTAAGAGGTACCATTTAAATTACCATATATGTCAGCCTTGGGCAAATTGCATATGAAACTTTAAATATATAATGAACAATTAATAATACTTACACCTACCCCATTTTAAATTGAAGATGGAAAATCACAATATAGGTGAACAAGTTATGTGCACAGAAGAACTGGTCTTTCCAACAATTTGAGTTTTTTTTCCTTTCAGAACTAAAGCATATGCAATTATGATGATTGTGAGACCACATGAAGAGACTACATCAGAAAGAGAGAATTGAGTATGGATATAACTGATAATATAATCCATACTAATTAAAACAGGCAATAAAAGAAGTAAAGAGGTGCCTGTGAACAGTGAGTTCACATATCATCCCAGTGAAATCCATAATTTAAATCAATAGAAGTTTCCAACATAAAAGGTAGAAACAATGAAATTATGTAAGGAAACCCGCACTTTAGATCATCTATCAGGACATGATCTTAACTTTTAAAGGATTACAGAATAATCTAAAGAACTACCATTGTAAATGCTGACACAAGGAATTCCATTAACAATTTGTGAGCACGAGTGTTTGCATTTTGTTTATAACAACAAGGGAAAGGAGGGCAGTGGTCTCATATGACTACATTTCTCTGACATAAATCAGCACACAGGACATTGTCTTCTGGGGGTAAAGGCAGGACTGGAATAGAATAGATATTGGTTGAAAATGGGATGTACTGGCCATTGGTAGAGCCATGGGGAAGTGTCTTTAGTCCCTAATGAGGGACCTCAGACACTGTGAGTGAAGTGAAGGCCATAAATAAGTAGTCACCCAAAAAGTGGATTTGTATTAGTTACAGCTTGAAAAAAGGCTAAGACAGTGGTTCCCAAACTTGTTCAGCCACTTGTGCAGGGAAAGCCCCTGGCGGGCCGGGCCGGTTTATTTACCTGCCGCATCCGCAGGTTCGGCCGATCGCGGCTCCCAGTGGCCACAGTTCGCTGCTCCAGGCCAATGGGAGCTGCTGGAAGCGGCATGGAGCAGTGAACCGCAGCCACTGGGAGCTGTGATAGGCCGAACCTGCAGACGCGGCAGGCAAACAAACCGGCCCAGCCCATCGGGGCTTTCCCTGCACAAGCGGCGGAACAAGTTTGGGGACCACTGGGCTAAGAAACACTATGAACTCTATAATGGCCTTCAAAAGGGGAGCACACAGATGTTGGTGTGTATGAAAAAGAAAGACATAATCAAAAGGTATCGAAATTAGACTGCATAGTGTGACAAAGTTCCTGCTCTACCTTGGTGGGTCTTGCGCTTATTGGCGGATTTGCTCATCTTGGAGCTTCACGGCAGCCCTCAGCTTGGCCGTTTTTCTGAATTCACAGTCCTGGTCGACTCCTCCTGTGTCTGACCAGGAGTTGGGAGGATTTGGGAGGAACCCGGGCCTGCTCTCTACTCCGGGTTCCAGCCCAGGGCCCTGTGGAATGCAGCTGTCTAGAGTGCCTCCTGGAACAGCTGTGCGACAGCTACAACTCCCTGGGCTATTTCCCCATGGCCTCCTCCCAACACCTTCTTTATCCTCACCATAGGACTTTCTTCCTGGTGTCTGATAATGCTTGTACACCTCAGTCCTCCAACAGTCCGCATTCTCACTCTCAGCTCCTAGTACCTCTTGTTCCCAGCTCCTCACACGCACACCACAAACTGAAGCGAGCTCCTTTTTAAAACCCAGGTGCCATTAGCCTGCCTTAATTGATTCTAGCAGCTTCTTGATTGGCTGCCGGTGTTCTAATCAGCCTATCTTAATTGTCTCCAGAAGGTTCCTGATTGTTCTGGAACCTTCCCTGTTACCTTACCCAGGGAAAAGGGACCTACTTAGCCTGGGGGTAATGTATCTGCCTTCTATTACTCTCCTATAGCCATCTGGCCTGTCACAATAGGTAAAATCCCTATCCAAGTAAAATCAATGTCAGAAGTTCTTTTGATTTCATTTGGGCCAGGATTCTACCTCTCATGTACATTACAGAAGGAAAGAGAACAAAGTTCAAATATCTACTAAGTCATTTGTGCCATGCAAATCAAGTCTTATTTAGAAGTGTTTAGTAGCAGGTGGGCAAACACTGCATACATTACACAAGATCACTTTCAAAGGTATATGTTTTGAAAATGTCAATAATAAGCTTGTGTATGCAAGCTTTAGAGCAGGATTTTGGAGTTCCCCAGTTCCTGATGATTTTTCTTGATGATTATTAAAATTGGGGATGTTTCTGTGCTCTGAGCTACAATGTTCTCAATTCAGATGGAAAACTCACTTGGCATGCATTCACATTTGATTAGAATGGGCAAGCATTTTCAGGTAATCAATATAGTAGCTAATTGTATATCCAGGTAAGGGCTACAACCTCCATTGGCAAGAATATTTCACAGTCATGATTGCTCATAGTAGCACATAATATTTCCAGTTTGAGATCTTGTCTTTCTTGTGCCATTAACACTGTATCTAAAGTTATTAATCAAAAGGCTTGTAAGATTCTCAGATTAAAAGCTTTGAATGTACCAAGTTTTCTTACCCATACTGAATACTGCCTATTTTCAACAGAGAACCCATGCTTGAAGCTTATGAGAGGTTTGAAACATTAGAATATATCTGAAGGACTTGGATGACAGACAAACATTAGTGAGATGGTCACATGATAAATAAATTTATTGCATGACTGCAAAATATCATAGATATAACCTCCATACACACTGACACAATGCAAGTGATCTTCTAACGAAGATGGAACAGATTTGTACTCAAAATATAGTGGATATTTTGAGGCAATCGGTAGCAGAAGAGTTGCCTAAAAAGGATGCTTCCATGCTTCATCTATTATATAAAATATACACACACAGCTACTCTGTGGCTGTGGCAGTCTGGAATATCTGTCAGTACCTCAAATGCCTTGGCCCATTATTCTTTAGGCATCTTCTTGACATTGTCTCATCCCATTCACATTGTTCCTATTGCCACAGTTAGTAAGTGTCTTGCTTTGAGATGTCCCTTTGCATTGCCTGTCTTGCTGAGCTACACTAATTTGGCATGCATTCATGATTATTTTATCTCACCAACAACTGCATCACAGTAACAGTATCTTAGTGCTACTGGTATGCATACAGCATTGTTCCCATGAAAAAAATACAATGTAGGGAATGCTTGCCCTTCCCTGCAGGGACCCCACATATTGCTATAGATTCATTGTCTGGCTGTACACACTCTCTTATGGCACAGACTTTTCTGCCAACTGCTCTGAATATGTGAATAATGAAAACACAATGAATATGTCACTGCTAAAGATAAGAGTTACAGTAAAAATGTTAATTAACAGCTGTCAACTGCTTTCCTAACTGAGCCCTGCTATCATACTCCTGTGACTTCTAGTTTCCCAATAAGGAAGCAGGAAAGTCTCTAACACACTCTGATGTACTATTTCAAAGATTATGTAAGAAATAGCCCACTCTAGAAACACAGAGTTGCAATACAAGACAGAGTCAGTACTCAGCCATGTAAACTATCTCAGAGGACAATAATTCAGTCAGCTTAACTTCAGTACCCAGAAAGATAACGGAGCAAATAAATAAGCAATCAATTTGCAAACATCTAGAAGATAATAAAGTGATAAGTAACAGTCAGCATGCATTTGTCAAGAACAAATCATGTCAAACCAACCTAACAGCTTTCTTTGACAGGGTAACAAGCTTTGTGGATAGGGGGGAAGGAGTAGATGTAGTATATCTTGACTTTAGTAAGGCTTTTGATATGTCTTGAATGAACTTCTCATAAACAAACCAGGGAAATTCAACCTAGATGAAGCTACTATAAGGTGGGTGCATAACTGGCTGGAAAACTATTCCCAGAGAGCAGCTATCAGTGGTTCACAGTCAAGCTGGAAAGGTATATCGAGTGGGATTCTGCATAGATCAGTTCTGGATCTGGTTCTGTTCCATATCTTCATCAATGATTTAGATAATGGCATATAGCGTACACTTATAAAGTTTGTGGCTGATACCAAGCTGGGAAGGACTGCAAGTGCTTTGAAGGAAAGGATTAAAATTCAAAATGATCTGGACAAACTGTAGAAATGATTTGAAGAAAGCAGGATGACATTCAATAAGGACAAATTCAAAGTACTTCACTTTGGAAGGAACAATCAGTTATACACATACAAATGGGAAATGACTGAGTAGGAAGGAGTATTGCAGAAAGGGGTCTGGAGGTCATAGTGGATCACAAGCTAAATATGAGCCAACAGTGTAACACTGTTGCAAAAAAAGAGAACATCATTCTGGGATGCATTAGCAGGAGTGTTATAAGCAAGACACGGGAAGTAATTCTTCCACTCTACTCCGTGCTGATTAGGCCTCAACTGGAGTATTGTGTCCAGTTCTGGGTGCCACATTTCAGGAAAGATGTGGACAAATTGAATAAAGTACAGAGAAGAGCAATAATACTGATTAAAAGTCTAGAAAACATGATCTATGAGGGAAGATTAACAAAATTGGGTTCTTCCATGTGGAAAAGAGAAGACTGAGAGGGGACATGATAACATAAGTACATAAAAGATTGTTACAAGGAAGAGGGAGAAAAATTGTTCTCCTTAACTTCTGAGGATAGGACAATTTGGGTTTAAATTGCAGCAAGGGCGGTTTAGGTTGGACATTAGGAAAAACTTCCTAATTGGCAGGGTGATTAAGTACTAGAATAAATTACCGAGGGAGGTTGTGCACTCTCCATCATTTTTAAAACAAACACCTGGTACAGGGACTGGACTAGTTGGCCTTTCAAGGTCTCTTCCAGTCCTATGATTCAAGTGTCTCATGCAGAGCAGGTATAATATGAATTGTAGTCTTGTCCATTCCGGAATGTATTCCAAATGGAAAATTTAGGATCCTTGCAAGACTCACTCATGAATTTGCAGTTCCAGGACACAATTTGGCTACTATAGACTTCATGGGAAACTGAAGAAAGAAGTGGGTTTTTTTTGCAAGAAGTTCTTAACTATTCTAAAGATAAGAGATGCCTTTTCAAGCATGCCAGGTGTGATCCATTTGCCATTGCCTGCTTTGTTTAGGATCATACTCTGTAGTCAAGTAGAGATAGCAACTTTTGATGATTGTCTTTTTGTCCATGCTTCAAAGTAATGGTGAAGCAAATCTGACTACAAGATGGTAGAACTAGTCTCCGGATAGCCCCAGAAAATATAAAACATAGCTTCTTTAATAATACAAAAACTTCTTAAAATATAAATAGTACATTAAAAGAAAGAAAAAAATCTAAACCAAACCCAAAATACCAACCAGTCTCTTTCACCCCCAAACACACACACAAAGGTAGGGTTAGATATGCTTATTTAGATATGTAGGTGCACCATTCTGTTGACACATTCACAAAAGTTTTATATTCCATGGGTCACATGGATTAAGGGCCAGATTCTCAACTGGTGTAACAATGAAATCAGTGAAGCTATGTTTACTTATAGCAGCTGAGAAACATGGCAATATTGACATTAGTGTAGCTATGTTGATTTACACCAGCTGAGGATCTAGGCCCAAGTATGTAGCTGACCAAGAATTCCCTGTACCTGTATTCTCTTTTCAAAAAACACATTTCTTCTTGTCTGCTAGAATTTAGGAAGCAGAAGTTGCAGCTTCATATGTCAAATTTTGAGCAGGAACATCAGCAAGGGTCAATGAAAAGCATTTTCCAGGCCCAGATCCTGACGGTCCACAATTGCAAAATTTAAAGAATTCCTAGTGTTGTGCCATTGAGCTGTCTGCACTTATCAGACATACTGCATCGACATTTTGAAGACACTGTCTCCCCCTTTGCAGATTCAGTGTGTCATGGGAATTCATGGCCAGCTGAGATTATAGGAACTTTTCATAAAAATGAAAGGGAGAGAAAAGGGACATAAGGGACGGGAGGGGGAAGAAAGCATTATCCAATCCCTGCCATATCCAAAATGTGAGTATAACACACTTACTGCACAGTTACAGAGGATTCCAGTAGAGGATGGTGGGTAATGAAATATCATCGCCATCAGATCCAGGATGCCACCATGATACATACAGCACAGCCCAACTAAAACAGGCCTCCCAGCCCAACTAATATATCGTACCATGAGTGTTAAACAGGCAGTATCAGAAAGCATTACCTACTGAAAATTGCTATCAAGTGAAAAAGCTTTTCCAACTTTAGAAAAAGCTTTCAGACAATTTCTATACTGTGTCTCCCAAAAGTCTTGTATTTTTCTTATGCCACCACCTTATAACCCCTTGTTAAAATGTTTCCTTCTTTGTATTGTAAGCTACAGATATTCACCAAGAGACACGACTGAAGCGCTTAAGAAATATTATCTATGTAAATAGCATCAGATACACAAATATACCTTGACTTGAATTTATCATTAAGACATCACACCTCTTACAATTGCATTTTCACTTGCCAAGGGGATGTAGACCTATGGTTTACTGGCATTACTGGCACTTGCTGTCAAGGGACAGTCTGTGTTTCAAACTGAGCCTGCATTTTTATTACTTTGACTGACGGTGTCTCTCTCTGGGCCCGATTCTGAAACTTATTCAGTGCCTTCTGCAAGGTGCTGAGTGTCCTCAATTCACACTGACGTTGATGGAAACTCAGGTGCCCAGGATGGGACCTTTATTTTTTTCCCCACCCATTCTTTTACACAGGTGCTATATGTTTCAGGGTAGCCAGTCAGCAAATAAAATTATTATTCTTTTTTATCCACAGATTATCTATTCTGGTATCAACTACTAAAAGAGAAAGCGAGAAACATCACACAGCTGCATTCAAACAGCAGTGTATGGTTACCCCATTTCCACTGTCCTAAACAAGATTCTTTCAGCAAAACATTTTTCTTACTGCTAGCCACATCCTCTACAAGTGGTGCCCAGCCTCACATTCCATTTGTCTACCTGTTCTCCTTCCAACTGCTGCTTTCTGTCTGGATTTTCAGTCTGGAAATAGCAGTGAGATGCAGGGCACCACATGTTAGGGAAGCTAGTAGTTGAAAAGGGGTAAAGCTAGGTTGAGGTTTGCAGGAAGGAAAGGCAGCTGTGAAGCAGGGTCAAGTCTCATTGCCCATGGAAGACTGCAGGAGCAGCCATTTGGGAGGGTGGTTGTATTTTTTTGCTGAGAAGAGGGAGGGTTTAGGTATAATTTTGTTCAGTACAAATTACTGAAGATGAGCATGTTCACACTTAGCCTTCAAAAGGCTAAATTGCATGAAGAGTAGTTTTAAAAGCTAACAAATGCCACAAACTCCTTATAACAAGCTCTTAAGATAATTTGTGTAAAAAATTTGTCTTCGTCTTTGCCTTAATTCACCTACAACACTACAGCCTTAAAGTACCATTTGTCTGGAGGAAAGGGATGTTCTTTTACAGGATCTCAAGATTATTCAGTGGAATCCACCTTGTAGCACAGGAGGGAATTTGAAACTCTGGGGCTTTATTTTAATTTAAGAATTCCAGTTTTCCAAATGGGCTGAAGAAAAAATAACCCAGTCCAGAGCTTGCACTGAAGCTAGAAACATATAACAACATCTATTGCATCTTATGGGACAAGGTAATGGATGGTGCTAATGTGCAACCATAAAGTTTGATTTCATTTTGAATGTTTGCCATGTTAGAGTCAAATTATCTCTTTTCAGCATGAAGGATAAAGCATTTAACAAAACATTTGTTCATCCCATTTGTGAAAGAATTTGGAATTTTACTCCTAGTATTGAATCAAGAGCGGGTCTTGAACCAGAAATGCTTTTGTCAGGTGGTCGAGTGAGTATGAAAACAAACACATTTTAAAAATTTTCATGAATCAAAGGCATAGTATTTTAGAAATCTTACCACTGGTCAAATGTATAATGTATGGACCAGCAATGTGCTCCAAGATTCTCTATTAGGTCCCAGAGTAGCAGCCATGTTAGTCTGTATTCGCAAAAAGAAAAGGAGTACTTGTGGCACCTTAGAGACTAACCAATTTATTTGAGCATAAACTTTCGTGAGCTACAGCTCACTTCATCGGATGCATAAAGTGGATCTTTATGCAAAAGTGGATCTTTATGCATCCGATGAAGTGAGCTGTAGCTCACGAAAGCTTATGCTCAAATAAATTGGTTAGTCTCTAAGGTGCCACAAGTACTCCTTTTCTATTAGGTCTGATGATCTTAAATATATTTATTAGCAAGTGGAAAGGGGTGTGAGTAGCAAGGCAGCAACATTTGCAGATGATGCAAAATTATATATATTAGTCAAGTTCAGGGAACACATATATTTCAGAGGGACTTGACTACTGCCTATTATGATGACCAATATTGTCTTATTGTTGTCTACTTGTACTCCCCCATCTATTCTATCCATCTGTTGTCTCTTCTCTTATGCTTAGATGGCCCCGCCCGAAGGATATTACAATCTTTTTGTGCTGTGTTTGTATAGCACCTAGCAAAATGGGGTCTTGGTCCATGAGAAGAGCTTCTCAGTGCTATGGTAATACAAATAATAAATAATAACAACAGGTGAATGGGCAACACATTGGCAGGTGAGATTCAATGTTGATAAATGCAAAGTAATGCACATTGCAGGGGGGGGAAATGAACTATTCATATACCTTACAGGGTTCACCTCAGAAACACACAAACAACATATTTAGATGTATAAGAAATGAGATGGGGGATAATGTAGAATAAATTCTGATGTCATTATACACTTCCATCTCAAAATATATATTGCAGAATTAGAGAGGTTTCAGAGAAGGATGATAAGAATGACTTAAGGGCATAGAAAAACTCTCATATAAAGATACGTTGAAAAGATTGGGATTAGCCTGCAAAAGAGACAAAAGAGGGGAGATGTAAAAAGATATATTAAATAACAAACGATATAGAGAAGGTAGATTGTGAATTACAGTTTTCCTTGTTTCATAACACAAGAACAAGGGAACATTCAATTACACTGAAAGGTGGTAAATTAAAAACTGAAAAGGAAATACTTTTACACAAGGTGTAATTAGGTGGTGGAACTCATTGCCTCATGTTGTTGAGACTAAGAACTTAGATTCAAAGGGGATTGGACATGTATATCTATATCAAGAGTATCCAGAGTTATAACAGTTAACGATAAAAGACTATTGGAAGGAATATAAAAGCTCATGTCTTGGGGCTTAAGTCAATCTCTAACTAGAAAGGATTATGATGAGCCCTTCATGATGGGGAGGGGTAGATTATTCCACATCTGTCAACTGTGGGGTTTCTTAAGCATCTGGGGTAAGCCACTATTGCAGGCTGGTTATTGAGCTAGACGGACCACAGTTCTGATGTAGTCTGGCAATTCCTATGTTCCTGTGAAAAGCTCTCTACTAATGACTATCCTTCCCAAGCTAATGATGGTTTTGTAACCTAAAAATCATTATATTTGTCAGTCTTTCTAAGTTTAGTTTAAAACAATTATTCTGGTGTGTATGGGGATCACTTAAATAACCTATTAACATATACCAGGTACCTGTGTGTACACAGATCCATGTGCGTACAGAGACATGCTGGCACACTTCTACACACGGGTCTGGAACTGAGCAACAGGAAGATGTTAGAATGCTAAGAGTTAAACTGTTATTATAAGTTATAAACAAAAAAATATTAACAATCACATGTACAGAGTAAATACTGAAATGGATTCATGGAGAAACAATTTTAGTTACTACTTTTGAGTGTTTTCCAAAAAAAGATTAAAATTAACAGGACTAATAGATTTTTGTTGTTGTTGTTTCAATACATTAACAAAAACCTAGAAGTCTCAGACAGAACAAGGAAAAAAGTTCCAGCATTAATTCATGTTTCCATAGTTTTTGGACCTCTTTGTTTGCTATGAGAGACAAGAAGAACTTTTCTTAAAGCCTTGCTTCTACTGAAATATAATACACAGAAAGGCATGATTGCAGAAAACCCCCAACAATTCTGCTTGCCTGATGTTTTAAATTACTTTCCAAGAGAAAAAAGAGTCTGGCAGTAAACAGATCATTTCACATCCCTTCTTCTTTAATGATTGTGAGAACACCTCTTTCTCAAAATGACTATGACTAAGGTGTACAGTAGAAGAGCAATAAGACTGTCATCATTACCTAAAAGAAAATGAATGTTACCACCTTGTCAGTAAGCTTCTGCTATAGCAAGGGATAACATAGCAGTAAGAAGGCACAATCTCTTATTGCCAGATGAAAGGATGATCCACCCTTATTGTGGCTTCTGTAAACCTGTAAAACTATTCTCAGGAAAGTACTAAGGTCCCTCTGTATTTCTCAAGAGCCACACAGTTCCCAAAAAGGAGCAGGGAGTGGCTTTTCCCCTTTGTTCAGAGTAAGAACAACCAATCCTGCAGTTTCTGAAGGCCTAGGAGGCAAAGATCAGAAACAAATTCTGCCTCCTTGAAACAGAATGCCTCCTGCTGGTCCCCCTGTGCAGTGTGTGTGGCTCAGCACTGTCCTTTGTCCTGGGCTGTGCTTTACAGGCTTAGTTAAAAACAAGGAGAAATGTATCAAAATAATAATAAGTTTTCTAAACTTTCTAGAACCTCCTTGTGCACCAGACTTGTAAAGCCAGGAAAATTCTAACACACAGCTCTCAATCAACTTTGATTTGACAAACTGCAAAAATGTCAAACTATATTAAAAATACATTAACCAGAAGGGTGCTATGCTAAGGTCCTATGGCATTACACTAGCGTGGGTCAACAAGGTCTTTATTAGCAGTGATGTATTGGAAGGTAGACTAGGCAAATACATTCAGATATCTTTTGCAGATAGAAAAATCCTCCCGTCTTAAAAAAAAAAATTAGCCATCTGCTATGTGAGTCCCAGACTGATAGCACAGAAGGAATCTGTTCTCAACCCAGTGTACATAAGTTCCCTTACACATTTTTGTAACATTTTGTCATGCTGTATTATTGCACATGTGATGATCTACAGGGAAAATGGCTTGAGAAGTGAAATGTGACAGAGCAAAAGCAAAGCATAACTTGATATCTAAGTCGGCACAAGATAAGATTAACAGAGTCTAACAGCCAAACCCTCACCAACATATTCAAGATGGATAATCATCATAACCTATCCAGAGACACCTAAAAGTAATTTGTTACAGTCACCTAAATATCTGGTATTGAAAATTGACAAATCCCATAACTCATTGACAGACATCTTAATACTTTGGTACATTTTTCACTGTATGTGTACATTTTTTAAAATTAATTTCATCAGATGATCAAGATCCAGGGTGATAAAACCAACCAGTTACAGTAATTAGTTACATGTAATCAGATAACTATCTAAAAATAACTGTAGGGCAAACTTAGAAATGGTAAAAAGACCCTGTCATCGTTTAGAGCTAGCTGCAACTCTGGACCGTTTACGATCTCTTTGAGTGCAACTTTTCAGGTGTTAGGCCTCCTGCCTTTTACTGTCTCAGAGTGGAATCACACAATTCTGTCACCCTCAGGCAGGAGATCTAGACTGCAGTACACTGTGACCAACTGCTCTTACCCTATAGGCCCAATGGGGGTTGGATGCCTGCAGTTCTTGTTCCCCTCTGGGAGCTTGTGACCAGTGGATTTCCATGACTAGCGCTGCCTTCTTAAAATTAACATATTCTTCATTGAGGAACAAAGTATCCCAGAGAAAAAGAATGAAAACAACAAAAAGCCTATATGTGAACCTAGCTTGTCCAGAGTACGGTTGCCAACTTTCTAATCGCACAAAACCGAACACCCTAGCCCTGCTCCTTCCCTGAGGCCCCACCCCCACTCACTACATTCCCCCTCCCTCGGTGGCTCACTCTCCCCCACCCTCACTCACTTTCATTGGGCTGGTGCGAGAGGGGGTGAGGGCTCTAACTGAGGATGCGGGCTCTGGGGCGGGGCTGGGGATGAGGAATTTGAGGTGCAGGAGGGGGCTCCAGGCTGGTGGATGCAGCTGAGGGATTCAGAATGTGGGAGGAGGCTCAGGGCTGGGGCAGGGGCTTACCTCAGGCGGCTCCCGGTCAGCGGTGCTGCGGGTCTAAGGCAGGCTCCTTGCCTGTCTTGGCTCCATGATTCGCCCTGGAAGTGGCCAGAAGATCCAGCAAGGGTGTGGGGCAGGAGCCTCCGTGCTCTACTCTCGCCCGCAGGCATCTCCCCTCCTCCCCCTTGGACATGGTTCCTGGACAATGGGAGTACGGAGCTGGTGCTCGGGGTGGGGGAAGTGTGTGGAGCCCCGTGACCCCACCACCTAGGTGCTGGACCTGTTGGTCACTTCTGGGGCACAGCGCGGTGCCAGGACAGGTAGGGACGAGGCTGCCTTAGAGCTGCAGCACTGCCAACCGGACTTTTAATGGCCTGGTCGGCGGTGCTGACCGGAGCCGCCAGGGGCCCTTTTCGACTGGGTGTTCTGGTCGAAAACCGGACTCCTGGCAACCCTAGCCCAGAGTCCTACCAATGTAGTGATCATGCAAGCCCCTTTTTTCTGGGTCTTAGCCTCAGTTTCCATTCATCTCAGCCTTTTCTCCTGAGAGGTCATCTCAGTTCACTGGAAATCTTGTGTCAGGGAGTGTCCTTTTAAAACCGGCAAAGCCCTTTGTTTTCTAAATGCACAAACTTGGGCCTCCTTGCTTGCCAAAGTCTCTGGAGTGCTGGTAGATGAATAGCTACCTGGAGCCACCCTCTTCCTTCCTGGGATGAATTTCCTAACACCTCTATATTACATTGAAATCAACACATACATTCAGTAAACATCTACAACAATCAGACAAACATATAGAGATTATTGAATGTATAGGTCATTACAGTCAACTCCAAATCCACTTCAGACACCAATATTCAGATTAACACCAGTTTATTTAAAAGAAGCAATGCCCACATGGAGAAAACATAGGACCAAACAGCTAGGCCAAAAGTTACAGTGTGCTCCCCTTTTGAACTCAAGTGGGAAAAAAGGAAGCTCTTAAAACTCCCTCTTTCACTTCCCATATTTTCAAGAAGATCTTAAATTAACTGTACGTGGGTTCTGTATTGAATACTAGTACCCTCTAGTGTGCACTCTTAGGAAAACCTCCAATAATATAAATATTATTACTGTTTAAAGTTACCCTTTTTAAAGTTATAACAGATTAATCTTTAAAGCATGCAGTCCTGCAAAGGCATCTGATTTGCTTTCAGGCTGCAAACTAAGTTATTTTTACTACTTTTTTGGTTTTATTTTTTAGCTGTTATATAACTCTCATCTTCAGAGCATAGCATGAGCAAAGATGACAGAGCATCATGAAACACAGCCACTGTGTTAACTGTGCAAGTTAATCACATGACACGAAAGAAAACTCAGACTAATCTATCATTTAGGATTTCTATGAGATGGTGATCAGTAATATATAACTGATTACTTCTGAGATCCAGTAATCAGTCATTTGTAATAGAATACTTTTTCAAAGGAGTCTGTCAGAATTTGTTGTAGTCTGATTCAAAAGGGGGTGACTGTTCTGTGACTTTTCCACCATCTAATACTTAATTTACAAGTCTGCTGTAAACTAGTGCAATCATTTTGAGCATTATTTGAATCAATGTAACACATTTATCTTGCTGACAATCTGACTTTTGCCTCAGTTGTGGATAACATTATAAGAAGCAGCACTCAAGGAGAGATCTATTTCTGTCATTTGCGGGAATAATTGAGCTTCTATTTATTTCTCTTTGAGTATTATGAGGTACATTTTCAAAACTACCCAAACTGAGCGCACAAATCCTGCATTTACACGCAAAAAATGAATATAGCAGAACTTCCTTCTTAGGTGATCTTGCAAGGTCTCAAAATTATTTTTCCCCTATCCTCAGACTCAGAAAATCTATATGGCCTAAATATCTCATTTTGTTCTGACATACTATATCACAGTGGTCCCAAAACTGTGAGGCATTCCCTCTCTGGGGACACAGAGCAACATTCAGGGGTCATGTGGCATGGCCCAGGCTATCCCCAGGGGTGCTGGGAGGAGCACCACCCAGCCTAGCTCTGCCCCCAGCCCAGCTCTCCCTTGGGCTGCAGCTCTACTCAGCCCCCTGCTCTGCCCCCAAGCCCAGCTCTGGCCCTGGTCCAGACGCAGCTCTGACCTCATTCCCTGTCTGCCCCCAGGCCAGCTCTGCCTCTAGCCTCAGCTCCTCCCGCATCCCCAGTTCTGCCCCCAGCTCCAACTTCAGCCCAAGCTCCCCTGCTGAGCCAACTTGTGCAGCAATGGGGTGGGGCGGGGCGGGGCAGGGCAGAGTGGGGCAGGGGGGAAGGTTCCATTACTGGTAAGGGGGGGGGTGTTTACAATAGGAAAAGTTTGTGCACCACTGCTATATCAGCTAAAATGCGTAGAATAGTAATTATTAAAAAGTCAATATTTGCCTACCATTCCTAAAGAGTTAGCTCAGATAACTTCCATTCTAAGTATGGGGGAAACAATCATAATCCCAGATGATAATAACTGTTGGTAAAAGCTGATTTTTTTAATGGCTACCATTTTACCACTAATTCTTTTTAAGTAAATTTCTCTCAGTGCTTCAGCGTGTACACTGGCATCAATAAACTGAAGTGAGGTTCAGCTACCATGGAATCTTTGGGGGCCTCCTGTTTCCAGCTTGGCCTCCCTCCTTCTTGTTAAAAGAACATTACCCATTAAGTACTTTTGCTGTTGCTTCAACCACTGCAGCCCACACAAGGACTGGCAGCATGGGCTAGTGGATAAGGACTGGAAGTCAGGAAGTCTATTCCCAGCTCTGTCACTGATCTGCTATAACACCTTGGAAAAATCACTTCACATTTCTGTGCTCTGTTTTGTTTTCCCGCCCTTTTTCTGTCTTGTCTATTTAAATTGTTAACTTTTTGGGGTGGAGACTATGTGTTTGTACAGTGTCTAGCACACTGCAGCCCAGTCCCAGTTGGGGCCTCTAGATCTTACCATAATATAAACAATAAAGTAGGACCAAATATACGCTTTCCATCTTCAGCAATTCTTTCCAGCTAGGTTCCTTTTACTTGTGATACGTTATTTCATAATCAAGAAACGACAACTATTGAGACTCTAAATTACTTTAAAACAAAACTTCAGCAAACTTTAAATATGGAAAATGTTGTTCTGTTTCAGGAAGCTATTTTCAGGAAGCTATAACACACATTATACCATATGTGTGTCAGTGGGTTAAATTCACACTTGAGTTTGACACAAAAGACTTCTTTTAGCCTCTAAAAGCACAAAACTTCACTCGAACCATTGTTTCTTGCAGATATTTAGTTTTCAAAAACTGTTTTAACTCAATAGACCATAGACGCTCTTTTAGAATCATTACACTCTACTTCACACATCAATATTTAAAATCATATGACATCATCATAATGTTTTATGGTTGTGTGCATTAAAGAATAGTTTTCAATAGAAAAACCATTCTCAAACTGATAATGGTTATCAACTTAACAGATGCCCATCTGTCTTGTTTTTTAATCCACTAAAAGTGTTTTCCACCTGTAGCAATGCCTGAAGCAAAGTTATATCATCCTGACACAAAACAATAGGAAATCTTGTCTCAGAGATTTCCCTTGCTTAGCAGTAACAACACTTCTTTAAAAGCTTGAAGGTGCTATAATTAAAAATGTATCAACCGGTTAAATTGTCAGCTAAAGGCAAACGCCTGTTAAGAGTTATTTCCACCCAGATAGAAGGCCTTCCATTGTTCATATGTGTTTACACTTTTAAAGTACCAATTAAAATGCAGCATTCTTTTTAGGAAAAGCATATTAAGTCGACCTAATGCCCTCAGGGATTCTTCTTGGTTGTATAAAAACATATCTACCAACTTTCTATGCACACATGTAATATACATTTCAAAAGAAGTCAATTAACATGCAGATTTTTTGACCAATGCTTTAGGCAGCTGAATATGCTGTCTCTCTCTAGAAATGCTAATTTTATTTTAATAGCAGACTTGAAATTGAAATTTTAATTAAAGAATACTTTTTTGTGACTTGATCCTTTTTTGTATCTATACAAATGTGGAATATAATTAGAACCATTGTGATTAAAGAAATAATTAGACACTGCAGGTTTGTATCACAATCATTTAGGGCAATTTCAAGCTTTTACCACCATGCCACATTAGCAAATTCCCTCTCTCATGCAAAGTTTACTAAACAAAATCACTAGCTCTTCATCCATTCAAAATGAATAAGATATATTAACAACAAAATGAATGTTTTATCTTGTCAGGAAGGGGAATAAAATGATTCCTACCTAAATTAAAACCCAGGAGTCAGTTCTAAACAGTTGTATTTGTGCAAACAAGTTGCTTTTTCATGGACAGCTTTATTTTATTTTAATTAAACAACAGAGACTCAGCCCACTGCAAATAAGTGTGTTGTTAATCTGGCAACATTACTTTGAACAGAAACTGAAGAAAAACTGATCAATGTTAATCAATTGCCTTGGAGGAATAGATTTGTTTTTGACAGACTTGCATAATGGCTGAAGCACAAAATGAGATAATTGGGAGAAGTTTGTCCTAGAAGGTACTAAGTTTGAAGTTACACGTAGAAGTTTCTTTATATCCTCACACTTCCCTCTGTGTATATACAATGTATACTCATAAAAAACACATATGCAAAGCAGTTGTATCAGATGTTTAACCCAGTATTTGCTATATCATGCTAATTAGTGATTTATTTTCATTTTGGAAGGGCTTTTGTGAATGACTTTAGGTGAAGTAAAAAGACAAAGGACAGGAAATAGGGCAAAATGCTCAAAATTAGCTGTGCACTTACTTTGCTAATTTGTGCACACAAATGAGGCATAGAGAAGGTTATCCTGCAATAATGCAACCCTAATAGTGAAAGGCTAGCCCTCAATATTTGTTGCTAACTAGATTAAGCCCTAAGGAATTAACTGAAAGTCCACTGTAGTTAAAAGGAGTCTTTCCACTGACAACAGGCTTTGGATCAGGTCACAGATGCCCACCTACAATATTTAGTACTGTTTTGACCTGTTTTGCATTATTGTTCACTGGAATTGCAAAAGGATTAGAAAAAGAAAAGTTCCCAAGAAGAGATCTGTTATATTAAAATGCAGTGATTGAAACAAAGAAATACAATTTATATTAAATTGTCAAAGGCAAAGACTATGTAAAGATTGGCATCTCATTAGAACGCTCTTTTGCTTCTAATATATAATTATGGTTTTGGATCAACATCTTCCTGATAGAACAAAAAATATTTACTGTAATAATAAATTTCATTTTGTTTTCCAATATGTTACATTCCAAGGCCAAGATGTTTTTAAAAATGTATGCCTAAAGCTAGGCTTTTAAGTCAATATTTAGGTGCCTAAACAAATAGCTTGATTTTTAACATGTTTATTGTTACTGGATGCTCAACTGGCCACTCACTTAGGCACCTAAATAAAGATTTAGAAAACCAACTTTAAGTACCCATTTTTTAAAATACTGGTCTGGTCCTGATTTGTAGATGTTTCATGTTCAGGTAAAATTTTGAGGAACATCAGAAAGGTTTGTCTAAAAATGGGTCAGAGGGTCCATTCATCATTTGCCAGACATCGGAATGTGAATGCTAAATACCCAAATCTAGAATAATACCTAGGAAGTATACTAAAGAAAAATCAAACAAAATGCATCCTCTGTTGCAGTGATTGCACTGATTTATGATGGAGAATTATTCACAAAGGATGAGCAAAATCCCTCATCATTTAGGAGCTGCAAGCCAGGTTTTTTTGCATTTAAAATCCCTAAACAACAAAAAACATATGTTTATTTCCATTTTTGAAAAGTTTGGCTCTGATTCAGCAAAGAACCCTGATTCATAAAGGTACTTCAGCATGTGTGTTACTTTAAGCATGTTATTAAATACTTCACTGGATTCAGGACTTTATTTTTCACAGGCAAACTCAAAAATGTGGGGCCACTGAGGGTAACCTTCATGGCATGTAGATAGTGCCGTAGTGTTCTATATTGCTTCTCCACCTGCAACTCCCTCTAAAAAGACCCAGTACTGGATTTAAGTGATTCCCAGGGGGTTGAGTGGGGTGAATTTCAACCTTTGCAAATATCAAATTTATAGCACAACATGATGAAACATCTTTAAAACACTGCATACTAATGACATTTCAGAACACACTTCCTCAGAAGCTATACCCTTTATTAATTTATTTCTGGCTTTCAGGGCCTTTTGAAAGCAGAACCCATCACCCCACCCTTCTCTCTCTCAATCCCTCTCTCTGTCTTTTTTATCCCGTTTCATGTTTTCGGTGCCTTTCCGTGAAGGTACACATCTGCTGCCATCAACACGCAAATTAGCACATCAATGTTCCTGACGAAAATAAAAAATGTCATGGCAGTAAGAGAATGTTTTGAAAGCAAGCCAGTTTGTCAGTAAATTATAAGCTTCATTACCATAAAACTCTAACAAATAGAATCCACATCTCATTAACTGAAAGCACAATATGACTGCAGCAACATTCATCTCCCAGAAGAGTGCTTTTCCATAGAAAAAAATAGATAAAAAGTTTTCCTGAGAGCTGCCACTAATGACAGCATTAACATTATTCATTAAAGATTGCCCGAACATGTTTGAAGATATACATTTCCCCCTTCCCCTATGTTCTTCTGATTAAGTACAGTGGTGTATTGTATAATAGTAATATGATTATTGGCTCCCTTCCATTACAGGATTGTGTTAACAGTTACAGTACAGAAAGAATTGTTTTCTCTTAGACTTTGTTTCCAGTGACTTGCAACTTTCCCCTCCCACCCAAAAAATTACTATTAAATCTCATGTCCCTGTTCTCAATCTAGTATTTTCTTACGAAAAACTGCTCAGCTACTATTGATTTACCCATGTTTGCTTTTTATGATGCAAGATGTTTCATGGTTTCTATTATAGGGTTCAGATTGCTGAAAGAGGAACAATGTTATGTTCATCAATGATGAATGTCTGCTCTGCAATCTGTGAACAAAAATGTTAGGGAAGATATTAAGTAATAAGTGCAATTATCACTCTGAAAATATGTAATTCTTTTCTTTTCAGATGAGAGTAGGGTCATATAGTAACCTTGATCCACAAGCAAAGCTCACATTGATATCAAGTGAGTTCCTTGTTCATTTCCAGGAGGGCATATGGCCTATTGTGAGTGAACATGCCTTCAGCTATTCTCACCATAATCTTGAAAGCTAAATCTCCCATGCAGATCCTTCTGTACCCCTCTTCATTAAGATGGCAATGGAAAGAATGTAGCAGATTTAACAGTCTTGTTGTTGGTCCTCAGTGCATTTATTTTCAGGTTTCCCATATTCTGAGAGCGGTGTATAAACCCCTGGTCAGGCAGGAAGTGGGTAGGGAGTTTCTCTGGGGGCTGGAGTAGATCTGCCCTACCACATCTGTATGTCATGTCAAAAATGGAGGCATTCAAGAGGGGAGAAGCTGAACTCAGCAGTGAGCAGCTCAGAGAAGAGCAGCGTGCTGAGTTTCCTAGCTCTCAGGGAGAGGCCTTGGAGAGAACAGAGCTTATCCCCTCCTCCTAAAAGGAGACACAAGCCCACTGAGGCAAGGGGGCTGGGGCATATTCCTCTGCTGGTGAACCTGTGGACTTTGAGCAGCCCATCCAAGGCCCCTCTGAAGGAAGAGAAGTCAGGTATATTTTCTTTTCTTTTGTTTATTTTCCTGCTACTAAATTGTTTGTTGCTGGTACCATGGAAGGGGTGAGCATCCAGAGATATTCAGCAAGATGATTTAGAACCCATCCCCTTCAGAGTGCTACTGAGTGCCCTCACTTGAGTGATCAGACCTGGTGTGAGTAAACAACCCTGTTGACACCCCAAAGGGGGTGCTGTTGAAGGTTCATAACTCTACACCCTGAAGCATGAAAAAATGTATTCTGATCTGGGAACCATAACTTTGATGCTCCTGATTTCAGTGCATATAAACTCTTGATTTTAATAAAGCTCTAAAAAAAGACACTCCTAGAACTCTACAAATCCCCTTTTTCCTGCAGAAAGTGAGCGTCTACTTTTACAAGAACTCCAAACGTAATGCACACTGCAGTGCAGGGAGTCTTAAGGAGGAGGAATTCTAAGGTATTATGATTTCATATTACTTTGCTAGTGTGTATATAATTGATCAATATAAAGACAAAATGTTAACATGAATATATATTGCAGAACAATTTCTAGTTCTGAAACTTCCCTCCCATGTTCAGTAACGAGGGGTACTATATAATTCCCTCCTGTGATGATAAAGCCTATCTGGGTTAAATAATGCCACCTTGGTATTCACTTTAAATATCACATAAGTCAGTGAAATATGATTTTCAATATTTGTTATTTGCTTTCCTAAGGTAACTTTCTCAACAGTACGGAATTCTGGGTTAGAGAACCAGAAAAAGGCATATCTACAAATTAAAATTCAAAATAAGTGGCATAAAACTAATTAATTTTCCTGAATGTAAAATATGAACTTCATATAGTGAAACCAACTGTAGCTGATTTGAACATGACATTGGAGAGTTTCCACGAGGAAATACAACTGCACTCCTTGAAATCTGGGGCATCTGAAATTCTCTTTTATTGGTAGATTTCTTTTCAATATGCATCAGTCTTTTTCTGGTGGAGAGGTGAGTGTGACGAGAGGAAGGACAGTATAGGAAAGTTCTTACAAGAATCTGTGGGAAGAATTCAAAAACAGGGAGGTAGACTGTGATCCAGGAACCTCTGGATGCCAACTGGAAGAGGGCACTGAGGCAAACAGGAGTACAGGGATCCTTTGGGTTCACCATCAGAATGCCACGAGGCCACTAATGAAAGCCTGTGTCATCATAACCATAGCAGGACATATGCATGGAAAATATGTGAGGAGTTACGTATATACAATATGTGAGGAGTTATGTATATTCAGTCACAAGCGCCAACTTTTGTTGGCACCGGTGGGTGCTCGCACCCCCCCGCCCCCGGCCCCGCTCCTACTCCGCCCCCTCCCTGCCCCTATTGGACCCCTCCCCAAATCCTGGCCCCACCTCTTCCCCAAGCGCGCCATGTTCCTCCTCCTCCCCTCTCCTTCCCAGCACTTGCCGTGTGAAATAGCTGTTTTGCGGCACAAGTGCTGGGAGGGAGAGGGGAGAACCAGGACGCGGGGCATGCCCAGGGGAGGAGGCGGAGGCAGATCAGAGGCAGAGGTGAGCTGGGGCGGGGGGCGGGGAGCTGCCGGTGGGTACAGAGCACCCACCGATTTTTCCCCGTGGGTGCTCCAGCCCCAGAGCACCCATGGAGTCGGCGCCTATGTATACAGTAACTCCTCACTTAAAGTCACCCTGGTTAACGTTGTTTCGTTGTTATGTTTCTGATCAATTATAGAACATGCTTGTTTAAAGTTGTGCAATGCTCCCTTATAACGTTGTTTGGCAGCCGCTTGCTTTGTCCACTGCTTGCAGAAAGAGCAGCCCATTGCAGCTAGCTGGTGGGGGCTTGGAACCAGGGTGGACCAGCAGCCCCCCATCAGCTCCCCGCTCCCCTAAGTTCCCTGTGCAGCAGCTGCCCAGCAGGCTATCAATTGCCTGCAGTTCAGCTGTCCCTCCCCCCACTGCTGTGTGCTGCTTCTGCCCTGGGCCTTGAGGCTGCTCTTGGGAGCCTTCTGCTTGCTGTGCAGAGGTGGGTGAAAGAGGGGTGCTAATGTCAGTGTGTCCCCCTCCTCCCACTACTACCGCCCCCCCCCCCCCCGCTTCTGTACCTTATCTCCACAGAGCGGGGGGGGGGGAAGGGGGAGTCATGACAGGGCTCAGGACGGAGGAATCTTGCTGGCCGCAGCTGCTGTCTAAATTTGCTAATCTACTTTAAAAGGTAATGTACTTAGAATGGGGTCAGCAAACTTAAAGGGGCAATGCATGTCTCTCTCTCACACACACACACACGGTGTGTGCCTCTGTCTCTCTCTGCCATGCTGTCTCCCCTCCCTCCATTCCTGCTGCCTTGTAGAGTGTGAGGCTACATTAACAACAATGTGTTAACCCTTGTGGGCTCAGCCAACTGCTAGTTCATCATTTAGCAGTAAGGCATTCCCTGGGAAATGTCCCACCCTCTTCCACCCTCTGACTTCACCACCTCAACCAAGCTTCAGAATCATCATTGCTGTGTACAGTATTGTTTGTTTAAAACTTATACTGTGTATATGTGTGTGTGTATATATATATAAAATATAGTCTTTTGTCTGGCAAAAAAAATTCCCTGGAATCTAACCCCCCCATTTACATTAATTCTTATTGGGAAATTGGATTCGCTTAACATGGTTTTGCTTAAAGTAGCATTTTTCAGGAACATAACTACAATGTTAAGCAAGGAGTTACTGTATACTAAAAATTACGTACCCTAGCCCTTGTAAATGAAAACAGGTCACTCAAAGGTAGTGTGTTTTGAGATAACTTCTCCAGAAAGGGGGTGGAACACATTTATCTCCAGTGTGGACCATTATGCATTGTATGGCATATGATAAGAGTCTGTTACAGTGGTTTCCAAACTAGGGGGGCTGCTTGTTCAGGGAAAGCCCCTGGCGGGCCGGGCCAGTTTGTTTAGCTGCCGCATCTGCAGGTTAGGTGGTTCGTTGTTCCAGGCCAATGGGGGCTGCGGGAAGCGGCGGTCAGCACGTCCCTCGGCCTGCGCCACTTCCTACAGCTCCCATTGGACGAGAGTGGCGAACTACGGCCACTGGGACCTATGATCGGCCAAACCTGCAGACATGGCAGATAAACAAACTGGCCCGGCCCTCAGGGGCTTTCCCTGATCAAGCGGCGCCCCTAGTTTGGGACCCACTGGTCTATTAGCATTTCTAAGTCAAATGCTAATGAAGAGCTGGTGTAGACTTCCAAAGGAAACTTACAGAAAGAGGTACCCAGCGGTGTGGGGAGGGACCCTACCTTTGGCTGTTCTGTCAAAGGTCTGTTCTGGTATATTTGGAGGTGCAAAGAGACACCCAGGGATCCTTCACCTAGGAAGTAAACTGAGAGGTAATTTGCTTAATGAAATAGGGATCACAACCAGGCTTGGTTGAAAACGCTGGAGGGAACTCTAGGTGAGATAATTTTTTTTAGACAGGAAGAAACTTGTTAGTTACCATTAAGTTTTAGAATGTGTGTTATAATGTTGTTTTATAGGTAAGCATTTGTTCCCATCTCTCAAACTGTTTTTCAATTGAATCTCCATTTTTTGTTAAATAAATTTCCTTTTGCTTTATAATGAAACTCAAATGCTGTGTGCAGTACAGGAGCGGTGGTATGGGATAACTGGTAAACTGGGATACACTGTTCCTTTTGGAACAGAGGATCTAGGATTTCTGTGCTAGGAGCTGGATTCAACAGGAGGATATTTTGAAGGGACTTGGGGCTGGGGTGCATTTGTTGTCATCCTGCAAGGCAAAGATTGGGCTGGTGTAGCGCAAAGAAGAGCACTTGGGTAGCTGACGGGCTGGTTGTGTTAGGGATGGGGTGACCAGATGTCCCGATTTTATAGGGACAGTCCCAATTTTTGGGTCTTTTTCTTAGGCTCCTATTACCACCCCCGCCCCCCACCCCCTGGCCCGATTTTTCACATTTGCTGTCTGGTCACCTTAGTTAGGGAACTAATACCCAGTGCACAGCCAAGGTTCCCTCCTGCTGGAGGCTGGTGGCAACAAGGTAACTCACAGCTCTGGTTGCTCCAAGAAGCATCACACTGATGTAAAATACAATTGCAGTAAAATACTCAAAATGCTTCTAGCTGCAGAAGGATAAATAACTTTCCACTAACTTCACTGGCAGCTGAATCAGGCCCTAGAAGAAGACATGCTGGATAAGGACATGAAAAAGATCTCTGCCTTACTTCAATTATTTTTCTGGTTTCTTAGACCTCAGTAAAAACCGCAGTCCGCCACTGTTATTCATGTTGAGTAATACCGTTCTCTGTGAAATCACTGGGACTCCTTGTGGAGTAAAGTACTACTCAGCAAGGGGTTACCTCCCTGCCCCCCCACCCGGCCTTTTATGACCACGATTGACCAGTATTTCAAACAACATTCCAAACAATGTCTAACCAATACTTAGTCAAATGACCAGAGTTGGGTGGATGAATTTAGCCCAAGTGTAAGTGATGAAGAAGCTGTTTAAAAATAAAATATAACAAGTCTTTTTGATCATGCAATGAAATTAATAAAATACAAAGTAAAGAGAGAGAGAGGAAAGCACACACTCATTAGGGCTCAGTCTGAAAGTGTCAATACTTGACAAACTCCCATTGAGTTCCTAGGAGTCACATTTCTGTGAACCATGAAACAGCTTTTTGATTCCTGTTTCAGCAGCCATGTTGACATCATTGTTCCTGCAATTCAAGTCATAAACATTTCTTACTGGGTCAATGGCACAATTATTAGCCCACTTTTAGGCTGGCTTTTCATGGCAAGCCTACAGGCACCTTCAGACTAAATGACAAGAAGTAAAGCTTCAGGGCACGTGGCAGTAAACTCATAGGTTACTCTCTGCAAGCTCTGAGAGTCTCATTCAGCTGAGATTGCAAACACCTTGTAACAGCTGCTGTCAGAGTATAAAATAACACCCAACTGAATATACTCCAAGGACATCGCTCAAGAAATAACTTATATTGCTCAGTGTTGCCAAATATTGTACAAGTACTTTGGCTTATTGTTATTAATAATTATAATTATATATAGATACTGACATAGTGCCTTCCATCTAACAATTGCAAAGTGTTAACAGGATTCCCAAAGAGGATCTCAAACAATGAGCATCAAAACATTCTGGTAGGGAAGTGTTACTTTTATTGTTTATGCAGCTTTTGCCATTAAAGATTACAACTTTTAATAAATAGAGATTGTCCAGATGAGGGATGGTGAATAGGACCTAACACAAAGCAGTGATGGAATGGTGAAGTTGTTGTTTTATTTTATATGCTGTTTCTTTGTTTGCCCTTAAATTCTATTTTTTTATCTTCTCTCTCATTTCATTTGTTTTGTAAAATCTTTTTTGCGGTGAGTGCTAGGGATCTTGGACATATGTATTTTAAATATTATTGTCCCTGTTTTTCAAATGCGTGAATTGATGTGAAGAGATTAAATTCCTGTAAACATAGATAAATTTGCACCGGTGTAACTATATAATTGTAACTATATCAATACAGTCCAAACCCCAAATGCATACATTCTACTGAGTGTAAAACAATTTGACCGTACATCATTGCAGGAATTACTTCACCAATCACTTGAGACATAACCATCTGCATGTATCTAAGTGGTGCAAACAGCAAGGATTAAACGGAAATATTTGGGATGGTATAAAGGGGAGGATAATAAGCAACAATAGGATGAAATAAAGAAAAGGAAAATTTAGGATGATTCTAAAAACTTTGACAGATCAGTTTGACTGTGGATTGGTCTTCCAAAGGAAATCTCATTGCTGGGCATGATGTATTTAAACTAGACTGGACAAATCGCCAGCAATGCTCCAATGTAAAGGGGATGTATTATGTGACTAAACAGGTTCCCCTCCCTCTCCACCCCCCATCTAATTTCTATAAATCACTGAAATACGGGCAGACTGGTTGGAAATCAGTGGCGCACAAACCTAGTTTGCAACAGTTCGGCTTAGGTTAGGAAATGGAGAATAGTTTACGCAGGGGAAACTGCAGGGTGAAGTTTCTTTAAATTTACCCCACATGAAATTTGGACATGCTGAGTGACACTAGTGTTAATATAGTTACTCTTACCAAAAATGGATTTTTTTTTTTAACCAAAAGTGGCTTGGAGCTCATAGATGGCAATCCTTCCTGAAATCCAGCAGTACTGACTCAGAAAGAAGAGTGCTACCTATTGAATCACAAACACCTCTATCTTCACCTACTGTGTTTTCTTTTGAAGTCTTCAAGCACTGACCTGCTTGCTGGTTTAGCTGTTTAACTTATGAAATCTGAGATCACAGCCTGAGGTGGTATGGCTGAATATTATAACAATCTTTTAGTACTTTAGAATACATTTTAAATAAACTAGCACTTAACTAGCACTTAACTTACTCCTTCAGAGATTGCACTGAAACATTATCCTTTTAATTCTACAGGATCATTGTCATATTGGTATTTGCTATAGAGTTTGGAATTCAAATATAGTTCCCACCAAATTACTGTGTTACATTTGAATGACAATATTTTTGAATTTCTCTAAGTCTAGACAGTGCCAGTAAGTTTCTCCAAGCATTCTGCAGTACTTTTGTTTTGGCTTTAGAAGGCTTCATAAGCTATAATGTGGTCTGTAGCCCAAGCAGAGACCATGATATCATGAATAATGAGAACATTATACTGACAGCTCCAAACTTCATTGTGAATGAGCCAAAACACTATGTGTTAGCTAGGCTAAATAAATATAATTAGTTTTTTGTTGCATAAAGTTATTGTTTATTTAAGTGTTGTAATCCTCATGCTAAATATAAGATGAAATGTAATTTGATGGCAAGCAGCAAGTATTTCAAAGCATTTTCATCAAAGCTACCTAGCATATGTTTCATGTTTGCTTGGGGGGGAGGGGGAAGTTCTGCTTCTGATTACTATTTTATATTTGCAATGATTAGAATTTTTTTACAAGCCCCCAGCTGCTTTCTCTAACTTGGTGGATAGAAGTTTCATGAAGGGAATAAAAAGGTAGATGGGGGAGAACCTCTTCTAATTCTGTGAAAGACACCTAGATTTATTTTGTGTATATATTAGATTAATATGCAGATGTTAATATATTGATGCCCAAAGCATGTGAATAGGAAAGTCACATGATATGCTGGTCTTTGTCTTGGCATTTGGTTTGAATATTTGAGATTCAGGTCATCCTTTATGATCTCATGCATATCAGTTAGGGACTACTCCATGACCAATTCCATGCCATTTTCTATCTCCACACAAAACCTTAGACACTAGTAACTCTTATGTTCATATGTCTGTGATCTAACTGATGCTGAAGAGTGGTCTACTAGAGAGGGTACCTAGATAAAAAACACTAAAATATAAGTAAAATGTATTACCATCTTATGACAATTGTACCAGCAATGGCATGCAATATCATCACCTTGTTTAGTGGAGTGAGCATACCAACTATCTTTAAGTTTACTGACATGTACTGGCTCCACATATAAACACCTTTTGCTGCCTGTCTCAAACCCCTTTTGGGAAGGTAACTGAGAAGGCAGAACTCTGCATATTCTTGAACACCACTGACTCTGGGAGTACATAGTACTCTGGGTTCCAGACATAAATATTGATTTGCTGGTTTTAAACTGGAGGTCAGATGGCCACCTTAGCCATGCTGGATGCACCTTTTGATACGACTGATCAGAGGTTGATGCTTCAGCCTCTAAGAGATGTTGCTGATATGTCTGCAACTCTTCTTCTGTGGCTCCAGTCATACTTAGAAGCTGGAAACCAGCTGGTAGTGGTGCACAATTGTATCTTCACCGAGAAGCTGAAAAGGAGTGTCCTTCAAGAATCTATCCTACATGCTGTTCAACATATATCTGAGGCCCCTGGGCAAGATTATTGATTTATACGAGATTAGTTTCTGTAAACTGATGATACACGGATGCATATCTTTTGCCATATACACCCTGCGAGATTGGAGGAATGACTGAAAAATAGTGTCATATGGAGGAGTCAGAATTTCACTGGGATTTTGGCATTGAATTTCCTTAGGCTATTTAGAAAATCCCAATCTACTGGCATTATAATAGCACCTGGAGGCGTCAATTGAGATCAAGGCTGCACTGTGCTAGGCACTGTACAAACATAGCAGAAGATAACACCTCCCCTTTAGAGATAGGAGCAACCCATCTCAGGTCAGCAGATGATTATACCTTTGATGAGGTGACTCTAAGGAGTGAAACTTGCTATTCTCTGAAATCCATCCGTTTAATTCTGCCCAATCTAAAAAAAAATCTCAAACTTTTTGGGGGGGGTCTGATTTTAAAGGTTTTTTGGTTCCCTAAATATGATTATTGATAGCCACTACCTCTGGCCCACCTTCCTCTCTTCTTTTGTATTTGAACCATTTATTTGCTTTCATCTGTTTTGATTTTTAAGAGATTTAAAAATATATATATTTGTATTGTATTTTAATTTGTTCAGATTTTGTGGCATAGTAGCATTATTGTATAGTGCCCTGAGTGGCAGGAAATATTTATAAAATATAAATGATAACAATTATTCCCTCAGAAGGACATAATGTGCCTGAACAAAACTCAAAGAAAGTCACTGGGACTCAAAGTGCTGCCTGCCTTCAATGGGCTGTGGATCAGGCCTAATAGTTTGTAAATCCAAAAAGTAATTATTTAAAGTATTTAAGGGAGCGGGCACTCGAACGGACTAGAGCTAAGTGAATCACAATGAAACAAAGCTGCCACCACCATTTTAATTTATTACTTTGTGCCTAAATAATAAAACAAATATGATATGCTGAAAATCAGATATCCCGCAACTGGCCACATTTTCAAATAAGCTAACCCTACTTACAAGTACACCTGCAACTTGAACTTTTTCTGTGTGACGATGAAACCATGGATACATTTCTACAGTCAGGCTTGTTGTGCTTGCAAACTGGCAATCAGGTATGTAATTAATCAATTTGTAAATGAGCATGTAAATGCTGGGTTTTGCGTGTTCGTCCTTTGCAATTCTTCATGTCCTTTGAAAATTTGGCCCAGTATGGTAAATAATTTCTGAATTGCTTCTCATTCATTGATTTATGCCTCACCCTCAACACTTTATATTTTACACACTGATTCACACTGAATGTTTTGTTTTGTTTCTATGCATAAAAAAATACACAGAAATAAGAATAATCTATTTCCATTTAACAGGAAAGAATTTTAATGTAAAACTTCCTTCCATTGACATTGCACCTGCATAGGTCCAAAACAAGAAAAAAAGATGTTTTTGTCAGTCGTGATTATACCGGCTGTTTTAACAAAGAGAAGTGGCAGCAGCACAATAATGCTACGTAATATAACAAGTAAACAGAAACGCTCATTCTGGGTGGAATTTATTATAATTTTAATTTTTGGACTTATCAGCACATTTTCTCGCATTCTGAATTGTAGTCAATCTATAAAATTATTATCCTTCATCTTGCAAGTTGTTTATTTGACCATGTAGGGGGAAAATTATTGAATGCAACAAATCACTCAGCCAATCAATCAAATGAGCACTCTCTAAAGGCAAAGAAAATGGTCTTTATTTTTCCTGCCTTTTTTTTGCTAATCATTAGAACCATTTTCAGTTTTCCTTGCCATGAAACTCAAAATTAAACCCAGTTAACCAACTCCTGAAAGATTAAGTATTGATTACAATTTTCAGTCAGAAAAAAAGGATGTACCATAATCCAGTGCTTATACAACACAAAGAACCAGCTACTACTGACCCCTTTGCAGTGGGACATAGCATTCCAAACTTAGCTACGTATTGCAGACAGCAAATTAATGAGAAGAAAAGAAAAAAACCCTGTTAAATATGGATGAGAAATTTACTCATTCTCTTAAGACTTGTTGTGGGAAAATGCTAGCATCCAATTAGGCAAAAGAGAAGACTATCCTTTCACTACTTATCTCCAGTTCTATTCTATGGTAATTCATTGTTAAACTGGAACTCTTTACTCTATCTACACCATAGGTGTTATGCTTGATATAATGAGAATGAATGGGTGAACAGTCTTTCATCCAAAACTCACACCTCATCCAAAGTTTTCGTTTTCTTTTCTTTTCTATAGTTTGTATAGTTTTGGTTGGTTGGTTTTGTAAGTGAGCTTCTATCTACACATCTTACACAAATCAGACTAATACTAATTTCTCTTGAAGCTTGATATACATTTTTGCGATTTTCACACAGAAAGTGCTTAGTAAATGTTAAGTATAGGTTTTTTTGTCACGGTGGTGTAACTGTGTTGGTCCCAGGATATGCAATGGACAAGCGGGTGACATAATATCTTTCACTAGATGAACTTTTGTGAGCAGAAGAAACAGAGACAAGCTTTTGAGCTACACAGAGGGATCCAAAGAAGAGCTCTGTGTAGCTCAAAAGCTTGTCTCTGTCTCTTCCATCAACAGAAGTTGGTCCAATAAAAGATATTATCTCACCCACCTTGCCTCTTAATTATAGTTTTGTTATGTGTAACCTTTTCCTACAGGTCTTACTTGCTCCTTCTCAGCACAGCCTGATGTCATTTCTTTATTCTGTCCTTGACAAAATTCAGACTGTAAAAACCCAAGGCCCCTATCTTTTCATCTGGCTGCAAAGCTCCTTATACACCTGCGGTGTTCCCTAAAGTAACGATAAATAAAACAAAATATAAAGATAAACCATAGGCGGCTAACAAATGTCATTAGTGACAATAAGGGACAACATGAACTACTTGGCCACAGAAGTAGTTGCGATTGATTTTAACTGCCAGCTTCCTATTCTTCACTATCACTTGGTCAACTTGGAGTAACGGTGTATAACCATCTTTGCTGTTGACCTTATACTAATTGCAGAAATGAATTACACTGTGTACATGGGATACTTGACCCCTGTGATGATCCTTTTACCCAATCAGAGTGCAGTGTATTTCCATCACCAGCACGTCAGCCCTTTTAAGTATTTATGATGAACCACCCATTATTTACTCTGAGATCTGGATAATTAAAAATACAATATTGTCCCAAGATAGTGAATACTTGGCATCAAGCCACACCTGCTAATGGAATGTGTGTGTGACAGGCTCTGCCTGATGATAAGCACATAACTGTAGACACTTTTTTTAAATAGAAAAAACATTCTGGGATCTTCATTCTATTCAAAGTAAGAAGGACACATTTTAAATGCCACTTTCTCTGCAATATACAACAGTGAAAGCTCATTGTAGTAAAAATGGTAAAATTTTGGCAGTAATGCACATTTTTAACAGCTTCATTATTACTAAGCAAGAGTAAATATACCCATGTAAGACTAGAAGTTGGCATTTTGACTCAAACCTTAAAACAATTTAGCAACATTTGGAGTCATAGTTGGAGCTGTCTTTTCAAATAAGAGGCCATGTATTACCTTTATAGGCTAAGCTTTCAGCTGCTTTCTTGGCAAGTCTTCAGTTTCTGCCAGCTATCTCACATCCTCACATGCAGTTAACTTTGCTCAACAATTGTTTGCATTTCTCTCACCTCCACAGGACTTAAAGACTTCACCAAATTATTCATAATGCTGATTTCCCTTAATATCTGAAATAGAGCACAGTGGCTTGATTCATGTCCCCCTGAGAACTGAGATGGAAGTAGGAGCTACTTGCTGCCAGGAGTTCCTCCAGCAGAAGGTGTGTTTAAATAACAGACAACATCCATAGGAACCTGGCTATTTGCATATCAGCTGAGAGGGGAGCCAGCCACAGAGTGAGAGAAGAGTTGAAATAATTAAGAATGATATCAAGGATCCAGGAAAAGAACAGAAAGTATTTTCTCAGCAATCTTTCTAGCGCCAGGCATAGACTAATAAAAAATAATATCCGATACAAAGAACCAACCAACTGGGGCATCAATAGTATAAAGAGATGGTTTTAGATTAATGGAGGATTGAGGTAACTGGATAATACAGTACTCCTGTGAGGTAAGTAAATATAATTATAGTCATTTTTGCAGATAAGTAAGCTAAGTCAGAGAAAAGCAAAATGACTTGCCTGACATCAGACAATGAAACTGTGGTTCAACAAAATACTTAAACATGTGTCTTACTTTAAGTTCATAAATAATCCCATTGAAGTCAAAAGAAATTATTTAAGTGCTTCAAGTTAGGTATGTGCTTCACTACATTGCTGGACTGGGGCTTGAGTCTGTGGCAAAACAAGGAACAGAATCCCGAGCCTTGATTTATAGTCCTTGTACTCTAAACTAGTTACCCTTCTCATAGATCCTTTCAGAGAAAAGGAAAGAATCAGTCACAGAAAACTGAAACAACACTGCTGAGGTCTGTCTTGACTCGGTGTGTGAGTCTGTATAGCACTTTGAGATCTCCAGATGAGTTTTACAAGTGTAAAGCACTAGCTTTACTAACGCAATCTGGGCCTGTCCCCATCTGAACAAATTCCCTTTGGAATGAAATCATGATGCTTCGGTTTTGTTGGTTTCTTATGCATACAGTCACTGGACTGTCCAAAGCTTGACATTTCGTGCCAGCTGGAAAGCTTAAATGTTAATCTTTCCTTTCATTCTGGAGCAGAACCTGATGAAAACATGCAGGCTTGCTATGAAGAGCAAGTCTGCAAGTCTACAATTCAATGGCAGATAGCTGGATTGCTGAATCGGAGTGATTGTTCACCGAGATTTCCCAGCATACCCAACTGTTTGCTTGCTGCAGCTCTAATCAGAAGCCCTCCCAAACTGCACAATATTTTCCTTCAAGGACCTAGTTCCTGTTTCTTCTTAGATAATGCCAGTCTTACAGGTGGCAGCAAAGCATTTACAAAGGGCAGCTGGATATTGCTGGATGAATTTTCTTTTGTATTAAGCATGTCCTGAAATTGGAAATGTGCCACAAATTCACAGTGGATTGGACAAAAGTATTCAGCAAATCGGTCGACAGCTGCTTGCTATGGGGTAGCTTAGTCCCAGTGTATTACGCACTTATTGTATTGTCAGCCCTAATGAGAGAATGAGTTGGGCATGCTTATGGACATCAAAAATATCTTCTTCACCAGCTGTTGAGACCGATTTTGAAAAGAAATCCAGCCAGTATTTCAATAACATCCCAACAGCTGGTTCTGCAGAGAGTTTTATAAAGGGATGATGGTAATATCACTAGTGGGTCCATATCCCATCTCACTAATGTTCTCATGCATGAGTCCACATACTGTTTATTCACAGTTATATTAAACTGTCTGTAAGGAATGTTCTATCACAGAAACCAGTATGCATTGTAGCTGTTGTATTTAACTCTCCATCATTCTTCATTCCTGGGATTCCAACCTCCTATCTTTCCTCTTATGTTTTACACACTCTCCATTCTTATTCTTTCAGTTATAGAAGCCAACAACAAACCCATCAGAGGAGAAGCCTTCTCTTATGAGGGCAGTGAGAAAGGGTTAATGATTTACTGTCTCTTAGTTTGGTTACAAACATTATCATGAGAAGAGATTCATATTGTGCTGTTTATTATTTATAGTTCTCATTATATTCTTTGTCACAAGACTGTGGCATCAGAATTTTAATGCTTCATTTTCTATGGAAGATAATAGTACACTGTACTACTTTGACCTTTTCGGTGTCCCATAGTTTGATTCATTAGCTATGCTTGTTCTCCCCTGTTAACAGCCTTAGTAACCTGGGAAGAAGAGGTGGAACAGACAACCAATCAAAATACAGAATATTGAAAAGGTTAAAGCCTAGGTTTATAAATCTGTTCAAAGTTTAGAGTTTGCAAAAGACTATGCACAATTCTGCTGGCAAAGATTGTAAAACAGGAATGCACAATAATGCAAACAAGCTATTTTCATTATACCCTTAAGGTTGGGATCTTGTGATCCTTATATGTCAAAGGCCAGTGAGGTAATTATGTAATTTATTTATCATGTAACACATATTTACCAGTATGCATCCAGATTATAATGACAGTTTGAGACAGTCCTGTAACTATTTCATTTTTCTACAATAATGGTATTAAAGTGAAAGTAAAAACTGATTTGCAAGACATCAGAAAAATAAAGTGATGCAACTATGGTTGATGGAGCTAAATTTTCAAGCAAGCAAACTTGATTGATGCAGACTTACTTCACAGCCAGCAAGAAATCTCACACAATTTCTTAAATTTTAAGCTCTTGAGGGCATGTCTTTGTATGTGTCTGTACAACTCCTAACACAATAAGGCCCTGATCCTGATTGTGGCCTTTGGATAATAAAGATAATAGAAAACAAAACAATATTCTTATTGAGAGCACCCAGGAAGAGGATGAAATTCATTGATATTACCACTCAACCTTACTAATGAGAAGTTCTGTTTTAATATTGGGAATACTTCCATTTATTTATAGGTTATACAAAGACGAGTAAAGGTCACCAAACAGTTTATTCGCTGAAAATCCAATTTTGGGTTGGCCAAAATGATTCATGTCAAGTTCACTGAACAGTTTCAACTGAATCGAAAAAAATCAATGTTTTGGTAATATCAAAACAAAACATTTTCTTTAGATTTCAAGACATTTTGACAAAAGTGAAGGAAAGAAGGACCAGAATCACAACACCACAAAATGGTGGAAGTGGCGGTAGTGGTGCCAGTTTCTGTCTTATACTCTCTAGTCCAGTGGTTAAGGTACCTCCAGGAATATGGAAGACCCAGCTTCAATTCCGCCTCAGCCTGATTCATAGATTCATAGATATTAAGGTCAGAAGGGACCATTATGATCATCTAGTCTGACCTCCTGCACAATGCAGGCCACAGAATCTCACCCACCCACTCCTGTGAAAAACTTCTCACCTATGTCTGAGCTATTGAAGTCCTCAAATCGTGGTTTTCAGTTCCCCACTTTGCCTGATGCAGGGAAAGGATTTGAACGTGGGTCGCCCATATTTCAGGAGAGTGCCCTAGCCAGTGGAGCTACTCATTGGATTAGGGACTTTAACTTGGGTCTCCTACATGATGCCCTAACCACCAGGCTCACTTTCTTCTCCTGACTCAATGCCTAACCATTGTCATAATGAATGACTATGAATTACCACTATAGATGTTCGGATTCCTTCTCCACATCAGGCAAAGTGGGGAACTGAACTGAGATCTCTAACATCCTGCAACAATGCATTAACCACTTGGCTAAAAGGCTTATTAGAGAGATGGTACCACTAACCGTTTTGTGACTCTATTCCTCCTTTGCTTTTGTCAAAACGCCTTAAAATCTAAAGAAAACTGTAATCAAATTGTAATGGAATGTTTCATTTTGACCCAACTTGGAATTTTTTGATCTTTTGCTCACTGAAAGTTAGGGCTGTTGATTAATTGCAGTTAACTCACACAATTAACTAAAAAAAATTAATCATGATTAATCACAGTTTTAATTGCACTGTTAAACAATAGAATATCAATTGAAATGTATTAAATATTTTGGATGTTTTTCTACATTTTCAAATCTATTGATTTCAATTGCAACACAGAATACAAAGTGTACAGTGCTCCCTTTTTATTATTTTATTACAAATATTTGCACTGTAAAATGATAAAAGAAATAGTATTTTTCAATTCACCTCATACAACTACCACAGTGCAATCTCTTTATCGTGAAAGTGCAACTTAAAATAAAACAATGTAAAACTTTATATCCTACAAGTCCACTCAGTCCTACTTCTTGTGTAGCCAATCACTAAGAGAAACAAGTTTGTTTACATTTACAGGAGATAATGCTACCCTCTTCTTATTTACAACATCACCTGAAAGTGAGAACAGCATTTGCATGGCACTTTTGTAGCCGACATTGCAAGGTATTACATGCCAGATATGCTAAACATTTGTATGCCCCTTTACGCTTTGGCCACCATTCCAAAAGACATGCTTCCATGATGATGATGATGCTCATTAAAAAAATAATGCGTTAATTAAATTTGTGAATGAACTTCTTGGGGGAGAATTGTATGTCTCCTGTTCTGTGTTTTATCCACATTCTGCCATATATTTTATGTTATAGCAGTCTCGGATGATGACCCAGCATGTTGTTCATTTTAAGAACACTTTCACTGCAGATTTGACAAAATGCAAAGGTACCAATGTAAGGTTTCTAAAGAAAGCTACAGCACTCGACCCAAGATTTAAGAATCTGAAGTGCCTTCCAAAATCTGAGAGGGACAGGGTGTTGTGCATGCTTTCAGAAGTCTTAAAGGAACAACACTGTGATGCGGAAATATAGAACCCAAACCACCAAAAAAGAAAATCAACCTTCTGCTGGTGACATCTGACTCAGACGTTGAAAATGAACATGAGTTGGTCTGCACTGCTTTGGATTGTTATCAAGTAGAAACCATCATCAGCATGGAAGCATGTCTTCTGGAATGGTGGTTGAAGCATTAAGGGACATATGAACCTTTAGTGCATCTGGCACATAAATATCTTGCAACGCTGCATGCGAATGCCTGTTCTCACTTTCAGGTGACATTGTAAACAAGAAGCGGTCAGCATTATCACCTGCAAATGCAACATGTTTGTCTGAGCGACTGGCTGAACAAGAAATAGGTCTGAGTGAACTTGTAGGCTCTAAAATTTTACATTGTTTTATTTCTGAATGCAGGTTTTTTTGTACATAACTCTACATTTGTAAGTTCAACTTTCATGATAAAGAGATTGCATTACAGTACTTGTATTAAGTGAATTGAAAAATACTATTTCTTTTATTTTTTACAGTGCAAATATTTGTAAGCAGAAATAAATATAAAGTGAGCACTGTACACTTTGTATTCTGTGTTGTAATTGAAATCAATTTATTTGAAAATGTGGAAAACATCCAAAATATTTATATAAATGGAATGCTATTATTGTTTAACAGCACGATTAATCACAAATAATTTTTTTAATCACTTGACAGCCCTACTGAAAATTTTTGAAAACAGTTTTCAGTTCAGACTGAAATTATTATTATTTTTTTTGGAATTGCAAGACAACTGGTAAATCCATTAATTCTCCAGTTCTGCTAACAATACTGTTGATGTGCCTTTGCTAAAACTTAAAAATACATCACAATATTGATGTATATACTGTAAAAGGGAATATGCCATAGTCCAGTGATATTTCATTTAAATTAATAGATATTTTGGAAGATCAAACTGTTCCACAAGTCTCAGAACTACTATATTTCATCGCGCAATATCCATTTTCAGCATTTAAGAAGGACCAGTTGTTAATGGAAGATATGAATAAACAATCTGCAGGAAATTGGTTCTGTTAACTCAGAATTTCTTTGCTTGATTTTTATTGAAACTAGGTTTCATTGCATAATCTGTAATAAGTGAAAAGAATTACTGGCCATTATTATCAAGAGGAGCTTTGCTAGTGCAATAGACCCATGGAGGATTTACTCTGCTTTAGATGCTTAACTTTATCAGACATTAATGAGCTAAAATAACCAAAAACAAAACAAAGGATGGGAAAAAAAGTTTACTGACTTTTTCCTACTTCTTCTTTTTTGCTTTAGTTATTTAAAAGCTTATGATTTCTCATTGTCACATTCCCAAACTTCTTCTAATATAAGTCCTGAGGTGGAATTGGTAGGGACGTACCTAGTTTTATTCAATGCAGTCTTCATCAAGCAGCCAATAAATACGTTTTATTGCTCTTCCCATAGCATGCATTATCGCTTCCTCTCTGTACAAAAAGCCATATATTTTGAATCCTTATCGTCACTCAATAGCTAATCAGCAATGTGTACCACTATAAATGTGCTGAAGACAATGTATAATGTCACAGACTGAATGCTGATTATCCCTAAAAGAGCAACTTCTATTAGTAATAGGTCATCAGAGCAGTATAATGGACATAAAAATTTTTTTAGAGGTAGGTATATTTATACATTAGGCATTCTTAAAAGATTACCAATAAAATATAATATATACAAACAAACTGCAGCATGAACATGGTTTCTTGGACCATGTCTCATTTCCTCCTCCCTTCCCCCTACTTTTAGTTGTTTGTGGTGGCACATAAAGTGAATATGTAAACACTCAAACTCCTTTTGCATTTGGAAAGGCTGTTGTGTTGTTTGTTTTCTCTATTAATAAGTTACAACACTTCCACACCATCCAGTATATGCACCTGTTCTTGTTATGTCGAGTACAATGGGAAGTATTTTACTAGTGTTATAATGGCCTCACATTTTGTTTAATCTAACCTGTTTTCATTCTGCATCCACTGTATTCACCAGTGCCAGATGCAGAATGGTTCTGCCATCTCAGATCACTGATCTCTCTTCCCGCTTTCCCATCTGTGGCTGGCACTTAGGGTGACCAGATGTCCCGATGTTATAGGGACAGTCCTGATATTTGGGACTTTTTTTCTAATATAGGCTCCTATTACCCCCAACCCTCTGTCCCGATTTTTACACTTGCTGTCTGGTCACCCTATTGGCACTGTACTTCAAACATAATCTGTGCCCAAAAGAAGGACTCTTCTGTAAGTAAAGACCAAAAAAACCTATGTAGGATATTAAAGATACAGTTCCATTTGGCTGTGAACAATTCATTAAAAGCCATATGAACAAAACTCTGCACCTTACCAGACTCACAAGCCAAGTAACTCATGATTTATCCTGAGAAGCAATGAAGTGTGGAGACAAACCTATGGATCCAGATGGTTGATAAGAAAACCTATCCGTGATCTCTGGGAAAGTACCAGTTTGGTACAATTATACAATATTAACACATATAAAATGTATCAGCCATGTTTTTCCAAACAGCCAGCACAAACTGTTTCTGCCATTTGAAGAAAAAGGCTATAGATATTTTCATCAAATTTGGATTTAGTGAAATTAAATGGCCACCTATCCCCACATTCCAAGTGCTACCATAGTATGTTGGGACCATAAAGATGCTCCCATATCTTCTTCCATCCCCCTAGGTAAAAAGAACTGGATGATATGTTTAATGAAGTCCATCATCAACCTCGCTTCTTAACTGTATCTTTAAAATGGCACTTAGAAAATCTAAACTCCACACTCAGAACTGCATGTGGCTCAAGACTTTCTAAATATTAATATGCATCCCTATATTTGGTATCATTTCCCTTACTGAATACTGTGCCGTTCATTGTCCCATGTGCTAGATACATAGGAAATTGTGTTAAAGCATGTGGATCACATGGGAGACAGATCATTATATGGCATCCTTTAGTGTGAGTTTCTGCCCAGACTTACACCCCTTTGCATTGTCCAATTAATTGGGGTAGCATGGGGTGTACATCAGAGCAGAATTCAGTCCACATTGTGTCCATGAGGTCATGCTGAATTAATCTGCCTTTTTAAACTACTACTTAGAAACAGATGTGGTTTAAATGGTTTTGTAATGAGGCAGCCTGCACCTTTAAGGGATAGAGGCCTGGAGCTGGTCAGCCCTCTACAATTAGCCTTTCTTGCCACACCTGCGATGTTTTGATAAATAGAACCAGCAGAGTATGTTGGAGTTGATTTTCCCACAGGAAACTGCAGAGAAAGGCAGGATGTGAGAGGCTACAGAGACTACTGGGAGTGAACAGGCTCCACCAGGGAACAAAATTTTCAGGGAAAAGGATTCCAGGAAGGGAAGGCTTGGGAGACACCCTGCAAGAAAGAGACTGGGAATATGGATTTGATGCAGATTTTTGAGAACTTTATTTTGGGAATTATTTTGTTACGTTACTACATCAAGCCCCGGTGAGGAGTGTTTGAGAAGAATTTGCATGTAGTGTTTAAGAAGCCCATTAAAGGGGGAAACTTAAGTAGGACACCTGCACAGAGACCTCAGGCCACACAGGGGTGCTTGACAGGTGGCTTACCCTGTTACAGAGACCAAATACTCATTGCTGAGGTGACTATTTTCCAGTTTAATGGAATTTACATACATGTAATTCAGTATATACACTCTAAGCATGAACAAAAACCAGCAGGGTTTTTAAACTTCAAATTACCTCCTAGGAAACAGTGAATTTCAGCAGAAACTGTCAAAAAAAGTAAAGTAAAAATAAAAATTTCATAAGTCTTCAGTTTTCACCCTGACATATCTGCGATGACATTTTTATGGCATACCTACAACTCACACATAGGATACAGAAGTCAATCTGAATGCAGGATAAAAATCTTTAGAAATACTAATAGACTCCTACAATGCAACACCAAGAGTTATGTTTCAAATATATATTTAAAGTAAAAAAAAACATCATTATGCTATTAAATTATTAACAGCGCTAGTATAAGAATTTACATATGCTTATACTGCAGTACCATATTACACTGTATACCATAATCACAGGATAAATGCAGTTAAGTATTAAATCCTTTCCCTTTAAAGTATGCACTAGCTATCATGAATATGTTAATAATAGACATTCTGTGAACTAAACAAATTTATTCTGAGTATATGTTTAGTGTGCTACTTTTTTTAAAGGGTGAGATGGCACCCAGATCCTTAAACGGAAATCCATCAAGCACTGCGGATCTATTCACATTTCAAGTGAAGCAGCTTATTTAACAATTTCTTAGGAAATGTCTCTTGGGTTTAGCTGTAGGCAGGAAATGATGTATAATTAGCACTTTTATGTGGCATTAACAAACAATCTTGTTAGTTCATTACTTTTTAATATTTGCATCAGTCTTCTGAAAGCAGATTAAGACCAACTGTAATTTCCATATGTGAGCTTCAGTGACTATAAAGCTCAAAGAATGTTCACTTTAATCAAAACCACTATGATGTTTTCAATTATTTTTCCCCAAGATCTCTTAGCAAATTTACTTTTATGTGAGTGAAGTGCTAATCTGAAATACTTGTGCACTTTATCCTTTTCTTTCTTTCCACAGGAATGACCAGGTTCACTGGGAAATTTTACCCATATTTACAAACAGTTTGGTCCACTTCTTAAAGAAAGAAATACAAACACATTATTTTAAATGTTGAGTCTTAGTAGATTTACTGGCCTGCTGTGTATTTTGTGGGATAACGTTGGTAAAACTCAAAAGTCAGTGTATAGTCATTATAGCTCCATTGGTGTGTGAGCTGTACTGTATTTATTTATTTATTTTTGGTGCCTATATCAAACATAGAAGGAATATTCATGCTCAGAACTAGAGACATGGCTCAACTGTGAAGTTCAGAACTTGACACAGATTTTTTCATACCTCTTTAAGTGCAGGAGTGTTTGGATCCTTGGGTTTTATTCATTATAGCAGCAGACTCAGTTGCAAAGTTCTGATTCTGGTCCAGGTTTGGACTGTGAACATCTCTTACCAATAAATGTTGCGGGTATGTGAATCCAGGATTTTAGTTAAGGTCTGACTCTAACCAGAACTCATCCTAGGGTATGCCTACACTGCACAAACCTTACACCAGCATATAGAGTATGTACACTGCATGCCCCGCAGTACAGGTATAAAGAGCAGTTTTGACAGTGACGCATTTGCTTAGGTGAGTCAGGTAAAGACATCCCTGTATCCTGTGGGCATGTGCTCTACATCAGTGCTATCTTATGTGGGGGACTGGCAATTTTTTTTCCAATGTGCGCGGAGACCAGCAGCCGCCGGTCCGCAGACCACCACTTTGAGTAGCACTGCTCTACATCACTTTCTACATGCCCAAGCAATGCCTCCTCTGTCTACACTGCTATTTTTAGCTGCATAGTGTCCCGCTGCTCGCCACTGCTGCAGCGAGATGCTGAGCATTTCATTGCTACAGTGAAAGACTCCTATATTGGGAAAAGGCTCTGGCAAAGAGGAGGCAGCCAGGAAAGGTGCCAGCAGCTACCTGCCACATCCTTCCACCAGAGCCTTTCACTGATGTGTGTTGCTACACACTGCAGTGTGGATGCAGCCTGCTTTTCACTGCAGCACATAGCTCCCCATATCCTCCATGCTGCCAGTGGCATGCAGCGTAGATGATGAGACAAGGCAGAAACAACATAAGCACAACAGGCACTATTGTACTTGGATTAATCAGATGTGCATGACAGCTCACACTGGAGAGTGCCACAAGGGAAAAAGAATTTTGAAAGCAAGCGGGAATGGCACAGTGCCTTCTCCATGTTAAATGATGGAGCTGCCTTCTCAACTATTGGTTCATTACATGTGGAGATTGGCAGTTCAGAGTTTGAGTACGCAGAGTTTCAAAAAGGATTAAACATTTTGGAGAACATCATTTTTGTATGCTTTCAATAGCTCATTAACCTGGGCCATATCTTCACATTATAGAAGATAGTTTTTGTGGAAACAACACGCTGATAGCACTGTGCACAAAAAAGAACTTCAACTCACTCCCGGGTTTCCTTTAAGCACAAGGATTTAATGTGGGTCAAGGACTAAGGTTCATACAATTTTATTAATTAAAGACAATCAGTCTCTGTAAGGTATTTCCTTTTTGCAGCCAATATATCTGCAGCTCTCATTAGCCTCCTCATTTTTCTGGCACTCTAGAGTTTTCTTTGTGCTGTCCAGATTAGAAAGCTCACTACTGAAACTCTCCTTCATGTCTGATCGCAGCAGAATGTTAATTTGAAGGGATGCCACTATTAGGGGTGTTACCACGGGTCTGTTCAGGTTTTCATTGAATAGGAATTAGTAACTCAATTACATCATCCTAAGCAAAAAAAGCATAATAGGCTAACTAGGGAGCACCCACCTCACTCATTTTTAAGCAGAATTTTCCGTCTCCATAAATCTATATTACATAAGTGCTGCAACGTAAAGGCATAATAAAGTATGTCACAACTATAGTGTTGGCTTGCAGTTTTGCGTGGCCTTTCTTGAAGTTCCTTATGTTGTGGGTTTTAGTCAGATCCTTAATGGTACTAGAACATTTTTATTGTGGTTTAATTTTAATGGCATATTAAACATTTACTACAGGCCAGTTTTGAGCGTCAGGTAAAGATCTGCTGCACAGTGTAAGATCACCAAATTATAGATCTATTTATTCTGAAGAAAGCCACATACACTCAGGATGAATCAGCAAATTTTCAACTTGAAGATCATTTGTGAAATTTCTTGAGCTAAGCTATGAAAATATCTCACATTTCAGCTTCAGCACAATATTAGCCAGATTGGCAAAATAGCTCAGCATGTTGGGCACTGAACATTTTTGAAAATCTGGCCATCTGTGTCACAATGGGTACCCCTGGTTATTGAGCACTTTTGAAAATCTGGCCTTTGTTCTATTATATATAGGTTCTTATATAGCACTATTTAGCGTAGTATATGAGCACCTATTTATTTAGATGCCTGAATGGAAGCTGAGCTCTTTTGGCCCTAATTGTGGATAGCGAGCTTTTGAAAATCTAGCATTGAACTCTTTCAGAAATCTGGGCAGTGAACTTACTGAGTTCATTTATATTTACAAATGAAAAGTCTACTGTAACTGAAAAGAGCACGCACATTTTTCAGTGCCTACTGGATATTATGAGAACAAAAGATAAAAAGTCACACCTTAAAAAAAAAACCTAAACCCAACAAAGAACACACTGTACAGTGTTTCACCTTAGAGACATTAGAAATGGATTTATTTTACAGTTCACATGTGGTACATGTAAAACCTATTTCATACAGTAACTTGTTCTTCCCTAATAATGCCATATTATATGAGCTGGTTTTATAATCGGACACAGATTCTGAGTGTGTTAGCCTGCTTGCCACATTGGCTGGTAGGTAAGTGGATGAAAAAAACGGAGGGACCCTCTACTACTCTTATCTACCTGGGGATTGAATTACATATGTGGGCTGGTATATCTAGACTCCCCCAGGATAAGCTGGGAGACCTTCCCGGATTGATTATCAAGGCTAGAGTGGCCAGGAAGGTTAGACTGCTGGCGCTGCAATCTCTTATTGGGCATCTTATCTTTGCATGACAAATGGTGGCTGCAGGGCGTGCATTTTGCACCCGACTGTCAACTGCCACCACAGGAATATCAAAACCCAGACATTTAATATAAGTTAATAAAGAGACGAAGGCGGATTTGGCAATATGGCAACAGTTTCTGAATCACTTTAATGGAGTGTCTTTTTGGAGGGCGGAATGGATGATAGAAGCAGATTTAAAGGTTAATTCAGATGCATCAGGAGGAATAGGTTTTGGGGTATGTTACCAAGGCAGGTGATGCACCCGAAATGGCCCTCTGGTTGGATACAAAAAGGGATAGTAAGGGATATAACATCCTGGAATTTCCCATTTCAGTGGCAGTGACTATCTGGGGAATGGATTTTGTAAACAACAGAGTGTGTTTCTGGACAACATGGTGGTGGTACTTATCAATTGCCAGTCCTCCACCTTACCCAGGGTTCTGAGGTTGCTAAAAGCAGCATCTCAAAAACAGATCAGCCAGTGGAGAGGAGGGTTCCTCTTTATTCATATGGATGGAAGGCCCCTCACAACATACCAATTTGTTATGGATTTCAGAAAGGGGCTTACGAAGTTGGGGCTACCAGTGTACAAATTCGGTTCCCATGCATTCCAGATTAGGGCTGTGGCATGGCCCACCTAGGGCTAGAGGCCAGAGTGATTCAGGCAATTGGAACAATGGCATTCAAATACACATAGGATGGTTCTGAGACCCCAGGCTGAGAATTGGAGCCTGTGTTTCCAATTTCAGAATAATGTAAACAGGCCAAGTGAGCAGTGGTGGGCGTCAGTGGACACAGTATTGTACACTGGGTGCATAAGCAGGTTTCTGGATTAACTGGAAGGCTGATGCAGTGAGGCAATCCTGAGCTGGCATGGAAGGAAAGACATGCTATTGGACCGGCTGATGTATCTTATACACACTTTAGTCGGTGACCTGGGAGTTGGATCCAGATGTGATTATTTTTCAACGCAGTGAAAATTGCTTGGGAAAGTGTAAGGGGGTTGACTTGATGAGCAGAGCTAAGATGGATTTGGGGCAGATCCAGGATTTTTCTGAGGGTGACCATTATTTAGTCTGACGTGTTGTAATGCAGTGTGCGGCAACGAGCTGTGAAGCTTTTGTGGGTTGATGAGATGACCAGGAAGTATGTGACCGGGGGTGGGAATGAGGGTGAGGTGTGGCTAAGGGCTTTGGTAATTCCTCATCCAGATGTATCTTACTGGGTTCCCAAGTTATTCAGGGAGGATGGGGTACACCTATGTACTAGGCAGCGAATATATTTTTGTCCAATACTAAGAAAAGATCAGTAAATATCTGGAAACCCAGCCACAGTTGGGGGAAGTAGACAAGCTAAATTGCTGCCTCCTCCTTGTGAGAAACGTCCAGTGTGCATACTCACGATGGAGGGGATACAGATAAAATGGTTTGGGAAAGGATTTAAATGAAAGCATCCCTAAAAGGAGCTGAAGAATGGGGGTTCAGGGCTCTTACATCTGGTACAGCAGGAAGCCAGTTCCTCTCCTTTTATAGTTCCCAGGAACAGCATAGCTGGGACCATGTTCGGGATTATGTGGAAATGATTAAGGAAACGATGATGCTCTGCACTGTATAATTTATTGCTGGGTACTCTCAGCTATTTTAAGTGAATAAAGTTGCTGCCTAATTAAGCCACAACAATTGCCTCCTGTTTTTCTTTTGGCATGGCCGGACAATGTCACAACCTTTGAAAAAACCCAAACCCAACAAAGCCCAGACTGCAGAGTGTGTCACCTTAGAGACATTACAGACTGATTTATCTTCCAGTTACAATGCAGTTCATTTAAAATGTATTTCACACAGTATCTTGTTCTTCCCTAATACTGCCAGATGAGCTGATTTTATAATCAGACACATTGTCAGTGTGTCACACTCTGCAGTTCAAAAAGTCAGATGCACTGTAAACAGGCTCATAGTGAGACGGGCACTTTAGAACAGAGAGGCTACACGCAGAGTTAGGATGTAGAGGATAGATGAACTCAGTTTATATTATACAGAATAATACATGAGCCAATAGTTGTTATAAGGGCAAATTTCCTTTGAGGAAGGGATGTCATAAGCATGGCATCAGAGTGCCCCTCCACAAACTCTAGCAGTCTGATCACTTCTTTGTGGATTACCCTTTTTAGAAGGTGTGGGATGTATTAGTCTAAACATTCTAGAGCAAATGCATATTTTTAACTTGTTTTCATTTGATTTTGTGCTTTGTAGTTCAGCTTCCCCCAGTCTTTTAATTACCTCATAAAATGGCAAGAGGTGGTTCTGCATGTGTTGTAGACAAATATAAAAGGGTAAAAATTAATGCAACCCACCCACATAACCAAGTATCTACAAATGGTGTTGTCGGTCGTTTTTGGTACTAGCAGCAGGAATCTGAGTTAACGTGGAATATCGTTTTACTGGTCTGCAGTAGTCACTTTGGCTTACCTGTGGTTCTCCTCCAGATACAAAGGATCAACTGTTTCTTCTTCATAACATATCTGATTGAAGACAGCTAGGGTCCTAGTTTTAGATCTTATGTTTTCATCAAGCATTTATTTGATTGACAAATTTGAATATGTCAATGGAAAACCTTTTTCTAAAGCAGACACATTGGAAGTAGCCCAAATGCTTGCTATCATGAGGCTAGTGCAAATAACATCAGCAGTCCATAATTTCAATGATTGCATTGTTGTCAGGAATATGTTTGTTGAAGAGACCTTTATTTTTCTTTTTTTTTTCTTATTATTTTTAGCAAAGGTCTAGACTATAGTAATAACTGTAATATAATTACACCAACATACATTTACATATCATTTGCACTTAGATGAGCTTCAGACATTTTTCTTAACGTCTTTGCCTCTGGGACCAAACTGTGAGATCTAGAAGACGCCGCTTTTGGAATGTAAAAGAACATCTCTAAATTGCTATTGTTAAAATTCAATTTGCTTCCTTCAACAATTCCTTCACTGAATAGGGGTTTGGGATGCAACAGCTTACCTAGACCTACATGCTAACTAATCCTTATATAGGTGCACACTGGGGACAGAGAGGGAGTGCTTCATAATTATTCTTTCAGGGATTCACAGTATCTTAAAGAGGGCAGGGTGGCAAAGCCATTGCTCCATCACACACCCTTCCACACACATTTGCCATTAAGGGTGGGGGAGTGCTGGGAGGGAATTCATGAAAGCACTGAGAAACATCAGCCACCACATATGAACTGGATCTGTACCAGTCTTGGTCACTTAAAGCCTAGTGGGGAGGGTTTGAACCATGCTGACAAAGACTCAGCACTTGATTTAATGTGAGGTTGATCATTAAGTGTATGTCTACACTGCAACTGAAAACCCACATCTGGTCCATGCCAGCTAACTTAGGCTTGCAGAGCTCTACTGAAGTGGCTGTTTAATTCCGGTGTAGATATTTGGGCTCAGGCTGCAACCCTAGCTCTGGGACCCACCCACCTTGCAGGGTCCTAGAGCCCAGGCCCCAGGCGAGCCTGAATGTCTATACTGCAAGTAAATAGCCGCTTAGCCTGAGCCCCGCAAGCCCAAGTCAGCTGACACGGGCCAGACTCAGGGTTTTAATTGCAATGTAGACATACCCAAAGACACCTGGAGTCAGATCAGAATTCTAGGGAGGTCAACCTACTAGCAACCTTAAAACATGAATCATTCAGTCCTGTGTTGAAGAAACATTATTTGCTGTTGGCAATCTTGTCAGCTAACAATCTAGTTCTAAACCTAGCCTTTTAGGGGAAGTTAAGTGAAAAGGTGGTGTTGGCTAACCACAGCAATGCTTTGTGTTTGGCCCCACAACATCCTCAGTTCCCAGGGAATGGCATGGAGACACCATCTTATGGCATTTAGGAATAAGTCATCCATCCATGCCAGCGCTTCTAGATCTATCACCATTTTTGATTCTATTGGTCACTCTTGGATAGATCCCAGAAGATTGTGGTGGGCAGCATTTCCTCTCATCAAGAACTCTCACAAAGGGCTTACTCCTGTGAATCTCTCATTTAGGACCTGATCCTCCAAGGTGCAAAGTGCCTCCTGAGAGGGACTGAGCATCCCAAACTCCTACTGCAGGAGCAAGGACTCTTCTGATTTTGGTTGTTTGGTTGGGATTTTTATAGTGACCTGAAAGGTACATAATGGCATAAACCAGGGATCGGCCACCTTTGCACGTGGCCCATCAGTGAAATCTACTGACAGGTGGGGATGGTTTGTTTACTTGTAGTGTCCGCAGGTTTGGCCGATCAAAGCTCCCACTGGATGTGGTTCACCGTTCCAGGCCAATGGGGGCTGTGGGAAGCGGCGGCCAGCACATCCCTCAGTCTGCACCACTTCCCGCAGCCTCCATTGGCCTGGAACAGCGAACCGCGGCCAGTGGGAGCTGCGCTCAGCTGAACATGCGGACGCTGCAGGTAAACAAATGATCCTGGCCTGCCAGCGGCTTTCCCTGACTGGTCACATGCCAAAGGTTGCTGGCATAAACTCTCTGGTGAAACATTAATCCCCTCCATGTGCAAAGCTTACTAATTATACACATGACTTTCTTATTTGTACTACATCTGCTTCCATTTCAAAGCACCTTTCCTGTTTGTACTTAGCCTTTTTTCAGTTCTGCTAGGGAATTCAAATAGTTTCTGTTTCAGCAACCACTAAAACAATTATTTGTATCACCTTTATTTCTGATTGATAACCGAGTTGCATATATTTACAGAAATATACCGCAAGTTTAAATACAAAAATTGATGTTTAAATCTGTTCTTCACATTGGACTGAGGTTATTGGTGATTAATTTAGTCCTGGAATGTATATGCATCGAAATTATTGCATACTGCATTTTGTTTTCTCAATGATCTCTAATTAACTGATATAAAATATACATTAAATTGTGATTTGAGACACTCAATTGAAACTGTTACCAACGCTGTATACCAGAGATTTTTAAATATGTCTTAAAATATTTTTCCTTTCAAAAATCTGCAGTACCATGCCTAAAAAGCTTCATTAGCATACTTATTCAAATGAGTCAGAATTATGTTCAAAGAACCAAACTCCAGATGTTTGGTTTTGAAGGATAAAATGTCTATGAAGTTCACGCTGCAAATCCAACAGGATCAGAGAACTAACAGATTCAGAGGCTAGTTAAAGATACTTCAGTGTGGGGGTGGTAGGGAATGGGTCAGTGTAGACATAAATCAGAGGGATAGCATCAAAGAATTGAAAGCATACTGTAAGTGAAGATTAGAGAATAGAGAGAAACAGGTTGTCAGGAAGGACAAATAATGTTTTTTTCTCTACACAGACTACTGCTTCAATAGCAGCAGTTCTTGTTGCAGTCAGACCAAAAAGTATATGCATAGGGAAAAATTGAGCAAGAATTTAGAAAATAGGAGGGAACAATGCAAGATTCCCCTTATTTCGGGATGTTTCTATGTTGTTTATTTCAGCAAAGAGCAACCTCCTATGTTTTATGAAAATTCAAGCTGGAGATGACAGCCAATGCATAAAAAAGCAAGAGACAGTGTCAACTGAACATAAAAGGAGCAGCTATTAAAAAACAGATAAGGATGATGGTGGTGTTAGACTACAAGATTTAATGGACATGATAAATATAAGGAGATGAAGGCTGATTCATTCCATCAGGAAGCTATCAAGGGAGAATGGTTCAGGACCATTAATAGTGATCACATACAGTAACAGCACTGAAAGACATTACTAAATATTAAAAGATTATAGGGACAATAGGAACACAGTGCACCTACTTGATTTAGGCTTATAATTCTGAAAAACACCTAACTGTGAAGGAGTAGGTAGCTATAGATTATCCTGCAAAGCAAGTGAAGAGACAAAGAAGAACAGAGAAAGAAGGGAAATTCCAATGACATAACAGTCTGGTTAATATTTTAGTAGAATGATTTCCGTAAAAAATCTTTATTTTATTGAATTTACAAATACCGAAAACAGCAGCTATATTTTAAAAAATCCATTTCTTATTTACACCACAAATACTTATTTAAAATGAGTTGTCTTAAATGTATAACAGTGGGGAACTGAATGAATGCAGTGGGAATCAGAGAGGGGCCCAATAAATTCTATATGGGGTCTGATTTTCCTTGCATTCTGGAGAATCAGGAGTAACTTCTCTGAATTCAGTGAAGTTGCACTGGTGAAAAGCTAGTGTGAGTGGGAAAATAATCAGACCCCTGTTTCGTGTTGCTTAACTGCTCTTTCTTTGCATGTTAAGAATAGAATACTCCTGGTACATGTACCAGATTCTTTTGTCCTGTTTGAAAATGTTGTATTATCCAGTTGGGCTGATGTGATTAATTAACCCATCAGCTGGCTCAGCTGTCTGATGAAGAATAGTAGTTGCAAGCCACAGAATCTCAAGGATAACTTGAACTTCTCAAGGATCTTGTTCTGAAATTTCTCTGACAGACAAGTAGCCTACTTGAATTTCAATGAGTTGAAAATCAAGTGTTTTTAGACTTCTTTAATTTTTATAAGTAGAATTTTCATTCTGACAACCTTCTTATAATTAAATTACACATTGTTCTACAAAGCATCTGCCCTTATTCTCAGTGTTACTAAATGCAATTACTCCTTCCAAATCTATTACATGTACTTAGAAATCATATTACAGAAAAAATATTTTATGTCTGCTAATTTTCTGACCAATGATTCCCTTTTGTTTCCTTTAACTAAAAACAACACTGCAGGGATATTTCGTGAAAGGAAATTCCAGCAATATCCCAAGTTGAGCACACGATATAAAGCAGGGGTGGCCAACTTGCGGCTCCTTGTATAGGCACTGACTCCGGGGCTGGAGCTACAGGCGCCAACTTGCCAATGTGCCGGGGGGGCGCTCACTGCTCAACCCCTGGCTCTGCCACAGGCCCTGCCCCCACTCCACCCTCTCCTCTGAGCCTGCCGTGCCCTCGCTCCTCCCCCTCCCCCAGAGCCTTCTGCACACCATGAAACAGCTGATTGGGAGGTGCGGGGAGGGAGGGGGAGGCACTGACTGGCGGGGGTCGGGGGGAGTTGATGGGGGGCTGCTGACGTATTACTTGACTCTTTGGCAATGTACATTGGTAAATTCTGACTCCTTCTCAGGCTCAGGTTGGCCACCCCTGATATAAAGCATCAAAATACCCTTATTCAACTGCTTGACAAAGAATATTAAACATCCCATATTAAATATCACTTAATATTATGCATCAGTGTAACAATTCCAATGTTACAATTGTGCTTTCTTTCAAATAAGGAAGTTACTCCTCAGGTGTATCTCAGCAGTTAGTAATAAAGACTCTCATTTTCAAAGATGCCATGTCCAGAGCTCTCAACTGTACCACATTGTGCATACATCTTGCGCTGCCACTCAATAGCAGCCCCACTATTCTGCAGTCAGGTCCAGTGTTCCTGAGGGCCAAGGATTGAGTGCTGGCAGGCTGATGGAAAAAGGAGGACATGTTTTTTCTGTGTGTCGGCGCCGCCTGCCCCTCTTCCCCACTCTACAGAACACATAGCAGCCATATGATCAGGAGGGGAGCAAACAGCACAGCTGGCCCTGAGGTGCAGGGCTCTTTCTATTCCCTCCTCCCCATGCCCTCACCTCTTTCTGTCAGCTCAACAGCTCTCCTCATCCCTTGCCTGAAAATGACTTCTTGCAACTCCTGGGTAGCTCAGGATAAAGCAAAGGTCTGAGACTCAGGATTTCCAGGTTCTGATCCAGGCTCTGCCACGAACTAGCTATGAGACCTTGAACTAATCACTCAACTTCAAATTCTCACAAGTGTTCCATTAATTCTGGATGCTGCATGATTTTGAGGATCCCAACCTGAGACACAAATTAGATACCGAAAACTATTTCACACTTCTTAATGTTTTAACCTTAGTCCCTCCTGTGCTGAAACGTCCTTATCTGTGAAATGGGGATATTAACACTAAAAATACGTAGCCACTTCACAGCTCAGGTGGTGCCAAATTGGTTCCCTTAGTTACATATACATAACTCCCACTGAAATCAATAGGAATTGCACTCCAAGAATCAATGCCAGAAGTTAATATTTGTTAAGTCTTTAGAGATCCTGGGATTCTGTAAGTGAAAATTATTATTAATTACCAAGGTTATGCTCATTAAAGGCTATAAAGTTTTTTTGTTCGGTTTGGGGGTTTTTTGTTCAGAAGCGGCAGCCACCGTTTGTTAAAGTTGTGGTTTTGGTACAGTCAGACATTGGCATGCCTGCAAAGACCCTTGAAGGCAAGCATGATATAGGATCAACCAGGCCAGATTTGAGTGGCACCAGGTCACAGTGCCGCTCAGATGTGCAGCAACTATGAAAAAACTGTGGAATATGTTAAAAGTTGCGGTTTCCACAACAAAATCATGTCCTGTGATTTTCTTACAACCTTACACATTGATGAACATGGCCCTCAAGTCATTCTGCATCATACGATGCTGATATATTGAACTCCACAGTTTGCAAGTTATGGTATGTGGGGTAACAAATGGTGAAAATTAAACAAACATATTTTACTCATAAGAAAGCAGCTTCTTAACAGTCCACTCCAGTTTCTCATACAGTTGTTCCCCAAGGAAAGTTTTTCATCAGCAGTTACTGTTCATTTTAGATACACGGAGCCTGATTCTCCTCTCACGTTACTGTAAATGAGGAGTTACTCCATTGAAGTCAATGGTGTAAAATTGACATATGAGGCTGGGAACCTATATCACAGTTAGAATCACTTATAAAAACAAAATAAAATGTAACATTAAAAATAATTAGTTTTATCCATTTTTTACCCCCACTTGATATTATTTTAATTTTATTTCCTGAGTTTAAATCTGCATATCCAAAAAGCAACAAATAATCCACTATTATGTACTTGGTAATTATACAGAGTATATTGTATTAGCAATAATTCTCTACTTGATGAAAAATAAAACCAACCAAAAAATAAAATGATAGCAATTGCTATTTAGCTCTAAGCCATGATGTTTTTATGCAAGTGAGGGGAAAAACTTGTCAGTTCTGACATCAAAGATATCTAGTTCTGCTTCAAGTAACTCTGCAGAGTAGAGAATGGCCAGTGCTCTAAGACCACAATCCTGGTTAAACACACATAAATGCTTAACCTTAAGTGCTTCAGTAAGACTACTCATGTGGGATTATTCACAAGCTCAAAGTTCAGCACATGCATTTATGTTTTTAGGATCTGGGCCCTAAGTTGTAAATTACTTTTAAAGATGCAAACCCTCCTTCTTCTGGCTTGGGCAGAATGATTTAAGCAAGTATGTACAGCAGCTGGAAACACGTAGGACCAACCCTACTGTGAAGGAATCACTGGATGGCATTAGATTGAGATTGCTTGATATATGCCTCCACCCCCTTTTAGCCCCTTTTCTCTCCTGTTGTAAGTGACATCAGAATCAAGCCCACTCTCCTAGTACAACAGAAATGTGATTATTTTAATGTTTATGGTATAATTAGGGTGGAATATGATGAATAATTATTGTTTTGACAAATGAAAACGTCATCTCTTTTGCATTCCCCCCAGCTCCCCCTGTTAGTCCCCAAAGTATTAGATTCCTGCTGTTAAATTTTCAAGAGTCTCCATTTTTCTATGTACAAGAAAATACCATTTACTACTGTCAAAGCCTCTGAAATTTCTCCCAGAATGTTGCCTTTGTTAAACGATTCATGCACTGACTCCGCAGCTTTTCCAACATTTCTTCCCACCAGTTCATTCTGGTTTCTAGTTAGGAATTCTAGGAACAGACTGTATATAACCATTTGAGTTTAGTTACAGCCACAAGAGGATATTTAAAGTTATTCTTAAATCTCCTAATGGTGCCGCTGACATATACCATGTGTCCAGCCCTTTGAAGGAGCCTCTTGAATAGTGAAATTGCAGCTCCTGAATAGAGCCATGTAAAAGGTAGCTTCATCATTGGATTAACCAGGAGGGGAAAATATTTATTTTCACTGGATTTGCAAAAGGTGAATTTGTAGTTTTGTGTCCAGCTTTTTGCTTCGCACTGTAATGCAAAAAATAAAAGTAGAGATGGACCCAAACAAATCTCCTGGACCTGAACATCCTTCATCTGCTGAGGGACTTGGAATTCAAAACCACACCCAAATTTCATGAACAGATTATCTCTGTAACATTCATGATCCAAGCACCACCTAAACCATGGGTAGGCGGGGGGAGAATAGGTAAGAAATCTGTACCTTCATCCAAATTTTGCTTATCAGACTCTTCTCTAAACAGTTATTAACATATGAGAATGACCTTACATCTTTGCAAATCCATCTCCACCATAGAATCATAGAATATCAGGGTTGGAAGGGACCTCAGGAGGTCATCTAGTCCAACCACCTGCTCAAAGCAGGACCGATCTCCAACTAAATCATCCCAGCCAGGGCTTTGTCAAGACTGACCTTGAAAAGCTCTAAGGAAGGAGATTCCATCACTTCCCTAGGTAACCCATTCCAGTGCTTCACCACCCTCCTAGTGAAAAAGTTTTTCCTAACATCCAACCTAAACCTCCCCCACCGCAACTTGAGACCATTACTCCTTGTTCTGTCATCTGCTACCACTGACAACAGTCTAGATCCATCCTCTTTGGAACCCCCTTTCAGGTAGTTGAAAGCAGCTATCAAATCCCCCCTCATTCTTCTCTTCCGCAGACTAAACAATCCCAGTTCCCTCAGCCTCTCCTCATAACTCATGTGCTCCAGCACCCTAATCATTTTTTTGCCCTCCGCTGGACTCTTTCCAATTTTTCCACATCCTTCTTGTAGTGTGAGATCCGAAACTGGACACAGTACTCCAGATGAGGCCTCACCAATGTTGAATAGAGGGGAATGATCGTGTCCCTCGATCTGCTGGCAATGCCCCTACTTATACACCCCAAAATGCCGTTAGCCTTCTTGGCAACAAGGGCACACTGTTAACTCATATCCAGCTTCTCATTCACTGTAACCTGTAGGTCTTTTCTGCAGAACTGCTTCCTAGCCATTCGGTCCCTAGTCTGTAGCAGTGCATGGGATTCTTCCGTCCTAAATGCAGGACTCTGCACTTGTCCTTGTTGAACCTCATCAGATTTCTTTTGGCCCAATCCTCCAATTTGTCTAGGTCCTTCTGTATCCTATCCCTACCCTCCAGCGTATCTACCACTCCTCCCAGTTTAGTGTCATCTGCAAACTTGCTGAGGGTGCAGTCCACGCCATCCTCCAGATCATTAATGAAGATATTGAACAAAACCAGCCCCAGGACCGACCCTTGGGGCACTCCACTTGATACCGGCTGCCAACTAGAAATGGAGCCATTGATCACTGCACTTTGAGCCCAATGATCTAGCCAGCTTTCTATCCACCTTATAGTCCATTCATCCAGTCCTACTTCTTTAACTCACTGGCAAGAATACTGTGGGAGACCATGTCAAAAGCTTTGCTAAAGTCAAGGAATAACACGTCCACTGCTTTCCCCTCATCCACAGAGCCAGTTATGTTGTCATAGAAGGCAATTAGGTTAGTCAGGCATGACTTGCCTTTGGTGAATCCATGCTGACTGTTCCTGATCACTTTCCTCTCCTCTAAGTGCTTCAGAATTGATTCCTTGAGGACCTGCTCCATGATTTTTCCAGGGACTGAGGTGAGGCTGACTGGCCTGTAGTTCCCCGGATCCTCCTTTTTCCCTTTTTAAAAGATGGGCACTACATTAGCCTTTTCCCAGTCTTCTGGGACCTCTCCCGATTGCCATGAGTTTTCAGTGATAATGGCCAATGGCTCTGCAATCACATCCGCCAACTCCTTTAGCACTCTCGGATGCAACGCATCCGGCCCCGTGGACTTGTGCACATCCAGCTTTTCTAAATAGTTCCGAACCACTTCTTTCTCCACAGAGGGTTGGTCACCTCCTCCCCATGCTGTGCTGCCCAGTACAGCAGTCTGGGAGCTGACCTTGGTCGTGAAGACAGAGGCAAAAAAAGCATTGAGTACATTTGTTTTTTCCATATCCTCTGTCACTAGGTTGCCTCCTTCATTCAGTAAGGGGCCCACACTTTCCTTGACTTTGTTCTTGTTGCTAACAAACCTGAAGAAACCCTTCTTGTTACTCTTAACATCTCTTGCTAGCTGCAACTCCAAGTGTGATTTGGCCTTCCTGATTTTACTAATGCATGCCTGAGCAATATTTTTATACTCCTCCCTGGTCATCTGTCCAATCTTCCACTTCTTGTAAGCTTCTTTTTTGTGTTTAAGATCAGCAAGGATTTCACTGTTAAGCCGAGCTTGTTGCCTGCCATATTTACTATTCTTTCTACACATTGGGATGGTTTGTTCCTGCAACCTCAATAAGGATTCTTTAAAATACAGCCAGCTCTGCTGGACTCCTTTCCCCCTCATGTTATTCTCCCAGAGGATCCTGCCCATCAGTTCCCGGAAGGAGTCAAAGTCTGCTTTTCTGAAGTCCAGGGTCCGTATTCTGCTGCTCTCCTTTCTTCTGATCTCCTGTCAGGATGCTTACCTTGACCCTCTCATGGTCACTGCCTCCCAGGTTGCCATCCACTTTTGCTTCCCCTACTAATTCTTCTCAGTTTGTGAGCAGCACTCCATAACATCCATCTGCATGAATATAACATCCATCAGCATGAATAGTTATATTTGCTGATAGAAACAGATCCATGAGAAATGAAAACCAGGTATAGTTACAAAAATCTAAAGAATGATTGCAAATATGCAAATTCCACCAAAATCCTATGTTTGTTGAACCATTTCAACTAAACTAAGAACCAAACTGAATCCTTTGCTTGAAATTCAAGCAAAGCAGCAAAACAAAACAAAACTTTCCTGAGGTTCAAATATTTAGATAACCCCGCAGTATTTATTTATTTCTGTATTTGTATATGATCAGAGGAGGAAGTGAAGAAATACATAAGGAGGCAGCAGTGTCTAATGATTAGAGCCGCAGACTGGGAGACAAACAATATGGGTTCTTTTCCTGGCTATGCTGTTGATTTGGGCAAGTTAATCTGTTAAATGGGGCAAATTATACTGATCCACCTAGGTAAGAGCAATCTGTCATTACTATAGAACAAGAAAGATTGTTTATGTGATATATCCACTATGAATATAAGCAGGAAATAGTAATACCAGAAACATGTGATTTCCAATGGATCCCAATCCTGACTTTCTCTGGACAATCCACAATAGCAAACTCTCTGCTTTCTCTTTAAGTGTTTGCAATATCAAGTTCCAGTTCAGCAAACTAAAGTGGTTTGAATAGCACCACACTCCTGAAAGTTCATCCTGATCAAACCCCAGTTCTGCCAGGAGCTCTGCATAGGTGCAGAGGTCTTCTTGCATGAAACTATTTGCAAGTTAAGGATGATTCACACAGCACTAGACCTTTTGTGAATTTCAAAAAGTTACAAAATATGCTCAAAATATCCCAGGAATTAACGTGAAATTACAAAAATACTAGGAGAGAACAAGAAGTTGGCAGTCCTGTTCTGATCAGCATACTGCTGCTCAGGAAACAGCATTTAAACATACATTTGGTCACTGACATAATATAGCAATAGAAGGATCATGGCTTAAAGTTCCTTGCAAACAATAAGTTGGATTCTCCATAGGTCAGATCTCTGTGCAGATCTCTACCCTACACACCACAGTCGCTCCACTTCTTCAAGCACAGCAGACAGCTCTCTGGTCCAGGAGTCTGTACAGAGGGAGATGGTGAAGACTATGAGAAGAGTTGGATAGGACTGAAGGTTGCTATGGATTGTCTGCCATCTTTCCCTATGGAGATTCTTCAGAAAAGATAAAAGGCAGTGACCTTTTCCATAACTGGTGTTCTTCGAGATGTGTTGCTCATGCCTATTCCACAATAAGTATGCGTGCTCGCCACGTGCACTGGTGCCGGAAGTTTTTCACCTAGCAGTACCCATGCGGGGGAGCGCCCCCCATAACCCCTAGAGTGGTGCCTGCCTGGCACGGTATAAGGGGAGCTGCGCGCTCTGCCCACCCTCAGTTCCTTCTTGCCAGACAACTCCGACAGAGGAGGAGGGTGGGATGTAGAATAGACATGAGCAACAGATCTCGAAGAACACCAGTTAAGGAAAAGATAACTGTCTTTTCTTCTTCGAGTGATTGCTCATGTGTATTCCACAATAGGTGATTCCAAGCTATATCTGTTGGAGGTAGGGAGGAGTTCACAAGTTCCCAGGATGGAGGACAGCCCTGCCGAACCCGGTATCATCCCTGGTTTGGGAGACGATCACACAGTGCGAGGTGAACGTGTGAACCGAAGACCACGTGGCGGCCCTACAGATGTCCTGAATGGGGACGTGGGCCACAAAGGCAGCTGACGAGGCCTGCACCCGAGTCGAGTGTTGTCATAAATATAAAGGGAAGGGTAAACCCCTTTAAAATCCCTCCTGGCCAGAGGAAAACTCCTCTCACCTGTAAAGGGTTAAGAAGCTAAAGGTAACCTCGCTGGCACCTGACCAAAATGACCAATGAGGAGACAAGATATTTTCAAAAGCTGGGAGGAGGGAGAGAAACAAAGGGTCTCTGTCTGTCTATATGCTGTTTTTGCCGGGGATAGACCAGGAATGGAGTCTTAGAACTTTTAGTAAGTAATCTAGCTAGGTATGTGTTAGATTATGATTTCTTTAAATGGCTGAGAAAAGAATTGTGCGGAATAGAATAACTATTTCTGTCTGTGTATCTTTTTTGTAACTTAAGGTTATGCCTAGAGGGATTCTCTATGTTTTGAATCTAATTACCCTGTAAGGTATCTACCATCCTGATTTTACAGAGGGGATTTCTTTACTTCTATTTACTTCTATTTCTATTAAAAGTCTTCTTGTAAGAAAACTGAATGCTTTTTCATTGTTCTCAGATCCAAGGGTTTGGGTCTGTGGTCACCTATGCAAATTGGTGAGGCTTTTTTCCAACATTTCCCAGGAAAGGGGGGGGTGCAAGTGTTGGGAGGATTGTTCATTGTTCTTAAGATCCAAGGGTCTGGGTCTGTAGTCACCTAGGCAAATTGGTGAGGCTTTTTACCAAACCTTGTCCAGGAAGTGGGGTACAAGGTTTTGGGAAGTATTTTGGGGGGAAAGACGTTTCCAAACAGCTCTTCCCCAGTAACCAGTATTTGTTTGGTGGTGGTAGCGGCCAATCCAAGGACAAAGGGTGGAATATTTTGTACCATGGGGAAGTTTTTGACCTAAGCTGGTAAAGATAAGCTTAGGAGGTTTTCATGCAGGTCCCCACATCTGTACCCTAGCGTTCAGAGTGGGGAAGGAACCTTGACCAGTGTGCCCTCACAATGGGCAGTGTGGGGACACCCGCCAGTTCATAACAAATACGGATGCACAAAGTGATCCGACTGGAAAGCCGCTGAGTGGAAATCAGCTGGCCCCTCGCACACTCGGCCGAGGCAACGAACAGTTGCAAGGACTTTCTGAATGGCTTGGCCTGCTTGAGGTAGAAAGCCAGAGCCCGTTGCACATCGAGCGTGTGGAGACGGTGCTCCTTATTGGACACGTGGGGCTTGGGACAGAAGACCGGTAGAAAAATGTCCTGACCCATGTGGTAAGCGGAGACCGCCTTCAGGAGGAACGTGGGGTGTGGGCAGAGCTGGACTTTATCTTTATGAAAAACTGTGTACGGCGGTTCAGAGGTCAGGGCCCTGAGCTCCAAGACTCACTTGGCCGATGTGATTGCAACCAGGAAGGCCACCTTCCACGAGAGGTGAGACCAGGAGCACGTGGCCAGTGGTTCAAAAGGGGGCCCTGTGAAATGAGCCAACACCAAGTTCAGGTCCCACTGAGGGACCGGGGGTCTAGAATATGGGAAAAGACGGTCCAACCCCTTGAGAAACTGGCCAGTCATAGCCTGGGAAAATACTGTGTTCCCCTGCACCGGCAGATGATAGGCCAATATGGCTGACGAAGGCGCCAGGCCCTCGGCTCTCAGGTGGAGGAGGTAGTCAAGAATAAGCTGGATCAGGGCGGTCACGGGAGAGACACTGTGGTCCGCCGCCCTTCTAGAGAAACGGAACCACTTCGCCAAATAAGCATGGCGAGTGGAGGGCCATCTACTTTCAAGGAGAATGCACTGAACCTGTTCTGAGCACGTCCTCTCCTCTCCGCCTAACCACTGAGCAGCCACGCCGTGAGGTGAAGAGCCTCTAGGTTGGGATGGAGGAGGTGGCCCTGGTTCTGAGAGAGCAGGTCCGGGCAGAGCGGCAACAGCCACGGCAGAGCTACCGCCAGGCCCATGAGGGTCCCATACCAATGTTGCCTGGGCCACGCCAGGGCAATCAGGATGACCCGGGCCTTCTCCGTCTTTATCTTCTCCAGGACCCTGCTGGTTAGAGGGAATGGGGGGAAGGCGTAGAGAAGCCGGCCTGACCAGGACAGGATAAAGACATCAGAGATAGCGCCCCTCCCCAGACCCCCCCTCCCCAGAACAGAACCGGGCACATCATCGGTACTGCCGACGCATGATTCGGTCCACCTGGGGAGTTCCCCACCTTCGGAAGAGCTGGTGGGCCACTTCCGGGTGGAGGGACCACTCGTGTCGTGAGGAAAAGTCCCTGCTCAAGCGATCCGCTCTCTCATTCCGGGCACCTGGTAGGTGGAAGGCCTTCAGGTAGATGTCGTGGGCTATAGAGAAGTCCCACAGACTGAGGGCTTCGTGGCAGAGTGCAGAGGATTGGGCCCCACCTTGCCTGTTGGTATAGAACATCAAGGCCATGTTGTCTGTGAGGATCCTGACTACCTTGCCCTCCAGGTGTGAGCAGAAGGCCATACACGCCAGCCGCACCGCCCTGAGTTCCTTCACGTTTATATGTAGGGTCAGGTCTTGGGCTGACCACAGGCCTTGGGTCTGAAAGTTCCCCACATGGCCCCCCCAACCCAGGTCTGATGCGTCAGACACCAGCTCCAACAGTGGGGCCCTGTCCCTGAATGGGACCCCTTGGAGCATGTTGTTTGGGAGCATGTTGTTAGGGACCACAGTAGGGAGGTGATCACAGAGTCTGGCATGGTGAGGACCTTGGCCATCCTGTCTGTGGCCTGGGAGAACTTTGAGGCAAACCAGAGTCTGAGTGGCCTCATCCTGAGTCTGGCATGATGGACCACATATGTGCATGCCGACATGTGACCCAAGAGCTGCAGGCAAACCCTGGCTGTTGTCACAGGGAACTTTGAAACTGGGTCAATGAGACCTTTCAGGGTTTCAAATCTGTCTGGCAGGAGAGAGGCTGTGGCCGATGCTGCATCCAGGAGCGCCCCGATAAACTCTATGCATTGGACCAGGACTAACATGGATTTGGTGCTGTTTACCAACAGGCCCAAGGTTGTGCACGTGGACAGTAGGAGCGCCACATGATCCCTCACCTGCGAGCAGGAGGTGCCGTTGACCAGCCAATCATCCAGATAGGGAAAAATCTGGCCCCCCTACCGTCTGAGGTAGGCCGCTATCACCATCATGCATTTCGTAAACATCCTGGGGGCAGTGGACTGACCAAATGGGAGGACCGTGAATTGGTAGTGATTCTGTCCCACCACAAATGGAGGAAGCGCCTGTGCCCCTTGAATATGTGGATGTGGAAGTACGCATCCTGCAGATCGAGGGCAGCATCCCAGGATCCAGGGAGGGGATGATGGAGGCCAGGGAAACCATGAGGAACATCACACTCCTGGACGGAGTCCTCAAACTTGGGCAGGGAGCCCCACAGACTGAATTTGTACCGGCCCAGAAGAGCCTGATGATTTGCCTCTCACAACTGGAAGCTCGAAGACAAATAAATTTTCCTTCCGAAAGAGTCCAGTCTCCGAGAGTCTTTATTCTTTGGGGTTGGGGCTGGTTGACTGTGCCATTCCCTGTGGTTGACCGATTCAACCACCAGAGAGTTGGGCACCAGGTGGGTATACAAGTACTCATGACCTTTGGTGGGTACAAAGTACTTGCATTTTGCCTTCTTAGAGATAGGGGCCAACGAGGCCAGTGTCTGCCACAGGGCATTTGAAATTTTAGCCACCCCTTTATGGAAAGGCAAGGCCACCCTACCCAGTGCTGACAAGGACAGCACGTTAAACAGAGAGTCTGAGGGCTCTTCCATCTCCTCTGCCTGGAGGCGAAGGCTTGCTGCCATCCTCTTTAAGAGTTCTTGATGGGCCCTGAAGTCCTCTTGCGGGGCGGAGGGGGGCGGGCCCACAATCACCTCCTCCGGGCGGGGCGAGGAGGCCGGTGCGGTGCTCTGGGTATCGGCCGGCACCGGAGGGTCCACCACCTGGTCAGACTCCAGAAATGGTGCCAAGGATGCATGTCCCACCGACTCCTTCCAAGGGGGTCTGGAGAGGGAGGCTGATGGTGCTTCCAAAGCTCCGGCCACAAAGCGAGCTCCCACCGGGGGCTGCGCCAGAGGCCACGGTGCCCACTGGTACCATTGGGACGGCCACGACGCTCAGTGCCACTGCACCTGCTGCGGCACCAGTGGGGCCAGCTGTTCGGCTTGGCTGGCCTGGACCATCGAAGGACGGCTACGAATGGAGACTGGGCTGGTGTATGATCTGCTGCTGCCTCTGGATGAGGAGGAGCAGTGGTGCTGGGATCAATGTCGGCTGCAGAACTGCAATCTTGACATGGAGGACCGGTACTGACGGTAACAGCTGTCCGCGAATGGCCTCGACAGGTGGACCTGCAATGGTGAGATGCTGGTGATCAACGCCTGGGGCTGCGATGTCTTGGCGGAGACTTGGAGCGGGAGTCCGAGCTGGAATGGAGTCGACAACCATGCCGTGACTGACTGCAGTACGCCCTCCGAGACGAGGACCATTGGCAGCGCCTGCTGCGGTCCTGTCGATAATTGCTCCTTGAGGACGAGCGGTGCTGAGAGTCCTGGCCGGACGGAACCCAGCCAGAAAGTCTGGTCTTCATCGAGGGCAATCCTTCTGGACTCTGCCCCGAGTGGTCGCTGGGTGGTGAACGGCTCGGGAATGTTCCCTCGACTGAGACGGAGGAGACTGCGGAGATCCCAGCGGTGGCTTGCCTCCGGAGCATGGGGCTGACAGCGGGGGCACTCCTGGCACCGGCATGGACATAACGTCCCGGGCCGCCTGGAGGGCTTCAGGCATGGATGGCATCCGGACATCTGGAGAGGCCTGTTCCAAAGGGGCCGGGCTACTACGCTCAATGTGAGTCGGAGGGCTGGGGCCTGGTGGGGAGCGAGGACTGCCTGACCTGGGACTAGCCTCTGTCCCAGATTTACCTCAGTGCCGCTGCTAAGAGGGAGTCTTCCTGGCCCTCTTGGCGTGCCCCGTGAATGGGGAGCGGTGCCGACTGGTTGATGGCACCGGAGGGTTGCGGCGTACTGACGCCACGGTACCAGGTACCGGTTAGGAGCGGCGTGCTGGAGTCGAGGTCAGCGCCAACTCCATCAGGATGGCCCGGAGCCTAAATGTCCTTTCTCTTTTGGTCCGAGGCTTAAACAACTTGCAAATCTTGCGCCTTTTGCTGATATGGGTTTCTCCCAAAGAGTGCAAACAGTCTGCGTGCAGGTCACTTCTCGGCATAGAACACCTACAAGAGCTGCATTACTTAAACCCCAGGGCGCAGGGCATGCCCTGGCCCGGGCTCGCTGACTGACTAAACTAACTAAACAGCTAACTAACTACAGGTACTAATGCTGAACAAACAAACAGTTCTGGAGACGAGCTACAGCAAAGCTGGAGCAGAGCAGTTCCAACGAACCTTCACTGGCAGCAAGAAGGAACTGAGGGTGGAGGGAGCGCGCAGCTCCCCTTATATAGCACCAGGCAGGTGCCACACCAAGGGTCACGGGGGGGGCATTCCCCCCCCATGGGCACTGCTTGGGCAAAAACTTCCAGCAATGGTGCACGTGGCGAGCACGCACACCTATTGTGGAATACACATGAGCAATCACTCAAAGAAGAATATAGTCCAGCCTTCCAGTGGTCTGAAGACACCTTAAGTTCAACCAGCTGCCATACAGGGCTACTGAACTGCAATACAAGCCTCCTGCAGATTCCCTGGGATCTAAGTGTGAGGACAGGTACTGTGGCCTGTTTGTTAAGGGGCAAACAATGCTCCCTTGATAGACTAATGTTGGGGATTCTGGGGAGGGATCCTTGCAAATTCCCACTCCCCACTTAATCCCCTTACATTTAATACAATGTGTCAAACAACAGCTAGAGCTGAATATATGTGAAAAGTTGTAAAGCAGTGCTGATATGTTCACAATTTTTTTAAGAAAAATATCTGGCAATTGAAAGATCTGTACATACATTTCAGGATTCTAAACTTGGGAGCTGATAACTAATTTAAATCAGAAATATGTTTCTTTAAATAAGAAAGTAGATAGGGTTACATGTCAAAGGATTCTGTATCCATTTGGGAATACACATTGGTGATTAACTTAATGGGTCACTGGATGCAATCTTTTCTTCATGTACATGAAGCTGATAAAGCACTTATCTGAAAGCAAGGACTTCTGAAAGAAAGTAGTCCAGGAATGAAATTTGTAGGTAGTTCAGCACATCCTGCACTGCTTTTAAATTGGATACATTTTCATCTCTATGAACTGACAGTCTCCCATAAAGAGAGTTGATTAATCATAAAAAATCAGACCCCAGAAAAATCAAACCAAATCAAACACACTCACTTTATTTATTACAAAATATTCTTTCTGTTCTCAGTAAATAGACTGCATTAAACCTGCATTATAAGCCTAATACAATTCCCAAAACAAAATTTATAAAAGGAATTAAAGTTGGCTAATGTGCTATTCTCCCATCCTACATAGGTGTGTTCATTTCACTTGGCCTACTTTCAGATATCAATAGCATCCAATAATGGCACATTCCTTTCTGAATCAGATATATTATAGAGGGTCATTTTTTTCCAGCTCTGTGAATTAAGAATGCTAATGTCTTCAGGATTTGTACTGAAGATTAGAAATTTGGCAGAGAGGTAAATCCTGGGATCTGAGAGCTGACTTTTGGTGTTCTCATGAAAATCTGTTCTGATTTGGGAGAGTAGTAAACTGCTAAAAGACACCATTTTGCAGTCTAAAAACGTAAAACAATTTCAGGTTTCAGAGTAACAGCCGTGTTAGTCTGTATTCGTAAAAAGAAAAGGAGTACTTGTGGCACCTTAGAGACTAACCAGTTTATTTGAGCATGAGCTTTCGTGAGCTACAGCTCACTTCATCGGATGCATAGCATATCGTGGAAACTGCAGAAGACATTATATACACACAGAGACCATGAAACAAAACTTCCTCCCACCTCACTCCCCCGCTGGCAACAGCTTATCTAAAGTGATCCTCAAGTAGAGCCATTTCCAGCACAAATCCAGGTTTTCTCACCCTTCCCCCCCCCCCCCCCCCCACACATACAAACTCACTCTCCTGCTGGCAACAGCCCATCCCCCTTTGAAACCCCTCTTTATAATGCGCATGATAATCAAGGTGGGTCACCTCCAGCACTAATCCAGGTTTTCTCACCCCCCCCCCCACATCCCCCCCTTTTTTTTTTCCAAAAACCACACACACAAACTCATTCTCCTGCTGGCAACAGCTCATCTTACAATGTGCACAGCAATAATCCAAGTTTAACCAGAACGTCTTGGGGGGGGGGGTTGCAGGAAAAAAACAAGGGGAGACAGGCTACCTTGCATAATCACTTAGCCACTCCCAGTCTCTATTCAAGCCCAAATTAATAGTATCCAATTTGCAAATGAATTCCAATTCAGCAGTTTTATGGAGAAAATAAGATCAAGGCAAAAATTATTATTTCAAGGTGCATTTAACAAAATCAGCATGGTATACTTCTGCAAGCCACTGTAAAAAAATCTACCCATCACTCCTGATTCAATAGGAACTCCACAATGTTTTCACTGAACTAAGCCCAAGACTAATAATAATAATAAGTTGACAACAGCTTGAGGTTAAACAAAAGTAATGTGCATTTTACTTTGTCATTGTTAATAACTGTAAATATGGGAAGAATTTACAGCTCTCCAGCACAGGGAGAAAATGGAGGGAAAATTTTGCTTTTGATGTGGTGATATGTTACAGTTCAAAGAAAAAAATACTGCTTAAAGAGGAAATTCAAACACTGTGCACAGGCGCAGTAAAAGAGCTTCAAAACAGGGATTAATAAGTATGTATGACTTGAGCTAGCCCCCTGTACAAGGGTGGATTTAGGAGAAAGAGCAGAAGGTCTGTGCCAGATGCTATGAAACACTTAAGCCCCTGCAGGCAACTCCATCTTCAACCTTCTTCGCCACAAAGGTTTCCCTGACATGGAACAAGTGCGATTCTTACAAAGAGGTTGGATTTAGGGATGCAAAATCTTTGCTAGACTCTGAGGCAAGCTCCATAGAAGCTATATGGGTGAGATCAGGTGAGGCTGTGGCAATGGATGGGGCAAGATGTTTTGGCACGCCCCCTGTGTTAGGGTGGAGAACAGAGCTGGTTGGGAATTTTTCAACTACATGTTTTTTTCTATGGAAAATGTTGATGCATGAAAACCTAAACTTTTTGCAGAAACTTAATGGTTTTAGCATAAAACTTTCTTCAGGTACAGGATGGAATTTCTGTTCAGAGAGATCCACCCCTGGACAGCCCATGGTTAGGGTGCTCTTCTGGGAGTTGACACACCCTGGTCCAAGATTCTACTCCAAATCACAGGTACATGAACCTGGGCCTCCCACATCCTAAATGAGTGGCTTTTCTGGAGTTGATCTCCCTCTCTCTCATTTTCAATCTGCAGTGAAACAAAAACATTTTTTTAAAAATAAAACAGATTTCTTGTTTTCCAGCCAATGGGGAGGGGATGTTCAGGCCACAGAGTTCTGCTTCAGCCATGGCCTAGGAGGAAAATTCTTTCCCCCAAACTCCTCTTGGCAGAGTACCTAGTCTGCTGCTTGTGATGAGCATTGTTTCTTCGATTTCTCCCTCAGTGATCGGCTTGAGTGAGGTTTACCGTAAGTTGTGTTAGGCTTCTCATGAGCTCTCTGTACCGAGCGAATTTCACCCTACAAGGAATTTTTGTAAGTCTAAGAGTTGAACACTGTATATACAAAGTAGTGTGACCAGACAGCAAGTGTGAAAAATCAGGACGGGGGAAAGGGGGTAATAGGCACCTATATAAGACAAAGCCCCAAATATTGGGACTGTCGCTATAAAATCGGGACATCTGGTCACCCTAATACAAAGTGATAAAACTGGGTGGGTGACACAGCTGATTTCATTCTCACTACAAGATTCTTCACTGTTAACAGAGACTTCTTGATGGCTCACAACCCGTGGAAACATTATTTCTTTTGGAAATAATGGTGAACGTATTTTACTATGGTAAACACATTAATTGTATCCCTTTATCACATAAGGGCACAATTAACTTGTGTCGCCATTGTAGATAACTATCTGAAGTACTTCCAAAAAGCGGAACACATTGCTTCTTTTAATATGGTAGTAGACAACAGCAGATTACCTGGCAATGTGAAAAATGCGTTCAATCCATTTACCTCATTTTTATCTTCATCACTTACTAATAGCTTTAGCAATTAGGCTAAGAGTGCACCTTATACACAATCCTGTGGAACTACTGAAATTCTTTGCCTCAAAATAGGAGTGCTCAATCCCTTGTGTGTTGTTCATGAATGTGGACGATTGTTTTTTTGACAATCAGCAGTTACCACATTTGTACTCATTACAAAGCAGACGGAAATCATTCATTTACAAAAACTGCATAAAACTTTCAATGGGAACCCTAACCCCTTAAGTAATTTTTTAAGGAGAAACATCAGACTGGGACAAGTCCGCAGATGACAAAGTGTCTCTCTGGTTCAATTTAACATGATTAAATAAGAGCATAGTTTGTCCTTACCCACTCCCGATGGCCTTATTGCAGCTAAGACAACAGATGTTTTGTCACCACAGCTAGTCACATGATGCTATTTCACTCTAGTGAACACATTTTGAAAACAAGATAATGAGGCGATCTGCAACAAACATGTTTGGTCCCCCATGGCTGATATTTCTTTGCTGATGTCATTTATCCTTCATTGTTAATTAAATGAAAACAAGTGGAAATTACTTTTTCCTGTGTAACATATCCTGACATATTATGGTGTAATGTTCTGTAGAAATTTGTTTTTCTGAATGCTCAAGTTCGAGTGATGAACCTGAAAATTTGTACTGACAGTTTAAAACATCGCCATAGATATATATTATGGCTCTTTCACTCATTATTACAAGCAATATCTGAACAATTGTATGTTCCTAATATGTCCTAAAATAGGGAGCAGGGTGGAGTGGTGTTTACGGTGTATATCTTGGTGGCTCACAAACTCAATCATTAAATTAAAGGAAAAAACAAAACACAAAAACCCACATGTGTATGACCATCATTAAATCTTTTGCCAATTTATTTTTTCTCGAGTGGGAGATGAAATTCCCTGGTATAACTTCCAAATGAAAGACTTAATAAAGGAAGGCTACTGCTTAAGTTGTATATACCAAGGAAGACATAAGGTCCAGCTATTAACACTGGCCAACATCTTCAAAAATGGCAGTTAGACTACTATATGCACATTTAGATTCCTATGAATGGGATTTTCAATGACCAACTAAGTGCCTGTTTCTGAAAATGTTGGCCAGTGTTAATAGCTGAGCTTATTTTACCACATGCATTAATATTAACCTGTAGAGAACAGACAATTCAACAGTAATAAAGACCCAATGAGTTTCCTAGGAAGTCAGATGCCTGCCTAAAATTCTCCAGGAATTTCCTTGGACTCATGAAGTTTTAACATACCTTCCCCTCACCCTCATCTCCATCTCCTCCTTGTTCTTGTTTTTCTCTTCTATGCCCACAATGTATGTTATTTATTGAGCACCTGGTTTTGAAGCAGTCAAATTTCTTTAATTTTCTCCTTTGGCTTTTTGGTATTTTTTCCTACAAAGAGTAGTTGCTTCTATTCAAGTGATTTAAATTTTCTGCTAAGGGTTAGGAGTCTTCAGATAAAAATCTACAATATGTGATTCTTCAAAGAGTCAGGAGCTTTTGCAATATATGGTCATTAATAGGCCTATCCAAAAAATGCTGTGATAATCATTTTGCAACAGGAAATTGTTTTTTCAATTAAAAATTTTTGGCAAAAAGTGTCTGCCTTCATAGAACATTTTGATTTTTCACTGAAAAACCAAATGCTCAAAAAACGGCCAACAAATAAAAATATTTGCATTTGTGGACCCAGCTGTGGTGCCTCATGGGAATTGTACTTCAGTTTCCTCTATTCTCCTCTATGAACAGGGCTCTCTATTCAGACTTACATGTCTCAGAAGACACCACAGCCAGGATGCAACCACCTCTTTTTACCATGAGAGGAGACTGGCACAATGGGAGATGTAGTGTGATAAGATAGCCTGGCTTATAGAGGAGCATGACAGCATGAGACACCCAAACTCCAACTCCCATGAAAAAAACAAGGGCAGCTTTTCCAAAACAAAAAGTTTGTTTTTTTCTGAGATATTTCATTTTTTTGATTTTTTGCCAAAAAGTCCACATTTTCTAACCACCTCTAGTCATTACCCAAGATAGTTAACCTTTTCCTCACCACTTGATCTGTGTTGTCCACTGTCCTCAGGAGCAAGAAGCATTTTCATGGGCTCAGCTAGGGTTTATGTCATCTGGTATTTACTAGTCAAAAATACATCCTTTCTTTCTCTATGAACCACAAACCTGCAAAATACCATGACTTTTGTGAAAGATAAAGTTAAAACTTTGGCAGCCAAAATTGATAATCTGAGTACCCATGTATTAGGGACAATGACACATCTGAAAGAAGCCCTGGGGAAGGAGCTCATGGCATAAGAATGTTTCAAGTATGTCACTCATATTAAGATGTCAAAAAAAATTAGTGAAAAATTAGTGAAAAATTAGTGAAAAATTATTATTCATTATTTTTATGCAAAAGAGCGCTAAATGCTTTTTGGACCATATAGAAGCACATGGCCTTAAGACCTCACAGCAGTACAATTACTGTTACTCAGTACAGATGTGCACATATCTTGACAGGAAAAGAGAGATGGAGAAGCTTAGAAAAAAATCAAAACCCTTGGGGTATCAGTGAGTAAAGAGCAGCTCAATCCTACTGCATTTTGCTAACTGTTAATTGTACATTTATTTAATGGGATACTATCACATTTAAATCTTTTCAATTAAAAGAGAAAGTTAAAGTAGTTTCAAAATCAGCATTTGATCCTGAGTCATTCCATGCTGACAAATTTTACAAACTTTTTTTAAAATGACTTTCTCTCCCCTTTTGCTGTGTGATGGATCCAGAGAAACAACAGGTAAACCACTATAGACACCATATAAAGAAACTGAAAAACTAGAGAACTATTTTTTCTGGAGTCTTTCAGTGATGACAATGTTGGGCGTCACTTATAACAATGGTAGGTTAAAGAATGATCAGTCAGAAATGTAATGCTAACGTTGAATCACAGAAGTTATTATACCTTTAAATTGACTACCAAATCAATCCCAATTTGTATGGAATGTTGCTGCAGAAACCTCTTCAGAGTGGGAGAAGAAGTAAGATGAAACTTGAAGGGATATTAATGACTCTATCTAATATCGCAGAACAAGGTGGTGGTTTTAAGGAGACCAGAAGAAAAAGTGAAATAGCATATGATGGCAAGAAATCCCTTTCCCCCCCAGCCTGAGTTCAACAATGCAACTTATCAAGAGAAAATTTGCAGGGACTGGAGGAAAAAACATCCACAATCAGGCAGGGGTGGTTGCAAAAGCATTTCATCCAAACAAGTTATGAGTTACTCACAAAAACCAATACTTTCCGGGGCAACATGTGACAGGTGTGTAGTCATGTTACTTTATGCACTACTGGAAAGCACTCAGATGCTAAATGATGAGCACAGTATAAGGAAATAGCAGAACAGAATATATCAAACACCAGACTCCTTGAGACAATTCAGAGGATCACCCTCACTGAAGTCTGCACATAGACCAAATTTCAAAACAAAGATTTCCTGATGCAAGCACAAAGAAGTCAATACAAAGACTGCCATTGATTTCAGTGGTCTTTTTAATTGGGCCCAGAAGAAATATTTTTCTTTGCCCTCTCTCAATATTTTTTTCAAGTTCTGACGCTTTAGTGTGGCAAAGAAATAGAATGGCATTTGGTCTCTCAGTTCCATTTTGTGGTGCTCAGGGCCAGGTCCTGCAAGGTATTGAGCGCTCACAAACCATTTCCACCCACTGGAACAGTGGAAGTTGAGGTTTTACAAAACCTTTCAGAATCAGGTGCTCTACTTCTTGTTTCATAGCAATTCAGCTCAGAAGCAAGGGTCAACGACACATAGAATTATAGGACTGGAAGGGACCATGAGGGATCGTCTAGTCCAGTCCCCTGCACTCATGGCAGGTCTAAGTATTATCTAGACCATCCCTGACAGGTGTTTGTCTAACCTGCTCTTAAAAATCTCCAATGATGGAGATTCCACAACCTCCCTAGGAAATTTATTCCAGTGCTTAGCAACCCTGACAGTTAGGAAGTTTTTCCTAATGTCCAACCTAAACCGCCCTTGCTGCAATTTAAGCCCATTCCTTCTTGTCCTATCCTCAGAGGTTAAGAAGAACAATTTTTCTCCCTCCTCCTTGTAACAACCTTTTATGTACTTGAAAACTGTTATCATGTCCCCTCTCAGTCTTCTCTTTTCCAGACTAAACAAACCCAATTTTTTCAATCTTCCGTCATAGGTCATGTTTTCTAGACCTTTAATCATTTTTGTTGCTCTTCTCTGGACTGTCTCCAATTTCTCCACATCTTTCGTGAAATGTGGCACCCAGAACTGGACACAAAACTCCAGTTGAGGCCTAATCAGCACAGAGTAGAGTAGAATTACTTCTTGTGTCTTGCGTACAACACTCCTGCTAATACATCCCAGAACGATGTTTGCTTTTTTTGCAACAGTTACACTATTGACTCATATTTAGCTTATAGTCCACTATGACTCCCAGATCCCTTTCCGCAGTACTCCTTCCTAGACAGTCATTTCCCATTTTGTATGCGAGAGGTTAGTGCAATGGTAAATTGCACATATAACTAACACAATTTATATGCCAGGTAAATTGTTTTAAATTTCCCAGCTAAAACAAAAAATGATTTAAAAAAAAAAGTTATCACTGTTTTAATAAGCACATAAGATGTCCATCTGTTCTGATGACCACACTCAGCAGGCTGTGTGGTCTCTTTTCCTCAAGTATAAACAAGGCACAAAAAGCAAGCGTCAAGAGAGTTCTGTACATATTAATACAGCACCATCCGCGAGATTCTTGCTATGCAGCACAGACAGGACAGAAAATGAAGTGGTCAGGCCACAGAGAGAAAAGGTGGGTCTGTGGTATGCTTCTTTGAACTTCATTGCTGCAGCAGACTCCAGTACACATACTGTACAGCCGTGGTTCTCAACTTTTCCAGATGACTGTACCCTTTGCATGAGTCTGATTTGTCTTGCATACCCCCAAGTTACACCTCACTTAAAAACTACTAGCTTACAGAATCAGACATAAAAATATAAAAATGTCACATCACACTATTACTGAAACATTGCTTATGTTTTCATTTTTACCATATCATTATAAAATAAATCAATTGGAATATAAATACTGTACTTACATTTCAGTACATAGTATAGAGCAGTATAAACAAGTCACTGTCTGTATGAAATACTGTCTGTATGAAATTTTAGTTTGTACTGACTTCGCTACTGTTTTTTATGGAGCCTGTTTTAAAACTAGGCAAATATCTAGATGAGTTGATGTACACCCTGAAAGACCTCTAAGTACCCCCGGGGTACACGTAGCCCTGGTTGAGAACCACTGCTGTATAGGCCAATGGCTGGAAGAGGTGGGAATCACTGAATAGTCATACATTATGGCTACTTCAAGCAGCGCTAACTTCACTTTGGTGGGGTTGGATACACTGAAGAGGAAATGCCTGTACAAGGGGCCAGTCAAAAGCAGCATGGCCCCAATGCAAGCTATGCTGACAGTGCTGGAAGGAAAATGGGACACTGTTATGTACACCTTGAACATGGTAGGGTGCAGGGTTGCTACTAGGTCAGATTTCTGTACCAGATATGGACTGGCTACAGAGCTTCCTTCTCAAAGAGATACACCATGTCTGTCTTCTAAAAGATCCTTTAATGGTGCAGCCCCAAATGGATGTTAGTTTAAGTTAAATAAGTTACACATGGCATCTTGTTGGTGATGCCTCGAGGTCGAGGATGATCTCGTTCACAGGTTTTATTTTTCATGGGTCCTTTCGTGACTGAGGAGTCCAATTCTTGAGCCACAGGCTCGTTGGCAGACATTGCAGGTGGTGTTGGAAGACAGGGTTGCACCGCAATTGCTGTGTGACAGTTGTCTTTCTTTTCTGGCATTTTTCTGAGACCAGGGCAAGGTGATTTTCCTCAAAAGTGGATGTTCCCTCTCTGACAAGTCTTTGCCAGTATTTCTATATATCTGACAAATAGTCTACTACAATCAGGGAATGTTGTCCTCTGAATTCACACAAATCTGCAGTTAGTCAGCTTCTGGATCTGTCTGGGAGACTTGTTATGCTGTGCTGGTCTATAGTTCTGAAATATTCCATTCCATTACAGGCATGAAGCCAGGTTTTGGCATTTGGATGGGCCAAACAGTTATATTCCTGTTAATCCTGCTGATCCTCAGCCTTTGCACAATTTGAAACCCATGTTCCTTCCCAGATCCACACTGCCACAGACTATATCTCAGAAGAGAAGATGCAGTACAATAATTCCAGTCCATGAGCCTTTCCTCCCCTTCTCTGTCTCTGTTATGAATCCAAGTGACAAGCATATCACGGATTACAAATATTATTGGAATCAACAAGAAACCAATTATTTCTGACCCAGGTAATGCCAAAATAGCTGCACTTCACAGAAATAAATGATCTAGGAAAGCTAACATATAAAATAGAAACTTTTAAAAAGTAACATTAGATTTGTTAAACCTCTGACATTTGTAGTATCAACTTTATTCAGATATACACTGGGTAGTGCAATGTGTTAATGGAGCACCAGACATCCTCACTCAGGAACTTTTATGATCTACTTAAGTGTCAAGTTGCTTGTAACATTTCTTTTCCATACTGTTCTACATTATTTCATCACCATTTTTTCCACTATTTGGTGTCACAATATTTACAAACTATGAACTGGAAAAGTTGTTTGATAGGCTTGAAAACAGATGGGAAGAACTTTCATGATAATGGAACCCAATCATTTTCAAGTTAATGTAGGTCATAAATGCCCTCATGTGAAGAAATGTGTGCATTTTACCCCGACATACCTCATTACTAAGATATTCCGCTTTGAACTCATTTTACTTGTGGGGGGAAATATAACATGGAATAAACAGCAATTGTAATGATAATTTATTTCATCGCTTGCCCTTTTCTTGTACAATTGTGTAGCAACAGAACATTTTTTCTTGACTTATTACTTGACTGACTGTAAAGAAGCATGTGTGTATCTTGCAAATTTCAGTCTAAACTTTCCCTTTCCACTACTGTATACTTGGATTTCTCAAGCAATCTGAAATGCTGGTTTTCAGATAGTTATTGGAATAATTAGATGCTGGTCTTACAGCATAGCCTTTTTCAGAAAAAAAGTACATGTAGCTTTTACTCATGGTGTAAAAATAGCAAAATGATAGGTATATAGACTTGTATCTTTAAAAAAAAAAGCTGCTCTTTTATCATATGTCATTTAATCCAGCAATAAAGGTTTGCAAAGTAATTCTCATTCAGAGTGCAGAAAATATGGGGTTTTTTTAAATCCACATTTTTGTAGGACCAGAAGAAAAAAATGTTTTCCTTCCTTCCTGTGCAATAAAAAAGGGCAGTTTCTGCAGATGGAAAACTCATTTCATTGGGGAAAAAAGCTGTTTTCCTTGACAAAGTTTTGAACTTCCTGCTGGGAAAAATTCACCTCAAATTCATAATTTTATCCATGGATGTGATTTCATTATTTCACCATAAAAAACTTGTCTCATTGGCAAAAGAAACCTCTATTCAATTCCTCTATATCAAATTATTAAAATTAAGCAGAAATACCAGTTTTTGCATGTAAGTACTTGTTAAGTAAAAACTGGTAGATTTTTATAACTCAGTATCAAACAACTAGCTCTAACCTTTAATAGATACAAAAAGAAGGAAACAATATTGGGATATACCTTTAGTTTTTACAGACACATTGCGGTTATTCAACCAGGTGCAGAATGGAAGCGGAGCCCAGGTGGGCGGAGAGAGGAATGTTTGTGTTGCTTGTGCTTGGTGGACTGAGGGAACTGATCCCTGGCAGGCACAGAAAAGGTTTCCTTACGCTAAAGGCAGGTGGCATTGATGTGCCTCCCAACCCTGGATACCTCCAGGAAGTGTCACAGTTGTATGATTATTGCCTTTAAGTTATTTCCCTGTCAAATGTGCTCGGTTAGCAAGATAAGCCTTTTTCCCCGAACTCAGCTTGAGTTCAGCTAACTAAGCTGGACTCTTTCCAGTTCTTGTATCATCACTAGTTGTAAAAGTTCTACAGGGCAACTTATGCCCTCAGCTACACCTGTGTAACTCCATTTTCTTCAAAGGGCTTGTACCGGAGTAACAGATTGGAAATTAATAAACAATTCTGTTGATGCCCCCAGATAGAATAGAATCTGCAGCTCACTCCTTCTTAGCTACATTAGTTATGCAGTGCTAAAAGGAATTAAGTAGCAAAAACTTATTGACACCATTGCAGCCAGCAGATATGACTCTGAATACATGCAAGAAGTTGAGTAAACTGGTGGCATTTATATATATCACTTTTCAGAACAGATCTATACTTTAATACTTGTCCAACTGGACACGGCTGATGCACTGTTCAAAGGAAATATACTTGGCCAAATTCTGTTCTCTTATGCACCAGTCAGAATCAGGAGTTTCTTCACTGAATTCAACAACATTTCTCTGGATTTATAGCTGTGGATCTTAAAGAAGTAATTGGCCCTGTATGTGAAACTTTACAATAACTAGGGATGTCTGATGTGCAAACTTCAGAACATTTGACATTCGGTAGGGATCAAAGCACACAAAACTTCAGATATTTGTTGAAAGTTTATCTGAACATTTGGGTATCTCCACCCTTGTCTAAGCCAGCTGCCATACTCCATAAACTTGCTGTAATCCATCTCACAGTACACAAGACAGAACTCATTTGTAATTTATATAGAGAGAAATATTTGCCACTGTGAGACACAGATAGACTTTTTAATTCTCCCTAGTTCTCTAGGTTCCTGATGGAAAAAGCACAAGTGGGCTAGGGTCATCTCACAAGGGCTCCCTAAGTCCTGGTCTGGACTAGGCGGTCATGGAAGGGAATGATGACTATACTACATGTGCTTATTATCAAATACATGTTGTCACCATGAAGAGACTGCTGACAGCTGGACAAATGGGGATATAAAATATCTTGTAGTCTCCTCTCTTTCTGCACTGCCTACCTTTTGGCTGGTATTTCTGTGACACTGCTCCAATATGTGTCATGCAGCAGCAGGAAGCATGTGGCACAGTGGGTTCTAATGAATGCAACTAGATGTATAAACTGATGCAAACCACTCCAGAATGAAAAAATATATAAAAATAGGGCCTAACTGGCTATAAGAATAATAGAAATGTAGGAATGGAAGAGTCTTTGATAGGTCACTAGTCCAGTCCCCGCCCCTGAGGCAGGAGTAAGTATTATCTTCTAGACCATCCCTGATGTTTGTCTAAACTGTTATTTAAAACTTCCAATGATGGAGATTCTACAGCCTCCCTAGGTAATTGCTTAACTGCACTTACAGTTAGGAAGTTTTTCCTAATGTCTAACCTAATCTTCCTTGCTGCAACTTAATCCCATTACTTCTTGTGCTGTCCTCAATGGTTAAGGAGAGCAATTTATCCTCCACCTATTTATAACAACCTTTTATGTACTTGAAGACTGTCTTCCCTCTGTCCTCTCTTTTCCAGACTAAACAAACCCAATTTTTGCAATCTTTCCTCATAAGTTATGTTTTCTAGAACTTTAATAATTTTTGTTGCTCTCCTCTGGACTTTCTTCAATTTGTCCACATCTTTCCTAAAGTGTGGTGCTCAGAACTGGACACAGTATTCCACCTGAGGCCTTACCAAGCCTTATAAAGAAGGTTGTACTGAAGATATTAAAAGCTATTATTAACTCCCTTGCAATCTACAGATAGATTAATAACACTAAATATATACATTTAAAATGGGAAGGATGGGGGAAGGAAGGAGAAAAAATAAAATTTAAATTCCAAAAGTGAAAAAGGTAGGCAACATTTTAAGTGACTAATATTTGATAATAGTGTAAGAGTCTAACTAAAGCACTTGGAAGAGAATGGAAAGACACACAATGACTTCAAGTTGGATTTGTATCAGGCCCTGAAGGGGCAATGTGATAAACCTTATAAAGAATCAGAGTTGCAAGTCATCAAATCATACTATAGAAAGCTACAGATAGCACTTCCCATCAGATATGTGAAATGAACAACTAGTGGCCAACATATCTGGGTTCAATGCTACAGACTCATGTGCACTAATTACATATAAGATCATAGCAAAAAAATACCCGAGCATCTGGAGACTACATCTGAAGTTAATCAGATTTAGATCAATACCCAACGGTACACAGAAACAGAGAGAAAGCTCAAAAAACATAGACACCTATCCAACAATTAAGGTACCTGTCATAAGCACAAAGAAAATATTAATTAACCTTTGAAGCCATAGAGCATGTTGTTAGAACTTTTTCAGATTTAAAACCTTTAAACAAAAATATAAAGGGTAGCTCCATTTTATTTTACTTCATTATAAAACTTCTGCTAAGTGTCACTTTAAAAAAGGCCATATTTTAACATATTTCAGATAGAAATAAAATCATCTAATCTGGTATAAAATGAAATAAGGTAATCCAATTTAATAACAATACTGTTTAGATACAATTATTGTTCAAAGTCTGCTTTTCATATTTTCCCATTTTATTCCAATTCTTTTCATGTGGCACAAGATTTCTTTCCCTTTCACTTGCTTCCATATGCATATGAAAGTAATATCTCCGATAGTTCATTTTCTTTGTACAGCTGTGTTCTAAAATACATGATAAAACCTAATTATATACAAACTGTCATCTTCCTGGACCATTTATACTCTCTCTTTTTCTATTATCTGAATCCCAATGATCATATCCTGCATCCCACTCAATTCTAGCCTGACATTTTTGGACCACATCTGGAGGCAAATAGTGATGATACTGTTACCTTGGCCTTACACATTGTTTGTTGCACAAAACAAACTGAAAAATGTAACAACGCAACTGTAGAAATACATGAACAGTAAAGACTCAACACTGGTATGATACATTTCATTCAATTTCACACATGGACGTAGTCCTGATCACAAATTATCGTCTTACCATGATGGACGAAGGTTGGCTCTTCTTGTTATTTATTATTTTGATTACCGTAGTGCCAAGGACAGGGCAAGGAAGGACAAAGCCCCATTGTGTCAGGCACAACATACAGTAAAGAGGCACTTCCTTCCCTAGATAGGTCATAATCTAGTTGATAAAAAGACATAATATGTGAACGAAACAAATAGAGGAGGAAATGGAGGTGATAGGAAGGCAGACAACGAGGGAAATATGAATGTTTTCCATGATAAGATATAATGTTACAAACTCTGGCTTGAAACTAATTTACCTAAAATCCAATTCTCCTATTGTATGCAGCTAGTTTTGGGAGTCTCAATAGGAATGAGTTCAGAATTCAGTCACCAGGGTAATGGTTAGCTTTGCCATCTTTAGTGTCTTACACAGAAGCACAGACCATATTACTTCAGTTAAAAAATCCAGAAGATGAGGGGGAAAAGGAGAAAAAAAAACAGGATTACTATTTCTTACAAGTTGGACCTGATGTGAGCAGGAAATAGTGCCAGGGAAAGAGAAACTGCAGCTGTGAGGCCTTGGGCATCAGTGGCTGAGCCCCAAAGAGGAGTCTACCCCATGGGAGTAGAGCATCCAGTTCCTCTGTAATAGGAGAGAAAATCTTAAATCAGTATGTGATGAAGAAAAGCTCTATTAAACCTAAGCAGTATTGTATCCTCAAGGCACACTGGAAGAAGATATAGGCTTGATCCAGAAAGGTGCAGAGCACTGAGAATATTGCAGAGTGCTCCCTGCTCCCAATTAGTTCAAAAGGCACTTGATGGCGTTCAGCACCTTTTGGGAGGAACTCTATGCCTTGGAAGTTCAGCCTGGATATTGTCATCAATGGAAATAGCAGGTGCTCACCTCCTCTCACAGTCAGGCTCTTGGCTGGCAAGCGTGAGTAGACTCACATAAAGAGTCTAAAGCTTCCAGTTCTTAAATTATGGTTGCCTCCAGATTAAAACAATTCTCCTGATGAAGTAAGTTGCTGACCCCCTTTGGCAACATCCCTTTTTCTTATTGCCCTGGCAACCAATGCTGTATTTTCTGAATAATTACATAAATAAACTATATACTTTACTTTGTATTCCTGTACTTAATGATATATTGTGCATGTAACTTTCAGAACGATGAAGTATGACATTTTATATTACCACAGTTGGGTATTTCCTTGATATATGTGCTTGGAAATATCACATAAAGTGATGTTATTTGATATATATTCAGAAATTATATGATTTTTCAAGAAAGTGTAAGCTGAAAAACATACTTCCAAGTAAATCATTCCAAAAGTGTTCTGAATTAAAATTATTAAATTTAAGTGCTGTAACTACCTAATGAACATAAGTATTAAAATTATATTTATTTCCTCCTATGTTGAAAGTTTGGGATTGTGACTGTATTGTGCTGACTGGGGAGGCTTCAAAGGATGAAAACAAAATGCATATTCCAAAAACTTTAAATGTAAATGAGGATGTTGATTAATTAAACTATCAAGGTGGTTTTATGACAGTCCTTTTGTAGTACCCAATCCTGTTATGTGCTGATTGCCCTCAGTGACTCAATAGGACCAGCGAAGGTTAGAAGGCTTCACAAACTTGCAGGACATGCTCAGAACTAGCTCATAATTTATACTTTAAGAATCACATCCTGTTTACCGTACTAATGGACATAGCTCTATTGACTTTAATGGGTTCTAGTTGTGTGAGAAGAGAGGAAGCATTGGGTTAAATCCTTAATGCTGTCTAAGTTGGGAGGTAAGCTCTGAGGTCCTGCAGTGGGACTTCAGGGCCCTGACCACCTTGCAGGATCACTTTCTGAAACAGGGACCAGAAGGAATTATTTATTTTTTTATATAAAAAATAGCTTGGATATTTGGCTTGAAATGACTGCTATTTCACTCAGAACATCATGAAAATATTTTGTAACTCCCACAGTTGCTTTAGGGTGTTAATGGGTGGTATAAGTTCTGAAATGAATAAGCAGATTCACTTAATAATCAAGATTGGTGAAATTTATATATTTGTTTAATTTTTTTTTCATACATGGCAAAAGCACAAAGTGTTTTCATTCAGGACCTCAGATAAGCCGGGCTTGCTGTTTTTAAACCAAACCATTTGTTACATACAAACAGAGAAAAGCCTCTGAAAAACTGCTTAGGTAAAAACCACTCCTTTTCCTCCTATCTCTTGAAACCCAGAAAAAAACACTTTTGGCCCATTTATTCCTTCTGAATGAATACAACAGGCTCATATGGGTCATAGGGCGACCATACTTTCCCAAAGGGAAAAAGGGATACCCCTGGGCCGGCCTGAGCCCCTCCCCGACCCGTGCGGGGCCAGCCCAAGCCTCACAGCTTCCCACCAGGCTGGGCTAAGGTCCCTCTCCCCTGCGGCTTGCCCCAGTCCGCCCCAACCCTGCTACCGCTCCTCCATGCGCAGGGCTGCCCACGCTCTCCCTGCCTTCCACCCATGTGGGGCCAGTCCGAGTTCCCACTCCCCACTGGTGCCTGGGGCCTGCCCAAGCCCCCCTGCCGCCCAACCACAAGCCCTCTCCCCCCCTGCCACCCTCCTGCAACTCCCCTCTCTCCTCCGCAGACCCTTCCCTTGGCCATGCACAGGGCTGGGGGGTTCGAGCCCCCTGCCGCACGCCTACACACAGGGCTGCCTGAGGTCCTCCCTCCACATGGGGCTAGCCAGCCCAATCCACTCTCCCTAGCTGTCCCTCCAGCGCAGGGCTGGCATTGCTGCCCCCACCCCTCCACCCCGGTACGTTCCTCTGTGCCCTGCTAGGGATCCAACCCCACTTTTTTGACAAAATTGGACGAATGCCCAGTTTTGTCAAAAAAAATTGGGACGGCCAGGACAGGGCCTAAAAAAGGGACTAACCCAGCCAAAATGGGATGTATGGTCACCCTCTCATGGGAGAAAGAAGGGCATAAGGAGAATGAGAACCCAGAGATTGGTACCCACTGAATTTAGATTTCCAGCTAAGCTTGTAGAGCTTGGTGGGCTAGTGCTAATCCATGTGAAGCAGCCTGGAGATTTCGGATTCTGAAACCTATCACAAAACAAACTTTGCAGTTCTGTTTCTGGGTTGTTTCCATAGCTCAGTAAATTGGGATTTACAATGAAATGTTTAAATATTATATTTAACCTACTTTATAAATTCAAACAAGTCTGAAAAATAAACTATAAACTGAAAAATAAACTATGCTGATTCTTTTAAAATGTGTAATTAATCCCTGTCTGAATTGTATTTACCTGTGAGACCAAAAAAGTTCTAAAAATATTCCATTAGCTTGTTTTAAATAAAAAAAAGAATAAAACTCTGTATTGATATTGTGCTTTGTACCCAAGAATTTCAATGTGTTTTACCAATATTAATCAGTTCTCATAAAATCCCTGTGAGGTAGATAGGTATTATCCCCATCACTGAGGCACAGAGTGATTAAAGACTTTCGTAATAATAGGTTTCAGAGGAGCAGCCGTGTTAGTCTGTATCTGCAAAAAGAAAAGGAGGACTTGTGGCACCTTGGAGACGAACAAATTTATTTGAGCATAAGCTTTCGTGAGCTACAGCTCACTTCATCAGATGCACGAAAGCTTATGCTCAAATAAATTTGTTCATCTCTAAGGTGCCACAAGTACTTCTTTTCTTTTTTCTTAATAATGTTATCCCTTTCTAACTAAATCTACTCAAAAAATGGTGTAACTACATGCTGTTTGCTGCCATCCCATTGTTCATTCTGTGTGTTCTACTCCTTCTCTCTCATCTATTCAGATTATAAACTCTTTGGGGACTGTTTACTGCTCTGTGTTTGAACAGTGTCTAGAACAATGGGGCCCATTCTTGTTGGTCCATAGGCACTACCATAATAAACATGAATAAAAATAATAAGTTGCTGATCACCGAAAGTTCCTATAAGTGACTCGCGCACGATCACAAAACAAGTTGTCGCAGAGCTAGGAAATGAACAAATATCTCCTGACCTCTAGTCCTGTGCTTGAGCAACAAGATCATCCCTTCCCATCATCTCTAATAATAGGAGACAGCATTATCTCCTAGTGCTTAGACAGCAGCAAAGGACTAATTTTTCACCAAATATTTGTTGTGAATTTTTATTTATATTAACTTTTGTAGATAGTAAATTTCAGGCTTGCAGGTAAGAGCCCTGTACACACAAAACAAATTTTATTTTGGTTGGACACAGAGGTAGATTGTAAAGGTTAGGTCATTCTACAGAGGAACAGAAACAGCACAAAGGCCCATACATAGGCTTCTGTGAGCAAGTGTGTGTAAATTTTGCACACGAGACACCAAATTTGCATATGTAGCAGTTGCTTTTTATGCCTATTTTTGTGTCCACCTTTACAAATCTGGGTTCATGTGACATAAGTGATAAATCACACAGCTGGAATATCCAACTGCGGAATAGAATACTCAAAGGGAGACCTGCCACAAACAGTGCATAAGCAATCTAAACACTAACATTTGTTCCATAAAACATTCATCTAATGATCCTGAATAGTGAACAATTTCAAAAAATTCATAGTCCATTCATGAACAGGAAATCAGGTAAATACACCAAATAAACTGTTCGTTGCAGTTGTTTGCCAAACTTTAATTATTACAATTAGCTCTTGTTACTGAGAGCCCTAGAGCTTGAAGTTCCTTATTTTTACAGAGCAAGTAATGCACAGGTAGCGACATTGTAAATTCCCTGCAAAATCTTGCCAATAAAACTTAATCCTGATCTGGACCAACAAATTCTAGAAGAGCAACTAGTTCACTCTCCAGGGCCACCCACCCAAATCCTTTACTCTGCTGAGACTGCTAGCATAGATGACAATTAGCGTCAAAAGGACACTTTTGTCACATGGGCAAGACAATAACAGAACCAAGATAATCAAACAGCCATTAGATGGTAATATCTTTCAGTGAATATAGAATGAATCTCAATTTTTATTTAAACAGAGGCTTTTATTTTCTTTTTTATAATTGAGGATCAGGAAATGGTGCAGAATATTCCAGCAACACTTTAGCAGCGGAAAAAAACTGCTTTTAATTACTGATCTCCCCTACCATAAATTAGGTGATAAATAATCTGCAAATGCTAATTTAAACCTGCTTTCACTTCTGTGCAGGGTATATGTCGTAATGAACAAGTTACAGATTATCCTCCAAACAGCAATATACTGTGTCACAAATCATGAGTCGCATTCCTTCCCTTTTTTTTTTTAGCCCAAAATGTGATTCCAAAAAGATATTATTAAGCTATAATACCTTCGTCATTTTCAAGCTCCAGGCACTTAAGGTGTTGAATTTTAGATTGCTTTTTTATATTCTGCCTGTGCCTAGTTTCCTCACTGTATGTAAAGTTATTAAAGCTGTCTGCTCCAATTTCTCCTTTGCTTAGAAAGATATGACAGAAAGATGAAAGAGACTACCTTTAATCTTCAAAGGCTAAACACACTCTAAAAATGAAAAACAGTAGAAACAATGAGGACAATAATAGTACCTTTCCAAAGGTAGTTTACATTCATTATGTGGTCACTGAAAAGGTACTAAACTAGGAGCCTGTGACATAAGACTTATTGGGCTCAATTTTTTCTAGAAATAGTGTGTGTTGTTTTTTTATTGTACTTTGTGAAAGATGCCAAAGTATGATACCCTTTACATAAAGGAAATAAGAAGCTTGGTCTCCAAAATAAAATTGAGAAACTCACGGTGGTATAAACCACAATCAGCCTCAATATAATATATATTTTAAAAGAAACCAACCTGTTTACCTGAAGTTAGCATAACAAGATCCAGAGATATGTTCATATTTACATTTTGTGTTTAAATAAATACAATGGAAATAACAGGGATTTACAAACTGCCTAATGAGGGCTGGAAAAGGTGTTTGAATTAATCTCATTTATGAGATTGTCCACAGTTCAGATTTAAATGCAAGTCTGCCAGTACTTTGATAGTCAGCCAGAATATAGCTACTTAAAGAGAAAAAAGACGATGATACTTCTCCATGGCGCATGTACATACATATGCAACACACAGAGAATTATGTTGTACGTGTTTCTTGGTTTGATGTGCCCTGTGCTTTAACTGGCAAACGTAGATCTAGAGCCAGAGTTCCACTTCACCTAAATGTGCACAGAATATTGTACTGAATAGAGCTAATACTGGGGCACATTTATATTTGTGTTGGGAAACTAAGGTCATGACAGTTAATCTGATAGCTTGTTGCATAACGTACTATAGACCTTTGAAAACACTGAAAATAATGCTTTCAGTGAATATTTATTTAAATAGTAACTAATTTGTATGAACAATTTTTATTTGCTTTCTGTGAACATGCACACATTTAGGCATTTAAAAATATTCACAAGTACTTTTGCAAAAAGAAAAAAAACTGTTACTAGTCATTCAAGTACATATTTGCTTGGTCATACCAGAAGTGTTGCAAATACTAATGTGATCACATATTTGTGTAAGTGACTGATTCAAGACATGTTCTTGTTTGTGAAGGTATCTGCCACCCAACCAGGGACCAAAAAACAGTATCATGTGTCTCCGATGACTCAGTCTTTAAAGTGAATTGCAAAAACAATCAAATCAATTGTCACAGTCAGTAGTTTGCAATCAACCCATAAGCTGTAATTTTTCCCCATACTGCCTTAGATGATTGATTCTGAGTGAGTGACAAATTTGTAAAAAACAGAAGTTAGTAAAAAATTGATAATTCAAGAACAGAAAAATTGGCTAAACTGGCCCAATAAGTTCAGCTATAGATTGTCTGGCAGGCTACAAAGATCCCTCAGACAATGTTAGACATTGTACACAGGCCGAAGACAATGTAGCACCTCTGGTTCCAAAATTCATGTCCAACAAGTGAATGTAGTGTTACAAATGATGTGTCCTTGTAATTCACCAACCAAGCTGCACCATGCTATAAGACAGCTATAGCTTGGTAATGGTAAGAATTCAGTATACCAGAAAGGCTAAAATTCAGTTTTATGGGTTTTTTTTTGTCCTCTGAGCATTTTCAATAATGCTTAACAGATCTCTGTCTACATTTCGCTATTAAGATTCTTTCTCAATTCAGGCTGAATAGAGGAACGTGGCTGATTTTATTATATTTCTGGAGTGCCTAGGAACCCCAGTCATGGAGCAGGACCTCACTGTGCTATATGCTATACAAACACAGAACAACATGAGATGTTTGTATATTTGTTATTCTAAAACTATTCCAGAGAATGTTCACAATCAACAGGACATTCTGGACTGCTAATATCTGCTTTGTGACTGTCATGTTTTCCAGTCTTTTTGTGAGGATACTGTTTTCCAGAAATAGGTCAACATTTACTCACAATTACCAGTGAGTAAATAATATACTACAGATATTTTCCATATTCAGTACAGGGAGAAACAGGGATAGCTCAGATACCAGGTAAATGTTGACTTTATAGTGGTGACCACTGTAGGCATGCGTCTGTCTAGTGGCTCCACATAGGATGTGTTTATTACACATTAGTAAATTAATCTAAATGATGGACTATATTTCGAGCCTGAGATAATAATTATTTAACAAATTGAGGGACTAACTAATCTGTATTTATATGAGGGGACAAAGTCATTCCTTTTCAGCTTAGACCATCTCCCCTTTAAACCTGTTGGATCCAACATTGGTGGTGTGTTTAAGCCACAGAAATTCCAATTAGGAGCATAGAAAAATTTGGTGAAATTCTATTTCTGCACTTCAGCAATGATAAATCTTAAATTAAACTACTCATGGTATCTCATATCCAGATGAAGCTGGATTTTGAAACTGAGAATTGCCAAAGCAAATCTATTCTAATTAAATAACTAGGACAATAATTCACCTGTCATAGCAAGATTCATGCTGTAAAGACCTGCACTAAATAGCCAAGTTTTTAAAAAAGAATCTAGCAATGACTGATGTGGTCCTCACTCATCAAAAGGACAACATATAGGAGAAAGGGAAGCAGCAGAGCAATCAAGGTGATACATACACTTCTTTTTAGGTTTAACATTTTTTTATACTGTGCGCTTCTCCTCCGTTGCTCTGTCAGTCTTTATCCAGTCTACTCCTCAGTTCAAAGACTCATAACATGGCCATGAGAATTTAATTTAGGATGAAACATGAAATAAAATATCTAGACACTCCCTCCCTCCTTCCCCAAAAAAGAGAAATCATCTATGACTTTTGAAATAAGAAGGCTGTTTGTTGTTGTTGGATTGGTTTGTCTGGAGGAGGGGGGAGGGTTGGTTAAAAGTTATGACAACTGGGGGGGAAGGGAACAAGATGATCCGTGCACTTCAGTTAAGTGAGGTATGGTTAGAGGAACTCCATCAAGTTGAAAAACATATTTCCATCTGAAAATTATGCACCTACTAATCAGTAGCAGTCAGTAACACTTTAAGCTACAGTTTGCCATTTCTGGCCAATGTGAGCTGTGGGAAGTGGCATGGGCCGCAGGAATGTGCTAGCCGCTGCTTTCCACAGCTCCCATTGGCCAGGAACAGAGAACCACAGCCACTGGGAGCTGCGGGAAGCCATGCAAATATAAACAAACTGTCTGGCGGCCCGCCAGCAAATTATCCTGACAGGCCATGTGCAGCCCACGGGCCGCAGGTTGCCCACCACTGCTTTAAGGTAAATAAAAGAAGATGATTAGTGGAGCAGAAAATAAATGTATTACAGAAGATATTTATCTTTTTGTTTTGTTAACTTTGTCCATTTGTTAGTTCCTTTTTCTTTTCTTTTCTTTTCTTGATGGTTAATTGGATTTCCTGACTCAGGCACCAGTATAATGACATCACTCCCATTCACTGCTCTGGTCGGGAGCTCACATTCACGTTCTCCCCTAGGGCCTTGCAAGGAGGTGTTTACCAGTAACAGCAGCAGCAAAGCTGAAAGTGAAACAGCAGTAGGAGGGTGAGGGCACAGAAAGAAATAAGAGAGAGTGAGCATTTGGGCCTGCCTTAAAGATCCTTCTAAGCACCAGCAGGAGAACAGTGAACCTTTAATGAGTATCCTTTTAAGGTATTTTTTTACGTGAGGACATAATATTGAAAGGCTAAGCTACCAGAATATTCACTGCCTTCAGCAACCTGCCCCCTTGCTTCTGCAAAAGGGAAGATGAGGTGACATTACTGCTGCTCTGTTGGTTTAATTTCGTAGGAGCATTGCTGGAAGGATGTGCTAAATCAGAGCTTTCCTCCAGCTGGCTCTGGCCACACAAACCAATGCTGCTCGCTCTTTAGGCTGCATTTGCCCCTGTAGGCATGGTGAACAAAAGGGAGCTTGAATTAATTGGTATGTGCCTGTCTATACATAGCTGAGATGCTTCTATGAATAGCAAATAAATTTGCCAACCAAAAGAGAACCAAGCCCTGTTCCTGGGTTTATAACAGCATAAACCTTCAGCAACCCTAGTTGATTGTTTATTGCTTCCATAACGCACAAATGTTTTTGTTTTTCAAAACTTCCGTCCAGTTTTATGGCACTTCAGGAACCGGATATCTATGCTGATGTGCAGTACTTACTTATTAAGCGGTTTAATATTGCAGATGGGGGGGGGGAGGAATTGCTGCCCCCCCCCCCCCGTCCACTGCCTTCTTCATGTTTTATTTACAAGTATATTTTCATGTCATAAGGTCCCCTTAACTAGCGGGGGATGTGTAAACATCAGCAATTCATTATATCCTGTACAGTGCTCCTGAAAGAAATTTACGTCCATCCCCTGCCGAGCACTTGACAGATATAATGGAAAGCGTTCTTTGTTAGTGTGCGGGACTGAGAATCTTGAATATCTTGGTGTTAGTTAACTGAGATTTGACAGAGCTCACAGGGGATGGGTTGTAGGAGCCATTTAGATACCGTGATCATGAACAGAGTATAAAAACGTAGATTGCATAGATGGATTAATACAAAGATAGAAGCAGGCACTGTCACTATTCTGGCTAAAGCTAGTGCTGTGTCTTTGTTTTTATGAGCACTAAAAAATCCCCATAAATTAAATTTTAAAAAAGAAAACTTTTGAATAGGACCCCAAGGATGTACATAATATTGGGAAATGTCTCCGAAGCAGCTGTTTGGACTAGTGTGTAAATAACAACTTTTCTTAATAATTCTCACAACTATCAATCCTTTTTATGAGTTTTTTTAAACTAACATTAACAATTCACATACCCTCACAAACAAAAACCTTATGTGGTAACAATGATAAAAGACTCTTCAAATACAAAACCCAGACACTTTGGGAAAAGAACTAAAACTCCACACTCAGCTTATCTTGTTAGCTTCACATCCAATATCTGGCAGCAATTTCAAATTCATTCGCCAATGTGTTCCCCCCCCCTCCCCAACCCCACCCCGGTAGTTTTGTCAAAAACTCCCAAGACAAAAATGACTTTACAAAATATGATCACTAACACAGTGGGAGCACTGAGAGAGATCTCAGTCCCCTTAAAAATTATAGTGTAGAAAATTAAAAATTGAACATCGTGGCCCATTCCCTTGGTTGGCAGAATAGGGAATGCTCAAAATATTGAATGAGCTTTACCTATTGTATCAAATTAAAATCATTATCCAGGCACTGCAGGTTAAGTTTAAAATGGTGCTTCTACCTTAAAGGGACACTCTGAATTTAAATATAGTCAGTTTAAAAAATGAGTTAAAAGTAATTACTCAACCTATCGGGGTGTGTCTCTGCTAAATTTAGTTATTTTTACTAAATATCATAGTTTTCTATTTTTTATTTTTGCCCCTGTGGAAGTCTTCCATATTCTAACACACATACACATGCTAACATACTTAATGTTACACTGACTTCAGTGAGATTACTCGTATGCATAAAGTTAAGAACATGCCTAAGTAACTACAGAATAGGGACCTAACTGTCTGTAGAGGTGTAAGAGCAAACTTACTGACTTACACACAACTGCTGTTACATCTACAAAGTAAGCAAACAAAAAATAGAAAACAAAGTTTTCCCTCTAATTTCTGTATTATGGTAATCTTAACACTAGTAAGTAAACATTTTCAGCAGTGTGATTTGTTTTTAGGCTGACAACGTCTCCGTCCCCTTCATTTATAGTTTGTTCATTAAAACAAGGCCATTAATGCTATTTTTAGTATTCTGGTGCATGAAAGTTTAATAGGAGCATTGGATTGTGATGTACTAATAAGTGCTTGAAAGTAGCTAAATGACTTTCCTGGCTTACAAATGTAGGTGGATCTAAAAGCCCTTTAGCAGAATATACCAGCCAGATAAGGATGATTCTCACCAACATGCTCACAGCTTTGTAATCTGAGGGGAGGTTTTTCACTTAGTTTAGTTTCGTTTAGAAAAAGCACCCTGCAAATATTAGGTCAAATAGTAGCCAGGCATTGTTTTTCTATGCAACTTGGATTCAAACATATTATCTATTGTCAAAACAGGCATAGACCTGGAAGCACAATACATTAAAGGTAACATCTACTGGCTAAATGAGAAAGAGAGTAAAATGACATAAAATGGGTTCATTTTTGTTTTAATTTAATTTGAGAATCTCTTTTCTTATTTACCACCTGATAGCTCTCTGATCACTTGGATATTGCATTCAGTGCTTTCTCATGCACGCCTGAAGTTTTTTATGCTTGCTACATTTAACATCATCCACAGAGAACTCATCACCCAGGTCTCTGCTCACTGCATATGAAATTCAAGGTCTCTGAGCTCCTCATCAGGGCTCTCTATGGAACTGGTCCAGATAACCTGAGAGAGCATCACTCTCTTCACCACAGTGACCTCCTGCAACAGGAGGGAGGAACCTGAGAAACTGTCAACCTGAAGGATGAAGCTTGTGAGAGTGGGAGACACGGCTTTCTCAGCAACAGGCCCAAAGCTTTAAAGATCATACTAAAGGAAGCAAAGAGAAAAAATAAGGCCCATTATGATTTTGGTTATCATTTATTCAGAGGTGCTCAAATACTGTGATGGTCACACTGCAGGAACTTACAGAGATAGAAAACAAGTATGCAACGTTATGCACTCTCTCTCTCTCCACCTATAATTCAGTTTTAGCCCACTGTAATGCAACTTCCTTTTCCATTAGCCTACTTATTTTCAGGAAGTATTAATATATACCATAAGAATTTTATTTGTCAAATAATTATACTGGCAAAAGCTTCGTAATACCTTATCTGTTCTGGCTACTCTCAATATACATGTGGCGAAATTAGACAATATGACTACTGTGGGACCCTAACAGAACACAAAACTATTTAGCATCCGTGATATCATTAAAAAAATAATGACTTCATATGTTATTGTTGCACCAAATGTTGTCGTAGCAGCAGTGTTCAGCATCATTGCAATTGTAGGAATAACAATAGCACAGAAACTGGGGAGATGGAATAAGAGAGTAAGGACGAGAGGTGAAAATCCTTTTTAACTGTGTTGTTCATTATTTCATGGTGTCTAATATTTCCTCCTTTCAACTTATCTTTTGTCAACCAATTGACATGAGGCATATTCTACAGATGGATCATACAGCTGTAGATATATTTGCTCAAAGGTGTGTCCGCTTGGATTTACTACCTAGTCAACCAGTAGGCAGATATTACAGAGGCAGGGGATGAGACCAATACAGACATGTTTGGGGGGTTAGAGGGTGAATGTGCATGTGTGGGTTAGGGAGGGGCGAAGTTGGTCAGCCACTGGACTAGAATCGTCCTTTGCTATTTCTCTGGTCAGCTTTTTTTTTTTTTTTTGAGCTGTGTTGCGATGGAAGGTGATGTACCAGTGTTTTAATTTGACAATTAAATGCATTTTAGATTCACAGAGGTATTCAACTCTAACTGCATTAACCCAAGGTCCCCCGTAACAATGCCACTCTCACAGTTCAGGGCAAATGCATTTGTATTTCCCCTCAGTGGTCCAGTAACGGCACCCACTCTCAGGTTTCCAACTCCCCAGCTGTTGCCTTTCTTGAGTGGTGACCTGCGTCTCACTCTCTTCTGACCAGGCTATTTCAAAGCTGCCCAGTTCCCTGCCTTCACTGTGTTACGGCCAGCAGAGACAGGCTGCCTTAATACACATGCTTGTTTTCTATTCAGAGATGGTTAACAGTGTGATTGCCCACAGTTATAAATTCCCACACAGTTTTCTAAGCAAGCCTGTTTTATTCTTAAAGTAAAAAGCATTAGAGAAAACATATTAAAACAATAAAAGAACCTACACACAGGCTAATATGTTTACCAGCAATCACCCTAACCCTGACATGGGCTCTGGCAGGTGCAGTCCTTCAATGTCTCACCCAAGAAGATTCCTTGTGGTTTCAAGTTCATCTCAGCCTCAGCTCAGAACAAGCACACAGTCTTATGGGCCTCAGTAGGCCCATTCCTTCAAACCCGTCCCTAAGGATTATTATGAAATTTACCTCCATGGGTACCTTCATGGACCAGGGACCCTGTCTGTTTGCTGGCTCAGGAAGAAGGCCTGTTTAAAACCAGGCTGTTTATATAAAAAAATGCTTTGTCTGTTGGTCCCTGAAAATCCAGTGTAAATTAATATATGCAAATATCTCCAGAGGTTGGCTTCAAAGGGCTGATAACCAAAGGAATTACATTAGCATTCCCCTCCTCCTACAGGAATTACGTACAATTCTGCAATAACACATACAGAATTGCATTTTCAATATAATGGACCCCAAAGGTGTTAAACCTAATTCAGTAAGTTTAAATTTAAATCAAGAAAGTTTATCTTAATTCCATAAGGTTTGTCCAGAATATTACAGCTGGTACAGATAGATCTGCCCATCTTTTCACTACCAATTAAATATTTTACCCCTACACCAAAGTAGATCCTTCATCATGTTTCAGTTCCTCGCAGCTCAGGTCACACACAAATGAATGAAAGATTGTCCAGTGATTAGGGCAGGGGTTCTCAAACTGGGGGTCGGGACCCCTCAGGAGGTCATGAGGTTACTACATGGGGGGTTGCAAACTGTCAGCCTCTACCCCAAACCCCGCTTTGTCTCCAGCATTTATAATTATGTTAAATGTATTAAAAAGTGTTTTTAATTTTTAGGTCGGGGGTGGGGGCGGTCGCACTCAGAGGATTGCTATGTGAAAGGGGTCACCAGCACAAAAGTTTCAGAACCACTGGATTAGGGTGCTGGTCTGGGACTTAGGAGTTAAAGATTGTGACTGCTCAGATACTGTGTCAATAGGGACCATTTAAGTACCATAGTTTGACTCCTTTTAATCTACACTTTTATACCAGGCATGTCACAGTTGTAACTGAGTTCCAAATAAAATCTGAAGCTGGTTCTCATGTTACTGCCTCACTTTATTTTGCATTCTCTGATAATCCAAAAGATCGTTAACTAGTAGATTTGAGTACTCCTTTTACTTGCTTCAATAATTTATCTTCCTTATGGCATTTCATAGTGAATGTCAGTGCATATTCTCTCTCTCTCTCTGTGCCTTACTTGCATATTCATTTTTGGGAACAAACATCGCAATTATTCTGAGTGTTGCATCTAAATCTAGCAATGGTGTGGAATTCTATGATTTCAGACACTGTTTTTAGTATCCCTGTTTAGGCATATATTTTACTTAGTAATCCCTCCCCCACAAGTTGTATGTGCTACAGAGATGCCCATCTTAATATATACAGTGTTGCAGCACTTATGATTCTATCATGAGTCCCAAGATATTTAGTGTTCTTTTTAAAGTCCCTGCTCCTGGAGTCAAGTGATTATGTAAGAATCTAAAAAATAGAGTTTCTAGCCCTCATGGCAGCAGAGAAAAGACTGAAAATGCAACTAGAGTATACCCCAAAGGCTTACAAACAAGAAGGTAAACAAAAAGGAAACCCACATTCATTATTTTTAAAGAAATCTTATGCTTTTCAAGCCAATCTCCTGATTTTTTGAGATTTGATTCATGGTTTTTGAATGAGTGGGATGGTCAGTAAGTGTGTGTGTGTACACATCTACATATATAAACAAATATGAACCACAAGCCACAAATATCTCATGTGGATTCAGATCCTGAGTAACTCAACATTTAAATTAAGATTTTTGTCTTAAGTCTATCTCTACATCAAAAATTACAGTACTAGGGCTTTTTTTGTTTGTTTTTGTGTGTTTGTCTGTTTTTACAAAGGACAACCTAAATGTTTCACAAATAATGGAGCCCACACTGTATTAGGTATCAAGAGGTACCAAGGAGTCAAGTTATCTGGTTACTTCTGGGTATTTTGGTAGTCCTCATGGATATTAAGTAAAAATATTACACACATTCTCTCTCTCAGTTCCCTCCCACCTCCAGTGAGCATACTTGATGTCACACATGCTGCATTTAGACTTCTCTCTTTTTCTCTAAACGTAATTCCAGGTAGAGTTAGGGAAAAAATAAGAAATAATAGCAAAACTCCATATGCAGAGATTTAATGCCTAGCAACCTATGAGGGACTGAAGGAAGAAATCACAAATTATCTGCAAGAGGCAGTTGGAACTAGGGCTTGGGGTAAACATACATACAAACAACATGTCAGCCATGATAAAGAGTGTAAATTTGAACAGATGTCACTTCCAGAGCAGCAGCAGGCAGATTAAACAGAATTGGCTTTGGATGAAATCCAAGGAAGATGAAGAAAATATGAAGCTGTTGCCCTGAGCTCCCATAGAAATCTAGTGTCCAGAATCACTTTTCCATAGTAATCATAATTCAGTGGGGGGAGAAAGCCAGTTTAAAATACATTGACTTTAATACATTCAGATGTACTATGTGCCAATTGTAAATATTTATTTTAAGAAATCTAGCTGCATGGAGGAATTTAACACAAACCAGTGCTAAATGCATAGCATCAAATTATGTTAATTTTGGAGGTATTATTTGATTTATAGACATGTTACTACTGGGTGACAGAATGGATGTGGAATGGTTCTGGAAGGACTGATCCATATTAAGGCATCTTAAAATAAAACGCAGAATGATTATAATTAGATCTATGTCCATATTTTTTCCTGAATAAGTCTGGTAACACATTTTATTTGTCTACACACACACACAACAAGTTTTCGAGCTTACAGAGCTTTTCTTCATACTTTCCAATTCCTAACTTTTCTGAAGACTATCCAGCTTTATCAGCCTCTTCCACATGCAGATTTTATTTTATTTTTTTCAATAAAACAGTATCTATCTGGTTCTCTATGTCATATATCCAGGACACTGTAAACTATTTTGCAGGTGAGTGCTTATGTGGTGGCATCATTAGATGGGCTAACCTGCTTCTCCCTATGCCTATATAACAGGATCACAAGCTATATATTTGGAATATTTGTTACACAAACAGAAAACCATGGCAATTTCTTTCTGTTCCCGTGTTCTAGACTCACACACAGTTGGGGAAACTTGGTAATGATTTTGCTATTTTCATAATGCATGTCAGTGTGGGTTTACTCTTAAGGAGGCGATTTATATCTAGGACAAAATAGTAGTGCTCTTGGATATGTGCATTGTTTATCACCACCATTATTATTATTACTTTTGACAACTGCATACCGATAAAGAAAGGACAAAAGTTGCGATTGATTCATTATAAATAACGAATAATTCATGAAGATAGACCTTCACTTTTCAATATAATATTCTTGAAATTAAGGTGACCATATAACTTAAAACAATTTTAAGACAATTTCTAAACATAGATGCTTTGGGTAATGCATGTAGCACTAACTCACTGTCTGTATGAATGCAAAATGACTGACGAGCTGTTATTTCTCAAAATTAATTGGTACTAACTTTCCGAGTTAATGCTAAGCTCCATGTGGAAGATACAAAAATAGCACAAGTCATTTGATATGCATAACAGATGCTGTTATAGTTCCACATATCTGAATAGTGTTTTCGTATTTGTAAGGAACTGAGGGCAGTATTTCAGTCTGAATTGTTGTTGGGGGTTTTTTTAAGTCAGTAATACAAGCCTACAAAATTAAAATGCACTACTTGTGTCAAATGCAACAAAATCATTGTTTGTTTATTTTTAAGGTGCTAATAAAAAAGATTAATGACACTGCTAGATAATGAAACAATCTGCCACAAGGCAAGCTGCAGAATATAGAGTGGGGCTGTAGCAACAATATCCCATGAAAAACTTCAGTTTTCTTCCAAACACATTAACCAGTCCTTTTACTGCCAGGGTGACATTTCTGCATTTAAGAGAGGTGAGTTGATTTTCATGCAGTGTTTAAAGGTCAGACAGTTAATCTACCTCCATAAGGTGAGATTTTGCATCTGAAGCAATTTCTGAAGGACAACAACTAAATCAATAAGAGTAATCAGAATCAACAAGAATAAAATCCAGCCGTTTCCTGACTGCTGAAGCTTACACTAGACTGTGGTTTGGTCTACACTACCAACTTATGTCAGTATAACTGAGTTGCCCAGGGGTATGGAAAATCTACACCACTGAGCAACGTAGTTATACTGACCTATCCCCCCATGTAGACAGCGCCCTACCAAATTCACGGCCACGAAAAATGCATCATGGACTGTGAAATCTGGTCTCCCCCTGAGAAATCTGGTCTTTTGTATGCTTTTACCCTATACTATATAGATTTCATAGGGGAGACCAGCGTTTCTCAAATTGGGGGTCCTGCTCAAAAGGGATTTTCAGGGTGTCATAAGGTTATTTTAGGGGGATTGCGGTACGGCCACCCTTACTTCTGCGCTGCCTTTACGCTTACTTCTGCGCTGGCTTGGCGGCCAGAGAGCAGCGATTGTTGGCCAGATGCCCGGCTCTGCAGGCAGCAGTGCAGAAGTAAGGGTGACAATACCATACCAGGCCATCTTTACTTCTATGCTGCTGCTGACGGTGGCTCTGACTTCAGAACTGGGCTCCTGGCCACCAGCTGCTGCTCTCCAGTTCTGAAGGCAGTGCCCCCGCCACCAGCAGCACAGAAGTAAGAGTAGCAGTACCACGACACCCCCCCACACACACACAACTCCTTTTTGGGTCAGGCCTCCTACAAGAACCACACTGTGATATTTCAGATTTAAATAGCTGAAATCATGAAATTTACAATTTTTAAAATCCTATGACTATGAAATTGACCAAAATGGACCATGAATTTGGTAGGGCCCTAATAATAGGGACACTTTCCCTCTGCCTTTTCTGTAAAGTTATAAGCTCTTCATGGTAGGGACTGTCTCTATACAAACAGCAGATAGCACACTGGGGCAATAATCTTTTTTCAGGTCTCTGTCTAGGCATTACTGTAACACAGACAGATCTCATAACAATAGTGTAATCAGAATTTGAGTTTGTTGACCTTCATTGTAGGTGCAAGGATCATTCATTCACATGTGTGCTTGCTTGAAAGCAAGTTTGGTATAAGTGAGCATGTCTTGAGATGGTGAATTGCCAATGAATAGTGTCTCTTGTAGGAAGACTATGTTGTGATTTATCTATATATTCATGTGAATATGTGTATCTGTGTTTATAGATACAATAGCTATATTTATGATGTTTTTGCATTGAAGAAAATAAAAGGAAGACAAGAAAAATAATGAAAGGGAAAAAATAAATAGGAAGTAACAAGAAAATGCTATGAAGAGGAGAGTACCAGATGGAATGAGAGAATAAAAGAAAAAATTGAAAGAAATATAGAAATGAAAAAACAGAGAATAAGCATCGAAAGAAGGAAAGAAAAAGTAAAGATTGTACTTTGCATTAGAATTGTTTCATTTTTGTTAGGAAGCTATTATTCTAACCACAAAAGATTGTACTAGGTTATATGCTTGCCTGCTGTAGTTCTTAGGTTGAAGAGTTCACCTTGACTATGACACTGTGATCTCAATCTTCCTTTGTTTCAGATGTGAGATATGGTACATGAGTTTGCTAATGTTCAGTTCCTTTCCAGCTAAACTAGGGGAAATCTCAGTCACTGCTTTTCCCTTGCTTGCTTTGAATTTTGGAAATAAGAAATCCATAGTGTAGCGGCTTTGATTTTGTCATGGCTACAATAATTGCCTTTAATTACTATTTTGTTTGCCAGGTCTCTCCAAAAAAGTAGTTGGAACAAGTTATATTTTGATATTTAAGGTAAAACTTCTCTCTCTCTCTTTATATATATATACACACACACACATATACATACACACTCCTGAAAAATATTATGGTTTATTTTAGAGCTACCATGATGAATTCATGATTCATTTCAAAACTATTCCCAGAGATTTTATTGCATCTAATGATTGGTTTTGCAAATTAATAGACTTTAAATTTTTGGAAGAATGTTTTCTGAAGAGACTTGTCCTTCAAGTCATTTCTGGATATCTGAACAATAATTTCTTCCTCTTCTGTTATTGTACCTTGATTCTATCCAACCTTAGCTTTCTCTTAATTTTTCATGCTTACATATGGAACTCTGTACCTTTGGAGTGGAGCCAGAAATCCAGGTCTAGGCCATGGGAGGCACGGAAGACGAGAAATGCAGGCTTTCCTTTAGCATGTTCCCCTCACAAACCCACTGGACAAAGTGTTGCAAGTTACTGCCCGCCCAGTCTGTAACTAACTTCCATTTAATGCTGTGGGATCTATTCTGAAGGATAGAGACATTTTGGAATGTCCTGGCACAACATCTAGCAAGGGGCTGTGCGGAAGATTTTGCAGAGGCACAGGTACCCGAAGATGTGTGAATTTAGGGAACTGACATCCTGAACATGACCTTGCCCCCAATAGACAAATGAGTTCTTAATGCAAATTGTACATGGTGAGAATAGCCATATGATAAATAATAAAGCCCTTTAATTCTACCACCTTTTGATAGACTGTATTTACTTTTGCAACCTTGCCAACTTCTCCTGTACTTTCTCCTCTAGCCTAACTCCTCCAGAACCACTTCTCTGGAAAAATGCCATTTTAAAAACTGTTGCCACAAAATATTTTCTTCTTTCTTGCAAAAATTAGTCAGGGATGAGCAACATTCAGTCTCGTACTAGTGACAAGTTTAAGATCTGCTATTTTGAAACCTTATATAGCTATATCTGTGTATCTAGAACATAAAAACTGAGCTTAGATGAGACCTGATCTAAATGTCTTTCCCTAGGTAGTTCAGATCCAAACTGAGACAAGACCCAGTTTTGGATTCAAACCTCATCCCTTAGTCTTCTCTGTATAATGGAAAGCCTGCACTGCTGCTCCTCCTGTGTAACTTTTTTGTGGATAAATATAGGATTTCAGAATTTAGCACTGTCAGGGAAGTACCTTTCACAGAACTCAATTCATTAAAAAGAAATAAATTTTGCATTTGAAAATAAAACCTAACCTGGGAAATAATCCTGAGTACAGGCATGGTAAGAGAATTGTTTTAAGTGCACCTGTGACCTTTAGCTAATTATATATACAAACATTGAAAGAATTTCTACCAACAGAAAACAAGGTTTTACATCTTTGTAATGTTATAGACAAGATAAGGCACTCATGAAGAGCTTGAGATTGAAACTTATCAGATAGCTGTGGATTTACACTGATGGAGTAGGAATTTTTTATTTTAAAGAAGAGAAAGACACCATTCTGTCCTGTTTATAGAACAGTGTGCTTTCTTTGGCAAAGGCAGACAAATATTTTGACCACGTTTATGTTCCCTGCAAAATGTTTTGCAGAGTTCCAACTTCAGGAATGGTGCTAGCCAAGACTGAACAGGACTGATTCTGCTCTCGTTTACACCAGGGTGAATTATGAGTAACTCCATTGAAGTTAATGGAGTTATACTAGCATAAAACCAGTGTGAGAGCATAATCAACCCCAACGTATGCTGCTGCATGGGAAAGCTTGCATGATGGCTCTTCACACAGAGGAATCATTCTTTCAACCTTCATGAACGTTAATAAAGAAAAAATATTTCCTGCTGTATTCTCATCCCATTGATTTAAATGAGGACTTCTCATGTACTTAGTTTAAGAACATGCTTGAGCACTTTGCTGAACAGGGAGAGAATTATTCACATGTTCAATGCTAAGCATATGCTTAAGGGCTTTTCTGAATTGGGCCCTATAGCAAGAGTAAGAAGAAATACGTTTCTGTTATAATACATTCGTAATTTGTCAACCTAGTGGTTTAATTACAGCATCTCAAAAAGTTACAGTTATAATGGAACTGTCAATCCTGTAATGCCATTGATTTACTATTACTTTCGCATCCTTCTTCCTCTGCAAAACAGGTAAGGGTGCCTCACTGGAGAATGTCCCTGAATCTCCTGCATCCCCTATGTTGCTGACATTGCCACCGGATGCATGTATCTCATTTAGCTGCACCTCTATCATACTCTGATCCAGTCTTTCCTTTGCTCCAGGGCCCTCTAATGACTTATATAGATAAGAACTTTCCTGGAGTCACTCACGGAGTGCACCACAAAGGGTAATAATTTAATAGGGAAATTGTGTTTGTTTTTGTCTAGCCCTCTGTAAGCCTGACACAAGCCTAGAGGACAGATTAAAGTCAAGGCCTAGATTCTTTAGGAAACCCTAGAAGATTTGTTCACCAGAGTCCAAATCCCTTTTCAAAAGCTCAGTGCACTTCTAGTCATATCATTTATTTAACATTTCAAGTCCTGGGAGGATACTGAAAAATCATGAGTTTGCATACCCTAGCTCTCTCATACCTTTGATTTAATTTACTTTATTTATTTATTGTCTGATAAGAGTCTACTCTTCTTTATGAACTCTAACTCAGTGGCACCCTTTTCATTTATTCCATGGATATCAAGTCTTTGTAGCAATCACACAATCACAAAGAATGTGGTTTCATAAATGAAAAGGCAGGAAGCTTTTACCAGTTGTGACTCAGGCCACATAGCTTGTACCAAAATAGTTGGGGGTGGACAGGGATAGATAGGGATACGTTTTAACAAGCCAAACATGGAGTTTCTATGGGTACAGAAACAGTCTCAACTTCCCCATCTGGTCTATCATGAAGGCAGTTATTTCAGTCTTATGCTTGCTCCCTGCCAGACTTCAACACATGGACTGTTATGCATCCCTCCTAGGTAACTTGGTCAACTAATTTACTGGAAGACATTTCCATGCCAGCAGCTAACAAACTGCATTATTGCTTGTAGGACAGTGCAATCATCAGTAATAAAGTTCTGCTACTGAACGATGGTCATTGCAGTCTGAAACATATGGCGACTGGACAAATTAAGCACAAAACAGCATCTTTAAAGCAATGGGTAGTGATTTTGAAAGAACAGCTGGCCAGTTCAACTTACTGGGCTATCAAAAGATCCTATATAGTCCCTCTGCTACAATATAAGGACAGAGTGAGTACAGTACATGGTAGTTGGACCACAAAGACAATCAATTCTTCCCTTTCACTAGTCATTCTATAGAGTACCGCTGCATGTAGTGTAATGCAATGGGACATAGTATAAAGCAAAGTAACCTGGAATAGTAAATACAATGAATAATGGGTAATGAAATATATAAGAGAATGATGAATTAAGGGACATGTAAGAAAAGTAATACTTTAAAAAAATCCAGCTCTTCAGAGAACAGTATCAGAGTTGCTCATGTCACTACACAGAATGTATTAAATGACTGTCATGGGAAGTTCTTAATACGTTGTATATCTCTTTGTAGGTCTATAAAGCAGATCAAATCACATTACTGAATTAAGGGGTTATTTTGGTCAGCATCCAGATGTAAAACTAGACTGTGTAAGAGAAGTAATGTTAACAACATCAGGTCATCCTTCCTTGTCAGGATATTAATAGCTATTAGTACCCTGCTGTTCACTCAAATCTTACTGATGGAAAAGTGTCAGTTCCAGTGTTAGTTTATCTCCCATTAAAAGAATTTTCCTGAGGAAAAGTGGAAGAGAAAATGGGAAAGTGCTACATCATGGAAGCCTCCTCTCTGTTTGGAAGCAATCTTGGGATATTTGATCATGTAGACATTTGCTTTTGAAAAGACAATAGCTGGGGATGAGGAATTTTAACAGAAAGGACACTAGAAGTGGGCAGGAGCATCACTGTTCCAATTAAACTTTATTACCATGATGACAAAGAAAGCTTCCCTTTCTGCTAAATTGCCTACAAAAGCTAAAAAGAAGATGCCATACAATGTTTTGATCAGAGTTTCCAAAAGAAACCAGTGGTCTCCTCACAATCATCAGTGTCCTAGAAATGTGTGCTAAAAATGAAAACAGTATACTGGAGGGAGTAAATTATCATGCCTAAGCCCTTCTTTCTGTCAAACCACCATAGGGCAGTTACGTCAATAAAACTTCCTTTACTTCAAGACTGTATTAAACCGCTGAACAGTTGTAGCCAACCCACTAACTAAGGACTATTTCTGAGAGCATACACCTAGACCAAAGTCCTTTCTCTCTTCTGCAGCATCTCATTCTTCACATCTGCTAGTCTTACACTAGAATTTCTTCAGCTTGTCCAGGCTTCTCCTACAAACTGCTGGAAGGCAACATGGTTTCTATTCCCAGCTGTACCACTGATCTGCTGTATGATCTTAGGAAATTCTCTTCACCTTTCTGCGCTTCTTTTTCCCCTCTCACCCTTTGTCTGTTTAGATTTGCAAGGTCTTTGGGGTAAAGACAGGAGTGAAAGTAAGGCAGTACGGGATGGTACAGCGTACCGGTAAAAAGTGGCTGCCGGTACCGGCCCCTACCGCCTTACTTTAAAGTGCTGCCCCTTTTGCCCCCGCCAGGCTGCCAATGGGGGAGGGGGGACAAAAGGAGCAGCTGCCCTGGGGCGGGCGATTTAAAAGGGCCCGGGGCTCAGGCCGCTGCTGCGGCCGGAACCCCGGGCCCTTTAAATCATCGCTGGAGCCACAGGCAGTGTGGGCCAGGCAGCGTGGAAGGGCTGGCTGGGGGACGCTGACCTCCCAGCCCCGCCCCTTCCACCTGAGGCTCCGCCCCTTCGGGGGGGGTGGAGCCGGCCCCCGTACCGGTAAGTTTTCAATTTTACTTTCACCCCTGTGTAAAGACTGCCTCTTATTTGTACAGCGCCTACCACAGTGAGGCCCTGAGATTGGTTGGAGCCTCTAGCTGCTACTGTAATAATACAAATAATAAATACTAATAAAAGGATTAGAGATAGGACTGCCGTGAGCTGTACAATATGGACCTCGATTCAGATTTCAATCCTTCTCCATAAATGCTCCTTGATGCTCAGGAGTGTTCCTAGTTGGGGATTTGGTCCAGTTCATTACAGAGACAGTGGACAGACATGACATATATAGTCATATCCAGTTTGGATTGTAAGAACCCCTGATATTTTTGGTATAGACCAATCTCTAATTGCCCAGGACACCACAGAAAGAAAAACAAGATACCAGAAATATGTAGTTTAACTAGGCTGCAATTTTACTAAGTTCTCATATGGGAATTATCTTGCAACAACTCATCCAGAGCAGCTTCTCCTTCCTTTGTAATCCGTACCACATGATGGAGAGCTATTATGAGCCCCCTCCCCCCCCCCCCGCCTGACCTGTTAATCTAGTCCTAGCACCATTGCTGGGACCCACCACCCTCCTCTTGTACAAGAGTTAAGGGGATGGGGAAGAGAAGGTTGTCTCCTCAATGTACCAGACATAAGGAGCCGCAACCCTATTTCCCACTGTCACACGGTGACTGGAGTCTTTGAGGCGGGAGATGGTCTAAGCCCACCTGTGACTGATTAGTGGCTTCCAGCTGAGGATTCAGGGCCTGATGAGGAGCACCTTGCCCTTATGAAGCTCAGCTGAAGCTGGGGAAGAGCTGCAAGGAAGTTCCCACAGAAGTCCCTGGGTTACGGAAGAGGACTCTGACGGGAGAGAAACTCCAGTCAGAGTAACTCTGAGTATCAGCACTCTCTGACTGGGAGAAACTGAGCAGAACCCAGGAGCTGCAGTGGTTTTTGTGTTTACTGAGACTTTAGTGCCCTGCAAGGGATGGACTAAACTGGGACTCAGCTGGAGGGCCAAGTCACTCCAGCAGTGAACATGATGAAGTCTGCGTGGGTTGGTGAAGACCCAGGAGAGAAACTGAGGCATGTCATGCCACAAGAGGATAGGTTTAGAGACTACATGCTGCTACAACCACTTGCTTTATCCACCTCCGATTTCTAAGTGAATCACACCCATATTAAATGATTTTCTGCACTTGGCAACTGCCAAATTGCAACAAAATGAATTTACAATCTAACCTACCCTTTGGGTCCCTGGTTTCCTGGGAGGAACGTGAGAAAATCCACCCCACCCAAGACAATCTGGTAGCAAGAAAAAAATTATTTCCCATCCCCCAAAAGGCAACTAGCATGATGCCCACAGTAGACACAAGAATCCATTCCTTCTCTAATCCCAAGAGGCGGTGGGGGGAGGGCAAGCTTTTCTTGCTGGTGCAGAGGACTTCCCCGGGCAGCAGAAAGAGCTTATAAACTCTTCCTTTGATTGCATTGGAACCAACAGGCTTATGCTTCACCCTTCTCTCCTACCAGTCAGCCACAGAGCCCCCTCTTCAAGACCATGAGGTGGGAAGATGCAGATAAATCCTTGGCAAGGCCAGCCTCCGGTCTCTCTTTCAGGACAAAGGCTCCCTATCTCTGAGGCTGTAGGCGTGATCAACAACAACTCTTTTGAAATCAGTCTTGCTACACATATGATGAGCAGCAGCTCACTCTGCCAGCAGTCCAATTTAATTCAGTGAGTAAGGGTAAAAGAATCAGGCCAACAATGAGGGTTGAATTCTGCTCTCATTTATAATTAGGCACTTCCCTTTACTTCAGTGGAGTTGCTGGAAAGAAACAAGGGCAGAGTTTGTCCTTTTATCCTGGTTTAGACTATCTGAGAAACTATTTAAAAATATTTCCATGTAAAACAGTTCAAGTAAGAAAACAGTAAGTGGCTTTTGTTCAAATCTACATGTGTATATTTGTACCAAGTACGCTTCAGTTCTATCTACTGCCAATAGATCACATGAATAACTTCTACACTCACTGCAATCCTGATAATACTATATTTATTTAAATCTTAGTTAAAAAAAGAGTGATAATATTAGGGTCTAAGAATTGCCTATATATACAGTACAGCGCACGCACTTAAAATGTTCTTTTGGTTTTGGAGGCATAAAGGTTTCTGAGATCTTTCCTATACTTGAACAGTTCATTCCAATTCTAAAGTTATTGCTGGTTCTAGTGAAAGTCTCCACATTACAGTTGACATTAAAATTTAAAGAACTACGCATTTTGAAATGCCAAAAGTAATTAGGTGCCTCATTGCAACAGATAATTTATTCACTATTTTGCCATAAGTTTGTCTAAGACAGCTATTTTTAGGTGAAAATTCTTCTCTGTATTGGCTTGTTTCTTTCACCATGCTCAGCATTAAAGATGTCCCATGTCAGGACACACAACATAAAATCACAGAGCATAAGAAATCATGGTAGATGGGAGCACAAATAAAATCTCCAAAACACATAGGCATGATGCCTGCTTCTCATCACAGAAATGATAGCCACCTAAAATATTTAAGAGTGTTTGTTACCCAGCCTGGGACATTTCCTGTCTGCTGGCACAGACCTCTTTCCTGTAGGTCTCTGATTTGGTGGCAGTGATGGACATTAATGCCTGTATTTTGTAAAATGCTATTTGTGTTGTACAGATGTAGATCCAAAGAAAAGGGGAAGTTGGGAGGAAGCCAATGTTAATAGTACTCACTTTGTGAATTACAATGCCTACATTGAGAACAAATGATTAATGAGCAACAGAAGCAGCAGTAAATAAATCAAGTTACATGATTTTAAACGTATCACTGAATTAGATATTCCAAACAGAGCTATGCAAATAGCTGATTTCTTGATTCACCAATAGTTCCGAAAAATATAAAAACAATTAAGTTTGGGTCAAACTGCAACTGATTTATTTATTTTTTTTAATTCAGCAAATAGAAAAAGTTGAAAACATTTTTTTGGAGTCAAACAAAATATTTTGTTTGGTCTGAATCTGCATTTTTCAGGAGGGGTAGGGGTGGAGTTTTGGGTGAAAATTTTCATCCGGCTCTAATCTCATATCTACAGGGGAAAGAGAGAGACTGAGCTGTGGGACCAGATCTGAAGCTGAACTTTCCCAAAGGTTGTGGTGGTTTGAATTAAAGTTCCATTTAATCCATCATAGAGATCAACATGCGCTTTGCATTTACTATGTGGATCTCAACTTGCAACCAATTTTCTGGGCTCAGGCTGATCTCCAATTTTTATGAGAGAGTTTGTGTGCCCTTAGGTTGGCAGTCTCATGAATGAAATACACTTTAGCATTTGCTGTATGTAAACTTTTCAGTGCACTTTGCAAAGGAAAATTCCTCAGCTGTTTAATTTTTAACAAAACTTTCCACTTGCTAAATCTCTCTAGTTGAAACTCAAAGTTGGATAACATAGTCTAACTCAGGCTTATGTGTTATTTACTTTTACTTGAAGTATCCTCTGTAGGAAAATTCCTTTAGATTGTGTTGTGTTTGGAATAATGTTATATAAGAGCCCTGAGGCAAATTAAAAATATAACAATCAATAACTGAGTTTTATTAAGAGATTAAATTCAGATACAAGCGCAAGCTGAAGAATAATGTGCTGATTTATTCTAGACCACTACCTCCTACGCAAAGCTTATTCAGCAGGGTACTGAGTGGGGCAAATGCAGTCAGTACTGTAGATGGTATGATTTGATGAATAATGTATTTGATTATTTTCCCCATCAGTCATCAAATAAAGCATTTGCAATTGATTTCATTATTTGATTCAGCTCTGGTATTAGAAGAGTACACACTCAATCAATGAAACACACGGTTTTCTGTGGTCACAATAATGGCTTCCAGAAATCGTGGTACCTAGTAACTTCTGAGAGATAACACTTTTGTGGGTGCTGCAGATTGATCATTTCTATTGTGGCTAAGAGTGATGGGAAAGTTCTAGGGAAAAACACCACTACTTTCTCTCTAGAAACCTGTATTTATTAAAAATGAATTTGAAAATCAAAAATATTTCTGCCCAATCTCAAATTGATAGTCACCTAAACAGTCAAACCACAAGAGACCATTTGAAACAACTCACAATAATTGTCAAAAACACTGTCAATATCAGTATAATTAAATGTGTTGCACTAACCAGCTGGAAACCCCATGAGTCCATTTGCTTTGGTGAGAAAGCTTGCAAACATCCAGACCGTATTACTGAAAGTTCACAACAGCAAAGAGCTAAGCCTTCAGTTGGGCTCTCTCTCACTGACGTAACACAGTTAATCATAGGAAAGTTAAAAGGAAGTGTTGCCTTTACTGCTTTTTCAAGTTAGAAATAAACATGAACAAATTGTCACACACGCTGCCAAGCCTGTCTAAACAGATCTGTGCCTTTGCAAGAAAAGGACTGATGGAGAGACGTAAATGGAATTAGATAAATGGTGCCCTCGAGAATGCTGATTTTATTTTATGACTCAAGTATTTCTCAGAAATTCAATATAAAAAAAAGGAGTGGCGAGGAGCTAAAATTCCTTTGACCCGTAAGACAGTCAGTTTGTACCAAACTTCATTAAAAGGTAGAATCAATAGCTGCATACTTGAAAGGTAGTTTTAAGCAATCATATCTTAGATAGAATGAACTGAACATAACATAATCCACTAAGGAGCGTGTGTTACAGGTCCCTTCCATGCCAATCCAAGGAGGATATGAGTTGTTATTCCTGCTCACTACAGAGACCTGGTTCTTTAGTGAGGTGTATTGAAAAATGTGTTAAAATTATGATCTATCGCTTTAAATGCTCAGGGGTTTCCCTGGTCCTGCTTGCATACACGGGGTTCTGTGTGGAGAAGCCTGCCATCAGAGCCAGTCAGACAGCTTAGAGTATTCTTGGTGAGTTGTGCCTCTCTGATTTAGGGAGCAGCCTGCTTTGTGTGTCTTTACCTTTGAGTTCTTGTGTGTTATCATTCTGAATTCTGAGAAATAAGTAGTGTTATGTTACAACCTTCCAGCAAGAGTATTTTATGTTTTTATCAAACTTATCTGTTTGTATGCCATAAAACATAAATTTAGCCCAAGCTTCAGCAGCTCCTGATTTTAGCTCTGGATGCCCCCAGTTCAATCCCCAGTGTACTAGGGACAAAAGGATGGCCGTCACAATAACAAAGATAAAATATGCAATATGGTGGTGTCAGAAACCGTGATGGGGATGGTCAGTCCTAGTGGTTGGAGCCATGAACTTGAGGCCTAGGAGTCAGAGTCAGGAGCAGAGCCCAAATCAGGAGTTCAGAGTGGGGTTGGAGCGAGGCCAGAATGAGAGCAAGGCTGGAACAGGCGAAGGCTTCAGGAGTCTGTTACCACTTAAGGCAGGAAAAAGTTTCAAGATGTTTTTCCTCCTGTAAGGCTTATATACCAGACCAGTTCCTGGCTTGGGGATTGGCTGGAGCCTAGCACAGGAGTGACCGATCACCTTACAGGTGGTGGCATAAGTAAGTTTCATGTTATCAACAGACAATACACAAAGATGAAGACTTTTGGGTGCCACAATCCCAACAGAATTATTCTCACCTGGTTACCGTCATCTTGTATTTAGCGCACATCATTCTCCTGCCTGGATTAAACACTGGTAATCATTAGAGCTTTGTGTTTTTGAAATATAACCTAGGATTTTCTTTCCTAATTCTTAAAACAGTCCACTTAAATTGTTTCTATAGCAGGACACCACTGCTTGTCGGACATGCTTAGGGGGAACAGACATGGAGGACTTGGGGCACCTTCCTCCTAAGTACATGCAATGCTGAGCACCTTACATGATTTGGGTTATTCCCTTGACCCGACTGAGGGAAATCAGTCTCACCATAGGTCTTGAGGTAAAGGCACTTGCATCGGGAGTCCTGAGAGGTTCCAGTACCTTTATTTTCTTGCACTGTCTTGATTTTATGCTAATGATTTGTTCAGTATATTTGGATTGATGAGGTAAGTGGGAGCATGGGGGACGCAATCTCTGTATCTCTTGTGTACCTCTGCAGGGGTTAGCCACAACTTGTCCCTAAATGTCTATGTAGTATCTGGGGGACTTCAGTTAATTTCTACTCTAAGGGCCCAATAATTGAAGCCTTACTCACATTGGAAAGCAGTTACACTTGCAAGTAGTGCAAGAGAATACTCTAGTTTGTTGGATATTCCTATGAGGTTACTGGAAATGAATGTTAACTTTCTAATGATAGCCACTGCATCTGATACCTGAACATCTGAGTTTTAGTCTGTTTTCTCTCTATTTCTTCGAATATATTTTCATAAATACTATTTTAGTTTTTGTCATTCTTTCAGTGATAATTTTCCTTTTTAAGGCTGTGTTATTGAATACAATTTGTTGTCATCACATTTTTTGTCTAGTCTTCCAGTTCCAATAGCAGAAAAATCAAAGCCAGAAGTCTGACACATCCATCATACAATCAGCAAAATTAGGCGGCTCCAGTTGGTTTAACTGGCAACTTTTGAGCATACAAAACAGAGCAACTCGGTTTTAATAGCCTAAAACCTCCAAAATGGATCATAATACAAAATCTATTGCTCATCAACTGGCATAGCAGGCAAAGAGTGCCATATGCTTTCAGTTTCATTTGTGTTGTTTATCTTTAATGCTAAATTCTAATGTAATACTCTTTCTATTATTCTGTCATGTCAATCTTTTTTATGTGTAAGGGATTCAGGAAAACAAGACAATATTGGTTTTAAGAGCCACAAGCCAATGCAAGCTCTACTAAACCCAGGCCAGCTGAGAGCTGTGGAGTAGTAAATTGCAATTTTTCATGCATGAATTAGAGAGTACACTCAGTATGTAATTCTCCCAAAATACCTGTTTACATAGGCACTTATAAGCCTGCGGCTAAAGTTTAGGCCTTCTCAAAAGCGAATCAGGGATAAGAAATTCAATGTACTAAAGCATCCATGGAAGATTTAAGTCTCACTTATAGTATAGTGCACATACTGCAGCACACATGAACAATAGAGTTATTGCCAGTAGGACTGGATTAAATAACACAGGAGAAACACATAAGTGATTAAAAGTGGAAACAAATGAGAGGGCATTAGTGCCAAGGCTTTCTCCATGGCTACAAAAACAAATTTCTAGCATTTAAACATATGAAAACAAGAGTTCTATCTGGTAAATACTCTATTCACATGGTTCCCAGTATCTGCCGTACGGTTCCATTTCTGTTCTTCATCCAACTATCTGCTGTTCCTACCTGTGTGTTTTTCTGTACTCTGATTTCTGAACAGGATAGTATTGAAAGCAATAAAAGGCAGCACTGAGTGTCCTTGCAAAAGTGGAGGTAACTTTTAAAAATGAAAAAAGATTTAATTAAGACCACATTGAGGACTGATAAACTATCTTGAGATTGAAGAAAAAATTTAAGATTTATCAGTCCAAAAGAATTCTTTTTACATTTTTAGAAATTACCTCCACTTAAAAGTGGAGTTACAACTTAGACTTCTCTACTTCTATGCCCTCTTCCTGTGTTAGTTGATCCAAGGATCACATTAGCCTTTTTGGTCATGAGGTCACATTGGTAATTCATGTTTAGTTGATCATCCTTTTCATAGTCACTACTTCCCAGGATAGAGACCTCTATCTTGTAAGAATAGCATACATTCGTAGTTCCCGTATGTATGACTCCACATTTGGCCACACTGAAACACAAATTGTTTCCTTTCACCCAGTTTACCATGAGATACAGATCTGCCTGTATCAGTGCCCCGTCCTCTTCATTTTTAACCGTGTCCTCAAGCTTTATGTCATCTGAAAACTTCATAAATAATGATTTTATGTTTTCTTCCAGGTCACTGATAAAATGTTAAATATCGTAGGCCCAAGAACCTACTTCTATGGGACACCATTATAGCCCCTCCTATGATGATTCCCCCTTTACAATTACATTTTGACACCTACATTAGCCAGTATTTAATCCATTTAATGTGTCTCATGTTGAATTTGTATCCTTCTAGTGTCTTAATCTAAATGTTATGTGGTACTAAGTCAAATGCCTTTAAGAAGTATTACATCAATCTTTGTCACCAAACTTGTAATGTTATCAAAAAAAGATATTAAGTTTGTCTGGCAAGATCTATTTTCCATACACCCATGTTGATTGGCAATAATTATATTACCCCCTTTAATTCTTTATTTATCAAGTCCTGTATCAGCTATTCCATTATTTTGCTGGTATCAATTTCACAGGCCTATAATTACCAGGTCATCCCATTTACCCTTTTAAAACATTGGTACAATATTAGCTTTCTTTCAGTCCTCTGGAACTTCCCCAGTGTTCCAAGACTTATTAAAAATCAACACTAATACTACCAAGAGCTCTAGGGCCAGCTCTTTTTAAATTATTGAATGTAAGTTATTCATGCCTGCTGATTAATAATGTCTAACATTAGTAGCTGCTGTTTACCATCTTCCTTGGTTGGAATGAAGAGGATTTCATCATCATCATATGATATAAATACATAATCTGGCTTTTTACCAAATACTGAACAAAAATATTTTTGAACATTTCTGCTTTTTTTGCTTTATTATTGACAATTCTACCATTTCCATGTAGTAATGGACCAATGCCAGAGTTAGGATTTCTTTTGTTCCTAATATACTTGAAAAACTCCTTCTTGTCCTTAACTTTGCTAGCTATAGATTTGTCCTTCGGTCCTACTGCTTCTTTTACCAATTCCCCTTAGTTCCTACATTCTACTTTATATATATTGCTACCCATTTCCCCTTTTTCATTTGTTATAGATTTTGTTCCATTTTTATAGCTGCTTTCACTTCCACTCTAAGTCAGGTGTGGTTTCTTAACCAGTGTAGAATTTTTTCTTGATTTATCCCTGATACAGTCTATAGAATTTTTCCATAGGAGGTAAGGTTTTTCAGGAACATGAAGCTTTGAAAACCTTTCTAATTTAATTAATGAACAGCAGAAACAAAATGCTGTAGAGGATCTAAGAGTAACAAGATCAGCCAGCAAGCACTATTCAAATGAACTATTCTTTGTCATATAACCAATTAATTTTAGTTTAAAATATTAATTCCAATTAATTACATATTCACTGTATTTCTTATTTTCATTATGCTCTAGTCTGTTCATCTGTCTAATGAAGTCACTTAAAATGTGTTCGCACAAAGTTTAAATTAGGAGAATCAACTCTTGTCCTGGTTCAGTAGTGGCACCCTATTGTAGCCAGAGCTAGGAATTCATTGATTATTAATGGAGCTTTTAATAATCTGCTGGGTGAGTTGCCCTTATAACTAGGAAAACCTGACCTTTCAATGAATACAGTTCTCAAATTGTTTTATCTTGGATTTCCATATTACTGCCCTCTACTTTGCATACAAAGTAATTTATTAATTTCAAAAAGCACATAGATGTTTACTGAAGGATGAGCATAAAAATTTTAGAAAAAACAACAGAAATATACAATGAACCCACTAAAAGAGATATGGAGACTTTGCTATTATAGACACATCTTGTTTGGTGGATTTATTACTTTCATTCTAAGCTCATTAAGAAACAGGCCAGGAAAGGGTGAAGATCTTAATTAATTTTAATAGGCATAGCCAACATTTAACAGAGAGTTTGTTTTTAATTACACTGAGATATGGATAACTTGTAGCCATAGCTGTTTCCCTGTTTTGGAAGGACAAACTATTTGCCTTTGTACAAATAGCTAAATAAGGCAACCCACATAAATGAGTAATATCATTTACAAAAAGAGAGCATTTTTAATCCAAATCTCTGAAAATGCGTGTAGATAGCTGGTCATTTACTACATACTGTATTACCAGTTTGCAAATACAGATGCTGATCCAGATAGAACAGGTGGCAATAACAAACCCCATCTGCCAGCATATATTTTGTGGCTGCAGGTAAAATGCAGCGATCTTCCAAATCTTGGAATGATACCATTTCAAAAGTTTGGGGGCGGGGGGGGGGAGGAAGGGGGTCTTCTTGATGTGATGCTTGCAATCATTTAATTTATAAAAAGCAACCTTTTGTGAGTGCAAAATGGTGGCCAAACAGTCTGGTGGATAAAAATCCTGTTTGATGATGGAATACAACAGGAGAATTTTGGATGCCCAAATAGAAAATATTCAGCTTGAGCAAGACTAGGGGGGCGAGGTAATGTGTTTTATTGGACTCGCTTCTGTTGGTGGAAAGTACAAGCTTTTGAGCCACACAGATCTCTTCTTCAGGTCTGGGGAAAGAAGCAGAGTGTCTCAGACACTCTGAACCCACACTCAGTTTCTTCCCCAGATCTAAAGAAGGGCTCTCTGTAGCTCAAAAGCTTGTACCTTGCACCACCAGCAATTTATCCAATAAAAGATATTATTTCACCTACCCTGTATCTCTCAAATCCTGGGACCAACATGGCTACAATAACCCTATATGCAATATTCAGCTTGACTGCTATAGTACGCTTACATACAGATACTAACCTGGCACAAAATGTCTGACAATTTTACAGTGTCTGGCTAACCAGAAGATGCCAAAGAGGACCTGCAAGGTGGTGAGCACCGGCAAATTCTAAAGAGGTCAATGGGACTTGAGAGTGTTCAGCACCTCTTGGGAGGCACACAGCATCTTCCAGGATCAGTCCCAAATTTAGGAAGGATCAGTCACAGATTTTAGAAGGAGAGAATAAACCACTGATACTCTTCCTTTACCATTATAGGTGCAATGCCTGTTTGAGAATTATTCTTCCCACATCATAGAATCATAGAATATCAGGAGGTCATCTAGTCCAATCCCCCGCTCAAAGCAGGACCAACCCCAACTAAATCATCCCAGCCAGGGCTTTGTCAAGCCGGGCTTTAAAACCTCTAAGGAAAGAGATTACACCACCTCCATAGGTAACCCATTCCAGTGCTTCACCACCCTCCTAGTGAAATAGTGTTTCCTAATATCCAAGCTAAACCTACCCCACTGCAACTTGAGACCATTGCTTCTTGTTCTGTCATCTGCCACCACTGAGAACAGCCTAGCTCCATCTCTTTGGAACCCCATTAAGGTAATTGAAGGCTGCTATCGAATCCCCCGCCCCCGCACTCTTTTCTTATGCAGACTAAATAACCCCAGTTCCCTCAGCCACTCCTCGTAAGTCATATGCCCCAGCCCCCTAATCATTTTTGTTGCCCTCTGCTGGACTATCTCCAATTTGTCCACATCTCTCTGTAGTGGGGGGACCAAAACCGGATGCAATACTCCAGGTGTGGCCTCATCAGTGCCAAATAGAGGGGAATAATCACTTCCCTCGATCTGCTGGCAATGATCCTACTAATATAGCCACAACCGATTGGAGAAAAGGAGCTTTATTGGGGGTAGGTCCCTGCTGAGAACTGGCGGGGAGCATCCCGTCAAAAACGCCTTTTCCCCACTTGCCTGCCCTTAGAAGACCCAGGCTGTGGGGCAGGCCGGGATTGCCATTGTGGGCGCTTTCTATAGTCCTGCTGCTTTTTGTGGGCGGCCTCAGACTTCAGGAGGGCGGCCTGGACGGGAGCCTGCTGCGGCTTGAACCTGGGTTTTGCCGGAGGAGGGACATAGAGGCCCAAGGTCTGGAGGGTTGTACGGGAGTCTTTCATGCCATGCAGCCTTATGTCTGTTTCCTCAGCAAACAGAGCCTTCCAGTCGAAAGGGAGATCCTGCATTGATGACTGCGCTTCACTGGAGAGCCCAGAGAGCAGAAGCCATGACGCTTATTTGGGGAGGGGTAGCTCAGCGGTTTGAGCACTGGCCAGCTAAACCCAGGGTTGTGAGTTCGGTCCTGCTTTGAGCAGGTGTTTGGACTAGATGACCTCCTGAGGTCCCTTCCAACCCTGATATTCTATGATTCTATGACCTCATGGACACCGCCGAGGCCATGGACCATGCAGCCGTGTCCGCTGCATCCGAAGCAGCCTGCAGGGATGCCCTTGCGGCCACCACCCCTTCCTCCACAAGCACCTTAAACTCCTTCTTATCGTGCTCTCGGAGGGAGTCCTCAAACTTGGGGAGGGATTCCCAGAGGTTAAACTCGTAGTGACCCAGGAGAGCCTGATAGTTTGCTACTTGTAGCTGAAAGCTTGACAACGAATAAACTTTTCTCCTGAAAGTATCCAGCCTCTGAGAGTCTTTGTTCTTGGCGATCAAGGCTGGTTGCCCTTGCCACTCCCTGTGGTTGACCGACTCGACCACCAAGGAGTTGGGCGCCGGGTGGGCACCAGTGCACGTGGCGAGCACTCACACCTATTGTGGAATACACATGAGCAATCATTTGAAGAAGACTGTGCATGTTCCCTTCCTACCCTTCATTATGTTTAGTCTGCATACTGACTGAGGAATCACTGCAGTAACTGTAAATGATGTATGAAATTAGAATTCCTCCCCAGTGCAGAGAGAGCGCTGTGCATTCACTGCAGTGCTATTTGCTAAGATTTAGCTCAGGCATATAGCAAAAAGCTCCCCATAAGCATAGGTGTTAGGGACAAGAAACAGACAAACAGAATACCACATGCTCTTATTTATTTCTTTTTTCTCATCTATCTCCTGTTCTCAATCGCTAACCCTAAATAGCCATATGAGAAGTTCTCCCAAACCAAATTTCCTATAAAACTACCTAATACACTTTAGGTCACATTCTGATTCCTCAAGATGAGTAAGGCTGGCCATTTACTATTAAAAATAGACACACTGAACACATTTAAGAAGCTCCTCTATTTTATAACTATATTATTTTTATTTTCCTACCCAATACTGTGGATGTTTCTTACATTTTCAGTAACATGCACATGAAAATAATGACCAGTGCTGCTGAAAAGAGAGATCAGATGACAGAAAATGTTTTCTAAAATAAGGAAGATTGTTGTGAGAGGCTGCTTCTACAGGTCTGTTCTGGGCAGTTGAAATTACATCTCGACATGTTAGTGATAGATGGCTAGTTACGAGGCACTAATACTACAATATAGATTATATACAAGAGAAAAAGTCTTAAAATGGTTGAGTTCACATTTAATTATTAATAACAATACCTTTAATATTACGTCCCAGTTCTGTAAACTACTTAAGCACGTGTCTAACTTTAAGCATATTTGGGTGCCACCAAAGTCAACAGGATCATACAGAGCTTTAAATCACTTAAGAAATATCAATGACAATTTTTAATTCAATATCCAAACAAAAGTTTCAATTTTTAGAGTGTAACATACATCCGAGGATTGTTAAACTCCAGACTGGCATTTACTGTACTCCTGAAAAAGGAAGAACATTCAAAAGCATTCTGAAAAATCATTTCTAGGATTGTTGCCCTGATACTGGATGATGTGAACAGATTAGTGCATGTCAGCGGTTCCCAATATATTTTTTTACTGACTTGACCCCATTTTAAGGAAGTATTTCCTGCCAGGACCCCAGACAGGGTGGGGTGACACCCTCCACACAGCGTGACCTTGCATGCACTGCACATGCGAGGTCACACCACATGGAGGATGTCATTTTGTAGAGCAAAATGGCATCTTCCATGCATAGTGACCTCACACGCACCATACATGAGAGGTCATGCTGTATGGGGCAAAATGGCATCTGCACACTAGGGATCGTTGTGACCACAGTTTGGGAAATGCTGATATGTGTTGAAGTATTAATGGGAATATTGATCTAGACTAAACAAGTGCAGTACAAATAGCACTGTTTATAATTATGGACCAACTTCTTTTTTTCTTTTTTTTTTTAATTAAAACCTTTCCACGTAGATCAAATTTGGTTAATACATAAAACAGGCTGAATGCATGAAGACAGGAAGATAACATATGCACAAAAGATAAAGAATTATTATTATACTCTTGAAAAAGTATTAGCATTCATCATACTCATTTTAGTCCCTGGTGAGGCAGTGATATGTATAGTATATAAAAATGAGGTTTATAAAAGGAAAATGAATAGAAACTACTCGAAATAACCGCTATCTTTCAACACTATGCATTCTGAACATGGGCAGATGAAAATGACATGGCTGACCTTAAAACATAACACTTCTGTTTATAGATCAGACTATTTGTGTTAGAAATGTCAATCAAGTATAGCATGAATATATTTCAACAGCTGTGAAATTCGATTAAAACTGAATGCAGTCTCACTCTTTCCCAAAGTCTGAATGAATTTAAATGGTCAACTACCTGTGAAATTGTGATTTTGCTTGTTAATTGTTCATGATCTTTATCATTAGGGAAGCTATTCTTGCTTTTTTTTTTTTGAAGCTGATGGGTAGCTCTCTACCTAACACTGTTACCATCTTCATATTTTGAGGCAATTTTAAAGCCTCTTTTACAGTAAGAATTCAGATTAGATTCACTAATAAATTTTATGTTTAGTATTCCACTCTGAGGAGAAAATTCTTAAAATATTTTCAGTGCTCATTACAGGACTCTGGATATAGAAGCACTTAGGAGCTACTACTTCTGTTAAATTGGATTCCTACCTCGGGCAGTTGGAAAACTGGAGTATTTTTCAAAAAAGGGCAGATAGGAACACATTTAATTATTCCCCCCAAACCATGTATGCTAAAGGTGGATCTACAAAATGAGCTACAAAATGAACTATGCCATGCTGCTGTTAATTATTATTATTTTACACATGAAATAATAAACAGCCCCTCTCCTTAAATACTTACCATCTAAAAAAAAAAAGAGGAAAGCTTTAAAAAAGGCAGACTGTATAATGAAGAAAGACATTAACATTACTTTTTTATTGTAATATGTAAAATAGTTTGTGGTTCTATTTGTTTGCAATGACAATAAGTTTAGGACCAATTTGTTATCTTAATATATTTTTTCCCCCTTAAGTCACATCAGTATAGTGACTTCACTGTTGGATCCTGATTTAAAGCTGGGAGCAACCTCTCCCATTTACACCTACAATTTTGAAAGCACAAAAATTGTGCATGCAATTTTGCAGTGCAGTCACTTTTTATTACACTGATAAATAAATTATATCTAATTGTGCCAACATTGCAGATGCTGTACTTTGATAACTAAGGCCAGGTCTACACTACTGTGGTAAATTGATTTAAGCTACACTACTCATGTGATGTGAATAATACAACTGAAATTGACATAGCTAGATCCACTTACTGTGGTGTCTACACTGTGCTGTGTCAACAGAAGATGCTCTCCCGATGACTTACCTTACTCTTCTTGGGGAGGTGGAGTACAGAAATCGACGGGAGAATGCTTTCCCATCGATTTAGCATGTCTTCAACAGACCCACTAAACTGGTGCCACTACATCGATTGCAGCACCCCCAATTTAGCTCCATAGTGAAGACATGCCCTAAGTGACATCAATTGCACTCTCTGTTATTTGAGCCTCCAAATTGTGGGCTAGACAGGAAGGCTGGATTTAAAAATTAAACTCTTGACATATACCCTTAAAAGTATCATTTTAATCTTTATGACATTATTTCATAATCTGCCGTCAGTATGAGAGATAAGAAACCTATCCATGCTCTGATGAGGTGACATCTTTATAGAAGTATAGGTTTTTTTTGTTTTACTATTATCACACTATCCTGCAGAAAATTGTATTGTTTGTTGGTTGAAATAAATACTTATGCTGGGTGTAGGCTGTCAGTATTTACACAGCCAGATTAGCATGGAGCTGCATAACAAAACTGCAGAATCAATGTGTAGAAATGCAGCACTTCTTTGCACACCCAAATCATGTACATAAAATTGCCCAATCCTTAATTATATTTTCAAAATATCTGTTTTTCTAAATTATACACTTTGTATTTCTGAAAAAAACAACAAGGAGTCCGTTGGCACCTTAAAGACTAACAGATTTATTTGGGCATAAGGTGCCACCGGACTCCTTGCTGTTTTTGTGGATACAGATTAATACAACTAACCCCTGATACTTGTATTTCTGAAGATGTCCAATACAGTCTACGGAGAATCTTAATCTACTGCAGTTTTAGTTTTGTATTTTGTAGTATTCTGTAATTATTGTCCCAGAATCTTTTCCAGTGCATTTGTGTTTTCTATATCTTGTTCACATGGTGTTTTTCTGATGTTGAAAGTAATTTTTAATAAATATTCTGCCTGAAATTATATAACCCCCCAACAAGTATCTTCTTTTTGTTTTGCAATTTACTTTCTGGGAGGTAATCTAAATTTATGCCTAATATTCTCTACACATTTTGAGAGATCTGTAATATTCCCAGAACTTCACTTTGTGGAATCAAGCCTTCAGATGCAATTCAGAGAATGGCATACATCACATCATTTCACAGGACTCAACAGTTATTTAAAAGAAAATATTGTAATACAGATGTAGAGTCTAACATTGTATTATTAAAGATACTCTTTTTTCTTCTCCCCCACAACCTACCTAATGAGTTAAAATTTAAAGTTGTACATGCACCTTTGTCATAAATCATATCGGTCTCTCTGGTTTAATGTTAATATTTTTCTATTTTAATACATAGTGCTCTAATCTTATAGAGAAGGAGCATTATATAATAGCAAGAACATAGGCGTCCTTAATCTTCTGGGATCTTCCCATCTCTACCAACAGTTTTCTCAGTAAACTACAGAAAGTTATTTGCTAGTCTGATGGATCTCCCACTGAACTCAAAGACCCCCATTGACTTGGGGATGGATCAACCCCCCTTTTTCACTGTGCTTCTAGATCCACTGTGAAGTAGGTACCCTGTTTCTAGAAGGGTACCTACTTCACAGTTGTACTGAAAAATTTAAGATCCATATGTGTCCTTACGACAGAGCCCTTAGTAAGTGGCCCTAATTAATGAATGCTTTGACATCTGGAGAGGGAAGACACTATACATGTGCATAGTATGACTGTTGCTTCTACTGTCAGGAGGGAGCTTGAGGCACAATAGAAAATGATCTAGGCTGAAGAATATGAAGTTACACACTGCACTGCTGTAGTGCAGTGCAGTGCTACTGTTTAAATCAAAATAATGTTTTCAAGATAGGATTAAAGAGCACCATTTGTTTTTCTTTTTAGCACTTACAGGAGAAAATGAGAGCAGAGTAGCTTGCTATGGGAGAGTTGCCCATGAGGGGTCCTCTGGTGGAGAAGAACTGATTCAGTGGCCCTCACACACTGCCCCCTCCCTCTTGCTGGCATAGGGAACATGGCTAGGAAAAGGGGATGTGGCTTGGTCTTCACTGTGCCCTAGCCTATCATATCAGCCTCTAGGGACTTTTGGCAGGCTATGTAAGGTAGAGGACCTTGAGGCCTGGTCTACACTAGGGGGGGAAATCAATCTAAGTTACACAACTTCAGCTACGTAGCTGAAGTCAGCGTACTTAGATCTACTTACCGCGGTGTCTTCACTGCGGTAGGTCGACTGCTGATGCTGCCCCGTCGACTCCACCTGAGTCAATAGGAGAGCGCTTGACCCCCGCTAACCCTAACCCTAACCCATCGATTGCTCCGGATGGGTAAGTGTAGACATGTTCTAACTCATGCAGGGGAGTGGTCAAGAATTCAGATTGCCCAGGATTAAGTAAATAGAATGTGGCACCCCACCCCCACTCCAGGAGTTCTGTTATGAGCTCTTTAGTTGCAGCAATGGATCTGGGACTCAGTGTTATTTCAACATTGCAGTCAAAAACAAGACTGTAGTACTACAATTACTAAATTCTAGTCTGCTGCATGTATCACCAGTAAGATCTCCAGCTAACTGCCAAGTGCTGAACCTACTTTACTCCTCAGAAACTATAGGTTAAATGATAGTGGAAGAGGAAGAAACAAAACAGCTTGATTTTCAGATTACAAATTGAGTTTGTAGGATTAACCCCTAGAAAAACAGACCCCCAAATCTTTTGCCTTGCATGCTGACCCAATTCAATATAGAAGTTGTTGACAGAGAATAAATATGGATGCCCTTACAACACTGGCACAGGGGCTGGTTTCATAACAGTAACAACAGTTACTCCTTTAGCTAAAGTAGGAAAGGCCCATGCTTTGAAGCTACAAGTTAAGTGTTCTAACTCTACGTTGGTACACTTTCACAATAAGTTTTCTGACTACCTTCACTCTAAGGTACAATATATGCTACAAAACAGGACATGTGTCAAGGTAGGTTTATTTTAAGGCTAAGTAAACTTAGCTGATGAACTCAATTACAAAAGAACCCAGCATCCAGATGCCCAGAATGTAAAGCACTACCCTCACTGATCAGCAATTCAATAATCCACATATCTTATAATTCACACAAACACCTGCTATCTCTCGCTGCTTCTGAACAAAGGTTTATTCTCACAGCACTTTAGTGAGGTCTCATATAATTAAAATTAAATTACTTTTAGGAACTATACTTTTACATGTATATTATGAAATATTAGCATAACTAAACTACAATTATCAAAATACATTATCAGAGTTTATTTTTGATGCATTGCCCTGCCTTTATTATTGTGTTAGTTTGCTCTGTTGCTAATTTAAAAAATCAGTAATTCACCTTGGGCATTCCTGTCACTAAGGCAAATTAGAGACGTTGTACTGAAGTGTCATATTACATACTCATTGAAGTTTCTCTATATTAGCACATACTATCAATGTAGTGCATTTCTTCATTCCTAAAAAAAGACACTTTAGCAGCACAGTTATTGGCTTATGGCACTATTCCTATTCTTAGTATTAGTCAGATACATCCACAACACACAAATCCTGTCAATTGCCTCCTGTCTCTTGTCCTCATTCTGAACCCATTGAAACCAGTGCCAAAAACTCCCATTGACTTAACTGGGTACATTTAAGTCATATGTGAAGTCACTTAGGCTCTGATCTTGAAACTGGATCCACATGGATGGACCTCTGCCCCTCCACTCTTTGAAGTTAAAGGAGCTCTGTATTGGAATAGGGGGTTGGCCCATGCAGGGCCAGTTGCAGGATTAGGGCCTTACTAGCCTCTGACCATTTTGGGGGTGGGGGGTCCCATTGCTCTTGCATGCCAAATTATCTTTATAAATCAGAATCAAACATTTCTTTAGTGAACAGAACTCTAACGGCTAAGGGGATAAAACCATCAAATATTGGTACCAATTTTAATAGAAATATCAACTATTTAGTCAACAGCCTATAGAATGAATTATTGAGATGTTGAAAAGTTCGCAGAAGGCATATTAGCTTTGCAGGGGAAGGTAAATTTTAACACATTCCATGTGTTCTCTGCTCCCTTTGATTATTTAATGAATGTACATAACAGGTTCCACCTCTGAACACTACATTTTCTATTTTCCTTGGATTATCTCAGGAAAGATATAACAGATGAAAGATGTTAACATTCTCATGATTTTATAGAGGAGGATGAATATGTCATCACACCTAAAATAGAAAGATGGCTCAGATTGTCATCACAGGAACTTGATTAGATTTCAACAGAAACTTGCTCAACTTGTATGCTTCTGAGACACATTGTCAAAGTTCTGCCAGATTAAAGACAGATGCCCCATTGAACTACATGGGCAAAGACAATGTACACAAATGTACCATTAATCCAGGTAGATTCATATTTTTCAAAGAGCATAATCTAATTCAAAAGTGTATGAACAGCCTTCTGCCTACAGTGAAATAACAATCTGAGTGCAGAGCATTACCACCAAGGGAAGGGGATCTGTACCAAAGCTTTAGAATGATTGACATCCTTAAATATTATTTTTACTCTTTCAGGCACAGAAACAAGGGAAGATTCCAAACAGCAAGGCTGCAGGGTAAGCTTTTGTTATTCTGAATGTGGTCAAAAATATCCCGGGGTTGTTTTGAGTGAGGAATGCTTTGTTTTCAAAGGTTGGGAAACAAAAATGAGACAGCAATAAAGTATGCTTTTTCACGTTCACATTTTCTCTCCCTCTCATTTAACACAGCACTCTAAGATAGCAATAATAATAACTCAAGCAAGGCTCATTATGGACGAAACCCCATTCTTTATTTTGAGCTGTACAAAGCCCGCTGAAGTCGCATCTTGGTGACTTATGCATCAGGGGAACAATACTTCTGATTGATTCACTCTGATTAAACATGGGGACAACCTGCGAGGTGCTGTGTAAGGCAGTGAAAGTTACACATTAGTGACTGAGTGTAAACAGATGCAAGGAAGTCTCCCTCTAAAGGAGCCTGTTGTCAGTATGTCTAAACTGCAATCAGTGTGTGTGACTGCAACACCTGCAGGTATAGTTTTAATCTCGTTAGCTCAGGTACCAATAGCAGTGAACCCTTGTCAACATGGACTTCAGTGCAGGCTGTATAAGCCCTCTCAGGACACTGGGTACTTACTTAGGCGGTTAGCCTATGGTGAGCTCCATACTGCTGTAGCTTCACTGCTCTTGGTACTCCAGGTTAGCTAGGTAAAAGCTAACTCTGGTATGTGTACGTGTGCCGCAATCACACCTTGGACTGCAGTGTAGACATACTCTAATGTAGGTGCTGGAAGAAGGTGTTTAAGTTAAGAAGGTACTTTAATTAGCCCTTACTCTTAGTTGTTTTCCTACTACACCCATGCTTCTAGCTCTTGGCATGTAAATTATACCAGTTTAAATTCTCTTAGATTCAGTAGGCTAACTTCAGATGCTAACTGTAACTTACACATCAATTAGTGGGTGTAAATCTGAGTCAGTCTGAGCTCATGAAACATTTGTACTAAGCGATCTGGAAGGCGTAAGTTACAATAGTTTCTCTTAGTGCTTGTCTACACAGGGAAAAAGCCTAAAGTAGCTAGTGCGCACTCGCTATTCCATACTAATTCCTGATGTGGACTCTCTGACTGCACTGAAAGCTTAGTGCACTTGGAAGTGTCTTAAGTCTGAGGGAGCTAGGGAGTTCGTGCAGAGTACGATTGTGCTTTAAATTCACACCCTAGGTCACTGTGCATTAACTCCCCCATGTAGACAAGCCCTTATACTCACCGCTGACTCTGGCCTACAGCATTGTGAATTCAGTTAGGGCAATGGAAAGAATGAACACTGGATTTATTAATTACTTGATAAGGAAAGCAAAGACCTGTGAGAATTTTCATCTAGTAATATGAAATTTGTTTTTCATCTAATCAACTATTTTGATTGCATATCCTTGCAAGCCAGTTTACACACATTCCCAATTCTGTGCAAACATTGCAGTAATCACCAGCAACATGAAAAAAAATACTATAGAGCTGTTTATTTAAGCAGAAGAGAGGCAATCTACATATTCACATTACATTATTTTCAGACTCCTGGATGGCTTGCCAGTTGCTGAAAACAATCACTGTTCGTTAATTATTGATGATATTCTTCCAAAACCACACGAAACAAAACAAAAGCAATACCAAATTTTACAGCAAACTTTTCTGGTCTACAATATTTAATAAATAATAATAATATAACATAATAATAATAAAGACCTGTCATTCTTATAAATAAGATATTGGGGGATCTCCCAAACATTTCAAAGTATCTGCAAAAGATGGAGGCAACTGATTGTGGCTGACCTTTATATGCAGCCAAGTTCTGATATTTGCTAGGTTTTCTACCATTGTCTGTAGAAGTGAAATTGCTCCCATTCATTTTCGCTGTAGTTCAAGGTAGCAAAGGGTCATCTAATCGTCTGTGAGATATTACTTTAATTCCACACAAGACGACAACAGTTTGTAACTCATGGCATGCATGTACCACACAAGTTATATGGAATTGCTGTGTTGTTGTACGATCATCATAATTTCCAATTAAGAATTCACTCTGCAACTATAATTCATAAATTACACAGTCAGTGCAGTGCTTGTTAATAAGGCTATCACTAACATCCAGACAACATCAGGATATATAAGCATTTGTATTACAGAGGATAATGAACTTAGAGGTAAGCATCCTCATCCAAGTTTTCCTAATTTGGCACCTACAGGCAGATAGAATTTTCTTGCCATCTCATGAGATATTCGGACATCCACATTCTAAAGCCTTTTAATAACATCTGTTAATCTAATTACCAAGAATATACACCTATAGTAAATGAATTTCTAAATAAGTCAGATTCTAGTGCATCTTTTATGACTGTTGATTTGAAAGCTTGATAAATGTATTTTTCACACGGAGCTAGGAAAAAACAAACAACTGATTGGCATTTAAAAAAATTTGAGTCATATTTGTACAACCACTGCCCACTTGCTAGAATATGGTTTAGAGCTTTTGTGTATGCATAGGACACAGAATTATAAGGAAATCAGCACAGTCAAAATAATAGGTTCAAGATATTTGGGACTGATTTTGATCTCACTTATATGCCTTTTTTGACTCCAGTGGATCTCAACTGAGTTCAGTGGAGTTACTCCTGATTAGGATTGCCAAGTGTCCAGTTTTTGACTGGAACGCCCGTTTGGAAAGGGACCCTGGCAGCTCCAGTCAGCACCGCTGACTGGGTTATTAAAAGTCCCATCGGCAGCGCAGTGGCTAAGGCAGGCTCCCTGCATTCCATGGCTTCATGTGGCTCCCAGAAACTGCAGCATGTCTCCCCTCCCGCTTCTACGCATAGCGGCAGCCAGAGGGCTCCACACGCTTCCCCCACCCCAAGCACCAGCGCTGCAGCTCCCATTGGCTGGGAACCATAGCCAATGGGAGCTGTGGGGGCGGCGCCTGCAGACAAGGCAGTGCACAGAGCCATCCGGCAGTACCTCCGCTTAGGAGACGGAGAGGGGACATGCCGCTACGTCCGGGAGCTGCCTGAGGTAAACGCAGCCCGGAGCCTCACCCCTGACCCCCTCCCATTCCCCAACCCCAACAGTCCTGATCCCCCTCCCGTCCTCCAAATCCCTCAGTCCCAGCCTGGAGCACCCTCCTACACCCCAAACCCTTCATCCCCAGCCCCACCCCAAAGTCTGCACCCCCAGCTGGAGCCCTCACCCCCCTCCCCTCCACATTATAGTAGGTGCCATTAAAAAGTCAAGGCCAGATTCACCCATACATTTCAGCTACTTTGTACACTCCAGGTAAACTAGGTTTATGGCTACTTTTTGTCACAGTGTCGTGCAAAACAGCTGGGACATACTGGTGAGTCTGGCCCTCTGTGTTTGCCATATTTGAGATACTGCAGTTATTTCTTATTCTAAATATCTGGAATTGTTGTATCATCTCAAATGTAGTCATCAAGCCTTAAAATTCTACCTGTCTATATCTGTATCTAGCTATATCTAAATAAGAATTCAGTGCAGTCCAATAGAAATAACTTTTCTGACACAATAATCTGCTGCAAAACAGGTGGATTTTTACAGCTCCCAGACTGTACCTCTGTGCTGTTGAGTGTTTGTGGAAGCTACTATGTAAGCCAACAAAGGTGATGAAACTGCCACAATTTTTAATTCCACTCAGAATTTTTGAGAAAGTAGACAGATAATAGTTGAAACTGCCACATTTGGTGTCTGATTGAAAACAGCCCTACTTAATTCAAACTACAGATTCTGTTTTTCTTAGGCTCTTTTTAACCCTCATCACAGTAGTATCTAAGTACCTTCAAGAACTGCAGTAAACAGCATGACTAGCATCTTTTAGATGATGTTCTTTCTTTCCCTCTCCACTTCCCCAAGGAAACATTGTGTGGGCATGGGGTTATATTTCAATTAAAAAAATTAATATATGATAGGCATATTGTGCTATGTTAGCAAAAACAAGGATGAAGAAGTGCGCTTTGCACTTGGAGTGGAAGGTTGGAAGTGGCTTCTAATTCCTAGGGGAGTTAAGAGAAAGAAAGCTCGTTCCTGTGCAAATGAGCTTTCCATGCTATGGAGAATTCCAGTGTGACTTTGCAGTAGAGCTGTTGTCTCCTCATCTTGGAGCTTTAGGCAATCTATTCGATATCCTGGCCCCCAAATGGCTGAGTACCTTAAAAATAAGATCGGAGACCTCAGATTTGACACTATGTTCAATGGGAAATAATGTAGAGCGTGGAGGACAGATTTGATGCGTTTGGGGCAGCCAGTGTTGCTGAAGAGACGGACTGCTGAATTCTGTACAAGCTGGAATTTCCTAATGGTTGTCAGCATGAGCCCAGGTAAATAGATTTTCTGTAGTCCAGGCAGGAGGAAATAAAAGTATGTATTACTAAATGAAGTGAGGGTCTGAAGTGATTGGGAAATACTTTATTTCAACTAGCCCTGCAACTTCATTAAAATGAGAAGATTTTGGGCTTAATGCTTTTCAAGTAGCAAAATTTATGTAATATTAGAAACTGTTATGGTACATGAAGCACAATTTATAATATCCCCTCAAGGAGTAATAGAAAGCTTAAGTGGCAGTCTTCTTAATTTGCATTTCTAGCCTGGACACTGGAAAGAAACTTTTCCTATCCTGTGATGATATAATGTGCAGATAGCTGCACTGTGGTGTGTGCAGCTATGTAACTGAAGAAAGAGGCAGTTATTCTGCTTCATGTGAACTGTACTGTTAAATTTAGAGGAGGACCCCCTGTCTGCTAAAGGGATAGTTGTCAATTTGTGTTTCAGTTCAGCTGCACAATGTTACAGAGCGAGCTTCTCACTTGGACATTTTTTATTCCTTCTTTTGGCTGTTGTCTTTATTGTGCAATAGAAGCCATCCAGGGCAAAAAACACAGGTTATGCTCTATGTGTCTGGTTTAACGTGACATACACAAATTCATACAAAGTCAGTAGTTTACATTCATCATTATGGAGACAGCTGCCACCAGCATGTCACACCGCAGGTGGAAACCAGGCTTGGTCTCATAGCATAAACTAGAGGAGTGCCTCAAATACAGCCTGCATATTCTCTTATATAAGTGACACTTCTATTCTGAGACCCTTTAGAATTGCATTCTGGGCTGCTGCCACCATCACAGTGTCAATGGCAGGGTCAAGCAGCACATTCCTCATGCTTAGATGTCAAGATAAGGGGAAACAATATCAAAGACCAAAAATAGTGCTGTTGTTGGTTCACTCATAGATTCATAGATATTAAGGTCAGAAGGGACCATTATGATCATCTAGTCCAACCTCCTGCACAAGGCAGGCCACAGAATCTCACCCACCCACTCCTGCGAAAAACCTCTCACCTATGTCTGAGCTATTGAAGTCCTCAAATCGTGGTTTAAAGACTTCAAGGAGAAGAGAATCCTCCAGCAAGTGACCCGTGCCCCATGCTACAGAGGAATGCAAAAAACCTCCAGGGCCTCTTCCAATCTGCCCTGGAGGAAAATTCCTTCCCGACCCCAAATATGGCAATCAGCTGAACCCTGAACTCATGGAAGTAAACAAAATCAGCTGTAATAATTTCAGTTCTATATAAAAAATAAGGGAAAAATCAATGTTTACAAAATGGAAGAGAGAAAGGAATTTTATTTTCAAAAGGGTATTACAACTAATGAATATATATGACTAAACAGCTCTCTTTGAGCATTAGGCACAGATTTAATCTGGAAGCTTCCAAAAAATCCACAGAGTGCCTTTTGTTCTTATTTTAAAACAGTACACAAGGCAGACTCTCCACAAGTTAGGAATTTGTTTTTACTATGCTAGAGTTCAACGTGCAATTCCTGCTTCTCTTGATGTTTCTGAGCTACTTACAGATGAGACTTTCAGATCATAGTCTCCCTCTTTTCTTAACTCCGTAGTCATTTCTTTCACAGTGAGGTCTAACAAGAGCTGCCTGGAAAATTCCAATGGAAATAAAAGGGGGGTGGAGGGGATATCACAACATTTTTGTGAAAATGTTTTGCCCCTCCAACAAGCTCTAGTTCTGACTGATGTTCTTGAGCGACCCAGCATCGTCAGGAATACAAGCAAAACAATCAATGGGTTTCCTGTTTTCTTCATTTGTTTCTGCTGCAGCAGAATCAGGGAAAAGAATTCCAAGGTACAAATTGGTGTTTTTGTTGCTTCCACGTGAATAACAGCTAGTAAATCCTTACTGTTTCATCGGTAGTGGGGTGTATTGAAAATATTCACAGACATTTAGAATTCAGAAAATATTTCCTACCAGTCATAATAATTTAATGGTCAAACTATGGGTTTAAAAATCCTTGATCGTGCCCCTCTATCAAAGTATATCTGGAATTTACCTGAGTAATAGTTTAGTGTGAAGTGTTCTTCCGTCTCTCTACTGTTGTACAGCAGGCATTCCTCTGAGTGAAAATGTAGCAAGCCCATGGAGCCACGGGAAACGCATTGAAAATGTCACCCCCTCATGAGGTGCAGGAGCACTGTGGTACCAGCCCTAGTCTTGAAATAATACCTGGTAGCGCCTCATATCCTGTGGCTGAGGCAGGCACTCTATTTCTTTCAGCTGCTAAGGCTTTATTGAACCTCACACTGGACAGGTTCCAATACGCCCTCGGCTGCAAGACCAAGACCCTCTCAGGGTGCCAGAGGCCATGGTCTGTCTCCCTCTCCTCCCCTCATTGCCCCAGAATCTTCCCCTCCTGCCTCCCCCTCACACACCTGAGCCTGAGGAAACAAGCAGCAGCAGAATCACCCCCAGAAGATTCAATACACTACCCTCTACTCATCCATCACTGCTCAGGTGATTCTCTCTCTCTCACTCACACACACACATACACACACACACGGCCAAATTCTGCATCAGGACCCACTAGCCTGGCCCCCTGTGGGTCTGTCTGAACTGGAATCTGCATGGGCACAGGAGTCTGAGGTGTGAATCCTAATGTAGGATTAGGGAATATATAGAAAGAGAACATAACGCTAGAATCCATCAGGCTTTAAAGGTTCTCTTTGAGACTGGTCTTTTTCCTTATCTATAAATGAGTGTGGGTATGAGGCATAGGGACATCACGTGTGTTCTGCGCTGCTTCACACGGAAGGAATAGTCCCCCTCAACAGTCTACTTTCGAATTATGGGATGGCATTCTGTTTGTAGAAAAGGATTCTATTTACATTTATGTATAATATATAGAGAGAAAAATTTCCAATATGTGATATCAGGACAAATGATGACAATGCTATTCTGAATTAAATATCATCAGATCTGACATAATTATTGTCTGGTGAATGAGAACCTCCCTAGGAGGTGATCAACAGCAGAAGGAGTGGAGGTTAAGAAAGTTGAGAAGCTGATACAATTCATAAACCCTGTTGAAGGCAGATTAAGCTTACACGTTATACTGCCTCTTTTTAAAAAATATAAAAATGTGAGCAGAATCATTTTATACCAATAAGAGATACTGCATGCTGTGTGCCTCGGGTTCACATTTGTAGATGATCTTCCTTATTGGGTAGAAAAATTGTGCCTTTGTGATTCAGAATTAATAATAATATAATCTGTTTGCTTGCTGGCCATGTAGGATGTCTTAACTCTTTTGACACCTTGACTATTGGCATTTTTTAGTGAAGAATATAATAGGAGAATTGTCTAGCTCTTAGAACACAGGACAAGGAGTAAAAAGATCTAGGTTCTATTCCCAGCTGTACTATTGACTTGATCAGTGACTTCACCAAGTATCCTTTCTGAATCTCAGTTTCCACACTTGTAAATTGGGGTTAATAATATTTACCTACCTACCTCAAAGGGATGTTGTGAGATTGATTAATCAATTACTGTAAAATGCTTTTAGATCAGTGGTTGGAAGATACAGAAGTACAAAGAATCTATTAAACACCTTGTGCTAAGGAATGTTGATCATCAACCGCAAAAGCACAACTATGGTGCCCTTACAAGGATACTATAGGTCAATCTTTGCAGCTCCAGAAGACGGTGATGTGGAACTTCCTGGAAGAGCCAGCATTGCTATATCGCACCTTCCTTCCCATATGAACTATGTGATGCATGGATAGTGTTAAATTCAACTGTGGTTTTGTGTGTGTATACAATAATAATATTAATACTTAACTCTTAAATTTCCCCTTTCATCTCAAAGCACTTTACAAGAAGGTACATGGAGTTATGTGTTGGCATCAGGTAATCAGGATGTTTTGCAGACGGCAGGATTGAGTGCATGAACAAATCAGCATATGTTAAGGGTAAAATTAATTAAATGTTTGGTCACCACCCTCCCCTCTTCTTTCTCTCTCTCTGAATCACAACTTTGGGTGGCTTCTCCTGATAGCACGTATGATTCCCCCTGGGGATTTTAGAATGATTTTTGGAAGGGGTTAGCTAGGGGCACGGGACCTCCCAATGTCACAGAAGTTGGGAGATGAGTTAATATGCTTTCCTGCAAATTAGGCATCAATCCACTTTGTGTGCCATAAGGGACTGGATTTTCAAAGATGCTCAGACTCTTGTGGCAAGGTTCACGGTTTCCTCATATAGTAGCCTGCACAGGGATACAGCCCCTGAAATCATGCAAATCTACCATCAGTGCCTTGGGTAGTTAGGCCTTAGGCAGTTAGGCCCTGATCCTATACTATAAGAGCCAATGGGGGTTGCTCATGATCCAAGCACTAAAAGAAGGGCAAGTCTGATGACAGCTCAGGGCAGCAGCTATTGCCCCCCCTGCATTCAATGCTCCCAGCATTTCCTATCAGCGTACATATATTGTTGTGTTGTTTTAAGTTGTAATAGAGTTACTGTCACTTGACCAGATTATTTTCATTGTACCCTCCAGTCTGCAAGAGTATGATGCACATGTGCAAATCACTTGAAGAAGAAGAATTTATTTTTCTTTATATTTAGGGGACTGTGATGGGATGTATATATCCCATGCTGGACTGGCAACCAAGGTGTTAATGCAGGAACTACTGGCCAGCGCTGATTGGCAGCCTCACAACAGCTGGGAAAATAGAAGAGCTGAGAAGCAGAGGGCTGGGGTGGCTGCCAGAGGAGCAAGCAGGCTGGAGAAGGAAACTCCGGCCAGCAAGCTGGTGAGAAGCCACAGCACTAGAGAAGGGATAATGACTTGATTTACAGGCTGGAGAACCCTACAGAAACCAAGGGAACTAGAAAGGAGCTCAGAGCACAGCAGGAGCAATTGCTGAGGCCTGATTCTACCGGCTTTTAAGGACCCTGGTTTAAGGGTTTAAGGGCCCTGAGCTGGAACCCAGTGATGTGAGTGGGCCTGGGTTCCCTTACTATCCCCTGAGAGACTTTAGAACCACAGGGGTTTCCAGATCCCCTGAGTGCCAAGACCAGAGGCAGATTACTGTTTTGTGGGGCCCTGGGCCAGAGCAAATGGGGTCCCCTCCTCTTGCCCCCCCATGGCGCTCCTGCTGGGGAAATGGTGTCGGGATGTGGGGGCTTGCCCAGCTCTGCCTGCTTGACGCACCTACGGGGTCAGGGTGCATGCTGGTGGAGCGGGTCAGGGCGTGGGGATGCCCTATTTCCGGAACCCTCCAATTGGCCAGGACCCCTGGGCACGGGCCCTGTTGGCCCAGTGGCTAATCCACCACTGGCCAGGACTAGTTGACCCCACTAAGTTTAAGGGCAAAACCTGCACACCCCAGTGGGACTGAAACAAACACCCTTCATAGCCCAGAATGTAAGTGCCATAGAGACTCAGGCAAGAGGAGCTGCTCACCACCCTGCCAGATCCAGTGAACTTGGTCCAACACCCCATCTGTCACACCAGCTCACAGGGACAAAGGAGGCAGAATAGCACCACATTCCATCTCTTAGATATTTTGAATAAATTGCCAAACATCACTAAAGTTGGAGGCATTTTTCAGTATTCACTCATTTTTAAAAATAGCAAACTAGACTTTTATTTTTCTTGTACTAGTTGATAAAATGTTAAGTGTTTCATTTCATATATCTCTCTGCGTGTAGTTATGGAACTGTTGTCAAAGGCTTCCAGACACTTGTGAAAAGGCAATGAAATTCCACTTTTTGAAATGACCCTGTTTATTGTAAAAAATACTTCAACATTTTCTTTTTCTCTCTATAAAAAGCATTTTTGAGATACTGGATATTAAGGGACAATGCTTTGTGTGCCAGATGCTTTTCTCTCTCCTTTTCTGCTTCTCTGTGATTTTGCCCACCGAGTAAGCACCATGCTGAAGCAATTCAAGAAGTACAGAAAAATCAAACATTCTCACCTATCCCCCACTTCTCTTGGAAAATAATGACCAGCTGTAATCTTTTTATGCGTTTTCATATACAATGGTAAGCCAGCAGAATGTGTTCAAATTGTTTGTGTTGCTACAACCCATTGGTTCCTTTCTGTTTTTGTTTTGCTATCAAGAGGTCTCCCTTTAAAGGCCAGATAATGTTAAATTTACATCTGTATAGAAAAAACTCAGTGGAAATTCAGACAGTGATAAATGTCATCTTAATGGACTGAGTCCTGTCTGAAGAGCTTTTCAGTCCAAAGAAAGGCTCAGGCTCCCCTGAGATCACATCTGATTCTAAAATCTCTCCTTAACCAAAGGGAGAGAGAACAATCTGCAAACAAGGCATCACCAAAACATGGAGGAAAGGGATAAGCCAGGGCAGAAGGGAACAGTTTCCAAGAGCTCCCATTCACACTCAAAATATTACACATCAGTAACCAAGCTAGAGATGTGCTGAACAGCACAGCCCTCCTTTAAGCCAAAGACTAGCAAATATAGCAAATCACCACTGCGGAATAGCATATCACTCTCTCACACACACACTCAAATGCGGGTGGGCCTTAAAAAAGTTTAAATGCCTGAGATATTTGCAGCAAGATAACCTCGGTATTTGCCATATTCAGAGTATTTCCTTTAGTAAGTATAGGGAAGCAGAAGGCAACACTGCAGATACTAAGATAAGATTGCGTGTTTATTAACTTGTTCTTTTTAAAGCGCCATCACTACACTAACACATACAATGGGTCTGGCGGTTTCTGCTGTAGTTCAGGGTATAAAGCAGCTTAGATTAAAATCCTCCATATGCTTTGCACATGATGTGAATTGGGAAGCAGACAGAATTCAATATACATTTTACAATAGGAACATAATGGTTTTCAAAGATTTAATATTACAAATTAGAGCAGAGCCCAAAACTTGGGTAACAAATTCAGATGAAATTTAGTGATTTCAGTCTTAGAGAAGAATTCGTGAATCTTGGGGAAAGATTTTGCTATTCTAGCTATGCAACTTGGATTAATGTGATCACTAAAGACATACTACCACAGTTTGAATATATTAAAAATTCTGATGTACCTATAATTTAAGGTGGTGATCATCAGGAAATAAGTGGGGTGTATGTGAAAAGAAAAGAAAACAAAAAGAAATAACAATTATAAACTTTTGTAAAATTTTATCTGAAATAAAATCCTTCCCACTATTTTCGCCTCTATTCAACATGGGTAATTGCATTCAATGGCTGATATCACTCCAACTTGTGAGCAGTGAATTCCCTGTTCCCAGCACATTTCTACCCATAGTTAAGATTAAGGGTCTAAGCTCCCACGGTTCTATTCTATTACATTTTGTTGTTAAAAGATATACTTTTGCGGCAATAAAGAATATTAAAATGGGTTACTGAAGGACCGAGTTAAGCTTTCTGTTCTAACCTCAGCAAGGGTTTATAGATATAACAAAGAACAGAATTTGGTGTACACAATTTTAGATAAACACAGCTACTTTCAGGATTATGCCGCTAATAGTTTTAAACACCTGTCAGAGTTTTTATTAGATGTCTTGGGTCTCAGATGGTGTAAATCAGTGTAGCTCCATTGAATACAATAGAGTTATGCTGAGTTACAACAGATTAGGATCTGGCCCTCAGACTGTAAACTCAGCAACTAAACTTGCTTGCATATTTATACCCACCTCTGGAAATTCCCACTACATGCCTCTGACGAAGTGGGTATTCACCTGCAAAAGCTTATGCTCCAATACGTCTGTTAGTCTATAAGGTGCCACAGGACTCTTTGCAGCAACTAAACTGTAACTCTGAGTTTGTCAGACATGTTACAACTTGAAGCATTTCCTTCTTCTAATAGAGCGACTGCCCACCCACGTAATACTTCTGTTCTGATTTCACTTAGAAAATATTGGCAAATACAGACATTTTAGAACCTTGAATGAGCAGACACTGACATACGAGAGAGCAGAGCGGTATATAAATATGTGCTTTACACATCTCCAGTGCAACAAAAATATTTTAAAAACTCAAAAGTGTCACGAGTTATTCACAATGCTGTTGGCAGCCCTGGTTGTTTTGAACATTGATTCTAGATGTGGAATTTAGACTGAACAACTTGAACACGGCTTTGGGACTCAGAGTCTAGGGTTGTTCTCTCTACTTAATGATTTTGGCTAACTTCCAAGGGAAAAAAAAAATCACAACTCACTCTCTTCTAGGCCTCTCCTGAAATGCAAGATGCATTTTAAGTTGTTGTGTTTGGATTTTTTTCTGTCTCTTCAGAGAACAATCAGATTCATAAAGAAAATAGCCAATTGGATAATTTTCCCTCTCAAATGGAACTTTGACATTGTTATTAATAATAAAAGACTACCTTGTTTACAGAAGGTTGGAGAAACTCCCATATGGGGAGATTTATTTAGGATTAGTCTCAATAACAGAAGTGGAAAACCCATTGATTAGTGATTATGGGCCAAATCATGACCAGATTACATCAGCAAAGTTCCATTGAAGTAAATGGAGCTATTTTGAATTACACCAGCTGAGTATCTGGCACTGTAACTAGATTGAACAAAGTTTTGCAAAATACACTTTGCTGTGAACAAATCTGCAAAAGGCATTGAATGATCTATTCTAAAATACTATTTCCATAGCTATATATAATATACATTATGTACAATAGTTAAGAGTTCAGAATAACTAGCAAAGTCTCTGCTTCAAAGGGATTGCCTCCTAAGAGCCTGATCCTGTTAAATCAATAGTTAAGTTCCCATTCACTTGAATGGGAATAGAATTGGGCTGATTTGTCATAAAATGTTACCAGAGAGAGCAATCAAAATTCTGAGTGGGTTGGGGCCAGTCCCCAGATGTGTTTTCAGGGCAGAAAGGGAATGCAATTGGCAAATATTATATTGGGCACCTGTTCCAAGTGTCAAGGGCTGCAGGAAAGAAACTGAGAATTCAATAGATAAGACAGACAAAGGAAGCTATCAAGAGAAACTTGGGCAAGGGCATAGGGATCAAGACAGGATGCGGTAGGTGTTGAGAACAGGGATGTGTGGTAAGTGGAGGCAGAGTTCTGTAGAGCTCTTGAATGTGAGGTTGTATAGTTAGAATTGGATGCAGAAGGAGAGTGAAAGGAGATGCATGCTGAGAACAGCTGGAACAGAAGATGATTTTGGGAACTGTATGTTGGATAGAATGGAGCAAGGTCTAAAGAGAAGGTGTTTATAGTATTCCAGGTGATAACTGACTAAGGCATGGACCAGGGTTTTAGATTACCTAATTAGATCTTTCCTATCTACAATGTTTCTTCTTCTTCTTATTATTATTATAAATGGAGTCCTACTTAAATGTTAGCCATAGATAAAGTTGCTTAAGTGTCACCATTATAACCCCTCTTTTTAGTCGCTTGTAATTTTATGAAACTTTTAACTCATCAAGCTGAAGTTTTTCATCCATGGTCTCTGCTTAGATGTGACTGTGGGGAGAAGGGAATAGAGCAGAACTTTGAACAAAATCCATTTAAAAAATGAATTCCAAAAATTCTTACAACCCTTTTTGAACAAGCTTTAATGCTAAAACAGATGGGACTAGATAGGTGAAATGTAATAGCCCATATCGAGTGTTCTGGTTGTGGTCTGGACTAACTGTAAGGGTTTTAAAATCACTCTTCGTGAATATGCCGTATTTTGAGGGTGAGATTTTTAGAACTCTTACCAGTGTTCTAAGCAGAAGAAGAATCCACTGCACGTGTACATGGTTAACTTAATGTCACAGTGTGAAAAAATCTGTCTCAGACATTTACAAAGTACAGTAGCAGCACATTGAAAAATAGCTCAGTTTTATGTCAGGTGATTTTCTAAGCTGTACTGAGTGCCTGAACTTGTAAAAGACTTAGAGGTGATCAAGACCTCCCAGGATTGGGCCCTGAATGAAGCAATCAATGCACACTTTTCACTGGTGAGGGTGTTTTGATGTTGTTTAGCTATCTAATTACATGATGCGGAATGATTTTTTATTTTAAGAAATGTAGGAAATCCCATTAAAAAACTGATTATGATTTGCATGATTAAGCACACAAAATACAAGCAATATAAAAATGAGGTTGCTTGCAGAACTTATATTTCACCCCTTTACACCCCTGTGGCTATGTAAGGGATTCAGTGAATGCCAGGGCTCTGAAGAAGCCATATTCAAGATGTATCTTGAATGACTTTCATGGAATCTATCTGGCATACATTGGGTAATACACAATAGCAGACAATGATACACATGTATCTATTGTGGTTGTGTATTTTTACATGTGCCATTTCCAAAAAAGTATGTGATCATGATCACAAAAAGGCTACATCATAATAAACTATGTAATATCATTTGCTTCTACAGGACTAAATAGAACCTGTGTAGGGACAGGATTTTATAGTTGTACTATAAAAATTGATGTAAACTTTGAATTAATTCTGCCAGCCACCCTTTTTGAATAACAGAAAGGAATGACCGTCCGAGACTGGGATCTTGTTTCCTATATGCATTATAAACTTCTCTCTAGTCATTTCTTTGTTTTAAGGTTTAGTGAGTAAAAGACAGGATCTTGTATTCTGTCTATGTTAATTAGATTAAAGGAATGTTAAAGGCCTGAACCACAATGTAAACTGTTTTGACCACAAGATTTAGTGAAGTTTAATTTACAATGTATTCTGCTGAATATAAAATACTGCTGTCTTCTCTGTGAGAGATTGTTTGTGTGAATGAGGAATGAATGCATCAGGAAAAGATAAGGTGTGAAAGCCATCACAAATGTCCAGATGGTCAAGAAACAGTGAGAGACTTGGAAACACCAGGACACAGTCAGAAAACATCCATTGTACCCAATGCTAAACATGTTAGCAGCATTGACGGCCTCAGAGGAGATGCAACCACCCCCGAAGGCAAGACAACAAATAGGAGATAACGATGGGAAGCCCGACAATAACCATCAAATGATAACAGCGGAAAACCCCAAGATTACCACCACTTAAGGACTAATGATTACAGGATGGCATTGCAAAATGCATGGACTCAAATGGGAATTTACAAGTATAAAGCTAGGGTGTTTTGCCATGAAACTCTGGGTTCAGTCCTGCCAAAACCTCGGAGCATCAGATTGCAACCCACAGAGCCCAGCTCCTCACTCGTGTTCAATCTAACTGGCCATTAGATTGACTCGAGCTACAACAGACTGGTAACTATAAAAACATCAACTGGCAGGACTGTGTGCATGATGTGTATGTGTGTGTGACTGAAGAGCCTATGCTAACTATTCTATTCCCAATAAATGCAGCGTGCTGCCTTCTCCCTTATAAAGATCCCGTGTGCTTTGTATAGCATAACACATGTACAAGTAAGGCTAGCAGAATCTGGTCCATTATATAATCCATCTGACGTAAGCTTCTTTTACAGTGAGTAACAGGGGCATATGGTACACACAACTTAACCACTAACACTTTAACACAGCATGGCACCATTAAGGTTTGGCCCGGATGTCTCCGTGTCACAACGGAGAGGCCCCCAGCCAAATTTCAGTGAGCGGTTGCAATACCACTCAGTTTGGGGGCCCTCTCTAATGGGGAACTCAGGGCAAACTGTCCCCTTTGCCATCCCTCTTCCCCCTTGCCTAAAACGGCTTTGCCCCTCCCAACGCTAAGGATATGTATGCGTAATTTGCGTACAGCTGTGGGTGCCACTGCGTAGTAACAACAATAAAACAATATTCTCCCTATCCAAGAACACTAGGCTCCTTCCCCTCATCATTTAGATCCCTCTTCAAAACCCATTTCACTCTATTAAGTCACACATGCTACTAACAGTGCCCTACCACCATTCTAATAAAATATAAACAGATGATGCGGAAACATCAACAGTGCATATGGCCTGATAGGAGAGGTGGGTTTTCAAGAGAGATTTGAAGGATGACAGGGAGGGAACTGGTGCTCTGAGATAGTAATAATGTCACAATTTTTTCCCTATCATCAAAAGTAGACTGAACGGAGAACACTAACAAAGTATACATTCAGATTAGACAACAATAATGATAATCATTCAGTAAAATTCAAACAGTGAAAATGATTTGTCCGTTACACTTTTTTAAGAGTTCATCCCAGAAGGTGAAAAATATTCTCTTCTGTGCATCACTGATTTGTAAGATCATTGTTGCTGTAACTTCTTTCAGCTCTAGCAAACATGGATACTGTCTATAAGATTATATTAGGGAGTAAATGAGTACAAACTCAGAGATGCAGTGGTTAGAGCAAAGGCCATAAGCCACTAGCTCATTGCAAATCATTTGATCTCTCTGCGTTTTCAAACAATTCATCTATAAAACTGGGTAAAAATAGGACCTCACTGAAAAAATTATGGTGAATCTGAGCCGTGTGACCCTGGATGAATACTTTCTTTTTTAAAAAACATCCTCTACTCTCACCCTTAAACAACAAACTTTAAAAAAAGACTTTTAAAGAAGATAACTCTGTTTGCACTCCTGCTACAGAAGCTGCTACATTTAGCATATGGTTATAAACAGCCCTACTTAATTCAAACTACTACCTTCCACTTACAGTTTCAATTTATACAGTGATTCTACAAGGAAATGAGAATATTAGATGGGGAGAATAAAGATTTATGTAAATAAGCTGTATAGCTTCATTAAAATCAGGATTTTTAAACTAATGTTCCTTACGTAGCAAATGTATTATAATATTATAAGCTATTATAGCACATGAAGTACAATTTATAATATCTCTTCAAGGAATAATTATGCTTGCTTTTCCACACACACACACACCCCCACCTCTATTCATTCATGTATCTGATGACCACTCAGTCAAAAATGCTATGTTCTAATACAGTATCTCAGGAACAGAAGTACTTTATCTGGGTTTACTGCTTTTATTCAACACCCAGAACAATCTATGTCTATTCTTTTAAGCTCCTTTGGATGTGAAAAAATATGGTTACATAAATCTTTGTAATCTTGAGGGAAAGATAGCATATAAAGAGTTTACACGGCATTAGGATTAAGTCTAGTGTATTACAGTGCAATCTTTAATCTGCTAAAATCTACCTCACTGTTCCAAGCTGTTTTATGCTGTTATATGAAGCTTTGGAAATAGGACACAGCTGGCAGCAGTGATGGAAAGAAACACTGAAAAAAGAAGCAATTGGTGAAACTGCTAATGAACTGATTTGACACAGCAAATAGCACGCTGGTTTCGTTATAAATCTACAGATGACAGATGCTGGGTGAATTCTTTGTGACAGAAATAAGGAGGAAACAAAAAAACAGTTTGCAGGAGACACCACAAAAGCTTAAAGGTCACCTGTAACACTAAAAATGTCACTTATAACTTATTATATATATATGCATCCCATCCAGAATATGCAGGAGTCCTTAAGGAGGAAGTGGAGAGAACATGGGGGGTGGGATGGTAAAATACATTTTTTTCTTTCTAGAAAGTAGAGGTGAGGTTTAATGAAGGCCCTGCATTCAAACACCCCTCCAGATGCAGGAAAGTTCAGATGCAGACCTGAGCTTTGTTACTAATTCTTACTGTTATAAAGACTGAGCCAAAACCCAGAATCTGAACAAACCTGAACTCTAAGAAAGTCTGAATCCACATCTGAACTTCATGGTTACAGAAAAGGTTTGAAAGTTTGGATCAAATACATCTAAAAATAATGTGGTCTTAGGTACATTTTCATTGCCTTTTTGAGATATATCTGTCTAGATGAATGCAGCAAATACAGTGCCTATGGATACAATTTAGAGGTATAAGAAAAATGAAAAAAAAATCAATATTTACAGCATACCCCCAATTATCCAAATAGCATGGGGGACCTAGATGTTATTTGTATAATAGAGAGGGCGAAAGCCATTCAGCAGCGGGTAAGCCTTCCCTGCGGCTGTGGGCGGCTCCTCCTCCTTGCAGTCCTGGGGATGGGGAGAGGAGTCTCTGCTCTTCTCCTTCAGGATTACAGTCTTCTCCGCACCTTGCACCTGCAGGGATTGGGCATCACCAGCTCTGCTATAGCAAAGGGAGCCCTCTGCAACTCCAGCATCAGGGCCCTGCTCCCTCTCTCCCAGGACAGCAGAGTTCCAGAGGGATCCCTGTACTGCTGCAGATGTTATTTAGCAGCAGGGCGGCCTCCAGCACAGCTGGGGGCTCCTTGCAGTCGTGGCCAGGGACCTCTGCTCTATTATCTGAACCTCTTCATTATCTGAATCCCTCCCACTGTCCTCCAGCATAGGGGAAAAGGAAGGGATTTTGATAATGTGGCATTCTGGATAAAAATGGTTTTGAATCATACTGTATTCTGACAGGTTTCAGAGTAACAGCCGTGTTAGTCTGTATTCGCAAAAAGAAAAGGAGGACTTGTGGCACCTTAGAGACTAACCAATTTATTTGAGCATGAGCTTTCGTGAGCTACAGCTCACTTCATCGGATGCATACTGTGGAAATCGCAGAAGACATTATATACACAGACACCATGAAACAATACCTCCTCCCACCCCACTCTCCTGCGAGTGGGGTGGGAGGAGGTATTGTTTCATGGTGTCTGTGTATATAATGTCTTCTGCGATTTCCACAGTATGCATCCGATGAAGTGAGCTGTAGCTCACGAAAGCTCATGCTCAAATAAATTGGTTAGTCTCTAAGGTGCCACAAGTCCTCCTTTTCTTTTTACTGTATTCTGAATAAAAAAAAAGTCTGATAAACACTGCAGCAAATGTGAAAATTGTCAGCGCCACCTACTGGCTAAAAAAAAGTAGACTTGAACATGAGACTTGTTAATGACCATAGTCCAAACATGGCCAAGGTGAAAAACGTTTATTTTGTAGCATGTGGTCTCCCGCCCGGCAAGTTATTTTTCCACTGGGCTTAGTCTGTGTTCAGGCTAGAGATCATTAAAGCAAGTCAAGAGCAGTGTTGTCCAGTAACTAGGGCAGAGGTGCAGAGGTCCAGCGCGAGGCCTATGCACCGCTTACCTTCTACTCATGCCCTATTGAGAAAATTCAAGTGCTGCATAGGTTTGTTGCAGGATTTCTTCACAAGAATTAGTTCCCTCTTAGTGATCTGGGTAAAAGTGGTGACATGGGGTCTGCATTTGTGTAATCACCTGTGACCGTAAAGTGGGTATGGAAACATTTTACACTTACTTCCCCCTGTGTAAATTATAAAAGATACAAGGCGGAGGAGAAGCGGGCTGTTGGTCTTCATCTTTATGGTGGTAGTCTCTGAGTTACAGTAGGAAGATGTATAGGGAGGACATGGTGGAATTTTCAGCCTGAGGGTGGGTGGGTGTAGTCTCTTGATAACAGGGAGGGAGGGTTGAGTCCGTAGGTGCTGGAGCACCCAGAGAAAATAAATAGTGGGTGCTCAGCACCCACTAGCCACAGCTGTTCAGCAACACTGCCAAACAGTTGATCGGTGGCTCAGGGAGGGACTTGGGGAGGGTGGAGAGCAGTGAGTGGGCAAGGGCCCCGGGGGTGGGGGTGGGGCATGGAGGGAAGAGGCAGAGTGAGGCCAGGGCCTTGGGGGAAGGGGTCAAGTGGGGGCAGGGCCCTGAGTGGAGCAGGAATGAAGCACCCCCAGGGAAAACAAAAAGTCGGAGCCTATGGTTGAGTCTGTGGATTTCTAGATGGAAAATAAGGGGCAAGATAGTGGTGCCTCTGGCCCATAATGGACAGGTGAATGGAATGATTGTTTGTGCGCCAAATGCAGTGGGCCTGTGGTGATTTGCAGCAAACCTCGGAAATGTAGGGTGTGTGGGTGTAAGTGGGGTTCTGGCCTTATGCTCAGGTGGGCGGACTGAGAAGGTAGAGTTAAGGTTGGTTTCAGAATCTGCACTGTGATAATTTACTTATTTACGTTTATTTGAGAGCTTGTAAGAACTTTGAGGATATTTACCTACATTCACTTAGTTGTTCCTTTCCATTCTTTTAATAGCTTAACAATTTTCTCTTTGCACAGAGTTCTTTGGTATGGGCATATTCCCACTTTAATGTTAAATAACAATCAAATATAATTCAGTTTAACTGTTAATACCATTGAAATAATACTGTATCTTAACTGGCACTTATGAGTATTTCATTCATCCAGTAAGTTTCCACTAGTAGAAAGTTATCTATGATACTGACAAAACCTAACAGATAGTAAAATAATCTCTCTCTCTATTTATTTAGTGCGCTACATTTCCAAAACACTGTGCAAACATGATGAACTAATTAATCTAAAGCGTTATCTGGCATTCTATAGAAGAGGACTTTTAAAGCATTTAGCAAGTGTTTAATTGAAATCACCTCCAACCATTAATCCTGTGAAACAGTTATTTATTTCTGTATCACAGAGATTTAACAAACATCTAATGAAAGTGAATGTAATATGCCGCAGTGCGCAGAATTCTGTTTGCTCTCCTTTAGACTCATCTAGACAGAAACTACTTTACAATGACAATTTAGAAGCAAATGATGTGCAATTAAGAGTGGAAATAATGTAATGATACACTGTCCCATAGAGCATACACATTATGTGCAGGGTCTGCATTCTTCAGATGCTTGCCTTTCAGCTGACATCAGAAGACCTTCTGCATAGGGAGAGAGAACTTTAAATTTGTCCTATTAGTAGTTCCGAATTTTGGAAATGACTATGAAATCCAAAGGTGTGTCCTGTTTAAAGCACAGCAGCAAAGGTAACTTTCAACTAGTTCTTTTTTCCTCATGGATGTTAAATTAATTTTAACAAGCTGAAAAAGGGGGGTACTGTGATGAACTTGCAGGTTTTCTACTAACAAAGATTTTTCCACAGAACATGCCACTATTTCCTCTCCTAATTATACCTAATCCCACTGGGAATGTGAATGCTGCTAATCATATTCAAAGCACTATTGTCATAAGAGAAATGTGTCCTTTGACCTTCAGTTCCTCTCTGCACTCTCAGGTCTCCTCTATGCAAGATGTCTCCTGACTTTCAAACAGGTAGTATTTTTCTGATGCAATCTGCCTCCCATCCAAAGCCTGATTCCTTTTTACTCGTGAAGATGTTTGGCACTTTTCAGATATTTTGAAACATTCATGCCAGACCTGTTCCTGGCACATAGCATCTCACAGGACTACTACATTTTCAAGCAGTAGCACACTCAGCCACAATCCAGGATTTTGATTGTACTGTAGCAGAGTCCACATGGGCGTTATTGTGAGGCAGCTGGTGCACTGCAGAATCACTCTGACTTGCCTTGTACTAACTCGGTGTTTACACAAGCCCTGTATTCAAAGGTATCTTCAGGATACCTGGAAATGTATCCCGTCACCATCCCCCTGCACCTGGCTGAAGCTCCTGCTTATCCTCCCACATCGATTCCTTTTCCTTTCTCTCTGCAGGGCTATGTCTTGATCAGTGTTTCTCAAATGCAGCCACCATGGCTGCATGCAGCCACTAAGGGGTTTTCCTGCAGCCATGTCAGCCTCCTGGGCAGAGATGGGGGAGAGAGCAGAGCAGTGGCCTCTCCCTACAGTGCCCAGGGACTCTGGGGGAGGGCTTCAGTCCCCCCCATCAGCTACTGAGCTACAGGGCTCCAGGGGCGGGCTTCACCCTGCTTCTCCCCTTCAGCCTTGGGACTTTGCTGGCAGGAGCTGTGCTTCAGTGGCCCCTTCCAGCTTCAGCCTTCTCAAGGAGACTCAAGGAGCTTGGCTTGTTTAGCCTAACCAAAAGAAGGCTGTGGGGAGATATGATTGCTCTCTGTAAATATATCAGAGGGATAAATACCAGGGAGAGAGATGATTTATTTAAGCTCAGTACCAATGTGGACACTAGAACAAATGGATATAAACTGGCCACCAGGAAGTTTAGATTTGAAATTCAATGACGGTTTCTAACCACCAGAGGAGTGAAGGTCGGGAACAGCCTTCCAAGGGAAGCAGTGGGGGCAAAAGATCTATCTGGCTTCAAGACTAAGCTTGATAAATTTATGGAGGAGATGGTATGATGGGATAACGTGGTTTTGGCAATTAATTGATCTTTGACTATTAGTGGTAAATAGGTCCAATGGCCTGTGATGGGATGTTAGATGGCGTGGGATCTGAGTTATTACAGAGAATTCTTTCCTGGGTATCTGGATGGTGAGTCTTGCCCACATGTTCAGGGTTCAGCTGATTGCCATATTTGGGGTCGGGAAGGAATTTTCCTCCAGGGCAGATTGGGAGAGGCCCTCGGGGTTTTTTGCCTTCCCCTGCAGCGTGGGACACGGGTCACTTGCTGGAGGATTCTCTGCACCTTGAGGTCTTTAAACCATGATTTGAGGACTTCAATAGCTCAACATAGGTGAGAGGTTTATTGCAGGAGTGGGTGGGTGAGATTCTGTGGCCTGCCTTGTGCAGGAGGTCAGACTAGATGATTATAATGATCCTTTCTGACCTTAAATCTATGAGTCTACCTCCCCCGCCCCCAGACAGAAGGCTTCAGAAGGGCCGGCCTTACCAGGAAAGGAACAGGGTGAGCCTGGTGGGAGGGCCTGGAAGGGAGCTCGGGGCAATGAGGGGGGAAGTACGGGGGATTGGAGGGTGATGGGGAGCTGGGGGGGGGGGCGGCAGTGGAGGGCACCGAAATACAACTATACATTTTTATTATTGAGTCTTAAGAAAAGCCTACATAAAATAAATTACAACGATTTGGACTTGTGTATGTGCATATTTATTTGTGTTTCCTAAAGTTAATGAAGTATATTAGGAAAATTTGTAAGAGTAGCCACTAGCAAAAGTTGGTGGCCATACTCTGACACCACTAAAAATTTTGTTGTAAGAACCCCTGGTCTAGATTGATTTATAGGTCAAAAACAGTTTTCTTTGATAAACACTACCTGTTTTCAAAGTAACATAAGTTTCAGGCCAAACCAGTTTTTCCAGGCTAAACTATTGGATGACGAGGAGGGCAGGAGTGGGGATACAAGAGAAAGATGGAGGTAAAAATATTGTTCGTGATGGAACCAGGTGGCAACGATATCCATGAGAGGAAGAAGTAACTGAAATCAGAATCTGGACCAATTTAATATTTGGTCATTTCCATTGTGAAAAAGTTTTGTGAGCAGGTGCCATCTAATCTTGCTCAAATATAGTTTACTCACACTGTATAAGGTCAATCTGAGGTGCCCATACACCATGGTAATGTGCACAATAAGAGAACCTAAATAACTAGAGAGAGGCACTTATCCCTTGCTGGGGCCTATAAGCAAATGTAAACATCATAAAATCCTCAGCTCAAAGCCTGGCTGTTCTTAGGGTTTTCTGCAGGACCTCCCTGTCTTTCCAATAGTTTACTCTAACCAGACAGTCATATCCCAGTGGAGTTAACCTGTCACAACAGGGTAGCAGAACTTACTAAGCAGCTGTAGAAAGGGTCTAACTCCTGTTAAGGGGATGGGTCAAAGTAAGTGCCTATTATAATCCTCCTAATAAATATCTACATTTAACAAGCATTGGTCTGTAATGTGCACCAGTAAATATACTGGGTGAAATTCTGCCTCTACTGAAGTCCATGGACTAATGAAGTTTTGCCATGGACTTCAGTGGGGCCACGATTTCACCCAATATATTTACATATGTATAAAACACATTCATTGCTTTAAATAAGGACCAAGGTTCCTTGATGTAATATCGGACAGGCATGTTTACATAGCTGCATGTCCTCATGACTTAATACTGAGTGACAAACAAACCTGTATGTGTAGTTCCAGAATGGTTTAATGCAACAACTTACCACTCAGATAAAAAGGCAAAAGGTTTTGAGTTGGAAGGAGGGGTTACTGCAGCTTCATATTATTTGTATGTCCTGTGGATGGGTTTATTATTGATTCTTTGTCAGCATCCTGTTAGTTCTTTTCCAGATTAGTTCCATGGCTTGACCTTGAAAAGATCTTAATAGAATGTCCACAGGTTCATTCTAATTGCAGTTGTTCCTGGTGGACTGCACCACACTAAGCTGTCACTCATCAAGTCCATTTGTCTGTGAACTGACTTAATTAAACATCTCAAATCCAATTTAGTTGATCCTTTCCATTGTTTAAAAAACTCAGTCTGTCAGCTATGAGGAGTTTCTTTAAAAAAACAAAACAAAAAACCTCCTTAAGGCACTCATTGGCACTATTCCCTACTTCTGAAGAAATAAAGAATGCAAAACAAAACAAAAAGACTCATTAGGAAGAGAAAGTGAACTAGTTCTGGAGAGAAAATTAGTTAACACCTAAATATCTGGATGGAGATTAGCATTCGTTATGGTAGCACCACCTTTATTTTATTTAATTTATTTATTATAAGATCTTCAAAATCTGGTCTAGGCTTGTCTGGAATTGGAAATTCCATTTGCTGTTATCACCCTTTCAATTTAAACAGATAATTGTATTACATGTTTGGAGAGGTGGGCTTTTTTTTTTTTTTAAACCATCCATTCTCATGAGTGCAATATCCTGTCCTTTGCTAGAGCTGGTTGAATTATGAGGGCACTTCTAGTACATACACATTGTAGATATTTATTTGTGGGCATTATTCGCAATCTTTTTGACTTCTGTTTTCACCCAGCTTCACCCTTACTATGCCATAGTTGCAAAGTACTACTCATTTTGCAAAAGTATTTAGACTTTTAACTTTGTAACACACATGATTCACTTTGAATTTCTTAGGTATTCATTGTACCATCACTAATGATGGTCAACTCTTCTTAATTGAAAATGGCTGTAAATTATAATTTCAAAGGATTTCTTGGTAATTACTTTAGGATTAATGAATGCCTTCTACATTAAAGGAGGAGTAATTTGTGTATTTTAGAAAATTCTATTGGAGATTTTGTTGAAGAAAGTTGCCATTTAAAGATGTTCGTCTCTCTAAGTTCTTTCAGGGTTTGTCCACATGGTGGGATATTGTCATGGGTGTAGTTTGGGGAAGTAGGTGGCATTGCCCCCCCCTCAAACTGCAAGCCTTGGCAGACACAGAATTTGCCCCCCTATGCGTGGCCCTGTTGGCCTGACTGGAGCTGCCCCCACCCCCAAATATAGCACCAAGTTCTAAGCAGACCAAGTGATGCGCTTTAGAAATGACAACCCCACATAGCACATAACCCCACCATGTAGATAAGCCCTCAGTGACTGGTAAGTTTTTTCTCCATCTCGCCAATTTTATTCTAATTAAACACATAAAAATTTAAATACTTTCCGATGGTCTGTGATTGTGATGGGAGAAGTGCTCTGTGCAACAATGAATGGGAGGAGAACTACCTCCGAGACAACAGCCAAATCCTCAACTAGTATAAATCAACATCAGTCCAGGGACCTCAATGGAGCTACCTCTATTTATGCCAGTTTAGCATTTGGCACACTCTCTCTGTTAAGTTGTGGTCCACACTGTGAAAACGCTTGAACCAATCCTTGGCTAAAATCAATATCAGATGAGTTTGCTCAGCCCCTCGCAGGAGAAACTAAGTATCTAATTGCTTTATGTATCAGTGTACCCATTTGGGAAATGGGAATAAAACTATTTACCTACCTTGCAGGGATGTTTTAAGACAAAACCCATTAATGTTTGGAAATCGTTTGAGAGTCTGTTACCTACTGGCAGGGATGGATGCCAGTATCAGAACTTAGATCCTTCACCCTGCAGAAGTCCAAAGTGTTATTTTTTATGTACGGTGAGATGAATAATAAAACATGGAAAAGAAAATAGCTTTAAGAGTAGTAAAGTCAGTAATTACCGAGATGTATTTAATACACAGTCCTTGTCTACTTCCTAGAACCCTAATACATACCTGTGTGCAAGATGCCAAATTAATCTAACGTCATTCCTCACTTTACAGCATCTACCAGTTGTTTGAGGATAACAACATAGCTCCAACAAAATTAAAAATCATTTTCATGGCAATAACATCATTAATTTTAACCTTAGAGGACTATGGGCTAGATTCACCCCTGTGCCATCAGTAGGGCAGGCATAGGGATAGCGGTGAAGCTGTTTGCATCTAGTCCTATTCTGCTGGAATCAGGGTCGGTAATACAGCCAGTCTCCAGGCAACCTAATGAGTGCAGCTGGCCTGTAATAGGTTGTCTAATTTATCGGATTGGTGGGAAGAGTCAGCAGACCAGCTCTTAGGCCCAGCAGCAGTTTGGTGGCTACAATATCTCCTGACCCTGCTTGTTCTCAGCCCTGCTCCAGCCTTGCCCCACTTCAGGTAACCCAGTTTTGATGCTCAACTCTGATTCCCAACTTCCTGCACATCCGGCTCTGACCCTAGGCTCTGAGGCCTGACTGCTGGCTTCTGCTCCAACCACTGGGCATGACTGCCACATCCCAGTCTCCAACAGACTAGGTCAACCGTGTTGCTGCCCTAACATCTGCCCACCTCATCCATAGACTCTATAGCTACACCAGCTTTATCTCACATTGGTAGACTACTCACCAGCCCATTTAGATCACGACAGCAACACAAGGGGGCTGTATTAGGAACTGAAGCTGGCTCACAGTATTTGCAAATGAATCACATATTTTCCCAAAAAGAATAATGGAACAAAGATGGCTTAACTGGACAAGATTCATTATTTTACTACAGCTAAATGTTTTCACAAATACACACACAGATTTATACATACATGCATACACACACACACAAACACCCCGTTTATCATGTGTCATGGTCAACTGATTCCAAGAGATGATGACTTGCTCTTTGTTTTATACGTGCTCTCTCAGCAGGAAAACAAACTATGGTTCTGTAGATTTGCAAAGTAGAGAAGTCGACACTCAGTGGACTCGTCTATGTTCATGAGAATTGTTTTGACTGAAGGCTGACACTCTTAATGTTTACTTAGTTTAGAGACGAATGGGGAAAATTTCTGCTCTGTTATACCAGTGAAAATCTGAATAATTTACAGGGAAGTCAACGGAGTTATTCTGTATTTACTGTGGTGTAACTGGCAACTGTATCTGGTGGGTTTGTTGGGGTTTTTTTTTGGAGCGGGGGGCTCTGAAAAATTTCCTTAGTTTTGAGAAAAACATTAAACAGAAGACAAAAATCTCAGTTCTCCACTGGACATGAAACTAATAGTTACATGACTTTTAAAATTTTTGTTAATGGTACAAAATATTTGGTCATATCACTGCCATTCTGCATAATGACTAGAAGTTGCAATTTTGCAAGAACTTAAGCACATGCCAGAAATAAAACAGACTATGCTTTTCAGGGCATTTCACTAGTAGGGTCTCTTGTTCCAAGATGTTGCTGCTACCGTACTTGCTCAGCAATTACTTTCCTCACTTATAATTCATACCTTTTAAGAGCATTCTATTTTCAAAAGTGTTTTCTTTCCGCTTTCGGCTTAGCTTTAAGTAAAAAAAAGAGGAAAAAAGAAAATCAATCTATGGGCAAATCATAATCAATTCAGTAAGTGGGTGGTCTTGAGTATTCCAATCCTGTAATGAATTTTAGTTCAAGACCTTTTGTTCTATAATTGCACTTGGAAACTTATTTTGATTACCCAAGTGAACAAAGATCAATGTGCAGAACACGTTAAGACTTAAAACATCACAGTTTATGGTTTTAACAAGAGCAATTATTTATTCACTTTTCAGCTCCTTTGTCCTCTGCAATAATTACTATCCAATGTGCTTTCCAAAGGCACTATTCTTTTGTGTGCGGCCCTTAGTGGTGTTGCCTCTGAGGTAGCTTTCTCTGCAAAGTTACTAATTTATTTGATTTGAAATAGATGCAAGTAGCTCATTAAAAACTCCAGGGATAAACTTTGCACATATTTGTATATACAATGTTTAATTCTCTCGCATTTCAGTCTGTTCCTCCTAATAACAAACCATTATGGAAACTCTACACAAATGTAATTTAAATAGAAGTCTCTTTACAGAGTATATTTATTCTTTATTGTTTTCTAAGCTCTTAAGTATCTCTAGACAATGGCATTTTTATGTGGGAATTATGATTATTTCCTAGCAATTTTTCAAAAACATTTTTTTATACACAGAAAGTTCAAATTAATTTTTGGCTTTGCTTTTTGTAATTCTTACTTTCTGTGATAGAGGCTCTAGAGGTGTTACTGAATTTTGCAGTTTTGATCTAATTGTTATTCCAAGTTTTATACAGAATACAAGAGAAACGTTAAGACTTTTGAACATAAAATTTACCATGATCAAAGCTGAAAACTGGCATCAAATTTGATTCAATAAACCAGTATTACAAAAAGACAGAAAGAGCCCAGAATATTGTTAATTCCTTGTAATCTCAAACCATTCCCATTTCAGTTCAGAATACCTGTCTGTGCTATCTGTTCATATAAGAGCCATGAAGCCGTGAGCTGTGATCTCATTGTGCTTGCTTCTGACTCTTGAATAAGTACTGCAAAATTCTTAACTGGGATTATTCTACATATATATGTGTTACAAACTTCACCTGTTAAGAACTTGTACTCTTGGGCCCTGATCCTGCAACTAGATAAACGCAGAAGGACCCTGGTGTGAATCTTATTAATATCAACGCTGCTGCATATGAGTGCAGGGGTCCACCTGCACAGATAGCAGTATCAGGGCCTTAATTTTGAGTTGCCCACAACACTCAGACAAGACATTTGCAATATCCAAGAGCAGCCATGCAGCACAGGACCCCTTTCAGTCTCTAGTGACCTGCAACAACTGACAGACGATCAATCAGTAAACACCACGTCTTGCTCATCCAAAGGGACACTTCTTGATCTTGGATACATTTTAAGATAGTTTTACCACTGTCTCCCTTTTACAATGAAGGGATTTATTCATGTGTTTTAAATTATATATATAAGTCGAGTCCTACCAAATTCACAGCTAGGAAAAACACATCACAGACTGTGAAATCTGGTCTCCCCTCATGAAATCTGGTCTTTTCTGTGTTTTTACCCTCTAGTATACAGATTTCACAGGGGAGACCAACGTTTCTCAAATTTGGGTTCCTGATCCAAAAGGAGGTTGCAAGGTTATTAAAGGGGTCATGCTATTTCCACCCTTACTTCTCTGATGCCTTCAGAGCTGGGTTGCCAGAGAGCAGTGGCTGTTGGCCGGGCACCCAGCTCTGAAGGCGACGCCCTGCTAGCAAGAGAAGTAAGGGTGGCCATACCATACCATGCCATCCTTACTTCTGCGTTGCTGCCTGCAGAGCTGGGCAGCCGGAAAGTGTCGGCTGCTGACTGAGGGCCCAGCTCTGCAGACAACAGCACAGAAGTAAGGGTGGCAAAACCATACCATGCCATCCTTGCTTCTGCACTGCTGCTCTGCCTTCAGAGCTGGGATCCCAGCCAGCAGCCGCTGCTGCTCTCCAGCTGCCCAGCTCTGAAGACATGCTACCGCCAGCAGCAGCACAGAAAGGTAGCAGTACTGCAAGCCCCCTACAATAACTTTGCAACCCCCTGACCGCCCCCACAATTCCTTTTGGGGTCAGGGCCCCTACAATTACAACACTGTGAAATTTTAGATTTAAATAGCTGACATCATGAAATTTATGATTTTTAAAATCCTATGACAGGGAAATTGACCAAAATGGACTGTGAATTTGGTAGGGCCCTACATATAAGATCTCATTCCATTTCTTTCCCCCCTTAATCGCGCCACATTCAGAATATCAGCGACTGGGTGTACTCTAAGCAGAAATCCCATTCTTCTGGGCAGTAAGAGCAATGAACAAGTTGAGTTTAAATGTGAAGATCCAACAGGGGCCTTTGCCTTATACGCAACAGCACGTTTTGGTACCTGCTTGTTGGATGCCGAAGCAAAATTTTTGGAATCAACAGCACAGGATGAATGTTCTGAGGATGTTCATCGACCATATCTCATTAACACAAGCTGTTGCTATTTACTGCTTATCGTCAAATCAATGTGTCAAGTAAAGATATGACGAGTATTAGTTTTAGTGGCATTCCCTTACTTTGTCAAAAGGGAAGCCCTCCGAAGTTGCATGTAAAAACATTGCTTGTCAAACCCTTACCTCCATGCAGGAGCTGGCTGGGTATTTCAAACACTCTGCAGGCAAAATGCCAAACAGCTGGAGCAGATGCCATCTTTGTAAAGGAAAAAAAAATCTGCTCTTAATGGTAATGCCAGAATACAACGGGCAAGATCTTGGGATTGCTGCAGAGGCAGCACACGCAATCTGTGTGTGTGGTGTTATCTGAGATGTCCATCTCTTTTCAGAAACCCCTCCTGGCTATTGCTCAGAGAGGTGTTCACAGGCTCTGGAGACAACCAGGTCCCAGACCTTCTAGGCCAGAAGAAAGGTCACCATGATGCAAAATCTTTGGGCCTAGGGGATATATCAGATACAAATGACTGGTACCCTGGAGGGCCTTCCACAAAAAATGTAGAATAAGGCTCTGGTTTGTCTATAGTATAAGAAGGCTGTTGGCAAATGCTCTACCCTTCAGTCTCACATCTAAGTGGAGCTACCATGTACTAACAAAAGTAGTAATAAGTGGGAAATAGTGAAAGGTGAGAGAAAAGCCTATCATAACAAGGTATGTAATAATAATTCACATGCTGCACCACTAGCTACATTGTGTTGAGGAACTTTTATTAATCTCTTTTGATTTACAAGATGAACAGATTACTGTTTACAAGGTGTTGTTCTCTATATTGAAACTGTTATTGTTATTATTTTTAAAGCACTACTCATCTGTCCCCACAATAAATGAATTAAAGGCTGCAGTATTCAAAAACCAAAATGTATTACCAACTGCGCGCTCACTTGAGCTGTACATGATTTTCAGATTTCTAATGAATATTCATTAGCTTAGGGCATTCTTATACAGCCAGCACATATTGCCTATATATAAACCAATAATCTTTATTTCCGGGGCTTGAGGGAGGGGAGTGTGTGCAGAGCGGAGCCACAGTTATTTTGTAATGGCTGTGTAATGGTATGGTTTTTTCTTCAATATACACTACACAGTTTTGCTATTGTACAGTATTCCATCAATATCTGTGCAGTATCATGTCAATTTGCTCTATTTATTCAACAGTTTCCTATATACATTGTGAACAGAAATACAGCAAGAATGTGATTAAATGAGCATACAGTGCTCTTCCTAAATGGTCTAAAAATACAGCTTCAAAGCCAAAGCATAATGCATTTTTTGTTGTGAAAACCCAAACTGATATCTGAAGTAGAGACTTCTGAGCAAGTTGTAAACTCTGCCTCAGAGAATAAAAAAATTCTTATCCACTAAGTTCTTGTCTTCTGTTGTGTGATAAAAATCAACACAATCATACCTTAAATAAAACATAGGGCTTCCTGATGAAAGATGATAGTGTCTTTGCCCTTTGCTTTAACAAAAATTATTTTAAAAGGGCCAGAAAAATTCCAGCACAGTAATAAGTAAAATCTCCTCCAGTCTATAAATGGTAACTCAACCTGCGACACATAATTTAACATATAGATTCATGTCTCTAGGCTCCAGGCAGTAGTTATCCTATTGTTTGTAATAACCTCAGCTCCTTGTCAGAGCTATCGCTCCTCTTCCAGCCCCATGCAAAGGTGCTGGAACAATTTGTATAGTGGGGGTGCTGAGAGCCATAGAACCAAATGGTACACTCTGTATATGTATATGATGGAAACCACCTCAAGCCAGGGGTACAGCAGCACCCCCAGAACCCCTAGTTCCAGCACCTGTGTCTCCAGGTTCTCTCCACAGTGTCCTTGTCCAGCCATTCCCAGTTTCTCCCTCCCCGCAGCTCCTCATGAATTCTCATGTCACCCTCAAGCCAACTGGCTCCCAGTGCCTCCTCTTTCTCTCACTATTTCCTGGTCCCAGTCTTCCCTCCCCACCACTTCCTTTTCATGGTGATGGCAAAAAGCACACCCCTGACATAAAAGATACCGTCCCATGCCAAATTTCAAGTACCTGTTCCAAAGCACAGAGGTGCCAGAGCTTTTCAAAGAAAAGGTCACCAGAACTTTTTTTTTTTAAACATAAGCACACCTACCTCCATTCTCAGGAACGGTTGGACAGTTGGCTGACAACTTCCAGAAAGGGTAAGCTTAAGGCAGACACACAGCAGGGAAAATTTCAGCCCAAACAGTTAGTCTGGCAAAGTTATAAGCATCTGTAAATGAGAATTATACTGGGAAGTGTCATGCAACCTTAATAATACTTGGCGCTACCAACCCCAAGTATAATATGAGGAAAAGGTGGTACAGTACATTAAACTGTCTCTCTCATCTCAACCTTCAAAAACCAGGCTGATCTTCCAGTGATCTTTATTTGCAGTTCTCTAACCTACATCCTTTTCTCCTCCAACCCCACACACTGTGAATGCTACCACAGACAGATTGAAATCAATGATAGCAATCCCACCTCCCTAAAATGTGTTACAGTCACTTCCTATGGTGTGCTCTGTTAACAGCATCTATCTCCCTTCAAAAAATTCTAACAAAGCATCTAAGCACGTGAAATAAAGTTCATAGTGAATGCAGAGCGAGGGGAAAAAGGCCATTCTGAGCCGACTTAGTAAAGCATGGTCACAGGGAGTCAGGATTAACCTTTACTGAACACATCCCGTGGTCCTTCCTCTGCCTGCAGTACATTTCTCATTGCATACGTGGGAGGGAAAGGGAGTGTGAGTGTGATAGGAGGATGAAGATGGAGTAAGAATTGCTCAGGAAAGAAGTCAGCAAGGATTCACTGGTTCTAAGTGACAGCAGAATCTGGCAGTGTCCTACATAGTGCAAAGCGGTATAGCTCATCTTCCTTGCGTGTTTGCATGCCCCACCTATGCATATAGCTGCAATTGCTGCCTTCTGACATCTCCACATGACAAGCACCCTCCCAGTGGCAGGACATGCAGAAGATCTTAGGAAATGGGGGTGTGTTTGAAGGTGGAGGGTGTGCACATAATCTGAAGGACTGACCTATGTAGAATCCTCCTGGGTGCAACTGCCAGAACTATTTCAAAAAGCCGTGTTACATAGCAAGTACAAGGGGGATATGCAACAAAGAGACAGCATGGGAAGAACGAGGGCATGAGAAAGACTGGTACACCTGAGGGAAGTCTCCACATTTCTGTCTAGCTAACCCACAGCCTTCTTCTCCGCTGCCTTAAACAGCTGTAGTCATTAACACCTGTAAAAAGTGGGTGTCAGACATTACCGCTCTGATTGCCACTCACTTTGTACTACACAAGGTGCAAGGCAGTGGAGAATCAGGCTCCAGCTCATTCTTTGGCAACCCATTCCTCCTGGAAAATGCCACATTTCAATTTGGGCCTGTATTTTCCATCTGCTTACCTATGTCCTGCTACACTTCGGTGTGCTGCCACCGCATTGATTAAGGCCTATCCTCAGCTCTCTCATTATTTCTCACCACTGTTTCTCTTTTGGTGCAGTGTCAGTCCTTCGGCCTGGTTGCCACATGTGCACATTCCATTCAAGCAGTAAGAATTTTTCTAAAATGTATTGTTACAAAAGGACAAATAATAGTTACAAGATCCCCAAACTATAAAGTCAGTTAAGAGATAAAACATAGGATCACAGCCTCAAACAGCACTCAGCTAATCCAAATTACACTGTTAAAAACGTGTATGGATGCAAAACGCCATTCAAAATATGTTTTATCATCTCCTCCTCCTGAGATGTTAAAAATAATTCTAAAGGTTTCTTTAATGTACGTTATTTTCCTCATTATAGGATATTCTCTATAGCTGTTCCACAAAGGTAACACCGTGTAATATTAATAAGTTACTAAAAGGGAAGTACTGATTATTCACTTGGAACAAATTTTGGTCCAGATCCCGTGAATTTATCTACTTGACTAGACTCATTAGTCAATGAAAGATTCCATTGCTTTCAGTGGGATACCTTACCCTTACTTATGTGGATCAGATTACAGGATTAAGACTTTTCATGGCCTATTTCAACCCCCTGAAAACAGTGGTTTATAATGAATACAGCCTAACCTGTTGGGATGCAAACATAAACAGTACAGCTCGAAGATATCATATTTGGAAATTTGTGTTTTCAGAGACGGGTGGGAATTGTGGTGGTATCTGAACTGTGTAACAGGAGTTGTACTTTAGTGCAACATGATTTCAAGGCGGTTTTCTGTACAGGAGATTGTATTTTCTTCTGCAGATATTTTTATACCACGCATGGTAAGTTGCCCAATGAATTCTAGAAGTACTTATAACTAAAACTTATATGTGTCATTACCGTGAGGAAGCACCATATCAAGGATATATAATTTCATATGAAAATAGGTAAGTTGTGGCAAGTAGCTGTAAAGTCCTTTTCTACAGGACAAGCAGGTGTGCAGCTTTAATACCATGTGTGTAGCCTGAATTTTTTTTGTTTTAAGCAAGCAATAGCTGTCCTCTTTTTAACATAGATGCTTAAACTGTGTTTGCTGTCATTGAAGTTGCATGATAAATTTAAAAGGAAATAAAGCCCAAAGTTGTCTTCTATTGCCTGGTACCAATGACACATGCCTCCTTATAATCTGTTTTATATAGCAGAATAAGCACTACAACTTCAACGTTCAGAGAGCTTTTCCTATGTGGGCAGGAATCATCCTGACAATTTTATTCTGCTTTAGCATAATTTGGTTTCCTAGAGACCAAAATCTCTTTCAACTGTAGGGGACACTCTTTTCAAGCTAAGGAATGTGATAGTTACCTCTCAACAATGAGAATGAATGTGGTATTAATGAGTTGATGTCAATTTATCAAACTAAGAAAGTATCTGCAAAATATCAGTAATATTGCCAGCTGATTTTAGAGATCATCCGCCATTTGAATTAGTATTGGTAATAAATTAATTCCAAGTGTTATTACTCATGCTCACTAGGAAATTAAAATGTCACAATATGATAAAGTGTTAAAGAAACAATATCTCTTATCTGTACCTGCATATGCTGCATTAAATCACTGAAAAGTTTTTTTTTTCAGTAGTGTCCATAACAGGTTCTATTGGTGCATGGGAGAAAATGAAGTTGATTATTTAGTCCAGCAGTTCTGGCTTAGTCAGTGAGCTTGTAAAATTAAGTATTCAACATTGATAGAATTGCATGAATACAATTAACTCTACAGAAGTATTGGGATAGCTGTCCTCAGGCTACTATTACAGAATCCTAGTTCACATGGAGCCCCCCTTACCTAATGATTCCTCCAAGAGCTTGTTTTACAAATATACTAATGGATTTGTTTATGGGTAAAATGATGCTGTCACTGATAAATAACTTGAAGTTTATGAAGGCATCTTTTCAAGACCTATCTTACCAGAGATTTGTGATTATATTATATAGAGTTAAATGGTTCACTGAGAGGTAAGTATTCACTCTGACATACATTTCAGAAACTAACAGAGAAAACAAGCTAGCCACTGGCCAATTTCAAATATTAATCCTTCCTTCCTGTGTATATATTATAGTTCTGTAAAACACTGTCATTTTTCTTAAACTGATGCAACATTTAGTAAATCATTTTAATGGGGTCAAGTCCTGATTCAGTTGTGTTAATATATTTAAAGCTCAAGAGTCTAACTCATGAGGATATATAGTGCAATCAACACACAGAAGTGAATCATCAGCACAATGATGGAATCAACACACAGAAGTGAATCATCAGCACAATGATGGTACCCCAACGCCTGGTTAGAAATTCTCTCTCAGAGTCCGTTTATGCAATGGTTGCCATTAAAGTCAACATTTACCACCTAGTACAAAAGCACAGCATCTTAGATACTGCAGTTATTTTCTATAGTAGTGTGACCATATTTTCCAAGGGCAAAATGGAACACTACATGAGGTTAGCCCGAGCCTCCCCTCCTCCGCACCCTGCACAGGCCTGATCCCAGCTGCTTGTCCAAGCCCTGCCTCCCCTCCCCTCACGGGGCTGGCCTTGTTGCTTGCCCGAGCCCTGCCTGCCCCCCCTCCATGTTCTTCCGCACCCCACTTTTTTGACAAAAGAGGGCATTTGTCCTGTTTGCTCTTGCTCACTGATCAAGTTGGCAAGATCGTATGTGACAAATGCCCACTTTTACCAAAAAAGTCGTGACGGCCGGGACAGGGCTTAAAAAAGGGATTTTCCCAGCCCAAACGGGACTATAGTCACCCTCAGCTACCCGGAAATATTGAGGTGATTCAGATACCACAGTACAGAAAAAAAATTCTATATAAGTAATGACATTGAAGTCAATTAAATGACTCACATTCTGAAAATTTAGCATGAGATTATGTGCTTTACTGCAGTGGAGCCAACATGTCCCCTACCATCCATCACCATTGATGGAATTATTCCTTCTCCAGGGTATGATTTGAAAAATGAACAGCATTTAGAGAACCATCACTGAAACTGTCACCCACAACTAATCTTATCAAAAGGGCCCAGAAATCCAGCCTGAGCTAAGTGAGTGATCTAAAATCACCAGATTCAGGACGAAGACAAGTCCACTCCTCTAGCACCAAGTGCAAGGCACATTTCTTTGACCTTCCCTTCTCTAACATAAATAGATAGCAACATGTATATTAAAAATATTCCTAAAATCCTACCTAAATAAGACACTCCGTTGCACACACTGCTTCCTTTGGGGAGAGGCAGAGAGAACAAACAACACATGACCAGCTGTGTGACTATGACTATCTAATGTCCTAGTGGGAGCCACAGATACTACAGTGATGAGTGCAGTATAAGAGCCTATATAAAACAGCATAGTAATTTGTAAGCAGGCGATTGACTGTCTTTTGAATCATATGGATTGGTTTGGAAAAACGTGGTGCAGACACAAAGTACTTACTATCCATCCAGCAATGGGAGTCACAGGCATTCTGCTCTATGCAAGCCTGTGAAAGCTGAGGTAGGTCAGAATCCTGTGTCTGCACCTAAAATTAATGAACCTGCTCTGCACAAAATTATCATTAATTGTATCTGTCATGTAACCCTTCTTCAGTACAGTAATTTTTGCTAAAGAAATGAACCTGTTGAAGGACAAAACAGACGGTGTTTATTATCATGATGTGGGAGTTCTATATTGTGTTCCATAATTTAGGTCTGGTTACCAATATTTCTCTACTAAAGAAAGAGGTAGAAGGAATTTTTTGGGCATCAGGAGAGAGGAATAAAATCATGCCTTAAACTTCTCTCTTCCAGGCATTGACATAACAATTTAATATGGCCCTCATCTTGTTAGTTTTTCACAGAACTAAAGGAACTGACAATGTGTGAAAGGGGTGAAGGAGTTTTAGCTTAAAACATCTACTGGAAAAACTGTTTTTGCTACAAAACTCTGACAGGTAAGTAATCAGTCACAATTTAAAATAAATCTTATTTCTGAGTTATAAATACCTCCTGGGAGAAAGAAATCATCACTAAAATTATAGCTAGCCTTTTTGCAGTTTAAATTCCAAAGCAAATAATCACAATTTAGGGTGCTAATTAAAGATACACAATGCTGTGCTGCAGAAAATTGAAAATTGTTTGAAAATAAAGAGGATTTTATACATTAAGCAATGTTCCAGGTGCACCGGTTTTTCAGATAATTACAAATTATAAAAAGTCCTGCTGTTATAATTATAATACTAGTTAGTATTCTTCAATTTCCAACATGCTCGAGTCTCTCTTTAACACAGCAGTATGAACCGACTGTTAAATTACCTCTGCTGATAAATTAGATGTTCAATAGATTGGAACTTGATGTTCTGCAAATCTGATCTTTTTTTCCCTGGTATTTAAATTAACAAGCATTATTTCTCTTTTCCATGTATTTTTTCTTTCAACGTAAGTGATGTGTCTAAAGCAGGAAGTACAGCATCAAAGGTGCTATGGTGCTTTCTATCTATTTTTGGGATGCTTCTGCCTCTTTTAAACATCATTGCTTTGAGTCAATATTATTAATTAACACACGCCCCCAAAGGCTTTAATGAGGATTGGGGCCTCCATTATTCTGGGAACTGTACAAACCAGAGGCAAAAAGAAAAGGAGTACTTGTGGCACCTTAGAGACTAACCAATTTATTTGAGCATAAGCTTTCGTGAGCTACAGCTCACTTCATCGGATGCATACTGTGGAAAGTACAGAAGACGTTTTTATACACACAAACCATGAAAAAATGGGTGATTATCACTACAGAAGGTTTTCTCTCCCCCCACCCCACTCTCCTGCTGGTAATAGCTTATGTAAAGTGAACACCACCCTATACCGGAAACCTACTGACCGCTATTCCTACCTACATGCCTCCAGCTTTCACCCTGACCACACCACGCGATCCATTGTCTACAGCCAAGCTCTGCGATACAACCGCATTTGCTCCAACCCCTCAGACAGAGACAAACACCTACAAGATCTCTATCAAGCATTCTTACAACTACAATACCCACCTGCAGAAGTGAAGAAACAGAATGATAGAGCCAGAAGAGTTCCCAGAAGTCACCTACTACGGGACAGGCCTAACAAAGAAAATAACAGAACACCACTAGCCGTCACCTTCAGCCCCCAACTAAAACCCCTCCAACGCATTATCAAGGATCTACAACCTATCCTGAAGGATGACCCAACACTCTCACAAATCTTGGGAGACAGGCCAGTCCTTGCCTACAGACAGCCCCCCAACCTGAAGCAAATACTCACCAGCAACCACATACCACACAACAGAACCACTAACCCAGGAACCTATTCTTGCAACAAAGCCCGTTGCCAACTGTGCCCACATATCTATTCAGGGGAGACCACCACAGAGCCTAATAACATCAGCCACACTATCAGAGGCTCGTTCACCTGCACATCTACCAATGTGATATATGCCATCATGTGCCAGCAATGCCCCTCTGCCATGTACATTGGTCAAACTGGACAGTCTCTACGTAAAAGAATAAATGGACACAAATCAGATGTCAAGAATTATAACATTCATAAAGACAGGTTTCAGAGTAACAGCCGTGTTAGTCTGTATTCGCAAAAAGAAAAGGAGTACTTATGGCACCTTAGAGACTAACCAATTTATTTGAGCATGAGCTTTCGTGAGCTACAGCTCACTTCATCGGATGCATACTGTATGTGGTATGCATACCACAGTATGCATCCGATGAAGTGAGCTGTAGCTCACGAAAGCTCATGCTCAAATAAATTGGTTAGTCTCTAAGGTGCCACAAGTACTCCTTTTCTTTTTGCGAACATTCATAAACCAGTCGGAGAACACTTCAATTTCTCTGGTCACACGATTACAGACATGAAAGTTAGGCTTGAATAGAGACTGGGAGTGGCTAAGTCATTATGCAAGGTAACCTATTTCCCCTTGTTTTTTCCTACCTCCCCCGCCCCTTCCTCAGACATTCTTGTTAAACCCTGGATTTGTGCTGGAAATGGCCCACCTTGATTATCATACACATTGTAAGGAGAGTCATCACTTTAGATAAGCTATTACCAACAGGAGAGTGGGTTTCTGTGTGTGTTGGGGGGGTGTGGGGAGAAAACCTGGATTTGTGCTGGAAATGGCCCACCTTGATTATCATACACATTGTAAGGAGAGTGATCACTTTACATAAGCTATTACCAGCAGGAGAGTGGGATGGGGGGAGAGAAAACCTTTTGTAGTGATAATCACCCATTTTTTCATGGTTTGTGTGTATAAAAACGTCTTCTGTACTTTCCACAGTATGCATCCGATGAAGTGAGCTGTAGCTCACGAAAGCTTATGCTCAAATAAATTGGTTAGTCTCTAAGGTGCCACAAGTACTCCTTTTCTTTTTGCAAATACAGACTAACACGGCTGTTACTCTGAAACCAGAGGAAATCCCTTCTCTCAACAATTTTCAATAGCAGCAAGATTTTATGTGTTAGGTGCAGCCTATCAGCAGGACTCTATAATAAAAGTAAATAGTATAGAGAGCTAGAGCAGAAGACTGATAACAAAAAGCTTGGTATGGAGAGATCAGTGGATGTATTTAATCCTTCTGACCTATTTAGCTTTCTGGAAAACCATTTCTGAGCTCATGATAATACAGATCTTCTATCAATCACGGATCAATCAGTAGCATTACCAATCCTACTATCAATAGCATTTCTAATATGCCCATTGCCTAGGTATCTAGGTGCCATTCACTTTGAAGTCAATGAGTCAATTTACATAGGTAAGGACTACTCTGCATGTGTAAACTTTGTCAGGATCAAGCACCTGCTGGTTATACTGTGACAAGATGGCCGATGTTCATATGGGGGTTCTGTGCTTTTCTTTGGGGGGGGGGCTAAGACGCCACCTTTTCCCCTGCTCTTGGGCGCCGAAGGCCTTGCTAGTGGCCTGGGAAGGTGGTAGAGGAGGGAAGCGGGGAAGGGGTCTGGGTTTGCTCCTCACTCTGAGTCCCAGGCCCTCTCAAGCCCTGCAGGTTTTTTACCCTCTTTCCCCTTGGGTGGTGTTACCCTCGTTCCTTAGACGCTGGGGGAGGGAGTCTCCCCACCCTGCCAGGGCAGGGTCTCCCTTACTTCGGTTCTCTGGTCTTTCAGCTCTCACAACACACCTCCAAGCTCCAGTCAGGAGCCTAATTTATTAGGTTCCTGACAGGGCCTTAATTGCCTACAGGTGCTCCAATTAACCTGTAGCAACCCTCCCTAGTCTACAGGGAACCACACCTTAATTAGCCTAGGGTTTATATATTTCCCCTTGACCACTCTACCACTGCTCCCTTGGCCCTCCTGTATCACAATATTTATAGGTCAGCAGGCAGTTTTGGTAATGCTGCATCTGAAGCCAGCTCATATATGGATCCTGCTTCATTAAACCAAACCCATTTTATAAATTATTACATCTCACTCTCCACCCCCCCACCCCCGTTTTAAACATTAAGTGAATTAAGTAGTCATGAAAGGTGCTGGAAAAACACTTCTGAAGATTTGGGCCAAAATATTTACACCTGGATGACAAAAGTTGGGCCTTTAAGTCCATAGTCAGGCACTTAAAAAGGTCTCCTGATTTTCAGAGGTACTGAGCACCTTCTGAAAAATCAGACTTCTTTAAGTGCTTTGTAAAGGGGGGGCACTCAGCTCTTGAGCGCCTCCTGCTGCTGTGTCTAGTACTGCAGGCCTTTTCCTACTCTTGGCACTCCCTCTAGGTTGTCAGTCTCATTTGGTGGGTCTTCATTGGCTCTGGCCAGGTCACACAGTTAAAATGAACTCCTTCCAGGGTAACAAAGAATCCAACAAAAACTGTCTATCTGCCCTCACCAGGGTCTTCAGCCCTGTCTCTGAGCCCTTTAAATTCAGCGCTTCACTTGGGTTTCTAAATGAGCCTTGTTCCCTTCTTGGAGCTTACACCACTCTGCAGGTGGGGGGGGGGGAACCCAGTCACACCCACTCTTCCAGGTTCCAACCCTGAGATGCTATACACAGCAGCCACATACCGCTCACTTCTATTCATTGTTGCTATTTCCCTGGGCCTTTCCCTGCCTGGTCTCTTGTCTTCACCTCTCTCTCTCCCAGCTTAAACAAATGCAACTAGAACCAAACTCTGGCTGTCTCTCAAGCTCTTTGGGTCAGAGTGGAGGCCCTTGTCCCTCTGGTCCCAGCCAGGAATTGCCCTGCAGCTCCTTTTATCTGAACCTGCTGGGATATGATTGGCTGCTTCCATGCATCCTCTCTAGACAGGTCTGGACAGACCCTCACTGCTCCTTACCTGGGGCAGGGTATGGTAAGACTCATAGACCACAGGACTTTCAGCAGGGGTCCACGAAGGCCTGGTACAACCTGTCACATGCCTACATATGAATACTGGTGTCTAACTTTAGGCACCCATAATTGACAATGGGGAGCTGTAAGTCATCTATGGAACTGGAATGGCAAAAGTGTGAAGTACTAGAGCAAAAGCTCAGAGGGAACAATGAATTGAAGCTGATATTCTTGTCTTGGAAACATTATTAATTGTTATTATTTCTACTGTGGTAACACCTAGAGATTCCAATCAGGATCAAGGCCAGTTGTGCTAAGGTGTAAAACCGTAGCTTTCCCTTTGTTAGGTGAGAATAATTAAACATGAAGCAGTTATGCCAAACGAACCAACGTCAGGCCAATAAAGGTTGCTGGGAAAGTCCCTGAACGAGATAAGCAGAACGAAAGAATACTTGTTTAAGTTGCAGGGAGTGAGACAAGGGGAGACCTGCATTCCTGCATTTTTGTACCAGATGTTCTGAGAACGGTTTGTTTAGATAAGGAGACACACGATCTCCACTCCCTGTTTCTGTTCTATGTCTGTTCTTAACTCCTCGTCTCCTGTTTGACAACCACACTGATAAGAAAGTTTGGTGAGGCGTTAGGACTTGCTAAAAGCTATATATAATAGGGGGATAGGTATGCATGCGTAATAGAGAAAGAGAACTTTAACTAACATGGGGCAGGTGGGCTGCTTAATGAATAATCTGTGACGGGATGGAACTGTCTATAAAAACCTACTAGTTTTACCTAAGAAGCAGCTGGTTCTCCTTGGAGACGGGCCGCTCTCTATTGTTGTGTGCACTCCTCAATAAAGAGCTTGTGTTTGGACCTTGCTGGTGTTGCCTGTCTCTCGAACCGTGCCGTGCCGTGTGGGGTTCGAGTCCTCGACACCTTGTGGACTGATCACAGCTGCTGCGTCAGTTTTCCTACTGAAGAATCTCTCTGTCTCCAGCTGGTTGGATGATTTGGACATCTGGTCACATCAAAAGTCCTTCCTTTCCATGGTAAGGAAAGTTGAAAACCAAAAGGCTTTTCCATAAATCCTTACACCCTCCTTGGGACCCCACCAGTGTCTGTGCCACCTTGCAGGACAACAGTCCTTTGCTCCTGGATGCATTGATGTCACAATGCCACATATACATCCTCCAGGCTTAGGATGCCAGACCGTAAAGCCACTGTCCATCCAAGAGTCAAAATCATCCTGCTTCATTTTTCAGCCACTTCCTGTGATTGCCTGTATCTTCTTAGGCCTTCTCCTTAGCCCTTTCCCAGATATCTTCAGATGCCTTTCCCAGATTCCTCTCAGCAGAGACAGCCCCCTGGTCTTGGTCCAGATTCCCAGTTTTAGGAGAACCCCAGCATTAGCCACCCACTCCTGCTCATCCCCCGGTCTCTCCCCCCACAGGGGGAGGGATGTGGGGATGGCAGAGCTTTTTACTTCCTGTTTCTCCCTTCCTAGTGGGTCCTGTGGAAGAATATGCTCATCTTGATCCCTGCTCTAAGAGGAAACCAGGCACAGGAAAGAGCAGCGGAGGCCTTAAATCCTCTTATAAGCTCAGTACTTCCTGTGATATTGGCATTATGCATGTAATATACAACATGTAATATAAAAACTAGTCCTTTCCCTCAAGAGCTTACAATATTATCAATATGACATCAGACAACAAGTGGATACAAATCAGCATACATGGGGAAGGGAGTAGGAAAAGACAACAGTGAAACTATGCCCAGGTACAGACTGGTATAATAAGCAGCCATCACTATAGCGACCGACTACTCATTGAGTACTTTGTGAATCCAGCCCTTAATTCCTCTCAACTGATTAGCTTGAACCTTTCATTCATGCACCTTTGTGTTGAGATAGCATTACGTTTGCTCACAAGGCTGTCAAAATATCATGGCAGAAGTTGCTAAAATGAGTTTAGAGAAGCAGTCTCCACCTGCACAGCGAGGTCGGTCTCTTTTTCAGGAAGTCCGTTTTTGCTATAGTTTGATGCCACCCGCCTTACTCTTGAATTTCGGACTCAAAACCTGCCTTCTTACTTGTCAAAAGGAAACATTCAGAAGATGGAACATGACACGTGTATTCCCCAGCATGAATAAAGCCATAGGGCACAACTGAAGCAAGAGCGAGATGTCTCATTCAGTGCAGCACTAGAAACTAAGCCTACCAACTTTTATTTTGTCCATGGGTGTCTGAGTACGAATGATGGTGGTGTGTGGGTGCCTCTGCCTGTTTGAGGTGTTTCGGGGAGTAGGCAGGTTAGTGAAATATACAACTCATGTGATCTCCAGGGGATTCCAGTTGTAGGATTATTGTCTACAGTGCTTCAATACAAGTATGAAGCAAGGAGGCAAATTGAATGGAGAATAGAATGTGCTCACATAAAGCTCTGTGCCATGGGTGTATTGAGGATGGGTCACCTTCAGAGAAGTTGGATTCCAATAATATCTCATCCCATATTTTGCAGAGCTGATGAACCAAGTTAATATTACAATACTTTAAAACACACTTTCCCCCCTCTTCCTGAAAGAAATGGAGGAACACCTTGGAAATGGCTGAGATACAGAGTTGCAGCTACTGTTTATATTTATAGCTGCACTACCGAGAATAAGCTTTGTCACAAAGTTCTTAAGACAGCATCATAATTAGGTGGAAACAATATCAATGCTAATCAATGGAGGCTGGTGGGAAAAGACAAAGCTGTGTCAATGGAAGTCTAAGGCAACAACATTATAATCTAAAGAAAGACAAAATGAGATCAATACAAGTCAATGGAGTGGACATTATGATGTGTGGAAGGACAAAATAATGCTGATCTAGAAAAAAGGGTGTTGTAAAGATTGAATATTTTAGACTGAACAACATGGTAAACTATTATGTGAACAACTGAATTGATTCCCATGATAAGCAATGATTTTGCCTTCATGTATCACAATGTCATTATGTTTACATCATTTAGTTTGTGTTAACTGAGTACAACTGTGCAGATGCCTTATGATAATACTAATATTTGTATTAATAAATATTTTCTATTTTAGAAACATCATGTCACAAGAATGTTGGGAGCTGGCGGAATACTGATATTATGCAAATTTTGCTGAGAAGTTCAGTGCCTTAACCAAATGTAACCTACCTTATAAATATAAGTATTTTGGGAATGGAAGAATTTTATTTGGGAGTTGAGGGATCTCCTCATAATTCAGGTTTATGGAGAGACATTAGTTTCTGCCTTATTTCCAAACTCCCTTCTTCCCCAAACGAAACTAACTACCATGAAATCTCATGTGCCACATCTCATCTGTGGGCGCTGGGTGATTTTTTTTGTCTGTAGCAACTTTTGTTATAAACTCTCCTCATAAACTTCATATATGTGTGGGTCTTTTGTTTGGTGGTGGGTTGTTTTGTGGTGAAGCAATTACAAAAATATATTTTAAAAAACTGTTTATGATGTAATGTACATATGCCACACTCTGAAATAAGTACTGAAGGGGTTAACAAAGGGATAATTAAAACAGAGATATAAAGAGGAGGCAGTGGAAAGCTTAGGGAAGGGTCATGAGGGGAAGAGGGAGATTTTGCACAGATAGCCTCAAGAACTAGGAAACTGAAGAACTATATTGTTGACTAAACACACTTGAAGTTACAGATAGTGGGTGAAATCTTGGCCCCACTGAATCAGTTGAAGTTTTGCTGCTGATGTCAATGTGACCAGATTTATCATCCTGTGTTTTTTTCCTCTGGAAGAAGCAAACCATTGTTTTTTGCCACTTTGCTCTTTTTTAGGCACCAAGCTGAAGAAAAACAAATTCTAGTTTCCCTGTAGATTGTACCAGGATAGAAAAATTAGAAATCAGTCACTACAGTAAACCCTATATATTAGTCAAAGTTCTTTGTCCAAATCCTGTGTCACATTATAGAATATCATTTTAATATAGTGGAACATATAGGATGGTCTTTAGGAGGCGAGCTAGCTTTGCCAAACTAAACAGATATGCAAACTTCTGTAGCTCGTTAGTCATAACTGAGATCCACTCCATATTTAACAAAGTTATGAAAAAGCTGTGATCACAAACTGATCATTCTGATGGAACGTAAGCGATCTATGAAATGTCCACTCCTGATTTCTCTGTATGCGTTTTGTTTAATAATATAATCAAAATACTTGATGAAGTGCAGTGTTGGGTGAATAACTCGCTCTGTCTTGTAACTGCCCGAAGAGGCATATGTTGTATAACTACTTATTAATGTTATGCCAGATAGCTTATTATATTGTATCTTCCTTGCTGTAAAAAAACAAGGGAATTATAGCCATCCATTGCTGCTAATCACCTCTTTTAAACTCACCTAATTAGAAGCTCCAGACTTTTCTCCTTTTCAGAGCTTCTTGGAAGCCTCTCTGCCTCTTCTGCAAGCACAACTGAGGAGTGTCACAGAGCTGTAGTCCCAGACAGCATCATGCAGATGAAGAAACACTCCATCCAGATCTGAAAAATAAAGGTTGACTTGAGCAGCTGGTCTAAACCACAGTTTACAGGTCTGCCAAAAAACAAACCATCTTAATAACTAATGCAAATTCCTTCAGCTATCTGTAGTAATTTTAAGATTAAAGAAGAGCATTGTTTAAGCAGGCAGCTAACGATACTTGTAGCTCTCATATTCAACATTAGCTCTCACCTCTGAGACTGTCACGTTTAAAAAATACATCAGAAGATTTATAACTGGGAAATTTAAAAAAACAGAGGAACAGTAAAAACAGGGCTGAGTACTGTAAATAGGAGTGTTGAGCTAGAATAATATTAGGCTAGAGCACATAATATCATCATGGTTACATCAGTGTAAATTACAACAATTCCATCAGAGTCCTTGGAGTAACTCTTGGTTTACAACTATGTAATTGTGATCAGAATAAGCCTCCCCAGGTATAAGAATGAAGAGTTTTACTTTCTTTAGCTCATAAGTTCAGTGCAACAGTTGAGATATTATAAAATATACAGTGAGATACAAATTGAGAAAAGCATCCCAAATTCTAACACTCAACGCTCTGAAAAAAGACTTCAGTGTGCACTCAAGTGTTTCACAATCATTCCTTGGTCTTCTTGAATATGAATCCCTGTGTGTCTGTGACAAGTGAGATAAGGAAGCATTCTGGGTATTGGAAGAATAATAAACACAAAGTAATACATACAACCTCGCTTCAGAAATCTTTGTTGGGGAATATCTCAACAAGTAGATTTTAACTTGAGCTGGGAACTTGTATGTAAAATTAAAAGAATTATAAAAGTCACTCTTCAGAAATGTTATAGATTAAGGATGGTTTTGTGATTATAGGACTGGAGTTGAAAGTTCTGGGTACAATTCCCAGCTCTGCCACAGACATCCTGTGTGATCTCAGGCAAGTCACTTAATCTCTTTCCTTACCTCAGTTTGCTATCTGTAAAATGTGGATAATAGCACTTTCTTTCTCCTACTCTGTCAGTCCTGTTCCTTTAAATTTTAAGCTCTTCAGGAAACGGTAGGAACTGTTTCTTACTAGGAGTACGTACAGCACCTAGTGCAATGAGGCTCCACTCTTGTTGGGGCCTCTGGGCATTATAATATAAACACATAATAATGAATAATAATGACTTGTACATTTGGAGCTAGTTAACATACCAAGATATTCTTTGAGCTTCCTAGTACTTAGTATACGGAATATGGAGACAATGTTTTTTAGTTAAAACGGCAACTCCAGAGTTTAAGGGCAACCACTGTTTTTTCTCCAGTTATACAATGAAAAGAGTCAGTTACATGCCTGATATTTAATTGAGCATGGGTTACTCAGTCTGACTAAACATCTTTCTCCTGACTGATTTTTTCACCACTCACAAATAATCTTCATCTGGTATGACGTCTTTTCATAAAGCAGCAATTCAGACTAGGGAAACAACGAAGAAGAGAAAGTTGCCTCCCTTATATGGCACTGCTAAAACAATAAACAAGAAGACAATCAAGCTACCAGAATGAAGAACCCTGAAGAGGGTGAAAACAGTATATCTATGGCCATGTAAGTAGAAGGTAACCCAAGATGGCTAATATCCAAGTGAAGCACGTAGTTTATTGGATGAATTTCATACCTAGCAAATAGGGATTAAATGAGAGATACAGTGGGTATCACTAAACATTCAATACTTTCATTTTACAATCACTGATGTAACTGCAGTGGCCGAGCTTGAAACAGAATCATGGGTGTCAGGGTCCCACATCCAGTGCGCTGTTCACTGGACAACACAGTGTAGAGAGGGGTGAGGGCATGGCTTTGCCCTCAAACTCCCTGTAGCTGCCCTTTCAGGGGATGCTGCTACTTACAGTGTACAGGTACTGTACTACCCTGCCACACTGAGGCTAACCACTAAACAGGATCAAAGTGGGAGGAGAAAGGGACGCTTATGACCTCTCCTTGTCACACCACATCCCCTGTTATGCACCTACGAAGGGCCATCCTCAACCTGGCATGTAATTAACTGGATACATAATGTCAAACTGTTTTCGTTTAGTTCAGTAACTGTACTGAGTCAGTACCACTGATAAGTAAGAAGTTAATCAGCCAAAATGAGGTACATTGAATAGAAATGATCATCAGTGAAAATTTACAAAGAAAATGGATAGAACTGACACACACGTGGCTTAGTCACTGTGAAGTGGGTAGTAACTCTCCATCTTTTCCACATCCTGTCAATCATGCGCACACTCAGGCTACACCTACACTACAGCACTTACAGTGGCGTAGCACTTACAGTCTCCTGGGCAGCCACCAAACTAGTTTGAACAGTGGGGGAAGCATGACCCATTTGGTAAAGAACCCAAGAGAGCAAAAGGCAGGGGGTGGTTGACACAAGGACACAAGCTCTCTTAAAAGGGGTGTCAGAGAGAACCATACTAGGGGAGACACTCAGGCACCACCAGTATCTGAAAGTGATAAGCCTCCCTAGGTTGCCACCATTATGGGATGTTAGTACATTAGGTAAGATAGACGCGTGTACAGATTATTTTAAAATCCATTTTTTCTCTAAAACCTTTGTCTTACTGCTAAAATAAACAATCATTTCATTTTACGAAGACTGCTTGGTCACTATATGGACCACTAGTCCAAAAGGGAAGAACCACAAGTGCCCAAACCCAATCAGACCTGCAGGGTAAGAATTTCAGTACACTAGATACTGTATCCCAGGGCCTGGTCTAACAGTGGGAGAATCATGGAATTCCATTCTAGGAGAGATAAAGACACAAGGCCTGACAGGGTATGCTCAGAGAGAACAGTAAGGGGACAGAGGTGCAGCTAGCCCTGTAACTGTGAGATGCTAAATTTGATTTTAAAAGGCTGTTGGCAAATATCAGCGTCACTGGCTTCCAAAAGAAGGAAATGCAGGTGCCTGAAACTGAGTTTGGAACTGCAGGATGATACACAGTTGGTAAATGCATGGTATCAGAGCCAGCTGCTGGTCTAAGAGAGGACGAATCATGATATTCTACTCTGTGACAGGTAATGGCAAGAGGACAAACACCTGAGAGTTTGCACTCAGAGACTAGAAAGGAGTCAGAGGTAGCTAGCCTCTTTGAGTCAGATATACATACACAATACAGACAATCTACAAAGATATATGAATTATGTCTGCAAGTAACACACTGGCTGAAGGTGTCTTTTTTCCCTTCTCTCTACTGGATCATATAATAATGTTTCCAAATCTTCTCTGCTGCTGACCCCTAGCTAACAGATCTAGACCTTTGGCTCAAGCAACAGAATATCATGTTCATGGCCTGGGTTCAGTTCCCCAGTGGCCAGAGGCATGATCACATGCACCCTGCTATACGTAGACTTTATTTATTTGGACTATTCAGCCATCATTAAAGATAGTTAGCTGAACACATTCTGCTTGTTTGTGAATTATGAGTTAGATCCTGCTACTCTGTGAATTCTTTCTGCTTGTGAAATAAAAAATGGCATACCATGCTACTCTCATTGGGATGGCAGTTTGCTCTTCCACAGACATCAGAAAAGTATATTTTTCCTACTGTTCTTAGAAACTGTTTGAATGCCAGTGAAAAATAGGTAGCTCTGGACATCTGCAAAATGTTGCAAAGAATGATGGTCTTAAATCTGGCACTGCTTCCAAGCATGCAGAAGATTTTTATTCGTCACCTATATATAGACACACATAAGGGACTAGGAAAAAGCCCAAAGTTAAATTTTCCAAATATGCTTATTTAAAAAAAAAAATTCAGCACTTTTGGAAAGAAAACAACATAATATATTCACCGAACCAAGTCACACATTGCAGAAACAATGATCAATAGAGAAAACTAGCTTCAAATGAGAAATCAGAAACTACTCCAATTGTGTACGTTTCACTTGGATTTTCAACTTGCTTTTCATTCAGAAGAATAGGGAACTTTCAGTAAAGGCTGTCAGTTGTGATATGAGTTCTGCTAGTGACTGCTGGAATAAAACAGAATATGGGTTGGCTTTTCCCCATACTAAGTTCCTGTCAATCCAACAAATATGAGGATGAAAAGACAAAAATATTTTGCACTTGTCTTGCCAAATGATACTTGTCTTCCTGCCATCAAACAGTGATTAATTGAGATATCCTCCTCCCCACCTGCTTCCTACTCTTGCCCAGTCAGCCACAGCAGACTGCCTCTCTCATGATCCTTGGAGCCACTTTCATAAGTGCTGATAACAATAGAAACTTTGGGTCAGGTATCAGGTTTTTTTCCCAATTAAACATACTAGGCTCAATGCTGCCATCCATGTGAGCTCTACTCAGACAGAGTGGAGATGATGGTGATAAGGAGGGCATTAGGATCCAGTTACGTCTCCCTGAACTTCAGTCACCCTGGTGGAAGCTAGAGGAGCACACAACTTATTCTCACTTCCATGACCAATGTAAGGTCCACCAGGTGTAATGGATCTCTGCTCCTCCATGCTCCCTCCCATGTCCCCTCTCTCCTTTTAAGCCTGGGTTGAGGTGGCAGGAGGCCACCTTTCTGTGGGTGGAGAGTTCAGCTATGAAAAGGGAATTTTCCAGTGGTTGTCTCCTGCCATTTGAAAGCTACTTGGGTCCACTATATTAAATCTCTTTCTGATTTCTACACTTTCACAATGTGTGGGCATTTCTACCATACATGAAAAGAAGGGTCATTTCCATATTTATGCCAAAAATCAGTTGAAAAAGGGACATAAATCTCTCCTCTGCTAGCATAAGTGGAGAGGAGTCAAAGATAGAGGAAAAGGGGAGAGCGAGGGCCTTTCCATCAATCCCTGGAAAAGAAAAACCCTTCTTCCTCCACTGCATGAGGCCTTGAGTATGTGGTTGTGCAGGATGATGTCTGCTCAACCACACAAGTATTTTCTCACAGAAGAAAATGCTGTTTATGAAGCATCATCTCCCATAAGCACTCCCTCTATACTGAGAAACATTCCCCCAGCTGCTGAGAACTGATCAGGGCAGCTGGCATTGCCTCATGGAATGTCCAAATCATCATTAGGGGACAAACCCCTCTAGGAGAAAATTTGGTTTTAGCTTATAATGCAGTTTAGTAGAGGTCACATACAGTCTATATGTTAATTTGATCTGGGGAACAAACTACAGGAGACAGAACAGCCACTGGAGCTAATAGTTTCTCCTAACAATTGACCTTTCAGTCCTCCATCCATTTCATTGTTCTATTTAACCACATAGTTGGACTATTCTCATTAAACTGCTCTCTAGATATTTTACAATTTTTATCAGACCTTTAGCTGAGTTCTTTTGAAATGCAAACTGATGAAGTTCAATTCTGCAATAATATCATCAGCTCTATTGTTAGATTTGGTAATGGATTTGAAACAGCATACCCAAGGGCTAATGCTGGGTGTGGTACATGCTTTGCAATCCTGCAGTGAATTTTAGCATCATTGGAATAATTAGAATTTTACACACAACATGAAAGAGCAGACACAGAGATTGAGCCTCATGTCTGGAGCTGCTTGTTAAGAATTCTGACATTATTTTTCCATAGTGGTTAACTATATAAAACTTTTGTAGAAAAGATAATTTTAATAATTTTATATTTTGTGTTAGTATTGGGTAAAAACATTCCCATTCAAGTATAACACAGCTAATTGGGGAGGAAAGCCATGTTCACCCAACATGTTCATCCACACGACTAGAACGGTAGTCTAACTAATATCCTTCTTTTTGCCCTTCCTTATGATCCATATGGGTAGACCACTGTGCCAGTATTTATAAATGGAAGATCAGGGCATTAATTTGTTTAGCCCTATAAAACAAATAAACATTCTGTAAGCTGTCTCTGCAGGGCAACACAAGTGACTAAACTGAGCCATTCACAAATTGGGCATTGCAGGTTCAAATTCACAGTCAGCTGGTTTTTACTACTTGAGTACTCCACTTCAGCTGGAAGTATATGCCCTCTGTTCACCATCTTTTTAAAGGTGGAGAGGACCTATAATAATATTGTTCTTTTCTCCTCAAGGACAATAGGACAGAGAGCCTCACCCGAGGATGCATTTTTCCATGTGATAGTTTAGTTTAGTGGTTAGATATTCTGGATGACAAAGATGGCGTTTATAGAAAAAAAAATTGTTTTTAAAAGGGAAGCAAGTGGTTTATATTATTAATTGATTGCTGTGCTTGCCAATACTTGTTTTGAAAATTGTTCAGTTTTTAAAATATCCTCCAAAATATCAAAGTTTTGTATTATGTATTTGAAAAATCACAGTTGCAGCTCTCAAAAAAGTGATTTTTAGAAATTTTGGAATAGAATTCCCTCCTAGAGCAAAAACCATTTTTACTGGCAGAATTATAAAGTGCTTTCGATTTACAATGGAAATGTCTGTATCAGTGTAAATAAAATGTTGCAAGTATGATATCAATTTTAGAATATCAGCGTTATAAAATATGCAACATAACGCTCTTTTTGCAAATAAACTACATATTTCTTGCTTTATTAAAAAAACTGCCACAAAGTAGGAATATTAAATCAGTTTGCAATGGCAAAGACTTTAATACAGTAATTTAGCTATAATGCCCCATAAACCTAAAACATCTATTTTATTATCACCTTTATCATATTGTACTAATGATCTTTTTTTAGTTGAGTCTAATCTGATAAACATACAAATTGGGAATGATGAAACATCATGGAACACACTAAGATGAAAGCTTAGAAACAGCAGGAGCAGATTGGCATCTGTTCGGAGATGCAGGAGTATCAGAGAGGAGGGGAGAGAGAAAGACTGAAAATAGCCCTCGGCTAATAAGGGTTACAAATTAAAATGAATGTAAAGCTTGTAGGTTGATTGGGTTAAAAATCAACTGTGAGAACTAGTCAAGTGAGAAAGTAAACCACACACAAACATAGGACAGTGACATGTCTTATAAAACTAGCAAGATGTTGCCCCCTCATCATCTCAACTCAAATTAACATAATGCTTGAAATCAAAAGCTGCTGCTTAACCTCAAGTTCACAAGGCAAAATCCTGTAAATAAAATGATTTGCAACATTCTGGCATTCCCACAGAACAGCCTTGCTCTGCTTGAGATTAACACCCCATTGAAACTATCAGTTCTTTCCAGTAGCAAACACGCTCAAGCAAAAGTGAAAAAAACAATAGTGCCATTCAAGCTCAACCCTCTCAAGAGAGCCCTGATATCCCATTTTAAGTAAGAAGTCCAGCCATGGTTCTATCTCAAGTCAAGCCACTCCTGTACATGAAGGAATCCTCTGGATGTGTCAAAAGCAGAGGACAGGTACTAGATCAGTGAAGCTCAGTGGCCTTGTTCCCCAAGAGTTTCTGAGAAATAGACCTAGTCAGAAAATGTTTTGGTTTTTTAACTCCCTTTGGAAAATTCTACTTTTCAGCAAAAAATTGAGAACTCAAAAATCGAAAGGTTTTCAGGCAAAAACTGAAAACTTTTCTGTTCTCCGTTTTTTGGGCTTTTATGAAAAGCAGAAATTTTCTGCAGAAAGTGGCCACTTTCCCCTTATTTAGTCAAAACCCATTTTTTGGTCAAAAAACAGTTTTAATGGAAAAATTTTGACCACCCCTTCTGAGGACACTTTCTTCTGATTCAGTGTGTAGTTCACCCTCGCACAAGTTAGAACGAGCCCAAAATATCAAAATAAAACCCAGATGGAAAGGTTAGGTTTATGTGGAAACCATGTAAAAGTGAATTTCTCATGGGCGAGGTTCCTTGAATGATTCATGAAGATCTTATCAACGAATCAAATCTGAGTTTTTACTTTGCACCCAAACTAGTCAAATTCCCTGTGGTTTGGGGTTTTCTTATGAGCGATTTGAAAAGCTCTAATTCTACAACGGCTCCAGCTACGCTGCTATTCTGTACCAAATGAGGTCTGTGGTGCCAGAGCAATGCCCTTCTACTGTACAGTCCTGTGATGGATTTTAAGGAAAAATAATTCTAAATGGACTCCATACCATCTTTCATCCACCCAGAATCTCCAAGTTTTTAAACACGCACTTCCAAAATATTTGAAGGTCTTATGACCTGTTTTCAGTAGTGAGTATGGTGTGGATGGAATATCATATGTATCATATGTCGATCTTTCATACCCACAATATATACAAACACATCCCAGTCTCACCCACTTCCCTTATTCATGTGAGTTTCTAAATATTAAAGCGTTCCCCACCTTTAGTTTCTTGTACATCTCTCAGACTTCATTCATATGTTTAAGCATGAGCAATCCAGGTCCTAATTATTTTGAATCAGATGCAAGTTTAAATTGTTGCCTGTATAAATAGCTGAGGGATTGTACCCAAACCTTGGGGAAAAGGTTCAAATCAGTTTGGACAAACACAGAAGACTGGTCCCAGCTGCCCCCCTCTTCAGCCACACCACAGCCCATGCTTCTCAATTCCATGGTGCTGGAAATAATTGAAGCTGACACCCAGCTGTGAAAATTTACCTTTTATATCAATTTAAAAATGAAAATGTAAGACTGTACAGTTGACTTCTCTTTGATTTAAGTTTTTGTTTGTTTGTTTTGTTTTTAAAGAGAATTGTGATCCTGGAAATGTTCTTGGAGTAGCATGCTATTTCTACCATATGTTTACCTTCCTTTCTTGTGAGTAGGGATTCGGTTGCCATGACAACAGATTTGTGTGGACATTGCCAAGCAATATTTGTTGACACTCTGCTGCAAGATTATTGTCCAGAGTGAAACATATTGTATTTTGATAGTTTAAGGCACTGATTCTCAACCTGGGGTACGTGTACCCCTGGGGATACGCAGAGGTCTTCCAAGGGTACATCAACTCATCTAGATATTTGCCTAGTTTTACAACAGGCTACGTAAAAAGTTCTTGTAAAGTCAGTACAAACTAACATTTCATACAGACAATAGCTTGTTTATACTGCTCTATGTATTGTAATTGTATTTATATTGCTCTATGTATGTACATTGAAATGTAAGTACAATACTTATATTCCAGTTGATTTGTTTCATAACTATATGGTAAAACTAAGAAAGTAAGCAATTGTTCAGTAACTGTGTGCTGTGACACTTCTGTATTTTTATGCCTGATTTTGTAAACAAGCAGTTTTTAAGTGAGGTGAAACTTTGGGGTATGCAAGACAAATCAGACTCCTGAAAGGGGTACAGTAGTCTGGAAAGGTTGAGAGCCCCTGGTTTGAGTCATGAAGGGGCGGAGGCTGACTACTAGGCACCATTGCCCTCAAGGAGGCAGATTACTCCATCGCAGGTTACACCACCTTAGCACCTCAGTGCATTCTTGGGACTGCCAGGTACTCACATCAGTTAGCGCAATCAGTGGAGTGGGGATTGGAACCCACTCTGCAGCCAAAAGGCCTTGGTTACATTCAATGCATTTATTTATTTAGGAGACTGAAAAAGGTCCGACAGAGTCTTGCTGACACAATGCTACCTGGAATCATTTATTCATGCTTATTCATCCTTAAGAAGGTGAGCCCAATTACATGTTCTGTTCCTGTATGTAAAGGCTCTGCAAAACAGTGTAAAGAGCCCCTGAGGAATAATCCCAGCTCTAGAGGGTTCTCTGGTTAGTGCAGAGCTGGAAGAATGGCCCTACACTTTTCCTCTACACTTCTCCTACACCAGCAGAACCTGGTGGAGTGGGCATGTTAGGGCTATGGTCAGAGAACTGCTGTGCTCCAGGTATTCTCAACTGCCAGCTAGGTCCCTTGAAGGGCATGGCATTCAAGTGTAAGATAGAGCAGCCCCGTGATTACTCTAACTTATGTGAGTACTTGGCAAGCCCAAGAAGGCAGGGAGGTGCTAAGGTGGTGTAAAGCCATCATGTGGCGTAGCCCTATTAAGATTTTGAAAGGTCTGAGAGGAAGAGAGAGAGAGAGGGAGAGAGAGAAAGTGGTCCTAGGAATAAGTAGTGATTGTGAAGAAACCTGTCAGTGTCTTTCAGAGACAGGCAGAGAGGGTGGTCAAGGCTCTCCTCTCACCCAACCAGCTGGGGGATGAGCTAGGAGAAGGGGACCCGCAAAAATGCTGCCTGCCTCCTCCCTAGGGCAGACTCCATCAGTCAAAAGCTGGTCTGCTGAACTCTGAGCCTGAGGACTAACAGGAGGGAGAAAAGGACCAGTTAAGGGAGAAGTGAGCTAAGACCCTACAGTAAAATTAGACCCCGGCTCTAAGGAGGAGAGCAGGGCACTCCTGGCTTAAGAAGAGTAGTAATACCTGCCTGAATTACGCACCTCTAGGAGGAGGCCTGTGGCTCGTATTTAAGGAAAGGCAGACAGACTGAAAGGTAACCCAGAAGGGACTAGGAACATGGCCAGAGGGTGGACTTTGGCAAAGCCCTGAAGGCAAGAAGAATATTTTGTTTATTTGGGACTTTTGTTTGCTCTTTTTACAGAAAAAGGGAATTGAACTCTGAGACCTATCTTGAGGACTAAGCCATGAGATTCCAGGAGAGACAGGGAGGAGAAACCTGTGGCAGGGAATGCCTGCAGTACCACATTCAGCTAGCAGGGGCACTTCAGTGTAGTCACATCCTGTGACAACACCTTGTACATACACCCTTCCTTCCTACTGTGCACATAGTTTGGATGGAATGGGAAATCTGTACTGGTGTCTTTTTCAAGGTGGTGACATTTTTATGAGCTCTGGAGTATTTATTTAAAAGAAAAAAAGACCACACAAATAAATAATTAACATTGTTTAAGACCAGGATGCCATGTGCACCTTATGTTCCAAAAATATATTTTTTTTAAATAATTCTGTCTGGCATTACTTGAGGATATTTCTACTTTCTCCCCTAAGCAGGCCTAAGAATTAGGGATACTCCCTCTGCAAATACCACAGGCTGAGAGAATAAAAGTGCAAATGATATATAGATTAGTGTCTGCTCTCCTGAAAATTTCCATTCACAGCCCATAGACACGAAAGAGTACAACTTCAGTTATCTCAGCTGGGATACTTGCTGATGTGTTCCTAGGCATGACCATCTTCTTGATCCTATTAGCCCTCAGACAGAAACCTGATCACAAGCCAAAGAAATGTTGTCCATCTTCACTAACTTATCACATCAGCAGCTTTTCATTTACAGGGCAGGAGGAAGATATTACGGAAAGACAGTGAAGATCAAATAGGAAGGCAAGCATATAATCATTCTAAAAATGTGTAGTTTGATTTTCAGGGGTGCTGAGCACCTGCATCTCCCACTGAAGCTAATATTCAGTGCATCTGAAAATCAGTCTACTGGTGCCTAGATACTATGGTAATTGCTAAAATGAATCCACAAACGTCAGGGTATTTTGACTGCTATCACTATATATACTGAAGCAGTCAAAATACCCTGAGGTTTGTGGTGAAGGTGTATACACACACACACACACACACATAACCAGCTAGGTTGGGGCTGATATGCACGTACTTCACTAAAATGTAAAGAAAAATGGAAGAAATCCTCCAGTCTGTGAGTATCGTGTGTGGTGTTTGTGGAGTGTCCACAGAGGTCAGTTCCCTTCACTAATTTCTGTTTCAGAGTCCCCCTGTGATCATTTTTTGAAAGCTCTGAAGATCATTCCTTCATCCCACTATCTTCATTAGATGCACATCGCCCATGCGACTTTGAATACATATTAGTAACGTTAGTAATACAGACTAATATTATTAATTTCAGCTTTCAGGTGAAATCCTGGCCATGTTAAGATAATCAAAGTTTGTGCCCTGAAGAACATAAGAACGGTGTAAGGGATAGTCAGTTGCCTTATGTATCACTGGGGCCAATGATACAACAAAACTGAAATTGCTGGCTGCCTTGTGCTATAAATTATAATCAGAAGAGAAATAGGATCCTTTCCATTGAAGGTGTCTGGATTGCTTTCTCCATCATGTGGTGTCCTCCCAACTGAAGCTCAAGATTCTCCTGTTTTCATTTTTGTTAGGTGGTTAAGGGGTGATTTTATTTACAGTGTGTAAGGGGAATTTTTGGATGTGTTTTATCTTCCATGTACGTGACAGATACTGCAATCCCATGCAATATTTTGGGATTATCATATGGTATAAAGTTTATAAATCTCTGTAAGCCAGAGATTGTATGCAACTCCATAAGGGAAGGTTACCACAAATCCTCCAGGGACCAAAACCAGCAGGCAGTGATTAAGGTGAATCACCTAGGTTGTAAACATCTCCAGGGGGGTACCACTCCCTGGTCAGGCTTGCATATATTGAGTCAAACAGGTTTCCTGAGACCAACAGAGAAAGAAACAGCTTTTGGAAGAAAAAGGCTGTGTTTAAACTACCTCAGGGACTTTAATTCATCAAATGGATAGGACCTTCTGTCCACTGTGGGTCCCAATCCTGGAATAAGGGATGGAAAGACTTTGGTTAACTAGGGCCCTGTAAGACCGATGGGTGACCTCTGGTAAGTTTTTAGCAAGTGTATAGGGACTTCTATTGTTGTTTGTCTTTTTTCTATGATGCTTTTATCTTAAGAATTAATGTGCTCGCTGAGAAAGAGCTGTGCAGTAACCTGTAACTGCTGGCAATACACTATTTATAGCCTTTGGAAGGAAAAAGAAATGCACAGGCTCTGGCCATTAGGCTTGCTGAGGACATCACAGTGTAATGCAGGGAGCTGTTCAGCCTTAAAACTCCCAGACAGAAGGGAGTGGGACAAGGTCTCAGCTGACAGACAGATGATGGCAGGAGACCTGAGAGGGCACTCCTGGGGTGGACCACTGGGGGTGGGAGGTAGACACAGGTGCAGTTACCCTGAAACTGTGACACTCCCTTCAACGGTTTCAGAAGGCCATACTTTCTTTTTTAATCCAGTTTTCTTTGTAGGTTTTATTTAATTAGGGACAAATAAGATGTCTATTAACAAATAAATATATATGTATTCTTATTATACTAGTGCTGAGTTTCACAGAAACAAAGTGTCCTATGGGATTCCTAAGAAACACCAGAAGCCAGGGAGGAAATTTCTTCAGTGTGAATTTGGCAACTGCAATTATACTTAAATGTGACTCCATTATGTGCAAAAAACAGAGATTCTATACTGAATTAGTCTTACAATGGAATTACAGGATTTTGTTTTTTCTTGCATGCTTTTTCTGTATATAAAATCCCCAAACTCATCATGGAAAAATCATTCAAATCTCAGCCACGCTGCTTATGCCAAGAAAGGAAGCAGATAGGCCAAACTGCATGTGTTTCCAGCCACAACAAGCAATTTCTATCTAGTCATAAAGCAAACTTTTTTCAAAGGTACAGGTTGATGAATTTTTCCTCCAGGGCTGGCTGATTGTTCACACAATTACCTAAAAAACAGATCTCATCAGTCCTACCTAAAAGATACTCCTGAAGCTCTTGTCTGTATTGTAAGAGGAATATAGGTAGATGAGACTAAAACCCCAAGAAGTTAGGGTTCGATATATACCACAAGTCTGGGTGTTTATGTGAATGTCGTGAGTTTTCCTAATTGAGTTAGAATTCTCACAAGAATAGGCTCTTATGATATTTCCAGGACTTCATGGGCCAGAAAATTAACTATTACAAGATCAGCCTCTTTCATGATGCTTTGGCACATTCCCTCCTGATTGGAACTCAGAATGGCAGACCAGGGAAAAAACAGTATTTCAAAAGCTCACCAAAGTTTTTCTGACATCAAAGATTTGATTTAGATTTGGTTCAAATTTTAGATCAAGAATCAAGTCAATTTTTATTTTATCCCAGTCCAATCATACACCATAGATAAGAACAAGGCAGATAAAAAATGGGGTGAAGAAAGGGGGAGTTGTAGATAAACGGTGTAAACAATACAACAAAATGCTTTTATTCAAAACAATTTTTTCAAACAGTTCTGGCTAAGAGTGATATTAGGGTCAATAACTTGAGCCATGTCAGACTTCAGTCCAAGATTTTTAGCGGCGACGAATAGTGATTTTGGGTGCCAAACCTGTGACTCCTTAAAAGAGTCTAATGTTCGGAAAGTTCAGGGAAGCACCCAACCCCATGCATATCAAGCCTCTATAAGATGTTTTTTAGTTGGGCACTCATAAAAAATTTTTCGTCCTAAATGTCTAGCTATAAGCAGGGAATACTAACATTAAATTGGTCAATCTGGATGTGTGCACTACATTAAACTAGGAAGTGCATTTAAACTTCATTCCAAATTTTGCTAGTTCTTATTATTTTAAGATACCTTGTGGGTATCTCTGCAAGAGCATAAGAGTGCTGGCAGGAGGGTGCTAAGGAGCAGTCTCACCCCTCCACCTTCTTCCTCCCTATGCCTGGGACTAGCACAATCTCTGTATTCCCGTTGCACGAAGACTAGGGAACTCTAGCTCCAAGAGTAACATTATAAAGAAACCGCCAAGGAATCAGAGAAGAACTGTGTGATGATTGGACCATGGCACTGTTTTCTCATGGGGGAGAATGCACACTGTATCCTGATAAAGAGCATATGAGATGCTGCTTGTGTATGTGCTGCCCCAGAAAAAAAAAAATTAAGCACAAGTGCGGTATGAATCTGTGTGATGGCTGCTGTCAACTGCAAATATCATCTGCATATTATTCACCTACCACATGCAAGCTACTCCCACAATGATCTTATTAAGGAAGCTGTGCTGCACATCAATATAATATTATGCCTAGAGCAGTGTGTAGGTACTAAAATATGCCCTTCCTGTTTAGATTCTACATACTGAAAAATGACTCACTTGTGGGTAAACCAACCCATTAATTCTGACAGATAATTCAGAATACACACTTGATACTACAGTTTAACTACCTTAAAGTTGTAGAAATATAAGTGGTCTAAATGTCAGTGGGTGAGAGAGAAAGAGAGAGATGACAGCACAATTATCTCAGCTATGCAAGATTTTAGATGGGTAATAATTAACATGGTGGCAAGTAGCTGGAACAAGTGATGGGCAAACCTCAAAAGCACAGCGATTCAGTCTGCATACGTGCCGAAAAATCCAACTGCTTCTCTGAACAGCAGCTCAAATATGTGGGCCTGTAAAATTGAAGTGGAAATCTGTCAGGAAGGGGCACTTTTGAGCATTGTGATATTTCCTACTTCCCTCTGCATTAAGGGAATAGCCTCTCTCATGCTGTGTAAGCTCTTAACTCAAACAAAAGTAGAAAGTAAAGATTGGAGTATTGAGGGTGTGATTGTGCTTATCTATCCTAGCCCTGAGTAGGGCTGCATCACACTGGGAAGAGTGTAAGGGTAGAAATGGCAGCTCCAAAAGCCATTATGTCTCAAACATGAGCTGCTTGTATTCGTTTTCAAGCCCAACATAGTCAATCCACACCCTACATATCTTCTATTATTTCCTAATGTGCTGTTGAAGCTCAGCTCTGACTGGATGCCATGCCTTCACTGCCCACTTGTTCAGCTTTCAAGCAAACACTTTTGTGCTTTCTCTCATTCTGCCCCACAGGCTTGGGAGGGACTCTTCATAAACATCTGCAAAACTACCTCAGGTATCCCTCCTCAGTGCTGTGATTCCTATATAAAACTTGACAACAACTAGGCTGCTAGTGTGCAGAGACCACAGCTGGTCATGCTGACCAATACTGTCTCATTGTTTCCTTGTACTCCTGTCTGTCTTTCATCCATCTGTTCTCTCTTGTGTTGTACTTAGATTGTATGCCCCTTGGGGCATGGACCATCTATTTGTTCTGTGTTTGCATAGTGCCTAGCACAATGGGGTCCTGATCCATGACTAGGGTTCCTAGGTGCTACAGTAATACAAATAATAAATAATTATAATAATAAAGAAGGCACAATGGGTCCCAGAGCTCCCTTTACACCATGGGGAATATGCCTTTTAGGAAGGTGCATGGTACACTCGCTTCTGTAGCCACTCAGCTCCACTGGTTGGTGCATGGGGCCATAGTCAACCCTTTGTTATTGTAGCTGACACCCAGGGTCACTAGCATGGTGCAGGATAGTGCAGGGACAACAATTCTGCCTGGCCTTGTGCAATGGGCTCCTTGTGCCCATCCCCTACCCATACAATGGCCAAGCAAAATCTGGACCTTTAAATATGATCAGTCACATGCTCTACTTAAGAGTCAGGGTAACGAATACCTCTTGCTACAAACACACAGAAATTGTCCAGAGTATAACTATGTCTCATGATTCAACACAGCAATATGAAAAGATACTGTGTTAATAATTACAGCCCTTAATCTAAAATCAATATAAATAGTTCCCTACAAAACAGCATTTCATCTTCTAAGGAAATAAAGAGATAGTGACTGTTTGCTAGCAATGAGTTGCAGCCAGTACCATAATTTGAAAATTTATAAACACAGTTAGTGCTCCAGCCAGCAAACAATGCAGGCAATTGAGTACATTTTCTGCTGCTGTTAATGTGTCTGCACGCCTAATTACTGGAGCAGCAGGCTAAAAATACTCCGCTTAAGGTTCCTCAACCAGCTAGTCTATGTTTTAGCTGGGAGAACCATTTGTAACACAAGCAGATTCTTCAGGAACCAAGCCATGGTTTCTACCTCTCCTTGCTCCCAGAGCATTAACTGCTGTGGAATGGAAAGACCAGTACACACTGACAACAAACAGATGGCTAATAAAAGTTTGGGGCATTCTCTCAATGGAGAAATTGCTTAGCCTGAAAAGAGATCTATATAAAAAATGCTGGGACATGTTGTTTTCTTTTATAGAGTATTCGAAGATGTGCCCTATAGCTCATCTGCTGAACCCTTTATTCCCGTTAGTTCATATTACAGGGATAAGTTTCAATAGCTACACCTAGCTAATATTTGGGCTTTGCACTATAATGTATCACACGAACCTGTAGACTCAACAATGACAACATATAGTAAGTATTAACTATGCTAATGTCACACACAATATAATAATATTTGTATGGGATAGATAAGAGACTTGATACACTGTAGTTAGATATATGATCGATTAGATTAAACTAGATAGTTACAATATATGCTGAAAGGGAATCTTAGTCCATTGAGGGCTATCCATGTTTGTAAACATCTGCTCTTGTTTTGTCGTCTACTTGAAGACAAGAACAAATATTTCAATTTGCTCTAAAATGTTGACTGGTGAATCAGTGTTTCAACATTAAAGTGGGTCAGAATATGTTGCATTATGCAGTGAAACAATATGACACTTCTAAATGATAAAATACTGTCTAATACAAATTTGAAGGGATACAAGTGAGTATCTGCTTTGTGCGGGAGAAATGCTACTTTAACTTACCACTTCCATATGAAGTGCATAGTGTTACAAATCAATTGCTTTTTTGTCAAACTACCTTCTTCCTCCTGGTCACCAACTGGGCATACACACACATTGTATATAAGACCATGTCTGCTCTAAAGAAACAGCAGCAGGCTTAAAGGGACACCATCAAGTTGAAACCCAGTCAATTAAAAAAAAAAAGCTTAGAGCAGTTCCAGGTAGTACACTTTCCCTGGGGTCCCCTTGCCAGTTTCTGTGGTTTTACAGTCACATTTTCCTATCTGTTAAAATGTTTTCTCTCCCCTGTTTCTGTGTGAAAGAACCACACACCCAGAGGAAACTCAATGTAATGCAACAGTGAGACTGACTATACACAAAAAGCTGTCAATATACAAAATACAACTATTCAGCTAACTGAACAAAAATAACTAGTCCTGCCCACCCCTTCTAATCAGCCTCACTTACAGTAATGCTAGTTAGCACTTGTAGGAATAGGAGGTAAAATATATTCAGCAACTGTGGTTTTAAATAGATTATTTGCCTCTAAGACTGGAAAACAATAGATGGAAACCATGATCTTGTTCAAAGAAAGCAGTAACATGTGTTTCCCTCCTGCCCCAACTCCATTGATATTGCCCTTTTATTAGACTGCATTATACTGTCATAGGTTGGTCAGTATGTATGCACACCACTGACCTGTTCTGAAGAGACTCAGAAGCAGCTAAACTACATGACAGAGATGCCTCCTCGCTTGGGCCAAAACTTTGAAACTCTGGGTCGTAGTGGCGCCCCCCACACCTCAATTTGCCTCATAGTAAGGTCAGCCCTGGAAGCCAGACTGTACATCAAGTGGCTGCTCAGGTTTGTACTTGCTACAATAGAAGAAGAAACCTGCAGTCTTCTAAAGCACCATTAGAGGAGCAGCACTGATGTTATGGCAGAAATCAAAGCACCTCCCCATTCTGTTCCTGCTTCACAAAGCAGTCTCTGAAAAGGTGCAGAGATCAGTACAACATGCCAGGGAGAACCTGGAGAGAGAGCCTCTAGTAGCAACAGGCAAGCCTAGCCCATCACAGTAGTCAAGAAGAAAAGACTGAGATATCAAATGCATGCATTACCAGGCAAGCAGGCTCTGAAAAATTAGTAAGAAAAACTTTACAGGGGAAAATAAATGAAAGCTTTTAAAGATGGAATAAAAGGAACAGTATAAAATATGAGCACAACTTAAAGGAAAAGGCTAGGAAACAAGGAAATAAATTTAGTAAAAGTCTTATTTATGTTATACCTCTTTAAAGAATTAAAATTATGCCTCCTAAATGTCTTGTCCATACGAGGCAAAGGCAGGCAAGGATAAGGCGGGCCGTTGGGAACATCCCTATACATCCCATACATTGGGTGTGCTAACAGACACCAAATAAGTCTGAGAGCAAGGCTTTGCTAGACAACATTTAAGACAACGGGGTCCTGGAAGGAACTACCAAAGCAACCTAAGATAATGAAAAAAGGACTTCTCCAGGAGTCACTGAAAAAAACCTGGCTATTGTGGTTTCCTCCCCCTCCATTTATCAAGCTTTTTGGTTCACAACAAACCTCAAATATAAGGTTCAAATTGCAAAATCATGTGTGATCTTGATACAGATGCATAAAGAACTTCACAAAAAGGCTGTCATTATTACCGGCATTAGAATCCTGGCTGAGCATGTGGGTGGGTGGTTTAGTACTAGATACTGAAGGCAGCTTTGCAACAGCTAGAATTTAAGGGGGGAAGCCATGTTTTTTAAGACAGCTGAAACAACAACAAAGCCATTGACATATTCTCTCTCTTTCCCACCCCGCACCAAACAACATCTCTCTCTTTCAAATGCTTTGTAACAACATTTGCAGCACATGCCCATTGACCTGAATTCCAGCTTCACAGAATGGCCAGTGTGTGTGCTACCACAGGGTGTTGATAGTGCACAGGTGCACACAACAACGAAGTAGCTAGATAGCATGACTTATTATCAGTCTGTCTGCTCTAACCTGAACAAACTGTACGGGAGGATTCAGAAGCAAACTTAGAGAATATAGAGCTGTGTGAAATTCCAGCCTCAGAGCTCAAAACTGTGGCTGGAAGGAAAGGCTAAGCTGTGTGTCATGTCTTTAGATCTGTTCTATTATTACATGATTCTCTTTCATACTGTTTTTGGCTTGTCCCCAATGTATGTTGATTATATCCACTGTCTTGTCAATTACTACATCTATAAAACATTTACGTCAATGAAACCACAAAGGGACTTTAACAACACTTAAGATTAGCCATGTTGAGATTATTCTTTTATGCTCTTTGCCCAACCATAGCTTAATAAATTTAACAGAGAAACTGGCTTTGTTTGTCCCAATCACTTTATTTCTCAAAAAGTTATAGACAGGATCCCTAAGGAGGATCCAAATCCCAGTCACGCTCAATAACTTACCATAGTAGCTCAGCTACTTCCAGTGATGTGCATTATTATTACATTCTCACACTGTAGTGATGTGTGATCAATTAAAATGCTCTGGACCTCTCTTTTATACAGGTAATTCTAACCACTCCTGCAGTGCCAGATTTGTTCATTATTTACAAATTAATACATGCCATCAGAAAGAGGAATGGAATGAATCGGTTCAAATTAGGGCTATAAAGTGATTAGAAAAATTAATCGCGATTAATCACACTGTTAAACAATAATAGAACACCATTTATTTAAATATTTTGGATGTTTTCTATATTTTCAAATATATTGATTTCAATTACAACACAGAATAAAAAGTGTACAGTGCTCACATATTTATTTTTGATTACAAGTATTTGCCCTGTAAAAAAACAAAAAAAGAGTATTTTTCAATTCACCTAATGCGAGTACTGTTGTGCAATCTCTTTATCATGAAAGTTCAACTTACAAATGTAGAATTATGTACAAAAAAACTGCATAAAATAAAAAACAATGTAAAAGTTCAGCACATGTAAGTCCACGCAGTCCTACTTCCTATTCAGCCCATTGCTAAGACAAATAAGTTTGTTTACGTTTGCAGGAGATAATGCTGCCCACTTCTTGTTTACAATGTCACCTCAAAGTGAGAACAAGTGTTCACATGGCACGTCACAAGATATTTACGTGCTAGATGCGCTAAACATTCATATGTCCCTTCTTGCTTCAGCCACCATTCCAGTGGACATGTGTCCATGCTGATGATGGGTTCTGTTCAATAACAATCCAAAGCAGTGCAGACCAATGCATGTTCATTTTCATCATCTGAGTCAGATCCCACTGGTGAAGGCTGATTTTCTTTTTTGTTGGTTTGGGTTATGTAGTTTCCGCGCCAGAGAGTATTGCTCTTTTAAAACTTCTGAAAGCATGCTCCACACCTCGTCCCTCTCAGATTTTGGAAGGCACTTTAGATTCTTAAACCTTGGGTCAGTTAGAAATCTCACATTGGTACCTTCTTTGCATTTTGTGAAATCTACAGTGAAAGTGTTCTTAAAATGAACATGTGCTGGGTCATCATCCGAGACTGCAATAACATGAAATATATGGCAGAATGCGGGTAAAACAGACCAGGGGACATACAATTCTCACCCAAGGAGTTCAGTCACAAATTTAATTAGCGCTTTTTTTTTTAACGAGCGTCATCAGCATGGAAGCATGTCCTCTGGAATGGTGGCTGAAGCATGAAGGGCCATATGATTCTTTAGCATATCTGGCACGTAAATACCTTGCAATGTCAGCTACAAAAGTGCCATGCAGATGCCTGTTCTCACTTTCTGGTGACATTGTAAATAAGAAGAGGGCAGCACTATCTCCTGTAAATGTAAACAAACTTGTTTATCTTAGCGATTGGCTGAACAAGAAGGTTGACTGAGTGGACTTGTAGGCTCTGAAGTTGAACATTGTTTTGTTTTTCAGTGAAGTTATGTAACAAAAAAAGTCTACAATTGTAAGTTGCACTTTCACAACAAAGAGATTGCACTACAGTACTTGTATGAGGTGAATTGAAAAATACTATTTCTTTTGTTTATCATTTTTACAGTGCAAATATTTGTAATAAAAAATAATAATCACTTTGATTTCAATTACAACACAGAATACAATGTATATGAAAATGTAGAAGAACACCCACAATATTTAATACATTTCAATTGATAGTCTATTGTTTAACAGTGCAATTAAAACTGTGATTAATCATGATTACTTTTTTTAATCGCGATTAATTTTTTTCAGTTAATCGTGTGAGTTAACTACGATTAATTGACAGCCCTAGTTCAGATATTGTTTTTCAATCAAAAGTTGGCAATGATTGTATTGGTAAATGGTGCTTGTCTTTGCTCAAACTTTTTTCCAACTTTTGTCCCTCTATTTTAATTATCTCCCCCACCCCCAACTGATAATAGTGGAAAGTGTGGTGTGGTAAAACTGCCAACTCTTGAGGGAAAATTGACAAACAGGTGAAATATCACATTCTTGTTTGAATTAACTTGTTTTTATCATACCTTGAGGAAGCTGAGGTGAAACTGTCCTCTTAAAAAGTGTAGTTATACACAAAAAAGTGACTGTAAAAATGACATTTCTGGGTTCCACATGTATTCACTTTAATTAACTTTCATATAAAATTTGCTCACTTTACAAGTGAAAATAAGATATTTCTAATAGCTGACACTGCAAAATCAGCCTAGGAGCTAAAAACACAAGCTGTGTTCCTTTGCCTTCCTTATCACCACCAATAACAAAGATTACTCAATAATTACAATTTATCTGATAAAACCCAAGGCAGAATACAATCTAGCTCGCTCTTTCATAGCCGCATGGGTTCCACATCAATAAAATGCTAATAAAACCTGGTTTTATCAATAGATTAAGTAGATAAATCTTAAGAATATTCTAAAAGCCAATCTGCTGAGTAAGGAGGTGCCATTTTAACAGTCACATTTCTGAAATATAATTTTCTTGAAAGAAAAGCTGCTGCCACTTCTGTCATCAAACACTCTAAACACATTCGAGCCCAGATTGTTGGTCCAAAACAGCTGCCAAATCTAGCTTCCACTGGCTACCTGAGGAGCCCTCTGAGGTGTGCTAATCAACAGCTAGTGCAGGGCCAGACTAGCAGTTCCTACACCCCACGTTAGGGGATGTGGTCAGCAAAAAGGTGGCTTGGCTGGGGAATCTCTATGTCTGGCTAATTCCCAGCCACTGTAATGGGGTTACAGTTCAGCATTCCTAGACGTAAAAGGGCCACTCTGAGAATCTGCCCTACTCTATTTTGAAACAATTCTGCTCATATACCATGTAATTTTTCTTTCCCACCCCCTCCCCTTTTATTTATTAAGGACACTTTAGCAAAATCAAGGAGCTTTGCCACCTCAGGAGATTGCCAACTTATTCCTGCCTTTATGATCTCATCATTATCACTTCGGTAGCCGGATGTGATGTCAAAAACTGGTGATGGGTTGAAAGTAATGGTCTGGATGTGAGCATCCTTGAACTCTGAATATATGAAAGGGGATGAGAAGGGACAGGTTTGAAATCCAATCCAGTTTTAGACACAGTTTTAACAAATCATCAGCCTTGAAGCCAAGTAGCCCTCAATCTGAACCCAGATTTTCCAGACTGAGCCTCTCACTGTCACACATGGGATGATATCTTCAGTTGAGGAGTAAACAGCAACACCTGCTGTATATACGACATAGAAAGGTATTTATACAGAATGTTAATATTTTTGCTGCGGGGTGTCAGTGGATTCTTTTTAATTTGCCATTAAATGTCTGATGTTCTTACATTTTGCAGAGATACTATAGAAAAACTCCTTTATTTCCACCTAAAAAATTATACTCCTTAAAACTGCATAATAATTAGCCTGGGGTGGCTGAAATGGAGCTAACTTCAGAGACAACAATGTTTTGAAATGATCATTAAAATGACGATGACAGACATTCACAGAGACACATTTGTGTTGTTTTTTAAAAAAACATCAAATTATTTACTTTAATTTCCATTTAGAGAAAAATTTCTCACCTCAAAGCAGATTTAGAAGCAAAAAATGCAAAATGAAGTGATATTCTAGGAGTAGGAGACAGAAGTGCATATGGGAATTCATTTTTAAACCATTTTTATACAAAAGAGTTATATATAGTATCCTATCTGCCAACCTAAGGCTCTGTTACAGTTATACCTTTGCTCATGAGCGTAGTGATGTCTATGCTATTACTAGGCTTGGAAGGATTTGATTTTTAGGTGTAAATGTTGGCAAATGTCGATTTCACCATATACATGTAAATTGATTTTAAAATATTTCTAACGATTATAATAAAAAATTCCAAATAGGCAAGGTAAGAAAAATGCTTAACAACTTATTAGAAGATGATTTAAGGATATTTACTTTGTATATTTTGACACAACATTGACAATTTGTGTTTTAATGGTTATAAAGCTTTAACTATTTGAATCTCAACTTCCACTGTCATTAAATAATTGTCTAATCCCATTTATTGTCTTACCCCCACAAATTTCCCACAACTATAAAAATTTTAATTGATAAAATTTTTTAAAAGCTTAAAATGAACCTCGATATTATCCGTCAAAGTTATAAAAAGAAATTGAATTCTGCCAAGCCTAGCTATGACTGACTTAGGAACCTAAACCAAGTTCTTATTTATGATTTGTACTGCTGTGGCATTTAGGAGCCCCAGCTCTGGGCCAGGACCCCACTGTACTGGGCACGCTACAATCATAACAAAAAGATGGCCTCTGCCCCTCCTTTCATCTATCCACATCTGAATATGACATTGAAATCACTAAACTCACCAGGAGACAACTAAGTCATATATAAAATACAGGGAGATTACACTGCCAACTGATCTGTGCTCCTTGTCTTTTCCTCTTACTTTCTTCATGATTTGGGTGGTTACTGTGACTGTTTTGGTTTTTGTTTTTTGTTTGTATGGTTGGTTTTTTAAGAGGAAAAGTTTCAGTTCTTACTTGAAATGCTAGGTGATAAACAAAAGGTGGTTTTCACAGGCAGAACATGCTTCACAGTTAGCCCAGATGCTATGTCTAATCAGGGCCAGATTAACCCATAGGCTAATAAGGCTATAGCCTTAGGCCTTCCTATTTTAGGCCCTACTGTAGGCCCTCCATTCCAAATATCCTTCTCCAGCAATTAAAGCGAATGGGACATGACTTCTCAAGATCTCATTGCATATCGGATTGAGAAGGGCCCACAGAAATGCCAGAATCTAGATGCTGACTTTTTATTGACAAAGCAAGAGTACACCAATCAGAATCGTTATCTGACCAAATCAATGTTTGAATATGTGAAGCCTAACAAACAGATTGGCAAGTAACATGGCTCATCTATTCGCCTTCTAAGAAGATAGTCTATTGTTTTTATTGCTGCCTGTTTTCTGATACCAAAAAATGGGGAATGTTCTGCAAAGCCTTCAGTAATTGGAAGAATACTACATGCATTACCAATCATGCAATGAGTGAGCAGCACCATACATTGTCCGTTAGCAGCTACCATGCCCGAAAGATATGCAAATGGAAAACCAGTTTTTGGAAGCTTGTGCTTATTGGAAGAATGTTCCCTGGCACATAGTTGAAACCACAGTTTTTCTTGCTGAGTGTGGTCTGCCATTCTGTGGCTCAGATGAGACTGCTGGATTGAAACACGATGGCAATTACCTTGGCATCTAGAGCTATTCGTTAAATTTGATCCTTTCTTAGCTCAGCACATCAATAAACATGCAAATTGTGGAAAAGGCCATACAATTATATCTATCAAAGATGATTTGTGATGAATTCATTGCACTGCTGGCAAAGAAGACGCTATCAGCCATTGCAGATGAGATCAAAGATGTGGGATTTTTTTTCACCGTCCGTCGACTCAACACCGGATGTGTCACATGTAGATTAGCTGACTGTCATCTTGCGTTATGTGCTACCCAGCAGATCAGTTGAGCATTTCATGACCTTCATAAACATCACCAGCCCCACAGGGGAGAAACTTGTCTTGTACCTACTCGATTTCCTCACCGAAAATGGGATTGACATTAGCCTTTGTTGTGGCCAAAGCTATGCCAATGCAAGCAATATGAGTAGCAAATATTCAGGGATGCAGGCACAGCTAAAAGAGCACAATGCCTTAGTTGATTACATACCACGTGCTGCACGGTCACTCAACCTTGTTGCCCAGTCTGCCATGGACTGTTGTGTTGAAGCATTATTATTATTATTATTTTGGATTTGTCCAAGAATTTTTAAAAACTGTCTCTGCATCAACTAGTCATTGGATGATTCTTAGAGATTCACTACCAAAGGGATGCCCATTGTCCAAATCACCCCTAGAGGCACAGTGGAGTGCCAATGCTGAAGCTGTGAATGCAGTTGTTCTTGGATACCCCACCATCCTTGAAGCACTAGAGAGCATCAAGGATGATGAATCTCAAAAATCAGCAACAAGAAAAGATGCGAAGATCCTGAGTGATGCAATGCGCACTTTGGAAACTGGTATTTTGTGACAGGTCTGGAATGATATACTTCAGCCATTCAGCAGGTGCAGTCTAAGCTTGCAAAGTGCTCAAATTGACCTTTCCACTGCGGTAAATCTAATGAGGAGTCGTGGAACTGTTCTTCCACAAATGCGGGATAGTTCTGATGAGTATGAAATTCAGGGGACTGCAAACCATGAGTATAAGTCAAGCAAATGCCGCAAAAGACAGAAGACATGCGATGATGCAACTGCTCACTCATTCAGTGACAAGGAGGCCTTCAGAGTTAATACCTTCATCACAACCATTGTCAAACTGAAGAGTTCATTAGAACATCAGATTGAGGCTTCCAAAAATATTGACAAAACCTTTAGTGTACTGACAATTTTTTCACCTAATATTTCAAGTTTCAAAGTCAGTGAAGGTATCAAACATCTGTGTCAGAAGTACCCAGATGATCTCCCAGTAGATTTTACTAAAGAATTGCTTCAATTTGTTGAATTCACATCACTCTCAGATATATAGAGAAAAAGATGACGAAAGCAAATCTATTTGGATGTACCGAGTTATCACTGAATCCAGCGTGAACTGAAAATATTTCTTTACATTGGAGATGAACTGAATGGATTTGGCTGAGGTGTGGGGTACCTCCCAACTGCAGGTGTTCAGATACATGTCTTGCAGCAGGCAGTTTTCCCAGCCAAATCTATGCAAACTGCTGAGTGGCTGCCATTTTATATGTCTGGGAAATATTGTTCTGTTTGGAAAGTAGCACTTCTGGGGACAGTCTCACTGTTGCCTGGCCAGCACTATGATATGATTTCCAGAATTGTGGTGGTTTTTTTTATCCAATATTTCTCTACATGGGAATATATTTAAATGGGATAGAATGGAAACTGAGCCCATTGTCTAACACTTCGACATCTTTCCAGGAAAAGAGCTCTGTCCTGAGGTGATATTACCTGGAACAGCATCAAAATGTGATGGATCCCACAGGTTTGGAGTTGCCATTAGGTGGTTAGGTATCCGGGGGTTGTTAACTAGCCAGTCACTAGTGAGTTTCTAAGGTCTCCTCCTGCAGCCACCTGTATCTTTTGGTATTGGTTCAGGACTTTCAAAGGTACTTCTTTCTCTCATAGTGATTGATAGCAGATTATGCATCTGAATATTCCAAGTCTATACAGTAGAGGTCAGGAAACCTGGCAGCAGAAGACATCTGAAAGCTTCAGTTTTTCAGTGCTACTGCAGTCTTGCAGATGAGATTTAGGGCTGACTTCAGGGGTGTCCCTATATCCCCCTAACTCTCAAAAATTAAGACAGGCATCATAATCCCCAACAAATCAAAAGCTGGAAAACTGCTAAAATGTTTCATATGGAACATAGCAGAGAAAATCAGCTTCATTCAAGGCAGATCACTACCTAAAATCCCATATGAACAGAAAGGCACAGAAACTGTGTTGTGGCAAGCACAAGAGAACCCTTTAGTTATTTCTTTTCCCACTATGACTCCCTACCCCCAGTGATTTAAAAAAAATCATACTGTAAATTGCCAACTGACAGCTCTGGTGACCAACGCCTATTTACAACAGAAGAGGGGCATTCTGAGCAGCATCAATGCAATCTCCCTCACATAGCCTCTACCCCAAATTGGAGCAACCAGCTCTTTGAGTGAAAAGATAGTTCAGTATCTATGCAGATTCCATCCCTGGTCTCAGTACTGAAACTTTAGATAAAATCGTTTTGGTTTCGTGCCATGGACACCTAGAAACTGCGCTGAAAATAACTTTTTTTCGAATTTTATGAGTTGACATACAACACATGATAGTGAGCATTAACTGTCTAGCACCATACTGCTGAAGGGATTAGCAAAGGACATCATATATTATCCAGTGACAACGGTGCATGAAATGTAATTTTTTTATGGACCACAATGCTCAGGGGAAAGAGTGTCTTTATTTCTACAGTAGCTGTTTCTGTCACCATGGTTTTGGGAATTAGACAGCCATCACTGATCACATCAGTCATGAATTGGTTTACAAGAAAGGCGAAGCAAGATCTCAGCTTCTGCAAGTCTTCAAACCTGGTCTAAAAGTCATGAAGCAGTCCTTATAATTTACCGATGTATTTCTTGAGTATGTGATCTTCTACTTTGATTTCAGGGAATATGTTTACCCTACTCTTCAGATGGTGAAAGTGGTTGAAGTCTCGCAACGCTGTGTCTCTTTGCAGAAGTTTTAACTTGTTCTGGAAGCTGAAGACTGTCTGGGTAAGGTTAGAAATAATCTTATCCTTCTCTTGGAGTGCCAAGTTGAGAGTTTGCAGATGCTGCATAATATCAGTGAAAACCATCAAATCCTGCATCCATTGCTCATCTTTCAGTTGTGGATATGACTTTTTCTTTTCTTCAAAGAAAGCACTGATAGGCTCCAACAGTTCCAAAAACCTATTTGAGACATTGCTGGTTGATAACTACCTCACAATACCATAGAAAGAGACATCATTAGGTTTGTCTTCAAGTTCCAGCTCGTCAAGGACATTTTTGAACTGTTGATGAGTCTTCTCATTCGAGTGGATGAAATTGACAATTTCCAGGACTGTTTTTGTAACGTTTTCATGAGTATCTGAAGTCTGACTGTGAGATGTTCACGATGGATGATGCAATGAACCAGGAGAAACCCTGGAAATTTGGGATCGCTTTCAAAAGTCTCATAAGGCCTACTTTTTCCCCCACCATTGCAGGTGCTCCATCCATTGAAACACTGACAAGTTTATCCAGCAGTACATTGGTATTTGTCAATGCTTTGTCAAGTACGTTCTTTATGTCAACACTGTGGGTTGTTTCTGTTAGCACCACTATGTCCAACATTTCTTCTTTCACAATTACATCCACAGAAACATAGCAAACAAATATCGCAAGTTGTGGTTTATCTTGAATATCTGTGGATTCGTTGACAATTAGGCTGAATGCTAGAGAATTCTTTAGATCATTATACATCTTGCATGCAACATCAGCACTGATCTGGGAGATCCGCCTCTCCACAGTGTGGCACAAAACTGGAATTAGCTGTATTAGTCATTGAAGTTTTGTGTTACTTGGCTCTAAAATTGCAACCACTTCTGCAATATTCTTCTTACCAAATTCTCCATCACAAAATGGATGTTTTGCACAAGTGATATTTCATGCCATAACAAAACTAGCTTCAGTCATTGTGTCAGCTTTCTTACTGAATGCCAAAAGTAGTGTCTGTTGACCGTTGAGCTGTAATTTCAATATGGCTGGCTTGTTTTTCCTTAATTCTAATCCAGGAGGGTATTTAGAGGAAAAGTTATTGTGATTCATTTTGTAGTGACGTTTTAAGTTGCTCGCATTGCAGAGAAGGAAGAGGGGTGTGCCACATTTACTAGTGAATGCAAAATCTTCCTCCCTTCTGGCTGAAAACTTCGGTTTTCTTCTTCATACTTGAAGATGTCATTGTCATCCATGAAATTAACATAGGGTTAACACTTAAATCTAAAACTATTGAACTGCAACTTATTAACAGTAAACACAGCCTGTAGTAAGAAGAACGAGGAGTACTTGTGGAACCTTAGAGACAAACAAATTTATTTGAGCATAAGCTTTCGTGGGCTAAAGCCCACTTCATCAGATGCATGCAGTGAAAAATACAGAAGATATATATATATATATATACACAGAGAACATGAAAAAATGGGGGTTGCCATACCAACTCTAACAAGACTAATTGATTAAGGTGGGCTAATATCAGCAGGAGAAAAAAAAACTTTTGTAGTTCAGTATGGACCATTTCAAACAGTTGACAAGAAGATGTGAGTAACAGTAGGGGGGAAATTAGCATGGGGAAATAGTTTTTAGTTTGTGTAATGACTCATCCACTCCCAGTCTTTATTCAAGCCTAATTTAATGATGTCCAGTTTGCAAATTAATTCCAATTCTGCAGTTTCTTGTTGGAGTCGTTTTTGAACTTTTTTTGTTGAAGAATTGCAACTTTTAGGTCTGTAATTGAGTGTCCAGAGAGGCTGAAGTGTTCTCCAATGGGTTTTGAATGTTATAATTCTTGACATCTGATTTGTGTCCATTTATTCTTTTACGTAGAGACTGTCTGGTTTGGCCAATGTACATGGCAGAGAGCATTGCTGGCACATGATGGCATATATCATATTGGTAGATGTGCAGGTGAACGAGCCTCTGATAGTCTGGCTGATGTAATTAGGTCCTATGATGGTGTCCCTTGAATAGATATGTGGACAGAATTGGCAACGGGCTTTGTTGCAAGGATAGGTTCCTGGGTTAGTGTTTTTGTGGTGTGGTTGCTGGTGAGTATTTTCTTCAGGTTGGGGGGCTGCCTTTAAGCGAGGGCTGGCCTGTCTCCCAAAATCTGTTAGAGTGAGGGATCGTCCTTCAGGATAGGTTGTAGATCCTTGATGATGCGCTGGAGAGGTTTTAGTTGGGGGCTGAAGGTGACGGCTAGTGGCTTTCTGTTACTTTCTTTGTTGGGCCCTTCCTGTAGTAGGTGACTTCTAGGTACTCTTCTGGCTCTGTCAATCTGTTTCTTTACTTCAGCAGGTGGGTATTGTAGTTGTAAGAATGCTTGATAGAGATCTTGTAGGTGTCTGTCTGTGTCTGAGGGGTTGGAGCAAATGTCGTTGTACCGTAGAGCTTGGCTGTAGACAATGGATCATGTGGTGTGGTCTGGATGAAAGCTGGAGGGGTACATAGGTAACTATAGCGGTCAGTAGGTTTCCGGTATAGGGTGGTGTTTATGTGACCATCGCTTATAAGCACTGTAGTGTCCAGGAAGTGGATCTCTTGTGTGGACTGGTCCAGGCTGAGGCTGATGGTGGGATGGAAATTGTTGAAATCCTGGTGGAATTCCTCAAGGGCTTCTCTTCCGTGGGTCCAGATGATGAAGGTGTCATCAAAGTAGCACAAGTAGAGTAGGGGCGTCAGGGGATGAGAGCTGAGGAAGCGTTGTTCTAAGTCAGCCATAAAAATGTTGGCATCTTGTAGTGTGCAGCATGCAAGCAGATCACAGCACATAAGGTCTGCACAGCACTACAGTGACACAATTTCCTGTTATAATGAGCATGTACCGCTGAAGTCAGAGCCTAAGTGCCATCTGTAGGGCTGAAGCCCCAGCACCAGCTTGCCTCCTCCTGTGGGGCTGAAGCCCTGAGCACTGCCTTGCCTCCTCTTTCAAGACTGAAGCCCCAGCCTCGCCACCCTGCCGCAGGGTTGAAGCCAAGAGCACCAGCTCACCCGTGCAGGGCTGAAGCCCCGAGCTTCGACTTGCCTCCCAGCAGGAGTGAAGCCCCAAGCCTTGGTGCAGGCTGAAGGTGCAAGTGCTGGCTCGTCTCACTGCAAGGTGAAGCCCCGAGCCCCAGCGCCCCCCTGCAGGGCTGAAGCCATGAGCGCTGCTCACCCTGCTGCAGTGTGAAGCCCTAAGTCTCAGCACCCCTGCTGTGGAGCTGGAGTGGGAGTACCGGCTCTGCCCCTTGCCTCTGTGGGGTGAAGCCCTGAGCTTCGCGAGCCACAGTTGACCCCCTAAAGAACCACATATGGCTTGGCCACGCTTGTACAAGGGTGGTGGGAACCAACATTGGAAATAAACTGCACTGGGTGTTTTACCAGCATAAAGGTGTTCAAGCTGTTTGTGGACTTGAGCAGAGGCAGGAGCGAGTGGACCCTGCTGCAGACTGACTCTTCACTGTGAAATCAGCCCAATGCAGATTGAGTATATAGCAGAATGTTGTTGGTGAAATTAAATGTAACTAAACAAGGCCATGGGCTAAAATATGGCAGGTGTATACGGGGAAAATATAAAGAGAATGTGTTAAGAGAAGAGGTTAGAATATTGTTATACACCAAACAAGCCCTGTGGCTGACATCTGCCTATGGTTATGGTTAGAGGGAAACTAGGTGATCTGCATGCATGGGTACAAAAGAAGAAAATTGGGTATGGTGTACATTAAAGCCAGCATACAAATCCCTGCTGACCAATCCTACAGTTTGCTCTGTACAAAATACTGTACCATCTTTGATTGGTTTATGTTAATGGCTTTACTGGGGGGGGAATGTGTGGGTTCATCTCCCCAGCTAATAAGACTATAAACTAGTGAGATGACATAACTTCTCTGTTGATCAGTTTTGGGGTTTGTTCAGACATACAGATCGGTTTTGGTTCATTAATAACAACGTAAGTGGCCTCCTATTAATCAGAATTGGCCATATATCAATATGACTGAAGGTGCATATCCTTGAGCCAATTTTGTGGGATTATAGATGGGATTTTTCAGAGGACAGACAGAACTTGACCATATAACTATACAAACAACATGCAAATTCCTGAAAGAGAAAATCTGAGATATAATTCATATAGATTAAAGTGTTCTCTTAATATTCCATATATTAAAAACATGTGAAAAAAATTCAGTGTTCTACATTTTATATATGTATATATAGACATTCACACACACGTATATACATAAATATTGCATATTGTAAACACACAAGTCTGTCTAAATAAATCTACCATGCTGAGCTTTAACCTTCGAGAGCAGTAGCTGACAAGCATAGGAAAAATAATTGGCCAGTTAATGTGCAGAGTCACATAAGCACACTGAAGGTCCATTCCTGCCCTTAGATTTCATTTCCAAATGCATCTGAGTGTTCTGATAAAAATCAGCCCTCAATGTGAAAAAGGAAGTGAAAGAAGTTTTGCTTCATTTCAGCCTTATCTCTGAAGGTTATCTTTTTTGTTCTAAAACATTTTGCTTACAACAGAAAATAGAAAGCATTTTCCACAATGTTGCCTCAATAAATTGCTTGATTCCAATTAATTTGTGCATATCTCTCTCTGGCCCCCTCACACAAAGTTTTCCATACCCGAGGGCTTTTTCTGTGGAAATAAAAAGAAGAATTGAATTGTCTTCAGAGGATAGCATCATGTGAAAATTGCAATTGCCAACTCTGTATGCAGCCTTCAGAGTTCAAGAGAGGAATGGTATGCAGAGCACATTCCTACAGGCACAATTATAATTTATTGCAAATGATTTTGTGTTTCATGAACCTCTGTGGGCCACAATCTAACTCAGAGGTGGGCAAACTATGGCCCGCAGGGCACATCTGGCCCGCGGGACCATCCTGCTCGGCCCTGGAGCTCCCAGCCGGGGAGGCTAGCCCCCGGCTCCTCCCCTGTAGCCTCAGCTCGCCTTGCCACCAGCGCTCTGGGCGGCGGGGCTGCAAGCTCCTGCCAGGCAGCCCGGCGGCGTGGCTGGCTCCAACCGGGCAGTGCGGCTGGCTCCAACCGGGCAGTCCTGGTGCTCTGAGAGGCATGGTAAGGGGGCGGGGAGTGGGGGGGTTGGATAAGGAGCAGAGGGTCCCAGGGGGCAGTCAGGCGACATGAAGCAGCGGGTGGTTGGATAGGCGTGGGAGTCTTGGGAGGGCCTGTCAGGAGGCAGGGGTGTGGACAGGGGTTGGGGCAGACAGGGAGCGGGGGGGTTGGATGGGGGTGGGGTCCCGGGGGGGAAGTTAGGGGTGGGGGGTCCCGGGAGTGGCGGGTCAGGGGATAAGCAGGGGGGCTTGGATGGGTCGGGGGTTTTGAAGGTGGTAGGAAGTGGGAGGGGGCGAATAGGGGGCAGGAGCCAGGCTGTTTGGGGAGGCACAGCCTTCCCTACCCGGCCCTCCATACAGTTTTGAAATCCCGATGTGGCCCTCAGGCCCAAAAGTTTGCCCACCCCGATCTAACTCTTGGGAAGCAGAACTGTCCCTTTCCTCTAAGTAGATCACAAACTGACAATCTAGCCCAATACGTGCTATTTTCACATGTGCAAACACTGCTTAGATGAGAAATTACAAACTACTTACACAGAATAAGCAAGTTTCAGAGGTCTGAAAATAGGAGACAAAAAGGGATGTGCTGACACACCTTTAACTGTAGCAGCCAAGAGAGCACAGCTATTGTGTGACTACGACTGTTCATAAGGCAGAACTTGACACTGTACAAGACACAGAAGAAGACATGGGGTTCCTGCCCAGAGCAGATGATCTAAAAACATCTTTAAACACTTTAGATATTAGAGCAGAATCCTGTTCCTTAGAAAGGCAGATATTAGAAAACAAATTCTTTGCTGGTTTTGAGTCTAAAATAAATGAGATTGCAAAGAGCAAACCAGCCCAGTGGCACTGTGACCCACCACCAACTCTGCAAGTATTCCCCCAACAACTAGTAATGCACATGGCATGGTGGAGAAGTCTGCCTGGAAGGTAGCCACTGACTCAGATGACATTGATGGAAAAAATACATTCAAGATATTGGCATCCGAGGCTTGCAGCTGTCAAAGAGGTCACAAGTGTTAGGTGCAACCATGGAGCATACTGAGGAGGAGAAAGGCAAATCAGAGTACAAATAGTGCAACTATCAAGAGACAACATGAGGCAGACGGAGAAATCATCCAAGTGCCAATGTTATACTCTGATTTCATTTGCATTGCTATGTAAAAATGACAATCCAACTGGTAATCTTAACCTTTGTGCATGAGTATTCAATACAGACAAGTGTACATCTGCTGGAAGGTCTTAGAATAAATGGAAAATAAATGCACTCAAAAGACAGAAAAAAAGCAATAATGAAGTGTTTTGCATTTTTCAATTATTATTATTATTTCTGGAAAACAATGTGTCAATTCTTGTCCCTTTTCCCCTTGTTTTTTGTTGCCCTCTTCCAACCCATGATCTGTTGTCATTTCTCATTATACATCCATTTCATTCAGACTGTAAGCGCCTCAGGGAGGTGAACTTGCACCTCACTCACATTTAATGCACCAAAGACATTAAGTGAATAATAATTAAACAAAAATAATAATAGTTAAAGATGAGCCTGAGCTGTAAAATCTAAGTCTAGATTTTGAACCCCCATCTCAAAGTTCAAGGATGTTTGGATCTGGTGTTCAAATACACTATAGAGATGTGAGCCAACAGCAAAATCCATATCTGTTTGCTGTGTCTGATTCCCTCTGAAGTGTGAGGGTATTTGGATGTGGGGGTTTGCTTTAGGTTCCTCTCTTCATAATAAATATAGCAACAGTTGAAATCAATGGCACATAATGTAACTAAGCCAGGTCCGTATTTGATCCAGCACTCCAGATGTTAAATATAAAGGCTGCTTTAACTGATTCTTCCAGTTAGGGAGGGACATTGGTCCTGCTTTGAGCAGGGGGAGGGACTAGATGACCTCCTGAGGTCCCTTCCCACCCTGATGTTCTACAATTCTATGAAACAGTGTACAGAGACAGACAGCAACAACAGAAGCACGGCTTACTAACTTCCTGCCTGTCTCTTTCTCGGACTGTTAAAGAGACAGTGCATAGCAGCTTCACCATGCTTTACTAGCCGAGAATACTAACTGATAATGTAGCACAAGCTCCTTTTTTCTCCCGCTCTGCTCAACATAAGGAAACATTGTGTAGATGAGATTATTAAAGTATTTGCCCATTTTCCTCAGTGTAGGCTACTGAGACGTAACTGCCATCATTGCTGGAGACAGAACATTAGACCTTGAACTACGCCGGCTGCTCTAGTTGGTTTGTCGTGAGGCCTGGGTGCTTGACATGCCATATAAGTGAAGATCTCTGACTGATCTTTGACAATTTACGCAGTTGAGCATAGAAAAATGCATTAAGACAAGGAAGGGCATGAAACATTGGTAGTTAGTTAGCCTGTAATTTATCCATGGAGAATTGGTCTATCAGGAATTTGTGTCAGTTTTCTGTAAATATAAGAAATGGGATAGTGGACTATTAGCATCATTTATAATGTGGGAAACTCATCTCCTTACAACGAGCTCAAGCAAAGCTTCCAACTCGTGGCTGCACATGGGTGTATACAGATGGAGTGGAGAGGGACTCAAGGAAGTTTAGGCAGTTGGATGGGGATGGAACATTGAAGAGACATAGGAAGCTCAGACTAGGACAGAGGCCACATAGAGACTGTGCTACAGCCAGCCCCTCAACCAGCCTTCTCATTCTTTCAATGATTCCACCACTCAAAATTCTCTTTAGCTTCCTACACCAAAACTATCTGCTCAAGTTTTGTGCAGGGAGGGCCCAGTTACACCCTGTGTGTGTATTTGTAAAACAATCCTGCAGGCCCCTTAAAACAAAATGTCATCCTTTTGAAGATTTTGGTGATACCTTTTCTACATATTAAACAAGTGAAACTTTAAATCCGGTTTTCAGCAGAAAACAAGTACATCTCTAGGTGATTTAATGCCTGTATGTTCCACTGCCTCTAAAATGTATTGACTACCATGACCCAAATGTTTTAACGTTTCTCTTCCCAGATTTGTTTCTTTTATGTTCTTTATAAATATGGTCCTCTTACATAGTCCCCACACACATATACAATATTACCGAAGAGCACAAGTCCTTTACCGGTATCGCACCCCGAAAAACAAGCTAAATCCCTAGCTTGTTAGTTTCTAGCCAACAGTTCACATAAACACATTCCTTAAAACAGCTTTACATAAATTTATCTTAGGTCTTCCACACAGTCATTCTCAAAGGAGCTATCAGTTGCTATGTAACCACACTGCCTAGGTGACAGTCATTTAAACATAGAAGATGGGACACTAACTAAGTGCTCTATTTTTTAACTGGGCCATGTTCAAACTTTTAAGTCAGGCTACAGGTCTATGCAAATCCTTAAAAATGAAAAGTAAAAACGTGACTAACCCCAAGCAGAATCTGCCATACCTCAGTAAGGGAGAGAGGCAGTGCCTCCATGCCCACTCGTTCTGTGCCTTGTTTGCCCACCAAGGCTGGTGTTTGGCACTTGAGATGTCAGTGAGTGTGCAGTTCCCCACTTTATTGAGATCCTTTACATTGCAATGCTCATCTCAGCTTTCAATGATTAAAAAAGTCTGGGCCAAGCCCTCTGCTGGTTTATATCGGCACAGCTCTTTTGCAATCAGTGGAGCTAATTCACACAGGCTGAGGAGCTGTTTTCTGTTGTTAAAAAAAGTGGAACTAATCAGTAAGTGGAGTAAAAAGCTTGTCAGGGTGATTGTTATTAAAAATGATGCTTTATACACGGTCCTCTCAGCCAGAGCTACTGAGAGCACTGAAGTTTAAGAATAAAGCCCACTCTAAAGGTTCCTTGTGTTTTTCAATTAAGATGACAGTGAAAATCACTACATACCGACCAAGCTGGGCTGAAACAAATGAATTAGAGGTGAAAGGCTCTGTAGTGCATTACTACTCTCGAGGCATTAAGTAGCCAGCAGAATTCCACTGTGCATTGGTAGTATGCATTTTTCTCAGCAGTGCAGGCATAGGACATTCTGAAATCTCAAATTATAGGCATTAGGCACCCAAATTATTTAGGTGCTTTTGCAAATCTTACTAAGCACCTAGCTGCATCCTTAGGCACCTAAATACCTTTGTAAATCGGGCCCTAAGGCAAGCTATTGACTTTCATTACAGCTGTAACTTACAGACCAGATCCACTTCAGGAACAACCTGACCAGTACTTACTAGCGCTATTAACGGGCTCATTTTACATCTATCATTGCATGACATTCTGAAGGTTTAGGACGCTTTGACGGAATTGCAACATTACTTTGAGAACACAAACTCCTTAAATAAAAAGACATTTACAGCTTTTCAAAACAGAAAGAATCAAATTCCCCCACCCCCACCCGATGTTCCCATTATTGTTTACAGCACCTGTTGGAGGCTGACATTGATGGTTGAGGCTATAAGAAATTGGGAGACTATTACAGAAATGTAACCAGACATCTGAGCTCTAGTTACAAGTTTGATGTAACCTATGAACTGTGAAGCCTCCTCGCTTCACTCAACAATGGACCAACTGGACTACATTATGAACACTTATTACCAACCCCTTCTAAAATGACAGCATATTTTACTTTGTTCAACATCTTTTCAGTGAGATAAACACTGTGCAGACATCAGCCATAGTGAATGCCAGATGGGCAATTTAATGAAATGGGGAATGCTGTAGAAACTTCAAGTGCAGGATTGCTCTGGGGATTGTTGTGTACAAAACAATGACCCTTACAGCTTAGTATTCCCTTTGGTTTGTGAATCTATGTGAACCACAGCAACACAAGATCATCATCTAAAAATGTGAGCGAGAAAATATGGAGGATTTTTTATGATCTAGTGAATTCTGCCTTTCTCCAGTGAACAACTTTCCTGAACAAAGGGTAAATGCTTGAAAATAATTGTAATGATTTCCATTTCTACCAACCACCTCATATACACACACACATTATAATTATATTAGGGTATAAACTGGTCATAGGGTACAAACCAGGCATATGTACCATCTTCAGCGTTCCTGAGTTTGGCTTCCTACCTAACAATGGAATAGGTATGAATGAACACCCTATCATTTATACCCTGTTATGCGTTATTGGTTAAGAAAAGATCGCACATTAAATATCAGACTAAACATGGGGCAGGATATTTCTTTTTCCTGAAGAACGTGCCAATTATGACTCAAGTCTTGCAAACATGCACGTGCTTAACTTTAAGTCTCATTGACTTGAACCTCAAAGTTGTCACTAGCACGGGACTAAATTTTCACCTATGCTGAACATCAGGACAGTGTGATTTTGGTCGGGATAATTTCACATATGGAGGGGGAAAGAGAGAAGGAACTCTTCTCTGGCAGGTTGATTTAAGAAACATATGGGGAAAAGGCCACAACATTCTAGCCAAGATTCTGTTGCTGCATTATCCCTCTAGTGAACTGGGGACAGTAGCCTAATAAAAGGGGTAGGAGCCAGGCCTTGGAAGGATATTATCTTGTGACCAAATTCAAAGACTAAAAGCTCTATATGTTATATTATGAAGCCCCAGTAAGATTTGTAGTGCAGAAGACCCTGCGCTTATCATCTACTCCACCCAGTCTTGGGACAGCATGACCAGCTCTCCCCAGTACTTGCACCACCATCAGCAGTTCATACAGCAAAACCCTACACAGCAACATGACACAGCTCTGCTATCTCGTGGGAGCAGCTGCTTCCCCCTCTGGCTGGCCACACCACCACATTTCAAGCAGAACTCTGGTACTGCTGGCTCTAGAACGCCTAACCCAAGTTATGCAGATTAGCTGTTCCTTGTGCATCTCCTTCACCACATTGTACATTTGCTCCCTCCCTTGCATTCTGTATAAGCAATTGTCCCTCTTTTCACACAAAGAAAAGAATGAATGTGGAGGTGTTATTTAACTACAAAAAATTGACAGAAGCAGGATTTCTTACTGAAAGTTCATAATTTATGGTCTTAACTTTTAATTGTAATTTAGAGATATTTATGCTCATGCATAACTAACCTAACCTGAATTTCTTATAATTAGGGCTGTCGAGCGATTACAAAAATTAATCACGACTAATCGCACTGTTAAAGAATAACAGAATACCATTTATTTAAATATTTTTTGACGTTTTCTACATTTTTAAATATACTGCTTTCAATTACAACACAGAATACAAAGTGTATAGTGACAACTTAATATTTATTTTTGGTTACAAGTATTTGCACTATATAAAAAAACAAAGGAAATAGTATATTTCAATTCACCTAATATGAGTACTGTAGTGCAATCTCTTTATCATGCAAGTTGAACTTACAAAAAACAAACAAACTTGAATTCAAAAATAAAACAATGTAAAATTTTAAAGCCTGCAAGTCCACTCAGTCCTACTTCTTGTTCAGCCAGTCGCTCAAACAGGTTTGTTTACATTTGCAGGAGATAATGCTTCCCATTTCTTGTTTACAATGTCACCTGAAAGTGAGAACAGGTGTTCTCATGGCACTGTTGTAGCCGGCGTTGCAAAATATTTATGTGCAAGATGCGCTAAAGATTCACATGTCCCTTCATGCTTCATCCACCATTCTAGAAGACGTGTCCATGCTGATGACGGGTTCTGCTTGATAACAATCCAAAGCAGTGTGGACTGATGCATGTTCATTTTCATCATCTGAGTCAGATATCACCAGCAGAAGGTTGATTTTCTTTTTGGTGGATCGGGTTCTGCATTTTCCGCATCAGACTTCTGAAAGCAAGCTCCACACCTCGTCCCTTTCAGATTTTGGAAAGCACTTCAGATTCTTAAACCTTGGTTTGAATGCTGTAGCTATCTCTAAAAATCTCACATTGATACCTTCTTTGTGTTTTGTGACAATGTTCTTAAAATGAACAATATGTCCTGAGTCATCATCCAAGACCGCTGTAACAGGAAATATATGGCAGAATGCAGGTAAAACAGAGCAGGGGACATACAATTCTCCCCCAAGGCATTCAGTCAGAAATTTACTTAATGCTTTTTTTTAAATGAGCGTCATCAGCATGGAAGCATGTCCTCTGGGATGGTGGCTGAAGCATGAAAGGGCATACGATGTTTAGTATATCTGGCACATAAATGCCTTGCAATGCTGGCTACCAAAGTGCCATGAAAATGCCTGTTCTCGCTTTCTGGTGACATTGTAAATAAGAAGAGGGCAGCAGTATCTCCCTTAAATGTAAAAAAACTTGTTTCTCTTGGCGATTGGCTGAACAAGAAGTAGGACTGAGTGGACTTGTAGGCTCTGAAGTTTTACATTCTTTTGTTTTTGAGTGCAGTCATGTAACAAAAAAAATCTACATTTGTAAACTGCACTTTCACGACAAAGAGATTGCACTACAGTACTTGTATGAAGTGAATTGAAAAATACTGTTTCTTTTGTTTATCATTTTTACAGTGCAAATATTTGTAAGCCAAAATAATATACACTTTGATTTCAATTATAACACAGAATACAATATATATGAAAATGTAGAAAAATATCCCAAAAATGTGATACATTTCAATTGGTATTCTATTATTTAACAGTGCAATTAAAACTGCTATTAATCACGATTAATTTTTTGAGTTAATCGTGTGAGTTAACTGCGATTAATCAACAGCCCTACTTGTAATAATGTTTAAAGGCAATGATTTGCTAGTAAATATATCTTCTGTTTCATAAAGCTAACAAGCTTAGAGATAACACTATTAATTTCATTAACATGTGACTAACGGTTCAGTGATACATTACAATGCTAATTATGCGCCAGGCATTCCAAGGTTCTGAGAATCTCCTGCAAGTTGCTGAGCACCCTCAACTTCTGCTGACCTCAAAATATCCTTTCTTTATCAAAGTAGAATACTGCTTGCTGCATTTTGTATAGTATTTATTGGTTGTATCTTGTGAAAGTTGCAGTATTCATCTTGTCAACTAAGCACACTGTAATTTGTAGGTATTGGGCCCTAAATTAGCAAAATTCCTAGTCTACAGCAAATGCAGAGGGACAGAGAGTTTTAAAGTTTGAACACAAATATTTCTAAAAATCCTATCCTCTTGTACAGGCAGCATTACCATTTATCCTCATTAGTGTGTGAGTTATTTCAACACACAGCCCATTTAGTAGTAGATCTCAAGCAACATGGTATCAAATCAAGCTGAGATGACTAAAATGGCAGCCTATGATATCTAAAACATTGTGTAGAGCTATAAAGCTACATTCACATAAGCAAAATACTTATCCCCAGCCACAAGAGAAAATGCCACAAAATTAATATTTTAACTTTTCTGAGATGTGACTCCCATAACAGAAAATGTCGCATATTAAAAAGAGTTCTTTAAATACTCTACTGGATTACACAGACAACGCCAGTGTTCAACCTTCTGTCCTCAATTCATTCATTTTAGTAATGAGACATTTATCTGAAAACTATGTCACCAGACCCATAGTTGAAGTTAATGCAGCTTTGCCAATTTACATTAGCTAAGGAACTATCCTACTGTCACTATCCTCAAGGAAAGCCACAATTTTAAGTTGTTATAAAAGAGAGAGAGAATCCAGTGACAGAATCTCTTCAATGCTGCATTACAATAGTCTACAATAATGAACGTAAATGGTACTAGCACACGATAAATTGTAGGGCTGGTTACTGGGCATAGTTTGTACAAGTAAATAATTACAATGACTGACACACCCTTTTAAAGAAAAGCTACTCGCTGAACTACACATAAAGACATTTCTTTTTAAAATGAAAGGGCTTTATAAAACATTTGAAAATCAGTTTTTTCAAACAAATGTGATGTTTAGTGAAGAGACTTGTTTTGCTTTATTCACATAACCTTTTATAGAGTCTAATTTAGCTAAGTGACACTAATGGGGAATTTGTTCATTGGTGTGTGTCGAGAATTTACTATTCTACATGGCCACTTATCGTTAATGGAAGTTACACATACAATTCCCGATACACCACCACTCCTCAAGTTTATCCCCTGCTATCTGTCTTTCTTTCATGTATTTTTTTCTATTGAAAAAACAATGTCAGCTTTTCTAAGTAAACAAAAGGTTATTTTTCACTGCAGTCTATATGTTAGTTTAGAGCCATAAGTGCTGTAGCTCCATTTCATTACAGAGTCCCAGGAGACCTGGAACGGGTGTTAGGATAACCACTTTCCCAGCTTGACTTGCTGTAATGGACAAAGAAGAAAGACATTAAACCTATCTTAACAGTAGCCTTGAATTGCAATTGCATATATCTAATTCCATTTGATTAAACACCACTTAGGGCCAGAACTTAGGGCCAGAACTAAGTGAAGTTAATGAGAGTTTTGCTACTGATTTCAAAAAAGCAGAACTGATCCCTGAAAACTATTTGGCTGGACCTTAAGGACCAAAATCAGCGGTTGTGTAGAGCTGTCTTTTGATATAATAGCTGTTGCTCACAAATGCTTAGAAGGACAGAACATTGCCTCCCATTTCTTTTAGCTGTAGAGGAGGCTCATCACACTTGAACTATGGGAAACTGTTTTAGATTTTATTTATATCTGCAATATTTGTTAATGATAAACAATCCCCTAACCTGATTTAGCTTAGTGTTGAGTCAGGTTCATAAAGGCAAAGTCTCAATTTCCCAGACAAAAGCCCCTAAAATGAATCCTCCAATTGATTTTTTTCATTATTAGTGATTCCATTTATATTCCAGTGTGGGTGAAATTAATCCTTTAGAGCCCTCTGGGCTATTTAAGCCAGGTGGTGAGGCACACAGTGGGGAAGGGAGCTTGGATGAAGGGCAGGTGGCACTGGTACCTCAGAGCTCCTTGTGTACCGGGGGAAGTACTCAGGCCAGCTCCAAATAGGCCTACATGGAAGCAGCTGTTTGGGGGGGGAGGGGTGAGAAGAGGGGCCACTTGAGCCATGCCAGTAACACAAAACCACACCCAGTGGGGACACACAACAAGTGCAGTGACAATACATCTTAAAGATAGGGCAGGAACACAGTCTGAAGGCAAAAAGAAAAGGAGTACTTGTGGCACCTTAGAGACTAACCAATTTATTTGAGCATGAGCTTCATCCGATGAAGTGAGCTGTAGCTCACGAAAGCTCATGCTCAAATAAATTGGTTAGTCTCTAAGGTGCCACAAGTACTCCTTTTCTTTTTACGAATACAGACTAACACGGCTGTTACTCTGAAACCAGTCTGAAGGCAGTCTGCACCATAGCCCTCTGGATTGTTTACAGGTTTTAGTATGGATTCAATCCTCAACTCAAGCACACGTCACCATGTAAGGTTCCCCATAATGTCAATGCTGATCTAATGTGCAGACTCTTGCAGGCCCCTAGAGTTTGTTTCACCAACTATAAAAGCTGTTGGCATACCGCCAGCAAAGGAATGTTCAGCAGCCCATGCAGAGGGAATTCTCATCTTTCCCCTTAAGGCAGCATGAGTGCCCCTTAGCACTGCCAGATTTGACCCTTTACCTAACATTCTAATATGGTTGGATTGATTTATTTTACTGTGAAGTGGCAATCTGTCAATGGATAATGACAACCCTTCTGAATATGGTTGTCTCAATCAGTCATAAAAAATGTAAAGTAAACTATTACCTGTTAAAGAAAGAAAATTATTTCCCCCCTCCAAATGCCTGCACGCCACCTAACTACATGTCCAGTATCCTATTTGCTAAATTCAGTTGTTTCCAGGTAACCTATCTGCTTCTCTGAGGAGAAGCCTGAAATACAGCATAAACCCTGAAAAAAGAAAAGGAGGACTTGTGGCACCTTAGAGATTAACCAATTTATTTGAGCATAAGCTTTCATGAGCTACAGCTCACTTCATCGGATGCATAAAGTGGAAAATACAGTGAGGAGATTTATATACACACAGACCATGAAAAAATACACATTGTAAGGAGAGTGATCACTTAAGATGAGCTATTACCAGCAGGAGAGTGGGGTGGAGGGAGAGAAAACCTTTTGAAGTGATAATCAAGGTGGGCCATTTCCAGCACATTTCCAGGAGTTAACAAGAACGTCTGAGGAACAGTGTGGGGGGACGGGGGGGGAGGAATAAACAAGGGGAAATAGTTTTACTTAGTATAATGACTCAACCACTCCCAGTCTCTATTCAAGCCTAAATTAATTGTATCCAATTTGCAAATTAATTCCAATTCAGCAGTCTCTCATTGGAGTCTGTTTTCGAAGTTTTTTTGTTGAAGAATAGTCACTTTTAGATCAGAAATCGAGTGACCAGAGAGATTGAAGTGTTCTCCGACTGGTTTATGAATGTTATAATTCTTGACATCTGATTTGTGTCCATTTATTCTTTTACATAGAGACTGTCCAGTTTGACCAATGTACATGGCAGAGGGGTATCGCTGGCATTGTGCACAGTGTCCACTCCACTCTCCTGCTGGTAATAGCTCATCTTAAGTGATCACTCTCCTTACAATGTGTATTTTTTCATAGTCTGTGTGTATATAAATCTCCTCACTGTATTTTCCGCTTTATGCATCCGATGAAGTGAGCTGTAGCTCACGAAAGCTTATGCTCAAATAAATTGGTTAGTCTCTAAGGTGCCACAAGTACTCCTTTTCTTTTTGCGAATACAGACTAACACGGCTGCTACTCTGAAACCTAGCATAAACCCTGCACTACTTAAATTCACCTCAGGCTCAGAAAATTGGCAGGAAATCTATTAAAGCCGCTTACTAGTCTCACTAGGGTGGCAGGACTCCCAGGCTGATTCACAGCTATTGTTTGAGCTAAAGAAAGAGGTTTCAAAAGTGACAGAAGAAATAAAAACCAACCTTTCCCCCCTACCCCAGCTGTTTTCCCAAGCAGTGGCAGTAAGTGTTATCATCAATTTTGAACAGAGTGTTCTTCCCAAACTTAATTACAGCTTCACTAACCAGCAAAGTTCTAATAAACTGCCAATGTGCAAAAGCAGGTTAGATGATTATGAATTGATTCCCAACCCCCAAATGACTTTACTAGCAATATTCTTGTAGAGATAATTTCACCTACCACTGAGGGGCAGTAATTTCTGGGGTGGAGCATGGCAGCCATTGTAACACCATTGGTAATTATAGAACAGTTTAGGATGACAGGAATAATCCATCAGATTAAAGGGGAAGTTGCATTCGCCTCTTTTCTGTAGTTCTCCTTTGTGATCTCTCTACCTCTTTCAACACAATTAATCATGCTCACCCTCTGCCTGTGGCTTTTTTGTAGCTTGCTGAGCCTTCGCCTACTTCTTCAAATACTTGTCTATGATTTTCTTCAATTACTCTACTTCTGTTTCCTCTCCCACTCGCTGTCACTAGCCCTCAAGTTTCTATCCTTGATCCCTTCTCCCTCTATAGTCTATCCCTGTTTCATCATATCTACTATCTGTTATGATCTCTATAATGACAACTGCAGAATCTGTCTTTCTACTCCTGACTTCTCACTCTGTTCAGTGCTGCATCTGTTTCTCCCCAACACTTCCTTCAGGAAATCCAGCTTCCATCTTAAAGTAAAAATGACAAAAACTCAACTTCTCAAAAAAACTCTCATTCTTCCCTGCATAAAATTACACCTGCCTATAGCTCAGAAGTGATTTCCACATATTTTCCCTTTTCACCTCATGGTCTCTCATCCCAAGCCTCCCCACTAAATATTTCCTTTGTTTTCTCCAGGTATAGGGGCCCAGAGGCAGAGGAACCACTGGAAAGATGTTGTCAATGCCTGAAGAGCTGTATTGGATGTGGGGAGAGATGTCATTATGCCCACTCCAGCTGGCCATTTCACAACTCTTTGTGCTTTGAACCTCTTAAACCCTTCATCCAGGTCTTCCATTTGCTGAGAAGAGATGCACCCCTCACAGAGATGGTGTCATAACAAAAAGATCGGTGTCCTTTAAAAAGATGGCTGACACGTAGAGCAAACAGAAAAGGTTCTCAAATGCTAGATATTCAACACTTCCTACAAGACAGATGGACAAAAATCCCCAACTGCCTGTGTCTGCAGCAAAATGCTGGAGACTTGGTAGGTCTGCATCTATGCCACAGTTTATTCTCATTTTGCTCTAAATTACCTCCCTCGTTACATTTAAATTCTGCTTGAAAAAAGCTTCATCCATGAAACCTTTCAACTGTAATCTGGCATCTATAATCCAAATAGTTATTAAAAGAAAATCATATCTTCCACCATGATGACATCATGCCACCATCCTTAGCCTTTTATTGTCTGAAGTGTATTCTCTGTGAATGGAAATTAACATTAGTATATGTTCCATCCAGGCAAAGGGGAGTCCTTGATAGCAGAAACTGTGTCTAGCTTTATATTTGTACAATGCTCAGCACAGCCACCTCACAATACCTAACTGTCGCAGACCTAGGACCCAGTATAGCTCCCACATCCTCCAGGTGCTGACCTTGGCAGTGGGGATTTCATGGTCCAATTGCCCAGGTCTTAAAACTAATGTTGTCTCCCCCAAGCCTCCCTAGCAGCTCCTACATATTCCCTAGAATCCCACCAAAGGTGTGGTTTACAGTTTGCCTCTTCAGGGGTACGTGACAATGAAAGCCAACACATGCACTTTGCATAGGATTCTACAACACCGCTCTTCTTTATTTAGCAGCATGAGTAATACACAGATCTCCACTTTTTTTGGATCATATTAAAGAAGTTCTGTATTAAAATCACAAATGAGTTTGATTCCCCATAGTTTAAATTCCAGGGTATTACTAATTAAGAGGTCTCTTGGTTTTTGTTCTCTTATTTTTACTGTTTCTCTCCCTCTCTGTGTGAAACTTGCAAGCTGCTAATTGTGTTAGTACATCCTAAAACAGAGTCTGTTCTCAAAGCAATACTTTGTAACAACAACTACTCACACAGAGAGAGACTCAAAGCGATACTTTGTAACAACAGAAATAGCACACAGAGACTCCCCACCCTTTTGTTGTATTCATCTTGCTTTGTTAACAATTGTGATTAAAATATGTGGATGGATGCTTGGTGTGGATGATAAATGAATGATCAGGGAGGTGCCAGCCTAAGAATCCAGTGTCGATCGGCCGAAGAAGTCATCAAGTGGAAATAACCAGCGGACCCCCGGAGGGCAGACTGGAATCCTCCCAACAGCCTCAAGGATGGGAGAACCGAAGAACAAGATAACATCTGGCAGCACGGAGCAATCAGGAATGTGCCATCTGCTGATTGATTCAGCAACAGCATGATGAAGCAATTCCCATAGACTGGCATAGGAATAAATTCCTATAAAAATGGACTCTAGAAACTGAGAATTTTGGGGTCTGATTCTGCAAACCAACTTCCAGGAGCATCAGATGAGCATCTGACAAGGCCCCGCTCCCTCCTCGTGTCCAGACCACCTGGCCAGTGGCTTGGCAGAAGCAACTCTAAGGCTGGTAAATATGATAACAACCTTGCAGAACCTGTGTGTGTGTATGAATGAATGTGTGAATAAATATGAAATTGAATGGAATGTTATAGCTATAACAGCTATAACTGCTAACTGCTTACTATGATTCTTTCTGTACTCACAATAAATGTGGCATTTTGCCTTATTCCCTTTAATAAGATCCTGCTGGTTTTTATTTTATTGGTATAACACTGTCCCCTTCTTGCAGACAAAGTAGAGGAATCCACTTCTCCCAATTTCAGCATACCAATTGTTCAGTCAGAGCAAAGGAGTTAAATTTAACAACTCTCCATTGTTCCTGGTCTGGTAGGTACATTCTACAGCCAGTGTTAGCAAATGGTGGGTTCCGCATCTAAATAAAAGCAATGCCTGATACAACAAATTGTATAATAACTTCATAACACTGATGAGACTTCATAAGTTGTTCAGATAGATTCCCTAGATCACACTAATTAATAATAATGAACAATACTTTTGCAACAAATACCATAAGATCTTTAGTAACCTGAAGAGGTTAGTACTTCAAGTTTTATGTACTGCTTAAACCATTGGAATGGTTATAATATTTAAACTTTTATACTGTACTATTAAAGGTGCCAGGCATTTTACAAAACATAAAATAAGAACCAATGAATTTACAAAGTCCTGAAAAACGCAGGGAATCAGACTAGGTGGCCAATATGATCTTTAATACTCCAATATTCTAAGATACAAAGACAGAATGAGAAATATTATTTAAATTTTTTTAAATAAAACATGAATTATGTGAGTGCCTATTGACCAACGGTATTGACCCTTCAACGATGCACTCAATGACCCTTCAGACATATAATGCAGCCTACCACATGCTCAAACCTTTGCTGAATAGGTTAGATACATACTAGAAAGACATAGCACCACGTGTGCAGGGGAGTGGCAAGAAATTGGTTACTGTTGCCCCGCCACCCCAAGCTGGTCACATTTCTTTGTATAAAAAAAAATTTTTTTTTTTTTACTGCTTGGAAAAGGATTCTTCTCTCCAAGAGTACCAATGTCTAAAGCCAAGCCTTTCCTCTGGTATCAAAGTCCAGTACAGTCCTAATTTGTGATTAGATCATGTTGTTCTTTTTGGTCAGCAAAATAGGTGCTTTCTTGTTAAAGTCTTAAACATTTAAAATCTCTTAACAACTCTGCCTGGTTGAGTAAAAGTCTGCTAAATCCATAAGACCAAGGAAGTAAGCTGTAAACATTAAATTATCTTCTGTGAGGTAGGGAACCAGAACATAATCAGCTCTCTTATCTGAACCAACTATAGCCCCAATCCTCCAAATGGTTCCATGTGGACAGACCTCTGTGCAGATGCAGAGCACCATTAATTTTTTTAGAACTCGGCAGGGCCACAGGGTTCTTCCCAAGCCAGGCTCATGTCAGGACTGGGCCAATGAACAGCAATACATAGACACAAATGAGAAATGGAGAGAGCTGAGATGAGATGGGTCTGTCTCCATCCCATCCCATTTTGAAAAGCCCTCTGCTGGAGTAAAAAACTGTTCTCATTTCTGAAATCCCTAGATGCAAGTCAATTAAGACATACTATTAATATAGACATTTGTATTTATTCTAAATTTATATTTGCTACCTTTCATCCTGAATTTCAAAAAGAGATTAAATATTTAATCATTTACCCACAGAAGATTATCTAACTGTAATAATATCTCCTATGTGCCAATTTGTTTACAATGAAGAACTCATATTTTTCCAGGATGAAATGGTTGCTAGCTTCTGAAAGCAAATACAATTTCTGACTTAATAAAGGAATTATGTACCTATTGGATTTATGAAGGCTGTAAAAAAATTAAACCCATGAGAACCCAACTTAAAATGGTTCAAAAGTGTTTTTTCTACTGCTAAGTTAATGTTTTATGATACTATTATGTGACTTTTTCAATCCCATTGGAGAATTTTCTTCTATTCTCACTTCTTGAATAAATAGCCTGAAACAATGTATTCTCAAAGCTGTTCTGGCTGAAAATCATATCTGCGCCCTGTTGAGAAATATGGCTAGATTATTATTTCCGCCAAATACACATATTTGCTTCCCAAAATATCTTCTAGGGACACAGCATCACTAAACAATGTATTTTAAGCAGTACTGGCTCCCTTGTATTCAAATCATTTTGCCATGTCACTAAACTTTTTAGCAAATGACATTTTCTTAAAAAGACAAAGTAAAAACTAACAAATGTAAATGAAGCATCACACATTCTCCACATGATTTTAAGCCGAATCTTTTGTTGAGCACAGTGGACAGTCATTTTCTCTTTCCTTAAAATGAGATTATAATTTTTTCAAAGCATGGACTAATATAGTGGACACCTACCATGTATGGCTGGTATAATCAGATGGCACTGTTACACACAGTCTTCCCAGGTTTTGTTCTTAGCATACAAGCAAATGTTGAGTTTTGGGAAGACATGATGTGTTGTGGCTGGTTCTGGGTTATGCAAAATACTGTGTAGAAAGAATCTTTTGTAGAGCAGGTTGTACTAGTAGCAGGAGGATATTCTTCTGCCTTGATCTCTGACAGTCTCAATTTTTGTGGCAGAGGAGCTCCCTGTAAACTAGGAATTGGTGCTGGGCTGAAATTTCTAAAAGACAGGATTGCCCTGCATGCTGTTTGATTTCCACCATTCTAGGACTGGTGTGCATGTGTAAATAAAATGAATTACACTCCGAATATACCTAGCCTCTGAAGTGGAAGCCAACCTGCAGGGTACTAGATGCCACCTGCCATGCGGCAGAGGGATGAAATTGGTGTCAGAACTGGGCATTTGGTGTCAGAAGTAGGGTCAACACATGACTTGGCACAATTCCAATGCCATGACACAATAACTATAGGTTACACCTTGGCTCAAATGAAAGCCCTCATTCCGAATGCTCAAAAGTCTGAAGATTTTTGGGCCTGATGGTAAATTTGTCCACGGAGGCTTCTATACTGAGCTATTTTGAAGAAGAACTATTTCAATTCCCCATCAGAATTGAAATATAGGTTAGAACAAGCTGATCTGATGAGAGAACTCATTTAAAAAAGTCATGAGGCTCAGGCATCATCTGGTTGGCCTTGGAAATTTCCTTCATCATCATACACACATGCATCAGGCAGCAGCGTCAGAGCAAGTTGACAGGAGCACCTGGGCTGATGTGAAATGAGAGGGGAGGAGGGAACAGAGGTGGGAAAGAAAACAAAGATACACTAGCAAGACATAACCATTTTGTTTAGTAGTTCATCTTTCTGCTTTCTCTCTCCTACATATTTTCAATTATAAACTCTTTGGGGGGCAGACATTGTCTCATTCTGTCAATTTGTACAGCATTCAACACAACAGACGTCAGGTCCTGATAGAGACATTTGAGTGTTAACATGCCATAAATAAATTATAGTAATTCTTACTAATCTTATTGTGCTAAAATCATAGATGGAATTTTGTTAGTAATCCATTCACCTGTGAGCCAACAAGAAGATTTTTCCCTATAATTAGTGGGTGAAATCCTGGCTCCATTGAAGCCAATGGGAGTTTTGCCATCGACCTCAGTGAAGCCAGGGTTTCACACAGTGTATTCTGCAATCTTTATTCCACCACTTTAGGGGACTACTCCATAGTCTAATAACCCTTACCATTAAGAAAAATTTACCCTCTACTCCAATAGGAATAGAGATTGCAAGGGGAACACAGATGTTAATGGAGGCTGAGGTTTCTCTTGCAAATGCCACATTAAATGTTTGTTGAAGATCAAATAGGTAGAAAGAGCTTGCTGCCTGATGAGGAAGAGAGGCATGTTTATGTCTAATACGTTTAAATAATTGTTCAGGAGTAGTTTGTTCCATGTGAAAATATGACCTCATTAATGCTGTGTCTTTAAATTCTTTAATGTTTCATCTGTCGAGGAACAACTTTAATTTAAAGTGAGAACACAACACTGTACACATTAGCTACTTGTTTGGAAGAGTTTGGCCCCCTCCCATTTTTGGGGGGGGGGGGCATACTACACCTTTTGTAAGACACGTTTGTGCTTTTCTTTTTGGTACATTTCCCAAGATATGCAACAAATTCCAGGACAGATGCACAGAGCCCACTTTTTAATTCAAATTACATAAAAATATAATCTTTCCCCTCAGTGTTGTAGATTTGTACAATATTAAAATGCTTATATTGAACTTGGGACACAGAAAAAGGTAGTTTCAATTGATATTTTATTAATTTCCTTTAGATAATGATACTCATACAGATTAAATACATTAGGTAAATATATTTTTTTTAAACAGACAATTGGGTTCTAACTACTCTATGAGTATTTGAATCAATGTTTAGAACAAGATGAAGTAAAGCACATCAAAATAAATTATTAGTAAACAACATTGGAGTGTTATACAGCAGTTCTGTTTTACACAAGTGCAACCACACATATCCATTAATTGAAAGCATGAGAAAACAGGTTGGATATATGCATGATCAAAATTTCATCGTTAGTTCATCAACAACTGTGAAATGAGATGATCTCTCCTCTTTCACAATAGGCTCCAGATTCCTAACGATAAAATCCATCCCTATTTTACCTTAGTCCATCTTATGATATTTAGAGCAATAATTTAAGAAAAGGAAAGAGAGAAAAAGAAAATTTAAAGCTGCTGCTATTTAGTAATTAGCCACTGAAGTTCCAGGGGGGTAGCCAGGTTAGTCTGTATCAGCAAAAACAACGAGGAGTCTGTGGGTTCTAGCCCTGAAAGCGTATGCCCAAATAAATGTGTTAGTCTCTAACACAAGGACTCCTCGTTGTTTTAACTGAAGTTCCTTAGCTATGCTATGCACTTTTCTCAGAAAACAACCACACTGAGAGCAATAGAAATTTTGTCCAACTAACTAAAGAGTAAGAAGTGTTGAAAAATACTCTTCAGCAGCAAATAGGAGCTCAGTTATATTTGCCTCTTTCATTCTGCTTAAGAGGTGTTTGAAGTGGAAACTTCATAGCTTAGTACAGGGATCGGCAACCTTTGGTATGCAGCCCATCAGGGTAAGCCCCCTGGCGGGCTGGGCTGATTTGTTTACCTGCTGCATCCAGAGGTTCGGCCAATTGCAGTAGCTGCGGTTCGCCATTCCAGGCCAACGGGGGCTGCGGGAAGCGGCGGCCAGCACATCCCTCGGCCCGCACCGCTTCCCGCAGCCCCCATTGGCCTGGAACGGCGAACTGCGGCCAGTGGGAGCCACGATTGGCCGAACCTGCGGATGCGGCAGATAAACAAACCGGCCTGGCCCACCAGGCCAAAGGTTGCTGATCCCTGGCTTAGTATGATACATAATAAAAAAAATGATCATCCTAATTTTTGGGAAAAGAGATAATGATAAAAATAAAATGGAAGAATTTTAATACAGAAAAGAGAGTCACTGAGACGATTTGGGGAATCTGTTTAATTTATTAATTCTATATTGTTATTATGAAATTATTATGATGAAAATTGCTGTATCATTGAATGCCTCTGCATAAATGTATCCACAATGCGCTTGCAGGACCTATACCATCTACCCCCCAGACTAGGGACAATGGAATGTAAGTAACCTTAACAACTGTACTCTGACTACACAAAATGAGATGTAGATGACAAAGCAAGGGTTTAAAAAGGATTGATGGGGAGAGGGACACAGGATGGGAGAAGGAGCAGACATACTTTCACAACAGGAGAGGGAAGAGGGCAGGGCCTGGTTTAACTGCAGGACTGGCCATATTCCAAGCAAGTTGACCCAGATAGAGAATGGCTCTGTGGTTCAGAAGAAAAGCCATGATCTGTAGCAGAAAGGTCCTGGACGTCCCCAGAGGACCATGACCCAAACCATGCTCTGGTTTGCTTAGGAAACTCAGGCATAGAAATGCATGTAGGGTTTAATATTTTTGTACAGATCTGTGTATTTCTCATGCTAAGTAAAGATCAATGGTGTTTTATAATCATTTCTAAAGTCTGTGTTTTGTACCTATCACATGCTCCTGAAGAGCTAAACTGTAAACCCAGAACACCCACACAGAAGGAGTGTGAGGGGTCAGCACTGGTTCCAGAGACTAGGCAGCTGGAACACGGGATTTCAGACAGGGGTACTAGACAGAGGATCTGCTGCACCCTGAGTGCGAGCTAAGAGGCCCCAAGACTGCAGCAAAGGGAGAACTCATCTAGATCTGTGACAAGCTCAGACCACAGATTTTATTCATAGGATCAACTTCAGACCTGATGTAAATGGGTGCCACTCCTTTGACTCAATGGAGTTGTATCTACTTATATATCCAGTTTGAATGTCATCCTAAGGTTGACAGTGTTAACAGTGAATACAGTATAAAGGCTGATGTATATACTGAATATAGATTAATACAGTATCACAAACGCAACCAGATGTGCCTTTTTAGAGTCTCTCAGGAGTCAAGACATTTGTGCAATAGATTTTTTCCCTAAAAAACGGCATTTCTGGCAAAAGCAGGTTCTCAAAGTTTCTCAGCCAGATAGTCATTAAAATGAAAAAGATGGGTAACAGGAAGCCTTCTTACTTGATACATCAGTGTTTGTAGGTGCCTGGTTCTCAAATAGATTATTTGGAACATATTTAACTGATGGAATACAGGATAAATCCAGAAAAGGGATATGAAATCTCACATTTATCTCATTTTTGCAGAACTAAATCCAAAATCATGGGTGGCTTAGATTTTGATTTCATTTGATCAGAAATAAAGTTGAGGGCAGGACTTAATAAAAGATTTTGGATTTGTTCCATTTCTATAATTGAAAAATCATTTTTTTTTTGCAAAATATTATCAGCCAGACTTTATTTTTGCAAAACCAAACTAGGGCTGAGAACTGCGAAGCATATTTTACAAACTACCAGAGATCAGGGGGATTTGCATGAAAGTGTTTTATTTGGGTCCATCTCTCACCGGGGTAGGGAATGCTAATAAAGCTAATCTGAAAAATTGTACTGACATAAATAAGCAACAGGAACCTTGACATAGTGAAAGAATGACATCATCCCAGAAGATTCCCAAGAACTCGATTAGCCTTTAAATTATGGCTGTTGTCTGAGGGGAAATGAAGCCTGAACAACTGTTACTTGAAACCAGCACAATACATTGTCAAGAGTTTTGAAATAAAATGTAGACTCTTTTTCCTCACACAACTTGCTGTGTGCATAAATTTCAGAAACACTTCTGTGCTGAGAAACACTTCTCAACTATAAGGTATTTAACCTCAGATATTTTTAAAGAAGGCTTTTAAGCTTCAACCCACTAAAACTGTACTTTTGTTACAAGTAAGTATAAAAGAAGTGGGACCTACTCACTTTATTATATCACACTATTTCTAATGGTTTACTTGGAAGGCTCACAAGCTTTCAACACTTTTAAAGTCACACTGACCTTTGTACCATTAGATAGTTTAGATTAACAGTAAAACATTTAACACTCAAAGTTATTCACTCATGGGACAATTATACTGTATCCTTAAAATACCTGATTCTTTAGTATTGGTTTCTTATATAATTTTTCAATTAGTATTTTACATTGATTTTCTTATATAGTCTCAGCAGTATCTAAGATTTTATTGTTCAAGGGGTGGGGCTAAAGGCAGTTTTTGGTGAGTTTTTTTGTTTGCATTGTTGTGTTTTAATTATGTTTCATATTTTAAAATTCTCTAGTATGATTTGAATAGGTTGGCAAGATCATACAAGTATAGTAAATATCTATCTGGGGAAGAGATTTCTGACAGTAGGTAGCTATTTAATCTGGCATAAAAAGGCATAATGAGTATCACAACCTGGCTCAGTACTGCACTGTATGGACACTAGTCTGTTGTGAGTCTATGCAAATTGCTGGGCCCACTAGGTCTAGGTAGGATCAAGTCACTGTTTCAGGCTTTCGGTTTCTTGGGCACATGCCAAGGCTCAGACATCTTGAGAGCTCTTCTTTGGGATATGGGACTTTGCAGTCCAGCTTCCCCAGATCTCCCAAGTCACCCAGTCTTTTATACATGCACCCACAGAGCTTCATCTAGCTGTGGGCACTCTGTGGGCTTCTAGTTTAACCCCCCAGGGACAACGTATCAGGAAAATAAGGAACACAGGCTTAGGAAAGGAAGTTTTTAACCGCACTCTCTTTACTCTTTAAAAAGCACTACAGAGTTCATAGAATCATAGAATCATAGAATATCAGGGTTGGAAGGGACCCCAGAAGGTCATCTAGTCCAACCCCCTGCTCGAAGCAGGACCAATTCCCAGTTAAATCATCCCAGCCAGGGCTTTGTCAAGCCTGACCTTAAAAACCTCTAAGGAAGGAGATTCTACCACCTCCCTAGGTAACGCAGTCCAGTGTTTCACCACCCTCTTAGTGAAAAAGTTTTTCCTAATATCCAATCTAAACCTCCCCCATTGCAACTTGAGACCATTACTCCTCGTTCTGTCATCTGCTACCATTGAGAACAGTCTAGAGCCATCCTCTTTGGAACCCCCTTTCAGATAGTTGAAAGCAGCTATCAAATCCCCCCTCATTCTTCTCTTCTGCAGACTAAACAATCCCAGCTCCCTCAGCCTCTCCTCATAAGTCATGTGCTCTAGACCCCTAATCATTTTTGTTGCCCTTCGCTGGAGTTATAGAAATGCACCCTCTCCTGCCCCCACCATCTGATCTGACCCCTTCTGTGAGCCTGAGGTTGGTCAGTGATAAGTCTGGGCAATGTACCTACTGCCTTCTCCCCTTCCAGCCTGTCCTGCTTACATGATGTGATGGTCTGTCCTCTCACTCACAGAAGCCCCCCTTCCAACAGTCTTTCTCCTTTTGCTATAGGCACAGCTGAGACGCTCCAGATCCAGCAGCCATGTAGAGAATCCTTTTTTCAGTGGTTTTGTGCCAGCTGTTGAGAGACAATTAAAGTTGATGGCTTCAGATTGCTCTATGATTCCTCCTCAGTGATGGTCTTTCAAAGAGATGTCACTTGCCTTTCCTGGGCAGGTTGGCTATTTTGAAAGCAATTAAATAATTTTGTTTGGGGCAAGGTTAGATGTGTTCAGCTCATAATATAAAATGGAGGATAAAATACAAAATGAAGTTCACTGGAATATCCCACGCTGTCACAAGGAGATCCAATGGTAGGAAATTGAAGCTAGACAAAATTGGACTAGAAATTAGATGCAAATTTTTCACAGAAGGTAATTAATCATCAGAACAACTTTCAATCCTTAAGTCAAGGCGGGGTATATTTTTAAAAGATACCCAGTAGCTCAAACAGAAGTTATGGGCTTAATGCAGAAATCATTGGATGAGGTTCTTTAACCTGTGATATGCAGAAGATCAGGCTTGATAAGCATAATGATCCCTTCTGGCCCTAGCATCTATTTGGAAATCCAAAATGAACGATCTTACAAAGATTATGACTGTTGCAATACAATTTATTGTGCAACAGACACCACAACATATTTAATGTTTACCTTCAGATAATAGGCCCAAACCTGCTTTCATTGAAGCCAGTAGGAATTTTGGGCACTTTTAGTGGGAGCAGCTCAGTCTCATTGGGACAGATATTTTGTGTCATGTGTATTTTAAAATATGCAGTAAGTGTACTGTTAAAAGGCACATTTTGTTATATTTTTCACATCTTCAATCAGCTTATTTCAGATAATTTTAATAATTAGCATGTCTGAACATAAAACTTATAAAAAAAAATCAATACATTGGCTGGAAAATATCTTTCCATAGATGCCAGAGCCTAAATTAAGACAAACATAGATAAACTTTTATGTTTTAAAGTTTAGGCAAAGAACAGTGATTGCTGTCATCCTCTGGTTTGCTTGCTTTCATTTAGGAGTTCCTGAGTGGAGTCTCTGAAGTGTAAAATAGAAGCTCTGGGGGGAGGGAAGCAATGGAAAAATAAAATTGGAACCATTTCTATCTCAGCTGCCCTTGAGAATCTTTAAGTATGTGTGTAAGTGTTTAAAAGAGAGCCTTGTATTATATTTAGCTATTCTTTCCTGCTCCCTTCCCCCCCCCCCTTTTTTTTTTTTGCAAACTCACTATAGAATTTTGTCTTTTCAGCCTTTTCTCAGGCATAGAGAGGAAACCATCCTTTTCTTTCTTTATTTAGTTTTGTCCTTTGCTCTGATTAAAAGGGCTCCTGTGAGTTGAGTGATACATTGTAGCTGCAGCTCTGCTCAGGTCAAGAAGAAAGACTACTGTTCCTCACAGAGGGGGATTCCTTTGTAACATCTCTCTAATCTAATGGCTATTTTACCTGATGATGAAATAGCTTCAGTTTCCTGTCCCCAGTTAGATTTAGGAAGATATCATGATCTATGCTAGGAAAATTTACCCACTGCTAACAACTAGTGCCATAAATGGGTGCGGGTGAATCAGTGCCGACCACAGTTTAACTGCAAGCATAATCTAGAACAAAATGTCCAGTGGTCAGAGCCAGCTTGAAAGCTCACGAAAGCTCATGCTCAAATAAATTGGTTAGTCTCTAAGGTGCCGCAAGTCCTCCTTTTCTTTTTGCGAATACAGACTAACACGGCTGCTACTCTGAAACTTGAAAGTTGAGACACCCAATTTCAATTCCCTGCTCAGCCACAGATTTCCTTGGGTCAAGTCACTTAGCTATTCAGTGCCTCTGTATCCCAGGACAGTTGTTGGCACTTCCCTAGCTGACAGGGTTGTGGTGAGGAGGACTAGATTAAAGATTGTGAAGTGCTTAGATATTACAGGAATAGGTATCATATAAATACCTAAAACAGATAGATTTTAGTACTGTTTCATTAACCAGGATTAAAAATGTTCCAAGCAGGATTGATCAAAGATTCCTGATTTATTAACCAATCAGATTAAATGTACAAGAGATGCATCCTGAGTTGCTGCACGGCATTCGTTCACAACTGCTATATACCTCTGATTTAACCTCCCTCCAGAATGTTAATTTTAAAGGAAAAACTGCTGAACTCCTGAAATAGTTGTCCATAATGGAGACCTATTGATATTAAGACTTCAGTGGGAATTTTCCTGAGGAAAGACTGCAGGATTGGACCCTCAGGATGTACATAACAATACACACACTGTTTCAGTGAATATCAACAATTATTGTCATTCGAAGTAAATATTGGAATCAGTTGGCCTCAGGAAGTATTAACCTCTCCTGTCAATAATTCTTACCAGTCCCCTCAACAGAAGTTAATGCCTGCTTCATGTATAGCTTACACAAACTCCTGCTGCAGTAAATCATCAGTCCCTAATCAAAGTTAAAAAAAAAACCCAAAATTAAATGCCACTATTACTTTAAGATGTGTTACTTCACAACTGCCTTTGTTTTCTCCACATTATTTTCAGAATTTAAAATTTTTCTACTACCTTATGGCAAAATAATTGCCTGTAACCTTGGTTTCTATGCCATTTACAAAGCATAGTGGCATAGAAAACTCAACCTAATTTTATACGGATGCTTTTATTTTGATGCAGAACTAATTATATTTCTAGATTAATTTTGCCTTTTAGCATAACTAGTTCTATTTTGCATTGAAGCAGTATACCATCTAGTGTGCCTACAAGTAAAATCTTTTTTTACCTCTTTCAGTTTAAATAGAAGCTGTAAACATGTGCTTTAGGCTAAACTACCATGTGGGGTGTTAACATGTTCTGTTTAATCTATTTGTATGTCAGGTGACTTGGTGGATCTGGTTTAAGAAAAACGTATTGCTTCAATTCAGAATATAAGAGATGAAAGCTAGCAGGATTTAAAACTGCTGCTCGATCTTCCCCCCACCCCCATCTCTTTTGATTTATACTGATATATTCACCGTTAACCCACTCACTTTTGTACGTCTGAACATGGAGCCAAACTCAAAGGGAGTATTACAGTGTTGAAAAAGGTGTCCAATAGAGGGAGATGAAGTATAAAATGGTCCTATAAAATGTTCCTAAGAGTTGGCATGGGTGTAATTGGAAACAGATAGGGGAGGAAGGGGGTTATGTTAGGGCTGTGTGGTACACAGACATGGCAATTCTGTGTTTGTGTAAAATGATGGAGCAGTGTCCGATAGCTAGTGTAAAACCAATCTGCCCTAGGCTGGTGTCACTCAGATCAGGATTATGTCTATCAATATTTTCAGGAAAACTGCAAAGCTACAGCATAACCCACCCACTGCTTGTCATACACAAGAGAAATTGATATTCCCCAAGGCACAGAGGGAAAATGAACAGAGGGGATGAATGACCTCAAAACAGTGGCACTGTAAAACCCTAATCTTCCAGAAGTCAAGACCAGGGCCGGCTTTAGGGAAAATGTGAGTGAATTTGTATTTTCACACCCTTTCTTTGAGTTTGAGAACAGCAGCATGGGGTGCAGGGCACAAGGACGACCTCCTGGCCCCAAACCCAAGTTGGGCTGCAGAGGGACCATACACCCCCGACCACCTAGCAGGAGGAGAATAGGTATGTGACCACCGCCCGTGCCCATGGGAAGGGGGGGACCAAAGGGCTGGCCTACCGGGTTTGCAGGGGTGAGCCCTGCTGCCTGTGCCTCCCCACCAGGCTGGCAGCTCCGGGCAGCATCGCCCGTCCCCCGCCCGACTGGCCAGGCGCTCCAGTCCCAGGCTGGCCTGCACTCACCCCCACTCCAGCAGCCCAGGCCCGCCAGCTTGCAGCACTTGGATGGCACCCCCAATGACCATGCTGCCCTTGTCAGTTGCCCATGTTGCCCACCTGTAAGGGTGGCCCTGGTCAAGACCTCATAAGGCAGAGCCTAAAGCCAGGCCCAAACCTACCAGCCCCTGGACAGAACATTTTGCAGACAACTTAGAAATCAACTTACTACTTGGCAAACTGTAGTGAGGCCAAGGGGCCTCCCTCTGAGTGGGAGAGCGAGGGACCATTACACTCCCCTTGGAGGGCGGAGCCTAGATCGCCCCACCCCTCTGGCCAGAAGTACCAGGGCGTGGCCAGAAGTATAAAAGGCCGGCCCTGCAGCTTGGTTGGAGGAGAGCCTGCAGAGGAGAAGGACGCTTTGTCAGTTCGCCGTGTCCCTGGGAGGAACCTACGCCTGGCTGTTCCCGATCCCCAGACGCTGACGAGGACTGTCCCGGAGTGCCTGCCTCTGTGTACCCCGAGGAACCGGAAGAGGCCTGGAGACCACAGGTACCGAACCCCGGGGAGGCAGGAAGTAGTCACAGAGCAGCTGGCTGCAGAGCCAGGTGTGGCTCAGTCGGCATGGTGCGGCTGGATCCCCGCCAACGCAGGGGCAGCCAATCCTGCCCCTGCCAGGGCCCTGGGCTGGGATGCGGTGGAGTTGGGTGGGCCTGCGTCCCCCTGCCACCCCACCCAGAGTGGCTGACTCCCCACACTGTGCAGGGAATCTCTAGCCCGGAGAAAGGAGCTTCCCTTACCAGTTTACCCAGACAGTTTGTTCGCTGGCTGCTTGAGCTCCGACGAGACCCAAGCCAGCCCTGAAAGACCGTTTGTCTGCTGGCTGAAGCCAGCCCTCAGACCGTTGTGCTTGCAGGCTGCCTGAGCCTCCTCAAGCCCAGGCCCAGCTCACCTGTAGACTGTTTGCTGGCTGCTTGAGCTCCGCCCAGGCCACAGCCAGCCCAGATAGACTCTGTTTGCGGGCTGACTTAAGCTACCCAAACCAGGCTGAAGCCTGACAGGGACTGTTAATCGCCCAGCCCTATTGTGGGCTCTTGGCTGTCTCGCAGACTCTGGTCCTGGCCAGACAGGACCAGCCTGAGTGGCCTCCCTCTGAGTGGGAGAGCGAGGGACCATTACACAAACATAAAAGTCACTTTAAACATAGTTCAATCACCTATGAACACAGATCTGTAACAGGTGCACAAATACACACTCTGAGGTTGGTCTTTGAACATACCAACAGATGTTCAGAAGAGTCCACTGCTGCAGACACCTATAGATTGCATCACCAAAACCACAAAGCTAACCACAATGTTTCATTTGTTACATGCAGAATGAGATGACCTTGGGTGGAAAATATCAAGGCTTGACTTAAGCAGGAGAAAATATCAAGGCTGGACACGGCAAACAGGTCACTGTACTGTCTAGAAAATCACTGATGAGTAGATGGATACTCTGGGGAAAAAAAAAAAACCTATACAATGGTCTCCACTTTGTAGGTTGGGGCTGGAGATTTAAAATATTTGGTTTTATAAACTGGTTACAGAACATGTGCTTTTAATTCTTTCTATGTTAAAATTTCATAAGCACTTTAATGTGGGTATACTGCAAATTCACGATAGCCACACTGATCCAATCGACCATGATGATTCTAAAAGCTTTTTTAACAAACTATATAGACTATAAACCAGCCTTGACAAAGGAGTCTTTGGAGACTCTGAAGTACAGTAATGTGCATTTTAAAAGGGTTTGTTGTTAATTCTTTATGACAGTCTGTTAAATTGCATCAAGTTTTTTATTTTTAAACTCCTGAGTTACTAGAGCTGTGTGAAATGAGGCAAGTTTAGATTTGCAGGGTGAGTTGATGAACTTTCATTGTTGTTTTGGTTTGTGGGTGGCTCGTACCACTTGTGTTTCAGTTTCAAATTCTAACTGTGCCCTTTATGATGTACATTGACAAGCTACAAAATAACAAAGAATACCCAATTTTCAGAGCTGAACAAACACTTCATAATGAATAATCTGATGTCTTTTGCCTCTCTGTTGACAAACTGTCTATATGTAACTTATGGTTTTCTTGAATGTATTCATTATGCATAATTATTTACTCCTTATAATTCTTGGTCTGTAGGTTATTCTTTAGCAGTTTGTTTCAAGAATTCAAAATGTAAGCTGTGCTAATTAGTTCACGTGATATTGTTTCTGTTCCCTGATTGGATAAATGTAATTTCACATTCAAGTTTTGGTGCAAATAATCATGTTTAAGAAATCAAAATTTGCTTTCTTAAAAGTTCACCTAAAATTTGCTGTTTTTTTCCGAGCCAGTATTTGTAGAAAGCAAACAAAAAGAGGAACTTTGTGGTTTTCTTATTTGAATAATTATTCATAGATTCTTTTGGGGAAGTCTTCTTCCAGCTCTGCTAATTAGATCTAAATGAAATAGCCATGCCATATTACAGAATAAGTAATGAGTGTTTCACAAATTCCATAATTAGATATTTAAAGAATAGTCTGAGAGAACCTTCAAAGCAGCTGCAGAGAACTGTCAAGAAAAATGTTTTTAAAACATGCTAAATACTTAATTCATAGTACACAATGAAGAGTCCTGCACATTCATCAAAACAGCCTGCAGCTGCACCCTTATGCAGTCACAGGTGCATCTTGGGTCATCTTGCCCAGGTCAAGCCAACTACGCTATCTGAGATGAGCCTAATCAAGGACTGAATAGGGGGAGAATCTAGGTGAACTTTAGATTGGTCAAGACTTACCATTTGGCTGTGTCTCTAACAGAAACTTCCCACATGTAAATGAAATTTTGGGTGTCACTAGCAACCTTTTCTCTGCTGTTTAACATTCTCCATTCTCAAAGATCACCACAGCACCTGGTCTCTGGAGTTGCTAGAGTGCTTATGGTTCATAGAAGTAATTTATATAAATATATAAAACTCAAAGCTTCATATAGGCCAGCTGTATAGCAATTCCAGAAATATTAAGCTGTGAATAGCTGCAACCTTATACATGCCAAACATAATGCATGCAATACCCAAAAGATTAAATGTCTACATCTTCAAACTGCAACTAATGCAAAGCACACAGCTGGCAATATACACTAATGCTAAATAATAGTCTCTCATGTGAAAAAGAGAATTTTGCATTTAATAAAATGAACTGCATGTGGGTGACTGTATCCCTAATGTTTGACCATTTTACAAGGCTATGATAAATTTTGTACAAAGTATGCCTTGTGAGGTATCATTTGAAAACTGAATATCTGCTGATCATTACTGCCTTGTATAATATGTGTGAAAACATTGGTAAAGTTATAAGATTCTACTCTCTGACTTTACTGAGACGTGGCTCCAAGCTTAGTAGGCACTAGGGTGACCAGACAGCAAACGTGAAAAATCGGGATGGGTGTAGTGGGTAATAGGAGCCTATATAAGAAAAAGACCCCAAAATTGGGACTGTTCCTATAAAGTCGGGATATCTGGTCACCCTAGTAGGCAAAAACCAGTTCCTTGGACACAAAAGGCAAACTGACACATCAGCCAGCTGCCAACATAATCAAATGGATTATTACATGCTTAAGTGGCCATTCTTCGGCAGGAAGAAGAGTGTGAGGGAAAAATCTACATTTTGGTAAAAGAATAGCAGAAAGTTCCAATGTGAATAGACTTTCTGTCTCTTGAATCTCAGCTGGAGATGATTTTTAAAGAGGAAAATAACAATAAGAAGTGAGAACAGAGACACAAATTATTTATTTTTCCTTTCTCTCTGCCCACAGCATCAACAGCACCTGACAGACAAGAAATTAACACTGAACTGTGGGAGGGGTCTTGACTTAAAGACATCCAGCCAGCAAAAGCATATGGTGAGAGAAACTTTAGCTTTGTATTTATTTAACTTTTAAGGTAGATGTTAGTTGCCTTTTTACTTTTTATTTCTTTTTAACCAATTCTGACTTTTATGCCTCATTACTTGTAGTCACTTAAAACCAATCTTTCTGTAGCTAATATACTTGTTTTATTGTTTTATATAAACCAGTATGTTTGGATTGAAGTGTTTAGGAAACTCCCTTTGAGATACTGGGGTTTGCGCATATAATTTTCTATTAATTTCTATGAGCTTGTATTGTCCAGAAGGAGAGGCAGTACAAGATGTACATTTCTGGGGACAGGTTTGGGACTGAGAATTTGCTGGTTTTTCTCTACAGTATAATTCAGGAGTGGCTAGCTATAGCAGTCACCTAACATAGCTTGGAATAATTTACATGCTAGAGGCTGTGTGTGAGCATAAGAACATAAAAATGGCCATACTGGGTCAGACCAAAGATCCATCTAGCCCAGCATCCTGTCTTCCGACTGTGGCCAATGCCAGGTGCCCCAGAGGGAATGAACAGACTGGGTAATCATCAAGTGATCCATCCCCTGTCATCCATTCCCAGCTTCTGGCAAAGAGAGGCTAGGGACACCATCCCTGCCCATCCTGGCTAATAGCCATTGATGGACCTATCCTCCATGAACTTATCTAGCTCTTTTTTTAACCCTGTTATAGTTGATCAGGAGTGGTTGGTCTAAGGGCAAAGCTGTGTAAAAGGCACCCTATGTTGGAGAATTGAGTGGACATAGATGTTCAACAGTCCATATTGTACCCTGGGTAACGTCAGTGTGGAAACCATTTCTCACTGAATATTAGGCCACATCTTCAGCTGGAGTAAAACACTGAAGCCAATTTATACTAACTGAATCTTTGCCCCATTGCATCTAAAATGCATGTAACTGCCAAGGCCAGGTCTACACTAGGAAAGGGTTGCCTCTTTAGCTATTCCAGAAAATCCTTCTAGTGTAGACACGTTATACTGGAAAAGGGTGGTTTTCCCAGTATCACTCCAGTGAGTAAAATAAGGCGTCCTGGCAAAAGCACTTTTTTTTTTTGTGCTAATATAACTAAGTCTTACACTGGGGTTTTGAGGTAAGAGACTGCTGGGGGAAAAAATCACATGCCATCTGACATTGCTATATGGGGAAAAAATGTCTAATGTAGATTTGACCCAGGACAAATTTGTGTGAGGTACATAACTTCTCATTCATCTCTTAGATCCTCTATTTTTGCTGATAGTACCCAAGGCTGATTTTTCTCAAAGGTCAATGGAAAAGATTTTTCCCTGGAGTCATTATTATTCATTTTAATTTAAAAATCTAGTTCTTTGTAAGAATCTCCAAGGGTGTTTGAAATGTACTAGCAGCATTACAAATACATACAACCTGTTCATAAATGGGATTGGGAAAGGCAACTCAAAGACAAGTGGAAAAGTGAATAGTTGAAATGTCTGACAGAGTCTTGTTTATTTAGATTAGCAACTGTTTACCACTTGCCCACAACTACTGTTGCAATCAACAGTATTTATCAATGGCTTTTCCTACTCAGCTATCAATCAAATTAATCATCTCTTGTTTTCATTTTAATACCCAGGTCTAATTTCCTATACCTTATGCACTTACTCCGATTCATCAATGCATTTCAGCACACGCATAAGTCCCATTGAAGTTAATGGGATGGAAGCATATGGTTTAAATTAAGCACATGCTTGAAGTTCAGCATTTTCTTAAGTGCTTTGCTGAACTGAGGCCCTACTAAGAAGAGAATTGGCCTTAAGGTCTGAAAAATATAAAAGTTCTGAAAATTCACTTCTCAAAGAGACAGTAGTGCAGTATATTGAAGCTCAGTAGTATTCTGCATATTTCAGTACATGAATAACCACTTTTATTTTCCAAACTCTAATATTTTAATCAGAAAACAAGCTTTCAAGCTACACAGAGCTCCTCCTCAGATCTGAGGAAGCTTGTCTCTCTCACCAACAGAAGTTGGTCCAATAAAAGATATTACCTCATCCACCTTGTCTCTCTAACATGCTCGGATCAACATACCTACAACAACACTGCATACATATAGATTTGATGACATTTGAGGTATTTCTAGGGATATCCCACACTTTCTGGAAGATTTCAAAGTGCTCCTAATTGCACAACACTTGGTTTTCTATCAAGCCTGTTTACACAACCTCTACCTACTATAATCAAAATTCTAGTGCAGTAGATCATAGCGTCTTTGAGAATAGTTAATATTACTAGGTACATTTCCAGAATGCAAGGTATAACAAAGGAGCTCTGTGGAATGCTTCAGAGGTGGGTAAAGTAGAGAGAAGTGGTGCAACATAGAAAGGAAAGAAGGTCAACTGAGATTGTTATCAATGTGCGGCCTGATCCTACAGACTTTACTCAGACAAATCTTCTATGTGACCGTATGATCAGATTCAATTAGAACAGGGCGAATAATTAGCTGCATTTGTCTCTGTTCAAAACCAATTTGTGATTTTTCTCAAATTTCGTTATTTGAAAATTTACTGGCTGAATAATTTATTGGTCTGTAGCTTGTTCTCAAGCAGTTCATTGTGAGTATTCAATATTCAAAATTCAAGCTATTGTCATTGGACTCAAGTCACATGGTATATTTCGGTACGCTGACTGATGAGTAAAACACTTGGGTCAGGTTTTTGCTGACAGTTGGTTGCAGATTCATGTTTTGTTAATATTCCAGTATAGTCACTTTAAAATTTCAAAATTAATGAACAGTCAATTTAAGGGATACATTGGGACTTGTGCAAAGTGGGTTTCACTCCAATCTTTACTAACAGGGGAAAGGTTTTATTTTATACATGTACACACATTAGTATTATTGCATTCTACTTTCTCAAGTACTTTCAAACTGAACTTAGAAATGGAAAGTGTATTTTAACAGTTTTTTGATATGTCAAAATTGTCTGAAAGTCCCTAAATTTGGTTACAATTGTTAAGAAATTCTTCTATTAATTGTGTGTTCTACTTGGCTTCAAGCAATACTTTTACAAATCTTTTAAAACTGGGATAAAACAGTATAAATCATAAACTCTGAATGACTTTTAGAAAACTTAAAAGCCAATCAAAGTCTTTGTATTTAAATTGATTTTTTTAAAGGGATTATTTCCTGAAAAGGGCCTATCTTCATGACCACAGTTAGTGACATTGAGCAGGAAGTCATAAAACATGGATAGCCCAGGATGGTATGGCATTCATTTACATACAAATGAACTCATTACTATTGAATTTTTATTAGCTGTTGATTCAGAATTAGAAATTTTTTTTATGAATCTACTTAAAACAATATTATGGCCATTCCATTACCAATTTCCTTTATTAATTCATCTTACTAGTTCTCATCTGAATTTCAGTAACTGTCACTCAATATGTAGGATATGTAGATCAAACCCATCATACACGGAGCTTTTAATCTATGCTAAGACAATATTTTCAAGTATTAGCACATTGTGATGCACACTCATGATAAATTTAAGCTATTATAATAATTATATTATATAGTTATATGATAGGCTAACAAAATATGTCTTCATATTTTAATAGGCCCAATATACTACACAGCTCCTTGAGGAAATGTGTGTTCTACTTATTGCTTAAAGCAGTGTCAATTTATGGCCAAATTCTCCAGAAACTTCCTCGTGGGCAGGTTCACTTCAAAATTGAACTATATGAATACGGAAGGATTAATGTGTGTCTGCAAGACCTGCTCCTTAATCAATGGTCTGGGTACTTTTGGTTCTAGCAGCATAAGGGCCTGTTTCCCATAGATTATTGATTAATTAATATACTAGATGGCTTTATTAAAGCCCTCGTTTGGGGATCTCAGGAGAGCATCAAGAAAGATCTTCCAAAACACAGATTTAAGCAGTTACTAAAAGGCTGGAATTTATAGGTAGAATCTGACTGCATTAATGTTACAGGTCATATGCATTTTTTCGCAGTACTGTAAACACTGTGGCACAAGTACCTGTGTTGAGGAAAGCTCCAGTAAGTATTATCCATCAAGGAGCTCTTCTACGTGCAAGGAGAAGGCTGGGAAGGCTGATCAGTGGGATATGTTGATGAAATTTTCTCCTGTTAAACAGGAAACAAACTGCAACGTGCCCCAACCAGAGCAGAGACCTTCTAGATGCAGCAGCCCACACTCATGGACCATGTTCAATAAACCTCATCATAATGTTGCCAGCTGTCCCTCCTGAGATGGGGCTTTCCTGCAGCTTCAACTTTGGGGGCTTACCTGAACCACCCCAGTTCTCAATCACTGGTGCCAGTCAACACAGAGGAGGTGACACAAATGATTGCCCTATATTGCATAGCTGAAACATAATCGACCTTTCATAGCCAGAACAATGTCCTATTGAAATACAATCCTTACTTCAAGACAACAAAGTCTTATTGCCAAATCCTGCCAAGACCTGTGATGGCATAATGAATTGGACAAGTCACCAAGAAAACCTTGCTGCTAGTCTGAAACAGTCCAATCTAGTGCTCACTGCAGACTGCAAAATAATTCCAACTAGCTGAGATGGTTGATCACCCCCCAGTCAATGCATGTGGTGTGTGAGCAGGAGTGGTAGCTAGTCTTCATTCCTAGAAGGCTCTTGATTACTAGACAGAGCCCCTACTGTGCCCTGTTGCCTCCTCCTATCTCAAAATGAACTAGTGATGCTAGGAGCAGAATCTATCCCTTAAAGAAAAAAAGATACCACCAAAAATTAACAGCTGTACACTGAGATCTCTCTCAAGAGAACACAGAAAGTAAACATTAATGGAGAATGAGATTTCCCATTTTTATGGACCATATTGATAGTTGTGCCACAAATCCTGGAGTGCACATTGCACAAATCAGGCAGCACCTTTGACCCCACTTCATGAGGTAGCAAAAGAACATGAGCAACCCATCAATTAATTTCCTATAGTAAATCACACACAATTTGGTAAAATACCTGCACAGGTTTATGAATGCTCTAGTGTCTGGTGTTTGATACCTAAATTTCATCAGCTCTTGGGAAATATATCACTTTCCATGTAACCACCAGAGGGAAAAAAAGGCTGTTAAATTACAATTACAAGAAGAATCAACACTCATTCCATTAAAATTATAAAATTAGCAATATGCAATGCTGGGGGTGGGGGAAGCAATGGATCAACAATTCTCTGATACTTGTCAAAGAAATCAAGAGACTATGTATCTATATTTCAGTTAGAAGGAGCCATGTTTACAGAACACAGCATATTTCTCTTCAGTACTAACTGACATCGAAGATGGAAGATAAGCATTACTGCATTTAGATAGTTGTCAGAGGACATCCTAATATGGGCATCTATCAGAGTTGCCATTATAGGGACTGCATGTGGAATTTGTTCAGCTGAGGCCATCTTGATCCTAAAACTGGACTTTCTGATGCACTGATTTTCATATTTCCATATTCTCCCAGCATTTTATTTTGGTAAGAACTTTCATTGTGTACAACCACTACAGAGGGGTTGGCAAACTGAGTTCAGAAAGCATGATCTCACTTGAGTCAGTTAAATGTTAACTGGTCTGATTTCTATATTGCCTCAGCCGTAATGACTAGAAATATGATTACACTCTTTGGAAAAGTTTGGGCACTTTCCATTGGTATAATCACCTGCTCAAGGGCTAGGGAGGGTATTTTCTCACAAGACTAGTAGTGACCAGACATCGTACCTAGCTGATTGCTAGTCTATGGCCTCTGTACCTGAAAAGTATAGGACATGTGTCCCCTACTTATAAAATCACAGCCACCTCAAATGACACTAACTAGCACTGCCAGAAGAGAAATAAGAGAATGATTGCAAATAAAAACTCAATTACTCTCTCATCCCCTAGGCGGTCTACACTACCACCATTGTTTAACTCTGCTCATGGAAATGTCTCCCCTGTTGCCCACACCAATGTCACCACTGATCCACCACTGGCAGATGTACAAACATTTTGCCAAAAAGCCTAATGTGGACAAGAGAAGGTCCCTTGAGATCTGTATTCATACACTGGTGGTGCTGCTTAAGGAGTCACAGCCACTCCCTGTGCTACGTCACTGTGGATGTACAGAGTACTTCAGTCCGCAGGGCTGCCGATATTCCACAGCTGCTAAATATGACAACACACAAACTAATTTTGGTTCACTCAAAATTCAAAAATGACTAGGTTTTCAATCTGTAAAGCCAAAACTGGAAAATGGGCCAACCTACCTAAACCACAAAATTTCAGAGGGATTTAGCAAAATGGTTCTGATTTTGAATTTTTGTTATCATAGCAGGCTTTGATTTGTCTTGAATGAAAGTGTATAATCTTATTTAGATATTATTGAAGCTATATAACACGTGAATATTAATTATTAGTAATTTCTAATGCGGGACATTTTAGTTTAAACATTGTGCCATATTACTGTTACCATTATCATATGTGCAATTGCAGCCTGCGTACTGTGTTCATGAGTTTCCTTCCTGCAGAGTTTTTGGAGGAAACAAGCATTAACGAACAAAGCTCTGCTAATTAGCTCGGAGCCTGACTGTCTAATGGGGGCCATCAGTAATGAAAATGAGAAGCAATCAATGAGGGACTTCTGTCTCAACAAAACACTGAAAGAAATTGGCGAGAAGAGTGTAGCAAACCAAAACAGAATTGCATTCTAAATATTCCATCTGATCTGAAATTTTATATATATATATATATATATAACTATATATATATATAACTATATATAATCTGCTCCATACACCTTCCAGTTATGCTTATCATCTAAGCTAAAGATGTTTTCATATATAAAGATGTCTTATGGAGCAGATTAGGCATTCATAATCTTTATATTTTGAATCCATCTCTTTTTTGATACACTGCAGGATACATAACTACCTAATTTTAATTTTTACATTATTAGTAGCCAAGCTGGAGCCATTCAGGGCACCATCAACTTAGAAAGACACTAATTTGTAAGTCCATCCTAAACTATGCTGTATTTAAAATATGGTTTATACAAACCTTAAATATTTGGCATTCAACAGATTTTCTTAAATGCATCAAAATAATAATGTATAGTTAGTAACAGTGATAATGGGTTTGTACATTATTATATTCCAGGGTAGGTATGAGATGATTTACCTCTCCAACTTATTGCACACAGACACATTAAAAGTTTTCATCCTGATATTAAACTGACATAGAGATGAATCTTCACACCAGCATAATTTGAGGCTGATATAGGAGGAGATGTAGCAAATTGCATATATCAAAATTCCAACTGACTGAATAATTTGAATGAATAAGTAATCGAACCACCTGTTCCATTTCAAGCATCAATCAATTAAATGATTAAAAACCTTGAGAAGGCCAAGAAGTAAAGCACATAAAGGGATTCAGCAGGTCAAACAGACCTAATGTAAATGCAGTCAGTCATGCCACTCTTATAACTCATATGCCAAGTTTGTTTCTAACATGCTGTATACATTTGCATAGAATTCTAGAATGGCACACAATTTTAAAATTCACATTTCTGTCTGATTTGTAATACTCTCCCTGGTAAAATATTTCTGTATAATTCACAAATAGACCAAACCTGATGTCACATGCTATATTTAGTGTTCATTTTAATTAATTTGTGTTCATTTACTTTATGACCAAACTATTGTTCATTCTTAACTCCATAGTAGAGGAATATTTGTACAAAATTCAGTAACTCAGATTAAGATTTACATTGCCAGTGCGTGTTAGTTACAAAAATTAAACTGTATTCCATGTTTTGGGCATATCTCTGCCCAAAAATTCAAAAAAATTCAAATGCTCCTCTAAACCTAGACTGAACAAATTCAATAGATATTTTGTGAAAAGAGAGGTTCCATTATATATTGTGAAAAGAGGCTTTCTATTAACTTTTCCCTTATGTCATAGTTAATCTCTGCACTTGTCTAGCACACAAACTAGACTGCTTTTCTTGACAAATTTTGGATTCTAGAAATAGTAAATCCAGGAAGTCTCACTGGAATCCTGTGAGATTTCCAGAGTAACTATTAAGATTAAACAAAGTTGGATAGTGCAAAAGAGATTCACAGACAAGCATCACTATTTTGTGTGTTTATCCAAACTCAGCCAAGTCTTTAAACCTTCCAAGGTTTGCCCATGACTAATCAATTCCCTGATAGATTCCTAATAATTTCTTGAAAGTCATCAAGGTCTGTTGTATAAATCTGTTTTTCATGGAATTGCAAAATCCATATTATCGGCACGATAGAACATAAAACCTCTAAAATATAAATGACAGGCAAGGGTAGGTCACAAGCATTCGAGAAAAGTATTTAATACAGTCTATATATTCATTTAAGGCAGCTGTCTTAATAATATAGCAATGCTACCTTTATTGTAAGCATGGTGGCTTCTTTTTTCCCTGAAACAAAGATAAGCTGGAAGTAAGGAAATTCAAAGCAAATTGTACTATTATAAGTATCTTATTTTTCCTCCCATAAAGTTTAGGCACCACATGGATTTTATAATTGGCTAGCTCATGTCATCTTTTATTTCACAGTCATTGTGTTAGTTGTCTTTCTTCTACAGTGCACAAATGTCATCTAGCCAAACATCCTTTTCATATTCCTAACAAACAGCAGTCACCATGCCTATCTATCGTTCAGGGGCACCACATAATGATGTTTGTGTAAACAAGTACAAATGTATATCATGTATTTCCTGAGCATTCAGTGGATCATTAAATTGTCCTTGTTAGGATGAAAATTGTAGAAACCAAAGTAGAGGAATATGAGTAAAACTTGAATTAGGTGTCATTTGTGCTTGCATTATTTATCTCATATAATCATACAATATTAAATAGACATTTTAGCACCAGTCAAAATTAGATAAAAGTAGTATGTCTGAGCCAAATTGTGAACCCCTGTTACTAACTTCAGTGGGATTATTCGTGAGAGTAACTGGTCATCAGTATTAGTAAGAGCTTCACAATCTGGCCATCTGTAATTAAGATAGGAATAGGGAGAGTCAGTGCCAGAGCCAGGGTTTGAACTAATGAGTTCCTGGCTACTAGCCCCATGTTCGGATCACTAGACCATCCCTCTCCTTTTATGCCAGGCATTTTCAAAGATTGGCCAAATACCTTTACGATTTGGAGCCTGCTGTTCTTCAGCCACTCCAACCTTCATTATCAGTGAGAGAAATCAGTAGAATTAAACCCTGAGAGCCAGGAATGAGGAGGGACAGCTATATAAAAATGTGTCTGTTAACAACAGGAAGAAAGGGGAAGTTGATAGCAATGAATATAAATCAGAAGCTAGGAGTTGTAGAAATTGATAAGGGAAGTGAAGAGACACACGCAGAAACCTATGGACAGCAGGGTTAAGGACAATTAAAAGTTTTTTAAAGAATCCTAGCAATGGTACTGGTCCATTACTAGACAGAAATGGTAGAATTATCAATAATAATACAGAAAGGGGGGAAGGGTTCAACCAATATTTCTGTTCTGGGAGGGTCATATTGGGAGGGAAAATAGGTGATATACTCATATCATACAATAATATTATTTACACTCCATTAGTATCTCAGAAGGATGTTAAACAGCAGTTACTAAGGTTAGACATTTTTAAATCAGCAGATCTAGATAACTTACACCCAAGCCTATTAAAAGAGCTGGCTGAAGAGCTCCCTGGACCACTAATGTAGATTTTCAGTAAATCTTGGAACACTGGGGAAGTCCCAAATGACTGGAGGAAAACTAATCGGGCAATATTTAAAAAGATAAACAAGATGATCCACGTAACTGTCAGTCTGACACTCATCATGGGCAAGATAATGGAGAGACTGATATGGGACTCAATCAAGAATTAATGGAGGATAATACAATTTAGGGGCAATCAACACAGATTTATGGAAAATAGATCCTGTCAAACTAGCAATATATTTTTGATGAGATTACAAATTACTTCTTTTCTACTAAGTCTGTTATTCAAATTGAGCCTGAATCTCTACCACTGATGTCAATAGAAGTTTTGCCAGTGACTTTAATGCAGCTGGATCATTTCCATTATTTTCTTTTGCCCTTTTGCATGTGTACAGTAACTTCAAAATGTTGCATATGTCCTGCACTGTTGAGTGGGATGTGCCACATTATCCTAGGAAATGTGGATGTCTAAAGACAGGCAAGTAACACTCTAGCTAGTGTTTGTGTCAGTGTGCTAGTCAATACTGAAGCCTTCACATTCCCCCATACTCCTCCAAGAATTTTGTATTAGGAAAGTTAATATGGATTAACTTTCTTAATATAGTTAAACGAACAGATCCCAAGACAAATTTACTCAATGTCGCATTTTTAAATGGCCCAGACTCCATACACTACTTATGTTGGCATTCATGACATTAGCATCCTGGACACAATCGTAACAGGCCAAAACACAGGTTAGGTGGGTGAGGCAATATTTCTTATTGGACCCACTTCCGCTGGTGAAAGAGACAAGCTTTCAAGTTACCTAGAACTCTTCTTCTTGAATAAAATAAAAAGATATGACCTCACCCACCTGTCTCTCTAATATCCTGAGACCAACATGACTACAACAACACGACAAAACACTGACTGACATATGTTAGCATGAAACACCTCTATGAGCCTGATAAGACATGGACAAACTAGTAAGTGATTCTGTAAAGGAAAATTGCCCCTCTCCTGTTAACTAGATTTCCTTCAGTGTGTTACCAAAAGACAACATAGGAGAACCAGCTGACATAATTTATTCAGACTCTGACAAAATGCCTCACAAAAAGCTATTAAGGAAACTGACTATCTGTGCACTGAGAGGCCATACACAGTCATGCACTGAAATGGCGAAGAGAGAGAAAACAAAAAGCAGGAATCAATGGTTAATTTTATAGACAGTAAACTCTTCAGGGCAGGAATGTGTCTTTGAACAGCACCTAGCACAAGAGGGCTCAATCTTAACTAGAGCTTTTGAGCACTGCTGTAATATTAATATTAAATGTTTAACAATGATAACGCACAACATGGCAAAAGTTTATTAGTTTGAGACCGCCACTGCTATTTACTTATTTATTGGAAGTAAAAAATATACGCATAAGCTACCCACTAAATGATCGGATTCGGAAGGAGCTTATTTTATAAGCAGGTTATTCTATAATTGCCCACTGCAATGTTTCTTGCACTTGCCTCTGAACATCTTTATCCTGGTCAGCATCAGAGACAAAATATTGGATTAGATGGACCACAAGTCTGATTCAAGACAATAATGAATATGGCCCTAAACTTGGGTTTCCTAGATTGGGGCACGGGAAGCTTTTGCTGATTTCCCACTGAGTCAGAAGAGCTTTGATTTAAAAAATTAATCTTGTCACAGTAAAAAAAAAAAAAAACTTTAGTTTTTCATGACAAAATGAAATTGCTCACATTGGTATCAGTGGGACAGTTTTCATTTCTCTTTCAAATGGAAAATTTACAGGATTTATTTTGATTTATCATTGGAAAGACTCGTGCAATTGCAAGAGACACACATGGGAAATAATGATGGAAACCATTTGCTGATAGTAACATTTTTACTAATTACTTCAATCCACAGGAAGCAGCAAAACATCCAAAAGCATTTGCTGGCTTTAATCCATTGCTTAGACCAACTTTTTGATAATTAGTGATGATGTAAGTGGTAATGACAAACAGAACTCCTTCTACATTGTCAGAGAATAAGCCAATCACATTCTGGTTATAGTACATAAATAGCTGCCTCTGCTTCTCTTTGTTCCCCCTGGGAACAAAGGATTCCACTGAGTGAGTAGGGGTGACAAATTGTGCAAATTTGTGTACTGAATCACAGTGGCTGGAAGGGACTCATTTGTTTATTTGATACATTGAAACATCAAAATAATTTGTGATGCTCTAAATTTAGTTTCAAGTTGCTCAAAATAAAAATAAGCTCAGTCCATTTTCCTTCTGCACATTTGATTAACAATATTTTTATACAACTGAAGCCATTTTTCATATAATCCCCCCACTCCAGTGCATGCGGCATTAATATATGGCATTATATTTATATTTAACATGCATAAACTGTACCCACAGGTAAAAGGAGCCATTATTTCAATCACTTCCTCCTAGCTCATAACATTTGACAATTCAGGGACATTTTTGTGGACTCAAATCTAATTTTATCTGTGCATTTTCAATACTAATCCTAGTGGCCCAGATCATCATCCTTGATTTTTACCAGAGGGATGTCCCTATGCCAGTGTTGTCCCCTTGACAGAGTGGAGTTCTCTCAATAGGGGTGAGGGACCATTCTGGGAAAACTATATAGATTAAGGGAAAGAGGGACCAGGCTGGGTCCTGGTGGGGAGGCAAAATGATCCCCTCTGGCCTTGTGAAAATTTACCAGAAAGAAGTAATACACTTCCAAGCTGTATTTACCTTGTCCATGGAGGTGCCCATCTTCATGGGATCCCTGGGAGCCACTATGTGAGGTTCCTCTAGAGTTCATAGCTAGATCTGGGCACTGGGCCTCTGCATGGATGCTCCCACCCGCTACTTTCAGGGGATCAGCAAAATTTGGAGGCTGTTTTTCCTCAATGGGGGGAGAAGGGAAGTAGGTGTGTGTGCAAAACCATCCCCCACCATCTCCAAAGGGGCAATGGGAATAATCTCCAGGAGGGAATCTTGGCAAGAATTTTCTTTGAGGAAGGCTTTGATGAAGAAGGGGACAGTCTGGCTCAGTGTTATCAGCATGAGTACAGCAAGCCTTTACAGACAGCTGCTAACCATAGAGGGGAACTGAAAAGATTTCTTCTCAAGCTATTTGTTCTTGTACCTGGGTTTACTTTGCATTCATGGAATTGCATGCATGCTGAAGAGACAGCTGCTTTGTTTACCACCATGAACACAACTGACCCAGACAATCTGTATTCGTGTTTTGTGGTTATTTTAATACCCAAATTGTGTAAGGATTCAATATACATGGGGCCAGGTTCTCAACTGGTGTACATTGATATAGCTCCATTCAAGTCTGAGGAGCTATGCTTGATTTACACCAGCTGAGGATTCTGACCCGAAATCAGGAGAGTCGCATAAAAACATGATTATGTCAGCAGCGTTTCAAAAGGCCACAGATTCTGTAATGTATTGCATCACATTCAGAGGAACATTTTAAATTGCCCAGGATGGTCTAGTGTCTTGCACTGCATCGATCTCATTGTCTAAATTCACTTTGGATTAGAAGACAAATACATAACACAACATGACTGATGCAAGTGAACATGATGCATTACAACCTTTTACATTAGCCTAGGGAAATGTGATCAGACACGGTGAGAGAAACGTCAGTTTTAAGAAAAAAAATACTCACTCCCTCCACCTCCAGAAACTCTCTGGGAAAACCCATGAGATTTTTGTATGGAGCACATCAAACACTTCCCCAAAAGCCTTCCACATTGTCTATGTGGAAATGACAACAATAGTTAGAGTGTGTATAGTACTTACTATTTTTATCTAACTGTGCCAATTTTCAGACCACTCTTGTCTTGCTAGGTAATGATTCACTTGATTTTAGGTTTTGTACAGTCATAGGGTCAGATCCTGATATCTTTTCTAAAACCACCAGTAGTCCCATTAAAATCAATGGGACTAGCGGCAGAGCAAGGTTCTACTCAACGTAAGTGAGGGTCACAATATTTGGACCATTAGCAATGGAAAGATGATTAACTCATGCAATCAGTCCATTTTCCTTAAACTGTAGAATTGTTCTATACGTACAATATATTAGTGTGTGTGCAGTGTTTTGAGTGGGGGAGAAAAGGAGAGAGCAAGCTATATGCCAAGTATCTGAGAGGACTGATATGTTACCAGTATAGGTGTCACTGTACTAGTTAGAACTAAGGGGATAATTTGTCACTAATAATTCAACAAATGTTGCTTCTTTTTCTGTTCTCGGAATGTCCATAAACATATAACAATTCTTTCAAACTTATTTGTTATTCAATTCATTTGTCATGATTTTCACTCGCCAGAATTTGTTAACTTCACTCAGCAAGTCAATGGGGCTACTTGCAGTGAGAGGTATCACTCAGCACGGGTTAAGGGTGGCAAATTCTGGCTTGTGGTGTGTAATATTAAAATGTATTCATGTACTGAGTCAGGAGGTGTTGATCTGATTCAGTTAACCAATAACAGGCAAGAACCACCATGACTTGATAACTATTTTGAATGGGCTCAGTCCAGCTGCCATTTCTTTGACAGCAAGAGACTTTACCAAATAGCTTACCATGTAAAGACAGACAAAGGGCGGGAGGGGGAAGCAGTGGCATGGAGAGGTAACGTGTCTTGCCCAGGGTCACCAACTAGTAGGCTGGTGGTCAAACCACTAGACCACTCTGCCTTAAAACATACTTTTTATCTTTTCCTATGGGAGTAAGACTGTTTAGTAAGTTTAGGACTGCACTACTGATGTCTAATTTAGGGCCCAATACTTTGAAGGAATCTGCATGCCTGGACCTATACTCCCATGCTAAGTTCCATTGAAGTCAGCTGCTTTAAGCTGAGATCCAAAGTCCTTTGAAGTCAGTGGAAAGACTCTTACTGACTTTAATGGGCTTTGGATCTCTGCTTCAACTGTAGACATCTTAGGGAATGATCACATCTTTTCCCATGTTTTATAAAGTTCTAAGCACACAGTTAGTAATTTATAAACATCAAATAATACTACTGCTGCTACTACTACTACTAATGGGCCCTCTGTTTCTTTCTCTCCTACTTTCTGATCTCCCTATTATTCATAAAAGGCCTCAATAATTTATTGCTACAGAAATAAGTATGGATGATACTGTGGTTGGCAATTGTTCAACAAAAAGGGCTTGATCCAACAAACAATACTCTAACCTCCATGAACTCACACACCATGGAGGGACTCGGTGTTCTTCCCAGACATCATTTAAGTGAAAGGTTGGCAAGAAGGAAAAACCTTCATGATGAAAACATTACTTAGAAGTACATTGCCAAGTTGCTTAGTTGGCCATTATCTTTGAAAACTCATGGCGATTGGGGGAGGTCCCGGGTGAGTGGGAAAAGGCTAATGTAGTGCCCATCTTTAAAAAAAGGAAGGAGGAGGATCCGGGGAACTACAGGCCAGTCAGCCTCACTTCAGTCCCTGGAAAAATCATGGAGCAGGTCCTCAAGGAATCCATTTTGAAGCACTTAGAGGAGAGGAAAGTGATCAGGAACAGTCAGCATGGATTCACCAAGGGCAAGACGTGCCTGAACAACCTGATTGCCTTCTATGATGAGATAACTGGCTCTGTGGATGAGGGGAAAGCAGTGGATGTGTTAATCCTTGACTTTAGCAAACTTTTTGATACGGTTTCCCACAGTATTCTTGACAGCAAGTTAAAGAAGTATGGGCTGGATGAATGGACTATAAGGTGGACAGAAAGCTGGCTAGATCATTGGGCTCAAAGGGCAGTGATCAACGGCTCCATGTCTAGTTGGCAGCCGGTATCAAGTGGAGTGCCCCAAGGGTCGGTCCTGGGGCCAGTTTTGTTCAATATCTTCATTAATGATCTGGAGGATGGCGTGGACTGCACCCTTAGCAAGTTTGCAGATGACACTAAACTGGGACGAGTGGTAGATACTCTGAGGGGTAGAGATAGGATACAGAGGGACCTAGACAAATTAGAGGATTGGGCCAAAAGAAATCTGATGAGGTTCAACAAGAACAAGTGCAGAGTCCTGCACTTAGGACGGAAGAATCCCATGCACTGCTACAGACTAGGGACTGAGTGGCTAGGCAACAGTTCTGCAGAAAAGGACCTAGGGGTTACAGTGGACGAGAAGCTGGATATGAGTCAACAGTGTGCCCTTGTTGCCAAGAAGGCTAACGGCATTTTGGGCTGTGTAAGTAGGAACACTGCCAGCAGATCGAGGGACGTGATCATTCCCCTCTATTCGGCATTGGTGAGGCCTCATCTGGAATACTGTGTCCAGTTTTGGGCCCCTCACTCATAGACTCATAGATATTAAGGTCAGAAGGGACCATTATGATCATCTAGTCTGACCTCCTGCACAACGCAGGCCACAGAATCTCATCCACCCACTCCTGCAATAAATCTCTCACCCATGTCTGAGCTATTGAAGTCCTCAAATCATGGTTTAAAGACTTCAAGGTGCAGAGAATCCTCCAGCAAGTGACCCATGCCCCATGCTGCAGAGAAGGCAAAACCCCCCCAGAGCTTCTTCCAATCTGCCCTGGAGCAAAATTCCTTCCCGACCCCAAATATGGTGATTAGCTGAACCCTGAGCATATGGGCAAGATTCACTATCCAGATACCCAGGAAAGAATTCTCTGTAGTAACTCAGATCCCACCCCATCTAACATCCCATCACAGGCCATTGGGCCTATTTACCATGAATAGTTAAAGATCAATTAATTGCCAAAATCATGTTATCCCATCATACCATCTCCTCCATAAACTTCTCGAGTTCTTACTATAAGAAGGATGTGGAAAAATTGGAAAGAGTCCAGCGGAGGGCAACAAAAATGATTAGGGGGCTGCAGCACATGCCTTATGAAGAGAGGCTGAGGGACCTGGGATTATTTAATCTGCAGAAGAGAAGAATGGGGGGGGGGATTTGATAGCTGCTTTCAACTACCTGAAAGGGGGTTCCAAAGAGAATGGATCTAGACTGTTCTCAGTGGTACCAGATGACAGAACAAGGAGTAATGGTCTCAAGTTGCAGTGGGGGAAGTTTTGATTGGATATTAGGGAAAAAAATTCACTAGGAGGGTGGTGAAGCACTGGAATGGGTTACCTAAGGAGGTGGTGGAATCTCCTTCCTTAGAGGTTTTTAAGGTCAGGCTCAACAAAGCCCTGGCTGGAATGATTTAGTTGGGGATTGGTCCGGCTTTGAGCAGGAGTTTCGACTAGATGATCTCCTGAGGTCCCTTCCAACCCTGATATTCTATGATTCTAAAAAGGAAAGCACAGACAAGGACTCTCCCCTACCATCTAGCTTCAGTAGTAAAGTTCTTGTGACAGGCATGCTCTTCACTCCAGCCTGCAGAAGAAACTACTATCCTGTTAATTCAAAAGTAGAGAGACTGACCAAACAATAGACTAAATGTTTATAAACCTGAAAAATACTTGGAACTGAGACATTCCATCTCTAACCCATGAACACCTTGGTGAGCTGTGGATGGACGATTCTTGCCTCACTCACTAACATATTTAAGGGAGCCTATCCCAGATTATGGAATCTTATGAAGACTGCTTCTCACCACCTGAAATGCCACTTGTTTTTCAGAGGCTGGGATTAGGGTTGAGCCCAATTAGTTACCTTCTTCCTCTGTATGACTCACCCTCGGAATGGTGCTCTAAATCAAGGTGAGAGCTCAGCAATTTGGGCCACAGCAACACTTTGAACATTATTCTGTGAATAACCAATGTTCAGACATTCAGGGAAGTATGTGTCCCTGTATTAGTATACTGGGTGACTCTGAACATGCTTTGTTAATCCACCAAAATTATTCACACGACCCTAATTGGCATGGATGGTGGACGTAGTGCTCCAATAGACAACAAGGGTTTATTCTGCCTTGAGTGGCCTATAAAACAAGAAGGAATTAAGGGAGTGTGAAAGGGAAAGAGAGTTTTTTACAAATGTTATCTAATATCACGGTTAAGAAGAAAAATAGCCTAGAAACCATAAAAGACGAATGAACTAATTAAAACATTATAAATTGCTTTCAAGCACAGAATAGTGACAAACATTTCTCCTTAAATTGGATAAGTGTCTTAGTAAGATAGATTACTTTTTATTTTCTATAAAGTACGGCTTTTAGAATTTATTAAAGAACACGCAGACCTGAAATACTAGTTACCATATTTTTCATATATTTTCAAATGAACTATAAATGTTTGTTATTGCTCAGTGCTTGAACTCACATAAGTTTAGATATAAACAGTGATCAACAAATTTTAACTCACTGGGGACTATAAAATGTTGGAAATGCTCCCAGATCCACCACAGAAAAGAATCAGGTTTAGATAGACTGAGCTAGTATTTTCAGCACTTGATTTTCCAGCCATAATCAATCAGTCCTACATTGTGTTAGACTTGTTTAGAATCGTTAACTGATATTTCAGTTGGCTGTTTCAGGAGTCATTTATGAAAGCGTATGTAATTAATAATAGGAAAAAAGGGTGGGAAATGCACCTGAACTTTATTTAAAAAACGATAAAGATGAAAACATTTACCTTCTCTGTCCTTCCATGCAAATCCCTCAATTGTTTTCTAAATGAATTCAGAAGGAATTCTGAAATGGTGGAGGAAGTGATGAAGTCAAATCTTCCCTCTCTACATGCCCTTTTTCGATCGCACTGTGCCTCCTGTTTAGCAACTAGAAAAGGGGGACTTGTGGCACCTTCGAGACTAACCAATTTATTTGAGCATAAGCTTTAGTGAGCTATAGCTGTAGCTCACGAAAGCTTATGCTCCAATAAACTGGTTAGTCTCTAAGGTGCCACAAGTCCTCCTTTTCTTTTTGTGGATACAGACTAACACGGCTGCTACTCTGAAACCTGTTTAGCAACTAGTAAGCTACTTTTCTCTCTCTGGTTGCCTGGTGTAACTTGACCGACTTAAACCAGCAGAAGATTTTGTCCATAAAATTCAAACTTATATTCTCTATACTTCAGTTTCATTTCGAGTTTCAAAATTCTGTTCTTTCCTGTTTAAGTTCTTTTCTATTATGGTGTGTGTGTTAATTTAATGAAATTGATTTTCTTCCCTTTTTGAGCAAATCACATGCTAATAAGAGTCAAACCATTAACTGCACATGAAACTGAAATCTTTAATACAGTCACTCACAGCTCTGAGCTCCTGTACATCTAAATTTGAGGATCTGAGCACTTCCAACTTCAGTTTTCAGTTAGTGGAAGGCATTTAGCACTCACAGAATGAGGCCCTCGGGACATCATTTGGACTTTCATTCGTGTATCTTAGACTAATGCATTTAAGTTTTGCTCAGCTGCAAAATGTTCATAATTTGTTCATTCTTCTGTTTGGGATAGAAAAGTGTTTTCTCTACAAGCACTTTAGCTCAGAGCTCTAGCTTACTCTAGATTCCAGTGTGGCTATAACAGAATATTATGTGATCCAAAGGCTAGAAATCACTAGTGCCATATGAATAATTTTAATGAATAATTTCTTAAATAAATTTAACTACTTTTTCTGCTTACAAATTGTCCATAAAACAAACCACAATCTTCTCATATTCATGTTATTTGAAATTATTCACAGAATAATTTCTGCACGTTTCTTTGTCTGTAGCTAACAGAAAAGTAGAGAGCTCTGTGTCTTCAATATTCAAGACCTGACCTATTAATTCACAAATCACATGGTATATTTCTGTTCTCTGACCAGACAAATGAAACACTCAGAATCAGTTTTCCACTGAAGTTCTTTCATTTTCAATTCAGAAGTTCACTTTCCTCTTCTGTAATATTCACTTCTAATTTGCTGTCTTGGTGAACATTGCTTCCACTAAAATGAACACTCCAGGTACCGTACCTACTTGAATATTTAAATATATCAAAGCAAATTTTTATTGACTGTTTCTCTTGTACATCATCAATATCATCTAAATGAAATTTATTTCATATAATGCAAATGTTGTCTGTGCTCCAACTTGGTTTTTGAAAGCAGCGGTCACTGCTGAATCTTTTGGCTGTTGTGGGCTTGCTTAGACTAACATGAATATCTAAGCCAAGGTGTAATACAATTTTACTTATATAAAATAAATAAGAACATAATATAAATGGGGAAAATGAATAATATTCTCCTGCACTATTCTTCTCTGTAACACAAAATGGTAAGTCAACTCTACTTTCAAGACTACTGATTTAACACATCTAGGATTTGTACATTACTGTTACTTGGGTTTAACATATGTCCCAAAGGGAAACAGAAACAAGCGTACTAGTCCACTTCACCACTCCGTTCCAAAAAGGATTATATTTAAAGCGTTCCAGCAAGACTTCCTTGTCTAGCTAAAGGAATTCATGCATGTGGAGGCCATCCAAGAGAGTTCACTATATTTACTTTGTGAAACACTGACAGTTATATTTAGTAAAAAAGTCACCTAATTTGAACCTTTCATTATGCTGTTACTTAAGGAGTTTTGCACTTGATCTACTAAGTGTCATTGGCTGCTTAGTAAACCAGAAAGAAAAATTGGCAAATTCCATATCAAGGCCAGTTTTTGGCTGAATAGAATGCAAATACATTAAAAACTATAATACAGAGTTTTAGACAAATGGTAAGTCTTAAAACCATACAGGATATACTAGTATCAGTTTGGGACAACAGTACATTCAAAATTACATGCAATTACCACAACTAAAATATTTATAAATGTAGTTAACTTTACTGCAGTAGTCCCTACAGGAAATAAGAGGAAATTGTAAAGAATATTGTGGTAACCACCGAAAGATATACATGCTCACTCATCATGCAGACTCATCCCTGGTATAACTCCATTGGAGTTAGTAAGGTTACTCAAGGGAGTTGTGTGACTTAATAAATAAGTCAGAAGCATCCAGTTGGATCGGTGGTGGTGGTGGGAGGGGGGGGATTTGAAGCTCAGAAATGTGTGATTTGAGATTCAGATTCACAACAGGGAATGTTTTAATTCCACCCATGACCCAAACTGCAGCACTGAGTTGCAAACCTATTCACAACTGAGACTAAGATTTGGAGAGTTCTAGTTGTGGCTTTTTATCTGCCAGTAGAAATTAATGCAGCTGAGGAAAATGAACTATATTGCAACATAAGCTGATAAAAAGCCTCCACTCACACTCCATTACTTAACTTTTGTAGTAGACAGATATACAAATTAATGTAATGTACTTGATGTCCAGTTACTGTGTAACTGACTGTGGTATAAACACCTTAGATTTCACTGGCTAGATAAAATCACATCCATAAAAAAAATATCTGGAGCCCTGATCCGTCCCAAGATATTTACAATCTGACAATATTTATATATCTCTGTCTCAGCCCATGAAGACAAAGTGTAGAAAAACCTAGCTGTAATCTAGCCCTGTCCGCTAGTACCAAAGTCACAAGAATTCAGTTCTTAAATGAATAAAGGAAAATCCTAACATAAGTATGTCAACAGCTCATGGGGGTGGGGGGAAGATGAGGAGTGTGTGTGTGTATGCTTGTGCACACACATTTGTTAAGATTTGTAGGAGTGCCAAAGAAACGGTTTGTGTGTGTCCATTCACAAAATCAATCTAAGTTCTCTCGAAATATTAAAACGCTCAATTTACCACCCAAAGCCAAGTAAATCATTGTCCCACAATGGTAAAACAAGTTTCTTATTCTTGAAGCCTAACTGGAAACCAAACATGAGATTAGGAAGTTAGTTGTCAACATTTCAATTTTATCTCTTCCTGAATATAGCAAGGGGAAGATGGAAACAAGAAAATCAAAATGAAATATACAAGCAGTCAACACTATGGCCAAACTAGTTCACCACTCAGATTTTGTGACCCTCCTTATACCAGACTGACTGCATAGTCCAGATCATCCTCTCTTTCTCTGTTTTATATAGAAAAGTCTCTGAATAATGCTGACAGCCTGCACTTTCAGTAAACAGCACATTTCACTCCTGGATCTCAAAATTCTTTACAAACAGTTAATTAGTCCTCACAACATCCCTTGGAGAATGGGAAGTCTTATGGTCTCCATTTCACAGAAGACTGCAATTTAGTACAAAGTTATGATTAGGTATAAAGCCAAGTGCATAAGTCCTCTGCTCTATCTAGACCGCAAGCTTTTACATCTTTCCTTAGAAGAGTCATGATCCACTTCTCAGCAAGGTTCTGTCTCTTTCTTCCTTCTCTCCAGTGAAACCTATCAAGCTACAGATTAAGCCATCATCCACCATTGTCAGTACAACCCGAATGAAGGTATATGGAATGTAACAGGGTTACATAGTCTAACTTGCTTTCTCACACACACAGATTCTCTCTCCTTTAAAATGCTGATGGTTAACATATTGGCCAAAATGTTCAATACTGGCTGCCTAAAGTTAGTCTCCTAAAGGCACATTTCTGATTTTCAAAAAGTGAGCCCCGCCACATTTGGCTAAAATCACTGGGCCTGATCCAGAGTCCACTGAAGTCAATGAAAATTTTCCCCTTGATTTCAGTGGGTACTGGATCAGGCCCAAACGGAGCTTCAAGTGAAAAATCAAGCCAGCTTTATTCAGGTGCTTCAAAATGGGCTTGGGGGCCTAATGTTAAAGGACTCAGGTTTGAAAATGTAGGTCATTCTTTATATTCAACCAGCTCTACTTTGGTAGCAATCTGAGAATCTCACTCTGCGTTCTCCAGTGAGAAGAAAGATGCCTTTTGCTTTGTTGCTGTAGTGATCCCTCCCAAGGAAATTCAGCACTGATGATGCTGTGTGTCCTCCTCCCCGATTAAAGGAAGGGTTGGTGAAAGAAGATTATTACAGAACAAAAATGAAGGTGAGTTATCCTCAACTATTGTAGCTGAGAGGGATGATGAGAAGAGGGAGACAACCCCACAAATCATAAATAAATATAAATCTTATTAGAATCTGAGTGTATTCAAAATGTTTCCATATGCTCAGCATTTGGAAATACACAAACAGCCTGATACAAAACCCACTGACACGAATGGACAGATTGTAATCAGCGAGGTTTGGATCAGGCCTCAAATGAAAACTAAAGACAAACACATCTGATAGAACAATAACCACTTCAAACACCTCAGAGAGTCTTTGAGGAACTATATGGTAAGTTTTCTTGAATGTTTGATTTCCCCTCTCTTCTGGAAATAGGTAACTGGAAGGAGCAAAACTCCATATTTACAAGCATATACGGACCTATCTGTTTAGTCTCCCAGGAAAGGAAGCGTAAATAGTTAAAACTGCATACTTGCATGCATAATTAAATTATTTTTCTATTGATCATTTTTATTGCTCCATTTCACCTTATTATTTATTGGATGCTGTGACAAACTTCCACTGCTCTATTACATTATTTGGTAAACAATGTAGCAAATTGGAAAACTAAAGCAATAAAATTAAGGTGATTTAGCAACAAAGCAATTCCCAGGATTTTAATTAAATTATGGAAAGTTATTTTCTGAAGACACTAAAGTTTTAGTGCAGCAAAGACATTCCTCCAGTGCGATGGAAAGCAGCAGATGTGTAAAAAATTTTAGTCATTTTTGATTCAGTAGCAAAAAAAGACAGGAAAGTAATGAGAGCCTTTTCTCCTTCTCACCAAAATGAATACAGATCATTTAGCTATTGTCAGGCAGTTCCAGGAAGAAAACGATATCTAGCATTCCACATTACTCCTTTGTCACCAACAGTTTTTTAAAGCTTTTGTTTAGCAGACAAGCAAGACCCTTGCAAAAAAGAAAATCACATATAATGTACATAACCTAGAAATACTAACCTATAAATAACAAATGTTTATTAATTTTCAATTAATGTACAGGCAATATGTTATTTCAAATTCACAGTCCTTCTGTTAAAAATACTAATCAGACTCAGGTCTCTGTATTTTTTTATATTCCATTTTTCAAAGGATGTCTTGACTTTCCAAAGCTTACTTAGAATTAAGAATTATACCATTCAGAACCATCACATTTCTTTCTAGGCTCTTGTACTTTGTACTATGAATTCTCACTATATCCCTCTTCGTATATACTTGTCTTGCCCATTACTACGTCAACAGACATTGGGTTCCCTTCCAGGATCAGACTCTAAACCTGCTGTCTAGATGACTTTGGGTCATTCTTTGGACCCAAATCTTCTTTCCCCAAACTCCTAATGAACTCCATGGGAATTTTTGAGGGTTCAGGGAATGCAGGACTGAGCATTTTTTGTATATTTCTGATAGTACTGATTATTTCATTGTGCTGATAATCTATACATCAGTTTAGCATCTTTATGGAAAATCTTGAGATTTGGATTTCTAGAGAAGTAGTATTAATAGTTGTTGGAAAAGCTGAGTGAGAAAGAAAGGACATTGGAGAGAAGGCTTAGACTTCATTATTTAAGTATAAAGAAGTCAAAGCCCAGAAAGGGGGTACATTTCAAATATACATAGTATATGTATGGTCTGTTTAGAGCGGGGCAAAAATCCCACCTACTTACAGCAATCAGTAAGGTCCTTAGAACAGTGTAGCTGTTATTCCTCACTAAAAAGGTATGTCTAATATTCATTTGGAATATACTCAATTCACTTAAGATCTCTATAGATATAAACTGAATACTAATATCAAAACTTTAATTTAAAAATATTTTAACAAATATCAGGGTATCTCCACTCTAAGTGCCCTCTGATATTACTGAGAAATGCGTACAAAGCAGGAGAAAATTTCCTATTTGGAAATAAGAAAAGGAGTACTTGTGGCACCTTAGAGACTAACCAATTTATTTGAGCATAAGCTCTCGTGAGCTACAGCTCACTTCATCGGATGCATACTGTGGAAAATACAGAAGATGTTCTTATACATACAAACCATGAAAAAATGGGTCTTTACCACTACAAAAGGTTTTCTCTCTCCCCACCCCACTCTCCTGCTGGTAATAGCTTATCTAAAGTGATCACTCTCCTTACAATGTGTATGATAATCAAGGTGGGCCATTTTCAGCACAAATCCAGGTTCCCCCCACCCTTTTTTCCACACACACAAACCCACTCTCCTGTTGGTAATAGCTTATCTAAAGTGATCACTCTCCTTACAATGTGTATGATAATCAAGGTGGGCCATTTCCAGCACAAATCCAGATGTCAAGAATTATAACATTCATAAACCAGTCGGAGAACACTTCAATCTCTCTGGTCACGCGATTACAGACATGAAAGTTGCGATATTACCTCAGAAAAACTTCAAAACCAGACTCCAGCGAGAAACTGTTGAATTGGAATTCATTTGCAATTTGGATACAATTAACTTAGGCTTGAATAGAGACTGGGAGTGGCTAAGTCATTATGCAAGGTAACCTATTTCCCCTTGTTCCCCCACCCCCCGGTTCCTCAGACATTCTTGTTAAACCCTGGATTTGTGCTGGAAATGGCCCACCTTGATTATCATACACATTGTAAGGAGAGTGATCACTTTAGATAAGCTATTACCAACAGGAGAGTGGGTTTGTGAGGGGGGGGAGGAGAAAACCTGGATTTGTGCTGGAAATGGCCCAACTTGATTATCATACACTTGTAAGGAGAGGTTTCAGAGTAACAGCCGTGTTAGTCTGTATTCACAAAAAGAAAAGGAGTACTTGTGGCACCTTAGAGACTAACCAATTTATTTGAGCATGCTCAGGGGTCGCATAACTAGTGTAAGGAGAGTGATCACTTTAGATAAGCTATTACCAGCAGGAGAGTGGGGTGCGGGGAGAGAAAACCTTTTGTAGTGGTAAAGACCCATTTTTTCATGGTTTGTATGTATAAGAACATCTTCTGTATTTTCCACAGTATGCTTCCGATGAAGTGAGCTGTAGCTCACAAACGCTTACGCTCAAATAAATTTGTTAGTCTCTAAGGTGCCACAAGTACTCGTTTTCTTTTTGCCAATACAGACTAACACAGCTGTTACTCTGAAACCTATTTGGAAATGTTTATTTTCTCAAATGATTTTTCCTTTCTCCTCCAGCCCTCCCATACTTACATATTTGTTTTCATTTCAACCAGGGGATTAAAATCCACAGTTACTCTGAGCCTAATTTAACTTAATTCTAGATAATAGGAGCCTGAGATTTTTTTTCTCATTAGTATTTCCCTTTAGCCTTCTAAAATAGGAAAACCAGCCTCTCTGAAACACGATATTTAAAACTTTTCTGAGAACTGTAACAAGAGTCCTTGATTAAATAGAAGCAATGAAGAATTATTCTTGCTAATTCAATGGGATTGTGAGACTTTTCTTCTTGTATTGCACACATGGAGAAATAGAAATAGAAGATATTATTTTACAAGAGATTCCTTTTATTTTAAAATAGAAGAATTACTACTCATATTTACAGTAAATGGTCAGTGAGACAAACATGTTTTTGCAATAGGGCATACATTGGATTTTTTTTTGTTAGCTCCTTTAAAAACCACTCCTCTGAGTTTTTAAAATAGCAATTGTTGAAGAAAATGCCCCCCCACACCTTTTTTTTTATTAGCAACATTCTTCAAAGATGTTAACTTATATTTTTGATGAGTCTACCTGAAAGACAGGGGACAGAAATAAGGCAACATTGAGAGTGAATATAGCGCTTACAGTAACAGAAGTGACAAAGTGACAGTGATGACTGAGATGACAAATGACTACATGCATATTAATAAGCACCAGATGACATTCAATCACTGTCCCATCTTCTTAGCCACTGTGAAGGACAATACAATCTTCCAGTGCAGCACCTAACAGAGGAGGTGTGACAGTTGCCTAACAGCTTCCACGACTGAGAAAGTCAGTAGAGACGTGACAAGGTTACGTACACCACAGAAAAATGCCTCTCTCTTTTTACCAGGAGAACAGACTAAGATATACAGTAACACTCAGGAAAATTGTATACAATATTTTTAATTGGCCTAGTTAAGTGGATTTTCTTTTTAGAATCCTTCAGGGATAAATTCTCCTTCTACACACAAAGCCTGACTGCAGAGGCCATATGCTTTGGAGCTTACATGGACGTTGAAGGCATAGGATCCTCCCTATGGAGCCAGGGCATAGAGTAATCTCCATGCTGCAGAAGCCTTCCATCTATCCCTTGAATAATGGTTTTGGGGATCTGATCTGTGCAGTTCACAGGCCTAATGGCCAAACCACCCTCTTCACACCTGCTGCAAACCCCATACCTTCACTGCCATGTCGACAGCTGCTGCTGAATGGTGGTCTGTCCCAATACACAATCTTCTCTACAGCTTGCCACCTGCCCCATGTGCATTCAAAACAGAACTACAGCAATGTTTTGTGAGCTTTGCAAGCCCATAAAAGAGAGAGGAAGAGGAAGGTGAGCATTTGCACTATAATTATGGGCAAACTATATAGATAGTTATAGATCTGGTAGGCATGTGCTGTTTGCTCCCTCCCCCTTAAAAACCACAATATTTTATCTCCTTTGATGAAAGCAGTAACTGGAAATTCAATATATACAATCTTCCAATAATGTTTAGAATGTGACAACCTGCCACAAAAGTCAGTAAGTCAAACACTAAAGATGTATCTACACTGGAGCTGGACAATGTAATCTCATCTCAAATAGACTTACGCATACGATCTCTGATCAACCTAGTGTGCTAAAAACAGCAGGGTGCTCACAGTGTGAGTGGTGGAAGTAGCTAACCACCATGCATACAATCCCAACCTAGACCTTAGGTATGTACTTGGAGTGGCTAGCCCCTCCCACTCACAACTACGCTGATGTTTTTACTGCACTAGTCCTATGGGAGCTAGCACATGTATGTCTCATCTAGCTGGAACATGCACCTTCCAGCTCTAGTGCTGACATCCCTAAGGCTGTTGGTCCAGCCTGAGCATCCCTTTCTGTACATATTCTCAGTATAGGCTGAGTCACAAAGAGGGCCACAATCCCAACTCTGAATTTTCTGTCTTTTGTTGGTGTATATCATAACTTTAAAATGATTGAGAATTCCCTTTTCTATCAAATAGATACACCAGTCACATAATCTTTGCACGCGTCACTGAAGACAAGCATTTAGAGTTACATGTCTTAGAGAAAGGCATGAATCCCATTCAGCTCCCTCTTTAGTAATTAGTTTCAAAACCTAGGAGAGGTATGCTCTAAATAAAAATAGAGACGAGAGGGTAAAAATTACATGTGACAGCTTGTGAACTTCAGGAGGCGAATGCTATGTTTTGCATGGTGAGAAGGGGGCGTGCATGCAGCTCACGTTAGTAAGACAAGAAGAGCCATGTACACAACTGGCCAGATAATAACTGTTATCAACCAACAGACTCAGGTTTGTAAAACAGAGAAAATCAAAAGGAAAAGGAAATAATGACAAAGTGCAGTGTTCAGTGTGTTATATCTGAAGTGTTTTATTGTGGTTGTTGGAGGACATTGATAACCTGGACAAATTATGATTTTGGAATTCTGAGGTGCACACACTCTGAAATATTAAACCAGCATATATTTCTGATACATGGAGCAATATGTTTTATCATGTTCTCTTGTACAATTGCTCACAGCACATCAATAGGAAATCTAGTCACTACTAGATAAATGCAAGAGGGGAAAGCAATAAATCTGGATAAAGTTACAACTCCTTTAAGAGCCTACTAATATCAGGCATCACAAGTATGGCTTTCAGCCAGATAGGGATTTTCTCTCCTTTTTTTACAGGCCTAAACTGACAGCAGGATTCAAGGAACAGGCTGAACTCTTGCCAACTAATGTGTTTACCTCACAACTTCAATGAGGTGCAGGAAAAATATTTTGTATGTAAGACATCTAGATGGATTTCTAAGTAGCTGATAAAGAGAGCTCTTCAAAAATGCATTATTGAACTTCCATAGTTGAAGCCCACTATGCTCTCTACATTGACAGCTTTGTAAGCATGTAAACAGGAGGAACCTAAATAGCAACTGTGAGTCAAACACAGGGTTTTGCAACGTAGGAAGTGAATGCTCATGTCTTTCCTTCAGTGCAGTGAGAGAACAGAGAGAACAGGCTTGAGTGTACAAACCTCGATCTTGGCCTGAGTGGCTGACACGCTTAAATCAAGATGGGCGATTGCAAGCTGGGGTGTGTAACTTCTGTAGGCTGCAACTCCATAATAAGATGAAGATTCTAAAATTCTATTTAAATTCTTGTACTGCATCCATCACTGTACTATGAGTGCCTAAGGCTCTTTGCAAATTGTGGGTTGGGCATCATATGGGCACTCCCAAGGTAATATACAATAATATAATATAACATACACTCCTTGTGTAGACAAGAACTAGGCAAATAAATAAGACATTTAGATAGTACCTACGGGTAAACGGATGAGGCCCTTTCCAGAAAGGATTTATGCAGAAGGTCCTATCTAAATGACACTGCTGTGCAATCCCTTTTGGCAAACTACATTATCCCCTTAGTTGTCTCCAGGCGTCTTGTAAAACAATGAAAATGTATGTGCATGTGAAATATTGATAAATCAAGTCCTACTGTAAAAGTGACTGAGTAAACGTTTCATTTTGGTTTAGTATGATGTCTTTTACATATTAAACATCCGTTGATTGTTGAAAGCACTTAAGAGTTTAATAATCATATTAAAAGAAAATATACTTATCAGAAAACTATTGTAAAAATGAATTTCACACTGTAACAGTGCTTGCAAGCATATGGGGTTTTTTTCCTAGCAGTATTTGAATTCATTTCCGTAGGACACTGTTCCGGGCACTGAGGACATTTTCTGTTTAACAGCCAAGGACATGATTTATTTATTTTAATCTGAGTATTCTACTGATAATGCTTTCCAGTTCTTGAGAGGCTATCAATACAGAATGTAATTTTTTTTTATTCATAGCTTTACGGCTAATCTGGTATTAACTTCTGATTTTACTATCAGAGTTACAAACTCCCCCAGCTGAATTGCCCTCCCTTTTGTAGCCCAATATTTAACAAGGGAGAAAAGACTCTTTCCATTGGATTTCACTTGGATTCGAATAAAAACTCTTCTCCCAAGCCAGAATCCTAGATGCAATGGAATATGTGGGATGGATTGCTGGGTTCAGCTTTCTTGCCTGCTGTGGACTCATCAATAAAATAAATGGACTACTTCCAAGGGAACAAAATACCCAGATGCTCAGGTGAATTTCTAAGCCTTAGAAAAGACAGACACTGAAACGGAGGAGGAGTGGCAAGGCATATGGAAGATTGATTTTTTTTTCTTAGTTCTAGCACCACGGTACTGACTTGCAGAGTTGAAAGAGAAGACAGCTAACAATCTTATTTGCCATCTCCCAATAGAATAATGGGTAACTCTTGCTACCCTACTAACGTAAATTGAAGTCAAATGTACAAATTACATGAGCAAGATATGAAGAATTAAGACCTATATTTAAGCAGAGAATTTAGGGCTCAGTGTGACTTGGCCACAAGCCCTGAGTAAAGGGAAGCATGTTGCTGAACTGCCTGGATAAACAGTCCAGAAATCAGATTCTGTTTCAGAAAGTCAGAGTCTATTTCATGGTTCACTCCTCTGCCCCGGAGATGTACATAATCTGCACAATAGCTGATGCAGATTAGTTCCTCTGGCTCACTAGCTCAGATGCTCTAGCCAATGAGTTGTGGGCTGAACCAAGACTTTGGCCACTCTCTGCACTTACCTACCCACTCCCTGCTCATCTTCCCAGGAGAGGATATAGAAGCTCTGCAGGGGCTACTCTCCACCCATGAGGAGGGTAGCCACTGTAAGGGAGTAAAGAGGCACCTTGCACCCTGCCCTTTCCTCTCCCGTGTGGGGTGTTAGGCCACAATATAGCCCTTAGATATTATTCATTCAATTTTTGCCCTAGCTTTTGTTTAGTCCAGTAAACTGTGTTTCTGAAAAAAAAATGTTCTTTCAAAACAATATCAGCTTCAAATGCTGCCCAAGATGCTGTGGTGTTGTGAAGACCTCTCCTAGCTTTTTCAGTCTCCCTTCTTTTTTGGTATAACTGGATTGTAGATGGTTATTTCTTAGAGGTCGCTAAAAAGTAAAAACACAGAACAAATCTTTATTCATGACTACAAGTGCTGCAACATACACAAACCTTCCACTGAAAGCCACACATGGAGAGGCTCTGGGACTGAGCATTCAGTAGGGCTGGCTGGAGAACAAATATTCCATTTCACATTTCTCTGTGTTCCACAACAAAACAAAAAACTAAACCTTTTGTATTTTTTCCCCATGAAAACAGAATCAGATACTCATCCCAGAATGACCAATAGCCTCGTGGTTAGGGCATCCACTGGGATGGTGGAGACCTAGGTAGAAGTTCTTGAACTGACTCATTCAGAGAGGAACTTGAACTTGGATCTCCCAGATATCAAGTGAGTGTCCTAACTACTGGTCTTGCATGCTCTCGCTCCCCCTTGTTTTGACCTGGAACTATTTCTGATACATTTTCATTGTTGTGAAAACTTTTGTTTTAGATTAATCAACATTTTCCAATGAAAAAAATGTTTACTGAAAATTTCTGACACGCTTTAGCATGCAACACGATGGCTTCGGGGCAGGATAAAGTGGGAGGAGGTTGGGATTAGGCAGAAACAAAATGAGTATTAAACCAAATCATATACAAACCCCTGGAAGGAATGCAACAACAACTCTGAGTCCATTTCAGTTTGAAATATAATAAATAAAATAAAGTGGATTTAAAGCTTTTTTATGTTTTCATATCCTGTTTAGGTTCAGAAGGTGTGCAATTTATGCTCATTTTGAGGTTTGGCATGTACACGATTACTGACCTGCACATACCCTGATAGTTATAGAAGTTTTTTTTTTACTATTCATCATTAAAGTGCATATCCCTCTAGTATATACATATTTTCCTCCACTCAGAGGAACCAAAGCCTGGTTTTAAACACACAGGGTTTTCACAATAAGTGATCATTTATAAATGCAAATTATGAAATCAATTTACATTTCAGATGCTTTTACTTTTTAATCAGATATAATAGAAAATATTCCATAGTATTAATTTCCCTCTAACAATTTAGGTACTTTATGCAATTAGATTACATTGATTTAATCATTAAAGTCATTTAAAGATCTAGCCTTTGGAAAAAAAGAATGTATTGAAATATAATAGGAATTTAACTGGAAAATGAAGTAAATGTTGAGAGAAAGGAGTTTGGGCATGTTCAGTCTAGAGAAAAGAAAATTTGGGGAAGACAGGATAATCGTCTACATATACGTAAAGGATTGGCAGACAGAGAGGACAGGGAGCAATTATTCTCATTAAGTCAATGAGAACAGAACATAGGATGGTTAAATATTCGGAAATTTTTATATGCAAAGCCAAGACAGTGGAATAAGCTTCTGAAGAAAGTATCCAATTATATTAATACTAATCTGAAATACCGAAGGGTGGTTAAGGATGGATAAGAAATATCTAAGGATGGTTTCTGGGATAACAAAAATTCATACCTGTTCTGACAAAGGGTGACAGAATAGCTGACCCATTCAGTGGAAGTTGCGAAGTCAAGTAATTCTATGGTAAATAAGTATACCACATATCTAATTGCTATAAAATAGCAACATTGAAAGCTTGATGTTTTCAAGAGTTAACAAGCATTTTGACACTTAACAACCTAAACAACAGAAAGTAATATGGAAAACTTCTGACATTGTATTCATTTATGTTAAAGATTCATGTGTTGGAGAGACTTTACCTCGGACAGTGGTCGCCATTAAAAACTCAGCATTTACCAACTGTTCCCACATTGTGGTAACTCAGAAACTGCACTGTTTCTTTGTATCTCAGATGTCATGGAAATAGTTTTATTATTATTTACCCTTTATATTTCAATAGTGCCTAGAATCCCTCCAAAAGTCAGGACTAGTCACTTTATAAAGCTACACTCTAAATGGCAAGGCAACATGAATGTGATAAACAAGTGCAGTGCATGGGAGGAAGTGATGGAAGGAAGAGGATAGGTAAGAAAATTAACAGAATATTTTTGTACAGATTAGGTGTGTGTGTAATTCTTAGACAACCAGGAGCAGTAATGAGTGGCATGGTAACTACTGGTAAATTTTGGTCTGTTGATGGGTAAGGTATATAGTATTTTGTAAATCTCAACAGGCATGGAGATCAAGTACAAACAATTACCCAAGGGTATAAACATTTCTTTAAGCTATCCAAACCTAATGATTTTTGAAAAAAGGGGATTGAAGTCTCTGATAGTCCAGATGGAAATGCTACTTATCAAATTATTCCTCTTTCCCGTGAAAGACATCAAACCATCTCCCAGGTGATTTTCAAATACCACTTTAAAATTACTGCTAATTGTACTTTTCATCTTATTCTATTGTGCTTGGGATCTCAGTACATGTGCTCATGCAACCGTCTGTATGATCCTGTTAATTCTTCACCAGACCTACAGAAGACTTTATCCTTCTTGTCTGAAATCCTTTGGTTTAATTCACTTCTTTTTAGACACTCTGTCTTTGGCAATAGATGCTAACCTGACGCCAGTTCAACATCTCTTTTCCCTGACTGCAAAGAGACAGGGACCTTTTAATTTTTTCAAAAATTTTACATTGAACAATAATGTTTACCTTATTTTTATTCTGAATTCTTAACACACTATACACGACAGCATGTGGGAGAAATGAAGTTCCTCTCCCATGGATGGGAATCTAACAAGCAATGCCATTTTTTTTTTTGCCTTGTGTTGTTGTCCACAGATTGCAGAATTTAACAATCCTGCTACATGCAGTTGGAAAAGGGGTGGAAAGACTTTTTTCTCAAGACTACTAAACTCATCTTCTGGCATAAGTAGAGCACCAAGGTCTTTTATTGATGCTAATGAGAATGTATTGAGAAATGTTGTAAACCCTTTTTTTCTACTTTGTGGCTGCAGTCAATCACAGATGCAATCGTGAGCACATCTAGGTGTAACAACCTAACTGTAGCTTCACATTGGGTATTTATATGTACAAATGCCATCACTTGCACCTGTAATTGGTTGTGGACGCAAAATTGGCACATTCATAGCCAGAGTTTAAACCATGAACAAATTTAGTCCACTGAGGACTAGCTCTGAGAATTTAGTTACTAACCCTTGAAGACTTGATTCTCTCTGTTACACTAAGGAACTTTTACACCTCTTGGGCAGACTAAAGTGGCCGTACAGTGGATGGAAATGGCCCCCTGAGAATAACCCCTTTGCAGGCCGCCATACCCCTCCCGCCCCAGCCAGGGTAGGGCTGGTGTGAAGGCTCTACATTGGCCCTGCTTTCAGCCTCCAGTGTTGGGGGTGCTAGAAATGGATCAAGGATGTGGCTGGGAGTGTATCCAGAGGGCACTGCTCTACAGCTATTTTCTGCTTCTTGAGCTCACAAGGATCCTTGAGAAGCAGAACTGAAATTTGAGATGCTTCAAGACAGCTCCAATTTATACTGGGAGCAGGGTAGGACTTGCATGGCTCCAGAATTCGAGGGATGCAAAGGTGGTTTTCAACCTCCTACACCCTCTGCTGCTACTCTAAGGGCACTAATTGAAAATCAGGCTCCGAGTCAATTCAATTAATGTATTTCAGAGGACAAACAGCATGCACAAGGTCACTGGTTCATGTTGCCATATGCGTATCAGTTCAGATCATCCAGAAATTACTCTTGAAGCTCAGAGATCTCTTTGCTGCATTGCACTCAGAGTTTCATAGTATCGACACATGCCACAAAACATACAACAAAAACACTGAAGAAAACTACACCTAAAGGTTATTCTATTCTGTTCTCTCTCTTTTTCTTCATAGAACAGATATTGATTAAGTAAGCACATTTCACCCAAAGGGGTGACTATTATGTTTCCTTCTCCAAAGTTAAAAATCCATATCTCAGGTGCCACAAGTATAAGTTATGAAGGTCTTTTTCATGACTCTTCCCATATCAGCTTGCTCTATATCCTTTTTACTCCAGTAACTTAATTCATTCTTTATCCATTTATTTTTTGAAGTTGACAATCTATTTTCTGCTAAGCAGTGACCTATGCTTATTAACTTTACTACATCCAAAGTGTGAATCTGAAGATTCCTTGAGTTTGAGCCTACCACTGGAGGTTTCTGGACAAACAGATAAGCTGGCGAAAAGAAAAAACATTCCTATACTTTGTTTCTTACTCCTCTGATCAGCTTTATGACCCACAACTTGCACCGTTAATATTATTTTTTTGCCACAGAATGATCCAATCCATGTGCTGATTCCTTCAAAGCTTAAGGGTGATCAAACTGACTTTTGAGTCCATAGAGGAAACTTGATTTCACTAAATCACTTGAAATCAGAAGAGGCTTTGGAAAGGATATACAAAATCATGGTTCACTGCAATAGGCAAGAGATTACTGTTTCCTGTTTTGTTTTTGTTAGACACATTTTATCTACAAACAGTTTCTTATATTGCCTCCACTAAGAGAATGAGCCAACACAGATCCACCTGTGAGTAATTACCTAGGTGGCTGGGTGGCAGTTAATTACTTAAGGAATATCTAGACCTAATAAAGGGGTTATGGGGGGCTCAGTCAGGAGGCCCCGGAACACAGAGAGCAAGCTCCTGAGGAGAGAGACTTCTCAGGGGAACTGGTTAGAAAGCTTACCAGAAATGGAGAACTAGGAAAGGTGCTCCTGGAGAGAGCAGGTTCTGAAAGGGCTATGAGGGGCCAAGTCCTAGGGAGCCCCAGTCCCAGCAAAATGATGTTATCAGGCAAGAACTCCAGGTCACTGGAGAACTACAAGCTGCTCCAGGGAAGAGCTGCAGCAGTGTGACCTCTTAGGGGTCCTGAGTCTAGAGAAGGAACTCCTACCTAGGTGATGGTAGGATGCATGACTCCAGAGGAGGATCAAGGGTTAAGAGGGCCTTAGTGGTGAAGAGCCTGGACGAAGGAAAAGGAGGGACTCAGGTAAGGGCAGAATGACTCAGATTAGCTTGTCTTGCCTCCTGCTTCCTGTGCTGTATCTCCATTGAATACCAAGTCCACTTCAGTGTGTCTGATCTGATATTCAAAGCCTTCCATGAGAGATTGCCTCTCTCAATACATCTTCATTCCACTGGAACAGTAGGGAATGCCCATGAGACCTTACTCAGGAGCTGATAACATCATTTCGCTGGGACTGGTGTTCCCTAGGATTTGGCCTAGATATTCCTAGGTAATTACTCACAGGTGGATCTGGGTTGGCTCATTTTTATTAGCAGAGTCTGTCACAGGTAGGCTGGGTGCCTGACCTCCTTCAAAGGCCAGCTACCCTGTCAATATTGTTTTTAAAATACACACTTCCAAATTGTCCTCTTATAACCTTTCCTTTGTATGAATAATCTTATTTCTACCTCCATTTAAGGTGAGACTTTAATGAAAAGGCCTTTCCCCTTCATTTACAAAAGGATGTTTACAGAACAAAAATAAAAATAAATAGATGCAAAGAAGGGAAACACCTGCCATATTAATAAATCAGCAAGTGCCACTGTGTAAAAATGGGGTAACACCTACTGGTTATAGCAAGGAACTACAAGTAGGTCTATTGGGTACTGTTCATACCTCTTCTACTGACTTGCTGTTTGACCTTGTGCAAGTGACTCAACCTTTTGGTTTCTTGGTTTCCCCATCTGAAAATTATAGAGAATAGCTCAGAAGTGTGTTGCTTTAAATTACTACATTGTGCTCACTTGAAAATAAGAACACTCATTATCTAGAACATGCTATTTCCCAAAATTCTCCTTTGTTGCCTTTTGCCATTTACTTATTGAGAAAATAATGCAAAGTTGCCTTTGTCTGTGTACAGACAAGCATTTGCTGCTGCTTTAACTTCATCAGCCCAAGCAGTGGAATCACATATACCAAATGCCTCCATCACTGATGATGGCTATTTCAAAGACGGATTAAGAAATATTTACTAAATACATCCCCAGAATTATTTCACCATTTCAATAAGCTTTAGTTCTTGAGAACACTCTTCCTCTAATGATTAAAAAAACTGCTCCCTCTCCCTCATGGAAATCATTATAGGTTATATGTATTAACTCATAGCTTGTTGGACACAGCTGAAAGAAAAATCACATGAGGCTGAACAAACTACCACTTTATGAAACGTTATGGCTTATTCTTGATGAGCTGAATGCACAGTAGTCGTATGGGAATCCTCAATACACTGTTTTGGGATTAATGCTACTTCTCTGGAATTTTAAAAATTAATTTCCATCTGTCTGTTGTCTCTTACAGTTAACATGTGTCTTGGTCTCCCTCATCTGTTTCTGATTCACATCTGACTCTTCTAGCAGTTGTTATACAATTACATGTGGTTCATCCTGTCTGGTAGTTTTGTTTGTGTGTAAGTATGGCCTGTTTAAAAAACACAACTCCTTCTAAATCAGAGCCTCATTTTCAGAAGTGCTGAGCACCTACAACTCTGAGGGGAAGCTGCAGGTTTTGCAGGGCCAGATGTGAGCCACTTACTCACACTGACAAGTAGTTATCTGCACAAATACACCCATTGACTTCAACAGAATAATACATTATGGCCCTAATTCAGAACGGCACTTAAACACGTGCTTAATTCCATATCTATTCAGGACAGCACTTAAGCGTGTACTTACATCCCACTGACTTCACTGAGACTGAATCTCATGCTTAAATGCTATACTGAATGGGAATGCTTAATTGAGCTGAGGTCTATATTAGTATTACTGTCATTACTACTATGTGAGTAAGGGTTCCATAATTGTCCCTAAGAGCTTTGCATCAGAAGAGGGAGGTTGTTCATTTTGCTGCTGTTTGTATTAGAATGGGGCATAGAGTTATTTTATCAAATAATGTTTTAATATGCTTGCTAAATACATTTTACTTGAAATTGCTTTTATTTTTACCATATTTATTATGGCTGTCAATTAATCGCAGTTAACTCATGTGATTAACTCAAAAAAATTAATCGTGCTTTAAAAAATTAATTGCGATTAATCACAGTTTTAATCACACTGTTAATAAAATACCAACTGAAATTTATTTAATATTTTGGCTGTTTTTCTACATTTTCATATATGTATGAAGTTGGGGATATGTCGTTGGGGATTGGTCCTGCTTTGAGCAGGGGCCTGGACTAGATGACCTCCTGAGGTCCCTTCCAACCCTGATATTCTACGATTCTATTGTATTCTGTTTTGTAATTGAAATCAAAGTGTATATTATTTTTTATTCCAAATATTTGCACTGTAAAAATGAAAAACAAAAGAAATAGTATTTTTCAATTCACCTCATACAACTACCATAGTGCAATCTCTTTTTCATGAAAGTGCAACTTACAAATGTAGATTTTTTTGTTACATAACTGCACTTAAAAACAAAACAATATAAAACGTCAGAGCCTACAAGTCTACTCAGTCCTACTTCTTGTTCAGCCAATAGCTAAGACAAACAAGTTTGTTTACATTTACAGGAGATAACGCTGCCCTCTTCATATTTATAATGTCACCAGAAAGTGAGAAGTGGTATTTGCATGGCACTTTGGTAGCCGGCATTGTAAGGTATTTACGTGCCACATATGCTAAACATTTGTACACCCCTTCATGCTTCGGCCACCATTCCAAAGGACTTGCTTCCATGCTGATGACACTCGTTAAAAAAATAATGCGTTAATTAAATTTGTGACTGAACTTCTTGGCAGAGAATTGCATGTCCCCTGTTCTATTGTACCCGCATTCTGCCATATATTTCACGTTATAGCAGTCTCAGATGATGACCCAGCACATGTTGTTCATTTTAAGAACACTTTCACTGCAGATGTGACAAAACGTAAAGAAGGTACCAATGTGAGATTTCTAAAGAAAGCTACAGCACTTGACCCAAGGTTTAAGAATATGAAGTGCCTTCCAAAATCTGAGAGGGACAAGGTGTGGAGCATGTTTTCAGAAGTCTTAAAAAAGCAACTCCAATGCAGAAACTACAGAACCCGAACCACCAAAAAAGAAAATCAACCTTTTGCGGGTGGCATCTGACTCATATAATGTAAACGAACATGCGTTGGTCCACACTGCTTTGGATTGTTATCGAGCAGAACCCATCATTAGCATGGACACACGTCCCCTGGAATGGTGGTTGAAGCATGAAGGGACATGTGAATCTTTAGCGCATCTTGCATGTAAATATCTTGTGATGCCGGCTACAATTGTGCCATGAGAACACCTGTTCTCACTTTCAGGTAACACTGTAAATAAGAAGCAGGCAGCATTATTTCCTACAAATGTAAACAAACTTGTTTTTCTGAGTGATTGGCTGAACAAGGACTGAGTGGACTTGCAGGCTCTAAAATTTTACATTGTTTTGAATGAAAAAAATGTGTACATAATTCTACATTTGTAAGTTCAACTTTCAAGATAAAGAGATTGTATTAGGTGAACTGAAAAATACTATTTCTTCTGTTTTTTTAACAGTGCAAATACTTATCATCAAAAATAAATATAAAGTGAGCACTGTGAATTTTGTATTCTGTGTTGTAATTGAAATCAATTTTTTTGAAAATGTAGAAAACATCCAAAAATATTTAAATAGATGTTATTCTCTTATTGTTTAACAGTGCGATTAATTGCATGATTCTTTTTTTTTAATCGCCTGACAGCCCTAATATTTATACTTTTAGAAAGTACTTTTACAAACCAGCATACAAGATCTCTGCATGTTTGTCATGAGGTTGATAAAGTCTTAAACAATTTAATAAAGCATATAAAACACATACAAAGAATAAACGTAAACTAGAGTACAAACTCTAATTGGAGGCATTTGTAAAATCTTGTGTGTTTACATAAACTTAAATATTAATTAAACTGCCTTTTTTCAAACTCAGTGTTCATTTTGGTAACATGTATCTTCAAAGTGTACAATTTTACAACAAAACTGTACAATGATTCTCCAGAATAGTTCTTTTATTACATTTCCTGGCTAGCTCCTCAATTTCACTTTAGTACTATGATTCTGTTGTATCATCTCCTGAAGCAATATTTGTTGGGAAACTGTGAAATTGGTCATTAATGTAATGAATAATGTATACATCAAAGTTAGAAAGCCAAGTACAGGCCTGAAAAGCGTTAACTCCATTAGCAAAGATTTTTAAGTCCAGCAGCGGATGGGTGTCAACTAAAATACGAGAGTAACCACTTAAACTGGTGTCTCAATTTTAGTGTAAAAATAAGTTTCCTTTACCACTTTTGCTATCATTACTGAAAAAGGAAAGGTTAAAAACAATGTTCAAAACATATCAGATTGACTAATTAACAGCAGATGTGTGTTGGAGGTAGGCTATATTATGAAACAGGGTCACTTCAAAGTGGTTTGTTCCAAGATTTATCACCCAGAGGGAGAAAATGTCATAGCTTCCCCAGTCTGGAATTACGCAATGAAACTTTAATCAGACACAACCATATACCAATTTGTTTCCCCCCAGCATGAATATTTCAACCACCAACCTTATTACTTCAGGCAAGATAGCACATATATATTATTTGTGGGAGAATACACCACAATTTATGTCAAAATGTGCGTAAAGGAAACTGCAGAAACACTGTTAGTCTAAAAACAGTATAAACAGGGGGGAAAGTTGACATAATTTAATGTTACTTTTCATTTTAATTTGTAATAATCTGGATCTGTCACCCTACCAGATACACAGCAATGCTCATATTTTTTCTTATTTGATCCGCTCCAACTCTACCACTCTATAGTAGATCCTCTTATTGTACAATGGTCCACTATGTTGGCAATGCTCATGTAACTCACTGGCAAATATTCCGCTTTATAGGTCATCTGCCGTGCCTGGTCCACAAAGGATATGAGCCTATTACAGCCCCACCTACAGATCATGGTCTCTTTAGCTCAAGGTGTTACTGTTCACGCGTTTAGCTCTAGAGACACCCATTTCGATCCCTGATGTGTCGGCAAAGATGATGGCCAACTCATTTGGTCTATGTGGTAAAATAATGAGATAACTATAGTATAATGTAACATATACTGCAAACATATTTCTCTTTCTAACCTCTGAAATATAATTCTAAGTCCAAAGAAGACTGTGCTATGCAAACAATCATGAGTCTTATTTGAAATTATAACGTGACCTTCTTCTTTGACTCCCAGAAGAATAAAATGAAAACAAAAATATACAACCATCTACAACTCATGTTTTCTCAGAACCAATTGTTATTAATAAAAATAATACCTAGCTTATATATAACCATTTTCATTAAGAGATCTTAAGTGCTGTACAAGAGAAATCAGTATCATTGTCCCCATTTTATAGATGGGGAAGCTGAGGAACAGTGCAAGTGAAGTAACTACTCCAAAGTCACCCAGTAGGCCAGTAACAGAACCAAGGTCTCCAGAGTCCCAATCTAGTGGTCTATCCATTGGGTGATACTGCCTCCTTCATGAAATGCATACTTAAAGATTTCAGATCCCTTCTGAAACTAAAACTCATAGGTTTCTACCAAAATGAGTTCTACCATCTCAAACTCATACATTTCAGTTGATATTTTCAAAAGCCATCCATGGGATCTGTATGCCCAATTTTAATGGGCTCAAACACCCAAGTTCCCTAGACAGCTTTGAACATCAAAGCCTACTAATATTCAGGTACTTGCTGGCACTGGAATAGTATGACTAATGAATAACAAAAGATAAGGAATTTCAAATACAGTCATGGGGTTTTACTTTGTTTTTTTTGTTTTGTTTTTAACATAATATAAAATATGATCTCTGGTAAGCATATTAGCATGTGTGTTGATTCTTTAATTGTTCTAATATGTTTTCTCTGTAATGCTTTCACCCTAAGAATAAACAAGCTTGCTTAGAAAGGGCTGTGCAGTAAGTCCTAACTGAGGGCAACTATGCTGTTTATAGCCTCTGAGAAGGCAAAGCAGGCCTTCTTAGGCAATCTGACTTGCTGGGGAACTCACAGTGCAGGCAGGGAAAACCTCAGTCAGGAGGGAGAATGACCAGAGAGTCCCCACCCAAGAGAGGTTATGGTTGGGGAGTGGAAACCTAGAAGTGGGTGCCCTTGGTTGTCCACAAGGTGGAAATACAGATACAATTGCTCTGAACTGTGACAGAAGTCATCAAGAAATATGAGCAGTTTTCCACCCCAAGCTATTTTACTTGTCACATACTTATCTAGAAATACATTGTTTTTCAGTATCCTGCCTCTAAATAGTCACTCCAGCAATCCTAGCATGTTAGTCTCCTAGGGAAGGGACAAGGGCATCAAGTCTGTGCCATGAGATCACAATAAATGAGATTCCTAAAATAATCCAACCAGAACTTCTGGAGCTACTTCAAGAAATTTTATAAATAGTAATAATAATAATAACAACAACAACCATAACAACTATACAAATAGGCACATTTTTATTTAGTTGTATATAAAGTCATAAAGGATTAACAGTGTTTGGATAATATGGAACAGTTTTTAGCTCAGCTCTTCATATAGTAAAAAGGCAACAACAAATGGTATTAGATGTTATCATTAGCAAATAGTTCTTGAAAGCAGAAAATATTTTACAGTGAAATTTGGACTTGGTGAATCTCTCCTTATATTTGTTTTCCTGTGAGAAAGGTGTGAATTGGCTGTTCCAGTCAGTGTGTGTGTTGATGTTGATGTAATCGGGCGAGAGTGCAGAGGGAAGCCTAGAGGGATTGCTTGGTGTTAGTGGAGAAATGAAGAGTTCCACTAGCAACATATGGCACAGCAGAGGACTGCAGAAGTTAAAGCTGCTCAGGGTCAGCCTTAGCATATGCTCACGATTTATTTCACTGTGAAGGTTTTGGAAGAAGAGAATATGCTTTTTGGTTTGCTCACTTCCATCTCTATTTGCACAGTGACTGCACCTGCTTTTGCTTTCACTCTACTCATGTAACACACGCACCTCCTCTTTTCTTTCTTAGGGCCGTGGGAAGAGCGCAGCTGAATTCAGAGGTGATGTATAGGATTGTGTAACTCAGACCCTGTAGACCTTCTTACACCCACATATTCTGGGAGTTTATATTGGAGCAATTTACACTAAGGTAAAGTTAAGGTACTTTAACTGCTTCTGGCACCTTAGTGTAAACTACTCCAATGTAGACTCCCCAAAATATATGAGTGTTAGAAGTCTACAGAGTCTAAGTCTTCCTTTGACTCAGTATGTGAAAGTAGGTGATATATAAATGTGAATCAAGTTGCATTATTGGTAGAGTAGATGTGAGTCTAAATTAAGCAGATTTCATGTCATAGTGTTTCACAGAGTTTAAGGCCAGAAGGGACCATTAGATCATCTAGTCTGACCTGTATATCACCGGTCATTAAATTTCACCCTGATACCCCAATATTGAGCCCAGCGATTTTCATTAGAGTAAAACACTTCAGTCCTCAGGAGACTAACCCGTTGTGTGCCGTAGACAGCAAACGAGAGACCGAAGAGCGCCAGTGCCCATGGCCCCTACAATGGCAGGGAAGTGATCAGGTGAGATATGTCCAGATGATCTCAGCAGGTGATCCACACTCCATACTACAGAGGAAGGGGGTGGTGGGGAACCCAAGATCCCAGTCTGTTTGACCAGGGGGAAAATTCCTTCCTGATTCCAGATCTGGGGATCAGTTTGATTCTTAACATGTGAGCAAAACACACCAGCAAGGCATGTAGAAAAAGGTACTGGCCCACCCAACCTAGTGTGGCCAATCTCTGTTGTTTCAGAAAAAGGTGAAAAAAACAGAATGCATCTGGCCAATTGTGCAGCAGGGGAAAAACTGAGCCTATGCTACTTCCTAGGCTTCAACTCGACCAGCTACACATACTAAAGAATGTATTGGTTAACATACTTATAAAATACTTTTTATCCTGGTCATGAAGTGTCCAAGGAGTGTAAGATGACATAACCTACACATTGTTTGGGGACAAGGTAGACGGTATAAACTACTTCAGTTTAGGGTATGTCTGCACTTTGTGTGTTGCTCCATCTTGTCCCGCTCTTTTCTGCAGAGCTAAAGCTATAAAGGCCCAAATGTTGGATAAACACCGAAAATAAAGGACTCCAACAAAAAGGAACAAACTATTAAATAAAATAATAATAAGTATGGGCTTAAATCAATTCACTAGCACAGTAGGGTTTCATTTAAGTATCTTGTACATGGGATAGTGCAGAACTCCATGCACCTGCTACTTTTGCCATCAAGGTCTATAATAACTGACATTTTGTATGATTTTAGCTTCTACAATTGAGTGCTTCTGAAGCTGTAGGCTGAATGCTCAGCTCATGTATTTCAGCCTAGCTCTATTGAAGTTAATGTAATTTTATGATTTACATCAGCTGATGTAATAATTTCTAACATTAAAAGGTCCAAGATAAATTTTAACCTAAAATAGGAGACAGTTAATAACTCTACTAGGGATCTTTCAGAAACACTACTCAAGGCCTGCCAGAGGACAGGGCCATGACCCAACATTGCAGCCCAGCCCCACACACACCTGTTTGATGGAGCTCATTAGCTCTCTGCCAGTGGAAACATTCCTGTCTTTACCTGTATCCTGGACTTAAAAAAACAGCATCCCCTACCTGAAGGGAGGGAGAAGACTGTACTTAAACAAAGTGCTTTCTATCCAAATTAATCAATAGAGGCTGCTATAGATTGGGACATCCAAATGGGAAAGCTGCTTCTGCAGCACCCTTGGGCTTCCTTCTGGTCTGAGATATGGAAGACCTGGAAACCAGCTCCCTGTGTTTTACAGCACATCATGCTAATACTGTCCCCAGCTTTCTAATTTTATCCAGGGAAAATATTCAGATATAACTGAATGCAATAGTGTCACACAGTCACCTGTGTCAGGTAAAGGGTATGGAAAGATACATTGTATTGTACGTAAGCTATGACATGTCAGGTGAGGTGGTGGCCTTGGGGGGAATATGGGGTAGGTGGGAGGGGGCAGTGGGGTGAGAAGAGGGGGTATGGGGAATTTGGGATGTGCAGGCCTGTGGCGGCCAGAGAAAGAGGTGACTTTCCCCAGCTCCAGAGCTGCAGATGCCAGGGAAAGACCCCCTTCCTTCCCAGCCCAGGAGAGAAGGAACATCCATCGCATTAGAAAGGTAAGACTAGTGATATTAAAATATATGAGTTGTGTGCTTTTATTTGTAGAACAAAATATGTTTATTATTAAGTTTGGGTTTTTTTAATATAGCACTTTTATCCAAAGTACTTTACAATAGTTAGCTAACTATACAAACAACATTTGGAAAGATCATTAAGTGATCCGCCAAGACCCTCAGCAATTTTCAAGTGGTCCATGAAAAAAAAAGTTTGAGAACCACTGGTCTAGACATACTTGGGGGGAAAAAATCTGTGCTGACACTTTTCAAGCCACTTGTGTGGCAGTTCTGTGCCATTCACGAAGTTCGTGTTTATTATTTTCCCAGAGTATATTACTTCATATTAGCTGATATGGTATGTTGAATCCCCACATGCCTACCTAATTAAAAGTAGGTCACAATTCTTTTGCTCATCTGCTGTAAGTGTGGTATTTATTACTCCCTCAAATTTTGTATTATCAGCAAATTTTGTGGGTTCACATTTGGCTCCCACTGTTTAGGCCATTCAAGTAAATTAAAAACAGGGCCAAATAATAATCCCTGTGACACTTCACTTAATTCTCCCTCAGTTAAACCTACTGAGTTGGTCTATTATCAAGTACTTTGTGTCTACTATTTTAAAATCTCTAGTTCTTTATCCATTTTCATACCCTGCACTCTGGCTTTCAAAAGCACATAATATGAGTGGAAACCTGCCATGTGGAACACAGCTTTTTGTAAATCCTAACGGTGTGCATGCAGCATTGCTATTATCAATTTATGGCCAAATTCTGCGCTCCTTACTTACACAAGTAGTTCCACTGAAGCCAGCGTAACTTCTAGTGTGAAGCCCACAGGATTTGGCCTTTGGTTCGCAGTAACGAAACAATGTAGACAAAAAAAGGATTGCTTGGCAAACTGTCTCCTTTTACAAGAGACCTGCAGCAAATGTTTGAACACCAGCAGGCAAGTACCTCTAGCCTGATCTACAGATTATGAATAAAATTCCCAGTTATCACTTTGAGGGGTGGCAGGTTCTCATCCCAAGATCAGGCCCAGTATTATTAAAATTATTATATAGTTGGGAACCCCGATGTGCACAGGTGCAACACTTACACTACAGGAACTCTTTTGTATTTACAAATAAATAATGTATTAATAAATTGACCAAAGTCACACACACTAGTCTAACTCAGTAAGGTAGACAGAGATAATCCAGAAAGCATATCTGAACATCCATACTCACACCATCCCTTGCAGAACAACCTGAAATGTTAGCCAGTATGCCAACATTTTTATGGCTGACTTAGAGCAACGCTTCCTCAGCTCTCGTCCCCTAATGCCCCTACTCTACTTGCGCTACATTGAGGACATCTTCATCATCTGAAAAAGAAGCCCTTGAGGAATTCCACCATGATTTCAACAATTTCCATCCCACCATCAACCTCAGCCTGGACCAGTCCACACAAGAGATCCACTTCCTGGACGCTACGGTGCTAATAAGCGATGGTCACATAAACACCACCCTAAACCGGAAACCTACTGACCGCTATTCCTACCTACATGCCTCCAGCTTTCACCCAGACCACAGCACACGATCCATTGTCTACAGCCAAGCTCTACAATACAACCGCATTTGCTCCAACCCCTCAGACAGAGACAAACACCTACAAGATCTCTATCAAGCATTCTTACAACTACAATACCAACCTGCTGAAGTGAAGAAAGAGACTGACAGAGCCAGAAGAGTACCCAGAAGTCACCTACTATAGGACAGGCCCAACAAAGAAAATAACAGAATGCCACTAGCCATCACCTTCAGCCCCCAACTAAAACCTCTCCAACGAATCATCAAGGATCTACAACCTATCCTGAAGGATGACCCATCACTCTCACAGATCTTGGGAGACAGGCCAGTCCTTGCCTACAGACGGCCCCCCAACCTGAAGCAAATACTCACCAGCAACCACACACCACACAACAGAAACACTAACTCAGGAACCTATCCTTGCAACAAAGCCTGTTGCCAACTGTGTCCACAGATCTATTCAGGGGACACCATCATAGGGCCTAATCACATCAGCCACACTATCGGAGGCTCATTCACCTGCACATCTACCAATGTGATATATGCCATCATGTGCCAGCAATGCCCCTTTGCCACGTACATTGGCCAAACTGGACAGTCTCTACGTAAAAGAATAAATGGACACAAATCAGACGTCAAGAATTATAACATTCAAAAACCAGTTGGAGAACACTTCAGTCTCTGGTCACTCGATTACAGACCTAAAAGTTGCAATTCTTCAACAAAAAAACTTCAAAAAAGACTCCAGTGAGAGACTGCTGAATTGGAATTAATTTGCAAACTGGATACAATTAACTTAGGCTTGAATAGAGACTGGGAGTGGACGTTCAAGACAGTGGAGGTCAAACAGATCCTTCTTAGTCTTCATGTTTAAGGTTGGGACAGGATCAGGGTCTTCACAGTGGTAGGATTCCACCTCTGGAATTCCTTTCCTGAGCAGAGTTTTTCTGATGCTGTTTTCAAAACAGCCTCCTTTCTGTTCAGGTCAACTTACTCAGCATGTTTCCTCCAACAAGGTTTGGGGAGGACCAGTGGGAATAGTTGGTGGTTAATAAATTTATTAATATTTGCACTTGCGTGATTTTGAATATTGGTACTTAATATATTATTTTAATAAAATAACTACAAAAATTATTTTACATTCTGACTTTGGCTAAGTGTTGTCACCTCTTGAACAGCACTTTTAAGCAGAGGTTTGTAATAATTAGTTGAGATACATTTCTGAACCTGTAATAATTCAGTACCAGTAAGCACAGATGTTTAGAGGCGCATTGGTAGGTTGGAGAATTTGGCTAAATGAAGCACTAAACACCATATGGTATTATTTTAAACGGCATCACTTCAGTAAGCACCACCCTGGTGGGACTGTCTAAATTACTTATTTTGAATACTCTTTCAACTTTCAAACTAGTTGTTAACTATCTATACTTCCACTGACTTGTGAGTCAGAAACTCAGCGCACTAAGAGATTGTATTTTCTTTCTAGATAGGTGTTCTTTCTACTCTAAGATTATTTTAGGGGAGATTAGAAGATATTTACCTGGTTCCTCTTATTTTCATAATTTCTACCAGCCTCTTTGCTTTAAAAACATAGCTGCACCATTACAGAAATACCTGAACAATTCCAAGACTTAACTACCATTTCAAGACCTGTTCTTACACCTGCTTCTGCTCCTAATAATCGTTACATGGTACAGTTGTTTCTATAAAGTATAATTTATTTTTCTCTGTGAAGCCAGCTCCAGCTTCTCCACACACAAAACCACCCTCAGGGCATAAGTGATTGACAAATAGGTTCAGGTGGCATGAACGGACAAAGTATCTTTTGTACCAGTGAAATTTTCTATGTGGGCACTGAGGCTTGGATCGCAGGAGGAAGCAAACACCATGTTGTTGTAAATCTCAGACACACCAGACACTCACAGTTGTACAAATTTCTCGTAACAGAATACATGTCAAAGACAAAGCGTTCAAATAATCAGGCAGCTCCAATTCACTGCAGATTTTACCAAGCAAAAGACGAAGAGTCAGCTACACTATAATCAGCACATTTCTCTCTAGAACCTGCCAATAAAAACGATGCCAGACATCCGAGTCCTACCATGGAGTAGCCATGCTCTGTGCGTATCCATGGTTATCAACTCTGCTAGTGCTCCAGATGGGAAAGGAGTAGGAGGAGTAATTGAATGCTTTTCTGAAGTGTAATCATATTCATAACTATTTACATGAAAATACTGTAATACCTATTGTAAACACAAACCAGGCTTGAAGAGGAATGAAAGTGGCTAAGGTTTAAGCTCATGTTTAGAAACGGTAAAAATAAAACTAAAGAAATACAAATGGGAAATTTGCAGATGGGACTATAAGAATCTGAGAGTGCTTTGCCATATTCAGCAAAATAAGTGAATACATTTTGTTCTAGCACTACTTAATAGTAGAAAATGAAATCAGGGGCAACAAAATACCAGTGTGCACATAAAGGCCTGGAAAAGAGGAGGGTTGGTAAGGTGGCTGGGTGAGAGATTGGGCACAAAGAATTTTTCCCCACGCTCTTGTACTCCAGAGGACTCCCTCACACAGTCAGAATCCTTGTGATCCCTCAGTACAGGAACTGAAAGAATCTGCCTTTGTCATCTAAAAAGGGTATGGAGAAGCATGGCCCAGCCTGTCTGTCTATCAGCCAATGAAGCATGGCCATCGTGTGGGAGGGCAAGGAGCAGAGACACAGAAATATGTAATGAATCCAGGTACTAAAGAAAAGACACAATTACTATGTAAATATCTCAACATGGGAAGCTTGTAGTAGAACCCTAGCCCTACACTCCCAAAGAGAGGCTTATTTGTACCAATGTTTATAAGGTGCTTGGCGATATCTATCTATATACACATATGAGAGAGTGAGAACTAGGTGAAACTCATAATTTTCAGTTCAGGGGGAATTTTGACATTTTGAAATATGGTTTTGTTCTGATATGGAACAAAATCATATTTTTAAAGATATCTTCCAACCTGAAAATACCATAAAATTCTGTTTTGACACATGGTGTTTTTGAAACAAAATATGCTCCCTGGATCCTGGCAGCTACTGATGGAAATATATAAGGTTCTTGTCAGTTTCACTGCCCCACCACTGAACATTGCGGCAGCCTGGGGAGCCAGCTGTCCTGGTAGTTGAAAGTCCTGGGATCCCTGATTCCAAGGAAGTCCGCATGGCAGGGCTGTCCTCGAGTCCGGGACAGCCCTGACAGGTGAGCTGACAGGAAACCAGTGAGGTTTTTCTTGGAACCCTGCCTGTTTATTAGTAGAAGGTTCATTGAATCAGATATGTTTCTGAGAAACTCTGTTTCATTGGAAAATTACCAACCAGATCTCTATATAGATGCAAAATATCATTAGTGTCTCAGGTAACTAAATTAGTATGGAACTTTTCATCCCATTTCTAATTTCAATTAGCTTGTGAAGTTCAGGACAGGTCAGAAAGTTCTTGTTTCAAAACCTAAAAGAAAAGATCAGATGAAGCCATAACTACTGCACATGCTGACTTTAGCAGCACAGAAGTCTGCAGTTTATTGCTTTATCTCTGATGAAGTGCATTGCAATCAATGAGAATTATTGCAAAGGAGTCAGGAGATAATTCTGCAGAAATGTCAAAAATGCAAAATTTGGAAAAACTGGATGAATTAGAAATGGTTGTATTCATTTTGAAAGGGTTTGCAAATTACAGTGATACCAACTCAGTTCTAAGTTCGATCTCAAATCTTTTGCTTGAAGCAAGGCCAATTCTAGTGCTATACACACAGAATTTCCTAGTACTTGCAGCATTTCATTCTGTAAGCCGCCTGACTCTTACCCTTAAATTTATATGCATGGCGGTTTTATGCTCACGTTACCAATATAGACAACTTGTTTTAAACCCATTCCCTTTTTTAAAGCCTTCAAAGAGCAGTACTTTAAGGAACACAGTCACAGGTACTCCTTACCAGTCAATATTGGTGTTTGGTTGCTAAAGCATTCTGAGGTTGGCTAGAGGGTACCCTTCAAAGCATTGAAAACCAGTACCATGGAATTATTCACCAAGTCTGGAGATAGAGTGGTTTCTGATTAGATATGTGCAAAGGTCATCATTTTTGTTTAGCAAGGGTTCATGTCATCATTTTCTTAAGATTCAATCTGCATGAACACATCTCACATTTTGGGCTCAAATTTCATGTGAATTTAATGCAAAACCATAGTTTGGTTTAAGTTCACTTACAACCAAACCTTATAAAATGCTGAATTTGCAACAATATCCAAAACCAAACAAATGTCACAGGCTTTTGGTTTCAATGTGAATATTTTACTGAGCGCTAGCTTATACAGAGTGTCTTCATAAGATAATTTATATTTTCCTCTGTTGTACTAGATACGATCCCTTCTGAAAGAAGACTGACACGTGATTTTATATTATGCTTGGGTTATTGGTCAGAATGAACAGCTGGGGGTGGCAAGATTATCATACCCAGACAAGACATCAGAGGTTAATCATTCTTTTGTAATAAATATGATTAAATGTCTATTCTGTTTTTAAGTTTTATTCCTGTGCCTGATATCCACATCAATTTTGAAAAATAGGAAGAAACTGAACAGAATTGTAAATGGAACTTCCATAAAAATCCTTGTTTTTCTTGGGTATTCCTGTGAGATTTTATCTTTATATATTATAAACACTTGCAAACATTTACAAAACATTAAAAGTGGGGGAAATCATGAACATGTTTTGCAGGAGCAAAATTCTGACCACAAAGCCAGATGAGTCTCTGTTGTTCTTATGTTGAATCTGTGAGAATTTCAACACCGTGGAGGAATTATTACGGTCATGAAGAATCCAATTATCCATCCCCTGATGTAGCCATACTGAGCCCCTGTTCTGTGCTAGAATCCCAACGTTTAACATCAGAAGTCTCCAAGAAGTTTGCAAGACTGATCATGCAGCAGAGTAGAGTTCTAGAACTTCCACAGTCATGGATATGAAGAAAAAAACCACCATCTTGTCACTGAATCTATTATTGCCATTAGAGCTGTGTCAAGGCGATCTTAATTATAAGGTAAATCGACCCTTTATGAGGTCTTCTCAGTTATTCATGTCCTACCTACAGTTAAGTCATTCAAAAATCAAAAGAGTTTGTTTAAGCTACAATGGCTGTATATACTTTTAAGAAACAAACTTGCAATGGTATATAGAATGAGCTTCTCTCAAATCAACCTATTTAAGTAGTAAAAATTTCACTTAAATAGGACCTTGTGCCTATGGCTTGTTCCTGTTAACACTTGCCATTGAGCTTAGTGATTAGTGCTATTGAAGTAAATGGGAAAACTCATAGAAGCATGCAGTAGGACAAGTAACAGGCCCTTAGATTGTAAAGCTATTTGTCTGTAACTGCCACACACCTCTGTGATTCTGTATAAATAATTAATTATGGTAACTAAAATAAAATAAAACAGCAAAATCGGATAAATTATAAGGTGTGACTGACACAATTGTAGTTTAATATTTAGTGAACATATTACTGTAATTAGTGACTTCAATATTCCTGGGTATATTGCCTGCTGCAAGCAAGCTCTACTCAGCATAGGAAAATGGGGGATGTATTGGTTACTGCTCCCTGATACAGAGGAGCAGTCTGTGCAAGTAGCCGAGAGGGTACTTTAACTTGCACAAGCAGCCCTTGGCCCCTAAAAAGCCATATACCAGCTAAGAAACAGTATAGCAGAGCAGACCTATCACACACCATCTCTCCCCCAACATGTCTCCGATGCCAATATGGTGCTGGTCATGAGGGAAGTTGTTATATATGCTGCCCTTACCAAACCTCCCTTTACCAAACCTGTTTGGGTTTCCCCAAACCTTAGGAATTCTCAGCTGGCTAGTTACAGCCAGATTCTGGTTGAGCACAAATTGAGACTACATAAAGGGGGCCTTTTGTGATAGACTGACAGTATCTTGTAATATCCTGATCAGATCTTATGGAATTAAGGAAAACTTTAGTGAATTAAGTTAAATTGTATTGAATTGTATTGAATTTAAAATGAAATTGTGCATGTGTTATTGTGGAACTGTATGTATTTCCCTAGGAAGGGTAAATAGGAGAACAGCAGGGGATGTTTAGGCAAATACACTGAGGCTGTAAAATCTCCAGAGAAGCCGCCTCTCTGGAGAAGTTTGAATATACTAGTTCAAACTGGATTCTCCAGGGATCAACAGACAAAAGGGTTTCTGGATAAATAGCCTGGCTTTAAACTGACTCTCGGCCTTCTTCCTGAGCCAGGAAATGAACAGGGCCCCTGGTCGACAGAGGGCTCCAGTCCTTAGTGAAGGAGTGGAAGGACTTGGCTACTGAGGCCTCACAAGGCTGCATGATTATTCTGAGATGAAGCTTTGATGAACTTGTAACACCATAAAAGCGGCAAAGAGTCCTGTGGCATGTTATAGACTAACACACGTATTGGAGCACAAGCTTTCGTGGGTGAATACCCACTTCGTCGGATGCACGTAGTGGAAATTTCCAGAGCAAGTATAAATATGCAAGCAAGAATCAGGCTAGGGATAACGAGGTTAGTATATTTATACCTGCCTCTGGAAATTTCCACTATATTCATCCAACGAAGTGGGTATTCACCCACGAAAGCTTATGCTCCAATATGTCAGTCCATAGGGTGCCACATGACTCTTTGCTGCTTTTACAGATCCAGACTAACACAGCTACCTCACTGATACTTGTAACACCATGAAATCCCATTGGGTGGCAGTTAGGAGGACTGCTCCTGCCAGATTCCATGTTAGGGTCGGGGCGACCATAAGAACTGCCATACTGGGTCAGACCGAAGGTCCATCTAGCCCAGTATCCTGACTTCCAACAGTGGCTAATGCCAGGTGCCCCAGAGGGAATGAACAGAACAGGTCATCATCAAGTGATCCATTCCCTGTCGCCCATTCCCAGCTTCTGGCAAACAGAGGCTAGGGACACCATCCCTGCCCATCCTGGCTAATAGCCATTGATGGACCTATCCTCCATGAATTTATCAAATTCTTTTTTGAACCCTGTTATAGTATAGGGTGATTTCTGGTAAACTTATCAGCATGTGTGTTGATTCTTTTATTGTTTTTAATATGTTTTCCCTGTGCTTTTTACCTTAAGAATAAAGCAGACTTGCACAGAAAGTGCTGTATGGTAAATTATAACTGTAGCAATTACAACAGTTAACCATCGCTGAAGAAAAAGCAAGCAGGTGCCCTTGGGCAATCTGTCTGTTTTGGGAATGATAGTGTAGGCAGGGAACTGTGCAGCCTGGAAATGACCTAGTCAGAAGGGAGAGAGACCCTGGTGTTCACCCATGAGAGGCAACAGCTGGAGAATTGGAAGCCTGAGACGGGTGTCCTTACTTGACTACTGAGGGGAAATACAGGCATAGTTGCCCTGAACTCTGACAGCCCTACACTCAGAAGAGCCATGGAAGAACAGTTAGGTGTATGATGATGTTATGACAGATACAAACCCCAGACTGGAAAGGAAGGGGTTAAAGATCTGCTCTGAACCGAGGTGGCAATACCCCGCCACAACTGCAAAACATGCACAGGCTGGAAGATGAGATTAAAAGAGGAGCAAAGCAGCTCAGTAGAAGGCAGACAATGTAGGTGAAGAGATCTTACTCTGAGCTTCTGGGAAGGAGCACTGCAGGAGCACCTGAGGACTGCATACAGCAACTTACTCAAGCCCACCATGGAGAGATCTGTGACTCTCTGAAGGTTTGAGACTCTCTCTTTGGGTCCAATCCGTATTTAATGTCTTTACTTCATCCACAGGGAAGAGAAAGGAGTGGTCGGAAGTGATCCAGAGAGGCAGCAGTATAGCACTTTGGAGTGCAGGACTTAGCTACTTGCCACTGGGCCCTGGATCAGAACTTAGTGGGAAGGGTAGGCCTGAGTTCCCCTACAACTCCTAGGGGTACCAAAGACAGATGTCTCCCCCTCCTGTGTTGAGGGGAGGGCCTGAAGACAGACGAGTCTGGACCATGAGACCTCAACCTAGGAAAAGACTGGAGCCCTTCCCTAACTCAGAGGGCTACTCCGTTGTTCGACTCTTTATATACCCCAAAAGGGGCAGACACAGACAAGTGACCTGGCCAGAGGGGCAGGTCATCGAAGGGACAAACCATTGTAGGGGTGTTGTGGCTACCAACAGGGGCACCCATAAAGGAGAGGGCCTGTCATGCCCCATCCTGCCCACTCGGCAACGCCAGCAGTGAGTGAACTCCTTCACAGATCACTAAAAGACAACAAGTCAGAAACCAATAAAAATTCAGGTAGGCAGAATTTATATAATGTTATCTTCTTTTGCAGTTAATGCTTTGGTACTGTACTGGTTGAAGTTATTATATTCTGTATTCAATATTACATTCTGTAAGGCCAACCTACTAATCTGATTGACTGACCTCTGTTTCTTTTGACAAAATGTTCTGATTAGAGTGCAATCATTGTCAGTAAACGGAATTAAATTAGAGGTATTAAAAATTACAGGTGATTACTATACACTTTAATTGCAAAGCTGAACTTATCCTTAAAAGAAAAATATTTTTCTATGCGTTTAAACTATCCCTGTATATCTATTAATGAGGTGCATAATAATGACTCTGGCCTTTTGAAACGCTAAAAGTATGTAATTGAACAATTATTAGTGTCACGCTGCCTCAGGGCACTATTTGTCAAGAGATTTATATGATAGGCAATTATATCCACTCAACCTTGAAGGATAGATAATTTTATCTTCTGGTGGGAACAAATTACCCTTACATTTAATTTTTAAAATTTCAAAAGTTTAGCTTCTCTATTTTTATTAGTTACACCTTCCAAATTAAAGACTTCTTAGAAGACTTGCTTTGCCATTATAGAGCATTAATCAGTTTCTCCAGGGTACATTTTGGGAGAATTACCATTGCCAGTTTGCTGTCTCAATTACCAAGCAAAGAAAGAAATGGGACATTTCTTTAATTCATGTTTGTTGAAGAATGGCAATTTGTCCCCATTAAGTTTGCAGAATGTATATAATAGTAGACCTAACCAGTGGTGGGAGAAGCTTAAAAAGTTGTCCATGTTTTTAAATGTATAATTTTATTTATTTATGTATTTTAATGTAAGGGTATCTGAGTGTTTATCCACATAGCCCTAAGAATTAGGCTATAGAAAACAGATTTCCAAGACCTGGGGCCTTCTCTCTGAATTGCTTTCAAACTTCCAAGGAGTATTGGGAAAAAAATCTAGAGTGATGTTAGCTAGGTAAAGAAAAATTAGTTCTGGGTGGAATTCATTTTGTAACAGAGAGGTCATACAAGGACACCTGCATGTCAAATGCTGTGTTAAGGACCAGATTCTCAGTTAATGTAAATCATATTTACATCAACTGAGGATCTGACCCTTAACATAATATTTAAGTGTTATGGGGGCCGTTATGTAATATCACTACATTGAGGCAAACTTCACCCTCTAGTTACATATTTCTTTTACAAGCCACTTCAAAAGTTTAGATCTGGTGTCTAGCCTTTGTTTTTATCAAGTGCACTCAAACCATTAGGAGAGAAGTCTTTTTGCCATCTATATTCCATGATGCTCCCATTTCACATTGTAGAGATTCTTAGGGCTGGATTCAGCTTCTATTGAAATCCATGGAAAGACCCGCACTGACTTGAGAGAGAGAGAGTTGAATCAATCCCCCAAGCCATACAATCACTGTGCATCCTTATAATCAGTTACATTGATTGAAAAAATACAGCATTCAATGCACTTTTATACGCAGTAATAATTAGACTGTTCTTGAATTACATTTAGTGAGAGGTTATGTCTGAGAATAACCTGAGCATCTTCCTGGGGACCAGTGCATCCATTCCCCAAATACACCTTGTTAATTGGACTCATGTTGACAATAAAGAAGGTACTTCACCATTTTTCAGATAGTTGACCCATAGATGTGATCCTGGGGCTCAGGACAATGTTCAGTAGAATACCATCTACAGGAGTTTGCATAAGCCACCCTATTATACAGTTTGTGCAAATAAGTCTGGTATATTTTAAGGGAAAATATAAATAATTAAAAAATAGATACAACTTACTAGACATTCAAAAACAATTTTCTTTTAGTATCTTTTTTATAACTTCATATACTGCATTTGAATAGATACTCATATACTGCATTACACCAATTCTGCATTGTTCAGGAGATAAAAGCAGTCTGTTACAGGAGAACCTATGGCACAATAAGATAACCTGAGTAAAATATTTTCAGACAGCAAAAGAGGCCAAAAAAGTCCCAGGCTTCTAAAATTATATGGTCTCATGCTGTGATGTGTTTTACATGAATACTGACTAATTTTCAGAAGTGACAAATACTGGCAGCTCCCATTAACTATAGTCACTGTGCTGATTCAGAAGAATTTACAACTCTGGGTATCTTAAAATAAAGCCCACTGAAGCCAAAGAGAGATGCCAGAAAAGGCACAGGCATATAACTACATCTAAGGACAAACAGAAGGCAGGAGGATCAGGGTTACCAACAAGAACATGTGGTTTATTTGATTTTTACAGACAGTTCTACAGGGTTCTACTTTACATCTATTTGTTGCTAAATAAGGTTGTTAGTGATAACTGTTCAGGAAAAAATATTTAATGTGTTAAAGCATCCAAAGATTTAGAAAATGTACGGTACAGAGCACATCTCTAAACACTTCCTAAAACGTGGACACATACATTATTTAAATTGCATCAAGGGTGGTTTAGGTTGGACATTAGGAAAAACTTCCTAACTGTCAGCGTGGTTAAGCACTGGAATAAATTGGCTAGGGAGGTTGTGGAATCTCCATCATTGGGGATTTTTAAGAGCAGGTTGAATGAACACCTGTCAGCGATAGTCTAGATAATACTTCATCCTGCTTGAGTGCAGGGGACTGGACTGGATGACCTCTCAAGGTCCCTTCCAGTTCTATGATTATGCATTAATTGACATTTCCATTGGTCTTCAAGGGTAGTCCTCAGTAAAGTGCATTGCAACAGCCTAGCCTAAGGTAACAAATACCTATATGACTATGGAAAGGTCTCCATTTGAGATGAGTGGATAAAATATCTTGGCTAGATGAAGATGGAAAAAAAGTGCTTCCAAGCACTATGTGAAATTCACAGCCAGAGAGAAGTGTAGGAAAATGATGAGATAGCAAAATAGTTTAATAATGGGCAGGTAGAATCAGGACAGGCTGGTATTTAAGCTTGCATAAGATATTCAGAAAATCTTGCTATATGGGCTATATTCTATTCTCAGTTACATATGGGTGCAATTCCCAATGATTTCAAAGGGGACTTATGTGCGTATATTTAAGGGAAGATTCTGTTTCTGTTATGCATAACCCACATGCCTCACTAATATACTATGGTTATACAAGCCTGAAAACACACTCTCTTACAATGCTATGATTTGCTTTAAGAAAGAAACACTAGCAAAAGCTTCACTCTTACCATAAATTCTGTTTCTGCCTGTTCACCCATTATGGTTTTTCTTGTGAAGTTTCAAAAAAATCACCCACTAAAAGCTACCTGCAACTTAATTAAAATACACATTATTAATGTCATGTTTATATAGAAACTCTGTGGTGAAATAAGTAGCCTCTAGCTTTTCAAGCAATCACAATTAAATCTGTCAATATGCACTAATGCTGAATTACATGAAGACGAAAACAAAAATAAATAAACCAATTTAACTTGCTGCAGCCAACTCCACACATAAATTAGTGTTTCGTGCTGTATTTGAGCTGGAAAATCAACCATAAATTAATTACCTAAAACTGTCAATTGTGCAACATAGAATAAAATTGAAAACTCCAGATAAATTTAAAACTAGTTTTGTTTAAACATAATGGGTGAGATCCTGGCTCCTCTGAAGGTAATAGGAACTTTGCCATAGGTTTCAATGGAAATAGGATTACACCCAATGTATAAGAATTCTATCTCCCTTACAGAAACAGAAGAGGCTTAGCAGAAAACATGTGGCTGCATAAGAGTCTCCAAAACTGAGTGTAATCTTTCATCTGAAAGATTTGTTTTTTTTCAGCTGCTAGCAGTGCTCTTGCTACTTTGGCCAGCAGAGATAATATAAGAGGTAACAGAGTATGTAGTTTTTCTCCCTGGATGCTAAACATATCATCATACCTAACATATACCATCCTAGAACTGAGTCCATCATCATCATGTTCACATTACTCTGGTGTTTAGGGCAGCAACAAAGCTCCTCCACTCCCATCTGTTTATTTCTAACATATACCATCCTAGAACTGAGTCATCCTAAGGTTATTCCAAATTCTAAATCATCCAATCACACTAGTCAATCAGCTTTCCATTCCAGTAGGATTAAGCTTTCAGGAATATTCACTCACTGCACAGAATTCTCCATTTTACAATAAAGATTATTTCACAATAATTTGTCACTTATATTCCTGTTTACTTGGGAAAAAAAGTGCCCCCGCCCTTTAGGAGATTTTATAATAAGGCACAGGATTAACTTTAAGGAGATAGTACCAAATCATTACCCAATAGAAAATCAGTTGTCTGGGGTTTTTTTAACCTAATCTAATTACCAGTCACATCAGCAGTTACTTGAACTGAAAGAAATTGGGATGGTGGGAATACATTCAGTTTCTTTTCTTTGTAGTTTGACAGCATTTGGTGTTTAGACAGCATATGTACTTCCTGTCTCATGCAGCAGGAACCTTGAAGCAGAACTGATGGAGAGAATTACTAGGAGGGTTTATTTACCACCCAAGACTTCTCTTTAGGTCGTTGGAAGGAGTTTAGAACCTGAGAGGCTGTACACAGATCTCTACTGGAGGAAAGGGGTATTAGGTGGTATTAGGTCTTGAGCTGTCCACTATCTCTTGCTCTCCAAGTCTTCAACATACATTTTAAGTCAGGATGTACTATTTCAATGGGGCTGTATATAAAATGATTTTTAAAAAATCAATAAGAAATTCAAGTTGCCAGGGCCCCCTTAAAGCACAAGCAAAGCCAACAGTTTGAGGACTCCATTCTTTTGGGAATCTTGCATGCCATGCACATTCTGTAACTTGCCAGTTGCTCTTCTATGTTTTTCTGCAGCAAGACTGCATTGGGTAACAAGTCAAGGCCTGATTTAGCCCTATGGCTTGAGTTCCTGCTGTAGTCGGAGGCTCTACAAATCATAAGGACAGTCCCACTTTTGCACCACCAATTTTGGAATGACAATGATAAACAACCTGAGTTTTGTTTTCATGATTTATGGGATATGCAAAAGAATTCAGTACTGGTGGAAAAATTCTTGGTTTGCAAATTCACAAGAGCTCAAACTACTTGCTTTACCACAAAAATTTTTTTGCAAAAACAAATTAGTTTCTTTGCAACAGTTTTTTGTTTGTTTGTTTTTTGCAACTTCACCCAGTTGAGGTAAATGATAAAACTCCCCATTGACTTCAACAGGGCCAGGTCTGCACCCAGAGTCTTTTCATATAAAGAGTAGCCCCTATCCTGCATCCCTTGTGTAACTGAAAGTTCCACTAAAATTTAGGAAGTGTTAAGAGCACAGGAAATGAAAGACCAACCTTTCTGGAGGGGAAAATGTGCAAAAAATTGTCTTTTTTTAAAACAAAAAATTCACAAATTTAACTATATTTAGCAAAAGTTCAGACTCCACCAAAACATGAACGAGTAATGAAATTTCAATGCGTATTTGAGATTTCTCATAGAAGCCTGTGAGAGGAGAATTGAGTTTTCAACGTGCCTGCCGAGAGCAAAAGCTAACGATTCTGCAGAACTCTAAAAAACAGATGGAATTAGTGCTATTATCAGCTATCCACACAATTGTGATGTTGTTTACTATTCTTATAAATATCTTACAAATAGAAACAAGACTGCATACCACTTTATAATTAAGGACAAGATAGTCACTAAATAGAAGGGGAAGATTTCCAAAACAGCCATTCCAAAGTTCCTGTTTTATGTGCTTTAATTCCATGTTTTATCTTTATAATTAGACACAGACCAGGAATTACCCAGTGACATGGAAACAAATACATTTGCTAGGTGAGGAAGTAGTAGCATGAGTAGGCATAATTTCAGAAACAAAGAAAGTTAGAATAATGTAAATAAGCACATTAAATGACTCCTATGTTAATTACAGTGTTATGATTATGGCTTTCAAACCAAGAACTAAGAACGCTACAGGAGATAAATTCAAGCAGCAAGTAGACAATAAAAGGATTAATGTTACGTGTTTACCAACATTTTATTTGCCAAATATACAGCAGATACAATCAAAGTGAAAGCGAGTTGATGAAGGGAGGTATTATAAAGGAGAGGAAAGCAGTTGTAAAATGCAAGAGTTCAGGGCATATAACGTATCTTGTTATAGCATGCTTTTTGGACTTAAAAAATAATACCTCCAAGGTTATATAAAGCAGCTTTCAACTTCCTCTTGGCCATGGACAGAGATTTCACTGGGAATAACGAAAAGTTATCTACTCATAATGAGGCACCACATTAAAACCTTCATTTCTACACTCCATTAGGGGTCTATTTAAACATAGGCTCAACTCTAAACAACAACAAACCACTCACTATATTTCTAAGACAAGTCATGTCATCAAAAAGAGTAACAAAGGAGAATGTTCAAGGGCACACAAGAAATTATTACCCAAGACCCATACCAACAAGCTGCCTTTGATTATTGTAGTAGCCACTTAGGAAAAGTCTAGATAAAATCCTAAGTGCAGAGAACAAAAAACTCCTTCATCCGTGAAAGCGGGTATAGATCAAAGTACTGCATTCCCAAAATGCAATCTCAGTACAATTTAGATGGAATCCTCACAAAGTGACTTCAGAGATCTCCTTTTTGTCAGATTGCCTGGTTCCAGGTGCCCAAAAATAAAAATGAAATGTTATGACTAAAGAAATGACTAGGAAGCTTTCAGGAGAAATCAAGTTACTTTCAGTGTTCAATTTAGTGTTCTCGTCAAAAGAATCTTGCAAAGAAGCAAATCCCAATGTTTTCAGGTCTCTCAAAAAAATCCCCTATATTAACCAACCACATTTCACCCTGCCAGAAGAACTGTGGGAGATAGTACATCTTAAATAACAAATGGAAGCTCAGAGGTTCAGCTTTGCTGCGGTATGTATTAATATCTTAGTGAGCCAAAATGATACTTTTTTTCTAACTGAAAATATGTATGTTCCCCCTGGCATTATAAGTTAGTACAATAACTAATATTTACCAAATACAATATTATCCTAACATTTCCCACAGGGCAGACTGTCATGTTATGGGGTGAAGCCCAGACCGGTGAGAGGCTGTGTCACAGAATGCTCTGTAACACTGGGTGTCTTAAATACTCTGCTGCTGTGGCCCACAGCCCAGACGCCAATTGCCAGCCGACAAATATGCAGTTCCCTGAGTGTCTGTGTGCTGTGCAGCCCTGGTTCAGCACTCTGACCCCAACAGCCTGCCTACAACACAACAGCCTCACCCTGGTCTTCAACCTCAGTTACTACTTGCAGGGTGACCCCAATACACCCCCAGCCCTGAATTTCCCCAAAAAATCTTCTGCCCTGAAGTTTGCAGCCCTCTCCTGGACCACTCAATCAAATAATAAGATTTGTTGCTCTTTTAAAGTAACAAAAGCACAATCTATTACTGAAACTGGAGTTAACAATCACTTCAATTCAAACATAGCACTGGGTCAGTTTAGAATAAATTTAAAACAGGTTGACTTAATCCAAAAGAGAGGGGCTTAAAGTGAGTCCAAGTAAAAGGGATAACATCAGAAATGGTGACAAGCAAATAAAAATAAAATACACTTCTAGTGGGTAAGACCTAACTCAACAAGGTACAGCCTTGGTACAAGGTAGACTTCCTTTCCAGATGGCTGACTTGTCTCATCCAAGACATTCCACAGCAGTGGAAAGATCATTCCTAGGTGAAAGATCTTTGCCTAAAGCAGGTTTTGCACTTATATTCAGTTCCCGGAGACTTCAGCCCCCTTGGCTGAAGGTCTCATCTTTCCGAGCTTGAAAAAGCACTGTCTTCTTGTATCTGTACAGTGATGGATGCCAAGATGGCTTCTTCACTCTCCATATATCTTCCCAAACTCACTGTTTTGTCATAGATTCATGGATATTAAGGTCAGAAGGGACCATTATGATCATCTAGTCTGACCTCCTGCATAACGCAGGCCACAGAATCTCACCCACCCACTCCTAAGATAAACCTCTCACCTATGTCTGAGCTATTAAAGTCCTCAAATCATGGTTTAAAGACTTCAAGGTGCAGAGAATCCTCCAGCAAGTGACCCGTGCCCCATGCTACAGAGGAAGGCGCTAAATCCCCAGACTCAGGATGACCTCATGCTGTTCTTCTCTTCCCATGGACTTCCAATCCTCCAGCTGATTCGTACGTCTATGGGGCTTCCATTGTTTTTGGTCACACCTGGCTTAATTTCATTGGAAATTTCATAGGTAGCTGCCTTCCCTCCTGTCTGGGAGAAGACCTGTTTCTCCCTTTATTTGGTCACAGACTTTAAAGTATAATGTCAGTGAGTATTCATAGTTCCCCATTTAGCGTTAATACATACATTTTACCATGATATCAATCCTCAGCATGTTGTTATCTTTCACAAAATACTTTACCTGATACACTTTTATATGCAGTAATATTGTATGCAATCAGTTGATTCAATTACTTATCATTTGAGGTTCAGACACCCTGTCTTTATAGTTAAGAGGCTGTCTCCCCCACTCCCTTAGTTACTGTGTCTATCTTTTATGTAAATAAGCCTTCATTGTCTCTATATGACAACGAGGCAGGTCAAACAAATGAATACACATTCCTTTGTCTAGGGCAGAATAGGCTTATGCATTAATTGCCGAACACATTTTAAGAACATAATTCTAGCACATATTTATAACTCTCTGTACACACCCCATACATATATCACACCAGAATATTAATGATCAGTGAATTATTAGTTTTTTATGATATATTACATGCCACCTTTAGGGGTATATTTCATGACAACTGTGTGTCAGCTATAGTGAACATGTTAGGCCTGACAAGCATTGCTGACTGTCACGGAATCACAGGTTCTGCCCACTCTTGGTCCCGTACGGTCCCTGGAGGGAACCCCCTTCAGTAAGACAGCCCTTCTCGGGGGTCCACTCTCTCTTGGGGGTTAAGCCCCTCCACCTCCTGGAACCGCACCTCTATGAGCCTTAGCACACCTGTTTCTCGCCGTGGGCCCCCACAGGGAGTCCACTCGCTCTGGACCCCCTGGGCCTCCACTCCCAGAGGGACTAATGCAACCCTGTTCTCCAGGCCAGAGTGACTCTCAGCCAGCGTAAAACAGGAGGGTTTATTGAGCATCATAATACAGCATAGGAAACTCTCAAGGCCCTCAGGCCTGGCCTCCCTCAGCACAGCACATCCAAGTCTCCCCTGCATCCAGGTGGGCTCTGCCTGCTCTCTCTCTCCAGCCCCAAGCCCAAGCCCCCCTGCCTCCCAGCTGGGCATCTGATATCACCGGCCCCAAGCCCCGCCTCTGTCCATTGTCTTCTATCCAGGTAAACAGGGTTGCTTGGGCCTCCTCTCCTCTATCCTCTGGCCCCCTCTGGCTGAAACTGGCTGGTTAGGTCACTAGGGTCCTCTCTTTACAGCCCATTGTCGCCGGAACTGGCTGTGACTCCTGGGGTGGGCCTCCGGGTCACCAGGTTGCCAGGTCACCAGTCACTGGGGTATCCATTCTCCAGGCCATTGGCTGGGTCCCAAGTTCTCTTGCCGGTCCCCTGTAACAACAAACTCCCTCTCCCATCACCTCGTTAAACCAGTAACACCCAGGGAAACTGAGTCCCACCCCCTCTACATGCAAACTATTGGAAAAACAAGGGAAAAACAAGAAAATCCCCCACTTCGTCACACTGACACAGAATAGTGAACCATTAAAGGGCCTCTGAGTCACAGAGTCAGTAAAATTATTCTTGGTAAGTCCTGAGCACTTATCAGCATTACATTATTTCCGTTCAAGTATTGACTTGACTGAAGTAGCATTTGAGAAGAGAAGCGGACATCATCTATCTTGGCAATAGATCTATTTCGCTTTTTTGTGTTAAAATTCTTAGCCACCAACCACAATAAAGCCCACTCTGCCACACAGCTATTAAAGTTCTCCGTGCTAAGAAACATTTTCAGAATTGTCAGCCTGAGATTCTGAGAAGAAAGGAACAGAGGGCTTTTACATCTTCGTTATACGCTTGTAGCACAGACGTAAGTTGATATGACTCGCGAGTGTGCAGCCACACACTCAAAACATAATAGTGACATTCTCCAAAGAAAAGCCTCCACTAGTATATGTGCTTCAATGACCAAAAAAAAAGTTATAAGTAAAATAAATGGTTTTGCCTGCAGTAATGACGAGGGTGAGGAGAAAGACAGAGAGAGAAAGGGCAGGCCTAAAATCCTCAAAGGGCTAAACCTGTAACTCCTGAATGCTTAGCACTTAGCCGGATCTCAACCCTTGGCAGCATCAAAGGTGTTAACACCATTACTCTTATGCTTCTTTGAAGATGGGATCATTTCTTTGACAGGAAAACAAAATTAATAATTGAAGCTATTCAGTAGATTTGTTCCATTCAAACAAAAGCATAGTTTAAGTAAATGTAAAAGTTTAAGTAAAGGCAAGATCCTTCGTTCCTTGGATAAATCAATGGGAGTTTTGGGTACAGGAACGCAGGACTCAGCCCTAAAATTTTAAGGGCCTGATCCTCCATTTAGATACACAGCACTTTTTGCTTTATATCAAAGAGGAGGATTAAGAGCCAAAATATTTGAGCTATAATACCTGACAGATATCTTGTGCAAAAGCAAGCACTTCTCTTCACAGAATATAAATGCAGCTTTTGGAAGACTCTTCATATATAAAAAAGAGCCTCTCCTACCTGGACTATTTCAACAGAGAAGCACTATTCTTAGTATTTGCTTGTATGTGTGTGCGCACACGTGTTCTGGCAGATATGTGCTGGATACACAGATATAGGGCCTGGTTCTCCATTGTTTTACATTTTGTGTGATAATTTTAGACCTGGGCAATGTGATGCCATTGTGTTCTGGAAGAAGTTCACTCACTTTTTCCCAAGTGTACATCTCTGCATCAGGTGTGAGGCAGTACAGAAGTAGCATCATTATGTGCTGACAAATGCTTATTAGCATCCTTTGGAAAAGAGGCATATCATGAACAAACGTAACTTGTTCTAATTCTTTTTAATATGTGGCACACCATAGGGTAGAAGAGGTTAAACACTGTTCTAAGCGTGTTATGCAACATGTATTTATGATTCCGTGGGCCTCATCTCTACCAAGCATCTGTAATGGGAACAAATTGTAACTGTGACAACCTTGAGGCTCAAGAGTACTCACATCTTAAGACACGACTGGCAAGAGCAACTAGAAACACGGAGTCTACAAAGAGAAGCTTCTGTCTAGGGAAGAGATGCTTCAGGAGAAGAAAACTAAACTATGATTAAATTGAGATACTAGACATCATTAACTGGTGAGATAATTTTCAATCCTTTGAACACAGCAATGGTTATGTAAAGGGACAATGTTGTCAATGAAATTCGAAGCAATTCTGGCTCAAGAAGTGCTAGACAAATGAAACCATTTACAATTCAGGAGACGAAAGGCTAAATATGGATTATTATTTAGTGTCTGATATGCCTGACCTTTAGATCAAATTTTCTGTGGTAAGTTTTCCATTAATATTAAATGACACCTATACATACACATATACACACAGGTACCTGAACTAAGCCATTCTGAACTTCTCCAGACTTAGACCTTGTGCTCTTGATTATTTCAGTGTTCCAATTATATATTAACCTTCCTATAAAGAGATACCCACATCAACAGCATTTCTGGCCTACCAATTTTAAAACTGCCTGCATTTGTGTTACTTTAAGCATGACACTGCTCTGTTACACAGAGAAGAGAGCCTTGTTCATTTCTTGTCATTGACTCACATTATTTGTGCCTTTTTCATCTGCCAGTTACCTAGCGCATTTTCTAGTCTAAAGAAAGTTTCTTTTCCACTCACTGAGGGTAAAAAAAAGATATACTGCTCTAGCTCTACCAAACTGTGGGATGTAAATATTTTTAGGCTACAATAGATTAATAATTAATCATGCCCTCCAGAAATTTATACACATCCTTTAATAAAAAATACACTATGGGATAGAACTAGAGAGAAATAAGTTATTTTCCCTCACCAATGATACCCATTGCAAATAATCCAAATCTTAACCAAAAACACAAAACAGAGAGTTTTAAAGACTGACAGCACCATGGAATACATACAACTGGCCAGCTATTCAATAAAGAAACTTTTCTAACTTATTCAGAGATCAAAACTAACCTGAAGTGACCCACTTTCCCATTGTATCCGTACTCTCACGTGAGACGTTCTGTTCTCAACTTTCCAGGAAAGTTGTTTTATAAAGAAAGCTAATCTTAATTGAAGTGATGGTGTCTGGTCAATTAACAAACAAAAAAATATATAACTAATTTATACCAGTCTTTGCAGACAACTTTCTTATGACACGCTGGGAAAAAGATCTCAATAGACAAATTACCCAGACTCTCAGGATTTGATCTGGAAAAGAGAAGCAGTAATCTCAACCTGTAGCACGATAAAAGAAAACTCCTTCAATGGTACCTCTCACCAGTCATGTTAAAATATATATATAGAATCACAGAATATCAGGGTTGGAAGGGGCCTCAGGAGGTCATCTAGTCCAACCCCCTGCTCAAAGCAGGACCAATCCCCAACAATATCATTCCAGCCAGGGATATATAGATACACAGACAGAATGGGGATGAGTGTTGGAGAACCTGTGGTGACAGAGTTCATTTTATACATATATGATGGATATGTCCAGACATTAAAGAGTATTGGGATGCAATTTGTAACAAAATATCCCAGATTGTTGTTCAAAATCAATTACCAAATTATCCTTTGGTAATCCTCCTGGGGCTTCGTAACTGAAATGGTCACACACAACGAAATGATGAATTAATATCTCATTGGGTAGTAGCTGCTAGTCTACTGATAGCATCTCATTGGAAAAAGATAAAATAGTCCAACTGTTGAGGAATGGTTCAGACAAATATGGGATGCTGTTAGGAAAAAAATAATGCACCAATTATGTATGCACCAAATTAGACAGAGTATAAATAGATACTTAAATATTTGGTTACCATTTACTCAATAGTCAGACAATGTACGCTCATCTGCAAAAAATCCAGCACACCTTCCCAATATTTCTGAATATTAAAATTTTGATAAACACGCCTGGTTTGTTAAATGTGTAATCAGAGATTTCACTCAATTTTATAACATCATTAGAAACAGAACGTCCTGGGTAGTGAAAAGATGCTCACAGCGTAACACCCTGTTAAATAGAGAGATCTGATGATTACAGTATGTTGCTCTACACAAAAGCTCATTGTTGTAATGATTATTGTTTTGTCTCTGATATTTGCATGGCGAGGATTTGTAAACCTGTTCAAACTATTTTTTAAAAAACAGCACTTTAGGAAGTGTGTGTGTGAGCGCGCACACACGCACACACACACACTTTAAAAAAGGTTTATAATATAAATATAAACACACGCACAATGTTTTTGTTTCCATAACAGTAACTTTTCCTAAAAATTGGCTTTAACGGTCTAGAGTAGTGTATCTTGCCAACTGCATGGAAGACACTGAGGTTATAAATAGCATTTCATTAAATGCTTCTCTCCTTAGACAATATTTGTCCTGTGGTTCTTATTACTAAATAACTGTCCAGAGGGCCGAAGTGCAGCTGGTGCAATGGAGGGCAAACGGAGACTCTTCCTCCATGGTGCTCAGGCACAAGGAGCGGTGCTCGTGCTGCAACCCATGCTCCTGCAGATTCCAACCCTGCGATTTGCTGCACCTCTGCATCCCAGCTTACCCACTGAGGTCAACCAAGCTCCATGTGGGTAAGCTGGGATGCCCATTCGGAATAAATTATAGGATGAAGCCCAAGTGTACATGTTGGGGGTGCTAGGTTTGCCGACATCACTAAACACCCTAGGAGGAGCATGTCTGGATGGTTTGTGAGAGTGGCCATAGCTAGTGGAAGGAAATGATACACATTTTCCAAGAGGTGTCAGATGACATGCATGTACATCTGCTTCTGTAATACACAGGCATAATGTTCTAGCCACTGCGGCATCTTTATCTCTATGCCACAACACTACAGACTGAATTTAGCCCAGAGATGGGCTAGTAGTAAAATGGGGGGCGGGAGGGGGGAAAGAGGGTACACATTGTTACACACTGTAAATGAGTGGCCTCCTCCCAGCCGCCTCCTCATGGCCTCAAGGCAGCCCTGCGAGTGGCTCCTCACCTCAGTTTCCCTCTTGAGTTTACAATAAATCAAATACAAGCATGTCCTCAAGTCCGTCACAGTTGAATAATCAAAATACATTGCAAAAGTCCCAAACCAAACATCCTTCAACACAGCCCATGAATGTAATCTTTAAAAACCTGGCTCCATACTCACCATCCCGGTGTCTTCTGCCAGACCTGGTCTCTTTATCATTTGTCCTCTGTCCCTCCTCTGGGACAGCCACCCCAACTCTTCCTTCTGGGACACAATTAGGGTTGCCAACCCTCCAGGATTGGCCTGGAGTTTCCAGGAATTAAAGATGAATCCATTTAATTAAAGATTATGTCATGTGATGAAATCTCCAGGAATACATCCAACCAAAATTGGCAACCATAGACACAACCATGCTCTTCCCAGCAAGAACTCTCACAGCCTCTCTGCTGCAAGCCTCTCTTGGTTCCTCTGGGTCCACAGTTCTCTGAGAAGGAGACGTCGGTGTGTACACCAGTGTGCAAGCCACTTGGCTGCTCCCCTCTCTTCAGTCTTCTGGCCCTTGGCTCCAGCTACCAGTTAAAACCCAGCAGGCCTTTCCTTCCGCTGAGCCTTCCAGCCTTCAGCCCTCTCCAGCCTTGGCTCTCTGGCATGGGGATATCAGCTAGCAAACCGCTCACTACTCTCCCGCTTTCAACCCTATACCAGACACCATTCTTCCTGAGTCACTCTGCTCTCCCTCTGAATGCACTCTCAGGCCTCTAACAGCTTCTCAGATGCTGTCCTGCCCTCTTAATTCGTCCAAACAAGGAGCATTTGGATTGTTACAGGAGAGCTGAGCCCCATTTCCTTTAGTGGGCCAGCTACCCTGCTACATGCACACACCAAAAAGAACATTATAAAGGTTGCAAAGTAAAGCACTCAAAAGTTAGGAAATGCCAGAATTAAAATTGCACATGCCCGTTTGGGCGTATGCACTATGACACATTCTCTAATTACACGATCATTTTTTGTCTGCAGGACCTCCTGCCTCATTCTATGCACAGAATGGACAGTATTCATGGAACGAGCAGCGATTTAATATTTTCTTTTCCCCTTATTGTTCACTGTGTGGCCTCATGCCCTATTTGCTGCATTTTTCAAACCCTTCTCGAGGGTGATTATCACTATAGTATCTGAGTGCGTCACAAACATTAATGAATTTATTCTCACAACACCCTTGTGAGGTGAGGGAGTGGTATTATCTCCATTTAACAGATAGGGAACAGAAGCACAGGTAGATTAAGGTCAAAAGTATGCACTAATTTAGGGTGCCAAATCTGAGACAACTAGGACCTGATTTTTCATACTATTTAGCATTATATTGCACTTCTTGTGTTCAAAGCACAGCTATCACTGATTTTAATTACAACTGTGAATGCTCAGCACTTCTTCAAATCAAACTCCAGAATCTCAAGTCAGCAAGGCCGGACTAAGGCAGGGGCTTTTGGAGCTGCAGCCCAGGGCCTCGGCTCAAGGGGAGCCCCACAAAAATAAATCACAGGCAGCAATGTCCGGGCAGCTAAAAGGGGTGCTCAGGCAGGCTGCCTGCCTGCCATAGCCCCATGCCACTCCCAGAAGCAGCTGGCTGATGGCACATCTCTGTGGCTCCACACACTGCCCCCGCCCCCAGCACCCTCCATGCAGCTCCCATTGGCTGGGAACTGGCCAATGGGGAGCTACGGGGGCGGTGCTTGCGGGTGTGAGCAGCGCATGGAGACCCGCTGCCTCCTTCCCCGCAGGGGCCGCAGAGATGTGCTAGCAGCCAGCTGCTTCCGGGAGCGGCACGGGGCTATGGCAGGCAGGCAGCCTGAGCCCTGCTGCGCTGCTGGCTGGGAGCCGCCTATGGTAAGCGCATCTTGCACCCTCTCCTCCACCTCAACCCCTGCCCCAGATCAGAATCCCCTCCTGCACCAAACTCCCTCCCAGGAAAAAGACTTGTCTACAGGGACCCCACAAAATCTAACAGCCCCAGGCCCACAGGAGAGTTAATCTGGCCCGACAAGTCGGGCACCCACAAAGTGAGTGACCACCTGTGACAAGTTTGGTTTGAGCTCTGTGGCAGAGGCGGGGGGAAAATCCAGTTCTTCAGGTAGCACTCAACTACCTTAGCCATGAAATCATTCCTCACTTCCTTTAATCCTGCATGATCATCTTCGAACTTCTACACCAAATGAGGCAGGGCCTATAGACAAAAGCCTCCCTTATTACACAACCCTGATTCATCTCCAGAGCAGGACCATCCTGTGCACTGGATAAGATAGGGCTCCTATGTTCCTATGTTTGTGACAATTTAATCTATATAGACAGGCTCTTTTAGGTCATTTCTGGAGATGTTATATGTTTATTAATTCTATTTTTTCCTTCTCTCTGAGCCCTGCACATTTGGACTCATGACAACTAAGACATGTGGCTTTAAAAAGTGAAGGGTACAAGAAATAGCCCCACAATTTTAAAAAAAAATCTCAAAAATATTCATAAAATAGTGGCCTATACAAAACAGATAATGGAGTGGTGTGGTATAACATTTTTATTGGCACTCATTTAGGATGACCTGAATAACTGAGTCATGGCATTGCTATTTGTGAGTTACATGATCTTTTCAAACTTCAGCCAATCTAACTCCAGCATCATGTAGTCCGGAGAGAGAGAGAGACACACACACACAAATATACATCCAGGATGAAATCCTCCATCCACTGAAGTCAATGGAAAAACTTTTCTGTTGACTTCACTTGAGTCAGGATTTCACCCACAGCATGTAAGTTATTTAATAGCAGCCTACATTTTCAAAAGTAGCTCATGATTCTGGGGACCTGATTTTCAGAAAGTACCGAGCATCTTCTTCGGAAACACAGGCCTTTCTAAGATGTCTCAAGCTGATCACTCCAAGAAAATATGGCATCCAAAATCACAACCCACTTCTGAAAAAGTAGGACAAAATGTGTGTTTGTATAGTGTGTACATACACACACACACACACTAAACTCAGATCTTGAATAACAAGCAATTATCATATTTAAATGTATATGAAGAGTTCCATCAGGTTATTCCAAACTACTTTACAGGTATAACAGGGGTAAGCCTCCCACACTTTGGGAAGTATTATCCCCAATTTACTGATGGGGAAAATTGAGTCAACAAGAGTTAAGTGATTTGCCCAGATTGACACAAAAAGCATATGGCAAAGGCAAGAACAAAATCCAGATCACCAAACCACCCTATCCAGAGTCCTAACTACTAGACCACATTTTTTCAACATATACTCTCACACACACACACACACTTTCACAACACTCTTGCCCCAGTGCAATATCAACGTTGCTGAGATAGTAACTTAAAATGGTATTTTAGAAAATTTTCATGCAGTCTTTTGGAGGAATAGGATCAATCTTATTACTCACATACAAAGAAGAGCTTTCTTTGTATATGGTAAGCATCCTAGGACATAAAACTCTTCAAACAGTCCCTGGAAGCCACATAGCTCTGTTTGAATTATCATTATGTTTAGGTTTTGACTAAGCAAATGAATTTCATAAAAATCTTAAACCAATTGATTTCTCGCTCCCTCCCTCCCCGGCCCTCAAAATCTGTCAAAGAATGTATTTGTATAGCAGTCACATACCTTAGGCATTGAATCAGGATTAGAAAATCAAGCAAACATCAAAATGTTCACACCACCACAAGCTATTTTCTTCTCTACTTCTGATTCCCGGACAGTTATTACCTTTGACAATGAATTACAGAGAAATATTCCTCAAGGTATTTTAAAGTAAAGAGGCATTAATTATTAATAGATTTTTTTTACCTTAGTAAGAATGTTGTAATATTGTGTCAGAAAGTACCATGGTGGCAGGAGATTGGTGGTGGGGGCAAAGGAGGAGAAAATAGAAGCAAAGCAGAATTGTAGGACTTTACAGTGTTGTCTTAGCAATTTTAAAAAATCAGCCAACTTTATTTTTAATTCATTATTCATTTGAACTTTTGCAGTGACTGCTGTTGAATTTCATATACTTTCACTGTACAAATAAGCTACATGCACTGCCAGCTAGAGAACTGGTTGTATTGTAGATAGATAGTTTGTACCTTCACATTAAAACACACATATATATTGTATTTCTTATTGCTTTCCCCATCCCTGTATTTTGCAATGTATCCATGAACTTCATCAGCAGTTAATAGAAATTCGACAGAATTTGTACCATACTATTTAGAAATATTTTACACTCTATTTGAATTTCTAATCTATCTAGAAGCTATAAATAGAGCGTATAAATAGAGCGTATAAATACTAGGTTTCAAATTGTTGGTAGTACATTTCTTAGTACCTTCCATATAGGAAGGGAAGGAGGAAATCTATCACTCTCCTTGATTGTTAGATGGGCTATTCCAAATATCTGCTTTCCCAAAATGGATATAAATTTAGTCTATACAGAAATGATCTTGAGAGTTCTGTCTTATACCTTGCATAAGTAATCCGAGAAAACATCAGATTCCTTTATGAGACTAAATTGTAGCCTGATGCATAATGCTTGGAAATTCAATGATAAATTTTCTTCACAGTAAGAGCCATTGATGGATCATTTATATGACAGATGCTGAAAAAATTGAACCAACTGCATTCAGATGAATGAATTAGAGTCATTCTAAATGGGTTAATGGACCTGCTCTTTTAAAGTTAGTTAATACAGCTCTTTACATCACAGGCTAAGTTCCCAACACTTCTTTCTTCTCTTGCTACTAAAAGGATTCAGCAAAACTGTTTCATTTTTTTTGACGTGGGACTCTTCAGAACCAAACAGACTGAAAGTGGGCTGCTTTGTTTATTTTTGAAAGGCCCCAATTATTAAAAAGTAGACACATCTCACATTCACATTACTGCAAATACTTTAATCTTCAGTCACTACTAAAATCAAACTAGGTATAAAAACTTATTTTTACCCACCCCTCTACTTGAAACACTGACTTTTCTGCATTATGTCTATTGCCATATTATGGTTTCCAAATTCCAGTTATTTGCACAGATCAACAATATGCTACTCCATGTCAAAGGACTTCATATGAAAAATGAGACTGCTTCATTAGAATCTCCATGCCCACTTCTAGATTCAGAAAATACTCCAATTGAGCATCATAATGGGCATAATTATGACTCCATCTGAACTCCAGGATAGAAAGAAACTCAACTTCACTAACAGGATAACTCGTCAATGCTTTATGTGCCTAATTCACACAGTACAAAGCCAGAAGGGGCCATTTTGATCATCCAGTCTGACGTCCTGTAGAACACTTTCATAGGCCATAAAACTTCCCCCAAATAATTCCTAGGGCATATCTTTTAGAAGAACATCCTATCTTGATTTAAAAAATTGCTGGTGCTGGAGAATCTACCACAGCCCTTAATGAATTGTTCCAATGATTAAATACCCTCACTGTTAAAAGTGTGTACCTTATTTTCACTCTGAATTTGTCCAGGGTCAACTTCCAGCCATTGGATCATGTCATACCTGACTCTGCTAGACCGAAGAGCCCAGTATCAAATATCTGTTCCCCATGAAGGCAATGTTCCCTCTATATTTTCTTTGTACTGAGCAGGCTATAAACTCCACTGAGAACTACATTTGGACAAGGGTTTGGGGTTTTTTTAAGTCTTTTTACATTGAACTAACTCCCCACTGTGTTGCTACAACTGTACACATGCACTGAGAAGAAAATAGCAGTACTTAGAGTATGGCACACTGTGATGGGGTATACAAACCCCATACTGGACAACAAGGGGCTAAGGAGCAGCTCTGGGCTCAACCAGCCCTGCCACACCTGTAAGACATGCACAGGCTGGATAAGGAGTTTGAAAGAGAAGCCGAGCCATTTCTTTGGGGCCAGACCAGGGAAGAGAACAGACTTTCAACCCTCAGCTCCTGAGGAAAAGGCTGAGGGAAGGAAGGAACTTCCATGACACCACTGCGTGATAGTCCCTCCTGAGGGAAGGGAGGACCTGATCCTGACACACCCTGAGAAGGAGTCATTCCCCTTTCTCTCTTACTAACTCATATTACTTGGGTTAATTCCCCTTGCTTTTTGTTTATTGCCTGTCCCGGAAGGGGAGAGATTTTGAAATGGCATGGCTGGAGGGCCAAGTCACAGGAAGAGACAGGCCACTGCAGATGTGGAGCAGCCGTGCCACATCTGACCACAAGGAGGTGCCCCCTTCGCACACTAAAACTGCAAAGGTGACCAAATTAAAGCAAGAATGTTGTAAGACCTTTATTAAACCACTTAATAAGCAACATTAAATGGTGTGCACAACAAATACTATATATGTTCCCGCAATGTAGTAAGGTTCACATTTAGTGAACATGACTTACTCATTGTGATGCTGGAAATTTCTCATCTGTCTTTCTCAGTTGTTCAGTGATGGTAACTTTGTCTAGGTTGATATCTCCATTTGCTACAAGGTAGTATTTTATTCTTATAACATGGTCCATATAAATACCTCTAATCTGTTGTAAGACTTAGTTTTAGTCTGATTTATTAAACTAACCCCCTCTTTGCAGTTCGCTCTAGACGTTTGAAAGGTGCCACATATATCAACAACCTGAGTGAGGTCTATAAACTGCTCGTCTTTCAGGAGGTAAGTTACTATGGCAGCAAATGTACTTATTGCAGCAGTTTTCATTTTTTCCAGAGTGATAAATGTATAGTCTGTGTTCTGCTTGCAAATGTGTTTGGTTATTGATCCGTCTGTTTGCAGTGGGAGATTCAATCCTGCATAGTACTTGCCGATGAGTTTACTAACATGTTCTGTGCCATAATCAAATCTGGCAGATATGGCTTCAATAGCAAATGCAGACCACTCTTGCAGCTCACTCACCAGAAATCGTCCATCTAAATATTCACAGAGTTCTATAATGAAACAGGAGTTTTGTAGTGACAGGGCTGGCAAGAGACACTATATGTGACTTCACTTTTTCACTCCAGAGAACTTTCTCCAAGATACTGGGAGCAAAATTTTGCTATTTTGGCCTTTGCATAGCGACATGCCTCAATGAGACATCAACTAGCACAGTCAGTGCAATATGATTCTGGAGATCAACAAGGTTTTTGGGACAAAATTTTGCTGCAGGATCATTATTCTCACTGTACAATACTCTAGTAGAACACTGTAATTTCACAAGAGGGCATTTACAGAAAAGTGACCTGAGAACCAGCACATTTCAAAGGCCTGAACAATAATACATCAACTTCCAATATGCTAGCCAAACTTACTTTTCTTAACAGCTGATCTCCTAAATATTGTAGATACAGTTCATAAGAACGTTTCCGCTTCTTTCATCACTGGTACATGTTTCCAGGCATCATCAACGCTGAGGGCTTCACTATGGGCAAAACAGTGTGGCTCTAGTAAGTGAAGCAAACATTCTCTAAAGAGTGCAGCTATATCTTTATGCTTACCTAGCATGATGGAAACACCATCTGAAGTGAACACCATGCGCTGTATAGCCAGATTGTGATCTGTGCAGAATCGTTTGATAGCCTCCTTAATATGCCGAGCATTGCATGAAGTTAACTGGGTGATGGCAACAAACACAGTCTTGTGGCTGACATCGTCCTGAGCTCAAAACTTGATGTAAAGGATGGACATTGTGTTCACTACAATGGCGGTGCTCTTGTCAGCTATCAGTGTATGAAATCGTTCATTGCCTACAGCTGCCATGAGCTCGCTTTGGACTACCACATTAATAGACTGTACAAATTCAAATGCTTAGTTCTAGCTTCTCCAACTGGTAGGACGATTCACATTTTTCTGCGATTGTGAATGTGCAGCATGGACAATATGGATTAATTTATTTTATTAGCAAGGAGCACATTGCCAATCAGTATATTTTTTCATCTTGATTTGCTCACTGACATTCCCCCACTCAAACATGCTTCTGTTGGCTTTCAAAGCTATGTTTCCGATTTCAAAGCTATGTTTCCGATTGCATAAAATTCTTACAGCATCAATACAAGCCTTCTGAACGACTGACATTTTAGATTGTTCAGTTTCCATTCACTCCATTTTTTACTAGTTGTAAATTTCCCCTTAACTTTAACTTCAGAACACAATTTACACATGACCCTGACTGACTACAGAAAAATGCCTCCCAGTTTCAAGTAACCCCTTCCTGTTTCGGTTTCCATGCTTTCCAAAAGCCAATCATCTTTCAACGTCAAACTGTTGGCACCTGCACTCTTAACTTACACTTGGACATGTCACTGTTTGAACAGGGTACCTGGAACAGTTTGCAACAGACACAGCCAAGCACTGCATGCAGTACCTGTCTGGATAAATGAAATTGTTGAAGTACTTTATTAAAAAGAAGCTCTTAACTCTCCTAATACCAGCAAGTTCAGTTCTGGGGCTTCTCTTGTACAAGAGACTGATTATTCCAAACTCTGTAGACATTTTCTAATGTCCACTGGGAATTAGATTTAAGCTGTGCCCATCTTATCAAGATCTCCCAGGCAGCAGCTTATGAAACTTTAAACACAAGAGGCCTCAAATATTGCACTGGAAAGTGTAAGGTATTTTTAAAGTGGCACTTCAGTAATACATGTACATAAGGTAGAAACAGGCATACAGAGCAGCGGGTTGAGTACCTATTAACTTTCAAGAGTTTTAGCATTAAAAACTACACAACAGTTAGAAACCCAGGAAAGCAAGAGCCTTACCTTTCCCTTCATGAGGCCCTACATCCCCCCACAGGGGCCGTAGCCCTCAAGGGAGCCCCTCCCATTGCTCCCTGCCAGGAGTCCCTGCCTCCCCTCACCCCACTCCTTACCCCCTTTCTGCTGGCTCAAGACTTCTGTGGGGTTAGGGTCTTCCCCTCCTCTTCACCCCACATCCATCCCTGCTCCCCGCACCCCGTGGTTCCTGGGAAGGAGTTGCCATTGCAGCCCAGAGTGGTTAGGAGCACAGGGACCAGACACTGATGCCCCAGCAGTGGGGGCAAAGGCCTCCCCTTCCTCTGCACCTCAGGTCCCTGCCACGCCAGGCCAGGCAAGAACAGCCCATTTCCCCCCACCCCTGCCTGCCCTACTAAAATCCTTACTGCTCCCTGCTGATCAGAGGCTCTTGCTGGTCCCTGCTTGTGAGAAGACCTGCTGTGGGTTGCGGCAGGAGGGCCCGGCAGGCAGAGTGGGGCATGTGCCAGCCAGGCTCTCTCCCAGCAAGAGCTTCCCTCACCCCGATTAGAGGTTTCCTGTAGTGTCGAGAGGAGTTGCCGTGGGTTACAGCAGTCAGAGGAGGACCCAGGTGACAGTTGTGTTCCTTCTCAGCAAGAGCACTCCCTTTTCCCTCTTAACACCATACTTCTGATTGTTGGCTCAAGGCTTCCTGCCAGTCCCTAGTGCCAGGAGGAGCTGCCACAGGTTCTCACTGGCACAGGGGGATCCAGGTGCCACCCGCACTCCCAGCCATGAGATGTGTCGTAGTTACCAGACCGCTAAACCATTTAAAGGGAATGTTGAATGTAGGTACTTATAGACTGTAATCAAGTCATTCCTTAACCTTCTCTTTGTTAAGCTAAATAGACGGAGCTCCTTGAGTCAATCACTGTAAAGCATGTTTTCTAATCCTTTAATCATTCTTGTGGCTCTTCTCTGAACCCCCTCTAATCTATCCATATCCCTTTTGAATTGTGGACGCTAGAACTGGACACAGGTTAAAGGTGTACAGATTAGTATAGCATTACGGTACATCTGGAAAAGAAAAACTCTCTTGCCCCCTATAGAGTTATTTAGATTCAGCATACAACTTGTCAGAGGAAAAAAAGTGAAAGAATTGTTTTGTGCAGTTCTGATTTACATTGTTACATTAAAGTATGTACATTTATTATATACTCACTGTCGGTCAGCACTGTATTCGGTAGTGGAGTAAATATGGAACCTAACAGAATTTGGTGAATTACCTGAACTTGTGTTTTCTTAATTTAGCTCTTTGCATTTTTGGTGGTGACAGTCCTTGACTGGGTTACTCCATGGGTATCAAACAAATGCAGAACTGAGCTAAGCACTCTGGTGCGTAGTATCACCTCCTCTGCGCATGATAAAATGCCAGCAGATCAGGGGAACCTACCACTAAGTGCTAATGTAGTCTGAACAAAAAATGTGGTTAATAACCTGCCAGTGAGCTTCTCTGGAATGAGGATATCACAAATGAGGAAAAGTTGAGATGGAAGGAATGGCATTTGGAAAGGGTTAAACAGAAATTGAATTAACTGAAAAATAATGTATTAGAATGGAATAGACAGGACATAAAAAAGTAGTGTTGCTGAAAAACAGAGGTAATTAATGTTGAGTTGACTGTAGAAGGGAATAGATCTCTACGGTCCGTGCGTACTTCCTACAAAAGAATACAGTAATGTCAGTCAAAGGATATTTTTCCACTCTCCTGGGATTTGATTGAAATTTTCAAACAAAATATCTACCTGCTCTCTTCTAAAGTCTAAGCCAAAAGATTCATAAAGGGCAAACTAAGCAGATGGGACATTTTGAGTGACATGCTAAATAAATGAATTGTTTGTTGAGGCACTGTATCTACAATGATGTTTAAAGATTTACATAGAATTAAAAGCCGTGAAGAGAGACTTTCTAGCATATGGGAGCAGATTTTGCTTGGAAAGACTATACCCCAATGGGAAAATAAGAGAAAAAAATCCCATACGTGTGGAACAGTCATCTTATAATTTCATTCCTGTTAAACTTCCTCAAGAGGCATTCAAACCTTGTTTACTGCTGACATACCCCTATTTATTTCTGCTCAGAAATATGACAAACAAAACACATTTGATGATCCAAATACAAATAAAATAAAAAGCATGAGCACATGGAAGAATGTAATCAACAGAGAACTCATTTTGAAATGTACGTACAAGGAGGATCACAGGAGTATGAATCAAGGTGTTGGCTATCTCCAGTTCTGGAAAAAAACCAGTGGACAGCATCGGGGGGGAGATTTTAAAATGCACAAAGGGGAGTTACGTGCCCAGCCCCTATTGAAAATTCACAACCAAACCTCCTCCGGATTCATGTCTTTGAAAATGCCCCAGAGGATTAATTTATCATCCCACTCTATCTTTAGTTACGATATGTAATGAGCTCTAAATAGTGCAAAAAGCACATTAATAGACCAATAGTGAAGCTTACATCTACATTCCCACACAAGCTGCAGCCATCACACCCCAAAGAACAGACCGTTTCAACTCCATTTACTTGAAAGTACTACTCCTTATTAGTGAGCTAGAACATTGCAGCCTCTAGAGTTTAACCAGACCCACAAACACAGTAGGATTTATATATCTGTGACATCTGGTATCACTTACATTGGCAAACCTCTCCTGGGCTGTGCCACTATCTCAACGTTTCATGATGCTAAAAGAATTGCTACTAGCTTCCAATTCCTCCGATTACACCCCAATGGCACCCATTATTTTGCACCTTGGCCCTTTCCAGCTCTCTTCTGTGACCCTTTAGGTGTTTCCAGTATGAGTAATTGCTGCGTTGAGAGCAGCATGGCCTCAGAGATGTTGTGAAGGCATTCTTCTTGTTCTTTGAAAGAAAGGAAATGTTCATCTTTAGGGCAGCTGGCGTGAAATTCCCCAAACAACAATCTTAGAGTAACATTTTCAGAAGTGCCCAAGGGGTAGATCCACCATGGGACATAGAGATTCCAGTGCCTAACTCCTAGGCACTCTGCGGCCAAGTGGAATCCTCAGCCCTGAGTTAGGTGCCCAGGCTCCCCACACAATACATAAGGAGCGTTAGTCACTTCAGAAAGGGATCCTCAGAAGTCAGCAAGGTGAGGGAGAGCTGCCTAAGCTAGCCAGCAGTAAAATGCAGAAGACAGGGATGGGATTTAGGACCCAGATGCACAAGAGTACTTAGGTGCCTAATTCTCATAGATCTGGGCCTTAGGCTCCTGACTAATAAGCCGGGGGTGGGGAGAGAATATTTCTGCTTGGGATTCTCAGTGGTATTAGGTGCAGCCCCTTTTCTCAAAGAAACAGAGAGACACTCCCAACTCATTATAGCCACTCATCTCAGAAGTCCAAGACCCAGATTAAAATTCCTGCTCTGCTTGATTTGGAGCAGGGACTTGAACCCAAGTCTCCAGTGACCCTGGTAAAACAAAGTTTTAATGCCAGACCTGGGTGTAGGACTTAAAAAGGGAGGAAGCTCAGCAGTTTGGGCTGGCTGTGGAGGAGGGCTGGGCTGAGCCTGGAGAACTGAGCCACTGGAGTGGAGCTGATTCCTGTGGTCGGCCCCTGGAACAAGGGGCCAAGTTCCAGGGAGACCCTCCTGGGGCCAGTATCCCAGAAGGAACTGGGAGCTGAAGAAGAGACAAAGACGAACAAGAGGGTTAAGTCTGAAGCAGGTCATAAGATACTTCAGCTGTGTCTGATTTTGTTTGTAGTTTTGAGCGCTACTGAGGGGCCCAGCCAGAAGCCCTGGGACCTGCTAACCTCAAAAGAAGAGTGTGTTTTCCATTGAGTTCTATAGTGATTGGGAAGGACTATGCTGATGGTCTAGGGGGAAGTTGGGTGAAGAGATTTTGAAAAGGCCAGCTGAAGGAAGCCAGCTTGGGACCTGATCAGTTACAGCTGCACTTGGATACCCCAGAAGAGGACTGAACTTTTAAATGACTAGCTGGAGGGCTAGACCCAAAGAATAGTGACTAAGAGGAGGCAGTGACCAAATGGAACTTCAGCAAAACTGCACCTAGCTACAAGGGGATGTCAGCTGGTGAGTTGCTTTCGTGACCTGGGGCTTGCTCTGGATTTATTCAGAATAAAAAAAATCAAAATAAAATATTAAATGCTTTGCATAACATTTAGTCTTATGCTACGAGCATATAAAAGCTAGAGAGATATCTAAGGTTTAGATGTAAGTAAATAACAGAACCTTGCATTTGTAGAGGGTATATTTCTTCTTTGTCTCTTACATTTGGCTAGCCTGCTTGTCAGAATCAATTAACATCCCTCCTCTGAGTCAGGATTTTCAATGTCAGACCTCCCTGGACCCCTCCCTTGGGATGGCTCCTTCAGTTGGAGGCAGTGATCCTTTTGATCTTTGAGGTGCTACAGAATTCATTTTATTAGGCATACAGGTCTAGGTTATATCAGCATTTCATCAAAGATTGATAGTGCATCCTCCCTCTGGGAGAGACAGAATAGTTTCTGTCCTCTGTACAGTGGCTACTGCCCCGTTACTTGTATCAGTTTCCCACCCCCTGCCTCCTGCACTCTAGTGTGAAAGGATTTTCCCAACTTCCCTTCTCAAATCCTAACATTTCAAAGGCCACTTTGATCTGGCCTGCATCTTAATCAGCCTTAATAGTGAAGATGACTGAGACTTGGTTTGCATGTCAATTTTTCCTGTCTGGAAGTATTTGAGTTAAAATAGGTCTGTCTGAAGTGACCTTATTTGCCTCTTTTATACAGTTGCCTCTTACCAGAATGTCTGCTCTAGATCATTTAGCTGTATTAAAACACATTGTTTGCTTGTGCCCAGTTTACCAAGTGATCCAGATTGCTCCATAACAATGATCTGTCCTTTTCATTATATACCACTACTTCAATTGTTGTGTCATCTGCAAATTTTATCAGTGATGATTTTATGTTTTCTTCTAGGCCATGGATAAAAATGTTGAATAGTATAGGCCAAGAACCTATCCCTTGATGACACACCTGCTTGATGGTGATTCCCTATTCATAGTTAAATTCTGAGACCTATCAGTTAGCCAGTCTTTAATTTTAGGGGCTTTTTAATCAAAATGTCATGCGGTACCAAGTCACACATCTTACAGAAATCTAAGTATATTACATCAACACTTATCTTTATCAACCAAACTCGTAATCTCATTAAAAAAAGATATCAAGTTAGTTTGACAGGATCTATTTTCCATAAACCTATGTTGATTTGCATTACTTACATTACCCTCCTTTAATTTTTTTTCTATTATGCAAGTACTATATCAGCTGCACCATCATCTTGCCTGGGATCATTATAAGGCGCTTAAGAGTGTTTGCATGAAAACAATTATGCAGCTCTATCGATAGATGTCATCATTATTCCTGCTATAATATGTATCAATCTTGCCAAGTTCAAGCTCGTTACCAGGGGTAAATTTTTCAGCAGACTTGGAGCCCATGTCTCATTTTCAAAAGTGACTTAGGATCCAAAGTCTTATTAAAGGTTAGTGGGACTTTGGATCCTAAGCCAATTTTGAAAATAGTACTTAGGCTAATTTTTCAAGTCTGATCCCAAGTGACTTGGGAAACCTGAATTATCAACAGTAACGTAACCTGTATAACCTCTGGATTTTGTGTTCTGAGCTTCCAATCCTTCTGAAGCTCTTTAAACCAAAACAAAATCCTCCTAAAGGTATCAAAACACACAATTTTTGAGTTATGAGTGATCATTTCTTTTAGGAAACAAGAAGTTTCCCCCTCACCTCTTCGCAAAAATGGCAATTTACAATATTTGTTACAATGAAGAGTTATTTCTTAACATCATATCTTAGTATTCAGTATTGTCATTATACAGCCAAACTCCTTGAAATGCTCTGATTCCATTGGAATGGAAACTGTATTGATTCCTTTTTGTTTTATAGGATTAATAGAATTAGTCAAAATTTACTTTATACTACTCAGTAAATTGTATTCCTGTCACTGAATTTCACATAACCAACTCCAATTATTTAAAAAAATGTAATTGCAATACTTAACTACTGACATTCCACTTTTATGAGAAGGCTCCTGTTTTGTTGTGAAATGAGCAAAACTTCAGACAACACTTTTCCAAAATATTCTGCACTGATCTTAACAGTGGTTTCTATTAGACTGAAAACAAACAATGCGAGACTAGATTCTTTCCCAGCAGAGTTACAAATAAAAACTTCTATTTCTCTCTCCCCCACTTTACTGATATTTGGTTATTCATTTCAAAACAGAAAAGTTGAATGACATGTTAAACATCAAAGCCTGGCTCCGCTCAGGAAGTTTGCACTGAAATCAATGGGGCTCCACATCAGCAGAGACCCACTGCACTGATGCAGTGCATTTTGCCAAGACTTCTGAGGGAGCTGTTTAGCTCGCATATCAGATTTGTGATTCTGGTGCACAAAATAAAAAAATCAGAACTATACTATCTCACTAGTTCCCCTTGACCTCACAGTCCAAACTTCTCCTTTCATCTCTCTCCAACCAATCACCCAAAAGCAGAATTCAAGTCCATCTCCAAGCACTGGGTTAAACACTTACCTTTTCCACACTTACACCTACAGTCTGTTCATGGGTCCCATCTAATTGTACACATAGCAGCCTTGTTTCATGGTGTATTCTTTCTCATGCTTGTTGTGCACATGTGACAGCTGCCTTCTTGGCCAACACACTAGGTACTGAATCAGGGACCTCCAGAGCTAAACCTAGTAGCTACTACCGTTTGAGCTAAACAGCCAAGGTTCTGTAGCTGGGAGGGCATGGGTTGTAGCCACCCATTCTCTGTACATCACACAGAGGGGGACCTGTAACACACACTCACCAGTGTGTTACTTACACACACACACAGTTTTACTTCAGTTAGCTTTTCTCTAGTAAAAGGCACACTTGCTGAGGAAGATCTTGCTTTCTACAGGGACTATTTTATTTTTTAACGTTATAAAGATTTCAGAAAGCTTTATTTCAGGTGAACAAACTGTGAAGAGGTCTCTCCATCTCTCTCATCATTTATCAAGGGACTTGTCAAAAATAAAGGGAACAGATGCTGCATTTTTGTTTCAGGTATTGAACTTGTCCTATCAAAGGAACCCTTCATTTTGAGATCTTTGTTTCTGCCTTTGTCTCTTCCTAATTCTCATGCTACTGTGCTTACTCTATCGAGGGATCTTCGTGTCTGATGTGATAACTGGATTGAGACTGGCAAGAAAACTGGCGTATACACAAAATCAATATCCCTTTTAAAGATGAAGCTGAGCCTTTGCTATCAAAGGAACTTTGACATTTAAGGGGACTTTCTTCTTCTCTGACCTTCCAAAATATTTCTGTGAAAACCAGAAAAGGTTTGTAGCTTCCATTTAGATAAAGCCCAACTACAAAATTCAAACATCCAAGTAAACCATACATGAGTTGAGCTGACTAGAACCTAATGCAGAGCGTTCAGTAAACCCAGCACATACCATATCTCGTTCACCTTATTCTAGCATTCGCTTTGACTAGCAAAAATTCCACCTGCAAAATTCCTCTTTCGTGCAATGTTCTTTCCTTCACTCCCTAAATGATGCCTCCGTTAGTCCATGCATTCAGCAATTGTAGCTCAGTGGTTCATGATTTATTATATCTATCTTTTGTAGACACCTACTTTCCTTTTTACCTTGAGATTAAGACATAGGTCCCATCCAACTCCCACTGAAGCCTCTGGAGCTGTTGCTGCTCACAACTGCTGAGGTGCTTCTCGCTCTCTCTTCCTCCTCAACCCCCCCCCCCCCCCCATTCTGTCCCGTGTTCCTTAGTGGAAGGAGTTCAGATACTTGCTGGTTGACTGGCAGCAATAGGGGAAGGAACGGGAATCTCAGCAATTGGCCTCACCTATCCTAGCAGCAATTCTAAAGCTGGATCAAAAAGCAGACGGAGACAGAGAAAGGAGTCCCTGGGCACAACCTGGAGGTTAGGAAGGCCTGCTCTCCCCCCGGTGTGGGGACAGACTGATAAACAATATACAATCCAAACTTTTTCTGTGGAAAAAAGCCCCACTTTTGTTTTTAAACCAATACAGAGTCTCAACCTTGGTCAAGTCATTTGTTTGCAATGGGGTGGACAGCATCAGCAACAAGCTCCCACAAACTCGCACACCCCAGGAGCTCGCACACTCCCACTTCTGCTGGGGGGCATGAGTGTTTCTGCAGCATGTGAGACCCCTCACAACGAGAGGACCTCTGGTGATTACACATGGCCACTTTTAAAGAGACAGTGCCACAATATACGATATCTATATGAATTTACCAGGGGCTAAAGTGAAATATCCTTTAAATAAATTTTTGCTAGAAAATGTTGAGAAAAAGAACAGACAGTTTTTCAATGCTGTGTATGTGATTTTTTTTTAATCCTCATGGAAGAAGTCAGATTGAGAGCCTTTAAGTTCTCTGTAGAGCCCCAAATAGGTACACAAGGGAGCAGCAGCAAGCAATCATTTCCAAACAGTCTTGCCTACATACACCATGAGGTCAACACTGAGGATCATGTTTAGAATGTAAGTGAGTGCCCATGCCAATTCCCCCCGTGGCCTCTTTTGTGAGAATGCCAAAGATTCATAGGTTTGAAGATGTCAGCTATAGCTCAACTCAGCAGACTCCTCTGCAGCAAGACACACATTGGCTTCAACAGGAGTCTTGCCTCTGGGAAGATTAGAGGATCAGGCCCTTAGTGCCGCTTGTGGTGATGTTTTCTTTTCTCAGACGTTTAAAAATCAAAAAATCACGCACTTCTTTTTCCTTTCAGAACCAATGAGCTATGAGATAGCTTCCTCAAGGCTGCAAACCATACCTGCATGCAGAGTGCAATAATTCAAACCATAAACATTCAGTCCTTACAATCTTGTACGGTGCTAGAAACAAACATTTAGACAGTCCTGCAAAACCATTTTTAAAGGCCAAGTAATTAAGCAGGGGAGCTATCATCTCAAAATGTACAGCAGTTTTAGCTGTGGTGTGGTGATCATCTGTGATAAATAAAATTAAGAATATTTTTAAAGGTTCACGTAAAACCTTTTGGAGATATGTTAAAATACATATTAACTTGCTATTTCCTTTTACAACAGATGCTCATGAAAGGTATTAAAGAGAATTTTTGTTATAAAATATATTACCACTCTCCAGGTCACTATTTTATTGTGCATGCTTGCAGTCTGTGTTGTGGCTACCCTTCCCAATGAATGCTTGGTCTTATGGTGTTATACATCATGCAGAATAAATGCCATGTACATGATAAACACCTAATGATTTTTTAACAAAGTGAACTTGGGTAATGACAGCGTCACTTTCACTTCTTGTTGAAGCGACTCCATGCGCCTTATTCATAGTAAGGAAAAAGAACGTCTGTGGCTGAAATGACGTCTCACACAGTGTACATGTCAAAAGAAACATGTTAAATACATTCTGTATTAAAGTGACTCAATAACAAGACAGATGCATGTATACAATGGTGACCTAGGTTAGTGGCATTAGCATTTGATAGTTCAAGAGTATTAAAATTAGGACAGGCTAGAAATTTTCCAAAGGATCCTTTTTCCATGGGAAAATGCTGATTTGTTGAAATTGTATTGATCTGCAGGAACATGACACTGACAAAATTCCAACAGAAACCTGCTTAATTTCTTGTCAGATAACGCACATAGCACCACAGCAGTGCAAGCTTCCAGGCTCTCAACTCCTAAGCAGCTCAGGCTCTCAGAAACCTGGGAGCCTGGAAGCCCCATCTTCCAAATTCATGGTCCCTCAGAAGCCCAGTCTCCCAGTGGCCCCTGACTTTGCAGCAGCAGCAGCTCACCACACAGACTTCCATAGCACTGGAGCTTTCTGGTATCCCAAAGTGCCTTGCTCCTCAGCTGGAGAGTTGCCAGGTCTCCACACAGCACAGTCTCAAAAACTGTTCAGAAGGATAAAACAAAATACTGTTTTGACTTTTTCTGAACAAAATATTAAAATTCCTGTTTCATGGAGAAATTTGAAATTTAGTTTTTCATTCTGTTTTGGATTTTTTTTTTTTAGTTTTGGCATTTCCTAGGGAATGGGAATTCCAGTTACCAGTCAGCTCTAATTAAAATACCTATTCACGGTGCAAGGAATCTTCTTCATGGAAGTAGTAAGTTAGGGTAATATAGTCTAACACCCAGGCTATAAAAATCACCAAAGATCTCTAGATAAGCAACCATTATTTGTATAATTACTGTAGTCTCATAGCAGTTTACCTAACCAAAGGGCATGATTTTACAAACACATGTACATGAGTAATTTTGTTCATGTGACTATTCCCATCAAAATCAGTGAGAATACTTATATGAGTAAAAACAACAAGGAGTCCAGTGGCACCTTAAAGACTAACAGATTTATTTGAGCATAAGCTTTCGTGGGTAAAGACCCCACTTCTTCAGGTGTTAGGGTTACGGTGGGGTTTTTACCCAAGAAAGCTTATGCTCAAATAAATCTGTTAGTCTTTAAGGTGCCACCGAACTCCTTGTTGTTTTTGTGGATACAGACTAACACGGCTACCCCCTGATACTTTATATGAGTAAAGTTATTCACACGCACAAGTGTTTACCTAAATCTTATTCACCTGAAGATTTTGCGCGCACGCACACACACAAATACGTACATGCACTGTACAAACTGTATAGAGACACAGGATTGGAAAATAATGTATTTATCAACAGCATACTTTTGAGCCAAACTAAAGTCTTTTGTTTCCTGTTTAGTTTTTGTTGGAAAAGAGCACACATTGATTGATGTTACACTGATAAAATTCAGGCTGATTGCTGCATATGCTTACTGAGTAGTATGCCTATTCTGATAATGTTGTCTTAATTACACTTTGTTAGATTCTCAGAGATCTTAAGGTAATGCCTCAGAAACAAATGTATTAATCAGTATTGTAAGCAGCCAAATCAGGTGAACGGCTGAGAACCTAAAACTCTCATTGAAGTCTGTGGGCCAATTCATGAAGTCCTTTCCCTACACAAGCAAATTCCCATGGAATTCAGTGGATGTTTGACTGAGTGAGGTCTTTAGGATTTAGCCCAGTGGATTTGGTAGAAGCTCAGCAGCAGCTCTCATGATCTGACTCATATGAGAGGTTGTCCATGAAAAGTGAGATTTTTCAAAAGCCCTCCATACCCAGAAGATCTCTGAGACCAACAGGAGCTACTGCGTGCTTTTGAAAATCTGGCTGTCTGTTTGGGTGCTTACATTGGAGCTCCTGGGTACTATTTTGAAACTCTAATCCCATATTTATCCCTTATTGTTAAGTAGTCAATACTTTGTAGGGAGAGGATTATGGGATGCATGCATAATAATTGTACAAATATACCTCCTTTTGTTTAAATTGAGTACAAGTGATTCTTCAACCTGTAGTCATGTGAATAATCCATACTCATGCAAATAGCCCACTGCAGGTAATGCGATTCCTTGCATGTGAGTAAAAACTACTCATGGGCATAAGGGGTCTACTCTTATCAACAAGCAACCATTATTACACACATGATTTATTGGTGTGTTTCTTATTAATGGATGACCTGATCCTATAAATTGCTGAGCACACTCAAATCCCATTCAGGTTAATGGGCAAGATCTTGAGGTTATACCCAGTTCCTAATGCTGCCCCCACAAAAGTCAATGGAAAACTTCATACTGCCTTCAATGAAGCAGAATTGGGAGTTCAATTTTTAATCAGACCTTGCCTGGCAATGAAGTCAATGGGAATTGGCCTGAGCAGAAATTGAGCAAAGACCTCAGGATTTGGCCTAGTAGGATTTGAAATCTCTCAATACTGAACAAGACTAGGTCCTAATAGTTTGTGTATAATATAAAACAATATTTATATTTGAATGATTTGTGCCTGATGTAGAGAGGAATCACACAGGATCTGAATAATATAAATATAAATTTACAATTTAATCATATATTAATATAAAAGGGATCGATCTCTGTTCTTTTGTATTAATCAATTGGTTTTTAACCTGTAATTCTGCCCTCTAGAGCTGGTGTCTTACTTTTCAGCAAGCTGCAGTTCCAGCAGGAGGCTCAATGGCACCACCTGTAATTTATTTAGCCTATTTAACGCTGTAACTTTTCAACAGAGCAGGGTCCCTGAACCTATCCCCTTACAAAGAGCCATGCATGTCTATGGCGCTATACAAATGGTGAATACTTATTGATAAAAAGAAAGACCTGCTGCCAGCACTTGGCTTAGAAATCCAAATTTCAACATAAAAATGTAATTTAAAAATGCATGTGAGCTTTCAGAAGGCTATGTTGAGTGGCATGGGTTCTGCTTCCTTTAGATTTCTCTATTTAATTTCCTCTGACACTTTGAATATTTCTATCCCCTTCCTCTTTTTGTTTTTATTTGTTAGACTCTCCCCTTGTCTTCCTTTCTTGTCCTTCAATCTCCCTCTGTCTTTCTTGTTAGAAAACAGATGAAATTATTTCCCTTGTTGTAATCAACTAATAGCTCACACTATTTTTCTCTCAACTGTTCCTCTGTTACTTCATTGCAGTACCGTCTGGGTCCTCATTGCATTATGTTTTCCGTCTTGTTCGTTCATAAATTAAACAGCCCAAAAATGAAATCAGAGTTGGCAGGTTCGTGATAACTAGCAATTTAGGGGCTTGTTGGCATCAGATTGAAAGGACATGTTCTGTTTGCTGGGGGGAGACAAAATGAGATTAATATCTTGAAAAGACACTTTTGTTGGGAAGGCAACATAGATGGGGAAGAACTTTGGAGCAAGTTCTAAAGGAAAGTAGTTTTGTTTCTTTTAATCATCTTTGTGAAAGAGGGTGGCATTTGATTTACTCAAAGGATCATTTTGAAAACTGACACGCTAAGAAGCGCCACCAGGAAGATGCTGTGAATTTTATTTGACAGTTATATTTTTAACTATAAGTGGAATAATCTGATGGCAATTTTACTGAAGAGTGACATTTTTAGACCAAAATTTCACACTGTGAAAGCAGATGTCCCCTTATATGTCAAAAGTGTTTGAAAATAAAAATACAAGACCACACATCACAAGTAGAGATGGTCAGGAAATTATTTTCCTGTCCTGTGAAAACTGTCAAGATATCTAAACTTTTCTATTCTGAATCAGGACAAAAAGTCAACCTCAAATTTTCATAGTCCAAAAATAAAAAAAAAAATAAAAAGTTGGGGTCAAAGAATTTCATTTTGATTTCAACTATTTTAAAAACTATAAGTAACTTGTATGTCAAAACAAAGTCATTTCAAACCAGAGAACTGGGTTTTTTTTGTTTTGTGAGAGGACAATAGTTTGATAACTTCAGAGTTTTTCAAAAATATCTGAGTCAAAATTTGTTGAAACCAACCCTTTCCCACAAAAAGTTTTGGTATCAATGAATCAGCATTTCTGACAAAAAACATTTAGTCTTACTTTCCAACCAGCTCTAGTCATAAGGCCTGATTTTCTTCCCCCTGAATCAATGGGAATTTTGCCATTTACTTTAATGGGATCACGGATGGAGGATAGCTAATATGATGCCAGTTTTTTAAAATGGCTCCAGAGGCAATCCCGGCAATTACAAGCTAATAAGCCTAACTTCAGTTCCAGGCAAATTGGTTGAAACTACAGAAAAGAACAGAAATCAGACACATATATGAACATGATTTGTTGGAGAAGAGTCTACATGGTGTTTGTAAAGGGAAATCATGCCTCACCAATGTACTAGAATTCTTTGAGGGGGTCCAACAAGCAAGGGAGATCCATTGGATATAGTGTACTTAGATTTTCAGAAAACCTTTGACAAGGTCTCTCACCACAGGCCCTTAAGCAAAGTAAGCTGTCACAGGATAAGAGGGAGGTCCTCTCATGGATTGGTAACTGGTTAAAAAACAAGAAACAAAGGGTAAGAATAAATGATCAGTTTTCAGAATGGAGAGAATTAAATTGAGGTGTCTCCCTGGGGTTTGTACTGGGATAAGTCCTATTCACCGTATTCATAAATGATCTGGAAAAAGGGGTAAACAATGAGGTGGCAAAATTTGCAGATGATACAAAACTACTCAAGATAGTTAAGTCCCAAGCAGAGTGCAAAGAACTACAAAAGGATCTCACAAAACTGGGTGACTGGGCAACAAAATGGCAGATGAAATTCAATGTTAATAAATGCAAAGTAATGTACATTGGAAAACATAATCCCAAGTATACATCTAAAATGATGGGGGTCTAAATTAGCTGTTACCACTCAAGAAAGAGATCTTGGAGTCATTGTGGATAGTTCTCTGAAAACATTCACTCAATGTGCCGTGGCAGTCAAAAAAGCTAACAGAATTTTGTGAATCATTAGGAAAGGGATAGATAATAAGACAGAAAATATCATATTGCCTCTACATAAATATATGGAATGCTCACATCTTGAATACTGCATGCAGATCTGGTTGCCCCATCTAAAAAAATGATGCATTAGAATTGGAAAGGGTACAGAAAAGGGCAACAAAAATGATTAGGGGTATGGAACATGTTCCATATGAGGAGAGATGAATAAGATTGGGACTTTTCAGCTTGAAAAGGAGATGACTAAGAGGGGATATGATAGAGGTCTATAAAATCATGACTGGTGTGGTGAAAGTAAATAAGGAAGTGTTATTTACTGCTTCTCATAAACACAAGAACTAGGGGTCACCAAAATAAATTTATTGGCAGCAGGTTTAAAACAAACAAAAGGAAGTATTTCTTCACATAATGCACAGTCAACCTGTTAACTCTTTGCCAGAGGATGTTGTGAAGGCCAAGACTATAACTGGGTTCAAAAAAGAACTACATAAATTCATGGAGGATAGGTCCACCAATGGCTATTAGCCTGGATGGGCATTGATTCAAAACCATGCTCTGAAGTGTCCCTAGCCTCAGTTTGCCAGAAGCTTGGAATAGGCAACAGGGGATGGATCACTTGATGATTACCTGTTCTGTTCATTCCCTCTGAAGCACCTGGCATTGGCCACTGCTGGAAGACAGAATACTGGGCTAGATGGCCCATTGGTCTGACCCAGTGTGGCCATTCATATGTTCTTAAGCATTGGGCTCCTGTACTAAAATTACCAGATCTCAATGACTAATTCATAACAAATAACTTATTCATGTATCACCCCTTTTATTCATGTATCACCCACAAGCATATACAAAATAAAATTCAGAAAGTTGCTATTGGAAACTGAGAAAGAAATTTTTTTACAGCTTTCATTTACTTGCTATTTTGACATTTAATATTCAAAATTCAAGCTTTATTGCTTGCTTTTGCTTCATCATATATGTCACATGGTATTTCTGTCTCTTACCTATGTTGACAGAGCTAGGCTACGTATACAGGTTTCAAAGTCACTAACTCTCTCATGGAAAGAATATCCACAATTACATCATTAAGGGAACCAACAGGCCAGAAGTTGCACGTGTGTTGTTTAATTTGATCTGGTTAGTTTGCCTGGACTCTTCTCACCTTGTCATGGAGTGAAAGTTTTAATGGTAATCTGTTAAATAGGAGTTGTTTCAGCATAAAATGCAAAGTATTAAAAAAAACAGTAGCAAGGTTAAAGAGAAGTGTGGTTTCAGGTTAAAGTCCTGAAAGTGCAAGAAAGGGAAATATCTAAATTGCTACAGCTAGATTGTGCTCACAGTGAGTAGTCCCCTACTGATCTATTCACTCCCTTGAATTCAGTGGGAGAGCCTGTTAATCAGTACAAGAAAGGGTGCCTCAGTCTTCCCCTTACCAATGATCTTCCTGGAAACAGCTATGCTATGTATAGTAGAACTTGTCATATGACGGCAGAGTCACTGGAATCAGCTACGATCTAGCACAAGGAAAGAAATGGTAAAGTGTCTGGAAGAGGAAAATCTATACAAAAGTCAGGGAAAAGAATGATGGAGCTAAAACAAATAAATGCACAAAACTATTTTTTCCTATCTAGCCACTTTTCAGATCAAAATATACATAAATCTAGTTAAAATTAAAAAACATCCCCTTGTCCCCTTTTCTCTATGAATTTTTCCAGCCTGGAAAGCCCATTTGCCTGCTTCTCCACACACATCTCTGTGCTGCCTTTGACAATGCTCCTTATGCAAGCAGTGCTCCTTAAATTGACCTATAAGGCCATTACTCTCCTCTGTCAAATCCATTCTCAAGGCCCACTGCTGCTATGATGCCTACAAGAAACCAGTCTACCAATGGTGGCTAGCTGGTGCAGCAGTTGGGAAGAGCAGACTTATTATAAACCCCCACCTACAATGACTTGTAACCATCAAACAATGTAACCAGCTGTCTGAGCTCAACTGTATAAACGATCTCTCCTGCTCTCTCCAATAAGTGGAAAAATCCCAGGTGCATGGGTACTATTTTTCGGGGGGAGGGGGCAGGAAGTAGCCTTATATACAAGGCCCTGCTCCTGTCAAATAGGTCACCCCCTTTCAAAGGCATAGACCTCAGCAAAAGATATACAGTGCTAGTGAGGTGCTCTTTATGTAAAGGCTTAACATGGTGATTTGGGAAGAGCATTCTGTTCATGTTATTTAAAATGTATGAAAGTCTTCCTACTCATGCTCTAAATAGCATGCTACAAACCACCCTCAACTATGATATTTATTAGGCTTTGCAACTAGGCTGCAAGATAAAAATCACAACTTTTCATGGTAAATGTAACTGATCGATAAAGAAAATTAAATTGCTTTTTAAGATGTCTTTGTTGACAAGCAAAATTGGAATAATCCATTATGAACCAGGGACAGCTTTTAAGATCCTTTGTTACACAACCCATCTGAGAGCTCATTCAATTAAATCCAAGTAGAAACACCTACAGATCCTTGCTAGAAGTGTTCAATAAGAACATCCTGCTTCGATAATGTTCACTCTTGTAGGCTTGTAGTTAATTCTTGTAGTCTTGTAAAGACACCAGTTGCTAAGTGGGAACTGTTGCAACTGATAATGTAATCAAAACCTGGATAGGAGGAAAGAGACTTTTTAGTCCCAAGTCACCTAAAACACATACTACAGTCCATTATGAGCTTAACTTTAATTTAGCAATTAATTGCATCAAAGTTATGGCAAGCAAATCTGAGTGCACCCCTTTGGAAATAAAGGTAGGAGGGATAAACTGAGTAGCTCCATTTTAGCACTGCATTGCATTGAGGGTAATTCTGTAAAGAATCTGCATCCTTGTCATGCATGCTTAGCAGCTCATCTGGAGTGATACGCATGTATCCCTCCCTCCACATCATTTTTAGATAAACTGTTTGGGGCATCCTGTGACCCAAGAGGGCTACATAACTGATAGTCTGTCTAAACTGAACTCTGAACTGTGTGCTATTAAATATTATACACAAGAACAAACCCATCAGAAGAGCTATAAAATTCTCCTTCTATTTCGAGCCTCACCACAAAGATTTATACCTGAAATCTCACTGCAATCATAACTGCCTAAATACCAAACTAAGTTTTGTTTGTGTATTAATCAAAATGACCCTTTGAGGAACAGCAATTATCCTGAATGCTTTCCATGCTCAAGTGGAATCATCCTAGATGTAAATGAGTGCTGGATATGTCTACAGAGCCTCTTCATTTCAATTTATTGAATTGGTATTTCATTTGCTGACCATTAATATGTTTTTAAAAATAGACCTGTGTAACATGATTTAAACTGTCACTATGGAAACATGACTGAATATTCTGAAGTTGACTGGTGTGTTCATTAAACCTTTATTACCAGCATATACCTACAGGTTATTATAAACTTCATTGCAAAGCAAGATGATACCTTAAAACTCTCCTGCTCTTTAAAACTATCACATGCAAAGTCATTCACTACAATTATGCAAGTATCAAAAGTAGTGACAGGATGGAAAGTGATATCAGAATCTTTGCAATTGCCAGAAAATGATTTATTTCAAATGCATTCACACTGTTGCACTTACCGTTGTGCCAGTTAATAACTATTTAGGATTTTGTTACATATAGAGATATTTTTCAGTACTTTTTCTCTCATTTGACCCAGTGTCTGCAATTTTCAGCAGTCCCAGGGAAAAAGACACTTAAGAAAAGTTACATTTTAAGAACAAAGTACTATGTTCTTATTCATAAATATTTGATATCAACAAATTCTCTCATATTGCCTATGAAATTCACTGAATACACTACAGCCGAAATATCTATAAAGTAAAGTGCCTTCTAAAACTGATACACTCATTTTAGAAATACAAAAGTATCTTTGTGAAATCAAAGGCGTGATGTTGCAGTCCTCCTACTGGACATTTCTTTAAAAATTACTTTCTTTTTAAAAAAAATCAGTGGGCGAAATCCTACCCCATTGAGGTCAATGGGAGTTTGTTTTTGACTTCAAAGGGGCCAGAGTTTCATCCAATGTGTTTATACACAGTAGTGCATTTTATCTTCAGATCATTTTATGACCATCAGTGAGTTATAACTGCTTGAAAAACTCTGAAGTGGGTGAGCATTACTATCCCTATTTGTGGAAGCCAAGACACAAAGAGACTGGAGGTGTCTCACAGCCCGGGGAAGGTGTGAGGGGAAAGGGGTTGCTATTCCACCTTTGCACCATCCCAAACATAGGCTGCTCCAGGGGCCGGAGAGGCATCAGTGTAACTTTCGGTATGTCTACACTTCAAGCTGGATGTGTAGCTAGAAAGTATATAGTGAAAATAGCAAGGAACATAAACTCTGGCAAGTCAAGTGTAAACGTATAATTAGGCAGACCAAAAAAGAATTTGAAGAGCAACTAGCAAAAGACACAAACTAACAGCAATTTTTTTAAAGTACATCAGAAGCAGGAAGGCTGGCAGACAATCAGGAGGCCACAGGATGGCTGAAGTGCTATAGTAGCACTCAAGGAAGACAAAGCTATTGCAGATAACTTAAATGGATTCTTTGCATCGGCTTTCACTGCAGAAGGCATGAGGGAGATTCCCACACTTGAGCCATTCTTTTTAGATGACAAATCTGAGGAAATGTCCCAGAGTGAGAGGTGTCAGTAGAGGAGGTTTTGGAACAAACTGGTAAATTAAACAGTCATAAGTCTCCAGGACCAGAGGTTATTCACACAGGAATTCTGAAAGAACTGAAATATGAAATTGCAGAACTACTAACAGTGGTATGTAACCTATTGCTTAAAACAGCCTCTGTACCAAATGACAGGAAGATAGCCATTGTAACTCCAATTTTTAAAAAAGACTCCAGGGACAATCCTGGCAATTATAGGTCGGTAAGCCTAGCTTCAGTACCAGGCACATTGGTTGAAACTGTAGTAAAGAACAGAATTATCAGACCCATATATAAACACGGTATGTTGGGAAAGAGTCACCACAGGTTTTGTAAAGGGAAATCATGCCTCACCAACCTATTAGAATTCTTTGAGGGTGTCAACAAACACATGGACAAGGGTGATGCAGTGGATATAGTGTACTTGAACTTTCAGAAAGCCCTTGACAAGGTCCCAAGCAAAGTTTCTTAATCAAAGAAGGCATTCATGGGATGAGAAAGAAGATCCTCTCATGGATCAGTATCTGGTTAAAAGATAGGAAACAAAGGGTAGTAATAAATGTTCAGTTTTCACAGTGGCGAGAGGTAAATAGCAGGGTGCCCCAAAGACTTGTACTGGGACCAGTGCTGCTCAACATATTAATAAATGATCTGGAAAAAGGGATTAAACAGTGATGTGGCAAAGTTTGAAGATGATAAGAAATTACTCAAGATAGTTAAGTCCAAAGCTGACTATGAAGAATTACAAAGGATCTCACAAAACTAGGTGACTGGGCAACAAAATGGGGGGGTGAAATTCAGTGTTGATAAATGCAAAGTAATGAATGTTGGAAAACATTATCCAAACTATACATACAAAATGATGGAGTCTAAATTAGCTTTTACCACTCAAGAAAGATCTTGGAGTCATTGTGGATAGATCTCTGAAAACATCTGTTCGATGTGCAGCAGCAGTCAAAATAGCTAACAGAATGGTAGCATCCATTGGGAATGGGTTAGATAACAAAACAGAAAATATCATAATGCCACCATATAAATCCATGGTATGCCCACCTCTTGAAAACTGCATGCAGTTCTGGTCACCCCATCTCAAAAAAGATATTAGAAATGGAAAAGATACAGAGAAGGGCAACCAAAATGATTAGGCGTATGGAACAGCCTCCATATGAGGAGAGATTAAAAAGACCATTGGGGGTTTTGATAGAGGTCTATAAAATAATGAACGGTGTGTAGAAAGTGAATAAGGAAGTGTTATTTACCCCTTTATATAAGACAGGAACACAGGGTCACCCAATGAAATTAATAGGCAGCACAGTTACAACAAACATAAGGAAGTATTTCTTTACACAATGCAAAGTCAACCTGTTGAACTCATTCCCAGGGGCTGTTGTGAAGGCCAAAAGTATAACTGGGTTCAAAAAAGAATTAGATAAGTTCATGGAGGACAGATCCATCAATGTCTATTAGTCAAGATGGTCAACAATGCTACCCCATGCTTTGGGTGTCCCTTAACATCTGACTGCCAGACGCTGGGACTGGACAACGGTGATGGAACACTCAATAATTGCCTTGTCCTGTTCATTCCCTCTGAAGCATCTGACACCAGCCACTGTCGGAAGAGAGGATACTGGGCTAGATTTACTGTTGGTCTGAACCAGTATGGCCATTGTTATGGAAACTCCAGCTCAAAAAGACTTGCCTGTGCTATCTGTGATCAAACTAGCACTGTAAAAATAGAAGTGTAGCTGCAGTGATGTAAGCAGCAGGAGGAGCTAGCCACCCAGAGTACTGCCCAATACACAAAAAGGCAGCTTTACACCTGTCTCTGCAATGCCTACACAAGGGGACTTCTTCCCCAGCCACTTCAGTGCCCTCTATGCCACTTCAGCCCTCTTACCTCTTAAATGTAAAAGGGGCAGAGCAGAGGTGAGGCACTCACCCTGGGTGACTTGCTTAAAGCCACAGAGGAAGCTGCTATCAGAACCAGCAAGACTGAAGAATAAAGAGCGTCTAGGTCTATGCTCAAGACCACATTTCTTATTTTCTCAGATATGACCTACTTGCTCACGGAAGATGTTGACTGACTGGAAATGTAACTCCTCTATTTATCGGTAGAAGTCAATGGCAAATCTTCAGTTGATCACAGTTTATATCTCCCTACATGGGGAACAAAATTTTGATAAAGGGCTCTCCAATCAAGCAGTCAAAGCTATAACAAGATGAAATGGCTGGAAGTAGAAGCTAGATATATTCAAATTGGAAATAAGGCGCAAATTTTTAAGAGGGAGGTTAATAATTATGGGGACAACCTGCCAAGGGTTGAGGTAGTTTCTTCATCACTGAAAAAACTTTAAATCAAGAAGATTGGATGTTTTTCTAAAAGATACATTCTAGTTCAGCTGGAATTAATTGATAGAAGTCCTTTGGCCTTCATTATGCAGGAGGTCAGACTAGGCAATGACTGTGGTCCCTCTGGCCTTAGAATCCATGAATCCAATAGTTCAGCTCTTGCTTTGAATTAGAACATTGTTTTTTTATAATCATTTTCACTTTCTAATAAAATGAGTCCCAGCCACAGAAATTGTTTTTGAATTCAAAACTATTCTTGCATCTTCAGTGTTTTTGGGAGCATATAGGTTTTAGGATCAGCTCATTAGAGAGCAAGGGGCCAGATATGATAGTAAAATCTGTCTTTGGATTCTGATATTCCATCAGATCCTTAGCACTATCAATATAAAAAGGCTTTCAAAGACAAATCAGGGACAGCTCAGTATTCCATTTTGCCAAGACTACACCCCCCTACCCCGCCCCCCCCCCCCCCCGGCTCCCTTAGCATCTGCACCTGCTTGAATTTAATTGATAGTTCACTGCTATACTAATTCCAGTTCAGACAGACATGTCTCTCATATAACATTGTTAGAAATGTGAGTTTAAGACATATCCAAGAAATCAATTCCCTATGGATGTTACAAACTCTGATTTCTCACAGTCACCAGCTGTTGATTATGAGCCTTTTGTTTTATGATCTGATATTGAAAGCCAAATCCTCTGAGCCTCATTCATGAAAACTCTAAGACCGTCATGCCTGTGGTCAGCTCACTGCAGGATCAGGGCCCAAACCTGTGATCAAAAGAGAGACACCTAATGCAAATAAATATCCTTTAGGAGAACAGCGAGAATAATGAGGAGAGGAAGTAATGGAGAGCCAAAGCCAGATAATGTGCCTGGAGTATTCATAGATGGGGCAATATAGCAATAAATTGAGACAGGCTGAAATACTGTGGAAATAATTCCTGTCTAATGTGCAATTTAGATACAAAACTGATGGCAGGGCCCCTCTGGAGCCCCATAAAGTGAATTATTATGCAATAATTGAGACCTTGTTGCACCTGGCTGTGAGGGTAACTTGTTTTTATTGCAATATACAGAAAGCAAATGAAAAAGTTTTAAAATTTGTAAAAACAGGTTACAGCTGTGGCATATTAAATGTTAATACATTTCAAATTTGTGATGCTCTTTGGGTTTTGGGTGGGGATTTTGGACTTTCTAGTTTTGTATAAGACTTTAAATATACACAGTTATTTTACCTTAATGATATCATTCTCATTGTGTAAAAGTTCCTACTATGTAACATTGATATGCTCCCCTTTTTGGGCATTCATTTCCCACAAACACTTGATAATCCAGTGGAAAAAAGTGGATATATTTTTTTTAAATGTCTATATTAAAAATCATTACTGAAAGTCAGAAAACTCTCCAGAAGTAAGAGAACCATTAAACATCACACGGCTACAGCGGAGCCAAATCTGTAATAATAAATTCAGATAGAGATAAGCATTTGTGAATTCAGTTTTCTCATTGAGCTTTACAACTTGTGTTAAAGTACACATTCAGTTAAAGCCACACAAAGTCTTACAGTGGTTTTACAACAATTTAACTTCACTGGTTTCACAGGTGTTTCTCCTGTTAACCCTACCAAAACTGAGAGGAGAATCAAACCAAACACTTTAGATCCATATCATGAAAAATATTAAATTTTCACAAAGTAATATCCAAAAATTACATTATTTCCCCTTGTTTGCCCTAGTTTTCATTCCCAATTATATTTCACTGTGTTGCCATAGGTTCATTGGACCTTTCATACAGATATACCGTATAAAGCTATGATTTCTCATTAAGTTGTATTTCACGTTGTCTATAACAGCCTAAATGAGTATCTCCTATCCATCTTCCAGGTGCTATGCAGAGTGCAATGCAGTTTATACACAGATAGTTCATAGCCTTGCTTTAGTTAGCCTGTTAACTGTGCTTTCCCCTCTCACCACAGAAAAACGTTATCAATCCCTGCAGAATGGCACTTAACACTAACCTGTTTTGTCACTCCACATAGACTAACATGTCTTCTATCTGTTTCTTCATTCTCAGAGGCCAGAAAGACATCACATGGACACTTCTGCAATTATTTCAAGGCTGCTAGTTAATTCATTTCTTAAACAAGGTAGGGACATGTAGGTGCCAGCTTTACTACGGGCACTTAAATCACTCAGTACAGTGTCAAACCCTACAACTTCTCATGTCTAATTGTCATGGTGTCAAATCTCAATGTGGTATTATTTAGGTCTGTCAATTAATCGCAGTTAACTCACATTAAAAAAAATTAATCACGATTAAAAAAAATCATAATTAATCACAGTTCTAATTGCACTGTTAAACAATAGAATATCAACTGAAATTTATTAAATATTTTGGATGTTTTCTACATTTTCAAATATATTGATTTCAATTACAACACACACTACAAAGTGTACAGTGCTCACTTGATATTATTTTCATTACAAATTTTTGCACTGTAAAAATGATAAACAAAATAAATAGTATTTTTCATTCACCTCATACAATACCATAAAAGTGCAACTTACAAAAGTTGATTCTTTTGTTATGTAACTGCACTCAAAAGTAAAACAATGTCAAACTTTAGAACCTACAAGTCCACTCAGTCCTACTTCTTGTTCAGCCAATCACTAAGATAAACAAGTTTGTTTACATTGACAGAAGATAATGCTGCTGGTTTCTTATTTACAATGTCACCTGAAAGTGAGAAAAGGCACTTTTTTAGCCTGCATTGCAAGGTATTTATATGTCTGTTATGCTAAACACTCGTATGCCCCTTCATGCTTCAGCCACCATTCCAGAGGACATGCTTCCATGCTGATGACACTCATTAAAAAAAATAAGCGTTAATTAAATCTGTGACTGAACTCCTTGGGGGAGAACAATATGTCTCCTGCTCTGTTTTACCTGCATTCTGCCATATTTCATGTTATAGCAGTCTTGGATGATGACCCAGCACATGTTGTTCATTTTAAGAACACAGCAGATTTCACAAAACACCAAGTAGGTACCAATGTGAGATTTCTAAAGACAGCTACAGCACTCAACCCAAGGTTTAAGAATCTGAAGTGCTTTCCAAATCTGAGAGGCATGAGGTGTGAAGTATGCTTTCAGAAGTCTTAAAAGAGCAACATTCCGTTGCAGAAACTACAGAACCCAAACCACCAAAAGAGAAAATCAACCTTCTGCTGGTGGCATCTGACTCAGATGATGAAAGTGAACATGCGTCAGACTGCTCTGGATCACTATCGAGCAGAACCCCTCATTAGCATGGACGCATGTGCCCCGGAATAGTGGTTGAAGCATAGAAGGGACTAATGAATCATTAACGCATCTGGCACGTAAATATCTTGCGACGCCGGCTACAACTGTGCCATACGATCACCTGTTCTCACTTTCAGGTGACATTGTAAACAAGAAGCAGGCAGGATTATCTCCTGCAAACATAAACAAAGTAGTTTGTCTGAGTGACTGGCTGAACAAGAATTAGGACTGAGTGGACTTGTAGGCTCTAAAGTTTTACATTGAATGCAGTTATTTTTGTATATAATTCTGCATTTGTAAGTTCAACTTTCATGATAAAGAGATATTATTACAGTACTTGTATGAGGTGAATTGAAAAATACTATTTCTTTTGAATTTTATAACAAATATTTGTAATAAAATTAATATAAAGTGAGCATGGTACACTGTGTTGTAATTGAAATCAATATATTTGAAAATGTAGAAAACATCCAAAAATATTTAAATAAATGGTATTCTATTATTGTTTAACATAGTAATTAATTGCGCAATTAATTTTTTTAATTGCTTGACAGCCCTAGTATTATTCTTTCTTCAATCTAGGTAAGAGACTCAGACTCATAGATATTAAGGTCAGAAGGGACCATTATGATCATCTAGTCTGACCTCCTGCACAATGTAGGCCACAGAATCTCACCCACCCACTCCTGCAATAAACCTCTCACCTATGTCTGAGCTATTGAAGTCCTCAAATCATAGTTTAAAGACCTCAAGGTGCAGAGAATCTTCCAGCAAGTGACCCGTGCCCCATGCTGCAGAGGAAGGCAAAAAAACCCCAGGGCCTCTTCCAATCTGCCCTGGAGGAAAATTCCTTCCCAACCCCAAATATAGCGATCAGCTGAACCCTGAGCATGTGGGCAAGATTCACCAGCCAGATACCCAGGAAAGAATTCTCTGTAATAACTCAGAGCCCACCCCATCTAACATCCCATCACAGGCCATTGGGCCTATTTACCATGAATAGTTAAAGATCAACTAATTGCCAAATTCATGTTATCCCATCACACCATCTCCTCCATAAACTTATTGTGTTTACTCTTGAAGCCAAATAGGTCTTTTGTCCCCACTGCTTCCCTTGGAAGGCTGTTCCAGAATTTCACTCCTCTGATGGTTAGAAACTTTCATCTAATTTCAAGTCTAAACTTCCTGGTGGCCAGTTTATATCCATTTGTTCTTGTGTCCACATTGATACTGAGCTTAAATAATTTCTCTCCCTCCCTGGTATTTATCCCTCTGATATATTTATAGAGAGCAATCATATCTCCCCTCAACCTTCTTTTAGTTAGGTTAAACAAGCCAAGCTCCTTGAGTCTCCTTTCATAAAACAGGTTTTCCATTCCTTGGATCATCCTAGTAGCCCTTCTCTGTACCTGTTCCAGTTTGAATTCATCCTTCTTAAACGTGGAAGACCAGAACTGCACACAGTATTCCAGATGAGGTCTCACCAGTGCCTTGTATAAAGGTACTAACACCTCCTTATCTCTACTGGAAATACCTCGCCTGATGCATCCCAAGACTGCATTATCTTTTTTCACGGCCATATCACACTGGTGGCTCATAGTCATCCTGTGGTCAACCAATACTCCAAGGTCCTTCTCCTCCTCCATTATTTCTAATTGATGCGTCCCCAGCTTATAATGAAAATTCTTGTTATTAATCCCTAAATGTATGACCTTACACTCCTCACTATTAAATTTCATCCTATTACTATTACTCCAGTTTACAAGGTCATCCAGATCCTCCTGTATGATATCCTGGTCCTTCTCTAAATTGGCAATACCTCCCAGCTTCGTGTCATCCGCAGACTTTATTAGCATACTCCCACTTTTTGTGCTGAGGTCCGTAATAAAAAGATTAAATAAGATTGGTCCCAAGACTGATCCCTGAGGAACTCCATTGGTAACCTCCCTCCAGCCTGACAGTTCACCTTTCAGTGTGACCCGCTGTAGTCTCCCCTTTAACCAATTCCTTATCCACCTTTCAATTTTCATATTGAGTCCCATCTTTTCCAATTTAACTAATAATTCCCCAGGTGGCACCGTATCAAACGCCTTACTGAAATCTAGGTAAATTAGATCCACTACATTTTCTTTGTCTAAAAAATCTGTTACTTTCTCAAAGAAGAAGATCAGGTTGGTTTGGCACGATCTACCTTTTGTAGAACCATGTTGTATTTTGTCCCATTTACCATTGACCTCAATGTCCTCAACTACTTTCTCCTTCAAAATCTTTTCCAAGACCTTGCATACTACAGATGTGAAACTAACAGGCTTGTAGTTACCCGTATCACTTTTTTTTCCCTTTCTTAAAAATAGGAACTATGTTAGCAATTCTCCAGTCATATGGTATAACTCCTGAGTTTACAGATTCATTAAAAATTCTTGCTAATGGGCTTGCAATTTCAGGTGCCAATTCCTTTAATATTCTTGGATGAAGATTATCTTGGCCCCCCGATTTAGTGTGATTCTCCTCTTATTTACACTAGCTTTACACCACTGTTAGTTCATTAACTTCAATGTGGTTACATCTCATCTTTGCTGCTCTACATGAAAGGAAAATAAAAAGGTTTTAAACATTATCAGTATGCCACGACACAAAGAGTACTTATGAATCAATATACTCTTACTATCAAAAAGAATAATACAAAGGTATTAAATTTTACAATACAAGTTCAATAATCCTTACTTTTATATAGTGTTACACCTACAAGTATGGTAGCATGCAAAAATGTATTACTCCATTACAGTAGCTTGTATGACTGATGACCAACATCTATGTGACCATGGAATCATTACAAGAATCATTTATGTGAAGATAGAGGAGTGGAGTAATAACCCTCCCCCCATTTTATGTATTACATACGTATACTTTATAGGGTCAATGGGACTCAGTAGGAACAAGCCTGGGTCCAGCATCCACAAAGTTCACTTCCTTTCACATTTTCTAACTAGACACAAGATCAATCCCTCCACTCATTCAATCTGTTTCTCATCTCAACCACTTTCTGCCACGTGTCTATTTAAAGTGTAAATTCTCAGAGAAAAGATTTTTTCTTTAGTCTGGTCTGTAAAATGCCTGGCATAGTGGTGGCACTATGCAAATACTAAATAACAAAACACCTACCACTTGTAAAGAGTGGGCTGTGGAGGTACAGAGGAGCACTTAAGGCAGAAGTAGTGGTGGGCCTAGGGATGGTAACTTTGGTTGGATGAATTCCTGGAGGTTTCCTCACATGACATTATCTTTAATTAAAGATTAATTTTTTAATTCCTGGAGACTCCAGAACAATCCTGGAGAGCTGGCAATCCTAGGTGCTTTCAGAGGTAGGAGAGTATATTTGCATTGCCCTCATTCCCTTCTCCTAAATGTCATTGTGGGTGAAGGCATTGGTCCAACTTGGCCTCTCTCTTCTCTGTGGCTGAGCTTTTTAAACACTGCCCTATCTATGAGGGAAACTTCCTATTTTGCCAAGCAGCCTCTTTAAAATTCTTCCCTGGTTCACTAAACATTAGTCTTCCAGGGAAGGAACTATCCAGTGCATTAGTACATCAAGGATGCACTGAGCTTGCTGCTGTGAAATGGGCTGGCTGGAAAAGCAGTGTAATGTTTAAAGTGTATTTTAAGACAATTTACTTTGACATTTTTAATAAATCACGAAAACCTGCCTTTCACTGTATGAGCTCTTCAACTTTCTTTTAAAAACAAAACAAAACCTTAATCTGAGGTCTCAAGCTCTCCACAGGGCTTCTTTAATGCCAAATAGTTGTTCATTAAATATGAGCCAATGTTGGCTGTTAATCACAAAATAGAATTATGTCTGGTGAGGGAAGCTAAGTGGCTGTCCATTTTAGTTATTAACATTCTCTCCCATTTATTTAGTGTTAAAGCTTCCTTTTTCTGTTATTAAAATACCATTAATACTCATTTATGGATGTCATATGATTTTTACACAATTCTGTAAAAATGCAGTACAAGCAGAATAGACTCCTCTCTGCTACATGTACTAATGGAAGCTATCAATACCAAAGGATTGTATTCTCATATCCCCACCTCTCCACCCATTTGTGTCAGCAACTGTTTGGTTCATGTCAAAAGATATCAATTAAGTCTGATTCTATGATCCTTAGAGAGGTAAATGTTCTTCTGCCACTGAAATCACTTAGGGGCAGCTCCTCAACTGGTGTATATTTAGTTTTACATTTTGCTTGCATATGTAATGCAATATTCAACCATAAATTCATTTCTTGACTACACAGCATGTGTTTCACTGCAACATGCATACAACGCTTGAATACACCTGTTAAAATTATCTGTTGATACCACAGTACACTTGCTCCATATCACATTATGTAAGTCAAGAGCACAGGACAGCTAGCACACAACGTATGTGTATGGGAGAGTGTCTACCTTGCATTATGAAGATATTTTACTGTACTGCAACTATTTTTCTTTGAAACAGTGGTGGGCATTTTAAGACAAATCCATCTATTTTTAAATTGGAATCGTATTCCTATAACTCACATGAGTAAGCAGTGAATCAGCATCATGCTTGAAAACAGGGGACGCAAGCTAGTACCACAGTATGACAATATGGTCTCTTACTACCAGTACTTTTAACAAAGTATCATATCATGTCAGACAACTTTGACCTTGACCTCTGCTTCAGTCAGTCTGCACCACCGGAAAACACTAATTATGTACTGAGTCTGCAAGGTGCAAATGCCCTCAGCTCCCATTGAAATCAATTCAAACTTAGGATACCCAACGTCTCTCAGGGTAGGTCTGCACTGCAGTTATCCCACCTGAAAGCCTTGTAGGGTAATTACTTGTAGAGCTAGCCTGAAGTGCGAACTGCCATAGCTTCTCTATTCTGGGATCTGAGGTAGATAGATTAGAGCTAGCTCAGGTATGTCCATTCAAGCTGCAGACACATCCTGCGATGGCAGATTAGACGTGCCCTCGGGAGCTGCTTAGTACCTCCCAGAACTATGGCTAAATTCACTTGCTGCTAGTGTTGGTGGATTAATTGTTTGAAATATCTACATTGTACCGTGAAAGAAAGAGCCTTATCAGTGAGTTGTGGTTATGGAGACACAACTAACCTTCTGAAAATTCGCTAAGCCTCTGAAGACAAGGGAGGAGATAAGAGCAGGGAACATAATAATTTGGAACATTAATATTTAATATTTTAACTTTATTTCTCCTTTGCTGTACTCTCCTCCTGAAACAGCTGGGACAAAAGGGATTTTCATGGTTCTTTAGGGAGATAGTGGTTTTTTTACATTACAGCTGTTCCTTAAACTCACAAACCCTGGAAGCAGCAGCAGTGGCAGATAAATCTCTTTGGCAGGAAGACATACTTAAACTTCCAGGGACAAAACTGATCTTTGCCTCATGGGTTAATGGCATTAATAATTGCCATTTTTATAAGTCTAAAAATGTAAGAACCCTGCTCAAACAAAAGAGTCAACCCTTCAAAAATGACTATCCATGATAAATTTTCAAGCGTAATGAAAATTGTCACTCTGCCAGCTTGATAAATTGTAGCCCCAACTGGCAAAGCCATTTGCCTTGCAGTAAGCACAAAAAGAGAGATCTTTGCTGAATACAAACTATATGCTTGCACCTTTCACAGCTGGTTTAGCTTGTGAACGCAGCAAAAAATAATAATAATAAAAACTGAAGGTTATGCACAAAAAAATGGTTTCATAACTAACTGCTTTTCTCAGTTAAAAGGCATCTCTTTCATAACAGGAAGTAGTCTTGAAGAAACCCCTAGGCTGTATGTGGGATCGTTGTCTAAAAATACATGCACAGATGAAGAACAACAAAGGTTTCTTCCCATTTAAAAATATTTTATTATATGATCCAGCAGTGTAACTATAATCATTTGAGGGGAAAAATATTGCAGAGAGTCTTCTTAGCACCTATGAGCACGCGCACACACACACACACATCCATCTGATAAATTTATCACACCTTTGATCACTTTGTCTGCCCATTGTTCTGTCTTCCCCGATGACTGTTTCTAATATTTCAAATCCCTCAGTGGCTTCAAGCATAGTTGTTTTTTTAAAACTGACTTGTCAGAGAAACGTTTACCTCTCTTCTATAAGTGGATTTCCCTCCCAAAAATCACACTTGCCTGAAGCCAATTTTGCATATGATTCTGCACTTTAAAATGTGCAGAATCTAAAGTCTGATATCTCATTACCTCATGGTGCTAGATATGGAAGCTTTATACCTTCAGAAAAGGGAGCTTCCTAATGGAAAACACCCACTCACTCTTGGCCCTTGAGATATTAGGCTCTAAAATTGTGACATCTTTAGGTATAAAATAGCTTTTTTAGGTCATGTCTAGAGGTTTTTATAGATCCCTGATTTCTGTACAGATGGACTCATAGAAACTAAAACTTGGTTTACATGCAGAGGGACTAGAACAAAAGTTTTTAAAACTTCTTAAAACATTACTAAAATAGTTTGTCTGCAACATATGCTGAGGTATGGATTAATTTTTTTTTCCCAATCAGCACTGATTTGGAATTACCTGGATGACTCATGAGTTGTGTTCAGCCCAAATTCAATGTGATAAAACATTTATCATTAAGCCAAAACATACCATCACTGAGGGTTTTGTGCTGCTGCTCATCACCATACCTCCTAGTGTATTCCACGCAAAAAAAGACTGGCAATAGCAAAGTCTTTAATGTACATCAGAGTCTCTAGCTTTTCTCCCTTATCTTATGAAGTATTATCTGCCATACATCCATATACACACACGGGATAGTATCTGATTGTGTAAGAATGCATCATAATTCATACGCACAAGAGGGTCCAAAATGAGGTTGTACAAGTAACTTCCTGACTTTGGAGTGCTTGTCTTGCACGGTTAATATTTTTTAACAGGGTTTTTTTGTTTGTTTTTTTGTTGTTGTTTTTTTGGTGTGTAATTTCCTAAGTTTTTAAAAAAGCAAACTGAAACCCCCTGCCCCAGAATGCCCATCATGTGGCATCATATTGACACCTAATTGGGTCATCAACAGGGATGGAATCTTGACATCCACCACACAGACCTCTGCCATTTGAACTAATGGAGTAACTGATAGCAGTAGGCTGTCATCCTCTATGTGGAACAGCACTAGTCAGAGAATGTAGCTTTTAAGTTCTGGCAACTCTTCACTGAGTATGTGTGAACTGCAATTTTTCAAAGTCTTATACCTTGGACCAATTTTGGTGGACTTTCATAGAGACATCACTGGCAATGGCTGCACTCTGCCAGATTTCAGGTCCCTTCTCCATAGCATGGAGAAAATTTGACATTTTTTTTTAATGTGGGCAAAACAAAGTATTCTTCGCTAGCCTCATTCTCAGAAACAGTTGAACCGTGTTGTCTGAAATTTTCCAAAGTAATTCAGCTTGAGGCAGATGCCCATCATGGAAAATTTCAAATGGTTAAATTTAGGTGAAGTTATAAGCCACTAAAAACAGGGTCTTACCATGAGAAGTGTAAGGCGTCCTTAATAATACATGGTGCTAGCAGCTGCTGCCTATAATTATATAGTTATATACATACATACACACATGGATACTTAGCAATCACATAGCACTTTTTGTATAAAAAGTACCTTATTGGCCTTAGCTGATTATTTCTTCATACATCCTCTGTAAGTATTATATTCCTTATTTTACACATGGTGGAGAACTTAAATGTCTTGCTTGGGGCAATAAATCATCTGTGTCAGAGCCAGGAATAGAGCTGTGGAGTTCCTGGCTTCCAGACCTACGCTTTAACCACTAGACAGCAACTGGCTAGCTCTCTGTAGTGTTGGAGTGTATCACGTACAGGGGGGACAGTGGGTCGGTACGGTGCACAGTAAAAAGTAGCCACCAGTACCAGCCTGTACCCAGCTGACTTTAAAGTGCTGCCGCAGCAAAGGACCCCGCTTTAATGTCGTTGCCCCTTTTGCTCCCTCCCCTGGCTGCCAATGGGGGGAGGGGAGCAAAAGGAGCAGCTGCCCCGGGGCCAACCCGAGTAAGGCAGCGTGGAAGGGCTGGCTGGGACGCTGACCCCCAGCCCTGCCTCTTCCACTCGAGGCCCGGCCCCCGTACCGGTAAGTCTTTGGCTTTACCCTCACCCCCGATTATGTATCACATCCAAACAAACGCACATAGTTCAAAGAGAAAGACAGAAAATGATAAAAGTAATACCAAAAGAGGGGAAGGGAACAAACGCAGCACTGGTGTCCCAAGCTTTCCTGGTAACATGAACAATTGTTTTAAAGACTTCTATCCTACAGGCTTATGAACTTCACCTAAAAAGAAAAAAAAAAAGAGAGAGAAGTAGTTCTGAATAATTTTCTCTTCTATAAAAATAGATGTATTGATCAGTCAAAGACTACTTTAGGCTTTGATAATATCTCAAGAAGTAAAAGAATGGCATTTCATAACCATTCGCTTTGTACTAATGTCGATATGAAACCAACTGCCAAGGGAAGGGACACAGTGATTTCTTTGAAAAAATACACAACTACATTAATAGGGGAACTTGGAGCAATTTTTAGACTCTGAAAATGAGAAAGACTGAAGGAAGATATTGAGCAGGATTGAATATATTTCTTTCTACCACAGACATATTTATGCAGCATGGTTGTGTTACCCTGAGATAAATAGTCTATTGTTTCATAGGTAACACCAACAGCAGTATCTTTATGCATATTGATCTATAGCATCAACTTCTTGTCCTAGAGCTTCCTTCCTACAATACATTAATGATGATAATGATGTAACCATTGGCTTGCCATTATTTTTCCGTCAAGACAGTCAAACTAATTTTATGGTAACATCTGTTGCAGACTGCAGCAAAATCCAAGTCAAAATATGACACTTTAATTACCACATTTTATAAGGCTATCTCCTAAAAAGTACAGAAATCTTGTATCGGGGGTTGGTTGTTGCCATAACTTTCTGTTTAAAGTGAACGCAGACACTAACAGGAAACCTCCCACCCAGTATGCTCACAATATGCTCATATACCATGGTGAGGAGTGCAGTATAAAAACCTAGCTAGATAAGCAAAAGTGTGTGTGACAAAGTTCCTCCTCTGCCTTGGTGGTGCTTTTTGGCGGATTTGCTCACCTCAGAGGTTCATGGCAGCCCTCAGTTTGGCCGCTTCTGCTAGAGGCTCAAACTGGCCATTCACTCAGCTAACCTCATCACTGGCCAGCATGGGTGAAATGGAGAATAATCTCCACAGTCTCTGTTGTCCCACCTAGTGGGTCAGGGACAGGCCAGATCCCTTTCCAAATTAGACCTTCCCTTCTGGTGTTGCTCACAGACCAGGTCAACTCCTGTGTCCGATCAGGAGTTGGGGGTATGGGGGGAACCCAGGCCCGCCCTCTACACCGGATTCCAGCCCAGGGCCCTGTGGATAGCAGCTGTCTATGTCTCCTGTATCAGCTGCATGACAGCTACAGCTACAACTCCCTGGGCTACTTCCTCCTGGCCTGCCCCCAGCACCTCCTTTATCCTCACCGCAGGATCTTCCTCCTGAAGCCTTATCACGCTTGTACCCCTCAGTCCTCCAGCAGCAAGCCTTCTCACTCCCTGCTCCTGGCACGCACTCCACTAATGATGGGAGGTCCTTTTTAAACCAGGTGTCCTGATTAGTCTGCCTGCCATAATTGATTCTAGTATGTTCTTAATTGGCTCCAAGTGTCTTAATTAGCTTGCCCGTCTTAATTGGTTCTAGCAGGTTCCTGATTGCTCTAGCACAGCCCCTGCTCTGGTTACTCAGGGAACAGAAAACTATTCATCCAGTGGCCAGTATATTTGCCTTCTACCAGACTCCTGTATCCCACTGGTCTGGGTCTGTCACAAGTGTAAAAGAATGTTTTCCATTTGGGGAATTTAATTCTCACCTGTGTGGCTTTTCTTTTGGTTTGCACAAGAAGAGCTGCTCATTCAGCTTCCCCATAAATTCCCCATAAATCCTTCTATATTTCCCCAACAGATAACCATTCCACTTACTGTACACAAGGCTGCACCCCTCAATGTGGACTGAGATGAACAACTGGGTGAAATCTCCCTTTTGTGAAAGCAAGGTAATACGAATAAAAAAATTATGTTAAACAACGAGACATGATTTTATGTACCATCTACCCAGGCTCTAAACAGAGCACATTTCATCACATGACAATAACCCAAGTTGGAAACAAATGGACTGTGATTTGTTTTACAAAATACAGATGTGTTATTCCTTTTAAGTTGCACTGGAACTTACTCCTCCATTTTAATGATGCACACAGTCCATGAATTCAAAGTCAAGGTTGTTTGACAAGGTAGTATAGGAGATTAAAGGATAACAATTAAATTAATAAATTAACCAATATTTCAGTCAGAAAGTTTAGTTATGAAATCTAACATCAGGAAAATACTGTAGTTCATGAAGACTTTAATAATTACCACCCAATAGAGAACATATAAGCACACACCATTTTTGATGCAGTCTCATTGAAGATCAATTAAAGATAAGCTCAGGAATGAGGTATCATGAGGAAAAAAAGAGCATGGATTTGAAAAGCATACAAGACATCTAGATAGGGAGAGTTAGATAAAGAGGAAAGGTGACACTGTGGGCTTGTCTATATGGCAAGTTATTGCATGGCAAGACAGGATGTGAATCTACAGCACACCGGTTCACCACGCAGTAACTTGCTATGCGGATGCTGCTACAACATAGTGAGAGTCCCAGAGTGATTAGCCCTGTGATCAATGGACAAACTGACAGAGGTGTAAAAATATAGACGTTGGAAAGAGACATGTATTTACAATAGGAAACATTCCATAGGAGCACACGACAATGAAATGTTAATAGTAGCTTGACTTGGCATCTCAGATATAAACAGAATTAATTTACTAGAGCAATCCACAGTACATGTTAAATGGTTATCATGACAGGGTATAAAGGCCCTTTGAGGCCCCCTGCTGGAGGCTTTGCGGTCATAGACAGATTGACGGATTAAGGTAACCAAAGGCATGCTACAGAAAACCTTGTGTGGAAGCAACTCCCCAGACTGTGTGATGTCCTAAGCAGCATATATTAATTGGAAAAAAGTCCATATGGATGTAATAAAGTGGTTAGCTGTTTCCTACACAAGCCCTATTAGTGCAACTCAACCTTACAAACCTTCTTTAATTACTTGGAATAAATATGTGAAGAATAAAGTTCTGAAATGAAAATACAGACTTAAAAACATATATATGGCACTAGGTATGTTTATATACAGCGCTAGGTTCTGTGTCCCATAGAAATACTAATTTCCATTGTACCTGGGAACTATTCTACAATCTCTCACATACTTTTTTAATGTCAGGCAGGAGTGAAAGTAACTTAAAGGACTTACCAGTGCTCCGGTGACCCTTTAAAGCTCCAGCCTGAGGAAGCCGGGCCGGTCCGGCACGGCATACTGGCTCTTGCTGGTACGCTGTACCGGACCGGACCGGCTTACTTTCACCTCTGATGTCAGAGATATTAAAAACACTTTCCTCACGCTTAAAAAAATCCTAGTGATGTTTGATCTATTGCTAAAAGTATCTTCCATTAATGGATTTCCAAGGCATTTTGTTTTTATATTTTATGACTGTGTAATGATGAAATGAATGTGCATGCATTTTCTTTTTCTCAATTACAAAAGTAGCAACATTACATCTTTTGCATTTCACCTCTCTAGCCAGTCTCTTCTACCCTTACTCAAGATGAATAGTATCTTACTCCATAGGCAGAAAACAGGTCTACTGATGGAGTAACCTGCAACTCAAAATCTGAGTAAGGGAAGACGAGTCTGGCCCTAACATTCTTCCCTGCTGGATTTTCTCCAAAGAGCAGTGAGCCATGGAATATGATGTTCACAAAGCAAATAACTCTCAGCCTTCTCTTAAACCCACCCAATTTTAAATTCTCATCTCTACCCAGAATTTCCAAATCGTATATCCTGATGTGGAGTGACGGAGGGGCACCTCCATGAGCTGCAGGATAGATGCTGTTTTCAGAGCTCTGTGCCAGGCTAAGACAATTGAGTTTTTATATTTGGCTTAGCTTTGTTTCCTTTACAAGATCTGTGTATGGGAAGGTGACGAAATGGACAAAACATACCAAAAAGCCTTCTTCACTACAGACAATCTTCTCAAGTTAAAAAGGTGGCTCTACATCCACAACTTGTAAAAGGTTTGTAGGAACTGAAAACCAATGCTGAAGAAGCCAGGGTTTCATACACCAACCTGCAGTACAAGAGATACTATTTGCTATAACGAAACTGCCTGCTCTGTTGACCTGAAGAGCTCTATGTAAAATCAAAAGTTTGTCTCTTTCACCTGTAGAAGTTGGTCCCATAAACAAATATTATGCTGGCCACCATCTCGCTCTGCTTTGTCAGCCAACATTTACATCAATAGCATAAAGTGAAAACTTGTGAAGACTACTGCCATTGTCAGCTGGCAACCGTGAAAGGACCATAAAAGATAAACAAGTCATTGCAGATAGTATCTCATTAAAGATAATATGTCACTGCAGATCAGGATGTACGATTTGGAAATCATAGCTAGAGATGAGAATTTAAAATTGGGTGGGTCTAAGGGTAGGTTGATAAAGGTGACATACATTGACACGCTGGCTTTCTGTCAAATGAATATCTTACTCGGCCTCTCAGTACCTTCACCAAGATTTTATCAGCTTGGAAATTTTTTTCATCTAAAAAGTCATTGCATGCTATGCAACACAAGTGCAAGGAGAGTCTTGCTTATTGGCAAAAATATTAAGCCCAGGAATAATTATGAGGAAAATTATGAGAACTGGAGGATCAAATACACACACGCACTGTTCCTGATACTGCCATGTTACAAGAGATGCTTTATAGCTAGTAGGTAAAAAAAAACCCTCTTAGATACTATATTTAAGTTTTTTATACCATCTATTGTTAGATAGATAGCTAAGGCAGACAGTTAGAAAGAACACAATTCATATATAAATGTTTACAAAACTTTTCAGACCCCTGTAATAGGGTTTTGATATTCATACTACAATAGAATCTGTTTGGTAACCAGAAATGGCTTCTGAACATTACATTTTCCTTTTCGTCATAATAAATTTAAATCTCATCTCACATTAATGATATATCTTTGCTCTAGTCTCAAAGTCATTTTCAATTTAAGCATCTTGAATAGTGTTAGCAGTTGTCTTGCTTTCTTTGGCTATATTTCATATTTCATTAGTGGAAACAACTTCATATGAAAGATTGTGTTAATCCAACACTAGTTACTAATTGAATAAACTGTTATATTAAATTAATGGAACTACTCTAGAAAGACTCTTTTCGAATAAAAGGTAGAATAAGAAAAGAACCTTCCCTTTAAAAGTGCATAACAGAGATTTAGCAATATTAATGGTCGTCACACACAGCTATTACCTCAGGCACTTAGCTGAAAATGTACGTGTTAGTGCTTTTGTGTGTGAAATGACACTTTCATAGATAAGAATTAAGAACGATGTGCTATCCTTGACATGAGCATAGAAGTCCCATTGAGGTGAACAGGATGGAGGGTATGTGTAGGGGGAAGGAAGGAGGAGCATTTACAGTATGTAGTCATAGGCTTAAGAAAAGGAATATAGTTTTAAAAGTCCAGTAACAGTGATATATAGGTCCCTAAAATTAAGGAGCGCAAAGTAACAGTCACAAAAATAAGATTACAAAACATTTGTAATCACTTCTATAAGTAAATAAATACATGTATAAATAGTTTTAGTAAAAAATTGAGCGATAATAAGAATGTTATAGACATGAGTAGCATATGCCTGATAGTTATAAGCAAACTGTTGGAGTCTAACAATCTCTGCCAAACAACTTATTAACCATTTATTCAATGAATTAACCTTTTGTAAACTATTTATACATGTACCCTTTATATAAATTGTGACTGAAATGAAATCAGTAAACAAATAAACATTATTATCCTTAATATTATGAACTATTTTAAAGGGGATTAAATGAGTCTGATTTCATGACAGCTTGTTTATATGCAACATTCTTGTTCACTTGGTTCTGGCACTGACCAATTACCTATGGAGTATCAGGTCCAAGAGGATACTCATCTTTTCTCTTTTAAGATTGCATCTGAAGTCTTGCATGAAGAACCCTCCCATCCTGTTGTCAAACAATATTCCCAGCTGTCCAGTTTCTTTTTATCAGTTTGAGATCATGTTGCTGGATATCTTCAGTTAGTGATTACACTTGTTCTTGTAAATTTCTTTTGGGACTATCACTTTGGTGAATACAGTCTATTGGTTTGAAAGACTCCTGTCTTGCTGTGATTAAACAAAGAGCAAAAAGTCACTCCTGGGAGGTTGGGGGGAGATTCAGTAGCCTTTCAAGCATGACAAATACCACAGATGGGACTTCTGTAGAACACAATCGCTGTGAATCCTTGCAAGGGGAGAGCTTGTGTGTGCTTTTATTCTCACTCTCTCTCTCTCTCTCTCACACACACACACACACACACAGAGCTTATAGTTTTCCTTCATGAAGGTACTACATATTTTTCCCTAAAATGTGCCATCCGTAAAGTAGCTTTATCGTAAACACGCTTTCCCATCAGCAACACAGCACCTTTCAGGTTCCTAAAGCATGTATTTGTTCCTAGCCTTAAACAAATCTCCAAATGCCCTTCCTAGGATAGACAGGAATATAACTGAGGTAATTCAGTAGAAGGCCTGCCATACTGGTTATCAGAAAAAAGGGGATTTGGGGGCCAATCATAGAGGTGACGTGTTAGTTACACATCATTAAGTTGGTATAAGGGAGTCTACATTGGTATGATTTACATGCAAAGGGACATATATCTTCTTACACCCTCCATTCTTCCATCCTCAATATGTTACTGAATTGGACTCTCATTTAGCCTACTGATGTGAAACTTATGACACGTTTTACATCTCCTGTGACTTTGGTTCAAGAACCCCAGAGAAGGTTCAGGGACAAGTGAGAGACTATAGAGAAAATTCTAGGCTTGGTCTCGAAGGTTAAGCAGGGACAGTGCTTGGACAGAAATGAACTGCAGGGGGAATGAGCAGTAAATGATACTAGCTGTACTATACTGCAGAAGGCACAAACAGAATGTGAAGACATTTTCTGCATTTAATTTTTAAAACCAAATCTTGAAGAATGATGAGTATTGTTTTTATGGGCTGTCTTCAGTCCAAACAGCCAGAATCTTTGGCTTGAGAACATTTTAGATGGCATGCTATATAACAAAGTCCCAGCAATTCTATCCTTATGCAAGCAAACGTCCCACAGAGATCAGTGAGAGCCTGAACAAACACATCTAGATTGGGCTCAAAGTTCCTATTCACTTGTTACTGCCAATAATCAATTGTATATAGAGCAAGAATCCAACATTCCAAATTTGGCTTTTAAGAATTAACTCCATAGTCCTGCATAAATAAATTCCCTCCTTGTGGGCAAATAATATTTCCAAATTAGAACTGCATTGCAGATATGAGTGTATTGTTGATTCAGTGAAATAAAGACAAAGAGAGCTGAAAGCCATCCATGGTGTTGATGGGCTTTTAGACTTAAACAGCTTTATTAATTCTCTAGCACTAATAGACTGCAAATATTTTCAGGAGCCAGCACAACACTGAATGTGAAAGTTCTGCACTGCAGGAATATACTAAGATACTCTAAATTCACTATTATGCTGGAAGAACAGTAAAAAGGGCAAGCCCAAAGTATAATTCTCTAGAATCTAAGAAAGAAATTATCTTCTCAACATAAAACCAAGTGCATTCAAAACACTTGAGAACATCAAGACTTGCGGACTCTTTTCTCCAGCCATGTTTATAACTGCATCCCACAGACTTTTTGCATAATCACGAAGTGTAATACATTGAGGTTTTAGACCATACAGTATTTTGAATAATTTTGTTTGGACAAAAATTACTATATGAATATTGAGTTATCTACCCAGAAAGAGAGACCAAAAATATTCTTTTAAGGGACTGATCTTGTGGAGAGGAAAGTCATGAAGTCAAGCCACCTGAGAAATGGGTCCAAATTTTCAAAGGTGACTAGTGATTTGGGCTGCCTCCAATTTATGACACTTTGAAAATAAGGCTCATTCAAATCCACAGAGTGGGTGCTAAATATTTTCTGAAAATCAGGTGTCTTGACAGACAAAGTTGGGCAAGCAAATACTGAGATACCCAAAATCACTTTGGGAAATATGGGAATTCAGATTTAGTGCCTCATCCTGAACTCCTAATATAGGCAAGTCTTCCAGTAACTTGAAGGGAAGTTTTGTTTGCATTAGAAGTATGGAACTGGGTTTCACTGAGGGATTAGTTTTGATAAGTATTTCTCCTGAGGCTGTATTGCTGTTATCTGTTGTATTTGGTTAACTTTTACATTACACACGTACATTCCCTCATCGTGCAAAGGACCATAGAGCCACATCACAATAAACAGTAACCCCACACATGGGAGTCATTGGCCAGTGATCTTCCTCCATGATTTGTGGTCTTCACATAGTCTTGAAGTGTGCCATATCACATTCACTCCAGTTAGCGACATCATCAAACCACACTCAACATGGGCACCCCCTCCACTGCACCTGGCACCAGTCTCTGCAAAAGTTGCTTCATCAATCTTCCTCCCTTCACCCAACCCAACTATCCTGCAAATGCAAATTTTCTTTGTCTGATCATTGTGATGATATATGGTATCACTCCAGTTATGCTGTAAATTCAGGCAATTACCTCTTTGAGCTATAGCTAATGCACAGCAAACACTGCTAGCATTTCAATGCAGATTGAATGTTTAGGTCTAAACCCAGCTTGTTCTTTAAACAAAAGGCATAATAATGATATTAAACAAAGTCCATGCATATGTGGAGCGTGAGGATCTCGTGTGGGATAAAATAAGTGTTGCTGCACTTTCGAAGTGTTGCCAACTCTTGCGATTTTAGCGCCAGCCTCATGATACGGTGTTTTTCTTAAAGGCCCAATCGCTGGAATCATGAGATTCTCAGCTTTCATTATAAAAACATTTCTAGCCCTCATGATTGCACAGAAAAGCTTGAAACCATGAAGTAAGTGCACCCTAAAGGCTGAGAAACCAGGCAACGAATAAAAAAACACCCCAATCTATTTTTAATCTCATGATTTTTAAATTCATTTCCTACTGGGGAGATTTTACTTGTGATTTTGAATGCTGGGGTTGGCAATACTACTTTCAAATTTCCTGTAATGGCAGGATTTCTATTTGCTTTCAAAGCCTTCTGCAACAACAGGGAAGTACAAATCCAACTCATCTAACAACATCCAACAAGCAGAACTCATCTAAATAGAGTCTCAATCTGTCTAGATCTGTTAGAGGCAATGCACATGATATAGAGCCACATGGAAAAGGCAGATATTCTGGCCTCATCCTTTACCTGGGCATTCTGGAATAGGAACATCCATCCCTGATCTGGGCATTACAGAATGGGAATAATACTCAGATTGCACTTTGCTGGCTTAGTAGCACTGTTCTCCCCATCTTGTCTCCCCATCTTCAGAATCCTGACAGAAGCCATCAGTTTTTATAAAAGGTGTAAAAAATGTATTTTCTGTAGTGGAATTACATGTCCCACTGTGGGTTACGTGTCAGGGCTCTCTCAGTTGTTATGTAAGGCATTTTACCATAAAGGCACTCCGGATTTCCAGCAGACTCTGTTTTGAAAGAGGGACTTCGTTGTTATTGTCTCGAGGGGAGGCAATGATTGTCTATAGACTTCTTGGATGTGATTTTCTGATCTCTGGATTCTCAACTGGCAGTAATGCTCATGCACTGTGCCATGGCTTACTGACGTAATGTGATATTGTACTCATCCAGAAAAAGAAAATTAAAAGATTTTTTCTTCACTTAAAGATTAGTTCCATCTCTCACTTAACCACACAAGAAATCAGTATGTGTTGAAAGCCTAAAAGTCAGTGGAAATAAACATGACATTAAAAAGCCACAAAACTTTAAAAAAAAAAAAAAAAAAAAAAAAACCCAAAAAAGTAGCTTGGTGATCATGAAAAGGTCAGCATTTGGAAAGGTTACAGAACAGTGGCTCAGGAAAAGCTTAGCAGCTGGCTGAGCTCTAGACCACAATAATAATCAGTGACAGTGTGCATTCAGGCCTTCACAGGAAGGAATTGAATGTGCTCTCAGCAAGCAATGAACAGCCTATTGGGTTACCCGAGAATCCAGTGTAACAACACTATTTATTTTTGTATTCTCTTTTAATCGGCTTTGTCCTGTTTTTCCTATTGCTGCATTTGTTTATTTTTGAAGGAACACAATCCTACATAGGCTACATCCAACACCAACTGCTATGGATAATTCTGTTTAAGTATATAGCCCATTTTCTGTGATTTCCTCCTCCTGTCACTGATACTGACCAGCCTACTGCTAAACTTCAGTTTCAAGGTGATGCTCATGTTTGCTAAAAGAGTACATGTGAATTAGGGGTCTTGTATTAAGAGTTTCCCAAGTCAACTATCTAACAGCACACGTAATCTACAATTTGCTTCCCAAGAGAAATGACCCATGTTTCTAAAAGTTTGTGCGCACTTTCAAACAGACAAAGTGCCCAATGTGAACAAAGATCTGAGCACTTGCAAATTCCCCCACTCTGGGCATGCAACTCAATTGTGGTGATGGTATCCTCTCTCCCTCTGGTGGCTGGCTCTGGGACTTATAAGAGACAGCTAACTACTGACCATAAGTACTGGTGCTCATTTAGTTAAGTGTTATGGTTATGATGGCAATGCAACCTCCGATGATGATGGTGTATATATGGCTTTTCCCACAATTCATTAATATTTGCTCTTAAATTAGAGCACTGACCATATGAGGAAATAAAGGTATAGAAGTAGGACCATACAAAAAAACCCAGATCAGAACACACATAAATTTTGGCAAAATTTGGATCTGCATCTGAAGTTTGCTGCCTGGAGCCATCTTTAGTTTTAAAAAGGTGCCAATATATCAAAGCATGTTATTAAAAATAAAAAATATAATTCATAATATAATCATATAGCATAAGAGAGCTGTACGGTGCCAAACTATGAGTAAAATATGGCAAACATACAGCACACACTTTACCATTAAGAGCTTACAGTCTAAAGGCAAATTTGGGTCCAATACTGTACAATACAAATCAGAAAAAAAGAGAGAGTCAGGAGTAATCACTATAGCCAAAATGCTTCATGGAACAGATGGGTCTTGGAAAGTATTATGAAAGAGCACAGAGAGGGCTCTCAACAAGCCACATATTAATCAACAAGCAGATGGTGGAATGAAAGAAGGCACCAGCTCAAGAGTAGGTGAAGAAAATGGAAGGGAGTAGCAAAGAGAACGAAGCTTGGGCAAAGCATAAGGAGCAGAAAGGAATGTGGAATAAGAACAGAGTTGTGAAGAGCCTTGCCACTGGGGACTAGGAGCTTGAATTTAGGCAGAGAAAGAGCAGAAGCCAGTAAGGGGATTTAAGGCCTGGTCTACACTGGGGGGGCGGGATCGATCTAAGATACGGAACTTCAGCTACGAGAATAGCTGAATAAGTCGACGTGTCTTAGATCGACTTAGAATCACTTACTTCGCGTCCTCACAGCACAGGATCGACGGCCGCCGCTCCGCTGTAGACTCCGCTTCCGCCTCTCGCCGTGGTGGAGTTCCGGAGTCGACGGCAGAGCGATTGGGGATCGATTTATCGCATATACACTAGACGCAATAAATCGATCCCCGATAGATCGATCACTACCCGCCAATCCGGCAGGTAGTATGGACATGGCCTATGAAGAGGAATGTTGGGAGATGAGGCTTACTTTGGCAGTGGCATTTTGGATATATTAATAGATTTCATTAGGTAACATGCTAAAGAACCACAACCACCAAAACAGAAGGTAAAATAGCCAATGAGAAAAACATGTCACTCAAGTATAGCCATAAATACCATTTGGGGGGGGGCACTGTATTTGTCCAGAGTTTTCTATACAAACAAGTTGATGTTCCCACATAAGACATGAGTAGGGGTAGAGGTTCTTTTTTATTTTTTAAAGCAGGCTACCCATCTTTTGGCATATTCTAACACGACAGGGAATCAGGACACCAGGGGGTTCTATTCTCTGATCTGCCATCAACTTGATGTGTGACCAGTTAGCCCCTTTCTGCCTCAATTCCTTTATCTGGCAAGAATACCAACCAATCACATATGTATTGTGATGCTTAATTTAAAAAATGCTTGTAAAGAATTTTCATTCTTGGGTAGAGAGTGCTATGGAAATGCATGGTTCCTAAGGCTACATTTTTGTCACAGCAGTGGCCATGGATTCCTTGATTGTTATGACTTTTGACATTGAGTTGTGGGGAGGTGAATGTGATGGTGAACAGCTCAAGTCTGAGGGCTCCCCAAGTTAAAACACAGACTAGATGAGAGGCTCAGAGAGCAGGCAATCTCATAATTAGGGCTAGTGGTTTTTCAGACTGTTATGGGACAGGTCACAGCTGTTGATGCAGGGCTGAACTGGTAGGCACCAGGATAGTGGCTCTACATTATTTTAAACTACTACAAAATATTAGATCATTTTATTGCACAATGAGGCAATTTAAATGAAACAATGCAACGTGTGGCTCATGTCATTTTTATTGTAAGTCATTTTCTACCCCTATAGCCAAAGTGTTATACCATTTACTTTAACAAACTATAGCCATAATTATCATGAATAATATACAGGAAACAGGTAGACCATCCCCTACCAAAGATATCTTTGTCCCCAGCCAGAGCGAAGAACAGGCACCAAATGAAATAATTTCTTTCTCCTCTATTTTTCCTGTCAGTTCGTTCAAACCTGTCAAATCTCACCAGGAGCAAGGAAAGCATGTCATTTGGCTCGTTCAACAATCACTGCCAATATCATTTCATGCATCAGTGGAGAAGGGAACCTATATGAAAGGGCGGCTGTCACACATCATTTCCACAGTATGCTACACATCAAAAGGAAATCAAAGAAAGAGGCTGGTATTTGGGGCTGTTCCTAAGGGAAGAAGTCACTCCCTTTCTTTTAATACTTAAAGCTGCCAAATTCTGAGAACATCTCCTTATAATTCCTGTGAATAGAAGGTTGAGGAAAGAGAAACAAGATAATAGGAAAGACAGGGTGAGCTCAGGAAGACTTCTTAGAATAGATGGTCAGAAGCCTGAGCCATTCTTTAAGAGAATCAACTAATCATTTTCTTTGATGCTCACAAGGCTCACCACAGGTTAGACTACAGTCAACCAATCAAATGTGCATAGCGTACTTAGGACTACTACACCAGCCAAAGTGACCGCAGCTGATGGCATCACACCAGGCATCGTGAAGTAAAGTTCCCAGATCTGGCTCTATCCCGGGAATACACAAGTCTCCAGGATGGTCTCATGGACAATGCCAGGAAGGGTCAGAGCGTGCACTTTTCGCGTGTTGATGGAGAGTTTGAGAGCACGGAGCACTGGGGTGTTTTTGTCCATCCTAGTGACATGGCCGAAGAGCACGCAATGCTGCTTTTGAATGTAGCGAGTGCTTGGAGGGAGGCCAAACCTCTGTGAGATTATAGCATTTCACATGAAACTGAACCATTATGCTCAGGATTTGGCACTGACAGCACCTACTGAATGCCTTTAGCTGTTCCAAGTAAGCCTGTAAGAAGATCCATTTCTGACCTATATAGCAATACAGACAGTTCACAAGTTTGATAGATCCTGAACTCTGTCACTGGGCAGAGATGTTTCTGCATCCATAAGCAAGACATGACTTTATGCAGAAGGTGGAGAGACCTATTCTTCCAAGGATATCTGCTTTGCTGTGAACATTTGAACCATCTTTGGAGCCTAGGTACATGAACTCATCCAAAGCTCTTCACAGTCCTCAATCCCCCTCACACCAGAGGTTCTGGAGGCTCACCTCCAAGTTTCTGGGCCTCAGTTTTCTGCCATGAAATGTACAACCCCATGGTGTGGGAGGCATCTTGGAGACCTTAAAGGACAAAGCTGAAATTCTCTTACTTCTTGACAAGCAAGAAAGAGCTATCAGCAAGACTTGGTCAGTGAACACTCATTGACCAACCTTGATTCCAACAAGCGGAGCAAGTCCTAATATCCAGCTTGGCAGAACTGTGCCAGGGGAGAATGTTACACACCTGAGTTTGTGTAGAAAAGGGGCAAAAGCCAGGTACCAACATGTACCCTCACACCAGTATGGATGCGAAGCTCATGTGCCAGATTTAGCAAAAATCTGGGACACCAACTTCTTTCAGTGTAAGCCAAAGCGCTGACTTGTCAACCAAATCAAAAAGCTGTTTTGATGTCAATATATGCCATGTGAAGCTCAGCCAGAAGCCAGATGGCAAGAACAGCATCTATTGTCAGTCACCCAGCAGAGAAACCTGATTGCTGTGGACGGCAATATCTGTTAAGGAGTGGCTGCATCCTGCCAAACAGTAAGTGAGCAAAGACCTTTCCAGGGACTGATAACACTAAGATTGGGCCACACTTGGTGAGAGATCCCTATCTCCTGTACAGGGACACTGTGATGCCATCTTTCCATTCTGCCGGTTCTTTGCCTGATGCACATGCTTTTAAGAACAGCTGATGCAGGCCAATGCTTATAGGTTCCATGGCACCTTTGAGTTGCTTGGGTGGAATATCATCAGGTCCAGTAGCATGTCCATTTGGTAACTTCTGAACAGCCTTTCACACTTTGAGCATTGGAGCATCAGTGTTCATCTCTGAGTGTGTAGCCAGGCAGTTTGCCTGGTCAACAGCTAGGGACAGTCATCAAGAGGTGTGTTATTCAGCTTGATTTCATTGTTTTTTATTGGTCCAGTACTTTATCCATCAGCGAGCAGGGAAAGCCATCTGGTTTGTGATGAAGCTGCTACAAGGCTGTTTATAGTGGTCAGTTGGTTGCATGATAGCTCTGTAGACTACATTGAAAGTATTTACACTGGATAACTATCAAGGTTTGTACAGTCTTGCTTTGGACTTCACACACTTCTTTAAAAAGTGTTTTTTATTTTCTACACAAATGCTTCAGGCCTTTTTAAAAAAAAATGTAAGTAGATAATTCAATGCGCGAATCCAGCATTTGCATGCGATCCTGCAGTCACTGGGCCATAATATATAAATTTAAATGGATGAAGAAAATATCCAGAAGGAAGCAGTTTTTCATGTCCAAAATTCTAATGGCTCATTATAACAAGTGCAAAAAATGATTGTAAAACTTCTAAAATCCTCTGAGATTTAAAATTTGAAAGCATGGTATGGAGGGTGTACTGGCAACAAATGCGCACATCAGTGACCACAAACCCCAGGGGAAATGCAGTTTTTACATTCACAACAGGCATAAACACATTCTAACCAGTGCCCCTTTTGTTCTCCTATTTGAAAACATGACTAACATTTTGTGCTTTGCTTATTTATTTATACCGCATCTGCTGTGCCCATCACACAAACCTCCAGACATCTTTATAACTCCAGATACCTAAATTAATGCCAAAAAAGATCCGAATTTGCTCCCAACAAAAACCCTCAGATTAATAAATATCAGCAACCACTGTAAATTAAAGAAAAACAAAACACAATATTCCCACCCGGGCATCTGGGCAGAAAGCACCTCTCCATCCACACACTCTGCCTCAGACACATACCTGAGTAAGCAGAAGGGTTTGGTACGTGTATATGGCAGACACCCTGTCAAGGTTCCTTCCTCACTCTGAACTCTAGGCTACAGATGTGCGGACCTGCATGAAAGACCCCCTAAGCTTATTCTTACCAGCTTAGGTTAAAAGCTGCCACCACCAAAGTGTTACACAAAGAACAGGGAAAGTGCCCAGTTGGAAACGTCTCCCCCCCAGAAATATCCCCCCAAGCACTACACCCCCTTTCCTGGGGAAGGCTTGATAAAAATCCTCACCAATTTGCATAGGTGAACACAGACCCAAACCCTTGGATCTTAAGAACAATGAAAAAAACAATCAGGTTCTTAAAAGAAGAATTTTAATTAAAGAAAAAGTAAAAGAATCAGCTCTGTAAAATCAGGATGGTAAATACCTTACAGGGTAATCAGATTCAAAACATAGAGAATCCCTCTAGGCAAAACCTTAAGTTACAAAAAGATACAAAAACAGGAATATACATTCCATTCAGCACAACTTATTTTATCAGGCATTTAAACAAAACAGAATTTAATGCATATCTAACTAGATTGCTAACTAACTCTTTACAGGAGTTCTGGCCTGCATTCCTGCTCTGGTCCCGGCAAAAGCATCACACAGACAGAAAGGACCCTTTGTTCCTCCCCTCCCACCCTCCAGCTTTGAAAGTATCTTGTCTCCTCATTGGTCATTTTGGTCAGGTGCCAGCGAGGTTATCTTAGCTTCTTAACCCTTTACAGGTGAAAGGGTTTTTCCTCTGGCCAGGAGGGATTTAAAGGTGGTTAGCCTTCCCTGTATATTTATGACACACCCCAACACGTAAGAGCTACAATAGGTGGGAAAAATAGATGTCTGAGTAGACCAGGGTTATTACAAAAATCATGGAGTAATCCAGTTATTCTCACATTTTATGAAATATTTCTCAGTATGTATAAAACTCCCTGACAACTCACTATAATCTCCCTCCAAGGGGACATGCCCCCTTTCCACCATCCTCTCTCAGTAGCCAACGCTTCTCCCTGCCCAATCCTCTTCACTCCCCAAATACACTCTTTCCTCACTCCCCACAGAAATCCCATGGACGTTATGACTGCTCTACAACTCTGACTAACAATCACCACCTCCGTCACCACAAATCTCCCCCCCCACACACACACACCTCGCCTTTCAATGTCAGAGGCCTCCCAGGATTGTGTTCCCGTTTCTGCCCCAGTATTACCCAGCTGGTAATGTCTCCGCCCACAGGAGGGCGCTACTGCCTCCTGTGCAGCCAGAGGCCATCTGCTGCTTAAGCCCCCATGAGAAGACAAACGTCACTTTGGATGTCGCAGTAGCTGTAAAGGCTCCCAGCTCTGCTGCTCTACCCCACTGTGCAGCAGCTGTGGGTGCTGCTGGTGCAGTTTCTGCCCCAGATGGAGTGCATTCTCCTTCGGCACAGATGGCTGGGGGAGGGACAGAAAGACTGCTGGGGGTCTGCAATAGTGGCTTTCAGCAGGGACTAAGGACCACTTAAGAGATCTCAGCATCCTGTTTCCTCATGGAAATATGACAAACAAGGACAATCTCTTTCACAATGATGGCCCCCCTCCAGTCCTTTTGCTCATGCCAGCTATCACCTCACCATATCACCATAGGCTGTGGATCAGAGACCATCCACCACCTCAGGAATGTCTAGGAGTGAGACAGACCATTGCACCCAGGCATTGAACAATCATGTTTATAAATTAAGTGTTAAGTGCATATTAAGTAATACATGTAATTGAAAGGCTTCCCCAGCACTTGGATCCATGTGAATATTACAAACAAACAAGAGACCTGCTGCATAGGCTCTAAACACCCAGGTAACATTACAGTTCCTGTCTAGAAAACATTACTTATGAGAGAAGACATATGGATAACTTAGGACACCATCACTAGTGACACTGATGAATGAATTCATCACCCTACACTACAATATGTTGGCCCATCCAGTGAATGCTTTAAGGGGCAGGTAAAAAATAAAATAGCGTCTGTAGTGGATCACGTGAAAATTCTGAAGATGAATCTCGGTAGAGCCCAAAGTAGGCTTAAGGTCATTCTTCACCCGATGTTCATTTTAGAACTGAGTAAGTAATTCAGCAACTCTTTATATTCTTGCAATAATAATTGCTCTTTGCACGTCTCCACAAAGCTAGCATTTACAACCACGTGCAAAACAGCACGACTTTATTTTACAAGGTATGACAGACAAAGTCTGGTATTTATTCCTCCTACTAGCCCTCAGACTTGTCCCAGTCAGAAGAGAAGCGTGTTTGTTTCCAAGCTAATTTGCCATATCTAACCTGAAGTTCCATCACACACAACGGCCACTAGTTTAAATATAGATATTTTATGGATGTGTCATTGCATTAACAAGTTCCTATCTCTTGCTCTTATTATTCCCCTTTTGACTCCATGGAAACTGTGGACTTGGATGTATTCATTTAATTCTGATTAGAAAAGTGTGAATAGTAAATGATACTATTCATTTTTTATTCTTGATAGACAGTCAATTATTCTGACAGCATTTACAATTCCATCCATTTCCTGGAGGATTACTGTATAGTCAAATAGCTGTTAAAAATTGCAGTTGCAAAAATTAGAATTGTATGTCCTCAGCTCCCCTTCCACAGTAAGCAGTTATCTCAGTACTTTCCCTTCAATCAGACACATCATTCCCCCAGTTCAATTCTTCCACCCCATTCCCACACTGTCCACTAGGGGCAATTCCCCCCCACCCCATTCATGTTCAGGAGCATGTTTTATCCCTGCGTTAGCTGGAAGTTACATCTTTAGATATCTCACACATGATCTTTTAGTCAGAGGTTTATTTTCATATGAATAATGGTAAGGAGAGGAGGTAGGATTTAGTGGAGTTATTGTTTTTCTTTTTGGGACGTTTCATTTTTGTGGTCTCTATCTTACTTAAGAGCCATTTCAACCTACATTTGAGTTTGTCATCATAAAGACACCTGGAAAAGTTAAGCAACAGGCAGGAAAACGAGACACAACAGTTGTTTGTTACATATCTTAAGTATGGAGTCTTTTGGGGGAAACAAGCTACAGGGTCTTCTACCAGGGCTTTGTTATAGTCCATATGTCCAGATGTTCAGTCTGTGAAAGTTGTTTAGACCATTGCTACTTCCATTGGTAGTATCACCACCTACTACTTCATAAATTTTTGGACGGACATTACACTAAGCTTGAGGCATATGCACCTGGACTATCTAAATTGGAGAGCGGGTCATTTCTCTTGAAGAATCTGTGAGATGTAGTGATACTAGCACTAAATAGTTATACTCTGGGATGAGCTGGGAGCTGCCTTATATGACCTAACAAGGAAGTAAGGGGGCTGTTAGGGGATTACCCACTCTCCTACATGGGGTACCTATGTTAGCGGGGAGAGAGCAGTCTCTGTGGGGTCACTGTTTCTCCTTTAGTGCACATGGGGAAGAATGACCAGGCAGGGCCAGGAAGGAGGAGGAGGAGCCAGAGCCAAGGCTCCCCACCCCGCAATACATATCAGAAGTAACCTGTCTCAGTTATACAGCTTGTGGTCAACTGAGGTACCTCTCAAGAGAAGGCAACTGAGTGAACAAAGTGCTGTAAATCAACCTCGAGCTCAAATCCCCACTTCCCTTTAGTGCTATCCGAAAAGTCACTAAGTACCCACCCTTCCTAAATGGCTGACTGGCTAGGACATCAGGAACCAGTGAACAGTCAGAGAGATCGTCGTCATCCTCTTCATCTCCCTCAGACTCTGTCCACTCCAAAGAACATTGAGCCACCACTCTAACATGCTCATCATTCATGGAGGAGAGAGATTTGGTGGGAGCAGCTGGCATATCTAGTTTCCCAAAAGTGATAGGCAGCGCAGTTCCAGTCTGAGACCCAGTGTTAACACTGAAACATGCAGGATCAGGGGCTTGAGGACTCTCCATACCAGACAAAGGCAGTACCCCCAACTTGAAGCTCCAAGAATTGAGCTACCACCCAATGCAATGCTATCCTCCTTCTCAGGGCACAAAGCTCCATCCTCAGCCACTGCCAACAGCTCAGGGGCCTCCAAAGTCTTAGTCCATTTAGAAATAGTCCCATGGAAACCCATCTAATAGGTCTGTTCACCCCCATATCTAAAGCCAGTCTCTGCTTCCTCTGCGGGGGGCGGGGTGCTCCTCAACCATCAGGACACACTTCTGACCAGGCACAAATGATGGAGTCATAACAGGGTTCTTCTGCAGGGGGACTGCAGGTCTGATCCCTGGACAATAGCAGATGACATAGGGCAAGCAGGGGAGAGAGAATCTGGCAGTGCAGATGCAGGCTCTGCCTCCTGCTGGTCTCTTGATGTCCCACTTCTCCCCCCCATGCACTATCCTTCGGTTCCCTTGGGACCCTTGAACCAGCAATGTGTGGGCAGGAACCCCTCAAATGACCAGGTTCACTACAACACATTTCACTTTTTCAGAAGTAGCAAACACTATATAATCTGACCTATCAACGTGGTCCTTTAAAACTAGGTTCAAGGGCTCTTCAGGTTTATTCAGAGCCACATAAACTGGTACCAAAACAACATAACATACCTTACATTGGGTTCTAGCAGCCTAATGAAATCATCCTAACAGCAGAAACTACCTTCCCATAACCAGAGAGATCACACACTAGTGTCTCATTGTGAAGGGGGAGGCGGAGGGCATGCATTGGAAAAACCAACACTTCAGAAGCAGGAATAAACAAGGGAAAAAACTTGAACAAAAGACTCCTTGACCCACAGTCCTTCCCATAGCAAGTGATTCACGAACTGCTCCTGGGCCAGGAAAGTCACTACAGATTTACTCATTTGAGAGGCAGATTTTATATTAGCACAGCCAATAAGCGTACCTACACTCAACAGCACATCCTCACCAGTGCAGGAGACAGCAGTCACACACCGAACCTCACACTTGCAGTTCAAACCACTAAACCCATTTGAAGTGGAGCCCATGGAGAAAACTCCCCCATCCCTCCTACGAGAAAATGATGGGGGGAGACCAACAACATCCTTAGAACAAAGAAACAGCAAATAAACAAACACAGAGTAACAGAAACCCAGCTAGTGCACACAGCACATAAACACAACCTCACTCTCAGAAGCTCCCCCAATCCCTAGAGACAGAATGTGTCCGTGTTTACTGAATAATGAGACGTGTTTACACTTGGTGATCTAAGCTTAGCTTATGGATTTGTTTTTCATGGTGCGGTTTAGTCAGTCAAGTGCTAAAATGATCACGTACATTTATGCATTTTAAAGCGGTTTTGCTTGGCTTCCCTTTCCTTCTGGCTATCTGAGGGCATTGCAAAGCAATGTTTTGTAGTCTCTCCCTCTTATTTAATACAGATATGAGGACGTTTTGGTTTTTCTAATTTACAAATGAAAACTGTACTACAAAAAAATCCACAAATGATATATATCAGTGGTTCCCAAACTGGGGTTCGGAGAACATTACAGGGGGTTCACCAGAAAAATTTCACTAATGGCGGCCAGAGGACCCTGGGCATTGGAGGCAGCAGGTGTGACTTGAGCCCCAGGGAAGACAGCCCTAGCCCCAGGGAGAGCCCTGCCCCCATCAGTGGGGAAGCTGGCAGCCCGAACCCCAGCGGTCCACGTGGGGCTGGCACCCCGAGCCCCAGGAAGAGTGGGGCCGGGCAGTTGGGGCTGGCAGCCTGAGCCCCGGCAGTCAGTGGGAACCTGCAGCCCGAGCTCACTGGAGCTCAGTTGACCGGGGCAGTCAACAGGGTCCAGCAGCAGGAGCCCCACAGAGCGCGGAGTGAGGAGGACATTTAAACTTAAATCCCTGGAAATATTCATTTTTAGGAGGGGGTTCATGAGATTTCATAATTTAGTGAAAGGGGTTCACGGGCTGTTAAAGTTTGGGAACCACTGATATATATGTATCTTATAAATCTGCACATTAAATATTCTGCATTCATAACAAACACAGGATTACGTGTGTCAGAGAAAGTCTTTTCTGTTAGCGAGAAGCTATTGTTACCATGACTGACTGAAGAAAATGCTTGTCTGCAGTATAGATCTGATCAGTTTTTTCCAGTCACCCTCCTGGTCACATGTCATCATGTGTTTCTGGTACAACTGCTGAAAAAAGGGGACTGGGATAGGAATGATTTAACTGCAAGGTTTCTGCAGAACTTAATACTATAATGGACTAGATTATTCAATTCACTGGAAACCTCCAATATTCTAATCTTATTAGAACTATTAGTTTCCTGTTGGCATTTTGTTGTATTGTAATGAATAGAACCCAGAGTAATTCAAGTAAAATTGTTACGCCCACAAGGAAGAGTCTTTAGAGAGGAATTAAACCAAATGGCTATTTGCTTATCCTCCTTGCCATTAGAGGACTCTGTTCTGCTCTCATTTATGCCCCAGGAACCTTAGTTTTTAGTTCATTATTCATTTTTTTTTTTTTTTAAAAAGCTAGGCAGCTAGGGCTCTTATAAAATATTGAGTCTGGATGCTTCCCTGGAAAAACTAGAGCTCATCCTGGGAAGATTATAGATAGCATGAAAGCTCCTAGCATAATCAGTAAGTTTCAAAGTACATGTGCACCATGTACTAGACTGCTGAATTTGCTGGAAGCAAAACTCTGTGGCTGAAATAAGGATCAACCTAAACACAGAGCTTGAACCAAGCCAATACCAAAACATTTTTGAGGATCAGTGTGAATGAACTTTCACCACGTGTGAAAGCAACTACTATCTTACAGTATGTCCCATCCAACAAGAAAAAAGAAATATCAAAATTCTCACCAAAAATCCTGTCTTTACTTCTGGTCTATGTTTGCAGGCCAGATTCAGAGGATTGCAGAAGCATCTAACCACACCTCTGATTCCTGCGATTCACCCATACTTTTTACTCATCCTCCAGACAAAATGGATAATGTAAATGTGAGTAACTTGAAGTCAACAAAATATAGGTCCAGCATAGTCAACTGGATGCATTTCTTCACAGATGTCTGAGAAGAATATTGGAAATAACATATTGAGATAGGAAGACAAATGAAGAAATCAGAAAAATTACTGGATGAGGTACCCTCTCACAAATAATCTACAAAAGAAGACATCACTGGCTGGGACATGTGCTGAGAATGGAAAAAGAACATTTACCAATACCACCCTTGAATGGAAGCCAGAAAATGCAAGAAGACAGAGAGAAAGACCGCGAATAACATGGAAACGAGCAGATCTGAATGACATCAAGCACCTCAACATGAAATAGGAAGATCTGGAGAGAAGGGTAGTTGACAGGCAAGGATGGCAAATGTGGGTAGCCCTATGTGCAGCAAAGCACAAGATGGACTAAGTGACTAAGTAATAGTCAGCATGTTGTAAACTGTACTTGTACAGCCACTTTTTGATGGCAGATTAAAGGTAGTCAGGGATCTGCAAAAATAAGCAGCATAGACCTTAGAGTTAGTCATATTCAACTGATATGACAGTAAAGATGACAGATCCTTGGCAACAAGGACTGTATAATTTGGTGTTAGTAAACACATGGCTTGAATACAATGAATTTTTTAAAATACATTCAAGTCCCATGTCACTAGAGCAGTGGTGGGCAACCTGCAACCAGCAGGCCGCACGTGACCAGTCTGGGTAATCCGCTGGCGGGCCGCGAGACAGTTTGTTTACATTGACAATATGCGGGCACAGCTGCCTGCAGCTCCCAGTGGCCGGGTTCGCCGTTCCCGGCCAATGGGAGCTGCAGGAAGCGGCGGCCAGCTCATCCCTGTGGCCTGTGCTGCTTCTCACAGCTCCCATTGGCCAGGAATGGCAAACCACAGCTCCTGGGAGCTGCGGGCGGCCGTGCCTGCGGACGGTCAATGTAAACAACTGTCTAGTGGCCTGCCAGCGGATTACCCTGACGGGCCGCATGTGGCCCGTGTGCTGCCCACCACTGCACTAGAGAGTTCACAGCTTTTGTCCTGGCTCCAGGACACACACAAAATAATTAGTAGGTCCCATTGAGCTAATCTTGCAGGCTTGATCTGTACAGCATATCTTCCGGTGTTTCATCCAATTTCATTTTAAGCCTCAGCTCAATTTCAGCCATGAAAATGCAGCTACAAATAATCTTGTTTAGTTTATTTTTATCACATTCTCAAGTATGCATTAAAATTAGCATTACTGAGGGTGTAATTAAAGACGTCAGCAGAGCTCTAATAGAGGACTTGATAGCTAACGTGCTCTGGGCTAGTTACATCTCAGAACACATTTTATTTTAATGCTCTTCCTCCCCATTATTAGTTCTTGACAACATTATGCTGGGGTTTTTTAAATTAAAAAACCTGAGGATATTCCCCAGCAAAGTATCAAAATGTTACAGTACATTCTGAGTCTATACTAATGTCTCTTAGCAGTTCTCCCTCCACAGTGAGGTGAGGCAAGGTACACATTTCAGCGCAGCTTAAAAGTCTCCATTTTTCAGGTCCACTTTTGAATACATAATTTATTACACCCACAAATGTGAAATCTCTATCACCATTTTTATATGCAAAACACATTTGTGCTCACAACCCTCTCCCCTCCCCCCACTTCTGCAGGCACAAGCAGTTGTACGCATAACTGTGCAAGCAAAATAATAAGTCCAGGCTAAGAAAGTTGCCATTACAAGTTAAAAAGATGCTTCCTTTCAGAGATCTTCACTTTAAGTACAAGGACTATTCATAACGTAGAAACACACAGTGCCCTGATTTAGTCCAGTTCTAATAGTGACATTCTTCCATTCTTCATCCCATTAAAGGGTACACAGGGATCTCTGTGGAGCTTCATTAAAAGGTATTTCTTGGAAAAGTAACATTATTACAGATATTGCACTGAAATTAACAACGTTTTCAATCCTTGTATCTAACAACTTGCAGTTCCCAGTTCAAATCAAATGAAACAATAAATGAATGCACGATAGTTGAAAATCTGCATCCAAAAATTAACTTTAAATTAAAAGCAAAAAGAATTGGTGGTGTGATCCTGTTAGTTTGTGCCAACTCTTGCTGGACTTGAAATGACAATTTCCCTACTTCAGAGATGGCATTTTTCTGCTCCTGTACAACGGTCTTGGTCATCACTCAATCAACTTAATTTAAGCCCGTGACCATTTCCGTAGCCAACCTTTGGGGCCTGTGAAGCCCATGAGTGTGCCCTCCCCTTGCCTCCAAAATTAAAATAATATTCTCACACCATGCTAGAGACCACCCACTAAGTTAAACATCCCCCTCTACACTGGTGACAGAAAATATGCTAGAAAACTGGTAGCAATAACTGTGCTAAAATATTGTGATCAGAAACATAGAAACACCACATTCAGGAAGCCACAATAGGATCCAGCTAGCAACATCCAAGCTTAAACACTGCAGTACTAGCATGGTTTCAATCAGAGTGTAAACAGGGCCTTTCTTGTTCCTCTCATCACTTTAGGTTCTGTACACAATTGCTAGTCTGAAGCCTGTTCTTAATGGACAGGTGTCCACATTACACTCCCATTGGCTTTTTAAATAAAGGCCTGAGGAATAAATGGACATTAAGGGATCAGGATTCTTGAGCTACGTTGAAATATTACTTCACACATGTCCTCCTTCGGAATGCAAAATGTTTTGTAATCACTATTTTGCACTAACCAGTTCTGTTAAATCTGGAAATGTCTTTGCCTTTCAAATCATTACAGAAGGGGCTGTCTCTAGCCTTAGATAATCCAGAAATTATATGGCAAGATTAGTAGAAGAGAGCATGAAAACAACAGTCTCCCTTACTGCAAAAGTAACAGCTGCAAAGTCAGACAAGCAGCAGCAATAAATCAAGAATTATTAAGGCGGATTCCCTGGAAATATTCTGTTTAGTCAGGGTTCCCCTTTCTTACCAGACACTCACACATGCATATCTATAGACGAAGGACCTGTTAAGACTTCTAATACAAAATTCGGTTCTTATCTAAAAGATGCAAAGTAGAGGTTTCCCCTTGACCTTGGTCATCATTACTAAGATAAGCACTAGGCTGGTCCTCACTTATTGTAAAACACAACTGCATGATCGCCATAGTTATGAGGCTCAGCATACAGCTGGACCACTGTAAAAGGTTTTGGATACAGAGAATAGTAACTGTAGGTACAAAAAGGGATCCAGTTCCCAATACTGATAGTCAAAGATTTTAAGCATGTACAGTTTCTTCTAATAAGAATTAATGGGAGGGATTTGTTTCTGTAAATTTCTTATTCAATGATAGAACAGACTCCATAGTCTACACAAACTCTAGAATTTGAATCAAGTATATTACAAAATATTTTTTTTATTTCAGTTCAATATTCCTTTGTCATGTATAAACTTACAACTTTACATTCAAAAGACTTGAAGGAGCTAACTGTAATGCAACATAATGTGTACAAATGCTAAAAATACATTATAAATATGGTACCTGCTGTTGATTGCTGATATCTGTAAACCAAGCATATGTAATTTGTGTTTGTGCCTGTAACCTGGCATGATTCTATTATTTTTCATTTTACTATTTCAAATGATCCTTTGCCTGCATTTCATCCATCTTATAGATCTTCTCCCTCAGTTGCCTTTAAATGAATGTTACAAAAGATGCCTCACCTGTTTTTATACTTCAAAAATAGCTTTGTTTCAAAGAGAAGATAAAAGAGGATTTTTAAAAAAATCAGAAGCATGCCTTGATAATGAGGCAGGCTTTGAAGCTCTGATATAAATACCGCACAATGCTTTTCCAACACACAGGTTTAACTTCAAGTCTTACATTAAAACAGAATAATTACCAGAGCCAGTGGCAAAACAGGAAGACCCATAACTTAAGCACATATCTATGGAATTTCTCAAGCCTAATGTCCTCATCCTAATACCTACCTTCCCATTTCTTTTCCTCTAATAATATTTCAGTGATATAATGGTCTTCTGGTAGCTATTACTTGTAGAAATCCTTTAGAAAATGTAATCAATCTGTATAAAATTGAATTGTTCAGAGCGCTACGAGTTATATCAAGAACTATATTGTGAAAAAGTATGTAGGAAATGTATTTCATATATAGCTATATTCTAACATGACTTTGTCAAATGGGTAAATGATAGATTTGGACTGAAGTTCTTGTAGATCAAGCAACTTAGCACCAAGATATTCCCGCAAAGACTGATTTATGACAGAATTTAACCCCACTCATTTGGTATACTTCTGTCATAACCTGAAGCCCAATAATAAGAGTTCGAATGTGATTTCTACTCAGTAATTATTTAAAAGGACAGCATGTCTCAGCTGCTGACATGGGCTAAGGGAATAGGTTTCAGAGCATACCAACAGTTGTATAATTCAAAAACAAGTACCAAAATTGGTTTCAATTTCTGTTTGATGTTAGAGTTAAAACATTAATGAACTTACTTTCAGACTTCTTATTTTGAAATGAAGCCTAATCATATGAGCTGCAAAGTCCATCGTTGGCCCAACAAATGGAAAGGAGGAAACATCACCTGGTGAGAATTAGAAAGTAACCGAGAGGGAATTAATGTCGCACTGATTTAAGACCTGATCCAAGGCCCACTGAAGACTAAAGTGTTGTAACCTGTCAGGTACTGAGTGTCATAAAAGTACTAATAAATCTCAACTCCTACATAACTCCTCTTAAGAGGTTCTCAGCATCTCAAAAGATTAGGTCTTGAGAGGAAGCAAGCATAACTTAGCAGGGTCTTATGTCTTATTAGTGTTTTGGTTTATTTCTGACTCAGTCATACAACTGGATAAAAGTTCTAGCTCACCTTTCAACAGCAAGTCTACTGAACATTTATGGCTTCTTAAAACCCGTAAGAAAGCTTTGAAACACATGCTGTCAATAAGAAATGATCATCGTTATCTAACTGAAGAAGCCCAAATCTCATTCACTCAGAGCTGCAGGGTGGTGCTTCTATACATTTGGGAAGAGGGACAAATGTTTGCAAAGAAACAAAATATCCGTATTCCTGTTGTATTGTAGGAGTAAAGAAGAAGAGGTGTGAGATGAGATCTAGTAAGAGTCAAATTTTAAGTTACATGTTTGTGTCTAGAGGCTCTGCACACAGAATTATATGTGCACTCAAAACTCTAATTCATGTGTGTAACTGACACAGACAGATGTTGACCTACTCAGTGTTTATGTACAGCTGTCTGCATGGTTGGTTCTAAATATCTGAAAAGAAGAGCATACAGAAGTTGGAAGTTACAGAATGAGGAGAATGGCACGTGAAAGAACTGAAAGTCTGCTGTGTGACAATCACAGACAAAACTTTGGAAGAAAAAGGAGTGTAGAGAAGAAAAGAAAAGGGAAAAAGCTAAAGTAATTCTAATCACTTCCAGTATAGATAAACTAATGTAGTACTTAAAAATAATCAACCTGTTGTCACCTCACACTTCCAAATAAGACTTTTCAAAGCAATTTTGAATGTACATATCTGACAGCCACAATTCAAAGAGATCTGTTATTTGGCACTAAAATCTAGGAACTGAATTGTATGATGCCAGCATAAATGTAGCCAAAGTAGTGGGAGTTTTGCAGCAATGTGTCAAGATGTCTGCACAACAGTCTATACTGAATATTTTGTCACAAAGCGTGACACACAGACATAGGGGAACAGGTTTAAAGAGACATAACCTTTCAATTGAAACACTTCAAAGCAATTACAAATCTACTTCCAATTGCTGTGGATTACCTACTGCGGCTAGAATATCCATAATGCACAGATTTTGAGTCTATTTTTTAACCTTTATAATAGGCCAGTTCTCTGCCCATCAACTTTACTTTCCTATCCAGATAAATGAGATAATGACCCCATTAGTTACTTTCTTCAACAGCAACATGCCTGCATAGTGTTCACTTCACTGAGCATGCTACTAGTACAGTCGTGCTAATACCTCAGAAAGCTGTTCCACTGAACATTCAAACAAAGGTCACTATGCGAACAATGAAAAGTAAAAACATGGTGGTCACAGGATAAATAGACAAGAGGGCTGTGAAATTGCCTGTTGTGTGGGTTAAGAGAATTCAGAAATGGGCAGTTAGTTTAAAACCTTAGAATTGGTGCACCAAGGCTGTGGGCTGGTGAAGGAGGGAGGTGTGTCAGGATGTATAGGGCAATTCATGGCTGCCGCAATGACCCATAAGTTACAGCAGCTTCTGGGGTTGCTCTAATTTACCCTGGGGAGCAGAACAGTCCTTGGGTGCCTCCAAAATCTGGGGGCCAGGAAAGGTCTCTAAACTGTTTTTCCCATCTGTCCACCAAACTGCTCTGAGCTCAGCTTAGCTGCAGCTTGGAGTCAGAGCCACAGTCCCATCTAGCCATATATAGCTCCTTGTTCATCAAAATGACAATACCTTCCTTATTAGAACTCTCTCTTCAAAATTCTATTAGTAAGCCTGTTTCTACTTTGCAGTTGCTGATGCAGAAGGCAGAAAAGAAAGAAGATTGCTTGGCAGAAGCATCTATACTGGCTCTGCAGTGCTGACAAGAATAAAAACCAGCGAACACCTGACTGACTACTTATGGAGCCATTACTTGAACAGTTTTATTTTTTAAAAAAAACCATGAGTAAAAACTGATGATATTTTAGTTATTGTTTAAAAGTAGCTATAGTGACTCTGTAAGATTAATAATAATGGTGGATATCCATGGAGCCCTCAACAAAAATAAATAAATAAAAATACAACAGTACTTATTAAGTACAATAAATCCCATCAGTCACTGATAACTGCTATTAGCAACGTCAGAAACGACGGGAAATATGGATAACAATTCTTTAATGTCAAATGAAAGAATGCAGAATTGCTGCCCCCTATTGACTAGAAAAAGTAGTCTCTGGGTAAAGAGGGTCATTTTCACTGTGAAGTAAATGAGGGATTAGCTAAACAGGATATGCACCCACCCTTGCACCATTAAAATTAATCCCCAGAAAGCTTAATTCCAGCATTTGGATTTTATACATTATGGAAAAACTCACACTGTCCTTAACATCCTGTCTTAGGATAAAGCATTTGGAGTACCTTCATGAAAAGCCAAAACAGTTTCCTGTTATAAGTAGCAGTTCTTCAGCAATCTTTTACTAATTCCTAGATCACAAAGAATCAGAGGTACGATTGTCAGAAACAAGGACACAACATCTATGTTTTGTGTTTGCATTACAACATTCACTAACAAGAGAGGATTAATTTTAGGCCATTTTACATTTGTATTACAGTGTTTATCTTATGAATAAATTATCATGGAATTTGAATACTTGAAATGCTTTATGTATATTCTCATTCTTATGTCAAAGAGGGTATAACAAGAACAGCAAATGGTACATTCATACATTCTTAAGAACATAATCTCGTTGCACTTGTAGGTTGTTTTGTACTATTTTATTTATTTATTATTTGGCAAGAGGTTTTTTTTTATTGGCCTACATCATTAGCTGGCAAAAGTTTAACTTGAAACAATTATTCTAATTGTTCTAGGCTTACACTGGGTATTAGTATTCTACTCAATCCTGTGCTTATACTGCAAACTATATGAACATAATATGAGGATTATCAAATTAAATGACACTATTTACTTAAATTAGCTATTGTCATCTTAAATCATTCTAAGGAGCTCATGAGGACAGAACTGGCCTGCTATTTTACTCAATTTTAGTATAACCCTGACCACAAACACCAGAAATATCGCATTTTAAACACTTTAAAAACATTTCAATAGTGTTTTCAATTTTCAAAGCACTTTCCAGCCTTCAACTAATCAATCACAGCAACATCCCACTAAGCAAAGCAAGCATGGTCTCTATTTTTATGTATGTGGAAGCACATAGAGGTCAGATGACTTGCCCAGTGCAACAGAGGGAGTCCGTGTTCATGCTAGGGGTAGATGGATCAGACACGAAGGTGAATGGATGACAGACCCAGGGATGGATTTGCAACAACAGTCCACAACTGCCCACTGGGGGGGGGGGGGGTATAATACCAGTCTCCCCCTCTCTCACATAGCAGGGTAGTTTACTGGGTGCAGGGTGGGGTTACAGGGCTTCCACCATAAAACCAATAATTCTAGATAGACCCTCAGCTTGTTTCTGAATCCTCTCACCCTTACCTAGCAGGGAGGGAGAAGGTACCAAGGGTTGACCTTGGTCCACAAGAATTGCAAGTCTCCCCTTTTCCTATAGACACAGGGTCCACTAGAGAAGTCCCAGGTCTCATTTTACCTCTGGGAGCTGGCCCTTTAGCTTTTCTTCTGCCGTGGACACTGGTGGCAGGTTGTGATGAGCTCAACTATTTTACATTTTGTCATGTTAAACTTTCAAGTCCTATTTCTTTCAACGCAACTGTGCCTCCACGATGTTGCAAGGACGGTGAAAAAAATCCACCAGAGCTCAGCCAATCCAGCCCCTTGTGAAAAATTCCTCCCTGTTCCCATAACAAGTGATTGGTCAGCCCACAGCATCCTGCAAAAAACACAGCTCCTAAACAACAACTAAGGAGTGGGAGGATGGGGCACCTAAAGAGACAAGAGGCCCTTGAAAAGCTTGGGAAGAATTTAAATAAATGGGAGACAGAAGTGCCAAGCAATCCAACCTCTCCCTCCAGCCCAGTCAATGGATCTGGTGGAGGATCTGAGGAGGCGGTGGGCCCTGGGGCCTGACTCATCTAACATGGTGCTGTCCACCTCCCACTCCTGTCTTCCATATGCTGCATCAATTCCTTCTATTACAGGCAGAGGACTGGGGAAAGAGGCACTGGGCAAGTCATAGTGTCTGGTTTTGTGCTCAGACTCCACTGTCTGCAATAACTGATGTTGGCACTTGCAAATGATTATGTGTATAGGCTTGCACCTGCAAGTGATTATGCATGTAACAAATCTGAAATGTTGTGGCACTTCAGTACCATTGCACTGTGTTTGGGCTTTGTCACCCATACAAAGAGGGTAAAATACTAGTTAGTATATTGTTTCTGATCTTGATTCCATGTGAAATAGTCTCCTGATACTAACAGTGTGTTCTGGTCTAGTGTGTCCCAGAATAATGAGCACTACCTGAAAAGAGCATATATTGATTTCACTCTCAGTTGTCAGCATTCAATTAGTCACTTTGCAGCACTACAATAAGATCAGCAACACTATAACCATCCCCCCGATCACTGAAATATAAGCCATGATATAATGCAGAGAGCAACATTTTACATCGAAACAATGGCCCATGAAAGAATTCCTGATTACTGGGAGGTCTTTTTATAGTAACAGAAGTAATTCCTTTCCAGAGATTAGCAATAAGATCAAGTAACACTGAAAAAGTGGGTAATAAAAAGTTATATGCTCCATTTCATTTAAAATGCACTACAATATTATCATCAGTTTTGTTAATCCCAAATACAATCAGAATATAAAACAAAATATAGAACAATGATACTTTACACATTTTTTAAAGGCGGAAATGTAAACAAGGTTATTAAAAGACCCATAAGATGTTAATGAAAAGCAAAAAATTAAATTGGAGAGATGCTGTACAGCCATTAGTCATGTCTGACAGAGACCGTGTTGATAATATCTACACATACGCTCAGTGACTAATGTGACTCATTGTAACATCAACCCAGTGATTACTTATATGAAGGCTGGGAAATAGAAGGAACCATGTGCATAAGAAAATAAAGGAGTAACATAGATATCGAAATACTTATCTTCCCAATAATGCGGTTAACCTATTTAGCCACTGCACTATGTTATCCAAATCCTTGGCGTAAGGATGAAACATTTGGAGTTTTATGCTCATGCATTTAATTCCAAGCCACCTTGGCATTTGGCATAAAGTAACTGCTATTAAAAAGTGCAACTGTTACAACATTTCCCAACAACATTGGTACATAAGATACCACCGTTAGTAGCAAATCAAAGCATGGGGTAAATGAAGGTATCTCAGATACCACTGAGCAGCAATAAGAAAAGGAGGACTTGTGGCACCTTAGAGACTAACAAATTTATTTGAGCATAACCTTTCATGAGCAGTGTGTACAGTGTGTATGGTAACACCCATTGTTTCACGTTCTCTGTGTATATAAATCTCCCCACTGTATTTTCCACTGAATGCACCCGATGAAGTGAGCTGTAGCTCACAAAAGCTTATGCTCAGATAAATTTGTTAGTCTCTAAGGTGCCACAAGTCCTCCTTTTCTTTTTGCGGATACAGACTAACACGGCTGCTACTCTGAAACCTGAGCAGCAATAGTTGGCCAAAGATTACTTGGAACACCATTATTAATGAAACACCATTATTTTGAAACACCATTATTAATGAAATTTCTTTCACTCAACATTCCATTAAAAAATGTTAAGTTTACCTCCTTAATGAAAGGGTACCTACTAATGTACACAGTTGTTAGGAAATGCCCAAGTTCAGAATGCATGGTAAATTTCATACAAAAGTGGACTATCCACCTAAGTATTGGTTTTCAGAATCTGGACCTTAGTGCATGATTTCTGCCTATACATTTTCTTGTTAACCTGCAGCACAGCTGTCTTTTGATGCAAGAGAGGGAATGAGGCATTTAACTACAAAAGTAACTTGGCAACACATACATGAACAGAGCCTTCTTTAGCTAGGCAGTTTACAAACAAGAGGAGTGTGGAAAAAAAGTATTGCACATGCTCAGATTTTTAAAGAGATTACAAAAGAAAAAAGAGCTCTCTTTAAACAGTGCTATGGAAATTGCTCTGTGTCACTAATGGATAAAAACTCAAAAGTATTGAGCATACTGAGTCTGTCCAGTTGTGAAACAAGACTGCTCACAGAACAGAAGGAAAATCAGACAGTGCCAGCATATGCCAAAGGATAAGGATTGGTAGAACTGAAGAAAGACAGGGATATCTGGCAAAGGATTCCGCAGATGTAATCATGAGTGCGCACAGAATGTTTACTTTCCGAAAACAGTTGTACAATGGAAAGACCCCAGAGGCCAAAGCTGTTTGTTGCACAGAAAAAATAAAGAAAAATGGCATAGACTTCCTTTTTTAAATTGTGGTCTGCAAAGGCAAGGTTGAGAGCTTACTGGAACATTGTAGAACAAATGCAATGGCTTAATCAAACAGACAAATCAGATCAGTTTTAGTGTATTTTGACACTTTGGTCTCTTGTAGGGAGATCATGTAAAGACGGTGCCCTGAAATGCAGACCTCTACAGTGCAAATGTTGTTCAGAGAGTAACAACTCCACAGCTGCCAAAAGGAGAGGCAGAGCTGGGGGAAATAGAGTCACAGAGTTATCACGAGGATACATCAATCAACTGAATGGTGCTCTCCTATTGCTCCTGTCATGAGAAACAGGAAGACTGATTCATGTTTATCTTATATATTTCATAGCAGCAATTATCAGGGAAAGTTTATGTTCTCAACTTTGAAAGGATCTTATGTCTGGGGCTAAGGTATTCTGAAGTGTACTTTCTCATGTAAATTTAATTGCAAATTTGGCATTTAACATGGTATCTGTGGTATGCCCATGCTAACGTTAGGGAATACAAATACCATTATGGAGAAATCATCAAGAATTTAGATGTCCAGAAGTAGAACATAAGTGCCCAGAGGAGTTGTAAAAATAATGTGTGTCTTGGGTTAGAAAATAAAAAATAAAAATCAACAAACAAAAAAAGTGCCAAAATATTGCCAGATTTGGGAGCCGTAAATCAACATGGATTTCATCCAGACATAAAGTCATAACTGTCTTAGAGTGCAGCCAACTACAATACTATACATCTGAATTGAGACAAATATTGGCAGATTTGGTTAGAGTTAAAATAGATGGCAAGAACTAATGGAATGAGGTCATAACTGTCAAAGCTAAATTCAGTAATCTAAGCTACTACAGTGTCACCATAAAAGATGTTACCAACCAGTATTTCATATTATAGTCTCATACATCAATATATGATAACTCTTACGAAATGCAACGAGGAGTCCTTGTGGCACCTGAGAGACGAACAAATTTATTTGGGCATAAGCTTTCATGGGCTAAAACCCACTTCATCAGATGAAAGCTTATGCCCAAATAAATTTATTCGTCTCTAAGGTGTCACAAGGACTCCTCGTTGTTTTTGCTGATACAGACTAACATGGCTACCACTCTGAAATCTTAGGAAATGATGATTTACACAAGGGTCATCACTAGACATCCAATTCCTACTGCTGGAAGTTGTGATTCTGAGGAATTGGTTGCTTTAGTTGGAGCCTGCTCCAAAAGACTATGCCTTGAAAAAGAAACCTTCTTACGGTTATTCCTTTGCCTCCAATAATTCTGACTTCTTCAGGCAGAGTAGCTAAAAACCTGTCTGAAAGAGAGAACCATCAAATGTTAAAAGTAGCACAAAGAAATGAGATATGGTTAACAATTCAAACAGTGACATATAGTCACACTGCCATCTGCTGGTGATTTTTCAATACTGGAAATTGTAGGCATCTGTACGGTTATGTTCTTGCTAATAAAGCTGTTGTTGATGAAGACCAGGCTGCATTGTCACAACCTCCCTAGCAGAGATTATGAAGTCTTTAAAAAGCAAATGTACCTAGTTATTATTAAATATTTATACTGCAGTGGCACCGAGAGGCCCCAGTCAACTTTGGGAGCCCATTTTACTAGGCACTGTGTAAACACATGCAAAGAGATGGCCACTTCTCTCAACAGGTTCTAATCTATGATACAGGAGGGAGGAAGAAGAATACATTAATACAGACAATTTTATAACAAGAGAGAGATTTGCACTCTTGAAAGTGCTCCAGGTTACAAGAAATACTGACTAGCATTAACAAATGTGTCAGAGGCAAGCAAAGCTGCGCAGTGCAGCTGAGCCTTGCCACTCTCTTCTGTACCAGTGATTTGGCTTCATTTTATTTCCAAGAAAAATGAGTCACAAGAACTACAATCCATTAGTGATCTTCCTGAAAACACCATCCTGGCCACTATGGATGTAGAAGCCCTCTACACCAACATTCCACACAAAGATGGACTACAAGCCGTCAGGAACAGTATCCCCGATAATGTCATGGCAAACCTGGTGGCTGAACTTTGTGACTTTGTCCTCACCCATAACTATTTCACATTTGGGGACAATGTATAGCTTCAAATCAGCGGCACTGCTATGGGTACCCGCATGGCCCCACAGTATGCCAACATTTTTATGGCTGACTTAGAACAACGCTTCCTCAGCTCTCGTCCCCTAATGCCCCTACTCTACTTGCGCTATATTGATGACATCTTCATCATCTGGACCCATGGAAAAGAAGCCCTTGAGGAATTCCACCATGATTTCAACAATTTCCATCCCACCATCAACCTCAGCCTGGACCAGTCCACACAAGAGATCCACTTCCTGGACACTATGGTGCTAATAAGCGATGGTCACATAAACACCACCCTATACCGGAAACCAACTGACCACTATTCCTACCTACATGCCTCCAGCTTTCACCCAGACCACACCACACGATCCATTGTCTACAGCCAAGCTCTAAGGTACAACCGCATTTGCTCCAACCCCTCAGACAGAGACAAACACCTACAAGATCTCTATCAAGCATTCTTACAACTACAATACCCACCTACTGAAATGAAGAAACAGACTGACAGAGTCAGAAGAGTACCCAGAAGTCACCTACTACAGGACAGGCCCAACAAAGAAAATAACAGAACGCCACTAGCCATCACCTTCAGCCCCCAACTAAAACCTCTCCAACGCATCATCAAGGATCTACAACCTATCCTAAAGGACGACCCATCACTCTCACAGATCTTGGGAGACAGGCCAGTCCTTGCCTACAGACAGCCCCCCAACCTGAAGCAAATACTCACCAGCAACCACATACCACACAACAGAACCACTAACCCAGGAACCTATCCTTGCAACAAAGCCCTTTGCCAACTGTGTCCACATATCTATTCAGGGGACACCATCATAGGGCCTAATCACATCAGCCACACTATCACAGGCTCGTTCATCTGCACATCCACCAATGTGATATATGCCATCATGTGCCAGCAATGCCCCTCTGCCATGTACATTGGTCAAACTGGACAGTCTCTATGTAAAAGAATAAATGGACACAAATCAGATGTCAAGAATTATAACATTCAAAAACCAGTTGGAGAACACTTCAATCTCTCTGGTCACTTGATTACAGACCTAAAAGTTGCAATTCTTCAACAAAAAAACTTCAAAAACAGACTCCAACGAGAGACTGCTGAAATTGCAATTAATTTGCAAATTGGATACAATTAATTTAGGCTTGAATAGAGACTGGGATTGGATGGGTCATTACACAAAGTAAAACTATTTCCCCATGTTTATTCCCCACCCCCACCGTTCCTCAGACATTCTTGTCAACTGCTGGAAATGGCCCACCTTGATTATCACTACAAAAGGTTTTCTTCTCCCTCCCCCTCCACTCTCCTGCTGGTAATAGCTCATCTTAAGTGATCACTCTCGTTACAGTGTGTATGGTAACACCCATTGTTTCATGTTCTCTGTGTATATAAATCTCCCCACTGTATTTTCCACTGAATGCATCCAATGAAGTGAGCTGTAGCTCACGAAAGCTTATGCTCAAATAAATGTGTTAGTCTCTACGGTGCCACAAGTCCTCCTTTTCTTTTTGCGAATACAGACTAACACAGCTGTTACTCTGAAACCTGTCAAAAAAGAACAAACCAAGGGATGCAATGGCAATTAGTGTCACTTCTGGGGCCAGCACTGCTTTTTTCTCCTCCTACAAGCCCCAGGCCTTCTCTCTTCTGCCTCTCAAACAACATGAATAAATTGCCATCACTAACTATGCACTTAAGAAAGAACACCCACTTATCTTCTGACAAATCCGAAAGAACCCAAGTCCTGCACAGAACAAGAGCAGCACTTGTAGCTGCACATATGTATCCTGATACAGAGTTGCTGAGCAGAGGTCACTTTTCATCTTTTAGGTGCTTTCAATAATAAATGATGTGCCTCAAAAAGGTCAAGGGAAAGTTCTCTCCCAGAGCTCTGGAGGCCTCACTTTTGCGTGCATGCATCTGTGTGTGCGCTTGTTCTCACTCACACACATGCACTTACCTTAAAGTGGCACAAAATTCTGCATTTCATTCCCCTTACAAGTTCAAATATCTTAAAAATTGCAAAGAGTCTGGTTCCCTTGAATGGCGTTTTAAAGTCTGTCAAAGATTAAATGCAATTTGAAAGCACATTGGCACATCCCTGCAATTCTAGCTATAATTGGGCTCCATCTTTTTGCTTGCAGTCCTTTAATGTGCTTTCCTTTGGCTCCTCCTTTACAGTAGTGTGCTCTAGCATGACTATTTAGCACTAAGTACTTTTTGTTAAGGTGTGTTTGGCACTGGCAACTGGGGGACTTTGATGCCAAGTTCTGAGAGGGATTTTTTCCAGATGTTACATTTGCATCTATGACCAATAGCTTCCAATAACTGCTTATTGTAGCAGGTATAAAACTGTCCCCGGATCTAGAATAAAGTCAGTCAGAACCACCTTTACATTTCTGGGTGCCCATAACAATATGGCTGAGCCTCTCTAACTTAATTTTTTGTCCCTCTTTTTAAACGTTGTGGCTTATACAGCTGCCATATTTTAAATCAACTGTATATTCTACATGCTAATGCCAAAAACAACTACCAGGCAAAGTAGGAGGTCAGGAACCGCAGATTTCCAAAGTAGCACGCCTTATTTGAGGTCAATTCAAGCAACAGTCTCTGTGAGATAAAGTTACATCTGAGTTTGTCAACTGCTACATTGTGCGACTCAAGCTACAGGTTCTTAATTGAAAAGCACAAAACATACCCAAAAGACAAAGCCAGCAATTTCTGCAGGTGTGTAGAGGCGTAGCAGCTCTGACGGGGTCATTTCAATTCCTGAGCTGCTGCTCTCTCACTGCATTTTACAGCATGCGTTTTTTTACTGATATTGCAGACATGCTAAAAATGTATCCTTCCTAATCAAAGCCACTAAGACTGCTTAGTTATTCTACATGAAACATGATCAATTACTACATAATGCTGGAGATAGAAAGACTAGGATATTGCAAACTTCAAAGAAGAATATTAAAGAGAATTTTGCAGAAGGAATGACAATTTTATTTTGGGGATTTTTCTCCTGCATCACAAGGCTCACTTTATTTGCTACCATTCCTCTCCCACTAAAGCAAACCATAAAAACAGGCTGATTCCTGGCAATGTTTTTTCTTTCTTTCTTTATTGTAAGAGACACTTTCTTTGTTACTTGCCTTGAACTATCCTGGAAGTCAGACTATCCTTGTGAAGGATTTATTTTCCAAGGGGGATGCACAAGGTTCTTTTGCCCAACAACAGGTGTTTTCCTCTTATTTTCTGAATTGGAATAGCTTGGAAAGTGCCTAGAGAGAATTATTTGCCATTATGGCCTCCATTTTTAGAACAAAACCTATGTGCAAATGTGGTAATTATGTGCCCAAATTTGGCACAAGAAAAGACTACATTTAGAAATTTGGAATCAGATGGTGTTTCCTGTGAATAGTTCCTGCATTTTCCTTTTCAGCCACCATTTAAAAAAGAAAATCTTTTTTTTTTTCCTCTTTGTAATTGCATAGATTCTTGCTTCCCTGAACATTGTCTATTAACTAAGTTAGGTCCATAATTCGGTGACAAAAGTGAAACACACACCCTCTTTGGTTACCTTATGCCAGCAAAAGAATTCTGTCAATAGGGCCTGAAGAACACCAAGCCTCTATTTGGGCCTGAAGATTCTGAGCAGTTGTCCCCTTCAGATGTTTGTTGAAATTCTAACAACAGTAGCTTGCATTAAAAGGGCAAGATTTATAGCCACAATTGCCATATATTAGGATATGTGACACTGCAGTTATGGTCTATTCTCTGTATAGGGAGAGCTCGTTCTATGATACATGAGGTATTGCAGTAAGTGAGTATAAACAGGGTCTTTCTGTACATATATATAGGTCATCTTCGAGTGATGGAACGAAAGGACAGCTCTGGAAGTTATTGATCATACACCGGAGTGGTCTCAAAGTGAAGCTGATCTTTATTAACTATAAGGATCTGTTGTGAAAAGCCAAGAATTTGGGGTAAGTCTGAAAACCCTTTCTCATCACAGGATTTGCAAAAATGTTGGGCTTCCGTGCCTTGGTCCTCCGGCACTCTGTGTTGGCTTTTGGTTGCTCCAGCTGCACAAAGCCAGTGGATCCAGCCACAGAAGAATCTCCTGGTGGCATAGAATCACCACAACAGCTCCCACTCTGTTCTGGCTGCCAGTGCAGGTGAAGTCACCGGGGAAAAGACAAAGCCAGATCTCTCTTATGTCTTGGTGTTCTCCAGATGCCAGAACAACCCCTTGATGGACATCATAGGTAGCTGCACATGTCAGAGAGACCTTCCGGTTGCTCTAATTTACACCATGACTAGATCAGCACCCCAGTGACCCCAGCACTAGGGGAGTGCAAAAATGAGTTCAAGCTACCTAGGTGCCCTCCGCACTGTAGCTGCACTGAAAGCTTCTCAGCAGCAGTTGAGCATCTGGCCCCATATCCTTAGCTATTTAATATTTTGTAGGATTTTGTTGATTATGACATGACCTTTTAAGATAAGTGATTTAATGTGCAACCTTCACCCCGGAGTGGCACTTATACAATGAGCAAGTCCTCATGCTTGTGCTTCTCTTCCTCCTATCCATCTTCATTCTCTTTTACCCCACCTTCTCCCATCCCTGTTTTTTTGTTTTGTTTTTCTTGCCACAGCCCTCATCCTGGTCTCTTCCTTCCTCTCTCTCTTCCTTGCTTATCTTAGTTGGCTATTCAGACACAGCACCTCCTCCCCAATCATGCCCACTGATTTCACACCCTGGAGAAGATATACTGCTTTCAGAAGTACCAACTCAGTCCAGCAAGGGAGAAGTGGCCTGAAAGCAACAGAGGCAAGAAATGAGAGTGAGTGTAATGGAAAAAAATATAAGGTGGAAAAACACCAATCTGGGGGCACTGGAAGGAATGAATATAGAATCAGCAATTTTATGGCACCCAATTTTATTCCTTATTAAGACAACATTGCCAATTAAGTCAATGGGGATTTTTCATGAGTAAGGAGTTCAAGATTTGCCGGAAACTTGCACCTGTTCCATTTAGAATTATAAAAATATCATATGGCCCAACTTGGATACAAAAACATTCAGAAATTTGGTGTTTGGATTTTTCTTAGACTATCAGGACCAACTTCCAATCCAAAGTACCAGGAAAATTTGCTGCAATAAATTATTATTTCCCGCTGCAATTAAATTTATTGTCAAGCTGTCGGCATAACTTATATTATTAGACAATAATAACAAAGTCATTTAGTAGTAGTCATTCAGTGTTAACAGCTAATCAACAAAATTAGCAATTTTAACAATAATGCTAATTTTTGGTATCTTAACATTAACTTTGCCTACCCTCAATATCAAGATTAAGAAAGTTTGTTTAACATCTTTATTTTGACCATTTTTAAATGCTTATCTACTATACTTATATAGTGGGGCCCCACAAGTATCTGTCCTGGGTTGAGGACTAGTCAATATTTTCATTAACAACTTGGAGAATAGAGATGACACCAAGCTGGGAAGGGTTGCAAGCATGTTGGAGGACAGAATTAGAATTCAAAATGACCTTGACAAATTAGAGCATTGGTCTGAAATCAACAAGGTGAAAATCAAGTGCAAAGTATTACAGTTAGGAAGGAAAAATCAAATGCAAATTATAAATGAGGAATAACTGGATAGGTAGTAGTACTACTAAAAAAGATCTGGGGGTTATAGTGGATCACAAATTGACTATGAGTCAACAATGTGATCCAGTTGCAAAAAAAAGCTAATATTCTGGGGTGTGTTAAGAGGCATATCACATGCAAGACATGGAGAGTAACTGTCCTGCTCTACTTGGCACTGGTGAGGTCTCAGCTGGAGTGCTGTGTCCATTTCTGGTACCACACTTTAGAAAAGATGTGGGCAAACTGGAGGGTCCAGAGGAGCGCAACAAAAATGATAAAAGCTTTAGAAAACCTGACCCCAGAGGAAAGGTAAAAAAAATACTGGGCATATTTAGTTTTGAGCAAGGAAGACTAAGGGAGGACCTGATAACAGTTTTCAAATATGTTAAGGGAGATTTAGGTTAGATACTAGAAAGAGCTTTCTAATGATAAGGATAGTTAGCTCTGGAATAGGCTTCCAAGGGAGATTGTGAAATCGCCATTATTGGTGGGTTTTGAGAATAGGTTCAACAACATCTGTCAGGGACGGGCATGACCCCTTCCCTTGTGCTGGACGCCCCCCAATGTCCCTTCCCTTCTGCCCCCCACCCCCCTCCCTTTCTAACCCTCCCCCAGGTGCCCAGAGCATCCTCACCACAGCCCCCAGTCCCACTGCTGGGCAGCACAGCTGCAGCGACCCCAGCCCCGGTGCTCCAGGCGGCGCCGCCACCGTGCCCCCAGCCCCAGGCTCCGGGCAGCCAGCCCCAGAACATCAGGTGGCGTGGCTGCAGTGTCCCCAACCACGGTGCACCGGGCAGCGTGGCCCCAACACCAGTTGCTCTGAGTCCCTGGGGAGGCAGGCCAGCCAGCCCCAGCCAGCCTGGGCCAGCCAGGGCAGAGCACTGGGAATCGCAGGATGGGGCCTGGCCTGGGGGCGGAGCATGGGCACGGCCATGCTAGGCTGTTTCGGGAGGCACAGCCTACCCCTGCCTATGATACCCGCCGCCCATGGGGATGGGGGAGGTTTATTTAGTCCTGCCTCAGCAGAGGGGGCTAGATTAGATGACTTCTTGAGGTCCCTTCCAGACCTTCATTACTATGATTCTATACTACCTCTCCTTGAAAGTGGAAGTACCCAAATACCACGAGAAAGGCTTTTCCATTCGGTGCAGTATATTTCAAACATAAATGGTGCTAGGAAGTGGTTGGAATCTTACAAGAAGGCCTTGACAGACATTTCCATATTGATTTCTGGAATGGAGCCTTTTTGTTAGTCCCAATTATTCTCCTGTCCAACAGATCAAGGTGATGATTTTCCCCCCCCTTCTCAAACACTTAGAATGGCCTCAGATTCAGAATGACTGATGCAGCAGTGGGTGCACATAGGGTCAAAACCGGTAAATTGAGTACAAAATAAGCAAGGCTGTTGGGTTTCAACCCCAGTGTTTTGAATGCTCTAAGGGTAGTTCTAATTGTAGCATGTCTCAGGGAAATTTGCTTGTTGCACTACAGCACCCAGAAACCGTAAAGGAAATACTAACAGTGGAAATTTGAAGACTGGAAAATTAAAAGCGTGGTGGATTGTTGTCAGCATCTCTCAAAGTCTCAGTCTTCCCTTACAAATAAAGACATCTCCCATGAGTACATTACATCAATGACAAAAATCTAGTTACGTTGAAAATCCATCCCATTCACAAACCCAAGTATATTGCTTACATTTTGCTTCCTACACGGGTTTTGATCATGGAGCAGCATTGCTATAGGTTTCCTTTAAAAGTTTTTTCTTCCAGGAAATATCCATTGAAACTGGAAGATGCAATTGGCAGATAGAGCTGTAAGTCGTAATGGGAAAACCACTTGAATTATCACAAGCCATCTCTCGTCCTCATTGGTTCCAGCATGGCAGTCAACAGAGACTTGGTTATCAGAGTGTTTAGGCTCCGAGCCACGGGCAGGCACCTGATTTTGGTTTCTTCAACCCCTGTGCTTACCCTATCTGACAATTTACTCCCTTAGAAACTCTCAGCAATCTTTCATTATTTCCCTTGCTTAAAAAAAACCTGTCTCCACCACTCTTATAGTTCACCCTTTAATCAGCACAAACAAACAAAACTGTTATAGTCAGTGGCTGATTGCAAACCCTATTTAATCTCTCTCAGTGATAACGAAAATGAGCTAACTCCAGCCTTGTGTCGTCTTGTCAAAGGAGCCTTGGCACAATTCATCTTCGCATTTTGATGAAGTTGGCACTCAAGGCTTCCTATGATGACTTTGAAATGAGTTTTTACAGCCAGGTTCAAGAGCATTTTTACTCTCTGAAAAGCTGATGAAAAGTCCATGGGCATGTGTCAAGGTTCCTTCCCCACTCAGAACTCTAGGGTACAGATGTGACGACCTGCATGAAAAACCCCCTAAGCTTATTTTTACCAGCTTAGGTTAAAACTTCCCCAAGGTACAAACTATTTTACCTTTTGTCCCTGGACCTTATTGCTGCCACCACCAAGTGTTTAACAAAAATAACAGAGAAAGAGCCCACTTGAAAATGTCTTTCCCCCAAAAATACCCCCAAGCCCTACACCCCCTTTCCTGGGGAAGGCTTGATAAAAATCCTCACCAATTTGCATAGGTGAACGCAGACCCAAATCCTTGGATCTTAAGAACAATGAAAAAGTAATCAGGTTCTTAAAAGAAGACTTGTAATTGAAGAAAAAGTAAAAGAATCACCTCTGTAAAATCAAGATGATAAATACCTTACAGGGTAATCAGATTCAAAACATAGAGAATCCCTCTAGACAAAACCTTAAGTTACAAAAAGTCACAAAAACAGGAATATACATTCCATTCAGCACAACTTATTTTATCAGCCATTTAAACAAAACAGAATCTAACGCATATCTAACTAGATTGCTTATTAACTCTTTACAGGAGTTCTGACCTGCATTCCTGCTCTGGTCCCGGCAAAAGCAACACACAGACAGAGAGAACCCTTTGTTTCCCCGCCCCCTCCAGCTTTGAAAGTATCTTGTCTCCTCATTGGTCATTTTGGTCAGGTGCCAGCGAGGTTATCTTAGCTTCTTAACCCTTTACAGGTGAAAGGGTTTTTCCTCTGGCCAGGAGGGATTTAAAGGTGTTTACCCTTCCCTTTATATTTATGACAGCATGTGTGCCATTTACAGAGCACAGTCAGTGTTTCCTTCTCACGCATGGTGATCAACCTCCGTGCTGGGTACACAACAACGACAAGGAAGTTTAAGAACCCTGTAACAACAATGCAGTTACAAGTTAGTGTTCACACGGGATCCAACCTCACTGCCACAACCAGAATTAAAGTTTTGGACTGACTTGAGTTTTAATCTGATTGGGGAGACATAGTCAGGTCCCATCTACACTAGTTATTATAACAGTGTTGCAGTCAGGATCCCTGACTCACTTCCAGTGGCAATGTAAATGCAGACTCTATGGAATGTTTGGCACCTGCAAAGACAATGTATCCTTTGTGTCATTTTGGTGTAACGGAAACTTTTCCCGTTCTTGTTCCGTTACTAAACTAGTTACATGCTTAGTGAAAACACAGCTTGGACATTTCACCTTCACATGACCACTGGGAAACCAAAGAGTATATATTGAGGGATGAGTGAGCCAGCTGACAACATGAAAACTGACTGAAGCCTTTGCCCATCCATTAAAATGAATCTGTTGTGCCTCTGAAAAACATTTTCTCCCTATTTTTTTTCTTGCTGTTGCACTTTCTAGTTCTAGTTGAAATCAGAAGCATAAATGACAAAATAACCTAAGAATAGCCGTTCTCATGGTCTCATTCAGCCCTATTGGAAATATTTCAAGAATGTCTACCCTGGTGTGATTGCTAGATATCAGGGTGTCTGATCTATTGGGTAATCACTGAAACGTTGGGTGCTTATCTGAGTACAGCGTCTGAATTTTGAGATTCACCCATCCCAAGTCAATCCTGTTGCACATTTTTGTGGGCTGAATATTATAACCCAGATGACTAGCAACAAACAAGGTAAGACTGGAGAGCAGAAGAGAAGGGAATTTTTATTCTATTGTCTGGGAAACTAAAACTCAACCTAATTGTTTCTTTGGTTTATTTAAGCAGCCCTAAAACACGGTTATGGAATCTAAGAACTATTTTGCACTGTTTATCATCATCATCCTACTGAATGATGCGAAAAGGACTTTTGGTTTCTGTATCCTACACACCCACCAGAACAGTGACTTATCCTGGGCAAGTCGGCAAATAGAATTTTTCAGGGTTGGAGTAAAGTTTCCTGTGTGTGTTAGGGGCATAACTATTTTGTTCATCATTAATTTATGATGAAAATTAATCTCCACAAGGTAAAAGCCATTCTTCACTTCACTCTACAGGAGAAATCATGTTTCCTGCTCTTCTGATGCTTCTTCATCAGGGGCAAAAAAACCCTCTTCCTTCCAAAGAAGTCAGTTACCCAGTTCAATTCCCTATGCTATCCCTTTTGCTCATGCATGTTTTTCAACTTTGCGGGACACAGCTCCTTGGTGCCTTCTTCCCTGAAATGGCAATGAACTTCCCGGGGCCTCACTCCCTTGATGCTAATGAAAACTTTTGGAGTTTATTTGTACACATTTTTCCCCTCCAAACAAATGTGGCTTCAAAGAAATTTCAAAATTAAGCAAGCTTTATGGAGCTCCAATAAATGTGATATTAACTGATGGCATACTAGAGAAATTGGCAGATTTCCCAGAGCATCTCTGAGGATTCACCTGAGTCTATTAGTAAATCTCTTTCAGTGTCAGAGAAATACCTAGAATGCCAGTTTTACAGACTGTATCAACATCTAATCTAATCTAATCAACATCAACATCCTAATACTCTATCAGACAAGCACAGCCTTCTTATAATTTTAAATTTCCCTTGTTAGTTTCATTAAGTTGTTCCAAAAGGGTGATAGAAAGAAATGCAATACCAAATAGCTTAAAACAATTTAATGAGCCCCAAAGCTCCTATAGTGCTATATTTCCTTGCAGAATATATATTTCATTTTTCAAAATAATTTAACATCACTACTCCGTGCCAAAAAGTCTAAACTAACTTTCCAAACAAGCCCATGCATGTGGAAAGAATATTTATCATTTTACAACAAAAAAATATTTCATAAGGATTTTTTTAAGCATCTGTACCACTGTAGATGATGAAATGTACAATAAAAAATGAAAACTCTATTTGCAAAATTGAGGCGAACACTCATAAATGCGTTTCAAACTTCTCCTTTGAGACAGCTGTGGTGAGCAAAGTGAACATGTCACATTGTCTCATCATGCACACTGGGGTGAGATTGTACAGATAGTAGCATATTACAGCAATTTGGCAAAGTGAAAATCAGCTCACAAAGTGTAGGAGCCAAACCTCCCCATTCATTGGTTCCTGTCTACTATAGGCTGCACCCAACCCCCTGCTTCCCTCCCCACCCCTAAAAAAGGACCTGAATGTACCCAAATTTGCAGGATTTGGAAATCTGGATCCAGAGCCAAAAGTGACATTTTAGGACCAGGTCTAGGAAAAGTGACAGATTTCTATATTTACTCTCAGTGGCTGGAATTCATTTGTGGTATGAAAGGGCTATGAACGGGGGTCTAGGCAAAAGAGCAGTGCAGGGGGCATTGTGCACCTGCTGTGCAGCCTGGAAAGTGCTTTCATATTGGCCTCACCACTGTGGATGCATGGGATCCACCCCAACGGGCCCAATAGCCTCCACATCCTGCAAAACTGGTGTGCTGAGGAGGTGGCTACTCTTCCAGTCGACAGGCTCTGGGGGGGAAGGATAGGTCGGGATGGGTGTATTGATTTTTACCTCCTCACCCCCTCTGCCTCCACCTCCAGAGAGCTCAATGACTCAAGTTTTATGCAGGTAGAATGTATTTCATATAACCTGTGCTTGTTTCATAAGTCAAAAGATTACTTCCTGAGCTGCCAATACTACAGATGCAGCTGGACTCTGAGAAATCGCACTCTGCTCTCCCTGCCTCAACAGTACATCATCACCAGGAACAAACTCTGCAATCTAGCTGACAGTTTTGTTATTAATACGATTTCCGTTATTACTTATACAGCACATACGGACGTGCTAAGCATTTTGTTGTTGATGCATGAGGCAGAATAGATTCAATCTCACTCGGCCATAGCTGTATTTGGTTTACATTGCTCAGAGCTCCAAAAAACATGTTTGTGCTAGTCAAGTAAGCAGATGTGACTCAAGGACACACAGGGAGTACCTGGCAAGAAGGTGTCATTCTTACATTGTTATTTATCGTTTGCCTCCCACTACCACAAAGGTACAATACACAAAAGTAAAACCAGTCTCTTCCCGGAGAGCTGACAATCTAGAAGGTACACACTTATTACAGCACGTGCTGCAAGGCCCATCTTCATGGAGGCAGGAATATATTTTTTTTTAATACTATGCCAGAGGCACTTAGAATTCAAGGCAAACAATTCCCCCACCCCATCCTGTTGTTGTTATAAATCTAAATAAATACTGCACAAGACACAATGCACTGGGAAATGCAGAGGTAGCAACATTGACAGCATACTGTGGGATGGACAAGGGGAGTGTAACATTTAAATTAAGTTATCAATCTCAGTTCTTGGGAGCATCACAGAAGTAGTTGGGGGGAGTTAAAGGGACTTCTCTGACTGCAATCACACTAGGAAGATTCTTCTGAGTAACAGGCAGAAAGATACCCACACAGCTGTGTTTCTGTGGAGTTGCAGAGACACCCAATGGCAAGTAATATGTCAAAACTTTAACATTGGTGGTAATTCAGCTTTTAATAATTGAACTTTGGTATCCATTGCAATAAAAATCACACTGAACTCCTTGGGTGTTTGTGTGAATGTGACATGTAATTCCCTGGTCATTCTGCAAGAATTATGTTCACTTATGTAAAATGTTAAACCTAGGTGATTGTTTTCTATCAATACACCCAAGACCATACTAAATTACAAGTATACCAGTGTTTGGAGGGCAGCTCCTGCTACGCTTACTTATGCTGCAGAGCACCTTACTCTCTGTAGTCTCAATTTCAGCAGGACTGCTTGCAAATAATACACGAGTCAATCCAGTGAAGTCATCAGAACCCCAGCCTATGTGAACTCGTCTTTGGCTGTCCTGTACTACTATTTTTTTCCTGGCAATGGAAACCAGCAGCCTGTCATTTCTGCAGATCCAAAGACCTGATTCTGTTATGCACCAACTGTTGAATCCCCCTTGACTAGAAATCTGACAGGTGTTTCCCAGGCAGGCCTAGGTAAGTGTACCACCCATTCCAGATTTTTATGATTAGCCTTATACTTGCAAATGCCTAGTGGCAATCCTTCGATGTGTGTAATTTATGTAAGAAAAACTTATCCATTAAATACTAGTTATTTTTAGATAGAAAACAGTGAAATAAAGATATTTACCATGAAGAATTCTGCTTCACCTTTACTGCCTCTCCCTAAATGGGTTTTTATTCTTCTCTCAATGTATGAGCCTAACTCCAATTAACACTGAAGCAAGCAAGATGCACACAAAGAGAACATGTACCCAATGGTTTGGGCACTTCAGAAGGACAAATTTTCTTTCCTGGGTTTCTATTGCATACATTTGCTACACATCTTATACATTATACTGAGCACAATGATTCTGCAAGGTTACCTCGAATGAATTACTTAACAGTTGAGGCTGTCTGAAGAGATACTTCAAAACAAAATATAAATATTCAGCGTGACAATGTTGGTCTCTTGTACCAAATTAATGCAACATTTTAAATTAAAAAAACTACAAACACCCCCTCCCCCCCATCTCTATCTTCCCTATGCAAACAAACAGGTATTTCGTGGACCCCTTTTGATCACTAGGACTGGAAGAAAAACTTGAGGTTGTCAGATTCTTTTTAAAAAGGAATTAAAAAAGGACCCATGTGCTCTAGTCCACCTTAGGATATGGGATCACACTGTCTTCATAAATGCACGCTAAATGATATTGACAAGCCTTTCTGCTTGTTCACCTCCAATACTTACATGATAATTCTATTTTGGGCTTTTTGTTTTTGTGTTTTTTTATTTCGGTACCACGTAAGAGTTAAACTAAAGACTAATGGAAGCGAATGCCCAATTTTTACTGAGTTACGCCAGATTGTATTTTTCGCTTTTTTTTTTTCCTGCACAGAATGTAAGTGCACTGTATCTAGCGCTCATTAGATACTGACCTAAATACATCTCCCTTCATTTCATTGTAACATGGCATATTTTCTGATGGTTCTAATCAGCCTAGTGGAGCTGCCCACCTCAATTCCATTAGCTAAAAAGTTAGCACACCCACACTTACACCCTGAGCTACTGACATTTTTTGTATCTTGTAACCGTCATACACCAGGAAGAGAAAGCAGTTGTGTTAATTATAAGAAAAGGGTATTATTTATTCCAATTCTCCCTCTTGTGGTCCTTGAAAAATGAGGCTGAATGAAACACAGCACTAAAACATATTAAACTAGGAGCCCACTTAGCCTCCAATTTATTTTCTGGATATCACCATTACATCATATCCTCAGGTGTCCAGTGTCTTTTTGGGCTCTGGACATGCTGAGAAATGATGGGATATCCAAAAATGTCCTGGGATTTTATTTCATTTTAATTCCCTACACCTGAAGGACAGCCTCCATCAGAAAAACTGCTCTAAGATCAACATTTGGGATTGTCTGGTTGCACACTCTTTCACTCTGTTTGGATTCAGTATTACAATTTCATTTAAGCAATAAAACAATCAGAAATAATCTCTGACTAATTGTATCATGTAGAAAATGTTATAAGAAAATACAGAGGTGCAGGTCCAGGGTACACACTGCAGGCTAATATTTATTATTTTCAAATATATATATATATATTGCAAATCCAGTCTGGATGCCACTCTTTTTTCCCCAACTGAAGAAGCATTAATTGGGCAAAATTCAGTTGTTAACTACCCTCTAGCTGCTAAACAAAGTGAGTGGGGCGAGGGAGGACAGATAAAAGAGAACATATGCCACATAGAAGACAAACAGAGTAAGAGCAATAGCCACCTCAAAATTTGCTACTGCTGCTTTAGTTAACAGTCACTTTGTTAGAGCATTAATGGTCCATAGTGAACTAACAAACCAGCAGTTAATTGCTAGTAATGATTGGTTTCTTGGGGATTATTGGCTAAATAAATCTCAAAAGTTGTGCTGGTAAGTGACTTGCTGATTTCTTTAAAGTTGGCAACAGAGCCCAGCATTAGTCAGCTACCATATTAACTCTGAACTTGATTCTACACACAAAGCAAAATATGAGAGTCATTGGTCATCAAGTTTCCATCTTGAAAAATTATTATTTAACATCTGAAAGGTTAAAGAAAAGCCAGACCAATATTCTTTGTTGTATAGTCACTTTAGGAGGAACATACCTCTGAACATGGACATATCTGTTGTTCAAAAAAAAAAAAAAAAAGAAAGAAAGAAAGAAAGAAAAAGGGATAGCCTTTTCCTCCCAACACACAACACTGGATTGTTATGGAATCATCATTCATCCATTTGCCAAGGAATGCACTATTAGGGTGTGCATTTAGTGGTTTGATTTCAAAAACAAAGATCTTACGAAAATCTATCTAAAGCGAGATCAAGAGATAATGGCCACTTGGGAGACCCATAAGAATTCCTATTTATACCAAAGCTTTGTGGCTCATACGTTGTGTTGTTATAACCTTTATGCTATGGTTGAACATGTATCTGTATCTTCTGGTCAGGAAGAAATACTATTTGCCTGTACATTTATAGTTGAACTTTACATATGCACATTGCAGCAAATGTGATCTTCAAAATGGTTCTGACCCTTGCCCACCTTAGCAGCAACTGCGCTATCGGGCTCAATGCCACACTCCCAAGGCACAGGAGAGGATAGCTCAGAGCTCTGGTACAAAGCCCTGTGAGGGAGTGATCAAAATTGGTTACTGCGTAACAACTGTGTGGTGGACCAGGGGACATGAGTTAATTAGTGGTTTCAGCTGTATTCAGAGTAGACTGTTGCCCATATAACAAACCCCATTGGCAACAAAGGGTGCTAACAGTGACAATCGAAGATGAAAATTCAGGGACTGAATGGGCCACAAAGATTGAACTACTCTTAAAGGCCTTTCGCCTGTATAGAGATCTGCTAGCATGTACCCCTGCATTCATGAAGAGTCTTATTAAAGGCAATGGGATGCACACAGGTCCACACACTAGCAGAACCCAATGTGTATTCAAACCTTACTATCTAAAGATGGTCTCTTGCAGCTCAGGGTTGAAACACTGTGGACAGAAAATATGAAGAAGCTTGCATGTCTGAAACCTGTTGAATTAGTGAATAAAGAATTTGAGCCTCCAAGGATGAGAATGTTCACCCAGCATCTTTCAGTAGCACACACTACCATCAATGTAAAAATCAACACACACACAGTTTTAAAGTCACATTCATAAGTTACAAACACACAAAAAAATTGCACAGATTTAGTACTACCAGGAATGGGGAAAAGGTTTAAATACTGGAATTCAATCACTGGAAAACAATATTTCTACAAGTTGTCAACCTGCAAAGTCTAAAGAAGGTAACAGAAGATGAAATCCACATGAATAGTTGACTTAAATATCATTTCTTTATTAATTAAAACAAGGTGCTTCAGTCTTTGTAATGTCTAATGTGCACTGCATGTTAGCAACATTTTGAAAATTTAAATATCACCATTCATCTAAGGATCTAAACATTTTGCAAACATTAAACATCACAAGCACTGCAAAAATAGGCAAATACTCATTTTACAGATAGGTAAACTGAGGCACAGAAAGTTAAATGATACACCAAGTCAGCAGCAGAGTTGAAAAGAAAACCAGCATCCTGAACACACCCTCCTTTTAGAGATGGCAAATGTGCCATATCAATGACTCTTTGTAACTCAGATGGTTAGACAAAAACAAAATTATATAAACCCAGTTAATTTACTGACTCCGTTAACTTTGCTGGGGTCATGTCAGGGACAAATGTCTCCTTAAGGAAATCTTAGAATCTTTAAAGAAACAAGCAGGCACACCTCGCATATAAAAAACAAAATTTGTCTTTGCTTAAAATTTTACACCCAATTTGTATTGATGACGTTTCTACATGTCATTGTGTTTCTTGCTATTTTTCTCAATGCCCTTAAGTTAATAACTCCATTGAGCATGACATCCCATACGTATTTACCTCTATAAAAATGGAAGACATGTTTTTACTTTCTTTATCATGTTCCTCCAGCAGCAACACATACCAAAGGAATCAGAACTTCAGTGGTCAATTTCCTGTCTCAGGTTTCCTTCCAACTGCATATCAGAACAGGCTGGTTGAAACCCGAGTACTTCTAAACAACAGAGAAATCTCCAAGAAGCTGGACTTCTCTGTGTCCCACAAGTGACAGTTCAGTCAAAAATCAGGCACGGAGGATAAAACTCCTCTCAAGTGGCATCAGGGGTCTTAAACTGAGACTATTCAGGGAGCTCACTGGACCTAATTGACTTCACTTGGGCTGAATAATATGCAAATATTTGTAAATTCCATGGCATTGATTTACTATCAGGCATAATTATAAATTATGAACATTGTGTTTTCCCCTGGGACATTTAATATGCCAAAGAGTAAAAAAAAAAAAAAAGAAAAGAAAAGAAAGAGAGAGAGATAATACAAAGTACATTCATTTTCTTTCAATAGAATTTTTCCCCACCGCAGACAAAACACAATGCATCTTTCTGAAAATATTTATGCTGATGGTATTTTTCTAGGTATTAAATAAAGCAGTCAGAAGAAGCAAAAGGTAGTGTGGATGCCATCGGAAGCCTAGGCACAGAATTATGCCTAATATTAGCTGGTGCTGAACATCTATGAAATTAGTGGGCCAAAGCACTGAATGTTTTGAAGAACACAGGTTTTCTAACTCTGTTATAGGAAGGTAAAGCAGAGACATGGTATTCTTACTCACACTTATTTTGCCTTCAAAAGAGATTTTTGTTTTATCCTAACAGAGTTTACCTGTCACAAGAGTCTGATATTACAGACAAAGCCATGATAAGACTTGTACAGTTTGCCTAAGACCCAACGGCTACTCAAAAAACAGTAACTTAAAATTAGCATTAAACAACAAAACTTTAACAGAATCCACTCTTTTGGTAAACATCGTGATAGCTCTTGCAGACTAACTTAGGCTCTGAGAAAATTTAATAGCCATGAATTTTTTAAAAAAGCATATCCTACTGTCAAATTCATGTTTTTTAATAAGAAACTTAAGTCACATGACCATCGCAACATGAAAAGGTTATGTGAATGTCAAGTAAAGGTTAATTCATTTGATTCAACAAAAACATAAAATGTCAGGTAGAAAGTTGTGAACAGAAGGATCTCAAATCAGGTTAGTAGGGTTTTTGGGTTTTTTTTACATTGGTGAGAATAAAGGCAGAAAAAAAGAGCATCCCAAAATCTCAGTGTTCCATCCCATTCTGTACCCCCCTCCCAACCCTTGGAGAGGGCTTCCTGTATTCTTACAGCCTTTCAATAAGTAATTCTGGAAACTATGTATTGCCAGCAGTTCAATGCAAGGCTCCCAATTATTTTTATTGTTCATTATTTAGTGGCAGAGTATCAATCCACAACAGAAGACATGGCTGCAACAGAAAAGTTTATAAAAACTCTTGATGAAATATGCATGAGTGACTATGAAAATGTAATAGTATATTAAATGTCGGAATAACTCTGAATACACTAAAGCCTATTTGCTTACTTTAGAGCACACAATGAATTTATGGTACTAAGTTTGGGAAAGTATTTGGGACAGTAGTACATCAGTGTTGCTAAATATGCAGAGCTGCTGTTCCTGTTATTATAAAATGGCTAATTTTTACTCATTTGTGACATGGGTTCATATATGGGTAACAGCTGTAGTTTCGACCAGCTGCATCCTGATGCTCAATGCACACATCTAAGCAGTTAGATGGAAGTCTAGATTGCCTTACTTTACAGCACTAAGTATTAGTGCCTTTCCAAGAAATACCCTGAAGGTCATTGACAATTAAGGTTCCCCACGGTCCCTTTCACTCAGGGAATGGTGGCTAACAGACACAAGGTCTCCAGAAGTCAGCCACAGTATTGTAACATAGCAAGTACTGTAGTAACTGAGCAGCATGAATTAAAGAGGATGCTGAAAGGGCTTCCTACCTGGTACAAGTTGCTACTTCCCCTCACAGCCTGGAACCCTAGATGCTGGCTCTTCTCCTTAATTGCTGAGATAACACGAATTTCTCTAGTAAGAAGTGGAAAAAAAATAAGAAAAGGTTCTATTGGTTGCTGCCTTCTCCTTAAAAAGGTTACTTCAAATGCCTCTCTCTCTCTCTCTTTCTCTCTCTCTCTATTTATTTTCTCTCCCTCCCAGAAGAGCGGTTTAGAGGGAGAGTAACGGAGTGTTTATCCTGGCTCTGAGGATGCACGCTTGTGCGATAACTGCTTGCTCCCTGCAGTATAGCTGGCATGATGTGATGTGCATACTAAAGCAGTTTGCATTAGGCAAGGCTTAGCAGAGCCAGCTTCCCAGTCTCCACCTTCTATATCACAGAGCACACTTGCTTTTTAGAAAACAGTGGGGCTGTAATGACACAAGAAGATAGAGCCCTGGTTTGAATACAACTGCATTTTCTTTGGGGATAGTGTTTACCCCTATATTTAATCTCATCTGCCCTGTGCAAACATAAAAGAAACTAGTTTATAATTATAAATAAAAATACAATACAGTCACATGAATGTGTGAAGACTCCACATTATCTGCTATTGTATGACAGATGACACTAAAAGGAAAAAAACTAATGAGACATCCCCAGTTAGGAAACATTTTATGTGCTGCCATCTATCAAGTAGCAAAGTAGTAAATAAATAAAACCCCAAGAACATGGAGGCTTAAGTGTCTATAGGCTAAAAAGATAAATACATAAGTTTTATATACTTTAATGATGACTGAACAATGGTTAAACTATGAACAAGAGTTAGCTCCAAAATACCACATTGGTCATAAATCTGACTAAATATGAGAAATGGGCTCAAACTGTAAAAGTCAAATTTGGATTTTGAACATGCCAAAGCTTAGCAGCAAATGAATCTGAGGATTTGGCTAAGGCCTGTCTATCAATATCAGTTACACCCGTATGCACCCCCTCACACACACGTAAAAATAAAGTTCTAAGATCATACCTGAGCATATAAAAAATTCCATTGCTTGCAGGTCGCGTAGAGTATATCTAAACCACAAGCTGCTTGTGTTCTTTTCTATCAGAGATTCATTTCTTAGTTAGCTGGATTATTCCAGCTCATTTCTTGGTCACATTACCGTGCTCAGAATGGACCATAACTTTCTGGCCCTATTGTTGCCCTCATTAATGGAATCTCCAGTAGCCTACTGAACGGTCATTTGGGTATGTGATGATTACTACCTAGCAAACAATTAGCTTCATTACTCTAGACTTGTCTTCACTACCGGGGTAAGTAGACCTAAGTTACGCTGCTCCAGCTACATGAATAACGTAGCTGGAGTCGATGTAGCTTAAGTCGATTTACTGCCATGTCCTCACTGCACTGTGTCGATGGGAGATGCTCTCCGGTCGACTTACCTTACTCTTCTCAGGGAGCTGGAATACCAGAGTCCACTGGAGAGCGCTCTGCCATTGATTTAGTGGGTCTTCACCAAACCCACTATACACGCAATACATTTACAAATCAAGAAACACAAGCTATATTACCCCACTTCCTATCTTAATGTTTCTTACAAACACACACACACACCACATACCTCAACATGCACACAAATTTCATCATGCTTTGGAACTTTAGATTTCTTAGAAGAACAGGCTCCAAAACAAAACTGTGGATCTGAACATCCCCATTTTTTGAAGCTTCAGAATCCAAAACTGGGTCTGGATCTACATTTCACGACTGGTGCTTACTACATTTTTAAAATGGTCTGAGACGCATCTCAGCTCTAAACACCCCTAAACTTTGAGAGGTTCAACATCCAGACCTGGATGAGAATTTTGCAGCACAGGTCCATTTCTACCTTCATGAGTTCAGATTCTGTTACCCATGTTGAGTAGCACCCTAATCTATGGGTAGTCCCATTGAGTTCTGTGGAATTATTTGTGAATTAAGGTATTACTCAACATGAGTAAGGGTTACCGAATCTGACCCATGGCATATCTGATGCTTCTCTCCCAGAGATAGGTGATAAGGAAGATAAACAGATCCTCATACACAGTCTGATCCAAAACCTACTGAAATCAGTGGAAAGACTAGCATTGATTTCAGTGCGTTTTGGATCCGGTCCATAGTACACTAACATTGTAGTACTTTGCCAATTACTGTTATTTATATATTGCCTTGTAAATTGAATCAATTTAGACAAAAAACTGAGAGAACAATAATCTTTTCTTATTATTCCTTGCAAATAACACTGGCATATCAACTGGTTTTTTTCATTACCATTTTAATAAAAACTTATTTCCAGGGACAAGCATGCTGCAAAGTACTCTGCTCTCCTGGAACATTTAGTTTAAACTATTTCCATTCCATTGTGCTCTCCCCCAGTTAATTAAATACCATGAAAACTACTATAAATTTTATCTGTCGCAGTTAAAATATCTGTATTTATGGATCAAAGGAATCCATCCATTGATTTATCTTCTTAACATTCTCCAGGAATTATCAAAAATGCACTTGCTAGTCCTGATTTTGCATTTGGATCTCTAATTTAGCTGCTGTAATAGATGTGTGAAACCATTTCCCTATTGGTCATACCTCTCAGGATAGCATAAGTTATTATTTCTGAAGTCGATTGTTAGTTCTGTAAGTTTCACGTATAATGTACCTAGGTATCCCTAGGGTGACCAGATAGCAAATGTAAAAAATTGGGACTGGGGTGGGGGGTAATAGGTGCCTATATAAGAAAAAGCCCCCAAAATCGGGACATATGGTCACCCTAGGTACCCCCAACTAACACAAAATTTACGACAAGTTTTAGACAACAGACTTTTTTTTAAATAGTGCCATTTTTTAGAAATAGTAAAATTTAGCGTCTCGAAACATCTCATTTTCGAAGGAGAAGAACAAAGGAGGGCAGAAAGAGCCTGCCACTAGAGGGTCCCTGGGTCGGGACCCAGAGTAGCAGGCAGGCCTGGGTTCCCTCCCTTCCCCCACTTACACTGCACCTGGCTACAGAAGATGGTGGCCACTACGGACTGCAACTTGCCCCTGAGCTAGGGGGCTGGACTTTGGGTTGTGGCTGGCCACTGAGACAGGTGCGAGTCCCAAAGACTGCTGTTAATTCCCCCCAGAAGGGGGTGAGTCTGGAGTAGAGGGCACTGCAAGAGGGCAGTGTCCTGAAGTGGATGCCACCGAGCAGGGAGCAATGCGGGTCCCAGGGCAGCAGAACGGACAACGGGCAAGGCACCACGTGCTGAGGACGTTCCGCAGCAGACAGAGCTAATTCCTGGAACAACCAGTGGGAGGCGCCAGCGGTGGTGAGTCTTGATCCCGTCACAGTAAGACACAGAAACTAATTGTCCCCCTCTACTCGGCACTGAAGAGGACTCAACTGGAATACTGTATCCAGTTTTGAGTGCCACACTTTCGGAAACGTGTGGACAAATTTGAGAGAGTCCAGAGGAGAGCAACAAAAATGATAAAAGGTTTAGACAATCTGACCTCCGAGGAAAACTTTAAAAAATTGACATGTTTAGTCTTGAGAAACCAAGACTGAAGGGGGACCTGGTAACAGTCTTCAAATATGTGAAGGGCTGTTATAAAGAGGATGGAGATCAATTGTCCTCCATGTCCACTGCAGGTAGAACAAGAAGCAATGGGCTGAATCTGCAGCAAGGGAGATTTAGATTAGATATTAGGGCGGAAAAAACTCTCTAGCTATACAGGGAGTTAAGCTCCTGGAATAGGCTTTCCAGGAAGGTTGTGGAATCCTGGTCTTGGAGGTTTTTAGAAACAGGTTAGAGAAAGGAAGGTCTCTGTTTACTCAGTGCTGTGTCAATAAGGGGGCTGGACTTGATGCTTCTTGAGGCCTCTTCCAAGTGATATTAAGCTATTTTCCTAAAGCACTGGATCAAGAGTTAAGCATGGTGGCAGCTGTCAACACTTGCCACACTCAGGTTATTCTTTATATCTGGCAGTATGATTTAGATATAGTTTGCTCTTGTGGTCATGAAACAGCGACATCCCGCAATGACCTTTTATGTCAAAAGTATTTCTATTTTGTCTGTAAATACTGCGTCATAAGGAATCAAGACTAGTTTTATATCTAGGCATCTATATGCTAACTCCTCCATTCACTGGAAAGTCCTGGGTGGAATTTCTATGTCATTTTATATATTTTTTTAAAAAATGGTTTCAAACTTACAATTTTTTTGAATGTTTGTCTCCACATGAAAATAGAACACGTAGCTGTACTATTACACTATTTTTAGTTTTCTAAACTATTTGGTTAGCAATATTGTATTCTCACAAAGTGAGACATTAAGAAGAGAAATGATAAAGACATTAAAAATGTATCATTTGATCTTGCTTTCTCTTTTTTTGCCATATGTCATTTTTGTTTTTTAAGCAGGGACTGTCTTATTAGATACTGGATGGCAATTCTAATACGTGTTACCAATTACTCTTTATATGTATTTTCCTTAGGGGCTTTTATTCACAGTATATTTCTAAAAATTGTTTCTAGATTTGGAGATTGTCATCTTGAGTATTAATTATATAATATATTAGAAACTGGTGAAGTCTAACTGCAGCACTTGGCTTACTGAAAAGACATCTTTTCAATTTTTTTCTGATGCATTTAAGATCAATCATATGTAAACTTTCAAGATACCTATTGATAATTCTTCACAATAGTTTTATGTCCAGAAGAGTTTTTTGTAGAATTATCTCAGCATCTACATTTCTCCGTCAATTAGGGAAGGCTTGAAAACAACTTGTTCATCAAATTGTCACCAGTGGTTACCAAAAAGAAAGCACTAGCGGGGGGCGAGGTGGAGGGGGGGGGAAGAAAAGAAAAGAAATGAAACAGCCTGTAGCTGATATTAATATAACCTGTTATTCTTCCTATCCCGTGACAGATGTGAGTTCTGAGTGAAATAGAAGTAACATTTGGCTGCCAAAAAAATCTTTAGACAGCCCTGCCAACAGACATTACACATTAACACTGACAATGTCTGATGTTCATTGTGCAAACATTTTCCTTGTGCTTCAAGTCAGAGCCAAAAGATATTTTATGGCTTCCATAAAGTTTAGTGGCAACAGCAAAGGAATTTTTTTTTTAAAAGGGACCAGTCAAGGAAAGCCCTCTCATTCCAGAGAAGGCTGTAGGGAAACAGCTGGCAGCCACAACCAATCGCAAAGAATAGATATTGAAACAATGTATAAAATATACGTACGAACGTCACACTTTCCATGAGGGACACAAAACACCCTCCAGTGAGACTCTCAAAATATTAATGGGTACAACACACAGGACTTTTGCTTGTATTTTCAAAGCTGACTAGCAGATTTAGGTGCTCCATTCCCAATAAAATTAGAGAAGGCAGCTTTGAAAATCTCAGCCTAAAAGTTCAGGTTCAGTTCAAATAAATAGTTTAGACACTAATCCAAACTACCTGAATCTACAAAACTGGCCAAGTGAACAAGAACAAGTGAAAGAGTTCTGATGTTTCTGCATGAGGTCGTGGCTACAAATTGCGAGCTAGCAATTTTTGGGGGGAGGGGGGCCTTGAGGGGGCGACAGCATTGTAGTTTGTGTCTTGAAAGAACCAAGGCACAAAAGGGCATATGCAAAAATGAAAATCAAATCATTCAAAAAGAACCTCATCAAAGTCTGGATTCAAGTTTTAATTCTAATATTAAGTGACATTTTATTCATAACAATCTTACTGTTATCGCAAAGAGAAACTTTAATCTTTTACCTACTGAAATGTGACATGCATGTTTCAACTAGCCTATGATAGCACTTTCAGCATGTTTTCTTGCCATTGATGCTAGGTGTCATGCGTAGCTGGATGTTTTAAAAAGAGCTCAATGCCTCAGAAGCCACTGCATTTTTAAGCTCCTGCAGTAAAGTCAGACCATTGAATTGACAATATCTCAGTTAGTTTGATGGTGGGAGACTGCAATCATTATAGACACCGATTTCCCTGAGTGATTAAGAAGAAAAAGCTTGATGTAGAACTGTGAGAATAAAACTGAAAACAGAACGGTGATAAAAAGTTGGACTCCCTCTTTACTCACTGCAAAGTACAAATGAGTCTGCAAAGAAGCAAATGATCAGCACTTCAGCCCACTCAGACAAGTATAGAACTTCACTTCCACGCCAAACCAAAGATCAGTACTTCCAGTTCTCTTCAAGAAAAGATCTAGAATGTACATATAGTCAGTTTCCCTAGCAATGGGCACATGACCAGAAAAACTCCCTCTGGTAAATGCCCATTCAACTGCAATGAGTTCACGACATTAAACCAATGACTCTACATGACTTTGCAACAAAGATAAAAAATCCCCTTTGTAGTCCAATACGCTATTTGTTTTTTTCCATAAAAAGCCATTGTGTGTACTCATAAAATAGCCTTGCATTGAAAAAAGAAAGCTCCCGTTTGGTACACAGTGTAGCAAAGAAGAGGGGCAATGGACAAAGAGCAAGTTCCATATGATAGGACAGAAAATCTGAGCCAATGTGTGGGGCAATATTAAAGGAAAATGATCCAACTCCCACAGATATCAACAAAAGTTGGATCAATCCCCTCAAGCCCAGGTTGTTGATCTGATCCTTTAGGGTTGGGATTTTCCAAGTGGCCTCCATGGGAGTCAGGCACCCAACTCTGATTGAAAGTCAATGGGAATTGGGTACCTCATTCCCACTGGCCTCTTTGAAAGCCCCAGTCTACTTGACCAAAGAGTAATTTAATGATATAGTTGTATTTTAAAAACATTGTCTGAAATTTAAGTTCTCTGCCTTAGAAAATGAGAGCAAGTTCTACAGAGTAGCTCAAGAGAATAGAAAAGACCTACAAAGTGTCAAAACAAGATAGCTTTCAGATAAGCTAATCTATAGTTAATAGAGCACCAGGAGAGGGACACTTGTAACAAGCAGAGAAATATTAGTGTTTCTCTTGTTAAGCAGTGAAATATAGATATTAAATCACTGAAACCTTTGCACTTCTTAAATGTGCTAAAGAAAATTGGTCCCAATGAGATGAGATCTTATTTCTGTGTTTCAGTAGGGCAAATAAGGACAGCAAAATTGAGAACTAAAGGATTTTTCAATCAAACTTTGGGGTATAACCACAATTGTAAAGTAAATCAGTTTTGACTTGCCATAGAGATTTATGCAGAGATGTATAACATGGCATATTAATCCCCTCCTGTGCCCCAGGATGCAGAACTTCTGCAACACAAAGTGTTTGAAGCCATAAAAACCTTAGAAACCAAAGTGAACAAGTTAAATAATGTGATAACTTTCAATGGACTAATGTGTGTGTGTATACAGTATCTTTTATTGGGTCAAGTAAGCATATTGTAACCTGCATGGACTACAGAGGAAAACCATACAGGGTCAGATTCTAACAGCGTTACTCATCTTATGTAGAGTTGTGGGCAAAGTAAATTGGGCATGGCCAAAACTCCACTGAGCTTCAGATATCTTTGCCTGATGGGATGTCCCCTTAGGGCTGTGGGCAGCTGGTTAAAATTGGAGTAGTCCTGGAGAGATTACTCTGTGTTCCACTGGGGGCCAATTCAATCCCAGTAAAACGTGAGACTGAGGAAACACAAATGTGGAGGAGATTCACATTCTCCAATGTGTCAGAAATACACTGTTTTCTTTGTGCTAGCTGGCATCCTGTAAATTAAAGTCAGAAGAATGTAATCTGAGCAGTTCCCCAACGTAAAAACCCCAAACCCTCTGAACAAATGTTTTATTGCCCTCCTTAGAAATCAGTTATAAGGGAGAGAATAGTAGATCTGCAACCTATGAGGCATGCAGCTAGTGTGCCAGCTTTCCTTTTGTGCATCTGCTCAGCAAAGCACAGCCAAGAGATATTAACAGATTTGTTTGAAGATGGTAACAGCAGCAATGAAGTAACAATTGTCATGAAATGGTTGCAAAGCTAACCCTCCGGCAGGTGAGTGATTAAGCTTTTACAGGCAATATTCAAAGAGGAAGTATTTCTACATCTTGTTATAGAACAAATTTTAGCTTAACTAGTATGACAAACCAGTTACCCACCTTAGAAGTGAGGTGGTTTGAAAACAATCACCACCCTCTCCTATCCCTCTTGTGTGTCAGAAATACTGTATGTTTGCCAAAAAATCTAATTTTCTTTTCCTTGCAAATCACCAGCATCCTACAACTTTAAACTCTATGTGGATTTCCTGTCCTGAACCACTGAAAATAAAATAATGTCTACAGCTACTATTTCCACTCTAATTTTATATAGTGCTACAGCCTTCGGCAGCTTTCCATCCACTAATTCCTTTAACAACAGTTACTTCTCGGTACCACATACTACATACAGTTCATGGCTTCCTTTTTAAATCAGGTTTTATTGCCCAAGAGGAAACAAAGCAGTTATTCCTAGCACTGTGGTGAATGTGGGCAGCACAGCTGGAGAAAACTAGTAACTAATGCCAATAGGCATTATTACCTCTTTCAGCAGCTCTACCACCAACGGTGCTATAGTACTTTGCTACTTAAAGCATCAGGTGCTGCATTTCATAAATTCACACCTCACTAGATTAAAAAAGCATGGGTCTACAATAATCTTGCTGAAATCAGCAAAAGCAAGGAAACAAAGTTGTGGCCTCTAAGGAAGGTGTTTCTTTGTTAGAAGATAAGGCAGAAGACACATTTTGTGAGTTTAAGACACCCCATCTTTGCGCTTGCATTTTCTCAAAGATTTGTTGCTGTTGTTAATTTCACATCCATGCAAATGTCAGATGTATGAAGAGTGAGTTCCAGATGGGAAAAACCTGTAGCAAAGTACAGTTGGCGGTAGAGCTGCTGTCAGTGCTGTATGGGTTTGATTTGACACTGTTGTGTGTGCCCATTGCTGAATGAAACAATCAGTGGTTCCCCTTATCTGGTGGCCAGACTTGCTGTGTCTGTGAGGTACGGTAGCTGGCACGTGACCTGGAACTACTGTGATCCTTAGGAAGAAATTTTGACTTGTTACACCAAAGTGAACTTACCTCTGTCAGAGGTATTAAAAACCCTGCCCTTTTCCAGGCCTACCACCAGGGCTAGCTCCTCTCCTACAGTTTCCCAGTGGTTCCTTCCCCAGAGTGAAAAGATTCTATCCCACTGCCTCCTGGGCCTCTCTCTGTCCTGGGTCCCTCTCCTGGACCTTTCCCTGTAGCTTTCACTTCCTTCCTTTTTGAAGCTGATCCAGCTCCTTTCCAGCTGGTTCGGACAATAAGTCAAGCCTGACCCACCATCCAGGTGGAGCAATGTGGGTTAATTGAGCTCACAGACTCCTGTTAACTTTTTATGTGTGAGGTTTACATCCCATCACATCGGTCTAAGAGTATACAGGACATTATACAACGTGAGACTTTGGTGTGGCATTACCGTTTTATTGGCATGGATTTGAGCTGGACACACTACTTACGAGAGGCAACTCCAGAGCAAGTTGGGCAGACCACCCCAAACAATTCCCCACTGATTTTCAACATATCATACCATCATGTGTGCTGTATAGCTAGTTTACAGAGAAACATATTGTAACATTGTTTGAGAGACTGTAGGGAGTTGTTTTCATTTTTAATTTAAGTCTATATTTCATATCACTCCACATGGAACACTAGGTTGCCCTACTGCTACGAGTCCCAACCCTACAGAGTTTGGCAAGAAAAGAACTTATAACAGAAACATTTTAGAAATCTTTAAAAATGTCCCAGTATACCTTATCTATACCCAGTAATGTTGTAAAACCTAGAAATAAAGAAGAGTGAAACAAGGAATAAGCCCCAGACTTCATTCAAATTTTGTATTAACATAAAACCCTAAGATAATTTTTTTAGGTTATTGGTCAGTTAACTTCTCTCTCTCTGATTTTTGTATCCCTCTGTACTTATTGGTGCCAACACCGCATGAGAAATGTTGCTGTGGGTATGCCAGGTAGAAGTGTCAGGTTCTAGAGGTTTGTGTGGTCCAATGAACGCTTGAGACTTGCCCGTCACTGAAAATAATGCAGCTAATGAAATACACAGCCTCCCCTCTTATAAAATGAAGGGAGTCCAGTTTAGGGCTTTCGCCAATTTTATTTTTTGAAGAAATATACTACCTCTCTAAAACTGTTCAGAAGGAACAAAAGCGCCTCTATATATTTAGGGGGTTGGAGCAGAGAAATATGTTTAGGCATATTGGGCTTTAACATTGGACCCATTTGAACTGCCTTTTCCCCTGCAGTCATCTGACATGAAACCTCAATATCATGATAGAATTAATATTGTGAGAAAACTCACTTTGACTTTACTGGAGGAAAATAAATTTTAATCAATATAATCCAAATCAACTCTGCAGCTACATGTTTTCATTTCAGAACAAAATGAAAGGAATTCTCATGGGTAAAGAATTACTAACATATCTGTAGAGAAGAATCATACAAGATGATTCAATATGAGCAAGATTAACTTTAGCACACCCTTACACACTCCTCAGCACAAGTCCTTTACTGGCCAGTATTAAAAAATGATTACAGGAGTGGCTCCTTTCTAACAGATTTTGGGTTGTGCATGGTACAGTACACTAATGCAAAGGGAGGCCAGGAATAGACCACAGGAGCCAAAAACACTGGGAAAGTAATTGCAAAATAAACTTGCAAACATGTCTGACTATCCGCAAATTCATAGTCTTTTTATTTGCTTAGCAAACATCAGGGTGACTGTTTGCAGAAGGGTTGAGGGAGGAGCATTTACTCATGAAGACATTGATATTTCATCTGCATTACAGGTATTTGCACAAAAAGTACAGACGTGCCCACACATACATCCACATGCGCTCAGTTGGCAAATATGGGGCAGCATGTAAGGGCACTGTCTCAGGAGCAGAGCTTGGATCAAATGAATTCAGAGTCCTAATTTAGTCTCAAATTTCCTCTTGCTCCATGGGGGAAGTAAACTGAACGAGCCAAATTCCTGGTACATCCTACTTCCCCCTTCATGTCAATTTAGCTGTGCTGGCCGGAATGCTGCGGGAGGCCAGAAATCAGGTGGTGCCTATCTGTACAGGAAGGGGAATAGCAGCCCCAGAGATGGTGCTGTCCCATCATCATGTTGTAACCCACAATGTGAGTGGTCCAATGAAGGGGAGTAAGGAAGCCCCATATTCCCCTTTCCTCACTTTGCACAGTTGCATAGGCCAGCTCATGACTGCCAGATATATAGGCTTATCATTAAAGCAGCAAGAGCCACCAGCGGAAGGGAGAAGATAGACCTTTGAGGATGGTTTAGGGCAGTGGTGGCTCATGTGCGTTTTCTCAACAGCGCCATGACTTCAAGGGAACAGAGAGGTGAAGGATAATCTTTTCTCCAGTTTCTGAAACTGTAAGGCACCAGCCCAGTACATTATCTTCCATAATTACTGTGGACTATTATTAAACTGATTGGCAGATAACAGTTTTACATGAGGAATTTTCTTTCTCAAGACCTAGAGTTCTGTTGTAATATCAGAGCTCATATCTAGCCCCACTTCCATTTCCAGCAGGCCTACCAACCGGTGTGAGCAATTTCATACTGAACGTAGAAGGGCTCATACAGCATTTGTGCTGAACTATTTGACTAGTTTAAGTTGTGGAGACATACACATAATTGCTTTCTAGAGAGGCACCACTGACAGAGAATTAAAGATGGGTCAATAGCTGCAAAATAAATTCATTCAAACAAAACACTGAATTTAGTTCAGTTGTGTGTGTGGCCTTTGTGTGTTGAGTTTCCACAGCCATTCTAGAGAATAAGTTCACCAGAAATACACCTGCAGAAATGGAACACTTGAAGGAACTATTAAAGAATATTCATAGAAACAAGGTGTTCAACTTATGAACATGAATACTGGTCCTCCTGGGAACACTCATGGTATGCCATCTGACTTGTGTGTCCAAAATTAACCAAGACAGTTGACACTTTATTTTCATTACAGAAAGGTGTCACAATATTCTTATTCTAAAGGAATTATGCCACATGCTTTAACAATAACAAAAATCCATCAGCTGGCCTAGCAAGAGGGAGCTAGGGGCAAGACTCACCAATTCTTCTGTTCTATAGCACAAAACAAAAGGCACATATTTTCTCCCTTCTCATCTCCATCTTTGCTTAGCACTGGAGAACGTGTATTACTCCCACATAACATACCAGACCTCAGAATCCTCACCAAGCTTCAGAAATGGACAAAAGGCACCTCTTAGTTGGTGGAAGGAGACTTAACAAGCTATGCAGGAGGAGAAGTGTTTTTCTCCCTCCTGTATAAAAAAGCACTAGCAGCTCCTGCCAATGAAAAGAAATCCTAAATGGCTTGGAAGTAATTATTCTAATCATTTAATTTACACTTGCTGTTTCTGCTCCTAATTCTGCCTTTCAGTGAAATGGTGTTTATCCCTTCTTTATTGTCAGTATGCAAATGTTGTCTCTACTGCCGTGAATAGTAATGCCATTGTTATATTGCAAGATACTGTACATTAAAGTTAAATAGAGGTGTGTGCACTAATGCAAAATAAATAGATCTATGTCATTAACCTATTGTGCTCTTTTACGGGGCCCAGATACACAATAAACAGATCACATTCTAGCATTACGATGTTTTCCATCACATCACAGCAGGGTCTTTCTTTCACCTGTTTTTTGTGGAGCACAGTAAAGAGCCAATTAATCAAACACAGGAGGAAGAGTTTAGAAAACATGAACATTGGTTTCGATATATTTCGGACTTTATGTAGATTGCACAGAAAAATATTGCAACTATCTGAATTGAAAGACAACTACAAAGCAAGCCCTTTGTCTTCATCCTAACATTGTGTGTTAGTTAAGAAATAGGTTGCTACCATGCAAACTAGAGTTTACCATTAAGATATATTAGCGTGTGAACCATTTGTGCTTAGTAAATAAACCTAGAATGTCTTCTTGTTATGCAAGAGGAAATTACTAAGTAAACAGCCATTCTCCTCTTTTCCATATCAACACAAAAGGAAGAGATACCAGTCCTGTATTATTAAGCAGCAGACACATTATGAAGCAGATTTTATTTGGATTCAGCCTGATAAACTGCACATTCTTCAGTGCTTAATCACTAAAAGTTGTCCATTGGACTCTCAGAATTATACAGTTACAATGAAATTGGAACAAGAAAAACTCAATCAATTTAAATTATGGAGTTTCATTAAATTTGTTCTTTACACGTGCTTATTAACTTCCAGACAACTCACAGCAGACATGCAGTAAATGTCTCTAAAATTGTCTTTAAGATTCACTCTGAATGCTTTAAGCAGCCACATCTTTTTTCTGGGAAAATATACACTATTACTCTAGACACACGTACACTCACTTATTTGTACTGCGGAAGCATCTAGGAGCCCCAGTCACAGACTAAGACCGGCACTAGGCACTGTAGAAATAAGTCACAAAGTGACTGTCCTTGCCCCAAAGAGCGGACCATCTAGGCATTACTGGTCTAGGCATCTAGGCATTACTGGTCTAGGCATCTAGGCATTACTGGTCTCAAATCATCCGCAGCCTAATCATTGCCAACATTTTTGCAGGGATCACAGTAAAGGAGGGATTTGAAGGTTTTGCAGATGTTTGGGGGAGCTCCTCCCATATGCGGGACAACTTGGAAAAAGGTACAGAAGACTTGCATGAAAACAAACACAAGCAAAGATAAGACTCCAAAACAAACATATTTCTTTATAGTACACTCAGGCTAAATCTCTTTTGTGCAGCATTGAAGCTTGACAAATGCTCACTTATGCTGAGAATTATCAATGTATTATTATAATGATTTTTATAATAAATGCCATATTTCTGTACAAGGGCAAAGACACGTGATGAAAAGGAAAAAAGAGTTTACAAAAAACAGTATCTGATAAGCAGCCATGGTAATGCAGGGTAGAACAAACAGTACGTTCTTCAATTTCTTCTGACCCAGACAAACAGCAAAAAGCATTAGTAAAACAAGTTTATCCATCAGCTATTACAAGGAAAGAAGTTGATAAGAGTTGGACTTGGGGAAAAGAACCATGCTTGGAGAGACTAGCACATATTATCGGGGGCCACGTTCTCTTATGGGACCTGATCCCTCTGCACCACTTGAGTGGTACAAAGGGGCTGTAATCCAGCTACAAATTGCCAGGAAAAAATTCCGCAAAGTGGGGAATTGTGTTGGATCAGGGCCCATGTAAGTGGGGAAAGTATGCTCTGTTGTTCCTACTGTCATTTAGAGCTGGCTGACCCTCTCCTCCAAGTACTGTCAGGGCTGGCCTAGCAAAAAACTATACACTTTATACACCCCAAAATTGAGCTCACCAGCAAGTCTTAGGTGTCTTCAGTTCATGCATGTCCTAGAAAGCCAGGTGGTGGTATTGTCTGTGTTCAGTATGAAAAAAATGTAGAGCTGTGTGGCACCATTATACTACGGGCACTAGAGTCCATGGAGCTGATGTAACTTCAATAGAGCTAGCTCCAGCTGAGGATCTACCCCTGTCGTTTCTGACACAGAGTCCAGGGACTTCGCAAGAGAATGATCTTGAAGTGAGGGAGATGTTACCCACCACTACCTTTGCAATCTGTCTAAGAGGAAGGACAGAAACACAGGAAATGTCATACCTGAACTGACCAGAGACCCATCTATTTCAGCATCCTATCTCAGAGTGGTCAGTACCAAATGTTTAATTGATGTTTCTTTCTAACTCCTGGAAGTCAGTGCCTAAGAGCATGAAGGTTTGTATCTGTTACAATCTAATGTGACTGTGAATGAGTGAGTGTCCACAGTTGCATTAGACACAAACGGGAGTCAGCACAATGTAAGTCTGTGTTCACTCATTCCACATCTGTGGGCTTCATAACACCTCATGATCAACTGTGAGAAATGCAGCTAATAGTTTTAGCAGCAATTTTGGTGGGTTTCCATTTTCATCCTTATATCCCTGAGAGGTAGGTAGGAGTAATATGCCACTCTTCCTCAGTCCCAGACCTGTACTTTAACCAGAAAGTCCGTTCTTCCTTGATGAAAATAGAGAAATAAGAGAAACCTAAGAAAAAATTGAAACAAAGCAGCATAGCAACATCTATGCACTTACAGAGCTTTATTAGTAGTAAACCCCAAACATGGAATCATGAGTCAATGTTAATATTCAATTTTTAATCCCCTTGGAATGCATCTAGACATGTTTTGTATAGAATTCCGGTTGTTATAATTCTGTGTGAAGGTAAAGCTGCCTGGATTATTAACCAGAAGTTTATCAGTGTGACAGAATTTGCTATTGTGTATATATAGAACTTTCCAAAACCACAAATAGCTCTTACAGTTAAGAAATGGCTGCTGGCAGATATCCAATTTATTTCCATATCTATGCTCCACCAAGGCTCAATTACCCTGAAAACTCTGATACATGTTACCAGGATCACTGCAACATTGCTCAGAGGACTTGCAAATCAGCACGGTTTTTTGTTATTTTTTAAATCGCGTTATCGCAATGAGAAAAAAATGTTAGTCTTTATTTGGTAAGTACAAACACATCTACATGCTTTCCAGTGTTACTTCAGGAAATAAAAATCTATATATTAAAAAAATGGCACTTTAAGGAACAAGTGCATCATCTATTTGTCCTATTGCTTTTCTGTGCATTCCATACACGAGAGTAATTCCTAAACATACTGTACCCTTTTCAATTTGTTCACCAGCCACACTACACAGGCATCACTTTTCTATGAACCATTTTCTGCCGTATGAATGTTTGACCAGAAGAGTGGCTTAGCCTGAGTGCGGCATTAGTACAGCTGTTAAAAAAAAAATGGGGGGAAGACAGAGAGTAGAGATTTACAAGACCCTTTGAAAACTCAGCTAAATAGGCACTGGGAAGGAAAGGGAATGATACTATGACAGTACAGTGGGCACAGCCAGCCAGTAGCTATGGCAAGGGAAGCTCGTGGCATTTTCAAAATGTATGAGGGAAGGACAGCAATGCTTGGTGGCACCCTGATGAGCTTTTAACATGCAAGTAATAGAATGCGCCTATGGGTACTGATGAAGGTTAACTTTGAACCAGGCAATACGCTAGACTATAGTAAGTGAATTGCCAACCTGTCAGAGAAGTATAACCGATTTTAAAAAAAAAATCTAATTGCGAGGGATGTGATAACTGCTGTGAATCCATAATGCATTCATCCCAAAGCACAGCTGTGCATTCAGTTTATACTTTTAGGTATAGAGATAACGAGATGAGCATTTTTCTTCCTTTAATTCCATAACAGAGAAAGAGCGAATAAAGGGCCAACAACTGTGAAGTGACAGAGCAAGGATTCTCCACTGGAATAGTCTGGACGCTACAGGAAGCATTTAAAGCTATTGAGGCTTGCTAAATGATAACACATCTCTTTTTCTCTCTGATTCTAGATGCCAAGACAGCCAGCTTTCCTATGTGCAGGATGGTCTTTAAGTCACAATCTATGTGAACATACACACAAATATTTTGGATTTTCAACCTGCAGCCATTCAACTATCACTGCGAGATTCTAATCAGGGAAGAGCCCATACAAATAAACCCCAGTTTTCTAAACCCCAGATGTCTGTGTTATCTGAACTGTATCAAAAGTTTGAATCCAAAATGAAACTCATTTTTGAAGAATCCAAATTTTCTACAAATTCTTGATATTCCTTCAGAAAAATCAAGGTTTATCTATAAACTGGATGCAGGCCTGAATCAAACCCTCAGATCCCAAGAATCCCACTCTGAACTTTGGGAACACCTAGATCTGAACTCAAGGCAAAATCCTAAAGTCAATGGGATTATTTACAGGTATAAAGTTACTCAGATATTTTTAGTATTTGTTGGAGTGGGGCTTTAGAAAATTGCCAAATCCAGATGAGAATATCATATCTTGGGCCAATCATTAATTTGGCCTATTTTTATTTGAATGGTGATACCTCAGAGTCCCAGTCATGGACCAGGACCTCATTGTGCTAAGCGCAAACACAGAACAAAAAGTCAGTCCCTTCACCGAAAAGTTCACTTCTATTTTATATAAATATACCCTCACATACATATTTTGTGTTTGAACATTTTACAACTCACATAGGCCAAATACTAATCCTAGTGTGGGTAGCACCTTTTTGGTAATTTCATAGTTTAGTACATGGTATTTTAAATGATCTGGACTGAAATGTGTCGTTTTCCTCTGTAAGAAATGTGACTAAAAATCCCACAGAGGCTAATACTGTATACTCCAGAGCTGCACATTTACAGAAAGCCAGAGGGATTATTCTGTGGGCCAAATTGTGGATTAGATAATGGGACATTTTGCAATGAGGCTTGTTTTTACAGAGTAGAGCTGAAAGACATTGTAAAAACATATATAGCAGAGTAGTTTCTATTACAAAGAGTCTGATTTTCCTACTATATAAAATAACCTTTGAAAATATACAACAGATACTGGTATTTGGCCTTCCGAGAGAACCTCTGTAATATATACAGGCTGACAGAACAGTATGCCTGAGGAAGAGAGTGACCTAAAGTTCACTGAAAAGGTTAAACCATAAATCTAGCCTAATTGTCTCACCTCGCTTCCCCAAAAGGATTCAGCATGGAACCCAAGGGAGAGCCAGAGAAGGAACCATGGAACTGTCCCTCTCCAAATTCCTACCCCTAATGCTACAGAAATAAATGCTCTTACCTTACCGAAGTAACCTTCTAAAAACTGAACAATTGCCAGTGTAAGCGGTTCCCCTGAGGTGAAGCCAGTGTTTACTCATGCTAGGAGATGCCATCTTGGAGTCCTGTGAGCAAGCTTGGAAGCTGACCAACAACCACACACTGGGTGGCAGAAATGCAGTATTGCAGATTCTCTTTAAAGTGAATAGGACACTGCAAACATCAGTTTAGGTTTCCTCTATTTTTTGTTGTTCTCCTCATTCTCTTCTTGTCTCTTCATGAATAATGGTAGCATTACTCTCTTGCTTTCTTCTGGCAGGAAAAGGCTAAAGAAGCAGATCCTTTGGGAGGAAGGTTCTTTCACCCATGATCATGGAGTAGTTGGATGTTTTTGCTACAACTATTGACAATGAAATAGTTTTTCATGCTGACAGTCTGGCACCAGTGTTAACGTTCCTTTGGTGTGAATGGTCTAATGCACACCTCTCTTAAGATACAATCAGACAATTCAGCATCAGTTTAATTTGGAAGGCCATCTTTGCAAACATAAGTGCCAGAAACTTAATTAAATAAAGTGTAAATTTTGCAGGAACTGTTGAGGGTACCAGAGTAAAGCTTGTCTGGCATACCAGGAGTAGTTCTTTGACTAAAGTTACTTAAAAACTGAAGGGAAAAAAATCAGTGGAAAAGTATGAAAGTAGATTGTGCTGATTGACTGAGAAGACATAGGTCATGACACTGGACTCCTAAAGCCAGACATCCAGCTCTGCAAAACTTCCTAGATCTGGGCTTTCCCTGGTTGGAACGTGTTCTGAGTCCTAGTGGAAGATTTTGCAATATCCCACAGAGTCCCACTCCTCAGAGCAGCAGGAAATCTGTGAGAGCTGCCTCTCCCACCAGAGCCTTGATTGGTGAGGGGGAGTGGAATGAGCAAACATCTGGCCTCTGTGTATTCTCAGAGCTCTGGTTGGCAGGAAATCTGCCCCTGCTGCCAGCTCTCCTGTGACTGGAGAAGGAAATGCGTGGGCTGTTAGAGGCACAGGTGAAGCTGCTGCTACTGCACTGGGCAATAGCAGATGCAGAATCTGAGCTCTGGGCTGGCATGCAGACAAGGCAGCACTTTAACTGCAAAGCTCCTGAGAATTTGCATCACACATGAGAATCAGACAGAGCCCCAAAGGAAGGAGGTCCCTGGCTGGTGATGAAGGGATTGCTGCTGAAAAGGCACTGGGGTTGTTTGTTTGCTGATCAAACTAATTGATTTTTTACTGATGAAGGTGTTGGAGTGATTCCTGGGGGACATCCTGCCTCCCCACAGCTATAGGATGAGTCTCCACCCCAGGACAAGAGGTGGTAATTTGGGACTGATTTCCAGTAGGGGACCTCCCAGCACCATTATTAATGTTTTGCCTTGTTAATATGAAAACAAACATGTATGGACATACTGAGTGATATTTTGATTATGTGTTCCTACCCATGAAAGCAATTTCATTAACAGAGCCAAAGGATACTGTAAATTATGCCAGTTGTCATTAGCCTCAAGGGGCCAATAGGTCAGCTGGGAAATAGTGGAACATAGAGTCATACCCAGTAGGTTAGCAAGGCAAATCATCAGATAGCTATACTCAACAATTTCTCTCCCCTGTCCCACACTGTTCAGTAGCATTTTTATTGAGAAACAATAGGAATGAAAGTGCTTCCCTCACATTGCACATATGCAACACTTTAGAAGAAAAAAGTTGCATTAGCAAATAACAAAAAAATATGTTAAAAGGTCCAACAGCTTCAAATTTCCAGATCTAAATTTTAAGAACTGCTCATAAACCTAATAAAATTTTGAAAGGAAACTACTGCATATATAGTAATATATATGCCCATTTGAATATTAATAGAAAAAAAAGACACAAAATTAAGAATCATGTTTTGTGTTTTCTCATTCTTATTCATAGATATTTAGGTCAGAAGGGACCATTATGATCATCTAGTCTGACCTCCTGCACAACGCAGGCCACAGAATTTCACCCACCACTGTTTGGATTGCTATCTGCATGCACTAAATTAACACTTTTTCATGCCAATAGTTCTGATTAAGTAATGTAACTGTTATATAAAATCAAAACTAATAATACAAAAACCTTGCCAGCATTAGGGAGTTTCTACAGAAACACTTAGAAGTGGTGTCTAAGTGACAACAAATTCCTGCAATTTGTCTTGCAAGTAAGAAAAAGTTTGTCCATAGTAGGAGAAATCCAAACTCTCTCAAGCTTTTCAGACAGAGCAGGATCTAAAATGTTTATGTTTCCCCCTGAAAAGAAAGACATTATTTATTTTCAACATATTTTTTAAACAGAATTTTTCAGTTTTCCACAAAAACTGCTTTTATTGGAAATTTCCACTTAACCAGTAGAAGTTTTCAGTTTTTAGTTACTAAAAACCTAGAACATTTCATTGAAAAATGGACACTTCCTGTGAAAATTTCTATTTTGACTAAAGGAAATTTTTCATTAAAAAGCATTTTGAAAAAAAAATGTTGACCAGTTCTACTCTCAGAGGCTTTCAGAGAGGCACATAATTCCCAGGTCCTCACAACAACATTCCTGGAGCTTGTTTTTCAGAAGTTCTGAACAACTGGAGCTCTCTCGTTGACTTAAACTGGAACTGTGCACCATCAGCATCTCTGAAAATCAGGCCATAAGTGGTTAGATCTACATGAGTATATAAATCCTTGTACTGGTTTGTAAGATTTATGAGAGAGGAGAGTCCTAATGGAAAAACTGAAGGAGCCAAAGGCAAATCTAACTTCCTACAGGCTTTTTAATTACCTGCTTAATTCTGGGATTTGTCCTTTTCTGAAATATTTGGCCTTTGTATAGTCTGAAATCTTTAATTCTACAGCAAAACAACATTATTTGTTTAACCTGCAACATCTGTAATGACCATGTCTGGGTGCCTCAGTAATACCTGCAAGTGCTGAAAACTTTTTTTAAAATTCGGAAATGTCTGAAGTGTTCTTTGGTCATTCAGAAGTAACACTTCTCATGTTTCAGAAAGGTATTACAAAAGCCCAAGCCTTTCTTAAATCTTTGGTTTGTTGTTTAATTCACAACCTACATACACGCTGACACAATTATTTTTATATTCAATAATAACTTTTAGCTCAGCAAGAAGCCCTTTGATGACATTCATAGAAATCAGCCATATTTCTTGGAAGAAGGTCTTTTTTCTATTAAATGGGTCCTACCTGGAGGTTAAAATGATCCTTCAAGAATAAATACTTAGTAATGGTTAGCAATTTACCAAACTACCCCACTAATAGCAGCATAAGTACTTGAAGAATTGTAAAAAAATGTCACCTGCTAGGCAGCAAGTATGCTTGAAATATAAAGCTTGCAAGTTGTGATGAGAGACTCTCAAAAGGCTCAAAAGTTCATTTTGGATAAACACCCATGAATATTGATGCCTCTTTAAAGCTTATCTGGAAACCTGCATGTGCAAAATTGGGCTGGAAATCTCATGGGGAAAAGGCTTTCTCAAAAGATTTCTAGTGCTTCTAGTCAAGTCAAAAATAGCATGAGGACAGACTTTCCTGTAGAATTTTAACTTGTCAGCTGGAATCTGGAAGTGAAGAGGCGGTAATGAAAAATAAGAAACAAAGTGTTGGGAACTTCACTAAGATTCAGCTTGGGTTTGCTTCAGATTCTAGGGAAGAGTTTGCACTGCCTTTTAATTTATTTGAATTGTCTCACCCTCGCTGCTCAACAAGCTCCTGAACATGGGGAAGGTTTAATTCAAGTAGATGGATCCAAGAGGGAAAGAAGAACAGGGAAGCAAGGAGGGTCCAGGAGAGGAAGAATGGTCCAGTGGTCAGGGTGCTAGCCTGGAGCTTGGGAGTTCAAATCCCTATTCCACCACAGACTTTGTGTGACCTTGGGCAAGTCACACAGGCGACTTTTGAAAATTATACCCTGAGTGACTTAGGTGCCTAACTCTCATAGACTTAAATGGAAGTTAGGCAGGTAACTCTTTAGAAGCGTTTGAAAAACCCATCCTAAGTGTCTAGGTCCCTCAGCACCCTATCTGTAAAATGGGAATAATAGTACCACCCTATCTCACGGGGGTGTTATGACACTAAAGTCATGAAAGATTGTAAGGTGCTTCTCAAACTATGGTAATGGGTGTCATATAAGTAGTACAGGTATCTACATGAGGTAAGAAGGGCTAAAAACTTAAAACATTACATAATCATCCTGGAAAACATGTAGCCACTTCTACTTTGTTAATGTGATCTTCTTGACCGGGAAATGTGCCTGATTGATTCATAGCTCTAGAGACTGAAGTATTCAGTGTATTAATAAGACAGATACAGAATGGTAGGTACAGAAGGCTTTGTAAATCCTTCCAAAGCACCCTACCTTTGACCTGAAATAACCACCTCCAGAGGCAAGAATGAAATGCAGACTTCATGGCCTGTTCAGTTCTCTGCTAAGATTATCAAAGTAATGTACCAGTTTAACGCTAGCGTCAGTATTTTTGATTATGCTAGTTTTATGTAGATTTTTTATTAAAGCAATAGGACCAAATTTAGTCTTTGTCTTAGCTAGCACAATTCCAGGCAAGTCAGCTGTGCTGCATCAAGGCTGAATTTCATCCATAATCCCATTCCCTTTTTATTGTCGACTTTATGGGAGAATTATAGACTAGTTTAATGCACTTTCTCTGGAAATCTGAGTTAAAATCTCATTGGGTCACAGGTGAAAAACAGTTAATGGAAGATAAGATGAAAACAAATTGTGCACATTATAAACCTACTGCATAATTTGGTCTAGTTGATAAATTAGGCTCAAAGACTCAAATAGCAAGTCAAGACAGATACATTGCAAAAATATTACAAGAAATTTCTTCTACACCTGATTGTAGATAGTTATATGAACTTATTTGTATAAACACTAAACCCACTAAATTGTTTTTATTAAAAAATGATGAAACAATTTTAGAGATTAACAGTGTGTTAGTGCACTGGTTTTCAATCTCTGGAGGTCACATGAAAATAATCTGGTTAGTCTCATTTTAGTCCCTTTCTCAGTTTCACAACATTTCCAAACTGCTCACCCCAGCTGATTGTTTCGAGAGAAATCCAGGTCTAGAATAGCAGCAAAGTTCACGACGTTATGGGCCAGCTTGTTTAGCACCAATCTATACTATAGGCACAATACTAATATCATTGAAGTCATTCGGAGTCTTTCCATTTATTTAATGGGCTTTAGATCAGACCCTAAACTTGTTCCTTTCCGATGGCTTTTATGAGTACAAAATTCACCTTTTTTTTTTAATTTAAAAAGGTATATTGTGGTACCAAATCCAATATTAAAGCTAACCAGCTGACTATAATACAGTAATTTATTTTGAACCATAATACCTGTCATCAAAGTCTATTAACATCAGTAACTGTAAGCCAATCCCTTAGGTTGAAAAGTACAGCAATAACCTGCAAAATAAATCACAATCAGATATTCTAAGAGTATGATTCTAAAATATGATGTATTAATCAAAAATAGATAATTAGCTAAAAATGCAAGAGAACCAAGTCGTGTAAATCCTAGGATGCAATTATTTTTTAAATAGGCAGTAAAAAGTGAAAAGAAAAGCAATTAAATTTTGCCGCAATTTATTCTATGCAAACCCAGAATATAATTCTTTATGTAATTTCTGGTGACGAACCATTCAGTGTTTTGAGGGGGAAAAAAACCAGATATTTATAAAGGAAACTCACACCATGTGAAAGATATGGTGCTACATACACTATTCCAGGTCTGAAATATTGTCTGTTTGAGAGGTTATAGAGGCAAGAACAGTGTTCCTTATTCCTATATATTTCATCTGTGTTATAACCAAATAGAATATCAAACTGAAGGTTAGTAGAGTCAACAATGAATAAGAAACCGAGCACAAGGCTAGAGAACAGGCATTCATGAGTTCTAATTCAATCATTTATTTATAGAGTAACTATCACTACTGTACTGAGGAAATAAGTATATTAATATAGTTGACTATTTCATGAGATCTACTGATAAAAAGCAGTATATAAGAGCTATTAATGACCCCTCCTCTTCCCTCCCTGCGTTTGACCATTTGTAAGAAAGCATCTTCACATACCAACCTAATACGGAGGGCTTTAAACTAGGTTCACAGGGAGCAGGTGACAAAGGGCTAAAGTATTAAAAAAAAGATAACCTTAACAAAAAGTTAGATGTTGAGTGATGGAGGGAAGAATGGAAAGTTCCAATAGGGCCACAGGATCATCAAGAGGGAAAACAGTGTGGGGATTTGCTTAACGTCTTAGATGTTTATACACAAACGCAAGGAGTATGGGGAATAAACAGGAAGAACTGGAAGTATTCGTACATAAGCAAAAGTTATGACTTACTTGGCATCACTGAGACTTGGTGGGATATATCCAGTGGTGAGCTGGAGCCGGTTTGCACTGGTTCGTGTGAACCGGTTGTTAAATTTTGAAGCCGGTTTAGAACCGGTTGTTAAAGGGGTGGGCAAACTCCGGCCTGCCTGAGCTGTTGGCTGGGGAGGCTCCCCTGAGAATCCGTTTTTAATTTTTACTCATCCAGCGGTGCTCCGGGTGTCTTCGGTGGCACTTCGGTGGTGGGCCCTTCACTCGCTCCGGGTCTTCGGCAGCACTTCGGTGGCAGTGCTGCCGAAAACCTGGAGCAAGTGAGGGACCTGCCGCCGAAGTGCCGCCGAAAACCCGGAGCAACTGAAGGAACCAGTTCTTCAGCTTTTTGTAGCTCATCACTGGATATATCTCATAATTGGAATATTGGGACAGCGGGGATAGCTTATTTTGGGAAGGACAGGAAGGTTGAAGAGGAAGGTGGTGTTGCATTGTACATCAAGAAATATACAGTTGCTCTGAGGTCCAGAAGGAAATGAGAGGCAGACAGCTGAAGATAAAATGTGGGGGGGGACGACACGATGGGGTCTACTGTAGACTACCAAATCAGGAGGAGAAGGTGGATGAGGTATTCCTAGAACAAATAATAGAAATATGCAAAATACAAGATCTGCTAGTAATGAGGGATTTTAACTACCCAGACATCTTTTGGAAAAGTAGTACAGCAAAACACAAAACGTTTAAAAAGTTCTTGGAATATACTGGGGACAACTTTTTGTTTCAGAAGGTGGAAGTAGTAACAAGCGGGACAGCCGTTTTAGACTTGATTCTAACAGGGAGGAATTGATTACAAATCTGAAGGTGGAAGGCAATTTGGGGGAAAGTGAACTTGAAATGATGATTTCATGATTCTAAGGAAAGGAAGGAATAAGAGCAGTAGAATAGGGACAACAGACTTCAAAAAGCAGTTTTAAGCTCCCATGATAAGAAAATCTAAGCGAAAAAGGAGTTCAGGAGAGCAGTTTCTCAAGTTTCAGTTTCTCAAGAAGACAATGTTAAAGGCACAACTGCAAACTATCCTGCTGAGAAGGGAAGCTAGGAAGAATCGGAGGAGGTCAATATGGCTCTATCTGGAGCATTTTAATGACCTTAAAATCAAAACGGAATCCTACAAAAACTGGAAACACGGACAAATTGCTAAGAAGGAGTACAAAAGAATAGCACAAACATATGGGGACAAAATCAGAACGGCTAAGACACAAAATGAGATACACCTAGCAAGGGGACAGAAAAGGCAATAAGAAGAGGTTCTGTAAGCACACTAGGAGCAAGTGAAAGACAAAGGAAAGTATAAGTACACTGCTTATCAGAGAAGAAGAGCTCATAAAGGATGACATAAGGAACGCTGAAGTGCTTAATGCCTATTTTGCTTCAGTCTTCATTAAAAAGGTAAATTGCGACCAGACACTTAACACAATTAATATTTACAACGGGGGAAAGGAACACAAGCCAGAATAGGGAAAGAGCAGGTTACAGAATATTTAGCTAAATTAGATGTATTCAAGTTGGCAGGGCCTGATGAAGTTCATCTAAGGGTACTTACAGAACTAGCTGAAGCAATCTCAGAACCATTACTGATTATCTTCAAGAACTCACGGAGGATGAGTGAGGTCCCAGATGACCAAACGGCAAATGTAGCATCCACCTTTAAAAAGGGGAACAAAGAAGACCTGGGGAATTATAGACCAGTCAGCCTAACTTCAATATCTGGAATGATACTGGGATTTTGATGCAGAAATCACAGTGTTCACAAGAATTGTGAAGTTGAGTAAAGTCCGTGACCGCTGCAGCAGTGGCTCTTGGACAGCAGGGCTCGGCCTGGCTCCCAGTTCTGGGCATTGTGACCTGGCCCACAAGGTTGCAGCAACACTCAGGTTTGGCGAGTCCGTTCCTCTAAAAATCGAGACAGAGGAGTGAACATGCCAAACTTGTGTGGCACTGTGACCACATGGGCCAGGTTGCAACAGCCCCAGGAGACATGCACCTCTGCTATGGCGTGAGTGTGGTGTGTGCTTGCTCTCCAGCCGCCCCTGAACCCTTCCTCCTTCCTTTCCATGACATAATTATTTTCCTGCACCTCTGCCATGTAATTTATTAAAAATGTCTATGATAAAAATGTAGTCCTAGTAATAAGTAATAGCCAATGTGGATTTGTCAAAAACAAATTGTGCCAAAACCCATGTAGTTTCCTTCTTTAAGAAGATTACTGGCCTAGTGGACTAGGGGGAAAGTAATAAAGGTGACTGTGACAAGCAAGCTCCAGATACCCCAAAGGGAGAACACAGGGTATGAACCCCCTGAATTAACTGGTTGTACACAATGTTTTTGCTTATAAATATATGTCAGGTAGGATCTTTTATGAAAGCTTGTAATGTTCTTAACTTGTTGGTCATTAGGAGGTCTGTTATGGTTATGAATATATGCATGTGTATATGTGTAGAACATTGTAACTGTAACTAGGAAGCAACGGCAGCATCACTTCACAAGAGGTGGTGAAGTAATCATGCAGGGAGGGTCACATCCCAGGCTAGTTGTTTACAGGAAACTAACTGCAAGCACCTAGCATTGTACAACCTATGAAAGACAGTGGTAGACCATTAAAATTAATGGAAAAACATTGAAACTGAAAAGACAACCCCAATCTTGGAAAACTAAGGAAGGAGTGAGTATAAACTCTGTGTAACCATGAATTACCATAGCGTGAGAAAAAGGAAAAAAAACTGCACTCCCTATTAAAAAGGAAAGGGATTTGAATTGAAGACTATCCAGAAACTGAGGGACAGCATCTAAGCGGGGTGCTGCTGTGAAGCACTGGATCCCCTCTAGGACAGCAGGTATGCTGGGAAACTGTTCAGAGGCAATAGATAACTTGTATCAGAAAGGGGAATTAAGCTAACGAAGAAGTGTAAAGCCTGACATTGCGTCTTTATGTTTATTTTCTATGTAACTTGCATGTGTTTGCTTTGCTTTACTACTCCATCTTTGAATCTATATTTCTATTCAATAACCATTTTGTTTATTTTTACCTCAAGCAGGACTCTGTTGTGCAAATTGTGTGGCATGTATGTCCCAATAACTGGGGAAAGGTTTCACACCTTCAGGGGTGATGAACCAGAGGGGAAAAGTCTGAGTGTCTGGTAGTTAAGAACTTGGGGAAATGAATTTGGGGGACTTGGGACCAGAAGGGATTGTTGAGGTCACACTAAAAGAAGAAACTAGCCTGGTGGAAGACAGGGTGGTTATAGGCTGGTTACTGATGTCAGAGCACTGAACCATAGCAGCATAGTATTAAGACACCCAAAATTACAAGGCAGGCAGTGACAGAACCCCATATTGCTCTGAGTGATCCCCAAAATGATAATGACATATCTGAATTTTAGTAAGATTTTTAGCATAGTTCCACATGACCATTCTCAAAAGCAAACTAGGGAAATGTGGTATAGATAAAATTGCTATGCGGTGGGTGCACAACTGGTTGAAAGACTGCATTAAAAGACTAGTTATCAATGGTTCATTGTCAAACCCAAATTTGATTTACCACTGTAGACTAGGAGAAACCAGTTAATATCTTTGTGTCTCAGTTTCAGCATCTACTAAATTATTTAATATTCTTGTAGTGCTTTGTAAATATACAATATGACAAGTGCAAGGTATTACCACTTTAGATTTATTGCTTGACTACTGCATAGAATTATGCGATTAAAGGCCTGATCCAAAACTCACTGAAGTCAATGGGAGTCTCTCTTGTGCTTAGTCTCCATTGGAGAATGCCTATCCTATGGATAGCCAATAGATAACTGGGCAACATCTAGACTGCATAACTTTGACATTCCATGACACTTTTCACAAGACCCGGGCCGGGTGTCCTTTTCAAATTTCAGTTTATATAATATGTTTAATTCCCATTGTAGATTCAAATGGTTGCAACACTTTTCTTCACTGTCCTGTCAAACTGTTGTGTAGCAGTGCTGCAAGCTCTTGGAACAGTCTTGCCCTTTAAATGTTGGATTTAGAGATTTGTATACTACTTATGTAACCAAGTTCGGGGTAATTGAGAACAGTGCTATGTACAGAATTCAAATCATTATTATTGTCATTATCATTGAGGCACTGTGTGAAAATAGGAGATCAGTATCTTTGTGAAATCTGTAGACAGACATTTAAAATTTACAGCTCATCTGAAATTTCTATACCCAATCCAATATTTCTGAGTTTACCTATTAGTCATATGAAATTAAAGGACTCAGCTGCAGATTTGAAGTCTCAGTTCATTCTTGGACTTTATATTAAAAATTGAAATGTTTTTTAGTCTCCACACTTCCAATGTGTTTTAATAGTAATAAATGCTAATGCAATATCAGTTCCTGATGGGATTTTATTTTTATGATACAGAGCACTTTAAAGAGGTTTTTTTTTCTCCTTTCACCAAACGTAATGGTATTTTAATCATGTAGCTTTAAATGCTCAAGGACTTAATGAGGAATTTGATAGACTAATTGAATGAGATGCAGCCAAATATAAAATCTTAAATAGATGCTTCATACACTTTATGATTCCTGACAAAGGTGCCTGAACAAAATGTGTTGACCCATTTGTACGTTGTTCTCCAGATTGAGGTAGGCTCCTTTGTCACGAGGTTGCCAAGGTAAAGGTTTTTTCATTTTCTAAATCCAGGTGGGGACAAAAAGGAAGGAAGAACAGAAGGAAGATATCATTCAATTTAAAGTCATAGTGCACTCAGCTCCCTGTGAACATCGTATAGAGGCAATATATTGCACACATTCTGGGGGTTTGCTCTGCTCTTGGGAGCCAAATGGTTGAACAGTAGTGAACACAGAAACTTTAGCTTCTTGGCTTGAACATCACAGATCAAATCTTTGATGAAAAGTTGTGGCTCTACTGAAGATGAAAGATCTTGTCCTGCTAGAATTTTTAAACTGGCCTTGAAAATATAGAGGCCTTGCTTTTCCTCTCACTTATAGAAGTGCAAATTAATAGTAACATCAGAGAAGCCACTGGAGTTTCAAGACAGCCCAATACCTCTGTGAAAGAAGAATCAGGCCCAGAATCTCAGAATTTCTTGGGTTACAAATCTGAAGCTTTTTTGTGCTTTTAAAAAACATAATGGTAATAGACATCCGATTCACAGTCCTAGAAGCTAAAGTTCTCCATTTAAAACACAGCACTTGGACACTGCAGGCAGCAGACGGATATCATTCTCTATTGTTCTCCACAGCACTGTTTTAGTATTGCCATCAGTATAGGTAATAGGGTTGTCAACCACTATGGTAATTCAACCTTTTCCTCTCTACTGGGACAGCCAATTTAAGGTACAGCCTTATCCACTGGTACCTACTGTAACAGCTATGTTGATCACGCACAAAAGGGTGAATGGACAACCATAGTAAAAGTAGCCCTCCATATTTACTACTCCATTCTTACAAATTAATAAAATACCCTTTATAAAAATTATTTAATAATTATAGAGATCTTAATATAGGTATTTATTAAGTCTTCCTTATTAATCTAAATCCACAGAGACAGTCTTCTGTTTACTCAGTGATATAATTTTTTTAACTAAAATTATTTGTGTAAACTTGCCTTTTGTTTACCTTTGAGATGACAGCAAGTGTGTACATGCAAATATCTTTTAACTTTATATCAACAGCTCAATTTGCTGGATTTCTTCTAACATGGCAAAGATGCTATTTAACAACATACTGGAACATTTAAAACAATTTTCCTTCCCTAAAAATGCCCCAGAAAAAACAAACCCTGAAAAACAAATTATATGGACTAGCAAACTCTGGGACAGCTTCTCAGCTGGTGTAAATAGTCATAGTTGCATTTACTTCAGTCGAAATATGATCATTTTCACCAGCCAAGGTTCTGTCCCTCTTAGTATTAACCAACAAACACAAAAATCAACTATTCTGAACCTCCTACCAAAAAAACCTAAAACAGTGAAAAGCAGATTCTCTGTTGTGACCACCAAGGTGTTCCATGAACTGTTACTAGTCTCAAAGACATCCTTCTGTTGCCATTTTCGAGCCATCTTTAGGGATGTGCTCCCCACAATCTGATGGAACAGCTGCCACGAGTATTTGATCAGAACTCCCCATTCACCTGGGCAAAGAATTCTATCAGACACTGATAGCACAATATGGCCTGTGTATTGGAACCATCATGTCTGAAGGGCTGGATGTGGCCCCTGGGCCATAGTTTGCCCACCCCTGCTGTAAAGGATAGCATGTGTTTCATAATTATATACATTGAAAGGATAATGACAAGGAAAATATTGTGGAAGAATTCTAGAGGTGGGGAAATAATGCGCTGGAGACAAGGTGCTGTTAAATTAGAAGAATGTGGATTATTAAAAGGCACGTGCAGGAGAACAATGCAAGAGTTCCATTAATTTTGTATCTGGAAAATCTTGCACAACCTGTCAACATGCCTGGAAGTGTCACTTCCACCGACATCATCCAAGCTGCTCCCATATTAACAGAAGAATCAGTTGTTTCACTGGCCAAATTCTGCTCTCAAAAATGCATGTGCAATTCTCACAGACTTTAATGGTAGCGCTGAATTTGGCCAATTGTATCCAAAGTACCTATGGATTGAATACAATGTAAGTGGAAGTGGCTCCTACATGTTATGAATTACAACAGTTCCGATGAGCTTGTATTATGTCTGAAAGAACCACAAACAGAGGGCAGCGTCCATGCTTCTTGCTTCACCTCAGAAAAACAGTCTTGCACATTTGGACTCATCTCACAACACTTTCAGAGGAATAACTGCGAAACAAATGGAGATGGATGAGGAGAAAGTTAAATATTATGCTTGACCATTCTATGCTTCTTGAGGTGCATATTGCATTACCTTAATAAACCAGTTAAATATCAATGCCACGGTAATATAAAGCTAAAGGTCAGACTTAAACTGACAACAGCAAGAGAATTCAGAATGAAGTCTGCCATTCCAGCCCCAATTTACTATTTGTTGTGCAGCGACCTAGTACCTAATATGATATGCAGTATTGTCCACATTTCTGAGATTCTGAAATATTAAGTATGGGGCATGAGTTAAGACAAGAGGATCAGATTTTGTGCCATCAGTGTTTAAGTAGAAATCCCTAATGATTTTTTAAAAACTGATGGCACAACATGGCCCAGAACTTCCCTGATTATATCTTAAATTACACTTTTATTTTTATCCCTTGCTTCTGGCACCTTCAGGAACCCTCCACCATCAGTGCAGATAAATTTTGCCTTAGTACATCATCCCGTCTTTATTCCTGTATCAGAAGTGGAATATAGGTTGTTATTATTATTACTGATACTAACTGTAAAATGAAAATCACAGTGCTCAGGTGTGCAAGTGCTTTTCATCTTTTCAGATCTAAATTCTGATGCCTTTCTTATAGGGGAAAATGGTCTCTATCTTTCTCTCTCTCAATTAGACAGAAATAGGTACCTGTGAAAGCCAGATGAGTCTGGTTGTTACCAGATAATCACATTGCTGGGAAATTAAACATACTTGGTTATGCTTTGTACCTTAAAATACTCCAGGGTTTGATTATTTTATGATAATCACAATCCCTGTCATGCCTTATTACATAAATAGTCATCTCATCAGATGGTTTGTGAAACTTGAGGAACGTGACCTATAAAGTTTATCTTGTGCAGCAGTTTCCTTCCTTGGTGATTTTGCTGTCAACATTGCATTAATCTTTGTCTATTTTTGAGCAAGGCACAGACAGCATATTATCATGGAGAAGGAAAAACAAATGTTAATGAAGCAAACACACTAGCTTGTTTTTCTGGATATAAGACGTTAGGACAGAAAAGAAAATCAACATCTGCAGTGTTAGTCCATTAGCTCACCCACCACCCACTGTTTACTATTAAACAAAAGCCATCTTTGGGCATACTTTCATTTAAATTAGTGCTTGTACATATTCTTTTAGAAAGAAAAGAGGAAATACTTTGTCATTTCTGTCATGTAAGTGTATCTGCATAAATCTGAATGAATAGCATCCTCAGATGATTTAACAAAGAATATTCCTGAGAATAATACCACAGGATTAAACCGAATAAAGATGCAAACACTGGAAAGTTACAATCCCAATCTCAACCTGTTTTCTATCCAATGATAGCATTTTCTTGGCATACGCACCTTGGTATCATTAGTCCGTTCAAAATTAATATTTAAGACAAAGTCACACAAACATGAATTTACCTTGTTTCACACATTTCACACATTCAATGACTGGCCAGATTTTCATAGTGGTCTCAGCAAAATCTAAAAATTCCATTTACCTCATTGGGCTTAGTGTCAGAGCCTTTTTTTTTTAAAAAAAAAAGCCCCAGATTGCATGACCCAAACCTCAGGTTTTATCCATGTACATGGCATCTGTATATCTAAATTAGGAAGATCGAACTATAGCTATGGCAATGGGTATATTAGAAATGGGTAGACAAACAGAGTTTGGTGAAGGAACACTATTTGCACATGCACATAGGATTTTTGGGGCACACAAATCTAGTGACCTCTTTTGAAAATTTGGTCCTTAACATTATTAATACTGCACATTAGTATTGTGTTTTTGCCTTCTGCATTAAGAATATGAGGAAGCCATATAGACACAGTTGGGAAACAAAAAAACTGTTTTAACAAGGCCTAGCTACATATACATATTGGGATTTTGGCTCCTAAGTGCCTAAATGCCTTTTTAAAATGAGACTTAGGCGTTGCAATGATGAGGGCAGTAACACCTAAATACCTTTAAAAATTTGGGCCTGAGTTGCTTTTGCCGTTGGAAATAGGGAGGTCCTCTCTAGGACTCCAAAACTATTTAAAAGGATATTTCCCAATTCCTATGAACTACAATTAATATATCTATTGCCCCTAATCTGAGTAGACTTTAAAAGCAACACAAATCATTTCATATAGGTAAAGTAAGTCCCTTTTCAATGTACTGTAGTTACATTATACTATACTAAAACCAACTACCTTTCCTCAGATAGTTGATAGTCAACATTTGGCAAAAGGTACCCTCTAAAGTGAGTACTGATAAGACTTTAAAGCAGTGTGAAAAGGTAGCTGAGAAAAAACAGAGCTTTATAAACACTTCCAATAATACAGCAGATGATCCGGACATAAGGTGGGGACAACGACAACTAATATTTACCAATGGGGAAATAATCAAGACCCAAAAATTTTTCAAATGAAAATAATGCTTTCAATCCATGCAAGTTACCCAGTAAGAAAGTGAAAGTTTTTCAGACTCTGAACAAATAATGAAACTACTAGAGCACAGGGACCTAATTCTGCTTTCTAAAAAACCCCTATATTCCTTTTAAAAAGTCTTTAAAACATGATTTTAATGCCAAATGGGACCTTAACTGGGGACCTAAATCCACATTTAGGCTACTGAATAAGTGACTAGATTTTCCAAATGGATGGGCACTGATTGACTTCCATCAGAGATTCTGGGTGTTCAGTACTTTGGAAAAATTGGGTCATTTATTTAGAAATCTGAAGGGGGATTTATCATTTTTTTTTAAAATCTTCTCCTAAACATTCAACCAACTTAAATGTTGATAGTTATAGCTACATAGAAGAAGGAGATTTTCAGAGAAAAAAGGCTGCATTTTCCCCTGAATCTGCTTGCTTTTTTTTTTTGTTGTTGAATAGCCATATCTTTGGGTTTATTTTAGAAACTTGGAAACTGGTTGACTGAGCCAATGTGTACTTTAAGTAACAGTCTGTATGTTTAAGACTATTTAAGACATGAGGTCAAATGAGGGAAAAAATGAGCTTAAGGCCATAGCATGTGACCGACTGTAGGCCTGTAAAAACTTATCTGATAGGAAATTAAGGTGAAAGGCTAAATGGATGAAGTTGCCAGAAGGATTATTAATTCCTTTCTGAGATAAAGTCCTAAAAGCACACAGTGCTAGCAAGGGATTTGTGAATATGGTATAACAAGGCAGAGTTAAACAAGTTAGAGGGAGAAAGATAGTTTGAGGTTAGGCTGCAAATCGACTAGGAGTGCAGGAATGGAAAGTTTCTGTTTGAAAGTATGAGAGAGAATCATTAGGTGAGAGACAGGCTAAAACACGATGTGCAAAGGTCACGGAATGTGCATAAAAGCCAGTTTCCTGACAAAACTGATTAGAAATAAATGGAAGAGAGGAAATAGCTGAAAATAAACATTTACCTGTATTAAATGACTTGTAAAACCTCTTCCCTTCAAGCCTATATTTCAGGGAGAACAGGAATATGCTTAAAGAATAAGTAATTTGGTTTTTTAAACAAAGAGGTTGAGCAGAGAATATTTATAAGTCATCTGTAAAGACTAAAACCATGGAAATATTTGAATGTCCTCCTGCAAAGGACATGTGCCCAGACCGAATATATGTCAGAAAGGTTTTCTTGACAGCAAATTCTAAAGTAGAAGGTGAAGGATCTTCAGAGAAAATAAAGAATATGCCATTAATGTCACTTTGTCTATATCACCTGAATGTGGGAAGGAGGTGGCAAATATGGCATTGCTGAAGATCTATCTAACCAGAGAGACACTCCAGCTGAGCACTCCTCCCAAGATGGTCTTCTCTGAACCTGAAGTTTTAGAAGAGATTCACTCTGGCTAATACATACAGACACCTATATTGAAAGAGAAAGGATCTATAGCTGTGGTTCTTGATTAAAAAGGAGTATAGCCGTAGTGGTTGTGAATTCTCAAAAAAATCTAATCTGTTCTGCTGAATGGAAAATTATACAAGAACAATCCAAGAGAAGATATGAGAGAACGCATTCAAAAAGGATCAGATGAAAGGCCCAGTAAGACAATGAACGGTCTCTTAATGACTTCTGTGGGAACTGGACAGGGCCCATAATTAGCACTGACTGACATTTATTTATTTAAGTGAAAGAAGAATGTCCACATTGGCATTATTTCTCAGTGTATCAACTAAGTCAGTTATCAGGTTATGTGACTTCTCCATGTTGATCAGAAATGGCAAGAAGGAAGAAGTTGACTACAGTCTTTATAGGGATGAGTTTATAGTTGAAAAAGTGATTGGTGAATATTTTAATCAGTTCTGGGTACTCTCTGGATTTGGCCATGTTCACACCTTTTTTATCCAGCCATCTGCAAACATTCATGTGAATGAGGAAATATTTGGGGAAGTGACTTTCCTTAGCAAAAATTATGCATGAAAATAAGGGTACTCATGAGTGATCATAGATATTCACTATTTGGTGTGCACTATTCACTTGCAGTCATCCAGGCAGGGAGCAAGATCAGTACTATGTGATGCAAGTGACCGATCACATGCCACAAATAAGGAACAGACAAAGCAAATAGTTAATGCACAACCCACAGGCTGAAATATAATTGCATGAAGTGTTTGTTGAACAATTTCAAATACAGTCAGAAACAATCAAATTCTGTTTGTGGATAATTTGCAAACAGAAAAAAGGGACCACGTTTGTTGGCTAAAATCTTGATGAGGAACAGTTCACCCAAACTTAGACTTGACAAGGCAATGAAGAAGCCCCTAATGTTATGTCAACCATATTAATCACATTTCATTAAAGTACCATGCTTGGTGGTTGCAGCAACATCTGCACTTGCCAGGGGAGAGAACTGGGTACTCCAACCTTCTCCCTGGAACCTTCAACCTTCCTATGAATGGAACTGGAAGTCTCTCCACAGAAAGGTACATGACAACTGAGTACTTGGTCTACTTGCTGCTATTCCCCAGTTTACCCTCTCCAACACTCTCTTCAGCCTCTATCTCTATATTTCAAAGTCAGCCTCAGGGTAATTATAGCATTGGGGTTGGGGGACAACAAAGATGTCTAATGATCTGGAATTGTTTTAAAGAAAGATCATTCTCCATGTCCCTAGAACTTTGTATTTAACCATCTATAAACCTATAATATTTAAGTTGGAAACTTGTATTTTTACCAGTTGAAAGGATTCTTTGGAATATGAATTTTAGAAGTAGGAATTTAGTCCCAAACTGGACTAACTGAAAGGACTTTGTCTCTCCACATTGCTATATATTCTGCCTAGGTTTTCTCCTGATAAGAAAAACAGTTAACCTAACACAGAAAGGTAAGACAAGAAGAAATGGCCAGAAAAGAGAAGATGGAGAGAAGCTATGACATTTACAAAGTGATTGACCTGGGCAGGGGTGAAGCAAGGAAGAAGTACAGACAGTGAGATCCATTTCACTTAAGCCTTGCACAAAGAGCCCATAAAGGAAGGAAGGAATTACAAAGAAATGTCTTATTGACTGCTCACTGCTCATCTTGAGCTTTCCTGTATAAATTCTTTCTTAGAAGGTTAATTTTAAAAAAAGGGTTAGGGCCCTGATCTGGCAACACTTTATTCACCAGAGTAATCCTTATTCACACAACCAAGAGTGTCCATTGACTTCAGTGGACAAGAGATTGCTCCTATGATTCAAGAGTCGTAGAACTGCGCTCGGTTGTTTTTGAAGCTTTGGAGGATTGGGGGCATTTTCAGATAATTAACATACAGGAGCAAATAATCTAAACAGAGCAATGGTAACCGCACAGCTCATTTTGAATAGGGAAGAAAGATGGAACTCTCCATGGTATTGACTACTGTTAAGTATAGGACACGTAATAAATAGATAGCTTCTGCATTAAATGAAAGACTTTTCCTATAAAGTATAACCCCAAGCAGACATATTACTAAGAGAGGTTTACAGCACTCAAGGATTTGGGGGCAGATGTTAGCACCTAATATGCACATTGTCTTGCAGAGGTAACCCTTTATGGGAAATATTATACCTATTATACTTCAGTCTCTCTACCCCTCCCCCAAGTCTGCCTAGCACTAGAGGCAACAGCAGCAGTGGGGGAGGCAAGGACAGACAGATTTTCTTAATTTTACCCATCTCCCATGCTAATGTATGAAGCAAGCCCAGGGACACTGAGTCCTCACAGCACCCCTCATGAAGCCAACCTCTGGTTGCCAACAGGGAGGCTTCTAGGAATGCAGATTGAAAACCTCCAGCTTCCCTAGAAGCTGCCCTATCACCAGAGCCAGCAGCAGCAACTGCTGCCACCTTTTGCAGCAAACGGACGCCACCATTCTTTTCTCAGATTCCTGATCCTTACCCACACCCTATTGCCCACCATCCTCTTCCTTGTGTCCAACCCCGCTGCCTTTCCTCCTTCCTTTATCCCCCTCTCTCTGTCTCACATCTGTCTTCCACCTCACATATCAGCCCTCTGCCACACACACCTCACAAAAGCTGTAATAATTTGTGTGTGTGTGTGTGTGTGTGTAAAAATAGTATGTGATTGTGAAATTACTGACTATCATAATGCACAAGCATAAGGAGGCAACTTAAATTCTGGCATTTCCTAACTTTCAAGTCCTTGACTTTGCAACCTAAATAACATTATTTTAATATTTTTATATATAATTATAAAGCTTAGCAAATCCTTATTTCAATTGCAGTTTTGACTGGATATACTCTGGGTTCAGGCCCTGTATCTATTTCCCAAATGGCAAAAATAAGAGGAGGCGAATAAGAAAGGAATAAGAATGAATTGAAAAGCTCTCTCTTCTTTGGCACACAGAACTTTATAATGCAAGCCATTTTGCTCATCAGGCTCCTTTTAATATACTGACAGTGACATACATATGTACATGTTCCTCTTGTAAGCCTACAAGTCTTGTGACAGCTAATGAAAGTTATGCATGCACATAAGGGAAAATAATATGTCTCAAAGTTGTTCAAGTCCATCAGCTGGTACATGGGTACACCCCCACAATAGGGTTTGGGGTTTTGGAGTTTATTTGTTTGTTAAATAAGAACACAGTGTTTTAGTTTTTTACAAGAATAAAACTCCTTATGGAACAAGCTCCTACTAAATAAGAATTCAAGATGTGTCACAATGAAATCTCAGGACATTATTTTTTTTAAAAATCCCTTAATAATAGGTATAAAATGATTGAGGAAACCAGTAGATCATAAAACCTCCTGCAATTTTAATGAAACAGATACCATGTAGCATCAGACTTTTGCATGAAAACAGATTATACAAGCCAAAAAAAACCCAAAAACAAACAAAACAAAAAACCCCAAACATTCATAGAATGGAGACATTGGGCCAAATTCACCAGGGCTGATGAATTACTCCCAGAGATGAAATTGGCCCAATTTCTTCGAAAATCTGCAACCATAACGTATATCTCTTTTAATTTCTTCAGAACTCTAAAAAGCAGTCATTGCAGTGACAAAGTCAGAGAAAGAGATGCATTATGTCTGCTAATGATAATAAGGCGATGAGGAGAGTACTTTGGGGCAAGAAATGAAGTCAGGAAGCATAATGGCCTTCATCCCAAATCCCACCATTCATAGCTAGCCCTCAGGAACAACAGATTTTCAAAGGCAGAGGAGAAGGTCTTTTCTCAATGTCCCTCCATAAAAGCAAAGCTCAAAGTCCATATAGCTTTCCCATTCTTATGGCTGGCTCAGTGCCTCTCCCTTTAATTCTAGCAACAGCCACATCCACCCGGGACAAATCTTTCGTGGAAAAACTGCTGATCGCTGCACAGTTGTTAGAATAAAAAATGGTGAAATCTGTCTTCTAGTTTGCAACAGAAGGTGGATTATATTGTAGGCAAGTCTGATAGTTTTGAACACAAGATACAAGATGGTGTCATTTAAAGACAACCTTGAGCAGATGGATGGCAGTGTGTGCGCCCTATGGAGTGCTGTTAATTTAATGACGTGGGATTATATTTAAAAATCTGAAAATGAATAACTGGAAAACAATTAAAGAAGCCACCACAATCTGCAAATCCCTGGCTTGACAGATGGCCCAGAAGATGGGATTGGAGCTGGATGAAACAACTTGTTTCTACTTTGTGAATTTTCACAGGTGACGCGCAAGATCTATGCTCCGAACACTTCTGCAGGAGGATATGCCACCATTCTCACCAGTAAACACAGCTTTTTTGTTTCCAAAAAGGCAATTTTTGTCCAGGGGCAGCACCTTAAATTACAGAAATGGTGACGTTCTATTAAAAGATCGTTTCTTGAAGCAAAATTGCGGCTTGTCACTGTCCAGTGCTTCATTCCATTTTCTCAGAAAAATACTTGAGGCAAAGCCACAAAATGGTTTGATTCCTCCCTCTTTATCTCTTTTTGGCAAAACCTCTGAAAATGAAACTGGGAGGGAAATGGTGAGTTTTTGCTCTCAACACTGCTCTACTAGGGGATAGTTCCCTTTTTTTTAATGTACCTGTTTTAAGATATATTGAATTTAGCGAGAGAGCCAGATTCTCATCTATGTCGAGGAGGATACAGCACAAATGGGGCTTGTATTTGCCCCGGATGGTGGGAGTGCTGTGTGAAGAGCTAGTCCTCAGGGGTTATTTCTATGATTCTTTTATTCAGTACATTTGGTGCCTGATTTCCAAAGCCCATTGAAATCAATGGAAAGATTCTCATTAACTTTAATGGACTTTGGACCAGACCTTGTTTCTTTAAAGCATATGGGAAATAGAGAGTGCTATGTCCACTCTCCAAATTCATGTTTTATTATTACATATTACGATGAGACAAAGTATGTTTTAAATTAAAATCAGTACAACGAGAATCTTGGTGGAAGAGCAGTATTACAGAGTTCAGCCTATGCAGTTACAAAAACTTTTATTCCTACATAACATCCAGTAACAGCAAAAACTCTAGCTATGGACGGTGGTTAATACTGGGCAACTAAACAAAAAGAAAACTCAAGGCAAAGAAAATGGCACTTAAACAACATTAATATCCATATTATAATTTGTAATTCAGTGACGGCTACCGAAAGTCAGCATTTACCAACAGTTACCATGCAGAGGTACCACACGGATTCCCTGTTCTGAATGCAGAGAAGTACCACAGGATTGTATCTGAGAGGCTGAGTTTTTCTGTACTTAGAATGGGAAATAACTCCTGATAAATGTTGACTTTTTCAATGGCTCTCACTGTAGCATCTCTAACCAGTATGTGCACTTTTTAAACCCATAAAATGCAGTAAACAGCTTTCTTCAATCAGCTCTAAAACAGCTCAACTCAACTTCCATCAGCTACAGTCCTCAATGTATCCCCACAGCAATCATCTGTATATACCAAGCTATCTGCTCTTCTTCGTATAGTTCCACTCAGTACCTCTCCATTTCAGGGATATAATTGACTGGGACTGTTAAGGTGCTGATATCCCTCCTGGCTACATTAAAGAACAGAAACAAGTTAAAGGAAGGAAAAGAGAAACATTCAGCTGTATTAGGCTTTCAGTGGGTATCCAGCAGTTAAGGGATACAAACTCTTATACTACAGGGAGAGAGAGAGAGAGAGAGAGAGAGAGTACGTACAGTGATGGAAATTGCAGCATCTTGTACATTATCACAGAATCTTCCATTTGGCAAATACAGTCAGTCAAGGCAAATCCTGGACAGGCAAACCTGCATCAATAATTGGCACTGCCAGCCACAGTGATGGCTAAAATCCACTAGATGGTGCAAGAAAATGAATTAGGCTGCAGTTTTGCTGCACCCCTTTCCAGCTGCAGTAAAGCTCGGTGGTCAGCCTCACTCTCATTCCAGGTGACTCAAGTCACTGTGATCTAACTTGGAGCAGTTGTGGATTGGAGAATTACTCTGAGCATTGGCGTCTCATTCTTTATCGTCTTTGCAAATTGTGTTCGTTTAGTAGGCACCATGTATTGCATGTGTTCTGATATTCTTTCTCTGTCTCTGCCCTAAAGCAGCTAATGTTTTTTGTATTGTACTTCAAAGAATGATGCCACATTGTTTTTCTACCCTTGTGTAACTGATTGCTTCTGCCTTTACAAGGACACCAACTGAGGACTAAAGCATACATGCTTAGCGTTACACACTGTGAATGGGTCCATTAACTTCAATGGGATAACTCTCTGGGCATAAAGTTAAGCATGCCTTTAAGTCTTTGCAGCATTGGAGCTTAAGTGTCCTTTACACTAAAATAGTCACGTTCCCCTGTGCCATATGAATGATCACTGCCCATAGAGGTAGAGGAGTCTCTTCTACCTTAAATGTCAAGTGGTGTATTTCTCTGTCTCTGCCTTTCTGGAAAAGCATGACAAAGAATCAGCCTTACAGGGCTTCAACTCCCTGAGTAGTTTAATCTCACTGGCCTGATGATTGTCTCATGGTGACTACAGGGGTAAAGACTATCAGCAGCACATAACCTAAGTCTCACCCAATTCCACTTAACCCAAGCACTCTCCTATTATATGACAACAGCATGGAAAAATTTAAATCAATGGTCACCCAAACATTTAGAATTTCAAAATGTTCTACCGGGTGGAAGTTTTGGTTTATGATTCAGATATGTTTGTATTTATTATTTGGATCAGCTGTCTTATCCAGATAGGCTCCTGGATGTTTTCTACCGACTTTCTCTTCACCACTAGGAATTTGCTACCTATTTTATTGTAAAACACCCATGGGCATCCAGAAGCCTTCATGGTCACTGGAACTAGGTGAATGCTGCAAAAAACAATGTCTATGCATGTTCAAATCCGTGTTCTGCCCATTTTCCAAATACGTTCCAGGAAATGAGTTTGTAGGTAGAAAGAGGACCTGATCCAAAACCCACTGAAAAAAAGTTTCTAGTGACTTCAATGGGCTTTGAATCAGACCCACCGAACACACTGAAACATGTATTGGAGAATACATGGAAAAAGCCAGTTTTAAAACTCAGATATGAGTTTTCATACTAGAAATCTGGGATGAGATTGTGTGCTGCACCTCTGACAGGACTTGCAATCCAGACGAAGGGGCACTAAGATGGCTGTAAGCCACCTTGTGCCCTTCCAATCTTGAGCTGCTCCCAGGAACTGGAGATACCACCAATGTAACTTAAACAGGCTTCCCTGGGCTGCCTAATGGGCTTCAGCACTGCCTAGAATTTATGCAGCTCTGTGCGCTCCAGCCATTCCCCTGACACACTCCTCCCACCCCCGGGCCAGATTAACCCACCACTGGGTCCTAGGGAAATATCACTTCTGGGCCTTCTAAAATGAACAACGACAAACAGCCATATAGTGCACTTACCACAGCCAGGCTGGAGAGCTGCCAGTACCAGCTGCTCAAGGCACTGATCACCATGACAGAGGTGTGGCTGGGCTATATTTGAGTGGTGCTGCAACCCCAAGTCCATGAGTATATCATATGGTAGTTTGCTGGGGGCTGCCCACGAATTTGGGCCCTAATCACATGCCTAGTTTGCCTGTCCGTCAATCTGGCCCTGCCCACTGCCAGCCCCACCTGCAGACCTCCTGCATGAAGGCTTGCAAGGAAGTCCTTGGAGGGCAGCTACATGACTGTTTTGTGCTGTGCCTGTACCGTCCACGTGACTTTATACCACACTGGCCCTTTAGGCGGTATAAAGGGGACAAAGCTGTGAAGATGTCGCTTGGGGTACGTCTTCACTACCCACCAGCTTGGCGGGTAGTGATCGATCCCCGAATCAACACCTGTACTCCACCTCGGCAGGAGGAGTAAGCGGAGTCGACGGGGGAGCCGCCACGGTTGACTCGCTGCCGTGAGGACGGCCAGGTAACTCAAACTAAGATACTTGACTTCAGCTACGCAAATAGCATAGCAGAAGTTGCATATCTTAGTTCGAAACCCCGCCCCAGTGTAGCCCAGGCCTTAAGAGTTGCACTCACCCAATTAATGCACAGGGACAACACCCTCTGACTTATGTGACCAATCAAGATTAAAAAACTCAGCTCACTTGTCTTAATTCAAGTTCCATAAACTCATAATATCCTGCTCATGTGCAAACTCCACAAGAAGAATTATCCAGAGAATAATTTCAAATAAAAAATAGATTCCTAATGTGCTTGCAGTCAGTGTGTGAATAGAACAGAGAGGAAATAGATGCTGAATTAATTATTCACTGTGAATAATGACCCACGCCATTGCTATTCAGATATTCATAAAAACAGCAGGAATCAATGTCATACCCTTCAGCTCCAAGGGGACAAGTCCTTACCATATGAGACAAATGAAAAATCTCTGTTCGCAGTATAGGGGCTCTGAAACACAGCTAAGAAGTTCTGGATCCACGCACACACCAGATGCATGATGTGCTAAATCAGAGATTTGCATTCAATTTTTAGTCAGCCCTGCCTCACTCAAAATATGATCAACTTCACTTCAGTTAGGAGGTCAGGCACTGGTAGTTTACTATTATTATTACTGTAGTGACTAGGAGCCCTAATCATGGTCTAGGACCCTATTGTGCTAGATGCTATACAAACACAGAACAAAAATGACAGTCCCTTAGCTTACAGACTAAGGCCATGTCTACACTACCACTTATGTTGGACAAACTTATGTCACTCAAGGGTCTGAAAAAACACCTCAGAGCGACATAAGTTTCACCGACAAAAGCACCAGTGTGCACAGTACAATGATGGCAGGAGAGCGTCTCCCGCTGACATAGCTACAGCCACTCGTTTAATTATGTCAAAAGGAGAGCTCTCTCTTGCCGGCACGGAGGGGCTAAATGAGAGATCTTACAGCAGCACAGCTGCACCAGTACAGCTGTGCCGCTGTAAGCTCTCTAGTGTAGACATGGCCTAAGCATAAAACAAGAAACAAAACGATAGATACCGAGAGGGAGTAGAAGGAAGCGAATGACAATACTGATCAGCTTGACAGGTCTCAGCATACCAGCAGCCTAACTGTTGTCAAGATTTTTGTAGGCATCATGGCAAAGGAGAGTTTGAGGAGGGTTTTGAAGGAGTTAAATTTTATGGTTGACGGTGGATAGAGTTTATCAGCCAGCAGACCTGCAGTAAAGCCTGTCATGCAACATTAGACCTGTACAGTAAAAATTGGTCATGTTTTACTGACAAATTTAGGGGCTTATATTCTTCCCTTCATACACAAACATAACTGACATTTAGTCTCCATCGGAGTTTCAGGCATTTACATCTAGAGAATAGTACCTTAGATGTTTTTTATTGCTGAAAAGGGCCTATATTTTTCTGATAACCCCATTTTATCTCTGAGATGTTTTTCTGATCGTGTCACTTTATGAGTCGCACGGTATTGTCCGTGCCCATCACCTTCAGGAAGTGGCTCTAAAACAAATGCTGCAAAAAACTTTTAAAAAACAGTACGTTGGCCATGGGGAGTGTTCTTACCACTTAATCAAGGGATCCCATCCAATAAGGGATAGTCTATCATCATGGTCTACAGACATACATCTCAGCACCTTGCCCAAGTCACTGTTGTAGATTAGCTCATAAGTATTAATAGTGGAGTGATATTAAAGCTGAACTTTTGAACCCTGCGCTTTAAAACTCCATGGGGAAAATCTCTCTCCATTAAGCTACCCGTGTGTAACTCAGCCTGCCTCTACAGTAAATTTAAGTTCCATAATAAATATGTATTTATATAGTAAATCAAAGCAATTTTCTTTTTAGTTCTGGTTAGAAGAGTGAGGGTTTCAGATGGTTGGGCAAAGGCTTTGAGAGTTCAACCAGAAGCCATGGAGATAAGACAAAACCAAGCAACTGTCACCAGCTCATTCCCAGTGCACAATCAGCTAAGGAAAGTTAAATGTTACATTAAAAGTGACAGTCTAGAAGCCCATCTAGCTTCTTAACCCCCAGCTGATTTTAAGGGGAAAATTTTCTTAGGCAAAACAGAGAGCAGAAAGTGACTGTGGAATCTTTCTGGGCCATAATTCATATGTATGATTCTGTATTATTACTGTACCAGAAGATGGGTCACGAGGTGCAAGTGTTCTATCAGAGGAAAAGACAGCCATCTTCCACAACGGAGGAAGGGTTGCTGCCGTCATACAGTGCAGGTGCTGACTGTCCTCCTGACCCTCCATGAGGACAATGGATTATGTTGCTGTTGGCATCTTTGGCTGCATTGTCTAGCTTACAACTAAGCATGTACACACTATCCTGTCTTAATGGACTGTTTCCTCAGTCACTTGATTTGTCTCCCGATGCCCCCAAGAAAGAAAGAAAGAAGATTTCTGCTCTCAAACTTTTTAGAAAGTCTCTAATATCATTGGTGCTGTTGTGATATTTCCATTGTTGTCTCCCCTACAGTTCTGCTTTTCCTTTTCATCTCCCCTCCCTTTTGATCCTGTCTGCTCTCTCTCCTTTATCTTTTCTGTTCTTGCCCCCTCCTCCTGCCTCTCCTGTCTCAATTTATTTCCCCTCCTAGATGTTCTTTTTTTTTTATTGTCAAGGGTTTTCTCACTTTCTCCAGAAATGCTTGATTCCAATAGCATTGACAGGACTCCCCATTGTTTTAGGACAAGAGCTGCTGAAAGACGGCATCTTAGATTGCAGAGGAAGGCTGCCAGGAGTGAAACTCAGCTTCTGATAAAACAGAATGAAAAACAAAAAAAGTCTGAGGAGGGGATAATGTATAGACATTCCATGGTGGGTATTTGACTGCTCCAGGAGTGGCCTGAAGAGTGTGCTTGCTGTTAGCTACTCTTAGCCTAGGGCTTTCTCTTATCATAGCTGCACCAGCAGAAAAAAAAAAAAGGAAAGACAGAAAGTTAGTGAAGCTAAAAGGCCAAGGACTTTGGTGTACAAGAAAGCTGAAATAAAAGAGAGTGACAACATTATTGGGGTTTTTAATGTAATCCTGCTCTGTGGGACAATGGCATAATTTGAAAAAGTGGACATGAGACAGTATGTGCAAGTAATGAGGCTTCTAACAGGGGGCTTGCATTTTGCAATTGTTGTTTCTTTTCTTTCAGAATAAAGCTGAAATATGGAAGTTCCATCCCAACCACATAGTTTGATATTTATTTTCATCCCAAATCAGGACGAAAAGACAAAACATCAACATTTTTCATGAATGAAAATTTATGAAAGACTTTGATTTTGGAAATGTCTGAATGGTTTCATTTTGAGTCAGTTCAGTATTAACCTGAATCTGCCTATGGTTCTTCAGTGCCTCAAGAAAGCTGTAGCCTGGGTGCTTCATGACCCCAATCTCTTCTATGGACCAGACTTCCTGGCCACGCTACATCTCTGGAATGAAGCACTGCAGTCATGTGACTTTCATGATATGCCACACAGTTTGGTCAGAGGGAAGAGCACACTGAATCATGGGAGATATAATCTAGCCAAGGACCCCAGCCCAAACTCCAACTCCCCTGAGGCACCCCAGAAGCTTAGGCAGATGCAGATTAATGTCCAACTGACTCAAAACAAAATGTTTCAGTTCAGTTCAACAAAGTGTAGTGTTTTGATTCTGGCTGAATCAAAAGGAAACAAAATATTTCATTTAGATTTTCCCCAACAGAAAAATCAAAATTTCTGGCAATACCAAAGTTTTGCAGAAATCACATTTTCCATTGAAAAATAATTTTGAGGGAAAATTCCCAGCCAGCGCTAGCTTTGAACTGAAAAATCTATGCTGGAGAGAGCTTTCTCAGGAGCTGTTCTGAGACTGTGGAATGAACTTTCACAGGAACGAAAGGTATGTCTACACTGCAATTAAAAACCTCTGCCAGCTGACTCAGGCTCATGGGGCTCAGGCTAAGGGATTGCGTAATTGAGGTGTAGACATTCAGGTTCTGGTGCAGCCCATGCTCTCTGAGGGTACTAGAGCAGGTGGTCCAACCCAAGCCCTTGCCTTCGACCTTGCCTTCTCTAATTTAAAAACAGAACAATGTGTATATTTAAAAACAAAACACTTTACACAGAGTTATCTCCTGGTGGGAAAAAATGAGAACAACAACAAACCAGTTTCTCATTGAAGTCTGTTTTTGAAGTACAAAAACATTGGCCAAACCGGACAGTCTTTACACAAAAGAATAAATGGACACAAATCAGACATCAAGAATTGTAACATTCAAAAACCAGTGGAAGAGCACTTCAATCTCCCTGGACACTCAATAACAGACTTAAACGTCGCCATTCTTCAACTAAAAAACTTCAAAAACAGACTTCAAAGAGAAACTGCAGAACTGGAATTAATTTGCAAACTTGACACCATCAAAGTAGGCCTGAATAAAGACTCAGAGTGGCTGGGTCACTACAAAAAATAATTTTCCCTCTGTTGATACTCACACCTTCTTGTCAACTGCTGGGAATGGGCCACATCCACCCTAATTGAATTGGCCTCGTTAGCACTGACCCTCCACTTGGTAAGGTAACTCCCATCTTTTCATGTGCATCTGATGAAGTGGGTATTAGCCCACAAAAGCTTATGCCCAAATAAATTTGTTAGTCTGTAAGGTGCCACAAGGACTCCTTGTTGTTTTCACATATGTAATATTGCACCTGGTTAAAAAACAACACCACACACTTCTTTTCCTAGTGAAGACAAGGCCACACTGAAAACTGTATGTGCTTTAGCTTCACCACCATTTCTAAAATTTCAGGATTTCAGTTCCTAGTTAAGTTCCATTCAACGACTAGATACATAGATAGATAGATAGATAGATAGAAAAAGGTGTGAGATGAGAGAAGTGATAGTCTCCTTAATTGAAAGACTGGTTAAGGGAACATTCATTTGACAACATGGGGCCTGATTTTCATTTATAATAAGGCCCCTTCACACCACTCTGGCACTCACTTTAAAGCCCCTTTACACTGTTCTAATGTGAATCATTGTCAGGCCCATGATGTTTAATTGACTGAAATGCTTGAGGGTGAGAGGGGGAAATGGCAATACCGTAAAAACTGCTGCTTCTCCAAGGTGTTAAAATCTAATAAGCTTTCCCAGTTGTTTGAGAACAATTGGCTCATGGCACCTTTTGTAAGATTTTCCTCAGTTCTGCTGCTTAGCTAAATGGAGCTGGGGGAGAACAACACTTGGCATTGGTTATTGTTTTCTTCTTTGAATGACAAGCCAATTAGTAAATTTCTCTGTAGACATTCATGTCCACATGATGACTTCTTTTGGCTTCAGGTATTTGTGACCAGTCACATGATTCAGACCAAAGGCTAGCCCACTAGCTATTAACTCAGGGCACTACTTTTTGCAGGCTAGTCCTTATTCAAAGCATGCCTATATTCCGTCTCACATTCACACCAGGTTCCCATGTTTCTCTAGACATATTCACTGTTGTGCAGCTTATTAGTTTGCTGACAGATCTAGTTAATCTCTCTCTGAAAACAAAAAACAAAACAAAACCTCTGCCCACACACACACCCCAAAAAAAGCTTCATAGCCTATCAAATTAAACAATAGCTTCATTCTTAGCTTTTTCAGGCCTCTGATCAGTGAAGAAGAAAACATACAAATGCAAACTTAAAAATGGGGATAAAATAAAGGAGCAAAAATGAATTGACAGAATATATTGCTGCAATAATGACCAGAAGGTAAAAATATGTTCCCCATAATGTTCTTCATTTAAAATCCCACATTCCTGATTAAAACTTTGTAAATAGTAATGATTATGAGAAACATATTCATAAACAGACGTTTTTAAAAATGCAAATGACTTCACAATTCAGAAAATATGTATTTCTACATGCCACAGGGAATTTAATCTTTGAAAGCAGAAAAATGCATCAGATCCCATTCCCAGGTTGCACAGTAAATCAGTACTGCAACAGTGCCCATCTTTTTCTCCACTTGTTTAAAAATGTTAATTGAAAACTATTATTTACTGAATATACTTTTATGTGGCATTTATAATAATAAAAACCTAGAGTATATTTAATTTGTAGTAGTCATTTTATTAATTTCGCATCAATGAAGCATTCCCATATGAAGAAAGAAAAAACAGTTTATGTTAATATCTCCCTCTGTATATGTATTTATATATAATTCAGCAGCTACTTTCTTTTATTTTGCTCTATTTTCCTTTGGAAAGGTAGAGTGTATTCAACTCAGATGCATTTCTGGTAAGTAAGAACAGCCTTCATAATTGTCATTTGTTTGTGAAATATAACTCAAACGATTGTTTCTGTGAGGGTAATTGAGTGTTGAGTCTATACTAGTTCATATTTTGAGATACCACTAGAAATGATGAAATACTATAGATTCTAAAATGAGTATGGTCACTTAATTTTAAAGCAAAGCAATTACTGTTCTATTACCATTCTGAATCAATATCTTGTCTTGCAATTTGTGCTCATATCCCCAATAAATCTATAATATTACAAGTAATCAGAGGTCAATAACAACTGAGAAGAGCAGATATTCAACAGGAGGCCTTGGGTACAGTTTGTGTAGGTTACAGATAGGCCAGCCATGAAAATAAAGGTGCTTTTGGGTATTGTAAGTGTGCTCAAAATTTCAAACTTGCCAAGGATGTACAGAAATGATGGACCGCCTGGAAACAATAAATTATATTTCATCACACAAAGAGAAAGATAATACTCACCTTTTTTTTAAACCAGAGCTATAGCTAGTCCTATTGACTTCAGAGGGACTAGTAAAGTGCAAAAGGTGAGCTTGATTTGACCCCAGAAAAACCCTTTTATGAGAAAGGTACTTTTATATCCTAGGTAACATTTTTATAGTCTCTTTTAAGTCTAGTAGCTGTCCTTTTCTTTAGCTATCATCTTCCTACTTTTTTTTTTTTTTTTTACTCTTTCTCTTTATCTTCAGATAAACATCACGGCTTATATTGCTTTCTGAGTGGAGGGGATTTTTCCCACTTTAACGTACAGGAACAACATTACAATGTTTTTGTAATAGCTAAAAATAAGGGGTATAAATAATTTAATAAATAAATAAGAAAGCAGATCACTGGTATAAGTAAACACATAAAAAAGAAGGGTAAATTAGAGAGCTTTTGTTTTACTGAAGCAGTGAAAGCCCTGCCCATGAGAGCTCACAATTATGACAAGATGCAACAGGCAGAGGAAGCTGACAAATGGAGGTGGACGTAAGACCGTAAGGTAAAAGTGTACCCAGTAGGTTTGGCATGCAATGGTCTCAGTTCACCACCTGCCTCCTTGGTTACTAGCTGGTTCTCTCAAATTCTGGTCAATCCAGTTTAGTTCAGATATTGTTTGTGTGCGTATTTAGGCCTCTTACACTCTGCTCCTGTTAAACTAAAAATTTAGAAGATGTGCAGATGACCAGAGTGCAAGAAGATCTGTAAGGAATGAAGTAAGGCATTCCTTGAGAAAAGTTGGCACTGCACTATGCTGGAACTTAAAAGTTACAGTTAAAATTGGATAAACAATCCTGGCAAGATAAGAAGGTTTAGACAGAAGAATTCAGATGATGTGGTCTGTTTAACTCAAGAGATGAGCTGCCACATTGTGAACACTGTGTAGTGTAGAAATAACCTTATCAGGGAGGCTGTGCACAAGAAATTACAGAAGTCAATATTCACAGTATTCAAGCATGGAGAAAAATCTCAGCTGAGTGTCTGTTTCTGTACTGGCAATCTACAGATACTGGAAATATCCCTTAAGAGATAAACTGGGAAAAAGGCAATTGAACTAATGTGATTCATAAAACTCAGCCTGGAGTTGGCTCAGGCACCAAGAATTTTTATTACAAATTAGTAAATTAAGTGAACAAATTGATGTTCTATTCAGATGCAGGAGCTCAAGGGTTAGCTATCCCCCTAGACTGCCTAACATGTACCCACTACAAAAGTCCAAAGGCTGGCAATGTTCAGCCAAAGGAAATTCAAGTTCACCTAAATCTTCTTCAACAACTTCAAGAGCAATTAAATAATTTCAGGGAGCTTAGACTGTATTGAAATACAAAGTTAATGGGCCACTCTTAGCAAAGCTGGCATCATTACATTTTTCTAATTCTGTGCCTGGCTTCTGGCCCTGGTTTGAGGTTTGAGCAACCCAGGGACCATCCACCAGCTCAACATAGGCCAAGCTCCATTATCATAACTCCATGCCTTTTGCAAGGATGGTGTAAGATCTGATTATGCCCAGCTAGAAGGATGTAGCCAGTTTGCTCTGCCTGAGTGATGCAAAATGAGCAGAGATCTACCCTAATGTGGACTCTCAACCCATGCTGACATCACTCCCAGTGACATTACACACACTGTATATTATATGGTATATGTTTCCCTGCATAAACGGTAATTAATATATCATGCTATATATTCAACCTCCAAGACAAGAATAGAAACTACAACATATGTGCGATGTGGCAGAGTTAATTTTCTTGTAAAAGAGTGAAGTTAGCAGTTCTTGCATTTTTAAAATTGTAACTGTGCCACTTTAATGGTTTGAATATTTAATAGAACACACTTGGATAATACTAGCAATCAGCAATCTCTTATACTGTAAGAGAATCCATGCTAGATAATGTCATCCTCCTCATTTCAGCATGTCATCCTCCTCATGTGACATCACTTTTCTTTAACATGCTAAAAACATATATGCCACCACAAACATTTGTCTATGTACTATGTTAGCCACTGTTTAATTTTAACTCTGGCAGGAGCTCAGATACCATGGTGATGATAATATGAAGAGAATGATATTTTTAGTCAGCTGGTGTTTGTGAGTGTGTGTGTACGCATACACACAAATACACACTAGAAGTGTTGGCAGCTCCATAGTTCAGGCCACGTTGCTGCTTGAAGCAGGATTAAAATCCCTCTACTGCACAATTCATTGATTGAATTTAGCCTGCAGATTTACCACAATTACTGTCCAGGGGACAACTAAATTTTCTAGGAGACTTTTGGGATAAAACAGTAACTAACTTTTCAAAGGAAAACAATTAACAATCAGTCACTCCTGAAATTTGGCCATTCTCCCTTTGGCTTTCCTCCTTGCAGCTAAACTTTGCCACACACTCCACACACACAGACATGACACTACCTGTCAGACACAAGACACTTCAGAAATATTCTAATTAAATACATTTCTCCTTTTTAACCTTTTTATTTGTCCTAAGAGAAGTTAGTGAATGTCTGTATCCACTGTACATTTCTATTTACTGCTGCCTAGCCTGCCTCCCTTACTGCCCTGAGATCTCCAGCCGGTACCTGAACATAGAGAGCAAAACAGGCAGAATCAGAAACCAGAAGTATATGACACAAACCTGGACCCCAGTTCTGCTCACTCTCCCACCACAGCTGCACGTCTGATAGGCACTGAGATGTTTTGGCTGCCCAGGCAGTCAGCTTCCACACTGCTCAACTAGAAATCCAGCCACTCTCAGTTTCCTCTATCCTCCCATGTACCACCAGTCTCCAATGAACCCAGTCAGGTGTGTCAGGAGGATGCCCAGTCTGACCTGCAGAATACAGGAAGTTTGCCACAGGGGAAAAAAAAACCTGTCTCTGCTTCTCAAGCAACTTGGCCTGCAAGATATGCTCCTACTTTCTCTGTCCCCTCCTACTATATTCCAACCTTAACAGTAATATGGGCATGGAGAAGGCAAGAGTTGCTGCCCAACATGCCTCAGGAGTAGGGCTTGCAGTCCCATATGGATGCTGCTTCTCCCTCAAGTGAGCCTCCTATGGTTGGCAACATCAGGAGTTCCATTCGTGTAAATGAGACACTGGATAGATAGTATGTGGGAACTGAATTCAGGACCTCACAATTTAAAACCATGAGCCTCTAAGCTCTCCATTAGCCTGAGTCCAAGAGCAAACCCATAGACCTCCAGCCACTAGGGGGCCATAAATCCACACTGGATGAATGTGGGTTACACTAGGAAAACTTACGATGGCTATAGGAGCATAGAGATAAAGAAACTTGGAGTGAAAGGTCTCTAATGGGTAGCATGGCTGAAGAGATGGGCACAGAAGAAAGAAAAGACAAGATGACAGGGAGCTACAGAGCAAAGCAAGGCAAGGCTCCCTAAACAGCTCCACACTCCTTCATGTCATGTCCCTAACACTACATAATTTACATATTAGGTCCTGTTTCCTAATACTTTCTAAAACAAAAAGCATAAACTCATTGCATAGGCAGCTATTACACTCATTTACTATTTCAACTAAATGTTTAACTTCCAGATCCAGGCTTCAAAAGAGAAACTTCTCACTCGGATTATGCGTTGGATGTTGAATGATAAGATTTTGAACGCTGAAGGAACGACTCCCTGAATACTACTTCTGTTGCACTGCCCCAGGCAGTGTCTGAAGGTTGATTATGGTGTGGACCGAAACCTGTCTATAAGTAGTATATCAGTCGGTCAGAATTTTAAACATATGACATTGTGTTGAGCTCTGCCCCTAATACTGGAATGCCCGATCAAGGGAAATAAAACAATTTCTCCTCATCTGAATTCAAAATGAGGATCCTGTAAAACTGTGAGCAACTAACATGGAAAACCAGCATCTTAAGTGATAGTATACTGTTGATACAGTTACAGATTAACTCACCTCCTTAATGTACAAGAAAGCAAAAATGAAGCAAAGTTTATAAAAACTGCAGTTATAAGAAGACTCAAACACTAGCACATCAACATTAGCAAAGTGTGGGTCTACTGGGACTTCATGGAGTGGTTTCTGAAGCAATCTGTGCATTGGTAAAAACCACATTTTTCAATGAGCACAGGAAGTCTGCAAAGCTTTTTGTGCAAAAAAAGCAGGTTAAAACTCATTAGTGCTCACATCAGGCATTTGATGGGCTTTTCAAGCTGCCTTACTGTCATAAAGTGAAAAATCACAGGTAGAAATTGGTTTATATTTTTAAACATCTTGGATTTTCTTTCTTGCCAGAGAGCAAAACTGCCCCCATGCCAGACGTATTCCCCTGATTATTCTCCTCCTTTGTTTCAAAAATATGAGATTTGACAAGGGTTGTAAACATTGCCATTAAACTCTTCTCCTAAGGGCTGGAACAGAGTGGGGGGCAGGGAGCAAAAATACAGATGACTTGAGTGTTAGTTACCTCCATCTTGAGGGTTACTAAGTATAACCATGCCTTTGCCACCTCAAGACTGGAGCGCTGCAAAACCCAATGCATGAGATTTTATCTTAGGACCATTCAAAACTTCACATGCCAAACTGTTAAGTGGTATTTCTCACAGGGAGATGTTGGTTCTGTTCCACAAAACCCTAAATAACTGAGTTATTTTCAGACAGCCTTTCTCCTTGTGCAATTCCATGGCATTAAGTGGTAGCTGAGGTGTTCAAGTTTACACTTCCTGGCTTAAAATGGAGGGAGGATGGTACCCAGCTGTTTTCTGTAAAGGCTTCTCATCTCTCAACCTCTCACCTCATCTTGGTATGACAGCGCACAGATCTGTTGACCTTCAAGATGTGCTGCAAAGGCTACATAACTTCTCAGGCTTTCCAGGAGCGTCACTTGGGATCCAAATGAGGCGATGGGAAGGATTTTATCTGCAGTGGGTGAGCATATTCTTTTTGCTGATTGATCTTTTGAGTTTTTATTATAATAAAGGTGCCTAGTCTGAAGCAGATGGGCACCTTCTAATAAACAAACAAAAATAATATAAGTAGATGTGACCAGCAGCAATCTGTAAATAATAAACTATCAGGTATGAAAGAGTTTTCTTACAGATACCAACAAATTAAAGTGGAATATGTTTTTTTAAAAAAAATCTTGGATTACTGTTTCCCATTAACTAAGGTTGATTTTATAGCTCAGATTGCAAACTGTAACTAGCAGAGACTAAAGGAGCATTGTAATTGGCAGTATTGTGTTTGTTTTAAAGTCTGGAACTCACAACTAAAACATTTCAATACCAGTGACAGTTTGTAGAGATCAATGTAGCTGACTGGAGGAATTCTGGCCTTCTACAGTTTATGAACTACAAAAATAAAATTAAGTGAAACAACATGAGGGGAATTCAACTTTTGCAGGTACAGTACTGTGGCTTGCCTTGAGGGCAAAGGCGCGCTGTTGGAATTGTAAGCAAAGATTAGCATGCTGGAAAGAAAAGAGGTGGGGTTTTTTGTTTTTATTCTGACCTCCTTGGTGCAGTAGGCTACTCTTCATCATAGCTCTGGATCAAATGATATCTGTGAATTTAAAATAACTCAATCAGACAAAGGCTAGATACCTCAGTGGTCCTGCAGTGCTCAAAAGTTAGGGGAATAGAAGTTTGCTATCTTATCTCTATAAATGATTTACCATAAACAAAACAAAAAAGCCAGACGTCTCCAAGGGGTGTTTTAGGGCAGCATGATTTTATTTTCTTATTTTTTATTCAAATTCAAGGAACTCCTCTATATGATTAATCATGTAGCACCACAGGGTCTCATTACCCACATGATAACCCTACTCCTTATGGTATATAGGTGCATAAATAAGGAAGAACAATGAATCCCTATTTATTTATGTAATTATGCAAAGCTCACTGTGTTAGCAACAGATTTTTGGTGGATTTTATTACCCAAGGGAAAAGTAAAAATAACAACCCCTATGAACTTTTAGTGATTAGTGGAGGTTTGCAGAAAACAGATACCTGTAGAATCCTTTTGGCAATAAGCCTCCTGTTTGTTGTCTAACATGCAAGGTGGCACCAGCACAGAAAGGTACAGAACCTGAGTCATTAATCAAATGGTCCTAAATGCTCCCCTCCTCTGCTGAGCTGGAGAAGAGTAAAAGAGTGTAAACACTGGACAAATGTGGATGCTGTACACAGAAGATGGAACAAACACACAGCATCTTCACCCTCCCAATGAGCCTGTGGCAGTTTCTCAAAGCCTCCTGTAAGGGAAATATGTGTTTGGGATGGTCACATGGGGGAGAAAGGGGAGTTTTGAGCAAGGGGCAGCCATTCCATGTGCTCTCCATTGAACTTGGTTATTGGACATAAATTTAATGCTGCACTGAACAGCATAAACTTCCAAACCATGGGCCTGACTTTTCTCCCAAGAGTCACACACAGAAGAGGTTAGGTGCCTCTGCAAAAGTGTCCCTGTGCCCAACATAGGACTCTCCTTCCATCTTGAGATCGATGTGGAGACAGGGGGAGGCGGGGCTGGAGAAAAAGGGCCAGTTGGAGGTCTCTAGTCTCCTTCAGGCTCCCCACAATCACCCATGTGAATCCGCCACAGATCTGGGAGCAAGCCCCACAATCTGTTCCGTGGGCTCACTGAGTCAAACGCACTCTCGTAACGGAATGATTGAGGAGACAGCTCCATCAGGAGAACCTCACTCATCTCCTCCCCCCTTAGATTCCTCCCAGGAGGTTCACGGCCAGGATGGCTCTGTGTTTGCTGAGCCCCACTCGAGGCAATCACAGAGTGCAGGGGTGGAAGAGAAGCAATATGGGCCAATACACTGAGCCAGAACAGAAACAGGGGCCCTAGGGAATCAAGATGAGGGGCTTTCATCGGGTCTGATATTCCTCAAGAATTACTGGTGTCTATGAAAGATTGAAGCCTTGCTGTCCATCACCTTCAAGCAGTCCCAAACAACTCCTGTGTCAATGAAAAAATTAATCCAAAATATGCCCATTTCATTATATAGATAGTTTACTTAACTGTTCTCGTTCCACATCTTTGTGTGGGAGAGATTGACTTGGCTCCCATTGATTACATAGTTATGAATGGTTACTGTAGGCTCTGGTATATAAAACATACTGGGAATAAAATCTCTGACCAAAGATTCTATTCCCACTATAAATCAATGGAACCAGATTATATTTTGTGTCTTAATTACATCTGCAGCTGACAAAACAGCACCAAAAGTCAATAATGTTTGATGAAATTAAAAATAAAGTAAAACATCATTTGTAAAGCTAAGCCATATAATTAATAAAACATTTCAGTTTTCTCTTTGTAGCTTCCAGTATCTTTTGTCTATTTCAGCAGATGAAAACAAAAACACCCTTTGAGTTTTAATTCTGAAGTCTGATTGTAATTTTTGTTACATTCACCAATGTCAGAACACAAACATATTTGTAATATTTAGTTTCTGTTGTACTCTGCATAAAATCCATGTAAAACTAAAAATATTTTGAGGGAACTCTGGATGTTACCTAAATAATTGAGCAAGAGAATCTTGTTAAATATTTAGAATACATCTTGCTATTTTGATACTTTGCAGCACTGCCCTATTAAAATTTATTATATGGAAGTTTCTATCAAGGATGGAAGAATTTCATTGTAGCTGGGATGTTTTAATGGTTTTCAAGTGAACACCACCACAGTGTGTGCATGAACTCAGAAGTTTGATGCTGTGGTTTGGTGCAGATAAGAATCCAAAAGTTCAGATCACTATCCAGATCTTATCCAAACTATGCCGACCTCTTGCATCTGTGAGACTGAGTTGCATATCTCATAGAAATAAGCAACACTTTGAAAATGTACAGTATTCAGCATTATTATTGCCATCACTTTTATTTCCAGTCTCATCTGGGAATATAGCCGGCTGTTCTTTTTCAGAATATTTTACATACATTGTCCTTCTTGTTCAAGGGCCTGAAGAAAATGGATTAATTTTAATGGCCTGTAGTGCTGCTCAGAAGTCAGAAGAGTGAAAAGACATCTGAACATTTCGGAACCCCAACAAAATTCAGTTTGAGTTTGATTTTTAAAATATGGACAAAGATTATGACCGTTTGATTCAAAATGGTTTGCCTTGCTTTACTTATATAGCATCATTCTTCTCTATAATATCACAGAGCTCTCCACAAGTACATCAAGTAAAGAATCAGATAAACACAACACAGAAATTACATTCTATGTTGACTTACACTAGTCTAAATCCCTAGTGAGTCAATGAAGTTAATGGATATCAAACCATTATGGTGGAGTTTTACACTGGGGTAACTGGGAACAGAATATGGCTCTGTTGCTATCAATTATTCATAATAAAGTAGCACGTAGTCTAGCAAAACAACGTGTTTGTACCATTTTCAGCTGTGGAATGACCTTGTTCCAAATTGTCGCATATTCATAGATGTTTACGATGAATATTAGATTGGTCAAATAATGAAAAAAAATGGAAACCTCTGGAGGAGTGAATAGCTGTAGTGAACAGTTTGCAAACATTTTGTGAACCACAGACAGTCTGACAATTATTTGTCCAAATGTTTTGGTGGACATTCAGGAGTAACAAATATATTCCCTGAAATCTAGAATGGTTTGAAAACTAAAAAAAAGAGTTTAAATGTGTCCTATTTTTGTTTGTTGTCCAACTGTTTGACTAGCAATACTGATTGGTACTACTGTTAACTGTTCCAGTACTGCATTTGCCAGCATTTACTTATTAGCTCTGATTAATTGTGAAAGATAAGACTTAAGATAAGACAATTCCCCCAACAAAATGTTTTTAAAATGTCACCCACCTGCATCAACGGTTTGGGGAAATTGATGGGGCTGGTGGTGAAAAGGGGACAGTCCCAGTGGTAAGGGAGAGACACTTGCCAAAGAACAATAGGTAGGTTCTCAACTGGGAGTATTTGGAATCCATTGGCCAGCTGGGGAGAAGGGTGCTGGTTGGCCAGCATTCCCCAGCTCCCAGGATTTAGCCCAGGGCAGGGGCCATGTGGAGCCTCTTTGGGCTCCATTACAGCAGCCCACCCAAATTAGGAATGGGAACCTGGCCTTACAGGTGCTGTGGGTCTAGATGATCACCTGTTCTGGGGTTCAGGAAGTACTTTCCCCCCCATGGGCCAACTGGGGAGGACCGAGGAGTTTTTTTGCCTTCCTTGCGGCACCTGCAAGCCACAGTGGGTTAAGCAGGAATGCACATGGTACCTAACTGAGGTACTGGGACAGTGTTGTTTACTCGTCACAGACGGTTTCTAGTGAGGCTAAGAGAATAAAATAAATGGTTCCGAGAGGTAAAAGTCCTGAGATTTTGGTTTCCCTGGGGTTCATGTGACAGGGTGAGAGCTTGTGGCCTTCATGGGCTGAGGTCAGACCTGGTGGCCGTCATAGGCCAAGGTCCCCACTCTGCTGCATCCTCTTGTCCCTCTCGTTGCGGGGAGGATGCTAGGACTCAGAGAGAGAAGAGTCCTGTGGGGGTAGTCTGAGGAGACCCTACCCCGTGTTATGTGTTACATGACAAGAAGCCCTGTAACCCCCACAATGGAACCAATTAAATGCCTGGTATGGGAGAGTATGAGTGATGGACAGGTTGTGCCCCCCTCTTGTATTAAAGTTTAATAAAAGTTGCAGTCTGCTGCTTAATTCCATAAATGTGTCTGTGCTCATTTTGCTGCTCTGTCCACATCAATGTATTTTGCAACTTTGACAAGTGAGAACAAAAAAATCACTTGTGTCAAATAAAGCATTAAATCAGATTGGGAGTCACTCTTTGACTTTTCAGTTTCTGACATATTGTCTAAAATTCCTCATTCCACTCTGCTGTCAACTGAATATTATGCAGTGCTCCTTTATCTATAGGGCCTCCCCTTCATCAGCATGCTTCCATAGTAGATCCTTGAACTTGTTTGAAATTTGTTTCTAATTTTTGAAACTTTATGAAGAGATCACAGGTGTTAACTATTTGATCTGAGCTACTTGTAATATCTTTTGTAGGTCACAATAATGTTTACGTTCCCTATCTGGATGAATGCACAAGCACTCTCAGTATAATTTTATTATTTATATTACAGTTACACCCATTGGCCCCATTGGAATCAGTGCCCCATTGTTCTAGGTGCTATACCGAGTAGCCAATAGTTCTCTTCACAAAGAGCTTACAATCCAATATAAGACAAGGCACAACAAATATAAGAACAAACAATAAGAGAATTCAGGAATAAGGATGAGGGTCACATACACTAGCCACGTGTAGGGTGAGCAGGATTCAAGACCATCATTCTGTGTGTGGGTGCGCGAATGCACGCACCTACCCAGCAGGAAAAATGTTCTCGCATATGTTTCCACACATGCTCACTCATGTGACTTTGAAATTACTTTTCTGGGAATATTAGTGTCAATAAAACTGTCACCTGACTGTTGGTGGAAAGTGAACACAAAAGGGGAACAAGGCCAGCTGAAGAAATCCGTGTAGAATTTCGGAATGAACTTACAGCGTTTTCCCAGTGCTAGTTATAAGCAAACATCTAAAAGGTTTGAAAGCTCAGTCTGGTTACTGTAATGTACAGGAATACGGGAGTATCCTTATAAACAGCTTGTGAGCCGTCTAATAGAACTCACCATGTTATATGATTTAGAAGCTGCCCGAAACCAGTCAGAGTAGCAGAACGGATGTAGCTAAGTTTATGTATATTTAGTAAACATGGTTATGGGACCCAACCCTGTGTGGTTTCTTCACATTATTATTGTTGGGTAAAGAGCAATAGACACAACAGTTACACCCCACCCCACCCCCCCAGAAATGCAGTTTCCTAATGTTCATTCAGACCTCCTAAATGAAAAATTAAAGCAGAAATCTTGCAAGGTTCAAGACAGCCTGGAAATATTACAAGAACAGCTTGTCTTAGGGTATTTTTGTTTCTGGACCTGACGAGAACCTGGGAGTAGAGAGATCCTTTAAAAATTATGGGGAAAATGTTAACCAGCACTTGCCACTTCACAACAAGGTTGGTTTAGGTTCAGACTGAATTTTGGGTGAAGATTCTTGGGGAGGCAGAGTCTTCTTATTTTTAAAAAAAGTGGCTAGTTCATCAGTGGGTCAACCACCTTTACAATTTTTGAGAGAATTTTTACTTTAGAGGACATAATTTTTCCTTCTAAGTCACAAAGATGGCAGAGGAAAGCAGCTGTACTCCTCTAGGCCATCATCATTTCCTTGAGAATTACTTTTTTATTGAATTTTGTTTTCAATATATTCCTTAAAAACCTCTTAGCTAGGGATTTACCAACTGAAAACATAGATTGTGATATTTGCAGCTGGTCATCACTTCAGCCTTAGACGTTGGTTGTTAAATTTAAACATTAGCAATGAGCCACTTTAATATAATTTTGGTACCCCTAAGTTAATATTGTATGTGAAACATTATAATTCACTACAAGTGCTTAGTGGGTGGCAGCAAATTTATATTGATTAATGTTTTGTCTGTTGCACTCATAATGTTCTTCTCCTTAGAAACAGGAAAATGACAAAAATAGCAATATAAAATGTAATATGACACACATATAAAAGAAGGGGAGTGAAGAAATGCCATTTGAACAGAACTATGAGAAGTACTTGTTATTCTATCGAGATATTGATTCTTTAAAAAAAATATGGAATATGCTTAGTTTTCTGCTAATGTAATCACTAGAACTCCCCCAGATTAAATATGACTCATTTATCTAAAATTAAATATAGTCATTCTTTTAAATGGAAATTTAAAAAAATATCTAACATATTGGAGCATACATTTGTCATATTATGTTTGTCATGGAGAGAAAAATGGGCAGTTTCAGCCTTTTTTCATAAAAATCATTCATCTTGAAGGTTTCCTCTTGTCTTAGCTCAAAATAAGCGACCCCCAACTTGTTCATCCAACCTGAGTTTTCCTTTATGGCCAGGGAGCAACCTGTTTCTTCTAGCTAAACTATGAAAGTCACCCTCATGTGCTCACTTGAATATTTCTTCAGACTTAAAAGCTCAATTAAGGAGAAGGAATCAACTACTCAGTTTCTTAGAATCACATTTAGACAGCACATTAAAAAAGATACACTGCCAGGTGATTTGTTCAGTCACTTATGTCTCAACGCTCACATAAATGTTTCAGAATATTTGAGCTCAAGAAACCACATATATATCATAATGGCCATAATCACTACCTTAGATGACATACCAGAAATGCATTTAGTAGTTAATGAATGGGCTAAGTCCTTATCCTGTTCTCAACATGTAGACAGGGTATGGGTCAGTGTCCAAACTCAACCCTTTCCTGGGTTAGGCTTTCTTAGGAACTCCACAAAGAACAGCATAGACCTCAGGCTAACCTGCCTCCCTAGTACTCTTCTGGACACTTATATTCCCAATAGACAAAGTTTCCCACATGAAGCACACTAGACGGGGCTCCTCACTATTTTTGGGGGAAGGATCAGTTTAGCTCCCCCTTGGCTCCCTTCATTTTTCAGCACAATAGCTTCTGTATCTAACTGTCGCTCAGGTAAAATTCAAGCCATTTTTCAGTTCAATATTGACCTGTAGACTTACTAACTTTTGGGCACCTAGATTTGAAAAATGTAGAGCAACACCACCCAATTCACTGCACAATTAGAAAAAAAATTAATTTGAAGAAATTAAGCTAATAAAAGATTCAGTGGGATGAAACTTAGCTTTCTCCTGAGCCAGAAGGTATCAAAATTGAATCCATGGATGTTTGTTTATACTAGGGATATCTCCACTCAGTTGCTTCATTAATACATGCTATTATACTTACAAGATTTACCGTTTACCCAGCACATATGGGATAAAGTGGTGGAAGCACTAAGTACAATAGGCTTCTCATGGGCTCATGATAATTTCCGTGCAATTTCTGAACCTCACCGCTCATATGTCTGAATTAGAAACGATGTAGCTATCTACTCCATTAATGAGACTCCAGCTTTGCCTCTGATAAAAGTTTCAAAAAAGCTAGTCATTCGTGCAGGTTTATTCAATGCCAGCTAATTAAGTAACTCAGTGTAATTAATCTTAAAATTAGAAACTAGTTGAGTTTTCATTTTTGTTTAATCAGATTATTAATAATGCAAATAGACTTTTAATTATTCTTCCAGCATACGCCTCCCTCCGCACAAACACACATTTTGACTTTCAAAACACATTCATTAGTGTTCAAGTTCTTTTCTCAAAAACTGGAAATCGGCTGCCCTTGCCAGGAAATCATCTTGGATTTCAGCTGGCAGAGAATTCCTCACAGATTCTGGAGGTGTTAAGCCCTCTTTCCCATCAGACTTTTCTCCCTTTTGTAAATGCTACTACACGATTGCTTCATTGTATTTTGCCAAAACCGAGAGCCTGTGTCCTGTCTAAGGCTTCAGAATTCCCCAAGGAAAATCCAGGCAATTCTTTGTTGGGAAAGGGTACATTGAAGATGTGGTATTTATGCCTTACTAGCTTTTCACTTGCACTCCTAGCATTCCTTTTCACCAGCCCAAAGCTGAGGGACCCCTCCCTACATGAATCTTTACTGATATAAATTAGCACTGCAGCTGTGTGTATTCTGTCCATGAAAGGACTGGAGATATACTTGTTACCAAAACCCCTCAATCCAATTGTAGGGTTGTAAATTGCTCGATATTTTATATAGACATTAGAAATTCAAAGCAAACCCAAAAACTCTGATTAGGAAGGTGGCACTCGTCCTCCTGAGTCACTAGTAGCTAAATTTCCCTGATAATGTGCTGGGGTGATGTGCAGATGCAGGCCCTCTTTCAAGTGAATTGTAACACCAAGGTCCTGGATCATTAACAAAAACCTTGGCACTTTCAGTAAGTATAGGGGTATAAAGCCCACATCCTGGCCAAATCCCACTTCTAATTACCTTCTGCCTAACTAAAATGATACTGTGGTTTCAGCTGGATGTTATAGTTCTTCACTTCCTGCCCTAAGCTGGTGTTGTATTACCGCCTCCTGTTGAATCAACCCCAAAGTGGATGTTTTCAGTGGTGGATAAAGTGATCACTGTGTTAGGTTTGTAAAGCACTTTAGAATACAAAATGCCATATAAATGTCCAATAAAAATATTGGGCGGGATTGATCCCAAGCAAAAGCAGTGTACTCCTTTGTGTTTCCTGGGATCTATGGATTTTGGAGGAGGCTGTGACACTGGCAGCCAAGGTGCCAGCTCATGGCAAGGCTGCTGGGCCTTACTAAACATTGACAGATGCATAGTTGGAAGCCAGTCGGGCTTGCATATGCGTTAGTATGGTTATAATAGATATTAGTGTTGTAAGAATGTGTTTAGATGTTATGGAATGCTTGTAGGATGCTGCATGTATTAATCTTGTTTATAATATCTGGTTTCAAAGTAGCAGCCGTGTTAGTCTGTATTTGCAAAAAGAAAAGGAGTATTTGTGGCACCTTAGAGACTAACCAATTTATTTGAGCATAAGCTTATGAAGTGAGCTGTAGCTCATGGAAAAAAAACCCTCTAAGGTGCCACAAGTACTACTTTTCTTTTTATAATATCTGTATCCCATGTTATAAGAGAATGTTTAAATGTTTTCTCTGTAACTATAAAAATGTTTGCTAAGACTATAAAGCCCCCACAGTCAGAAGAGAAACATTACTAAGTGTGAAATACTAGTTTACCACAAGAGGTGTTATCTCTTCCCCAACAAAAGAAGGGCCATGGACATCAGACAAGCCATTTTGACAAAAGACGCTGTTGATTTTTCCCCGGACACCCATGAAGAGGAGACATGCACAATCACTCATCTCATCCGTTTGAACACTGGGGAAAAGGAATAAATATCCCTGTTAAAGAGAAATTGTATCTCTGTGCTGTTTGAACTCTGAGGGACGAATATTTCTAAGCATAAGCAAGGGGTCCCCAGCAGTTTTGCTTGGATTAGCCCTTAAGGGCATAGAAAGTTTGCATATTATAGCAATTACTATATTCTTTTGGAATTTAAGACACTCATTTGTGTGTGTGTATGTTTACCTGCTTTAACCTTGTAAAGATCTGTGTTTCTTTTGCCTAGATAATAAATCTTTAGATAGTTTATTATAGGATTGGCTACAAGCGTTGTCTTTGGTTTGAGATCTGAAGTTGACCAGGGCACAGTTGTCCAGGGGGTAAGGGATTAACCTGAATATTGATGTGATTTTTGGTGTAAGGGACCATCTATCACAAAGACTAGCTTACCTGGGTGGCAAGATAGACTGGAGTGCCTGTGACTCCATATCAAGGCTGTTACAATGCTTGCAGAGTTCATGCTTGGTACTTAGTTGGTGAAATCTTATTACAGAACACACAACAAATTTGGGAGTTGTGCCCTAGTTTGTGACAGTCTGCCCTGAGGTTGGCACCCACATCGTGAGTTACTCCAGACAATCTGACATAGGCATATCCTGATTTTTCATTCCCTGGGAGGGAACAACCCCCCCCCGAAAAATTTTGGTATAACTCAGAGAAGGTGAATCTTACAGATTATTGCTTACTTTGATGTAAAGTTTTTACACAGGAAAGAATAAATAGGGCCCCAAATGAATAAAGAAAGACCGAATTTGGCTGCCCAGGGATTATGTACATTACAAGTGAGAGCAACATTAAATTTATCAGCAAAAATAAACTTCACTGAATAAGAAACAAACTTAAGTGAAAAGAATCCTCCGTATATCCCCACAGGAGTAAGAGTAATATTTTGTGTCTTCATATGAAGTACTTTTCATTAAGCCCCATTACAATCTCATGAGGTAGGTGAGTACTATTAGTCCCATTTTGCAGATGGGTGTACTGCTTGGAGAGTGAGGGACATGCTCAAAGTCCCAGTGAATCAAAGGCAGAAATACACACAACTTGAATCCAGTTCCCCGCTTTACCCCAAGATAACCCTGCCTCCCTGTTCCTGTATCAGATGATACAGTGTATCTCGAGACAGACAGCATGAATACTATAGTTACCTTGACTACCACGGACGTGAACACGCTGGCAATATAACAACTGTAAATCCAAGTATAATTGAATAAACTGGTGATGTGTTAAACGATGGAGATAATACACATGCTGCATTTTGAGTGTTAAACAAAATAAAGCAACTAAACTTGTGATATGGCCATGAGAGACAACACTTAAAATCTGCAACTTGACTCTAATGCTTTCAGTAGATTCTCTTTTCAATACTATTTAAATATAGATGAGTGGCTTATAAAAATGGTGGAATTTGTTCATTCCGTTGTTTGTTATTGATAAAATACTCACAAAGGTTGCATATGCAGTGCTTTACAGGTGATAAAAATTCCCAACAGGAGTATCTACTGACAAAAAAAAACACAACCCTGACCTTTTACCCATTGAAAAATGATTTCCTGGGCAGTAACAGCCTCATTTGGTTGTTTTGGTCTTCCGTACTTCAAGGATGGCTTTTATTAATCACTGCAGAAAAAAGCCAGCAGCATTTCTCGGAAAATGTAGCAGAAAGAGGTTTAGGATAGTTCTGTTAAGAAAGTAAAATAATTTCACAGATGTAAGCAATGAAACTGTGACATCTTTCTTGTTATTGTTTTCTTTATTAGCTCCGTACAGTAGGCGTTCTTATGGTCATTGCTATGAAGTGAAGATGCACTCCTCTTCAAAATTATTTTCTTTTTAGTGGAATGTCTGTGGACCTTAAATACACACCCACACACTTACAATTACTTTATATATATATGCTTATACACAGCCAGAAACACGTTATATACGAAGTATATATTCTTAACTTGTTTTAGTGCATTATTTCAACACTATAAGACATCTTAACATTTGATTTGTTATCAATAGCATAACAGGAGAGATTCGAAGCTCAAAAATAAGTGCCTGGGGAGACTCTTAAGACATCATAAAAGCAATAAAGAACTAACCATTTATTAAAACACCTACTGAAAATGTATTGACCCTTTAAACACAAGTTATAAATGGCAACTTAATATAAAGTGTGACCTATAAAAGAAAGCAAGACAAAATATAGACCAACTGTATCTTCCTACAAACATTGTCAGACAATTTTAAAAAAATCAGATCAAGCACAGAATGCTGATTTCAGGGTCTTATGCATCTCCCTTCCTTTCCTATTTTATCAATACATATATCTAAACTCATGATGAAGAAGTATAAGGTTTATCAACAAGTGTTTGGGATAGCCACAGTGTTCACATCTTGTGAAGGCAGAGCGTGAGTTATGTAACTCAGAGTATTGCCAACTTTTGTGATTTTTATCACAAGTCTCATGAAAGCTCCCAGCTCCTAGAGTCAACTCTTTATGTGAGACTCTCAGCTTTCACTTACAAAAGAAAAAAATTTCTAGCCTTTATGATTATGGAGAAAACCTTGAAAACGTGAACTAAATCTACCCTAAACTCTCTAAAAACAGCAGGCAAAAGAGAAAAATATTAATTTTAAGAAATCTCATTTTAAGCCAATCACATGCTTTTTTCGTGGGAGGGGTTGTCCTGAAATACAAGTTTGAATGCTTAGGTTTGACAATAGTGCAGTCATCCCAAACAAGTGCTGATACAACCTGTTTATTATACCCTGCCATCATCCGTCCTGTATATGCTAGATTTTTTTTCTTCAAAATATGTTAGAAATGTTCAGGCGTATTTAAAAATTAATACTACTTCTTTTTATAGGACCAAATGCCTTTAGTAATCCTAAGTCCAGGCCTTGGAAGGAGGGGAAAAATACAGCTGTTATTTAAAACCTCTAAAATTATTTATATGTGTTTGTCTATATAAAGTAATATCATAGTATTAAGGTCCAATATTTCAGGACCTACCTGGAAACTGGAAATTTCATTAATAAGGACCTAATCCAAATCCCATTGAAGTCAGTGATGTATTGATGTAAATGGGTTTAGAATCAGGCCCAAAAATGGTACAAAGCTCATTCCTAAATGTCCCCATGCTAAGGTAGGGAACACAGTTATCTCTGAGGCTTGAGCCACTGTAATTTTGAGGGTGAGGAATATTTTGGGAGTGCAAGGTGACAACATTTTGTGGCAGGATAATCATTTTAATAAAGAGTTAGCTATTTGAAGTTAGGATGTCAGGATTTTGGAATATCAGAATAAATTCCAAGGAGATGAGCTAGCTGGCAGAATGCAGGAGAGACAGTGACAGATACAGGAAAAAAAAGCCAAGATTATATATTATTTTGATGTCAAAAGTATTGGTGGCTCAGCATCCCAACATGTTTGTTTTTGGTATTTGCTTGAGTTTAATCATTAGAATTTTCCACTAGAGAAATCAAATATAAGTCATTGGACAGAAGGACTCATAGCAGTACAGAACCTCACATTTTTACCTTAATGAATTTATAAAGGCACCATTGTGAGAGGAGTGAGATAGATAATACATAAATTCATGTTAATACCAATGCCTGACTCATGTACTGTCACTGAACTTTATTCATCAGAATTTTTTTCTTAACCCACTGTAGTCTGAAAACTCATTTCTGAAGACTTACATCAACAAAAACTGTCAGAAGACTATTTCTTACACTTCCACCTTAAAAACCCTGGGTCCAATCCCCAGTGGATGTACATTGGTGTAGTACCATTGAGCTTGGAGCTATACTGCTTGGAGCTATACTGACTTACTCCAGCTGAGGAGCTGGTGGACAAAGCATACCACCTATTTCTCTTCCTTGCACACTGCTCTTATCTACATAGTAGACCTATTACTTATTGAATGTTAAGGGGATTCCACCAACATGCTTAGATGATTCCTTGCCACATTGCCATCCATCAACCCTGCCTTTTGTAATGATTGCAGGTGGATCTGAAGGACCTTCTTGAGAAGGCTAGTGACATGGAAGATCCAGCGGAGTCCTCAGCTTTCTCTGGTAGTGAACTGGAATTAAGTTCCAGCTTTGTTGCTTGCATCCTGCAAAGCTGATAATTAATTAATTAATTGCTGATTTCAGCCCCAGAAGAATATAGCATCACAACTTATAAACACCAAGGTGAAAAGGATTTCCCCAGAGCATTAGATTCTGCTTAGATTCTGCTATAATGATTTTTGCTTACTCCATTAGAATGGAAACATCTTTTAAAACATCACCTTTGGTGTCCTATATTCCTGTAATAGGTTTATCATTTTAACAGATTTCAGTCTTCCATCTTACAAATGTGTAAGACCAAATAATCATTACTTTTGATTGATTGACAGGGGGTTATTTGAATAAGATATGGGCTCTACAGGCCTTCATTATAAATGCTGGATCAACAAGGTTCATTGTGAAATAAATAGGTCTTTAAACAGGCTGAGGAGCTCATCCCAAAACCTTTACTGAGAAGTCAATCACTTGCAGTTTTTACTTGACTTCAACAGGACAGTTTGCTTGAGTAAAGGACTGCATATATGATTAGGGGTTAGAGGGTCAGATCCATTTTCTTGTATTAGCATTTCATTTATATGGAGTTGTGACTCTTTGATGTTAAATTCATTGTTGAATTGGAGAATTGCTTTATAGCTATTCTATTTATAAACTATTCTTTTGTCTGAAGGAACGGGCAAAAACAACCACTATAACATAACTCCAGTAAGAGACTGCCCAGTTTTGCGGTTGCCATCATTCATGCGATCTACTGCATTATTTGAATACACTATGCATGAAATCCCTTGCTGTGAATTTGTAGGTTCATTTGGAAGACAGTTTTGGGTTCTTCAAGGTTTCCTTTTATCTCCTTTCAAAGATTCTTAATGGTCTGCTTGAAGAACAGCAGCACAAAACATCCACAGAAATCCTGGAAATAAGTTTATAAATTGCACCTCAGGGAAATCTCATTCCCCAGGGAACAGTACATACCCATTGGATTGAAGAACAGAAACAAGGAAAGCAGATGGGTAAGGCATCTCTACCTCTAATCTCTCCTCAGAGTTCATCCCCGATGGTTATAATAAGATTTGCTACAAAGACTGTGGGCCAAAGTCATCCTTGGCGTAACCCCAAGGAAGCCAAAGGAGTCCCATCAGGGATGAAACCTGGCCCTGTGTATCAGTAGGTAGGAATAACAAACAACAACAGACACAGGGCCAGATTATCCTTGGAAAATCCAGTGACAGTAGAGGTGGGGGGTGCCTTTCAGGGACAGTTGCAGCTTCCTGACCCCAAAGTGCCTTGCCCTGGTTCAAGTTACAGCTGCAAGGGGACAGCTCTAACCTGCACAACTAGTCAAAGATTACTGAGACACCTCACCTGTGGAAGACTGGGAATACTGTAGCTCCACTCTCTGTCATGCCCCACCCTGCCCCTTTCCTTGACCTAAAATAAGAGTAGAAGCTCAGGAGGTGGCTATGCTGACGGAGAGTTCTCCTACGCCAGGGCAATTCTCCTCTGGCCTTCTCCAGCTGCTTTAATACCACTCTGCATTACTTTGTACCAGTGGTCCTCATATACCAGAAACTCTGGTCTGTGGAATTTACTTTAGGTTATGTTCTCATCTAGTTGTCTGTTATATAGTGATGTTATAAAATAATCAAACAGCAGCAAGTTTGGAATTATACAGATCCCAACCCATTGAGGAATGGTATATTATATATTACATATACATACAGCAACATGCCGACTTATTCTACCAGTTACTGGGTAGAAATGTGATAAAGAAAATACTGAAAGGTCACAGGAAAGAGGCAGCATATACATAATTAATTCATTTTTATAATGAAAAGACTACAATGAGTTTACTTTAAACTAGGATAAAAAATTGAAAATATAAAAGCTGCTGAGCTAGATTCAGCCTTGAGTTATAATGCTGATTACCCAGGGAGCAGAGCCCCAAGAAGCATAAAATCAGCCTGGATGTGGCTTGCACAAACCCATTGGCTATCTAACCTCGGCAAGGGACCACATAGGTGGCCAAATGTGTAGGTTACTGGCAGGTGAGAGCGCATCCAGGAGACCCAAGGGCTGTGCTAACTCAATTAGTTCCCAGGAGGGTTTTGCTGACAAACCTACGGAGCAGTGGCTCAATATTTAAAGTTGAGCTCCCCTGCCCGACTCCCTGAGGTACCGTGCTACCCAATTGCCTTCCTCACCCAAGCCGGGACTGCTATGTACAACGTGTATGAGGGAAGGACGGTGTAGGATAAAAGAAGAATCGCACTAACTGAAAGAAGGTTGATGGTTTCAGTGTTAGAGCAGAGCTGCAACTAAAGGAAGGGATAATGGGAAAACTGACTTAGGAAATAAATCTGTGCACAGCTACACTCAAACTCCATGTTTACTTCTCTGCACACAATGGAATCCTGTACCCCACCCCACAAGCCCAGAGATCATCCCTCTCCAGAATGATGGAAAGTGGAATTTTCTGCTCAGAAGTCAGGAATTTTGGATACAACTTCCCCATTGTTCTAACTCAAAACAAAGATGAAGTAGAGGGGTATCCTTCATTCTGCTGGATTTGGTGCAAAAATCAGAGCCCTGCAGCAGGACTGGGATCCACAGGTCCCACAGCACCCGCTGCCGTAATAGCAGGATTATGCCTAGGCTCATTATTAGTGTCACCTGTAAGAGAATCTTATTGCCAAGAGCTACCACCCTGTATTCAAACACACTCTACCCTCATACTGCAACTCCATCCTTGGAAACTATCCTTGGAAACCAGACATTTGGCACATTTATCAAGGGAGGCTATCACAAGAGGCATGATTTTAATAAGTTGAAATATAATTAAGAGCTAAGGCACACTAGCCTTAGATGGGAGATCAGTGCTTTCTAAAATGGCCAGGGAAAGGAACTACGTCTATCTCCATACACTTTATTGAAGTCAGATTCAAAGAGAAATGTTGGTGATTTAACATAAATGAAACACATTTTTATAATCCTTATCAAATGTTCAGTCACTAGATCAGCATAAAGCACAGCTTATTAAAATGGATAAGAAGAGGGATTATGTGATTCACATTGTCAAGAAAAGAAATGTATTTAAAATACAGAGATTCTTTAATCTGTCACTCAGAAAGTACTGCCAATGGAACAATGTATGTGCATCTAACTTTTAATCACACAGGATGAAACAAAGAGAACAGAGTAAGGATTCTTTCTAGCACATAAAATAAGCTTTTAACAACATAATCCTGATTGCATGTCAAACTTTGATGATTTTGGTTTGATGACAGTGACATAACTATTAAACTGCTCTTTGCAAGTTATAATGCTAAGATTTCAAAGAACCCAAGTTCTAAAATTTCCCCCACAATTTTGCATATTTGCACATATATAACTTTTATACCCAAAACTTGAATGTGCAGATTCAAGATTTGTGCATGCAAGTTGATTAGATGTCATGTTTGGGTGCACACAAGTAAAGATAATTTTTTAACATTTCAACTAATGCACAACCTGAATAAAACATTTCAAAGGCAAGAAAGAAAACTTCAATATCTAAATTAAGATCATGATGAAAGGACCTATATAGATTAGAGAGGTTTCCCATTAATAGTTTAATAATGCTCACCAAGTTTTATTAAAAACAAACATTGGATATACTATTAAAATAACACAATATTATAGTACAGTATTAAAAATCTTACTCAAGGATTTGATTTATTCACCTATGGAATCTGTAGGATTTGAAGCAAGCCAAGTTGCTTCTCTACAGAATATCCTCCTACTTAGCAGCATGAAAATTATAGTCCTGTGCCAGACACTCATGTGGCTTTAACATCTAACATCACTGCCATATGTTCAGTGTGGGCAGCAAACACACTGTGATTACCACACATGCACATTAGTGGAATTCAACACAGGACCTGCCTTTTCATTGGAAATATTTCAAAGCATTTAAAAAAAAATAATAGGGTTTGTTCCTGGAGCAAGATTATCACATACATCACCAGAGTTTTCATCTGGAGAGCTAGTGGTGAATTTTCATGACAGTTGCATGTAGATGCATGATTAAAACCTGTACATCAAAGAGGCTCAGATAAACAACATGGTCAAGCGTCTCACATTAGGCTTTCAAAGGCTTTGTTCAAAATAATAGTCTCTTTTTAACTTTGTCCCCGATCAACTTGTAAACTGTTACTTGCATGTCAGTCATGAAATGTCAAGAACAGTGTCCTTTAAAGAGTCCTTTAAAATTATTTCTTTTAAAGAACATAACTGTAAAGCATACATCACAGAGAACAGATTTAACCTTTTAAAACTCTTTACCATTTGTAACTTGTGTGACAGGCATGGGACCGATATGTAATAATGTTATGAATACAAATACATCACAATTTTATGTACATTCTGTGAGAGCCTGTCAATGAGGTTACTGGATGACCATGTTGATCTATTTATATTTGGGGTAATGGAATGTTTATTATACATCTATAATGCTTGAATTCAATGGGGACTGTATAGAAAGGCAACACAAAGCTCCCCACAAACATCCAGAAACCACTGCCGGGCAATTACTACACAGTGGTACACTAACACTTCCAGGCTGTGGGCCAGAGTGACATAGTTGTTTTGCCAGACTGGGAGACAGTAGACCAAAAGGGCACTGAGGAGTTAAAAGTTAACCTTATTTCAGTGGGAGTGGGGAGAGGCTTTATTGAAAAGGGGGAGGGAAAAAAACCGCTACCAAAAAACCAAAATCTCTGACCCTGCAAACATTTATGCATGTGAGTAGTGTTACCACTTGTGTTATTGATGTCTGTAAGTGTTTGCCAGCTGGGGCCTAAAATGAGATTGTATCTTCATAGGTTACTATTAAATATAAATATTCCTTAATCCCCTCAGGCTTGTGCATGTGAATTTTATTGTCAGTGGGGAACACATTTAAAAGACAATGTTTGTAATTTCCAGCATTTAGGCTGGAACTAGAAATTAAATAAAGTAACAATGAAGCCAAATAATATTACACCTATTCTAAAATTACATCACGGCAATGACATTATGTGGTTCTGACTTTTTATTAAATCCTGAAAAACTGTATAAATGATGAGCTTACCAACAAGAGATGATTAAGTCAGTAGAATTGCATGGGGGCATTAACTATGTGAATAGAATACCGGATTTTCATGAACGATCAAGGCAGAGTTTGGGGGAAACACGGTCTCTGTTCAGAGGTAGGTTATGGAACAACTATGCACCCAACATGCAGCTACTACTGCAGCCCCTTAGCTACAACTAGCTTACAATAAGGCTATATGTACATAAAGAGGCCTGTCCATGGAGTGGGCCACCACAGAATTTGGTTTATGGCATAGAAGGAGCTACAGATACTTAGAGGGTCTACACTATGGGGTTAAGTCGACCTAAGTTACGCAACTCCAACTACGTGAATAACTTAGCTGGAGTTGATGTACCTTAGGTCTACTTATTACGGTGTCTACACCGCATTAGGTTGATGGGAGAAAGTCTCCCGTCGATTTACCTTACGCTTCTCATTCCAGTGAAGTACCGGAGTCAATGGGAGAGCAATTGGCGGTTGATTTAGCAGGTCTTCACTAGACCCGCTAAATTGACTCCTGGTGAATCGATCGCCGTATGTCGATTCCTCAGTAAGTGGAGACAAGCCCTTAGTATGTGGTCTTTTGTTTCTTGAAGAAAGGAGCAGAACTACAATGGTTCTAATGTATTTTGGCCCTTTCACAACTAGAGGCCTGGGGGAAACAGATGGTCATTCTACAAGTTCAGTCCTAACTCTTTTCTATTTCTTACTTGGTACTCCCCCCCATATTGACATTAGTGGGAATTTTTTTCTTTGTTGGTAAATGCCAATTTTTGTTGTTGTTAAATGCATCCCTGTAAGAATAGGATTAGTTCTATGGCTCAGATCACTTTGTGGGTAGGAGAACCAAGTGAAACAATTAATGCCTATGCTACTTACTGTAACTCACCATACTATAAACTTTTTAGAAAGTATAGAAGACTATATAACTTGGGTACATTGGTCACCTGAAGTTAATTGCCTTGCCATCTTATTACTTCTTGGAGGAAGAAGTGTCTCCCAAATGTAAGGAATACTGAGCCAGCATAGCCCACTGTTATATAATTTTTAAAACCAACATAAGTTAACATGCTAATTCCCCAGCAGAATTTTTAGCCATCATTTTTACTAACATTGACAAAATTGCTCTAGTGTTACTTTATTCTTAAGTATTGATTTTAAAAATGGAATTTAAGTGTTCCTAGATAAACAGACTAGAGCAATCAATCATGTGTAAGGGGACTGTTGCCCCCTTACTAACATTCAGCGGGGGTGTTTTAGTTGCTAGCTCCCAGTACTAAAAAGGGGGAAGGGTCGATGGGGAATCAGGACCCTGAGACTGATAGTCCCCAGGAACAATGGGGAGAGGCCCATGCTCCAAGTCAGCCTGAATGACAGGGCGGGCAGGCTGATCAGGGAGGTCCCATCCTCCATGTGAGCTGGATTTGCCTGCGTCAGACAGAGTGGGGCCGAGCTAAGGAGAAAGCAGGGGCCCGAGCTAAGCTGGGGAGCAGAGCTGTGCCAGATCCAGAGGGACCAGAAAAGCAGCCCAGGAAGCAGGTCAGTGCTGGGAGCAGAGTCACAGAAGCAGCCTGCAGAGCAGACCTGTCCTGGGAGCAGAGCTGTAGCAACCAGAGGCAGAGGGGCCAAAGAAGCAGCCCAGGGAGCTGGAGGCAGAGCAGCAGTGCTGAGACCGAGTGGTGGAGCTGGGGCTGGAGCAGTCTGGAGCTGGGTGTGGTGAGCAGCTGGGGAGAGCGAGGGGGACCCTGGGCAGCAGGCCCAGCGCAGGGAGACGCCTCAGCCAAGAGGCTCTGCAGGCCAGGCTTGGATCGTAACCCCGACAGGGCGGGGGCGACACTGGGAAGAAGAGTCCTACCACTTAGAGCCTGAGAGCGTGTGGCCACCACCGGAGCAAGTGTCCAACCCACAGCATCCCTGCAGCAAAGCCAGGGCCTGAGAAGAAGGTCTGGGACTTACAAGGAGCAGACTGTGAACTGCCCTGACATTCCAGAGACACTGTTTGCGATGTTCCCTGCCACAGAGCAGGTTGATGTGTTTCTTTTAACCTTTCTCATTTTTCTTTATTCTTTTTAAAATTAATTGTTGATTAAATTACATAAAATTTAAAGCAAATGCAAGTTATGGTCAGTGGGTCAGAGAAGTGCCCAGTGCAGAGAGAGTACCCTGGAGTGGGGACACCCTAGCCCCTATCCTAGGTCGAGCCCCCCAGGAATCCTGGGCCCAGCCTTGTTGGGGTTATGAGGACTCTGCCAGACAGGAGAGTGGAAGGGGAGTCCTCAAGGGCAGGGAGGCCACTGGGTAAAGGAAGTGGGAGTGAGGACTCAGATCCTTTCGCTAGTCCACTTCACCGGGGTAGTACAGAAGCCAGGAAAGTTCCCCACAATAGCGGGACTATTCCCCCGCTTACACATGCAATTTATTCTGACATTGAGTGGAATAAGAATTCTGGTATGATGAAAGAAGTGTGGATATTTTTGAAGGTGGTGACATTTTTTAAAGCTCCATCATGAAATATCACAGTGCAAGTACAGTAAACTGTGCAACACTCAAAATCACTATTGTTTCCCATATCAGCCATAAATTATGCTCAACAGTGATCAACAAAATATGCTATACAAGATCTTGAACTCAGTTCTGTTACTGAATCACAGTTGGAGTATTGTCAAGGAAACAAAGGTTGATTTTTAAAACCAGTGCTTCTTTGGGGGGAAATCTAAAGAAATGACAAAAGCTGAAAAACGTAGTGCCAGATTCTGCTGTGACTTATCTTCTACCGTTCATACATATGTAGTAAATATTTGTGTTTAGGCCACAGTGTAGCCTTGCCATAATTGGAACAAAAATATCATCTAGCCATCTGATCAGTTTTGCACATTTCTGGTTTCACCCAAGTTTTACCATAGCTCAGATCCTGGTAATAATTTAATCTCCAGTGAAAAAATGGGAGTTATAAAAGACATTCTATTCACCATAGAAACATGCTGGTTCCTTCAGAGGCATTCCACAATCAAAGATAAATAAATGTACACTCAGTTCTTCAGGCAGTGTAAAGCAACACAATTCCACTGTTAGAAATGGAGTTATGCTAATTTACACCTTCTGAGGATCTGTCCTACAGTAATTAAAGGGGAAAATGAAAAAAGGGTTAATATTTAGTTCGGAGACCATAATGATTCTATTCAAGCTGTTTTAGTATCTTTCTCCAATAAATATGTATTTAGGTTAAAAAGAAGATATGCATCATTTGAGAGATCAGAAAGTCTCCTGGGTAAATACAACATTTAATTAGATAGCAATATTTCCATATAACAAAAGTTTAACAACAAACTCCAACATGTGGGCATTTTGTGGTCTGTTACATATCATTATAGCAGATTCAAAGCTGATTTAAATTCTAAAAATTCAAACATGTATCCCAGATCAGGAAGTATCTCGTTTAATTTTTTTTAAATGACCACTGTGACATTGCACTCTATATGCTTATAAGTGTAAACATAACATAACTGGAATATGCTTTGTGCTAGATAGGATGAATATATTCAGGAGATCATAACCTTTGCAAATATATGTTACATGGGCTATCTGTATGCATGTATAATTTTTATATCTGAAGTTATGAGCATTGTCTCTATGCTTGTATTTGAAGTGTTTGATGTAGGAAACACATAAAGGAGGTTTGGCCAATATGTTGCGAAGGGGCTATTCAAGTAATTGGGAGTACTTAACTAACAATGGACTTTGGGAGACGCCAATCCACATCTGAGCTTTCCTGGGAATGTTCAAACTACATGTAAACAATGGCATCAGCCTGCAAAAAGCTGAATCATTCATGGACATGTGACTTGCCCAGGTGGCTATAAACTCCATCTTGTTGCTGTGATTTTGCACAGAAGAACAAAGGGGTTTCTGCCCACAAGAGAGAGAATATAAAAGACCCTGGAAGCCTTTCCATTTTGTCTTCAGCTGGCTCAAGAGATGGTCTCTCCACCCCAAAGAGATGCCTGAAAGAAATTGGAACAAAGGACTGTAACTAAGGGGGTGTGAATGATTGCTGGACCCAGGCCATAAACCACAACGTTGGTCTGAAAAGGATTGGGCCCAGACTAGGAAGGAGTCTAGTCTGTGAAAGAAGCTTATTGGAACATCTCTGATGGTGAGATTTACCTATATTCAGTTTCTTACTGTATTAGGCTTAGACTTGCGTGTTTTGTTTTATTTTGTTTGGTAACTTACTTTGTTCTGTCTGTTATTACTCTTTTGGGCGAAAACCCCTTTGTTCTTCTGTGCAAAATCACAGAAAGTCACATGTCCATGAATGATTCAGCTTTTTGCAGGCAGACGTCAATGTTTACATGTTAGTTTGAACATTCCCAGGAATGTTCAGATATGGATTGGTGCCTCCCAAAGTCCATTGTTAGTTAAGTACTCCCAATTACTTGAATAGCCCCTTCACAATATATTGGCCAAACCTCCCTTATGCGTTTCCTACAACACACACTTCAAATACAAGCATAGAGACAATGCTCATAACTTCAGATATAAAAATGATACATGCATACAAATAGGATGAATATATTCAGTAGATCATAAATCTTTGCAAAGATATGTTACATGGCCTATCTAGCACAAAGCATATTCCAGTTACGTTATATTTACACTTACAAGCATATAGAGTGTAACGTCACAACCACTTCTTGTAAAATTTATTGAGAAAACATTTTAATTCGTGATCTTTATTGATAAATTCAAGGTTCTGAAAACAATTGATTTTTTGAGTAAACATACTTGTCGCTAGGAGGAGTAAATAAGCTCTATCCATGCTATAATTTTGATTTTGCCTCCTTTTTTTCATTTCAAGAGACTGTATTAGCCATATAATTATTGTTGTAATTCATTCCTTACACTGCTACAATTTAAATGGTAACTTGCCTGTAGTAATTACGCAATAGGCTGTAACTAACTGAAATATGAATATTCTCCCACTGTATCTCAGATCTGCTACAATTGTTAATGTTCACAACAGTGCAGTAATTAAATTACAGAACATTAGCCACATTATTATGATAACCATAAACTGCTATCAAATAAGAGTCTGTGAAAGAAAACCCCAAACTCCAAGGTGATTTAAAAAAACCATCTTTGCAGTCACTTGTTTATCGCATCTTCTGTCACCGAAATTCTCATTTGTCTGCAAAATGTCATCACCAGGAAGTAGTAACCTCCTGGAAATACACATGTAATAATATGTTATTTATTTACATTACCATAGCGCCGAGAAGCCCTCACCGTGTACCAGGACCCCATTGTGGTAGATGCTGTACATACATCCGAACAAAGAGATAGCCCTGCCCCGAAGAGATTACAATCCACGTATAAGACAAGAGACAACAGATGGTACAGACAGATGAGGGAGTACAAGGCAACAATGAGGTGATATTGGTGACAGATAGCGGTGACAACACAACAGCAACATAACTGTTGTCAAGCTGTTTGCAGGCATCACAGCAAAGGAGAATTTTAAGAAGGGATTTGAAGATGGATGCTGTGAGCTTTCAAAATGTTTTTATGAAGAATAATTTGTATAAAATAAACATGGACCCAGTCCCTGCAGAAACAGAGCGTTGACTTCAGTGGAGCTACCCGCATGTATAAAGTTGAGCATGTGCCTAACTGATCTTAGGAGTGGGGCACTCATGAATGTCACAAAATAAATTAGTTCTGACAGCAAGTCTGGCAGCAACAACACTAAGTGCATAATTCTCCTTTCAGATCTGCCTGGTAGACTTGGTGTGAAATCCCGATACCACTGAAGTCAATGGCAAAACTCCCATTGCCTTCCATGAAGCCAGGATTTCATCCTTGGGGTCTGATATTTGGATCTCCCTACACAGAGTATACAGAAATCCAAAACAAACATTATCATTCACCATTAATTTTGCAGTATCAGTATGCTCTGCCGTGAACAAGAAAAACAATAAATCAGTGAAAGCTATTGCATCTGCACATATTCACTGTAATTCAGAGGTGAAATCCTAGCCCCTCTGAAGTCAACAGGAGTTTTTCCTTTGACTTCAAAGGTGCCAAGATTCCATCATAGATACTTATTTTTTTAAGATCACTGCTTCTAGTTAGGGAAAACCCATCACACTGGTAAATGTTCAAACTATTAAATGTCTGGATAACTCACTGGTTGGTCATTCTTCTGTATGATATTTGTTGTCTGTAGCATTATGGCCTCGGCACCTCATACAATTGTGAGGTCAAAGCCGGAGAACATAGCTGGACCTGAAATAATCTGTTTCTGAAATATTATCACAATGGTTTACCCAGAATCCTCACACTAGTTATTCCAGATCATTAAACAGATTAACTTTAAAAACATCAACAACAGAAAATCTAACCCTGTACATGCAAAGGCCATATGGGAGTATGTTGAATCAGGACAGAAATGATCATTAAAATGAACTCTTCACCTATTGTGTCTTTGTAGCAGGCACCCACTGAATATAAGCTGCTCCTCCACTACTTTTCAGCTCTTTTAATATGAAAGGCTACAGATCATTTGTGGTGAATAAAGCCTTAACAGATTACTCATTGTTAATTAAATAACCCAATTCTGTCCACTAAAGCTAATGCATTACAGTATTTAATGTTTGTTTGGTAAACTGCTTTACTAAATGCTCCTTTGACTTTTATTGGTAATAAACATTAAGCATTTATGGCCTGTGAAAGCAGATTCACATCTAGCTTATGCTGTTACTATTTACAGTTTGTTAATGAAATACCATTAACTTGCTCCAAACTGCACGTTGTTTTTGTTCTACTCTAACTTTTAGTATATAGAATTAAAAGTTACATGATATACATGCACAATGATCCTTGTTATAAAGCTAATAATATTGTAAACCAGAAGAAAAACTTTTCAAAAAGGCTCTGAATTAAACTGGTTCTCCCACCTCACACCCATTTCTTTTTTTTGTCACCACGTACATCATGTGTACTGCCCAGTTCAGCTTCCCTCTGGCTCTATGCCCTTGTACGCAAACTAAAGCCACCAGCCATTTCTCCTTTCCCCTCCACTCTTAGGGAAAATTAAATGTGAGGTCTAGGAAAGTGGACAGTCTGGCTCAATCTCCTCACTCCTTTTGCAGAGGTTTCATATAACCCCAGCTCTCCATCATTTGTAACTGAATTGTACTTATTTAAAACTAAACAATGGATTTTCTCATGACACATGTACACCTCTTTATATACAGTAAAACCGTAACACAATGAAATTATCTTATTTTGCTTGCATTTGTCCTTCTAGTCTTGTACTTGATAATTTAACAGAGGTATTTTAGCCAAACTTTCTCAGTGACTGTTAGAGACACCTACAGTCATTGCAAAAAAATTGATAAGAGTATGAGTGATCTGGATTGATACAGAGAATGAGAGATTTGCTTTATTTTTCGAAGGAATAAGATTTAGGTGTCTGGGAATTTTGTAAAGTTTCCTGTCCGCCATGTGCAGTATCAGGTAGTTAAAGTGAGTTAAAACACTCAGATGTTGAAAGAGGAAGCCATACATTTTCATTTTGAAAAACAAAAATCTGCTTTGTCAGAAATTTGCTCAGGTTTTGTGTTTCGAGTTTGAGAATAACTTCCTCTGAATGCTGCACATCAGTAACAAGGGCAGGTCTACCAGTTAAGTCAATCTAACTTAAGTCACTCAGGGAGTGTGAAAAATCCCCCACCCCAGCAACAAAGTTCTGTGCTGTCCACACCAGCACTATGTCAGCGGGAGATGCTCTCCTGCCGACATAGCTTGTGATTCTCGCCGATGTGGAGTAATGAAATACCATTAACTTACTCCTTGGGAGCATGGGGATTCTCGCCATGGGAGAGCGCTCTCCCATTGTCATAGTGCTTCTTCACCAGATGCGCTATAGCAGCGCCAATGTGGCGCTGTAATGTAGACTTGTCCCAAGTGTAGTTTTGTTTTTTTTTTAAGCATAGGAGAAGAGTAATGCATTTTGTCCCACTACTCACATTGTCAGTGTTCATGATGATGAATATATTGGCTGGAAATTTGTTTTACAGGAATTTTACAAGTATAGTTTAAGAATTAAAAAGAGAGGTGGAGGGGTACACTAAGATACAGTTCTGATAGATTGCATTAATGGAAGAAAAACATTCTCTTCACCATTCAGCTTCAATTTGACAAGAATCACAACATATTTTTGAGAGATTCCTAATCTGTGATAAGGAACTGGCAAACATATGATTATTCAACCTTTTTTTGAGAAGAGGCTGAGCTTTCTGTAATAAATAGGGCTAACAAGAATACTGCCTCCTTTGTGCCTAAGTATGACAACATGTTCAAATTCCACTGACAAGTATCAGAAGGAGAATCTGTAAAACATCTTGGTGAACATTATCCTGAATAAGCAGTTCTCTCAAGAGGGTGTAAAAGTTTCCCATCAAGAAGTTACAGGTGTGAATTTTTTTTAATAGCTGTTCCTATCTAGTTTCCCTACAGGCTAATTATGCAGATAATCCTGAATCCCTTAAGCATCCAAAGGCACACACCCTTTTGGAGAAAGCCAAACTTAGACATTTTAATGCTCTTTTTAAAAGTTCTGTCTCCAAGTGGTGGTACATATGTTACAATGTCAGCTAATAACATATATGGTAATGGTTATATGGAGTTGTATCAGTTTTGTGGGATACTGATGGGAAAGATGACAATCAAAGGCATTTCCCACCACTTCTAGCGTGTACAGGCAGAGTAGCTGGCTACCTCAAAAACATTTCGAGCATAGGTAATGGCTCTGATTGGAAAATGTTTAACTCATCTCCAGCTGATCCCATCTATTCAGAAAGAGTGAAATAAACCCATGATGTGGGGAGACAGGACAAGACATGCTCACCACTTAAGCCCTTCACTAGGGTAACAAGAGATTGGGGTGTCAAGCAGCCCCAGAATACCTCTGTATCCCATATGTGCTGCAAAAGAGAGGTCCACACTAGCACCCCATGGACCTGCTCTCAGGATCATGTGCAGGAAGGAGCTATGGCCTCCATGGTTATATGGATTCAGTGGCCCAAATACACTGCACAAATATCACAACAGATGCATGCCTAAGTAGTGGCAACCAAGCAGGGGCTGAGCTACAAGCCCTGGCTCAGAGGTCAGGTGGGTTTCACATCTTCTGTGGAGTTCTCTTCCTGCTCATCTTTATTGTCTAGGTATTTTACCTGGTGTAATCTTAGTGATAGCGGTCAATCATCATTCTCATAGCAAAGCTCAAGGAAAAAGCAGTGTGGGGAAGACATGGGATTCTCCCACCAGCCGTACACAGTGGGCCTATACACCACAGAAGCCAGGTCTTAGATGCTACTACCGGCCACGTGGAAGCACATCATGCTGCTCCTTCCTATGAGTGCTTTAAAACTAGTGGCATTATGCTGTACATAGATTCATTGGTCATTATCCTTCTGTACCTCTGGTCTGCTCAAACCTCTCCTCTCCACAGGGAGTGGTGCAGAACCACCATGGACTGTAGCCCATAAAGGAGGTGCAGTCCCTTAGGTGGGATGTCTACTGGGAGCCCTACCTTACATATTAAAATACAGAATTTCCATTGCATTATTGGCTTTGAACCCCAAGAGGGGTGGGGTCTAGCAGTTACCCCAAGGCAGATTTACAGGGCTGTGACTTTTCACTGTATGTCTATAAAGATTCAGACGCACCCCTGCGGCACCTCCTTCTGGTAGTCATTGGGAATTAGCTCATCCAGCCCCAAAGCACCCTCTGCAGGCCAGTGATCCACCTTACCGCTGGCCCCCATGTCCCTCCCAGGACCCGGTGACCCTTTCCCTGGGGTGCTGCCCCCCTGGGAGTACCCCCACACTCCCAGGTTCTGGGTCTCCCCACCCTCCCTCAATCTGGACTACTGCCAGTCCCCACTTAGCCCCTTATATCAGGGGCAGACTGCAATGTATATGCCCCTCATCACAGGCAAGGGGGTTTTGGACCTGCTACCTCTGCCTACCTGTGGGCTGCCCCTCTGCACCTATTCAGCCTGAGGCTTTCCAGGCCAGAACTCCCAGCTCTAATCTAGGTGTCCTACTCAGTACCTTGCAGGCAGAAGGAGACTGACTGGGCTTCTGGCTCACAGCCTCTTATAGGGGCCAGCTGGGCCTGATTGATCTGGCCACAGCTGTAGCTGCTCCCTTAATCCGGCTGGGCTTTTCCCGCAGCCCCAGCCCTCTCCCCGGGCTGGCCTCAGCCCTGTCAGGGCCGGAGCGGGTAACCACCCCGCTACAATGTCCTTTGATTTTATGTCAATTACTGTAAAGCTCTCCAAGCTTATGTCATAAAAGTGTGATTGGCTGTCTGGCAAGATTTTTTTTTTAATCTTTCTATTAGAAGGTTTTCATCATTAGCTATTGCTTTATGATGAATAAGTGTTAAATATAGTGTTGAGGACCTTTGATTTTAAAACCAAATCATACTGTTTAAAAAGCAAAAAACTAGGAAGCAGTAAGCTTAGAGGTGGCTAAAAGAAGCTAATCTATTCTTAACCTTGCTTCATAAGTGACAGCAAAATTAAATGGAGGCAATCATGAATCACAGGAGGATCGGAGCTGGGTAACTAATTGGCCTATTTTCTGTACTGTCAGAATCCTCTCAAGCAATTTTCCTCAATTATAACTGCAAATCAGAATGTTATTTCCTCCTCACAAACTATCCATAGCCTGAGGACTAAGTAGATATCCCCAGATATTTCCTGATGAATTGCTTGAGATCAATTCCTACTGTTAAATAATTACAGGAAGTTCACAGTGAGGTGTAAGAGCAAAAATCTATTTCACCTATTAACACAAGGAAAATGAAAACCTTAATTAAAAAGAATACTCTTTTTTAAAATGATAGGTTTCTCTAGCTATCAGGGGTCTTGTTTGATCAAAGCTACCAGCCAACCTTAACAAAAATATACCCATCATTTTCTGTTAGTCCTCCCTTACCCGTCAACGTGAATGATGGGATAATATAACTTAGCAAATAGTGTTGCATTAAAAAGTCAACAATTACCACTCAACGGTATCCAGGATACCACAATATTTCCTTATTAGAGTAGTAATATACTGTTGCATTGCAGACACGACTGTCTAGTAACAGTGCATAAATGCTAATTTTTTCATGGTAGCCAGGACAGTAGGTTTAGGGTTAACTATTTTCTACAGTTTATGTTTTGTCTGTTCCTGGCATTCTCCAAGATGTATTACTGTGACTATTTATTATTTTTAGCACCAAAAATGTGTCCCATAATGTACAATTCACAATATAAATACAGACAGTCCCTGCTCCTGTCTAAAAGACAAATACATATAAGACAAAACACTATAAATTTGTGCTTTAAAGTCCCCTCATTACATGCAGACCACAGAAACAGCTAAATAAATACAACTGATACATAATAAAGGAGAGGAAAGCTGAGAAAGTCATGCGTAAACCTTCCTTCCCATTATGCACATTTATTTTAGGGTAACAATAACTTGTGGCTTGACAAACTGCTATAGGTTTTTTGGGTGAGAGGCAGAGGAGATTCTCCATAACGCTGTTGGATATCTGAAGGAGCAAACACAGGAACATGTGCAGATGCCTTTGTCACTGCATGTGTTCTTTCTGCCAAGGGGAGCTGCACAGAACTGCCTTCAAAACCAGTGAGCTCCCAGCACAGACAGACCAAGGTGTTCCTCCTATCTACTCTGAAAGAGCAGATTCGTTTTCACCAAACTAGTTTCAACCTGCGACGTAACAGGTTCAAGCACAATATGGATCTTTGTCCCCCTCCACTGACTGGTCCACATAATGACTCTGCCACAGCTGGTAGCTAGACAGGTTTGTTCTGCAGCTCAAGCAATAGACTCTGTGTTTTTGGCACTGAAGGTATCAGACCCCACTGTAGTCCAAGTAGGATGGATCAGTTATATATCAGATATAGGGAATATCTAGAGCTGGTCAAAAAGCAGAGAAAATTGTATGTGAAAAAACTAACAAAACAGTTTTTCTTTTTCATCAGCTTTAAACTTTTCAAAACATTGTGAGCCGTTTGGAGAAAATTTAGATGGGCTATTATGATGAGAAATACATATTTCAGAGAAAAGCACAAAGCAATTCCTAGTGATGATTTTCAGTCTGGGGTCAAATTCACCACTGATTTAAATGGAAACACGTAGGTTTATGCCATCAGTCAATTGTGCCCCTTGTCCTTAAAATAGTTAAGGAGATTCACCCAATAAGCTGTAGGCACGTTGCTTATATATTGTCTTGCAGGATTTGAGGTATCTTCAGTTTTTTTAAACAGGGCAGATGGTCTATTGACTTTTCTGAAGAAATAAACCAATGCAGCTCCTCTTAAAGACTGGTTGAGAACTTGATAAATAGTTCTTTAGAAATAATCTTCCTGCCCAATGACCTACTAATGTTCTCATTTACAGCGCTTTTATTTTTTATGTAAAGAGGAGGAAGAGAAGCATAAGGCTATGGCTTTAGTGAGGTTGCCTGGGGTACAATGGAACAGAATTTAGCTTAAATCATCCAACACAGTGAGAAATACATCAGACTTTCAGGGAGAGCAGATGAGGATTTACACATGCTCAAACAAAAAATTGACATAAGATTAAATTATGTCATTTCTTCCTAAGCATTATCTAGAGAGGGAGCAGAGCTGCGGCAGCCCTGAGTGAGTGCACAATAGTCCCAGTCAGAATGGTTCAAAGGACCTTGGGGATTTCAAACTCAGAATTCTTTAGAGTTGCTTCTCAAATTCCAGAACTTTCTCAGTACAGCTTCTCACCAGAATACACTCGTGTTGATACGCTCTGCCTCAGGAATTCCACCTGACAAACAGGGCTGTCCTTAGGATTGAAGGGCCCTACGCAGTATGATTAAACTGGTGTCCCTATACTGGTGCCCCTATACTGCCCCTAAACTGGTGCCCCTATGCCAGTGCATTCGGCTCTGTGAACATGGCCCCTGCCTTCTGCCTAGTAAGGAGACTGCAGTGAGCACTGGGTGCGCAGGAGTTATAGGCACAGATTCTGTGGGTGGGTGCTCCGGGGCTGGAGCACCCACAGGGAAAATTTAGTGGGTGCAGAGCACCCACTGACACCAAGCCCCGCCCCATCTGCCCCCCCACCCGTGCCTCTCGCATGCTGGCAGCCCCGTGCTTACCAACTCCTCCCTCTCCCTCCTAGTGCTTCCGGAACACCATGAACAGCTGATTCGCGGCATTCAAGCTCCGGGACAGAGGGGGAGGAGATGGGGAAGAGAAAGGGGTGGAGCAGGGGCGGGGCCAGGTGCTTGGGGGAAGGGGTGGAGTGAGGGCAGGGCCTGGAATGGAGCAGGGGGGGTCAAGCACCCCTTGGCAAGTTGAGAAGTCAGCGCCTATGATCCCAGTGATGCCGCAAATTTTCAGGTGCCCTACACAGCCGCGTATGCTTAAGGACGGCCTTGCTGACAGCCATTATCAACAAGCAACTGTGAGACTCCCAGGAAGGGATCACATACATAAGAGACAGCATCTACATTCCCTAAGGAACCTCAAGAGTCATGGTCCTGCAGTTATGCCATGACTGTCCCCCCTCAGGACATTTCGGATGCTTTAAGACCATGTGATTAATATCCCGCTCTTTTTGGTGACCCCTCCACATGCCTTGCAATACAGTCATTCATAACCTCCTGTGATGTTCATGCCTATGCCAAGTCTCCCCACCACAAGCCCGACCGCCTCTTCCAGCCCTTGTACACCCCATCTCCATCTTGGGCAGCTACTGACTTAGATTTTATTGTAGAATTACTGAAATCCAACAAATTTACAACAATTTTGATGAGAAGGGATCACTTTACCAAACTGAAAAGGAGTACTTGTGGCACCTTAGAGACTAACCAATTTATTTGAGCATAAGCTTTCGTGCTTATGCTCAAATAAATTGGTTAGTCTCTAAGGTGCCACAAGTACTCCTTTTCTTTTTGCGAATACAGACTAACACGGCTGTTACTCTGAAATTTACCAAACTGGCCCACCTCATCCCCTGTTGAAGCCTCCCTTCTACTGAAGAGAAAATCCAGCTAAGGATTAGCCATGTAGTCTGCCTCCACAGCGTTCCAGAGTGCATGACCTCCATTCGTGGGGTCTTGGCCGGTACTGGTGTGAGGCCCTGTGCCTGCTGGGGGTCTGCACACTTCTTTCGTCCTCTTATCATCCACAATCCAATGGACAAAACCCTTGAGCAGTATCTGTGATGTTACATCAACATCACCAGGATGATTGGTCTTCACTTCTCCCTTACGTAGAGTTTGTATACAATGATGCATACCATGCATCTATGGGTCAAAGCCCTCCCCCCCTTTAAAAACAAACCAAATCCTGATTCCATCCATAATTATCCACATCGTCTCCCAACCCAGCTGCCTCTGACCTAGTGCAGTGGATTCATAGGGCCCAAGAAGAAGTGAAGGAACACCTGGAAAAGGCAAGGGAGGACTGGAAAAGGTCAGAGGACCAGCATCTACAGCAAGGCCCCATCTACTCAGTGGGACAAAAGGTAGGCTCTCCACTGAGCATCTCTGCACAGACAGACCTGGTTGCAAGCTGGACTTTCAGTTCCTTGGACCTTTTAGAACCCTGCAGCAGGTTAACCCAGTTGCTTTTGAACTTCAACTATCCCACTCTCTGAAGATTCACCCAGTGTTTCATGTATCGCTTTTGAAACCATACAATAAAACCATCCCTCTCACAGGACCCAGCTACTTTCTCCACAGTACATGTACAGTGTCATGAGGAGTACGTAGTTCTTGAGATCCTGGACTCTGAACATAAATGTGTCAGGCTTTTGATACTTTATTGACTGAGAGGGGTATGGTTCAGAGGATCGCACCTGGCAGAAATGTACCCGCCCTGACACAATCATTCTATAGGAATCGACCTAAGAAGCCCAGTCCAACTTCGGGTGCCTCTGGGGAAGCAGGTGTTATCAAGGAGACAGTATGTTCAAATCTGCCACCCAGGGACCTGCTCATAATCGCCAGAACTAAAAATTCACCTCTGATAGAGAACTCCAGTTCTGGGATCGGATTGGTGGAACTCTGGGCATCCTGCTTCTATTTAAACCAAGCACCAGAACAGGAAGCTGTCTATGCAACTGGGTTTCCCCTGCGTAGGACTGCTTCCCTTCCACTACCTGCTCCTACTTCCTGACTCTGCTCTCCTGGCAACCTGACCCTGCCTGCCTGCTCACCCTTGGTCTACCCTCTGGCATATCTCAGACTCTGACCTCCTGGTATCTAATCCACTCTGGCTCCTGACTCTGACCATTAGGTCAGATGGCTCACATCTCAGGCATGATAGAGACCTACCACTGGATTACGTTTCATGCTCCCCAAAGAGCACATATTGGTGTGCCATGTCACCATTCTGCCTGGCTCATCACAGGTTCATGGAGAACAGATGGAAAGCACCCCCAACCCCCCATAAAACGAACAGCCATGCAAGCTGAGGCAGATTGTAGCTCCTATTTGGGGTAGAAGCAAGTGCACACTGCATTGATATTGCACACCTTGACTAAATGCAATTCTGGACTCTCTCCACTGGGATGTTCATCTGTATTGTACAAGTCAGAAATCAGAGATAAGGTGAGCCCAAGTCACCTCCAGTTTCTCAGGAACAGCAAAAGAGTATTTACTTGTAGTGCGTAATTCTACCCTTTTGCTACCTGTCTTTATTTAGGTGCTTAGCAGCCAGACTTAAACATTTTTACAATTACTAAAAGGTTTTTTTTTTTAAATAAAGTAGAAAGCAGATTGGCATCTGAAAATCCTCCTACTGTGTTTGAAGTTTCTCAGGCCACTGCATTATATTTATTCATTTAATTATTTTTCTTCCATTTATAAAATGTATCAATCAATCAACAGCTAAGATTACTTATTATAAACAAATATCAACACATCAGCTAAATTAACTGCTTCACCACACAATCCCACAACCAACATCCTCAGAAAAACCTGGATATAAAGATAGTCCTTATAGCAACACAGTGCTGATTTATGATCATGTGTATGTGATATGAGGTTGGTGATTAACAGAAGTATGAAAATATGCTCATTGAACTCACTGTTTAAAATATGTTACATGTCCTCCTTTTTTTCTACAGAGAAAATTATTCTACTGTAGATAAGGAGTAAGGGACTTAATTCCTCATCTCAAGTGGTAAAGGGTCAGGCTTTTAATGTTGGAGGTATTGGGCTCAATTCCCAGTGACAACCCACAAAGGTGGTAGTTACACTTGCATTGTTTTTTTCTTTGAAAAGCATGATTAGAGAAGCTATTTTACAGAGCAGAACCCATGGCACTGAGAAACCCCCGGCTTTAACCCTACCTACCCTACCTCTCAGCAAAACGTAATAGCAGAGGTGTAGGGAGTTACCCTATTAATATCAATGATCTTTTACTATACCCATCACTACTGTATCTACATTGAATGGTATTACTAAGACTTCCATTACTTTTACAAAATACTCTTGAGTATTTGAAAGCACATTCTGATGTACTGTCCTAAATAATTCAAACATCACTAAATGAAAATAAATAACTTAAAAGACAAAAATATATTTGGTGTTGAATTATCCTGGCTTTCTTATTATTTATCCATATATGACAGATTTCACCTCTCTGTGGAAGGCAGATTAAGGTCTGTGCATCACCTAGGTCCCACTTCAGCATTCAAAATAGAGTTTGAATGGGACTTAAGTGATGCCTAGGCCCTTTGTACAGGGGAGAATTTCATTCCAATGTGCATGGGGCCTGTAGGGAGCCAGGGTGGTTTCCCTCCGAACCAGAGGGTAAAGAGCCACCCTCTCAGCTTGAGTGGGCGGGGCCAGACCAAGCTTACTCCACCCCCCGGAAGGGTAGGGGTAGAACAGGAAGTACAAAGGGCAGGGCCCTTTGCCCAGTCAGGGCAGTACCAGGGAGGGAGACAGACACAGGCTGTTCCCTCCAGATCCTGGTGCCGAGCCAGGGGAGGCCCTGGGCCAGGAGAAACCTGGCCTGGAGGAAGGATTGGGGCTACCAGGACTGCCAGCCACCGAGTACCCAGAGGAACTGGAGGAGCCGGCAGTAACCCGGGCCAGCGTGAGCCTGACGAGGAGGGGGAGCTGGAGCTGCCAGCAGCGGAATACCCTGATGAGCTGGAGGGACCAGAGGGACAGTAGCCCAGGGGCAGAACTGCATAGTGTGGTGGGTCCATTTGATCAGCGTGTTGCGGATGGCTCCCCGCTGACCCAGTGGCGGCACCCTCTCCTTCTGCCACTGTCAGGGCCCTGGGCTGGAACGCAGTGGAGTTGTGTGGGCCTGCGTTCCCCTACCCCGGCCAACCAGCCTTGGGTAGCAGAATCCCAACAATGCCACAGACTCTGGCCGGTGCTCCCCCTGCCTGAGGGGTGCGCCACAGTCTCTGGCCGACACATCTCCTGCCACTAATTCCCTAGTGACAGAAAGGTGTGACCAAGGCCTGCTGGTGAGGCAGTAGTCCCCCGGTGGCTCGGTGCACCAACTGAAACCTGTCACAGGGCCCATGTAATTCCTTTGCTCCTCTTAATTCCCACTAAAAACCAGCAGCATGGCCCAATCCTGGGAGATATGAAGCACCTCCTGAGAGATGCTGAGTGTCCTCAAATGTATTGACCTCAACTGATTAAATGAGAGTCCATTGACTTAAATGGAAGTTTAGGGCACTGGGCACTTCTCAGGAAGCACTCGGTGTCTAGCAAGATCTAGCCCTATAAAACAGGTCTTTAAATGGAGGGCTTTTCCACCCTTTCTCACTAATAACCCCATTTCAGCAAAGCATTTAAGCTTAATTCCATCCCTCTACAGCAAAGCACTTAAGTATATGCTTAATGTTAATGTCTTATTGAAGTTGAATCTGAAATGCTTTGCACTAATGATGAATGGCTGAATCAGGACTTAAGGACCTGATGTTGCAATCTATCATGCTTAACTTTAAACACAGGTACTCCCAATGAATTCAATGGGACTATTCCTGTGCCTAACATTAAGCCTGTGTGTGTCTGACGAACAGAGACCTGGTGGGCTAGGTAATATCTTTTATTGGACCAACTTCTGCTGGTGAGAGAGCCCTAAAATTCAGTCACTGACAATGGCTTTCCTGTCAGTATGAATTAGTGGAGTTCTGCTCCGAATAGATTGTTATTTTTAAAGAAACATTGATTTTACCTTCATTAAAAGAAAATGTGATTGCACAGGTGCTTGATGTCTAAAGGGTCCCCTTCCCCCTAGTGCCATTGATTAGATTTACAGAAAGTTCGACAATTTGTTTCAGAGTAGCAGCCGTGTTAGTCTGGATTTGCAAAAAGAAAAGGAGTACTTGTGGCACCTCAGAGACTAACAAATTTATTTGAGCATAAGCTTTCGTGAGCTACAGCTCACTTCATTAGATGCATTCAGTGGAAAATACAGTGGGGAGATTTATATACACAGAGAACATGAAACAATGGGTGCTACCGTACACACTGTAACGAGAGTGATTAGGTAAGGTGATCTATTATCAGCAGGAGAGCAGAGTGGAAAAAACCTTTTGTAGTGATAATCAAGGTGGGCCATTTCCAGCAGTTGACAAGAACGTCTGAGGAACAGCAGCGGGGGAGGGGAATAAACATGGGGAAATAGTTTTACTTTATGTAATGGCCCATCCACTCCCAGTCTCTATTCAAGCCTAAGTTAATTGTATCTAGTGTGCAAATTAATTCCAATTCAGCAGTCTCTCGTTGGAGTCTGTTTTTGAAGTTTTTTTTGTTGAAGAATTGCCACTTTTAGGTCTGTAATCGAGTGACCAAAGAGATTGAAATGTTCTCTGACTGGTTTTTGAACGTTATAATTCTTGACATCTGATTTGTGTCCATTTAGTCTTTTACGTAGACACTGTCCAGTTTGGCCAATGTACATGGCAGAGGGGCATTGCTGGCACATGATGGCATATATCACATTGGTAGATGTGCAGGTGAACGAGCCTCTGATAGTGTGGCTGATGTGATTAGGCCCTATGATGGTGTCCTCAAATAAATTTGTTAGTCTCTAAGGTGCCACAAGTCCTCCTTTTCTTTTTACAAAATTTGTGTAAGAGAAACAAGAATTTCTGCCAATGCATTTGGCAAATCTCACTTGTTAATTTTCCCCCTCAGACTTTTCTTAAAAGTATAAAATATTCCTCTCAAACAATGAAATGGATATTGTATACCTGGTGTCAAGTCAAGGATACACTATCCATGTGCATAATGATAGCTATATACAGTAGTGATTCAATTAAAAAAAAATCTATAAATGGCATCACCTTGCATTACACTTTTGACTTGAGGTGAACATGAAGTAGAATTGACATTCACATCTATTCAGGTCAGACAGTTTTAACTCTACGTGGTCCAATCCCATCTCTCCCTCAGGAAAGGCTGTTCAGTCTTAATGAATGCATAAGCTTGCTTTATGTTTTCCCAAAGCCTAGAGAGGTTCATGATATGAGCTTGGCTAATATCCAGGTTCAGGCTGTACAGAAACACAAGATGACTGTGAATACATTAATAAAAATGTAGAGCATTCCAGTTTAAGAAAAGGGACAGGGGATCATCACTTAAAGGGGAAGAGTTTGATTCTCCTCTTATTTACACCAGCATTCAGTGGCTTTACTCCTAATTGTCTCTGCTGTGAAAAGAGACAATCTGATGCTAAATATATAGACTTAAGCCTTAAACTTTTTGAATAGCCTCAAGTCATAGGGCCAGATGGTAGAACCCTTCCTCAGGTGAGCACTTACTCATGTGAGTATTCACTTTGACTTAAGTGGTGGGTAAGGGGTTTACTTTCTGGCTCAAAACTCATCTCTGAAACTAGTAATGCTCAAACCACTTAAAGCAAAATATGAAGTAACTCAACTGCTCATGCCAAGCTAAATCTGAATTTTTGTGAGGTTCAGGAGAATCTGGTTCTCTTTGCTTTTTTTAAAAGTTGTGTCACCTGTTTTCTGCTGATGCCAAAAACAAAAACGCTCTGAAAATGGTTGTTTTGATGGCAATTTCCAAATTGGCCCAAACCCAGTTGTACTGAGCATTTCCCCAGATATCCTTCCTATTTAAATATCAGTTTGATTTGAAGAAACTTTGGAGATGTGTCCTGATTTTTCAGAGCATCTCCTAACCTCTGAATTGTTGGATGTTATCCTATACTAGCCTTAACCAACACCAATCTGATTAAAACAAAAAAGATACACAAAGTGAGTAGAATTTTGTTCTGGGTTACACTGAATTAAATCTGTCTCCTTCCAGAAGCCAACAGACGTAATCAATATCGCTCTCACCTCAACAAAACTAACATGCCATTTGGCTGCTAGCTGAAGAGCCATTTCGCCCGAAACTTCTCATTGCAAGGTGAGAAGGAACATACTATATATTACCATCATATGTGGTCAATGTTCTGGTTGAATATCTCAGCTGCCACCCTGCTCCATCCTTGTGCAGGTGGCAATCCTGAATGCTTTGCAGCTGGTTTGGTTCTGCTGGGAAGGAGTAGAAGCCAAATACTAGTAACTTGTGTGCACTGTTAGACTATGCTCCATGGGGGCTTACTCTGTGTACCTGTGGAGAGCAATTTGGAAGGCCGGGCCAGTTGACCCAAATCTAAGTCCCAGCCTTTCCCCCTGGAGGGGAAGTGCAGCGTATCTGTGCTTACTGAAGTGACTCTGCTCCTAAACTAGGGATTCTTCATCCTTGAGTCCCACAGGGCACTAATGAGCACAGACCATTTACCTCGGGCCAGAATCTGCCTAGTCCTTGCAAAGTGCATATGGATGTTCTTCTTCCCAGTACCCCCTCCACTCAAGGGAGATGTACAAATGGGTTCTTGCATTCAGGAAGCATAAGGACCAATACTGCTGTTGCCACTAGGATGGGCACAAGGTGGGTTCAAGACACATTTAAAAGAGGTGCAGCAGCTGCACTCTGCGTTCAAGGAGACACTATGGATAGGGTGTCCTGGAGCTCTTACTAGGTTGACACGGCTCTGCACCATACCTCATGCACCACTGTGACTCGGTCCCAATAATTTAGCTTTCTGTGGTCAAGAACAAGTATTTAGCATAAGAGATAAGCCTGAGGCAAAACCCAGATCCCCTGGGACCCACTAATTCCAGGAATTTCCAGATCTGGACTGGAAATTTGTTGTTTCAGGCCCATCTCTTATTTGCTCTCAGAATTATTTGGGGCTGCATTTCTTCTTGAATACACTAATGAGCCCCTTGATTTTATTAGAGCTGCTTATTGATTCATTTAGTGGATTTATACATCACCTATAGTCGTTGAGAATAGGCATTGTATTACAAAAGTTAAAACAAAGTACAAACCCACAATGGGTTGCATAAAATGACCATGGTTGTCCTGAAGGGGATATTAATTGCCCAGTTGTGGGAACGAAGTAAACCAAAGTATATAAAAAAATGCAACAAAAAGTGAAACGAATTAGGTTGGACTGCATTATGGCTTGGAAACTAGCAAACCAAGGCCCTACCAGATTATCAAGGAGAATGGATTTCAAAGGTGGTGGGTTACTGTATGTTAATTTTATAATATGTATCACTGACGTGTACCTGCTTGTTTTGAAAGTAATTTCCCACAATCGCTGTGAGTTGTAATGTTAAGTTACAGATGTAAATGTAGAGCACATGGAACACCCAGAAGTGATGTAAGTGGGTGCAAAACCTTCTCTGATTTAGGTAAGTCCAATAACACTAGCCTACATAAGGGACTGACCTTGGCTCTGTTTCCACATTAGGGAACCAAGTATTTTGGAGGTTTGGGGAAAGTGACATTTTCACTTCAGAAGGGGAATTATGGAAATTGTGCTCTACTATGAGATTCAGGAATGGGAAAAGACCTAAGATATATAGTGGAAAAATGCATCACTCATGAGAAATTTTTTTGTGTGCTTAAGAGACTGGTATCAGCAAATGCAGCAACACGACAAGTGGAGAAAGTTTGTCTGAAACATCATCTGTCTTTCAGGGATGCCACCATTGCGTCTTGGGGAGGGATGGGGCTGCTGGTGATCATACTCTTATTATGGTGGGGCCTATTGCTTGGCATTTACTCACTCTTAATTGTGGTCTTAGTCCATCTCCTTTCACGTTTATAAGGCACCTACAATCTTCTTTTTTTTTTTTCTGAAGTGCTTTTTAATATGGCTGCTCTTGACCCTAGATTTATCCCATTCCCTGTCCCCATTTCCTCATTCAGTCTTGCATTTGGACCACCTCCTCCTATTGTATTTCATGTTAGTTTTATAGAAGTTATACAGCAGCCATGGGTGGCATTTTATAAAGGAAATTAAGGAAGAAATGGTAAGAGAAATGTATTTTTATGAACTGTAGCATGTAAAGTAGCAGCAAAAAGTCCCATAGGAACCATACCCCAACAGATATATAAGAATGGCGTAAGGATTGTGGAGGAGACAATTTAGTAAACCATGGTTTACCAAATTATCTCACTAGTAGTGGGATTTTAAAGAGATGGGCGTGAAATCATGACCCACTGAAGTCAATGACAAAACTCTCACAGACTCAAGTGGGACCAGGGTTTCATCCATGAGCTCACCTATCTACTCTGGTGATTGCATTTTACTTTCTCCCAACAGACAGAGAGGATGAAGCCAAGAGGGAACTCAAATATCTATCTGAACAGCAGCAATACTGAGAGGTATAAGAGGGGAAATGTATAGAAATAGCTTAAGGGGGGGAAAAAAAACTTGAAAGAATATTATTCCAAAATAATGAGCCAGGCTGTTCTGTCATTAGCAGAAACACAGAGCAATACTAGCATCGAGCTCACTTCTGCCCAGGAGGCTTTTAGGGAATGAGGTTACTTGCATCGACGTTGGAGCAGTCTGGGGCATATTATCAGTGGAAGAACGAAAGGCTGACATTCCCCTCAGTCATCACTCTACAGCAGAACACCCTGCCTACCTGATACTGTCTGGTGTTTGGGTGAATAGTAATACACTCTTGGAACAGGGAGAGATGATTTTGATTTGACAGACATAGTCGCAGACTTTCTGTTATGAACATGTCCTACCATTTACATCTTTGCCACCTTACTCAGTCCTCCTTCAGGTTAAAAAAACAACAATGATATCACCTCCTAACAGGGTTAGTCAGATGCTTCAGTAAACAGTCTGACTGTGGAAGCAGAGATGCAGACAGAACCAGTCTGAAATGGCAATTTTCCTCCTCTGGCTACTGCTGTCTGCATTAAGACCAGCAGCTAGTCCTCCTCTAAATTGTGACCCCAGGGGATAATTAAGCTATTGCTGCCCTCACATTCCGAGCAGAAAAGACTGTTATATAACATTGCCAGCTTCCTGTGCTATAATACAACACTAACCTCACGGGAAATTGTTTAATACTACAATACTGGCCCCTGGGAAGGACCTTTTACATAGATTCTGAAATTAGTAGCATGGCCTACCTTGGTCTATTACTGTTTTCAAATATCAAAGCTGTCCTCATTTCAGCATTTGTTCAGAAAGCATTTCAGTGTAACTGGGATGTTTTTAACTAAGTAATGGGGAAGTTTGAATATGAGAGATGAATGATTAATATTCCCCAAGCAAAGGACAGGCACTTTCCTTTCAGAGAACAGCCTACATGTATTAAGACAGCTCCTGCTGAGTGATCTGTAATGTCAGGTCATGATGAGAGGCTAAAACATAGTGAAGAGGATTTCTCTGAAAACCATTCTCATGGAATTTTAACACCATTGGGTTTGTAGACTAAGAGATAACTAAATAAAAGGTCAGACAGAGCATCAGCTCAATTATAACCAGACAAATAAAGATTTTATTTATTTTAATGAAAGAAAAATTTATTGGTTTATTTTGTTCTGTTTTCTTATGAGAAATTATGTCAGCTGTTAATCTGGATTTATTTTCTCTGTTCTTCTAAAATGATTTGACTCAACTGTTTTTTTTTTAAGTTATAAAGTGAATTTTCAGTGCATCTGAAAATTGCAAGACTCACTGTTCAAGATGCAATTCTGCTTTTTAATAACATGAAAACAGAGCATGTTCAGAGATAGTGACACAGCACCTTAGCCTGTGTGACAGGGTCAGGCCAGATGGCTATAGGAGAGTAATTTTTTTTTTCAGTTTTTAATCCATTTAATATGTGCTGATAGGTCTAAAAGTGTAATTGTAAACAGGGGAATCATCTCAAAGCGGGTGTGTTCTGTGACAGGGTCAGGCCAGATGGCTACAAGAGAGTGTGTTTTTTTTTTTTGAAGCAGAAAAAAATTTATTTGCGTAACACATTTACACAAATCACCAAAGAAGATAAAACAAAACTATGCAACAAAACAAAAGCAAATGCAATGTATAACACAGCAGCCTTCAGGGGACAGAAGTGTTCAGGCTTGCCTGGGCCCAGAGCTGGGGGGCTTCCTCGACACTCATGGTCTTCCACCCCCTCGAGTTACCTAGTGCCACGCCCAGTGTCACCAACTATTCCTCTCCTGAGAGTGCCCAACAAGATGGACAAGGCTGCAGGGTGGGCAGTTTGGGGGGGGGGCATGTACCCATGTGTGAAAGGGCCCCTCCTAGGTGGTGGTGATGATGGTATCCACAGCGGCAATGGCTGGGGCTGGGGTCTCTCGCTCTTCCCCTCAATCAAAGGGTCAGACGGAAGGAACTGGACGGGGTCACTGAGCAGAGAACCTCGGACAGCACCCACTGCTCCTTGAAGGCGTCAAGGGAGTCGGTGGACGCCGCCCAGAGGAACTCCGCCCAGATACATGAGTGTACTGAGGATCGTAAGATGGCCCTACAGTCGCAGGAAGCTTCATTGGCCAACCTCCTCTCTCTGGTTTTATAGATGGCTGTTTTAGCTAGGGCTAGGAGGAGGTTAACCAGGAGATCCCACGACTTTGTGGGGCCACGGATGGGGAGTGTGTAAATGAAAAGGTGAGGGGAAAAATGCAGCCAAAAGTGTAATAAAATATTCGTGAGGAGTCGGAAAAGGGGCTGCAGCCTGGCACACTCTAAATATACATGCGCCAGGGTTTCCCTCACGTCGCAAAAAGGGCAAGTATCCGGGATGGGGGTAAACCGCGTCAAAAACACGCCATGCTCACAGCTCCGTGAAGGAGCTGCCAACTGATGTCCCCGACAGGCCTCGGGACCAAGGTGGAATACAGGCTGGCCCACCGGGGCTGCTCACCCTCCAAAGGTGGCAGGAGGTCCTGCCACTTTGTATCAGGGCGGGACACCAGGGTGAGGGCGTGAAGGGTGTAAAGCGTGAGTGTGTATAGATGTTTCCTTGGCACGGTTTGGAAGCTGACCAAAGCTCGCAGTGAAAGGGGGAGGGCTTTGTTGGGATCTACGGGGTAGGGGCCCAATTGAAAGGTCCGGTGGGCCTGGGGTAGAGGGTGGGCGGGGTGCGCCCTCGCGCAGGGCTCGGCTGAGATAAGCCCAAGCAGCGGGCATCAAAGTGGCCTTCACCTCCTGAAGTACACGCCGGGGGGTACCAGGTCTGGAGAGCCCCATGCGCCTAGCGAGCGTCAGGGGATCCAGCCAGTCTCCCCGGTCGTAGTCCAGGAGGTCTCCGACTCTCGTGACTTCTGCCAGGACCAAACTCTAGTGCACCGAGCGGGACTCCGCCACCTGCACACGGAGCTGGGGGTTGTGTAGCAGGGACTCCGCGAGGAGATCTGCTCCCATGGTGGCCATCTCGGACCTGGTCCTTGAAAACAGTTTCCAGGTCCGGAGGAGGTCCTGGTAGAAGACCGGCAGCCCGCAGAGGTCTCGCGGAAAACCTCTCGAACAGAGATAAAAGAGCTGCCGGTCATATCGGAGTCCTTGGAAGCGGCGTAGGAAGGCGTGCACCAGTATGTTCCACGTCGAACTACCTGCACTATAGAGGAGCCTCTGCAGGGCCTGGAGGCGGAAGACATGGACCTCCAGGCCCTGCCCTCCTTCCTTCAGGGGTAGATGAAGAACCCCAACAGGGGCCCAGTGCATTCCTGACCAAAAGAACTCTAGAATCGATGTCCAGAGGTTGGTCAGGAAACCCAGGGCCGGGACCAGGGTGTTGAGCCAGTACCAGAGCGTGGACAGGACTAGTTGGTTAAGCACCAGCGCTCTCCCTTGGAGGGAGAGACATCGGAGTAGCCTCGTCCATTTCCGGAGCTGCTCTATCACCCCGCCTTCTAAATTTTGCCAGTTCTCCGGCGGAGAAGGGTGCGTGGCAGAAAGGTAAATGCCTAGGTAGAGCAGCGGACCCACGCTCCACTGGATGGTCTGAAGCGCGGGTGGGAGGGAGCTCACTTGTCGCCAGTCCCCCACCGCCAAGCCAGAGCTCTTGACCCAGTTGACTCGGGCAGAGGAGGCTGCCGAATAGATGGCCTGGCATGCCTCCACTCGCGCCAGGTCGCCCGGGTCCTGGACCACGAGAAGTACGTCATCGGCGTACGCCGACAGGACCAGCCGCAGCTCCGGCTCCCGCAGCACCAACCCCATCAACCTCCTGCGGAGGAGACAGAGGAAAGGCTCGATCACAAGAGCGTACAGCTGGCCCGAGAGGGGGCACCCCTGTCGCACTCCTCGCCCGAAGCTGACCGGTTCGGTCAGGGTCCAGTTGAGCCTAACCAAACACTCCACGGAGGCATACAGCACCCGGAGAAAACTCGCAAACTGAGGTCCGAATCCAAACGCCTGCAGAGTGCCCAGGAGGTACCCATGGTCCACTCTATCGAACGCCTTCTCCTGATCAAGAGACAGGAGGGCGAACGACAGACTGTCTCTATGCCCAAGTTCCAAAAGGTCTCGGACTAGAAATAGGTTGTCAAAAATGCTGCGGCCCGGGTCAGTATAGGTCTGGTCTGGGTGGATCACGTCTGCCATCACAGACCCTAGCCGCAGCGAGATTGCTTTCGCTACGATTTTGTAGTCTGTGCTAAGGAGCGAGACGGGACGCCAATTTCGTAAATCGCGGAGGTCCCCCTTCTTTGGCAACAAGGCGAGCACCGCTCGCTTGCACGAAAGAGGGAGGACCCCGCCCTGCAAAGACTCGGTCCAGACAGTGGCTAGGTCTGGGCCAAGGATGTCCCAGAACGCGTGGTAGAACTCCACGGTCAGCCCGTCCATGCCCGGAGATTTATTGGTGGGCATGCGACGGAGGGCTTCCGAGAACTCGGCCAGGGTGAGAGGCAGCTCTAATCGGTCTCGGTCGCCCACGCTGACCATGGGGAGTTCCTCCCAGAGCACCCTGCAAGCGCCAGGATCGGTCGGATCCGGGGAGAAAAGGCTTGTGTAGAAGTCACGGGCTCTCCCACACTTCTCCACCGGATCCGTGAGGGGGTGCTGTCTTCTGGTAGAAGGCAGGTGACGTGTTTCTTGGCCCCCCTCGTTTTCTCCAGGGCGTAGAAGAAGCAGCAGTTGCGATCCATCTCCCGAAGGAGGTGGATGCGGGATCGAACAAAGGCACCTCGGGCCCGATGGTCCTCAAGAACCCGGAGCTCCTCCCGCTTCTCCCAGCACGCTCCACAGAGGAACGGGTCCTCGGGGCTGGCGGCCAGACGCCTCTCCATCTCTAAGACCTCCTGTTCCAACTGCTCTATCGCCGCATTTCTCCGTCGGCTGGTGCCCCGGGTGTAGTCACGGCAGAAGAGCTTGGTGTGCACCTTCCCTAGATCCCACCATCGCCACGCCAAGGGAAAGGCACGCCGCTGCTCTGGCCAGGCCAGCCAGAACTCCCGGAAAGACGTCATGAAGCCCTCATCCTCCAACAGGCTGTTGTTAAAATGACAATAGGCCGGTCCTGGCCTCTCTGCACGGAGGGAGGCTGTTATGGTGGCTAGATGATGGTCGGAGAATGGGGCCGGCCGCATGTTGGAGGAGTGGGCTCGTGAAAGATGGAAACGTGATAAATGAATACGGTCCAACCGGAAGTGGTGTGACCGATGGGCCTCCACCCAGACAAAGGTGAACGTGGAAGTGTCATCTGGGTGATGGTCACGCCAGACGTCCACTAGGGAGTGATGTTCAACTATTTCTCGGAGAATGTTCGCGGCGGCCGGGCTCAGCTCGGCCCCCGAGCGGTCCTGCTCCTTGAGGGTGGTGTTAAAGTCCCCTCCCAGGACTAGGCACTCGTGAGAATCTAGGGTGCTGAGGAAGGCGGACACCCGCTGATAGAATTGCGGCTGCTTCGGGCTCGTTGTCGGGGCATAGATGTTAACGAGGTTGATCACGAGCCCCTCCATATGGACCCGGAGATGCAGCAGGTGGCCCAGCGCGGCCTCAGTGACCCCTAGCACCTTGGGCCGTAGGTCGGGGGAGAACAGGGTCGCCACTCCAGCTTGTCGAATCGTGAAGTGGCTAAAGTAGACCCCGTTCCCCCCACTCCAGCCACCAGCTGTCCTCGGCAGTTGGATCCGTATGGGTTTCCTGAGGAAAACCACAGAGTACCCTCCCTCCCGAAGGAAAGAGAGCACCTGGGACCTGCGGAGAGCCATCCTACAGCTCCGGGTGTTCAAAGTTGCGATAATGAGAGGCGTCATGAGGAGGGTTGGGGGGGGGGGCGGGGGTTCCTTGTTGGTGGGGGTGTTCGCGGCCCCCAGCAGGTCGCGCAACAATCCGTGACCCATCCCGTAAGTGATTAAATTATCATGGAAGCTGAGGACCCGCCCGTAGGCCGCAGCACCTTGCCCTCCTGTCCCTCTACCCTCCCTTATGAGGGCCCTTGTGGCTTGGAGGATTTGGTCAAAGTCCCCCCACTTCTGGAGAGCTAGCTGTACCTTCTTGCGGGAGCCACAGGTGTCTTCTAAAAATTCCTGCAACGCTTTTCGCAGTTCATGGGGGGTGGGGTTGCGATTTCTCGGTTATTCCCTGGCGGGGCCCTTGGGGCAGCCTCCTGGTCCACTGAGGCGGGCAGGCAGGTTGCGGACCACCGACGGGGCATCTGACAGGCTAAAGTTATTAGGTCCATCTCAAGCCTTGGAGGAAAAGGGGGTGGCGGAGGGAAAATTGCAGCTCCTAATGGGTCGCGGCACGAAAATGCAAAGGCTGCTCCTTGTGGGGGATCCGCAAGAAAAGGGAAAGAAATAACCCCAGGGGCGGCAATACCATTACAGGAGGAGGTGGATTGGGCAGGGACAGGGCTGGGGTGGGGGCAGGGGCAGAGGTGAGGCTCTGGGCTTCAAGAGGCAAGCAGCTGAGAGCTGGCGCCTCCCGAAAAGATTTGAGGGTTAAAGGGGTGGGGAGGGGGCTCCCAGTGATGCTAGGCGCAGGCTCTGTGGTGGATTTGGCAGCCACGGCATCAGGTGGTGGACTACCTTCTGATGGGTGCCCACCCAGGAAAGCGGTTAGGGGGAGGGAGCATGGGGAAAGAGGGACTGGGGTGAGTTTGCCCAGATCGAGGCCAGCCGGCAGTAGGTCATCCTCTCCCTGGGTGACCGGGGTCAAACCTAGGGCCTCGATCTCCTCATACATGGAGGAGAGATAGTCTTCTGCCACCCTGGGGGTCTCCCCTCTGGAACCCGCTATGACAGTCGCTTCGGGGTTCGTGGGGGGTGATATTCGGGCAGAAGGGGCTTCCTCAAGGGTCTCGGAGGGGAGGGTCTCCCATGGAGGGAAGATCCTACCTTCCAGTGCTATTTTGTCTTCCCCTCCTGACACCGGTGGATGGATCTCACTCGTGGGCATAGCTGAAGGCTCAGTGTCAGTGCCTCCCTTCCTGGTCTTCCGGGGGGCCTCCGCATCGGATGGGTGCAGCGGAGCTCGAGGCTTCTGCTTGCCTCGCTTTCCCTGGACTAGGGTCCAGCCCTCCATAGCATCGTCTGGGGGCTGGTTAGCAGGGATCGTGTCGGGGGGCAGAGATGATGGTTCAGGGGCTCAGGGGGGTAACAGTAAGGCAGCATGGGGGGGGGGGGTTCTCCTTGGGGCGGGCCCTTTCCTATGCCCGGTAATATCTTTGCTGCACCCTCCTCCATAGGTTCTGCTGGATTGTTAACAGCAAGGGCGGGGCTCCCTCACTCGTCTGGGCGTTGTAGGGGAGGTGTCTCTTGGGCCTGGGCAGGAGCAGCGGTGGATTGAGCAGGAGGAGAGGTGGTTTCAGGTACCGGGCGGCCAGGGGCGTCGGCAACGACGGAGCCGCTGTCCTGCCGGGTCTCGGGGGTCTCAGGTGCCCCTCCCCGCCAGGCCAAGGGGCAGTCTCTTCGGACATGCCCCGCTGATCGGCAGAGGTAGCACCGGACCTCTCCTGTGGAATGGTAGACCCGATAGTGGGCTCCCTGGTAGGGGATCAGGAAGGACCCCTCAAGCGCCTCTCCGTCACGTGCCGGCGGCGGCAGTAGAAGCTGCACTTGCCAGCGGAACGACAGGATGTGACGGAGGGTGGGGTCCTTGCAGCCCAACGGGAGAGGGCTGATGACAGAAACGGGTTTCCCCAGGGTGGAGAGAGCGGATAACAGGGCGGCATTGGGTAGAAAAGGAGGGACGGAGGTCAGGACTAGGCGGACGCCCAGGTCCTCTAGTGGTTCCAGGGGAACGAACACCCCCCCCCACCGCCAGGCCCTTCTCCACCGCCTCCTGGGCAGCAGCCTCCGATGCTAAGAAAAAGACGACCTTCCCGTACATTTTGGAGGCTGCCACAAAGGCCGTGGGTCCTACCACCCTCGCCAACGCCTGCACGTATGTCTCCACGTGGGGGGAGGCGGGCACCAGGAGGCAACGGACGCCGTGCTTCCTGGTCATGGTGGGAAAGGGGCCCCGGCCGCTATTGATGGTAGCGGAGGTGGTGGGTGGGCAAGATGATGAGGCGGCAGGCGGGGCGGGGGGCTGCTACCGCCCGGGCATACACCCTGGGGGCCGGGGGAGGGACACTGGCAGAGCTGGTGGAGGGAACAGCGGGGAGGGACGCCATGATCGATGACGAGGCCACAGCGGTGGTGGCAGCCCCTGCCATGGAGGGCCTGGTGGTTGTAGCGGGGCCCTTTCCCTTCTTCACACCCTGGCCTTTCCGGCCAACTGGGGGGACTCTCCTAGAATCTGGGGGGGTCGGTGGATGTAGCAGCGGCAGTAGTCGCCCCGGTGCCTCCTGCTGCCGATGCCCCAGCAGGGGCGGTGGCAGGTGTTTTGGCAGCAGTGGGGGGCGGGGCTTGGGGGTTAGGCAGGGGGGTAGGTGGGGGAGGGGCAGCTGAGGTTGTTAGAGGGGCCTCACCTCTCTCATTCCCCGCCATTGTGAGCGGGGAGAGACGGGGAGGCACCAGAAGGAGGAGGGGGGAGGGGGAAGCAGATTAACCACTTCTCCCTGCTGGGCTGCAGGCCGGGGGGGGCAAATGAGTCGGACTGGATGGGGGAGGAAACAGGAGTTGGGGTCAGGTAATAGGGGCAAACTGTGGGGTGAACAGTCCCACGGGGGGGGAGAACGTGGACCCACGCGCGTTTGTCCAAAGAGTCTTGTTTGGTCGGCTGTTGTGTCTGGTCCGGATGACGAAATTCAGAGCAAGCAGCTGAATCCAGAGGCAGATGGCAAGTTGCCAGCAGGGACGGATGGCGGGGGGGCCGTGACGGATGTAGTAGTGTTTGGGGGGGGCACCGATGGATCGGGAGCAGCTCCATGCCACACCCCCTGTGCCCCTACAAACTCAGTTAAGACACAGTCAAACTCCCCCCACACGAGAGTACAGTTCAAAAGTTACTCAGTCTTACGGCCCCCTCCACAATGATTTGTAGCTTCCCTGGGCGATTTCTCTGTCGGCTGTCTTCTCTCCCGGGATTTGTGGAGCATTCCAAAAATGCCAAGCAGATAAGCAGAAAAAAATAACCTGTTGGTTAATTACCGGTCCACAAACGAACAGCAAACGGCTGGGTCTGGGGGCTTCCACTCCCCTCCTCTGGGGAGCGGGTCAGCAGTCCTCCCCCCCCCCGGGGGTTTCAGCTGGAGCAGTAGCAGCATCCGAGGGCAGGCATGGGGGGGCTGGCAGCTTGCTGGCAGCCGACCAGCACTCGAACGGCAGCAGAAAAACAGCAAAAAAAAAAACAAAACAAAGAAAAAGCGTCTGGCCCAGTCAGGGTGGGGAACTGAAGCAGGGTCAAAAAGTAAGAAAAGCCCAGGCCAGGGGGCTTTAGGAGAGAATAGAAAGCAGATAGATGAACAGCAAGTGAAGGAGGTCCCTTTTCCCTGGGTAAGGGAGATGGGAAGGTTCCAGAACAATCAGGAACCTTCTGGAGACAATTAAGAGAGGCTGATTAGAACACCTGCAGCCAATCAAGAAGCTGCTAGAATCAATTCAGGCAGGCTAATCAGAGCACCTGGGTTTAAAAAAGAGCTCCCTTCAGTTTGTGGTGTGCGTGTGTGAGGAGCTGAGAGTGAGAACGTATACTGTTGGAGGACTGAGGAGTATAAGCATCATCAGACACCAGGAGGAAGGTCCTCTGTTGAGGATAAAGAAGGTGTTGGGAGGAGGCCATGGGGAAGTAGCCCAGGGAGTTGTAGCTGTCACACAGCTGTTCCAAGAGGCACTCTAAACAGCTGCATACCACAGGGCCCTGGGCTGGAACCTGGAATAGAGGGCGGGCCCGGGTTCCCCCCAAACCTCCCAACTCCTGGTCAGACACAGGAGGAGTTGTCCTGGACTCTGGGTTCATGAAAATGGCAAACTGAGGGCTGCTGTGAAGCTCCAAGGCAAGCAAATCCGCCAATAAGCGCAAGCGACCCACTAAGGTAGAGGAGGAACTTTGTCACACCTGCAAGTAGGAGGTCAATCTCTGAAACTGAGAAGACAGTTTGGTCTCCAGAACAATCCTGTTCTTGGGCTCTTCGCTGAGATTACCAACTGTGATGTCAATAGTTACCATTGGTGCTGTAATACTAACGACTACATTGAGAGCAATGGTGCATGCACACATGGCACAATCAATCAACAAGTGGTAACAAAGTTTGGGTACTACTGCATTGGCTAGCACTGGATTCAAATTAATGAAAGATGAAAAGTTCAGCAGCCCATTTACCAGTTGCATGAGCTATTCACTCCTCATGCTGTCAAATTCCTTAGTTCAGTAAACAGATTAAAAAGGAGAGACTGAAAGTTTTCCTGTTTACCCATAGTATGGTACAATGCACATGTACAAGTAGCAGCTATTGTAAAAGAGCCATCGCAGAGAATAAAATATAGGCTCCCTAGTTCACTCTGACTAGTGACAAAAGGAAAAGGATTATTTTAACCCTGAGAGTTCCTGCTGTATTCTTCTATTTGGTGGTTGTAGCACGAATGGACACATGAATCTTTAGCGCATCTAGCTCCAGTATTACAATAAACCAACCACAGGGCAAATGCACTAACAAAACACAAACAAACCCCCCTCCCCGCAATAATGAAAGGCTGCTAGATGTTAACTATTACCAAGGAAACAATCAATACCACACAGAACATGTAAAAAAATTATGCAGATTGTATCATCATAAAAACCTAAGATCAGCCATACTGGGTCAGACCAACCATCCATCGAGCCCAGTATCCTGTCTTCTGACAGTGGCCAGTGCTAGATGCTTCAGAGGGAATGAACAGAATTGTGATTATCAAGTGATCCATCCCATCATCCCATCATCCCATCCCAGCTTCTGGCAGTCAGAGGTTTAGGGACACCCAGAGCACAGGGTTGCATCCTTGACCATCTTGGTTAACCGTCATTGATGGCCGTAACCTCCATGAACTTATCTAATTCTTTTTTAACCCAATTATACTTTTGCCTTCATAACATCCCATGGCAATGAATTCCACAGGTTGACTGTGAGTTGCATAAAGATGTACTTCCTTATGTTTGTTTTAAACCTGATGCCTTTTCATTTCATTGGGTGAGCCCTGGTTCAGTGAAGGGGGTAAATGATGCTTTCTTATTCACTTTCTCCATACCATTCATGATTTTCCAGACGTCTATCATGTCCCCCCTCTTTTCTAAGACCAGTTCCAGTCTTTTTAATCTCTCCTCATTTGGAAGTTGTTCTATGCCCCTAATAAATTTTTGTGGCCCTTTTCTCTACTTTTCCCAATTTTAATATATCTTTTTTGAGCTGGGGCAACTAGAACTGCACACAGTGTTCAAGTGTCGGCATACCATAGATTTATATAGTGGTGATAGACCTATTTATATAGTGGTGATAGACCTATTTTATCATGAGGATCCTCAGGTTCCATAGAGTTCAAAGGCTGATTCTCTATCATCTCTGTGCAGTTGCAAATGGTTTTTCCATGCATGCGACACAAATTGGAAACTTGGGAAAATGAGCCTGGCTGTGTTTTCTGGCTGATTTTCCCTTCTTTTATTGGTGATTCACTAGGATGAGTGGATGGTAATATAACCTAATAACAGACTGGTTTTATCATTCAGAGGTGCCCTCACCAGAACCACCTATATCTCTGTTGCATCTAAAAAAACCCTATGTTAAAAAATATTAAGGTTACAAATTTAGGCATTCAAAAGTTAGAAGATGCCAGAAGGTTGCCTGTGTAACCTTAACTCGGCCCCCATGTCTCTATACATTACACCGCAGTCTTCAAGCATGCTCAGTCAATCTGTGGGAATGGCACATATGCAGTCTAGTTTCCACTGGAACGCTAAAAAGATAGAGCATGACCAGTGCAGACAGACTCTTCAGAGACTGTAGCTGCCACATTCACACATTTCAGTTCATACATGCTGCAAAGATATTTTTGCAGAGCCTTATAACTTGACCAAATTTAGGCAGATTTTTATGGGGACAGCATCCTTAACACCACAGTGAGCCCTTCCTGCCAAATTTGGTCCTCACTCCAAAGCATAAAGGGCACTAAAGTTTCTCAGCAAAAAAAATGGCTGTATGTTTGTTTTGTTTAACACAGATAAATTTTTTGTTTTTGCCTAACTTGATTCTCAGAAATGGCTGAACCATTTTAGATGAAATTCTCCCCTGGCATCTCAGATGATCAGGAAACCCACTGATCTTGACCAGGGGCTAAGCTCAGCATTCAGAGGGCAAAGCACTTAACACATTCACATCAGCAGTAATGCCGTTTAATATGCAAGATGCCATTGAACAAAAGTAATACATGCACCAAAGAGCCTTATTAATCGTATGTACTGTGGAAATATATAGCAGCAATAACAATTTTTCCTAGATTAAACATAGCTAACAAATACTCAAACTACAAGACAACAATAAACCTAACAGAAGTAAAAGTTAAAGTATCTAAATATATGAATACCAAATAGAGGCTGATAATGCTGCCACACCAGTCTGATATTTATGTACAAACAGTCAAATAATAATATAGCTGGGAGAAATATGCAGTTAAAGGCAACATAAAACAGATTTTCTGTAAGCGTAATTATATGGCGAAAGGACTATACCAGTGCAATATTTACATTTCATACAGATGAGTTCCTCAAAGATCTTTTAGTTGTGACCATATCGAGTATGTCAGCGAATCAGGAAATTAACTGTTCTCCAAATGTCACACCTGCCCATGGTAATTTTAATATTAATCTTCCTATTTATATCAAAACTAAATTCTTTTTGGAAGTCTGACATTTTTATAAACAGCTGTTCTACAAACTGTTTATGATGCCTAAAATGGATCTTCAGTTTCATAGATTCATAGATACTAAGGTCAGAAGGGACCATGATGATCATCTAGTCTGACCTCCTGCACAACGCAGGCCACAGAATCTCACCCACCCACTCCTGCGAAAAACCTCTCACCTATGACTGAGCTACTGAAGTCCTCAAATCATGGTCTAAAGACTTCAAGGAGCAGAGAATCCTCCAGCAAGTGACCCGTGCCCCATGCTACACAGAAAGGCAAAAAACCTCCAGGGCCTCTTCCAATCTGCCCTGGAGGAAAATTCCTTCCTGACCCCAAATATGGTGATCAGCTAAACCCTGAGCATATGGGCAAGATTCACCAGCCAGATACTACAGAAAATTCTTTCCTGGGTAACTCAGATCCCATCACAGGCCATTAGGCCTATTTACCATGAATATTTACAGATCAATTAATTACTAAAATCATGTTATCCCATCATACCATCTCCTCTATAAACTTATCGAGTTTAATCTTAAAGCTAGATAGATCTTTTGCCCCCACTGCTTCCCTTGGAAGGCTATTCCAAAACTTCACTCCTCTGATGGTTAGAAACCTTCGTCTAATTTCAAGCCTAAACTTCCCAATGACCTGTTTATATCCATTTGTTCTTGTGTCCACATTGATACTAAGCTTAAATAATTCCTCTCCCTCTCCTGTATTTATCCCTCTGATATATTTATAGAGAGCAATCATATCTCCCCTCAACTTTCTTTTAGTTAGGCTAAACAAGCCAAGCTCCTTGAGTCTCCTTTCATAAGACAGGTTTTCCATTCCTCCAATCATCCCAGTAGCCCTTCTCTGTACCTGTTTCAGTTTGAATTCATCCTTCTTAAACATGGGAGACCAGACCTTATTGAGGTCAGAACATGCAGGGATAAAGTGAGACAGGCTAAAAGTCAAGTAGAGTTGGACCCTGCAAAGGGAATTAAAACCGATAGTAAAAAGTTCTATAGCCATATAAATAAGAAGAAAACAAAGAAAGAAGAAGTGGTACCGCTAAACACTGAGGATGGAGTGAAGGTCAAGGATAATCTAGGCATGGCCCAATATCTAAACAAATACTTGTCCTCAGTCTTTAATAAGGCTAAAGAGGATCTTAGGGATAATGGTAGCATGACAAATGGGAATGAGGATATGGAGGTAGATATTACCATATCTTCATCCAAGAATATTAAAGGAATTGGCATATGATTATGATTATGACCCTTTTATTTGGTTTCCATGCAAGTAGAATTTTGTTTGTGGACATTTTTGCGGAAAGCACATTTTTGGCTTGTAGCTGAGATTCCTTTAATCACAAAGTGAAATTGTGAAATTAAATTATTTCACAGTAAAACAAAATTCATTTTATTTGTGTGAAATTATAAATTGCTTGTAAAGATTAATTCACTCTCGTAACAGAAGTGTACTAAGGTGACCTGTTACAGTGTTTTTATATCAAATACTTGCAGGAATAGCAGTTGCAAAATCTTGCAAGCAATTCATAGGCCAAAAAACTATTTTTTAAATTTCAGATGGAAACAAAATTTGTAAAAGTCAGTGTGTCTTCATGGTCACTTTGCGAATACAAAAAAATCCCTGAAATTGTTGATTGTGAATTATTAACCCAGGTGGCTGAATCAACATATCAACTGTTCTCATACATGGCTTTAAAATTATTTTGTGAAGCCCCTTGCTACTCCTGTTTAATTTTACACCAGTATCTGATCATTGAAAAGAGGAATGAGATGCTTTATAGTAATTTTTTCTTGGTATGTCTATCTGAGACTTCTGATTTTGGGTTGCGAGCATTGTTAATTGACCTCAATAGGAGCAGAACTGGATCTTTTGATTGTAATAAATAAGAATAGTTCCTAAGCACTTCTCTACAAAGTGCTTTACAATATTAATTAATTAATTGTTGCAACACCTCCATGACGCGTTGTGCCCGTTTCACAGATTGGGGGAAACATTGGGAGAAACACAGGACTCCATCAGCTCTGTCAAATTACATCAGCTGACTAGCCCATAGAATCTATCTCATTTGTCCAAGGTCACAGAGGAAGTCAGTGGGATTAGAAATTATTCTGGCTCCTAGTCCTTAACTCAGATCATACCTCTTCTTAAGCAATGGGAGTGAAACCCTACCCTCACAGAAGTCAATGAGAGTCTTGCCATTGACTTCAAAGGGGCCATGATTTCACCAATGAGATTTAAGGCAAAACGGGTTAGGAAGGATCGACAGAATGAAAATAGAAACAATCCAAGGTTTTGGTTAATTTCGCTCGCTGTCAAACATTTACAATTTATTTCCAATCTGAACTCCTCTCTCTCATAAATATCATGAGTCTTTTCTTTGGAATGAAAAATGTTTTTTTCTGAATTATAAATGGATTTCCAGGAAAACTTTCACACAAAAACCTTAATGAAGTTCTGTCACAATATGAACCAGGATGACATTTGATAAAAATGATAAAAACAACCCTACTTTTGTAATGATAATTTGGTAACTTGGAATACAACTTTTTTCCTATTATCCTGACTAGGACGTTTTTTGATGCATTATTTACTATGTGAATAATCTGAGACATAATGAATAATGAACCAATGTCAATTAGGCACAAACCTTTGTAGATTTTAAGATATACAATATGAAGAACTCTACTCTGTATATTCAAGACATCTTTAGAGTAAAACAACAGAAAACATGTCTATAGTTGTCAAAACTGCTAAGGACTGATACTTTTCACGAAGGGAGGGTAGAAAAAAGTTCAACAAAAATAAATTGCATATTAATTCATCTGTGGGAGAACGAAGTAGAAACTTCAAACATTTAGTGTGTGTAAGATAATCATTTTTATTTATTCAGAAATGAACAGCTGCAAAGCAAAACAGAGAGAGACTTTTCCTGGCTGTTGTCATTATAACTATGTCACACCTTAGCCATACCGACATTTATACTCTTCTCAAATCAAAGATTGCTTTAAGAATATGCATTTAATTGACCAGGAAACAGAGCTATATGCTTGATAAGTAAAACAAGCCATTTAATAAAAATATAGGGCCAGATCCTACCTTGTGCCTATCACCATTCAATATGAAATTAATCCATCCAGTAACTGTAATATCCAATGCTTCTGTGGTATCCAGGAATCACTAGCTATCACAATATAACATACACACTTCGCCCATCTCATCTAAACTCAGACTGGATTGTTTCATAATAAGTCAATTGTATAACATTTTCTGTAAGGAATTAAAATGATAGACTACAGGGACATATGTACCCAATGAATACATTGTTTAAAAAAATGTTGTTTTAAAGAAACACTGTACAAGAAATTAAATTAATGTGTTTTGATGTCCTATGGAACTGACAATATAAAAATCTATCCCTATTCCATGGCTATTTCCCATCAGAAATCACTCTCCTTAGTTATTGATAATGGAAACCAAGAGTGAAAAGAGTGTCCTACCCAATACAGCCTTACTAGATGCACAAAAAGCCACAATCGAGGATTTTTTTTTTTAAGGCTGGTTAAAAAAATGACCTGGTTAGGGAGGAAGTTAAGGAAGCTAAAGAAAATAAATTTATAAAAGAATACATAACCATTGGAAGAAGGGGGAAGTTGAAAGTAATGAATATAAATCAGAAGTTAGGAATTGCAGAAAACTGATAAGAGTAACAAAGGGACACAAACAATGTTCCCTCTAATTTTTGACAGGCCATGTGTCCAAAAATTTCTTCTGTGCAAATTGTTGTGCTTCTGTGCAAATTTTTGTGCATGCAGTGTTTCGCCATGTGCGCGAGGTTTAGGATCTGTGTGCGCGCGCACAGCTTAGAGGGAACAGTGGACACAAGGAGAAATCTCTGCCCAGCAGAGTTAAGGACAATAAGGAGTTACTTAAATATGCTAGGAACAATAAGAATCCTGACAATGTCATTGGTCCATTACTAGATGGAAATGGTAGAATTAACAATAATAATGCAAAAAAGCCAGAAATATAAATATTTGTGTAATCTTTTTTGGGGGGGAACCGGATATACTCATCATATGGTGATGATAACACTTCCTTTCCACTGGTATCTCTGGAGGATGTTAAACCAAAGTTATTAAAGTTAAACATTTTTAAATCAGCAGGTCCAGATAACTTACATCCAAGAGTTTTAAAACAAATGGCTGAGGAGCTCGCTGGACCATTAGTCTTGATTTTCAATAAGTTCCAGAAGACAGGAAAAAAGCTGATGCACCAGTTTTTTTAAAAAGGTTTAATGGGATGGCCCAGGCTGTTATAGGCCGTCAGTCTGACATCAATCCCAAGATAGATAATGGAGCAGCTGATACAGGACTCAAATAAATGAGGGTAATATAATTAATGGAAATAACATGTGTTTATGGAAAATAGATCCTGTCAGACTAACTTGATTTTTTTTATGAGATTACAAATGTGGTTGATAAAGATAATAGTGTTGATATAATAGACTTCTGTAATGCATTTAACTTGATACCACATGACATTTTGATTAAAAAACCTAGAATGATATAAAATTAACATGGCTCACATTTAACGGATTAAAAACTGGCTAACTGATAGGTCTCAAAATGTAATTCTAAATGGGGAATCATCATCAAGCAGATGTGTTTCCAGTAGGCTTCCAGCAGGAATCTGTTTATGGCCCTACACTGTTTAACATTTTTATAAGTGACTTGCAAGAAACATAAAACCATCACTGATAAAGTTTGCAGATGACAAAAAAATGCGGGGAAGTGGTAAATAATGAAGAAGACAGGTCACTGGTGCAGAGTGATTTGGATTGGTTGGTAAATTGGGTGCAAACAATTTGCGATTTAATATGGCTAAATATAAATGTATACATCTAGGAACAACAGATGTAGGCCATATTTACAGGATGGGGGACTCTATCCTGGGAAGCAGAGACTCTGAAAAAGTTTTGCATGCGATGGTGGATAATCAACTGAACATAAGCTTCCAATGTGATGCTATGGCCAACAGAGCTAATGTGATCCTGGGATGCATAAACAGGAGAATCTCAAGTAGGAGTAGAGTGGTTATTTTACCTCTTTATTTGGCACCAGTGCAACCACTGCTGGGATACTGTGTCCAGTTCTGGTGCCCACAATTCAAGAAGGATGTTGATGAATTGGAGAGCATTCAGAGAAGAGCCACAAGAATGATTAAAGGATTAGAAAACGTACCTTATCGTGTTCGACTCAAAGAGCTATATCTATTTAGCTCAACAAAAAGAAGGCTAAGGGGTGACTTGATTACAGTCTATGAGTAGTTACATGGGAAATAAATATTTAATTGACTCTTCAGTCTATCAGAGAAAGGTTTAACATGATCCAATGGCTGGAAGCTGAAGTTAGACAAATTCAGACTGGAAATAAGTTGTAAATGTTTGACAGTGAGCGAAATTAACCATTGGAATAATTTGTCAAGGTTTATGGTGGATTCTCCATCACTGGCAATTTTAAAATCATGACTGGATGTTTTTTTCTGAAAGATCTGCTCTAGGAATTATTTTAAGGAAGTTCTACGGCCTGTATTATACAGGAGGTCAGACTAGAGAATCACAATGGCCTCTTCGGGCCTTGAACTCTATGAAACCTGAGAAAGTACCTGAAATGAACATGGACAGAGAGTTGGACAGAAATGCTTTAAAACTAATGAGTGAACTCCAGCAAAAACTGTTCTAACCTGCAGGGACCAGAGGCCTATGAAAATGCTTAACATAAAGGGGGATTCCCACTGGAACCTGAAAGAGAACATGCACATTTAAAGCTTGCTATTAGCCCTTCCCTGGGTATGTTTGTTACATAAACCTAGTTTATGGAGGAAAAACAAGTTAGATTTGGAACTGGATCCAGATTCCCTTGAAGTCAATGGAGATCTTTCCATTCAATCCAAATGGACTTTGGGTGAGGCCTTTGGAAATTAAGCGTCTACTTGCTCCTGAACGAACCCTCATGTGAATGATCTTTCACCATATACTCTGAGGTATCTCTATTAATTCAACTTTAATAATGAGCTGGAAATAAAGGTGCTGATACTAATTGCCTAGCACTTCTGTGCTGAAATCAATTCTTAACACTGACCATAATAAATGCATTAGGGTTTTATATAAAATTTGTACTTAAAATAGCCATGAATCTTCCTAATGTGTCATTTGACATTTGTTATTACTTGGCTGTGGACTGGCTTTGAATATTTTATGAAATATTTATGGCAGAAGGGGATGTGGGATTCATAAGACTTAGACACATACAATATGCTGAAAATTAGTGGCAATTACCACTAGGGTAAAATTAGTATAATCAACCATTGATTTCTTATAAAAAATTACAGACTTAATTAGTGGCAGGTGGATATTTCTTCCATTTTAAAATGTACTTTGTTAGGGATTTATTTGCATATTCTTAGCTTTCTCAGGATTAAGTAAAATTCTGTGTAAATGTGAACTTTGGCTAATAACTCCTGGTAAACAGAGAAATGTTAGGTTCTCTGTAAAGAAAGAATTTATAAGTATTCCTTTCATCTCCAAATACTTTGTCAAAACAGGAGTAATAGTTATGTGAATAGCATCCAGTCAGTGAGGAACAGATTGTGAACAGGTGAGAGTGGGATTTTGAATTTATAAGTAATGCAGTTTGTTTTGTATCTGTAATATAAGGTGAACTACATTGGAAATGACAGGTTTCAGAGTAGCAGCCATGTTAGTCTGTATCCGCAAAAAGAAAAGGAGTACTCTAAGGTGCCACAAGTACTCCTCTTCTTTTTACATTGGAAATGTTATATTTACAATGGTGCCCCCTGTACTCTATTCTATGGCTCTGTGAAATACATTTTGAAATGATAGGCATGGAAGTCAGTGGATACTGACTCCTGTCATATGATAGATCCTAAATGTTTCTAACCATGTGTCACAGGGTGCTTCACTCACTGCTGGAGCGCCTCCTTCTGGCTGACTCTGGGGATTAGATCTGCGAGGTCAATGCCCCTTCCTGCGGTTACGCACTCTGTCACCCTCTCAGTCTCCCTCTCTTGGGACTCAGCTGCTGCCCCTTCGTGGCATGGCCCTCTGGCCAGGTCACTGTGGTTTTCCCTTTCCAGGGAAATTGCATGATCTAAATCTCACAGGACTCACTGTTCGAGACAGTTCTCTTTCACTACCCCCCTAACAGTGCCACTTCTCCAGTGGCTGGCAGGGGAACCTAGGCCCACCCACAAAACTGGGTTCCCTAGAACAAGCAGCCAAGGTTTGCAGGGTCCAAAACCTTACTGCTGTATCCGTTGGGTAATTCCTACCTTGCCTTTTCTCACCCTGCAGACTCCTTCTACTCTCAGCTACTGACTTTTATACAGGCCCCTTCTGTTCCTGTCTAACTGAGCTTCATCTCTAATTAGTCCTTGTTCCCTGACTCCTCCTCCAGGTGCATCCAAGGTGGTTAATTGGCCCATGTAGCCACCTTAACCACTTCAGGCCTGCTGTGGGGCAGACACCTCATCACATTATGTTCTAGGACTTGTAGGAAATAAAGCTGAATTTCTTGCCAACACTCCTGTGTCACTCATTTATTATGTAAGAAATTGTTATCAAAGAGTCAGTTGATAAATAAACTATTCAGACAAAACAGAAATTTACTAACAAGCTGATTGCATATGTAAGAATGAGTGACTTATATGTAAAGGAGATTTACAGACTTTAAGGAGATCTGACTTCTGGGTTTAAACCTATATGACTAATAGAGCAGTAGGCAAAGAAAATAAGTTAAATTCTGCCCTCATATACATGGGTGCGGTGTCCGTTGAGAATGGGAGTTGTGCACACATCTAAGATCTGACTCTGGCTGACAGTAATTTCTTTCCTACTGGATCTGGTCCAGATATTCCTCTACAATCCTGCTCAAGCAGCACAAAGAGGCCAGATTCTGGCTGTAACTGACCAGTTCAGAATTCCTCTAGTGGAAGGTGTCACATTCTGGGGTGCAATGCAGACCAGTGAAGGGTCATGTCACTACCTGTCCTGCAACCTTGGGTGCCTAACAATTGCTTTGCTGATGTAGCTCTCACCCTGGGCTGCTCACACACAACCAAACAGCATGCAGGTCACACCCTGAGTGTCTGTGTATAGCTGCATCCTGGTCCAGCAACTCTGACCCCAGCACCCTCTCAGGAAGAACACCATCCAAACTCTGGCTTCCAGCAGCTTCGGTTAACACTTGCAGGGTGACCCAAACACATTCCTAATCCTGAATTTTCCCCAAAATATGTGTTCTGCGCTGTCCAGCCCTCTCCTGGAGAGTTCAGATATTATAGGTCCGTGCCCCTGCAAGGGGTCAATATCCAGCAGCCTGCTACTTTAAATGGAGTTACCAAATAGCTCAATTTAAACACAGCACTGGATTAATTTTGATTTAAAAATAAAACAAACGTTTTTAATTACAACAAGACAGATTTGAAGTGAGTGTAAGTACAAGGTATTGAAGTCAGAAATAGTTACAAGAGAAATAAATATAAAACTCTTTCTAGTAGCTAAAACTTAAACTAGACTTGGTTCAAGGTAAAATCCTACCATCATTGTTAACCAAATGTTCATGTCAGGAACCCTCCCAAAGTCAAAAGGCTGGTTTCCTTTGTCTTCTTAGGTGAAAGACAGAAAGAAAGACAACCAGCCAGCCAGCCAACCAACCAAGGATGTTTTTGCCCCTCACTTTTGTAGTCCTGACACCCTTTGAAATGCATTTTCCTGAGGGTTACCACTAGATAAAGTTCCTTCCCTCTATGAGGAACCATGGAGTCTCATGGTGAAAGAGGTTCCATGTTGCTTGCTAAAATGTGGATCAATCTGATCCTGTCCCCCTCCATTGCCAAACAATGACCATTGGACTGGTGATTGCCAATCACCTTTTATGACACCTGGCTAAACGTGTCAGCTTGCCCTTTGTTTTTGAGAAATTGGTTTACCCCCTCTTGCTGTCCCAAGAACTTTGTTTACTACTTATATGAAAATTGAGATAAACACATATTTCTTTGTTTAGAATAGACCTGTTTACAACATCTGCCTAGTCAGGGCTATGTGGGTTTGAACATGTGCTATCGTCATTATACTGCGGAATTCATAACTTTGCATATAATATTTCTACATACATTTCAACATGATATTATTGATCAGTGAGTTATTAGTTTTCAAATGACACCTCACAAGGCACATTTTGTACAAAGATTATTACAATAGTGTATAGACACAGGGTTGCAATCAATCACAGAATGGAATTCTCAACTGGTGTAAAACCAGCAGAGCTAACTCCTTTACTAACTGCTTTTCTGCTTCCCATCACCTTAGTGTAGGGTGTACATCAGGGATAGGGAATGGCAGAGAGGAAGCCTAGCAGAGCTCTACTACACTGATCCTCCACGAGTATAGGGTTACTTCAGTTGCCATGTAAATTAGAGCAGCCTATAGGCTTCCTAACCTCCTCAACCTGCTTTCCTTCCCCCACTGTGACAATGACAACTTAGAGAGACTGTCCCCTCCAGCACTCCCAATGTCAGAGAAAAGCCATCCCTGTCCTCTAACAACTTCTGAAACCAAGAGTCTGGTCTATTTAAACCACCTTTCACCTTTAGCAGCATAAGAGAGACACTACTTGTTCCGTGAATTTGGTAAGGCTGAAGTGCTGGAGAATTAAGAATCGTGTAGCATGGAAAGCAGGGAGCCTATTTCTATCATCTGTCTCTTTCTCCAAGCGTGTTCCACATTTCTCATCTATGGAAAAGTCTTTTTAGGTTTGCAGAATGTATCCATTGCAAAGCTCTGTCCCTTCCTCTGGATAGGTCCATCTGCAGCACAGCTGATGTCTACTACCCTCTACATGTACTTACCGCAGGATTGGGCCTATGCATTTGTACAACACTTTAATGTGCTCATTACTGAGTGGCTACATGGCTCAGGAGATTAATCTAGGGAGCCTCTCATTTCTAGATAACTGATTCGTATAGCACCTACGTTGGTAGTGACCAAAAGTCATTACTTTATGAAGGGTTTGTGGTGGCTAATGTGAAATGAGTCGATACTCTCAATCCTATTATAAGTGGTCAAGTGAACATAGCATTATAAGCACTAACAAAACTCGTATTTACTGACATCCTTTTCCACAGTCTCAGCAGAGAACCAAAGATTAAATGGAGATGTGAACTGCATTACCTTCTCAGTCTTAGCAGTCATCCTCCCAGGAAAGCTCACACTGCTATTGTCCACGCTGTACCTCTTTCTGAAATAGAAGACTTGGATCTATGGGATCGTCTAGCTAATAACTTTTCTGAGCACTAAATTCTAAACATAAAAGTGCATATTATACATTAATACTTATTTTAGAACATTTATTGTTCACCTAATAATTAATATAGTATCTACCTCTTAAGTAAAAAGTATATATGCACATCATAAGATTCCTTAGAGTCAGAGTTCTGTGTGATATATTTTCCTCCTAATGGATGCACGTAATTTCCATTAGTGTTAAGAGAAATTATGCATATGAACTGAGGAGGAAAGATCTCTCAGCCTGATGTGAACACTATATTGGCTACAGAAACCCTAATCCTGTTATAGATCATCTACATTGGCTTCAAAGCCAGATAAATTAAGGTGTACTATTTACATGAGCATGTCTGAATTAGTATAAGTTTTGCTGTTTCTTAGGCAGTATCCATTTTTCCTCACATTGCATCACCAGAAAGCACATCTGGACTTGCCTTCATTGAACAGAGGGGGCTCTTTGCTTAATTTTAGACTTACATTATTGATTTTTTCCAGGTGTCATTGTTTGGTGTAGTACACTGTTGAATGGCACTCTACACATTCAAACCTTTGAAAATGGCATTTATAATGCAAGTGTTGGTACAACCTTAACTATGTCATCATGAATGGTGATGCTATGCTATCTGGATAGAGCCACATTGACCCAGGGAGCACTGAAGGTTCAAATCACTGGAAAGGTAAGTCTATCCCCAATGTTATGTAGTGATACACTGTTTGGATTATAAAATAAATTCTATGAAATTCAGATGAGACACTGGAATGAATAACTGCAGCTGAGATACTGGAAACATCTCATAAATCAATCATTCCAGGCGTGAACAGAATTTCCAGGTTGGTTTTGTACATATTTCATTTTTGCTGGTTTGTTTGATCTTGAAAGGTTTCTTTATTTGTAATATCCGTGCTCTAATTCTTTCCTTTTTTTAAAACGGTCACTCATTCCCCATAATCCCTTTATGCCATTCTGTTTTTTCAGTCATGGCTCCCTCAATAGCCTTTTAAAAAACCCACCAGTATTTTCTTAGGGGCCCTTCCAGACATATGTTACTGAATTTAGCTGTTGTCTCTGTAATTAACAGTCTTTTGTTACTGCTTTTGCTCAAGTCAAAAGTTACAATTTTTTTGGACTTTGCATAATGAGAAGACCCAGTTCTTGAAAGACTTGTGGTCACTGTAATATTCTAGTTTTCACTGGCATAATGATATTCTATTTACATTCAAGGACTAGAATAAAGTAAGTTGCAGTTCTAACTAGGGTATAAAACCAACATTTTATAGCTTCCACATTTTCTGTAACTTTCCTGGATCTGACAACCACCATCCATAAGGCCTCAGAGGCATTTTACTTTCACCTACACACATTAAGTAGAGTACATAAATGAGGGTTGCTGGATTATATGTGATTGAAATAAATCATATAAATTACTGGTTTCCTGTTAAACGATTAAATAGGGTTCCAAAGTGCTTGAATGACCAATATTAATTGCATTAGCTATCTGAAGGACAAACAAGATAATATAGTGAACGGGTCAGAACACCACTATGAGATACACTCCTGCTTTAAGAATACAGCACCCAAGAGGAAGCTCTGGGCAGGCATCCTCGCTGAGCTCCTGGGGACGTAATTGCTGAGCCAGCTCTTAGAAAGTAGAAGCATGTGCTGGCCTCCGAGCCTGGCCAGTGCTCCCTGCCCCTCTAATATATCAAGCAAGAATATTGTTGACAAATTATTTGCCCTTTTCTGTTCAGTTCTTGGCCACATTGCTGAAAAAGGTGCAACTTGATGCTAATTGTGATGGTACCTTTTGTGCTCTGATCATCTATCCACTAGGTCAGGCTATGGTAGGGTGACCAGATAGCAAGTTTGAAAAACCGGGACAGGAGGTGGAGGGTAATAATTGCCTATATAAGACAAAGCCCCAAATATTCGGACTGTCCCTATACAATCAGGACATCTGGTCACCCTAGGATATTGCCTGAGATCCACCAGTTGATATAGGACACCAAATGTTAGCTGTAGTGCCTTTGGGTCACTTTGGACCCAGGCTGACTAGAAAAGCTGTGTAGCCCATTCTTAGCCTGTTGAACTGTCCATTGGTCCACCCTGTTTCTGCTATGGAAATTACAGGGTTAAAAAGAAACAGCTTATTTGTGGCTACATTTCAATTTTGAAAAGCTAGATTTTTTAGGTGGTTATTAAAAGATGAATTTAGCCAGTGTCCTTGAGACAGTTAATGAGATATGCTAATATAAAATAAATAGGTCTGGTGTGAATTCTTGATAAGAAAACATCTGCTTGGCTCAGTTGCTTTCAAGGGAGGTAACTAGGTTTGAAGACAGTAAGATATGATAAGGAATATGCAGACATCTTGAAGGAAACAATTTAAAAGAACTAATTGCTTTTCAGGTTAGCCCTACAACAAAGTTTCTCCATCTGACTTCAACGTGATTTAGATGCTGAGGAAGGTAACAGGCATGGGGGAGCAAGCCACTAAAAGCAGACAAACAGGATGCACGGAAACCAACAGAGCAATAAAAGAGAAGCAACATCAAGGCTCCGCATCTTGCCAAAACAGGATTAACAGGTCTTCCCAAGAGAGTGCATTTCAACTGAAAGCGACCACAACCATGAACCAAACAATTCACTCTGGCCATATTCATCCCAGTGCAGAGTGCCTGCACCAGACCCTATTCTCTATTTAAGTAGCACTTAAGCTTTTAATAAGTGGTGCATTTTGTGTAAGTCCTCTGCCTATGAATTTCACACATGCTGAACTTGGCTGGCTACCAAGATTTAATCTTTCAGTACTAAGGCTAGGTGCATGAGTTTGGAGTGGAAATTCAAACCACCTTGAACCATCTTCATTTGTATCTACTTAACTGAACCTGCAATGTGAGCGTTTGTTTTGACAGGCACAGCTTACCCCCATTTAGATACAGGTATCATTACTGTGCTGTTGCATCCTGATACAACTCATCTTGTATTGTGTCTCATGGGGAGAGCGTTGGCCAGTGCCCTGTAAAATCATGCATTGTGGGAATTCATTCCCTAGCATGTGGGGAGCAGAACGTTGGCTGCTTTCTTGCATCTGTTCTGGAAAAGGCTTATGCTCCAGCACCATAGGTGTCCTGGTTTTAATCTTTTACTAATCATGAGATCATGCCATCTCCAAAACACTGTGGAACAGCTGTGGCCTAGTGGATCAAGCACAAGGCTGGGAGTCAGAAAACCTGAGTTAGTTCACAAACTCCACCACCGACTTACTTAGCCAAAAAGGTGAATGTAGCCTATGAAATTATCTGCAGAGATTATAATGCTTACCTGTCATTGCAAAGTACTTTACAATCAAAACATAGTATAGTGGAATCACTAAAAAGTTTCAACCATCTTGAGAAGTATTACCCATTCCAAGACTAGGGAATCTCACATAAGTAGGATTTTTTTATTTTAGTTTTTAAATATGGCCTGTATATGCTATTTTTACTGTTCAGTTTTTACAGAATGTGAGTGCATTGTCAAAGTCTGCTCAGTCATTTAAAACATTCTCTGTATAATCAGTGAATGGTATTAAATTAGGACCAAAATTCTACTCCAAATTTTGACTTAGATGAGAGTTACACCAGTGTAATGATGAGCAGAATTGGACCCAGATTCTTGGCTATGGCTGAAGAGCACACAATACAGTTCAAAAGACTGTGCTGACATATCCTTTACACTCTCTGATCCTGGGCTGATTGAATGCTGGTGAAGTCATCCAGGGTAACTTGGGATCCACCACTCTGTCGGAGTAACCTGCTATACTTAGGTGGTCCTCCCAAGGGTGACTGATTTTAAGGTCAGAGCTACAGGTGGTGTGGTACAAAGCAGCGACACTGCACTCCAGGCCCTGGGACTACATGTTCTAGGTAGCATGATTTGTGCAATATTGGCTTTCCAGTAGTATAACATTTCAGAATAATTGACAGGCAGGTCATTTAGAGAATGGCTGATTGAAGTTACTATACCTGCATAATAATTTTAGTTTCAGTGAAGTACAGATTCATTATATCAAAGTATACCTGCACAGATTTATTTCCCTCAATTTAAAACGTGAGTAAAAGAAAATCAGTAAGTTTTGAATTCCCTTATAAGTCTTCAGTGTTTACTTCTGGTGGAATCTACCCAATCAAGAACCTAACATCTTGTTAATACGCAGAAATGTTTTTGCATAGATTTTTTCTTTATAATAGACTAATTTCCTCCTGCCTTTCCCAAGGACCATTATATTCCTTTCTCATATTTTTCACCAGCTTTACCCAGATTGTTTGTCTGATTTTTACACATAATCAGTCAGTAACATGTTTATTATTTTTGGGTCACCTAACAAGTGAATCAAGTGAATACTCTGTAATCTAGGGTTGCATATTTTTAGTCTGGAAGGCTTCAATCCCACATTGTCCTGTACCTTAAATCCACATTCTTCTAGTCTTTAATATAGGGGCAGACCATTTGTGTTTACTTATGCTTGTAAACTAAGGGCCATGGAAAGAATTTTCCCCATTTTACTATGTACCGCTGTACAATTTGGCTAGGCATATTATGAAGGATACTGCCTTCTTCTGAAGCATCAGTTATTCTTCTGAAGCATCAGTTATCCATCTGCAGATGGATACTGAATTGTTAGAGGGTTTTCCCTTCACCCCCTCCCCTGGTTTTCGTTACGCAGACAGAAAGCAGAAGACCAGACATCTGAAGTGCAGGCAATGTAATGTTGATTGGGTTTAGTTCCAAGCAAGCATATCCACAGCTCTACACGCCGGCGGAGTGTTTCCCAGTGTTCCATTCCCAGCTCTGACGCCGCACCGCGTTTACCCCATGTCCCCTTTTCCAGCTGTGATGCCACCGAGTCTTGCCCGTGTCTCCATTTCTCATTCCCCATTCCCACCCCCTCCTTCTTAGCAGACCCCAATATACCTGCAATGCACGCCCTCTGTCCCACCCCTTACAACTTATGGTCATGTTCAGTTTTGCAGGGTCGTCATTCTGGGGTCTTCGTCCCACCTCTTTTGTACACCATGGAAGGGATAAGGAGTGAGGTTGTGTTCTGGCCAAGGCTAGGCTTTTCTTTGGCTTTTAGTGTTTCTTATGCCTTCCCCCTCCCCATCTTTCCTTGCCCCTCCCAACTGGTTGCTTGACCTTGCCTTGAGATAGGAGTTGAGGCAATCTTAAAGTGTGCACTCCTATACTCCCACCATGCCCAGTAACACTTTAACTTTTTGTTATCTGTAACAAACCCATCTAGCTAAGCAGAAGCAACATATATAATGTATTTGTCCTTTGTTCACATATATAAGTATAAGATATAAGAGTATCAAACCCAAAATTCTATCTCAGGCTGGCAAACAAGCCCATACGCTAACATGAGCTTCATGAACGAATGATCTGTTCCAGTATGACAAGTTCTATTATTCTATATACTTTGTTCAAAAGATGGAAATCCAAATATCAGTTTAAATTCTACCTATGCATGAACAGTGGACAAGACGAAATGCTCCAAAACACTCAGTACAATAAATGAACCATTATCTCAGACTATAACCCTGGATCCATATTATCCCAACCTTGGGCATTTGAAATCAGAATGTTAGAGAATATCAGAATATTTGTATTTGGTTCATTAGAGGGTTGTGCTCCGACCTCAGAACCAAGCTTGGATCTGAACTTATTATGAATACTTATTAGCGCTAGCTCTCCAGTGCACTAAGCCTCTTTTATGCCATTTGGCTTTTATTTAGAAACCCTAAAATTACTGTGTAACTCTATGGAAAGAAGATCCAGACAGAATTATACTTTTTTACACTGCTTATATTGCTTTTTATGTCTTTAATAAGGTAGCCTAATAGTCTATCATTAATATGTTTATATACTTACCAGTTGGTCTATTTTATAACCTTAAGATTCACTTTGAGCAATGTCTCTGTCATAATACCTCTTAACTACCATATATTTGATTTGAAGGTTCCCCTTGCTCTTTCAATATGCTGTGAGAGTACTAATGAAGTACACTACAAAACTCTTACTACTCTTTGATAGCTGATCTTACTTTAATAGCTTGTGTGAACATGCCACCCACTCTTGTAAAATAGCTTAATAGATTGTGTCCAACCCTGCTGTGAGTCTCTTCATAAAATGCAGTCTGGGTTAAGGTAAAGACTAGCTGACTGCCAGCAGTCAGCTGGAACTGAAACTTCTGCTGTCTAGGCAATGTTATTGCTTAAGTAATTATTAATATTATTATTTGTAATGTTTAGTGGCCCCATCAGAGGCCCATTGTGTAACACACTGTACAGAGTAAAACACAGTGCCCTCTTTGAAGGAATTACAGTCCAAGTAGACAACATAGACAAAGGATGGGAGGAAGGTATACAACATAGAAACAAGAGATTGGGATTGTGGAGATTATGCAGGAATATAACCACATGTTCTGCACCCTTGTGTTAACCACAAGACCATCCTTGCTCCCTTTTATTGCCTGTTTGAACAATTAAGGATTTACAAATCAATCCAGGCTACTTTGTACAATACACATACCAAACTCAGAAGAAAAGTCAAATCTTTCAGCATTATTTTTAAATGGCTGATCTGTAATCACCAGTGCTCCCAGATATCCCAGACACAGGGACATTTACCAAATCATGTAAGTGCCTATGATGTCATAACAAAAATGTACATAAGTATGTCTTTTTAATGCAAGTTGGGGATATGATTTTTCCTTTTTGCCATATCTGAGGACTGATATCTTTCCATAGGCAGAAATAATACATTGTCATTGCTTGACTGCAATATATTAAAATTTAAATTACCTTCTACTCTACTGTCAGACCCATATTAAATACACTTACATATACAAAGAAGATAGATTAATCATACTTTATATTATATTGTACTCCATATTTCACAAAGAAAGGATTTAATAAAAGGTTTTAAAGCTTACCAAATGTTTATAAATGTTAAAACAAGTTTTTTTAAAAATCCATATAATATTCTGAGTTAAGAAACTGTTCCTCTCTGACATTTCAGTTGGCAGCTTTAACCACAACCCAGATAGAAATCAGTTTGCAGTAATTTTGAATTGCTATTTAATTTGGGGGCATGAACACCTTAATTGGGGTGGCATATTAGAGGTAGACAAGCCAGAGTCACATTGAGTATCTTAAATTTCCCATGGCAACCCGTTTAAATCCAAGGATCCAACAGCATCATAACTGCTTCTTTATTAATGAAGTATGTTAACACAGTCTAATTATATTCATGTTGTGAAATCTTGCAATAGAAATTGCAAAAGATTTCACTGCATCGTTTGTGGGTGATTTTTTTTTCTGTAACGTCCAAGGAAAGATTTTGCAGATTTGCATTGCTATCTTAGATTTCTTATCTCTGAAAAGAAAGTGCATATTTCAGTACATAGATGTCATGCTCATTTAATTGTCTGAATCATTTATATTTCCATAATCTCAATAACATATCATGTATGGGATACATAATCATTGGCTATTCTGAGTCTCCTTAAATAGCTAGACACAGGAGAATGGATTTAGTGAAGCGTGACACCTATGTTCAGAATTGTGGTGGCTTCTAACATGCTCACTATCATTTTAAAACTATTTGTTTTGCTTACAGAAATATATATTTGAATAGAGATAAGATAGCGAATACAATCTGTTTACTGTATTTTGTTTGGCTATATGTAAATACATTTTCTTTTTACAAGTGGCATTTTAACATCAGCTATTTTTTAAACCCTGCCAGCTGGCTCAGTTGAAGGAGCTGTCACTGTTAACCTGGAAAATGATGTATAGTCAAGTCTTGCAATTCCCATGTTGTTGGGACCTGGATCTTAAAATGACAATACTTTTAGCCCTTTCACTCTGCCTTAATTTATATGTGAAGTCTTTGGATTGCACCTACTTTGCACTACTAAGTATTGGATGAGCACGTAAAATTCATGTTTGTTCTACAAACAGAGCAAATCTTGCAAATGTTAAGAGTCTAGGTAGGCAACCATTTTCATAGAATCATAGAATATCTGGGTTGGAAGGGGCCTCAGGAGGTCATCTAGTCCAACCCCCTGCTCAAAGCAGGACCAATCCCCAATTTTTGCCCAAGATCCCTCAATGATTGAACTCACAACCCTGGGTTTAGCAGGCCAATGCTGAAACCACTGAGCTATCCCTCCCGCCCCCAAAAAATTATGCTGTATCTAACAGCAGTATTAACAAACCAACAGACCTTCCCAGTTCCTCAATGTACGACTGGTAACTTAAAACTGCGAAACATTCACAGATTACAACCCCCCACCATTTACTAAAGCGTTAGTCTAAAGGGCAACTGCTCTACAAAGCACTAGTCTGTTTTTCACAAGAAGGGGCAGCTTCACCGAAATGAAGCCTCAAAAAATTTACTTTCAGGTTTGAGTCAACCCTAAATCTTAAAATGACCCTGAGCTGAAACCACTGAGCAACTGGAAGTCTGGCAAAATCCACTGAGGTTCCTGGCATAGGCAGGAAACCATAATTTGGCACAGGATAATGTGTAATTTAGCCCAAGTAATCCTAATTGGTTTCAAACATCAGCAATCTGGCCTAAACTTTGGGCAGATATCATGATATAGGGAAGGAGACTTTATAGGGGTCCTGGGTAACCCCTGTTAAAATCCACCATATGAAGGGAAGATTGGGATGATAGCCTGCTAAATTATCTGTGCCAGAGAAGAGAGGGTCCATAAAAAACACATCTGAAGAACAAATGTTTGCTTTAGGAATGAGTCAGATGGCACCAAATGGCACGTATTTTAAAAATACTCCTTGGAAAGCTCTCCCCCTCTCCTCTGAAAGGTCTTCACCTCCACCATCCCCACCCCCACCTTCACCTTACTCAAGCAGATCACTTTGCTCTACCATATATTTGGTAGATTTTCAAAATGTTTCCAGCAAATGCACTTCAGACAAATTGGTTACCAAGTAGGTCTGCCTTCTGTGTGACTACAGTTATAGGAAAACTGTTTTGTTTAATTAAGTAGTAAAACTAATCACTAGAATCCTCAGTCTCTCACATAGGTTTCATCACAGGCTAAGACTGAAAAAAAATTGGGATGCTCTTCTTAAAATATTGGCAGCACTTTATGAAACTTTTTCACAGCACTAGCTAACTGCTACACCAGGGCAGTGTACATCCCCCAGAAAAAGCATCATGACTGAACCTTATGAGACTCTATTGAACTCAGAAATAGCTGAGCAGAATTTGGCCCATTTTCATACAGCAAAACAGGTGCAGAAAACAAAGTATATAAAGTAAAGTGGCCCCTTCAAATTGTTCTGTTCTTATACATGAGATGTTCCAACTAAAATTCATTTTCTTTCTGCTAGCTCCAAGCAGAAACAGTCAGAACTGCATACATATTCATACACATTAGTTTCACACATACATTTTACAAGATGTACAAATAAGATACATAATCAAAGGAGACAACTATTGAAAAAGGAGGCTTGTGCCATGCAAGTCTACAGATGGATGTATGATTGACAGGTACACAATTTTACCATTAGAGTCCAAATTGGGGCTTGTTCTTAAAGCCAATGACAGCTTCAGTGACAAATATGTAAAGTCATTAAAGCTACCTAGTCCAACACCCACATCTTCACCAGGGCTCAAAAGTGTCCTGAAAGTGATATGAGGATCTCTGTGAAACACAAGTTACATGGCCATCAATTAGTTTTGTCAGCCCACAGCACCAGGCCCAATTTTAGGATGAAGACAATATGTATTGGAAATCTGGCATGAACTTAATTAACATTGCACAGTAAAAAAAAAACTAATTTGTGCTCAGGCATATCTTTAGCAGATGCTAACTTGATACAGCCTACACTGCTACCATGATGGGCAATGTAGAAACCCACACAGGTCTAAGCCAACACAAACCCAAAAAACTGTAAAAATACAAGTGTGTGTCAACCAGTTGGGTTGCTTGTATTAGTCATAGTGAATGTTTTGTGATGCCCTGCTGTGCTGGGCATCACAAAATGGGGAAGAGATGGCCAGCCCTCTGTAGAGATAGAGGTGGTTAGGGACTATTTAGAAAAGCTGGACGTGCACAAGTCCATGGGGCCGGACGAATTGCATCCGAGAGTGCTGAAGGAATTGGCGGCTGTGATTGCAGAGCCCTTGGCCATTATCTTTGAAAACTCGTGGCGAACGGGGGAAGTCCCGGATGACTGGAAAAAGGCTAATGTAGTGCCCATCTTTAAAAAAGGGAAGAAGGAGGATCCTGGGAACTACAGGCCAGTCAGCCTCACCTCAGTCCCTGGAAAAATCATGGAGCAGGTCCTCAAAGAATCAATCCTGAAGCACTTAGAGGAGAGGAAAGTGATCAGGAACAGTCAGCATGGATTCACCAAGGGAAGGTCATGCTTGACTAATCTAATCGCCTTTTATGATGAGATTACTGGTTCTGTGGATGAAGGGAAAGCAGTGGATGTATTGTTTCTCGACTTTAGCAAAGCTTTTGACACGGTCTCCCACAGCATTCTTGTCAGCAAGTTAAGGAAGTATGGGCTGGATGAATGCACTATAAGGTGGGTAGAAAGCTGGCTAGATTGTCGGGCTCAACGGGTAGTGATCAATGGCTCCATGTCTAGTTGGCAGCCGGTGTCAAGTGGAGTGCCCCAGGGGTCGGTCCTGGGGCCGGTTTTGTTCAATATCTTCATAAATGATCTGGAGGATGGTGTGGATTGCACTCTCAGCAAATTTGCGGATGATACTAAACTGGGAGGAGTGGTAGATACGCTGGAGGGGAGGGATAGGATACAGAAGGACCTAGACAAATTGGAGGATTGGGCCAAAAGAAATCTGATGAGGTTCAATAAGGATAAGTGCAGGGTCCTGCACTTAGGATGGAAGAATCCAATGCACCGCTACAGACTAGGGACCGAATGGCTAGGCAGCAGTTCTGCGGAAAAGGACCTAGGGGTGACAGTAGACGAGAAGCTGGATATGAGTCAGCAGTGTGCCCTTGTTGCCAAGAAGGCCAATGGCATTTTGGGATGTATAAGTAGGGGCATAGCGAGCAGATCGAGGGACGTGATCGTTCCCCTCTATTCGACACTGGTGAGGCCTCATCTGGAGTACTGTGTCCAGGATTGGGCCCCACACTACAAGAAGGATGTGGATAAATTGGAAAGAGTCCAGCGAAGGGCAACAAAAATGATTAGGGGTCTAGAGCACATGACTTATGAGGAGAGGCTGAGGGAGCTGGGATTGTTTAGTCTGCAGAAGAGAAGAACGAGGGGGGATTTGATAGCTGCTTTCAACTACCTGAAAGGGGGTTCCAAAGAGGATGGCTCTAGACTGTTCTCAATGGTAGCAGATGACAGAACGAGGAGTAATGGTCTCAAGTTGCAATGGGGGAGGTTTAGATTGGATATTAGGAAAAACTTTTTCACTAAGAGGGTGGTGAAACACTGGAATGCGTTACCTAGGGAGGTGGTAGAATCTCCTTCCTTACAGGTTTTTAAGGTCAGGCTTGACAAAGCCCTGGCTGGGATGATTTAACTGGGACTTGGTCCTGCTTTGAGCAGGGGGTTGGACTAGATGACCTTCTGGGGTCCCTTCCAACCCTGATATTCTATGATTCTATGATTCTATGAATAATATTCTCTGTGAACTTAATTATTTCTCCTATTCATAAATTATTTGGGACATAATCCCAATTATCACAGATGTATTTGCATTTGTAACTGTTTTATGGAGAATTAGGATGAACAATTTTCAGCCGATGGGATCATTATGAGTTGTTCAGCCTGACGATCCATTATTCTCTATTTTTGTATCTCATAGGTCAGCTTAGTAGCATGGTATTATTTCAGTTTCTTAATTGGCTGAATGAAGCTTTTTAATGTGGCAGAATAAATGACAAATAATATTAAACGCATGCACAGATACCTGCTGTAGGAGATGTCAAGGTGGCAGGTATTGCTGGAGACTTTTCCCTTGGTTTCTTATTTCCATACTTTCAAGGTCTGGCTTATGTGGGGAGTGTCCTTCTATAGCTGTAACTGTCATGAAACCAAGTTTTGCTTGTGTTAGTAAATAATATGGGCCCGTGTTACAAGACTCACCTTCTCAGAGCACTCCCGAGATGTAAGACCTGGCATTGCAGCACTTCTTCCTCCATTTCCCAACAATGATCTTCAACCTCCTCCCGCTGTAGAGGTGACTCAGCCCTCTGGCCAAGCATTAAAGCGTTTAACCCGTTCTGGGGTAACAGAGTCCCTTAGTCCAAGTCAACAACAATATCAAAACAAGAGAGCCTCTGGGCTCAGCCTTCAGCATCCTTCCTTACTGGTTGTCTCCCAGCAGCAACAGCTGGTCTTATAGTCTAACTGGCAGCACCTGGGCTCCAATCAACCAGACCATATGGTTCAGTGATACCATTTTACCAAGGGCGTCTCTGGAAGTCTACAGCCCTCGGCCAGGTCCTAGGCCAGGGTGAGATTTTTGCCTCACATAGGAGTACCCTCTCTGCTCTCCCCAAAGCCAGTCCCTAATTGCTGGGCTTTCCTCCTCAGTTCCCAAGTTCCAAGTCCAGCCCATGAACCTCTGGCTCCTCTTGGGCTCAGTCTTTACACACACACCTGCACCTAGCTTTACAAGCTTCCTCCTAGCTCAGGCATCCCAGCTTCAGGCTTGGTTCCCCAGCCTCCTGATAACGGTCAAGTTTAATTCAGTACTGATAGAATATTTACTTAATTACTTAGTGTTCCAAAGACCTGATGTGAAAGATCTGGATATTTAGATTAAAAGCTAAATATTGAATTTACATTTGCTACTAACCAAATATGCAAACTTTGCTCAAAGATAGAAGTTCTCAGAGACGGATCAGCACATTTTACTGTGTGTTTCTGTTTCAGTAGCAATTTGACGCGACTCCCATGACTCCATTCTTAAAGGATTCAGGCCTGCAAAATTCAAACAGCAGGGCCTAAACCAGTCTATTCTGCATGAATTTTACAATTCATTTTCTAATGTTTCAAGTATCCACTTATTTTGTACTCCATACTGTCTAGCTAATCCTGTTCTGCAGCTCAGTTAGAAGAAATTAACCAGTTTAATTTTTTGTTTCAGGTTTTAGTCCCATATGAACAAACCACAGAGACAAAGAAGATCTCTTTCACTTTATCCCATTTTAATCACTGCTGATTCAAAGTATCCAGAGCCCAGATGGACGGTTGTAAATGCAGCTGCATGCACTAGGATTGGTCACTAAAGATGGGCCTAAACCAATACTCAAACTCTGGGAAAAACTGAATCTGGACCTGAATGTTGCCCCAAATCAAAAACCTGGATCCAAATCTACCCCCACCTTTTGAACATTGGGAATGTTAAGATCTGGATTCAAATTCTGTGGCTCAGGCCCATCTCTACTCCACTCACCCTTTGGACATAGCTTTAGTCCTTTCTCTGGTGGACACAATTATTGACAGAATGGAATGGAACAAGATTCTCCCAAAATCTCTGATTTATCTCTTGACTCCAATGTTCAACTTGAACCCAGCACCTCCATGGTTTCTCAGCAGTGACAGGAAAGGAGACTAGTGTAGCACTAAAAGCTGAAAACAATCACAACTATGTAAATAATATAATCCACTGCTGGTAAGTGAATTTCACAGTGATGGGAAGGGTTTATGGAGTCTGAGCCTGCAAACCAATCCATACATGTGGACATTTGCTCCCATACAAAGTCCCACTGACTTCAATGAGAAGCCACTTTGGAGTAAAAATCCACATGTATGACTGTTTACAGAATTGAGCTCCCAGTCTCCTCAGTGACATTGTATTAGCAAACACCACTTTGAATGTCCCCCTCTGCTAGTATATACCTCCATAAAAACAAGTCAAAACTAATAGCTCATTCACTGCAATTTTCTTCTCCTGACACCAGGCTGCCGCTCCACCGATCTGCTAAATCGGCACCTCTAGAAGCAGCAATTCTTATCAGTCACTGACAGGAAGTTCCAAGACTGATTCCCAGTTTAGCATTGTAGTCTCTTTATATTAACCTTCCTCCCATATTTATACAAACTCTGGTCAGTTTCTCTCACCAGATTAATCCTCAGTTTTCTTTAATTAGGTTTATCCTGGAAAGTTCCACACAGGTTCAGTGTTTGTTTTTCACTGCTCCTCCCAACTACAGTGGATGGATGGATGGATGGACTGGGGAGGTATGAGGCAGACAAGAGCTTCCCATAGTCAGATGAGTCAATGGGTGAAGCTGAATTTGAAATCAGAGCCCTCCCTACCCCCATTCCTTTGTACGGCATAAGCTCGGCTTCAGCATTCTATGTGATAGACGACTCAGCTAGGGACTTGCATCTTCTTCCTTTCCTCCTCTGCATACAGTGGTGTGATGTATGTATCAGTTCCTTCCACTGCTAAATCTAAGCATGGAGTTAGGAACTCTGTGGAGTGACACCAGGCTTTATATGATAGGTACAATTCTCTGTTTCCTAGCAGTGCAAAGTGGGCTTAAAATGTTACCATTCTGATTTAACAGCATTTTACAAATAATGCAGATTACTACAGAAAATACAGAACAATGGATAAACCAGGTCCAAGGTGTTTTATTTTAGTCTGGGAGACAGAGAATCAGAAAGAACTCCAGATTCTCTCTACGTCCAGTGGCCTTAATAGAAAATCCACTTAGTATTCATTATCTCATTTAGTTTCTACCAGGAGGGATACTGAGAATGGTTAGATTATTTTGGAGGTATGTTAGAGGAAACTGCCAAATCTGTTTGCCAAGATAAGGGGAAGTTACATCTGGAGACACCTTCACTGTGCCTCTTCAGCTTCCCAGGTGGATGTAAGTTTATAGCTGCATGCAAAGATTTATCATCCAACTGGCAAATTTTGGCACACTGACAGTTCTGTAGTGCAGAAGATTATACCTGTACATCTTTTAGCAGGTAATGGATGGACACATTAATCCACTGTATTACCAAGTGTGTAACCTTTTGGCAGCTGCCTTCTTTATCAAGTAAACTGGTAGAGAAACTGATAAACATGTTTTTTTAGAACTGCAGCAAAATAGCAAGCAAGATTAAATTACGAAACAGCAAAAAGCAAACAGATGGAAATATTCTTACATAAGAGGAGGCATTATTTTCCTCTGCATTGCAGGGTAGTTAACTTTATTTGGTGAGCTTTATCTTATGTGTTGTTACTGAATTTCTTATTTAGCTTTAAAACCTTACAAACTTGACTTTCTATGTATTTGATTCCACATTATGGAAGAGTTATTGTGATCCTGTAGGCTTTTTCAGTCGTTATAGGGTAGGTTATTGGGTGAACTGACAGCATAAAAAGAATTGAGTCAATGCAGTGATTCTCAGAGACTCATCTCTGCTAGTGCTGAACCGCTGAGCCTCTTCCAGATTTCGTAGCTCAGAAGCTGTGCAGCCTAATCATGCCCTAGCTCCTAAATAAAGAACGGATTCTATTACATGGAATAGCAGGCAAAGCCTTTGGCTTTACCAAATTATGCTTGCAGTGCTGCTGTCTGCACTGCACTAGTGACTCTTCTGGAGATAGATAGATAGATTTCTTCAGTTTCTAGTGCTGTCAATCTACCACCAGCACAGAGTCCATTTGTAATACAAAAAGAAAAAAAAAAAAAAGAGAGATACGTAAATCTTGTCTGGGACTGAACAATGAGGAACTTCAGAACACTAGAACCGGCTTGTTAACAAAGAGGTCCATTGAGTATTTGGCATGGCAAATGCCAAGTGGTCCCTGGAACCGGCTACTGAGACACAGCTGCGGAAGTGGCCTGCTTCTGTTCTTGTTGGAATAACTCCTGGGAAAAAAAATTAGGCCATGGAGTGTTAATAAAAACAACCCCTCTAATGAATTAGGATTAGTGCTCTGCAGGTGGTAGAGAACTCATTAGCACTAGCAACTCAGCCCCGGAGCACTACACTGGCCTATCTGGCATGCAGCCAAAAAATAAGTATGAGGCCTGGCCAAGTTTTCTCTGAATACCAGTAGCGCTCATATGGGTCTACACCATCCCATATTCAGAACCTTTCCTGGAGTTGAGAGCCAGAGATATTACCCAGTTGGTCACCACTGCGCTCCTGAAAGGCATCACTAACAGCAGTATTTCCTACTGAGCACACATTATGTTATTTCTGCAGCATGATCTGTCTCTGGGATCTAGAGCACAAGCTTCTGAGACAGCTCCTGAGACAGCTCCCTACACCCAGCTCTCCCATATTGTTTGGTGCTACCTTTGCCGTTTCAGACAAACATTTCAACACACTAACATTCGACTCTCGGTCAGAGCAGTGTAAAGCTGGAATAACTCTAATGAAGTCACTCCACATTTACATTGATGAGAGCAGAATTTGGGGCTCAGATGGCAAATTGCCATAAATGCTGATGGTCTGTGCACTGCAAGACACTGTAAATAGCCACTTCTTAAGGCCTGGTCCTGAAAACACTATCTGGTGTAGTGCTTACTACCATGAGTAGTGCCACCAGAACCAAAAAAAACTAACAGGAAGTAAGTGTCAGCAGGACTGTATCCTCAACGTTATGACCAGCTATTTCAAGTACATTTAGTGCTATCAAGTGAGGATTTTTGTTTGTTTGTGTTGGAGAAGGGAAATATGGTATCAGTCCAATCGCTAGGGGACTAGTATCCACATCACACACAAAAAACCCATCACAACCAGAAGCATACAATCTCATTGGAGGGGCCAAGAACTGGGTTAGCATGCAGATTGAACTAACCAGGTTTCCTCACAGATCAGGGTAGAGATACTCTGGCACTGGGGTGTGGGAAAGCACGCACTACCACTGCCCATCTATATTTGCTCTGAGCATAAAGCAGACTCTGTTTTCCAGGAAGTCAATCCCAGGTCTTTTAACTGCACTAAACTGAGGTAAAAATATTTTTTAATTCTCTGTTCAAAATACCAATGTTTAGGCCTCACTCCTCATTGCCTTCAAAGTACCATTTTCTTGTGTTTTGTTAGAAAGCGTGTGGGGTTCTTTTTGTTGTGGGGGGCTTTTTGGAGACGGGAATCATCTGCAACCAGTAAATACATTTGAGTTCCGTAGTTAACTAAGGAACTAAACAGATTTTGAAGACTGTATTTTTAAAAAGTGCAACTGATCTTAAAACTTTTCTACCATGCTGGAGCCTAATGTGATTTGAGACAGTGAAAATATTAAACCTTGGAAATCATGGTTTATAATGGAAAAAGAGATGGGCCTTTTTTCTTTTCTGGTTTCCCCTTCAACACATGTAGCAAGTTCCCATTCTGCTACTGAGGGATAGGGCTGCAATAGGATAAGGGAGTCCATGTTCTTCAAGTAAACTTTTAAAATTCCTGATAATAGTATGAATGAATTATAAAGTAGGATGGTTAAACAACTTGGGAGGGAATTAGTTCACTTGCAATGTTGCTCTCACAGTGTGGCCTGCAAGCGTCAAGTTATGTTTACTTCTCTCCCTCAACCCTCCCAGGGTAGATGAGCAAAGGTGGGCTTGACAGATTCTCACATTAACTCACAAGGGTGAGATAATCATGATTAAATCCCTGGCTCCCCCAGCTCTAATTTTTTACCTAGTCCTCCAAATAATAATTGGATCATCTGAGAATTGGATCTTTTCCTTTTCTTTTCTCCCACTTCCCCCTCCCTCCGCCTTTTCTAGTAATCAAAGTCTTTCGGAGTTAATCCCCCTGAGATGGTAAAGGTTTTCTGTTGTGGTTTTCTCTTCCATGTAAGATTTAAACAATCACTGATTAGTCAGCTTTGACAGGTGTTAGAAAATCTTGGAGCAGACTGAACATTCTTATTGATTAACTGATACATGGACAGAGTTTTACAGGGCTGATTGTTTTTCACTAAGCATTTTAGAGAGAAGGGGAAAAGTGTGCTACATTATCAATTTCTTTCTAATCCATTTTTGTGCACTATACTCCTGCTCATCGAATTTAACTACTTAGCTGTCAAAGACAGGAAAATAAGGAAGGCTATAGTTATGGAATTACGAATTCTCTTGTTACTGCAGCTGTTTATTCAAAGTATATTTATGGACAAAACGTAGGCTTATGTAAAACTTTTAAAATAAAATGGTAGAGTAGTTCTAATTGATTGATGGATATTTCCCAAATGGCTTATCAGTTGAAAATGGCTTTTCAAAACACAGTTCTTTTTAATTTGCAGTCATCAGTAAACTTTCACCTCCTCACTGTGGTTAAACAAGACTAATGCTTTTAAGCCAAAAGACCCAATATTCTGTATATTACGCTGTCTCCTGCTGTACTTAGCTGGTGATGATGACTTCATTGGGACCTTTGGGTGTGCAAAGAATGCAAGATAAGTCCTGTTCAGGAGACCAAATTAATTCATAGAGAAGGCTGAAATTCTACCCTTAATTCCTGGGACTGCAGGACAAACAGATAACTCCCTGATCCTCTTCCCCAGTGTAGTTAGTAGGGGTTTAACGGTATGTGAAAAGTTTAGCACTGCTGAGGACAATTTGTATTTTTGGTGTTAATGAGTGAAGGTAAAATGGTTTGGAGCAGAGATGCACCCTAGCCCCAAAATCTGAAGATTCCAAAATCCAAAAATATTTAGACCCAGGATTTTCATTTCACCCATTAGTAAAGAGATAATTTCATCCACTGTCAAGGAGTTTTGATCTCATCCAAATTTAACCTACATTTCAGGGGCATTCAGATGCAGGGTTTTGTTTTAGCTCAATCTCTGATTTGGACGAACCACCAAGTTTGGTTGTTTGGTTGCTTATCCCAAGATATCCAGTTGCAAAACTTGTCTGAAAGCCTTAAAGCTTCCAGCACTCTCGGCTTCCGCTCAGGCTGGGAATTTTGGTGATAGTGAGGGGCAAGGCTTTTTGTGGTATTTTCTCTAAGGAAAATTGGCCTGCTTCTAAGAGGATAGAAATGACATTCTCTGCTAAGTCATCAATCAGTACCTTCCCTGATATAATAGCCAATTCCCATTCAGATCGCTAGTATAAACTGTTTGTTTATTACTTGGTATAGAAAAAATAGAAAATGAAACATAGTAAATTAGAATCACCAGACAAAGGCACTTATGAAAAATCTTTTCACACTAGTCTACCTGAAGAAACCTTGTTGCAATATAATATACGAGGCATCTGTTTCAAAATATGACTCATAGCATACACTCAGTGCCTGATCCAAAGTTCACGGAAATTGATGGAAAGAGTCCTAATTAGCATCAATGGGTTTTGAATCTAGCCCTTACTGTGTGACAGATGGCTTTGTCCTTTTATTGGGAGACACCTGTCTTCTCCCCATCCTATTGGTTTCAGTTCAAATACAAATAAATCCTTCTTTTCCTAGGGGAAGGTAAATGAACAATGCTTCAGGTAAATATTGAGCCTTCATTTAAAAGCATCCTCTTAATAAGGTAATTTAGCTAGAAATAGGTAGGAATCTGTCTCAGATTACACAGAGTGTTCATTACTTGCATCCATTTCAAACAGGATTTTGAGACTTATTGTAAAGTAGCTCTTATCCTTCCCAGGTGAGTAGACAAACCTGAACTTGGGTATATCTTTCAATTAACTTTGTTTGGAATTGCTAAATGAGTCTGTGTTACACTCTCCAAGGCAGAACTCTATTAGCATACAAATGGTAAACTCACGGTGATATCTCATTTGTGCAATGAAGAGGACAGTTCTGAAATTAAAGACTAGTAGACAATTCAAAATCATATATAAAGTATGATCTGATTTGAAACAGGCATTTTCTTTGCTCTTACCATGTGTCTGCAGTTTTCAGCCAATCTTTAAATCTAATCTGTGTTAAAAATAGTTAGGTTTTATTTTTTATGACCAATTGATGCAAAATGCTTCAATAGGCTTACACATGACATACAAACACTTCTTTCATTAATGGAGGACATGTATGTGTGGGAATTATGCTTATCTAATTGCAGCAGAAGTGCTGGCAGAGATATTTTTTCCTTTGCATTTTATGCAGCTCTAGGAAAGGGGCACTAGGAGTCACTAAATAATGAGCTTCCCAATCCCACCATGACTGCTAACTAATCAGGTACTTTAACACCTAAAAGAGGAACTGGGTAGGATGCCTGGCTTGGTCTGTGCTTCACTAATATGAAAATACCTTACTTTTTAAAATAAATAAGGGGAAAATCTGCTCTCATTTATGCCAGTATAAGGTCGGAGAAATCTCACTGAAATCAGTCACATTGCTTGAGATGGTATAACGGATACTAAGGTACTATTTGGCCCTCCCAGTCTACTATCCCATGGAGCCCCGTTCATTCCTGGTGTACCTTCATAGACATCAGAGAGATACTAGAGAGAAGTTTGCTCCAAGGGCTTTATAAAAAATTGTCAACAATTGTAGAAATCAAAATAAACTCAGAAGATAGTTACACCACACCAATAGTTATTTTCATTATTGGCCCCCCCCCCCCCACATTTAACTACAATGGGTGTTTCCAATTTGTAAATATAGTAAACTCACATCAAATAAAAAGGATAAGAAAATGCCAAAAAGAATCCTCCTGCTTCTGGGTTTTTTCCCTCTCCTTTGAATGCACACTGAATACATTTAGCTCTTCCACAGAAGCATTAATTGAATGCTGTGCTTTTCAGAAATCCTTCACTTCTTTTACATTAGCTCAAATTTTGACACTCTTAGCATAATTTGTGGGAATTTTGTTAATGCCAAACCTTTAATACATTACCCTATGTGTCTCCTAACATCAGATATGTGTACAGAACTTCTACAGTACAGTATAGAAAAAAAAACACACAACGCAACCAAACTTCTATTGACAATAGCAAAAGCCCATGAACCCTGAGTCCTTCTTTAGCCCCTCTCGTCATGCAAATAGGACCTGCATATATGGACTGTTCTGCATTACGGTCTGGCCCCTTTACACCACTCCAGGGGAATGAATAGGCCAGTATCCAGATAGAGCCCTTCTGCCCGCAGTTTTAGTCCCTGGGATAGATTGAGGCTGAGAGGATTGTAGCTGGCCTCCATACCAGCTCAGAATTTGTGGGGGGCACAAAGGAGACTTAAAGCCTCTTTCCACCTCCTGAGCTGTACCTCTCAGCTTTGAGTCTGGCCCACTTACTCCTCTGTGGAATCCTGTCAGTGGGACTCCCATAGGAATAAAGGTCCATGCTTGAGGATTCCATTGCAGGACGAGGCACTCGCCAAACTCCAAGTGTGGATCCATTTGAGCCATGCAAGCAGGATGTCCCATGAAATGGGGGTTCTCCAGTTCAGAGAAGCTCTATGCGAAAGATAACATGGCCTGGAGCTACGACACTGTTTCTGATAGCCTATACAGGGCTGTACAAAGCTCTTCTCCTCAACCACTCCTTTTCAACCTAGCCCTAACCACTCCCTGACCAACGCCTGCCCACTCCTCATCCTCTCCACCCTGAAGATCCTGACAATCTGGATAGCCCTCCATAGGGGCATAGGAAGTGCTGTTGAGGTGGATGATTTTCCACATCCACAGCATGCATAAAGATCTCAGAGGCATGAGCTGGTCCAGTTTCCACTCTAGTGCACTGTAACAAGTATGGGGGTGCTGAGTCAGATATATAATTCATGGGTCGCTTAGCTGGCAATTATCCAGGAAGAAGAATCACTTTAGAAAATCTGTATCTTAATAATGAACTTTTAGACTAATGAAGTCTATTTAGTGTGTTTTAAAAACACAAACTAAAACATTCTCCCTTCAAAAGGTTTATCCAGAAGACAGAGGCTACCTGAATTGAAATACACAACACCTGCCTTTGCTCTAATGATCTTGGCATTTGGGAGCAGTGATAAATGAGCCCAGGTTATTAGACATGTCCAGCAAAATGGTGTTTGTGCCTTACCTTCAGGAAATTACCAGCCTGAAGTTGTATCTGGCTTTCCCAATTGGGTCTAATTATGACAGTGATGATAAATATCCTTCTGCTGTCTTTTACATTTATTTCTCTGGAAGCTGGACTGGGAAATAGGTTTTGAGTGGTTACGCAGGTTGGAGAGATGACCATTTTATTATTCCTTATAACAAATCTATCACTGGGTAATCTAAAGGTAAGATTACAATCGTATTTGATGTAGGAGGCCTCCACAGCTTTCGCTATACATTAAGAAAGAAGAATTATTAGTAGCAAACTCTCAGGATGTTTATTCTGCTTTGTATTCCGGTGTGTCTTTGTTGACCGTGGGTAGATTTGCCTTAAGTCAAATCATCATAAACCCTTTGCTTTGCAGATGGCAACTTCATGCTTTACAATACTGAAAATCAAGATTCACTGAAAAGAAATAAACTACCATTGTTTTTTCTAACAACATAGTTTTGGTTTTACCACCATAATGCTAAATATATTTAGACTTTTATTCCAGTTGTCTCATACTTTCTCTTAATCCTCCTGTTTATCACAGAGAAATGCTGATACCTCAGAGAAATCTCTTGCACAGGAAAGAACCTGGCCTGGGCTCTTGGCATTCACTGATTGGTGTTAACAACTCACAATTAGGCATTATTCAAAAGCTACATTTACATAGACCAGGGGTGAGCAAACTATGGCCCGGTGGCCACATCCGGCCCTCCAGCCATTTTAATCCGTCACTTGAGCTCCCGCCAGGAAGTGGGGTCCAGAGCTTGCCCCACTCCGGCACTCCAGCCGGGGAGTGGGGTTGGGGTCTTGCCCCACTCTGCACTGTTCCCAGAAGCAGTGGCATGTCCCCCCCTCCAGCTCCTACACATAGGGGCAGCCTAGGGTGATCAGATGTCCTGATTTTATAGAGACAGTCCCGATTTTTGGGTCTTTTTCTTATATAGGCTCCTATTACCCCCCACCCCCTGCCCGATTTTTCACACTTGCTCTCTGGTCACCCTAGGGCAGCCAGGGAGCTCCGCACGCTGCCCCCGCCCAAAGCACCACCCCTGCAGCTCCCATTGGCAGGGAACTGCAGCCAATGGGAGTTGCAGGGGCAGCGCCTGCAGACAGGGCAGAGCGCAGAGGTGTCTGGCTGCACCTCTGCATAGGAGCCAGAGGGGGAACATGCCGCTGTTTCTGGGAGCTGCTTGAGGTAAGCGCCATCTGGAGCCTGCCCTCCTACCCCCCTCCCATACCCCCAACCCCCTGTCCCAGCCCTGATCTCCCTCCTGCCCTCCGAACCCCTCAGTCCCAGCCCAGAGCACCATCCTGAACACCCAACCTCTCATCTCCAGCCCCGCCCCAGAGCCCATACCCCCAGCCGGAGCCCTCCCACCCTCCTGCACTCCAACCCCCAATTTTGTGAGCATCCATGGCCCACCATACAATTTCCATACCCATCTGTGGCCCTTGGGCCAAAAAGTTTGCTCACCCCTGACCTGGACTGTCCTGGTGTTTCACTGTTTTAAGAGAACGATAGGTTATTATCCAGAGCCAGGGCTTTCCCTCCCCTCCCTACTACTTTGTTGATATTCATGCAGTATTTTTGTGCATTCCTCCTGAGTGCTGAGTTGAAAAATAAAACTGAAGCTACCTTATATTGGAGGAACTAATTATTACCCTCTCACTGGAAAACTATTTACAATGGATACCTATAGCTATTCTTTCTAGGGGGGCCTGGGTTGTCATCCTCGTGGGGGGTCTTAGCAACTAGCATGGAACTTGGCAAGAGGACCACAGGTTGAGGGAGGAATGTTTGGAGATGGCACCAGGAGCTAGGTGTCTGCATATGTTTAAAACACTAAGCTACAGGGGTTTCAGGTCTGTAAATACGAGGTGCTTTGATAAAGAGCCAACTTAATTTAATAACAACGGAGTCCTCTAGTGTTATGCAGAATGCAGTACATGGATGTGCTGGTGGCAAACTCCCCCACACTACATGGAGCCGCAGTATCCACAAGGAAAGAGAGGCTGCCAGCCACAGAGAGTCTGGGTCACTATGCTTTTCTGTGGACTTCCCTATGCCTGGCTGCACAGCTGCCATTGGATGCCTTCCACCAGCATCTGCACAGAGCTGGTGGAGTGGCCTCTGCAAGAGTTAATGGTGCTTTTAGCACAGAAATCTACAGGGCCGAGAGAGAGAGAGAGAGAGAGAGAGAGAGAGAGAGAAAGCTGCTCACCATCTCTGCTACTCCCTTTCCCTTGGCAGGCTGGATTCAAGGAAACCTGATGCCATTTCACTGAAGCTCTCACAGGGAGGGCTATAGAAGAAGTAGGTAGATGTGTGTAGGGAGTGAGAACACGGGAGACGGCTTTACTCTTTGGAACTGTCTTAAGCTGAAGTGGGGAAAGGGCCTCTAATACCAATATAACTCTAGCAGTATAATTAGGCTGCTCAATTTCCCCATATAGACAAACCAGAAAGGACAGAGATCCTAATCCCTGGCAGATTCAGGTTATTCCCTCCATTGTTATGAGAGCACAAAGTGTATCATGCTCAGTACCACGTGGCTCTGGGGCTCAAGCAAGACAATTCAAAAAGAGCATTATAAGATGGGGGAGTGGGACTTTCCATTTCAGTCACTTTGGCAGCATTTTCTAGCACTGTCCTAGGATCACCTTCCAGCACCCAGCACTCCTGCAGCGCTGGAGTTGTAGTTTGCTGCTGGTCTATTCCAACAATTGGCTCCAGTGGCTAGTGTGTTAGAAATGGGAGCAGAGCCAATGCTTCCCCACCCACCTGTGCAGGAGGAAAGAATAGCCAGCATGCAGCCTCCACTTTCCCCAGCACATCCAGACCCAAGGTTTGGGTAGCCTGTGTAAAGGGTTTAAAGTGAGGAGGAGAGTCTGAATCTACCCTGTATAGGGGTGCAGGCAAAGGGACAATCTTGTCCTTAGAAAGGACCAAGCAAAATAGTTATAATCAGTGCCCTCCTCCCACTGGAGTCCCAAAACTCTCATCCATCCATCCAACAGACAGCCACCTGTCCATGTTCACCACATGGTATGCTCTGTCTGGAAAGGAAACAAAAATAATCAAGCCACCAAATCACCCTAGTCTCTGCTGCAATACTTGGATTGCCTGATGGTGGGAAAATATCACAGGGATTCATTGCCTTAACATCATTGCAGTATCTGTAATATAAACTTAATACTGTTCCTGACCCATCTGCCAAGGAGATAACAAAAACCCAAGTTCAAAAGTACATCTCCCCCCGCCCTCCCCTGAATACACACAGACAGAGAGAGCGAGAGATGTTTGGAAAACATTAGTCTTATACCCAATGTATAAATTGAACGGTTGTCCTCCTGACACACGGATATAATTATGAGGCAAAATGACTGGCATGATGGGAAACTTAATTTGCATCAAAGCTGCTTTTTGCAGTTTTAAAACAAAATCCATTGTTGAAAGCTACCTTCTCGGCTTTGTTATCTACTTCACCCACCCACTATCATCCCTGGATTTCAAAGCCTTCGGACTCTTATTATACATCATTGGGGCATTTTCAATACTTGCTGTAACTGAAGTATACTTACAATACTAATTTAGTGTGAAATGCCAGCTTAATGGTATGAGGCTGCCTATCAACTGAATACTGCTGGCATCCCCCTTTTCCCCTCAAAGACAACTGGCCTAGGGAATTTGCTCTTTTCTTGATATACCACAATCTAAAGTTCCCAGTTGGAATTTGGATTTTCACACCAACTAGCAGGGAGATGAGCTAAACTGCAATCTCTGCAAAGCAGCTGGCTACACTAGTAAATAAACACCACTAGTGTATTTTATTTTGTCTGCTTGGCTCTGGAGCTACCAAGTTCTTTCTACCTTGAGAAAGTTCTTGGCATCAACCTTTAGCAAACAAGATTTTCAAGACTATATATATATATATACACACACACACATATACATATAAAATTTTATAAATTGTGGTTTATCCGAATGTGTATTAACACAGCATGTGGCTCGAACAAATTCCTTTTGGTTATCTAAGACCGTAGACTTTGAGATCTCAACTAAAGGGAGTCTATCTAGCTCTGACTTAGCATTTGATGCGATAGATCTAAGATAGCTTGAAGCCAGGGCAGGAAGGTGATGCTGTCTGTTGGACAAGCGCACTTCAAAGAACACAATTCATTACTCCAAGGTTGTCAAGCTTCCAAAGCAAAAGCCGATTTATTAAAGTCATAGAAGAAGAAAAATGAATCATTTGAAATGCTATATTCCGCTTCAAAACGGAGTGATTCCAAATATTAAATCAATCTATACTTCGTCCTCAGCTCACTTATGCCCAGCTGCTCTCAGCCTCGAGGGGTGGGAGGATGGGGACCGCCCAGGGAAGCTGATACTATCTCTGAGTCTGGGCCAGTTCTATACTAGCCCTAACTCTGACACACAAGGGCAGCCTGGGGGCTGCTGTAATCTAAACTGGTTGTCTTTGGTCCCGAAGGGGCCATATGCTAACCAGGGATTGCCAGAGCTCAACATGCTTTGGCCACATTCTGACATACTCCCTGTGCCAGGTATGGCAAGGGGTGTTATAGGCACCTGGCTTTGCACCTTCTGAGGCAGGTGCCAGGCCAGGGGTATGCCTGGCTGAGATCTGGGTGATTCCCAGCCCTAGGCAAATGGGTCAGACTGCGGTAGAGAATCTGGGCCTGCGTTATTATTTAGGATCCCTCACAGCTATCTTTCTTCTTTCTGTAAGTGTCAGAAAAGTTTAAATCTCTGGTTCAGCCCCAGAAAGAAAATAAATTGTGGAGAGTGTTTTTGCTTTATTGCCTGAAACTCTAAACAACACAGGAAAGCATGGAGCTTAGATTACACAAGGCAGGGGCTAAAATGCTGTAGGGTCCAGCAGCTGCAGAAGAACTCCACAGAGGTTCATTAGGTGCTTTCCTGCTTATGGAGCTACTTAAACCATGTGGTTTCAGAGGCACTAAAAATTGCCATAAGCAAATGTAGCTGACCTCAGTGCAGGTTGCCAGTGAGTGTCACGGTACACCCACCCCTTCTGATATCTAGTAGTGTGCTGGGTGCTCCGGGAGTTTGGGGGCAAGTGCTGTATACTCCCCAAGGTCTAGTCCTGGATGGGTTCCTGAACACACCCTTATAGTAGGTGTCACAAGGTGACACTCTTATATGTAATCTTCCAAGTTCACTTTTGGGGTGGAAGGGGGATGCCATCAACTGTTCAGTCTTGGGAAGACATGCTGCATGGTGGTGTTATTCTTGTTATGCAGGGGTTCTTGGTACAACGAGCACAGTTGCTCCTTGGAAACTAGGCATTGGTGTCAGGCTGAGATTCCTGAAAGAAGGAATTGTCCTGCATGCTGCCTGACCATGTCTGATCCTGGACTGGGGTAGATGTGTAAGTAGAACAAATAAATTACACTTAGAATATACCCTGACTCTGCATCACTGAATGCTCCACTGGAAATCCGACCTGCAAAACTCCACACATCTGCTACCACTCAGAAAAAGGGCAGCAAAACAACTGCTTTACTAGCACTGCCTGAAATTAAACCATACAAATACTATTGGCACAATTACTATAGCGGTCACAACAAAAAGATTAACTCAGTAGTTCCCAACCCAGCCCCCGAGGGGCACACCAGTCCAAGGGAGTGAAGGTGGGGCTTCCCAGTTCTGGTGCCAAGATTAGCCCTACCAGGCCCCTTCTCTCCCTAAGGCAATCATGCACTGGGCTAGAGATCCCACAGCGGGAGTTCACTCCTTTTGAGCCTTGTTTTGCAGCCATGCCGGGTAGCAGCCATGCAGAATCTCCCTGAAAGGGACTGTAATGTGTCTCTGTTACTTCTGCTTCTTCTGAAATGTGTGTCACTGCTTTTGGTGATCATGCTGCTAGTAAGCAGCAGGTGCCAAGTAAGCAGGTTTCTCCGGCAACTCCATTTCCTCCGTCTTATATGCATGGCACACAACAGAGTTTTCATGGTGCTACTGCATGTAGCAAGAGGGATAATTTTGTTCCATCTTCCCCCTTCCCAAAACAATACAATGTTACCCCACTGTCTGGCAGGTCATTCTGCTCCTTTTGCAGGGAGTGGGAAGAATGATGCTGTGGAGATAATACCGCGTTACTGCTAGGAACTCCAACCAGTGTGGCCCAAAGGATAAGAGGCTGATGCATCCCAAAGAGCAGATACTCTCCTCCTGTAGGTGTGTCACAGCAGAATGACTCCTGTAAAGTCCACATAAGCACAAGAGAAATAGGGAAAATCCCTCCCACTCTCTGCAAAGATCATCGTAATTTCCATTCTTCTGACACAGACCTGAAGTTAGTAACTAGGGGATCTGTGGTGTGTTTATTCTGAAATTTGGGGTTGCATTTTGTCGCTCATTTGTAAGCTGTGTGTATACTTTGTGTATCTTTATGGTTAAAGAAATAACAGTTCAAAGTGTGAAAACAAAATAAATAAGCTAAATAAAAAGGAACAGGTGCCTGTGTCTTGAAATGTCACTTCAGGCTGGTCTATACTATAAAATTAAGTCGACTTATCTCATTCGACCTCGAGCCTCTGAATTAAGTAAGTCGATTGTGTGTGGCCACACCACGCTCATTGTCTCGATGGAGTGTGTCCTCACTAGCAGTGCATCATGGGTAGCTATCCCAAAGTCCAACTTGCCACAGTGTGTTTTGGGAAGTGTGTGCAATGCCTCTTGGGACCAAAACATGGTTGCAGGGTAGCATGGGAACATTGCGTTGGCATCCCATAATGTACTGTCCTCCCTCCCTCATATCAAGGGCAAACAACCCAGTGGTTTTCTCACCTTAAAACTGCTGTGCATATGCCATAACTCCAGAAGCATGAAGCCTGCTCAGTTGTGCACTCTCACTGTGAGATCTCAAACACCTCGCACCTTCTCCTGCAGTATTTCCGGAGCTGAACTAGGATCTGCCGCTTGGAACATAGCGATGTCCTGCAAGCCACTGAAAAAAAAAACAATTCACAGTTGCTGCTGGCAGTCACAGAGCAGCTGCACTCTGAGCACTGTTTCTAGTCCCCTGAAACACGCACTGACTGGTGGGACCGCATCATTTTGCGGGTATGGGGTGATGAGAAATGGCTGCAGAACTTTCAAATGCAGAACGCCACCTTCCAGGAACTTTGTGCAGAGCTTTCCCCTGCCCTGCAGTTCAGCAACACAAAAATGAGAGCTGCTCGACAGTGGGGAAGCAAGTGGCAATCGCTATTTGGAAGCTTGCAACTCCAGACAGTTACTGGTCAGTGAGGAATCAATTTGGAGTAGGTAAATCAACCATGGGAGCTGCTGTGCTCCAAGTGTGCAGGGCTATTAATCAACTTCTGCTATGAAAAGTAGTGAGTCTGGGAAATGTGCAGGACATGGTGGATGGTTTGCCACGATGGGGTTCCCTAATTGTGGTGGGATGATAGATGGCACGCGTATCCCCATCTTGGCACCAGACCACCTTGCCAAAGAGTACATAAACCGAAAGGGATACTTTTCAATGCTGTTGCACGCAATGGTGGATTACATGGGGCATTTCACCAAAATCAATGTAGGATGGTCGGGAAAGGTTCATGACATGCGCATCTTTAGGAACTTGGGTCTCATGGACTCATAGACATTCAAGTCAGAAGGGACCATTATGATCATCTAGTCTGACCTTCTGCACAATGCAAGCCACAGAATCTCACCCACCCACTCCTGCAATAAACCTCTCACCTGTGTCTGAGCTATTGAAGTCCTCAAATCATGGTTTAAAGACCTCAAGGTGCAGAGAATCCTCCAGCAAGTGACCCCTGCCCCATGCTGCAGAGGAAGGCAAAAACACCCCAGGGCCTCTTCCAATCTGCCCTGGAGGAAAATTCCTTCCTGACCCCAAATATGGCGATCAGCTGAACCCTGAGCATGGTGGGCAAGATTCACCAGCCAGATACCCAGGAAAGAATTCGCTGTAGTAACTCAGATCTCACCCCATTTAACATCCCATCACAGGCCATTGGACCTAATTACCATGAATAGTTAAAGATCAATTAATTGCCAAATTCATGTTATCCCATCATACCATCTCCTCTATAAACTTATCAAGCTTAATCTTTAAGCCAGATAGGTCTTTTGCCCCCACTGAGTCCCTTGGAAGACTGTTCCAGAACTTCACTCCTCTGATGGTTTGAAACCTTCGTCTAATTTCAAGTCTAAACTTCCTGGTGGCCAGTTTATATCCATTTGTTCTTGTGTCCACATTGGTATTGAGCTTAAATAATTCCTCTCCCTCCCTGGTATTTATCCCTCTGATATATTTATAGAGGGCAATCATATCTCACCTCAGCCTTCTTTTAGTTAGGCTAAACAAGCCAAGCTCCTTGAGTCTCCTTTCATAAGACAGGTTTTCCATTCCTCAGATCATCCTAGTAGCCCTTCTCTGTACCTGTTCCAGTTTGAATTCATCCTTCTTAAACATGGGAGACCAGAACTGCACACAGTATTCCAGATGAGGTCTCACCAGTGCCTTCTATAAAGGTACTAACACCGCCTTATCTCTACTGGAAATACCTCGCCTGATGCATCCCAAGACCGCATTAGCTTTTTTCACGGCCACATCACATTGGTAGCTCATAGTCATCCTGTGGTCAACCAATACTCCAAGGTCCTTCTCCTCCTCCGTTACTTCCAATTGATGCGTCCCCAGCTTATAACAAAATTCTCGTTATTAAACCCTAAATGCATGACCTTACACTTCTCACTATTAAATTTCATCCTATTACTATTACTCCAGTCTACAAAGTCATTCAGATCTTCCTGTATGATATCCTGGTCCTTCTCTGAATTGGCAATACCTTCCAGCTTCGTGTCATCTGCAGACTTTATTAGCACTGTCATAAATATAAAGGGAAGGGTAATCACCTTTAAAATCCCTCCTGGCCAGAGGAAAAATCCTTTCACCTGTAAAGGGTTAAGAAGCTAAAGGTAACCTCACTGGCACCTGACCAAAATGACCAATGAGGAGACAAGATACTTTCAAAAGCTGGGAGGAGGGAGAAAAACAAAGGGTCTGTGTCTGTCTGTGCGATGCTTTTGCCGGGGACAGAACAGGAATGGAGTCTTAGAATTTAGTAAGTAATCTAGCTAGGTATGCGTTAGATTATGATTTCTTTAAATGGCTGAGAAAATAGCTGTGCTGAATAGAATGAATATTCCTGTCTGTGTGTCTTTTTTGTAATTTAAGGTTTTGCCCAGAGGGATTCTCTGTGTTTTGAATCTAATTACCCTGTAAGGTATTTACCCTCCTGATTTTACAGAGGTGATTCTTTTTTACTTCTATTAAAAGTCTTCTTGTAAGAAAACTGAATGCTTTTTCATTGTTCTTAAGATCCAAGGGTTTGGGTCTGTGGTCACCTATGCAATCTGGTGAGGATTTTTACCAAACCTTCCCCAGGAAGTGGGGTGCTAGGGTTGGGAGGATTTGGGGGGGAAAGACGTTTCCAAACTACGTTTTCTCAGGAACCCAGATAAAGTTTGGTGGTGGCAGTGGAAGTCCAAGGGCAAAGGATAAAATAATTTGTACCTTGGGGAAGTTTTAACCTAAGCTGGTAAAAGTAAGCTTAGGAGGTTTTCTTGCAGGTCCCCACATCTGTACCCTAGAGTTCAGAGTGGGGAAGGAACCTTGACAAGCACACTCACACTTTTTGTGCCAAGGTCAGTAATAAAAAGATTAAATAAGATTGGTCCCAAAACCGATCCCTGAGGAACTCCACTGGTAACCTCCCTCCAGCCTGACAGTTCACCTTTCAGTATGACCCACTGTAGTCTCCCCTTTAACCAATTCCTTATCCACCTTTCAATTTTCATATTGATCCCCATCTTTTCCAATTTAACTAATAATTCCCCATGTGGCACCGTATCAAACGCCTTACTGAAATCTAGGTAAATTAGATCCACTGCGTTTCCTTTGTCTAAAAAATCTGTTATTTTCTCAAAGAAGGAGATCAGGTTGGTTTGGCACGATCTACCTTTTGTAAAACCATGTTGTATTTTGTCCCATTTACCATTGACCTCAATGTCCTTAACTACTTTCTCCTTCAAAAATTTTTCTAAGGCCTTGCATACTACAGATGTCAAACTAACAGACCCTGTAGTTATCCGGATCACTTTTTTTTCCCTTTCTTAAAAATAGGAACTATGTTAGCAATTCTCCAGTCATACAGTACAACTCCTGAGTTTACAGATTCATTAAAAATTGTTGCTAATGGGCTTGCAATTTCATGTGCTAATTCCTTTAATATTCTTGGATGAAGATTATCTGGGCCCCGCAATTTAATCCCATTAAGCTGTTTGAGTTTCACTTCTACCTCGGATATGGTAATATCTACCTCCATATCCTCCATTCAAAAAAGCTTCAATCCAGGACTTTCTTTCCAGACTACAAAATGAACATTGATGATGTTGAGATGCTATGGTTATCATGCGGGGCCCAGCCTACCCCTTGCTCCCATGGCTCATGAAGCCATATACCAGGTCTGAATAGCAGTAAGGAAGGGTTCAGCTGTAGGCTCAGCAAGTGAAGAATGGTTGTTGAATGTGCCTTTGGTCATTTGAAAAGGGTTGTGGAAAAGTTTACTAACAAGGTTGGCCCTTAGTGAAGAGAACATCCCCATGATTATAGCTGCCTGCTGTGTGCTCCAAAATATCTGTGGAAAAAAAGGAGGAAAATTTTCCTTAGGAGTGGGCAGTCGAGGCAGATCGCATCGCAGACATTTTTGAGCAGCCAGACTCCAGGGCAATAAGAAGAGTACAGCAAGGGATGCGGCATATCCATGAGGCTTTGAAAAGCCATTTCAATAATGAGTCACAGTAATGTGAACTGCTTGTCTGCATTGTGCTTTCCCAAATCTTCACCTGGCTTGTATCACTGTCCCTGTAAAGCCAACCCCTCGCCCAAGCCCGCTTTTTCTACTCAATAAAGGACATTTATTTCTCGAATCCATTTACTTTATTTAACATAAGTAAAGAGGGAGAACAGGAAAAAAAGTTAGCTTGGGGAAAAGGGGTTGTAAAATTGGAACAGGAGAAACATTTTTACCTGTAAGAAGAACAATATAACACCTCATTCCAGACCATCAAAGGTCTGTGAATGGGCACCTTCTGTTCCTTGTACCCACCCCCTGAGTTAAGTGAAAGGGATAATGGACTTTTCTCGCATGCCTCATGGCATGCTTTGGGGAGGGTGATTCTGCGTCAGGCAATGCTGGCTGGCTCTGCACCAGGGTCTGCAGAGGGACTCTACCTTTCTGCTTCTGCTCCTGAAGTTCAACCAGACACCTCAACGTGTCTGATTTGTCCCTCATAATCCAAAGCATCTCATCCTGCACCATACACTCATGCTTATGGGAAGCTTTCCTGCTCTCTATGTCCATGTCTAACTTCTCAGACAGTGAAATCCTCCATGCTCTCAGCCCTGTGTCAACTGTCCCAGAGGCATTCATGATCTTGGTGAACATGTCCTCCTGCATTCTGTTTCTCCCCCTCCTAATTAGCAAAAGTCTGTTTTCAGGTGTTGATAACATGCTGAAGGACACATTTCCAGCTGTCAGTCATAGGAAAAAAGAAAGGAGCTATTGTACATGCATAAAATGTTTCCATAGTGAGGCCATTTTCATTAAAAAAACAAAAACAAAAAATCTTTATTACACTAGGTGCAAGCCAAAACATAATCAGAATCTGTAACCGTTTTGCTGCTCCAGCCATGGTGAGTAGGCCCTGCCGAGTCATGGGTGACTGCACTTTTAAGGAAGTTTATGGCAGGCTCATGTCGGGAGCAGAAGTAGCTAGTTTAACAATGGCCTTCCCCATAGCACCACAGGAAGCTGTTTACGAACAGGGTGGGGGGGGGGAACGTTTTTACTCCCAAATTGCAGCATCTCACTTGTGGGGCCCCAGTCCCCTATCAGCCACTTAAACTACTTGCCAACCCATGCCGAGCACATTAAAGGCACATTAGCAGCCGCGTGGTTTGGCAATCCAGAATGCGTGTGTGTTGGGTGGGGTGGGTCTACATGCTCTGTTTTTTTCTTGTAAGAGCACTTTTAATGAGAACTTCCCCCATTTCCCCTAGGCGACCCTATGTGATATCAGTCTCCTGAGGGTCACAGAGGTGTAAAGGAAGGAGATGCTGCAAGCGTCTGGGTATAGACCTGGTCCTTATGCTGCTATGCTGTGTACCGCAGTGATTATAGCAGAATTAATTCAGGAGTTGCGTGGGAAAGTGTCCTGCCATGGTGGAAGAAATAAGACTGCCCTGCCCAGAGAAACCTTCTGCAAAGGATTGCAGAGTACCTCCATGAAAGTTTACTAGAGATATCCCTGGAGGATTCCTGGGCTATCCCAGTCCACATAAACAGTCTTCTCCAGGGGCCACCCTCTGTGTAGCTGGAGCAGAAAGCCACAGCACCTCACTTTTTCTTCACAGTAAACATGCAATACCACCGAACGTGAGTGCCTGCTAAAGATTAACTGGACTTTGATTGTAACTGTATACTCACCAGAGGTGCCTTCCCCAGCATCATGGTCGGCCACCGTGATGTCCTGCAACCCCCAGGGCTCCAGGATTAAAAATATTTCCTGGCTCTCGGGGAGAATAGATCCACCATTCACCTGTCTCCCGTTCTCCTCTTCCTCTTCCTCGTCCACCATATCATCCTCCTTGTTGTCCCTAGACTCACACACCTGGAGGTGTGCATATTGTTTGTGGGGGTACTGGTAGGGTCACCCCCACGAATCGCATGCAGCTCATTGTAGAACCGGCATGTGTGGGGTTCAGCACCAGAATGACTGTTCGCCTCCCTTGCCTTCTGGTACACTTGGCGAAGTTCTTTTATTTTCCACATGGCACTGCTATGTGTCCCTCATGCAGCCCGTCTTTTCCATTCCATGAGTGATCTTTGCATAGATGTCAGCGTTCCTTCTGCTGGATCAGAGTTCTGTTGCACGGACCCTTCTCCCCACAAAGCGATGAGATCCTCCACTTCCTGTGCAGGCCAGGCTCTCCATGATCAGCTGTGCTCAAGCTGGCACGCTCTCAATGCTGATCAAACAGGAAATGGGAAATCAAAAATTGCCAGGGCTTTAGCAGGGGAGGAGCTGTTTCCTGTGTACCCTGGCTGTGGTGCAGAAGAGTTGAGAATGATCTCCAGGGCGGTCGCAGATGAGCATTGTGGAACTCCACCTGGAGGCCAATTAAGTCAAATTACACAACGGTGGTTCTGCAGTACCTCACAGCCAACCCATGAAAATCGAAATAAGTGCTTTGCCTCTTACAGAGGTGGATTACAGAAGTCGACATTAGAGGCGACTTAGGTTGGCGTAAAGGACCCGGTAGTGTAGACACACACATTAACAGGTCGATTTAAGGTGGCTTCCTTCGACCTACCTCTGTAGTGTAGACTAGGCCTTAGTTGAATCCCTGAGCACAACCACATGAAAAAGCATGTCAGCACCAAATAAAACAAACCTAAGTGTCTTCAAGATGGTCAGACAGCAAAGTGAGAACCTCCCCTTGGAAGAATGAACTCAGGGAAATGCACAATGCCCACTACTGTAAGAAAAAGCCAACACAGCCATGATGTATTGCAAGCATGCATACATCTGCTCTTAAAGGGCCTGACCCAAAGCTCATTCGAATCAATGGAAGATCCCCCACTGACTGCAATGGGCTCTGGATCTAACCCAAAGGGTGAAACATTCAGGACTGGGTCAGTGGAGCCTTATAAATAACTTGGATAGTAAGCTCCCTGGGCTCACCTTGCACAGTGCCTACCACAATGGAGACCTATCCCTGATTCAGTCCCATAGGCTCTGCTTCATTGTTACACATAAGCAGCTCCCCTGAATACCACCTGCTTGTGAAAGGTCTTTGCATTGCAGTTGGACTTCCCGCAGCTCTGGGTAAGGCAATGGGCAACCAATCACTAATCCTCACTTTTTTTGGTTGCTTAACCATTTGTCCAACGTATAGTGCCATTCATTCTATAAACACCCAAGCAAAACCAAATACAGTGTATAATAGCACTTATTGAAGGAGAATGTTATATGACATCATTATAATGGCAGTTCTACCATTTGTCTAAGCTCAAACACACTAAGGAAAATAGGTTGTAAGCAGGGACCTCATTATTGCTATAGCTGACTTTTTTTACTTGATTGACTATCCTGAAACACTCCAAGCACCCCATAAACAGTATGGTCTAGTAGTAACAGCAGTAAAATCTGGGCGAGGAGACCTGAGTTTTAATCTCAACTCTGCCGTTCGCTGTGTGTCACTGGGAAAATCTCGTGGCGCCTCACTCTCCCCTATTCTGAAAATCAGGGGTGATCTTCACTCACCTGTGTAAAGATGAGAAAGACACACACTATCTGCACGTTCAAAATGGTTTGGCTATGATAAAGTCTTGCTGGACCGTTTGGAAGTATCAGTTGAGATTAATCAGAAAACATACTGAATAATAAATGGTTATCTTTTGGCCTGGACTGTGAGAACATTTTATCATTTTGAAAGATAATTCCAATTTCAGACAGACAATCTCCTCCCTGTCAACATCCTGAAATCTGCTAAACAAAACCACCAGGCACTGTACTCTCTTTGCTCTACTCACTCAGCTAATTTACAGCCTATTAAAGCTTTACAAGTTGCTGCCACCTAGAGACAAGTATTCATTTAAACACAAACACATACATTTAATGCCAATATATAAATCCATGGTTCACCCACAACTTGAATACTGCGTGCAGTTCTGGTCACCCCATCTCAAAAAAAGATGTATTAGAACTGAAAAAGATACAGAAAAGGGCAACAAAAACAATTAGGTGTGTGGAACAGCTTCCATAACAGAAGAGATTTAGAAGACTGGGATTGTTCAGCTTAGAAAAGACACAACTAAGGGGGGGATATGATAGAGGTCTGTAAAATCATGAGTGGTGTGGAGAAAGTAAATAAGGAAGTGTTATTTACTCCTTCACATAACACAAGAACTAAGGGTCACTCGCTGAAATTAATAGGCATCATGTTTAAAACAAATATAAGGAAGTACTTCTTCACACAGTGCACAGTTAACCTGTGGAACTCCTTGCTAGGGGATGCAGTGAAGGCCAAAAGTATAACTGGGTTCAAAAAAGAATTAGATAAAGTCATGGAGAATAGGTCCATAAATGGCTATTAGTCAAAATGGTCAGGGATGCAACCCCATGCTCTGTAAACCTCTGACTGCCAAAAGCTGAGACTGGACAACAAAGGATCAATCAGTTGATAAATTGCTCTGTTCTGTTCATATCCTCTGAAGCATCTAGCAAAAGACAGAAGCAGCCTCAGAAGACAGGATAGTGGGCTAGATGGACATTTGATCTGACCCAATACAGCCATTCTTATACTCTTATGTTTACTTTTGTGCCTGGGAAAAAAAGTAGAGATGCAAAATAACGTGAAGGCCATCTTTAATTTTCAAAGGTACCTTATTGTGTACTCAGCCAGACAATCCTTAATATTTTGTATCACAAGAGGTGGACACCAACTAAGCCACTTTAGTTTTGAATTTTTGAAATATGATCCAAAGTCCACTGAGCTCACCAGACAGACTTCTATTGACTTAAATGGGCTTTGGATCAGGCCCCTAAAGGCCTCCTGTATAATATGTAATAATCTAGTGGTTTGTTCACTTGTTTTTAGAGCTGAAAGGTTCAAAATGAATGCTGAAAACTGAAACCTTTATTTATTCATTAATAGAAAGGGTGTAGTAGAAGCAGAAAGAATACATTGACTCAAGACTCTGTGTCCCCAGGAAAGGAAAGGGCACTTTCTGCCGTCAGATATACAAAGAAAGGCCCTAATTTAGGAAAGCGCTGAAGTCAGACGCGCATGCTTAGATGGTTTCCTGAAGCAGAGTCTATATTTTTGAGCTTTGCCCCAATTTGCAGCTCTTTTCCATAACGTGTGACTCATGCAGATGCTCGCCTTGAGAAGATGCCATTTAACTTGAGATCAGCTGTCATTCTGCAAGGGTGGTGCACGTCACGCCAAAAAATAGACAGTAGGAGATTGTTTTCAGAAAATGACCAACTTTGGTTAAAAAAGCTTTTTAAAAATAAAAACTTAAATCCACCTTTTAAGCTGTTTCACAAAGAATTTGAGGGACAAAATCTAGTGGCAAAATAAGCACATAAGTGAAATTTTGACCTATATTTGTTCTCTGGCCTTCATAAAAAGAAAAACATGTGCCTCCTGGCAGCCATATTTGGAGTTTACATTAATCTGTATAAATCTCTCCTACATAAAGTTAAAGGGAAGGGCACTGGTGCTGTCCAACACTAAGTAATGTCAGCCTACCCTGACCCACACAGCACCTGATGCTGCAGTCCTGGCTGCATGCAAAATTCTCATTGAATTCAATAGGAATTATGCATGCAAATTTTGTCAATCACTCCAAAAAAGTGGTAAGCCTCCGTCAAATTTCAGAAAATGGAAACATTCAGGGCCATATTGTTAATCAGAACTTGCCACTGATTTCACAGTGAGAGTTCTGCTTGAAAATCAATGGCAAAATTAGAGCCTTTGAAATTAAAAGTACCAAAATTCTGATCCACTTTTAATATGTCATAACATTCCAGGTAGCTCCAGATTTCCATGCAAGTGTGTGGCTGCTGTAAAGAATGAATGCTGCGTTTCATATAATGAATCCTTTCAAATCCGAGTTGCCTATTTGCCTGTGGCAAGCAATATTTCTTAAGTAAAATATCATCATCCCTTACTCAGTGAAGAGGTGAGGAAGCAGATTTTGTGCTTACACTGGTAAATTGTTATGAGAGTTTTGCAAAGCAGATTTACTGTATGTTTTCCATGAGTGCAGTTTCCAGGATTTTTTAGCCAGTGTCACCAGTTTCTACTTTTAATACCTTTTCACTGGCGCTCCTCCCACAGAATTAATTTTTCAGTTTGTTTTTCAGAAGCACCAAACTTTGACCCTAGTCATTTGTTCAGTCTGACTTGAACAGCCATCACTGTGGCGTAAACTCTTTTAGCAGACTATAGACTCCTGGAGTTGATATACTACCTCCTGCTTTTGGAAGAAAAGTGTCAAAACGGCTCTTGTTTTTTCAGGGCTAATGGAAAACAGAAACCAGACTTCAGTAACATATTGGTTACTCTGCTCAGCATGCCTAATGTATCATGAAAATGAATTACTGTGTTTTAGCTCACTCAGAATAACCAAGTATGGATTAGCCTTTGATTTAGACTTAAAGATACACAAATCCTGTTGTCCAAGGACTTAATAGGACACTGTAACATTTTCAGATTGACTCACTGCACTTGTGCATAGATTATCCAAAAGTACATTATAGGACTTGCAGGAAACGTGATTTCCAGTCTGTCCTCCAAAACTGTATATTAGTCTGCTCCTTCTTCTCTATAACTTTACATTGGAATCACCTTTAAAATTATCGGATTGTACTCTGCAGAATGTAGTTGTTTGCAAACAGTTTTAAAGATGATTTTCAATGTTATTGTATGGTAGCATTAGGATAAATTCAGCTGCAGTTTCAACTGGAGGTGTTTACATTTCAGCCGTGGGTGAAGTGACTACTAAACATGTACAATGTGTAAAACACGAGGATTATTTGGGATGAATGACACTGTATACATACAAGATATTTTTATAGAATACATTTGTCACAACTCTTATTTTCCTTCACAATATAAATTTAAAAGCCAATAATGCCAAAGCTCTCAAAAGTGGGCTTTGATTTTGACTGCCCGGCTTGAGACACCCTTGCTTTTCAGAAGTGGTGAGTACCCACAATTCCAACTGAAATTTTTGAGAGTAATGGCCATTCCAGCTTCTATGGAAATAAGACCAAAGATATCTGAAGATAGACACCCAGTAATCGAGCCTCCCAAAATCAGAGGCCGTGTTTGAAAATATTGGCTTAGACCTTTATGTTTTATATACAGAGAAGGGGAATACACAGAGAAGTGCATTTGCTGATACTAGAACACATATCCTGCCACCTGTGCCTTTAACGCCTCACATTTGAAGAAAGCAACAACAAACACGGTGTGTGAGAAAATGAACATTTTGGACATGCGCTGTTGACACAATTCCTTTGAAGACATTGTTCAGCTTTGAAATAAATGCTGGGTTTCCTTCCCTTGAGATAACTCAGGTATATCTACAATATATGCGGGACAGAGCCCAAAGTAAACGTGGGCTTCCAAGCTCCTTGAAAGACATGAAAAGTTAAAATAAAATCATGAGTTGGTACATCTTCCTGTCTGGAGGGAAAGGAGGAGCGTTTGCCAATCAGTTACTTCTCTTACATCCTGTTACTGGAGATAGGACTGGCAGGTGACTTACAGAATGTACCTGGAATGTGATATTCCAGTTTTACCTGTTCTTGCCTTGTCCCTCAGAAACTATGCAGGGAACGGGTATGAAATTTGTGAAGAACCATGAGTACCTTCAGGGGAAGTGGCCAGCCAGACAATATTGCCCCTGAAAGAGGTCATCTTGCCCTCCATGGTAAAGTAATACAAAGGTACAAAGGTATTACAAAGGTAATACACTGTAGGTAATAACAAAGGTATTACAAATTACAAAGGTAATACACTTGCCCTCCATGGTAAAGTAATACAAAGGTACAAAGGTATTACAAAGGTAATACACTGTAGTTGGAAAATTAATAGGGACTAAGATTGCAGTTAAGGAAGAAGGCATAAGCACAACAAGTTTGTGAGGGTTAAAGACAAAGCGAGTGTTCCTATTCTCATAAACCAAAAGAAGAGCTTAGTTCTTCCACCAATAAGTATCCACAAAACAGAAAAAGAGCAGACTCCTAAATTATTTTTTAAAAGTGTCTAACTGTTATCAAATATCACTAGCATTTCTTGGTGTATTTCTGAGACTTTTGATGTCACTAAAAATTGAGTCACACAGGTAAAAGAATCAGCTGGAAAGATTCTTTGGGCTTTTATAACCACCCATCAGCTTGAAAGCCGATGACTGATACAAACAACACGTTTATCATAGGAAGCAAAAGTAAGAGATGTAGCTGATCTTTCTATTTTTAAAGACCTCATACCAAATAATTTTCCAGATTTGGGAGTTGATTCTGTACTCTTTGCTCACTCTAGCTTCTTGTTGATTTGAAAGGGAGTTTGGCTATGCAAAGAATATAAAATGAGGCTGCAACTTTAAAGTCTATCATCTACTTATAAAACAGCTAGAGGAGATCAACTATTGTAGAAAAACAATTTGATAAATATTTTATTCACTCAATAACAGCAACAGTTGCTGAATTGTGTTTCATGCCATCCCTTTTATAATAGTAAGTAGATGATTGTGCTGTAAAGATATTACACATTTGCAATTTACACTTGCTGCATGATGTAAAGAAAGGTTTGGTTTCCATTTAATTCTGAAGATGCATGACGGTGTGGGGGGGGGGAGGGGAGGGTTCTAGCTCTACATGTCAAATTCAGCAGTCCTTCCTCAATCCTGAATCCTGCACGTTTCTCACTGAAATCAACGGTATCACAATTTTCAAAAGGGGCCATTAATTTTAGGTGATCAGCTCGAAACATTCAAGGGTCTCAAGTTGGAGACACAAAAATTAAGGCACCCAAAACTAGTGACCAGTGGAAAATATTGGCCTTGATATTTTGTCCAGGTACAAAACGAGTAAGGACAGTAGAATATGGCCAGAAGAGAAGCAACTCTCTCGGTTATCAGATTGGCCTGATCCAAACACCACAGACTTTGAGAAAGTTTGGATCTGTGTTGTATGCAGCTATAAAGCTATTAGAGGAGTCAACCACAATGTGCTCTTCTCAGAGAGAGTTTACTTTTGTTCTTTCTTGTTTGTGTTTTCCTTAATATAAAATAAAAATCACTTTGACTGAAGGTTGGGTTTTTTTGCATTGGACAAAACCTAACAGAATCCATATGCCAACTTTGCATGTCCTGTCCCCCTTTAGTGAAAGCAAGTATGATAAAGCAGTTGCTGGATTTCTGGAAAAAAGAACATGCTGTAATTCTCTGTGTGGACCCTCCTGTAAAAGAACATTATGGAAGCCAGGAAGTTGGAAACAGAGTTACTACGCAGGAGCCTATAAAAAATGCCCATGTCATTTCCCTGTTATTTCCCTGATCAGTTAATAAGAGCACATGCTGTATTTAAAAGCATTAAAACTTCCTGTGTTTCACTGCCTGGGTGTTGCATTTGCAAGGTGACCAAAGCTTGCGTTACTGTCATCGACCATGTAGAGTGGGTCCCTCCAGGTCAGTGCTGAAGTACGTTGGTGAAGCAGCATAGGGAGGGGGCAGGGAAAGCCTACACTGTAGCTGTTGCTTCACATCATACATTTGTTCCATTGCTAAAAAGAGAGCATCAGTCCCCAGGTTTGCTGTCAACTTGGCACTGTGACTGATAGGGCAATTTTCTGCAATATCTTTGGAAAATCGTATTGAATTAAGTGTATGTATTATTCCAGGCAGGGGAGGTGGGACAGATGTGAGACCTGGGTGTTCAAAAGACTGTACTGAACATGTGCCAGCCAAGTACAGACTTTAGGCACAATGAGTATTAAGTAGATTTCCTGGAGAATTCCTAAGGAGTGGTTAATGCAAATTCCCCAACTCTGGTTATGCAAAAAACCCAACTTTACGAAGCTACACCCTGAGGAGAGGGTCTTTGTCTGCTGATATTTGTTACAGAAGGCCAAGAACAAAGGCCTGAGCTATATATTAAATGGCTGTCTGTCTTGGTTCTGATTCTGGATCTAAGATGGCTGAACTTGTAACTATGGAGAAACCCAGTTGTGGGTCTGGAAGGTCTAAAACCTACAAGAGCCCTATGGTGGAGTTGGGGATGGAGGAGATTTTTGGTAAGCTTTTTAGCATGTATGTCAGTTCTTTTATTGTGTTAAATGTTTTCTCTGTAATGTTTTACCTTAAGAATAAATTGTGTTTGCTTAGAAAAAGCTGTGTGGTGACTTATAACTGTGGGCAATACACTGGTCACAGCTTTTAGAGAAAAAGCAAAGTGCAGGTGCTGGTCTTTTTAGGCAGTCTGGCTTGCTAGGGATATCACAGTGCAAGGCTGGGAGCTGTGCAACCTTAAAATCTCTAGTTAGGAGGGAGTGAGAGATGCCCAAGAGAAGTGACAGCTGTGCACTAGAGTCCTTAAGTGGGTGCCCTCAAGGGACCACAGGGGGGAAATACAGGTGCAGTTCCCTTGAAACTGTGACCGGCACCTTCCACCATCAGCAAAAAAACTGAACAAGGCTATAGGTACATCTCAGGAAGCAGGACAACATCAGTTTCACTTGTGTGATTTATCATAAAAGCTGCAGTGTTGCCGGACTCTCACGATTTTAGTGTGAAACTTGTGACATTCAGTATTTTTCTTAAAACTGCAGTACCCAAAGGCAAGTGCCTAGTGTGAATATCAGCTTTCAGTTTTTTTCAAAAGAGGAAGTTTTGAGGTGGTTGCAGAGAAAAGCTGGAAAAAGTGACCCAAGTTCACCCTAAAAATTCAAAACCCAGAAATCAAATAAAAAAAGTTTTGGTTTTTTTTTTAAATCATGATTTTTAAACTCATGTAATGATTTTGGGGACCCTGACTTACAATTTTTGCATTTGTGAAGTTAGCAATACGGCAGCTAAATGGAGACCTTTTAACCTTTACAAATAACTTTGCAAATGGCAGCTTTTTGCCAAGATTTTTCATGGCAATTCACTTTAGTGAAACGTACCTTGAGCCACAGCTATGTATATTGTCAGGCTCCACTTTATCAAGCAGGAATGAGTGTGCTAATGTTAATGTGCTTCAGATTTGTAAATTCATTTATATTATTATTTTTTGTAATGAATTCATGTTCTTAGTGTGTAATTGCATCTAATTATGTATTTAGAGTAAATATATGTAATCATATAATTACATGCAATTACATAATTGTGATGCATAATTAAATAAATACCATATGAAATAATACAGATCCTTAACAATTTTGTTAAAAACAAAAAATCTGGTCCTGTATCTGACAGTTGAGAGTATTTTTATACAATCATAATCAGTGATTTAATATTTTCTCCTCTGAAATGTTGGATACTAGATGAAAATGTCCACAGAATATGTTAAAGAAGAATATATTCTTTTTACTTTCTTTTTAGTTGATTTTTGTATTTGTTACATGCACAGAAAAATATCTGTCTACATATTATAAATACACCTTTTGGAAATTTTAATACTGGGCAAATACCTGCAACAGTGTAACTAACATTTCCTGTTGAAAACCATAGAAAACTCCCTAATATAGTACTTTTCATTCATTTGTCTGAAAGTGCTTTACAAAGGTGGTTATGTATCATTATTCCTATTCCATAGAGGGAGACTGTGGGACACAAAGCAGGTAAATGAGTTGTCCAAGGTTACACATTAGGTCAGTGGCAGAGACAGCAATAAAAGCCAGGGGTGTAATCTTGGCCCCACTGAAGACAATGGGATTTGGGAATGGGAAGACAATACCATTCTTCAATAGAGCCAGGATTTCCCCTCAACTATCTAATAGGTATCTTGACTCCCCCTGCAGTGCCCTATCCACTCTCACACAACAAAGACACACAGTAGATATATTTCTTGCTCAAAACTTCAATGTCTAAGTCCTCATTATGTTTCAGGCCCAAACCACAATAGTAAATAGCAAACTTCAAACAAGAAATGTACAGGCAAAAACAAAGGGTTAACTGTTCAGATCAGGAGATTGTGCTTCTGGTATTGTCCTCGTTACTCCTTGATGTACTAGCACAATTCCCAGCACTGAAGAACAGTTTTCTCATTATGAACAGTGCTCAGTTTAGCAGCTCCTCTTCTAGGTAAGGAAGCCACATCTGGGGATAGGAATTTTATTCCCCACTGTAAGTTAACTTCTTTGGTGCCATGGCAGAATTCAATGTATATTCGCAGTGTCACTGTGCTGCAAAAGTAAATGTTTAAAGTTCCACAGGTCTTTTCTCCCATCTCCTGGAAGCTGATGGGATCTGAGATCTCGAAGGCTAAAAAAATATTCAACTACACAAATCTGTTTTGCACTGGCAGATATTCAATCATTGGTTGACTTCAGCAGGGTGTAAAGTCAGAGTAATTGGAGATAAGATACTGGCCCATCTTTTACCATGATTTGATTTCCTAAGACATCTGGAGTCCAGTCAAGACTTTTCCTGTGGCATTACTTTAAATTCCTTCTTTCCCAGGCAAACTGAAGTGACCATCCACTCATCCATCTACACTAGGTTAGTCAGTATCTCCTCCAGACTTCAGTGGACTGTACTGCGGCTCTAAGGTACAGCTCCCCATGTGGCAGAAGCACCTGGTCCTAGTGAGAGCTGTGAAGTGAAGCATTGTGCCTGGGGCAATCTGGTTCTGCATCACCCACACTCAGGGCTGAACCACACTCACCTGAAATGTTTGTGAGTGACTTACTTTAGCTCCCTTAGGTACTGCTCTGTAAGGTCTGATTTTCGATTCCGTCTCCATCCAGACAGACTCCCTTCTGCATCTGCCCTTTTCCTGAACTAACATCAGTAAATGAGGCTGGGGAACAGCATCTTCTCTGTTTTAAGAGCTCATTTCAGTAGAAATTGCAATTAGTAAAGATCACTTGAAAAAACAACAACACATTTTTGGTTTCTACTTTTAGACAGAATTCCCAAGATATTCACAGTGGCTCAAGATTTAGCTAATTCACATCTGACCTCAAACAGTTTTTTGCTCTTTTATAGTCTCTGCAGGCAGTGAGATCTAATTAATATAGTACAACACCCTAAGATAGATAGAAATACATAGAAACTATTTGTAAGGCATCTGCTGTCTACACAAGAACATTAATTTGGAAAAACCTTAAGAAACAAAACCAGTATACGCAGTAATTTTTTTAGTAGTTTAGATAATCACTTTATATAGCATGTGTCACAGACACACACACACACCATCAAGCAACATTTGACAAACAGGGCTTTCTTCAAGCTGCAGAAAACAGGTTTTATTTCTCTTATATTAAAACACACACAAACCTTCAGTTGAAAACTTGCTTCTAATTTTTTAATATAATTTCCAGTGTGCATTTAATTTTAAATCAAAATCAAACAGAACATTACAGACTATTTGCAGCAACCTTAGCTGAAAACTGACAACCCCCCAGGAGATCACTTAATGTAACTTGTTGGAGAATTGTCTAAACACCAGAATTAAAGAAGAAAGAAAAGAATCCAGGGTGACAGTAAGAATGTTACAATCAGCCAGAACACAGAGTGAAACTTGCATTCGCTTTGCAGTTGCCAGTTATCAAAACTTAACACCCTCTGTCATGCCAGCATCCTGGAAAAAAATTAGCATTTCAAACACCTCCACCCACACAATCAAGCACAAAGTTCTACCCACAACTGCTTATGAAAACATCTCTTTTTTGTCTCTGGTAACACCTCTAACTAGAGTATCCTTGAGAAGACAAAATTAATACATAGTCTAGGGATGGCCACACATATCAATATGATACTATCAAAAAGGGAGCTTCTTTCTAATGCACCCAGAACATAGAAGCAATTCATAACAGCTGCTATCATTTTTAAAAAAAACAGCTAAAGCATATCTGAAAGAATTTTCCAAAATATCTTTGGTATAAATGTAAGTTAAAACTGAGATAGCAGAAAACCATTGCTTACAAAAATATACATTCCACATTGTAGTCATACTTGAGCTTTGGAAGAGAGAAGCCTAATTCCCTGTATCCAAACACAAACAAAAAGACATCCCTTCGATACTGTAGCCAGAATAAAACAGCAGACTATCATTTACACTGGGGTAAAATAGGGGTAACTGCAATGCCTCTATTGAAGCTATTTGAGTTCAACTGGTTTAGCCAAGAGCAGAATTTTATACAGGTGATACGCTCTGGCTGCTTTCTGCCGCTTTTGTCAGGTAATGCAGCTGCAAAATAGATTTAGCCGGCACAAACTAGTCAGAACATACCAATTACTCTGGCCCACAATGTCAAAAATCACTGCAAACTCTCTCAACTGAAAGATGATAAACCAGGCTCTCCACAGCCTTCTAACTTCTGTGGCCATTTACACCTGTCCAAAATGTGTGCAAAATGTTATCACATCAGAAGAGTTACATTTTACAACCACTTTTTATTTGGGTAAATAACTACACAACAATGGAGAACCAGGCTCGGCCTTAGCTTCCTTTGTCACGTGAAGTCAGTGAGTGTTTTGCCTGAGCAGGGATTCTTACATTTTTTCAGGACAGATGGGACTATTATGACCATCTTGTCTGACTTCTGGCATCACACAGGCCATTATATTTCACTCAGTAATCCTTGCATTAAACCCATAACTTCTTGCTGAGCTAAACCATATATTTTAGCATCAAATCTCAAGTTTAAAAGTTAAGTGATGGAAAATCCACCACATCCCTCAGTAAATTGTTCCAATGGTTAATTAGTCTGTTTAAAAAAACAAGTTCTTTATCAGTGAAAGTGGTTCTTTAGTCCATGAAGAATTAAGATACAGAACATACTAGACCAAATCCTGAGAGATGTCAGGACTCTGTATCTCTGTGGATTTGGCCCAGGGTTGAAGTGTCACCTTTTGAAAAGGGTGGGCATCTTCAATCCTGAGTCATGAACTAGTGTGTTTAATAAAGACAGTCCTTTCTCCACAGCAAAGCAAACCTATAAGAAAGAGGATGCAGCAGGAGGTGGAGAAGAGAGTTTGTCCAGCTGGCTTCTGAACCTATGTGCTTCTTAGCTGGGCTTAGAGCGTGATGAGACTCAGATCTTGTTGAAACTGACATACATGGAAGTGCAGAGTTTTTTTCTGCAGGAAGACAGGAAGCTGCTCCAGCTTATGAAAATGCAGGCCAGAACTGTGATGATTTTGTCATGTAATTTCCATCTCTGTTCAAAGCAGAAGCCAGACATACTGTCAATAAAGGGAGACCTGCCTAACGTATCAATTCATTTCTCGCCTCTAAAGGAAATTATCCTCTTCATCAGTTCAGAAGGGGAGGAGGAGAGGTGGGAGTGCAGGGAGGGAGACAGTCCAGAACAAGAGCTGAAGGAAGGCTGAGAGTCATGGAGATCATAGAATGGAGCATTAGATGGGCAAATAGGGGGAGAAGAAAATGGCAGGGAATGGAGAGAGAAGATAAATGGGGAGAGATAATGAACAGGACACCTGCTGTCAGCACTGCAGGCATTTCAAAGTCTTTAAAACCTTTTCCTTTCATCTGTTGTTCACTGGTATTATTGCTCTTAACATCAGGAGCTGCCACAGCTTGAAACAACAAAACTCTCACATCCTAGCCAGCATCTTTCTATCAATGCTGCTGTATCTCCCTTCGGTCTCATTTTATCTGTTTACTTGTAAAGTTGGGCATGGCAAACAGGGACTGATGGGATTGTGAGCATAGCATGTACAAGCTCCTTTGCCTTCCACCCTCCCTTTTTGCATATTCATTTCAACCCCTGCTTTGCAGAGACCACAGTTAATAACACTCCAACATGGCTCTTACAGAAAAGGTTCTATTTAAGATAGTTTGATGTTCCAGCAGACACTGCATCTTCCTCTGGAATACTTTGCGATCACAGTCTAAATTAATAATAATAAATAATAAATGTAACAGAAATAACCTCGATATGTACGCAATTTAATAGAAAATTATATGTCAGGTGCAGAATTCTAGACAGTGGTTTAAAAATCTACAGTAAAGATATCACTATATCAGTCTCTATGTGCCTGATTCTTTGCTCCTACAATGTGCTAGGTGCTGTACAAAGACAAATGAAGGCACATTTCCTGTTCCAAAGAGCTTACACTATAAATAAGAGACAGACAGAGAAGGGATGGAAATAGAGTGTAATATAAGGTGACCATGTGGTACCTGGCAATGCCCTGATGACACAAGGGTTAATGACACAATGAAGGGGTATAAGTATTAAATACATAATTGCATACAAAAATCAATGTTAAAAGGGCATTAAGTTTGCAAAGTCAAGCACCCAAATGTTAGGAAATGTCAGAATTAGAGCTGCCTGTGAACCCTTAATTTTGACCCCCTTTCACATGCTTTGTACTACTGTCTTTAATTACATGAACACACACTATTTCTTCCACAGGGCCCCTGTGTCATTCATTTTTCATTCACCTCATTCTCAGAAACTGCTGCTGGACAATATTTTGCTGAAATTTTCACCAAAAAAATCACCCCAAGGAAAACACTACCCCGCATTGAAAATTTCAGCCTGAATGATTAAGTATGACAAAGTGAAAAGCAACTGAAAACAGAATCTTATAATGAAAAATATCAGACAACTTTAACCTTGAGTCACTGCAAACTCTGCCTAGAATATAGATATCTGTCCTTAATTTGCTACTGACTATCAGCTGCATACATATACATTGTTCTGTCATTAAAATTACAAATGGGTCAAAACCAGAACCTCAAACCTGACTCTCTTTCCTCCTTCACACACATGTAATTTAGTGGGATGACTTCAAGGTTCAACCCAAAATGGAAGGCACTTTCTTTGCTCAAAGGTGGCCAAAGATGGCAGAAATGTTGCGAGAACAAATGTGAGCCATAGCCCTGGTTTGGCCATGAAACAGAACCCCGCACTAAGCCTAATAGTCCTGAACCAAAACACCTTTCTCACTCCCCTTCACTCAAGAAGATCTTTTGGTTATGAAATCAGAGCTCCATCAACAAATCTTTACGTGAAAGCTACAAAGTTGTAAACCTATTTTGAACATTGAGACAACAGATTCACAAATTAGCTTGTTTCATAGGTAAGCAGAAATAATTTCATGTGGACAACTGAGATCCATGCTTTAAAAAAAACCAAAAAAAAACCCCCTGCTTTCAAGAGTTTCCGACATTCACTCAAAGCATTGCCTCTGGTTGTGTACAATGTGCTGCTAGCCCAGCTTCAAGTAACAACGGTAGAACTGATCAAAGGATACATTTGAAAAAAAAAGGGGGGGGGACAAACTCTGATCCCAGACACATGATGCGGCTGAATTCAAATGGAAATTTCAGATCTCCAACATCCTTTAAAATGTTTCAGATATTAAGGATGCGGGATGAAATAAAATGACACAGTAAGGTAGGTTAATTAACAGATCAGTTACAAATCCCAGTCCTTTTTTTCCCCAGTGACACTCTTAGCAAATACAGTTACCAGTACAGACCTACTTTTCTATACTTCTCTCCTTTATCTAACTTTGCCTTTCATGGGCTTATTGAAGCAGTGTTTTGTAATAGTGTCAAATTAGTAGAAAACCCGAGGTATAGCAATTTGACAATGATATAGCTGTCACGATGGTTCTACTTTCTCCTTGTACCTACTCAGGCATAATTAGAATCAAATATCTACCTCTCAGCGTTTCTCTTGGGCTCATCCAACTCTGAAAGCTCTCAGGCCATTAAGGCATATCAATTAGTAATGATTTTTTCAGCCCCCAGCAGCCACCGAAGCATACATTAAAGGTGATATTTGCAGTCAAAAATTTAATGTGCACCATTTGAGAATATCTACTTTGACAAAGAGAATGTTATCATCTGGGAAACTAACTTGCTTAAAATTTTATATATTGCTGAATTAATGTTCAATGAAAATTTCCATATCTATTAAGTAACATTAATTGCACATAGGTTTGGAAAACACAAGAATCATTAAAGATATAAATAGGGGCTGTGCAATAGCTCAGAAGAGTTACTATTATCACTTCTCTGGCCACTTTCACAACCTCCATAGTACAAATCATTTTTTAACTAAATCAAATGTGACCCAAAGAAACTTACTTCTAATTTTTTTTTCAAGTCTCTCTATTCAATGAGTAGATGTCACAGATCCAGTTCATTACCAGTGGTGGGATTAGAAGGCTGTCACGTTTCTTTCAGCTAAGTCTGTTTAGTCAGGACTGTTTGGAAAAGCAACCCTCTGCAGGTTCTCAGTCATTTACAAGTCTGAAAGCCCTAATAGCTCTTGTTTCAAATGCAACTCAAACAATTAGTTATTGCAAGTCCAGATTGCAAAGCAAAGATAATGTTATTAACAATTATGGATAAGAATTAAAATGGCACTGGAGTAGAACAGAGTTTTCAAATTTAGGAAGTGTTCATAGACATTTGCTCTTCTCTGCAATGCCTTAAATATATTTTAACATGGTGTGCATGTGTGAGAGACAGAGAGAGAGAAAGTGTGTGTGTGTAACTGATATTTTTTAGACGACTTGTGCCTAACCAAAACCCATTTCAGCTAATCAGTGCATAGACGCAACAACTGCCTTGAACTTCAGACACTGTTTCTAATGGATAGATGCAAAATAAGAGCCTGATGCAAAGGCCACTGAAGTAAATAAAATGAACTACAATGGAATTTGGATCAGGCCCTAAATGATTTTAGATACAGGAATCAAAAGCAGAAGAAAGCCCCACCAAGTTTCTCTCATAGCTATGGTAAAAGCCTTTGATCTGTTCTCTGCACTGTAGCAATTCTGCCTTACGTTAGCATTAAAAGGCTGACACCTTCTTTCTTCTACAGCTAACTCCTGTGGAACTGCCGTGGAGGTAATGCGACAACAGGACATTTTAAGAAAAAGCTGAGTATTGCCACAGCCCCTAAATAATAAGGATCCTTTGCCTCTCAGCAGGCTTAACCCTGCAAACAAACACAATTCAACCCCTTTACTTTTCCAATCTAGAAACACTTTGTAAACACTCGAGATGTCAAACTGATGAAAGTCAGACACAATTTGAAATTACCCCATGTTTAAATCAGGTGGCCAGCAGGTCTGAGTTTTTTTAACTAGGAAGATACAGACAAGAGTGAATTTGTCACCACTTTGAGTGGCAGGAATTCTGACTCCACCTTAAGTTAGCTAACCTGTGATGATGTTCAGAATACAAGTATCAGTCATTTTCCAAGTTTTTAAGCCTACTGTTAGGCCTGTAAAATTGTCTCCATCAGAGGTTATATTTACATTACCATCAAACTGCAACACTAAGTCTCAGAGCCTAGACTGACTGCGGGCGGCTCACAGGGCTCGAGCTGCGGGGCTGAAAACTGCAATGCAGGTGTTTGGGCTTGGGCTGAAACCTGGGCTCGGGCTGAAACCTGGGCTCTGAGACCCTCCCCCTTTGCAGGCTCTCAGAGCTCAGATTCCACCCTGAGCCCAAATGTCTACACAGCAGCCTGAGTCAGCTGACCTGAGCCAGCCCTGGTTCTTTTATTGCTGTGTAGATGTATACTGAATGCACTTGACATTAATCATAAATCTCTGATCATACACAAGTGAGCCAAATTAGAAATATTATACATACACAGTATTCATTTTTTGCCCTCAAGGGGGAAGAATATTCTTCCTTCTGCCCTGATAATTATTAAAACATTCAGATGTTTTAATTATCTGTATAATCACCCAACAAATTTGGCACCAAAGTTCTCAGCAGAGGCTCAGACCTGTAATCTTCTCACCTCAGTGGAAGTCATTGGATTGCTTACATAAGGAAGGGTTTGCAGGCTGGGAAGCACAGGCACAAAGGCGTGGTTTACACAGAGATTTTGTAGCAGTATAACTATGCTGATTAGGGGTGTGGGTTTTTTTACCAAAATAGTTAGACTGGTACAACCTTTAGTGTGGATGCCAGTTATACCAGTACAAAGGTGCTTTATACCAGTATAGCAGCGGTGGCCAAACTTACTGACCCTCTGAGCCGCATAGGACAATCTTCAGAAGTTTGAGAACTGGGACACACCCCAAGACTCCCCCACCCCCCTTCCCCGCTGGGCAGAAGCCCCTACCGCACCACCCCACTGCAAGGCAGCGGTCCCAAGCTCTTCCCTTCAACAGTCTGGTAGGTGGAAAATAGGGGGGTGGGTGGGAAGGGGCTCCGCAAGCTGCACTTTAAATGGTAAAAGAGCCACATGTGGCTTGCGAGCCACAGTTTGGCCACCCTGCAGTATAGCTTCTTCCCCTCCCCCAATACCATACAACTTCACCCACACTAGGGGCTGTACCACTTTAATGATACTGATATAGGTAAAATGTTACAAATTTTGTGTATTTAGAGAATGCCTTAAAATTTATACCAATGAAGCTATGAAAAAACCCATACCCCAGACTGACACGGCTATACCAAAAAAACAAACAAAAAACCCCACAGTGTAGAAGCAGCTATGCCAATGTAAGAGTGCTTTTGTCCGCATAGCTAATATCACTCAGGGAAACAGAGTTCTGACATGGGAAGAAAACTCCTTCTGTTGGTGTAGACTGTGTCTACAGAGGGGGCTATGCCGGTGTAGCCATGCTGAGATAGGCTCTGTAGTGTAGACATAACCTAAGACAAAGTTTAATACAGAAAATAGTTTTTCAACTTGTATTTCATCACCTGAGCCAGGGCTTTTGGATGTTTTAAACATTAATAGGTGACTTGCGCAAAGGTTTGGAGGTTACATGCTTCATTGTGTTGCCTACACTTTGACATTAAAGCTTTCTTCTGCTCAAATAGAGCAAAAGCCTGTATTTCTGAAATAGCAAACATTCAAAGAGAGAAAGGTTTTAAATCTACGTCTTTTTCAAACAAAATTCTGAGTTCCAGGTTTGTAATTTTAACTAGCCTTGTATCTGCAAGAAAATCTACCACCCAGTCTGCATATCCTATGTTTGCAGGCATCTGTCCGTTTTGACCTTTGGTGCCGACCTAAACTTTTCCAACCCATTCATTCCATCTTAACAAAAAGTAGCTTCTGCAGGGAAAGAGATGATAATGTATCTGCAAGAGGACTGACTCTTTGTGCAGTTGAGGGGGAAGTGCCAGTATAACAAATTGCTCCTGTTCAAACCCATCAATTCAAAACAAGCATCTGAAAAACTTGTCAAGCAAACTCAAAGGACCCTTACGTTCTGGTAACTGCAAAAGAGAAAGCATTGTGCATGGAAAAACGTGTGGTGTCTGGTGCAGCTTGCTGCTTAGATAAAAGAAACAGGTAAAGTTATTTGAAATATTCATCCTGAACCTCAGACCCAGGCAAATTAACCTTTGGGCTCGAGGTTTCGTTGATTGGGAACCTAAGTCCCTGCTTACAAAAGTTTGGTCAACAATGGCTAAAGACATTCACACAGATGGGAAACCTGCAATGCTCTTCTCCCCAGCCAATCTCTCTTGTTCCAAGAAGTCATCCCTCCCAGGCCCAGGAACCCTAGGATCGCTCCAAACACTTGGGCCAGTGTGAGCTGGGAGTAACTCAGGCTCCACTATCCTTCAGAATGGCAAAACCTGCCACTCAGTGGGGCCAGAAAGGAAAGATGTCTCCCAATGAATGGATTGCTGTTGTCCCTGGTCCTTGTGCTGGCTACACCTGCAGGGAGGGAGCCTCCCTGCTTTTCCTTTTGCACATGGACTGAAGTCCCTCTGGAGATAAGATGCTGTCTATTTCTTTGTGCACCTAATGGGAAATATTGGGGTATTATGCTTTTGTTGGACTTGTGCACTTAAATACTGTTTTAGTGTTTTAATCGAACCTAACTTGCCACATTAACCAATTTTCCTCATCCACAGTGCCTAGATACACCTGGGGTGGAGGGGGCAAAGGGGAAGTTGGGAGATGCATAAACTTCTTACACTGAAATATTTTAAAGCCAACTAAATGCGGGAAATTACTTTTGGGATTTCAAAATCTTCAGAATCCCTCTAATTTGTACATTGCCTACCCTATAGTGTTTGCAGGTTATGGGCCTGCATACACCACATACAGTATTTTCAGGATGTGTGTTTCTGAAACTGTCCGTATCATCATAATCCTGAACTACTCCACAGTGGGAGAGTGAAGGGAAACTGAGTAACTACTTCAACTCCAACTGCACCCCTCTCCCTCACTTCACATCAGGGTGTTGCTCCGCACTCACTCAGGGGGAAAGAGCGCCACTTCCTGAATCACCCAAACCATTTCCTGCCCCTCCTGGGCTCTCCTTGGAAGCTTCCTATCCAGATAATAACCTGGTCTGATTTTATTTTCTGAGATTAAACATGAAAATAGTCCCCAATACTGTAGGATACAAGGAGAGGAAGGAGGGAGAGAGAGAGAGAGAGAAGGTAGAGGGCCAATCCTGAAGCTCTTAGTTTGTTAAAGGTTCTGCTGACGTCATTGGGAGTTTGCACTGACGAAGGAGTTCAGGACCTGGCTCAGAATGCATAAGCAACTACCCCTGAACCAAAGCAATGAGCCTCTGTCCTTTGCAGTTATTTGTACAGGACAATTAAAATTGTTTTAGAAATTACATTTTTACCTGATCTGAAAAATTACTCTAGTGTCTAAATTGATTTTAATTAACAACAGCTCTCTGGCGGGGAATCAATAAGTGATGGGTCCAGTTTTCAAAATAACCCGAGAATGATATTCTGTATCCAGCATCTGAATACCAGGTGATATTTTTATGTTTTGTGTGTCACAAGAAAAATTAATCAGGTTACCTTAGAAAATTGGTCAAAAGTTTTGCAATACTATATAGTATTTTAACATAACCCTTTTGTACAGTACACAGCTTTCTCTCTCACACACACACTTACACTTTTCTGGTTTATTCCTTGCTTCTCTGGTGCTAAATTCATTCACGACCCCATGTGAGCTCAGAAAAGAGCCCCAGGCTGCTCTATCCTCACCTAGTCTCTGCAGCATCATGAATTTATCAGTGTGCCCTTTTAAAAAACATATTTTCTTCTCCTTTCTTTCAACAACAGAGATGTAGAGGGAGCGGGGAAGGGAGATCTAATGCTTATATAACAAGCAGTGCAAATATACACCTCTCTGTCTACTGCTCCTTGCCCTAAAGAAAATAAAATCCCCTTTTCAATCATCCTTTGGGGGAGAGGGGTCGGTTTTCCTCTTCCCCAGTCACCTAACCCTATTCCATGACAATGTCTGTTTTGCAGCACAAACAGGGTTCCTGGTCACAAGCAGAGGTAACATGCTTCCAAAAGACTAATTGCCTTGTCACTGCAAATCCAACCTAATAAAGGTCCCATTTTTAAAAAACAAGCTAGGAAATCAGGCAAAAAGTGGATGTTGTGGGGTATTAACAGAGTATATATGTGTGGGGTGATTGTTCAAAGGATGAAGCAAAAGTGATAAAAGGGCATTTTATTGAAACAATGATGACTTATTTTACACTTTTCTTTCTTCAGTCTAGAAGCACATTACAATGATTGGTAATAAGCTCCATTTTGCAGCTAGAGAAACTGAGATAGAGAGAGATTGTTATTATTCCAGGGTCACACAGCAACTTAGAAGGAGAACTAGTACTAGACTCTTCTGAGTCTCAGTGCAGTACCCTATCTACCAGACCACATTGTTTCCCTCTAACACAGTGGTGGGCAACCTGCGGCCCACCAGGGTAATCTGCTGGCGGGCCACGAGACAATTTGTTTACACTGACCGTCCACAGGCACGGCCGCCCGCAGCTCCCAGTGGCCACAGTTTGTCGTTCCTGGCCAATGGGAGCTGCGGGAAGCGGCGGGCAGCCTGCGTTACATCCTGCAGCTCCCATCAGCCGCGAACGGCCAACCACAGCCACTGGGAGCTGCAGGCGGCCGTGCCTGTGGATGGTCAGTGTAAACAAACTGTCTCACGGCCCGCCAGTGGATTACCCTGACGGGCCGCAGGTTGCCCACCGCTGCTCTAATGCCATGTTATTTTACCTCTCCAATACCTGAGCTGTCATGGAGGACATTTCCTGTCAGGGAATGGGGATCTGGAGACTGAATATCAAATTCTGCTCTCATTTGTTCTTTTCAGCTCCATTGCACTTCATTGGGGGTGCATAACGATAACCTTCAGAATCAAATTTGGCTCTATAGCTTTAACTGCTTCTTTAACATCTGTTCTCTAATCTAACTTTGGATGGGCAAATGGGTATGAATCCCAGCCGAGTGGCAATGAGATCACCTTTTCCATGCTACATGGGTTGTACTGATAAGCAAAACTAAGATTTGTCTGTGTTCCACTATTTCTGCTTGACACTTTAAACATTGGCCTTTCACTTTCATCCTCCAAAGGGAAGTGACATTGCTTCGTTTATTTCAGGGACTGATATGGATGAAAACTATCCCTGGAAAGATGTACTTTTGAGCTTGCAGAAAGTGAATGACTAATATTGGGTACAAATATTTTGTCAGGGCAGATCATTCTTTGTAAAAATCTGTTTTTGCTCTAGGAAGAGTAGTCTTATAGGTCTCTCTCTCTCAGAGGCAAGGTAACCCCTACCTAAAACACAAGATAAGGGAATTAGGAATTACTGTAAACATAGCCCTACTGAAAAAAACTAAATCTTAAAAAACATATTAATGTTTATTATAATAAATAATAATAATATTAAGTGCACTTACATCAACTTTTCACCTGAGGATCTCCAAATCCTACCAGACAAACCACATTTGGTGCAGGTCCCTAAAAGGAGAGCACGGGAAACAGAAGTGTGGTCACTTACGTAAATTAAATCCAGTTAGTTGAGGATAGGTCACAAATGCCCTTAAGCATGAAAGAGCCTGCTGCAGTGCTGTGACCATGCCCCCATCTCTGGAGGATTGCTCCTGACTCACTCTGCACGAACTGAGGTTTCCCCCATGCCTCACCTACACCAAAGGGGCAACACTAATGGGACATACCAGGGTCAAAGGTCTACACTAATTTTCACAATACCTCTATGAGGGGCTGTAAACAGCGTGAGAATAAGCAATGTCCCCTTAAGATCACAAAACAAGTCAGCGTGAGTGCAGAATCAAGAACAGAACCCGGACGTTCTGGCTCCTGTTCTCCAGCTCTGACCACCGGAACACAAGGCCTCTCTCACAGTCATGGGGCATTAAGTAGCCAAACAAATGCTTTGTAAATTTAAGCCAGGCTTTTGCTATTTTAATATGTGGTACTTTAAACATCAGCATATAATTGCAATCTTTTAAAAACAGATTCTAATGTAAATCTCTATTCCGGAGGCTGTGGGGGGAAGGTGTTGAAAGAGTTGTTTCCCAAGCCAATAAATGGTAATAGTTCAGTCATAGTATCTGTTAGTACTTAGGAATTCAAAAATTTACAGGTTATTCAGTTGTACGGCTATGCACAGTTATGCTGCCTCTTAAAACTCACTGCAAATATATTGCTGAAAAATTACTCATGCACACTCTCTGCCCTACAAAGTCAACCTAATTTCTAAGGAAATAGCTTAGTTGCTTTTGGTTAGTATTATTACAGTAGTGCTTAAGAGCCTCAGTTATGGACCACGAACCTCACTGTGTTAGACACTGTACAAGCACAAAAATAAAAAAAAAAAGAGGTCCCCACCTGAAGGAACTTACAATCTCCTCCTCTCCAAAGTATCCAAAATGTGTTAATTCTCAAACTGGATTAATGATCTATAAAACAGTCATAGAGTTTGTCCTTTCATTAAACTCATTTTTGTTTTCTATAAAGTAATCTTCAATTTGGAATTAGGAAACAAACTTGGTGATATTACCAGTTTTTCTTTTGCTGTTTTTCAAATAAGAAAATTGACAATTTTGGGAAGATCAGTGAGTTTGATCTAAGATGAAAAAAAATCCCTTTCCACCAAAACACAACTTTTGGAGGAAAAATGCAATATTTAGAGAAATGCATCTTTGGGGGACAAAACTAATCCAGCCATGTGTACAAAATTGTCTATTTTATTGTACTTTTAAAGATTTTTTTTTGTATATACAGAACCTAAACGGAAAGAGAAACAACAAGATACAAAACTAAAAGCAAAGAAAACTTACAATGACTGTTTAGAAGACTCCGAAAAATCTTCTAGAATCCGTATTTTTAAATGACACAAACAATGGAACAAATTTAGCCCTTTTGTGTATATAGGTACTGTGTACATAGGTACACACACACACATATATATTCATTCTACAGGTAACGGAATAATCAGGTCCAAGAGGAATTGAAGGAGAATTTGTATCAGAAAAAGAATGAAAAAGAGAATGGGCCTGATTCTGATCTCATTTACACTGAAGTAAAGCTAGAGTGATTCTACTTAACTTATACCATTCACAACAGTATAACTAAGATTTGTATTGGGTCCATTAAGAAAAATGGATGTAAGTTATCATTAATTTTATTAACTAACTCAGGTGGGAAACAATTTTTCCAGAGCACCACCTGGACTATTCTCAGCAAAATAACACGTTTCTCCCACCTACCAAAATTGCTTATTTTCATGACAATTTCCAAGAGAAAATTAAACTCATGATTGTGTCATGGTATTTTGCTATTTATAGCAATGTATCTAGCTGAGTTCTATCCGATAACATACAAACTGTACAAATCCATGTGATGCTTCCTTCATGGGGAGTGTAGTGTCACAGTTGTAATTGCACTATAGTACCAACTCTGCAATTGGCTGTATGACCTTAGATAAGGCCTCATTGGATTCCTATAGAAGTCAATAGATCCCCATTGACTTCAACTGGAGTAGAATGGGCCCTTCATCAATCTCTGCCATAGATTTACCAAACAGTAAAATAAGATTAATAATTGTTATCTATCCCCAGGTGGGGATGAGTGGAGAGTTTGTTTTTTGGTGGTAGTGGTGGTAATTATGAGACGTGGACGGGAATGACAGGTTAACATTGTAATATATTTTTAGATCCTTGGAGTGTTGTTCTTATATACCTGAAAGTTATTTTATTATTAAGTATTATTTTCAAAACTTATCCATCTATTCATTTGAACATATTCTGACTCCCTAATTATTTTTGTTGTCGCCATCATAGTTGTTTGCTTTCTTTATAGATGAAAATAAATGAGAGCTGTAGAAACAGTTTCATACCATATGCGTGTGTATAATATATATGTAATATAAATATATATAAAATCCTATTTCTCAGTTTATTAATTATTTTTATTATTATTTTAGAATGTATTGGCAAACATAAGATCCCTTGTTATCCTGAATCAGTACTTATTGCACTGGGACTCAGACAGTCTGAGTTTAATTTCTGGTTCTGCCACAGACAACCTGGGCCAGCTCACACAGGGATGGAATTTCAGAAGAGCTCAAGGCTCCTACCAGAGCGTAGATGTGAGCTGAGCTCTTTTGAAAAATCTGCCTATTCCCAATCTGTACTATCTCCTTCCTCAGTCTTGTGTGTGCTGATTCTTAGTTCTTTGGGTGGGGACTGTCCCTTACTATGTGTTTGTAATGTGTATAGCACAATGGGGTTCCTGATTTCAAGGAACTTCTAGGCACAACTTTAATGCAAATAATTACAGCAAGGGGGAGAAAATGCCTCTCCAAATATAAAAAGAGGTTGACTTTGGCTACTCACCAACAGCTTCCCATCACGTTGACCGACTCACACAGTGGGCATGCCCAGCAGTTGTTTTTTATTTCAGAGTCTTTACTTTAATCCCCCTCATTTCTCTCCTTTTTAAGTCAGTTCAAGGTCCTAATGTTTTTGCCAACTTATTTTTAATGGGATTGTTAGTATCCAGGAAGTCTTGTCAAATAATCATTATGTAGCTGCTACTTTCAAGGCCACCTGTGGTTGCTTCCACTTCTTTTTTGTGCTTTTTTGCTCCAGTTACTAGGGTAGATATCATTTGTTTAACTGTGGGGATGGTCAAATTAAAAACATGTTTGTCTGACCCTCTCCTATCTGGTCTTCTGAAGGTGTAGCTGGTCTCTCTGGTTGATGGTCCAATTACTGACATTATTGCTTCATCTTTGGCGACTCAAATGTATCTATTAGCCAGCAAAATGATGTTTGTGAACCCTGTCTCCAGAGACAAAATCAAGGCTGTCAGTTACTGAGTAATCGCCCCCATTGCTTTACTTTTGTTATTCTACTACTAAGTAACAAGGAGAAGGGGCCGTTTTAAATCAGGTTTTTAGCCATTTTTATCTAAGAGAAACATATTCCTCAACCAACTGTCCAGCTTCAGATCAGCTTGTTAGCCAAAGACTGCCTTGGTAAACATGCTTAATTATGCATGTGTTGCTCAGCCTCAGGGCTCTCCTTGTCTCTGCTGCAGATATTGCTTGACTTGCAGTATCTTCCACTTTTGATAAGTTTTGCCATAGACCTCACAACACAGGAGCTGAGCTTTTTTTGTCTTTTCTTTCCAGTGTCCTCTCTCTGGGTAGACTAGGAAACAAGCATTCTCCTGTACCTAATCTGTAGGGTTAGCATTTTCAGAGAGACCCAGAAGCTACAACTGGGGCCACATTTTCAAAAGAGCTAGGCCAGAATTTCAGAAGTGCTCAGCAACCCAGATCCTCCCATTGTTCCCAATAGAGTTCTGGGTCATGAGTTCTTTTGAAAATCTGCCTCCCCACAAATTATGGGTGCTCAGCACTTCTAACAGTCTGCCCGAGTACTTCTGAAACTCTGGGCCTGTGTTCTCCCCCTCTCCACCCCCGCTCCATGGAACCCAGGCACCCCCAGGTGCACAGCAAAAAGGAGAGCAAAATAGTGGTAATTACTCATTTAAATCCAAATCCCACCAAGGCTACTGGAAGCCCTCTTTGTGAGACCCGTCTCTGCCATTGAGGCTGCTCCTTGCAGCATTACTGATCGATAAATGCAATATAACCCTGTATACACGCAGCTCTTACAGACTCAAGCAGCAACACAACCACAAAACTGACCGTGCCACAGGGGAGAGGAGCAGTCCTTCCATGCTTATAACCTGAATTCTCAAAGGATGGACCCATGCAACCTTGGGATTTGCATAATTAGGAGAACACGATGCTGTCTGCTCTGCTCACTCTCCCCCATTCAGGGACGTTGCCCTCACATTTTCCACAGGTTCAAAGCTGTAGGTATTTTGAATGAGCTTTGCCCTTTCCATGGCTGCTTTCCCTCAAGGAACGGTTCATCTGAGTCTAAACAAATTTTGTGAAACAACTCAAAGAGGTGATGGAGTTGAAATGGATCCAGCCTAATTTCCTTAAGAAAACCAAGACTGAGTGCTCCACTTAATGGATTTGCATGATACTTTCAAAGAGAATTACATCCAGAAGCAGCTAACGTTGCTAGATTAGTATGTATTTATGACTGCACGGCTGGACCAGAGACCCAGCCCCTTTGCATTGTATTGGTGGTGCAAAATGGCAATATAACTGGCAGCTGAGGAACTCCCAAGCGGTGGAGAGCTAGAATGGCTGAGAAAAAGGGGGAAATCCGTGGAGTTATACCTTAGTGACTTAGCAACCGGGGGTAAATCAGAGCAGACGTCGAGCTGCTGTAAGTTGCAGCAGAGCCAATCCCGCTCTGAGCCAGCCTCTAGGACTAGGGGCATAAAGCTTGTGTAAAGCCACCTTTGCTCATTCCTGCCTCAGCCAGGTACTAAACTGAGTGAAGGTCAGTTAGACATGAGAACTGACCCCACTGTATTTATCTTTTTACATTGGTTCACACTTCAATACATAGAGATTTACCTTGGTTTTATTGTCAGCATCTAAAGCTGTGAGAACTCCTGGTGCATCCGTCTTGCTGTGTAAACCACAGGTCAGGTTTGAACTTGTGGCTTGTGCTCTAGCTCTGGATTTTACACAATCCATCTTGCTTACCCTCAATTTCATGCCTTTCCAGCTCAGCACAGACTTAGAGGAACTACGCCTATCACAGTATGCACCTCACCTACTCCAAGTACATGTTTCAAGGTAAACTTACAGCTAATGACAGTCAGACTGATGCACAGAATAATATTCATTACAAACTTTGCCCCCTTTTGGCTTGATAAATCATTTGTGAGCCATCCACGATTACTGTGAATTTATTTACAGTTCATAAATATCCACCAATTAGTTTCAATGAATATTTTTCAACCTGCCACTTGTAAAGAATTCATAGCTATGAATATTTGTTATTCTTTATTCATGTTGTATGAGACTGGTCACTTTGGCTACCTGTTATTATTTCTGCTTTTTGACTGGATAACAAACTTTTTAAACAGAAGAATAACAAATTCTAGCATTAAGAGTACTAGAATCCTTTATTCTATATGTTAATTGTCAACTGAATAAATATTGATGCCAAAATTCTTGAAACAATCAGGATTCACAAGCATTTTCACATATCACCGATCACAATGAACTAAACCAGACTTTTTCTTTGGGAAAAATATTAACAAATCATTTTTAAAATTACTATTTGGGCTAGTTCTGTTTAAAGACTGCTAGTCCTTAGTTCAGTATGAATGCATTTTACCTTATTATCTGAAACAGGAAAAATGTTATTGTATCACGTCACACTCTTTGTTTTCAAAGTGTTGCAGCTGGTACTCAGAGTCAGAAAAAATTCTTAAGTTTAAAACAAAACTCTGTAATAGTTCAAAATGTGTATAAATACACTAATACCACCTAAAGGAAATAGCTCTTCTTAGTTTGTTATTAAAAGGCTTTTTGTAAGATGTTGAAGAAGAGTATTACCATTTTAAATAATTCAAAATTATTTAATAATGTTAAATCCTGTTAGGAAGCACTTCCAAATGGAAGTGCATAAAATTATTTATACCTGTCACTACACACTGTATTGTAGCACTTCATAATAATTTATTAGGAATTAATGATTTATTATAAGGAAACTATTTATAAATGTTATTCAGTTTAGTTACTTGAGAGTGGGGACAGAATACAGAAAAGTTTGAAACTCTCGTGGTAAAGTCCCAGGGTAATCCCAGTTTTTTAATGTGCTCTTGTCACATTGATCATAAAAGAACCCACATTCTACTGCTTGTATTCCATGCAAAACAACTGTCAACCAACAGCACAAGAAAGTATGAAAGACAATTTCACACAAAAACCTATGTTAAAAGAACTTTTAACCTTGCAAAGTCAAGCACTTAAAAGTTAGGAACATTTGTGCAATCTTAATTCAGCCCACTTGTGTATGTGCTTTATGATACAGTCTTTGAAAACATGATTACAGACTATTTCTTCCACAGGACCCCTGCCTCATTCAATACCACAGGATGGTTTGTGCTCACTTAATTAGCAGCTATTCAATGTTTTGTTTTATCCTCACTATTCAATAAGGGGATGCAGGTTTTATCGATAGGGCTTCTGTTTTGGGAATTATGTTAATGTCATTTTTTCTGACTTTATTTTAGCAGTTTGAGTTGTATGTAGCTGTCCAAAACTGGGGAGAGTGGGGGAGGGATTCAGAGTTCTTAGTACATACTGTAATGAGTAATATGTCATTGCAATTTCTCTGGTGTATTTTAACTGTTTCAAACAGCATTACATTAAAGTACACTAGGAAACCTTTAGTGTGCACCACTACAGGGATCTACATGGGCCAACTAAGGTGCAACATTAAACATTAGTGCACTTTAGAAATCACACCTCTTCAGTCTGTATTAATGCTCCATGTAGACAAGAACATAGAAACAAGTAACTATTTCTGGTGTTTACTGTGTAAACATCAATTATAATTTTTTTTTGTATCGGCGGTGTTTTATCGGAGTTTATTGGTTAAAACTTAAAATCAGAAGCCCTACTTTTTTACTGCACACTGTTCAAACCAGGCTTTGAGACAGAATTATTGATTTCCTCATGGGCTTTTCTATGGTGCTCATCATTACAGTATCTGAGTGCTCCACAAACATTATTTAATTAATCTCCACAAAGCCCTAGTGACATGAGGTGAGGGGTGGTAACATCTCCATTTTACGGACAGGGAGCTGAAAGACAGACAGATTAAGGTCAAAAGTAGCAACTAAATTTGGGTGCCCAGTTTAAAATGCCTAGGATCTGATTTTTTCAGTATACTTAGCATTAAATAGCAATTTATATGTTCAAGCAGAGTTTCCACTGCCTTCTGCAGTTATGAGTGTTCAGCAGTTCTGAAAATCAGGCCCCAGGGTCATCTATTGGGCACCCAGAAAGTGAAGCGCACACAATTAGTGACTGTCTCTGAATAGTTTGGTTTAAATGACCTGCCTAACGTCACACAGGAACTTTGTGGCAGAGCAGGGACTGAATCCAGGGAAATATTCAACTGTCTTGATCATGAGACTGTCCCTTTCCCTTCCTGCAGTCTCCTGTCTCGTTTGGTACACACCATCCAATTTCTGCACCAAACGAGGTCGAGGTCCTATAGACAAAAGCCTTCTTCACTCCACAACCCTGATTTCTCCTGCAAGCAAATCCATCCTGAGCACTGAATGAGACAGGGGTCCTGTGGAAAAGACAGTATATGACTGTATCATAATTCATATGCACAAGAGGCCAAATTAAGGCGTCACTGGTGACCTTAATTCTGGCATTTCCTAACTTGTAAGTGATTGAGTCTGCCCCTTAATAATGTTCTTTTTACATAGTTTTGTGTGTATTTTACTAAGTTTTTAAAAAAGCAAACTGAAGAAAAAGAAATTCTATCGTGGTATCATATTGACATCTACATGTGTATCAGCATGGCTGAAATTTTTATATCCCCTTTTCAATTGACCTTTGGTACTTGAGTTAATAGAGCAACAGAAGCAATACTAGATTGTTATCCTCTGTGTGAACCAGCACTAGAGGGCGATGACACCCTTTTCTAGTGGGGTTCACAGACGTTTGCTGACAGCGCAGAAATGGTGAGACACAGGAAGCTTGGGTTCCATTCCAGGTTATGGAGGAGAGTGTGCTCTAGTGTGCAGATTCTGCGGCCGTTCCCCCCATGCTTGATGCCTTCTGCCTCGTCCATATCCCACTCCTCCATTTTCCCCCACCCTGGCTCCCTGTCCCAGTTCCAGTCTCCTTGCTAAAACAATCCCAGTTTTCTCCCCTCCTGGTTCCTTGTCTTATTTATCTGCCCCCTTTCCCCACTCAGTTCCAGTCTCCCGCTCCAGGCTCTTCATCCAATTTCTGTCTGCCCTCCACCCCCCTCCTTGGCTCTTTGACCCGGTCTCTTTGCTCAGCCACTCTCAGTTCTCCCCCAAAACACCAACTCCTCATCAGATCTCTCTCAGCCTTCATATCCCTTTCTCCCTTACTCTCATCACTGGTTCCTAATCCCTGTCTCCTTGTCTAGCCAGGCCCAGCATTCCCAAAGTTCCTTGTCCTATCTCAGAGTTCCCCTACCAACCAACCAACCAGCTCCCAGCCTCCCCTACCCTACCCTGCTCCTAGCCCCAGCTTCCGCATCCGACCAATCCCAGTCTGCCTTCTTCCCACAGCTCCCAGTCCCAGACTCCTTTCCCAACTAGTCCTAGTCTCCACCTGTCAAGTCCCAGTGACAGTTTCTCTCCCCTCTCCAGTTCCAGCCTTCTAGACACCTTATCACAATCTACTCCTTTCCCTCCCCTCGTCAGGCTTTTGCTTCTGCATTTGAATCAGATAGGTAATCGCCCTCTCCATGCTGCCTGGATGCCAGTCGGGGGGTGGAGGGTGGTCATTGAGAGCACAGGAGAGACAAGCTCCCTTCTCTCAGTTCCAGAGCCTGGACTCACTCCATCCCACCCCATAGCAGCTGAGAACAGTAGTGACAGGAAGAAAAGGAGTACTTGTGGCACCTTAGAGACTAACCAATTTATTTGAGCATAAGCTTTCATGAGCTACAGCTCACTTCATCGGATGCATAAAAGTGGAAAATGCAGTGAGGATGTTTTTATACACACAGACCATGAAAAAATGGGTGTTTATCACTTCAAAAGGTTTTCTCCCCCCACCCTACTCTCCTGCTGGTAATAGCTTATCTAAAGTGATCACTCTCCTTACATTGTACATGAGCCTTAAAACCATAATGCTTCAATTCCAACCCTCCACAAACTGCTCCACACTGACTAGAGACTTGCCTTGAATATCTTTTCAAATTAAATTAAAACGGACTCCTAAAACTAATCTGAAAGCAGCTCCTTTAACTATTTATAGCCGATATAATGTAACTGAAAAGGTTATTGTAACATCACCATCACCCAAATTATGACCTGCGGGTATGATTTAAATCAAGGCAACTTTGCAATAGAAAGGTTGTTCTATTGAATGGAGTGTCATCAGATTACCAGTGCAAGCATTAGGAACATGAATATAGGACTTATCTTCCACAGAAGACATACCCATTATAGCACTGAAATGTGATAGAAAATTACTGAAAATTATTTTGTGGTGACAATGATGGATAATAGGGTTGGGCAAAAATGCAAACACATCTGAATAACCCACATTAGAGTATAATGAATCAAACCAGGACAGGAAGAGTTGTGTTTGACAGATATGATTTTGGATATTTATTCTGACATTGTCTCACCATTTTGCAACACAAACAGAGCTAGCCATTTCTCCATGAATGATGTAGGAGACCCTAATACTAGGGACTCCATCTCTGGAGTAAAACAGAAGGGGACTAGCTACCGAGCACAGCCCTCCTGAAGAGCTCAGCACTCTAAGACAAGTCAGCTGAATGGAGAACGACCAATGCTAGAGAAGGTCGGCACTTGAGCAGAATATGGCAAAAGCCCAAATTCTCCATATAATAGGCAAAATTCATTCCTGGTGTCACTTCATGGTATTGTGGAATTATACCAGGAAGGAATTCAACCTAAAGGGTTCAACAATTTAATCTAAACTTCTCATGATTCAGCCCAAATAGCCAAATATGGGCATGATCTCTGAATTCTAAGGTAATCTAGTATAGGTTATAGTGTTTAATTAACAAAACTGGACATAAGCCAATCATTTCAAATAGAGACATTAGTCAAAGTGCATTTGAATCCATCTTTGTCATATAACATATGATTGACATTTTACAAATGAAAGCATAAATCTCAGCTCTCATCACAACTAGTCAAACTCAGATCACAGAATCACAGAAATGTAGGACTAGAAGTGACCTTGAGGTCATCTAGTCCACTCCCCTGCATTAACACAGGACTAAATATTATCTAGACCATCCCTGACAAGTGTTTGACTAACCTGCTCTTAAAAACCTCCAATGCTGGAGATTCTACAACCTCCCTAGGTAATTTGTTCCAGTGCCTTACAGTTAGGAAGTTTTTCCTAATATCTAACCTAAATCTACCTTGCTACAATTAAAGCCCATTATTTCTTGTCCCATCTTCAGTAGTTAAGGAGAACGAATTTTCATCCTCCTCTTTATTACAACCTTTCAGGTACTTGAAGAATGTTATCATGTCCCCCGGCAAGTCTCTTCTTCTCCAGACTAACAAACCCAGTTTTTTCAATCTTTCCTTGAGGTCATCTTTTCTAGATCTTTTATCATTTTTGTTGTTCTCCTCTCTACGTGCTCCAGTTTGTCCACATTTTTCCCAAAGTGTGGTGCCCAGAACTAGGTACAGTACTCCAGCTGAGGTTTTATTAATTCTGAGTAAAGAGAAAATTACTTCTCAAGTCTTGTTTACAATACTCCTGCTAATGCATCTCAGAATGGTGTTTGCTTTTTTTGCAACAGTATTACATTGCTGACTCATATTTACTTTGTGACCCGCTATAACCACCAGATCTTTATCTGCAGTACTTCTTTCATAGGCAATCGTATCCTATTTTGTATAGGACCCAAACCAAACCCCCAGATCTGAGCACTGTGAACTCTGGGAAAATTCAGTTCTGGATGTGACATTTCCCATTACAGCCCATCTTTAGGGTGGGGGGGAAAAGCCTTCCTCTCTACATAGCTCTTTTCAGAAACAAGCACTCTTTACTGAGCTGTCTTGAATCATCATGGTAATAATGGATGTGAAATGTTACAATTTGCTATAGAAATGCCTAAAATACAGACACTAGCTAGATGGATAATCTAATAATAATTATTTAAAAAACAAAGAAATCTAGAGTTGTGAAAATCATCGTGGTTGTGTTTACAGGGAGTTTGTAGAAGCTTGCACTTTATTTCACTTTGTGTGGGTTCACAGCACTTGTACTTTGCCTTGAGCTTCAGTTCCAAACCATGAAAACCAATAGGCCAAAGCTGAGTGGACGTATTGTGAAGTATGCAGAACAGAGCTGGAAAATTTTTTTTACGATGAATGCAGTTTAAGTCAACTAAAATTATTTCTAATTTTGAGTTAAATTTAGCCAAAAGTTTTGGCTCCCCACCAAAAGTTGAAACATTTGTTTTGGCTTTACATTTAAAAATTTTTCTTTTTTAAAGAAAGTTGGCTAAATTTACTTCTGGTGATAAACACCCAAATTGAAACAAACAACCACCCCAGCCCTCAATTCAGAATATTCTTTTGGATCAGCCATCAAGCCAAAAATATCAATTTTTCATTTGGCTCTAATTCAGACCATACAAGAGCAAAGTCCATTGATTCCAGATTCCTCCATTGATTCACTGTCTCTCTTTGGGCACTTCATTTTACTACTCTGTACCTCAGTTTTCCGCTAAGTAATATCTAACTCACAGGCATGCTGTGAAGTATAACTAATGTTCCTTGAGCTGCATGTATAAAAACTTCTATACACATGCAAGTATTGTTACAGATTAAGCTGATAGCATAGACTATTATTAAGGTTGCTCAACAGTTCCTATTCTAAGACCCTGTTTTTCTTGTAACTTTACCACGCTAACTGTTTGGGCTGAAATTTTCCATGCTGGGTGTCTGTCTCGGGCTGAATTCCTCTCAAAACAGTTCAACTATATCCAAAAATGAGGCTAGGGACAAATAGATTGTTTTGCCAAACAGCTAAAATTTCCAAAGACTCTGGAGTATGAGCATATTCCAGCCTTTCACAGCCCCTAGTGGTGACCAGGCTGAGCAGGTGACATCCCCACAGCATGACTGAGCATGCTCCAGGCCAGGGCTATGGGTCTCAGAAGCACTTTCACTGTAGTGACTGCTCCCAGCTGCTCTGGGTTAGGCTGAGCTGCAGCACAGTCAAACACCAGAAATGCCCGTTGGGAACCTGGCTCTCCTGTGCTCTCAGGGTTTGTCTACACAGTCCTGTAAACCCAATGCTGTGGAACCGGGGCTTATGGACTTGGTGTCTCCAACCCAGGCTTGAGCATCCACACTGCAGAGTAAACCTCAGTTTATAATTGCTGGACCTGGGTCTCAGCCATGCTAGGGTGACCAGACAGCAAGTGTGAAAAATCGTGACTGGGTGGGGGGGGAATAGGAGCCTATATAAGAAAAAGATCCAAAAAATTGGGACATCTGGTCACCCTAAGCCATGCTGATGTGTCCATACTGCACAACGCAGACCTTCTGACTTGGTTCTGTGGCTTGAGCTGCATCAACAGCACAAAATGATAGGGCTTGGACCTGAATCTCAGTAGGATTCAAGCTCTGAAACACTCCTTAGCAGGGTCCTATGACCCACGTCCTGAGGAGAGCTTGCTGACTTGAATCAGACTGATTTGCATTGAACAGAAAGGGGAACTGGGCTCAAACCTGGGTGAAGGAGCCAGGGATAGGGTGACAAGAGACCAAAATGTGATGAGCAGCCCAGAGAGGGGAATTGCGATTGCGAGCCAATGAAGGAAGCGGATAGACAGGATGGGTGACAGCCTGGAAGGGGAGACTAGGATTGGCTGGGCAAGGAGATTGAGGCAGGGACAAAGAGCTAGGTGCTAGCTACGAGAGAGGACTGAGACAGCAACACATTGGAGGGCATGGGACAGAAGAGGTCATGCTTGTGGGGAAACTGGCAGAAAAGTCTGTGCCCATAAGAGCACACTCCCTTTCAGAACCTACTCCCTTTCAGAGCCTGGAATGGAACCCAAGGTTCCTGTCTCTCTATTCTTCTGCTGTCAGCAAATATCTGTGAAACCCACTGGAAATGTGTTTCTCATCCCCCTTTAGTGGGGGGGATGATGATGATAACACCCTAATATTGCTGTAAATTACTTTGTTGGCTTATTTACCAGAAGTCTGTGGGAAATCTAAAGGTTCCATGATAATCCATGTAGGAGTCAATATGATGCCACAGGATGGTATTTCTGTCTCTTTGGTTTGCTTTTTTAAAAGCAAAGGAAAAACTACACTACAAGAAAATTATTAAGGTTGCAAAGTCGAGCACTCAAATATTAGGAAATGCCAGATTTAAGGTTGCATGAGCAATCTTAATTTGACCCCTTGTGTTTATGGATTACGACACAATCTTTAAGTACGTGATCACATATTTGTTTTTTCCATGGGAGCCTGTCTCATTCAGTGTGCAGGAGGAGGAATCAGAGCTGTACATTGGAGGAGATTTTTGTCTATAGGATCTCTGCCTCATTTACCATGGAAGTTGGAAGGCACATGGCAGATGAGGTAGGGGATGGCAGGAAGGGAAAGGATGGTCTCTCATTATTAAGACAGTTGAATGCTTCCCTGAAGAATTGCATTCAATCCCTGCCTCTGCTATAGAAGTCCTCTCTGATGTTCAGCAAGTCATTTAGACAAAAATATTCAGAAGTGGTCACTAATTGTACATTCCTCATGGATGCCCTTCAAGTGACCCTGGGGATTGATTTGCAGAAATGCTGAGCACTCACAACTGCAGAAGTCACTGGGAGCTGTGCTTGAACATATAAAGTGCTATATAATGCTGAAAAATCAAGGCATTTCAAATTGGGCACCCAAAATTAGTCACTACTTTTTACCTTAATCTGTCTGTGCATCAGTTCCCCTCACCTCATTTCACTGGGGCTTTGTGGAGATTAATTTAAAAATGTTTGTGAAATCTTAGATAACTATAGCGATGAGTACCACTGAAAAGCCCCTGAGAAAATTAGGAAGTCTCTCTTCAGAACAGGGTTTGAATAGTTTGCTGTAAATAAGGCCTGGGGCAACACATTGACAATGAAGACAAAACAAAATATTATTCATTCCGTAAGCACCATCCAGCTAGTATACTGAAAGAGTCACGGGTGCAGTGGGGATAAAAATAACTGTGGTCATGTAATTAAAGATTGTATCCTAATGTATATGCACAAGGGAGCTGAACTAAGATTGCACAGGTTTCCTAACTCATGAGTGCTTGATTTTGCAACCTTAATAATGTTCTTTTAATGTATTTGTCATTATTTTATACAGGGTCTTGTACTGTAATAGGAAGTGAGAGTTGTGAGAGGTACAAAAAAAGTTTTAATTTGACTTGAATGTCACAACCTTTCAGTGGAAAAATAGTTTAATTTTACATATGTCTCTAAAACCATCCATGTTACTCATTTCATCTAAAACCTCAGATTAGGTAATGGAAGGGTAAAGCAAAGCTTTGATGTTTAGATCTTCTTGCTACAACCATGGTACATTGGTCCTTCAACAGAAAAAAAGTGAAGAGTGAAGACAGACAATGGATTCATCCCTGAACAAGATGCCTAAACTTGAAACAAAAATAAAAGGTACTTTGGCCTGTCAAAGCAAACCATATGAGGTAGATGGGCTATAGAAATGTGGGACTTGCTACAGATCAGCAATCACAGAAGCTCTCTAATCAAGACTGCACTTTAAACTTTTATCTCTAAGAGCAACAAAAAAAGTGTGGGCTGTGTCTGATTGGAGTAAACATTCCTTGATTTCATAGTGTCCTGAAACTTCATTCAAGGTTCTTTTGGAGAGGATAAAGTCGCATTCAGTAACTGCCTTGACATCCTTCAGGAAAAATCAATAATGAATATGAGTGAAGGATCAAGGAAGAAACAGATCCACTTCTGGGATAACAGAGGTTTTAAATCAAACTAGCCAGAATTTGATTAGCGGGGAAGCCTAGAATCCCCTGCCCCTCCATTTGCAGATTTTAGATGAATTTTGTTAATTGCGCTGCTCTTAAGAGTGAAACGCTGATTATATTCCTGCAGAACCCACTGCTATAATGTGGGCAGGCACTGTACAAGTTTCCCAAAGTACTTAGTTCTCCCACTGCACTGAAATCTTCACCTGTAATACTCCTATTGTTCGAAGGACTGAGCCTCTTCTGAGCTGTGATGGACAGTCATAACTGTCATGGGTTTGTGATGTGGAAGGAATGTTCACTGCAGACTAGACTGAAAGTAAAAACACTATTTCTTTGTGATTTTAGCAGTGATGTCCTAGAGGAGGACCTCAAGAGACCCTTCTAAATTCTACTACCAAATTTATGGGCAGGCTGGGATGCTCTGGTGAAGTGCCACCCGCCTTCAGGATACTGCCCATTGCGCCAGAGATAACAGATCCTTAGGGTTCAAATATACTTTTGAAGGCAAATGTTTTGAGTTTGAAATAGATGTGATTATGCTAGCTGGCTTGTATTAAAAAAAATTGTTGCCAAGAATTAAACCCCTCAATTTCCCAGTCAAGGGGTGAAATGCTTACTTGATTCAAATCAATGGGAGTTTTGTCATTATATTAAATGGGGACAAGATTTCAACAAAGGTCTCCACGTGGATTTCAAATGACATAAATCAAACTCTATGGTGCAGTCATATACTCAGTATATTTTTCAGGAACAAAGTATAAACATGGCAAAAGTGTGCTTTAAAAAAAGTTTGTTTGCCTAGGACTGTTACCTCCTTCCTTGGTTTTGGCTAGAAGATTTCTTTGTTTAAATGAGAAAAGAAACCAGCAGATTCCTTTTTCCTCACAAGCTCCTGCATCCTTAGTCCACTGAGCTTATCACAAGCTAGAGGGGAAATTGTTTACAGGGGCCCCTTCTGAAAATACTGACAGAATATCCCTGGATTGAAGTGAATTAAGAGCCCATGCTTCCAGAGCTTAGAGGCTAGTGCATTTCTTCCATTTCAACATACAAAACCAATGAAACCTCTGTTCATTTTGCAGCTCAGCTAGAGACAGCATTTGTTCCTCTGTTTTTCCAATATAAATATAGAGTCATCAGATGTAATAATTTACCAAATTTGCTCCTTTAAAGTACTGTAATGCAGGATCCTGAATAAGAACAAAGAAGGCTGAAGTTGAGGATGAGGTGCATGAGGGCAGGTACATGTTCAAAAGACCCAAACAGTGAACCATTGTTGTGCTTCACGTTCTTCATAGAACAGTGTCATCTGGTTGTGCTTTCTCTACCCTACTAGCACCATCTAAGGGAAGAAAATGGGAATCACTAAAGGTGTTCTATAGTCTGTGCACAAACATGGAATCTTTTCACTGTATTATAGAGGAACAAAAGCATATTCGATTTCAACATCACACAGATGGAGAATAGCATATTCTTAGTTCTACACAACCTCATGCATGAAAAGGACAGAGATTAAATATGTTAGTGAAAAAGCTTCAGGGAATTATAATGCAACTTCCTAAATTTGGGCATCTAACTCACTCACACACAAAAGAGAAAGGTAAGGATTTTTCCTCACAGATGGCAAGCCTGGGATTTGCCCAAAGGAAGGGGACCTTCACATCTCACTTCCAAGCATTAAGTTAGAGTAATCAATAGGAGTTAGACACCTACATATCTTTGAGGATTCAGGCCTGACCCTTCAGCTTCAAACTATCAAACAAATGAATCACCTTGGTTCCATGTTAACCAGCCTTGCACATGTACCTTGACTTTAGATATGATGCCAGATTTTTAAAGGTGCCTAACTCCCACTGAAATCAATGGGAGCTAGTTACCTTAATACTTTTTAAAATCTGGTCCATTTTCTTCTTCATATGTATGTAATACAAAAAATGGGGAACATTCAAAAGAGATAAAAGAAAACAGGAGCAAGAAAGACAAACCAGAGAGTTCATATCCCCTTCACAGCCAATTTCAACTTGCCTCTGTAGCAGAGAGAGGATATAGTAACAAAGCTTGATTCTATTGTTGCAAGTATATACACCAATGTTTGGTATCTGGATTTTCTTACTGCTAGCCAGTGATGATGCCTTAGGGTGACCAGATGGCAACTGTGAAAAATCGGGACAGGGGGTGAGGGGTACTCAGTGCCTATATAAGAAAAAGCCCCAAATATCAGGACTGTCCCTGTAAAATTGGGACATCTGGTCACCCTATGATGCCTGTAATGGAGGAGGAAGATGAAAAAAGAAGAATGGGTTGGTAGTTTAGAGCTTTACTAATAGTTTATGACTCTTTTCACTTCTAAGTCATCAACTCAAATCCACCCTAGTGCAGTAGAGAACTTAATGACATCATCATCACCATCTGGCTGCTTGATGGCATACATGCAAAGAGTAAGTGACCAAAGTTTGATTCCTAATAAGGGAACAGGAGTTAGGCACCTAAACACCTTTGAGGATCTGGACCTAAGTGCCTTTAACAAAACTGGAACCTCAATGGCTAGCTCAGTGGAAAGGCCAATGATTGACTTGCCCCTTCACCCCAAACATGGTCCCTCTGAAACATTGTGGTAACTCCTGCATGTAGTTCCTCAACTTGCATTGTCATATGCTATACCTATATTGAGGATGAAGAAAAGATTTCTCTCTCAAGGGTTATTGGTCAGATAGCTGTACTCAAAATACACTGTTAATAACATCCATTTTCTATATCAGCCTCTGCAGCAAACTTCACACACCAGTAGCTATCATGCAAAACCATATGTTTTTTTCAATGTTCTTCTAAACCACATACTTTCTGCAATGTCTTAACAGTCCACAAGCATTCAGGGGCCCTACTGTATCCTCAATGCTTAGGACTACTCGCAGGATGCGAAGAATTGCCTATACAAAACATACACTACAGACATGCTTATTAACAGTAACGTAAAGCTAAACAGGTCAATGCATGTGCCTACTGTCATCTTGAAATAATTGGCTCATTAACTTTAACTATTACCAGCCTAGTCACATTATCAAAGACAAATACTAGAATAGGGGTTTGGATTATCTTCAGTTTGCTTACAATTATAGACAAGCCAACTATTCTTTCTGCATAATGCAAATGATTTAATACACCTTTGATAGCACTGAGAGCAGAGAATGTACACAGAGGCAAATAGACAGGGGAACAGTCAGAAAAGCACAAAGGGCTTAGAAACACAGTGGAAGAGGAAAAATATTCACTTAAATACAGGAATAACCTATAACAGAAGAGAATTATTTAAATTCAGTTTGTATCAGTGCAATATCTAGGTTCATTACTGGAGTTTATACGTGTTCTATCCTATGTAGCACATAGCATCAGATGAGATTCCGCAGTATGATATTCAGTGTACATTATTCTTTCTTTGGGGCAGAACTTTTTTCATATCTGTCTGTAAATTATTTAGAATATTGCTATTGCGATAACAATAATAAGTAAACTTATGATATAGCAGCTTGATAATCAGAATATATATTGAACCACATTTAGGATTTCAATTCTGTTGAAAACATTAATGAGATGCCCCTCTATCCTGGGCCATAATGAACATTTGCAAAGTATTTTGAATCTATAGAAAATAACTGTGATCCTCCATCAGGAATCGTATCACTTTGAAGCCCCCATAATGCTCTGATTGCACAATAACTCTTCTACTCTAGAAAGGTTGCTTATCACATATATTGTGTATTTCAGTTAAAGTCTTACTAGACCACATGTTGAAACTTATCTTTTATCATCTTAGTTTTACAGGTCTAAGGCCAAATTATCTGCCATAAGTTGTCACTACTCCAGTGAAGTCAATGTTGTTGTGCTAGTTTATGCCAGCAGAAAACTCATCACATAGGGTGAAATCCTGGCCCACTGGCTTCATTTGAGCCAGGATTTCACCTTCAATCTTTTAATTGCTTTCCCTCCACCCTCCCCCATCCCTTCCTCTGCTGCTTTATGGAATCAGAGTCCACAGATGGAAAAAACGATTGCTGGAGGTCAGCAAGTCCACTCTCTGCAAGTAGCAGTTCATGACAGATTCAGAAGCGGAAATATAAAACCGTTGTGGTAAAATGGAACTTTTAGGACAAAATTCACCCATGTGCCAGAAAACCTGTGCAAGGTCCTCCGTTCCACTGATGGGGACCATAGGTGGAGCTGCTGGGCAGGCATGCCTGCCCAATCCTACACAGGGGTGGGATCCCCATGCCAGGTCCGTGTACATTGGAAATGAAGGGCACCATGGGAGAAGAGAATTTTTTTTTTTTTATGCACCGAGCAGTATGTATGCTGTATAGTATTTTCCTTTAATCTATGGCATGGGTACCCAGAGAACCAGTGGAAATTTTTTTATAATAATAAAAAAGGTGGGGAGGAGGGTAAGGGGGAGATTGTTGAAACCCACAGAATGCAATGATAGTGCAGAGGAGGAGGAGGGGTGTGCGCCGTGCAACTATTACAGCCGATGGGCTGGAATATTTATTTACTTGGTTTTATTTTTTTTAGATTTTTTTTTAAAATCTTTCTAGGTGCCCAGCATATGCTCTGGGTTCTCCCTAGAGGGATGGCTCTGGATTGTGGGAGGATGGATTTAATCTCCCCAGCCCTACTGCACACGCTGGCTTTATGCAGCTGGCGTAAATGTTACCCTTAGAGAATATATAAGGGTACAGTTTTTAAAAAGGTGCTTTGGAGATATGGCCACACAAATTTCCAATCCCATTATTTGTTGACAGGATTTATGGAAGTCCCTCCCACACACTGCTTTGAAAATCAGGCACCTCGTTTCATCCCCCTCTTCCTCATATAGGATATATGTCACAGGATATAGGCATACAGGGTATAGTTTCAACTATGCATCTGTAACCCACACACCTTCTGGGTGTGGTGTTCTGTCCCATCTAGTGGCACCGAGACCACTTAGAGAGAGAGATCAAATGAGTCTGCTCTACAGCCTTAGTTAACAGCCAGTTGGTTTTTAGCTCATGTGGTACAGGCTCATGCACTAAGCTCCAGAGGTCCTGGGTTCGATCTCACCAGCTGACGACCAGGGTCTATCGGTGTTACACATCCACACCGTCTATTGGCTTCCTCAATTGTAGCTCTACAATGGTTAGACATCTACAAAGGAAATCCCACCATTATTCCATATTACTTTCAAAGCTGCCCCATTTGTTTCATTTTGTACTCCAATTCCTTCACATAGTTATTCGTAAAAGCAGCTATATACTGCACTGAGAACAGGGAGTCACAGCTATTGGGCAAACAATGCCTTTAGACCCTCTCAAGTGCTCTCCTCAGGTGACAGGCCTGGCTTCCTGCACCTCACGCTGGGTGATAGTCCAATCACTCAGATACGATCTCTGGACTGCAATCTCCCCCCTCCTCAGTTTCCAACGGTGTTAATGACTTCTGGCATCTTTTTGACGCAACTTTTGGGACCAGTAAGAATTTCCCTTCAGGACCCTGTGACAACATAGGTTTGCAGTAACGCAGAAACAGTGTCTTCAAAACAAAGTGTTATTTATTCCTTACTCAAAGGTACAAAGCACATAGAGCAAAGGGTAAAAACAGTAAAAGGCCTATACACTTGGGTCTTGCTTACACCTTAATCTTTCCTTGCCACCTTTTGTAGACTGGACTGAGGGGAATTAACTATCTGTGGCTGGGAAAGCAGCCTGTCCTACTGCAGCCCACTCCCTGTCCATGCATCTCAGTCAGTCTGTTAGTTTTCACTATGACACTCTCTGGGTAGCTTCTGGCCCCTTAACTTAATCCCTCCTTTCTTTTTCTAGCATCTTTGAGGTACAGAATCCCCGTTTATCCTAAGCTTGGCCTTTGGAGGAGTCAATCATTCTAGCCTGCATGGAACCAGACAGATATTCCTCAAATAATAGGTCCCCCCATTGTTTTCTCAAGGAGCTTTATCTTTGATATTGTTTCATTTCCTGTGGGATCCCCATTTGCAGACTCATTTGATTGATATTAACCTACCTGAATACCAGGAGTTCAAACAGATAAGCTCAAAGGCATGTGCTATTACATCTCCCTTATTCTCCTCAGGACATGAGGTTATCTAGACATTGGTCTGAAAAACTAAGAATATTGTTTTGGTATTCCTCAAGCAAATGTGATTTCCCTGAACTAATACTAAATTTGTAACTACGTCATTTCATCCCTCAGGGTTATACATGAAGAGATGTGGAAAATAAGCGGGAAAAGAACGTATCCCTAAAACTAAAGGTCTGAATCCATTCCGATAGACCTTGTTTTATATATTATTTGTATTGGATAAACATGTAAGAGCCTCAGTCGGGGATCAGGGCCTCATTGTGTTAGGCGCTGTGCACACAGTCTCTGCCATAAAGAGCTTACAATCCAAATGTAAGACAAGAGACAACAGGTGAATACATAACACTGGGGGAGCACAAGTACAAGTGAAATGCTTATAAATGAGCTGTAAAATGAATGTAAAAGTCTATCAGGGTTTCACTGTTTCTCCAGCCAGTTGCTCCATGCAAGTGCTCAAGTTTTTAATTTTTTTCAAATGTATCTAACAAACTCCCATTCAGACAGAAGCCTGAGGGCAGAAGCACAGCACAGGCAACACAGCAGATTGCTTGCCAACTTCTAATATCATCCTTTTCTGCCTGTATTATCAGTCCAGATAGCTCAGCCCTGCACCATTTCCTCTGTACACACTAGTTACCAGTTACCATCTCAACCATTCTCTACCTATCCAATTGAATATCTCAAAGGCTTCCTAGTTACTGACATGAAAGAGGAGGGAAATAATCTCACAGCCATAGAATCTGTTTATCTTAATGTGCCTCACTTGTTCACATCAAGTTGCCCTACTCATAGTTCACTGAAGTTGGCAACTGCATTTCTTAAAATCTGCACAAACAATGTTTCCCTTTTTGTTCTGTCCTTCTTGAACAACTTTTACCATTCTGGGTGCTGGTACTTCTCTGGTGACGTCAGTGAGAGCTTTGTCATTGACTTCAGTGGGTGTAGGATCAAGCCCCTACTACCTTGTCTCCTGGCTATATGCATTGCTCTTTCACGTCTGCTCTTAGTATTTCTCCGTGGGTCCAGTAGGTCTCAAATACAAATATTTTGGAACTTTTTCTCTGCTACCTTGTAGCTTGGGGTCTGCTCCTCAGCTGGCATAAAATCAGTGCAGCTGCAGTGACTTTGATTATTTTATTTTCTACCTTAACTTCTTGACAAAGCCCATTAAGTTACATACCAACCCTTCCCCATAACCTTTTCATATCCAATAACAGGAAGGTTTATCTTGCGCTTTATTGGGTCAAAATTGGATCTGCACTGAATGTTCATCAGAGGTCTGGCTAGAGATTTCTGGTCAAAGGTAGATTTAAGATAAATGGAAACTGGATTCATTCAACGATCAGGAGCCCTGGACAGATGGATCCTCTGAAACCAGCTCCTTTCCTCAGACAGACATTTTCCCCAATGTCAGGCCTGCCTTTCACTGTTTCTTTTCCTGAGCCTTATGCCAACCCCTTGATAGACGCTGCTTTTTTCTCTCACTCTTGAGTCTTTGCTTTTGTGCCCAAGAAATGAGCCAGCCCAGTCTGTGCCAGTCTGTCCCAGCAGATAACTGATGTCTGATAACTGTCACCTGTGAGCTGAACTACTGCTAGCAGATCTTCCTTTGCCTGATTCATGTAGGCCTTCCCTTATTATTGGGAACGGATCCCAAGGATCCTGTCTGTCTTAATCCACCCGTGACTGACGGAACCTTGGCAAATTTCTCAAGGGGCTTGAAACTGAAGTCTTCACCCAGGCATAATTCCTTATATCATTCACCCAGATAGGTTCCTATCCTGCTCATGTCAAGTATTGTGTGTGAAAACTCCCTCTGGGATATCAGAGCCTCACCAAGCCCGCAGGAAACTGCTCCATGAGCTAGAAACAAGATCTTTGCATTTTCATTGCCTGCTGAACATGGGTTTATTACTGTTCAACCCGTGGAAAGCCTGAGGCCAGTCTGATATACATCAGTGAAAAAATAAGAACAGTAGGCTACATGCATTGAGCACTGTCATGCTGAAATCAGCACTTGCTTACGAGCTTTGAAAGAAGAAAAATACTTAGACTGAGAAGACTGTGATGCTCAGGATAAAGGAACAGGAGATGAAATGTTCTCGAAACGTAGCCAACACCACTACAGTCACACACATATTTAACACCTTTACTAATCAGCAATTGTCTCTTTATTCACATATATTTTGCAAAGCTCCACTTTATTCTCATCTGGTGCAAATTCGTGAGGCAGAAGCTCACACGTGTTTCAAAAAAAGTTCAGAATAGCTGGTAGGGGGCTTATTCCTTCACCCACTTACTTCCCTGGTCCTTCTCGCATGAACAGAGAGCAACAATACCCGAAGTCCAAAGGTGCAAACAATTCGATGTTTATTGGGGTGAACTTCCAGCAAGCATGATTCCAGTTTCCTTCCTTAGTATCCTCCTTCCCAGCTCTGACACCACAGAGCCTTACATCTGTGTCCCTGTTCCCATTCCTCCCCTTAGCCAAACATGATTCCAATTTCCCCACTCCCATTCCCTGTTCCCATTTCCCCCTTTAGCAAAACATGATTCTCCCCCACCCACACACCCACCCCCTCACTTCCTGATTGACTGCAGACTATATAGTAAAACTTTAGTTCGGCTTAGCTATACCTTAACCAATCATTTTCCTGAAATTTAACTAACCAATCCTAACATATTGTAACATGATTATGTCACCAATTATATCCCAGCCCCTTAATTGGTTTACACCCAGCAAAATTAATTATACAGCCGACAGGAACAATCACAGAACCAGACAGAGATTATACAGACAAACAATAGCAAAGTGGGGACTATAATGACAAAACAATACAGAAGTGAGGATTTCACATCCTAGCTATTGATAAGTGAGTTCTTGCCAGACAGGATGCTATCAAACTAAGTTTCCTTTTACATTTTCTAGGCACTTCCCTTTCTCTGGAGGTAATAGGCACTATCAGGACAGGATTGTATTCCTAACAACCCAATAGCACCTTCTTTCAATGTGACTAGTTTGGAATGTGAGGATGTGACCGGTAGCTTCCCAGTTTATGGCTGCCTGCTGCTTAGCCAAAGGCCTTAGCCTAAGAACAGGGCCTCAGACTATCACAGTAAGAGAAGGACCTTATACCGGCAGACAGTGATTTTGATTCTTTCTTTCTTTTATATCTCTATAACTAGCCAAGTGATAAGAATACATCTAAATTCTTAGAGTACAGGCCTTTACAGACAGGCCTGAATATCTATATCCTAACAATAGCTTTTTAAAAAAAGAACTGAAAAACAGGAGCCTGGATTTTTAGCAGCCTGAATATTCATAGGGACAGATGTATAATAAACCAGGAGTTAGCTGATGGGCAGCTAAGGGGTGGATTTGAAGAAATCTCCGACTTTTGTATAATCTGCCCCTTTCCGCATAGCATAGTTACTCACTATTTAGACCCAGGCCTGAGTTCTGACTGCTTGTTACACTTTTCCATAGCTCTAGTGGCAGCATGTGGAATTACACACCTGGCATAAAGTCTGATACTGTGAGTCTTGGCCCTGGTCTACACTGGCGGGGGGGAGGGATTGATCTAAGTTACGCAACTTCAGCTACGTGAATAACGTAGCTGAAGTCGACAAACTTAGATCGACTTACCGTGGTGTCTTCGCCGCGGTGAGTCGACTGATGCCGCTCCCCTGTCGACTCTGCCTGCGCCTCTCGCGACGCTGGAGTACAGGAGTCGACGGGAGAGTGCTCGGGGGGGTCAATTTATCATGTCTAGACTAGATGCGATAAACTGATCCCCGCTGGATCGATCACTGCCCGCCGATCGGGCGGGTAGTGAAGACATACCCTTAGTAAACAGTAAAAGATATGGATGCATTTGCCAGGGCAAGCATGATGTCACAAGCTCAACATGAGCCAACATGACAATGCAAATTCATGCCTGTCCCTTAGTGCAAAATTCTGGATCCAGAGCCTGAGAATTTAAAAACAACCACCACCTGGATATCCTGTTTTCTTGGACCTGATGGTTTTGTTTTTCAGATGACATCCCAGATGGATCTTTCGTAAACATAAGAGGGGTTGAACAGCCCCACTTGTTTATTCTTTCAAGTATATAAGTGCTCTGTTTCAGATATCAGCACAAAAGCTAGTCAGGTCGATTTGTCAAATAAAGGTTGTTGCAGTCTGGAATAATTTTACTGCCAGCCTCTATGGTAAATCAGGGATTATCTCTGATTACCTGTGGACAGTCTTTTGGGATTATACTAAATCCCAAGAGGGCAGTTCTCTCAGAAACTTCTAGATTAGTACAACTGTCTCCTTTCTAGCGCTCTCAAATGTTTTTTGGTGTCCTCTGTGGTTTCTCATGGATCTACTAGATAGCTTGCGCTCCCTTCATGCAGCGTGAAGTTATTCTGCATACGCCTTTCTTTACCCTCCAACGAAAGCAAAAAACCCCTCTCCTTCTTTCTCATCAACCTAGTCATTAAATTAGATTTTTCCCCCTTATTGTATCACTGCTGTGAATTTGTAGCTTCTTTAAATTCAGGGAACTTTTATTTTACTATTATAAGATACGTTTTAAAGGTGAAGTGAAAGGCTTTTAACCCACTGAGTGAGTTCAAGCCCTCAGGCTTCTTTATTGCTAAAGATGACAGGCCTGATTCTGCAGTCTTTAGCTCAGGAAAACCTCTTGACTTCAGTGGGAATAGTAACAATGTAAGGACGGCCACTAACACCGCTGCCGTGCAACACAAGGACCCAATAAATAGCCTTTGCACTGGGAGTTTGGCAGGGATTAAGGGGAAGGGATCTTTCCCTCAATCTGGTACCACTAAGGAAGCGTATGTAGCTGAAGACCCAATGTACTCTGGTGGGGGGGATTTTTCGTTGGAGTTTTACTATTGACTATTGACTAGCAAAATTAGGCCAAAGCCAAGTGCCTTTGAAAATCCCATCCTTTATATGTACATTTGTGGAGTCACAGAGTGTCAGATCCACTGACCACAACCCCATTACACCTCACTCCCTTGGGGAGGGAACCAGTCTTCGTCTATGTATTGTACACCTGTGAGCACAGACAATACTCGGCTGGTAAATGGATAATTATTAGGACCCTAGCAAATTCATGGTCCATTTTGGTCAATTTGACAGCCATAGGATTTTAAAAATCATAAGTGTCATGATTTCAGCTATTTAAATCTGAAATGTCATGGTGGTGTAATTGTAGGAGTCCTGACCCAAAAAGGAGTTGCGGATAGGTCACAGTTATTATTGAGGGGGTTGTGTTACTGCTACCCTTATTGCTGTGCTGTTGCCGGCAGCCGTGTGGCCGTCAGAGCTGGTCGACTGGAGACCAGCAGCTGCTGGCTAGGAGCCCAGCTCTGAAGGCAGTGCCGCTGCCAGCAGAAGTGTAGAAGTAAGGATGGCATGGTATGATATTGCCACCCTTACTTCTGCACTGCTGCTGGTGTGGTGCTTCCTTCAGAGCTGGGTGCCCAGCCAACAGCCGCCGCTCTCCAGCCACCTGCTCTGAAGGCAGCGCAGAAGTAAGGGTGGCAATACCGTGCCCCCCCAGCAAAAAAATAACCTTACAAACCCCGCTGCAAATCCCTTTTGGGTCTGGACCCCCAATTTGAGAAATGCTGATTGCTCCCATGAAATCTGTAGAGCATAGGGTAAAAGCACACAAAAGATCAGATTTCACTGTCTGTGACATATTTTTTCTTCATGGTCATGAATTTGGTAGGGCCATTAATGATTGATCAGTGACGTCATCCAGTACTGCACAGCCTCAGTTCCATTCTGCCCTTAGCAATTTTCCCCACTCCTTTCCAGTTCTAAATATTGTCAGTGTCACCACATGATTTCAGGAGTCCCTCAACTGAGCAAGGAAACCTTCCAGGGCGTATGTTCCTCTGCCTATAAGTTCTCCCTACTGCAAGGCGATTGGAGACACTCTGCAGCAAAGGTTTCCTCAGAGAAGAGAAAGTTCTATTGTCTTGCCCTGCATCTCTCACTTCTACTCACTCACACACTGCAGGCCTGATTATTTTCCAGTGTAAACTTGTATAAATCTGAGTAATTTCACTGAGGCTAAGGGAACTGTATCAGCATAAAACTGATGTAACTTAGAGATCAGAACCTGGCGTTGCATTGCTAGTGATAATTCAGCCTTGGTTATGACCTGGTACAATTGATTCAGTACTGAAAATCCTGCAGTCCAGTTTCAATTTTTCAGCATTACACTTATGTTATCATGTTACACATTTAGCAAATGCCATAGTTTATTGTGCAGCCTGTTGCTACACACAGTCTATTCAGCACACAGCACAAATGTCTCTTTGTGTCATCTTGCATTATCACATTTTACTATTAACAATGGGCTACATAATGAAATCAGAAACTCGGGGAAGAAAACATCAACATAAACAAGCTGTGGTGCAGCCAGAGACAGAGGGTTTTTTAATTATGAAAAGCCTCCAAGCCTGTTAAGAGGTAGAATGAAACTATGGTACTGGATCTCCTCTGAAGACGACTATTTAAAATCTCTTTCAGTATGTTGAGAACATAGACACCTTGCAATCAAAGGTTCGTGCAGACTAGACACGGACACCCTCCCAGGCTTAAAAGAAGAAAGCAATCTCAGTGAAATCATATGGGAAGGAAATCACTCAAAGGACAGCAAGACATACACTGTCAAACAATCAGCATATGAGCCAGGTAACAATAAAAAAATAGCCTGAACATTTATATGTAATAAAGTAAAATGATGTGTTGTGTAAATTGCTGATGCCTTGTTCAGACCCTGATTATCTGTCGCATAGTCATACAATACTATAAAAAGAAGTCTCTGTCATTGATACCTGTCTTTGTATGATTAGCTTACATTGGTCCCTTCAGGATAAAATTCTTTTTCGGAACAATAGGAATCTTTTTTTCATTAAGAACATTTGTTTAAAAGAGACAAGAGGAAGCCATTTAATTTCAAGGTATTTGCCGTAGTATGATGTGAATAGCCACTTCATCTCATATGCTACCTTTGACTCTGCACCCAACCAAAGCCACTATCCTTTGCCTTTTGACCAGCAGGGTAAATGTAGTCCAGAGCTATCCTCATTCTCTCTGTCAGGACATACCTCTTTCATCCTAAGGCAATTCCGGGAATTAGGCAGAGGCAACATCCAGCCTTCCTTGTTATTAAGTTAAAGACCATAAAAACTCAGAGACAGATGTGAACAGAACTTGTTCCATTCATTTCCTGGGAACGCATGCTCCTGTGTGCAGCAAATCACAAACTATCCTACTTCAAAGCTTATCGTCATTCTAATTTCATTAATCAGAAATGGATCATCACAGGCTGCCAAAGAGGTAGCAAAGGAGGGGTCATAACTGCCTTTTCGAAGTTAATGCCTTTTTAAAAAAAAAGACAAATGTGTTTGAAGAGTCACTGTTGTTTTTTCCCCCTGCCCAAATATTACTTTCTACTTTTAAATCATAATATGTCATCTGGATGAGCACCTTATCACTAGCCAACAGGGGGAATTCAGTGTTTGTATTTATATTTGCATTTATATGGCATTTTCATACACAGCATCTCAAACTACTGACAGAGCAATGAATCACAGACTGTAGAGTGGGGACTACATGCATCAGGGCGTCCATTATGCCACTCAGCAGCAGCATCTCACGGGTTGTACAGCTGGGAACATTTTGGGTCCTAATTCATCTTTGTTGCTATTAACTCACAGAGAGGGCATTTTGGCCTAGAAAGCATGGCTGGTTTTTACTCTTTTGAAGTAAGCCTTGAGATGTATAGCATCTTAAAGAACTCTTTTGAAAAGCCAGATGGGACTCTGATATAGCAATTTACCCAACCAATGATACCAGCCATCAATGCAGTGCCCTCAGTGAATAACATCTGTAATGGATGCTAAACATAAATGATACAGTATGCTGCTTGAGTTCTGGTAAGGGTCACTCTTCCTTAGGTCCATAGGTTTTCTTATCCTATCGGTTATTACCCTGCTAATGAAGTGAACAATTGCAAAGTATCTGAAACACTTCGGGTGCTATGTAAGCAATATACATTCCAGGATATTATAAACCCACTAATTGTATTCAAGGGAAAACAGAACATTTTATATACAGTACAGATGGGCCCAAGTGTAGACCCACATCCAAATGTCACAAAGCCCAAAGTTCTGGATGTCCAGAACTGAGGGTCAGGCTATTAGAAAGACAGGAGTTACTTGCAAAAGTTGGATCTGAATCTAGTTTTGGGTTTTGGACACACTGAAACCACGGGTGTGATCACATCTGGGCATTAGGCTCTCATCCACCTCTAATGTCTAATGCATGTTTAAGCTTTTAGCCACCATCCTGTGCTGGGGATGGTGCACAGCCACAATGCACTTGTGGCTGTTATGCCTCAGGGGGAAGCCGTCAGTGCATCCACTCAGGGGGTGCAACATATGCTGCCCAACAGCAACTCCGATCCCTTTGTGTCTGAGGGTTGTTGGCAGGGAGTAGTGTCTGCACTTACAAGGTTACCAGGATTGCATGTCTGGATAGCCCTTTATGACAAGTTTGCAAGGAGTGGGCATGGCTTCTTGTGCCCTTCTTTTGTGCCTCAAGCAAAGGGTGGCTATAACCCAGCCCTAAATAATTATGCTTCTGGTTCTCACCCAGCCTTCCCCTTCTGCACTACTTCTCGGATTGGCCAAGCTAGCTGAACTACCGAGGCTGCAGATCACTCTGATCAATCACTTTCATGGCCAGCTCATTTTTAAAATGTGCCTTTACACTTTCCCATGAATCTGAGTCCTCCACAAAAGTTACAAACAGCAGCAATGACCCAGAGGGAAGCAGCCACTCTGCCAGAAGCAGAAAAGTGAAAAGGAACCCCAAAAAGAAGAGCTGGTGAGAAAGGGCAGGGGGAACAAGTCACAAGTGAGCTGACCTGAACAGAAGGGCCTTGCACTGAGCCTTGCGGGCAGATGCACAGGGTTTCAGCGTTCATGCAAGGGAGTGGTGGTTACAGCCAGTTCCATGGCAGATAGCAAAGCTGTATGAAGTGTTTGTAATCCAGCCTAAGGCTAAGCAGAGCCACGTGGTTGGATACTGCATCCAGTTACACCAGCGTGACTCAAAAGTAATGTCGCTGGAGCAAATAGGACTACACAAGTGTAAATGACAGGAGAGTCAGGTCAACTGCTTTCATTATGGAAAATGTCCCATTTCCACTTGGGTTTGTCTTGAGATGTTGGGAGGAATGGGTCTAGAAATCCAAGCCCATCTCAGGGGTACGAGTCAATCATGAATCAAAGAGCCTGCTTGGGCTTCACCGTAACCATGTATTAGCAGTGTGCACTACAGAACTTTTAGTGTGAAGCAGCAGACTCCACACAGTTATTTAGTGCCCAGCAAGTCGATGCGCTGCAGAGTCACACCCCAGTTTGTCATGCATTCTGGCGATTTATGTCATTGCCCATATCCTTAACATTAAACAATCTACCCTGGGCATCTAATGAGAGAGAATATAAAGTTCCCAAAGTCTTCAACATGATAGGCAATAGAGATTTTGTTCTGCATGGTGGAAAAATGTATAATAGAAGCTAGAGTGACACCACCACATTCATTGTCACTCAATTATGCAAACCGTAAAAATGGCCGTGGTGGGGGTTCCATATTTATTGTCTCTCCGCGAGTCCCAGACCAAATGTGCCCAGTTTTCAAGAAAAATGTGTTTTTCTCGCTGTTGGCCCTGCAAACTCAATCTCAGACCTCAGAGTCAGATAATAATAAGCCATTATGTAATAAAGGATCTATAGGCCAAATTATGCTTTCAATTATACTTTGCAAAAACCCAGTCTCTTCATATTATGTCTTGGCTGGTACCTGTGCCATCCTATGGCCTCCAATACATTTGTACTGTACAGATGTAACTGTTTGCCCTATAATTGAAACTTGAGACAATTCTGTTTGTTGTGAACAAGACCAAAGCAAATCCAGCTCAATTCTTTTAGCTAGCTTTGTCTCTATAGTGCTAACAGGAGGAAAATTCAGTCAAAACATGTGTTGCTGAATCAGATGATAGGACTGTGAATACGCACAGACCTGTTCAATAAGAAGCTCCCATTTTTGCATACGTATTTTTCAGAACAGAGCTATGCTTTAAGGAAATTGATGACAGGGAATAGAGTTCTGGAAGAAGTATTTTGGGTGAAACAAATCATTACAACTCCCTGACTTCCGTAGATTTGTATAGACAAGGCCTCAATCAAAAAGTTAGTGTGTGGCAAGCTGAGGTGTAACTCTACCTCACATTAGCCTGCCATGTACTAACTGTCCATGTGCAGTCTGCTACCTCATGCTAAAAAGTTCTCTAGTGCACTTTGACCTACTCCCGTTTTAATGTGGCGGCCATCAAAGCTCACAAGGGAACTTTTAGTGCGTGGCAGGAGGGTCCACATGGATAGTTAATGCATGGCAAGCTAGTGCGAGATAGATTTATACCCGATCTCACCGCAAAGACAAGCCCAAAGGAAAAACAAAATGATGATAGAATATAGACCTTTCATCTAGCTCTATGTCTGCCCTTTTCCATGACATCAAAATGTTCAAAATAGTCTTTAAAAATAAAAAATAGGCTTCAAGTTGTTCCTGTTACAACGGAGAAGAAATTCTAACTTTCAAGACACAGAGCTAAGTAGAGAATTATACCAAATTACAATTCACTGGGACCAAATGTGATGCAATTTTGCAGTTATTAAGTACCTACTGAACTCTAACTCTATATGCAGAGCCAGGGGGTTTTTTTTGCATCACATGAAGGATACAATGCTACTGTGCTTAGTGAGATGAATAATTAGCTTCATGTTCAGTAAACAGCAAGTTCACCCCTGACCTTTCTTGTCACCAGCTGCTTGGTTAGTAGCCCTATTAGGTATGCTTGGCTAATAATTGGTCCATCTGTGTGTTCTGTCCACAATAGGTCAGGCCACCCTTTGGAGCTGGCATTCTTCAGCTACTCTATACTGGTGCATATTTAGAAAATGCATGGGAAATACTGTGTAATCATTTTATATCACCAAAATTAGAGTCTGTTATATAAAAAAAACCTGACCTGTCAACTAACGCTGTTTGTGATCATGCTCTAAATTCCCCAGTCTTTGCTTTTTACCAATTAAAATTAATTCTTTTAGATTCACAGCCTGGAAATCCCAAGTTCCTTGGCATGTCAGCTAGCGGTTCAGTTCTGAGACACAGGCAATTCCTCAAGAAACCCCAGCCCAACACTATCAAATAAAACTTGTCAAAGTCCAGCTCATCAAAAACTCTGCACTTAATCACATCAGCTCCTTCAGCTAAAACCAGACAGAATTACATCTGGGGATTCTTGCTAAGTTCAATACAACCTAGTATTCAAATAACTTACATGACTGTTTGTTCCTCAGCTTTATTCTGAATTCTACAAATACATCATCATTAATTAAAAACAGTGCTATCATGTGAGATAGTAAGTCTCCAAAAGCATACACATATTTTGCGAGTTGTTTGGATACAGGCCAATGCCTCAGGTTAAAACTTTTAACTAAAATTTGGAGATTATTTGCAAGGCAGAAAGTGTAGCAGATAGCGCAGGAGTTGTTTTCTGTTTCTGCCACTGATTGACCATAAAATTTTGGGTAAGTCACCATAACAGCACATGCCACAATTTAACCATCCCCAATATATGACCAATAAATACTCACTTACTATAAAGAAAAGGAGGACTTGTGATACCTTAGAGACTAACAAATTTATTTGAGCATAAGCTTTCGTGACCTACAGCTCACTGCATCCGATGAAGTGAGCTGTAGCTCACGAAAGCTTACTACCACCTAGTTTGTTTTCCTATGGTTATAGCTGCTGGAACTAGCAATGCTGCCGAAACCCCACCCCCGGCTTGAAGTAGTTTCCATCATATCCAGGGTTTGCAGTTTGGTTCAATGTCTCTCATCACCCCCACTATAAAAATTGTTCCAGCACCCCACCTACCGCGCATGGTACAATACAACTTGTACTTTGTATAGGATCATTCATGTCAACTCTGTCCCAAAATGTTACACAGAGCTGAGTAATGCAGTTACAAGACTAATCTCTCTCTCTCTCTCTCTCTGCTATTAGGAGGTACAGAAAAGAGTGAAAGATGTTTTCAGTTAAAATTGGTAAAGAGGGGACATCATGGCTGTGAGATATAGGTAAATTGCTCCTGAGGGCATAATGTTGCAAATGGGAAAGGTCTCATATCAAGGAAGCTGTGCCCTTGGGGAAAGGTGGGATAAGTCCACTGATTGTACCAATATTCAAAACTAAATAATTTCAGATAGATTCTTAGACAGTGACTTTGGGGGGAGGAGGGGAAGGACGATTGCAAACTTTCATTAATAATTATTTCAGATACCAAAGGGGAATGTCACGAAAAGGGAAGGATTACTGTTCCCTGTCCCAATTTGGAGGAAGTAAGGGTTCATGCACTTTCGTCACCACCACTTTACCATCAAGTCTTATAGCCCTGGTGAGTGAACAATAGTAGAAGTAGTGTTTTCCCATTTATAGCACTTTAATACTGCTTCTGAGTAATCTTGTTGGCCAATTAGAAAAAGACATGATCTGCAAGCACTCAAGGCTCTGATCAAAATGCTCCTGTGATTTTAATAGCTATTAATGGGAAAACAGACTTTAAAATATTATTTTCAATTTACTCTAACCTTCAAAGCTTGTAAATGTTCAAAACAAATTTCCATTTCTTAGGATTATTATTTGAACCAAGCATTATTAAATAATACTAAATCAGCTCATTTGTTGAGAAAATAATTAAAGTCACAGTAGGTTTAAAAGAGGAGGATGCATGATTGACCTTTCAATTAAAAGGATTAACATTAGCCAGCAACAACGTGGTAAAATCACAAAGGAAAAAACGACCTTTTTACATCCTCAGTAAGAATAACTATGCATAGAAATAGGGTGTCATCAGCATTAAACTATCCATCAGATTATGAAATAGAGAATGTCTTGTCTCAAAGAACATGGTTAAGAAAACATACGATCTCGGTATACTGACACGTATAATATTTATATAGAATACGTCTTTTGCTCAATACATAAAGAAAATGAACTATTCTCACAAATGACCCAAAGAAAAAGGTCAACCAATCATATCTTGCCAGTGTTTCTCTTGAAGTCTAAACAATTAATTCCTATTAAATGAATGCACCCTGCACCAGCAATTCTCTCTCACAGCCATTCTGAAAGTAAGTAACTGCAGTATTTAATTTATATATATATATTGGGCAATTCAAGAGGGAAGCAAATGGTTAAAGCTGGAGGCAAAAGACTTAGGTTCTAGTGTTCTCCTTTCTCATTATCCTCCAAGACTTTAAAGACATGAATAAAAACATGTGTGGTGAAAAGCAGATGATGGCCACATGGGTAGAGAAAGTAAAAAGCTTCTTTAGAAAAATGTACTTTGAAACATGGAAAGTTTTATCTTTCTATCAACATTTCTTTCTTTCTTTCTGACAAAAGCAACTAACCAACTAAGGGTTCTGTGCTTCCCTAAGAACTGCGGGAGCCTGGACTGGTTATATGTCTGTGGCTTGCTCTTTGCTTACGCACACAGTGGTCTGTTTATGGGTGCAGCAGAACCAGCTGTATTGCACTGGATTCTCTCTTCATCACATCCACTGAGGAAAAACAACATTAACTGGTACGGCCTAATGCTTATTTATTTCAGATGGCTTGCCCCCTCACGTTGTAGAGCCTTTCCAGGGAAGTCCTGGGGCAGGTCAAGCCAAGGAATTCCTAGAAATTCCGGACCATTGCAGTGCTGCTTGGAGATAAGTTCGGGCAAGGGGCCAAGGACAGATGAGGAGTTGCAGGGTCTCTCCAGGGAAGTCTCTGCCTCCCAGGGATCCGAGATTTTCTGGAAATCTTAGGGAGCTAACATGTTACAGGGCATCAATATCCAGTTGAAGTATTTTAATAGGAATTTAAAAACTGAAACTTACAGAGTTTCCTCCTGTCTTTGTGGGTTATTCCTAAAGAAAGTATGTTAATGCCAAGCACTGTAAATAGCACTGAAATGGTTCTATACCACAAGAGTTCTAAAACATATTGCTTGCAGGCCACGTGTGTAGTAAGAATATTTCACATACTAATAAGTTGCACTCTCATAGGGATGCTCAAGTTTAGTCTTGCTCCTATTAACTAGAACTTGTAATCTAGCATCTGGAATAGGGTTTAATGCCTCCTTTTATGGTTGAGCAGGAGGCTATGACTACACTACAGAGCTTACAGCAGTACCGATGCTAATGCAGACGCTCTAAACAATGGGAGAGAGCTCTCCCGCCAACTTAATTACTCCACCCCCCCCAAGCTGTGGTACCTCTGTCCACACCAGTGCTTAGGTCAGTGTAATTTACGTTGCTCAGGGGTGGCTTATTCACACCCCTGCACGCCTTACATTATACCAACATAAGTGGTACCGTGTACAAGCCCTCACTGCATGTTTTGCCAATGTCTACTTGTCATTTACACAGTTATAGTAAAAGCCTAATTTATACATCTCTTATTTTCTTTGATAATCCCTGGCCATTTTGCTAAGAACAAGTGTAGTACCATATGTATTGTATGATTTTTAAACCAACCTTTGTACTTTTGGATAATCTAAGGACTAGATTGTTAGACAGAATCTAACCCAAATGTACAGACACTCTTTCCTTAACCTGAGTATTATATAATTTTAACATTAGCTTTAATAAAATTTTTAAATCTATTAATTTAATAGCTGAGATGCTGCCCCTCTGGGGACTATGCCCTGCACTCAAAGAGAGGAAGGCTTAACTGTCTCATATATGTAATGTGGCTCCCTGATTAATACCCATGTCAATCATGGCCCACTTAGGGGTCATCATGAACATCTTTCAACTCACTCTATTATCTTGACTCCTAGTATTATTAACTATTGTTATTTCACTCATTTTGTACACCTGTTTTCAAACATTTAATAATGGCACATTTACCTTCCCAAGAAATGCATGAAAATAAACAACATGACTAATAGTATGCATGCTGTACATATAGACATATAGTCCATGGTTTTACCTACACATATACCTTCCATTGCACCGGTATAAATTAAGAGGTAAGAAAACTTAAATAGTTCAGAAAAATGCTCACTATCTCATGTACTTAAAAGTCCTAGACATGCAGTAATAAAACTCCACAAAATAAGCAAAATGCATTATAGGTCACTTTCAAATCAAAAGAAATCAGTGAAAGCCCTGCTAGAGAGTTCTGTAGCATTTGGCTCTGATTATCATCACAGAGAGAAATAACAATTGTACATCAGACCTGGAGACCTGATTCACCAACATCTTGCACCTGTGTAGTCATTTACATTGGTATAAAATGCAACCAGATCAAGTACAATCATTTCTACCTATTTTGCTCTGGTGTGCAGGACTCCACAAAGTGCCAGATAGTGTAGAATCAAGCCCATCAAATTTGATAGTGTTTCTCCCAATTTACACTCAGGTAAGTGAACTCAGATTCATTGATCACTGAATAGCCTATTTTGCTTTTTTAAGGCTTATCTCCTATATTCTGCTTTGAGAGTATGACATAAAATGCCAATTGTCTACCACAAACATTGTCAACAAGCTGTTGGAACTTTTGTGTGGTTCTTGTTGATTCGGACAAGAAGAAAAAAGTTAACGAATAAAAAAAAAAGGAAAAAAATTCATCCCTCCTGTCTCTAGCTTGCCAGACTTGATCTATCTAACCCTGAAGTCAAAGGAAGAATTTCTATGTAGTTTCCCACATTTGTTTCCCCTCCTTACAACTCCCAAAGGCTGCAGAGTCTTGAATGCGAGATAATCTGTAGATCAATGAGGGCGGATGTAAAACTCTTGCTAAGCCATGCTTTCCCAGCTGGGGGTAAATTCACTTGCCTGTATGTAAAACTTCCTAATTAGAAATGTCAAGTCTCTGTTAAAGCAGCAAGAAATTGAGTTAACTCTACAAAAAGTTAACTCTTCCCTAATTAGGTCTCATCTGTTCAGTCACATGATTTGCCTGCAAAATCTTCATTGTTTGGTTTAACTGATAGGGCTGTGATACCTGTAAAAAGTACTACGCCAATAACAGTATTTGCTAAATTTATGCTGTGAAATTCACCTTTCCCGAAACACACTCTCAATTCTAGAGATTCTCTCCGGGCACAGGATCGCTCCAAATGAGAGAGATGTGTTTCTTCTGTTCCATCATGTGGAGCTAGTGTCTTTGGACCGGATACACCTTTTGAACCAGCTGCTGCCTCATCCCTTTTAAAGCCTCCGTCTGGGCAGAGAAAAGACTAGTGAGATAATATGTAAGGACTAATAGTACCAGTTGTATATGACTTAGTGGGAGCTAGGAACCCTTCTGGAGGAAGAAATAAAGACAGGAGATTAAGCAGGTTGCTAAGTGGAAGGAAACCAGAAGTGTAAAAAGAACAGGAGTACCTGTGGCACCTTAGAGACTAACAAATTTATTTGAGCATAAGCTTTCATGGGCTACAGCCCACATCATTGGATGCATAGAATAGAACATATAGTAAGAAGATATTTATACGTACAGAGAACATGAAACAAAGAATGTTACCATACACACTATAACGAGAGTGATCAGGTAAGGTGAGCTATTACCAACAGGAGAGAAAAAAAACACCTTTTGTAGTGATAATTAAGATGGGCCATTTCCAGCAGTTGACAAGAACGTGTGAGGAACAGTGGGGGGGAAAATAAACATGGGGAAATAGTTTTACTTTGTGTAATAACACATCCACTCCCAGTCTTTATTCTAGCCTAATTTAATGGTGTCCAGTTTGCAAATTAATTCCAATTCAGCAGTCTCTCAGAGTGGATGTGTCATCACACATACACAACTTGGAATAGAAAATATATAAGACTAAACCTGGGGATCAACAAGATGGTTGAAAGGTTCAAAAATTGACTCAGATGCTAACGCAAAGATATTGTAAATCCCTTTTTATTGTGTTTAATTCTGTCTAAACAGAATAGTCTTTATGGCATATCAATGGCTTGTAACAGAGTAAGGAGGAGAGAATAAACAGAGATTGAAAGGTCCACAGAGTTGGCTATCATTATAGTGGGATTTACATAAGAGAAGAGACTGCAAAAACTTAGTTAACTGATCTTCATAAAGAGAAGCATTTAATGGAGATGGCATGTAATGGAGGTGTTTAAGATTATGGAAGCTATTGCAAAATGTAATCAGTTCCTCCCATAATATCGATCTATCCCATAATAGAAGAATAAGGGAAGTTAAAGCAGGTAAATGTAGCAAATAAATAAAATACTTCTTCAAAAAGAACAGAGTCACCCTGTAGAACTCACTATTGCAAGAGAGCAAAGAAACCCATCTTCCAGCTGGTTGAAAAAAGGCACTAGATAATGTTATGACTGGCAACATTTGTAGCTCTACGAGCTAAAACCAAGTAATCAAATATCATACATAGGGTGTCTGGTGATAACCACGGGGGTCACAAATAAAAGCTGCCCCCTACGCAGACCGTTGCATAATTTTCTCTGAAGCATCAGGCATAGACTAAAGCTGAATAAGATAGAGGTGAATCATATGTGCTTATGTAATTCCACTTGATTGAAAAACCCAGTATAGCTGGGTTTTTATTTCCTTTTGACATCATCTTCATCAGATGAATTACTAGCCAAAATAATCAGAAGAGTGGAGGTTTTACACCAAAAAGGAAAAAAATAGGGGCAAATCCAGCAATAATAAAATCATTTTAAGAATAAAATAATCCAAAGCAGGGTTTAAATGTTAATTGTGTAGAGTACCTTTGTGTTGTTTTTTTACACCAATCGGGTAGACAGTTAATATGCTTTGCAGATTTTACCCTGTATTGGTTATAGAAGGGTTGATCAAGCGACTTCAAGCTCAGCAGTAGCCAGTAAGTCCAGCAGATGTTATGCTTTTTTAGGACAGTGGGAGTTTAAAAGACTTGTTCTCTCCAGCAGAAAGAAAGCAGCATGTGCATGTAATGTAGATTGCTGCTTAGTGCTGGAAACAGTATGGTGCTCTGACCAGTGGCTGAAGGAAGTACATAGGCCATCCCACAGCAGAACATCTAATAGATTTGAGCATTATACTCCTGGGCCTCTCTGTGGCATGTGGCCCTCTGTAATAGAAATCAAAATTGTTAGTTCCTGTCATGGGGAAACTTGCTGTAATTAGCTAGAGTGAATACATATGTATGTACAGTACTGGGGCAGGCTATGTGAATAGTGACATTGTTAGAAAATAACTCAAATTAGTGATTAAATTAAATGAATCAGAACCCTAGCAATCCTAGCAAGGTCTATGCATCGATTTCTCTATTAATCCTGACAGCATGGCACTCCAAACTGTCTTTGTATAAAAAGGTTATAGATCCAAAGCTTTAAAAAATAAGTAAAGACTGAAAACACATTCATTAAGTGATTTTTATTTGTTAATTTTGTTTCTGCATAAAAATCCACAATGGAAACTAATGCAAGACACTAAAAACTGGTATTACTAAGCAAAGACACAAACCTTCCACAATTTCATCTTGAATAAAATCTTTCTGTGTTCCATCAGATGACTGTTAAAATTAGCCAGGACCTATAGAAATGCCTCATTTTACCAGGTTACAGAAAATGCCACAGCAGCAAAAAAGAAGTTCTGAAATGAGTTTGAAGCAAGTGGCTGAACTTAAGAGAAAACTTCAATTTGGGGAGCTAATTCACATTTCTTGCTGACTGCAGTTCCCACAGATTTTAACAGGATCTCTCTCTCTCTCTCTCTCATAATCACAGCAGTGATTATAGAGTTATGAAATGCTGGCTGCATCTCTTTGTTATGGGATGTTTGAGTTGAAAATAAGACTGAGTGACAGATTTTCAGCAAGCCAGCTTTTGCTGTCCTGACATAAAATGTTCGCTCTTCTCGTCCACTGGAGGTTAACTATGAGCCAAACTCAGCCCAGGTGTAAATGAACACAACTCTATTAAAGTGAAGCAGAGTTGTACCTATTTAAATCAGGACTGCCTATTTGGCCTACCTTTATTATAGCGCTTCCCCCCTCCTCCCCAGTCCCCCTTCAAAGAACCCAAAGCATAACACAAACTCTACCATGTATACAGCAATCACTTCCCATCACTGGTATTTCACCTCTGGGGTGAAATGTGTCACTTGTTTAGCAGAGCATATGTGATGAAGTGGGTTACTGTCTGAATAACATGGGCAACTCTGCCCTGAGTTGCACTTTTAAAAATCCCATGAAATTAAAGAGAGAGACAAACAAGGTGGAACTGAGGGCAGACTTTGGCTTTGTTCATTAGAATAGCTTGTTTAGCTCTTGATTCAGTAACAAAACTGGAACACTTCGTTAACTAACCTTATTAACTAACTGGAATTCCTGATAATCTCCTGTTAATCTAGATCTGGGGGAAACTAAGCCTCTATTTGGGACATGCTGTGCCTGGGAATTCTCAGAAGCCTCACTTATAGAGAGATCCTGTTTGGTTTGCATCCACAACTCCCTTCCTGTGTCTAGCAGCTGTATAAACAGCAGCGTATGTCCTGAAATACATTAAGTAATGAACCTGACAGGTGGGTTGGGCATACCTGAATGACACTACCCACTGTGACAAAGTTCCTGCGCTACCTTGGTGAGTCTTGCGCTTATTGGATTTGCTCGCCTTGGAGCTTCACGGCAGCCCTCAGTTTGGCCGTTTTTCTGAATTCACAGTCCAGGTCGACTCCTCCTGTGTCTGACCAGGAGTTGGGAGGATTTGGGGGGAACCCAGACCCGCCCTCTACTCCGGGTTCCACAGGGCCCTGGGCTGGAATGCAGCTGTCTAGAGTGCCTCCAGGAACAGCTGTGCTACAGCTACAACTCCCTGGGCTACTTCCCCATGGCCTCCTCCCAACACCTTCTTTATCCTCACTATAGGACCTTCCTCCTGGTGTCTGATAACGCTTGTACTCCTCAGTCATCCAACAGTCCTCGTTCTCACTCTCAGCTCCTAGTGCCTCTTGCTCCCAGCTCCTCACACGCACACCACAAACTGAAATGAGCTCCTTTTTAAAACCCAGGTGCCTTGATTAGCCTGCCTTAATTGATTCTAGCAGCTTCTTGATTGGCTGAGGTGTTCTAATCAGCCTGTCTTAATTGTCTCCAGAAGGTTCCTGATTGTTCTGGAATCTTCCCTGTTACCTTACCCAGGGAAAAGGGACCTACTTAGCCTGGGGCTAATATATCTGCCTTCTATTACTCTCCAATAGCCATCTGGCCCGACCCTGTCACACCACCTGCCATCCTCAACAGCATCACACCACATCACAAACAGTTGGGATATTTAATTTTTTAAAAGGACAGCATAGGAAGGGAAACTTGAAGGGAAATTTTAGGTTAAGAGAATGAAATCTAGTTCATTCACTCCAGTAGTATGACACAGAAGCACCCTGTTGCTTGCAACACAAATGGCATACCATCAAATAAAAAACAACTGCGGAACTATGGCAGGAATACTCATCAGGTGAATGCTTCAGAGCTGAAAATTTGGCAATTAAATTAAGTGTTGACACCCTCACTTTAAAGAGCTGCATATTTTATTCTTTTTCTGACTGAAATATGAATTTAAAAGACCAGGGAAACAATTTTTAATGAATCCTCTCACATCAGGGTCACAATCAAAGTGGATAGAGCCAAAACACACAGTATCCTTGCCCCAGGAAGTTTGTTTTTGTGTGTGGTGAATTGAGTCCTGGGTAAAGTTTAGAATTTATAGCCATAATAGCTAAAGTTCATTATTTATACACAAAATGTACATTTTTTGTCAGAGATTCCTCTCACTGCCACACTCATGAGTCTCATCGCTGATCTAAAAGGGCTCTCTTAGGGCCTACTTTGTATCCTATGGCTTATTCAGTCCTTGGTTTCTCAGCTAAGGGTGCCAATAAGGAATATGATGGTGGGGTTTAATAGCACAGAACTGGATTGAGGCCAACAACTCACTTTACACAGACCACGCAACTGCTATCAGATGGTAACAATTTTGGGGTATTATTTAGCTGGGCTGGATTCAGTTTGGTGTCCTAAATGGGAAGTATCCTATTAGCAATAGTGAAAGATATCCATCTTCCAAAACAAGGATTAAGTAGTGTTAAAATCCAAGTGCTGGTACCAGGCAATTCATTTGAATACCAAACCCTGTGCACCAAGTTTGCTTAGCTCATGGGAACACACCTGGTCACTATGCCAGTCTTGATCTTACTTTCTCTTCTCCCTCTCATCCTGCCTCCTTCCGTCTCTGTCCTTGTCACTCAGGAACACATTGACACTGACCAGAAGAAAGTCTGCTCTTAAAGTCTTTCAGAAACTTTGAGTCAGCTGCTTAATAGGAGGTGGGCAAACCTAGCGATATTTCTGAGCAACAGCAGAATGAAAACTAATGTTTAGATAACTTTCTGAATTTGAAACTTCCTTTTCTTCCCATGCTCTGGGGATGGGTTTCAACGCGAGCCCAGGGCTCCCTTTGGCCTGCTGATTCATGCTGCACCAAGCTGTGATGACACCAACGTTCTGATGACAATACTTTATCCTGGAAGACAAAAATCCAATAGGTGGTAATGTCTTGTCTGCCATACTGAGCTTGCAATGGGCGGGGCAAGAGGAGCATTGTTATTATTTGTATTTCAGTGGTACCTAGGAGCCTTAGTCACGGAGCGAGACCCCATTGTACTAAGCACAATGTACAAACACAAAAGACAGTCCTGGCCCGAAAAGCTAACAATTTCAGTAGATAACTCGACTTTTGAAAACCTTAAACAACTCTGAAAATGATTATTCCAATAACCAAAGGAATTAAAGTCGGAAAGTACTGTGGATTGCCACAAGCGTGAGGGGCTATTGTGAATATTATTTAGGATCCAGACCAGAAAGAACATTGCCCTTGGATATATACAAGAAACCAAAAAGTACCTATGTCACACATCAACTCTGTGCTACTCTATATTGGGAACAATTAGAAGCTGCCACAATCCTAGGAGAATTCATTGTTTGTGTCCTTCAGGTGCTCTGAGCTTTGGGGACAAGTGCTGAAGACTGGAAGTCAATTCTGAATACTGTACGTCAGCCCTGCAAACTCAGCACTGCCTCTGAAAAGAAAAAACCTGTTTCATTTTGAACAGTCTCTAGGCTTTCAGAATTTTACTTCACAGCCTTATTTAAGCCACTATTATTTTAATACATTTTAAATTAAATCCTTGAAGCAAAATGGTATAATCTAGAGATTCTGCATTTTGAGCTATAATACAGCACTACGGGAGAAAATTGACCCTCTTTTACCCTTTAATCAGCATTTTGTAACTCAAGCCTAATCTGAGTGACTACCTACTTTTCCCATGGGATTCTATTCCTGCTTTTGTCTAGAACAGTACCACTGAGCACACCAGAAAAGGGATGCAGCAATATGTATGACCTTTAGCTTAACTGTTATCGCTAGGGAACCAGTGGCTGTTGCTATGGTTGTTTAGTCAACCTGTCACCCCATATCACATTGTTAGTGTTCACAATTGATAAAAAGATGTTTTATCTTCCAAACACAACCCTGAAAAAGGCAGCCGAATTTTCTATTAATCTTTTTAAAAAATAAAATCTGTTTGTGCCACAGCTTGTGAAAATGCTGATCTATATGCCTATCCCTGTTACGATATAAGATGACTTCTAAGAAGTGTGCGTGTTAAGGTTAAATGGGATGTAATAAAAATAGGACTTCCGTTTGTATTTTTCTGATTTCATCGCGGTTTGGATTTTTGTTTGTGCCCCTCTTACTAGATATTTCCAAGGTCAGAGAAGACACTGACTGAAAAAAAAAAAGAGTGATGATTTTCAAGTACATCTAAACTGTATTAAATCTCTCTACTGCACTCTACAACCTCAAGCCTTTCCCTTATGAGACTATTATTTTTCAGCATCTTGTTAGTCCTGCTTTGCACATAACCTTGTGAACCATGGAGCTTTGTGAATAACTTTATCCTTAGCCCTAAAGGTGCACTGTCAACCTCTCATGATTAGACTTGGAAATTTAAATTAATTTTTGTTTCAAACACAACCTTGTATGCTGAGTGTTTGAAAAGTGTTCCTGCAAGGTAAGTTTTGAGACACAGCCAGTGAACTGTGTGGGCAAAAGGAAAAAACCCCTCTCCTTGATAGACCCATTCACTTGAGGTAGAATAAACATCTGAAGACCTTCCTATACACAGACTTCTTAGCTAGTGAACAACCATATCACCACCACCCAGAGATGGCAAAGAGAGGATTATACAAAGAACAAGGCTCCCATATCTACAACCAACAGTGACAAGATGTGCCCACCCCTTCACCTTCCCACTTTATCCTTTCTCTTTTCCTTCCGAGCAATCCCAGAGAAGAGAGTGAGGTAATTACTTATTCACCATGAGAGTTCTGTAAGCGTGGCAATACGCAGTGTCCTCGTCTGTCACTCCATCATGGCGCACGGTAAGTACTTGGATGCGAGCAAGGCACGCTGACTAAGGCTCCACTCCGACAAGAAAGAGAAGATGGATTTGGGAAGTAGTTAGAGTTTGGCAGAAGTGGTGTGTCGCCTGCATTGCTCAGGTGGTTTGATGCTTTCTTGGGCCATCCAAAACTGTAAGTCCCTGATACTCTTCTGCCTCAGTGAGAGAGAAATTTTCTGCCGCTAAAAACTGTGTCAGCTTGCTGACACTCCAGTCTGTTAGCAAGCCCAGAAAACTCCTTGGAACTCTGCCAGGCCTTGCCTGGCAAGAAACTCTTGATGCCCCCGGTTCCCAAACAGCTTAGAAGAACATTCCTCTGCAGCACCCAGCCCCTGTCACAGGATGCCCACAGAAATTCCAAATCTTTTGTCTCCAAAGAGACAAATACCTACCAGCCTGTTAGTTTATTTGAGGATGCTCATCTTGCTTTAATATAACAGCACTGAGATGAATTTATAATAAAACCAGAATAAGTTTATTAATAAAGAACAGAGATTTAAGTGACACTAAGTAGAGATAATAGAAACAGAAAATGGTTATAAATAAAAGAACAACATGCTTCTAAAAATCTACATGTAATCTTAGCAGACTCCAAGCTTTGCTGAAACAGTTTTTTCCTCTACAGTTATTTTTCAGCATCACCAGCCCACATAGTTGCAAAGAATTCACCATTCATAGATGCAAAGAATGAAGGCCTCTTTGTTCCCTCTGTTATGGATATCATGATGCCCTTTTGCTTCTCCTTATATTTCTTAAAGTTCACTGTCTTTGTCTCAAGAGTCAGGTGTGGGTTACAGACTGTGGGGTATCCTCAGTGTGCTGACACCATGCTGTTTCTTCATCTTCCTGGTAACTGGTTTTTACCACAGATTCAAATTAACTGCTCATTGTCTCCGTCATCACCATGCTCAATTTACATTATAGACACAGGCAAATCAATCTTCCTTTGACTATGACAAACTTGTTTTGTAAGTCTGCCTCCGAAACATATTTTAGGAATATATTTCCAGCACACGTACATAACTCTCTATGCACTATAGATACATCAGACAATGATACTAGTGACTGCTATGACACCTGCTTTCATTTGATACCAAACACAACACTCTTTGCAAATAAATACTGTGACAGCAATGTGTTAATTTAGCGAGTGGGTCAGGCCTGGTAAGAGTTACAGAATAGTGGGTCCTCTGCCAGTTGGCATTAAAGGGCTCTTAGGGTCACAGGCAGTATACACACTCATGAACAGGGAGATTAGAAAACTATCAGTAATCCTGAACCTCTATTTGCTTCCAAGTATTCTCCAGGCACCATTTGCCAATGGGTGGCCAAGAGTGCCATTTTTCATTTGTGTTTAGTGTGACAACTGTGATTATTTTTCTTGGCTACACACCCTGCACCAGTTAGCCAGACCTTTATCACTGCCAGACTGGGTTCATGTAATAAGGGACACATACTTAGTTAAGCTTCAACTGGCAAAGAAACAGGTGGCCTGACCGCAGATGGCACTGGCTTTCCATTAGCTTCTGGGTCAAACTCAAGATGTTGTTATTGGTCCTGGCTATCCAAGAGAACAGTTTTCTCTGCATATACCACTGAGAGATAAGGTGAGCGAGGTCATATTTTTTTAATGGGACAATTTCTGTCGGTAAAAGAGACAAGCTTTGGAGCCACTCAGAGCTCTCTTCTTCCGTTCTGTGGGACCAACATGGCTACACCACCATGGCAAATATACACCACTATAATAGCGAAGGTGCTTGTGCCAACAGTCCTTTCATTTCAAAATCTGGGATGGTGAGTGGGATTTTCTCAATGGGGCCTACAACTTCATTGATCTGAGGGAAACAAGTCTGCTTCTATAACGTAGCTCATCTTTTATCACAAGCTTTCATCTAAAATGATTAAAGGAAGGTTTGTTGGTTATTTTATTCTGTGGGTAAGACTGTCATGACACAGGTTAGTAGGATTTCGGTATTGTTCCCATGCAGAGACCTTTGACTGCCTTTTAGAAATGAAGGAACACAAGATGGGTGAGACCACAAGATGGACCAACTTCTGTTGGTGAGAGACAAGCTTCCGAGCTTACATAGAGCTCTTCTTCAGAACAAATACATGCGTAAATAAAACTGTTCTGACAGAAATGGTGGCAACAGATGATAGTCTGTTCAGAGATTGCAAAACAGAACCTAGTTAATTAGCTTGATTATAACAAAGCAAATTCAGCATCCTTGATTTCTGAGTCTGTTAAAATTGCATCCAAAAACGTAGATTCTTTCGCACTTGACCCCCATGTTACAAATGGCAGCTGTTAATTTAGATTCACATATAATTCCACCTGACACTAATTTTCATAGCGCTATGCAACCTGCCTTCCAGCACTAGTCAATATTTACATCAACAATGCTGAGTTAGGAAATGAGGCAATTATGATGTAGCCTGATTTTCAAAGATGCTGACTTCCTGTAGGTCCCATTGACTTCAGTGGGATTTGTGGTTGCTCAGCACCCTTTTGCTAGAGAAAATTACTCCCAAAAGCACTAACACGTTTTCTCAGTGTTTCTCACTTTTGATTCTTGTACCACGTAAGCTGCTATGTGCGTGTTTTGGAAGGTTGAGAGGAAAGCAGATTGCCGGTGGTTAGTCAAAAGGTTTTGTGAGGTTATTTGTTTGTTTGTTTTTTAATAGAACTGGAGAATAAACTATAAATATCATATGCAGTAACAGTACAATATATTTAAACACAAACAGAATAATCAGTTATATGTCAGCACGGTAGGTAAGATTGCCATTTGCTCCATCATTAAAGTGGCCACTGAGTTCTTGCTGCTGATCTCAGTACACTAATTTGTTGGTTTTAAAGTGCTTAGATCCTACTGTGTAGCAATAAGATGATAAGAGGCGGAACTGACCACTTATTTGAAGGGCACAGGTTCATTTTAGGATAGCCTGCAGAAACCATTGTCAAGCAAGATCACTCAACATGGTTGCTAAGTCAGGAAAATCAGGCGTTTATGTTGGAGTAGGGAATCCAAGGATTTACAGAAATAGTTTTCAATAATGCCATTGTGGCTCTAGCGCAGAGATCTGTCTGTCAAAAACACATGAGACACTGTATAAAATCCTTCCCTCTGATGTAATATTGGAACAAAAAAGGTTACTTTTTTAGCAAATGCACCATACCCATAACAAATATACAGGGAAACTGTTTGTCAGGGAATAAAGCAAAAACATGATAAAAACCAAAATAAATGTGTATTGCCCAGCCTAAACTATCCCTCTAGGCATGCATGAGCTTTAAATTACCCATGCCATACTGAGCTCTGTAAGCCTTTTCTCCATGCTTTTCAAACCCGTAAATGCCCTTGGATGCCAATGATCATTATGAATGGGTGCGTACGGCTGAAATAAATCATAGTTTCACTCTGAGTATGTTGGGATCCCTTGTGTAGTATGAAATCTAAGCAATTACACTCCATTTTCCAAGCTAGGAATCAACCACATATAATACAACAACAACACAGAGCGGAAATAAAGCGAGAAAAGACACCTATGTAAGCACTGGAAAGGTAAGAACAATTATCCTTCGGAAGCATTAAATATTCTAATGAGGCTGATACGCGACAAATGCTAAACCAGCCCTACGCACCTAGCTATTCAACTTCTTTTAACATATCACATAATGATAAAATGAGACAAGTGCAGACAAAGCTGAAAGAAGGGAAACTGAGGGATGAGAATGGGCTTTTGGCCAGCTGAACAACACCTTTTAGAACACAGGTAAAGCCATTAGAGAGAGAACATACATTAATAAAAGACTATAACATGTTGAATAACCGGCCCTGGAACTTACCTACACTCTTGTTCCAACAGTGTCTCAACATGTTAACCTTCGGGAAGAACAGTAAGTCCTGTCCTGTTATTTTCTCAGGCATTTTCTGGGGATGCAAGGTAGTGGAAGCTTAAGAAGATCTATTTTAGGTTGAGTTGGAAGTTTGGTGGTCATTGAGCTCTTAGAAGTTTGTACAGATTTTTAAAAATAATGAGTGTGCAGGTCTATGAGAGGAAGGATGGTTTTGTGGTTAAAGCACTAGATTTAGATTTAGGCAATCCAGATTCAAAACCATGCTCCACTACAGATTTCCGGTATACCTTACTTAAATTCCCTGTGCCTCAGTTTCTCCATCTGCAAAATTGTGATAATAATTCTTACTTTCTCCCTTCGACTTCTCTAATCCTATATATACTTATGCAAGTGCTTAACTTGTGGCACCATTGAGGTACTCACAGTGCCTCGAGTTAGGCACACTGAAGAAGTCTGTGTTCCAACAGTAATTAGAATGAGAATCCCTTGCTATCAGTCCCACATATAGTGAACTAGATCACATTGTTGATGGTATTGAACTTCTTTGTGGTCACATTTGCTGCTCAGCAAGGAACCTGGCTCCATGGCAGGCAGATGCATGCAAGGGAGTTTTTAGCAACCCCAGTGGCATTAGTAGCAGTCTGGGCAATGCCAATCCTAAATGAATTGCGGTATCCCCATGCCATAGTGTACTTGGAGCCCAAAGACTAGCCCGAGACCACGTCCTGGGGGACAATCAATAACCTCTGATCTGCAGGAAATGTGTGAGCAAGTGACTGATACCACTTTATTACAATATAGGTTTTCAAGGCTCTCTCTCCAAGGAAAAGAACTAGGTACTTACCTTTAATTTAATCTGTATGAAAATAGATTCTCCTTAACATTTCTAGGTTTTGAAGATCAGCAGCTGCATGTTCCAAAGATCAGCTGTATTACAATAACTCTCTTTTCACAACAGCTTGTATGTCATTTTTCTCCTTTCACCCTTCACCTACTGTTGTTTACAGTTCCATTTTCTAGGCCATCAATAGTCCTCATATGAAGTACGAGCTTATTTGTGTCAGTCACTGCATAAAATGCCTAATACCTTCCGTAAGGCTTAAATTTAAGCCTTTTTTTTTTTTTTGGCAACAGCTGAAAAGTTAAACTCAGCTACACTGCAAGGTTACATTCCACCTACTTCATAGAAACACAGCAGGATCTATGCCTGTCACAGCACCTATATTAGTGCCTTTATTTGCAAAGAGGTGCTTGTTCAGGATAGACTAAAGTGCTTCCTAGGGCATAAGTGAAATATAGTAGCAAATAGCTACTGCAGATTGTCCAGGTCAGATAAGCTTATGATCATTCCTATGAGCTCTCCTAGGGGGAAGTTCTACCAAACAGGTGATTCTACTACCTAATTTGTAATCTCTAATTTAGCTAACAGACAACAGAAGATAACGAGGGTAGGACTGTGTGAATAGACATAGAATCATAGAATCATAGAATATCAGGGTTGGAAGGGACCTCAGGAGGTCATCTAGTCCAACCCCCTGCTCAAAGTAGGACCAATCCCCAATTAAATCATCCCAGCCAGGGCTTTGTCAAGCCTGACCTTAAAAACTTCTAAGGAAGGAGATTCTACCACCTCCCTAGGTAACGCATTCCAGTGTTTCATCACCCCCCTAGTGAAAAAGTTTTTCCGAATATCCAACCTAAACCTCCCCCACTGCAACTTGAGACCATTACTCCTTGTCCTGTCCTCTTCTACCACTGAGAATAGTCTAGAACCATCCTCTCTGGAACCACCCCTCAGGTAGTTGAAAGCAGCTATCAAATCCCCCCTCATTCTTCTCTTCTGCAAACTAAACAATCCCAGTTCCCTCAGCCTCTCCTCATAAGTCATGTGTTCCAGATCCTTAATCATTTTTGTTGCCCTTCGCTGGACTCTCTCCAATTTATCCACATCCTTCTTGTAGTGTGGGGCCCAAAACTGGACACAGTACTCCAGATGAGGCCTCACCAATGTCCAATAGAGGGGAACGATCACGTCCCTCAATCTGCTCGCTATGCCCCTACTTATGCATCCCAAAATGCCATTGGCCTTCTTGGCAACAAGGGCACACTGCTGACTCATATCCAGCTTCTCATCCACTGTCACCCCTAGGTCCTTTTCCGCAGAACTGCTGCTGAGCCATTCGGTCCCTAGTCTGTAGCGGTGCATTGGGTTCTTCCGTCCTAAGTGCAGGACCCTGCACTTATCCTTATTGAACCTCATCAGATTTCTTTTGGCCCAATCCTCCAATTTGTCTAGGTCCCTCTGTATCCTATCCCTGCCCTCCAGCGTATCTACCACTCCTTCTAGTTTAGTATCATCCGCAAATTTGCTGAGAGTGCAATCCACACCATCCTCCAGATCATTTATGAAGATATTGAACAAAACCGGCCCCAGGAATCTTTGGTTCGCGGAGCTCTGGTTATATCTGTTTATAAATCTTTCTGGGATGTTTGTCTTTAGCCTCTTGTTTTACCACAGGAGAACATATTAAAAAATGCATCTTGGTCCATATATTCCAGAGCCCTGCTCCTGATATTTTAATGGAGCTCTTTACACACACAGGCATAGTGAGATCTAAGCAGTGGAAGCTGAAATCAGTAAAGTTCAAAGTGTAAATAAGGCAGAAATTTTTAACTGTGAGGGTAGTTAACCACTAGAACAACTTAAAGTTTTGTGGTAAATCCTCCATCACATGGAGTCTTTAAATCAAGACCAGATATCTTTCTAGAGAAGATATTCTCTAGTTGAACCACAGGTTCTTTGGCTCAATGCAGGAATCAGTAGATGAAATCCTATGGCCTCTATTATGTAGCAGGTCAGGCTAAACAGTCATAATGGTCCCCTCTGCCCTTTAAAAAATAATTGTGAAACCCATCTCCCAAGACTAGAATGCAAGAGATTTTGGGGTGACATGGCCCACGATCTCCATGATGAATTTTGGGCAGACATCTTGGTTTGTGTTGGTATTAGTTTTTCATTTGATTATGCTGGTGAGGAGTTATGGTTCTACGGCAGTCACGCTGGTGGGAGGAGAGGCAGAGAATGCTGAATGTCCCTCTAGATACTGCTTCTGCTCAATGCTCAAAATGGCAATGATTGGTTTCAAAGGGAGCTGTGTTCAGCCTTCCTTGGCAGAAGGGAAAGAGGGTGAATGGATAGAAAAGGAGAGAGCCTACACCCCCACAAAAAGAATAACGAAAGAAGAAGAACAAAAGAAACAAAAAGAATAACGAACAGGATTACCAATTCGTCATTAAAATTCTACAAATAAATAATTTGTATGTGAGCTATCATCTGTTCCTTGAATCTGGCCCTCTGTCTCTTCACATTTCCAAGCCTCAGTGATGCGCAGCTGCATCTGTCATGAGGCATTAGGTTATGTCAGCGGTGTAATGCAACAACAGATAAAACTAGTTGTGGCACATAAGAAAATGACAGATCAATCTGGAGAATTTGAAGAGACACTTTTCTAAAGGAACGCAGGTGCAGAAGCTAGGCTTTAACGAAAGTTCTTTCAAAAGCTGGAAGCAAACAATAAAAACGGCCATTTGATCCTAAGTAGATTTTAAAAAGCATGTTTTCTATCCAAATATTTTGCTACAGCTGATTGCCACAGATCTGAAAACTGACAAACAAGATTTCTTTCAAACTGAAGTACAAAGTGTGTGGCAGAGAGGGAAGTGACTACAGGTTCCCTGCCCATTAATATTCCACCTCTTCATTTTAACAAGGGATTAGACTCCTAGTGTAAAGTACTGCCTGGAGTATGTGTTGACCTTCTGCTTGATAAAGTCCAACCAATTCACGTGTTTGCAATTATATTCCCAACCAACAGCATGGCACTGGCACAGGTTGTAAGCTCTTCAAAACAGGGACAATCCTATATATTTGTACAGCGTCTTTGTAACACACCTCACCTCAAAGCAGCACCCTGTAGCCTCCATATTCATCATTCACATATAGTTGTGATATTTCATACAAAGCATGCTATATAAGGTATCATAGAAAAGCTCATGAGCTGCTGAAACCCACTGCTCTGTCAAAATCTGTATTCATTAGTGTGTATGAAGTTGAGAGATTTTGCTCTATGGTTGTTATTGAAATATGTTGTAAGTTTGGAAGTCATCCATTGCTAGTTCTCCAGTAACAACAAAGCAGGTGAGCCACACCCAGGTGGGTGTTAAACGACCTAATCAATTGGGGAATTGTAAACAAGGGATTTACAATTCTGTAAGAGAAGCACCACATAATGAGGATTGCTCAATCCTGTGACTCAGCAAGGCCCACCAGGCATGCCTGGGCTAGTACTTTCCAGAGAGATGGACTAAGAGTATAAAATAAGGGACAGTAGCATCATGAGGACACCTTTCTCCTCCCACTCTATGCTGGAAGCAAAAAGAACACTGGGGAAGACAAAGACCTGAAATGACAAGACTGGTCCCAGGCTTAAGGGAAAAGCCTGTGTATTAAGAAACATAACCTACCTCTAACATATAGTGGGGTGAGAAAAACTGCTTGATACAAATACTGCTTAGTCTAATAAGGTTTAACTTTTATTTTCTTTGGTAACTATCTCTGACCTTTTGTGCCTACCACTTATAATCACTTAAAATCTATCTTTCTGTAGTCCATAAACTTATTTTAAAGTTTTATCCTTACCCGTGAGTTTGTTTGAAGCGTTTGGGAAATCTGCTCAGGTTACAAAACCTGGTGCATGTTCGCTTTCCTTTGACGAAGTGGTGAACTAATTAATAGACTTACATTGCTCAAGAAAAGGTCTGCAGCAGTGCAAGTGCAGTGCAAGCGGTATATTCCTGGGGTGAAAGACTGGGGGCTTGGAAGATTTGCTGGTGTCTTTCTCTGTGTGGTTTGTGAGTGGTTAAGGAAGCATTCGTGCAATTTAGCTGGGTGTAGGGCTCCACATGCTGTTGTACTGAGTGATAACAGCGCTCGGGGGTTGCTGCTTGTCACTATCAAAGTATTGTGAGAGACATCCCAGACTGGAGAGTTAAGGGGGCATAGCAGTACCACAGTTCCAGGTTGTACACTAGGGATCCTGTCACACCCTGTGTTTTTGGTATCAAAGGATTTGGTATCAAGGGATTTATCAGTGCATGAGTCAAAAAGAACATAGCTGCCACCTTTTTAACAGTGTGCTCCGCGTCTCAGTTGGTTCGTGCACACTTCCTCTCCACCTTCAAACTGATCACCTTATTTTCAATTCATCATCATCCAACCCATCTCCACTCCCTGTAAATTAACAGCTGGAAATAATCAGAACCATATGACCCACAGGCGTCCAGCTGAGCAATAGCATTCTACACGCCACAACTGGGATACCACTGTTATGAGTTTTCCTAGATAATAGAATTACCATGTCTTATCTATTTTTTTCTCAGAATCCAGTATGGCTACAAATATATAACCCTTTTCCTATTACAACTATCTCTGCCTTCAGGGAAAGCAAGCCCCTTATTGTTTTCCTATTAGGGAATGCCTTCTTTTCCCTCTGTTCAGTGATACTTGTTTAAATTCTTAGTTCTGGACAAAAACATAAGCTACAAGGCCTGTCACATGTGACAAAGTCAGTAGATACCACTGAGCCTACAGCATTGGGGTGAAATTCCCCTTAGATCCGAACAGTAGTAGTCAGCTTTGGGATTCTGCTGTTTCTGTGTTTGCAGATCTTCCGTTGATGCTAGTGGGAGCTATGTATCAGGGAAAGAAGAATATCAACGTTCAGAACTACTATACAAATTTAAGAGGAAAATGTCCTTTAAATACAAGCTGAAGATGTAGTTTGTTAACTGAACTAAGTAATATCTTTCACTGTTACTTGTTTTTGTAAATGCTGAGCTGATCAAAACAACTTTGACACTTTAAACATGAAACATTTTCTAGCTGAATGCAGCCTGGAACACTGGCATTTTTGCCATTACTATATATATATATTTTTTTTTCTTTTAAATGGAGTTACGTGTGCAGAGCATGAATTATTCTTTTGGTTTACATTGTCGCTGAGCTGCACATTTGTATCTTATTCCTATCAAAACAAAGTATATAACAACATGTCAAAACACATCCCTCAGAGATGCAGATAACTCCAGAAGCCAGGGACATCTCATCTTACAGGAAGAATATGTACTAAGAGATAGATCCACAATAGTATTTATCCCTGAAACGTTATTGTTTGCAAAAACCCGAGGTAAACCTTTTCACCGTGATATGCTGTAGTTTAGCAATGATCCACGCATATTTTTAGACACAAAGTGAACAGAAACTTTTGGTGATACAATTGCTTCTTTTTAAACACTTTTGAGTGACTCATTTATTGTAATTTCTTCACTGTGATTTGCCATTGTGGTAACACATGAAGCCCAAGAAGTATAACTAGCATTTAGAAAAGGCAAGTAAGGAGAATGGCATAGTAAAGTGTGGTCTATGCACAAGGTTGAGAGCCAGGATCTCCTAAATTTTAAGCCAGACTCTAGTACTTGATTCCACCTCTCTACCTCAGTTTTCCCATCTATAAAGTAGGCTGATAAAACTCCATGGGGAAGCTTGGTGACTTAGCTGACATTTGTAAAGCTCTTTGAAGATGGAAAGCATTAAGCAATATAATTAAGACTCTGCTGGCTAATCAGGATTTATTTCTCAGCTTACCAGCACACCCATTCAATTAAGAGACACTAAAACAATTAATAAGTCCTAGGCTAAAGCAATTTCTTCCTGTGACTATTTACAACAGCAGTTATTTACTTGGTAACCATTTACAAGGCAGCAGCACTGAAACACACCATTGTTTGAAAGACTAAGTAGATGGGAAATTAAACGTGGTTTTAAATTACTTATTTTTTAAATTATAGTGAGTTTGATGAAACAGGAAGAAATTCCTCATATGAGGCAGCCAGAGAAGGTCATGATGCCTTTCGCTGAGCTATTAGAATCAGCCGTAGCAATACGTATTTAGAGAGAGAGAAAAAAAACACATGTGGATAGTTATGGCTCCTTTGGAAATCCTGACAGGGCCTTAACAACTGCAGCAGTAACAAGTGTTGGTATAACACTTAAGTCAGCTAAATTTCCCACTGTGCTGGCAGAATCCCAATAAATTAACCAGAGTTAATGGTTGAATCTCTTACTCTAAACATATAGGGCCAAATCCTAAAGGAGCTGAGTGCCTGCTAAACACCCACGGCACTCTCTGCATCAGTTGGAGTTGTGAGTGCTCAGCACCTCTCAGTATCTTTCTGGACCCTACAATCCTCCAATAGGATCACCCTGAAGATCTTTTTATGGCAAGTAACAAAAGGAAGAATGTGATCACGTAAATGTTCAGCCCACTCAGATTTCAGCACTTTGAAATGTAGTCACTGAAGCAAACAATCTCTATTTCTAGAAATGTCTCTCTTCTGGCATGGCTGACTTGGTTTAACTCACGAATCATCTTATAACTCAGGTCTCCATAGCAAGAGCATGCATGAGAAAGCGCCTTCCATGATAGCCTGTATAGAATCATGGGCAGATAGGGTAGGGGAGTGTTGCGATGGGAAGGTGCAGTACAAGAGCAGGTAGCAGGAAGCAGGGAGCAGAAGGAAAGAGTGAAACCCTCATTTTGAGAAGGCTGAGGCCACAGAGCACCCCAGAGGGCATGACAGAGAAAGGGGCCTGAGCTAAGAAAAGATCAGAAAGGGCTATAAAATAGCCAGAGAACAAGGGATCAAGATATTACTCATGGAGAGTGTCTGTCAGTAGCACTGGGGGAGGAGTGGCATGCACACACTCATAGTTCTGGTGAGACTGCCCCCTCACCTTGACTTTTAGTGGCCCCCCTGTGGCTGTGGTCCCACCCAGCCTCCTTCTGTTGAGGTTTCCTCTCAATCCTGGATCCACACAAAAAATCCCCTTAGGGCTAGGTCCCCCCAGCTCCCCTTCCTTCTACCTAAAATCTGGGATGGGGAAGGAAAGAAGCAGCTATGGCTGCTGAGCATGGAACAGTCGGCTCCGCCTCTCCTATGGGCTAGTTCAGCCCTTTCTCTGCCAAGGTGGGCGGGGGCTGCCCTGCTCTGCACCAAGAGTTGGAAGAAAGGGTGCAAGCAGGAAAGGAGCTGGACCAACTCACAAGCCTGCCTTCTCAGCAGAGGGACAGAGTAGCCCTTATTCGCAAAGGCTAGCAACTTCAGACACCTCCCAGCCAGTCAGCTCACTGGGTAGGGAGGAGGCAGCCGTGAGAGTGAAGAGCACTAGTGCACCAAGAACCTCAGACTTCTCTCTCTTCCCCTTCCCACCGCTGCCTGCCTCCCCCTTCTCCAGCTGGGGTCTGAAAGGCGTGGCAGAACCATGCCAATTTCCCCTGAAAGCTCCAATCCCCAAACAGAGAGAAAACTCAGTGTTTCCAGAACTCGGCTGAATTCCCAATATATTTTCTACAAAAGATATGTTTGTCATTCTTTTGGATGATCCTGAATAAGGCAACAATAAACCAAGGAACAGGCAAAGGTAAAGATCTCTTTTACACCATGGAAAAGTACCCTCCCGTATCTGTGCTTTGCAAATGAAGACGCAAACCCAGCGTTCTGCGAAATTTATTAATGGAGTGAAACTATTTCTGGAATTTGACTCTATTGCCATTTCCCTACCTCACATTGGCTCATTCCATGGCACCCTACATAAGGTACCAATTCTAACGCTGGTTTGGTAATTTTCCACTATTACTGTTGTCTGCAGGTATATGTATTATTCATCTGTTTTAATTCCATTACCTGGCATAACTAGGTATTATTTTACACATATCCAAGCAGACCTCTCCCTGTTGTGCGCTGTCTAAGCCTAAATCTGAAAAGCAAATAGTACACAAGACTGACAGAACCAAGAGACAAATTTCAGGAGGTGTCAAATATGAGGTAAAATGTCCCAACTGGGCACAAAGTTTGGCCAGTCTCCTGCCTCTCTTCTCCTATGACAGAGACACAAAAGAGGTGGTGCGGGAGAAGCAGAGAGACTCAAGGGCTAGTCTTCATTTCAGGCCAGACTGAGCATTAGTTCAAAGTCCTGTACCAAGCAGGGACGTGCACATTGCCCCAGGAGGAGCCTTGGGAAGGAATAATGACTTAGAGGGTCACAATTCCTTCCCTGCTCCCCCCGGCTCCTGAGGGGAAGTAGTTTACCAAGCATCTTTGCAGCTGCTGCTTATTCCCACTCCCATGAGCAGGTTTAGCTCTGCTGGCCAGCCAAGCACAGCCTACTCCCCACCCTACTTGCTTGGTCACCAAGGGGAGCAATGGCCCTGCAGAGCCTGCCAACCCATTCCTGCCTGGACTTATGATCTGGGCAGGCAGTACTGGTAGGTGGATTGGGTTTACGACCAGTGCTTAATTTGTAATGAGAGGTGCTGGTGCTCAAGCCATTTTTTTTTACTTTCATAACTGATGCAGCAAGCCCAGGAGGTGCCGGGGTTATGAACTGCCAAGCCTAGAGGTGCCAGGGCTCAGCCCCAGCAAGCACAAATTAAGCATTGCTTATGACCCTGCGTGGCCATGAGGGGCTGAGAGAGAGAGTTGATGCTGAAATTGAGGAATTTGAGGAAATGACTAGGGTTTGTGAAGGCCTTCAAATTTCTGTTTGCTTTGCATTTCATGAACTTAGCCCAATTTAGTGAAAAGACTAAGCTATATTTGAAAATAGGACCACTTTCAAGTATAAATTCCAATTCTAACTGGAAATGTTGTTCCGGCCAAGGTCTCATTGTTGCTTGGCAACAGGCCAAGCAACAATGTTTCAGTGCAAAAGCGCCAGTTTTCAAAAATTTCATAGCAAATGAAAGTCTGAGGCTCGGAACAACGGTGTGGATATAGTGGTGTAAAAAGTATTTGAAGTCACATTCAGAGCTAGTGTTGACAAGTGAAATGGATGGACTTGCACCCACTGATACCAGGACTGAATGCATAGCCCTAAAAAATGGCTCATTCTGGAATGTTTGATCTAAAGGAGTATTTTTAACTTAAGACTCAATTCATGATGTGGTGCTGAGTGCTCTCAACTTGGATAGAAGTCAGGATTGGGCCCATATTGACCTATATAGCACACCACAATTATGTAACAGTAAATTGGGGTGAAGCTCACAGTTGGAAAGTACCCCATTTGCCTCCACCCGTGATAGAGTAGATTATTTTTTCCTCAAGGCAGAGCCTAGGTTCAAAGGGATCACAAACTTCAAAGAAAAGGAAAGAGGTTGAGTGAGTGGCCAGAGGCTACCAAGGGTATAAAAGCGGATAGGCTGGCAAAGAGTTACACAAAAACAGAGGGAGCCTGCTGCCACAGATCAGTCTCCTTGCCAGTGATGGAACTAGCTGGGCTGAGAGGAAATTCAAAAGCTGGCAAGGAAAGATTAAGTTGTAAGAAAGACCCAAGCATATAGGCCTTTTATTGTTTATACCCTTCACTCTACATGAATTACACCTTTGAGGAATGAATAACTGATGCTTTGCTCTGAAGATGCTGTTTGTGTTTCACTGCAAACTTGCTGTCACAGGCTCCCAAAGGGAAACGCTTACAGAGACCAAAGCCAAGTTGGGATATTAATGCTATTGGGAACCAGGGGGCTGCAGCCCAGAGATCCAGTCTGCAAGTAGTTGGACCATGGAATTCTATCCCGTGTGAGGCGTAGTTTGCCTGGCTTGTCATCTGAGGGGTGCACTTGAAAGGGATTGAGAGGTGCACTTCGCCCTGTCAGTGTGATACAGGAGAAATATTTTTTTAAACCAACAAATGAAAATAAACCTATTCCATCTTTTTTGATTTTTCATTGATAATCCCAAAGAAATGAATTGTTACAGAATTACTTAGAACCTGCCAGAACATTCTGTGATTTCCTCAGCAAGAAAATTCCTAGCAAAATAATTGTTGCCAACAGGGAGACTGCTTATTCGATCTCCCACAATGTTTGATCTGGTCTTGCTCAGAGGCGGATATATTCCACTACTATGATTTCCAAAGTGGGGGGGGGGAGGGGAAGAGCACAGAGAATAGTACATCCCGGAAAGTGTTCACTAATGGATCTCTTAAGATAATGCGTGTCATCATTCAGTTGGTATTTTAATCAACAGGGACAACTTCCTCCCAGTGCCCTGAATTTCATAAATCAAAAAGTGTCCTAATTAGAATGGTTTCTCAGCAGTGGTTTGTAGATGACTATGGCTCAGGAAAAAAAAAAAAGAAAGAAAAGAAGTGTCAGAATAATGGATACATTTGGCCCCAGTGAGTGGTACAGATAAAAGGTGTGTCTTATGAAAAGCCCTATTTTTCTTGTTCCTGTTCTTTTAGTTAAAGGTTCCACCACCATCGGTCTCCCGGGGGCAAAGCTTGCTTGAGGGTGGGAATTAACTGATAGCAAGCATTTATTGCATTCAGAAATGTTTTACTTTTAAAATAAGGCCAACAAACTGCTAAATGAAGCAGAATTCATTTGTAAATTAACAACAACAAGAAGAGATCCCTAGGCAACTCCATACGTACTCCAGTTATAATCCATCCCATAAATAGTGCTGAGGAAATTTCGAGCCCTGTTTTAAAATCTGAGGCTGTAACAGTCTCAATAGCATCTAAGTGACCTAGAAGTGAAAGCTTTGTTTTAAAAAGTGATGTAGCCAAGTCAAGTTTTTCAAAAGTTACTAGTGAACTTGAAAAGAAAAGGAGTACTTGAGGCACCTTAGAGACTAACACATTTATTTGAGCATAAGCATGAATGCATGAAGTGAGCTGTAGCTCACAAAAGCTTATGCTCAAATAAATTGGTTAGTCTCTAAGGTGCCACAAGTACTCCTTTTCTTTTTGCGAATACAGACTAACACGGCTGCTAGTGAACTTGAGCGCCTCAATTTTGGGGTGCCCATATTGAGACATATAAAAGGGGTCTGATTTCAGAAGGAGGGTGGTCAGTATTGCTTTGAAGCAAAAGATAATTCCATTTCACAGAGGGGTTACGTATTTCAAATTTTGGTTTCATTCGGATTCAGATGGAAACCAAACATTTCTAAATTCTCTGTGGGCCCTGGAGTCCATAAACCCATGGCTGGCTGCCAGAGACTCCAGAAGTCCAAGCTGCTACAATCCAGGCAAGCAAGCTGGCAGGAAACTTTAGGAACTCTGCCATCAGTACTTCAGCAAGGCTGGACCACTTCTTTAAAACATTCCGATTTCATCAAATTGCCAAATTTCAACAAAATAATAAAAAATTTCTGACCAGCTCTAGTGTTCAGAGCACTTTCCATAAATCAGGAGCCTTTTAAGGTATCTAAAGTTGGACAACAAAAGTTGAGAACTAAAAACTACTAGTCACATTTGTTAGAGGGGGGGAAAAGGACTGAAAGGCAAAGGAAATGTGTGTGTGTGTGTGTGTGTGTGTGTGTGTGTGTTAGTTAAGATAAGAGACCCCTATGCTTTCTGTCTCCCTAGGTTTGACCTCCCTATCCAGCATCTGTCATCTGGTAGGAACCCTTCCCTTGCAAAGAATACTCCTCCCACCCTGAATAATGAGTCAATCATTAAAGGTAAAATCAAATAAAGTGTATTGAAGGGTTTATAACAAAGAGTGGGGCAAATAAGAAGGGAAATAAATAGCAAATGGTGCAACACAGTGATTACCCCCAAACTCAACCCTATAAAACAGATTATATATATAAACCTTCTTCCCAGATCAAAACGACGGCCGATGCTTGGGACCTCAATCATCTGGCTAATGGTAAGCCTTTGGAGAGGATCTCCAAGGAGTGCCTTGATGTTTCCTCAAGACCACGGGCGAAGCAAATGATGCGTCCAGGAGAACGGCGGCGGATGATGACAAAGGGTAAGTGTTGTATCGTATATTCTCCTTCTCCCTTTCTTGCAGGTGAGGAAGCTGTTGGAGGAAAATCCCTAGCCCTTTTATCGCTAAAATGGATAGATGCCTGCAGGTAAGACCCGTGACTGTCCCTTGCTGCCACTCAGATGGACAGCCCTGAGGCCATGTTCGGGGCAGCTTTATATACACTGGCCTGGGAAACCCCTTAGAAAAGGCAGGAAGCCCCTTAGGGAGACCCCTTAGGAAAGCCAGTTCTGACTGGAAGTTGTTTACAACTCCAGGAGAAATAAAAGAGCGGGAAAATAAATCAATAGCTCACATGGGCATAAAACTCCATTTTGGAACCAACATGGCTTCCTGTGATTACAGAACATATGAAAGCAAACCCAACCTAACACATTTCAGAACTCTGGCCAGGAGCTTAAGGCCCATTGACTTACAAGGGGACTTTAGCTCCTAAGGGCCCAAGTCACTTCTGAAATTGAGACTTAGGAGCCTAAGGACCAGAAATCAATGGGGATTAGGCACCCAATCTGCTGGTGCTTTTGAAAGTTGCACTAGGCTCCTATCTGCATCATTAAGCATCTAAACACATTTAAAGATCTAACCATTATCTAACCTTGGAGGTTTTTTGAAAATGTTAGCCCTTGTCTAAAGCAGAAATTTGCTCTATTTACCTGTCTCACCCGTTTAGTTACACAAGCACAACCACGTAGCGTAGACAAAGTTACAAAAAGGCATGATTGGCATTCGTGCACCTTATCTTGATTTCAAGGTGCACTAGTGCAAATGTAGTTTATAGCAGTTTTGCCTGCCTACACTAGGGGTTTACACTGATGCCTAACATCCTCAATGTATTTGAGGCCCAAGAAACGCAGGGCCATATAGAAGAATGTCAGAACAATTGCACAATTTTTACATGGGTATTCATGAATGTGCACACACATTAGTTATATGGGTGCATAAATGGCTGGTTAGATACCTAATTAGCTATTTGCATGCCTGAATACATTATGTGACTTCTATATACAGTTGGGGTAAGCGTATACACAAATTAGGTGTTCTAGTGAATGGGTATTTTTGCACAGAGTTGTGAGCTTCTCATGTTTTAAAATCAGGCCTCCATCTTCCATACACCTATATGAGAGACTTTCCACCAGATAACCGGAGACACTATAAAAGATTACCACTTTTATCTTCCCAAGTATTTATTCCCTCCCTTCTTCTCAAGGTAAGCAGTGCTCTCAAGTGGGCAGAGCAGAGGTTTGGGAATCAGGACTCCCCATTTCTAATCTCATATCTGCCACTGACTCTCTGTGTGACCTTGGGCAAAGCATTAACTTCTGTATGCCTCAGTTTATCCATCTGTAAGATGGACGTAATCACCTACCAATGTTCTCTGATATCCTTGAAGGAAAGTCACTGTAAGAACACAAAATAAGAACATAAGAATGCCCATGCTAGGTCAGACCAATGGCCCATCTAGCGCAGTATCCTGCCTTCCGACAGCAGTGAGTGCCAGATGTTTTAGGGGGAATGAACAGACCAGGGTAATTATCATATTTGAATTCCTTTTTAATACCAGGCACTCAAGTTCACTCATCTTAGTATTTAGACTTCTAGCATTTGCACACAAGCACTTATAAAATTTGTCAATATTTAATTGTCTGCCTTCATGTGATGTAATTGAATGGGGCTCTTTTTCATTGGCTGTTTCTCTTTAGTTCCAGCCTGTATGTTAGCTGCTTCTGTCCCCCCCTCTTTGCTAGGATATAGAGTATCCCCTTTCATAAAACCTCTAAGGGATTTCTCTGTCTGAACCATGTGCAAATCCACGTCGGCTTTCCCTGAGCCCTTAGTTTCAAAACTTCTCTATAAACATTTTTAAGTTCACATGCCAGCACCCTGATTTGGTTTTGATTTAAGGGGAGCCCATCCTTCTGTTTAGACTCCTCCTTTCACAAAAGGTTCCCCAGTTCCTAATAAACCCAATTCCCTACTCTGAATACCATCATCTCATCTACCATGTTGAGACCCTGAAGTTCTGCCTAACTATAAAGTATTATTACCTATTGCTTGAGGAAATATTAGCGATGAGAACCTTTTGCGGCTTTGTGAAACCTCAATTTCTCACTGGTTTTGCGAGTACTAAGACTCTTCTTATGCAGTTCTAGACACCGTTTTCTGGTTCCCCTTAACACTGTTCCCACAGCACCAAACCATCCCCAATGCCAACTGGATTCAAAGACTCAATGGTGCAAAAATTCATCCCACATTGAATAAATATGTTTAAGTAGCCTTTGTTTCCTAAGAACCTTGTAACACATGCACAGATTCCTTAATACTTCTATTTTGCCTGATTTGGGGCATCTTTTGCCATTCTGTTAATAGATTCACAGATATGTAAGGCTGAAAGGGACCTCAAGAAGTCATCAAGTCCAAACCCCTGCGCTGAGGCAGTACGAAGTAAACCTCGTGTTAAACTCTGACTACAAAGCGGAGAGATCCCTGCAAGTAAATTCGGTTTTCAGTTTTGTCCTTTCATAACTTTTCCAGGACTCGACCTAATAACCTCAGAAATATCTGAGGGAAAGGAAATGGGCTGTATCATTTGGTAACTGTATATTTATTCTTTTCCCCTAGGGGCAGACACACTAATCCACAGCACCTAGGCCTGCTTGCTTAAGTTTGACCTCCTATTGACTGTCAAATCTCCAGTCTCCCAGGAATACATGTAGCAGGTTATCATGTCAGCCAAGGTCATACAGCCTACAAAAGACTGGAGATCAGAATCTAGGGCCAGCGCATCAACTGGTGTAAATCTGCATTGTTCTGCTGAAGCAATGGAATTGCACAAATTTACAGCACTTGAGGATTTGCCCCATAAAACACACTTTGTATAAAAACCTGTGGTTTCTGCAGTCACTTCATTTCATTCACTTCTACAGCCAAAGAAATGTCACAATTTGGCTTGTAGGTAAGTAATATTTTTTAAATTGAATGTACCTTGTAGTTCAATCCATAGGTCTAATTTTCCTCAGGAGTTCCCAGTATAACTCTATTCTCTTTAAAGGAGTTATTTCTGATTTACACCAGAGTGGGTGAGAAGAGAATCAGGCCTCACATTTGTAAAAGAAAATAGGCAGAAATCTTGCAAATCCAGAAATTCACCTGGGCCTAATGTACAGAAACAGGTATGGTTAGAGGAATCTAGGTAAGGATTATTATTAATAATTTTAGTCTCCTGCGATGTAGGATTCACTTTCTCAAATGCTACAGATCCGTTATATAAACTGAATTTGGGAAAGTTATGTGGGCTAACATTCACATTATGAAACTGGTAAATATGTATGTTTTTCCCTTGGCATTCAAAAGTTTTTTTGTTGTTTTTTTTTTAAAGCATTAATTCTCTAATGAGAGAGGATTCTTTACATCTCATTTACTGGAAGAAAACATGAGAGGATGGGTTTACTGGAAGTGAAACTCATGACAAAGATTAAATTGGATCTCGAATTGCTGTTATCCTAATGTAAGTATTCTTTATTTGGCTTTGACATTTCTTCCATTGTCTCTTGAAAATTACATTACACATTAGAAATTGTTGATGAAAGTGTGACAGAATGTCTGGTTTTCATTTTAAAAAAGGGAACCCTGTAACATTTCCCCAACTTCACATTATAATTGCATTGTGTCTCAGATTTTCCAGGCATCATTTGCAAAATTATCCTTGTTTCATGTTTAATCTTGAGCTTAACCTGCCAAAGTCCTCCGTTTGTCTTTGCACAACAACTTAAAGATTTTATTTGTCACCAGAGTTTTATACGATTAACACAAAAACAGAAAAAAACAGATCCTAGCTCAGTGTCACACAACTGCCTGGACTGTGGAACCCTATTCATACATTCACTCCCTGCTTCCTCTGAGAGGGCTGTGTCACTGCAAAGTCCATAATATAGCTATCAAAATCAGGAAGACTTTGTGTGTGTGTGTGTGTGCGCGCGCGCGTGCGTGAAAAATTTTTCTCAAACATACACACACACACTCCAACCAGCTCCAATGATGTCCATTACAGACAGAGGATTTTGCTTTTAGGATCTCAGAATTATGATCCAAGTCTCTTTGTTCATAAAACAGTTTCATTTTCCAGTGCTGTTATTATCTGTAACTGATGAGTAGCAATCTTGTTTGGGATCATTTACTGACAGACATATATACAATGATCAGTAAGGTTTAATATTAGCAAGGGATAACAGATTTTACTGGACAGAGGTAGGAGACTATCTGAGAAGCAGAGGGCATGTTGAGTACCTATTGTGGAGCTCATTGGTGCCTTTGTCTTTAGATACCATAACAATAGGTGCCATTCTAAAAATGAGAGATAGCTAGACAGACAGCTCAAGTAAGGAAGGTAAAGCCCATGTTTTATTTCATGGGCACCAGAGCAGTGCCACGGCTCTATGCTTGGATTAGGCTTCTTCATGGAAAGAAGAATAGTTTTTCAAAACAAGATTCTAAATTGCTAGGCAAGCTTCAGAGAGCTTTTTCTTGCATTAGTACAATCCATGCAAATGACCAATAAAATGTATCTACGTGGCAGTGTACTAGGAACATAAATTAGTGTATGTGGGTGCCTTGGTTACTTGCATTTTTGAATGTAAACACAATGTGTTCAGCATCTAATAGCTAAAATTATGAGTTAACAGTAAGAGAAATTTAGTGACACCAAATTCTCTCTTTATGCTTTAGAACACACCTTGGCTATTGAGTTTCTTATGGGATAACGTTTACTGCAGTGCAAAACAATAAATGGTTCCACATCTCCCAAAACACAGTAGCATCCACCCCTTAGGAGGGATCTCATCCAACCTTCTTACCTTCACCCATTCTCCTTCTGGTCAGGAGCTGGGAAGAATCCTCCAAGGTTCAACTTTAGCACAAATTGAAAATATCAGACAGTGCATTCCAACCCCTACTATGTGTTAGAATTACCAGGGTCATACCCCTTTATCTCATGACTGGGAACCATGAAATAAAATTAGCATCAATCCTGCACATCACACATTAAAATCTCCATGACAGTTCCAGCTCTTGAAATGCTAAGTAGTGAGATGTCTTGGTTAGGTTTCAGAATTAGCTTATCTCATACGGTAGCACATAATGTGTAAGCACAAATAAACATCCCAGGAATGGAACAGATGACCCATTTCTACTTCCTGATTTCTACTATTTTATGAACCGCGAGATCACTAGAACTTAATTCAGTTCATTCTGAACAACCAAATACCCCTTTGCTTTTTTCCTTCCCTATACCTGGTGTACTGCTCAGTTCCATTTCCATGCCATTGACGTCAGTGGAATATTAAACACAAAACGGACACTTGATGTTCATTCAGTAGCTCAGCAAGTGCCTTCAATCTGGCTGTTCCTGGAACATTCAGCAGCAGTCAAGCAGCTAATAGGCTTTACAACTAGCCTGACAATGTCCAGATTCTCATTTATGGATAATAAATGTTGACTTTTCATCTTGGTTCATAGGGAGCTTCTCACACACACTCCTTCACCCCTCTCTCTAACAGTCAATATGCCAGTGCTCTTCTGAGTCTCTTTTGAATTCACACAGTTAATTAGGATGTGCGCGCATATCTAAAAATCTATTTAGATTAAGCCTGGATTACAGAGCCCTCTCCCCTGCCTGACCAGTCTGGATAACCAAGCAAAATATGAAAATCCATGTGAAGAAAGCTGTTCTAATTCTTGTGTATCTATTTGGCTTGAGATCTGCCATCAAAGGAAAGAGTGTCATTACTTTGAGCAGCAGGCCTTAAGTGATAGATTTCCAAGTACATCATTTTTAGACCCATTAAGACTATTGGGCCTGTATGGTTGCTAAGATACCATGAATCATGAAGGAAAATATAAGATAATGGTAGATGCAGAAAGGCAGACACTGTGATGTTTATCAGAATATGTTCTCTGAATCTTCCTTATTAGCATCATGATTAGGATCATTTTGAAGAGTTCCCGTCTATTTTTTAAACTAGGTTCTAAAATGTTACTGCATTAAATTGGCAAATGGTATTTATAATTCATATTTTGCCAAGAGTAATTGAATTTGTGGAAGTCAGGATTTGTAATTGCCACAGAGGACTCTATTAATAAGTAAGAAGGTGTTTTTTCCCCAACTATTAAATGGTATCTTCAATTTTGGAATGAAATCCTCCTCCACTGATTTCAAGTATATTCTGGGATAACACAGTGCTTTCAAAAGAGTTTTTTAATTTAAATTTGTTGCTCAGGCAATTGCAGTTGTAAAAGTATACAACAGAAGTAAAGCGGTATGCTGCCACTTTCTTGATATTATAATTCAAATGCCTCTTTTCTACATCATAAAAAATGTTAGCTGTCAGATTAGGAGAAAGCATTAGTTTGTTACTGAATTATTTCCTGCTTTATCTTTGGAGGTAAATTGTGGCAAGAGAAGAGAAAAATTCACAGAGGATGGGGAGAGCAGACCTGTTGCCTCACCCCATTGAGTCTTATGACACAGGCTGAAGCTTCTCTGACTTCAGGTTTCTGTAGTTCTGAAGAAAGTGGAACCGGAGATAGGAAAGGAGAAGAGCGAGGAGCTAGCCACTCTCAGTCCAACTGGACTATTAGAAGGAAACACCATGAGTTTACTGATTCATAGGTAGAAAAGCTTACATTGGGTAGCATGTCTCCCATTGCTCTGAAAAGCTAATAGCGCTCATGGAGACTGCTACACTAGATAGAGTGAGTAAAATGGGGCACAGCCAGGGCTACCCTCCCCACAGCAGTCCTCTGGACCCAGAACTGCAGTAGAGAAACACCCCCCAAACACACACTCTGGAGCACTAGGATACAGGTGGTGGTGACTCCCCCACTCCTGCCATGTGGCCTGGTTGGAAAATTACATGCAAAGAGGAGCCAGATAGAGATTCCCAGCTAGTAGGGGCAGAACAAGCCAAAGCAGGCACCTTGGGACCTCTGGACATTCCAGTCAAAACTATGGACTCTCCTCGGTCTTGCACTGATTGTCTGTGAGCTCTAACCCACCCCCTCCCTCACAGTCTCTTCACTTCAGCTTCTCTCCCACCCGCCACCCCCTGACGCTCTCCTTACCCTCTTCTCGTCTCTTCTCTTTCCACTTAGGAGGGGATCAGCTAAGTAAACCCAACCAAAAAAAGTGGAACTATAACATGCCATTTGCTGCCACCATATTGTTCCCTCTGCTTGTGTGGTCTACCATTTCCCCCACTCTGTGTCTCATTTGTCTATTTAGATAGCTCCTTGGGGCTGGGACTGTATTTGTACAGTGCCTAATCCTTTGTGGGCCCTTGCGCACTACAGCAATAATAGAGTGCAGCAGGAACTTGTAAAGTCAATTTCACTTTAATTATGATACAGTGAAAATGTTAAAATTTGCTGTGTATTTCCTTAGTAACCAGGAAGCAGTGTCTTTCCACACAGGAATTTCTTCTTTGACATCTAGGGAGATGGAATGCTATATAAAAGCAAAATATCATTGTTGAGACATGGAAATATCATCCATGTGCAGCAGAGGGCTGTGTTTTGAAAACATCTAACAGAAGCAGAGTTGTGCAAAAAGAGATGGGCCTCCTTTCTGATTATGATGAATCTATCTAGTGATTGTGTCTTATTCTATATATAACTCATGTATAGATAATTTGATGAAACACAGTAGGTGGACATGGGCACAACACAAAGCCCAGCGTTTCTAATATTCATCACGTCTTGCTTTCTTGGGCTCAGCCAGGATACCACGACTGTCAGGACACATACAGCGGGCAAGCAAAGAGTAAAAACCCCAAGTGAAATAGCATCTGTAATTTTGATGGTGCACTGCAGAAGGTGGAAACGCTGATAAACACAACTGAGTACTGTGAAGTTTAAAAAGGAAATGAGCCTTGAATCTTATCTGTCAGCTAATGTTGCTCTAGGGCAAGGGCAGGCTTTCTTTGCAGTGTTTTTTTCTTTAAATGTGTGGGTTTTTTTGTTATTGTTACATTCAAACAAAGGAGGATGTAGAATCATCATAAGAGGTATTCAGAGTTCGAGCACATACCCAGCTGTTAGAGATGGTTTTGGAACAATCACATAAGTGATTGACTGCGTGACCCATGAGAGGTCCCTTCCAACCCTAACGATTCTTGGAATTGATTTTCTTTTGCAACTCACTTTCAGTTAGTGCTTTAGAAAAAAATAAAAATAAAGAGCTGGATCAATGCTAGCTTCAATGACACAGCCAGCCCTGCTCCTGCAGAATTATCTCCACTGTGACAGTCTTCTTTTTTGCCTTACCTACAAGAAGCCCAGTCTCTAACTTCTTTATTCCTGGTCATGTGATAATAATTCTAGCTTGCTGATCCCTGGATTGTATGGAGCATTTACACAAATGGTTTAGCAGATAAAAAGGGGTTAATGATACTATATATAGTTAGGAAAGAGAGGGCATTGAATTGTGTCTGCTCACTAGTCACCAGAAGAGATTTACACGGGCAGGAAAGTTGAAGGATGGAGTCTGTAGATTGATATTGCAACAGATCAGAGGAGACTCTATGTACTCTACCTCTGTGAAAGTGTATATTTTCATTGGTGAAATTTTCCAAAACCTGTAGAAGTTTCTCAAGGGCAAAATTCCATCATTTCCTCATCTTCAGTGAGGACACAAATTTTCAATGGTGACAATGCTTTCCCCCATTTCTCTAATGTCCTGAAACAGTACACTGGGCCCAGACCAGAAGAGCATTGGAAATGAAAATCAAACCACACACCTTCTCAACGCTGTTCTAACAGACTGATATTTCCATCTTGTTTTTCTACAGCCCCTTAGTTTGCCTGCTGTGATCAGACATATCCTATGGCATCTCACTGGGATGAAGGACTGAGTCAGATGAAAACCATGCCTAACGTGGCAAGAGCTCCCTAGAAGGATGAAGCTCCCTGATGGACTAGGCACAGCAATCTGCTATGGATGTGTTCACATTAGACTTGACTGCATTCCCAAACACCTTTGACGCTCCCTTCAACATGAAGGGTATATGTATATATTTGTTGGCAAGGCCTCTCACATCTCAAATGTTTCCTAGGAGTGTGAGGACATGAGAGGGGCAAATATTTAAAATCTTGATGTCTGGGACTACCAATACAAGGTTTACAAGGCCAGCTTGGCCTGATCTTCATGAAGTCCTTGCCCAGAATTCACTCTGAACCTGTGGAGTTTTTTGTATTTTTTGGAAGTATGACTTTCCACTTGTCCCTCAGGAAGTTTTAGCCAGATCCATTATATCCCTCTCATGCTCTATAGGTGTTGGTGGCCTTGCTTGGGAATTTAGAATTAACACCATCTAATTCCAAAGATTGTTGATCTTGAGTCGCTTTAGTTTACCTACCCCCTCTGCCCCACTGACTATGAAATCATGGATGATGATGATGTGTAAATAGTAGATGACAGCCAGCATGTTGTTTGTATCTTTTCTTGTAAATCCATTAAGAAAGTCATTTAATACTTCAACAATTCCACTATACTTTCCACTTTTATCTTGTTTTTCATTTCACACTAATGTTCCAGCTTCCCCTTGTCTTGTCCCTTGCTTTTTCACAGTTCCAAAGAAACTAATATATTTGCCATTTCTTGCTAGCTACATTTATTTCAGTGCTGAAACTCAAATATCTTAGTTAACAACGCCAATAGCCATTATTTACCAGCTTCAGCAGATTTTTTCTAGCTAGTTTTGTATAAGCTTCCTTTTGCTTTTATCCCTTAACAGATTGAAACGTATTTTATGGGCCAGATCCTCAGCTGGTGTAAATTCTCCATTGGGAATCTGGCCCTATATAAGTATGTGAGAAAGATTCTGAAGAGTTATGTCCTCTGTTTAACTGCAAACCAGGTAACAGTCTAAGTTTCCCCATACAATCTTGTTAATGTGCTGGCCTAAATAAGTGAGAAGATTGGGATCCCTAGAGGAGTGAGAGGATGGTGGAGATTGGCAAATTCCACTCTGGATGTGTATTAAAAACTTTGTGACTTGGGCCAAAGTTTGGTGGTGTTCAGCACTTGAGTTTTAACTCAGCCTACCCTAGAAACAGGTACTAGCCACACCATTTGGATCCAAAACTTGCTTCAAACTTCTGGGAGGGGAAAAGATTCTACCCAAGGAGGATATTAATATTCTCTTATCAAACAGTACAATATGAGCCATCGTGCTCTACTAAAACAATAAATATACAACTACTATGCACTTCTCTAGAATCTATCATCCAAGGGACTCAGAGCATTTTTAAGACACACTGGTGAATTAAGTTGCACAGCACCTTTGGTGGTAGCGATTTTATCCCCAGATTTTAGATGGGGGAACGGAGGTGTGGAAAAGTCAAATGAATTGCCCAAGGTCATGTGGGAAGCTTGCATCAGATCCAGGAAAACAATCCATCTCTCCTGACTTCCAGGCTTATGTTTTAACTACTAAACCATTCTTCCTCCCACAGGTCCTGCACCCCTGAAAAAAAAAAAAACCCTCCTCCTAGCATGACAGGCATATTGGAAGAGAACCACAATTGTCATAGAGTACCTGAAGATAACAGAGAATTAAAACTTTCTAAGTAAGTAGCAAAGTTTACATTATCAAAGTACTGTGAAAACTGCAAGCTATATGCTGAGCTGGTGTAAATCAGCACAGCATCATGAAAATCAATACTGCAGCTCCAAATTATACAGCCCGCTAAGTAATTAATCCTTAAAGAATTCCTGTGAGGCAAATAAATATTACTACTCCCTTTCTATGGATAGAGAAATGAAAAACACAGGGACATTAAATGACTTGCCTAAACCTATACAAATCTATGTTTGTCTAAACTGTCCATCATGGTGGCATCTAAGCACGAACAGAATCAGTGGTAGGACATGGTTTATTACTCACGAACTCCAAATTTCCAATTCTGTGATCAGAGCTCATCCCACTAGACCAGTGGTTCTCAAAGCCGGTCTGCCGCTTGTTCAGGGAAAGCCACTGGCTGGCCGGACCGGTTTGTTTACCTGCCGCGTCCGCAGGTTCGGCCGATCGCGGCTCCCACTGGCCGCGGCTCGCCGCTCCAGGCCAATGGGGGCTGCGGGAAGGGCGGCCAGCACGTCCCTTGGCCTGCACCGCTTCCAGGGGCTTTCCCTGAACAAGCGGCAGACTGGCTTTGAGAACCACTGCACTAGACTACATTACCTCTCAAGGGGGAAAAATTTGCCCTTGTAAGATTTTTCATTCTTATTGTCACACAAGTTGATTGATGTACCATTTGCAGTTCTCACTCAAAATCAATGTTACAAGAATGAGATGTTATATTTCTAATGTCTCACATACACAGCTCTCAAATTATAACAGAGGTGGAGTTCCAAGGTGACCTTTTCACATTCTGCATTTGACTGGATGGCCATTTTACATTCTACATGTTTCCCGAGTTTACAATCTCACTAGCCTGAAAGGAAGGGGTAGTTTTTAAAATACCAAATGCTGAAAGGTCACAATAGTCACTTCACCATATTCACAGACTATTTTATCCATAAAACATTTTTTCCGCTCTTCCTTTTATTCTTATTTCTCTCATTCATTACCCAGCAACAACAACAACAAAAATACCAATTTGATCCTTGGTTGTACCTGTAACAAGGATGGAAGGTGAAAGATTATAACCTATCCCTCTTACTATTATACCATTGGGATATTCTGAACTTGTTTGACTAATTTCATTTGTTGCTCACAGATTTAATTTTATTTTCATCAGCGTAGACTCATTACTAGTCAAATAGTTACTAAATACTTTTTATTCAGTATGGCTGCATCAGTAACACACAACTGTCTATATTAAAGTGTGTCATGTCTGATTTTTACACAATGTTAAGAACCAGGGGAAACCACATGAACACAGTTGGGTTCCAAATAACCATATTTACTGAATATATTCAAATACATATAAGGCCTAGCTGCTCTGTTAGGTTCTGGTGGCATCTGCAATAGAAGCCACGAAGACCCACTAGGACTCTCAAACTATTTAAAGGGATAGCATTCAATTCCTATAAATTGCAGTGCCTCACTCAAATATCACTTTCTGAAAATGATTTGAAGCCCAACCCAATGACCGCTGAAGTTAATGGAAACACTTCTATTGATTTTAATTGGCATTGGATTCGGCACAGAATATCATCAGTGAATCATTACGTTTGGCCTTGTGGTAGCAAGCCTGAAAATGATGACTTTCTCCGATGGCAAGAAACATTCCCTGACCCACATTGAACCTTTTCCGAGGTTCACAAATTAGGTAATTGTTTCCCTCTTTCCATTATTTCTCACTCTGCGCACCTGTGACTTTACAGCTTCCAAGTAGAGGTAAGGAGCCAAAATACTGCAAGCTCTCTTCTGGTTGAAAAGAAAGGCAGAAGAACTGGAGATCTCAAAAGAAAAGAAAGCCCACATTCATGAGATTTTCACAACAAACTATGCAGATTCATAGGCTAGTTTTGATGCTTATCCAAGCTTTCCAGGATCACCTATCCCTGAGACATGCCAAGGAGAGCAATAAAAATCCACAGCTTGGAATAGAAATAGAAGCATTGCAATTTCTGCTTGCTTGAAGTATTATGGTTTCAAGGTTTGTCATGAGATGCCAAGGAGAACCAGCAAACTTGGAAGTCAGGTTGAGGTTAGTAGGGAAAAAAAAATATATCCTTCAAGCCGCCCCACTAAAGAAAAGGGAGGAAACGAAACCTACTTATCCAGTTAGATATTATAAATTAATAAATGCTCTAACACACAGTGTAATTGTTTTTAATCTTTATGCCAGGTGTAAGGAACACTGAATGGAAGATAATCCAATAAAATGGCTTAAATAATAAAACACTGTTTACCTTATAGGAACTCCCCCAACAACTGCCACACACACACAAATTAGAAATCCCCAATGAGAGGTGTATTATTTCTATTGGTTTTTATGCTATCATTACTAATTGATTGCCATCATACATGTCTAATTAAGGGGACGATAACCTGACCAAGGCATTTCTTAGCATCCATAATTGTGCAGGCTTTTAACAATGCACTCAAGCAATCCATGCCATCCAGTCTGACAGGTTATTAAATAACTAAGAGCCACCTTTAGAAAGTATTATCATTCACTGTGATAGACATTCACAGACCGCTCAGTTCATTTTGCTTCCAATGCCACCAGTTCAAAATTATAGCACTTTTCCTGTAGTATCTGTTCTAGATAAAGTTGTGATTTGGTTTACATTCCAACTCCCACCTTCATAATTTCTTCAGACAATTCCTCTTTTTATTCAAATTCTGATTGGTGTAGCTTGTTTGTCTTGCTTTTTAGAAGACTTTTCCACGTTTGCTCTCAGCAGAAAGGACATGCTTCCATGCTTTACTAGATCAGGGTCAGTAAAATCAGCATGTTACAGAATCAATTCTTTATTGTGTCCCCCAACATGGTATCCTAGTACAGCCTTGATATGGCTTCATTGCTAATTTTTGCACGTGTGTATGTGATCAATTATAGAGCTCTGGCATATGCTAGGTGTACTGTTAGGAGTTCAGCCACACTGACTGCCCTGGATATATCCTAAAACAGAAGCAGACGTTTCTGACAGGATCAGCAGGGATGGGTAATAGATGAGGTGTTATAAACGTTCCTCACCCAGTAGTCCCTCACAATCTAAAAAGTAAACACAGAACAATGCCACTGTAATAAAAATCAAATAAACAATCTAAAATGTTGTTAATATCCAGTGAAATAGATTTGTTGTTCTTCTCTAGTTAACTAAATTTATTATTAATTATCCAAGACTGAATTCAGCAAATTAAGTTACCAGCACGTCAACCCACATTTTCATGATGTGGAATGGGAAGCTAGCATAACACAGTTTTACACGCTAGCATTTTCATCTATCAAATTATATATAGCACAAGGAACTGGCAACAAAATCTGCAACAGGGAGCCATAAAGTTCAGCTAGTCTTTATTACAGAGCTCAGCAATCGCTTTCACACTGTTCCTTTAGCAACAAAATCCCCAACACATACCCTCTGTTTTTCCTATTTATGTTCACCCACTATCCAATTAACGTCCTGTTAAGCTGCACACCTGCAGTGGCTTTCTTCTTAGGCCACTGATGTGAAGCTTTCAACTCTCTGCTACACCTACATTATTGCAAACTTATGTTGCTGTAGTTCCTGCTTTTATTCAAGTCCAAAGAGATTACTTTTATAGCATAAGTTTTGCAACTTTTTAAAAAGTTTTTTTAAAAACCCAGTTGCTTACTGAGTCCTCCTTGACCCATTGGTTATGTTGGATGCTCTTAATCATGCATGCTAATAAGCTTACCAGCGATCACTCCAACTCTAACTTGGGCTCTGGCATGAAAAGTCCTTCAACAGTTGACCCAATGGGTTTCCTTGTGGTTTCTAGTTCATCACAGCTTCGGCTCAAAACAAGCACACAGTCTTATGGGGCCTCAGTAGGCGCAGTCCTTCCAACCGTTCATGCCATGGACCAGAGGCAAAGCTGCTTTTGTAATGAGCCAGCCACTCCCAATCCGATTTGATCTCCACACTAGAGATCCACTTCATGGAGACTACAGTGCAAATAAGTGACGGTCACATAAACACCACCCTATACCCGAAACCTACTGACCGCTATACTTACCTACATGCCTCCAGCTTCCATCCAGGAAACATCACATGATCCACTGTTTCAGCCAAGCCCTAAGATGCAACCAAATTTGCTCCATTCTCTCAGACAGAGACAAACATTTGCAAGATCTTTATCAAGCATTCTTAAAACTACAATACCCACCTGGGGAATTGAGGAAACAGATTGACAGAGCAAGACGGGTACCCAGAAATCACCTACTACAGGACAGGCCAAACGAGGAAAACAAACAGAACACCACTGGTCAACACGTACAGCCCCCAGCTAAAACCTCTCCAGCAGATCATCAACAATCTACAACCTATCCTGGAAAATGATCCCTCTCTCTCCCAGACCTTGGGAGGCAGGCCAGTCCTCACTTACAGACAGCCCCCCAACCTGAAGCAAATACTCACCAGCAACTACACACCACACCACTGAAACACTAACCCAGGAACCAATCCCTGTAGCAAAGCTCATTGCCTACTCTGTCCCCATATCTACTCTAGCAACACCATCAGAGGACTCAACCACATCAGCCACACCATCAGAGGTTCATTCACCTGCAGGTCTACTAATGTTATGCCATCATGTGCCAGCAATGCCCCTCTGCCATGTACATTGGCCAAACTGCACAGTCCCTACATAAAAGAATACATGGACACAAAGTCGGACACCAGGAATGGTAACATACAAAAGCCAGTAGGAGAACACTTCAATCTTCCTGGACATTCTATAAGATTTGAAAGTAGCAAAAAAAACTTCAGAAACAGACTTCAAAAGAGAAACAACTGAATTAAAATTAATTTGCAAATTTAACACCATTAATTTGGGCTTGAATAGGGACTGGGAGTGGCTGGCTCATTACAAAAGCAGCTTTGCCTTTTCTGGAATTGACATCTCCTCATCTATTACTGGGAGTGGACTACATCCACCCTGATCGAATTGGCCCTGTCAACACTGGCTCTCCACTTGTGAGGTAACTCCCTTTCCTTCATGTGTCATTATATAATGCCTGCATCTGTAATTTTCACTCCATGTATCTGAAGAAGTGGTGTTTTACCCATGAAAGCTTATGCCCTAATAAATCTGTTAGTCTTTAAGGTGCCACCAAACTCCTTGTTGTTTTTGTGGATACAGACTAACATGGCTACCCCTGATACTTGACACTATAAATGGTAGTTCCATGTTAGAACTCGTATCTCCCTGCTTAGGAGCAGGAGGGACATCACAAACCTCATCATCTTCTTCCACTCCAAGTGCAAGGTGTATTTCATTGACCTTCCCTTCTCCAACAAATACACAGCAGCATGTGTGTTTTAAAAAACTCCAATCCCTACCAAAATGAGACATTCTAGTGTACCTACTTCGCACCCTTGGAACAGGATGAGAGAACAAAGAAAATGTAATAGATGGATAGTAATGTTGCTTAATGTACTATTGGAAGGCAATCAGATACTGCAGTGATGCGAACAGTATAACAACCTGTACCGTATAGAATACTGTGATTGCTGCTTGCGTGGCTGGCCTTCCCCTGTTATAGGCTTTGTTGGTAGAGAAGTCTTCCAGCAAGCGATGACTAGCCACATATAACAGTGCTGCAAATTTCTGGGATTTGGTTCTAATTCTGACTTGTGTAGCTTGTTTTCCTTCCTTTCTTTTTAAAGGACTCCTGCCTCCCCTTGCCCTCCAGAACAGGGAGCAAGGTCAAGGAAGAGAGCTTTGAGAATCAAGGCACAGGTCAGAGATAGAGCACGTTTGAATTGTTTCAAGGAGCTGGAAAGAGCATCAGGCCAGGGCTAAAAAAAAAGTACTGGAGTCAAGAGTGAAAGGCAAAGTTATTCAGGTAGAAAGCAAGGGAATAACATGCACAGTAGGCCCCTGATGCTAGGAACGATATGTAAGTAGGGGAATAGTCCCTGCTATTGTGCGGAACTTTTCTGGTTTCTGCACTACCCCGGTGAGATAGGCTAGTGGAAGGATCTGAGTTCTTGCTCCTACTTTCTTTACCCAGTGGCCTCCCTGCCCTGGAGGGCTCCCCTTCCACTCTCCTGTCTGGCAGAGTCCTTGTAACCCCAACAAGGCTGGGCCCAGGATTCCTCGGGGGCTTGACCCCCAACCCTGCTGTGGTCACCTAGGACAGAGGCTAGGGTGTCCCACTCCGGGGTACTCTCTCTGCGCTGGGCACTTCTCTGACCCACTGATCATTACATACGATTTAAAGCAAATACAATTTATTTAATTAATAACTAGTTTAAAAAGGAATAAGGAAAAATGGGAAAGGTTAAAGGAAACACATCATCCCGCTCTGTGGCAGGGAACATCACAAACAGCGTTTCTGGAATGTCAGGGCAATTCACAGTCTGTTCCTTGTAGGTCCCAGGCCTCCTTCTCAGGCCCTGGCTGTGCTGCAGGGATACTGTGGGTTGAACACTTGCTCTGGAGGTGGCCACACGCTTTCAGGCTCTAAGTGGCAGGACCCTTCTTCCCAGTGTCGTCCCTGCCGTGTAGGGGTTACAATCCCTCCTCCAAGCCTGGCCTGCAGAGCCTTTTGGCTGAGATGTCTCCCTGTGCTGGGCCCGCTGCCCATGGTCCCCCTCGTTCTCCCCAGCTGCTCACCGCACCCAGCTCCAGACTGCTCCAGCCCCAGCTGCACCACTCTGTCTCAGCACTGCTGCTGCTGCTCTGCCTCCAGCTCCCTGGGCTGCTTCTTTGGCCCCTCTGCCTCTGGTTGCTACAGCTCTGCTCCCAGGACAGGTCTGCTCTGCAGGCTGCTTCTGTGACTCTGCTCCCAGCAGCTGACCTGCTTCCTGGGCTGCTTTTCTGGCCCCTCTGGCTCTGGTTGCTGCAGCTCTCCTCCCAGGGCAAGTCTGCTCTCTCTGGGCTGTGCCTCTGGCTTAGGGGCTGCAGCTCTGCTCCCAGCACAGGGTCTGCTCTCTCTGGGCTGCTTTTCTGGTCCCTCTGGCTCTGGCACAGTTCTGCTCCCCGGCTTAGCTTGAGCCCCTGCTTTCTCCTTAGCTCGGCCCCACTCTGTCTGACCCAGGCAAATCCAGCTCACACGGAGGACGGGGCCCACCCTGGCCTCCTGACTTCTTGATTAGCCTGCTCGCCCTTTCAGTCAGGCTGACCTGGAGCAGTGGCCTCTCCCCATTGTTCCTGGGGACTGTCAGTCTCAGGGTCCGGATTTCTCATTTACCCTTCCCCTTTCTTTTAGTACTGGGAGCTAGCAACTAAAACACCCCCGCTGAATGTTAGTAAGGGGACAATAGTCTCCTTACATATGTAACAGATAATGTAATGAACTATAGCTGTATAAACGAACCCACTAGCATGAATCTAAGCCAAGCACCTACAGTTCTTGTTTACTGAATTGCTCCTGTATCTCATCAGGTCCAGCCAATGACATAATACATATTCTAACCCACCATGTTACATACTGCCCGGTAAAACAAGATTATCTGAAATGTCTAATAGCTACAGGGGTTAGACTCTTCTCTGCAATACGGTTTTGTTACAAACCATATCTGCATACATATAGACATCACGGGGTCATTGAGGAATCAAACTCAGCAACCACGGCACCAACTCTTGAGAGCTAGCATCATGTTCCTTTTGTAATTAGAATTATTATAGGTTGGTATATTATTGCATCACATGACATTTGTAGAACTGGGCTTTTATTCAAATCTGCCACACTGAAATGGTTTACCTAAAATGGAACCAAATGCTAAAACCACAGCCATATGATACCTAAAAGTTACACAGACAAGATCTTTCATAACACTGTCAGGCCACGTCAACAAATCAGAGGTGGGCCAAAATCAGAACCACAACAGCAAGTCGAAATTTCTTAGATTTCAAGGATGGCATTTAATATTTGCCTCAAATCTGAAGCTGCCCCTAAAATTTAGTTCTGAGTTGTAGCCAAACCTACACGGGACCAGTTTTGTGGTTTTTATGGATGGAATCTTACAGAAATATAATTTCTGTGACATTTTAACCTCAAAACAGCAAACATTTCACAGATAAGCCATTTGGGTCATAAACCACAGGAAAAACCAACTACTGAAACTTCAGCCTGGTTAAATTCAACCTAAACCATAGGCTTGTTTGGATTTGAGCCCTAATCTTATTCTAGATATACAAATTATCTCCATGTCCCATTTCTACATGTAACACCCTTTCCATAGTCACTGGAAAGGTGAAGAATATTTTCAAGGAATTGAGTTAGGCTTGTTTATTTGTTTAAAAAAGGAAATACATGTGCGTATAACAGTACTGAAATAATTAGTACAATTGCAGAATTTCCTTTAATATTTTCTCCCCACACGTATGTACATTGTAGATTTCTACAAGATTTTTCACTCTTCTAATTTAAATTGCTTCCTATGCTGGCAACTGAATACACAAAATGTATAATTCTAGTGACATATTTCAAGCTCAGCCCTTTGAAGCTTTCCCATCCTAATGCTGCTAGCAATTTTGTCTGCAGAAGATTGGAAGAATCTCCAGAGCATATTACCGTCAACATCTGCCAGAGACACTGAGCAATATTATGTCAGTAATATGTCAAGACATCTTTAATAATGCAAGAAAGGTCAGCAGTCCACAGAATATCAAGTCAAATATCAAAGAACTAAGAATCTTTTTCTCTTTGCATTTTTCATTGGCATTCTTCATCTTTTTTGTGATTAGTTTTATGCCAGCAATAGATTTATACTTTCATACTGGCAATGGATTCTATTTCTCTCTTGTCAAATGTGTGTATGTATGTATGTATGTATGTATGTATGCATGCATACGACTGCTTATGTATTTGTATATAAATGGTTTGTGTATGTATTTGTACATATTCTCTGTCTGAGAAAAGATTCCTAATAATTGAAGAAATAACTTCGATTCCTTTTATGGTCACCAGGCCAAACTGAAGTACAAGAGTCTCTATCCCCAGACCACTTAGTTTTATCAGCTAAATTCTGTATTTTGTGCTTTTCATGACTTCTACTCTCTGAGTTAATGTTGCTTTACAACTAACAGGTTTTTCCTGGAACAGCTCAGGATGTGATCACATAACAGGGCCCTGACCTTTCAGCTATATAATGCTTTTGTGATCGATATCCCAGAAATTAATGTGTTTATCGTATCAGAACATTTTTAAAATCTCATACATCGAGTCACTAATTACCTCAAATGACTATGGTGCTTAAGCTGGGAAATTTGGCCTAGTGCCCTCTGAATTCTACAGAAGAACTGGATTAATTTTGTAGTCTAGAAAAATCATACTCAAATGCAAACCATTTCTACTGTCTCTTCACATTGTTCACCTTCTTGGGACAAATTACCCACTCCATCACGGTTACATTATGTAACAGAGAGGAGAGTGTGTCTTGTATTCTCCATCCCTTCCATGTATCTTTCTTCCCTTTAATTTTCTCCCCTATTCACAGTTTAGTTTGGCTTCCCAATTTATATAGCGTATTCTCTTTTTCGCCAATCACTTGTTCTGGGTCACACGTTTCATCTTATACTGAAACAATACCATTTCTAACCACCATCTGCAGACATCAACAGCACCACCTTTGATTTCCCCTTTTTCAGCAGGAGATGGGACCCTATGTATTACAGCCTCTAGGTTTGTTGAGTCAAAGGTTTGCTACTCTTTGGGGTTCCCCCACACACCATTCTCGCAACTGTATGGCTTCAGAAAGAGCAAGTTCTATGTTCAGTTTTCACTGGTAAATTGGGAGCTAGTACATACAGCAAAGGCCATGCTACCATGGCAAAAGAAGGAGAAAAGCCCATGATCCACTACAAAAAGAAAGCAATAACACCTTCTTTCCCCCCTCACAATCTATCAGACTTGACCATTCATATAACGGAAAGAGGTATCTGATCTCCATCAATAAAAGATAATACTTTTATTATAGCTTTTCATTGATGTAAACTGAAAAATGGAACTGGGTGGAATTAGGCAGACATTCTGCATCAGTTTCAGTACACATTTTAATGTATTAAGAGAGGAAGTAACTAAAATTCTTATTGAGTGAAATCCTGGACCTATTGAAGCTAATGGCAAAACTCCCATAGCCTTAATTGGGGTCAGGATTTTGCCCCTGGTCTTTTGGCTTATTAATAAAAGAACATTTTGACTATTTACCACTTATATCAATATTTTAACCGTTTGAATTTTGCAAGTTTGCTTCTTCACTTGTTAAAAAAAAAAAAAAAGATATAAAAATCTATATTTCCACAGGCATGGGAATCAAATCAACATATGGATCAATATGACAGCAATACTCAAGAGGCCACAATGCAAATGACACTTAGTTGCTTTTGTTACTCACTAAGTCCCTGATCCTTCAAATACTTGAGCATGTGCTTACTTCCCTCATGTGACCAGTCCTGTTAAAGTCAAAGGGACGACTTACATTCTTAACATTAAAACAGGTATATAAATGTTTGCAGAATCACAGCCTAACAGCAAACCTGGAGTTTGGGGGCACAATCACAATCTGCATTGACTTGATCTTGGAGTTGTGTGCACACATCCAGGTCCTCATATTGTTATGGATGTAAAGGAGGGGAGAATCAGCAGAGATATTGGTTACAGCATGGGAACCTATTTCATAAAAAATTTCAGTTAGGTGAAAAAAGGATGATGACTTTCTTTTGAGACAGATTCTGCTGATTCTTTGTGTCAAGACTTCAATGCTGGAAATTTTTTAACCACAGGTGGGGGTCAAAAGGTAGGAATATTTTGTGTGTGAAAAATTCACCCTGTGTATTTGTCAAAAACTCAAATCTTGACAAAAATATATCAAAAAATACAATTTCAGGAAAAACAATGAGGGAATGGGGTGGTCTTATTTTTTCCAAACTCGCTCACCTATCCCCGATGGAATAACCTCCCTCAGACCACCAAAACAGGAGATATTTTTGGACTCCAATCCTCCTGCCCTTATTTTAGTTTCCCTTGTTCTAAGGAAGGTTTGTGGTTATGGTACAAGACCAGGAGGCAGATTCTATTCCTGGGTCTGATAGATATTTCTATGTGGCCACAGGAAAAAATGATTTCATGCCACTTTTTCTCTATAAAGAAAAAAAAAGAAGTTATCCTGCTCAATCTCGCAAAGGTGTTCTCTTTAGTTTACTAAATGTTGCCAAGTGTTTTAAGGTCCTTGATGGCCATTGTATTAAAAACAGCGAGGTGATCAACCAAACTCGATCTTTTGCAATACTGTTAACTTAGATTCCAATTACACATTTAAAGCAAAAAACCACAACAAAAAAACACCTGTCAGTAAAAACTAAATATTTATTTAGAAACTTACTACTAAAAAAGTCTGTATGATTTTTTCCCCAGGCAAAAATTATGCTATTTTCAGTATGAATAATGTGCTGTATGTGCAAATTAATGTCAGGTCACATTTGCTATTCCTGAAAGCATTTTTCTATAACCTATCGCAGTATAGTCAAAGGCACTGACAAGGTCACACCAGAACATAATAAACATTCAATAAAGAAAATGTTGCCATATGTTGATTTCTTCCCAACTAGAGCTGGTTTTCTGAAAAACGGTGCAGCACTTTTCTATTATCAAATGGGGTTCAGAGGCCACGTAAATAAATATACATGAACTAAAAACAAAAACAGCTGGAAAGTTCCCAAAAGGGACATCTAACAACCTCTGAATTGGAAAGGCCTTGGCAGATCAAGGGATCGTTATTAAGATTAAAGGCTTAGACCATACCAGCTGTGAAGTTTAAGCTACTAAATTTAAAATGTTGATAGCATAAAAATGGAATGTAGTAAATGGGGTTATTAATACTTAAAATGAAAGACAAAAAGAGAGAGAGGAAGATGGTGCATTTTCTGTATCCTCATTCTCTCACTGTGCCTTATTATATACTGCAGTGTGTTTTGAGACAGCTAGTGCCTTACAGGTATCTCCTAAGATACCAGACTATATTCGTTCCTGATTCTCCAATAATATTATTAGTCCAGTTTGTGTCTGTTTTGGACAGAGACTTTAAAATAACTTCCTTTTAGAGGAGTAAACTACTTCAGTGATTCCAAGCTACATCTAAACTCTTAAAGGCGGACTTTCTGTACTTTGGTAATTTGATCTATGCTACTCTGATTGCATTTGATGGCATTACTCTGCTGTGCCTAACAAGTAACTGAGATTAGAGACACAAGGTGGGTGAGATAATATCTCTATTGAACCAACTTCTGTTGGTGAAACAAGTTTTCAAAAACTTCTCTCCAAAGCTTGTCTCTCACAACAGAAGTTGATCCAATAAAATATGTTACCTCACCCACCTTCTCTCTCTAATATCCTGGGACCAATAGAGCTACAACAGCATGACAAGTAACCGAGGATGACAGCTGTCTGAGTTCAATGGTGTTACTTGGTATGTTCACACCATCCTTGTGGGATACCGGTTCCCTGAATTGTGTTTCTAATCCAAGTTTGAGACACATTCTACAAACATGCTGCAGAAGCAAGGCTCTGCATCTCTCCCAGTGGGATATGTTAACAATATGTTTACACTGCACCCTCTGTATCTCACTGCACAGACCGCCACCCTATGTAATTTACTCTGAGTTTGGAGTCTTAGATGAGTAACCAGCCAAGGGGCTCAAAATGTTAAAAACCCCTAAATTCCTCCAATGGATACTTTTGTAACTCAATAACTTTATCCCAATGAAAAACAGTTACCACATTAGTTATTGTGCCTTACAGAGCTACTGAAGTAAGATACACCTGCAGAGACAGTTAGAGTCGGGGAGATATAGATATATTAAAGTAATGTTTACTAATGTTTGTCACTGCTTCACCATCTCTATAACTTTGAGAAACTGTCCTTGTATTGCTATTCCTTAGGAGAACACCTAGGCTGACAATGAGAATGTAGCTTCCCTGTGAATGTGTGACAAAATAGGAGATTTTCAAAGCTAGCTGTAAGGGAAGGTTTAGGCTGCATAGAAATTAGCTTACGGATCTACTGTAGCCTCAGAGGAAAGAGACCCCACAGCATGGGTACATATTTCAAATTGCTGAGTACAACCCTGGTAAACATGGACCAAAATCGGAGATCCTGAATTAAATTGACTTCTGTGGGTGATTTATTCAGTGGAGGATTGAAGGATTGGGCCGTATATATTTAAAAATCAAATGTTTTAAACTTCAAAATAGTCATTGAAAAAAATATGAAACATTTCATAAGGAAGAAAGACAGCGATGCCTAGAATGGGAATTGTTTTAATTTTGAATCAGGTAGATATGGGTTTGAATCAATATCCCAGTTCTGAAGCCCCCGCTCTCAACTTGTGATATTTTGGAACCCAAATCAAACTTCATAACTGACCCATATCTTCAGTGGGCTGAACCAAAGGGGCCAGATCCTCAGCTGGTGTAAAGCAACATAGCTCCATTGACTGTCAATTTGTACCTAGTAAGTGCCTTACCCAGTCTTAGTGGTCCAAGCACCCCTGAACTTTGGGAAAAGTCCATTCTAGATCTGAACTCAGATGCCTTTGTGGAACCTATTTGTAAATCAGAAATCAGGGGCCGAATCAGCTTCTAGGAAGGGATGGCAAAGGAAGGTCGGGTTCACAATAGGAAGGTGATAGAGAAGAGGAGGAACCACAGCCACAATAGAGAGAACAGGTTTCAGAGTAACAGCCGTGTTAGTCTGTATTCGTAAAAAGAAAAGGAGTACTTGTGGCACCTTAGAGACTAACCAGTTTATTTGAGCATGAGCTTTCGTGAGCTACAGCTCACTTCATCGGATACATAGCATATCGTGGAAACTGCAGAAGACATTATATACACACAGAGACCATGAAACAAAACTTCCTCCCACCCCACTCTCCTGCTGGTAACAGCTTATCTAAAGTGATCATCAAGTAGTAGGGCCATTTCCAGCACAAATCCAGGTTTTCTCACCCTTCCCCCCCCCCCCCAAACACATACAAACTTACTCTCCTGCTGGTAATAGCCCATCCCTCTTTGAAACCTCTCTTTATAATGCACATGATAATCAAGGTGGGTCATTTCCAGCACTAATCCAGGTTTTCTCACCCCCCCCCCTTCTTAGCCCTCTTGCTTTAAAGTGCATCCATTTCTGCTCCAACGTTGCAGTCACTCCAGTAACTTTCATGTCTCTCTTATAATCTTAGTAAGCATTAACACATGCTCAGAAAATTCAAAAGACTTTGCTCATCAGGTGGATTGCTCTCACAGTATGTGCTCTTAAAAGAAGGTAACCCATTATAGAGAGATATTAATAGGCAAGTCACAAAGGAGCTTTATTGTTTCAGTGAGTAAGAAAATTTATTTCATAACTCTTGATATACAGCATCATTATGTTTTCATAAAGAATTTGCATTAATAAAGTCACAGCTCTTTCCTTGGGGAAATGATGGTACAGGCACCACTGGTGTTGTTAATGTACAGACTTAATGAAACTTGCAGTCTAAAGAGGACTGCTAACAATGGGGTGGGTGACCTGTTTTTATAAGGCATGGCAAGGGGAAGGGTTGCTATACACAGTGATAAACACTGCTACTGTGGCTGGAATGGAGCCTAGGTTCCCCCTCTAGATAGTCTCTTCCTTTCTGGGGTACTGTAGTTATTAGGATTTTCACATAAAATACAGTGATAGTTTCTCTAATAAGCATCCCAGAGCTGTTGCTTCTTTCACAGTCCTCAAACAGCAGCAAGTAAAAAGAATCTCTCTCACGCTCACTCACCCCGGCAATGTTTGGGCTAGAGCCCTCACCCCAGCACTTTCGTATGGACTATCAACAGGTTATGTGCCTTCTGCTGGATTAACTAGCAAGGTAACAAAGGTGACCTCCCAAGTACATTTTTAAATCCTGCTCATCCTAGACGCATTCCCTACAATAGGTACATAAGAAGTAGGTTTTCTTATATCACATGGTAGCAGGTTACTTTAGGTCCAGTGATCTCTCCCCAGAGCGTCAAGAGCCATCACATTGGGAAGACAGCAGTATCATGCAGAATAAAAACAAACAAGGAGTCCAGTTTTCAGAGTAACAGCCGTGTTAGTCTGTATTCGCAAAAAGAAAAGGAGTACTTGTGGCACCTTAGAGACTAACCAATTTATTTAAGCATAAGCTTTCGTGAGCTACAGCTCACTTCATCGGATGCATACTGTGGAAACTGCAGAAGACATTATATACACAGAGACCATGAAACAATACCTCCTCCCACCCCACTCTCCTGCTGGTAATAGCTTATCTAAAGTGATCACTCTCCTTACAATGTGTATGAAAATCAAGGAGTCCAGTGGCACCTTAAAGACTAACAGATTTATTTGAGCATAATAAATCTTATTTCATGGGTAAAAACCCCACTTCTTCAGATGCATGGAGTGAAAATTACAGATGTAGATATAAATATACTGGCACATGAAGAGAAGGGAGTTACCTCACAAGTGGAGAGCCAGTGTTGACGGGGCCAATTCAATCAGGGTGGATGTAGTCCACTCCCAACAATAGATGAGGAGGTGTCAATTCCAAGAGAGGCAAAGCTGCTTTTGTGATGAGCCAGCCACTCCCAGTCCCTATTCAAGCCCAAATTAATGGTGTTAAATTTGCAAATTAATTTTAATTCAGCTGTTTCTGAAGTTTTTTTGTTCAAGTATAGCTACTTTCAAATCGGTTATAGAATGTCCAGGAAGATTGAAGTGTTCTCCTACTGGGTTTTGTATGTTACCATTCCTGATGTCCAATTTGTGTCCATTTATTCTTTTACATAGGGACTGTCCAGTTTGGCCAATGTACATGGCAGAGGGGCATTGCTGGCACATGATGGCATATATAACATTATTAGATGTACAGGTGAATGAGCCTCTGATGGTGTAGCTGATGTGGTTGGGTCCTCTGATGGTGTCACTAGAGTAGATGTGGGGAGAGAGCAGGCAATGTGGTTTGCTACAGGGATTGGTTCCTGGGTTAGTGTTTCAGTGGTGTGGTGTGGTGTGTAGTTGCTGGTGAGTATTTGCTTCAGGTTGGGGGGCTGTCTCTAAGTGAGGACTGGCCCGCCTCCCAAGGTCTGGGAGAGTGAGGGACAGAATGCAACACCATCCACAGCCGCAGAAACAACTCTGACATTATAATCAAAGGAGGTGCTGACAAACGAGGTGCTGTAGTCATAACGAACAGGTCGGACATCAGGAATGGTAACATACAAAAGCCAGTAGGACATTCCTAGACATTCTATAACAGATTTGAAAGTAGCTATTCTTGAACAAAAACAAAAACACACTTCAGAAACGGATTTCAAAGAGAAACAGTACAACTAAAATTCATTTGCAAATTTAACACCATTAATTTGGGCTTGAATAGGGACTGGGAGTGGCTGGCTCATTACAAAAGCAGCTTTGCCTCTCCTGGAATTGACACCTCCTCATCTGTTATTGGGAGTGACTACATCCACCCTGATCGAATTGGCCCTGTCAACACTGGTTGTCCACTGGTGAGGTAACTCCCTTCTCTTCATGTGTCAGTATATTTATGTCTGCATCTGTAATTTTCACTCCATGCATCTGAAGTGGATTTTTTACCCACAAAAGCTTATGCTCAAATAAATCTGTTAGTCGTTAAGGTGCCACCGGACTCCTTGTTGTTTTTGTGGATACAGAGTAACATAGATACCCCCTGATACTTGACATGCAGAATAAAATCTCCTTTAAATGCTAGGAGCACCTTCTGAAATTGCTCCATGAGGATTTGTTGTGGCACTTGGGCTGTTTATTAAAGGAGATGGATATCTGGCACACTAATGGTATCATTAGTGTCTTATATCTGCGTCTTCCCTTTGTTCCTGAATTCCTGGGAACCTTTGTTGTTAAAGGGTGGTTGTTTCAGCTAGATTTACCTAGAGGAGAAATTAATTTCAGAAAACTGGAACTAGAGGGCAGAGACACTAAAAGAAATGGTCATCAAACAGATTATCTGTTCAGAATGCAACTAATCAAAATCTCTTAAGCCTTTGGAAGTCTCAAAAGCCATTTAAGATGTGCAATTGTGATGGCCAACATCTTGGCCAACACACTGAGGATTGAATGAGGGACCTCCAATGCTAAAAGTATGAGCTGCTGCAACTTGAGCTAAAGAGCAACTGTTTATAACTGGGGAATGTCACAACTCCTATCCTCTGTGGATTGGCACAGCGGGGGAGCTACAATATTCATTCACCAGTGGATTATACAACAGTGCCAAAGATGTGGTCATGAAATGGATTTTAGTGATGATGCAGGAATATCCCAGATTTCTGTGCAAGATTCAGTAGTTTGGAAGCCACAATAGAACGTCTGGACCATCCAGTCAACACCCTACATTCTTAGGGAATGTCAACACAAACATTTCCTGAGCAGCAAGATGGCATGTAAATCTACTGAGCTCCCATGTGCCATACAGTAACTGTCCATGTGGACCCTGCCGATGTGCACTAAAAGTCCCCTAGTGTACACTAACATACAGCAGTACATAATGATTTACTACAGTACATCAGCAGGTTCCATGGTGTGCCATAGTATATCAAAGCCCGTCATGATTTACTGGAGTATGTCAAAGGTAATTGGGGGACAGAGTCACTGTGCAGCATGCTGGAGGGCTGCAGAGCTACACACCAGGTTGCTGCTCAGTAAATTCTCATGTAGGCATGCCCTTAGACTAATGGTGGCTAGCAGTTTGCTTCTGCTCTTACTGAATACAAATGGGAGTTTTTCCATTGAACTTAATGGAAGAAGGCTCAAGACCCAAGAATATCACACAAAAACAGATGCTTAAGGTATGATTGTCCACTGCCTTGCACTAGTGTAGTCATTAAAATATGTGCAAAAGGAGTGCAAAGTGCTTTAAAGAAGCTACTTGATTTTAGTTTACAATCACTTTGCACTCCCTTTACACAGGTGTAAATGACTACACAGGATTCAAAGCAGTGAAGAATGTGGCCCTTCGTTACTACAAGTATATTCTCACCACACTGACCTTTCAACCCTCTTTATTATCAGCCTATGAAACATCACTGACATTGCCTTCAAGAGGGCGAGAGAGAAGCCAACCATAAAAGATCCCTTGATTGCAGCGTGCCCAAGAAAGGAGACGGCTGGAGCGAAATAAATGAAAAGAGTAACATTGCCTCCTTCCCTGAATGAATGAGTTGAGACTGGGGAAAGAGCTTATTCAAAGGAAAGAGACTTGGTCCAGAAAAACAAAAGTGAAACAAGAACAATTCTGCTGTCAGAAAAGGAAGGACATTAATAGTCTACAATCAGAAAGAAGATGAAAGCTGCTCCAACTAAGTAAAGCAGCAGACTCGCACTTGAGAGGTGGTAGAACTAAGTGCCTGTTAAAAAGTCAGAAATCAGACAAGGAAACATGCAGGGGACAAGGTTAAATATCATCAAAAAGAAGGATTGAAAGGTCAATAACTTCATGGACATGAAAGGAAGATGAATAGAAAATTGTTCTGGGCCATACCACCACAAAACTCCATTCGACAGAAAGGTATTGATGAGATTTGAAGTGACCAAGAAAAATGTGAAAGATGTGCCCTCTTGATTTTCACAAAGTGAGCCACGAAACGTAGAAAGAAAGAAAAGCCAAAGTCAAAGAAGCCTCTTGCACTGAGCAAGCCCCAGTAAACTTGTAAAGGAAGGAGTACTGCAGGAACATCACAATATGACTTTATTTTAGAGAACGTTCTTTGTATAAAACTGCTTTACAGACTTAGCTAGTACAAGGCAGAGTACCGTGTTGATTATGTAATAAGAAACAGGCTCTTCTGTGTATTTTTAACAACAGAGAAACATTTACTTATTTTGAAATAGACACAGACTTTGCAAGAAATCCTTTACTAAGTCTCCAGCAGTAACCTACTCATCTAAAGCAGAATCAGAGCAGCTGGTACATTGGACACCGTAGTAATCACATTTAGAAAACCAAATTAAAAAAACTTCATTTAATCAATCTACTTTACCTATGGAACCTGAGAGGAACTATGGTCCTGTCATTAAAGCAAAGGACAAGGACTCAGAAGATCTCAGATTAATCCTAGCTGTGCCACAGCCTTCCTGTGTAACCCTGCCCAAGTCAATGCATCACTCCGTGCTTCAATTCCCCATCTGTGAAATGGAGGTAATAAGGTAATGGTGCATTGTCTCAACTATTTAGATGCAGCCTCTTTGGAGCAGTGACAGTTTCTTATGATTTGTGTGTGTGTGGGGGGGGTACTTACCACACTGAGGCCCCAATCACAGTTGCAGCCGCTAGGCCCTACTGTAATGCAAATAATAAAATAAGGGGGGAAAAGGAGACTGGTTGAGAAAGGGATAGCATCCTCATGTCTCTCTGTCTCAATTCAGACCCAGCTAGCTCACTCGTGTGAGGGAAAGTGTTTATTATATAGGTACTCGTCAAGCTGTCTGGAGTGGCTCAAAAGAGTGAGTACCAATCTCAGGGCAGACTGTTAAGAAGCAGAACATAAACCCCGAACTCATTGTGTGAGTTCTATACTTACATTTCACCAACCAATCATCAAATGTGAACCCTTCAAGCAGTGTTACAGCCACTGTAACATGGAGTCACAGGTCAGTCAGCTTGGGCACTCAGTTCTAGGTTGCCACCCAGGCAAGCCTGCCTTTGTGACAAATAGTTCCTTACACCAAACAACATAAAAACCTTCAAGTTATTCCCAGGCCCAAAGAACCGCTCACTTACCGCAGATCAAGTGCACCTCAGATCTCACACCAAAGACAATATTTGTAGACAATGCTATAATAAACTATCTACAATGTTATGAACTAGGAATAATAAATGAATTATTTACAATCTTAAAGCAGGAAAACACGCATACACAAATGAGTTAAAGTCTTAGGTTTCAAAAGGTGATAGAAGCTGCTGTAATATGCAAGCTCTAGATGCCCTTTAGGGCTAACCCAGGCTAAGCAGCTGGGGATCCTTTGCTTATGCTTAGAAATCTCGCCCTCCCAAAGCCCAAGCAGCAGAGAGATGCATTTTCTTTTTGGTAGGGATTTTTATTCCCTTTCCCCCGAGAGTTCAAGACAGTGGAATGAGTTCACACTCACCTTTCCTCTTTGTGGGGAGTGGAAGGAATGCAATTAACAAAGTCTTTGTTTTTTTATGTTCCACAATGGCTCATTTGGTTTCAATGGGCCTTCTTGGTGGGCAGAACCTTCTGTAGGAAGCCAGCATTTAACATTAATTAACAGGAAAGAAGCATTAATCATGTAAGTCATCAGAGGATTACAATGCAAAATTTTAATAAAGCTTTATAACGTGGGGTACAGGTGTTGTAAGTGAGATGAATACATGCAGCATCTACAACCATTTCATAAAATCCAAACACTAAACACAAACTTAAGATCTAGTTTAACAATACTAACACACAGGTGAGCCAGGCTGGTTTCCAGCTATTTTATTTGTCAGTGTTCAGTTGAGGCCTAGGGGCATTACATGAGCTGGCACCTTGTCTTCCAGCATCTTAGTACCATTTGCTGACTCTCTGGAACACGAGTTTGGCAAATTCCATCCAGTTCCCAGTAGATAAATGTCCCCATCACAAAGACCACCACAATAACTGACACCACTGTCAGTGTAATCTCTGGAAAAGCCAGTGACTAAATAGATATGGAAAATGAACTCATCTTTCACCCCTTGAGGTGGTCTGCCCAGGGCAGAGTTAAGGCACAGACACAGGCTTGTGTGGAGAAGCTTGTCCTGCTACAATCTGTGCTATTGTGTTGGTTCTGTGCATAAAAGACAGACTCTGGGGCTACAAAGTTTGCCTTTTTCATAGAGACTAAAATTTCAAGCAATCGCTACTAAGAACAAAAGATCAGATAAGAGCATGCAGGAAAATGGAGCTCCACTACCACAGTGACAGGTGAGCTATAAGAACTGAAAGACAGACTACATTTAGTGAATTGGATGTCCCCTCCTCTGGCTGAGCACTCACTTCATGCAAGTAGTCTCATTGCCTTCAGTGAGCCTAATAGGAGGATTACATAACATGTGATCACAAGCACTAGGCCAATGTCTCCCACTTGAGGTCGGCAACAGCGACCACAAGTCTGATACTTCCTTGCTACTAAAAAAAGACTTCTCCATTACTCCAGGGACAAATTTTGGTACATGAGGCAGTGAAGGTCCCAGGACTAATTCGCTGAGGATTCCTGTGGTGTCCAAATAAATGGAGCTACAGATACTTACTCAAAAATAAATATTTTGGGGATAAAGGTTTGGGGAAGAATTTCAGAATGTTGCTATGGTTAATTTCCTTTCCTATTCCATCAGGATGTCAGTTGTTAGACAAGCTGGAGCACATGTGGAGCGGTTTGTTTGTTTTTTCCTCCAGTGCAGTAGTCACGGTGAGGTCTTCTTGCTCAATAACGTATACAGACAATGTATGTCTGTACTTCCACCTGAAGTATTTAAAGAGCTGAAAATCAGAACTGGATAGTAACATAGCAACTGTAGAAAGAGGCAATATAAGCGAATGATGGATGAGACCTGAGAAACAAATGGACAGAATGTCAGAAAGCAAAAAACAATAGAACATGAAATTGATGACAGCTGTTTCAACCAGCATCCAGACCTAACATGCTTTTCCAAAGCATAATTAATTTTAGTATAAAAGCTATGTGCTACAGATTTTATTAAGCAGACCTGCAGGTGTTTAAGAACCTGCTGAAGTATTTTCCTGCCATGTGTGTTCTTACTGCACATAGATATGGTGTGTAGGCCTAAAATGTGCATGGAGCAGACTGCCCCAAGGTGTTTTCAATGCTGAGAGCATCTTAGGCAGTCTGGAAAATGGCTTGTATTTTTGCATATCTGGACAAAAATAAAAGTTGTATCCTGTCTGACAAAAAAGTTTACCCAGGTGAAGAGGCCTGTGAACTGCCTGAACTGGAGAGGTGGCTGGCTGGAGGAGGTGGAAAGGAGAGTGGCCATGGGGGAAGTGGCAAGTCCCGTATGGCCTGTGCCTATAGTACAACATCAGACTCTGATTTAATCAGTTCACCCTTGCACACCGGGTCTGATTCTCCAGCATGCTTCACCATTTGTCGTCATTTATCCTGGGAAAGTGAGTGAAATAGTACATTTGTAGTCCAAATATTTATTACACTTACAACACGATGAATTGGGATGCAACATGCACTTGTAACAGGTTCTTTTCCTAGGAGGTTGCTTAAAGTTCATTGCGGAGATGGACTTTCATGAAACACACACACACAGAAACTTCATTTAACACAGACAATTATAACGGAAATTAATTATCAATATTCATAATTATTAGAATAAGATAAGCACAATACAGTAGTTTACTGCATTGTTCATACTCCCAATCTTGCATTGTGCATACAGTACTTACAACTTTATGGAGACTATTGGAAACAGATGGAAGGGAAAATAAGTGGGGCCCATCAGAAGGGAGGTCCTGATGCAGTTTACATCATCTTAGGGACCGGAAAAAATCCAAAGAAATGGGAACTGGATGTGGTATTTTATACCCTTCCTTATGGTAATAGTATGGATATATACCCTTTATTTTGATTATAATAAGGTCAATAGCTGCCCCATCCATATACGATCTTTGAGTGTCCATAATTAAGCAAACATTAATATTCTTAATAATTCCTATATGTAAATGCAATCTAGCCGCTTAGATACTGCATAGCAATATAATTGCTCAAGCACCCCAAATCTCCCTTCTTGAAGAATCCTGTTCTATATCCATTTGTGGTTACTCATTTGTCTCTCAAAACGAGCGTGCAAATTATCTGACCTTGGGTTACCACCGTAGGCCTACAATATTCAGATAAATTCCAGCCTTTAGCACAACTCCTCCCTTCAAGCCTTACCATAATATAACAGGCTCTTAACTATAACAAATGTAATAACCTATTTGCTTATGTTCACCTATTTGCCCCCACGCATGTTCCAAGCTAATAAGCAATACACCCCTATCAATCATACTCCTAGAATGTCGTTTCACCTATAGCAAGCATACAATCACCCTTGAGAAATGAATCAGTGTCATCGACCAGGTCAGGGGTCACCACACTAACATTTGGCACACGTTTTAATGGTGTAGATACCCCCAATGTGCGAGGCACCAAAGAGTCTATCCAATTATATTTTAGAAAATTGAACAAACATTAAAGGAAACTATTTTAACTCAGGAATAAGAGGTTAGAGGCAAAAAGGCATCCTTTAAAAATTGGAAGTGAAATTGTAATGAGAAAAATAGAAAGGAGCATAAACTCTGGCAAGTCAAGTGTAAAAATGTAATTAGGCATGCCAAGAAAGAATTTGAGGAGCAACCACAAAAAAGACAAAAAAAGTGCTGTTACTTTTTGCCAAATGGACTACTGGACAATCAAGGTGCAAAAGGAGCACTAATGGAAGACAAAGTCATTGCAGATAAGCTAAATGAATTCTTTGCATCTGTCCTCATGGCTGAGGATGTGAAGGAGATTCTCACACCTGAGCCATTCTTTTTCGGTGACAAATCTGAGGAACTGTCCCAGATTGAGGTATCTATAGAGGAGATTTTGGAACAAACTGATACGTTAAACAGTAATAAGTCACCAAGGCTAGATGGTCTTCACCCAAGAGTTCTGAATGCAACCAAACGTGAAATTGCAGAACTGCTAACTGTAGTATGTAACCTATCACTTAAATCAGCCTCTGTACCAGATGGCTGGGGGATAGCTAATCTAATGCCAATATTAAAAAAAATCCTGGCAATTATAGGCCAATAAGCCCAACTTCAGTACCAGGGAAACTGGTTGAAATGATTGTGAAGAACAGAATTATCAGACACATAGTAGAACACGATATGTCAGGGAAGAGTCAACATGGCTTTTGTAAAGGGAAATCATCCCTCACCAATCTTTTAGAATTCTTTTAGGGTGTCAGCAAGCATGTGGACAAGGGACATCCAGTGGTTATAGTGTTCTTGGAGTTTCAGAAAGCCTTTGACAAGGTTAAAAGACTCATAAGCAAAGCAAGCAGTCATGGGGTAACAAGGAAGGTCCTGTCATCAGGGCCGGCTTCAGGCACCAGCTTTCCAAGCAGGTGCTTGGGGCAGCATTCAGAATGGGGCGGCAGTCCATGTCCTGCGGCGGCAATTCTGCGGCAGCTCCGCCACTGTTGTTGCTGTGGCAATTTGGCAGTGACTGCTTGGAGGCAGCAAAATTGGTAGATCCACCCCTACCTGTCGTGGATCAGTAACTGCTTAAAAGATAGGAAACCAAAAGGTAGGAATAAATGGTCAGTTTTCACATAGTGGAGAGCAGTAAACAGTGGAGTCCACCAAGGATCTGCACTGGGACCAGTGCTGTTCACCATATTCATAAATGATCTGGAAAAAGGGGGTAAACAGTGAGGTGGCAAAGCTTGCAGGTGGCACAAAATTTCTCAACATAGTTAAGTCCAAAGCTGCTTGTGAGGAGTTACAAAGGGATCTCACTGTGACTGGGCAACAGAATGGCAGCTGAAATTCAATGTTGATAACTGAAAAGTACTGCAAATTGGAAAAATAATCCTACCTCTACATACAAAATTATGGGTTCTAAATTAGCTGTTGCTGGTCAAGAAAGCTCTTGGAGTCATTCTGACTAGTGCTCTGAAAACATCTGTTTGATGTGCAGCATGAGTAAAAAAAAATTAACAGGCTGTTAGGAATCATGAGCAAAAAGTGATAAATAATGAGACAGCAAATAGCATAATGCTATTATACAGATCCCTGGTACGCCCACACCTTGAATACTGCATGCAATTCTGGTCACTCCATCTCAAAAATATACATTGGAATTGGAAAAGGTACAAAGAAGGGCAACAAAAATGATTAGGAGTATGTAACATCTTCCATATGAGGAGAGATTAAAAAGACTGGAACTGTTCAGCTTAGAAAAGAAACTACTTGGGGGAGGGGATATGATAGAGGTCTATAAAATCATGAATGATGGGTAGAACGTGAATAAGGTAGGGTTATTTACCCCTTCACAACACAAGAACCAGGGGTCACCTGATGGAATTAAATAGGCTGCAAATCTAAAAAAGAAATAAGAAAGTTCTTCTTCATACAACGCATATATAAATTAGGTCAAGGAAAACAAAATCAAATTGTGTTAATGGGGGAAGAATATGTCCCCAAAGAATATGACCTGATTAGCACAGCCTGTGAAGAAACAGAGTCCTGCTTACTTTCAGTGATTTCCTTGGTTATTTTTGGTAATATCCTCAAACCTCTTTAAGGACATTCAATAAAAAGGTCACCTTAAAGTATCTGTAAAGATTAGGATAGAGCAGAATGTGTTTATAGTGCACTATTTGCTACACACTGTATTCATTGTCATGGAGGAAGAAAACTGCAGAATTAATCCTCACCTGGGAAATCAGGATGATATTGTGCAAGGTCACGTTTATGGATTATAAGATTTCCACCAGTCAGTCCTGAGTTATTGCTTTGTAAATACTCAAAAACCTAATTTGATAGATACTCTACAAGAAGTTTACAATAGGAAATTACTTCCTTCATGTGTCAAGATAAACATTTCATTAAAAAAAAAAAAAAACCACCCAAGACATTTAGCTTGACATCAGTGAGTTCCTATATTTTTATTAATGCAGGCTTGATTTCAAACTAGATCTTTATAATTTTATTGTTATTAACCCTCCTAACAAGCCGATTCTTTTCACAGTTAACATGGATTACTCGGATGGAGAGGATGGACGGGTTTGGGATCATCTATAGCTGTTTGCACACCTATAGCCTCTTAATCAATCAAGGTGAAATGAAATGTGGGATACATTGCCCAAATGTAAAACTCCCCCTTTTCTAGAAGTATAAATCCTACATCTTTTAGACCCTTTTACCATAACACAACAGAACCCAGAAATGCAGTTTTCCACAAGTTTCATCCTGGGCTAATTGCTTGTCCTTAATTACTTTGCACAAGTTAGTATATGGGATGCTTTAGTAAACAGGGTAGGGGTAACATTGTTTGGACAGACCAAAAAGGAAACCTAAAAAGGAAAACCAAATCCAAGATTAGTGGTAAGTATTTTAAAAGAGCCTAGTGATTCCAGAGCCTACGAAACCAAGGGTTTTCAAAGGACCCTAAGGGGGTCAGGTGACCAACTCCCACTGAATTTGCCCTCCAGTGATGGGATTTAAGCGCTTAACCCACAAAGGCACCTTTGAAAATCCCAGCCCAAGCGCCCAGGTCAATTTTGGTGATGCCACTTGTCTGGGGTGCAGTCCTCCCACCGCAAGATACAAGCAATTCCCCTTGCCGTCAAATTATTATAGCCTTGAATGGAAATGATTTCCTGTGACAAAGGAATAGGGACCATGGAAGGCTTCACTTTTTAATACTCTTAAAGAACAGTGGTACTAAGCTTCCGGGAATTCAGTAGTGAGAGATGGAATAAAGCATCTTCTATTTCTGCAAATCAACCAGAAGGAGCGTATCTGGCTTCCTTACCTTCCTAGGCCTTTTCTTTACATCAGGTAATTCACCCCCTACTGGCATATCAAAATCACTATCAACATTGCATCAGATGTTGACGATCCAGAGCACTTAATCAGATCACACTTTGAGGACTATCCCTCTTTCTGCCAATCACAGAGCCTAGGGTGGGAAGGAAGGAACTCCTACTGTAGGAGCTATTTTTAACATCTTCTCATAGCCAATTCTGAAATACTCAGGCATTGGCCACGTCTATTATATACTGCAACAGGCTGCTTTTGCTTATATACTACAGGGAAATACAACCTAGGTAGAGCTATTATAAAGTGGATGCATAACTGGTTGGAAAACTGTTCACAGAGAGTAGTTATCAGTGGTTCACAGTCAAGCTGGAAGGGCATATCAAGTAGAGTCCTGCAGGGATCAGGATCTCGTTCTGTTCCATATCCTCATCAATGATTTAGCTAATGGCATAGAGAGAGTACACTTATAAAGTTTGTGGACGATACCAAGCTGGGAGGGACTGCAAGTGCTTTGAAGGATAGGATTAAAATTCAAAATGATCTGGACAAACTGGAGAAATAATCTGAAGTAAAGAGGATGAAATTCAATAAGGATAAATGCAAAGTACTCCACTTTGGAAGGAACAATCAGTTGCACACATACAAAATGGGAAATGACTGCCTAGGAAGAAGTACTGCAGAAAGGGACCTGGAGGTCACAGTGGACCACAAGCTAAATATGAACCAACAGTGTAACACTGTTGCAAAAAAAAGAGATCATTCTGGGATGTATTAGCAGGAGTGTTATAAGCAAGACACGAGTAGTAATGCTTCCGCTCTACTCCGCACTGATTAGTCCTCAACTGGAATATTGTGTCCAGTTCTGGGCTCCACATTTCAGGAAAGATGGAGACAGTCAAGAGAAGAGAAAGTGGAGAGAGTCCAGAGAAGAGCAACAAAAATTATTCAAAGGTCTAGAAAACATGACCTATGAGGGAAGATTAAAAAAACTGGGTTTGCTTGGTCTGGAAAAAAGAAGACTGAGAGGGGACATGATAACAGTTTTCAAGTACATAAAAGATTGTTACAAGAAGGAGGGAGAAGAATTGTGCTTATTAACCTCTGAGGATAGGACAAGAAGTAATGGGCTTAAATTGCAGCAAGGACAGTTTAGATTGGACATTAGGAAAACATTTCTAACTATCAGAGTGGTTAGCAATGGAATAAATTGCCTAGGGAGGTCGTGGAATCTCCATCATTGGATATTTTTAAGAGTAGATTAGACAAATACCTGTCCGGAATGGTCTAGATTATACTTAGCCCTGCGTTGAGTGCAGGGAACTGGACTGGAAGAACTCTCGAGGTCCCTTCTAGTTCTACAATTCTGTGATTCTATAAACAGGCTGCTCCTTAAGTAGCACAGAATCAGGAAAGACCATTTGAAGGCAATTGGTTATGCAATAAAACCAACCAACCAAATAATAAAATCCCTCCAAAATGATGCAGACCAGATTCATCATTCGCAGTTACTTTGAAATCCTTCCTAAAACACACACACAAGCAAAGATTCAAAAGGCAAGTATTGCAAAGGATAAAGAGCTCTGTTCACTAATAAGGTCTGTGTCTTCTCTCACAAAAATAATATTGAGATGGTACAAGCTGTCAGAGAAAATGGAAGCTGTAGGGTAGCATTGTGTGAGGCACCGTACAAACACACAATGAAAGACAGGCCTTGCCCTGAAGAGTTTAAACTAATTAGAAAGCACAGACAGTGGGTGCAGAAACAGAGGCACAAAGAGAGGAAATGACTCACAAAGCAGCTCAGTGTCACAGAACTCAGATCTCGACTCTTAGCCGAGTGCCCTGTCAGCTAGAATATGCCACCTCCGATAGCAAAGCAATGTTCAGATTCCATATTTTTTCCATGCATGTGAATTTCAGCAAATTTCTCTCTTGTGCAACTCCACTGAATTGGCCCATTTGGACCATTCACATACTGCATCCAAGACACACTCCCTAAATACAAAGTGCAAATATAACATGGACATATTTCTAAACATTCAAACATGCAACAATTAAAACAAGTAAAACAGAAAACACATCCAACTTTGCATATGAAAACTAGTAACTCATTTAATGCTACATTTTTCACTGAGAGAGAGAGTACTGCTGTTTTTCTTGGACCAGATTATAATCCCCCTGAGGAGCAGTTATTCACAGGGAATCTCACTGATTTTCATGGGACCCCTTGTGGGAGTAAGCGCTCACCAGTGCAAGTGTCTGGTTCATAGTGCAGCCTTATATTTGCTTGGACTTCATTCTGAGCACCCTTTTTCTTTAGATCTTCAGTATGACAAGCCAGACCTGTCTTCTGAATGAAATCACTGCCAAAATCTCACCCCATCACACTGCCCACAACAAGTGAGTGAACAATTTAAACAAAAACAAATGGGGTGAGATTGCCATTGACTTCAGTGGGGCCAAAGCTCCCTTTGACCTCAATGGTGCTAGGATTTCCCCCCCTCATTTCCAAGCTAACCCCCTCCTCTACGTTTTCCGGTCCATCGTGTCTTCTCTGTGTTTATCTTTTAGAGTGGAAGCCCTTCAGGACAGGAACTGTCTTTTTTGCATCTGTACAGCCCCAAGCACATGGACGACACTTCATAGATCATAAATAGTGGTAAGACTGAATACAGCATGTTATGGCACAGCCCCATTACCTTCAATGGGACTGAAACTGAGCTCTAATCATTTCCTCTGAGGGGTGGTGGAGAATTAATTATTAGGCGTTTCAAGAGTTCTATGTAGAACTGAGCTCAATACTCTTTATAACCCCAATCCAGCAAAGCACATAAGCATGTGCTTATCCTTAAGCAGAGTGACTACTCCCACTGATTTCAATGGGACCATTCGGTGCTTGAAGTTTTGGGTGTTCTGAAGTGCTTTGCTACCTACAAATCTGTCCAGCTGTGTGACCTCAAGGCTTGTGAAAGTTAATAGTTGATTTTTGAATCTCAGTGTCTTTCCTCCTTTGGAATTCTATTTCATTCTTTCATTATAGGGAGTTTTACTAATGCTTGCCTATGGGGATATGGATAATGGCACCATCTGACTCATCATAATTTCATTCAAACTCATATTGCTTTTTACATTTTATTTCTCTTTGCCATTCTGATTTGTAACTGCCAACAGCAGGCTGAAGTTTTACCTAAATGAGAGCATTTCTACTCAATGAAAGAGCATTATCCTGTGCCATGTGCTTAATAGTTCATATTACTGTGTAGGGAGCGGTGCACCCAAAGGCCAAGTTCCTGGCACCCAGTTTGTTGAAAGTTTCAAGGACCACACAACTACTGTCTTTGCATGGTAAAAACTGTATTGTCTCAGCAAAATGATGGATTCACAGATAGATGAAAGTCAAGGAAAATTCTGTGTTTGAGTTGATATGCCTTAACTGCATAGTCCCCTTGCTTTAATCACTCCTAATAAAAATACCAAGCATTAATGGTGTCTTATACAGCCAGCATGAGATAGGGTTTTCTCAGGTTATATCTACACAGGCAAAAACAAAAAGCCCCACACCAGAGTCTCAGAGCCCATGTCAATTGACTTGGGCTCATGCTACAGAGCTAAAAATAGCAATGTAGATATTCTCACTTGGGCTGGAGCCCAGTCTCTGAAACCTGAGGAGGGGGAGAGGGCAGATGGTCTCAAAGTTCAGGCTACAGCCCGAGAAGCAACATCTACACGGCTATTTTTAGCCCTGTAGCGCAAGCCCTAGTCAGTTGACTCCAGGCTCACACTCGCTGCCTCAGGGTTTTATTTTGCAGTGTAGACATACTCTAAGGTTGGACTCTGCCAGCATTATGTTGATTTAAGTCTGCAAGGGCTTTCAGTGAGACTATTGGACACGGGGAGAAAAAGGAGCTAACATGTTGGATAGCAAGGACCATGAGATGCATCAAAAAAGGGTGAAATTTACTTGTGAAGGGATCTGCTGAGCTGATGGGCTGAATTATCCTGGCTACTGCTGGAGAGAAGGTGTGAAAAGTAAGGGTACCAACATATAGGAGTGCTACCTATTGATTTGCTGACAGTGTTTTAAACATCTACCATCCACTGGCTATGGAATTCATACTACCTTCAGGAACTGGTGCTGACACAGACCCCCAGTTTAAAGAAGATTTCAGTAAGCAAGCTGCTCCTAATTAATTTCTGTGCTTCCACTTTAGGTGACTGCTCAGATACGCTTAAATATCCCTAGTAGCAGATGTGTCCATATACTAGAAACACAAGTTCACCTTGTCTACACAGTTCTGTGGGATACTGAGTAAAACAAAAGCCCAGAGTACGTATGCTATGAAAGATACTATGAAAGTATTTGAAAAGGTGCTGGTGGAATTCCAACTTAGATACAATTTACATTCCGCCTACCTAAAATCAGTGGGCTACATTATTCTATACTCCATATAGCTACATATCAGTCCTGATGCTAAAAGTAGCCTCATTTCAGTGGTAGGTAGCAGCTCCTATAAAGAACTCAGAAGTTGTTTGAGATTCTTCTGGCAGAAATGTACAATGTAAATGCAAAGTATTCAACAGGTGAGTATGTGTAAATAAGTGAGGCAGCAGAATTAGGAAGATAGGAATTGCCATACTAGATCAGACCCGAGATCCATCTAATTCATTATCCGGTCTTGAACAGTGACCATCCCCAGATGCTTCAGAGAAAGGTGTAAGCACCATGAAGCGGGCAGATATTGGGTAATCTGTCTCCCTCCCCACCCCCCATTAGGTCTCACCCTGGTCTCTATTAGTTAGAGATTGGCATAAGCCCTGAAACATGAAGTTTAATATCCCTTCCAAATTTTTTGTTATCTAGAGTTAAAATAGTTCATGCTATTTTGTTATCCACATATATGTCTATTCCTTCTTTGAAGCTTGCTAAGTTCTCAGACCTGGCAGGTAGAGCCGGAAGATCTATTCATGGTGAAAATTATCAAATTTAGGCTGGTCTTCTGTTTGTGATTCCCATGATTCCCATTAATTTCTTGTTTAAAATTATTCAATTAGTGTTTTGCTGTGTGGAGTTTGTTACTTGTCCACTGAAAGCATTGCTTTCAGTATTTACAATTCAAAAATGAGGTATTTTGATTGGTCAGAGAGGTCAATTTGAATGTTCCCCGATTGGATGAGCAGGTGTTGAAATACTCACAAATTTGAAATTGACTTTCTACAACACTGAGTTTATGTCTGCTATGATGGAGCACGTGCAGGCCAATAAGCATGTTTGCTGGAACATATGCAGAGAGCACGCAAAGAAGGGGTGACCAGTATTTACAGACCATATGAAAATAACACAGAACACTCAAGAAGAATTGAATCATTTCTCAACAAGTTCTGTACTTTAGACCAAAACTCATTCTTTGCCATCTCCCATTATAGGTAAAAAATAAGACATTCTGAGAGCCAACGCAGAATAGGAATACGTACTTCCAAGTTTCTCTTTGATGCAAAACGGAAACTAAAAAGCTCAAATCTCCCATTCCAATAATTCCTGCAACATTCCATGGGACATCATTACACATCAAATGACCCTACTGCATTATCACACCCCTCCTGTCTGGAGGAGATGCATCATTTAAAATAGAAGGCTGGAAAAACTCATCCCTCAAGAGTTAATGAGTTCGCAAGCAACAACTAAAAGTGAAAACGGAGCTAAAGGGACTGCTTAAATGCTTGTGAACATTAACTGTCTGATAGAGATATGGATCCTTTGACATGGACTTCAATGTATAAGTGAAGGAGGAGATGAGTTTTCACTACTTTCCTTTTAAGTTAAATCAGATTTTCTTAATCACAGGAATAGGTAAAGCACTTGAATGTGGCCATTTTCTACTTTTATATATTGCATTAAAATGTAGAAAGTCTTCTGTCCTAAAGCACATTACAAATTGTAACGGATATATACAGGGATTGTTTTATCTACCAATAAAGTACACCCATCTCTGGGGTGAAACACAGCAACTCTAACAATTTTATACTAATTTATACTAATGCTACACAGTAGTTTAGGACAGAGAGACATTATACAAGCTGATCTACTCTACATTTTAATTAACTACAACTGAAACCACCTGGAGAGTTTAGATAAGCCATCTCATTACCTGCATTGGAATTTGGTGCACACATTCTATTGCTGTGGAAAGTGTGATAAGCACGTTTGATGATCACAAGTGGTCAGGGCATCATTTTTACAGCTCATTAAAAGATGGTGGTCAAGATTTACAAAAGTTAGTAATGGCTCCCCACTTGAGTCATCCTAAGGCAGCCTGACTTTCAGAAGGGCTGAGCACCCACCCTGTGAAAAACATCCCCCCACTTCGGGATGTCTCAAGTGGGGAACACTAAAATTGAACTATCTAAAACGGTTAATCATTTCTGAAAACTGTAGCTGCACCTAGAGTGGCACAGGGTCTCCAGAACCATGCTGCACAGCTGGTTCAACTCTTAAAGCACAGCTATATCTGGGAGGTGTGATTACCAGCTCATACAGACATACCCATGCTAGCTCTGCTGGAGCTAGTGCACTAAAAATAGCAGCATAGCCAGAGTAGTACAGGACCTGGGTACGTACTCAGACAGCTAGACCAAGCTGCCACCAATGCTATCCCAGCTACACTGGTATTTTTAGTGTGTTAGCTCGAGCGGACCTAGCACAGGTACTTCTATAATAACTGGAAATCGCACCTCCCACTCCTCTAAAACATTTTCCTCCAACATCAAGGTGTTCCTGGGGGGTGGGTCTCCCAAGCATTGATCCAACCAAAAGCTAGGTAGCTTTTGAGAACTGATAGGATCAGAGCACGGAGTAACATGACTACGGGTCATTTAGCTAAGATAATAAGAACAGACATAACAACACAAATCAATATTCTGTATGAACTGGTCATTTAAAACAATGGGATATACGTTTACGAATCTCTCACTTCATTATTATTTAAAAGACATAGCCCTCCCATTCCCTTCCCACTAACAATGGGTTCTATTTTCTCCTCTGAAAAAGCTGGACATCCGTATTTTCCTCAGATTTTCATAAACATTAAGTAAAACAGTGGTTCTCAACTGCAGGCCACTTTTAGCCCAATCAGCACACAGCTGCGGCCCATGTAACATCCTCAGGGTTGTAACTAGGGCGGAACAGGAGGGGCACCTATCCTGGGCTCAGAGCTTTGAGGGGGGAGATGAGGGGAGAAACAAGAGTGGGGCAGCACTGGATCAGGCCCAGTTTCATGGGCCCCCTGACACGATCAGGCCCAGTGGTGTCAGGTCCCCTCCCAGGCAGGATTGGGCCCAGCAGGGTGAGCACACACACCCCCGACCCCACAGGATCATCGGTCAATGACCCCACTGAAGCAGCATCCCCAGCACTAGGATCGCAACGGTAGGTAGGCAGGGCAGGCTGAGGTACATGCAGCCGAGGTAGGAGACCAGCGGGCACAAGGAGGAGGTGCAGGGGACTGGAGACATAAGGATGGGGTGCAGCTGGTGCATGGGGGTCAGACTGTAGGTAGGGAGGCTGGAGGCGGTCCCTGGATGAGGGGAGTCACCCCTGCACTGGGCAGAGCTCCCCATCTTTGCTAACAGGCTCCGCAACTGCATTCTCTGGGTGTCAGCCTAGCTGCATTGCCAGTAGCAGCGCGGAAGTGAGGGTAGCAATACACCATGCCATGCCACCCTTACAGTAAATTAATTCATTTTAAACAATGTTTTGACCTATTTTGCTAATTCAAAATGCTCTTGGTAGGCATTTGCCAGTGTTGAAATGGAAGGTACTGTATCGATTCGAATCGTATTGCTGTCATATAACAAATAAACTTTTTTGGTAGGTATACAGGTAGTGTACATATATATAAATATATAAGAGAGAGAATATGGATGTGGCCCACATGACAAAGTGCTGCAAATGCAGCCCACAATGGTAAATAGGTTGAAAACCACTGGACCAATAGAAGGAAAATGCTAGTTATTCCCAGTCTAGGACAGGAATTGTGAATACACATTGCCCATATGAATTGATGTTAAGCTACAGAGCTGGGAAATTTTTCTAAACTATCTAGGTTTTGCACGTATCAGTCTAGGTTGAAATGATTTCAGAAACTGTTTTTACTAATACATATCTGTGTGTACTTCTAAGCGGGTTATATGAGTTTTGATCTTCAGCTTTAAAACCTTGAGCCCGTTAGTTGCTAGGAAACCAACAAATCTAATTCCTGTAGCTCTTTATAATACAAGGATATAATTATATAGTGGCTCCTTAAAAGAAACCTACTATATATGTAGTTTTTAAATCCCATTTTTCAAAAAAATAAATTGAAGCTCAGTTTATTCAGTTAATCCCAGGTAAAAAGAAAAAGATAATACTATTTTTTATTGTTGTAGCAAATATGGTAAAAGGAGAAAGACCGAATATTATTTTATCTAATATTTTATTTATCTCCCTGCTGAAATAAGAAATGAGTAGGCGATAGCTATAACGTCTTCAAATTTACTTCTCATATGGATTCTCTGTTTTCTGTTTAATATTTCATTACCATTATTGTTGATCATTTCTGGTTCAAAAGAGACATTCAATCTAGTGTTTTTATGAGAAACATTATTCATAAACATATGTAAAAGGTCTCTGCTTTCATTATAGCATAACCAGTTAACAATCTATCTATGTATGCCCATCTGACCTTGCAATTACTGGCTTATCTATATGATGCATTGCAATGGAGTTATTAATTCTACTTCCTTAGACGTTCATTCTTCGGTTTGACAGGTCTACCAGGGAGAACAACGTGAATTCCATTAATAACAATTATCAGTGACACAGTAGGAGCATGAACAACATTTTGTTCAAAAAGTGATATTTTGTTCATGGACATAAGCAAATGTAAATACCCTCAATTCTAAGAAACTCATTTCTTTAATTCATTATATCAAAGAAATGGTGATAACATAGCTTGCCTAAGAGAGGATGAATACGTTCAATAGTATTGAAACATAGAAGCTAGATTCTCTGCACTAATTATCTCATTAGCTCTAAGTAAATGTCCACAAGAAATAGTGACAATGGAAAAATTGAGAAAATTAGTTTCCCGTGTTGTATAGCTTTCAAAAAGCTCTAAGTTCTGTGCCCAAGTAAACACAGTTTGTATAATATTTATAGTACAAGCTGGTAGTAATCCCTATATTTATTTGGCCTCCTCCTCTTCCATTATAAGATATTCTGCTGCCTAGTTTTCCTATAGCTAGAGCAACCCAGGTCTACATTATGATAACAACCAACAACTGCACATAATAGAATTTTTTTATACCTTTTTCCTTTAAAAAACACTAGGAAATTACATTTAAAAAACTAGAGTAGGTTAAAGTTATTTAGGGTGCAGATTCAAGCACTTCAGGGAAATGCCAGATCTATGGTTGCCCACATAAAACTTAATTTTGTATCATCTGCAAAAAGGACAATCTTTAATTACACGATCATGTACTATTTTTTTCCCCCCCAGAGGACTTCATTCAGTACACAGTCTGCACACTAAATGAGGCAGGAGTCCTATGCAAAAAGTAATAGGCACAAGGGGGAGAATTAAGGGGCAGCCATAAATCTGGCATTTCCTAACTTTCATATGCTTGACTTTACAATAAAAAGAACTTTAAAATAGTTTTTTGAATGAAATCACACAAGTTTTCTCAAATATTTTCATACACACAAAATTTTTTAAATATTTCCACACACACATGGGAAGTGCACTGCTAGCCATGGTCGGCCTTGAAAATTCTAATATTAGGGCCTGAGCCTCCAAAAAACAGACTTAAAGGTGGTAATTTTGCAACAGAAAAGCTTCAAAAACAGACTCCAACGAGAAATTGCTGAGCTTGAATTAATATGCAAACTAGATACCATTAACTTGGGTTTGAATAGAGACTGGGAGTGGCTGGGTCATTACACATATTGAATCTATTTCACCATGTTAATATCCTCACACCTTCTTGTGAGCTGTCTAAATGGACCATCTTGATCATCACTACAAAAGTTTTTTTTCTCCTGCTGATAATAGCTCATTTTAATTAATTAGCCTCTTACTCCACCTTTTCATGTTCTCTGTATGTGTGTATATATCTTCTTACTATATGTTCCATTCTATGCAGCCAATGAAGTGGGCTGTAGCCCACTAAAGCTAATGCTCAAATAAATTTGTTAGTCTCCAAGACGCCACAAGTACTCCTGTTCTTTTTTTCACTTGTGTGTGTAGTCCTGACAAAGATAATCCCATTGAAATCAATGGGACTATTCACATGAAGAAGATTTAGTACATTGGACTTTATTATTTCATCAATTTTTTTCCCCAAAACCATCTGTCCTAAAAGCTCTCAGTGCTTATCTAATATTAAATATATAAACAATGGATGAAATCCTGAAGAAGCCCTCCGCAACCAAAAAACAAATGGCTCAGTAAAATAAACAACCTTCCTCATCTGACTATCCCTCAAATCACCCCTCACAAAAAGCTCAAGAAACAGGTGGCTGGAAAACTAATCACAGGAAGACAGCTCAAAAAGAATGGAATTGTTTAATTCAGGAAAGAGACAGTAAACAAGTTTAGTATTTGTAAAAGACAAATAAAGTACTTAAAATAATGACAAGATCGATATGTTGACGGCTTTTATGATCCCAGTCTCATACTGTAAGAACAAGGAAACATTCACTGAAATTGAAAGGTGGTGAATAAAATATGATAAAAAGGAAAAGCTTTTTCATACAACAAGCAGTTAGACTGTGGAACTCATTGCAATGGGATGTCCTATGTTCCTATAAATAAGCCCGAGAGCCTGCCCTGGGGGCAAGTAAAATTAGTCTGTCAGACCAAGGAGGAGTCCACGATGAGGATCCTGTGAAGGTTGGACGCCTTGAGAAGCCACCTGATATGCTGAGATACCACTGAGTCTACTTGTTCTGCCATCATGGGCCCCCTTTATCCTGTCTTGCTGAGCCAGGCTCTTAAAACCTCCTCTAACACACACACAGGCAGGGCCAAACCCAGCTGCAGATCAGCTCTGGGAAGACTAAGCTTCAGGGACTTGCTCCAGCACTCAGATGTCCACCTCCCTTGGAGTGCAAACCCGAAGATATATTATGAAATTCGCCCCCTCCCTCAATGTGGGGAGAGGCATGCACACTTCTTGCCCCCCTCCTCCCCAGTTAGAAGTTACAGAAACTGGGTTTTATAATAAACAAAACAAAAATTTATTAACTATAAAAGGCAGATTTTAAGTGGTAAAAGGGGTAACAAGCAGAACAAAGCAGATTACTAAGCAATTAAATCAAACACGCAAACTAAGCTAGTTTCATTAAAGAAACTGGTTACAAATATTTCTCACCCTAGATATTGTTGCAGGCAGTTTGCAAAGTTTCTGTGGTTCAGAGTTCCAGTTATATTCCTTTTCAGTCTGGAACCCTGTCTCAGTCTGGACTCCCCCCTTGCGTTCCCTTTTGCAGTCTTTCTTCTTGGGCAGACAGGCCATGGAGAGGAGGAGTCCTGTTTGCCTTCCTCCCCACCCTCAACTAGGATTTACCTAAGGTGGGAATCCTTTGTTTCCCAAATTTGTCCCCCCACCCCCTTTCCTTACAGTGGAAAGTTATAAGAAGTCCCAGGTAATGTTTTAGTATCAGGCGACAAGACCACTTGACCCTGTAGGATCACAGCATCCAAGAGTTAGTGGCAGTATGGAGCGTCCACAGGGAGGCCAAGCTTTTCACAGTCCATTGTCCTCGCTGATGGGCCATCCACCCTGTCTGGCTTTTCCATTGTTGTACCGGAAGTGTTAGCAGTGGACGTCACCCAAAGTAGCATAGTTGAAATACAGATACATAGTCAATATTCCTAACTTCAAATACAGGCATACATTCAGTAAATCATAACCTTTCCAATGATACCTCACGAGCCATCTTCCATAAAATATATCTCAGTTTGTCATATTCATATAAGCATATGATCATAAAGAATATAGAACACCACATCACAGATGCCATCACAAAATATGTCATGCCACTAACCAATGACTTTCAGTTTAAAAGCAAGCCCATTTAGGACTTTATAGGTCAAAGGCAACATCTAAAACTCTATGTGGAAACTTGTCAGGGGTCAGTGCAGACTACCGAGCACTGGTGTAATGAACCATCTGCATAAAACACTGCTTAATGTGTGAGCATCTACATTCTGAACTAATCTAATTTCCAACTGATCTTAAAGAGTTGCCCCATGTTTACTCATTATAGTAGCTTTATTTCAAACTGGCAAAGATATGGATTATTGTAAAAGGTCCTCATCTGAAAAGAAAAGCCTTCTCATCAAACATGGATTCACAAACACAGCTCTTGGATAAAGGGTCTAACATGAACCCTGAAAAGTGAACCTCAGGAGTGAGCAGAGAGGGAGCTCCCTCACAGAGCCTCAATCACAGATGCTGATATATCTCTGTCATCCCCTCTACCTGCTTCCTACAACCTACCAATATGACCTCCGCCTCATGCACTTAACCAGCTTGGCCGCCCTGCTGCAGAACCAAGTCTCAGACAATGAGTAACTGCACCTTATGGATCAGAGATGAGTACCCACCATTGTCTCAGTCTCATTAACACTCACAATAGCCACATATACATGATAAACACAGGAGAGCCCAGTTAGAGCGTCCTGCATGAGACAGACTTCGGGTAAGATGAACCGGTTTCCAACACCACCCTCCAGCACCTCTCTGAAAATTCCTAATGGGGAGAAAGTTATTTTCTCCAAGAGGCAGCTCAGGTCTTTTAGTTTGTCCAACATGCAAAATAGCTTTGTTGCTGGGGACCTCTCAGAAACAATTTCAGGGGAAAAGAAAATGTTCTTAATCTTCACCACAACAGCAACATCAGAATTCAAACAGTCTTTATGCCACAGTCAACCAGCCTTTGAGGAACAACTGCCGCTGGTGCTCTAACTGCTGTGCCATCGGTCACAGATACTATATATAATGGTTACCTGTGAGGACAGGGTTATATTTGCCCCTTTGCGGTTGCAGTCAATTCCTGTGAGCATACCCACTGTGTATCAGAAACTTTCAGAACCTGAGATGACCCAGACTAAGCTGAATATTTGTATAGCTAATTAAGTTCCTCCTCCTAAAGAACTCTGACTACTGAGTACATTACAAAGCATCCCAAATTCACAACAGCTGCCATGCTTTAAGAGGACAAGTAGTTATGTTATTGTTGTATCTGCAGCTTGAGTGTTTTTAAGAGATAATCAGAGAATTGATTTTCTCCACCCACATCTAAGCTAAAATTACAAAATTGATCTAAACTTCTTTCCTTTCCCTCTGTTCATCAGCTCTGATGTCACGACCACTCCCTTTGGAATTTAGATTTGAAAGAAAATCATATCTTAACAGAACAGAGGATGTTAAAAACGGCTCCAAACTGATAGAGACTCAGCCAAGTCTGATGCAGTTCCAGCTAATCCACCTGAAGTGAAAATGGGAACAGAAGGCTAAGCAGAAATATACCGTACCTCACTCACTTCTTTCAATGAACCAGGCATGCTTCTACTACTGCAGGAGCAAATAAACCCTATGCCACTATTGCTCTGCTTACCTAGCCTTCTTGTTTGAGTTACCTTTCTACAGCTGTGGTGGCTAAACCCTTTAATACACAATTGCACCAAGAAGATTATAAGTAGCACTGCCCCACCAAAAAATAAAAAGGGGGAAATAGGGTTCTGTGACCGAGCATTGACTTGTGAGATTGTTTATATAATTATACTACACTGAAAGAATAGAAAGAAAAGGAGTACTAGTGGCCCCTCAAATAAATTGGTTAGTCTCCTAGGTGCCACTAGTACTCCTTTTCTTTTTGAGAATACAGACTAACACGGCTGTTACTCTGAAACCTGAAAGAAGAGAAACATTAAATCATATTCTAGCCACCATTTATTTGCTTCTTTAATCATATCTCTCGATTTCTTTAAGTGCATCATTAATGGCAAGTTTCCCATACAAATGTAGTATATTGTTTGTAAGGATACATAGGTATAATATAGCCAGACGTGGCTGCATATAATAACTACACTGTTGCTGATAGTCTGGGAAGATTGGCACAGAGCACTAAAGAGAGAAAGTAAGAACTGAACAGCACTGGAAGAAGTTGCTAGGATTCTTCTGTAGCCCCCTCTTGTTTCTCAAGAGTATGAGCACAGCAGAGGCTACAGATTAATTGCTACCCATTCATTGGAGCAGATGTAGCTCCTTATACTCCATGGTGAATAAAAGGCAGATAGGAAAATCAGCTGAGCTAGGGTCTAGAAAAGGAACCCTAGGAATGGTCAAACCTGGGAAGACTGCTTGAACTAGTCTAGTGTTATCTTGGGATTACCTTTTGATTACTAAAGCCAGACTCTAAAATAGATGATGTTTAAACTCCATAATGAGATTTTGTGGGTACTTTACTAACTTATATGCATCCTTCAGTACTGTGACCCAAGAGGGCCGTTATTTGAGGTGCTGAGTTAGTGCAGGTTTTGGTAAGTGTTTAAAAAATAATATGGAGCACCCAGAAAATGCTAACTTCCCCACTTTTGCCTCTGCAAAATATTCAGCCTAGAAATACTCAGGGAAAACTGGAACTGCAATGGCACGTTACTACGTGCACTTCTCCAGGGCAGAGGGGTGAGCAAGTTCTGTTTAAACTTTCATTTGTAACTCTTCTTCCAGGTGTCAGTGGCAGCAATAACAGCTGGATTCTGCCTAGGGGCCCTGTACTAAAATAAATAGAAGGATGGCTAGAGCCCCACCCAGAGCAACACTCCTACTTCTAGCTCGGGGAAATTAAAATATAACATCCCGGATCACCTTCACAGATTGTTCTTCCCCCTTGCACATACTCAGGAGTCCTTGGAAATATTGAATCACAAATACCTTCTGTTGGGGGCGGCGGGGGGAGAACCAACTCAGGAAGCACAATAACACTAGATAGTTTCACGGAATAAAATTAGCAAAACTCCGTGTATCTGGAGTATGGCCAACGCCACAGCTCCATGTATTGATTATCTGGTTTGTTGAGGTGCAGAACTCAGTCACCAGAATAATCCCCATCCACCTACCTAAAACCCCACTTATGAATTCAGTTAGAGTCAGCAGTAGTGAAAAGCTTCATGGAGCGCTCTCTATCCACCTGCTCAAGCTGAGAGACGTCTGCACCACCAGACCCTACTTCATCATGCAGCTACCTGCTCCAGTTCTGTGACATCAGCTCTGCTGCAGCAGGTTTGGTCAGTCCTCACTATAAAATCAGCCCTACAAAAGTACCACTGGTCTACTCAGACCTTGCTGTGAGTTCAGCTCTATACCTTGGCTGATTCTGGTCTCATCTAATCCAGTACAGTAGAACCACTCCATCCACAATTCAGATTCTTCAACTAGGGAACCTAGAACAAAACATGACTGCTAGGTAAAGTCTCAGCTACTAGAATAGAGGTCTTGGGTGGATCTGAAACCCACTCCCAAACCAGAGTCCGCTATCTATAAAGTCAGGGTGACTCACTTACTCTAGGGCATGTCTTGAACAATGTCTATGCCCTTACATGAGTACATTTACAGCAACAGCCTGGTATCGTTTATATAGTCAGAATATAGACAAAGTTCGTCTAAAGCAAAAACAACACACTATGTGTGACTATGGGTAAGCAACATTAAATTCATGTAAATGAGACTAGCCAGAGGGCCTTTTCCTCTTTTTCCCTGAAGAGGGAGCAGGGACTTCTATCCATCTATCCCTCTGGGGCTTGCATAGTGTTAACTGTTAGTAATTTTGACGACCACATGTGAGACCTGGGTTTGATTCCTGGTTTCAGTCTAAGCTTTGGCCCTCTACAAATTGGGATTTGAGTGTAAATGTAATCAATCTTGAATACATTATGGATTTGTTTCCATGTTGCTTTGGGAGAAACTTTGCTTAAATTTACTGTTTTCACATTCTCACTGGTGTCAGTAATGATGAATTACTAATTTTCCCTTAAAAAGAACAGGAGTACTTGTGGCACCTTAGAGACTAACAAATTTATTAGAGCATAAGCTTTCATGGGCTTTCCCTTAACTCAGCTCTTACAGATCACCAAGATGTCATTGTTGCAAGGACTGGACCCAGAGTTTACTTCTTTTATTATATTTTGAGAATTTGTATGTAGTGTTTGTTCTAGGCATGAATGGGGAATTTTACATATTGGTTTCCAACATAGCCCTTTCAAAGAGCAAGCTTTTTAACAATTAAGTGATTTGCAAAATGTAGATTCTCCTCAAGATATGACCTGTTAGTTGTTGAAACAACATTCAGAGGGTTAGATGGTGTAAATTGCTATGCTCCACTAACTTCGGTTGGAATTAATCTGTATAAATCCACTGAAGAACTGGCCCAGACACTCTACAGACTGTAATGAATGTACTAAAGAAAACACATTGGTTTTTATGACTATACACTGCATCTTTTTTCAAAAGAATGGTTCTTCAGCTCTTTTGTTCTACAGACTTCTCACAAGAAATAAATAACCCCCCACCTCCTGAACCACCTCTTTACCCAACATCGCAGTCCCCTCATGCTTGGTTCTCAAGGTGTTTCTTTCTGCAGACCACTAGGAAAGCCAATTTCTCTTTTTTGAGTAAAGGGTTTAGAAAAAAAGTGGATCCTAGCTCCTGGGTCTGGAAGACAGCTCAGCTTTTTATTTAAAAAAAATAGCAATTTAGCCACCGTATTATGGGGAAGAAATCTGGATGTTCTCTCATACAGTATGTTAATAAATATGGCTTTCCTATACACTCCAGCAGTATATGGGAATGAGTCCTTTTTTGTGAGCTATAAATGGTGTTTCTTTGTGCCCATGTTTTATTTTTCCCATAAAAATGCACATTCTCACTCACCTCCCTTTGCCTAAGTTATTACAAAGGGGGAAAGGCCCATGACTTTATTAAAACAGAGGCCAAATATAGATCACTCTACATCCAGAATGGCTATCTTAGAACACAAGATTAAATAATCCATTGTCTTTTTCTTATAATATTATACAACATAAAGCTAGATATTCTGTATTTTATACCTTTCCAACCATCTAGGAAGGGGTAAACTATTGAAGTGCTTTCAAAAACCTGTTTTCACATTCTCACTGGTGTCAATAACAGTAAACTACTAATTTTCCTTTCATAAATATCTCATTTATAGGAATAATTCTTCTTACAATTCCTAAGCAAAAAGTCTAAGAGATTAGGTGAGAGCAACTTGACCTGATATTGAAAAACAGATTACTGCTCTTTGATATTATGGAGATTGAAAAACATCACCGATTTTTACAGGGAGCACAGCTTGCAAAAATTAGTAATGATTTCTTGCAGGAGGCATTTGGATTCTTTGCCAGAAGATAATAAAATACCCCCTTTGCGATGAAGTAATGTCGGAACCTTACATTTGTCCAGCATTCAGAATGTGATGATGAAATACAAACGATCTGCCTGGGTTTCAGCAATAGTCTGAGCACAAAAAGTTAGCATGCTACTTGTAGAGGTGGTGTGCTTTTTTCATCACACTTAATGGTGATAGTTTTATTAGGGTCCATGTAACAGCTAATCAATAGCTTTTGATACTTGTGACAGTCAACACCAGTTCCTGTATGCCCGCATAATGTCCATGATTAGACTGAACAGTTGTAAGCTTAATATGTTTACTGCCTATGGCTTGCAGTAAAAAAAAAAATAAAATAAAAAAAATCCTATATTTATGCCTCATTCATCATTCTTAACATTTTCTCAAATCCGTGTTGAATGCTCTAAGGGGGCAGGGTGGGGGAACAAACCAAGACTACAGCATCTGACTCGCTATCTTAGCATATAAATCTCTTTCCCTTCCCCGCCTCCCCCCCTCCCCCATAATAGTACACAAACCGTATTTTCTTACACTCCAAGTTTATGTTAAACTATTTTCTCTTGACCTCCAAGGTTAGCCTGCTGGAGCTTTAGAGAGAAAATTGTAATTCTACTTCTTCTGGACAATTTTAGAGAGCATTAGTGCAAAAATGCTACTCATTTTTCCTTGAGAGAAACAAACAATAAAACATCACACTTCCACTGATAGGAAACAAGACTGCATACAGATTCTGAAGTCTGAGCAAAGCTCTCTGAAGACAGTGGGCTTTGTTGCCATGGCCTTTGGATCAGGCCCCTGAGGCAGTTGATGTAGCCCCACAAGCCAGCTGTATACTTGTAATACCTTTAGTTTTAATGATGTTTTTCACTTCCTCTGCTGTTTCTTCTCCGATTCTTGGGTCATGCTGTTTTACTGAGGTGTAGTTTACTGTACTTATTAAGAAGTCGTTATTTAAGAGCAGAAGGATGATCTTGTGACTAAGTCTAGGACTGAGAGTCAATAAAGTAGGGTGCAGGCTCCCTATGGGGATGTCACTTACAGCCAAATTCAGATGGATTTCATGGGCAAGCCACAAACAGCCACAGTTTAAAATATGCCCATCTGTTTTGGTTCCTCAGCTTGGGGTGCCTGGCTTGGGACACTTTTGGCCTGATTTTCAATTGTACTGAGTAGCTTCAGCTTTCATTGACTTAGGTGCAGGTGCTGAGAACTTCAGAAATGAGGCTCTAGGCACCTCCGATAGGGTACTCCAGAACTCAGACACCCCAAATCAATGGCTACTATTTGAAACATTAGCTTGAATCGCCTTCATCTTTCTGTGCCTCTTAGCTCCAATACTGTGATGAAGCTAAATTAATTAACTTCAGTGAGACACTTGGATCAACATTATACAAGTACAAAGTATTAAAACTATATATGTCCAGAGTCCATTTCTATCCTTACTGGAGAATTTCTTCATTGTGATTTGCCTAGCTCCCTCCTGACACACAGTTTCCTCATACAGGGGAAACTACATGATGGGCAGAGATAGTGAGTTACGGGGTAAGCCGGGGAGCAAGAAGACATAAGAATATGATGTTTAGGTTGTTTCTGTAAATTGTTCAGTGCCTCCTGCCCTAGAGCTAGAATTTTAGTGCTAGCAACTTCTGCAATGGCTTCTCATGCCCGAGTAAAGATTCTGAAAAGCATATTAAATCTCTCTCCTTGTTCTGGACACCACCAACCTGGATGGACACAATCGATTTTTCCCTGTTATGGTCTTTATTGCTATTTTCCTGCTGTTTTATTTTTCTTGCCTCATTCATTAATTTCACCAGTATGTTTCCATTCTAATCTTTCTCTCGAATCTTCCTTTAATATTTCACCACCTCTTTTAGCAGTCCACTGGTTTATATACTATGTTTTCAACTGCTCAGCCTTTTCGCTGCCTCTTGCCAACTCAATATGCTCTTGTATCCTTTGCTATTGTATCCTAGATGCTATTTTATCCAGCTCTATAGCCTTCCTTATGAGAGAGTCTCTTGACCTGGACCTAGTCGCTAATCACCACTCTAATTCTGTACTTGCTTTCTACCTACCCAAGTGTCTTTTTGCTCTCTCATTTCCTTTTACTGCCTCTCCATCTTACCTGACCATTTTATTCATTGACCTCTCCATTTTCCAGTCTCACCCCTTCTGATTCACGGGCTTCCCTCATCCTCTCCTTTGCCATTAGCCTTGGACTATTTCTTACACTGCCCAAAAAAACCCACTTTCTTCAAATCCTCTTTTCTGTTTCAGCCTGTTAATTCATAACCCTTTTTTCCACTAGAATCAATAATTATTCAAGTAAACATTCCGCTGTTCCAGCATGAACACAATGTTGATACTGTTGCTGTAAATGCATCATGACATATGGCATCACGTACATTTCACAAGGCCCATCTATGCTATAGAAATAACCACGTCAGCGGAACTCGGTATAAAACAAACATTGTTAAAACATGGTTTTGTCTAACACTCTTTCAACCTTCCCATCCACTGCAAAGTTGAACGATGGCTTAACCATGTTCGAGGACAACCATGTCCCCTGATACAGCTCTAACTGGGATACAGATGGGCCCCTCGTCACTCCCCATCCCAACGTGTTCTTTATTTTCCCTATATGAAGTACTTCAAGAAGTTCCCCAGGTCAGAAATACCCAAAACTCATTGCCTACTTGACTTGAATTTTCTAGTTTTCCTTAGAGATGGGTGTAGGAATAGAGTCAATGGAGATACATTTTGCTTTAGCTTTACCACTGAATTAAACACAAAGCACTCTTCATGTAAGTAATGAATGACACTTCACACTTTTACACGCTAGGAAAATTTACCATGCCCTAAATATTTCTTCTCCTCTGCAGGGATTTGTTGCTCCCAACTCAGAATGAGACTGCCAACCTTTCCGATTGACAAAAAGAAGAGGTTTGCTGTGAAGAAGCCTTCCCCCACCACCTCGCACTCAGGCCTTTAGGGCACCAGGTCATCAGTGTATTTTCCTCTGTTGCATTAGGAATTCACCACAAGAGGCTGTGGGTTAGAAGCATGATGCCTTTAAATAATTGACTATATTCTCCAGCTGTTGTGCTACCGTGGATAGATACACTAAAAGTTCCCAGAACTTTCTTAAATCTCATGGACTAATGATTGTTCTGAAGTCTCTACAGACCAGGGAATTTGATTTCCACTTTAAACTCCCCTTTCTCTTCATGCATAGCTTTACAGCTAGCTAGCTACCTAGTCACAGAAGGATACACAAGAGCAAACCTGTCAGATCTTTTACTTTCTCAGGGAATCTACTTCATTGCATTTTACTGGCCACCTTTTTTCTATTGGCCATAAATCACCTGTGTTAAGTCAAGAGGAACAGCAAACATCTGCTCAATCAATTGCAGGAAAGGCAAATACTACACTTTAAGTTGTATTGCTATTAACTTCATCTTAGCTTGAATTCAGCGTGTCAGTGGCTGTCTTCAGCACATGGAGAGCTACTTGTATCTCATTAATGTGACTCTCCTAATATGATGTTGGTGCCATCTCTTAAATGCTGAACAGATTAACAACACACCCTCCCTCAAGCGGCTGTGCTCAGGGTATTGCTTTATATCTGAAATCTGAAAAGAAAAGAATCAGGGAAAGAGATGGCATCTGGCATTTTACAAAGCAAACCACATGCAAGAGAAGCACAGCAATGATCCTGGGATGTGATCTCAGCTCAGTCATCTGACAAGATATTGCCTATGGAGAAGGAGGATCTTGACTCAAGTATCATCTTTGATAACGTGGGCTGCACACAGCCATCCTGCCTATCAGACATTAGTTTAACATTAGTATCTGACCATAAGCTCAGAGATGCAACATAGACCTCAAATATATACCTATCTACATGGGCTATAAGCAGGAAAAGCATATATGTTCCCCTTCATCTAAGGGATGCAAGTGTCATAGCCATGAGATTGCCAAAGCTACTGTGGGGTCATGAACTTTCCCCACAATGATGTTATACCTTACAATGAACTATACAATTGTTGATAACCTAACATTAATAAATCTGATTATATCTTCATATTACGGGTAGATACTTTAAAAAAAAATCAATAATTGCCAACTGATACTACAGATGGCTCCTATTCTGGGGGGAAAAACATGGATATCAGATGCCTCAGTGCTGCACTGTATTAAGTCTTGGACCACCGCCAAAAAGAAAATATCAGACTTGATTATCTTTTTAATTCTACATTGGATGTTTAATCCACTTAACTTAATAGAATTTCACACAGTGATTCCTAGATGCAGAATTTCTGAGTGAAATTCTATGGCCTGTGTTATGCAGGAGATGAGACTAGATGATCACAATGGTCCCTTCTGGCCTTAAAATCTATGGAATCATTGAGCCATTGTAGCTTCTCTAAAACCTGCAATTAAGAACTACTTATGTCAGCAGCTGCCTGGGACCCAAAAAGCCTCTTAGGCTTTACTGGCATAAGGAACTAGAGGACAGGTAAAGAGATTAATCTCAGTAGTTCCCGAGAATTTAAAGTTTACATAATACAGCCAAAAGATTTAATGTAATAGATTACACCCGTGCCGGAATCTACATTAGGGGGGCATGGATCAGCATTCACATCCAGGGCCAGGGAATGTAATGATCCAACCAGTGGACCAAATTTGGTGATGAATCTTGGTCACGTGCCACCTGAGGCACGTTGCGCATATGCTAAAAAGAAGAATCACAAAAATCTTCATTGAATCATTCAAATACTTTCCGGGCCAGTAGACTTTCCTAAATATATCCTGGATCTGTGATCTGAAATAGAAATTTTCACTCCCTACAGAAACTGAAATAGGTTTGGATTAATGTGCCAGTGCAGGGAGGGATAAATTATACTAACATATGCAACGGGGTGGATTCTCCTTGCAGATGGTGTTATCCTTAATCTTTCACAGAGTGGGAGAAGCTTTAAAGCCTCTGCCAAGATCCCTAGGATACCTGTACAGGGATGCTGTGAATTAGGAGACCTCCTGATCAATCCTGCTCAGTTTCTTGGCAGTGCAAGGCTCTTGCAGGCTCTCAGAGATGGGAGAGTTAAGCAGCCACTTTATGCACAAATGTAGATGCCCAGGGACCTTCTCATTAAACTAACACTCTTTGGAGCTGTTGCCTGACATCATGTCAAAAACTGCCCCACAGATTTTATTGCTGTACTTATTTCCTAATGACTTGATTCAACAAGTTAAAAAAAAAAAACCACACACATTACATGTAGTAGCCAAGGTGGTTCCAAACCTTCATTCATTTGCATTTGCGAAGGAGGGCAAAGGAACAAAACGAGTGCTGATGAATATTTGATCATTTAAGTCTAAGCCACGAGGTTAATCATTTACTCTGCTGAGCTGCCAGTGGAGACTGACTTCATGTTTGCTGAAGAAGAAAAGTGTCCTGCAGTACCTCATTCCATCAAAGTCATCAAAAGCAGCCATTCATCAGTCTTGGAGGGCTTAGCAGTCACTTGAAAATAAAATGCTGGTGAGAACCTGGTGACACTGCTCTGTGCTCTTACATCTCTAATACAATTCTAATACACTTGCTTCCTTAGTTCGGAAAGGAAGACATGGCTGTGGTTCGGACTGTTTATTTTCCCACCAATTTACAGATGTAATTAAAAAAAAATATATCACACTAGGCCATCCTCAGCCATACGCATCATTAAGAACGGCTACCTCTCAATCTCCTTGCAAAATAAAGGATTTCAATAGTGAAGACAAGGCTGATTTTGTGCACTGCAGATGTACCTGTTACAGGCTGTGCACAATCATTGATAGATGTAATGAGGGCATAAGGCATGCTCTCCTACAGCAAGAAAGTGCAAAATGCCACTTAAGGTCCCCAGACAAGGGACAGCTCTAGTCCAGTTAGAAGCTTATATAGTGGAGCTGGGCCTGTTCCTCCCCAACAACTTGGGAGTTTTGCTTCATTCACTTCAATGGGAAGGGAGTAAGGGAAGGGGCGATAGGGAAAGGAAACTAAGGGATGGGGAGGTGAGGTGGAGAGGGGGTTAACCATCTTCTCACAGCTTATTGTTATTGCACCTGAAACACTTGATTCGGACTTTTGACTTCAAACGCAGCCTCTGGTGCTGGATCCTTGACTAGTTCCACCTGCCTTCCGGACTTCTTTCACTTCATGCTTTTTATGTGAGGTCTTTGAATAGCAAGGTGAACAACCCAAACATAGAAATATAGGCCATGTTTCAGCAAAACACTACCTCGGTCTCTTGTAAAATAATAGCACTGACACTAAAAAGTATTCTGTAAATTTCCAAAATATATTGTGAAAGCCTGTTCTCATAGAAATTTCAGCCCAACCAGAAGGAGATAGGACTGAACAATCTATGGAGGAGAAAGCACATTCTCACAGTCCTAGACATTAGATCTTCCAATTGGATCCATGCAGGGAGACTCTCACAGCTGCATGGAGTTCAGATGAAATTAATGTGGCTCTGCTTAGGTACAAGGGTCTGCCTTGCTTTGATCCAACTGCAAAATCAGGGCCAAAGTTTGCAGGCCCAAGTGGTCTGAAAAGGGTTAATATCAGTATCCACATTTTCAGGTGCTTATCTAAATCAGCCCATTTGAGAATCACCCAGCGTTGCTCCTCACATGGCATTTGTTCCATGTAGCCTCCATGGCAGGTATTAATGAATCATTTAATATATTCTTGGGTAATTTAAGTAATTTGTCCTTTCTCCTGGTGCTTCACAATGCACCCTAGGCTTAATGGCCCATTGAAACACACCCTGTTGTGTTTTGTGGCTTAATTAATGCAGCATTGCTCTTTTTTGACATTATTCTAGGGATATTTGGTTTTGTTTTTTGCAGAGAGAGCCAACACTACATTGGAAAAAGATCTCAAAGGGCATCTATCAAATGTAAATGTGGGGTTTTTCCTTGTGACTTTTTCTAATCCTCCTGGTGTTCAGATTATGGCACATTTAGATTTAAATTATCAAATTGGTTGATCACAGCAGGAAATATAGTAAGCACATTAATTACTTTTTGACAGAACAATAGAAGAGATTTTTATTCATTTCATTAAACAGCTACGTAAAAAAAAGGAATATTGCTACATGGGCAGTGTTTTTTGCTCACGAAGATGGCACTGAAAATGCAGTATAAATTTTATAAGAAAGAAGGAAAGAAAATCCTACACCTATACCTCCAATGCCATTGTGGACATTATAACTAAGATGGGCACTTCATACGGGAAACTTTTGTGGTCACAGGAATTTATCACACGACAAATTATACTTTAAACTAGGAATATTGTTCATTACGTGTCTATCATTTGACATTCACGCAAAGAAAATGGCAGAGCATAAATAAGCCCAGTAACAAATTGAACAGCATGTTAAGTAGAGCTGGTCTGGGGAAAAAACCTGGTGAGTGAATGTTTCACAAACAGAACCAGTCCTCTGTTTGCTATGAGTTGTGAGAGTGAATTATTGGTTTTCCATTGGAGAGCTGCTGGGTTTTTGTGTAACCGGTCAGTTTCTGTTAATTTCAGGACTGGTGGTGGTGGCGGTAGTAGTGACACAGCAGCATTTCTAGCCCCAAATGCTGGTGCCCCCTTGTGCGAGGTGTCGTACACACAGAAGTAATTACTTATCAGGGAATTTGTACTAGAAAGTCCATTATTCTCCTGTTTTAAAAATGCCACTTGTTGAGTCAGAGAGCAGAATGCCCTGTGACTCTGGTGACCAATCACACCCCACAAACTAGGCTAGAGAAAAGTCGAAGCAAACAGTTTGCAAATAACTCAGAGGCTGCCAATTTCATGTGGAAACTATTCAACTCCTACATAGTTCAAGCAACTCTAATATTAAAGTGTTGCCCTCTAGCTCTCTGATCTTAGGGCATCACTATATACTGAAGTAATGTTTTTAGTTGCCACTTAATTGTTTGGGGGAAAACAGCCTCTATCTTTGAGAAAATATTTGCATGGGATGCTGGACTATTCCCGTAGCTGGAGACTGCTTAGGAAAGAGGTACAGTGAGCAGCAAGGTTTGGTTTGGGACTGTAAAATTTTCTTTTAAAAAGTATGAAGCAAGTAAATCTTGAAAATTACACAGCTAAGCATTTATATAGGGAGGGAAAAAAGTATAAATACACCAGCATGTGTGTGTGAATGCAAGAGAGAACAGAAGCTTGAAATGCCCCCATACGAAAAAGCTTCCACAAGAGGTTGTATTTCTTTTCCAGTTTCCTCATTTATTTCCACTGAAAGCTAAGCCAGAGTGGAAGGATGGTCTAGCAATTAAGGCAATAGCCTGGCTCATGGGAGACCTTTGTTCACTTTCCTATTTTGCCAATTTCTGTGCAATCCTGGACTAGTCATTTAGGCCCATATCCTCAAACGAGTTTAGGTGCCTCACTCCCATTGAAATCACATTCATAAAGTAAACCAGTGGGAGTTAGGCATATAAATATATTTGAGACTTTGGGCCTTAGTCTCTCTGTGCCTCAGTTCTCCATCTGTGAAATGGGAACAATAGTACTTCTCTCCCTCACAGGGGAGTTGTGAGGATAAATACATTACACATTGTGAAGCACTCAACTATGATGGTGATTAGTAATAGGGAAGTTTGAACATTTGTCCAGATTTTCTTCTTTTTCAACATTTGCTGTCACCTTCCTTATGGTTTTAAAAGAAAAAGTAAAAGCAAGACTGCTTCTTGCTTCAGTCTGATGCAGAGCTTGACTCAACATACACTGAGTGGATCAGGCTATTTATAAAATGGCCTCCATAACAGTCAAAATTATGTCAATTCAGGAATGCTAAACACAGTGTATGTTGAAACCAGCCATTTGGAGGAATGAGTATTATCTACAGCTTTGAACTTCTGGTCACAAAAAGGCTGAGAGATATCAAAACACAGCCAATTTGCTTCCTGTGAGTGTATCTACTTATGACCTCCTACCAGGATATGGAGTCCACATTCTCTGTTCACAGCATTTTAAAAGAAAAAGAAAAAGAGAATCTAGCCCACAAAAGTCACTATTTTTACTGTAGGAAGTTAGAGCCTCCATCTAGACCTCAGGCACAGCACAATGACCATCTAGGAGCCTATGGAAGCCAGTTCTCTGATATACTATAGCAAGGGCATGGCCAGGGATAGACTTAAGTGTAACAAGAAGCATCTTTAAATGAATCTGAAGCATTGCCAGAAGGCTATATGAAGATCTCAATACTAGTGCAATAATATACTGTTGTTTAAATTCTAGCAGCAAAATTCTGGATGAGTTGTCACATGAAAAGTTCAGTCCAGAAGCCTAGAATTCTTGCCATCCAGCTGAGACATTACAAAAGGATGAAGTAATGACATGGCATCCTCCTGATACCTTGCGGTATTTCAGAGAAGAATGAATGAGGTCTCTGTGGTGCAAATAAAACGGCAATCAAAAGACAGTTCATGATCAGTAGTGACCCCGAAGTTATGAACCTTCGTAGCAGGTTGTAACACTGCTCCCATGAAAAGGAACTGCAAAGGATGAAGTATCACTCAGAAGGCCAGGGGATTATCAACTAGAATCACATTTGTTTTCTGACATTTGGGGTTCTGAAAATGTTCAGATATCCAGGCTGAATGTTGTTCAGGTACTGGATCAACACAGAAATTGCTTTGCCAAAGTCAGCAGAGATGAAAACATAAACCTCTGTCATCACAAAGATGATTAAAGTCGCTTGAGCCTCTCTCTTATCTACTTCTCCCCCATTTTGTTCTGAATTAACCACAGTAATGTGGCACCAGTGCCTTCTGTTCTATTGCTCCCTGCCTTGAGTTTACAACTGGCCAATAGTTAATCCACGACTCCCCCAACTGTAGTATGCCCCCCTTGGACCTTGCACTGAAATGTAAACCTGCACTCACCACTGACTGCTACAACTGCGATCAAATGCTGCACATCTTAGGACTGTTTCTCCACAGAAGAAAATGTGAATTTATCTAAGCAGAAGCCAATCCCACTCAAGAACAGTGTGTGTTTTATTTAGTATACGTTTAATGTACACTTCTAAGAAGGCAGCCATTATGAGGAAGCTTTCTCAGACAAAGCAAACGAAATACATGCAACATTTTGAAATCGTAGGTGATGTAGACCTAAATCGTAGACCTAAAAGTATCAGTCATGAATTTCTAAGTGCCTGTGATTCATCTGCAACAAAATGGGGACAGGATAAAAAGCTGATTCTATGCTTTAAAAGAAATTAAAGGGTACAGTGCCAAAAGTGAAATCCCTGCAAGCTGCATGAAAACTTTTTAAAGACACCATAATAGAGGCTCAACTTAAATGTATACCCCAAATTAAAAAAACAGAGAACCAGAAAAGTACCACCTTGGCTAAACAACAAAGTAAAAGAAGCAGTGGGAGACAAAAAGGCATCCTTTAAAAAGTGGAAATTAAATCCTAGTGAGGAAAATAGAAAGGAACATAAACTCTGGCAAATGAAGTGTAAAGATATAATTAGGAAGGCCAAAAAAGAGTTTGAAGAACAGCTAGCCAAAGACTCAAAAAGTAATAGCAAAAAAAAATGTAAGTACATCAGAAGCAGGAAGCCTGCTAAACAACCAGTGGGGCCACTGGACGATAGAGATACTAGAGGAGAACTCAAGGATGATACGGCCATTGCAGAGAAACTAAATGAATTCTTTGCATCGGTCTTCACAGCTGAGGATGTGAGGGAAATTCCCAAACCCGAGCCATTCTTTTTAGGTGACAAATCTGAGGAACTGTTGCATATTGAGGTGTCATTAGAGGAGGTTTTGGATAAATTGATAAACTGAACAGTAATTAGTCACTAGGACCAGATGGTATTCACCCAAAAGTTCTGAAGGAACTCAAAGGTGAAATTGCAGAACTGCTAACTGTAGATTGTAACCTATCATTTAAATCAGCTTCTGTACCCAATGACTGAAGGATAGCTAATGTGACACCAATTTTTAAAAGGGGCTCCAGAGGTGATCCCGGCAATTACAGGCCAGTAAGCCTGACATCACCACACCAATCTACTAGAATTCTTCGAGGGAGTCAACAAGCATGTGGACAAGGGGGATCCAGTGGATATAGTGTACTTAGATTTTCAGAAAGCCTTTGACAAGGTCCCTTATTAAAGGCTCTTAAGCAAAGTAAGCTGTCATGGGATAAGAGGGAAGGTCCTCTCATGGATTGGTAACTAATTAAAAGATAGGAAACAAAACATAGGAGTAAATGGTCAATTTTTAGACTAGACAGAGGTAAATAGTAGTATCCACCAGTGGTCTGTACTGGAACCAGTCTTATTCAACATATTCATAAATGATCTGGAAAAAGGGATAAAGTGAAGTGGCAAAATTTGCAGATGATACAAAACTACTCAAGATAGTTAAGTCCCAAGCAGACTGTGAAGAGCTACGAAAGGATCTCACAAAACTGGGAACAAAATAGCAGATGAAATTCAAATGTTGATAAATGCAAAGTAATGCACATTGGAAAACATAGTCCCAACTATACATATAAAATGATGGGGGTCTAAATTAGCTGTTACCACTCGAGAAAGAGATTTTGGAGTCATTGTGGATAGTTCTCTGAAAACATTCACTCAATGTGCAGCAGCAGTCAAAAAAGCAAACAAAATGTTGGGAATCATTAAGAAAGGGTTAGATAATAAGACAGAAAATATCATAGTGCCTCTATATAAATCCATGGTACACCCACATCTTGAATGCTGTGTGCACCCCATCTCAAAAAAGATCTATTGGAATTGGAAAAGGTTCAGAAAAGGGCAACAAAAATGATTAGGGGTATGGAACAGCTTCCATAGGAGGCGAGATTAATAAGACTTGGACTTTTCAGCTTGGAAAAGAGATGACTAAGGGGGCATCTGATAGCGGTCTATAAAATCATGAGTGGTGTGGAGAAATTTAATAAAGTGTTATTTACTCCTTCTCATAACACAAGAACTAGGGGCCACCAAATGAAATTAATAGGCAGCAGGTTTAAAACAAACAAAAGGAAGTGTTTCTTCACACAATGCACAGTCAACCTGTGAAACTCCTTGCCAGAGGATGTTGTGAAGGCCACGACTATAACAGCGTTCAAAAAAGAACTTTATAAGTTTGTGGAGGATAGGTCCATCAATGGCTATTAGCCAGGATGGGCAGGGACGGTGTCCCTAGCCTCTGTTTGCCAGAAGCTGGGAATAGGCGACAGGGGATGGATCACTTGGTGATTTCCTGTTCTGTTCATTCGCTCTGGGGCACCTGGCATTGGCCATTGTCAGAAGTCAGGATACTGGTCTAGATGGACCTTTGGGCTGACTCAGTGTGGCCATTCTTATGTTTTTATGCTGCAAATTAAGAAGTATAGACAAACCATAAGAAATAATAATATATTATACTAAAGGGTCATGGTTCACCTATTACATTCAGGGGCAGATGGGAAAGTGGGGCAGATCTCTACAACACAGATCCTCCCGTCCTCCCAAAGGATATAAGAGGACTAGGGGAAACTACTGTATTTGAGGACTGCAGAAGTAGGTATGAAGAGACTCCATAGTTGCTCCATAATCTGCAGGGGAGGATTCTTTCCTCCATATAGGGAGATACCAATCACATGGCCCAGGATCTTAAAGTGCTTATGGTCTGGAATTGGGAGAGCAACAGCATTGCCTTTGTTCCCAGTGTAGTGGGTTCTATCATTGTTTACCAATCAACATCATTTAAAAGTGTGTCCCAAACTCTCCAGATCCCTTATGTTGCTCATAATATGTGCATCTAGGACATGCAATATATCTACTAGTGCATCCTGACATCTTGTCATTTCCTTAGTGAGCACTGCTGGCTGAAAGGATTTGGAGAGCATCAAATATTGACAAGTAAAATCTTTTATATTGGAGAGCTATAAACCCTGAAGACCTGGGTTTCTTTTAAGAAATGTATAAGCCTCAAGCTTTCATTTTATATCATGAATATCTTTCTTTTAAAGCTCAGAAATCTGTGCTGAAAACCACTCATTTGCTCTAGCAACCATTTCTAGGACAATGGATTTTCTTCTAGAGTTTAGGGCCTTTGTGTCTTGCAAAATTAATATTTTATAGGCTTTATTCTTTCATCGCTTTACACAATCAATGGGGAATGTGATACACAATATAGGTTATTTCACAATTTTGCTATTGGAGAAACAGCATGCATCTATATTGACTATCAGCTTGGTCATCACTAGGGATTAAACAGGGGACCTCTAGAGCTGAAAATTGGGGGTGCCATGTCTTGAGCTACAAGACTAAGCCCTGTAACGGGGAGCCGCAGCAGATTGTATTCCAGACAGAATGGGATCAGCAACATACACTGAACAGCAGGCTATGTAGCTCTGATACCTTTCCAGATACTAAGGAAAGGGAGAATTTGGGAGTGGAGCAAAAGAGACAGTCCCATGAGAAAAGGTTGGAAATGCTTCAGAAAATAGAAAGGGAACAAATTACCGTGCTCCTATCATTCTTTTCTCCAAAGAGTGCAAAATGAACTAAAATTCCAGCTTGTAAGTCAAACTTGACCTTGGAGAGCTTGGTCTAATGCACTGAGCATCTGATCTACTCAGACTAAAATGTCTGGTCATATTTTCAGAATTGGCTAATCATACCACTCTGATGTGAAGCAGCAGCGAGATGCATCCTTCTAGAAGCTGGTGGACAGTAGCAGATTTTAACGTAGGGAAATCAGATTGTTTTGCAGTTTGTATGATGTGACACCTGTGTATGCTCCATGTACATTGGTTCAGTCCCTCCTACTACACAGCACAAATCAATAAAATTCTAACAAGCAATGCTCACAGGTCCTTTGTTACCATGTACACCGTGGAACATTTCCTGCCCCTTTCATGTAATACTACCTCCCGGTATTAATTTCTGAAAAGTCTTGGACATTCAGGTCATTCCTTAAACCACCATTTATCTGTTTATCACTTTAGCGAATTGGGTGATTATACCTGCACAATTGCTCAATGGATTCAGACGTACAGGGAGCTTTTTCTTCCCCCTCCTCACTGCACCTGGATTTTGGTGAGGATAAATGTAAATTCTGATGCCTGAAATCTGACGCAGAATAATGCTATCCATTCAAGGGAGAGAAACAATACCATGTGACCTATTTGTCCAATCACAACTAACAAAAATGATTGGAAATTTCAATTTCTAGTACAACAGGCACTAGAACAAACGGAGCCTGACCAACTGTCAGACTGAGAATTAGTCACTGAATAGAATAGAACCGGGGCCTCCTGAGTCCAAGTCCAGTGCTCTGTCCATGGTTCCAGATTCCAACCCTGCTGTTAACCAGAGCAGGGCTGGTTACGTAACTGTAGGCTACAATTCAAGAAAGAACTTAAGCACGTGTTTAACTATAACTTTACTTCAGTGGGCCTTAAACATGTGCTTAAAGTTAACCACATGCCACAAGCACCCTTTCTGAATTGGGTATCAGGGCCATAGAGGAGAAAAAAATATCATGCAGTTTTGGGGAGTAAATAGCACAAATAATGCATAATGGATGAATCTGGGGGGGGGGGGGAAAGATACAGGCCAGGTAAACAGCTCATGAACCCATGGGACTCCCAAGTGTTCCTCAGACAATTCTGAAAAACTAATGAAGCAAAATCTCTTTTTGTATATTATGTGTGAACAGGAAAAAGGACTAAACTGGCTCTCACAAAGAGCTAAACTGGCTTGTTTAACCAGCTGCATTTGGGACCCCGTGAAAAATTCTACATTATTTAGCACACTAGGATGGGAGCAGAGACAAACTGAGAAGGAAAAATTCAGGAAACAAAGGCAAAACCCAAACCTCTGAACATAACAAGCGTCAGAAAATAAGAAAAAAAGTTAACTTAAAAAAACAAACACTTTAAAACATTCACAGGTGGAAGGCTTTATTTGAAGCTGAAAAGAGCTGCTGTTGAAAAGGCCTCTGGGAATATCTCTTTACTGTGACATGCTGCTCCTGCTGATCTCTGCCACGTGACAGGAGTTGGGGAAGGATTGGACAGAGACAAACTTAAAAGAAAGTGCACTTGCTCTGGCAATGCTCCACTGCCAGTTCTTATCACACACATTTTCACGTCCTGCTTCTACTCAGCACCAGCTCATGCTCACCAGGTTTGTTTGATTCAGCAGGGCTGAGTCAGGCAGGTTTGGATTGCCAGCTGGACCATTCACCTGGCCCTTTTCTCTACTAGGGATGGGAAAACCAGTTCAACACTCGACAGAACCAGAAGTGTAAATAGACTGCAGACTATATACATAATTACACCCTCCATCACATACACTCTTGGGTAGCTAGGACTAGTTTTTTCAGCTCCAAATACTGGGGCCTTCTATCACTTATGCTAATGGAGAAAGCCTTTAAGAAGCAATTAATAGATAGCTTGTATTCCCTGTGAGCCAGTCAACAGAGGGCAACATCACATGTACACATAAAGTCACACAAAGCAGTGCATTACAAAGGAAAGGCTCTTCTTGAGGCACTGCCATCCCGCCTGGAGCAGGGAGAGATAGAGAGTAGGCCTTGTGCAAAACTCTCACAATGAAATCTGAATTTTGGATTTTGTTACAAACCTGAAGCACTTACCAGATTTCAGAACTTTTCAGCAAACCTGGTTCAAGCAAGTCTGACATGAGTTTTAATTTCAGGTGCACACACACTATGTTGCATTGTTTAGGCCCGAAACCAGGCAAAATGTCATGGGCGAGATTCCCAGCTGGTGTAAATCAGCATCACTCTTTACACCAGCCAAGGGTTTGGCCCAATGTTGGTCAGACTTTAACCAAAGATCCATGTCTCCTACAGTAATTCAGAAATTCAAAGCAATAATCCAAGGGTGCAAACCCAAACCAAGGGAATATTTGTTTGAATCATCACAAACCACAAGAACTAGTTTAGTCCATCTATGTTAATGTCATGAGAGAGACTGTTCTTATGGGATTTCACAGATCCAAGATATCTAGTAAGTCTCCAAAACTTTCACCTGAACCACTGAACTCTTTGTGGTTCAACTATCAATACTGTAAAGTCTCTTTTCATCTTTAGCTTAAACCTTTGCAAAGTAGTTGGCTAGATAAGAAAGCTATATAAAAATGATAGGTGTTCCCTTGTACTGCATATTACTGCATCTGTGTCTGACTGGGGAAGCTGGTGAACACACAGTATGCTGAGATGTTAAAAAAACGAAATCATTAGCAAGACTAAAGATGGAAGAATTAAGGTTAACTAGGCCTTTTCATTACAACAGAGCAGAGCTGTGCATCTGTACAAGGGGTATATAAAGTTTTATAACGTATTGCCTGCTCAAAACCTCTGACATTTATAGTACATTTCCATCACTACTTGCGCTAAAAATTGCCTCTAGGTCATGAAAAATAAATGGTTCCAACCAGACAGCTAAAAGGCTTGATAGCAAGTTTCACAGAGTCCCAGGGCAATGCTCTGGAACTGCTCCCGACGAAGCCAGTCAGGACTCTTGTCAAGGTTCCTTCCCCACTCTGAACTCTAGGGTACAAATGTGGGGACCTGCATGAAAACCTCCTAAGCTTACTTTTACCAGCTTAGGTTAAAACTTCCCCAAGGTACAAATTATTTTACCCTTTGCCCTTGGATTTCCACTGCCACCACCAAACTTTATCTGGGTTCCTGAAAAAATGGAGTTTGGCACATCTTTCCCCTCAAAATCCTCCCACCCCTTGCACTCCACTTCCTGGGGAAGGTTTGGTAAAAATCCTCACCAATTTGCATAGGTGACCACAGACCCAAACCCTTGGATCTTAGGGCAATGAAAAAGCATTCAGTTTCCTTACTAGAAGACTTTTAATAGAAGTAAAAAAAAAGAATCACCTCTGTAAAATCAGGATGGTGAATACCTTACAGGGTAATTGGATTCAAAACATAGAGAATCCCTCTAGGTAAAACCTTAAGTTACAAAAAAGACACACAGACAGGAATATTCATTCTATTCAGCACAGCTATTTTCTCAGCCATTTCAAAAAATCATAATCTAACACATACCTAGCTAGATTACTTACTAAGTTCTAAGACTCCATTCCTGTTCTGGCTCCAGCAAAAGCATCACACAGACAGACAGAGACCCTTTGTTTTTCTCCCTCCTCCCAGCTTTTGAAAGTATCTTGTCTCCTCATTGGTCATTTTGGTCAGGTGCCAGCGAGGTTACCTTTAGCTTCTTAACCCTTTACAGGTGAGAGGATTTTTCCTCTGGCCAGGAGGGATTTTAAAGGGGTTTTACCCTTCCCTTTATTTTTATGACAACTCTGGTGAAGTCTCCTCTCTGTGAGCAGACTGTCTTCAGGGCAAAAAGCTCACATGGCTTCCACCTTCCTGGGTCTGACCTCAGCGCATTCAGCATCCTCTGCCCCTCTATGCACTTCCCCACAGCAAGTCTGCCCAGGCGGGGTCCTGGGGAAGCCAGAGGGTCCTGCCCTCCAACTCCACAGTCAGACGTGACTCTTAGCCAGCCACTAAAACAGAGGTTTATTAGATGACAGGAACATGGTCTAAAACAGAGCTTGTAAGTACAGAGAACAGGACCCCTTAGCCGGGTCCATTTTGCGGGGCTGTGAGCCAGACAACCACATCTGCACTTCACTCCTCGTCCCCAGCCAGCCCAAACTGACTCATCCTCCAGCCCCTCCTCCTCTGGGCTTTGTCCCTTTCCCGGGTCAGGAGAGCACCTGATTCCTTTGTTCTCCAACTCTTTAGCTATCAGCTTGCAGGGGGGAAGGGCCCAGGCCATCAGTTGCCAGGAGACAGAGTGTCGGCCATTTATGTACAGTGGCCCTTTGCTCTGCAACAATTACACCCCCTTCTCCCACCACCTAGAGACTTAAGAAATGCATAGGGGAAACTGAGGCACCCCTACAGTATTCAGAGGAAACATTAAGAACAGTCCCAATTTGTCACAGCAAGCAATTGTAGTTGACAGAATCAAACGGAACATGTCTGTAACTTTGAGTTTAAAGCAGAAGAGAAAGATGCAGCTTTATAGAGCTCATCCCTGAGCAGCGGGACTCTTTGGCCTTATTCTTATCTCCCTTTCACCTCTTCTTCTGCTTACACCCATTGATTTCAATTGGGTTACTCCCAAGTGATCCTTGTGCGAGTGAGAGCAGAGTCAGGCCCCCCCTTGCCTTCACTTACCAAAGAGACGAGGCAGTTAGGAGTAGTTTTTAATTTGATTCAATTTGTAGACAATAACAATTGTAAACTTCCATAATCGATGTCCAGATAGAATGAGAAAGGCTTTTAGCTTTTCTCTGGTTTTTATTTAATTAATGCTCAGAGACACGGGAGCCTGATAGCACTTGCTGGAACTCTGTTTAATGTGCAAGCAAGTACTCTGCAAGCCAGCCTCACCCACTGCTTTGCCAATGAACCCTATTCCAACACCACACAGATACTATTCAGAGCCTGAAAACGCAGCCAGTGGAAACCACCTGCCTCTTTGTGTTGATCTTCATAGTGCCAGACACAGCCTCCACAGGGAAGAGGCTAATGCACTCAACAGCCCTACCACCTGGCCCCTGGTAGAAAAGGAAAACAAATGAATGTTGTAAATGACCACTGCCTTTGTCATTAAAAATTATCAATTAAAGATAGCTTGTACATTGTTTGTTCATGCCCTTGTAGTTATGATAATGACTGCTGTTATGTAGCATGCCATCTCTAATCACTTCGCCACATCAATTACGCGCAAGAAGGGTGGAAGGCTGGCATGATGCCGAAGAGAGATAAATAACTGATGTTAATGGAAAGAATATATACTGGTTCTTGCATCAGTTAAAGCAAACAGTTAAAGAAAAAGTTCAGCGGAAAATACTCCCTCGTAATCTCCTTTTATCTTTTATTCACGGGTTTGGGCGTGACCTAGCTTACCATGGCTCAGCGGACTGACAGGGAGCTATGGAGTCAACAGTACAGTTAGCTAGGAAGACGTCCCAAGTCAGCTGAAATTTTAGTGTTTTTTTTTTTTTAAAGGTAAGAGAAAATCTGAGCATTGTACTGGGGCCTCTATTATGTCTGACCAAACGGTGCCAAACCAGACATCTGCGGCAGTAGAAACTAGGGTCAGTCCATGCAGCAGGGCTAGATGGAAGTAATCTGAGGCACTAGGCACATACAACATAGGGCCCTTATGGCCTGGCTCCATGCTGTGGCTTTGTCCCCACACAGCAGCAGAGAGTGCCTATGGCTTAATCCAGCCCTGCCATGTGGTAATGCTTCACTAATGAGGTATTATTGGGATGGGGCAGAATAAATGTCCATCTCCGGTTAGATATGTCCATCTTCTGTTTTTTCTCATTATGTAGTTTTCAAGCAAGCCACTTGCAGGATTCCCAATCATGTGACCCCAAACTTTTCAGCACACACCTCCTGGAAAATCTCTCTTTGAAATTCAAGTCATTCCCTGTCACATCACTAGCATAAACTTCATTGCCAAAATACTTGCGATTCCCACATTGAACAAAGCTAAGGATATCAGGACTTTTGCCATGTCTTCTGTTTGACTGACAATTAAAAGACAATCTGTAATTGGCTTAGATTAGATTAGACTCTGCTGTGCAAAGACAAACAGAACCTAGATAATTAACAGGTGAAATAAATTAGTTTCCAAGAATAAAAGTTCTTCACACCTGGCAGGGGAAAATGTCTCCAGCAACTCGCATTGTCTGTCTGGAAAGCTTCTAAAATGCATACAAAAGTCAAAACGGGAATGGCATGAGCCTGGAAGCAAAATGATCAGAACAACGTATTGGGGCATAATCTATTTCTTGCTTAAGAGTAACGTAGGGATAGAATGATCAGAGAATCCATCCACATATGTATTTCATAGCAAACCCATCTATGCTCAGCATTGGATAGTTGCACAAAGTACAGTGTGTGGGTGCCCTAGCTCCCACACCCTGAGCTGTGGGGAGCAACTCCTGCTATGTGCCGCCACCCCCTCGTTCTTAGGGGGAGGGATAGCTCAGTGGTTTCAGCATTGGCCTGCTAAACCCAGGGTTGTGAGTTCAATCCTTGAGGGGGCCATTTAGGGATCGGGGCAAAAATTGGGGATTGGTCCTGCTTTGAGCAGGGGGTTGGACTAGATGACCTCTGAGGTCCCTTCCAACCCTGATATTCTATCATAGAATATCAGGGTTGGAAGGGACCTCAGAGGTCATCTAGTCCAACCCCCTGCTCAAAGCAGGACCGATCCCCGACTAAATCATCCCAGCCAGGGCTTTGTCAAGCCTGACCTTAAAAACTTCTAGGGAAGGAGATTCCACCACCTCCCTAGGTAACGCATTCCAGTGTTTCACCACCCCCCTAGTGAAAAAGTTTTTCCTAATATCCAACATAAATCTCCCCCACTGCAACTTGAGACCATTACTCCTTGTTCGTCATCTGCTACCACTGAGAACAGTCTAGAGCCATCCTCTTTGGAACCCCCTTTCAGGTAGTTGAAAGCAGCTATCAAATCCCCCCTCATTCTTCTCTTCTGAAGACTAAACATCCCCAGTTCCCTCAGCCTCTCCTCATAAGTCATGTGTTCCAGTCCCCTAATCATTTTTGTTGCCCTCCGCTGGACTCTTTCCAATTTTTCCACATCCTTCTTGTAGTGTGGGGCCTAAAACTGGACACAGTACTCCAGATGAGGTCTCACCAATGTCGAATAGAGGGGAACGATCACCTCAATCTGCTGGCAATGTCCCTACTTATACATCCCAAAATGCCATTGGCCTTCTTGGCAACAAGGGCACACTGTTGACTCATATCCAACTTCTCGTCCACTGTAACCCCTAGGTCCTTTTCCGCAGAACTGCTGCTGAGCCATTCGGTCCCTAGTCTGTAGCGGTGCATTGGATTCTTCCATCCTAAGTGCAGGACTCTGCACTTGTCTTTGTTGAACCTCATCAGATTTCTTTTGGCCCAATTCTCCAATTGGTCTAGGTCCCTCTGTATCCTATCCCTACCCTCCAGCGTATCTACCACTCCTCCCAGTTTAGTGTCATCTGCAAACTTGCTGAGGGTGCAATCCACACCATCCTCCAGATCATTTATGAAGATATTGAACAAAACCGGCCCCAGGACCGACCCCTGGGGCACTCCACTTGATACTGGCTGCCAACTAGACATGGAGCCATTGATCACTACCCGTTGAGCCCGACAATCTAGCCAGCTTTCTATCCACCTTACAGTCCATTCATCCAGCCCATACTTCTTTAACTTGCTGGCAAGAATACTGTGGGAGACCGTGTCAAAAGCTTTGCTAAAGTCAAGGAACAACACGTCCACTGCTTTCCCTTCATCCACAGAGCCAGTTATCTCATCATAGAAGGCAATTAGATTAGTCAGGCATGACTTTCCCTTGGTGAATCCATGCTGACTGTTCCTGATCACTTTCCTTTCCTCTAAGTGCTTCAGAATTGATTCCTTTAGGACCTGCTCCATGATTTTTCCAGGGACTGAGGTAAGGCTGACTGGCCTGTAGTTCCCAGGATCCTCCTTCTTCCCTTTTTTAAAGATGGGCACTACATTAGCCTTTTTCCAGTCATCTGGGACCTCTCCCGATCGCCATGAGTTTTCACAGATAATGGCCAATGGCTCTGCAATCACATCCGCCAACTCCTTTAGCACTCTCGGATGCAACGCATCCGGCCCCATGGACTTGTGCTCATCCAGCTTTTCTAAATAGTCCCGAACCACTTCTTTCTCCACAGAGGGCTGGTCACCTCCTCCCCATGCTGTGCTGCCCAGTGCAGTAGTCTGGGAGCTGACCTTGTTCGTGAAGACAGAGGCAAAAAAAGCATTGAGTACATTAGCTTTTTCCACATCCTCTATCACGAGGTTGCCTCCCTCATTCAGTAAGGGGCCCACACTTTCCTTGACTTTCGTCTTGTTGCTAACAAACCTGAAAAAACCCTTCTTGTTACTCTTAACATCTCTTGCTAGCTGCAACTCCAGGTGTGATTTGGCCTTCCTGATTTCATTCCTGCAAGCCCGAGCAATATTTTTATACTCATCCCTGGTCATTTGTCCAATCTTCCACTTTTTGTAAGCTTCTTTTTTGTATTTAAGAGCAGCAAGGATTTCACTGTTAAGCCAAGCTGGTCGCCTGCCATATTTACTATTCTTTCTACACATCGGGATGGTTTGTCCCTGTAACCTCAATAAGGATTCTTTAAAGGGGCATAATGCCCCAAGTTACCACTGCTGGTCAGTATTCCCTTTCTCCCCCCGCATTAGGGCTCAACCATATACAAGACATAGGCCAGATGATCCACAGCTGATGTAATTGATTTCAAGGGAGCTATGCTGACTGGATTTCAATGGATTTCCTATGCAGATTTGCACCATCTGAAGATTGAGCCTGTAACATTAGCTAACATGTTTTAGGTACAAGTTCATTATACTTAGTTAATCAGAGGATATCTGTTATTCAGAAATACTCACCCATCTTATTCAATTTCTGTCTATGGGAGGTGCCAATAAAATGGATATTTACTGTGCAGAGGAATTCTCTGTGACAATAAAATTCATATTATTCTCCAGACAGTATTTGGAATAGGACATACTGCAAATACCTGGGCAAATGTTACTAGTGTGGGTGGACCCAATCATCCCATCAGTGGCGCATGCTCACAACTCCATTCACTTCAGTGCAAGATCAACCTGCAGGGTATTCAAGGTCCTAATGTTTAATGCTACCAGCTGTATACGCACCCTTTGAACAACATTAAAAATGCATAGTGTCTTAAAATGTCTGTCTGTGTGCGTGTGTGTGAGAGAGAGAGAGACTAATTGTATCTTCTGACATGCGTGAATTTTCTCCCTAGTTGAGTAATTCAAACAATGTACTCATAAAATATTCTTTTCGTATCTCTCTTAGTATTCATAGTGTGCTCATGTAGTCTAAAAACAATTTAAACTGAACAAAAACTAGCACTGCTTTTACTGATTCTGATATTGGATTCTTTCTTCTCTCTCCTTCTCCCCTCCATGAATACACAGTGAGTCAATCTCATATATCTTGATGGTTGAATAAGCTCTTTGATTTTTGAATTATTTTGAGATTAACTGAATTTGAAATGTGTGCTGCATGCAGTGTCTTGCTGGCACAAAGAGATGAGCTTTCTTATTGACAGAAAAGTTGCAAAACTACATTTTTCATTATTACTCTGTATCGCTGAACTTGTGTTCTTAACAGGCTGCTGGCTGCCATTATCGTGAGGGAACACCAGGTTGAAAAGTTCAATTTACAATATTCTCTCCTGACCCGCTTGAACTCCAAAGAGAGTGGCAGAGTGCTTTCTTCCAGCACGAACAACGGCAAATCTTTTTTATACACAAATAAATGAATAGTGCACATTATATTAGGTTGTTTAGGAGTTGTGTAATGCATAAAACCTGCCACCCAAGAATGAGATTATCAGTATATCTGATTACAGTTTTACAAAGACAGTTGCTAGAGTTTACTTCAGTACAAAGAGTCTCAAAACTCTGCTCCACTGGCTGTCTGAGGACCAGCAGCTTGTGGTCTTCAGAGAACTGGCTGCTCGTATGGTTGCCAGCTCTTGCTGCTGCTAAATTGGATTCAAACATTGAAAGGAATACATTAAATATCTTCCTAATCTTTTTTTTTCCATAAAGCATCCACTGTAGTTGCCATTGGGATGTTATGTGATTGCCCTAATTTGTCATGTGGACCCTGCTACCTTGCACTAAAAGTTCTGCAGTACCCTTTGACAAAACAGTACTATGTCAAAGCTCACCACGGAACTTTTAGAGCCCAGTATCAGGGTCCAAACAGACACTAGAGCTCTGTAGATTTACACTCCGGCTTGCCGCATACTGACTGTAAACAAACCTTTATTAACAAAGAGTAGAGCGGAGAGGACAGTGTGACTATTGGTTTTGATCTATTGTTGATCTATCGGTTGTTGATCTATTGGTCACATGTAACCCTCATTCCAAATATTGACTCCCTTTTTGCCCATGAAATACCCTGCTTTTCTTGCAATGTACTTTGCGTTCATAAGTATTCACCAGATAGTTTGGATGGATCATTTGCAAACTATGGCTTCTTCACAATCTATCCTCTTCCTCTATTCACTATTGGTCATTCATTATTCATGTTTGATAGCTGGTTACTTACATCACGCGGTGCGAATCCAGGAGAAAGGAAATGGCTGAGTTTTGCACGAGACCCAAAAGGAATTCTGAAAGAGAAAAAGGAAGACCACAAAATAGGTCTAGGAGATACCAGCAATTATATTAGCATACATATCATGCTTCAAAAAATCTGAGGTCTTGGGTCAAGGGGAGATAATGGCCTGGCTACTAGCAGCCGGTGAAATCAATGCCAAATTCTGAGGGTGAAACTCATAGAAAAGTTTGGATTGTAGCAATTTATAGAATCCATAAAGTGAAGGTGCGTTTGCAATGACTTTTTCATTGCACACATGAATATACTGGTTACTCCTCCTCTTTCCCTTTAACCCTCTCTTTTCAGCATTGTCTGTCTGTCCTTTTGTCCCCAAACAGTGTGTCCACTTTATTCTGTTCTCTTGAATGGTAAAACTACTCCACCTACACACCTCTTGCTGTCCCTGGTCCCTTCCTCTTGGCTATATCTCTGTCCACCATTTCTTCCATCCCCTTTTGTTCCTTTTCTCCCCCCCTGTTTTTCTCTTCCCAGTTTCTGCCTTCCTCCTGGCTCAGACTCCTGGTGCACCCTAAGCCAACTCAACTAGTGTTTTTGAAAGATGGAGAAAGACAGAGTTGTTGCCCCAAAGAATGCAGGACTGTCTAATTCCCAGAAAAACTAGGGTGGTAGAGTAAAGGCAGCATTGTTAGTATCACATTTCACGAGCATCTACAATGGCTGATATAATTGAAATAAATTATGAATCCCACATTACCACACTAACAAAAAGCACAATATTTATGAAGAAAGATGGCAATTACCTTATTACGTCAGACAGTAATATTATTCTAGTGCAGGACTCTTCATCTCATAGTATATTCAACACTGATTGTGAGTGTAAAGAAAAGGTTTGTACTGTTATTATGCCAAGGAACGTCCCATGTGTAGCCCTTAAAAAAGTAATACAAGATTCCCTCTGGAAGGTAGAATGCAGCAATGTTGCAATTCAGATCTTGAAACAACCCGATCTGGCATTTACAGAAGAAAGAAAAAGAGCATAAAATAATGAGCCATATTTTGCAATCATTTATTCCATAGTCAAACTTGATAGTTCCATTTACTTCAATGGTTTTATTCTGGATTGAGACCAGTATGACTGAGATCAAAATCCATCCAATAGTTTTAAAAAGAGATATGAAGTCTGAAAGAAATTAACAATAAAAAAAAAAACAGGTATATCTGTAGCTCCATGGGTGAGGAATTGTTTTCCGGAGGTGTACCATGCCAGATCCACACAAAATGTCAAACTTTGCAGCTTGATTAAAAGATAACCATCTAAAATGTATGGCTATCTATTTTCACCCGTAAGGGTCAAAAACAGCCCTTGGAAGCACACATACAACTCCCATGACTTCACTGTTTGAAGCAGGCACATATATGTATATTTGAGGGTGAATTTGACCACCATTTTCAAAATTTTGGGTGCCTGCATTTTTACCTGTGTTCTGAAGGTGGGAGCTCAGAACTTCCTTTAAGGTCTCTCAAACTGGGCATCCAGAATCACAATTTTGTGATTAAGGGATTACATATATTTGATATATCAGATTAAGGGATTCAGTATATAAATGTATAGTGCAGTCCCATAGATGGAGATAGTATATGGAACCAGTATTTAGAATTTTACTCTCTTCTCTTTGTTCTAGGCAAAAAAATAATTAATATTTTTCAACATTTTCTTTTCTCTCTATTTTGCTTAGAATGGAGTCAGTAATTTAGTATAGAGTACAACTCTGTGGACTGACCAAAATTTCCCACAACATCCATAACCTTTACATAATCCTGGTTAGGATCAATGGGGGAAATGGTTGGCTTTGCAATGCCCCAGCTTGAAACCATGGAGAAATTACGCAGGCCACTTTACAGTGCCTGGGTCATGCAATCAAGGGGTGATGCAGCCAGCATCTATTCTACAGATAGAAGAGGAGATGCTACCTCCACTCCTTATGGACAGAGAGGATGGATATGGTCCAGCCAGTTTTGATAGGGCTATGCTGCAGTTTCCAAACTCTGAGTTTGCTGCTGGTTTGTTAGCTCTGGTCTGTTAGCTCTTATGTCCTAGGGGACATAAGCAGAGTTGGTTAAATGGAACTGGGTTAAACATGGTTAGGATTGTAATTGGGTTCAATAGCTTAATAGTCTGTGATTTATTAAAGGAAAACTGCATTTTATTGCTGCCTTAGAGGCCTAGAAAAAGTTTCATTTTACCAGAATAACGAGTCAATTACAAAGCACCATTTTCAAATTCACAGTCTCCATTGATATGAACTGGGAGTCACCTCTGTATTGAAAATTCTAATAGGAAAGACAGTTTGATGAGATATACCAAGACGGGAACATCAGAGCCTCAAACAGCAGGGAAGCCATTGGATGTTTTTGCTGGTGTTTGTTTGGTATAAAAATACCCATAAAAAATACAGAATTTACCTAAAAAGAGGGGTTTCCAGCCCAGCTCTGCTCTTCCTGTCTTGGGCAGCCCATCTGGTGGGCGCTGTGACTGCTCCTGGCACATTTAAATGTTTCATAACGAAGGCATTTTAAAGAAATAAATATTAGTGGTATATAATCATATTTTGCATTGGATAAAGCAGGGCAGAACCAGTTCCAACTCAGGCTGAATGCTTTCCCCCTCTCTTCCAGGTTACAGTCCTGTCCTCTATGGCTGTTATATTCCATCTGCCCTGAGCAAGGCTTTAAAAACCAATAGAGGCTGTTGAATACACTTTCTAGCTCTCTACCTTTAATAGATTGCATCAGTTATTATCCTTGCCTTCCTCTGAGAATGGGAACATCGTATGTGCCATTTCACACTCCACTGACAGCCACCATTATGAGAATAGCTCCATGCTCAGCTTTTTTGCTCTGTTTTTGTTCTTCTTTCTGAAGCCAGAGATGTTGTCAAAGAATGATATTTGTGAAACTCTCCGGGCCTTACATACTGTGAAAATATTTTGCCCCATGAAGTGTCCTGTGATGAGCCTGGCTTGTTAGTGGCCCCAAGCGTTAACAGAACTGGAGCAATGCAGAATTTTCATTACGAATTTTGAAATCCTAGAAAACTCACTTGATCTCACGTATTGTTACTTGCAAGGAACAAACCCAGCCCAGGTTCAGCGAAGTTTTCTAGAGTTTGCAAACCTTTCAAACAGCCCTGCACTAGGTTCTGAGTGAACTGGAGAAATCATTCAAACCTCATGGGTTTCTATGCAAAATCAGGTGAAACACAATGGTTTTGCTGGAGTTTCACTAGCACTTGTTGGGTTGTTTTGAACCCAAAGCACAAACCAAAATGCATCTTAAGCCCAAGCAAGCAGCCACTTGAATCCCACTCTCTTCTGGGGGGAAGGGGGTAGATAATATGCATCCCTGCCTACTGGCATCTCTACTGCCTTCTCCAGCAGCAGATCAAGAGAGTGCAGAAATAATTCATTTCCCTCCCACTAGCAACTCCTAGGACCCACTTCTTAAATATGAGACCCTCTCCTAAGTAATATTACGATCAGTTTTCCTAACTCAAGTGCAAGACTTCACCTTTCAGGGCTCTAACTTTTTGCAGCCTGATACCAAAAATAACCTATTGTATAGTCTTGAATGTAACATTCATTTCCTCCATTGTCGCAATCTGTCTTTGCCTTCTTTTCACCTGCCTATAATAGATCACATTGTGTCTAAGGAACACACCAGACATGTCATCTACTTCCCAGATGTCTAGCTCCCAGCTGTCCAGTTCTTCTGTGTTATAATGGGCTCTTCTTCCCAATTCAAGTGTCTTCAGATTAGGCTTCTTATTAAATATCCCCAGCATTCAAAAACTCCATCTGCCTCTCAGCAGATGCCTATAACTAGAGATATGCTACTGGTCCCATTACCTCTTTCCTTACATAGACAAAACTAGAGCAGAAACATTCCTGCTGGCCCTTTTTTTCACTTCCACTGAGCTCTACATTTAGAATGTAATCAACCCACTTGTTCCAACCTGTTATCAGTGACTTACTGACCTTGCTGTACCTGTTCCTAATTTCTTCCGAAGGAAGAAAAGGAACCTGACCAAATTAGGAAACAAGCTGTAATCTTCTGTCACCTATATTGTCAACTTAGCATATAACAGGCTCGGTTATTCTTCTTTCATAAAAAGAATCCAAAGGCATCCGAAGGCATTGTCCATGACATTTAGCACCAAATTTTAAAACAAAACCAGGACAGCCTACAAAATTGCATAAACATATGGCTTGTAAATACAAATAACAGATTTATAAATATAGCTACCTGCACACTCCAATCAATCGTTTAGACATCAGTACACTACTCTTTGCACACACAATTGATACTCACAAAATTACAGGTGCCAAATTCCACATATAATTTTAGAAGCCATTTTCAGGTCCACGAAGAAATTAGACCCTGAATATCTTATTTCATGCCCAGCACTGTATCAAAATATTACATTCCCATATCAAATCTGGGTTTTCCTTCCTAATTAACATGCCATCCAGTCCTTAAAAACCTGGTCCATTTCATCAGCTATTAATTGAAAAACCCCATTTGTTACTGTTCCATAGTAAGTGAGTTTAGTTTTCTAATCAAAACCTGGGGCAGAGGTGTTGTTTTAACTGGCAGAACTGCAAATGCAACCCAGAATCTGAAAATTAAATTGTGTTCTTCCTGTCATTTAGAGAAAACACTAGCAATGAAGTAATGATCAGTAATAAAGAACTAGTGCTTACTTAACTGGCATTTTGTTTTGTGCCTGAAGCAGAGCAGAATCCACCTCACACTCCCCTACCTATATTGAATTTGCAATGCTAGGATGACCCTCATGAAAAGTTATTTGTCAGCAAAGTCTGAAGATACTTCTTGATGAGAAACATATAGGGCCTGATCCAAAGCCCATTCAAATCAATGAAAAGACATCACAGGTTTTTGGAATAGGTCCCAAGAGCAAAACAGAGTTGAATAAGAAGGTGACATTCTACTTCTGAATGGCCACAAAGGTTTATATCAGATTCTGTGCAAAATTAAACTCTAGCCATCTACTTCCTTACAGATGTTTTAGAAGGAAATTAGCAAAAAGGATTAAATATTCAGCATCACTTTAGGCCACCAGCAAGATTCTGTATTTGTTTATAAATAGAAATGTGCAGTATATATTCAGGTGTCTGCCAGGAAAGAATATTATCTTGTTCCAAGACAATTCTGCTTTCTCTAGATACTGTAATTATTTCATTCTTGCAAAGATAAGTTTTTCAAATTATCTTTTACTGATCCTCACTTTTTCCCTTCCTTCTTAATTCTTATCATCACCTTTTGAATTACTAATAAGTTTATGACAGCTTCTCTATAGTAAATGTTTTCCATCAAACATCTGTCGTAAGATATATGCTAGCTGAAGGGCATAAGATATGTGATTACACTGTTCTTTTGATTCCTCACTTCCAGTCCCTTCAGCAGTGAAACAGTCTTTCAGCCAAGCATATTGTAATCGCTGGGCACTTTCTGCAAATACAATTGCTATTTCCAAAGCCCAACTCGCAATTCAGGACACAAACTGCCATTCTTCCATTTTTACCAGGTCATCAGTAAGCACTGGCAGACTGCAGATGTGCAGCCATCAATTAGAAGTTTGTTCACCTATTTGTCTGTCCCATCCACAGAACCACCATTATTTCCTGGAGCAGATATGCTATTACAGACAATCTGATCACTAACATTTAGGGTGAAGTCAGAAGCAGTGAGCAAGCAGTGTGGTAATAAGAAGCCAGGGGATCAAGAGTGAAAAAAAAAAAGAATCTGTAGTTGCTATGAAATATTAGAAGTTGTGTAATACTAAACCAATAGTCTGGGTGACAAGGTGAACTCTTTGACTACTGCAGTCTTCTCTTGCCATTTTCCATTTCCTTCCCCACTTGTCTCCTCCCCAAAAGTTCATCCTACCGAAACCAGAGCTGAGCTGAGCAACTGTGTCAGATGGTCAGCACCCTAAGTTCCCTTCTTTACATTTCAACTGCAGATAGCCCCAAGCTGCAAGGTTTGGATCCGCATCCAAACTACCTTCCATCTATTTCACATTCCTCCTAGAGAGCTGAAGGCCATGAGGGGGGGAAGTGTCATAGCTCTGAGGGGTGGACACAGATGTCACCTACCTGTTGACATGAGAGATGGGCCCAAAACAAAATCCTTGATCCAAACAACTTTGAATTTGTGGGGGGATTGAAATCTTAATCTAGATCTGGATCCACGGTTAGCATATGGACCTTATCTTTATGGTGGGGAAGTCAACTCTCAGAGCTGAACACTCCCAAACTTTGCCATTTCAGTCGAGATCACTCTTCTCACCTTCCAGTATCTGCAGCGCTCTTGGGTTTAAATGTGTCTTCCTTGGACTTAGATGGTCCAAGGCAGAGACAGTTTGATCAAGGCAGCCAAAAAAAAACAAAAAAAACCCATTACTTACCTGGCTTCCTGGGTCTATTCTCGTGGATGGGCCAGAAAGACTTTGCTCAGAGAGATCTGGCCTTTTCTACTACTGCTCTTCAGACAGAGCTAAAGGTGAAGCAGGTGAATTGCACAGACTGAAATTAGAGATTCCATGTTCCTTGGCTCAGAGTAGAGCTATTAGGAGCAGTGTGTTAATTATTCAATGAAGAGGGATTATTGGAGCAGTCAGTTTTGATAGCTTGATTTTTAAAATGTGCCCTGGAGCACCTAAAGCAAAGGATACTATGGAATGAGTGTATAAATCAAAATAAATAAAATACACCTTGTCCATGATAATCAAATTCAGAAACGTAGGTATGTCTACATTATAGAAAAGGGTGTATTGTTACCTCGGGTTAACAGTGAAGATACAGCAACTCTGTTTTTAACATGGGTTAGCTGCTCGAGTTCAACCCCAGGCTCCCCTATAGGTTTTAACGAGGACTGCTAACCTGAGTTGCCATGCCTTCACTGCTATTTTAACCCAAGTTAGCTAGCATACCTTTCTTTGCGTGCAGACATATCTTTAGACAATATGTTAAGTGCCAGTCCTGCAAGTGACAATGTGTGGACCCCTGAGCCTGCACAGAGCACTACTGAAGTCAATGAGGTTCCCCTCTGTGAGTTTCTTTGTAGGATCAGGGCCTTAGTGAAAAAAGGCAATGTGGAATGAAGCAGGGGGGTGTGAAGATCATGAGAAGGAGGCTGGAATGCTCTCTTTATAGGTGCCTACAATGTAAAGAGGAGGAAAACAAAAGGGAATGTGAAAGGGGCAGGAGAAGACAAAGGAACCCCAGCTGGACAACATCAAAGCTAAGAGAGGAGAGAATGAAATGAACAGGGAATAACATCAAGTGCTTGTAAACAGTGATACAAAAGTGCCACCTACATTCACAGCGGAGGACATCACTTAATGGCAATGGATGCTTTAACACTCCCATGTGATCAGCCCATGCACTGTAGCATTAGAACGTTTGAACATGCCTTGAGTACTCTGCTATGGGAGGAGGACAGGGAGTGCTTCATAAATTAAATCAAATGCATTATGTGATCACATTTATTTTTATCTGAATCTACAGCACTTGAATTTTTTTTTATCACTTTAAAGAGAGAGAGAGAAAATACAGCTATGCCCTGCCAGCACATCAATTTGTCAAGTTTAGATTTTGAAATCTGTATATAGCCATATAAAATTTACACCCACTGAGCATATTTTTATACCCGCATAAAAATTTATTTCAGCAGTGTTTTGCCAATATGTCATGCGTAAAGTTTTGTTTAGACATTTATATATATATTAGATATTGTGGGCTAAGGGCTGCTTTTGCACTGAGAAGCTGCTCATCTCAGTTACAGCAGGCAGACTCTCAGCATCACTTGTGCACGTGTTTGAAAGATGGGCATGTCTTCAGGTCAGATGCTAAACAGAACTATTTACTGTGGGCTAGATTCTGATTCTGACTACACAAGGGAATGGGAGGGGAGTAACTACTCTCCTTATGTCCCTAGCTGGGCTACCTGGGCCTAGAATAACCCAGCTAGGGTCATAGGGAAAGTAACTTATCCTCCACGACTTGTTTGCTTACTCCCCCTCTGGAGCAGGTGGGTGCGGAATGGGGAATTCTTCCCCTATTCACTGACCAGAATAGCTACCCCTTTGGGAGCAAGAGGAGAAGAACTCGTGTCTCAGAGGAGTACTTCTGAGTCACATTGCCTTCCAGGACTATATCTAGGTTGCTGTAAATTTGCTTATGCACTTGCTCAGGATTGTGCTTGAGATCAGATGGCTGGAACTACCCCCGGGATGCCCCACCACTGGGGCCTGCAAGGAGACAGAATAGGACCAGGAAGTTAGCTCTATGGTATTCTTACACCAGGGAGAATTGCCCCACAAGCTGTTGCAGCCCCGTTGTGGTCCCTATACATCGCTTGTCCAGGACTAGAATCTAGCCCTGTCTTTCTCACTCAGGCACCACTTGGCACCAATCAGAGTAAAAATACCCCACAAAGCAAACAAATACAATACAATGCAGCAGTCAACAGATGACACAGGGGAGATGGCTGGGTTTGGGCTAGTTTTTGGAGGGGTGGAAGTGTCTGGAAATGGTAGCTATTGATTTCCCACTTGCAGGTAGAACAGAGAAGATCACTTCCTAGGGTCTTTTATTATTACTTTGGAAGAAAACAATAACACAGAAGTACCTATTTTCTTCTTAAGCTAAGTACCTGTCACATCCGGCTTGGCTCTTTTCATTCCCCCCTCACCTCTCCGGTTTGGATTTGATTATTAGGAGATAACTTATGAAAAGCAATTTCAAAGGCTGTATGTACTCATACTCATTTCTCCAAATGTTTCTTTTAATGGCTTCTGCACATTCTATGGTTTCAGAGTAGCAGCCGTGTTAGTTTGTATCCGCAAAAAGAACAGGAGGACTTGTGGCACCTTAGAGACTAACACATTTATTTGAGCATAAGCTTTCGTGAGCTACAGCTCACTTCATCGGATGCATGCAGTGGAAAATACAGTAGGATGATTTTATATACACAGAGAACGTGAAACCATGGGTGTTACCATGCACACTATAACAAAAGTGATCAGTTAAGGTGCACTATTACCAGCAGGAGAGAAAAACAAACAAACAACCTTTTGTAGTGATAATCAAGGTGGGCCATTTCCAGCAGTTGACAAGAACGTGTGAGGAACAGTAGGGGAGAAAAATAAACATGGGGAAATAGTTTTACTTTGTGAAATGACACATCCACTCCCAGTCTTTATTCAAGCCTAATTTAATGGTGTCCAGTTTGCAAATTAATTCCAATTCAGCAGTCTCTCATTGGAGTCTGTTTTTGAAGTTTTTTTGTCGTAATATTGTGACTTTTAGGTCTGTAATCGAGTGACCAGAGAGATTGAAGTATTCTCCAACTGGTTTTTGAATGTTATAATTCTTGATGTCTGATTTGTGTCCATTTATTATTTTACATAGAGACTGTCCGGTTTGACCAATGGCTTTGTTGCAAGGATACGTTCCTGGGTTAGTGTTTTTGTTGTGTGGTGTGTGGTTGCTGGCGAGTATTTGTTTCAGGTTGGGGGCTGTCTGTAAGCAAGGACTAGCCTGTCTCCCAAGATCTGTGAGAGTGATGGGTCGTCCTTCAGGATAGGTTGTAGATCCTTGATGATGCGTTGGAGAGGTTTTAGTTGGGGACTGAAGGTGTCGGCTAGTGGTTTTCTGTTATTTTCTTTGTTGGGCCTGTCCTGTCGTAGGTGACTTCTGGGTACTCTTCTGGCTCTGTCAATCTGTTTCTTCACTTCAGCAGGTGGGTATTGTAGTTGTAAGAATGCTTGATAGAGATCTTGTAGGTGTTTGTCTCTGTCTGAGGGGTTGGAGCAAATGCGGTTGTATTGTAGAGCTTGGCTGTAGACAATGAATCATGTGGTGTGGTCTGGATGAAAGCTGGAGGCATGTAGGTAAGTATAGTGGTCAGTAGGTTTCTGGTATATGGTATCCTGGGCTTTGTATTAAATAAATATAGATAGGCTGTCTGTGATACAACTTCAATGATCAACTGACACAGACCTGATTATACGATGCGGAAAAAAAGCTTTTATGCTTCTTTCAAGCCGTGATTGCATGGCCTGTCCCTTCCATTGCTGTTGTGGTACTTTACACTGCTCATGTCTGCTTGCTATTGTCAAGGTAGCAATTTCAGTGAATCTAGGAAACTCAGCAATACTACCCATCAGCGAAAACTACATTCATATTAAAGATTGTCTTAAGCTCTGTGTGTGTATGAATTTAGGGCCAGATTTAGAAAGGTATTTAGGCACCTAAAGATGCTGATAGCTGCCTAATGGGATTTCCAGAAGCGCCAAAGCAGCATAGAAACCTAGGCACCTATCAGCATCTTTAGGCATCTAAATATCTCTCTAAATCTGTTCCTTCCACACAATCCCAGGGCTGGTGAAAGGCGCTAGCCTGACACACTTGGAGAATGAAATCCCCTCTTTATCCACAGACCAAGTACACCACCTGCTATACTGTCGAAAAATCGTAGAGAATTTAATAGAGAATGGGAATTGATATTAAATTCTCTCTCTTCATTTCACAGTTAGGAGTCACCTTCTCATATGTGACTTTTAAGAGGGCACTGGCAGGGCTACCATTAGAGCGGTCCATTTTTTCTTTTCTGATCTTCGGGGGGGGCACACTTGCAGGTCATGCTGTCACTGCATGTCTGCTCTCTCAGGGTGAGAGGATAAGCTCTAGAAATACACAAGGATTCTGCTCTCCCGGCATTACAGATAGGATTCTTGTATAGCTCAATCCCCTGCTAAGAAACTGGTGTGCAGAGAGACCCAGGGGAGAGAGGTAACAGCATGTATGCCTGTGCCAGCCATTCAAAGAAACCACCACCCTGGACTTGTTATTGTAGAGTCACATAGGACAGGGCATTACCTTGTACTCATGTTATGCTGTGCCCTGTGCTGTAAGAGTACACAGTCAGGAGGGTAAAACTAGCCTCTCTATGCAGGCATCAAGTCCTTGCTCTAGCCTAAGGCATGGGCAGGAAGGGAGGTGGGACCACGGCCTGCCCTATCCACCAGAGGTAGCCTGGGAAGAGAAGCCCATGCTGCAGCCTCTTAGAGTTGGTGCAATGGCCAAGCTCTGTCTGAGTGGGAAGGAGTTCTGGGAGGCACTAGTGTGGTTTCTTGTTTGAGGGTAAAAGTTTTGGGGAGCCAGGGGGGAACCCCCAAAACCTAAGTACTTATCTGGCCTCCATCATCAAAGCATCTTAACAACTCACAGTTCCCATTGTATTTATCCTCAACACCCCAGTGAGGCAGGGCAATGCTATTATCCCCATTTTATAGCTAGAGAACACAGGCACAGAGAAACAGAGTGATTTGCTAAAGGTCGTAAAAGGATATCTGTGGCAGGGCAGAAATTGAACTCATGTCTCCACACTCCTAGGCCACCTACTTAACCGCCACGCCATCCTTCCACATTTTTAATTAGACTAAAAATACAAAAGAGAGAGCACTGTAGATCATCTAGCTGGAGCCAGTTTTACACTTGCATAGATTAATGAAATATGCTCGACGTCCGACCTTGACGTTTGTACGGTTACATTTTAGGCCTGTCACACTTGACACTTTCTTTTTAGAAACAAATTGAAGAGATTGCAAAATGATGCCTGATGGAAAAAAATATCTAGTCATCTTTAGAAGTGACCACGTGTGTTCTGTGCTCCTGTAGACTGAGCTAGACCTTTTCTGCTTACAGTACCATGATGATGATGTTACAAAGGAAATGAACAAAATCCAGATAACAGCTAATGTGTTAACCCTCATGCTTTTGAATAGTTTGAAGGCCAAGTTAGCTAGGTAAAATGTGTAATATGAAGCTGCAAATTCTAAGCTTCTCCTTTGTGAATGAGCATAAATTGTATTTAGAGGAAACAGCTAATTTTCTGTGTGCTCTGTCTCTTTTAGCTGGCTAATTCACCTCTCTTGGAAAGAGCCATGCATTCTGGCCATCAGGTAGAACAGAAAAAGCTGGGAATAGCAAGGCTGGGCCCACTAGTCTGTAGAAATCTGCATCAGTGATATGTGAGTTTCCTCAATCCAATACAATATTAAGGGCTGTGTGGCGGGGCGGGACTCACCCCTGCAACACCTCCTGCTGGTCATCCAGGGAATTAGCGTTTTCAGCCTCTGCAGGCTGGTGTCCCGCTTGCCGCTGGGCCCCCGAGTCCCTCCCGGACTCCGGTGCCCTTTTCAAGCTGGGGTGCTTCCCCCTGGCAGTATCCCCACAGATCTGGGTCTCCCCCACCCTGTATCCCCACCTCACCTCAGTCTTTGGCTACTGCCAGTCACCATCTAGCCCCCGCTCCCTGGGGCGGACTGCAGTATAATTGCCACGCATCATCAGCTACGAGGGTCTGGATCTGCTGCTTCTGCCTACCCTTGGGCTTCCCTCTGCAACCCCCATACCCTTTTCCTAGGCATTCATCAAGGCCAGCAGCCTGGGGGTTTCTCAGGCTGGAGCTCCCCAGCTCCTCTGGCCTTTCCCCAGCCCTGCTCCACTTTAGGTACCCTGCTCAGCTCCCAGCAGTCAGGCCCCTCCCTCTCAACATCTAGAGGGAGAGACTGTGTCCTCCTGGCCCACTGCCCTCTTATAAAAGCCAGCTGGGCCCTGATTGGGGCGTGGCCGCAACTGTGGCTGTTTCCCCAATCAGCCGAGATTTGCTGCTTTCCCTAGCAGCAGCCCTCTTGCAGTCTCAGCCCTCTCCCAGGGCTGATTTCAAGCCCTTCAGGGCAGGAGCTGGTGACCATCCCGTTACAGGCTGCATTGTGCTTTAGAGAGACAGCCCAGTATTGGGTGCAGTTCAGAGGTGGACTGTGGGGGGCCCTGCCTCCAGGGAGCAGTAAGGGGGGCTGCATCTTATCTTCGCCAAACCCATCTCAGCCCTGACCATAGCTCCTCCTGACCATTCCCACATCCTCCCCTTCCCTTCCACTTTGGAGATACAAGAAAGGACCATGTTATGTCTGACCCTGTGTACACTCTCCCCTTCCTTTGCACATCCACACATGGGCCAGCATAATCTTTCCCAGAGCGATTAGCTCAGTAGATGCAGTGACAGGATACAAATGTGGTCAGGCTGCAATGCAAGAGGAAACTCATGAACAAAACAAATCCTGCCCTCCATCAGTTTATCTTGCAAATGTGGGTGGCAGGATCCCTTCCTCACAGCTGGCCTGGAATATCCCTGTTCTCTGGCAATCCATACCCAGAGTACACAGATGAGGAGAGAGCTGGCTGTTTGCTTGTTGCCCAGGGCTCCAGGACCCCGTCTCTTGAGTACAAGCAGAAGGGGGATGGATATGTACTTTGTTAATTTATCAAAATTTGGGCTAAGATTGGGGCCCAAATTCAAATTTTTCTGCCCACTCCACTGGATACTCTACTTTAAATAATCCTGTGATCTTCAAAATCCAGTCCCTAAGGGATACCTTTTCATGACCTCCAGAATTGCTGCTATCATTTCAAACTGATATTCCCCACCCCCTTTGTTTCTAGGTTATTACAAGTGCAAAACTCTGGCTGAGCACATGTAGCAAGGTAAATAGATATCTGTCTGATATCAGATCTGTGTACATCAATGAACATTCCATGTGCAAAATGGTCGGTGCTTTATTCGGGGACAAATTTGAAGCCCTATTAACTGGGCTCGAAGGTTATACTGTAAGTCCTGATTCTGATCTCACCTACACTGGGGTAAATCAGGAGTACCTCCACTGAAATTGACCTGAATTACACCGGGTGTAAAAACCACTGTAAGTCAGCACAGAATCAGGCCCAATGTTTTCAACTGGTCTGGTCGATGTACTGGAACTATCTACTGGAGACACTACAAAATACTCTATCAGATGCTGAGGCACAGCACTGTCCTGACTACACGTTTCTGTGAGCTTTTATCCATGTGAAATTCACTTCTTTTCTTTGTTATAACTTTTCACTGGCTGCAACGCAGGCTTCACTATACACATAATAATTGACTTCTGAAAGAGGAGGTATAAACACTGCATTGTGTGATTTGTGAGGCACTTCACTCAATTTTTCTTTTGTGTAGAAAATTCTTAAGGAGAACACTGATAAACAGGAAGCAGAAGGGCTCTGTATTATTAAGAATTAAGATTTAGGACACATGCTGCATATGCAGAATGTCACAAGAATACATAATTACACTTGCGTAAGAGTAAATATAGGCTTGATTCTGCTCTTGGCTACAATGGGGCCAACATGGAGTAATCCCACTCACTTCAATAGAGTTACTTTGGATTCGTACCTTTGTAGATGTGGATAGAATTTGCCCAAATATGCAATAACTCCACAGGCCAGTGCGCTTTTCACATCCAATACATTGTCGATTTGCATTTCAGAAGGCTACATACAGCTTGGAATGTAATTTCTCTATAAAATGTTTCCAAGACTCGGACAAATCAGTCCATTCGGAAGCCTCAGAATCCACAACAGGCAAAAGCAAGGAACAAACAAGTTTGCTGATTAACATTGAGATGCAATTCAATGGACAAGATTGTCCAAGATTACATGCCCATATTTTAGTATATTTACTATACGGCATCCACATTTGGGGCTGAGATTACAAAGGAGCCTTCAGGAGTTTGGCATCCAAACCCCACTGTGGAAGTCAGTAAGAGTGAACCCCTAAATCCCTTTGCCTCCTTTAGAAACCCCAGCTTTGGTGACTGACTTTTGGCACACAGCAAAACCCAGACGTGGGTACACAAACTGGCTTTCATTTTGTAGAAATGATCCTTTCCTACCCTCCGAACACATGCACATAACAGCAGCATCAAAAGTTAATAACTAAAGAGCTAACCCCATCATTAACCACAAATAACACTGCTGTCTCAGCAGGCAAAGGCCTGAATTTAGGCTCAATTTATTGCTGCCATGGTCACATGGGTGATTAATCATTTTCAAATCCCAATGGTCTGAAATCCTGCATATTGTGAATATGGTGAATTCTCTGAGTCAGATTCATAGCTGGTGTTGCTCCTTTGACTTTAATGGATCTATACTCATCTACACTAGCTGAGAATCCGGCCCTTTTAATCTGATTTTAATTCAGTTCCTTCTAGTCAAGAAGTAACCAGAGCCTGGGTTTACATTTACACTGCAGTATCTCTAACATCCAGTGCATCAATCATCTGTGGTTAAGGCAACTGATCACTAGACACTCTTGCTTCATAAAATAAAAACCCAAAGAGGTTTTATTTCCAGTGTAACATTTGACTCTCAAAGAAAGCAGTGTATCATGGATGTCATGAGAAGCTGGGTCTGGCTCCAATTTACACAGGTTCATTTGTTCTATTGCTGTAACCCCAGAATGACAGAGGACTAAAATTAAAATAAGCTGAAAACCAAATTTGCTGATGTTATAACTGTGCAGCAGCAAGTCTGTGCTTGTAAATGTGATCTCCATTGATACTGGTTTATAGTGCAAAAGGCACAGATGTGATAGAATGTGTGCAGTGCCTTAGTTACAAACAGACATATGTCCACTACAGTTCCCTTTGCTGGACCTTCATTTCTGGGAGGTAAGCGAAAATGGGTGGAATTGCATTCGTGTATGAAAAGCATGGGGAAATCTCATTCTGCTGGTGTTGGGTATTTATCATTGTATGTTACAGTGGAGTCCATTTCAAAGCATAACTTCATTGCAAAAAAGTGTTTTATTTTTACTATTTTACTATTTATTTTTAGCATGAGGAGTATAGATGCAATGGATATAACAAACTCATATTCTAGTAGAATAAACAGATCAACATTCTGTTACCTTTCGCGTCTTGTCAATCTGAAGTTTAACAGGTGCTAATTTTGGAGGACTTCCCTGTGTATTTTTGGAATCTGATTTGCTATGCAGAAACTGTATTCATTTAATAGAGCTATTCCTTTAACAGGAGTTCCCTATGTCGACTGCACTAAATTATTATTTATACCACTGAGCTGCAGCAGGGATTGGGAAAAGATGCATGAAGAGGCAAGGTGAATATAAAAAAGGACACAATCAGCCAATTTGCTGCATAAATCCTTTTCAGAGCCCAAATGTCTTTTTTAATGTAAACTGTGCACAAAGAAAAGCATAAAACTTTAGCGATTCAGGCCTTAAATGTTACTGCTACAGGGAGTTCCAACAATTTACTGGTAACATACTGAGTAGTGGAGTTAATGTAAAATACAGCACTCAGGGCAACATTCTTGTAAGTGAATCAAATTTAGAAGTCCAGTTGCTCTTTAAAGGTGAAGTAGCTGGTGCTTCATAACTAACATTACATTTCCTTACTATGCTAATTGCTATTGTCTACATAACCATCAGCAGCTCCTTTTTCCAACAGCAATAAGCTCTAATATCAATGTCAGGTTGATATTACTTTTGATTCCAGGTTTAGAAAATAAATGTGATCCATTCTTCAGCAAGCTCTAATCAATACCTTGGAAATATATATTCAACAAACATCCTCACTTTGCTTCTAAACAAATAATTTCATCATAAGCTAGTTCTCACTAAAACTACAATAAGTTTTCACAATATATTACAGGAGATATGGCTATTCAGTTCCAAATAATGGCTCCTTTGCTGGACAAGTAAATTGAAATTGATTTGTTTCAGCCTTCTGTGCTAGAACATACAAACACTGCTTACAATACCTTATTGACTTCTGCAAACAGTACTCAACTTTGCTTCCTCAAGGACTCGTGGCAGAATTTTTAAATCTTCCTCCTCCCTACTGTAATCTTTTGTGAACCAAGACTTCATTTAAATGTCAGCTTCCAGCAATAATATCTATAAAGAGGAAATTAGAGACTGACTTCAAAGTCTGCTTTATTTTGCCACAGAGTATCTAGTGTCTGATATAAGGAAAAAGAAGAGAACTAAACACAAGAAAGATCAATTTAATTGCAAAAGAAAAGACTTGTAGGTACAGATCCTCACAAGTAGCGAGGCGCCTAAATACCTTGGAGCAATGGTCCCCAAACTTTCTGTGGGATTAGCACATTCCTATTCCCAGAAGACTGTGGCGGGCGCCAGACACCTCGCCGAAAAGAAGCGTCGCCACAGAAATGCCGCCGAAAATCGGCAACACTTCTCGGTGGCATTTCGGCGGCGCACACAACTGCCCCTGCATCCACAGGCACCACCTTGGGGACCCCTGCCTTGGAGGAACTGGGCCTTGCTGTACATATTGAAAAATAGCAATTGAATCAAACTCTCAGTTTTATACTAGAGAAATCTGGCATGCTACCCAGCCCGTGGTCAGGGCCGGCTCTAAGCACCGGCTAAGGAAGCCTTTGGCCATTCTTGGGGTGGCACGCCAGCGTTTTTTTATTTTATTTTTCCCTTCCTCGGCGGCACTTCGGCTGCCGCTTTTTTTTTTTTTTGGCTTCGCTGCTTGGGGCGGCAAAAAAGGTAAAGCCGGCCCTGCCCGTGGTACCCCAGCACACCTTGCATCTCCATACAAAAGTGCTGAGGATGGAGTACAGGCCTTTTCCATTCCTATGTGAACTGCATAGTTTCTCTTTTCTACAAACAAGAATATTTTCAAACAAAATAAAGATTAGGGACATTATTAGCACTGTAGGAACATTAAGTGTAGCACAAGAGAGACAAATATGGTCCAACAAAGTCTGTATTTAGAAACCCTGGAAATACAAATCAGCCTTTAATCCCATCCTTTTTACCCCTCCCTTCTCATTTAAGTCTAATTAACAAAAAGGAGTCCAGTGACACCTTAAAGACTAACAGATTTATTTGGGCATAAGCTTTCGTGGGTAAAAAACCGCTTCTGAAAACCATGCATCTGAAGAAGTGGTTTTTTACCCAAGTAAGCTTATGCCCAAATAAATCTGTTAGTCTTTAAGGTGTCACCGGACTTCTTGTTGTTTTTGTGGATACAGACTAACACGGCTACCCCCTGATACTTTAAGTTTAATTAGTTACTTTATCCTGTGCATACAATAATGCATCCAAATAAAATCATTTTTTGTGGCTGAGTTTGTCAGTATCCTTTATATTTCAAGAATCCTTGTAAACAAAAATCTTACTAAATAGCATATATCTGAATTCCCTCACAGCTGGTGCCTGACCTTGTGATTTTTTCAAATAACTTATGGGCACCAATTTGTTCCAGTCCTTCTGGATTTTTCTGTAACTTTTAATAGAGCACCTTTAGGTATGTCTACACTCCACAACTGGCCCGTGCCAACTGAGTAGGAAGACGAGCTCGCATTCCAGTAGAGCTAGACCTCCCAGGAAAGAACACTGCCTCATTAGTTGGTGCTCAGTGGACTCTGCTCAGCCCTGTCCTTAGACTACCTGACTTACGCTCTGTCTCTCTCTTTCCAACACTTCAAAGGAGAAGTAGAAAAGAAGAAAGCATTTCAGAAATGGAGAGGGAAAGGCAGGAAAGAAAACAAGTCACTGGAGTTGGAGGTGAAGGAAAGGGTCTCTGAGCACACTGACATCCTTGTAACTAGATCTAGGGTCACATCCTGAATGGACAGTCTAAAGGGATGCTGAGCCTTTTAATTTCTTGAGCAGTATGACCACCCTGCAAGCAGGATTCAGGTGTGTGGTATTTGGGCCTCTCTACATTATGCTCCTTTAGCTGGCAGTGAGCATGACATACCAGAGGCATGACATACCCTGCGCTTCCGGGACACCTTGGGCCTTTTGGTACCTTCAACCAAGTGACCTCCTTGTAACTAGGCTTTTGGTCTCTGCCCTTTTGGCATCGTACCCATTTGGCACTCTAGTCCGGGTGACAACTTTGTCATCAGGGTGCATGTGACAACCCAACCCAACACAGGGTTGTGAGATCAATCCTGCAATGAACTGAGTGCTCTCAATCCCCATTAACAACGCAGCGACAGTTCAGGCCTGTCAGAAATTACAGGATCAGATCCACTGGCCATTAGGTCTCTTTACTATACTCGGTAGATGTTTTCAGTGATATGTCATGTAGATTGATATGATACGACTGTACCAAAAACAGTCTCTGAAAGATTAAGCAATGCTCTGAGGGTAGGTGAAGCTGCACCGAAGGCATCACAGATCACTTTGATGCATATCAAACCTTCCCTCTCTCTCTGCTTTGCTTAGGCATTTACACGATAGTACCTGAGCATCCCGGCTGGGGTTCAAACATAGTGTAAAGAGACTAGAATCAAGCGCTACTATTTTAAGATTACATTCAGGTCTTAGACCTTAGTGCCTCGGAACACTCCACATGGAAACCGCTTTGGAATGTATCTCTAAGCATCAGGATGAACTCTTGGCTCCATTGAAATCAATGGCAAAACTCCCATTTGTTGCAACGGGGGTTTGATTTCACTCATGTACGTTATTTTGAAGTCAAATTATTTTTTAAATATCAAGTTAATCTAATTTCCAATAAAACTGAATTTAGTACATTGTTTCATCCTAGCACTTTGCCGGGCCTTGTCCTCTCTGGTCATAACACTGGCAACAAGTGTTGACCTAAGGTCAAATAGCTGTTGCATGGTTTGAATGTTGTCATCAGTTTCTGTGCTTTTCTGACTACTGATCCACTGGAGGTCATTCAAGGTATTTCATCTCTCACAAACATACTTTTCATATCACCACTTTAGGTGAATTAAAATTTTCTCCCTTCTCATTCCAAATGTACCGCTCTGTTCTAAAATGTCTATCTTCCTCCAGGTTTCTCAAAAATAAACAGTCATTTGCCTTGCAAAAATGGCCTCACAGCTATTTAAAATTATGCCTTTCACTCTACAGCCTAACCTGGACTCTCTCTTTTCTCATTTATTTCTCAGCTGCTTCATTAAAACAAGGAGTCTCCATTATGACTGGAACCACATGAATCCATATGAGAGAGGAAGATGTTCAATTTAAAAGTGGTGGTGATGGAGCCATGCAAGTTTACTATATTTTGTGTTGAATAAAACTGATGTGCAAAGATAGCAGCAGGACAATTGTGAAGACAAAAGAAACATCTTCATGGGGAGAAAGAGACTTTTTTTGGCTTCTGAGAATCAAAATACTTTTTTGCTGATTGATCCAAGAGTGCCAATTCTCATGCAAATTCAAGACCCTGGTCTTAGGCCTAACTTTTCAAAAGTGACAGTGACGTTGATTTCCTCAGCTTAAGACTCCTGAAAGGAGCTAGAGAGTGGGTGCTCGGCAATTTCTGAAAATCAGATTTAAAGTGTCTCAAGTTAGGCCCCCACAGCCAAGGTACTCAAAAACCACTAGTCAGTCACTTTTGAAAATTTAAGTCTTCTCTTTAAGAGTCTCTCAGGGTTGGGGCCTGAGTACCTTTCATCCCAACTCTTCATTTACAAATCACTGTTCCACCTAGTCTCTTTGGGGACTATGTAGCTATAAGCGTCTAGGGAAGCCTCCAGCTGTGAGAGACGGAGCTAAAGATCCCTGCGGAAAGACCTAAGGGAGAACATAAGGCTGAGCCCAAATCTGTTTCACCAGAAAACTTCAAGACTCACCTTTTAGCAAAGGTCTCCAACAATAACTAAAGCATGAAGTTGAGGGGAGAAAATCCTGAGTCAGTTGAAGCCAGTCACAAAACTTCCATTAACTTCAACAGGGGTGAGACTTCGCCCAAGAAATCACAAGAGAGAGACAGAGTAATAGTAAAGGAAGGGGAATAGGAATACTAAGCAAAGCTGTTGACCTTAGGAACCAAGGCTACAATGGACATCTCTGGGCATCTTAATTACTGTATTCATGGGTTAAGTAGTACATTGATGGGCCTCTTAGGAACACCATAAAGGGACACATTTACTTCACATGCTTTTTGTCTCTCTTGTTACATCAAGAAGATAGATGAACCAAAACACTGTATCCAAACACCTGAAAATCTTGGGGTTTTCCAGATCTGAATCTTGTGGCTTGAACTCATGTCTACACAGGAATATTGCAAACCTGAAGACAGACTCCAATTTCAAAGGCTATTCCAAGACTACTAATTTCACACAATTGTTATTGGTTTATTGCAGATCCCCTGATATTCTAACAAACATGTTTCCAACTCTCACAATTTTATCAAGTGATTTATAATATTTGGTGTTTTTCTTAAAGCCCCAGCTGCTGGAATCAAGTGATGTCATGAAAAATTGCAGCTATTATAAAAAAAAAAAAAAGAAAGTTTCTAGCCTACTTGTTGGCAGAGAAAGGCCTGAAAAATGTAACCTGAGTATAACCTAAAGAATCAAACCCTAGAAGGCAATTTAAAAAATACCTTATGATTTTTGAGCCAATCATTATTTTTGCAGACCGACTCATGATTTTTGAATGATTTTGTAATGCTGTGTCAGACAAGAGAACAGCGTACACACACACATCACCATCAGCAGGCTGGGGAAAGAACATGTCAATATGATTTGCTGGAAAAGCATTGTGTACACCTATCGTGAAGTATAAATTAATTAATAACAAAACATAATGATGTTGATAATGAAGTTTACAATTATAACTGATAATAAATGAAAAAAATATATCTTAGTACTACCCAGGTACAATAAGCTTGATGTTCCCACCCTTTCTCCATCAGTCTTAATGGAAGATAGTTGTCAGTTCTTTAAATAAATAAATCTTTTAACAGTATCACACTTTGAAGTGTGACAAATCTTAATGATCAGGAGGCAGCTCCTTTGAGGCGACAGCTGCTCAGTCCCTTCCAGCTGCTAATTATTTAAAATCCAGTGTTAGAATTAAACACGACACAATGTTGCAATACAGTTTATCAGTGCAAAAGTAAGCAACATAAAATATATCTTTATTCCAGCAAATGACAACTAGTCTATCAGAATGCTACCACTCCCAATTCTCTGGTTCTCACATTGGGGCACAAAGAGCAGGCTTGCCATTTCATTCTGGTAATTGCCAACTCCTCAGCAACAATATTTCAAACTTTTAAATATTTATTTCAGAATCTAGTGGTTTAATTCTGGTCTCACGGATCAAAGTGTTACCATCTCGTACTGAATACATTAAGCAATCGGGGGAAAGCAGCAGCCATTCTTGAGAAAATATTAACTCCTGGGTTGACATTAGATATCTAATTAGTATGTATATGCTTGTGCTTCGTACATCCTGTATCTACGCCACAATCGTACCATTCTGTGCAGATCAGTGGAATGTTAACAGCACGGTTATTGCCACGAAAGGCGATCAGTGAAGGAGTTAAGTATCCCACAAGTAAGAAATTATGAAAAGGACAAAATACTATTCTCTTTTCTCCAATTTGCCATTGTTTTGTATTTTAATATTTACCCTGCAGTTAATTACTGGATGTCTCCATTAAGGCTCTTAACATTTAGACTAAAAGTTCAGCATAAACTCAGGGTCACTGTTTACAGATTGTCATTTCTCCCAGAGCAAGCGGTCTTATTGCTTGGAAGTAACCATGAATGTTAAAAGGCACAATGCAAGTATAATTAGGAAATGAAATACATAACTCTAAAAATATCCCAGTGATCTATGCATGTAGTCACGGTGTCTGACAAATTCAATTAAATCTGTCATACATCATTCCCCACAGTGTTACTGATAGAGACATAGAAGTATCGAATTTTAATTATTCGGCTAGTATTGATCCCACAACAATCTGGTGAGAATCATTTCAAGCTGTCAGTACCCCCAGGAGACAATAGCTATTATCTAATTATAACTCACACCATGTCATTTGATAAAAGGTTAAGGTTTTCTCTTTTACACATTTTTGCAGTCGGATTCTCATGTATAAATCAGAGACACATGATTGCCTGTAACTTGTAATTATTTCCTTTCCATTGAGCAGCTATTCCGTTATAAGGATGAACCATAAGAGTGAATCCTTAGTGTAAGTAGTGTGTTCCTCTGGCTAAAACAAGGGCTAGAGAATCAGAATCTATGGTTTCTATTTCACATTGCCCTTGAGCAAGTGTCTGCACTTCTCTGTGCCTCTGATTAGGACAATAATCACAGTACCCACCCTGGTTAAACACTTTGGCCCAGATCCTCAAAGGTGTTTAGGCACCTAACGCCTATTGATGTCAATGGGTGTTATGCACTAACTGCCTTTGAGGATCTAGGCCTTTGAGATCCTAAGAGGAAAGGTGCCATGTGAATGCAAACTGTTATTACTACTTATAAGCTGGCCATTTTTCATTTTCACTCTGTGCCACCCTTCCTCTGACCCTGAATCCTCTCCTCTTCTCACCCCAGACTGAAGAGGGCCAGTAGTGAGGACAGGCAGGTGGCTGGCACTGGCTGCTTTCTCTTCCTCCACTCCATTCATCAAAACACTTAAACTCTAGTTTATGTGCTGGCTGCCACCTTGGCTGACAGGCTGGGGACAGAACCTGAGAGAAAAGCAGGAGCTGCTCCAGCTTGAGCTAAACAGCCAAGGCTCCATGACTGAGGCTGGTAGAGACTCATGGCCTGTGCACAGCAGGCACACAAGGGGCTCTGTAACACACTCACTCACTGAAGCAGACGAGCTATCCCATTGGCTTCACAGTATTCTCTCCATTTTTACAGCTAGGGAAGCAGACAGGAAAAGGTACTGCTCCAAAGTGGAGGTTTACAGGAAAGTGGACTAGACTGACTCCCTAGCTCCTGCTTTAGCGAGGGAAACATGTAGCTTAGGCATGGATTCACTTTTAGACGTGTACCTTGCTAACCGAATGATTTCAACTCTGAATGGCTTTTAAAGCTAGGCCCCTGCCTATGTGTTTTGCTGAACTGAGACTTCAGTACCTTCTTGCCAGCACTTCCATACTAACTTTCACACTCACAGACTCCAATGGGTTTACTCGCATGAGTAACTACTCACATGAGTACAAATTGCGGGATTAACTCTCTATGAATCCTGTGGCATTTAGGCGCTATACAAATAGAATGTATTGTTAAAGACACCTGACATTAAAACATTTTCATTTCATTTTAGGTAATAATAATAACATGCCTATATAAAGTTCTGGGTACTCTAACACATAATTATTACCTCAACAATAACCAGCAGCATTAATATAACCATTCAGAAAGGAATTCCATCAGCCAGCTACCTACCTAAAAAGCTCCTTTGCATCCCTTCATCATCTGGGAAGCATCTCCCAACCTTCTCCAAAAAAATCAAATAATCAGTTTCTTCCGTATGCCTGGAAGGTCACCAAATCTGAGCCATTTTGGACTAGGGGAGTAAATTGCAGTGGAGCTCTCACTGAGCATACTCCATCAGCCAACCCCTCTTTTTAATAACTACGGATATCCGGCTCAAGGTCCCCACTGCTGACCACATGATGGCACCAGGAGAGAGGTACCAGATCATATATTACTTTATACGACATAACCAACCCCTAAAACTCCACCCAGAGACCAATGGGCAGCTAGCAAAGATCCCAGAGCAAGTAACCAAAAGCAATTCTTTACTGACAATCCAATAGCATATGGCAAACATCACCCCCTGCAGACAGAGGTACATTTATATATAGGGAAAGAGTGATAAAAGCACCTGATCATTGCTCGCTAATATACAGTTTCTTAGAAACTGCAGTGATGGACTGTAACAAATGTACCATTCAGTGCCATTCTGGGAGTCCCCTTTTTTCCCTTGAAGTTTATGATTCAGAAATAAGGATAAAATAAATGATCAGCAACAAATGGCCTAAACTGAGACCATGAAATCCAAAAGGAGAAGTTACATATTTAGAAAACTGTAGCTAGCCTCCTCTAGATCTGAACTGTATCCGATTTTAAAATATCGCTACCAATTCAAGGACAATTTAGAGACCAATGAAATTTTCCAGCCAAAAAAAGAGACATGCTAGAAAATCAGGCTCAGATGAGAAATATGCACATGAAAGATATATCACTTGGCATTCATTGGGGCCTGTAATGTTGGCTGAGTGGGCTATGGGATTCACTTTATTCCATTCAAGGATATTTGTATATGCAGTTACTTGTAATCGAGACCACTAAAAAGTGGAAATTCTCCACAAGGAAGGACTTCTGAGACTCTTCAGAGAGACTGCATTACAATCAAACATTCCCTGGATGTTCCCTGCACTGAAGAATCTCAAGAGGGAAAAAAAAGATCCTTTCAGGCAATAGCCAGTGGTGAACCCTTAGGTTAATATTGAAGTTAATCATTTCTTAGACGGAGCATTAGCAGGGAAATTCTGCAGAGGTTAAACTACAACACCGTGAGCCTTAAGCACTGTCTACACTACCACTTATGTGGGCAGAACTTATGTCACTCCAGGTGTGAATAAACTCCCCCCCCCCCCCCCCCCGAGCAACATAAGTTACACCAACATTAGCACCGGGGATCAGCGGTATGTTGGCAGGAGAGCTTCTCCCTCTGACATAGCTTCTGCCACTCGTGGAGGTGGTTTTATTGTGCTGACGGCATAGAGCTTCTTCACCAGATGCACTGCAGCACGGTACATGTAGACATGCCCTAAATTTCCAAAAGCAACTAGTGATTTAGGGTGATTTGGGTTAGGGGTGTCCCGTCCGAGATAAAGTTTTTAGAAAGTGTTGAGCACCTGCCGTCTGAAAATCAAGTACCTTTAAGGGGTTTCATGATGGGTGCCCCAGAATTGAGGCACCTAACAAGCACCAGTTGATTTTGAAAATGTAGGCCTAGGTTTCATCCTATTCCTGTTCTTCTACTGATCTACCATGTGACCTTGGACAAATCACTCTACCTTTTTGTGTCTGCCCATCTGTAAAAGAGAGATGCTAATACCTCAAGGAGCTGTTGTGAAAATTAATGTTCCTGAAGCACTTTTCTTCCACCTTCCAAGTTCAAATGTAACATGGAAATGAAGACAGGCTACTTTTTAAATCCAAATTTATGGGCCTGCCCTCAAAACTCCCATGGCAACCTTGGCAAGTAGGGTTGAGCCCTGTGCTCGGCTGCGTTTTTCATCCTTCATGTCAATTAATTATGTTCCTTACCAGCAGTCTCTCATGTTACTTTGAACTATCTTTTCCCCTCCCTAACTATTTCAGTTCTTAGCATTATTTTTTAAAATTGTCTCACTTTTTTTCTCCTTTCAATTTGCTCATCATCACCTTTTCAAAAAGTTCCATCCTCTGATAGCCAGTATTCTTTGGCTGATTTAAAGTAAGACTGGGCAAATACTGGGATGGAGAGCCCTGGAGACTGAGTTTCTTTGTTTACAGAACGCTAAAACATGAGCCACAGTTCTAAGCTTTTCCTCATCCCCAAACTAGATGGGCAACCTCTAGGCATGGGAGTCTTCACTCCCAACCGACCATTCATGACTTGTCTTCTCTCCTCAAAGTTTTCCATTTATGATGAGGACACTAGTCTGCTAGGAGCTAGATGAACTAAGCACTACATAGAGCTATCAGCTGATTAAAAAAAAATAAAGCCATTTTTCAAATCCGAATCAGCTTGACAGACAAAAGACGATACATCCCATCACCACTGCCTTGAGCCACCTAGCCCTTCCACAGCAGTTCCCTTTTCATTCTTCATTCCAGAAATATTCCCTTTTATGGGGCCCTTTCTTTTCCTTTATTTCCTGTTTTAAATCCTTATGTGTGTAGCACTCCTCTCTCTCTTTGACACTGCCAGCCAGATACATCATCTGTAACCCAAAGAAGTGGAGGGGCTGCTCTGACACATAGTCTCTAGCCTCAGTTCCATACTTCAACATTTCAAATGCTCATGAATGACACAAATAAATAAGCAATAATTGCAGGTTAATATCGGTTGGATGTAGATTTAGGAGTAAAAGGAAGGTTCTGCCTAGTAATGTCCGAGAGACAGTGGAGAGGTTGAACAGTAGCAGCAGAACAGAAAACATCATGCTAGTTTTAAAAACAACTTTTTAATCAAAGAAACCCAAACTCTAAGCTCTCTGAATATTTCTAAATCTGAGGACCTGAGTGGTTGGAAAAGGTTATAAATTTAAGGGCTTAAATTATCCCAACCAAGCAATTACATTTCAAAGGCACTTAAAAAACAGCAGGTCTAGTTATGGCAGCTCACAGGTGTGCATAAAATCTGCATCTAACCAAAGATAAAAAATAAGAGCGCAATTAAATAAGGACTGTAAAATGTTTGGCGGGGAGAACTTTCCCCGAGATAAGCTATCAATCACATCCCACATCATATATGAACATGGCATCAGATCCATGTAAAAGATAACACATTTTTTGTCAGGCAAACACTTGACATTATATGTCATGTAACTAATAGTTCTACTTCAATTTTTTCCTCTAATTTAAACTACTAGCCAGCACATGGATTTTAATACTTCTCTATTACGTCATTGTTCACTAAAAATGCAATGTCAATCTCTATGTCTGGATGACTTAGGGATTGGTAATGGGCTCTGAGATAGACTTCTAAATGGTATGTGGCAGCGGGATAACCTACGGCAAATGTGCCAGGGAGACACTAAGTACCCTGAGGGACACTGGGTGCAATGACAGGAAGTCAGCCTCAACACCAGAAGGCTGTGGGTTTGAATCACTGGTTTTCCTCCTGGTAGTTTCTCCGTCATTTGAAGTCTTACACACCCAGAGTGGATGTTTTTCTAGACCAAATGCTTTGTTTCCACTGCAAGTTATCAGGATCAATGCAGGGATCACTGGGTGAAGCACTGGTAATGCAGAATACAAAACTAGATAGCTCCTTCTGACCTTAAAATATTGGGATCTATAAATGGTATACTGCAAAGCTGATCAGGAAATTATTTTTCCCCTACCAAACATGTAGATGGAAATGATTGTTCATTTTCATCACAAATTTTCTTCAGAATCTCTAGGTTTTTGAAAACCTGAATATTTTTGATTCAAAGGGGAATCATCAAAAAGTCATTTCCCACTGAGATAACATTTCAGTAGAAAATTTACTCCCAGCCCCTAGTATATAGTAATGGCATGCACTTATAACGGTGTGTGAAAATGGAACATACTTCTGAATACTGGTGCAAATTTATCCTAGGATGCTACCCTATTGCCAAGTAGTCAGAGCAGCAGGAGGAGAGTACAAGGGAAAATAAGAGCTATGTGGGAGGTGGGAAATTGAACGCCAGGGCCTCACTCCAGGGAGCTCGAGAGGGAGGCAATCCATTGCATAAACTGCAACTTTAAACAAAAATAAAAGCATTCATGGATAAACAAGATTTCCCTGTTCTCTGCAGGGTGGCAGAGGAAGGTTAGGAACATTTACCATTTGAATTGCTGAGGAACCAGCCCCATCATCCTTGATACGACACTTCTCACCCTGCCTTGGAAGGAAAAGGGGTGTTCTCGTGTTTACCTCACCTCTAGTATTACAAGTGAAAGATGCCTAAATAGAACACAGCTTCACAATTGCACACTGGGGTCGATGCACTCCAGAGCGCAGTGTTTGCAGTCCAGCAGGAGATCATTGTCAAATCAGTTTGACCATTTTAGAAATCAAATCTAAAATTTAGGAGTCCCCATTAGTAACAAGCAAAACAAAGAGGTTTAGAGTAAGAACAATCTTTCTCTGGACTCAGACTAGCCTAAGATTTTAAACCTTTTATAGAACAGATCAGGGTACTGATATTACAGCTAGGCAAAACCTTCACCAGGAAGCCAAAATTCACTATGCTTGAGGATTCATTCCAAATTCAAAGCCATCTACAGTATCGATATTAGCATGTAGCAGTGGCCCCTGTCTCTGCTCGAGTCCGTGTGCTGAACAGCTCTGTAAGGTTTGTGGAGCATTTGACGGAACCAGGGCCCGGTTTCTAGCAATCTGAGCCAAATCGTTCTTTCTGAGCAGAGCAGTACAAGCTTTGGAAGAGACTCTCAGCCAGCAGCTCCAGATGGGGTTTGCCTTTAGAAGTCAAAGGGAGACTCAAATGATGTGAGTGCAAATTCTTCATACTCAAAACTCGAGAAATGTTACATAGCCCCCGGTGAACTGCCAGGGTGGAGTTTCCCTCAGAACTAAGACTGGGCCAGCCCTACTCCCAGTGGGAAGCTGGGCCCTGAGGGTGACTGCACTGTGAGAGTTGGCCGTGCATCATAACCATGGCAGCAGCTTTGCTCTATTGCTAGCAACTGCAATATCTGGGGAGCTCCCTCCTTGAAAATTAGACCAGTAGCTACAACAGAGCTGATATAAAGCTGTAACAGAGCCAGGAAAAAATGTAAATAAGGACTAAGAAGCCACAACTTAAAAATGCTAGATATGATGCTCACTCCATATCGTTGTGTACAGTCAAGTGTGAGCTTTGACTCAGCCTCAGTCATGCACTTAAAAACACATGACTGCAGCTTTTACACAGACTAGTAGGCAGCTGCAGTCTGCTCCTTCAACAGCCTCTCCTGTTGTTGCAAGATTCTCTGCTGATTCTCCATAGCCCTCCTGTTGGCCCCTCCACTTCTGCCATGATGCCCCCTCCCCATCCCACCAGGGCTCTCCAGTGCTTCTTTAGGACTCCTGCAGTCCTCTCTTCTACTTCCCTCCCACTGGACCATCTGCATTGTTTTGGCATCTGGGAACCTTTTAATGAAGTTTATATATTGTGAGAAGATTTAGTATCAGGCTGGGGAGAGGTTACTGGTGGAGTTCCTCAGGGACTGGTCTTAGGACCAAGCTTATTTAACATTTTCATTAAATGACCTTGGCACACAAAGTGGAAGTGTGCTAATAAAATACATAGTTGGTAGGTATTGCCAGTACAGAGGAGGACCAGAATATCATACAAGAAGACCTGGATGACCTTGAAAACTGGAGTAATAGAAATGGGATGAAATTCAATAGTGCAAAATGTAAGGTCATGCATTTAGGGACTAACAACAAGAATTTTTGCTATAAACTGGGGACATATCAGTTGAAGCGACAGAGGAGGAGAAAGACCTGGCCGTATTGGTTGATCACAGGTGACTATGAGCTGCCAAAGTGATGTGGCCATGAAGAAGGCTAATGCAATCCTAAAATGAGATATTTCCAGTAGAGGTAAGCAAATGTTATCATCATTATACAAGGCACTGGTGAGACCTCATCTGGAATACTGTGTGCAGTTCTGGTCTCCCATGTTTAAGAAAGATGAATTCAAACTGGAACAAGTACAGAGAAGGGCTATTGGGATGATCAGAGGAATGGAAAACCTAACTTATAAGAGGAGACTCAAATCGCTTGGCTTGTTTAACTTAATAAAACGAAGGCTGAGGGGAAATATGATTGCTCTCTATAAATACATCGTAGGGATTAATACTAGGGAGGAAGAGGAGTTATTTAAATTAGAGCAAATGTTGACACACAAACAAATGGATATAATATGGCCATCAACAAGTTTAGGATTGAAATTAGACCAAAGTTTCTAACCATCAGAGGAGTAAAGTTCTGGAACAGCCTGTCAAGGAGAGCAGTGGGGGAAAAAAACCTAACTGGATTCAAGGCTAAGCCTGAGAAGTGTATGGTATGATGAGACTGCCTACAATGGCATGTAGCTGATCTGCAACTTCTAGTAGCAAATATCCCCAGATATTGGGGAGGGCTCTGAGTTACTACAGTGAATTCTTTCTCAAGTGTCTGGCTGGTGAATCTTGCAGACATGCTAAGGGTCTAACTGATCACCATATTTGGGGTCAGGAAGGAATTTTCCCCCAGGTCAGCTTGGCAGAGACTGGGGGCGGGAGTGTTCCTTCCTCTGCAGCATATGGCACAGGTCACTTGCAGGTTTAAACTAGTGTAAATAATGGATTCTTTGTAACTTGAAGTATTGAAAACATGATTTGAGAACTTCAGTAACTCAGCCAGAGGTTAGGGGTCTATTACAGGAGTGGGTGTGTGAAGTTCTGTGGCCTGAGATATGCAGGAGGTGAGACTAGATGACCATGCTACGGGAATGACTTTTGTTTCTCTCTCTTTTTTTCCAAGATACTTTCTATAAGTTCTTTGTGTATCCTCTTTGCGCTTGTTCTTCCTGCCCACCATACCTTAACACAAGAAACTCAGTACATTATTGCTTTTTGCACCTGCTTCTCTCAATTTTGCCCTCATTCTTTGAGGGTGCATGAAATAATTTGGGTGTTTTAAACTGGAGCACTTTTTTCATTAAAATAAAATATTAATGTAAGGAAGTATCAGAGGGGTAGCCCTGTTAGTCTATATCCATAAAAACAATGAGGAGTCCGGTGGCACCTTAAAGACTAACAGATTTATTTTGGCATATGCTTATGCCCAAATAAATCTGTTAGTCTTTAATGTGAGGAAGTGAGAGTTTCCCTTGCACTCCGTCCTCTCTGTGTCCCAGATGTAAGCAAATCATTCATTTCTAGCACTGTGCCTCAATCCCACAGTGCCATCTTCCATGATCCTCAATTTCCACCCCCAGTGACATTATTTATTGGACTACAGGACTAGACATATTCCTAGAGGAAATTCATGGCGCGTGGGGGGGGAGGGGGCGAAGTTTCTTCTATCTCCTTCCCATCCCTCCCCAAGAGATTCTTGCTTCTCATCCCTCTTCCGCACAAGACTCCTACAGAAACATTCACTTATTCCCACTGCTCCCAGCCCCGAACTTGGAAGCTACCACAGTTGGAGAGTGCTGTGTGCCAGCGCACTGTTTGCTTTACCCTAGAACTGGTTCTACTGTCCCAGACATGTGGCCCTTCTGTCCGCTGCAGATAACTTCCTCAGCCAATTTTGCTACAACCCTGCCTCCCCAACCTTTTCTCACAGACCTAGCCCCAATCTTCAGGACATGCTCTCCTCCTCATGGAGTCACAGCCATGCCGTCCGAGTTAAGGGGACAGCCAATGTTCCAGTCACCCCAGAATCCTCCGTGACTGATGATCCATTTTGCTCCACTTTCAAGGTGAAGAATTGGCTCCTTCCCATTTTCTCAACCCTCTCCACAGAGGGAAATGAAGAGCCACTGCCTTTACCATTCTTATTCCTATCTGAAACCTTTCCAATAGACAGGCAAAGGGACAGCCACACACGCACAAAACTAATCAGCTTTTACCGTGTGATGGAGTGTCACTGTTGTGGCATTCCCTGATCATCCAAGCTTATTAGTTTTCTGCATATGTCTGCCACAAATTTACATCTATCAGCAGCTGTCTGGAGATATAAAGCATTCTGTTATGTGAAGACTCTCCATCAATGGAGGCCATTCTTAATGGGGAGAAAAGAATTTGTTAGTTCACTGCTAACTTTGCTAGGCAGGTCTTGTCAGATTTATCTTCTTAATCTATTACACGGACTGAAAATATGGCTGCGGTTTTTCACTGAACTGTCATAGAACCGATAAGCAGCATATTAGCAATCACTGTACTAAATGGTTTTCTGGATCTTATATACATCGCATGGGATTTTTTTTTATCTGAGTTAAATTATATTTTATTACATGCCAGTGAAATAAAGTAAGTGCCTGTGCAGACATAGAATCATAGAATCATAGAATAACAGAGTTGGAAGGGACCTCTGGAGGCCATCTAGTCCAACCCCCTGCCCAGAGCAGGACCAATCCCAACTAAATCATCCCAGCCAGGGCTTTGTCAAGCCTGACCTTAAAAACTTCTAAGGAAGGGGATTCCACCACCTCCCTAGGTAACGCATTCCAGTGTTTCACCACCCTCCTAGTGAAAAAGTTTTTCCTAATATCCAACCTAAACCTCCCCAACTGCAACTTGAGACCATTACTCCTCGTTCTGTCATCTGCTACCACTGAGAACAGTCTAGATCCATCCTCTTTGGATCCACCTTTCAGGTAGTTAAAAGCAGCTATCAAATCCCCCCTCATTCTTCTCTTCCGTAGACTAAACAATCCCAGTTCCCTCAGCCTCTCCTCATAACTCATGTGTTCCAGTCCCCTAATCATTTTTGTTGCCCTTCGCTGGACTCTCTCCAATTTCTCCACATCCTTCTTGTAGTGTGGGGCCCAAAACTGGACACAGTACTCCAGATGAGGCCTCACCAATGTCGAATAGAGGGGAATGATCACGTCCCTTGATCTGCTGGCAATGCCCCTACTTATACACCCCAAAATGCCATTGACCTTCTTGGCAACAAGGGCACACTGTTGACTCATATCCAGCTTCTCATCCACTGTCACCCCTAGGTCCTTCTCTGCAGAACTGCTGCCTAGTCATTCGGTTCCTAGTCTGTAGCGGTGCATTGGATTCTTCCGTCCTAAGTGCAGGACTCTGCACTTGTCCTTCTTGAACCTCATCAGATTTCTTTTGACCCAATCCTCCAATTTGTCTAGGTCCCTCTGTATCCTATCCCTACCCTCCAGCGTATCTACCACTCCTCCCAGTTTAGTATCATCCGCAAACTTGCTGAGGGTGCAATCCACACCATCCTCCAGATCATTAATGAAGATATTGAACAAAACCGGCCCCAGGACCGACCCTTGGGGCACTCCGCTAGATACCGGCTGCCAATTAGACATGGAGCCATTGATCACTACCCATTGAGCCCGACAATCTAGCCAACTTTCTACCCACCTTGTAGTGCATCCATCCAGCCCATACTTCTTTAACTTGCTGACAAGAATACTGTGGGGGAGACCGTGTCAAAAGCTTTGCTAAAGTTGAGGAATAACACGTCCACTGCTTTCCCTTCATCCACAGAACCAGTTATCTCATCATAGAAGGCAATTAGATTAGTCAGGCATGACTTTCCCTTGGTGAATCCATGAAGTACCAATAGCCTGAGTTGGGGTAGGAAATTTAGGAAGAAATAGTTCAGCGCTGCTCTATTCTTCTATTGTTCTTTTACCCTCACTGCTATCAATGGCTCTCTCTTAAAGCCCATAGCACTGAATAAGGGAGACTGAGCCAAAAAGAGTTTTGTGGCAGCAGCACATAGCATTGCCAAGTAGAAGATCTAGATTTAGGATTAGACTCTGGAGTTTCTCTTTGGACTAGTGGAGGTGACATGAGCTAGTCCATCAGAGAAGCGTGCTGGTACCCCCTGCAGCCCAGTCTATGGAATGGCAGAGGCTTCAAAAACTGTCCACAGCTCTCCCAGCGGAGTTAGAGATCCTCCTCCAGCCACCAAGGAGAGGAGTCTGTGGCTCAGCAAGGCAAGGTTTAGTTCCCTGCCAATTATGTGAAGTTTAAACAGAAAAGCTCTCAGCTATGTGATAAGGTATTCATCATTCTCTGCATTATTTATTCATCTTGTGAAAGGAACACCTACGAGGGGTTTTCTTTTACATTTACATCTTTGAGATGTGAAAATCCTCTTTAAAGAAATGGATGCTTCTTTTTATTCTCAAATTCTTATCTCTGTCCTCTGAGTGAGGCAGCTGGCCTTGTCTCTTTTTCACTCTTGCTAGTCAGTCTTCCCCATTCCTTCCCCTTAGCAGTTGTATTGGAACAATCCATCCTTATTCACAGGATTAATTTACTGGAATGCAAAAATCACTTGGTCATGAGAGTGCAAAGTGGGCACAACCTGCATGGCTATTGCCATGCACCGGGGCCACTTTGTAAAGATGTGTTGTATTCTCGTTCTGATTTCTCACAGTGAAACTGCTTTGGACACTTCTGAACATTTGTGAAAGAATTTCCCTCTTTCCTGGCATACCCTTTCATATACCCTTCCTGCTCCAGTCAAACCCTGTACATCAGGCTTCTCACCTGCGTTTTTATTGTATTTGGAACCTGATTGTGCACACACACAGGTCACACTAATGTACATGTATAGTTGCCACAACTGTTCATGCAAAGCAGGCATTTGTACATGCTAATGGATCGTTATGGATCCAACTGTCAAATAATAAACAAACGATAATCACTGCCCCATTTGCAGGCACAATTTTGCATGGAATGTTTTGAAAATCAGGCTCAAAAGGTTTGCTTGGGAGCTTCAGGACTAACTTATCCAGAGTTTTATATTGTTGATTTAATCCTGCTCTATTTTACCCTCTTGATATTCCCAGTCTCCTCTCACTCAAGTTATTACCTTCTGCCAGGAGAGAGAGACTGATACCTATTCCATCACATGAATCAGCAAACAGAAAGCACTACCTGAACATTCAGACTGGCAACTTCCCGAAAGAGATTAATCTTGGCAAGCGTGCTTGGCCTCCTGCCACTTTATAATCCTGCATAATAACCCCCCTGTGGGGTCCCTCCTTTTGCCACCCCTTCCTTTGCTATCTCTCCCTCCCCTCCAAATTAGTGTGGGTAGTTAGTGTAATTGTGCTCAACAAGAAGAGGGAAATAGCCGCCCTTTACTTTCAGCTCAGGTCAGCTAATTCTCATGGCATCAGGCAATTTTCAGAGAAAATGTCATATGCAAATTGTATCAGCCAGGAAGAGGTGTGAGTGCATTATCACCACCTGCACATGCTGCCTGCAAACCACAATAATGGGGTAGCAATGGGAGGGGTGGGACCAGAGGGTCCATTAGAAACCATTTCAGCGTCTCCTAGCATGCAAAATGAAGGCTGCACAATGAAATTCATCTTCTTGCTAATTTGTTCAGAGAGAATAGGACCACAGGACAAAGATTAGAAGCTTCATAAAAAGACATCATAACTGGCAATGTAGCAACTGTAATAAATAGCATCTGCAAAGAGTAACTGACAGTTGACCTATTTTTCCCAATTACTTGCACATTTCCAAATGATTGTTCCTAGTTAAAGACACATTTGGAATCCTGTGTTAAATTTAGGTGAAATAATGTATTGATTGCAAAGCACAATGTGTTAATATGTCATAACAACATGTAAGATTTAGTCAGACATTTATAAAAATAAAGCTCTTTACAGATTAAAAAACACCTGTTTGGATTTTCTAATGTTGCTTTTTTTTTTTTACCATTGCCAGATATCCTCTGGGTTCCTCTGAAACATAGAAAAGATCATAACTGAACACATCAACCATCCATACAGTTGAATAAACTATGATGAATAGTGACCAATACTTCAGTGAAAAGAGTGGAACCTCCATAATGGAATTTGATTGTGAATTAACAATATCAAACAATGAAATATCTAAGTATTAAAAATAATTATTAGTACTCAGATAATTCAGTGATGGGTGACAATATAAGAACCTGGAGGTGATCAATAATTATTTGTATTACAATAGCACCTAGAGGGACTCTGCTACATTTGGCAGTGAACATGTACATCATAAGAGACATTCCCTTCCCCCAAGAATGTACATTCTACACAGATAAGATATACAAAGAGTAGGAGAAAGGAAGAATTGTTATTTCTATTTCCTAGATATTCAGCAGTTATCTGACCATTATAATAAAAACAGACCTACTTTTAATTGATAACAAGAAACCAAAAATAAACCACGAAAGTTAAGTCTGCTGTTGCATGGGACATTACAATGGTACACAACACTTTTGACTTTTTTTTTGTTTCTTTTACAATAATAGAAAAGTAAGACTATCCCCAATTTACAGATGGTAAATCTGAGGCACAGAGAAGGTTTTGTAACTTGCCTGTTTTCACACAGTGAGAAAATAATAAAGCCATAAACAGAACTCAAGTCTCCTGCCTTTCCACTCCAGCACTGTATCCAGTGTGCCATGCTTTCTCTCACATTAGATTATAAGCTCTTTGGGGCAGGGCCCATCTTTCTGTTTGGTGTTTGTACAATGCCTAGCACAATGGGATCCTGGTCTATGACTTGGGCTAACTAGGCACTTCAAGCAATCAATAAAAATAATAATTAATAATAAAAATAAGGCCATAATGAGACCTATGAATATACATAAAAGAAGAAGTTGCCCTAAGTAAGAGTGGATAAACAATAACATTTACAACCTAGGAATAAACAGCTCTTACACTGAAGTAGCATTCTATAATCAAATTACTGTATCATGCCGTGACGAGGATATTGGGCTTACAGTCTCTACCATAATCCCAAGCAGGATCCCAAATAGCATTTGGCGCTACATCTGGGGTCTTCTCACTCTCTGACTATAAAACAAGATGATTTATTGAGTCTGTTTACCTTTATGGCATTATTCACCAATTTAGACACAAGGAGCCAAATTCTGTCCTCAATAAGAGCCCACAACCCTGTGGCCAAGGTGTGAAGGTGGCTAGATTTAAACCCAACTTAACTGTAACTATTTAAAATGGAAGCTAATGTTGAGAAATTAACTGGTTCTCCAGGAGCGTCAGGAAGAAAGATTACACGGAAATTAGGGCTATTTTCCAGAACCAGTTTGAATGATCAACAATCTGTTAATGAAAAGCACTGAAAATAGCTGAAGAATACTTCCAAAAATGGCAAACACAATTGAAGAATGTAGAACAGTGACTGATTATCAGCCCCATCCCTTGTTCTAATGGCGTGTAAGCAGTGTAAGCTGGAGCCGGTTCACGCCAGTTCGCGCGAACCAGTTGTTAAATTTTGAAGCCGGTTTAGAACCAGTTGCTAAAGGGGTGGGCAAACTGTGGCCCGCGGGCCACATGCGGCCTACAGGACCGTCCTTTCCATCCTGCCTGAGCTCTCAGCTGGGGAAGCTCCCCTGAGAATTTTTACTCACCCAGCGGCACTCCGGGCCTTTGGCGGCACTTCAGCGGCAGGTCTTTCACTCGTTCCGGGCCTTCGGCGGCACTTTGGCGGCAGGTCCTTCAGTGCCACCAAAGACCTGGAGCGACTGAAGGAACCGGTTCTTCAGCTTCTGGCAGCTCATCACTGCGTGCAAGGAGTGCTTTCTTAAAAGCTGAACATGACTTTTCTTCAAACTAAATCCAGGCTCTGTATGCGAAGCACATGGGGTTTGGTCCTTATCTCAAACACACTGTAATGCCCGTGCAGACTCTTTCTTCAGGCTATATGTTAAAGTAAACTATTGTGCTACGTTTAAAAACCACCAGATGTATTCTCTGCAAAGTCTTTTAAAACTTCAGCGAAAGAGGAGTCTGTTTTTTTTCTAAAAGATAATGGATGAGATGTTAAAAGGGGACACATAATACCCAGAGTATATTTGTCCAGGAAGCTGGTTGGTTCATTTGAATATTTGCACAGCTTCAGTGACAAAGCTCCTTCAGTGTTTTTTCTGCATTTTCAGATCAGAAGCAAAACACCAAGTATTTCAACAGCCTACAAACACAGCAAATAAACCTAGTACCCAGAGGACTTCAGATTTATTTCACACACACACACACACACACACACAGAGGGAGAACAGAAAAAAGTTTAGAACCTCTTGTCTTTTTTGCGGGGGGGGGGGGGGGGGGGGGAGGCAGTTGGTAATTGACTAAGGGAATATTTTTGTAACATTACGTACCATATTGCTGCAGTTGAATGAAAGAGCATGGCCCCATGAAGGGTGCCATGTGGCTAGTCATCAGCCAAAAATGCCTAATGACCACAACACCTACCATTCTGGTGAAGTTCTTCTAACAGTGTGCCACATTATTGCAGTCAATGGACTTAACAGCCACAGGTACATTTAGCTCAATATCCAATAGACTCATCTAATAGTTATGACGTGCCATGGATTTTCCCCCTGCCAACTGTCTGAATAAATTAATAAGAAAAGTGGCTCTTTCCCACCAATCTGAGATCCCTAATGGTATGAGATGTGCTATGGTATATCCTGAAGCCTAGAGTAAAAACAGGGAAATGAGAGTACATTTATATGAAGCAAACTTTCCCCTGTGTGATGTGTTAGATATACAACTCATAGGGGTGTGGAGAGAGGTTATGGAGGAGGTCCCAGCAGCTAGTCCTCACAGCAGAGCTGTGGGTTGTTCCACTCAGTTTCAAAGCAGAATTACTGAAACTCTGAGGAGTTTGCTTTTGAAAGAGTAAAACCAGTGGGAAGTATTTACGTTTGAAAACTCCTAGAAGATATGGATAAAAAGCAAAGGAAGTTTTGGATGGGCAAAGCTCAGGGTAGGATGGGTTCAGGCCTGACTTTTCCTTCTCCATCCCCCTACAAAGTGTCGGGGGGGGATGTATGTTGGGTGGGAGGAAACAGAAGAGCAATATGAATGGTTCTGATTTGCACCCTCCCTCACTTCTGATTACGTTTAAATCACCGAGGGCCAGATTGCCCACTTCCAGCTAACCCTCAGTAAGGGCTATAAGGAAGGAATCGTTTTAGAGGCAAATTTCCTTCTCTGCTACACCCTGCTCCTAGGGGGAAGTAGTCTGGCCTCCAGGGCTGGCCCAGCTTGCACACTAGAGGTGGAGCTGAGACTATACCCATTTGCGACTTCCCCTCTACTCACTCCCTGCCCATTAGTGCAGAGGTGAGAAATAACAGTCATGAGGCCCTTGCTTTCCACCCTGCACTTCTAGCTCTGATGCGAGGAGGCTGGTGGTGGGAGTTTTGGGAGGAGGGGACAGTCTCTTACTTCCTCTTATGTCCCTGCACAGCCACTTAGGGCTGCCCCGTGACTAGGTGAGAGAGTTCTACTAAAGTTAACAGAAGTGTTGATGGCACAAATTGTTTCCTTTCATAGATATTAAAAGAGAAGGTTACATCAGTTATGAGCTACACCATCACTTATGAGTTGCACATTCATTGTCGAAAATTTACATAACTGATTTCTTCTGTTAAGTTGTGTTAGAGTTTTACATATCACCAGGTGCTTTAGGAAACAACGCAGGTTAAAGAGCTTAAAGCAATATTTATGTCTAGCAGAAGCCTTTATTCTAATGGTAGAGACATGCATTTTTTAACCTTTTAAACTATACGTGCTGCAGCTGATTAGATATCTAATTACACTTTCACTTTGGGCAGTCAGAAAATGCTCTAAAACTCGTCTATCAAAGTGATATAGTGGAGAAGAACAGACAAGTGCAATAAGGGGTATCCAGACGTGCAATAGCAGCAAATGAAAGAACGGTAGCAGCTACGCAGCCTGAATTCATCAGTGTCTCTGTGCATTTGGATGGGCAGACTGCAGCGTGGCCTCTTTGATAGGAAGTGGCAATGTACTTTTTCATTATGAGGCCCCCAATAATACCCATTTGTCACAAACCTGGGCAGACAGCAGGGAATCCACCTGGGAGACCAAAGAGGGTGGTGAGTGAGATGCACAGATCTGATGACCTGCTGAGCCACCATCTTTCAAACTCCTCTGTAAGAGTGGACACTCCTGCATTATTTCTGCTGAGATCAAAGCAATTTAACATGTAGGAGGGAACAGGCAGTGAGTCCACATGGCCTGAACTTCCACTGATTTCAGTGGATGTTTTACCTGAGTAACAGATGTAGGTTCTTCAAGCCAATGAGGTGTAGCAAGGAAGAACGCTATGTGTCTACTTTCTTGCTGTTGCTATAGAGGAGCCGGATGGAGACGGGATCCAGGCCCCTTTCTCATGGATGGGTTCTAAGAGGGCTGTTTGTGTATGCAGCCACCTTCTGGTTGACAGCAGTCTAGCAAAGCAGACTGGTGCCAAAATTACAAAGAAACCAATCACCAAGGCATACCACAAGGATCATCCATTGGTTAGAGCACTAGCTTGGCACCCAGAAGTCCTTGGTTCAATTCTCAGCTACTTCACAGACTTCTTATGTGACCCTAGTCGAGTCATTTAGTCTCTCTGTGCCTCACCTGTGAAAGGAGAGAGTAGCACTCACAGGGGTGTTTGTGAGGATAAATAATTACAGATTGTGAGGTGCTCAGACACTGTGGCAATGGGAGGTCATATAAACACATAAAATAAGCTACAATTAACCAGATTGCCCATTGGTATGGAAGAGTTTGTGTTTGCTCAGATGCTGGCTGCTCAGCATCCCTGTTTAGGAATAGAATTATTATATTTTCTAACACTATATACTAAGTTCCCCCATTTAAAAATATTGTAAACTCATTTATTTTTAATTATTCTGTTTACTCTGAGATCAAAAATAATTACTGTTGCTCCAGTCACTCATCATTACTGCAGAGAGCATTCAAGAAGCAAGTCACAACAGTAGCACTCAGCAAACAAAAAGAAAGGCATGCAGTGGGCAGAGTGTGTGTGTGTGTGTGTGTGTGTGGTTCCCCCCGGCCCACGACTTGGCTTCGTTATTCACTGGTGTCTTCTGCGGGAAAAAACAAGATACTCTACATCAAAAGTTCCTTTCTTAAGTGTCTGCGCTGGATCTGCTGTTCCTATTTGGCTTCCCCAGACTGGGCCAGCAGCGTTAATATTCTGCCTGCTAGGCCCGTGAGACAACCTAGGGAGGGAAGGCGGAATCACACTCGGATGAGACAGCCCCAACCTGAGTAGGAAAAGCTGCTCATAAAAATGATCTTAATGGGCAACTTTTGCACTGTTTGCGATGGAACCACATGTGCTGCCAACCGGTAGCAGACAGAGAGGGAAAGGGATATGGCTAGGCGCTAGCGACTTGGGTCATGCTGTTATCATAGGATTAGGCACTGCAGCCACTGTGTGCCAGCTGTTAGAGTGTAGGGCAGGGATCGGCAACCTTTGGCACATGGCCCGCCAGGGAAAGCTGCTGACTAGCCAAGACTGTTTGTTTACTTGCAGTGTCCGCATGTTCAGCCGATCACAGCTCCCACTGGCTGCAGTTCGCTGTGCCAGGCCAATGGGGCTGCGGGAAGTGGCGGCCAGCACATCCCTCAGCCCACGCTGCTTCCCGCAGCCCCCATTGGCCTGGCATGGGGGACCGCAGCCGGTGGGAGCTGCAATCGGCTGAACATGCAGACACTGCAGGTAAACAAATTATCCCAACCTGCCAGCGGATTTCCCTGGTAGGCCACATGCCAGAGGTTGCCAATCCCTAGTGTAAGGATTCAGAGGAAATGCAGCAGTCCCCAGGGCTACACTTACTATGACAGGGTACATTTCTTTCCAACCCTTGTTTTTCACCTCCTTGCTTCATTGTAACATCTCAGGGGAGAGAGAAGAGACAGGACTTGGGTATAACATGATTAAAGCAGAGGGGATGGAGTTAAAAGACCTGGGCTCTCATCCCAGCTCTGCCACAGGCTTCCTGTGTGACCTTGGGCAACTCACTTCACTGCCTCAGCTGCCCTAGCTGCAACACAAGGATAATAATACTTACTGTACCTACCCCACAAGGGCATTGGGAGGCTTGATCCATTGATGTCTGAGAGAGTGTTTGGGATCTCAGGTTGGCAAGTGCTGGAGAAGTGCAAGGAAGTATCAGTAGTAGTATCTATAAGGCAGTTCTACCTGTTTACAGAGCATGGGTTTTCTATCTTCTGCATTGTTAAACCAATAAACTGGCACCAGTTCTGCCTTCACTTATGGGGTGAAACTACCAATGAGGTCAATAGAGTGAGTGGCCCAGATGTAGCTGGGGCAGAATTTGGCCCCTTCATTTACTGAAAGAAGAAACAATGATCTGGTGGTGGAGTGGCAGCTGGGGATCTGCCTATGGGCATGTACAGCCCATCGGTCATCCCCATTCAGTTAACCAAAGCTAGAAACCCACACAGTCCCTGGTTCATGTTACTTTCTAGCAGTCCCTTACGATGATGCAATTAATGGCTTTGGTGTGGGCATGTCCAGCTCTGGAAGAAAGACAGGTTTGGTCTTTGAGTGTGGCAGTGGGAAATTAAAAGAGAGGGAGAAGTGGGGAATTCTGGATGATAAACCCACATGAAAAGAACATAAAGGAAACCTTAAAAGGTTAATTATGAAAGAGTGAACTCAGGTGTGTAACAGACAGCTGACACAAATCTGATATGCCCCTGCCAAGCTGTTCCATGCTTTGCTTCTGCCCTGGCAACGAGGAAGAGGTGCTTTCCAGTGCTTCATTCTGAGCAAAAGGATTTATGAACAGTTGGGAAAAACCTTCCAGAAGCAAAAATAAATAAATAAATTGCACCCGACAGTAAATCTTGTCCAAAAATGGTTCCTTCCTGGAGTTTGCCTTTATTGTCCATTTAACAACAGTAAACTACATATCTCGGCTTAAGAGTCCCCCAACTTTGGCTGTTCATAGGCCTTCCCTTTGCAGGATCCCCATATCCCTGCCCCTACTACCTCTCTCTCATTCAGATGTTCAAACCCTTTTAGACTGACAGCAGGACAGATCTGGAGGAACAGACTGATGAGCAGAGATGACTATGGTGCCAGAGAGGTAGGATGGGGCAAGTCCATGGAATTTCTGAAAGCCAATAGGGCCATTTTGAATTGGCTTGGAAGCTGTTGAATATGAATGTGGCAGCCTGCACCTGCTCTAGAGATTTGTTTATTGTTTGGCTTTTAGCATGAACATATAAAACCAGCTGCTGTGCAGTAAGAATGCATATCCAAGTGTTATCAGTGGAAAGCTCCTTTAGTACACACAGCAAGAATTTGCATGTTCTCTGTTCCAGCCCATCTGACTACTGGGCAGTCATAGCCAAGGTAATGTGCATCTACATTGATGCAGCGTAAGTCCACAGGATTTGTGCACTTCTCAATTCCTAAAGCTCTCCCTCTGATTTGAAAATCCATGAAGTACAGACAGCATCAAGATGAAGTGAGCTGTAGCTCACGAAAGCTTATGCTCAAATAAATTGGTTAGTCTCTAAGGTGCCACAAGTACTCCTTTTCTTTTTGCGAATACAGACTAACACGGCTGTTACTCTGAAACCAGACAGCATCAAGTTTTTTCACCCCAGCCAAAGGGGTGTTGTTCTTCTTAAGGCATATCACTGGAGCCACAGACAAAACACAATGTTTTAGAGTCTAAGCCTTAATTAGGGAGATAAAGAAATGTATCTCCTTTTGTTAAAAGGGAGAGTTCCATTGAACGTTGACAATGAAGCTGCCTACAGGACAACCAACAAAGTCGTTTCCTGCAAAGAGCTCTGTAGAAGGAAGATAAAGAGCTCACTCTTCATGATTAGTGGCTTCTTGCCATCTTTGCACTTTAGTGACTCATCTCCTGCTGATTTCAATAGAAAGCAGAAACCTTTAAAGTAAACAATAGTGCTGGTCTTTTTTCGTTAAGGGCAATAACCAATACTGAATTCAAAAAAACATAGTGAATTCTCTTAATACGAACGTAAGTGATTTTTATTGTAAAAACTATAGAATCCATTTCATCAAGTGACTGGAATGATATAACCTATTGAAGGAGATAGGTCCTGAGAGCAAGGCCAAGCTTCTGTTTTAGAACTGCAGGGTGTTGCCGCTGCTAATAGTGATATCAGATGTTTCCTGGTTTAATTGAGTCCCCTGCAACAATATGCCAGTCAAAGTGCTGTGCCTTGCATTTCAGAGATACCCTTGTGCAGCACAGTGTAAATAGCACGACTAAATCTTCAACTCTTGTTCTTTGACACATGGTGAATAGCATTCAAACCCTAAAACATGGACAAACAACCCTAAAGACCAGCGTTACTAGGTTTACATCAGACTACCTATAGATAACTGAAGGTAAAGTGAGAGACTTAGCCAAATTCATTCTTGGAATACTTACACAATAAGGATGAAGTGATCCATTGTGTAGACCAAAGTAAACAGGCAAGACAGATGAGGGAAAGTAGCTTGTTGTATCAAATACAAGGCTCTGTGAATAGTAGGCTTTAAGAACCAGATTTTTAGAAGTTGGTCTCCATGTTTGTGGGAGCAAATTGCAGGCAGAAATAATTATACCTGCAAAAATATGCAAAAGCAATAATTTGCATCTGCAAAATAAATATTTTTTTTTAAATGAAGGCATTGTTAAGGGCAGGGCTAGAAATGTGACCCTCTCCATTGGTTTCAGGTGTCTGATGGTTGTCACTTTCCATACCACAGGATGGTGCTGTATGTTAGTGCCAGGGTTACAACCCAGGAGCACCTGGGTCCTAGGTTCATGTTCTAATCACTAATGCCACACCTCTCTCTGTGGTAGAAACATTGGTTTAACATGAAGATTCAAGTTTTCAAACTTGGGCACCAGACATTAGGGCACCCAGCTGTACCTCTGAATGCTCAGATCAGAACGTATTGACTTATTTTGTAAATTTGGGCCTCTAAACACCAATTTATGCGCTCATCACGTGACTCAGGTGCAAACATCTGATAATCAGGTCCACATGATCATCCCCAAAGGACAGTGCTACTAATATTGCAGCATCCTCCCTTCACAAATGACTCCATAATTTATGCATTTCGTGGGAACTCCAGTTCTTGTGTAGTCCCTGAACCCAAGATTTATGGACCACAGCTGAGGGTGCTTCCAACAGAGCCAAATTAGTATATACACTGAAGCATGCTGACAAAAACAACATGCATCTCTGTATCTTGTGGAGTGAGACTATTAACATCTGAGCCCAAGAGTTCTTTCAGAAGCTCTCGCAGGATTGTTTAATTCTAGCATTTCAGTTTCTCTATTAGTCATACTATTCCACCTAATCTCCTTCTAATTATTTACAGCAAAAACAGATCAAACCCCTCAAATACAAACTGAATATTTCACCATGTTCTCCCCATATGCCAGTCAGTGCATCACACGCACAGCCATGCTTTGATTTCCCTGACTTAAGGATCATCCAATTTGCTGCAGTGCTGCACAAAATAAATCACAAACCTCTTAAAACAACAAAAAGAGGACACCTAATGAGTCAAAGATAATATTGTATTCCCCCAAATTAAGATCAAAGGAATGGAGTCTCTAAGAAAAAAAGATTTTTAAAGGCTTGACACAGAGCCCAAGCATGCAAAAAGCCATACATAAACAAAATATAATTACCCCCACCATAAAAATACAGACATTATTAGCACGAAACACAACAGTGCTTTCTAGACAGAACACCAGTGAATGAAAGCAAGAGATGGATGAAAGGAAGGAAGGATGAGACAGATAAAAAAAGAAAGATGAGAGCTGGATGAAACAACAGAAGGGTCATTTTCTTCTTTATCTGGGCAGGTTAACTCCATTGCTCAGACAAAAAGAAAGCAACATCTCTACCTCCTAAGGGAAACCATTCTTCACAAAATCCTCTCCAAAGACCCTGTTGTCCATTTAGTGGTATTTAAAAAAGCTTCCAAAAAGTTGCATTGTTTCATGTCACTCTGCAATAGTTCGGCATTTGGGGATTTTTGCACATAGAGTGGTTTGAGTTTTGTTCTGCTCTAGCTATTTCATTACAACCCCAGGATTTAGTACATGATAATTCCCAGAGCTCTCATAAATCTGTTTGGTTTTTGGTTTTGGTTTTTTGTCTTATGACTGGTAACAAATTTTCTATATAAAATGCAATCTATTGTATCTCACTTTTGTATAATCAGATCATTAAAATGTATTGCTAATATGTAAATGTGAACTAAACTCATTCCCATAATTATGCTTGATAATTATTAAATAAACAAGAATTTTAGAATTTCTGAAGTCTGCTGAGAATGCTTTTCCAGGGTGGGAGTGGCTTTAATTATGTGTTCCCGAGTTGTTACGGTGAACCTGTGTGGCAATCCTGCTACGAGATTGGTTTAAAAGCTGCCCCAAAGCTAACTGGCAAGGACCAAAGGTTCATCTGCCATGAACACAGCTTACAGCACCTTTCAATCACAGCCCAACTGCCACTCTCCACATGAATTAATATTATTGTTTAATTTATAGACCGCCTTTTGCTCTCACTCCTCCACATATTTTACAGATTTAGAAACAATAGGCCAAATTCTGGCTTTCCTGCTGGGAATTGCCTTGGTGCATCTGTGTGATGTGTCCGTAGCTGCTGAACAGAGATGGCTGAAAGGAGGCATGCAGGGGTAGATATACGCTCAATCTTTCCCCCAATAGCCCAGAGAATTGGGGGGGAAAAAACCACATTCAGCAGAGGCATTTACACCTGAATTGTAAAGATGCGACACTGAAAAGGATTCCCCTCAAGCCTGCTGCCTAACAGGTCTTTTCTGTTTCTAATTTCTATAATATTTTCATTGCTGGAAGTTATTTGCTCCTATCCCTAAATGAGGGATGCTGTTTAGTCTATACCAGGGATCGGCAACCTCTGGCATGCGGCCTGTCAGGGAAATCCGTTGGCGGGCTGGGCCAGTTTGTTTATCTGCAGTGTCCACAGGTTCGGCAGATCGCAGCCCCCACTGGCTGCAGTTCGCCACTCCAGGCTCATGGGGGCTGCGGGAAGCGGCAGCCAGCACGTCCCTTGGCTCACGCCGCTTCCCACAGCCCCCAGTGGCCTGGAACAGCAAACTGTGGCCAGTGGGAGCTGTGATTGGCTGAACCTGTGGACACTGCAGGTAAGCAAACCGTCCCGGCCCGCCAACGGATTTCCCTGAAGGGCCGCGTGCCAGAGGTTGCCAATCCCTGGTCTATACCCTAGATCCTTAGCTGGTGTAAGTCAATGTAGCTCCATTGAAGCCCATAAAGCCATGCTGATCTACACAAGCTGAGAATCTGGCCCATTATCTTGAGCAAGGGATAGCCAATTGTGGTCGGTCACGGTACGTTTACACTGTAATAAAACACCCATGGCAACACATCAGTTGACGCAGGCTCACAGGGCTCTGACTGCAGGGCTATAAAATTGCAGTGTAGACACTAGGGCTTGGGCTAGAACCCAGGCTCTGGGATCCCCACAAGAAGCAGGGGCATCCCAAAACCCGGGCTCCAGCCCAAGCCCAAACATCTACTCTGCAATTTTATAGCCCTACAGCCCAAGCCCCACAAGTCTGAGTCAGCTGACAAGGGCCAGTTGCAGGTCTTTTACTGCAGTGTTGACATACTCAGACTTCTTGTCAGGCCTGATCTTTAATAAGGAGGTATGGCGTGCCATGACTACTGGCCTCATGTCACAGGATTGGCCCTTTAAGAGAGTCAGAGACCCAACCTACCTGTGACAGGCTCCACTGAAGGGAATGAGCCAACGCAGCTCCACCTGGGGATAGTACACTTGCTAATTAGCTGGAAGGCAGTTAAGTAAGGCGCTCCCAGGACTAATAAAAGACTTAAGGGAGCTCAGCTGAAAAAAGGCTCCTGAGGAGAAAGTAAGCTCCAGAGGAGGGGGGTTGCTAGGGATCCTGAACTAGGCAAAAAGGTCTCCAGGGACGGAAGCCTGGGAGAGACCCTGAAAAACTGAAAAGACTGCCAAAGCTCTCTGGGCAGCAAGAAGGCTGAGCCCTTACAGCAGAAGGAGCTGCTGCTGGAACCTAGAGACTTGTTTTGGGACTTTTACATTTTATTTTGGCTCTGAGGTACAAGTTCTCCTTTCAGAAAGCTTTATTAAAGGGAGATATATGGCTGTACAATAGTGTTTGGCTCATCCTTGACCAGGCTGTTACCTCATGAAGGTGGGGGGAAACTGAGGCCGGATGATGCAGAGCCACACTCAGCCACAAGGGGTTGCTCAGGAGGTGATGGTGCCCTTTCTGCATCCCAATAGCAATGTTCCATCTTGATCCAAGCAGACGACTGGAACATTTGCAGACCAAAAAGAAGGGTATCTGCAACCTATGGTAGGTGTGACCTTTGGGCAAATGAATAGCAAATTACCATTGAGGTCCTGGCAACATTTGGGTGTCCTTGGCTCAGTGTCTTATACACAGTAAAACCCAGCATACTGAGCTATTCTATTTAACAAGGTACTTCATGTGGGAGACTTAAATAAAGTTTGTCAAAGAGTCAAGAGGTCAATACGATCGATCCAAACAAATTCTTCATAGTGAAAAATAAAAACTAAGAGGAATTTGATCGATAAATTAGGTGTAAAATGAGATTTCTAAACCTGTTTAAAATAAAAAATAAATGACACTGAGATGCCCTAAAGGGCCATTGAAGTAGAAAACACCAATGTGGTCAAGAGGTGTTTCAGCCCCCAAAAAAGCAACCATAGACATCCAAAGAAATACTATGTTAAAGTCCCAGAGGCCTTTTGCTATTACCTGGTTTTCTTGTGAGAAACAAGAAAGCAGATTAGAACTGCACTCCCATCTCCTGGATTGCACTGTTAGAAATCTGGAATCCTGTGTTAGAAAATGCAGCAGCATTCTGCCTTCTGCACATTTGACCTTTCAGGTATCTTGCACAGGAAAGGGAAGTACAAAGGCAAGCTCAAATTAGATTCAGGCAGGGATGAACATTACCATTTTGGTGAGCTGGAGCTTGTCAAGCTCTTTTAGCCGTTAGGTGAGCTTCAGATTGCCTGGCAATGCAATGAAGATTTGACGTGAAATTACACCTCACCATGCATTTATGGGACAGATGGACTGTTTTATTTTAGATGGAGGAAGAAAGATCAGACTTCTATAGGAATGAAAAAAGGATTATTCATGTTCACTGAGAATAGCACTGCCCAGTAGACAGGGGCTGGCTGCTTCTCTCCTTTTTGTATGGATTTTGTGCCCTTCTACACAACCCTTTTCTGATCCTTTAAGGAAAAAATTACAGTAGTAAACATCAATAAATCAAAACACTTGCTTGTAAGGAGGACAAGATGAAGGATAAAAAGAAATTTAACTGATACGAGAAAATTACATAGCAGAAAATAAATATAGCCAGAAACTAACCAAAAGGAGCTGGCTTGGACATGTGAAGTAACTCTCAAGCTACAGTTAAACCCTATTGATCCAAGGAAATCCTGAATCAAAACTTTCCATATGAAGGAATTTCCAGTGCAGGGAAAGTGAGTAAAAAGAGGAAATCAGTGTTTTGTTCAGTAGAGAATTCTCAGTGCAACATCAGACTTAAAGTCAACCACAATAATGACATAGAGCATAATGTTTTTCATTTCTATAGTTCCTTCCCTCAAAGGATCTCAAAGCACTTTCAAAGTATTGATCATTTAAGTCTCACTAACCTCCTTTGAGTGTGTACATTTTATGGATGGAGAAAGTGTGGCTCAGAGTGGTTAAAGAACTTGCCGAAGGTAATACATCAAGTAAGCGGAAGATCTGGGAACACAACTCAAGTCTCCTGACACCCAGCCCGGTATCCTACTCACTAATCCATACAACCTCCACCTCCCTTAAGAACAGTTGGGTGTGGAACAAATCCAGAACTAAAGAGGAAGAGAGGCGGAATGAAAAGGAGTAAGTAGGAAACAGTTTTTCTTAGTCATCTTGCATTTGTTAGACCATCATCTTCCTCTTAAGCCAAGTTACTTCCATCTGTGAGATGTGTTCTGCAGGAAGGTCAGGGCACACAGAGATGCAGCTGTTAGGATCAAGCTGCAAGATGAAAGCACCTATTTGCCAGCTACATTACCAAGCTGCAGTCACATTTTTTCAGGATCCTTCCCCATAGTAATTGCAAAGAAGTAAAACAATAACGGCTAATATGTAAAAATTAACCCACTTGGGGTTTAAATGACAAAACTCTTCATATTCTTAATCATATTTGAAACATCTAAGGTCTCATCCACTGGGTTCTCTCACTGCCAGTCACCAAAGCAAGACAGAGAGAGGGCCAGATTCTCTCCATCTGTTCCAGACCAGTTGCACAAGAAGCTGGAATTTGCCTAGCTGAGAATTTCTCCACTGTAGGAAAGTCTCAGCTGGTGTAAAGCTGGCAGAGTGCCCACACTGCCATCTGGCACTCCCCACCTTCTGCTCTGGTATACAAGGAAGGATGGAAAGGGGGAGGAGTGGAACTCAGCTCTGTACCACCTTGCCAATTCTTAGCTGATGTACAGTGCTTTGGGAGGTTTCAGAGTAGCAGCCATGTTAGTCTGTACTCCTTTTCTTTCAGCGCTTTGGGAGTCTTTTCATTGACTTCACTGACTCATACCCTTTACTTCCTGACCTCAGTGGATGCCATCTATTACATCATTGAGAATTGGTATCCCCCACACCCAGTGGTAACTGGGCTTTTGGTGTCCAGTCAGTCCTTTCTGGCCCCATAGTGAAGGGCTGGTTCTTCTATACATGTATGGACAAAATCCATTTTTTTGTATATCCCTTTATGTACCTTACTTCTACCAGCTATCTGGTAATTTATTCATTGTTGCTGTTCTTAACTTCTAGGTTCATTTAAAGCGTGTTGGCAATGGAAATAGATTAACAGTTTCAGGAAAATAAGCCTTTCTGAAACATGCGCTCCACTTTGTTACTTTTACAAATACAAAATTCACACATGTCCTGGTTTAATTCATTATACACATATGGAACTCACCAGGGCAGGGAAGTATATGGTGATTTTATTCACCACTTAACTCAGGCAGCACGAGAAGCTCAAAAGCTGTCCTAGTGTAAGGGAGTGGTTGGGATCAGGAAAGGGGTGGAGCACCTTGTTCCCCACCAATCCCTGGATGGTAGGGCAGTCCCTAGAGGCCTGTTACTGTTAGTGAAACTTAGATGAGAACTTAGATTGTTCTAAGTTATGCCAAGGGCCATATCAGGCCACAAGGACGCCCCATGACTGAGATAGCGGAAAAACCCATGATCGTGACAGCAAAATTGATGTTCTAGCACCACCTTCTCCCCACAACCCCACCAACGCAGGTCCAATGTCAAGCCAAGGTCTCAAGGATGTGGTCCTTTATTATTCAGAGTCAGAGAAGATGTGGACCCTCTCTATTAAAATGAAAATTTGCTAGCTGAAAATGTTAAGTCTTGTACAGCTTCAGTGAGGTTTCAAAACAGTTCATCTCTCTATGTAATTCTCTGCCACGCCAGTAATGCAGCCAACCCAGACTCATGGCATAAAGCTTTTATATCATGCAATTCTTAGCCACTTGGCTGTTAAAGGTACCCCAGTCAAAATGCTTCTCCAGTGCTCTCCCCATCCAATTCCAGCTATGTCAGACAATGACCCATTGTGATTTCAGTGGAACTTTCCAGTTTTAGAACAGCAGTTCATGGTTGCTGAAGAGACAATCAGCAGCATAGCATAAAACGACATTAAATTCTGTGACATACGAGTTAAAGATGTCAGTATGCCTTTTAACACCACAAACTTCTTTTTCATGCAAACATCCAGTGTAATTAAGAAGAGCAATTAAGAAAGAAAACACACAAAATCTCTCATGCTCAGGTAAAACAGCCTCTTGGCAGAATCTCTTCCAGATTTTTGCATGAATCATTAGCAGGTTTTTAAATGGCCTTCCAGAGAAAGATGAATCTAACTAAAACTGCTACAGTGATAGTCTGTATAGTTTGCACAATAGCAATAACTAGAGAGGCTCAAGGATAGGAAAGGCTGACTGCTTTAAAACCCACATTCCCAGTAGCGAATGTTCACAAAGGGAGAGGCATGGCTACAAATAGGCATAAAGTATGTGCAACTGAGTAAGGCAGACATGGAAAGGGAAAAGGCTCACAACAGACATAGATATCAACAATTAATCATAATAACCACACCTATTGACTTCCGTGCTGCCTTTAAGGAGACATTTATTACAAGAATCAATAGTTAAAAATTTAGAAAAAAAAACATGCTTTCCAGTAAGCACTCTAGAAATAATTGCCCTTCACTGTTCATTTGTTTTAATTCTTTAAATTCAAATACAATCTGAATACACAATTTCAGTATCGACTTTGCTCTTCTAAACATACAATTTAAAAAAAAAAGACTGAACTCTATTCTGTTCTCAATTGAATCAAATCAGTTGAACTCAGATTAACCCCACTGAAGGCTATGGATTTGCTCTGGGTTTATTCCAGTATTATCACCCAGTACCTTTTGGCTGCATCTTTCAAAAGCACCCAAGAAATTAGACATCCAAATCATGGACTTTCAAAAGGAAGTTTGGCGTTTAACTCTTTTAGACCTCTTTGAAAATTCCAGACTTTATTTCCAATGATGTTTCCCACTGAAAGCATGGGGCACTAGTTGCTACTAACAAGTTCTCTTTTCAATAGTCCCAGATGGTCATTTGCATAATTGTATGTTGATAATTTTCTGTCTCCAATTCTCAAGCCAACCAATCACTTACACATTTGCTTAGACACTAAGTTTCATGAAGCACTTTAGGGTCAGTTGGTTCCCGGTTTCAAAACTATAGTTATCTTAATCACCTTGCTTTGGCTGGAAATGTTTCCCTGCAGTTAGGTAAGAGAGATGTGAATCACAGCCTCTCTTGTCAAGTCTACAAGCCTTAAACCCTGCTTTCTGGAAAATATATTTTAAATTATTTTATTGTGATCTCAAAAGTGGTTGTAAATCAAAAATATTTTGCATACCAGTGTTTTTGTTCAGCAACACTAGTAAAAAGAAGACTGAGTCTGTGTCTTTATTAACATGGAGTATGGGCAGAAGTTGTTCCTTTCAGGGTAACATTTTAGTAGCTCATTGGAGGCCTCCTACATTCAGGTGGCACCTGGCACAATTCTAAGACAGGAAGTGAGATGTACATTTGATGAAATGTACATGACCCACCTTCTCTTACAAATGCTTTAAGCCACATCTAATTCACTGTGCTCTGCACTTTGGATAAAACATTAACACCACTTTCTGCTGCAGTTATTATTTAAATACATAGTTGGAAAGCACCACAGAGCTTTTCCAGTTCTGGTCACCATTCCAGATCAGAAACAGAAATTCAGGAACATGTTATTTAATATGCTTCTAAGATCAAGCTATTGAGGCTTATCTAGAAACGTTCATCTTTTCTTTCAGGGTAAAGAGGCAATGTCTGAACTTTTGTTTGTGTAAAAGAGGATAATATAATAATTTGTGCCTCTGTATAACAGTGGATCCACCAACAGATGTTGCTGCTGCTCAACTAATGCAAATCATCCCTGGTTCAAGACTATCAAAACATGTGCTGTACATTATCATAGCCACTAATAAGGACAAATCCTACAGAATTTCATAAAGAATGACAACCTTTCAAAACCAACCTACAGAATTCTACAGCAGGGTCCAGGGATATATTATTTTCTATTAGACTCTATCAGCTGGCTTAAAAATTTTAGAAAACAGATTCTATTGGTTTTTAGACTAAATTTCTCCAGAATCCTATTTAGACTTAATTCAGCATGGCACTTCTGCAGTTCCTCAAATTTAGACATGTGAGTTATCCCATCCCTAGTCAGCACTTCGGTATGCGCTTAACTTTAAGCACATGCTTAAATCCTATTGATGTCAAAGGAGTCAGCTGCAGGCTTGGGCCCTTACACTGCACGCTTTGGGGCATGAGACCATCTCTCTCTCTGTTCTGCACAGCACCTCGAGTATTTTTATACCGATATAATTTAACAATACACTAGCCTAGCAGTTTAAGTCTTTTCATAGTGTGAAGCACATATTAGCAGAGAGAAGTGGACCGCCTTCCTGTTCCATTCATGATCACAGCATCACCGTGGCAACTACAGCAATTGCTGACATGGAAATATAATGCTGGGAAAGTATTTAGAGTATTTGTATCTGTCTTTTATTGTAGTTAATAGGGGAAAGCGAGGAAGAGGCCCAGCACCATGTGATCAGCCTGCTGTTTTCAGATTTGGCCCACAGACCACACGTCTGCATTCTCACAGTGTACTTGGTTATTACTTGATCTTGAATCCAACCATTGTCATCACTGACTTTATATTTGCACTATGTCTGTCTGTATATAGATCCCAGTCACAAAAGGTAGATCTGGGCTCAGGTTCAAATTGTATAATTCCCAAGATTTGAGGATTCTGCTTCACCCCACTACAAAAATAGTCCCTGACTGAGGTAGATGGATACTGCTACAAACCATTTTTTTAAATTCTCCCGAAGACCGGCAGGAATGTTCAGGTTCCACATCTGCCTATTATATAGCAGAGAGGTTCTTATTATGAAACTCAGATCTGAGTTCTCGTTGGGCTCATCTAACATTTATGGTGTTTTCAGAGCCTTCCCCCCACTCCCTCGTTTTTTCTCTTCTTTTTTTTTTTTTATAATTTGCACATATACTGCAAATGTAAAGGAAGGCAGTGTTGGCACAGATTAGGGCTCAAGATGAATTTGTAGCAAAACAATGCACTAGCCTAGTGCATTACTAAAATATATGTGCCTGTGAACACCTAGCTCTCTGACATGCTGGTTGTTAGTGTTCTTTTCCCCCACATTTCAGCTTGCTTGGGTGTATTTGTCTCTGAAGAACTCGAGTCTGACCTCCAGGGCAGGAGTACACACTGAGAGAAGAAAGCTGTTAGCAAATCAATCCTAAAGTGATTTATTTCCAAGTGGCAGATACCAAGAAGGCAGTATATATTTATCATTTGGACAAGGCCCTAATAAAGATAAATTCAGAGATTGAGTCCCTCTAAGAACGAGCTTCAGCAACAGACATACGCCAAAGCATACTTCACTGCTAATTAGTCAGTCACATATGCTTTCAACGGTGTGTAGTTAAGTGACTGAATATGGATGGTGAGGGTTTTCAGCTCATTCTCTCAAATCAAGCCAGAAAGTGGCAGGAATCCTTCTAAAGCCATGCTCTCAGAGTCCATAATTAATGTTCCCCTATTACCTAAATATCTCTATATGTTGTTAAATTGCGCAGACAAAATTGAATCCTGATAGTAGTCAAGAGTGAATGAAAAACTTAGCGCTAAACTTGTAAATATTTTTTTCCTTTGCCATTTGAGTTCTCTATAACAGGAGAGGGAAACGGTATGCAGAATATAGTTTCCTGTTGTTCCAAGAACAGACAAGACTTTCTTTTGTCTATCATATAACCACCTATTATTTATTTTAAGATATTTTCTACCCTGTACTATAGAAGATCCCAATTCCTCCCAGATCAATCTGGAGTCCAACCCTATATTCCTTGTATACCCAAAACTCTCTTTAAAGTCAATGTGTACAAGGGCTGCAGCAATTAGGCTGACATTTTCAAAGCCATCTAGGGGATTTAGATACATGTAATCCATCAACATTAATGGAAGGTAAATCCTCTAGGCTGCTTTGTAACCCTCCAGCACTATTCTGGATCTAGATTCAGTGGTAAAATCTCCCGCTCTTAGTCCATTACATAGCATTTTATCTTGTAATAGCTGTAGAGTTGCCACAGAACAACAAACTCTCCCTGTGCGTGCACGTTAGCATTGTATAACACTAAAAGCAACCAGAACATCTGTTTGGGGCTAAAGTGAAGTCAAAGTGTCAGACCCTGGATGCTGCGTATAGCCCTAAGCCACAAAGTAGCCAGCCCACAGCTGCTGCATCCACATACACACTATGGACCAGATTCAAAGCTATAAATCACGTGTGAATCCACTGAAGTCAAAAGAATTTTACTGGCGTAAAATCTAGTCTAGGTGGGAGAAGAATCAGTCCCAAGAGCTGGAAGGGGGAAGTCTGACCAGTGAATTCTCACAGCCATAGACCCACTGATCTATTCCCTGCCCGCATATCCAGCCTCTCCTTTTGGTGGCAAATTTCGAGGTTTTGACATTTGGTTTCATCCCACTTTAGAACAAAGCCAACACTTCTCAAAGTGGATTGAAACCTCAGCTTTTTGATCCAGAAGGCGAGGAGTGGGATTAGGACACTGGCCTTCATACCAGATGACTCTGAATCAGGCGGAGCAGGGAGTTGAACCTGGATCTCACACAGGCCAGTGCCCTAACCACCAGGCTGTACAGAGGCTATCCCTTTTGTCCCTTCCCTCCGACCCCCACCACAAACCGATACAGCTTCACAAAAGGTTTTGACTTCAGCTCACTGAAAAAGATTCCAACTGGCTCTCCTCTGGACCACACTGTTTCTTGATACCCTACCACCGCCTCAGCCTCCATTGGCCATCCATTCTGGCAAAGAAGAAGCAGGATTGGCTTCAAATAAAATATAATTTTCAAAAAATAAAGGGATTTTTAAAATATATGTTACTTTTAAAAATATCTGATTGAACAAAAAAAACCATCAACTTGGGTATTGAGCAGCCAGGTCATTCTGTGGCTAATTTTTAAATTCTAAGTGCAATACCTGAGGTACTGGCACAGATTTGGTCCCTGATTCTCAGTGTTACCCCTTCCATCCCACAAACTGAAAAATACAGCAGAAAATTCACAAAGTGAGACACCGGCAAATGTTGTTTACACAGAGAGCCATGAAATTGCCCTTTTTTAAAAAAAAAGGAAAAAAAAAAAAGCCATAAAAATTGCTTTAAATGTTTTTTTAACATGATGAATTTTGGATACAAGTGCAGGTTGTGCCGATAAATAGCCCCTCTCCAGGCGATTGGCTGCTGGATTCTTCCATGCCCAGTGAAACTCACAGTTTGCTAAGCCTTTTAGCACATCTCTGGATATGACAAGCGATAATGGCCTTCATCAATCTTGTTGTGTTATGGCACTTCCCTTCACATGAAAAAGAGACAGAAGATACCAAGGAAACCTCAAAGGGAAGTGGCTCACTGTGTGTCCTGTTAAACTTGAAGCAAATACTCTAAGGGGAAAAAGCAGACAAAGGAAAAGCAGAAAGGACGAGCTTTCCTGAAACGAAACAGACAAACAGAGAATCTATCTACTGACCCTTTTCACATAATTGCAAAACCACATAGAGACACAAAACAGTTATATTAAAAAAGATCTAAGGATTAATAGCCCAGTCCTGTTCCCACGTACATAGTACATTGATTTTAGAGGGACTATACAAAAGGAGTAAAGGATGCTAAAGCAGGGTTTAAGGCTATGTCTACACTAGCACTTTTAATCAGCAAAACTTTTGTTGCTCGGGGGGTTGAAAAAACACACCCCTGACCGACAAAAGTGCCAGTGTGGACAGCGCTGTGTCGGTGGGAGGTGCTCTGCTGCCGACATAGCTATTGCCACTTGTTGGGTTGGGGGTGGTTTAATTATGCCAGCGGGAGAGCGCTCTCCCACCAGCATAGAGCAGCTACACAGGAGACCTTACAGCGGCGTAGCTGCAGCGGTACGGCTGTGCTGCTGTACTGTCTATAGTGTAGACACAGCCTAAGAGTGCTCTGGTAAGCAGAAGCGGCAGATTGTTGAGGAGCTCTCGTTCTTTTCTTTGGAACAAATTTCTACCTAGAGTCTGGCTCTGCACCCTGGAAATATATCGGGCCAAATGTGATGGGCAATTTTCAGGGTGAGGTGTTAGATTTAGGAGGTCAGCTCTCATTGGCCTTGTCTTCTTTTAGGGAGGGGTGGGAGGGATGGAAGGTGTGTTCTTAACCCAAGTTAGCTCATTGGAGTTAATTATCTCAAGGTAAAATCCTTGTATAGACAACGCAGTGTGCAGTTTTTGCATAAATTAGCAGGTTGAGTTAAAGAGTCATTCCCCCATAGACTGTATTTTACTCCCTAATTCACACAAAAACTACAGATGCATTGTCTTCACTGGGAAGTGTCTTGAGTTTGGTATCTAGAGTTAAGAACACACCTATATTCATAGTGAAGACACACAACCACTAAGATGCAAGAGTCCCATAAATCACTTGTTAATTTACTCCCAACTGTACAGTAAAGCTTAATGTTTTTGACATGTGGTGTCAAAATGTGAGTACTTGAAAAGTTAAATATTTGGTCAAGAATATTTTTAAAAGAACAGATGTGACCTTCACCTGAAACTCAAACTGAAGGTGAGCATTTGGAGAACTGGAAAGGTTCCAAGATTTTTTTTTTTTAAATGTGTTGTTTGTTTGCACCTCTGAACGTTCTGGTTCTGGGAGCAAAAATGCTAAATTTTTGAGAGCTCATGAGACTTCTCATCCGATGTCTGAACCAAAGAAGTTCAGCCATGCTTGTGCCTGAGCGAGGGCATTGAACTTCAAAACTTTCTGAGGCTCACTCATAATAAACAATCATTCCTGGAAAACTGTGATTCCTTTAACTTTTTCTAGAAGATAGTGCTACTAAAAGCTAACCTTGGTTTTTCATGAGTCAAGACAACTGAAGATGAAATATCACCCAAAAGGAATTTATTCTCTCTTCCTCAGAGATAGTTTGATATTTCAGAGGATAGATTTTTTTAAATTGACAAAGAAAAATAAGACATGTTGTGTTTTGATACCAACACAGAAACCAATTAGAGTACATGAATGTAATAAAAACAGATTTGTTAAGAAAGGGTAACTGTTACAGAAATTCACAGGAAGACACAAAAGCAGATCATGAATTGTTTAACTGTTTATACATGCAAAGGACACTTACAAACACAACAGTCACTATTAACAAGTCAGGTTTCAGAGTAGCAGCCATGTTAGTCTGTATCCGCAAAAAGAAAAGGAGTACTTGTGGCACCTTAGAGACTAACCAATTTATTTGAGCATAAGCTTTCGTGAGCTACAGCTCACTTCGTCGGATGCATTCAGTGGACAAGTCAGTATTTGCCACTTGTTATGATATAACAGTGCCCAAAATACTACAGTTTCCCCCAATACTTGTGTCCTGTCTACCCTATGGAAATCTACCCCAGTATAGCAATGCTGCTGTAGCAGTTTACTTTGGCATGCGATCTGCATTATAGGTCTGCACCAGTGTGTTCATGTTGACAAGGCCAGTTTGAAAGAGACATTTTAGATAGCATCATATGAGAATTGTTGGCAAGTGCGGACTTTTTAATGGTAACCACTCTAGAAATCAGGCAGCAACCCATCAACTGCAGGTGCTATAGAGAGAATAAATTGCTATCTGTCCCTGATGCTCATTCTCAGGAGATATGCTGTATCATGTCACTCAACCTCCTGATCTCTTCAGACAGGCTACTTCAGTGATGAAATTTTAGTGCCAGAAACATTGGTAAGGAAACATGATTTCTCTGCATGGATATTTCAGTATGCTGAACATACAAAGGTACAGGTAGACACAAGTTGCAGGCGTTTTCTAATTAACCCATACATCTCCTCTTTCAGCTACATCTGTATACATCAGTACTGACATTAAATAGTCTGTTTACTTCATCAGAAGTATTTCCTTCCCCTGAATTTCCCAAGGGCTGTATCAAAACCTGCTTCCCCTAAATAAAAGTGGCAGTCTGATGTAAAGTAGGTATCAACTGACTATCTGTTCAGCATATCTTCCGTGCAGATAACAGTCAAAATGCTTATTTAAAAGGTCAGAGATCCTTCCCACTGACAAGGCACCCAGTCCTGGTGACATCCAAAAATGTAATGGAAGTGGTGACAGAAATTGAAAAACCTGTAGGAGACATTTTGACAAGCTCAGCTGAGCAGAGATCCCTGAAGGCAGGGAAATGACTGAAACACCACATTATTTTAAAAAGACACAGGGAAACACACACACACACAGAGCCAAACACTTATAGATCAGAACTCAGGAGTATCTCAAGCTTTATTTTCAGAGTTCAAACCAAAGGAACACTTCAAAAAGCAAAGCTTGTTCAATTACCTAACCTGGTTTCAAGAAAACACAAATCTCTCTTCTTGCCTCCCCACTATTCCCTTTCAAAGTACACCTCTGCTTTCTCAGCTGAGGGGTGCTGGGCTTGGGATAAGACTATGTGAAAAGAAGCAGAAATAAAGCAAACAATCTCACTCAGAATATTGACAGTTCAAGATGTCAGAGGCTGGGGGTCCTTCGCCTCTACACTGTTTTACACAGAATGTCCTGCTGAAGAAAATTCCCTGACTTAAAATCAATACCAAACTAAAACTTTTCATCCTGCCAATAACTGTTGCTTGCATGCAAAGCTACTGCATTTTTCTTCCGCAGTGAGGAAAAACTAAGCAGAATTGTCCTTGTATCAGCAAGAAAACAAAGAACTCATATGTTTGCTCTTACAGTGGTTAAGGTGGTGGCCATATCTCGTGACTGAATCTGGAGAGCTGGGGTAATTCATTCAGAGCAGTAACTTTAATGTCTTAGTGAGCTACAAATCCCCAGATCATGGCTCACTGCATATATTACATATACTCATTATGTTGTATATGCACATACAATTCCTCATGTCTGTGTATACTATATACAGTCCCCCTAAAAGGTGTTCCCTTTACTGAGATAAGGAACTACAATGTTGTCAGAGACACAGGTTTGAAGCTGTGATAAGACTATAGACATAAGTATAAGGCTAAATTCTTGCAAGAACTTGTTTTGTTCAAATAAAGAGCTGGAAATTTTACTGCCTATCTGGATTATCCAAGTGTCTTGAGTTTAAAATGGGCTAAAAATCACAAGCTCAACCTTGCTCCCATTAAACTCGGAGGGGCATAAGATGGGGTGCCCTTCTGAGAAGAGGGATGCGACTGAGTTTTCAAGTAGGTGCAGTCATCACTTGATGTATTTAATGACTTCCCCAGGTCCTCTTGATCCACAATAGAGCCAGAGACACATGTGAAAAAGAAAGAAAGATGCTACCCGGCTACTTCCAGGAACTCAAGACGGGACTGTTCTACTTTTGTTCTAAAAAAGTAGATTCATGGAGCAGAGTTCTGATTTTATCCTTAACAATTCCTCCTTTCCTACCTGCAAGTAACTGCTAATTGCTAAAAACTGAGTTGTGTCATACCATGTACAGGGATCATCTCCATGAAGTTTGGCTTGTGTTTCAGGCAGCTACTTTCCATGGAGGTCCCTGCAATTCCCCTTTTCTTCAGTGGTATTATAGCTGCTTAGTTCCTCTTCCAAACTCTTCAGGTGAAATCTGGCACTGATACACACTCCGTACAGACCCACAGAAGCCAGCTGATGGTTATGTTTAAAAGAAAACAACAAAACAAACCCTAAATTCTCTCTATGTTCAAAAGCACCAGCAGACCAGGGAGCAACTGCAATTTATCCTCTGTCACGTTTTCACCTGAGCATGTGGTTGGTTGGTGCACGCTTGGCTGTATCATAAGTGGTATTTAATCCCTTTTGCTTGACAGTTAGATTGTTCCCATGGGGCTACGGGAACTTTTTAGACACATTTTCTTCCCAGTCTTTTCATGGCTTCTGCCTGCTTGTATAATTATGCCAGCAGCACCTGTGCTGTTTAATCCCTTCCTGGAAATATACTGAAAATGAATGTAGAAGTAAAAGGATGCACGTAGGTGTGGTGGGGCGGGACTCACCCCTGAGATGCCTCCTGCTGGTCATCCAGGGAATTAGCATTTCCAGCCTCCAGAGCACCCTCTGCAGGCCAGTGTCCCACTTGCTGCTGGGCCCTGAGTCCCTCCCAGACCCTGGTGCCCTTTCACACTGGAGTGCTGCCCCCTGGCAGTAACCCCCCAAGATCTGGGTCTTCCCCAGGAACCCCCACCCTGTATCCCCACCTCACCTCAGTCTTTGGCTACTGCCAGTCACCATCTAGCCCCTGCTCCCTGGGGCAGACTACAGTATAATTGCCACTCATCAATCGGCAAGGAGGGTCCGGACTTGCTGCTTCTACCTACCCTTGGGCTGCCCCCTGCAAACCCCGTACCCTTTTCCTAGGCTTTCATCAAGGCCTGCAGCCTGGGGGTTTCTCAGGCCAGAGATCCCCAGCTCCTCTGGCTTTTCCCTAGCCCTCCTCCACTTTAGGTACCCTGCTCAGCTCCCAGCAATCAGGCCCCTCCCTCTCAACATCTAGAGAGAGACTGTGTCCGCCTGGTCCACTGCCCTCTTATAAAGGCCCGCTGGGGCCTGATTGGGGCGTTGCTGCAGCTGTGGCTGTTTCCCAATCAGCCGAAGCTTGCTGCTTTCCCTAGCAGCAGCCCTCTTGTAGCCTCAGCCTTCTCCTAGGGCTGATTTCAAGCCCTTCAGACAGGAGTGGGTGACCAACCTGCTACATTGGGTGAACAAAGAACCAGAGAGTGGCAAGTAGTGTTCCTACATGTGTGTTTTATTATAGCCCCATGTATTAATGACAGACAAATGCACTATACTGGTGGAATTGGGAATTTGAGAGCCACTGAACACCGAGTTCTCAGTGAATCACAATTTCCCAAGCACCTGTGCCAAATAACTTTGTGCTGATGCACCAGGGAAATGCACAAAACATTTCCAGCATCCCTCACTCCTTCTTGTTTATTGCCTGTGAGGGTGCACTTTTGTCTGCAGCATAAATTATATAAGGACAGTTGTCTGGAACTTTAAAATGGCCAGCATCAGCCTGGAGAACCAAGCATCTAGAGGGGAAGCAGTGAGGGGTGCCCTCTGAAGAGGAAATGGACAGTAGTCACTCATGCTAAAGCTACTGACCGCTGTCACTAGGACACAGGGTGAGTCAGTCATCTTCTTCTCACTCATGTAAAGAGGTTAGAAGTGCTGCTGCTCCCACGTCACGTTGTGATTCTCAAGTAGGACAAGGTGCCTCTGTGCGTGGGCCACCACATGTGCTGGTTTTCTGCCCTTTGGGTTTGAATTCAGTATGATCTCTCAGACCACAATCTATAAAGCAGTGTATGTAAATCAGGCAACAGAGGGCAGGTGGGACTTGCCTTTTCTCCCCGCCCCCTCCCCAAATGCCAGCCACCTATGTCTTTTGGCCCTCTCTTCTCCAGCAATGGGGACCACCAAGTTCCATTTGTGGATCTATGCTCTCTTGGGCACTGAGTCCCTACTAGTCAGGACCTGAATCCACAAATCAGCTGAGGCCAATCGGAGCTTGAACGTACCTATTTAATGTCTGTAAAGGTATAGTAGGGCTCTCCTTGTAACAAATGTATGAGGCTATTTTTTATCTCATTTAACACCAGAATAAAATGGAAGTAACTCTACTGAAGTCAATGGAGTTACAGGGTTTAATTCCCTATTGCCTTGCACCTTGTACGGTGATTGAAACCTGTTCAATATGAGTTGCACTCCCAAGAAAAACTACTTACTTTCTTGCACAAGCAGGTGGCATTTCACACTCACTTTGCCCTGGTGTAAATGACTGCCCAGAGGGCAGGCAATGGGGAATCAGGCCCAGAATGTGGAAAAACAGTGTGAGGTCAGAATCAAGCTGTTTCTTTATTTCTGCTTTCATATGCAGTGCCTTAGACCAGAGGTTTTCAGACTGTGGTCCAAGCTCCATTCAGGTGGTCCACGGATAGTTCCCTCTAAGGTGCACGCCTGGGCGGCCACATACGAGAGAAAGAAGAGCCACCCACCTAATTAGTGGAGCCGCACAGGCATGGCTCCACTAATTAGGTGCCTGGACCCTGGAGAAGACGCACATGTAAGGGGAGGTGGTGGCCTTGAGGGGAATAGGAGGTAGGTGGGAGGGGACAGTGGGGTGAGAAGAGGGGGTGGGGGGATTTGGGATGTGCAGGGCTGCAGCAGCCAGAGAAAGAGGCGGGCCTTTCCCGGGCTCCAGGGCTGCGGCTGCCGAGGAGAGACAGCCCTCCTTCCCAGCCCCAGCTCTGTGGCTGCTGTGGTAGGGGAGAGACCCCCCCCGCCCACCTTCCCAGCCCCAGCTCGGGGGCTGCCGCGGCAGTGGGGGAGAGAGGACACATCTATTGCATTAGAAAGGTAAGACTACTGATAGTAAAATATTAATTGTGTGCTTTTATTTGTAGAACAAAAAAACCTTAATTATTATTAAGGGGTTTTTTATACAGCGCTTTTATCGAAAGTGCTTTCCAATAGTTAGCTAATGGTACGAACAACATTTGGAAAGATTAAGTGATCCACCAAGACCCTCAGCAATTTTCAAGTGGTCCACGAAAAAAAAGTTTGAGAACCACTGCCTTAGACCACTGGACATTATAAGGACTTTTGTATCCTTTACTGACATTATTAAATGATCAAAGAAGACTATGTATGGACTGGATTCACAGAGGGCGGAGAGAGAATTAGATACATTCACATGCAGGATCTCCTGATCATTTTAAAGCATGGTGCATTGATAGAAGATTCATTGGCACATTTGTTAGATGTTTAGTTAATTTCTGCTAGTGAATGTAGAAATGTTTAAGCCATTGATCACCCAGCCATTAAAGTCTACAGAGCTCAATTCAGGCAACATACAGTTTTCATTGATTTCAATGGGAGTTGCACAGATGTATCCGTGGATCTCCTCCAAAAGCCCATATCACGATGGGGAACCTATTGTGCAGGACACTGTACAAAAAAAGACACAAAACACCTGGGCGTGGGGATTAAGGATACAACATGCAAGAAAGAAGAAATGGCCCAGCTTTGTTAGTTGCAATTAGTATATGTTTCTTTATCAGGATTGAGGGCAGGAAAGAAGGGAGTTGGGAAAGGAAAGGAGAAATGCAATAGTCACAACTTGTCATCTGCCTGGCCATGACGTTAATAGGCATCACAGAGCTGAGGGGAGTGTGAAGGAAGGACTTGAAGATAGATAAGATAATAGTTGTTTGGATAGCTCCAACTCATAAAATCACAGGCCATGGTAGTAGGGTAGCGAGCATGAACACAGAGCCCACTCCTGAAGTCTTTGAGCTACATATTACCAAATGCGTATGGTACTTTAGCACAGGAGTCAGTGGGTGTCAGAGCTAGATCATCAGATAAGCTTGCCTTAAAACTCTCTTCCTTGTCATTCAATTTATTTCAAGTGGATTATTCCCTGGAAACTGGTATCTGAGATTTGGTTCGAAGAGGGGGCCAGATGCCTCTGGCATTCTTAGGAGACGCTAAGCGCAATCCCTGAACACAGAGAAGTATACAGACTGCTCCCCCCATGCACTTAGGTGGCACAGCCACACCACCCCAGAAAGGGTGAGGAGATGGTAGGGCAAATAATTCCACGCAACAAATAAATTGGGCGGGGGAGAGAAATCCCCTTGCAGGCAATTCATGATCAGAAAGGGAGAGGAAATGTGCTGAATAAATTATCAGTTATGAATTATTCACCCAGCTCTGTAAACAATAATAATATTTCCCTTTCTCCACCCATTGGCTCAGTTTTCCTAGTGCCAGTTGACCTGTGAAGCAGAATAATAATAAAAGATACAAAAAAAAAAAAGAGACTGGAAATAAATTATTAATGGAAGTCAGTAAGGGACAGTGATGGAAACCCAGCTCTTCGTTATTTACATTAATGAGTTGGAGGATCATACACTCCCGAGAGAAGAGGATATTGCATAAATGGAAAACAAATCCAATAGCATACATGTAGGGTAATGAGTCTTGAAAGACAGACCCAAAAAGAGAGAGGGGTATCTGCAGAGATGGAGAGGCTCTGCAGCCCGATGAGATGGATTGGCAAGTGATTATGGAAATCCCTCCAACCAGTCCTTCTGAAAGCACAGCCGATCATCCCAGAGGCAAAGGGAACCGCGAGATGGTGTTGCAGAAGAATGTGCTGCTGCTATCAAAGGAGGTGGCATTTTCACTCTTAGAGATGTGTGCCAAGTACATTATTTTATTCATTTCTTATTCATGATGAAAAGAATTGAAAATTACTCTCGTGCCATTTCTTCCTCTTTTCATTTGGGAAGGAGATGACACCTCCTCCTTGACAGGCAAAGACTTAGATTTTATAGTTTTATTTTATATGGTACTTAGTAGAGGATATTTTCTTTGTTGTTTCTGCTTATCCACCTTCTCATGAACCTTCCTTGCCTCACCTCCCCACCATGTACAATCTCTCTGCCACACCCCTCAGCCACAGCCGCCGCACACACGCACAACCCAGCCACAGAGTACCCCCACATGAACCTTGTACCCACCCAATCCACAGCCCCCCATGCCCTTCACACCCCTCAGCCACAGCCCCCCGCCATACACCCTTCACACCTACCAGCCCGCCCCCACACCCTTCACAGGCAATTCCCTTCTCTCCCACCCACACACTCCCAGCCCCAGAGCCTCCACATACACCTGAGCCACAGGCCCCCCTCCCACAGGTTTCTCACATACACATGCTGTGTCCATCCACCAGATATTCCCTCACATTCACTCTCCCACACATACACTGATGCCCCTCAAACACCTCACACATCCAAATGGCCCTTTACCATGCAGGGTCCCTATACGCCTCCTTTACAAGTGCTGCTCCATTTTCTCCTGCCCTGTAACCTACATAAGAAGTGAAAGCAAATCACAAGCCCACAAAATGAGTAATAGGAGCATAAGGACAGAAGCTGAATTAACACTGCAAGGAGGTGACATTCCCAGCCTGCTTTGAACAGAATGCACTGACGCTAAGCCTTGGGTCCAGCTGAGTGAGAGTTCATTGGACCACATCTGTACAGCTTTACACAGAAGTGGTCAAAAGAGCTCAGTTCCATACATATGTGGGGCTATAGTAACCAGTAGAGTCCTGGATTCCAAACAGAGGGAAATCAGCAGGACATAAGGAAGAACAAAATTAAATGAATATTCAGAACTATGCTTTTAATAGATTCTCTGCTCCCAATTCTTACCCACCTTACGGATTTAAAATAGAAGTCCAGGAGGCCAAAACAAACATTAGCAACAACTCAGTAGCCCTATGTACATACGCTAGAAGATCTATAAATGTTTGGACAACAGCTATACACTAGCTCACTCCCTCAGATACAGATACGTTGCATTTTCAAACTCCGTGGGTCTTAAGATTGCAAGTAGTGACTACATTAAATCCAAACCATCACCTAGTAACTCTGTATGCAGTTAAGATTTTCTAGTTTCTAACTGTCAGGAAGTTGTAGTGTGGAAGATACAAGTGCCCCACAATGAAATACAGGGTAATTCTGTCCGAGGGGAACATCATTCAGACCTCTTATTGCAGTATGTTTTCCGAACAGTCTTTTTTTCCTAACTGCAGTGACACAATACCACAGTGAAGTGGTGCTTTACTTAATTAAGTCAAAACTGAGAGTCCCATGCATATTAATGAGCACCTTAATGAGCATTAATTTTTGATGTTTTTCGTTAACAAGCATTATAAACTATGACAAATTTCTGTTTGACTGAATGCCAAAATCTGGATGAGTTGTTGTTTAAAAATGTAAATCTGAATGCTTCCCCCAGGATTAGAATGCCAGGCATAAATAGTCTTACAGTTTGCAATCTCAGACAGGAAAAATAAATGCCACGACAGGCTACGTGTCACTGCCCTTCTGCAGATGTCTGGCAGAAAAGCATTTGCATCCTGTAAATACCTAGAAATGGTCATTTTGTTTCAAAACTTAGCACAAGGAAATAACCAGCCTTCAAATGGCATGAGTAGATCATTCTGTTTTCACTGAGAGTGAGAGACTTCATTAAACATCACTTTTTCCTCAAGATCCCATATTTCAATTTTTTTTTCTGCTGACATATCGCAGTTTGTTGCATGGACAATAACAGCAATAGCAGGCACTGAGCTCAGGGCCTTTTTTTTGTTAGGTGCAGCAAATGTTAAGAGAGAGAAATGCAGTATCACTTAAATTGGAAGAAGCCTGGTGTTGAAGCTAAGACATGGGGTTGGTAGTGTGGAGATCAAGCTTTTGCCATAGAATTACTGTCTGATCTGAGTCAGATTTCTGATCTGTAAAATGTGGATAATGATATTTAGCTCACAGGGGAGCTGTAATGCTTCAGTCATTAACGAGGACCCTCAGAAGGAAGGAACCGTGGAAGTGAAAACGATTGGTCTTCCAGATAGTTATGACGTGCTGCTAACGCTTACAGGGACCATTTCCAACTATGGCAGTTTAACACCTTATGGTTTTTCATGTCTGGCTGCTCTTGAGAATCCAGTATCTTCTTTAAAGCTAGGAATTTTACACTAGCAAAGACATGCACATGTGCACACACAATGTCATGGGTCTGGTTAGCATACACAAATACTTGAAATGCAGGCATAAGTCTAAGGGCTTGTGCGTATGTAGATTTGCGCCCATAATCATGGTGTTTGCATCTATAAATTAGGCATGCACAAGTTCGTGGACACATCTTTACACATCTGGTCCATGGTATAGAGCGACACAGATTTGTACAGTGTCAAACTGATGCATGTAAACATAGGACTAGGAGGGACTTCCTGAATCATCAGGTCCAGGCTCCTGTTATCGCAGGCAACCCCAACATATAACTCCAACCATAAACTTACCAAACCAAGCGAGCCTGCATTCTAATCTACACAAGAACTTCTCAAGGTTTCAACCATACAACACAAGCAGTGAGCCACATGACTTAACCACTCAGCAGCTCCTCTAAAATACACCCTCAGTCTTTGATGGGTTGTTGCATTTTGTTCATTTATAGCCAATCAAAGTAACTAGATGCCAGTTTATTTTTCAACATATCTATTTTGGCTTTGTTGTTCTAATTCTACCATAATCAGCCAACTCTTTGAAGATGATAAACGTTATGTAATTCCGACGTTAAATATATGGGGGGGGGGGAGGATAGCTCAGTGGTTTGAGCATTAGCCTGCTAAACCCAGGCTTGTGAGTTCAATACTTGAGGGGGCCATTTAGGGATCTGGGGCAAAAACTGGGGATTAGCCCTGCTTTAAGCAGGGGGTTGGACTAGATGACCTCCTAAGGTCCCTTCCAACCCTGATATTCTATGATTTTATGATATACATTACCCTGGTTCAGTAGTGACAAACAGTGGTGTAAGTTCTGCATTGGTAAAGAGGTGTAATGTATATGTCAAGTGAGCAGACAGGTGGGGGTTGTAGCAAGAAAAACCACCCACTCATGAAGTCTGCTTCATGTTACATTTTGTAACCCTTTCCCCTTCAAGATGTTTATACTGCTGCAATTCCCACCCACCCACCTTGGAGTGTAACTGACACCCACTTACTGACATGTGACTTATACCACCATTTATGTCACCTTAAATTAGAGCTGCATGCAAAATAAAAATCTATTTTCATAAACATTTTGAAATTTCAAAATCATTTCCTTTTCACAGTGTTGAAACTGACCTGATAACCATTTTGAAACACTTTTCACAACTGTTTCATTATCTTTCTAAACCTCATTGAGAACACCCCTGAAATGGTTAGTGTCGCTTTTTGTTTACCTGAACCCTGTTTTCAGTAAGCAAAGTATGTTAATAAAGTTTTCAATAACTTTTTTTAAAAACGTAAAAAGTACAGCATCTGTCACACATACAACATGAGAAAATGTTGACAATTTCCCATTAAAATTTTGTAATGAAGCCATTTTTCAGGGAAAAAAATTTGACCAATTCTATTTAGAATTTTGCTGAAACCAGGATTTTCCCTATTGTAACTAAGGCTTTAAGGTCCTGATTCTTCTACCTCTATTCATATTGAGTAGTAACTTACTTAAAAGAAGACTGCTCCATTGAAAGAATAGTGCAGCCAGGTTGCATCAGCTAACATACACCTATAGACATACATGTATGGTGCTGAACATATAGGACAGAAAGATAAACTGATGAAAGTTATAGGACACTGTTGTAACATGGCATGTGCTTGACAATTTTCTGTGAGGTTTTGACATGTAATGATTTCTTGTGGGAAACCTAGTGAATTTTATTACTCAAAACAAATCATGGTTCCCCTCCACTCAACTCCCATAAGGTAAAGCCAGTCCATGTTTCCTGTCATTGTTCTTTGTTACCACCACCATTATCTGCCACACTCTACAACAGCCACAGCCTACTTGAATAATTTAATTAACATTATTCTAGCTGTACTTACTTGAATAAATTCATTCCTTTTACTGCTGTCAACACTGCTAATAAATTAGAAGGTGGGTTTAAAAAAAACCCACGAGGGTCCTCTTTATGTGTCAGCTAGTCCTGAATTGCCAATTGGTTTTGTCCGTGATCATTGCCACTTTAGACAAGAGAAATATTTCTGACACTCACACTAACCAACCTGGGTGTTTTATACCTGCTGTGAGCATCCTGCAGTCTTGTCCCTCCAGCTGGGGAGGTGGGAGCAAGGCTGGCCTTTTCAAGTGATCCATCACAAATGTTCTTCTCCACTTTCAGTTTACTTTCTTGAGGTTTATGTTTGATCTCCTAATAATCAAAATAAGGAAGCCAGCTCTGACACACCTCTCTCAAGATCATCTTCAAATAATGACCTTGTGACAGGCGACTGAGCTTATCGGTGGTGTTGCCTAGGGGTTAGGCCAAAGAGGCCCAGCCCTCCCCCATCTCCAGCATTCCTCGTTATCAATCGTTCCCACACTGTGGAGATCCACCTTTTGCTAAGTAGCAACTTGATTCTTTGGCTGAGTCACCAATTGAGTTTGCCCCTTCTGGGGCATCACAGTCCAACAAAAATATACAGAGTCCAATGTCTCAACAGAGAGGGTCTTTAGGCCACCTCCAGGCCTTTGGGGACAGCATGCCCTCTACTTGGGGCTCACAATGCCTCTACCCTCTCCTTATCCACAAAAGTACAGGGAGGGAAGGGGATTTATTGCTCCTTCCATGAGAGGAAGCAATATCAAACACCCTGGAGTGCTTTGAGGCTGCCTCACTGGGTCACTTTCTACCACCCACTTTCCCACAAGGTCTCAAAGTTCTTCATGTACAGTCCAACAGAAGATACCAAAAATAACTAAATCTGCAGCCCAGCTGGGCTCAGCTGGTAGCCTTCTACTTTGCTGGCTAGACCCATCTACAGCTCGTCCAGGTTCCTCCCACATCCAGAGTTGTCATACTCTCCTACAACCCAGGGTGAGGGCATGGATCAGCGTTCATGTCTCACTTCTTGTCAGGACCCGGCCCAGGCAAGTTAATGATCCAACCAGTGGACCAAATTTGGTGATGAATCCTGGTCACGTGCCACCTGAGGCATGTCGCGCATACGCTAAGAAGAAGATTCTACCTGGGGTCTTAGGCAAGCTGCAGCCCCTGATCAACCCCTGTCTTCAGTCTAAATCCCAACTCATGGCTCAGCTTCTCAGTCCTCAGCCCAAGGGAGAAAACTCCCAGCTACATCTCACCTGCATCTCCTCCCTGGCCCCTCCTGTAGGACCTGGAGCAGCTGCCTCTTGCAGACCCCTCCCTTGCAAGAAGGGCTTCTTCTGTGTTGTTATTCAGGAGCTCTCAAGATAGTTCTGTCCTCCTATCCTGTCTACCCCTTTCTGAGCTGTCTGGCTCCTTTTTAAGCTCTGAAGGTACAGTGGGAGGGCATCATCTGGGCCCAGAATGGCTCCCTAATCCCTGTTGCCCCTGTGTGGGATTTCTACACCCATCACAGACAGCACCCATCACAGACAGCACCCAACAGGAGAATTCAGAAAGCCTTTCCATTAATATTTATTCACTAGGATCACAGCACAAAAGGGAGAAGCAGACTAACTTGCAGCCACCATCACACCAGGAAGGTCAACTATATTTGGCCAAGCTTGTCATCCTGATTCTGCTGTCACAGTGAACTATCGCTGATGGCAGGATTTTCTAAATTGTCTTTCATAAGAGTGTGGGAGGGATTTTGATATTTTCACTTTGAAGTTGTGAAAATCCTGGTGCAAACCTGAGGATGGCCTAAACTAAATGATTAAATGGAAAACCAGCAAATCTAAAGATAAAGGTAATCAAATGTTCAAGATGAATGGCAGGGTCTCTTCAGCCCCAGCCTTGCAGAACTCCACCTGGAAATCTGTCATGAAAAAGCAACAACCATTTGGTCCTAAATCTAACCCATTTAAGCACTATTCAGGAGAGCTCTTTTAATTATCATCCTCACCCATCTTGGAATCAGTCCAGTAAAGACTTTTTAAAGAGACGAGAAAATAAGTTAGAGAATGACAAGAATCTTCTATTTGTGGAAATGAGCTGGAAACAAACCTTTCTGGAGGCTCAGAAATGTCAGATAAGTGATTTTCCTCCCATCCATTTTACAGGTGAGTTCTGCATGCATCATTCCTTCCAGATATGGACAGGACCAGAGTCAGCATTGGGGAAACCCCTACCAATATTGAAGGCAACATGCAATCTATGGTTAAAGAGATCTCCAATTTTCAGATGGGGTTCAGGAGGGCAGTGTTCCAATTTGTGGATCAGGGATCAGTCCCAAATTTATTATGGGACTATGTGGTCTGCTGCTACTGTAACGGGAATACACGTCACTAGCTGTGCTAAGGCAAAGAAAGAGGGGTCTGGGGGGAATTTGTGGAAGAGGGAAGAGATTGATGGAATGAAGGTTCTCTCCCAAGAACAAGCTCATTGCAGGACCCCCTAAATTCCTAAAACCAGCCATGGAAGTGCCCAAACACCATGAGAGAGTCATCTTGGCATTTCTGGCTGGGAAGCCCTGTAAATCTTGTAGCACAGGCTGTTCTCCATTATGCAGCTCCATTATGCAGACTCAGGCAGTTTGGATAGTATAGATGAGCTTCCACATTTCTGAACGCTTATCTGAACTGAACTCTGAATGTTCTGAGATTCACCCACTTCGACACATCGGAAATTCAAAATGCTAAAACACACACACAGCCCCAGACATTGCATAAGGCTGCCTGAGACCCACAAACCCATGGATGAGAACAAGCATAAAAGCAGACCGGCTGTTATGACAGCTCTCTAGCTGAAGTGCCTTCCCCATTTAGGAGGAAAACATCAAGGATACCAAGACATATAAGACTCTGTGTCATTTCATGCTTAGGAATAAATACCTGGTCATTACACTGTCCTGGATTGTGGCATAAAAACACAGGCCCAGGCTGGTGAACCAGGAGGAGATGAACTGAGCAGCAGGCAATCCAAAAGCTATTTCCCTCAGGGAAGAGCTCTGGGAAGGGATGCTGGGCAGTCTGGAAAAATGCTAGGAATGGGAAGAAAGCAAATGAACTGATCACCCCTGATGGGGTTTGCAGCCTGTTCCCCCTCTGTGCATGGTCCCCTGCAGAGCCTCACCCCAGCAGTGGCAGTAGATTTCCAGAATCATAGTAGTCCTTAAGTATAAGACACCCCATTGTTCCTGACAGGGGGTGGAAGGAGCAGCCTCTAGCACCCTCTTCCTCCCTTGTGAGCACAAGCCCTTGTGAGGTAGAGCTGAGTGCACTGATCCTTGGCAATTAAGAGGTTATAGAGAGTAGTAAAGTCTGTTGATACGATATGGATCACACTGGCCTTCATTAGCAGGAAATAAAGGGGTCAATGGTGCACCCTTACTCAGGACACACTCCCATTGAAATCAATAAGCATTTTGCCTGAGCAAGGACCTTGGGATCAAAACCAGAATCAGACTTTATTCTGTCAGCGAGCCATTTAAATAAAGACTCCTCTGAAGCATCAAAGGCCTGCTCCCACTGATGCCATTGGGAGAGCACAAACTGTAACGAATATTACACCGACCAGTTCGGTAGATAAATGATTATGTTATTTAACGTAGCTATTGGAGTGATTGCTACTAGTGGAAGCCTGCATTTTACACCGTCTTATTCACTTGTAAATGCTGCAGTGAAATTTACCTTAATTCTTGCTGGATTTTGTGAGGTAAAGGGCTAAACTCCATTAATTTTCTGCTGACAAAATGTTATTTTAACTTATTCTAATGCCTATTTTTTCTCCTTGCCTATGTCTCTGAATTCCATTCTACCCCTACTACTCTGTTACTGCATTATAAGTTAAACATAACTATTCTGCTAATTCTTTAACTAGGTTTTCTATTAGTAATATTTAAAAGGGACACAGGTAGTTCAGACCTTACGAAGGAAAAAAGGTCTATAAAACCAATTTTAACACAAATATTTTCTTTTTTTTCCACATTTTTCCCCGGGAACCTTTAAGATTTAAACATTCTACTTTGGTGTTTGCAACTCCAACAATGCAGTATTGTACTGGTGAATGAGCCCTAGGCAGTGTAACTGACTAGAAACAAAAGCAAAACTGATTAGTCTAGTTTCAATTTTTCATTCATCAAAACGAGTCACATGGAAAAAACAAATTCAACCGATTACATTGTGAACATGCTTGCCTGTCACACAATTCATCTCACTGAAGGGACCTGTAAGGAAGACAGCTTTAAACTGTACTTTGACTCCAAGTATAGTGCAGTCTTTCCTTAGGGGACTCTCCAAAGGAGAACAAAAGTGAAAATACTGTCTTCCCAGGCTGGGAAAGGTAATGATCCAACTAGCAAACCAAATTCGGTGATGAATCCTGGTCACATGCCACCTCCGGCATGTTGCACATAAGCTAAGAAGAAGAATGCATTGTAGATGCTGGAGACCCAGGCTGGGACTCAGGTTAAACAAATTCATAACCTGGGGTTACAAATGAGTGTGGACGTTCAAGCCCTAGGTTAACAAACCCAGTATCTGCTAATTCAAGTTCAATTCACTCCAGGCTTATATTGCAGTGTAGACATTCCCTAAGTACTCTGTTGAATCAGAGCCTAGGCTCCAAAGAGCCTCAGGTTCAGAGACACCTAGAGTTATTCCAGTCTTGAATAAACTTTTTAATTACACCGTAGAACCTCGATTATCCAAGCACCAATCTTATGAATGGCCAATTATACAAACCATTTTTCCTGAATGGGAGAAAGGGAGGCAGGGGAAATCATAACAAAAGTGATGATACTGAAGAGCAAGTCGATATCCCTTCACATTCTAATGCCTTCAGCATACTGGAAATCTCTTTGCTCCGGTCCGAAGGACAAGAAGAAAGCAGTGCAGGGCACCATATTGTAACTTATGCACCGTATCTACTGTCATTTTGAAGTGTTTAATTTTATGAGCTTTTTGATTTTATTATTAACTGCTTCCTCTCCAATTAGTTTTTAAAAAAAAGGAATTCTACTGTGTGTGTGTGTGTGTGTACATATACATAGAAACAGCCACAAGCAGAACTTTTTCAAGATCAAATGCTTTGGATAGTCCCAGCTCTCACCTCCTGTTGTGTCATGCAAATAGGCTCATTAATTCTCCTCAGCTAACCAGGATCATATTTACTTAGCTGATGCGAACAGACAAAGGAAAATATACCACTTACACACTGTGTGTAAATTTTATGGTATGTAGCTAACATAATGTGTTTAACAATTTTATCCAGATTTCAATCTAGGCCAAAACAAATATGTTCACTTAATCCCAAGACATAGTCTAACAGTTGCATGCAGTAAGTGATTTAAAAGGTTTAATTCATCATTAACGACACTGTACACATCCAGATTTTTCTTTTTAAATAATAATATGCAAAACTTCCAAAGTCATTAACAGTTTCCTAAGCTGTTTAAACAAGAGCAATCTTTTAAAACGCTTGATTTTGTGAATATAACTTCCAAACCTTGTACAGTCACTGCCTATTATTTTAACAAAGCTATCCACGATTTGACCAAACACTACTCAGCGATGACCCCAGTCTGAAAAGTCTTCATACAAACTCTTCCTAGTAAACAGGAACTGTGCAATGTCCCTCCAAACTTTCTCGTCGTTACGCGAAATGCTCATTGCCCTTTTCTGTCTATTTAGAACTTGCTCAGCACCCAACCCAAAGACATTTTATTGTCAGATCATGGAGCTGCTACATGTGCGACACAATGATAGCGACTGGGTGATAGTGACTGAGTAGCCACCCAGTTGTGAATGCAATGTGCCCACCTTTTTGGGCTATTCAACTGCGGGTGCAATTCTAGGTGTTTGCAACCTTCAAAAACATTTGTGGGCTACTTTTCGGAGTAGGAGGCTGATCACGGGTGACACTTAAGTTCTGAATTGGTTACCCACGATGCATCTCACTCAGACTCTACTTTCAACGCCAAGTTGGGCTCTGTAGAGCTAAATCACCAGAGGTACCATTTGGGTGTAGACAGTGAATTTGCAAATGTGCTATTATGCAACGTGCTCCCCTCCAGAGCATGTGACCAATTCTGTTGACTGGTGCAGAGGGAGGGTGGGGCCATAGCTCTGCTTCCTAACCAATCTTTCTTGGCCTCTTTGGGATGACGAGCTCATCCAGGGACTCCCTTGCCCTTGATCACATCTGTACAGGGGAGCCTCTTTTCTGCTGTCATGATGGATGGGCTGACTGGGCAAATTTCAGTGATGGTGTGACTGTGTGTGCCCTGTTGCAATGCTGCACAAATTTGGGGCAGCCAGGATGGTAACCGGGGCCACCTCCTTAGCAAAAGCCTGGTTGTGACCCCGATTCAGAGGGTGAATGGAGGGAGTACTCCCTACGCTCCCCTGTGAAGAGGGACTGGAATTTTTCCTGGTCCTTGTGCAAGGCACACCCAAGCAGGGAAGATTCTTGCATACACACCCTGTTCAAGGGCCAGCCACAATCTGTCATATCATGTGTACCTCTGTGCTGAGTTTAGATAAAGGCAGGTTTCAGAATAGCAGCAGTGTTAGTCTGTATTCGCAAAAAGAAAAGAAGTACTTGTGGCACCTTAGAGACTAACAAATTTATTTGAGCATAAGCTTTCGTGAGCTACAGCTCACTTCATTGGATGCATTCAGTGGAAAATATAGTGGGGAGATTTATATACACAGAGAACATGAAACAATGGGTGTTATCATACACACTGTAAGGAGAGTGATCACTTAAGATGAGCAAATACCAGCAGGAGAGTGGGGGGAGGGGAGGGAAGAAAACCTTTTATAGTGATAATCAAGGTGGTCCATTTCCAGCAGTTGACAAGAATGTCTGAGGAACAGTGGGGCAGGGGGGAGAATAAACATGGGGAAATAGTTTTACTTTGTGTAACGACACATCCACTCCCAGTCTCTATTCAAGCCTAAGTTAATTGTATCCAGTTTGCAAATTAATTCCAATTCAGCAGTCTCTCATTGGAGTCTGTTTTTGAAGTCTTTTTGTTGTAATATTGCGACTTTTAGGTCTGTAATCGAGTAACCAGAGAGATTCAAGTGTTCTCCAACTGGTTTTTGAATGTTATAATTCTTGACATCTGATTTGTGTCCATTTATTCTCTTACGTAGAGACTGTCCAGTTTGACCAATGTACATGGCTGAGGGGCATTGCTGGCACATGATGGCATATATCACACTGGTGGATGTGCAGGTGAACGAGCCTCTGATAGTGTGGCTGATGTGATCAGGCCCTATGATGATGTCCCCTGAATAGATATGTGGACACAGTTGGCAACGGGCTTTGTTGCAAGGATAGGTTCCTGGGTTAGTGGTTCTGTTGTGTGGTATGTGGTTGCTGGTGAGTATTTGCTTCAGATTGGGGGGCTGTCTGTAAGCAAGGACTGGCCTGTCTCCCAAGATCTGTGAGAGAGATGGGTCGTCCTTCAGGATAGGTTGTAGATCCTTGATGATGCGTTGGAGAGGTTTTAGTTGGGGGCTGAAGGTGATGGCTAGTGGTGTTCTGTTATTTTCTTTGTTGGGCCTGTCCTGTAGTAGGTGACTTCTGGGCACTCTTCTGGTTCTGTCAATCTGTTTCTTCACTTCAGCAGGTGGGTATTGCAGTTGTAAGAATGCTTGATAGAGATCTTGTAGGTATTTATCTCTGTCTGAGGGGTTGGAGCAAATGCGGTTGTATCGCAGAGCTTGGCTGTAGACAATGGATCATGTGGTGTGATCTGGGTGAAAGCTGGAGGCATGTAGGTAGGAATAGCGGTCAGTAGGTTTCCGGTGTAGGGTGGTGTTTATGTGACCATCGCTTATTAGCACCGTAGTGTCCAGGAAGTGGATCTCTTGTGTGGACTGGTCCAGGCTGAGGTTGATGGTGGGATGCAAATTGTTGAAATCATGGTGGAATTCCTCAAGGGCTTCTTTTCTATGGGTCCAGATGATGAAGGTGTCATCAATATAGTGCAAGTAGAGTAGGGGCATTAGGGGACGAGAGCTGAGGAAGCGCTGTTCTAAGTCAACCATAAAAATGTTTGCATACTGTGTGGCCATTCGGGTACCCACAGCAGTGCCGCTGGTTTGAAGGTATACATTGTGCCCATATGTGAAATAGTTATGGGTGAGGACAAAGTCACAAAGTTCAGCCACCAGGTTTGCCATGACATTATCGGGGATACTGTTCCTGATGGCTTATAGTCCATCTTTGTGTGGAATGTTGGTGTAGAGGGCTTCTACATCCATAGTGGCCAGGATGGTGTTTTCAGGAAGATCACCGATGGATTGTAGTTTCCTCAGGAAGTCAGTGGTGTCTCGAAGATAGCTGGGAGTGCTGGTAGCATAGGGCCTGAGGAGGGAGTCTACATAGCCAGACAATCCTGCTGTCATGGTGCCAATGCCTGAGATGATAGGGCGTCCAGGATTTCCAGGTTTATGGATCTTGGGTAGCAGACAGAATACCCCAGGTCGGGGTTCCAGGGGGTGTGTCTGTGCGGATTTGTTCTTGTGCTTTTTCAGGGAGTTTCTTGAGCAAATGGTGTAGTTTCTTTTGGTAACCCTCAGTGGGATCAGAGGGTAATGGCTTGTAGAAAGTGGTGTTGGAGAGCTGCCTAGCAGCCTCTTGTTCATATTCCGACCTATTCATGATGATGACAGCACCTCCTTTGTCAGCTTTTTTGATTATGATGTCAGAGTTGTTTCTGAGGCTGTGGATGGCATTGTGTTCTGCACGGCTGAGGTTATGGGGCAAGTGATGCTGCTTTTCCACAATTTCAGCCCGTGCACAAAGGCAGTTCACCAAATGGTTAATTTCATGTACATATGGAGAGAAGCACACAGAAAACTGAAGTAAGAAACCTGTGTTCACCAGCGAAGTTCTGACCATCTACCCCAAGTAATGTAGGGCTGAAAATTGAAGTAATTGATCTGGGTTCGAAAAACATGGGGTGGAATCATGTGCCCACTGAAGTCAATGGCAAAACTCCTACAGACTTCAGTCGGGCCAGGATTTCACCCTTCAGGTCAAATCCTGAGGTCTTTTCTCAATCAAAACGCTCCTGGAAGTCAATGGGAGTTTGACTGAGAACAAAGTGAGTAAGGGCTTAAGTTTGTGGCTCATAATTCTACAAACCACAGGTGGAGCTAACATAGTACAGCTTCCATTTGAACAAAGAATGTGGGACAGGGCCAGAGACTATTCTGAAGCTCAGCTCAGGGATATTGATAGGAAGAGGACTGTGGCAATTTGACAGATAATGTAACCCCTCTTCATCAGCATTTGTACTTAAAGTCCCAAGGAGTTTGTCCTTCAGTTCTCCAATTCATTTGTAAGTAACTCTTTCAAGGCTTCCTATTGTACCATGCACTAAATTGCTAATAGGTTGTAAATCTTATTGCATTTGCACTGAAAGTGTTTCTCATCAGATAGTCTGACAAGTGGCCATTATTGTTTTAAATTTGTATGTACATACTGTATTATTTTACTCCTGGGCAAATTCTGTGCCACTGCGCAGGCTCAGAATTCATGTCCCCCGCAGATTTTTTTTTCTCTGCAGAAAATATATTCTGCCCAAGAGGTGCTGCAGTTACACCTTTCACCTACCAGGGGCTGCTGTGGCACCAGAACAGAGAGCAGCCAGCTCACCCACCCCCAGAAAGGGATGGGAGGAGGCTGCATTCCTCACAGCACTCTGCCTGCAGGGCCAGGTGAGGAGACACAGGATATGGGGGTTGACAGACATAACAAGGACATGGGGCTGCTGGGGGGGGTCAGAGACTCGGGTTCAGAAGGGCTAGTGGGTGGGATAGACTGGGGTGGGGGCTGAATGGGAGTGGAGGAGCAAAGACATGTGGGGATGGGGGGACTGAGTGAGGGTGCAGGGACACATGCGGATGGGGAGGAGGGGTGGCTGAGTGTAGGGTGCAGGGACACATGGGGATGGGGAGGGGGTGCAGGGACACATTGGGGTGGGGAGGAGAGGAAGCTGAGTGGGGGTGCAGGGACACATGGAGATTGGGGTAGGGGAGTGCAAGGACACATGGGGACAGAGGCAGATGTGCCTAACTGATTTGGATAGGCTAGGGGTCAACCACGGTCTGCATGGAGGAGGCTCCCCAACTCCCTAACAATCCCTCCTCCCCCCAAAAATAACTATTCCTATTTCTCCCACCCACACCCAACAACCCTCCAGGTTCTCTCCCTGGCTCCTGCCCAGCAATTAACTTCCCTCTCCCTCAGCTCCTCCATTACCCCTGAACTTCCCCAAGCCTTTTTACTGCTTCTGAAGGATGGAGGAAATACATTTCTATATTGTAATTTAAATGAATTATTACTCAAAGTTCTGCATTATATGCCTAGTAAAGAATCTATTTGTCATAGGACATTTACTGAATCTTTTTTATTGTCTGAACTGTTACGGACATACTTGCCGACAGGTATTTTTAAATAAATTACAAAAATAATTGAAACTGGCATGATTACATTGTGTTATTTAGTGTGACAATTAAAATATGCAGAATTTTTCAGAATTTTAAAATATTGTGTGCAGAATTTTTAATTTTTTGACACAGAATTCCCCCAGGAGTAATTATTTGCATTTTGTATTAGTCATCGACATATTCCCCTTAAAGAAAACAGAGATAGCATAACATTCGAAGCTCTCTATTTTGGTATGAAATGCCCACCCATACATATTTTGTTCAAGGACCTTAAAAAAAAAAATCACAGGTGGGCCATTTTACCAATAAAGATGGCAAATAGGTTTTTTTTCAGAATGCAATGGATAGGCCTCATGGAAGATCATGGACTGAACATACCCAATTTCAGAGGGCTGCACTAGACAGCTTAATAACTTTGTATGGCTTCTATTTTCTGTGGTTCTGTGATTGTTTAAAAAACCTTGTTTGATAAACATAACATTTGGGCTGTTTTAACTGTAGGGGCTTTAACAGTACTTGTCAGGACTTGCCATTGTCTCTATATACCCATGCTGGCACATCACAGTGGTTATGCATTACATCTTGTTCCCTGAGTCACATTGCTTTGTTTTATGTTACTGAAGCACAGGAATACAACACAATTGACCTGTCACAGCAAAGGAATTGGAAAACAACTTAGTTTTCTGAACTGCAGCTTAAGAAAGAACTTGTACATACCTCCAAGCCTTACCCTTTGAAAACATGCTTCCTGCAGTTTGAGATGGATTTGTAATGTGGCTTTGACGTTTGTGAACACTACCAACCAAGCATTTTGAATTATTTTGCACATTTTGTTTTCAATATATTACAGCATTTCAAACATAAAGAGCATGTATGAAGGCATATAGACTTGAAATAATAGGGATCTAAACTCTCATATATATCCTGCTATTTCGGTAGCAAAATTAACACATTGGGGGAAGGTTTTTTGACATCCAGCAATGTGCAAGTTTTAACCTGTAGCCTTCCCAAATAAAGCAAAGTCTGCAAGCAAACTTAGAGGAACAAAGGGAAAAATCAAATAAACTGCTATTAGTAATGAGTTTCTTATAATTAAGACTAAGATTTAATCATGGGTATTTTTAGTAAAAGTCATGGACAGGTCAAGGGCAGTAAACAAAAATTCATGGCCCGTGACATGTCCGTGACTTGTACTATATAACCCTGATTAAATCTTGGGTGCTCTGGAGGGGAGGCTCCAGAGGGCACCATAGGTTCTCAGAAGGGGGGCTCCAGGGGCTCAGCTGGTGCTCTGGGGAGGAAGGCAGTCAAGGGGCACTGCTGGTGCTCAGGGGGGAGGGGCACAGCAGCCCAAGACTGCCACTGCTGCTTGGGGGTAGGGGGTCGCGGTGGCCCAAGATTACCCCAGCAGTGGCCAGTGTGGCTGGCCTGGGGGCCGCCCAATTTGCACCAGCCGCTGCAGAAGTCATGGACTTCTGTGACCTCTGTGACAGACTTGCAGCCTTAGTTATAATATATGTTTGGAACTTTGCAAGGTTAATATCACCCAGTAGTTCAACCACGAGTTGTGAAAGGATATCTGTTACTATCCTTTCACCTTTGTAAGAATTGCATGATGGGAAGACACTGCTGCAATCAGCATTGAAACAACCATGTTTTTGTTAATGGGAAGCAGCAGCCTATCTACCCAATTTTACACTGTATGCTGGGGTCAAGTGTCAACAACCATCCAAGACAACCTACTTACAGACCACAGTTAGGGACCAGGCAATCCTGCTTCCATTGAAGTCAATGGGATTTTTGCCACTGAATAAAATAGGAGCAGGATTAGTCCCTTAAATTCAACGGATGATGTTAAGAATCCCTCGGTTCAATTATTCTCTCATCAAACTTGACATATACAAATCAATCTCAAAACAGAAAAATTCTCCTCTTTAATCCACACTTGACAGATCTCAATAACCTATTTTAGCCTCCGTGTAAATTGCCATAGATATCAATGGGCAAACTTCATGCAGAATCAGTGAAGAATATGTACCAGAGAACCACCAAGTGGATTGGAGTGCCCTTCATTAGGACCTCCAGGACTTATACAGGGAAGATCAACTTGATTTCACCTTGTCTGAAAGGACTGGTGAAAATCAGTTACCTTGATAGAAGTAAAAAGAAAAGGAGTACTTGTGGCACCTTAGAGACTAACAAATTTATTTGAGCATAAGCTTTCGTGAGCTACAGCCGAAGCTGCTCCAGACCTTGGAACATGATTGTACTCAGTTTGTTTCCAGATACTCTGGGGAGGTCTCTTCTGACAGGGAGTTGCCTGTTAGGGATGTTTGCTCTTGTTGCACATTATTTTTATGCTCCGTTTATTGTATCTGATTCACGGTGATGATGGGGATTGTGGCCCGACGCTAGAAGGTGGTGAGTACCCACGGCCCCCATTGACTTAACTTAGCTTGCAAAAGGTACTCATCACTTTGCAGGAGCAGGCTAATAGGGAAAGGTTGGTATGAAATAACCTTAGAAAAAGACCTGCGGTATTAAGATCTGTCACTGTACAGCACATGCAGAGTCAACAAGCCGACTGCTTGCTGAATCTTAACCAGACATTTCATTAAATAGCATTCCCTGCAGAGAAGAATAAGCACACATTTTATGTATATACTTTATATGGTCTGGGCCTAACTGATCGAATATTTCCCTGAGAAGAGAGCAAGCAAACTCTGGCCATGTTGTCAAGAACTAAATCCGAGGTAGACAGATGCAATGTACTGCATCACTAGGGAGGTGGTGGAATCTCCATCCTTAGAGGTTTTTAAGGCCTGGCTTGACAAAGCCCTGGCTGGGATGATTTAGTTGGTGTTGGTCCTGCTTTGAGCAGGGGGTTGGACTAGATGATCTCCTGAGGTCACTAACATTGGCTAGAAAGGAAAAGAGACTCAGAAAGTCATTGTGAACTTATAAGAAAGACTAAGAGTACACCACCCCAGAATACCCCACAGTCTAGTGGTTAGGGTACTCACCTAGGTTGTGGGACCTGGATTCAAGTTCATTGCTCTAGAGCAGGGAGTGGAACCTGGGTCTCCCACGTCCCAGGCAAGTGCCCTTCCCACTGAGGCTATTGGATATAACAGGAGTGGTAGCTGCTGCTCCTACATTTTGTGAAGCTAGCCATTTATTTTTCAAAATTTCCTACATTTTTATTTAAACAATAGTTTAAAATAAAAGCCCAAAATTGAAATAAAACCTTTGCTTTGGGGTTAAACTAAATATTTTGTTTGACTAGAAACTAATTTTTTTCTGACTTTTCAACTTGACAAAAATTCTAAAAAAAATAAAAATCCGTTTTGGATTGACCCGAAACAATGTTTATTTTAAATTTTTTACAATTGCCAGCAAGCCAAAATATCAGGAATTCTCACAGCTCTATTATCACCATCTCAGAATAAGGATACTACCACAGGTACCTGCCTTTAGCTGTAAGTTTGCAGAGGAACCCAGCCAGGAAGATAATGCAGCAGGCTGGATGCAGTTGCAGAATTTTTTTCTGTCCAAGTGTATGAAAGGATGTTGGATTTGGCCTTTAAGAAATGTCCATCTGCATGAATGTGTGCACGTTGTGTTTATCTGGAAACCAGACCCACCCTGAACTGACAGCAGATCTGGATTTGCTTCCTTTTATTTGAACCCTAAGCTAGTTCAGACGTTCAGTTTACATGACCTGTGAAAAGTGAAAGGAACAGTTTTGGCAGAGTGGGTGGGGATTCAGCCATCCAGTTCCCACTTCACTGTTAACCACAACCGAGCATCTAATTTCTCACATACAGATTGGAAATTTCACCCCTTGCCATTAAAAAAAATAATTATAAAATGGAGTGTTTGTGTAACACAATGTAAATAAGGAAGAAGTGAAAACAAAGGGCCAGAATACTTACATTGACTGGTACCTTACTCATACATTTTGGCAGGACTGTTTGGGGAATAAGGTAACAGTACCAGAATATGGCCCAGAATAAGCCTCTGTATCATGGAAGGAACAGTGACAGGCTAACCACTGCTCTATTGCTTGAAACAAAAAAGTTGAATGGCCTCTTTGAATTAAAGGAAAACTAGAGAAAGATTTAGACTGCAAAAATCAGATCCTGATTTCAAACTCCACAAAGTACTATTGGGCTCTGATGCATGGATTTGAGTTGGGGTCATCTCTAACACATAAAACATTGTCACACACTGTGTTTTATCACATTAGAAAGCCACCAACATGTCTTTAGATTTTGATTGTCTAGTCCTAGCAAGAGGCATATGTAGGACAAAGGACAGAAGTGTCATTTGTTCTGCTGTGAATCAAAGAGGAGTAACATGTTATTAGAGGTTTCAGAGTAGCAGCTGTGTTAGTCTGTATTCGCAAAAAGAAAAGGAGGACCTGTGGCACCTTAGAGACTAACCAATTTATTTGAGCATAAGCTTTCGTGAGCTACAGCTCACTTCTGCTGTAGCTCACGAAAGCTTATGCTCAAATAAATTGGTTAGTCTCTAAGGTGCCACAAGTCCTCCTTTTCTTTTTATGTTATTTTATTTTCTGACTGCAGGTTACTTGGAACATTTAATGACTCAAAGGCAACTAAATGCTTAAACTCTGGGTGAGACTTTACCATAGTACTCTGACAAAAACAAAAGTAATATCGTGATGTGTGTGTGTCATGAATGGATGACAAAGCCCTGATGAATCATAAACTGTGAGGAGTAAATAAAATAAGATTCAAAAAAGCAAAATCTCCATCTGTCATGGGAAACATCAGTCTTTTATCTTCCCAAAATACAAGAAAATTTGCTTCTAATGCCCAGAAGAATAAAAAGACATAGAAGAAATCCAGCAAGGATGGAGCTGGAAGAATTTTACTGTGGTACCAAATGACAGACTGTTAGGTTGGAGTAAATGTGGAATACCCAGCACCCTGTTCATGCACTTTTAGCCAAAGCCAGCAGTCCTGGTTCAGGGCCAAAGTACAAACTTTGACCCCTCTTCTGAATGAGCATCTCCAGATTTTAAACCTCGAGCCTTCTCCATTCTGGGGCAGAATCCCACAATTCTCCCGCTCTCAGTCAGAGGCTGGTCTACAGTACCCTGTGAACTAACCAGGATTGCTCAGCAGGTCCCACCTGTGACTCTTCCCTTTGGGAACTGTAACCAGTGGTAAATACAGTGACCATAAACAGCCTTCTTAAATCAAAGTACTGTTTAATCTTAACAGCGGGACCAAAGCATTACATACGAGAAAAGGGGGTTTTAAAACAGCAAACATACAGTCTATACACTTACCTATCATACCTTACAGTTGGGTAGGCCTATCATACCCCAGACCCTTGACTTCAGGATCTGAGTATCAGTCTGCTTCCAAACAGTCTCTGCCTCAGTCTCCTCCTTAATTATCTGACCTCCTACAGGGAGGGGTTTTGTCTTTACACCCTTCTGAGGCTTCTAGATCCTCTCCCTCCCCTTCACATGGGAAGAGTCCCTCCTTGTGAAACCTGTCCCTAGGCCCAGCGGGGCGGGTAGGAGGGGAGCTGAGAAAGGTTTTCACAGGGAATTGTTCTGAAATATCCTTTATGTGTTTGCAGAGAGGGCAGATCAGAATTCCCCTCCCCTTTCCTGGGGTGCATTTGTCTGTGCTGGATCATTAAATGCTAGATTCAGATTGTATGCAGCACAATCCACATATCTTTCTCTCAGTTCTTTCACAGCAATTCTTGCTTGTACACCAGAACATTCTCAGCACCATTGTATCCCTGTTCTTTAATAGTTTAAACTATTAAAACCATCACATCCTCAGCACTTTTCATACAGCACAATACGGAGTCCATTTTATAATACTATCTAAATCAAGCACTTGTGGTACATCTGCTTCCATTTTATAGAAATGTTACTTGACCTAGTTAACAAGCCAGCCCTCATCAACAGGTGTCACATCTTCTAAGTATCGCTAAGACTCATATGCTATTTGGACAGGGTTTGATCCTACCCAACATGGGATCACTGTTATGCTCCATCTACTTTTGGGCCGCTCCATAAACCCAGTTTAGTTGGCTGACCAGACAAGGTAGACAATGGTTTCCTATTGTCAAACGGTTGCATAGGAGCTACGGTGCATCAGTGAATCTAGACAAGTTAGAAGAAAATATTCTACCAGATTAATTCTGATCAAGGGCCACTCCTCATCCCATCCTGGAATCCTCCTTCGGCCTTCTCCTACACCCCCTGCGGTGGGGGACCCACTCCATATCCACCCCCCGGCTATAACTCCAGTCTCTAAATGGGGAACTTCCCTAGTAATACTTTTTGCTTCCATAGCACCTTTCTCCAAGGATCTCAAAATGCTCTACACATGCTAATGGATTTAGCCTCACTTTGATTCAGTGGTGTTCTCATTTTATAGATGGGGAAACTGAAGCACAGAGAGTTTAAGGCCTCATGTACACTACAACTGTGGGTCAGGGAACCCATGAAATGCAGGATGGTTAATATTTATAGAGTTACCAGCCCTAGCTGTGTCTTTGTTATCGGGCTAAAGATTTGCAACTGTATCATAATTGGATAAGGGTTGCAACTACCTCCCCTGACTCAGTTGTAATTGTTATGTAAGTCACTTGCCTGAGATCACACAGGAAGTCAGAGGTAGAACAAATAATAAAACCTATTTTCTTCGGGTTCTTGTCTTAGGCACAAGACCATCTTTTCCCGCTGTCATCACAGCTGTACCATTTTATCCATTTACTCTTGTTTACTAAACACACTCCAAAAGGCCAATGAAGAACAATTCAGCAAGGCTGAACATTTGTGATTCATAAATAAATACATCTCAGTATTTAAATAATTGAGTGAAGTTCCCTCTTTTAGAGAATGAGAAGTGACAGGCAAAAAAAAAGTAATAGTTCTTAAAATAATGAGAACAGCTTATTTTTCTTTTGTTAAAAAGCATGTCTTACTAAACAATGATTTTCTAAAGCTTCTGTTGCATTAAACCATCATTAACATGTCAAAAATCAATCTTTTTTTTTTAAAGTCAATCAAAAATGTTCTTTTGTGAACGGTAGAGGGAAGAAATGAAGGTCAACATTGTATCAAGCTTTCCAAAAAGCTGTGCATTGTGAATTATTTAGGTACTCAAATCAATCTATTTTTCTCTTTTCAGTGATTGGACAATAAAAGTAAGATTTACTGCAGCCAGGGAATAATAAAAAAAGAATTAGCAGAAAACAAACAAAAAGCAGCTCACTTGGCAACCTTCTGCGTTAATCAAAACCTGAAGACTAGACTGAAAGATCAATATTTGGCTTCAAGATGAAACATAGCAAAGCTTCCATTTTTTTTTAAAAAAAAGAATGTCTGAATAAAAAGAAATAGACTGTGTTAATCGAAAAGAGCCAAATACAAAAATCCATACAGTCTTTTGGTGATCTGTGATAAAGGGGCCCCATTGCAACTTGACAAATTACAGTATTTTTATGCGCATATCAAAGTTCAACTTGATTGTCTCATATGGGGGAAAAGACCATCTGTCTGTATTCCAGAAATAATCTGCATAATTGACTTTCAAACAAGCCTCAAAGTAAGAGGCATTTATCACCCTAATTGTGACAGGCAGAATGTACGTACCTGCTATTTTATTAAGATAATGTTAATAGCAGTGGGGGTACCTTATATCTTGTCTTGCCCTAAATTTCTTTCATTTGGAGGGGAGTGGCGGGAAATGGATTCTTGGAGTTCTACAAATATTCTGACAAATTACACTGGAAGCAGAATTAGCCCAAAAAATAGTAGAACTAGAAACCATCAAAACTTTGGATATATGGGAAGTAGTTTAGGGTCATTCTTACTGACCTAACATAAGTATTTTGTTCTCAAGCATGATGGGATCAAGCCAAGTCTTATGAGCAGTGCCACATTACGTGAAAGTGACTGCTAAGTCCCTTCTGCATGCTGCCTCGCGCTTGGATCTTGTCAGATCTCATTAGCTAAGGGTTGTGGGCCTGTTCAGTGTTTAGATGGGAATTGTCCATCGAAAAAACAAGCGTTACAGGAAGAATTGTTGGGGACGCATAGGGGATACAGTGCTGCTAGGAGTGAGATGTAAAACCTAACATAAAACATATTAAAAGTTATATGCCACTTTTCAAAGGAAATAGGAATTTATGCCTTGTCTACAGTGGAAAGTTGCACTGGTTTAATTTATGTCAGTGTTTAAACAAATTTAGTTAAACCAGTGCAAACCCCTGAGTGGACACTTATTTCAGCTTAACTAAATTCCCATATGACTTAAATGAAACTGTAAAAAATACTCTTAAACTGAAATAAGAATGTCCACACAGGGGTCGACACCACTTGAACTAATTTTGGGTGAAATTTATGCCTTAGGTTAAACGGGTGCAACTTTCTGAGTAGACAAGTCCTGGGAGTTGGTATTTTGGCCAGACAAATATTCTGGCAATACTACGATCCTAGGTAATTATAACCTGACTGACTTAAAATTGTTGTTTAAGGCCTGAGAAAGTGCTCAGCCCTGTCACAAAGCACAAAACCAAAGACACTCCCTCTAGTTTCACTCTTCACTTACATTTCCTCCTGCACAATACAAGCCATAGAAGCTGTCTGCCACATCGTATCCTTCCTACCCCCACGTATTCACATGCAGGGTCAAAATCACCACTATTATATGCTGTAAACATGACCTACAAGCTGCAAAGGAATTCTAGATACTTGGATGAAATATCAGCGGGGTAGCCGTGTTAGTCTGGATCTGTAAATGCGGCAAAGAGTCCTGTGGCACCTTACAGACTAACAGATGTATTGGAGCATAAGCTTTGGTGGGCGAATACCCACTTCGTCAGATGCATATAGTGGAAATTTCTAGAGGCAGGTATAAATATGCAAGCAAGAATCAGGCTAGAGATAATGAGGTTAGTTCAATCAGGGAAGATGAAGCCCTCTTCTAGCAGTTGAGGTGTGAACACCAAGGGAGGAGAAACTGCTTTTCTAGCTGGCTATTCACAGTCTTTGTTTAATCCTGAGCTGATGGTGTCAAATTTGCAAATGAACTGAAGCTCAGCAGTTTCTCTTTGAAGTCTGGTCCTGAAGTTTTTTTGCTGCAGGATGGCTACCTTTAAATCTGCTATTGTGTGTCCAGGGAGGTTGAAGTGTTCCCTACAGGTTTTTGTATATTGCCATTTCTAATATCTGATTAATATGCTCTGTGAAATGTGAGATTGTTGTTATTAATATTAACTATTATTAATACTGTTAATAATAATATTAACTAACATTTTTTCATCTGGTTAATGTTGCAGATTGTCTTCTCTGAGCATCTGTGTTTTCTTTGTATGCAAATAAAGCAGGACATGCAGCACTAAGTCTGTAACCTGAGATAAAAGCAGGGCCTGTATTTCTTCCTTTCCAGGAGGAGTGATGTCAGAAATTATAAGAGGCATATAGAGAACTGTGCCTTCCATGCCCATTCATTTCAGTAGGCGCTCAGGGCACTCGAGACTGCATTTGTAAAGGAATTTAGGTGCCTAAACATGCAGATAGGCACCTAGTGGGATTTTAAAAAGCATCTTGGTGCCCAGCTCTCATTGATTTCAGCAGAAGTTAGGTGAAAATCCCACTAGGTGCCTAATTGGATTGCTGGGCACTTAAATACTTTTAAAAATTCAGCTCTCAGCACTTTACAGGAGGCATGCGGTAGTACAGGATCGAGCCCTAATTTAGGAATTTTATTCATCAGTCTCTAGTTGGCCTAACCACCAAGCAGGGGGCGGAGGGTGACAGAGTGCCACGCTCGGTAGGCATAGCTTATATGACATAATAATACTAACATAGATCTAGATTCTGGCACCTTTGCTAACATCAACATCAATGGATACTATTAATGAAACAAGGTTCTACTCGGTATCATTAAGGGTGGCCCACTGTAATAATCATTAAAAGAGTGTGATTACCTGGTTGCGAAGTATGTGTCACTCAGTGAATTGTGATTGAAAAGAAAGGAGAGGAAAATTTGCATTGAAGGGATGGCAAACAAGTAGGTTATATAGTGCATATAGCTACACTAAATCAGGTGGGATCAAACATGTCCACCCTTGTCATAGGCACTGTAGTCAGGAACAAGACTTCATAGAAAAGAGAAAGGATACACCACAAAATCTTTCAGGCAGAGGTTGTTAAGTCAATACTACTTTGTGTGAGGGCTGTTCTGCTCTTTTCTCTGGATTCTGTACACAAGTTCAGGTCCTATTTAGCGATCTGCCACTTGTGAAATTTCCTGTTTGTGGTTTATTTTTGCATAGCAGTGCTCAGATGTTCCATGTTACAGCATTTTTATAGACATTTAATAAATATGTATTAGTTACAATACTGTCAGCTGTAAGATATTTTTGCCCTGACATGTACAGGATGTGAGGAAAGAATGAGGAGGAGATGTTTTGTGCCATATTCCAGACAGGATCATGGAAAATGGAAATGGAAGAGAGTTATTCAGGCAAATCCATCCCTGGGGCATCCATTGATTTTACTGGTGTTGTGTCCATTTATTGTGGAGCTGAATGAGGCCCTTTAAGCCTTCTGTTCTATCCAGGATTTTCAATCCTGATACCTAACGGTGGAATTCACCCCTCCTCACTCAACTGTGAGTCAGGAACTAAATGGGGCAAGGAATTTACCACCAGCAACCCGCCTCTCCAACCCGATAAAGGCCATGGGGCTGGAAACATGGCCTCTCCTTAGCTGATACTCCAAATTGTCGCCTACAGAGAGCCTGAATGCCTCTGCTCACCATAAGGATGTTCCATATCCGTGGACCTACATAAATCAATGCACTTCCTCTTTCTCCTGCTTGCCTTTGGCCTGCATCTAACAGACCCAGAGGTGACATGTAACTGTGGATAGTGGTGCGGGGGCACAACTGAAAGGTTTTGGGGGGGGCACATGACAGCCCCACACATCACCTCTGCCTCCACCCTGACTCACTTCAGTGCATGGTCTGAAAAGCAGGCAGTGGGAAGCGCTGGGACTCCAGCAGCAGGGAAGGAGAAGCATCCCCATGTAGAGGGAAGGGCCCTGGTGCTTCCTCCCTCCCCATGCTGCAAGGACATACCTTGAGTGCCACCACCAGGTGGAGTCTCTGCCTCCTCGCTGCTGGGAGTCCTGGCAAGAGGCAGCCCGAGAAATCGGGTGGGGGACGACACATGACCCTGCATGTCCCCCTACCCCCCATGCATTGCCTCTGAGACCCCTCCTTATTAACTTATTGGGAGCTGATTTGGAACCTATCTTCGTGTTCCACTACAATACCAACAGCCCTATACAGCTCTTCCACCCATGCTGGGCTTAAATGGGTCTTGCTCAAGCTGTCAACAGTGAGATGACTCTCACCCTTTCAGATCAGTAGCAAACAAGAAGTACAGAGTGCAGGAATCCTGACTCCAGAACCAGACACTATGAAGTATAGTTTGCTGTTTAAGGCTTTTATGGACATATCTTCCTCAGGAGTATCCTAGCTCCTGACTCTATAAAATTCTGTAATAAGAGCCCCTTTATGACTTACACCTGGTCATAACAAAGGATTGATTGGGTCTCAAGTCTTACAAGAAGGGTAGACAGCATTTTAAAAATATAGCCAGACAATATATTTTCATGAGATAATCCAGCACATTCTCCTGTAAATTCAAGATGGCAAATACGGCTTGGACTAAGTCAGTAAATAACATGGACACTCAGACGGTTGTGTACTCTGGTGGTTGTTGGACAAAGTGTGTCCTTGTCTGAGACAGAGATGAATCATATGAATTATAGCGGCTGTTCCAACAACTCTTTATTTTTTATTTTTTTTATTCTCCTGCTGAAGCATTGCAAGGCAAATAGCCCCTTTTTTTCCTGTTTGGCAAGTTTATGTTAATGTGCCCTGATATTTACAGGGGCATAACCAACTGACAACTTTATGCTGCTAATGAACAAGCTTTTTATAAGTGAAATGGTCTTGCATTATATTGAGAAATCCAATTCAGAGAAATACCCTCGCATGTAGGAAATGTTAAACAATGATTTGTCAGGGGTACTGCATAAATCTGATATGAAAGACTGGCTTCCATATGCACACATGACATTTCAAAAAAGTTACTGGGAGAAATAAAATCAACCAACATTAATGCCACTGGGTGTGATGCCTCTGGTAAGCGGTAATCTGCAGGCAGCAGGGGTGAAAAAAAAATCATAACTAGGTGGACAAAAATATAAATATGTCATAAAAACCAACTAGAGGATCTGAAGGCCAGTCTTCCCCTTATCAATAGGCTAGGCCTGACAGGATTTTTTTCCTGAATTAAATGCCAAGTTTAATTGTGTACATCCCGTGTATTTGGAAAGATGTCATGTTTTAATTATTTTTTTAGGAATCACAGATCTGTAAATGTAAATTGTGTGTGAGTATGAAAGTGTGTGTGCACGTGTGTATTTTGTGTCTTAACCCTAAGGCGTTGGTAAAGAAAACAGGTATCTAGGACCAGAACTTTCGCTGGAATAAATCAGCATTGCATCACACTACACTAATTTACATTGGTTGACTATCGGATCCATAATTCTCTAGACCTGGTTCTGCTCCCATCAAAAGACGAAACTCCCATCAACTTCACTGGGGGGTGGAGGGGTGGCAGAGGCAAGGCGCTAGGTGCCAACTGAAAATATATAGCATTTTTGCAGAGCATATAGAAATCTTACACAAACTCCACTGAGCTGAGCAATGTTTCCCTCAGTATATTTACCAAGATGGTTGCAATGTCTTGCAGAATTTTGATAAGGAGAATTTCAAACATCAGTGCAAACCTGACTAGTTCTCACCAAGTGTAATTACCTGCTCTCACAAATATTAACGTTATCAATTGGTACACCCTCTCAGAAAAGGACCACACAGTATTGTACATGAATGGTCCAAGACCCATAGCAATGTTGGGTTGGGATGATTATCATAGACTACGGCAGAATTTTTACACTAACCTATTTGTTTTGGCCATCATTTAATAATTGGCGAGTTGTAGTATCTCCATTAAAGTCAATGGAGTTACTCCAGATTTTCACCAGTATCACTAAGAACAGAATCTGGCTCCATATCAAAAAATGCTATGTCAGACCATATTTTTTATTTATTTTTTCTCTTGGGAATACATTAATCTTATTTTTACTTCTAGGACATATATCACTGAGTACTTAAGGATTTATAAATTCACGTTATATAGCTGCCAGCTACACCCCTGCACTAGGTACAGAAAGTTTGTTTTTATATTTTCCTAGCATTAAACAAATTGATTGGCTCAGTAGGGCCCTGTTGCACCAAAGCACTTAAGATAATTGGGACAGTGCACATGCTTAAAGTTAACCACAAGTACTTTGCTGGATCAGGTCCTAAACTATGTTTTGAAATAGAATAACTTTTTTTTAAAATGTGCAAACTATACAAAGGTGCCAACTTTGTCCTTACCATGGACCAACAACATATGATATTGTTCAGCCTACTAAATCATGCCAGTTGTTTGTTTCAGATATAATTTTACTGAATCAGGATTTTAACTGAAGATTAAACGCCTGTCTCTCCTGTCCCATGTATGATCCTACTAACAAAGATCACTTCAGACAGAGTACATTTTCTGTCATCTGACAAACCTGTATCCCCTTCCATTCTAATATAATTAGGTCTCACTGAGCCTAATAATTTCCTTTGTATGAAGAATGTTATCATTTTTGTGTTAGTAAGAATCAAAATATTCTAGAGTCACTAACTTCTAAGATTTTCTCCACTCACAAACCCAAACTGGCCACATTTTTTCAGATTTTGTAAGGTACTAAATAGAGTCCCAAATGCAAAGCACACAGAGCCAAAACTAATGGATTCTACTGAATTTCAGTAGCTGAGATAAGAAAGGAATGTGAATCCTGAGGACTTTACTGACCTTGTAAATCTATATAAGAAAAAGCAGAAGTTTCATATGTAAGACACAGGAGGTAATTGTCCTGCTCTACTTGGCACTGGTGAGGCCTCAGCTGGAGTACTGGGCCCAGTTCTGAGTCCCACACTTTAGAAAAGATGTGGGCAAACTGGATAAAGTCCAGAGGAGAGCAAAAAACAAACAAACAAAACGATAAAAGGTTTAGAAAACTTGACCTCTGAGAAAAGATTAACCAAACTGGACATGTTTAGTCTTGGGAAAAGATGACTAAGGGGAGACCTGATAATAATCTTCAAATATGTTAAGGGCTGTTATAAAGAGGACTGTGATCAGTTTTTCTCCGTGTCCACTGAAGGTAGGACAAGAAGTAATTGGCTTAATCTGAAGCAAGGGAGGTTTAGGTTAGATATCAGGAAACAATTTGTAACTATAAGGAAAGTTAATATTATATTGTATTGTAATATTGTACAGTGCTTTTTTTTCTCCACTTAATCCCATATCCTATGTACACTATAGTGTATTGCAGTATACCCATGTATGCAGAAATACTAGGAAAATAAATGTATGCACACCATTCAACATCGCAGAAGTGTCAGAGAAGTAAACTGTTGTCCGTTAATATAGTCAGTGCAAAAAACATTGCCTGCTAGACAAAAAATAAGCACAAACATATAGGACGAGTAAACAGGATATAGCTTTGCAAGCTATTTTCCAACTTGCATTGCAAGTATGCTAAGATGCCAGAGGCAAGTGTTTTCAATTAATAAAATTCATTATGATTATGGATACCATTTTGTCATGGTAAAATTAGGCAAAATTTACAGAACAGTCATGGTAAAAACATACAAAATCAGGGTATGGTCACGGCAACAAAAAATGTGTAAAAATTTAACAATAAAGTTTTATAGTATAATATTTCAGTGAAACAAACAACGTTAATGCAATAGTTTTAATTTCCTTGTTAAAGCAAACTATTTTGAAATTATATATGCATATTGTGCAATCATTTTTCAAACAACAAAAAACAAAAATAACGGATTCTTTTTAGTAGAGTCCCTTTTGCAAACTGTTGCAATTTTGGTATAACAAGTTATACATATTTCAGAGTAGCAGCCGTGTTAGTCTGTATTCGCAAAAAGAAAAGAAGTACTTGTGGCACCTTAGAGACTAACCAATTTATTTGAGCATAAGCTTTCGTGAGCTACAGCTCACTTCATCGGATGCATAGTCAGATTGTTACTTTTAGGCGCAATCTGTTGTCCCCAAGAACATTTGTACAAGACGTGAAGGAGCGTTCGGCGTCCACGGTGTAGAGTGATACTGCTAAGCCTCACAGGGCAACTACAGGAGAACCTCAGAGTTACGCACTGACCAGTCAACCACACACCTCATTTGGAACCAGAAGTACACAATCAGGCAGCAGCAGAGATTAAAAAAAAAGCAAATACAGTACAGTACTGTGTTAAACGTCAACTACTAAAGAAAAAGGGAAAGCAGCGTTTTTCTTCTGAATTGTAAAGTTTCACAGCTGTGTTAAGTCAATGTTCAGTTGTAAACTTTTGAAAGAACAAGCATCATGTTTTGTTCAAAGTTACGAACATTTCAGCCTTACGAACAACCTCCATTCCCAAGTTGTTCGTAACTCTGAGGTTCTACTGCACTGACAGAGCTGGAATCTGGCCGTCATGATTCTCCAGAACAGGAAAACGTCCTCATTCCTCAATTCTTCAACTGCTCCGCAGTAAGCGTGATATTGTCTCTGTGCTGGAATGTTGTCTTCAAACAGTGGTATATTTTCAAATACTGTGGTCTCACAAATGTCCAGGTGTTTTGCTTCATTTGGCTCAAATACACGGCATGCACTGAAGAAAGTGGCAGCAGGCTGGCGAAAGCGGGAGATTGAGTTAGTGTCCATGTATGACCTTTTTTTGAGCTTTCCAAGAGTGCTGGTTTTTCTCTTGGGTGTTGGCAAATTTCAGAGCAGCTCTCTGCCCCCAATGCAAGATCATGCATGTCATTTTTGACTTGATGAGCACGAACTGTTCTTGATCGGGGTGCAAACTCTTAGAGCCTGGAGTTCTTCAATAACTGCTGTGGATTGGCAAAGATCAACACACTCTTGAACACCTGAACTACTGCTGTGACCATTCTCCTCTGTAAAAAAATGAAACATAATCCTCAGTGTGATCAGAGCTGCATTGAACCGGCTGTTCCATCTGGTTATTATGGGGGTTGCTGGAATAGAAGGACGTTTCCCTCTTTCCGTTAGAAACATGCAGAACCAGGCTTCTCCGGCCGGGCAGGCAGCAAACGCACGTTTTACAGCCACAACTAATTCAATTACTTTCAAGAGCATCTTCCTGCACAGATTGCCCAAAGGTGAAGCAAATGTGCCATGCATTTAAGGTGTACAGCATTGAAACACAAAGGTTTCAAAACTTGATGCCAAGCTTTCCCCATGTACATGGCATTAGCGGTCACAAATGCAGTGAGGGGATCAAATGGTATTGCAAATTTTTCAAGTTTCCCCGTGTTGCTTTGCTGACTGCTTTAAAATTGATTGCTTCCAAAGCTTCACAGTGTGACAAAAAACCATCCAGCTTGTGTTTACCTGCATCTGAAGTATCTGCATTGTCACTTCTTGTTGGGACGGGGACGGCAAGAATGTTAAGCACATACCAATCTTCAGCCTCAGTAGTTTCATCTGCCACAGTGCTAATTCCTTCACAGGACAGAAACTTTTCCTTTAATTCTTCAATGTGACAGTCAAACTCTTCAGGTAGTTAAAACTTTCTAAGTTGATCTGCACTTGGTATAATACCTACCTTGTTCTCTAAAAACCCTCTCAGTTTTGGATTGTCAAGGGTATGCAGAAGTATATTTGCAGCAGAGAAAGCGTCTCTTAATTTGAACACTTCATTCCTCCTGTAAAGCTGCTCCTCGGCCTTGATATAAAACAGCTCTGTAGCTGTTTTCTGCTTTTTTTAATTTCTATCTTTGTCCGTTTTTAATGCCTCTCATTTTCACTTATGAGTTGCACTTTCAAGATGCGTATCACAGCTAGCCTTCCTCGTGAAATCAAAAGGTACATTGCATGACGCACAAAACAACTTTCCTCCATTTTCATGAAATGTTTTAGGATACTGTTCTGCTGACTGCTTAGCACTTAATTTTGCCACTTTGTTCATTTTGTTTGTTTGTTTGCTGTTGTTCTTCCATTCTTTCAAATAAATCACTTTAAATTAAATTAATTACAACATGCATGATTTTCACATGTGAAATTCCATGAAGGCTGTATGATGTAACATCCTTAAAGTTACAGGTGATTGACTGTAAACAAAGGGAACGTTGCTGAATGAAAACAAATGTTAGCAAGTTTGTTTCGTTTCTTCTTTTTTTACATATACTTATAGTTCTTACAAAGAAAAAAAATTTAAAACAGTTTTACAGGGATGGAATGGCACATTTCAAGGCATTCTTGCTGTTTTTGTGGTCAAACTGAAAAAATTTTTCAGATTCTGTGACAGTGTTGACCACCACAACATAATCGTGTCCATAATTATGACCGAATAAGAGAAGAATAAATCACTGACCTCTGCACATCTTGAGAGATACTTGCTCTACTCTTTTCGATTGTACTTGAGTTTGCAAGGACAGATCAAACCTTTGAAGCTGAAGATTCCATTTCCAAGAGTGCTCTTGAAAGACAGTAGCCATAAACAAATCAGTTACAGGTTACAAAAGAAATCCACATAAATAACAAAAGAAAAGAAATGTGAATGTCACCAATTGGAAACACACATGCAATAGCTGCAAAACAAATTACTATACTCAGAGCTGCTCCTCAGACTCAAGAGCTCATATGGCAGTCTTTTAAAGGTCAACACTGAAGTTAGTAACTTTGGAAAAGAGGTCCAAAAAGATTAAATCAAGTGTTCAAAAATGGTTTGTTTGCCCTTGGGAGCTTGTTAGGAAGTTACTCCCCCTTCTGTCACTATTAAATATCATATCATTACTTTGTAAAGTGCTTTAAGACACCTCGGGTATGAAAGATGCTATTTAAACCAAATTCTATTCTGTTCTATCTCAAACAATACAGGAAACTGAAAAGGATAAATATGTTAATTTCACCTTCAGTTTTGTAACATTTTCATTGACAGAGCACAAATAGCCATAACTCAAACTGCATAGTAACTATGGACTATTTTATTACGTGGGAAGTACCAAGCAATAATATGCCAATGCAATTTCTCCATTGACTTTAATTAGGCTTTTGGGAGACTCACAAGCTCGCTCTCTCTCTCCCCCCTCTCATTAAAAAAAAAAAAAAAAAAAGTGAACGTACCCCCAGTTGAGTTTTGCCAACCATGCACAGTTGCAGGATCTGGGCCATGGCTTACACAATGGAAAGTTTATATAAAAAGTCAAGGTTTGATGAATGTCACACTGGAAAGCCAATTAAGAGGGCTGAAAGGAAGACACAATTTCCCATTGTCTAATTGCCTCACAGCACCTTCAAGGTAATAAATTTGTCACATTGAATTATTAATGAGAAACGAATATTTGACTTGCAGCTTTGAATAGAAAATAGTTCATTATCGGTTGGTATTGTTCCTTCCAAGTAATGACTGGTTCTATGGGAGTTAAGAAGAAGTTAAAAGAAAATGGCTTTTCTCTCATCATTGTCTTTCACAAGTAAAGCACCTTTGGTATAATATCCTGTAAAAGTTCCAGTGGGGGAGAAAAAATGGTGCATCTAATTCTTAGCTCTTGCAGGCCTCTGCAGCTAGATACACAAACTTTATCTGGGCTCCCAAAAACACATTCTCTCACTGTATGACTTCAAAACACAGATCAAAGTAGTAAAATATCTAAAACTGGTTATGTAAAAGCAAAAGGGGCACCGTAAACCAGAGACCACTTTTAGATTTATGTTGCTCTTAAAGTCTCTCTGCCTTATCTGCATCATCAAGGATCTACAACCTATCTTGAAGGACGATTCCTCACTCTCACAGATCTTGAGAGACAGGCCAGTCCTCGCTTACAGAGAGCCCCCAATCTGAAGCAAATACTCATCAGCAACCACAATCACACAACAAAAACACTAACCCAGGAACCTATCCTTGCAACAAAGCCCATTGCCAACTCTGTCCACATATCTATTCAAGGGACACCGTCGTAGGACCTAATCACATCAGTCACACCATAAGAGGCTCGTTCACCTGCACATCTACCAACACAATATATGCCATCATGTGCCAGCAATGCCCCTCTGCCATGTATATTGGCCAAACCGGACAATCTCTACGCAAAAGAATAAATGGATGCAAATCAGACGTCAAGAATTATAACATTCACAAACCAGTCGGAGAACACTTCAATCTCTTTGGTCACTCAATTTCAGACCTAAAAGTCGCAATTCTCCAACAAAAAAACTTCAAAAACAAACAGACTCCAATGAGAAACTGCAGAATTGGAATTAATTTGCAAACGGGACACCATTAAATTAGGTTTGAATAAAGACTGGGAGCGGACGGGTCATTACACAAAGTAAAAACTATTTCCCCATGCTAATTTTTCCCCTACTGTTACTCACACCTTCTTGTCAACTGTTTGAAATAGGCCATGCTGATTATCACTACAAAAGTTTTTTTTCTCCTGCTGATAATAGCCCACCTTAATTGATTAGTCTTCTTACAGTGGGTATGGCAACACTCTTTTTTTCATGTTCTCTGTGTGTATATATATATATATATCTTCCTACTGTATTTTCCACTGAATGCATCCGATGAAGTGAGCTGTAGCTCACGAAAGCTTAGGCCCAAATAAATGTGTTAGTCTCTAAGATGCCACAAGTACTCCTTGTTCTTTATTTTGCCTTATCTACTTTACCACAAAGTGTCATTCGTATATCTGGGACAGGACAGATCAGTGTATTTATTCTGAGTCATGGTCATAAATTAACACTACAGCAGCAGTGACTCTCTAAACAGAAGCAAAAGTTAAATAAGTTCCAATTTGTCCTCCTACCACCAATAAGAGAACACAAGAAAAGATGTCATGGGTAACCCAAATATTCCTTTAAAAAGAAAAAAATAGGACCAACTCCAATGAAGAACTTTCATAAGAATACCCGTTTCCCTGTTCTCTTTTTCCCTTGTACGTATTTGTGGTTATTTTGTACCAGTCACAGCAATCTACGGATTATTCACAAAGTTTCCAGTGTTGGTATTTGAGCCTCAAAATCCATAATTGTGGTTCTGTTCCCTGACTAGATGACTAGTCTCCTTATAAAGCGCACTAGTGGGTCACATACAAGGACATCCATAAAAAGTTTCCGGGCCCTCTTTAGCTTTTGGTAAGGTATTTCCTGTAGAGAGCAGTATTCCCTATATCAGTGGTTCTCAAACATTTATACTTGTGACCACTTTCACATAGCAAGCCTCTGAGTGCGACCCCCCCTTATAAATTAAAACCACTTTTTTATATATTTAACACCATTATAAATGCTGGAGGAAAAGCGGGGTTTGGGGTAGAGGCTGACAGCTCGCAACCCCCCATGTAATAACCTCACAACCCCTGGGGGGTCCCAAGCCCCAGTTTGAGAACCCCTGCCCTATATGTGTAAAATGTGTGATACAGCTTGTACTATTAAAAAATAGAGAACTTTTTAAGTACATCCACTGTATGTGTCTTGAACATCTAATATGTATATTTGCAAATTCTAATATATACCTTCAGCTACTAAATCAATCAGACATCCACTGGAAATTGTAAATAAGGTGCTTGCACTCAATAAAGACAAACCAAAGGCCTTGTATTCATGAATTCAACAAGATCTCAAGTTAGTGGCATGCTTTGTAAGACAATTTCCTAAACAGTGAAAGCTTTCCATTTTTCAGCTCAAGGTCAACTAAGTTGGCTTGTTTGATCACTGATCAATCCAAAACTGAAGTAATTTCGTTAACGCTACACAAAAAGAAACCCCAAAAAAATGGAAGTTACCAACTTAAAAAGTATCACCTGTAACTTATGTCCAAAACCATTTTAACAACCTTCACATTAAACTCAAATAAAAAATATAAAATCAAATAAATTAATACTTTGCAACTATCAGGGCAACACCACAGCCAAGGCAGGAAGGAGAAAGGTGAAAGCAGAGGAGAAAAAAATGGAGGGAAAAAAGTCAAGGGAGAGGAGGCCGGAGGAGGAGATCTAGACTGCCCACTGAGCCTTCAAGTGTTTCTTATGTTTCAAATGTTTCTAAAAATGGATCCCAGATTTCCTCAAACTTGCACAGTTGATACCAGCAGCAGAAGGTGACTCTTTCTTTGGCTGCTTGTTCAGGATACCATCTATAGCATATACTGTTTATGTCTGTAATAGTCTTTTTGTACAATGTTGAATGGGACCAAAGAGAAAGGATCACATATCAGGAGGGCCTACTTTGGGCCGCCAGGGGGTTTCTGCACACTGCCACTGCCCCAAGCACCGACACCGCAGCTCCCATTGGCCAGGAACCGCGGCCAATGGGAGCTGTAGGGGCGGTGCCTGCAGATAGGGGCAGCACACAGAGCTGCCTGGCCACCCCTGAGCCTAGGAGCCAGACATGCCGTTGCTTCCAGGAGCCACTCGAAGTAAGCGCCACCAGCTGGAGCCCGCACCCCTTCCCCCCTCCTGCACCCCAACCCCATGGCCCACCCCAAGTCCACTTCTGCACCCAAACTCCCTCCCAGGGCCTGCATGCCAACCCCTCTCCCGCACCTCAACCCTCTGCCACAGCCCTAAGCCACTTCCTGCACCCAAACTCCCTCCCAGAGCCTGCATCCCAAACCCTCTCCCACACCCCAACTCCCTGCCCCAGCCCAGTGAAAGTGAGTGAGGGTGGGGGAGAGCGAGCAACGGACAGAAGGGGCGATGGAGTGAGTGGGTGTCGGGGCCTCGGAGAAAGGGCTGGGCAGGGGGCAGGTAGGGTGACCAGATTTCCTGATTTTATAGGGACAGTCCTGATTTTTGGGTCTTTTTCTTATATAGGCTCCTATTAACCCCCCACCCCCTGTCCCAATTTTTCACATTTGCTGTCTGGTCACCCTAGGGGCAGGGCAAAGAGAGTTTGGTTTGTGCGATTAAACAGTTGGCAACCCTAGTTGGCAGTCTCATCGGAGAGTCCAAGAGACCTCTCTCTCTCTCACCCCCTCTAGGGTCAACTCGAAGGCATGCTGATATGGCAATGAGGGGGAAGCTTGTGCAGCACCACCCCAATGCACTTCTTCTGTTAGGGAGAAATCCTGTTTTGAGGGCTTAAGTAATGCTTAGGTCTTGGGCTGACACTCTGGCTCAGGGCAGTACTAGACCCTGAACGAAAAGAGGATTTCAGTCTCCAGGTCTGTCAATCCAGAATCTTCCACCAGGCTTGAAATTCCAAACAAGAAATGTTTGGTGAAGAATTGCTCTGAATTGTTACAAGACTGTGGTGCAAAGGGCTTCTCATTATTATCTCCAACTTGGAGTGGGGCAGACCTTGGAGCCATCACTTCTGTGAGGAACAAATTAATAGAGTAGATTTAGACCTTTAGCTGACCCTGTCCAAGCTCTGTTGTCACTGCAAAGAGTGAATGGCTTTCTTCCCACCTCAGAAAGATGGCCAGGGTGAAGCACTTACTTCTTGTGACTGATGCACAGACATTTATCCCAACCTTCATTACCAGTAGTGTAGACTTGATTATTGCATTGCATTTTATGTAGCCATATATCCTTTTTGGAGGGCTCCGGGTGCAGCAATTAGATTTCCTACATCAGCCAAATTTGTTGTTGACTCCTGTGCTGTACTCATGCAGGGGTTTCCAGTACATCACCAAGTCAATTTTAAAGAGCAGCTGACGCCTCTTGGAAACCTAATAAAAATTTCCTACTTTGAAACAATTCTACCTCATGTGATGTATGTTATACATTTCTCTGCCCTCATTCTTCATAACTAACAACATTTGCATGAAAAATAGCAACTTCTTTCCTCAAAAAGTTCATCCATTCCTAGTTATTTCTTTTCTTGCACTTGAATTCATAATCCTCTCTTTCTGTCAGTACAACCGGATGCTGTGAAAATGACTATGGTATCGACTAGGAGAAGAAAAAGTAAGAGTTGGTGAGGTCTTAGGAACAAAAGCTTGCTGCCAACGCTGACCTTAGAAATCGGCACCGAACAGGGGATGGAAAATCAGAAGTGCCGTTTAAGAGTGAGCAGGTGCAAACCTCTAGATTTTTGTCATCATCACTAGTAGTTCTCTAATTGTGAGAGCTAAGCAGTAGTAGGCAAATTAAGCTGAAATTTTTTTACCTTAGGATGCGTTAGTTTGCAAAGTATCAAAGATATCCTAGAGAAAGATAACTTAAGCACCTTGTTCCCTAAAGTATTTGAATGCTGGGGCCAACTCTGCCTGCAGATAGAAGGGTAGAATTCCCTTTGAAGCCACTGAGTATTGCGCCCATGTGTCTGAGGGCAGAAGAGGGCATCAGAGGAATCCATTTACCACACCCTTACAATTATTTAAGAAAATACAAATAAGCAAATGGAATTAATTCTAAATATAATCTTGTTTTTCTTCTCATGTTGAATCTGGCAAATCGTGTTCTGCTTGAGCTTTTATTAGAGATGGGCTTGAACTCTTAAGTCTTAAAAGAGCAACACTCCGATGCAGAAACTACAGAACACGAACCACCAAAAAGGAAAATCAACCTTCTGCTGATGGCATCTGACTCAGATTACGAAAATGAGCATGCATCGGTCCACACTGCTTTGGCTTGTTATCAAGCAGAACCATCAGCATGGACGCATGTCCTCTGGAATGGTGAATGAAGCATGAAGGGACATATGAATTTTCAGCACATCTGGCATGTAAATATCTTACAACACTGGCTACAACAGTGCCATGAGAACGCCTGTTCTCACTTTCAGGTGTCATTGGGAACAAGAAGGGGGCAGCATTAACTCCTGAAAATGTAACCAAACTTTTCTCTGAGTGATTGGCTGAACAAGAAGTAGGACTGACTGGACTTGTAGGCTCTAAAGTTTTACATTGTTTTATTTTTGAATATAGGGGGTTTTTGTACATAATTCTACATTTGTAAATTCAACTTTCATGATAAAGAGATTGCACTACAGTACTTGTATTAGGTGAACTGAAAAATACTATTTCTTTTATTTTTTACAGTATACAAATATTTGTAATAAAAATATAAAGTGAGCACTGTACACTTTGTATTCTGTGTTGTAACTGAAATCAATATATCTGAAAATGTAGAAAACATCCAAAAATATTTAAATAAATGGTATTCTATTATTGTTTAACAGTGCAATTAATTGCAATTAATTTTTTTAATCGCCATTAATTTTTTAATCGCTTGACAGCCCTACTAATAATGTAATATCAACTCTACTTCATGGTGACTGTCTGAACATCTAACTTTCTTTACTACAGAGAGGTGTTTGGTCTTCTGAAGACCCAACTTCATAGAAGATGTTCCTGCTATCAAGAGCTCACACATACTAATTTCCTTGGAAATCATTACCCTTTCCAGGTGTTTTTCGGGGGGCGGGAGAAGAAGTTTTTAAACTTTGAATTCAATTTACTCCTACGCGGATTGTTTTGGTGCTAGCACTTGTACTGTTTTCACAATGAAGCATGTTGGGATTTCCAAATGTATAAGATGCCCTCAAGGTAGCTTTGCACCGTGTATTCACACATGGGGAGCCATCTTTGAAACACCAAACTCCTTGTAGTTCCATTTATGACATCAGAAAGATTGTTTTCTTAGGGTTACAGGGACAAGACTGGGGACTGGACTTCACTACACACTCTGAGTCAGACTGCCTGTGAGACCTGGGGCAAGTCACTTAGTGTCTTTGTGGCTCCATTTCTCCACCTCCAGAAAGAGGGTCCTCATAATTACCTGCCTCACAAGGTATTGTGCAGCTCAATTCAGTGTTAATATGTGTAGAACATTCTGAGATCCTCTGGTGGAAAGGGCCAAAAGGCTGACCATGCGCATGATTCACTCCCTGCATGCTGCCAGCACAATCCAGATGCTGGCCTCCAGTGCTGAAAGGCCAGCGTGTGGTGATGCAAGCCTCTGGCAACCTCCTACTTAACCGGGAGGCCTGAGGCCAGCTAGCCCATCCCAGATAATGAATAGGGGTGGGGCATAGCCAGAGCATCAAACATTGCACTAATTCCACACATCCCCCATGCAGCCTCGGCTGCTCTTCAATTCCTAACACTGGAATGTCCAACCAAACAACAACCACCAATTTAAACATCCAGTGAGATAATATCTATGGGGCCCATTCCTGTCATCTGAAATTAGACAGAACTCACATGAGAGACTTTCGTGGGTAAGGGCAGGAGGATTTCATTTCCTAGAGTGAATGTTATTTCTGGTAGATTCACAATGGGTAAAATATACGCCTCTGCAGAGGAATCAGCACAAGGCCAATACACCACCTCAGTGCAGAAAAATGTAATCTAGAACTGCTTAACTGGCCCAGAGGACTTGTGCTGGCCCGCTAAGGGGGGTGAATTTCACCCGGTACACCTGTTCATCTACAAAGTACATTCTATCCGAGGGCCGGCCCCAAAGCATCACAGCAGTCATCAAATTACTGTTCGACATTATTCTTCCAGAATGCAAATGACTCAGATTGCAGAATGGCTGCAGCGGAAAGAAAGTAAAAGAGAGTCTACAAAAACTATAGCAGTCAGAATTCACAGATGAATCCCTCATCAATCAGCTGTACCTTTGTCTCTCAGGAGGAACTAGCTGCTGAATTCCATGTTTTTCTGCTCCTTTCCTACCCTCTTGTCAGAACTACTGTAATCGTTTGATTATTCTTTTCAGTACAGCTGACAAAAACATCCATCATTTTAACTAAATGTTTTATAAAGTTAAGTTGAGCTTTCAAAAGCTGGCCATTTCCATGAAATATGTTATTATTCATAATGGCTTTAAACAGAATCTATTTTCCCCGAATGCCTGAATGCAAGTTGAGTGCTCTTTCATCTTCTGGTGTTTGCCCATTTTATTTTTATATATGAGGTGGGTTGTATTCATCCAAGCAGCTCTGTACAATATGACAGATCCATAGACTAAAAACCTGATTTAGTGAGCAAAGCCAGTCCCCTAGGTCCCTGCAATATGTGAACAGCGAGGGCAGAAGGGTGGGGAGAACAGGGGCAGAAATCGGCTCACTGGAAAAATTCCTAGAACACGAACAGAATGAAAACCTAGGGAAAGGAAAGCAGAATGGTAGATGTGGATCTGATTGTCTCTGCAGATTTCTGCATGAAACAACCGTCCCTTTGAATGAGATCTGCATGCATGCACCTGTCGGAATGATCAGGACTTTGTCTTTTATATAGATACATAATTTGCATAATGCTGTACTGTTTATTGCTGATACAGCACTCCGTAGACATGAACTCATTCATCTTCACAACAATTCTGTGGGGCAGCTCTGTACAATTATCCCCCCGTTCTGCAGATGGAGCAACTGAGGCCCTGATCCTGGACAGCCCAAAATCTGGCATAGCTACCTGTGGCTGGATCACCCCAGTGTAAAAGGGATCTTTGAGTGGTATGGAGCTGACTTAATGATTTCTACATAGCAGTGGGTGTGGCCAAGTTAAAAACATGGCCAGGATTTCCTTATACGATGACAATTCTTAGCTACCACATTAGCTCCTTGGGGCTGGCTATTAGTAAGTGGCATTACTCAGAACAGCTCTCAGGCCCAGAATCAGGGGCCTAAAGTCACCTTTACATACTCTCTCCTGAGCTGCACTGTGTTTCTCAGCCACAGCCAGTGATTGGGGCCTGATTCCTGAAAGTAAGTGTCCTCCACTTGCCTCAGACTTTTTTTTTTTTTTAAACCTTCCCCTCCCCACAGGACAAATCAAGAGAGATCTCCAAGGAGAACCTCCAAACTCTCCGCTGGGGAGGTCTCGGTTTAAGAGAAGTCACCACTTGGAGCATCTTGAGTAGGGTAAGTGACACTCAAAGTGTTATGCCAAAAACAGAAATGCACTAAGTCGTGGGCGCAGAAAAGCACAGTAAAATGCCAGGGCTGGAATGCTGAAAGGAACCTATGGGAGCAAACCCCCTTGAAATTCAATGGGAATCAGGCACCTAAATCTGGTCGGCTGCTCAGAAAATCCCATCCTAGACTTGTCTCTCCACAAAACAACACCCACAAACACTCTCCATTGACATGAGCAGAGGGCCAGGTTCTGATCTCAGTTACCCCAACAGAAATCCAGTTAATTAAATTGGCTTTACTGCAGTTGCTCTGGATTACAACTGTGTAACTGAGATCAGGATCTGATCCATATAGAAAAGCTCTCCTCCACCCCTCACACCAAAGTTTTCCTTACCCTCTCTGCTTTATTATTAATGCAGTAATATTATAATGCAAAGCCAGAAAAGATACTTTAAAGAAAATCAATGCTTTTAAGATAAAGCATCGAGGTAATTCAAACAGCCTGAGTCAACTGTCTATAGTAAATTAAGTTTACAATTTTAACAAACTGTCATGTAAAACTGGCGGTGTCTGACAAATTGAATTACCATAGTAATACATCACACACAAAAGTATTATTGATAGTGACAGGAAGATATTGAATTTAAATTATTCATTTTTATTGATTAAACAACACATCTTTACCATGAACTCGGAAAAACATCTGACAAACATTTTAGACTCAGATTTTAGCTCCTGGAATAACCAGTAGTCAACCCACCCATGCTGTGCTTTTGCATATTCTTATATGGTAGATCCAGTAACCATTATGCTTCATACATAGGATCCATTCAGCCCAACTTGATGGAGGAGTTCTGTGTCGCAGTTGATGTCTTCCACTGCAAAAAGGCCTTTTAAAGATTACTTAGAACTTAGTGTATTTTAGCATATCTACTGGTGAACGGACAGCTTTTGCAATCTTCTTAAAAAAAAGAAACCAACAGAGCCTACACCCCCCATCTAAGGTTAACCCATCAACCATTGGCTAACAAAAGCAGTGGGACAGTTTTGCATGTTTTGGTCCCCTTGATTCACTACCTGTTTGACAGGGGTTCTCAAACTTCATTGCACCTTGACCCCCTTCTGACAACAAAGTTACTACATGATCTCAGGAGGGGGCCGCAACCTGAGTGCTGCTGCCCCGGGTGGGGAGAGAAGGGGACCGCAGCCCAAGCCCCACCACCCTGGGTGGGGGTGGAACTCGGGCTTCAGGTTCAGCCCTGGGTCCCGGCAAGTCTAATGCTGGCCCTGGCGACCTCATTAAAATAGGGTTGCGACCCACTTTGGGGTCCTGACGCTGAGTTTGAGAACCGCTGCTGTAGGCAGACTGCAGTTGAAGGATACATCTGCAAGTCCTGTAGGTGCCAAATGCAATAAAAGGAGTCATTGTTTTCTTCGTGGACTCATTTCTTCATTCTTCCCACAGAGGGAAAGTCTCTTATGGGATTTGTAAGGAGTAGGTAAAGGCTCACATGTACGTAGCCGCCTCTCTTGGGAACTGGCTTGGGTTTTCTTACAATTTACTTATCCCCATTTCCTATTGTCAACATTTTCAAATGGGCCAATCCCTCAACAGCTCCCAAAAAATTCACCCCAGGCATATTGAACATTTCCATTTCATTAGGAAATTGTGCCATATGATGTATGTTCCAAAAAGAAGAACAAAAATCAGAAAACAGAAAGCCAGGCAAGTCTTAACAAGCACATATATTTTTTGACCTTCTGACACAGATATGTTCACTTCCTATGAAAAGAGTTGGGGGTTGGTTTTTGATTTTAGTTCCCTACAGGTTTCTTACTCATCTCCTATCTTTTGAAGAAGACTTCACCATTACAGCATTGGACACCATGTGACAGGAGGGGAATATACTTCAGCAAAGAAGGGGAATTTTTGTTGCAAAACAAAACTCAACAAAAGCATCCAGATCAAATCAAGAGAGTCTGTTGCTAGCCCAAGGTACACTGATTCTTCTGCTGGGATTTGGGAATTGTGGGGTTTTTTCTTTCATTGAAACTGCATTTGTATAGCTGACTGCCTTTCTGTATAATATTCATCAGAGACTTTCAGTCATGGTCGTTGTTACATGCTCGCAGGACACCAAGCATTAATGTGCTGCAGGAGAAAGATACCAGGCTGTGGTTTAGAACATTTTTGTATTGGTAAGACTTTTCAACAACCGAGTATTGCTAGGTGATCAAAACAATGGTGGTAGAAAGGAAGAAATAAACCATGCAACAAGAAGAACAGTCTTCTTCATATGTGATGCAAGACTGCAGTGTAGCTCTGGGACAAGATTGTTAATTTCTCATCTGTGTAACAGAGCTACCATTGCTTTGTATTTCAGATTCAAGCATGAAGACTGAAGCCATATTGTCACATAAGTGTCCTGGGTGCTTGAAACGGTACAGAGTCCGTGTACGGAACATGTATCTACTGAATACATTTGTGCGTGTATGATAAAATGTCCGATAGCTTTTGCAAATTATCATAAGTTGATTTTAAATGATTAATGTGAAACTTAGTTGCTTTAATAAAATGTTTTGAATAAGAACTGATGAACTTGTATAATATGCCTAGATAACTATGCAACGATGCCCATGGGATGCACCATGAAGCTCGAGGACCCCTATTGCCTACACACATAGCTACCATTCAATCAAAATTACCCAACCCTTTCAAAAAGATCTAGCATAGTTTTGAATTCATCAACTCCAGTGCAGAAATAAATATGAATAAAAAATAATAATAATTTGCACTTTTAGGGAGACAGGGTCTCAAATCACTCTACAAATCCTAGTTCAACTTTACAATACCCAGGTGAGGTGGGTTCTGCTCTCCCCATTCTACAGATGGAGGAATCCAAGGCAGGAGCAGTTAATTAACTTGCCCTAGGTCGTGCAGCAATCCTGTGACAAAGCCAATAATAGAACCCAATTATGTACTTTTACCACTAAACCGTACTTCCTCCTGTGGTTAATTTCATCCAGAGTAAAGAAGAATTTTTTCCTTTACAGCACTGCCAAGTGGGAAAGAAAAGGTAATCCCACTGTTATGAGGTCAATGAAATAGTATTATTGCAGTGTTAATAAAGGGGTATCGTCCTTTTATTCCCTCCCAGCATTTGCAGAACAACAAGATGAAAGTAATATGTCTATATTACAGTAAGGATCTACAAAGGTAAAAATCAAACTTGTCTGGCTACTAGGCCGAAGTACATTTTTCCAGGGGGGAAAAAAAAAATCTCTTCACCTGCCTCCAGTTGACATTTTTATTTCTTTTATATTAAGAAAAAGTGCCTTTGTTACAAGAAAGTTCAGACTGCTACCCAGATTATCTGTCTACTTGAAATAAAAAGGAATTTGTTTTATGTACTTGACCTTTGATAGGCTACTATACAATAAATCCTTTTCATTTCCTTCTCCCTCCTGCGAGTATCTCTTCAGGCTGGCCTAATATAGCACCAATCATCAGCTCTAAGTAACTTCAGCAAAAGCAGCCATGGACAATTAGTTTGTTTCCAGTATTGCGCTGGCCTTGTTTAAAAGCCCTCTGTGATCCACCAGAAAAATACTTAAAATAAAGAAAATTCAATGTTTGAATGATTCACAGCCACTCTAGCATGAAGCTGTATATTCAAAACATTTTCAAAACCCCTTAACACAACAGGGCTACTTTTGCACCATAAATCTAGCTTCATTGCCTGTTCTTTACAAGTTCTCATTCCGAGTGCATCCCAGCCACCCAATGCAGGGATTCTGAAGCACAAATCAGCAGAAGGTTCTTGACCCCAGCTTCACACCCATAGTCCATCCCTTAATGCTCCTGGCTTTCAAAGTAACTTACGAAGTTTATGCTATAAGTCCCTATCAGAGGATGTATAGGCCTCCAGGGAAGTGATGGGAGAAAATTTTAATATCCTCAGGCAGGGTTTCCAGTTAACCCCATGAAATACTAGTGGCTAATTTCTCCTTTTTATTTTTCACAAAGATGAAATCCTGCTCCCACCGAAATCTATGGAAGTTTTGCCATTCACTTAAGTGTATCAGGGTTTCACCCCAGGTTTCTTGATACCTGTTTTGAACTCCCTAAATACCCCAAACTCCCAATTATGTCAACAGGGACTCAATGCATGGAGGGAGACCCAAATAGCCTTGAAGAGAACTATCACATGTAGGTCAGGTCATGGGATTTGTCCTTGGGAAACTGAGCAGAAGTGCCAGGTAACACAAGCTCCTCCCAGTTAGACAACAGACTGTGGCTGACAGCCATTAATATCAGTAGGATTGAGTAAGAGACCTGGAGTTTGGAGAAAATCAAACAAGTATTCAATTTTGTTTCTTGCTCCTCTCGCTGTTCTTTCAAAACTTTCTTTTTATTTCCATTGCACTGAATTTTCAACCTCTCTTGACTTTGCCTGGATTTCAACAGATGAGCTAGCAGAGACAAGTTCCATATCCCATTACTAATCCCCCTCTCATCAGCCACAATGTTAGCAAGAATTCCTTCGGCCAGCCCATGAACAGATCCTGAGCAAAATGTTTCTTGCAATCGTATAATAAAAGCCAGATAATCCTCCACCCACAGTAAGAGTTTACTTGCTTCTATGGCTGGCCAAAAATTACTGAATTTTTGATTTCTTAATGAAAATCTTCATCAGCATTTTGAATTTCAGTGGAAAAAAAAATGAAGCAAAGTGACAATTTGAGAGATTTTTTTCCTCCGATTTTGCAGCCAGCCCTACTTACTACTGTTTAGTTTCATTTTTGTTTTCTTTTTCTGCACATCTACACTGTAATCCATCCAAAAATTCAGTGTCCACAAATCCCTGCAAGATAGGTAAGTGTTATTCTGTTCGGACAACCAACTTTAAAGAGCTTTAAAGCTGCAATGCCAAAGTCGAGAAATGCCAAATTAAAGGTCACGTTCCATTGTAACTCTACCCCTTTAAGTGTCTGCATTAGGATACAGTCTTCAATTACATGATCACACACTGTTTTTTTAAAGGATCCTGTTTTATTTCAAGTGCAAATTAGACAGTGTCCAGTGAATAAGGCAGTTTGAGATTTATTCTTATCGTTGCTGTTCAATGTGTGCCTCTGCTTTATTCACTACACACTATCCAATTCCCACAATAAATGGGTCACACACTTCTACCTCATTCACAATCCAAACTACACAGTGAATGATGAAGGGGTCCTGCAGAAAAAAAATAGAATCTGATCATTTAATTAAAGAAATGCATGTGTGCAAAGGGACAGAGTTAAGATTGTGACATTTTTTTGTATTTTTTAGTGCTTCATATTGCAACCCTGAAGTTTCTTTCACAGAGTTTTTGTATGGAATTTCCTACATTTAAAATAAATATATTAAAAAAAAGATGCACTTCTATGGAAGTATTTTCTAGACAGCAATAGAATGCTCTCTCTTGTATTTTGGGTACTCAGTGAAGTCACTGGGAGCTGGGGACACTCAACACCAATCACGACTTTTTCCTTCACTGCCAAAAAAGGTGAATTTTTACCATGGTGATTTCTAACAGGCATTAGCTATCTCCCTGTAAAATCCTAGTGGAGACAAGGCACTGTAGATTTACTAGGAGGTAAACGAGGTGAAGTCATCCATGGGGTGGGGAATAAGGTTGACCTCATCTAGCTACCTCACAGTAAAACTATAGTGTCTTGTCTCCACTTGGATTTTACAGCAGAAGATCTAACACATGTCATCCCACCGGGGGAAAAAACAACACCACTCACTCTTTTTTCAGTGAAGATATAGCCCATGCTATTTTGATTGAGGAGCCTAAATATTGATTTAAGCGTCTACCTTTATACACCCAAGTTTGAAAGCATCAACATTAAGGATTACCAGAGCTCACATGGTGGTTCTGTGGCAAAGTTGGAAACAGAACACAGAAGACCTGTCTCCCAGTTCCAGACTTTAACAACCAGACAATGCACAACTAGTCGCTTATGGTTAATATACTCTGTTTGTATTCAGACAATGCACTCACCATCTTTGTGACCTGAGCTGCAGATAAACTAGGGTGACATTTAAATTGCACTAATTAGCCTGAAGAGATATTTACTTTGCACTATGCAGCCTGCTGTATAAATTTTGCATTAAAAAAAAATCCACTCTCTCTTTTCCAGAAGAGTACAAGTATTTTGGCAGAAGGAGATAACGTAATCCATAACCTCAAGCTAACTAGTTTAAAATAATAATATACTTTAAAAGACGACCACAATTTTCTATTCTTAGACCATACCTTTAAACAGTACAATAGAGCATTTGGGCTCCTGTTCCCTGCTGAGATTGGAACAGCACCACCTAGTCACATTATATTTGCATTTACAACTCTGGATGAAATCTTGCATGATAACAATGGAAAAGCCTTGTCATTTACAAAATGAGAAAGTGACTTCATCTGAGTACAAACAAAGCTTGATATTCTTTAGTGTACCTGCCACCTATTGAGTATTGACACTTATTAGCTGGAAAATTGCAGTTGGTTGTTTAAGATAAAAGGACAGAACTTCCAGAGAGCCACACTTTTCTTAAAAAAGAAAAAACAGAAACACGGTGTCTTAAAATGCTCCTGATTTCACACAGCACTAAGGATGAGGTGATGATATGCAATACTAATGGCAGCTCGTTTTATTATAACAAATTCTTGTTGCTGGTGAAGATTTCTACACATTTAGGGGGAGAGCTTTTTGCAAGTAATGTATTTCTGAGGCTGGAGTAGTCACTGTCATTTTTCTTAATTATTCCTGATGTTTTCCATATAATTTAGGACCTCCCTCTATCACTGTGCAACCAATTCTGAGTCTACTTTAAGGGGGGAAAAAAAGGAGGAATAACACACACAGACCTGGGACTAATGCAGAGATAGCAAGGGCATCCCAACAGAGAGACATTGCTCTCCAGCCACCTCTTCTGGATAACTAAAAGAGTGGCGTTGATGGGCTTTGGAAAAATCTTGTTTCACTTTGGCAGAGAAAATGTCCAATCTAGCATGGGCTTTTACAGGTCAGAGGGGTCAGTAAAAGGGAGAAAAAATAAACTAAACCCCAAAGGATCTTCAGAAACAGAAGGAAAAGTACACCTGTGGTGGGGGATGTTGGAAGTTCCAGCTGTACCCAAACTGAGAAGAAAATGCCATCTTCTCGTTTGTCTTTCCTCCATGCATTCCACCACATCCTTTAGAACAGCTGCAATGTGCTATTTTTGTCCCATGCACAGAATTCTCTTAACATGATTTGTAGCATCAGACAACACCATCCATACTCTGCTTTAGAAAGTTAATGAAATCTGCCCAACAGAAAGGCTGAGGAATTGGTGTCTTTCAAGCGTGTCATATTTACTCTTAAGAGAGGTTTCCTTTTCAGAGTAATATGTGGGCAGGAATGTATTTCCCTCCTCTTCATGACATAGCCAACTGGAAACTAAGGTCTATGGGCCACATTTACAAAGGCATGTACATACCTCAAGTTGAAGATATGTGTTTTTGTAAATCTGACTAGGCACCTAAGTGGGTTAGGCACCTAACTCCCATTGACTTTCAACAGGAGTTAGGCACCTAATATGCTTAAGCATTTCAGAAAATCCCACTAGTCACCTATCTGCCTCATAGGTGCCTAAATACTTTATAAATCTGTCCCCATGGGGCTGTCTAGCCTGGATACCAATATCTCTCACGACTGGTGATGAAAGAACACTTCATAAATAGTCTTTTTCCAAAGACATGGTTACACTCCTGAGCTACAAGTGGCTTAGCAGTTTCCTCTAAGGGTACTATGATATGTGGAAGCATAAATAGGGCTGGTCAAACCCTCCAGAAATATCATCCATTAATCGTCATTTGACTTATGAATGGCTGTTCATGCAAAAAGTCTAGCATACCTGAGCCATTCTTTTCAGGTGACAAATCTGAGGAACTGTCCCAGATTGAGGGGTCACTAGCGGAAGTTTTGGAGCAAACTGATAAATTCAACAGTAATAAGTCACCAGAAAATATTCACTCAAGAGTTCTGAAGGAACTCAAATGTGAAATTGCAGAACTGCTAACTGTCGTATGTAACCTATCACTTAAATCAGCTTCTGTACCAGATGACTAGAGGACAGCTAATGTGACACGAATTTTTGAAAAAGACTGCAGCAGCGATCCTAGCAATTACAGGCTGATATGCCTAACTTCAGTACCAGGAAAATTCATGGAAACTATAGTAAAGAACAGAAGGATCAGACACCTAGATGAACACGATTTGTTGGGGGAAGAGTCAACATGGATTTTGTAAAGGGAAATTATGCCTCACCAATCTATTAGAATTCTTTGAGGGTGTCAAACAGACATGTGGACAAGAGTGATCCAGTGGATATAGTGTACTTGGAATTTCAGAAAGCCTTTGACAAAGGTCCTCATCAAAGACTCTTATGCAAACTAAGTAGTCATAGGATAAGAAGGAAGGGCCTCTCATGGATCAGCAACTAGTTAAAAGACAGGAAACAAAGGGCAGGACTAAATGGTCAGTTTTCACAATGGAGAGAGGTAAATAGCAGCATCCCCAGGGGTCTGTACTGGGAACAGGGCTGTTCATAAATTCACGAATTTATGAGCTGGAAAAAGGGGTAAACAGTGAGGTGGCAAATTTGCAGACGACACAAAATTACTCAAGATAAGTTCAAAGCAAACTGATAAAAGTTACAAAGGGATCTCACAAAGCTCGGTGACTGGGCAACAAAATGGCAAGTGAAAGTCAATGTTGATAAATGCAAAGTAAAGCATATTGGAAAACATAATCCCCAACTATATATACAAAATAATGGGGTCTAAATTATCTGTTACCACTCAAGATAGATCTTGGAATCATAACGGATAGTTCTCTGGAAACATCTGATCAGTGTGCAGCAGCAGTCAAAAAAGCTAACAACATTAGGAACCACTCGGAAAGGGATAGACAATAAAACAGAAAATACTATAATGTCACTATATAAATCCACAGTACTCCCACACCTTGAATGCTGCATGTAGATCTGGTCGCCTCATCTCAAAAAAGAGATATTATGAAAAAGGCGCAGAGAAGGGCAACAAAAATTATCAGGAGCATGGAATAGCTTCCGTATGAGGAGAGATTTTAAAAACTGGAACTGTTCAGCTTGGAAGAGAAAGGAGTTGGGGGCGGGGGGAGGATAGAGGTCTGTAAAATCATGAGTGGTGTGGAGAAAATGAATAAGAAAATGTTATTTACCTTTCACATAACACAAGAACCAGGGGTCACCCAATGAAATTAATAGGCAGCAGGTTTTAAAAAACCAGAAGAAAGTATTTCTTCATGCAACACATAAGCAACCCATGGGACTTGTTGCCAGGGGGTGTTGTGAAGGCCATAACTTTAACTGGATTCAAAAAAGCAGTTGATAAGCTCATGGAGAATAGGCTCATCAATGGCTATTAGCCAGGACAGTCAGGGACACCACCCTATTCTCAGCGTTTCCCTAAGACTCTGACTGCCAGACGCTGGAAGTGGATGAAAGGGCTGGATCACTTGATGATTGCCCTGTTCAGTTTATTCCCTTTGAAATGTCTGGCATTGGCCACTGTTGGAAGACAGAATACTGTCTAGATAGACCATTGGTCTGCCCCAGTATGGCCATTCTTATCTTCAGCTTAACTATGTTCATCTCTCCTTTTTTTGCTGTTTGCAAAGATTTGTACAAAGTGATTTTTGTTCACTCCTGTGTTTGGGAAATGATTGCTCTTCATGCAGATTTGAAGCAGAATAAGGCTGTGTTGCACACAAATAAAACTATTTGCTAGTTAACATTTGCTAGTCTCAGCAAATATTTATATTTTAGTAGATACTAGAGGCCCCATTGTGCTAGGTACTGTACGCACACACAACAACAAAAAATGGCCCTTACCCAAAGAGTTTATAGTCTAAGTATGTGACGATCTCAAAGCACTTTGAAAACATTAATTTTCACAGTACACCTGGCAGGTAGGTAGGTCCCCATTTTGCAGATGGGAAAACGGGAGTAGAGAGGCTCCAGAATGCAGGCTATGATTTGGTTTTATTTGTTTTTGATACTTTTACTTACTATTATTTGAATCTCTACATTTTGTTTAATAAACAGACTAGATTTTACTATAAACATACCTAAGTGCAGTGTGGTGAGTGGAGCAATGGTCTGGAGTAGAACTGTTAAGCTGGGGTGTACCATGGCATCTGCGAATACTCTGAGTGCCCAGCCGACCAGCGGCTAGACACTTCAGGGAGATGCGCAGAGGACTCAAGGGTTGCGGTGCCAATTGCTAACCTGTAGAATAACAGCACGGCCTGCAAGGCCTAGAGGGGAGTGCTTGTGTTGCCCATGGCTAGAGAAGCTGGGGAGCTGACCACAGCAGGTACAGACAAGGCTTCTTCAGACTAAGGCCAGGGTGTAGCAAGGTATCTCACAACCCTGGATACCCCCAGGATGTGTCACACACCACTCAGTTTCCATTCAGGTCATCCTCTCTGCTCCCGTTTCCCCATTTGCAAAATGGAGACCTCCCTCCGTCCCTCCTAGGTCTATTGTGAAAATTAATGTTTTCAAAGTGCTTTGAGATCTTTGAAGAACAGGCACTATAGATCTGCCCAGCCTCATCTCAAAAAATAAGTGCTAACAACAGCTGAGAGTTTAGCAGCATGGAATGGGTCCCCAGCTGCAAATGGAAACGCTGCTTCAATTCATTGGTATAACTGTCAGCGCTGAAACCAAGCAAACCAAAAAATGAGACACCTTTCAGACAAACTTAATAGGAATACAAATGGGCTGGAAAAGAATTACAGTCAGATCTACACTGAAACTTCTAGCTGCTCCACTCTATGCTTAGAGAAAATGACTTATCGTGATAACACAATAAGCATGAGATGAGCCAATAAGTCACTGCAGAAGTTACCATTTAGGAGATAATTTTAAAATATACAGCTCTGCAGTTGTCTGAAAGTACATAATGGATTTTTTTAATGCAGCTGACACCTAGTACTTCATGTAAGCGGAGTGAGATTTCACATTTATTTCGAACTCATTATCCTAAATCAATCATAACCTTTCATGCTGCTTAGTTATCCAAGGAGTAGGATCAGACTATGCATATAAAATCAAAGAGCCAGTCCAGCCTTCCAACAAACCAACCATTTTTTCTCCTTATTTTGATTAGAAGTTTGCACCTGGATTACATAAATCCTGCCTGAAATTTTTCTGAGAATCGGAGCAACATTCTCTTCCCCTGCAGAAGGCTGGATTGTGCCTTTCAGCGCAGCCTAAGCAGGGGTTGGCTCGCAAGCTGCTTCAAGCAAAGAGCAGCCCTGGAAGTCTGCATGACGCAGACACAGTCTTGCCAAACCCAAGCATTTAAAAATCACGAATCCAGCCCCATTAAATCATAAGAGTGGCTTAAAAAAACAACAATATTACATTTGGGTTTCTTGTATTTGCCTCCTGGCATCAGAGCCATTAGGGGTCGTGCTTTCCAGCTTTTCTTTTCAACCATGAGGGCTAGAATCTTAATTTTTTTAAATGCCAGCTGAGATTCTCCTGTACTGCTCTGGGGTATTAGCTCTGTTCATGTACCAGTTGCTTTCGCTGCCACCACAAGCTGTCACACTAAAGACTACAGCAGTTTTGCTTGTTTGTTTGGGGTTTTTTTAAACATCGATCCAACAAATATCTATCTGGTCCTTTTCGCCATCTGCTGCAACTGTCAGTCATGGAGAGCACTCGGGGCACCTGGGGAGAGCAATGTTGAAATGCCTTTTAGCGTATGTCTTCACGACACAGCTAACCTGAGTTATCTACTAGATCTGTGAGGAGAAAGATTTCCTTGTCACGGAGAATTTCAATATTTCAAAATTTGGTTTTATTCCAATTTGGAATGAAAACCAACATTTTTAAAATTCTCCATGAAAGTGAATGGATCCCCAGTTCTGGGGCAATCCACCTGGCTGGCTGCTCTACCCCCACGAACCCCCATACCACAGGGCTCCTAAATCCAAGGCAGAGAGGCTTCGAGGAGCTGGGTGGGCGAGCTGGCAGGAAACCAGTTAGGAATTTGATGTTTGAAACTGCCTGCCAGAGTTCCATCAGAACAGAGTCGAAATCGAACCATCTTCACAAAACATTTCAATTTTTCACAACTTGGCATATTCCAATGAAAAAATTCAAACAAAACATTTTTCTGACTGGCTCCATCTTCACTTGAGTTACACCTCTTGACTTAGGCTAACTCAAATCAGAGCAGCCATGCTACGAAATAGCTCTCAAGCTGCTGTGTTCACACTGGCACTGCACTCACTCGGTGTGGTGTTGAGACTTCTGGGGACACATCCCAGGATTCTTAGCATTGCGTTTAGCTGGTTTGCCTTAGGAATTCCCTCACAGTGAATTGTGGGAGAACTTGTCTGTCCTTTCTGGCCAAACGGGGAGAACTGTGTGGAGCCACTGGAGGACTAAGAGCACTTAGGTCATGCTAGCTTGCATCCACTCTACAGAGTGGTTGTGTTAGCAGCTGGTGAGCTCTGCTCACTCAAGCTTTAGCCTGTACTCTCTCTCGCATAGCAGCCAACTCGAGTTAAAAGCACCACCACACTTCAGCTAGGAGTATTTATGTGTGGACAGGAGGCAGGTTAGGTGCAACACTCAAGTTATAACTTGAGTTAACTTTGCAGTGAAGACAAGTCTTACAGGGGAAAGACACGCTCTAGTGTCACAAGACCATGAAAACAAACTGCCTGCATTGCCTAGAGGCTCAGACAAATAGTGAGAAGGATCAGACAGTTGTGTTTCCACATCCTGGCAGAGCATCAAATTGCTTTCCAAAAACCCAGAGAGAAACACTGAAGTGTTCAGAATGCAAATAGCTAATCCAAATCCATCAGAAGGTTAAACATGCAAAACATCTGCAGAAGCAATCATCCGTAAACCAGTTCAGACCCCTGCAGAGCTCATCTCTGTACTTGATGCATCTAGTTTACAGAAAACCATGAAGGCGTTGCACAGCTTTATTAATCTATGCACAGAAGGAGCTAGTGAAGCCCAAATTAACAGCACCTGCTCCAAAACCAGCGCTAGGCACATGCATTTCTAAACCCAGGGCACAGCCATGCTCTCATTTCAGAGCTCTGATATGCTCACACCCCCATTCTGAAGTACACTTAAACCCATGGATATCATAGCACATGGATACCATGGGGCTGTTCTCATCAGTTCAGAGTCTGAAGGACTATTCAGGCAAACTCAGTATGTATTAGTGAAACGTGTTTCCATGACAACAGGTGTACAGGTGTCAGGGTAAATCTGTTACTGAATTGAGAAGTGAGAGGGCGGCTGTGGCAAACTCTGAAAGAATGTGCATTACCTTCCTACCGGAGTTGCAATGCAGGTTGCTTGAAAAAGGGCCTGTCGGAAAGAGGCAGCAGCAGAAAGATAAACAGGCTAGCGTCTGATCGATGTAGATTCTGATTTCAGTTAAATAGCTGTAAAGTCATTCCCAGACATCAGCGGAGGTACTCCAGATTTAGCCTGGGGTGACTGACATCAGATTTTGACCCCAAAAGCCAAGCCATCTTGGACAACACACTGGCCACTTAACTGGGGAGCTCCAGAGCTAAAAGCATAAGCTAAAGAGCCTAGACTCCCTGGTTTAGGCAGTAACAGACTCATCTCCTCTGTGGGTTGGACATAGAAGGGACCTGTCACACACACTCACCAGGGGGTTACATAACACAAGCAACACAGACAAAGGGAGGTTGAGGATATAGGGAAGAGTTCTTGTTATCGTCCATCAACCCCTTTTCCTTCTTAGTGGGTGGAGGTGAGAGGGAGTCTCGTTCCCCCTCTGGAACATGAGCTATTTCAGATGGCTACCCCACCCAGTCAGGATTCAGAGCTGCAGGCAGCTAAATGAATCAGGTCTAGTAATGCATGGTATGCCAAAACGTGGGCTTTTGTACCGTGGTGGTACTCACATGACGTACATGAGATATCCCAAAGGCTACCTCTACAATATGAGCTAAGGGTGTGATTCTTCCGCCCATATTCACATATCTGCGCTAGCTCTCTTCAAGCTAGCTCCAGTATAAATAGCAGCGTAGCCGGGGTAGCACATGTAGCGGCAACAGACTTTAGATACTACCATAGATACGTACATTTGAACTCACTTGACGAGAGCTAGTGCGAATAAGCCTACACAAAGAAGAATCACACCCCAGCTCATAGTGTAGATGTAGCAAAACAGGAATGGTGCGTAACAACATTCTGTAGCCGTAGGAGAACCTGAGTTATGAACACCTTGGCAATGGAGGTTGTTCATAAGTCTGATGAGTTTGTAACTGAACAAAACGTTATGGTTGTTCTGTCAAAACTTTACAACTGAACTGAACATTGACTTAATACAGCTTTGAAACTTTACTATGCAGAAGAAAAACGCTGTTTTCAACCATCTTCATTTAAATGAAACAAGCACAGAAACAGTTTCCTTACCTTGTCAAATCTTTTTTTAATCTTTCCCTTTTTTTTTTTTTTTGAGGAGTTTACATTTCATAGAATCATAGAATATCAGGGTTGGAAGGGACCTCAGGAGGTCATCTAGTCGAACCCCTGCTCAAAGCAGGACCAATCCCCAATTTTTGCCCCAGATCCCTAAATGGCCCCCTCAAGGATTGAACTCACAACCCTGGGTTTAGCAGGCCCATGCTCAAACCACTGAGCTATCCCTCCCCACCCCCACCAATTTAACAAACATTTAACATATACTGTACAGTACAATATTTTGGTTTAATTTATTTATTTATTTTTGCATCTGCTGGCTGATTGCATACTTCCAGTTCCAAATGAGGTATGTGGTTGACCAGTCACTTCGTAACTCTCAGGTCCTACTGTAATTCTTTCTCTAGCTTTCTCTGTATTTGCCACATGAAACAGCAGTATTATTTATCCATAAATTCATCCCTGCCCCTATTTCTTGGTTTTTCTTACAGGGCCAAATCCTGCAGCTCTTATTCAATCAAAACTCAATGTGACAACAGTGCATTGTCCAAAGGTTGGTGGGATGAGATTAACCCTCTCCATGGGGCTACAGGAAGGTTCAAAGTTGCCTTCCCTGAGTGGAGATATTTGCAGGGTAGCAAACCTGGGTGAGATGCTGGGGAATAAAATTAATTCCCCAGCATTTTTTAAGAAGGATGTGCTGTGGAGAGTCACGGTCTGAGGTTGCAGCGAGAATCATAGTTAGAACTGATGAAAAATCATTTTTTTGGAAAATTGCTGAACAGTACATTCCATTTCTGTACAACTGAAATTTTCATGAGAGAATTTTGATTTTGATAACATTTTTCCATTTCCTGTTGCTAAAACCAAAAAAATCAAATATTTCGTTTCAGGTTGATTTGACCCAAATTGAAGCATTTCAGTATGTTAAACAGACCCTGAGGCATTTTTTTTCAAGTCAGTTTAACCTTAAATGGCATCTCCCTATGCTGCCATATTGTCTCAAAGGAGCTGTAGCTTGAGTGCCTGATGCTTCCATTTTCTCCTGTGAGCTGGACTCCCTGGCTGGACTACATCTTCCATGATGCAACATGATCTCCTCTCTAACTCCTCTGCTAGGTGCATCATGGGAGCTGTAGTCCAGCCAGGGAGATTGGCCCGCAGGGGAGAATGGGAGCATCAGATACCAACTACAACTACATGTGCTGCTGCGGCACCTCAGGGAAATGCAGTTTTATTATATATTTTGGGTCAGTGCAACAAACCAAATACTTCCATTCAGGAATAGTGTAATGTTTTGTTTCACAGTTTCCAAATTAAAATTTTTTGAATGTTTAATTCTGTGGCATATTAAATATTATAATTTTTCATTCCAATTTGGGATGAAAACAAATGTTGAAATATAGGAATTTCCCAGAGGAAGGAAATTCTGATTTGCATTTGGCTCTAGTTATGAGCTATAGGAAGAAGGGTTTGAAAAGTGAAGCGAAGAGTTTTCCTTTTCTTTTTCCTTTCTGGAAGTGGGCTGAAGTACACCCAACACTTTTAGACTCTTGATTCGGATCTGGCTGAAGTCAGCCATCTCTTATACTGCACCTTTGATTTGGCAGAAGAAAGCCCAGTGGTATATGAGTTTGGCCCTTAAAGAAAACCTACACATTTATTCACAACAACAACACACCACAAAATGGGTTTTAGTTCCCGTGTGTGTGTGTGGACTACCCTGCTCTGACAGGCCTGTCCAACTCCCACTCGTGTCAATGAGAATTTTAACTTGATTAAGACTGGAGAAGTTTGCCCACAACATCATGGAATATGGGCTCACTCCAGCTCCCACTTAAATCAGCGGAAATGTCTCAAATTGGATAGGTCTTTAAAATGTGTACCCAACAGTTCTCTCTAATCAGATTGAAAGTAACATAATAATGGTTGGTTTCAGAGTAACAGCCGTGTTAGTCTGTATTCGCAAAAAGAAAAGGAGTACTTGTGGCACCTTAGAGACTAACCAATTTATTTGAGCATAAGCTTTCGTGAGCTACAGCTCACTTCATCCGATGAAGTGAGCTGTAGCTCACGAAAGCTTATGCTCAAATAAATTGGTTAGTCTCTAAGGTGCCACAAGTACTCCTTTTCTTTTTGCATAATAATGGTTCAAATGCAAATGGGTGGCACAAACAACAGAACAATGTAATAAATATTAGAGAGAGAAATAACTAGAGCAAAATAAAGACAGATGAAAGGGGATCCAAGACAAGGCCCAGACTTTTAAATCATAGAGGTAAGAAATCCACCAGCTGTGCAGAACAAAAGCATATGCTTTAGTTTTGTATTCTGTTTGCTGAATGAACTCTGAAATTGCCACTTCCGCTAAATAATAATGCAGAAACTCTTATCTCCAAGCACAAAGGGAATATTAAAATAGTGAAATACCAAAGTTACAACACAACTAAGATAAAAGTTGATGATGGTGGGAGTTCCAACCCCTTTTCATTTGGCAGCATTTCAACAAGGTATAAGGGTATCAAAAATAATGAACACATAACTAAAGCAATGTCAGAAGAAATCAGAGGAAAACCTTTATTTTGTTACCAACTGTAATTTCCTGCCCCTTGCTAATTTCTGTAGCTTTGTGCTCCATAATGGACAAGAGGAGCAGGGGAGGGAACACTTTCATTTCAATGTTCATTTTAATACAGTGTGGCTTCACTCTGACACACATCTCTCAGGACACGAGGCACTACACTGTGTCAGGAAGGTATTAAATTTCTAGTCTTGTCTTCTATACAAGAAAGGGGGGGTGAAAACACTACTCCGAGCCAATGGATGCATTAGTTATTGTTAGTGTTTTCAGGTTTGAGTAATAATGATGGAATGTAAGTGCAGGATGCAGTCAAACCAAATGCCATTGGAGAGTGGATTAAGAGCAAGGTGCAGCAATGACTTTGTCTGATCAGGAAGGTTGGTAATGGGTTTGCAAGAGGCTGGGCCTAATGAGGTTATCAGAAAACTGTGTACAGAGAGCAATTCCAGACCAGTCCCTTTCTGAATAGTCTCTTTCTATTCAATATATAAATTAAATCTTTCTCCTGCACATAATGTCTGATTATGGTATTTTTTTACTCAAGCCAAGACCATACATATTCCAGTGGAAACTTAGATGGAGTAAGCAGCTGTAGCTGGACAATGGTCCCACAGGAGTGTTTGCTGTAATAAATTACAGTACAGATTGCTCCCTGTTGGGGTCCAACATGTCACCTGGAGCTTCATCTCTTTAGGAACCAGCTTTGATCCTAAAAATCTGATGTGAGGTGCAATATGGCAATTAGTAGCAAGGCAGATAAAAAGGGCCTCCACAGACTTGCTGTCCCACCAAACTTCATTCGTGAGTCTTTTCTGCTAGGATTGTTGTCCTGCAATGCAATCATCTTCCAAAAGTGAGCCTGCCTATTAGGCTGCTTAGCTTAGGAGAGATCATATGAATTTTCACCTGTTTCACTGTACTCTGCTCTCAACTGTTCTAATATTAGATAAGTAAATTCAGATTGCAGAGACTTGCTTTGTTTCAATTAGCAATGCATTTGTTTCTTAACAAATTAGAGCATACATTTAGTTTGCTACATACTTTTCCTGTGCCCTCTGGCAAACAGCTGTTGAAGTTCTGTCTCACCATTTGATTAGAGTGAACCAGTGTTTGTGAGTGGTGAAAGAGAGAGAGAGGGAGAGAGAGAGTGTGCAGAGGGGGGTCAGGAATCATCTAGTCTCCAAAACCTCATGAATAACCCCAACAGCTAACAAAACAACTTCAGAGCGTCTGTCCCACCAAATCTCATCAAGAAGAATGAACAAAGAGTGCTGAGGAAAACACCTTTGGATCTTGTCATCATTATTATGTCAGATCCATTTCCTCCATAGCTTTTCATGTCAAAAGTTTCAGAAGAAAATGGTGGTGTGACATTTGACAGACCCTAGAATATCTTTGATATTCTGATCAAACTCGACAGCTACGACTGTTTTCTCCAGAGTAAGTGATCTTTGGAGCTCAGATACACATCACTGTATGAATGTGTGCGTGTGCATATATATATGGAAAGCTACGTGCATCACTGTAAGACTGTTTTTAGCTTTTTATATGTGTACAAACACACGCACACATATTCCTACAATGATGCATATCTGAACTCCAAAAGATAATATATATACACACACATATCATCCTACTCCAAAACCACCCATTGACATTTATAGGCGTTCACCGATACAAGCAGCATCTGGGCACCACTTTTATCTCAAGAGCAAATGTAATATCATTCCACTGTCATAGCCAGTCGCAAGCCTGGTTGAAAAAGGAGGGTTGCCATCAGGCTGTCAGCTGGCCATAAAACTTTGCCAAAGGAATCCACGGAATGAGTCCTTTATACAACCTATAAGAACTAGGGCGTTCCCTGGAAGCAAAGCGTAGCACCCTCATCTGAATGCTACTGCAAGGGCTACTGCATTATTCTGGACCGAAACCACCCAAGACGAGAGTCCAGAAAATAAGAATGGTATCTTGGAATACAGGGACGTGAATTGGAAAAAGTGCAGAGTTGGCTCAGACATTGCCTAAGAGAGGAAAGGAGAGTTAGCAAGGAGTTTAAAACAAAAAAGTGTTGGAGAAGATCTCTTTAGAAGAGCGAAGGAAAAAATTCAACTCACTGGTGGAATCATACTGCAAGCAAAATTCAAGAATGTGCAAAAAGCCTGCTTGGTGATTGCCCACTGAAAACTGAACTGAAACTACCAATGCATTTTATACAGGATCCAAAGCAGCATCCAGATGGCAACAAGGACTCTGTCATGGATTCACATCAGTAAACTACAGATGAAAGGCTCCATATAATGACAATCCTCAGAACCAGGCCCCTTCCCTTCCCCTACCAATCCCGCATCACTCACCACCCACGCGTTGTCTTAAGACCAGGAAAGGAATCTTTCTGGGGTTTACTGTCCAATAGTCTTAGACGTGGCAAACTCATCTCATCATCTTGCTTACATTACAAAACAAATTACAGACCTTCAAGCAGAGTGTGTTAATCCCATAATTATCATTGCAATAACAGGTTGTTTAATGAGCTTGATAATTCTCTATTCAGCAAGACTGCATTTGAAAAACATTTTATGCTGTTCAAATCAGACCTTCTCTGTAAGTGAGAATTACAACTGTGTGCATCAGTCCTAGTTCTCCAAACTGATGCTTTACATTTGCTGCACACCTACCCTCGGGCTATTTTTAAATGGGACAATACCCAGTAACTAGTCTGCTATATATTAATTCAGGTAAGACTGCCAGGGGGAGTAAGAGGCAAAATAAAACATCTGAGGCCTGAAAATTTTGCTTACTGAGTAGCTAAGTGGCTTAAAATCATCAGCTGAAAGGTTGACTAAAAGTCTGTGCCCAGTCAATTCCATTCTCTGCTAATGCTATTCTGCTTGCACAGAAATCACGATCAGTCTTCAGCTGGAACACACACCACCACAGCAGAAAACACACACATGTTCTTAGGGGCTTTCTAAATTCTAAAGATGACTCAACCAGAACCAGACAAAGGCATCAGCACAATAGGTCCATACATCGGACCCCAGCCCCTTCCGTGATGTGATTGTGTCAGAATCTCACCCTTGATTAGTAAAATGCGTTTAGGCCACATGGATGCAAAGAAACACTTGGTTCAAATTTTCAAGGTTAACGGGTGCGTTGATGTCTGCCTGAGTCTTCGAGCAGCCTGAACAACAGTGCTGAGGTGTGACCTGCAGTATGCATCTGAGGGTAGATCTACAGCAGACATACCCTCAGTGGGGTAATAGCTTCAAGACCCAGCATTCCCCAGCAGAGTGTGTGACTGGAGGATGAGAGCGCAGCGTGCCTGGTCCACTCACCCCAATGCTTACATCCCCGGTACTGTCACCCCTCTCTCCCTGGGAGGAGAGAGAACCCCCGCTTCTGACCCTGCAGCTTCTAAGGGGCGGGGGCTCCAGCTGCCATCACTGGAAGCACAAAGTGTCCCCTTGTTGCTGCCCTTGCCTCTCTGGGGTGGAAGTGGGGGTGGGACTGCAGGGGCAGAGCATGGGGTGCCCAGGGCTCCTGATTGCCTTCATCTGGCCCTACACTCACCACATTGCATTTCATAGATTCATAGGCCAGAAGGGACTCTTGTCTGACCTATGTGACACAGGCCACAGAACTTCCCTGTCCTCTGCATGGTACTGTGCTGCATTTCACTGCACTCTTCACGCCTGTAGTGTCCCTGATGGGTGCCCAGCACTCCTTTACCACTGTTCCCCGTTGTACAGCAACATGTGCAACAATTAAAAACCCCGGGATCAGATCCTCATCTGGTGTAAATCAGCATAGCTGCACTGAAGTCAATGGACCTATGCCGATTTACACCAGCTGAAGATCTGGCCTGATGTCCAAATAAACACTGCTAAGCCACATAGGTAGGTAGCCTCCTAGTATACTTAAGAGGTTAAAACGTACATGCTAGCACAGAACAGGCAAAAGATATGGTTACCACATGCTGTGAATATACGTTCATCCCAATTACACCCAGAGACTATTTCTAGCTTACTTAAGATGCTATAGAAGTGACAAACAGTAACACCAAGGAAATAATTACTACTTCTGGAAGTGTTTTCAGTGTGATAAATAGGAACATTATCGATAGCATTCCATTGTTCAGTCTGTTGTGTCTGACACCGGCTGGTCTGGACACTAGTGCGGACTGAGTAGCAGACTCCCCACTTTCAGTCTGTGCAGGCAAGATTCAAACCTTCATCAGCTCTCCATCAAGCCGAACAGCAGCCTCCTTGTGGCTGAGCAGGATGGAGAAGAGCTAGGCTTGCCTCAGCTGAAAGCTGCTCTTTGTAGCTCCTAAGAGGTATTGAGGAGCTGACGGGAAGAGAACATACAAGAATGGATGCATCCGATGAAGTGAGCTGTAGCTCACAAAAGCTTATGCTCAAATAAATTTGTTAGTCTCTAAGGTGCCACAAGTCCCCCTTTTCTTTTTGCGAATACAGACTAACACGGCTGCTACTCTGAAACCATACAAGAATAGAATGTGAAGAGGTTTCTTTTTTCATTATGTTGGGCCTGATTTTGCTCTCAGTTACACCAGCCTAAATCAGGAGTCTGACCCGTCTAACTCCATGGAATTACACTGGGAAAAATCCTATGTCAATGAGATCAAAATCAGGCCCATATACTCTGTAGGGAGATAGCCAAAACCTACCAACACAGTATGACTGAACTCATTTCCTTCAGACCATCAGCAGCCTTTGTATTCTAGCCTCATACATACTGTTGTTCAATATGGGCCTGAGCCAAAGTCTGTTGGAGTCAACGGATAGATGTCAAGTGATTTCCAACCGGCTTTGGAACAGACTCCCCTGAGCCCTTCATAGTCAGATGTGTAGGAGTGCAGAGCAACTAATTTAGATAATTTACATACAGTAGCCACTTGAAAGTCATATGTAGTACCTCAAATATTGTTGTAGGTTAGGTTAAACCTTAGCGAAACTGGTAGATGTGACAGCCAACCTTCATTTAAGAGAGCCATAAGAAACATTTAAGCTCCTTCGTAGCAGCTACTATCTACAACAGAGACAGAGGCAAGTAAACCTAGGAATTTTGATTATGTGACTGAGGGCTTCACTGGGTATTATTTTGGGTAAGGGTTTGTGGAGGCAAGATAAGCAGGCAGAAATACACAGAGAAAGAAGCTCCAGACACAGCCTGGACAAGCCCAGTGTGTGGCACTGGGAAAACCCAGAGGGAGGTTTTGGGTTGGGTGCTGGTTAAAAGAGGGTGGGGGCTAGGAGGAAGGATACTGTTTCCTACTGCTTGATCCCTCGTGTGCTGAGGAGAATCATCAGGACTTCATTCATTCTTTGTAAATAAACAGGATCGAAGATACCATCATCAGTTTCTCCTCCTAACTGGAACCACCTAAAAGAGCCTGAATTTTTGGCTCCTCACTCAAGTCAAGAAGGGTAGCACTATATATTGATTTATAGTCACCTGCCTCACAGCAAAGAAAGGGCTGGTGTAGGGGCAAGGTTGCGGAAGATTGGCGAGGAGCTAAGTGGTAGACTGAGTATGTGACTGGATGTAAGCGGAGGATGCAGGCAGTTTCAATTAACTTTGTCCGACAGACCCTGCCAAAAGATATCGTAGTATAGCTCAGCATATTTTTAACTGTAAACAAATCAGTTTATGTAATAAGCATAAATTGTACATATAAGAATGTAGCCAGCTGTTGACCCCACGTAACCCCGAGATAAGCGCGGAGAATATAGCGCCGCAGAGGACTCCCCTCCAGCGGAGTCCTGCCTGGTCAGCTGTCCCGAACGGCCAGAGTCCCCTGCAGCCCCTCCGCACGTCCTAGGGGCTCCCCGCGCGGATTGGAGCGCAAGTTCTTCCTTCCTTCAATAAGCGTAGTTTACTATTCTTAGGCCTGAGTGTCCTCCTTTCGCTGGTTTCAGAGTAGCAGCCGTGTTAGTCTGCATTTGCAAAAAGAAAAGGAGTACTTGTGGCACCTTAGAGACTAACCAATTTATCCCCCCCAGCCCTTGCAGGCACAGCTGGAGACACTGAGGGGACACATTGTCTTTTTAACAAGTTTACGAGAAGGATTGCCTGAACACAAGCTGCCATTTCTCAACGCCACAGACCGGGTGTCACATTATAAATAAAATCATTATTTGTTTACCATCAGGCCTGCCTAATTAAAAGCTTCTTGATTTAAAGAAAAAAGAATAGCCTCAGCAATTCTAAAATGAAGACGTGGTGTTCTTGGCTGGAGCAGAGTGCCAGATGGATTGTTACCAGTGTCATATAATCATCAACAGAGAGAGGTTGAATATTTAGCCTACACCTACGTGCAAGACAAAACTAACATACCTACTCATATATGGTGCTAGACCAAAGTGAGACACTTCTGGCAAACCACTAATTACTATGTGATTAAACTGAACCCCCTATCCATCAACTGGGCTTCTTTTAATGGTAGTTATTGGTAATGAGGTGTCAGTACAAATTTTCAAAAGACAGATGGAAATCATAATCAGTATTTATTCTGCAGACCGTCCGGCAGGCCCTATAATCTAGTCCATAACTCTTTACAATAAATCACTTGGGTTCTCCATGTGCTGCACTGAACTTGATACCAGCGGCACAGATCAGAATACACAGCTGTGTTGACGAGAAAGAGAAACCAATAAATGAAAAATTACTAGTGGTAATTGAATCTGCTAGACGAATGCTCAGCAATAGATTAACATATGCTGCATTTGCAAAAAAAATAATAATACTTTAACCCAAGCCTATATTAAATACTGAAATTGCTGAGTTTTTCCTCAGTGTTCTTCCTCTCCTGATGTATTGTAAGTGTGCATATTTCATTAACTGCATATATCCATGTCTCTCTAATACCTTTCAAATTCCTGGAGTCCTGTCATTTGGATTTATATTTGAAGAGGCACTTGAGGCCTAAAAAAGCAAAGAAAAAAAACTCAAAAAACAATACTAAAAGCAATGCGCTTTCACTGCCTTTGTCAGTGGAAACTTTCCTTTGAGATAATCCAAAACATAATACACTGTTTATCACATATAATTGCAAACTTCCCATCCAATTTTAATCATTTTGTTACCTTTTAAACAAGCTCAGTCTCAATTTTTGAGGGCAGAAATAAGAAAAAACATTTGCATTTCCAAAGAAGATTCATTACTCAGGATAACGGAGAATAAATTGGAACTTCAGCAGAAAACACCATCCTGCTTTAAGCAGCTGCCCTTTTCAGAGATAAGATACAAGCCAATGAACCATCACGATATAGTTGTACTTAGTTTTTAAAAGGCAAAAACTAACCCTTAAACTCCTCTGCCATGTTAAATTCCTTCAAAATACAAAAATAAAATAAAGCAAAGTTGTATGTAAAAGAAAAAAAAAGCCACCCCACTTTAAATTACAGAGAAAGGTGCTAAATTGCACATTCAAGAGATTTACACATTTAAAAACAAACAAACAAAAAAAACATAAGAGCTGGTCAAAAAGATTCAAATTTCAAAAAATTTTGACAAACAAAAAGAGAATGTTTCTGTGAAAAATATTCCCATTACCCAACCAGCTCTAAAAAACATTCATAGTCCATCCATTTAACAATAAATCTAAAGGAAGTTCCAAGCTTAGGTTGCATAAGCAATTCTAACACTAACTTTAAACTAATTCACACATACAGACCACTGAACAGAAAAATTCTTAATGGTCAGTAACCTGAGATAACGCAAATCTAGGGACAGAGTTAAGGTTACTATTTAAAAGCCCACTCAGACATTCACTGAAGTCAACATTAATCACTATTATGTATAATTTGCATTGGTAGCACCAAACCCAGGCTCCCATTGTGATAGGGACCATCTTTTTGTTCTTTTGTGTGGCACCTATCTCCAAGAGTTTACAATCTAAGCCCATGGTTCTCAACTGTGGTCCACCGCTTGTTCAGGGAAGGGCCAGTTTTTTACCTGCCGCATCCGCAGGTTCGGCCGATCGTGACTCCCACTGGCCGCGGTTTGCCACTCCAGGCCAATGAGAGCTGCAGAAAGCGGAGCGGGCCGAGGGATGTGCTTCCAGCAGCCCCCATTGGCCTGGAGCGGCAAACCGCGGCCAGTGGGAGCTGCGATCAGCCGAACCTGCGGATGCGGCAGGTAAACAAACCGGCCCGGCGCGCCAGGGGCTTTCCCTGAACAAGCGGTGGACCACAGTTGAGAACCACTGACCTAAGCATAAGATTATAGACACCAGGGCACAAGGGAACAGTGAGATGATATTTACTGGTCAGCATGAAAAGCTGTGGTCACAGCACATCAGGTGGCTAACCACTGTTGAGATTTTTGTAGGCATCAGAGCAGCAAAGAGTTTTAAGAGGAATTTGAAGGAGGATAATGAGGTGGCTTCGATGAAGAACGAGTCAACATCCTTTCACATTCCAGTGCATTCATTGCACTGGTGCACCATACTGCAACTCATGCACTGGATCAACTGTCATTTTCAGATGTTCAGTTTTATGACTTTCGATTTTATGAATTCCTCTGTCCTCAAGTAAATAGGGGGTCTGCTATAATTGTTCTGTGGTATCAAGTTTGATAGCTTACAATATAACAGGACCAGCGTTTTGAAGGTAAGGGTATAGTTTAATGGATTTGGTGAAAGGATTATGTTCAATCTGTATTCATACATAAGCACGGTCTCCAATGATATTTGTCTATGCATCTGACGAAGTGGGCATTCACCCACGAAAGCTTATGCTCCGATACGTCTGTTAGCCTACAAGGTGCCAGAGGACTCTTTGCCGCTTTTACAGATCCAGACTAACAAAGCTACCCCGCTGATACTTGTCTAATTAAGGTTGCATGGAATTATTTTGCTCAGTAGGAATGTGGAATTTCCCTGAAAAAATTACTTTGGCCTAAAATGAGCACCTAAGGGCCAGATCCTGCAAACACTTACACACAGCAGACTCAAATCAGTTAACAATCAATATTCATATCCTGTGATCCATAATGAAAGAGTATCGTATATTGGATTATTGCTCAGATCTCTCATTAATATCGTATTATGGGGGAAAGGCTCCAATAAAAGAAGTTTATGGAGGAGATGGTATGATGGGATAACATGATTTTGGCAATTAATTGATCTTTAAAAATATTCATGGTAAATAGGTCCAATGGCCTGTGATGGGATGCTAGCTGGGGTGGGATCTGAGTTACTACAGAGAATTCTTTCCTGGCTATCTGGCTGGTGAATCTTGCCCATATGCTCAGGGTTTAGCTGATTGCCATATTTGGGGTCGGGAAGGAATTTTCCACCAGGGCAGACTGGAAGAGGCCCTGGAGGTTTTTCGCCTTCCTCTGTAGCATGGGGCACGGGTCACTTGCTGGAGGATTCTCTGCACCTTGAAGTCTTTAAACCACGATTTGAGGACTTCAATAGCTCAGACATAGGTGAGAGGTTTTTCGCAGGAGTGGGTGGGTGAGATTCTGTGGCCTGCCTTGTGCAGGAGGTCGGACTGGATGATCATAATGGTCCCTTCTGACCTCAGTATATATCTATGCTTAACTTACTTTTGAATAGCCTCGCTGAGCCAATGGGATTACTCACATACTTTCAGCTAAGCACACACTTAAACTCCTGTGCTCGATCAGGGCTGGAGTGCTCAGCATGTTGCAGGATCTAAACCTACGTCAGCTACCCAAGGCACCTATAAAGTCTGAGCCTTAACTACAAAATCAACCATAAACCACTTTCACTAAAATTCTTCAATGCTGTTTTGGTGCATTATTTCTTGTAATAACATGGCCCAGCATAACTCAGTCCAACTTTATCAAAGTCAGACTACTTTGTTTGTCAGAGAATCATTAGCCATAGCTCATGCAGTGTTTGTCCTTGCAAAGTATCTGCTATAGCAAGGCTTGCAATGCATTTTTTAGAAGATCACTTTGTTAAAGTAATATCTGCTAACTACAACACATGCATTATACAGTGTAACAGCTATACAGATTTAATAAGACTATACTATTTAATGATCCATAGTGTTAAATGAAAACGACAGGTTTTCAAAATGCAAACCTTATGGCTCAAGGCACCTATTATTTACTCTCACATTTAGCAGCATCCTGCCAAGAAGTACCAACATTCTCATTAGATTGTTTTATATTTATTTCTCTGCATCTGCAACTTCACTGAAGTAAAATTGCCTGGTTCTCCTAAGACTTTCATTACCTCAAAGAGAGAAAGAAGGAGAAAGATCAGCCCAGGCTGCAAAGTCTGGATCCAATCCGAACTTCCCCCAAAGTTCAGGGGTGGTTGAAAGACAGACCAGGAGATGAAAAAGGGCTATAAAATTGCAGTGTAGACATTCAGGGTGGGGCTGAAGCCCAGGCTCTGGGACCCTCCCACTTTGCACGGGTCTCAGAGCCCAGTCTCCAGCCCAAGTCTAATGTCTACACTGCAATTTTATAGCCCCGCATCCTGAGTGCTGCGAGTCAAAGTCAGCTGACAGGGGCCAAAAGAAGTTCCCCATAGAGTTGCTAACTTTCTAATCGCACAAAAATGAACACCCTTGCCCTGTCCCCTGCTCAGAGGCCCTTCCTCTGCCCCACCCCTTCTCTGAGGCCCTGCCCCCCTCACTCCAGCCCCCCTCCCTCTATCGCTCGTTCTCCCCCACCCTCACTCACTTTCACTGGGCTGGGGAAGAGGTTTGGGGTGCGGGAGGGGGTGCGGGCTTCAGCTGAGGTTGCAGGCTCTGGGGTAGGGCCAGGGATGAGGGGTTTCAGGTACAGGAGGGGGCTCCAGGCTGGGGCCGAGGGGTTTGGAGTGCGGGAGGGGGCTCAAGGCTGGGGCAGGGGGTTGGGGTGAGGGCTCTGGGAGGGAATTAAGGTGCTGGAGGGGGTTCCAACCTGGGGCAGGGGGTTGGGGTGTGGAAGGGGGTTCAGGGTGTGGGCTCTCGCTGGTCAGCGATTACCTCAGGTGGCTCCCAAAAGTGGCCAGCATATCCGGCTCCTAGGCAGCGGAGCCAAGGGGCTCTGGGCGCTGCCTGTACCCACAGGCGCCGCCCCCACAGTTCCCATTGATCATGGTTCCCCAGCCAATGGGAGCTGCAGAGCTGGTGCTCGGGGCCGTGGCAGCTCCTGTGGCTGCCCCTGCGTCTAGGAGCTGGACATGCTGGCCGCTTCTGGGAGTTCTGCTGTGCCGCCAACCGGACTTTTAGTGGCAGTGCTGAGTGGAGCCGCCAGCATCCCTTTTCGACCAGGTGTTCCGATCGAAAACTGGATGCCTGACAATTTCCCAATAGGCATTTAATCCAGTTGACTAGTTGCTTGACACAGCTGGAGCAGGGTAAATAAGCCAGAGCAGGGACCAGTATCTGGCCCATATAATTTTTGTCTCCAACATAAGATAGTTGCAAACATTTCTCTTGCTCCAACCGTCTGAACTTGGAAGTAGTGAGAGAGGATAGTAATTCCCACCGCAGCTGGATAAACCCTCCCTGTCACAGCTGTAACCAGACATACACAAAGGAATAACATTGATCAAAGTGGAATAATATTTAGACCAGAATGTCAGTTTCAGGCACAAATAGACGCAGTGTGGAAGCATCTGCTCCATCAGTTAGAATTTTCCAATAAACTATTATGAAGACTGACACCTTGGAAGTAATTAAGTATTAGATATTTGTAAGTAATTACCGCAGCAACAACATAAAACGTGCTCATTTTCAGAATGAGGAACTATCAGTATCTCCTCTTGTTGTGCAAGGTTTAATGATTCATAACAGTTCTGACACCAATGATTATTTTGATTACTCCAGGTTTGCAACTTTCCAAACAAACTAATAGAGGCAAAAAAAATTGTTTACAGTCTAGAGTAAATTCCATCATTTTAACTTTTCTCAAGTCACGTGGAACATCCTAGAGAGAGAGCAAAGTGGAAAAACACACTGGTGATACAAGAGACTCAGATGAACAAGCATATTTCAGCAAAAGTCTATTCTAAATGCGCATTAAAGTGCAATTAGGCTCCGAACTAGGAGCTATGTAAAAATGTCACCTTTTTAAACAGACCTGTTCCCTGTGTGTGTTAGGAGCCCTATCTGCTGCCTTTACAGGTGAAAACAAGCTTTTATTCCAGTTAACCCCAGAGACTGATCTGAATTTGGTTCCAACCCTCTCACCACATAAACATCCAAACTGTGATCCAAGATTAGATTACAGAATCTTTTTGATTAAGTAAAGGATGTGCAGCTTGACGTTCACATCCCAGAGGGAGTTTGCAAGGCAAGCAGCTAGAAGTGGCAGGTGTAATTCCGTTCTCACTTACACGGCTGTCAATCAGGAATAGCCCCATTCAAGCCTTCGGAATGGCAGTGCCGTAAAATGAATGTGAGGTGATAATCTGGCCCATACTCCTTTGCACAAAAACAGGAAATGTTATCTGGAAGTCACCAAGAGAGAAACAATTGGACCCAGCAGGGTCATTTTTACAGGTGTCCTTTTTATTTTGTTGTATAATTGTCCTGCTAAGCGACTATAGATAATTTATGAGGTGGTTGCAGGACATCACAAACACATGGATTCTTCGGATTATGATTATACACTGATGAAGGGGTTTGCACAAAAAGCACGTCTGTGCTGGTGCCATTTGTGAGATGAATGGCCACACAGAATTTCAGCGTTGCTGCACACTGTGACTATTCCAGAATTCAGAGCAGCAGCAGAGACCAAACTCAGATCTTCCATCTCCAAAAAGCACAGGCTTCTGCCACAGGAGCTAAGGAGGACCTCCATCATGTCTAGCAGTATTAGCATTAAAGCAATTCTGATCCCATCTAGTCAAGGATACCGGTGTGCGCACTGATATATTACTGCACCTGGGGGGAAAATCCCCTCCTGCACCAAACTAGTAGAAGGGAGAACATTAAGTTTAAAGAATCCTCTTGAATGGCAGTGCAAAGGAATTAGTGGCTGTGCCCATGGGCATGAGCATGGCTTCATAACTAGAGCTGGGCAGGAAACATTTTACCCATTCAGCTCGAACTTTTAAGAGTTCAACAAATTTTTCCAGCCCTGAATTGGGAGGGCCAGGGGAGGAATGTCTAAATCTCAGAAATGTTCACAAACCAAAAAAGTCAGAAAACACTTCAGATTGGGTCACCTGAAAACTTTCCCATTCAATAATTTCAAAATATGTTGATTTGGACTTTTTCATTTTAATTTTTACATGTTATTATTAATTAAATTAGAACATGAAAAGTCATTTTGAACGGACAAATGGAACTTTTTCATTTCACTTAAAATTGTCAAAACAGGACAATTTCGAAATTTTCTCCAAAAGGAGAAATGTGTTGAATCTGACCCTTTCCTGCAAACAGTTTTGGTTTCAACAAATGGGCGTTTTCCAAAGGAAAAATGTGTTGTCAAAAAATTCCTGACCAGCTCCACTCAGAATGGTGCATCCCCGAGGATACATGGAGAATCTTAACCACATGTCAGTGGATCTCAGCGCATACTTTTGCAATACCTCCCCCTTTAAGTAATTAAGTAATGTGCAATTTGATGCCTGTTTTGCTGGCAGGTAATCATCATGAGGTCTGAGCACCTCTTCCAAACTAGTATCATCATTCTTTTTCTCCCCCTTCCAAGTAATAGAGAGGAACATCCAGCCCCTATATAGCATCCTTCCATCCCCATTAGCAGACAATTACTATAGGCATCAAATGAGAGAATAATGATTTGTCATTTATTTTAACATACTTCCTGGTAGTAGTTGGGTTTTTTTTTTTAAACTTACCATCTGTGCTTATGCCATGATAACAAGGCTGCTGTTCACAAAACACCGCTGCTTCTTTAAAGGCCCAGAACTGATTTAAAATCTAAGTTTATCTAAATTCATTCCCATAGCTGAGAATATCACCTCCAGCTACTGGTAAACATTCCTTGGGAGCTAGCCCTACAGCAGGTGCTAGTGAGTTGGACTGCAATCTCTAAACCTGGAAAAGACAATCTCTCCAAGATTGCTGGGTGCATGAATGCTTTCTGCAGAAGATTGTGTAAAATGCACCAGTAATACTGAGCTCCTTTTACAATTAAGACATAATGAGGCCCAAGGAGATTTTAGTATCAATAGATTAAAAGTAATGGCTGGATTTGAGACACACTCTCAGGGAGAGTGCTCGTGTTTGTTTTAACCTTCTTTTTAAAATCCCCTGACTCTAATAATGGTGCATTTTTCCTGCGCTACTTTTTTATTTGCATTTACTCATGAAATGTGTTAGCATCTGCAATACAAGGCAAAAAACGATTAGAAAATGGATGAAAGTTTGGGATTAGGGTGGGAGTGAATTCTCTCTCGATAAACATTTGAAACCTGCAGCTAAACTCATTCTTTGGAGGGAAATTCAAAGTTTTTATTAAAGATCTGTTTGGTGCTCTTTGTCAGCACATACTCTAGGCAGAAGTCTGAGATTACCATCATGCTGAAACAAGCAGTCTAGTCATTTAAAAGGGACCAGATGCCTCTCTTCAGAGAGAAACGCTAAGGACGTTTCCCAAATATATTTTCAGCAGAAACAAACCCAGATTACACTAGCAGGGGGTGGATTAATTTAATCTTCTTCAAATGGAATCACCATTAAAGATAATGACTTTTAAAAATACAAACAAAACTCAATGACATTTTCTTGGCTAGCGATAGCTCTCTCTGCTCAGAAATAAGGAGGTTTTTTCTGATTCTGGAGTAGGCAGGGACTTGCATGCTAACTTTAAAAGTCATCATTCTTCAAGGACATGACAAACTAGGGCCTAATTTCCTACTTCTATCTCTGACTGATGAGGAGTTGCATTAATTAAACCCTTTGTGACCCCAAATGGAAAGGTTGGGTTATCGCATGAGAGAGAGAAATAATAATAACAAGTGACCAGGTAGTGAATAAGAAACTCTGAATGAAATTTATTTATTTTTTTTATTAATTATGTGTTTGAAGTTTCATTCCATCCTAAAGTCAAACAGAAAACATGAACCTACCAAAATGTGGAAATAAGCTTGATTTATGTTTCAAACGGTTTTGTTCATATGCAGTGCAGTGTTCCCAAATTTCTTATTAAGCCACTGAGGCATTGTTCCATTTGTTAGATTATTTTAAATTACTCAGAATTATTACATTTCTGGTGGAGTTATTTGGACTTGAAAAGGCACCTTTATTTACCTCATTTATCATGTACGGGAGCATTCTGCTGAAGTGTGGAGGTAAACAACTTTAAATAGCTTGTCTTTGCAGCTTGGAATGCAGTCATCTTGTCTATCTTGACCACAAGTTTTGGGGAAAAAAGCAGATTTAAATGGTACCAATTACAGGTTTATCTGTATTTCAATCTGAATTAATAATTTACCATTAAGATCAGCAATAAAGAAATAGGGGGAAGATCATAAATATTCATTCATCTTCAGTGGCTTGCAGGTTTTTAGCAAAAACATTAATAGAGATCATAAAAACAGAAAACAAAAATATAAATGATCCAGTCATCAGGAATGAAAAAAAGCTGCTTTCCAAGTACATCTGACAATACTGTACCCTCATTAGGCTGGTGTATTTACAGAAATTCTTACTGTGAAGAAAAATAATTTTTCTGGTGTTAAACAATAAATTTATGGCAGTGCCTTGCAGAACCAATAGTGTTTGCATGCTGCAGTATTTTTTTTAAAAAGTCCTGGTCACATTCCCTCACTTTGCTACTCCAGTTTTAGGCTGGGTTAATTCCATTGATTTCAGTATGTAGCTTTTCCTTAAAATTCAGTCTGAATGAAATTTCACTTCCATGCAGGCAGCAAACACAAGGCCTATGTGTAATTCACTGTTCGGGCACTCAGATACTAGGGTGGTGGGTGATTGGTGGTCGTATAAAATCCTTAGGATACTACCACGCTAGTATTTGAGTGTCTAATACAGTGAGTGTTGCGGGTTCCCTTCTGTACAGAGCCAGGGCCTTTAACTCAAGCTGTAGAAACTCATGCTTCTAACTCCTAAGGTCCTTGGTTTCAACTCTCATCACTAAAGCTGGGTAGGAGGAACCAGATTTTCCACTGTGCAGGAAATTGTGCGATTTAGAAAAAAAAAATCTATTCCAAAACAGAACAAAAACATTTGACATTTCTCACAGAATTAAATTCTGAAAAAGTTTCATTTTGAATCAACTGAAACATTTCATTAAAATCGAGACGTTTCATTCCAATTTCTACTTTTTTTTAAACTTTCACGTGTTTTATACAAAACAATGAATTTCATTTAGAAAGTCATTTTGAAAGAAAGACATGGAATTGTTCCATTCTGAAAATATCAAACTGGGGTGTTACGTTATTGCAACGCTGCACCTGGAGGCGTGTTCAAAATGAAACTGTCCAAATCAAGATGGGTTTTAAATATCTCAATTCCAACAAAAATGACATTTTTCATCAAAAAATTGTGTAATCAAGACATTTCCAACCAGCTCTAATGGTCACAACCTTCATCATGGCCTCTATGGTACAGCCCCATTGCAATTTTATAGCCCCACCACCAGAGCCTCGTGAGCCTAAGTCTGCTGACCTGGGCCAGTCCTGGGTCTTTTACTGCAGCCTACACATACCCTAAGTCCTCTCCTCTGTTATCTAAGCACTGCCTTGTGCCATTTCTCTGCACAGGACTGAATTTCACGCTCTTTGCTGCAATGTACAAGGTGCTTCTAGAAGACACAGCTTTTTAAAACAAAAAACAAATTTTCCCCCAAATAATCCGTTAAACTGCATTATTACTGTTTGTGAGGAAATGTGTGTTCATGTAAGAGAAGGGCTAACTGGGACTAACGCTGCTATGAGTTGGGCACAGGGCTGGCTCACCCCCTCCCCCCCCCCCCCGACCACCAACAGTTCTGCAATACTCCTCAATCCCTCCTAGTCCAGGTCTAGCCCTCCACACACTCAACCAGCAGCGTTCCCTGCTGTCCCAGTCCTGTCCCTCAAAAGTTGCCAAGGCAGCAAGTCTTCAGTTCTGGACCTCTCCTTAGCAGAAACTAAATCAAGCAATAGGGCTGCTATCACTTCCTTTGAGGAATCTAGTTGATCTCACCATTAATAGTTCTTTCCTGATATTCAGCCGCTTCCTCACTTCCTTAAGTTTTATCCCATTAGTCATCATTATAACCCCTTGCACCGCTCTAGACAATTCCTCACCCAGTTGCCTTTCTGTATTCCTTTTGCTTTTGATACCCCATCTCTACTCTCCAGGTTGCCCTCCTCCACCTTCACTTTTGTTTTTTTTTTTCCCCGTACATGTTCTGGACCTGATCCTGGTCCTGTGAACAAGGGATTCAGTGCAGTATAGCTAGTTCTGGTTTTGGTCCCGAGAAGACACATGCTTCAGATTCTCATCTGAAAGATGGCGTGTTTCTCTAAGGCAGTGTTTCTCAACCAGTGGTTCGTGTACCCTGCGGGTATGAAGAGGTCTTCCAGGGGGTACAGCAACTCATCTAGACATTTGTCTAGTTTTACAACAGGCTACATAAAATGCACTAGCAAAGTAAGTACAAAATAAAATTTCATACAGACAACTTGTTTATACTGCTCTATATACTATAAACTGAAATGTAAATATAATATTTATATTCCAATTGATTTATTTTATAACTATATGGTAAAAATGAGAACATAAGCAATTTTTCAGTAATAGTGTGCTGTGACACTTCTGTATTTTTATGTCTGATTTTGTAAGCAAGTAGTTTTTAAGTGAGGTGAAACTTGGGGGTATGTAAGACAAATCAGACTCCTGAAAGGGGTACAGTGGTCCAGAAAGGTTGAGATCACTGATCTAAGGTACTTATATGGCCCCTGTTATTGTAATGTTAGAGCGTGACATAATCTTGAATGGATTTATCCTCAGAACATCCCTGTGAGATAGGGAAGTGCTATTATCACCATTTCACAGATGGAGAACTGAGGCATGGAGCAGGAAGTGACTTGCCTGAAGTTACTCAGGAAATCTGTGGCAAAGTGGAGAACTGAACCTAGACCTCCAGAATCCCAGCACAGTGCCCTTAACTGGACCATCCTTCATTGGCCAGATCCCTCCAGACTTTTGGAAAATGCAGATCTAAAGTTCAGCTTGTACTCATATCTAATAATGTCCCTTTGCTGGGACTGAAATAAGGCAACAATACTGGAATGATTTAACCTGTGAGGAGAAACTGCTTTCCTGCTTCTGCACAAACTGCATTCTGTCCTCTGCACTGTAACAGTCCATCAGAGTTGACTGTCAGCCTTTAGATTATCATAGAATCATAGAAGGTTAGGGCTGGAAGAGACTTCAGGAGGTCATCTAGTCCATCCCCTGCTCAAAGCAGGACCAACACCAACTAAATCATCCCAGCCAGGGCTTTGTCAAGCCAGGCCTTAAAAACTGCCAAGGATGGAGATTCCACCACCTCCCTAGGTGTAACCCATTCCAGTGCTTCACCACCCTCCTAGTGAAATAGTGTTTCCCAATACCCAACCTAGACCTCCCCCACTGCAACTTGAGACCATTGCTCCTTGTTCTATCATCTGCCACCACTGAGAACAGCCGAGCTCCATCCTCTTTGGAACCCCCCTTCAGGTAGTTGAAGGTTGCTATCAAATCCCCCCTCACTCTTCTCTTCTGCAGATTAAACATGTAGCTCACTGTACTGGAGTTTCTACATTACACAGGACTATCGGAACTTAGCCTGCCTATTCAGTCAAATAATCATTACAACTTCCCTTCTGTACAACATGAGGCCGGCCAGCTCCATTCCAGTCCTCACCCTAATAGAAATACACTCATCACCAGACAGAAATTCCAGAGCAATCACAAACCTTCTAGCAGACCTTTGCTCCACACACCTACTGCAGCAAGCTCATCTTAGGGTACACAACCTACAGATCAACATACCATCGATCTAGAGTCTTTAAAGATTTCAGTCTTTGCTAACATCTTTAGACTGAACATAGATTCTTTACTTAAAGAGCAAGGATTATGAAAAAATATTTTTTGCTAAACAATCTCTAGCACCATATTATTTTGGAGATTATATTATATGTTATACAAGATATTCCATTCTGCATCAGGGAATGCTTATTAATTTAGAAAAACTAGTGACTTTGCTAAATATACTGCCAAACAACATATTCTAGCCCAGAACACTACCATATACCAATAAAAGCAATCTGTTGCCAGGATAAGAAGCATCTACACCAGGGGTCTCCAAACTACGGCCCACAGCTTCGATTTGTCCGGCCCCGCAACCAATATCGCATCGGGCGGCGGGACCCTGGAACAATGGAGCGTGGACTATTTCATTATCGATCAAGTAGTAAAGCATTGTATTTAATATGTAACGAAACTATCACAGTGCTAAAAGAATACAACATTCGTAGACATTATGAAACCAAGCACTTGTCGAACTACTCTCAATTTACGGGAAAGCGACGTTCAGATAAATTAGAATCCATGAAACGTGGCTTATCATCACAACAGTTTATATTTAAGAAGAAGAAAACCGAGAATGAAGCTGCAACAAGAGCCAGCTTCCAAGTGGCACACCTATTAGCAAAACGAGGAAAACCATTTACTGATAGCGAGCTAATTAAAATATGTATGATTCAAGCAGCTAAAGAAATATGCCCAGGAAAAGTAGATTTATGTAAGACAATTAGTCTTTTGGCGAACACAGTTGCTCACAGAATCGAGGACATTGGCAGTAATATAATTTTCCAGCTGAATGAAAAGGCTAAGAAGTTTGAGTGGTTTTCCCTCGCACTTGATGAGTCAACCGATGTTTCCGATACTTCACAGCTGCTGCTGTTTATTCGCGGGGTCGGCAGTAATTTTGAAGTTCCGGAAGAACTAGCTTCTGTGCATAGTATGCATCGAACAACCACAGGTGAAGAGATTTTCAAAGAAGTTGAAAAGTCACTTTCTCAGTACAACCTGCAATGGAAACAACTGAAGTGCGTTACAACCGATGGAGGTAGAAACATGTGCAGTTAAAAAAAAAAAAAAGGATTGGTTGGACAAATCTACAAAGCTTGTGAAAGTGCGGGCTGTCCCAAGCCTATGATTCTTCATTGCATTCTTCATCAGCAATCATCATGTGGGAAATATTTGGATTTGTCGTGTGTTATGGAACCCGTAGTTTCAACAGTGAATTTCATTCGCTTGCATGTACTTAACCATCGTCAGTTCCAAGCACTTCTGGTGGAAATAGAATCAGATTTGCCCTACCACACTTCAGTTCAATGGCTTAGCTGTGGAAAGGTTTTGTCGCAATTTTTCGAGCTTAGAACTGAAATTGAAATGTTCTTAAATAAAAAAACTTGAACTCTACCTTTACTCACAAACAGTGAATGGCTTTGGAAATTAGCTTTTTTCATAGACTTGACCAAACACCTGAATGACTTCAATCAGACTAAAAGGGGAAAATGGGCTTATCTGTGACATGTACACCCAGGTGAAAGCATTCAGGCAAAAACTAGTTATTTTTGAGTCCCAACTGATGAGGGACTGCTTTGCTCATTTTACATGTTGTGAAAAGTTCAACCAAGAAACTGAATCACGATTCCCAACTAGGTTTGCACAAGAAATCATTTCTGATCTGAAACTACAGTTCCAGGAGCGTTTCTCTGACCTTGATGTGAATGCAGGAGAAATACGGATCTTCCAAAACCCATTTGATTGCGATCTCCAAAAACTGCCACCTGAACTTCAAATGGAAGTGATTGACCTGCAATCCAATGACTTGTTGAAGGACAAATATAAGGAAGGAAATCTGGTAGAGTTCTGTAAATGCCTGCCAAGTGATCAATATGCTCATGTAAAAAACTTTGTCCGTGGATTAATGTCAGTGTTTGGCACTACTTATGTGTGTGAAAACACATTTTCAGTGATGAAATATGTGAAATCCAATTGCAGATCGACCATGTCTGATGAACATGTACAATCAATTCTGATGATAGGGAACACTAACTTTGAACCACAGCGAAATGCAATTTTGTCAGAAAAACATCAGTACCATACTTCTCACTAATCTTAAAATAATTTCTTTTTTTAACGATTTTGCATATATTTAATTTTTTCACAGTCACTTCGGCCCGCAAAGCCCCTTTAAAAAAAAAATCTAATATGGTCCTCATCTCATAAAGTTTGGAGACCCCTGGGTCTACACTAAGAGGGTTTGCCAATATAGCTCTACCAGCAAACCCTGTACAGTGCAGACAAGGCCTGAGTCTTCAGGATGGACTTGAATGCAGAAAGAACAAGAAAGAGGGGCAGACTGCAGAGAGCTACAAAAGGATCTCTCAAAACTGGGTGACTGGGCAACAAAATGGCAGATGAAATTCAATGTTGATAAATGCAAAGTGATGCACATTGGAAAACATTATCTCAACTATACATATAAAATGATGGGGTCTAAATTAACTGTTACCACTCAAGAAAGAGATCTTGGAGTCATTGTGGATAGTTCTCTGAAAACATCCACTCAATGTCCAGCAGCAGTCAAAAAAGCAAACAGAATATTGGGAATCATTAAGAAAGGGATAGATAATAAGACAGAAAATATATTGCCTCTATATAAATCCATGGCACACCCACATCTTGAATACTGCGTGCAGGTGGGGTCACCCCTTATCAAAAAAGATCTATTGGACTTGGAAAAAGTTCAGAATAGGGCAACAAAAATGATTAGGGGTATGGAATGGCTGCCGTATGAGGAGAGATTAATAAGACTGGGACTTTTCAGCTTGGAAAAGAGATGACTAAGGTGGGGGATATGATAGAGGTGTATAAAATCATGAGTGGTGTGGAGAAAGTAAATAAGAAAGTGTTATTTACTCCTTCTCATAACACAAGAACTAGGGGCTGCCAAATGAAATCAATAGGCAGCAGGTTTAAAACAAACAAAAGGAAGTATTTTTTCACACAACGCACAGTCAACCTGTGGAACTCCTTCCCAGAGGATGTTGTGAAGGCCAAGACTATAACAGAGTTTGAAAAAGATAAATTTTTTAGATAAATTCATGGAGGATAGGTCTATCAATGGCTATTAGCCAGGTTGGGCAGCGATGGTGTCCCTTGCCTCTGTTTGCCAGAAGCTGGGAGTGAGCAACAGGAGATGGATCACTTAATGATTACCTGTTCATTCCCTCTAGGGGACCTGGCATTGGCCACTGTCAGAAGACAGGCTACTAGGCTAGATGGACATTTGGTCTGACCCAGTATGGCCGTTCTTATGAATTCATCACAGTTGCCCTCAGTTGCAGTTTTTACTCTCACTCACTCACAGAGACATCCATCCTGCGCTAGCTGGTCTATCCCAGCAGTACTGCTTACTTCTTCACACAGATTAGATGTAGTTCATATCAGTCATCCCAGCTACTAGGGGTGGACAGCAACCAATCATGCCTCCTTGTTAAAGCGGATCTGTACTAGTAGATGGTGGTGTTTATAGTAAGAGTTTGCAATTATTTCTGCAAGAAATAATAGCTGTCTCTGGAAAGAAACTCAGCGGATCTTTACTGAAAGAGCTTATTATAAAGGCAACTTGTGTGGATGAGTAGGGAGAAAGGAAAAGACACCAGCTACTCTGGACCACAGCTGAAAATCAAAAGATTTTCAATCAGAAAGTTGGGATAAATGAAAAATAACCTCCACTTCACCCGGGTTAAATTTTAATAACTCCCCCCAAAAGGTCAGTGTTTACATCACATATGTTCATTTCTTTAACAGGGACCACCATCAGCACTGCATTATAATGGCTATCAAGCACAGCAGACACTAAACTGAAGCTCAGACTTATTGCATTACAGTGGATTTTAAGTACCGCTGCTTTTCAAGGGCAGAGACGTAGGGTCAAGAACATAAAACCCACTCAACAGAAGTCTAATTCCTGAGCTGGAAAAGGCACAGATCTCTCTCCCCATCCCCAAAATAGATTCAGAAATTGAAATTAATCCCCTATTACAGCTCAGCTTCAGTCAAAGTGGAAACTCTGTCAGTTTTATTACCACCTTATCAAGTGACTTCATGGTAAAAATAAAACATATATATTCCTCTAAAATCCATTTATCCAGCTAGGATTCAATAGTTATATGGAGTATGTTCATTTAATTGAAACTTGTTTCCAGCATATGATTCTAGGACTGTCTACTAATCTGGTATATTCACAGCACCACACTGAAGTGAGTGTCCTTTTATTAACACTGTCTACCTCCCACATTCACAGTCCCCGCTTCAGGTAATGTTCAGGCACTTTCCTTTACACTTTTACAAGCTCAGGAAATTACTTTTCTATTTGGGTTTGCTTCAATTTTAAACTTTATTTTTTTAGGAAATGATTCTCATCTGATGACATGTATACCTCTAGTTATGTGTCTCTGCTTCTGAATATGCTATTTAGGCCTTTTCTGTATTAGGAAAAAAATGTCGTGCTAGCCAATAGTTTGTAAAATCCTAGTATAGACCAGGCAAGTTGTGGTTGTATCCTGGGTTCACCTCAATCAGATACACTGAGGTCAAACTACAGCTTGCCCTGTCTACACAAGGATTTTATAATGTGTTAGCAATCACACTGTAAAAACACACCTTTCGCCTTAGTGCAGACACACTCTTGGATACATTGCACCAACAGTATTTTGTTGCACCTTCCATCTGAGGATCTCAAAACACTTTACCAATATCAATTAGCTGATTAAAGAAGACACTCAGAGACCTTCTGAGAGATGTTAGTAAACCCATCGAGAAGAGTAAACAAATATTCCATCAAATTCTTTGAGTTACACTGGTGTAAATCTGGACCAGCTCATCTGATCTTTGAGACCTGTTCAGGTTTCTTTGTGATGGTGACACAGCTTTATCCCAGACCCCATTCTCTTGGTGTGGGTTGGGTGGAGGTAAAAATAAAGGCGTCAGAGCCAGAAGATAACATGCTCCACCACTCCTCAGCTGATGGAAGAGAAGGGAAAATGGTCTAGTGGACAGGACACTGAACTGGGACTCAAAAGATGTGGATTCAAGTCCCAGCTCAGGCACAGACTCCCTGTATGACTGTGAACAACTCATTAGATCTTCCCTCTGCCTCAGTTTTCTACCTGTAATATGGGGATAGTACTTCCCTATCTCAAAGGGTTTTGTGAGGCTAAATCCATTAGTGAGTGTGAGGTGCTCAGATAGTATTGTGACAAGGGACACTAAGTAAGTACCCCTAGAGATAGAACAATGCCTAGGGAACCAGCCAAACCAGCGCAAGTTACAGCAGCTTTGACTTGCACTGACCACCTTTGCCCCCCCCCCACCCCTCACAATGCCAAGAATCCAGCTAGGGATTTTGCCCACTGAGTAACTGAAAGAGTTTAACATGACTTGCTCAAGATCATGTAGTGACTGAGTCGGGGGCAGAACTGAGAACAGAACGCAGCTGCTGTGACTTTCAAATCACCTGTTCTAACCACATCTACCTCCTCTATCCTTGTCATTTTTAACATCAAAATCTGCAAGGCAACATCCTTTCTTGTTTCAGATTTGTGACAGGAACATATTTATTGCATGCAAACAACATGCACTAATTAGAGATTCTAAAAATCACACAAGTTAAAAAAGATCCTAAGGTAAATAAAATGAGGTTTTAACTAAAACCAAATTGCAAATGGAGTCACTGATGCTTGTGCAAATCACTGAGCTGCTTTCCAGGTAACACTAGCCTCCAAAACATCTAGGGTACACATTTCACTTCTGAAAGCTAAGAAGCTTTTACTTTAGTGTGTCGTTTCCCCAATATATTATTAGTGTAAAGGATCTGATGTTTCATGCGTGTGTCTTTGTCCACTTTCAATAGCAGTGCCAAGTGCATTTATTTGAAGGACATTATTTTAATGAAGTCATTTATGCCCTTAAAATTAATATGTCAGAGCAGTTAAAGTCTAGTGACTGTAACCAAACGAAATAATGTATAATGGAGAAATGTAATGAGATAGAAAAAAATACAGCCAGAAGTCAAGGTTAAATAGCTAACTTAAAAAAAAGAGAGAAAGCGCAAAGACAACTTCAGTTATATGTCCCCTTGACATAACATAAAAGGAAACTACTATACTGTCATCATTATCCTATATACCACAGCCAGTTAGGATTTATAGCTGTCACTATACTGCACGCTGGAGGCATCCAGGAGTCACAATGATATAGGTGTAGATAAAACTTTGGCTGTTTAGTTCCAGAAGCGCAGTCCCCTAACGCTTGATCTGTAAGAGCATCCCCTTTAACAGTGACAATAGTAGGGCTTACATCACTGACTCTTGCCTAAGTCTGACATTCCATCCAGTAACTAGAGAGGGAACTCATCTAAATTCAACCTGGTGCAAAGCTCATGCTTAACGGTGAGTTGTGAAGGAGTACATTTTACACACAAAGGTTTCAGAGTAACAGCCGTGTTAGTCTGTATTCGCAAAAAGAAAAGGAGGACTTGTGGCACCTTAGAGACTAACCAATTTATTTGAGCATAAGCTTTCATGAGCTACAGCTCAGCTGTAGCTCATGAAAGCTTTTGCTCAAATAAATTGGTTAGTCTCTAAGGTGCCACAAGTCCTCCTTTTCATTTTACATACAAAGTTTATCAAGGTAAAAAATGCATTAATACTGCAGAAGTGTTCACTCGTTAGCCAATTCTCTCAGCCAATTAGAGAAGGAACAGCCCTTAATACAGCGAGTGGAAGAAAAATGTTTCATTCATCACAAAAGGAAATGAATTTTTGTTATAAGTCAGTGAAGACTACTACTGCTTCATTTTCTTAAGCTAGGAGAGTTCTGCTTGAGCCAGTGTTTCCCAGCTTCTAATAATGGAGTGCTTCTTTCCCTCCCCCCTCAGAAAAAACTAAATCAGTCATGCCCCCTCCAGCCCTAAGTGGCACCAAAGTGAGTAACCAAAGTACACTGTGCAGATATTCATTGTGCTGTCCTCCCTTTTGCTTTGATAGCAGTGAAATAGTTAACCATGTTGACATTCAAATCAACAGCACCTGAGTTAATTCCTAGTAAAATGAATGAAGTATTTCATGCTTCAAAGCTAGTGTTTCAGGCACTCTGCAAACTCAGGTCATGCTCTGAAGGGCTTCTTTGCTACTGTAACAGCTAAAGACTAACAACAAAAAGAAAGCTGGGACCCTGGAGAACAATTGAAAACTATTCATGCCTCCTATTCCTGCTCCAGCAAACCATGCAGTCAGACTCCTCCTTTAATGCATATAATAATATAATATGTTACTGAGCCACTAAGTGTCTCTGTGTGCTATACAGAGCTCTAGGCTGGGCATGGACCCTGGTAAATAAAAGAGACAATGCTGGGACTAAAGCTCTGTAGAAACCTGTTCTGGTCTGTAGTTGTATTTGTTTCGCTTTTAATAAATGCCTGCCGGTTAAGAAAGCTTGATTCCACCTATCATGCCATGACAGACTCCCACTATACTCTATGATGTTCTGTATATGTACATGATCTATTATCTATGCAAAGCATGTTATAGGATTAGGACCTATTCATCTGTTTGTGCAACTTATTTCCCTCTGTTTCTTAGACGATTTCTTCACCATTAACACAGGACCATGTTCATTTCATAAGCACTTCAAATAAAGATACAGATAGGGCTGTTTGCATTTGCTGAACTGAAGGCCTGACAGATTTTCACATGGTCTGTTCCTTGGAACGTAGAGTTCACTAGTGTGATCAACCTCATCTCCAATCCAATGTTACTGACACTCTCAGAGGTCTCTCTTCAAACTGGAGTAATGGCCTCCTGAGCATTCATGAAGCAAGGAAATGTAATTTAATTTGTGATTGCATAACCCAGTCACGGAAGCCAGCAAGTAGCCTGAGTTTTCATTTCTTTCATAGCAGACATTTAATTATATGATAATTACTTACAGCTTGCTGTTCAGCTTCTATTTTTATGAAATATAAATTGCACTTCACTCAAAAGTGCAAGATGAGCATTTAAAAGACTTCATTAAGTAAGTTTTAAGATTTTTCTTATGACTTTCTCTAAACTATAGAATAGAAAGTAGATGTACCTGTAAACAGAAACTTGTTTCACAGAACAACAAAGCAGAATTCCTAATGAAACACAGACACGTGAGCTTTACAAGAAAAAAAAATTAACTTTTAACATACACTTGCTTAACAAGGTATTGCTGTCCATACTGGTTTATGGAAAGGATGATAAGCAGGGAAGCCAATGATGCTAACTCACAATTTTATTACCAGGCTCAATATATTTGTGATTTTTCTTGAAGTCCCAGCGCCTGGAATCATGTGATTAAATTAGCCTATACACTTTCATTTTACAAAACCAAATCTCACTCATGGTTGCATAGAAAAGTTTGAAAATGTGAACCCAAAAGACTCAAAAACAAGAAGGCAAATTGGAAGAACTCAGTGTGTTTGGGGTTTTATTTTTTTGAAAAAAAAACCTCTCCTTTTTTTTGTGCTTGCTTGTGATTTTTGCACATTTGAGGTTGGCAGTGGTGGTACGGATTCCCTGTCAGATCTCTCCAGCTATCTAGGATTAGGCCAGGTTATCAGTTTGTGGCTCTGCAACCTCCAAGGAGGGAGCTCCAAAGTGCTGCAGAAAGTCACCTTTCTGATTAGTGTAGGCGACACTCTTCCCTCTTGAGCTGGTACTAATCCAATACCCCGATAGGATGCTATGGGGGGCACTGTGTTGTCACAGGAGCTGGGACAGATTGACAATCAAGCCATAAATATATCCAAAACCCCCTTTTACTGAAGTGTTTCAGTACTTGCCATCCCAGGCAGAACTGAAAAGTCCAGAGATGTGCCAAATGAATTTATAATGTGGGAAATCTATCTACAATATTCTGAAGATCAAACAGAGAGGATATTTTTTAAATTATATTTATTGCAAACTACTGCTGCATTCACTAAACATGAAAATACAATAAGATAATAAAGCTAATGCTCACAACTGCATGCAAAGTTCTTAGGGATTCTGTTCCTTGGGAAAAGAAGATACGCAAATTTGCAGTGTCTTCCTTTAATTGCATCAAGCTGCCATACAAAAGGCAATTAAGCCATCGTTCTAGAGTGCCCTGTTATTTCTGAAGGTTTATGACAAACAATTTGTAAGTACACTGACGTTTAAGCCACACTTGGAGAGAAAGGCAACAAACAACAATGGGAAGTGGGAGCACTAGCTCATTTCAAGAGAGTCTGCAAAACATATTAGTGAAAACCCTGCCCAGCAAGGGCCAGATTCTAGTCCACTATAGTAACAAGAGGTGAAATGACCTAGATTCATATCAGTGTGATCAGATCAGAATCTGTTCCATGGTGTCTGTTGACGGGCACATCTACACGGCAAAGTGAGGGTGTGATCGGAGCGTGAGCAGGGTAGACCCCTGCAAGCTTTTGTCTAGCTAGTGTGGGTAACAATAGCAGGGGCACAGAATTCAGCAGGGGGTAGTCACCCAAGTTCATCCCCAGCAGGCTTGCACTGTGGCAGCTAGCCCACGCTGATGCCTGTGTCACTATGTCTTCACTGCTATTGTTACCCACGCTAGCTAGACTACAGCTAGCATGGGGATGCCTACCAGCATGACCATCACACCTTCACTTGCACTGTAGATGTACCCTTAGTCCAAGCACCTTGCGACAAGGAGCAGTATTCATCCATCAGCTAATACTGTCTTTCCATCTTGAACTGTCTCCATCAGCTAAAACAGATTGCAGGGGCAAACTGAGTCTCTTATTTAGCTGAAGAGAATCACTTTCTCACATTAAATATCACTCATTAGCACCGGTTAATGGCATTAGGTCCAGGCACAGAAATTTGCATAGAAATTGTTATATGGCACAGCCACTCCCAATGATCATATTGATTTCCCAGTGCTTTTGCAGCAAATGCTGCTGCCTCTAAATTGATTCCTTTGGAGGTGGCTATAGATAACACAACTGTTCAGCTGTGACACCAGAATATACACAGATTGAGATTCCATTGGCTCGGTTGGCTTGGGAGATGTATAAATACACACAGTCTTTCATGGTAGCAAAGTATGATAAGCAGTGCTGATATTTTAAGCTTAATATTTCATACGTTCTCAAAGTCAAAGTAGCTTTTCACTTTTCTATGTTCTACAGCCCAGTCTGAATAATTGCTTAAAATACGTCATCCAACTTTTTCATCTAGCCAGTGCACTTGAAGGTCAAATTAAAATGAAGGTCAAACACCACTAATTTATTGCAAGAATTGTGGCTCAGCCATTATCTGCCACCTCCCTTTGAATCTTCTGGCCTTATGTTACAATGGAGAAGAGAGACAGCATCTATGAAATGGCAGAGCATTCATAAAACCGCCATAGATGCAGGGTTTGTGGTGTGCACTCTGCAGACAAGTGTGCCCCATTCATAAAATTAATCTGCAGCTATTATGGAGATAGATTTTTTTTGTCCTTCATCCCACTGCCTGTACTGGCAGCAACAAGCAGACATTTCTGGAGATCGCACAACTGTAACTTCTGAGGCATGCCCATCATCTCAGTCCCTGAGATCTGTAGCCATCTTCAGACAGTAAGTGAATTCCATTTAGTTTTTCACCATGACAGATTGTGGAGATACATTTTTCTAGAAGTTCCTAGCCAGGGGAGTGGCTGACTTAAGCAAAACCACTCAAGTTAATATCTGGGTACAGCACAAGCACAATGCTTCCCATTTGAGGTCAACAATCAATCAAATCAGAAAAACAACAGCAGTGGGTGAGAGTACATGTGATGAAATGACATTCCTGCTGCTGGAATGGGCAGGAAAGTTCATCTTTATTTTATCAAGTGCACGAAGGGCACCTTGCACAGTGGCTGTGGAATAGAGCGGGACCTCCTGCCACCTCTAGAGGGTGAGGAGCCCCGGTGGGCTAGCCTATACGCCACCCTGGTCCCGAGGCCCGCCAGGGATATCAGCTGGCAGCTCCTTCATGGGGCCGTGAGCACGGGCATGTACTTGGCACGGTTTACCCCTGTCCCGGACACCTGCCCCTTCTGCGGCGTGAGGGAGACTCTGGCGCATGTTTACTTAGAGTGCGCCAGGTCGCAGCCCCTATTCCAGCTCCTCACGAATATTCTGTCAAGTTTTTGGCTGCACTTTTCCCCTCACCTCCTTCTCTATGCGCTCCGTATCCGTGGCCCCACAAAGTCACGGGGCCTCCTGGTCAACCTCCTCCTGGCCCTGGCTAAAACGGCCATCTATAAAACCAGGGAGAGGAGGTTGGCAGATGGAGACTCCTGTGACTGTGGGGCCTGTTTCTGATCCTCTGTCCGTTCACGTATTTGGGCAGAGTTCCTCTGGGCAGCATCCACTGGCTCCCTTGATGCCTTTGAGGAGCAGTGGGCACTGTCCGGGGTTCTCTGCTCGGTGTCCCCTTTCTTTAGAAGGCTCCCTTCTTTTAACCCTTTGACCGCACTCCTGTCCCTGTTATTTCATTAGTTGTCCCCCAGAATCATTTGGTTTCCAGGTCCTGTGGATCCTCCCCTTAGGCTGGGGGTGGGGGGGGGTCCTATAGCAGTGGGCGGGCTTCCGCCTGCCCACTTCCCAGAACCCAATAGGTACAGGCTGCAACACAGAGCCCTTAACACAGTTACATAACAGCAAAGGAGGAAATTAAGAGAAGGGAGAGCAATTATATTTTCAGTTGAGATTTGAAATTAATTGGGAGGAAGCAGAAGGCTGTTCTAGATGGCAGTGTTAGAGGAGCAGGCAGAAGAGTGAAGCAATTGAGGGCCTGATCCTGAAAATCCTTAGCCATGTGTATATATTCTATGGGGCCACATTCTGATACCTTTACTTATGTTGATCAGTACCTTGCTCCATCTGGGGTCCCGCTGAAATCAGCCTAATACAGGAACTACAGTTCCCAGTTAGCTACAAGCTTTTATTGTAAATGAGAAATTTCTGCAGTTTAGGTTTTGTTATAGAACAGTCAGCTCTTGAAACTTTGTCTCCTCATCGCCCGAAAACATTTAAACAATCCAGAAAGCAATAAACTGCAGTTACCTGGACAAAAAATATCCACTAGAAATCCTAAAAGTGCCCTGACCCAGGCTCTGGGAAGCAGAAAGTGAGAATATCTGAAAGCCAATGGGACTGGTCAACATTCTTCAAATTGGCAACATACATTTTTGGTGCTATCTTGCATTTTGACCACCAAAAAAAAAAAAAAAAAAAAAAAGGAAAAATGGTAAGACTATTTCCGTGATTATTTCTTCCTGCTTTTCACCCACATAGAGGGCTAGTTGAAATTTTGGGAATTCTGATCAAAATGGTCATCAAAATTCTAAATTTCAATCAAAAAATGGGGGGGAATTAAAATTTTCACAAAGTTCTCCACCCTCCCATTTTCCATCACCTCTGAAGGCCACCTGGAAGTCCCCACAGAAAGTGAGATAGCTAGATGGATAATCATGATGCCAGAAGAGTTTTTAAAACTTGACCGTTGTGTTGTAGCAGGAAGGCATACAGATACAGATGACTACCGTGATCAGGACATTCTGTTATCTGAGTTCTAGACACCTGCGTGTTACTTCCTTGAGTATGACATTTGGTATAACTTTATCTTTGCTGCATATAATCATGAGCCATTACTTCTCATTATTAACCCCAGAAGACTCTTTTGTTGAATTGTTTTTCAAGCTAAGAATGTATCCATGACCTGCAACCTATTAATTACTAATCACTATTTTTCTACTCTGCCAATGATTTCTGTACCTTCTGAAATAATTTGTTTACTAACAGCTACACATGCATTCATAACAGTGATCTGACACTGAACCCATATGGAAGGGTAAACATAACAGGAGTAAGAATACTCACTGGCTGGGAAGAAAGAGATCTGGTAGCAGCAACCACCTGCAAAATGGCCACTTTAGGGCTGCAGCTGCTTTGGTCTTCCAAATGTAATCCCATTGGGGTTTAGAAAGCATGGCCCCTTTAAATCTTTTCCTGAGGGGGCAAGTGTGGATTGTTCCAAAAGGAGGAAGTGCTGTTCGGGGGGGGGGGGGCGGGGAGCAGAGAGGATGGAGGGGGCGGGGGTGTCTGGAGCTCCAGACAGAAGGGTTGCAGGAAGCAGGCCCTCACAGAGTGAAGCAGCCAAGAACCTGCCAGAAGCCTGGGAGGGACAGAGCGGCCGACTGGGGACACCCCAGGACAGGAGACAGGAGGAGCACGGTGCCAGTGAGGAATCACCTGAGAAGGACAAACCGGAGCTGGACCCAGTAGCACTGCTGCTCAGAGCTGTATGGGCTTGGGGCCGTGAATACTGGGGCTGGTGACTTTGCATTGGGAATAAGGAGGGAGGCTGTTAGCTGGTTAAGCGGGGAGGTTGTCGCTCTGTTTGGCTTTGTAGAGGGTGGCAGAAGAGGGCACCGGAGAGGTTTGCTGGGGAAAATTTACTGCTGCCAAAGATGACCAGGAGCACCCAAGACTCATCACTGGACTAGAACTTTGTCCAGGACCCCTGAACTCTGTGTGCAGACACATTGCTCAGTGTCTGCCCTTTCAGAATGTGGTGCACTCGGCCTGTGGAGCCTTGTGTTTAATGCAACCCTGTTTTACCGCACCCCCATCTTTCCCTCCCCCTCTTGTTTTTCTCCTTTCATCCCTCTGTAAATAAATATTTCCCTTCCTTATATTCATTGTACTCATCCGGCAGGGGTGTATGGTCACAGTGCAGGGTTTGGAACAGGTGCCCCTGGGGTGGAAGGAACTTTCCTTGCTGTGTTTCTGAGCACACCTTCTCTTAGCCAGAGCAGACTCCATCTTGGCCACGAGGGCGCTAAAGTGACACAAACTTAAAGGCCCCGTACCCATAAAGGCATGCTGAAAAAATGTCCCCATAAGAGAGGAACCATGCAGTGGTACAATTAGTGCAGACCAAGCAGTCACTAAGGAAGGTCCTCATTGAGAGAAGGGAGGGCTGCATTGTATACGTACATGCCATACCATCCCACCATATCAGCAATACATACATTTTTAATTTCTCCTAGGAAATGCTCATTGGTATGGAATTTTTTAAAGAAAAGAAAGAGAAACTAGTGGGTCCTGTCTTCTTCTTTATCTGTGGTGAAGATAGAGAACAAAACTCTGTAAACAGAGGTTTTGGGTCAGTGGTCTCCTCAAACCACCTTTCAATAAAGTTGGAAACCATGAGAAATAAGCCTTATTTTTCAAGGACCAAACGTTAATGGTTAAAGCTGGCTATCTACAGTACTTATATGGCTCCCCATCCCCCCAGTATCTGATTTGCCCTAACAATCTTTAATGTTTTTATCCCCAAAACACCTCTGAGAGGTAGGGATGTCCCATCATCCCCATTTTACAGATAGGAACTGAGGCACAGAGGCTAAGTGACTTGCCCAAGGTCATGCAAGAAGTCTGTGGCAGAACAGGGAATGGAACCCAGACCACCCAACTCCCAAGCTAGCTCCCTAACCATTGGATAATACTTCCTTTCTAAAATGGGGGAATTTTTCATCACCATTTCTGTGAAAAATTCATCCCTCTCCCCCCTCAAAATTTTGACCAAAAAAGATCGTCAAATAGTCAGAATTTAGAAAAATTTCAACCAGCTCTTGGTTGAAGGGCCTGGCCCCGTAAACACTTCCACATGAGTAATTCTACTCAGTGACATCTCTAGGAATGTTTATATGAGTAAAAACTAAGGTCCTTAGTTGAAACTGATCCTTCAAACCCTTATGTATGTGCTTAACTTGAGGTACATGAGTAATCCCATTCAATCACTGGCACCATTCATAAGCTTAAAGTTAAGCATATATCCAAGTGAAACCTTGGCAAATGCAGCTACTTATTATTATAGCAGTGTCTAAGGGCCCATCTGTACAGAACATATAGTAAGAGACAGTCCCTGACCCAAGAAGTTTATTGTCCAATAGATAAAAGCTGAGAGGGGAAACTGCAGCATAGAGCAATAAAGCAATAAAGATCAGTGTGTTAGCCACTCAATTACAGTGCCTTTCACCCAATGGATTATCCCCACAGCTCTCACCTTCCACACTCATTCCTCCAGGATGGTCCCCTGGTTTAGAGAATACAAAGGCAGAGCACATATTTTGGTGATAACTGCAAGATTTTGCAGTCTTTTCTTTTTTTCTCTCTGGCATACTGCTTCTTGAAGACTAGTCCATGAATGACAGTGTTCTGTGGAGCCTGTCCTGGTGGTGTGAGAAATGAAACACTTTGAGAACCAAGTAGTGAGGATGTTCAAATAGAGTGAAAATCTTGCAACATGCATAAAAAGGCTGGAGAGCCGTTGCTTTAATGACACCTGATGCTGCAGTTCTATTGAATTCAGCTGGTGTTCTGTGTCCAGAACAACAGCCCAATCAGGACCATAGAGGATATGCTGTAATTTAAATCTGTAACTAAAATAAAACTCCTAAACTGCAAACTTTTATACCTCTCAATCTGTGCTTCTACCCTTTTTTCAGGCTGAGGCATTTTTAAAGCCCAGTGCAAGACATAGCACTGCTCTTCTCCCAGGAAGTTAAGTCATAAGACCTCTGATAACATCTGTGATCAGACAGGTGTACTTTGTGCTCCACTGAAGAATGTCCCATTTTTCATAGTAGGATACTGCTTGGGAACCTCATTAGAAACCAAATTACAACCTGCATCAGATTTACACTAATGTATTGACATCTACAGCACTTGTTAAATGAACCGTAAATCCAATACTCTAAAGTCATTTTCAACTGAATCAAATCAGGTTCCAGTCAAAAGAATTGCAATTGTGATATACTTAATGCCTGGCACTTTTATGGTGGCTCTAGCTAGAACACTTCAGACAGAGAGAAAAATTTAAACCCAGGAACAGTGCAAACTAAATTGGACACGCTGCATGCATACTAAAGATGGTACCAGGAGTCTAAGGACAATAATTGACTCTAATTGACTAGTTGGTAAAGCACTCCAAGCATCCACAGTTCTCTATAGTAATCTGCTTTCAATATACTTTATTTCCTTCTCTCTTAGTTAATTTATACCTTCTTATTGTAAATAGCATTTGTTTTCATTTCCTAGAATCCATGCTTTTAGCCCTTTAACTCTCTATCCCCTCACAGAAGTAATAAATCATAGAATATCAGGGTTGGAAGGGACCTCAGGAGGTCATCTAGTCCACCCCCCTGCTCAAAGCAGGACCAATCCCCAATTAAATCATCCCAGCCAGGGCTTTGTCAAAAACTTCAAATTGTGTAACAAATGCAGGTCTAGTTGTGTGACTAAAATGAGAGGGTGGGAATCATCACTGTGTAGGGCTTGTTTGCATGGGGAGTTATTCCAGAATAGTAGTCCTGATTAACTCCATGTGTGGATGCTCTTATTCCAAAATGAAAATGCCTTATTCCAAATTATCTTAATCCACTTGAATTAACCTAATTCAGAATAAGGCACTCTTATTCTGGAATAAGAGCATCCATACCTGGAGTTAATCAGGAATAATTAATCCACTTTAAATTCATACCCTACCTTTATTCTGGATTAATTTTCATGTATAGACAAGCCCATAGAGTGCTCCTTGTTATTTGCTTAGGTACGGATAAGCATTAGAACATTTTCTGTGCCTCAAAAACATAATTGTGCTTGAATTTTGTTGTTTTTTCCCATTTAACTTCTTTTCAGCTTGGCCTACAAAACCCTGAGCATGCCTGTGAGTGAAGGCAGCATGCTGTGCTGCTTTCTCTTTCCCTCAGAGGGCAAATGATTTCCCAAGAAATCTATCATAAAAGTTGTGTCCCAGATTCTTGGCTGTGCCAAGGAGTTGTATTAATTTTGATCGAATAAATGTGCCCCAAAAGTTAATGGTGTTAACATGACCCTGTCACTGTCCACCATTAATCAGCTTTAAACAAGGTTTGGGGTTTCAGAGAGACCTCAGCTTGCTTAATACCAGGGCAAACACAGAATTAAAACCTTTTATTAAAGATCCGGAAAAGAAGGGGGGGGGGATTTGTTGAGGTGGGCTGGAGCGGTTGCTGCCATTGTTCCGCTCTCCGAAGGCCCTATATATTTTTTTACTAAAAAATACAGGAAAATGGAAATTTAATTGGAAATTTACATGGCTCAGATCCTCAGAAGGCATAAATTGGCCAATTTTCACTGGCTTGAGTGGAGCTACACTGCTTTACAGCCACTGAGGATCTGGAGTCTTGATCATGATTTCAAAGATAATAGTTCTGGGTCTGGTAAATAAATTGAAAGATCTTTCTCAAGTCTCTAGCTTTCTAAATCCTGGGCAGATTATCCATGTTGACACTCCTCCTCCTGGCTTTGAGCTGTGCTGTCACCATGGCATTTGCTCTCCTAAAGAGGTGTTCATTGCAAAGGTGGATGTAAAAAGGAATAAAAGGCCATGTTAAATTTATGCAGCCTGCAAAGCAGTGATGCTGATCAGTCTGAAATCAATTGGTGAGCTTCTATTAGGTGTAGAAATATCTCAGCAAAGATGGGGGAACTATCCACTGCCATCTCTTTACAAGGGCCACATTGTCTGAAGTGCTGAGGTATGCTGTTGGGCTGTGCTCTCTCACTTCAGTGGTCATTTCCCACTTGTGTTTGCTACTTTTCACATTGTAATATTGCTCTCTGACTGTCCATTGTTCCATTCCCCAAAGGCCCTAACAGGAGGTCACTCAGACGGTAGGTTTCAATATATTTTTCAGCCTGCTGACAGTTACCTGAGCTAAGGATCTACCCCAGAATGTTCTTCAATGAGTGTAGAATATTCCACACACTATGGAGCACATGCCCGGTACAGGTGGGATCAGGTGCTCGGACTAGACTGAAGATTAATGATAATTACAATCACCTTGTTTTTCAACTGCATTTTTCTGATACCCTCTGAACCCTTCCCCTTCATCTTTCTCTTTCCCACTCACTTTCAGCACAGCCAGTGCCCTTGCTCTGGGCTGTTATCAGTTGTTCTCTCCCCTTCAAACCATCATGCCAAACTGTGTTAAGTCTTATTTCAGTTACATCCGTTTTACACTTGGGTACCTACTTTGACTTCAGTGGAGTTATTCCTGATTACACTCCTGATGGAAGCAAGATCGGAATGAGGCACTAGAAGTTCACCACTGTGCTGCCTGCAGAGAGTAATTCTCTGCAGTGAGCCTATCAGATGGGATATACGGTGGTTTTCAACCTGGGTCTGTGGATCCCTGCGGATCCCCGAAGATTTCCAAAGGGGTCCGGCACCTCCATTTGAGGGGTCCACAAATGAAAAAAGGTTGAAAACCACTGGGGCAGTATATGGGAAGATTGTACTGCCTAAATTACAGTGGATACATTAAGGACATCACTCACTAGTTTTAAACATTTTACCAGCATTAAATTCACTTGGAAAAAATGTTTAAGGGAAAGAAATTGGGCCTGATGCTCTGTTGCCTGGCACCTCGTGGTAGCCAATTACACCACAGCAAAGTGGTCGTTCTACAGCCAAGTCAGCATGACAGCCACAATCTTGGCTGGCACGCCAGGGACTGAACTGGGGACCTTCTTAACTAAACCTATAAACTGCTACAGCTTGAGCTAGAGTCAGTAGCTAGGCTATAACAGACTCCTCTGTGGATCGGGGATAGAGGAGACCTGTCACACACATGTACCAGGGGGTTACAGTAGTATATTACACCCACTTAGCATTCACTTTGCACAGCGTAAAGGACCAAGAAGGTGAAAGGCCGTGGCATTCAGGAAAGCTTTGTTCCACAGCATAGAGGGAAAATAGCTAGAGATTCCGCCTCAGCTGTGGAGAGAGAGATACAAAAGTTATAGAGTAGTTCTGAGCCAGACGCAAAAGAGTTAAGAACGGTTGGGGTGCAGCTATGCAAGCATTCGAAAGCCAGCAGCAGATCCAAAAACAACGCCGATCTTAAACTGTACAAGAAGGAAACACATAAAATACATAACAATGAAACAGGAAGGTTGTTTCAGTACGGAACTCTCCCAAAATAACAGCAGCAAACAGGCTAGTAGAAAAATGTTCTCATGGAACAGAATGTGAATAGAATCATGGTAACAGTATCTGTGCCCAGTTAAAGAACAAACCAAGCAAAAAGCCCAGGCAGTGCTAATGTATATAGCCATTTAATCGATGCATGAGGTCATGACCCCATCTCCAAATACCTTTGAGGGAATCTTCTGCCTTTTGAATTGAAGGCTGTGCTTCAATCTGTCATTTCTCCTAACAGCCTTTGGTCTTCACCCAACCTAATTATGTCCAAATCCATTGTGAGGGTGGATCTGACATTGATTAAGAAAAGTTCAACAGTGTCCACCAATGATAAACAGGTTCCAGTGCATGCAGATAATTCCCTCCACTATCTCCTTCCTGCACATTGACATAGGTATTTATTTTATTATTTTAATGCACCCACCATCGTGGACTCTGGGCATGTGACAAAATTGCACAAAGATACAAGCCGCTCCCAGTTCCTATACTGCCCCCAAACACCATAAGATAACCCTCCTCCGCAATGATCCACAGTCAAACAAATATTTGATTTAAAAGATATTGGATCTCAAGATCAGTAAACTAGGGCTCTGTCCATGAGAGCAGGTTTTGCAGCCAAGAAACTCTACTGAATAGGATGACCAGATCGATCATAATTCAATAAGACAAGTGCAAATTACTAAACTTAGGAAGAAAAAAATCAAATGCACATCTACAAAATGGGGAATCCCTGGCAAAGTGATAATAGTGCTGAAATTGGGAGTTATAATGGATCACGAATTGATATGAGTCAACAATGTGATACAGTTGTGAAAAAGGCTAGTATTTTGGGGTGTAACAGCAGTGCCCTTGATAACATACAGGAGGTATTTGTCCCTCTCCCCTCAGCACTGGTGAGGCCTCAGTTGGAATTCTGTGTCCAATTCTGGGTGCCACACTTTACAAAAGCTGTGGACAAACTGGAGTGACTCTAAAATGATAAAGTATCAGCGGGATAGCTATGCTAGTCTGGATCTGTAAAAGCAGCAAAGAGTCCTGTGGCACCTTATTGACTAACAGACGTATTGGCGCATAAGCTTTCATGGGTGAATACCCACTGCATGCATCCGACGAAGCGGGCATTCACCCACAAAAGCTTATGCTCCAATACGTCTGTTAGTCTATCAGGTGCCACAGGACTCTTTGCCGTTTAAAATGATAAAAAGGTTTAAAAACTTGGCCTAAGAAGAAAGATTAAAAAAAACTTTGGACATTTAGCCTTGAGAAAAGACCGAGGGGGAGCTAATCACAGCCATCAAATATGTTAAAGGCTGTTACAAAAAGGACAATGATCAATTGTTCTCCATGTCCACTGGAGGTAGAACAAGAAGTAATTGGCTTAATCTGCAGCAAGAGAGATTTAGGTTAGATATTAGGAAAAAACTTTCTAAGTGTAAGGATAGTTAAGCACAGGAATAGGCTTCCAAGGGAGGTTGTGGAATCCCCGTCACTGGAAAATGTTTAAGAACAGGTTGGACATACACCTGCCCGGGGCTGAGGAGATGACTTCTCAAGTTCTCTTCCAGCCCTATGATTCTATCATTTTTAGGACCTTACCATTGTAGAACCAGATGTGTATCTGATCTAATAAATTGATGTGGCTCCATTGACTTTAAAGGAGCTTTGGCAATTTACACCAGCTGAGAATCTGACTCTTAATGCTGAATATCAGTCTTCTGCTGTTTTGCAGACACTACTCGAATCAGCCCATTGTCTCTGTTTTTCTGAACTCTTCCCGGACTGAATACTGAATTGTGAACCAGAGATGAGCAGACCTTACAACGGTAAGGATTACTGATGAGGTTTACTAGATTCGTGAGTTAGTGTGTTTGTATAGTGTCTTGAGACTGTAAAGTCAGCCTGCTGTTTACAAGGGGGCAGGTCTTGAGGGAATTCCAGGTCCTACAGAGTCAGAGAGAATCCCTGCTTTCTATCTCTCAGACGTTTATATTTGTTATTTCTTTTTTTTGTTTTTCCTTCATTTAACTTAAAGTTACCTAGGCTGACAGTACATGTTTGGATCTTTGCATATGGAAAACGTAATGGAACGTGTGAGTGCAAAGAATTATTCTTACTATCATTGAAATGATGGGTGCAAAAAAAACATTCTCAAACATTCCTTCTACATTTGAAGATTGTGTTGCTTATGAGACAGAACATTAGTTCTCAGTGGAAGATTTAATTTCGCTCTCTTGTTGAAAGAAAGTACTCTTCAGAAGAAAGTAAATGTTCTGGAGACAGAGCTCAAGGGAAGTGGTAATGAAATATTGTATAGTGCATTTCACCTCTAGGTCACTGGTTCAAATCCAGCCCAGGTTGGTAGTAACTGAAAACTGTTAACACCTAATGGCTGTTCAATGGTCTGTGTAATATGAGTTTCTGTTGCGTCTACATTGCAACAGGCAACCTTATTGAGCCTCTTAGCTGTTAGGCCAAGGACTGAATAAGTAATGTGAGTGATGAATCTTCTCCATTTAGAGAGATTCTTTTCAGGATAGCATTGAGGCACGTTGGCAGGTGAGGAAACTTCCCCTTTTGCTGGCAGTATTGTACCTGATCCGTGGTTAAACAGATGATTTCAGGCTTCAGAGTTTGTCAACTCAGCATTTCTCACCAGCATTAAATCCCTTTTAAAATGCATGTTCAAGTAGGCAGCTACCACCCAAGAACACCTGCCAGAAACAAAGCCTGATTCACTGCCAACCAGTCTTTTCCATCTCAAATTACTATAACACTTATATCTATAAATAACTGCGTTGTTTTAAAGAAATATGTATTGTAGACTGCAGACAAGTCTGGTCACTTTCCACATGAGCTAGAAAAGACAAATGCTACCTGAAAGGGTCAGCTACAGGTAGAAACCAGAAAACAAAAACAAACAAAAAAACCCTTATGTTTTTGCTTGGCATATTCCTGCAACTAACAATAATGCTGCATTAACATCTGATTCTGCATCCCATTTCACATATGGAGTCACATTTACTCAGATAAGTAATCCCATTTACTTCAATATTTAGTATATTTATTGTCTGAGGTTTCCCAATTTCAGCTGGAAACCATTTTTGAGGACAGAATTCACAGTTGTCCAAGCTACCCTAGGGGAAAATAGTTGCTCTTTGCCTGGGTCCCAGCGAGGTTCAGCAACAGCCCAAAGCAGATAAAAACACCGGAGCCAAATTCTCAGGCACAGCTATATGAAACCAAGTGCAGCTAGGAGGGGGCAGAAAAGGAGAGAGATTGGTATCACTAAGGTAACTAAAATCTATCTTTGTGGCTCCCTAATTCTTGGGCCACCAGATGCAAGTCTGGTCCTGAGAACTAAGTAAGAGCAGTTCAAGGCTACTCTAATTTTTCCCTGCTGTAAGGGGGCATTCAAGCAGCTAGGGTGCCCTATGCCCTAGACCCTAGCAACACCCCTTTTCACTATGTAGAGGGACTGGGAAAGGGGGGTGGAGAGCCAACTTTGCATCAGAACAGAAAGAAAAGGAGTGCTTGTGGCACCTTAGAGACTAACCAATTTATTTGAGCATAAACTTTCGTGAGCTACAGCTCACTTCATCAGATGCATACTATGGAAAATACAGCAGATATTTGAAGCGAATACTCACCAGCAACCACATACCACACAACAGAACCACTAACCCAGGAACCTATCCTTGCAACAAAGCCCATTGCCAACTGTGCCCACATATCTATTCAGGGGACACCATCACAGGGCCTAATAACATCAGCCACACTATCAGAGGCTCGTTCACCTGCACATCTACCAATGTGATATATGCCATCATGTGCCAGCAATGCCCCTCTGCCATGTACATTGGTCAAACTGGACAGTCTCTATGTAAAAGAATAAATGGACACAAATCAGATGTCAAGAATTATAACATTCATAAACCAGTCGGAGAACACTTCAATCTCTCTGGTCACGTGATTACAGACATGAAAGTTGTGATATTACCACAGAAAAACTTGAAATCCAGACTCCAGCGAGAGACTGCCGAATTGGAATTCATTTGCAAATTGGATACAATTAACTTAGGCTTGAATAGAGAATGGGAGTGGCTAAGTCATTACGCAAGGTAACCTATTTCCCCTTGTTTTCCTACCCTCCCCCCCCAGACGTTCTTGTTAAACCCTGGATTTGTGCTGGAAATGGCCCACCTGATTGTAAGGAGAGTGATCACTTTAGATAAGCTATTACCAACAGGAGAGTGGGTTTGTGGGGGGCGGGGGTGGAGAAAACCTGGATTTGTGCTGGAAACGGCCCACCTTGATTATCATACACATTGTAAGGAGAGTGATCACTTTACATAAGCTATTACCAGCAGGAGAGTGGGGTGGAGGGAGAGAAAACCTTTTGTAGTGATAAACACCCATTTTTTCATGATTTGTGTGTATAAAAACAAACATCTGCTGTATTTTCCACAGTATGCATCCGATGAAGTGAGCTGTAGCTCACGAAAGCTTATGCTCAAATAAATTGGTTAGTCTCTAAGGTGCCACAAGTACTCCTTTTCTTTTTGCGAATACAGACTAACACGGCTGTTACTCTGAAACCTGTCATCAGAACAGAGTAAAGCAGCCATAGCTGAGGGGAAAGGTTGGGCTGGATCTAGCCCTATGTGTTTTGATGACTTGTAAACAAACTGTGTGTGGTGGATTCTGCCCCAGTGTTTTATAAAACAGACACACAGAAGTAACCAGTTGGGGAACTGATTCTGTTCTGCACTATGGTCCCATAGCAATTTGTGGGATTTTATTTGGGAGCATTAACCTATACACACAAAATATGTCCGTTCTTATTCTCTGTAAACTTGTCAGATATGGGTGAAAATATGCCCAGTAAAACTACAGAGACTGATATACTGCAGCAGTAAACAGGTCATTAAATAGAAACAATAAACTCTACCCTGTAAAAATTACACCAGAGCAACACAGCCACTAGCATTTAGCAATTCGCATCGAGAGCAAACCAGTGCTTGCCGCCAAAACAATGTCTGAGCTAGAAGACACTGAGAAGATGGGCAGGGGAATGGTTAAACTACAGTTAGAGAATACACCTGGAATGGGAGAGGGAAAAGTTATTATTTTTACTATATTATTAAGATGGAAGGCTGCGCTTAAAAGTACTCTTCCTGGTGCAAGTGGTCTAGTTGGAGTGGACACAGAGACAGTGCTGCCAGTTTAGATGGGGATGAATGTATATGGGCCAGATTCTACAGCAGCAGCATAAAGCAGCCCTGGGTGCAGCAGGAAGGATTCCCCTTACACCAGTGCAGAGTATTTACATTAGAGTTTGCACTATTGTAGTGTAGCTATACTGGTACAAATAACCAGAGCATAGTTAGGCCAATAGATCTACTCGTGTATCTCAGATCCACGTGCATAGGGACACCAAAGTATCAGAGTCTATCTGCCAGGTGGAAATGAGAGGGGTTTTTCATTTTAAGATTGAGCCTTTGCATCTCCTGGGAACAGAGCGGGCTTGGCCCCCTGCAGGAGGCAGTCAGCACCACACAGGATCTGGTCCTTGGTTTGTAGGACAATTTTGCTAACATCACAGCAAAACCAGATCCTGCATCCAGATAAGTAAACCCCTGCACCAATGTGGATGCAGTTATAGGAATGGGGCATAAGTCTTTTTTTCTTCCCAAATTGCACAAAGTTCCTGTCTCACATGGGTATTTTAGGTTCAAAACCAGCCACAACTTATAGAAACTTCCACCACTGCCTAGGACAGCAGCCACATGCTTCTTTACCAGACTACAAAAGGTGATCTACTACCCTGATTGTGTTAGCCTATACAGAATAAAGTAACTTTTAATAAAGTGCACCGATGGCAAAGAAAAATTGATATGATCACAGAGCTGGTATAATAGGATTTAATTCTGCTTCAGATGTGCTAGTTTTAATAAAAAAGGATTGAGCAACTCTAAAATAAATTACACTGAAAGATCAGGCTTATTGCTTGTACAGTTATGTTAACTCTTCCACAGACATTTTTAGAGACTGTATTTATGAGACCTTATGATTTTTGGAAGAAAGGTATAAAATACATCTGCAATTTTTTCCATTATTTGCAACCTTGTTACATTTTCAAGTGTCAGTTCTCAGCACTTAAATACAGTGCTCTCTAACAGAAGTAATCTAAAATGATGAGTTGTTTATGGAGTGATTTGGTTAAGTAAATTAGTGAAACAGTCTTTCCTTCCCTTTGAAAAGCTATAAAATCCAACGAAGGGCTTTTTTTCACATGGAATGAGGATTCATTTGCGTCTTTTTCTGACATTCACTAATTCTTCATTTGGATTCTAATTCACTAATAATTCTACTGACACGTCATCTATTCAACAGGAAAAACTGTTAATTACCCCCCTTGGGATTAGTATCTCAGATCCCAATCCTGCAAATTGTTCAGTGCCAGGTCTGCCTGCAGATAAGATTATTATATTATTAATATTCCAGTACAGCCTAGAGGCCCCCAATTAGATATGGGTCCCATTGTACAAGGCACAGTACAAACACATAGTGAGACTTAGTCTCCGCCCCAAGGAACACTGTAAACGAACAGGCAAGGGAGTTGAAGAGAAAAGAGAGGAACAAACAGAGGAAGTAATTTATCAAGGTCATCCAGCAGCTCAGTTGCAGAGCTGGGAATATAACCCAGCTCCCTGATTGCCAGTGCAGCGGCCTGTACACTAGAACATGCTGCCGTTGGGCCCCACATGGGCATGAGGGTAGTAAAAGCAGCTTGCAGAATTAGAGCATAAGTAAGAACTGAGGGCCAAATCCTGCCATACCATCAGTAGGTGCAGCGCCACGGATTTCGTTCATATAGTTCCTCACCTTTGCCAGGGCTGTGAGATTTTCCGTAACTACCCCCACAGCCAGTTGCAACAAAACCCATTTCCTGTGCATCTCCGAGGATACAGTGCCAATCTTGCACATCTGCAGCCCTATGTTCTTGGCTGCTTCCATGTGGTTTTATTCAACTCAGGTGCACATGGGCCCTGGTGCTAAGATGATGGATTAACATGTAAAGTTTTTATTTGAAGTCAAGCCTGACAATGGTATCATTTAGAGGTGGGCACAAGACACAAAGGGCCTAATTCTCCACTTCAATTACACCAGTTTTACTACAGTGGCACTCCACTGAACTCAGGCATAAAGCTAACACAACAGAGCAGGAAATCAGGCTCACACTTGGGATCTCTAGCTGTATCTGCACTTTCAGGGGGGGTTGACTCCAAGGTTTTGGTTCAGGCCATCAGAAATGGGTCCAGCTGCAAAGTCTGGATTCACATGCTATATCATGCCATCAGATTTTAATCAAAATACACTACTGACTTCACTGAGAAGTTCTGCTTAAAAATCTCATGGTATGACGATGCTCCAGGTTTGTATCCGATTCCAAATTTTCTCAAAGTAGAGATGTGTTAGGAGCTGGGGTTTTACTTGGCTCCATCTCGGTTATAATTGTTTTAACCTCATATGCCACTAGATTTGATAATGTACCTGTAGCAGTTGACCATTGAAGATATTGGGCCCAGCTCTCTGGTATGTCAAGTCTGCTATGTGCTGCTCCAGAAGCGCAAGCTTACTTAGCCAGGTCCGATAAGGGGCTCCAGGGTGTTAAACAGCTACCATAGTGGAACCTATGCAGGGCACATGGCCAGGATATGGCTGGGGCATCCCGCACATCTCCAGTTGTCCCTATAATCTCTTGTGATCATTGGCAGCTGGAACAATTTACAGGAGCCTGGAGACTTCTCTAAGTTTCACTGGGAACTGGACCCGCCCATAGACAGCTCCTGGACTGGTACACGGAAAAGAGGTTAAACTCCACTTTTGCACACACCCCTCCTGAGTTGCACCAATCACTCCTTAGCTGAGGCACAGGATCCAGGCCTTAACTTATTCTGAGCCTCTTGGACTCTCCCCCTTAGCATTTATTATTATGTCTGCAACTTGCACATCTGCCTCTTCCACAGCATGAAGAGCGCTGAAGCCTCTTAAAATCCAGAAACGCAGCTCTGATTTTATTTCGATACAATCCACTGCAACATAAAACTATCTCCAGCTTTCATTATGAAGCAGGCAGAGGAATGAGCTTCCTTGCATGGTGCTGCAATACAGTGAGGGTACAAGGAAAAGCTGCACATGAACCAGCCAACATAGAATCAAGATACGGAAGTGTATATTATACAGCTCCAAGGCAGCAGCATGATCATATGTACCAAGAGTAATGGGACAGTCCTGGATTTTTCTGTTATGTCCTATTGTTCCAGGAACTTCATTTGAGACACCTGACATCACAGGTTTTCATTTTTATCAATCATCATGTTTGCCTTTTATAACTTAATATTTTTTTTCTTTGAAATGGATTGCTGCACTGATTCAAATGCACTGTTTACCAGGTGGAAACAGACAGTGGAACAAGAGTTTGGTATGAAAAGTGATTGCAACAAAGAAAAAAATTAAGCATGATTACAGTAATGCCTAGGAACCAGCCAAGATTGGGGCCGTATGCTGGGAGGCACTGTGCAAACAGAGCAGCACACAGTCTCTGCCCCAAAGAGCTTACAATCCCAAGGCTGAATGGGTTCAGACACTATCAAAGCTGTTCTTTTGCACAAAGTGGAAGCTAACCCCAATACTAGTGCAGTGTTTCATGACAGTACTGCCAACAAGTTTAAGTTCCTGGAGGAGTTCTGTCACTGAGAAATGTGCCCGTGTTGCCACAGAATCAGAACCTGGCAGCAACACCACCAACACCCTTGTCTTTTGTATGACTATTGTGTGACCCTAAGAGGTGTCACCACAAACTGTCCCAGTTTTTCTATGTTGAAAATATGGTCACCTTCACACTGAGCCATGTTTAGCAATTCCCATTGACCTGAATATTTTCATTCTCCATTGGCTGGTTCACATACACTTTTCCCTTCGATACCATTGAATCTCTGACACACATCATGAGAGCTATCTATCTAGATCAGAGATTCAGTTACAAACAGACACAGCGAGCAACCCTTTGTCTAGGACCTGCTATTTATAACCTGCCCAGACTGTTGCTGTGATTGATGTGGAATCCTCTGATCTCCAGCAAGAACACGGTCCCCATCTGACAAAACTGACTCTTTTGCTTTGTCTTTTATTTTGATAGGTTTCCTGCCAGCTGGGCCCTCTCTCTAGTTGATCAAGGGCAATACATCTTCAATCAATTAGTCTCCTTATTTTGTTTTATTTTTAAGAGCACTGAGCCAGGCCAATGAAAGGGGTAAAAATACTGTAATTTCTCAACTTTTCCACTGGCATAATAAATCCACCTCCGTGAGAGGCAGCAGCTATGTCAGTGGGAGAGGCTCTCCTGCCGACATAGCACTGTCCACACTGGCGCTTAGGTTGGTATAACTTACATCGCTCAAGGGGGTGGCTTTCTTCACGCTCCTGAGCAATGTATGTTATACTGAAGTAAGTGGTCATGCAGACCTGGCCTAAGTCGCCTTTACGCTGCTCTGGAACCTTCTCTTTGTTATGCCTCTTACACTGGTCTAAATGAGTGACCCTGCTAAGAGAGCTACTCTAGCATAAAACAGGCATAAGAACCAGGTCCATTATCTTCATATTGCTGTCTTAGAGCTAGAAAGCCAGACTAACTGGTATGCTGTAGCTATGTTGTGCTGCTCCGGTGATGCGAAGCAGCCACAAGACCTGGCTCTCTGGCAGAGTGAGCTGGGCTTTACATCTGCTTTAGGTAACCACAGGGGTGCAAAGCAACTGGAACACATTGTTGAATCTGGCTCTGATTCCCCACTGCCCTGCATTTCCACCTGAGCACAGTGGATACCAAATGCTACCAAATGAGAATGCTATTACACACCTGTGCAAACAACAGGACCAAATCACTAGGTTTGAATCACTGGCATGGCCCGAGCATGGCCCAGACTTGAGGCCACTTTACACTAGTGTAAATGCCTAGCTGCGGTGCAACGTGGAGCTAGTCACAACATTTTGCAGTGAAAAAAGGGGACTTTTTCACTAAAATGTTCCCATTTTTCACCCAGTTGTCGTGCAAGACAATGTAGGATCTGGTCCCGTGTCCATATTCAGCCTTCTAGGCCCCCTAGATTATTTTTCTAGGAGAGGTTCTAAACTTACAGGCATGCCAATGAGCAATCTAGGAAATCTTGCTTTCTAAGAAAATCTTATTATTGTACCAGAGGTAAATAAGCTAACTTTGGCCTTGTGTTTATATTTCTAACTTTCAGGTTTATGAGCAAATAACTTGCCCTGAATAGGCTTTGTGATACGTTTTTATGCTATTAAAAAAACCCAAAGTCAGGAAAGACTAATTTTTTTCATTTTTTGCCGTTGTGCAACCCAAATCAATAATTACACCTTATGATCCAGGACATAAATTCAGAACACTAATTTACATTGAGTACCTTAACCTAATAAAAAGGCAACAACTGTATTTGCTGAAATTGATTTCCCTTTTGTTTTCAAGAGAAAATCTGCAGACCCGTGGAATAATGCATCAATAAGTCTTAGTGCAAAAAAAGCACTTAATTATCAGCAAATATCACAAAAACTAAAAAACCTCTGAATATGAAAATAAACTATAGTCTGACCAAGTTCAATAGGGTTTTTTAACACCAGAATTTCTTGTACCTCTACTAGATGTGCATTTCTGCAATGTGAATCATAGTAAGGTGAATTTAAGAGTCCAGTAAAATGGCTTTGTAAGGGAAACACAGGTAAAACTTTCATAATGACAGGTTTCAGAGTAGCAGCCGTTAGTCTGTATCCATAAAAAGAAAAGGAGTACTTGTGGCACCTTAGAGATTAACAAATTTATTAGAGCATAAGCTTTCGTGAGCTACAGCTCACTTTATCGGATGCATACGATGAGGTGAGCTGTAGCTCACGAAAGCTTATGCTCTAATAAATGTGTTAGTCTCTAAGGTGCCATAAGTACTCCTTTTCTTTTTACAGTTAAAACTATTTCAGTGATAGCTATTTATATGGGCTGCAAAGGGTTGCTGAAATATTTGTTTTGAAAGGGTAACCTTTTTTATTTATTCACATTTTTGCAGGATTCAGAGGACATAATTACAAAAATAAGTCTTAAAAACCCAAAATTCTATAGGGGCCAACATGTTCCGGTGATGTTTGTATCAGCCTCTGCTGTTGTCAAGGTTCCTTCCCCACTCAGAACTCTAGGGTACAGCTGTGGGGACCTGCATGAAAAACCCCCTAAGCTTATTTTTACCAGCTTAGGTTTAAACTGCCCCAAGGTACAAACTATTTTACCTTTTGCCCCTGGTCTTTATTGCTGCCACCACCAAGCGTCTAACAAATATATAACAGGGAAAGAGCCCGCTTGGAAACGTCTTTCCCCCCAAAATCCCCCCAAGCCCTACACCCCCTTTTCTGGGGAAGGCTTGATAAAAATCCTCACCAATTTGCATAGGTGAACACAGACCCAAACCCTTGGATCTTAAGAACAATGAAAAGCAATCAGGATCTTAAAAGAAGAATTTTAATTGAATAAAAAGTAAAGAATGACCTCTGTAAAATCAGGATGATAAATACCTTACAGGGTAATCAGATTCAAAACATAGAGAATCCCTCTAGGCAAAATCTGAAGTTACAAAAAGACACAAAAACAGGAATATACATTCCATTCAGCGCAACTTATTTCATCAGCCATTTTAAAAACAGAACAGAATCTAACGCATATCTAACTAGGTTGCTCACTGATTTTTTTACAGGAGTTCTGACCTGCATTCCTGCTCTGGTCCCGGAAAAAGACACACAGAGACAGAGAGAACCCTTTGTTTTCCCCCCGCTCCAGCTCTGAAAGTATCTTGTCTCCTCATTGGTCATTTTGGTCAGGTGCCAGCAAGGTTATCTTTAGCTTCTTAACCTTTACAGGTGAAAGGGTTTTTTCCTCCAGCCAGGAGGATTTAAAGGTGGTTAACCTTCCCTGTATATTTATGATAGCTGTACACACAGAATCCTACCATCAAGTGTCAATTGAGCTGACATGAATATAGAGTGAGAGAAATCACTAGAGGCTAGCTGTGGAGAAGTTTGGAGCATTTTAGAGAGGCGCCACATCAGCTAATAACTTGAAATTGAAACTATGCACAGATCTTTGTAACAAATGAAATGCGATTCAGATTTTTGGTACAACTGCCTAGAAGAGTTGGATTCACTCCTTATGTCACAATCAATCTATTTAGGGTTTTGTATGAGCTCTGGTAAGTAGACACTGGAAGTTAGCATTCCTTAGTGAAAGCGACTTGCAGATTTTGAGGAGAAATCTGCATTGTGCTATATAGTTGCCTAGACAGAGGAATCTAGGCAAATACACAGATTATTTTAGCATTGTTGTGATGTGATGTGGGTGTTGAACATATTCCCTATGCCCAAATCCAGCAATGTCATGAAAACCAGCCACACCCTCAGGCCTGCACTGGTAAAAGAGAAACTATAGCAGTTTACCCAAAAAAGCAAAAATGTTTTTAATTGTCTAAACAAACCACCCTGGTCTGGAAGTTTAAGGGCTAGATTCTGCCTTAAGATATGAATGGGCGCATCTCTCAGTGTCTTCAACAGTAGCTGCGCTTATCTGAAGCAAAGTACGGAAAACTGAAGTACTTTAAATTTCAGTTGAATTTAGTGCTCTTTAAAAATACATAGAGTGAACTCCTCAATCCACAGACCAACTAGAGCATAGACAGTCACACAGCAAGTTTCCCCACGTGTGCCCAGCCCCGGCCCTGGGGGTGAGTAACTGTTTCACAGTTTCAACCTTTGGCCTTTCTGCTCAAAATGCCAACAAAGGTACCACTTGTGCTGGCTTCTGTGTAATGAACAGGACCTGCACTGAGACCAACCCATTATTTCAGATAGGCCTCCTGCTCCTTTTGTACTTAGTATTTAAAAACAAAAGAAAAGTTGGCATTTAGGGTCTGCTCTACAGCCTATTAAAGTAAATGGAGAAATTCCCATAGACTTTAATAGGCTAGATTGGGGTGCGCAAACTTTTGTGGCTTGAGGGCCACATCAGGATATGGAAATTGTATGGTGGGCCATGAATGCTCATGAAATTGGGGGTAGGGGTGCAGGCTCCGGCTGGGGGTACAGGCTCTGGGGTGGGGCCAGAAATGAGGAGTTCAGGGTGCGGTAGGGGGCTCCGGGTTGGCGTGCAGGGGGGAGGGGGTGAGGGCTCTGGGGTACAGGAGGGGGCTCCAGGCTGGGACCGAGGGGTTCAAAGGGTGGGAGAGGGATCAGGGATGGGGCACGCTGTTGGGGCACGGGGGGGGGGGAGGGGCTTAGGATACAGAGGGGGCTCTGGGCTGAGATTGAGGCGTTTCGGAGGGGGATCAGGGCTGTGGCAGGTGATCAGGGTGGCAGGTGAGCGGGGTGCAGGTTCTGGGTGGCCCTTACTGCAAGCAGCTCCCGGAAGCATGTCCCCCCTCTGGCTCCGAGGCATGGCCAGGCGGCTCTGCAAGCTGCCCCATCCGCAGGTGCCACCCCTGCCACTCCCATTGGCCAGGAACCATGGCCAATGGGAGCTGCAGGGGCGGTGCCTGCAGACAGGGCAGCACGCAGAGCCGCCTGGCCACACCTCATGTACTACGGCTGCTTCCTGGGAGCTGCGCAGAGCAGGTCAAGCCTCTAACCCAGCTCCCTGGCTGGAGCGCAGCAAACCCCGACCTCGCTCCCCTGCAGGAGCTGAGGGACGTATGTGGCCCACGGCCCGTAGTTTGCCCACCCGTGCACTAAGATCATGCCCTAGGGACATAAATTTTCAAACCTGGGAGCATAAAGCCAATTTTAGCACTTGAAAAACTGGTCTGTTTTCACAGATGCATTTTGATAACTATTCTTCACTTGCATGGAAGCTACGGGGGCTCTAAGTGTTCAACACCTCTGAAAATCTGGTCACCTGTTTATCAAAATATGGATTTAGGTGCCTAAACTTAAATACCCCACTTTGGCCTTGTGAAAGGTGCTAACCAGTAGCCCAGTCACTAGTATTCTCCTAATTTAACAAAAGAATATAGGGTAATACCAGCTAAATTGTCAAATTTTATACACAGTGCCTAGTGGAACTACCTATTGAAATACAGATAAATATATACAGAAAGCATATGGTTTACCAATACTATCATTTACTATGTTGACGATTTTACTATAAAATGAGAATGCTTTATAACCAGTCCCTCACTTTGACTGACACCTAATTAAAAATTTACTAGATTAAACTTCTTCAAGGACCCCAAATTATGTTAGAGTCAGTGCTTCAGCAAGAGAGACTAATGTTATGATTATTTAAAACCATAGACTGATCATTTATTAAAGACATGGAAATACCTTTGGAATTGCAAAAGCTGCATGAAATCTGATGGCCATCTGTATGTGTCATATTTTGCCTCATCTGGATATGTGAACTCGACAGTTGACAACTTTGGCTGTGAGGATTTAAGGCCTAAACTTTAGGCAAAACTCCCATTGCTGTAAAGACTGAAAGGCCAGCCCCTACATAAAAAAATAGTGTGATATTCTTAGGATTACTTTAATGAATTAAAATATCCACTGATTCAAAATAAATAAGGGTATTTACAATTTATGTAGGGGAAACATTTCCAATAGCTGGAAGTAGCAAAAATAAAAACATATTTGTAAATCCAAAAAGGCACCATGTACTGTGTCATCTTCTAAAACCTGAGTCCTTCCTTTGATTCAATGAGCTTTGGGATCAGTCCGTGAATGAGTACGATTTGCTTTCTCCTGAAAAGGTATTACTGGAGGCTAAACATGGTGTATATAGTGGAACTTCGGATTTCATATAAACAAAAAATATAAGATACCATAAACATTTTAGGAGACAAACCTGAATTGGAACTACTCTGTACAGAGAGATATATTTGTGTCAATATTGCAGCATACACCTCCTATTAATTCTAATATGAAAGTCTGGACATTACACGTGTACTGAAAGAATATGGTGCACATCAGTACGTAAAAACTGAGTTTAGCATAAGGGCTTATCTATATAGTGCAGCAGTGCACACCACAAGGGCGTCACCTGTAGAGCACTCCTAAGTTCTGCGCTCTGACTGCCCCATGTAGACCCTGATGCACTCTAAAGGTCCTAGCTGCATGTTAACATAGCACTGGACTACATCCAACTTGCACTAGGTGCCTTTTAACATGTCAGCAGGGTCCAAAAGGGACAATTAGAGAGTAACACTTTACAGCGCTCTAAAATTTACACCCTTCTGGTGAGCATTACCACACCATGGAGACAAGCCTTCTGTCTTTCATCAGGAATGGGTCCCTTCTTTAGAGTTTGACTCTGCAAAACATTGAACACCCTGGCCCCAATCTGGCAAAACACTTATGTACATGCTTACCTTTAAGCATGAGTAAATTCGTTAATGTCATTGTGACTATTCACATGCTTCAGTGTTTTCCTGGATGGGGACCAGAGTGCTCAGCTCCTAGCAGGAGCAAGCACATAGTCTGTGGAAAACCAGGACCAATGTCTGTACCAATATGTATCTGTGATTTTGCATTCTGCAGAATCCACTGCAGGCTGCAAAATTTCAGATGCCTTATCAGCATGTAAGGTCCATGTCTTTTCTATAGCTTTAGGATTATTTAGTGATCACTGAATTTACTTAAACCTTTCATTGCACTTGGACAAGCAGCAGATATCTGCAGAAAGAGCCTTTGTACAATAGACACTGTCCATCTTGACAAAGCACTGCGGGAAATGAAAGATTGCCACAGCATGTTGCCCAAAGGTTACTTCCATCATGGCACTGAAGGGGTTCTGATTAATTTGCTTATACTGTACCCACTCACTCCACATTTCAAAGAGAACTGGATTCTTATTTGTCCCTCTATGTAGCATTAACACCAAATCAGACAAGCAATGCTAATTCATCACAAGAGAAACTTCCTAGCTGATAGGTACATATACTAATGCAAATTGGGATAGCAGGAATTCACAATACTATAAAATAATTATCAGTACAGAAGGATTACTATATTTTCTCTTTGTTTTGTAGTAGTACAAAAGCTTGAATTTTTACATGATGTATTTATTGGTTGGGTGACATTTTTGTTGTTGAAATCCCTAACCTAAGACCAAAATCAAAACAAATTCAAGGATTCAGTATACTCAGTTTAAAACATTAGGTCTGTTCTTTTTCCTTCCAGATATAAGTGCTGGACCTTTCCCTGTGCTCCACTCTCCATGTCACATGCTTAACCTGAGCTCTAGAAGGTGCTAAACCATTGCAGCATTTATATTCCTTTCCCAAAGGAACACACACACACACTCCAGATGCCTGCTGAGTGGGAGACCTGAAGTCATTCCTGAAACTCCTCATATGGCACTGCATCATTTCTCTATTACACCACTTATTTAATTTTATCTTAGGGCTCAGAATTTTCTACTGCGCCTCGTTAGAGCTGGATATAATACAAGCTATTCACATTCAGTATTTTTTTTCTAAGAAAATACTAGTTAAAAGTAGGAAGATTCCTTTAATTCAGTCCATCTACATTAGAGTCCTTGCAGCACATCATTTAGATATTACTAGGTGCATACTGTGTACATCTCTACAACTACAACAAAAGAAAAAAAAAAAAGGATCCATTTTACTTTAATCCTGACCAGCAGCTGTTAGCAATTTTCTTTAGTTATCACTGTAGGACATGATGGATGGGGAGACTCAATTTGCTGAGGAACTAGTTTATAATACACAAGTGTTCTCAAGGACTGTGGTTCAACAGCACATTTAGTCTAACCAGGAACTACAAAATACAATAGATAACAAAGGTCCTTCCTTGGAGCAACTATCATTCTTCAGAGAAACTGTGCTGTCTGATCAGGAAGATCAGCTCTAGAACAACTGCACGATCTTGTGCCATTCAGCTGGAACACCACATCAGTCCAAAAAAAAAAAAAAAGAGCATATCTTCATGTGGCAAGTGATGTCAAGACCACCATAAAGAAGCGAGAAGAGTTCCAGATATTGGTATTATCTCAAGTGCCTGACAGTTTGCCAACCAATGAAGCACCATGAAGTTGGCCATGCACAAATATATAAATGAAACAAAGCAGATCTGCAGTAAACTGAAGAAAGATATACTTTTCTCATTGCAAAACTAAAAACACTAATGATTTCCCTGATTCTGCAATGTAGAAGCTATGGAATATGGGTTCAGATTTAGCCACTTAATTCACCAAAAATTTAATTAATTCTTCAGATCATTTCCCTCCCCTCCACAACCCCCCCCCCTTGTTTTTATAGCTTCAGGCAATAAAGTTGTGACATGGGAGCTGGAGAGCTAATGTAAATGAGGTGTCTTGCTCCCTAAGACTGTTGATAGTGATGCCTCAAGATTATTTGTATGCTGTTACATAACCATCTTCAAGCCAACCTTGTTCATCCCTGGCCTGGGGGAAAAAGTAGGATGTCAGCTGCTCTAGCACAGAGGTGGGCAAACTATGGCCCATGGGCCATATCCCCTCCCCTGCTGCCCTCCCTCCCCTGCAGCCACGCGGGGAGCACAGCTGGCTCTGGCCAGGTGACACAGCTGCCTGTCCTGACACTCTGAGCGGCATGGTAAGGGGGCGGGGAGCGGGGGCACTGGATAAGGGGTAGGGGTCCCGGGGAGCAGTCAGGGGACAGGGAGCGGTTGGATGGGACAGAGGTTCTGGGGGGCGGGAGCAGTCAGGGGATGGGGAGGTTGGATAGGCGTGGGAGTCCCAGGGGGCCTATCGCGGGCAAGGGTGTGGATAGGGGTTGGAGCAGTCAGGGGACAGGGAGCGGGGTCCGGGGGGAGCGCGGTTAGGGGCAGGGGGGTCCCAAGAGGGCGCTGTCAAGGGACAAGGAGCAGGGGGGGTTGGATGGGTTGAGGGTTCTGAGGGGGGCAGTCAGGGGGCAGGAAGTGGGAGGGGGTTGATTGGGGGCAGGGGCCAGGCTGTTTGGGGAGGCACAGCCTTCCCTATCTGGCCCTCCATGCAGTTTTGCAACCCCGATGTGGCCCTCGGGCCAAAAAGTTTGCCCACCCCTGCTCTAGCATAAAAAGGTTATTTGAAAAGCTATTCTCCTCATCTTAGAGTACTCCTCTTTTGGGGCCCATTTGGGTTACATTAGAAATATAGATTGACAACCATCGCAAAGCTGTCTTTGTTATTAACTTCTCATCATAATAGTGAGGTGATGATCTGGGCATTTTAACATCAATAAATAGATTTAAAAAATGCAAATCTTACAGCGTACAAGACTCAGTAATTGACTCATGTCCTGCTCCCAAACATGAATCAAACCAATAAACTTCCAAAAGCTTAACCAAAAATAACACATTTTATCCTGAATCGTCTCAAACTCAGGTTGTGGTGGAGAGAGGTGCTGTGCCTTTGCTGACAAGGCCTTGTCATCAGCCTTGGAGAGATGAACTGACAGCAAGCGCAACCCAGTTGATGGTAACTCCCACAAAGGCATATGGGTGGAAAATCAATATCTTCACACAACTGTGTCCTGTATCACAGAACTTTACAAACCCTGAATTTGTCCCATAACCAAAAACAGGCAGCGCAGAGCCCAGAGCAGAAGTCTTTCAGCTCCACCCACTCAAGAGAGAAGCTGCTGCATTCTACACTAGCGATTCCTTAGCCCTGGTCTACACTAGGACTTTAGGTCAAATTTAGCAGCGTTAAATCGATGTAAACCTGCACCCGTCCACACGATGAAGCCCTTTTTTTCTACTTAAAGGGCTCTTAAAATCGATTTCCTTACTCCACCCCTGACAAGTGGATTAGCGCTTAAATTGGCCTTGCCGGGTCAAATTTGGGGTACTGTGGACACAATTCGACGGTATTGGCCTCCGGGAGCTATCCCAGAGTGCTCTATTGTGACCGCTCTGGACAGCGCTTTCAACTCAGATGCACTGGCCAGGTAGACAGGAAAAGAACCGTGAACTTTTGAATCTCACTTCCGGAGACTGCGGGAACTGTGGGATAGCTACCCACAGTGCAACACTCCAGAAGTCGACGCTTGCCTCGGTACTGTGGAAGCACTCCACCGAGTTAATGCACTTAATGCACTTAGAGCATTTTCTGTGGGGACACACACACTCGAATATATAAAACCGATTTCTAAAAAACCGACTTCTATAAATTCGACCTAATTTCGTAGCGTAGACATACCCTTAGTAGTCCTCTTCTAAAGTAGAGCTGAGTAAAGTACATTGCCTTAATCTAGACTTAGTTATAAGGGCAGGCCTCACTACAGCGTGGTCCATATTAGAAACCAAACAGTGACAGCCTTTGGGAAATTAAAGAAAGGCAGTAGGCCCAGATCCTCAAAGATCTTTAGGTGCCTAACTTCCATTGCTCTCTGCTAATCTAGGAATGGCAAACGAATCCAATATGACCAGAGACTGTGAGCCATCTTGAAAAAGGCCAGGCATATATCCCACAGAAAGTGTGTTCAGGACTCTTGCCCATTCCTCCAAATGGAAACGCTGAAAAGGAGCTTAACCACTATTGTTTCCTAGTGCCTGATGTGTTGAACTAGGGTAGAGGGTGCAAGCAACTGTTTTATCATAAACAGGGTTTTTCAGCTTGATTCTGCAGCTGGACAGTGAACCAGCCCACCAACATGCAGCTGAATTACTTCATTCCTGAACAAGTCTGTAATGTAGTAACCAATACAGCTGAGTAGAAAAGAATTACTGCAATAGACCCTGATCCAGCAAAGCACATAAGCATGCTTGTAGTCCCACAGGAATCTGTGGGATTACTCACATGCTTAAAGTTATGCATGCTCTTAAGTACCTTGCTGAATCAGGGCCCGAGCACACAGAAAAATATTTTTCCACATATTTTTCTGCGATGTCTTCCCTCCTAAATATTTCAGACAATTTAAATGTAATGTTGACAGCAAGCATAGATGCTAGTTTTTATCATTTTTCCTGCTCTTGATCCTATCCTAATACTCTAGAAACAAGTATCTGGCTGACAAGTATCATCTGTTATTATGCTAATGTTCACATACTACAGAGCAGCTAGAGCGGATACACAACACAAAACAAAAAAAAGGGTAAGAGTATATTTCTCCTCAAATCACTTTAATTCAATTTATTTTCCCACAGCCATATAAATTTAAAGTATGAAACAACAATACAGCTATAGAATCTAAGTTTTCTTTTAAAGCAGCAGCATATAAAACATATAAAAGCTAAAACCTCAGCACGAGCTTCAAAGAACAAGGACTGAGTGAATTTTGCTGAAGACATGTAATTCACAAAATACGATACACTAAAGCAGTGGTTTTCAACCTTTTTTCATTTGAGGACCCCTAAAAAATTTCAAATGGAGGTGTGGACCCCTTTGGAAATCTTAGACATAGTCTGCGTACCCCCCCGAGGTCCGTGGACCACAGGTTGAAAACCACTGTTCTATGGTAACAACAACCTTTAAAGGACCCCTTAGTCTGGAGACCCCAACGGGCCGCAGACCACAGATTGAAAACCACAGCACTAACGTACTGGAATGCATAAAATATAAAGCTACACATTATTTAAGTGAAGAAAGGCATTGTGTAATATACAAAATTTGCAAAAATTAAACCATGAGATTTTTCCGAGAGTACCATGAACACACAGAAGCTGGCAATTAACATTTGTAGATAGAAAGAAAAAGTGGCAGTTTTATATTTAGCATTCAGTTTCTCCACTTTACGACTTCACTTTCTTAGCATCCTTCTTCCCAGAACTCTCTGTTGCTGAATCTGCTTTTCTTTTCTGTGACTAAAGAAATAAAAACAAACAGCTTATTGTTTTTCAAATGTTGAAAAATATAAGCACATATGGTCAAATGTACTGTGAACATATTAAAATCTAGAATGACATGCCTATTCAGTCCGAAGATAGAGGCTCTAATTTACTATGCAACATATATTTCAACCATTCATATTCATAGTGCACAATAGAGGGCAAAAGAGAAGCCCCCCGTAAAAGTTGAAGTTAAAATAAGCACAAAGGGCCACACTTTTTCATGATGAGCAGTACTCCACAAAGAGTTTTATTAGTTCAGTATTACACATCATGAATAAGGGTAGCAGGATTAGGCCCTGGTTTGTGTATGTGGCTTTGCTTCTTCTATTTAATTCATCTGAAGAACTATTTAATTCATTAAATATCTCCCTCCAGTAATTAGTATTTTAGAGACTGGATAACAATGTGATATTAAAGTTTATGTAACACTATCCATTTACATCTTGTTGGGGTGTCTGGAGGGGGAATATTTTCCTCAAGGAATGCATCACACTCAGAAGACAGGTATCTCTATGCTACCTATATGGAAACCCTTTAAAGGGAATCAAAGACTTGAAGTTCTGATCTTCAGGAGTTATTACCCACACTTCCAGGGAGACACAGATGAACACCTATGGTATCCACATAACCTTTTTCTTAGCAAACTAACCGTTTTGTTTTGGAGAAATCTGAGGTTACAGTTACCTTATTTTGCACTTCATTTCAACTAGACAAATCAATAAATGTTGAATCATGCCCCATTAAGAGGTAAGTAAATGCTGATAAATTTACCGCTGGAACTTTTGTTCCCTTTTTCTTCTTTTCAGCTCTCTCTTTTTCCTCAATTTCCATATTTTCTTTTTCTATCAATGATATGAGAGTATTGCAGCGTCTTTGGAATTCCTAAGAAGGGTAATAATCAAACATTAAATTCTGCAGCAGAGACTGCATCACTATATACACTGAAAGTCACTAAGGATTTCAAAACATCCTGAGACATTTTCAAAGGTGCTTGATTCCAACAATATGAACCAGATTATCCAAAGTGCTCAGGTCCCATCAAGAATTATGGGAGTTGCAGGGTCCTGAGCATTCTTGAATATCTGGCCACTTCATTTAAGTGCCTAAATGGGAGTGAGCAATTTTGATAACCTGGCCCTTTATTGTTTATTTAAAAGCATCTTGATACAGCAAAACATGCGAGTCATGGCTGTGATTTGCACAGAATTTCTATAGATACCAAAGTAGTAATGTCTCCCTATGCGTCTTACATACATGAATTTGGCCGTTTCTTGCGATGTGTTCCCATATCAGCAGTATGATGCTCTGTAAGCATTAGCACAAGGGGTTATGAAATGAAAAAAATTTACTGACTTAAGCCAGTGGTAGAATATCTGAGCATGAGTACTAATTGATTATTATTAAAAAGTTTATGTAATGCCATAAATATATATGATACTGTGCCCCCTGCTCTAAAGGACTTACAGTTTAAAACAGAGGAGGTAAATAGGAGACAAGAAACAGGACTTCATTTATAACAGCAAAGAGATTTCTGGTAAGAAGAGAAAGGAATGAAGGGTTCACGACAGAAATGGTTCCAAGGAGGGATATGAAGGAAGATCTGATGGGGCGCTTCCAAGATAGGAAGCGAGAGACTGTTCCAAACTGATGAAAAACATGACATGAGCTGAAAGATGCAGGAATGAGGAAATTATGTTTGTGGGTTTTTGAAAGTGAGGTGATATGGTAAGAGACAGGAAGCCAGCTAGTTAAGTGAAGTACGGAAGGGGCTGTTGTGGCAAGAGATTACAGTCTAAATAGCCAAAGCATAGTATTACTATCCCCATTTTACAGATCAGAGTGTTTATTTCTTTTTGGCCCCTCGTCCTGCGCAGGCATCTGGTTCATGGGGGTTCCCCATACAAAAGATACTGGGGTTAAAAGGTCAAATTGCGATCTGTTAGTGAAACTTCCTTGAGGAAGTGAGGAGGACTCACACCAGAGATTTTCTGACATTCCAGGGAATGGAAAGCTAGGTTCTCCTGCAGAGCCAAGTTTTGGTTTCAGTGTGAAAATGGAGAGGAAAAAGCAAAGATTCACTAAGCTAGGACCAATGTACAAAATTTAGCAAAAGGAGCAATTAAGCCAAATAGCTAAAGGATTTATCTGATTTAATCTCCTGTATGTCAAAGAACATTCCGATTTTACTGCAAATTTTCTAAAGCTTTCTGTAGACAATGCACATAGCCTTCTCCAGTACTGAAGTGAGCTCCCAGATGGACAAGTTCCAGATAGATCTACAGCACTCATGTGAAGATTTATGAGACTCTGCAACAGTAAACCCAGAGAGCACACACTGAGACTCAATCTGGGCTTTCATCAGAGATTTGGATTTTACTAGCCAATTATCTAAATATAACAGATCATGAACCCCTTGAATCCTTATGGATGGTAGCTGCTACTTTGGTTAGAATCTTTAAATTCGCAGAGCTGTGGCCAGACTGAAAGGATGGTCTGTGTGCAAAAATGGATTGGCTGTTGATCAGAACTATCAAACACAAAAAAAGATATGAGGCAGGGTATATGGAGATGTGTCTAGAAGACCTATGGATGCTAAAAAAAGCTCCCTTTTTTATAGCTGCTACTCAGACTCAAACTATTCTAATGGAATTGTTTGTTCTTCTAAAAGCAGTTTAGCCATTTGAGATGTAAGATTGCCCTGAAGCCTCTTGAATGCTTTGGCACTAAAAATAGACAAGAAATACCTGTCTACACTTTCTCGGAGGAGCTGGATGCTCTTGTTTATTGCATTTGTGGGGGACGGGGAAGAATCCGACAGATAAGGTGAAAACATTTCTTAAGCTTCACAGAGGAGAGAGAAATTCTATACTAAAGATAGCAATAATCTATTTGCCTGATGTCTCGATTTGATGACTCAAAAAAAAAAATAAAAATAAAGATGGGGTGAGGGAGGTCATTCTGTCCCCAATGAATAAGTGGGGTAAGGGCCAATCAGAGTTTGCATGTGCTGGAATACAGGCCTCCCAAAGATCTTCCCAGCCCAATTAGTAATTATTGTAATATATAGACCCACAAAACTTAGATTTAAAAAATTATATATGATCTTCTGACACAGCCTAAAAGTCTTCCAGGTCAGGAGTCTTGCTTGGCTTTGCTTTTAGTTTTAATATTTACTGTTGGGTTTTTTTCATCTCATCACCAGGAAGTCTGCCTCCCTGATTGGGAGCCTGATAACCCAACGTTCAGAACAGAGTTCCTGAAGGCAGCCACTCCGTGGAAAGGGAGAAGGAAGCCCGTCAAGTTTCTTAACATAAGAACAGGGCATTTCCCATGGTGAATAACAGTGTTTTTTGTCCATCCAATGTCTACAGGGGAACCGACTTCTGTGGTTAGGCCGAGTAGAAGGGGGCTGAGGCAAAAAGCTACTGCAAAGGAAATTGCTTCACTGAAGATCTTGTTGAGGTAGCTTGCCAACTCCAGATGCAAAGCAACAAGGGATACTGTCAGATGGCAGAAGAGAGGCCAACAACATTTGAGCATATCTGTGGTAACACTGAGGGTTTTACCTTTTTCCTGTGGATACTGTCAGAAGTTTGTGGGAAGCTGCTGATTTATGAAAAAGGGAGGGGAAACCCCCATTTTAGCCTCGGCAGCAGAGTCCTGGCTCCCAGCACTTTCCAAGGTGTTCTGTATCCAATAGATGACCATTTCAGACAGAGCAATTTGTAACAACCCTCCTATTTTTCTGGTGGAGGAAGGTTCTCTGTACTTGGTGGTATCTTCTGAAGCAAAAAGATTCTCCTAAGAAGAGTGCTGCTGGTCAGCTTTCATTCCTCACAGAGGAGCAGTGACTGGATCCTGTGTACACCAAAAGTAATTACTGCTTGTGACCAGAGAGTATTTTCTTCTTATTCATCTGTTTATCAATAATTTGGTGGAGTAGGGGAGAGCAATCTCATTACCTCCTGCAGAAACTAGTACTTTCTCCAAGTCCTCATATACAGCAATGCCAAATTACCTCCGTGGCTTATACACTTGAAAAGAAGCAGAAGATTATTGTGCTAACTATTCTAAACATAGGAAAACAATCCAGCGCTCAAGGGACACGAGGGTGGGAGGATACTACTATCATACAATTCCCAACTACAGATAATGTCAATTTCCCTATGATCCATATAGCCTCCACTGATTCACACTCTTGGAGACTATAGAACTAAAAAGATGTCTTTATAAAAAGGACTTTTTGGCTTTATATCTGACTAAAGCCTGAATCTATAATATGAATGAAAAAAATGCACCACCACCAATGACATTATGAAACCCAGTAAAAGACAATTTTAAAGTGGGAAATGATCACAAAACATTTTATCATTAAAATAATACAAAAATACTTTCTAAATAACTTAGACTGAATAAAATAGGTACCATGGCAATACTCAATACCACATACAGATAAAAAGTATTAAGAAAAAGCAAAGGAGCTACAGGGCACTGTACATTAGTCCACTAACCCTTCAAATCTGAGGACCTGGATTCAAGTCTGTACTTAGATCAAGAGTGAAAGTTTATGAGTCATATCTCTGGATGTTCACATCACTAAACCACTAGATTTTACATGACTGGCACAGGAGTAGAATTGCAATGCTATGGTATATCTGGGGAGTGGGAATATTAGCTATGGGTAATTATGCACAGTCCTGCCCATTCTATGCCTGCCTCAAACCAGCATGATGAATCCCTCACTTTGAGGGCATTAAGTTCATTCACAATTTTTAAATAATACAAAGTAAGAAAAATGGGAAAAGAACTGGATCCTCATCTTAGAAATAATGTACACAAAACAGATCTACCAATCTGGGAATCTTTCTGCAATGCAGTATCTATGTAGGTATTTTGAGTTATTTTTAAAATAGTATGCCAGGATACTATATTGCTTTACTGCTCTCATATGGTAGAACTAACTGGAGTACCTGCAGACCTGTTCACATGGCTTTTATTAAACAAACTCCATCATCAAGTAGGAAATACATGAAGATGAGCGTTTGGGAAGGGGCTTGGACCACTAGTACTTTTTCTTTCACAGCCTCTTTTGCAGTTTCTTCAGTCTACCTAGAAAAGGCAGCTAAATAATCTTTTAACATGTACAGACAATAGGAAACTTAAAAAGACTGACACCTTCAGTGCATGCCACTATGCTTCGACTGAGTACTATTTATTGAATTGATGTTTCTAGTAGATGGGTGACTACTAATATACCCCCCTTTCTATATCTATCAGTTGTCATAAAGCTTCAATACAACAAGCACAGAAAATATCAGTAAACTTGGGAGACTTATTCAGAGATTAAAGACTCCACATTACATTTCCTGTGCACTGAAAATCCTAGACACTAAGACTGCCTAAGTCTGAGTGACAGAAGGTCTGAATAACTTCTCTATGAAAGTCAGGGTCAGGTGAATGACAACAGGCAAAGGAATTGCCTACCACATTTGTGTGCCTGAACCTGACTTTAACAGACGGTACAACCTCAACGTCAGACACCGAATCAAGCTCCTGCTAAGAACTGCACTGAAGTGGGATACTTCAAAGCAATGTTCATAATCCCAAGGGGAAACCACTTCATTTGGACTACTACCCTCTTTGATACTACAATGAAAAGAGTGACATTCTATGGAGCTGCCAACATTAAATTGTTAACATTTAATCACTTCTACTTTGTGGGTATCTTAAACACAAACATTTACTTAATATAAACTGTTCGTCTATAAAGGCTACAAGCGGGGGAAATTAAATATCTGACTAGAAAGATATGTCAAAAAACCAGCAGAATTCATGCAATCAGAAGAAAAATCTTCTGACCACCTGTTCTTTGTTATGTGCTATCTTTGGGCTACCCAACAGGCCCTGTGGAGGCATCTCTGTGGGAAGGACAGAATGGAGGGTATAAGTTGCTGCCCTCTCAGCTACTGAAGGCAGGTGGCCAAGTGGGGGCACAGGAACACATGGGGATGGGGGCAGGAGGGTGGCTGAGTGGGGGCACATAGCCACATGAAGACAGGGTGGTGCAGGGACACATGGGGACAGGGACAGATGTGCCTGACTGAATGGGAGATGCTAGGGGTCAGGCAGGATCTGCATGGGGGAGGCTCCCTAACAACCCCATCTCCTCCCCCCTCCCCCACCCCACACACTCAAAAAACCATACCAAAAAACCCTTTCCATACCTTTCCCACCCAACAACCTTCCAAGTTCACATCCAGTCTCCTTCCCAGCAATTACTTCCCTCTCCCTCAGCTCCTCCATTACCCGAGTCCCCCAAGCCTTTGCACTGCTTCTGAGGGGTGCGGGAAATAAGTTTCTGTACTGTAGTTTAAATGAATTATTACTTAAACTTCTGTATTAAGATGTAAGGAATCTGTCAAAACACATTTCCTGAATCTTTTTTGTTGTCTGTGTTGTTACAGATCTACTTGCTGACAGGGTATTTTGAAATAAAATTACCAAAATAATTGAAACTGGTGTGATTATATTGTGTTATTTTGACAAATAAAATATGCAGAATTTTAAAAGTTTTTGGCATAGAATTCCCCCAAAAGTAATACACTGACCTGTGAAAGCCACAGGTTCTGTATGTGTATGTAAAATGTACATAAGAGTTTTCCCCTTGTTAAGTTCTGTTCTCTTCATTTATTAAGTTTTTAAACTGCAGAGATTTTTCTTTTCACTCATTTTGTTACTGAATAAAATTCTATTATTTGGAAAATAATTCATCTTTATGAATTCACAACATATGCTACAGGATGCCTAGCAGTTTTGAAAGCACCCATTGACTCCTTAATATATAGCGTGACAACTCATAGGATCAGTGACATTGTAATAATCATAAGTGTGTAGCAAACACACAAAATTAATAGGTGCATTGACAGTGTTATATTCATACATAGCACCACACAAATTCTTAACAGGCCCCAAAATAACTGGGCCAGGTAGAGCCCAGTCCATCAGAATACATTACTGTGGCTCACTGTTAAAGTGCTCTTTCAAAGCCTACCTGAGACAGATAGCTCTGTGTTAGTGCTTCTAATAGCCCTTGTGTCTGGCTTTTCAAACTCAGTAGACAGCCACTCCATCTCCACTCCAGCAGCAGCTTTTCCCCCTTTGCTTCCGGGATATTTTAACAGGCAGCTACAACTATTGGGATTTTTTCCCCCCACTGAGATCCAGTCTTGTGAGTAAACACCACCAGCATCCCTTCAATCTACCAAAAAGCACATTTAACTGTGATTCTGCCTCTGGTGAGAGGGTAGCTGAATCTTTCCTTGGTGCTGTTTAGGTGTCTGGTGTACAGCTTCATGAGCCAGGGAGCAAGGGGTCCCCCAGGTTCACTTCAACATCACCAATATAAATTCATCAGTCATGAAAGAAAGTCTCTGCTTGTAGCTTACTGAACATTTCTCTGTTCTTAAAGATGAGAGTGTCCCTGACCAGCCAACACCGATATCGGTGAAGCATCCCCAGTGTTCCAACGCCTGCATAACCATAGAAAAGTAGCCCTTTCTGTTGATGCACTACGTGGCAAGGTTGTCCGATGCCAAAATAGGGATATGTATGCCATCTATTGCTCCACCACATTTCAGGATCCCCACTACTGCAAATCCATCCACTATGTCCTGCACATTGCTGAGTCACAGTCCTGCACAGCAGGCGACACACTTGCATGGCAATGGTCCCAGCAGTGGAATATCCAACTCCAAACTGATTTCCCACTGACCGGTGGCAATCTGGTGTTGCAAGTTTCCACTGTGCAATCGTCACTGGCTTCTCCACTGTCAGTGCAGCTCTCATCTTGGTGTCGCTGCACTGGACGGATGTGGTGAGCTCAGACAGATAGATCCAGGAATGTAGCCTTCCGCATCTGAAAGTTCTGCAGACACTGCTCATCATCCCAAGCCTACATCACAATACGATTCCACCAGTCAGCGCTCCTTTCTCAGGCCCAGAAGCAGCACTCCATCTGCAGCTGCTCAGTGAATTCCACCAACCAACCTTGAACTGACTCTCACTGTGTCCCACAGTAATCTGTCCTCCAAGAAATCCTCATGTTCCCCACTGATTCACTTCTTCTTATGCCTTTTCAAATACTGGAGGATCGTGCGTCCTGTGTTTGCAATGCTTATGACAATAGCGCCAAGCTGCGCAGGCTCCATGTTTCTGACAGCGAAGAAGGCCATTCGGAATTTTTTTTTAAAGGCATGAAAATTATGGGATATAGATGACATTATGGGATGGACACAGTTGCACTCGTGCAAGTTAACCCCTTGCTCCCAGTTACTCCCTGTGTGACTCATTTCTCCCCCACCATATGTTGCCAAAACTTCGCAAAAGACAGTGTGCTGGAGGATGGCGCGTTAAATACTGGGATAGTTACTCACGGTGCACTGCACTGTGCATCAATATAGCACTCCTGGTGAGTATAGGCAGTGCCAACACAAGGAGTCAAGTATGCAGGTGCAAAAGAGTTATACTAACTGCAACAGCTTTACGCCGATGTAACTTGCATTGACCAAAGTTTGTAGTGTAAATGTGGCCTTAGAAATTGCTGATGGGAGAATCTGATTGGTCCACGCAAATAAGCTTCTGCCGGGATATTAGATGCTTCTACTAGAAACTAGAATATCCATCATGAATTTTGTCTTCAACCTCAAGCGCTCTAATATGGAATAATCCATATATTTTTCTTACAGGGAGTCAAGTCTTGAGGGAAAGGCTCTACTGCCCGTTGCTCATTTCTTTCAAGGTCGTTTGATACTTCTTGTCCAGGTTGGAAAGAGGAAAGAATTTTGTTCGTTCTTGTCATAGCTACAAAAACTAGGATTGCAACAGAGAAAGGAGGAGCACTGAACCATCACCGTTTGCACCACTGAAGATAGAGAATCTATCATGAGAGTAAAAGGGCATAGTCAAGCGAGAAAGTGTGTGGATAAGTCTGGACTATCGCCAATATTTACAGAAAACAGGCGCTCTGTCAGTCCAAATGTCTTGGACTGGCAGAGAGCTCTTCCTCTGGAGAAATGCAGAAAAAAAAGAGATTCAGAGAACAGGCACAAATTATGGCTTGGTGAGAATAACTATGATTCAGTAGGTCAGGGTATTGTCCATTCCTGAAGCACGAACACAAATAAAATAAAGAGGAAGATAATGATTACTAATCCTGTACACTTAAAATAAGTCTTTGTGCAGTTAAGAAAAAACTATTGTTTTACAGAAGCTCTCACTCTGTTTGTGATCTTAACCTGGGTAGGCCATCTGCTTTGGGAATAAAGAAATGCAGCAGAATTTATATTTGTTTTCTGAAGGAAATGAATAGGAAAGAGAAGATGGAGGAAAATTAGGCTATTTATATGGAATTCAAGAGACATCTAGTGGCTGGTAAGATAGAGTGAAGTTTTTCTTGGACTGATATATAACAAGTCCTTTACAGAATTAAACTGCCTTGCCTACCCTATTTTACACAAGTTTGGCTATAAAATGCAAAATAAAAACAAACAACAACACTACTTCAACAAAAATCAGGATTTTCATATGCAAACAGAAACTACATCACTAATGAAAGCCTAAGCATATCATCATGAGTCTGACAGAGTTTTGAGAGATTAAGAAAAATGAAAGTAATAAACATTAGAAATAATAATTACCTCTTAAAAGGTTTAGTTTAAAAATATTAGAAATTATGAATTGTCTGTAACTGGAAGGGGGCTTGCAGCCCAAACATTATCTCTGATTTTCATCTGTGTTCACAATGTATTGTTACTACTCCTTTATAGCCTGTAAGTATTATAATAGTAGAATAATCAGTTTAATAAATAAACTAATTTTAATAGACTAAGTTTGAAAAAGACTACTTAAACCAAAATATTCACTACATTTTGGGTCCCTCAATTTTTAACAGATACCACTCACCACATTTCCACCCCCTTGTGTGGCTACTTACTCCTATCCCCTTGAGGAGGAGAACAACAACTATAATAATAAAACCTGTGAAGTTCTGGCCTCATGCTTTACCCTCATAAAATTTACCCACAGGAGATTAACAGGCACTTAGAAATAACTTAGCTGAATAAATTAGATACCATAGATGTGACCCTGTATGTTTATAGTTTTAAAATCCAACACTACCTGAAAAGGAAATTTAAGTTAGTAAAAATGGTATCTTCTACTAGTTAATAAGGGCAGATTTGGAAGGTAATCAAGGAGCAAGGGGGATGGTTGAGGGGATGGGGAATACATGGATAGGAAATGTGCTGGTAGTTGATATGTCAACCAGACCATCTTTGCTGTGTAATTATAAGCAGCTGTGGGAGTAGTCAGGAGGCATTTATGGCCTTTTTCCTACTGAAACCATGCTGCTCATTTTTGGGGGGCCATGTTCAAAGTCTTGGATGGGTATTTTATAAATAAATAAACCCTGATGGTGCTGCATGAACAAGGGAGGCTGGGTCTGCAATCACTAGAACAGGCAAAAAAAGAAATATCCAAGTTTGTGTATGGAATAGTACCTACCTCTTCTGGCCATCTTGTAGCATCTAGTCACTGACCTGCTTTGGACAACAGTGTATGATGGCCAGGCATGTGGGGGGCGGGGAGAAAGAGGTTGTTCAATTCAAAGGGACACAGAAGAGCCTTTGTGGGGGGATAGACACCAGTAATCCCTTACTTTTCCCTCCCTCCAACCAACCAACTACACTAGTGCCAAGGACAATATGGCCTGTTACAAAGGAACTGTTGTGTCCAAACTTCCCAAGCTCTTTTTGCAAACAACTAAAATGAGATGAAAATTATGTTAAAAGTTGTGACCTCATCTTTGTAACAAACACTTTTTCACTAAAATAATTTTATGTATTTTCTTTATACTGGGGTGCTGTCCTGCAATGTTTACTCAGGTAAACCTCTCACTGAAGTCATTGCCAGTTGTGCCCAAGTGAAGACTGCAGGACTGAGACTACAGATGCACAAAAAGATTATACTGTCCTACTCTGAGGTTGATAGATATTTTATTATTTGTACTCAGCAAGTCTTCCCCTAGCATTGCTACTAGTTAGTCAGTGGATAAATTCAATTAGAATGGCTATATTATCCAGACTGAAGAAAGAATGCAGCTGAAATGCAGGGTATTAATTTGACCGATATCTTAGTCAAATTGGTACTGTGTTTTATTTATGATCCAACTGTTCACAAACTACTGTAATATGATCTAGGTAAAGTGTCATGACTTTTTAAAAATGACTACATTATACAGGAGAATTCTTCTTTAATTTTAAGTTTTACCTACTATAATATACACTAAGTCACCTGCCACAATAACTGTTTTTTTGTAGAAACACTCAGCTACTAGACTTCTCATTTTAGTCCTGAAATACAAATACAAGAGATAAAGTATTATTAACAAAAAAATAAAATGTTATTTTATGTGTAATCAAATCATCTTCATCTTTTGATAGCCTGTCAGCTAAGTCTGAAAAGTGATTCAATTTAAGACCAGTTACAGACACACAGTTTGGATTATTTATTTTTAGTATGGAGTGAGCAAACAGATTTGTAAGGGCAGTCTATCTTTGCATTAAGCTCTTTGGCTGACATGAGACTCAGACTTGCCAGGTTTTGTAATCTGTTTGTTTCAATTTCATTGTAAAGCACTGTTTAGCTGTGCTGAGAAAAAGGCCACCACATCTTATGCTAGGAACTGGTGATGAGAACATAGACCAAAATGACCATTCTCATACCTAATTGTTTCCTACACTCCAGTGTTCTGGTACAGATCCAAATTCCACATAATTCTGCTTAAAGAAACATAAAACATTATCTACAAAATCTAAGCTTCATGTAATTGATGCTTGTACATACCATAGCAGTTCTAGATTTGATAAACCAGTCAAATCTGAACTGGGGAGCATTGCGCACACACTGCCTTAGTTCTTCATAGACATTTTCTTTGTCAAAGCCCATCTTGTGTAACATGCATATCAAGAATCTATCTTCTTCTTCTGTATAGTTTTTGCCTTTGTTTGTTCCATACTGAATACGCAGCTGATGAAAAGGGGCTTTATACCTTGCAATCTGAATGCAAAACAAAAATAAGACTTATTGGTGGATGTACAACACTAAATTAAGGCTTTACCACTTCATTGTTACAAGCAGTATGAGTTGTTTATGACAAACAATATTTTATATTTTCATTCTGCTTTTCAACCAAAAGCGTTTATAAATTTTAACCACTATTCAAACTATACACAGGGATCACTTCCTCTCCCACTGAAAACTAGCCAAATTTGGTGTGGAAAATACCAACGCTACCCAAGTGCTTTCTTTCTAAAGGGAATTGAAAGACACTTCATCCAACGTTAACGGCAGGCAGAACTTAGTACTAGAAAATTAATGGTAAGACTAATTAAAAGAACAAAAATTGCAACAAAAATTTTTACTTTGGCATCCAGAGCTTTCTTGATACTGATCCTTCGTTGGATTCTTGCCTCTCCTCGTTCAATCTGAGCCATAATCCTCTCAATGTCCTGCAGTTCATTGCAACGTTCCCAAAAAACGGCTAAAGGAACAAAATATTCAATCTGTAAAATAATCTTGTCATTATGTCCTTGTTTGGATGAAGAATTCTGTAGCAAAACAGTGTAATATTAAACAATGCAGATTTTCTGTTCCGTGATATTTGAAGATTTACCAAACACTATTTCACTAGGCTATGTGAAAAACAAATTCAGACACATTCATGTTTATCAGTATCTTTAGAGGTGAGCTACAAATAACTCAAATTATACTGACTTCAGTTTATTTACTTTAATGAGGTCTGTATGGATAAAATCCTGCACAACTTTGTATATGTAAGGGAGTACATATTACATCAATAATAGCGGAGACAAGTCAAGGCTGGTAGTCTAGTGTCAGTGCAACAGTCCGCCATGTGAAGGAACCAATTTTTGGTCTTTCACTTGTCCTCTGTCTTAGGTCAGCAGGGTCATACGAACTCATTCTTGGAATCCTCTAAGTCAGTGCTTCTCAAGCTATCTGATGTGGGGGACCGGCAATTTTTTTTCCCAATGTACGCGCAGACCGGCAGCCGATGGTCCGCGGACCACCACTTTGAGTAGCACTGAACTAAGTGACATCCGCCGACCCCAAAAAATTTAAATAAGCTCTGGAGAGACTTGAGTCCAGCCTTCTTTGACTACAGGAAGAACACTCAAATGTAAGATGTTAGGAGAGGTTGCCTGGTGAAATCTAATGGAAGGAAGCTCAAGGAAATAAAGTCAAAAACTATTGTGTACTTCGCCACAAGCTGAGGGCCTGATTTCGTACATCAATTTATGTGATATTGACATTTTGAGGAAAAATTTCACAGAGCTGTTGACCTGCATTTTCCTCAAAGCACTCAGTTTACTTATTTCTACTGCATATTCACTCACGTTCTAATGTGAATACCACAAATATTTATTGTTATTAATGGCTACTATATACAAGTCCAGAAAGCTACTCCAAGTTACGGCCCCAATCCTGCAAAGAATTGTGCATGTGCTTAACTTTACACAAAATAAAGCATGTTTCTTTGCAGGATCAGGATGTAAAACCAGCAAAAATCCCAGAATAGAATAAAAAAGAAATCACATCCATCTGTATTAGTATTGGACTGGACTGAGATGTGAAACTGTGTGTGTTAAATTCATCCCTGGTGTAACACAGTGACTTCAAAAGACTTACACGAGGGATGGATCTGGCCCTCAGATTATTTTGAGGTTTCATAATATGGGTGTTTTTGCTCTTTAAATATTTGCATGATAGTTTGGTTTTATTCGTGTGTATTGTATGGGATGAGTAATATTAAATAATCTGTTCTTTTTGGTTTGTTTCATCCAGTTCTGACATGTGCACCAACTTTGCTTACATCAGTGTTGAAAATGTCCTGTGGGCCAAATTCAACCTTGAAGTAAATGGGCACAATTTAATTTGCTTCAACAGAACAGCCTTTGTTTACAGCCTTTGTATTTGCCTGTCTATTATGTGCATATACCAACAGTAGGCAATGTCAGCTCTGTAATCACTACCAAGAAAGCGGGAGTCCCACATTGAAAAATAAACAAGTCAGCCCCTTGTACAATGACACTGTCAAATTTAGATGAAGCAAGTCATGATCTAAAAATCAGCTAGTGCAGAATAAGAATACATAAAGGTGCTTTCACAGCATAATCTGCCCCAGCACTTCACGTTTTCTAAGAGGGAACACATTCTTTTAACCTTTCACATTCTTCCAAGCTCCGAACCTTGTAATTCCAAAAGTCATATGACAAAACAGAATTGTTATATAGATATGATTGTGAAAAGATATACTTGAATTTAACAAACCTGAATACTCTATGACTTCCTCTGGTGACTTTCCTTCCACCTCACGGGCAATATTATCTATATCATCACGTCCATATTTCTCATTAGCTTTAATAAACTGATTAAAGTCTCTTTTGTTCCAGTTTGTAAAACCCTGCAAGCAGAGAGATAAAGATGTCACTATCAGGTACAGGTGGAAATATTTTGCTAGAACTTCTCTCTTAGAATGTACCATTTGCTCCAATTGTTAATGCTTCAGTACAGTGCCACATAATTACAGTGGTTAATAGTCTTTCAGGATTTCCATAAACTTCTATTATCCAGAGTTTATTACTCAGTCAAAGATCTCTAGTGAGTTTTTGTGCATAACCCCTCATGCATCAGTAAGAACAATTTTTTTCTTACCTGAAAATGGTATTTCTCCAAAGAAACAAGCTCAATCCACATCCTAATGGATTTTCATTTAGCTCACACTTCAACAGGCACGAGCAACAAATAAAATGATAGGAGTTTGGGGAGCACCAGTCCTGGTGCCCTTGAAAGTCACCTAACCAACCAAACCCCAAATGCAATAGCACTTATTTAGAATACTTACAAACTATAAATAAGACACATCTGGATGGAAGCAGAACTGTACCAAGAAAAGATCTCTGTTCTGACACGATGCAATCAAATGACAGTGTTATTGAGAGTTTCCAAACAGCAAGCCAGTTATGCATTGTAGAAATGGAACCAAAACTACAAAAACAGCTAAATGAGATACAGTGCACAAGATCATCATCAAAGATGATGCATTGGTTTTAGGACAGGGGCAACAAAAAGAACCAAGAATAAGCAAAAAAACCCACAAGTCTGAAGGGTGGTTTGTACTGCACTGCACTTGTTTAACCAGAGAAATACCATTCAGAAGAAAAAATAAAAATAAATAAATTGTGGATTCTCCAAGTGAACAGGCTCAGCCTACAACTTAATGGATGTGTATAAAAACAATCCTATGATCACAATACAGGATTCTTTTTTAATCAGTGAAGCTAGTACTGATGGCTACATCAGCAGAGGCATAAGTTTTTACCCTGCTGTACCTGATGAAGTTGTGAGTAGTAAACAAAAAACTGTAGTCTTGCAAATCTTTTCTAAAAAAGGTAAAAGATAAATAATAAAAGATATTACCTTTCCCACCTTGTCTCTCTAATATCCTGGGACCACACATCTACACACTGCAAACAACTAAAGCAGCATTGTTTCTCTGTCCATTAGACTGCAGCACCTTTGGTACAATATGTCCATTTCTCTACAGAGGAAAGGTTTCTAGATTATAAAACTACTACTCTTTAAGTCAAGCTCTCCTCCTCAATAATTTATTGATGATTTGGCATATTAACAAGACCAGCATTCAGATATTAGGGAATTGGTCTCATCCAATGACAGTGTCAGGTACCTGCAGAAGCCAAACCTATCCACTGACATTTGGTCAAGATGAATGAGATTTTAGATCATGTCTTATTCTGGCCACGTGATAACATTTGCCTGTCCTGTGTGACTTTTTAAAAAATATCTTTGGTAAGAGTGGGTAGGGTAGAAACATACTGGAAACCCACAGGACTGGGAATGCATCCGCTATATAAGTTGTGGTACCACTTGCAGATATTTAAGAGAATGGCAGTTGGATAGGAGAATCCATTGAGACCTGAGGACCCAAAAAACTTGGGGAAATACACCTCACAGTTTGTGGGATTGGGATCAAAGATCAGAGTGCAGTATTTTCAGAGATGGTATATATCATAGTATCTGTATAACAGCATGGTTCAAATATGTTAATAACTAATCTTGGTCTATTATATACTTTTTAAAAAATGTTACACTTCCTACCTTAAATGTAATGAAAAAAAAAATATATTGTAAAATAAATAAAAATAATAAAAACAAAAACTGAAGAGAGTAACATAAGTTATTCTCTATGGGCCAAATCCAGCTTCTTTTACTCACACAAACAGTTCCACTGATTTCATCAACAGCACTGACGTGAATCAGGCAACCAGGATGGCCTTAATTTAATACATAAGGTATCACAGGCAAATTAAATTTGAGAATGGAATAATCATGGGAGATGACAGCTAGAGCCTCTAACTCAAACACAGCCCCTCCACACACATTTGACGTTGTAAGTAGTAAATACATAACGGGGGAAACAGAAATTTGATCAACAGTTCTTCAATCTAGCAGACAAAGGTATAACAAGATTCAATGGCTAGACAAATGCAGACTAGAAATAAAGTGCAATTTTTTTATTTTTATTTTATTTTATTTTTTATATATTTTTTTAATAGTGAGGGTAATTAACCATTGGAACAACTTCCAAGGGTTGTGGTGGATTCTCCATCACTGAACATTTTAAAATCAAGATTGGATGCTTTACTATAAAATATGCTCTAATTCAAGCTCAGCTACTGGGCTTTAAACAGTAATTAGTTCATGGAAGTCCTATAGCTTGTGTTATGTACGAAGTCAACTAGATCACCAGAATGGTTCCTTCTGACCTTAATATAGGACTACATCAAGAAATCTTAGGGAAGAGAACCAAGGGCCATCTTTTCCAAAACACAGGCATCTCCCTGATTCTAAGAGAGGTCACATAAAAATCCCATGGTATTTAGTCTTGTGCAGAAATTAGAAAGTATCTAAAGACACTGTAGATTGTGCTGCAACTCAGATATTAACTCATGGCATCACTACTGCATACATACACCAAACAGATTAAAAGCTAGAAACCTGCGCATTGAATTCCTGAAGCACTTTCCTGGTATTTAATCAAGCAAAACTAAACACATTTTAATGACACCTTTGCTTCAGTAAGGGCTAAAGAGGCACTGAGTAAGGCAGATTTGGCCCCTGATAGGGACACAAAAGCTGATGTATGGTAAAGCTACAATATCAAAGGATTCTGATTTTATTTATACCATCAGAAACCCAAGTTGGAATTACAGATATACATTACACACACTTTGGAAGTGTATTACTTGTTTAAAAGAAATATAAAACGTGCTAAAAATGTCGTTACATTGCTTAATTGGATGATCAGTTTGGACTCTTTCTCCTCACTCTTTATCCTGTTTCTCCTAGCCTCTCTCTCCTTCTCTATTCTGTGGATTTGGTTTTCTTTCTTTGAGTCTTTAGTCTCCTTTCCCTCTCCCACACTTGATGAATTTCTAGTCAAATACAACTGCCAAGATGGCTGGATAAAGCAAAGCACCATTTAAATGTCTTTAGTTTAAAGCATCGCTGCATTTAGACTGGAGGGATATTTTTCACTACCCCTAAACATTTTGTGCATGTGTTATTGTTTTTTTAATTTCATAACCTTTTAATAGTTTTGTTTTACTGTATACAATACTAAATGAAAAATGTGAACTGCCATTTTTATAAACACACTGCAGTCTTCCATGTATATTTTAATAGTCATCTTTTGATGAAACGCTATGCACTAAATACTTCAGCTACTTTTATCATTTTACTTGTGTGAGCAGCTTTTCTTTTTCTTCACTTTCTTCTGGAGTATGAGGTGCAGAGTCATCAATCTTCTTTTGTTCTTCTTTTTGTACCTGAGCTGCATTTGGGAGGTCAGGATTCCTAGGGACCTAAGATCAGCAATAAAAGGATGAGCAAGGAGTAAAAGAACAGTGTTATTAAGGGTACTGTACATACTCATATCAATCTCACTTTACAATTTACTCTATAAACACAAGTTAAGTTTGACAGGATTGATGCAGTCCTCACCACTGAGCATTTGTTACAAAAGGAAATGTTTCTGACACCTTGATATACTGGTAGAAAAAAAATTTAAAACATGCCACATAGCTACTGGAACATTTTTTTTTTTTTTCAGCTGGATTTACAGTTTACAGAAATGTTGAGGTTGAAAATATTATCCTTTCAGGCAAGGTGTATATATCAAACCATAAGTCATTCATCGACATTTGCTTTTTCTTGGCTTCTAGGCTCTTGTTTCATTGAAGTGTAATGTTAAACCTCACTGGTAAGCAACCAAAGGATCTCAGTTAATTAAGTTCCTTAAGGGTGAAGCAATTCCTGTCTATGATAAGTGCTGTTAGATCCCATAAAAATGATAAAGATATATTTCTCCAGTGATTAGGAACTAAAGCAGACAATGACTTTTATAACTATTATCTTTCCACTGTGAATAGAAAAATTTAAACCTTATTTTTTCCCCTATTGTTCCCTAAGAGACAAGTGTTTTAAAAAAATGTTATTGCTCATCCCTCTCACACAAGAGGGCCTAATCCTGGAAAATATTAGGTCTGCTTTGCACAGTGCCAGGTCCTGCGCCAAGCACATCTTGGGCATGAACTACAAACAAGGAAAGGCACAGCTCTTAGCTGGTGTAAACTGTCACACTTCCATTCAAGTCAGTGGAACCGTGACAACGTTAACCAGCTGCGTGTCTGCCCCACTGTGTAGAACAGAGGTATACGCAATATAAATGTATACTGCACCCTATTTACAAAAAGAAGTTTTGCTGATTTAAAGATAGAAGATTACAGCATTAGGTAGAGCAAGGCAGGTAACTTTTTATGTCCCTGCCCAGACTGCAGCAAGTTTCGTATTTTTTGTGACCTCTGATGTGCTTCAGAATGTAATACACAGTACAGATTTGAAATCTGATTTGAATGTGAGTGTTGAACATGCAAGCAAGAGTTTCTTCCCTTCATACTCTTCACCATCAAAAAGGAGTTACACATGCATGCAGGTGAAGTTCTTAAAACATGCCTATGTGGTGGAACAGCATCTACTACCCTGCCTAACTATTAAAAAAAGTTCCCACCTATTGTATCCACACATGTGGACTCAGGGGCTTGTTCCCTTCTCACTGCAACACTCCAGCGTGCCCCAGTGCATCTGAAGCCAGCACAAAATCTCCTTCCTGACACAAGGAAGATCTTTCACATCTCCTCTGCAGCCACTCTACCCGTGTCTTTCCTGCACAGGGTACTGCTGGAGATCTAGGGCACAGAGAACTTTGTTCTGGGCCCTTCCCTCACTGCTAAATTCCAACTGTAAAGAACAGTGCCCAGTAGTGATCTTGCATACCACATATTCTGTGATGGCAAGACACAAAGGGATAAAGAATTAAATTTAAGCCTTAGCTAAGAATTTTCTCTTTTGTTGTTTTTAAGTTGAACCATAACTGCTACAGTTTGTTGTGACTGAATATGAACTTTTCTCTGATCTAACATCTAGGCAGAAGGTTGTGGCATATAAGCAATTATGCCATCTCTATGTCACCAAAAGAGCACCCCTCAATGACGATCAAGTGGTCAGCTAAGGCAAGTACTGCCTCATATTAAGCCTGCCAAACACTTCCATTATAAGACCCTATTTTCTGTTACTTATAACTTTGCCAAACTTAACCATTCATGTTCAAATCCTCCATGCCAGGGGGCTGCCCTGAGCTACATTTTTTGGGGAAAACTTCAAACAAAACTGCTGTTTTTCAGAACAAGACGAACAAAAAAAAACCCAAAACCACCCACATTTTAGCTGTGTGAAATTCTGGTGACCTTGTCTTTGAAAAGCTCTAGCGTCCACATACTCTGGACCAGGGACTTGAAGTTTGTCAGGTGGGCTTTGTGTCAAGGATGTGCTTTTTTGCTGTCCCCATGAAAACCTGGCCAAAATTATAAGACTTTGAAAAACTGCAATTTGCACATGCTCATTTGTAGATTTTAGTAGCTGAATTCCCCAAAGATTCCATTTACCCTGGGCATGCCCCAGCTCATGGCTAAGCAGGGCTTTCCCTACAATTGCAGCTCTGGGCTGCGACAAGTTTGGTTGTAGAAGATGGAGGGTGTGTAGTGGCAGACAGAATATCACAGGGAGAGAAAGGACAATCTCATGGCTAAGGAAATTGAATGCTGCCCTGGGGAACTGGATTCTATCCCTGCTTTTACCACAGAGTTCCTATGTGATGCGAGGCAAGGTGTCACAGAGGTAAATGCTTGAATACCCGTGAAGCACTCAAACACTGTAGTACTGAGCATCATAGAAAAGCCCATAAGGAAATTAATAATTCTGCCCACTGAATTCCCACATCAGAGTTTATTATATCAAAAGAACAAAGGAATAAGAAATTGAAAGAAAACTTAAGAGGAGATATGATAAAGATGTCTTAAATTAAGAATGGCATACTAAGCAAATGGGCCACTCCTTTCTGACCTCTCCTATAATTCAAAGTAGAACTATGAAATTAAAGGCAATCAAGTTGAATGGACAAAGGCAAATTTTTTTTTTTTAATTACACAAAATACATAAATATGTAAAAGCCACTTCTATAGGACATTATTCAACTATAGCATTGTAAGAGTCAAAATGTGATTGCACTTACATATAACAAACAGTTGCACAAACTATGACAAAATTACAAACTGTATCATCCTCATACTTCTGGGCATATGGTAAGATAATAACCAGCTGAAGTCAGCAAGACATTTCTTGCTGTGGCATATTACAGTATTGCACAAATGGCAAATTGAAGTGCATGCTGGTAGTTTTCTCACCTTACTCTAAAGAGTCCAACATAGGCTGCTAAATCTGAACACAGGATAAAGGACTAAACCTATCTTCGCTGACCTGTTCCAGTAAGGTCTATTATTAAATAGAGAAAGCCAACAATGCGTTTCCCTCCCATTCAAGCAACCAACACTATAGTTATACCATTGTGCTCCAGGTGGTTAGTGTCTCTCAAACTGTGAGGTCCACTAATCTTGAAAGACATCAATCAGGCTTAGTAAACTGAAAAGATACACTGATATTTACCTACAATGCAATTGAAGCTGACTATATAATGAGCACATGGTTAGGAAGTTTCTAATTTGTTAAAATTGCTAGGCTCATTTTAGCTAAGAACTCCGCAAACTGCTCTCTGTCAATAGTAAATAAAAATAATTATTGCTATTTATTTTACACTGTGTGTAACTGTGGTAGGTACTTCACAACAATGAGATGACATGGTCGCTGCCCTAAAAAGAGTTTACAATCTATGCCACCTAATGTATTTTTAATTTTATTTAAACTCTAGAGGAGACTCGCATCGTATCCCCTTTTTTAAATCATATACTCAGGGGAGATACAATATTATAGGCCCTCTTTACCTCGTAAGTGGAATGTTAGGGCAAATTTTAGTACGTTACCAGTGTTAAGGTTAATATACACAACTCCTTTAAGTCTTTGCATTTTGCTGGAGCGTCATTTTTCTTTAAAAACTGTTACTACATTTGCCTTTCACCTGTTCTCCATGAGTTCTCAAAAATGATTGCCAATGGCTGTGGTATCACCTTCTTCCTTTAGGAACTCAGATGAATTTAATCTAGTGCTACTGATTTAAATATATTTAAGTTACCTATGTGTTCTTTTACCTGCCTCTAGTTGATATTCTAGTTCTAGTTTATACGTATATCACTAAGCCTCATGCTTCTTTCATTCTTTTTGCTGAAAGTGTTAAGCACATGCATTGGGAAATTACCTTTTCCTCTTCTAATTATGCTCACTCCTTATTGAACAGTAGTCCTACATTTTCCTCCATACTTTTTGCTCCTAAGTAGCTTCCCCTCTCCCTTCAAACATTTTTTTAATTAAAACCAAGTTTTGGCAATACTACATCATTTTGCCTTTGTCATGTCAACATCATATTTGTTGCTATGTAATCCCATCTTCTGACTTCTCCTGCATTACATTTTTTAGATCAATTCATAATTTCATGTTCCGACTATCTTTTTCTGGACAAATCTCTTTCCTGTGTGTCTCATTTTGTCACAACTGGCCTGATTTCTGCACTAAGTTATACCTGTGTAAATAAAAGAGTAACTCCACTGAAGTCAACGGAGTCACATCAGTATAAACTAGTTAGTGCAAGTGTAAGAGAGAAGAGAATTCAGCAGCTGAATAGGGGAGGTGAAAGTCCTGCATTAGGCATGAATCCAGTTGGTAGGGCTCAATTAGGGGAATCAACATTGTTGGTGTCTGTTTTAGTCTTTTCTTACTATTAATGAAGTGGGATGGGGTTGTTTTTTTTTTTTGTTGTAAAACGTGACACTGTTCTCTTGGTTACGTTTCCTGGATCTTGTTAACTCCACATCACAAGAGATCCAAGAAAATACTGAGTAATCAAACCTACAGCAAGTCAACACAAATACAAGATTGCTAGAAAGCCTCTAAATTACCTATTAACATGACTTTAGTACTTTCATTTGCCTTAAAAATTTAGCAATTCTCACTATTACAACAAATCTGGATACACTGATGCTAATATATTTAATTCATTTGAAATAAAAGAAAAGTCATTATTACCTTATAGCCTATAGTCTTGCGATAATAAAGAATTTCTTTTTCCAGAAGCTCAAACAATCGTGGTGGAAAAAACTGGAAATCTTGAATGTTTGGCTGTTTGGGGGGTCGTGGAGCCTTTAAAAATACATATATATTATCGTTACACAATTTTCTATTACTTTCAGTTTCCATTGTCCAGACAGTAGCAATGTTTTACACTGTAAAACACATATTGATTTTACTACAAGTTGAAAAGAGTGGTACAGATTAAAAATCGATATTCTTTTACCTTGGGAACTTTTGGTTCACTAACACGCAGGGCTTCTCTAAAATATGCATCCACTGCATAGTTTGCTTTGCGCTCTCGTTTTGGAGGCTCTATCCATTCCATCATACTCAGCTACACACAAACAAACAAATGAAACAGTTTAAATAACTCCAGATATCTTCCTGAAATCACAAAAAAGCAATTAGTCAGTTTGGGTTGAACTAATTAAGATAGTGTCCACCGATAGATGAAAAGTATTTCTATTGTGAGCATTAGTTAAAGCTTATGGTTCAACAGAATTCATGCTACTACAAGGTTCATTACTAAGAGACAAATTCTGATGAAAGCATTTTAAACAAACATACAAAGAGGATTTCACAGGGATATGGAGGTGGGGAAGAATAGGTAAGTAGCCATGTGGAGAAGACAAGGGATGTGGCCCTTCATTCCACCACTGCCTCTGCCAAGACATGCTAAAAAATCTACATGGAGGGCTGTACCTATGCTCTACTTCTGGGCCTACTTTTACCTCTGGCAGCATTACTCATGCACATGCTATATTCTAAGCAGTAGTAGCTACTGAATGGAAATTTGCCAGAAACACCACAGATATCCAGCGGATAATGCCATATACTAAGGCTACAGCTCAACTCCACCCACTATTATCTGATACACCACAGAACATAGAGAAGAGAGGTGACAATGTTGTGCTGGCTTTGCTCCCCTCCCTGTGAGTTTTAAGGGACTTTCCAGCAGACACTGTTATTTATCCCCACTGCATATGCAACTGAGAGCACGACAGAACCTTATATTAGCAAGGTGCATTTTTCTACCATATTTTCAAAAAGTTGTCAACACGGCTTCAAAGAGATCTGAAATATTAATTACCATTTTAGGCTCTGAACCTTCAATGACATCTGCCTGGACAGACTCCTGCACTTTTACAAAGCTCCACCAACGTCAGTGAAGCTCTGTGAGAAGGCAAGATTCTACCCATACCGACATCTTTGCAGTACCAGAGCCTCAGGCTGCATTCAAGAATTTGTTAGTGTATATCTCCAAATATCTATCATGGCCAAGCTCTTCAGTAATCACCAGTTTTGGCAACAAATGTGTTTGACAATGGTGAATTAACCGTAATCATACAAACAGGTTCTACAAGATCAATACCACAATTGGTACTGGTTGAGCTGCCTTGTTCCAATTCAGAATAGAAGATACTATCAGGAGTAAAATATAATGCTGAAAAGATTTCCAAAATGGTTTCCCCCATCTCCACTGTTTGGATTTGAAGGTAAGCAAGGAAGCTTAAAGGTGAGAATAAATATATGACATTATTCAACCATGGGAAGAAACTGCCTTGCTATAAAAATATATTTCCTTTGGAGCATAATTTAAATAAGTCAAGGGCCCTTATTTTTGGTTCCTGCTAAGGAGCACTCAACAAAATTCGGTAAGGGGGCACAAAGGTGGCGCAAAGCCACCTCAGTCTCATACCCAACCTGCACCGGATGCCTAAAGAGGCTGTTAACAACAGATGGGGTTTGTGGAGGTGCAGGGAAAACTTTGGTCACCAGCCACAAGGAGGGAAGTGGCATCAGAGCTGCTACAGCAGCTCCACACACCACTGGACAATACCCTTATCCTGGGGTGATCCTCTTGTAGCCAGCTAAGCAGTTGCCGGAAACCTATACACCACTGGAGTGGTGCAAAACCACCCTAATGCCAGGGAGAATCTGGCCCATGTTCTTTTGAAGTCAATTGGTGTAATTTTTATCTCAGTTACACAGGAATAAAACCAATGTAACTCCAAAGACTTCCAAGAAGAATGAGGCATAATAGTTTTGCCTTAGTCAGATCTACAAGATTTGGGCAATAGCAGCTTTCATCTTCTGCAATGGACGTTTGTAAAGAATAAGTTTTTTGATAGATGAACCTGATCAATTTTTTTTATTTTTAATAGTACCATAGATAAAGCAAAATTTTAGAAGAGCAAAGTAAAAATTTAAGTGAATTCCTAGCCTCTTATTTACAGCTATGGCACTCCTAATGAAATGTTTTTATGCTTGTGAAAATCTGATTCACTCATCACAATTGTAATTAAAGTAAACACATTGCTACATGTACAAGAAAACAAAGTCACCTTTTGTTTTTCTCTATAATCTTCACCTTCAAAGTTGTATAAACTCATCTCTGTGTCCATAGTGAAGTTCCTTAAAGAGCTCTCTCCCATTTTTTGCAAACGTTCATTCATTTCAGCTGTCTAAAATAAGGCACAGAGATAAAGTTACCTTTATCAACACGTCTGAGATACTCTAAATTCTGTGTTAAGTTTCTAAAAAAAAAAAAAAAAAAATCAGCATCACTCAGTTAAGTTTTCTCCCTTCTTTTTTACTTTCATGCATATTAGTACTCATCTTTCATGAGTAGAAGTACCCATCTCCTTCATTAGGATCTGAAGCACACCTTTTATTCCAGTCCTTTGCTCTCGTGCACTGAGACTTCCTATTAAGCTAAGTTTAGAATGCTGTTATGATGTGCCCCAACATCTCCTATACATTATGCTGGTACCAAATAATTTCAACAAAATTTATGTACAACTCTTCTGAGCTGAAAAGGTTGTTCATTAGCCCACTAAGCTACCTACTGCCATATATAGTTTCAAAAAGCTCTTACATCTATGAAAAACCTGTCATAGGATTTCTGACCAAAAGTTTAACAATACTCACTTCTAAAAGCTTATTTAATGAAACAACAGCGCTAAAACTAACATTTTATTAATTTTTTTGGACTTGAAAAAAATAACTGCTGCTTTTGGGAGACCTTAAAAAATAAACAACTTATGAAATATTAGATTGTAACATATTCAGGTAACTTACTGAGAAGCAGGAAATGAGAGCACAACTAAACAGACCTATCGCTTTTTCCCTTCCAAGATGTTTCCTATTATATAGGAGAAGCGGCAGATAGCTACTAGTTCAATAAATTCAAATTTTGTCAGATTTTTTTTTTTTTTTTGTGGATGACCAACAAAACAAAATTTACAATTTAAACAGGTTTGGTGATTCCTAACTCTTTTCTTTTACAATTATGTTCCAAATTCCAAATGAAACTATGCTCTCACCTTCTTTTCACCTCTTTCTAAAATAGTGGTAATATCTTCCTCTGTCAGTTCACTGTCCTTGGAAGCAAAAACATGTGTGGCTCCATGCCGGATCATCTGCAGCATTTCATCTTTTGCTAGTTTGTTAGACTGCTGATCTATGAGTCTTCCTAGAATTAGAAATACATTGAATGCTTTAAACCAAAAAGGTTAACCTTTCCCATGCCAAGCCCAACCTGAAACACCCTTTCCATCTAGTGAGGATCAGCTTCCCATTTAGCAACACAGGAAGGACAGGGGAGTCGCACACTGAGCTTCAACTGAAATTGCAATGCAATTTTACAGTTCAATATATTACAGAAATGTAAATAAATACAGTACCTGCTGAACTGTAACTGACATGGAACGCATCTTTTTTTATAGCATGCATATTCAGAGAAGCACCATTCAATAGCTACTTTGCTTTTACTAATTCAGTTTCTTAGGAGTAGGTGCTCTGTCCTGCACTCTTTACTCAGGCAAAACTCCCATTAATGTCAAAGAAAGCTCCATCTGAGTAAGAAGTGAAGAATCAGGCCTTTAAATGAATGCTTGCTATTTTAGGTTCAATTAATATTCCACTATTACAGACATAGGGCCTGATTCTTCAGTGCCTTGCATTTTGTATGGTGAACTCTGTGCAAAGTGAAAGAACCAAATTCTGTCCTCAGATGTGTATATAGTATTTGATACCTTGCTGTATAACTATAGAGTCCAGTCTCAGTTTTATCTCAGCTCTTTCTACGATCCTGTCTTCAACAGTATTGTCAGTGATAAGTCGGAATACACGAACTGGCTTCTTTTGACCAATACGGTGCGCACGATCCTAAACAAAAAATAAAATAAAAAACCCCTTAGGTAACAGGAACATAGCAGCAATTTGGCTGAAATATCTTAGCACAAACACCAGAAGAAACTGTCTAACTTCAAATTATTCTAGACTATTTTCTTGGCTTCCTACTTACTATTGAATAAGTATTATGTTTACACAACTGATTTTTTTTTTAAAAGCACTATTACTGTAATATTTCTACATACTGGGAAAGATTCTGACTGATCTCAGATACACCAGTGTAAATCTAGAGCAAATGAACGTAAATCCAGAGTAATTCTGATTTCAATCAGTGTACCTGAGTATTGTATTGTATCTAATCTAGCAAATATTGTGGTGATTCAATAGAGAAAATTTACACACCACAAACAAATATGACAAGAAAACAAATATGAAGGAATTTGTTCTTCTGTTCGATTTTAAAAAAATCTGCTTTCTAATGGTCCATAAGTCATTGGTACAAGAATTCTGGATTGTGTTACACTAAATCCCTGATACTGAGAGCTGTTCAATATTTTTTTATTTTTCCCCAAATGCAGAAAAGGGTTGCAATAAATAATAAATTAGAGCATCATACAATACAATAGAAAAATGGCAAATCCCAACTCCCAACGCCAGAGAGATTTAGACATGGTTTTTCTACTTGTGGTTAAATAGTAGAGTGATTAGAGAACTTACAAATACCTATGATAGACTAACATAATAATTCTTTGTTCCATTGTAATATTTTACATTTGATTCGTTTTAATGCCTCCATCTCCAGCTCTTATGCTGTCCTGCATAATACTAATATAGCAGCCTTCTTCCTAAAAAAAATCTCAGAATACCTCACAAACGATGCAAACGTTGCACCACAGAAATTTAGCCTACATCTGCAGCACAATGTAGTAGTCAACATGCTTCACAACAACATGGTGAAAAAGATATTTTCATTAAGGACACCACAACAAAATCATATAGACAGCGCTATATGATCTTTAACTTCCATGTGAAACAAACTAGAGGCCTTGGTTGTAATATATCACCCAAAAGAGGATAACTTTTTTTAAGATCAGGCTTGATCTTTTTTCCACTGATAAGATTATTCCTGGATATCTTTGTGTCCCTATACAGGGGTGGGGCACAACCCAACTGGGTAATAGCGGATCTACCCTAGCCTAGTGCACCTATAGTACTATGTTCCCAGAAAGGGCAAAAAGAGGCCGTGCTGTCCTAGAACAGAGGTAAATGCTTCACTGCACCCTGTAAAAAAGTGGCGGAGATGTTGGTCCAGCACGTGATTTTCCTGGAACACAAGTCAGAATTCTGGCTAAGCCTCTTCTGATGTGGCTCGAAGCCAATCTGCCCCTAAAATTGTATATGCCTTTCATCCTTTATGGAGAAGTGTTTTTACAGTCATCGAATTTTGCATTTACTGGAATGACTATTGTCAGTGTTTGTGGGGCAAAACAATACTGCTGTACTATGGTGAGGAAAGTAATTTATGAGATACAATTTCAGTATTTTTTCTTAGATGGATATTTTTGGAGGGCAAGGAATTTGCCATTTCTTCCATAATTCAGGTTACAACAACATTTTCATCAAACTGCACACTTTTTGGAATTATCTATAAATACTAAAGCGGAAAACTCTGCAAATAGCCATTTTTACAGGAGAAGATTATTTTTCCAAAACTGCGCTTTCGAACCAGAATGAGGATTTAAGGGTTCCCCCTCCCTTTTGTTAATAGGTACTTGAAAATGGCATAACTCAACATGGAACTTGTTTTTCTTCCCCCCCAACCCCCCCTTTAATCCACTTTAACAAATCTGTAACGCTGGAAAAGTACTACCACTATATTCCTTCATAAGCCTTTGAGTTCTATCATATGTATTATTTTATATGGATAACTGGGCGGGGACCTTGAGATGCATTAAAAGATTACTCACCATAGCCTGCAGATCCACTTGTGGATTCCAGTCTGAATCATAGAGAATAACCACATCAGCAGTTGCCAGATTAATCCCCAGACCTCCTGCCCTGGTACTGAGCATAAAAATGAATTTGCTACTGTTGGGAGCATTAAAGGTGTCTATTGCTTCCTAAAAGAAAATAGAAACTCATTAAGATAGCAGAATCCTCAAATAAATGATTTTATTAGTGACTTTCTTTGGTGTCTATATACTATACCAACAACTCTAAAAGGCCAGGTTTGCATAGGCAAGCCAAATAATTTCTCAGTCAATATAATGAAATGTTTCATCATCATAAAAAAGTAAAGCCCCACAAGTCCTACACTGTGGCCCTGACCTTGCAATTTACAATAGACAAGCACACCACTACACACAGACGGAGCCAGAAAAGTCAGCAGGGCTCTGCACAGCCACAATAGCCTACTGCATACTGTAAAATTATAGGATTTTGAACTACATTCCCAACCAATTATTGTAAGTATGTACATCAGGTTACCTATTCATTTTCAGCCCACTTTTCTATTTTTCTAAAAGTTAAACATATTCAGAGTATATTAATATTTCCTCAGATTTTCCAAAAAAAAAAAGAGTTAATAGTACTGTAGCAGACCTTACATTTGTCCTTAGGCAAATCTAGAGACTTTACTTTCAAATTGCATGCAGGTATCCAATGACAGGGTTTGCCCAACTCCAAATAACTAGCTTAAATAATGAAGCAGTCCTTGCTAACACATCTCACCTCTCTTTCTTCATGAGGCGTCTGTCCATCTAGTCGGCAGTACTCATAACCACGCCACATGCAATAATCCTCCAAAATATCCAGTAAGCGGGTCATCTGACTAAAAATGAGAACTCTGGAGCCTGACAGATTGGTACAGAAAACAAAGTAATTTTAATATAAATCTTATCACAGAACCAAACAGGAATAGGTTAAGTGCACAGAAAGAATTAATGTGAAATACAGTACCAGGTTTACATAATATTCCTCCCTAACTGATGATCAGTTTATTCAAACGGTTCTATTTTTTTTTTTTTTTTTGGTAAGTTTATTGTTCAGTAATTGATTTTAAACTCCTATTATGCAATTTTTTCAATAAGGGTCATTTTTACAACAGTATCCGGATAGCAACTGAAGAAATAAAAGAACATTCTTAAAGACTGTAACAGAAACACTAGATCCCCCATACAAGAACCATTTTTCAAAAAAAAGATGGAGATCACTAGTCCCCGTTCCCCCCCCCTCCCCCATGTATGCACTGTGGTAAATTTAAGGTTTGTTTGGGGTTTTTTAAATAGGGCTTCTATCAAAAACTTAAAATGCATTAAATTCTACATTCTCTGCCCCACATATTGTACCGACATTCCATCAGTTAAGTGATGTTTTTTAATCAGAAAAATATCAGGTGGCAAAAACATACAGCACAACAGCACACAAAATTCCATTGTCAATATATGTAAAAGCAGTGGTGGAAGAGACCCATTATGTTTGGAGCTTGAACAAAATCTAATACACAGAAGTTTATTCAAGCCTACTACGACTCCAGCCAGTCTATGCAACCACAAACACCAGCACTCTGAACAGGACCTGGCTCTCCAATTCTTGTCAACTCCCATGGAAGCCTATTGGCCTACAAGCCATATCAAACATTAACCTGACAGGTGGTCAGAAAGTCTGGTCTCTCCTGACATATCCCCTTCTCATCTCCCAAACTTCCCGGCTCTTCATGGCTTCCTATTCCACTCTTATTTTTCTTAACTATTTTCATTTCTTTCCCTCCCATCTTACCCCTCTTCATCATTTCCTAACTGTGAAGTTCTCCCTTCCTCTATGCCTTGCCTGCCACTTAGAAACTCCACAAAACCCTTTTAGTTTGTAACAAATACGACTTTGTAAGTGGGAATAAACTGAGCCATTTTATTTGTTATTAATACTATTCATACAGCTACTGTCCTATAGCTTCCACTCACCCTGTTCTTTGAGTTTTGCCAGCAGTTTATCCAGAGCTACCATTTTACCACTGTTATTGACAAGATGCATGTCAGTAGTATAAGGAGGTCCAGGTTCAGCACCATCAAATAGGTATGGATGGTTGCAGCACTTTCGCAACTGCATCAAAATATTCAACAGCCGCATCTTATCCATTTTCCCAGCGGAATTTAGAATGTCAATATCTTTCATCAGGATCCTTGTATACCTGAAGTTTTACAGGCAATAAATAAGAAGTTTACAGCCTCTAGTTTGTGCACATTTAAAACACAAGTAAATCTCTAAAACGTCCTGGGGTTGCTACGCTTTTTTGTTTTTGTTTGTTTTTTTAAGCTGGATAATGACAACATCCACTGTTACATTATGTAGGATTTGACAAAAATTAGAAGGGACATAAATTCTTATGCTCCAGTATGTAAGTCAACATCTGACTAAAAAAAGTTCCCCATACAAACAGGTTATTCCATAATTATTAGCCATGAGGTTTCTTTCATTTCTTCTGAGGCACCCAGTTAAGGCCACTGTCTGTCAGCTTTTGGATTAGATGGACAACTGGGTCTGATCTTGAGAAATTCCTGTTTTCCCATCACTATGTTTGAAAGCTACATAAAAAGAAATGGATGAAAAACTTTTTAAAAAAAAAAAACCAAAAATAACCAAAACCCTTTCTCCATTTCACACCTCTGCACAATTGCATCATGCTTCTATTTTAGATCTAGTTCTACTCCGGTTACTGTAAATACACTTTTGGCAGGTACTGGGGAAAAACATTAATGTAAGCTGCCCCCTAAAAGAAGGACAGGAGAATCAAGTCAGCATGTTAGCACATAATTAAGATAAGCCCACTGTGCATCAACAAAAGAGTGAAACTGACTAGACACACTTTATTAAATGCACAATTTAAAAAAAAAAAAAAAAAACCTTGACAAAAATAGAGAAAAAAACAATTTTTCTCTAGTTCCTTTTAGTTTCAGTAATATTGTGTTTTCTTTTTTAACTAGCAGATACAAATATTTCTGGTGGAAATGTGCTTTTCTAATTAACCAAGTCCCTTTATATGCTGACCGTACCTGTGGTAGAGACATGGCTACAAAAAATAAAAGAAAAATATACTGAGTCTGATATAAAGTACTCTATTATTAGTTATAATTTAGAGCAATTTTACATTAACATAAATAACTCACCATTCTCTCTGCATTTTACTGAGCCCAAGGTAAATCTTTACTTCCTTTTTCGGAGGCAAGCTCTTTTCTACTTCAGCTTTTATACGACGTAACAAAAAAGGCTTCAAAACCTACAAAATAAGATGTCTGTGCAAACTATTTATAAATACAAGACTGCTTCAAATGGGAGATTAATTGGCTTGATCCTGCAGCATTTGCTCAGCTCAAATTCTGAGCAACTCACATTGCTCCCACAGTGACCCCATCAGACCGGCTCTGATGCAGCCTCTGTCTGAGTAAAAAAATTAAGCTGTCCACTGGGTTCCAACAGCTAGCTAAGTTCATGCAGGGAGTGGGAAGGACTTTAGAAAGGGTGCTGTAGAGTTTCCCAGAGGTACTTATTCAGAAAGCTGCCACCTACATGCTCCCTATGACATTTAGGCCAGCTAATGTGGAGCAGATGACTGTCCTATCTCTCCACAGAGCAGCAAAGTGGGAACCATCCCTCCTATATCTTCAGAGATAACTTAATCACCACAAAAAGTATAGAAGCACAGGTGCTAACTGTCTTAAGAAATGCTGTTGAGCAGAAGAGAGAGCTACATCAAAGTCATTTCTATAGGCCTCTCTGGATCAAGTTGTTAGGCCTGGTCTACACTACGAGTTTGTGTCTGATTGAGCAGCATTAAATCAAATTAACCCTGCACCCGTCCACACAACGAAGCCATTTTTTTTCAACATAAAAGACTCTTAAAACCGATTTCGGTACCCCTCCCCAACGAGGGGATTAGCGCTGAAATCGACATCGCCGTTTCGAATTAGGGTTAATGTGGATGCAATTCGAAGGTATTGGCCTCCAGGAGCTATCCCACAGTGCACATGACCACTTTGGACAGCACTCTGAACTCGGATGCACTGGCCAGGTGTACAGGAAAAGCCCCGGGAACTTCTGAATCTCGTTTCCTGTTTGGCCAGGCGAGCTCATCAGCACAGGTGACCATGCAGTCCCAGAATCAAAAAGAGCTCCAGCATGGACTGAACGGGAGGTACTGGATCTGACTGCTGTATGGGGAGAGGAATCCGTGCTATCAGAACTACATTCCAAAAGACGAAATGCCAAAACATTTCAAAAAAATCTCCAAGGCCATGAGGTACAGAGACTACAGCAGGGACGCAACACAGTGCCACGTGAAACTTAAGGAGCTCAGACAAGAGTACCAGAAAACCAAAGAATCAAACGGATGCTCCAGGACAGAGCCCCAGACATGCTGCTTCTACGCTGAGCTGCACGCAATCCTATGGGGGGCCGCCACCACTACCCCACCCCTGTCTGTGGGCTCCGATGATGGGGTACTCTCCACCATGCCTGAGGATTTTGTGGACAGGAAAGATGAGGAGGAGGACAAGCTTGAGGAGAGCACACAGCACACCTTTCTCCCCAACAGCCAGGATGTTTTTATCACCCTGACTGAAATACCCTCCCAACCCAACGAAGCCGGAGAAGGGACCTCTGGTGAGTGTACCTTTTTAAATACAATACATGTTATAAAAGCAAGAGTTTTTTAATTATTAAGTAGCCCTGAGGACTTGGGATGCATTCGTGGCCAGTACAGATACTGGAAAAGTCTGTTAACGTGTCATAGAATCATAGAATATCAGGGTTGGAAGGGACCTCAGGAGGTCATCTAGTCCAACCCCCTGCTCAAAGCAGGACCAATCCCCAATTAAATCATCCCAGCCAGAGCTTTGTCAAGCCTGACCTTAAAAATATGTAAGGAAGGAGATTCCACCACCTCCCTAGGTAATGCATTCCAGTGTTTCACCACCCTCCTAGTGAAAAAGCTTTTCCTAATATCCAACCTAAACCTCCCCCACTGCAACTTGAGACCATTACTCCTTGTTCTGTCATCTGCTACCACTGAGAACAGTCAAGAGTCATCCTCTTTGGAACCCCCTTTCAGGTAGTTGAAAGCAGCTATCAAAATCCCCCCTCATTCTTCTCTTCCGCAGACTAAACAATCCCAGTTCCCTCAGCCTCTCTTCATAAGTCATGTGTTCCAGTCCCCTAATCATTTTTGTTGCCCTCCGCTGGACTCTTTCCAATTTTTCCACATCCTTCTTGTAGTGTGGGGCCCAAAACTGGACACAGTACTCCGGATGAGGCCTCACCAGTGTTGAAGAGAGGGAAACGATCACGTCCCTCGATCTGCTGGCAATGCCCCTACTTATACATCCCAAAATGCCATTGGCCTTCTTGGCAACAAGGGCACACTGTTAACTCATATGCAACTTCTCGTCCACTGTAACCCCTAGGTCCTTTTCTGCAGAACTGCTTCCGAACCATTCGGTCCCTAGTCTGTAGCGGTGCATGGGATTCTTCCGTCCTAAGTGCAGGACTCTGCACTCGTCCTTGTTGAACCTCATCAGATTTCTTTTGGCCCAATCCTCCAATTTGTCTAGGTCCCTCTGTATCCTATCCCTATCCTCCAGCGTATCTACCTCTCCTCCCAGTTTAGTGTCATCTGCAAACTCGCTGAGGGTGCAATCCACACCATCCTCCAGATCGTTTATGAAGATATTGAACAAAACCGGCCCCAGGACCGCCCCTTGGCGCACTCCACTTGATACCGGCTGCCAACTAGACATGGGAATGGAGCGGAAATCCTGTAGGGACATCTCCATGAAGCTCTCCTGGAGGTACTCTAAAAGCCTTTGCAGCAGGTTTCTGGGAAGAGCAGCCTTATTCCGTCCTCCATGGTAGGACACTTTACCATGCCATACTAGTAGCAAGTAATCTGGTATCATTGCATGACAAAGCCTGGCAGTGTACGGTCCTGGTGTTTGCTGGCATTCAAGCAACATCCATTTTTTATCTCTCTGTGTTATCCTCAGGAGAGTGATATCGTTCATGGTAACCTGATTGAAATAGGGGAATTTAATTAAGGGGACATTCAGAGGTGGCCATTCCTACTGGGCTGTTTGCCTGTGGCTGAAAAGAAATCCTCCCCGCAGTTAGCCATGGGGGGTGGGAGGGGAGAGACTGGCACTGAGCTGTTCGTGTTTGGCTAGCGGGGAGGGGTAAAGTGATCATCCGAGAGAATTGCGGGGGGGGGGGGGGGGTTACTTTTGTTTCTGCTGCTGCACGTTAACAGGAAACCCGCAGCACTAAATGGTCAACTCAACGTGCTTTGCTTAGTATGGGAGAGGAGGGCACTGCTGTTATGAAGGCTGCAGAAGCCGAAAGACTATGGCTTATCATGGCCGCCTGCAAGCCGAATTCTGTTCCTTGGCACTGCGTGTGTGATCTCTAACACCAAAGCCGCAGGCATTTAATGTAAGATGCAAAATGCGACCCTGTAACAAAATCACATGTGCTATGTAATACGAATAGTGCTGTTCACCATGAAGGAGTATAGCCATTGTTCTGTAAAATGTATCTTTTTAAATACTTCACTCCCTTTTTTTCCCTCCAGCAGCTGCAAATGTTTCAAGCCTCCGTCCCAAAGGCTATCTCAGATAAGGCAGCGAAAAAACCGCACGCGCAACGAAATGTTCTCTGAGCTCATGCAGTCATCCGGCACTGACAGAGCTCAGCAGAATGCGTGGAGGGACACAATAGCAGAGTACAGGAAAGTGGCCGATGAACATGAGGAGAGGTGGCGGCAGGAAGATCAGAGGAGGCATGAGGCAATGCTGGGGCTATTGTGGGATCAAACGGACGTGCTCCAGCGTCTGGTGGAGGTTCATGAACGGCAGCAGGATCACAGACTGCCGCTGCAGCCCCTGTTTAACTGCCCTCCGTCCTCCCCAAGTTCCATAGCCTCCTCACCCAGACGCCCAAGAACGCGGGGAGGGAGGCTCTGGGCACCAACCACTCCACCCTAGTGGACAGCCCAAGCAACAGAAGGCTGTCATTCAAGAAGTTTTGAAGTGGCCTTTTCCTTCCCTCCTACCCTCCTCCCACACCCCACCTGGGCTACCTTGAGAGTTATCTCCCTATTTTTATAATCAATTAATAAAGAATACACTTTTTTAAAAGATAGTGACTTTATTTCCTTTGCAAGCAAGCTGTGATCTAAGGGGGGAGGACAGGTGGCTTACAGGGAATTTAGAGGCAACCAAGGGGGCGGGTTTTCATCAAGGAGAAACTAACAGAACTGTCACACAGTACCCTGGCCAGTCACGAAACAGGTTTTCAAAGCTTCTCTGATGTGCAGCGCTTCCTGCTGTGCTCTTCTAACCGCCGTGGTGTCTGGCTGCGTGTAATCAGCGGCCAGGCGATTTGCATCAACCTCCCACCCCACCATAAACGTCTCCCCTTTACTCTCACAGAGATTGTGGAGCATACAGCAAGCAGCAATAACAATGGGAATATTGGTTTCGCTGAGGTCTGAGGGAGTCAGTAAACTGTGCCAGCAACCCTTTAAACGTCCAAATGCATACACTACCACCATTCTGCACTTGCTCAGCCTGTAGTTGAACAGCTCCTCTCTACTGTCCACAGTGCCTGTGTACGGCTCCACAAGCCAGGGTATTAAGGGGTAGGCTGGGTCCCCAAGGAAAACTATAGGCATTTCAACTTCCCCAACAGTTATTTTCTGGTCTGGGAAGTAAAGCCCTTCCTGCAGCCGTTTAAACAGACCAGAGTTCCTGAAGACGCGAGCGTCATGAACCTTTCCCGGCCATCCCACGTTGATGCTGGTGAAATGTTCCTTGTGATCCACCAGTGCTTGCAGCATCATTGAAAAGTACCCCTTGCAATTTATGTACTGGCTGCCCTGGTGGTCCGGTCCCAAGACAGGGATATGCGTTCCGTCTATAGCCCCACCACAGTTAGGGAATCCCATTGCAGCAAAGCCATCTAGTATGACCGGCACATTTCCCAGAGTCACTACCTTTGATAGCAGCAGCTCAATGATTGCGTTGGCTACTTGCATCACGGCAACCCCCACAGTAGATGTGCCCACTCCAAATTGATTACCGACTGACCGGTAGCTGTCTGGCGTTGCAAGCTTCCGCAGGGCTATTGCCGCTCGCTTGTGAACTGTGAGGGCTGCTCTCATCTTGGTATTCTTGCACTTCAGGGCAGGGGAAAGCAAGTCAAAGTTCCATGAAAGTGCCCTTATGCATGCGAAAGTTTCGGAGCCACTGGGAATCATCCCAAACCTGCAACAGTATGTGGTCCCACCACTCTGTGCTTGTTTCCCGGGCCCACAATCGGCATTCCACGGCATGAGCCTGCCCCAGTAACACCATGATCTCCAAATTGCTGGGGACCGCAGTTTTAGAGAAATCTGTGTTCATGTCCTCATCACCGCGCTTCCGTCGCCTCTTTGCCTGGTTTTTCAGGAGCTGGTTCTGCATAAACTGCACGATAATGCGCGAGGGGTTTACAATGGTCATAACTGCTGCGGTGAGCTGAACGGGCTCCATGCTTGCTGTGCTATGGCGTCTGCTTGGGCAGTCCAGGGAAAAGGGCGCAAAATGACTGTCTGCTGTTGCTTTCACGGAGGGAGGGAGGGAGGGTTGACTGACGACATTTACCCATAACCACCCGCGACAAATTTTTGGCCCTATCAGGCACTGGGAGCTCAGCCTAGAATTCCAATGGGCAGTGGGGACTGTGGGATAGCTACCTACAGTGCACCGCTCAAAATGTTGACGCTTGCCACGGTACTGTGGACGCACACCGCCGAATTAATGTGCTTCGTGTGGACGCATGCACTCGACTTCATAAAATCTGTTCCCAAAAATCGACTTCCATAAAATCGGAGTACTTTCGTAGTGTAGATATGGCCTCAGTGAGATAGTTCCTCTTTACTCCCACAGCCACAGACGGAATCTGGCCCCACATCCATCCATGTAGCCACAGGCAGGAGAAAGAATAGCAGCAATTTAAGTAGCCTTTTCTCATGGCTTAGTCAATGAGAGGGACAGGGCCAAGGGTGGACTGCCCCACAATGATCACTCCAACATTCACAGACATGCTGATGTGACTAATTTATTCTGCTGGTTCCCTTCACTAGTGCTGACTGGTGAGGCTCCACTTTATTCAGAATTATGTATCTAAGGAGTGCATAAAATGTAACGAGGGGCCTCTCTTTTCAACTAAATAGGCACATCCAAAAATACACTATTCTAAATCAGAAATACACAAGTTACTACAGCCCAGGCATTGCACTGGAACTTATGTTTCCTAACGTATCAGTTCAGATCATCCCCTCAGATCAACACTGCAGATGCTGCCTCTCTCTGGATTCAAGGTCTACATTTAGAGACAGAGTGGGAACTGGACAGGTCAGGGAGAAGAGTGGGTAGGATGAGGACAAGGACAGAGATGAGGGAAGATGAACACGGTCCTCCTCATTTGGCTCCCAAGAGAGCCCTCAGGTTATTATTATTTCCTCCCTCCTCCAGAGCCTCCCCTACAGACATTTGTGTCAACTGCAATCAGGGTGAGTCTTTGGGAACTCAGCTCCAACATCAGAGTGGGGAGAAGAGGGAGGGGCACCAAGGCCCTGAGCCAGTGAAGGAGCATAAGGCCTTTGAGTGGATGACCCTTCTTTCAATCATCTGAGCCATGGGTTTTTAAACATCTAGTTACTCAGATCTAATCAAATAAAAATACCATTGTAACTGTATTAGAGCTGAACAGCAAGATTTCTTACGATAGAATTTCAACAATAGAAGTGTTGTGAACAGGGCTTTGGAGCTGTGCTCCGTACTCCAGCTCTGGGCTCCGCTCCAAAGCCCTGGTTATGAACTCTTCCTTTTTTTTATATCCTCTATTAATACACTAAAGAAAATTATTAAAATCTTGATTCTAAACGAACCACAATATTCACAGATAAAACTGAAATTCTGTCTTGATTTCACCCCAGTGTCAATGCAGCACGTCAGTAATTCAACATGATTAATAGTTTCAAAACTCCTTGCAATTCTTAGTTTATTTATGAACTAATAAGCTTTGATGTTTCTATTGCAAACAGTAATGTTATAAAAGATAAAAATTTGGAAAAACTAACAAATGCTGATAGATATTTGACACAGAAATTATGGCAGATACTACTGTAAAAACAATATAAATATATGATAATTCTAAAATTAATGAGAATACAAATATTTATATACATTTACCACAATGCATTTTATCATAATTTGAGGAGAAATAAGAGACAAGAATTAGACTTTTGTTTTAAAGTTATTTTGTAGCAATAATATATTACCATCGCTGCTATTACTTACTGCATGAAGTCTTTCTACAAGTTTTTGATCACCAAGACAATTTTTAGTATCAAACCATGAGTCAAAGTCCTGCAGGAAAAACAAATTATTGTTAGCATGTACAGTTTCATCTTTACTTTCAATAACAGACACACATGCGAACATAAGAACAGCCATACTCAGTCAGACCAATAGTCCATATAGACCAGTATCCTCTCTCTGACAGCGGCAAGATGCTTGTGACTGAGCAGAATAAGGACAATTTCAGCAATCCATCTCCAGTCGTCTAGTACTAGCTCCTAGCACTTGAAGGTTTTGGGATACCCAGAGTCTGGGGTTGCGTCCCTGACCAGCTTAGCTAATAGTCATTGATGGACCTATCGTCCATGAACTTATCCAATTCTTTTTTTAACCCAGTTAGGTTTTTGGCTTTCACAACATCCCATGGCCACAAGTTCCACAGATTGACTATGTGTTGTGTGAAGAAGTACTTCCTTATGTTCACTTTAAACCTGCTGCCTATTAATTTCATTGGGTGACACCTGGTTCTTGAGTTACATGAAGGGCCAAACAACACACTTCCCTATTTATTTTCTCCATGTCATTCATGATTTTATAGACCTCTACTATACCCTCCCCCCAGTCTCTTTTTAAGCAAATCTCCTTACATGGAAGCTGTTCCATGCCCCTAATAATTTTTGTTGCCCTTCTCTGCACCTTTTCCAATTTTAGTATCTTTTATGAGATAAGTCCATTAGAACTGCATGCAGTATTCAAGGTGTGGACATACCATGAATTTATATAGCGGTATTATATTTTCTGTTTCATTATCTATCCCTTTCTCAAAGGTTCCTAACATTGTTAGCTTTTTTGACTGCGGCTATACATTGAACAGATATTTTCAGGGAAGTATCCATGAAGACTCCAAGATCTGCCTTGAGTGGTAACAGCTAATTTGGACCTCATCATTTTGTACATATAGTCGGGAATATGGTTTTCCAATGTGCATTACTTTGCATTTATCTTATATTGAATATCATCTGCCATTTTCTTGCCTAGTCACCCAGTTTTGTAATATCCCTTTGTAACTCTTCTCAGTCAGCTTTGGACTTAACTATCCCGAGTAATTTTATATCATCCACAAGTTTGGCCACATCACAGTTCACCCCTTTTTCCAGATCATTTTATGAATATGTTGAACAGCACTGGTCCTACTACAGATCCCTGGGAGACCTTGCTATTTACCTCTTTCCCTTGTGAAAGCTGACCGTTTAGTCCTATCCCTTCCCCCCCCAACTTTTAACCAATTACAAATCTATGACAGAACTTTCCCTCTTATTCCATGACTACTTACTTCAATTAAGATCTTTTGGTGAGGGACCTTGTCAAAGGCTTTCTGAAAGTCCAAGTAAACTACATTCACTGGATCGTCTTTGTCTAAATGCTTGTTGACTACTTCAAAGAATTCTAATACATTGATAAGGTATGATTTTCCTTTACAAAAGCGGTGTTGACTCTTCCCCAATATATCATGTTCATCCACGTGTCCGAAAATTCAGTTCTTTAGTATTGTTTCAACCAGTTTGTCAGGTACTGAAGTTAGGCTTACTGGCCTGTAATTGCCAGGATCACCTCTGGAGACTTTTTTTAAATTGGCATAACACTAGCTACCCTCCAGTTATATGTTACAGAGGCAGATTTAAGTAGTAGATTAAATAACACAGTTAGTAGTTCTGCAATTTCATATTTGAGTTCCTTCAGAACTTTTGAGTGGATATCATCCAGTACTGGTGACATATCACTGTTACATTTATCAATTTGTTCCAAGACTGCCTCTATTGACACCTCAATCTGGGACAGTTCCTCAGATTTGTAACCTTAAAAGAATGGCTCAGGTGTGGGGATCTCCCCTCACATCCTTTGCAGCAAAGACTGATGCGAGAATTCATTTAGCTTCTCCGTAACAGCCTTGTCTTTCTTGAGTGCTCCTTTAGCATCTCAATCGTCCAGTGGCCCCACTGACTGTTTGGCAAGCTTCCTGCTGATAATGTACTTAAAACGAAATTTGCTGTTAGTTTGTGTCTTTTGCTAGTTGCTCTTCCAATTCTGTTTTGGCCTGCCTAATTATACTTTTACACTTGCTTTCCAGAGTTTATGCTCCTTTCTATTTTCCGCATTAGGATTTGACTTCCAATTTTTAAAAATGCATTTTTGCCGCTTAACACCTGTTTTACTCTGCTGTTTAGCCATGATGGCATTTTTTGTGTCCTCTTACTGTTTTTTTTATTTGGGGTATATGTTTAAATTTGAGCCTTTATTATAGTGTTCTTAAATAGTTTCCTCACAGTTTGCAGACATTTCGCCCTTGTGACGGCCTTTTAAATTTCTGTTTAACCAGCTTCCCCTTTCTGAAGTTCTACAAGGGGAGGGGGAGGGTGTTTCCTTTAGCATTTTTCCCCTACAAGGGTGTTAAATCTCATAACATTATTGTTGACATTCTCTCGCTGTCATGTAAAAATGAAGTCAATGGAGTTACACCAGTGAGAGAAGACACAGGCCATTGCTCTCAGCAAGTTTAACAGCATCCATAAACTTTCAAGCCAACCGAATAACTTCACTGGTAAAACATAGAACCTCTTTTTAACAGAAGAGCCTACTCTGTTCCCTCCTGGGTTTTACACCAGGCCTACCTGAGTAACATCTGAGTGCCTATCACAGTGCATCAAGTCAGGTTGCATAATGAAAAGCAGGGGGAGAGACAAGGAAATTGGACCATAAAAAGTGAGATCAGATAGAGACATGAAGCAAGAAGAATGGAAGTAACTGAATCAAAGCAACAAGATGAGTAGAGTGACAGAAAAAAAGCAAAGGGAAGAGGTGGTGAAAGGAAAAAGTGTAAATTCTAAGTGAAAAAGCATAAAGTTTACTGTGCAAATTATATGTTCAGCGTAGACTCACAACTTGGTTTAACTCACATTTATAAGTAACAGTGATATAAGTAAGGATTAAATCAGTTTAAGTTTATCCACTTTAATTTAGCAGCATTTTACACCCACTTTGCACGGTGTAAGTGTAGCACAAGAAGCAAAATCTTAGGAAAACAGGCCCTAAAGCCTTGTCCAGACTAGGATTTAAAAGGTGTTAGCTAACACATGCTACCTGAAATGTCTTAAAAGTCTAGTGTAGACAAGACAGTTTTAAAATGTGCTGGTTCACATGTGTTAACCAACATCACACCTTTAAATCCTAGTCTAGCCAAAAGCTGAGCATTTGCAGAATTGGGCCCTCAGTTTGCAAATAAACTACCAAAATGTGGATTTTGACAGTATTAAGCTGGCAGGAAAAATTCAGTCTGTTCCCTCTAAGAATAAAGAGAGAACTGTATTTTACCATATGAAACCTTTCTGCAAGGAAGAATTTCAACTGGCTCTACCCATAATTAAAATGATAGGTAGTAGAGACACACTGTATCCATGATTTTTAAAAATATTTATCTCATATTTATATGGCACCCACTACCATAGTGTCTGAGCACCTCGTAACCTTTAATGTATTTATCTTCTCAACACCACTGGGAATAAGGGAACTGAGGCACAAAAAGACTGAGGGCTTCTCTACACTACTGCGCAGGGTTGATCTAAGATACACAACTTCAGCTACGTGAATAGCGTAGCTGAAGTCCATGTACTTAAATCTAGTTATCGCAGTGATTTCACTGCGGTAAGTTGACAGCAGACACTCTCCCGTCAACTCCACTTGCGCTTCTCATGCTGGTGGAGTACCGGACTCGACAGGAGAGCGCTCAGTGATCAATTTACTGCATCAATACTAGACGTGATAAATTGACCCCCCACTGGATCGATCGCTGCCCGCTGATCCAGCAGGTAGTGTAGACAAGCCCTAAGATTTGCCCATGGTTACACAGGAAGCCTGTGATAAAATGAAGGGATTGAATCTGCGTATCTCAAGTCCAAGGCCACTCTAACCACCGGGTAATCCATCCTCTCTGCAGGATATATCATCAGAATTACGCTAGCGAAATATATATCAGGCCCCAGCTTACATCTGCAGAATTGAAGACATCAGGTAAAAGAAAGTTGAGTAATGCCCACAGTTCATGGAGGTTGTTCTGTAAAGGAGTTCCTGTCAGCAGCAACCTATTTGTTGTCTTGAACTCACGTACAATCTCAGAGAGCTAGGAAAAATAACAAACAGCATTTGTTATCTGTGGCTTAAACACAAAGGGAAAGATTTTCAAAAATCCTGAGCACCCATCACTTCAACTGAAGTCATTGAGAGCGCCATGTGCTCAGTACCTCTGAAATTCAAGCCCCAAAAGATCAAACTATTATTTTCAAAAAATGACCTTCAGGAAGGATTTGAATAGGACTAAAATATAATTTAACATTTAAAAATCTAAAAATATTTTGTTACAAAATGCTCAAGCAAAGGTTACGAAAATACTGAAATTGAAGTTTACCTTAGATTTTTCATTCTTTATTCTGTGGGCTTCATCTATCACCAAGTATCTCCAGTTAAACTTTTTGAAAACAGATTTCTCCTTAATTACCATTTCATATGAGGTAACGCAAACATCCCACTCTCCAGGCATCATAACATCACGGATAAAAGCAGCCTAATGTAAAATAATATTAATTAATAGATATTAAGTAACAACAGCGGGCATAACTTATCTGGAGCTCTCTGCCCCTTATGTCTGCCAATATTATTGAAACAAAAGGTTAACGAGTAAAAAAAATAAAAGATTAAGCACATATGAAAAAGTGTACCTGGAGTTACACTAATTCAAGTCAAACAACAAAGGCTTCCAATCTTTATGTTTCAGGGCATAAACTAATCAGCAGCTGGAGTTAAGATGAAAGGCATAAATCGTCCCTATTCACCTCAGTGGGTGTTTATTCTTAAGCATAACTATGTATTTTTAAAATAAATATTTCCTGTTAAGTGATCAGCAGTGAAATAGTTAAATAAGACATCCCCTTCAGTGACACGTGAAGGAGTGTTTTCAACAATGCTGTATATTAAATGCCCAAATATTGGGTTAATGTAGAGCTAAGGTTGCCCAGTAATGTCTTGTGCATTTCTAGAATGTGGATGCTAAACTTAAACCCCTGAAAACCAGGAAATAAAAAGAGGTAAAGCAACACAAATGTAAACCAGGACACACACCGTTAAGATACATGACATCCTGCAATGCAACTTTAGCTACCTGCAGCTTTAACTGTACCCCCTGCCCCCATACACACACTTGAGGGCTGGCAATAGCCACGGTTCCATTATAGCGGTGCAAAGATTAACAAATTGCCAAGCGAAATGGAGATTCTCTCTCTCGCAATCTTCAGATCAAGACTGGATGCCTTTCTGGAAGATCTGCTTTAATCAAACAAGTTATTAGACTCAATACAGAAAGAGCTGGATGAAATTCTATGGCCTCTGCTAATAAGGTCAGACTAGAAGACCTAATGGTCCCCTGTATCCTTAAAATCTGTAATACATAGACATTAGGAAGGACCAAACATGTGCTGTGTTTGTGTTATGTTCTAGAGATCTGAATTACGACACTGTCTGCACACACTCCACCTGCATTCGCTTTAGCTGCATTTAGTGGTGGAGCGATTGGTTGGAGCTAGTATGCAAAGCTGTGACTGGTTCATGACAAGAGACGCATGTGTACCTTAAGACACCAAGCATGCCCCATTGAATTTTGGAGGTTATATCTGCAGAGGTACCCAGGGTCTTCTTGTCATGGGGACTGCCAGCAGTCTGGTAGCGTACAGGGTCTCCAGAGTTAAGTGAAGGCAAGGCAAAATGAATATACTGTCTCAAAAGCAATCTGCAGGACAAGAGCAAAATGGTAGTAATATTGTACAAGCATGGAGTAGTTTGTGTGGGGTAGGCTCAGTACTGGAGTATAGGCAGCTTCTGTCTAACGTCAAGCATAGCAAACTTTGTCCTGCAGTGCTCACGTGCTCTATTCCCAAGGTTTTTCGTGACATTTGTAAAGGTAGGAGTGCTAGCATGTGTGTTAGTGGCATGTTGGGGCACTGCACAAAGAGGTTGCACTGCAGGGATGGCATAAGGGTACCTTATCTTTGTATTTCCAGGCTTTCAGAGAATTAAGTTTAGTCACACTCCGTATTCTGGAGGGGCACCAGGCACCACTGGGCAACCTTAACACTGCATTAGTGAAACTTTGGAACATTTAATTTCTCAGCAAACCCCTGCCCACCCATAATTCTCCCCTCTCTACTGTCTTTGGCTCCTTGGCCACCATTAATCCTGCCACAGAATGCACTGGCTGCATGATAGTTCCTTCACTGCCCCTGCATCATCTCATCTTTCTACCTCTCCAGCATAGCTCAGTTCTTCCTTCTCAGCCCTCTTCCCCTCAGAGTCAGATGTCCACATGGGATCTGCTGGTTAAAGAGCTAGGGAAAGGATGCAGGTACAGTGCAGGGACACTAGCATGAATCCATGGGACTTTTTTTTTTTTTTCTTTTGAAAGGAGGGATACCTATGGGAGGGCACACATGCAGCTGGGCCCCCCCCATCACTGATGAACTCAGACCCCCTCCTTCCCACCCCGCTCTACCTTGTGCTGCTACAACACTCCCCCAACCATCACACACGCTGTACTACGACTCTCCACGTCCCCCCAACTTCTCAGATTCTCCTAGCACTACTCGGATGCTGCTCCATCTCCTCCATCGTACCCATTGCTCTGACCATCCCCACACCTCCTGCTGATCTGAGCACCCCTATTCCAAGACCCCCCACACCTAAACACACAAATGCTCTGCCCTCCTGATCACCATTCTAGGTCCCTGGCAAGCTTGGAGGGGTGATGGGGAGGTGGTATGGTAGTGAGGCTGTGAAGAGTGCCTGCAGCAGATGGAGGCAGGAAGGAGCCCAAAAGTGAAGATGCAGAGTCCCTACCCCAAATCTGGGCCTAACGTATGGGGAAGGGGCTGTCCACATGCATCTGCAGCACAGGAGGCAGAGAGATATATGAAACAGTCCTTCCAGTCAGTGAAACATTCTCAGCCGAATAAGAACTTCCCATAGAAGTGAATACAACCTGCAACAATAGTTTTAGAGGTATGAATTGCTCCAATTCATGAGTGGGTATTCTCATCCCCCTTCCCACAGTTTCAGCACTTGTGGGCCTGTGCCCTGCACCGAGTTTGCCTATTCTCAGCACCCGAGTCCTGACTCTGGTCTTAGCAGTGTGTGCTTGGAGCATGTTCAAGCATGCCTGTTCTCAGCCCCCCATTCCATCTCAGTACTGATCACATGCCATGCACTCAACATGCTTATTCTCAGCCCCCCATTCCAGTCTAATCACTGTGGGTCACATTTTGAAGTGGGGGACAGAAATAGGTGATATGAATGTGTGAAGGGTTAGGAGATACCCCATACCCAGATCTAAACTCTTCTCTTTTCTGCACAGCTCTGGCCTCTCCTTTTTCTCTAGAGACAATGGCATCAGGGGAAGGGTGAAGCTGATGCCCCTTCTCCACTGCTGGACACAGCATAAAGAAAATGATGATTTCTGGGTTAATTTTCCAGTAGGGATGCAGTGGAGGAAAGGGGAGCCGTAGAGGAGGAACTGTGGGGGAGGGACCAGGTGGCTCCACTTCCCTTCCCCTTAAGTACGTCACTATAGGAGAAAGTGCTTAAGTTCCCCCGTTATGGATCTACTTTGTCACTGCTTCTGAGCTTTCAGAGATCAAGGGTCCTTTTTTGAGGACAATCCTCTATTTATCGAGGGACCTTAAAAAAAACCACACACACAAAATCTCCTTTTTTAGAAATCCGATTCTTTATCAAAGCTCTGTCATAAGCACAATGGTTGTGAAGGGTCGTTGTCTGGTGATGTCCTGGATCCTCAGTAGCTGTGCCAGAGCACAACCCTAAGGACCAAGGGTCGGCAATGATGTAAAGCCTCCACTCTGTAGGCTGCCAAACCCCACATCCCCTGCACCACTTCAACAGCACCTCCACAGCTTCAACTCCCCATATTCCTCAGGCTCTGAATGAAAAAAACTTACAAGACTATGGAAGTATTATGAACAGCTTGTTAGGGGGCTGTGTATCAGGATGTCTCTGGAACAAGTGACCCAGGACTTACTTTACTCTGCGAGACAAGGTGGGTGAGGTAATAGCTTTTAATGGACCCACCTCTGTTGATGGAAAAGAAGTTTCAAGATGCACAGAGCTTTTCCACCAGCAGAACTGATCCATTAAAAGCTATTACCTCACCCATCTTGTGTCTCTCATACCCTGGGACCAGTACAGCTACAACCCTGCAAGCAACTTGTTTTTCTTGGATCTCGCTCAGAATGATTACATTATCCCAATTACTTCCCCATCTCTCATTTTCACTCTGGTTAACTAATGTTAGTTTCTTTGAAAATACTTCTAAAGTAAAATCAGAGTCTGTGTGTAGATTTTAGAGCACTTTAAAATATTGCCCTTCTCCAGTACATGTGGGCGAGCGGGCAACACCAATTGTCACTTGCACACATCCTGAGGATGGACAGAGGGAGTTCAAAAATCAAGAGTGACCAAACACACAATATTATCTTTTTTATAATTTCATGATATTTCATGGTTCGCTCTCCATTACAAACCCAGGAGGCTCTCTGAGAGTGTGCTCGCAGATCAGAGCTCAAAAGAGAATGGGCTGACCCGAGCTGCTGCAGTTTGCAAATGGGGGTCGGGGGGAAATGGACTTCCCTTTTCAACAGAGTGGACTGAAGATTGTTCGGACAGAGAGGACTAAAAGTGGTCACATAGAATTGTGAGATACTTCCAGATGACTCAGGACCCGAACCAAGCAGGGCTGTGCCTATATACAAAGCAACAGAGGCTCAAACCCTGGGTCCCTGCTTAACTGAAGCCCAGACCTCTAGCCCTTCAGGTTCCTGGGATCCTGGGTCAAAGCCCTGGGTTAGTGCAATTGCAGTGTAGACACAAGGGGAGTTAGGCTTCAGTCAGGCTCCAGCACAGGATTACAATGAAGTGCAGACATACCTGTAGTCACTGTGGTGACAGACTGCCTGGAAACCCATAGCTTGAGCCCCAGGTATCTGTCTGTGCACAAATTAGAAGAACCAGACAATTTTTAAAAATGGTAGTTTTTAAGAGTGATTCTATCTTGGGAACCCCTTGCTCAAATGTCCCCAAATTTGGAGCATTAACTAAGTCATGCCCCATGAAGCACAGTGAATTTCAAGACAGCACGTGGATTTTAGAGCACTTGTCTTTTAAACGGTAAGCAAACTCTTAATCTTAACTACAGCAGAGCTGCTGCTGTTATAATTCACCCAATTCACTCTGTCCAGTATAGTTTTAAATTACACAAATAATGGCTCTTCCACCAGTTCCCTTCAGAGATTCTACAATCTAAATGTTTCTATTGTGCCCATCACCATGTGTTGGGTATCAGTCAAACAGAAATAAGACATCTTTCCATCTTTATTAGCCAAAGTTTTCCTCTTATCATCATCCCATTACAATTAGGATCAAGGAATAATGGAAGCCCAGAAAAGGTGGGGAGAGCAACCACTAGAGAAAGGAGACAAAGGGAAGGTGACAACAAGGCTGAGAAGTAAAGAATATAATCAGCTGAAGGGAAAAAGGGAATACAGAAGTTCAGTAGTCACCAGAAAAAGATGAAATCAACAGAGGAAGGAGTTTGGCAAGTGGGATACATTGTTCATCAATTTCTTTACAGTTAAATCCCTGTCTGTTATTCTACTTTAGCATTTCCTATAACACCTATTGGCATAGCGTCTAAACACCTCCCCACAATAAGATGGTTAAAAGCTACAGTATTTTTTCACCAGCCAAAGAAACTACTTCAAACAATTATATTTCCTGGAACACCAGTTTCTGACATGCGAAGCATAATACCTTTCAGTTGTTCACTTACTCTGGCATCCTTGTCTCCAATAAGACAAACCGCACGTAAAGATGGAACCCAGCGTTTAAATTCATTCATCCAATTGTGTAAAGTTGATTTTGGAACCAGGACCATGTGTGGTCCAGGAATGTTTCGGTAATGCTTCAGATAGCCTAGCAATGCTATTGTTTGCAAAGTTTTACCAAGACCCTACATTAGCAAAGAAAAAAATTAAAATGAAGTGTCATCATAACATTAAGGACATCAAAACTATTTTCCAGCTATTTAATGCTGCTGCTGAAACTGCTTATAGTGAAATGTATACAGTGCAAGTCTACAATTGAGATGAATTAAAACCCATGTTGCTTCAATGTATTACAATATCCAAATTACAATTCTGAATACAGCCATTTTGTGCAAAGAACAAAATAGTTTTACTATAAGAGAGTTCCACTGTATATAAATGAATTATAGGGACTTCAGTGTTAAATTACAGGATGGCTCAGAGCAAAGTTTAATAAAAAATTAAAGTCCCTATAATATTATGCATCTCTTGTTTGAATTACACAAAAAACTTATTTCACCGTTAATGAAACTGCATCTATTATGATCTTTTTACTTACACAAAAAGGGTGCATTAACCACATAAAGGATGGAAAGGGTAAAAAGTGACCTCTTTTGCTGAAGCTAGAACATAACATATCCTCTCTCCTACGGCCCAATACAATTGCCATTTAAGTCAATAGAAAGACTTTAATGGGAGTCAGATCAGCACCCGAGAAATCTATTCTTTCTTCTATCCACATGTGTAACGCTAACTTTAGTAACTTATGCACTTGTTAATGGGAAAGCAGATCACTGGGACAGATGGCAAACTCCAAGAGGACCTATCCAGGAAAAATGTTTGCCTCTGTAGTCAATATCCAAAATGAAGCAAGAACCAAAACAGGCATATTACGGCCCAGATCCTGTTTGCCCTAATCACAGGAGAAACCTCAGTTAATAGGGACATTCATGTGATTAAGTGAGCTGGATTTGGCCCTATATTATACATAGACTTTTGCGGTATTAAACGTTTTCCTAGAAATTGACAACTTCAACGAGGACTTGTTTTTTTAAAGATATGGTATAAAAAAGTTAATTCCATTTCACAAAATAAAATATATCAAGCGCAACAATTTTTCAATACTGAAATAGAGCATCAGAAATGTCAAATGCAGAGAAAAAAAAAAAAGATTTATTTATTTAGCAGCAACAGCAGAATCCTAAGTTAGCTAACAAATCCTATATGGCTTTTTCTTTCTGGAAAGCATCATGAGAGAATAATTCACATTTTCATTTTTTAAGACATATTAACTGTATATAGAATAAGAACCAGTGACAACTATGCACGTGTTATGCTCCAAAATAGGCATGAGCATATAACTATGTATGCAATAACTAGTCAAAAGGGTACAAAGCGATATCCTGCTTCAATAAGTTTATTATTCCATGTATTTCTTCCCGTTAGAGGAAATTGTGCACAGAGCATGCAATTTAAACCCATGAAGAAAGTCCTTGGGCTGACGAAGGTCACATATGTACACAAAAAAGATCAAAATAGAATGATTACTCTACATAAATTCCAAAATCTTGCTGCTTACCATTTCATCTGCCAGAATTCCATTAACACCATTCTCATACAAGGAGATCATCCAGTTCAACCCTCTAACCTGGTAATCTCTTAGCGTTCCTCCTTTCACATCTGCAAATGTAAGATTCCTCTAACTAGAAATTTTTTAATTTTATTGTGATCTACTTATGAGATCTTACTTAAACCAATCAAAACAAATAGAAAACTTCCAACATGGATACTCACATGAGGGCGACTCCTCAAATCGAACACACACATTAGATGTTTTTCGACTCTCAGACAGCAGCTCTTCATCTTCCTCTTGCTCGGTACGTCTGTGACGATAACTGAAGAAGGAAGAAAGTTTGCACGTGAGTTTGGATTCTAAAGCTTTTCAACAGAGCTAATGGAATATACCCTGACTACATTTTTGAGAAAACAGTAAATTAGGATAGAAATCACTGTTGATCCAGCAAATCTATATTCTATCACCTGCTCTTCCACAGAACCAGTTTACCATTAAGTAATTATTCCCAGATATCCATTCCAGCTCTGAATTATTTAGGCTAAAATCCAGCCCTTTCCTCCTCAGCCATGGTTGTACTGTGCAAGGAGGAAGCAAAAATTCTGCAGGTGGCTGTGCAGGGAGTGGGGCAGAGGGGCATAAGGTACACACGGACTATGGCCACACAATCTGCCACTTGATCAGTATACCATTCAGAAGGATAAGTGAAAAGTTTCAGTTGAATGTTCAATTCCAGAAATATTTGCTGGGATGACTTCTAAAAATTATTCCAATTTTAAAAAAAATAACTTCCAAAAATAATATTTAAGTGCCTCATATAAAAAAAAACCCAAATCAGGGGGAAAAGTCTCTCTCTCACACACACACTTTCACCTGTTTAGTACTACAACTTTACTTTTTCAAGGAGTTCTGGCATACTTAAGCCATAATTTTTCAACTGCAATTTAAAAGATAGATAATAAAAATATATAATTTGTTTGAAAAAATAACTTTGAACTTTGACATAAGAATAGAGATACGAAAACATACTCCCCAGCTGAAAGTAAACTCTGTTTTTCATCTTTCTTTATCCGTGGTCGTCCCAATTTGACTTTCAACGGTGATGTTGGAGATTTCTGTGCTGCAGGCTGAATAAAATGTGCAAAAAGTTCCGTCTGCTTCAGGAGAAATTCAAATCTTTTTGCCCGATCTGTTTTCTAAGTTACAAAACAAAAGAAGAAATGTGCATCTTTTCCCCACCAACAATAATTTTATTTTTGTTAAAACAAGCAACTTACATACCTCAGTACTGATCTTGCAGAGCAATCTGAGCAAGCGAACTTTGCAGGAGAACTCCATACAAATGTTACATACATGAGTGACAAAAAATTACTTTTTTTTTTTTATTTACACTGAGGGATGAAATCCTGGCTCCCCCTCAAGTCAATGGCAAAACTCCCCATTTAAGTTATTGTGGTCAAGATTCCACCTGAGAAGTATTTGCATTGACTAGTAATATGTTGCTGTTTCAGCAACTAATACACAATCCTGCTCCCACTGAAGTGAATGAATTTTTCTGTTGGACTTCAGTTGGAGCAGGCTCAGGCTCTAAATGTTTCTTAAGTCCATGAGTCACACCTGCTACACTGTATTTAATAGACTATAAATAACAGCTATAACAGTTTTTAAAGAAGACAGCAACTAACACCATGCCATTTTCCTGTCAGTTCTTAAACAGTATTTACAAAATCTTATGCATTATGTAACTTAAAACAGTTTCATTGTGAAATCCTTTAACCTCTCAATATGTGTTTGTTTCAAATACTAAAGTAAAAACATAAATTAGTATCATAACTTTCTTAAGCAATATGTAAACTACAGAAGATTCCTCTAAAGAAGAGCTGGGTAGCTGTTAGATGCAAACAGCAGCAGTCTATCGGTGGCAAGATAGCAATATTCACAAATGAAGCTGAAAAGATGCCGATACATCCTTTTTGCCACAGGAGGGCAATATAAGTTTCACACAAACTCTTCAAATCTTGATGGCAAGCACAGTTTAACAATCACATAAGAACAAGTCTTTCTAAAAAACTCAATACAGATACCACTATAGTCAGTTATTATTCCCCCTTGAATTTATAGCTACTGAATTGTTTTTGTACAAAGGTCTTCATTATTGCCAGCCTATACAATTTTAGCAGTATTCATATACATATGGTTTACTCCATTTATTTATTTTTTTTAAAAGAGGTTATATATAAAAACACATACAATATTATTCTGCACTGCATGAACTATGTGCAAATATCTAGAACGCCATTTTATAACTATCCACAAGTATTCGTTCCCAACAAATAAAATAATCAAATTCAGGTTTTTAGATGTTTGTTCCTACAGTTTCTCTTATTCACTTTATGATTTCTTTCTGAAGAGGTATGTTCCATAAACAGTACATGACACACAAAAGGCATATAAATGTACTGACCCCAGATGTATGCTTCCATTCTCCTCTCCCCAGTTCAATGAAACATCACATTTGTGGGAGGCTGGACAACTCAATGGATGAGAAATGAGATACAGAGTATTTGCTGCTACAAATCCAGCACAGGTCAGCAGTGATATTAGCTTGGACATTTGGGATATGCCTACACAGCCTGGGGCAACAAGCCTCCCAGCAAGGGTCAACAGACTTGGGTTTGTGGGGCTCACAAGAGCGCTCTAGAAATAGCCGTGCAGTTAGTGAAGTCGTGGCTTGGGGTGAAGCTCAGGCTTCAAGACCGAAACCCTGCCGAGGCTTCAGGGCCCGAGCTCCAGCCCAAGCCACAACTTCAACGTGCAGTCAAAGTGGTTCACCCTCATCTCAGCTGTTTTTAGACCAATAGCAAGAGCCCCACTAACCCAATGGATCCAGGCTGGGAGGCTTGCTACTGTGGGCTGCGTGGACTTACCGTTGGTGGCTTTGGAAAAATGAGCTGGTGTCAAGGTTCCTTCCCCACTCTGAACTCTAGCGTACAGATGTGGGGACCTGCATGAAAGACCCCCTAAGCTTATTCTTACCAGCTGAGGTTAAAAGCTGCCACCACCAAAATGTTACACAAAGAACAGGGGAAGCACCCACTTGGAAACGTCTGCCTCCCAAAATATCCCCCGAAGCCCTACATCCCCTTTCCTGGGGAAAGCTTGATAAAAATCCTCACCAATTTGCATAGGTGAACACAGACCCAAACCCTTGGATCTTAAGAACAATGAAAAAGCAATCAGGTTCTTAAAAGAAGAATTTTAATTAAAGAAAAGGTAAGAGAATCACCTCTGTAAAATCAGGATGATAAATACCTTACAGGGTAATCAGATTCAAAACAGAGAATCCCTCTAGGCAAAACCTTAACTTACAAAAAGAGACAAAAACAGGAATATACATTCCATTCAGCACAGCTTATTTACCAGCCATTTAAACAAGAGGAAATCTAACGCATTTCTAGCTAGATTGCTTACTAACTTTTTACAGGAGTTCTGAAGAGCATTCCTGATCTGTTCCCAGCAAAAGCATCACACAGACAGCCAGACCCTTTGTTCCCGCCCCCTTCCAGCTTTGAAAGTATCTTGTCTCCTCATTGGTCATTTTGGTCAGGTGCCAGCGAGGTTATCTTAGCTTCTTAACCCTTTACAGGTGAAAGGGTTTTGCCTCTGGCCAGGAGGGACTTTATAGTTCTGTATACAGAAAGACGGTTACCCTTCCCTTTATATTTATGACAGCTGCTAACAAAAGGGATCAGCTGCCTTTTATAACTGTAACAACTCTTGGCCTCCTTGTTGACAGTCTCAGAGAACAGGGCAGCACAACACAACTGCAGAGCAGATGGCAGAAGAGAGGAGCAGGGCAGCGGGGCTGAGGGACTAAGGGGCAACAGCATCTTCTGTGCATGCTGCCAATGAGACAGTGCAAGTGAGACACTGACAGCACTCACAGTGCAAGTGAGAGACTGACAGCGGGCATGGCCAGCAGCAGCAGGGCAGCAAAATAGCCCAAAATACCGCAACCCACAGCTGCAAAAATAACCTGAAACTGTCAGTTAGAAAAAGCCCAACTGGGCTGGGAAACTACATACCCGGCAACCGGAGCAAGCTAAAACCTGTACAGAGATTATATTACCATCTCAACCTCTAGAGGTGGTCTCTCCAGAACAGGGTTGGGGGACTCTGTGAGGATGATGTGGATAAACTTGTATTATTGTTGGCCATGTCTGTCCTGTGAGTAAATAGAGGTATAAACTTCTAACATGCCTGAAAACGTTGCCTAAGTAGAGATGAGAAAACATATTACTAAGGGCTAGATTCTGCCTGCCTCCTACACAGGGGAGGATGACACAAGGATACTCCTCTCCAGCTCGTGCAGCCTACATAAAAGCTGATCAGAATGCCTGCCTGGGTTCAGGGATCTGAGACTGCTTCCTCCCTATTGTCTTTGGAGGAGCTGTAACATGGTGCCCCAAGGGGGGGAGGGGGGAGGGAACAGGAAACGAGACAGGGCCATGGCTATGCATGTTCAGCCTAACACTAACCGGAAGAGCTGGTCAGACAGGCAGAGGGAAGTAAGCTGCACCATACTACCACCTCCAGTGGAGTACCCTTGTCTGAGGGGCCAAATGAACCACCAACGAATTCAGATAACACCGCCGACAGAAGAGAGGGAAATAAAGCAATCCAAGGTCAGGAGGTCTAAATCAGACTGACAGATGATGATGCTGACTGGGAACAAAGCCAGCCACATCCGATTTATAGCCAACAATTTTACAGGTTAGAGGATATTAAGGGGTGAACCCTGGAAAATAATATCACACTTCCATTGCTTTATTGCCTGACTGCTGAAAATACAGGCTATTTGATGCATATACCCTCTCTCCTTCCAAGCAGCAGAAGGGTACTATTTAGGGAAGACTGGATCCAAAATACATATCCTTGCAAAACACAGGTGCTACTTTTTGGGATCAGTTATTTGTATTACCATAGCGCATTGATTTTCTTTCTAACCATTGACCTGTGCTTAGCACTTAAAATGAAGTATTCACTCAGCCAAGCAATCATTTCCTTAAGCCTCTCTGGCAGTGGATCTCTGTCCCTGTTCCTATCTAATCTGGCATTTCCGTCAGATTCCACCACTCTCTAGAAGAGCATTAATGAAAATGTAGCAGGCCATTGGTCACTGGCATCCACCAAAATCTGACCCTGTGAGTGACATTCAAGAGTGGGCCTTGTGTGTTCTGCTATGGGTTTCTCCCTTAATGTCCTGATTAGCTCTACCTTCCTGTCCAGCATTCTCTGTTCCTTAAGCCTGACCTGATGGATCATAGTTTGCAGTGTTATGTTGTGGAGGGTGCCCAGATTTAGGATTCTGTGGTGTTTTCAGAGACGTAGTGTACAAACACCAGCTTCTTGTTTTTCTCCCATTTAAGAAGTGAAAACTCTCAATTTGTGTATAAAGAATGCAGAGCTATGAAGTTACTTCCTTTGCATTCTGAAATCTGTACAAAATTCTTGCATGGACTCAGGCCACACCAAAAAAAAAAAAAATTATATATGCTACTAATATCTTTTCTCTCTCTCCCAAACCTAACTCCCCTTTGTCATGTGCATTTTAGATTCTGGACCTAGTTTAAAAGTGTGCCAAGCATTTCATTTGTCCTGTCCATCCTCCACGTGCCCTTGTTAGATTCTGGATGTTCATATCCTTGTGGGTGAGCTATGCCCATGTGTCTCCCTAGGTCACAACACACACTGGCTGCAATCTCATGTATCCCAGCTTTCTTTCAAAAAACCCTAAGGGCTGAATACATGTCCACGTACATAGGGGTAAACAAAGTATACAGAGAGGGCAATATCTTGGATAGATTTGTGGAAAGTTAAACCCCATCCACTTAGGCTTTCAAAGTGTATACCTCAACCCTCGGCAAACAAGTCAGTTTCATGATTCACTACCTCACAGCTTTGAAAATTCCCCTGCACATAGAGATGTACTTCGAGATCAAGAATTGTATTTAATTAATATTGTTATTCTGATTCCATTTTCCTTCCCTCCCACTGACATCCTGTCTGCAATTTCTTGTTTCCTCCCATTGTCTCTACCTAGCTCAGTAAAACAAAAAGTTAGCCATCTGTTGTGCTATGAAACCACACTTACCATCTTCTCTTCATATTCTGGATCAATTTCTTTTTCAGGTCTAGATGCCTTGGGAGGAAGTTTGAGTTGAAATGGAGGATCATTTTTCTGAAATTCAAATTTTAAACATTTATTAATATCAATACAGTGATCTACTGAAGCCAAATTGAAAAAAGTGTGCAAACTTCAAAAACAGTATCAGAATTCTTTGTTAAAAAAAAAAAAAAAAAAATCAGACCACCCACATACCAAACAAAATGGAAAATAAGCACTGAAAGAAAATGTACCAGCTCACCCTAATCGGAGCGGAAATCCGTGAAGAAATAGCCAATGAAGGGCAGATATGACCAAATAAAAACCTCAGATTAGTCTTATCACTTCCTATGTATCGCCTCACAAATAATCCCTCAATTCATCCTGGGAGTGGAAGGTTTGTTTACCCATAGGAAAGGCCATGGCTTACAAAATTGTCAGCCTGTTCCTAAATATAAAATTCCTAACTATTTACATTTTTGGCAGCTGGATCCTGATCTCCTCCCCTACCCACCCAAAAGAACAATGCAAGGTCTGAGATAAAGGCTTAACTTCTCTCCACCATACACATCAAGAAACACAGATTAAATTTCATAGATCCCCCTCCATGGGACACACTCAGCCATATAAGGGAAAAAAGTCTGTAATTCAGGGCAAATCGTTTAAGACATGGTGATCGCAACGGCTCATTTTCATGCTTTACACAATTTGTAGATATTCACAAAAATACTGGACAATCTTTACATACACAAAACCTCTACTAACTTCAATGAGAGTTTTGCCTGAGTAAAGACTGCAGGTTTAGAAACTAGTATGGACTTTCAACCTATTATTCAAAAAGATACAAGAATTCTTATCTGGAAGGTTTTTTCCAATTGAATGTAATCGTTTTAAAAATACGTCTTTTGCTCCTGAAACGTAAGGCTCACCTGCAAAAAAAAGTTTAAGTACTAGCCTTTTTAATATCTTAAAATTAGAAAAGGTGCTTTTGAAAGGGCGTGCATCATTTCAAATAATTGCTTTAAAAAAGGCTTTTAAAAAAGTTATCTAAGATATTCATACTTGATGCTATATGTCCTCCATGCACAGTGATCCCATTTCCCATACATTGTACAGCTCTTAGCACAATGGAGTCCTGACCTGATTGGCCTTAAAGCACTATTGCAATATAAATGTTAAAACAATATATCTGAAGGTTTATTGTTTTTTTTAAAAAGGCTGCCAAGGTGATCCCGGCAATTACAGACCAGTAAGCCTAACTTCAGTACCTGACAAACTGGTTGAAAAAATACTAAAGGACAGAATTATCAGATGCATGGATGAACACGATTTGTTGGGGAAGAGTCAACACAGCTTTTGTAAAAGGAAATCATGCCTCACCAATCTATTAGAGCTTTTGAGGGGGTCAAAAACATGTGGACAAGGGTGATTCAGTGGCTTGGACTTTCAGAAAGCCTTGGACAAGGTCCCTTACCAAAGGCTCTTAAGCAAAGTAAGCTGTCAAGGGGTAAGAGGAATGGTCCTCTCATGGATTGGTAACTGGTTAAAACATAGGAAACAAAGGATAGAACTAAATGGTCAGTTTTCAGAAAGGAAAGAGGTAAACAATGATGTCCTCTAAGAAACTGTATTGGGACCAGTGCTGTTCAACTTATTCTTAAATGATCTGGAAAAAGGGATAAACAGTGAGGTGGCAAAATTTCTAGAGGATACAAAACTAATCACTATAGTTAAGTCCAAAGCTGTCTGCGAAGAGTTACAAAGGGATCTCACAAAACCGGGGTGACTGGGCAACAAAATGGCAAATGAAATTCAATGTTGATAAATACAGAGTAACGAATATTTGAAAACATAATCCCAACTCTACAAACAATATGATGGGCTCTAAATTAGCTGTCCTAAATTATCCTATCCCAGAGCACCCTCCTGCACCCCAAACCCCTCATCCCCAGCCCTACCCCAGAGCCAACACCCTCAGCCAGAGCCCTCCTCCACCTCCCCCCCTCACCGGCACGGAGCCCCCTCCCACACCCTAACCCACAATTTCATGAGCATTCATGGCTCACCATACAATTTCCATACCCAGATGTGGCCCTCAGGCCACAAAGTTTGCCCACCCCTGCTCTGTATAAATCCATGGTAAACCCACATCTTGAATACTGAGTGCATATCTGGTTGCCTTATCTCAAAAGATGATGTACTGGAATTGGGAAAGGTACAGAGAAGGGCAACAAAAATGATTAGGGGTATAGAACAGCTTCTGTATGAAGAGAGATTTAAAAGACTGGGACTTTTCAGCTTGGAAAAGTGATGACTGAGGGGGATATATGATAGAGGTCTATAAAATCATGACTGGTGTGGAGAAAGTGAATAAGGAAATGTTATTTACTCCTTCACGTAACACAGGAACTAGGGGTCACCCAATTAAATTAATAGGTCGCAACTTTAAAACAAACAAAAGGAAGTACTTCTTCACACAACACACAGCCAATCTGTGGAACTCTTTGCCAGGAGATGTTATGAAGGCCAAAACTGTAACAGGGCTCAAAAAAGAACTGGATAAGTTCATGGAGGATAGGTCCATTGCTATTAGCCAGGATGGGCAGGGATGCAACCCCATGCTCTTAGTGTCCCTAGCCTCCGTTTGCCAGAAGCTGGGAGTGGACAACAGGGGATGGTTCATTTTCTCTGAAGCACCTGTCATTGGCCACAGTCGGAAGACAGGTTACTGGGCTAGATGGACCACTGGTCAGATCTTGTATAGCCATTCTTATAGGTTCAGGTACTAAAACTAGACAAAACTATGCCAACATTTTAAAAAACCCTAAAACTTGTAAATGGAACTAATTTAATACTGAAATCTGAGAGATGAAACATTGAACTCAATGAGCCATTTTCACTTGCTTTTGAGGTAGCTTGGTAATTTATTCAGCTCTTGAAAAAGCTTAGCTAGCTAAACATGCCCACCTGTTTTTAGGGACACAAGTCCGAGAATCATAATATTTATGCTAGAGGATGTCTTTTTCAGTTTGGGCATGAATGTAGGACTGACTGCTCTGTCTTGCTTCATTATACTTGAGTTCAGTATCTCAGCTACAGTACTTAGGAGGGTATATTATTGTTTTACTAAATTTACAAAAAATCCCATGAATGCAGAATGCCATAAGTGTGTGTAGAGTGTGGCTAAGGAAGAGTTTAAATGCTGCTTCATAAACTACTAACACTTGACTTCTGCGCTGCAGGGCCCAGATAAACGTGTTACAGAGAAGTAGCCTTAAATACTTATCTACCATAAAAGACCTAAGGGTTTTTTCAATCTCGTAGATCAGTGGCTCTCAGCCAGGGGTCTGGGGCCCTCTGGGAGGCTATGAGCAGGTTTCAGGGGGGCCACCAAGCAGGGCCAGCATTGGATTCGCTGGGGCCTAGGGTAGAAAGCCAAAGCCCCACCACAAGGGGCTGAAGCACAGGGCCCTGAGCCCTGCCATGCGGGGCTGAAGGTGCAGCCCGAGCAATGTGGCTTTGCAGGAGCCCATGTGGCATGGGGCCTCAAGCAACTGCTGTGCTTGCTACCCCCAAACGTGGGCCCTGGCTTTTATATGCAGAAAACCAGTTTTTGTCGCACAGGTGGCCTGTGGAGTTTTTATAGCATGTTGGGGGGGGCCTCAGAAAGAAAAAGATAACTCAATAGATAACTCAGTTGAACATCATGACAGCTCACTTAAGGAAAAGGAAATTAAAATAGAAATTATTATTATTAAAACACAAAGCGTAAATACAACATTACTTAACTCTACTTTGGTGAGAAGACCACTGTCAACACTAATATTGGACACAATCTTCTTGTTACAGAAGACAAGTACTCCTTCTAACAGACAAAAGCGAAAATGACAGCATCAAATGTCAGATGCTTCCTGCAATTCTTCTAGGAACACATGAAATGGGTAAATACAAGTGACTTGTCTATCTACCTGCAGTGAGTAGGACACTTCTCCTGGAAAGGGAAGAATTCTGAAGAACTCATGATCTTTGTTAGAAATAGCTTGTAGCCTTTATGGCTATAAAAGAGAACCCCACAAATGAAAACTAATGCAATATTGCCTTCCCAAATCTGAAGATAGATGGCTCCAGTACCTGCCTCTGCTGCTTCTCATAACTTTTCCACCGGGAGAGTGAAATTTGCCAAACTCATTTCATTGTCCCTTTGGATCCTTATGAGCAACAGCGAAAGTAGGCTTCAAAACAAGAGCAAATTGTTGCAAATGTGACAGACAAGAAATAATGGGGAGAACATATAAGGAGTGTAGTTTGGGAAACAAGTGCACAGCACATTATGCCTTCTAGAAGCTGATATGGAAGATAGAGAACCCAGGCAGACTCATGGGACAAGTACCTGCTAACATTCCAACACCCTTTCCCTCCCTGGAAGCTTAAAAGGGGACAGAGAGTGCTGTACCTCTCATAAGGACATTGCTCCATGTTTGTGGAGGCCAATGGAGAGTGGAGGTGAGAATCACATTTGTACTTACCTCTGGGTAACATTAAGAGTTATACAAGTTTATATTTTGCTATTTTACTGGAATACAAGTAAAAATACTTCCTCTTATACCACCAAGCAAAAGCACATACCCTAATCAGTCACTTAAACACATAAGCTTATATTCTTAAGTATAGAATGTATTCTTACAGGTCTTCACAGAAACTTTTGTTGCGACAGTAATGTAGATTACAGGTTTGATTTATTTAAAAAAAAACCCACAAACATTTCTATACCAGCAGAAGTCCTAATGTAGACATAATTATATCAGCAAACAAGTGCTGTTCATTCAGTGAACTGGTATAAGCTACAGCAGAAAAAGAATCCCAATACAAGCACCTTCTACACAGAGGGTTTGCTGTATAGCACAGCGGTAAGCTTTGTCTTGTAGACTAGCCTTAGAGCAGTGGTTCTCAACCACTTGCGGCCCAATCAGCACACAGCTGCGGCCCATGTGCCATCCTCAGGGACATTCAAGTAGTATAAATATTGTGTGCATGCGGCCCACATAATACACAGAGAGCTGCATATGCATGTTACAATGGTAAATAGGTTAAGAAACACTGCCTTAGAGAATATAGTCAAAGCCTGTGCAGTTTAAGCATCCCATAACATGGAGGATTATCAAAGTATGTAATAATTTTAACAGTATAGCTTGAGTAACCCCAGGGATCCAAAACATTTTCTCTGACAATCTCTGCTCACTAATTAAGCGAAGATGCTAACTTTAGGCTATGGGAAGGCATTCCAGCTAATGGGAAAGTGCAACGGTGCATCCTAAACTGAATCACTCACATGTCTGGCCACGCAATGGGTGGGAGTAAGAAGCACTGCTGCTTTTTTTGTTTTTTACTTAGTCTTTCCTATGTTGAGCTTTTGTATGTACATATGTAAAGAGCATCCATCTAGATAAAGAAAAAAAAATCTATTCCAAGTAACTAATGAAAACTGTATCAAATTAATACAAGCATTTAACTGGCTGTTTACAACAAAGCATTAAAGTAACACAAGGTGTAAACAGCATAATGACAAACTACAAAAACACAGCTTATCATTATCTAGGATTACCTGGGATTTCCAGACACTAACATGTACCTGTGCATTGCATAATATCGCTTGTGCATCTGAATTGCAATTCGACCCTGGGGGGCACGTTGCTAAAGTGAAATCTATATGAGATGTAGCTTTGAATTGCTCAGCTATTCATGATTCCAGCTGAACTAGTACTATTAAATAGCAGCAACCAGCTTTCCTTTTGTTAGAAACGTGTGACCTTCTGACATATATACAATGCTAATACAATATTTAATCCACTTACTGGCATATGTCAACTTATCCTGTTCTGTCTAGACACTGTGTCAGGTTTTTTTTTGCCAGTTGACAGATGGAAAACCTTATAGCACAAATTGTACCCTGTAGGTAATTCTTGCTCACACTTCTAACTCCTTTACTGTTCCTTAGTCTTAATGTTACTACACATTGCACAGTTCACAGACAACTAAATACTACATCATGTTTTTTCACTTCTCTCCATCAGCCTAATTCTTTCACCCAATATATCCAGAGGTGAAATTTCATCATTTAGATCTAAATTCTGGTCACAATGAAATCAAAACAGCTATCATTCAGTGGAACAAAGATTTGGCCCTTCAGGGGTAATCCTAAAAGACTTTTGAAGGGATTCATACTTATGATTAAACCTTGTTTTCCAGTGACACCTGAAGATGTCACTTTTGACATTCCCAACGATCTCTCAAGAGTCCTGGCTTAGTATCTCTTCAGAAAACTGAAGGGAAGAGGGAGAGAGACAGTCACACATGCTCTCTTGAGCAACTTGCTTTGGATCATGGAAACAATTTAAACTGCACGTGCAGAAGAGAGCAGCTCTGAGTGGAAGAAATAACGGAAAAACCTGAAAGCACCATGACACCAGCAAACAAACTCCCGCCAGTCAGATATTGTTATTATCACCCCTCCAAACAGCATTTAGCCATTGGCTATCCACCCCCTATCCCTAGCCAGATACATTAAGCAGTTAGTAGGCGTGGATTGAAGTATCATACACTTTTGAAGGGGGAGTGGGAAGCGTATTCCAACAGCTCAAATCTCCCCTCATCCCTAGCACCAACTGTTTACACAAGCTTAGCTAAATGGCTCTGCATACAGGTAACCTGCTCCCCACCAGGTGGGGCCAGCTACGTCCCTTCTCCCTCACACCTTGGTGTATCACTATCATTGAGCATCTCCAATTAAACCCAAAGGTGCAGTTCACTCTCCCAACCACAACCCACCCACTCTCCAAATGTCCAGCTTTTGGTTATGCCACACAGCACCCTAACTACCTGCTACTGCTCCCCTCAAGCATGGGCAAACAGACCCCCTCCCCAACTGCAGCTCTTCGCCTGGCTTTAAAGCAGGGAGGGTAGTACACAAGCGACTGGTAGTACCCAAGGGGAAGGCTGACAGAGAGGGACTGTAAGGGTGCATGGATGGACTGTGCACAGGGGAAGACAGAAGGGACTGACGGGCTGTGTGCAGGGGTAACAGATGGGTTGGGCAGGAGGGTACAGAGGTGGGTGGCAGGGTGAGCAAATAGGCTGGAAGTATGGGTGGGCTGTAGGGGGTGGGTTATGGATAGGGCTGAAGGTACAGTGGGTGCAGATAAACTAGGGGTACAACCAGGGCTGGTAGTACAGTGGAGTATGGACAGGCTGGGGTGTAGATGCGGCTGCCAGGTTATAGATGGGCTGTGAACAGGGAGTTGATAGGGCTGGCAGTACTGGGGAGGTGGGTAGATGGAGGGTGAGGATCTCTGGATGGAGCTGAGAATGCAGACAGGCTGGGGGCACAGCCAGGGCTGCTGGCAGAAGGGGTGGGGGGGAACGGACAGATTGGTGTGTAGATGGGGCTGCCGGGTGGTAGATGGGCTGGGGACAGGCAATACCGGGGAGAAGGAGTGCAGACGGGTGGGGGATATTTGGATGGGGCTGAGGGATGCAGATGGGCTGGGGCACGGCTGGGGGCACAGGGGAGTACGGACAGGCTGGTGTGTAGATGGGCTGGAAACAGGCAGTACCGGGAAGGAGGAGTGCAGACGGGTGGGGGATCTCTGGATGGGGCTGAGGGATGCAGATGGGCTGGGGCACGGCCGGGGCCGGGCACGGGCGGGGGAAGGCAACTAGATCTGGAGATGGACTCGGGTTACAGGGAGACTGGGGTGGGCAGGGGGCCCAAGGGGTCTGTCGCCGGGCGGGTGGGGGAGAGAGGGGCCGGGGGCAGACAGTGCTGGGGACTGTAGCCGGGCGGGGCAGGGGGCTGTAGCAGCCGGGCCGGGTATCGGGATGGAGTGGGGCTGGCAGCGGAGCAGGGCTCCGGCGCCCCCTCCGCGAGGACTCTGACGCCCGCGCCCCCAGCGGTACCTCCTCGGCGCCGGGCTCCCGCGAGGAGGCAGCGGAGGTGGAGGGCTCCTCGCCGTCCGAGCTGGCGGGGCCGGGGTCCATCTTGCGTCGGAACCGGCTCGGGGTGGGGGGGGGCCCGCCGCCCCCAAAACACCGCACGGCCCCGCCCCCTTCTCCCGCTCCCAGCCGAGCTCGCGAGATTTCCGAGGTAGCGGCTCCGCGAGAGCGGCGCAGAGCCCGGGAAAGGGAATCCGGCTAATCGGCCCCTACTGGGCATGCGCGGCCGCGCTCAGCATGCGCCGTGACGCTCCCTCAACCCGCTGCCCTCACCTGCGGTGGGGAGCGGACGGGAGCAGAAGGGTCGAAATACAGCGAAGGGGGGAGGGGCACAAGCCGGCGGAGAACGGGGCAGAACCGAGCCCGGGACTGGGCAGCGGGAGGAGCAGGTGCCGCTCGCCCGCCCTGGCCTTTCTGGAAAGGGGCGGGGGGGAGGGTAGCTGTTATGTCCCAGCCAAAGAACAACTTCGCCCCAGCTTTGACGACACGCTCGAGCAGGGGCGTCCTTTCAGACCGGGCGCGGGGGGGCGTTCTGGTGTCTGGGACGTGCCGCCTCCTGGTGAGTCACCTGGTTTGGGGCCGGCGCTAATGCTCCGCCGCGATCTCACCCCGCGCATGCGCCCTCCTCTCTCACCTCCGGTGGGGCGGGGCGTGGCGTGCGGGCAGCCCTGTGACCCGAGCCGGCTCCTGCCTGGCAGCGCGCGAGCGGAGCCGCCTGCTGCGGGAAGCGGGGCGGGGACAGCAGGGCCTGTAGCCCTCCGAGCACGTTCCCCTGCCGAACCTGAAATAGAACCGGGCCGCCTCTGTCTCTCCCTTCACTTGCCAGGAGCGTGAGGGGTCCAGGCGTCTCGGTAAAATCAGGACTGTCCCGCTTTTCAGTTCTTCGTCCCGCGTCCCGACCGATGCACGGTCAGGACGCCCTGTGCCCCCATACTGCGGCTTTGGCCGCTCCGGCCGCTTTTTGCTTCCCCCTTGCGTCCCGATATTTTGTCCTTTTCCTCTGGTCACCCTAATTAGCATAGATCTGGCAAAGTGGATCTCTCCTCCCCTTGTAGGGCCTGATCTGTTCCCAGTTACTCTGTTAGCTCAAGTGGTAGAGATCTAAAGAACTGAACCCTGTTGCTAACCCACGTTGGGTGTTTGTTCCACACCCTAGAATTTCTGTGTATCATTTATTTTGGAAATAACATTAAAAAACCTACACTAAAGGAATGTTAAGGCTGCAAAGTTAAGCACTCAGAAGTTAGGAACTGCTAGATTTAAGATTGCCTATGCAACCTTAATAGAGCTCTTTTGGATATGCATTAGGATACAGCCTTTAGTTATTAAATGATCACATACTATTTTTCCATAGGATCCCAGCCTTCTTAAGTGCACAGAATAAATAGTGCTCAAGGAATTAACTGCGGCTGTATAGTGAAAGAGGCTATCTGTTAAAAAAAAAAAAAAAAAGGAGTCCTTGTGGCACCTTAGAGACTAACACATTTATATGTGCATAAATGTGTCAGTCTCTAAGGTGCCACAAGGACGCCTCTTTTTTTTTTTGCTGATACAGACTAAATGGCTACCACTGAAACCTGTTATCTGTAAGACTCCTACCTTACCTGTTGCAGAAGCTGGAAGGTTGTAGTGAATGACACACGGGTTTCTGGAAGGAAAAAGGATGGTATTATGGTTGAGGCAGTTGGATGAGACCCTGGAGAACTGGATTCTCATCCTGTCTCTGCCACAGAGTATGTGATGCTGGGGAAGTTACCTAAACCAGAATGTTCACAGTTGGTCAGCAATTACCTGTGCTCACTTTCTGGGTGCCCAGTGGAAGACACCTGGAGCCAGATATGTGGAAGTGCTGAGTGCTTACAGCCACAACTGAAATTGATTGGAGCTGTATTTTTAATATAGAAAATGCCATAAAAATGCTAAGTATTCTGAAAAATTGTGCCATACATGTCTCAAGTTGGGCCCCCCAAATTAGTAGACAGGAAAGTTATCCTTTCCTGCTAATTTTAAAATATCTCCCTTTAATAGCTGATGTTTAACATCCTCCTGAGTGACTCTTGTAATGGAAGTTACTTCATCAGATATAAATACATCTTCTGGCTTTTTCCCCAAACAGAACAGAAATATTTATAGAACACTTTGTCCTATTATTGAAATTTTACCATTTCAGATACCTTCTAACAGTGGGGCAATACCATAGTCAGGATTCCCTTTGTTACTGTTTGTGTGTATAAAAACATCTTCTGTATTTTCCACAGTATGCATCCGATGAAGTGAGCTGTAGCTCACGAAAGCTTATGCCCAAATAAATTGGTTAGTCCTAAGGTGCCACAAGTACTCCTTTTTGTCCCAAGATGCTGTTCCCCTTCTTGGTCAGGTGGACCCCATCTCTTTCCAGCAGTCCTCCTTCATCTCATAGTTAAGGAAACCAAAGCTCTCCTTTACCTCTAGGACGTGTCTGTTCCTACCTGAGCCCCTACCCTCAAAACAGCAGGATGGATGAGAACACTGCCCATGCCCCCAGCTCCTTCACCCTTGCTCCTAGTGCCCTGTGGTCACTTACGCTCTGCTCAGGGTAATACCCGACAGCATCCTGAATACCAACATTATTGAGCACCGTGGGGTAGTGGTCAGAGGGATAGATGAGCCTCAGCAACCTTTCTGTGGCATCTCAGATGCAGGCAAGCAACATACCTCCTTGGATCTCAGGTCAGGTCAGCAGATGGAGGCCACATATACAGTGCCGTCCTTAGGCATAGGCAGCATACAAGGCTGCGTGGGGCACCACTGGGTCTTAGAGTCCACCCTTCCGGCTCTTCCTATCCCTGTTCTGACCCTTCCTGCAGGCTCCCACCACAGCTGGCTGCTGCAGCCTGGTGCTCTTACTCCAGAGGGAATCTAGTAACTTAAAGGTGAAAAAGCCCTTCCAGCCCACCAGACCTATTAGCACAACATTGAAACTGTTAAAGAGCCATTCAAGTGGCAATGAAGCCATTTAACAAGCATTTGCCAACCCCCAAGTATATACTGTCAGTTTCTGAATTTACTGACAAAAATAGTTACACATTACTGTAATATTTACTCAGAACATGTTAGTCTACAGGGCCTTAGTTTAAAATATGTCATTAGTGAGTTGGTGATTATAATAAAATCACATCTCTAAAAAATCCTTGCATAGATTTTTAGAGGCACAATCATCTTTAGCCTTAAATGCTTGGATCTTCAGACATACAGTTTTTTAAATAAATCCTTCAAAAGACCACCCTTATCTAAAATACACGTTAATTTTAACTACTATAGGTTTAAAAAAAAAAAAACTTGCTTCCAAAGTCTTCCTGTCCTTTCTGTCCATCCCTTTCTCCCTTCACACACCCACCCACCCACTTTAAGAGATCCCTTAAAGGGACAACACCCCTTTCCTTCCAGATAGCCGGAGAGAGTGTTTCCCTTTCTTTACTTCTATCCGATGAAGTAGTTTTAAAGGGAGCCCTCCAGAAAAATCAGCACCTAGGAGGATATAAAATCCTTTGTTGTGCCTAAAATCTTTGGAAACATTTTTTAAAGTTGGTGAAATTTCATAAATATGTCTATTGTTATGGAGCTATCAAAGTAAATTACTGTTCCCTTTTTCTAAAAGCAATGAACGTTGTATGAACACACTAAACCTCTGTGACTGATTAATTTAAAATAATGTCTTTGTTTCAGAGAGTTAAATATGTCGTAATCTGGAATGATTACTTTATGAAGGCTTCAGAGTACATTTAAAATATAAAATCAGCTTAGAAATACTGATTAAGAAAATGTAAAACAGAGAAGAGCTGCATCATGTATTCCATAATATTTGATGTTTTATTCAGGAAGACAGCTGACTCGCCCTTATTACAAAGTTTTTGCAAATAAATCTCTGACAAACTTCAGGGCATATCAAAAAACCTGTGACTGACTTTTTTATTCCCAAGTTTAGTGCTTTTAATTAGGTACCTTCTGCATGTCCAGTCTTCACCATCTGGCATGCAGTGGAAAACATGCCCATTTTCTTTAGAAAGAAATTGCAGGAGAGTATTTTTTTCAAATGTCATTTGCTTCATTTGGGTTCATGGATTTGGCTGGAAGGGAGTGAGCAGGGAAGAGAGGAGAGAGACAGTGGGCAGGGCCTGGGTGGAGTGGGGCGGGGCCTGGGGTGATATATGGGGCAGGAGTAGAGTACGAGTGGGGTCACAGGCAGAAGAGGTGGGCTGGGGAGCTAGCCTCCCCAAGCGGCAGTTTCACCCACCGCCCGTGACAGCAGGTAAGAGTGGATCGGCTCCCACACACCCAGTGCGCACTGCAGTGTCTTAAGCGGGGGCTGTATTCACAGAGCTGAATGCATCGGTGCCACACATTCTGCATGAGGGAGAGGGTACAGGGGTCTCTGCGGGGAACTGTGACTCTCCGCCACCATGAGGCGGGACAGGCATCTCAGTATCCTTTGCTGCCTCGTCCCTCCCACCCCCCCCCCCCCGGGCTCTGAGCCCAGGCTGCTGTCGGGCATAGGGGCACCAGTTTAATAATACTGCATGGGGCCCCATAAATCCTAAGGACGGCGCTGCACATATATCAGGTCTAACAGGGGCAGACAAATGTGCAAAAGGAGGACCAGACGGCCATTACAGGAAGTAGGAGATACCTTAGCACTCTGAGCCTGATATACTGCAAGAAGGGACATCTGACAGATTTCAGACACACAAACATACAAGTGAAGGTTGCCTACAGAAAATATAACATCCTGTCATCTAATCTTACAATCCTTTTCTCCAAGCAACACTGCTGGAGTACGCTGTCCATTCTCTTTATTCTGTTCTTCCCTGCTTTGGAAGTACTCCTAACTGGTAGAGAGGGGCTGTACTGAGATCTAAGTACATCAGACGAATGGAATCACAATGCTGATAGCTAGGATTGTGAGTGGATGGATGTGGTGGGAAAAAGGGAGGACTCCAAGAAACTACTTCTGGTGAAAAGAATGAGTACTACTTGTGGCACCTTAGAGACTAACAAATTTATTTGAGCATAAGCTTTCGTGGGCTAAACCCCACTTCATTGGGTGCATGCAATGGAAAATACAGTAGGAAGATTTTATCACACACACACAGAGAACAGGTAAAAATGCCATACACACCTTCCCATTCACCCTGTGGCAGCTGATGCCCAAACTAAGTGGTGGAGCTGCAACTAGAAAGATTTCCTTCCTGCAGGCTGATCATACTTTAAGTGTAAAAACTGGAATTCTAGTTGGGTTTTGTCAGAGGGAAGCATTTTCCTGGGGTTGGGGGAAAAGGAAGACTAGTCAGGAAGTGGAAACAAAGAAGTGATTTTAAATGAACACTTAATAAAGGAAAATGGTCATTGTCCCTCTGTTATTCCTGTACTGAGTCCCACCCTCTCCCCATCCATTCTCACACACACACACTCAGCCCCATCTATTCCTATCCCAGCTCAGAACCACCACCACTACCCCAAGCAACCTCATCTCCCTACCTTTTCCTGTCTAATACCTACCCTTTCAAACACCCCTGTATCCCTGCCCCCAAGCTGAGAATCCCTCCACTTCTTACCCCTGACAGTTCCCCATCAGAAACATCCCACCTCTGAACCCATTCCCACCTGATACCACCAACTCACAAAGATGCACCCTCTGCAGGCTGCTAACACCAGGTTCAGCCCCAGATCAGATTCCCCTCTAAATGAGGGAGAGAAAGACTAGACGCATGGGGCCTGTGAAGAGTTCTCTATTCTCTGTGGGACTGATCTGAGCTAGCTCTGTAGAAGCCAGTATCCCTGTTCTGTGCCTCCTCATGGACTCTAGAGGCAGCAGGGAACCCTGTGTTCTTTCTGTGGGCTAACCTGAGTTAGCCCCGCAGAGGCCTGTACCAGACCTCTACTCATCAGAAGCAGATATGACATTTGAGGGGGCCCTTCCACCAGTAACGCTCTGGAGCAATGCTCTGGTAAGAAGCCCAGTGCCACAAAATGAACTTCTGATTGAGCGTGAACAGTAGTCTGTATTGTCAGGAGCACAACTAGCTCCCAGCCTCATTGCTAAGCAACCCAACAAGCTCAGCTGGGCCCAATGTGCCTTCTCCAAATGGCTGTGCCTCCTGATTGGGCAAAGGGGCCAGCAATCTATTACTTGAGCCTTGCACCCACAGCAGCACAGTGGCTCCCCAGTGCATACCATGCCTGCAGCTGTGCTTGCCCTGATCCTGCTTCCAGCCTGCTTCCAGTTCCATTCCAGCCTTGACTCCTGTCTACTCCAGTCTAGTCTTTGCACCCTGCGCGGCTCCTGATTCTGACTTTGGTTCTGATGATTGGCTTGGCTTCTTGACCCTGGCTCTGGCTTACCCTTTGGGGTGGTGTCCCCAGTCCCGTCTCCGGTTCTGATCTTTGGCTTGGCGCTGTCATGTACTTCTTATGCACAGTGCCACCACGTGGCTGAATAGTATAATACAGATTAGCATTCCACTACAGGCTCCTCCACGACGACTCTGGCTTTACCCTCAGCTCAGTACCTGACTCCTGGATCTATGCCTACCATTACATTGAATTGCCCCCATAACTACTAGGCAAGGTCCTTCTCCACCCATTAGATCTGCTGGGGAGTGGACAGCCTCTTACACATATCCTATCTTAATCCATGCATTAACTCTGCTCATACATAGTATATACTGCAAAAAATATTTTTGGCAAAACCGTACATTAGGGCCAACATTTTCAAACTTTGGACCCCCAAATTAGGCACCTAACTCCACTTTAGACACCCAAAACAGTTCTGATTTGAGGCATTGCTAAGCATCTGCAGCATCCTTAGAAGTCCAAGAGCTGTGGATGCTCAACTCCTTCCTCAAACAGGCACCAAAAATAAGTGGTTTTAACTTCCCAAGTGCAGACATATTGGCCTTCATCAGCTTGCTAACATGTATCACCAGAAACAGATTAGGTCATCATAATTTTCAATCACATTACGATATTATCTAAAGTCCACCACTGTGTAGTATTTCTTTCAATTGCCACTAGATAGCAGTGTCATACTATAATCTATTTACCTGGTCCTAAATATAAAACTACCAGTTTCATGCTAAGAATGACATCCATTTCTTAATATCAAAGTAAACCCTTTTATAACTGCCTTTGTGGTGGTGATTTGCAATACTTCAACTCTGTTTTAACTGCTGAGCTCCAGAGCTTGCTGAAAAGATTGCTTACCTAAATAGACTGCAAATGAACTAGTACTGCAGTCATCGCTCAGGGCACGTCTACACTACTGCCTAAGTCAAAATAATTTGTCGCTCAGGGGTGTGAAAAAGCCTCCTCTCCCCACCGAGCAACGCAACTTTCACACCAGCACTATGTTGGCGGGAGATGCTGTCCTGCTTACATAGCTTCTGCTTCTCACCAAGATGGAGTAATTAAGCTAACGGGAGAGAGTGCCTCTTCACCAGACGTGCTACAGCACAACTTCATCGGTCCAGCTAACTGACCTAACCCCCATCACAGGGTGCTCCACTCATTGCTAGTCTAGCAACTCCTCCTGGCCACTCTGGGGATTAGCTCATCAGGCAACGCCTGGAAGCAGCACCATCACTTCATCTCTCTCTCTCTGCTCTGCAGCCCCTCTCTGAATCCAGGAACTGCAGCATCTTCTTCGTGACTCAGCACTCTGACCAGGTCACTCAGCATTCCCTCCTTCCAGGGTATATCAAAGTCCTTTCTTCTTAGGCAGTCTTCCTATTCACTGCCTCAGCTGCCACTTCTTCAGTGGCTAGGAAGGGAACCCAGGCCTACCCACTGCTCCTTCTCTGGACTGTTTCCTGCAACTCTTGGTTATCTCCCCACTTTGTCTGAGTGTACCAGCTCCAAACCCTCCTCCCCTGTCTTCCCAGGGAGTGACTGATAGGCACTTCCTGCCTTAATAGCCCCAGCCTACCATGTTTCTCCTCAGCTGGCTCCCTCACTCAGTCAGGGGATTACTTAGCCACCTGATTCCTCTCAGCTGAGGCTTGTTGGGTTAATTAGCCCTGTTTGTTTTCATTAACCCTTTCAGGCACATATGATGGGGTGTTCACCTCATCATACCTCCCCTGTAGACAGCACTATGTCAGCAAGAGAGCTTCTCCCACTGATATAGCTACCACCTCTCAGTGGGGTGGATTAACTACTCCAACAGGAGAAGCTCTCCATCAGCATAGAAGTGTCTTCACTGAAGCACTACAATAGCGTAACTCTGTACATGAAGACAAGCCCGTGGGTTTTGGACCAAGGGGTGAGCAAATTCCAGATTCAAGAGGCCTTCCACTGAATGCTGTGGCCCAACACTTATCTGTACAAAACTAGGGACTATCGGTTCCAGGGCTCTCGCTCTGGAGTTAAACCATGAGGAGACTTATAAATATAGTACACAGGCCCTAAACCATAAGTAGGTTGATAGATCAAAACTAACACTTCGGATAGTATCTGGGAACAAAACAGGAGCTAGAGCAGTCCCCAACAAGTACTGCTATGTAAATGGTCCACTGCTTTCTGTAAAAGCAGATGATTTCTGAGGGTCTGTCTTCACTACAACACTATTCCAGATGATCAGCACCCAGGTTAGCTTAGCCCAATGTGAGTAGGCACACTGCAAAGCACTACCAGAGTTACTGTGTCTTCACTGGTGCTGCATTCCCCCATGTAAACAACAAGGAATCCGGTGACACCTTAAAGACTAACAGATTTATTTGGGCATAAGCTTTTGTGGGTAAAACACCCACTTCTTCACCCCTCTGATACTTATTCCCCCATGTGTCACTGAACTTCTGGGACCATAGCCTGCAATTTTTTGTGCGGCAGTAACCCGAGCTGCTCTATGATTCTTTTCCAGTGATTTGTGGAGAACTTATCTGTCCTTCTGGGAAGATTAATGAATTGTGGGAAGGCCTTGAGGACTATCAACACTCAAGTGATTTCACCTGCATCCTCAGTGCAATGGGGGTGGGTTACCACTTCAAATGAAAGTGGAACTTGTGTTCTAACCTACAGTATACCTGCATGCCAGATACCAGAGTTAGTGGACTTTCAGCTCAGGCTAAGAACTATTGTGTGGATGGGTGGGGAATTAGAGGCAAAACCTGGGTAAGAGCCCAGGCCAATTGCAGTGAAGACATACTGAGGGGCTTGTAATGGTCACTTCAAGCAGCGTGCATTGCCAAAGTCTAGTCCAAAGATAACACAGACATAGATTATATCCAAAAGAAATGGTCACAAACACCATAGAAATATATAAAGACACAGGAAGCTCTCTTTGTCTCAAAGCAGCTGAGGACCCAATAGGATGCAGAGGGAGATCTATTGATGCAGTCTCAGGCCCAGAGCCAGATAGAAAAAGGTCAATGAAATTATAGCTCCAAGGTATTGCCAAAATTTATAAAGATTTGCATGGAAATCTTCCCTTACAAAAAATCTGGAGAACAATAATTGACCTTTATGCTAGGGGCTGGGAGACCAGAAACAACAGTTCTGGAAGATGACTAGACTAGAAATCCTGCTGTCATGAACAATACTAGGTAAGGATTTGGACTTTCCTTCTGTAGCTTTAAGTTATGATCTGACCACTTGCTTAGATCTCTTCTCTGGTATCTATTGCTTGTATTAAATACACTGTGTGGCAAAGTTCCTTGTTCACCTCAGCAGACTCAGTTCTTTTTAGCCTAGAAACACAGGTTTGGGCAAGGCAGTCCTTCTAGGTGGCCCAAGGTCAGGATAGACCTTTCCTCACTCAGTCCCTTGTACCTGTTTTCATTTCCCTTCTGGGGAGGGAATGCAGCCTCCCTTCCTGGAAAGGTTCAGTATTTTGCTACACCCAGCCTGCTAGTAGCTTCTCTCACTCCCCCCTCTTTCCTGACAGGGGAGGTTTTAAAAAGGTCTCAAGCAGTTGGAGTCAGCTGAACCTAATTGGTTCTCTAGCAACCCCTTTTCAGCTGAACCTTATTAACCTGTGGTTACCTCTCCTCAGTGGATAGACAGGGGCCTTTTAACCTTCTGGGACTGATTACTCTGCCCCCTTTGTAGCTGTTTGTCCTGGGTTTATCACAACTGTTACCCTCTTTCTGACCCAAACATTTAGCTAATTTTGGGGGTCTTGCAGGTTGTTTCTATTCGGAGGAGAAATGGATGATGGAGTCAGTTATTTCTTAGATGCAATGCTTTATATACAAAATGTACAAAGTCATATTTCCCTAAACACAGGAGGAATCAAACAGCAAGAAACAGTTTCTTTGCTCACATTTCTAAGGCTCTTTCAGCTTTCACTCTACCCAAATATTTCTCTCTAGGCTTTTTCTCAGCTTCTCTGGCAGTTTCTGGGTATGTCCACACAGCAAAGAAATACCCACAGCTGACATATGCTACCTTTCTCAGGCTTGTGGGGCTTGGGCTGTGGGGAAGGCTGTTTCACTGCTATGTAGACTTCCTGGCTCTGGCCGGAGCCCGAGTTCTGTGACCCTCCCACCCTGCAGCCTGAGCCCGAGCCCCACAAGCCAAGTTGGCTGTTTTTCTTTGGCTGTGTAGACCTATCCTTTGGGGCTTTGCTCCTTCTCTGTCTGCTTCTGTGATGTAGCTGCCCTTTCTCTCATACACACACGGCTGCAATCAAAATCAGTTTCCTTCCCTGTATTTCCATTCAGCCCACTGTGAAACCTCTCTTCCCACAAAGTCCGATTTCTGAGCAGCTTTACCTGTGGTCATTGTTTTACGTGGTGTTTCCCATTGTTTCAACTATCTCTAAACAAAGCGGCATTTAATTATTCCCTCAATTAGCCTGACTGGACGATGGCTGTTAAGCCTGCCAGCTTCAACAAGGTTTCTCCAACCCGCAACATAACAGTATTATGGGGATGATCCTCTGTTTTGTAGCATTTGTTGCACAGTGTATAATGCATGTAGGTTAAACTCAGGATGCTTACAATCATTTTAACAAATGCTGCTGCCCTATAAATACATGCAGCACACACACACACCCCACCCAGCAAAGCACAGCAAATGTTTCATTGGGGGACAGACACAGCTACTACTCTGTAACTTCTCTGGTTATTTTTTCTTTAATAAAAACGTCTCATATTTGCATAAGAAACTTAATCTGAAGTTTGAGGCAATTTTTGGGCTGATGAATAATGATGAAAGGAGCCTGATGCTCCTGGTGATGTCTCAGACCTGGTGAACTGGTGAAACAGTTCATTGTCCATGGCCTATTTAATCTCTTTCCTTTCTGTAATGTACTTTTGCGGACAAAGGTGCTATTTAAATCCAGCTGTGATAGTTTATTGGTGGATCCCTGAGAACTGTACTGAGACCACCCTTGCCATCTATCATTTAGAGGGACATAACCAGCCTTGGATCTAATGTCTAAACCTGAAAGAAAAATAAGGCAAGTCAAAGAAGAGTTTTAATAAAAAACATCCTCTGGTCTCCGTCACCACAGTATTGCTATAAAAGTGGGTAATGGCTGCCCATTAAGGGTCATTGACATAGTCACTCCAGAGCAAAACTCCCCACAGAAAGTGGCAAGCCCATACAAACACGTACAGTACTGAGGGAACCTAAGGGACTGTTCTAAGGCTAGAGCCCCAGGTTCTCCTGGCCAGCCATACAGCTACAGCAGAGGGGAGGGGCTGTTTCCATGTGTGTTTAAGCTGTTGCCATGAGGAATCAGAAGCTGGAGAGAAGCAGAAGCAGACAGTTTCTGGCTTGAGGAGCCCTGGGGGAGAGGGAGGAGACAGAGCGATCTCTTGGGACAGGACAGAAGTGCCGGGTCGGAGATTTTTGTCAAAGGGGGTTGCCAGGTTTGTTACCACCCCTGCTTCTGAAAACAGGACTCACGCATCTGAAAATAAACCGATTACATGAAGAAATGCCAACTTTGTCACAAATTTCTGTTCCCAACGGGAAGTCTGACCTGGGAGACCTGCTGCTACTCTCCAGAGGGTCAGTGGTATTTAGTTCTGGCTTTCCCAGTTCTGTGAGCTGGGGGTGGGGAACTGACAAAATCATGCCTTTGTATTATGATAGCATGAGCCAGCTTTTGGCAAAGTGAGATTCTTCCCTGTCTGTGTCAACAATGGACACCACCCACAGGCTACTCACCAACTTGACGTGTTTCTCTCAGCACAAACACAATGGGGACATAAGTTCAAGTGTCTGCTTTAATCTTTTATTTTTACAGTGGCTCCGTCTTTCAAAAGCAGGTAGCTGGCCATTTGCATTGGCACAGAATGCATTGGATGCTTCCTCACCGGCCTTGTGCATTCAGGAATGCACCCACTAACCCATCAGAGAGGTGCACACATATGCTGTGTGTTGCTGTGCTCACCAGTAGACAGGGGTTAGACTCCAGTTTATGCAATAAATAAATCCTGCTGCTCTTAATCGGCATGCTTTCCTTTAACAAACCTGATTCCTAAGGCTAGGGTGTACTACTAAAAGGAAGCGGGAGGCACAGGGGCTGACAACATCCCCTCTAACTTTCCTCATTCAAATGGAAAAGAAGGGAAGTATTTAGTCTGTAGGAGGGATTAAAGTGGTGACTGTCAGGAACAGCTGGAACATGTATAGTATATCATTTCTTTTTTGTGAGACTGGGTTTTTCTGCTTGCTGTGGGAATGCTGCAGAAGCATGTTACATTTTGCTGAATAAGTGTGGCACGAGCTCCTTATGTAAACAAGGATCAGTCACCAGATATGCAAAAAAGGCATGGCACTGGCTGTCTTCTGCATGCCTCCCTACCTCTATCCAGGGAGGGGGGGTTAGGAATTAAACAAGGATGCAGCTTTGTAATTAGACACTTCAAAAATTGTTCCAATACAGCTCAGTTTCGATTTGTACACGTGGAATATGACAGATACATTATGGCTATTGTAAAACACTTTATTCTCTACGTGACTTCTAGATGTTGCCAAATGGGATTTTATTTATGTATTTATTTTTGATAATTGACCTTTAGGGAAATGTACCTGCGTTGGACACTCAGCTGTGGTCATTGTGTTCTTTCCTAGTCAGTTAAGAGGCTGGAATAACACAGCAATGCTGCAGCTTGGGGATATGAAGAAGGTTAAGGAGGAGGAGGACAATGGAAAGATGCAGTTGAGGGTGTGGGAGCAAAAATGTTCTTATCAGCTGGGTTTCTCACATTTTTGTTGTGATAGGCACATGCCCTGTCTTCCTAAACCCGTCAGGCCACTTATCAGCTAGAGCCCTGGTTTTAGACAATCTCCCCATGGATCTTTTCTCTGAATCTGTGGGTGTTGGCTGACAGGGAATCTGTTCATGTTAAATAAAGGGCTGGCGTGGCTAATAAGGTATCCTCCATCCATGATTAAATCATGGGTAAAGCCCATGTTTATGTAACTAATCTGACTGAATGACTCACATGGCTCTCCAGACTTGCTCTATGTAGCATGAATTGAGAGAATGTCTAAGGTGGCTCAGCCTGCTTTCTCACTCCAGATACAGGAGCTGAATCTGACTTTGCCTGTTATTTCTGAGACTCAGGTAGGGTTAAAGATAAGAATAATTGTAGTGAGGTATGAGGTGAATTAGTTTTCTCAAAACAGCACTGGTTTCCTAATTGCTCATTGGTGCAGTTCCAGGGGTTAGATATTGATCTATGGAGTCCTATATAGTCACCTGAGAGACCACATCTGTGCAATCCTACTGCAGCTGAGATCAACTGAGCCATCTGTGCCAACAAGTCCACAGATTTGAATGTCTAGGAGCTTTGGGAAGGATGTTCTGACACAGGGCCCTTCAATAGGCATTCATTTCTTCCCCTCCACATCTGACGGCACCCTGGCAGGGTCTGATTCCTGTCAGGGTACTCTTCAGACCATTGTGGTTTCTTTTTCTCAGGCCTGTGACTGGTGGAAAGGGGAATTGGGTTAAAGTCTTGTTCTGTGGGTGTCAGCATCTTCAAAACAATGCTCGTGGGTTCAGACCTTGATACTGGATGCATTTCATAAAAGTAAAAATAGAGTAATGCTGTGAAACACTGCTGAAGAAGCATTACTCCAAACAATATATCTGTGACATTAAGAGTTATTGTACTATATACAGTAAATCAATTTAGTGAGATCTACTAGTGCCCACTCAAGTTAGTGACCAAAACACCAACAGCACTGAAAACATTCTGACTCAGTTACTGACTTCTCTACAAGAGGAAAAAAGCCCTATGACAAAGGCCTACTGGGCCCGAGCTTTCTGTATGATTCCTTTGGAGCAGGAAAAGTGAGGTAAGGTAAAACTTCACGCTTAAGTAAACTTAGTCATATGTATAAACTTGAGACCAAAAATTCAAAGGAAACCTGCATGCACAGGACACATTTTCATCCTGGCTAGTGTCAGCAAAAATACAGAAAGACATTCTTAAAATCATATGCATAGTTTTGGCCCAGTTTTCTCGTGAGTGGTGTGATGGCTGGCCACATCTATACAACAGGTTTCAGAGTAGCAGCCATGTTAGACTGTATTCGCAAAAAGAAAAGGAGTACTTGTGGCACCTTAGAGACTAACCAATTTATTTGAGCATAAGCTTTCGTGAGCTACAGCTCACTTCATCGGATGCATTCAGTAGAATGAAGTGAGCTATAGCTCACGAAAGCTTATGCTCAAATAAATTTGTTAGTCTCTAAGGTGCCACAAGTCCTCCTGTTCTTTTATCTATAAAACAGGCTCTCTTAATATTCTCAGGTATTGCATCTGATAAAAGAGAAGTAATCTATTAGTAATTTAAACATTTATTAAAACCAGACTAACTCTCCTTCCAAGGGTAGCGGCAAAATGTTTCCCACCTTGAGTAAAAGCATCACTCACTATTCTCTCTCTGATGCAAACTTAAACATGGATTTGCTAGCTAGGATGAATTTGTTTGTCTTTAAAAAAACAAAACAAGAAACCAAAACAAACCCTAACTCTTCTTTAATGTACTGTTTCAGAGTAACAGCCGTGTTAGTCTGTATTTGCAAAAAGAAAAGGAGTACTAGTGGCACCTTAGAGACTAACCAATTTATTTGAGCATAAGCTTTCGTGAGCTACAGCTCACTTCATTGGATGCATACAGTCTCTAAGGTGCCACAAGTACTCCTTTTCTTTTAATGTATTGGTGCCTCCACACACCTACCTACACATTAGTAGATTCCAAGAACGAGGCTTACATAATGTCGCTGGAGACTGTTTAGGTATTCTAGTTGAAATGAGGCTTGTTTCCCTCCCCCCCTTTCAGAATAACTGAACAGCTATAGGGACTTCACCCTTGCTGCAAATCATTGTGGTTTAAAAAAAAATTGGCCATTGTACCACTGATGAATGATACTGAAACTCACATCAAGCAATTAGCAAGGCACTGGCAAATACTAGTTTCTTAGGGCAAAATTCTCAAAAACACCTAAGTGATTTAGGAGCTTAAGCCATGGCTGGTTTGCAAGGAACTGAATTAAGTGAGGCAACTTTAACACCATAATTGTGCTGTGGCTTTAGGTTTGTTTTAGCCTTGACCTATTTTCTTGTGTTTCCTCCCCTTAAGTCTCATGAGACTTAGGCTCCTATGTCACATTTGAGAAGTCTGCCATCGGTAATTAACTTGAGACTGAACAAAAATGTTCTGCATGGGAATTTCTGAAGAAGTTATTAAGGATTGTCCCTTGATGTGGTCTCTAGTATTGCTGAATTCCCTGCACACACACCCACCATCACCCACATTACACACCTACATGGATAAATATAACTATGCCTTATGAAATGTATCCAAGGAAGTGGGCATTCACCCACGGAAGCTTATGCTCCAATACGTCTGTTAGTCTGTAAGGTGCCACAGGAGTCTTTGCCGCTTTTACAGATCCAGACTGACACGGCTACCCCTCTGATACTTGACACCATGCAAGGCACTGCATTGAGCCGGATGGAGTGGAAATACGTCAACCTCATGAAGAAACTTGCACAAGTACAAACAGACATCATCTTCCTTTCCAAATGCAAACGGATGGACATCATACCAAATGGACTGAAGGTGAAAAATCCATTACTATCTACATACTGCACAGGCCACAGTGAGAGATTAGGCCACACACTATCAAAGAAACTGAGGAACCACCTGATCAGCATCCTATACAGCAAACAGGAAAACATCAAAAAAGAGCTCTCCAACCTGGAGACTCTCATCAATAACCAACCTTCCATACAAACGGACTTTACTAAAATAAGACAGGAGATGTACATTACACACTTCACCTCTCTACAAAGGAAAAAGGACTGTAAGCTGTCTAAAATCCTACCTGCCACCTGGGGCCAAATCAGTGGTACCCCTAACTCACCCAGCAATATCGTCAATCTATCCAGCTACACACTTAGCCCTGCAGAAGAGTCTATCCTATCTCGGGGACTCTTTCTGCCCCGCCACCCCCACAAACATGATATAGTTCTGCAGTGATCTGGAAGCCTACTTTCACCATCTCTGACTCAAAGAATACTTTCAAGATAACACTGAACAGCACACTGATACACAGATACCCTCCCACCAACAGCACAAGAAAAAGAACTCCACGTGGACTCCTCCTGAGGGTCAAAATGACAGTCTGGACCTATACATAGGATGCTTCTGCCAACATGCACAGGCAGAAATTGTGGAAAAACAACATCGCTTGCCTCATAACCTAAGTCGTGCAGAACGCAATGCCATCCACAGCCTCAGAAACAACCCTTGACATTATAATCAAAGAGGCTAATAAAGGAGGTGCTGTTGTCATCATGAACAGGTCTGACTACCAAAAGGAGGCTGCCAGACAACTCTCCGATACCAAATTCTATAGGCCACTTTCCTCAGATACCACTGAGGAATACACTAAGAAACTGCACCATCTTCTCAGGACACTCCCTGCACCATCTTCTCAGGACACAGGAACAAATCAACATACCCTTAGAGCCCCAACCGGGGTTATTCTATCTACTACCCAAGATCCACAAACCCGCAAATCCTGGACGCCCCATCATCTCGGGCATTGACACTCTCACTGAAGGACTGTCCGGATATGTGGACTCTCTACTCAGACCCTACGCCACCAGCACTCCCAGCTATCTCTGTGACACCAGTGATTTCCTGAGAAAACTACAATGCATTGGTGATCTTCCAGAAAACACCATCCTAGCCACCATGGATGTAGAGGCTCTCTACACAAACATCCCACACACAGATGGAATACAAGCTGTCAGGAACAGTATCCCTGATGATGCCACATTACAACTGGTTGCTGAGCTCTGTGACTTTATCCTCACGCACAATTATTTCAAATTTGGTGACAATATATACCTCCAGACCAGTGGCTCCGCTATGGGCACCCACATGGCCCCACAAGATGCCAACATTTTTATGGCTGACCTGGAACAACGCTTCCTCAGCTCTCGTCCACTCACGTGCTTCTCTACCTACACTACATTGATGACATCTTCATCATCTGGACCCATGGAGAGGAAACCTTGGAAGAATTCCACCATGATTTCAGTAGCTTCCACCCCACCATCAACCTCAGCCTGAACCAATCTAGGGTGGGAAGTCCACTTCCTAGACACCATGGTGCAAATAAGTGATGGTCACGTTAACACGTATAACACCTATACCGAAAACCCACCAACCGCTATGCCTATCTTCATGGCTCCAGCTTCCATCCCGGACACATCACATGATCCATTGTCTACAGCCAAGCGCTGAGGTACAACCGCATTTGCTCCAACCCCTCAGACAGAGACCAACATCTACAAGATCTTCACCAAGCATTCTCAAAACTACAATACCCACACGAGGAAATAAGGAAACCGATCAACAGAGCCAGACGTGTACCCAGAAGCCCCCTGCTGCAAGACAAGCCCAAGAAAGAAACCAAAAGAACTCCACTGGCCATCACATACAGTCCTCAGCTAAAACCTCTCCAATGCATCATTAGTGATCTACAAACCACCCTGGAGAATGATTCTTCACTTTCACAGGCCTTGGGAGGCAGGCCAGTCCTCGCCCACAGATAACCCACCAGACTGATGCATATTCTCACCAGCAACTACACACCGCACTATAGTAACTCTAACTCAGGAACCAATCCATGCAACAAACCTCGATGCCAACTCTGCCCACATATTTACACCAGCGACACAATCACAGGACCTAACCAGATCAGCCACACCATCACCGGTTCATTCACCTGCACGTCCACCAATGTAACAGACGGTATCATGTGCCAGAAATGCCCCTCTGCTATGTACGTCGGCCAAACTGGACAGTCCCTACGTAAAAGGATAAATGGGCACAAATCAGATATTAGGAATGGCAATATACAAAAACCTGTAGGAAAACACTTCAATCTCCCTGGACGCACAATGGCAGATTTAAAGGTAGCCATCCTGCAACAAAAAAACTTCAGGACCAGACTTCAAAGAGAAACTGCTGAGCTTCAGTTCATTTGCAAATTTGACACCATCAGCTCAGGATTAAACAAAGACTGTGAATGGCTAGCCAGCTAGAAAAGCAGTTTCTCCTCCCTTGGTGTTCACCCCTCAACTGCTAGAAGAGGGCTTCATCTTCCCTGATTGAACTAACCTCCTTATCCCTAGCCTGATTCTTGCTTGCATATTTATACCTGGCTCTGGAAATTTCCACTACATGCATCTGATGAAGTGGGCATTCACCCACGAAAGCTTATGCTCCAATACGTCTGTTAGTCTAAAAGGGGCCACGGGACTCTTTGCCGCTTTTACAGATCAAGACTAACATGGCTACCCCTCTGATATTTAACTAAACTCAGTGAGACTACTACTATGGTAAGGCAAGTAGGGTTTGGCCCTGTATCCACAGACAAGATACTCAAAATACTTCAGAGTGTAAGAGGGATGTAAAAGCACACAGAGACATGACCAAAACTTCTGAATGCATCAATGTGGTTGGAGACTAAAGACAAAAAATCTAGAGCTTTCAGTGGTTTAGAGATTTCCAGACAAAGACCTGGCAGACTTCTGGAGAAACTAATGGAGCAGCACAGTGCTAAAATCCCACAGGTTCACTGTTCCTGATGACTGCAGCCTCCATGTAGACAATACAAGGATGCCATAATTTCCAAACTCCTCCCCTCTATGAAAACCATGGAATTCATGCAAACCATCTCCAGTCCCACATATTCAGTTAGACGCACTCTGCACCTGACATTTAGTCTGGGTGTGGACACAGCAACGGACACTCATCCAGGCAAAGATTGTGGCCTTCCTTTTCCTCTACCGGGCAAAGGAAGCAACAAAGCTGGGTCAGCCAAGATCTTCTTCATCCCATATGTTTCCAGCACACTTTAGGCAGGCTGACTACCCACTTACAAGGCTTCTACTTGCTCATAAACACATAATTTCCCAGTGACCACAGCCACCAATGCCTGTCCCTGAGAAAGCCTCCCTCCGGAACTGACTGGAAAGAACAATGGGGTTCACAAATGAATGAAGTGGATAGGCAGTAGACTAGGATGTGGTTGGTATAAACCTGTTTGGAGTCTATCCGCCAAGATCACCAACTACTTACAGGACTCTGCCACTGCTGTAATGGAAGGAAAGGGAGCCTTCTACTCCATTGTCATCATAGCTTCAAAATCATGGCCAGCAAAATTATTCTGCATAGGGAAGCAGCGAGTAAATCCTGACTGTGTGTTGCAGGCCCTTGTTTTCCCTATAAACCAATCTAGGTGCTGGGAGTTGAGTGGAGCTGTGATCCTGAGGTAAAACTGATAGGCTGGTGTGTATGGTCCCTCTGGAGTAGCAGATCTATGAATTCTGTGAGTGTCCAGTGGAAAAGGGGCTGGACACGCCAGGGGGAGGCTCAGAGTGCTCCGCGGTAGGAGTGCACCTATGATCAGCCTGCAGAGCCTTGATAAAGGACTGAAGAGCCTGCGTAGGCTGAAAGAGGAGTGCTTATGTTTCCTGTGTTTGGGGGAGCTGACACCTGGTGGGCACAGACAAGGCTTGCTCACACTAAGGGTAGGCAGTAGAAAGGTGCATTACAACCCTGGGAACCCCGGAAAGTGTCATACTGTCGCCTGCATATAGCAGTTCCCACCTTTTCCCACTGGGACCTTCCTACTGATGTAGTCCATCAGCATGATAAACGGCAGCGGACTGAAGGCTGACCCTTGATGCAGTCGGACTTTGACTTCGAAGGTGCTTGTAATTCCATAACATGTTTGGATCACTGTTTTAAGTGATCTATATAGTGCAGTCACCATAGTTATTACATTCTCAGAGACTTTGTATTTCCTCAGCACTGGCATCAGCATCCTTCTATCCACTTTGTTGTATGTCTTTTCCGGGGCTGGAAAAGCCCAGAAGCTAACCTGTGGGCGCTCCAGCCGTTTGTCTATCACTTTCTGAATTACAAACATCACATCTGTGGTTCCTTGTCCTTTCCTAAAGCTAAAATGTTCTTGTTCAAGGAGGGCTTTTACCATTCTCCCACTCCTAGCATCTAAGATATCTTGCAATATATTCATTCCATGTGACACTAGCTTTATCCCTCCATAGTTTCTACATTCATGGGTGCTTCTCTTTTTTAGGTATTCCTTCTTATGCATTGGGACCTACATAGACTTGAACTTGTCTTCAGGAATTCTCTTGTCTTGCCACGTGGCCTTAATCACTCTGCTCATTCATTTTATGCCTCTCTCGCCTAAGACTTTCACCAGGTGTGCCGTCACTTCATCAGGTCCTGCTGCCTTACTGTTCTTCAAACTCTGGACTGCATGTCTCACTTCTTCCTCCCTTGTGTCAGATTCACGCCCTACATTCAGATCATGTGTTGGCAAATCCATCAAAAAGGGGTTTGCCTCCTTTAAAAGATTCTCACCTTCCACCTCACCTTCACTTGTTCAGCTGTTCCTAGCAGTCTCCCCTGGTCATCATTTACAAATACCGAGACGTAATGACAACATGTCATCTATGATTTGCCAAGGCAGCTACACGCCACTGGGTCAGTTCTGCTCACAAAACCCAGAACCAAGAGTCTGAAAGCTGGGGACAAATTGCTGCCAACTGGATGGGCTTTGCAGTGATGAGAGCTTCCAGAGGAGCTCAGACTAAGCCAGCATCTGATCACTTTCAAGGCAGGGTGCACAGACCCTTCCTCTCTTTCCCAACATAGCCAAACTCATGGGAGTGTGTGTGAGTGAATATACTCCTAGGGCAGTGTTTTTTTCAAACTGGGGTACGCGTACCCATGGAGATACTCAAGTTCTCACCAGGGGTACAGGAGAAAAATGCTGTACTGAGGGACAACACATTTTATTTTGTAAGACTTGGTAATCTAATCATGCCTATTATGACCAGATGGGGGTACACGCTAGACAGCTTTATTTGGAAAGGGGTACATAGCCTGAAAAAATTGAAAACCACTGCCCTTGGGAACCTTTGTATCAGAGAAGAGCAGAAGACTCCTGAAGCTCAGGGGTGTTGGAACAATTTTTATAGCAGGACTGCTGAGAGCCATTGAACTAGGCTGTAAACCCTGTATATGATGGAAACCACTCCAAGCCAGGGGGTACAGCAGCACCCCTAGTTCCAGCCCCTATGCTGAAGTCCACTAGATAGCTGATCAGGCCAGTTAATTTGATAGGGGAAAGCACACAGAGGCTACGGGGACGGTCGCTATTAAACGGATAGATGACTATTTCATTTCCACTCCCGCAGTGAAGCCTGGAGTGCGACCCTTCATGTCACGCGAAGAGAGACAGAGCCCTAGCCCTCGCTTCCGGGCCGAGGTGACACCTCCGGGCTCCGGGCGGCGGCTTGTGGCCAGCGTGGCTGGCAGCTCGTTGCAAGGCGCGGGGCTTCCAGCGCCCCGCTTGTCGCCACCCGGTGCCCTGCGGCGTGGGAGGGAGGCGGTGTTTGCTGTGTCTCCAGCCCACACCCTGCTTGGCGCGCGGACCAATGCAGCGGATTTCGGAGCCGCGCCCCGGCCAGAGCCCTGGCCCGCCCGGAGCCGCCGCAGGTTCCTTCTCCGAACGTTGTGCTGGCGGCTCGCACCGGCTTCCCCCGGGGTGTGTGTGTGTGTGTGTTTGCTAGCGCCCTGCCTAGCCCAGTCCCAAGCCAGGCTGATTAACCCGAAGGGACGCTATTGCACCCGGGTGGGCGTGGGAGAGCGAGAATAACCGGCGGCGTGTCAGTAGCAGGGTGGGTGTGGGTATTTTGCACACGCTTGTTTTTGTTTATCCCTGTCCTCTCGGCCCCGTCACGTGCTCTGTGTGTTGCATTGTGTTGTCCGTGGGAGGGGGGAGCTGCCTGTGTCCGTGCTCAATGTTGTGACTTCCTCCTTGCGCTGTAGCTGCATTGGAAACACAGCTGAAGGAAGCCGATTGCTGCTAGTTTCAAATTGGCTGGGAAGGAACAATACACACAAACGCGCCCACCCTGGATTCCGGGTCTCTTCTCTTTGAGAGGGGGGGAAGATGAGCTCGGGGGACGTTGTTTGCACTGGATGGCTCATTAAATCGCCCCCCGAGAAGAAGCTGAAGAGATATGTAAGTAAAGCGACTCTCATGATATTGTTCCATCCAAGAGCATTTTTGCATCTGCTCCGTGTCTAACTCTTGCTTTGAAATGTGTCAGGGATATAAGCTTTTGTCGGGACCAAAACAGTAAGAGAAAAACCGATGCGCTTATTAAGCGATTTAATTTTCAGTAATGTTTTTGCGCCTTTGTAAAGGAACCTTTGAGGCTCACAAGGTCAGAATACTTAAATTGTATGTTATGCAACAGAGCTTAGGTTTAAACCACATTTCGGTTTCAGTTAATGTTGCCATAACTATAACAGTTTTGTAACAGTCACTCGGGTATCTTGTTCAGAAGCTGAGAAGAACCTCCTGTCCCAAGGTTGTTAACTCCTTGCTTGAATTAGGGTGGCATGTTTTGCTAAGACGCAATGTAATGGCAATGACACTTGATAATGCCAATGCCTGGGATATTTTTGTTGACCAAATTAACATTCCAGTTGCATTTACACAGCTACACTTTTTGCCTGTCATAAAGAAGTGCCAGGAGATGCCTTGCTATAAAGTTTCAAATGGTCAAAAGGTAAAATGGACTGAACAAAACAAACAAGGATTTCCAAGCCTAGATAGCAGCAAGGGCATTCTGAGCAATGGGCCCCCCTTGTTTCATTTTCTATCTGTCTGCCTGTTTTTCTGCAAAAGAAGGGTGTGTGTACAAACATAGGAAACTGTATCACTGCAGGGCTGCAAAGGAAGGCATTCCAGGCAGAAATAAATGACCTTTTAAAAAAAAATTTGCTTGGAATAGCACTAAACTTAAACCCATCTTGGGCCATTTTGCATGCACGTTTATGAAAATCCTTATTCAGGCGTGTTTTTGTTCAGTCTTTTTGGAACTGTGTGATGTTCACTTAAGTAGTGCACTTTCCACCCATCTTGCCCTAGAGCATTTCCCTAGACTAGAAGGATGCCACCATATGTTTCTGTCATAATTTTGTAGCCATTTACATGGCTTACATCATTTGTCGTATTTGCGTGGGTTTATCGGCATTTTTTTTCTGGATTGCTGATGCTAGCTTTTTTCTAGTAATATGGGGAACCACTCTGTCTTATGAAGAATAAAATCACAGCTCTTTTGCCATGGACTTCTTTTGTTTGCTTTTAGAAAAGAAGCAATTTACTGATGATAAAATTGACATCAAACTTATTCTAAGCATCAGTTTCACCTCTCACACCACGATAGTGCATTTAAATGGCTGGATATTTGCTTTGTTCGTTTAATGTTTTCTAACTAAAATAACCCATGAAGTCTGTCTTGAGAGAGCAGCAAATAAATAGGAAAATCTAGTGGTTTTTGTAGTATTTTCTTTAATAAATAGCACACTAAGATTCTTTTGCAGAGGTGTATAAGCCACTGATTCATCCAGCTGGTAGCATTAGAAACTCTGTCAGTGAAACTGTTTTTGATGACTCAATATTCATAAAAAGGCAAGGAAGAGAAAACAGAATGTGACAAAGCTGGGAGTTGAAAGCCCCCATTATACAGTCAAGATAATAGTCGCAGCAGGGGCACTGATCAGCTCACAAAACTAGCTGCAATCTGCAAAAGCTGTCCCTAGATTTTGCACTACAAACCCCAGTGGAATTGAGTCTACATTATTCCTCAAACCTGAGCCATTAGATTAGCTAGATCTCTCTTGATTAATGTTTGTTTTCTGGTCAATGGGATAAACTACTGCCTTGTTCACAGTAAAGCAGAAGCAAATCTGCTCTAAGTACAGCAAAGATTAACATCTTTTCTTTTATCCCAGTGTTTACAGTGTGGGTGGTGGAATCTGAATGGTAAAGTAATTTTTGGTAATAATAATAACACCTAGTTATAGCATTTTTCATCCATAGATCTCAAAGCACTTTAGAAGATTATTGTTGTCTGTTATGGTTTCATCACCACAATTTTCTGATATAAAGACAAAAAAACGCTGCTAAAAGAGTGACTAATTTAAATTGGCCTCTGTAGGTATAAGTATAAAGTGTTTACTGCAGAATGCTGTAGGCTGTGATTGTGGACAGAAGACATACACTAATCCAAAAGATTTGCACCACTCTTTGTGCCCAGTTGTCAGAATGTAAACTCTGATACTGAATCTTTCATAGATTTTAAAAATTATGTGCAAATTGTAAACACATGCGTCTGATGTGCCACTCATTCGCACCAGTTTTACACTAGAGTAACTCAGCTGAATTCTTTGGTGTTGCTCCCAGTTTATACTGATCTGAGTATAGGATGAGAGTACCATGTAGGAGGATCGGGTACTCTCCCTGTTATACACACAAGTGGTTCCTAATCCTGTATCCATTGCAGCCATTGGGAAATTCTCAGTGATTTCAGTGGGATAAGGAGCAGAGGTATATTGCGGGGAAGGAAATAGACCCTCAGTTTCAAACTTACGCCTTAGTGTGCTGACACCGTGAAGACTTACAGGTGCTTAATGTTACGCATTGTAAGTAGTCCCACTGAAGTCACTGGGACTACTTACATGTATGCTTAATTTTACACACTGTATGTCTTTGCAGGATTGGGACCTAAAGGTGCAAGCCTGCCTTCACTCAGGCCTGGTTTGTATTTAAAAGTTAGGTCAAAGTGTCTCTGGCATTCAATGGTATGAATCTCACACCCCTGAGTGCTGTAGCTATGCCGACCTAATCCCGTGTGAGCACAGCTAGACCTAGCTACCGTCACTCAGGGAGATGGAGTTCCTGCAGTGGCAGAAAACCCCTTTCAGTTGCTGTAGGACTGGATGGGAGCCCACAGCGACCTAGCTACAGCACCAGAGCTGTGCCACTGTAGCCCCCGTAGCGTAGACATGGCCTCACACTTGTACCCTGTGAACTCAGTTAGGTTTTGTGAGCATAAACAAAGTCTGAATTTGGCAGTAAATAAGGATAAAATTATTTTGAAGCCTGTGAAAACTGAAAAGCAGGTGTTGGAGTCTGTATTTTTCCTGTAATGTCTCACAAAGCTGACACTCTGAGTATTACTATTCTTAGAAGTGTCTTATCATTCCCTAACAAAGGGTGCTGTCTTACAAGTGCAGGAAATGAACATGAGATTAATTACCAACATGTAACTTTCTGTAAAAACAGGCTAATGCTAAATGCAGAGAATTCATTAGAAACACAGGACACTTGATTTTTGTATAAGGAAATATTTTAACAGTACTCTAATGTCCTATACAGTATTGTACTGCTCTCTTATCATGAAACATTAATCTTTCATCAGCCTATCTAAAGGCTCAACTGTGCAAGGAATCTCCCTGGAGACTATTTGGTGTTTGCTGCAGCTCTTTGTCCCATAAATGTGACCTGCAAAGTGCTGAGCTCTCATTTCCCCACTGTGTTCCATTGTAGATTTTTCTCATTGGTTTAATCTATGTAGGTTTTGGGGGACGGTTCTGTAAGGTGCTGGTGCAGGGTTTGGTGAGGGGTGTAACCGTGAAAGCAGTGGTTATACCGTACGTCGGGATCATAGTTTCTTAGACTAAGAATTCTAAATATCAGACTCGATATATTTTAAATTTTGATATTTCAGCACTTTGGGTAAAATCTTGACTCCATTGAAGTCAATAGGATTTTTGTCATTGACTTGAATGGGCCCAGGGTTACTTACTGGATTATCTGGGCTTGTTCAGAGAATGGGCCCTGGATATTTAGGTCTCTTGTTGGGGTGCTTTTATCCCCCCTATTAGCACTTAATAAACACCACCAAGTCAGCAAATTCAGTTAAGCTTTTAACATCTCACAGGAAAGAGCACTTATTGTAGAATGAACTATGGGTATGTCTTCACTACCAACATTAAAGCGCTGCTTGGCTGTGTAGTCGCGGCACCAGCGCTAAGAGAGAGCTCTCCCAGCACTGTAAAAAACCCATCCCCATGAGGGGAGTAGCTGCCAGCGCTGGTGCACTGTCTACACTGCCATTTTACAGCGCTGAAACTTGCATCGCTCGGGGGGGGGGTGTCTTTTCACACCCCAGTGCTGTAAAGTGGCAGTGTAGACAAGGCCTAAGTCTGCATCTTTCCAGCCAAAGTCGACTCTCGCTACTTGTAGACAAGGCAGTGAGCGTTCAGAAAGGAAGAGCAGCCAGAGATGTTCCACCTACAATCAGTTACACAATATGAATCCTGAACAATAGGGAGCTTTTTGGTACCCTTAGTGTTGTAGATGTAGCTGGGAACAACCACCAGTCTCTCATTGTTGAGAAAAATAACAAAACTGTTTCATGGCCTAGAAGAGAGAGGAGGTATTGTCAGTCAGGGCGTGAAATTTACCAGATTTACTACTAGCCAAGAAAGACACAAAAGAGGAGGATCCAGAGCTGTGCCACTGAGCTCCAGGAGCACGTTGGTGAGAAGGCCAGCCCTATAGATACTTTTTTGTTCCCCCATTCCCCCCCAAAATCATAAAAACTGTAAACTCTAAGGCCAGTTTCTTAGCTGGTGTAAATCAGGGTAGTAGCTCCATTGAAGTCAGTGTTGCACAGATTACCAACAGATGAAAATCTGACCCTTAGTTTTTAACCTTTAGTACTGTAGAAATTGATGGGGTAGGTCCCCTTCCTCACCAGGCCCAAGGTCCCACTTGACTTGGATGAGTGGATATTTCAAACACTACCAACAATCAAGATTCTTTAGCTGGAGCTTGAAAATATAGGCTAAAATGAGTCCCATGTAAGTAGACATTGACTTGCATTTCTCACCATAACCCTTCTTGGAGCTTCTGTATTAGAAGCATCATGAATTGAAGCTTGCTTTAGATTTGATGGTTTAGCTAAGTGGCTAGGCTAGGTTGTGGTAAACAACATCAGTTCCAGATATCTGAAGCTTCATGATCCACATACATGGTTTGACACTGAACGCAAGGCTTTAAAAAAGATCTGAAAATGGCTAACTGTTTCCTCTGAACAACTTCTCCATTTTTTTGCTGAAGTTCTGGTATTTGTCAGTAGAACATACAGGAAGCTGCTAGCAGCTCCGAAGAACCAAGAAAAATTTAATTATGGGAATAATTTGTTCAAGCAATGGAAACAAAAATCTCACAAAAATTCTGGAGGCTGCTGGGATGTAAAAGATCATCCAGAAGGTTGTCTGATTCCCTAGTAGCTGAGTTGATATCAGCAGGAGACACTTCCTCCCTGCTCTAAACAAAGTCTGCACATTCTAGGTACAGGTCAAATTAACCCCATTAGTAAGGTTTGACTTTACTGGTAGCTCTTGAAAAGTAACAGAAGAGAATCCTCAACTTAAGTTTCTCTCTAAGCCAACTTATTTCCTGCAGAATCTTTCCATTTTTGCCCTGGTCCCCCTACCCTTTATGCTCTGGTGAAGTCAACAAGCTGCACTTGCCACAGTGAGAGAGCTGATTGGACTCAACCACTTTATGAAAGGTTAATTCCTGTTGACAACAGAAAAACCCTATGGCCTTATAAAAAGAAAAGGAGTACTTGTGGCACCTTAGAGACTAACAAATTTATTTGAGCATAAGCTTTCGTGAGCTACAGCCCACTTCATCAGATGCATGCAGTGGAAAATACAGTAGGGCAATTTTATACACATAGAGAACATGAAACAATGGGTGTTATCATAACACTGTAAGGAGAGTGATCAGGTAAGGTGAGCTATTACCAGCAGGAGAGAAAAAAAACATTTTGTAGTGATAATCAAGGTGGGCCATTTCCAGCAGTTGACAAGAATGTGTGAGGAACAGTAGGGTGGGGGGAAGTAAACAAGGGGAAATAGTTTTACTTTGTGTAATGACACATCCATTCCCAGTCTTTATTCAAGCCTAATTTAATGGTGTCCAGTTCGCAAATTAATTCCAATTCAGCAGTCTCTCGTTGGAGTCTGTTTTTGAAGTTTCTTTGTTGTAATATGTGGAGGTCATAGAGCCTGTCTCCTTGCTATAAACTGTGTTCTTCAGCTATGTAGTCTATTCTATCTGTTGATATAAAACCTAATCTATTGTCTGGCTGGCTAGTGTTCTGATCAGGCTACTAGTTTCTGAAAAGGAGGCCGAAAAATAAGTATCAGGTGAAGACGGGTTGCAATGGAAGTTACTTTTGAGCAAGGACCATGTTCTCCTCTGTTGTAAAGCACTAGTTGATGTCTCTGAGCAAATAACAGTGAAGTTATTTTAGGGTAGAGTTTCCTTCTCTAGTATTAAATGTTCATAATTTGGTGAGTGTTAGATCATTTTATCCTATTTTAACCATGTTTTGGGGTTTGATACAATGCTTACTCTTCTGACATGGTGATTAATTCTAAGAAAAAATTTGTAAAAAAATAACCACTGCTGTTCTTGGCACCCTGAATATCAAAATTTCCGTCAGACTATTAATTTGGGTGGAGCTCTGAAGTCCCTGTTTAATCTTTGACTACATATTTTCAGTGCCCTGGAATGTCCAGCTATTGATTTCTTTTCAAAACAGCAACACAGAAGTTATCAAGTCTTTAAATTTGAAAATAAGGACTTAAAAAAAGCAGTGTTCCACAAACTTAAGTGGAGACGGAAATGTTAATTTACTGGTAGTTAATCTAGTGATGCAATCAGACATACATTAGAGGAAAAAGCTGTTAAAGTAGTGACCCTGTGGTAGATGCTTTGTTATAGCCTATGAAAATTGGAAGGCACCTAACAATGTTACTTCTACCCATTATTATTATTTAATATATTACAATAGAGCAAAATATTTTGTATTGGTCATCTCAGAGCATTTGTCACTTTTAATCTGTTGTATACTAATTTGTTTTATATTTTTTTGTTTTAAGGAGGAAGGGAGATTATGTAGCATATTTATCCTTATAAAGTTTTTTAGAAGAGAGGATTTTCATTGGTGTTGGAAGTGAATTAGTAATATGATCATGCAAAAAAACCCAAATCCTCACTTGCTAAATTAGAAATGAAATTTGCATGTCAAAACAGTGCATCCAGGCAGATGATGTAAACTTGCTCGATCTTATTTGACTATTGAATAAAATGCTTTAATTCAACTTTTTGTTTTATTATATTTTAAAATCTGCCTTTGTTGGTTTTCTGTTTCACCCAACTTGCACCAGGACACAACTGGCTTTCCAAATATATATACCAAGAGAAAATTAATATGTAACATGGGTTGAGAGGTACTGTTAAGGGTGGTGTAAGTTACAGTATTACCAACCCCAAGCGTTCAAAAGTCATGAGTCACATCCCAAAAAAGGAATGAGATTCTTTTAACAAGAATTAACCTTTTTTTTATAAGCCTTCTGACTTTTGCCTCTGTGGGGTCCATGTTTTTAAGCTTTTCTCCACAAGGATGATCATGAGGGCTAGAAACTTACTCTTTTTTTAATTAGATCTGAGAGTCTCATAGTCACATGACTCTGTGAGTTGAAGCTTTAAGAAAAACAAGTATCATGAGAGTTGTAATAAAATCATGACCGCTGGCAGCACTGTGTAACATTTGGACACTAAAGGTGCAGAGGGTAAAGTGTTGTAAAGTTCCCACTGAAAGTAGGATCAGGTTGAAATATAGTTAAGATCCTGCAGCCTCAAAGGTAAGGGCCCTGCTTTACAATAGAAGGGGGTAGGCAGGGCTCTGTATATAACTTACTTTTGCAGTCCATTTTTTTTTAATGGGGTGTTTGTTTGTGCTCTGGAGCTATCAGTTAAAAATAAATCTAGCCTTGACGGTGGAGAAGTGCTCTCTTCACCATTTTGAAGGCTGACTGAACAGTGTTATCTTCCTGAGTTTGCAAAGAGACAGAGCCGAAACAATAGCTCTTATAGGTGTGAGCTTCCCCATTCATTTGTGTCAACAGGCTGTTGAATTGTGAAGGCAAATGGTAATGTCAACATTGTTAGTTATTCCCTGCTGGTCATTTTAGCAGGAACATCAAGCTAATATACTTAACAATTGTTACTGGATGTATTGGCAGACACTGGAGGGGGGCAATTAACTGCTATCACAGGTTGCTGAAATAAGGGTTTCAAGAATGCCCTCTCACTTAGCATTTAAAATAATCATTGCCCTTCCCAAAATGGTGAGGGGCAGGGGAAAGATTCATCCCTTACCAATAACAGTCTTCAGAGGGGTAGCCACGTTAGTCTGTATCAGCAAAAACAACAAGGAGTCCTTGTGGCACCTTAGACTAACACATTTATTTTGGCATAAGCTTTCGTGGGCTAAAACCCACCTCATCAGATGCATGGAGTGAAAAATACAGTAGGCAGGTATATATATTACAGCACATGAAAAGATGGGAGTTGCCTTACCAAGTGGGGGGTCAGCGCTAACGGGGCCAATTCAATTGGGACTAGGCCACTTCCACCTTGATTGAATTGGCCCCATTAGCACTGACACCCCTTCCCCCCCACTTGGTAAGGTAACTCCCATCTTTTCATGTGCTGTAATATATATACCTGCCTACTGTTTTTTTTACTCCATGCATCTGATGAAGTAGGTTTTAGCCCACGAAAGCTTCTGCCCAAATAAATTTGTTAGTTTCTAAGGTGACAAAAGGATGCCTCATTTGTTTTTTCAATAACAATCTGGCTGTCGACAGCCCCAGCTGCCCTGGACTGTCACAATTACCTCCAGCTTCCCTCCCAACAACTTGTACAGTGCAGTTCTGCATTTTCATGGCAAATACCAAAGCACTGTGAAAACTGAAAATATAGAAGCAATGTAAAATTCAATTCAATATCAAATAGCATGAGAAATAGCTGATTTACTGAAGCTTTAATTCACTAAAAACCTGTATTCTAAAATTTACCAGAATGTGCAACAGAATGTCTAGTTTGCTGCAGGAAAAACTACAGTTTAGGCCCCTGATTAAGGTCCAGACTACATGGGTCCTTGTTCTTCTGGGGCTCCCTTCCTGCAAAAGGCAACATGCAGAAGAATAATGTTGATGTTACATCTATGAATGCAAGTTCACGTCCTTGTTAAAGAATTAAACACTTATCACTTCATATTTTAATTTTTGTTACTTTGCTATTGTTTGTCTTCTAGAAATCCAGCAAAATACTTCTCTTTGTGCTTTCGAGCTACACAAATCTCTTCTTCGGGTGTGGGAAAGATACTCAGAGTATTACAGCTAAATATAAGGTGGAAAAGATTGTTTAGCATATGTAGTTAACATATATTCTAAGGGACCATTCAAGGTAAAGTGCAAGGTAAACCTCTGCAGGTTAATAGGCAAACACTTTGCACAAAACAATCACTGTATATCTGACCTCTCAGTCCTCCTCCTAAAAGGAAACCTGCACAATACCTTCAAAAGATGTGGGAGCTTAAATTCGTAACTTTGCTAGATACTTGGTGAAATGATGATGATCAATGGGACACCGTAATACCAGGGTACAAAACACATAGGAATAACTATAAGTTGTCCAGGTGGGGGAAGTGGGGAAAAAAGCATAGAGTCAATATCGTATCATAGAATCTCTATGGAGAGAAATTCCATGCTTGAATAATAAGAGTATAGCAGCAGGAATATAGTACTAACCACCCAACCAGGATGGTGACAGTGATTGTGAAATGCTCAGGAAGATTAAAGAGTCTAAAAAAACAGAAAAGCCAAGAATAATGGAGGATTTCAACTAACCCCATATTGACTGGGAACATGTCACCTTGGGATGGGATGCAGAGATAAAATTTCTAGACTCCATTAATGACTGCTTCTTAAGAACATAAGAATGGCCATACTGGATCAGATCAAAGGTCCATCCAGCCAATGCCAGGTGCCCCAGAGGGAGTGAACCTAACAGGTAATGATCAAGTGATCTCTCTCCTGCCATCCATCTCCACCCTCTGACAAACAGAGACTAGGGACACCATTCCTTACCCATCCTGGCCAATAGCCATTAATGGACTTAACCTCCATGAATTTATCCAGTTCTCTTTTAAACCCTGTTACAGTCCTAGCCTTCACAACCTCCTCAGGCAAGGAGTTCCACAGGTTGACTGTGTGCTGTGTAAAGAAGAACTTCCTTCTTGGAGCAGATAATCCTAGAACCCACAAAGGGAGAGACAATTCTTGATTTAATACTAAGTGGAGCACTAAGTGGTCCAAGAGGTGAATATAGCTGAGCCACTCGGTAACAGCAACCATAATGTAATTAAATTTAACATTCTTGTGGGGGGGCGGGGGGGGGAATACCAAAGAAACCCAACATAGTAGCATTTAACTTACAATAGGGGAATAAGTGCCAACTCCGTGGGTGCTCCAGGGCTCAAGCACTCACGGGGAAAAAATAGTGGGTGCTCAGCATCCACCAGCCACATCGGTAGCCAGTCCTGGGGCCACGGAACCAATCAGCTGCTAAAAATTGGAAGTCAAATCCTACTGAGAAAAATAGAAAGGAGCATAAACTCTGGCAAGCAAGTAAAAGTATAATTAGGAAGGCCAAAAAAGAATTTGAAGAGCAACTAGTAAAAGACACAATAACTAACAGAAAAAAAAAGTTGAGTACATTGTTTGGCAGGTTTCCTGCTTCTAATCATTGGGGTCACTGGACAATGAAGGCGATAAAAGGAGCACTCAAGATATAAACGTCCCATGGGGAGAAGCTAAACGAATTCTTTGCATGAGTCTTCACTGCAGAGGATGTGAGGAAGATCCCCACACCTGCGGTAATCTTTTCTGGTGACAAATCTGAGGATTAACGCCCAGTCAAAAAGGGACCCTGGTGGCTCCAGTCAGCACCGCTGACCGGGCTGTTAAAAGTCTAGTCGGCAGTGCTGTGGGTCTAAGGTAGGCTACCTGTCCTGGGGCATCGCGCTGCACCCGGCAAGCAGCCAGCAGATCTGTCTCCTAGTCAGGGGGCCGCAGGGCTCCTCATGCTGCCCCCAGCCCGGGCACCAGCTCTGCACTCCTATTGGCTAGGAACCGCAGTCAATGGGAGCTGGGGAGGGCGGTGCCTGCAGTTGAGGGCAGTGTGCGGAGACTCCTGGCACCCCCTCCTAGGAGCCAGACCTGCTTCTGGGGCGCAGCGCAGAGCCAGGACAGGCAGGGAGCCTGCCTTAGCCCCGCTGCGCCACTGACCGGGAGCTGCTGGAGGTAAGCCTGCACCCGAGCCCCAATCCCCTGCCCAAGGCCCCCTCCCCCCCGAACCTCATCCTGCACCCCAAACCCCAGAGCCCATACCCCTGGCCCAGAGCTGTACTGCTGCATCTGCGCCGTTGTAAGATCTCTCATGTAGCTGCTCTATGCTGACGGGGAAAGAGCTCTCCTGTTGACATAATTAAACCACCTCTGGTGAGCGGCAGTAGCTATGTCAGCAGGAGAAGCTCTCCCACTGACGTAGCGCTGTGCATGCTGTCACTTATGCCGGAGAAATGTATGTCGCTCAGGAGGGTGTTTTTTTTTTTTCAAACTGAGCGACCTGAGTTTTGCTGACAGAAGTGGCCTAACTTCAGTACCAAGCCAATTGGTTGAAAATATAGTAGAGAACAGAATTATCAGACACATAGTTGAACACGGTATGTTGGGGAAGAGTCAACACGGCTTTTGTAGAGGGAAGTCATGCCTCACCAATCTGCTAGAATTCTTTGAGGGTATCAAGAAATGTGCAGACAAGGGTGATCCAGCAGATATAGTGTACCTGGATTTTCAGAAAGCCTTTGACCGGGTTCCTCACCAAAGGCTCTTAATCAAAGTGAGCAGTTATGGGATAAGAGGGAAGGTGCTGTCATAGATGGGTAGTTAAAAGATAGGAAACAAAGAGTAGAAATAAATGGTCAGTTTTCACAGTGGAGAGGTAAATAGCAGGGCCCCTCAAAGGTCTGTACTGGGACCAATGCTGTTCATAAAATGATCCGGAAAAAGAGGTAAACAGTGAGGTTGCAAAGTTTGCAGATAATGATACAAATTAGTGACGATAGTTAAGTCCAAAGCAGACTACAAAGAGTTACAAAGGGATCTTACAAAACTGGATGGCTGGGCAAGAAAATGGCAGATGAGATTCAATGTTGATAAATGCAAAGCAGTGCACATTGGAAAACATAATCCCAACTATACGTACAGAAAGATGGGGTCCAAATTAGCTGTTACCACTCAAGACAAAAGATCTTGGACTCATCGTAGATAGTACTCAGAAAACATCTGCTCAAAGTGCAGTGGCAGTCCAAAAAGCTAACAGTGTTAGGAACCATTGGGACAGGGATAGCTAAGACACAAAATATTGCAATGCCACTGTGTAAATCCATGGTACATCCACGCCTTGAATACCGCATGCAGATCTGGTTCCCCTATCTCAAGATATATTAGAATTGGATAAAGTATAGAGAAGGGCAACAAAAATGATTGGGGTATGGAACTGCTTCCAGATGAAGAAGGATTAAAACACTGGGACTGGTGTTAATGGACCGTTCACCTTGAATGGTTCCTTAGAGCTAATCTCCAGGCAGCCTCATTGGTACAGGTGGCCTGCAGCAGGCTGCATGATTGGCCATGTCACCTGATTATCAGCAGGAGCCAGGAGGCTGGCTTTGAGCAGCCAGCAAGGCAGGGCTGCCCGGGGGGGCGGGGAAGGGGGGCAAGTGGGGCAATTTGCCCCAGGCCGCGCCCCCACGAGAGTTTTCAGCGGCACTTTGGTGGCAGGGGGTCCTTCAGTGCTGCCAAACACACCCAGAGTGAAGGACCCACCACCGCTTCTTCCACTCCGGGTCTTCAGCGGCAATTCGGTGGTGGGTGGTCCATGCCCCGAAGACCCAGAGCGGAAGGACCTCCGCCGCCGAAGACCCCAGGCCCTCTGAATCCTCTGGGCAACCCTGCAGCCAGGTGCTGCTGTCTTAAATGTTCTTGCCGGCTGCTGTGCCTGCCCCTGTGTTATCTAGTTCCTGTTGCTCCTGCCTAGCCCACAGCCTTGCCTCTGTCCTGCCCTGACTTAAACCTCTCCTTGCCTGATAAACGTGCTCACTCCATTCCTGCCCTCCAGTTTGACCTTGGCTTTGGCTCTTGAGTGCTTACTCCGGCTTCACCCGCAGCTCTGGTATCCAGTTTCTGCCCTCCAGTTTGACCCTTGGATATAGCTCCCAATTCTGGCTGTGACCCTAGGCTTTGGGGCCTGATACCTGCTCCAATCACTAGGTTAGACCACCCTCGTCCAGGGTGGCTGACAATGTGTTAACTACTTATGTTAAACAATTTGTTTTACCTTGTATTTAGCTGTGGCTCACTAAGTACCTTTTCCAGACCTGAAGAAGAGCTCTTCATGGCTCGAAAGCTTGTTTCTTTCACCAACAGAAATTGGTCCAATTAAAGATATCAGCTCACCCACCTTGGCTCTATATTATCCTGGGACCAAGACTGCAAAAACAACATTGCAAACAGTACAATATTTGTCATTAGTAGAACAGATTTAAAATTGAATTAATCAAGGGCCTAATTTAAATGGGAGTTGACCTGAACCCTAAAAGTAATATTATAAAGTCTCACGATTAACTTTTAAAATGTATTGTCTAAAATCAATGGTTACCATAAACTCTGTAAATGGCAGACATAAATTCTGTGAATCCCATGTTTCGGTTATTGTGGATTATATAAACTCTTCGGACAGACTTTGTAATGGTCATAAGTGGACCGTTAGAGTCATAGCTGTTGTAAACTCAGCAGAGTATCTAGCTCATGAACCAGCTGCTTTTACATCTGCACGTGCCAAAGAGAAACCAACAATTCGTAGTGGTCATGAACTAGCTATCTTTATACTTGCAGCCATTCAGAACTCTTCAGAGAAAGCAACTGAGTTAATAAAGGCCTTGAGTTAGTTATTCCTGAGATCACAAACTTTTAAACTCTGCAAAAGCCAAACATTTATAAAGAGTGTGAAACATCATTTCGAGGATCCGCTGCAAATTCCACAGAGAAGCCGTGGGGTCCATAAAGGTTGTGCGCTAATATAATAGGTATGAGCAGAGAAACAAGCACTGAGATGGCAATTACATTTTCAGTGGCAGCAAAGAGACAGTTTTTCAAGACCCTAATTCATGACAGCAGAATTAACCCTACTAATCCGTATATTATGGAATGATGTGGACAGCAGTCGCTCGGTGCTTCCGCACCGTAAGTAGTTTTGCTTTTAATTACCAAAACCTAATATCATAAGTGTCTGAATTCGCACTGAAATCTAGGGCAAACTTTTCAAAAGTGCTTAAGTGACTTAGGAGCCAAAGTCCCATTTTTTTTTTAAAGTGATTTAAGCACTTCAAGAGACTTACTTTCATTGAAAGTCAATGGGATTTAGACTGCGAAATGCCTTTTGAAAATGGGACTTTGGCACTTAAATTACTTCGGGTTATTTCCCCAAAGGGCACTTAGGCTCAGCATTGCAACACCTAACTGAGGTGCCCTGTGGCCTGACTGAATCCACAGCCATGAGTCAGATGTCCAAGCTCCCTATAAAATGCACGTGGCGACTAGGCGCCTAAGAATAGGTTCTACAAAAGCCATCCAGGTGAACGGAAAGCCACCTAAGTTAACCAATAGGAAATGCCAAGGAGAGCAGTATGGCCTAAGCCCCATCCCTTAAAGGGAGTTAAACGCTGCAGTCTGCTCCTCTCTCCACTTGGGATGCACAGCCTCTCCTGGATTCAGATGCCTAAACCCTTTGTTGCAAAAGACCTGCTGTATAACCTTTGGCACAGTGGTTAGAGTACTCACCCAGGAAGTATGGGTTCAGATCCTCCCGCTGCCTGATCTGGAGCAGCGATTTGGACCTACCTCTCAAGGGAATATCCTAACTACTGAGCTATAGGATGTTCTGGGGTGGGACTTTCTCAGTCTCTCTCGAGTTGAAGCCATTGCATTGGGCTAAAGACTTGGGCCTCCCACCTCCCAGGTAAGTGCCCTAACTACTGGCTCTAGAGTCATTTTCACTCTTCCTTTGGCCCAATGAATATTTAATTATTTATGCACAGTGGAACAGCTTCAGAAGGAGAGACCGAAAGATAACACTCTCCAGAATATTTTGGGGTAATCTCCTGAGCCCTTCCAAAGCCTGCTCCAAATCAGGCAGAAGTGGAAGACCTGTGTCCAAATCCCACATCAGTGGTGAATGCTCTAACCAGTGGACTAAAGGTTATAAAGAAATCAGTGGCACCCCCTCCAGCAGCTTTGCCCTGGGCACAATCTGTTCGGCAGCCTGTGAGAACGCATATCGGATCAGGCCCTGCAGGTGAGATAGGCAGGGGACTGCCTAGATTGAGGGCCCCACCGGGACTTAGGTGTGAGCTAGATAGTGGGTGTCAGGACTTAGGTGCCCTGTACATGCTCACTGGTGATTTTTAGATATTTCAGGGACTTATATCAGCAGAAACGCCTGGGGATTTTAGGACATACAGGGTTAAAGGCAGTTGAGAGGTGGAAGTGGGGATCTGAATTTTGGGCTTAGGCACATAAAGTGACGGATGCCTAAATCCTTTTGTGGATCTAGCTCGCAGACACTTTTAAACATTTTACTCTGAGACAATGAGCTTCTTAGATCACATTGTTCTGGAACTATAGATGGTCAAATATTTGAAAAGTGGGGGGGGGGGGGACACTTTTTCCTCCACTAAGTTGCATTATTAATGCAAACTATTCCTCCCCCCCAAAAATCACTCTCCTGTGCTTTGGAACCATCCTAAATATGCTCACACGTTTGTAAAATAAAGATTGGAGGGGGGAAGGTAAGAGGTTTATTATGGGAACAGTCACCACGATGGCTTTTCTGTTGTGACTCCATCTGCAGCTCTCTGTACTTTGAGTATTTGCCCAAACTGGAAACACGGTAATCCTGGCTTTTAAAAGGAAAATGAAACCATTATTAGAGGGTTATTACACTGAAATTCTTTAACAGACTTTTCTTATGAAAAACATGTTGAGTGTTTTTGTTTTGTTTTTTAAACTGACATCTGAAAATACTGTTGCTATGTTACTGTAATAGTGTGTAGGCTGCTAAATAAATAAAGGGAGTTTAGTCCATGCCAAAAATAGAAAGCCAGGTCAGAGGTGACGTTGGGGAAAAAATATATATCATTATTACTTTTCCTTCCTATCCCCCTCTTCTGCTTCTTCACCCCAGACTGCTCTGCAAGAAATCACCAGTGTGTTTCTGGGCACAAGTGGGTGATGCGCTAACCCCAGTGGCTTTGGGCCTCTGGTGCCCCAAGAGGTCACTTTGGTGTGTTCTGTTTTGTTTGTTTCAGATTCCAGTCCAAATCCGCAAAGGAAACTCTGGCAAAATTACTGAGTTTTGCATGCTTCTTAAACAGAGAATAAGCCCCTCCCAGGAGCCTCTGGGGAGGGGGATTGTCCAAAAAATGCAGCTCAAGTTGGTTTGCTCGGACAGTAACATTGATGAATAGCATAGACTTGAAGGGAGGATGGTCCTGTGGTTAAGGTGCCAGACTGAGATTCATGAATGTGGGCTTGCTTTCTGGCTCTGCCACAGACTCCCTGTGTGGCCCAAGGCCAGATTTACAAAAGTATTTAGGTGCCTTACAAGAGGCACTTTTGTAAATCTCACTAGGTGCCAAAATGAGTTAGGTGCCTAAATGTCAGTGACTTTCAATGGGAGTTAGGCACCTAACCTGCTTAGATGATTTTGTGAATCCCACTGGTTGCCTGTCTGCATCTTTAGGTGCCTAAATACCTTTATAAATCTAAATTTCTTGTTGTGGCAGTTCTCATCCATATAATGGGTAATTCTACTTCCTTTACCCTTATCATCTGTTCATTTTGTAAGCTTTTCATGGCAGGGACTATCCCTTTCTCTATGTGTACAATGCCTAGAACAACAGGACCTTGGTGCTACTATTATACTGGGGTGGGCAAACTTTTTGGCCCAAGGGCCACATCTGGGTATGGAAATTGTATGGCAGGCCATGAATGCTCATGAAATTGGGGGTTGGGGTGTGGGAGGGGGTGAGGGCTCTGGGGTGGGGCCAGAAATTAAGAGTTCGGAGTGTGGGAAGGGGCTCTGGACTGGAGCTGGGGGTTGGGGTGAGGGCTCTAGCTGGCAGTGCGGGCTCTGGGGTGGGGTTGAAGATGCGGGGGGGGGGGTTGGGAGTGCAGGAGGGTGCTTTGGGCTGGGGCCGAGGCTATCAGAGGGCAAGAGGGGGATCAGGGCTGGGGTAGGGGGTTGGGACATAGGAGAGGGTCAGAGGTTTAGGCTCCGGGCGGCACTTACCTCAAGCAGCTCCTGAAAGCAGCATGTTCCCCCTCTAGGTCCTACGCGTAGGGGCAGCCAGGGGGCTCCGCATGCCGCCCCGTCCGCAGGTGCTGCCCCTGCAGCTCTCATTGGCTGTGGTTCCTGGCCAGTGGGAGCTGCGGGGGTGGCGCTTGGGGCAGAGGCACTGTGCGGAGACCCCTGGCTGCCCCCATGCAAAGGAGCTGGAGGGGGGACGTGCTGCTGCTTCCAGGAGCCGATGGAGCTGGGCAAGCCCCAGCCCCTGCTCCCTGGCAGGATCTTGAGGGCCAGGTTAAAATATTTGAAGGGCCGGATGTGGTCCCTGGGCCGTAGTTGCCCACCCTTGTGTTATACAGATAACAGATAAACCAGTGAGGCTGAGGCAAGTTTAGAGTTTGTAGCAAAACTTTAAACCAGGCAAGTCATGGGTGCCTTGTGCTTTCAGAATGAACGACTTATCACTGCTGAAGTTCTGATGTCATTTCATCTCCCAGAATGTGAGCCTGATCCTGCCTTCATTCGTGTCAATGGGAGCAGATGTAGGCCTGGTATTGCCTATGGTGAATGCCCTTTGGCTCCAAACCCATTTGTTACTCAAGTATTATCCCACTTGCTGAACATTTCTACACTACACTCATCTAGCCACAAAACTCTTGTTAAATACCTGTATCCCCAAAGCAGACTGTCTCATGCCTGTATGATTGTATTGCTTACTTGATGGTGCATTCTTGTCATGCCTGTCGCCTTTGTTTTGGCACCGCTGATCTTGCATGAGAGCCGATAGCCCTGGTCTATATATATATATAAAATACACATTTGATCTGATATAATTTGTCAAACCTTCCTGCTAGAGGGATGAGACTGATCGATATGGACTAAGCTCACTGGCCTCTGTTGTTTAAGGTCTGGTCTATAAACAGAGCCGTATTGGTTTAATTGTACGTGTGAATTTTATACTGAGTTAGGGCACTACATGGCACCACAGTCAGGGTTGTGAACTGTAGAACACTGTAACACAGGGGTGGGAAAACTTTTTGGCCCAAGGGCCACACTGGGGTTGCGAAACGGTATGGAGAGCCGGGAAGGAAAGGCTGTACCTCCCCAAACAGCCTGGCCCCCGCCCTCTGACTGACCCCCTCAGAACCCCTGACCCATCCAATTCCCGCCCCGCTCCTTGTCCCCTGACTGCCCCTTCCCGGGACCCCCCACCCCAACTGCTCCCCTGGGACCCCACACCCTATCCAAACCGCCTTGCTCCCTGTCCCCTGACTGCCCCAACCCCTATCCATACCCCCACCCTGATAGGCCCCCCAGACCCATCCATCCTTCTCCTCCTGTCCCCCGAACCCCACCTCCTATCTATCCCCCGCTTCTTCCTATCCCCCCTGAACCCCACCCCCATCCAACCCCCCCGCTCCCTGTCTCCTGACCGCCCCTCCCCCCCCCCCCGCAAATCTCTGCCCCATCCAACCGCCCCCTGTCCCCTGACTGTCCCGTGGGACCTCCTGTCCTCCCCCCATCCCCTTACCCTTACCAGGCCGCTTAGAGCGGCAGGACAGGCTTATTTGAAAGCCTGGGAGGTGGGCAGGCGCAAGCCACGCTGAGGCTGCGGTGGAGGGGGGACAGCATGGGACTAGCCTCCCTGGCCTGGAGCTCAGGGGCTGGGCAGGACGGTCCCGTGGGCCGGATGTGACCTGCGGGCCGTAATTTTCCAACCCCTGCTCTAACATGTTCTCTAACTTTGTCCTCAGTTCAGGTTGTTTAGACTTAAACACGCTGCAGAAGGGCAGGTGCAGCAAGGTAAAGAAGTGGGGAAATGGAGAGAGCTTTCTCGAAGTTGCAAATATGCATAATCCTTTTAGGAGAGTAGCTAGGAGGGAGAATCAGTTACCGAACTAAACTGTGGATCTGAAGTTTGTGAAAATTCACATCCAAGCGACGTGTCTCAGCACCAACTGCGGACAGTTTGCACACATTATAGTGCCCTGAACGATATAAATATTTGATCAGTGTCAAGCTTATTTCTCCCAAGTACAGAATTTATCGTGAGCCCAGGGCAAGGTTTAGTTTGCCTCGTTTATGTAGGTTTCCTGGTTCCAGCAGTGGGACCAGCAGTGCTCTATGAGAATATCATTATTTGCTTTGAGTTAGAATGTAGTCATTGGAGAGAGCACATTTTTAAAAAATTCAGACACCCTTAGAAATAAATGTGCAGTAGATGAAAGCAAACTCCAGTATCTGTCTTGTGCCAGGGATCCGTTTGTGGCAGAATATATCAAGCTGCTTGTCACCTCCAGTTGCTGCTGTGAACAGTGCTTGGGAACATGGCATTGTGGAGTCATCTTAAATAAAATCCTGGATAGACTTGGCAGCAGGGCAGAGTCATTATGGTCATGGTGCCAGGACAAAAGGTGGCAGGTTTCAGCGATACACCCACACCAGCAGCTGACTATGGAGGGGCAGGGCCTGAGCATTGGCTGAGTCAGCACTCTGACTGGGAGCGTCTCCATTGCAAATAATAAAGCAATGATCTCAAAGAACGCTGACAGCTTCTCTCGTTAACTGATAGAATTAAACATAACAATGTGCTAGCTCGGGTCATGAAGTTCAGCTCCGGAGTCAAACTGCATCCAGGGAGTTTTTAGTTTGGATCCATTAGTTCACACACCTCTGCAAAATACCTTTTTGCCCTTGTTAGTAAGGATTTCATGTGGGGTTTCCATGCTTTTTTAAATAATGTACAATATCCAGGTAACGTATTCTGAAAAACAAATGTTTACTCATGCTGAAAGGTAGGAGGAGGAGGAAAAAACTAGAAAGGTAGGAGGAGCCTGAGGAGAACCCAGATAAGCCAGAGTCTCCTCAAGTCTTAGCCTTTTGGGATCTTTACGTTACTAAAATTTGTGGGCAATACTTATGTTTGCTCTACTTGTTCCTTGCTTCTGACTGTAGTTTATGATCACTAATACTTGTCTTCATGAGTTAAAAATGGACTTGATTGTAAGAACTGAGCTACAGCTTTTTCTCTTTAAAGAGTGATTGGTTTTGGTATCTGTTTCATTGGCAAAGTGAAGCTGAATGCAGGAGAAGTTAAGCAAGCAGAACTTTAGTAAACCCTGTGTGCTGCTCTGTCCTTGTGGCAGCGCTGCTTCCAACCTGACTCCCTGCGTTGCCTGTTTTTGTTCTGGTGACTTTTCAATAACTGTCTCTCCAGGGAACGTTAAAAGAAAAGGAGTACTTGTGGCACCTTAGAGACTAAGTACTCCTTTTCTTTTTGCAGATACAGACTAACACGGCTGCTACTCTGAATCCAGGGAATGTTGGCCCTCTGACTCCTGTTCCACTGATCACAGTACATCTTCCCTATTTTACAAACATTTTAAATATAAACATTAAAACAAATTGATGCCCAGAACCCCACCCTATGTTTCTTCAGCCAGAGGTTACTAGTACGTAGCCAAGTTGGAGTCTCCTCTTTACCACGGACTTAGGTGGTTCCATAGTCTCGTCACCAGGCAACTACGCCAGGAGCGACTTATCTCTGTCGTCTGTCTCCAAGTTTAGCTAACTTTTTCTCTGTGGAATCTCTTCCCTCCCCTTGGGATTGGCCCCCCGATGGTTCACTCTGCGTGTTGTGTCTTGTGGTATGTAAACATCTCCTGTTCCTTTGGATCACTTGTCCTTCTTTGTGGTCACTTCATATGACCTGGATGTCACTCTCGACTCCTTTAGTCCACTCCTGATGTCTCTGTAATGGCTGTATCCTCACAGGACAGCCTGTCCCCAGGGCTGGTAGGTCCTTGGCTGACCTATTCTTCTCCAGTGCCAGCATTCTCTGATTGTTGGCCATCTCCTCTCAGCCGTGTCCTGATCCTTCTGGCTGCAACAGTTCTTACCTCACTGGTTTTGGTCCTTCATCCCATCAGGTTTTGCACCTGATTGTTTTGGCACCCCTGTGATGAGGTATTGCTGTGTGTCAAAAATACTACCAAGGGGTCTGAGCCAGAAGGAATAGGAATTTGTGTAACAGTCGCTTAGTGGTTTTTACAGCTGATTCCACCTCACCCTTACTCTGTGGATGGCTGTACCTGGAAATCCTGGATGCCCCATCATCTCAGGCATTGGCACCCTGACAGCAGGATTGTCTGGCTATGTAGACTCCCTCCTCAGGCTCTACATTACCAGCACTCCTAGCTGTCTTCGAGACGCCACTGACTTCCTGAGGAAACAACAATCCATCGGTGATCTTCCTGAAAATACCATCCTAGCCACTATGGATGTAGAAGCCCTCTACACCAACATTCCACACAAAGATGGACTACAAGCCGTCAGGAACAGTATCCCCAGTAATGTCACGGCAAACCTGATGGCTGAACTTTGTGAGTTCGTCCTCACCCATAACTATTTCGCATTTGGGGACAATGTATACCTTCAAATCAGTGGCACTGCTATGGGTACCCGCATGGCCTCACAATATGCCAACATTTTTATGGCTGATTTAGAACAACGCTTCCTCAGCTCTCGTCCCCTAATGCCCCTACTCTACTTGCGCTACATTGATGACATCTTCATCATCTGGACCCATGGAAAAGAAACCCTTGAGGAATTCCACCATGATTTCAACAATTTGCATCCCACCATCAACCTCAGCCTGGACCAGTCCACACAAGAGATCCACTTCCTGGACACTACGGTGCTAATAAGCGATGGTCACATAAACACCACCCTATACCGGAAACCTACTGACCACTATTCCTACCTACATGCCTCCAGCTTTCATCCAGACCACACCACACGATCCATTGTCTACAGCCAAGCTCTACGAGACAACCACATTTGCTCCAATCCCTCAGACAGAGACAAACACCTACAAGATCTCTGTCAAGCATTCTTACAACTACAATACCCACCTGCTGAAGTGAAGAAACAGATTGACAGAGCCAGAAGAGTACCCAGAAGTCATCTACGACAGGACAGGCCCAACAAAGAAAATAACAGAACGCCATGAGCCATCACCTTCAGCTCCCAACTAAAACCTCTCCAGCGCATCAACAAGGATCTACAACCTATCCTGAAGGACGACCCATCACTCTCACAGATCTTGGGAGATAAGCCAGTCCTTGCTTACAGACAGCCCCCCAACCTGAAGCAAATACTCGCCAGCAATCACACACCACACAACAAAAACACTAACCCAGGAACCTATCCTTGCAACAAAGCCCGTTGCCAACTGTGTCCACATATCTATTCAAGGGACACCATCATAGGGCCTAATCACATCAGCCACACTATCAGAGGCTCGTTCACCTGCACATCTACCAATGTGATATATGCCATCATGTGCCAGCAATGCCCCTCTGCCATGTACATTGGCCAAACCGGACAGTCTCTACGTAAAAGAATAAATGGACACAAATCAGACGTCAAGAATTGTTTCAGAGTAGCAGCCATGTTAGTCTGGATTCGCAAAAAGAAAAGGAGTACTTGTGGCACCTTAGAGACTAACAAATTTATTCGAGCATAAGCTTTTGTGAGCTACAGCTCACTTCATCGGATGCATTCAGTGGAAAATACAGTGGGGAGATTTATATACATAGAAAACATGAAACAATGGGTGTTACCATACACACTGCAACCAGAGTGATCACTTAAGGTGAGCTATTACCAGCAGGAGAGCGGGGTGGGGGGGGGGAAAGAAACCTTTTGTAGTGGTAATCAAGGTGGGCCATTTCCAGCAGTTGACAAGAACATCTGAGGAACAGTGGGGGGTAGGAGGGAATAAACATGGGGAAATAATTTTACTTTGTGTAATGACCCATCCACTCCCAGTCTCTATTCGAGCCTAAGTTAATTGTATCCAGTTTGCAAATTAATTCCAATTCAGCAGTCTCTCGTTGGAGTCTGTTTTTGAAGTTTTTTTTGTTGAAGTATTGCCACTTTTAGGTCTGTAATCGAGTGACCAGAGAGTTTGAAGTGTTCTCCAACTGGTTTTTGAATGTTATAATTCCTGACGTCTGATTTGTGTCTATTTATTCTTTTACGTAGAGACTGTCCAGTTTGACCAATGTACATGGCAGAGGGGCATTGCTGGCACATGATGGCATATATCACATTGGTAGATGTGCAGGTGAACGAGCCTCTGATGGTGTGGCTGATGTGATTAGGCCCTATGATGGTGTCCCCTGAATAGATGGTGTCCCCTGAATAGATACTACCTACTACCAGCAGGAGAGAAAAAAAACTTTTTGTAGTGATAATCAGCATGGCCTATTTCAAACAGTTGACAAGAACGTGTGAGGAACAGTGGGGGCGGGGGGAGCGAGCGAAATAAACATGGGGAAATAGTTTTACTTTGTGTAATGATGCATCCACTTCCAGTCTTTATTCAAGCCTAATTTAATGGTGTTCAGTTTGCAAATTAATTCCAATTCAGCAGTCTCTCGTTGGAGTCTGTTTTTGAAGGTTTTTTGTTGAAGAATTGCCACTTTTAGGTCTGTAATCGAGTGACCAGAGAGACTGAAGTGTTCTCCGACTGGTTTTTGAATGTTACAATTCTTCACATTTGGGGACAACGTGTACCTTCAAATCAGCAGCACTGCTATGGGTACCCGCACGGCCCCACAGTATGCCAACACCTGATGGTATCTATTCAGGTAGTAGGTAATATCACTCACAAAAGCTTATGCTCTAATAAATTTGTTAGTCTCTAAGGTGCCACAAGTACTCCTGTTCTTTTTGTGGATACAGACTAACACAGCTGCTACTCTGAAACCTGTCATAGTTTGAAAAGTGGGCCTTCAGTTTGCCAGTCATTGACTTGCTTCTTGTATCAGGCAGAGAATTGACCTCCCAGAAATTTGAGTAGTAGTTGTCTGTAATCAAGTTCTGCTTTTCTTTGAAAGTAAATAATCCTACTCCCACCTTTTCTCAGGGTCAGGTGGGCAGCTCATGTGGTAACAGAGTCACTTTCTACTGGTGGTTATCACATGACTAATCGGTGTCACTCTTCTGTCCAGGTGCGGAGTTGTGTATTTATTCCCAGCCAGTAGCCACACTCTGGCGTCCCTTTAAGACAGCTGTCGATGTTCAGATGCGAGCCATATATTTTTTTGCATGACATCCTTCTGTAACGAGGCAAGAATAACAGCTCTGTGTTCTCAAACTATGATCCCATCCTGCACATTCAGCTCATCTTTAATTTGAAAATATGGTTGTGCTCCTACGGTACTTGGCTTTTGTCTTTTGGCCAAGCTGCTAGGACTGCTCCCTTGACTGCCTTTTCTGTGGCCTCTTTGATTTCAGTCAGTTATGCTGTTAAAACTGGGAGATTGAATCCATTATCATGCTATACTGTCTTGAACCCCTTCCCCCAACTTGCTGATGCTGGGTATGTATGCCCTGCTCAAGATATGAGCTAACACCAGTAATCATCCAGGACAATATCTGATCTCTGTGTGATAGCACTGGAGGTGCATCAACATGCTCTGCAATCTCTTTGGAGCACTAAGAAAGGGCTTTGCCATGATTGTCTCTGGAGGTTTGTGGCCTGATTGCACTATTGCTGGGTGACCCTAGATGTACTGAGGGAATCGGTCCACTCCAGATACCACAGCCAGAAGCTCTTTTTCCTGTTTGGACATACCCTTGTTCAGTCACTGAAAGGGGTCTGCTGGCATAAGCAGCCAGCTGCTCTTGCGAAAGAGCTACACCCAGTCCTTTCTCTGAGGTATCATACTGGCATGTCAGTGGCTCTCCTGGCTGATTGTACTTCAGGACATGGGCATCCATTCTCATTTGTTTCGGTGTGTCAAATGCTTGCTGTTGGGCACCGGCCCGGTCCCACTCAACATCCTGCCTTGGGAGCTGAGGATGGGGTTCTGCTGCTGCAGCCAGGTGTGGACAGAACTTGAATAGAAGATTTGTCGTTCCTATGAAGTGCTGAACCCCCATCACATCCACTGGAGCTGGCCTGTCTCTGACTGCCTTGATTTTGTTGGGATCTGTTTTCAGTCCCTCCCCTGTGAGCCGATGTCCAATGTATCTCACCTCATGCTGCTTGAGTCACATTTTTTCTGGGTTATGTTTTATGTTCTTTTTGTAACTCAATTGCTCTGGAAAAGATTGTTGTTTTCTATCATTCACCTTCACCTAAAGTGAGAATATAATCTGCAATTATTTTCACCTCAGGCAATTCTTCCCTCCTTGGGTGAGTGTTCTTTGGAACACCTCTGGTGCTGGGCTTTTGCCCTCTGGCATGCACAGCCCTCTGTAGCAAACAAATAGTGTTGCAAAGGTTGTCAGCATGCTGGACTCTTTATCCAGGCTTATGTGCAAAAACCAGTTCCTCATATCACAGACTGTAAAGATTCTGACTTTGGAAAGTTCTGTCAAGATGTCATCAGTTATGGGCGGTGGATAGTGGCATCTATGCAGATGTGTAATTTGGCTTCTTTACCACTACTATGCTGCTTAAGTACTAGTCTCTACAGATGCTATGAAACTCCTGATCTACATACTTTTGAGCTCCTTGCATACTGGTTTATGTTAGGGCTGCGGGGTGTCCAGTTTTCAAACGGAAAGTCCAGTCAAAAAGGGGCACTGCTGACTGGACACTAAAAGTCCAGTTACCTGCAGTAACTGGCGTCCGTTTTTAAAATCATCCCCATATGCTTTTAAAATTGTCTCCATTGTCCATGGGTGCTCTGTCTTCTAAAGGAAAGTACCAATGTGCTGCCATGGCCAGAACATTTGGTGTCTTCAGTGTAACTGTGAAATATAGTAATTGATATAGAAATTGTGATGCATTGTAGTGGAAACTGAAGACAAAAAAAAATATGTCTAAGAATCTATCAATAGTGAAGAAAAATATAGCACAATTCATCTGTCTTTTGAACAGCATTCTTTATACAAACAGTATCCACCAAAAGCCATTAGATTTGGTTATGATTCTGGTGATAAAGAAGAACAGTCGGAGAGAAACTAATCTCTTTAAAAGAACAAACTGTCACTATTTGGAAAGTCTCTCACTTTCTAACTGAGGGATCAAAATTTATACACAGAGTAGCCATTTTTGCTTTGCATAGTGTGGGTTTTGTATGACTCACACTCAGCAGCAGTACCTATTGCTGAGGACTGAGAAAGAGAGAATTCAGAAGCAGATGCCGGCTGCGAGCTGGAGAATTCTCATAGTATACTTGATACAATGAGCTTATTTGATGGGGCAGAACAAGGTGTGCCATGTCTATGTATTTACTGCCCGTCCCCTCTACGGGGCAATATGTGAAGTGAGCAGCTGTGGCACTAGCTCTAAAAGCAGCTGCAGATGCAGGAGTCTGTCCCAGCTGAAGAGGCGGGGCTATAACAGGCCAAGCAGGAAGGAGAAGGTTTCCAGATGGGAGGGTGTAAAATTTAAGGACTGCATGCAGAACAGAGAGTTGCATTCCTAATTTAGAATGCAGACAGCTTAGCAGATGGCTTAGCAGATGAGTTGTTAGGTATCCGAATATTGCATGAGAACATGAGACTGTTAAGGGAAATAGGGAGGCTGTGTACAAAAGATTTACAACCCTGCTTAACTAAATGGTATGAGGGGTGATCTGATGCCATGTTGCCCCACCCTGCCTGGCAGTGGCACTCATGTTTCTCCCACTGTCCTGCCAGCGTGCCTCATCGTCTCTGGTCCCAAGAGGGTAGTTCAGTTTTCATGTCTCCCCTCGGTTAGCCTACCAAAAAGAAAAGGAGTACTTGTGCACCTTAGAGACTAACATTTATTGATGGAAACTGGACCATGACCACCAAACTCATTTCATATAGTCCAGTAGTAGCCACTTTCTGTCGTTTTCATTCTAGCTTGCCTTTGAACTAACTACCTAGCTAGTTAATGTCCTATTCATCCCCTGAGCCATGAACTCCCACAGACAGCAGGGTTTCCGTAAAGCAGTATGTGAGTGAGTGACACTGCTAATGGTGCTATTTGTTTGTTGTGCTGCTGATGGGCGCTAAGCAATGAGAGTGGTGCATTCTGATGCTTCTGGAGGAAATATTTGTCAGAGAATTTGGTGTAATGTTAACTGTCATCCTAAACCAAGTTCTTTACATACAATAGACAAAAACCACTAAACTCTGGGCAAAAATAGTTGATATAATGCTGCCCAAACTGTCTTTCAAGCTACAGGGCTATGAGTAGAAGTGAAATGTTCTGTTCTAGGGAAATGGCGAATTAAACCTCCTCTGATACAAGTGTTCTAGTGAGAGGAAGCAGAAAGGTGCGTTAAAATATATTACTATAATTTATTATTTTATTATAAATAAGATGAACCCTCAGGACATCACACATTTTTATAGTAAAGCAATTAAATCAGAAATAATGAAATGCATCATGAAATTAAAATGGGGTTTTCTTCCATAACATACCTGTGAGGTGGAATAGTTAGAATGCAACCAGCTGACTGTGGTTTTTTTCCACAGCTTGAAGTACTGGTGACCATCTGGAAAATTACATGGTTCAACAAGTCCAGCAATCAGGCTAGTCACTTTTAAGGAACCTAAAACTGTTGTTGCTGTACACAGCCAAATAGAACTGTTAACAGTAGGAAACATGTTCAGTTCAGATGATCTTGTTTGTCATTGTTCTTATTTTGTGGTAATATCAATCTCTCTCAGTGGGCCTAGGCCTGCAGTCCTCACTCAGTCAAAATTCCCATTGATCTGAATGTGACTTTTGCCTCCATGGGCATGTCTGCACACCAGTGTAAGCCCAGGGTTTTTAGAACTCACGTTAGCAGACCCCGGGTTTGTTTATTTAGGGTTTGAGACTCTATACTCACCACAGGTTAGGAATTATTGAAACCTGAGTCCCAGCCTGGGGCTCCAACGTCTACAGTGAACTGTCCAGGGGCACTTCCAGCCATCCATATCCCAGACTTCCTAGCGCCCTCCCAAAATGTGGCTATTCTAACCCTTTGTTTTTGGTGCAGCGTGGGAAAACTTGACTGTCCCCCAAACTTGACTGTCCAGATGACAAAGGAAGTTGGCCCGTGGGATTATGGGATGCTTTTGGCGGATTCCTAGGGTATGCCTACACTGCATTAAAACATCGGCAGCTGGCCTCCATCAGCTGACTCAGTCTTGCGGGGTTTAGGCTCCGGGGCTATACAATTGCAGCGTAAACATTTGGGCTTGGACTGGAGACAGGGCTCTGGCTCATCTACGCTGCAATTTTATAGCCCCGCAGCCCAAACCCCAGAAGCCTGAGTTCTCTGATAGAGGCCAGCCGTGGATGTGTTAATGAAGTGAAGACATACCTCCAGAGCTCGAGCTCTGTGGAGCTGTGTCTACAACACAAAGCAATAGGGTTTGAATGCTGGGGTCCTAGCTTGACTCAGGCTCAGACTCTCCACCCATGTGGGGCCTGGGTCCAAGTCCTGGGTTAGGGTTGAGCCCGAGTTCAAACCCTGGACTTGCATTTCAGTGTAGACATACCCCATGAAAACAGCAGGAACACTCCCAAAATGTTTCAGTTAAAAGGTGTTTGAGACCTCTTCAGAGCTGGCTTCATAATGCAGAACATATATGCGGGGCCGTCCCTCAGGGATGTGGGACCCGGCACAGAAGTGACGGATTCGTCTCTTCCAGGACCGACCGCACCGGCCAATGACACTGGCCCATGGTGCCCCCCAAAGTGCGGGGCCCGGAGTGGTCACCCCAATTCGCCCTACCCAAGGGATGGTTCTGCATATACGGGTCCCACTACAGGCAGTCTGATAATTCCTTCCACCGAGTATGAGACAAATGAAGGATCCCGGCCTGTGACCTTTTACTCACGTGAATAGTCTTTAGTGATATAAATTTCAGTAAAATTTCAGCCAAGAAAAATGTCTCCCAGTGCTATATCCAAAGGCTTCATCTTGCTCCCATTGAATTCAACTGAAAAATGCATTTTTTGCTATTGACATCAATGGGAGCAGGACCAGTACCAGTGATTTGTGCATGGGGGGAGAGTCCCTGTCTCTGTGGGGGACAGGGGACAAGGGGAGTGTTTTGGGTTTGGTTTTGTTTTTACAAGTATTCCTCTAATATTTTAAAAACCCGTTCCATTTCAAGTTGCCATCTATCCAATGATTAATAAAGTGTGTTACTTTTTTGTCTTCAGATTAAAAATGCTGAGCCGTGCATTGTGCTTCTCTGCTTTGGAGAACATGCTACAGAGCACTCTTAATTAGTCAGCAAATACCAGAGCCGCACTTCAGGGAGTCAGTGAAAGAGAAAGGGGGAAATGTTCACTAATGATCCAGTTATTCAACAAGAATGTTGACTTGCTGAACTTCTAGCAAAGAACTGGTAACGACAACTTTCTTCTAGTGCTTAGCATCTAATTTGTTTTCAAGACCACAAGTATGATAAGACTGCAGTATCTATTAGCTGTGTGGGGCGAAGAGGTGAGATATCAGAGAGCTACATAGCTAACTGGGCCTTCACAAGACCTTTATGGCTCTATCCCACCACTCTTTGGAAATTCCTGTGGCAAGGCACCTCCTCCGCCTCGCCAGGCTATGGGGTGAGGTGTGGGGGGCTGGAGTAAATCAGTCCCACTCTGGAGAGTTTTTATTTCTCAGTTGGGTTTTATTTTTCAATATTCACAAGGTGGGCCTCAGGGTAGACCCAAGGAGTACTCTTCAGCCAAACCAAAAAAGCAAATTCATAACGCACAAAAAAGGAGTATCTTTACCTATCCCCTCTTTGGGGTACTGCTCAGGTATGCAGGCCACAGGGTGCCACTCCTTCCTCAAACAGGCAATTAGCTTGGTTGCTTCCCCGATAGGGAGGGGAGCAGCCTTCCACCCTGGAGAAGCCTTTTCTCCCTGCTGCTACTAGCCCTGCTGCAGCTTGCCTCTCCTCCTTTCCTCCCATGAGAGAGGGGTTTTTAAAGGTTACAGGCAGTCCTTAATTGGACTCAGGTGTCCCTAGCTGGCTTGAGGTTACCTCTTTTCAACTCATGGGGCAAAGGGTCTTTACCATTCTAGGGCTGACATTCTTGCCTTCTACCATTCTCTTACATTTCTGGCTCCTCTTGAACCTAGTCTAATGGTTCTGGCTGCACTTCTCCCTGTACCTTCTAATCTATGCACACCCCATCCATGGCCCCACGAAGTCGCGAGACCTCCTCGTCAGCCTCTTCCTAGTGGTGGCCAAATTGGCCCATTTATAATACCAGGGAGAGGATGTTGACTGAGGGGGTTCCCTGCGACTTTGGGGCCTATTTCCATTCCTCTCTGTTTACGTATCCAGGCAGAGTTAATCTGGGCTACATCCACTGACTCCCTTGACATCTTTGAGGAGCAGTGGGCACTTTCTGGGGTTCTCTGCTCGGTGTTCCCTATTTTTGACCTTTGACCCTCACACCTGTCCCAGTTGTTGTTGTTGTCTCCCATATCTATTTGAGTCCCAGGCTCAGTAGCTCCTCCACTTAGGCTGGGGGAGGGGCCTGTAGCTGTGGGTGGGCTTGTGCCTGCCCACTTTCCGGAAACCTATAAGATGACTCTCTTCCAGCTGTGAGGTCTGACTTTGTCACACCCCTATTAAACTATATGATACATTCAGCTGTCAATAACTTCAGGGCTTGCTCAGTTTTTCAATCAATTTGTCATGCTGTGTAGTGCAGATTCCATGGTTTAGAGAATCAATTCAGTGGGACCGGAAGGAGTCTATTATTATATAGAAATAGTGGCTTGACTCTTATGTAAATTCAAGTAATAATTCCCCCTTACTGAATACAGTTTTGTTGGAAAACTCTTGTCGTCACAGCATCTGGCCATAACTAAGTTCTGATCTCACCTGAGGGCTGGATGCTTTGGGGCAGATCCTTAGCTAATGTAAATGATCCTAGCTCCATCCCACTTCTAGGCCTGTAGTTTTGCTTCTTTTGGCTTCCACCAACCAGCCTCCTTCACCTTGCATGCTGCCTTCAGTTATTTTAGTGGTTAAACCTAAAAATTCACACAACTGCAGCCTTAGCCTTCTCTAGGCTGCAGGAAGCATGGGAGCTACCAACCCCAATCCCCATGGAAAAGGCCAAACGACCACAGGCAGAATAAATGGCAAACAAACATCAGCTGGTGTTTTTGCAGTTTCTATCCATTCAATTCCATTCCTTTCTACTACATCTTGGAATGGGGATGCTGGAATGGGGCCTTTAAGCCTGAAATAAATCCTGCTGCCATTTCCTGGCCCCTAGATCCATAGGAGACGTAGAATACTTATGGTTCAGGCCATGTTTTACACTATAGGCACTACTGAGACACTTCCTGTGGCAAGAGAAGAGGTTTTTCTGTTGCTGTAGTTAATCCATCCCTCCAAGCAATGTGAAAACTACAAACTGCTTAGTCTTCACTAGGATATCACCGTTCATTAGTTAACACAAAGTAAAAACACACCCTTTTCTCTAGTGAAGACACACTTCATACTCAATGTGAGTAACCCTTATATGAGTAGCTCCATTTTCTTCAATGGGACTACTTAAATGAGGAAGTGAGACTCCGTTTGAGTAAGATTTGCAGAATTTGCACTCTACAGAAACATGCAACTAAAATGATGTTGCATAAGGGTCACCTGTGCTCATTAAGACTGACACGTAAATATAATCCGTTGCTTTAGTTTGGAACAGTTTTCATATGATTTGTAATGTTTCATCCATCATGGTATTGGCTTAATTAGTAGAAAATAAAGCCTGTCTGCTTGGGCCCCATTTTTCAGTCTTTATTCAGAGAAAACTCATGAGAGTAAGGACAAAGGAGAGTAGGATTTGGACTTTTAACAGGACCATTTTCTACCTCTGAAGCACGTGTGTGTGCATAGCTTCCCCCCTCCCACGCACACACGGATCTTTGCCCTTTCATAAGCAAAGATTAAGGAAAAATATTAGTTCAAGTTAAGAAAACGAACTAGGTAAGTTAGGTTAGCATAACCGGTTTATCCTGTCTCTATTGATTGTTTAATTGTCAGACAGGATCTAATGCAAGTTCCTCATACTGATGAATAGGAAGCCTGCACATCTTGTCACACGGTTGGCAATATATAATGTTATGTCTCTATTCCCTGGGTTTGGTCAATTTGTATGTCTAAGTTCCAAATGACAGCGCCTTGCTTCATTTCTCTACCATGCAAATTGAGATGGTGAGAGGAAAGACTTGACGACACAGGAACATATGCAATCTTTACTGATGATCTTTACTGATTCACTTGTGGTTCCATTACTTGTAAGTTAAAGGTTATGAACAATGCTTGGCAATATTCCTTATCGCCGTGATCAGCCCGTTGGTGAGCGTGCCTTGCGGAGAGGTTATTCTGCTGCACCTCAGGCTTACTCATGCAGTCTTCTTGCGATTTACACAATATTGTCAGGGTGAAACCACGGCACAGCAGCAAAGGGTTTGAGCTGCTTGTGAATGTGGTGGTTTTGGCAGTTATATTGTCACCGTTTTCCAGAGCACCTGAGCACTTCACCTCTGATGCTGCACATCCAGAATGTGGCAGACAGCAAAGGTGAAGTTCACCTCTGTGCAGAGGGGCCGTACAAGCTCTATGTATTAGTTCAGTGCTCCAAACAAAATTTAAGGTGGACTTAAGTGATGGATAGGCCTTTTGCTGGCCTGCACAGGGGAGAATTTCACATCTTTACATTATTCTCATGCTCCAAGAGTGCAGTAGGGGTCTGATTCAACCCCCACTGACTTCCCTCAAACTGGATCAGGCTGGGTATTACTTTTGATAAGTTCCTGTACTGACATTCAATAGAACCACATTGATTTAAAAATTCTTGGTACTGATGGTTTAAAGTATTGAATGCTCTTGCACCATCCTCTTTATCTGATCTTTTAGTTTATATTCTGAATTCTTTAGTAAAATTCAAATAGATCAGTTATTTACCTTGCCCTGAATTTAATCTCATACAATTAGGAGCCAGAGCGTTGTGTGATTTGAACCATGTCTGCAGCATGTCACCATTTAAAAATTCCCCATCAGCAGTGGAACAGACAGGAATATCTATTGAGTGCTCTGTTTTGTTTTTATTGCTGCTCTGGATTCTGTTCTCATCTACACTAGTACGTTCAGCGGTGATATACTCCAGTATAAGCCTAACTCCATTAGAGTCACTCCAGATTTACACCTGCATAATGGACAGCAGTATCTGGCCTTCTGTTACTTGTAGTGTAGGAATATAGAGTGCTCTGGACTTTTTTTTCTAGCTGTTTCACAGTGCAAGTTTTCTGTTTATAGATGCTCTTGTACATGATGAGGAACATAGTATAAATATGAAGAAAGATATGCAACCTATTCTGAGCTAAACTTTCAAAGATTTGGCCTCCGGTTTTGCAGATGCAAATCAGGCAGCTAGCCATCCAACTGGTTATATTTTATACACTATCTTGGCTTTGATTTGTATATAGCTTTCACTAGGTTTAAAAATGCTTTAGAGAGTCCGTCAAAAGGTAAAGAGAGTAGATGGGTTTTCAGATGAGATTTAGAGAGAGGATTCAGTACCTCCTAGGGAGAAAGAAAGGGAGGAGCAACACAAGTCAAAGAAAGAAAAGGAGTACTTGTGGCACCTTAGAGACTAACCAATTTATTTGAGCATAAGCTTTCGTGAGCTAGAGCTCACTTCATCCGATGAAGTGAGCTGTAGCTCACGAAAGCTTATGCTCAAATAAATTGGTTAGTCTCTAAGGTGCCACAAGTACTCCTTTTCTTTTTGCGAATACAAGTCAAAGAGCGACTTATAGCCCCACATCAGATCATGGAGAGGCAAAAGTGGGGAGCCCGAGAGCTTGATTCTCCTCTCACTGGCGTAACTACTTTAGAAAACAATGGGGCAGGTTATCAGCTGGTGTAAATGGCCTGAGGATCTGCCCTAGTGGAGTTGCATCAGGCTCAAAGTGTGTAAGAGTCTTACCTAGAAACACTCCCATTGACTTTAATAGGGCCACAAGTGAGAGGAGAATTGGGCTCCAAGATGACAGGAGACGAAGTAAGCAGGTGCAGCGGTAGCTGGAGATCGGAGAAGTAGGATAAAATCATCCCATGGAGTGTTTTGAATACTTGTGGGATAAGTTTGTGCTGGATCTGGTGACTGAGAAGAAGCCAATGAAGTAGACACATTCTTCAACTCCTGCCCCCAGATAGGCTAAAAACGCTCCTTTAAATGTGTTTTGTTTTTTGTTTTAAATATTTCTCTGTTGGTGCAATATATGGGATACATTCATAACTGTAATAGTGCTGCCTTAGCCTTCAGTCCTCTTATAATGCATATGCCTCAGTCTGTATAAATAACAAACTCATGGAATTAAATAGTCTCATATGTGTTTTTTTTTATTTTAAAAGCGAGACCACACTATCAATGAGGCCAGAAGCTCTAAAAGTTGCCAAGTTAATGTTCTCCAAGTAATTTTTTAATGTCTTGTGGATTGTTTCCAGTAAATTAGAGGAGATCTTGTGCAAGCACTTCCAAGCATTTCTTGCATTTGTTCCTCTACTTATAGACTATGAGACAAGCAAGATGGTTGCCTGTCTTTGGCCAGGAAGTTAGATATTGAAACAGTGAACTCCCATTAAAAGCCCCTAACGCTTAATTTAATTTGAAAAAAAAATACCAAAAAACTTGTAAATGGTTTTGCCACTAATTTTACTCTGTAAAAAAAAAAAAAAAATCCTCCTGTGACATTGTGCTCCATATGTTTATAGAAATATGCTTATGAGTGTAAATATAATGTAATTGGAATATGCTTTATGCAAAAGGTCTCTTGTAAGGTATCTTTACAAAGCTTATAATCTACTGAGTGTGTTCATCCTATTTGTATGAATGTATCATTCTTGTATCTGAAGCTAGGCATATGAAGTATAACTCTGAAGTCCTATTGTAACTAAGCAAAATGTGGGCCATTAATGGTGGATTGGAATCTTGATGGCTCCCATTAACTAGGACAATTGGTTTGAATGGCTCTGTTTACTCGCAAACCTTCCTGAGTAAGTGCAGGCCAACCCTGAAAGAATGGAGAATGAGGTCTTACAGTGACATGTGATCATGTCACCTGATACTGGAATCCATCTTAAACCTGGGGCTTTTCCATTTTGAAGGAGTGGTGGGGACCCAGAGAGACAAAAGATTCTCACCTTGTGCCAAAGTTATAAAAGGGGATGTAACAGAACAAAGGTGGCCAGTCATTTGAAATCCCGTAGTTACCACTTGAGCTGGAACTAACAAGAACTGTACCAGGGCAAAGGATTGGGCCCAGACTAGGAGGGAATCTAGTCTGTGAAAGAAGCTTATTGGAACATCTCTGAGGGTGAGATTTACCTGTAATCAGTTTCTTAATGTATTAGGCTTAGACATGCGTGTTTTGTTTTATTTTACTTGGTAACTTACTTTGTTCTGTCTGTTATTACTTGAAACCACTTAAATCCTACTTTTTATACTTAATAAAATCACTTTTGTTTATTAATTAACCCCGTGTAAGTGATTAATACCTGGGGGAGCAAACAGCTGTGCATATCCCTCTATCAGTGTTATAGAGGGAGGACAATTCATGAGTTTACCCTGTATAAGCTTTATACAGAGTAAAACAGATTTATTTGGGGTTTGGATTCCACTGGGAGCTGGGTGTCTGGGTCCTGGAGAGAGGTAACTTGCTGAGCAGTTTTTAGTTAAAGTCTGCAGCTCTAGGGGCGTGCGTGGACCAGACCTGGGTCTGTGTTGCAGCAGGCTAGCGTGTCTGGCTCAACAAGGCAGGGTTTGGGAGTCCCAAGGTGGCAATGGAAAATGGGCTCAGAGGTGATTTCAGCATATCAGGTGACAGTCCCTAGGGGGTCTCTGTGACCGAACCCCTCCATATTTTGATGTAGATTGAAAGAAGCAAACTGAAAACTCTTTATGTGGTGAAATTCCAAGCAGGCGATCACTATATGTAAATATGCTTACAAGCAAAAGCCACAGCAGATCTGAGAATCATGTCTCTGCCAAACTAGCTCAGATTCCATGGTTGATTATATTACATGAATAAATTATTGGGAAGGTGCATTCTGAGCTTGTCTTTTTTCCAGGGGGAGTGGGGAGAGTGATCCATATTTTATCTTTTGAAAGCAGAGCCAAGATAATATGATGAGTATGACGTTGCTAGTTGACTGCCAATTACTAGCCAATTTGATTTGTAGATGGCCCTTCTGAGCAATGCTGGTGAAAATATTCCTGAGATTAACTTTATGATCAATTTTTAGTTATTAAGGGCCATATTTTTCAAAGATAGTTTTGTGCCCTAAGATGCAGATAGGAGCCTAGTGGAATTTTCAGAAGTGCCTAAACCATTTAGGTGCCTAACTCCAATTGGTGGTAATGGGAGTTAGGCACCGAACCTGCTTGGGTGCTTTTGAACATCCCACTAGGCTCCCCTCCACTCTTTGGGTGTCTAAATATCTTTGAAAATCGGGCCTAACTATACACTCACTAGCCCTCTCACATCTCTAAAGAAATGGTTTTTTGCAATTCGCTTTGGCCCTCCACCCTTATGGATAGCCTTGTGGATAAGATATAGGAGTGAGTATCAAAGGACCTTTACCTAACTGCCACAAATTCATTGTGTGGCCGTGGGCAAGTCACTTAGTTTCCCTCAGTTACTCCATCTGTAAAATGGAATTAATAATAGCTCTCTCACATGCAAATTTAGGATTAAATAATCACTGCTGTAGTTATGAAGCACTGGGAGATCGGTGGATACAAGCATTAGTTTAAATCTTCATAAATAAATATCTGAGTGTTATGGTGTTTGGCTTACAGGTCTGTGTTTTTTTTGCAGAATCTCATAAAATGCTACAGTATGACTCGCTATACTGCGTTGCATTGGTTTCTTGCACACGTCAGGACATTTGGCATGCTGCTTTTTACCATGAAAGGGGATATTAAGGCCTTAAGAGCCATGACATTGTAGGTTTCCGTGTTAATCTGTATTCGCAAAAAGAAAAGGAGTACTTGTGGCACCTTAGAGACTAACAAATTTATTTGAGCATAAGCTTCTGTGAGCTACAGCTCACTTCATCAGATGCATTCAGTCCACTGTAGCTCACGAAAGCTTATGCTCAAATAAATTTGTTAGTCTCTAAGGTGCCACAAGTACTCCTTTTCTTTTTATGACATTGTAGGGTCACTACTGTACTTCTTCTTTAGTGAAGATGAATCTGTGATTGCCCCATGGAGGCAGAATGTTTCTCCATCTTCGTGCTCATTTCAACGCCAATCTAAATATGCTACGTATGTTACTGTTTGCCCCCAAACCATTTTCAAATATAAACTGACTCATATACAAAATATAAGGAACATGGCCTGAATATATGTTCCTCTTGGCATCTATTTTTAGGTATTATACTTTGAACGATCACTGTTATGCCAGTGGCATTCAGATTTGTTCTCCCTGCTGTTCTTTCTGAGGCCAGCTCAGTCCCATAATAAAGTTCAAATCTGGATTTCAAAGATAGTGAAATCAGCGCTGACAAACAAGGATTTTTGAAAAATGTCTGCTAACCCCTTCCACTGACATAAAAGTTGTTTAATGGCACTCTGACTCAAGGTGGAGAGAAATCAGGTTTTTTAAATTACTTTAATTCAGTTTTCTTTTTTATAATAAACCTATTTAAAAGTAAAATTGACATAGGTTGTTACAATGTTAAGGACTAACCTTATACTACATCCATTAAAATAATTTAAATTAAGTAAAAAATATCATTCAGTACATATTTGCTGCTGAAGTTTAAACCACTAAGCATGTGGAAGCCACTGGCTAAGCATCTGGAACTAGAGTTTGTTAAAGTGCTAAACCACTTTTGACAGCAGTAGCCTCTTCTGCAGGTGCAGAGAATATTTCCTTCATTTCAGTTTATTGAACTAGTTCAGTGCAATGATTAATTCATTCAAAGTTGAGAAACCGAGTGGGAGTTGAAAAAGCAGGAAAGTTTTCCAAACTATGAATAAAAATGAGTTGAGAAAAGGGGAGACCTACTACTTTTAAAATCTTGAAGGACATGGTGACCAGAAACAGTCAGTTCCATTAATTAGCTACTCATGATAATACTTCTTTTGTTTAATAAATCAGGTAGTTTTAAATGCAAAACAGGCATTGATAAACATACTTTTTTCTTATGTATCCAGCACATTTGAGGTAGTTTTATTTAAATAATAATAATTGATTTTAAAATCCTGGTTTTGTTCATTTTTAATTGAATTCTAGTTTCCATCCAAATGCAGCTTTACACAAAACAAAAGTTAAAAATTCATCATCTAGTAAATAAGAAATGTGTCATTCACCATTTTCTAACATAATAAAAATAAAAATTAACAATCTGAATAAATGTATATTAGCTATATAATTGCTTAAATAAATGTGTATAGATGTTTCCTCCTGGTTAGTAAAAAGAAGTATGAAATTATACCAACTAATGAGAATCAACCTTTCTTTAGGAAAATAACTAAAAAGTACAAATGCAAACCAAGATGAAAATCAATGATTTAAATGAAAGTTTCCTGCTTGCTGATTAAAATCATTATTAAAATCAGCGAGTTAAATTATTTTGATTTAAATTACTCCACTCCCCTATGACTGTTCCTTTTAAGGCCATGTCTATGTGAACCATGCTGCAGATGTACCGATGCAGCTGCACTATTGCAGCATGTGTGGTGAAGACACTCTCTGAGTCTATGCTGACTGGAGAGAGTTCTCCTGCTGGCATACAAAAACCACCTCTGCGAGCAGCATAAGCTGTGTCGGCGGGAGAAGCTCTCCCAGCGCTGTGCACACAAATGCTTATATCTGTATAACTTATGTCACTCGGGGGGGTTGGTGTGACATTCTGTACCTTGGGGGAAGCATCCTGTAACCCCTGTATTCCTCATTTTTATATAATTGTGATCTTACACATAAAGCGTGCCTTGTAAGATGTCAGGGGAAAGGTTATGATCTGCTGAAAGTCATTTCTCTCTCCATATATGGATATCATTAATGCTTATGAAGTTATGAGAAATGTGTTGTATGGCTGTCGCTAAAATATGCTGTAACTTGGGGAATCAGCCAGATATTAGCTCCCCAGAGGCAACAGGAAGGAAAGTAACCAACATCCGGGCGGGGTGTCAAACAAACCATCAACAACCATTGTCCAGCAAAGGAGCTACAATTCAATGACTCACCTGCATGAGGCCACACCAGGGGAATTGCTCAACCTTGCCTGGAGACTCAGCAATGCCCCCAAACATGCCTGGACTTGTGCTCCCCAAGCACATGGGACTGAGAGTATAAAACAGAAGACAGCGGCCACATGCTTGGCCTTTCTCCTGCCCCTACCTATACTGCAAGCAACGAGGACACTGAGAAGATTTAAGACTCCAGCAGAGGAGACTGGCCCAGATTTCAAAGGTGAAATCTGTGTACTATGAACTGCAATATCCAGTGGGGTGAGAAAGACTGCTTAATTTAGATGTTGCCCAGTCTACTAGGGTTGAGAGTTTAGACTGCATGCTTATATTTTATTTTATTTTGGTAACTAATGGCTTTTTGCCTATCACTTAATATCACTTAAAATCTATCTTTTGTAGTCAATCAATTTGTTTAACTGTTTATCTTTACCAGTGAGTTTGTATGAAGTGTGTGGCAAAACTGCTCAGGTTTGCAAAGGCTGGTGTATATCCACTTTCCACTGATGAAGTGGTTAACCAATTAATACATTTGCATTGCCCATCTTGAGCAGTGCAAGATGGTATATTCCTGAGGTACAGTGCTGGGAGCTGGGGAGGATTTGGCTCTGGTGCCTTTCTCTGTGGGATTCATGAGTGGCTCTGGGAGCATTCATGCAATCTAGCTGGGGGTGTGGGGCTCCACATGCAGTTGTGCTGAGTGATCACAGCACCTGGAGGGGCTTGCTGCTGGTCACTAGCAAGGCATTGTGAGAGACAGCCCAGGCTGGAGAGAGAGACAGCAGTCCCACGGTCCCAGGCTGGACCCCAGGGAACCTGTCACAGGTGGAATATTCACATCCCTGAGCGTCATAAATTTTGCTGACATAGGCTGTAGTGTAGACCAAGCCTTACACAACAAGAGTTGGGGTGATAGTGGAATCCGTGGCATTGTTGTTGTTAATCTTGTTTGCTTTTTCTCTTTTTAAACATCTTGGAAGTACAGCTGATGTGGTATTGACATCTAAAGCTGAGTATTGTCAATCATACTGCTTTGTGGTGTTCCATCCCATCCCAGGTTTTCATTTGTGCATCATCTGTTTAGATTTTAAGCTCTTCACAGCAAGGTCCTTCTCATCAGACAGTTCTCTACTTAAAGGTCCTTCTCTGTGCACCAGTCAGAGTACCTGCCCATATTAGGTGGAGCACGCCGCCAAACACAATTGTTTAGTTGAGACAGGCTGTCTCTGTGAATATTTCCTTCAATTCCACACTGTGTGGGCTTCACAGCCCTCTGAGTTTCTGGCTTAAACTCAAAGCAAAACTACTGCTGAGTTTTACCTGGTTGTGTATTGAAACGATTTGAAACCACAAATTTCACACGGTTTTTGGTGCAAAGCCATAAGTGGCCCACGGTTTCTTGGCTGGTTCTTGTGCTTGAATTGAAACCCCCCTAGAAGATGCCGTTTACTTGGTTATAAGTTTTGCTGCAAACATTTCACTTGGCCTTATGTATTCCTTAAATTTCCTTCAATTTTAAGACACGTCATTGGCTCTCTATAAAGCGAACCCACCAAAGTAATTTCATAATTCATTCTTTGAGGTGTTGCATCGTCTTGCTGATCCTTCCTTTGCAGATAAGATCTGCCGTTTGTATGTTCCTGATTATTCTTGCTTTTCCCTTGGTTAACTGTAATAGAGCAAAATGTTGGCCCTATTGCAGTCCATGGACATTTTGCTATTGAATTTGTTTTCAAATATGTTACCAGCATCTCCCCTCCCAGTCTTGCCTCTAAATTGTATTCTGCTTATCTTTTTTCACTGCAAGGTCATTGGTGTGTTTCCTATCCTTTAGACTCTATTGAAAGTATCTTGAAGCCATCAGAGTCATACCACAGTCCTCTATATCAGCGGTCTCCAAACTGGGGTGTGCGAGATGATCCCAGGGGGTAGTAGCACCGCCGGACGGCACTCCGCCGTTTTTTTCCTTCGGCGGCAGCTCTGCACGTCCACGGCTGGTGTTCCCCTCCGGCAGCGCGCCTACGGCAGGTCTTCCAGTCTCTTTCCAGCGGTGGAGCGCCTGCGGCAGGTCTTCCAGTCTTCTTCCGGTGGCGGCGCATCTGTGGCAGGTCACTCTGGGGGTTCGCGAGCCAAAAAGTTTGGAGACCACTGCTCTATATGATCATTACCTCAATTATATGCCCATCCATTGGTTGGGTTCCTTAACATTACCATTTAATTTTTATAAACCCACTTCCCTCTGGCTAATATGGCAAATTAGATATATACTATTTTAATTATTTTCATTAGTAATTGATGTTTGCTTTATAGTGTGCTCCTTTCCATTCTAGTTGCCGGGTTTAAGCACTTAACAGCCACATGTGAGTGCAGCTCTTCATCTGATCCCTTTTTGTTTGTTGCACACAATATATTTTATTTTTTACACAGTATCCTTCACACACACTCTCAGAAACCACTTCACTGAAAAAGTCATACGCAAAGGAGAAGAGTAGGAGGAATTCAGCGTTCACATCTAAATTTGTATCAAGTGTGGGATGTAAGTTCAAATAAGAAAGAGCTAATAATTGGAGCCCTGTTGTTTCTTTCCACATTGCTCTGAAAAGGAATCTTGTGATAACTCTACGTCCTTACAAAATGTTGTTTTCTACGGGTGGCTCTTTACTAAAGTGGCGCATAGATTAAAATTAACCGTGAAAGTAAACAGCTGGGTGATATTTGCTTTTGCCTCTTTTTTTGTTTTGTTTTTTCCATCTGCCCAGAAATGGGTAGCCTGCAAATGTTTCTCTGTGGTTTAAACAAATAAGTCATGAGGCCTAAAAAAGGAAAGCAGCCTGTGCTTTCTGTGTACAACCTTTCCTTTCAGATAAATCTCTTGTGCCTGTGTGGTTGGGGATTGGTTTTTACCTTAAAAAAAAAAAAAAAAAATCTATGGGTGTCGATTAGGGTGGGGGGAGAAGTTTTTGTAGTTGTGTTGTTGTTTTTGCCGGAAAGAGAGCTGCTAATATCAATTGTATGAAAATGAGTTAGGGCTCTGGAAGTGAGACAATAAGAAAAGTGCCTATTTCACTATAAAACATAAATCATTTGTTATTCAAAGCACCATCGGGGGGGCTTTGTTCTTTAAAGGGACACTATCAACCTAAAATCTAGTTCATTTTCGAAAACTGAAGTGAGGGTAGTTTCAGGTACTTTGACCGTCCCTGAATTCCCCTGCCAATCTTGGTTTTACAAACACATTTCCTATTGTGTTTTTGTTTTTTTTTTTAATGCTGTTCTCACCCCTGTTGCTGTGTGATACATCCAAACAAACAGGGGAAATTGACTATGCAGGGGAAGCAGGGCAATGGGCTTTGCGTAAAGTTTTGTCCCATACACGAAGCAAACAAATTCAAAAAGAGAGAAAAATGATCTTTCACTCGTTTCATTCGGTTACCACCAGTGGGGTTGTTACAGGTATCGATTATTTACAACAAAATTTCAGACAGAAGTGGCAATGTTCCTTTAACGGCCATTTTTACAAGTTGCTGAGCAGCACACTGTTGAGTGACCAACGCCTTCTTTGCTAGCCCCTCTGGCCAAGACTTTCCAATGAGTGTCTTAAGTTACTCTCCTAAGTAGAAAGAAAAGGAGTACTCGTGGCACCTTAGAGACTCAGGAGAGCTAGTCAGAGAATCTGTCAGGAGACAGCCTGAAGTTCTGAGGGAGGAGCCTTTAGACGCCCACCTGCCACCCTGAAGTTTCCTAACCTAATGAGCACAGCTGACCTTGATAGACGTTGTCTGATTGTTTGTTTGCGCTACCTGGTTGGCTGTGGGAGTCAACAGGTTGATATTTAAGCTCAGTAGCAGCAGCTGCCATCCACCGGCTGCTCAGTGTGCTCCTTGCCTGCAGCTGTGCGTGGTCCTGTTCCTGGCTCCTGCTCCAGCTCCAGTCACTCCCTGCCCCTGTCCCAGCATCCTGCTCCCTCCTGGCTTCTGACTTCCTGCTCTGACCCTCAGCTATGCCTCCTGACTTTGACTCCGATTAATGCTTTGGCTTGGCTCCGCCTTCTGACTAGGACTTCAGCTTAGGCTTTGCTTTCTGATCCCGGCTCTGGATTTGCTCCAGGACCCTGTCTGGCTGGATTCAGCTCTGTTCAGGCACACTGTTGCTCCAACCATTAGGCAAGACCACCCATGACTCAGTCACTGACAGAAACTTTGAGAGAACTATGTTTCTTCGGAATATGCAGTTCTTTTGAAATCAAAGTTCCTTGCAAGACTGGGTCAATTTCACTGGAATTTCATTTTGGAACAAACCCAGGAAAAACATTTTTTGACACTATCAAATGAATTTTTGAAATGATTTTGTGTGTGTGTGTGTGTGTGTGTGTTTTGTTTTGAAACATTTTTATTTTGTATTTTATTGCGAATCTCAAAATCCTATGTAAAATGGAATTTCCATCTGGTAGTGATAGCTCTGGTCCAAAGGCTCTAGGCAGCTTTTACATTGATGTTTTTCAGCGCAAATCAGAAGGAAAATACAACTTCATTATATTTTCCTCTTATCCTCCAAACCTTTGAGGCCCTAATTGCTAAATTGAATTGAATTTATCATGTTGGTGAAATGGAAGGTTTCACAGGATTAGCTCGACTCCATTTGGGACTGTCACTGCTCCATGCCCCACTACGAGAGTCCTGTGTCCCTAGCTGGGAGTATTCTCTTGTGCCTTATTAATGGATCACAACAATCTCTCTCCTCTGTATAACCATCCATTTTATTTTTTTGTAGAGATATACTTCAGAATTGATTCTGCAAGGAACAACTATAGCAATGTGTAATGCAGCAAAAAGATCACTGAGTAGTTAGGTCAGTATTTTACAGTAGTTGGAATTGTTCCTTCATAAGCTTAATTTCTTAATTAGTTCTGACTTATAATATGTAGTCTTATTGTATAATATGTATTAGTCTTATTTGAGGAGATGGTGGGCACCCACAACTCTATTTGAACCAGAGGAGCTGCAGCGCTCAGCACCTCTGGAAATCAGGCTGGTAATTTATATTTTGTAGGAATTCAAATCAGCAGAGTTTTGTTCTGCTGCTGTAATTATTATTATGGTTCCCATGTCACTATAGCCTGTGACTTGCATATCTGGGAAGTATTTGGCTCCTGAGCTGCTTTCTTTGTCATACCATAAATCAAACCCCCATCCGCAAAAAATTCATAGAAACATTTTAACTGTGACCCCTTTTAGGGAGAAGAATTGTAGAAATCTATTGGCATAAAGCAGAAAGACGAGTCAAAATCACACGTTTTGGTTTGAAATGTCAGTGAAAGTTTTGGAATCAAAAATCAACTTTCCTGTACAGTGGCTCCCCCTGGAAGAGCTCCCTTCCTGGAATCCAGGGATCTGTTTATTTTTGCAACTGATTATGCACTGACTTCTTATGACATCTACAGATGGTGTGTGGAAGACTGTATGACTCAAGGGAGACTGGAAACTGGACAGAAATTTTCACAGGACTTAAGAAACTGAAAGCCAACACACATAGTATCCAGAATATGCAGAAACATGTGTGAGAAGGAGACAGCTATCAATACATAACACACATACAGTCCACAATACAAAAAATGCCCGCTCCTGCTCTCATTGAGGAGTGGCCATTAACTTCAGTAGTAGCTGGACTGGGCCTATGCCTTACCTAATAGGGAAATACCAGTATTCTCATGTTCCTTAACTCTGGTAAGCATCTTCCAGGTAGCTGGTAAATGTATAGCATTGTCATCTAGGCTTAAATTCACTCTCCTCTCGTTTACATCACAATAGGCAAAAAAATTAGAGTTCTTCAGATCTTGTTTTTCTCCTGACCCAGAGTCAGTCCACTAGTGTTTGTTGTTGTCACTTCTATAGTTACACTGGAAGTACTAAATATTTTGGCTGCCCAGTGCCAGAAATAACTAGCGGGAATAAAGTTAATAATGTGATGGCTGAAGGCATGAGTCATAGTCCTGGTGGCCTTTGAGACAGAAGAGAGATTGCGTTGGTGTAGGAGTGACGAGAGCCTTCCCCTTGGACATTTGGTCTCCAGTTTGAAATGTGTATCGTAGGCTACATCCCAAGGTCCTTAGAGAGCAAACATACCCCTACGTCCATACGCACAGGGTACTCTTCCTTCCCCTGACGCCTTTCGATGCATGTGGATCCCAAGACATACTCTGGGGCTAGATCCATGACTTGTCCTGTGGATGGGTAAACCCCATTCCAACCCTCATTGGAGCATCTAGGGAGAAATCTCTGTGAAGAGACCTTCACAGACATTTTCCTCCCTGGTGGTGTCTACTTCCCACAGGAGCAGTTGATTGGGCCCATCATTTTTAGACAACCCTTTCGAACTCGCACTCAAGTCTTGAATAAGGACATGAGGCTTTAGTTCAGTATATATAAGTCACTCACACATGCATTTCCATCTGGTGCATGTTTTCCCCTAGAATTTACTTCAGAGGATTTTCTCTTTTGCCTTAGTAGTGCTCGATCATGTTTAGTGTAACCAGTGTGAGTTAGGCTCATTCATTCAGAAAGAAAACCTTCCTATCCTATCTCTACGTTAAGAACTGTTAAATATGAGCAATTCAGTTTCTTGGACCCAAATCCTAAGATCCTTAGGACATTCTCACTCAATCTTTACTCAAACACTCGGACGTCAAACAATGAAAACAGAGCAAAGAACTCAAATAGTGGCCCAGGCACATTAATGTCCCAATTCCAGCAGGTATATAAGCACATGTTGAACTTTAAACACATAACTATTGCCAGTGAAGATTGACTACTCATGTGCTTAATGTTAAGCATATGCTTAAGTACTGTCTGAGATTGAAGTCTACATTTTGATGACAAATGTACTGGCTAAATGGTTTCTTTGGTACTCACAGAAAACTGCCTTCAACCAAAGAGGAATCGTTTCTCTTCAGATTTCTATCTGGGTGGTTGAATCCTGAATTTATTCCCTTTAGCTTTAAAGATCATACTTTTTAAATAGCATTAACTCTATTGAGATTTAAGGATCAAAAGACTGATGTTTGTTTTTTATTCTGTACTTAAAACAACCCTTTTCTCACATCGCTTTTTCTGTGATTCAGCTAGCAAAATTGGTCACAGTGAACTTCACACTTCCTCTTGTAGGTTCTGACATGCTCTTTGTGTGGTGCATTCTATACATTTTGCAGATTGAGTCTGAGTTTTGTTGTTGTCACCGTGAAGCTACAGGTACCACAGCACAACATGCTTGATTAGCATAGCTTCCCGTTCTGTGGCCAGAGTTGGAATTAGATCAAATTACAAAAGCAAATAATTGTTGAATTATTGGTACTAATGGCCTCCATTTTCAAAAGTGACTGGTGATTTTGGGTGACTGCTTGGTTTTGCGTGCTCAGCTTGAGACACCTTAATGGGCCTGATTTTGTCTGAAAACTAGAAGCCCCCAAAATCATTAGTCAATTCTGAAAATGTAGGAGGTTATTTCTAAACATGCAGTTGCACCAAAAGGAAATCTACCCAGAAAACATTCGTATGTGTGTGTATGCGCGTGTGTCTGTGTCTGTGTGTGTGTGTAAATCTGGAAGGGGAAAAGAGAAAGGATGCAACTAATTTTATTTTTATTTTTTTCTAACCTATTACAGTGAATTTTTTTCTTATTTTTGTTTTAATCTGCTCAGAAAGACTGATGTATGCAAAAGATTTTTGTGGTTTTAAGTAAGTAGGCTTGCAGTGTAAAAATCTTTGCATGAAGATTCACTTGGCTTCTTTTACCACAACTTATTCTTTTAAAAATTGCAAATACATGTGACATATACATACTGTTTTCATCCACTGGAGACAGGGTGGGCATAGGAGGAAGCAGTGTTGCATTATTAGAACTGTACACCATACAATACTATTTGGAACAAACCTGCATTTGAAAGGGATGGCACTTGGTGAAGAGTGTGTTGGAACCATATTGTGTGTACCCTATTCCAAACTTCAGTGAAAGCCCCAAATGTATTTTTATGTATACGTTTCAAATGTATTTTTGATGATTATCTTTTGCCCTAGTGACTTCAGTGGGGTTGCTCACAGTGCATATTAGGCACCTGACCAAATCTTTGCAAGATTGGACTTTTGTGCAATGCTAAGGCTTTAATCCATTTTATTCTGGTAGCAAAAAAGGTCCAGTTTGTTTTGAAACTGCAATGCTATATGAGTGACAGTCTTGGGATAGTCTATAATTTTGTTATTTAACGTAAGCTTGGTATGGGTATTTTACTGCTGTGAACATCTGATCCAGCAAAAATCTTTGTGGTGATGTATATTTGTATACGGGGTGGCTATCTGCTCTGTATCCAACCTCTAGACTGTTGTTCGCACAGGGCTTTGAGATCCCCTTGAAAAGAAGTGTAAAAGGACAGTGTTACTTTCTCTTGCTGAAACAGAATTTGCTCAGTGAGTCATGAGACTATCACAATGATGAAGAAGAATCACACAAAAACGTCGCAATGTGACATGTGCATATATCCCCAGTCCATTGTGTTGTTTTTAGTGCATCCAGGAGCTTTGGATGCAAAAACAGGGAAAATCCTGACTTCTTGTGTCAAGGAGCAAAACTCTACAGATATATTGTTAAATTCAGAGGCAAATCTGACTAAGGGTCTGTCTATACTGAGGATATCAGAATCAGTCAGTCTGCAGGGTGAGTCACCGAGGAAAATGCCAGCACATATGACTTGCACCAAGTCATTTGCCTGCTGATCAGGACAGTATTAGAAACTAATTTATCTGACACAATACAGCCTAAGACTTTGCTTTAAAAGCCATTATTTAAAATATGTGCTCCCTCACTTCACGAGGGGCTCCCAGCAACTCTGCCTGCCAACAGGTGAGCATCCAGAATTTGGTCCCCCACTTGGTTCCTCATTCACTGTGCCAGCAAATGGCTGAGAGTATCAGAGATGATGCTTTAAAAAAAAAAAAAAACCAAAACCGTGATAACTGTCCAGCTAAGCAGCTGTTAGGTAAAAGCTGTTCCCTGGGCTCCAGAGGGAGCATGGTCTGGTTTCCCAGGCTGGAATATGTGACTGTGGCACTAATCTCCCTATGAGAGGGACAGGAACTCTTGCTAATAACACTTAGCACGTGTAGTGCAATGCTTATGATGGTACATTCCTTGGGGCAGTGCCTGTTGTGTTTGTACAGAGCCTAGCACAATGGGGTTCTGGGCCATGCCTGGCCACTATGGTAATACAAATAATAACAATGGTACATGGCTCTTTGCACTTTCAAAGTGTTGTTCAGATACTAATCGTCCCCCATCAGGTAAATATGAGGAGCCCTATTTTACAGGGGTAACAATTGGGCACAGAGAGCTCAAGTGACTTTCTCCAGGCCACACAGGGAGTCAGCGTCAGAGCTAGAATGACAACAAAGGAGTCGCCGACTCCCAGACCCATACCCAGATCTCTTCTGCTTGAGAGTTGTGCAGGAGGAATCTCCAGTGTGTGGGACAAATCTGAGAAATAATAAAGGCCCCACTGTAAAATGTTTGATGCAGAGAGAGCAACCCTGCCTCCCCTGATCCTCAGCTTCTGTCTGGCGTCAGTGCCTTGTTCTGACCGTAGTTGGGAACAAGGGAGAGCTGGTGTGGGCGGTGATACAACAATTATATGCTCCTAGAATCCCAAAGGATCGATTTTCCCTTTCTCATTCTCACACACGCACGCATGCCCAAACACATGCCCCTCACTGCTCCAAAAAGAATGTTGAAGTGAGCCTCGGAGGAATAGCTATAAAGAATACAGGCAAGAGGTCAGTTTTAAGAGTTGTCAGTAGTTCTGCATTACTGGCTCAATGGCAGTGCAAAGCATTGCTGCCCTAACATGGCAGGGTGGGGTAACTGAGCCCTTGTACAATTCTATCAGCTCACTTTTCTCTTAATACACTTGTGGCCTCTTCAGGATCTTTTATATCTTTCTCCAGTTAGTCACACAGCGACGGCTTTCTCCTTTCCTAAGCAGGCCCGACAGACATAGCTATCTAGCCAGTCAGACTAGCCCTCTCCAGCACAATCACAGGAAGTTATTCCAAGCCTCAGACAAATCCCATTTCTATCTCTGGAAGAGTAAAAGGTCAAAAAACACCAGGCTGCAGCTTTGCCAGCAATATCAGCCCTAGCAGTCGCAGCGGCAACTGCAGGGCAGAACAGAGGGGAGCGTGTAGCAAGCAATCATGTCCTGGTGACTGCCAGCCTTCTGCTCACTCTTATCCTGATATGCCTGGACTCCAGCTCCCGGTGGGTCACAAGCTCCCAAAGGAAGTGAAGGTGAGTGGGGGCTCAGAATGGACTATGGAAGCTGAGTCAGTCAGCCCTGGGAGAGTGAAGAAGAAAATATAACAGCCAAATTACCAAAGCAGATCTCTTCAAGCTCCATGAGGCCCATTGTCCCTCAGGACTCTAATATTTTCTTGCCTAGCAAATTAATATTGGCTCTTAGCCACATCCCCATCCTCTCAGCGCAATATGTAGTCTAGTTCTCTTAAGATGACTCCTGCTTAGTTTTTACCTTTCAGTCCCTGCATGCTAGCCAAGCCATTCTGCATAAGGAAAGCCTCCTATTGCAATAAGAAAAGGAGTACTTGTGGCACCTTAGAGACTAACCAATTTATTTGAGCATAAGCTTTCGTGAGCTACAGCTCACTTCATCGGATGCATACTCACGAAAGCTTATGCTCAAATAAATTGGTTAGTCTCTAAGGTGCCACAAGTACTCCCTTTCTTTTTGTGAATACAGACTAACACAGCTGTTACTCTGAATCCTATTGCAATGTGGTGCTGTATAGCAGGAAGACTGAAGCCATCACAGTAACTTCTGGTGCCTTACTCCCCTCGGCAGGAGTCTCCTTTCTGCATAGAGCTCTTCCTAACCTTGATGAGCCTTGAACCCCCTTGGAAATGGGCTTCACTGACTGACGCAATAAAAGGAAAAAGTCTTCCGGTGCTTCTGAAGAACCCAGTCATCTCTCCACATGCTCACTGACTCCTGTATTCTGCTCCCTCTTTTTTTCCTTCTTGAGCCAGCTTTCCTGTTCCACCCACTCCCGTCCTTCATGAAGTGGCATTGATGCTTTCCTAGGCTGGGGCTCTATGTGTTTCCCTTCATATTTCAGTTTGGCCCTAACCCTCTCATTAACTTTCCCTTTGAGTAAGACACTCAAGGTAACGCCGGTTTAGACATACTTCTAGGACATCCGTGTCACCAACAAAAGCAGATGCTTTCTGCAAAAAAATAAACCCAGTTTTCTGTCTGTAAACAGCTTTGACAGGTAGCTGGTGGTGGCTGCCTTATTCTCTGCCTGCTCCCAGCCCTGCGTATAGGTTAGAGCAGCTTCCAAGCTTGCCCCATCCTACTCCCTGTGCCAGAAGATGCATAGTAGTCAGATTTTCCAGCATCACACCAGCTGAGGTCTCCCCAGCACGAGGGGTAACTTCAGATAGGGGTTTCAGATTAGTCTCTGCTCCCTGTACATAGCTTGTGCAACACAATGGGGACAGAGCAGGTCAGAAAATCAGCCCCCATATCAACACCCCACTTAAAAAACACCTCTGAGAAACACTGAACTGTCTGTTATATTTTTTGTACAGTGCCTAGCACAATGGTGCCCTGGCGTCGACACGCCACACCAATACAAATAATAAATGCTATTAAAAGCCCCAGTCCACCAAATGTTCAGCATTGCTCTCTATTTCTGTCCCAGGTGATCACCATTGCTCTATCCCTAGTCAGGTGCACGCACAGGATCAGTGGGAGATAGGTGGCTGGGATCAAACCAACCAGAAGGCACATGCAAAGCCACCAGAAAATGCTTAGCCAGCTGGGATTTGAGGCTTTACAGTTAATCTGTGACTTCAGTCACTGGTGTACTTCAGAAAGTGAAAACCATGTCACTGTGGGACTTCAGTGAAAGAAGGGACGGGGAAGGGACGGAGACGAGACGAAGGAGTAGATCGTGAGAGAGACGTTACAGAAAAGCAGAAATAAGTGCTGCAGTTCTGAAAATGATTGTGGAAAAACCCTGTTGGTTTGTTATCAGCACTTTTGTAAAGGTGAACTCAAGTAACCATTCCACAAACACACATTTTTATCACCGACGCTGATTACTGAGAAAAGATTAAGACCCCGATCCAAAACGGGTGTAAAATCAGATAGCTCCATTGACTTTAAGTGGAATTATGCCGGTTTATACCAGTTGAGAATTTCGCCCTGTTTCAAATATTAGCATTGTGACAGTTTGTGGAATGATGTAAAGGGACCTATTACTCCTCTCCCACATTACATATATTTAAGGTATCGCTGAGCACATTTAATTGCCCATTGTTCCCAACAGATCAAGCTATAGTCTCTGAACTTTTCTTTCCAAAGCATTTTCCCCCCCAAATTGTTTTATTAACTGTAGAGTTTTACATGGAGTTTTACTTCTGCTGCATTGGCAAAAGCCTGCCTTAAAAAGTGCGAACAAGTTGCATAAGGTAACGCCAAAGAGAAAGCACTTGTTTGGGAATACAGTTCTGTCTGCCTGTAGTTTAGGAAATTGCATTTTTGCTGTGCCTAGAAGAGTCGGACCATGAAGGGAAGAACTGAGAATTCCAAGGAAATAGATTGAGGGACACGTTAGCTCCCAATAGTATTGTGATAGGAGCGTAATGTTGTATAAATCAGAAATATAAAGGGAAATGTATAATTCACAGTTCTAAGAAGGTTCAGTGTGCAATGTGCCAATTTTAATTATTTTCCATGTCTGACCCATTATATTCTGATGGTGAGGAAATGATTTAATGTTTTGAGCACTGTGATTTCATCGTTTGGTTAAGCAAGGGAAGTTTGAGAGTAATGTAATTTAAAACAAACAACAAATACACCCTAGTTAGTATTTGATTTAGTCGTATGACATTCCGTTACCTTAGATAAGTCACAGTCCATAAATTAAAAGCAACATTATGCAAAGTATGCAAGTCAGTGACACATTGTCTAACTAAAAGACGTAATGCACACCACTATTAGCAGACAATATTAAAAAGACTTAACCTGTATGTGAACCTCGTGTGTGAGTGAAGAGCTCAGTCCTCTCTGATCCATTCCAAAGCCCTCTGATGGCAACAAAAAGACTCCCATTGACTTCCATGGGCTTTGGATCAGGCCCTAAGTTCCAATTCCAATTTACTCTTTTAACATGTGCGCTAGTATAGGGTAGGTAGAGGGTGAAATTGATACGCTGAGAAACAAAGCACTTGTCTGTGGAATTTCACATCCCGTGTTCCCTCTCCACACCAGAGCGTGGAACTTCACACAGGCTTATCTCATGAGCATGAGAAGTTTAAGTAATAAATGCTTAGATGCTTGAGCCGACTTTACCCATGTGCAGAATACAACTAGAAATGGTAGCTAGATTTCAAAGGAAAGTAGTTTTTTTCATATAGGGAATGAAAATATGAATTTTTAAACCTGTATTTCCACTCAGAATGCTGCTTGTTTGCAAGAGCCAGAGAATGCAGAAAAAGAAAAAAAGAAAAGGAATAAAAAACCACACAACCAACAACTCACAAGGAATTCTTAAAAATAAGTTAATTACATACAGTCAAAAGTGGCATATAGAGTTTTGTTTTTATTTTGTATTAGATTTATGTACTTTGAAATTAAAAAGGCAGACAAATGTTGATGCGTTATCCTAGACAGCCCTATGAATGATCAGCATGTTTCCACAAACTAAATAAGGTCAAAAAGTAATTCTAAAAAGAAAAAGTCCAGAAATCCAGCTCCTATGAAATGTAAAATCAGGGAAGAATAATTGAGTAGCTTTTAAAGAAGAGAAAAAAATAAGTTCTTAGAACTAAACTATACTTAATCAGATACAGAAAGGAAAAATAACACATCTTAGGTAGTTAAAATCCAGTTAAAAACAACAGAGATGAGAATAAAACAGCTTTTTTAATTCCTTAGGGTAACTCTGTAATTATCCTAGTAGTGTACTCTGAATTAAGTAGTCTCATGTATATCAACTATTCAGAGGTTCCTATTGTTATTGCTTGATCGTCAGTGTTTTTCAAATAACGCCAATATACAAAATACAGATGGGCCCAACAATGGAGTTCAGATCCAAATCCAAACTCTGTTAACTGTTGTGCAGTGTTCAGGCCCATCCTGGGTGAGTGGATGGGGTAGAGGTGTATGTATGTGGAATGTATTATACATACCAGTAATATACATAAATGTGCAATCTGAGCAAATAATTTATTCAACAAATGTCACCACTTTGTCTTGTTTGTTTTTGTTTGAGGATTGCCTGCAAGCAGCTAAGTATTTTCTTGGGTGAGTTCATGCTTAGAATTATTGACTGAATAATTCTGGCAAATAGGTCTTGATCTGTAAGTTGTTCAAATGTCGGTTTTTTGTAAGTATTCAATTATTGAAATTTGAGCTATGATGGTTAGTTTTGATTGGATGCACAAATCACATGGTGTGTTTCTGTTCACTGATTGGATCAGCATGAATAGTAGAATCAAGTTTCCAGGGGAAATACTCATATTTACAAATTTAAAATGTGTTAATTATTTATTTATCACTTTTGCCCTGGTGGTGCCCACAATGTGCCAGGCACCGTCCACACATAAATGAAAACCTACTGCCTTCCCAGATAGCTCATTATATCTTTTTCCAGTATTGGCTTAAATGTTGCTATTTCTACAACCCCTTTATCAGTAAACTTGTGGGCTAGAATCTTCAGAGAATGGGGAATAAATTCAGCTGACAGGAATTCATATGAAAATTAAAACAAATACTTCGGGAAAATAGCATGCAGTGTTATGTGTATGCATACCGCTCTTCTGTATGTTATAGACCTGTGTATCGACATCATCCAGAGCTATTTATAAAGCTATAGACAGATACAGACCATATAGCTGAATAACAACAGGGGTGTGCAAGCCAGTTCAGATGGGAAAGCAATCATTTCCCAAAACTTGAACTGAGGCCAAGATGCAAATATTTGTAGATTAAACACAAGAACCACTCCTGGTCCAATTAATGTCTTAGTCCACAAGTGACCCCATTGAAATCTACAGGGCTATTTGTGAAGTTAGGTAATATTCATTAAGAGTAAGTTTATACACAGACTGCCCTATTGACATGAGTAGAAAAGCTTCTATTGGCTTCAGTGGGTGCATCCCATCACTTCTCAGCTCCAACTGGTATTGGAATTGTTCAAAACATGGAGTGAAATCCTGAAGTCCAGTGGAGTTTGGCCAGGATTTCATCCAGGAGGTTCCCTTCCCAGTCTGCCCTGAAGCATGAAGTGGCAGGAATCTGACCAGAAGACCTCTTCCCATGAGATTTCTATCCCGCTTTTACAGGTGTAACCCTTCTGCCCATCAGAGTTGGCATCAACAAGGGCCGGGTTCAGTATCTAGGGGTTCCATTCCAATAACACAATGCAAAACCGGCTCGAGCCCCCACCCAGTGACCTGGGACAAATATATACCACCCCCGCTGGGCGCCTCCAAGAGGCAAAACTTCCCCTCTCGCAAGCATGGAGTCTGAGTGTAGCAAAAAAACCTTTTAATAACAAAGAGAAACAATGTGGCATTATGTTGGGGAAACACCACCAACAGGATTCATAACACAACCCATGAGCAAAAACCCACCCCAAGCAAATTAGGGCATGTCCTTTCCCTTTGGTTCTTGAGTCCAGCAACCCGAAATCACCCAAAGTCCCAAAAGTCCAATGGCCCAAAAGTCTCTGTCCCTGGTCAGGGCAGCCCCAGAGTTCGAAAGTTTATCTGCAGAGCTTTACCTCCCAACCTGGGTGGAGATTGGGGGGGGGGAAGAGAGAGGTAAGGGGCACCTTACATGATCTGAAGCTCTATAGGCCTTGGCTCCGCTCGCCGCCCCACAAACTGCTTCGCTTGGCTCCGCTCTGCGGCCCACAAGCAGCTCCCGCCGTCCCACGAACTGCTCCGCTCCGCATCCCACACACAGCTCCTGCCATCCTATGAACTGCTCCACCAGCTTGTCCACAAGGCACTCCAGCCCTCCCGCGAACTGCTCCACCATATATCTTCAGGCTCCCCCCCTACTTAACACAACGCTCAGTAATTTCAGCTCTTAGTCAGTTCAGCTCTTAGGTGAATTCAGCTTGTAGTAGGGGAGCCTCAGTGCTGGTACACCATTAGCCCAAAGTAAGCTCAGCAGCCTGTAACTAGACTCCTAACGGACTCAAAATTAGCTCTGATATTCCACAGTGGAGAGTGGAGGAAGTGCAATTAGCATGTAAGACCCTCACTAAGGCACCTATGCCACCAAGTATTAATACTTATCCCCAGCCTCTCTCAATTCACAGAGTTTTGGAACCCATGTCCCTTGCCTAGCGAGTGCTACTTAGTTGATGGTGAGTCCCTCCATCATAACAAAAGGCCAAATACAGTTCCAAGCACAGTTCCCATAATCAGGGTAATAACAATTTATTCTTCCTGCCCCAATAACAGAGACACTGGGGATCCCACAGCAGCCAAAATGACCATTTGGGCAGCTATGGCCTCATTCTAGGCGGTGTGGGTGTGCCTATGCAAATGAGATCGGCCCCTGACGTTCTTTTCCACAACTTGCCACACCTCACCACCAGATGTCAGGGTGGAGCTCATCCTGACACTGCTTACACAGGCCTGAGGGATGAAATCTTGCACCCATTGAAGTCAGCGGGAGATTTGTCACTGACTTCAGTGGAGCCAGGATTTCACCCAGTAAGACTGGGTATTTCCTACAGGACTCGGTCCTTCAAGGTGTTGACTACTCTGCCCCCAATCCAGCAAAGCACTTAAGTGTCTGCATAATTTTTCAGCATGGGAGGGAGTCCCATTTGTAGTCTACGAGACTACTCAGGGGCTTAACGGTAAGCACATGCTCAAGTGCTTCGCTGGATTGGAGCCTAGTGATGATATATTACTATTTCCATCTTCCTTTCTTTGTGTATATGTTGGGAATGTTAGTTCTTCTTTTCAGCATTTTTTTGGCATAATCTCTAGGACAAATCTGCCCTGGACACCCTAGTCATTTATGACAGGGAGAGTGCTGAAGCTTCCTGAAGAAATCTCAGAACAACACATATATTTCCAGATTTGATCACCTCCCAAAGGAGTTATTTATAGAGATCTTCCCCATGTCACTTGGATGAATCTTTCTTTCTCCATGCAATTTTCAGTGGGAAACAGGATGCAAAGACAAATCCTGCTCACCTTACTGTACAGGTAGTACTAGTGAAGGCAGTAAGGTGTGAGTAAAATCATCCAGATTTGTTTAGAAAATATATTCGATCTGTCATCTTTTTATTCTGCTATGAATCAAGCTGCGAGAATTTCCTAAAACCTCTCAAATGAAATCTTGGCAGTCAATCCTTTATTTACATTCTTGTTGAGCAGCATTGTTAGTATCAGCCATCACCATCACAGCACAGACCTTTGTGGCTTTTTCTGAACTCCCACTGTTCTAGTTACCTTGGTAATTAAATACAAAATGTGACTATTGCTGAAGAGTTGGGTTTATTTAACAGCATTGTGGGGCTCCTGCTACCAGAGTCACTTTGCCCAATTTCCTGTTTATGTTCCTTCTCTTCAGAACTAGAGCATCATGTGAGTTCAGACAGTTAAAGATAGGCTGCATGACTGTTGCTGACCTCATACCACATGCTCAGTTAAGGTGAAACAGCAAAATTTGTTCTGTTTCTATAGAATGTACTGAGAAAACGGCCAGTTCTAGGTAAAGGAAAAAGAGAGACTTCAGATAGCTCAAGACACAACATAATCTACAGGCTCTAGACACCTGCAGTTTTTTCAGCCTTTAACTGCTTTGCACATCTGTATTTACAGTAAGCTTGCATGCTACAAGAAAGGGCATTAGCCCCCACTCATTCTTTTTTCCCTCAGCAAAGCAGCGTTGGAGTCTTTCCATAAAAGCAATTAGTTTAGCAGCCTTACTCAAAATTTCTCAAAAGTTCAGTTCCCTTAATACAAGCCACTTCCCACCCAACCCTCAGAATAAGAAGTTAATTCTCCATTTACTTGAGTTGCATTACACCAGCAGAGAATTTGTCCCCAGATGTGTGCATTTCATTGCTGTTGTCCTTTTAAATTACATGGGCGAATAAACAAAACAGAGTAACCGCAATTTTTATGAAGCTCTCGGGGTACATCCAAAAAATCACTTTAGATTCCATAGGAATTTCAGAGATGGGACTAATAAGGATTCCCTAATAGGCAATAGGGATTAACCTATACTCTATTCAGTATTAAATTGTCTTACTGCTTTATTGATAATTAATAAACCATTTGTAAATGAATTGGAGAAATCTCCAATGTACCCATGTCATTTTACAAAAATGACGTTGGTGTTGCAGGAGAAATCGTCACTGGCACAATTGTGAATGACGGCTACACTGCTAAATCCATGAGCACCATGGGAAAAATGTATTGGTTCTTTCATACATTTTCCTGTTTCTTAATCAGTTTATGTAAAGGGCCTAGTCCAGCCCCCTTTGAAATTAGTGGAAGTTTTACTTTAACTTCAACTTCAGGTCAAACAGAATGAGATCCTAACTGAACAGAATAGGAACACTAGTCCTTTGCATGTTTCTAGTGTTTTTTCATCCATAGCTCTCAAACCACCTTACACAGGTGGGTATGTTTAATTATCCCCATTGTACAGATGGAGAAACTGAGCCACATGGAGATGAAGATCAAAGTGTTCACATTTGGATGCATACAGTTTCGGCACCTACATCCATATTTGGTCACTTAAATAAGTGGCCTGATTTGCATCGGAGTTCATCATCCAGAGGTGGATGCATTTCAGTGATGAGTGAACTAGTCACTGCATATGTAACTTGTAATCAGCATGTACAATTTGTCGAGTACTTTAGGATTTTTGGGTGAAAGGAAATATAGGAATCTAAGTTACAATCGTGTCATCTTAGATATTACACATAAATATGCGGTTGATGGGAAAAGGGGAATGGAACTAAAACCCTTGGCTAGCTGGCTTATCTGTAAACATCCTCACATAAAGAGCCTTGCCTGTAAGTCTTCACTGTCAGTAAACTCAGACGCCTGGGAGAATTCAGCAGCATTCAGAAGGTGCAATATGAGAGGACCAGAGAGAAGTAGTTTTTTCAGCTTGCAAACCCTGGAAGGGAAGGAAAGAGAAGAGGGTGCTCCATTGGGGGGGAGGAGAAGAGGAATGCGCCCAAGGGTGATGGGAGACCATCAAATGGCTTAAACCCAGTTCCCTTGTATCCAGTTGTTTCGGCTTGTTTCTCCTGCCTTTGGGATCTGCCTATTGAACCAGTATCTACTTTACACCCCGATTAAAAAAGAAAAGAATCCTGTAGCCTTCAGGGCACCTTAGTCAAGCCTGCAGTAAGTGAGCAGTTTAAAGTAATTGAGATTGCCATCCTCACAGGAATTCCACGTGATACCTTAAAAAGGATGGATGTGCCCTGTGCTTCGGCAGATTTCACACAAAGGTTGGCTTGATTGTTCTCAGACTGAGTTTTTGACAGTCTGCAGATCCTTGCAGGCTTTGCTTTTAAAATGACACTCAATCAAGACAATCACTGTTACTTTTCTCAGAACATTGTCACCTGAATCTGTTTCCACTCTACATTAGTCATAGTAAAATAATATCCAGACTGTGCTTGAAAGATGTCATTTTATATAGTTATTATCTTGTACCTTTTCTACTGAAGCTTGGAAGACGAGCACAGAACAAAACCCACCCCAGATCAGCTCCAAAGACCAGCAACCATTAGGAAAATTTTCATAGGGACCCAGACTTTGGGCTTATAATAAATAGGACCCAACACACTAAACATGTACCTTTTAGTAATGAGTCATGCTTACACTTTCAGTAAATGAATTAAAAGGAGCCTTCAGATATTCGCAGGCATTTATTGGCAGAAGAGCTCCAAGATTTCATCATTGCTCCAGGAAGGTTAAGGAAACCCTACTTTGGGATGACCACTAGTAGCATTGCTTATTTATGACCCATATTTGGACTTCATTGTTAAGTGAGCACAATTAAATGGGTCTAGTCCTGCAGTCCCTTACTTATGTGTCTCGTCCCCAGGGATTTGGATGAGCCTACCTCTGTAAAGGTTTACGAGACTGGATGCATGTTCAGTAGTTTTGCACCATCAGAGGCTGGCTTGCATTTAACTCTGAAAGTCACCAAAGAATGAAACTCCTCTCTGATAGCACTCATGATATATTGCAAGCACTGAATATACTGTAAAAGGACAGGGCCTGATTCTGTGCAGTGTTAAATCAGATTTAGACCTGGCATAAAACTTACTGGCATTGGGCTCAACAACATAGGAGCCTTGTATTGTAGCAAGTTATTATATTCTGGAACCACCTGTCCAGTCAATATCCTTCATTTTAAAGATTGGAGACACTTTTACCCCATCCCTGTGCCAATAACATTCACATTTTTTATTTACTGGAGAGCCTCTTGCTGTACACAGCTTGTCTTCAGGAAGGTCCTAAGATGTAACTGAAAACAAAGTGAAAGAGGCAGTTACCAGAACCGCTTTCTGTTGTCCAGGATGTTCCTAATGGGAAATCTCTGCTTGCAATACTTGCATGAGAAGGAAGGAGACCATCTCTTTTCCTGGCAACACCCTACAAGAAAGTCCCTGATCAACAATTTTGTGTAAACTGTGATGACTCCTGATTCTTTGCTCACTCTTGACTAAAATGACACTTAAATGATGATTTAATCAAACATCTGCATTTGCCCTCCCCACAAAAATCTATCTAGATCTAAACACATTTTTTCTACTTTAAGAGCTTGATTTGAGATCTTCTCAATGGACTTTTTAAGTAATGAAATTCCAGAGCTTTCAGGTCACTTTGACTTTGACCCTGCATGCCCAAAGGAACATTAGCTTTACAAAGAATTTGCATGTTTATTAAATAGCAGTGACTCACTCAGTTGCAGATGTTCGTATATATAAAGTACCATAAATATTATGGATTAGGATGTGGAATATATGATGGGAATGTGTTTGGGGAAGCAGGCAACATTTTGCTCTGGTTTTATTCAGTTTATGGCAATCTTCTCTTTCTGTGCAAACCATAGGCTTCTTTCTGTGCGTTACAGAAACAGAGAAAATCTTGCTGGTTCATGAAGACGTCATCTCAGATGCTTTATTATAATGCATTCATCACACACTGTGGTGCAGGAAATTTTCAGACAAATGCTTTCAGTCAATTAAATATATGTGTATCACCATGAAAGGAACAAGGTATTTCCCCTCTGACTATGCCGGTAGAAACTTAGTAGGTCCTCAGAGCAAGATTGTTGCTGGCTTTCCTGAAATAAGGTCATTTCAGAATTGTATTGAAACTGAGTAAATGATTCACTTCTCAGCAGATGGCAATGCAATGAGATTAGACATTAGTCTATCCTAAAATGATCACAGCTCAGTCATTTGCAGTAAGATGAGCAGCACCATTCTTGGTGGTCTCAGCACAAAGTTAGCTTTGTAACTTGACACTCACTTTGTTCCTACATGGGCACTAGCCTTGGGGTGGATGGTGACAGCAGGAGCATCAAAAACCTAACTGCAGAGTGGTGAGGAGAGGGAAGGGAGAGTTCACGCCTTGGCTGGTGTGATTGCATTGGCAGCAGTTGCGTTGTGTAAACACAGTGACAGTTAGGCTGGGTAACCAGGGTAGCAGAATGTCAGGTATCTTGTGAAGCTGTCTCACTAACAGAAAGGGCTTGGCAGTCCGTTTAGTGAAATGAAAGCAGAAAGTAACCCAGCTGGAGCTGGCATTGGCAAAAGCTTTCTAGGACCTGGCATGGAAGGTGAGACACAAGTGGCTTTACTTCTGTTTTATTTGGAGCCTGGCGCCCTCAGAGATATGTTATTACATTGGTGAGGTGCCTGGACCATTCACCAGGACCAGCACTCGAGACTAAAGCTAGCTGAAATTTGGAATTTCTGGCTTGCAGGACGTTTCAGAGGACTCAGGATAGGACCCCATAAGCGATCTTGCTACTACTTTTCCTGGCTTGCGGCCTGGTCCGGAGGCCCTTACCCATGTGAATAGAGGCTAGCACCCCCGGGGCCCCAAATGAGCGCTTTCATTAAAGGAAGTGTCAGGGACAGGGTGGATAAAAATCAATTATTTAAAAAAAAATTTTTTAATTGGATTTTTTTTTATTTAAATTAGATTTTTGTGATGAAGTGTTTTGGTTTTTTTTGAGGAAAAAGCTAATCTAAAGATAGATACTGTGACAAAATTCTGTCCTTGCCTCCGTGGGTCCCGCATTTCCTGGTGGATTTCGCTAGCCTCAGAGGCTCACTGTGACCCTCCACGTAACCCTTCTTTCTCTAGAGACAAGGGTCACAGTCTACTGAGCCATTTTCATCATAAGCCAGCAAGGGAGGTGAGGAGAAGTTATCCTTCCTTGCACAGTCTCTGTTGTCTCCCAGTCTCAGTGATTAATCAGGAGGGCAAAGGTGGGGGGGGCAGCCCGGGCCCACCCTCTACTCCGGGCTCCAGCCCAGGGACCCTAATAGTATCAGCTATGGTAGCTGACCTTTTAGAAACATGACATGTACAATTCCCTGGGTGGCTGCTTCCCCCACAGTAGCCCTCACTTCCTCAAGCTCCACTTCACCCTTACCTCAGGGCCTCCTTCCTTGTGCCTGATATGGTGTGTACTAAGCCTCTCCAACAGCGCAACTTCCTCCCACAGCTCCTGACATGCACACCCACCTGACTGACTGGGAGGCTTTCACCTAGTTTCAGCCAGCCCCTGATTGGCTTCAGGTGTCCCAATCAAACTAGCCTTCTCCCTGCCTTCTGGAAAGTTCTTAATTGGCCCCAGGTGTCTTAATTGACCTGGAGCAGCTTCCATTTCACTTAACCTGGTACCAGGGATTTGTTTAGCCTGGAGCTAATATATCTATCTCCCACTACTTTTCTATAGCCATCTGGCCTTGCCCCGTCACAATACATTATAGCTCAAAGATATCTCATCATGGAACAGGGATTATAAATTCTGATTCTATAGTATGAGACAATATATTCATGTAAATGTTTAAGAAAAGTTTTGTAAATGAGTTCCAATAGTTCATGGATTAGGGACCCAATCTTATGGAGTTCCAGTGGCTTCTGTATAGATTATTTAGGTTAATCTTTCTATCTACCCAATGGGACTCAGTGCTCCGTTTAGAAGATACCATCAGAGATGCTTAGTTTTGCAGTTCTCAAACTGTGGATTTGTGTCTCCAGAGATAATATGCTTGTTAACAGCAAAAATGTTTTAAATTAAATAAATAAATGATATATAGAGGTGACAAATAACAGACCTTAACCCTATTGTCCCTCTGCAAATTTGTGTACACAGAGTCAATCCCTTACCTCTCTCTAAAAGTGCAAAGTTTCAAGAAGTTCAATGAATAACAGATTGTTGGGGGTGGAATAGATCTGGACAAGGAGAAGAGGTCTGGAGATAAATGTGAGAAGGGAGGAAAAGGGAGCAGAAACAAAAGTGAAACTGTTTGAGCAGCATATTCCAGAAGTCTTGAGGTCTTTCTGGGTGTAGCCTTGATTGATTGATTTGAGATCTACCATACCATTCTTTCACTTGAAGGGAAAATCTATAATGGCAGCAGGCCGAAAAGAGACCCAGTTTGGGAATATTTTAATGAAGATTCCATTCCTACCTGTGCCATCTTCCAAGTGTCCGAAGTTACAGATCTGGCTGATGTTGTGCACCCATAACTGCATTTCCTCCTCCGTTTTGGCCACCAAATAAAAGGAGCGGTAGGTAGTTTTCACAGTGAAGACGAAGTTATTCTGGAATTCTTTCTTGATGAAGTTGGGCCCTGAATGCTTCAGCACTTCACACTCATTAAGGTCTATGATCCGAATGGGTTTCTTGGAATGGTTGTTTCTGTAGTACTCCAGAACGTCCGGGTTCCCTCTCATGCGGCCCCTGCGGAGCACAAACCAGCGTTTCTGCCATGCCTGCAGGAGACACAATTGGACACATGTCACAGATGGGGAATTTGTTTCCTGCTTTAGCCTTCAAACTGGTTGTCACATTTTGTCAACAGACCTAAATATGCATATTTAGATGTGGACTGGTTCCTTCCAAATTTCAACAGCGTCAGCAATAAAACAGCTATTTCCCTGCATTTTGTTCAAGGCTGCGGAAATAGGCTTCAGGGGACTCAGCATGTGTTCAACATTTCTCTTAAGCCCAGTGTTGAGAACTTTGCTGTCTATTTTTTCACGATTTTGTTCACAAACTGTCATCAGATTAGACCAGGTCTTGATCTAGTGCTCAGAACTGTCCACTACTGAATTCCATTGCACGTCTTGTGGGAGAGTTAGCTTGGTTCCTCCCACTTTTTTTCAGAGCAGCTGCTGCAAAGTGGTTGTTACGGAAGTATTTTGCAATTTCAACAACATTAGCCTTTATTTCTGCAACACTGAAGTCTTTGGCTAGGAGGTGCATCAAATGAGCACTGCAACCGTATGTTATTAGCTTCAGATTCTCTTCACTCTCTTCTAAATTTCTTATCATCTTGGACACATTTGCAGCATTGTCTGTGACCAAGCTGCATACTAGACATTTGAAATTTTTTTCACACTTTGTTATAGCTTTTACTTCTACTGTAAGTATTCTGCTGTGTGTGCATTTGCTGATGTATCAATTGTTTCTGTTAGGAAGACATTCCCTCCTTCTGTTGTCACACAAGCACATACAACAGGATCATTGTGAACATTGCTCCACCCATCAAGATTCAGGTTTAATAATTTCACCCTCTAGACCTTTTGCACACTGCTTAATTTCTCTATCATACACTTTATCCAACAATTTGCCTGCGACATATGCTCTGTTGAGTGGACTGTATCCTGGTCTTAATGACTGAGCCATGTTAATGAAGTGTGGGTTCTCAATCATACCGAAAGGAGAGTTTGTTGCATAAACAAACCAGGCAATTTTTTCATTGATTACCACTTTTTGTAATCTGCTTCTTATCACAAGATTATCTATGATTGTTTCTAGATGATGGAGATTTTTTTTTCTTTTTGCTACAGGTGATATACAGTGGCTATATGCCATACATGAAGTGACTGAAACACTATCATTGGCAGACAACTCTGAAACTACAGAAAATGATGGTGATCTTCAGAATCTTGTATGTTGAGGATGGATTCTCCTAAACAAAATAAGTCAATGCAGTTATTTAATTTATTATTACCATACTGCTCATTTAGTATTACTCATTGCATTCTCTGACACTCAGTACGACTTTAAAGGTGAAATTGTAAAAGGAAGATCTACCTATTTCAGCTATTTATTTTTTATCACACCTGCATCTAAAATGATAGTACCATAGAGTAAAAACTACATTTTTTGCTCAAATATGAGAATTCAAGAATAGTCCAGAAGGAAGACAGGCAGTCCTTAAGAAAGAAGCATGAAATAAAAAAGTTTACCAACCTGAAGATTCTGCATGTTCAGACATGTTCCTTTCACCATTTTCAGCGCAGCTTCCTCCTGAGAAGTGTTCCTTCTCAGGATGTTGTTTCATTCGGGCAACCAATCCTTGCATTTTTTTATTGCACTGTTTGCATTTTGCACGCATGCCTGTCTTACCCACAGGTAGAGGAACTTCATTAAAATATTTCCAAACTGGGTCTCTTTTCGGCCTGCTGCCATTATAGATTTTCCCTTCAAGTGAAAGAATGGTATGGTAGATCTCAAATCAATCAATCAAGGCTACACCCAGAAAGACCTCAAGAATTCTGGAATATGCTGCTCAAACAGTTTCACTTTTGTTTCTGCTCCCTTTCCCTCCCTTCTCACATTTATCTCCAGACCTCTTCTCCTTGTCCAGATCTATTCCGCCCCCAACAATCTGCTATTCATTGAACTTCTTGAAACTTTGCATTTTTAGAGAGAGGTAAGGGATTGACTCTGTGTACACAAATTTGCAGAGGGACAATAGGGTTAAGGTCTGTTATTTGTCACCTCTATATATCATTTATTTATTTAATTTAAAACATTTTTTGCTGTTAACAAGCATGTTATCTCTGGAGACACAAATCCACAGTTTGAGAACTGCAAAACTAAGCATCTCTGATGGTATCTTCTAAACGGAGCACTGAGTCCCATTGGGTAGATAGAAAGATTAACCTAAATAATCTATACATAAACCCCTGGAACCTGGTAAGATTGGGTCTCTAATCCATGAACTATTGGAACTCATTTACAAAACTTTTCTTAAACATTTACATGAATATATTGTCTCATACTATAGAATTAGAATTTATAATTCCTGTTCCACGATGAGATATCTTTGAGCTATAATGTGTCTTAATTAAAACTATTTTTAGATAGGTTTTTTCCTCAAAAATCATTTTATCAAAAAAATCCGATTTTTTTAAATTTTTTTTTTTTAAATCATTGGTCTTTATCCACCCTGATGAAGACCATTTAGGTCTTTGGATGAAAGGGGTTGTGATTAAAAAACAGAAAGTATGAACTGCATACTTTTATACTAATGTTATATCACATAGCTAGTATGTGTTCTCATATATGCTTACCTGCCAGTATGTATTTTGCACATGAGTATTTACAAATGAAAATATGTTCACCAAACAAAATGCTCTTCGGTTGACACATAATCCTTGTTTACTAGTGCTCTGGCTGTTTTTCTGTACATTATTGTTTTGTTTGTGGCTTGTCTTACCTGACTTTTTTAGCTCACACCAACATCACACCTCACACCACTTATTTGGCATGTATGAAGATATTGGTCTGTGGGAGCGGCAGTCATTTATGGAAGACTGCTACTGTAGTAATAAAGACAGAGGTATTCCTTTAGAAGTGTCTGTGGAGATTCTTGACATTAAAAACTCAGAGGCAAGCAGAAAACACTGATGTCTTGTGTTGCATACAGCAACACCTGGGCATCAGACCAACGCTGCTCTAAAACCTCTCCTTTCATTGGCAATGGACCATTCCACGTGTGAAGGACAGATGAAAATGATTATTAATTTGTTCCCTCTTATCTGATAGTTGTGGTTTTCTGACGAAGATGGCTTTCTAGTGCCAACTATGGCAAACTTCTGAAGCTATATAAACATACAGTGAAGTCCTCAGCAATTTCGAAAGGCACCAAAATAAATGTAATATTTCTCCTGGAGACTATCTACATTACAATAGCAAAACCAAATGCAAACTGGGGAATTTTTTCCTGGAGAGATCCCAGCCCTTCTCCCACTGTAATTGAGCTAAACTCCCCTGTAAATTTGATACTGTATTTAGTTTTGAGCATGTAAACAAAACAATCCTCTTTCCAAACTCTACCGGTTCTGATCAGATGAAACCAAACTATCCCCACGTCCACACTCCCACTTCTGGTTTTGCTAGTTTTTGAAGTGTCCGTGAAGCTCAGCACGATCAGCATTCACAATATTGCCCTGCCCCTCGAAATGCCAGTCACTTGCTAGTTTTGTGTTGACAAACCAGAGCAGCAACAGTTTTGAGACAATGACACAACTTTATTTCAAAGTGATCCTGCAACTCTGGTAGCTCGATGAGCAGCTTTTTGAGTGGATTGCGAGGAATGAATTCAGACAATCCCTGGATCCCAGTTACACTGCAATAGGAGAGTCTTTTAACCATCTGTAAACACACCCCAAGAAAAGGCAGAGAAAGTTTGACCTCTGTAGTTGCTTGCAGATAAAGGTGATAGCATGTGTGGCTTTCTTCAGTATGCATACAAAGTCAGCCAGATTTGCATATCTCATAAAACTGCATGAATGTCACATATTGGCAAATGTGTAATCATTTCAGATGAGTTTTGCAATGCAGTCCCTGGGCGCTTAAAACTCTCAGCACATAATGCATTTAGCATAGTTGAATGTGCAAAAGCTTTTTAGGGTAAAAATATTTTTTGCAGATCAGAGGCATAAAAATGTAGAAAGCCTTTTTAAAATGGAAATAACCTGTTCTACAGTAGCTGTTAACTGTACCAGGATATGGTGGTATGATGAAAGTTTAAACAGGGAAAAGAGGTAAAAAGCAGGCTCACTAACCAAATAAAACCCGGATACAAGTAAAAGCCTGACTTTGCCTTTCCCCAGAGGTCTGAGACATGCCATGTTGTGGGCCCTTGTGTCAACTGGAAAGTAGTAATGTTGGTTGAAAATAAATGACAGTACCTGTCACTTATAAAGAGGAGGGTTGGCCAAGTGATTAGGAATTCTCCTAGGATTTAGCAAAAAGAAAAGGAGTACTTGTGGCACCTTAGAGACTAACCAATTTATTTGAGCATAAGTTTTCGTGAGCTACAGCTCACTTCATCGGATGCATACTGTGGAAACTGCAGAAGACATTATATACACAGAGACCATGAAACAATATCTCCTCCCATCCCACTCTCCTGCTGGTTATAGCCCATCCAAAGTGACCACTCTCTTTACAACGTGTATGATTATCAAGGTGGGCCATTTCCAGCACAAATCCAGGTTTTCTCACCCCCCACTCCCCCCTTTTCCAAAAACCACACACACAAACTCACTCTCCTGCTGCTACCAGCAGGAGAGTGTGTGGTTTTTGGAAAAGGGGGGGGTGGGGGGTGAGAAAACCTGGATTTGTGCTGGAAATGGCCCACCTTGATTATCATACACGTTGTAAAGAGAGTGGTCACTTTGGATGGGCTATAACCAGCAGGAGAGTGAGTTTGTGTAGGGGGGGGCGGAGGGTGAGAAAACCTGGATTTGTGCTGGAAATGGCCCAACTTGATTATCATACACATTGTAAGGAGAGTGATCACCTTAGATAAGCTATTACCAGCAGGAGAGTGGGATGGGAGGAGATATTGTTTCATGGTCTCTGTGTATATAATGTCTTCTGCAGTTTCCACCGTATGCATCCGATGAAGTGAGCTGTAGCTCACGAAAGCTTATGCTCAAATAAATTGGTTAGTCTCTAAGGTGCCACAAGTACTCCTTTTCTTTTTGCGAATACAGACTAACACGGCTGTTACTCTGAAACCTAGGATTCAGGAGACCTGCATTCAAGTCCCTACTCCAGCACCTTGGGCAAGTCATTTAGTTTCTCTGTGACTCTGTTCCTGGTCTGTGGAATGGAGATAACAGCACTTCCCTGCTTTGCAGGAGTGTTGTGTGGATAAATACATTCAAGTTTGGGAGGTGCTCAGATACCTATGGTAATAAAGGCCATCTAAACACTAAGGAAGGTAGATGTACTGTAATGCTCTTTATCTAAGGATCACAGTGCTAGTATTTTTACAATCACTAATGAATTAAGTGTGACATCACCCACGTGAGGCAGGTCTTAGACTTACTTTATTGATGGGTAAACTGAGGCACTGAACAGTTCAGCCACTTCCCCAGGCTAAAATGGTGAGCCAGAACTAGGAATAGAACCCAAGGGCCCTGACTCCTGGTCATGGGTTGTAGGGTCTGATGCTAACCCCACTCATCTCCATGGAGGTCTTTCAGTTATCTTAGGTGGGTTTCTGTGGAATCTAGGGGTGTCTCCGCTGCGTGTGCTCTGTAGCACATATGTGACTGGCTATGTCTGCTGACATGGACGAAGGCAGTGGCATTTTTTGACACATGTTCTATTACTCATTTACTTTATCATTAGAAACCACAGAGCATCTTACTAGCCCCAAGAATTTGATTACAGAGAAAAAGAAATAGTGTAGTGGTAGAAACCGCCTTCTGCTACGGTTGTTTACTCCAAATGCTCTATTGAAGCACATTAGAAATTTAGTCATCTTTTTGAATGTCAGGACTGGGATTAGCAAGAACCAAAGGCCCTACAATGTTTTATCTCTCAGCTCGGTTTTCTTTACAGATTTGGTAAGGGAGGGTAAATTGAATGTCAGGACCGGGATTAGCAAGAACCAAAGGCCCTACAATGTTTTATCTCTCTTTCAGCTCGGTTTTCTTTATAGATTTGGTAAGGAAGGGTAAATTGCTGGTGGATTATATGACTAGGTTTGGAGTCATCTGTGCTCTTAAGAGACATTGTGCAGTGAAAAGAGAAACTGAGTCTTCTGCTTGAAATCTACATTACTGCTAAGTATGTGACTGCTTTCATTTGTGTCACCCTACATAATTCAGCATTTCACCCTGAGCCTTTACCTGGCGTTCCTTGCACACCCAGACCTCCATTGAAGTTGAGTCTTGCATGCTTAACTGTCCACCCCTCTCCAGCATTCCCTGACACACAATCTTTATAATAGAGCTAAGAATAATATAATTTTATCACATATTTGTAAAAAAATAAATAAAGCAAGTTGTATGGCCACAATGGTGTGGAAGTGAAACCAATGCAGTTACAATCATTTTACAATAGTGGAGAATCTGGCCCAAAGTTTTGAAATGGCAGATTTGAAATACTTTGTACAGAATTCTGTTCCAGCTGATGATACTGTGCTGTAGCCTGGCTTCTGGAATTGTGATTGAGATCCTACAGACTTTAGATTCAGCAAAGCATAAAGTCTAAACAAACTGAGAAATAGGGCTGTCCTGCACTGTACCTTGAACTCCTTAGGAATGTTATGTCTCAGATTGTGTGCTTGATTCTCAGCATGGAGGGGGTGGAGGAAGCTGCTTACAGTTCCCTGATTCTGTGCCAGCCCAGCTCCAGCATTGGTTAGAACAGCCTAGAGTAGCTACCCTGGGGGAATCAGAGCAGCTGGCACAGGAGTGCTTCCTCTGCGTTTATGCCAGCAGGGAGTTCAATAGGCATTATCTGCTGATCATTTAGAGCCAGAATTATACCAAAGAATCAAGCCTTATATATTTTGTTTTGTGATGGACTGTTAGTGATACAAGCATGATATTTTATTGAGTATTGGGCTATTCCCTGCTAGGTTATTCAGCAAATGTCACACTTTTTAAATTGTGAAACAGCATTCTCTTGGGTTTTGTCCATAAATTCCTTGGCTCTAATGAGATCAGACACATCTGAAGCTTCTGGGCATTCCCCCACATAAACGGTAATTACAGTAGAACCTCAGCGTTATGAACACTTCAGGAATGGAGGTTGTTTGTCATGCTGAACAAAATATTATGGTTGTTCTGTCAAAAGTTTACAATTGAACATTGACTTAATACAACTATGCAGAAGAAAAATGCTGCTTTCAACCATCTGAATTTAAATGAAACAAGTGCACGAACAGTTTCCTTACCTTGTCAAATCTTTTTTTCAACTTTCCCTTTATTTTTTTAGTAGTTTACATTTAAAACAGTAGTGTTTTTTAGATTTTTTTCCCACTCCTGAATATGTTGACCTAAATTTCAAGTGAAGACCAGGCCTAACACAGGATAAAATCCTAGGCATGCCTTGTCTTCACTAAGATAAAAGATGTGTTCTTACTTCATGTTAGCTAACCTGGCCACTAAAATCCTAATGAAGACAAGGCCATTTGTAGCTTTAACACATGGTACTAGACCGACGTAGAGACTGTGGAGAAGCCTATAGCTTACCTTGCCCTGCAAACTCATGTTAAAATTACAACTACCCACCTTTCTTCTTGTATTTGCTTTTTTTTGTTGCTGTCTCTGCTGCCTGACTGCATACTTCCAATTCCAAATGAGGTGTGTGGTTGACCAGTCAGTTTGTAACTCTGGTGTTTGTAACTCTGAGGTTCTACGGTATTTTCAAAAGGTTGGATAAAAATCCACAGCTAGGTGGCATATCCTAAGTGCCAGCGTTTGAAAGCAATTAATCGGGCGCTTTGGGAGAGAAGGGCAAATATTACGTAGCCGTATTCTTTTTTCATTAAAGCACGTGGCTTGAAAGAGAGAGTGGAAAAAAATATATAACTGTTCTTCTTCACTGAGGCTAGTGACATGTCTGTCCGATCAACTCCCAACTCAGGAACTGTGCGTAATAGGCGGAGAAGCCCAGAAGTTGGTTAGGAGAGAGATGTATGTATTCTGTGGGTATAATATATACCTCACCACTTCAGAAATTGCTGGTGTTCTCCCGAAGGTGCTCTGAGTTTCTCCACAAACAAAGAAACAGATGTTTAAATCTTGACATGCTGTCAGGACCTGTCATGTTTTACAGACCTAATCATTAACCAAAATCTTTACAGTGTTTGTATTTGCGTAATAATGTTTTCAAGGTATGAAATTTCACAATTTGTCCTTAAAAGAGATTGAATCTCCAGGCCTTGTGAGAAACGGTCCTTGATGGCCTCTGTCCATTTTCAAGAGGACAGGATTCCACATCTCAAAAACCACAACCATGCTAGCTAATAACCTGGTTGGAAGATGCAACAGGAGGGCCAATGGGCAAAGAGATCAAATCACCCTCTGACTTCTAGAGATCAAATGATCAAGAGTATACCATAGTGGGCAGTATGCAGTGGGGGGGAGGTGGGAGGGGGGGGGAACCTTGCACTGCCGATGCTTGTGCTGTCCACCCTACACCTACACCCCCTTCCTGACCTGGCCCACCATGCCTCATTCAAGTCCCTTCTCAAAACCCACTTTTCCACATAGGCTGACAAATGATGGTTCAGGCTTGCAAAATCCTTCTTTAACATATTACTTTAGTCTCTGCCCCTGGTTTGGACAGCCTTGCACTTTAGAAGTAGGTCGTGGTATTGCTGGTTGAATGGACATGCTTTTAAGTAAGCAAGTCAATGAATATTTTATTGGATTATTTATTCCGTGTGCATCTCTGATAGTAGACTCCCAAAGCTTTGATGTGCCTGACCAAGAGGACTGGAGACCCTTCACGTTCAGTTTATTTGCATCAAAAAAATATGAGAATAATAGAAATCAGCTTCAAAGCCTTCACTGTCAGGCAGCTAATTTGGGGTCACGTTACATTTCCTTCTTGAGTAATGTAGGCCATAGGGGGGTTTTTCCTCCATATTTTAGTGGCCGTTGTACCCATTGGATATGAGAATCAGCAAAAACTGTAGTAATTGTATTGACTTTTAAGGTATATAAAAGAGGATTTTTACATAGCAGCTAAAACATTTTGCAACCAATTGCTTGGTCTCAAGAGATGCAGGACCTGTTTGCCAGCTTAAAAATAGCCTCCTACCACAAAACGGGTATTATCATACTCACACTAAGATTTCTCAAATGACAGACAACTGCTCAGTTTTGTGTTATGATGACTAGTCATTTTGCAAGCAGGAGTTGAGTAAGATTCAGGCAAGGAGATCATTTCTTCTATTGTTGTTCAAATTGTTTTTCTTGCTGTCCCTTTTGAATTTTATGAAGCCAATGGCCATTTAGCAGATGTAGTGAACTGGCTAAAGTGTGTGTGTGCCCCACTGCTCTCTAGCGGGTAGAATCAGAATTGCTCATCTAAGAGTCATAGCTCCTACACTGCTTGCAGCCAGTGAAGATGCTCCTTTCATTCAAATGCTTTTGGAGCAAAGGAATCTAGTTTTGTCTCTGCTATCACTGTGACGTTCCAGCTGACCAAGTGTGCAGGGTAGTGGTAACAGATGTTCTTAGGTGGCCAGTGTAATAATAATTATACAGTGTACTAGAAGCTCTGTGAAGGTAGGAAACAGCTGTAAGGTTGGTCACATCACAGGGACATGTCCTATTTCCCTCGGCCAGCCATCAAAGACAAACAGCATTGTTTTATTTTTGATCATGTGACCTGATTTTATCCAATCACATTCTTTATAAAAATTCCGTTGGTGAAGAACTCCTAATTTCTTAATTTAATATTTATCCATGGAATGGGACATATGGAGTGGGGTCACTTCTGGGTCTGGTAGTAAGTATATTGGTGACAGCTGTAACCAACACAGCACTGTACGTGAACTGAAACAGCTGGTGAAATGGAGGAAAAAAACAGATGTCTTTCTTTCCCCCCCCCCCACCCCAAATACTGCATACAGCTTTATAAAATCATATGGTGTCTTAATCTATATGTGCCTTTACTTAACCCTGTGTGAAATCCAGGCTATTAATCATTTGGGCCAAAAAGAGATAAATATTTATTAATTTACAGTTCTGGGCAGAGAGAGTTAAACAAGCCGTTATGTGTGATATACAGGATTTTGTAGCTTTCTGAAGTCATCTGTTTAACTTTTTAGCACTGCAACCCCCTCAAGATCTGTTCTTCTTAATTTGCATAAGTAACTGTCAGCTCATTAACAGCTCTTTATTAGCGCAAAAAAACATCTGATGGAAACATACTGGGTTCATCTTAAGGCCTTGTCTTCACCAGGAGAAGAGGTGTTTTCTACCAGGTGTTAGCTAACACATGGTAAGTAAGGCTATGTCTACAGTATGGGGACTGTAGCAGCATAGCGATAGCACTGTAATTATCCTGGCGTGACCCAATAGTGCAGACACAGCTTAGAGTGGGAGGTTTTTGTTGTTGTTGTTGTTGCTATAGAAACACCACCTCCCTTAGCGACGGTAGCTAGGTCAAGGGAACCATTTTTGTCCACCTAGCCACATCTACACTGGGGATTAGGTCAGCATAGCTACATCCCTCAGGGGCATAGATTTTTCCCCACCCCTGAATACTGTAGCTATGTTGACCTAAATTTCAAGTGTAGACCAGGCCTAACACAGGATAAAATCCTAGGCATGTCTTGTCTTCACCAAGATAAAAGATGTGTTCTTACTTCATGTTAGCTAACCTGGCCACTAAAATCCTAATGAAGACAAGGCCATTTGTAGCTTTAACACATGGTACTAGACTGAGGTAGAGACTATGGAGAAGCCTATAGCTTACCTTGCCCTGCAAACTCATGTTAAAATTACAACTACCCACCTTTCTTCTTAGAGTAGACGCGCCCTATGGGGATGGATTTCAAATCACCAGTCACAGTTCAGCCTGGTGATTAAGATAAGCATAGAATCTAAAGAAAATATGCATATTTAGGTCTGTTGACAAAATGTGACAACCAGTTTGAAGGCTAAAGCAGGAAACAAATTCCCCGTCTGTGACATGCGTCCAATTGTGTCTCCTGCAGGCATGGCGGAAACGCTGGTTTGTGCTCCGCAGGGGCCGCATGAGTGGGAACCCGGACGTTCTGGAGTACTACAGAAACAACCATTCCAAGAAACCCATTCGGATCATAGACCTTAACGAGTGTGAAGTGCTGAAGCATTCAGGGCCCAACTTCATCAAGAAAGAATTCCAGAATAACTTCGTCTTCATCGTGAAAACTACCTACCGCTCCTTTTATTTGGTGGCCAAAACGGAGGAGGAAATGCAGTTATGGGTGCACAACATCAGCCAGATCTGTAACTTCGGACACTTGGAAGATGGCACAGGTAGGAATGGAATCATGGCTCAAGCTCTGTGGAAATAATCTGGAGCTGGAATCTCCCTCAGGCAGCACAGTGGCCAGAGGGGAGTGGAGACTTATCCTGCTGGGAAACATCATAGTACCTGTGGTAATTGGTTTGATTTTTGAAAGATTGCTTAAAACTATCAAAGATATCAGTTCTGCTGGGTATAAATAATAACCAATTGGTTTTGGTCTCATTTCTGTGAACTAACTCCTTTTTGAATAAACCAACAGATTTTTTTATAAAAGAAGATACTGTTTATGTACGATACTGATTGAACATTATCCAGTGGGACTTTATATTTCATTACATGCTCTGTATTTATTTAGTTTGACTTAACATCAGTCACCCATCTCAGAGAGAGAGAGAAAGTGTCCTAGAAAGTTCACATTGTCTCAAGCATTATAAGATGCGATCTATAAATCTTAATGCTAAAGCTGTAAAGCCCTCTTACTCTTGTAAAGAGAAGAAAAGGCAGAAAAAAGAGGCAGAGAATCAAATGCTCCAGGAGCGTGGTAGGAATGTGTGTCTAGATCCAAGATATGTTCCTGCCAGTGAAAATGAAGACAAAGTATTTTGTCAAGGCCTCCACCCATATATAGAAAGATACCGTAAGATAGTTCATTACAGTGAATTTGTTGGAGCTGCTCCTAGAATTAGCCACTACAGGTTGAATCTGGCCATTAATTAAGACAGGAACCTGTATCATTAGCTCGATTTTTTTAAAATGAGCCATTTAGCCTCAGATAAATGCGAACTGTATTTTCCCCAACATTTCCAAGGAGCAGATACAGCAGTGATTTGAAAGCAGCAGAGGAAATAAATCAGATTGAGTCTCATGGTCACGAAGAAGGCCATTGCAACAACAGAAGTGGATGGTGCTGGGGGAACTCACTGAAAGATTTGTCTCATTAAAAGGGATAATAGCACTTTTAATCTCATATATTTGAAAGGAGACAGAAGACCATGCTGGGATGCTTTAATTTCCTCTATTACAGTTCATGCATTGTTTAATCTTCTCTTCATTAGTATGCTTAGAGGGGGAATGGAAGGGACTGGGGAGATTTTGGCAGAGTTCCCATTATAACCCCTTTAGCTGCCATTTTCACATTCAATTTAGAGTCTATCAGGGAAACTTGGTGTAATGTTTGGTATGTGCCAGTGTATAGACATAACTCCAAGTAGCAAAGTAAGACTTAGACACAGGCAGCATGAGCTAGGAGCCTTGAGAGGGCTGGAATCACTCGCTCACCTGAGCTTGAATGAAATATGAGGATGGTTCAGACACAAACTCTCTTAACCTTGCTGAAATTGTAAGGTTTGGGGGGGTTGTTGCTGCACTGTTGTAATTATTTTATGTACAATTTCATCAGAATGTCTAAAATGAGGGTAAGGCTGTCCCTGTGAAGCTAAAGAGAAAAAGTATCCTTCTACTGTGGGACAAAGAAGTAAAGTCATGAAAAACCAAAACAGGATAGATGAAGGTTCGTTTCAGTGAGGCGCAGTTGACTAGGTCTGGGCTGTATTTCGCTCAAAGGGCCTCTCCAATTTGATTTGAAGTGATCCTTTTATAAAGGCAGTAAGTGTTTGCCTGAAGTCAGGATACCTTCAGAGCTAGTGCTCAAGCAATGTTCAGGCCTTATCTTCTCACAGTTTGTGCTCCAGTCTAAGGCTTCGTGTACCCTTGGAAGTTTTATTGGCATAACTAGAGCCTGCACTAGGGACTTCTGCCAGCGCAACTGTGTTGGTCAGGGATAACGTCTCTTCACAACCCTGAGTGACACAGCTATGCCAGCAGAAGTGTAGTGTAGACCTAGCCTTAGACGCTAATATGCTGATATAATTTATGCCAAGGGAACCCGTATAAGCACTTTGATACTAATAATACTGTGTCCTCACTAGATGGTTTTGCTAGTTTAACTATGCCAATATAGTTGTATGCAAGGCCTAAATTGCTTTAGAAACTGATTAATTTGGTTCAGCTTCTTTGTGTGAGCACTCTTAAATTGGTTTAAAAAAGCCTTAAAACATCCATGTTGTTTAATTCAATTACTGAATCTGTAGTTACCCCTGTAGTTACCCCTAAGATAGACAAGCCCTGAGTCTTGCTACCACACTATAGGAGTCTTCACCCTTATTCAGACTTTTAAGAGCAGTCATTATCTCCAGAGTCATTAGGACCATATCTGGTTTACCGTGAAACACCTGGTGGTCTGATGAAGATTGGGGAAGGGGTGGATTCAGGGTTATATTCGGGTCCAGTTTGCCACCAAGTCTATAAAGTTGCATAGGTTGTACATCAACTTTTAAACAGCTGCTGATTACTCATGCTTACTAAAAGCACCTAAATCCCCAAAGTGTCTGTAAATTTCAACAAATTACCATTAAACATGAATATAAGAAGAGAACAGAGCTGTGAAATGCCATGTGCTTTTATGACTTGAAGTCTTGTGTGTAAAAATATTCCCAGGAGTGAATCATCATATCAAAGATAAGTCAATTGCGGGAAATTTTAATAAGCTTTTCAGTGCATTAAAAATTAATATCCAAGCCAATATTATGTAGCTAACCGATCATTCTTAATCCATGTACCTTTTTCATTTGTTTGTGACTGTCAGGCCAGAATCTAATTTCAGATTCTTAGTGCATGATGGGTGCAAAAGGGTAGTGGCAGGTTTACTCAGTGACTAAGCCATATGCCCAGCGCTCTTGTGCTTCGAATTAGCCCCTTCAAATGGAGAAGAGTTGGGGTTAATAGCCAGGCTCATACGATCGAAGAGCCACTAATCTGGCATTTCTACAGCCAAGATGCGACAGGCACGAATTACAGTTTGAGAGCCCTACACAGGGTCCACCGCAAGTAGCTGTTTTCGGTCAACACAGAGAGGGACAGCAAAGAGTAAGCGAAGAGAAATGCAAGTTCCAAATAGATGTCAGGAAGCACCTGTGTGCATAGCTGTCGGGAAGGGTTTACCAGGCAAGGGTGTTCAGGCTGCAACATTTGAGTAACCCAAGAAACCATGCCACTTACTGGTTACACTAGGAAATGGCAGCTAGAGAAGGAACTGTGCAGTCCTCCATCGTGTTTCTGCTTTGCACCCTTTTCTGCTCTAGCAGAATCCAGCTGGAGTTGCGAGACTCCACACCAGTATTTCCCTACTCCCTCTCTTTAACAGCCTGCTCCCAGCCCGGAATAGCTGAGAAGCACAGGACAGAACTCCCTTGGAAGCACTTCTGCCTATACTGCCTACAATGGGCCAGGGAGAAATAATGAAGGCATTACCACAGTGGTGGGCACAGTATAAAAACCTAAACAGACAGATTATACAAGCCTTGTTTCCCTATCACAGGCCACAGATGCCTGTGCTGGTACAGCATGGATAGGGTACGCTGGTACCAGTGTGTAGGAACACAGAAAACCTATCAGGTCATCAAGTCCCATCACCATGAAGGGCAGGATCCATTCCCAGAGAGAGGACTCTAACCCCACTTGCTGCTGAGTCACCCTTTTGCTGTACACCGGGTGTTTGCAAACTGTGGTCCACAAAGCACCTGCTGGTGACCCATAGATTCACTGCTGATTGGCCATGTGGTGCTGGCTCTCATCTTTGTTCCCAGCAGCTTTTACAGGCTGCCAGGCAAAGAAGAACTACAAGATCAGATGGGAACAAGCAGGAGCCAGCCTTGCTGCTTACACAAGGAAAGCATCCAGGGAAGCAAGAGGAGTAAAGGACCACGTGGCTGGGCAGCATGTCCAGGAAAGAAAGGAACCAAGGAGCAGAAAAGCCCATGCAAGAAGAGAGGAGGAAGAGGGGACCAGGCAGCAGAGAAGCACAACACGCCCCATGTGGCATGCATGCTGAAAGGATGGTTAACTGGAGCAATATAATCTAACAGGATTTCATTGGAGAACCTGTTAAGGTTGTTTAGGGTTTCCCATTACCAAGCCGTACTTTCAAAGATTATAACTCTCCAATAAAAACTCCTCCAGGCTGCATCTTGGCAGGGAGCTCCTCGGCCCAGGAGGGACCTTTCATCTTGAATTCTCTCTTCAAATTCCTCCATGTGCCCCTGGTAACATTTCACACTGAGTGTGACTAATCTGCTCCTTGCTTACAAAGGCAATCACCTGGCAATTGCTGTGTTACTCCCCACCCCATAAGTGAAATCCCTGGGCTTGCTGCCTTGCACAGGTGAGCTCAAAGTATTTCAAAATATTCCTCCATGCAGGTGCTTACAGACTGTAATCAAGTCACCCCATAACCTTCTCTTCATTAAGCTAAATAGACTGAGCTCTTTGAGTCTCTCACTGTAAGGCATGTTTTCTAATCCTTTGACCATTCTTGGGGTTTGTCTCTCTGAACCTTCTCCAGTTTATCAGCATCCTTCTTGAATTGTGGGCACCAGAACTGGACACAGTATTCCAGCCGCAGTCTCACTAGTGCCAAATACAGAGGTAAAATAACCTCTTATTCCTACTCTACATTCCCCGTTATACATCCAAGGATTGCATTAGCTCATGGGAGCTCATATCCAGCTGGCTAGCCACCATGACCCCCTGAAAAAAACCATTCAAATTTTTTGTGTGTAATTTTATCCTTCATAACGTTTACCTCCCTATTTGTGTGCTCCTGTGTCTTATTGCCCTGCCCCCACCTCCTCTGGTCTGCAGATGATGCCAGCCTCATCAGCCCCCTTCTTAGCTCCTCACAAAGACATTTCTGTGCCTCCTTCCAGGCCACCCCTCCATGCATGGAACACCCTCCCTGAAGTGATCCATAAGGTGCTATGCACTCCTCTTTCAGACCTGCCACAATTCCTACAAAAAATCAGCCAATTAATAATGACTCAAGGGGCCATTATTAGAAAGTGTCTGGGGATACAGTCTTTCTATCTTTTTGAAGTCACGCTTGGAGTTTATTGGGGAAATTGTACAGTAAATTATCTGCAAATAGGAGAAAGTGGGGTAGCCCAAGTACACAGAAGAGAGTCAATCTGGAAATGGAAGTGCAATGGAACATGCTTGAACAAAAAGGCTTAATGCTAGTGGAAAGCCAGCCAGAACAAATGCACCACCCCAGTCAGAAATATTTGCTGGATTAATACCGTCCTTTCCGGAGGCAAAGAGCTGATACCCATGTCCTCCATATGGGCCATCCAGGGAGAGGCCCCTTACTTCCATAAGAGAGCAAACCCTGAGGGATCCCTACTGTCACATTTTGATTTCTGAAATCACGCTGGCCACGCTGAATAATTGACTTCTAGCGAATAACTATATTTGTCCTCAGCTCCCTTTAGCTAGCGATTGATCATCAGGATATTAGGAGGAATTATTTTATTCCAGCTAATAAAGTATATACTACATTTCCATTGTGGGTGCTGCTGAGACATGACGTTTGTGGCAGGTAACTAGTAAAATGTGAAATGAGTGAGTCCGACTTGAGAAGTGAGCAGTGAGAGCAGAGGACTGGGAGCCAGGAACTCTGACTGTGAGTATCTGAATGCTTGGGCAAGTAACCTCTCTGCCTCAGGTTCCCCTCTGTGCAGCGGAAATGATTCTTGTTAGGGTGTGATGAGGACTAGCTAATTAGTGCCTCTGAAGGTCAGTACTGTCATGATTGCTCTTTGATTCCCCTTTTGTTTCAGGGCTTGGAAGTAGGAAAGAGCACAGGTGACAAATAAACACACCCCTAGCCTGTGCTTTGGAATCAGTGGAAAATGGAAGGCAAAACACCGAAAGAGAGGTGAGCGCTGGCATCTTAATGGACATGGGCAGCGCACAAGAGGGAAAGCAAAGTTCATCAGGTGCAAAGCACTGAGCGGATGTCGGTGAAAGCGATGCAAACCAGGAGGCTCCTCGGTGTGGGAACTATGCTGGGAACGTGCACAGTTAATGAGTGGATTTCTAATGGGATTATTCTGTCCTCTGGCCCCACTCGCTCTTGCTTTGACTGCAGACTCAGCCTGGGAACCTCCATCCTTTCCTTGAAAAATATAAATCTGTCTGGTGTGCAGCTCCCCGCTGTATCTGTGTGTGGTTTGTTCTTGTAACTCTGACGAGTGCCTTGGCAATGCAGCTTTTGTGGTAGCAGTCACTTCTCTCTGGTTAAAACACAGAATAGTCAGGCAGGGGCAGTTCCTGAGGGGGGCTGAGAACCTACAACCTCCATTGACAGAGAAGGGTGGGTTACACAGAACCTCTCAGGCTCCAGCCTAACACCTTGTTGTTGAAGACACCTCCCCAAAGGGGCTGTTCTCCCCTTTGTGTGTGTGTCAGGGCAGGGGTAGATTTCATCTCCGGGGGAGGAGTCCTTATTTTCCTTTTTTTTTTTTTTTTTTTTTTTTTCTCCATGTGAATTTAGTGCTCATGCAAAATGGGTGCCCCACAGAACAGCCCTCCCCTCCCCCCGCCAACCAGCATGGTATGGTATAGGCAGCAGCACAACCAGCTTACCCCCATCGGACTAGATGGCTCTGGTCCTTGTGTGGGCACGAGTGGAATTGTCAAGGCACCTCGCAGTGCTTACTGGAGAACGCAGGGACTACTCCCGCCGCAAGGGACTAATCCCTCCCTGAGCTCACCTGGGGGCAGCATGACCCAGGGCCTCTTTAATGCCATGGTCTGGTCCATTGCCACAAATTGTGGGAGGGTATTTTCATCTCCTTGACTTTTCTGCTGATACGGCCAACATGGAACCCGGCTGGGTGTGTGCTGTGATGGGGACACCTGCCTGAAACGCTGAAGTCATTTCACCTCCATCCCCAAACAGCCATCAGGTGGTAATGACTTTCAGTCTCTAGACAGGATTTGAACCAGCAAATGAAGGGCAAAGAACCTCCACTGAGGTGAGTTATGCACATACGTTGAAGGGCGATCACCCAACTAAGCGTGCAATGGAGAGATCAGTCCTCCAGAATCTACTGCACTGCAGAGGTTGGGTTTTTACTCCTTGCCATCACTTAAGTTGCAAATGAACTCCTCTGCAAAACGGTGCCGCTCTGTTACCTCTTAGTAATATACAGAGCCCAAATCCAAACTGGATGGTGCTACATTCAAAACACACAACCACCCCGCTGCCCACTCCCCAGCTCTTCCTTGGGGCAATTAGCACTAAATGAAGCAATTACTTTGGCAGCAGAATCAGCTCGCTGTCTTGTTGGGGTGGGGTGGGAGGAGGCAAAACGGCATAAAGCTTATTCTCTGCATTCTCTCTGTAGAAAATGGCCATGCGTAATTTATTCTCCCTGGCTGCTGCAGTATAACTTTAATGCACACCGATTCTATTACCAGCAAAACCCGCAAAGCTGACCTCGGCTCTTGGGAGCTCACTACAGATGTCAGAACAACCCGAAAGTTACGAAAGGGCACAGCCATGTTCCCCCCCATCAGTGCAGTTGGCTGTGACTACAATGTACTCCAGACCTAAGAGTCTTTACCAGTGGGATAACTCTGCTGCTAAAGGTAGCGAATTGCAGATGGAATTAGTGCCTGTCAATTCTGTGTTTGTATTAATAATCCAGAGAGCCACTGATTTCTCCTTGTTGTGCAGTTTTTTAGATGTAGTCAGATGGTGACATGAACACGTTTTCCTGAGATTCCCACAGAATTAGCTCAGTATATATTTGAGTTGCCACAGTTTAGGATGTAGCTCTAAGAATTCAAAGTCTGAATAGCTCAGTTCACCATTTGAGCCTGTAGAGAGAGTCTTGGTGGTAAAACTTCTGGAAAAGTTCTTTAGCTTGTTTGTAATGCTTTGGGCCATCAACACCACCCAGCAGATGTAATACGCTTTAAGAGCCTGATCGTGGAAACACTTACTTTCAGATGTAATCCCTCAGTACTGTGAACAGTGCTATTGAAATCATTCGATGCAAGATTCAGGAAAGCACTTAACCATGTGTCTAAATTTCAAGTGAATGTGAAAGGCATAGATTTAAGCACATGCTTAAATGCTTTGCTGAATCTGGGCCTAATTGTGCATAGTATTGGGCCCTAATCCGGCAAAAAGAAATAGTTGTCAGACACAATATTGAAAAGAAAAACACAAATCCCCAGTAACTCCATTGCTGAACTTTATATAAAGGTACCAGTACTGGGGCCATTGGTAAGTAGTTGTTTGATTGCTGTGGGCCAGATTTTGCTGGCATTACATATATTGAGTATGAGTATTACCTTACTTCCTTAGTCTCACTGAATTCAATAGAGTATGGTACTACTCTGCATTAGGCTGGCAAAATGCAGCTCTAAATGGGTTTTTGTACTCTTAGACTAGATAGTCAATGGAGCTATGCTGCATTTACGCCAGTTGAGGAGCTGGTCCAGAGTCTGCCACGGGGGAAGCGTACTTCTGTGCTCATTATATGGCAGGGGTTTTGTTTGTTTGTGTGGGGGGGGTGAGGGGGAGAGCGAAGGTTATCGAACATCAAGGTATACAGGGCCAAATCCTTATTCTGTCCTTATTGATTTGTTTACACTTATACACTGCATCTATCAACAACTTTCCAGGGGCATGCAAAATTAAAAGCTATACACGTTAATCAAATATGTCACAAGAATATTGATGTCAGTTGGAATTGAGTCCAGCGAAGGACTGAGTAAAATCTGAGTAAGGACCTCAGGATCTAGCCCACAAAGTAGGAGCTGGCCCACCTTTTAATGTCTGTTCACAATGAGATGTCTTCAGGATTTTTAACAGGCAGCCCCTGAAATTGGGACTTCGAAGAAATTGACAAGCTTGCTACCACTGAATCTTGATGTAGTAATACTTAGGACCTTGAAAGCATACTTGTGGAGTTCTGTATTTATCAGTTGTTAGGTTTTTGGTGGAATACAGCTGCTCTGATTTATGAAATGTGTAAGTTTTTTGAGACATGTGCTTTGTCCTGGATGGTAAATACCTGCTGATAACATCAGAGTAACACTAATAATAGGGAAAACAATTGGTCATGGAACAAGATGCACACCATCTGGTGGCCATAATGGGGTAGTGCAGTATCATTGGAATTAATTTTGGATTTCCGTTGCTCACCAGTTACTCAGAAATCTTATTTCTGGATTACATTCAAAACCCAATAGGAAAAAGGATAATTCTCTCTTTGGTGGCTTTTGTAGTTTCTCTCAGGCTTTTTCTCCGATACTTTCAGCAGTTCCCATGTATCTGATCTTCTAGAACAGCCTGTTGGGAGGGGGAGGAGGAATTATGCCAGAACCTCGAGGGAATTGTGTTCAAATTCCACAGGGAACTCACAGTGACTGTTCCAAAGCTGCTCAGCTACAAATGGGCCCAAACTGCAAATTGGGGGAGTCAGATTCAGATCGAAACTCCCCCAAAGTTTGGGGAGGACGGGGGCCGTATCTAGGTTGTGGTTCACACCCGGCTTTATGTTGTTCTCCATTCTTCTTCGATCACTAAGCTATTTACTTCCATTTTCAAACGTACCCAAAGGGTTAAAACACAAAGGACACTGTGTGTGAAGGAGAGACTCTAGCCCTGATCCTGCCCCTTTGAAATCAAAGGGCCACACTTTTTGCTCTGGCTGTTTGGTGCTGCACAAAGTGGCCAGATCCTGGCCGTAATCAGCCTGCTGAGAATTTTCCTGGTGGATGGAAACCCAGTGCTGGTATAAAGTTTGTGGAAGCTGCTTCTGCACCACCCTGCCATTGGGGGTGTGGCATCTGTCAGCCTGTGGCACCCAGTCTCTCAAGAGTCCCTAACTAATGCTGGGGCCACGTAGCACCCACTAAGGGTCTCCTTGATGTCCCTGCCCCTGCCCCAAGTAGAGCTCAGGCACTGGGAGAACTGAGCCCAACGCAAGCTTTGTTATTGGCTTCAATGGGTGCAGGATCAGGCTCTATAAGAGGAGCAGTCAGGGAGCCCACAAGCACATCACATGGGCAGACTGAAAAAGTCACAGCGCCCAATGAAAAGAGAAGTCATCATCAACCTAGGGGTGCTGCACTGCAAATACTGCCCCATCAGGGCCCTAGGGGAATTGTAGGTCCTCGTAAAGTGGAGGGTGACTTTTTTTTATTTACCTCTAGCCATAGTTTCTGAGTGATTTAGACTTGGCTTTAACCCTTTGGAGCCTAGGATTTTTTCCATACAAAATTTTAAAGAGCATTGGGCACGTTGTACGTTCAGGTGACTGCCACATGCAAGCGTCGGGTTTTGTGCTGGTAATCCCCACTTCCCAAATACCTTGAGGCTCATGGAAAAAAGAGCGCATCTCCGCTGTGTCAGTAGGCTACGTTGCTGAGCCCCTAACTGTGTTGATCATATTGCAACACATTACTGGCTCATGTAGGCTTTGACCAACATTAAGAGACACAAGAAGACTGCAGACAAATTCCTCAGTGCAACAAATCTGGATATTCTGCAAGCAGAAAGTAAAGATCAGTTTCATCCTCAGAGGTTTGGCGAGTGGGAAGAAAACCCCCTCTTGTCTCCATTAATTTCAAATGGGTCTCATGGTTCTTTATTTCTGCTAGAGAAGTTCAAAAACGTACTTGATAAAACCGACTCCTCCATCTAGGTGCTTTCCTCAGAGGAAGTGATTTGTTTTCTTCCTGACCTGAGAGAGGAGTGCAGCAACCAAGACTATTAGAAAGGGAGCATTCAAAGTTTTCAAGGAGAGATGGCTCCAAGCCACAAGATTTGGATGGATCCCCAGTGTTCTGTAGTTCAGCAAGGTTTTGATCTAGGGTTCTGGTTCAGGCCGTTCAGAGTGAAGGGAAGCCAGAAAGTCTGGATCCAAATCTCCCCAGGGTTTCAGGGGTAGTTTAGATCTGAGGTTTTGTTTTAGGCTAACCTCTAGTTTAAGACGATGCTTTCCTGGAACAAAAAGGATCTTCAGGGGCTGGCCAAGAAAGGATCTGCGTTCACATGGATTCTGTGAAATGGCTGTTAGGATCACTCGTTAGGGTGGGGTGACTTACGTGTAATGCACGGTACAGTTAGAACGTGAGCGCTCTCCTCCTCTGTACGGTCTGTGCAGGGAGCACCGGGTCCAAGCTCAGGAACCACTGTGGTAATGACAGTGAGGCTGCCAAGAGGCAGAGACACGGCATTTTCCTTGGGGATTTCCAAATGCCGCAGGCACCTGCTGAATTCCGTTTGTTACGGGCACAAACATGCATGTGTTTTAGGCCTGCCTTTCAGCGCAGATGTTGGGGTCTGTGCCCTGGCCTGGAATCCCCTGCTCGCTAGTCCTGTTCACTCTTTCTAGTGAATGTCCATGCAGAGTGTTTGTGGGAAGAGTGTTTTGGCTGCTGATTTTTTGGACCCTAATGTCTCTTACTGGGTAAATACTGCACGTCTTAGAATGTTGCATAAGTTAATGACTTGGCCTCCTTCCCCAGACACTGTTTATGGGGTAGGGAAGCAGCGTTCCCAGTCAGTATCAACACCTGGTGTGATCTGTGACTGCCCAGTGCTCTTAAGGAATGGGTGGGTGCACAGCGTTCTCGCGGGAGGACGGCTGTGCAAACCCATCACAAGGTGCAATCCTATTACATTGCAGATTCTGTGGAGAGCCTGTCTCACACCACCTCGTCCCTCCAGCCCTCGCCAGCCGTCTCCACCCATACCTCAAGGGTCGCAGACCCCTCCTCCTCTGTAGGCAGTGCCACCACGGACGCCTCTGCTTCCGAAGAGACCAGGAGTGAGTCGGAGTCAGTCTTCCTCCCCGATTACCTCTTCCTATCGAACTGCGAGACGGGCAAGTTCAATCATATCAGGTAAACCGCATGCGGTGCGCTAAAGCCATTTTACAGTTGATATGTCCCTCTGCCAATGAGCCACATCCTCCATTCCTGCGCTGGACACAGGAAGCAGAGATGGGGGCAAAGGGGCTTTATTCCACCCTTGTGCCTTCCGTATTCATGTTGCCATGGCCCTGTGCAGCCCCAAGCACAGGTTAGAGCAGCCCTGAGGCTGATTTAACTTGCTCTGGGCTTCCACAGCTCTATAGGGGCCTTTCTGCAGGTGAGACTAGCTGGAGTGCAGCATATTCCAGCCATGACCCTTTCCTCCCAACATCCCCCTTGTGAGCTGCAAGAGGATGAGGAGTGGGGCTTTAGCACTGGCTCTGCACCCCCATGCCCTCTTGCCCCAAAGAAATTCTCTGGGGGCTGATTACAGAGCAGCATGCAGGGGCTGCTGCACATCCAGAAATATGCTCCAGGGTTTGTATTCCCAGCAAATGGACAGTCCCCCTATACGCTTGTCCTTAGTCCCTTTGTCCCCCTCCTCTAAATGGTTGAATGAAATCTTAAAGAACCAAGAAAAGCTCAGCTCGTTCTGCCCCTTCTGGTTCCAACACCCCAGCATGGCATTAGGGAGGGCTGGGCTTCAGGAAATGGTACTGAGGGTTTGCTGTCCCCCTTGAGCCTGTACTGAAGCAAGGCCCAGGCGGGTGCAACTAGAGGACCAGGTGCTCCTAGAGGTGCCATCTCTCAGACAGGATTTAAAACTGGGGTTCTGACGGTCAATGGCTTTTAAGGGCTGGGCACTTTTCCAGAGTTCGGTTGTTAACCTCAGCGTCCAGGACACACTATAGGTGAGGGAAGAACATTCCTTCCCCCTAACTTGCCTCTGTGATTGACATGGTCCTAACTGCTGGGCACTGTTGCTATGTGGCGTGAAACACTCGCTGCATGTCTCCCTGGAAATGGTTACTCTTCAGTGGTGGGTGACATCATTCCTATGTATAGATATGTCAAATATAGATACCCAATCTCCAGTCCTGCAGGAAGCACTAACGGCTGTGCTTCTCCCTGGGGGCCGTGGAGGAGAAAGCCTCCTACCCCAGGCCTCAGAGTGGCAGCAGTAGTGGTGGTGTCTGGCATGTTACCCCTTCACATGCTAAAAGCCTGGCGGACCCCTGTATCTGGGGATCCATTGGCTGCCCACAGCCTGCTCCCAACCCTCTCTGTGTGGTGGGGTGCAAGGAGCCCCTGCAGAATTATCACTGTGCTGAGTCCCCTAATCCTGCCCCCAATATCTTCCAAGTGGAACCTCCTCTGTTCTCTGGCAGCGGGGTCCTCTCCATACCCCCGGAGGAGAGGGCAGGATTTAGCCCATAATGAGCTTTTGGGCAGGTAGCATCATTCTGCCATCAGCATCCACTATGCAGTGAAAGGTGGCACAGGCCTTAGCCAAAGACCATATTCTCAGTCCTCCCACGGTTTGGGTTGGAGCATCTGCAACAAGAAATGCTGCTTGATTTATTGAAATAATGCTGTGGAGGCCACTTATTCGTAGTCTGGGTGCGTAGATCCTCTTTGGCTACGATGTTGAGGTTGAAACTCCAGTAGCAACGTGACCCAAGAATTGTCTTCCCTTTTCATGTACGCTACCAGTCACTTTGACAGAAAGGTCAAAACTCCCATTGACTTCAGTGGGAACAGGATCAGACTCTAGCTGGTATCATGGCTGCTACTATAGACTGTTATCTGGCTGGTGAACAAGGATTTAATAAATAAGAAGGAAAAGTGAATGACATAGGTTACTCTGAGCTGTACCCCCAAAGTGCACACTGTCCCCTCGATGAGCATGTACATAACATCACTTAAGACTTTCGGCATACATCCAAAGCCCAGAACCCCAGCCCAGGTGCGAGGAAGATGTCTGGGGTAGACTATACAAAATGCCTCATGCAATCTCCCCTATCCTGATAAAGGTGGAAGGGAGGTTCCTCACAGCAGTGGATCTTCTGGTTCCACCCTGGTTTCCCCAACATGCTGCCACACACTGAGTTCAATCAGAGCAGGTTTCTACACCACACAGTGTGTGAGCCTGCTGCATGGCCCCCTTACGTCCAATGCCCCCTCTCTGCACAGCACCACGTCCTTTGTAAAGAGAGAATTGGGCTGAATCTGCCACTCAATGGATTGGACCCTTTGTGGAAAACGGTTCCTGCAGTAATGAGTAAAGACAAACACACACAGCACTCCCATGGTGGGTGCTTACAATGGGTGAATGAAATTAAATGGTCAATACACAGTTTCAAAAGTGGGATAGAAAAGCATGAGGCTGGTCTCAGGAACTGACTTAAATCTGGTGAGACTGGATTTTGAATTTAAAAACACAGAAAAGAAAATTGTATGAAGCAGTTGAAGCCTTGGGTTGGTTGTGTTATTGTGGACCAGTGGGCATGTATGTATACCTCGCATATAGTGTGAACTCACTGGAGTACATACTAGTTCACTTGCAACAGCGGTAGAACGAAGATACAGAATTTGGTCTTTGTCTTCTATCCAGATGTGACAGCTGGTCAAATTCCGACAGATCCCTGGAGCAGGCCTCATCAGATGACGTTTTTGTTGATGCCTTGCAGTCTCAACCCTCCCTTCACGTACAGCCATCTGGCAACGGCGTGGTGCACCAGGATGGGGGCCAGCCAGCTAATCATGGGATTCTACCCAGAAGCATAGACATTAGCGGGCCGTTCAGTGATGTCTCCTCCTCCTCTCCGCTCTCAGGGCCTCCTTTAACACCAACCTTTCAGATTGATAAAAGCCAAGCCGCGCTGCCCTATGGCGTAACCGAACTGGATATTTTGTCTAACACGCCACCACCCCGGCCACCCAAACCAACCCATTTCTCAGACCGGAGCGGGGAGGAGCCATCCAACGGGGCTCTTCAGAATGGACACGGTGGGATCTGCGGGGCTCAGATTGCCTTGGTGCCGAGAAGAATCTCCTTGTCCAGTTTGGATAACGTGCGGCACTGGAAAGGTAACTCTTCCCTTCCCCTCCTGAGCTACTGTGCCGTGACAGTGTGATCACCTCTAAAGAGGTTCTTGTGTCTAAAGCCAAGCTAACGCCTTTGTGAGTGTGCACAGGCTCCTGCTCTGCATGAAGTGGGATCCGAGTGGCAGTGGTTAGGGGTTGTGCTGCCCAGTGAGAGTGAAGGAGTGGGAGGCAAAACTTATGTGTTCTCCTCCTGGTTCTGTGACCTCCTGAGTCACCCTGGGTGAGCCCTGAATGCAGTGGCCAGGTTTTCAGCTCCCCTTGAGACCTGGGTGCTAAGCACTTTCGAAAATCTTGCCATTGCATTCAAGTACCTAAATAGGAACTGAGAACTTTTGAAACTCGGGCCCTTCTGTGCCTTAGTATCCCCAACTTCTAGGGCCACTGTGCAGCTCGGTCAGTTACTGACAGGTGATTTATAAATGCCAAGTACCATGGCAACACGGGGTCAGAAGTGGTATCCCTCAGCTACATACAGCAGCACCTGCTCCTGTATGTGGAATTAACAGGGTAAGTACCGGTCAACAGACAGCTGTGATCTCCCCGAATGGGACAATTTGTGAGTTTGTGTGTTGTTGTTAATTTTTAACACACACACACACCCCCAAACTAGGCCTACATGTCAATCAATTCCAAGCTCAAACTTCCACTTAACGTGGCTCTTGGAATTTTTTTCATCCTTAGATGAGTCAAAATTCAGGCTTTCTCGAGTTAAGTGCCCCTTTAAGTGCAATACCTCTGCTGCTGCGGCAGATAGTACACTCCATGGAAGAAGGATGTTTCTTAGCACATAGAGAGCAAAGGACTGGAAGACAGGAAGAAGCTGGCAATGGGACATAATCCCAGATGAACCAGTGACGCCCAGTGTGATATTAAGCGAATCAGTTGATGTCCCTGCATCTCAATAAAGCCTACCTGGAAAACTGGGGATAAAGCAGGATGCTATGCTGCACTGGAGCTGAGCGGGACAATTTCACCCGCTCTTGAGACATTGTTTAACAAGAAAAGGAAAAAAAACCAAGAAAGTGTGAGCCATGGTACAGTGTGACACAAATACAGTTGTATTCTGCAGCGTCTTAGAACAGAATGAGCAGATAAAATACCTAGTTGGAAACTCAAATGTATTGTACAGGAGCCATAACTTTCTAAGTGGAGGCAACAACAGGTATTTATATTCAGCATTATTGATTGGCTTCCTTTATTCTGCAGTTTAAACTGTCACTCTTGCATTGTGCAGAGCCAGGGTGTTTAGCTCTTATAAAAGCCAAAGCGTGGAGAGTTTTGCCCAGCCTGTTTATCAGTGTTCAAGCAATTCTTGGAAGCTTTTAGAAGAAACACCCATAGCTGGAAATAGTATTCTTAATAATCAGTTATGACTGAAAGCTGCCTGTGAAATGTTCTCGGTACTTATGGGGGAGTGTGCGTGTCTCACACACACACACACAGTCTGGCTGGAGATAGTTAATATTTCTCCGTTCTAATTGACACTGAAGTGCCTTTCAGAGGATTAAGTGCCAAAATGTCATATTCTGTGAACGTGCTGCAAGGTTATCTCTGCCTGACAGGGGGCAGCAATGAATTAATAAGCATTGCTTCTTATTTTTTTACCCCCACTGCAGCTGAAGCTGTTTCTGACTTTAAAATATAAAAAGTGTGAATCAAAATTGAGACATGTAATAGACATACAAATGGCCCAGCTGCTTCTCACCAGTTGAGATGGTGAGGTGAGCACACCCCTGGTGAGTTGTCTGTTCATAGGCTTTATCTACACATACAAGTCGTACTGCTTTAACTATCCCAATAGATAGGTAAAGCAGTACAACCCCCCAGTGTGAACTCAGTTGTACAGGTATAAAGATGCTTTATATCGGTGTAGCTTATGGGCAGGGGACTAATCTATGCTGGTCTAAGGCACTTTTAGAGTGCTAAAACGGTATGCACACTAGAGCTTGTAGCAGTGTAACTATTTTGGTAAAAAATCACTCCCCTGATCAACACGCTTATACAAGTACAAAATCTGTGTGTAACTGAGAAAGTATAAGTAGCTAATAACAGCTGTCTAGAAAGCTGTTTATTTTGGGTACCAATGATAGTTTCTTTCAGTCTTGTCATCTTTATATTGTCTATTACACTGTTATCGCAACAAAAAACAAAAACAAAACAAAAAAAACCCCACTTCCACTACAGGATAGAACTCTACATCAGGCAGATTGTATCATACTCCATTATATACTATTTACCCTCATGGAATTTTTTTATGGTATTCCAGAGAAAAGCTCTACAGAATCTCAGTGGGGAAATGGCGCATTTCTCCATTTATAGATATTTTCTATAAAGGGAAATGGATGGACAGTTTAAGCATAGGGATTAAAATAAGGGTTTGAGTGGAAAGAGGCAGCCATTTGCCCTCCCATTCTCCCGAGTTACCTTTTTTTTCTGTCAACAAACTCCCCAAAAGCAAATGGCAATATACAGCCATAGATTTAGAGCAAAATCTTACCAAGCTAACAGAATCTGCCACCCAGTCCTGCTGCTGCTCCACAGGCACACTACCTCTGTCCGCCATGCACTGGAAACAATCACACGAGTTCTGTCCAGCTGCTGATCAACACTGAACACATTTTACAACCTCTTTTACCTCTGTTTTGAAAAGAAAACATATTAAGAACCAAAAAGAAAACACAATAAGTGTCATAAGCCAAATTTGCACTAGCAGGCATTGTGACAGAGACCTTTTCACTTGGTGGGGAGGTGGATTTATTCTAAACCACTTCTGCGCTATGATCGTTCATCATTAACACATACTTCTCCTCTCATAGGGCATACTATCATGGATTCCATCTATAAATAATTTGCACTTCCCTAGTGCCTTAGGTCTGAGGATCTCAGAGCACTTTACAAGCAATAATGAATTAAGCTTCCCAGCACCCCTTTGTGGTATAATTGTCCCCATTTTACAGATGGAGAAGTTGAGATATAGAAAAGTCCAAAGGTTATACAACAAGTTGCTGACAGAACAGGAATTAAATCTCAAATCTCCTGACTTCTTTTCTCATAGACAAGGATCTTACTCTTTATCTAGATGTGATTAGAGAAAACTCAGAATAGGTTTATAGGTGTGTACTGACTGTTTCTTCTTTTCAATGTGCTTAAAACTAATATAGCATTATAAGTTGCCCACTCATAGAATTATAGAGAGTTATTTTTTATCTCGTATTTCGTCAGGTTTTCCCATTTCACGAAGACTAGCAAGATATTTCATGAGCTTTAGAAAGTCATAATTATTTTAATGCCATATGCCTTGCTCCAGAATTATATCCTTCAGCTTCCATTCCCTTTTGCTTATTACATTGTTAATCACTGGGGGGGTATTTTTTTTTCAGCCAGCATGGAAGGAAGCTCTCTCAGAAGTCGAGATAAGAGGCTTAGTTTGAATTTGGTAAGTACTCTATTTGCATATATTTAAACACTGGCACAAAACAGACTAAAGCACGTTAGTTGTCTTGTGACGTGATGCTCTGTTACTCCTCTCCTATGCTCAGCACAGGAATGGAAGAGGAGGGCACAGGTGGCTTTATATCACATTTGCACCTCCTACATCTGGAGTGTGTGGAGGCTTGTCCAGCCCCTGCTATAAGTTAGAGAAGGTGCCCTGGTACTAAGGTTTTTCATAGCCCCTTACGGGGTCCCTCTTAGCACGCTGGGCAGTCCCTCTCCTGACACTCCTAGAATACCTCTTCTCTCCGATCATACATCCCCTATGCTGCAAGCCTGGAGACAGAGCAGAGCAGAACATGTAGGTCAGCTCTTCACAGAGGCCCTTGCATGAAGGGGTGTTTCCTAGGGTTAAGGGGATAGGTCACAACCGAGAATGGAGCCCATGTGTTGAAAGTTTCTGTATCACTTTGGAGTCATGCGGGTTACCTCCTTTTGGGGGCCTGTAAACTGTCCCAACCCTCAAAATCCCCTATAATGTGGTGATCCAGTTTTTGACTGCAGAGAATTAGCTGATGCTGGTCAATGTTGCTGTGAAAACACATTAGGCAGTGACGTTCCCGCCAGGTGTTCCCTGCCTCCAAGGGCTGAGCATGCTGCCTCTGCCGCACCAGTCCGGGGAGCCTGAGAGCCAGAACTGGATTTTCCCAAATGGGAAGGCCCTCTGCTGCCTTTAGGCTGCTAGGCCAGATGCAGGCTCCGTTGTCTTTGACAGACGCCATGTTTTTCTCACATGTGAAATTGATCTTACCCGATTTGTAGTCAATGCCTCTTGATATGCAACCAGCATTAACCTGCATGACATGAATCGCCAGGGTTAATCCTCAGCTATCAAATGTAATCCCTGTGCATGTGTCTCTGTGCTGAGAGCTTTCACCTTTGCGAAGGAATAACTCACCAGATGTTATCCGTTAGATGATGGACACGTGAAAGTGCTCCTTACATTATAAGCCTCCTGTCATTTTGTGGCTCCGATATGCTGCTGGTGTAGGCAAGTGCTCTTCCTTGGAAGTCAGTAGATTTGAACCTGCTTATGCCAACAATTCATTTATGCCCATGTTTGCAGCAATCATGGGCCTGAGCTGCCAAGTTCAGATCTGAACTTTTTCCAAAGTTGGCATGGATGTCTGTCTTGGTAGTTTTGACTCCTGCCATTCCAGAGATAGGCCACCCCAAAAGTTCAGACGGGGGTGTTCAAGCGTGGGGTTTAGTTCAGGCTAATTTGTAGCAGTGTGCAACCTTGCTTGATTATTGGAGTTATTCAGCTGACCGGAATGCTCTTTCTTTTCCTTCTCCTTTCGGAAGCCGTGTCGATTCACCCCACTCTACTCTTCAGCATCGGACAGTACGGAGGACAGTTATGTACCTATGCACCCCAGCACCTCTCCGCCCATCCCAGGATCAGATTGCTCACCCGATGGCTACACTCCCATGAGCCCAAGCTCAGCGACCTTTACCTTTCCTGTAGTCAACAATGACAAACTCTCCAGTCCACTGCCAGAACTTCCCACAGACCTGGAACCACCTCCAGTGAATCGAGATCTCAAGCCCCGTAGGAAATGTAAGGCATTATACCAATCTAGTAAGCAATTCAAAGCTAAGGTACATTGCTATCACTGACCACTAACTTCCATTTCTATGGTACGTGGCATCCCAGGGCATCACAAGGCACTTCACACATTACAGATGCAGCCAGCTCTAGGGTGGAAGGTGGTAGACAATGGCCTTGAGGGGAAAACTTTTTTGGCCAAGATCACTTGGGCAAACCTCTTATATCATTAAAAGTGCCATGGAATTTAAAAGAACCAAGGTGGTATCCACTCTGCTGGGATGCTGAAGATCCTAGGAGAAAGATCTTAGTGCAATAACCTGCTATGTATTGGCTGTGTTAAATTTAGGGCATCCTGAATGATATGCTTTAATCCAGTGGCCCGCAAACTATGGAGCGTGCCCCCACTTTGGGGGAGGGAGGGGGACATGGCAGGACTCACTCTGTCTCCAGCTCTGCTCCAGGTCCAGCCCCACCCCCAGCTGTAGCCTCGGCCTTGGCTCCTGGCTCCCGGGTTGGCCGCAGCTCTGCTCCTGGACCTGGCCTCAGCCCCTGGCTCCTGGCCCACCCACAGCTCCAGCCCCAGTCCCAACCACAGCCCTGGACCTGGCCCCCCATGGCCCCACTCCCAGCTCCGGATCCTGACCGCAGTTCCCCAGGGTGAGGTGGGGAGGTGGATAGGAGTAATTTCCTTCCAATGGTTTGGTGAAAGGGAGAATTTTTTCCCCATGCCACCTCCAAATCCTCTGTGATTCATACACATCTGGAGGATCCACCTGGAGACAAGATCCATCTTCGCAGAAGCCCTCTGTCTCTGCACAGCCCCGTGGACCTTCTAGCTCCCTGGGGGCTCCTGGAGGAACTAAGCTGCCCCTGGAATGACCCTTGGCTGAGGAGAGAATTCTACAGCACTGATGGGAAAGCACTGCAGGTTACACTCCTTTGCCATGTGGGCTGGGGAGGAAGGTGGAGAATCTGGTGGAGACCAACAGGCTCACTCCCTCTTCCCACAAATGGAGCGGAACCCCAACAGAGAACCCATAGAGAGGGGCTTCCACTGCGTGGGGGGGGAGGAGCATACTGTGGAATTCACACTTCCCATTTCCACATACCCTCAACCTGGGATCAGCAAGTGCAAGCTTACATCCCCTGTCAGAACCAGAGGGGAGTTTGGGGGCCTAAGCTCCTTAGACTACAAGTGGTTTATGTATTGGGCAAAATCCTGCTTGCCTTACTCACACAAGTATTCTTATGGGCCTGCTTTCATGATAGGATGAGCAGGATTTGGCCCATTAAGTAGACAAGAGAAGAGGAAAAATCCATTTCTGTTCCCACAGCCTTCCTCAGCCTATGCCACAGAGTTCCAAAATATGTGATATTTTTATTTCACGCAGCTGCATTAAGATGCTTAATATGCACACACTCGAGTCTTATGCCTCCTTGTTGGAACACCACAGGATTTGTGTGATGTTCTGGAGTGTACTGAAGTATTTTATGCTCCTTCCTGAGATAGCACCCATGGATAAACTAAATTCCAATGAGGAACTCTTCCATCTCTCCCTCAGTGTTCGGGAGTGTTGTGAAATACTTGGCATTATCATAGGAAAAGTGTTAGATTTTGTTACCATGTACAAAATGTGGAGAAACCTGGTGAAATGGGAGAGGATGGCTCAGGGGAAAGGTAAAGCTATGACTTTAACTTCTGGTTGCTGGTTCAAATGCAGCCCAGGCTGCTGTTGATAGAAATTTGTTACCACCTGGGGGTTGCTCAGTGACCTAGATGAAATGAGTTGAAGGCCGCAATCCATTTCCCCGTGGAGAGATGTTCACGTCACACAAAGCACCATCACACTTGGCACCCCAATGGGCAGCAACCATCTCAGAAGACAGGCCAAGGGCTGGCTGGACCTGGAGACTGAAGTAGCCCCTTCCCTGTGGAGGCATCACTTGCAGACCAGGGTTCAGGCGTGTTCACGGTCATTCTGGAAAGTCTGCTCTCCAGCTGCCCATCGTATTTAGCTGCTCGTTTTAGGATCCACAGAGGACTTTAGTCTCTAGGGCAGATTTAAACGGTCCATTTATTCCACAAGATTTCCTGCGTATAATCTCGCACAAATGCTAGGCTGTATAACCTTGTTTGTTACGATAGTGCCTAGGTGCCAGCCAAGAATAGGGCCTCATTGTGCTAAGCACTGTACAAACACAGGAGTAGACTGTCACTGCTTGAAGAGCTTACTGTCTAAACACACAACACAGATGCAAGGCGGTGAAGGGGTAGAGCACACAAGCAAAGTGAACAATGTGATGGCAGCAAACGGCATGTTAGTTCCAGGACTTTTTGGCAGGTGGAATGGAGAGTTTAGTTAGGAGGCAACCAGCTAAATAGGAAAGGAAGGGAGATGAGGGGAACGGGACAGGGCAGAAGAGGGTAAGAAGGGCAGGTCTGGAGTGAAGCTGAGGTGAAGAGACTGAGGGAGCTGGAGCAAACAACCATTCAGCACAAGGCAGAGTAGGTCCAGTCATAAATGTGGAAAGTTCTCTGAGCATCTGAAGGTTCCTGCTTTGGCTGCTTCGGCCCCTACCAGCTGGAGTATCTGGCTGGTTCCTCTCTGCAGTTTTTTCACCAAGGCCACATTGAGGGGAGGAGAGTCACCACCTGGCTTCTGGCCCCCCCAGAGTTGAGGGACGTGTCTCCCATTTATTTATGTTATTAGAGCCATTAATAAATCCTGCTTTTAAAATTCCTGTTGTACCCATCTGCAGCACGACCCCCTCCGCTGGATCTGAGAAACCTCTCCACCATCCGGGAACACGCTACCTTGACCAGGATGTGGACTGTGCCTTAGTAAGTGGATGAGAAACCTGACATTGAAACCTCCTGAAGCATAAGCATTGTGAAATGGAGTTATAAATAACTTATCACATTCCGCAAGAAATAGTTTGTTGGCAAAGTCTATAAACAAACATGCTATGCAAATTCCATGGGACTCCTTCCAGCATTTTACAGGCTTTTGCTGCCATAAAAAAGGGGCTCCTTTTAAAGACAGACACAGTGCACTCCCTTCAGACTGTGCTGTGAGAAATTCTGTGGTTTGGATCTCTTGCAAATTAGCACTACCTGAAAGCCTAAATTGTCTCTTGTGAAGCCTCCTTATGTAACTTTTTAGAAGGCTGGAGCTACTCTGTTCTCTGGTACAGCTGCCATAATGTTAGCCCTCATGACTTCTCATATTTTTCCAGAGGAGAGCAGACATCTTTGTTCTAGAAGATTAATGTGGCAAAGGGAAAACAAACCCAATTTAAAGGCCTGGCTAGCCTGATGATCTGGGGCTAACGTTCTGTGCTGCCATGACAAAATGGAGACTTGATTCCTGCTCCTCATTTAATGTCACTGCAAACCAGTTGTGGGGTGGAGGGAATGCCTCGGATCACTCTCCCCAAATGATGACAAAGTATCAGTGGGCCTCAAAGCGAGTCACAGCCAGGAATTCTTAGCTGGTAGGATCAAAGCAGTGATGTGGGATGAAGCATGCTGGCATGGGGAATGGTGACAGTAAGTTCTCAGAGCTGATGGGGAAAGTTTGAAGGGATTTGCCAGTTTCCCCTTGAAAATACCTGAGTGAGCAGAGAATTCTCACAAGCCTCCCTGTTTGGATCCTTTTAGTGCCTGGCACTTGAACAGTGGCATGCCAAACACTGCCTTTTTCGCTAACATGGCAGGTACTCAGAGGAAGGGCTTGCTATCTGGGAGAAGCTGACACAGTCTGTCAGGGCCAGGTAATCTGGTGCCAGCAATCAGAATCTTCCCCAGGCTTCCAGGTTAGCAGTTAAAATCTGGCTAACCCCTGAGGTGCTTTGTACTTGGCATATTCGACAATCCCACAAATTCAGTGCTGCCGCATGAACATCCCTGCTAGCGTGCCATGGTTAATGAACTCTGACACATTCAACTGCTATACAAGGTCTGCAGGGAAGAGGAGCATTGAGGAGTTCATTCATTGTCAACTAAATAACCAGTTTTTTGATACTAAACAAACCAAACAAGTTTAAATGACCAAATGTGCTCAGAACAAATAAAGTGACACCCAAAGGGATAACTGTTTGGATTAAATTGTTTATGCTGTGTGAAGTACACAGCTAATCTCTGGTTAACTAGTCGTATTGGCCAAGATGCAGTAATTTAGTGATGATTTGCAGTAGGTTTGAATTACATTATACAGACAGCTTCTGACAGTTAGATTAGCAGCTAAATTTTTCTTTTAAAAGAACTGAGTTGCAGACAACTCCAAAGCACAGATAACATGTGTTTGTACTGCATTCAAAGCCAGCCAAGTTGCTTTGCAGGCAGCTACAGTAGCTGATTAATTCATTTCAATCTCAGAAACGGTGGTACCCATACAACAAAGTAACTGCTCCATCAGCACATATTACACAGATGAATGTCTGCCTTCATTTGCGTTCCTTGCTGGAGAATTGCTCTGATATCTCCTGCTTTCTGTCATGCCATAGCTGGCAAACTTTTATAGTGTCAAGATAAATCCCAGAAAATCCACCGGAGATGTTATTGATGTAACTGTAACATGCTTTATAGCTAAAAACCATTTTTGGATGGCCACTCCATTAAGGCTTCAGAATTAGGGTGAGTTTATTCGCCATATGGGCCATGTCAGACTTTGGCTTCTTTTCAGAGCATCTGTTATTTGCTTCCCTAACCTCTCCTGTGTTTTTCTTCCTAGCAATCGAACGAGCTTTATCTCTCCAGATAGAGACGGTATTAATTCAGCAAGAATATTTGCCAATTCCGTTTCCGGAGAAGAGGAAGAAAGTTACATTCAAATGGTAATCTTCATTTTCACACAGCTATCCTTTGCTCTGTTCTGCTCTGTCACATGCCCTGAGAATTCCCAAGTTCATTTTCTAAGAAAAATGTTCAGCAGGTTTGTCCTTTGCCCTCTTTTTAAAAAAAATCAAATGGTTTTAAACTAAAGACACTGGGTCTGATTTACAAAGAGATAAGGGAAGCCTTTTTTCTGCTGTGCAGATCTCAGCTGTTCCCCCCACAAATGTTGCCAAGCAGTTGCAGGAGATCACTGGGATCAGGCTTACTTACATGAGAGCTCATTAAAGGCAAAGGACAACTAAGTCCTTTCACCTTTTACAAGGGCCCCCTGCAGAATCTCCTGGGAAATGACAGACAATCTTCAGTGCACTTCCTAAAGGAACACACACAGTGTTGTATAGAACGAGAACTCCTATTAAAGTCTTAGTTGCATTAACCCTACTTCCCATTACATAAAACAAAAACATTGTGGCTTCCTTTTCTTCATTCATTCTTTGGCCATGTCTAGAAATAGGCCAGAACCTAATCCCCTTCGAATTTCAGATGGGGATTGATCTAGGATGCCTAGATCTGAGCCAGCTCTGGCAGATTTGGTTCCAAATCCAAAGCCCGAAGGGGCCAGCTTTCCACTTCCAGTTTGGGAATGATTGCACAAAGAGTTTACATGGTTGGCCGCTCCAATCAGAAATCTTACCCCCTCGCTCCAGACTAAACCTGAAGCTGATCTGAACCTACACAATAGCTACTCAGCTCAGCTCTAGTCCTAATCACACTCCAATTGTATTGTTCAAAAAGCTAAAACCTTTAACATGTTTGTGATCGTCTGTGACTCTCCATTTTGATATTCAGTTGTGAGAGATGAACCAGAACCATTTATCCATACCCCCAGAACTTTGATGGCTTAGATGAAATGGGATCCAGATGTTAAAACATCCCAGGTTTTGGTTTTGCAAAACAAAATCCTTACTGATGTTTTGCTAAACCTGAATGAAAATCACCCCCGCCCCATTTTGCCCTGTAATTACCCCAAATCAGAGTTCCTGAATTTCTTTGAACAGTCACATAATTAGACATTGTTAGGATCTTGCAATTAGTTGATGCATGCATCCCCTGACATACTATACAAATGATGTGGGCCAGAGCTCTCTTTCTTTGCTTACTGCTGGATTAGGAATAATACTAAACAGTCTGGTCTTTTTCCTTTTAGGATCATGATTTAAGGGTTTTGAATTACTCATTAAAAGTTTCTCTCCTTCCACAACAGGAGCACAGCCAGGCAACATCTCCATGCAGTGGTGCTTTCCCATGGTCAAGGAAGTCCAACCTTGATTACTTAGCATTGGATTTTAATTCCGCTTCCCCATCCCCTGTACAGAAGGTAAGAATCATTTATGCAAATACCACCCTTTTTTGTACATCCTGGTGTCTCTCTCTGATGGAGGCAAACAGACAGAGATTCTCACTTCTGAGTATCCTCAATACAATGAAATCCATCATGCTTTTCCAGCTGATTGCATTCATAACAGGCTCAACATGAACATATTGGTAACGTGATAAAACCACAGTGGTACCAGTTTCATGCCTTAATGTGATTCCATTCACATTAGGCATAATGGCTCCACTGGAATGTACAGGAGTAAGAACATACGGGCATATTTGTAGGTGCTTGCAGGAATTCTACAAGCTCTTTTTTCATTCTCAAAAGAGACAGTTTCCCACAAAACTTTCCTGCCAATTTTCCCACAAATCCCATCTGCAGTAACTTTCTGTGATGTGAGTATGACAAAGTAACTTTCTGTGGTGTGAGTATGAGCAGGGTCACAGGAAGACATGATATGAGATCTTGTAACAAGGCAAAAATATGTATTAATATTATCTATGTCATTACAGAAGTGTCTTAGATTCTTTAGACACAGTCCGAAGATAAGATCCCTGCTCCAAAGAACTTACAATTTAAATAGACAATGATGGACAAAGAAAGAATACAATGAAAAGCAAATAAATTTACTATAAAGTGTATAGACTTGATAGTTTGCTGAGTTTTTGTTTTACATCATTTTAACCATCAGTATTGTTAATATTCCTTTGGGGGGATTGACTTGAGGTTTCTAGGCCTCCTTTAATTTAAACTCTCTTATGGTTAAAATTCATGCAGGTCATCAGTGTAGCAGGATCTTACTAAAGGCAAGAGAATAATTATCCTTGCTCTGGGATGGAGTTAGCCCATACAGCGTGTTTCCTATCTCACTATGCTGGGCAGGGTGACAAGGTGACAGATGGATAATTCTATGTAAAGCAAACTGCAAAGCAATGCTCTTGTCAGCTGATGTCACTGTAACTTCAAGGTGAAATGAAACAACCAGGAAAGAAAGAAAAGGAGGAATAGAAAACAAAACCAGTTTTACTAGCATCCGTGTTCTCTCTAATATAAAACAATTGTTCTTCCTCTGTCCTACAGAAACCTTTTCTCTCGGAAGAGCAGAGAGTAGACTATGTCCAGGTAGATGAACAGAAGACTCAAGCCCTACAGAACACTAAACAGGAATGGACAGATGTGAGGCAATCTAAAGTTTAAAGGAGGAAGGATTGGGGTTTGGTTTTTTGCACTGGAACAACATTGTTAACCAAACAGCTGTAACAGCAGAGTTCAAAGGCAGACAGAGTGTAAGAACCTGGTGGTCTCTAGAGGAATCACATTTTTAAGGGAAAACCTTCAAGTTCAGCTGGAAATAGTATGTTGAATGAGTGGTTTATAGGATTATTAAAGTAACACATTAATCTTCTTTGCCACCCCTTGCAAGCAAGTTACATGGTACAGTTTTATGGCCTGATTGCGGGAGTCACACATTTAATGGTAACAAATGCCACTACATGTTGCATTTATCTATTTAACCCCGCCTTCTCCCTGTATTATGTAACTCCTTGTTGCTAAGGCTGTTTTTTGATATTCTACAAATATGCAGGTGCTAAGGCTGCTTATAGCTTCTGGTATCGGACAGGTGTTGGTGACTAATCGACCAAGGGCTAAAATACTGAAATAATAAAAAGCAGAACTTTTTAATATATATATATATAGAGAGAGAGAGAGTGCTTAAGCAAACAGAATTTTGGAGAATATTTTTCCCCCAGATATAATGTCTGACTTTGAGTGACACTGTTAGAGACTATAAATAGGTCTTTGCACTGATGGAACTGGAATGCGTGGTAGTCAGCACCCCGACTGACGTTCATCATATTGAATTTCTTCTTTCTGTTGCGGTTCACGTCATCACCGTTTCCGTCCAATTGCTCCCGATGTTTTCGCTCTGGTGTGAGGACTTTCTTCAGCACAACACGGCAGCTCCTCTGACAGGAAGCTGCTGACACACAATTCTTCGCTGGCCAAAAAATAAAAAAAGGAAGCTGTGCATGAGCCTGTTTCTACAAGCCTTGGAAAGGTTGGCAAAATATCAAGCATGTTTTTGTCTGAACTGCAAAAGAAGAAATGCAAACAAAATTCCTGATAACGGTGATCGACCTGAGCGTTTTGTTAGCCTCATCCTAGCAAAAGAGGTAATTAGGAAACACAGTCTTAGTCGGGAACTCAGGTAATAATGAGGGAAGTAGCATTGTTAGGCGAGCAACTCTGCCTTGTAAAACAGCCACTTAATACACTTCAGTGATGTGAAGACCTGTATTCAGGAAGCTTATTTTCTTTAGTATTTCTTATGGGGGCAATCTCAGGATCAGATAAGTGTATGTTTTATAATGTATTTAACTTTATTAGTTTGCTTAAAATCCTTATTTCAAGATGTGCACAGGCAGTTCAAATCAAGAAAGTGCAGCACCCTTCAGTTATCTCAATGGGTTCAGTCTTGAAGTCTTTACTTATGCAAGAGATCCCACTGGTTTTACTGGGACCACTCTTGTGAGCAAGGACCTCAGAATCAGGAGCTTTATGAAGGATTTTCCTTCATGCTGGATCCAAACTCACATTCCTCCTCCTCATACCTGCTGATATCACACTATGTTACTGTAAATTATTGACATCCAAAAAATGCTGAATTACCAAACTGGGATTAGAAAAAATGTTGTTTATGTCAAAGAAATGACTCTGATGTCCTTTCAAGCTTCTATCATATGTTTCATGCATTTTGTATTATTGTCACGCATTTGGGCCCATAGGAAGGTTGAAAGCGATGACTACCTGATTCTCACTGTACCGCTAGTAGAGGGCAGCTTAGTTGATGGAAACATCATTTTCTCCTACCTCAAGATAGCTGAAGTGTTTGCAGTTCTTGCTGCTTCATCAGAGCAAAACACATTTGTGACTCTGCGATGAATGTTCGTTCAGTTTTGCTAGTGAGAATGACAGGGTTTACCCGTGCATTTATTGACTCGGAGGCAAATCACACACCCCAGTCTGCAGGCACCAAGTGTCATGGATTAGAGCTGATTGGAAAATGGGGTGTTTCTGCCTTCTGCAGAAAAGGTTGACTTTTTGTCCAAAAAAAAAAAATTGGCTGAAAAATGCCAATTTTGGCCAGAAAGATATAGACAAAAGCTCAATATTTTCTGCAGAAAGCACGCGTCTAGTGAAAATTTTAATTTTGTTGAAAAACCAATTTTCTGTTGATAAACAGGTTAGAAAGAGGGAAATCTTCAACCAGCTTTATCCTGGATGCAGTTTTGCTGCATGAGAGGCAGGATTCAGGGAGCCTGCCTGTGCTCAGTGGTACAGAGCACACCTCTGTGGAGGCTGGCACGGATCCGAAGTACCACACCTACAAAGAGGTTTGCCTTCCTGCCCAAAAGCATTCCCTTTATTTTGAGGAGGTAGGCAAGATATCCGCCTGTGTCTATTGGGCTATGCCAGTGTTTCCCAAACTTGGGACACCGCTTGTTCAGGGAAGGCCCCTGGCAGGCCGGGCCGGTTTGTTTACCTGCTGTGTCTACAGGTTCGGCCGATCGCGGCTCCCACTGGCCGCGGTTTGCCGCTGCAGGCCAATGGGGGCTGTGGGAAGCAGCGGCCGGTACGTCCCTCGGGAAACACTAGGCTATGCAAATGGTCAGTCGCTGAATGTGCTTTGTGCATACTGAAGTACTGACAAGGAAACACAAGACAAGGTGAGCTTTACAGCAAGAGAGCAGCACGCTTAGGAGCAGTGAGAGGTACAAATCAAAGCAGGTGCTACCCTAGAAGTGGGGGAATGAAATTGCATTACACTGCCCTGGCCCCCAAATGCTCAGTGATAGCGAGATAGCTTCTCAGTCATTTTAAAGTAAAACTTTAATAAAAACTATTCTGTGTTTTACTGGAATATGTTCTTCCATGATGTAAGAAAAATACTCTGGAGCAGAAAAATACAAAGTCAAAAGTTTTAAAGAAAAATAGAAGGGGATGTTTTCCCCCACTATTCTTACTTCTTTGAAATATTTAAACTTTGGCAGATGCACTGAAGAGTCACTGAGGAGTCTAGAAAGTGTCTTTTCTGTCAATTTTCAGAGTAGCAGCCGTGTTAGTCTGCATCTGAAAAAAGAACAGGAGTACTTGTGGCACCTTGGAGACTAACAAATTTATTAGAGCATAAGCTTTCATGGGCTACAGCCCACTTCATCGGATGCATAGAATGGAACATATAGTAAGAAGATATATAGATATAGATATATGTATACACACACATACAGAGAAGGTGGAAGTTGCTATACAAACTGTAAGGCTCATTAATTAAGATGAGCTATTATCAGCAGGAGAGAAAAACTTCCATCCCACCGTCAACTTCAGCCTAGACCAATCCACACAAGCGGTCCATTTCCTGGACTCTACTGTGCTAATAAGCGATGGTCACATAAACACCACCCTATACCGGAAACCTACTGACCACTATACTTACCTATATGCCTCCAACTTTCATCCAGACCACACCACACGATCCATTGTCTACAGCCAAGCTCTAAGATACAACTGCATTTGCTCCAACCCCTCAGACAGAGACAAACACCTACAAGATCTCTATCAAGCATTCTTAAAACTACAATAGCCACCTGCTGAAGTGAAAAAACAGATTGACAGAGCCAGAAGAGTACCCAGAAGTCACCTACTACAGGACAGGCCCAACAAAGAAAATAACAGAACGCCACTAGCTGTCACCTTCAGCCCCCAACTAAAACCTCTCCAGCGCATCATCAAAGATCTACAACCTACCCTGAAAAATGATCCCTCACTCTCACAGATCTTGGGAAACAGACCAGTCCTCACTTACAGACAGCCCCCCAACCTGAAGCAAATACTCTCCATCAACGACACACCACACAACAAAAACACTAACCCAGGAACCTATCCTTGCAAAAAAGCCCAATGCAAACTCTGTCCACATATTTATTCAAGTGACACCATCATAGGACCTAATCACATTAGCCACACCATTAGGGGCTCGTTCACCTGCACATCTACCAATGTGATATATGCCATCATGTGCCAGCAATGCCCCTCTGCCATGTACATTGGCCAAACCTGACAGTCTCTACGCAAAAGAATAAATGGACACAAATCTGACATCAGGAATCATAACATTCAAAAACCGGTAGGAGAACACTTCAACCTCTCTGGCCACTCAGTAAAAGACTTAAGGGTGGCAATTTTGCAACAGAAAAGCTTCAGAAACAGACTCCAATGAGAAACTGCTGAGCTTGAATTAATATGCAAACTAGATACCATTAACTTGGGTTTGAATAGAGACTGGGAGTGGCTGGGTCATTACACATATTGAATCTATTTCCCCATGTTAAGTATCCTCACACCTTCTTGTCAACTGTCGAAATGGGCTATCTTGATTATCGCTACAAAAGTTTTTTTCTCCTGCTGATAATAGCTCATCTTAATTAATTAGCCTCTTACAGTTTGTATGGCAACTTCCACCTTCTCTGTGTGTGTATATATACAGTATCTTCTTACTATATGTTCCATTCTATGCATCCGATGAAGTGGGCTGAAGCCCATGAAAGCTTATGCTCTAATAAATTTGTTAGTCCCTAAGGTGCCGCAAGCACTCGTTCTTTTTTCCATCAATGTTTCTGAGAGATGGGCCCCAACCATAAACCTGGATCTGAATATCCCTGAACGTGGGTCTATATCTAGTGTCTATATCTAGTACCTCCTGCCTGCCACTGGCACCACACCTGACCCTGCAAGGCCGTGCTGCTTTTAACCTTCACTTTTTATCCAGAAACTAACTTTTCCCCCCATGATCCAGTGTAGCAATCCATTTCCCTCTGATATATGTGGTAACTCTCATCGGCATTAACATGTGGGTATAATGTGGGGAAATGCAAGCAACTGAGTTTGGGTTTTGGTGAAAGTTAAAAGCAATGCTGACCGCACCTTGATCACAATGAAACGTGTTTTTGCAAACAACTGGGTGTTTCCTTCTTACTCAAATGGAGAATTCCACAGTGTGACAAACTAGAGTAACAGCGTTATTTTCCAGTACACTTGTGTATTAACCTGCTATTGTTCAAGGTTCCAGTCTGAATACAGTTGCGCCCCCTTGTAGATCAGCTATTCCACCTGTTAGGTAGTTGTAATTACTATGGCATTACAGTGTGTTATTGTGCCATCAGAACTCTTGGCATCACTATGACCTAACGGCAGGAGAAAAAAGGTATTACAGTGAAAGCAGGAGCCCGTATTTACTTTAACACTCTCATCACTGACCCTCAGCCAAAGAAGAGAGGGAAGCGAAAAGCACCTGGAAATGGGTTTAGCTTTTAACAGTGACACATCTGAAAACGTTACCTAGTCTGAGAATCCTTCTTTAGTACTAGTTATGGAATCAGCCAAACCGCAGCTTACTGAAGCACAGAATGCACCCTTCCTTGACTGGGGGCTAATTCTTTATTATTTCATTATTTTTATTTATTTATTTTAAAAAAATTAAGAACACAGATGAAGAGGGAGGTGTGGCCCTCGGTGGGGCAATCTAGCTAACAGCAGCTGGGGCTGTAGTTTCTTTTTAAATTGTCTTTTGGGGGGAATCTGCTGAAGGCATGGTCCAGCACATGTCCTTCAGCAGTGCCTTATCCAACCACTTTTTTTTTTTTATTTAAGCCAGAGGGGAGCATTAGACTTTTGTTTAATTATAAATGTAGCTTGGTTCAATAGAGCATTCAGATGAAGTTCAGTAGCATGGCAAAGTGAAAAGTAAACAAGCAAAGTGGTTTTAGTCCATGTGCTTCTCATGAGAGATCCACGTGGTTGGAATGTTATGTTGATCAGTTGTATTTTTCCAAGCAATTGGACACAGCAGGTTTATGAGCGAGAGCATTAATGTCTACTCATCGGAAAAAGGAAAACCGTTTCCCCCGGTGTCTTCCTTTGCCTGAGAGTGCTATCCCTTAAAGAGGCAGGATCCCTTCTAATCAGCCACACGGTGCTCTGAAGAATCTGCCATCCCATTTGTAAATCTTTGTTAGCGTGAGCTGATCTGCCTCTGTGAATAGCAGGCTGATACAGGATGGACCATACAATTCTAACTCCTTAATTTGGGCCAAACCCCGCTGTTTTTACTCAGGCAGAACTTCCACTGATCTCAGTAGAGACAGCAGATTTGAACTATTGTTTCTCAATTTCTGTGAGTATGTCTGCACTGCAGCTGGGAGGTGAGATTCTTAGTGTGGGCAGACAGACTCACGCTAGCTCGCTGAAATAGCAGTGTGAAACTGACAGCGGCTCCGGCTAGCCATCTGAACTCAGAACCCTGGGGCAAATGGGCTTGGACTTGGGCAACTAGCCCCAGCTGCTGCCCAGGCCGCAACATCCACGCTGCTATTTTTAGCGTGCTGGCTCAAGCTGAGCTAGCACAGGTCTGTCTGCCTTTGCTGGGAATCACACCTCCCAGCTGCAGCATAGACATCCCCTGTATGCTACAATACAATACGGTGCTCATTCAACAAAGCACTTGAGCCCCTGCTTAATCACATGCTTAAGGCCTTTGCTGAGCAGGGAGGGATTTAAGTGCTTGCTTAAAATTAAGCACATGCTCAGATTCTTTCCTGTGTGGGGCTTAAGCCATATTCTGCAGTCTATATGATTTGAGCAAGGATTTGCAGGACCCCAGGACCCTTTTGCTCAGAGGATAAAATATATTTTTCACTTAGTTCTAAGGCCACCATCACATGCAGCAGCATTAATTACATTAGAGGCAGAAATGATTGCATTATAACTGAAAAATCTCAACATGTTTCTAACTTAAGACCAGTGTTTTCAATCAGTTCACTTCAGCCAGGGGTAGAGCTCCTTCTTTTCACTGTTGCTAGTGCTGTAATAGATGTGGGTTTGGGGACTGCATTCATTTTAAATAATTCAGTGGCTTAGGAATTAAAAGACCATCAGATGCTGTGATCAGAATGAAGTGCAGGGCAATGCCTTTTCTTTGTTCCCCTGTTCTGCAGAATTCCTCAGGTTAAAAAAAAAAAGTCACCAAAATAACAGACTTTTTTCAATTTCAAAGCCAGGGTATTTGTTGATCAAATAAAAATAAATAAATAAATGAAGTCTTGTGCAAACAAAGCATTACACTTTGTATATGTAAATCTTTGGGAAAGCATTAAAACAGTCATCTCTGGTATGAAGGATTAAAAGTCATTAAACAGAGGAGAGCGACTCTGTCTTCCTGCTGTTTCATTGTGATGTTTGTTGTATATATTTGCACATTAAACTGTGTTCCTTTTTTTTCTAATAAACTAAGATAAAATTTAATCTTGATCTTTAGTGATTTTGATTATCTAGACTGCTCACAGAAATATCCCCCTTCCACTTTTTTTATTCATTCTCTTAAACACTCTTTCTTCCTGTTAGCATGTGAAAGGTTCATGGTAAATTCCATTTATGCATCTTCTGTCTGCAAACTGATTTTGTGCAACAACCTATCAGAAGTATCATTTGCGGGTGGTTTGGGATGTGTCAATTGGGAGAGAGAGAGGCAGAAGTGGTGGTGGGTAGGTCGTCGGTCTAATCCTGGCTCCAGCACTGACTTCTCTTGATGACCGTGGGTAAGGCACTTTGGCCCAGATCCTCAACGTTATTTAGGCAGCTAACTCCCACTGAAATCAGTGGGAGTTAAGCACTTAAATACCTTTAATTCCTATTGATTTCAGTGGGTGTTAGGTGCCCAAATACCTTTGAGGCTCTGGGCCATAGCCTCTCGGCCTCAGTTCCTGCACCTTTAACATGTGAATAATACTGACCAAACAGGGGTGTTGCGCACACAAATTAACTGCTTGTAAATGCTTTGAAGTTAAAGTGAAGCATATGCTTTGCTGGATCCCGGCCTAAATAGAAAGTGCGGTTATTATTTGGGCTAATCTTGCAATCGATCGACGCTCAGCACTCCTGTTGATTTTAATGGGATTTCCACACACAAATGCTGGCAAGATTGGGACCATTGTAACATACATATCTGAGGAGCACTGAGGCCAAAACAAGATAAGTCCAAGCGTCCCAACATTAGCATCCCTTTTAGATATTCACAAGTGATGAGAAGGTTTGGAAAATATTTTACTGGCTACTTAGAGCTCCTGTTATTTTGAGAACTGTAGGTCCTTGCTAGATACCCATTCTGCTGTTGATAAGAGTCATGGACTATGAGAGCTGAGAGTGATGTTGATGAAAACTCAGGTACGGGTGCCAAGGAGTGACTAAACAGTTATCAAACTGAATTTATTAGGCCCCATAAGGGTGTAATTGGTGACATTCTCTGGTCTGTGTTACCCAGCAGGGCAGACTAGATAATCTAATGGGCTCTTCTGGCCCTAAACATCTCTGAATTTGAATCTATGACTAAACATTAGGAGAAAAGTGCTGTTGGGCTGGTACCAAACTCCAGAAACTATTTATTAACCCAGGAATGTACTACCTACTGTACATAGTCAGTGGTGATAAGTGACGCAGAGAGAAGTTGATTGCTAGTCACAGATCAAAAGGTCTCACACGGCTGGATTTATACAACGATTTGGTAAAGATTAGCCACCTTTCTTTACCGACATTTTTGCAGTTCCAAAACATCCGTTACAAATCTGCTGAAGAACAAAGACGCACAGTGAACTGCTGGGTTATCAAATCCAGGTTATTTTTGCACAGTGCAAACCTTTCTCCATTCCCATGCACATCCAATGTCATATTACAAGCAAAAAGGTGGAGATGCTATGACTTGCCTGGAAATGCTTTATCCCCCTTCACTGATTTATTACGAAACAGTTTTTCCTCTTCACTTTGAAGAACTGAATCCAAAGGCTTGCTCAACACACAGTTTTTGTACTGATTTAACTATTTTCGTGTTAGGGCTGTGATTTTTTTATTTGTTGTTTATTTATTTATTTTATTACTGAAATAGTTACATCAGTACAGCCCCTAGTGTGGGTGCAGTTATAACAGTATAAAGGTACCTTATATTGCTACAGCTTATTCCCCTATAACTGTGTCCACACTCAGCATTGTACCAATGTAACTACACCAGTTTCACACCAGTATAGCTAAAGCACCACAAAAATTGTTCTGACAAGTCCTAAGATAAGCTTTCTTTTTCAAAGAGAGTCCAAAGCAGCCCTGCCAGTTATTCAGAACAGACAGTATAGAAGGACTGTTGCTAAATCTCAGGCAGTCATATTTAGGGGAATCCATCTGTGTGTGTCTCAGTAGTGCAACATCAAGACATTTAAAAAAAGAAGTCTGGTAATGATGCAACCCATGTTTCAACTGGGGAGCTGATTACAGGGATGTGGTGTGAAACAGGAGCAAACGCTGAACAACAGAGCCTTGAATTTACTGTTCTTTTTTTACTTTGAAATTTTGATTTCCTTTAAGATTTGACAGCAAGATCTGTGCTAATAGTCAGAAAATACGAATGAGTTACCATTGTGAAAGCTAGTAAAATCTCAGTGCTTGGGAAAGTAATTGGTAAATTAATCATACTGTACAACAATAAAAAAAAACCCACCTAGTAAAACTGCTAGAAATATACTTGTCCAACAGGTGACTATCAATAGTTTCAATGGACTTGATGTAGCCTTTTGCATATATTCAAGATTGTACAAATGAAATATGTTGGGGGAGGGAGGATTAATTCAGAGATATATTCAACTCCTGGTTGGAAAAAGGTAGCACTTGCTTATTATAAGCACAGTCTACAGAGGGTATTATTATTATTTTAGTATAACCACCTTCCCTATGAGAACAGCAGGTAGTGATGAAGGAGACCTACACTGCGCAACTTCATCTTTCCTCTCCTGCAGGAAAACAATAGAGACCTAGCAAGAAAGCTGCTTTGCTTGCTGGCTCTGCAGCTTTCACTGTGAGAGGACACTACTTGCAGAATACAGCTGTTCTCTGGAAAATGATAGGGCCATGGAAATGACCAAGCATCCAATTAAGGCAGCACGCAAGGCAACCTGCCCTCGCTGGAGGAGTTGCCAGCAGGCAAACACAGCTTTTGACATCAGATTGTTAGACCAAAGTTCAGGACTGGCCCTCTGCACAACCCTTTGCACAGTCTGGGACAGACTGTTTCCCTGGACAGAAATGGAGAACTGAGGGATATAGAGAATCATAAAATCTCTAGGACCTTTATGTTTTTGGGCTCCATTTGAAAAAAAAAAATCAAGTCAATGTAATGTTTGGAAGGATACCAGACTAGCCATTTTAGGGACAGAAGAGCCAAGGGTTTCCAAGGGGACCTGTGATTTGGGGTGTCGCCATGTCTGGATTACCAAACTGACACATCTTAAAATGTCTCAATTTTCAGAAGTGCTGCATATCCGCCCTCTGAAAACTGGGCTGCTTTATGGTGCCTCAGGTTGGGAACTGAAGCCCCACACATCACTAAGTACTTTTGAATATTTTATCTGAGCTCTCTTTTTATCTAGAGCACAAATACAGCAATGTGCGATTTCCCTCCATTGTCCCACCAATGGACCTCTGGGCCAACGTGGAGAGCCCAGCTCTAGCGTCAAGAAGTGAATTGGTTTGATTCCATTTAATTCTTGACCTGTCTGCTGAGATTTGCAACCAGGGCATCATTTGTGGTCATGGGGTTTATATTTTTTTTGTTACATGAATACTTATCCACTGGGAACTGGAGAGACTAACAACACAGTTCGCGCAGGCACTCAGCAGAATTCACATAGACTTTGTGATCTATGGAGCTTTGGATATTCTGAGGAGGTCACTGTCCCTTTAAGCTCTGGAAAATTCTGTGGGTCAGAGTTTGAAAGAGTTGTCACTTGGCAGCAGTTGCAGGTACTTTTGGACCCTGAACCCAAGAATGGAGGTGGCTGGGTATAGCTTGTAAATAAGGACCTCGCTTAGTTCATTATTGTTGTTATATTTTTCCAGTTAATCATTGTAGTTAATCAGAAATGGTTTTTGTGATTTACTGAATTTCAGGAGACACTGTTGTAAGGATTCAAGCTGGCACCCTAAATATGAAATAGCCTATTAAACAAGTATCCTGCTTCTCTAAACAGAGTGTTTAAAAAAATACTAGCCTCTTAGAAAGTGTTCTTTCAGCTTAGTAAGAACATAAAAATGCCAGGTCAGACCAATGGTCCATCAAGCCCAGTATCCTGTCTTCTGACAGAGACGAGCACCAGATGCTTCAGATGGAATGAACAGAAAAGGCCGACTATTAAATGATCCATCCCCTGTTGTCCACTTGCAGCTTCTGGTAGTCCAGGAGGTTTTGGGGCACCAAGAACCATGGGGTTGTGTTCCTGACAATCTTGGCTAATAGCCATTGATGGATCTATATTAATGAATTTATCCAATTCTTTTTTACCCGGTTATACTTTTGCCTTCACACCATCCCCTGGCAATGAGTTCCATAGGTTAACTGTGCATGGGGCAAAGTACTTCCTTATGTTTGTTTTAAACCTACTGCCTATTTCTTTGAGTGATCCCTGGTTATGTGAAGAAGTAAATAGTATTTTCTTATTCAGGTTCTCAAAACCTTCCATGATTGTATAGACCTCTAGCACAGGGGTAGGGAACCTCCAGTCTGCGGGCCGAATCTGGCACACTGCTTCATTTCATCTGGCCCACAGCAAGTCTCCACACCATGGGCTGAAAGCCCCAAGTCTCAGTGTCCCCACCCCCCATCGGGCTGGAGCCACAAGGGCCAGCTCGCCGGCATGTCCCTGAGGCTCCTAGGCAGAGGGGCAATCAGGGAAGCTCTGCATGCTGCCCGCAGCTCCAGCTCTGTAGCTCCCATTGGCCGGGAACCGCAGCCTGTCCCCTCCACCCAGAGGCCAGACATGCCAGCCGCTTCCGGGAACAGCGCAGAGTCAGGGCAGGCAGGGAGCCTGCCTTAGCCCCGCTGCACCGCCGACCGGGAGCCACCTGAGGTAAGCACAGCCCGGCCGGAGCCCACACCCTGAACCCCCTCCTGCATTCCAACCCTCTGCCCCAAGTCGGAACCCCCTCCCACACCCTAACTCCCTCCCGGTGCCCGCACCCCCTCCTGCACCCCAACCCCCTCCCGCACCTCAGCCCCCAACTCACAGCCCTGAGCCCGCTTCCGCACTTCAAACCCCTCTGCCCCAGCCCGGAGCCCCCTTCCACACCCTGAAACCCTCATTTCTGGCCCCACCCCAGAGCTTAGGAGAAGCCCCGAGCCTCTGCCCGGAGCCATGAGCGCCTGCTTGCCCCGCTGCAGGGGGAAGCCCCGAGCCCCCATGCCCCCCCCCGCCACGGGGCTGTGTGTGGCCTGCAACTGATTTTCCTGTGGGTCAATCGCCCCAATAGAAAAAAGGTTCCCCATCCCTGCTCTAGCATATCGCCCTTTCGTGGGCTCTTTTCTAAGCTAAACAGTCCTTGTCTTTTTAACCTCGCCTCATATGGAATTTGTTCCATACTCCTAATGATTTTCTTTTTTGCCCTTCTCTGTACTTTTTCAATTCTAATATCTGTCTTGAGATGGGGCGACCAGAACTGCATGCAGTATTCAAGGTGTGCGCATGGATTTATGCAGTGACATTAGGTTATTTTCTGTCTTATTAACTCTTCCTTTCCTAATGGTTCCTAACATTCTGTTAGCTTTTTTTGACTGCCACTGCATGTTGAGCAGATGTTTTCAGAGAGCTCTCCATAACTGAGGCCATGATCTCTTTATTTGAGTGGTAACAGCTAATTTGCACCCCATCATTTTGTATGAATAGTTGGGGTTATGTTTCCAGTGCGCATTACTTTGCATTTATCAACATTGCAAACTTTGCCTCAATGTTTTCCCCTTTTTCTAGATCATTTATGACAATGTTGAACAGCATTGGCCCTGGTACAGATCCTCTGGGGACCAGGCTGTTTATGTCTATGCTGTGAAAACTGACGATTTATTCCTCCCCTTTGTTTCCTATCTTTTACTGATCCATGAGAAGACCTTCTCTCTTATCTCATGACTGCCTGTGTTGCTGAAGAGCCTTTGGTGAGAGATCTTGTTAAAGGCTTTCTGAAAATCCAAGTACACTATATCCACTGGATCACCCGTGAGCACATGTTTGTTGACACTCTCAAAGTATTCCAGCGGATGAGTTAGGCATGATTTCCCTTTGCAACAGCTGTGTTGACTCTTCCCCAACATATCATGTTCATTTATGTGTCTGATAATTCTGTTCTTTACTAGTTTCAGCTAATTTGCCTGGTGCTGAAGTTAGGCTTATCTGCCTGTAATTGCCAGGCTCACCTCTGGAGCCTTTTTTAAACTTTGTCATTATATTAGCTTTCCACCAGTCACCTGGTAGAGAGCAATAGGTTACATACCACAGTTAGTAGTTCTAAAATTTCATATTTGAGTTCCTTCAGAATTCTTGGGTGAATACCATCTGGTCCTGGTGACTTTAATTTATCATTTTTTTTCCAAAACCACCTCTATTGACATCTCAATCTGGGACCGTTCCTCAGATTTGTCACCTCAAAAGAATGGCTCGGGTGTGGGAATCTCCCTCACATCCTCTGCAGTGAAGACTCATACAAATAATTAATTTGACTTCTCTGCAATAGCTTTGTCTTCCTTGAGTGCTTCTTCAGCACCTCAATCAAGCAATGGCCCCACTGATTGTTTGGCAGGCTTCCTGCACCTGATATACTTTTTAAAAAATTGCTGTTAGCTTTTGTGTCCTTTGCTAGTTGTGCTTCAAATTCTTTTTTGGCCTGCCTAATTATACGTTTACACTTGACTTGCCAGGGTTTAAGCTCCTTTCAGTTTTCTTCAGTAGGATTTGACTTCCAATTTTAAAGATGCCTTTTTGTCTCTAACTGCCTCTTTTACTCTGTTGTTTAGCTATGGTGGTGTTTTTTGGTCCTGTTACTTTTTTTTTAATTTGAGGTATACATGGAGTTTGAGCCTCTATTATGGTGTTTTAAAGAAGCCTGCAGGCATTTAAGTCTTGTGACTGTTCCTTTTAATTTCTGTTTAACTAGCCTCCTCATTTTTGTGTAGTTCCCCTTTTTGAAGTTAAATGTGGTGGTGGGTTTCTTTGGTATTTTCACCCTACAAGAACGTTAAATTTAATTCCATTCTGATTGCTATTACTGAGCAGTTCAGCTATATTCACATCTTGGATCAGATCCTGTGCACCGCTTAGGACTAAATCAAGAATTGCCTCTTCCCTTGTGGGTTCCAGGACTAGCTGCTCCAAGAAGAAGTCATTAATGGAGTTTAGAAATTTTATCTCTGCATCCCATTCTGAGGTGACATGTTCCCAGTCAATATGGGAATAGTAGAAATCCCCCATTATTCCAGGGTTTTCTGTTTTTGTAGCCTCTCCAATCTCCCTGAGCATTTCACAATCACTATCATCATCCTGGTCAGGTGGCCAGTAGTATATTCCTATTGCTATATCCTTATTATTCAAGCATGCAATTTCTATCCTTGGAGATTCTCTGGTACAGTTTGAGTCATTTAAGATTTTTACTATATTTGACACTATGCTTTCTTTCACATATAGTGCCACACCCCCACCAGTACGACCTACTCTTTCATTCCTATATATTTTATACCCTGGTATTCTCATGTCCCATTGATTATCATGGTTCCACCAAGATTCTGTGATGCCTATTATATCAATAGCCTCATTTAATACCAGAGACTCAAGTATTTTTACTTCTTGCATTTCTACACAAGTACTTACAAAATTTGTCAGTATTTAGCTGTCTGCCTTCATAGAATCATAGGGTCAGAAGGGACCACAAGGGTCACCTAGTCTAACCCCCATGTGATGTAATTGAATGGGACTCTTTTTCACTTGACAGTTTCTCTTTAACTCCTACCTGTACTTTATCTGCTTCTATCCTCTCCTGTTGAGGATATAGAGAATCCCCACTAATAGATCCTCCCCATGTGCTCCTCTGCACCTGTCAGCTTTCCTCCAGCCCTTAGTTAAATAACTCTTCTACAAACTTTTTTAATTTTACATGCCAGCAATCTGGTTCTGTTTTGGTTTAAGTGGACCCCAACCTTCCTGTATAGTCTCCTTCTTTCCCCAAAGGTTCTTTAGTTCCTAATAAATCTAAAGCCCTCCTCCCTACCCCATCATCTCATCCACAAATTGAGACCCTGCAGTTCTGCCTGTCTAACTGGCCCTGCACGTGGAACTGGAACCATTTCAGGTAATGCTATCATGGAGGTCCTAAGACTTTAATCTCTTACCTAGCCACCTAAATTTGGCCTCCAGGACCTCTCTCCTACTTTTCCCCGTGTCACTGGGACCTATATGTACCACATCCACTAGCTCCGCCCCCGGCACAGCACGTAAATTTGTTTAGATGACTCGAGAGCTCCACAACCTTCACACCCACCAAGCAATTCACAATGCGTTTCTCCTGGTCATCACAAACCTAACTATCCATATTTCTAATAATCAAAACCCTTGTTCAAATAATAATAATAATTAATAATTAATAATAAAAAAACCCCAAAACACAAGATGCTGAACATTGGCAAATAAAACTTTTTAAAAGGCGAATATCAGCCCAGCAGAAAACAAATAGGGGTTTTTGATGTATATTACTCTCTCCTCAAAAAAGGGAGAACCCAAATTTGCAGCCTTTAAGAGAAAACACATTTCTATCATGATTAGTTTTTTGAAGATCAAAAATAGTAGAAAGGGAGAATTTTTAAAAAGATTTAAAAAAAAGAAAGAGTCATCCTCACACTCTCTAGGCTGATTTTCCTCACAAGTTAGTCAAGAAGTCATCAGGAAACACTACCTCAGGAAACCCTTCCTGCATGGTCAGCACAAGGAACTTGTGCAATCAGAGAAGAATGGGTAAGGAGTCAGTGTTACCAGGCAAGACAATGGGGGAAGCTTGCAAAGAGATAGCTCGGAGCAAGTCGAGGTGAGGTATACAAGGCAAACATTCATGAACAGGAAAATACAATAATGACGGATTATAGCTTTCCGCAATTCAGAGTATAACCAGGACCAGAGTCTGATCTCTGTACACCAGTGTAAATCTGCAATAACACCACTGATTTCAGTACAGTTACTTCAGATTTTTGCTGCTTGCTTGTGTAACAGGTAACAGCTGTAACTTCAGCTCCTAAGGCTTTACTGACAGGTTTCAGAGTAACAGCCGTGTTAGTCTGTATTCGCAAAAAGAAAAGGAGTACTTGTGGCACCTTAGAGACTAACCAATTTATTTGAGCATGAGCTTTCGTGAGCTACAGCTCACTTCATCGGATGCATACTGTGGAAAGTGTAGAAGATCTTTTTATACACACAAAGCACGTGTATAAAAAGATCTTCTACACTTTCCACAGTATGCATCCGATGAAGTGAGCTGTAGCTCACGAAAGCTCATGCTCAAATAAATTGGTTAGTCTCTAAGGTGCCACAAGTACTCCTTTTCTTTTTAAGGCTTTACTGGTACTTTCCCCACAACCTGTCCTGTTTCCTGCTTGAGATGGACCCTAGGTTGTTGCTATAAGTCTGTTTTATGCAGCAGACTTCCTGAGCCCTCTCGGGTCCACTTGGTTGGCTGTTGCTGTACCTGTTACTCTTCACACAAGCTACAGCTGGGTTGGTTCTCACCTAATCCCAGTCATTTTTAGAGAGTGGCTGAAGACCAGCTCCAGATTGTCTGAATCAAGATGGGGAGAAGAAGCCACTGCTATTTCCTCACCAAGTACAGTAGTTTCTCCATCCATGGGCTGAAAAAAAAGGAGAAATACAAATGAATATGGGGCTTTCTCTTTTCACTGGGAAATGCTAGCGTTTCCTATTAACTTTTGCTGAGCTGTGGCTACAATGAACCACTCTGTCATCCGGAATGCCCCTAGGGAACAGGTGGGAAGAAAACTCCATTCTTCCCTACACTGGGAGAGGGTTAGAAAGACAGAACCATGTGGTAATTTAAAGAAAAGAGGAAGGATAAACAGAAGAATAGGTGCATGTACCATACCATTCACATCACATCTGCAAAAGCCAGGAATCCCCTGGGCAGAGAAAAGTCTAGAAACTAAAAGGCCTAGCTTTTTTCTCTGGCTCTAGCTTGAAGGGAATTGATTTAATTAGTAATAATATTTGTTTGTTTATACTACAGTAGCACGCAAAATATGCTAGGTGCTTTATGGATACATAGAAAGGGATAATCCCTCCCCTTAAAATCTTGGAGTCTAAAAATACAGTAAGCTATTTTCAAAAATGACCTAGGCACTGAGGACCCTAAGTCTCACTGAAAGCCAAAAAAACTTAGGCTCCTAATGGACAGATTTTTAAAGAGATTTAGGGGTTTATGGGCAGAGATAGGTGTCTATTGGGATTTTCAGAGGTATCTAGGCACCAACTCCCATTGATTTCAATCGGAGTTAGGCACCTATGTGCTTTCAAAAGTGCCTCTTTTACTATGTATGCACCAATGTCCTTTCAAAGCTCTTCACCCCATGTGAAAAAATGTCTACAAAAACAAGCAATGAGGATCAGGATAAAATACTTTCACTCGGGAGTTAATGCAAAAATATAGTAGTTCCTTGCTAACTATGTTGTTTGGTCTTTAGCTAGGCTGAATACTTTTGTGTCAACATCTTTCAAGTGAAGTTTTCTAGACAGACCAAACAAGCCATATCACAAGCCAGATCAGCAACTTGTTCAGTAGGCTTCTGTTCTAGTTAATATTTGGCAACTCAATTGTAACATCGTAGTTTGACCACTTCCTGATGTGATGCTTACTTCCTATGTGTGCAATACACAAAAATACAAAGGCCCAAGTTCAAAGGTGAGTCTAATCACGTTAAAATTGTTGTAGAGGGCCCAAAAAGAAGAATGTGTCCAGAAAAGCAACTAACAAGGTGTAAGACTGTGCAAAGTAAAGACGCTCCTAGCTCTCTGTAAAATACTTCTTTTAGCTCCTTGGCATGTCAATTACAGCCTCTTAATCTTCCTTATGCTCATTTACATATTGGTAGGTGGTTGTAAATAGCTTATAGGATCTACACTAATTGGAAGTAGTTCTATACTAACTGAGCATATGGGCACAGGGGCCGACTTTCCAATGTACCAGGAGGTGCTTGACCACCAGCTCTGCCCCAGGCTCTGTCCCCACCCCACCCCTTCCCCCAAACCCCCGCCCCCACCCCACCTCTTCCTGCCCCTTCGCCCAAGCCCCCGCCCCCACCCTGCCTCTTCCTGTCCCATTCTGCACCTCCCCCAAGCGTGCCGCACCCTCACTCCTCCCCCCAGAGCCTCCTGCATGCCACGAAACAGCTTATCGCAGCAGGTGGGAGGCGTGGGGAGAAAGGAGGAAGTGCTAATTGGTGGGGCCTACTGGCAGGCAAGAGACACTGGGGGGAAGAGGGGAGCTGATAGGGTGGTTGCCGGTGGGTTTTCAGCACCCACTGCTTTTTCCCTGTGGGTGCTTCAGCCCCGGAGCACCCACAGAGTCGGCACCCATGCACATGGGAGTCTGAGTGTAAGCAAATACACTTACACTACTTTAAACAGCACATCTTACTTTGGCCCAAAGACTTGACAAGCATCTTGGTACCCTCTTGTCTATCAGAAGACTTAGGCCTAGATCCTCCAAGGTGCTTAGATGCCTAACTCCCATTGAAATCAAGGAAGTTAGGTTCCTAAATACCTAAATACCTGATCTGGGCTTCAGAAACTAGACTCACTTCTATGCAGGTACCTCTTGGTTTCACTGATATCAGCTCATTTAGAGGAAAAAAGAAAAAGCTCTTAATGAAAGAACATCATTACCTCTTGTTAGCAAATTGCTGTTGCTTATCAATAAGAGACAACAAAGATCTTATGGCTGTATCATGTCATACCAAACTCTGCATTGACTGTTATTGGCAATAATGCTTAAAAACTATTGCCATGATCAGTCAGGCATGGTTCATAGGTTAACTGCAAGTGAACATCTCTCAGCCTTTATTTGATCAAGGCAAATAAGATGGGCCTTGATGTAGCTTCCTAGGGCTTCTGAGTTAATTTTCTTTTCAAGTTGGTGGAATCTCTTTAATTGTGACCTTGGCTGTCCTGATGTACTGAAGAATGTGGCAATAGCATGGGGGGGGAAATGAAGCATCCCTTTTTTTAACTTTATGTTTGCTATTGAAAAAACATGTATTTAAGTGCTTTGCTGGATTGAGACCAAACTGATCAGCACTTTGTAGGATTGAGCCCTGAACATGGTCCTTGGCATTGGATTTTAACCCTCCTAAGTTCCTCGGCTAACATTCTGCTTTCAGCTGCATCACTACAAACCCACTGAAGTCAGTGGTGTTGCAGATGTATATGTGAGAGAATTTGGCCAGCTCCCTGCACAATTCTCTGAAATGAAATTTTGCATTAATTTTCAGCTGCTTCTCTTTCACACTTGGCAGATTAAAACAAAAGTTACTTGACATCATAGCAAGCTGTGTCAATTATAATAAATCTAATTACCTTTTCTTGATCAGTACCGTAAGTTACACTGGCCATACTTCATTCTTACACTTGTGCTGTTTGCATAGGTAATTTTCTAGTAACAGTGATTGTCATTTCCTGTTTGCCTGAAGCAATGGTACCATTTATACTTTTATATCTCACTAACTGGCCCGTGTGAGCCGGCAACTAAAACACATCAATTTGAATTCTAAACAAGAGAAAGCATGTGTATTTGACTATATGGATATTCAGGTCATACTAGTGCAAATCTCACTCTTAGTTCACCAGAATGTTTCTAGGACTTTGTCCTGGATAGATAACACACTGAGCAATATCTCACTCTACTCAGCTATAGTGCAATGTACTGTACTCTCGATCATCCCTTAATGTTTTGGAGGTTTTGCTGAGTAGCATCTGTATGACATTGATCAGCTAACACCCAAAGGCTTTTAAGGTGGAATGGGTGTGATCTGTGTAACACAGTGTATGTATGTCTGTCAGCTGATGTACTTTAAGTAAGTTCATTTTCTTTATCTTGACTCTTATCTATATTCTTTCTGATTCTTCTCTATATCATTTTCTATGTTGAGTTCATTTGTCCAGCCTGTGTCTCTCCTTTGTGCCTTTTAGAGTTGTGGGAAGTTCAGCAGCTTCTTTTCACAGGGATTCACGTGAATATTTTATTCATTTTGGATGAGTGGGGATTTGTAACCCCTACTTCTTGCTTTTACTTTTAAGCTATAACTCCTAAAACTCAAAGACAGACAAAACTATGAGCTAGGGAATATCCTCTTCTGCCCCAGAAAGTACTAGGGCCACTGTTATCTTCTGTGGGGGGCAGCCTCCCCACCCCACATATTTCAGAGAAGTCAGTTGGCTTCATCTCTCCGCTATCTTCAGGTGCAGATGGTTGGCCTATTCTCCTCTACTGCGGTGGTTCGCCTGCAGCTCCCCACCCCTCCCATTCCCCCCCACAATCTATAGAAACCATTCGCATAGAAATGCATGCTTTGCCCACTCCAATTCAGCAGCAGGGAGACTCTAAATGAAGAGGGGAGGCTGATTCATGGCACACCAGGAAAAGAGAATAACCTGTGCTTACTGGCCAGTAATGCTTCATAGCTTCCCATCCTCAGTCTCTAACATTGTCTTCTTTGTTTTCTGTTTCTTCACATCTCTGTTGCTCTGCTTAAACTATCAGCCACTACCCCAGCAAGTTAGGAAAGCTGGGTACTCTTTCTTCCACAACATGTAACTTTCATTCCTGTCAGACTTATAACGGTCTCACAGAATCCTACAGATGGAAAAAACCTGTCACACTGTCAATCCACCCTGTCAGTTCAGGATTGTGCCTTATGTTCTATCCCCAAGAATCCATCAGCTCTGAGTAAATTGCAGAGAAATATCAAAGGACTGGACCTAGAACAGGGGTTCTCAAGACAAATTGTTTGGTGGCCTCAGAGTGAGGCCACCAACTCTTGCTGGTGGCTGTTCTCACACTTTTTCCTAAAATACTTAATTAGCTTTAGGAAAAACAAATCAATATGCACATGGACAAGTCCAAATCATTGTAATTTATTTGTTGCTAGCTAGTAAATCTGTTGTGAACAGTGATATTAACAAACATACAAGTATCACTTTTCATAGCAGACTTACTCAGCCCTGGCAAGCCTGGGGACAAATTAAGCCTTGGATGGGGGGAGGCACTAAGGGTGGCAGCGGGGAGCTAGAGCCTGAAGCCCCGCCGCCGGAGTCTGAGGCCTGCTGCCACGCAGCCAGAGACCGGGACTGGAGCCTGAAGCCCCGCAGCCAGAGCCTGCCACCCCAGGGCTGAACCCCAAAGCCTGAGCCCCACCGTCCCTGGGTAAATGGAGAACCCACTGGGTGCCTGCTACTCCAGTGTTGTGCCCCAGGTGTCTCCAGAGGGTGGCAGAGCCCAACACCTGCTGACGGCCCCAGCAACCAACACCAAAGCAGGCCATCCAGGAGCAAGAGGGAGTGGGAGTGGCAGAGGTGCTTAATGACTTCTTTGTTTCGGTTTTCACCAAGAAGGTTGGTGGCGATTGGGCATCTAACATAATGACTGCCAGTGAAAATGAGGTAGGATCAGAGTCTAAAATAGGGAAAGAACAAGTCAAAAATAGACAAGTTAGATGTCTTCAAATCATCATGGCCTGATTAAATGCATCCTAGAATACTCAAAGAGCTGGAGGAGATATCTGAGCCATTAGCAATTATCTTTAGAAAGGCATGGAAAATGGGAGACATTCCAGAAGACTGGAAAAGGGCAAATATGGTGCCCATCTATAGAAAGGGAAATAAGGACAACCCGGAGAATTACAGACCAGTCAGCTTAACTTCTGTACCCGGGAAGATAATGGATCAAATAATTAAGCAATCAATTTGCAAACACTTCGAAGATAATAAGGTGATAAATAACAGTCAGCATAGATTTGTCAAGAACAAATCATGTCAAACCAACTTGATAGCTTTCTTTGACAAAGTAACAATGTGGGAAGTGGTAGATGTGGTATATCTTGACTTTAGTAAGGCTTTTGATACTTTCTTGCATGACCTTCTCATAAACAAAGTAGGGAAATACAACCTAGATAGAGCTACTATAAGGTGGGTGCATAACTGGTTGGAAAATCATTCCCAGAGAGTAGTTATCAGTGGTTCACAGTCATGCTGGAAGGGCATAATGAGTGGGGTCCTGCAGGGATTGGTTCTGGGTCCGGTTCTGTTCAATATCTTCATCAATGATTTAGATAATGGCATAGAGAGTATGCTTATAAAGTTTGTGGACGATACCAAGCTGGGAAGGGTTGCAAGTGCTTTGGAGGATAGGATGAAAATTCAAAATGATCTTCTAGAGAATTGGTCTGAAGTAAACAGGATGAAATTCAATAAGGACAAATGTGAAGTACTCCAATTTGGAAGGAACAATCAGTTGCACACATAAAAAATGGGAAGTGACTGCCTAGGAAGGAGTACTGCAGAAGGGGATGTGATCACAAGCTAAATATGAGTCAACAGTGTAATGCTGTTGCAAAAAAAGCAAACATCATTCTGGGATGTATTAGCAGGAGTATTGTAAGCAAAACACAAGAAGTAATTCTTCCGCTCTACTCTGCGCTGATTAGGCCTCAGCTGGAGTTTTGTGTCCAGTTCTGGGTGCCACATTTCAGGAAAGACATGGACAAATTGGAGAAAGTCCAGAGAAGAGCAACAAAAATGATTAAAGGTCTAGAAAACATGACCTATGAGGGAAGATTAAACAAACCCAATTTTTTCAATCTGGAGAAGAGAAGACTGAGTGAGGACATTATAATAGTTTTCAAGTACATAAAAGGTTGTTACAAAGAGGAGGGAGAAAAAATGTTCTTCTTAACCTCTGAGGATAGAACACAACACAATGGGCTTAAATTGCAGCAAGGGCAGTTTAGGTTGGACATTAGGAAAAACTTCCTGTCAGTCGTTAAGCAGTGGAATAAATTGCCTAGGGAGGTTGTGGAATCTCCATCATTGGGGATTTTTAATAGCAGGTTGGACAAACACCTGTCAGGGATGGTCTAGATAATACATAGTCCTGCCTTGAGTGCAGGGGACTGGACTAGATGACCTCTCGAGGTCCCTTCCAGTTCTATGATTCTACTTCCCTCTCCCCCGCTGTCCCCTGCCCCCCCAGCCCAGGAGGCTGTGGCCAAAAGAAAAGCCGCTGGTGGCTGCATTTGAGAAATGCTGACCTAGAAGATATAAAAGTGGCATCAATTTTAATCCAAGTTCAGCTGCAGACTCAGGAAGAGGCACTGACTTCCATTCAAGATCCACTCATTCTTAATCTTTTACAGTTAGTATTTATTTTGACTTTTTATTAAATGTACTATTCAATTGTTTACCTCCTCATTCTAACATGCTGCTACTTTCCCCATTGCTATAAATATCCAGTAGAGCTTGAAAGACACACTAGTTCAAGAGGGAACCTGTGAAGGGTGACTCTGCTACTCTTGATGAAATGAGGTCAGGAGGTGTTGGAACAGAATGCCATTTGAAGCATCTTTCACTAACGAATCCATGTCATATGCAGCTGCATGTTCAGTGTTCTGTGAATACTACAAAGAGAGCCGATATCATAAATACACGTTATAGGCTAAACTCTACATTACATAAAACAATAGTTTCTATTCAATATATAGGAGAGTATGTTTTCTCGTTCGTAAATGGATCCAAGATGAGTGTGTGGAACAGAACCCTAATTGGTTTAAAAGTAGCATCAAAGGGGAAGAGCCTGTCTGTTTGTCTGTCCCCTTGATGTCAATGTAGAAAACACACACCTGCATTAATGTGACAAAAGCTGCATGTGGGGCAGCAGTCTTTTCATTTAATAAAAGAAGAGGAATTATTCCTTTATCAATCAGTACCATGGAATTACACACATTTGACGCTCAGCATCAAAACCAAAGCTCACTCTAAGTAAAAAAACAAGGTACAACAAGTGTCAGTTTGGATTATTTTTACTGTAAAACTAATCACACTGGGTTCCCCCCCAAGAAAAAGAGACAGAATGTTATCACACAGAGAAGGAATCAAATTGCTCTTGCTTTACACTGAGAAATCTGCAGTTACATTGTATTTACTGTTACTAACTGGTTCACTGACATCACCATTTTTATTATTTTTATTTCTGGTGGTGTCCACAATGTGCTAGGCACTGGCTGAATGCACTGGAAGACACAGACCTTGCCCCGAAGAGCTTACATAATCTAATAAAACAAAGAACATAAGAAGGGTGGGGCAGAGGGATGCATCTGTTTGTAACACATTACATATTTTTATAACAAATATCAACTATCTCTGACTGTCTGTGATGGAGTGCTGGGAATCAGCAACTGAACCAGCACGCTGGTCACTTTTTAACCAGTTTGGCCCCAGGGGAGAGCCTGAATAAGGAGAAGATTTCCTGATCACCAGATCAGATTAGGATGGGTAGCTAACGAGCCCATAAACCAGGAGACTGGATAAAAGAGCACAAGAAGGATGTGCAGGTGGAGGCTATCTGGTTCTACTAAATGAAGTGCTCTGTGTGGTGAGAACATCCCCATCTCAAAGGGGTAGTTAAGCTGAATGACTCTGTAAAGAGCATGGTCCTGTGAGTACATAAAAATGTCCCTAAAAGCCTCTTGTGAAGCCTCTTTTGGAAATCCAAATGAGTTATATCAACCAGTTTGGCTTTGTTAGCTGCTATTTGGCCAACATGCTCAAAGAATTCTGTTTATTTAGAGAGACAACATTTCCCTTTACAGAGGCCATGCTGATTTGTTGCTATCCTATCATGTTCATACAAGCTTTATCATTCCAACTAATTATTGTTTCAATCACTTTATTCAGTAGTGAAGTAAGGCTTGATGGTTTGTAATTCCTAGGATTTCTCCAAGCTGATTTTAATAAGATACTCCTTTTTGTTGTTGTTAGCAGTTTTGTGAGTTGTTCCACTCTCTGTTTCCATAGAGGCAGTGCTGACCTGCTAATCAGCAACTGAAGGCTAAATCACTCTCCCTTTGAACAGATGTTTTCTCCCTCCTTAAGTAAAACACAGCCCTGATAGAAAATTAATCCATTTACTTTTGCTGTGTGATGTTCTTATAAACTCTATGCAATCACATCTTTTGGTGGCCTTCCTTGTAAAGTCTTTAAAACACCTTTCCTTACCTGGATGCGTTTTAGAAACTATACTGAATTTCTACCTAGTGTGTGTTGTGGCACTAAAAAATCCTCAAGAAACAAGTTCAATTTGAAGCAAAGAACTATAAAACAGCTTCCATAGCTGGAGAGCCAAGAACAGGCTCCCTTCTTTTTTCTATGACATTTGCAAGCATGGCTTAACTACAGTTTTTAATTTCTTTCTTAAAAATGTGTCAGCAAATTGCTTTACAGATTGCAACAATAATACTCGCAATGGCTGAACCCATAGAATTCTGTGATACTGAAAATTCCCAACTGCAAAACTATGGACAATTCTTGAGATCCACACCAAGACAAAACTTCCATTGTTTGTCAATGAGAGCTTTGTCTAAGTAATGAGTGTGTGAAGCGTGATTTGTCCTCCTGGGACAGATACTGAGAAAGTTAATATGTGGCCTACCAAGTTCTACCCACCTACTGCTATGCATTAGAAGTACCACGGACATTTTAGATGTTCTAAGTTCTTTAAAACTAAATAGAGCCAAAGACACCAGGTTTTGCGTTTGATTGCAAACACAACCCCTGAAACATGGGTGATTGGGATTTGAACCACCAATGTTCAGGGGAGCTGGATAAAAGGTTTTGTCCCATCTCAGTAGGGTCTGGTGAGGCTTAGTGGTACACAAACCATGTATTTCACCCTCAGTATTTTGGGCCATTACTAGAGTATTGCAGTGATTTCATAAGGGGTTCAAACTCAGCAACAGCGATTTTTTCCTCTGAGGAATTCTTTTCAACCATGAGAATTGTGAGGGACTGACATCAAGTTTTTGACTGAAAGTAGGTTTTATGTGTGTGTGTGTGCTTTGGCATGATTTCCCTCAGACTTAATTCTGCACTTAACTAAAATTCTTTCCCATGGTAGCATAATGTGCCCTTCTGCCCACAACACACACACAGACACTCTCACACACACTTTTAAAAATATTCTTCTTTATCATAATGCATTGAAGGCTGTCAAACATTTCCCTTCATTACAGTTAGTTGGAATGTCCTTAATTATGATGAGTTCACCATGTCACACTCTGCCCTTCTGCCCTTTTGGTATCTTGTAACTTTGTTCACCTTTTTCCTTATGTGATCCCACAGATATAGAATTTCACCCATTCAAATATCTCCAGTTTATTAGCAAAGTCTCTGCATTGTGCTACAGATGTAGAAATGCATCTTGGGATCAATGGATTACAGATCAAGTCATGCTGTTGTCATCACACCCTTTCTATTTATGGTCTCACTTGCTCATCAAGGCCAGGTCCTCCATTCCTTTTCATGCCCAAAGGTTCCATTGAACGTGCCAAACATGTTCAGAGTTGAATCTGGTTAGTTTCCCTTACATGATTTTTTTTTTAAACAGTTACCACCCTTTCCTTTATAAAGCAATCGTGTGATTTAATACTCAATAATAATTCATTAGCATAATTTAAAACCTGTATCCTTTAAAACACACACACACACACACACACACACACACTATGCTGAACAAATAAATGCAGAAGCTAAGAAATACAAGGGGAAAAAAGAAAATGCACCTAGAGTAGTGTAACATACTAAGGAGTCTTTCCTTTCAATGCACCAGCATAATTCAGTGGTGAAAGTGGAACAAGAGTTATACAAGCACACAGAACAAGATGACTCAAGTTTTATCTTAGTAAGAGTTAGAAATATTTAGAATGTTTGTTTAATCGCTTCAGCTTCTCTTCAGGTGAGGTTTTGATGTCAGGCCTTGATGATTCAAGCGTTTTCTCAGCATTACCAGTCTCAAGGCAAAACTGAGGCAGCTTGAGATTGCCAGTTGCCAAAGGGACTAATAAAGATTTCTTAATTTTTTTTTTAACTGCAGGAAGTTTGTCATTACTAATAGCAGTGATCATGTTTTAGTGCATTTATGCCCTTGGGTTATATGAATCTTTCACCTATGTCAGGAGTTGTATTTTTTTCCTTAGAGAAGAGTTGGAACACTTTCTCCCCACACGTGTGTTGGATCACAGGACTGCTAATATCTCTGCTGCACTGTCATGCATCTTTGACAATGTGCTAGGTATGGATTATTTTATAGACAAATACATAAGTGTTTTCAAAACAGTCATTCTGGTGAGCCTTATTTCAAATGTAAACTTCAGGACAGGGGCTGTCTCTTACCAGGTGTTCGAAGAGTCTAATATAATAGAGCCCCAAGACTGACTGGAGCCTCAAGGCGCTATTGAAAAACAAATAACAATTCTCGATGTGCCAATGACATCTAGTCACCATGGGACACAGAGGAATGCCACATTTTGGGAATTTTACTACAGCATAAAAAACTATCATGTCACTGTCACAGTTTCAGGGTAATTGTACCTGTATTCCCCCCACTATGGTCCACCAAGAGCACCCACTTTAATTTCTGGCTCCTAGCTGACACCTTTCCTGGGCAGAGACCCACATCTTGCTCCTTCTTGACCAGGCATATTAAGGCTGTACAGCTCCCTGGTTTACCCTGTGATATCCCCAGCAAACCTGACTGCCTACAAGGCTACACTGTGGTTTCTCTCCAAAGGCAATGAGGAGAGTATTGCCCTCAGTTATAAATTACCACACAGCTCCTTCTAAGCAAGCACATTTATTCTTAAGGTAAAAGCAAGATAGAGAAAACACATTAAAGCAATAAAAGAACGCATACACATGCTAAAATCCTTATCAACGGTCAACCTAACTCCAACCTAGGGCTTTGGTAGGTTTCAATCCTTCAAAACCAACAACTGGGTTTTCCTGATGGTTACACATTCATATCTGTCTTAGATCCAGAACTGAGATCAAGCCAATCAGTCAATTTTTTATACAGCTTGGGCCTTTGATCTTGGCCTTGTGTAACAGGTAATCAACGGACAAACACCCTCTCTTCAGGGCATAGCTTCAAAAGGCTGGGTTTTTGCATAACTAGAGTGGGGGATTTGATTAACCTCTCCCTAGGGAAATCAACTTAATAGTTATTGTCCCAAAAGTCCATACTTGTCTGGCATATTTTCACTATAGTCTTTTGAACTCCCAAGTCTCACATCTGTCACATCTTCCCCCTAGAGAAGTTACAGACAATTCCAGCTCACAATGATACATAAACTTAATACAATAAGAGCTTTCAATTATATTGCAGGAAATTGCCATATCTGTCAGTCACAACATACGCTTGGATTAACACATGGAGCAGCAGAGAATACAGAAATAAGAATTTGTTTTCAGGGAGGAAGGCTGTCCCACTCAGCCAAAAGTCAGAATTTAAAATTCTTTTTTTCTTTTTGTCTTCTGCTGCACTTCTGCTGTGATGAGCAATTTGCAGTAATGCCCTACAGTCTGATTTCTTTGTAAAAGCAAAAAGTATCTTTTTCCACTCAGTAAACTGGCCAAAAAAGGTGTAAGCAGAGTCAGGATGAGCTCCACCCTGACATCTGGTGGTGCGGTGTGGCAAGTTGTGGAAAAGAACTTCAGGGGCTGACCTCATTTGCATAGGCACACCCACCCCGCCTAGAATGAGGCCAGAGCTGCCCAAATAGTCACTTGGCTGCTGTGGGATCCCCAGTGTCTCTGTTATTGGGGCAGGAAGAATAAATTGTTATTACCCTGATTATGGGAATCAAGGACAGTGGAACTGCACTTGGCCTTTTGTTATGATGGAGGGACTCGCCATCAACTAAGTAGCACTCGCTAGGCAAGGGACATGGGTTCCAAAACTCTGTGAATTGAGAGAGGCTGGGAACAGGTTTTTAATACTTGGTAGTATGGGCCTCACATGCTAATTGCACTTCCTCCTCTCTCCACTGTGGAATATCAGAGCTAATTTTGATTCCATTAGGAGTCTAGTTACAGGCTGCTGAGCTGAATTCACTTTGGGCTAATGGTGCACCAGCACTGAGGTTCCCCTACTACAAGCTGAAATCACAAAAGAGCTGGAATCACTGAGTGTTGTGTTAAGTAGTGGGGGAGCCTGAAGCTATATGGTAGAGCAGTTTGCGGGATGGCGAGTGGAGCGGCCGGCGGAGCAAAGCAATTTGCAGGACGGCGAGCGGAGCGGCTGGTGGAGTAGAGCAGTTTGCGGGACAGCGAGCAGAGCGGAGCCCCATGGAGAGGTGGGGCCATCAGTGTTGGACTGTGTAAGGTGCCCCTTAACCCCTCCCCCCAATCTCCATCCAGGTTGGGAGGTAAAACTCTGCAGATAAACTTTTGAACTCTGGGGCCACCCTGACCAAGGACAGAGACTTTTCGGTCGTTGGACTTTTGGGACTTTGGGTGATTTTGGGTTGCTGGACTCAAGAACCAAAGGGAAAGGACATGCCCCAATTTGCTTGGGGTGGGTTTTGCTCATGGGTTGTGTTATAAATCCTGTCTGTGGTGTTTCCCCAACATAATGCCACATTATTTCTCTCTGTTATTAAAAGGCTTTTTGCTACACTCAGACTATGTGCTTGCGAGAGGGGAAGTATTGCCTCTTGGAGGCGCCCAGCGGGGGTAGTATATATTTGTCCCAGGTCACTGGGTAGGGGCTCGAGCCGGTTTTGCATTGTGTTATTGGAATGGAACCCCTAGATACTGAACCCGCCCTTGTTGCTGCCAACTCTGACAGGCAGAAAGGTTACAAAGGTAAATTACTCATTTTGCTCTAGGGGCTGACTTCCACTCCCATTGAAGTAAATGGGAGTTTTGTGACTAACTACCATTGGAGTGGGAGGAGCAGACTCTCAATAAGAGATTTTCTTCAAAGAGCTGCTTCTGCTCTCTTGTCTTATTCCAAGAGCTGCCATTTTTTATGGATACAGACAGGAGAGTGTCTAAGACAGTCTTTCAAAATCACAACCAACTGACCTATGGGAATTGATCCAAACCCCACAAACCAGACTAGTGAATTTCAGCTATAAAATTATTCCAAGTAGGAGAAGGCCCTGACTCACTTTTACGGTTCCACTCAACCCTCTGCACTATTTTAGCCAGCTTATCAGATGGCATAAAGACAGCAGGAGTGGATGGGTCAAGGACTTGCTAATGAGTTACACAGTCTACATTTCTAGACTGTTTAAATCCAGTGGCCAAATATCATCACTATCTGATTGATGGTTGTTTGACAGCACATCTGAAATGAGTCGTTGGACACAGTCCAGCTCCTAATGGACAGGTGTCCATATCACAAAAAAACACCATCACACTTGACAGTCAGTCACCACTCTCCCCTTGCTGGCTGTCTCAGCAAAGAACTGAATGTACATACCCTTTTCCTCCCTTCTGACGAGATCTAACCCCAGCTCCCATCCTGTTTGGCTTCCAGTTACAATTTTAAAGAAACAGGACACATCCTCATAATCAAACCAATGTCAGATAGCTTCCACTGTGCTTAAAGAAAGGTTTTCAATCTCCATGACTCAATTTATGGCCTCTGTGAAGGAATCGCTCATGAAGCTCTTACTATATTTGATCATACAGAGACTAGGATCACCGGGAACAGCCGAGCAAGGGAGCCAGCTATTCAAGCCAAAGTTTCCCCTTTTGTATCAGCGCAATTCCACTAAAGCCAATGGTGTTGCCCAGATGTAGCTGAGAGACCTTTGCCACAGAAACTAGAGATGCAAATAAGACCTATATTAGGTCATATCTTCCATCACTTTGACAATGCACAATTGTACTTTTACTGGTGTTTTGTAATACTTCTCTTATCCCCAGCAGAAAAACAGAATAGCAACAAGCAGTTTTTTCTTTCTTTTTTTAACGCATGAGGCGCAAGAATCAGACGAGGACAACCGCCAAGAGGGCCAAGAAAAATGACAACAATTTTTTTTTCTTGGAGGAGCCTTTCCCTCTTTCCTAAGTTTCTCTGGAGGACCACTAAGTGCAACACAGCGAACATTGCATTGCAACATCTTCATGCCACATTGTGGCTGGCATCATTTCATAACTTCCTGATGTAGTGAGGCAGTCTGAAACTACAATTCAGGCTGTATGATTCATATCTTGATCCATTCCCGGGGTTTGGGGGATGTTTGTTTGGCTTTTTTTAATTGTGCATGACTCTTCAAAATCTAATAGGTCCTCCAAAAAACAAGATGAGTAGCACACCCACTTCAGGATCCCTTTACAAAGACTCATGTCTAGTTCAACAGCATTTGCCTGGACAATTTTTTAAGCAGATGTTGCACCTATGACTCTGTCTCCCAGAAAATGAACTGTTTTATTGAACGTGTGCATGTTTTTGGGCCATAAAAGGCCACCCGCTGGCTCAATCCATAACAAAATGCAATCACATTTCCTCTCCTGGAAAAGCTTTGCAGGGCAAGGAAATAGGCAGGGAACACCCCCCATTCCCCCCCCCCCCACACCTTTCCTGCTGTTCTGGCCAGGAAATGGGGAGGAAGGCAAGTGGGAGGCCAAGGTGAATTTAAAACTATCATATGCTATAGTGCTTGTCCCTGAGGGGGAGCTCGGATTTGGGGTATTTCTTGGTGGGGGGGGCTCCCTGAGGCCCCCCCCCAGCCAGCTAGGGATCTGAGATGGGCAGGGGTTTATTGAGGGGCTCTCTGAGACCACCGAGACCAGCCGGATTTCGGGTGTATTTTGGAGGTAGTGGGGGGGCCCCAGCTCCACTCTAGGGCGGGTGGCCGGTTCCACCTTAACGCGGGCGGAGTGGAGGGCGGGGGAGGAGGCGGGGCAGCCGCGAGGTCACGTGATTCCGCCACCGAGGCGGAGCCGCCGCCATTTTGTCTGGGACGGGGAGTGGAAATGTGAAAGGGAAAGCCGGAGCGGAGCCCAGGAGACCAAGCGGGGCGCGCGGCGGAGAGAGCCCTCCTCCTCCCCCTCCCCCGAGAGCAGTTCGGTCCGGGCCCTGCGAGCACCCCAGAGAAGGCGGCTGGGGGCTGGGCTACCCTGGGGCCGTAGCGGCTTGCTGGCCCCTCGGTGCACAGCAGGGGCCGCAGGGGACCTTGGTTCCCAGGCTGCGGGCGCTCTCAGGGCGGGCGGGCGGGTTGGTTGGTTGCCGGCGGGTGTCAGTCCCGTCTCTCCCGTCCTTGGCCGCCTGCTCGGGGGTGGGGGGCAGGCCGCGGGGACCCCAGGCTGGTGAGGGGGGCCGGCGGAGCGGAAGATGTCGGGCCAGTCGATCACCGACCGCATCGCGGCCGCCCAGCACAGTGTCACCGGGTCAGCCATCTCCAAAGCCGTCTGCAAGGCGACGACCCACGAAGTCATGGGGCCCAAGAAGAAGCACCTGGACTGTGAGTATCCCCTGTCGCCCGCCGGGCCCAGCGGCGCCTCCGCAGGCCCGGGGCGGGGGAGCATCGCGACTCCCTCCCCCCGGTATGGCCGCTGAGTAAGCCCAGGTGAAATGCCTGCCCTCGGGCCCCACAGCGGCAGCGCCGCGCCAGGAATAGGACTCACGATTCCTGTCAGTCACCTGCTCTGCCTGTTAGGAGCGCCCTTTAGAAACCACATTGCTTCGCTCTCTGTCGCCCCTGCGGTAATGGGGCGGAGAAGAGAGGCGGGAGGAGGTGACTGTGCCGCCCCAGCGCCTTAGAAGGGCTACCTGAAGCCGTGACCGCTTCAGGAGGTTGAGATTCTACCCTGTGCAAGCAAGGGAGCTTGGAAACGTCTCCACAAAACACACCTGGGTGTTACTGCGCGGAGACAATTGTTTGTAATTAGTGATGCTGTTCAACTCCCCTGTTCGTGCCCAGCATGAGACTTGTAGGCACTGCTCTTGCTGTGTAGGAAATAGGATGACTCTTAAGAGAGAAAGCAGATGAATATGGTACCAGAGGTACTGTATGGAGGTCCTTCAAAATGATGAAATACCTAACCTTTAATAGCCACTTTCCTGGGTATTTTATTTCTAATATGCCAGATTTTTTTTTCTTTTTCATTTTCTGCTGCCTATGGTAGGGGGGAGGGATAGCTCAGTGGTTTGAGCTTTGGCCTGCTAAACCCAGGGTTGTGAGTTCAAACCTTGAGGGGGCCATTTAGGGATATGGGGCAAAAATTGGGGATTGGTCCTGCTTTGAGCAGGGGGTTGGACTAGATGACCTCCTGAGGTCCCTTCCAATCCTGATATTCTATGATTCTAGATTGAAGTTGAGAGGTAAACCTGAAACCCATAAATTGTAATGTAACAGGAAGACAAAAAATGGTTAGAGTGAGGTTCTTAGTTATCTGAAGGTTTCAGCTGTTGACTTGATTAGTGTATTGAGTGCATCACATAAAATAAAACCGAGTCTGATGTAACTCACAAAATGAGGAAATGTAAGTTGCCTGACATTCTGTCTTCAACTTGCCACCGCAGTAACTTCCACTGAGATTGTATTCAGAGTAGCAGCCGTGTTGTAGCCGCAAAATGAAAAGGAGGACTTGTGGCACCTCAGAGACTAACAAATTTATTTGAGCATAAGCTTTTGTGAGCTCACTTCATCGGATGCATTCAGTTCTCCCCACTGTATTTTCCACTGAATGCATCCGATGAAGTGAGCTGTAGCTCACGAAAGCTTATGCTCAGATAAATTTGTTAGTCTCTAAGGTGCCACAAATCCTCCTTTTCTTTTTGAGATTGTATTGTGTTCATCAGATTCCTTTGGCTGTCATTTGATCCAGATCTCTATTTAGAGGTATCCGTGTTCTACGGGGATTTGTGTAGAAAGAATTCTATGGTTTGACATTTATTTTTCTCTGATTTTTCTGCTATTAAGAACAAATAAAAAAGCATAATTCGGACTGCATATGAGAAATGAGGAGATATCCTGGGAGTGGTTGTAATGTAGACCTTAGTGACAATGTCTTATTCATTGGAATTTTTCACAGAAGCCATCGTGGTGTAATACACCCTAGCTGTTTTTCAGAAGCTAGGCTTAAACTTTTACCGAGCATTTGGATCACAGGTATACAGAACTTGGGGCGGGGAGTGTGTGTGACAGCTTTCTCTCTGTGCAGATCCACAAAGATTATGAGTTATTACAGCTATAAGCTATGGAGACATCATTTGTTCTTTAGCTTATGCTGGCAGCTCATGCTTTTAGGTCTGGAGGTCCCTGGTTCAATCCCTGGTATGTTGGCCAAGAGAGCAATCATCTCACAAGCAGGTAGGATGTTAAAATATATGATCATATAGCTGAAACATCCATAAAGTATGTTTCTTAGAAGTGTGGTAAATATATTTCCTGCACAGAACAAAGCAGAAATAGGGCTTTGGTTAAAGTGAAAATTACTGTGGTTCTCCTCTTGGTCCCTCGTTGCTGCTCAAAAATGAATCCAGGACTAGTATATGCCTGTTGAGGGTTTCTACGGTTGTCTGGGACTGTGTCCAGCCTCAGTGCTCTTCCGCAAACTAATACTAAATATCTCCAAATATACTCACATTTAAATAGTAAGAAAAGTACTTAATGTTAAGAAAACATTGTCATAGGCAAAGACCTACACATATGATGTGTGTGTATGTAAGCTCCAAGTGCTATGGAGCTTTGACTGTGTTTCTGTTGGGCTGCTGAATAGTATGGTCGCATAATTAATCTTTGTTAATTTTTGTTAAGTCAAGGAATCAGAGCTGTGTGAATGGAAATATTCCATTTTTAATATAGGTCACAATGTCCCAAAAGGAAATCAGCTGCTCTATTTTTCATAATGTTAAGATATTAGACCAAAGTAAAGTAACTTTTATGGTGGTAATTCTGCATTCCCAGTGGAACATTGAGTTTCTCGTAACTTCCCCACTTACTTTATTCCCCAGCTTCTCTTCCCACCCGCCAATTTTATGTTGCAGTACTTGGGTAGGATTAGATATCTTTTCTTTTTAAAGTAGAACAGAATCACCCTCTTACATGCACACCTCTTTCCTTGTTGGCTCTGTCTTTAGCATGTATCTTATCCAGTGGGTCGAATGTTCTGTGTCTGCTGACTTCACAATCCCTGCTTCTTTGTTTTCAGAACAGATCACTTGCTTGGTAATATAAACTCTGCCACTAACGCACTGGGGAGAAAATAAACCGATCTAAAACTAGTTTTTAAAAAATAAATAAAACTTGTATTAAGGCTAGGAACTTATATAGTAGGCAAAGTTTTAGCCCAAGAAAACTGATTTAAATATTTGATTGGTAGTATTTACCTGGGATTCAAATGACATTAAATTATTTGACTCAAATAGAAATTTAAAGAAACATGATCAAAGCCAAGATTTTTTTTTTCCTTTTTTTAAGTATACAGAGGTCAAGACATACTTGAAGAAAATTAAGGAGGGAAAAAGTTGCAAAATATTTACCATTGCTGATTAATCAAACAGTTAAAATTTACTATCTGTGAGAATATACAAGTTTTAAATGTCACAGAGGAATGGGGAATAGCACTGCAATAGCACAGCAAGTGAAAATTGTACTGTACATTGCAAAATTAGGCCCTGATCCCGCAGCCCAATCTGCACAGGCAGATTTGTATGCTGTGTAGACCCTCTGACTCACTGGGACTCTGTGCAAGCAGAATGGTCCATCTGCCTAGATCTGATTGCAGTCACACTGTTGCGCAACCCAGTGGTAACAAATTAGAGTATGTAGGGAGGAAAAGTCCAATATTTTCTGTTTCATACTTCAAAGGAACTGTTAAACCCACTTTTACTCACTATTGTTTTTCTTAAAATGTTCAATACCTTGACACTTCAAGATGCATGCTGATACCACTGTTTTACGTGTGTGACCCATATTAGGCTCAGCAGCCTATAAAGTATACAGTTTTCCCATACTAATAGCCTGTAACCAGGGGAAAAATTATAACATCAAAATATATCTTTGTATACAAATATGTTCTCATCTCACTAGAAATATTCTGGTGGGTCTCAGTTAAATATTGGATTATTTCTTATCTTGTATACCAGGCTTTTTTTACTTTTACAATATATTTTAGTGTGTTCTTTGCATATCAGTATTCTTGGGCATTTCTGGTTTTGTCTGAAATTCATTTTGGCATAAGAGAAGAGGGTGTAATTTTTTTGTCACGTGAGTAGAAGATGACTGTGCAGTATAATATGTATGTAATAGTGCCAATTAAATATGTAATCCAGTTTTGGTTCATGTTGAGACAGCACCCATTTTTAAATGCTCTTTTGTCCTGCCTGTGGTGTCACAGTCCAGTATTTTTGCACCAGTCTATAATACCTTCTTTATTGATCCTCAGCATTTACTCATAAAGGGTGTGTGTTGTCATTTCTACAGGAAGGAATATATGCACACAGCTAGTGCTTTAATTTCATTTTTGTATGTGGGGTGGGGCTGGGCCCTGAGATAGTTAACACAAGGGCAAAGGGATATTCTTGTCAGGCCCCGCAACCTCACATAATCTTTCAAGAAGGATGGGGGAAGGTAAATCAAAGAGTTTAATGGAAGGTTTTATGTCTGTGTATTCTAGTTTCCAATCCATGGAAGAGGTTCAGTGGACATCTTTCATTGATATTTTCTAAGTTTTGAGTGTTTCACTCTGCAACCTTAATGTTCTTTTAAAATAGTTAGTGTATGTAATAATAAATATTGAAGGTGATTGCATCAAAACTGCAGTGGGTTAAAGTGTGTTTATGGCATCAGGCCTGCTAATTTTGGTATGTGTTTCAGTGGACTTTGTCTAAAGAGGTAAAGATTGGAAACTAGGGGTGAGACTTCAAAAACCGCTCAACTTTGTCCTAACAAATCAATGCTGCGTGCTTTTGACAGTCCCACCCTAAATGTAGGATAGATGGTGATATCCATTACATAGGTCACTGGTTTAGACTTGTGTGGAAGGGGGAAATGCTCTGTTTCAATTTTTATAACTGATTCAAAATATCACAATATCTAACTTGATAGTTTATTTGCTTTTAAGAAGATTGTCATATTTATGACCAGACTAATTTGTGAGGTGGCATAAAAATACCTAGTGGCTTTTATAGTTATAGCTATTACCAGCAGGAGAGTGGGGTGGGGGGAGAGAAAACCTTTTGTAGTGATAAACACCCATTTTTTCATGGTCTGTGTGTATAAAAATATCTTCTGTATTTTCCACAGTATGCATCCGATGAAGTGAGCTGTAGCTCACGAAAGCTTATGCTCAAATAAGTTGGTTAGTCTCTAAGGTGCCACAAGTACTCCTTTTCTTTTTGCGAATACAGACTAACATGGCTATTACTCTGAAACTTTTTATAGTTCAGTTTATTAGTTTAATCCTGATTTTATCTGAACTCTACATACAACACTATCTCACCTCCCTCCTTAATGTGAAGTCATTTGAAACTGTGAAAATTGTTTCCTTCACCAACTTCCAGTTTTTAAGAGTAGAACCTATTCTGTATCAATGTATCGAAACAGAATAGTGAACAGATTGAACTTTGTGACAGTGTACTACTAGTAGAGACAGGAATAACACATACATATACAGTGAAATATCTTGATGTTTCGAATGCAGTAAAAATGTTACAAAAGTTCAGCCAAAGATTTGAAAGGGATTTAAAAAATCTGTAGTGAAAAACAGTCTTTCAACTCATTTTATTAAAGAGTTTGGAGTGACCATTTCTAATAAGATGGAACAAAAACTGACCAAATATAGTTTGTGTCCTGAACGGTTTAATAAAGAGAACTTCAGTGAAGACTGACAGGCTCTTGTTTAACTTCTGTTTTGCATCTCCTATTGATTTGAAGGCTTTCCAGTCAGTTATGCTTTCAGGTTGGTCAACAGTTAGTGAAGGGACAAGAGATAACGATTGTCTGTGCAGCAGTTGAACTCTACTTTTTAAGGCTTTTTGAAACAATTTTCTTAATTGGCAAAATTGATTTGTCTAAAAGATTTTAATTGCAGAGAATAATTAATCTGATTTTCTTAAAACTGATAATTTTAGTGATAAACTTGTGGACTTTTTGAAACCAGTCATTTTAATGGACAGTCTTTAACACAAAGTTGTGAATTTGCAGTTCATTATGATTTTGTTTTTTATAGACCTGATTACTCAGAATATTGCATTGTCATCACAGGCCAAGTTTAAGAGAGCACTAATGCTTTTTTGTGTAAACCTTTCATACCAACAAATTTTCTTTAAGTTTATTAAAATAGAAAATCTTTGCTCGTAACTGATTTTAAAACTTTTTTGGTATGGATAAGTTATAAATGATTAAACTTTCATGTGGTCAGACTTTTTTGATCACATCGGTTCACTTTCTTAATTTTGTTTCTCTTTTTTTAGTTTTGTAATTCTTAAAGTTAGCTCAATATATCTATTCAGTAACCAGATTCAGTGCTTAATTCAAAAATAACTTTTCATGTCTCTTTGATGTCAATGTGCATTATAAAATGGCATAGAGCACTTATTTGGCTAACTCCTTCATTGCAAGGTATTCAAACTTAGAGGAACTAATCAACCTGATAACATTTTAGTTTCTTAAAACATCGATCAAATGGATTAAAAAATGACATAACATACTAATTTTTCCATAGGACACATGCCTCATTCAGCGCACAGGATGGATGGTGCTCATTGAATTAGCATCTATTCAATATTTTGTTTTATTTTCGCTGTTCAGTGTGTGGCCCCGTGCCTTATTTACAACACACTATTCAAATCCTGCTCTGAAGATAGAATTGTTAACTTCCTCATGGTTTTTTAATGCTATTCATCACAATGGTATCAAAGTGCTTCACAAATATTAATGAATTTATTTTCACAACGTCCTTGTGAGATGAGGAAATATTATCCCTATTTTACAGATTGGGAACTGAGGGGCCATGAGATGAACGTCTTGGATTATAAACTCTTTGAGGCAGGAACCATCTTGTCCTGTATTTATACAGAACCTAGCTCAATGGGGTCCTGGGCCATGATTAGGATTCCTAGGTGCTGTGGTAATACAAATAATAAATATGTTCAGTGTTTTAGGTGCCAAATTTGAAATGCCTAGGCCTTGATTTTTCAGTTTGTTTAGCATTATCTAGTTATTTATATGTTCAAAGCACAGCTCACATTGACATCAGTTGCTGCTCTAAGTGCTTGGCGTTTCTGAAGATCAGATTATCAAGTTGGGCACTGAGAAAATGAAGAACACAACTACAGCCACCTTTGAAAAGGAACTCTGTGGCAGAGGCAGGGACAGAAAGAATCCCATTCTCCAGAGCAACGTTCAACATTGTCTTAGCTGTGAGGTTGTCATCTCTTCCTGCAGTCCCCAGCCTCATTCACTATGCATCTTTCAATTTCTGCAACAAATAAGGCAGAGGTCCTACAAACAACTCTTTGCTGCACAACACTGATTGATCATTGGGGAATGGGCTGTCACATGCAGTGAATGAGCTGGATTAGGTGGGAAAAGTAGCATATGATCATGTAACTAAAGACTGCATCATAATTCACGTGCACAAGGGGACTGAATTAAGGTTACGCAGACAACTTTAAATCTGGCACTTCCTAACTTTTGAGCGGCTTGGCTTTGCAACTTTGATAATGTTCTTTTTGAAGTATTTTTGTGTGTGTATAATTATAACCAGGTTAGGGGACAAACGTATGTAACTAGATCTCCTGATTCACTTGCATTTTTAGAGCAAACATAATTGAAGTGGGAACTGAGGCTGTGCTGTTCCTGATATTTAAAATGTAAAAAGCAGCAGTTGGCATTTATTCTGTATTTGTTTCAACTTCTCTAACTTCTTTTGATAGTAACACAGATGAAATACTCAATAGTTTGCCTTTAGTTAGTTGTCTATGATCCTGCAATTCCTAGAAGGTATGAGGATCCCTCTCTCCCATTCATGCTTCGTGCCTTCAACCCTGAAATGTCTAAAGTTTGACAACGTTCACTCTACTCCCAGCCCCTAGAAAGAGAGAATTAAGAAGAAAATGTCTCTTTATATAGCAGCACATGAACCACACAAACTTTTTTCAGGTCTTTGTTACAGAGGTAACTATAATTACAACTCAAGGGTTGCCCATATGTTGAGTCCCGTCCCCCCACACAGGGATGTCTTCTCTACAAAATTAATTCAGACTTGTACTAATCGAGTTCTGTCCACATGGACACATCCAGCTGGTCTGAAAATAGTCGTGAGTTACACCCAAGGTAGCTGGTCAGTCCCGACCCAAGTGCTGCTTACGCTTGGGCTGATGACTTGGCCACTTTACTGAGAGGATGCAGGCTAAACCACTCTAGTGCAGATCGTCCTCTAGTGCCTTCCCAGAATTCCACTGTGTGCCCAGAAGGACAAACTCTCTCTCTCTCTCAATTCACTGGGAAAAAAATCAGTGTCTCAGCTTACTGCAGTGCTAAGAACAATGGAGTGTGCCCTCAGAAGTCCGCACCAATGGTGAGAACAGCACCAATGTGGCCCCAGTAATTCAAGTAGGGCTTTGCAGAGTGGCCACTTACAGCTTGGCCCAGGTCCCTGTCAGCTGAATTAACTTCACGTGCAGCCGTACTCCAAAAGCCTTAACTTGAGTGTGGTAGTGCTTTTGGTCTTGTCTACATGATGTAGCAACATGCACCAGAAAGGGGCAAATTGTAGAGCTCTCTAACTGTCCTGTGTAGACCCTGCTGACATGCTCTGAAAGATACCCAGAACACAGTGATGTAATAACATTTGAAACAGTACTACTTCAGTGCACACTAGGAACCTTTCAGACCATGTCAGCATGGTCTATGCAGGGCAGTTAGAGTGCTCTACAATTTACACCACTCTAGTGTGCATTGCTGCACTGTGTACACAAGCCCTTTAACTCTAGTTGGCTGTCAGGATATAGGGTACAGCTCAAGTTAGTACAACTCATCAGGTTCTAACACAATCATTCTGTAGAACTCGGGTATTATTTCACGGTGTGGCCACTCTTCTGAGTGAGGCTAATTCAAGAGGAGTTAATTTGTGTAGATAACCTCAGTTTCATGTGATGTGGGTTGAACACACAGTGATTCAGTCACACTGCAGTAGGAACTTCCTTGTATATTTCTCTAAAATACAATCCAGTTCTTACAGCTTTAGGAGAAGATAGTGATCTATATTTTAAAAAGGAAAACTGGAAAATTACTTGTTTTAATTACCCGGAAAGTCCAATTTACTTGTTTCCACAGCCCCAGGTGTTCTTTCTCCCTGACTTTTAAGTTCTTAATTAAATTATAAACCCATGTTCAATAATTGGAGAATCTGACTTGAACTCAGAAAAGTAAAACAAAATCACAGTTAGGGCTAAACTTCTTCCTAAATGTCCTCATTGTGCTTGAGTGTTGTAGTTTGTAGATCATACAGGTTTAGAAATATCTAAAATGAGTTGATACAATGATTATAAAGGGCAGCTTTAGTCTTAATGAACAAAGTAAAGAAATCTGAAATTAAACTTGCTGAGTGACTTATTGATCTAATCAGTTTTCATAAAGGGCCACCTCTGGCTGTAATCATTAATACAATTGAAGAAACGCTGATCTTGGTCAGTATTTGGCTGAGAAATCTCTAATGAAAACCCTGTGTTTGTCAGGAAGTAGTGTTTGTTATTCACTGAGTAGCTGTCTGATTTCAAATGAGATGTGCTGATATTTCAGATGTTCTAAAATGGATGTCCTGAATGTTTTCTAGGCCATTAAATATCCAATGGCCCTCGTTATATGGTGCTAATCTTGGTGTCCTGGCCAAATTCTAGTGTGGTTAATTTTCAAACTATCTATTATTCCCCTTCAATTTTTCCAGTCTAAAATTGTTGTTTAGTGTTGCTGTTATAACAGTTTCTAAATTCCATTCCAGAAATAGCATTTCACTCTTGGTGGAAGTGATGCCTTTGTGGTTTGTAAAACTCTCTGAGATGAAAGGTGCTATATAAATGAAAAGTGATATTGGAGAACTAACATCTTTTACCCAATGTGTTTAATTCCTTTTGTAATCTACAACATTTATAATCTTTACTCCTATATTAGAATTGTCTACCTGTTGGTTTGTCTCACTGTGCATGCATACTCACCAACTGTTAGAGGTAGGTGGGTGATGACATGTAGAGTATGTTAACAATAGTCAACTATCACAGGCCTGCACAAGCTGAGGTGTGGTTTTGATAGTAATTTTTTTCTCTTCTAGTTTTTTTTTTTTTTTTTTTTTTTTCCCCCTTTCAGTAACAAGTTCAACTATGTAACATTTCCCTGAAAATAACGTTTTTATAGATCCATCTATTCTGGAAGACGTCAGTCAGTTTTTTTAAATCATGAAAAACGCAGCAGCTCTTTTAAAAAAGTATTTACCAGCTACCTAGTGGAAGATAACTAATATTTCACAATTATAACTAGGCTAGAGCAGCAGCAGTTCAGCTAAAGGACAACAGAATCTGGCTAATGTGTAACTAAGACAATTAATACCTTGAATTTAGAGATCTAAAAAAAGTGAGCTACAGTAGTCACAGGTTTGTTTTTTGGTTACAACATATTGCATAGAAGAATAAACATAGCTGTGGAATGAATCTAACCTTAAATAATTACTCATTATTATTTGTATACTATAGTGTTTTTAAAATTTTATTAAAGCGACTTTTAATGTCAAATTTAAGTTTAGAGAAAGCAAGTTTTTAGCCTATAAAGCACACTGAATATTTCTCTGAGCTCCCTTTTTATTAAATATTCCAGTAGAAAGATTTCTAAAAAAACATTCCTCAATTGTCATCTAAAACAATACCACAGTGTCCAGATTGCAGTGTATGAGAACCTGAAAGTGGAATTGTCTAGAAAATGAATGTGTAAGACAAATTTTGGTAGATAGAATGATGTACAAATTCTAGTTCAGCCAGAACTTGGAAGCTAAGGGCTTAATCTCAGTTAAATCAACTCCCGCTGCCTTCATTGGGTCTAAGATTGTACCCTTGGCTTGATCATGTAAGATTCCTGAGTAGCCATAAATCAGTTTTGCTGTTAATTTTATTGGGTCTATGATTTCACTCCTAAGATCCCTGATCACATGAAAAGTACTATTGTATCCTTAGTCACCACTGTGATGAAAATGCATCCCAAGGTGATAGGTTTGCAGGATGCCTGACTTGTTTAAAAGTGTGGCTGGCTACTCGCCATAGAAATGTACGGTTGGAAGGGACCTTGAGAGTTCATCTAGTCCAGCCACTGTGCTGAGGCAGGACCAAATATACCTAGACCACCCTTGACAGGTGTTTGGAGGTTTTTAATGACTGGTTAGACAGTGCTGGGGATTCCACAATCTCCCTTAGTAACCTACTCCAGAGCTTAATTATCCTTATAGTTAGAAAGTTTTTTCTAATATATAACCTAAATCTCTCTTGCTGCAGATTAAGCCAATTACCTCTTGTCCTAGCTTTATTAGATGTGGAGAACAACTGATCACTCACTTCTTTATAATAGTCCTTTACATATTTCAAGACATATAGGGTGCCCCCTCTCAGTCTTCTGTTCTCAGAACTATGCTTGTCCAGTCTTTTTAACGTTTCCTCGAGTCAGGTTTTTCTAAACACTTTATCACTTTTGTTGCTCTCCTCTGGATTCTGTTCAGTTTGTCCACATCTTTCCTAAAGTGTGGTGCCCAGAACTGGACACAGTAGTCCAGGTGAGGTCTCACCAGTGCTGAATAGAGCAGGACAGTTGCCTCCTGTGTCTTACATGAGACTCCAGTTAAAAGACCCCAGAATATTAGCCTTTTTTTTGCAACTGCATCAGATTGTTGGCTCATTCAGTTGGTGAACGGCTGTGAACCGCCAAGACCCTCCAAGACCCTCTTCTAGAGTACTGCTTTCTAGCTAGTTATTCCCCATTTTGTAGTTGGGCATTTGTTTTTTCTGTCTTAAGTGTAGTACTCTGCACTTATCTTAAATGAATTTCCTCTTGATGATTTCAGACCAATTCTCCAATTTGTCAAGGTCATTTTGAATTGTAACACTGTCCCCCAAAGTACTTGCAACCCTTCCAAGTTGGTGTCATCTACAGATTTTATAAGTATATTCTCCACTTCATTCTCCAAGTCATTAATGAAAATATTGAATAGTATTGGACCCAGGACAGACACCTATGCGACCATGTGGATACAGTCTCCCATTTTGACAGCAAACCATTCATAACCATTTGAGCACGGTTTTTCAACCAGTTGTGCACCCACCTGACAGTAATTTCATTTAAACCACATTTCACTAGTTTGCTTATGAGAGCATCATATGGGACCATGTCAAAAGCCTTACTAAATTGAATATGTCCTGAGTACTGTTTTCCCCCTGTCCACTGGGCCAGTAACCCTATCAAAGAAGAAATTTAGGTTGGTTTGTCATTTGTTCTTGACAAATCCATGTTACCTTTTACTTATCATCCTGTCAGTGCTTACTAGAGAGAACTATAACAGTTTTTATTCTTAGTATCTTACATTGGTATTGAGCTCCATTTCTGGAATAAAAGATAATGGACGTACATTTTAAAAGCTCCTAAGTATCATTGATTTTCATTTCATTATTATTGCCACTTGCTAGAAGACTGATTTTATTTTGTGTACCAATGCATAAAGCTGTTATCTGAGTTTGAAGAACACAGATTAAGACATTCAAGTAACTTTTATTGGGGAAGTAATGAAATAAGAAATACCATTGTGACGGCAAGTTGCACAAATTTTTTATCGTATCCGTAATGGACATGGGTATACAAGTGACGGTGATACCTCAAGTGTTCCGTTTTTTTAGTGGTCCAAGCATCTTTTGTTACATACATTGGTAGATTCCTATTTTCGAAGATTTAAAATCTCATGGGGGTGGAAAACCCTAGGATTAAAGTTTGAATTTAATATAAATATTGTCACCAGGAGGAGTGGGGGAATCTTGTGTGTTTTTAAAAATCTGAGCTCACTAATACCTTTAATCATGTGGTTATTGCATGGTGTTCACTAGAGGGTGAAATTAAGATTGTGTGAGTGGCCCTAACTTTGTATTTCCATTTTTTTTAAACTTAAATTAACCTTAACTCTGAATTTGTAATGCTTGCTTTTGAGAATAATTGCAGCATCCCTATAATATCTTTTACTCTATCTTAATATAGTTTCTGAATTGTAATATATGTAAGGATTTTTTCCTTTTTCTATTCAAAACTTTTAGAGCACTTCTAGTAAATTGATATGTGCTTTAGTAGAGAAGCTTAGAATAAAGAATTCAGTTCCACATTTTAGTTTAGTTTTCATTTATTTTCTGTAAAACTGCTATTAAGGAAATAAAGCAAGAGATGGCAGACTGTTTGTGGTTTGCAACTCCAAAAGGAAATATAATTGTTAATGCATCGGGTTAAAGCTTTCAAATGATATGGAGTCCTGTATAAAGCAGTTAACATTCATGTTACATGTTCAGCCTGTGAAACTTATTTCTGTCGCATCTTTGAATGCCTAACTAAACATAATGCTTTGCATTTTTTAAATTTAGATCTAATCCAGTGCACAAATGAGATGAATGTGAATATTCCACAGCTGGCAGACACACTTTTTGAGAGGACTGTTAACAGTAGCTGGGTCGTAGTGTTCAAAGCTCTAATTACAACACACCACCTCATGATGTATGGAAATGAGGTAAGACTGATTACTTTGTGATAGTTATATTATGGGGGCATCTCTGACAAAATCAGAATGCCGTAAAGAAATAGTTGTGAGCTGTGAACTTAATTTTTCTATCATTATTGGTTGTAAGTTACCTTTCTGATAGAAAATTAGTGAAGTGCTATTCATCACTCATTAGAAAGTCAGTTAATTTCAAACTACATTCAGTAGATGTCTAAATCCATGTCATGCCTCTTTTCCAGTAACTTTCCTTCCTAAACTACTATTGCCATTCATTTACCACCTATGTTTAGTTCAGTTTAAAAACAAAAGATCAGCAAAACTTATTTTAAAAACTTTGTGGTGTAGTAAGTGATGGGACAGATTTTCTTTCCCAGACCACAATGTGACATTAGAAATTTCATCTTTAATTGTACGCAATTTCTCAACCTTCCAACAAAGCCTAAACAGTCAACCTTTTATGTCAGATAATAGAGATGGTCATCTCAAATATCCAAGTGTGCGTCCCCATTCTTATTATAAGTTGTCTGTTGCGCATATGAGTGCAGAATTGTGGCTGAGGCAAAGTATATCTATAAGAAAGGTTTATCTTTGCTTTAAATGTAAACGTTAAAGAACCACTGTGAAGGATGTGGACCTGATCTGCAAGGGGTCTGACCAGGTTATTGAAATAGGCAGTATATGACTGTGACTTTAGAGAGGCATGGTGGGTGCAGTAATATTTCTTGTTGGAAGAGAGAAACTTTCTAGCTTACACAGAGCTCCTCTTCTTCAGGTCATGGAATATTGACTGTATTGAATTAATTTATTATATGCATATGTTGGTTTAGTTATACTAGCCTGTTTGGAAATAGAGTAAGGGCAGACAGTGGCTTCAAATAAAACACCACCTGTAAACAATTCAGGAGGTTAAGATCACTGTTGAGCTATTAGCTGTGAAGATGCTACTTCCAGGTTACTGCCAAAGTTACGCAGTTACTCAGCCAAGGCTGAAAAGGAACAGATCAAAAGGGCTATAAATAGTTCAAAACTTTCTCTCTGTCCATAGTGAGGGAGATTGTCATAAGGGAGCTGTTCACAAAGAACAGCCTGACACAGCCACAGACCCTGTGGGAGGGTCTAAAGCGTTAGGCCTTCCTATTTTACCTAAGATAGACATGCATATAGACTGTTCCATTGTTTTCAAATCTGTTTCCTCTTTGCTTTGCTGTATTCCTACTGTTAGGATAAAAACGGTGTGTATTAAAAAAGCTGTCTGGTTACTGTGTTAGTCACTGGTCACTGAAGCTGGGTGGGAAATACTTTTCCTCTCCTGTGATCATGTTTGAGATTTCTAAAACTTCCCTGTTCTGCATTGGGATGAAACCAAGATCTTTCAAAGTTTTTTTTGGTGGAAACACAGACTCACACATCCCAGGATAGCTTGACATTGAGGGTAATTCACCTGATTCAGATTAATGACTTGAATGTGGGTCTCCGACATCCCCGGTGAATGCCCTTGCCACTAGGCTATAGAGTCTGTGTCTGTCTTTTGAAACTGTTAGTGTGTATAAAAAAATATTCATTGGGTCAGAGAGAGAGACAGACAGACAGAGACAACCATCTCACCCCAGAATAACAGCCTGGTGGTTAGGACAGTTAGGATGTGAGGGACTCAGGTTCAGGTCCTTGGTCTGAATCAGGCAAAGCAGGGAATTGAATCTGGGTCTTCTACATACTAGGTGAGTGCACTCACTACTGACACATTCTGGGGTGGGTTGTGTCTCTGGTTTTGACCAGATATGCCATACTGAACCTGAGAAACCTTTCCCTGTGGAAGTTTTGTTGAATCTGGTATGTTCCCAGGTAAAGTTTCAGTTTTGACAAATTGGACTCTTCAGACAAAATCCTGTTTTATTGAAAAATTCCCAACTAGGCCTACTGGTCACAATTCCTGAAAGGCAGACTTACAGGTACCAAACTCAGCTGGGCCTTCGAAGCAATCATTGTTGGTAGGCAACATGCTATAGCCCAAGACCCAGGGGGTTGCAGGATTCCACCCTGAGAGAAGTGAAGGCATGCGGCTTTAACCTGAGGGGGAGCTGCTCAAACTCGGTAGAGGTCAGGGGGGCAGTTAGCCCTGTAACTGTGATGACAATATTTTTTTTTCCTGAAAAGATAAGTTCTAATTTATCGTTTGAGTGGTAGGAAGACATGATTGTATGCATATTAATATGTATTGAAAGTGGCAGAGAAACTTTAAATTGTTCATGAAGCAGTTTCCTTTTAAGTAACATAAGTCAAGCTATAGATTGTCTCCTCTTTCTTGTATCATCTTTTTAGCCAAATATTTGAGGAGTAGGAGGAGACTAACACTATAGACTTACTTAGAAGTAGTATAATGCCAGGTGAGTTAATTATTCCATTAATAACTATACAAATACTTGAACACTTTAGTGTCTCAGTGTTTTTATAAAGCTCTGTTAAAGTAGAAAAAACATTTCCAAATAGTTTGTAATTGTCTCTTTAACCATTACATAGAAGTTATAGAGTTGTACAGAAGAAACTTTTAGAGCACCTATAGTTTTTCTCCAATTTCCCTACTGTGAGCTACAGAATTAACAAAACTTTTTTACTTAAAAAGGCATGTAAGTAACTCCCTCCCTCCCTACATCTAATGTAGCTTCATGTGAGGACAGTGGAGTGCTTTTCTTCAGACTGAACAAATTTCCTCTGCCAAACACTCAGTTATGAAATTTAATGTATTTAATTCACATTAGTTTACTAAGTTTTGGTGAATCGTTTTTATTGCAACTAATTCGTACATTGTAGATAACGGTAAACCTGCCTCTGAAATACCCGAGTTATGTGCAGTTGTTTTGTAATCTAATTCTTAAATGTATTACATTTGATGAAGAAAAAGTAATTTTCAAGCAATTTTTTCCCCTTCATCAGCGCTTTATCCAGTATCTTGCATCCCGAAATACATTGTTCAATCTAAACAACTACCTGGACAAAAGTGCCATGCAGGGTAAGAGTCTTTTTCTTTGTTTGCAACTTAGTTTTCACAGTAAAGTATTACTTCTTCAAGAGAAGGTTGGCAAAGCAACAAAATAAAGCAAAAAATCCCCCAAAAAACTACATAACAAAACAATTGTTGTTTTTTTAATGTATTTTTACATGTATTTTTCTAGCTCTGCATTAGTAGTGATTGTAAGTCATTGGTGTTTAACAGAAAATGATATATCCATGAAAGGGGTTTAATTTATATTATGCAGTGCAAAGGGATGACAGTAAGCAAAGGAGGCAGGGAAAATTATGGTATGGCTGAAAGTTACACAGGTGAGAGCTAGAAATGTGGTTACAGTTACATGTCTTTTTAAAAAGGCATAACTTAACACATGAGCACTGGATTAATCTTTTTCATTTGGCTGCATTCCATAATGGAGGTGGGGGGTAATATTAATTCTCAAGCTTCATAAAATGGTCATTAGAACACTTCACTAGTGGTTAATGAAAGCCTTTCATGCAGATCTGTGAAAGGTGTTAGAGGTAGTTTGTGTGATGGCAAAAATATATATATTTAGGTTTTTGGTTTTTTTTAGAGCATCCTTTTTTACAGTAGCTGGAGTTCAGTAGTTCCCATCTTTAGTCTTCAGCATTTGACTGATTCTGTTTCCAGTGAGCTGTACACTATAAGAATAAGAGTGCCTCACGGTTGCAAACAGTAGCCTCTCCTCCTGTTGTTAGATGAGGCATTAACAAAGTCCAGATAACTTCTGTGGAATTGTAATCACTTGGGAAGATGGTGGCTGCACTGTGTCTCAAGGCTGGTGCAAATAATCAAGAGAAAAATATGGAGGGAGGCTTTAGGGGCTCTGCAAGTGAACATTGAGTTCTCTCCCTATACAAATTGTGTGCAATGACACACATTACAGAATAGTACTGAAAAATGATTACAAAATAGATGATACTCCTCTTTGAAAAGTCTAACTAGTAAACATTTAATTTTCAGGCTATGATATGTCTACCTTCATTAGGCGATATAGCAAATACTTGAATGAAAAAGCACTTTCTTACAGACTTGTAGCAGTTGACTTCACCAAAATGAAAAGAGGGTAAGAAATATTCTCCTTTTGCTTTTCATTTCAGATCTAAGAGGTTAATAATAGTCATGTATATGCTTGCCATAGAACTTTGCTGCCTTTTAAACTGTAGTTAAATACAGGGTACTAAACATATCAAGTCATCATATGTTCTAGGTCACGTGTACATTTATAAATTTGCCATTTTACACATTGTAGGATAGATGGAGTGATGAGAACTATGAATACTGAAAAGCTTCTAAAAACCCTTCCAATTATTCAGAACCAGCTTGATGCACTCCTTGATTTTGATGTAAGCACATTCTAAGTTGTATTTCATTGTTAAAATACTTTATTTAATTGATATGGGAAGAAATTTATTGGTATTTTTCTCTCCACCAATACTTTTAATCTACTCTATCTCTTCACTTTCTACACAGGCAAATCCAAATGAATTAACCAATGGTGTAATAAATGCTGCCTTCATGCTTCTCTTTAAAGATTCCATTAGGCTTTTTGCAGCCTATAATGAGGGGATTATTAACCTATTAGGTATGTGGAACTGGTGTGTGTATGTGTGCATATGTTCTTGAATCTTTGGGGGAGACAGTCGGAGAAGTAGAAATTTAAAGGCAAATTGAGTCTGTTTAATAGCCTAACAAATTAAGGGCCAGATCCTGCTTCTGTTGAAGTCAGTGGTAATTTTTATCATTGGTGTCAGTGACAGCAGGATTGGCCTTAAAGGCATTGATATATAGGCCTTATTATTTTTCAAGTGTAAATCTGAGTTATTCTTGCCGATATTTCTATTTTAGAAATACCAGAAATGTCTTGAATGTTCCTCATAACAAGGTTATAAAACAATTTAGCCTATAAGTACACTGTAATGTATGTGTGTGGGGTGGGGGGTTAAGGCTCTAAAGTAGGTTGGCCTGTACTGGGTTTACTGGGCATACACGTTGAATATAGAGTGCACATTGTTGGGTTTCCTATGTTTTTGTTTTATCAACTTCAATAACTGGTGTTTATGGTCTTGTACAGATTGTAGAGTTTTCTACCTTGCTGAGTTCTTGGCTATGGTTAACATATGTCGGATACAGTTTTTAAGTGGATTGTGCCTTCAAGAGTAACTGGGGAGGGGATTGAGAATCTTACACAAAGATAGTAAAGCAGTAAAATAATTTATTTAATAATCTTTCGATTCAGCTTTCACTCTCCATTAAATCTGCCAGTGTCATTCATTTTATTGATGCATTAAAATCTACAAGTTTCAGAGTATGAAAAATAAAACTCAGTACTCAAAAGGGTGCAAATGCTATTCCTGTTTGACAGGTTTACTCATAAGGATTCTGTACATTAATATTGACAAGTCAAAGTTGGATACATGTGAAAGTTGAGTTTTCATCTTAAATGCCTCCTTCAGATTCTATATCTCCATTTTACAAACTACAAATGCGTAGTATTGAGATGTTGATGTGTAGTTTTAAAATGCTTTAAAAATAGATAATACTCATGTGCATTTTTAATTTACTAAAGTCAGCTACTGCATTACTAGTGGTTGAGTGCACCTCATGGACGGACTTTTTGCAAACATTTTTCTTCAAAATGAAGTCCTGCGTGGCTGACAAAGAATTTAAAAACAGATTAAACACTTTACATTCAGGCTGATTACAACTGTCCACCGAGTTATAACTTGCTGAAATCAACAAACTCATTGTAAATATGGAGACTATGGAGTAGTCCCAAACACATTACTCTTAAAAGTAACATGGCTTTCTATATTCGTTCATTTTAGGGAGAGGAGATATTATCTAAAGTTATTGTTTGCAGTGTTGTATCTTTTTAAATCTCTTGCATTAGTGTGAAAGGTTTTTTGTATCTTTTTTACAAATGTCCTTTTTTCACTCTTCAGAAAAGTATTTTGATATGAAGAAGAACCAGTGCAAAGAAGGTTTGGATATTTACAAAAAGTTCCTGGCCAGAATGACCAAATTGTCAGAATTCCTCAAAGTAGCAGAGGTAAATAAACTTACATGTATTAAAAGGGTGTCATTTAGCTATCTGTACTGGTACAATAGTCCAATCACAAACAGTCTAATGTTTGTGTGATTTGCTGTGCAAAATAAAAGTTCTGTAGGTTGCTGAATCTGAATGTCACTTAATTGCTTTTTTATATTGAGTGGTATTTTTAAGGCACCTTTCTTTGCCTAAAGACTGCTAACAATACAATAAACCTTTCTGTCTAAAGTGCTACCGAGAATCTTCTTTTACACATTGATTAGTACATGAAAATGACTGGGCTGGATGATGATTATAAATATTTACAAAGTATTTCTTTGATATTTCTGCCCAAAACAGAGCATAAATTCAAGCAAGCTGTTATTTCCAGCTCTTACAGTGAATCTTAGCATCTTTGCATGAAATAGTCCAAATAGAAATATGATTTGAGCTTGTTTGATATATACACTGAAATTCTAGCTTAGAACTTGTCTGTTAGAATTGGCATGAACAGTGTACCAGTTCAGAAAGTTATACATGTCCCTTTTGATACTTTAGCTTCTGTGTAACATTCAGACCCCACAGTTTTTCTTTTCATTGCCGCTGCATGTAGTAATGTACTTTTTTTTTTCCCCCCCTTTTTTGTGAACCCAGCAAGTTGGAATTGATCAGGGTGACATTCCAGATCTTACTCAGGTCAGTGTACATTTCATATTAATTTAACCCAGTTCTTTTGTCCTTTGTGTTTTAATGGTTAATGTGTATCATATTCATCCTGAGAATATATTCTCTTCCATATATTTATATATGGAAATATACATGTTCACTTTTTCCATAGATTAATACATGTACACAGTTCTTAAACAGTTCTGCAATTGTTTAAATAAGAGTTCTGTTTTAAAGCAGTGAAGTTTATCTGGCTTATACGGATATTTTTACTAAAACACAGGTTTTTCCTTTGAATCCTTTGTGAATCTGTCTCTTAAGTACACATGCATACTGTGCCACATCTTGGGGGACGATGACACTCAACTCCATTCAAAAGGAGTACTAGTGGCACCTTAGAGACTAACCAATTTGTCTTTCTTTGTGAAAATTAGTCTCTAAGGTGCCACTAGTACTCCTTTTCTTTTTGCGAATACAGACTAACACGGCTGCTTCTCTGGAACTCCATTCAAGTTTCATTCAGAGTTACTCAGCAGTACATACCTGTATCTTAAGCTTTGTTATTCAGCTATGGAGGCTTTTCCAAAGTCCACAAAGATGACAGTGTAGGTCTACTGATATTTATATTGGCACCAGCTATATGCTCAGCACTGTAAGATATGCGCACAAATAAAGTCCCTGTCCCAAACAACTTAAATGATGGGAGACACTGGGAAATCGGGTGGTGAGGATAATTTACAAGGCAGAATAAGCTAGGTTGATTCTAGGTGTCTTGATGAACTGGAGTAGGAACAGTACAGATGGAAACGATGTGTATAATCAATTTAGAGGAACACGGACCATCCATATAAGAACAGACACTTTCATTTTATTATGGAAAGTGTTATTACAGCACCCAACTGTCTGTCTTTATGCCATTCATTGCTTTGTACAGTATACCTCCATCTGATCTTGTACTCGTTGCTTTTACAAACTAAATAGGACTAGTCTCTAATCTTTCTTTGTGAAAATTTCCCACCCCTATCAATGTTGTTAATATTCATTACCCTTTTTGGGGACTTTGCTATTTCTTTGTTTGTAATAAAGAGACCAAATATGAATACAGTCACCAAGATGAAGATATATAATCTATGGGCACAGTAGATTATTTTCTGTATTACACTCTGTTCACTTCTTAATACCCTACTATCTTAAGGAGTGTCTTTAGCTTGTCGTTGCATGTTCAAAACATATTTTCAGTGGATTTTCAGCAATATGCTGAAATCCCTTTAATAAAGTTTAAGACTAAAAATCTATTGACTGAATAGTTTGTTCCCTGCAGTACTTGTATCTTGTAATTGTCAGCATTGAGTTTTCTTTGCCATCATTTGTTCAGTTAACTTGTTTTGTTAGGTTATTCTAGTGTTCTTCAAAGTCTTCCCTTGTCTTGACTAACCCAAATAAATTGTCATAATCTAATTTTGTTCCATTACCACTTTTCCCCCTCCTCTAGATTAACTCCTTCAAAAAATGATGAGTAAAGTATTGGCCAAACTTAACCTTTAAAAAGGTCAGCTACTGTTAAATCATACATCTTTCTAGTATTTTTCTTAGTAGTTCACTTACTTTAGAACTCTCAGGTGACTACCATATAGTCCCAGTGAGATATTGCAGTTTTCTTGTGTGCTTTAGCACCTCGTATCAGTGATACCTTTGTCTCTGACAGCGTTACACCTTCATTCCCTAGTGAATTCATGGACCCTCTAATAGAACTCCATCGTACATTTTGAGTCATTTTTAGCTATTTGTTTACATGGCCTTTAAGCTTTGTTAGCACCAAACTTTCAAAACATAGCCTCCATTTTTACTCATTCAGTTTTGCTGTCCAAATTTAGATCACTTAAATCCTTCATTTGAGGGTACTGTTATGTTTAAGTAATCTAAATTACTTGTACCAAGAAAAATGGTGATCTAGTTAGGCTGAGATAAAAATTTTGGCCTTTAATCTACATTTTACCCACTGAAGTTCTGCTCTACCACTTTGATATTTTGTGTCTTTGTCTCCAACTCTTATACCTGCTGTTTGACCATGTTGTTCATACTCTTTCTTGTTCTGAGATAGGCACCCCGGGTATCTTTTCCCAGCAATGTCCATAAGAAACTTTTAACCATTTATATTTTGGAAGCTGAACTCACCCATTATTACTTTTCTAGTAAATCTTATTGCCTCCCTGATCTGCAATAACATTCCAATTTTATCCTCATTTATCTGTTTGGGAGGCAGGAATCCTACCCCCATATGTTCTGTGTTGTGGTCACCTGTAGTCATAATTTTCTTTTGATAGTCTAAATAGAATATTTTATTCTATCCCTTTCTCCCCCTTCCCCCACATCTCTACACCTTTCGCTTTTGCTAAAACACCACTCTGGCAGAAAATTGGGTATTCTTCTTCCAGTATATTTTGGAAATGCCAAATGTCTTGGTTGTCTCCCAGTACCAGATATTCCAACTCTCACATTTTGCTTTAGGCTGCTTCCACAGATATATTGTAGATTTTATTTATAATGGATGTACTCCTCTCTCTTCGCTGAAATTTAAGGATTGCTACTCCTACCCCGCTCCACCATGTACCCATAATTGTCTTAGCCCTACTGTGAGACAGTTTCATATGTGCATCTGTTGTCCCAAAGAGAATAGTTCAATCTATATGTTCCTCAGCACTTGCCTGCTTTTCCAAAACTTAGTTTTAACCAATTGTGTGTTCATTCTCGGTGTGTCCTTTCTAGTACAAAACCATAGCAGGAAGAATACTTTTAACCTTGCTACCATTCCAGCAAGGCTTTTTTCCATGATTGTATTATACATTCTACCAGATTTTCAATATTACTTTTTTGCCACATTAACCTTAGCTGTCCTGTATCAAAATGATCCATCACTGTAGGTGATTCCTTCTAAAAGACTGTCATAATGAATTGTGATATCAAATAGTCTGACACCTTGTAGGTGTTTGCACCTGCTTATGTTTCTGATGCTCGAATCCCCTACCACCACTATGTATGTTTAGCGTGTCTGGTAGACTTCCAGAGGGACATCTGTAGGGGGTGTGGGTTTCGTCTGTTTTTCTTAGAAGGGCATCTTCCATTGTGAGGGTGGGGGGAATTTGTGGGAGGAGGGGGAGGACACTATACAACTGCTAATTTCTATTTAGAAAATCGGATACTAACATGGTATTAGGTCAAAAGAGAACAGCGGCACACCTACCAGTAAACAGGCAGAAGGAAAACCAAACAAAGCAGGTACAAGAAGACTTTCTTTACAAAGTATTTCTATGGAAACCCTGTCCTGTAGGTAAACCTGCCTTTAAAAATCATGTTCAGGCAACATGAGTAAAACCTGCTTTCCATGATGAATATAGATTGTATTAACACCATTTTAGAAATCTGGGTTTCTTGAAATAGTTTATGCTTATGCTCAAATAAATTTGTTAGTCTCTAAGGTGCCACAAGTACTCCTTTTCTTTTTGCAGCTACAGACTAACACGGCTGCTACTCTGAAACTTGAAATAGTTTATTTCTCTTTGCCTGGTCTAAGTGGACCATCAGAAACATGCTCTGTCTATCTTCTGTACCAGTCTAGACACTTGTTAGTTCCTCTCAATGATTTATTGGTATGTACTTCATAGGCAGCTGTGGAAGTGGCCATCAAATCTCTAGAGACCAAAGATGAGGACTTGTAACTGGCCAAGAAACTCCCATTTCTGGACTTGCTCTCTTGTTTATGAGAGTCCATGTCTATTATTATAATCCGGTCAATTTATGGAACTGTGGCTGCGTTGACACTAGAGAGTTCTACAGGTAAAACAGTGGAGAGAAAATTCTCTCTCCAAAGCCAGACTAGCAGCCCTGCCCTTGAAGGCAGGTTTATTTTCAAGGAGACGTTCAAAAAGGCTAGGATCCTACCTAGCCAAAATAGGATCATCTGAAACATTGTTAAAGGTGTTAAACTGTGTCTCAGTCAGTGCTGAGGGGAAATTTCAAAAGACAAGGCTTTTAATCAGTGGCTGGTTACTTTTTCCTACATCTTACTAAAAACTAAATCAGCACTGGGTTTGAAGTGGTTTATTCTTCTACTTTATTAGCTTCTTGCTTCTGCTCATCCATTTGTCAGTAGTTCAGATGCCTCATTCACTCAATCTTAAGCACTTCAGAGAGAGATTAAGGTTTCCAGATATAGAAAGACTTTGTAAATTTATTTGTGGTATTTTAAACACATTGACTGATGTCTACTGTTGAGCTATTTCACTTTTTTAAAATGTCTGTTGTATGGAATTTTAAAACCTAGCTTTTTTCGAGGGATAGTAGAATGCTGGAGAAGTCTGCTTTTAAAAAAAAAAATTAAGAACGTTTCATGTAGTTTTCATGTCTAGATTATAAGAACTGCTGGTTTCATGTGTTGATTTAGTTCACAGATGGATCTGAGAAAAGAGGGAGGGAATGTTAACTTTCCATAAAGATATGATCAGTGGTAAAGGAATAGCAATTAATAGTCTATGTTAGTGTGAGTGCAGTAAAACTATTTTGTTGCTACCAGTAAAGTGGTTAAGTGGATCTTACTTTAGTTTCTGAAAGGTAGTTAATTCCCCATTGTACTGAGATAATTGCGTTTGCTCACACTGGGGGCTTTTGGATCTAAGGATTTATCATCTGATTTAAATTTGTTTATGGATTTCAGACAAATTAAAGTATATCCTGCCTTTTTGCTACTGTCGCTAGAGAATTAACACTTTCTGTAAGCGCTCTCACAGTTTTGGGGAGTGGTAATTAGAGCTGAGTATAATTAACTGACCTGCCTTGTTACTCAAGTGCTTAGAACAGCTAATGCTGTTGCCAGAAAATTCCAATCTTTGCTTCTATACACGTGCCCAGTTTGGGGGAACTTTTCTCTTTTCGTAGACCAGCGTTTAGTGATCATGTTTGCATATTTTGATTGAAAAGGGGATATTGCCAAAAAATGAATCTTACACTTGAATTCGATTTGCATGATCTAAAAAGAAATACATAATTGTTTAGATGGTGGATGGGGGAGTTAATCTGTACACAAGATGATAATGCATTGTTATCAAGCAGATGTTTTACGAGAACTTTAACTTTAGGCACCCAGCAGCTTGCTTGAAGCATTGGAGCAGCATTTGGCTTCTCTAGAGGGGAAAAAAACAAAAGAAGTCTCAGCTGCCAGCAGGTAAGCATCAGGTGGATCACAAAGGTGTCTTAAATTTTAATTCTCTTTGTATTGTATTGAGGTATTTTGAGCATTGGTAAGTTTGAGGTCTTCCTTGAGATACTCTAGAAGTAAGTGAAAGGAAACAATTTGTTTTCCTTTTCTAGTAAGTGTGGAAAGCATAGACTAAAAGTTTTTTATTAATAGTGTTATTCTGTTAGAGGATATCACTTGAATGTACATTAAATGTTCTTATCTAGTGACAAAAACACATGACTTCACCTACATGCTTATCTTTGTGTCACCAAACTCCTTGTTAAACTGTGCATTTTAACACATACAACTGTAGTAGCGAAGTGCTGAGCTGAGGCCACATGTAGTAGCTTTCCTCAAAATATTTTTACCTTATCTGTTAAAGTAGTCTGACAAGTCACAAGAATTTTTCCACTGAATGCATCCGATAAAGTGAGCTGTAGCTCACGAAAGCTTATGCTCTAATAAATTTGTTAGTCTCTAAGGTGCCACAAGTACTCCTTTTCTTTTTAAGAATTTAACTGGCTTTTAAAGTACACACATGCCTTCAATGCTTACTCTCTGGTGTGTATATTGCAGAATACAAGTTCTTCTAAAGATGTATTAGTTATGTCAATTAACGTTACTGTGTAAATTCCTTAACCCCAAAATATGGATTACCCTACTACCTTATTTATTTTGCTCTCTTGTGGCATTGTGGTGGCTTAAAATAAGTTCTTAGAGGTTTTTGAACTGTTACTTCCCTTATGCTTGATACTGAAAATTTCTTCAGATAAACTTATAGTGGGTGGTGAAATATTTGCTAGTATCCTTAGGAGTTTTGTTTAGAAACCCAATATTAGGAAAATTAGATACATATTTTTTCAATTAAAAAAACACCACCACCTAGGAGTTTTTGAATGTTCCTCCTCAATGTTGGCAGCAGAAACCCTGTGGAATTGTCTTAATGTGCAGAATCAGAAACTGAAGCAGATTATTCTGTTTTAATTGTTCATGATGAATGAAGAACAAAAATAGATTTGTAAAGATTTTTAATTTCAGTAGTCTTTAAGGGGTGTTAAACACAGGTAAGGAGTCTTTTCTTATTTGATCTTTAACATCCCTTAATTCTATTTTTTTCTTGAATTTGGAGAGAACAGGAATCAAGATGTCTTGAGCTCTAATCCAAATTCTGCCACTGACTTGTTCTATAGCCTTGAACACGTTACTTTGCAACTTGCAAAATCAGCAGTCGTATCTTACAGGGTATTGTGACTACCTAATATTTGTGCAGTGCTTTGAGCATGCAAAATGTTAAGTGTTAAGTAATATTTATTCATGATATCACAATCATTGTCCTTGTTGTTGAGTATTAGATAAGACTTCTTCAGGACCTGGCAATACTCCTTCTGTATAGTATCCCTCATGATAATTAAGAAATGTAAGGACCCCATCATGGGATACACTTCCCAGTCCAAGCAGCAAGTTATTAGATCCAATCTGTTGAAGATATTAGCACTTTTGGCCTATGCCACCAACTTTTACTGTGCTAATCCCCGGTAACCAGCCTTCATAGAACAGCCACTAATCAGGAATGCCATGTTGCTTTTGCTGCACAGATAGGCAAGCCATACTTGCTACATATATGGCAGAAAAATCATGCTAATAGAATTTTGAATGGCTGACTACCTTCCCACCTTAAAATGGGGCATGTTATGGTGTTTCATACCACTGTCCCCATTTGGCTCCTTACCAAGGTGTGCTTTTTGGATGGGATGATGGCAAGTCCATTTATTCTTCCTAGTGAAAGATGTATTGTCACTTGAACGATGAGGTGAGGAAGAGCTGGGTATTGTTTTAGTTCCTTCACCAAAAGATACAACAACATGTACAATCAGTGTTTGTGATAGTTGGACAAAACACCCTTTTTTGGCATACCCCTTTTTTGAGAGATGAAATCAACGTAAATGTACATATTTCGCAGAAAACCACACTTCTGCATTGCGGCAGAGTCATCACTTGAGCCCCTTACATCAGTTTTTCACAAGTAGCTGGGAGGATTTGGCTCTATAGCATCAAGTGTGTGTGCGTGCATGTGAGCCAGATAGATCCTTACAGATTTAAAAGTACTGTTTCCCATGTCAATATAAAATACTAACACATACCTGTTTATGTATGCCATTTGGAATTTTGTTCCACTTATTTAAAATATCATATTTACAACAGGTACATAAATTATGTGGCAGAATCACAAACATCTATATGAAATTCTGTACCTGATTATTGATCTGATATCTCTTCAGCTGAAACTATGGAAGAACAATTAATTCTACACTTGTCCCCTTCTCTACCCTTGCCCCAAAATGTATAGTATTATGTGTTTTGCTGTTTTTCCTCACCAAAAGGTGATTGTATTTAGTGCTGAGTCCAGAGACAAATAGCATACTATCTATGAAGCATTTCAGGTGCCTTTTGGATGCAAATGAAAGGTCACAATTTAAAAAATCATTCTCTGATGAAACTTTATTTTAGAGCAAGCACCCTATCCAGTGCTGTTTCCACACTTGCCAACACAGGAATGTCATTTAGCAAAATGGATGAGAAAGAGAAACAGCAAGCTTTGGAGGAAGAACAAGCTAGACTGCAAGCACTTAAGGTATTCTGTCTTTTAAGGATTGGTGTTCCAGGACCCGATGCTTAAATATTTTGTGTGTGGAATCCTGGCCCCATTGAAGTCAGTGGAAAAACTTCCACTGACTTCAATGGGACCAGGATTTCCCCTAAATGTGCAAGCATGGTAGCTTCCAGTAAATGGTGGCTCTTACTGTGATTGCATAACTTGATAACTAAAATCTGAACACTATTCACCTATACTTCTAAAATTGATTGGGTTTGCGTTTTGTCAGAATACATGTTGTCCACATAGGTTTTTTATATTTAGGATGATTTAGCAAGTATAGCTCTAGGAAACCGATTCCTGTCCCCATAAGCTAGAATCCTGGGGCAACAGCCATATTACTACTCATAATGCTGCAGTGTGGACAGGACAATAGTCAACTCCCCTGTCCATGAAAATATAGAAAGGGGAAAGAGTTGATCTTGCAGCACAGTTTATTTTTCAATCCCGGGGCACATCTGTGTCCTTTTTAAATTACAGTTTTTAAAGTAGCATCCTGTCTCAGGAAAATGAGCTTGTTTTTTCTTTTCTTTCCCACCTCTCTCTTTTGGTTCCTTAAAGACTCTTCCTTTATTTGCCCTCTGTTACTTGCTCAGAGGCGCCCATGGCAGCCTCCCACTATTGTTGGAGAACTGGACATCAGTCCTTCAAAATCCTATTTTTGTAGCAGATCCCTCTGGGGAATGTGATGTAATATAGAGATACATGGCTAGTATAGACATGTGGTTGGTGAGATTAAATGAGCTAGGCAGCTGATGAGTATCTTTGGGACATTTCTGTCTTATTGATGTTAATTAACCATGGGGGGCAAAAAAGGAGCACTTCTCTGTGCTTGGAATTTGCCATCAAGTTTGGTAGGACTTGTTGGCTGATTTCCTGTATTTGAAATCTAGGCTTGGTTGCTGGCTGACTGGGCTAGATTTCCCTTTATATGGGAGAAGGGGGCAGGTTAAATTAAATGCAGAAATAAAATTTTGCTGGCAATTGGCTTTTAGAATGAAAAGCTCTCCTAGTACTATCAATGTGTTTTTGGGGGGGGGGGGGTTTCTTCAAATAACTCATTTATTATTAATAACATTTATTTTTCAAAATGCCCATTGACCTGCATAGAATTCCATTTACTTAAATAGGATTTCAAAAACAAACATGCACCCAAGCAGAGCTGTTGTTTGGAAAAGGAAAGAGGGGTAGACTACATGAAGTTTTCTAGGAACTTTGAACGCTGTCAAATTCAACAGTGGTGGACAGCTGTGTAAAAACCTAAAGTAGATAGTCATCAGAAATGTCTAGTACAAACAAGTTTTTGGAGAAGTGTATTCATAATCAGTTTGTCTCCACCCTATACAGGATAGGTTATAAAGATACACCTCTATCTAGTGTTAACTACCTGCTGGGCATGGACCATAATATTTATTTTACTGACAAGGTTTTTCCATCGGTCCTGTAAAGTTTGTAATGTTCCAGAGGTTAGGAACCTCCCTGCAGGAGAAGTTAGTTCATTTTACTTTGCTTACATTACAAACATTTGCTAAGTAAAGCATATACATATCCTACAGTGATAGGTGCTGTATAAATGCATGCCACAGTATACAATAAGCATGTACTTTGGGACCAACAGCGTGAGCCAAGTATGGTGTGCTAGATTCAAAATTAAACATACTGGCATTTGTTCGTTTTGTCAGATTCTTGACATTTCAACGTAATTTTGAGATTGTTTTAATAGAAACATTTCCTCTTTCCCTTAATATTTCAGCTAGCTATATTTCAGTTTCTTGGGCATCCCAAAAGAATGTGTGATTGGTGTTAATCAAGCCTTTATTATTAAAAATCCTTCTTAAAAAATAGTACTTTTGAAGATTGAGGAGCTAGTACAGTTAAATTTTAATTAATTAGTTTGTCTCTTAATTTATCTTTCAGGAGCAGCGGTTAAAAGAGATTTCTGTGGTATCAAATTCCACTTCTACATCAGCATCTCCAAGCACCTTATCAGGGAAAAGTGTGAATACCACTACAGCTGTTGACCTCTTTGCAGCACCAGCACCTACAACCAGTAGGTGAGGGACACTTTCTTCCCTAAGCACGTGTAAAACACTGCATTGGCCAATTGCCTGAAAAACTGAAAGGCATAGATAAACTTTACAGAATATATTTCTCAAGAGTCAAAATAATCTTATGGCTGACTGTGAGATTTTCTTGATATTCAATTAGATACCAAACTGCAATGCTTCACTTTAATTAAAAAAAAAAAAAAAAAAAAAGACAGTTATGTAGAACCATTCTTGGCCTTCGCTATGACTTCCAGAAAAGTAAACTTGGAAACATATGTATTTGCTCTGTAATTTTAATAGTCCAGTAAAATGAAATTGAATCTTTGAGGCTGTAGCAAACAAGTATTTTGTGCATACCACATACTTTAAAAATTGCATTAAATGCATATTGGACATATTTTTAGCTAGGAGTCAGGACATGTGTGCAGAAACTTAAAACAAAAAACAAACTCCATTCTTGCTTAATCTGCTCAGGAAATTTAAATTGGCTAACAGACAAAATGATGCTTTATAATTAACTTGTGTAGCTCGTATTGTTTTCTCTCTATTTTCAGCATGCCTAACCTATCCAGTGATCTCTTTGATCTTCAACCTGCATTTGTTCCAACTGTACAGAGTACTCCAGCTATAGCAACATCAGCTAGCAGTGCATGGGGAGGTAAGTCACTATTGTAGTTTAACAGAATAGATAATATTCTTAGCATCTGGGAATTCATCAGTTATTGTTGTCTTACTAAAACAAAAACTCACGTTGAAGGATTAAGTTGTATGTTCAGTTAACTGCCAGAAATCCAAATATTACTACTTACCTTGATAAGAGATGAAACTGGTCATCTTAGAGTTGACATTAAATTTAAATGCATTAAAGAGCATTGCATTCTGTATTTTAGAGAAATTACAAATGTTGTTCTGTTAGGGCAGAAAACAGATTTGGAGCACAGTTAACAAACTCCCATTTAAACTTGCAAACTTAAAAAAAAATTATTTCTCTGAAAAGAAATGTGAAATCTAGAGTTGGTTTTATTCTTTTACTGCGAACAATGGACTTGAGGAGCATTCTTCTAGTAGATCCATAGTAACCACAGTATGGAATTAAAATTTAGATGACTGTTTTGGTGATAATGTGTGAAGTAGAATAGAGTACAGCTTGCTCCACTGCAGCTACAGCACTTGGCTTTGCAATGTTTGATGATAGTAAAAATTGATACTTCATGGTAAACCAAGCAAATTTAACTGGGAAAACACAGGGCCAAATTCTGTCCTTCCATGTGGATGCACATCTCTCATTACCTTAAGTTACTTCAACTTGCACATGCACAACTGTCATTGAATTACCTGAGGGAAGAATTTGTTAACTAACAAGATGCAGTTTTTATAAACACTTAAATAAGGAAATGTTGCCACCACTAAAACTGGTAGTATGTTAGTCAGTGGAGTTGTGAATGATCCCAGTGCCATTTGCCAAGCTCGGAGGCCCAGGAATGTGTGTCCATAGGTAATGCCTTCTGGGAATTCTGTTTACAGGTGAGTAAATGTCCTTTTTCTTAACAGAATGATGATGTGAAAAACATCAGAATTAAATATTCTCCTTTGAGGCAAGGAAACTGGTATGAGTTTCAGTAAAACTGTCTGAGTTGGGCAGAACACCATGTGGGAAAACTTATAGCTAGAAATTCATTTCAAATAAGTTTGCTTAACCCTAGTTCTGGGAAACTTTCATATTGTGATGTTCACTATCTCTGTGCTTCTCTGTGTGCTATTTGAACTCTAGATTTTCTTCTTTCCTTTTTTTATTACTTACTGCTATATCTGAAAGGTCCTTTCTCGTCCTCAAATGGTTGTGTTGGTTCTCCACCCCATCTGGACATCTTTGACATGAAGCCAGTTGAAGAAGCTGTAAAATCTACTATCCCTTTCGTCTCTTCCACCTTTACCTCCAAACAAACAGTGGAACAGTTTAGTGGTAAAACCTCCTCTAATTTCTTTCCAAATGGAGACAATAGTGATAGCAAACTGGGTTGCATAACTCTTCGTATGTTTCCAATCCATTCTAATATTGAAAATAGGGCTGTGAAGTGATTAAAAAAATTAATCATGTTTAATTGTGCAGTTAATAGCACTGTTAAATAATAATAGAATACCATTTATTTAGATATTTGTGGGTGTTTTCTACATTTTCAAATATATTATTTCAATTACAACACAGAATACAAAGGGTACAGTGCTCACTTTATATTTATTTTTTGATTACAAGTATTTACTCTGTAAAAAAACAAAAGAAATAGTATTTTTCAGTTCACCTAATACAAGTACTGTAGTGCAATCTCTTAATCATGAAAGTTGAACTTAAAAATGTAGAATTTTATGTACAAAAAAAATGCATTCAAAATAAAACAATATAAAATTTTAGAGCCTGCAAGTCCACTCAGTCCTACTTCTTGTTCAGCCAGTCTCTCAGACAAACAAGTTTGTTTACATTTGCAGGAGATAATGCTGCCTGCTTCTTGTTTACAATGTCACCTGAAAGTGAGAACAGTCATTCTCATGGCATTGTTGTAGCCAGCATTGCAAGATGTTTATGTACCAGATGCGCTAAAGATTCATATGTCCCTTCATGCTTCAACCACCATTCCAGGGGACGTGCATCCATGTTGTTAATGGGTTCTGCTTGATAACGGTCCAAATCAGTGTGGATCGATGCATGTTCATTTTCATTATCTGGGTCAGATGCCACCAGCAGAAGGCTGATTTCCTTGTTTTGGTGCTTTGGGTTCTGTAGTTTCTGCATCATAGTGTTACTCTTTAAGACTTCTGAAAACATGCTCCATAGCTCGTCCCTCTCAGATTTTGGAAGGCACTTCAGATTCTTAAATCTTGGGTCGAGTGCTGTAGCTGTCTTTAGAAATCTCACATTGGTACCTTCTTTGCGTTTTGTGAAATCTGCAGTGAAAGTGTTCTTAAAACGAACAACGTGCTGGGTCATCATCCGAGACTGCAATAACATGAAATATATGGCAGAATGCAGGTAAAACAGAGCTAGGGACATACAATTCTCAACCAAGGAGTTCAGTCACAAAATTAATTAACGCTTTTTTTTAATGAGCATCATCAGCATGGAAGCGCGTCCTCTGGAATGGTGGCCGAAGCATGAAGGGGCATACAAATGTTTATCATATCTCGCACGTAAATACCTTGCAATGCCAGCTACAAAAGAGCCATGCAAATGCCTGTTCTCATTTTCTGGTGACATTGTAAATAAGAAGCAGGCACCATTATCTCCTATAAATGTAAACAAACTTGTTTGTCTTAGCGATTAGCTGAACAAGAATTAGGACTGAGTGGACATGTAGGCTCTGAAGTTTTACATTATTTTGTTTTTGATTGCAGTTATGTAACACAAAAATCTACATTTGTAAGTTGTACTTTTATGACAAAGAGATTGCACTACAGTACTTGTATGAGGTGAATTGAAAAATACTATTTTATCATTTTTACAGTGCAAATATTTATAATAAAAATAATATACACTTTGATTTCAATTACAACATAGAACACAATATATGTGAAAATGTAGAAGAACATCCAAAATAAATAAATTTTCATTTCATAGTCTATCGTTTAACAACACAATAAAAACTGCGATTAATCGCGATTAATTTTTTTAGTTAATCATGTGAGTTAACTGCGATTAATTGACAGTCCTAATTTAAAAACTGTTTTGGATTGCCATAATTTCAACCAAATAATTATATTTTAATTTCAGATCTTGTAATGCAAGTAAATATTCACTTTTTAAATGTTGATTATATTTCTAGATTTGAAAGTATCTGGTTTATTTTTGTTTCTCTATGTGATGTGATCAAGTATCTGAACATTTCTCCATTCATTGGTTTTTACTGCCTTTCTCTCAAAATTCCTTTGGACATCAATCTTTAAAATTCAGGAATGAACATATTAATTGACAGGTTTCAGAGTAGCAGCCGTGTTAGTCCTTATCCGCAAAAAGAAAAGGAGTACTTGTGGCACCTTAGAGACTAACAAATTTATTTGAGCATAAGCTTTTGTGAACTAGCACACTTCATCGGATGTAGCTCACAAAAGCTTATGCTCAAATAAATTTGTTAGTCTCTAAGGTGCCACAAGTCCTCCTTTTCTTTTTGCGTATTAATTGAGGTTTCCAGATTAGCTATATATTTGGTAGGTACTGGATTCTTCCTTTTTATTCTTGAAACAAAATTTCAAGTCTGTGGTAACAATTAACTTTCAGGGTTTTTATTATTCTTTTCTCAAATCTAAATTTCCTTTCTTTTTTGCATGAAGATGAATTTAGTGGTCATAAGCCTACATACACTTGTGTGTTTTCCTTTGGCAATTGATGGTAACTTTTTGGACAGTACAGATGGCTTTACTGTGTATCTAATTTTTAAATTTGTGTTTTAGGATTTCCTCTTCATTCGGCTCCTCAGAGCACCACCTCTTCCATAATTAATGTGGATTTTGATGCTGTATTTGGAGGAAAGTCAACAGCAAATGAGTACAGGACTACAAGTGGTAAAAACTATCTCTTTATATTAACAAACTTAAGATGACTTCTGAGAATGCAAAACTGAACTTATAAATTTAACATAGGTTTGGTAATTTAATAAATAATCACTTCCATAATAGCTAGCTTGTTTGAGTTCTACTTTAAAAATAGAATACTTAACTAGCTTTCATTCGTCTAAAACATTGTGTAATGTCTCTTCTCTTTCCCCCTCCCTCTCGAATGCAATTGTCCATTGTGGCCCACTGGATGTCTGTTAATGGGTAAGTTTATATATCAAACTGTTTTAAACACTTAAAGTTGAATTGTAGTGGTGTTGCATAAAAGCTGTCATCTTGTTAGTTCTGTTTGAAGCATGTTATGTTTATCTCAAACATGATTATTGTGTTTGCGGGATAAAACATGATATTTAGTTCTTGCAAACAGTTCCAAAATCCAGGTAAAGGTAATATAATGGATAACACATTCTGTGCACAAATATTTTAATATAGTTTCTGCTGGTCATTAGTAGCTTGATATGTTCTTGAAAGGTGAAGAGGTTATTTTTTACAATTTATATGCAAAAGCTATTAATAGTAACTTGCCCAAGGAAGTATCATGTTGCCATGCTTTTGTGACAGAACACTTTTAGATTATTTTGTAACACTCCTCTGTCAGGTAGCTTTTTTTCACTGAAAGTCAGGAATGGTTCAGCTTACGTATCTTTTGAGATCAAATTATCTTAGTGTAGGAGCTTTCTAAGATTCCTGCCTGTAACCCTTTAAATGAAACTCATACATGTTCTAGTATTTTATTAGAATTATACACAGAATTCAGAATTCCAAGGGGGAAAAAAAAGATAAACCTAACTTTTGCTTACCCCTTGAATACTTCTTTGGTGTGTTAAAATTGTACCCAAGCTACTGGTAGTGTCATATGAGAATAGTGCTTTCTGGAGAATGGAAGTTTTGTTTGTCTGTTTTCTGTATCAGCCAAAATGTGGTTGTTTTAATGACATTGTTTCTATGTTCTGTTTTCAGTTTTTATTCTAGAGGATGTATTACAACCAACAGTACCGACACAATGTCAGAGAGCCGTTCTAATCAATCAGCAGAGTGGAAAAATTTTAGCAAATGACCTTGATTCATCACTTGCTAACTTAGTAGGAAGTAAGTGTGAGGGTTTTTTAAAACTTATTTTTCCCTGTCTATTAAAGAGAGAACATATTTTGCTAATTAAACATGTTTTTTGGGGGGGGTTATCTTTTTTTGTTACAGATCTTGGCTTTGGAGGAACCCCTTCCAAAAAGTAAGATTTTCTTTTTTGTACTCTTGACTAAGTTCTTAAAATTATGCAGTGTGAAAGTAATGTTTTCTTTTTAAAATAATTCCTTGTCATAAAACCATGCTATAGACTAAGAAACATAATCCATCACTAAGATCTTTGGTTAACTAAGGTCTTTGTTCTGAATACCATCTACATTGATCAGGAAATCTTGTTATCAAAAACCATGTTCAAACATAATTGTGACTAATAGGGTTTCAACCATAGTATGGGCAGTTTCTAAATTGCATTTGATAGTAAGATTAATTAAATCACTGTAAGATGGAGAACCGTCATGTATCCAGTCCTTGTTTTAAAAAAAAAAAAAAAAAAAAAAAAACTGTGTGAATTTAGAAAAAAGAAAGATGAGGATGAAGTAGCTTACTGGTTCAGTGGCATCCTTTTAAGTATCTAAATTAGACTTGGAGATTTGAGCAGCCTTGCTTGTTAGTGTCAGATAAGGCATAATTCAAGTGAGCCACTGAATAAATAGCTCTGGCAAATCATTTTCTGTAACATGGTCTCTGAGAAACCATTGAGCTACATTGCATTAGATGGTATTTAGAAAGTTTGCATCTCATCTTGCTCCAAAAGCAGTGGAAACTGTCATAAGAGCAAGAACACAGATAAGTGACAATTGGAGTAAGTTAGCAGTGGAAATGAGATTTTCCTATATCAGAATCTCTGTAAATTTCTGGTGCCTACATGAGCTTTCATCTGTAGTGGTGTTCAGTTTTACATGTCCTCTGATTTTTAATTATCTGCTTATAAATAGAAATTCTTTTCATTTTCCGTTCAAAGTTGTTATACTTTTATGCAAGAGCCTGTTAACTCCATGGGGAAGCTTAGTTCTGTAATTTCTTTTTAGGTCAGACATGCAGTGGAATCAGCCTACAGAGAAGAAACTTACTGGCGGAACAAACTGGCAGGCAAAAACAAGCACATCTACTACATGGAATCATGCCCCCATTCCTCCTGCTCCACATATGGTAAGTGTTGTTCCATTTCTGACTTCAAATTGTGCACCATGAAAGTAAATACACTGCCTTTTCTACTGATACGAATTTTAAAAAAAAGTACCAGAGGCTATTCCAGTTGAGGCTGGAGAATTGCCTATGGAGCAGCTCCGCACTCAGTGACTTGAAGGGTAGTCAACTTTTTCTCCTCTGCCTCAGAAACTCCTGGCTTTTTGGGTTGTGCTGAGACTAGGATTGTGCAGTTAAAAGTCTGTTCTTTTAAATTGTCTACAGATTCAAGAAGACCCACTGTATTGGTTTCCTTTGTTAAAATATGAAAGGTCTATAAGGACTAGAAGCTTTTCTTAAGTAAAAGCTTAGCAGCAGAAGAAACTGGTGAGCAAGTTCCCTGTTCACCAGGAAAAGTCTTCTACTTGCCAGTGGGGAGTGGATTTGTCAAGACTCAATGACAAGGGGAAAAATAATAACTGAAAATGACAGAAGTTGTAAATGATTTTTATGTTTCTGTTTTCACCTAAAAGTTTAGTAGTGATTGGACAACTAATACAGTGAATTCCAATGAAAATGAGATAGGATCAGAGGCTACAATAGGGAAAGAACAAGTTCAAAATTATTTAGACAAGTTAGATGTCTTCCTGTTGCCAGGCCCTGATGAAATACATCATGGAATACTCAACTTGCTGACTTAGGGGCTGTCTGAGCCATTAGTGATTGTCTTCGAAAAGTCATGAAGATGGGCAAGATTCCAAAGGATTGGAAAAGGGCAAATATAGTGCCAATCTATAAAAAGGGAAATAAGGACAACCCAGGGAATTACAGACCAGTCAGCTTAACTTCAGTACCCGGAAAGATAATGGAGCAAATAAATAAGCCATCTATTCGCAGAAACTTAGAAGATAATAGGGTGATAAGTAACAGTCAGCATGGATTTGTCAAGAACAAATTGTGTCAGACCAACCTAATAGCTTTCTTTGACAGGGTAACAAGCCTTGTGATTAGGGGGAAGTGGTATATGTGGTATATCTTGACTTTAGTAAGGCTTTTGATACTCTCACGTGACCTTCTCATAAACTCAGGAAATACAACCTAGATGGAACCACTATAGGGTGGGTGCATAGCTGGTTGGAAAACCATTCCCAGAGAGTAGTTACCAGTGGTTCACAGTCAAGCTGGAAGGGCATCTCAAGTGGGATCCCACAGGGATCAGTTCTGGTATCTTCATCAGTGATTTAGATAATGGCATAGAGAGTACACTTATAAAGTTTGCGGACGATACCAAGCTGGGCGGGGTTGCAAGTGCTTTGGAGGATAGGATGAAAATTCAAAATGATCTGGACAAACTGGAGAAATGGTCTGAAATAAACAGGATGAAATTCAATAAGGACAAATGCAAAATACTCCAATTAGGAAGGAACAATCAGTTGCACACATACAAAATGGGAAATGACTGCCTAGGATGAAGTACTTCCAAAAGGGATCTGAGGGTCATAGTGGATCACAAGCTAAATATGAGTCAACAGTGTAGCACTGTTGCAAAAAAAGCAAACCTCATTCTGGGATGTATTAGCAGGAGTGTTGGAAGCAAGACATGAGAAATAATTCTTCTTCGCGCTGATAAGACCTCAACTGGAGTATTGTATCCAGTTCTGGGTGCCACATTTGGGTGCCCCAGGGCAGAAGCTCCTACGAGTTCCCCTGCGGCACATACCAGGGCTCAGGGGGAAGACGCTTTTGAGCCCATGCCGCCTGGAGCCCTGGCGGGAGGACGGAGGCGGAAGCCCCGAGCTCTGGCTGGAGGGGTGGGGGGAGCCCCGATCCCCAGTTGGAGGGGTAGTGGTGAAGCTTCAGAGCCCGGGCTGCCCCAGCTTCAGCCGTCGGGGACAAAAGCCCCCAGCCCGGCAGAAGCCACTGCGGGAGGAAGCCATGCCTGGAGCTGCGGGAGGAAGTTGCCGGGGGGGACTGAAGCCTGGAGCCCAGCTCCTGAACTGCTGTAGTGCGGAAGTGAAGGTATACCACCCTCATTTTTGCACTTCCTCTGGAGATGGGTCTGATCTACCCACCAAGAGCAGCCGTGCAGGGGAAGGACAACTCCTGTCTTTCCCCAGCATGGCCGCATTAGCAGGTCGGAGCTGGGTTCCAAGCAGCAGGGGAGCTCAGATTTCACAGGGGAGGGTTGATTTTGTGGTCTGTGACATGGTTTTCACGGCCATGCAATTAGTAGGGCCCTACATCTGAAGTAAAATTGAAAAAACTGGGTTTATTCAGTCTGGAGAAGAGAAGACTGAGGGGGAACACAAGTTTTCAAGTACATAAAAGGTTGTGACAAGGAAGAGGGAGAAAAATTGTTCTCCTTAACCTGTAGGGATAGGACAAGAAGGAATGGGCTTAAATTGCAGCAAGGGCAGTTAAGATTGGACATATTAGGAAAAACTTCCTAACTGTCAGGGTGGTTAAGCACTGGAATAAATTGCCTGGGGAGGTTGTGCAATCTCCATCATTGGAGATTTTTAAGAACAGGTTAGAGACACGCCTGTCAGGGATGTCTAGATGATAATTTTAATCCTGTCATGAGTACAGGGGACTTCACTAGACGATCTCTCGAGGTCCCTTCCAGTCCTATGATTCTATGACTTGCAGGAATATTAGCTATTGATTTTAGTATGCCTGCCTTCATACCATTGAAAAACTTACATTTAAGGGCATTTTAAAAAAAACCTAGATTCCAGTTTTTCATTTTTGAGAAGGACAGAAATTAACAATGTTTGTTTGCTTTTTGGAGAGGGTACAGTTATCTTAAGGTAAAACGTATCTCAGGGGATAGTTAGGTTTGTTAAGAAGGGACCTAGTCCATCTTGCTTCTGAATCCTGAGAGAACACATCTCACTTGTAATAATTGCCATTCCCACTTGTTTTGTCCCTGTCAGGCTTCAACATGGCTGTTTAACTACTTCACTGCTGATCATACTTTGCATTTTATAGTCGTCTTTGTGTAGTTCTTGGTATAGCACTCAGTCTTATTAAACCATCTCAAAGCACTTCAGTAATGAAACGTATTGCTGTCCAGGATGCATTAATTATTCAGATAAATACTAGAAATGTTTCTCACATGGCAATAAGCTGACTCACTACTGAGGAAATATGACTGCCAGAAATAAATTCCAAATAATTATAAATTGAAATATGCAGTTACAACTATGTTAAACCAATAGACGAAGAGCGGGAAGCACCTATAGGTTATATCTATCCCTCCTTGTTTAGACAAACTAATAAAATGAAGGCAAGAATGAAATAGTTAGGACTGATCTTTAATTAAACTTGTCATCTGTTTCTGTTGCATCCATGGTTTAGAAACATAACTTCTGAGTTTCAACAGATCCCTTGAGAGTATGCAACAGACATTGAGGCAAGGGTAGATTGGGAGAGGGGGATTTGACAGTTCACTGCTTCATTTAGTACATTTCTATGTTTTTAATGTATCAATTAAAGTTCTTCTTATTGAGTATTTGAAATACTTAGCCTGTATAGGAAAAAATACAATTCCAGGTCTTGGATAAAATTTTCAAAAGGGCCTAACTCCCATCTTCAAGGTTCCTTATTTATTTAAATACTTCTCAAAATTGTGTGCCTTAGGCTGTTTTGGGGGGTTTGGGTATTAAGGAAAATGTTCTGGGGTTTATGTATTTTATGCCTCTTGCCTTCAATACATAGATTATACTCCTGGAAAGATAAGCAAATGCCCATTTTTGTCGGTTCATGGTTTGTTATGCCCAACCTAAATCTGGTCAAGCTTTGTGACGGACTGTAAATCATCCAATGGCTGAGGCAAAATAGCTATGCCAGAACTGAACAGTAAGTGGAAAGTCCTGAGTTAAACATTTCATAAAGCAACCCCCAAAAATTCAAGGAATAGTTCTAAGCATCTTCGTCATTCTCAGTAATAACTTCCTGTCAATATTCTGGATGTTCAACAAAAGATATGGAAAGATGTTATGGATCTATTAAAATCTGCAAAAGCCTGATTGTTGTAGAACCAATAATGGGAGATGTTCTTGGATTTATTCATTCTTGTCCTGAACATTTTAGGAACACAAAATATATTCCTACCCTTGCGTACAAATGTGCTAATTGTATCCCTGAAATAGCTGCCGTGGTTAAAGAAGTAGAACTAGAATGTTTGTTTATTTTAGTAAGTAAAACAATCAAAACCTATCAAATGGCCAAGGGGTTTTGGAGAGCTACTGTGTGTTCCCCAAGCCCATGTACAAAACACATACTCTTTCATATCTGTCATGCAGATGGAATCTTCTAGTCTCCATTTTAATATCCACTATAACTTACCAACTGTTAATAGTGTGCACACTTCCCATTAGGTCACAATGGGACCACAAGACCATGGACGTAGCCCTGTGTAGAAATGAATCCCGAGATGGTTGTTCCTGGCACTGATTTCCTCTTCCCCTTGCTCCTGCTCTTCAGTTTCTGGTCTCGCTTCAGACACCTGGTTCCTTATTGTAGGGCAGAAAACATATGGAAGCTGTCTTTAGGCTAAGAATCTTTTATGCTACTTGAGCATCCCTTCCTCTCCATTCCTCACTGCTTTTCATGAGTGATCAAGCCTTTCTTGCTCTCTCCTGTTCTCCTCTTCTCCTAAAATAACTATGCTATGCCTGTTTCCTGAAGGTCTGAAAAGCAAATAAAGGTTTCAAATGTGGCCTCCATTATTAGCCTGAAACTAGTTATTCTTCGCATGTTAGAAAGGGAAAATTCTATCCAAGTTACGTGGTACAGCCTGTTAAATTAGTTGCTTTTGCTTTTATAGCACACTGCATTATATTGTTTGTACATTTATCCATTCTAGTTAAAGACTATATTCTATTCACAATGAAAAGCATGGAGATAGCTAAATTTCAGTACTATATCATAACCCATTCCTGGGTTAAGTTGTCTGGTTTCAGTACCACTTCAATAATTTTCTGTCCTTATTCCTTTTTGGTATGCCAGAATGGAGTACATTATCCTGGATATGTAAGTTACTTTCTTGTAAACTTGTAACCTATTTTAAGTACTTTACAAAATATAAAGGTATATTTTGTAAAGTCCCTTACTAAATGTTACTAGTAGAACTGTATTTTAGATAATTTCAAGCATAATTTTTCTTTTTGCTATTAAAGGTACCTGCTCCAATGACCTACCCAGTGACTACACCTCAAGTGCCTGTGTATGGAATGGTAAGGAGTTCATTGTTGTTAACTGTATTTTCACACTTTTGTAAATGTAATTGTATATTTTAATTGTTTGTTTGCCATGTTTTAATATGCTAATTTCTTTGTGTAAAGAAACGAGTATAAACCAACTAAAAGACCTGAGACTACATACCTGTTAGTTCTGTTGTTGTGCTGATTTCCAGTATATCACATACAGCACAAAATATTAAATATGAAGTTTCCAAGACTAATTTGAGTTTAAAATACTTCTTTCATTAACTCTTTCCCTGTCTTTCTCTATACCTTACAGGTACCTCCTCAGATTGGTGCTGCTCCTTTAATGGCACCCCAGCCAATGATTTATACACAGCCAGGTCTCCGGCCAACTAATCCCTTTGCGCCTGTCCCTGGAACACAGGTGAACACTTTTTTTTTAATTATTTTTTTCAATGTGAACTTAAAAGATTAAGGAAAAGTTCCAGTCTTAGGAGTAAGGGAATGATTAAAAAAAAAAGAAAAGCTTGGGATTCCAGTAGTTTTACAAGTATCTTTTTCTAGGCCCCTTAAATTACAAATGCACTTCAGTGAACTATCCCAGCGTACACTGATGACCTCATAGTGTGCCTTTAAAAGAGGCAAGTCCAGCTTTTGTTCATATTGTATAGGTCTCTAAGGTTTAATGCTGTTCAAAAAAAAAAAATTGCCATAAAGATTTAACACTGCGATCTAAAAGGATACCTTAAATAATACAACGTTAAGTAACCTGGACTTTCTTCCTTCCCAGCCAGTTTTGCAATTCTGAACTCATTAGGGCTACAGCCATCTATTTCCATGCTTGTAGAGGTTACTCTCATCTGTGTAGCAACTCATTGTAGGCACTACAGCCTGGAGGGGAAGAAAGGGAGGAGGTAAATGAATGGAGAACAACTGAGCACAGGTTACTGGTCAACTTTGCTGTGAAAATCCTTGCCTAGAAACTTTAGGCATAGGTGAGATCTGAGGGCAGTATTTGACTTCTAAGACTAGCCAGCCAGTCGTTCCCTGGATGAGTTCAGCTTTACACAACACAGCAGGCAATGAATTGATGTCTTCTGCTGGTTTGGGCCCACGGTTGGAATGATAAAATGTGTAAAGACCACATTTTATGTGGGGAGAAGATTCTCACTAATTTATGTGCTCCATTGGGAGAACACATATTCCATGCTCAGCTGTGAATTTCACTCCATCTGTTTGTATTGTAACCCTAAATGTTTGCGTTTTGTGATTTTACATAACTCTCCATAAGAAACCAAATAAGTAGTGCACAGTCTTCTACCTCACCCCCCCAAATAAATCCTGGTTGTCAATTAACAGTTCAGAAGGTTAACTGTTCTGCTTGTAGATACGTGAATTGATTGTTTATTCTGTAGAAATAGTGCATTGAGTAAACAAACTTAAACTTTAATTTCTGTCTTACAGATACAGTTTATGTAGAGCAGCCAAAGCAGCAAGATACATTGACGACCAAATACTGGTAAAAAGAAGAGAGTGAAAATTCAGTGTTCTCACAGTGCAGTCTTCAGCAGGGCATCCACTTTCCCTGTGTAATATAAAATTACTTCTAATTGCAATGCTTTAGAGATTCTTGTTTATAACAGTCACTATGGTATGGAATCATGTTTGTTCGTTGGTTTTAGACTGTAAGACTAGCTTCAGTAGAAAACCAAAATCTTTGAAGCTAAAGGTCATTTTAGAAGACGAGAAGAATCTGACTTTTAAGGACCTATACCTTCTGAAGAGGGGCTTACTTACATAATAGCTTTGCAACTTTATTCATCAACAGATGGCCTGTAGAAAGTTGACTGAGGGCATAATATTTCTATTTATTTTATTTTCTCCCTAAACTGTGTGGCTGTTGTAATCAAGGCACAACTCAAATGAAGTTGAGCAATAAAACTTTCATATGCTCTAATAAAGTACTCTGATAGAGTAATGCTTGTATTATCATATAAAGCCAATATTGTGTGAAATCAGACAGCTTTCTCATATTAGAATAGCTTCTTATAATTCACAAATTTTATACTGTGAGTTTTAAATGCTGTGAATCAACTAACTATATATAAAAACAATTAATGGAAAACTGGTCCATTGGCATTATGACAGTGTGTTATATTGCCAACTAAGAGATTCAGACTTTGGCATAGGCTTGAGATCTGTCTCCAAGCAGGAGAAGATAGTAGTATGTTACAGAATAGCATGTGCAGCTTCCAAACAGATAGTGATAGTTGCACTTCCTTACAGTATCTTTTGTGCAGATAGCAGCGTCATTCTTAGCTCTAGCAGGAGTTGCCTTTATATCACAGTAGAACTGCAGACACATCCAGCAGCAGCAAATTGGAGAGATTAGCAAATCTTGTTGCTGGCCACTAAAGAGGAGGAATGTTCACATTTGAGTAGTTTGGCAGTTTAAAAAAAAAAAAAAAATCTTTTCGGACTAGGAATTATATTCATGATATTGTCCAGCCTTTGACTATAGTTTTTGCCACTTGTTCAACAACAAATCCAGTCCTTACAAATTGCAAAAAAGTAATTATTTTTAAATATGTAAATGTGTTAGCTTTTAAGTACGTTTCTTTAATGCTGCAGTATCTTTTTTTGTTGAATTTTCAAAATAGAAATACTGTATTGCTTAAGAAATGTACATACATTTCTTTTATAATAAAAATCTTGCAAACCATTATCTAATCTATCAAAAATATTACTGCAATTTAGCTACGCATATGCAAAAATGATTTCAAAAATTAAAGATTCACTTTCATATTTATTGAATAAAATATTCCATAAAAATACCTTAGAATGTTGGATTAAAAAATACAGCCTGATCTTTCATATCTTCGAACACCTGAAGAATAAAAATGATAGCATGAAAAAAGTATGTAATTTGACATACATACAATTCAGAACATGTTTCCGGAACTTTAGTGGGAGAATAGAAGAAAAGGGAAGAGTGCTATTATATCATTTAAATCTCACTGTGGGATAATCTTAAACTGGGTCATCATAAAAAGAAAATAAGCGTCCTTATTATTTACGTCAGTATAGTAGCGACTGTCTTGTCTTGGGGCTGTTACGTTAGCAATAATATCATTAAGGGTAATTTACAGATGGCAACGTGTCATTTAGTAATCTTGCCAAATTCTTCTAGAGCAAACCTTTGAAATACAGCACTTAAATTCTATAATACCCTTTTCTCTAGGTATCTTTTTGTTTGTTAATTTTGTGCCAAGAGTGTAAGGGGAAATATACTTATTTCATAAAAGAAATATACTTTTTGTCAAACGAAATGAGAATTTTTAAGTCCTTTTGACACATGTATTTGAAATTTGTAACCACTAACTTTCTGTGAAATTAAATGTTGCAAATGGAACAGATGTATTAAGCCAAAAGTCTGGACATGTATTGGCAAAGATATAAACTGGACTAACATACAATGATTAAATATTGAAATTTGAATTTAAAGGCTTTTGGCTTTAATCCCCTCTTCCTGGGTTGACCAAAAATATTGTATAATTTAGTTTTAAGCCAGTGAATTCTCCAGTGCAGAGTGGCCCTCCACATGCTGGGGAAACATACCCATAACTTGAAGTGAGTCGTAATGTTTCAAACTTTATTTGATATAGGGATGAATTCCATTGAGTTTACTCAGCATTTAAAGATCTTGCTTCCAACAAATTCTTCTGTCTTAAATCCAGTTTAGATCAGTACCTGTGATAGACTAGTATGTGTTTTTTAAAATAGTTAAGCAGTAATGTTAATCCTCAGAGGCTGTGAACAGGTAATGTCTTGCACTGTAAAGTAAATATCAAGACTTTTTTTCCTGTAGCAGATTATTTTGTAGTCCTGTTCAAATCCATTTTAAATTATATCCCTCTTATGATTCATTTTAAATTATTCAAATGAATGAACAGGCAGACAGCATACATTCACTGTAACTTTATTGAAGAGCTACATTCTGATTAGCTAGAATGTACTTGTTCTGTACTTCCTGCAGTCAAAAATAGGCTCAAATACTTTAAAATTTCTGATTGGCTAGAGAAATTTTAGTGACTTCCTTGGGCAGCTTTCCTGTAATCAGACTGTCTGATAAGTTTTATTTAGTGTTAAAAAGGAAAAAACAGCCACAGTGTACATCTTAAACATTTTATAAACTACCTTCCCTTTAGTCTTGTACAGCATTTGTTGGTGCATTAATGGGTTTACATAAAAATCTTGTTTTAGTTTATCTTTGAAGAAATGGTGGTTTTAGCATATTTCTGACTTCACAAAAGTGTACAGAACTGCTTTTAGCAACTTCCTTGTGAACATATTTTAACATGTAAAATGCTGGAGTATCATTTTTAGCCCATAACGTATGGTTTCATAAATTAAGAATAATGTAACTGCAAGGAAACAAGACACTGTCAAGATTCTTAAGGCTCAGTATTTGGCCCTTGATCCTCCGAAAGACACTTTTTGTTGTAAAGCAGAATTATCCCCATTACTGGGGACCATATGACTTTAAAAAAGGCCTTGCAACTGTGCAAATAGTAGCTGGTATAAGAGCAAGACAACAAAGGACTTGTATGTATATGGCATTGTCCATTCGCTCCCCTACTAACCCTGTTTTTTGTGATTAAGCATCCTGTTCTTAGTGCTCTTCAGCTCCTTTCTCTCAAAATCAGTGAAATCTGAGGAATGCCATGCACTTCCATCATGTATTCCTGTGGCACTTGTGACTATCATTCTGCCTAACAGCTGAGATGTTAGCACTATTGCAGCCCTTTTTTGGGAAGCAAGTTAATATCTTTCTGATGGGGCACTCTACCATAGAATCTATTGCAGGAGGTAGGATGGAATGTGGTAATATTGAGCTTCTTGGACTTGAAAGTGTCTCTTTTTAATGTCCTTAACGTAGGTTATGAATTTGCCTCCAGGAAGTTCTCTACTTTAAATTTAGATTCCCAACTAGAATTATGTAATAGAGAAATTTTAGTTCTATGCACATAGTGGTGGGAAAAAAAGTAGAGTAAAAATAGTGAGCATACTTTTTGTAAAACGTTGAATAACCTCTTACTACAAGGTTGAATACAGGGTGTGTCCAGATCTGGATTTTTGATGTCTGTGGGGGGGGGTATGTGACAATTTTAGAGTATCATGCACTGTGGATCGGTGCTTTATTTGTAAATAAAAGGGAAAACTTTTTTCTTTTGGGTAGTTTGTATCGTAAGGATAACATCTAACGGCACTGTGTACCAGTCATTTATTTCCATTTTAAAGATTATATTTTTGAGTAATGGAAATTGTACATGTTATCATTTATACATTTATTGGTAGAGAAATAGAAAAGTTATGTTGCTATTACTCTGAAGATGTATTTGATTGTCATGTATTGCTAAATACATTACTGCATAGCTTTTTTCCACAAGTATCTCGTGCATTTATTTAAAGAGATTGTAATAACTGGTGCAGTTTAAAAAGAAAAAAAGATGATGTACATTAGGAATCCTCCTTCAGTATCTCAAACCTATAGCCTTGTGTTTCAAGTCTAATCCTTTACCTGACATTTAGCTGGGGATTTCGTCATACAGAGCACTGGCGCAAAAAAAAAGGTGCTGAACAGATTTATTCATTTGGGATTATTTATTTAATAGCTCTTTCATCATTTTATATGTTGCATTTTCCCCATGTATAACAGGTTTGTGCCTTTATTGGGTATTTATTTAAAAGGAGCTTACTATAATGTAGGAGATTGTTTTTTACAGGCTTATTCTTGTGTGGTTGTTTCTTGAAATGAGTTCCTTTCCATTTTATAATAATGGATACAGAATGTGTGGAAAACAATCCATTGACCATAAAACTGGGAGTGGCGGGGGGAGGTTTAAAGATACAAATTCTGCTAAATAAAACATTGCATAAGCACAAGACTGGCTATGTTGACATTTAATTGTGGCACTTAATTTAACAACATACGAAACTGTTTTGGGTTTTTTAAGATTGTTGCTCAGATTCATTCATTTGTTATTGAAAGGTTTTGAAAAATAAACTTTGGCACAAATAAGATGTGTTTATTTTTAATGTGTTCAGATATTTAAAGCTTGTTTCAAAATTGCTATAACAGAGTGGAGTTAATTGTTCTTGCTTCATCTTCCTAAACAGAGTGTGATGATCAAAAGGCTGCTTAGTTTGTTATATTTAAATATAGTTGTGGCATTATGCCTTTCTTGCTGATGACATTCAAGTGATGCCTACTTTTTTGTAATTTAAGGGTTTGATCCATCAGAAAGTCAGTCCAGTAAATGGGAAGGTCAGTTACTTTGTTGAAAAATAACAATTTTTCTTTCCTTATGCAGGCTAATCTTTAATGGGGAACTATTCAGTTAGTCACTAAACTTTGGGGGGATTTATTGAATCACTGAAAATAAAGTATATTAGACAGTTATCCTCCCCTAAACTTATCCCTATTTGGGATCATTGTCTGTTTGCATCTTGGATGCAGTAGACTTTAGTCAGCACAAATTTACACATATGGATTGCACAAAATACTCTGCCTCTGAATCCAGTATAATAGAAGCAAAAAGGGGCAACATCCTCAGTTGCGTGGTTTTGTTATGTACACTGTTAACTAGAATCCCTGACACAAGGACGTGCAATTCTTATTCTTAACAGGTGGCTGACGTTTGTAGCCAGTAAATTGCCTTTACTGAGTTTTTTTTTTCATTCTCGAAAAAATAAAATTGCTAGTTTTTTCCATCAGAAATTGCAGCATAAGGCAACTGGTTTGTTTAAAGCAAGCAATAAAAAACTATCAGCTAATGTCAAAACTAAGGGCATAAATCCTAACCAGGCAGTGTTCACTGCGGGTAGGTACGTAAAAGCCTCCAGAAAACAGCAAATGGAAGGCAAATCCATTTACACATTGCATTCTTTGGATTTTACTATTTTGGTTTATTGTTGTTAGGGAAATGTCTTGCCTAAAGTCCATATCATTTGATGTCACAGTGAGTTGCTCTTGGAAATGGTTGTTAAAAACAACTGGCTAGATCTTAAGCTGAGCCATAGGTAGCATGAACCAGACACAGTAACAAAGAACACAAATCCTGTCTCCATTCATATGTTCCTAACACTAACTTAGAAAGGTTTTTCAAAGTTTCCTATGAGACCAACACTTTAAGCAGCAGTATTTTGAACTGACTGCACTTTGGTGCAAGTTTGTTAGAAGATTTGTTTCAATTAATAACTTGAAATAGTAGACTGCACATTCTTAAAGTACTGGGTCACTGCCAGCAGGTCACGTTCTAATACAGAGGCACAGTTCCAGCAAAAGCTTTTTATTCGTTATAAAGCATTTTGGAAAGTTCAGGAAATCAAGCTATTTGGTTAACCAGCCCTGACATACATCTGTGCTGTGGAGCTGTTCATGGAATATTGTATTCCTCTCAGAATTCTGTGCCAAAACATTAAAAAATCCACACACAATATTTTAAAATTCTGTATATTTTTGTCAAAATAACACAATATAATCACCCCAGTTTCAATTATTTTCGTAATTTATTTCAACATAGCTGTCAACAAGTATGTCAACAATATAGGCAACAGCAAAAAAACAATTACCCCACCAGCAGAATTAAAGAAACCCCTACTACAACTCAGTTCCAGTTGGGGAGTGCTGGAGGGGTCTGGGGTGGGGGGCCCTCAGAGCCCTGACATCTGAACTCCCATCCCCCCCAGAGCCTAGCTGCAGGGCAGCCCCAGCCCAGACACCACCATTCCCTTTCCCCAGATCCTAGCCATGGGGCACCCCCCGGCCCAGAGACCAGTACCTCCGTCCCCTGGAGCCAAGCAGTGGGCACACTCGGAGCCCAGACACCAGCATTCCCCTCCCCCTAGAGCCCCAACATGGGGAAGCCCTAGCCCAGATACCAGCACCCTCAGAGCCTTTACTCCTCCCCGAACTTCTTTACTGTCCTTGCAGGGGATGTGGTGAGATGCAGACCTGTCCTTCCTCACTCTTTGCTAGAGCTGGGTCTCTGGGGCCCTCACCCGTCACTGCAAGAATGAGGATCAAGCAGTGTGCGCAGCCTCCAGCCAAGCCGGGTGTGGCAGTCCTCTCACTGCAAGCTGGGCTCTGCAGAATCCAGCGGTCCCTAGTGGCAGCCAGCAATTCTGCAGCCCCAATTCTGTGGGGGAAACAGGGAATTCTGTGAAATTCTGCATTACGCAGTAGCGCAGAATTCCCCCAGAAGTAAAATGTATGCCTTGATCCTAAAAGTGGAGCTCTGTGGACAGTTCCTTGTACCTGCACATAGTCCATGGGAGTTGACTGTATGCAGCTCCTAAATATTCACTGTCACTAATATGAAGACGTATTCTTAACTTATTTGTATTATCATAGCACCTAGGAACCTTAATCATGGACCAGGCCCCCATTGTGCTTGGTGCTGTACATACACACAACAAAAAGACAGTCCCTGCCCCAAAGAGGTTACAACCTAAGTATAAAACAAGAGACAACAGATGGCTGCAGATTGACTCACTGGTGGGAGTTTACAAGGAACAGAGTCAATATTAGCATGATAGGCACATTTTGTAGGCCAGCAGAAGCCACCTTTAAAGTCTTTATTATGATTAAACCTTAGGATCAGCTCAATTTCATATGTAACCATAAATTCTGTAATCCCTTATTCGCTACCCTTTGTTAGTTTCCTTATCCCTGTTCTGACTTCCACCTTTATCTGTGTCCAGTAAAGAATATTTGCTTGTTCACTTTAAACAAGAGCCCATGGAAAAACCAAAAGGGTGAGATTTTCACACTGTTACCATAACTCTGCTCTTGCTGAAGTCAATGGGAATAGTGTTAGGGCCAATCCCACCTCACAGCTACAAATATATGTTGGCACTTGTCTATTGCTGTCAATCTTAATTACAATTTCAACATTTTTAGCTTCACTGATTGCAGTTGACCCTTCTTGAAACATTCTGGACATATACTGTATACCCTTTAAACTTTTTATTTTGCTAAATACTTTGACTATAATTAGAACTTATTTTTACAACACATACAGAGATCAAATAATGAGGGCGGTTTGGAAACAGGTATGCTGTAGTGTGGTTTAAAATGAACGATACCTTTTTAAAATGCACAATAGACTTGGAAAATTGTCAATTATCTGAATTTCCGTTTGTTTCTGCACTTCATTTATTTCCTACTAAATTTTTGTTGAATTAAAAAGTATATGTAAGACTCACATCCACAAAAACTCTGGCACCTAAAGTCCAGATTTAGGTGCCACTGTGGCCCACAGAATTCCTGCACAGTTGCCACAGAACCCTCTAAGGTGCCTAAACTCACTCCTCACCTAAATCTAGATTGTGACAGTCCCCAATGTGTATAAGTTTCTGCCTGTGCATGCACATTACTGCTTCTAGCAGGCATGTGGATGCTTATCTCACCTCTTAAGCCCTACCACCATCTTCAAACCAGGTGAAGGTAGGCAGGGCAATGCCTGCCTTGCCTTTGAGATGCAATCCAGCTCTACAGAAAACAAATATGCTGGTTTGGGTCATTCTCGGTCTCTAATGTGGAAGCTGTTCCATTTTGTTTAAATATGTATTGGGCTAGGGACAGAATGATTCTAGTCCAATGGTTAGGCCACTCACCGGAGGTGGGAAACTCCTTTTCAAATTCCTTCTCCTCATCAGGCAGAGGGGGGAAAGTGAACTGGTCCCTCTGCATCCTGGGTGAGGACCCTAACATTGGGCTAAAAATTAAAGAGGCCTCTTTCTGGGCCCCTCAATCTCTTTTGTGTGGAGTTAGGCATGCACTGCCACTGTTCTTGAAAGAAACACTTTACGTGCCCAACTTCAGGAATGGGTGACAGTTCATGGCTGTGGATCCTAAGAAGAGATAGGTGCCTCCCTGCAGCCCAGACTTAGGGCTAGTCTACACTTGAAATACTACAGCAGCACAGTAAAGCTGTAGCACTTCTGTGTAAACACTCATTACAGCCACGGGTGCGGTCTTCCTATCGGTGTAGTTAATTCACCTGCCCAAGAGGCGGTAGCTAGGCCAATGGAAGAATTCTTCTGTCGACTTAGGGCTTGGCTACACTTACAAGTTAGAGCGCATTAAATCAGCCCCGGGCACCCCAACTCCTGAGGTGTCCACACTGGCAAAGCACTTAGAGCGCCTGGACTCTGCAGCTGGAGTGCTCCTGGTAATTCACCTCCGCGAGAAGCATAGAGCTTGCTGCGCCCTGGCTGAAACGCCCGGGTGTCAGTGTGGACGATGTGTTGCATTACTGCGCTGTGATTGGCCTCCGGAAACGTCCCATAATTCCCTGAAGTCAAGTGGCCGCTCTCGTCCTTGTTTTGAACTCGGCTGCAGGCATGCGGATATCCCCTTTCAAAGCTCTGTTTCTGACAGCCGGCTGCTTCTCTGCCCCGGGACAAAGCAAACCGTTACTGTGGAATGCTGCTGCTGTGAGTGTGAGAGAGAGAGAGGTGGAGGGAGGGGAGTCTCCTACTGTCTGAACTTACAAGACAGCATGCTGATACACTCTGCCCCCCAAAACACACTGTCTCTCCCCCCACATACACACAACACACTCCCTGTCACACTCCACCGCCCCCCATTTGAAAAGCACGTTGCAGCCCCTTGCACACTGGGATAGCTACCACAATGCACTGCTCTTTGTGGCATTGCAAGAGCTGCTAATGTGGCCACGCCAGTCTGCTTGCAGCTGACTAAACACACGGCAGCGTTTTCCTTGCTGCGGTCTCCAAAGGCGGGTTTAACTCCCAGCGCTCTACAGCTGCAAGTGTAGCCAAGCCCTTAGTGCTGTCTACGCTGCGGGCCAAATCTGTTTAACTGTCACTCAGAGGTGTGGATTTTTTACACCCCTGAGCAACATAGCTGCGTTGATTTAACTTTTGAGCGTAGACCTGGCCTTAGACACCTAATTCCCTGAGAGAGGCAGGGCCTAGGACACACCCCACACTTCAGCATCTGCTGTTGGTTAGCTTAGGTGCCTCCTTGCCTAGCATGCTGGCTTTTGTGGATTCTGTTCTCAGACCTCTATCTCTTCCCACTGTGTTTAGAGAGCACTTAACGCAGGGTTTGTGGATTCCACTGGCACCCAAAAGTTACACATTGCAACACTGAGTGTGGATCCATCCAGGCCTAGTCTTTTTTCAAATACAGCAAAGTTGTTTTTTATTACTGTCTCGGTTTAATAAACCACTTGCTTCCGATAAGTGAACTGGATTCACATACTGAAACTTAGATTTGGTCCCTGAATGTCCATATCTTGTTATACTGTATTGTTGTACGAGGAGCTGAAAGCCCATGCTGTCAGATGGGTGTGGCGGTTGAGCCAAGCAATCATCCGTCTGTGCAGTCTTTCATACAACCAATGAAAGTGTTGCATGCATATTAGCTGTAGAGTAAGCGTGGTGATTGAGTTACGTCTGATGTAAGGGTAGACCTATGCCTGGGTGAAGCTGTACACCACAAAGGTGTAATTCGTTAAATCAAAATGGCTGAGGATTTAAAATGTTGGCAGGTAACAGACCTTGAATCTCAGTGATGAATGAACCTGGTGATCATTTAAACAGAGTTCTCAGCCATTCCAGTAGCTGTTTCCATCATTTCACACTGACTCAACAGCCATGCTAGGCTTCAGAGTGACACACAGTGACACTTCTGGAATCTTCTTATGTAGGTTCTTTCACTTTCTTTTGAAAGGAGGAAAAATGTAAGTATTTCAAAAGCTTGGCGACCAAGTGAGAAATTAATTTTTCCTCATCTGGCCTCATTATTTTTTCTTACCACATGGCCTGCGCCATCTCAGAAGTTAAGTCAGGGTTTCTGCTGCCCTCAAATGGAATAATTAGTGAATTGGAAAACACATCTGCCCTAGTCTCTTGTTCCTAATTGCGCAGGTGTCCAAATCCAGACTGACAGTTGTGGAAGTACAGAACGCTTATCATCTGTCATGAGATTAATCTTTGGAAAGAGTAAATTAAATTGTATCCAGGATTAACGGCAGTAGTTGTGCTGGCAGAAGGTACAAGGTCACTCTTCTTAAAAAAGCAAAATAGTTTTCAAAAATTATATATTGTACTTGAGCAGCATCTGTTTGGCAGAGATGTCCTTGAAGTGCAGTCCATAAATCTCTAGAGGGACTTTGCAACTAATTTATACTTTCCTCTCTCTTTTCTTTCTACTCAGTTGGTGTGCTCGTAATAGCTTGGCTCCATCACTGCACTCTTCTCCGAAATTGCAGCTGCTAAACAGCCTTTGGCAAAGATATTCAAAAATAGGAGCACAAAGTTAGGCCCCAGAATTGATAGACTTAAGGCCAGAAGGGATCATCTAGTCTGATCTCCTGCACATTGCACACTACAAACCTCACCCACTCCGTGCTGTAATAGGCTCATAACCTCTGGCTAAGTAATGAAGTCCCCAAATCTTGATTTAAAGTCTTACAGAGAATCCACCATTTACTCCAATTCAAACCAACAAGTGACCCATGGCCATTGGAGATATTTGCTAATAACAGTCCCATATGGGCCACTTGCCATTGTAGGCAACCTCATCATACCATCCCCCCATAAACTTATCAAGTTCATTCTTAAGACAAATTAAGTTTTTTACTCCCACTGTTCCCCTGGGAAGGCTGTTCCAGAACTTCACTCCTCTGACGGTAAAAAATCTTTGTCTAATTTCATGCCTGAACTTATTGATGGCCAGTTTATATCCACTTGTTCTTATGCCAGCACTGGCCCTTAACTCAAATAACTACTCTCCCTCCGTAGTGTTTATCTCCGATGTATTTATAGAGAGCAATCATATCGCCCTTCATCCTTCATTTGGTTAGGCTAAACAAGCCAAGCTCCTTAAGTCTCCTCTTGTAAGGTAGGTTCTCCAGTCCTCTGATCATCCTAGTAGCCCTTCTCTGCATCAGTTCCAGTTTGAATTCATATTTCTTAAACATGGGAGACCAGTATTGCACAAAGTATTCCAGATGAGGTCTCACCTTGTATAATGGCAATAACTCTTCCTTCTCTCTGTTGGAAATACCTTGCCTGACACACTTAGGATTGCTTTAGCCTTTTTCACAGCCATGTCACATTGCTGGCTCATAATCACCCTGTGATCAACCAGTACACCCTGGTCTTTCTCCTCCTCTGTACCTTCCAACTGATATGTCCCCAACTTATAGCAAATATTCTTGTTGTTAGCCCCAAAGTGCATGACTTTGCACTATTAAATTTCATCCCATTTCTATTACAAATAAGATTGGTCTCAAGATGGATCCCTGTGGAACTCCAGTAACCACCTTTCAGCATGACCCATTGTAGTCTCCCTTTCAAACAGTTCCTTACCCTCCTTTTCAATTCTCATATTAATCTCATCTTCTCCAATTTAACTAATTTCCCATGTGGAACTGTATCAAATGCTTTACAGAAGTCCAGGTAGGTTAAATCTACTGCATTTCCTTTGTCCAGAAAATCAAGTATCTTCTCGAAGAAAGAGATCAGGTTGGTCAGGCACTATCTACCTCTGGTAAAACCATGTCATATTTTATCCCAGTTACAGTTTACCTCTGCCAGTAACTACTCTCTCTTTCAAAACTTGTTCTAAGTCCTTGTGTACAATTGAGGTCAAACTAATGGGCTTGCTGGTTCCCAGATCACCTTTTTGTCCTTTCTTAAATATAGATACCATATTAGCAATTCTCCAGTCATAGGGTACAACCCCTGATTGTATGGATTCATTAAAAATCCTTGCTATCGGGCTTTCAATTTCATGTGCCAGTTCCTTTAATATCCTTGGATGCATATTGTATGGGCCTCCCGATTTGGTCCCATTAAGTTGTTTGAGTTTGGCTTCCACCTTGGATATGTCATTCCTACTTCCACCCTGCCACTGCTCCCAACCTTCTCACTGAAAATGTAGGCAAAGTATTTGTTTAGGTGTTGGGCCACACCCAGGTTATCTTTAATCTCCATTCCATCCTGACTGCTTAGCGGTCCCACTTCATTTCGCCCTGTTTTCTTTTTATTTGTATGACTAAAGAACCTTTTATTATTTATTTTAATTTCCTTTGCAAGGTCCAGCTCTGCTTGGCTTTTGGCAGTTCTCACTTTCCCCCTACACTTCAACCTCCAAGAGGAAAGTTTCTTGCTGATCCATCCTTTCTTCCATTCCTTGTAGGCTTTCTGCTTTCTCTTAATAACTTGTTTGAGATGCTTGTTCATCCAGCTTGGTCTGCAACCCTTCCCTATGAATTTTTCCCCCTTGCTTGGTGTGACAGGTTGGATCACAGAAACCCCCTGGGAGCTGCCACCTGATGTGCCAAGACTACTTCTGCCCCTGCTTTCCTGCCCAGACAGCTTAGGACTTCAGTGCCCTGCCTGGTTTGAGCCAGACCCGCTAGCCTGCTGCAAACCCAGACCCAAGTCTGAACCATGTCCCCTAACAGCTGTAGGCTTAACTGAAAGCAGCATACAAAAGTGTGCCTGTCTTTAACACTCAGATGCCCAACTCCCAATGGGGTCCAAACCCCAAATATATCTGTTTTAGCTTTATACAGGGTAAACTCATAAATTGTTCGCCCTCTGTAACACTGATAGATATGCACAGCTGTTTGCCCCCCCCCCCCCAGTATTAATACATACTCTGAGTTACTCTGAGTATACATACTCTGAGTTAATTAATAAGTAAAAAGTGATTTTATTAAATACAGAAAGTGGAATTTAAGTGGTTCCAAGTAGTAACAGACAGAACAAAGTGAATTACCAAGCAAAATAAAATAAAACACGCCAGTCTGAGTCTAGTACAGTAATAAAAACTGAATACAGATAAAATCTCACCCTTAGAGATGTTTCAATAAGTTTCTTTCACAGACTGGAGCTGGACACCTTCCTAGTCTGGGCACAATCCTTTCCCCTGGTACAACCCTTGTTCCAGCTCAGGTGGTAGCTAGGGGATTCCTCATGATGGCTGCCTCTCTTGTTCTATTCCACCCACTTATATATCTTCTGCATAAGGCAGGAGTCCTTTGTCCCTCTGGGTTCCCACCCCTCCTTCTCAGTGGAAAAGCACCAGGTTAAAGATGGATTCCAGTTCAGGTGACATGATCACATGTCCTGTGAGACTCCCAGCCGGACTCACAGGAAGGCCTGCCTGCAAACAGCCATCCGCAGTCAATTGTCCTGGTTGATGGGAGCCATCAAGATTCCAAACCACCATTAATGGCCTACACTTTGCATAATTACAATAGGCCCTCAGGGTTATATTTAATATTTCTAATTTCAAACACAAGAGTGATACATTTATATAAATAGGATGACCACACTCAGTAGATTATAAGCTTTGTAATGATACCTTACAAGAGACCTTTTGCATGAAGCATATTTTAGTTACATTATATTCACACTCATCAGCATACTTTAATAAAATCATATAGAGTGCAACATCACACTTGGGTCGCAGGCTTCAGATAGTTTCTGCCTCTTTGACTTAAAGTAATTCCAAGCCTCCTCCACATTGAGATCCTTGAGTTCTTCAATCCAGTCCACTTCTCTAACAAATTCTCTTAATTTTTTAAAGCGTGTATTTTGAAATCAAGAACCTTAGTTGCAGACCTATTTCTGTTTATCCTTCCATTTAGTTTAAACTAAATTAACTCATGATCACATAAACTATGGTTATCCTTTACAACCAGTTCTTCTATGAGATCCTCACTACTTACCAATACTAAATCTAAAATGGCATCACCTCTCATTGATTCGGTGACTGGTGAAGAAATCTGTCAACTATCACATCCAGGAACATCTGGCCCTACCATTATTAGTAGCACTGTTCTCCAATCTGTATCTGGGAAATCTCCCATCATCACATTCCCACTACTATTTATTTCATCAAAAATATTTTCTATCCATATCCAGATAGGCTCCTCAGGGTCTATAGCAGACCCCAAGCACTATACCAGTGGTTATAAAGATAACCTCTGTTACCTTTCTTCCCCAAAGTGATTTTAATCACAAGAAATTCTGTTTTATCCACTCCATCGTTTCTAAGTTCTTTACAATCTACCTTGTCATTACAATACAATGCTACTACTCCACCTTTTACTTGTCTTTCCTGAATAGCATATACCCTTATACTTGTATTGCAGTCGTGACTACCATTCCACCATGACCCGGTTATCCCTACTATCCCGCCTGAACCAGTAGTTCTAGTTCCTTCATTTTGTTACCTACGCTCCTTGCACTGGTGCACAGACATCTTAGTTGTTTCTGCTTGGTTTCACCTAGATTCCTTTCCTGATTAGGTACAGTCATTTATCTGCCAGTATCGCCTGTTACTGTCAGTGGGATTGGCACTATCTTCTAGTTGTCCATTCTCTTACACTCCATTGTTCCTTTCTCCATTGCTGTGTCCTCTCTTACTTGATTTTTCTCCTCCTCTCTATTAGAATCAGGTGTGGAGATTGAATGTGCATCTCCCAACTGTCTCCCCCAAATTCCTAGCTTAAAGCTCTTTTAATCAGTTGTGCCAACTTCTATCCCAGACGTCTATTGCCCTCCCTACTCATGTGGAGTCCCATCTCACGAGAACAGTTCTCTGTCCATGAATGTCTCCCAGGAGTTGAACATCCCAAAGCCCTCTTTAGAGCACCCTTTGCCTGAGTCATCTGTTGATCTTGTCTTGCCTTCATTGTCCTCCACTAGGTAGAATCCCACTGAAGATCACCTGAGCCTCCATTTTTATTTAAGCATCTTCCCTAGCCTGGTGTAGACTTCCTTGGTGCATCCCAACAAGAATCTAGCAGTTATAATTTGTCCCCACGTGAAGGGCAATCTGGATTCTTTCCTGCTCCCATGAGGATCCTCTTCAGCCTTCGGTCTACACTGTGCATCTTCGCTCCCAGCAGACCCTTCTGTTCTCTGGGGCTATGTCTACACTGGCAACTGAACAACAAAACTTTTGTTTTTCAGAGGTGTTTAAAAAAACAAACAAACAAACCCTGAAAGACAAATTTTTGCCACAACAAGCGCTAGTGTGAACAGGAGAGCTCTCCTGCGGACAATGCAAATGCCACTCGTTGGGGGTGGAGTTTTTTTGTCGGCAAGAGAGCCAATAAACAGCGGCTACACTGCACAACTTTTAGCAGCACGTCTTTGGCGACACAGCCACGTCGCTAAAGGCTGTGTCACGTAGACATAGCCTGGGTCAGTTCTGGTGACAGGCTGGTCTGTTCTTACAGGGGGTCTTCGACACATAGACCTTCCTCTTCCCGGGGTTTGTGTGATTCTCTGGCCTTCCCCCTTCTGTTCTTTTTGGCTGCAAGTCTTCTTGTCTTCTGCTCATGTTTAAATATCTATAGAAGTAGCCTGACTTTTGAGGAATTCTGAGCCAGAAGGGTGCAGTATCTTTGCAAATCTACATACCTAAATATAGATGTAGGAGCCTCACTTTTTAAATTTTCTTCTGGCTTGTTTTAATCTCTCCCACTTTTCTTCATACTGTTCATGTTGCTTCTCCTTCACAAATGTGTCTGTATCTCTGCTTTTACCCACTGCAGCCCCATTTGTCTGTTTTGCCTTATCTGCTCACTGTGGCTTCTTTCATTCTATCTCATCCTCTGCTTGCTAAAATACACTCTAGTCCCTCTGCATTGCGAGGCTGCTTAGGATGTTCTAGGTTACCCTTATTAATCCATCCATTAACCTGAGGAGTCAGAGAAAAAGACACCCTCTTGATCTGGCTTGCATAGCTGCATGCCACCCAGTGAGACAAAGCAATTCACTACCATTCTGTTGGGAACAATTCCTGGCTCACTGATGTTCACTGATGCAAAGGCACCCGGCTACCTCCCTTGTACATCACAAAGGAAAGATGCATGTCGCTATGGAAACTAAAAAGGAAGGTCACCAACTATGAAGCATGCTTATGTATAACAACAGAAACATTCAGTGTGCAAAACAAATGCCTGGGCAGTAAGGGCTCAGACTCCCATGATTAAGCAACGGAAAGCATAAGTGATAACAGGATGGCATAAGAGGGCATGGAATTTCAGAACCAACTTTCAGACCTACACTTCTGAGTGTAATTAATAAAAGGAAGTGCCCAAGTATCCATGATTTGATAACAAAGAAATAAAAATACTGACTTAAAAATTGCTAATGAGCATTATTAGGGACTGAGAGGGTTTTTTGGTGTGCGCGTGTGGTGGGGAAGGTGCTGGCTAAGGAGAGAACTATTATGGGAATACTAATCAAGCTACAGCAATCTCTGACTGTTCCCTTCCCCCCTTCAAAGTAGTATGAAGAGATAACAGTATCATTTTCATAAGCCTGATAGGTTAGTTAATCCTCAAACAAGTAATTGCAAAGGAAATAAAATGTGGAGAAAGCACAAAGCTAATGGAAGTGATGAGTCTACTCAAAGCTGTGAGGAGATTGATTCAGGGCCTTGTGCAAGTACAGTTTGGAGTTAAGAGCATCATAACATTGCTGTGATTATGTCCAACAGACTGTGATAAATGCAAAATTTCCCAATGAAATAACAGATTGGACTCAAGTTTATCAAGCCCAGGGCCTTTAGATTTCACCCTCTATCTTAACCTATCTCCCTTTCACTGGCATATTTAGGTACGTTTAATACTGGGTGTGGTGTGCCATAATAATGAACAAACATGTTTGATTTCACGTTCAAATTTGACATTTAAGTCATATAGAAATAGTATTAAAAGGCCTGAGTTCTACCTATATCCAGCTTCCACTGTTTCCAACATTAGTGGCCCTATTTTTGGCAGGTTTGATAAGGCCCTATTAAATCTGTATGAGCTGTTAGTTGGTCACACTTTGATATCAAAGCTGCATCTCCTAACAGGCTTTCAACTGATGCATGAGCTTACCTTAGCAGGCAAAACCGGTTAGTCAACTGTAAACTCATTTGATGCATGCTGGAACAGGGACTGTCTTTTGGTTCTTTGTTTGTACAGCACCTAGCACAGTGGGGTCCTGGTTCAAGACAGACTCTTAAGCAATATAAATAATAAACCCAGCCTTATAATAGTAGCAGAACTGTACCTCTGTAATGCTATTATGGCTCTTAATAGCAACAATATGGTTGACCTTTTATTCAATCTTTTAAATTTCTTTTGCAATGAGTAGAAAACAAATTTGTGAGGTTTCAGCTCCCTACCTAACATCAAAAAGCAAAACCAAGATTTGATCAATAAAACTTTGCATCCAGTGAGAACTGGCTGAATGCAGGGAAGTTCTGCAGGGGTCATGGGAAGAGTGAGGGAATTCTTTCCCCACAGCCCACCAGGTGCTATGTTAAGAACAGTTGCTCTGCAAGCAACTGCAACCAGGGTCCACCCAACCAAGTGTCACGGCCAATACGAGGGACCCTAATTAGTCCCCGCCCTTTCTATGGGAAGTATTAGCCAATCAGCTCTGTTGCCAATCACCTTCAAATTTCCTGTGCATGCAGCCTGTCCCAGAGTACTTGCAAAGTGCAACTGCAATAGCATAGTAGGGCACCAGGCTTTTTTGCCTCCATGTTCAGACCTCCCATGTAAGACCATATGGGTTGTTCTATGCTCTCTGACTGGGGAGAGCAGATTTGCCCCCAGTGTTTACAACTGAATTAGTAGATGTTACTTGTATGTAATCGGCATCCACCCCACACTGGCCTTTAAGGGGTTAATAAAGCCCTAAGGAGGCTGCAAGAAAAGCAGCCAATAGGAGACGAGCTGTGAGGAGCAGCCAGTCAGGGCCTAGCAGGACCATATAAGAAGAGCTGCTGGGCAGAGCAGTTTAAGTGGCTCCCTGGAGCTCAAGGAGGGAGGACTGGCTGCTTTTCAGGCAGAAGAAAGTTAGCACTCTGGACAGAGCAGTATTGGGGAGTGAGAGAGAGCTCCTGGTTGGCTGGCTGCTAAGCCTAGCATGCTGAGGTCCTGAGGTAAGGGTGAAGAAGATGCTGGAATTGCAGGGAAGTGGTCTGGGGAAATGCACTGAGAAGTTGGAGGGGATGCAGTATGTGGCTGTTATCTACAGGGTCCCTGGGCTGGGATCTGGAGTAGGAAGTGGCTGAACAATTAGACTGTAGTGCTGGCCTCCAGAAGTGGGGAGCACAGATTGTGGCATGGCTGGAAGGCTGTGTCATGAAGAGGATGCTGCGATCCTTAGTGATGTGGATCCAGGAGTAGAAGTGGTGGCGGACAAGACACCTCTGGGAGAGGGTGTACCAGCCTGATCCCTAAGATGACCAGCAGGTTGTGCTAGTGTGATGAATGGAGCCCTGTCACATTGTAGTAGAGGAATATCACTTCTATGGGATTTAGGAACTCTTTTTGATGGGTATATTCTCCATGTGTGTAGCTTCCAAAGCTCAGGCCTCCTGAACCACTTAAGTGGTACTGGAATAGTGAGCTGCCACCATGTGGCACCCAGAAGCTGTACAGAAATGGTGCTTTCTGCCCCATACCACTGCCAACACTACTAGTATGGCAATTGAATCATGTTTCCTGCAGTCCTGAATTCCAAAGGAGGTTCCTCCCAATGTCTCCTGTGAGGGCAGCCATGTGGAGAACTCACTGAGCAACTTCATGGGGGGAGTGGGGTGCTGATGCAGAAAAACACATCTATGGACAAAAGGGCAAGTTGCAGGCAAGGAAATGATCATTTTTATAGAATTACTGAAGTCTTAGGTAGCATCTTTACAAAGAGGTAAATTTGGATTAAAGCATAACTATTTTTATATATAAAAAATGATTATGCTTTAATCCAAATTTACCTCTGTCATAAATATAAAGGGAAGGGTAACGGACAAGGCAAAGTTTGTACCTTGGGGAAGTTTTTAACCTAAGTTGGTAAGAATAAGCTTAGGGCGTCTTTCATGGGGGTCCCCACATCTGTACCCTTGAGTTCAGAGTGGGGAAGGAACCTTGACAACCTCTTTATAGGGACTTGACTAGCTACTGATTATAAAAATGGGGGGGTTTTTTGGGAGGGAGGGGGGAGGCTTTTTAAAATTGTATCCTGGCATTCCCAGTAATTGCCAGACTGTCAGAATTCCTTTTTGACTTGCAATCTCCCCATGAGGGGGTTCCTAGAATTGAAATATAAAGGTCAAATAACATGTGGTTTTCAATTATTTATTAAAGAAGAGCACAAATAATGAAGAGCTCTAATTTTTTTTAAAAAATGACAAATTTTAGCTTGACCGACTGGAGATTCAAGTCCACCTAACAATTACAATTGGAACAAATTTTTATAATTTTGAAGTATAAAAATAAATTATGGGTGCAGTATGTTAGAGTCAATGCAGAGGAAGAGTTATAGTACTCAGCAAGTAGTATGCATTAGTTACTACCTCTGCTATTTCTTGACTGGTCGAAAATACATACAATAATGGATCAAAGCCCCAGCTACATCAAAGATCAAATTTTGATCTATGAACAACTGTGACAGCTGTGCCACCTTAGACAGTGCAGATCACAAAACCCAGATGAAGCTTCTGGGAGCTGCAGATAAAGCATTCTCAGTTGAAGGGATCTGGTTATGGAATAATCTCCCAGAGGAGATCACGGGAACCTAGAGTCTGACCGCTTGTGTGAAACATTGCAAACTTTCTCTTTGAGAAAGCCTCGCCACCATAAGCGACACTCACAATACAAACACCCCCTTTATTCCCAAACTCCTACCACTTCCAAGTAGAGTTTTGATTCCCAGAGAGGGAAAAATGCCAGAAACCCCATGAATTCCACTGACTTTTGCTATTGATTTCACATGGAAGGTAGGGATGTAAATATCCATTTAAAAAGTTAACTGTTTAAACAATATAATTGTAATAGTTTAATCGGTTAACCAACTAAAGGGAGAGGAGCTGGGGTCGATGGGCTAGGGCTGCTCCGGCTGGCTGGGGTCAGTGCAGCTGGGGCTGCTCTGAGTGGCTGGCTAGAGTTGCTCTGGCTGGACCCGGGTTTGGGGGTTAACTGTTAGGGGCGTTTAAGACTAATGCTTACCGGTTAACCATTTAATATTTTACATCCCTAATGGAAGGCGCTCAAGATCTCTAATCTATGGTGATGGGCAGCAGTATAAAACCCTATCATAGACAGATAAAATGCACATGCTGGATATGATTAACAATGCTAATTTAAGCCCTGAAGCCTTGTTTTCCAAGGAGTGACATTCCTGTAAAAAGAACGAGGAGTACTTGTGGCACCTTAGAGACTAACAAATTTATTTGGGCACAAGCTTTTGTGGGCTAAAACCCCCTTCATCGGATGCGTGCAGTGGAAAATACAGTAGGAAGATATATATACACAGAGAACATGAAAACATGTAAACATTGTTATGCTAATAGGACCATAAGTACACTATCATTTGTTTTGTGAAGTCATGTCAATGCAAAGGGTCTAAAGGTTGTAGCAGCATCCAGTTCCGCAATCCTTTTCATAAAAAACTGGAGATCCTTCTTCCAACACGGATGAAGAAGCTCTTTGTGGAAAGAGGTCCAGTTATTTATTTTAGAGAGCCAACACATATTGCAAAGCTTCTTCATTAAGGTCCTCAGTTCCTCATGCTCCTTATTCAAAACAAGGTTCACAGCACACCCAAAAATAAAAAAAATACAGCATTTAAAGAGTAGCTGGGCTGGGCCTGTTAACAAAATATAGTAATGCATATCCTCTGGAGGCACAGCTATGTTAAAGCAGGATTATCCCAAGAATTAATACAACAGTCTATGGTGACAGTCATCAAACCTCAAATAGGTTGTCAAGCATCTACAACCCTGAAGGCTGGTGATGTGGGAAGCACTTTACTTGACACATTTCCCCTTTCCCACCTGAACCTAGCAATAATAATCCAAAAGATGGTAACAGAGGAGAACAGCAGAGAGATGAGCACCCAGGAGAGATGGGAGGTGGAAGTCGGGAGAGAGGAGTTCAATGACACCATCAGCAGAGCCCCTGATGCTCCTTACAGAACCCTGTACTAGAGCCCTGCAGCAGGCCTGTGATCCTACAGGACCTGCTACCATAATAGTGGGGTATGGGGGAGGTAAAATGTAATTTGTTGCAGGTGGAATTGGGTGGGCAAAAAAACCCCAGACCACAGGTGCTGACTTACCGATGTGCAGGGGGTGCTCAACCCCTGGCTCTACGTCAGGCCCTGCCCCCACCCCACTCTTTCCCCCAGGGCCCTGCCCCCACCCCACCCCAGCTCCTCCTACCCTGTTCCGCCACTTACCCTGAGTGGGCTGTGCCCTCGCTCTTCCCCCCTCCCATCCCTGCACGCCACAAAACAGCTGATGGCGGGAGTCCTGGGGAGAGGGGAAGGTCGGATTGGCAGGGCCGGCGGGCGGGAGGCGCTGCCGGGAAGAGGGGAACTGATGTGTGGGTTGCCGATGAGTGCTCAGCACCCACTTTTTCCCCTCGGGTGCTCCAACCCCAGAGCGCCCGCAGAGTTGGTGCCTATGCCCCAGAGTGCAATAATTAAATCATAGAATATCCGGGTTGGAAGGGACCTCAGGAGGTCATCTAGTCCAACCCCCAAATCAGTGGGGAAACACTCGATCTCTCGCCAGTCTGTCATACATATGAGTTCGGCAACGTAAAGCGAGTTGTTCCAATATTTCGGTGTCCGCGGTGGCTAGGAAGGAGACGCAGTCCTGTGCAGGGCTCTGCCCTGTACGGTATTTTCCATGGAGGCAGCACAGGCAGGGAGACAGCCCCTCCCCGGCTGGAAACCCAGCAGTGGGGGAGCATGGAGACAGCAGGCGGCCGGGAGCAGACCACTCCCCGCGTTCCCTCTACAGCCCCCTACAGCGGCAGCGCCCCCAGCTCCGACTCCTCGCACTCTCCCAGCCCACCGCTGCGCCACGCCCACTAACACGAACCTACCCCGCCCACTCAGCTAAGCCCCACCCCTCTCCGGTCCCACCCTCCCCTGTCAGTCAAAGCGCTGCAGCCAATGGGCGCGAAGGGGAGGTGGGTTTCACGCTGACGCAGTGACGTAGGGATCGTGTGGTTCGGCGGAGGGAGGCCGCGCGGACGCAGGGCACGCAGCGCCGTCGGTTCCCCAAGATGGCGGCGGCCACCAGCGGCGAGATTTGTTGCGGCGAGGCGCCCGCGGGCGGAAAACGGGGCCACTTGGGCATCCCCGAGGCCGTGTTCGTGGTGAGAGCCGCTCCCGTCCCGCTAGGGGGGGCAGCGGGCGGAGCCGAGCCGGCGGCGCCGTGAGGGAGATGGGCCCGGGTCCGGTCCCGGCGCTGGGGTCCTGGGGTGGGAAGGCGGCACCTCGCCCATCCCTTCGGCCGCGCCCCGGGGTCCCTGCCAGGGCGTGGTTGGCTCTCCCCCACCTGCGGCTCGGGACGGGGGGTCCTGGGGGTGGCCCGCAGCTCCCCCGGGCTCGCGGGTTCTTTTGCGCTGGGGCGCTGCTGGGCCCCGTTTCCGTGCGGCGGGGGTAGGGGTTGGTGACGAGCAGGGAGGCTGCGCTCGGCGGGGTCGGGAGGGTCGCTCCTGCTGTAACCGCCCGCTCGGCGCGGGCCTTGGTCAGGGCGCGGGTCCTGCTCCCCCGGCTGCGCTGATAGCGGGCTGGGCTGCTGTGACTCACAACCGCAGTGGTGGGGGGCGCTTTGCGGGGCTGGGAGATAACCCTCGTGGATGCAGTTCTGGATTCAGCGCTGTCGCAACCTAGGTCGTGTCATCTGTGTGCCCCAGACTCAGATACTAATGCAGTTTCTGGTGGATGTGAGTGTGCGTTTAGGGGGTGGGTCGGTATCCGAAATCTGAGGTTTTCTTTTGTGTAAAGTCCTGTGAGGTCAAACTGAGCAGACTAGAGTCTTGTATCGTACAACTCAGTGATCCCTGGTTAGCCTATTGTCATCTGCATCCAAAGCAGCAATACTCGGTGCGAAATGCTCTGTCTTTATCTATCTGAAACCTTGCTTTCCCTTAAGGTGTCTTGATATCTCCAGAGCTCTTGGGGAAAACTGGTGTTGTCCTGTACAGAGAAATTATTTTGACTCTAAGGTGGTGAGCCATCTTTTTTCCTCTCAGAAAATTAAACAGAATCATGTATCTTTGAAACAAAGTGTGCTTTTTTGCTATATTGAATTTCCTTCAAAAGTCTGAGGGGGGAAAAATAAATCTGCATTATGATCAACTTGCCTTGATGACAGAGTTTAGACTGAAAACTGACATGACCAATGACTATATGTTGTTTAGTTTAGTCAGTATACTAACGAACTTGTAAAGGCAACCCGGTATTTAAAAAAGGAAAAGTGAGTTTGAAAAACCTTACTGGAAGGACTGAATATTGTGTAATGTGATGATGTTATAGGACATTTTTTAATAAATTCAAAATAATTTTAGGAAGAAAGAAGTTGCATTAATGGCTCCGAGAAGCATACTGTCTAGTTTGGTGTCTAGTCTTCAAGAGTGGCCACTACTAAATGTTTCACAGAAAATTGCTAGAATCCTTGTAATGGATATTTATTTACAGAATAATCTACTTATTTGGGAAGCGTCTAGTCAGTTAATACTTGCGACCAAAGCACGAGGGTTTATATTTATCATAACTTTCCTAGTTCTGTATAATTTTACTATGAATGTCCTTTGTATCCATACAAATGGCTAATCCTTTTTGATGCCTAAGACTGAGTTTGATATTGGGGCAAAAAGATTCACATGCATTTTATTTTTAAGTTTTAAACTTACCTTTCAAATTAATTGGCTGTCCCCTCATTCTTGTATTTTGAGAAACTTTGTTTATTAAGAGGGAATGCCTGAATGACCTTCTCTACCATTCATTAAATTAAGTCATGTTCCTTCTTATTCACGTCCCTTTTAAAGTAAGCAGTGAGCTCTTTTCCATCTCTCCTCATATAGAGCTCTTCCCATGCCTCTAATCATTTTCCTTACCCCTTTGATTTTTTATACATATAATTTTGTAGCATGGGCAGAACTGAACACTGGTCAGGATTTTCAGAGGTGACTTTAGGTGCTCAGTTTGACACTTCTTAAGTGTGACTTGATTTTCAGAAAGTGCTGACAAGTTGGGTGCACAATCACTCAACAGTTTAAAAATTGTTGGCTGTTATTCAAGACAAGGTAGTCCATCAACTTGTATAAAGGCAATACAATTTCAGAATTATTTCACGAACTAGTTCTTTCTATAGCTTGAGCATAAGCTTTTGTGAGCTACAGCTCACTTCATCGGATGCATGAGCTGTAGCTCACGAAAGCTTATGCTAAAATAAATGGGTTAGTCTCTAAGGTGCCACAAGTCCTCCTTTTCTTTTTGCGAATACAGACTAACACAGCTGCTACTCTGAAACCTTTCTATAGCTTATCACTTTGGTGTTTTGACTGCTACTGCACGTTGAACAGAAGTTTTTATTGAACTGTCGGTGATGACATCTAGAATTCTTCTTGAGTGCTATAGTTAATTTGAAACCCAGAATGTGTATATATATTTTAAGTTATTTTCCCCCATGTTATTGCCTTGCGTTTTCTAGCAATAAATTTCATTTGCCATTATCTATTCAACTGCCTAGCATTTAAGAAGAGACAAGCTTCTGAGATTCACAGAGCTTTTTTCAGACCTAAGGAAGAGCTCCAGGAAGCTCAAAAGCTTGTCCCTTCCACCAACAGAAATTGGTCCAATAAAAAGATATTACCTTGCCTATCTTGTATTTCTTATGTCCTAAACAGTGTCATTGGAAAATCTTAAACCATTTTGCTCTTTCTCTTGTCTCCCATTCCAATATTAATGAAAATATTAAACACCCCAGTATGGACCCTTAGGGTATATTTCATTATACAGCTTTTGCTACAATAAAAAGTTACCGTTTATTTTCCACTCTTTGCTTTTAGTCTCTTCCACACATTTTCAAGGGTATTTAGGCTCCTAGAGATGTAGTTAAGTGCCTAATGGGATTTTCAAAAGTACCTATGCACCAGACTCCCAATGATTTCATTAGTCACTTTCAAATATATGACAGAACAACCTCTATGCCATGATTACTTAGTTTAGGTTCCTTTCATCCTTACTACTTCTTGGTGAGGGATTTTGTGAAAGACTTCTTGAAAGTCCAAATCCATTATGTTCATCGGCTCTTTCCCCCAATATCTTGTTGCTTCACCAGAGAACTCTAGGAGACTGAAGAATCATAACTTTTTCCTTTACAGAAGCCATGCTGATCTGACTATTATATTATGTGAATTTAGGTATTTTATAATTCTTGAATTATTGCCATCAATTCACTTGGCAGTAAAGTAAGGTGCTCACTTGGCAGTAAAGTAAGGTTTGCAATATCCAGGATCATTCTTGCAGCTTGCTAGTGTCTAGTCCTCTGGCATAGTAGCTGATCTTAATGAGAGATTGCCTATTTTGTTAGTAACTTTTCCACCTCCTTCTTGAGTTCCTTCAGAACTCCTGAATGAGTGCTGTTGATCCTATTGACTAGTTGCTGTATAATTTGTTCAGCTCATTCTCTTTTGACACTTCAGTCTCTAAAAGAGTCTCCTTTTTATTACTTGAAGAGTAGTCAAGGTAGATATTGCCATGTAGTCTCTTAATTCTTTGCTTCTATTTTGACTTTTAGCTTTGTGTACCAGATCAAAAGTAGTGATTAGGTTTTACAAAGATTAAAAAGTTATGTTTCTCAGTGTGGGAAACTGACCTTTTCACGTACACCTACAGAACCGCTGCTACTGACAGTGTCATGCTACAGTACTTGGAAATTGATATTAACTTGGTACAGAAGGGATCTGGAGATATTTTTCCAAATGAATGAGGTGTCAAGTCTCATTGTATTACAAGTAGTTTTTAATGATGTTCCACTGGGGGTCCTGTCTTGAGTCTTTCATGTTTTATGGCTATTCTTATTGTGAATTCTTCTTCTAATGATATATTCTTGAAGTGCCTTGAAATTATTGATGCGTCTGCAGTGTCTGGCAGACCATCTCATGTAGGCAACCAATTCTCTGATGTGTCGGTTGATTGAAAAGTGTTAATGAAGGTGTTGGTGACTTTGTACACTGTTGAGAATGTTGTGTATGAATCCGTGTCTAAAAAGAGATTGATTCAGTATGGAGTATGTCACTCCTGTTCAATAGGTATGTTGGTAAGGATGATAAATGCACACGCTTTTTGACTTGACTGAATGTATAACACCTCATTGCCAATTAAAAGACCATCAGAGAGCCAAATTGTAACACAGTAGGGGATTGTTTGACAACTGGAAAAGCGATGATCATATTTTGTCATCTCCAGATGGAGAAGGTAAGATGCCTTTAGTGAGCTGCTGAAATTCGCAAGTGAAAGTAAGAGTAAGAACTAGCACAGTTAATGCAGCCCCATGAGTTGGGTGCCACAGCTGGAATCTTTTTGTAAACTGTTTACCTGGGAAAGCTGCTTGAAGTCTGTTGTGGGGTTTTGTGAACCAGTTTTACAAGTTGGTCCTAATACACTTTTTGCAAGCTGTCTTCCAGAGGCAGGAATGTGTTTTCCTAGTTAAGGAATTAGTCTGGGAAGATGAAGTTTTTGTGATTATAGATCATGCTTATATGGTGCCTTGCATCCAAAAGGTGCTACATAAATAGAGTCTTTGAAATGCAGTCTCTTGACTCCTGGTCTAGTGTCTTGTCCACGAGACTTTGTAGATTATGTATCAGGAGGCAGCAATGTGAACTCCTACTTCAGATGAAGCTTGGAATTCACATTTGGTTGTTGGCTCTATGCTGAGAAAGCAGGTTGACTGCACTTGCCTATTTGGGCAAGTGCACAGTGAGTCTCGTTAGCCCAAGGGGATTTATGCTGTCAGTGGCATAGTAAACTATAATAAAACCAACCACTCACCTGCCTATTTAAATATCACTGCAATAAAGCACCATAAACATACACAGTCTATATTAATGGAATTGTTGGGGTTTTTTTGCATTAGTAAAAAATGGAAGCCTCAAATATAAAAGAGTAAATTGAGAAAGGGCCTTTTTTTTTTTTTTGGTCATCTAGCAGGATATATGTATAAACAAACGCGGTCAAACCAATAGCTTGTGAATGAACTGTAATCACATTTCTTTAACATGAATGTCACTACTTTCCTGACAAAATACTCAACAAGAAATCTAAAAGTAGTGGCCCTAGAAAGATTAATTCTTTGTATTGCAAAAGTGCCTAGAAGTCCCAACAAAGATCATGGCCCCTTTGCCCTAGGCACTTTATTTATATATAGTAAGATGGTCTCTGTCCCAAAGAGCTTACAATTTGAATAGCCAAAGAGTGTGAAAAGGAAGTATGATCTGTATTTTACAGATGGGGAAACTGAAATACAAAGAGGTTAGGTGATACTACACTTTCGAATGGAAAAGAAGATACAGTTTCATGTTGCATGTGGCTGAAACTGTAAGGTATATGCACCAACAACTCTAGCATTGTGAAATACCTTCTGTGTCCACTGGACATGATCTAGGTTCTAGGCAAGCAAAGATCTGAGTGATGTGTCAAGGGAAAATAACGATTGAAGGTATAAAATCACTTTTAGTGCAAAATAACTTTTGTTTACCTAATCTTTCTGATCACATAATTAGATCTTGGGTTTCTGTAAAATTCTTAATTTTATCTTTTTCTTAAAGGAGGATGTAGATTCTTTTATGAAACAGCCTGGAAATGAAACTGCAGATGTAGTGCTTAAGAAGCTGGATGAACAATATCAGAAATATAAATTTATGGAACTTAACCTTGCTCAGAAGAAAAGGAGGTGAGTTACAATTTTTTTCAAAGTTTGGAAATTGAAAATAAGACTTCAAAAAAAGGTTATATTTTGTTTAATATTTCCAACTGCCTTAAGAAGTGACAGGAAGTATTAGCAGTGCCAATAATGCAGTAGATTTAGAAAGGTGCAACTTCATGTTGTTTTTCCCACAGACTGATCAGCAGTGTCAGTAAGCCTGAGTTTATAGCTTGATAGACTTTAAGGCCAGAAATGACTACTGTGACTGTTTAGTCTGACCGCCTGCATAACACAGGTCATAAAATTTCACCAAGGCACTTTTACACCAAGCCGGTAACTTTTGTTTACTTTTTATTTTTATATAAAATATAAACACATAATAAAACAAAACCTATATAAATATAGGCTCAAGATAGAAATAGCATAAACATAACAAAATTTAACATTCATTGTTTGCAAAATCTGGAAAAAGCAAAGAAAAAACCCCAAACCTGCAGAGGTCATGCAAGGCATCAGTTATTAAAGTGACTAAATAGATAAGTGAGAACATAACCTACAAGTTTCGGGACTAGTATATCCTAAACTGCAAAAGTATGCAGTAGTTTCATGTATGATCAGACATTCTCAATTTTTCCAAGTGTTTCTGTTACAGTCATTTTTTTCCATTAATACAATAGTAGAGCGCTCACTATGCCAGTCTGTATATGAGGGAGGAATTGCAGATTTCCCATTTTTTCAAAATAAGTCTTGTGGCCACTAAAATAGTTACTGCAGTCCATTTCTTAATGTTAACTGGTAGAACCAACTCATCCAGCACCTTTAAAATTCATAAGCTTGGAGAAGGAAAGAGAGCATCACTTAATTTTTGAGAGCGCACTGACTATGGTGTTTCAGAACACATGCATTTTTTGACAGGTATAGAGAATGTGTGAAAGCCCATAACTTCTGCTTTAGCAAGTTATCTTTTTAGAAAGACATCAAGTCTTGATTTAAATACTTTCACAACTTTTTGGTGTTACTAAAATGAAATAAGATGCCCTAGGGTCTGGGAACTGCATTGTGGCAGCTTGCCTGCTTGGCTGCCCAGTTGCTTGTGAACCTAAGGAGTTGACTGAAATTGAAATGATTGTCAGATCCACTGCTCCCTGCCACTGAATAGCACTGTGAACTGACCAGGCTTTATTAATTTTACTCAGCTGCTACTTTTGGAGAAAGCTGTGAGCAATAACAGAAGCAGATACTGGGGCTTGCTTTTATTGAGGGGGATCCTTATCTATGAATAACTCCACTGACTGCCTTTGCAGCCAACCTGGCAAGCTGCTGTGGAGTCTGGGTTGCCAAAGAGATGGAGGCACGAGTGGGGGAGCTGGCAGTAAACCAAGCAAGTTTCCATTAAAGGATTTGCCCAAATTACCACATTCCCACAGAACTTTTCAATTTTGATTAATCAGCATTTTCTGATGAATGTTCTATCAGAAAATTTCTGACCAGCTCTAATTTTAATTCTTCGCTCAGAGTAACATGCTTGTTCCATCAGAATTTTCCTTGTATTCATTGTATTGATTAGAATGTTGGAACGTGCCAGGTACACCCAGCCTCCCTAGTTAAGTGTACTTGCTAGATATCTTATATATTCAGAAGTGAAGTATTTGTGTTAAATTCTAGGCCTAATTATGACTTTAACAGCTGATTAAAATGAATAGAGAAGGTCTGTAGAACTTGAGTTTCTAAAATTAAAAAGAAAAGGTTGGATTATATAATAGCTAATTGTTTGGGGAATCTTATCTGTATGTGCAAAATACTAAATTATGACTCTTGTTAATTCACAGGCTAAAAAGTCAGATTCCTGAAATTAAACAGACATTAGACATTTTAAAATATATGCAGAAGAAAAAGGTAAACTATTTTGATTATTTAATGGGGTATGAATAAATAAAGCTAACAGCTTTTCCATACTAGCAGAAAACATAAAAGCGAATTATGTATGCTCTCCAAAACATTTATTGAAATAAGTTATAGTGGAATTATTCTTAAGGCATATAACTTTATTTACTAGCTTTCAGAAAGTTAACATTCCCGCTGTAAACTTCACTTTTAATAGGTGCAAATGATGCACTAAGCTTGGGCTCCATGGACTGTTAGTCTTTGTAGCCATTTCTAATTTGTGTATAAAATCACCACCTTATAACATGCTGTCCTCAAACTTGGGGTTTTAACTTCTATTTTGAAGTAAAAGCTTACAGTAGTCCCCCGAAAGTTTAATAGTCATATATTACTTTAAAAAAAAAAAAAAGCTGAAAAGTATGTTCTTTACTCTAGTTTCTGTATGCTGTCTTAACCATTTGCAATGCAAGTAGCAACTTCAAGTTCTGTGATCTATCTTAAGGAATCCACAAACCCAATGGAGACCAGATTTTTATTGGCAGATAACCTCTACTGTAAAGCATCAGTTCCTCCTACGGATAAAGTCTGTTTGTGGTTGGGGGTAAGTAACTACAGAATGCCTCTAAAATATTTTTAAATAATTGTTTATCTCTACCACTCACAGCAGGACAAAATTCTGTGCAATCATTGAGTTTAATGGAATTGTATGAAGTATAGGGAAAGTTAAGTACCTGGTGTAATTTCTAAAAGTGTAATTATGGCCAAAACTAGAAAAACAGCACATTTAGGTGATCAAGTAATTGGTCCCTACTCCAGCTTCCAGTGGGAGTTCAGTGCAAAAAGGTCTTCATGGAATAGTAGGTACTAGATTCTGGACAAGTAACTTGCATAACTATAGTCTTAATTTACAAGACACCACAAGGCTAAGAAAATGCTGTAAAATTTTCAGTGCAATAATTTATGCAATTATACGCTGAAGGGAGACACTGTGGTGTTTGTTTTTGAAAAGCAGTGTCTTTGTTTCTTTTCCCATCTCTTCCATTTCTAACTTATGCCTTACCACTTGTAAGCTCTTTGGGGTATGGACAGGTTTTTTGTTCTGTGTTTATACAGCATCTAGCTCAATGGGGTTTTGGTTCATGACTGGGGCTCATAGTCACTATGGTAATACAAATTAATACTGCAGTAATAGACATTTTAAAAATATCTGAGAGAACCCTTTAGATTCAACTTTGGGTCTGAAAATCAAGCTGTATTCTTTTTGGCTTTTGCATCAGTAATTAAGATTCTTCAGCTACCCCTGTGCAGCCCCATTGTCTTTGGAACTTAGCTAAGCTGTGCCAAGTCAGGTGGAGGGCCGACTGGTATGTCAAAGCACAAACCAGAACAGACTCCAGCTCTCTCTCCTCCCTAGCTGTTGGCTCTGCAGGGGTAATGGGAGTCCCAAGTAGTGACACACTTTTTCGAGGGGTAAAGTCAAATGGGCTAAAACTGTTAAGGAAGAAGCTGGCATTTTTATATGGTGACTTTTTCTAACCATAATTGTACATTTTCAGTTTGCTTTTTCTTACTTTATGTATAATGACCAACAACTGTCAATAAATTCGGAGCTGTGAATATTTAACTCGCAATCTTGTTGATTATGCTTGCAGCAGAACATGATGTAGCTAGTCTGCAGTTTACATTGACTCTGCTGCTTGCAACAATAAAAACTGTTTTGTCTGTGAAGTAAACCTTACAGGGCAATTTCAACATGTTAGGGACTTAATTTAATCCGTTTTATTTAACGCTCACACTTTTTTCTGATGAGCCATAAATTCCAATTTGGCTTTTCTTTAAGATTAAATTAATCAGAATGATTAATTATAGGTATTTCATTATTGCACTGTGGTTCAGAATACGGTTCAGAATACCACTCCACCACTGCCTTGAAGGCACATGCCCAGTAAAACAGTTTGTTTTGACAATTAGGTCTGCTAATATTTTTCTGTTTGTCTTCTGTATGTTTAGCCATATATTGCCTCTTACTATCCTATTCACGAAGTATCTACATTGTATTTCAAATGAGGAAAGGATTTGTCTTGTATCTTACATATTTATAGGGCACTTGTCAACTTTGTATCTAAGCCCAGATAACGGGTTGGCTGGGTCAAAGGTTTTAAACAAAAGAGACCTCTAAGTACTTAAGCGGTATCAAGCAGGGATATTCTGTGTTCATACCTTTCCTTAACTGCAAAGATAACTAACTTACTAATGTTTATTTTGAGACCACTAAGTCCCTGAACTCCCCATGCCAGAGCTGAGTCTCCTGGTTAGGACAAAAACATGGTCTGCACACAGAGCTATATGATGCTCTCTTACTCAAGTTATCTGCACAAAGGCACTCTTAGTATGGAATAAGAGTGTCCACGGGGGCAGTTAGTGCACACTAGCTATTTTAGGCTTTATCCTTATGAAGACAAGCACTTAGTGAGGGCTTGAAGTACGGAAGTTTTGGAAACGTTTAGAACTTCATTCCAACCTGAGCATCCTTTATTAAATGTCAGCTTTTCTGAAGGATTTCTCCCTGGTCCCCATCAGTGTAAGAGCCTGCCTGCAGAATTCATATAGCTTTGGCTCCATGAAAGCTGTTGCGGGCTTTTGGGTGTGGTGTATTCACATTCATTTACAACTGTCAAAATGTGGGGCCAGTGGCTTTTTTGCATTGAATATTTGTTGCCATTAACTTGTATTCACACAAAAATAAACCTGCCACAAAAAATTAGTCATGCTAACAATGCATTTTATGACAGGTTTTATGCAGTTTTTGGGCATGCCTTGACCTTACTGCCTCCTCATGGCTTACAGCATATACTGGTTTGTATTGGGCTGTGTATGCTCTGTTTCTAATTGCTTTCTTGAAAAGTTAAGGCTTTCTTTGTCAAGGAAAAAAGAATTACTAATATAGTGCATCCTCGGTCTCATGGAGGCTACCTGTAGGAGTTCTTGTTCCAGAGTCATAAGAAGTAGCATACACTGATCCAAGCCAATGCTGACATTTTTTTCTGTGGAATGTTTGCTCAATGTTGGTGGTTCCTTTTTTTGCCCCACAATCCTTCAAGAATGTATGCTAATGTTGTCTTCCACTATTAAGTGCCAACCTGCCATTTATGCCTTTGAAAATCACTCCCAGAATTAATTTAATAGTCTGGAAGATAGAAGAGCTCTGTTATATCTCTAACTCTGATTCTGTGAAATTCCACTGAATGACGATGCACTTGACGACTGATGCTAGTTGCTACATAGATATGAAATTGTAAGCACCGGTCTCCAAATAAAGAATAATGTTGAAAAACTGTATATAACTCTTACTCAGTACTCACAAAGGACAAAACTTCTCTGGGGTCTTCAGCACCTTCACTTGACGTTGTTGGTCTTTCGACATGGGAACTCATGCACCGAGAGAACAACATATTAGTGATAAGATCTGCCATGTATATGTCAAAAAAGAATTTTGTCCTAAATTGCGTCAGATGGTTTTGTTGATTTGTTGTTGGGGATATTAGGGTAAGAGCATTCTGCTGTTAGTCTTCTGGAAACATCCAGATTCATTAAAAGTAGTATATTTTTAACATTTTGAAGATATTTTGGAGAAACTCTTGCTGAGGGAGCCCTCTTCCATTTTGAAAAGAAATGTTAGAATTGTGTTAATTAAAATGTATGTAATTCTGAAAACACTAAAATCTTGCTTTTGTTTTTATTGACTGCTGTCCACAAATGCAGCAAGCATCCATTTGTTGCTTAAAATGACATGGGGAGAAATATTTGCAAGTCTTTTGTGGGTTTTACTTAAATACTGAGGTGATAAAGGCCACAAATAGATCCCTGCATTGCACTTCCTTTTTGTTTACCTAGCTAGCTTTGGTGTATATCTGTGAGTGTCTATCTACATAGTAGGTTAGAATCAGTCTGAAACATTTGTAACATTCCTCTTGGAAAGTGTTACTGTTTTCCTTAAGGTGTTCAACCTAGAGTAAAAGCTATATTAAAATTAAATATCTTTTCTTTTAGGCCAATGTGATGCTTGAATATGATATTGATGAAGCCCAGGCTCTGTTAGAAAAGAATCTGTCTACAGCCACAAGAAATCTTGAGTCTCTAGAGGAAGACCTGGATTTTCTTAGAGATCAGTTCACCACCACAGAAGTTAGTATCCTTTTGGAGGAAAAAAAACAACTTTTAATTTAAACACTGGTACAAATTTTTCTCACCTTTCCACAGATAAATATATTTTTAGAAAGAGAAATGCATTATTCAGCTTTGTTTATGTGCTTTCTCTAACCAGAGTAGTGGATGGAGGATTAGCAAGTAGCTGTCTTGAATGGTAATGGTGGACTTTGTCTCAAATTCTGAGCAAGGGAAGGGACAGTTCAATGTAACACAGCTAGTCCCTGTTGGAATTCCATCTCTTAACAGACAGAGCTGGAAAATGGGCTACGAATGCAACTTGTTGTGATGGGCACTGCAGTTCTAAGTGGGTAACTTGAGGACATAGACTAGTACTTAGAGTTGGTAGCCAATTGGATTTATTGACACTTCAGAGCAAAATGGTTCCTTGGCACGACTCTGGATAGTACACAAGTGGTGGTCTTTGTGTTCTCCACCAGCAGAATACCTAATTCAACTGCCACCTTGATGCTCTTGTGAGCAAGAAAGCCAGTGCTGGAACCATGTTAACGAACCTCTCTGGGGAGTCTTGATAGTATCACATTCATTTTGCATTATGTTTTTGAATTGTCTGCTTCAAACCTGCCTTTAGCAATGAGCACAGATTATTTACCTAGTTGAAGACTGATACTTTAGCTATTAGGGTTTCAAATGTTGCCGATGTTAAAGGACATTCAGTGCTGAATAAAGTCATGAATGGCTGAAATAGGTAAACGTTGCAACCAAAAAGGGATAAGTTGTAACTGGAAGCAGTTTTAGCTTTGGCACATAGGAGTGGAAGTAAATATGAAGGGAGAAATGTTTGTGCAAAAATATGTAATTGTTAGCATGGAGATCCTCTGAACAGGGGAGTGACCATGATTAGTGACTATGTATAGCTGCCCTGTCAGTTGTCACAATTTCCACAGCATCAAGGTTCTGCACTGCAGTCAACTGTTCTGTTAATCGGTTTCTGTATTGTCTGTCATGCATCAGTGAAACAAGCAAGATTAACTTGGATTGAACATACATGGGTGGTTCTGCAATTAGTTATCTCTTTTTGCATTATAGCAGCTTCCTTAACTATACCCTCAGATATGGCTAGAGTTTATAACTGGGACGTAAAGAGAAGAAACAAGGATGACCCTTCCAAAAACAAAGCATAGGTCTAACAATTTTAAATGTGCTTACGATTTCCAAATATTTTTATTTTAAACACCCCCAAAATTCATCCTTAAGGGACTGAGTTAAGTTAATCATTTCGATAAATGATAAAAATATAAAATCAGTAATAATGGTGAGCGCCATTTTATTTATTTGTAAACTCACAATTTGGTTTCATGCATGCTTCATGAAATTATGAATTATTTGAAAGGATACCACATGATCCAACAAAGGACATAGCATTTTTGACCAGTTCAATCTGTTTGTCATAAGTAAATTCTTTACCTGAAGGTTTGTCTAAAAATGTGCGGTGCATGTATGAAATTGAGTTTAGGACATTTTATAAGGTTATTGTAATGTAAGGGTTTACTTGTTTATGTTTGCTGATGTGTTGTATACACTTGATGAGGTTAAAAATAACTTTAGGGTGGGGAAGACATGTGGCTGATATTTTAGCAAACAGAGAAAATACAGTGAAATCCTGGATTTTGTTTCTTAGTCAATTACTGCTTTGGCAACATCAACCTATAAGCATTCCCAGAGATCCACTTTGGATAAACTTGATTTTAATCACGTTTGGGTTAGCCAACTGATAGCTACTGAATTTTCTGCACTTTACATACAACAGTTCATGATCTGTCTTCAGAAAAGAACAATTAATGGATTTCATTCAATAAACAGCACAAGCTATGTCAAGACTGCACATCGTCTCACCCCAGGCCCCGTTCACATACACGCACACTGTTTATCTTTGCAAATATATAGAACTAGGACTTCAAAATGCTAATATCCTATAATACAAGAAAACCCCCACTTACAGCCCTGAGACAAGAAGATGACTAGTTCAAATGTCTTAACACTTTTGCAAAGCCTCCTAGGTGAAACCTGTATTAAATATGGACGGTCTGTTTGAGCATAGCTTCTGTTATAAACAGGCTGAATATTTTTTTCAGTTATAATGAAGCCTCACAAGATTGTTGCCTTTACCTCTGCAGTTTCCTCCTAAAACAAAATGCACACATGGTGGTGAAATTAGTGGTTAGTATTTACACTGCTGAGTGACTGGTAATACAGGTTTTGCTAGAAAATAAATGCAAATGTTAACTGTTCTATCTTCATGTAATAAACAATATACCTGTAAAGTTTTTGTACTTTTATTTCATGATATTAAAATAGTGAAACTCAACACTTGTGGCAAACATCTCTTCTGTGAATCTTTCTTTTTCAGTATAAGATTACAAGTCTTGCACCTAAACTTGTATAACTCTTCAGTACCTTGGAGGGGGAAGAGAAACTTTGGGTGAAGCAACAGGTAAAGAAATTCTCTAGACTGAAGAGGGGAGAGATGTGTCATAGAATCCCAGGATTGGAAGGGACCTCAGGAGGTCATCTAGTCCAACCCCCTGCTCAAAACAGGACCAATCCCCAATTTTCTGCCCCAGATCCCTAGATGGCCCTCTCAAGGATTGAACTCACAACCCTGGGTTTAGCAGGCCAATGCTCAAACCACTGAGCTATGCCTCCCCCTGACAGGAGGAGGTTACTTGTAGCCCCAAGGAGACACTTCCATGGTGGGAAGCAGGATTTGAGGACTGAATATGTAGAAGGGATAGGTATTAATGTTAGAGGCCCCAGCTACAATTTGGCAGTCTCCTGATTGGGAGTAGTCCAAGCTAATTCCAGGATCTCAAGTTTGAGAGCTGGGGAGACAGATTAGGAGAAGAAAGTGAAGAGTTCGGTGTTTATCACATTTCAACAAATCAGTGGACCATCCACAAGGAGATGAGGATAGGCAAGTAGACTGCAATCTTAACAAAGAAGTGACACTCTCTAGGTCAATGACGAGACCCTACTTTCTTACTAAAAGAGCACAAAAATTAAATATATATACCCAGGGTTTCCAGTGAGAGTCTGATTTAAATTATCTACTAGTTCCTAACCTTTCTGAGATCAAGACCCATATTTATGATCTGTACCTGGGCATGCCATAGCTATTGCAGTTGTTGCATCTTACCTGTTTCTTGTCCTTTCTTTCTTTTCTCTGTACCTGATGTGTTTTTGCTTCACCTCAGCTGACTTCCTTCTTCTGTACTGTAAAGGAAGCAGTTTCTCATTTCTCTTCCAGCTCCCTCCTAATTCCCTCCACTCCTTCCCTTTCTTCAGTTAACCTTTGGCTCTCGTTTCTCCCTTGGTGTTCCCCTTCCCCCCAGCTCCCTCTGTCATGCTTGGCCCATCATGGTGGCTGACTTTTTGTCCCCAGAATGCAGGCTTCTCTGCTGACTGCTAATTAACTTTCTCCAGTGCTCCCAGCTTCACGCTGCTGATAAGTTGAGTAGCCGGAGTGTGGCTCTAGAACAATCCGCAGAGGACCAGAGCTGGGAGCAAACTGCCTCTGATAGAGAGAAGCAGCCCATGCCCTGGGGGCAGGAAGTTGCTGATTAGCTTGCTGTCTAGGCCGGGGCAGCAGTTCCTTGGCCTGGGTTCAAAAGCTGGCAGTCAAACCGGGAGTACTGGTGGCTATTCTGCTTAGCATTTGTCCCTTGTACTTGCCAGGGAGATCCATATCAGCAGTGGCACTGGGACAGGGACACAGTAGCAAGGATTTTGTGGTGGCCTGCACTACCTATGTGATCCTGGAGAAGAGCACGTGATGCCAAATGGTGCAGACAGCTTAGGTGCCACTGCCCTCACTCGGCTTCCTGACTCCAACCTCCTAGCAAGTGACTGCTTCTTCAGGGGCTGGGAGCGGGGGGAAGGAATCTTGTGGTTTACCAACCCTCCTTGACTCTCTCCCCAGATGGATTTTATATACATGTCCATTCAGAACTACCCTCCTAGTGTGACTTGTGAATGCTTGTGCCAGGCTGGTCCCCTACTCCCAAGAATTACCTGCAGGAATTTGGTGCACAGCATTTGCAGACTGTCTGTTGGGGCATGGTGATTTAATTAGCAGAGATGGGGCAAAATTCATTGGATAAACTGTTAGGAATTAGTTGCCTACCTCTAGCTTTAAGAGGCTAAGAGAGGAAGTGAGTACGCAGAGTGGGAGTGTGTTGGCCATTGGAATGGGGTAATTATCGCTAATGGGATTAGGAAGCTTCTGCTGTTTGTTCTGCTTTCCTAGCCCCATTGCCCCCAGTTACTGCTAGCTGCAGCATGCTCAGGCTTGGCTCATCTCTCTGTGCCAGACTGTTTGCTCCTTCTCTATGCTGAATGCAGCAGTAGACAAGAAAGGGGTTAGTGGATTGTTGCTAGAGCTGGCAGCCATAGGTAGTGGAATGGCCCAAAAGATGAGAAGGAATCACATGATGTTTCTGGTGAAGTGAGGGGCAACTGCAGGCCCATGCAGTTTTCCACTGTTCTGCCCCGGCACCCTCTCCCACACGGTGGATTAGTATGAGTCTCACATCGGGAATTTCTGCCTGTTGTAAAGCTGCTCTCTTTTTGGATGGCTTCAAGGCAGTGATTGCATTTCTCCACCGTGCCCAGTAAAAAGTCAAGCTAAACATTTACAAGCCAGCAAACCTATTATTAGCTAGTGCTTTGGAGTAGAGAGGGATCAGCAATAAAACCCAAACAGTATCCCCACCGGTTGCACCTAACACACAATCCTGAGAATTTGCTTTAAGCATAAGGAGCAAGCAGAGCCATTCTGTTCATGGTGCAAGCAGTGGGGGCCACCCTGAAAAGAGATTGAAACCTTTACGTAAACTTATAAAATGTCTCTCCACTACACATAGACGTGCTAAGGGGTTTCTGAACTGCTCCCCATTCCAGGCTAACTGGTCTCTGAACGGTGGAATATATCCTTATGCATACAGCCTACAGACAACGATAACCTTGCTCTGTTTTTTGTTTTTAAACTGTTCTTTAGGATTTGATTGCAAATCCTAGATATTAAATAATGGTGCTTTGAAGGAAAATACCTACAGATGGTCTAACACTGCAGATTCTGGCTATTTAGTCTCATTCTTATATTTATAGTCTCAAGTTCTCTTTGCTTTATATGGGGACAAATCAGCAGCTGGTAGAAGGTGTTCTAGCTTCACTGAAGTTGAGGGAGCTAGGAAAAGTTACACCAGCTGAGGATCTGGCATATGGTGCTTTAATATTGTGGATAACTACTGTAACTGTCACTGGCTGTGAACCAATGAATTATAAAAACCCAATGGATTTTTTTTTTTAAATAAATCCTGTAGAGCTGTATTGACTTTTGATAGACCCCTATTGACTTTTTTCCCACAAGGACAATGAGCGCATCTTAAAAATTGGCTACCGAAAGACACATCGTTAAGAGAAAATGCATGGTAGATTTGTTGTAAACAGAGTGCATGTTGTTTATTATTTTGTATTGGATTTTCAGTCCTGGTTGCTGTGTAGAAGTACGGAGTTACTAGATGGCTCACTGATGAAGAATGGGAGTGCGGGGGAAGGAAAAAAACACAAGTTTTTCTTTACAAGATTTGAATTTCACATAATCACATTAACAATTTTGCTAAATACAAGCATGTTTCATTCACATACAGCTAAATACAGCGGGGGGGGGGCGGGGGTTCCACATTTCATTACAGTGCATAACAGAAAGCAAGGAAAAGTGTACAGTATACTTTATTCTGGAGGTTCTGAGAAATTCCAGTCCAACATGCAGATTGTTTTTAATCTGTGACCTGTGCCACAAAAAGTTTTGTTTTTCTTTGTCCTAGAGTAAAAACTCCTGGATGTTTCTTTTGAATGATACCACCATCTGATTTCTCTAATGCCTCTTGCAGTAGTCAAAGCACTAAAACCAGTTGTTAGAAAAGAATGTTTATCAAAGCCTATAAGGTTTTTCATTTCAGAAAAAGAAAAAAACAGCCCAGACTTGTACACATGACTGTATTACGTTGTCTATTTGTTTTTATAAGCTGCCTAGAAAATGCAAGGAATTAGAAAACAGGTGAACACAATGCTCTTTTATTCAATATTAACCATTTCCTTTTGTTTCATTATTTTTAAGTAGTTAGTTTCAGATAGCACAGATTTTTGTCCTCAGACTGTACGTTTTTTGAACTATACTTACAATACAAATTCAAGGCTTACTCAAAGCCTGGACAAGCTTTTTTATGACTTTTCTAAATTTTATATTTAAATACTAAAAACCCAACTCCACTTACCGAAATGTAGATTTTCTTTATCATTTAAACAAAAAAAAGAAAAAAAGAAAAGGAAATGCAGTGAAAAGCTCAATCATTTTCCCCATTAGTGAGATCCTGCTATGCTGGCTCATGAGACTTTGATACAGGAAACATGATAGGCCCCAAGAGTTTTACTTCCTTCGATGTTCACAGAGTATTACTTGATTAAACCAAAATCTCTACATTTAAGACAGATTGTTGTTTAAACTAGAAAATCTGAGACCACTTTAGAGCTGGCTCTGCCTTGAAAGGCTAAAATGGTAGCTTGGCATATTTTCCATTCAGTGAATAAAGGTACATAAATACATTGGACCTGTTTAAATATGTCTGCTCTTGTTCGTGCATGTGAGAGCCTGACCACTCTGGGTAAATGCTGTATGTGCCTCACCATGCTCCACCAATGCCCCTCAGTTCTCGCTGACATCAGTGCAAGCTGAGGGGGGATAGCCTGCAATACCCATGTTGTTGTAGGTCTCTCCTGAGCCTAGACTCCCGATCATGCCAAATTGGGCCATTCAAGAAAGAGGTTTTGTAATGCACGCTGCAGACTGAGGGCCAGATCTACCTTCTCTTGAAATCATTGGAAAGGCTTCCATGGACTTCAGTGGGAGTTGAATGGGGGTCTTAGAGTTAGGTCAGCAAACTGAGTACAGTTATGACCTAATCAAGATTGACCACCGGTATTCAGAAGTAAAAGGCTGTATCATTTCCCGCAGCCAACCCCCATTTCAATATCCTCTAGATCTACGTTCGCTGCCTATGAATTCACAGTGGCACACCATGTTGGCTCTCACCTGCTGAGCTCAAGGATTGCAAATGTTACTAGAAAATTTAAAGGTAAAATATTATTCATTTTAATTTGTTTACAGCTTTTATACTTAAGCAATGGTCTTGTTATTTTTATGACACCTTGGGCTCAAATGGTACAAACTACAAGAACGGATCTGAAGAGAGACAGATTCAACTTGTCAGAAATCATACTCTTATGGAACATGGTACCTTAGAGGAGCAATTAGAAGTACTTTATTCTTGTCTACCTGGAGGCCTGGATTCAAATGCTGGATCTCTTATGTGGTTTGCCTAATCCCTCATAACCAAATTAACAGTTTGGCTTGTAAAACTCACAAACTTGAATAAATGTCACTTTACGTTTTTCTAACATGTTGATCCTCCTCGGCACAATGCAGGCGCATTGTTACCCTTCTGCATTCCAAAAGCTTTAGTGAATACAGTACTTACACGATGGTGTTCCCAGAAAACAGACACTTAATTATAGCCTTTTAAAGTCAGCTACCTGCCCTGTGTAGGCCCCATCTTGGGTAGAATATAAATAAAACAAAGAGAAGACGTTTTCTCCTATGCTTCTCTCTTCTTCCCTTTTCACCCTCTCAGACACTTTAGCTCTATACCCCTCCTTCCACTTCCTATTTCTCTCCTTCCCCAGATGCCAGTAAAGAAAGCAACACAATAAGAGCAGAGACTGCTGCCCCTAGCCCCTGCTTTCAGTACTGGACCCAGCTCTTTCCCTTGTTCTTTAAAAGAAAACTCCACCTTCAGGGATGTATGATGCTCTTGCTTTAAATCTTTTTAGTTTTCTTTTGTTCTTTCCTTTTTTCCTAAGGAGCAATGTAAGTTTACACTGAAATGCTGCCAACATCACCCTACTTCTGACAGTAAGACAGAAATATCTGCATTCCCCACCTGGCTGCTAATCACCGGTTGCCTTGACCCAGCTGTGAGATACTGGATGTGAGGATACACTGAGGAAGCTTTATACTCATGATCTGTTAATTATATTGGAAATCCATATAGTCGAGGTACTTCTACTACAATCATGGAGAGAGATAATAGGTATTTATAAAGTCATCTGATAATTATAATTGGAGCTGTCATGCTGGACTTAGCCCTTAGTCTCAGCTAGGCAGGGCAAGGAAAACACCCCTCTTTAGGGGGATGGTGATGGTTAAGTTTTAGTTATCAATAAAATAACCCTTATTTTCCTGTTAAAGTACCATACTACAGTCTTAGTCTATGTTTTAACGAGGTACAAGAACATGAAGCCCCAAAAGTGTGCGTGCCATATCTGTAAAATATATTTCTTTTGAGTTAACCCTGGAAGTAACATTCATGAATGGCAACCACACTATATTCTAATCTTCCTGGAAATATATTGTTGATGCAAACCAAGATTTTCTCTCTCCTCTCATGTGTGTTGTATTAATAGACTTTTCAGACTGTGGCTTCAACACATGGCACACAAAAACAGTACATGTAAAATTCCCTGTTCTGTACCATCTCATTCAGATCCTCTCTTGTTCTTATGCCTCCTGTCTCCTACAACATAAACATGCACCTTTGTTCATTCTCACATAGGTTTGTAGCCACCCCAATTCTGAAAGAGGTTATTTGGAACGGACCATTGCTTTCCTGGTTCTGTTCCTCTGGTGTCCAAAACAACGTGTGAGGCCATTCACCATGCTAGAGTTACAATCCCTTTCCGTCACACTGAAGTCACTTAGTAGAGTATGTTTGATTAGTAGAGTTCATCATAGCTTTTCTCACTAGAAGTGATTAGCACAAGCATCTCCTATCTGATTTCACCACCTCTTCTGAAGAGTGCACTACGTTCGGTACAAACCCACTCTTTACCCCTTCCCAGCCTTCCTGGATCGAAATTTCCCCCCTTTTAACAAGCTCATATATATCTCGAGTCAGGTCAGTGAAGGCCTTCTCCACGTTAATGGCATCCCGAGCAGATGTCTCAATGTACTTCATGCCGTATGCAGCAGCTAGTTTCTCAGCCTCGTGTCTAGTGACTTGCCGCTGTGTGTCAAGGTCGCATTTGTGACCTACCAAAACAAAGACAATCTGGTACGGCTGGACGTGCACCTTTGTCTCTTCGAGCCACTCATGGACGTTCTGGAAGGACCTGCGGTTTGTAATGTCAAATAAGAGGAGCCCGCCTACTGAGTTTCTGTAGTAGGCTCTGGTGATGGATCTGAAAAAGAACCCCCCCGCCCAACAAGAAAGTAAAGATCATTTTAGAAGTTGAACATTCTGGGGACAAGTTTTGTCCTTTTATTGGTGGTGGTTGAAATTTTCCTTTTCCCAAACGTTTTTGACCAGCTCTATTTGATAGCAGGTAGTTGGGTTCGAAGACTTATAGTCAAAAAGGGGTCATTATGATCATGTAGTCTGACCTCCTGCATAACAGGCCAAAGAATTTCACCTGATAATTTCTGCTTCAAACCCACTTCTGTTTGAGCTATAGCATCTCTTTTAGAAAGACAGCCCATCTTGACTTAAAGACTTCAAATGACAGAGAATGCACCACTTCCTTTGATAGGTTGTTCCAATGGTTAGTCTCCCTCACCGTTAAAATTACTGCCTTATTTCTACTCTGAATTTGTCTAGCTTCAGCTTTCAGTCATTGACTCCTGCTGTGCCTTTGTCTGCCATCTCAGAAGTCTCTTCCCCAGCTACACCACGATCAAGTCACTTCATGTTAAGAGACACTGTACCATACACCATGTACCTTCCCTAAAAGGGGTCTTCTTGGAACCAAGCACTCAGCAGATTATAGCTTTTTGTAAGGCAAAGAGGGCGTTTTCAATGGCCTGCAGTAGACTTGGAAGCTGGAGCCTAGAAACATTGTGAAAAATCAGAGGCATCATGTGCACGCACAGGCACGCTTTCGTTCTCTTACGGCTGCTGTAACCGCCAACACATTGCTAAGGAACATTCAAGCCGCTCTCTGGTGCCACTTCTACTTGAAGTAACTTGGGGACAGGGATATTATTGATTGTTAGCAATGATACAGTTCAATAATAATGCTGGTTGAAAATATGGGGAACAAATTCCACTTTTTTTTTGGTCAAAAATGTTAATTTTTTCCGTATACAGGCCCCAGCACTATTTGTTCGTTATAATTTTTGTTGCCCTGCAAGACTTGAACTCACGGGGCTAGAGCCACAGAAGACTTTACACTCCTAACTGCCACTTTTGGCACCTAAGTTCAAAATGTAGCCCATCAACCCCCTGCTCAGTTGTTGCCTAACCCTGGAGGTACCCCAAAGTTCCCGGGCACCGAAGTTTCCACTGCTAAAGTCTCTGCCCGTAGACATTTGCAAATCCATCGAAGCTCTGCTACTGCTGACAGAGATGGAGTGATTAGAGCACTCACCTGGGAGGTGGAAGACCCGAATAAAAATCCTCAGTCTGCCTAAGGGGGGAGCGAGTGCCCCAACCACGGGGCTGTCGCATATTCTGGGGTGGGCTCACTCGATCTTTTGTGTTGCAGCTGTTTCACTTTGTATAAAATACTTAAATAGTCATTGGGCCAAAGAATGAATGACTCTATAGCCGTGGGGTTGGTGCATTCTCCCCGTAGCCCCAGGTTCCAGTCCCCTGCTCCAAGGACTAGCTAGGTATTTTATACAACGCGGAACAGTTTCAACAGGAGAGACGTGTGATGTGTATGGCCCCTTCCTGCAATATCCTCAGCAAACCTTATTGAATTAAGTTTGTGTCTTTGGAGTCCATTGTATTACATGCAAAGGTTAAGTATTATTCGGGGCTACATTGAACAATGTGGCAGACAAGAATAGGCTTTTGGGACAATAGGTATGACATGGATTTCCTGGGGAATCACTAGGGGGAGGGGAAGGCAAAGTCCCCAGGTCCAGTTATGCAAAAACCCAGCCGTTTGAAGCTCTGCCCTGAGGAGAGGACCGTTGTCTGCTGATTACATGTTCCCAGATCAAAGGGCCAAGCTGGACACAGGAATGCTGGAACTATTCATGGTGGTTCTGGTTCTGAGCTAAGATGAACTTGTAACCAAAGAAAAACCCCTTGATGGGTTTGGAAGGACTGGCACCTACCAGAGCCCTTGTTGGCATTGGGGTAGTGATCGTTAATAAAGAACCTACAAGCATGCTAATAAACTGTATTGTTGTTAATGTTTTCTCTGTAATGCTTTTACCTTAAGAATAAATGTGCTTGCTTAGAAAGAGCTATGGGGTAACTTGTAACTGCTGACCATTACAGCTGCTCATGGGCTTCGAAGACAATGGAATGTGCAGATGTTGGCCTGGTTAGGCAGTCTGGGGATATCACAGGGCAGACAGGGAACTGTGCAGCCTGGAAAAATACCAGTCAGGAGGGCCATAGTCAGAGATGTGGTCTCTGCCCAAGAGAGGTGATGGCTGAGGAGCTGGAAGCCTAGAGTGGGTGCCCTTGGTGCACCATGATGGGGAAATAGAGATGGAGTTGCCCTGAAGTGGGACAACCGCCCCCCAGAATACCTATAGCCTGGTGATTAGGGCACTCACCTGGGGTCAGGTCCCTGCTCTTGATCAGACAGAGTGGGGCAGAAGCAGGGTTTCCCACACCCTGGCTGAGTGCTCTAACCAGTGGACTGTAGGGTAAAAGGGGGGTCACCTCCTTCCCCTCACATGTTCATGAGAAAGGACTAACCTGCTTTAAGCACCTACTGCAGGAGAGGGTTCCTGGCTGTGAATCGTGAGTGGAGGGAGGCACCTAGCCACCTTTGTCGGGGCAGGGCTTAGGCCTCCCCCTATTGGCTAGCTTAGGTGGCTCCCTGCTCAGCGTGTTGGCTTCTGGCTCCCGTTCTTAGGCTCCTGACTCTCCATCTGCATTGCCTAGGGAGCTTGGGGACTGAGGACTCCAGTGGGCAGCAGGACACCTAAAGTTAGGCATTGCAATGCTAAGCCTAAGTCCCTTGTGTGGATCTGGCCCATGGTAACTGAAGCATCTGGATTTTCAGGTGGAGGATGAAAAATGAAGGCCCCTATAAATGTTTTACAATCCCCAGGCATTACTAAAATGAGTGTTGTCTTTCTTTTCTGTACAATATGTGGCATACAAGAGTCTGACCCAACTCCCTTTCCTGTCAAATAGGAGTCTCTCCATTGCCTTCAAAAGAACTTGGCTCAGGCAGGCCCACAAAGAATGGCTCCTACATTAACACTCATGTGGGCTGATTTGCCTGATGGAACAAGCCCAAGCTGACAACAAAGTGTAAGAAGGGCACTTTGATTGGCATTAGGCCTCTTACTTTTGTTTCCAGCTCCACTGAATTACGGCATAGGTACTTGAACCTTCTACTGATTTAGGCCCCAATTCAGTCGAGCACCTGTGCACCCGCTTTTGCTTCAGGGCTTTTGCTATTAGGCGTCTCGTGGAAAATAGCAAATGCCAATGGACTTGTGTCCTTACATGCCTGAGATCTGACCATTCACAGGTTCTCTGTTCTCACTGCTGCAAAAAACAACATGCCGGGAACCGTGAGGCACCTTAGAAGAGCTTTGTGAGTCAGGGCAACTGCACGTGCAGCTAGAACTGTGACGTGAGAGCAAGCCAATCTGTGTAGTATTCATGCTGTAAACGGAACTACTACAAAACCAGCCCGTGAAATTTAGCCCGAGCAGATTTACATTTTGATGACAACTAAACTTGAGTAAATACCAAAGAAGCTGTAGAATGACTGCTGACTGCTGCTTTCTGTGCAGATTAAGGGATCCGTTGTCAATCGGGAAGCAAGTATACACTTCTCCCTGGAGAAGGTCATGCTTCTGAATGCTCTTTCCTTTGTGGGATCGTCCTATTTCATGACGGAACGTATTGCTGCTCTTTTATCGTGGGACAGGCACTGATTTCTTAATCTAGAGCAATCAGAATCAGAGTGAGGGGTCAGTGGGTCCTGCAAAATCTTCGTGTATCCAGAGAAACTGCCCCCAAATGACTATTTGGAGCTTCCAAGTTTTGCTTTATCAACAGCAAGCAGCACTGCTATAGTGTGATGGGAGAAGAGCCACAGGGCAGAGAGAGTAGAGAACTGAGAAGAAGGAGGATTTCTTGCCTATGGTATAGATAATCAATGCCCTCTCAAGTCTCTGGCTCAGATTCCCTTTCATGGACACACCCCCTGCCAACCCCAGCTTCCATGTCTTCGCTGCAGCAACTCCATTGTTTGCATACATGGGAAAAGTAATTTTTAGGGTAGTATTAAAGACACAGGTGAAAATAAGATCACTCTGATCTCATGGCTATGGCTGCTGGGTTATTTCCTCCGGTTTTGTAGCTGTGCTGCTCATGGACCTGGATTAGGGTTAGAGTTAGGGATACTTCCAGCATCCTGGAATGCTCTTCCTGGACCTGATTCTGATCTCAGTTATTCTGGTGTAAATCAGGAGCAACTCCACTGAAGTCAGTGGCTCAGTCAAAGTTAAGCACATGCTTGAGTGCTTTGCTAAATCAGGGCCCAAAACAATATGGTCTGTGGGAAAGCACTGACTCAGGCTGGCTGCTTGGAAAGCCGTATGGGGCCACCTTTTGGGATGCACAATATGCTGTGGAGAAGTCTTACCCAGCGTGGACCTAGCTGGTTTGCTAGCCCAAATGTCTGTAATTCTGTGACTTCATGTCTTTTTGCCTTGAAGGTATTGCTGAAGGCCAAGCGATTGTGTACCATTAACAAGAACAAAAGACTTTGCAACCTGTGTTATGTGAAGATTTGTGCAGCCATCTGCAGCCCAGCTGTCTAATTCCATCAGGCAGCCTTCCAGCCACTTACAGGAGACGGGAAAGCTTCAATCAGCGATGGCCTCCAGCTGGGAGTCTCCTGCCCAGGTGGAGAGCAGAACAGGCAGAGAAGCTAATCAAGATTCAAGAATTGGTGGGCCAAATTAAGACTTGGTCCAAATGGGTGGAACAGCAGTAGCTGTAAATGGGCTAGAATCAAGGGACAAGTAGCTGAGTGGTGTAATTTGCCCCCATTTAGCATTCGAGTTGTGCGTAAAACAAAGGGTAAGCAGCCTCAGTATTCCCACTATTTCTAAGGCTTTAAAGCAAGGAAAAATTATTGTAGGGGGAAAATCTTCCAGGCCTTCTTTATGCAGCGTGGGGGATGGGGAGCGCAGTGGCATAAGCTCATTTTTAAAAAATTCCTTAACAGGTCACCTTTACATTCCAAGCTGTAAGGATAGAGTCTGTATCAGCTGAAGGCTGGGAACTGCCCTCTCCCAATGGTATAAATCTGGTGTTTCTAGCCCTGAATGGATGCAAGATATCAGACTTTAAACATGTCACTTGCTAAGGACTGAACATTGTCTATCCCGGGCCACAGCCAGTGTCATGTGAGCAAATGGAGGGAGGGATTCAGCCACTGAAATGTTTCTGAGTCAGGTTAACAAAAAACGGCAGCTTTTTGAAGCTGCTCAGAGGTCTGGAAGGCTGGAAGTGGCCCACCAGGGAGTTGGATGAGTGAGCAGGGCGCAGGTGAAAGAGGTATGATAAATACAGTTATCACATGGCTGCAATTTACCATATGGTTCTGCAGTGAATCCCGTGGATATCCCCACAGATAGTCCTTTTCTTTGCTAATGAAGTCACGTTTGCTACCAATTAGTCTCTTAAATTACTAGTCCCCATTCAGTATTCAGTGCTCGAGGCTGCAAGGCATGCTACCACGGTACTCTCCCTATATGTAGGAAGGTAACTGTTACTCACAACAAGAAAAGGAGGACTTGTGGCACCTGAGAGACTAACCAATTTATTTGAGCATGAGCTTTCGTGAGCTACAGCTCACTTCATCGGATGCTCATGCTCAAATAAATGTGTTAGTCTCTAAGGTGCCACAAGTCCCCCTTTTCTTTTTGCGAATACAGACTAACACGGCTGTTACTCTGAAACCTGTTACTCACAGTCAGCCTAAAATCCTTGAACTGGCCTGGTTGATCTCCATCCCATAGTCTAGAGCCTTCAATGGAGCTGCTGCACTTTTGACAATCCGGTTGCATATTTAGATGCCTCAGCTAAGGCCGTAGGAACTTAACTTTAGGCAACCATGTTAGAAATGCTTGGCTGCTGTTTCTTTACACCAGCCTGTTCCATGTTCTTCCTTCACCTTCCTGCTTAAACTGCGTTTTTGATGTGAAGAAGGTAACAATCTGCACTGAATTTGCCTTGACTTTCTGTGCTTGGTGAACATTTATATCTATTCCCATAGCTAACATGCAGAGATCTGTTTTGATTTATTTTCACTTGGGCCAGTGGGAGGCAAACAAGCCTTGTTATGTTTCAAAATCTTCCATTCATCCTCCGCAGTACAGAGAGAGGCTGCGTGCTTCTGTATAACTTGGGCAAACGTTAATACACGCTCAGAATGTGTATTTTGCCCACTACATCTTTTTGGGCTCAGCAGAAAATTAAAGACGAAACCTTCTCTGTGCCATTGACTTCAGCGGGAGTCAGACGTGAACAAAGCAAGCAGGATTTGGCTCTAAATGGAACTACATCTGGGTCTCTGTATTACAATTTATAATTTTGGCTTGCTCAGTATATTGCACAGATACTTACAAATCAAGTCTGAAGATGGTATGTTCTCTATGCTCATCTTGCTGCTCGATAGACTGTTTAAGAATTCCAGTTTGCATAAAATAGTATCAATGGACAAATAATTCATAATGACACCAAGGGACCATATTTCAAGGCAGAGGCATTAACTGCATTTCCTGGCTTCCAAGGGCCTGATTTCTCACCCGTCACATATGAACAATGCTGGCTTTTCTAATCAGAATTGTACTAACTCTTTCGATTTCATTCATTCCACCTCTGAGGTTTGAACGTATTGTTCTGTTGCGTCAAAAACCAGAGCAGGCTCATTGAATGGAAACCCACCTAGTTCTTTGTGCAAAAGGCAAAGGCCTCACAGAAAAAGGTGAACAACTGCTAGCTAATTTTGTTCCCTCTGGGCTGGGCAACACCCCCGGCCAAAGGGGAAAATCTACAGATTCCCTCCACCTAAAAAGCCAGCTCTGGTCTCCGGCCCAACAACCAGGGACCAGCATTTTCTCCGTGTCCAGGTGTCCGAGGGGTGCATTAGGGGCGAGCTCTGGGGCAGCCAGGCCAGTTAGATTTGCTCTAGCCCGGGCGGGGCTTGCGGCCTCCCCTGCCCCAGTGTCAGATGGTTGCCCAGGCCCGCCTAGGGTCACAGGGAAAGAGGGAGGCCTGGGATGCGGCCCCTGCAGCCCGTGGGCGCTGCCTTGCACACAGGCGCTGGTGGCTCCCAGGCTAGGGGCTTCCATCCCCTCCAGCTCAGCCCCCCGGAGCCGCGGCCAGGGTGCGGCGAAGGGCCCTGAGCCAGGCCCGCGGGTGGGCTCCAGCTTTGCGGTCCCGCCTGGCGCGGGCCGGCTGCTCTCCCCCGGGCCGCCCCTGCAGCCTGCACCCAGCGGCCAGGCTCCGCCGCCCGGCCAGGACAGAGCAAGGAGGCGGCGCTGGCTGGCGGGGCTTCCCTCGGCAGATCTGCAGGCTCGTTGCCGGCGGGCGGGCTGCCGACCAGATCCCACCGGCCCTCCCTCCCTCCCGCTCCTCTCACCTGAATCGCTCCTGCCCGGCCGTGTCCCAGATCTGCAGCTTGATCCTCTTCCCCGGCTCGATCTCCACCAGCCGCGAGAAGAAATCCACGCCCACCGTGGGGTCCGAGACCTGGGCGAAGCGCCCCTCGGTGAAGCGGCGGATCAGGCAGGATTTGCCCACGGTGGAGTCTCCGATCACGATCAGGCGGAACTGGTAGAGCCAAATCGCTTCCATGCTTCGCCCCGCTCTGGCCTCGCCCGGTGCAATGCAGCCTCTGCCAAGCGCCTAGCTCAAGGCACGCGCCGCCCAGCCCATGCCGAGCCCGGAGCGGATGCGATGGAGGCTCTGCGGCCAGCAGGTGCCCCGCGGTTCTGCTCCTAGTCCTGCAGCCGGGTCCAAGGCAGGCACCCAGCAGAGGGCGCTGGAGGGACACTGCCCACCAGAGGGCGCGCTGCCTCGCCCGCACCGCCCACCAGAGGGCGGCCGAGTCTCACCGCTGCTGCTGGGTTCTGGAGCTCTGATTTAGGAGAGAAATACAAGCGCTACAAGGGCAGGTCTGCGTGGAAGGTGGAGATCAGGGATGCCTTCAGAATGCATGGGATCCGTCTTCCCCTGTCCAGTCATGGTTTCTGGCTGCTGGGAAATCTTCTTGGGGGAGAGGCGGGTGGCAGGAATGCACCCCTTCCCCCTCCCTCTGCCTCCAGTTCTGCAACACACATGCAAGATGTCTCTGCTGGAAATGCAAAGGTCAGATGGTCTCCATTTTGCCCCAAGCCAGTCTAGATTTCCCCCTTCGCCAGCTTGTTGTTTTGCTTTTTAAATCAGGATCCGACATGCATTTTGCTACTGATCCGTATTTCCTTTTGCAATTGCAGAGAAATGCGTTTGTAATTCACTGAAAAGAACTTGGCAGTGGCTGGCCTAGATACAAAAGCAGAAAAGGGGTTGGATTGAATTTCCAGCTCTCATTCAAGGGCTCCAACCTTTCCCTCCCGCCCTCCCCCCACAGTGTTTACACAAATATCTAGAGCTATAACTCAGCAGCCTAAATCCAGGTCAGCAACGAAGGACGCCAAGAAAAGGCTCTGATCCCCCCCTTCGTTACCCCTTACCAAAACAGACTCCACCCTGCATACAGGAAGATCAAAGCCTCCAGGCTCAGGAAGTCCGATCTTGATTAAAACAAAAAAACAACCCGATGCTAGAAGGCTTCCTAGGCTCTATTATTCTGTGCCTCCAATTCAAGCATTACCAAGGGGATGGTCCTCAAGGGCACCTGACTAGCTCCAGAGAAGAGGTTTCATTTCCCTGCAGCCAGAAGAATTGTAGCCCTTCCTCCAGTGTGGACTTTAGTCGCAGAGATGCCCAGGGTTGTAAAGATGGAGAGCTGGCGAATAGGGGATGCTGGGGATCACAGAGCTGATGAAATGGCAGCAACATCAGCACCAAACACTCTGACTCATCATTGGCATCAGCAGCTACTGTAATCCCCAGGATAGAGGAGCAACCGCCTTCTGTCTTACTCTACCACATTGACTAGAAAAGAAGCTACTCACCCAAAAAAACAAAACAAAACAGACAAAAAAAAAACAAACCCAACCCGAACACAGCAAAGATCCAGATTTTAGCTGAAGACAAAGGAAATTAGCAAATGGATCAACCTGGTAAAATGAGGAGACACGTTGTGCAAGGCTCAGCCACCTAGAAATGCTGGCAGTGAACATCTAACGGTATCATGATTTATTATTTCTATCTTGGGAATACCTATAATGTGCTAGGGGCTGTCCTCATGTGTAGAAGCCACTGTCCCTGGCCCAAAGAGCTCACAATCTGGATAATGATGATTTTAACTGCGTGACTAATGGAACACTTTGTACTTGAAATAAAATAGCTATACTGGTCTATCTTTGCAAATGTTCACCCCTAAAACAAGTGGCTAATGAAAAACATTTAAATATCACAAAACTTAGCCAACTCATTGATTAAATGTGACCACTTTTATTTTAGCAATGTTTTGAATGAGCATTCCTGTCTGTTACACAGTGCTGAGCATAGTGAGGCGCTAGAAGCAACAAACAATACTCTTTTGAGCAACATCAGCGTGCTTAATGCTGTCCAAACAAAACTACAGAAACAAGCATCTTACACTGTATCTCATAGCTTTCATCCTGAAGTTGCACACAGCATTTTACACATTTAGAAGTAGATCCACCCATCACTTGCAATGCAGCCATCTCTGGAGTGGAACATGGCAGCTCTTAACACCTCATAGCTGCATCATACATCAGAGCCACTTAGGACAAGCTAATTAGATTATAAACTCAGGGCGGAGACTATCGTTAACTCCGGTGTTTGTACCTAGTACAATGGCACGTTGAGCTTGACTGAACCCTTTAAAATGGAAAAACAGTATACTGAAAATGACAACAAAAATGTTGATTGAAATTTTTAATGTAGCAAATCATAAAAAATTCAAATTTTGAAAGTATAGACATTTGGTGAATAGTTTTGACAAAGAAAAAGGGACTTTTTTGACAAAAAGATTTTTTTTTGTTCACGTTTCAGAGTAGCAGCCGTGTTAGTCTGTATTCGCAAAAAGAAAAGGAGTACTTGTGTTCAAAAAATTCCTACTAACTCTAACACTGACTGGGTAATAAATAATGATAAGGGAAAAACAACTATATCCACGTGACTCTGCAAGGGCATTTATTTTGGCAGAAGTGAATTTCCTAACTTGAAATTTTACCAGGATACTTACTTTAGTGTTTTTATTCCTGTGAAAAATGTCAAGCGATTTTTAATGGACTTTAAAATATAATTTATTAATTTGAAATATTTACCCAGGAAGTTCTCATTTCAGTAATATCTTGGGAATGGGGGAAAGGATGCTTCAAGTAGCTACAGAAATAGGGCAACAGAGTGATATTAAAAACATTAATCAAAGTTAGCTTTAAATTAACCAGAGCATTGTTAACAGTAATACTCAGCACATATCAATTGTATTTTACCCAACAATTTCAAAGCATTTTGCAAATGTGAATTAAGCCGCACAACAGAGCTTGCTGTTTATCACTGGTTTTTCACACTCTTCCCCCCCCCCCCCCCGCCATGCACATCTTTCATTTGGACATTACAGAAGGCTAGTGAATCTAATGTTACAGTTATTATTAGTCATTATTGTAGAGCACTACACAGTGTATTAGCCAGGTTAAAGCAGTCCTAAAAGACAAAGACCTTGCCTCTGTCCTTACAGGATTCCTAGCACATAGCAATTGAAGGACATGGCAAACAAATGAGAAGGGATGAGCTAGGGCAAGGGTTACAATAATAAAACCACTTGGTTACTCAGCTGCAAGCAAATGCACAGCTCTAAGGTTGCTAGGGTGTGCCTGTATTAACTTATTTCCTGTACGTGAAACAAGAAGAAATGTACCTAGGAGAGCTATGAAGAAGGAAGAGGTGGCATCATGAACTGGGAGTGGGAGGATGCTCCACTAGTGGGCTCACTGCAGAAAGAGGCACAAATGTGAAGGTGGGTGAAGCTAACAAAGAGTTCCCAAGCCTGATATCATGGGTGTGGCAGGTGACAGCAGAAGACCCAGGGGTGTGAGCCAGGGCTGAGCTCACAGTCTGATCACTGAGCTCCAGTGTGGCTTTCTTTGACGCCGTGGGACTGAATCCCGAGGAATTCCCTGAGCATCAGGGCCAGACGAACCCGTAGGGTCACAGGAAATATCCTTATTTTTATTTCCTTCAGACACATGAATATAGATGACCATAAACGGCATGACTAGGCAGCCCAGGCGTTAATTAGTAGCAACCGAGAAAGCAGAAGACAATGAAAGCCTCTGAGAAATTTTGTTCTGGGGCAATTTTAGAATGTGGTAAAGCTGGTGCCTAAAAGAAACATAACCTATATTTAATGCAACATACATACTCCGACGAGCTATCTAGAGGATGTGAACGTTTGCAGTCGGGTCAGTAATCTGCAGAGAGAGCATAAATGGACAGGAGAGATCTTAACAATGCCACGTAGCGTATCAATGATCTGTGGATTAGAAAAAACCCTTAAGGACTCTTTCCCATTGCTGTAATGACAGAGTACTTAAGGAGTTCTTTTAAAAAATCCTGTTCGATAGGTCAGCGGAAGATTGGTGAAGTGCATGGGGCAGCCTATGGCAGAAAGTTTCGAGGCTGCCCTGAGGCACCATTCACTTCAGCACACCTGGAGAACCCTTTGGCAATAAGCTAGCCACCAGCGTGATTCAGGTTGCCTTGCTAGCGCCCTTCATGTCCCACACGCTATCTCTTTAACCCGAGCCTGGAAAGCCTCATGCCAGCTTTGAAAATGGCCTTAAGCCACATTCGTGAAGCCAGCTTAGCACGTTGGCAAACAAGGGTCTAGCTGCGTCCCTCACTTTTGCCCTGGCAGCCCACTGAAATCAAAGGGTAGAAACAAGGCCAGCGTTTGGCTCGAACTAACTGCTGTTAGCCTCGAAATTGGGCTGACAGTTAGCCCCTTGCAGGCACCACTCCAGTGCTGGCAGAGCTGAACAATTATGTAGTGCAGCCTAAGTTCAAGGCGTCTCTGTCGGGTAGATGGGGCTTGCCATGTAGTCATTGTAGGCCGGGATGCTGTTAAAGCATACATTTGTTTAGTGACTTTAGACTACAGAGGACATACCTTAGTCAGTAACTTGTTTTAAAGCAGGAAAATCCAAGGGCCTGAGGAGAGGCCCTTTTCCTGTCTATGCTGCAGCATGACTGCTGTTATTGTCATACTGATGGCTGAGGCTTTAAGTGTATTTTGCAGGCGGAGGGCTTTTAAAATACAATTCTAGCCCCATTTCCAATCTGGGCTGGGCTAGCGTTGCTGTGCACTGAATCTCTGTGCCACTCCAGAGGCAGCTGCACTTCAGTGAAATGAAGCACTGAGAGCTCATGTCAAAGCCAGTTTAAACACATAACGTCGTGCATCCAAAGCCCATAGGCACCACTGAAACTTTCCGCCCTAATCCTTAACTCTTACACTGCATTGTTCATGCATAGGTTGCTTTATTATCCCCATGTTGCAGACAAGGAAACAAAGCCAGAGTGCGGTAGCAGGACTTGCCGTATGTCCTACAGCAAGACATGCTGTCGTCTGTTCTTCCCCATTGTGGCAGGGGCTAAGCTGTCTATCTTCTGGGCAAGATGTCCCTGCCGGCAGGAGTTTGCAGGAATTACTCTGCATCGGTCTGTAAATTGCTAACACCTGTGCGGATGGTAGGTCTGCCTTCCTGCGCAGGGTCTACCAGCTGCCCTGCACGCCTAGTGCCTTGGAACGGAGTGTGGGGTACAGAGGGGAGGGGAGCAGTAGTTCCATGGCATAGTCTCCTTCCCCCAGATCCTGCACATGCCCCTCTGCTCCAGGGGCAGGGCCTGCTCTACTCTGATCCCAATGGATATCCCCACGGGAGTTAACACCGTGCCAGGCAGCACTGACACTGTGCCAACTTTGGGGAGGGGTCTTTTCACGGGAGCGGGGCTGAGGGAGTTGTGCATGAGCTGCCATCTCTGCAGAGCGGCTGGTGCACGGCAGGGTTGAATCATTCCTTTTTTCCTGCCGAAGACTGGCATGCATTGGGTTTGGAGGCTGCCCTCTCAGGCTCCTCGCTGGGCCCCAAACTCCCTCCCTGAGGGGCACATGCAGAGGAAACGCTGTGACATGAACCTGACAGAGTTTTCGGTGTTCCCCCACAACACACACACAGCCCCTGCGCTCTATGGCAGGCAGATAGGACACTGGGAATCACTCCTGCCCTGAGAGCTGAGTGAGTTTTCCTTTGCCTCGCCCAACACTAATGAGCTGAATCACCCAAAGACTGAAAATAGCAGAAGCGAATTGTGAGTAACTAGCCAGTCATTGAAGGGGGTGTGTGTGTGTACATCCTTTCCGCTCCTTGACCATGCAACGGGGTAAACACCAAACACTGGGGGTTGCTTCTGCTCTTCCCTCTGCTCACTGGGCAGCTTTGCAAGGCATGAACTGGAGCTTCTGGACCATGCACTCCAACAGCCTGGAAGCCCCCCACGCTGCTGATTGACCAGCCTGCCCCCCCGGGGCTGGTCTCCCTCCCATTTCAAAATTCAGCCAACTCTGCCGCTCATTTCAGTGTAGTGGGTGGGAGCGTTTGATCAGTTGGTACGTAGCTGCACAGAGCTCCTTGGCGGATGGCTCCTTTGTTGCTGGCCCTGCTATTGCTCTGGGGCAAAGACCTGGCCACGATGGTGCAGTGCTATGCATTGCTATTCAATGTAGCCCTGAGAGAGGATGTCACGAAGGGGCAGGCTTCTCTACGTCCCACACTGCATCTGGCGCCTGCAGACATCTTCAGGCTACGCTTCTTGTAACGTTGTCTTTAGATAGTCTACAGACAACGAGCCTGTCTGAAAACCCAGCCCAGTTGCCTCTGGGCATGGGTCAGTGCAGCAGAGGGTCAGGGGCTGAGCCAAATGAAACAGGCAACAGGGGAAAATGCACACTTGCTGTCTTGCAGTATTCTTGCTGCGAACAAGGGTCACGCAGCTCGGCCATTTCAGGAGCAGCTTGGAGCAGCTGGGGTGCAGTGCTTGTCTCAAACTGCTCTCGGGGGACAGGGAATGAGGGCTCCTTTTGGCACAGGGACCATCCCAGATCTGCCTGTCCACTCAGGTCCCAATCCTGCTCTCCTTGGCCTTCATGGGAGCGGGAGCGGGAGCAGGAGCAGGTCTGGGGCACCACGGCTGAAGAAGACATCTTACAAGTAAATAAGGAGTTAACATTTCCTGCTCAGAAGAAAGAACCAAAATGGGGCATAACAAGGGGGCCCACTACTCACCTGTAAATGAAAATCCCCCCCCCGGCACCCCAAATGAACATTTCTCATTGCAACCAACTAAATCCCCCAACCTCCCAGCAGTGGAAGCCTCCGCTTGGCTGTTGTCACATCATTAAGCACACTCATCCTGCGAGTGTCCAGCCATGTGCCAGCGCGGCATGCCGCCGCTCAACTCCCAGTGTTCCAGAGAGCCAAACAGCTGGCAGAGGTGCTCTGGAGAGTCCAGCTTATCCTGAGGAGACGGCACACGGTAAGCGCTATGGGGACACGTTTACAGGGAAGGTATTTGCGCTGAAACTGTAAACAGGCCCATTCGGAACGCCTCTTGCTGCTACTGTGCGGGGCCCAGGTTATTAGGGAGACAAGGTGGGTGAGGTCATAGCATTTATTGGACCAACGTCCTTTGATGAGAGAGACGCGCTTTCAAGCCGCACAGAGCTCTTCTTCAGGTCTCAAGAAGAGGAAGAGCTCTGTGTAAGCTCGAAAGCCTGTCTCTCTCGCCGACAGCAGATGGTCCAATAGATATGACCTCACCCACCTTGTCTCTCAGATGGCTCGCTGTGAGGGTAGCAAGCAGCCGTGCTGTAGCAGTTCTCCTCAGCCCTCGCAGCCCTATGGCAAAGGAGAATTCTCTCCGATTTAGGAACACCGTACGTACATTAATGAGTCCAGCAAGCATGTCCCCACCGTTCTGTAGGTAACGTGCTGTGTCTTCCCCAGCGGCTGCTGAGCTGCAAGTTGGCTCAGGCAATGGCCAGAATCGGTGCCTGTGCTACTCTTCCTGTGGCGAGTGCTAAGGGGAAACCCCCATTTTCTGAAATGAAGCTGGTTTCTCTAGGTGAGGCAGAGCAAGGGATAGCTGATCCTGTGGACGCTTTCACACATGCGTACCTCGGTCACATGAACAGTTCCATTGTCTTCAAAGGGCCTACTCCGGGGAGCAGAAACAAACAGGTGTGTAGAGCTTTGCAGGCTCAGAACCTTGTGATTCACGGCATGAGCAGCTACTGTGTTTCTGAAGCTTTTCCATTTTGTGACACCCCCCCCCGCCACATAATACAACATCTAGCCAGCGAGAATAGGAGGGTGGCATGACCCCCCTCTCCCTGCCCCCCAAAACCTGTTTGTGATGCCCTGGGAGTCACAGTTCCCAGCTTGAGAACCCAAGATCTGCTATCAGTTTATGATGCTGCTGAGACACTATTAATGTCTGAGTTTAATGCTTTTGTTTAATAACATTTACAGTATTTGGAAGTGGTATTTGAAAATTAATTTAAAAGATTGATTAATAAAAAGGCAGAGTTATAATTAATTGCAGCTGCTAAATTGACAAAACTTGATTGACGACACACTTTTTAAAAAGAGCACTGGAAAAACAGGTTTTATTTTTTTTTTTTGCAGAAATTTGAGCATAAACACAAGAATGCGGGGAGATGCCACACTGACATCAGACACTCTAGGCAGACCTGTGCTAGGCTGTCTATGAAAACGAGGGGCACAGCAAAGAACTGCAAGGGTGAGGGAGCTCATTTCTGAGCACTATTTTACATCGGTTTGCTTTTAAATTTGTTAATTACACTAGTAACGTGTGAGGGTGGTGTCTGGACCCCAGTGAATGCTGGGGCGGAGAGAGGGCATCTTCCCAGGGTTAGCCCTCAAGGAGCGCTCATGGAGTCTGCTCCTGAGATTAGTGCTTACTCCAGTGGGATCACCTAGGTGAGTAAAGGTATGTGGGTTGGGTCCTTTGACAGCAGAGATGGGAAGGCGCCATGCTCCATTCTGGGGGAGACGCACAAATTTAATCACCCCAGTCAAAAAGCTGGGAGTGAAATCCTGGCTCCCTCGAAAGGAGAGTTTTGCTCCAGTGGGGCCATGATTTCCTCGTGGTACCTATGGTGTTGTGGCTTGCTTGGCCACCATCACTATGTGCCTCTGGAGTAATGAGAACCCGTCTCTCACTGAAAGGGCAGTGCCACCGTGAGCACTGTTGTTAGCACTGTGATCGTTTGAAATGAGAGTTTCCTTTTAGAAGGAAACCACTTTCTTTGACTCCGTTACAGCACGGTGCATTGCGGCAGTGCGGTAAAACCCTGTCACCGCAAGCAGAGGCGCTACTGAACCATGGGCAGCAATGGCTAAAAGCCAGAGCCCCAGCATTTATATTTACTAGGGCCCTTTGCTCCAAATATTGTGCCATTTAGCCATGATTTATGGCCCTCATAAACAGCCAGTGCTTTTTACACCCACTAATTGGCAGCTGGAGATTTAAGCCATCTCCAGTCTGATGGTAGAACTACAACAGGAATACATAAAACCCTGCTCAGCACCGTACATGCCATGCAATTTTAATGGCCTTTCAGTTTCCAAGGATACTAAAAAATAAAATCAATCAAGCATACATTTCTGCCGCGCTGTTTGTGCATGAGCCTCACAACACGGCACCCTGCTCCTCTGCTCCCAACGCTGCCTGGAAAAGTCCAACTTTATAATTCAATGTTGCTTTCAATGGTCTAAGGAACAGAATAACCAGATTCCACAACCGGGAAACACAGGACCTGATTTTGATCTCTTTTACACCAGTGTAACTCCATTGCCATCCGTGGAGTTACAGCTGATTCACACTGCTGAGAGTTCAGAGTCGGGCCTACAGGGAGAAGCTGTGGTGAGTCTATCCTCTATTCTCCACTGCCTTGGACAGTCAGTTACACCCACTCGGATTACACCCACTAAGCAGTCAGGCTGCTCAAGCTGCACCTTCCACCGGCTCTGAATTTGGACCCTGATGCGCCTTTCACTTACACTAAACTCTATGGGATTTCATCCTGGTGTACACTGGTGCAAATCACAGCAGAATCGGGCCCTATGTAGATAATGACTGACCGTCTGGTGGTGCATTATAGACAAATAGATCAACGTGATGGATTTGATTAAAATTAACTATATGCAATGGACCATTTATTAGCTAGTTACACAAGTAAATCCCCTGTTAAATTAGACATGTCCTGGCAGCTGTGAATCCAAGACCGATTACAGTACTGCAAATGGTCATATACGAGAAGTGCTAACTGTTGCATGCTATTGTGAAAGCCAGACGCAGCAGGAAGACGTTAAGAGGATTATTATTTCGAGGACACCACCAGTTTGCAGGGCCTTTACTGACAAGTCTGAAGACAAAGGTACAATGGCGCCCTAAAGCAACTGAGAATTGAGCCCACAGACTCCACTAAACTTACTGTTTTTTTTAAAGAGCATTTTACGATGGTTGAAGGTGCCAGAGTGACGGCCCTGGAGCCTGACGGGCTCACACCATCCCAGGACAGGTATAACGCGATTGACAGCGGTAGCATTACACAAGGTGTCACTTTGGCCCTGTCTCTTTTTTAGTACTATAACTTATCGTATGGCGCCCTGACATACCGAGTGCAGCCTTCGTTTTAGTCTAGCCCCATTCGTCAAATAAAGGAAGGACTCGTTGTATGTTTTCTCAGAAAGAGCCCCAGGCTCCCTAGCAAAACACTGGTGTCCCTGAAAATGAATTAACAACCATTGCTCAGTGTATTGTAGGGGTGTGCTCAGGGGCCTTATTTCAGAGTATGCTACACTTCAAAAGGGCACAGGCTGATTGGGCTACATGGCAGTTTTCCCATTTGAGCATTCCAGCTGAGCAGCCAAAACTCAGATTAAAGCCAAGAGCAGATCCTCCAGCAGGAACTTTATGCCCTTGTAGCCCTACAGGTCTTTCCAGTGAGAGCACAGGATCTCTTCATGCCCCATACGTCAGGAAGAATTAATAATGAAGGGACAGGAGGGTGTAGCAATTTTTCTCAATGCAGCCTGCCTTTAGCTACTGCCATTGTTAGAAAATGGTTCTGTGGTTTCCCCCCCTGAGACTTGCCATCGATCACTTGTTTACAGCTGGAACACGACTTTGACTTGCTGGCAGCCTGCAAGGTCGGTTTAGGGATGCTGCGCATACAGAGTCTGCTTTTGTTCGACTGAAGTCAATGGCAGTATTGCGATGAGCTGTGAATGGGCCCTACCATGGGCTAAGGGACAAGGAAGCATGCGTTTTGAAATCCTGGTCTGAGACTAAACACAACACATGACTAGTCCATCAGCTACACTTTTATTGGAAGCTCAACTACTTGGTTAGACACAGTATTGGGGGTTTTGTGGCTGTATTATTAATATTTTTCCATTTTACAAACGGTGTTGTAAATAATGAATTACAACAGAAGGCCTGAAAAAAAATGCCCTGAGGATAGCCAGCAGAGCTTTGTACTTTGGTCTCCCACCTTTTGCCTTTGGACAGGCCATTAAAACGCAGCGGGCAGGCGTAATTCTGAACCATGAGAGGGATTTCATTGCCATAAAGGCATGGCAGATCCAGCTGCGCAACTTTCTATTTTAATAAGAAGAAAATATTTACCTGCTTATTTAAACCCATTTCCTAGCTCAATGGCTGTGCCACATATTGCAGATGTGCTAAGTAAGCCGGCAAAGAAATGAGCCTTCACTGGCTCCTCGTTACATTTTTGATTAACCTGATTGTATTGTGGTAGCGTGAAGGGGCACCAAATAATAAATGTTGACCCCCCCCCCACCTTAGGGCCTGATCCTGACTTTACTAGGAGGGGAAGAAACTCATCACCTCCCTGGATACGGCCCTTATTGCTTGGTTTATTGTTCAGTCTTCTAACTTCCCGATGCACACACAACACAGTGCTAAACCAAGCTCAGAGGCTGATCCACTGCTCACTAAAGTCCATGGCAAAGCTCCCATTGGCCTCAGTGGACTGATTCAGGCCCTCAGCCCATGGTTCTGTGAGGTGCCAGTGGGAGGGGAGGGTGCCCAGCAGAATCACTGCTTGTCTCATTCCAAATGTTCACCTTCGCTGTGCACCTGCCAGCCAGACCCTGGTTAGATTTTACCAATTGAATCCAGGAGGAAGTTCACCTGCATGAACATTAAATAGAAGCCAAAAAAGGCTGTTACCCAGGCATATTAAACAAGTCTGTTGTACCAGCCACCTCAGGAACTCTGCCAGGCCCGGCCTGTGCCCCTCAGCAGCATAATGAGATCATATATCCACCCTGCATAGGTGATTTTTCCTCCCTAGGAATACAGTTCTGCCTAGCCCCCTGGTTAGTTTGGTGTTCATCCCAAGGCTCTGACTAGCAGTAAATATTCATTTGTGCTGGGGAAGGGTGGAGGAGCAGGCTTGGCTTTAGCAATGCTGTGACAAATCCATGAGCTACAATACCACTATGGGGCTGGCCGTGGGAGAATAATCAGGATGATTGAAAGGGAAAATGAGAAGTGTGACAAACCTTGTAGAAGATCTGCGCAGCCAAGCTGAGAGGTCAGCTGTATGCAGCTCTCTCTGGCATCTCTTCTCCCCAGGTCAATTATTAATTGTTACTATTTACCAAGGGCCAGCTACGTATACCTAAATATTGGTTAACCACATATGCCCCAGCAGTCCCCTGGCTTCAGGGGGACTGTTCGTGGAGTGAGGTGAGGAGGGGAATAAGAATCTGGCTGTATTGTTTATGGGAGCGTGCACAATATGGAATCATAGACATGGAGGATGGGAAGGGACCTTGCACAGTCATCAAGTCCAAGCTCCTGCACTGTGGCAGAACCAAGTGACCCTAAACCATCCGTGACAGGTGTATGTCCAACCTGTTTTAAAAAACTTCCAGGGTTGGGGATTCCACAACCTCCCTTAGGAGCCTCTTTCACAGCTTAACTACCCCTAATGTTAAAAAGTTTTTCCTAATGTCTACCCTAAATTTCCCTGGCTGCAGATTAACCCCATAATTTCTTGTCCTATCTGCAGTGGACATGGAGACCAGTTGATCCCCATCCCCTTTATAACAGCCTTTGGCACATTTGACGACTGTTATCAGGTTCCTCCGCAGTCATCTTTTCCCCAAGATTAAACATACCCAGTTTTTTTTAACCTTTCCTCATCTATCAGGTTTTCTAGCCTTTTATTATTTTTGTTGCTCTTTTTTGCATTCTTTGTCCACATCTTTCCTAAAGTGTAGCATGCAGAATTAGACACAATACGCCAGCTGAGGCCTCACCCCGTACTGAGGAGAGTGGGACAATTACATCCCATGTCTTACATGCAACACTCCTGTTAATACACCCCACAATGAGATTAGCCTTTTTTGCAGCTGTATCACATTGTTGACTCCTATTCAATCTGTGATCCACTCTAACCCCCCCGATCCCTCTTTGCCTAGTCAGTTATTCCCCATTTTCTAATTGTGCGTATGATTTTTCCTTCCTAAGCATAGTTCTTGGAATTTGTCTGTATTGAATTTCATCTTGTTGATTTCAGACCAGTTCTCCAATTTGTTAAGGTCGTTTTGAGTTCTAATCCTGTTCTCCACAGTGCTTGTAACCCCTCCCAGCTTGGTGTCATTTGCAAGTTTTATAAGCATACTCGTCTCTCTCTTATTCAAGTCATTAACGAACATATTGAACAAATAGCAGACCCAGGACTGACCCCTGAGGATCCCACTATATACACCCTCCCAGTTTGAGAGCGAACGATTGAGAACTGGTCTTTGAGTACGATCTTTCAATAAATTGTGCATCTACTTTATAGTAATTTAATCTAGACCACATTTCCCTTGTTTGCTTATGGGAATGGCATGTGGGACTGTATCAAAACCTTACTAAAAATCAAGATTATTACATCTACTCCTTTTCCCCATCCACTAAACGAGTAGCCTTGTCAAAAAGGGAAATTAGGTTGGTTTAGCATGGTTTGGTTTTGATCAAGGCATGCTGGCTAGTCCTTATAACGTTATTATCCTCTAGGTGCTTAGGAATTGGTTGTTCAATAATTTGCTCTAGTATCTTTTCCTGGTATTGAAGTTAGGCTTACTGGTCTATGATTTCCTGGGTTCAGTTTGTTCCCCTTTTTAAAGGTAAGTACTTTGTTTGCCCTTCTCCAGTCCTCTGGCACCCCCAAGAGTTCTCAAAGATAATTGCTAATGGTGCCAAGATTGCTTCAGTTAATTCCTTAAGTACCCTAGGATGAATTTCATCATGCAAGGGCCCTGAGGCCTGATGCTTTCTAGACATATAAGAGCACATCATGCAGGAGCCCAGACCACATCTAGATGCAATCTCCATTTCAGAAATGGTTCCATCATTCAGTAGGATTTTGCCTTCTTGGTACTTTTGAAACAGGAATCGTTCACGTGTTGGGCCTGATCTCACGCTACTTTTATGCTGGTATAAACGTCAGTGGAGCCACTTGCCATAAGATCCAGAATCAGGCTCACTGTCAGAAGCCTGTATCTGAACATTGGCAGGAAAACCAAACATGACTAAGATACCAAAATGTAAATAAATGGGGGAGAAGTTAGTAACTAAGGGCGTGGCTACACTTGCAGATGTAGAGCGCTGTGCATTAAACCCACCTTCGGAGCGCGCAGTAGGGAAAGCACTGCAGTTTGGCCACACTGACAGCTGACAGCACACTAGCGCGGCCACATTTGCGGCACTTGCAGTGGCATTGGGAGGGGTGCATTATGGGCAGCTATCCCAGCATGCAAGTGACTGCAATGTGCTTTTCAAATGGGGGGTGGAGTGTGACAGAGAGTGTGTTGTGTGTATGTGGGGGGGGGAGAGAGTGGGTTTTTGGGGTGCTGAGTGTGTGTCAGCATGCTGTCTTGTAAGTTCAGGCCCCCTTTCTCCCCCCATTCACTCAAAGCGAACAGTAAATGTTTGCTTTTTCTTGGAGCTGATAAGCAGCCGGCTTCTCCAAAACTGAGCTTTGAAACGGCATTTCCGCATTCCTGTAGCCGATTTCACAACAATGACAAGAGTGGCCACTTGACTTGAGGGGATTATGGGATGTTTCCGGAGGCTGATCAGAGCGCAGTAAAGCACCACCTCATTCACACTGGCGCCGCGGCGCTCCAGCTGGGTCACAGCGAACGTTATTCCACTCGCCAAGGTGGAGTACCAGCAGCGCTGTAGTCGCGGAGTCAGAGTGCTCTACGTACCTTGCCAGTGTGGACTGGGAGTGAGCTAGTGCACCCGGGGCTCCTTTATTGCGCTGTAACTCGCAAGTGTAGCCAAGCTCTAAGAACAACTACACTGAATATACACTTATCAGAAACTGAAGTGTGGTTTATTGATTTTGTTTCTTACACACAGGTCAGTTTTACAAATTCCTTTTGGTTTATTTAACCAGCTCACAAAATACAGTATTTCTTCTTTAAGCACATCTTATTACATAGATTTATGTTGTTGGGTGGACACCCGCTCGGGCCCAGAGGGGTTTAAGATAGCCCTGGGAGAGGGCTGGGGCAGGAGAAGAGCTGGGCTGATTGGCAGAGCTGGGCTGATTGGCAGAGCAGCCGCAGCTGGGGGCCACGCCCCAAACAGACCCAGCAGGCCTTATAAAAGCCAGGAGCAGAAGAACGCTCTCTCTCTAGCTCAGAGGGAGGGACCTGGCTGTAGAGACTGGAATAGAGGACCTAGTTGGGAGCAGGGCTGGGGAAAGGCCAAGGGAGCTAGAGAGCTCTGGCCTAGGAAAGCCCCAGGCTGTACGCCTGGGAAGGCCTATTAGGTATGGGGGTTGCGGGGCAGCCATAGGTAGGCAGAGGCAGTGGGTCCAAACCCAACCTTGCCTGTGATGAGTGGCTCATACTGCAGTATGCCCCAGGGTACAGGGGCTAGCTGGTGACTGGCAGGAGCCTATGACTGATGCAAGGTAGGGATAGTGGGTGGGGGGTTCCCCTGGGAGGGGGAGACCCAGAACTGTGGGATACTGTCAGGAGGCAGCACCCAGTGAAAGGGGCACTGGGGTCCTGGGAGGGACACAGGAGCCAGCAGCAAGGGGAGTCTACTAATATTTCTCTCTGCAGCTTATAAGTTTCACAATAAGATCAGTTTTGCTTTTCTCTCTGTCTTGGTCAAGAGTAGAGCTGGACAAACACTTCGTAATAGATACTTTACTTCACCAACGTCGACTTTTCCAAGTACAGACAGTGAACCCTGGATACTCGTCAAGATTACCAACATTAATTTGGTGAATAATTTGTCCAAAGATTGTTCATGAGCTGTTTGTTCCAAGTAGCTGGTTAACAATCTGAGCAGGTCTGATTAGACACAGGTCACATGGTATGCTTCTGTTTCCTGACTGGAGGAGCAAAGCTTCTTATAAGCTGGCTTCTTATACACGTCCTGCTACTGGTGAATTAGAAATTTGCTATTTGAGCAAAACACTCCTGCTTGTAAATTCACTCGCAAGATATCTGCAAAAAGCAGATATGAAAGGGGCATGAGCATAAGGAAAGCACATGCACTCATGAGTGCAGAAGAATGGTCATGGGAAGCTTTTCCCTGCAGAATTTGCCCAGCTCTACTCACATTATTAACTTTTTCCATTTAAAAAAAGGCCAGATCCTGTAACCCGGGTAGGCCTACTCCGGACAATAGGATTACTTGTGTCCCACCAGTAATTGGTGGTTGCAGGATCTAGCCCTAAGGACAATAATTTTGGTTTCAGCTGCATACAAAGACATAGAATCCTAGAATATCAGGGTTGGAAGGGACCTCAGGAGGTCATCTAGTCCAACCCCCTGCTCAAAGCAGGACCAATCCCCAATTTTTGCCCCAGATCCCTAAATGGCCCCCTCAAGGATTGAACTCACAACCCTGGGTTTAGCAGGCCAATGCTCAAACCACAGAGCTGTCCCTCCCCTCCAAGACATACCTGACTTCAACAAAGTTGCATGTTTATATCCAGGGGAGTTATGGACCTAAATATATTTACTATGTATAGGAAAAGCCCTGTCTCGTGAAGGGAGTTTGTTTAGTCCATCATACAAAAAATAATAAATACAATAGAATCCTTTTGGTACGTTATTTCCAAATTAATCTGCAGCACATGTTAACATGGACCTGTGCTATAGCAGCCTATAACATTTAGATACTTTACCTCTTGCAGGTAGCATTCACAGACTACAAATGTCAATGTAAGACACATACCAAAGGCCATTAACCTTTTATTTGCTACAGGTTCCTCCACTCCTATGTATGACACTGACATGTGACAAAGTGCCTTGCATTTTTGCAGATAAAGTGCTTTTTCTGTTAAGTGAAGCAGATATGACCTCCTACATAACACGTGACTATGCTACCACTGTATTATGCTTGGCGGTGTAATCTTTTACTCTGATGCGCTAATAAATACTAAAAGCTTCTGAAATTAATCAGGGCTTAATTTACCAAAAAAACCCACCAAAAACCAATGCAACCTTAAAACAAAAATATCCAGATCACAATACCTTGGGCCAAACTTCGACACCAGGGATGAACTTGGCCCTGTAACAATGATTATTTAACTTTGTTGGCATCATATTAGGAAATAACTGAATCTTAGGTGTGGCACTAATGCTAATATGAAATAAATACTTACTTGAACTTTTCAAATTACTTTTTGTGTGTGTAAACAGCAGTTTTGGCACATTCACCACAAATGTACAGACACTGTAAATCACTGAAAGGAAAAAATAGATATGCATTTGCATTATGGCCCAAAATGTTGATACCCATTATTCACAATAAATAGCACTTCACTCCACAGATAGTAGTCCCACTGACTGTGGGACTCAGAGTAAGGTACTATTCAAATAGTAAGAGCATCAGAATCTGCTCCTATGTAAGCAGAAAATCAGCATGTTATAGGCCAGATTTTCATACCCGTACTCAGGTTTATTAGCACCTTAGCCAAGGAGTAATCAATCTCAACTTTGATGGCACTATCCATGGAGTAAAGCATTACTCAGTGTAAAAGTATCTGAATCCAGTCTGAAAACTGCATTGAAACCAACTTTACTACTGTGAGTAGCCTTAAGATTTTAAATTGAGCAAATCCCTCTGTGGGGCCAATCTAGCTCCTTTTGCTCACACTTCAGAGACAGTCAATGGGATAATTTGTGTGAGCGAAGTGAACCAGATTGGGACTCAGACAATGTGTATCTCTTCATTTGATCTTGTTTACCTATGGGCTATTTCTTAGTGCTTCAACACTACAGTTGGCCAACATTTTTCTAACATTGGTCAAAAAATGATTGTTTTACTAAAATGAATTTTTTAATGAAAAAGCTACCAACATCAACTTTTTTCAGAGTTTGTGAAAAAGTGTCTATCACTTACTCCGATTTTTTTTTTTTTTGGTAAGCTGAAAGTCTGTGGTAATCTAAGACGGGTGTTTTGGTAAACAAATTTAAAAAAGGAAATTAAGAGCCACAAAAACCAAAAAAAGGATCCATTTTGAACGCTTCAAAAAGGAAAACAAACTTCAAATGTTTTCATGATTCCCCCCACATTTCTCAACAAGCTCTACTCAGCCTTGCAAATTGCTTTTAAAGGTCAGATATCTAGAGAAGAAATTTCGCCAAGAGTAACCACTCTGGACTAGGCAAGTGGGATTCTTTTTAGTGCGGCATTGCCTCTAACTTACAGGGTGTGTATGTATAGATGGCTACTCAGACCATGCTAATGATAGGTATAAGGAGATCATTTGGTATCTGAGGGAAATCATTCTATTTAATTAGAACATGTACATTTAAAGAGGAAATTACAAAGCTGCATTTAAAATGGTTGCAAAATCTCTACTGATGTGCACTGGATAGATGCAAAATCCCCGAAAGCTACTATTTAATGATAACTCCAACATAGATCACAACTTATTGACATCAGTTGAGAGAAAGGAAGATCAAAGTGGTAGCCAGAGGTACAGGGAGCAGTGGGAGATTTCGCCAGCTCTTTTTACTATGTAACTTGTTTGTACATACTGAACCAAAGTAAGGTCATGGAATACTTACTTTTCCCATCAGTTCCAAAAATCTCTCTCCTTTCCTTGTTTTGTGGCTGCAGTTTTGACCTCTCGATACACCTCATCAGGCTGACACAAAGGCTGCTTGCTACATATCATAATTTCATACTTAATGTTTTATATACACAAGGCATTTGAAAGAACTGATTTGGCCCAGCAGTGATTTAATCATATTTTGTATTTGGCTGAGTGCAACCTAATTTATATTCCACTGTAGTTTTCCTTTAAGTAAGTGACTTGCCCAAGGTCACAGAGGAAGTTTGTGGCAAGGTTGGGAATAGAACCTTTATCTACTGAGTCCTGGGCTGGTACATTAGCTGCAAGACCATCATTCCTCACTTCCAAATAAAAGTAGTATGGAATTAAATTTGTTGAATTCTTCTTGGATATCTTAGTCATGTTGCTACATCGTCTGCTCCAAACAGTCCTCTTTCTGCAGGTTCACCTTGGATCTCAAAGCAATCTAAAGTGTTTTTTTGTTTTTTTGTTTTCCCCTGAGTCATAGCCACATTATCAGTGACAGATGGCAAGGTCCCATTTTGAGATGATGCTTTCAGTGCTGCATCCAGTATGAAGCGTACCACTTGAAAGGGAATATGGATAACGCCAAGCTGCAGCTTTATTACAACTGTCTCACTGCACAGAAAAACAGCACAAAATCCAGTAACAAAATAAACCCTGTATTAAAAAAAAAATATTTACACTTCTTCCCTGCCAATATACTGAGACTCTAATGAAATCTAAGAGTATATAAATGATTAACAAAAGTAACCAATGTGTTTTCTTGGCTTTTTGCTAAAATCAAGCATAGCATCAGTTTAGCATCTTCTAAATCCTCTACTGGGAGATTAACACCACTTAGCACCTGCCTTCTTTAAAGCACAATGCAATCATTATCTAATTAACCAGACACCTGTGCAGGTAGGGGAGGGGCTCCATTCCCTGCTCATGGGGAGCTTCCCAATTCTAATGAATATGCTCATACTTTTAATTGTACAACAGAAGTTTCATTTCAGTTTCCTCCTCCCTGCCAGTGAGCGCAGCGGCAGTGATCCTTCAATCCATTCATTGGAGGCTGACATCATTTCCTGCCAAAAGGCCACTTCCTCCTGCGTGGAGTCCATCCAGTCTACAGAGATACCGTAGCTAGTGCCTTAGAAAGAACAAGGACATGATCATGGCAAGAGCTGCAGAAGAGGTTTCTACTAAATTCTTGCATGTAATCTAGTCCTTCATTTTATGTTTGTATTTAATATACATTAAAATAAATGTAGCATGTATTAAATGTACTGGTGTATGATTTGATTATATTTTTGCTAGCTATTTTTTTAAATAATAAAAAGGAATGGCCTAATGCGTAAAAATATATTAGCCAGAATTTGTGTCTGGATTGATTTTTAAAGTCGTACTAGACTTTTGAGGATTATTTGTTGTAGGTTTAGCATCTTAAAATAAGTATTAAAAAAAGCCATAATTGTTTGTTTTTCTTTTGCATTGCAATTTAATTTTCCTGTTCAAAATGTTGTGTAAAATATTTGTTTTTATATAAATAAAAAATATACAACCCCCCCAAACAAACGCAAAAGTGCCAAAAAGCTCTAACATGCCCCTATTAAAGCATTTTAAAAAAGGCAAATTAACAACTCTAAAAATAAAACAAGCATCTATCAATAAAAACAAAACAATCAAAACCAGCATAAAATAACTCCCTAAAAATTAATATAAACCCAAGCACTCAAACAATTTTACAGCATAACAATGCAAAACTCATTGGTCCCAATTTAAAAAAAATTATATAAACAAACTGCCTTGCCATAAAACTTTGGGTTTGTCCTGCCAAGACTTCCCCAAAGCATCATGTTGCAACCTACAAAACCTGGCTCCTCCCTACCAGTAATCAACCTAGCTGGCCACTAGGTTAATCCAAAGTCTAAACCAATAACTATAACAAACTAGCAGAACAGTATGTGTATATGTAATGTAATTAAATGCATATGCTAATTGTTGTATCTTCAATAAATGCAGTGTACCGCTCCCCCCCCCCCCCCCCAAAAAAAAAAAAAAAATCCCATGAGCTTCTTATAAGCATAATACAAGTGCAAAAAAAGTTAATGGAGGTAAACGTGAAGCCTTAGCTGGAATACCGTGTCCAGTTCTTGGTGCCATACTTTGAGAGAGATGTGGGCAAACTGGAGAGAGAGCAATAAAAGTGATAAGATGTTAAGAAAACCTGGCCTCTGAGGAAAGGTTTAAAAAAGCTTGGTATGTTTAGTCCTGAGACAAGCCTCAGAGGGGACCTGATTAACAGTCTTCAAATATGTCAAAAGCTGTTATAAAGAGGATGGTGAACAATTATTCTCCATGTCCACTGAAGGTAGCACATGATGGAATGGGCTTAATCTGCAGCAAGGGAGATTTAGGTTAGATAATAAGAAATGTTCTAACTATAAGGATAGGTAAGTACTGGAATAGGTTATCAAGGGAGACTGTGGAGTCCTTGTCACTAGAGGTTTTAAAAAACCAGTTAGACATATGACTGCCAGGGATGGTCTAAATATACTTGGTCCTGCCTCAGCATGGGGGTGGGGTTGAAATGGACTAGATGGCCTCTTGAGAGCCCTTCCAGTCCTATATTCTATAACACTGCCAAGCAGATAAATGTCTGAATTTGGACCAGATCATATTGGCAACAATGAAGCCCGAATGTGATATTTTTATATCTCATTTATTAGCTGCTATTTCACAGTTGGGAACTTCGTAACTCTCTTAGTGACATGTTAAGAGACAGAAAACAGAGGGTGTGCTGGCAAGTCCCACACTGTTAAGTACATCTGAGAGGAAGATCTTTTCAACTGCTACAAATGTTTTCCAAACAACCCCTGGGGACTGTTCATCCTGTATTATAACCCATTGAGACTTCCTCTGCCTCTTCCCTCTCAGCAAGGCCTCCTGTAACAATTTCCTGGTAAAATCATAAATGAATGCAGTTTAGATTTCTTTGAGTTATACTTGTTGCACTTTGTATTTTTCTACATGCAACTGTCAATCTGCCAAGGCCTAAATGTAGGACATGCTGCAAGCTAACCCACAATGAGCACCATCAGAAAAAGGCATAGAACAGATTTCAGCAGAATGGAATTCATTTCTTTAGTGTCAATAATGTTGATTATAATCTCTGCATTAGGAGGCACCATTGTTTAGGTCAACTATTTGTATTAAAGGCAGGAGGACTGGGATAATAGAGGGGACAGTGTGCTTATAAAATATGCAGATGACACCAAGCTGTGAGGAGCCATACGCACTTTGGAGAACAGGACTGGAATTCAAAATGACCTTGACAGATTAGAAAAATCTGTCTGAAATCAACAGGATAAATTCAATAGAGACAAGTGTAAAATACTTCACTTAGGAAGGAACCCCCTGCAAACAAATGCACAATTAAAAAATGGGAACTAACTGCTAGCTGGCTGTGCTGCTGAAAAAGGATCTGGGGATCACAAATTGAATATGAGTCAACAGTGTGACAAAGTTGCAAAAAAGGCTCATGTCATTCTGGGGCCTATGAACAGGAGTGACATATGTAAGATACAGGCAACTCTACTTGGCACTGGCAAGGCCTCAGCTGGAGTACTGTGTCCAGTTCAGGGAACCACACTTCAGGAAAGATGGGGGGTTGGACAGAATCCAAAAGAAAGCAACAAAAATGATAATAGGTTAGAAAACCTGACCTATGAGGAAAGATTAAAAACATCTGGGCATATTTAGTCTTGAGAAAAGAAGATTGAGGGGGTGACCTGATCAGAGTCTTCAAAACAGGTGAAGGGCTGTTATACAGAAGACAGCGATCAGTTATTCTCCATGTCCATTGAAGGGAGGACAAGAAGTAATGGGCTTAATCTGCAGCAAGGGAGATTTATGTTGGATATGAGGGGGGGAAAAAACCTAACAGTATAGGCAGTTAAGCTCTAGTACACACTTCCAAGGGAGGTTGTAGAATCCCCAACACTGGAAGTTTTTTAGAATCTGTTGAACAAACACCTGTCAGGGATGGTCTAGATCAACTTGGTCCTGCCTCAGAGCAGGAGGCTGGACTGATGGCTCTCAGGGTCCCTTCCAGCCATTCATGTCTAAGATTCTGTGAAGATCTCCCCCCTGAAAAGGAGCAGGGGGAAGTAAGACTGGAACAGAAGCAAAGAGGCAACAAAGGATGACTATCCAAGTGAAGGGCATCGAAGCAGTGTGTCAGAAAACACAATTTCTAATGGACATCCATATAGAAATCTTGGTACAGAAACTCTGACATCATCTATATCTCACCTTGGGTCTATTTAGGAGCCCCATTGCAGAATATATCAGCATATCCCTGACCTTAAGGGTCATAATCCTGCTGAAATAACACACTTGAAGTTGGGCACATGTGTAAGTGCTTGCCTGAATTGGGACCTTAGACTGTAAACTTTGACTGTCTCTTAATATGTTTATACAGCACCTAGCAAAATGGGGTGCCAATCTCAATGGGGGTTGTCGGCACTACTGTGATCCAAATAAATCTAACACTATTTATGTCCAGCAGACTACACTTTTCCATTTTGTGCTTTATTTCTAGCTACCATAATCTCAGAACTGACTGCACCATGAGTACCCAGTATGCATCCAACGCATTGTAAGGTATTCATTATTGGTCTGTCTTGTAAATGTCAATGTATTGTTTCAGAGGGAGTTACCTGGTAGTGCTGATGCACATTATGAAAAAGGACTTGTGTAAGCACTATTCAGTCAATGAAGAAGTGCTGTACTTTATTTGGGGGAGCGGTTGCAAACAGAAGGAGCGTTTCCTCTCTTTCTCAAACTAGAGCCAGTTCTTGGGATGGAGTTGCTTCCTAGGATCCAGGTATTCGTGCAGACCTCCCAACAGTCCCAGGTTTTGCAAGATTGTCCTGGTTTCACCTATAAAACCCCCTGTCCTGGTTGAAATGGTTCTTGGCTTGCAGGGCTGGCTGGGCTTGACTTCCTGCTCCAGGCATTGCAACCTGCTTCTCCTCTTCCTGTGCTCTCTAATGTGCTCCTTGCTCTGAGACCACGTATGCCTCCCCACAGGCCTTTCCTGGCCCCTGTCCGAGCCTGGCACATACTCAGAATGTCAGAGCAGAGCCCAGCCAGCCCCTCACGACAGGAGTTGCTGCAACAGGGTGAGTGCAGGATGAGCTCTCTCTGCAACTCTCCCACTCTCTGGGGGCAGGTCCAGCCCACTTTAGTCCATGAGAACATTGGGAGGGATATTGGTGTTTGGGCTGAGATTCCTGAAAGAAGGGTTTGCCAGCATGCCATTTGTGACCACCTCTGACCTAGGACTGGTGTGTGCATGTAAATCCAAGTTACACTTGGAATACACCCACACTCCTTGTCACGGACGTCTCCTCCAACATGAAGCAGACCTGGAAGGCCCCATCATGTTCTATGGCTTAGTAGAGTGGCGACAATATTGAACAAAATTTAGTTTAAAGAAAAAAAAATTCTCCTGACTCCAATAAGGATCCAATTACCTGTCCCAAGGCCCAGCCTGATCCCTCCGAGGAAGTGATTGGTTAGTTTTTCATGATCCCACACAGTCAGCTCAACACAGGCATCTTTCAGATCTTCTGTGTGGAACCCATCATACACAATAGTGTGATTAAAAACAGGGTTTGGGTCTCTTTTAATAACTCTGGTCTTCTGGTAACTCTTCTTACTGGTGTCTGGAAGCACATAGCTTAGAGAGGAGAAAAAAAATCATTATATAATGCAGAGTTAAACAATTTTTAAAACTATTTTCTGGTTTTGTTTTTTGGAAAGGATAGATCTGAACTAAATTTCTGGGTCCACTGACTCCTCAATTGTGAGCTTACGGGAAATTTGGTCTCAATTTAACAACTAGTCTCTAGAGACATTAGAATAGTCAAAAGTTTTAAATGAAAGATTTTTTGTCATAAGATTCCATCTTAAAAGTGAAAGTTTTCAGGAAGAGTTTTCTCTATTTTAAAATTTGATGGTTTTGGCAAAGATTTGGTGAGCATTTATAAAAATTATTCATTTTCAGTTTATATTTATAAAAATAAATTTGATTTTTTAAAATAAACAATGTCTTGAACGGACATTAGCACAAGAACCCAATTACTGTGATACTTAACAATAATCCAGTACCAATCCTAATAATAGTTCTGGACCACATCTCAGCACAAATTCTAAACAAGACTGAAAGTCCTACAGGATCCAACCCTAACACAAACTCAAAGATTCCTACAAGAAATACACCCAAGGGTAGCACTGGTACAATTATTGACCTTAACCCAAAACGAACACCTACTGGTCCCAACCCTACACCTAGCATGGTGAAACGTACCATGGTTAGAGGTTCCCCATTGGCCACAGTCCTACCCTAGGTTAGGCCCTGTTCCAGCCACAACTCTAGATCACAGATCTCTTCCAGTCCCAACCCTAATGGCTCTAATCCAAACCCTAGCCTGGAAAGCTCTACCGATCCAAACCCTAATCATATCCCGGAGAGCCCAACCAGCCCCAAACTCTAATCCTAGCCTGGCAAGCCCTACCAGCTCCAAACCTAATAGGCCAGCAAGCCTTACTAGCTCCAACTCTGGCCCAGTGAGTCATACAGTCCCCACCCCTGGCCTTAGACTAGCAAGACTTACCAGCCCCAACCGTAACGTGAGCCCAGGGCCCTCTGCTGGCCCCAACCCTAACCTGAGCCTAGGGAATCCTACTGGCTGCAAACCTCAACCTATGCTGGGGTGATTAGGGCTAGCCAGGCCAGGGTTTGTGTTGAAGTCAGTCAAAGGCCCACCCCTAATCCTAGCCCAGGGCCTTGTATTAATTTAGATGGAACATATGGGCCCGAAGGGTCAAAGGTGTTAAGGATCTTGTCATTGTCCAACATTAAAGAAGGTTTGGGATAGAGAAACCTCAGCCTGCTTAGTATCATGGCAAACACCTTTACAAATCTTTTAAAACCATGTATTAAAGATACAGAAAAGAAGGAAAAACAGATAATGCAATTGAAATGTAAAGTTTTAAACAAGGCTTTCATTTTAACACCATCCCTTGTTCCCTTTCCCTTTAGCTAGAGAGATTTTAGAAGGACTATCCCTCTTAGTATCTTAGATGGTAACTGTCCTTTTTGGGGAAGAGAGAAGAAGTTAGTAGAGTTGGGCTGGAATGGTCATTGCTGTTATTAAAGTCTGATCCTGTTTCCTAGAAGAAAAAACAAGATGAATGCAAAAAGAGGAGAAACCAAAAAACACCAAAGATAGAAAATGTAGCTTCTGTTTCCGGCATTGATTCTTGCAACCTTACAGCAGGAAAAAACACAGGCACAGCACACAGTCTTACCAGCAACTTTGAGACTGGCAAACTTATACCAGCATCAAGCTGGTTAGGGCACTGCTTTTAGCAGCTTCACTCTGCTCACAGGCTTACAGAAGTGTTGCAAAATATACAGTCTTAGCTAACTAAGCCAGACTCTTACCAGACAGAAGGAAAAACGAGAGGGATAGGAATGAGAACAAAGATGGGGAAGGAAAAGAATAGAAAGAAGGGGGACAAAGTCTCACATCCCAGTTGGTATTCAGGATTTAGCTGAAGCCCGCAAAGGTGGGGATGTCATTTTTCTCCCTCTCTGACCCAGTCTGGTCAGGACATCTCTTAGGATTAGAATAAAGAAGGTCGGAGGTCCCAGGAAATGGTGGGAGTGGCAGGCATGATGGTGAAGTTCACTCCAGTAGCCAATTTTTCCTTCCAAAAAAATTTTTCTTTAAGGATCTCCCCACCCCCAACGGAATAGTCCATCCTTTCACTATTTTGTCCACCAATTAGGCCTAATTTCTGACACATCAATTTTGATTTTCAGCCTCACATGGTCTTGTTTACCAGGCATGATTTTAACACAGTCCTTGAGTTATATCAGTACACCTTTTTGTTTGGAGCGGTTCAATCAGTCTGTCTTCCTTTTGCAACTTTCCCCATCAACATTTGCTGTTGCAGGTTATTGTGACACTTCAAGAACTTTCACTCATTGTGAGCTCAGCTGTGAACAATTAGCATAAATCTGTAGGCCCAACTGTCACAACAGCCCTCTGACAGCCCTAACCCTAACCTTAGCTTTAACCCTGGGGCCTTCTGCCAGACCCAAACCTAACTGTAGGCAGGCAAGCCCACAGATCCCAACCTTAAACCAAGCCTGAGCCCTCTTTCACCTATCCTCTGGGGCCCTCTGCTGGCTCCACCTCTAACCCTAGTCCTGGAGCCATTGCCTGCCCCATTCCTAATGCTTATCATAGCCCAGGGCCCTTTTCTGGCCTAATTGTAGCTGGGCGAGCCCTGCAAGTCCTAACCTTAACCCTAGCCTGAGGCCCTCTGCTGGCCCCATTGCTGACCCTCAACTCTATCCCTTTCCTCAACCTTAACCCCCATTTGGGGATCATAGCCTTACCATTCCATCAGCTCTCCCTTCAACCATTCAAAAGTCATTATTTAAGCTCAAAAAATTGTGACATTGGACTTAAATTCATGAAATTAAAAAATATATATATTTGGTTTTTTTCTATTTGTCATCTTGTTTGGGATTTTAACGTTCATGTGTTCACACTTGTCTCCCCAACAAGTAGGCTAAAAATCTTTCATTAAGAAAAAAGCAAGGTAAAATTCTGTGTAATCACTTTTATTCAGGAGCTAGGGCTCTATAGAAAACATTTAAAATTGTGTGTTTTGGCAGCACTCCAATCCACATCAGCTCAAACACTTGCCCCAGAGTCCCTTAACGGCAACTCACATCCACATCCAAGGTGCCCTACCCACCATGAACCTAGGGGACCAACCCCTCGTTGAATGACACTTATGATTTCAAACCTTAAATCTAGTCTGTGGTCTTCCATCAGCCCTATCCCTAACTCTACTAGTCTACAATACCCCATACCTTACTTGAAGGCCACTTACAGGCTCCAACCTTAAACATAGTTCAGAGACAGAAATCCTATACGACAACATTAACCTCTCCACAATCAAACCATAGCTTGAGCCCCCCAGTTTTGCCCTTACCCAGGGTCTTGAATTAGGCCCCAAGTCAAACCCAACCCAGCAACCACCACCAGTTCCCATGGTAACCATTCACCCATAACACTAATCCTGGGTACCTAACAGCTCCAGGCCTAACCCTAGTCCAGAGAACTCTACAGGCCCCAATTCTCACCCTATAGCTCAAGGCCAGCACAGGTCACAACACATTTAACTACTACCCTGGCTACTCCAACTTGTTCCAGTTGTAACCCTGGCTTGAGGACCACTATCAGCCCTAACTCCAACCTTACCTGGGGCCCACTACATGTCCCAACACTCACCTATCCCTGGGCTACAACTGGCCCCAACTGTAACCCTAGCCCATAGACTTGTCAGAACAGTTTGAAGGGAAATGTTGAGAAATGCTCTTTTTTCCGTAAAACAGATAAAATTTGAAAAGCCGACAATATTTTGGACATATTTAATAGATTCGTAGATTGTTAAGCTCAGAGGGGACCACTGTGATTATCTAGTCTAGCCATCTGTGTAATACAGGCCAGAGAACTTCCCTGTATTAGTTACTGTTTCAAGTCCCACAGTTGTGTTTGAAATGGAGCATATCTTTTAGAAAAACATCTCATCTTAATTTAAAAATTGCCAATGGCATAGAACCCACCACAATCTTTGGTAAGTTGTTCCAATGGTTAGTTACCTTCACTGTTAAAAATTGCAATTTATTTCTAGTCTAAATTTGTCTATCTTATTACAGACTGAAAAGCCCTCTATTATCAAATTTCTGTTCCCCATAGAAGTACTTCTAATCTGTAATCAAGTCACCCCTTAACCTTCTCTTTATTAAGCTAAATAGATTGAGCTCCTTGAATCTTTCACAATAAGGCAGGTTTTCTAATCCTTTAATCAGGGCTCTTCTCTGAACTCTCCCCAATTTTTCAACATCCTTCTTAAAATGTAGACACCAGAACTGATGCAGTATCCCAGTAGTGATTGCACCAGTGCCAAATACAGAGGTAAATATAGCCTCTCTACTCTGACTCTACACTCTCTTGTTTATACATCCAAGGATCACATTAGCCCTTTTGGCCACAGAACTGCACTGGGAGCTCATGTTCTGCTGACTATCCAACATGACCGCCCCCCCCCCGAGAAAACACAACACTTCACTCTTCCCCATCTCAGCTGCCTTTATAAACTTGAACACGTTTTGCTGAGACCAAGACTGAAACTATGGTTCTGTACTTTACATGCTTATGTGATGATTAGAGTGGTGCAGCCACGCTGTTTAAGTATATCAATCTTTCACACGAAAAGGAGAGTACAAAGACAAGCCTCCCTTACCTCCGTGTGTGTGTGTGTGCGCGTGTGTGCGCTTTGATACACAAAATTCTCAATTTCGCCTGAACGCACAAGGTCAGACCCAGAGGCCCTCCCTCCATTTTTACTCAATCCTCACTTAGGCAAAACTCCCATTGATTTCAGTGGGAATTTTGCCAGAGTAAGGACTTCTGGATATGCTCTATGGTGAGCAACAAAAGGCAATTCACTTCAGATGATCCTAGAGAACAGAGCACTGCACCTAAGATAGCGTGCAGCTATTTATAAGTGCAAAGAACTGATGCACTGCTAGGTATGACCGTTAGAAGAAAACAAGCCTCCAAAAAGACATCTCCAGGAAGGTGTGTGTGTGAGCCCTGCATCTAAACTAAGATCTTCCCCACTTGTGTATATGGGAAAAAGCTCATACAATTACCATTTCACAAAGGAGTCAACTCCAGAAGGGCGCAACTGTGGGAGGTCCTTGCTGTCTTTGACCCAGATATGAACTTCCCCAGATGAAGGATTCTTTGGACCTGCCATTTCAGAAAATAGAACTGTTTTCAATCAAGTCCTAATAGTAGTCAGCAAGCAGAGGAGCAGCTTCCTTCACTAAAGTGTGAAGAGGTGGATCCAGGGCCAAACTCTGCCCCCTACTTCCCACAACACAGAACAGCTAGATACCAGTTGTGCTGGTATGCAGCCGCTTATCAGCTTGTTAGTCCCAATGAAACACTCCTACTAGAGACATTAAAACAGCACTTCCTCTCACGGGCCAACAGAAGGTGCTACACCCCCAGAAAAGCCATTTTATCAGGACAGTCTGGCTGTGTAGCAGCTTGGGAGGTGGAGACAGTATGTGCTCACAGCCAGAGGCAGAGGCACTGGCAGGACTGAAAAGCTCTCTGCAGCATGGGAGAGAGAGGAGACACCTGATCTGCATTACTGAGGGGAGATAGCAAAGAGTACAAGGGTATGTTCTATCCTCTTTTCTGCTCATTTCATCCTAAATCTGCTGTTGTCCTAGTGCTCACCCACACCGCTTCTTCCCACTTCAGAGAAAGATTTCCTTTGGACCCTATCAGAGGTCCAAGCAGACTGTAGTCCCCTGGCTAATGAATGTTTCCACCCAAGACTAACACAGAAGGATTTCCATCCCCTTTCCCTCCATAACACCCCACGTTGCAGCGACCAGCCCCCATGGTGGAGGAAGTCTAAACAGGGCTCCATTCAGAGCTTGCCAGCACGGCTGTCTTAAAACTGTGGGCAGAGTGCACTGATGAGTGAGACCAAGGCTCCTGTCTAACCCGGAGCTGAGCACAAACCATACACAACCTGCATACTGAAGTACACAGCACCTGCGGCTCTTCATTCACGCGAATCACAAAGACCATCTCTTGCTCTAATGAGATTATCCTTTAATCAGGCCTTAAATAGACTGGGTTGCAAGCTGCATGCCCTGTAGGCACGGCAATATTTCTTCTTAATGTATAAAATATATTTTACCTAAGCTTCCTGGTGGGACGTATTTAATAGACAGATTCATCACGCCTCGATGATCCACACCATTAATGGCAGAGAGGGTCTGAAAAAGAAAGATCCAAGATGTGCTAATACAAGCACATGTTTAGCCTAAAATACACTGCAGCATTTAAGAGCAGTCGGGATGTTCATACGGATAGTCCTAGGTATTCATGGCTGGGGCAGTCTGTTCTCGGGGGAGGGCTCTTCACTCTGAGGCTTTGCTTCCTCACTTGGAGTGTGAGAACCCAAAGGCCCAAAACTGGTTTGTGATTTTGTTAAACCAGTTTGAGACACACTAATGGGGCTTGATTTTTCAGAGGGCAGGTGTTCATCACTTTCTGAAAATCAGGTCTCTTGAAAGGGATCTCAAACTGGGCATCTCAACATGGCGGCACCAACAAGTCCATTGTCACTTGATATCCAAGTTATCTGACTGTCAGGGTGTGTTGCAATGCCTAGTTATAGAAGGAAAGAGGTTGTAGCCTTGAGATGTTCCAATAACTTTCTCCTACATGCAGTATGTGAAGAAAACAGAGAAATGGAATGACACTTTTTGCTTTGCCTTTGTCTGGACCGCCTTCTGATTAATTTCCAAGTGCAAAGTAAGCTGCTGCTTTTGACTTAGAAATTGCCATGTAGTTTGGGCCTTGCCTCTCTGCCTACTGCGGCAGTTAGAGATCAGATGAGGCACTAACAGATCCCAGGTTTCCATTGGGCAGTTACAGTAACTTTGCAACGGATGCCCCACTCTGGCCCCAAAGGCCCCATTTCCAGGTGGAGCGCTGTGTCCTTTCATTGGCGCTGTGCCATTTGTCAAGCTGTTACTTAAGATATTGAGTTCTTTAACATTTTGATAAAATATTCACATCAGAAACTCTCAGTCATAATTAACAAATTAGTAGGATACCAGCTGAGACATACTTACCCGTGGCTTCAGCATGTACCAGTTGAGCTTCTTGTTGCTCCAATCCCAGCTAGCTAGGTCTATTTCTATCTCTCCCAAGAAGCTGTTACGTCCTAGTGGGTCATTGTGCCACACGGAAAGATTTAATTTTTGGATCAGCAACACCATTTTCTCTATTTTATACTAGAGAGGAGAAAAAGAGGGTTGGACTGCTCAAAATATTTTGCTTTTGTCTGAATGTTAAATATAATTTTAAGATAGACCTAGTTTTTTATCATTGCAAACGCAAAGTAATAACCTGTCTCAATCCAGCCCAAAGAAAGAAAGAATCTATAGAAAACAAACCAAAAGACACCCGCTCAATGCTTATTTCAAAGGACTGGGCCCCCTTCTTTGGAAAATTATAAATCCCATGTCAGCCTAGTCTTGTGCTGCTTCATACTTGATTCAGATATTGCTTAATGCCTTTTTCTGGGAGCAGGGAAACAGTGACTTCTGTTTTTATAAGGATGCCCCAATAGATTTACAAGAATTATTATGCAGGATTTTTTATTTTAATTAATCCTTCGAGCGCTCATCAGTAAGATCATAGTGGTGAATGCTGCATATTCCTATGTTATGAATGGTAGCCAGTGCAGGGTAGAGGAAATACATAGCTCAGGCACAGCTGGTCATAGGGGCTCTCAGAACTCATTAAAACTCCCTCTTCCAATCCCAGTATTGCCAACCCTAAACATTCAAAAATCATGAGTCAGCCCTCCCAATAAATATAAGATTAGCTTTAAAAGCCATGAGATTTGTAGAGAGAATATACATTTGGGGGTCTTTTTATTGGCCCTCTGCTTTTATATTTTCAAATTTTCCTTCGCAACCAGCTAGAGTTTTTTGCCTTTCAGAGAAAGCAGAGATTCTCATGTTATCACAGGCTTCCAGCACCTGTGGCTTTAAGAAACCCACCAAATTATCATGAGTCTCATGATAAAGTCGTGAGGGTTGGCAACATCTCAATTCTCTGATTTTGGGGATTAAGAAAGGTTTTAGCTAATTGCCACTTCTTTTGCATTTGTTTAAAGTAAGTTTGTAGCCTCTTGTTCTTGCAAAAAGCCTTGAAAGCGTAACCCAAACAACAGGGCTGGATACCGGCCACTGATTTTTCCAAAAGATCTGAGGTTATCTGCAAGCCACCCCTTCTCCTTCCCTATCCCCTCCTCCCCAGACTTTGGGGTCTGTAAAACCCTCACGCACAAGTCCCTTGAAATTTTGGAGGATCCCAGACCTATTTATGCAGTGGGAACAGTGCCACCCTGGACATTACTGATGGCACAAGGGTCACTACCACAAGCTCCCTCCAGGCCAGTACCTACGCAAGAACAGGGTCCTTTGCTAAGCTGCCAGTGTTAAGAGCAGAAGGGAACCAGCAGATCTAGTCTGCTTTCCTGTATATCACAGGCCAACAGCACCAGCCAGCACCCCCGCACAAAACCCAACCACTGAAATGAGACCAAAATGTGATAGCCCACAGGAGACTAGTCTATTACGTGCCACAGACAGAGAATAGGAGGGACCGAGGTGCACCAGTGCCTGAGGCTCCTGTAATAGCAGGGAAACGATTAGGTGAGATGAGGAGGGGCTGTTGATAGCCTGGTCTAGTGGACACACAAGCCTGACAGCTAATGACTAGAGTTCTCATCCCAGTTTTGACAGGTCTCACTCTGTGGTCTTGGTCAAGTCACTTAACCTGTCTTAATTTCCTCAGTCCATGAGGGTTTAATAATAATTACCCATCTCATAAAAGTGGATGTGACACTTCAGTAGTTACCGTTTATAAAGAACTAACATTCACCAGAATGCACACAGAGAGTTAGTTTTATCCAATGTTGCTTTTGTGAGCTGTATAGGCCTTCTAGTTATCTATCCACATCACAAAACCCAATATAGTATCCTTGCTGGCAGCCTCACCCTAGAGGTCAAAGCATGAATGCGCATGGTGGCTGGGCTATCTTCTCAGTCATAGATTCATAGATACTAAGGTCAGAAGGGACCATTATGATCATCTAGTCTAGTAATGGAGGTAGCCTGCTTAGACCAGGGCTGGGTGACATTGCAGGGAACACCAAGCTTGAGGGCCACATCCAAAGGGGTTAGGAGTACCCACAATTCTGAGTGAAGTCAACAGGGGCTTGCAAGTGCTCGGCACTTCTAAGGATCAGACCCTGGTGTTGCCAGCAAGATCCAGGTGTGCTAGAATAAAGCTCGTCAGAAATGTCCTTACTCTTAACACTTCGTTGTAAATGGGATTCACTGTTCTCTTCTTCACCGAGGTTTTTCTCTTGCCCATTCTAGCTTTGTCTGGGAGCAGGTAAGTTTTGACATACCTGGAAAAAAAAGAACCCCAGCTGAGTAACATTCCACATTGCCATACTCCAACAAACGGGAGATTTCTGAATGGTTACATGGAATTTATGCTAACAAAAGACCTGTAGTTTACAATCTGGAACCAAAACTAAGAAACCGGTTAGAATATTAACTTGGCTTCTGCATGAAATTATAAATCATTCAGTGGAGATGGATGAACTCTAATGAAACCAGAAGAAGGTGGCTCCCCAGCCAATATGTAAAACTGGTAATGATTTAGAAAGCATTAAAGACCATTTTCTGTAACAGTAAATGGGGTAGTGGATCAGCTGTCATACCATAAGATATCTGTATGTGCAAGATCGCAGTGACATTGTGCAAGGGTGAAATAAGAGAAGAGAGGAGGAGAGGTGGGATGTCTCAAGGGGACTGAGCCTGTCACCATGTTTGAGTCCGAACTGTGTTGGTGGTAATCAGAAGCTATCACCGTCTGAAACCATCCAATTGCTAGTGGAGAAGCATCCACATCAGAAGAACCACCATTACAATTAGGACCAAAGTGCTCTTTTTTAGGGATTCTCCATAGAGAGGCCAAGGATTGATAAGGCACAAAATGGACACAGGAGAATATACCCCAAATATACTGTGAAGTTCCATCCTAGACAAATGCTCTATTATCTGTATTGATCTCCAGCAGGCTTAAGGTGAGGGATGTAAGGTCTTCAGAATGCTTTATGCTTTGGAAATGCCTGTCTAGCTTGTCATGCCAATACAGTGTTTGGAATTTGCCTGAGAAAGGAACTACCCTTTTGCTCCCAGAAGTAATACCTCCAGGTCAGGATTATGGCACATAGGTGTGAGGGAAATTTGTAAATTATTGCTTGGGTGACAGAGGATGATCGCACAGATAGGGTACTGGATTAACGGACTTGGGTTCAATTCCCAGCTCTGCTTCAAACTCCTGGTGAAGTCATTCCGACTCTGTGCCGCAGCTCCCCATCAGTGAAATGGAGATTAATAATTCTTGCCTGCCTCACAGGATAATTTATTAATGTTTGCAAGTCATTCAGATACTATGGCAATGGGGCCACATATGCAGATAGATTTCCTTTCAGTGTATGGGGCACCTCTACACCAGAAGGAACGTACACTAGGTTCAAAATTTGCTACTGCAGAGTATTACTTGTGCATCACACCAAAAGTGTTTCTTAAAATTTCCCCCTCCCCCAAAATTGTACTGTGGGTTTTGTCCTACGCTGTAGATCCAAAAGACATCCACTGAAGGTCCTATAAAGGTTAAAAGGGAGATTATTCTATTCAGCTTCACATGATGGAGAACCATCACGGACATCCACAAATATATGTTTGCAATGTTGTGATGGAGTTTTTGCCACTACATGCCAAAGGTCTCTAGGAACCAAAATAAACAAGAGTCTGATCATAAGGAGTATCATGCACCCATCTAAGTTCCCTCTAAGCTGCACAACAGGCTATCAAGCAGGTGAGGAGAGGCACCTCTCCCCCAGACCCAGCCTCAGAGCTGCTGCGGCGAGAGAGGGCTGGGGGGAGTCCTCTCTCCCTGCCGCAGCCGTGGGGCAGCTTGCACCCCAAACACCTTATCCCTGGCCCCACCCCAGAGCCCACACTCCCAGCTGGAACCCTCATCCCCCGCTGCACCTCAACCCTCTGCCACAGCCCTGAGCCCCCTCCAACACTCCAAACTCCTCAGCCCCACCCCTGCCACACATCAACACCATATCGGTGCACATAGCAAAATTCATTCCGCACATGGATGTAAAAAATTAGAGGGAACTTTGGCACCCATATCCCCTACTGTCTTCAACAGGAATTCCAGGTGCTCAGGCCCTGGTCATGACCAGGGCCTGAAGTTTCAAAATCCCATTCAAATTTAAGTCAGTGGCAAATCCCTTATCGATTCCAGTGAGTGCAGGGCTAGCAGCCAGTAAGGCAGTACTGCCAAGCCAACGGGAGAAATCTGGAGGAGGGAGGGAGGAAACCAATACATTTCTAAACAGAAAACATTAAACAGGTAAAGCAAGAATCCCCTAGGGAAAATGATCAGGCAATTTAGAAATAAAACCAAAACAAATAAGCCTCACTCACGGGTCAGATCTGCCTTTCTTCTCATCCACCACTGCCAGGTCCTTGCACTGGGAAACACAAATCTGGAATTCTCGGTTTTTCTCATCATAATCCAGAGCAAACTGAACAGTCCCTTGTGCATCCACGCTCCCAAAATCACCACTGTAGACGCTGAGAACGCTACCACTTACCTGTCCAGGCAGAAGAACAAGGTTAGTGCTAATAAGGTAGGCAGCCTCATTATGCTGGGAAAAGCAACAATTAAAGTACATTCACAGCAAAACACGCTGTAAAAACTCTGTACTTGATCTTAGCTGGCTCCTGGGTACCAACATAACACTGGCCCAATTCATGTGACTAAGGGCTGTGGGATCAAGTCCTTGTGGAGTGTGGGCCAGGTGCAGATGGGAATACTCTTTCAGGGCCATGCTATTAAGTACTGGATGTCTGAATTCACCAAATGACACAGAATTTTTTTTTCATCCTGAGACCTCAAAGCGCTCTGTGAGAATGAGGGTAGCTGGGTCTCCTGACCATGGCAGACCGAATGAGCCATTTTACCCCAGCACACAACAGGACAGCTGTCTGTTATTCTAACCCAATATCACCATTGGGTTTTTCAGAAAAGAAATAAGTTGAGACTACCAGAACTCCTTGCATGTAAATCTACAAAAAGAAATGGAGTACTTGTGGCACCTTAGAGACTAACCAATTTATTTGAGCATAAGCTTTCGTGAGCTACAGCTCACTTCATCGGATGCATACTGTGGAAAGTGTAGAAGATCTTTTTATACACACAAAGCATGAAAAAATACCTCACCCCACCCCACTCTCCTGCTGGTAATAGCTTATCTAAAGTGATCACTCTCCTTACAATGTGTATGATAATCAAATTGGGCCATTTCCAGCACAAATCCAGGTTTTCTCACCTCCCTCCCCCCCACACACAAACCCACTCTCCTGCTGATAATAGCTTATCTAAAGTGACCATGATAATAGTGACCACTTATCTAAAGTGATCATAGATAGCTTATCTAAAGTGGCTATGTAGACTCCCTCCTCAGGCCCTACGCTACCAGCACTCCCAGCTACCTTCGAGACACCACTGACTTCCTGAGGAAACTACAATCCATCGGTGATCTTCCTGATAACACCATCCTGGCCACTATGGATGTAGAAGCCCTCTACACCAACACTCCACACAAAGATGGATTACGAGCCGTCAAGAACACTATCCCCGATAATGTCACGGCTAACCTGGTGGCTGAACTTTGTGACTTTGTCCTTACCCATAACTATTTTACATTTGGGGACAATGTATTCCTTCAGATGAGCGGCACTGCTATGGGTACCCGCATGGCCCCACAGTATGCCAACATTTTTATGGCTGACTTAGAACAACGCTTCCTCAGCTCTCGTCCCCTAATGCCCCTACTCTACTTGTGCTATATTGATGACATCTTCATCATCTGGACCCATGGAAAAGAAGCCCTTGAGGAATTCCACCATGATTTCAACAATTTCCATCCCACCATCAACCTCAGCCTGGTCCAGTCCACACAAGAGATCCACTTCCTGGACACTACAGTGCTAATAAACGATGGTCACATAAACACCACCCTATACCGGAAACCTACTGACCGCTATTCCTACCTACATGCCTCCAGCTTTCACCCTGACCACACCACACGATCCATCGTCTACAGCCAAGCTCTGCGAAACAACCTCATTTGCTCCAACCCCTCAGACAGAGACAAACACCTACAAGATCTCTATCAAGCATTCTTACAACTACAATACCCACCTGCGGAAGTGAAGAAACAGATTGATAGAGCCAGAAGAGTTCCCAGAAGTCACCTACTACAGGACAGGCCTAACAAAGAAAATAACAGAACGCCACTAGCCGTCACCTTCAGCCCCCAACTAAAACCCCTCCAACGCATTATTAAGGATCTACAACCTATCCTGAAGGACGACCCATCACTCTCACAAATCTTGGGAGACAGGCCAGTCCTTGCCTACAGACAGCCCCCCAACCTGAAGCAAATACTCACCAGCAACCACATACCACACAACAGAACTACTAACCCAGGAACCTATCCTTGCAACAAAGCCCGTTGCCAACTGTGCCCACATATCTATTCAGGGGACACCATCACAGGGCCTAATAACGTCAGCCACACTATCAGAGGCTCGTTCACCTGCACATCCACCAATGTGATATATGCCATCATGTGCCAGCATTGCCTCTCTGCCATGTACATTGGTCAAACTGGACAGTCTCTACGTAAAAGAATAAATGGACACAAATCAGATGTCAAGAATTATAACATTCATAAACCAGTTGGAGAACACTTCAATCTCTCTGGTCACGCGATTACAGACATGAAAGTTGCGATATTACAACAAAAAACTTCAAATCCAGACTCCAGCGAGAAACTGTTGAATTGGAATTCATTTGCAAATTGGATACAATTAACTTAGGCTTGAATAGAGACTGGGAGTGGCTAAGTCATTATGCAAGGTAACCTATTTCCCCTTGTTTTTTCCTACCCCCCTCCCCCCAGACGTTCTTGTTAAACCCTGGATTTGTGCTGGAAATGGCCCACCTTGATTATCATACACATTGTAAGGAGAGTGGTCACTTTAGATAAGCTATTACCAGCAGGAGAGTGGGGTGGGGTGAGGTATTTTTTCATGCTTTGTGTGTATAAAAAGATCTTCTACACTTTCCACAGTATGCATCCGATGAAGTGAGCTGTAGCTCACGAAAGCTTATGCTCAAATAAATTGGTTAGTCTCTAAGGTGCCACAAGTACTCCTTTTCTTTTTGCGAATACAGACTAACATGGCTGTTACTCTGAACCTGTAAATCTACAGTTATTGGGCCAAATCCCAAAGTTCCTTACTCAACTGTTATACAGTTTTTCATTCAGATTGATTCCCACTGATGCCAGGGAATGCCCTACCTGAGTAAGGACTGATGAAAAACTGAGCAAGAACCTCAGGATTAGCCCCATTGTTATTACATTTTTGAAGCACTCTCAATGTACATGGTGCTGTACAAAAGAGAGGCAGACAAAACCCCTGCCCTGAGGAGCTGATGTACCATGAGATACATTCCTTTGTGTGTCTGGTTGCCAGGACTGCACGTACAAATTGTGCATCTGCACAGAGAAATGGATAGCTAGACACCTACATAGTCTTCTGCACTCACAAACACTGCTGTGCAAATGCTCACTGGCTTTGGGCCTCCATTTAAAAAAACAAAAAAAACAAACAAAAAAACCCCCACAGCCCATCCCATTGCCTTCAATAGGAGCAAGTGATTAGGCAGAAATAGAACACAAGCAAAGGGGTAAGTTCTATTACACCAATTACTTCGATTCATTGAAGGCATATGTTGATGGCATTGCAGGATACAAAGCAAGTCATTAACCTTCACAACACCCCTGGGCAATATTTCACTCCCATTTTATAGGGAGTTTTCCCTGTTATTCAGCCTCCCCTTTCTCCCTTCTTGACTTCATTTCATTACACCTCAGGAATCCCCTAAATATTTCCTCTCAGTTTTTGGAGCCAAATTCACTGCCCTAATAAGGTGCTGCACTGGCTTACCCCAGCAGAGAGTTTAGAGTTGGATTTTCTAAAGCACCTTAGTGAGTTAGACACACAAGACCTGTTGAAAGCTCCTGAACTCAGTTGGTCAGTTTTTAAAAATCCCACCCAACATACCTTCCCCATACTCCTCTCTTCACCTAGCTAAATATATTTAGATCATGTAATCTTCCCTCAGATCAGTTCCCTTAGTCCCACTTTTATTGTGCTTCTCTGAACTCCCTTCAATTTACTGACAACGGAAAGATGGTCTTGCTGTTGGGGCACTGGACTGGGACTCAGGAGATCGGAGTTTGGTTCCCAGCTCTGTCACATATGTCCTGTGTGCCCATGAGCAAGTCACTTAATCTGTGCCTCAGATCTCCAGCCATAAAACCAGGGTAATAATCCTTCCTTTCTCACCACATCGTCAGTTTTCTCTATTTAGACAGTAAATAGCTTGGAGCAGAGATTGTTTCTTATTCTGTGTTTGCGTAACACCTAGCACAATGGGACCTTGATCTTGGATGGGGCCTCTAGACACAAACTATAACATACATGCATAAATAATAAAAAGAAAATACAATCACTACAGTAATCCTCCTCCTCACAATAACATAATGCCCAGAAATAATGGGAGACTCCAGGTGCCATAGCACCAGAGCTAAATGCAGCGTCACTGCATCCTACCGCAAAACCTCTTTTTAGCACGATGAGCCCATTAAGTACCTACCGAAGAGACTGATGCCATGTCAGAGGAGTGGCTGCCAATGCTAGGAGTCTTTTTGTGTCTGTTAAACTGGAAGCTGATTTCTGAAGCAGTGTCCGATTCCGTCTGTGCAGAAAGTAACAGGCATCTTTAAACACTGCGGTACGAGCACTCTGAAGCACTATGCACAAAAACCAATAGCTCAGCAGACTCCCATTAGACGCAGGTTAGAAGAAGATTTAAAAGGAATGTAGTGCAGGGAGTCTCCTCAGGGATATTCCCTCTGTCTGACTGAAAGATCATCATTAATTGACGACCAATGGAGTGGCATGCAATCTCCCTTGCTGAAGAGATCACCACAACGTTATGGCTTGGGGGAGAATGACCAAGGAGAAGTTCTGGGTATCCTTTAGGACTAGTTCTGTTAAAAAGGATTTTTGATTCAATCTCCCAAACCTAAGGCCTAGTTTAGGATTATTCAGGGCTGGCTTTAGGGAAAATGGCACCCTGAGCAAACTTGCATTTTGTCATCCCAGGGCCCCACTCCCTCCCCAGGCTCCCCCCGCCCAGCCCCCACTGCCTCCCTACCCCACCCCACCCCCTATCCTCACTGCCTCCCCAGGCTCCCCACCCGGCACTCGCTGCCTTCCCCACCCCGTTGCCCCAAGCTCCCTTCTGTGGCCTCGCACCCTGGGCCTGCCCTGCTCCTTGCTTCTTGACCACAGTGCCCCACTGACCACAGCGCCCCATAAGGCCAGCCCTGGGAGTGCTCCAGTGTCATCTCCAGAGTTTATGGTTCAATCAACACTTAAAGAGAGCATTTGCAACCATGTATTTTACTGAGATGTTAAACATGTTATTCATGTTAAAGTTGGTGGAGTTTGGGCTACACGCACACCCCTACCTCAGATAGAAGGACAGGGGAAGATCTGCTCAGCTCTTTGGTTCGTTGGGGCTCAAGAAGTTGATGAGTTATCATTTGCGGCTTATTGTACGCTGTAGGCACAAATGGGGGAAAAAAGGCAACAAGTTGTCCTATAGGCTGAGGCAGGAAAACATAATGAAGACAGAACCAGTTTCCATTAACTGTGGCATATACTGTACATAGGGCTTGGGATGACCTAGGGAAATGATCTTGGAAGTCACTGGAGTTCTACCCACTTACTTCACAGCTGAATTTAGCCCTATAAAGTTGAATTGTATCCCTGAAAATAGCTCAGAAAAGTTAGCTAAAAAGTATTTCAACGAGTTTTCATTATATTTTTCAGAGTGTGTAAACTCCCTCTAGTGGCTAATTTAATTTAAATATTAGCCTAAAGAATTGTGTGTCACTTACTGTCTTCAGTCTGAACAACAACAGTTTATCTCCTTGTTAATTTATGATAGAATATAAACACAAAAACAAAATTATTGATATTTTCATCTCAGTGTATTGCATACAGCATTCACGGTTTGCAAAAAACACTAAGTATTTGTGCCTACAATTTAGGAGTTGTATACACTCTCCTTTCAATACTTTTGATAAAAACAGACAGATGCTTATTTTGAATCCAGCTTTCTCTTTGCAGTTATGTAGGTACCTGATCCAAAGCCCACTGAAATCCATCGGAAGAATCCCATTGATTTCAGTGGGCTTTGAATCAGATCATAAGTTATCAAATTCATTATTATGATCTAATTTGATCTTGATGCTGCATGAGATATGGGGGGAAAGTCATCTCACTTCTTCATTATTGTTAAGAAGAGTGATGTTGGTCACGAACATCTAACGACAAGTTCTGCTCCCAGTCAACTAGTGTAAATCAGGGAAACTTCACTGACTTTACTCAGTTCCTCCTGCTTTACACTGGTGTAACTTGGAGCAAAACTTGGTCCTGAGATTTTGGTCAGTCTTCAAATACATGGTATGCACAGATTCTTATTCACATTAAAAAACCCCCACAGTTACAGCGTTGGCACTGACTAGCTGGTTTTTCAGAATATGTGGCAACATCTCAGGGGGAAGATCCAAACTCCAAAATTAAACAAACAAGGGTGGGGGGGGGAAAAGCCTGTTGTGTTTTAAAAATGTACCACATTAAAAAGAGGGTTAGGCATTTAAACAACCAAGTTAAATAAAATCGATTTGATCCTTAACTTCTCTTTCCAATGACTAACCCCTTTCTGAAACAATGGGCTTGATTTTAAGATTATACCACACAAAACATTTCAGTCATGAAGGCCAATACACCCCACCAAGCTACAATGATCAAAGGGCCCAAGCACCCTCTCAGTAGTATGGAAACCTACATGTCATTTTTACCTCTAAACTGGAGTAAACACAATAAGCTGCTGATTCCAACCCTCCCTCCAGGTTTATTATTTTGCAAACAAATTACATCAAAACAACACTACATAGTTGGTTTTGCTATCTTCAGGGCTTATGGCTCTGAACAAAACTCCATAGCAATCTTAAAATAGAGGCTGAAATCCTGATCCTCTGTGCAAAGGCCAAATAACTGAGTTGTGCAGCGTGTAGGGACCTCGTGCAGCCAGTCTAGAACCACTACTGCAGCATCACCTCTTCCAGCCTCTCCCAACACAGAAACTGCAGCCAGCAGATCCACATTCTGCCATAGTCCCAACCCCATTATGCCACTGATTGGACTGCAGTGCACAGACAGCCAAGTTATGGCCTTTTCACCAACCCCCTGAAGCTCCCAAGATTTCACCTAGAAGAATGTATGACAAGCCAAAGATAAACATCAATTTGGTTAGAAGTTTACTGGGTGTGAATCAGCTTTCTAATTTGATGATGAAACATTCTTTGCTTAGTCCCCGTACAAGAACCCAATGGCTGCAAGATCCAGGCCGAAAGTATGAGCTTATGAAAACGTAAAAAAAAGAGGAAAGACAGACATTACTCACTCTCACTGGTTGTGTAAATGTTCACCACGCTCTTGGCTAGATTAATGCTATTCGCTCGTGCCAGAGCCATGGCAACAGGGGATTGATCCCCGCCTTCTTCTGAAATAAAATTAAACACCAAAGTACCAAAATAAGCAAATGAATAAAAAGAAGAAATAGATCGAGGGCTTGTGGGTCTCACCATCGGCATGTTAATTAAATATCTAGGACACTAACTGGATCAAATAAAGGAGGAGATTGAAAAGCACACACGGCAGTTTAGGCACTTGACTCTCATTGACTTTCAGTGGGAGGCAGGCATCTAACAGCCATTTGTGCCTTTGAAAAATCTCCCGCAAAACAAAACAAAAATGTATCTCCATCATGGAAAAGGCAAACGATAAAAGATTAATCTAGACCCCAAAATAGACCATCACAGGCACAAAGCTTCCCACACAACTCACACCACCTGGCAGGCTCATTCCTGTGATAACAACATGTAGACAAAGAAATTTAAATATATCTTTGAAAAATTGCCTGGTACCTACATCGAACACTTCTATTAACTGAAAGTGCAATTCGGCATTTCTATGTTGGGAGAAATAGGGACTAAGCCATGACGTAGCAACAATACTTGAAAATAAGGGTAGGTGAAGTATAAAGAAAATGTTTTTAACTAGATCCTAACTTGGTACTGTTCTAGGCCATGATAAAAGTAGAAGGTGGCTAGGGAGCCTTCCACTTCTGTCCATAGGAAGCCAGCCCACGTTTTAAGAAAAACAGCTCCAGTATTGCAAGTACTGTTTTTCCACCTTCCATTACACGCTGGCACAATTCATTTTCCTTACATGCCTCAATGGGTGCTGCTGGGGGGCAAACTCACACCTCAGGCAGTTAGCTATAGCAAAGCAACATTACCATGAGGAGGAGCAGGGTATAAAAATCCAGAGAGATGAAGAATGGCAGTGCAATTAGTTGTGGCTGCAATTTTGTGCACAAGTTTAATTGTGGATAAAATCTTGGAGGCCTGAGAAATGCTCAAAAGTCATTAGCATCTGAACACTCTTTGGTGGCCTCAATCCAATTCCTCCATATCACCAAAGCAAAAAGTCCAAATAACCACCGCACTAAATTAGGCGCCTGGTGTCTGATATTTCTAGTAACACTTCAATGGGAAGAACAAAAGTTTCCTGTAATAAACCCAAAGGCCTTACACAAGGACTTGCATCCCGCTGGGTACCGAATTAACATGAAATCTCTGGGTAAAAGCTCTCTAATGGCAGCCTCCAGAGAGAGAGAGGGAGTGGAGTGAGCAGACAGACTGAACTGTCCTCATCCACAAATTAGGTGACTCCAAGTCAGAGATTAGGTCCATTGGTGGGATGATGTGAGGGAAGTGTTCAATACTATTGCCCATTCTACAACAAACCTGTGGCCAAACAGAGGACTTGTGAGTCTCCAAAGCTGTTATCCTGGCACATTTCATAAGCACAAAAACTTTATGCAGGAAGTAAAGGGGGAGAGAAAAAGGGCCATCAGGAAGAGAATATGCAGGGAAGTAGGAAAAAAACCTACTTGTTAGGACTTCATTGGGGATGTAGTTGGAGTTCTCAATACCTGAGAATACAGCTGAGTCAGTTCCTTGAATCGCTTCTCTCTCCGTGGCTGGTTCCTTGGACATTAGGTTTTCTGCAGGCTCACGTGTCTTGGCCTCAGGCAGCTCTCCATTAGTTTCCATGTTTTCTTGAACGCCCAAATCAGACCTTTTATCCCTATCACTGTCTGAATGTACAGGTTCTATTAATATCTGAATCCTACTTGCCAATGAGTCCACTTTGCGCCTGCTTTCTTCAGGCATGACATACTCATCGGCAGGCGTTTCTGGTTCAAATGTGCTGCTGGGCCCCTCTTTCGTGGGCGATTCTATTTTGATCGAAGGCACTCGCACAGGCAGTTTGGATCTCCTCAAGCAGCGTTGGGCCTTTCTCTCCTCCTCCTGCCTCCCATTACTTTCAGTCAATGAATCATTTCTAGCAGGCACAACCCCTTTGCTCTTGCCATATGTAGACCTGGCCATAGAGGAGGCCGAGACCTTCCTTGAATGGGCTATGTAGCACGGTTCATCTTCACTAGAGGAGAAGGTTACTGTTCTTTTGTAGGGAATTCTGGTTTTCATGGAGACATTGGACTTTTCTTCACCATTTTGGCTTTGATTAGACTGTACAGAGAGAGAGCGACTCAATATGAACGGTCTCCCATTTGACTCTACCACGCTGGGCTTTTCAAAGGACTCTTCTGAAACATTACCTGCTACTATGGTATCAGCACCTTTCTCCCAAAAGCTCCTCAGGTTCTTGAACTGTTCATGATCTAGGCCGATTTCCTCATCTTTATGGCTCATGGAAGAGATGGTATAGTTGGCTCCTTGCTTCAGAACCAGATTGTTGTCTTCCTCTCCAGACAGAGATTTTGAGCTTTTAAGTGACTCTCTCTTTGCGTGACTGCCCTCCATCTGCTCTGTGGGATTCACAAGAGTCTCTGACCTGAACAGGCCTTTGCTTGCTTTCCTCTTGACTGGTATCTTGCTGGCAATATTAGTGTCTATGGGGGGAGCTTTCTGCATTGCTGGGGTGCCACTGAGCACATCAGGAACCTCCACCCCAGAAGAATAGCTGGACTGAACCATGTCCTCTTCTGAGAGCTTGGCAGGCAATGGAGGTACATCATGACCTACAAAAACAAACATTCACAGCCTATTCCAAGAGCTCAAACAAAACCTCACCAGAAGGTGCTACAGCTGATTAAAAAGAAAGGGAGAAAATTTTGGAGAAGTGCCCAGCATTCCTTCCCTCCCCTTTCCCCTGCCCTCAAATATTGAAGTTTCAAAAACAAAAAATTCAAAAACCCACCCAGCTCTAGTTTGTCCCCGTGAGGCAAGGTAAGCAGCACTGCTATCACGGCTTTGACCCTATTTAGATATTATTCATATGCACTATTTGTGATGCCCTAACAGCGTGCTTAGTGCTGTTCAAGAGACAGAAGACCGGTCCTTACCCTGAGGAGTTTACAAGCCAAACAGACAACATATGACACACTGGGGGATCCAAAAGAAGATTTAGTCATAGGGTTTCTCTCCCTGCTTCCTGTCTTTGACATAATGTGCTAGAGGGTTAATGTTTGTGCGTTTCAGGAAACCCATTCCTAGGTGCTGAGGTAAGAACTGCCCTTCATCATATATACCAAACAATGCTTTGTACCTAGATGCCTTCTATGCTGCATAATAAAAGTCATATTGCTGAATAAACAACAAAAAACCCCTACCTTTTTCAGACAGCTGCCAGTTGTCTGTTGTACCTATTCCAGCGTTGCTCTCTCCTGGCGAGACATCATTTACACTCCATCTCTGCAGGGAAAATAAACCCCATCAGTGTATATGAACTGGCAAAACATCTGGGTCTCTCTCACCAGATCAATTTTCTATTCAATTTCCATTGTAGAGGAGTCAGGCATTGGTGCACCTCAGTACATCCTGTTCTCTGCTTATGGCACATAATCGTTTAGTCTCCAGAGGGCTTTAATACTTTAGTCTAGTCTAGGTTATTGGGCTCAATACAGGGAAAGCTGGGTGCGGCTTAGTAATTTGTGATACAAGGTCAGACTAGATGATTGGGTGGTCCCTTCTGGCCTTAAACACTATAAAAACTGGAAAGACATTGTCTTGTATCTCAGCATAAACACCAAGCAGCCTTTGGAGCCCTTCAGGTCGCTCGCTAAGCCGGTAGCAATTGGCATAGGCTACATACCGACCCCAAGGATAATCAAGCAAAATATAGAGGTTGCGTGTACACTACCTCATTTGATGAGGGTGGCAGTATGACATGTCTTGGTTTTGGCTTTGGCCAGGTTTTATGTTCCTCTGAAGAATCCAAAGCAGTTGTACTGGATCTGCAGAAGATGAGAGATGCCTTAGCAAAGATGTAGATTCCAACACCTAATGTGAAGGCACATTTTGTGGGGAGATTTTTCAGGGTGACCTAACCTTCTTTCACGCCTGCTCAGTTCTGTTGAGCTACTTTTGTTACTTTCATAGTGTGTCTGCTTATGCTGACACCTCTCTGCTCAGATTATCTAGAATCAGTGGCTTCATTTATTTCCTTCATAAGCATTTGGAATGACTTGGTGCATGATAAAGAGCCTGACCCTCGACTCTGGGTTATACTGACAACTCACCCATTCCAGTCAATAGGGCCTCTAGAGACGTCTCTCAGTAAAAATAGAGGGATAAATCCCCAGGTTTCCATGGGGTCAAATTTTCCCCTTCTGCGGGAAAACCTGAGGGAATAAAAAACTATGGAGATTCCTCCAGTGGAATCTCCTTCCTGATATGTTCCATCGGAGGGGTAGGATTGGCACTGATGCAGAACAGATGGTGGGTCCATCTCCTAAGACCCTCATATTTCCTAGCTGTGTCCTGAGGAGTCACAGGAGACCAGAGCCATCTGTGAGAAGGCCTAATGCCACTGCACTGGTCTTTGTCAGCTAGCCCTCCGTCCCTCCCTACCACCTGGCAGTGAGACTTCAATGGAGTCACCCTGCCGTGCCTTTCCTAGCTGAAAACTTTCCTGAAACCTCGTCTTAAATGGAGGCATCAACGTGTATTTCCTCCCACCCCTCAATGCCCACTCCTTCCCAGCCCAGCCAGTGCAATCTGCTGCTCAGACATGGCTCTCCAGACATAATGCTGCCAGAGAGGCAGATGACCTTTTCTGCACAGGAGAAGGAGGCCCTTCTAGACCTGGTTCTGGGAGGCACTGGCTATGATTGGATCCCAAGTTCTTCCTCATTTCAGTCCAAAAGCTTAGTGGGGTTTAGAAATTTATACAGACAATGAGAACAGCCACAATTATATTGGACAGGATAAAAACAAATCCTATGGAATACAAATGCTTCAAGGAATAAGTCAATTGCTAACTGCCTGCAGGTTAGGAAGAAGCTTCCCCATGACCAGGCTATGTGATTGCTTGCCCCTTTCTTGGACAGTTCTGGCCAACGTCAAAGACAGCATGGTGAACTTCCTGACTGCTAGTCAGATCCAATACAGCAATTCAAGTGTTCAGGTTTGACTCCCAGGGGACTTTTGCCCAAACGAGGACCAGGAAAAACAGAGTAAAACCCTGAGGATTTGCCCCAATTGAAATTTAGAGAACTTCTGTACTGGCAAAGAAAGTACACAGAGAACATCCTTCTGCAAGGAAATGCTTTTAGACTGTGTCCTTTATTAAACAATCTGCCTGATAAACTGAATTGAGCATGGCTGCATCATTGTGCTACATGTTTAACAATTCATTGCCTTCCTGTTTCTAAGAATGATTTTTTATTTTGCTGACCGAAATGCAAATGAGATGGGAGCAACAAACAGAAATGCAAATATTTTAATGGTTTATCCAGAGCTTATTAATACTAAGGCAGTCACCACTTTGCTTGTACTTTGATGGAGTATTTTTGCCCAATCAAGCTTCGATGAGACATACTGAATTGTTAAAGGGGTGGCAAGGAACTGCCAAGAAATGAGCAATGTTCCCAAAACAGCTTCTTTTGTTAATGATGCTCAGCTGCAAAAAGTTAAACCAATATAAAACCACCATTTATCTGAAAAGTTATCAATAATATTCTGAGATTGGCCATTGCTGCCTTTTTGCTGGCCCCCTATCAAATCATGCAAGAAAAGCCTTGATGGAATAAACACATTACCAGACATTTATTAAGGGAGGTTAAATATCAAAATACTTTTCAAAGAATTGTTAAAGATATCCCTTAGTAACCAAAAGCTCAGTTAAAGAACCGGGATCTTGCTTGTTACGTTTAATTTTCATGAACAATAATGGAAAGTCTGTGCAGCCAATATGCAGCACTGAAACTGTTGTCCTTTGTCAGTTACCTCTCGGCTCCCAAGTCAGGAGTGAGTTCAGCGAAGAGAGGCCTGGTTGCGTCTGATGGCAGTGAAGCTGCTCTGCCTTCCAGGCTCTGCCGGATGTGTTCATTAGGTTCATCTATTATATAACAGAGGGGATTGGGAAATGACATTTAATTAAAACTGTGACAGCCGCTATGTTTTATTTTGGTGCAAGCAAACACTTGTTAAATGATTCATACCAGAGCTAAACTGTGAAATTAACTCAGGGTAATTGATAGAGAGGCAGGCTGGCCGGCTCTCCACTCCCACACTCTCGCTCAAAAGATCTGCCAGTTTCAATGGGGGTGGACCGACACACACACACTCACACACACACACACACCTTTCAAAAGCAGCATTGTCAAAAGCATGTCCCAGTCCCCCGTGATTTGTCAGCGTAAACAGACCTGGCTAACAACTCTACTAATGACAGAAGCAGTCAAACCAGCTATAAACCTTAACAGAACACTGCAGTGGTGGTGAATAAAGTTAATCCATTCCAGGATTTGAATTCAGCTATTTCCTGTTTTGACTCAAAGTCATCTGATCTTGGCAAACAGAGGAGGTGGCCAATCGAGTTAATAAAAGGAGATCCCTATTGTTTGTACTGGCACAGGGCTAAACTGTGTCTTCTGAGTTTTACTGAACCAACTGACAGGAAAAAAAACAAGAGAAGACAGTAACATTTAAAGCAACATGTCAGGGTACAAAAGCTGCCTTAGAAACTCAACTGTCAAATATATCTACTGTACAACAAAAAGGTTAAACTCTCAAACAGGGATGAAAAAGTCAACTTGTTCTGAGCAATAGAAGCTGCTTGGTATCTTAATATATTTATTCACCAGCCAGCAAGGTCTATTGCACAGAGACAATGTACCTGTTACTAAACCTGCCAGCACTCTTTAGATTATATTGTATGAAACAGACCATGCAAGGGTTCCTGTTCAAAGGCCCGATATACCACATTACAAAATGTGGTATCCTTGGCTGTTCAGCTATTGGTTTGCAAAGACGTGGGTCAAACAGCACAGAAACTCTCTATGGACAGGTTATGATACAGCTGCTTACTGCATCCACTGGGATTATTGCACCTTCCTTGGAAGCATTTGGCGCTGTTCACTGTCAGACCAATCACTGGACCAGGTGGATGACTATCCAAGCCAATTTGGCAACACCTACATTCCTAAGATCTGAAAAATCTGTGCATTATCACATGTCAAAGATTCTGCAGGCCAAATTCTATCCTCACCTGCAACTATGTAACTCTGTTGTCTTCATCTGGGTTGCACAGGTGTAAATGAGGGCAGAATAAGGCCCCCGCAATTGGAATTTAAACAACGGTTCTGTTGGTGATGCGCAAACCAGAACTTTCCTAGAGAGGATGTGGTTCTGCCATTCTTACAGGAATAACGTGAGCAGATATAAACCACATTCAGTGGCCTGCTCCGTGTAGGTAAGAATGTGCCATTTTTACACATGCAGTGCCGTGTAGCCTCACCCACCGTGTCTCTCCATTTTTACATAATCTTTTTTCAGAGAACGGCACAAGTAGTAGCATTTAAATGTACCAAGAAAAGCCACAGAGCTGTGACGTGGTAAGAAGTCTCCTGTTGGCTGGGCACATGCTGAGAACTGGCAAATGACAAGCAGTGTATGTAAAACCAGCCCGATGGGCAGAAGCAAGAGCTTCCTCCTCCTCCACCCTAAAATTCTTGCACCTGAGATAGCAAGACACAAACAGGTTACTGTTCTGGAACCAGAAGGAGAGGGGGCAAACACAAAAACCTCTCACATTTATACTTGGCCTATTTAAGCCATGAGAGGCCTCGACAACTACAGTTGCATTCACTTTGCAACTCACAATGAAACCTATCGCATTATATTCGCACTGTTGCCAGCTGAGGACTCTGAGGTCTTCATGTATTCTCATACCGACCATCTAGATTTCTCCCTCAAATCAACAGTCATAATTGTTTTTTTTAATTACAGACAGGTTGTCAGGGTATTATAACCCATGAAAGCCAGTAAAGTGGCCTTGGTAACTTTAAGAACAGATACAGTGAGAGGCAAGTTCCACACTGAATTAACAGTTGTTCAACCAGTTTAGCTTGCCTAGCTATTTCTTTAAAAGAAAAATACATAGGTATGGCTTAATCATATGGCTCTAATGCTTCAACTGCTACATCAGCTATCCTTTCCTTATTGTGTTAAAATACAGACCTGCATTTGACACAAGATGAAATTGTACTATAGGGAACCATCCTGCATTGGCAGGGAAAAGAACTGGCTGCTCAAGTAGGTGTTTTGTTTGTTTGTCATATATTGATTGTCACAGGATAAAGAACAAAGAAGTTATCAATAAATTAATGAAATTCCCTAGTCTGAGAATAAGCTAAAACAGCTGACTGTAGGCACACACTTACCATCACATTCCTCCCAGGATTTAAAAACTAGTTATCTCCAGGACCTGGGAAATTCACTAAATGCCAAGCTATAATATATATAGCTATATATAGTCTGTCTCCTTCAGGGCTTTATGCTGCTGCCAATCACCACAGTATCAGAGCATCTTCCATGTCGAACAGCAATACTGAAAGTCCCCAGAGAACTACATAGAGTCTCTGGCACTTTTCCTTTGGCGTCCAAACTCTGCTTGTAGTAGGGCTGTTAGGAATTTTTTAGACTTTAAAAATTTCCTCTTCTATTTCCCTTTGGTAGCAGCTAAGGATAGAAGGGACTTCAGTGTCCAGCTGGGTAGGACCTTTCCAAGTAGAGGTTCTCTCTTCTCTCTTAATAAACAATGCTCAGAGCTTTAAATCAGGATTCAGAGCCCTAGACTCATAGAAGCATTGCACTAATCTTGTTAAATGAACAAGATTCTTGTTAAATGAACCTCTTCCAATCAGACTTAAGAACTGATGGCAGGGTGAACAATTCTGATCTCCAGAGGGAAGAATAAAGGTTGGCAAGACAGCAATTGAATGCCCTTATCTCACTGATTTCAGACTCCACATAAGCCGTAGGGTATGTCCCATTCTGAGAAAGTCTAGTCCTACTTACTTGCATGGACCAGGTTCTGCTCTCAATGACACCAGAGTTATTCTGGTGTAACTTCATCAACAACGGAATCACACCAGTGTTGGTGAGATCACTGTTTGCCACTTACAGCTGAGAGCAATTGGCTAATACATTAATACACAGTAATCTGAGAGGGGAATTTAGCATCTGGCTACTACTAAAAGAAGCCTTTAGTAGAAATAATGGCTCCAGTGCCTGACCTATAACCTATAGAATGGCAGTGGGAAGGTTAATAGGAGAAATTCTATTTGGAAATAATAAAGTCATATGCTGCTTCAGTGATTTGAAATCAGTTGCAGATTAGAAAGAGAAACAAGGAGGAAGGGGAAGAAAGAAAATGGGAGAAGGAAGAAAGGGCAAAGTCTAACCACAATAATACACAATATGAAAGTTTAGCAGCATTTGCAATGTCCTGTTTAAACAAATATTGATCACACTGCTCAAAACACACAAGCAAAGACACAGCCTTTGTGGAGTCTGAAATCGGCGAGATAAGGGCGTTCAATTGCTGTCTTGCCAACCTTTATCCTTTGCCTCTGGAGATCAGAACTGCTCACCCTGCCGTCAGTTCTTAAGTCTGATTGGAAGAGGTAGGTGTTCATTTAACAAGATTAGTGCAATGCTTCCATGAGTCTAGGGCTCTGAATCCTGTTGTAAAGCTCTGAGCATTGTTATGAAGTGAGACGAGAGAACCTCGACTTGGAAAAGTACAAGACACATGTAGTCTATGGCACTTTTCCTTTGGGGTCCAAACTCCGCTGTTGCTAGGGATGTTGGAATAGCACAAAGGAAAGAGCAACCCCCTCTCCTGGAGCGTATCAAGAAGGAAATGCATAAGGAGCCCAGGATGGAGAGTAGGTGGATATGAAGTCAGGTGGAGCAACACTATAGATAATTTCGAAAAATTGGAAGGTGACAACCTGGGTTCTGCAAAAGAGCAAAGCGCAAGTATATCACCGAAGACCCTGGCAGCTCTAATCAAAGATTGCCATCAGGACCATGGCTTCCTGGAATCTGCTGGAGCCAATAATTAATCAGGCATGTCTGTATATCTGTGATTTCCCACCCTAGCGAAATAATTAAATCTGCAGATTGCACAAGACTGGCATACAGTCCCACAGCGTTTCTGCCTAGTCTTACTTGGCTCATATTCATCAGAACTGGATGTGAATCATCCCCAGTATTATTTTCCCACAAGTGTTCAGTAAAAAGTGCCAAATGCAGGCTGGTTATATTTGGACTCAATGCATAGCCCTACCCATCTCACAAAGGGCCACACTATTCTCTTAACTGCCCTTAGCAGTCATAGGAGATTTGTTCTGTTCCATATACAATGATAAATTTATACATGCGTGTCAAATGAACTACAGTGCATCTTGGAATTAGTGCATGGTCCCAGACACACCCTTGCCTTGGTGCTAGTCAGACATTTTCAGCACTGCCTCAGCATACTTTGTTGTTCCCTTGTAAGTGACTAGACCTGCCGAGTTGCCTTGTCATTCTCTTGTTAGAGGGGCAAGGATTCCCCCTCCAGCAGAAGTGGCAGAGAGCACGAGGAAGGAGGCAGCCATCCATATGGAAGCCCTGAGGCAACTCCCTTCCAGCTCCCTCCTTGCCATCTGAACCCCACAAATCCCTCTGAGGGATGGTTCACATCCTGGAGGAGGAACCTTAGCAAGGTAATAGTGATGGCCACAGTGCTGACTTACTGTGCTCTGTAGAGTCCCACGGGACTGAAGTGGGGGGGAACAATGCCATGAAGAGCAGCCATCACTTCCAGCCCACCCCTCACACATCTGAGCCCTGCCGGGCACCAAAGTGTCTTCAGGGTTGAGGGAAAGAGAGGAATGATGCCAAGGAGGAAGCACTCATCTCCACTGAGCCGAGAAGCACCAGGACTCTGTCCCCTCTAATTGGGGAAGTGGAGAGGATAAGCTGGTCCTAACTCACACTGACATTACATTTACTGCATACATAACTGTAGATTTAGACTGTAAACTCTTCAGGGCAAGGACTGTCTCTTGATATGCATTGTGTTATGGGGCCCTGATCTCAAGCCACTAGAGGAATAAATACCTTACAAAAACCCATAATTTAATAAGCAGGGATGGTGAGGTGGGGAGAAACCATGCCACTAATCTTGGGTTTCCTCGGTCTATCTAACAAACAGAATACAGTACATTATTCCCATTCTCACTACTCAGTCAAAGTGAAATCACACCAGAAACAGTAAAGCACATTTTCAGGTTGTAGTAAAACAGAAGGTCTTCAGCACAAGCCACCTGCCTCTGGTCCCCACTAGCTGTGTCTGGAGAAGGCACACTAACTAAGCCATTTCTAAATGGATTTCCTGTGGGGCCTTTGGACCCAGTTTATTGAGGCTGCATTTTTATGGTTAACAGCAGCCCAGTGCTGAGGATCCAAGTCAGGTACTATGGACCATTTAGTCCTAACTACTTCCCCAAAACAGGGATCAAGTGCTCTTGATCTCTGCAGCAGCATAAATCTCACCTGTAAGCCCTAATGCAGATCGTTGTATTTCCTAGTACTGAAAACAGTTCACAAAACCCCTGTTGGAATGTAAATGTCAAGTATACAAAGGCTAGTACCCCAAAGGCACCTAGGAATCACACCATGCAGTGTCTGGGGCTTTTCTGGTTACCAGCAGATTGCACAGTGATGTGCAGTAATGTACTTACTTTCCGGTTTCTCCTTTTTCTTTCTAATGGATGCTCGAAGCAGGTCTGACCCCTCTAATTCCTCTTGAAAACGTTTTGCCTTCACTTCATTAAACCATTCACCAGTCACAAACTTTTTCTTCTTTTCATCCTTGAGAGAGCCTTGTAATCGTCTAAAAATCAAACAAAGAAAAAAAAAACCAACCCCCAAACAAGTGATGCACTAAAAATACACTATATTCACAAATATTTTACTGATGCTGGCCAGAAGTCATGTAGGAACCCTGACTCCAGCCGACTGAGCTCACTGAGACTTTATAAAGCCTCACAAAGTATTCTCAACACCGGTTTCAGAGCAGCAGCCGTGTTAGTCTGTATACACAAAAAGAACAGGAGTAATTGTGGCACCTTAGAGACTAACAAATTTATTTGAACATAAGCTTTCGTGGGCTACAGCCCACTTCATCGGATGCATAGAATGGAACATATAGTAAGAAGATATATATATACATACAGAGAACATGAAAAAGTGGAGTAAGAGGCTAATTAATTAAGATGAGCTATTATCAGCAGGAGAAAAAAAAATTTTTTTCTCAACAAAGTATCCAAAACCTCACACAGTATCCAAAACACTCTGCATGTGAAAGTCAGATATTCTTAGAGGGTTTTTTTTATTTATTTAAAACCCAGCCTAACATGGGATTTTTTTAATGTATTTCCAAAATGGAAACCTGCTGATAATACTAATACTTTTCGCCTTCCATATGGAGGATCTCCAGGGCTCCTTTACAAACGTTATTCCCACCGCACCCCACCCCAAAAAAACCCTTCCTGTGAGGTAGAAATCACTTCAACCCCACTGAAATGTGGCCAGGATGGATCACAGCAGCTGATTTAAAAATTAAGGACAGGAGGTGAAGAATACCACACCCAGTTGAACAAGCAAGGAAATTTAGGTGGGCTGAATATAATTATTTATGAGGGAATTCAGGAAAGACGCTGGGCTTAAAAAAAACCTCTGCTCTTACTAAATGTGCCACAGTATCATGCGTGATTGCAAGGGGACAGGAACCTGGTTTTACAACTCAGCTGCTTCCACCTGCCTAGCCAGGGCACTGGTTCAGTTCTGGTCGAGAGGGAAGACTGCCATTCACTGAATCACCAAAAACATTTTCTGCAGCAAGTGCATAATCCTAGATGGTCTCCCATTCAGTTACAGACCCACCCTATTCCTGCTTAAATTGTGGATTAATTGAGATCACAGCCCAAGGGAATACAGCTGCAGGTACATCACATTTAGATGTTCTAATACTGTAGGCTTCTGTGTTTCCTGTTTAAAACTCACCCAATCAGTATTTTACTCACTGGAACATACTGTAATCTACTCTCTCTCCAATTTTATAGCTGTCTGGCCCAGCCAACTGGTGACTATTCAGTAGTGCCTGTCCATAACTAGTTAAGACCAAGATTACCATCCCTCCCATCAGGAAATGCATATTTTAATAAAACCTCTGTAGGCAGCAGGGTAACTTATATACTTAGGCAGCAGGTGAACAATTATGGACCAGCTGTTGCCGTTCGTACTCACAGTGAGTAAACCTTTACTTCTTGAGTTGTCCCATTCATTTCAATAGGATTATCTGCAGAGCAAGGGTGGCAGAAGCTGGACCCATATTGGGTGACACTTCTGCACACCATTTTTTAAAATACAATCGACAGTGAAACTCTGTTTCCTTATGGTAGTTACTTTAATACTGGAAAAAGGACAGAGACACAGTAAATACTTTTGTACTTTTATAAACAAAACACCAGACTAAAAATCTGATACTTTTGTCTTGCTTTCGCGGAAGCCTGCATAACTACCCTCAAAGACTAAAAATCACTGTGTTACAAACAGAAAGTCAAAGCGTGATGCTCACAATATGAGCAACAATGACTATTTATGAATGAGATTTAAGATGTTATTAAACAAACACTAAAGGGCTGGAGGTGCCTGCTCTTAGGTACACAGGCCATGACCCTGCATGGAAACGCTGTTGAGTTTGAATATGGTGTTTGGTGCAAACACCCTCCGGACACAAAGGGATGGGTTATAAAGGCTTAAACAAACAGCAGAACTTTGAGGTCTCTTTCGGTCAACTGAAGTTACTCTCTTTATCCCAGGAGATGTCTACGAGGGTGAAGGATGGTGAAGCAACTTTGTAGTTTCACACCTTAAACAAAAATCTCCAGCCCAGTGATGGATGGTGACCCTTGACCAGGGAAGCACAAATCACAAAAAAATAGTTATTTCCACGGCTGCCCAATGTACCATTTAATAGCTATGAACAGCTTGCCTTATTTACAGTGAAGCAGCTGCAGGTGGACCTGGAAGCTGGAACCACCCGTGTTGGTTCCTCAGGCACATACATGTGGCCCCACCCCATGGGGGAGGGAGCCAGAGGGCACAAGCCTGGGCTGCAGAGGGCAGGGATGGGGCCTAACTGCTACAATCCTGCAGTGGCCTCGCCAAACAGTGGTAACCACAGCAACGCCCTTATAAAGGGACTCCTAGGCATGGTGAGCTGCCATAGTGACAAGGCAGCTTTGCGAGGCACTAGCTATAACAAGATTTGAGCCTCACGCAACACTACACTCTTCATACTTTCTAACATTGTATTCTGCTACCGGAAAGCGAGAGTTGTGACATTTAAATCAAATCACAATTGGTCCTCAAATCTGCATATATTTATCTGTTAAATAAAAAAAAACTATGTAAAATGTATTTTGTAACTTCTGGGAATCCTTGGTTAGGCTGTGCCTCACTTGCTGAGCTGATGAGCCGCCCCTGCTCCAACCATATGTGACAAGCTAGTGCATGGTGACAGCTGGCCCAGAAAGGCACTGCAGATCCAAACTCCCTGTATGACAATCCTTTTCCATTGAGTGGCCCAAATTTTCAACCAAGACTTAGACAAGTCTCTCTTTTCATGTCTGCTAATGAATAGCTGCCACAACAGTAAGAAACTGGACAGCTCACTTGATTTGTGCCAGTCAGCTAGGCAGTAAGGGGGCGGGAGGGGATCACCTTGGTCGGTTGGCCTGGTAACTAACCTTGCTCATTTGGTAAGTCAGACGCAAACAGGAGTATTTGTCCCAGAGGAGATGCAGTCACCATGAATGTGTGAGCTCCCCTGATAGATGAACATTATGTGTGAGGCCTTTCCCGCCATGAGTTTCGACACTCTGAACTGGACAGAGATAAGAGCTGGTATGAAGAGCTAGGGCTGCAATTTACCTCTCGAAAGGGCTCTTTGAGGAATTGATTGGGTCACCCAAGCTCTTTCTCACTATCAAATATTCTATGGTATGAACTGGATGAGAGACTGACTGAGCATGCTCCATGGGGCTGCTATGTTTCCCAGGCATTGCAAACGTTCCGTGACTGAACATTCCTATGCAACATGGCCAGTCACATCCTCCCAGTATATATTGGTCTAAGTGGAAATAGCTCAGAACACGAGACTGAAGAAAGCAGACAATGGGCCTCAGATTTTCAGAGCTGCCAATAAAATTAAGGGAAACCCAGTGGCTATTTCCCCTGCTCAGGTTAGAAAATCCCAGCATTGTACTTCCCCCATTGACTACTTCAGTTCCTTCCCCACTCAAATGCAAATATAGATGGTCATAGACAAGAAGGAGGGAGTGAACTCTTGTAGTGAGATCAAAGAACTGGGATCTACTTTAAACTCTGCCCAAATAAATCCTTCAGGAACTTGAGCAAACTCTTTCAACTCTCTGAGCCTTGGTTCCTATCTGCAAAATGGCATCGTAATATTTTCCTTATGGGGCCACTGTGAGGCTAAATCCATGAATGTTTCTGACTCAGACTGAGGGCCCTATAAAAATCTTATGTATTGTAACAAACCTGTGGTCACCCAAGAGTTGTATGGTAATCAGTGTTGCACACCATGGCCATTGGGAACTTCATGATGACAATGGGGAAAAAACCCTTATCTTCCTGCTCCAGGACTTGAGATAAAGGAGAATCTCCTTAGCTCTTAACAGTATAGTGCCCATGACATACAGATGAGCAGTTGTGATCCCATCCACTAGCAGGCTTTGAGGGATATGCACTAGCCAGTTCATTACAGTATCAAACAGCTGCACTCCCTCATTATTAATGCAGCAAGTAGCCGAATCATGCGGCAGGAGTTTGAAACCATTCCCCTGCCAGCTGAAAGAGGAAAGTTAGTAAAAGGCACTCCTACTTGGATAATATCAACGAATGCCAAACACAAAGATCACAGCACCTGTGTCCTTCTTCATGATACTTTTATAACTTCCTGCCCACAGAGTGGGCAATTTACCTGCCTAGTGCTACAAAGGTTAGGTCAGAACAGCAAGAAAATTAAGATAGCTTCATGCATTAACTGGACAGGAAATCACAGTGAATGGTACATGGGGAACATGGGTCTTCAGCTGTCCCCACATATGCAAATCCAAGCTGGAGGCACTGGTCACTGCATTTTGGCAGTTTGCTTTGGGGAGCCTGTTTAGGGTAGGTTTTACAGGCTCTGCACTTTTCTTTTACCTTTGTTTGTCAATCCCACAAGTATCGTTCATGAGCTCCGGAACGTCTTGAGTCAAATGCATCCCCCGTTGAAGTTACACACGAGGGATTAATTTGGCCCCTCAACGTCCTCTCTGGACAGCCCTTTTTCTCCTGGCCACCACACCAAGCAGATTTTTGGCATACAAGTACTTAGCTGTCCTTCCCGAGCACTCCGCTGTACTGTAACTGGCCCTGGCACACCCAGCTGACTTTTTTGGCACCCCAGCTAGTACGTTTTTTGTTTGCTAACCTGTACATTTACAGGACAGAAACTTTGCCGAGTTAGCTGGCTCTACCTCCCGGTATTCAATACAATTCAAGGAAAAGGTTTTCCAACCCTATGGAGATTGCTGAGGGTGCCAGAGGAAAAAGAGCCACCAAGATCAAATTACCAACAAAAGGGGATGTTAAAAACCCAGAGGATACCGATACAAAGATATAAAGGGTCAAATTTGACCTCTTGTTTCAGAGCAGGTGTGGTGGGTAAAGGGCGCAGACCCTGCTTGCTACAGTACATTGCTTCCTAACAAAATGTCATTAGAATTTACTGCTTCTGTCAATATTACAGACTCCCTATTATCCCCTAACCATCAGCACAGCTAGCAGAGTTCCCCAGCACTAGGGGTATACCTGGGTTCACCTACATTGCTACTCTTCCTGCAACAAATCCAGGGAAGGGTAATGCTTTATCCAAACTCGAAGAGTTGAGAGCTCACATCCAAAATTCCCATCAGGTAGGAGGAGAGGGACAAGGACCACAAACTCAGAGAACACCCCAGATCACCCCTCTGAAGGGCTTTGCCCTGCATTCAATTAGCTGGCCTCTCACTCCACCCTGTAGTATAAAGCAGAGTCCATTGAGGGTGGAATCCTCTGGACTCAATGCTAATATGTCCCCTGAAAGCCTGTGGATCCCAGAACACATGGAGTAGCATGCTTGGGAGAACACACAATATTAAATCCACCACTCTCCCCACTTAGGATCTAGGTCATTTTGTGGCCTAATTTCCATTCCTTTTCTCCCCCACTTTGGTGCGTACAATGGAGAAAATTTTGGACCAAGGACTAGTAGAGAAGTAATAGTACATAAAAACTAGGAGATGTATTCTGAATTCACTGACAGTAGTGGAAATCCATCGTATCGCCTCTGACTTTACTCAGCTTCTCCCAACTACCACCAGAGTTTTGCTCAAAAGCAGGTCAGACAGTGAAATCAGCCACGGACATCCCCTACAGAAAAGCACTGAACCAGGTCAATTGTATTAGAGGAGGGCCCACGAACATCACCACAGTTAAAAATCTGTTACTCTTTCCAAACTAAGACCTTATGCACTGGAGTTTAAATGTGCATAAAAAAAACCAACACCACTGCAAATGGAAACGTTGCCAAATTTTAGCAAAGAAAGAAAGAATACCATAAACTAAACAGTATGGCCAATTTATTTTGCATTTTAGGAGGGCAATCATGATATTAAAACCATAATTTGGATTAATGCCAACCGTGGCTTTTGCAGTCACATGTTCTTTCTGTCTAAATCCTAGTCTACACTAGAAAGGGTTTGTTAATATATTCCCTTCAACTCTCCTCATGCAGATGCAGCTTATGCCAGAAAAAAATTGCATTTGGTATTGCTTACACTGGTTCCCTGCACAAATGATGCTAGGCTGGTATAACAGCCTCTACACTAGAGCTTCTGCCAGTATAGAATCACAGTGAAAACAAAAATCACAACCCTACCCAAGATTGCTATGCTAGAAAAAGATTAGACTGGACTCCAGTCATGCTTTCTGACATTCCCACCCCACCACTATCTGGTCTCTGGAGCAAATTTCCTCTAGCTGGAGGGCAAGACATACAAAGGCTCCTCAGAGGCTGCTGTAGAAGTGCTACCCACCCATCATCCTAGACAGTGTGTCTTGCCCTCATGATGGGCACAGGCTTTTCTGACTCAGCAAAATATCAAAAGGTCATATCACTAGTGTAAACTTTCATAGAGCCAGGCTGGCTGCCCCAAATTTTTAAGCCTTGTGCTTATTGCCAGTCAGAATAGCTTAATGGCTGGCATTTTAGAAGTGGCAGCAGCAACAACTAACAAACCAGCCAGAATGCAAATGAAAAATCAAACCAGCAGAAGGATGGTGTTCTGGTTAGGGCATTGCAGATCTGGTGTCTCTTCCTGGTTCTGCCACAGCTCTGTGTGTGGCCTTGGACAAATCACTTAGTCTCTCTGCCTCAGCTCCCCATCTATAAAATAGAGATCATATATTGCCCTCCCTCACAGGGCTGCTGGGAGGATGTGGTCATTAATGTGCATTGGCACTCAGGTACCACAGTAAGAAGCATCATGGAAAAGCCTTGTAAGTGGACAAGGTAGAGATTTAGACTCCCATTTAAATAAATCCTAGGAAACATCTACACTCCAAGGGGGAAGACTCACTTCAATTGCTGCTCCTGTATTTTCACTCCCATCACTCAAACATGACTCCAAGCATGTGAGAGTTATTGTTGGAATCACAGACAGTTGTGCCCAGCTCTCCTGGTGGCCACAGCAGCGTGGTAGAAAAGGCAAGAGGGGAAATAGAAGGATTCTTCAGGCTCTGACAGTGAACGGGGGAAAAAAGAACCACTGTAGCCTACAGCCCTCACACATGCACACCGCTGGGAAGTGGGGTTGTGGGGAGATCCTAGGCTGATGAGCCTCACAGATCAGCATTTGTGTGCACTCAAGCTCTCTTACCTGATACGATCACTGTCTTTTTTCTTCAACTCTGCATCTCTCTGCAGAACCTTCATAAGCTTCTCATACTCCTCTTCTGTCAGAAAGCTTAGGTCCAGCATCTTTTCTGTAATGATCTGCAGCCAGCTGGAGCACCGACAGACCAGAAACTATTTGAGAGCCGATTGTGAGGGTGCCATCAGCAGCTCCCTGAGCAGAGGGGCTCAGTGTGCCAAACAGTATTAGAGCTTGAAAGCATGGCTTGGAGGGAAGTTGCATTAAGATTTTGACTCGTACTTCAAGGCACTAAGCAGTTCTCTGGCATGGTTTTCTATACAGAATGCCTGCTTGTGCCAAGGGAAAAAAAAAAAACCTCAAATCCTCTCTCCACAGTTATGTTCTTTCCTTTGCCTCACATACAGTCAATCAAATATCCAAATATAGAGACGAGAGCTTCCCACTGGCTTTAGCTGCCTCAGAAGGGATCAAGGACCGACTCTGACATTAGACATCAATCACCAGAACTTCTGGCATGTGTCCTCCTCAGTATAGAAGTCATCTCAAGAGCAGTTCAGTTGTCCCTGCAAAGAAATAGCACAGAGATGCCTTTATAGATAAACATGACATATGGTGACTGAATGTGTACATTCGGGGTGTTTATTTGTTCTTAAGCACAAGTCCCATAGCAAGCTGTTCTGTCTTTCTCCCCATCTCTGACAGCTCTTGATACGGTATCAGTCTAACCATGACACAAGCTTATTTTAGTCAGCTTCATGGGAACTCGTAAACAGCTTCCCTAGCAAACTGCTTCTAAAACAAACAGGTAAGAAACACAGGCAAGGTATTAATTCACATCACCTCCATTTCCCCACCTGTAGAAGGAGGTGAATGTCAGACACTTACCCACTTAAGAGATCCAAAAAATGGTTTGTAAGTGCTAACTGTTATCGCTGGTTAATCTACAAAAAGAACCTTAATGCTGCTCATTTAGTAATGTGTGTGCAGGTCTCCTTACACTGCATTTGTATTTGCTATTCAAACAGTAGGATTCTTAAATCATTCTGTGGTCCAGCAGGCACTGAGCACAGAAGTGGAGAGGGAGAGCAGATCACATATTGCTCTGTTACAGTGTGCCCCACGCTCTAGCCAATTTGAGGGTAAAGAGGTCCCTGATCACCTGTAGAGGGAGTTATCTCCAGGTTCTTTCAAATGGAGGTCACTATGAAGCAGCAGTAAGGGAAGTTAAAGGTGGTCTCCAGGTAGTGATGAAAGATGCTCGGTGGATATTACCTCCAGCACAGAATCACCTGTTTTGCACACATGGAAAAAACAAAAACAAAAACCTATCTATCCATGGAATATGGCGATTTCTACTCTAGTCCTTTAAAGTGCTTTCTATTTAAACAGGCAGCTCACAGAACCACATGGAACAAGAGCACTTTTCCCAGTGTTGCCAACCCTTGCGATCTGATCATGAATTTTGTGATATTTGTCATTTCTTAAAGCCTCAGCTTTTGAAGTCAGGTGATAATGGGAGCAACTCAGCTGTCATTTAAAAGAAAAGGAAAAAAAAGATTTCTAGCCCTCATGGTTAGAAAGAAAAACCTGGGGAGAAAAAAAAAAGAAACCTAAAGGTTCAAAAGCCATAAAATGAACTCAAAAGGTATTGTTTTTAAAATTCCCTGACCTAAAAAAACCACACTCAATCTCATAATTTGGAGGGGAAGGGGGGAGAAAGGGGGCTGACTCAAGTTTTATGTATATTTGGGGTTGCCAATACTGTTTTTGTCTGACCAACATCATATTTTCTTACCTGTGTTACCAGTAGCACTTTAGAGGATTAAAACAGAAATACTTCAAAAAAATTCACCACTTCTGCATGAAATGTACATTTAATCAGGAGCTTGGTATGAAACTGCACAGAGCAATTTCATGTTTGTTTCCAGTCACTTTCCCCTACTGGTTCTCATGCACTATCACAATGATGAGTTTAACCAACATTTCCAGGACATGTTTAAGTTCAAATAAAATGCACCATGAAATATTTGTTACTCTTTATTTTGTCAAAACTTTTATTTAATTTTTAACAAAACCTGAAATTTCGGCCAAAATTACTTGAGAATCTCTCCAGCAATGACTCACATTTACTCAGCAACCTAGTAAACTACGAACAAAAAATTACCTACATATATAAACAAAGCATCTACTAGTTAAAGTGTCCTGTTTTACCCTCTGGAGATTGTATTTTAGTAAATTATTTCATTATGGTATAGGAGGTCAAAAAAGGAAGTTAAAGCCCACCACAAACAAAGTGCCAACACCCTCTTTTTGGAAAACAGGTTTAAAAAAACCCCCAAACTACCTGAAGCGTTTACTGTGGAAAAGTTGTTTTGTTTTTAAATTGTGAGAACCTGCTGTTCTCCTGCTGTTTAAAAAAACCTCCAAACTACCTGAAGCGTTTACTGTGGAAAAGTTGTTTTGTTTTTAAATTGTGAGAACCTGCTGTTCTCCTCCTGTCCTCCTAAACACCTGCTGTTTAGGTAGCTGACTTCAATGCTGCTAAGCCATTGGGACCAGCCACGCAGAAGTAAACAGAAATTACTGGCATAGGAGCTAAGCAAAACTGTCACCTTTATGATTTTAGCCAAAGCATTTCTTGATGTTTGCTCTGCATATTATTACACCTCTGTTGCTGTAGACTCAGGCTTGAAACAGGAAAACCTGCAGTTATTCACCACGGTATTTTAAGATAAGGGCAATAGCGTGTAATTTGTTTACTAGTATCTAGAGACACAATCAACAGGAATAAGATCAACTGAATGTTATCAGGCAGGAACACTGCATTCTGTAACATATACCGTTTCCATAACATTTCTTCCCATAGATGTCCTAGGTCTCATTTGTTCTCTCTTTCATTAAAATATTTTTCTATATTGGAAGTAGTCCTCTCTCCTCCCAAATCTGCTATGGGAGAGGGGTGACAATATGTTGTAATGTTCCCCTATTCAGTAACAACAAGGCCCATCCCTGCATTGACAAAGGGAACGTACTAGATGTTCAAAAGCGTCTTTTACATCTAATTACCTTGATAGGAAAATCTCTGAAGGAGAACCTCCTAGAAAGATCAACACGAGGAAAGTTTGTTGTGCAGAGAAATCCAAAGAGGTCAAATTGGAATAGTCTGTTTCCAGGTCCACGGAAACCCCACAAGTTAAGTAGAGCGTGACCAACATGGAGGCGGCTATCTGATACGTCTACTGCCACACTCCTTCCTTAGGGCCATCCTTCCAGGCTGGCTGCACCCTTCACTGCAGTAGCTTCTGTCTCAAGTTCAATGGAGCTGTGCCCATGTATACCAGCTGAGGATCTGGTCCAAAAATCAGCAATCAATTAACTTTCCTCCAATTAGCCCTGCTATCTCTCTGTAACCAATGGCACTGAGCACACACACCAGCTCAAAATCCCAGGACCAAAAAAAAAAAAAAAAAAAAAAAGGGAGAGGCCAAACACCTAACTTTCTCTGAAGCATTTTTATGCTTAGAGGGTTAATAAACTGTTGTGACTTGAAGGGAATATATTTGTAATCTTAAGTGCCATGCTAAAGTACATTTAGATCCTCTATGGTCCTGGATCATGCTGGAGAGCTTTTAATTGCTCCTGTGCCTTTTGCGACTTGACTGTTTGTTGTGTGTTATAATTTGTATTGTGTATGCACAACTGAATTACCTCCACCCCGCCCTCCAGGCTAATCTACTCAGAACTCAAATTACCAGTTTATTCAAGGGTTTGAACAAGGGTGTACAAATAACCACCTGTGTAAAGAAGGCTTAAGGGCTCAGTTCTTATTCAGGGAACCAGTCCAACAGACTACAAATAGGAGAACTTGCAGGAATAAGGATTACTCACGCGCATAAGTGTTATAAGGCTGGACTCTAAAGTATTGTAAGCTACTACCTTCAAGTTATTTTACCTTTTCTTTACAGAGGAGCCTGCTTTCTTCTGGGATTTTTTTTTCTTTTAAATAAACCAGTTTGGGGGAAGACTTGTGTGAAAATGAAGCTCTTGTTAGCCTAGTTATGCATGAAACCACCGCTCCTTTTGGAAAGTTGGCTACTAGAGGAGCTGCCTTCTTGTGTATGCTGCGCTTTTCAGCTATGCCAATGGGCTTCTTAAAGAAGCCTAATACAAGCCATTGAGATAAATGGTGCCAGAAGAAGACTGTTGCCAGTTAGCTGTTTACAGACATTTGTCATCTATAGATTATCTACAGGGCACTCCAGTCTCAGATCTCCTTTTACAGTGTACATCCTGTTTCTGAGTGTCGCATGTCTTCTTCCTCAACACTGGTATGTGCCGAGATTAACGATACCACACACTGCAGGCTAAGTGGATTCCATTTATTCTACGGTGCTCTGCATACGAAAGAGAAACTGAGCCAAATTAGAAGCTTTAATCTGCAAATCTGGCGGACAAATCCCATTTCAACAGCCACTGCTAATGCTGGCTGAATATTTGACAAGTCGATACCACGCTATCACCTAGATCAGTGGTCTCCAGAGTTTTTGGATCATGCACCCACATGGTGCCGCCGAAGAAAGGAGAGGGGAAGACATGCCACAGGTGTGCCGCCAAAGAAAGAAGATGGGAAGACCTGCTGCAGGCGTGCAGAGCTGCCGCCGAAGAAAAAAAACGGCGGAGTGCTGTCCAGCGGCACTCCTCCTGCCACGCACCCCCTGGGATCCTCTGGTGCACCCCCTGGGGTGCGCGCACCCCACTTTGGAGACCACTGAACTAGATCAACACAGTCATCCAGATCTGGACCACACCACCTTACAGAACAAAAATGGGATATGGAACATATACAGTTTTCCATACTAATTCAATAAAGATATAGGAAAATGTCAGTTTAACAAAATAATCTCCATCCTTTGCCTAACACACAACAAAACCAGTAAAAGGAAATAATTGTCCCCTGCAAGACTATTCATGGCAAGGTGAACATAGCAGCATGCTGCAGAGGTCACCTATTCTAGCTCCCCCCCCCACTACCAAATAACCTGTGACAACGTAACAGAATTACAGACTGTAGAGCACCAAGAGGTAAGCACTTCACAACACATCCATCAGTTAAGATATACCTGGTAGGCTGGGACAAAAACAAGGAAATTGCACCATATTTAAAAGCAGAAGCAATAATAGCAATTAGCAATACACGTTTGGAAAAGGTAAGACATTTGGAAGACTCATTTTGCTTTCATCAGCAGAATGGAAGAAAAAGCCAACCTGTTACTGATAGAAAAAGACCACTTTCTTTAAAGGAGGCAATCTTGAAAACCCATATAAAAGGCTCTAACCATTAAGGACTCGGCCGATGTCCACAGATGTCAATGGAAGTCTTGCTAGTGCCATCAGTGGGTATTGGATTGGCCCTAACTGAATTCTTAGATTTCAGTGAAGCAAGATTTGCAGTCCAAGGCAAAACTTCCATTGACTTCAGTGGGGCAGAGTTTCACCCTTAGAAGAGATAAGCTCACAAAGACCCATTTCAGGCTCCACCATTGTTGACAGACATGGAACAGTTCATGGAACATATTACTATTTGTGAAGATCCCAGGCCAGATTCTTTGCTGGTGTAACTCCACAGACTTCAGTAGAATTCTGCCAGCAAAGCCCATAGCCCTCTCGTGGAATTGAGCCAGGAGTTCCAGATGGGGCTATGAAACAGGTGCAAGGCTACCCCTACCCAAGAGAGTCCTGATTGTATTAGTTAGAATTACCACTTCATTCAACAAATCAACCAGAAGACAGACAGGATAACTTGGGAGTGTTTGTCAGGACAAGCTTGAGACACTAACAGGGAGCGAGCTGGGCCTGGGAGTTGCTGGCTCTTCCCTAACCCCAGCTGGGCTGTCCTGCACCGTCACATAGCCACACTACTCAAAAAGGGGCATGAGAAATAATGCGTTTTCCATGGCGACAAGAAGCCACAAGGACAATGTGTTTCCAAGATTGCGTCCTCAGCAAGCAACAACGGGGAATAAAGAGGAACTCAGCACATTCAGGGATGCCCAGATGACACCATGATTACCAACTTGCTGGTTTGTTTCACTGTACTTTGTTCAGCATTTGCACATACCTATGCTCCATTTTGTCTGTGCAAATGTATCTTAAAATGAACTGTACAGTGCAGATACAAAGAGCTGCAGAGGGAGAAAGAAAGTAAGTAATAAAGGGAAGGGATTGGGGCTGAGAAGTGAAAGTTTAAAATTGAAATGAAAAGAACATGGAGAGGAGACAGGAAAACTGTTAAAAGTGGCCGGCGCTACACAGAAGAAGGCTCTCACCTACCAACTGTGTCCTCTTCAGCTGTGGTGTAACAGAAGCTGGGAGGGTGGTTACAACAGAGTCTACAGAGAGCAAGAGGTTTTTGCAAATGCAAAACAGGCTCCTGAGCTGCCAGGGGAAGTAGAACCTCAGTCAGAGCAACCCTTAGAATCTAAGGGTATGTCTACACTAGGAAAGAAGGTTGAATTTATAGAAGTCGATTTTTAGAAAGCGATTTTATACAGTCGATTGTGTGTGTCCCCACTAAGAGCATTAAGTCGGCGGAGTGCATACCAAGGCTAGTGTTGACTTTCGGAGAGTTGCCCTGTGGGTAGCTATCCCACAGTTCCCGCAGTCTCCACCGCCCATTGGAATTCTGGGTTAAGCTCCCAATGCCTGATGGAGCAAAAACATTGTCGTGGGTGGTTTTAGGTACATGTCGTCAGTCACCCCTCCCTCCATGAAAGTAAAGGCAGACAATCGTTTTGCGCCTCTTTTCCGTGCAGGCGCCATACTGCTTTCAGCAGACGGTGGAGTAGGGCTGCTAACCGTCATCATCGAACCACCGCTTCTGCTGCCATTCTGCTCTCCTGCTCTTGTCTCGATAGCGAATTTCTCCATGTCGTCTCTCATGGGTTCCCGCTTCCGCTGCAACTCTGCTCTCATGAATCCACCTTGCTGGATGTCAGCCACTGCTTCCGCTGCCACTCTGCTCTCCTAGTGGTCTTGCAGGGTCGTTTCTGCTGCAACTCTGCTCGGCTGTTCTTGTCTCGCCATAACACGGCAAGCGTGCAGCCCGCTCAGCTGTTGAGTCCTGGCAGCAGACAGTGCAGTAGGTCTGCAAACCATCATCACTGAACGACCGCTTCCGCTGCCACTCTGCTCTCCTGCAGACGCCATACCACAGCAAGCATGGAGCCTGCTCAGATCACCACGGCAGTGATGAGCATTGTAAACATCTTGTGCATTATCATGCAGTATATGCATAACCAGAACCCGCAAACGCAGGCGAGGAGGCGATGGCAGCGCGGTGACAAGATGATGAGGACATGGACACAGACACAGACTTCTCTCAAAGCATGGACCCCGGCAATTTGGCCATGCTGGTGGCAATGGGGCAGGCTTATGCCGTGGACACTGACGCTGGGCCCGTGAAACAAGCACAGACTGGTGCGACTGCATCGTTTTGTAGGTCTGGGATGATTCCCAGTGGCTGCGAAACTTTCGCATGCGTAAGGGCACTTCTGTGGAACTTTGTGACTTGCTTTCCCCTGCCCTGAGGCACAAGAATACCAAGATGAGAGCAGCCCTCACAGTTCACAAGCGAGTGGTGATAGCCCTCTGGAAGCTTGCAAAGCCAGACAGCTACTAGTCAGTCGGGAATCAATTTGGAGTGGGCAAATCTACTGTGGGGGCTGCTGTGATCCAACTAACCAATGTAATTACTAAGCTGCTGCTATCAAGGGTAGTGAGTCTGGGAAATGTGCAGGTCATAGTGGATGGCTTTGCTGCAATGGGATTCCTTAACTGTGGTGGGGCGATATACGGAATGCATATCCCTATCTTGGGACCGGACCACCAAGTCAGCCAGTATATAAACTGCAAGGGGTACTTTTCAATGGTGCTGCAAGCACTGGTGGATCACAAGGGACGTTTCACCAACATCAAGGTGGGATGGCCGGGAAAGGTACATGACGCTTGCATCTTCAGGAACTCTGGTCTGTTTGAACAGCTGCAGCAACGGACTTACTTTCCAGACCAGAAAATAACCGTTGGGGATGTTGAAATGCCTACAGCTATCCTTGAGGACCCAGCCTACCCCTTAATGCCATGGCTCATGAAGTCGTACACAGGCAGCCTGGACAGTAATCAGGAGCTGTTCAACTATAGGCTGAGCAAGTGCAGAATGGTGGTAGAATGTGCATTTGGACATTTAAAAGCACACTGGTGCAGTTTACTGACTCGGTTAGACCTCAACGAAACCAATATTCCGATTGTTATTACTGCTTGCTGTGTGCTCCACAATATCTGTGAGAGTAAGGGGGAAGATGTTTATGGCGGGGTGGGAAGTTGAGGCAAATCGCCTGGCCGCTGATTACATGCAGCCAGACACCAGGTTAGAAGAGCACAGCAGGGCATGCTGCACATCAGAGAAGCTTTGAAAACCAGTTTCATGGCTGACCAGGCTACGGTGTGACAGTTCTGTTTGTTTCTCCTTGATGAAAACCCACCCCCTTGGTTACTCTACTTCCCTGTAAGCCAACCGCCCTCCCCTTCCATCACCGCTTGCAGAGGCAATAAAGTCATTGTTGTTTCAAATTCATGCATTCTTTATTAATTCGTCACACAAATAGGGAGATAACTGCCAAGGTAGCCCAGGAGGGGTGGGGGAGGAGGGAAGCACCAGGTGGGGTGAGGGAGGAGGGAAGGACAAGGCCACACTGCACTTCTAAACTTCTTGAATGCCAGCCTTCTGCTGCTTGGGCAGTCCTCTGGGGTGGAGTGGTTGGGTGCCCGGAGGCCCCCCGCCCCACGTTCTTGGGCATCTGGGTGAGGAGGCTATGGAACTTGGGGAGGAGGGTGGTTGATTACACAGGGGTTGCAGTGGTGGTCTGTGCCTTTCCTGCACCTCAGCCATATGCCGTAGCATATCCGTTTGATCTTCCAGCAGCCTCAATATTGCATCCTGCCTCCTTTCATCATGCTGCTGCCACCTTTTCTGTTGCTCCAGCCATCTATCCTCTCGTGTGTCCCTCCTGTCCTCGCGTTCATTTTGTGCTTTCCTGGACTCTGCCATTGACTGCCTCCACGCATTCTGCTGGGCTCTTTCAGTTTGGGTGGACTTCATGAGCTCAGAGAACATTTCATCACGAGTGTGTTTTTTTCTCCTTCTTATCTGCGCTAGCCTCTAGGACAGAGATGCTAGTTGCAGCATTGAAACATTTGCAGCTGCGGGAGGAAAAAAAGGGAGATTAAAATTGAAAAAGACACATTGGCCATTTAAAAGGAGAGGCTGATGTTTTCGGGTTAATGTGCAGCACAAACCCAACTAATCCCTTCCCCCTCCCCCACACACCCAATTCTCTGGGTGGATCGCTTCACCCCTCCCCCCACCACATGGCTAACAGCAGGGATGATTTCTTTTCAGCCACACGCAAACAGCCCAGCAGGAACAGCCACCTCTGAATGTCCCCTAAATAAAATTCCCCTATTTCAACCAGGTGACCATGATTGATATCACTCTCCTGAGGATAACACAGAGAAATAAAGAACAGATGTTGTTTGAATGCCAGCAAACACCGGGACCACACGCTGCCATGCTTTCTTATGCAATGATTCCAGACTACGTGCTACTGGCTGCCATGGTAAAGTGTCCTACCATGGAGGACGCAATAAGGCTGCCCTCCCCAGAAATCTTTTGCAAAAGGCTTTGGGAGTACCTCCAGGAGAGCTTCATGGAGATGTCCCTGGAGGATTTCCGCCCCATCCCAAGACACGTTAACAGGTTTTTCCAGTAGCTGTACTGGCCATGAATGCATCCCAAATCTTCAGGGCAAAGTAATCATTAAACACGCTTGCTTTTAAACCATGTATTATATTTACAAAGGTACACTCACCAGAGATGCCTTCTCTGCCCTCAAGGTCCAGCAGCCTGGGTTGGGAGGGTATTGGATCCAAGGTGATAAACAGTTCCTGGCTGGCAGGGAGAACGGTTTCTCCGCTTGCCTGGTGTGCGCTATCATCTTCCTCGTCCCCAAAATCCTCATCCTTGTTGTGCGAGACTCCCTTCTTGCAGGAGTCCACGTACAGGGGTGGGGCAGTGGTAGGGGCACCCCCTAGAATTGCATGCAGCTCATCATAGACGTGGCATGTCTGGGGCTCTGACCCCGAGCGGGCGTTTGCCTCTTGGGTTTTTTGGTAGGCTTGCCTAAGCTCCTTAAGTTTCACACGGCACTGCTGTGGGTCCCTGTGATAGCCTCTGTCCTTCATGGATATTTTTTCAAATATTTTGGCATTTCGTCTTTTGGAACGGAGTTCTGATAGCATGGATTCATCTCCCCATACAACGGTCAGATCCACTACCTCCCGTTCGGTCCATGCTGGAGCTCTTTTGCAATTCTGGGACTCCATGGTCAACTCTGCTGATGAGATCTGCACGGTCACCTGTGCTGATCAGCTTGCCACACTGGCTAAACAGGAAATGAAATTCAAAAGTTTGCGGGGCTTTTCCTGTCTACCTGGCCAGTGCATCCGAGTTCAGAGTGCTGTCCAGAGCGGTCACAATGGAGCACTGTGGGATAGCTCCCGGAGGCCAATACCATTGAATTGCGTCCACACTAACCGAAATTCGACCCAGCAATGTCGATTTCAGCGCTAACCCCCTCGTCAGGGAGGAGTACAGAAATCGATTTTAAGAGCCCATTAAGTTGACAAAAATGACTTCTTTGTGTGGATGGGTGCAGGGTTAAATCGATCTAATGCTGCTAAATTCGACCTAAATTTGTAGTGTAGGCCAGGGCTAAGTGATGAGAAACAGGATGGCTGCCCTAGACTAGACTTGAGGAGCTATTTGCAAAAGAAAATACCCAAGGACATTGTATGACCTGGGGCCAAAACCGAAAATTTAAAAAAGCAAAGGCAATTTTTGTTAGGTCTCCAGTCATTCCCAAAGCCACAATGTCCCTTTATTAACAAAGTGGCTTTATATGGATTAAACCACACACACAAGTAACAATTACAGCTGCATCCATTAAGTTCACTCCCTAGTTTTTGAACTGTGCCTACATTAGAAACCGCAGTATCTATATTACAGCAATAGGCAGAAACTGTGCAATTGTACTAGTGTAGATCAGTCTCAAGGTCCTTACACTAGCACTTACACCACTAGTTCCCCCAAAGCTGCTGCACCATTGGTACTATTCTTTCTAATAGAGATTAATAGTCCTCACTGTGTAAGTATGGCCTACAGTCTTTCTTCCTAGATCAGGGGTGGGCAAACCTTTTTTCCCGGGGGCCACATCGGGGCTGGGAAATGGTATGGTGGGCTGCGTAGGGAAGGCTGTGCCTCCGCAAACAGCCTGGCCCCCGTCCGCCCCCTCCCACTTCCTGCCCCCTGACTGCCCCCTCAGAACTCCCTACCCCTCCAACTCCCCCGTTCCTTGTTCCCTGACCGCCCCCTCCCGGGACCCCCCCGCCCCTAACTGTCGTCCCCCCCCGGGACCTCCCCCTCTATCCAACCCCCCCGCTCCCTGTCTCCTGACCACCAACCCCCCCGAACCTCTGCCCCATCCAACTGCTCCCTGACAGCCCCCCGGGACCTCCTGCCCCTTATCCATCTCCCCCGATCCCCGCCCCCTTACCACGTCGTTCAGAGCGGCAAGACAGGCTTATTTGAAAGTCTGGGAGGTGGGCAGGTGCAAGCCGCGCTGCCCACACGGCAGCACAACTTTGGAGGAGGGGGGGTCAGCGGGGGAGGGGCTGGGGGCTAGCCTCCCTGGCTGGGAGCTCAGGGCAGGACGGTCCCACGGGCCATAGTTTGCTCACCTCTGTCCTAGATGCATAAATATACCTGTAGCCATATTAAAAACACATACTGTCTGCTTGCCCCCAGCTTATAGAGCTATGTAGATTGCTTCATATCAGTGGCCTGTCCTCTTCATTATTTACCACTTCATCTGTGATGATTTTATGGTTTCTTCCAGATCCTTAATAAAGTGTTAAATAGTGTAGGACCAAAAAAACAACCCCACCAGAACACACCCATTCAATGAGGATTCCCCATTTACAGTTACATAATGAGACCCATCATTTAGCCAGCTTTTAAGCCATTTAATGTGTTATGTTAATTTTGATTTTAAAAAAACAACTAGAAAGACATAAAATGTCATGCAGTACCAAGCCAACTGCCCATAGAAATCTAAATATATTATGTCACTGTTAACTTTATCAACCAAACTTGTAATCTCAAAAAAAAAAAATCAAGTTAGTTTGACAGGATCTATTTTCCATAAAGCCATGTTGAATAGCATTAATTACATTACCTCCTTTAATTCTTTATTAATAGAGTCCAGTATCCACTTTTCCATTATTTTGCTCGGGATTGATGTCAGACTGACAGGCCTGCTTGGGTCATCCCATTTACCCTTTTCAAATATTGCCATAACATTAGCTGTCTTTGAGTCTTCTGTAACTTCCCTGGTGTTTCAAGACTTACTGAACAAAAAAACCCAAACATTAACAGTCCAGCGAGGTCCTCAGCCAGCTCTTTTAAAGCTCTTGAAAGTTATCTGGGCCTGCTGATTTAAAAATGACTAATTTTGGTAACTGCTGTTTAACATCCTCTCAAGATACAAGTGGAATGGAAAGCATGTTATGTCCCCCCCTCCCCCACAAATCTGGACCAGAAATATTTATTGTAATAGACAAATACCATTGCTGGGGTTTTTTGATCCTAATATACTTAAACTCCTTCTATTGTCCTTAGACAAGGCCAGAGATTTCTAGGCCTGAAGGTATATTAATACAGATGCTAAGTTCCAAACTGCACATACCAGTTTCTTTTTCAAATAAGACCAGTTGGGTGATAGGGAGAGTCAACAGTGTGTCATGCCTAGAATGTAAAATTTAGAGCTTCCTAAATTTTGACATGAGCACAATCTAGTAGCTAACGCACAGGTCTGGAAGTCAGAATATCTAGATTCTACTCACAACACTATCACTGACTCGGTATGTCTACAGAGCCATTAAACACACATTGCTGGCCCATGTCAGCCAACTCAGGCTCTCAGGGCTTAGGCTGTGGGACTGTGAAATTGCAGGGTAGATGTTTGGGCTCGGGCTAGGGCCCAGGTCAGCTGACAAAGGCCAGCCATGGGTGTTTAACTGCTGTGTAGAGCAACCTTCATTATGTGGCCTACGACATGCCCCTAACTCTGTGCCCCAGTTTCTCCCCCCACTGCTATGAAATAGTGATATTTTTCTACTTCACCAGGATGCTGTAAGGTTTAATTCATCTGTATGTGTAAAGTACTTTTTACATCTTCAGGTGGAGTGCTTCACAGAGGTGCACAATATTCTTTTTAAAATAAGATACACCACCAATAGTGACTAAGCCTCCTTAGCTTTGGCAAACAAAGAGTGGGTGTAGGCTAGTGTGTGGAAGTTGAATTCAATGTAATAGTTTTTTGAAAAGTTACTACATTAGAAACAACTCTCCTCTCACTCAGACAGCAATATAGTTGCATGAACTGTAATGGAATGACACCCTTGTGAAAGGACAATCATGCCCAGTGTTTGTAATAATAAAACCAAGTGATTGAGTTCTGAAGAGACAGCTGTAGGAATAGCTGATCGGATAAAGAATAAACTTGCAACAAAGAAGGCTGTGTGGTTTTCCACATCAGTCTCCCGTGAGAATGCCTTCTTTACAGCTGTACCTTTTCTGCATTGGTCAAGGCCTACCTGTGAACATCTCTCACCTTTCAGAGTTGCTTCCGTGAGGGGTTTGATTGGTCAAATTCCCCAGTCTCAAAATGGAAATCCTGCAGCACAGTAATTTATTTACCTCAACTTCCCATGGATTTTTTTTTAAACCCACCTTCTGTACACGACAGAAGTTGTACGTGACCCAATTAGTCATTCCCATTGAAGGCACAAAGATGGGTAAACAGGGAGGCACCAACGGAGGAACGCAGCTCTGACCAGATCAATGGCTTTTTATTCTCAGAACTACTCATGTTACCTTTTTTACCCATATCTCCTGTATCACTTTACTAGACAAGAGTACGACCTTGGGTGGACTCATAGTTTCAGTATTGCCTGCCATTTATACACACACACACACTTTCTAATAACACTTGGTATGATTGAGACTCCCAATAATTTATTAATAGAAAAAAATTCTCTTACATCTCCATAAACAGCTTATAAAGGGTGTTCAGTAACAAATGATGTCACTGAGATTAGACCTGGGTGAGATTTTTCAGGTGAAACTTTTTGGGGGGGGGGGGAAGAAGGAGGGAAAAACATTCAGTGTCAATGAAACATTCTGCAATTCAAATTGCTCAGGTTAAAAAAAAAAAATTCCGGGGGGGGGGGGGGGGGGGGGGGAAGAGTCGTCAAAAATTTCTACATTTTACAAACAAAATGTTTATTAAAAAAACCAAAAACCACAAGATCAAAACAAAACATTCTATTCAATCAAAAATAAATGAAAACATTTCACTGAAGATTTTGAACTGAAAAATTGACATTTCAGGTAAACCCCAAAACAATTCACAACCCTCCCCATCCCCCACAATTTTCTGGAACTGCCAGTGAACCAAAAAGACTCCAGTTATTTGCACAGCTCTTGCTGAAATGTTCTTCGTAACATGGAAATTGCCATAATGGATCATGTCAATGGTCCATGGTAGTTCAACCTTTGACAGTGTTTAACTCCCCACTTAACATCCTCTCGCTTAACGTTGTTTCAATCTTATGTCCCTGCTCCATTACAGAACATGCTTGTTTATAGTGGAGCATTGCACAACTTTAATGTCATTTGGCTGCCTGCTTTGTCCACAGCTGGCAGCCCCCCTATGCCTCCCCCCAGTGCCCCCTGCCTGCCGGCGGACCCCACGGATCAGCGTCTTCCCCCTGCTCCCCCCACCTCCTGCCTGTGGCAATCAGCTGGTTTGCAGTGTTCAGGAGGCAGGAGCAAGAACCCCGCACCCACGCAGGCTCCCGCTCCCTCCCCTGCCTCCTGAATGCCGCAAACCAGCTGTCACTGGATTTCTAATGCTTCACTAAACTCTACTCATCTCTCTCCTTGAGTGATATTTTGCAGCAGAAAGCTCTGCAGGTTAATTTTGCATTAGACATATTAAACAGAATTCCTTTTATCAGTGTCAAATGTTGCCTTTTAATTGGCATAGGTGATCCCTGGTTCTTTCATTATGAAAAAGAATATGTAGACCTAATAGGGTTAAATTAAAGAGAACAAGCTTATTTTATACACATCAATGCCTTCAAGAAAAAAAAATTTACAGGAAAAAGGTGACTCAGAATCCACAAACCAAAACCCATTTTCTGTTAATAAACTGTTAACTGGATGCTTTAGTTTAAATATTTGAGAGTTCTGTTTACTTCATAGGTGGGGAATATTTGCAAAGCTTTTACAGGATGTAGTTCATTGTAACTGTGTAGTGTTAGAACACAAATAAACAAGCACTGCCTACAAGGGATACAGAGTAAACCTCTGCTATTCCCCCTTAATACGCATGGCAGTGTCCCAAATGAAGCTGAGGATGCCAGCATTTTAAAGAACTTGCTATTACTGGAGCCACCCTCTTGTGTCACATGGCTAAGTCTGTTCGGTCTATCAAGTCGTCAGTTTGGAATCCCTTGTAGATGCCAGGGACAGAAGGTGGGCGGGGAAAATGGGGTCGAGGTGAAAGTGAAGATGCACTGAAAGTGAAGAAGTTTGGTGGGAAAGTTTGTACAGTGCCCACTGTGTAAGGTAGGTGAGGCAATATCTTTTGTTGGACCAACTTCAGCTGGTGAGAGAGACAAGCTTTCGAGCCACACAGAGCTCTTCTTCTGCTCCTACATTGCACAAGGACATTTTCTGGACTTTCAGAGAATTTGGATTTACACCCCCAAAATAAAGAGACTTTTCAGAAGACATTCCTCCTGCCACCTTGCAATTACCACTTTTATGAATTGGTAGTATTTCAAAACTCTCCATCCTCATAAGGAGCTCCCCATGAAATCAAGCCCGAGTTCTGTTCTACTTAAACTTCCATTATGGAAACATCTTGTTTTCCCTCACAACACTTAATAATGCCACTCTTCACCAAAGAAGAAAAAAAAAACCAACCCCACATCCTATCTATGCATTAAATATGTGGTTGCCTGTTTTGTAAGTGCTTCAGAGAAAGTGGAAGATGCCCTTTAAACTGCGTACGCTGTTTATTTGTGAGGCAACTTGAAAAAGGTTGTGTAAAAAATAAAATGAAGAGTGCTAGGAAAACATCTGCAGGTGAGATCTTATCAGTACAAAGCCCAGGAATGATTCATTTGAACCACTGCAGGAGGAAGGCATGTATTTAGACAAATCATCTCACATTCCTGTACTTTGGACTTGTCCCCTCCTGTTTGTCCATACTCATCTTTTTTAAACAGTTCGAATCTGCTTTACCGTGCCACCTTTAAACAAACAGGATAACGTAAATTACAGACTTGTTCTAATGACGAAACTGCAGGATGGGAGGAGGAGGACGACGACGGTTGCTCATTACAACTTTTGACTTTTTCTTGACCCCAACAGACACCTGCACACCCCAGGGCTGCTTCACACCCAGAAGGATTTGCCTTCATTTCCTTTTGCTTATTACACAGTCAGTCCCTTCCCTAACCTCACTTGTTATGAGCTCAATGGCATAGCAACCTCTTGGCAATCAGGGAACGGGTCAGATCAACCAAGACATTATAACTACACTGTAGTTAAGCCTCTGTCACTGCATGAACTCCCATTGTCATATACCTCATCCCACCAAGCTCTTCAGCAAGTAAGAGTCAGCATTCAGTGAAGAGTATCATAATGGAAGCCCTATTTTCTTCCCAAAAATAGGAATGAAAAAAAAACAAACAAAAACCTTATTTGGCTACTTCTAATGAAGCAGGAGCTCATACCACACTGAACACCCTGGGGGCCAATTCCTCCCATACTTCTCAACTTGTCAAGATCTAAAATGTGGGATGCAATGTAGTACAAAGACCCAACACACAAAAAGTTAATCATGCAGCAAATTTAGGATGCCATAGGATTCTTTCCATGTCAATAACTTTCCGTAATCTTGGTTTCATGATTCTTTATTTGTGATGTAAACGACAAGAATGAAAGAGAGGGGATTCCAACGTAGTAAGGTGCATAGGTAACTCGGACTAGAACGACTGACTTGAAATGAGCTACACTTGTGAGGTAGGATTCCTTTACATTGTAGGAGTGTTCAGTTCTGGAGTTAGGTCCAGACCTAGTGCTGTTTTAGATATTGGACAGACATTAAATATTTAAGGCTTCAAAAGAAAAAACAAACGCTTTCACTTTCATTTCTTACCTTGCAAATCCCTGAACTGCAATACAGTGAAAAGAAACTTCATGTACAGTAATCCAGTTAGCTATGGTTACACCCTTTCCCAGCAGACATTCTTCTGTGAGAAAACAAATCTGTACAGGGGAATATTTTTGAACAAATCAGCTCTGTTTGGGCACCCATTTTCTAGGTTTGATGCAACTCTCCAATACAAACACAAACTCAATCACACATTCATTTACTGGAGCAGGTTTCATTTGATCAGGCTGGATGGGGAGAGCTGGCAGGACACACATTTTTGGCAGTGCTTGTTAACCAAGAACATGGAAAAACAAAACACTTGGGCCCATTCCCTCCCTTCCTCAATGCTCCACTGTTATTTCAAAAGTCCCCAAGTTAGAGTCGATCCAGTGAAGTGTGATCCACAATATCTGAAGGGTCAGGGCAGCTCACACAACAGGAAAGGGTCAGACTGAATTTCATACTGAAATGCAAAATAAGTGCAACATTCATTACATAGCGAAAGCCAACTTGTCCCCACATTAAGGCCTTGTTTACACTAGAAAGCTACACTAGCTTAACCAAAGGTGTGATTTTAAACAGGTTCAGGTAAACTGGTGCAAACTCCTGTGAGATGCTCATTTCAGTTTTGCTTAAGATGTTTAAGTTTCTGATTTAAACCAAGCTGAAATTCAAACAAGGATTGCAACGAGTTGAAATCAGTTTAGTAACTAATTTAAGTTGAACAACTGGTATGACTTTTCTGTCTAGCCAAGATGTTCTTTACATCTGTGTAACCCAACAGACATGCATTAATGTTCCAGAGAGACGGGGAACAGGACATTTCAGATCACAACTGGTTCACTTGCGTCATTGAATAAACTTTCTTTATTTTTGAGTGTTCACATGGAAAGCTGTCGTCCTCTAAAACCTTTTATTTGAATGGCAGTGGCCAAAATTCTGCTAAAAAGAAAAGGAGTACTTGTGGCACCTTAGAGACTAACCAGTTTATTTGAGCATGAGCTTTCGTGAGCTACAGCTCACTTCATCGGATGCTGTCAGTTTTTTCCATTGCAATCCCATTGACTTAATTTACTACTGCAGTGCAAAACTGCACCATATATTAGACCGGGGCCTACTGTCCCCTTCCACGGAGAAGCCTACAATAGAGACAAATCCCATTGCAAACTCTGAGATGAGCCTGGCCAGTTTCCTCTGAATTGGCTCTCTGCAGCAGGGGAGAGTTGAGGGAGATCTTGTAGTGCAGGCTAGTTACAGAGGCCTATACACACTGCTTCCCAAGTTCTTCTCCATGGGTGTGCATGTCTGTCAGGAACCATGCTTGTGTGTGTTCTCCACAAACAGCTGTCCCAAATCTGCCCTCAGGGAAGTTTCAATTTGTAGAGAGAGAAACTGCATCAGATAATGGTGATGAGGTCAAGACTGCCATTCTCTTCTATCCTCCCCAACGCCTACAGAGTAACCAGGAAGGGGCTACCAAGGGGGAAGCATGCAACAGCAGAACTATTCCCCCATTCTGTATTTGGGGACCTAGTTCCACTGGCTTGGATTACTCTTCCCACATGGTAACAGGAGGTGGCCTGGAGTCCTGCCCATATTTAAACACCTGCCACCCCAGTGACAGTTGGCCCAGGGTTCCAAGGTGTAGTAAGTGCAAAGGGTTGCACAATTATAAGGGCAAATTGGGGCATATACTGGATGATGCACATTATTGTGAATTGTAGCATTAAATTAACGCAATAGGGTTGCACAGGGGGAACTGAGGGTGTAATTGCTCAATGTCAACAGCTTGCAATGAAGTGAGCTTATTCAAGTACACAGGTGGCATATTTGTCAGTGTAACAGGATAGCCACTGAAAGTGAATGTCAGTAAATTGTTGTCCTGATCTATAATGTCGTCTCTGCCCTCCCACCCAAAGATTAATTGTTCCATTAGATTTAAGCTATAGAACGTTGGTTCCCAAACTGGGGGGCATGAAAAAATTCCCAGGGGGGTGCGAGGCTGCACTTGAGCTCCCGGCAGGGGCGGCTAGCCCCCGGCCCCTTCCCTCCTGTCCACCCTCCCCCGCAGCCACACCACTGCATGGGCAGTGCAGCTTGCACCTGCCCACCTCCCAGGCTTTCCAATAAGCCAGTCCTGCTGCTCTGAGCAGCCTGGTAAGGGGGCAGGGAGCGGGGCGAGGTGGGATTGGATAAGGGGCAGGAGGTCCCAGGAGGGCAGTCAGGGGACAGGGAGCAGTTGGATGGGGCGGAAGTTCGGGGAAGGGGCGGTCAGGAGACGGGGGGGCTGGATAGGCATGGGAGTCCCAGGCAGGCCTGTCAGGGGGTAGGGGGGTAGATAGGGGTCGGGGCAGTCAGGAGACGGGAGGGGAGTCCCCGGGGGATGGGGGTTCTGGGAGGGAGCAGGCAGGGGACAAGGAGCAGGGGGGATTGGATAGGGAGTGGGATCCCAGGGGGGCAGTTAGGGGTGAGGGGTCCTGGGAGGGGGCAGTCAAGGGACAAGGATCGGGGGGGGGGGGGTGTTGGATGATGGTAAAGGAGAGGTGGAGGGCATGAGGGTTTCTCAAAAATTAAGAAGGGGGCGTGATGTTGAAAAGTTTGGGAACCATTGCTATAAAAGGTTATTTGATGTTGATTCCACAATCAACAAGATCAGTTCTTACAGCTCTGTGCAGATCTGCAGTTTACTGACAACGGCGGAAAGGGCTTTTATTCACTTTGACCTTACTACCACATTACTTAGATAATTTGTTACTGTTCCATTCTTCCCATAACCTTTTGAATTGTAGATAACAGTATTGATTTAAAATGCAATGAAAGCATGCCTGCCCTACAATGAACACATTGTCCTTGCTGTGCCGTATTGTGTCTTCTAAGGGCTGCCTACTTGCAAACTATTGGGGGGTGGGACCTTTTGACTCAGTGTTGCAGGCTCATTAAATGGACAGAGTCAATTAGTTTGGGGCAGTGGTTCTAATTTTTTTATTTGTGTACCCCCTAAAAGATTTCAAATGGAGGTGCAGAGCCCTTTGGACCATCTGTGGACTCCAGGGGTCTGCAGACTTCATATGAAAACCACTGACTTAGGGTGTAAAAACAACAAAAACACACCACAACCAGCAAACAAACAAAAAAACCCATAGATTTACACTTCAACTACAGAGCCATATGGGCCCCATGTAGGAGACCGGAAAGTCAGGGAGGGCCCCCTTTGTGAAGTTCTTCCATGGGGGAGGAAAGGAAGCAAGAGATTCAATCCTCAAAACCAGCAAATCTCCCCCCCAAGATCCATGAGGAACATGTGGAAGACAGGGCCATCTTCATGGAGGATCTGTGACTGTCCAGGCTCCTGTCGACACAGCTCCTTCAGAGCAACTCCCCTCACGTTCTGCTAGACCTGTAATCCCTCTTCCCCCTGAGAAAGGGGGGTTATCCCATTCCTCCCCTCCATGTGTATATGAGCAAGTTAAATGCTGAATGAGTCACTATAAACTTACTCACAAAAGTTTGGTGTCCTGCTACATCTAGGCCACACTGACTGTGTCCTGTCCCCTCTCTTCTCTCCTACCCCAAAATGATCATTTGTGGGGGTTGGGAAGTGAAGAACAATGCCATACATAGTCTGTCCCTTGAGTGCCCTGACAGAAGCAGAGGGTACAACGTAGCTTTTGTGATCTGGCTGGGGAGGTGAGCTTGATTCTAAATATGATATTCACTGCTAAGGAAAAAAATACATTATTATTAATAAAATTAATGGGAATAGCCAAAAATAGACATTACTCATACAGAACCATTGTTTACATAGAGTGATCAGCTGCAGAGGGAACAGAAATTGCCAGCACAGAGTAGGGCTTATTATTACTCACAACAATGGAGCATGAACAAGGAAGTAAATAAAACAGGCCCAGAGGAATTAAGGATCACAGGATAGAGGGAAGGCCTAGGAAGACAAAAGGAGCAGGAGACATCCAGTGGGAGGTGGGGGGGGGGGGGGGGGGGGGGGAGAGTTCTTCTATTCCAGGTTCTAAGAAATTTCTGAAACAATACAAAGCAGAAAAACAACAAGACAGTGTATTAGACAGCATCCCTTAGAAATAGCTATTGATGTAGCTGTCAGGGAGATCCACCTACATGATAAAAATCTCTGTATTTTAGGAGAAGCCACCTGGAATGTTTTTCCTACTACTCCAAATGCATCTTGGGACTTTCTTTTTTTGGTTGTTGTTGCTGTTCATTCCCCCCCCCCCCCCCCCCCCCCCCCCCCCCCCCCCCCCCCCCCCCCCCCCCCCCCCCCCCCGCGCCCAGCAACCATGCTTGCCTCAATCTTATTCTTGATACTGGCCATAAACCATTCTTTAGAATGGATTGCCAAAGGCCTTGACAACAACTCATGAAAGTAAGTTTTATTTAGGAGGTATGATTTAACGGAATGAAAATTTGTATGTCCGTAGTGCTGACCACGTTCATGAGAGGTCAAAAAACCAAAAGACATGACATCATTGTTCTTGTACAGTGACAAGGCATTTGGAATTGGCAACAATATGAAATCATATAGGGCCTGATCTAAGTCTCAGTGAAGTTAATGGAAAGACTCTCATTGACTTAAGTGGTAGTGAGAGCAGACCTATACTGTACTTTTATTGTAAGATACAGTTCCTTATCCCACATACATCATATAAATGTGTACTATAGTAGACTGTCAAAGTCTGCAATGATACAGTCTCTCTATATAATAGTGACAGTATTTCTATAATCACTTTACAATGCTTAGAAGTTAGGATCTTGACAAATGTCACACAGGAAGACAGCAATAGACCAGGGAATAGAACTCTGGAGTGCTGATTCCCCATCTTTACCCACTGGATCGCACTGCCTCAGGATACATCAGGATTTGTAAGCCAACATTTTTGCAACAAGTGAAACAAATACAGGGCCCTTTGCTGTATGCAAAAACAAGAGTGTCATACCAACTACCACACACACACACGCTCGGTTAAACTTCTAACATTGAGGCAAATTCTCATAATCAACTTCTAACACTAAAGTTTAAAGCCACCTTTGCAACACCCAGATTTTAGGCTGCTAACAGGGCTAAAAAGGTTTCTGGCATAAATTAAAGCAGTTGTGGGGTGCTCTAATTTACGTCAGCCTCCCCATGGCTGCCTATGGGCTGCACAGAAGCCCCATGTCCCTGGGGTGATAAGCACAAGCCACACACACCCTCCCACCCCTAGCATAACCCCTGCACTGGAGCCTGTGAGGGGACGCATAGAACATTTACAGTAGCCATATTCTGCTGAGCCCAGGGCATACTGTGGTCCTGGAATGGCACACAGGGGCCAGAATCAGCCCCATTATTCTTCCTTGTTGTTAAATCAGATATTCTTGCCAGGCCACCCTGATTTGATTTTCTTGCTAACCCTGACTGCCATTCATTTTATTCCACCCATGCACATTTTCCTGAACCATCTTCAAGATATTTCCTCTTGTATCAGGGAGCACATGTTTCTGCATTCTGGACTGAGGAACGACATACCTGCTGACAAAGTTACTTCGCTATTATCTCTGATCTCCAGAAAGCAGGATTTGTTAATCCACATTGTGACAACTATTAAAATCAACATGATTTTGCAGATGCACCAGCATCACATTTGCAGTTGAGATAGGATTAAGTGGCAATAAAACAGTAGCGGGTGTGTGTGGAAATAGCAGACAATCTCAATGGCAACCTGTTTCCTGGTGACCAATACACTCTTCGTACTTTGTTTAAAAGTGGATTGGTTTGTCATTCCCCCCCACACACACCCTTCCCTTTTCCCAAAAGCAATATGAATTTCAAAGTTTGGATTGTTAACTTGCAGAGAGCAGAATGTCTCCAATTTTCTGCAGATAACTCACAGATCGGCTGAGCTCTCCCTTTTCTCTTCTGGCCATATCTGCTGGATGGTAACTTGTAATACTTTTTAAAAGGATAACCTTCAACTTTTCAAATAAATATGCTCCATTCAGTGCATATTAATTATAGTGAAAAATGAGTGAGGCTGAACAGAAAAATGGATTTCAGTTTCAACCTTTCTTCCCCACAAAGTTTGGGGCTGGTCATTAACTAGATTTACTTCAACTCAGAGATAAGCAAGGCAGCCGCAAAGCTGGGATCAGGGGTCTGATTCCAAAGACCTCCACTCCCAAAGTTTAGGAGGCATTTGGATCTGGACCTGTCCATGGTATACTTGTTTTCAAAGGAAAAAAAGTTTACATAAACTTCATTAATCTAGCCAATTAGAAAAAAAAAGTTATAAGCTAGGTTCGGGCAGTGTCCTTGAATCCCCATTTCCATTTCTGTAGTTTTACAAACACATTTTCCTGCTTTTAAAGATATTTTTCCTCTCCCCTGTTGCAGTGGGAGCTACTCACATAAACAAATATGGGGGGCGGGATAGTGGGGACAGTAAATTAAGGCCCTAATCCTGAGATCGGGGTTGCTGGCATGCACTTAATTACAGGATCAGGGCCTAACGGGAGAAAACAGACGTGGACTACACAGAAAGGGCCTGATCATGTCCTTCCTTGAACCTCAGGGAGCCGTTTACACCTGTGCGAAGTGAGCACGAAACTCTAGTGTTCTGATCCGGTACCATTTTACACCCCGTTTGCACACGTGTAAACAGCACAACCCGGTGCGCGCCGACGGGGAGTCACCCCAGTATGTGCTGGCCGGTGCACCAGGTACACGAACGGGACACAAAGTAAGGATCCGAGCGTGTGTGGTGGGGGGTGATTTCAGACAAATGGGGTCAGGCTGATGGCGCTTCTCCCGGGGCAGCCAGCGAGCCTGGTGCGGCTCGGATGCATCCTCGACCCCACTTGCCAGTGCCGGGGTCGCAAGCAGCTGCCCAGCCGCTCCAGAGCCGGTGCAGGGCACTCGCCGGGGCGCAGGCTCCCTGGGAAGCCGGGCACCTGGCAGCGGCTCCGCCTGAGCGCGGGCGGACGCGGAGTCTCTTACCTGGCGGGCGGCGCGGGGCAGAGGCGGCTGGGGGCGCGCGCGCGGCTCTCCCCCGGGGAGCTCATCGCACCGGCAGCCGCGGGACAGCAGCTGAGTCCCGTGCCCGGGCAGCCGGCAAACCCGGACTGGATCTCGCACGCGCCCTGCCCCACACCAGTGCTGTACCTAGGCTCCCGCCCCTTATGAAACCCGGACTGGATCCCAGCCCAGTGACCAAAACAGCTGCTGGGCCCAGGCCCCAGCAGCCTGAAAACCTGGCCTGGATCTTTACACAGTGACCCACCCGAGCTCCCCCAGGGCTCACACACAGCGCACCTGTTCGACCCACAGGGCACCGTGCCCAAGGACTGGCAGCCTTCATGCCAGCCGAACCAGCCTCCACCAGGGAACTGAAAAACCTGAGGTCCCTCTGCCTGGCTACCATAACGGACCCCTGATGCAGGGTGTCACACCGGTGTTGTGATACCCCAGCCCCCACGTGCCTAGGAAAGTGCTGGGTCCGCCACGAGCTTGGAGGCAAGTGTTGTAAGTGCTCCAGGCACTAGGTTCTACAGGCACTGCCTGCGGAAGGAGGGGGGTCCCCATAAACTGTCACAGAGTCTGAGAAATAACAAAGGGTTCATTAACTGGGGCTGCCATAAGCTAACGATGCTTATACCCTTGGCACAATTAACAGTCACAAGCAAAAGAAGGACCAATGGTGCCTAGCCAGCCCCTAGGGACAGCCCAGTCGAGGGGTATGAAGATGGGGCTCCTCTGGCCTTGTGGCAGTAAGACACCCTCCCAGGATCAATCACGCACTAGCTTGGAGATCCTTGGCCAGGGCTTCATTCTTCTGTCCATCTTTTTTAGACTCATCCACACAAACCCCCTCTTTAGCAGGCTGCTCCCAAACATCGGCCTGACATGGCTGCTGCTGGCTCCCTGTCAGCCTTTCAGGCCAGGTCCCCAAGCTGCCCATATTCTCTTCCCAGCCAGCTGCTAGGCTGCTACTCCTGCCCATCTCCAAAACCTTGGTCCCCTCTGACCATATGTTGTACTTCCCTTTCATGAGCAGGAGGGACCATGGAGTCCTCTCCCAGCTGGGTGTGAATCTGCGAGCCAACAGTACCCAGCAGTGAGCCTGTGGGTTCAGAATTTTTCTGTCATCAAACACATTTATGTATTATTATTATTATTATTTTAAATCAGGAGAATAATATTAAGTGAACATGGACAATTGTGAGGCATAAGAGCTGTCTTCCTTATGGTCCTTCCAGTGTCTCTGTTCCCTTTTAGGCAACATCATTTTCAGAGGAGTAGTTCATGCATTGTTTCACGTGGGAGGCATCATTCTTAAAGGCTCTGAGGTTTTGGAGGCAACATTGAGAGCCTGGGAACTCCAAAGCAGCCTGATGCTGAGGCTAAAGGCCTGATATTAGACATGTATGATGCCAAGTCTTCTCCTTCTACTCATACTCATTGTTCCAAGGTACCTCTAAAACAAACAGGAGATACAGCTGATTGCTGTCCAGTGGGCTTAGTGAAATGGTGTTTGGAGCCCAATCCTCAGTGAGATGGTCCAAAATCCACTGCCTCAGCAACTGGCATTCTTGCTGGCAGACTCAGAAGAGAGGCCAAGGGGTGAATGGACTTGGTGACCAGGCTAGCTCTGCCAGTGTCCAGCTACATGCTGTGTGAGGAAGAATTATTTCTAACCATACCCCCTTTTAATATTAGTTAAAATACAGTTATTCATTTAGACTGAGATTTTCAAAGCCTCCTAATGGATCCACATCTTCTCGGCAGCTTTGAAAATCTCAGCATGATGTTTTAGTGAGAAATACTGGCTATTGGTCCAGTTCAATAGCCGTTACTCATATAAGTAGATCGACTGATTCACTCGTCAGAGCAAGGGCTGCAAAAAGAGGCCCTATGTGCAGAAAGGCACCAATGGGTGCCTTGTTCTGATACCACTTACCAACATTCAGCTGTGAGTTTTCATAAATATGGAGACCCAGAATTCACATATTGCTGCATTTTTCAGTGTAATTATTACAAAATCAACATGAAAGACCTCCCTTCTCCTGATGCTCTGTTGTAGCTGCACCGTCTTTTTGTTCCTAAATTAAGGCCAGTTGCCAGTTCCACATCATAACTGGCCTGTTGATGACTATAATTTACGCAAGTCATCTAAGAAGTTTCTGCCTCCTACTCAGGGTAAGGTTCTGCATGGTGCTGAGCACTTCCTGGGAAGTGGTGACTCCACAGATCCTAATGAGGTCAACGGGAGAGAAGGATGCCCTTAAACCCTTTCAGATTTAGACTGTATTTATCATTTTTCTTTATTATATCATTTTTAAAGAAAAAAATATACCTGAACATGTGAATGTTGCAGTTATTTCCATTGCCAATAGAATCAAAAACTGACTCAGAAATTTAACATATAACATGAAAACAGGTACTGATTAATAAGTATTTCTATATTAGTCAGAAAGCTCTAAGTAAGAAGAGCATATGGCATTAAGAATATCTAAGCAATTAGATCTAACATAACAACTCTTTGCAGAGCAGCCAATTCACTCATGCCTTCCACCCACATTTCTGTTCTAGGTGGTATATTTTTCAGAGTAACAGCCGTGTTAGTCTGTATTCGCAAAAAGAAAAGGAGGACTTGTGGCACCTTAGAGACTAACCAATTTATTTGAGCATGAGCTTTCGTGAGCTACAGCTCACTTCATCGGATGCATACTGTGGAAATTGCAGAAGACATTGTATACACAGACACCATGAAACAATACTTCCTCCCACCCCACTCTCCTGCTGGTAATAGCTTATCTAAAGTGATCATCAAGTTGGGCCATTTCCAGCACTGTTCGGACAGATATGTTTTCAGCTCCTGCAGTTTAATTTAATTTCTAAATATCTGCTCCTTATCTCTCTAACAGCATCTAGATTGAATTCCATTTCAGACTTCAACTCGGCATAAATTGTGGCTGCAGGTCTTGGGTAATTTGGAAAACAAACAGAATTTAAAAATTCCAGAGGAAGAGGTGCATTGGCTAGGTCAAGTATGCTGTAGCCTAGTCTGCCCTGTCCCAGCACACTGCCTCTCCTATGTTGATATATTGAATTAAAGACATACAATTAACTAGAGAGAGATACAACTTGTCGATAGAATAGTCATTTTCTCTCAGACAGTGGGCAATCTGATCCAGAACACTTCAAGTGCATCTAAAAGCCACATTAGAATAAAAGAATAGTTCAGCTATGGAAAGATTTGGTATCCATGCTAGAAAAGGGCTACTCGTCTACATGGACATGTTAAGACAGGGGTTCCCAGAGTTTTACATAGCATGGACCACATTTTAATACACAGATGGTCTCATGGATATGTCTCCTCACATTCATGATCACATAACATTGATGTAGCAGCCACAGCAATTGCTTACATGCAAAGTAACATCAGGGAAGTATTTAATGCATTTTAGTTGTATTTTAATACAATTTAGCAATCGGAAACATCAGTATGTTAGTCAGTTTTCTGCAGTCACCAACAAGTGACCTGTGAGTCTCACTTTGGGAACCACTAGTTTGAGAAATAACCACTTAGGACTATATCATTTAATATGCATTGTGTGGCATATCTATTTTCCCCTAGTTAATACTGGTCCTGTGTCCCTTCACACAGCCTTGGGGTGGTGACAGAGAGCAGTGCTGAGCAAATAATTCATAACAAATATCAGATCAGTTCAGCCTCTATCTTCCACTGGAATATCCACAAGTAAATTGTGATTTTTCCCCTACTACATTTTTTCATTCAAATGTAGTGGTTTTTTCCTGCAAATATTTTTACTCTATGGGTTGATCACTACAAATAATGAGGGAATTATTCATATTTTTTTTTTATAAAAAATCATATGTACCACAGGTTACCTGTGTGATATTACCCTGCCTGAATGCAAAGAGTTAAATCAAGGGCGGCTGTAAGGGGGAAACCAAGAGGAAACAAAACAATGGCAAAGATAATTTGTTATCCTAAAGAATGCCAAGGATTCTGGGGGAAACAACAGGGAACCTGTTAAGTGGGGAATACCCTTGACCTGGCACCCAGTAGGCTGTCAAAGTTTACTCCTATTGGGCTGAATCTAGGATCAGTGGGTACACTCAGACCTTAAAGATGCTAGCCTAGGCAGGAAGGAGTGCAGGTTGAGCAGGTTGTCAGCAGTGGCTGGAACTGAGTCCCTGGCAGAAAGAGACACAGAAGCTGCATCAAGTAGTTTCTGTTTTCCCCAGCCTAGAGCTGAAGGTGACTGGGCTGACTGGAGCTTGCCAAAGCTTGCTAAGAAAAATTAAGGTGTAGGTGAAGGGAGGGATGCATACAGGCCTTTTATTGCTTTTACCTGTTGCCCTGTGTGCTATGTACCGCTTTGGGTGAATAAATAATGCTTTGTTTTGAAGAAGCTGCTTTTGAGTCATTTTAACCAGCTCACTGGTCACAGGCTCCTGCAGGAAAAGGCCTACAAGTGCCAAGAGCAGTTGGGCCTATTGGGTTAACATGATTGGGAACCAGTAGGGCTGCAGGTTATGGCTCCAGTCGCAGAGTGGTAGGGACAATGGTATGGTTTCATCTTGAGACAGGTGAAGAGAGCTAGGCCTGTCACCAGAGGGGTGCACTCAGGAGAGACTAAAGGGGCTCTAAAGCCCAGCTTGCCTAGTAACCATGACAATCACTGATAATTTGCTGAGACTTCGGGCTTGTCTACGTGGTGCTGGCAAAGTGGTGTAATTTGTAAAGCAAACTAACTGCCCTCTGTGAACCCTGCTGCACACTAAAGGTACCTAGTTCACATTAACATAATCTTATTTGAAACAGGACTGTGTTAATACAAGCTAGACACTGTGTAGAGCATGACAGCTGAATCTACATGGAACAGTCAGAGCGTAGCACATTAGTGCACTTTACAAATCATCACTCTGGTGCTCTTTGCTGGTGCTGTGTACACAAGCCTTCTGTTCACATTTAAAATGTGGGGGGTGCTGCTTAATTACGATTGATGAGATAAGTCCCAGGGTTTCCATTTCCTGAGTAGATAAGGGTGTGAGCACTTCCAACATGAGTGCCTCACTCATGCACATTTCAAATTCATTTTCTGCAAATACTCATGCATCTGACCTTGAACAGCCCTTTTTCACAACCATGCAGGCCAGTTGGTAGATTAGCCTTATTGTTCCCATTTTACAGATGGGGCAACTGAAGGAGAGAGGTTAGGTGGCTTATTCAAGGACACACTGTAAGTCCCTGGCAGACCTCCTGATTTCCACTCATGTTCTAACCACTAGACAACACTTCTTCTGGTGGGCCAATAATATGCTGATATTTTTAGGGCCATACTCAGGAGTGCAAAACTTTGTGGCATCATGTTGGCATCATGAGAACATTTGCTCCACCGTGGGTCAGATTTCCAGATGGAGTAAATCAGTGTAGCTCTATTAGCTTCAATTAAACTATGTCAATTTACAGCAGCTGAGAATCTAGCCCACACTGTGCATTCCTTGGGGCTCAAGTAAGCAGAGTGTATTATACATGAGTTCTTGTGAAGATATTGGGTTATACCTCAGCATGCCTACTGCCTTCAGCTCCTTCATGCAGTCTGTCATTATGGGAACGTTGTGTACAGGAAGAGAAAGTAAAGCAGTGGCTAGAGCACTGGTCTGGGGCTCAGACAGGCTGAGTTCTAGCTCTGACTCAGCTGTGTACTGTATGCTAAATTAGGTAACCTGCCTGTAAAATGGAAAGAAGAATACTCAAGTACTTTGAGAGCTGTGGATGAAAGTATTATATTAGTGCCAACGTACTATTCTTGTAACTCAGCTTTGAAGTCTCCATTGTGAAACTCTTCATTTGTGAGGCTGCCACAGTTAGTTGCACAGAGTCCATTTTTCAGTTTCAGCAACAAATGAATACGTGCAAACTGGGTGTGGTAACTGCAGCAAGAATTTTATTGTTCAGACTCAACAGGACATAATGTAGCTCCTTACGATTACAACCACAACTTTCAAGTTGTTGGCTGTTTATCCCAAGTTCAGGCCGTTATAATCTTCCTATTGATAATGACCCTACAGCAGGCTTGGAAAATGTTAGTGTCTATAAAGCCTCAGAAGCAAACTATGAATTGGAAGGTACAGGTTGTAGGGAAGTAAATTATTCTTTATTAGATGGGAGAGGGAATCAAAGTTAAGGTAACATTTTTATTTCAGGGCTGCTACTAAGACTATTCATTTTCAGTAACAGAAAAGAAGTGGAGTTGCAAGTCAACAATAAATTCAAATGGACAGAGGCAATTTTGCAACAGTCTGGAGAATCAATGTAGAAATACAGTTTTACTGCAGCCTGTTATTTCCAGCAACTATGTTTGTCTCATCGGTGAGTCTTCGACTGTCTTAATGAGAATAACAGGCAGCAGTTACATTACAACAGCATGAAAAATGGGTGGAGAGGGGCAGAGACACTCTCACACATGTATTTATTCTTCTCTGGTTTGGGTCCTAAGAGACAGCCTCTGATTTATGTCTGAGGGTTGGACCATTCAGCAACTGGATAATACAGGATGCTGCAAGCCTCCTGGGAGGTGCTGATTGCTTTTAACTCCCAGGAAGCATTCATCATCTCTTGGGATCAGACCAGGGACCTTCTCTCACTTCCTAGGCCCAGAAACATTGTTTTGTATAGGCAGGAACGATGGCTGGGGAATGGAGACCAGACTTTCTCCAGGGAGAGCCATTGGTTCTGGCTCTAGAATTTGCTTCCCCCTTTGGTCTAATTGAACCTAAGGACCTGATCCGCAGCTTTCCCAGAGTTCTGTTTACTGCAGATGAGAAGACAGAGAGGGTAAAAGAGGCTTTAGCCACCTTTGAGCTTCCTTGATCCCCGTGGAAACCAGTGGCTGGTTAAGCCCTCAGCATAATTTAAAGCTGCCATAGGGCTGCTCTAAATCACCCACTATTGTAATAATCCTTAGAGGCTGTTATGCTGGTCAGGAATCAGTGAAATGGAGCATGCTTCAGCCACAGCTCCTGGGAGGTGGTGAGGTGCCCACGTTGTTCCAGTGTGAACGAAAAGTGGAAAGTGACAGATAGTTAAAGAAAAGGGGTTTAACATTTCAAAGCTAAGATCTCACTTAGTTCAGAAGTGTTTTCAGTATTTTTAGCTGTGACTTTCAAACTTCAGTGAGGCTGCCAAATGTAACTAAAAACTGTCGAGCAGGATGACTAATACTTTCAGCATTTCTACACAACTTGGGGATAATAGAACTCAATGTGGCAGCATACCAGAATCACTGGCAACTATTTCATTGTAAATTTCAGCCGGCTTACATGTCTCTGCAGCTTTTCTTCCATCGTACATTTGCTGAATAGCCTCACTGCTAAAATTAATGGCAGCACCATCGAAAGAACACAGTGCTTGTAGATGACCTTTACTTCCTACCATATTTTCAAAGCTCGCCCCCTTCTATTGACAACAGACTGGCGCTCAAATTGGCTACTGTGCATTAGCATTTAAATGCACAGAGGGCCAGGATGAAAAAACAAACACAATCCCTAAATCACCAATACAAACATAGAAAAGGAAAAGCCATGAATATAACTTTAGACTCATAGTGAAAATATGGTACAACTGGGAATGCATATGATTCAATTTTTGTCTTTCGTATCTGTGAGACTCAGCTGGTGCGGAATAAAGATGGATCTTTTAAAATAGATCCCTCCAAAGTCAGTTGTGTGTATTATTTACTTGGTTAAAGCAGGAAACCAGTACAGGAGCCAAAATTCTCCTGTGTAGGTCCACTGAAACCAAATGAAGCCGGACTACTTTAAGTCACAGAGAGGATCTGGCCTTATTTTATCTGGCATTGTGGATCGTCGGATTTTTTTTTCCTGATGCAGAGTTGAGTTGTTTCAGTTAAGAACGGTGGCCTTTTCATGTTAAGATATAAATCGGTGTTGCTTAGCAGTGGTGGGTATGAAAGATTCCTGATAACATCTTATTCAGCCTTGCTCGTTCTGAAAGATTCTTGATAAGACTTTGAAAACAGAAATTGGCTCATGCTTCAGAGAGAACCTGTCAAGGCCCTTTGAGAGAATGATCAGGTGTCATAAGTCATGGGGGAAAGAGGGGTTATTTCACGAGTCACCTATGGCAAAAACACCACATTTCATAGTGTCACTCCCCTCCTGACCAGCAGTGGCATAGAGTGAGAAACATATACCTCCAAAAAAGCATTCTTAGCTCTATTAACATAAGGGTCTTGATTCTGCAAACACTGGGGTCCCGATTTATGCAAGTACTCAACGGGACTACTGACCTGAGTCAGGTGAGCAGGATGTGGTTCTACCTCAGACATTAGATACCAAGAATTCATATATGGTTTAAGGAACTCTTTATTCCAAAGTCCAGTAAGAAAACCAAGTAGCGCCCAAAATGACCAGCATGATGCAAAATTACATGCTTCTGACATACACAGGAAAGCCCTTGTGGAAGGGGTTTTTAAAATAGATCATTCCAAAGTCAGTTGTGTGTGTTATTTACCTGGTCAAATGTAAGGCCTATATCACGTGGTGACTCAAAAATGACTGCTATGAAAGAAAATGGATAAAAGCTTACATGGGAAAGATATAACATCAGCATTGCTGTATTGGCCACATAGTGCCCTCAATCCAAGATAGCAGTTCCATTCATGTCAATGTAGGCATGAGTGTAGGGCAGTGGTATAGCAGACATTAAACCACTACTAAAAAATCCACACAGCTATTCTTGAAGTGCCAGCAAGCTATAGCCGCCCTTGTATTTCCAGGTCTGCACAATTCTACTTTAGGGCCATCATCTTAGTAACAGATGTGTGATGCCTAGTGCATAATGTATCTTGAGGAATCTGCTACTGATGTTCATAATGCCTGCAATAACCCGGGGATCCCATTGGAAAGGACAACTGAGAATAGAATCTGGCTTCTGAAAGAACCAGCAAGTGGTAAAGCTTTTTGTTTTGCAGCTTTGGAAGGAAACGAACAGTTGCTGGGCAGTGCTGCTGAAGCGCTGCAGACGGATGCCCATTGAGCATTCTGTTCACTGCCTCCCTCCCTCATCCATGCACTGCACACTCCCTGACACACCAGCAGGCGGTCTTTCCAAATAAGCATTCCTTGTTAACTTGGTTCATTTAAAATTGCAGTGCCCCACAGGAGGAAATTATAGAGTCCCTGCCATCAAAAAACACATGTTGGCATGTCAGGAAAAAGATACAAACCTTCTTTCATACAGTGATGTAGGTGTCTATCAATAACTGGTAAGCAGGATTTTGCTATACTCTGTATAGTAAGAATAACTATGTTCTATCAACATGTCTCCCTTCAGCTTATGAAGGAGTTTTCCCAAGCAAAGCAGTTATTAGAAGATCAGAGTGTGATATCACATAAGACAAGATAACATTGAGGCCGAAGTGCCTAGCAAGATTCACAAAAGGATTAGACATTTATATGGATAATGAGAACATCTGTAATTACATTAGACAAGATACAAAAAACATGCTCAGAGATATAAACCCTTAAACTTCAGGACAGAAGGCAACTGCTAACTGTTGTGTTGTGAAGAAATTTCCCCTCTCGGCAGGTTAGTCTATAATACTCCACTATGAAGTTTCTTACAACTTCCTTTGAACTATCTGGTGCTGGCCGCTGTCCGAGCCAGGGCATCAGGCTAGATAAAAGCAGTGGTCCATCTGACATGGCAATTCCTATGTTCCTCTGAATGGTAGAGAGGTGGATGTAGGTTTTGGAAGCATGTTATTTATTTGTGTAATTTGTTGTGTTAAATGGGATTTGGGATTGACATAGCTGCAAACCTCTTTTAAAATGCACTGTAACTGTAAGCAGACGATTCAGGTCAACAAAATATTTTGCAGCAAAGTCATGCTTTTTCAACCCAGGCATTATAATGACTTTTCTCCCCCCATTCTGCTTCATAATGCACATATAGAACAATATTTCATAAAATATGTACTGCTTGTAAAGTCCAAAACCTTGAATTTTTTGATCATTCAGTGCATAAGCATATAAAGCATATTTTGGACAAACCTGTCTAGAGGTTGACATTGATTTCCGATGTTGAAACTATATCTAGTTGATTTAAAACACACACACACACACACACACACACACACACACAGATATTCCTCCTTTATAGAAGAATATAAAAGCTTTCATTAAGATCTTGCTATTATTTAGGGCCTGATTCAAAATCCACTGAAGTCAATTGCTTTCAGTGGCCTTGGATCAGGCCCTTAACAACAAACTCACCATTTTGAATTACAATTCTCCATCCCCTAATTGGATTCAAATACTGTAAGTAAGTCTCTGTGTTTTGTGAGTTGTATGAGTGATCCTACAGACATCAGTTCAAGGACTGATAGTCATGTGAATTTCTGAAAAAATATTCCTAACTAGAATCTAAATGCCAAGTGAGATGAAATAATTTGGCATTTACTGCATTGATAGCAGTTTGAAAGAGCAAAGAGAAAAGAATTTGAAACAGAAGCAGCAAGGCTTAGGGTTTGATTCTGATTTCTCATCAGTGCAAATCAGGAATAACACGCCATAGCAGACAATGGCGTTTCAGAGCTCACGGACACCATTGCATCAGGCCTACAGTGCACTGACCAGGTACACCAATTTCAGTATATATAGGGAAAGTACTTTGTCACCAGAATACCATGCACCTGGAGCCATGTCGTTCAGATTTCCAATCCAAACCAGTTTTGGATGATGAGTGGGTTTAACTAACCCTAGATTTCAGTGATGTTACAAGCTCTCTATTATTTGCTGGCACTGATGACAGCTATTTCAGTGCACCTCAGACTGTGGGGTAGAATTTTTGTCCTTATCATGACCCAACCTGCAATAAAAAGTCACATGATTTTATACACCTAGTAAGAAAAGAAATAATATTTTGTTCTCTGCAAAACTTCTGCAGTACTAGGCTCATTTGCTCATCCTGCAGCACAAATGTCAGTCAACAGAAGGGGAATCTCCTCATTTGCAAGGGGAAAACACTGACTCTTGTGAGAAAAGGCCATGAAAACAGATAGTAGTCAAGATATTGCAGGTACAATGGCAGTTTGAAAAGAGAAGGAGAAGGTGGAAAATTTGTTACCATTTCTGAGTCTGAAAAGATTCTCCTCTCCTCCAGGCTTTGTAACAATCTGTACAATGGAAATATTCTGACCCAGAGTGGGAGATACCATTGACTAGTAATTAAAAATGGGAAACAGACTCAGGCTAACAGACCCTCCCTCTAACTTACTGTGACCTTGGCCAAGTCACTTAACTGTCTGGACTTAGTTCACCACCAGTGTAACTCCAGTGAAGTCAATGAAGTGAAATGAGTAGTAAATTTGGTTCTCCATGCTCATTTTACCCACCTGAACATGACAGAGGCGTCATGAGGCTAAGTTAAGTTTGTGTAAAGTGGTTTGAATGCCTCAGATGGAAGGTTTTAAGTGCAAAGTGCAAAGTACTGTTATGATTAAGTGTATGAGTAGAACACCACTCTTTGGTTGCACTAGTGCCAAATCCGAGCAAGTAGTGCTGTGTTACATGGCAGGCAGTTGCACATTTTCCAACCCTACAGCCCCGGGGCAAACATTTCATGTAATTCCAACCAGCCGAACTCCACCCTGTTTTCATCTGTCAAACAGGCTGGGTTCTGTCACTGGCAAAAGGAATTCTGATGGTAACTCTGATGGTAACTCTGATGGTAATAGGAAAGAGCTTAACTGAGGGACTCAGTGCTTCGTTGATCCCAGCTATTGAGAGCAACTAAGGGCCTAATTCTCAGCTATAACTGGAAGAAGAAGAGGGTGTGAAATGTTCATTCATTTGTATTCCTAACTTGCAAAGGTGTTGTGAGGCTTTAATGAATTAATGTGTATAAAGCTTCTGAGATATCTGCCAGGAAGATGCTATATATTAATTATTATTATTATTATTATTATATGTATAGAGCCAAAAACATGCTGTATGCTTTACAGACTTTCAGTAAAAGAGGCTACACTGCTGTAAACATCTTAAAGTATAAAATAAGTAAATACATGGGGGTGAGGGGGTTTTTTTTGTATTTGTCTTCTGGTTTCTGAGCCTTTAGGGTGCACCTGTGGGTCATATTTTAAACCTTTTCTCTGCAACCATAAGGGCTAGAAACTTTAAAAAAATGTAAGCTGAGGTTCTCATGTAGTCCCCTTTTCCCAGGCGCTGAGGCTTGAAGTAAAATATGAAATATCACATGACTCATGATGAAATCAAGGAAGCTGGCAGCACTGACATATCTCAGATGAAAGTCTTTCAATTGCAAAGAGTCTTAGGATGAAACATAAAAGTAAAACACCAGACTCTTCTGCAGCACATGGCTTGAATCCAAAGCAAGTGAACCTGTGTTAAATGGCATCCGCACATGACAATTGCACATGTTCCAATCCTATGTCCCACTTCCACAAGCATGTGCTTAACTTTAAATGCATAAGTGGCATTATTGACTTCAGTGGGGTTACTCACATGAATAAAATTAGGTCTGTGCATAAGTGTTTCCAAGGTTAGGGGACTATTGTCCCAGGAAGCCATATTCATGCAATTGCTGTTGGTAACAAACACTAGGATTGAGTTACATATCAAATCCCAGTGTTCTACTTTCTGGTGATAAACTGGGTAAACTAGTGAAAACAAAATCATTGCTGGGGAATGAGCACTTAGAAGATGATTGTATAGAAAGAATCCACCTATACCATCAGTCTCCATATCAGGGCACAGAGAAAGAGATAACTCTGGCCTCATTATCAGCTACATCAGCACAGTAGAATAAATATGTTTGTGAACCAGATTTTAAGACATTAATTTTGCCTGCAGTGATGTATGTGGACGGATTGGAAGTTTTTCAGGAGTGTCCTATATGCTTTAATGTACAATGCATGCTAGAGGATTTTTTTTTTTTACATACTGTTATACTATAAGTCACCAGATGGCGCTGTTACACACAGTTTTACAACTGCTTTTCTTTGGCTTGTGAGCACTGTTCAGTGTTTGAATAAAAGCAGCATATTTGTTAGTTGAGTGATGCAGTTTCTTTTTGAGAGTTATTGTTGTAAGCAGTAGGAGAGCTTGCTCTCCTCTCTAATCTCCCTGACAACAGTGAATTCTTGTGGCAGAGCTGCTCCTGGGGAACTGGGTGTTGGTGTTTTGGCTGAGTCTCCTGAAAGAGAGGTTTACCTGACTGCCACTTGACCCCCCTCTGTTCAAGGACTGATATATACACAGCATGAATAAAACAAGTTACACAAAGAATACCCAGATTCCATGTCACTGATTTCTCTAGACCTGCAAGGCTCACCTCTGGGCAGAGAGGTGACAACTGTAACTACACCAATGCAGACAGTACTGCTGCTTTTATTGACTCATTTAAACCAACTTTCTCTGGGCAACATGATTAGATATCAGCACGTCACAAGATTACAGTCAAGCTATTACTAGTATTTATGGAGTTTCCAGCTGATATCACAGTGATTATTGTCTTCCCAGCTGTGCTGATGACGTACAGATTACTGACAGTTTGATTCTCAATTACTGCCTTGAAATTTCCAAGCTCACTCCACATGCATTCACCACGGGATATTAAAACTTAGATGCTCTCAAAGAAGTAGAAGTATAAGAACACAAAACAAAAGCTCTGAGTCTTGGTCTGCTGCTGTGTCAGATACACAGACTGTCTGCCAAAGGCACCTCAAAGACATGCCAAGAAAATGACATTGCATTTTGGGTTCAATGCAACCAGTTTGCTTTAGATTGTTATTTATGGTCAGGATAGTTCAGCCAGCCGTACTAGAAATATGCTGTTGCAGGATGTCATAACCAAAACACTTAATTAGAATAAGAGTGATGAGATTATTATCAAAGCAGGATTTAAAAGGTCAAGTCATTCCCACAGGGAATAAAAATCTCTTCCTACTGCAAATGTTGGTGTGAATAGAAGGAAAATTAAAAATCAGAATAATAGAATTTAGATATGGAGAAGGCCTACTAGATCATCCAGGTTGCCCCCTACTTAGGTAAGCTCGATCCCTACAACACATTTCCTAGTGTTCTGACCAGTCCAACTTTAACAGCCTCCAACACAACCCTTAGGAAAATATTCCATGGCTTGTTACTTCTTAATTTCATCCCATTAGTTATAGCCATTTGATCGACTCTAAATAATTCCTCTTCCTCTTTGGTGTTTATAACCTTCACGTATTTGTAGACTGTTACCATATTCTCTTCCTTTGTCACCAAAGGAAAGCTGTGTATATTCATTCCTCTTAAATCAATCTTCTTATGACCCTAGCCATTTTTGATTTTTGTCTCTGAGCTCCCTACATCCGCTCAGGATCTTTCTGGGAGCAATGATATAATGTCATAGGGTAAAGGCACCCCATACTGGTGCTCCCTGCCTCAGTTTCCATTCTGGAGGTGAGTCTCCAGAGTCACCACATACCAGACTGAGCTGGAGATGTGGCCTAGCCCTCCAGCCCAGTCACAAACAAATGCAACCCTTTCCAGGGTACCAAGAGGTCAAGGAAAAAGTTCCAACAAACAGAAAGATTCTTCTGCCCTTCAGGGACTTCTCTTCAGCCCCACTTTGGACCATGTTCTCTGACCCTTTCTAGGCTACTTCTGAGAGTCATTCTGGCTCTGCGATAGAGCACTCAGCCTACTGGGCTCCATTCCTGGTATCCTTCCCTGCTCTGGTATAGAGCACTGAACTTCCAGGCTGGTTCCCACAGAGTATCTGGCCACCTAGCTCAGGGCCTTCCCCAAGAGTTTACCTGCATCCTGTAGTTCCAACTTCCAGCCTGAGCTCTCTTAGCCCTTTCCTAAGGCTCAGCTGTCCATTAAGCTATCCCCCATCTCCTTAGCTCCGCCTCCTGCATCGGGCTGGGATGCAGCTAATTAATTGTGGCCCAGCTGTGGCTGCTTCTATATCCCTTTAAAGGGGCCAGTCACACTGTGACATGTAAAAACCATGCGTTAAAATTACAGAGAAGGAACAGGAACATGATAACAATGGTTGTTAAAGCTGATTGGTGCCTTATTTGTATACAGATTTTAAATGCTTGTGGTATTCGCATAAGGACTGTTTCTTCTGGATCAATCAGCCTCCTGGCTTGAGGTATCTCCATGCATGGCTGCTTTGGAAGCAGAAGGTGTGCTGCAATGGGACTACATTTTTTTAAAGCTGCTCAATAATCGGTTGTTTGACAGTCCACAAATCTGGGCAACAAGATGACCTGGGTTGTCCTGAAGACCTCAAATAAGTGAGGTAAGATAGCTTTGAATGCATACATCTATGTCATGTAAGACAGGGAAAGACTGGGGAACAGCAACCACTATATCATGCCTGAATCAAAGAGCAGAATGAGGTGCCATGGCCACCAGGAATGGATTGCTTCTCTTGTTAGTTGTTAAGCAAACAATCATGAGACAAACAGCGCAGGAGAGCAGGGGAAAGAGAAATACCATTCTATGAACCAGTAGGGGGAGGCAGACTTCAGTCTCAGGATACGTGCAAGGAAAAAACCCAAGCAAGTATTTCTTTGGCAGACAAGAGAGAACTGTAGCTCAGAGGGAACAGATGAAAATAAATTATATTTTTTCCGGGAAGAAATGCAAAAAGCAATGCATTTCTAGCAGACCTAGACTCATTTAGAGATGGAGCAGAGCTACAATGTTTTGATGCAAAACAGAATGTTCCCACCAGGCTTGGTTACACCAATGCAAAACCAGTGTAAGCGAGAGGCAAATCAGGTCCACAGTATTTAGATCCCAAAGTTTGATTTAGCCCACTGTGGAGACAGAGGTCAGCTGTGACATTTGGATCAGACTGAACATGGAAAGGTGTTAGCAAGACATCTTCTGTAACATGACTAAAGACTTACTGAGACTCCACTTCAATAAACTTAGAGGCAAATACGTAGCATTTTGCAATACAATGCGTATGTGCAAAGGAACAGAGATGAGACTGCTGTGTGAACCTTAATGCTGCGTTTTCTGACTTCTGTGCAACTAAATTCCCAGGGTCAGATCCTAGTTTCTATAAATCAGCACCACTCCATTAACTTCAGGGGTGATATGCCAATGTACGCTAGCTGAAGAGCCGTCCCTCAATCTCAGTATTGCCAACCCCAAATATTCAACAAAATTAATCAGTCAAGACCCTAAGATCATGTGATTGGCTTTAAAACAATGAGACTTTTAAAAAATAATACATTCTAGGTTACTTGAATTTACCTTCTGGTTCCTGGGCCCATAGGATACATTAGATTCAAGAGGGCTAGAAACTGACCTTTGTTTTAAATGACAGATAAGATTCTCTCAGAATCACATTACTCCAGAAGCTGGGGCTTTAAGAAAAGTTGACAATACTATGACTTCTAGGGTTGCGCTAATATGAATGTGACTAAAGCATAAGTGTAAAGGAGATGCAAAACTGTTGGTTCCATTGTAGTTGTACCTGTTTTATAACAGGTTTACATTTGGTCCTGGGAGTCCAAAAAAACAAATCACAATTAAATTCTTGCACCTGTTAAAATAGTCAAGGGACTGCTAAATGAAGTTGTTACATCCTTTCTTAAACCAAAGACATTTTTCATTTTAAATATTCAGTAGATGCTGCACTTCAGCTTACATATCTTTCAAACCAAATTCTAGCAGCAGCATCCACTTAACCATGTCAGGTTTCAGAGTAGCAGCCGTGTTAGTCTGTATTTGCAAAAAGAAAAGGAGTACTTGTGGCACCTTAGAGACTAAACAATTTATTTGAGCATAAGCTTTCGTGAGCTACAGCATCTGATGAAGTGAGCTGTAGCTCACGAAAGCTTATGCTCAAATAAATTGGTTGGTCTCTAAGGTGCCACTAGTACTCCTTTTCTTTTAACCATGTCAGTAGCTGTTAATTCATGTAATGTGCAATTGCATAAGACAAATTTTTAAAAATGAACTTTCCCGCTGGTAAAGCTAATAGACTATCCAATCCCCGAATCCTTTGAAATATTAATCTTTTGTTTTGTTTGGCTTCAGAAGTTAATCTCAACTACAAAACGGTTCTAGCAACCCAGGTTAATTGTGCATAGTGAAAAGATTATGCATCAAGCAAAAAAGAAAAAGAAAGCCAGATCCCAGCACAGAATCAGTTTATTGTAACTTGACACAGGTTTACTTTGATTTTTGTCACCTAGACCATGGAACAAGTAAGCTGATTCTTTTACATTGGTCCTTTTTGATAAAGCAGAGTGCTATCTTGTGAATCATTACTGTATGAAATGAGCTAACCGGAACACTCTTAAAAGTCTAGCACACAGGAAGTGCTGAACTGTTTGCTTACCTATCCAGGGAAACTAAGCAAGAGAGTAAAAGTCATCTTTTATATCAAAACAATTGCACTGCCAAATTTTTCTCCAAATGCACAATAACTAAAATTCCAACACCCAATCTTATCACCAGTTTCAGTGGGAATCTCATGGCCATGACAAATGCAATATCCCAATTGTAAAAGGACTTTCAAAAAAACTAGGGGCTGTCACTAGCAGCTAGTTCCCAGTTCTTAACTATTTGTCCCAGGAAAGGAGGTGGAGAGAGAAGAGAGAAAATATTACAGTCAACCTTGAAGATTTAGGGCCTGATTCTGAAGTCATTGCACATGCAAAACACGCACTGGCTTCAATGGGAATAACATATCCACCAGGGTTATGGATCAGCAGACTTACTAAGAACCACATAGTGTCCTTGATATGTATTCATAGCTGAGAGTTCAAATAAGCACATGGATAGGGCATTACTCTGGCTAGAAGAGATGATCTGTCCGGGGCTCAGATGGTGAACGCTGAATGAAAGGAATTCCCCTTTCCACTTAGACTTCTTGCCACAGATTAAAGATCTGATCCTGGAAGGTGCTGAAGACCTCATGCAAGATGCTGAGGCACATTCATCTGCCTTCAATGTCAGAGGGAATTGAGCGTGCTTGTCAGGAAGCACTCTGGAGCTCTCAAGGTCAGACCCTTATTAAACTAACTTCTTTGTTTCAGGTTTCAGAGTAGCAGCCGTGTTAGTCTGTATCCGCAAAAAGAACAGGAGTACTTGTGGAACCTTAGAGATTAACAAATTTATTTGAGCATAAGCTTTCATGGGCTACAGCCCACTTCATCAGTTGCATGCAGTGGAAAATACAGTAGGACGATTTTATATACACCGAGAACATGAAACAATGGGTGTTGTCATACACACCATAACGAGAGTTATCAGTTAAGGTGAGCTATTACCAGCAGGAAAGAAAAAAAAAACCTTTTGTAGTGATTATCACCCAGTTATAACCTGTGGTATTATATAGCCCCATTATAATACTGCTTTGCTCCTTTGCAGGTAGCCTTGCAAGGATTCCCCCAGCAGAGAATCTGACTAGGAGCTCTTAAATTACTGATCCCTGCAGCAGGCAGTAATTTCCCAGAAGATGCCAAGAAAGATTGCTGTCCCTATCTGCAGGTCAGCATGTACCTGCATGGCCCAAAAGGCCTGTATCATTCTCTAATTCCCTGTCATTTAATAGCCCAAATGCCTCTCTTTTGTCTGACTCTCATGCAGGGAGCTTCACTGGGTATTTTTTTTTCTTCCCCTCACTTCACATTGATTTTTGTGTGAATTCAGTGCCTGTGAAAGGTGATGGTTTTCTATCCCCTGGAGGAGGATGTTCTCTGTTTACCCACAGAACAGGAAGATCACAGCCAGGAGCACAACTTCCCCACCAAGGAGGGACACGTGGATGAGACTGCCGACAAAGTTGCCAATCAGCGCCAATGGTGGCGGTGACTTGTGTGATGTGGGAAGGTTGACTAGACACTGAACTGCAGAAATCAATCCCATTTCACACAGGCCATCCAACGGCCAAGAACTTTTGGCCACGGCCAGCATGGGCTGGTTTCACACAGGCAACCTCTAAGTGAAATGGCATATATCCTATTATCAGTCTCCTAGTCCAGCCAGCCTCTTTGGTTGAGTCTCTTGTGAAGATGACGGATAGAACCTGCCAGGATCTATTGTGCTTCTCACGCAATAGACTGTAACGACGTCTGTGGGAATCACAGTAGAAAGATGTCTCCATGTACAAAGCAACTTCCCTCTATTTTTTTTTGAATATTCAAATCTTTCTTCCATGAAATGGAGGCTGTAGCTTCCCCAGTGGCTCAGCTTTCCTTCAGATAAGAGTAGACATTTTCAACAATGAGGACTAGTCAGTTTGAAGCGGGTGGAGTGGTAACTCTTATCTAAAGATAAGATGGAAAATGGAAAGGGCCAGTACCAGGAACTGCATGTTAACAGACTATGTGACTCAAACCTATGTACACTGAATCACACTCAGGAAGGTCCACTCTTAAATAATTCCCATTTAGACACTCTACAAACACAAGTGTTACTCGTTAAAAACCAAAACCCACTGCCACGTACTCATGGGAGGGTAGCAGGCCGTCCAGCCAGCCCCCAGACAAGCACTTACGTGATACTTCAAGGCTGGTTATTTCTATATGAAGCCATGGCTTTGACTAATTAATAAAACTTCCTGAGTAACTCCATGCTTGGCTGGACTAAGCTCTGCAGCACTTTAAGCCCTTTGTGTTTCTGAAATATGCTAAATAAGTTGTTCCTCAAAGACACCAAAAACAGAGTACAACTTGCTTCACAGAGTTCCCAAGTTCAGTATTGTATCTGATTGCAGTGGATGAACAGAAGAATTTAAGTTTCATACAAGTGCAGAAATTGAATTTCTTTAAGCCCCTAAATCCATCATTAGGTTGACCTTTCAAATGCACATGACAGATTGCTACTGTACAGCATCATCTGATGTCTAAAAAAATGTCTTATATCATGGTGCCAAGAGTGTTCTTTACCTCAAGATGGTTTGGAGTTAACTGATATAATGTCTGGTAGCTCTCTAAAGACTGATGATCAGTAAATGATCTGATTATACAAACCATGTATTGTGGGCAGCACCAAGCTAGGATAAGTCAAAATGCATTGATCAGAAAAATATTTAGTTCTATGCAATACTTTATCATTTATTCTTGTTGCATTTGATTAATATTTATAATGTAACTCCTCATTCTTGAAACACATTGCAATGTATTGTGATGTGTGGGCTAGTGTGTACATGTAGCCCTGGCTTCTACTCTATGGAATCAGAATTTCTCACTGGCATGTCACAGGCTGAATGCTGCTAACATCGACTGGAGATTCACCTTTAGTTTAATTGGCAGGGAGCCTGTGCTTTTGGAGCTGGAGAATCTGGGCTTTGATCCCACTTCTGCCACAATATTCCATGTGGCTGTGGTGTGCAGCAAAGGGGCAGCTGTGAAGCTTCTAGCTGACCAGTGGTTAGTTACGGTATCGTAACCAAACCAGAACCCCAAGTCCAAACCCTCCTAGGCTTCCTGAATCCAACTTCAACCCTTTAGCTCCAACTCAAAAAGTGTCCTTGGAACTTCCTGAACCCTAGGGGCTGGGGAAGGTTTATATCAAGGCCCAAACCTTTCTCTGAGGTTTTTAGGCCATCACTAATAATTACGTACATTTTTTCTGTATCCTAGAACCAAATAAATACCAGGCCTAAACTGGGGGAGGTTGGAGGGGGGGGTTGTGTATTGGGTAATGACTGAATCTATTTCTTCTGCTTTGTTGTAATATCTTTTCCACTGCCCCGTGTGTAGTATATTAAACAAACTGGATTATTGTCATCTATAATTGCCTTGGTAGCAGTTTCAGCCTCTTCATTTAACACCACAGAGAGCTCACCTTCATCCCTAGAGGTGGCTCCTCCAGTCTAGGGTTGAGACACACTGGCAAAGTAGCAACCTGCCCTGGAGCTGCCCACGCTGTACCTGTTCTGTAGCTAAATCAAAGTCTTTGTTTTCCAGGGCTGTCTTGGGAAGATTTTCATTGGCACAAATGGCAGGGAGGCGCCTCACTCTCACTGACTTGCAGTGGAATGTAGATGCCCCCCCTTCCCCTGGCTCTAAATTCCTGGTTTAAAATGTATTTTTTTAGTAAATTAGTCAAAAAAATCACCCACTAATAATGCAAATGTCTGAAATGCTTTCAATACAGTGGGATACACTAAAATAGAGAGTGTTTTAGAAACTAACAGGCCTGTAATTCTCCTTGAAGTCAATGGAGGGTGCAGATGCTCAGCACCTCCCAGGATTGGGCCCTGTGTGATCTTTTTGTACTTCCATTGACAAGCATCAGCTTGCAATTTCTTTAGGAAAAAGGCTTGCAATGGATTTATATTTAGTCTTGCTGGCAAGAAGCTGCAACATGACACTCACTCACCAGAAGTGTCTCTAAGAGGACATGCTTTCTTTACCTTTCCACTTGGTTTAGTCCACCAACAGAAAATGAGACCCTCCCAGAGAGGAGTTCAATCATGTTGTCAGGCTGTACGGTGTGTGTAGCTTTGCTCCCTCCAAACTTGGTAGGTTCCTTCATGTCATTCTCTGTAACGCACTGAGCCAGCGTCTCAGAAGTGGGGTTTCTGGGAAAGGCAGAGCAGTGTCTGAACACGGACACCAGTGCCATGTCTTGCAATATTGCCTTCCAGAGGCTGCTACTGAAAACTACATGAAAGCTGCCAGCACCAGCTGATTGGTGTGCTGGGGGGCATGCAGTGTATTTATGAATACGTTTACCCAGGCCTCTCTTCCATTTCCTCCCCCACCCAGTTATTAATGTTATCCCAAAGGATAACCCTCACAATATCATGAGCAGCCCTGTCACCTGGTGATGCATTCCAGCCAAATCTCATAACTTAAGCAGGGATGGGACAGTGCTTTCTTGGAGCAAGGTTCACCAAGGAGCACCGAAGATGGTGTGGGCAATTCAACAGAGGAGTCAGTGCTGAACCAATGGCCCAACATGATACTCAGGGGCACTGCAATGCCGAAGGTAGCATCTTTTCCCTGAGACCTATTTGAAATCCTGCTGAAATGTAAAATGTTATTCAAGATTCCACGGTAATTTTAGTGTTGACTTCAGTGTTCTGCCCAAATTCTAGCTTGAGGTAATAACATTTTGGTCTTTAAATTCTCCCTGCACTTTCAGTTGGATATACCATTCTTCTTCACTTCCTCTCACAGACTGTTACCGTGTGCTGTTAATCACCATGTTTCACCTGAGAGGTGGCTGCTGTTGAGTGGTGTGAGAAGTGTAGGTATCTTTTGTCCACTTTACAGATAGGATGTGAGGCTTACCTCATTAAAGGTTGCAAAGCACTTTGAGCTCTTTGGATTAAAAGGGCAGTTGAAGTAAAAATTATTACTGCTCGTATAAATCCAGATATGCCCTTACTGGCAAGTAAAGTCAAGGAAAAATTTGCTTATGCTGAGATATAATGTACCCTCCTCCTTCAAAGTCAAGGATACGTTCTCCTCCTCCAAACCAGGGAAAAGGGGCAGATTGCAAACTTTCAGCTTGTTTGCTGATCTAACTGTGAAGGCGCAGCTAACCAAGCCAGACACAAAACAAAATGAAACCAACCTTTTCCTCAAAGAAAAACAGTGGAGCCTACAATCACCTCTCACAATGACAATGTCTCATCTTCAGATGACAGCTAAAGAACCAGAGCTGTAACATGGAGGTGTACCTGAAAAGCTATTCTATGCAAACCTAGAAACAGAAGGCAAAGTTAAAAACCAAGCAGACCTCCAACAGGCTGAATGGTTGGTGGGGTGAATGTAAACATCAGACTGGGGGGAAGCTGGCAAAGAAAATTACCCTTTCCCTGATTGATAACTGCAAAATCCAAGAGAATTCTGTGTCCCCTGTAAAAGCTGCAGTGGATAAATATATCATTGCAAAGTTACACTCCCGCAGGGGCCACCTGAGCGTATGTCAAAATGATCTTAATATTATGAGACTGATAAAGAGGACATGATTTGATTGGGGATTGGTCCTGCTTTGAGCAGGGGGTTGGACTAGATGACCTCCTGAGGTCCCTTCCAACCCTGATATTCTATGATTCTATGATTCACCGTGCTACTCTGGTAGCGCTATTTTCATTGCTGCAAATCTGATGGAGATGGGAGGGGTGGGGAAAATCCCTAAAGCAAATAACTTCAGCATCCATACTAATTCTTTTCACAACTGGTATAAGAGAAGAGGAACAATTGTAGATGATGACAGGGCAGATTTGGGTGCTCTGCAGTGATTTTGTGTTCATATACAGAAGAACATTGGATCATCATGGTGGAGCTAATTGTGAGATTTTTGACGAGGATTTGGTTCCAGGACATCCCTGTTGATACATCAAAGAGTGTATTAAAGCAATATCATATCAATTGACTAAAAGAGCTCATGTGTAAATCCCACACAGTGGGTAAATGGGTGCCCCCTGGTGAACAGGATTCACCCGGGGTTAAGGAAAAGTATCTTCCCACCCTTCAGCTGCCATCTGTGAACAAAGTTTGTAGTTTAGGTGTCTTAGGTCCGAGGCTGCTACTGGATGCTCAGGTAGCAGCTGTGGCCGAGAAGGCATTTCCCCATCTGTGCCTGGCAAGCTGAGTGCAGCTACTTCTTTAGTAACCTTGCTAACACTGTTCTTGCCTTTGTCATCTGGAGTCTGGGCTGCTGTAATGGGGCTATATGTTCTGACCATTCAGAAGCTGAATCTGATCCAGAATGTGACAACGGGCTTGTGATACAGGGTTGTGCAGAAACAGCACATAACTCTAGGCCTTTGCAATCTACACTAGCTGCCTATGAGCTCCCCAGTGGACCTCAGGCCTAAATGGCTTGAGGTCTAGTTATTTGAGGGCCCATCTCTCACCCTATGTCATACTGCCATGGTTGTGATCACTGGAGGTACATGAGCTGGAGTTCCCTTGGTTTAAATAAGGGAGAGCAAGTTATAGTGTGTTCTCAATAAATGTCCCTTGACTTTGGAATGCGCTTCTTTCTCTGGTCCATTAGGTCTATTAACCTTCTGGACATACTGCAAAGCAAAATTTTCTCTTGAGATCTGCGGAAACGGGTGACTAGGAGGTAAAAGTGAGGGTCCTTTGATTATTGATGAGCCCTCTGTTATTATCTTCCATTGTATTTTAATGAGTGTGAATTGCAATTGTTGGGAGAGCTCAAAGGCCTGGCTGGGCATTTATCATTGTTATTTATCAAAATAAATAAGTGAAATCTGCTTGGAATGCAGCCCCATAGAAACGTGTCCCTGCTACTTGTGAGTTTGGACAGATTAGAGCTTTATCTCTTCCCATCACTCATTATCTGTCTGGTAACCATTTTGAACCATGCATTAGGCTTGAATCCTTTCACAGAATAACCTTGTGTTTATCATCCCTTTTTAGCTACTACAAGATAATTGGCTTTCCCTGGATCTTAAGTATAATCTAAAAGAGGACCCCCCCCCCACACACACACCATATTTTGCTGATATCTGTTGCTACTTGCATAAAACTTGCCAGGCTACATCAGGGCTTGGAATGCACAAGGAAGTACTTCCACCGGTTAAACTATTGAAACAAAGAAAGAACAGGAGTACTCGTGGCACCTCAGAGACCAACAAATTTATTTGGGCATAAGCTTTCTTGGGCTACAGCCCACTTCATCGGATGCATGCAGTGGAAAATACAGTAGGACGATTTTATATACACAGAGAACGTGAAACAATGGGTGTTACCATACACACTATAATGAGAATGATCAGTTAAGGTGAGCTATTACCTTATACCACAGATTATAACTGGGTGGTCATGTAAGATCCTTTATCAGGATGTCTGCTGCTGTGAACAGGTACCAGCAACAATAGCATAGGATCAGTCCTTAGCATGTATTCTGCCTAAAGTATGCACTGGCAGATCCTATGAAAGTCAACAGGTACTTAGGAATGGGTCAATATCTTGAACCTGAACCCTTTTATATTTTGGGAGGGACTTGGGCTGGGATTTGAATCCCAGAATCTACAGCTGCCCCTCTAGGTCATCTGTGATCAAGTCACTGTTCCAGGGATAAAATGGGGAAAATATTGCTACCCTGTAGGAACGTTGTGAGGAGCACTAACTAGGAAAAACGAACACTTTATCCAGTACTTATAGAAATGGTCCATACAAGAATAATATCAAATCCTGACATTTTTCCAGAGCATACCCAAAGACAGAGCAAAAATGTGTGTGTGTGGGGGGGAGGAATATTCAGGCATTTTTCAGCCACAGAAATATTGGAACATAGAATAGAATTCATCTAACTTGGTCAGATCAATTGTCTATCAAATTTGATCATCTGTAGTGATAGGCATAGATTACCAAGCATGCCCCCAGAGCCATGTATTCACAAAGTTTTGGGGAGGACCTTGAGTCTTGGGGTTTGGTTCATGCCCGCTTCCAGTACCCCATCTATACATGTGGCCTTATGTATAGGAGAAAGGCAGCACTGCCCTCTGTCATGCATCCACCTAAATATACAATGTTGCTTAAGTGGAAACAACTGTAATCATTGCGACTTGTGATTCTGAATCACTATCAACCGAAGTGGATGGAATAAAGAATGGAGAGCCAGGTCCTGCAAGAGTTTGAGCACCCACAGCTCCTCATGAATTTCACTGACTCCCAGGAGGTGGTCAGCCCCCAGCAGGATCAGGCCCCTGATCTCGTGAATCATTATCATGAATAGAACACTCAGTGCTCTTATAGAACTTTGCCACCACAGAACGCAGTGTTTTACAAAAGAGGGGTGAGCATGGATAGCCCCATTATTACATGTGGGGAAACTGAGTCACTGGGACATTAAATGACTTGCCCAAAGTCACCAGCAGAGCCAGAAACAGAACCCAGGTCATCAAGTCCTAAACTCTGTTCACTGGACTATCCTGCTTTTTCTACTAAGCTCTGTAGGTGGTGGATAAAGATTGAATATCCAGCCAGACTCTCTTAGGGACCTAGATGGAGAGCTTGATCTGCAAGGAGGCTACGTCCCTTTGGGATTTACCTTGATGATGGTGATAATTTTGTTAACTCTTTGTAACTAAACAAAGTCATAGTGCAGTTTTCTCATCAAATTTGTTAGCACCATCCAAGTACATGGATCAAAATTGATTATATTCCATTATTTAAAAAAAACAACAGGCTCTTTTAATTTTATTTTAGGCTGTTGTCTCTTGTATGGTCTCCCTGTAGATGTTTCAAAGCAGAATTATGCATGAGATCACAGTGTAGCATTTCTATATAACTACGTGTTTCCATTTTTCAAACATACTCAAAGCATTATTGCCACAGTATCCATTTTTCAAAACGAATCATAGAATTTTTTCTTAAATTCTGTCACCCTTATTCACCAGGGGCTAGATTCTGCTATCTGGACTCATGCTGAGTAGTACTTTACAAGGAGTCCTACTGGAGTCACTGGGAGTACTTGTGAAGCCAACGACTGCCTTGGCATGAATAATGGTGGTAGAACCTAGCCCTCTGTGATTTGTGGAATTCTAGGGTTTATTATTAACAAGTGTCTCAGGTGCACACGCCCCATGAAATGGTTTCAACTGAACAGTCACAAACTACTCAGAGAAAGGTCTATAGATGATAAAGGAGGAAAACGAAAAAGCCTGTTGACACGTTGATACGCTGCTGATAGGGGAAACAAAAAACCCACATAAAAAAAAATCAGTTGAGTTTTAGTTCATGTAAGCAGCAGCATCTGGGTTCTTTTCTCTCCAGACTTCACGAAGATGTTTGCAACAATGCTGAAGATAGTTGCAATTATAGCAGCCCTTTCAGGTGAGAAAAACAAAGGACATAAATAAAATAGCAGGTGAGCTTTGCCAGCAAAGTAGGAGTACATCAGAGATTTACTTCTAGCTGGAATGAAAACTGTGGAGATGATCCAAAGAAAATACCTTGTGGAATCGTAACAGACAGAATAGTGATTTAGTATTTTGTCGTAGGATACTATTTTATAGCATTGCCTACTGTACATTAATGCTTTGTTGCTGTAAATTGAGTAGAAGGCAAGAGTAAGCTTTAGCGTTTTCCAGACATCTCAAAATTAGATTTGTTCATGCTCTTGTCTTGTTTCTATGGGCTATATCCTTGGGAAATAATGACTTGGCGACGTTGGGCCCATGTTTCACTTTAGGCATGTGAATAATCCTTTGGACTTTATTGGGTCTACTCCTATGCTTAAAGTTAAATATGGATGCAAATCTTTGTGAAATCTGGGATTTATATGGTATATTAAGGCTTATACATTATTAATGCTTAAAGGAAGTTTAGTTACACTGAGCATTATTTTTAAGACACGTAGAAATAGACATTAAAAGCTTGATCCTGTGAGCTCCCAAGTACCCTCAACTGCTACTGAAGAAAATGGAAGTTGAGGGTGCTCACCACTCCACAGATGCACCTTGCAAGATAAAGACTTAGAGATGTTATTATTTCTTCTGGAGGTCACATGAACAATTTAAGCAGTTACTCCTGACTGTTGTTTATTATACACAAGTCTATTTTTCTTCTAAGCATAGCTAGTTACCTTAGAAGTGTTAAGTAACTCAGTGTTAGCAGAGGTGTTAGTGAAACTATTTGGTTTAAATTTTAAAACTACAGATTTAGGTTTCAAATGGTGCAGATGTTCAGTATGGCAACTCAGACTGTGTACATCAGCAGTGCAGGCCTCTGCAATTGCCAACATCAAGATACCAAATTACATTTGGTTTGTTAGAGATCAGGTGGGTGAGGTAATATCTTTTTTGGGGGGGCCAACTTCTGTTGGTGAAAGAGACAAGCGTTCGAGCTCCACAGAGCTCTTCTTCAGGTCTGGGAAAGGTAATCAGAGTGTCACAGCTAAATACAAGATGGAACAGATTGTTAAGCATAAGAAGTTAACTCATGTTGCAAAAACCCATTCAAAATGAAGTGGGCAATTAATACCTCTGCAGTCATAGGACAAAAGGAGAGTGAGGCCATGTCTGTACTTCCACTTTTGTGGGTATAACTTATGTTGCTCAGGGGTGTGAAAAAAAATGACAGAAGTGCCAGTATGGACAGTTCTGTATCAGTGGGAGAATCTCTCCCGCCGGCACAGAGCAGCTACACTGTAAGCTCAGTAGTGTACACTTGCCTTAGTGGGTTACAGATTGTTGGAATGAGACATACAATCAGTGTCTCTATTGCATCCACGATTTTTTAGCGTCTAGCAGAGTGTTTGTTTTCCCGCTTAATTTATTTTGTTACCATTAAAAACTATATATTAACTTTTTCTGTAGCAAGGAAATCTCTCATAGTTATGCCATAGAGCATGTAAACAGATTAAATACTTGTAAGGAAAGGCTTGCAAGATCACGCACATAAACTTACTCACAGTTTGTCTCATTGACTACCTGCATGAGCAAGGGCTATGGGATTGATCCTGCACCTACTGAAGTTAATGGCAAAGCTCCCATTGACTTCAGTGTTGTTGGATCAGGCTCTTTGGGTCCAGTCCAACAAACACACTAGTGAGCACTAGCTTGCTACCAACACTGGCTAGGAGCAGTCTCACTGGATGAGAAATGCTGGCAGGATGGTGGTTAATAGGGCAGGTTGGAATATTTCCAGCTAAATGTATTTTCATTGAAATACGCTAATTCGTCGCAGCCAAAACATTGTGCGGAGATGTATCGATTTCAGCAATGGTTTTGACAGGAAGGTTTCTGAGGTCCAGTGCTCTCTGGGCCCTTCTGACCACAGAGACAGAGAGAGAGAGATCCAACACCTGACCTTTTCAATCGGAACCCAGACATTTTGACACAAAGCTGTTTTGTGAAAATGTTTGAAAGATTTTGGTTTTGTTCTCATGTAAAACGAAAACCAATTTTAAAACATTGAAAGTTGTCCTCCTCCAGCCAGCTCTATGGGTTAATACCAAAGAGGATAGCTTAACACAAAAACCCAGACTGGTAGTATTATTTAATATTTATTTTATGCTCATAGAGAGGCCCCAGTCAGGATTAGAACCTCAGTGAGAACAGTGCTGTAAGAACACGAAGGAAGACAGGAAGGTCCCTGCCTTGAAGAGCTTCGAATCCATTTATAAAATATTTTCACTCATTGCAGTGGCTGATAAAGAAAGAATATTTAGATAATTAAAATATATCAGAATCTATGGTATTTCTTTTCACACTATGGATCGTATCATACTATGGATTATTTGAGCAGAATACCCTATTGATGTTAGTGAGGATGGAGTTCTGTTTAAAAATCGGTAACAGCCCCCTAAGAAAAAATGCACAAATATTCCTTCAAAATAAGAATATTTTGTACCTGGTATCTCAATCAATTGTAAGTGGAACAAGCCCATCGGGAGCATTATTTTCTCAATGCAAAGTTTTCACACCTAATTCTCACATAGGAAAGTACAGGAACCTTATGTTTTTCTTCAATGTGGAACATTTTAAGAATGGACAGATGCACCATCAGAATCCTAAAGCTGTAGTTTGAAAATTGGATTCAACAGTATAACAAAAACCCCATTCTGCTGAAGTCCAGACTGCTTTACTTTAATGATTTCTTTTTGATTGACAGATGAAATTCACATTAGCTTGTTGCCTTGTCTAACCTTTAGGGACCAATTCCACATTCCTTTCCAACTCTGATTAACTTCAGTGTGATAAATAGGTGCATAAGAAATATATGATCCTACTTAAGGTTTGAAGGATTAGATTTTTATTTGTAAATGTTGGTAAATGTCAGTTTCACCCATACATGCGCAAACCAATGAAAAAAATATTTCCCTCTATACTAATTGAAGTTTAGAGAAAGGTAAAGAAAGAAAAATGCTGCTTGAGAACTTATTTTGAATCTCAACATCTACTGGCATTACATAATTATTGTCTGACCTCCCTATAATTTCCCCACAACCGTGAAATTGATAAAAATAGAAAATAATGCTTCTAAATAAACATCTGGTTTAATTATAATACTTATTTTTAAAAAAAAATCAAATTTTGCCAAGCTTATCATACCTATTGCGCACCAGTAATGTATAAATTATACAGGCAAGAATTATGGTCAGAATTACAGGAAAGTATGCAAAGAATTGTGTTCAAACAGACAGTTATTATTTTAAATTGCAATAGACACCTTTAATGGTGTACTATATATTAAATATTTATTTTTGATCTCAACTCCATTTGTTTCATGTGGTATGTAGGTTGATCAGTTTTACAGAATTTCCTTTACCCCAGAAGGGGAAAACAATTCCAAAGATGATAACTTGACCATAAAAATAAATCCTAGTCTCACTATAACAATATATCAGCTCACCCTATCCTCTAGAACGGGGTAGGCAACCTTTGGCATGCATGCCAAAATCGGCACATGAGCTGATTTTCAGTGGCACTCTCACTGCCCAGGTCCTGGCTACTGGTCCGGGGGCTCTGCATTTTAATTTAATTTTAGATGAAGCTTCTTAAACATTTTAAAAGATTTATTTACTTTACATACAACGATAGTTTAGTTATATATTATAGACTTATAGAAAGAGACCTTCTAAAAACGTTAAAATGTATTACTGGCATGCGAAACCTTAAGTTAGAGTGAATAAATGAAGACTCGGCACACCACTTCTGAAAGGTTGCAGACCCCTGCTAGTGGTAAATCATACTTAGGGCTTTTTACATTTTTAAAGCACCTAATTAGCTCTTGCCACCATTGCCCCCAGATTCCATTTGGGAACAGCGCAAATACATAGATGTGCACCAGAGCCTTGAGAAGCACATCAAGAAGCTAAGCTATTAGAGGAGAAGAACTGAGAAAGGATGCTTGGATTCTAGGAATCTAGGCTCCACAGTTTAGAGGAACCAGGTGCAGCAGCGAGTGAGAGTTGGGACTGGCCTATCTGACCCTTGGGGACAAATGTTAAAAAGGGCCATATTGTCTGGGGTTGACGGTGCTGCGTGGTACCACTTGGGTGAGGAAGAGCAAGGAGCTATGATGGTGGTTGTGAGGAAGAAGTGCAAGGAAGAGCTGGAAAAACATTGGTTGCACAGGTGCTGGAACTAGCAGTGCGGGGGTTGGGGGAGGGGGTGCTGCTGCACCCTCTGGCTTGAGGAGGTTTCTATTATATACAGTGTTTACAGTTCAATGGCTCTCAGCACCCCCACGATCAAGATTGTTCCAGCACCTCTGATTGAATGATCTGGCTGGGAAATAAGAGTTCACGTTCCAGGCAGCATTGAGCACTCAGCTGGGAAAGAATGCAACTGTGTCGTGTAGACCAGGCCTAGGAAACTGAGATTTATTTTTCTTTTAAAAGAGGGCATGGAATTTTAGTGGATCTGGGTCCTATTTCATCTTCATCCCTCCCGAGCTACTAAATCTAGAACACTCATCCGATCACCAGGGAAAAAGTTATTGAACAGAGTGAAGAGGGCTATCACATGTCTCCTGCAGAGCAGGGGGTGGGCGGGAGAACCGTCCAACAGAACTCAAAGCAGTGTTTCTTAGTGTGCAGCAGCCCCTGACTGATCTCCCTTCACCATGCTTATTCCCTGCAGGCCACATCAGCAGCATGACTGTGACAGCTCCCCAGAGCATGGTGAACGTCAGTGTTGGTGGAAATGCCACTCTTCTCTGCACATATACAACAACTGGGTCTGTGGATTCACTTTTCATTCAGTGGAGTTTTTACAGTGCCAAAGAGAAACAACCTCAAACAGTAAGGAGAGATTTGTTTTTTAAAATTTATATATGCAGCTGTATATATTGTCTCTCTAAGGTCCTTATATGGCCCCTATTGCCATAATATCTGAGAACCTTTAATGGTTTATACTCAACACCCCTGTGAAATAGGGAAGTGCTAATAGCCCTATTTTACAGATGGCAACTGAGGACAGAGAGACTGACTTGCCAAAGGTCACACAGGAAATCTGCGGTGGAGCAGGAAACAACCCAGGTCTCCCGAGTCTCAGGCTAACATCCTAACCCTTGGGCTATCCTTCCTTCTCTGTCTGGCTGATGTTGCTTTCAATGCCATAGGTTGTTATTTTGCTTTCTTAAGATATTGGTAGGATCTAGACATTGAAAAGAACTAGTGGGTCATGTAATAGGAGGCATCTGTGTTCCCCATTTTAAGGGTATAATGAAAGCTCTTTCCCCCAGCACTTGTATCTCCAGGTCACTATAAAGTTTCCTCATAATATTATTCAGTGTAACCCGGAAGGCAGCGTATGCTAACTTCAGCACAGAGTGGGAGAATAATAATAGGGGTTTGTTCCCTTCAAAAGGACAGAAAACATCTTATCAGCCACTAAGTAAAATTTCATTGGCATGAAAGCCCTGTTAAGTACCTCCCAGCAGCACAAAGGCATCAGAAGAGCAGCAATATGCAGAGACATAGTCTCATATTGCATAGCAGCAATATGCAGGGATCACCAGATCATCTAAACATCATACCTACCAGGGTTAGAAGCAAATTACACCTACCCCTTGTCGGTAGGCACATGAAACCTGACAGGCAGTGGAACCAATGAGGTGGAGGGGGAACAGGATGTGGGGAGCCAGTGCGTTGGTTCTCCAATCTCTGAGTGCCATGGAGCTCCCTGCATCCCAGCATGAAATGTTTTGTGGTGAGGGCACAGATCCAGCCACAATCATGGTGCAGCTGGGGGAAGGGTGCACAGCAGCCTTTGGTAGCAGCACAGAGACCATTCTCAGGTCAAGGCACACACACACACTTGAACAAACAGATGACACCCTGGACCATGCCCGGTTGCTCTCCTCTGCGGCTCTAGCAGATGACCTTGCAGATTGTTTGAGTGGCTAATGATGACAACTTTCTATCCATACTTCTGCTGCTTCCCTGGCCTTCTCAAGAGGTCAGTTACTCCATCTTCTTTGTAGTAAAACCTAATCCATTCTACACCTCCCTTCCCCTCAGTGTAAAATACAAGGCTGTGGCAGCAGGTGTTTTGTGGCCATCATGAGACTTCTTAACGTAATCTGCATATGTCACAATAACTCTTAGATCAGTGTTTCCTGCTTCCTGGTTACGTGCAGGCCCGGTCCTCTGTATTCCTGAGTGCCCACAGTTCCGTCTAACTTCAGGGGGAATTCCCTATGCTCAGCACCTTGCAGGACTGAACCAATCTGCAGCAGCCTTTTCTCTATACAAGGAAATGGTGACTAAATGTGTCAATTCATTCTTTCTGTGCCCATGAAATACCCAGCTCTGGTGCCTTGTCATGGCCACTAGATACCTAGTCCCTTTGTCTTGCACAATTTCACTAACAGTTTCGTTCCAGAAATTCAGAGTTCTTGCTTAGGTGTTATAACTGATTTAAACAGATTGACTGATTTAATACAGACCGGTAATATTGTTGTTGTTGATCAGTTTAACTGTTGTATACTTTAAGTGATATGCAGGAGGTACACCAGCACTGGTAGATCCACAAATAGTACTTTTTTTTGTACTAGTTGTACAAAACTACAACTTTTTTGTACAACTAGTACAGATCATAAACTCTCTGAGGCAGGAACTGTCTGTATTTTGTGGATTGTACAGAATCTAGCACATCACTGGCATTAAAGAAGAAGAAGAATATATAGGCTTGAAAGAAATAGCAGTTTAATATAAAAATAAGAGAACTATCTGCCATACTATAGCAGTTAATAATAATTTGATAGCAAATATATCAGTGAGAAATATAAATTGTGGCCCAACCCTGCATTCCTTACTCTATCAAGATGTGTATACAGTACATTACCAGACTATATGAACTCTAAGAGTGACTAATTGTGTGAGTAAACATTGCTCATACCAGTAATCCTGTCCTCGTTAAGACTATTTGCATGAATAAAGGTTGCTCCTGTAATGGTTGTAGGATCATGCTCCATTTGCTAACGCAAGTTGTGTGCATTGCAGCCCTGTGTAATATAGTACTGTAATAGTCCAGTGTATTCTATTAAAATGTTAGTTTCACATTCAGACAGCAAGCACAGCACTCTAGTAGAATTCAAAAACATCCTTTTAGATTTGCTTAGAAACCACAATCTGTATTTTAGTTCCATTAAATTATTAATGCACAAAACCAACAAATAAAATATGTTTTCTGGTTGAAACTAAGAAAAATGAATAGATTGAAATTCAAAGTAACAGCTTTGGGCTTAGGGCTGATCAGAACCTTTCAAGAGATTCAGGCATGTGGAACCATGTATAGAATGGAACTGGTGGGGAGAAAACAACACCCGAGGTTTCTAATCATAAGATGTTGTGAATGTTCTGAGCTGACAATAACAACAAAGTGACTAAGATCCTAAATGCCCAAGGAACCACAAAGATCAAGCCCCCTTCAGGCTTCATCTGCTCTTACACACTTGGCACTCCCATGGAAGCTTTGTGCCCACCAGGAGGGCTGCATGAAACACGAGTGAGGAAAATTGCATCTGACTTTCCTCCTATAAGAAACCAAATACATGGTAAATTCATTTTCATGTCATACCAACCCCCCCACACATTTGTAATGGAGGACGTGCAGTTTTGTTACATAGAGTGGAATCTAGAAAGGCCAGAGTTTAGAGGCAAAACATCCTTGTGCTTCCATGGTAGTCCAATTAGGGCATTAGGCACAATCCTGCAAACACATGCAGACTTCCACTGACTTCAGTGATCCTACTCATGTGCTTAAAGAAAAGCATGTGTATGTGCCATTAATGTAGGATTGGGATCTTACTCTTTTTCTTAAATGCTTTTAACTGTTTGTTTAACCTTGGATTATTTCGCTGGGGCCCCTCACAATAGCGCTGTAATGCCTTACAGTTTTAAACAAGTATAATATAAAATTCATCATGCAAATGCAAGTAATAGGGGAAGGAAGAAAGGACCCTGACTAAAGCCAGTGGATTTTCACAGAACTATTTGGCATATATATCCTTTTAAAGAAACTCTTTACACTACACATTTTAAGATGCAATTGGTTTTTCAATCTTTCCTGAACTGTGCATGTATCTTAAATTAAATGTTCACATATTTTTATCCTCATCATCTGTTACTGTTAGAAAATGAATCCATGACAATGATGTGTCAGGTGTGTGTCTGCAGGGTTTATAACCAGCATATATAAATGGCACAGGCTAAGTGGGACAATTTGGGTAATTCAGCTTATGTTCAAAATTCTATAGTGCTAAACTATATCTGTGACACTCCCTTTTGTATAGATTAACCAACTGGCAAAAGTTACCGTAACATACATACAGTAGAATGGTACAATACAAGAGTACATTAAATATACCAGTATTGTAGCTTGTGCTATGCATTATAACAATCACAAAGTTGACCGATTTTGTCAGATTTTAAGTAAAAAAAATTTCCATCAAAACTTTTTTTTTTTTGCATTTAAAATGGCCTTTTGTCCCCCGAATGAAAATTTTTGTGGAAAAATTTTTCATTCAAAGTTTATCATTTTGCAACACCCAACAAAAACTAACCAACAAACACAACACATAGCCTGGATTTCCCCCCCCCCGTTTTCATATTTTAAAAAAGCCAGAACATTTTTGCAAAAATTCCTCCCCCCCACCTTTTTTCAAAAGCATCTGTAGGAAATATTTACCTTTCCCCATACAGTTGTAATTTTAACTGTCTCTGATATGTTAGCAAATGTTAGATATGGTAAGGGGGACTAAATACCACTCCACTTACTCATGTTGCAGATCTACTTGTATGAGTAAGAATAAGCACCTTTTGCCTGAAATATATAACATATACAGAGAAATTATCCTCAGCAGGTGTAAATCAACATAATTCTGTTGATTTCAATGGAACAATGCTGATTTACAGCTGGCCCATTGTTTCCACAGTAGCACTGAGTAATAGAGCAAATTCTACGGAACTTCAGGATTAATGAAGGCAAATTTGTGTCATTAAACAAGATCAATGTTTCAAGTACATAAGGGATCATTTAGGGTTGCCTTATCTTAAAGACCTAACATGATACAGCAATGAGCCATAGCTGCTCTCATTTTAGAAAAGTCACAGTATTTTACAGCAATGGCCCAAATACTACAGCTACAAGGATATTGGAGTGTTTAGGGCTTTACTGTAGAACATCATGGTAACTTTTTAAACTGTAAGGCTGGGTCTGACACTACTCCTAATGAAATCAGTAAGAGTAGGATCAGGAGTGCTGCCAATGTTAATTTAAGGTGTAAATCTTGTAAGGGTATATAGCCATTATACCTGGCATCAGGGGTAGATAGTGCTGCTGTTTCACAGAGTATATTCAGAATGATCCTTTAGCTCCCATTGTGCAGTTGCAAGGCTTCTTTTGCTATTTGTTCTGGTGTTTTCATATCCTGTTCTGCATCGCCAGCCATATGCAATGCTGGCCACAGGTGTTAGAGAGTTAAAAGCAAAGGCAGTTAAACAGGAGAAGATGAAATACCACAAGCAGGCTGCACACAGACAATGCTATGAGTAGGGGTGCAGCAAGCTGTGGAATAACAGGTGTTAGCAATGAGTATTTCATAGCAAAAGCAGCTATATATAAAGTGTAAATCTGGTTCTCCTTTGCTAAGTAGGCCACTGCAAAATATAAAGCCTCACCCTGTTCTTATCCTGAGAAGTTTCTTATCTCTTATGTAGTGTGTTACACCATTGAGTGCAATATGCATGAATAGAAATGAGATGTTGGTTTTTGTTCTGATAATATAAATGTGATAGGTTCCCCCTATTTCAACCAAACATTGTAAATATCAAATTAACAGTGTGATATCAGTGATTCTTTACCTGTTTTTCTCTCTGTTTTCCCCTGATCACCATGGCTGCGCAATGACAATATTCTGCACTTTGATAGTGGTTTCCAGAGGAGAGAATGGGAGTTAGGTACCTAAATACCTTTCAGGATCTGGCCTAGAGTAGTTAACTGACTGACCCCAAGTCACACATCTTGTCAGCAACACAGCAGGTGTGCAAACCAGAGCCCCAATCCTGCAAAGACTTACACACGTTTAACTTAACAAACCCTGTGTGTAGCCTCATTGACTTCAACATTAAGCATTTGCATAATGTTTGGAGGAGGGGAACCCAATGTCTGGACGCTGTAATTGGCTCTGCACAGGCAGACTGGATTCTGCCACATGAAGCCAATTGCAGGATCAGGGCTGAAATCTCTTGACTCCAAAGTCTATATGGACCTATTCTTAAAGTCTACAGTAATGCCCCCAAACCAGATTAAATATGTGAAAGGTGGAATTACAAAAGAGATTGTGTGCTGTAACCAGTACAATACTGTTGTTGATAGCAAGTTTAAGTTAAAATATTAGGAGAGTGACGGAAATGAATTTGACACTTGCCCTTACATTGCATGTTATACTATATTCAGTGGCAGAGTTTTCATTTTTTACAAAATCAAGCTTGACTATTTGCAAGTGGTGACATCACTGTCTTTGTAAAGATAGGGCTAAAGGACCAGAAGGGAAAGAATTTTAATAATAGGTGAAATTAATAATATTTTACATTTATTTTCTGTATCAACTTTCATCCTGAAAGATAACAAAATGCTTCCTGCATCCCTACTATGAACAAACACCATCGCTAAAACAGAGCCACTCTGGGGGCAAAGGAGACAACTAACTGGTGCACAACCTACTGTGCAATAGCTGGGGAGGGGAGATTTTGGTTCAGGACACTGGACTAGGCTCTGACTCCTCTAAAGGATTCCAAGAGATCTTGCAGCAGTGTGCTGTGTGCACACACAAACCACTGAGAGCAAGAATATCCTTCCCCCGACCCCAGAGTGGTAGCAGGGGTGGCCATATCTCGTCCTCCCAAGACCCCATCATCAGACTCCAACTGATGGAGACTGACAACACTCATTGTATATAGCCTGTTTGCAGCCTGGTGGGCTCTTTGCTGAGTTACAAGAAACACTCCCTGAGGGGCTAATAATGCTGCCTCCACATTACGGTCAGTTCCAGTTCAGGGAATGAGACACAACCACCAGGAAATCAGACCAATGTCTCTTGCATAGCTCTGTAGGCAGCTTACTAATTAGGCCCTCTCCATATTATAAGAAAACTTCTCTCGGGCCAAGCCTGATTTTAAAATTGGATTTATCAAATGCAGAGTTTGTTGTCATGTACATAGGACTTAGATCACTGAGTTGGCACCACTGGACCATTCTCTGCAAAGTGGAAACAAAACAGTTTCTAATTATGAGGGATAGGGTCGGATTGGGATCTGAGTTGCAACAGAGTCATTCTGGGATAACACCGCTGCTGGCAATGGAATTATTCTGTATTGACACCACCATAACCAATTTCATCCAAGCCAGTGGAGTTACCTCTGATTGACACTGGGGGAACGAAGATCAGAATCTGGCCCGTAAAACAACAAGAAAAGTGAACCATGGTCTTGGAAAAAAGCAAAAGTACCAAGAGTCTAGAGAGACAGGAATCAGAAAGAGATCAGGCCTTATCTGCTGTGCTTAGAGCAAACAATTACATTATGCACTTGGTTTGTGTAATTTTAGACATAACTCAGTAATATCACAATAATGCACCCTCACTCTACAGCTCAAGGTTTAAGACGTATTGTGAAACAAGAGTCTGCCTACAAATGCTGCTGAATGACCCCTTTATAACTTTATAACTTTGCTAACTTCACTGACTTATTCAGAGCAGTTGTATAGAGAGGGTGCTCTCATGTTCTGTATTTTTGTGTGAACATTCAAAGTCACATTAAACTCTTAGATCAGCACATTTCTACTCAAATACAGCATTCCCCGTGCCGCAAAATTCAGAGTATGGATGAAAAGTCAGTCAATCATTGTCAAAAGATGGTGTATGTGACAGATGCACGGGGGAGATGTAGCTGGAAACACCAGGTTAGTAAAAATCTTTAAAAATTACATAGTTTCATTTTTCTTACCAGGTTGGAGCCATAGAAACATTGTTCTATATTGAAATCCTAATGCCAATACAAGAAATGAGGTGAAACAGAATAAATGCCCTATTTTGACTTTTATTTTTTGCCCTGATTTTTATTGCACTTTTCACAGCCAGAACATCAAAGTTATTTGGCTGTAGCTTTTGTTTTTCCCACAGCTCTTCTGTGTGGCTCGACTAGGGCCTCAGCTGCATGGTATTCTGTCCAAAGAGCTGTACACCATCAGCCTCCGCATTGTGTCTGAGCAAGTGAGGTTTGAATTCAGATTTCCCTCACAGGAATCGAGGGTGCACTTTCTGATGAGATAACAGTGCAAGTTGTAAGTTGTGTTGCGTGCTTTCCACATCATTGTGCTAAAGAGAGGCAAGCTTCATCAATGGCAAACGCACAAGAATTGGATGGGGAACTGATGGTCTAACTTTTTCAGTACAATCTGTTCTTCGGAACCCTGAAGAGCTGCGGCTACCACACACTCTTGGTACAAGGGCTTTACATGGGGGCAAGAACTCATTTCTGCTCCCTCCTGCTTACACTCAGGATAGAGCACCATTTGTGGGAGTGCAGTAATAGAGGTAGGCTGTTGTCCCATGCCAATGGAGTTCAGAACATCCACCATAAAGCAGGGTGCAAGCTTCACATTCTGCCCTGGCAGGAGGGATATAGAGGAACTCAAATGTGAATGCAGAATTGGTTTCCTCCAAAGTAGCCACAGTAGCTATCCATTGTTCTACCTCCAATCCACACACCTCCAGAACACCATTTGACTTCAATGGGATTTTTCTTCCAAACTGAGCAGGAAATAGCCCACTGTACATTGAAGCTTAATACTACTTATTAGAGTCCTGCATAGCCAATGTGGAAGAGAAGCCTATTTGTGCTTGGTGCATTACTCAAGAACATTTCAGCCACAGGTATGTGCCATATGGCACAGTGAGGGTGAGAAGTGACCTGATCTTCAAGCCCTTCCTGCATCACTGAAAGCTGGCCAAGGGCTGCTTTGATTTACATCGCTAATTTCCAAAGATTTCAGCCCTCCCCTGTCTCCTTGCTGTACTTTATAAGTTTCCTAAGATGCCTCCCCACACCAATTCTGACAACATGCAGCAGAGACAAGAGGCCTGCAGTCATCATTAATTTTTTTAATTAACCTGCACAAAAAATCTCAGAATCGATGTATCAGAGTCCTATCATTCTCTGGCAGATCACAGTGTAACCAAAAAATGTGTGGAAAGGAAGCTCAAGTTGCCAAAGACATTTGGGGCCAGATTTTGATCTCAGGCATGTGATATAAATCCAGAGTAACTCTGCTGTAGTCAAAGGGACTCTGGTGAAATCAAGGGAGTTAGTGTGGATTTAACCCTATATAGCTGAATTGAGAATCTGGGCCTTGGTCTCTGATTAGTAGTTAAGATCTATGGCATTTGTTCTTTAACTAGTGTGTAAGATATTTAAAGGGAATAATAGCTGAATACATTTTTTTCTTCGCTGTTTTTTAAGTTCTGTTTAGACTCAGACCCTGGAGTGATGCAATGGTGTCAGAATGATAAAGAGGTTGATATGGGTTCTTCTCTGCCTTTATTTCTGGTGTGGAAAAGAATCTAGCAAAGTAATTAGAGAAAATGCTAATCAGAAAGTGATGAAACAGTGCAGTGTGGCTGGATCTTCTGAGTACTCAGTCCTGGAAGTCTGCAGCCCTTTGATTATAATAACATAGATTGAAATAATAAGGGGAGTGCCCCAGTTTTGGTGGTTGTCATCACAGGTAGTGCTGTAGAATGGCATTATCTTATGGGAACTGGGTGAAGCAAGAGGAAGAGAGTGGGACAAGAGAAGAAAAGTATCCGTGTCCCCAAACAAGTCCATAGGGAGCAAAACAGAATATTGGACGAGCTAGGGGTGAGACAGTGTAGGGCACATGCCATCCCCAGGGCCCTTTGAATAAATGCTGCAATGTAGACTCAGCTGAGATGGAGAATCTTTATGAATAAAAAATACAAATAAAAAAATGAAGTCATGGGGTTCCTCCCCTGAAAACAATGAAGTACCTGATGCAACTACTTACATTTGAAGGGAGAGGAAGCTGATGGAGGAAAGTCTCTTCTCTGCTGAAGGGGACAGGAACTCAGCAGGGGTCAGATACACTTGTGAGAGGGAAGAGATGGATAGAGGACTCCGAGCTGAGATTCCTCATTCTCCACCATCGGCTGCTGCTGCTTCTTCTGCTAGTAGGCAGGGAGCCCCAGCTAGTCCCCACATAGGCATCAGGTTTGCCTGATGCCCCCAATTCAGATGAGTCCTCATCTCTCTAGCCATGGAGGAGGGACAGCCAGTATATGAGAGAGATGACTGGCTCCCTCAAGCCAGTGTGAGGGAGAAGAGGGAGGAGCTGAGCTTCCCCATGCTCTCCCTTATTTTAACCCCTGTTTGCAGCCCAAATCACATGCAAAATCACAAGGATGAATTGCTACAACAGCCTTGAAAACATACAACACTAAATTCTTCTCTCAGTTTCACCAGCTCCACTGACTTTGTTCAGCAGGGAAGGGAAAATGTTGACTTCAGTTGTGTGGAGTGGAGTTTGGAGAGCTGGATAATGAAGTCCCTTCTACAGCCGGGCAGATGCTTTCCTAGAACCAGGGCTGTTTGTCAGAAGCAGTGTATGCAGGAATGGACAGGTGACAAATACATCTAGGAGTGACAAATATGTCAGTTTGTCGATTCACAAATGAGTCACCACAAGCATCTGTTCATGTGAAAAGTGGAAAGGCTTCATTTCTACCTGACACTCATATCAGCAAACCAGCCTCCAATGAGAGGCAGCACAAACACAGTGTTTGTTTCACTGACAGAGAAGCCATTTCACCAACGCCCACATATTCAGCTCATCAAACCTGACCAATGTTCCACTGGAGCATGGTATAGGGGCATGCACAGTGGTCTCCTCTGGCTCCACTAAGCATGTTTTCTTTTCTCCTTTTTATGAAAGTAATTAAAACCAAGATGATGCAGGAAAAGTTGGTGCCCAGCTTGTAGGCACCTATTGCACCACCATGTGGAACAGCCAGCTTCAGGAAGGACCTTTGGACTCCAACTCATCTGATTGGCCAAGACTATCAGAGAGACGGAAGGCCTCAGATTCATGCTTTCTTGAACACCTCCTACTGGTTTATCAGTGGAATGTGATCCCAGGTTTGTTATGTGGCAGCTGATGTGACGGACAAGGAGACAGTGCTCCTACTTCCTGCCAAAACAGGGCAAAATGGCCTTTGGCCATTTTGTGGCTCAGGGCAAATGCACCACAAAAATGCAGCAGGTTACTGATGTGCCTGTTTTGTTCTTTCATTTTGTTTCTCTGGGAGCTTCATGTGCTCCTGCAGCCACCCCAGCAAACTATTCCATATTTTTTTAGTGGAGGGAACGTGCATAATGTCTTGTCCCCCCTCCCCACACACACTGCCTGATTCTCACAGTGATTTTACACTGGTGTCACTCCATCACCTTCATTGCAGTTGTTCCTGATTAACACAAGGGTAAATGAAATCTGAATCAGGTGCTTTGGGTCTGCATTATGTGTACATGAGATTATCACGTGAAGGGTGAAATTTTATGAAGACTCCATCCTGATCATATAGTTGGATTTAGTTCTTTGAAAAGCCATTATTTTTTCTTATCTATCTCAAGACTCTTACAAATATATTCAGAACAAGTAGTAGCTTTATTGATTGATTTAGTTAATAGGAATATAAACTGTTTGTTTGTGTCAAAAAATTTCACAGGAAAAAAAAAAAGAGGGGACCAGCTCTACTTTCAGGTAACTTTGCCATATTAGAGACTTACCATCAAAATGGGTCTCGCGCACTATTTAAAAGGGTAGCAGTGCTAGACCAAAGGAAGATCTCAAAGGTTAGATAGGCTCTGATGTACAGTGTGAAATTAAGTTTTGTAAACATTCACATTTTGACTTCTTGTAGGGCAGAGATGAAAACTCTGGAAGGACAGCATTAAAAAACAGCATTTTAAAACAAAATATAAAGTACTCATTTTGAATGAACTTGTTTAAAATCAGCAATTAAGTTACAGCTTATTAACTGAATTAAAATTAATTACATTTTAAATGAAGTTTCCTGTGTACAAAGTCCACTCATACCTCTGGAATAAAATATCGTTTCTAATTAATCACATTACTTAGTCTTTTCAATATTCATCACCTTTCCTCAGAGTGATAAACAAATGACACAGTTGCTGAGAGACTGGGAGAAACTGCAGTAAAACTGAGTGCATTTCCTTAGGATCTACAGTTTATGCATTTATGTTTTACTATAAGAAAACTGAAAGGGTCTGTTCAAATCTGTTAAAAAAAAAAAAAAGTAAATATTCTTGGCTCTGTTGACACCTGTCCCCGATTTTTCTGCATACATAAAATATTTTCTCTGTATTCATTTAGCTACAAAGATGGAACATGGCGGATTAGCTTTTCAGAACATCATATGGGGCTTAGCCACACAACCTCAACTGACTTCAAATGGAGTTTCGTTGTTGAAACTGCAGCCACGTGCAGCGATTTTTAATGTTTACTGCAGAGAATTAACTGTGTGCGAAACTCATGGTCATGTTACTCAAGACTTATTCCTGAGGAAGATGTGACAATGAGGGCACAGAAAGGAGAAGAGTAACTTATACTGATCTGGCATTCTGTGTGGCAACTTCTGACATCATTTACACTGATGCAAACGCTAAGTAGCTCTGAGGTCAATTGAAAGCAGAATTTAGTCTTTTTTGGTACTCAAGCACTTTGACTGAACATAATGAGTCTGCTGCTCCACTTATGCTGGTGTAAATCAGGAGTAATTCCAGTGAAGTGGTGTAAAAATAGTGTGAGTGTGGATTAGGCCCAATGTTTCTCATTTTCATCTCACAGACGCTGATGCAATTGACTTAATGGAGCTGTAAATCCTAGTAACGCCATTAAAATCAATAGAGTAACATTAGTGTGAGAGGAGAATGATGTCCCATGCTATTGCTTTTGTAACTACAGCTTCTCAAAGTAAACAATACTGGGCAAAATTCTGTTCTCAGTTACATTGGGGTAAGTCTAGAGTGACACATTTGCTGTTATTAATGTACACCAGTTTAAATGAGGTTGGCCCATTCATACTAGAGACAGGCCTGTACTAAACCACTTTATCCAAACACCTGAACTTTGGGGGCATTAGGATCCGGATTCAGATCCTAACTCTGCAACACAGGTCTACCTCTAAACATCAGTAAAACATTCTTAATTGTGGTAAAATATGAATCAACATTAGCAGAAGTAGGAAAGCACAGATTCTTAGAGAAAAGCAGGACCCTTAAGGTATGTTTACACTATAGCTGAAGGCAAATCTCCCAGTCTGGATAGACACACTCGCACTAGCAAGGGCTTCTTGTCTACTCCCACTGCACTTATCGACTTGCTTTATATGTTTCTATCAGCTTGATCAGTTTCCCAGGGATGCCATACACTCTCAAAACCTATCATAACCCTTTCTACCAAATGCTACCAAAAGCCTGTTTGAAGTCTATAAAGGTGTTGTAGCAGGTTTGGTTGTGTTCTGTGCACTTCTCCAATATCTGTCTTATCACAAATAGCTGATCTATTGTACTTCATCCTAGTCTAATCTGGTCTCTCCCTCTGCAATCATCACTTCCACCTATCTCTCTAGTCTCCTCTGCAATGCTTTTCTCAGCACTCTCAATACATCGATTTCTCTGTAGTTCTTGCACTCATTCTGATCTCCTTTTTAATAGATTGGTACTATTATAGCTTTCCCCTATTCACTCAGCACTTGCTCTTGTTTGTAAATCTTGTTGAATAGCTTGTACATCACCTTTATCATGTGTCCCTCACCTGCCTCCAGCAGTTATGTCATCACTTTCTGGCACCTTTTTCTTTTTCAGATTTCCTATCGAGATCTTTACTTCTAAGAATTCCAACATCTGCTCTCCCTCATTTGTAATGGAGAGCTTTTCCAGGACCTTTTCATCTACTGTGTTCTGCAAATTGAACAGCTCTTCAAAATATTCTTTCCATTCCTTATTCTTTGCTTATTTTCCCACATTTGTCTTTCACACTGATATCTTCAACTCATATATCTTGCTTTGTTCTCTTGTTTTGCTTTGCATATTCTGCTTGTTTACACTGTTCACCAAAGACCATGTTTTTCTGGATATCTTGCTCCTTCAATTTGTCCATGCGATAGTTCTTAGCTCTCAGCACTTTTTTGGTTGCTCCCAACCTCAACCTTATTGACGCCAGCACTAATTTATGATCCAATCTGATATTAGCCACAAATGATCGGCACGACAACACACTCAATTTCTATCTGCGAGTCACAAACATAAATTCTGTCATGTTCTTCATTTGCCCATCAGGTAATATCCACGTCCACTTCCTCTGCATCTTTATTTGCTGAAATAGCTTGTTGGTTATCACCAGGTTGTTCCTTAGGCAGAAATTTAATAGCTCTTCTTTTTAATTTTCTTCAGCAAGTCCAAATCTGACCACTGCTCCAGCCCAGGAATTCTAGGCCGAACCTACTTTCGGATTAAAATCTCGTATCACCACTAATGTCTGTCTTGAAACGACTAGTATTGCTTTCTATAGATTATTATAAAATTTGTCAGTTTCTTCCTGAGTGCTGCTGAGGTGAATGAATATACTTGTACTATTGAGACTGCACAGGATTTGCCTTCAACGTACAAGGAGATATCATCTTAAATGCCATAAGAGCCTGGTTTGCCATTGGCTTTGGCACCAATGTGACTTTGTCCCAGTGTCCACCATCTTCTCTTCCCAATGTCAATATCCTGTGTTCATTGTAGTAGAATTCTCCTCTGCGTTCCTATCTCATTTTGCGTAGACTGACAATTTCCCACTCATATCTTATCAACTCATGCATTATTACTGCAAGGTGCTCCAGCCTGGTATAATGTTCTTACTTTCCATGTTCCGATAAATGTCTTCTCCTTTTGAGTCCATTACGTAATTCCCTGTTCTGCATGTAGCTATGTTTGTTCTGATCACATCCTTTTCACCCCAATTCAATTTCTGAGCAGTGAACACAGCCCTGGTTTGTCTGGGCGACAACCAAGCCAGCCTACTTTTGTTTCTCTTTCCATTTTTCATTTGGTTTGTGTGGTCTAATATTCACCAAGTGTTCAACCACAACTCCTTGGCTTTGTGGTTGACCAGCATATTGTAATCTGACTGTAACAGTGCTCTGAGCTATCCACTGGCTTGCTCCTGTACTGTTTCTGCCAATATTATCCTTTGGAACTTGGTTTGCTGGTTTCACCTTAGGAGATTTCATACACTTGAGAGCCAAGCATGCCCTTTCACTAGCAGTTGTTGCCGCTAGCTACCCAATAGGTTTAGCATGCCAGCTACTCAGATGTGCTACCTTTTGAGCTCACCCCATATACACCCTACTCTGTTACATTGGTGTTAATCAAGAGAGACTCCAAATTCAGTGGCATGACTCTGGTGTGAGACAGGTATGAATGAAAGTAGATTCAAGTTTATGCATGCTCCACCTTTCTTCTGAGGTGACACTATTGGGTGACACTGCAAGGCAGATGTGTCAAAAGTATCTGTGTTCTGTTGTAACCTTGACCTGTAAATATATTTTGAGGAGCTGTAGTAGGTTCTAAGCAAGTACAGTCATTAAATAAGCAGCAAAAATAGAGGCCAGAATGATTTATACGATATATGCACCAGTGGTTTGTGGAGAGAGAGATGTATCGAAAAGAGTTTTCAATTCTTATCTCACATATATGAATAAGTGCATCTACAGGTATACTAGCTAAGAGGAAAGAGCAGCAGTCAATGCTTATACTTCAGGGGATACACGTGTAGTCAGGAAGAACTTCCCCTCCCATGACACAGTACTGCAAACGTAGGTATATAATGACCATTTAAAATCTACCTCTGAAGCATCCGCTATTCAATGTCACACTAGATGCCTCATTAGTCTGTTGCAATAAAACAATTCCTGCATTAATCTTAGTGACCGCAGCTCACCTCATCAGTTAACCATAGAAACAAAGAAAAATATTATTTGCATAGATAATGGCCCAGATCTTCATAGGTGTTTAGTCACCTAAATACCTTTGAGCATCTGGGCCTATGTGGGTAATAAAGACTGAGGTGTAGATCAGCAAAGCTCAGCTTGTCTTTATTATAGCATGCAGAGCTCAGCACTCGCTTTTCTCTTCTCCCTACCCACCCCTTCTCCCCCAGCTATACTCCCATTTGAGCTCACCTCCTACCCAATTAACTTCCTGATAAGGGGCACACCTGCAGCTGCTTTAACATCAAAGCTTTCTATCATAGAATATCCGGGTTGGAAGGGACCTCAGGAGGTCATCTAGTCCAACCCCCTGCTCAAAGCAGGACCAGTCCCCAGTTTTTGCCCCAGATCTCTAAATGGCCCCCTCAAGGATTGAATTCACATCCCTGGGTTTAGCAGGCTAATGCTCAAACCACTGAGCTATAACTCCCCCAACATAGTGTTATTGTACATAGTGTTATTCCTGCCTGGGATGGTTGAGAGAGTAAAGTTTGGCAGAATCAATGACAGGAAAAGCTGTGGTCTATTTTAACTCACATTTTGAGTTCTGTTCTCTGCCTGACAATGCTACAGGTTCTAGATGTATGCTGAGGGAAAAATAAACACCCTCAGGGTAAAATCCTGTCCCCCACTGACTTCAGTGGGGCCAGGATTTCACCCTTAATGTGTTTTTATCCCTCTTCATAGCTAGAATGAAGATGTTGTTGCATTTATGATAGTGCCATGCTGTGGGAATACAGTAGCTGCTATAGCACAGCAGGTACACGGCCTGGGTTTTGACCTTCATTGAAAAATCTTATCATTGTATTAACCAACTGTACTTTGGCAGTTTTGGGGTGTAGCTTGCCTTAAGCTAACAAAGACATCCAGATAACATTGATTAAAGACTTCAGTCAACACTGCGTCAGGGTGCACAAGTGTTTATTTTTTCTTCAAAATACAATCTACGGATCTGCAAGGCAAATGGAATTGTGCTTATTGTCTGGGGGGTGGGAATTCATAGCATGAACTAAAGCTGATTGGAAATCTTTGACAAAATAAAATGTTGATGAGTCAGAAGCAAATGGAACTTGACCAAAATTTGTGAAACTTCCCCTCACACACTTTTCAACCACCTCTCGTAATAAACCAACTGTCAGTCCAGCAGTGACAAATATTATTGTATCATTGTTCCTGAAACACAGTTGATATGAAAGATGCTATACTAATTAAGGGCCCAATCCTGTAAACACAGCTGGACATATTAATATTGCTGACTACCATGGGAAGACCCACTAAAACAATGGATCAGCTCATTATGCCTGGAGCACATTGTTTACAAGAAGAGCCCCTCAAGTTGTACATTGCCAATTAGTCATGGGACAGCATTTATCAAAGTAGGAATAGAGTAGAGCACTACAAATTCCAAGCTGTAGCACTGTTATGCAGGAGTATTATTGTTAAACTCTGGATAAAAATGGCAACTGTTTCAATATGTCTTTCATAGAAGTTGATATTTTTCAGTACACTGTTTTATAAAAGAACTAAACAGGGCTGAGTGTGACTAGTCTATCAGAACTTTTTACATTCCTAAACCAAACCCATCACCATGGGGTCTGAGATATCAGTAGTCCTAGATAGACTGAAGGCCTAAGATTCAAACCACCACCATCCACAATGGGCCCAGTTCTACATTTCATTCGAATCAATGGAGGTTTTGCTATAGACTTTTATGGGAGCAAGTTCAGTCCATAAGTCTGTAGAAGCCACTCTGGCTCTCACATTGCTGTAAATCAGGAGTAACACTACTAATGGTAATAGAGCTCATCTGAATGTACAACAGTAAGTCTCTTATTTGAGGGAAGATGCTGGATGTTTGAAAGACAGATGCAAATCCCCACAATGTGCCCAATATGTCAATAATTTCCCATTAGATGGAGAAGTTACTCCTGACGTACCTCCCTACAGCATATTGGGAAAAGGAAAGAGCTGGGGCCTGCCTGAGCGTCTCTGAGAATAGCCCCACCCCTGCATGACACTGATGGGGACGGAAACGTTTTGATTGCGTGTCTGGTACTTTTATTGTATGTATGGCACTCCAATGGCTTGTGGTAGACACCTCTGCCCTGTATTGTGATTGCCTCCACATTTACTGCAAACATAGCTGGTCTCTGGTTTGCTTACCCTTGTGTTTTGCCTTTCTGCATTAGCCAGTCTTAGCGATCTTTAATTAGATGCACTTCACCTCTTTTACTGCTTGCTTACACTTTCATTTAGAAAGCAGAGTTTTCACTAACCCTGCAAATATCCATTTTTCTTTGCAATGGCAATTCCATTTCTTATGATAATCTTGTACTGGCCATACATGATAATCTTGTAACAGGACGTATTATCAGTTACATTACAAATAATTTGCCCTCTAATTAGCCCTTCTGTTAATTGTACGTAACTTAGCTTTATTACTTAGGTGTGTAACATAATGGTCCATAATCTTGCCTGGCAGTTGGTTTCTTGTAAAGAAAATATGCCTTTCCCAAATATCCCACTCTATTTCTGCAGTTCCCACAGTATATTAGCTACTAGACACACACCCAGAATGACCCAGTCCCTGCCCTGAGGAGCTTATCATCTAAGAATATGATTAGAAATTTAGATTGCAAGGTACAGCATGGTTTTAATCACAGGTTTCTTTACAGGGAATTGGGCATAAGATGGCTTTGCTTCTTTTGAAATTTCTTTGTATTTGACATAGCAACATCAAACAAAATGCAATTAGATCACTTCACTAACGATCCGTTTTGTGTCACAGATCTATTATTTTCAGAATGGACAGGCTTATGAGTATGGAGAGTTCAAGAACAGAATAAATGGGACAACAAACCAAGGAAATGCATCAATAACAATCTCCAACATGCAGCCGTCGGATACCGGGTTCTACACCTGCGAAGTTTTCAACCCACAAGATTCAAGTGGACGGAACCAGAAATCAGTGGCTGTCAGTGTACTGGGTAATTTATTTTGCATTGTGTTTTCATGTTGCTTTATCACATAGTGTTGAATTGGGATTCAAAAATGCACCACAGGGTACCCAAGAGAATAATGTAATGGGGAGTGGATGCGAACATTGGCATCTTTTGGTCAGTTAGTGCAGTGGGCCCCCTGGAGCTGTGCGATGCAGTAACCATCATGGTAAAGAAACAGGACTTATTTTAACTGATAGAAAGAAGATTCTTTTTCTGGGCTGCTGGACACAGACAGAGCCAGTAGTGTTCTCCACCTCCCAGACAAACAGCACCCGTGCTGCCTCATGTGAGCACACAGGGTCTCTGGGTATGTCTACACTGCAGCTGGGAGTAAGCCTCTCAGAGCAGGTAGACAGATTCGTGCCAGAGGGGCTCAAGATGGCATGCTAAAAATAGCAGTATGGTCTGAAACCTGTCCGTATGGACATTGTGGCTTGGGCTGGACTTCAGGCTTTCGGGAGGTTCACTCCCAGCTGCATGTAGACCCACCCTCTTAGTCCTGGCCTGGATGAAGCAATCATGGAAAGGACTGCTGACTACACTGCCTATGGAACATTGCTCACCCCTAGTGAACAGGGTGACATGTTCATGCTGAAACCTTTGCTCAACTAATAACTACACTCACCTGTCCTAATGGCCAGTAAAATCTGAGTCGCCATGGGAGTCCTCCATGTAAACCTTGCTGCATTATAGAGCCACCTATTATAATGGCCAGAGAAATATACATCCCTTTGGTAGCTGTTACTACCCAGCTTCACTGGGTAGTAATTAAAACACACTTTTAGTTGGGAACCACAACCACACCCTGAAAACATTACCTGAGCTAGGGTTGCTGGCTTAGGCTTTAAGGCGGAGCCCAACATTTTAAAATTTGGAAGCCTAAAGCAGCTGTGAAAAGCAGGCCACTTTTTGATATAGTTTTAGGCCCCCACATCTGAAAATGCTGGCCATAGCAACTTGCCTAAGGCCACACAGATAGTCATTGGTGGAGCCAGCAGTAAAATCCAGAAGTCCTGGTTCCATAAACAGTCCAAATGCTGCCTCTCTATTAAAAAGTCTAATCAATGTAGCTCTCTGTTCTGTGGTGTGTACAGAGTACACATCAGCTGAAAGAAAGCAATAGGTCAACCCTGAACAGATAGTTGAACAAGTATGAAAAGCAATGAGAGAAGAAAAATTTTACTTGCTAACAAGATAAATGTTAATACTAACCCCATCTAACAACTATCCACATACTCTCTGGATAGTTGATTAGAGTGAAAAGTCACTGCATATGTGAAAATAGCTCCAACTGTATCATTTGTCTATACAGAAGAGACAATTAAAGGCAAACGGAGATAAATCCACTGGAAGAAACAAATTTTCAAAGCACAGATATTAAAACCATCCTAAAAAACAAACCAAGCAGCAGTTACTCTGCAGCAGAATAATAAACAAGAGCATATATGAGTTTGACTCAAAGCTTGAAAAATGGGATTGTCATTTTCCCTAGAAAAGCAAGCATCACTGCTTGTCCTTATACAGACAAAAACTGGGCCAGATTAATCACTGGTGTAATCCCACTGCAGTGGAGTTACAGAAGAGGCCCACAACAATATGTTTAAATTGTGTTAAATGGGTGACACGAGCAAGCAAACACAGGAAATTAAAAACAAAACAGGTGTAGTTCAGAGTAGGATATGACTGAGTACCAAAACAGAAAGGTAGCATTTTGCACAGGTGTCAATGACTTTACAGGTGCCAAGCAGTGAAGAATCAGGCTATAGATCTTTGCACTCATATGGAATAGACCCACTTACACCATAAATTACAATCCCATGAGACAGAAAGTGATTTGACTGGGATGAAAAGTGACGGTCGTAATATAATTGAACTAACTGATAGTCTTTTCCATCAAGAAGTAATACCTTACAGCCTTTATAAAAGTATTTAGTAGGATAAACACCATGAAAGGCAGTACGAGTTTTCCCCTGACTGTTCACTTTTCTTTATTGCTGCTCATGTCTATGGGGGAGAGATTGTGGTCAGACTACTGGGCCAGGATCTGATCTGTTATACTGGTGGAAATCTAAAACAACATCACCAAAGTCAATAGATTATTTACACCAGTGTAACAAAGTAGAATTTGGTCTAGCAAGATTTTGGCCCAGAATTTGTACCCATGGTCTAACTATTTTTCCTGCTGTTATTTTACAGTCAAACCTTCGCAGCCTCACTGTAGCTTACGGGGAACCCCTGAGACAGGCCACCTTGTCTCTCTCTCCTGCTATTCTGAAGAAGGGATGCCTGTGCCTACATACCAGTGGTATAGAGTATCAGGGGAGACCCTCAAACCCATGACAGAACAACTCAGTGAGTAACTTCCTCAGTACTAGTGTGTAACGTGCAAGACCTAGAGTGTGATGGCTTGAACCATGCCGTCAATATTCTAGTCAATATAGAAAAGAATGCATTTCCCCCCTTTGTGTGCAATAATGTGGATTGAATTTATTTTTACCTATCAAAACTTACTACCAGCCATTACATAAATCATTAGCCTGGTTTTGTTGATTTTACAATATATAATGCTGCTGGCCTCAGAGAAGATAATTATGTAAAAAAAAAAAAATTCCTACCTGTGATACTGACACCTCAGCGCATTAAAATGAAAAGAACTACAACAATCTAATTTACTGATTTTTTTTTTTTTTTTTGGTAATCTCACTCACCTTGGAGTGAGTGAGATACAAATTTATACTAAACTTATACTCAGTGGAACTCAAATTGTAGTTTTGTTTTCTAGGCCCCTGCATCACACAGACAGAGAGTATCTTGTTTCCTCATTGGTCATTTTGGTCAGGTGCCACTGAGGTTATCTTAGCTTCTTAACCCTTTACAGGTGAAAGGGTTTTTCCTCTGGCCAGGAGGGATTTAAAGGTGGTTAGCCTTCCCTTTATATTTATGACAGCCCCCATTGTGAAAACACTTAAGCATGTGCATAACTTTACACCTGCAGAGATCCCATTGGCTTCAATGGTATTACCCAAATGAGTAAAATTACATCCTTCTGTGTTTGCAGGATAGGGGACCTGGTTCTCATACACTTAATGTGATGCTGCAGAGTTCTCTGTAAAATGTTGGAACAATTGTTTTCAAAGAAGATAAATGGTTCTAAATAGATTTGTTTTTAAGGAAATCCCTTTATTTAAATGCTGCAAAATTTACAATACAACCTCCCATGCCTTGTACTAATCATGATTCTTATTCAGTAAATACAAGTAATTACCCATATAGTATATAAACATGCATGTTCATATGTTTTCCATTTGTCACAGATACAAAAACTGGGCTTTTCATTATTGGTAATCTCACAACCTTTGAAACTGGATACTACCGGTGCACAGCTAGTAACAGCCTTGGAAACAGCAGCTGTGAAGTTGACTTGTCTGCAGCACGTGAGTTCACCATATGAATGGAATAAAATATGCTTTACATACAGCATAATCAGAACGACAAAAAGAGTTAACATTTTTTTAAAGGTAGATTGTTTTGGAATAAGAATTGGGTTGGTGGTCAGGAGGTCCTCAGTTCTCAACTCAACTGGGCCTTGCGTGGCTTTGGGAAAGTCATTTAACCTCTCTGCCTCCATCTTCCTCCTGTAAAATGGACATACTAATGTATACTTAGCAACATATCTCACAGGAGCGTTGTGAGGCTTAATTAGTTAATGTTCCTAAACTACTTTAAATAGCTAATACACTATACAAATGCCAATATAACACCACACCCTGGACTGGGTTGTCAGCAGCAGGGATTTGAATGCAGAACCTCTGGATCTATAACCACGAGCTTCTACAGTATGAGTTAACTGATAGACCTAGCTCTGTTAGATGGAAGGCTGTAGCAGCCTCACAAACCTTTATGTGGTTCAGCCAGTAGAGGGGGACACAGATCAACACTGAGTAAGCATCCTGAGTTATACACACCTCCTATCTAGGGAGATCCACCCGTTTCAAATCTCTGCATGGATCGCCACTTTGTAATTCTCCATCCCTGGGTAGTTTGTCAGCAGTGGGGATTGAAACTTGGACCTCTGGATCTAAACACGAGTCTCTAATTGGCTTTGAGCAACCAGATCCAGGCCTTAGGTCTATTGACTTCAAGCTCACAATCCCAATGGGGCCTAGAACACTTTACAAACACCATTGAAATGCTCCAGTCTATGGAGTGGAGTGTTGCAGCTGTTCAATAGTGCAACATTAGGCTGGAAAGAAAGAAGAGTACCTTACCCCTATTGTTCTCAGCCTGTGGCCTATCAGAGCTCTGTGTGATCTTTCCTGTTAGTCAGTAGAATTAAATGTTCTGAGAATGGAGCAATAGGGGCTTGGGGTGGGTCCTTGAGATAATTTCTCTCTTAAGTGGTCTGTACAATAAAAAAATTGCCTTGCTCAAATGAAACTACCAGAGAGATGTTGGTAGGTAGACTGTAACGATGTGAACTGGAACCTGGATAGGACACCAAGGCTAACACCCATGAAAATGACCTAGGATCCTTAGTGATCATAGATAGGCAGGGCTTTCATTTTATATCTCAACAGAAAATGGGAGATAGAGGCTATCCAGAATTAAAATCTTGTTTGCAAGGGTTGAAGAGCCAAACAGCCCTCCATATTGTCGAACAGCAAATATCTTCTCTCTCCTGTAGCCAGTCATAAAAGTGGGGAATGGATTATTTAGGTTTGTTGAGCCTCCCACTTCTCTCTCCGTCTGCTTGGGTAGAGAACAGCTAGCAATATAGTGCCACCTAGCAAGAAGCTGGGAGGCAAAGAATAGTGAAAGCCTGACTCCCCCTTTCCTGAAAGCATGGATTTTAGTTCTCAGCTCTTTGAGCCCAATATCTTCTTTCCATCTGGTACCCCTTCAATGGGATTATCTCTATATTGGTGGCTTTTTAAAATTAACACTGTGCACATATTTTTCCAGATTCAGAAGGTGGTCTCATTGCTGGAGCATTAATTGGAGCAATTCTGGGAGCAGTTGTTATCTGCATTATTGTCTGGTTTTTAACCAAGAGGGAGAAGAAAAAGGAGACAAAAGAGAAAGCAGCAAATAGTGAAATGCAGTAAGAATTTTTGTTTGCTTGATTGTAAGACAAACATTTCCTGACCAACCCCCTCAATAGAGATGGTCAAGATGGATCCAAAACCAAAACTACTCTACCGCAAACGTTTCTTTGGAACTAAGTCAAATATGGCGCAATAACATTTACAAAGTAAGACTATTTATTTTTGTCTGACTTTGAAACTGTTATTTATAGCTTCTTGCAGTGTTGGTGTACCTATGTTGATCCCAGGATATCAGAGAGACAAGGTGGGTGAGGTATTATTCTATTCTTTTTCTTCTCCCTCCTGTTTAAAAACCTGACAATAATGCAGCTAATACCTCACCCACCTTGTCTCTCTCATTATAGCTTCAACAGGAGAGACTGAGGGAGTCCCACATCAAAATATCCCATAGCTCAGTGGCTAGAGCACTTTCCTGAGAGATGTAGGAAACCCTATTCAAATCTTTTTCCTCTCTGAGGCAGAGGTGGATATTGAACCTGGGTCTCCCATATCCCAAGTGAATGCTCTAAGCACTGGCTAAAAGTTATAAGGTGGGTGGCATCACCACCCCCTCCAACTGAATTGTGAATGGAAACTGATCCAGTAGGAGGCCTCTGAGCATGCCTACCAGATCACACCCTGCAGGCCAGAGAGGTGCTCCTCTACCTGTTTTCCTCCCATTCGTGGACCAGGCTGAGGCTCATGCAGGAGACAGGCATCTGGACTCCTAGAGTGAGGCAGCAGTGTGCATGTCCAGAAGCAGAGACTTAGATGCCTAGGGGAACTTTTATCATGAAAATTAAGGTGCCCAGTAGGTTTAAGTGCCTACAGGGTTAGGCAGCAGCCAAGTCTGAGTGTTGTGGATCACAGTGCAGCCTAAAACTGGGTTTTAGGTGCCTAAGTGACTTTGTGAATCTGGGCCCAAGTGCTTGACTAAAGCATATCTTCCAGAAAAGCATCCAGCCTTGATCTGATGTGAAGACTTCAGGATATGAAGAATCTCCCACTTCCCTTGGGAGTCTGTCTAATTAGAGTTTGTGTAGCTTTAACTTCCAGCCATTGTATCATAATACTTTTATATACAATGGGGAGCTCTAGGTGCTAGTGTGTAATATAATAAATCATACTATAGCCATTAGGTCAGGGTTTTCTAAGATGTTCCTTTTGGGAGGCTCTAGTATAGGGAGGATTTCAATTTGTTATTAATTAGTCTAACCCTCATCTTGCTTTCCTGTAGACCAATGTCTCAGAAACAACAGGCAAATGTCGAATATGTTAATATACCCACCCAAGAAAATGAGTCTGTTGCCACAGCTACACCAAGCAGAGAAGCTAATGCAGCCAGTGAATACTCTACTTCTAAGGAAGTTGCTGCCTCTGGAGTGCCTGAAAATGATGAGATGCAAGGAGTGGAGACACAAGCAAGAGCCTAAAAATTCTACTGCAATTTCCTTATCTGCTATGGACCCCATCTTCAAAAATGTTGGTATTGAATTAACGCAGGAAGGAGTGTGGTTATAACCCACACACCTGCATTTGTGGTATTAATCACAAGGCAGGAGTTTGAAGGGCATGCCTTCAACCATCCCAGAAGTACGCATATCCTGGCCTCATTTTTCAATTTTGTTATTGCACTTATTAACTATCTAGCTATGACTGTGTACCAAATATGAATGACAGCATAGCTAATGTCTCCATTTATCCAACCCATTTGAGAATATTAATTTTAAATGGGTTTGGAAAGACAGACAACACTGGAGCTTTCTTCTTGGCTGCTGGTGAAGTTATGTGATGGCCTGTAAACACAGGAGTCCCTTTTCTGAAAGAAAACAGTCATTGCCAGCCAATCTGAAGTGTTGCATGTGCTGAGAATGACACAGGACGACTCTCTTAGCAAATACGTTACAGTGTCTAAGAACCTGATCCCGCACCTTGGAAATCAATGGGAGTTTGGCCACTGACTTCAACAGGTACAGGAGCAGACTCTTAGAGCATGTGTTCGTATCTGCCTCTAGTAGCCATCCCCAGCAACAGAAACAGCCTGCCTCTCACTCGCAGCTAATGCAGTTACACCTTTAACTAAAGAATGGTTTGGTAGGAATGTTGCTGAAGTTCCTGAGTTCAGTTATCACTGATGATCAGAGTCTGTATGAATGGCTCATTAACCAAAACAAGAGGGTATCAACATTTGAGGCAAACTCAGAAATTCAGACTGATAAGGTGCTAATTATGATCTGTACTATAAAAGAGGGTTCCGTTTTGGCCAACTAACATTATTTATGAAATTCCATATCTATCACTTTGCTATACTCTAGTGAGTTCACTTTATACATACAGACGCAAATTCCACATACCGTTGTACAATGTACTCGGCCACATTTTTCAGTTTTGTTGCCTCAGTTGAAAATTGATTGGACTAGATTATAGGGGTCAAATCCTGAACTTGCTGAAGTCAATGGCAAAATCTCCAGTGAAGTCAACAGTGCCAGGATTTCACCCTAGCAGGTACCCAAGCCCAAATATCTAAAATGTCTGAGCCAAATCTCAAGTCATTACTCAGAGCTGTCTCAGCAGGCAAAACTCCCGTTAATTTTAATGGACATTTTGCCTGAGCAAAGATTGCAGGTTTGGGTCCTTAAATTCCATGATCATTATGAGGTTACCTGAAATTTTTGGTAATCTTATTGAAGTTGCCTTGTGAATATGACAAAAACTACAGTACTAAACAATCTCACTAGGAAAAAAAAGTAATGAGGCAGTACAAGCTGCTCATTGATTATATGTCATTCCTCACCACAGGTGAAAAAATGTTTGCTAACGAAATATTTCAAAAAAAAAGGAGTACTTGTGGCACCTTAGAGACTAACCAGTTTATTTGAGCATGAGCTTTCGTGAGCTACAGCTCACTTCATCGGATGCATAGCATATCGTGGAAACTGCAGAAGACATTATATACACACAGAGACCATGAAACAAAACTTCCTCCCACCTCACTCCCCCGCTGGCAACAGCTTATCTAAAGTGATCCTCAAGTAGAGCCATTTCCAGCACAAATCCAGGTTTTCTCACCCCTCCCCCCCCCCCCCCCCCCCCCACACACACATACAAATTCACTCTCCTGCTGGCAACAGCCCATCCCCCTTTGAAACCCCTCTTTATAATGCGCATGATAATCAAGGTGGGTCACCTCCAGCACTAATCCAGGTTTTCTCACCACCCCCCCCCCACACCCCCCCCCCTTCTCACATTGTAAGATGAGCTGTTGCCAGCAGGAGAATGAGTTTGTGTGTGTGGTTTTTGGAAAAAAGGGGGGGGGTGTGTGGGGGGGGTGGTGGTGAGAAAACCTGGATTAGTGCTGGAGGTGACCCACCTTGATTATCATGCGCATTATAAAGAGGGGTTTCAAAGGGGGATGGGCTGCTGCCAGCAGGAGAGTGAATTTGTATGTGTGTGTGTGGGGGGGGGGAAAGGGTGAGAAAACCTGGATTTGTGCTGGAAATGGCTCTACTTGAGGATCACTTTAGATAAGCTGTTGCCAGCGGGGGAGTGAGGTGGGAGGAAGTTTTGTTTCATGGTCTCTGTGTGTATATAATGTCTTCTGCAGTTTCCACGATATGCTATGCATCCGATGAAGTGAGCTGTAGCTCACGAAAGCTCATGCTCAAATAAACTGGTTAGTCTCTAAGGTGCCACAAGTACTCCTTTTCTTTTTACGAATACAGACTAACACGGCTGTTACTCTGAAATATTTCAAGTGAATGCCAGACAGAGGGAGCCCTCTACCTAGCTAACAACAGTATAAACTTTATTAGTAAAAATGTTTCCACTGTAATAGGCAAGCCCTATGTAGCATTTTGCTCCTCCTAGCATGCAAAATACAAGTGATTTTATCAGTGACCTTGTTTATAGTTACATTTTTTTTTGTTTGTTTTTAATTGATTTTCTCATGTCTTCAGGTTTGATATGGACATTTAAAAAAACTACCTACTGTCCTCTGGCACTATAAAATATCATGGTCTTCATTTTTATAAGCATATTGTGTAATCGTATAGATTAACATCTCTTCTTGGTTTTCTTCACCTGATCTCTTTGCTTTTTTTCCTTAATATAGCTTAGTAAATTAAGTTACAAGGCCTTATAACGAGAAGAGGTTACTATGATTTCTGCAATAATATAGGTCATTTCAATATTCATGGAACTACCACTAGTCACACATTTGCTGAATATGAATGGGATCTGCAGTCTACGTAAAACCAATTGCAAATGAAGTGTGCGACAGCAGTTCTCAGCAAATATAAAAAGCTAACTTCCTAACATCAGCTTTTCTAATGCACCTCATCAGAATGCTAGATTGACTTTGGGGGAGGGGAAGTGGGGGAGGTTTTTCAGACAAAGTAAGTTTACGTGGGTGTATTTTTACTAAGGGAGGTTGATATGTTTCTTACCATTTTGGGATGCATCCAGATATGACTGCAACTGAGCTGGCTTCAAACATATGGGTTATGATGATGTAGGATTATAACTGTGCTTTTGCTTTCCTTGAACATCTTGGCAAATTAAATAAAAAATAATCAATCGTGTTTGTACAGCACAGAAACCCATGAAGAGCTGCATGAGTGGTGGAGGCTATTTTTCAGAACTTTGCTCTGATGCGGTAGACATTTTTTCTTGTGTGACCCAACTATCTTCTCCGGGGAGATGGGGGAACATTATTAGGTGCCATGGAGTCACAGGGTCTGGTCTATGCCCCAGCCTGTAACCAGTCTCCAGGGAGTGACCCCTTTAATGGGCCAGGCCCCAGGGACCTACACAGTTCCAAACAGGCAGGTCCATGGCCTCCATGACTCAGCACCAGCAATCCCTGTCTTTCTCCTTGGCTCCCTGCAGCAAATCCAACCAAGCCAGAGTCCGGTGGGAGGCTTGTGCCGGCCCCTTCAAGACACAATGCTCACAGCAACACAGGGAGCCTTTTCAAACAAGGTAACAGTTTATTATCACCTGGCACACAGAATCTGAAAGTCCTTATGTTAGCACACAGAGGCAGGAGTTAAGCAATAGTCTATCCTAGTCAAACTAGTGCCCTGATGAGCCCTCTCTGGTCTGTCCAATTGAGTCCCTCCAAAAGCCCCCTTCTTCCAGTCCCTCTGTTGATTTGGGTCAGATCAAGACAGTTTTAAAAAAAGTGACTATTCTTTCCCTGCTCCCCTACCCCTGACAACTCCTGTGTTGTTTCAGAGCAGGGTTAACCCCTTTGCACCTACTGGGTAGCAATGCAATGTACAGAGGGAAACTGAGGCATGCCTAGGATTCATAAAATTATTACAGACAACTCCCACTTCGTCACACTAGGGAAGCTCCATATAAAAAGTCACACAATGTCTCTTAGCCATTATCTCCTGGCAAAAGCAGGATTCATAGGCTGACAGACAGGAATGCAGCAATGTCTTTGACCTGAATAGATCCCAAGTAGCCATACAGAATTCCATCCCCACCCCTTTACAGCTCAGGATTGCCGTAGTATTCCCCTCTCCCCTAGTAGCATGGCTGACGCACAAGTCATGCTATGCTTGGTTCTCTATTTTCACCCTTGTCCCCACACAGGGGCTGCAAGGTAGTTGTTGCAATGAGCAGCATTAAGCACCTGTTGGAAATACTGCCAGGGAGAAAGCAATATAAAGCTACTCTCTCTGTTCCCTTCTGTATCCTATCTCCCCATAGGAGCTGCACAGTTTTGATGACACACTGGCTTCACTCCTCTCTCTACAACAGCAATAGGGGCATTAGAGTAGAATTTCACTCCTTGCAGCAAGGTACTCATACTTAGAGATGAGTAACAGACTTCGTTATTGACATAAATCCCAAACCAAAGATTACTTTACTGATCTGAAAGCTCAGACCTTGGACATTTTAATACTTAACCCTATCACCACCACAACCTATACAATGATTTAGAATACGTAATCATTCTGATTTAGTTTGATTCTATATTTCTCTCCATCATAACCCTTTGCAGTAATATTATACAGCTCTGACAACACGGGTTAGGACAAAAGAACGAAGGTTATAGTCCTTAGTTCAGAAAGTTCCTGGAATTTAGTATTTAAGAGATGCAGGTTGAAAAGCAGCTTAGCCAAAATCATTGGTTTCTCTCTCAATCAATCAGTTTTGCATGTCAACAACTTATTATTAAAGAACAAGTTTTGCTTGGACCCTACCACTCTCTCCTGAGAAAATTTAAAACTGCATTTTATTTTCTAGTGTGGAGATCACTTTGTATGAAGTGTTCAGATACAATTTTCTGGTTTGCTTTACAATTGTTGGTAGGAAACTGCAATCTCTTTAGTCCCTTATACAGAAGCAGTCATATTGTGAAAGTTTTATTATCTGGTTTTGTGACTTTTCCTTGTAACTGAAGGATAGACTGATTCTATTTACATGCAGTCTCTCTCTCCCACATCTCAGCTCTGGCAATATTTCAGCTTACTGATTTGCTCTTTTATTTGACTTATGTGCATAAGTGATTTAGCTAATGATACAGATTCTTTTGTTACATATAAGTTTAATAAAGTTTGCCATTACAAAACTTTATTATATTGTTCACAACAGAATTTTGTTACATAAGCACCCTAACCCCACACAAACAAACAAACAAAAAAATCCACCAGAAAAGGAGGGGGGGGGGGGGGGAGGAAGGGTGTCTAAGAAGTCTCACTGTCATCTGTTAAACAGTTCCTTGCTGCTAAGTCCTGTGTTCTCAATTCTGTGCTTCCCTAATACTGAGATGCTTTTTCCATCAGTGAATTATGTTAATCATATGCTTCCTAAAGCAGTGCAGGGGCAATGTCAACTCTGTTCAGGAATAACAACAAACTGAATGTATTGGTCACTTAAAAAGGTTTTCTATTACCCATTCAGTGTTCATCAGCACAAACGTAAGACATAGGACACTGCCAAGGAGAGGAGGAGGAAGCCATCAAATGCTTGGTTAGCAGACAAGGCCACAGGACTACATCACTCCATTGGTTTACTCCTCTGACAAAGAATGGTCCAGAGGGGAGGGGACAGCATGGAATTCATTCACAGTAAAAAGTACTATCTATTCATAGCCTATGAATATAACTTTATGCAACTCAGACTCCCCACAAAAGGAGAATGTGAGGAGGATACGCTACTCTCCCACTACTCTGAAAGTTCATATTTAGGCATATGAAATTACTGGAAATTGTCTTGCCATGAAAGCTTCTTTTCATCCGAGTCAAAGCTAGCTCACAGCTAAGTCTGAGGCCCCTCTGCCCCCCAAACAAAAGAGACAAGGAATTAATGGAATGGTGACAGTTTGACCTCGGAGAAGTGTTCCTATTCCAGAAGAGTTCAGCTCCAAGTTATGAATGTGCACTGCTGTGGTCCTCCTAGGAAGAGGAGGACTTTCCAGAAGAACTGGTTTCCAGAAAGACCAGTTTTATTTCATAAGTGTTCATGGGACTAGGAGGAGGTTCAGCTGGAAGGAGCTTTACAGCCACATAATCACAGCAGGGAAAATTCAAAGAAAGCTAAGTGAAGTGATAACTCTCACTATAGGGATGCAACCTCAGGGTACTGCTTGGAACTTTTGTTACAATTATCACCTACGAGACTTAGTACAAAAATCAGTACATGCCCATGAACACCACATCTTTCAGTCATACAACAGTTTTATCTTCCTATAACTAAGGAAGCAGAAGTTGCTGCTGGTAAATAAAGGGTGCCCTGGACTATTGATATTAAAAAGGTAAACCGCACATTAAATGTCAGAGATAATATTATACAGTGGGATGCACCAAATCACCAGCATTGACAGCTAAAGGAACTGCAATGAGATTTGAGCTAGTACATCTGAGGAAAAAATCCAGAACACAGATATTCAATGGGCACAACACCTCTTAAAAGCTGGGATATTAAATAAAGGCACATGATGATAGCAGACAGTAAAATTAGATGGAAGCTTGCAGTGAGACATACGGGGCCAGCAGAAAGCAATGTAATTAGATGACAGTGTCTCTTAGGGGGCATTAGCGAGTCTGCATGTACATTACTAGACACAGTTTGAGCATCTCAGACCCAGGAAGTGTTTGACAAACTGAAGGGAACACCACAGACTAGAGGGCCAGACAGACCAGGCAATAAGGACGTACTGAGAGTGAAGTATTCATAGCTATGCCAAAAGGGGGTTTGACGAATGAAAGGGGTGGCAAATAGAATTAACTTCTAGAAGTAGTTGAAATGGTTGTGTAGATAACAAGGAGGGAGACGAATAGTTTAGAATGGTCTGAAGTGAAATACGAATTGGATTAAACTGAAAACAACAACTGTGTAATATGAATACCAAGAAGGAAAAAGGAAATAAAACACCAGCTCCTTTACAAGATGCAGAACTGATTGGAAATTTTCCAATAGAATGTTTTTTTTTAGGACTGTTTTCTGAAGTCCCAGCTCCTCAGCAACCTGCCAGGCAAACTGACCTTGAATTTTGGCTTCCAGAGGTCCCAAAATAAGCTCCCTGCGATTCCCATCAGGTGGGCTGCTGAGAAGCCAGCAGCCTGTATGTCCTGGGATCCCCAGCTCCTCGGTAACTCATCTGGGTGGGCAGCCAGGGATTCCAAGAAGCATATTTTGTTTTGGAAACACCTAAAACATTGTAGTTCTATGGAAGTTTTTCACAGAACTTCAATTCCATTTTCTGGCCAGCTGTAACAAAAAATAATATCAGACTGTGGAATGGGCTTCCAAAGCAAACCTAATTTTAAATGGCTCAAGCAACAGGTCTGAACAAATATACTATAAAGAAACAATCCCACACTAGGCCCTGTAAAATAGAAAAGAGAACCTAATAGGTTTCTTCCAATTCCAATTTATAAGAGTAACAATAATTTTACATGAAACAAAACTGCAGGATACTAAAAATACTTAAAAAGTGCTGACTGGTTTAATTAACAGGCAATTAGAAGAAGTGCACTTGGCGGTACAATTGAAGGGTACTGATATATACCACTACATACATTATATATGCACATTATAACAACATTTAAGCCATTACCATTAAGCTAATAAATATTAAAATAGTCTTAAATGTGTGCATCAGGAATGGAATTCAAGTCATAACTCATCCAACACTGCTAGCCTTCCACCAATCTTTTAAGTACAGTTCCCAGACCACCTTTTGACACTTTCAGTGGGGTCTTTTCTTCTTTATTCTCAATGTAAATACTTGCACCATGGGACACCAACAGCTTTGCCTCATCCACTCTCTCTTCATCACAGGCTAAATGGCTGTAACAAGAACAAGAAACCCATGATTATTGCCAAATCTACCAAGTTTAAAGTGCCAGTCACTAAGGAGTTTATATATAGCCACAACTGAAGTGTCATGGATGTTTCACAGGAGTAGGAGGTAAAGGAATATGGGGAAAGAGCACACAATTCCAAACCTGAACATAGACTTCAAAGCCTGTTCCCAGTCATTCCACTGCCATTAGACAGCTTGAGTATTTCCCAAGGCTGCTGTCTTCTCAAGCCCAAGATCATTTCAACACTAGATTGTAGCCCCGCCGAGGCAGCCAGCCAGCTTTGGGAAGTCAAAAAGGCTCCAAAATCTGAACCTCAATTATACAACACACACACACACAAATAGCCTCCACATGCATTGAGATGCCTGCGTTTGGTCAAAAATCCCTCATCAAAAATGGGAAAAAGATACATATTAGCAACTATACCATTTTTATCTGTCATTGGCAAATTGGCAATTGATTTTTTTAAAAATATAATCTGATATTATTGCACAACAATAGCAAACAGAATGCAATTATTCCTTAAACAATAGAAGTGAAATCCTCACTAATATTTTAGTCAAATATTAGTTTTGCCATCAACTTAAATTTTACTGTAAGAGTTTACATATGGATATTGCCCTAGATACATGCATTTCAAATACTGGACTTTAACTTCTGCTTGTTTGCTTAATAGTAGGGTTGTCAATTAATCACAGTTAACTCACGTGATTAACTCAAAACAATTAAGTGTGATTAATCGCAGTTTTAGATTTAGACTTCAGATTCTTAAACCTTGGGTCAAGTGCTGTAGCTGTCTTTAGAAATTTCACATGGGTACCTCCTTTGCATTTTGTCAAATCTGCAGCGAAAGTGTTCTTAAAATGAACATGTGCTGGGTCATCATCCGAAACTGCTATAAAATGAAATATATGGCAGAATGCAGGTAAAACAGCAGGAAACTTTACAATTCTCCCCCCATAAATGTAATGATTGCATTATTTTTTTACTGAACATTGTCAGCATGGAAGTATGGCCTCTGGAATGGTGGCTGAAGCATGAAGAGGGATACGAATGTTTAGCATATCTAGCATGTAATACCTTGCAATGCCAGCTACAAAAGGGCAAAATGAACATCTTTTCTCACTTTCAGGTGACATTGTAAATAAGAAGCAGACAGCATTATCTCCTGTAAATGTACACAAACTTATCTGTCTTAGCGATTGGCTGAACAAGAAGTAGGACTGAGTGGACTTGTAGGCTCTAAAGCTTTACATTGTTGAGTTTATGAGTGGTTATGTAACCAAAAAAAAAAAAAAAAAAATCATCTACATTTGTAAGTTGTATTTTCACGATAAAGAGATTGAACTACAGTACTTGTAAGAGGTGAATTGAAAAATACTATTTCTTTTATCATTTTTAAAGTACAAATATTTGTAATAAAAAATTATAACATAAAGTGAGCACTATACACTTTGTATTCTGTGTTGTAATTGAAATCAATATATTTGAAAATGTAGAAAAACATCCAAAAATATGTAATACATTTCAATTGATATTCTATTAACAGTGCAGTGAAAACTGCGATTATTTGCGATTAATTTTTTTGAGTTAATTGCATGAGTTAACTGCGATTAATCAACAGCCCTACAGAAGACTAACAGAATAGCTTCGTCTAGCATTTATACTGCTGGCATATTGTCTACCGCAGCGGTTCTCAATCTGCGGCCCAATTAACACACAGCTGTGGCCCAGCTCAGCTGCGTGCTAAAGGCTGGCCTGCGTGCCAGGGTCCCAGGCTCCTGGCTGCCCAGCGCAGAATGGTCCGGGCTGCCTTGCTACCCAACGGGGCGGGGCAGGAGCCGCACGGTATGGGACGGGGCAGGCATCCGGGGCTGGGGCAGCCGGCCAGCCCCGCAAGCTCCAGGATCCAGAGTCGCGGTCTGGGCTGCCGCTGCCCTGCCACCTAGCCCCTGCAGCTCAGGTCATATGTTGTGGGCCACATAATAAGTTGAGAACCATTGGTCTACCCTCTAGGGGCAGTAGAGTTGAATTACTGAGTGATTGTTACTGTAACTAGGTTTTATGCTTCATCAGGAAACATGTAGAAAAATCTCTAGTATGTATTTGAAAAAAAAAATTAAAACATGATGACTGGAAATGAAGGTAACATCTTTTTACCCTTCTCTAAAGCTTTCTGAAGGAACTGAGAGTTTGAGGATACTTGCATTTAAGTAATGGAGTTTTCAGTTCAGAGAGATTAAAAAACAGAACAGAAACGTAACATCACTTACAGAGGTGTGTTCCCTTCAGAGTCCTGCATATTCACAGACGCTTTGTACTGCAGTAGGATCTGTATCATTTTTAGGTTTCCTTTGGCTGCTGCTCTATGTAATGGAGTGGATTCAAAGTGATCTGTTGCGTCAGGATCAGCTCTATTCTGTAACAGCATAACTGCAATCTAAGCATGTGGGAAAATGGGGGGAAAAAATCACATAAATGACCATTTTAATGATAATACAAAGGAAGAGCAAGACCTGATTACATATGAAACCATACCTCTTGTCTATTTCTGGAGGCTGCATAATGCAGAGGTGTGCAGCCATTTTGATTAACATCATTCACCTGAGCACCTTTTCCAATCAGAGCTTTCACAATTTCATCATGGCCTGCTGAAGATGCAATATGGAGAGGAGTCCAGCTAGCCTACAGAGGCAGGAAAAAATAGTTTAAACCCTACAGTTGCAAGGAAAAAGCCCACTACAGAGTAAGGTACTAGTCCGAGTAAGAGTGGCAGAAAGGCCTTCAAAAAGTTTCTGCAAGATTGTTTTCGGTAGACAGTAGAACACCAAAGAGAACTTGACAACTTCCCCTTCTTTAAAAAGATTATTGTTCTTGCAGTACCGTTCGTAATAGATATTACTACTCCAGTTTGTCCACCAACTAAAGGAAAACGCCATCCTGTCAGCAACATGGGCTACCTTGAGCACATCAAACCTATCCTCTGCTCTCTACAATGGCTTCCTGTAGAATATCAAGTCAAAGTTCAAGATCTCAGTCCGTACCTTCAAGGCGCTCAAAGGCCTGGGCCGAGTATATCTAAAAGATCCCCTAAAACTCCAGGATAAAGACAGTCGTAGACAATTCTGCTCCTCAGGCACTTTCTACCATGAGGATAATGCTCCCCTATGCAGCAGACAGAGCTTCTTTGGGTGCTGGTCCGAGACTGTGAAATGAACTTCCACAAGAACTTAGGACCATCACAAATGTTATCACCGTCTGTTGGAGAAGTTACACTTCTTCAGCCTACCTTGTCCAACACATACAAAGCAGCATGCACATTTTACTAAGAACTCAGAAAAACCACACACTACACTGCACAAACAGGTCTCTTTCCAGAAAGGAGATGAGAGAGGCAGAACAAATCATTTGTGACAGATGTCATTCATGTCACTTAATGCACTATTGGAAGGCACTCAGATATTACAGTAATGAAGGCAACATACAAATCTATGCAGAATAGAATAAGATTTTAGTTACATAACAAGTAGTCCAGTATTCATAGTAATCTATAATTACTATCCATGGAAATGAGTTTGCCACCAAATCCTTAGGGGGACAGTCTCCTTGTGGAACCTTCCGCAATCACCAGGTGGCTCATTCTTAAAAACGGTGCAAGACTCAGGACTAAGCACTGAGAGCATGTAGATTATCAAACCCAACTGATATACCAGCTGTAACAAAGGCATGAGCCTTGGGATCTGGCCGGTTCTACTCACTTCCTTCTCGATTCCTAAAAAATCAGTCCATCAAGCCCACAGCTGCAGAGAACATACTCCTGAAAGCGGAGAAGAATGTTTCTTGGAATGTACAGAACTTACGTCGTCCTTGTCATTGACAGGCACGCCCAGGCCTAACAAGAAATGCACGACGTCCGTCTGTCCCGCTGAGCATGCCCAGTGCAGCGCTGTTCTGCGATCCTGCAAACAGGAACACACAGGGCATGGGTCAGCTGAGCTCCTAGCACAGGGCCGAGGAGAGATGGCAGGGCAGGCAGCGGGGGGAAAATACATGGGAGAGAGCAGGGCCCCAGGTCTCCAGCTGAGACAGACTGACAGGACCCCTGTAGTGTAGTAAACTGCTCTGCGTAGGAATGTGCGACTGGCTGCCTATGCCTTTTTGAACCCAGCCCTGGGAAGCCGATACGGAGAGGTACTGTCTGTGAGAGGGGAAATAAAAAAGTCCCCTTGCCCCCCACCATTTTTGCAAACATTGGTGTCCCATTCCACTGGGGTAACGGTTACCCCCTGTGCCCCTGCCTGTGCCGGGTTTTGCCCTCTGACACCCCTGCCAGCGCCTCACCCCGAGCTTAACTCCTGCTCCTCCCCCCCAAGCCTTGATTTTGCCCTTGAGCCCCTCTCCTAATGCTGCCTCCAGCTGCTTGACCGCCGCGACCGGTCAATTTCCGCCCCCTGCTCAGACCCGGGCCACCCCCCTGCCCCGATTCACCCCCTTTGCAACCCCTGTCAAAAGCAGTCCGCGGAATCGTAGGGCTAATCAGGGCAGGGCGAACGGCAGTGGCTTCAGCAGATGTACTGAGCATGCGCAGGGCACCCTGCGCGGCACATGCCCCAAGCCCTGGCCCCTGCCTCCCTCCAACTAGCCGGCCCAGCCGAGAGCCCCTGCGGCCCCGAGCCCCGAACACCCCGCTCCGCCTGACCTGGTCGCTGCGGGTAGCCAGGCCGCGGTTCTCCCTCAGCCGGTCCTGCAGCAACTCCAGCTGCCCCGTGTAGGCCAGGTTACAGATCTCCACACTGGACACGGAGCCCTCCATGCCGACGCCAGGCAGGCGCTCCGCCCGTCCCCTCAGCAAAGGGGGCGGAGGCACGACACGCCCCCGCCTCCCCCCTCCAGGCAGCCAATCAGAGAGGCAGGCCGGCCCGGAAGGCGCCGGGGCTGAGTGTCCCCCCCCACTGCAGAACTACAACTCCCAGCGTGCTCTGCGACCGCCGCCTTGTTGTGTGTCGGCTGGGAGGATGGTGACAGCGGGAGGATGGAGTCCGGTGAGGGGAGACGGGGGGAGCCGCGGCGGGGTCGAGTGAGGGGGATTCGCTGGGCGGCGGAAGGGGCGCTGCGGGGTAGTGGCGGGAGGGGAACAGTGAGGGGCGGGTGGGACAGCGGGGAGGGGGCCCGGCCTAGGGCGCGGGCCGGGTGTAGCGGGCGGTTCAGATCCGGGCCCAGGGCGGTGGTCGCGGGCGGGAGCCCCAGGCCCGGGCGCGTTGCGGGGGCCGCGGGCGGTGACAGCCCAGGGGTGACGCGGTGCTGGGACGCGGCCCGCCGGGCGAGCTCCCGGGAACGGCAGCGCCGGGCCCCGATCCTCCCCCCGCCGAGCTCCGAGCCCGGCGGCCACGGCTGGGCCGGGACCCCGGCTGCCTTCCCCGGGCTGGGCGGGGCGCTCGGGGCGCGCCGCAGAGGCTGGCGGGGTTGGGCGGGGGGCCGTTGTCGGGCCCACTGCGCTAGAGGAAGATGGCAGCCGCCGCCGCTGTTCCGTGCGGGTCCGACGCTGTGACACAAGCGAGTTGCGAAGTCTCCGTGTGTCAGTCCTGCCGTAAGGACACTTCCGAGAGCCTCAGGCTGGGACCTCCAGGACCAGCGGCAAATCTGTGTGGACCCAGCAGCGACCCAGGCAGCGAAACCGAGTAGTGACAGCCCCCAAAGGGCCTGAGGTGCCTGCCTGATGCAGGGCAGCTGGTCGTGGGGAACTCGCATGGGACTGAACTCTGACTAGCTCTTGGGCCAGGTGGCTGTGGCTAACAGGTTTCAGTGTATCCTTGAGCGGTCTTGACTCATCTCAAACTTGGTTGTCCAGCCAGATGAAAATAACGTTGATTAAAAACACCACGGAGTTTCCTTAGATCAGTTACTAAGAACATTTTTAGATTATTTTTAAAAAGTGCAGAGCTGATTTTGTTTCCACCCATGCTGTTTACTTTTTGCAGTTCAGTCAGGGGACCAATGAAAACACACTTGTCAGTTTCACATTTCCATTTCTGATGTTCTTTACTGAAAATCTTACAGTAGAATGGTTAAATTCAAAACTTTGTGTTTTGTTACTGCATAAAGTTACTGCATAACTTTATGTTATGCAGTACAGTATTACATTTTTGTGAAACTTCTTTACAGAACCTAAATATGAAGCTTAAACTAGGTGTTGGTGTCCACTTAATAGAAGTCTTAGGACAAAAAATAGAGCTGAGTAAATCCACTTGTACAGTTGTCATAGTTAGATATGTTTACTGGGTAAATTTAGAAGTATTCAAAGCATGTAATTCACCTAAATCCTGTCACTACACTTATTAAATTGCAGGATCTAGGCCCGGATTTATAGTGTAAAAGTCTGCTCTACTGTTGCATGGATATTTAATTCAAGCTTTTTAGCATAGTGCTGACATCAACTTCTCTGCAGCAGTGAAGCTGATCCCTTGACAGTTGTGACTGCCAACTGGATGGAATAAATAAAATGTGTCAACACAATATGCATTCAGTAGATTATGATATCAGAAATCATTTTGATTATGCATGTAAAATGTCTTGGTATTAAGTGAATCCTTCATTATGGCCCTGGATTTTTCCCATTGGCTCCAGTAGAAGCAGGGGGGTGTGTGTGTACACACACACACTACTTATAGTTAAAGTTCACTGTTTTACAGTAACTAGCAATCATTTATTCAAGTTGAATAGAAAAATATTATAGATGATGCCTGAATGATAATTTTCTGGATAATATACCCTAATCTGAGGAGGGTTTGTGTGAAACTCTCTAGGGTATTCTAAAGTATAATATTTTTAAAACTGCATGTTTCCTTAAGTATGTTATTTACCTAATATTATTAAAATTAATTTAAAACAGTCAATATTTTTTACTCTTTATGCTGTTTAATGTTCACTCTGCTTACCTTGAACAGTAAAACTTGGTCAGTTTCACTTTCTGAGTATAGTCAGTTCTGACTTCTGATTTTCAGGCACTTAAACAAATGGTGCTGTTTACATTTCAGTACTTTCAGAAATGTTTAAATAGTATAAAACTTTTGTTTGACATTTTGAAAAAATTTATTATTAGTTGTGGTAAAATCTTTTTTCTTCAACAAAGAGCCTACATTTTGGACCTAATTTATCTAATAGTTAAAATGGGACTAAGTGTTCTAAAATGTTGGCCAGAATGTCAACTTTATCTTTTCTGTAGACATTTTGTTCTAAGCCAGTGTATTTTGTAGTCTATTGTGTAAGCACATTAAATTACAGCAAGAGAAGTGGTTGTGTATAGTTGCTATTAATGGCAAATTAGGAAAGAAAGACACATGATTAACTTTACACATGTGAGGAGTCCTTTTAAATTCATTGTCATTACTTGCATGCAAAAGTGTTTTCAAGATTGGGTCATAGATTGTAAACTCATTGGGACCGGGACTGTATCTTTTTCTGTGTTTGTACAGTGCCTAGCAAAATGGGTAATCCTGAGTGGAGCCTATAAATCTTTAGTAATATAAATATTACATGCAACTTAAACATATTTACCATGTGTATATATATGATTTAATTTTTAAACATCAGTTCATTGTGTATTTCTTAAATATGTCATTTGAAAGAAAAAATAATCAAAGCAAATAAAAACAATTGCTTAGCTTTACAGCTGAAGAATTATTCCTTCATTTCCATAACCTCCCACCAAAAATAGTGACATTGAAATGAGTGGAACTGTTCATGTGCTTAAAGTTAACTGTGTTTAGTCCAGGACTGGGACTTAAATTGTTCATCTAGACTTTGGGTGAAAGCCTAACCTCATTGAAGTCAGTGGCAAAAACTCCCATATACTTCTATAGCACCAGGATTTCTTCCCTGGGCTCTAGGGTCCAGGTGCCAGCCATAGTGTCTCCCAGAGCCTCTGGAGAGTTAATATACAAAATTGCGACGAACACTGTCCGTTTTAATGGCAGTGCATATTGCTGAGGGAAAACAGGGTAAATGCTGCTGCCAGAATGAAGTATTGGTCAGAAAACCCCAAAACCCTGGACTAGATCACTGGTTGGAGCTAGCTGCAGTATAAGAACTCCAAGTGCTCCAAAAAGAACAAAGGGAGCAAAATGGAGTTTTAACTTTCTATGTCCCTGTTCAGTTTTATCCAAGTATGAAAACCAGACCACTGTCTTATCGGAATACCTAGAAGAATTTCCAGAAACAGATGGGTCAGTGTGGATCTTGGGAAGGCAATACCACCTTAAGACGGGTATGTTTATACTGAAAATCCGGCTATAACTTTCATAGTTTATATGCCACAATGTTTTCTCAGTGTTCATAACATTATCACTACATAAATCTCTGAGAGCAAAAATAAACTCACTTCTAAAAAGTAGACCAACTGTATACAATGGTGGTCACCCTAATATGAAATTAGCTGGCAGGAGGTTTACCGAAGTAGGGAGTACAGCATCTGTCACGGTTTCTGCAAACAGGGCACGCTTATCCTGCAGATTAGTCTCACTTTAGGTGGGTTATTTCTAGTCATCAAATGTCATGGAATAAATAATTGACTTTTTAAGAATGTTTAATATCTGTGATATTATCTATCAGTTACGGAGAAAACATTTTTTACACAGAACCTTCCCACCAAAAAAAGTAAAGTCCTGACAATACCCTTTAAAGTTTCTCCTATAAGAAAGGAGCAGGCAGCTGAGTATCTACTGTAGCTCGTTTTAAAACTGGATGTGGTGATGCAGCAAATATCAGACAAATCCTTTGTAATTTTGTAAATCAGAAGCATATGCGGAAGTGATAAATTGCATTTTAAAATATGAAGTAAATACTGTTAATTGCTGATTCATTGCATCAGGAGACCAGAAAATTAAGTCTGTACAGTAGGTCAGACAACAACAAATCCACTATGCTGGATGTATGAATTTCTTACAGCATGATATTCTCAGGTGAAAGTTAAGGTGGTTTTAAGAATTAAATAGTAAAAATTGACATGCTCCCACCTATCCCTGCGGTATTCAGGGTTAACATTCTCTAAGGTGGTGAAATCCTTGCAAGTGTGAGGGAGAAGATACCATGGAAAGTGGACATTTCACTTTTTCTCCCTGCAAGTCTTGTCCCTTTATATGCAGAAGAGGGTTCAGTGGAGGAAGAAAGGACTATGCACTTAGGCTCATCATTCCTCCTTCAGACCAAAATTGGTCCCTGTTAGTAGAAATTCTCCAAGTTTCTTGTCCTGTGTGTAATTTTGTTCAGAGGGAATAGTTCTGCATAGCGGTAGCTGGTTCAAGTTTATCGTAGCTATTCAAAACAGAAATGCTACTCTCTTAACCTTTGATGGCTAATAATTGCTTCACACTTTCCCAGTAGATTTTGTTTAGTTTGTATATATAAAGTGCTCTGAATATTAAAAGTGATACATATTTTTGTATCTGAAAGTAAATAGACATCTCCTGTATATCCTATATGTTTTGTTAATGCCAAATGATCTTTGCAGTTAGGAGTTGGTAGTTTAATATGGCTTTGTTTTTTAATTCCAGACAAATCTAAATTATTGTTGGATATAAGTGCTCGTCTGTGGTTTACATACAGAAGAAAATTTTCACCAATTGGTGGGTATCTTTAGGGTGAACAGCCCAGTTTTTCTGTATTATTGTCTTGTTGGAAATTAAAACTGTGGGAGGAGTCAAATAATCGTATATGAACTTACTGACTCCTACATTATTAGAGGACTTAGAGGTATGAGTTTTACTCCTGAAAACAAAAAGGAAATAATGGGCCAAATTCACTAGTACTGAAAGCTGTGCTCACTTACACCAGTAGAAAATTTGGTCCTTGTGTTTATACTAGCAGTGGAAATAACTTGTGAATGTTTCTCAAATGAATGGGGAATGCACAGTAGATCTGTTGTGCAAGAAATATGTTTTTAACCTGTTTATTCACACACTAAAAATGACTTCACATTAAAGGAATTAAAAAAACCTATTTAAATTTTCTGGTTGAATTAAATTAATTTCCCAAATCATCACCCAAATAAATGTTTGGACTGTATAAGTTATGGGATTGGTAATGGGATACAGAGCCTTTACCTTTAGGTTGCCAATTCAAATCTAGCTCAGGTGGGTAGAGTCCCAAACCTGTTATTTCATGGTCTCTGCCACGATTGAAAAAACCACCACCACAATTGGCATGATTGACAACACTGCTGGCAATCTTGCTAGAGAGTAAGTACCATTCACCACTCGAGGTAGTCTTTCTACTGCAGGGTTGAGACAGATTGATGGAACAGCATCAAAGATGCTTTCATTGTCACTGTCCATGCTCTGCCTGTTCTTTTGATAGATTTCCAGGACAGTCAGTTTAGCATCTTTCTCAAGCACTAAATTAAATAGAAACAAATAAAGGAAACTCTTGGAATTTACCGTAGAATCCACTTCTAGATGCAGAACTGTGCATAAGAATCTAAGCGTTTAGTTTAAACTGATTTATCTTTCTAGCCCTCATGATTGTGAAGACAGCCTTAAAACATAAACAAATAGAAAAGAGCCAAACTTTTTTCTTGATTACCCAGATTTCAACAATTAGATTTTTGTGGTGCTAATTTCAGTCAAGAACCCATATTAATTGTAATAATTCTTGTTAATAGGAGGCACAGGCCCTTCATCCGATACTGGCTGGGGATGCATGCTGCGATGTGGACAGATGATGCTGGCACAGGCTCTGATTTGCAGGCATTTAGGAAGGGGTGAGCATACTTTTACTTTGTGAAATATGTTAGGAGGCTCTGTGTTGTTTGGGTGGCATTTAATGTTGGTGTGAAAGCCCAGTACAATAGACATCAGCTGAGAGATGTAGTGCTAAAGTAACTAGTGAAAGTCTCTTCAGAATGATTGGCAGAAATTACTAGTAAATGATGTGTCCAGACAAGAGGAAACTGTTAGTGTTTCATTCTGACCCAGTAGGGGTGAATTGTTTTGGTGGTTAAGCAGAAAAATAAGAACAAAGGGTTTACCAAGTTGGACTCCTGTCTTTATTATTTAATAGAGCTTTGCATGACAAATAACGAAGCTGGTGCCTGGGTGGAAACTGCGGCCGCCTGACTGATTTCCTGTTGTCTTGTTAATTGTGGTGCCCAAATTGTACTAATTGCTTTATAGGCAAAATGAAGAAGAATTCTCTGTAGCTTGATAGCTTGGTCCAATAAAAGATATGACCACACCCACATTGTCGCTCTAATATCCTGGGACCAATATGGCTACAACAATACTGCAAATTACAGGCAAATATGCAGATAGCTTCCCTACCTCCACCCTAAGGCCCCAATCCTGCAACGGAATTCACTAAGTGTGGACCCAAACACCTGAATGAGTATTTCAGGATCACAACCAGAGTAATCTTAGGCCTAATATTCATAGAGCTCTTGTATCAATTCAGCTGTTTTGGTTAGGGATGTGAGTTTGTACCAATATAGTAAATGGGTACAGACCCTACTGTGGACACCTATATACTGATGTAACTTAGTCCACAGTAAAGAGTGTGCCACTTTTAACTATATCTGTTTCTAAACTGATACAGTAAAGTGGTACAAAAAATGTGTAGACAAGTTCTTATTGTCTCCTTCTGACTATCAAGATTGTTGTTCAAACATTCTTCGTTCATGTTGTTGTATTTTAGAAAAGCAATCTCTTCCTTTTTTTTTTTTTTTCTTTTTTCTTTTTTGCATTCAGGAATAAATTCAGCACCTTTTTTGTGACAGAACACACATCTTCCTATTGAGAGAAGCTGACACTATTATTTTGCAAAAAGAAAAGGAGGACTTCTGGTACCTTAGACTAACAAATTTATTTGAGCATAAGCTTTCGTGAGCTACAGCTCACTTCATCGGATGCATTCAGTGGAAACTTCATGACCTTTTCTCTATTAAATTAAATAATCTCCTGATGCTGCCTCTAAAGAGTTGTTGCCCTCTGGTGTAAATTGGGGGGGGAAGCGCCGCTCGTGATTGGGTAGTATGAAATGCTAGACAGCGTTTGGAGTATGTTTAGTTAATCTATATAACTTTTTCCCTGTAAGATTGGCATTGGGAGAGACACAAAAAACAACCTGAAGAATATCACAAGATCTTGCGATGCTTCATAGACAGAAAAGATTGCTGTTATTCTATCCACCAAATGGGTAAGGGCAGGTATCATCAGCTTTTTATGCCTCAAGTTGCTAATGTGTTTAAGATGTATTAATTTTAAAATATATAGTCACAAAACAAAAGGAGGATTGTGGAGACAAAGTGGATAAGTATATATAGAAGATTTAATGAATCCAAATGTATACTGAGGTCTAAATCCAGCATGTACAATAGAAATAACAACTAGCTCTGGATTAAATATGTGACTATTAGGGACCAGACTTTAATAATAATAAATTAGTGCTTACCAACATAGATTCTCTTTACTGGCACCCCTCACTACAGTCTATGGGCCAGTGTGTCAGAATGCAGTTCAGAGGCTTCTTTTCAATTACAGAAACTAATCTTCATTGCAGTTGTAAAAAGAGAATAGATAGTATATCAATAATCTGATTATATGTAAATATTTTACAATAGTCTTAGAATGCGTGCAACAAAATATCAATAGGATGTGCCATTTAATACGTCGTCACCTGATATTTATGCTCTTTTGTGTGTGTGTTTTGTTTCTAATAAAAACAGCACAGATGGGTGTAGGAGAGGGGAAGTCGATTGGAGAATGGTTTGGACCAAATACAGTTGCACAAGTGCTAAAGTAAGCAAAACATACATATGTATTTAGAATGTACTTACCCTGAATATTTCAATTCAGATGTAGCATAGCTGTCTAAGAGTGGTGACCTCCAGTTCTGGATTTTGAAACAATGTAAAGTTTGGCAGCGTTGGCTTAAACCCATGTATTCTCTAAACTGAGGTCCTGCTTTTAGTCAATTATATACAAGGATTATTTGAGTCAGAGGTCACAAGACTTGTCCATGTCCAACAGGGGCATAGGTAGGACTGTCTCTAAATCAAACGTGAGATACGTAAGAAAAACAATACATTTCTTCTACAAAAGTTTTATATGAAAAAAATCATGTTTTACAAGTAGGTTACATTTATTTATTTATGCTGACAGTATAGAGTGATAAAACAAATTATTAGGGCTGTCGATTAATTGCAGTTAACTCACATGATTAACTAAAAAAATTAATTGCCATAAAAATTAATCGTGATTAATCGTAGTTTTAAATGCTCTGTTAAACAATAGATTACCAATTGAAATTTATTAAATATTTTTGATGTTTTTCTACATTTTCTCATATATTGTATTCTGTGTTGTAATCAAAATCAAAGTGTATATTTTTGCTTACAAATATTTGCACTGTAAAAATGGTAAACAAAAGAAGCAGGATTTTTCAGTTCACCTCATACAAGTACGTAGTGCAATCTACAAATGTAGATTTTTTTTTTGTTTTACATGACTGCACTCAAAAACAAAACACTGTAAAACTTCAGAGCTTACAAGTCTACTCAGTCCTACTTCTTGTTCAGCTAATCACTAAGACAAACAAGTTTGTTTACATTCAAGGGAGATAATGCCGCTCTCTTCTTATTTACACTTTCACCAGAAAGTGAGAACAGGCATTTGCATGGCACTTTTGTAGCTGACATTGCAAGGTATTTACGTGCCAGGTATGTAAAACATTCATATGCCCCTTCATGCTTCGGCCACCATTCCAGAGGACATGCTTCCACGCTGATAACGCTCATTTAAAAAAATAACTATTAATTAAATTCCTGACTGAACTCCTTGAGGCAGAACTGTATGTCCCCTGCTCTGTTTTACCTGCATTCTGCCATATATGTCCTGTTATAGCAGTCTTGGATGATGACCCAGCACATGTTCATTTTAAGAACACTTTCACTGCAGATTTGACAAAATGCAAAGAAGGTACCAATGTGAGATTTCTAAAGATAGCTACAGCACTCGATCCAAGATTTAAGACTCTGAAGTGCCTTCCAAAATCTGAGTGGGATGAGGTGTGGGGTTTGCATTCAGAAGTCTTAAAAGAGCAACATTCTGATGTGGAGACTACAGAACTTGAACCACCAAAAAAGAAAATCAACCCTCTGCTGGTGGCATCTGACTCAGATAATAAAAATGAACGTGCTTTGGATTGTTATTGAGCAGAACCCGTCATCAGCATGGACGCATGTCTTCTGGAATGGTGGTTGAAGCATGAAGGGACATGTGAATCTCTAGCACATCTGGCACGTAAGTATCTTGCTACGTTGGCTACAACAGTGCTATGAGAACACCTGTTCTCACTTTCAGGTGACATTGTAAACAAGAAGCGGACAGCATTATCTCCTGCAAATGTAAACAAACTTTTTTGTCTGAGCGATTGGCTGAACAAGAAGTAGGACTGAGTGGACTTGCAGGCTCTAAAATTTTACATTGTTTTATTTTTGAATGAAGGTTTTTTTGTACATAATTCTACATTTGTAAGTTCAATTTTCATGATAAAGAGATTGCATTACAATACTTGTATTAGGTGAATTGAAAAATACTATTTCTTCCTTTTTTTTTTTTTTTTTACAGTGCAAATACTTGTAATCAAAAATAAATATAAAGTGAGCACTGTACACTTTGTATTCTGTGTTGTAATTGAAATCAATATATTTGAAAATGTAGAAAACGTCCAAAAATATTTAAATAAATGGTATTCTGTTATTGTTTAACAGTGCAATTAATCACGATTAATTTTTTTAATCACTTGAGAGCCCTACAAATTATATTTAATTTTAGCTGCTTTAACTAGAATTTAACAATGAAACCTACATAGCGGTTTACAGAGCTGTAAGGCAGTATATTCATTTAAGGATGTTCTTTTGAACTACATAAAAATAGTATAGCAGACCCAGCATAGTGTCTGTGACTTCACTTGGTTGGGGCTGAGCTTTATGACAGATTTATGGCCTGATCCTACCAACACTTATGCACATCAGTAGTCTCACTGAGCTCTGTAGAACTACTCATGCATAAAGTTACTCACACGCATGAGTGGATTGTAAACTCTTTGGGGCAGGGACTGTCTTTGTTCTGTGTTAAACAGCGCCTAACACAATGGGGTCCTGGGCCATGATTGGGGCTCCTAGGTGTGACTGTAACACAAATAATAAAAATAATAATAAAGTAGTGAGTTGTTGAGTTCGATTGCTTTGCTATTGGGAATAAGCCAAGACTTTTTTCACACAAGTTATTTCACCTTCATGCTATCTTTGCATTCTCTTCTACATCATAATTATACTTTGACTAATAAAAAAATACAATGAATGCTGTTTTCGATAAGCAATTATTTATATATTTATTCAAAATCCATCTAATATCCCTGAGTGCCAAGCTACAGTTTTGGCTTCTGAATGACAATGCAGTTTTTCACTAATTACTACCTTAATGTTTTCCAGAAAGCTTGCTTTATTTGATGAATGGAATTCCTTAGCTGTTTATGTATCTATGGACAATACCGTGGTCATTGAAGACATCAGTAAGTTACAAACACTGGTTCTCACTTTAACTAGAGTTTATTTGCCCAAGTACCCTAAGAAAATATAGTCAATAAACAAAATGCATTTTGGGCCTTAATTATTACCCTAGCTGAGAAATAAGGTGGGTGGGTGTGTGTGTAAGTGAGTGAGGTCTTGGGATACCTAATACTGTGCATCACCTTGTTACCCCCTCCTCTAGCAAGAGGTATCTTGACCCGAGAAAGCTTACGGTGCTACATGTGTGGTTAAACATACCTTCATCTAGTAAATTATCATCTCCTAGTCATCGACCTGAGCCCTAACATCTTCTTGTAGCAGCGCCCTAGTCTGTGCCTACTACAATTACTTGTAATTATACAGCCACAACGTACACACTACCCTCCTTAACATCTGGGACCTTCTGTAAGAAAGATTTCTGAAAAAGCATCTTAATTTTCCATTCATTTGAAACATTTATAATATAGTCCTTAGTGACTTGACAAGTCTCTCCTCCTTGCTCCCACAGAGAAAATGTGTTGGTCCCCTCCTCAGAGCAGCAGTGCTGTACGTGGCAGCACGCTCTCACACAGAAGTGCTCTCAGTCAAAACAAGAACACAGCAGTGTTTTGCTCAGGCTGGAAACCTCTCTTGCTCATTATACCTCTACGACTAGGGATAAATCACATCAATCCGATTTATATTGATGCTTTTAAAGTAAGTCGCTGTCCCTGAAATGATTGTTATGCTGCATGTCATTTACAAACAGTTTAGATATCTGTGATACAAATATACAGGACAACTAAAATTTCATTTTTCCCCTTTGAATCTCTAGGAATGTTTTAAGATGCCACAGTCTTTGGGGGCATTAGGAGGGAAACCAAATAATGCCTACTATTTCGTAGGATTTTTAGGTAAGGAAAAAATTAATTACAGATAAGTTGATGGGCTAAGGAACTGGGCCTGGTCTGAAGAAACATCAGGAAGTTTAAAACTGAAGCTGCTAGGAAATGTAGTTAAGGAAAGAGATAAGGGGAATAGGAGAAACGGATAATTAGTTAACTCCAGAATAATACACTATGATCTTTTATAGGAAAGGTAGAGTGAAGTTGGGTATAGAAATAAGTAGCATCAGCAAGAGTAATGTGATATGAAAGGCTAGTTGGATAGTATTTGGCAAATCTATTAGACAGATGTCACTAGTATGTAGTCCTGTATTGTTTCCTAATCTGTAGTCTTACATTTTATTCTTTTGCTTCACATTTTTCTTCAAATGGTATAACTCAGCATTTTCCCTGATTAAAGCTCATTTTTTAAAATTTCTGCTCATTTCTCTAACTTCACTAGATCTTGCTGCCTTTTAATGCTAGCCTTGCATCAATGTATTTTATCACTTGCTTTTCCTTTGTCAGTTACAGTGCTAGACTCATTTTTTGAAACTTCACCCCATTTGATTTGTTACGAATAATTGCTCTCTATTTATGACCTATCAGTCCATTTTTCTATAAAACCTGTGGTATTTTTATTCAGACCTCATTATTTCAATCTCTCAGTGAACCTAATATGAAACAATGTTGAATGCCTAACTGAGTTCTAGGTTATATTTGTGGTCATCCTGTGACCTGTAGAATGGCAGAATTTACATTTTAAAACTTTTAAATGTTATGTTAGATCTAGGAAATAAAGGAAAATATAAGGGTCATAGAATACCACGGTTGGAAGGGACCTCAGGAGGTCATCTAGTCCAACCCCCTGCTTAAAGCAGGACGAATCCCCAATTTTTGCCCCAGATCCCAAATGGCCCCTCAAGGATTGAACTCACAACCCTGGGTTTAGCAGGCCAATGCTCAAACCACTACAAATCACCACAGTAAGCAATACCAGATATGGTGCCACAATGCATTGCTCTTCCTGAATTTCCCATTTTCAGAACACACAGCTAGCAAAAGTCTAATCAATCTTAATTATGATGATGATTGAAATTCTATCTTACAAGTCCAGCTTCAGTGGTATTACAAACTATTAAATTTGATTAAATATATTTTACCTGCACAGGAAACCAGCTGATCTATTTAGATCCTCACACCACTCAGATTTTTGTAGATTTGGAGGAAAACGGTATGGTTGATGACCAGAGCTTCCATTGTCAGCAGGCCCCACATCGAATGAAGATCATGAATTTGGATCCCTCCGTAGCATTAGTAAGTGTCAGGAAGAAATGTAGCATGAACTTCTATTACAAAACTGCTCATAAGTACTGATAAGGGTAGTTGTGCATTTGTTTGAGCAGAGTCATGAATAACTACAAAATTTTTTTCACAAATGCAGACTTTATCTTCACTGGTAAATTATACAGTAATTTTGCTGAGATTACATTGTTACCTCCAGAAGGAAACTGGATATTTGAATGGGGGTGGCTAATTATTTTTGGTAATAGAGAAGCCTCCACTTTTTGCAGAGCCATTGTAGTGCAGTGGTTGAAGCAGGGAATTTAATCAGAATTCCTGGGTTCTGTGCAAGTTACTTTCTCTCCCTCACGCCTCAGTTTACCAAACTATTAGTAGTTACAGACCAGGATACTTTACAGGGATATTTACAATGCTTCATGACTCTAATTCTGATCTCATTCCAGTTACATGCACTATTGACATCAGTAAGGCTACTCTTCATTCTCCTCCTCTCTGTAAGATGAGAATTGGCCCAATGTTTGTAAAGTGTTTTGAGTTCCTGAATGAAAGATGATGTAAACATATGTTATTAATAATATCACTTTTAGCGGGAAAGTATCTGCTTTTAGTAACATTTAACTATGCAAATGCTCAAACCCTGAAAAAGCACAACCAACCAGTCCATTCAGTAATATAACCAAGAGTCTGATATTCACAGTACAGCCATTCTTGGAAGTGTCACATATATGGATATTCATCCCCAGTGGCACGTTAAACTTGCAGCCAGATGCACAAATGTGGTAGATTGGTATGGTCCTATTGACTTCAGTGGAGCTGCAATTATTATTATTTGAATTCTGGTAGAGCCTACAGGCCTCAAATCGAGATTTGCTTTAGGCACTGTACAAACATATAATAATACAGTCATTGCCCTAAAGATTTTATAATCTAAATAGATAAGACAGATGAACAGGAGAGGGGGAAAAGAGCAGAGCATTCAGTATGATGAGTGGCAAATGTCATGTCAATTCCTTGTTTTTTCAACTTTTTTTCCCTGTGCTGTTCATTTTACTCTAGTTCAGGATCTGGCCCTTAGTCTGATACATATTTTGGGTCTTACGCATAATGATCGTATGTGCTACTGCAAAACAGTGGCTTAATTCTGCCTTATTTGCTAATATTGCATGTAACTTGCAGAGGAAAAATTATCTGTGTTTTTCCCCCCTTCAGGGCTTCTTTTGTAAAGAAGAAAAAGACTTTGATAACTGGTGTAGTCTTGTACAAAAGGTAACAATGGGATATTCTTTTAATTTGATCTGCATCAGATTAGGCATATTTTACCAACAAAAATGTAAATGAAAACTCCCCGTAAATATCTGTCAGTGTACAGTTGCTAAATGAGTTATAGAAGAATATATAAGGAAAGAGAAATGCTATTGAAGTGCTAAGCAAAGATTATATAGCACTTTGAAACCAGGATCCCCTAGTGTTTGGAAAGTGGGTGTAAAAATATCTAAAGTAATCTAGTTAGCTGCTAAAAACACACATTATTTTAAAAAGCCAATTCTTACTGAATGACCAATGGTTTGGGCTCTGTCTTGGCTAGTTCCTTTCCTGAGACTTCCCATTGCTGTTTAATAGTGATGTATTATTAAATATCCTATGCCTTATAATTAAAATTCGCTATACTGAGTCTCTGAGGCCTGATTCTGTGAGAGGCTGGATCCCTTTAAATCTTGGGAGCTGAGTGTGTTGTGCACCCTACAGACAGTACTTGGCCCCTTGAGGGACAATGCTCACATTGTGCATGGGCTCAACCAGGGGTGAAAGTAACTTAATGGACTTACCAGTATGCAGGGCAGCTGGGGGGTCCTGGGTGTGGGGGGGCGGCTCTGGGCTCCGGAAGAGGCGGGGCCTCAGGCGGAAGGGCCTGGGGCCAGACTTGCACCGCCTGGTGCTCTGGCGGCGATTTAAAGGGCCCGGAGCCACTGCCCCTTTTGCCCCCGTCCCATCAGTGGCCCTGCCAGTACTGTCGGCTTTTCTTACCAGTACGCCATACCAGACAATATCGGCTTACTTTCACCTCTGGTCTCAACTTATAGACTCTAAGGTCAGAAAGGCTATCCCATCATACCATCCCCTCCATAAACTTATCAAACTTAGTCTTGAAGCCAGCTATGTCTTTTGCCCCCACTGCTCCCCTTGGAAGGCTGTTCCAGAACTTCACTCCTCTGATGATTAGAAACCTTTGTCTAATTTCAAGTCTAACTTCCTGGTGGCCAGTTTATATCCATTTGTTCTTGTGTCCACATTGGTACTGAGCTTAAATAATTCCTCTCCCTCCCTGGTATTTATCCCTCTGATATATTTATAGAGGGCAATCATATCTCCCCTCAGCCTTCTTTTGGTTAGGCTAAACAAGCCAAGCTCTTTGGGTCTCCTTTCATAAGACAGGTTTTCCATTCCTTGGATCATCCTAGTAGCCCTAGTAGTAACTTATTGTGGGAAGTAATAGTAGGCTGAGGGCCAAGTGACTTCAAACTCCAGAAAATATTTATTCCTAAAACCAGTTGATGGTTTCCTCAGGAAGGCAGTTTGCAAACCCATTTAAAAAAAACAGGTTAGAAGTAATTCACCAGATTTGAGGTACAGTGGAACTTTGTTTTAGTAATAACAGATCAAATCAGATCATCTCAGATCAAAAGTTGTCCGTCAAAATCCATTACTTTGTGGAGCTGCTGTGTTTGTCCTCTGCTCCTATCACCCGACGGTGCACTTAGTAAGGATCTAATTAAGAGTAATTTCTTTGGTACTTTCAAAGGTAGGAAACTATTTCATGCTCTTAGTGCCACTTTGCTGCACACACACACACACACACACACAAACTATCGTTTTTGTTTATCAGAGCTAATTATAACATGACTGACAATCTGTGGTAGAGCTTGAGAGATCTACCTTCCATGCATGTTTCTGATTGAAGAAATTCACTATATGTAGATCTGTAAAATGATGACCTTTAATGAGGGTTGCACAAAGTATAACAGGATTCCATTTCACATGGGCATAATTTATTTATTATTATGTTTTGCATCTTGTAACTGTTTTGACTGACCAGCCAAGTAGATCTGTTGTTGGACTTTCCATTAATATGATACATTTTTTAATAAAAAAAGTGCTTTATCCTCAGGAGATTCTGAAGCAGCAGAGTCTTCGGATGTTTGAGTTAGTCCAAAATCATCCAGCCCATTGGCCTCCTTTCATACCTCCAGCAAAACCAGAAGTGACAACGTCAGGAGCAGGTACGGTATTGGCTTGAGTGGACTGCAGTGCAGCAATATGTTCCTCAATTTACAGGTAGGAGAAATAATCACAGCTGGAGCAGCTATGTTTTGCTAAGTGTCTTTTATGCTCAATGTGATTAGCTAATCCATTCTTTAATACCGGTAGCAACTTGAACACCAGATTTATCTACAAAAGGCTAAATGTGATTTCCAGCATACAAAATATCTTGCCCTAAAAAGTCTTCCAAAGTGAAAAGCAATAGGCATGTCTGTTCATATTGTTTTCATTTTTGTTGGCAGAACTTATTGAATCTACTGATAAACTGTTTGAGTTGGAAGAAGAATTTGAAATCCTGAGTGTATGAAGGAAGCTATGGTGATTCTTCTGTGCTGAACATATTGCATTCACTTTAGAGAAACAGCCATCATTCTAGCCCACAAGTGCCTGAAATTATGGACAACAGAGTACAAAACCATAGCAGTACCCAAAACTCAGACAGTGACAATTTAACAAGATTTTCCCTGGGTGGAAAGAGAAGCAAAGATCCCATTGTCAGACGCTTAAAGGGAATCTCTGCTTCCAGCATGCATCCTATTTGAAGACAAATGGACCTTTTGAGATGAAGGCAAAAACAGTATATTAAAGTAAAGACTATGGTATATCACTGGGCTCTACCTTTGAAGAAAGGGATGACCCAAATGGATATTCTTGCTCTCGTATGCAAATGTGTAGTCCTTAAAGAAAGCAAAATGGTGTTGAGTTAAGGGAGGATGTTTACTTCTGTTCCCTCCTGTGGCTGCATCATAGGAATAAATTCATCATCTTGTTTAAAAGATCAACTGGATCAGGAGAAAATTGTTTCCTTGTTAAATATTTTAACATATATTTGAGCAACCACACTTTTTATTACAACAATGTTTCTGTAAAAGGAACTATGTCTAATGTATAAATTTGGAATAGCCTTCCTGTTTCTGGGAGACCTAAAACAAACAGGAGACTCAATTAGTTGATATAGATCACGATCACTGCTATAGTTATGACATATTTCACCTTGAACTTAAAACTTAGGTTGATGATTTTTGTTAAAACAACAAGTCAAAGGTGGTTTGTTTTAACTGTATCTTATTTATTTTAAAATAGATTTATTTACACAAGTTTCTCTGTAACAGCACTTTATCTGTGCATCTAATAAATTTCTTAAGCTTTTCATAGGCTACGTGCTATAGTTTGTGAATTTGCTCTTTGCACAGACGGTAAATATAAAACAAAAAATTATCCCAAACTGATGATACACACAAATTATTTAAGGTCCCTAATTCTGCCTTGTTACCTTATCAAGACTATTTTGGTAAAAGTACCTTAGATATACAAGTCCCTAACAGAGTTATGTGGTTGGATGTTTATTTAAACTGAGGATATCTCTAGTAGCTCTGAGAACAATGGTTCAGAAATATCAAGCCCTTACTGAGTACAAGGGCTTTTAATGAATTCTTGAGTCACATTTTATGTTTCCTAAAAACTCAGTTCCCATCTGGATGAGGCCTGGTATGATAGTGCAGTTTGAAATTGGGAGATTTTCATTTTTTCTTCACAAATAGATGAGACTACTGGGCCTAATCGGGAGATGTGCTGAGTACTTGCAAAACCCAAGTGAAGCAAGATGCTGATGCTCAGCATCTGAATGGGAAAACATGACTTTTGAACAAAAATAATTACCCAGACCAATAGTTAATGTCTTGTTTGCCTTTATTAACCACAGTTTGGAAACTGAACATTAACAAAAAGGAGATGCCACCCCACGCTGTTTTTCTAGTATTCATTTAAGACCATAGCTTAAGACCATAGTGGTGCTTGGTGCCTTCCAGACAAAAATGAAAATGCAGCCCCTGCTCTGAAAAGCTGGCATTCTAAAGGATGACTGACTTCTACCCAGAAAAGGGAAGTACCCATTCGATGACTGAGCAATGAAGCTAGGCATATGTCCTGCTCAGTCCATCCTTTTTTTTTTTTTAATTGCCCTCCTGTTATCTTTCATTATGTAAACACAACTCAGAGGGGAAATCTGAAGTTTACAGGCCTTGTGGAAAAGTGTCTTGGGTAGCAACTGGAAGGAGAGGGGGTAAATACAGGGTTGATTGGAAGAAGCTCTGGAGCCAGGAGTGGAAGATCATAGACTGTGGCCCTGATCTTGCGAAGACATGCTCGTGCTTAACAGTACCCATCGGGGTGAAATCCTGGCCCTACTGAAGTCAATGGAAGGTCTGTCACTGAAAGCAATGAGATTACTCATGGTGCATAAAGCGAAACAATTACATAGACCCTGCTCCTGAAAAGACTTGTGTATTTCAGTCGTGTGCATCTAGAACAGAACCCCCTTTTCCTCACCCTCCCCTCAACATCCAAACAAATAAACTGGTGCTCTGATGCTTCTATTGCTGGCACCTAATGAGTAGAATGGGTGATAAATAAAAATGTTTTCCACAAATATTTGCTCAAATTTTTAAAACAAACACTGGAGCGATTTGACTTTTACTGACCACAATATTCGCAGAAAGTGAATTTCAAAGTCTCATACCTAAGCATTCACTGAACCCCCATTTTAAATACCATGTGATTTATCAGAGCAGTCCCAACTAAAACAAACATTTTTCTGTAGTTTTGTCTGTCAATTTAAAAAAAAAAAAAAAAAGATCTGGAATTTACAAGGCCCTCGCTTCAAATCCTCTAAAATGCTGATACCTATGGGTGTTGTCAACCTCACTGTAGAAAGAAGCTGAAATTAATAGCTTTAGCCTTAATTAGTTCTCAGCATGGACATACTGTATTTATGGCTTTCTCTTAATTTCTATTTTCCCATATAGTCTGAAAACCACTGATTGTAATTATAACCTGAAGGAATTGTGTGAATATTTAACAGTGCATTAGAAATACAGTAATATGTTTTTTAACTAGTAGAAATAAAGCCCAGCGGATGAAGAATACAAAACAGGTGATTTTAGCAGTAAAAAAATGTACATCCAACAGCTGCTTGCTTCTGTGTTTCCATAAACTTGAATGCTAAATAATGCGGCTTCTACATTTTAAAATATACACAAATTGAATACTTACAAAAAAAACTGTTCCAAGGCTACCTCGGAAAGATGATTTCATATGTACATACTAATGAAATTATTCTGGAGGTCACAAATTGCTAGGGTGCAAAAGGGTAACAACAAATCTTGAACTGTGTGCTTACATAGAGCACATTTCAATAGTGATAAAGCTGTGCTGAATAATGATAATGGCTTTAAGTCCAGGTAGAAATCCAAATTTTTCATGGAAGGGGAATGAAAATCAGTTACAGCTGGTCTGAATTTGGCTCCAAGTTGCTCGTGCATCACTGAAACCAAAGATTATGCCAATTCTTTTAAAAAGCAAAACAAAACGAGCTCATCTTTAAGTAAGAACTTCCCAGGGAAGCCAGTTCTCAGTCTCTAATGCTTAATACTCTGAGCACCTCTGCTGCAGTGATTTGTTTTAATTAGTTTAGAGTTAAGTTCCTTTCCGACTGAAAATCCATTTCATTACATATTTTCTCATCTAATCAATGCGTATTGCCCTAGGCCATGCCAAATGCTTTCTGCAAAGACAACTAATCTGTGAAGCACAAACTTGTTTAAGAAAATCTATCATTGGCTATAGATGAGTGCATCAAATGGATGGGTGATATAATATGGAGCGCTTTATTATAATATTGTATAATATAATATAGTCACTCTGCAATGTGAATGAGAAAGGCTCAGAGACTTTCTGAGGTAGCCATGAATAGGAAAACAAACATGAAAGAAAAAGTGTAGCACCATGTTCCACAAAACAGTCAGAGGTTTCAGAGATTAGTCTGTCCCTCCTTCCTTCTGTGTGAAGCTATGTTTCTTATGGATCTAAAACATAATTTCAGTAGTGTTCTGGCTGTTGTAACTTATCCACAAACCACCAGCAGAATGGGTGTATGTGCTTATAGTTCTTCCAATGAATGAGGTTTAAACTCTTAGGTAGCAAAGTTTTATTTGTTTGGGTTGTTTTTGCTACAAGTTCTTCATGCACACTTGGCAACGGCTGACTCGTGTTCGGAGCTGTCCTGCTTTCAGAGTTTCTGAGGGAGGAGCACTGACAAACTGCTGCGTGCGTTCGACTGTGGTCAGCCAGAAGCTGTATTTGTTTGCAAAGTAATGGCAGGTTCCTCTGGCACCATTGCATTCAATGAAAGGAGTAGCACGGAAATCCTCGAGGCAAGAGCCGGGTGAGACAAGGGACTGACCTCCGCCTTCCGCGCCAGCTGCAGTGTGCTAGAATGAATATGGTCATTTAATTGAGTTCCAAAAGAAGGAAATAGGCAGTTACACGGGGACTCCCGGGATACATTTGTTGCCATGAACAAAACGGGGAAATCTACATTGCTCCTCCAGGACACCTGTAGCTACATGTCACTTGGATAAGGGTTACGGGGGAAAGCACAAGAATGCAAACCCCGGGTTGAATATAGGATTCTGGTAATATAAAAAAGCAGCTTTTCACTTATGAAGTGAGGTAATTTGAAAACTGAGAAACAATAAAGAATCACAGTGCTATTTTTAGAATCACTTTGCAATCACACTTTAATGAGCTACCCGGAAATCTCATTGTAGAACATTCTGGAAAAAGCCATACAGCAGGGAGAAGGGGTTATGTCTGTGCTATAGTTTTAATTGCCGTGTTGTAGCCATGTTGGTCCCAGGATATTAGAGACACAAGGTGGGTGAGATAATATCTTTTATTAGCTCAACTGCTGGTGGTGGGAAAGACAAGCCTTCGGGCTTACAGGTCTGGGAAGAGCTGAAGGAGAGCTCAGCGTAAGCTCAAAAGCTTTCTCTCTCACCAAGAGAAGTTGATCCAGTAAAAGATATTACCTCACCGACCTTGTCTCTCTATAGTTAATTAGCTGTTTTGAGGTTTAAAGGAATCAGTTCTTACGGGCCACTAGTCTCTTTGATAGTATGGAAGTATTCTATTTCTTCCACCCCACCGTAAACTTTATCAATACACTTGAGAAGTTAGCTAAATGGCAACAAAATGGCTGAGGTTATAGAAGGCCTGCTGGTAATACGCAAGGAACTCCTTAGGTCAGCTCGTTGTGGAGCTCTCAGTTTCTTGGACGCAACTGTTAAAACTAGCAAACTTAGTGGCAGAGTTTGACTTTGCCACTCCGTTTGCTAGTTTTAACAGCTGCGTCCAAGAAACTGAAAGCTCCACAACAAGCTGACCTAAGGAGTGAATGCTTAGGTTTTAATGCCAATATTAAAACAAGCCTCGTATAGTGTGACCGTCTTTGCATTAACAAATCGATTTTCTTACCATTAGAAAAGAGTATCCGATCCACAGGCTGCGCCAGCCCTCGGGGCACTGCGGGATGGTAATGTCCTGGCTATGTACTGCAATAGCCTGGGAAGGTGCTTCACACACTGAGCAATGACTGATGTACTGTGGGATCTCCAGACGGCTCACTGGCATCATGGGGATGGGAGCAGTGGTGGAGAGCCAGTAGGATTTGTCATTTCGGCTGGCATAGTAGCACACCTCATAGATGTTGCAGTAAATAAATGGCATGGTGCTGAAGCGAGGCAAGCAGGAGCCAGCAAAACCTGGGTGGGGGAGGGAGGCAGGGAGGAGGGGAATGGAGAAGAGAACAAAGGGCTCATCAAGCTGCTGCCAAAAGGCAAGAGCTAGTAAAGACCAGACCCAGATGATAAGCAAGTGGCAAGTATCATTGCACCCTCAGTGTCACATTCCACCCTCAGATTCACACCTCTTACAAAGCCCAGTGAAATCAGTGGGAGTTGTGCAGTGTGTACGGGGGAGTGGAATTTGGCCTGCCTCATTTGTGACAGAGACTTTTTGACTCACCTAGATCCTGGTTGTGCGCCTTTTCCTGCCCCTCCACATACAGCAAGCTGTAACCCTCCCAGAGCTTATTCATTCCAATTGGGCACGGTGGGATCTGCTCTGACTGGCTGTGCTTCACCAAAGTGTATCCAACGCCTACACTCCGACCCGGCATTCCGGGCAAACCAAACAGGCCTGGCTTTCCAGAGACACCTGGGAGAGAAAGTCAGTCACGAGTTGCGAGTACACTGTAAGTTAGCTGACTTGTGTTTGGGCATTTACGTCACTTCTGCCCTACCTGCAAGCAACGTAAAGCTCAAGTATTGATGGGTGCCATGTGATCGAATAGGCCCGGCTGAGTCTCAAAGCCAATCAGTACACTACGGTACTGACTCACCATTGATCACTTTCCATACCATTAATTTTTCTGTGTCTCACCCAATCACCGTGGTATACAGGCACTAGCAACTGTAGTTCATAATACAATAATTCTGCCTTGCCCTTCTGGGTGAGGGCCTCCAGCGCTCGTTAATTCCCACACAAGTGCTGTAGGGGGTGGTGTTTTACCCTGATGGCACAGAGGTTCAGTAGCTCGTCCCAGGTTACAGAGCTAGTCTGTGGTACAGCCAGGAACAAAACCCAGACGCTCTGACTCTCAGTCAAGCACCAGGATGTGCCTTCCATTCACCATCCCACTCCAACCACATTTCTCCTCTCTGACTCGCTCCTTTTCAAATTCTACAGGGAATGCCCTGCTCCTGTGCTTCCAAACCCTCCTGATGACTCCCTATTTATTACAGCTAGAAGGGTGTCCAGCATCCTATACAATGAATCATCAGTAAGGCTAAGATTTTGTCATGGATAGTTTTACTGAAGTCACAGATAGGTCACAGGCAATAAAGAAAAATTCATGGAAGCCCTTGACCTGTCGGTGACTTTTACTAAAAATATCCCTGACAAAATGGGGAGCTGTGGAGCCCCCACACCTCCAACAGCGACTGGGCAGCTGCGGGGGCCCCATCTCAGAGATCTGGGGGCCCCCACCACCTGTGGGGGCTTGGAGCTCCAGGGTCCCCACCCCCTGGGGCAGCCAGGAGTTGTGGGGAGCCCCTCCTGCCCACAAGCTCGGCAGCTTGAAGCTCCGGAGGGCCACTGCCACCTGTACCCAACAGTTCCCAGGCCACCGTGGGCAGCGGGGGACCCTACTGCTCCCAGCCGCTGCGGGCTGAAGTCATGGAAGTCTCTGGAAGTCACAGATTCCTTGACCTCTGTGACAAAATCGTAGCCTTAATCATCAGTAGCAACAGATAGTAATCGCATACGCTAGAGCATGCTGCAGTGGGTGAGTTTACTCCCAACTGTCTCACTAAAGGTGAAATTCACATCAATGCAGACACACGGCACAAGATCCTGGGCACCACATAGGTCCTTCTTTTTTAAGTCTATAACGTGGAATTTCTGTGATGTCTGTGGCCTTGGGCGGCATCCCTGCATTAGGAGGCCAGCTGAAATCTTGCTGATTGAGCACTCATAGAATACCAAAAGAACAAATTAAAGAATAAAATTACCTTCCAATCCTGGTGGCCCTGGAATACCTGGGGTTCCTGGATCCCCAACTGTGCCATCTGGCCCTGGTAAACCAGGACGGCCCACCTGACCTGATCTGCCTGACAGACCTTTTGGACCTGTAATTAAATGTAATGATTATTATTTAATTTGCTTCTCTCATCAAAGACTTTATTCCTGGTATCAACAGGAGGATGTATCATGATTAGCAATGCTGAGGGCTTAAATTTACAATTTAACAAATTTAACAAATTAATAGCTTGGCACCGTGAGTCAATATGACCTATGACATGATGCGTATAACATGTTCAAGCATTACAAATGAACAGAAGAGACAGTGTTCAGATCTGGGTCAGGCTTAGGCTCCAGTGGATTTGAGTTTGAAGCCAAAGCAGAACTTGGATTCAGGTTTGGATATGATGCCAGTAAAATTTTGTGATTATTTTCATCTGATCTCTCAAGATTTCTGCCACTGTAAACAGAGAAAAGATTACCTGGTCTCAGAAGACTACCACCATTTTTGGGCTAAACCCTTACAGAAGCAGCTATCTTTGATTGATTTCAGCCACATCCAAATGGGCATCCTCCAATTTTGCATCTCATACGCTCCAAAGTTACATAATGGCACGTTTAGATCCATGGATTTGAATCTAAATTCCCCTCTCCCACCTGCTGTAAAATTCAATGGAATTAGCACTTGAGGTCTCTGTTTAATATTGTAATTTTGTGCTTTAGACCAGCGTGCAGGGAAAAGAGCAGACACCTGCTGGGATTTTGTCTCTCCAAGAGCTTGCACCTTGAGAAATTGTGTTAATATTTAAAGTTAAGTTGTAATCATTGCCCCACATGACAAGGAACATTCAGCACTGCAGTGGTGGCTATGCAGGGCCTGATCCTGCACCCACTGAAGTCAATGGCAGAACTACAACAGTGCAAAATCAGGTCCCCAAAGCAACGTGTTACAGTATTTCATGCTGACACAATCCCAATAATTCTCCAAAATGAATCATTCTCAGACTGATTAGATCTGTTGCCAGATCCACGCTGCCATCATGCCAACTGCATCATGACAGCTGCTTTCAGTTCCATGAACCTAACGCAAATGGGACTACAAAATCCTGTGAACATAATGTGCAAGAAAATATTTCTAGCCGGTTCTAATAAAAAGAAAAGATAGATACACTCTGGTCATTTCCATTACAAAGCTTCTAAAGAAAAGCATATGAACTTTGACAGCACAATTTACAAAGCCGCTTCCTGTGACTGCAAGAAGTCCAACATTTCAGTTTCACTTATTTGATGTGCTGCTTTTTACCTTGCTGCCCATCTGGTCCCTGAAATCCACGATCTCCAGCATAGCCAGGGACCCCATCAATTCCTGGCAGACCAAGTAGCCCTGGAGGAACTATGACTTCTTCTGGTTTTGGTACTAGGCCTGGAGCGCCTGGTAGGCCCGGGAAACCTGTACACATTGCAAATGGCACCCTAAGCACCCCACATAAAGTACACAGATAGGATTATCTACTAGCCCAAGGATGTAGTTCAACAGATTGAGAATGCCCTGTATGTTAGCACTGGGTATATTCCCATGACTTCCCAAGCTCTTGTTAAAAGTCCCTAATTTCCCTAAGTCCCAGCCCTTTTTTATTTTTTTGGCTACAAATACAGGTTGTTGGGGATCTGGGGGAGAAACAGTAATCCTCCCGCCCACCCTCCTCCCCAGCAGGAAAGACACAGAGATTGATAGAAAGATCAACACAGAAACAGAGAGAGTTCCAATTTCTGCAAGCAGTTGTCTCCACAGAGAAAACACTAAAGAAGACACATTTTAAGTAACGAAGTTGCAAAGACTGGTTCCCAACATTCCCAAAGTCTGGGCGTGTTTGGAGCTGGGTTGCTGGTTTATGCCCATCCCCATTTAAAAGTCACCAAAAGCTCCGGCTTTATACTTGGGTGGAAAAAAGGAACAAACCCCAAAAGAACAGAAACCCGCTCACTGTGCTCCCCGACCTTCCACCCCACAAGCTGTTTGCAAGTGCAGTACAGCTCTCCAAACCATCCTGTGCTCACCTCGACGGCCAGTTTCACCTTTCAGCCCAGGAATTCCAGGGTCCCCTGGAAGCCCATCTTTACCTGGCATCCCCATAAAGCCTGGCTCAGCCTTCACACCTGAGAAGATACAGAGCAAAGAGTAATGGATCTCGAAAACGAATCCTTGGTTCTGTACCTGCGTGAAATACTGGCAGATGCACCGGGGGGCAGAGGTCTGGTTCTAAACAACACAGTCGCACCCTTGTGTCAGTTCTGATTCCCAGAACTGACTGGCACCTCCGCGGGGCTACTCTGTGAGAGCTTCCACTGTAACATTATTAGCGGGGAATCTTACACTGACTCTGAAATCATTGCACACTTGTGGAAAAAGCCATGGGAGGGGGTTCTGGGGAGGAGGTATCTTCCCCATGTGAAATTTCTTCCCACTGACACCCCCAAGGGGGCAGGGTTTGCTCTCACGAATAGGCCCTGGAGCCCACCCACAAACCCAGGGAACCTGCCAGAGGCCTCGTGCTCTCACAGCAGCTTTGATCTCCAGTGTCCTTCTTCACCTGGCTCCCAAGCTCCATAGCGCCCGTAGAATCACGCTTCCTACAGGGGGGGACCAGAGGAAGGGTGATGTGCTCTCCCACTGGCCCTGCCTGACTCCCCACAGACCACTCTGTCTCTGCCCCCTCATGGATCTCCAAGTCCATGGTGTGGCCAAGGCGAGGCCCAGAGGATGTGTGGATGGGTAGGAGAGAGCTGTGGCAGCAGCTCTTCCTGGCCCACAGAAGAGGGGAGATCTGTATGTGGATCTGGGGATAGGCAATCCCAGCCAACAGCAGCGAACAGCAAAGACAGTGTTCCTGTCTGTGGAAATAATGAAGAGAAGTGAAAAAATGCAAGGTGGGATTTTCAAGAGTGCTCAGGGCTGGCTGGCCTATCGTCGCTCCATCCCTGTAGGTAAAAATGGAGTGCTTTGGAGAAACCTACCTTCAGCGTTCCCAGAACAGAAAACAAATCCCAGAATGACACACACCTACATCAAAGCTGATTTCACAGCTATCAGGCTCACAACATGTGACAGTTCTTTATACTTCCAGGGGGCAGCTTCAAAACACTGTACAAAAATACCTTTGAGTCCCGAAGCTCCTGGAATTCCAGTTGGACCAGGGAGTCCTACGTCACCCTTTATGCCTGGCAAACCAGGAACTCCAGGTAAACCTGGAAGGCCGGTATCACCTTGATTGGAGGCTGGGCCGGAGAGCCCTCGAGGACCTGGAGGACCTGGGGGGCCTAGGAACAAAATGGGTGAGAAAAATCAGTTCCTGTAACAGACAGAATGCTCCTATTATCCTCAGCTGGTCACCCTATAGAATACTCATTCATTCACTCTTTGGCTGCATGGGAGCAAGGTTTCCAGGGTGAAGGATCATCAAAAATATCATTTCGCCTTCATAACAGTCAGCTCAGCAGGCCAGGAGGAGGATTTACTACAAACTATTGTATTGCAGGTCAAATCTCTATTTCTTTTGGTTCCCCAACTGCAAGCGAAGGGAGTTCACATCTCTTCCCCCTGCGAGCGCTGGTGAGTCACGCTGCACTGTGATTGATCAGAGCATGTACAATGATGCTTTTTGCGGCAGGGACCGTCTGTTTGTTCTGTGGTTGTACAGCGCCTAGCACAGTGAGGGCCTGGTCCATGAGTGGGGTTCCCAGGCACTACCGCAGTACAAATAAAAAAGGAACAACAACAGGAATGAGGATGATAACGACGGCATGATGAAATCTGAATAATTAAATCATACTTGTGATTAATGAGAAATTGTTATTTTGCATTTATATTGCCACCTTTCACCCAAGGAGCTCAAAGCATTTACGAAGTTGGATAAGCACAGTATTATTATCCCCATTTTACATCAGGGGAAACTGAGGCATAGAGCAATAAAACCATTTACTCCAGGTCAGTGGCAGAGCAAAGAACAGAGAACCCAGACCTCTTGATTCCCAATCCCTGCTCTAAACACCAGATTAGATTGACTGATTGCTCATAAAATCCAATTTCCCCTTCTCAGCTGTTCCCAGGAAATGTGTATATGAATGACAGTCAACCTTGCTATTTCCACAGTTAGAGCATATAACACAAATGAGCTACACGAAGGAGGCTCTCATCTTCATACCTGGATTCCCATCCACTCCAGGACGGCCAGGATCACCACGTCTCCCAGGTATATTTGAAGGAAGAGAGATGCCAGGAGGTCCTGGTAAACCAGGCAGACCCAAGGTACCTGGAGGACCTAGAATTACAGATGAATATTGAAAAAAAACCAGGCAATGCCTGCATCCCTATTGTGACCATCAGGGATGATCCACGTGGACAGTGTAACATCAATATGGGTACAGGATGTTATCCCAAACAACACCCCCTCCCCCTCCAGGGAAGGAACAAACCCCCTTTCTCATTAGCACCACGAGAGAGCTATAAAAGCTAATTCAAACTATGCACTCAATCATTTGTCATACATTAGACCATGCCACACCTTTACTTTGTGTTTACAAATCAACAAACCAATGGCCCCTTCACATCTTTATGACTGTGAATTTCCATTATTAAACTACACTGACCCTACATATACTCCCTGCTGTCCCAAGTCTAGGTACATTCGATTAGTCAATACAATTCATCTGCTTCCACAGACGTTACTATTTACCCATGTCTCCTGATGATCCTTTCTGCCCAGGGAGTCCTGGGGCTCCTAGGCCAATGCCTGGGGAACCTTCTTCACCCTTAGGACCTGGAAGCCCTGCAGGGCCATTCAGTCCAGCTTCACTCAGACCTAATCAAACATGTTTAAAGGGGACAGAGGAGCCTTTTAAAACTGCTTGATGTAAGTTCATTTGCATGTTCAGTCAGTATACAGCGTTAGCCATTCACTCCTCTACTGCCTGGAGTTCAGAGAAATCACTGGGGCCAAATCTGGTCCCAACTCCAGTCCCTTATATGCTGCTCTGGTGGTGCACAGTGGATGTAAATAAGACCCAAGGAGCTGGGGAAGAATTCTCCCAGCCTAAGAACAGCATAGCCCTATGTTACTCCTTTCATGAGCCCTGGTGTAGGGATGTGCCCATAGTGCTTGGTGCAACAAGGATTCTGGGCTCCAGTGAAGCCCATAGACAGCCTGGGAAAGTCAATTTTGCCTCCCATCCCCCTGGATTGTGTCTTCTGTGCCGCTCCTCTCAGGAGATACAATACAGAGTTGAACCCACTGTTCAAAGGATTTCAGACTCCAAGATGGAGGGATCAATCAACATCCACTGCTCAAGAAGATCTGGAGTGAAGCATGAGGTGCTGCAGGATAGAGGCAGGGCTCTGGGAGATCATAGAATCATAGAATATCAGGGCTGGAAGGGACCTCTGGAGGTCATCTAGTCCAACCCCCTGCTCAAAGCAGGACCAATCCCCATATTTTGCCCCAGATCCCCTAAATGGCCCCCTCAAGCACTGAACTCACAACCCTGGGTTTAGCAGGCCAATGCTCAAACCACTGAGCTATCCCTCCCCCTGTGCTTGGCAAGAGCCAATATTATATAGTCTTTCCATTCTCACAGACATGAAAATCAGAAAACAAATGCAAATCATTTGAGTGCTTCAGAAAATATGGCAATTGTCTTTATTTCCCAAAAATAAAGACTTTGAAATCAGGGAAACATGGAGAGCACTAGAGAGATATTTACAAACTAGAAATTTTATGTTCAGTCTTAATACTGTTTATGTCCAGTAACGCCTGTGCTTCTTTCATTTATCCAGTTACAATTTAAAGTTAACAAATCTGACGTTTGCTATCATTTTTAAAATGTTCAGACTTAGAGGCATATCTAGTCAGAATCATCCTCCCTCCCCAAATCTCTTTCCTCACCTCTTTGAATTTGTCAAAACATTGTTGAGAAAAAAAGAACTATTTTTCATATTATCATCAAAATATGAAAATCCAGCAGAACATTCCTAAGTGCAGCCTAAGGGCCTGGTGCTCTCACTCATGTGAGGAAGCCCACAGACTTCAGTGATACTACTCTCATGAACGAGGGCTACAAGCACAGGCCCAGTGTAATTGAGATCTATGCAGCAACTTGTCATCTTTAAACCAAAACCTAACCAAACATCCAAATGTCGTCCGGGTGAAATCAGAGTAACGGAAATGAGGGAGAGAACAGGCCTATACTTTCATCAAATTAACTTCGTAGCGGTTACAGGCTGGTTCAGGTGTTGAGGCAGGACTTACAACCCCAATGGCACCTGCAGAAAACATTCTGCTCTCGTTTTCATGTGTGAAACCCCATTGAATTCAGTGCTAATGCTTCATTATTGAAGCAGAATTTGGTCTCACACGTTTAGTAAGAATACTGACGCAAGATGCACAATGTGGCTTCCTTGTTATTTCTGTTAAATCCAGAACATGACTAAAATGGAGCCATTTTGTGACAAACTACGTCGTCACTCAAACCCCACCCCTCTAAATATACCCCAGCGGCAATTTTTTACCTGGTGTTCCAGGTGACCCTTTTGTGCCTGGTAAGCCGTTCAGACCATTTAAACCAGGAAATCCAGGGAATCCTGAGGAGACATTATAGAAGCTTGAATGGACAGTCAATAGCTTGTAGCATATAAGAAGCTGCTAATCTGAAGGAAATGTACAAAACAAGGAGACTGTGCATGCGTTTAGTGCTTCTGGAGATCAATGCAAGTAAGATTTTCCTCTAGACACCTCCCATTAATGCAAGACGAAGAGCTTTTCCCATAGTCACTTACTTTTATAGTTTTACCTGCAACAAAACCCTACTAGTGACCCAAACCTCAAAAATCAGATAAGAGCCTCTCCCTTTTCAGACATTCTTCGGGTTTTGAACAGCTGGAGCCCACATTGACACCACTAAGAAATGAGGGGCAGTTACTAATGCACACCAGCCCAAGCACAGTAGACTACAACTGTGCTGTCTGCTATATCCTGCCCACCCAATACGCCAGTTTCTTGATTTAACTTTTTCCCCAGGTGGAAAGTTAAAGAAAGATGCACCTTTTGGCCCTGCTATCCCAGGGAGTCCGATGAATCCTACAGGTCCAGGCTGCCCTGGAGAACCCGGGAGACCTGCATTTCCTCGCAACCCAGCAATTCCAGGGAGGCCTGAAAAGAAGTGACAAAATGACAAGGGATGGACTTTCACGCATGTACCCGCACTGTTGAGAGTAAGCATTGGACAACTCTCTTTTACAATTTGCAGTCTTTCACCCTCTCATGGCAATTAAAGTAGAAGTGGTGGATGAGCAAACTGCTACCTAGACAAAGCAACCCCAAAATGCACACTCTCTATCACATATCATTACAACAACTAGCTGTAGAATATTTATCAAACAGTTTATCTGATTAATTTCACTATTTTTTCCCACATTAATTATTCAACCAATGTGTTTTTCATCATCTGCCCAGATTATAGACTTGGGTAAATAATGCACAGATATATACATTGACTATTTACATCGTTAATCATGACAATGGCTGGAGAACCAGCCACGGAGAGCCTGCTGTAAATTACCGTCTGTAACTCACACCAGGGATCATTTGAACCCCAGAAACAGCGCAGGATCCAGGAGGTGCAAAGGTGGCTAAAACTCAGCTCTCCTCCTCCCCTTTCCCTTTGGCTATATCTTCTGTGCTATGTTACACAGGAGTTACAATGCAGGATCTGCCTCTAGGTTTATCACTACAGAATGTGGTCCTACCTTTCAGACCAAGAATAGAGGAAAACACAGAGTGCCAGACGACAGTGTGTCTGTTACAAAAGGTCTTTTTTGTTTATTTCTCTATTAAGATGAGGCAGCCCTATCACAAGCAACATAAGAACAAAAACTAAAACAACAAAACTATATCTTTGGCCATCCACAAACCTCACTGGTTAGATGCTATGCTCACTGCCATACCTGGTGGTCCTTCTTGGCCAAGGTCACCTGGGACACCTTTAGGCCCATCCAGGCCAGTGCTTCCTGGGTATCCTGGTTCACCCTTTGGCCCATCTTTCCCCCTCTCACCTTAAATGATAAGATGGAAAATCATAAAAGCCCACAGACCATACCATCATGAATCTGTTATCTAAGGTTTGGGAATGAACTAACAATTCTGCTTTGCAATGCTATGGCCATTGGAGTGGACTACAGGATACTGCTGTTATGATCTCCCAGTATCCTTTGTGAGGTCAAGGGATGAGCAGCAATATCCTATGGAGCAGGCTACTGGCCAGACGGAACATTTGCAACCAATCACAGGTCACTGCCGAGTACTAGGAATAAAAAAAATAAAAATGGGAGAGAGAGACAGGAAGGTCACAGTAATTTCTGTGTCACTATGGCTCAGCGGGTGACTCTCTCCCCACTGGATCAAAAAGTTATGGAGACTCATTTTAACTGTTTGTGCTCAGAACTTCTGAAAATCAGGTTCTATAAATTGTAACTTCATAACAAGACTTTGCTGTCACTGGCGTCCAAGGCTAGGCATTTCAGATGAGACACCTAATCAATGTCAATTTCTGCCCATCCCTAGAAACTGTGCGGGTGGAAGTTAATGATCCCACGGCTTTTCTTTTTTAAAAAAAATAAAAAAAAGTGTCCCAGCATCATTCCCCCTTTCAGTTGAACCAGTTAATAGTCTTAGGTTACACCAAATCTTAGTGGCATAACAGCTACTCTGTTTGCATTGAGGACATTATCTCAACGCTCTGTACTGCACTTTGGTTGAGATCCTTTTAGAAGAGGTGCTATGATATATTTCAATAACTTGCCCAAACTCATATGGTAAGTCAGCAGGAAAGGTGACTTTCTGTCCACTTCTCTAACCATAAGGCTACACTGCTTCTTCTCTCTAATCTGGCAGAGAAGCTATACTAGAGAAAGGCCTGAAGAAAATGAGAAGTATATGCATTTCCTGATGCTGCTGCACCAAAGGCCACTGAACAGGGGCCTGGACAATGCTATCAGGGTGCCAGAGACTGGGTGCTCTGGAACCTACAGAATATGAGAAGTTAGGTGGGACCTGAGGGTTGGGATTGAGATTAGGATTTTGGCTGGTTTTGGAGCGTTTAGTATTTTTCAGGCTCAGGCACGGGCCAGCTTCTAGTCCCCACATCTCTCATCTGCACGAGAAGACTCAATAAGTGTTTTCAGATAGTAAAATCACAGGCTTGTGCAGCAATGCCCAAGGATAAACCCTGCAGCTTTCATTCCAGAAATTCCTAACCATCAAGGGTTACTTTACCTGGGAATCCACGGTCCCCTCGTTCTCCTTTATCTCCTAACCCACCAGAAATTCCAAGTGATTCCCCTGGGTCACCTGGTAGAAGTCAAGAAAGGGAAATTTTGCTCTCCGGACTTGATTGTGCTAGTAGACCATTCTGTAATTAACCCATTCACTCCTGAATTGTAGCTTTTACATGTTGCTTACTACTCTTTCTCTTGAAAATACACCTTTGCTACAGTTCAAATCCCCGGACTTAACAAAGGCAAAACAAATTACTTGCCTGGGGTAAAATAAATCTTTTTAACAATATTTGCGTCAGCTTTGGATGCAGAGCTATGCAATGATCCAAAAAGCCACAAATTAGATCACAGGTAACACCTAGCTTTTCTCCTAGCTTCTAACTTCACAGCTTCTATTTATTTATACGATTGATACAGGATTATTTTCTAGATCTCTGGATGTCTCTGGTATTGTGCTATGGACAGAAGGTTCAAAGGCGTGTTTGCTATTTAAGCATCAAATTCCCACTAAATTCCAATGGGAGTTGGGATCCTAATTCCTTTGAAAATCCCAGCCTAGCTGCATATTTAGGTAGGTGGTTAAAACGAAGAGCACCATCTACTGGCACGCAAGAGTATGTGGCATTGTTCATTGCTTTATGGTCCACTGCAAAAAGTTTCCTGACTGCATCTCTTCACATGTACAACTCTGTTAAAACAACCAGAGCAGGGGACAGTTGAAAATTGCCTCTCCTGTCTGCATTGTGATTCTCAGTGCACTAAATGCATTTAAATAACAACAGAGGGAGGAATACACAGAGCAGATTTCTAGTGGATTTACCTCAGAAGATTTCTGGTAACCACTGACTCGTCCAGCCACCCATCCTGTATTTTAAGGGACGTCCCCTATTTGCTATGAGAGCTGCTCAGAATATTTACATCCAAGCAAATCAAAAACTGGCAACTTTTCCCTCACAGTCTCTCACCCACTCTCTTCTGCTGGGTCACACTCTGGAAAAGGCCTGGGGGCTGGAAATCATTTTCTTACCCTTTGGACCGGGGAAACCAACAGTTCCTGGGAACCCTGGTGCTCCTGAGATACCCTCTGAACCCTGGAAAAAATAATAGATGATTATCCTCATGCCTACTGCCTGCAGCCTGGGTTCTGCTGATAGCAGTGAATTGCACCCCAATCTGTCTGGGGAAAAAAGAAAACCCTCTTTTTCATTTATCAGTGCCAGCTATTACCAGAGGAGAGCTGATTTTATCAATGAGGTGGTGTGGTAGGCAAAAGAACTGCCAGCCTCTGTTGTTCTGATACAGTATGTGGGATTTTTCTAAGTGCACTCAGAATGGAAGATGCATATTTACACTTTCTCCTGGAAATCCGGGTAATCCTATGATTCCAGCCTGTCCTTTCTGTCCTGGCAAGCCGGGTGGTCCAGGCAGGCCTGGGAACCCTGCATCACCAGGTAGTCCTCTATCTGTGGTTGGCGATCCTCGTGGACCAGGAAGACCAGGTTGTCCACGGGGTCCAGGGAATCCTTTATCACCTAAATGTATACAGAAGACAAAAATGTGTGGCTACATCATCATAAAGACATTCAGCCCAGTCAAGAAGCTTATTCTTCAATGCTCCCTGCAAAGAAGAGGAGGAGATTTCATTATTTCTGCAATAAAGAAGCACAGCTTTGAAGAGCAACTCTTGATTCAAATTCAGAGTGGCTGTGTGGAAAATCTTTGTAGAATCTGAAAGTAACAATACTGCAGGCTGCTAAATGGACAGAACATCCTCTGCCCAGAGCAATCAGAATTACTGGGTGGTTAGTGGTGGCAACTTTCATTTGGAACGAATTCTAATGCTGGTAAATACCTCTAGGTCCAGGGAATCCTCTCAGTCCAGCTGACCCACGATCACCTTTGTCTCCCTTGAATGCCAAGGCCAATTCTGGGGGCCTAAGAACCGGGAGTCCAGGCAGACCTCGATCACCCCTGTCACCTGAAGACGTAAGAGAATTAAGCTGTACGAGAGAAGGGTCTCTTAAAAGGGGAGTGTTTAAACACAAGAGGCCTAGATTTCAGAGCTGCGGACCACCTGTGACGCCCACTGAAGCCATTTGAGCTGTAGGTGCTCAGCACCTTTTAAAACCAGGCTACAGCTACTTTACACCCCGAATAGATAATGAACTGGCAATCAAAAAACGGAAGCAGCTCTCCTCCCTTGCTGCTCTTGGGCCTAGGGTGACCAGTGAAAAATCAGGACGAGGGGTGGGCAGTAATAGGGTCCTATATAAGACAAAACCCCTAATATCAGGATGGTCCCAATAACATCGGGGTACCTGGTCACCCTACTTGGGCCCCTTGCTGCAGCAACCCAGTAATTTAGTCACATTTGTTTTTCAGCGCTCACCTTTTAGACCAGAGGGTCCAGAATATCCAATATTTCCTTCCCTTCCAGCTGACCCAGGAATTCCTTTCAGCCCACTCACCCCAGGGATACCAGGCAGGCCTGGCATGCCAGGAAAGCCAATCAACCCGGGAGGACCCTTTTCACCTATTTGGAAAGAAGTTGTAAAACAAAGCGAGAAATTCAGTCTTTACAGATATTTTTCATACAAATAGAAGTGGAAGCTGGGAGCAGGGCAGGTACGGCCTATTGCACAAACCCAGACAGTCAAAAATCCTAGAGCACAAACGTAGGAGCGTTCTGTTAGATGTCTTCATTGCTGTAGTAAGCCTCTATTCACCACCACTTACTCACTAGCTTCCAGTTCACCATCAAGGGTCTATTCCTGTTCCCACTAGAGCACACAATACCAACTGATCCAACCAGAGTAGCATGTGCTTTCAAATCATGACTGACTATCCTTGTAAAATAAAAGACAGTTACCTTTTCCGTAACTGGTGTTCTTTAATATGTGTTGCTCATGTCTATTCCACAATAGGTGTGCAAGCTCGCCACGTGCACCGGTGCCGGAAGTTTTCCCCCTAGCAGTACCGTAGGGGGGAGTGCCCCCCCGACCCCTGGAGTGTCGCCTTCCTGGCGCGGTATAAGGGGAGCTGCGCGCTCCCCCCACCCTCAGTTCCTTCTTGCCAGACAACTCTGACAGAGGGGAAGGAGGGCGGGATGTGGAATAGACATGAGCAACACATCTCAAAGAACACAAGTTACGGAAAAGGTAACTATCTTTTCTTCTTCGAGTGATTGCTCATGTGAATTCCACAATAGGTGATTCCAAGCTATATCTGTTGGAGGTGGGAAGGAGTTCACAAGTTCCCAGGACAGAGGACAGCCCCGCCAAACCCGGCGTCATCCCTGAATTGGGAGACGATTGCATAGTGCGAGGTGAATGTGTGAACCGAAGACCACATGGCAGCCCTACAGATGTCCTGAATGGGATGTGGGCCACAAAGGCAGCCGACGAGGCCTGCACCCAAGTCGAATGTGCCCTCACAATGGGCAGCGGGGAATCCCTGCCGGCTCATAACAGGTATGGATGCATGAGGTGATCCAACTGGAAAGCCGCTGAGTGGAAATCGGCTGGCCCCTCGTGCGCCAGTTTGTGCTTCGTTTTCTCTTCCGTACGACGTTTCCCAAACTCTTCATTCTCTCACCACCTATAATTTCCCCCACTCACAATCCCACATTGACTTTTCTGATTCTATCCCTATGGACTAAGGATCATCTCTTGGCCAGATCTGGGGCTCCCATGTGGAATTACAATGTCTGAATGCTCACCTAAGACACTGCTTCCTACTGAGTGAGGGCAAATCTCACCACATCCATCCCCAATGTAGCTCTGTCTTCCCCATCAAGGGGTCACTTGTCTCCCCAGAGAGAATGACAGAGACAGTCAAGAACGTGCCACTCTCCCATTAGGCTGTGATCAGATTAAAAAAAAGTACTGGGTGACTGGCACCTTAAATAATTTTTATCTTTGAAGACAAATGGTGATACAACATGCAACACATTGGTATTCCTGAAATCATTTCTCCATTATCTACTTCTGATATTTCTGTTGTATCAACTTACCTCAGTATACTTTACACGTTAAAAAAAAAATCACTTCAGAAGGGTTAACTTCTTCAATGTGAATATTAAATGCTATTATAGATGCCCTTTGCTAACAATGACCCCAACTTGGATAGTGGTTTCTGTGTGGTGGACCCTAGGAACTGAACCGATATATCCTTTGGCAGGGTCCAATGCAGCTTTTAATAACTAACCCAATCTGCAGTCACATCAGCAATCTAGCAGTGAAATGAATGCATCTGAACACAGGTTTCCCTGTAACTTTCCATCTCTCCCAACAAGTCGGGCCTAAAATCATCATTCGTGTTACTTTAGCTGTGCATCTGAATCCAGCCCCGTATGACCATTTCCTAATTTATACACTTACCTTTTGCTCCAAAGAAACCTGGACGTCCATCTCTACCCAAAGGCCCAGGTGACCCTGGGAATCCTCTGTCCCCAGGTGGTCCTGGAAAACCTTCTAGACCTGGGAAGCCTTTCATACCAGCAGGGCCTGGTGGACCTGCATCACCAGTTGGTCCTTTGACTCCACGAAGTCCTGAATCAATACAAGCAAACTCAATAGCTTTTGTCATATAAGCTTCTGGACAGTTTGGTGAACTGTTCTGCACGTTCTTTAAATGTAGCATTGCTTTTAATATGAGAGCTGGACCTCAGAATGATGGCACATGCAGCCTTCTAGCAGGCAGAGTGTTTAGATAGGCAAAACATTAGTCATCCAGCAATAAGAGACCTGCCTACGTCACTTCAAAACCAGTAACAGGGAGACTTTTTGAATTATTCTCCTCCCCCACTTTGTCAGCCATTAAAGTGCAGAGCAGCAGCAGGTCTCACCTTTTAACTTCAAGGCAGAAAACCAGAGCATGGGATAAGGAGCATCAATAATGTTAACTTCCAGTCCCTACCACATCACCTGGGTCAACCAAAGGGGTCAACTGAAGAGTGGCCTGTTCATTCTGCTATTAAGGTGCTACTTCTTAAAAGTTAGATCAGTTAGTAGTTAAAGGAATGAGCTGCTGAATGTGTTACGATAAAAGCATCTCCAGGATTAACATTGTTGAAATATTTGTGCACAATTCAGTCTCTGCATCTGTCAGAATGTTTCTGGCTGCACCTTGGAAAACATTTATTTCAGAAAAAAACAAACAAGGTAAAGGCTTAAACCATTGAAAAAGGGAATGCTCAGCTACAGCGTTAAAAAGAAAAAAAAATCAGGTAGCTTCTGAGAAACGGCACATAAAGCGGAAATATCAGATGGGCGAGCTTTGCAGAATCCTGGATTTTAGCATTTAAAGCTACAACCTGTTTTTTTAAACATAAAATGCAATATCTGCTTAATTAAAGAAGAGAAAGACAATGCGTGCTTGAAGTCTAAGAATATTAAAGACTTTTCCCCATGGGCTTTGTTCTTTGTTACCATCTGAGCATACTCGGTGCAATGGTTCTTTGCTCTCTGGTACGGTTAAAATAAGGGGTGCAACCTATAGTCAATGCAATTCTTGTAGCATTTTAAAAGCTAGGTAGTTAGTTCATGACCTTTTATGCTACAGTGGATTTTCTCACCTTGACAGCCTATGTGAAGAACACATAACCAAACAGCGTGACATCAGAAATGGAGAGTTGATGGTAAACGGAATAGAAAAATGGTGAAGGAAAAATAGAAACACGTGAACAGAAAGCACAAGGGCACTAAAGAAATTAATGACTCAGAAAGAATACTGCAGCAAAACCTTAGTCACTTAAAGTTTATCATCCACCAATTAGTGGGTTTAAAAAATTAATTAAAGGCAGGGGAGTCGTCATGCAAACTACCAAGAATATAAAACTATACAGAAGAAAAAGCCTCCTCCAACTTAAAAAACAATACTTTCTGGTGTTCACTTTATAATGCTAATCTCAGAGGCAACTCTGAGATTAGTATTTAAGAACACAAGAATGGGCATACTAGGTCAGACCAAGGGTCCATCTAGCCCAGTATCCTGTCTTCTGACAGTGGCCAGTTGTCAGATGCTTCAGACCTATCCTCCATGAACAGATCTAATTCTTTTTTAAAGCCAGTTATACTTTTGGCCTTCACATCTTCCCCTGGCAACGAGTTACAGAGGCTGACTGTGTGTTGTGTGAAGAAGTACGTCCTTTTGTTTTAAACCTGCTGCCTATTTCTTTGCGTGACCCCTAGTTCTTGTGTTATGTGAAAGGGTAAATATTCACTTTCTCCACACCAGGCACGCTTTCATAGACCTCTATCATAACCTGCCTTTGGTAGTCTCTTTTCTAAAATTAACAGTTCCAGTCTTTTTAATCTCTACTCATTTGGAAGCTGTTCCATGCCCCTAATCATTTTTGTTGCCCTCTGCACTTTTTCCAATTCTAATATATTATTTTTGAGATGGGGCAACCTAAACTGCACACAGGATTCCAGGTGTGGGGATACCATTGATTTATATAGTGGCATTATTATATTTTCTGTTTTATCATCTTTCCTAATGGTTCCTAACATTCTGTTAGTTTTTTTGACTGCCACTGAACACACAGCAGTTATTTTCAGAGAACTCTCCACTATGACTTGAGTGGTAGCAGCTAATTTAGATCCCACCATTTTGTACTCCTGTTCTTTTTGTGGATACAGACTAACACGGCTGCTACTCTGAAACCTGCCATTTTGTACGTATATTTGGGATTATATTTTCCATTATCCATTACTTTGCACTTAACAACACTGAATTTCATGTGCCATTTTGTTGCCCAGTCACCCTTTGTAACTCTTTGTAGTCAGATTTGCACTTAACTATCTTGATCAATTTTGTATCATCTGCAAATTTTGACACCTTACTGTTTACCCCTTTTCCAGATCATTTATGCATATATTACACAGCACACGTCCCAGCACAGATCCTTAGGGATCCCGCTACTTACCACTTTTCACTGTGAAAACTGATAAATTTATCCCTAGCCTTTGTTTCCTATCTTTTAACCAGTTACTGATACATGAAAGGAACTCCCCTCTTATCCCATGACTGCTTACTTTTCTTAAGAGCCTTTGGTGAGGGACCCTGCCAAAGGCTTTGGGGAAGATCAAGAATACTATATCCACTGGATCCCCCTTGTTCTCATGCTCTCTGACACCCTCAAAAAATTCTAATACATTGGTAAGGCATGATTTCCCTTTACAAAAAGTCGTGTTCACTCTTCCTCAACATATTGTGTTCATCTATGTGTCTGGTAATTCTGTTCTTTACTATAGTTTTAATCAATTTGTCTGGTACTGAAGTTAGGCTTAATGGCCTGTAATTGCCCGGGTCACCTACGGAGACTTTTTTAAAAACAGGCATTGCATTAGCTGTCCTCTAGTCATCTGGTACAGAGTCTGATTTACACGATAGGTTACGTACCACAGTTAGTAGTTCTGCAATTTCATATCTGAGTTCCTTCAGAACTCTTGGGTGAACGCCACCTGGTCCTGGTGACCTATTACAGTTAAACTGATCAATTTGTTCCAAAACCGCCTCTACTGACGCCTCAGTCTGATACAGTTCTTCAGATCTTTCAACTAAAAAGAATGGCTCAGGTGTGAGGATTTCCCCCACATCCTCTGCAATGAAGACCTATGCAAAAGAATTCATATCGCTTCTCTGCAACAGCCTTCTCTTTCTTACATGCTCCTTTAGCACCTTGATTGTCTCCTGATTGTTTGGCAGGCTTCCTGCTTCTGATATACTTAAAAAACATTTCCTGTTAGTTTTCGTGTCTTTTGCTATTTGCTCTTTCAAGTCTTCTCTGGACTGTCTAATTATACTTTTACATTTGACTTATCAGAGTTTATACTCTTTTCTATTTGCCTCAGTAGAATTTGACTTAATTTTTAAAGGATTTTTTTGCCTCTAATCACCTCTTTTACTCTGTTTGCCATTGTGGCATTTTTTTTGGTTCTGTTACTTTTTTTTTATTTGGGGTATAACTTTAGTTTATTTCTCTCCTCAAATAGTTCTCCAGCTTTGTCATTCTGCAAACCACTGTGTAAGAGACAGATGTTCTCACAGACCATTATTTTCTACTAAACATCTGGTCTCTCCTTTGCTTGATTGTCATAATGTTGCATATTGTGCTACCAGGAAAGACCCTGTGTAGCGCAACTCAAAAGCCACTACTCTACTCAGAGTCCCTTGGGCCTATGAAGGGAGGGGGAATCAAGATGGTCTTCCACTGTCTCAGGGGATGAAGAAGATACGTATAGTTGTGCCAAGAAGCCCAGCAATTTTCAGCCCATCCCAGTTAATAGGATTTTGCCCTCTGACAAGGGTCACTTTTCTAACAATTTGTTATGTATTTGAAATTAAAGCATGAACATTGAGATTCATCATTCATCCAGCAAATATGCAATAATAAAGTAATTTAAAAACTGGTATTTTTAAGATACTTCATTCTATCGTCTCCTCTGATGGCTTATAGCACAATAACACCATTTCTGGCTGCGAGGAGTCTATCCCCGAGGCCCAAATTCTGCGATCAGATACACACATCCAGCCCCACTGGGTAGCAACCCCAGGTTAACTCCTAGCAAATAGTAAATCTATTCTAAATCTTATTTAACATCCTGGTGTTTGGTTAAGCCACTCAGTCTCATCGGAGACACTACATACCTGGTGATCCTGAGAAGCCAACTGCTCCCCTGGGACCTGGTTCTCCTTTAATGCCAAACGGACCTCCAGGACCAGGAGGTCCTCGCAATCCATCAATACCTCGGAGCCCTGGATTACCCCGTTCGCCTTTAAAACCCGGTAAGCCAGGCCTTCCATCAACACCTGAGAGTGAGAGGTGGGATGTTACTTCACAGGTGAGAATAAAGTTACCTGCTTTTAAAACTTGTATAAATCACCTCAGAATTACACTAGATGCTCAGGGAAACTTAGTAAATACGGAACTACAAACAGCTCAGAGGAACTGATGAACTGGCCTCAAAAAGATACTAAAAAGTAACATTTTTTCTGAAAGATAAACAGCTCCAGATTCCAGAAAACCAGCAGCAAGGGTGCTCACCCTTCTGTCCAGGAAATCCAGGTTCTCCAACAAGTCCTTTATCTCCTGGGAATCCAGGTCTGCCACGCTCACCCAGGGCTCCTCTTTCAGCACCAAACACTTCACCAGGAGCTCCTTTTGCCCCTGACAAGCCAGGAGTTCCCATCTTTCCAGGGAAACCATCTGTTCCATCAAGTCCTGGAAGCCCTTGTGGTCCCTGATCTCCACGAGGCCCAGGAAAGCCTTAAAGAAAAATCCAGCCAATAATACACAGCAGAAAATACACAGCAGGAGGGAAACAATATCCGTATGAATTAAAATGTCTAACAAATGCACTTTTTTTGTTTCATACAGAAAAAATTAGTTTTGAAAACAGAAATATTTTTTGGTTTTGAATGTTTAATAAAGGGGTGGAAAAGGACAAAAAGAAGGGAAACTAAATGGAAGACATTTGGTTTTCTAAACAAGTTCTTTTCATCTTAAACGAAATGAAGATTTTAGAGCATTTTGAAGTTATAAATGCACACACACTAGCGATCTCTACTGCTTTACAAGTACTGGTTTTACCAGATGGATGCATTGCCTACAACAAAGGCATTACTTACAGTCTGACTACAACCATCGGAGTCTATAAGCTGTGTCTCAGTAAGGGCAAATCACAAATGTTGCAGCTGCACTTGTTCACCCAGTCCAACTCACTCTATCCTACACTGCAGTGCCTCATGTGTGGCTATCACCCAAAAGCCCTAGGGTTCCCAAGGAGAGCATTTGGCACGATGGGGTAGATGATTCAGGAGTCCTAGAACACACTGGTACAACAAAGGCTGGAAAGCATGGTGTGCGGAAGTGCTGAAAGGACACCATCAAGAGTGTTGCTAAACTGCTGCAAGGACAAAACAACTGAGCATTTTCATGTCAGCAACAGTGTTCACTCTAATTTTTCCCACCCATGTATGGAATTAATTTTGTTATATGCACCAATATGATGGTGATGTGTCACACATCACCGTCATATTGGTGCACATAACAAAATTCATGTGCTGGGGGTGGAACCGAGGGGTTCAGAATGTGGGAGGGGGACTCAGGGATGGGGCAGAGGATTGGAGTGCAAGGGGAGGTGCGGGCTCTGGGGAGGGGCCAAGGATGAGTGGTTTGGGGTGCAGGCTGCCCGGGGGTTATGGCGGGGAAAGAGGACTTCCCCCAGATCTCTCTCCCTGCAGCAGCACCTGGGCTGGGGGAAGGAAAGGTGCCTCTCCCCCGGCCATGGCAAATCCGTGCTGGGGCCGGCGGGGAGAAGCACCTCTCCCTACCACAGCAGGTCCATGCTGGGGCCGGTGGGGAGAGGCACCTCTCCCTAGCACGGCAGGTCCATGCTGAGGAAGAGGCATCTCTCCCCACTGCAGCCCTGAGCCCCTGCATGGGGTTTAATAAGCAGCGTGCAGCCACACAACTTAGAGGGAATTAAGGTCAGCAATGCCTTTGCAATGATTTCCTCATTTAGGCCAGGTCTCCTCAGGGACAAACAGACAGAAGGAAAACACACTTTAAAAATCCTCCCTTGTGACTTTTCTGCTGTTCTGCATGGCGTATTACTCTGTATGTTTGACTACAAACATCACAAAAATCACAGAACATAAAAAGCGTTTCAAATGTTGTATGCTGATTATCACACCCATAGCCACACCGCCAAGTGACTGGGGTAGCCATGCAGATACCACACCCATTTTACACTAAAAATCAGTGGTTTCCAAACTGTATCCCATAGAACACTTGAGCTCAATGGTCACATGGTTGCTGGCTCTCCTCCTTAATCGTAGCTGCTACATCACATTAAGAACATAAGAACAGCAATACTTGGTCAGACCAAGGTCCATCTAGCCCAGTATCATGTCTTCCGACAGTGGCCAATGCCAGGTACTTCAGAGGGAATGAACAGAACAGGTAATCATCAAGTGATCCACCCCGTCACCCATTCTCAGCTTCTGGCAAACGGAGGCTAGGGACACCATCCCTGCCCATCCTGGCTAATAGCCATTGATGGACCTATCCTTCATGAACTTATCTAGTTCTTTTTTGAACCTTGTCATAGTCTTGGCCTTCACAACATCCTCTGGCAAAGAGTTCCACAGGTTGACTGTGCATTGTGTGAAGAAACACTTCCTTTTGTTTGTTTTAAACCTGCTGCCTATTAATTTCATTTGGTGACCCTAGTTCTTGTGTTATGAGAAGGAGTAAAGAACACTTCCTTATTTATTTTCTCCACGCCAGTCATGATTTTATAGACCTCCGTCATATCCCCCCCCCCCCCGCGTCATCTCTTTTCCAAGCTGAAAAGCCCCAGTCTTATTAATCTCTCCTTATAATATATGAAAGGCAGCTAAAAACACATTCAATACTTCCCCAATATTATTTTCCCATGTAGCAATGGCTCTAAAATAACAACGATCATCACTAGGATGGGGAGCGGTCTGGGTGCTCATGAATACAAGAGGATGGGTAAAGAGTTTGAGAGCCCCACTGACAAAATATGGTATATTAAACAGACAATCTGAAGTTCCATAACTAACTCCTTTCTTACCTGGTGCTCCTGGCAATGCCATTGATCCTGGAATACCTGGTTGTCCTTTTGATCCACGTAATCCAGGTTGACCTGGAATGCCTGGAAACCCCGGTCTGCCCTTGGGACCTGAGGATTAAAAAAATTCAATTCAGGATGGCAGACACAAGCATATTCTTGTGAGGTGGGATTAGATATTTCATGCAAAGCTAACCACAAAACGCCCAACTACCGTACTAATTTAAACTAGTCAATGCCGCCCCAAGTCTGTGATCATCTCATCAAATGAACAAACACAGAGGGACAAGTGTTTTGTTTGGAGGAGCTGCATTGAAGGGCAAAAGTTCTCTACATCCCTCATTAACAATGACTTCCACGGTTCTGAATAGGAGCTGCACACATATATATATAGACAGCACAATTGTCAGTGGGAATCAAACCCAGCACTTCCAGGAAGCAAACACAAGCCCCACCCACCTGAGCTACAGGAGTAACTATTATTTAACTGTGATTAAGCAGCAGGATATCTTCTCACTGGAGGGAGACTCATCACAGACAATAAGCCAGTGTATTACATAGAGTATTTAAAAGTCAATCTCCATACCTGGACGTCCTGGTATGCCTGGAGGCCCAGGGGCACCAAACCCTCCAGGAACTACACAGGGCAAGGTGATCCCTAGAAAAAGAAATACGCTGAAACTGCACCTGGCTCCCTTGTAGTTAGCTGGTTATGATGAGAACATTGAATGTCCAGACTAAATTATGTGCAATGATGAGTGAACCTATGCACTGCAAATCACTACATGTAATGCACATTCACATCTGCCACAGGGTAACAAAATCTAATGCCTTGTGGGACGGTCCTGGCTAACGTTGTTGATGTTCTAAGTTTACTGACGCTAAACTAAAGAGAGGAAGTGTGGGCTAGTGGCTAGAGCACAAGACTGCGAGTTCAATTTATTTTCTAATCCCAGCCCTGACTGTGACTCACTGTGTGACCGGGTTTGTATCCCCACCTGTTAAATGGTGATGAGAACTGAAAACAAGAACATAAGAACTGCTATTTATTATTTGTATTATGGTAACACTCAAGAGCCCCAGTCAAGGATCAGGGCTGCACTGTGCTTAGCACTGTAAAAACAGATTGAAAAGACAGTCCCAGCCCCAAGGAGTGTACAGTCTAAGTACTGAGTCAGCTTACATTGGGGGAGCTAGTGGGTGCCCAGAACTTTTGAAAACTCAAGTAATTTATTCAATGACAAAAATCAATGTAGGAAGCAAAATTTAGGCACTCATTTTTAAAAATCTTGGCCCTTCTTGACTGTCCCCGTGTTTGTGCTTTCTGCTGGGTCCTTCCACAGGTTTACACTAGAGTTTTGTGTGTGCATGAGTGTATTTGTTTTTAATTCTGCTTTTTCTCCAACCAATTCTTCTATAGTCCATCAGTCTGAAAAGTAACCACACGGCTTAGTTGTTAGTGTACAAGCAGCAAATAGGAATCGGTGGTTGTACAGCTCATTGTGTTCCTTCTATGAGAAACGAAAGTATCTAACTTATCAGTGGGATGAGGTCTGAGTGGCGTTATCAGAGCCATCAGACTATCAAATTTATTTGATAAATCTCTTATGTCTGCAATGTTCACCTTTGTCAGACTCTGGCAATTTGACACACCATGGATACAGTAATGCTAACAACACGACTGCTGAGATTACTAACTAGGGAGTCCAATCCTGCGGTCCCTTTATATTAAGAAATAGATCCCACTTTCTTCAATAGGCATTTGGTTAAGTAAAAGGACTGCAGGGTTAGGGCCTACACTATTAGAGCAGGCTTGGCCTAAAAACTCCTAGAATAAATTAACCTCCAAAAAACGAAACCCTAAAGGATTAAAAAATATATTTTATCTGAATCAATGTCACATCAGAACTGATCCTTAGAGTTAGGTTAAGACCATATTTTTGAGGGGGAGGAAGGGGGACTTTTTCCTGCCCCTCCCCTTTTGGAGTATTTCTATACAAAAAGTTAAATAGTTAGTTACTCCACTGATTACTAATACTGGGCCATTAAAATCTGGTGCAATTTTTTCTGCAGGTTCAGTGATTAACCAATCAGCAATTGTGGATTAGCTGCTTCTTGTTTTTTACAACTAATTCTGCAAGAGCTTGCCACCCAATTCCCACTCCCAACCTGATATTCCAGCCCAACACATGGGCTGCATCACCAGGCAAGGCACTCCAATCTCGGCTGCATTTCTGCTGCTGTCAGACGTAATGAGTGGACCAGGAAAAGTAAGTCTAGATCTTTTACTGACAGTGGGATAGCGTGAGCCTAAGACTTCATTTTTTAAACGACACTTTCAAATAATGGCAATTCTCAGATGGCTTCTGAGTTTTAGCAATAAAAGACACTGAGATAAAATCATTCCTGGTGTCAATCCAATGAAGACAATAGAGTTATACCAGAGATAATCAATATGGCTCACTTCTTCTGATTTTAATCAACAGCAGGAATAGGGAACCCATGGGGGATGAGGCAATGGCCAAAAGAAAGATTAAATGACATAAGAGGTCTTTTTTATTGATGGGCTAAGAAGGTGGTGTATGGATTCCATTTAGTTTTGAGGCTGAATCAGAGCTAGGGTTAGGATTCAATCAATGGCATCAAAACCTTGTGGGCTGTTCTCAAGAGATTCCAGTAAAACTGGCAAAGGTCTTGTGAGAGCAGCTTATCTCATGAGAGTTCCAGACTGGGTGACCCTTTTCCACTCCCCACCTCTAGATTCTGCCCCCAACTCAAAATTCAATGATTTTGTGATTCTGATTCATGTGATCACAAGATGGGGCAGCGGGGGAGAGGAAAGAAAAGACCCAAATCACAAATTCTAGTTAATCAGGGCTGCTGGCAGCCTTAACCTCAGCTAATGAGATAAGAAGCTGAAGGTGCAGGAGCCGGGGTCGGGGGGAGGGGGAAAGGGGAAGGGGTGTGTGGAGGTGGAAACCCCCTAGGGCTCTAATGTACTTGAGTTTTGACACTGCTGGGCAACTACTAGAAGAAACAACAGGAGATGTTCTGCTTTGATACTGGAAGACCAAAGGTCAGTGTTCAAGTTCATTACTTTTACCTTGATGCGGGGCATTAGTTGATAACAGAATGAATTTCTAAGTGACTAACCCCCTGAATAACACACATACAAAACTTTGCAACAACACTTGCATACTGATTCTGTCTTAAAACCAACCACTGCTCTTTCTAGATGGTACCACAGCTCAGCTTTAAATCCTGCATTTTAGACTTAAAGCAAGGAGCATCAAAATAGATAAATACAATAAAACATTCACCAGTCTAATTTATGTTCAGAGGTAGAGAGATGTGAGAAACAAGTTCTTAGGTTTCAGAATGTTAACGTTCAGTTTGCTGCCTACCTATAGGTACATTTAGAGGAGATTACTTTAACTGTTCAGAGGGTAGCAACACTTAAAGATGTGATTTCTTAGCTCAGATCCTGGCATTCTGCATTCCTGAGCCTGACACTGAATGTTTTAAAATCCATCTCCGATAATCCCTCCACAATCACAGCATTGTGTAGAATGCCATTTTTCAAAAAGGGGATGTCCAATCCGTCAACCAGCTCAGAGAGGGCAGTTTAATTAACATTTTTATATTCAAACACATTTTTTTAAGAGCCTGCTTAAGTGAATGTCCAGAAAATGACACTATTCAATACTTTATGTAACTAGCCAGCACTAGAGTGGTAGCACAATGGGAATTGTATTTGTGGAGCAATTGAAGGGCAATGGTAATACGCTAAAGAAATGGTTTTCACATATTCCTGGGGTCTTGTAGCACAATGAAGTAACCAAGGCTTAGTGCCCACCAGCTACTTAATGCCCTATATTCTCACAATGGCCTCCAAAGGCCAGGGGAAAAAGTCAATTGTGAAAACATAGCGAGAGGCTGCTGGGAATTGCAACAATGGCACAAAATGGGTAATCCAATAGCACTTCTGAGCAATTTCATAATAGTGCTCGCTAACTGTGCAGAAGTATTGTTCTAACACTATCCACTGGTCACAGATATCAGTTGAAGGCAACTCAAGGAAAATCAGTGTGACTACTCACTTGAGTAGGAATTCAGCACATGCAAGAAGGTTTGCATGAATAGGTCCTAATACAGCATTTATTTTTTAAATGAGAATTTTAATCTGATCTACTGTAACTGCATTTTGTGTGGTCTTAGGCAAAATTCCTTGATGTTGCCTTTGGCAAGATAATTTCAGTAGGTCAATGTCTCTCTTTAAAATGTTCTCTGGTCTTCATCATAAAACCTTCCAATAAGTGCAGTGTAAACAGCAATTATTTCTTCTGACCAAGCAGATTTCTTTAATGTTAGATGAAGCTTAATACATCAAAAGTGTTTTTTAAGAAATGCAATGATTTCCAAGTATTAGAGAGATGGTTTTCTCACAGTTTTCTCACAAATATCTGTGCAGGTGTAAATTGAGTTGGCTAATGACTTACTCACACTCATCTACGTTCTCTGATTATAGATGCTCTTCTACAAAAAAAGCCATTCATTGTTAGCGAGGCTTTGATGTAACACTCACATAATGTGTTGACTTATGATGCATCCTATTTGATACCCAGTATTCATGAGACTGTGAATGTCAGTGCATGAAGCATATTCCCTCTAGTTATCTGATGATGCAATCTGGATTTAGCAGCCCTTGTAAGAGATGTTTTAATAAGCAAGCTATATATACATACTATAGGTTAGCAGAGCTTTTAGCATTTAGCACGGCATGAGTCAGGAAAAGGCATATGTAGAAAGTTCCAATGGGATGTCAGTGTTGGCCATTATAAATCAGCCCATTACAACAACCAAATGCAACACCGGTGCTTTGTAACATGCCATTCCGGGGGTCTGTGCAATGATGGGAAGAATGGGGACTCTTCCCATTGCTATTCTTGCAACCACTAAGGCCTAGCTCTCACCTCCCTCTGTGTCTAAGACTCCTTTACCAACCTTCTCACCGCAGCAGCAGTCACCTATACCAGCCAAGCAAAGGAGCACAGGTTAAACCATGTCAGAAAACCCACACGATCGAAAGCATCTTTTTTTAACCAATAGGCCAAACATGCTCACAGACATTTTCCTTTGTGTACATTGTAGACATGTCTGGTTTCATACTGAGAGTCAGAAGAATAACTGAATTCAGTTCAATGTCATTTGAGCAGTGACTAGGGTTTTGGGGAAAATATTATGTCTGTGAATATATTTAGTTGTATTACTAATAGTGCAAGCATTGCAAATACAGAAGGTTAAATATACACGAACAAGGTGGAAAACACAATAAAAAGCAGCAGCAGAAAAGGAAAGATATTGCTTTTGTTAAAATCCCCTTAATATGCCAGCTTTAAAATCTAGACATAGGGAATATTTATGTGCAATAGTTTGGTGGTGAAACCATTTTCCAGACTCTAGCATATCTGAAATATCACCTATAAAGCCCAGATTTACTGGATTCTTCACTTGTCATTAAGTGTACCTAGCTCTATATGGTCATATCAACTCTATCAAACGAATACTACATCGGCCCTGCAACCGTTCTCAAGCTGCACATGTCATGTCTGCTATTTTGGCTGACTCAGCAGGGACTGAACCGGGGAACCGCCAGAGCTAAAAGCATCAACTTCTTCAGCTTGAGCTAAAGAGCTCTGTAGCCAGGGTCTAGCAACTCATATCTTCTGTAAATTGGCACAGAGCGGAACTTGCAACACACTCATTAGTAGCGTACCACCAGCTAAATATAGGCAGGACCTAGTGAAATCAGTCAAAACTGATCCCGGTGTTTGGTTACCATGAGAAGTTCCCAGTCCCTGAGTCTTGCACATATTTTATTATATGTAGCTCTAATTTTTATGCCTTTCTTTATCTAAAGCTTTTTCATCTTAACCACTTCCCTAGCAGAAAATCACCTTAGGTTTGCTACTAGCTATAAAATTAGCTATTGTCAGTAGCCCCATCCTGCACCCCTTACTGGCATGAGTAGTCCACACTCTTGTAAGTAATCTCATTGATTTCAGCAGGATTATGTGGGTGAGTGAGGACTGCAGGATCAGGTCTGACCTGCCTATAGACTATCCACAAATAATTTAAAAATAGACATCTAGTTTTCTGCTTTGAAAATACTAGGATCCCATTATGAAGTGGAGTATTTCTTTGGTTGGCTGGTTTTTAGGGGCATTGCAGCTTTTCAGAATGACAGTAGTCCCTAACAAGCCTACCTGGAGGACCTGGAAGACCTGGTTGTCCTGGAAAACCATCCATTCCTGGGTCACCTGGAGGGCCGCGAACTCCACTAGGACCTGGGAAACCAATGCCAGGAAGACCGCTCTCCCCACGCCGGCCCTTGGAGCCAGGTAATCCTGGCAGGCCTTTTTCGCCTGGAAAGCCTAGTCCAACATCACCCTACATATAGCAAAGACAGTTACAGCTGAGAACCAAGAGAACCTGGAACAATTGCACATTGCCACAGTTTTGACAAGTGTACCAAAATGTTGTTGGGTTTTGCGCTGCTCTAAGTGATTCTATTGGACACTGTGATGCTAGTGGAGAAGGCTCCAGCCTAAATTCTTAGCAGCAAGTTTCAAATGTGTTGGATTATGCGGGTGGATTGGACTATAAGGTGGATAGAAAGCTAGCTAGATTGTTGGGCTCAACGGGTAGTGATCAGTGGCTCCATGTCTAGTTGGCAGCTGGTATCAAGTGGAGTGCCCCAAGGGTCGGTCCTGGGGCCGGTTTTGTTCAATATCTTCATAAATGATCTGGAGGATGGTGTGGACTGCACCCTCAGCAAGTTTGCAGATGACACTAAACTGGGAGGAGAGGTAGATACGCTGGAGGGTAGGGATAGGATACAGAGGGACCTAGACAAATTGGAGCCAAAAGAAATCTGATGAGGTTCAACAAGGACAAGTGCAGAGTCCTGCACTTAGGACGGAAGAATCCAATGCACGGATACAGACTAGGGACCGAATGGCTCAGCAGCAGTTCTGCAGAAAAGGACCTAGGGGTTACAGTGAACGAGAAGCTGGATATGAGTCAACAGTGTGCCCTTGTTGCCAAGAAGGCCAATGGCATTTTGGGATGTATAAGTAGGGGCATTGCCAGCAGATCGAGGGACGTGATCGTTCCCCTCTATTCGACATTGGTGAGGCCTCATCTGGAGTACTGTGTCCAGTTTTGGGCCCCACACTACAAGAAGGATGTGGAAAAATTGGAAAGAGTCCAGCGGAGGGCAACAAAAACGATTAGGGGGCTGGAACACTTGAGTTATGAGGAGAGGGTGAGGGAACTGGGGATGTTTAGTCTACGGAAGAGAAGAATGAGGGAGGATTTGATAGCTATTTTCAACTACCTGAAAGGGGGTTCCAAAGAGGATGGCTCTAGACTGTTCTCAGTGGTAGCAGATGACAGAACAAGGAGTAATGGTCTCAAGTTGCAGTGGGGAAGATTTAGGTTGGATATTAGGAAAAACTTTTTCACTAGGAGGGTGGTGAAACACTGGAATGTGTTACCTAGGGAGGTGGTGAAATCTCCTTCCTTAGAAGTTTTTAAGGTCAGGCTTGACAAAGCCCTGGCTGGGATGATTTAATTGGGGATCGGTCCTGCTTTGAGCAGGGGGTTGGACTAGATGACCTCCTGAGGTCCCTTCCAACCCTGATATTCTATGATTCTATGGATAAAGTATATGGAAATCTTGTAAATTTAATGCTCACAATCTTTTCAAATGCAGGAAACTCTACTTAAACCACTGCATTATACATTATATTTGCCAAAATATAAATATTACACGTTTGCCTGTATCTTTCTGCTTAAAACGTTCACGGTCAGCTTTTTCTGTTTTAGTATTCGACTCTTAAAATTTGGTCGATAGTATCTTTTGTTTTTAAAAAGAACAAATCTTAAAATGAAAGTAGTGCCTGTCGCTTGAGAATTCTCTCTCTCTCTCAGACTTTACCTATAGTTTATCTTATGATTGTGTAATCAGAGATGTGTTGAGGGGCTATTATTAATCTTGAAGGAGAGAGAAATTCCTGTTCAGACGGCGAGAGCCTTTGGAATAGATTTTCCTTAACAAAGTGTCCTGCTTAGCACTGCTCAGCTGCACGTAAGTGTAAATATTACAGTAATCATCCAGCTGGGCACTTCAAATTCCAACTCATATATGACTCCTGCTTTGTAATCTTTACCCTCTGGCTCCACTCATTCTCCCATGGGAGCAGTGCCTGAAAGATTCTGAAGACTAAGAAATTGACTTAATAAATCAACTTAGAGCTCATGTGCCCTAGAGTTTACTGTGGTGTTAGCTGACATGTGAAAACATTATTGCAGTCTGTAGTGTACACAAACCTTAACTGGCCGATTGAAGAGGACTATTATTAAATGCATTTCTGTTCCTTCTCTCCGCTATAGTTTATGATAGGTCATATTAGTTACCATGTGTTAAAAGAGGATTGCAAACTGTAGCAAAGACAAGTCCTTAGAAGAGAGCACAGAAATCTTTGTCTTTTAACTCGTAAAGGCAACCAAGAGCTGTCAGTATTTTGGGGCAGTTTACCCAAACCCTGGGCCAGACGAAGCACTGGAATTCTTATAGCACATTACTCTTGCTCCAGATTTGTCATCCTCTGAGTAAGAAGTGTGAGAGGGCCCTTTATTCTAATTGCTTTGACTTGTTCAAAACACCACCAGCTTGATGGAATGTCGTTAGCCTGTGCGATGCTGATGGTCACAAATGATGCTGTGGCATCATGCCAATGTGGTTGAAGGGTTAGAGAAGATTCTGCTGCTGTGGGAAACCAAGCCCAGGATTTGTGAATTGCACTTTCCTTTATACATATACAAGCAGTGCTTGCCACCATCATTTGTCCATCTAATTAATTCCCTGCCATTGGAGGGGCCTCGGCACTTGGGTCTCTCTTGTCCTCTGCCTGTGGCACACAACAGTTTAGTTTCCTTAGGACTGAAATATTTTAGTCTAACTAAAATCACGGGGTTCAATATAGGGGTATCCAAGTAAAATTTACACAGGAGATCAGTCTAGATGATCTAATGGTCCCTTCTGGCCTTAAACTCCATGAAACTATGAAATTTCTGTCTTGTTAGGATGACATGAAATAAGAGTCTATCCACAGAGTGTCAGTTTATGAATACAAGGCACAGCTTTAGATCTCTGGACACTTAAAGCAGGCCTAATCGCGACTAACGAATCAGCCATTTTACTATCATTTTTCCTTCTTACAATTACAATTTTGAAGCACTCTTATTTTTGTTGCATAAGTATAAACTCACCGGAGGACCTGGCTGGCCTGGTAAACCTGGGAATCCATCTCTGCCAGGAGTTCCTGGGATGCCAGAAGGCCCTCTGGCTCCTGTTGCACCAGGATCCCCATGGAGACCTCTGCCTCTTGCAAAAGATGGATCTCCTTTTTCTCCCTTACGGCCTGGAGAACCTGGTTGACCAGGTGAAGCCTGCAGGCAGAAAGAGATAAAAGAGATACATGAACATGCATGGAAAGGCCTTCACTCCACAGAAGTCTTCAAGAGCAGGAAAAAAATTAATGACAGATAAAATATTTACATAATAAATTAACAACAAATGCATAGAGCTCACTGAAGCTGACACGACTATTCTGAAACATTTAGAGGGGGATTTTCAAAAGTCCTCACAGATGGCCTACGCTCAGCACTTTGAAAATCTCACTCTTCTTTTTTTTTAAATAAAAGCTCAACTTAAAAATGGCATTACAGCAGCAGCTAGGGAAGAACTGCATCAGAGAGCCCACTTACTGTTACTGCCACCAACATGTAAAGAGATCACCATTTTACTCTCTATCTTTTCTTCATCCAAATGTATTTCTCATTTCCATACCAACCTCTGGCCCAGAGAGAGCCCATAACCCAATACTCATTACTTCCCACTTGACTAGAGCTGTTTAGCCCTATGGTGACTAAAAGTCTGACAAATGAGTTCTCAGAATGACTACCTTGCATTGGTGCATGCGGTGGTGTTGTTGGCATGCTGGTCTCAGGACAAAAGAGAGACACAGTGGGGGAGGTAATCTCTTTTACTGGCCCACTTTCAGGTGGGCAGAGAGACCAGCTTTTGAGCTTACATAGAGAGCTCTGACCAACAGGAGGTGGTTCATAAAAGAGATTACCTCACCCACCTTCTCTCTCAAACACCTTGCATTGATGACATTTCTGGGCTTTTACCTTATTCCTACAAATTGTTTTTTGCCTTTTTATCCAACCAATCAGAAACAATCATAAAAAAAAAAAATCCTTCAGGTTTCAATTTAGACAATTTTGGCCAATGGCTCGAGCACAACGCTTTTTCCTTTAACCGGCGGAGACTGAAGAAATCCTATCCTGACTTACCGGAGGCCCTCGCAGCCCTTGTGCACCCACACTGCCAGGATCTCCACTAGAACCCTTAAACCCAGGTTCACCAGGGCTTCCTGGTGGACCCAGAGGGCCTGGTGCACCTTTTGGTCCAGCTCCTGTGACTCCTCCATCACAAGCACAATCACCTGGATCCCCTGGAAAACAGAGTGAAAGAGAGTCTTTGTCAGCACTGTGGAAACAGATAATTGGACCTCCATTGCCTGAACCTCCGCACACTGCTTTGCACTTGGTGTCATCGGTGAGTACAAAATGAGCAAAGTGAGTGTAAAGCCATTCTGGCTGGGTAGCATTTCACACTACTTTGCACATGTTTCAATGATGATGCAAGCCGCAAGGTAGGAAAGTTAAGGTAAATTTCACCTTTGGTCCCTTTTAGTCCCAAAACTCCTGGTGGCCCCCGTTGTCCAGGTCTTCCTGGTTCTCCAGGTTCTCCATTGAGGATTTCTTCACATAGAAAGACAGGGAGGAAAGGATATCAGCAAAGGCACGGGAAGTCTAAATTTCATTCAGCTCCATTAGCCAGCCACAACAACAGCTACTTTGGGCAGATGGCCTGGAGCCATACTGAGTCCTGGTATAAGTGGATGCGACTGCACTGATTTCAGTTCCATGAAGAACAGAATGTGGCCCAGTATCGTAATGTGGTCCATGTTAAGTTTGCTTTGGCTTGGTAGGGTACCACAGAGACCAGCAGAAGAAGCCCACAGTATTAATACTCTGGGGTTTTCCTTTTCTCTTGGTCTGCCAGGTACGCTTCTTATTTCAAAAACTAAACAACCGGCACAAGACCAAACCAAGGTGAAACTGAGAGGTTCTGGAGAAGAGTGAAAATTATTTAGGTCAAACCTTGCCTCCCCCAGCCTCCATTTCCACACTGGGACCTGATGTTGTAGAACTCCTGGGGTTTCACTGTACCGAGAAGGCAGGATGCTGGGACCCTTCAGAGAGGGCTGTATCCTATGTGCCCTGGGAAGCCATACTTTATGGGAACTCCCTGCACCCCAATGCACAGGGTTTTTAAGGAGGAGGGGAGAGCAGTTGAAAGGGGGGCAAATCAATGGATTTGTGACTATGCAGTTCCACTGTCATTGCGCTCTTGTGGCCTACGGGAACAGGAGCTATCAGGGTTACCTAGTGTTTGTACAATGGCTCTGCTGCTGGTGTGAAGTACTGCATCCTCCACCCCACCCCAGCTGCCTGTCCCCTGCAGAGCTCCCCAGCCTCTCTCCCAGTTACTTTGCCAGTGTGCTGGGCCCAGGAGTTTATTTTAAAATAACTAAGAGACTGGAAGGCAAATTGGCTTACTGAAGTTAGAGATGAAAACGATCTGCTCCCTCCCCCCTACTTCCTCCCCATCACAGCAGGATTATTCCCTACATTGATCTGCATGTAGGAGAAGAGAGTGGAACTTGGGTTAAAGTGAAAACAGAGGGGAAAATTGATTTGAAAATACTACGGTTAAAATCCTTTCCACACAAACTTGGTTTTAGAACAGGGGTGGACAAACTTTTTGGCCCGAGGGCCATGTCTGGGTATGGAAATTGTATGGCAGGCCATGAATGCTCTCAAAATTGGGGGTTGGGGTGTGGGAGGGGGTGCAGGCTCTGGGATGAGACTGGGGATGAGGGGGTTGGGGTGCAGGAGGATGCTCCGGGCTGGGATCGCGGGGTTTGGAGGGCGGGAGGGGGATCAGGGCTGGGGCATGGGGTTGGGGCAGGGGAGGGGGTAAGGGGACAGACTCCGGGCGGCGCTTACCTCAAGCAGCTCCCAGAAACAGCAGCATGTTCTCCCTCCAGTTCCTATGCAGAGGCGCGATCCGATGACTCTGCCCACTGCCCCGTCTGCAGGCGCCGCCCCTGCAACTCCCATTGGCTGTGGTTCCTGGCCAATGGGAGCTGCGAGGGCGGCACTTGGGGTCGGGGCAGTGTGCGGAGCCCCCTGGCTGCCCCTACGCGTAGGAGCCGGAGGAGGGACACGCCACTGCTTCCGGGAGCCGTGCGGAGTGGGGCAAGACCCCAACCCTGCTCCCCAGCTGGAGTGCCAGAGCGGGGGAAGTCCCAGTCCCCACTTCCCGGCGGGAGCTCGAGGCCCAGATTAAAACATTTGGGAGCTGGATGTGGCCCGTGGGCCGTAGTTTGCCCGCCTCTGTTTTAGAACAAAATTCAGCCTCGTCTGACATTAAGTGATTGGCAGGCCTGGCTTTAAGTAGATCCAGTAAAGCCATTTTAAAAGACCCCATTAGGTCTGAGGTACTGCCTGTACTGAACAGCACACACCTTCCTAATCGTCTATTCAAACAAATAAAACAAAACTGCTGCAAAAAGGTACGAACTTTTTAGCAGCAGTAAAAGGGCCTAATTCTACATATTCAACTGAATCAATTATTGATAAGGGAGTGGTTGTGCCTTCCCCATTGACTTAATACTGTCAGACAATACCATGTCAACAGACTGAGGGACAACATAATACCCATCACATTTTCATTGGCTGGATTATTCAAGTCAGCCTCATATCCTGAAAGTTCAGCTTTATCAAGAGGAAGACAGGTCATCAGCACAAAACACCAAATTCCTTACCCAGCATACAAGGCAGTGCTCTAGAATGCAAGATCACTACATAAAAACATAAGAATATAAGAACGGCCCTACTGGGTCAGACCAATGGTCCATCTAGCTCAGTGTCCTGTCTTCCGACAGTGGCCAATGCCAGGTGCCCCATAGGGAATGAACAGAACAGGTAATCATCAAGTGATCCATCCCCTGTTGCCCATTCCCAACTTCTGGCAAACAAAGGCTAGGGACACCATCCTTGCCCATCCTGGTTAGTCTGATTAGTCAATGAAATAATCCAAACTGAGTAGACAGAGCTGGTGTTTTACTGTACATGGGGAACGTAGATCAATGCTAGAGTATGTGCTCTTCATGTAACTGAGGCATGTAGCTTAGTGCTAGAGCACATGCCTTGCATGTATGAGGCCCCAGGTTTGATACCCCACTTCTTCTGTTTCTTGGGCCAGTGATTAGGGCGCTAGCCTAGGATTTGGGAATCCCAGATTCAACTCCTCGCTCTGGCACAGATTTCCAGCGTGACCATGGGCAAGTTACTTAGTCTCTCTCTGTCTCAGTTCCTCACCTGTAAAATGGGCATAATAGCACTTCCCTACCTCCCAGGGTGTTATGAGGATCAATACTTTACAGATTGTGAGCACTCACATATAGTGCTCATGAGGGGCCATATAAGTACTTAATATAGACAGATGCATATTTTTCAATGGTAAAAAATATACATATATATATAAATAGAGAGAGAGAGAGAGAGAGAGCACCCCAAAATATTATTAGGTCTGTTTATATTTCAATCCTGTACAAAAGCAGGTCTAAGAAGTTTACATACGTGCTGGACCAGGCAGTCCTGGAGGTCCTGGCATACCCGGTAAACCACCTATGCCTGGAGTGCCTGGTAATCCAACTGTTGCTCTCCCTTGGTCTCCTGGTTCACCAGTAATACCTGGAATACCTGGAAATCCCATGAGACCTGGTGCCCCTAAAGAGAACACAGGCATATACTATGTAGTTAGCCAACTCTCCAGCAGCATGTGGATCCAGATATTTTTCATTTTATGAAGATTACCACTGCACATTGGGTTGATATTATGTTCATTCAGGAAGTCTTATCATTGCACATAAAGGGAAGACTATTAATAATAGCCATCTTTGAGAGTCACACTTTTTTTTACTATTATAAAAGGCAGCTGCCTAGGCCAGCGAAAATACTGCATTAGTGCAGAGCCTCAGTTAAGTCACTTTGGTTAGTGAGCATAAATAATTAAGCAAGCTAATGATATATTCTGAAAATGTGAAGCACAATATAAAAGCTATATTACTGTTAATGAGTGAATAATGTATAGTGGATAATTTGACAAATATAGACTTTTTTTCCTATTTGCAAATTGTCCATGGAGCAAAATAATTTGACAAATAATTCTCAATCTGTAGATCATTTGAGGGCAAGTGTTCAATGTGTGAAATTCAGGTTATATTGATTACTTTTGACTGGACACACCAGATTGTTTTGATACCATGATTAGCTCACCCATCTCTTAGCTTCGGTTTCCAGGGTGAGTATTTACACTCAAAAGTCATTTTTAATAGATTTTCTAGTATTTATTTAGAGTTCTCCATTTCTGTGAACAAAACTGCCAGCAAACTCATTCGTCAGGGAACTCACAAACACAGAAAGGCCACGAACACAGCTGTGTTGCATATTCACAGCATGTGCACTAAGATATGCCCTAATTGCTATGGGCTTGATCCTGCTCCTGCTTAAGTCAATGTCAATGACTTCAGAGGGTATCAAATCAAATCCTGTGTGTCTTGCATGGCAAATGAGAAAAAGGATAGATATTGGTTCTCCCAGGTTATCTGTCTCTAACTCTGAATTAAATTGTTTTCATATAAAATACTATTCCTCACACAGGTTACAATGTTCTAGCTATTGCGCTTGGCAGAGTGTATCACCAAGGCTGCTTAAGTGAAGTTACGCATGCTGCAATGCCTGAAGTGGGGATTTCAGCACCTCCGTTAATAAGTGAATCAACAGCTGATCAATTCATTGCGTCGATATATAAGCAAAGACAGCTACAAACATGTGGACAAACAGCATGCTAACAGCTTACTCTGAACTCATATTAGCAAATGTTTTACCTCGATCAAGAGCTGAGAGACCTCGGGTGCCAGGAAGGCCTGGTAAACCAACAATCCCTTCATCTCCTCGAGGGCCTGGAGTCCCTGGAATCCCGGGATCTCCTGGCAAACCTATTGGACAAAAATATTAAAAGGAGAAAAATTTAAGAATGACCCTGCAGAAAGAGTACATGTAGTCTGCTCCCCTGTCTCCCACATTGGCCATTGCTCTGTGCTAGCAAAAGGTGCAGGCCCCTTTTTAATGTACCTATTCATCCAATACAATAACACAGGCAGAAATTTCTCCCTGTCCCCAGGTAGTGATCATCTTATGCCCCAAAGCACTATATCCAGAAGCCAGCCTGTGTTATTTCTGCCCTCACCAATGGAACTGCAGATGTTGTTCTCCCCCATGCCTAATTCAGCCCTGGAATTTACTACACTATTCTCCTCAATAATATCCAGCAACAGCGAGTGAGTTGGAATACTAAAGAGGTATTCAACTTATTTATTTGCAAGAGAGAAAAGGGGGAGTTTTCTCTTAATAGCATTGTTACACTGAAATAAGCCCTAGGGGTGGTATATATTTTTCTGAGCTCCAGATACACAGGACCATGCTAACACAGTCAATCACTGATGCTCTAAACATATCACTCCGCCTGTATTCACATAGCATTGTATTTAATTGGGAGAGTTGCAGATATATGGAAAACTCTGAGGCTGCACACACTTGGCCAAATTTATCCCTATAGTAATACCACTAAGTCAATGTAATTACAACAGGGATGAATTTGGCCCACTGAACAGTGCTGGTGAGTTGATAAGAAAATTTGTATTAACATAAAAGAATAAGAAGCACATAACTTGGATTAAAATAGGTGCATTTAAAATTACTTTGCAAAACAAAATCTAAGGAGTTACCTGAGATGAGTCCATCTTCTCTATCGAGAGAAATAAGAGGGCCTGGAGGACCCATTTCACCTAATTCACCCTGTAAATTTAAACAGATTCATATTGTTTTCAAGTTCTTTAAAGACCAGAAAGCAGGGAAGAAAGAGTGCCTGTTACTATGCAAGGATCTGCTTTAGTGGCGAAGTTAATAGTAGTTCCCTGATGTAACAAGGGTTCCTTGTTTTAATGAATTATTCCCTTTGCTCTTCTGTTCTTCCTAATGATCTCTGCATGCATGACCTATACTTGTATGATGAAACTAATGGCTGTCCACAGAAAGGTGCTTTTATCCCTTACTTGCCCGCATTTTGCTAGCTCCGGAGAGAGCACTGGCAGCCTTGTACCGTGTTCACAAAACATCATTTATCAAGCCAACATATGGACCAATGTCAGGTTTACATCCCTGCTCACCCTGTTCTGTACAACCCCTTGGCAAAAGACCAGGTGAGTGGTTGTTAATACATGCAGGTCTCAGTCACCCATACCCGTCATTATCTACAGGCCCTTCAGCCCTGAAGTTTAGTAACTTGAGCTTTGTGCGGCATGCCAGCCTCCAGCCATACGTGACTTCACCCAACTAAAATAATCAAGAGTTGGCAATGTCATCCTGCATCTCATCACTAATGCCCTGATGGTGCCTGCTGATGAAATGTTGTTTTGTTGTCTCTTCCAGCAATAGTGCTCTGAGAGTAGACCAGTATCTCTACTCCTTCTATAGCAAAGATTCACTGGGGTAGACTGAAGGATATGGAAGGGACTGTACTCCCATTTCTCTCCAGCTAGGAAGCATACAGCTATCACACACAAAACGTAGTATTATCAGGACAACTCAGATAAGGCAATTAAAATATGAGGGTTCACCAGAAAACCATAACCACCAATTTAGTACCCTGACAATGAAACAGATGGAGAAGTGACATTAAAGAAAACATCACAATGATACAGAAGAAAGAAAGAGATTTGACTGGAGTAATGACAAATTCTGTAATAGGAGCAATGCTTTAATGTTCCCATTGGAGAAGTTACCTTCATTCCTTGCACTCCATCCAGCCCAGGAAAACCAGGAAGACCAAACTGACCCTGTAAAACAAACACAACAACATTAGCTTATGAAACAATAAGGGAGGGCCCATGGAGGACTCGTTTTAGTGCTCTCCAATACCTGTGTTTGAATCTTAATCCCAGTATCTTGTCCTGCAGGAGGTCTGCAGGAGTAGTAAGAATGGCCCATGGGAAGAAAAAGTTTGCAGTGGCACTGTCTCAACGGCCCTCAACGGCCCTCAACGGCCACTGAGGAACATAGTTCCAAAAAGACACTTTTCTTGGCCTACTCAGCTAGAAGGGTGGGGGCGGTGATGGGGTGGAATGTAGGGAAGTAGGGAAAATCAGGATGTCATCCTCAGGGCTCTGACAGAATTTCTGTGACCGTTGGTGAGGGAGAGGACATTCGGCAAACCGTGCCCAGTATGTAATTTCTCTCTCCTGCCTCCTCTTCTCCCCCAAGTCACTTGCACTAAACCAGGTAAGTTTAAAGTCTTATCTCACTGACTATCCATTTCCCAGTAGTGTGTGGTAAGACTGTGTATGGTTCAGAGAAGTCTGCTGCTGATACAGAGCCACCAAAATTCCCTGCTGCCCTCTACTGGAATGACTATCAAATCCTGCTCCAATGTAGGTCATAAGCCAAGCTGTGGCGGCATTTAAAGGGAATTCTCATAGAGAAAAGTCTGTTGGGTTCTATCCCAGCCTGTGATCCTGAATTCCTGGATAGCCACAGACCAGCTCATAAACAGCATGGTTCAGAATCCCGCTTCTCAAGACTCATTTCTGTCTCATGACCATTCACTTTAAAGTATACTGGGAAATACTCTCACATACAGTAACCGTGAAAACAGGGCCAGACAAGAAAGCAGTGAGGATCCAACCTAACCCTCCGCACCCCCAAGGACCTGCCAACATCTTAGTGTTCAATGCCTGCATATAAGCTGGTGAAAAATGGCTATGATAGCTGTTCTGTGACCACATTGCACTGGTACAACTGAGGGTGCCAGGGCCTTCACAACCTTTCAGATAGTTAATGCACTGACCATTTGCACCAGGGTGCAGGACACTCTGTAACTGATGGCCCTGACAAAGGAAAAGTGAGAGAGTTGGTTACACTGGGAGGGAGTGTACAGTTTCAAATCTCTGTGGTGGTTACTTTCTAAGCCTCCGGTGGGGAAAATGGTTAGGGAGAGAAAATCTTACATTGGTTTTTAGACATTCTTCTGGCCAACTCTCAATGTCCCAGAAAGGGACATTGATGTGGAGCCCATTAAGGAGGACAGGGGATGGGATAATAGGAGAAGACCCTAGGCGCTCAGATGACTTCTTGAGACGTTAAAAGTATTTCCAAAATTAAACAAGCCTGGTACCTTTCTCCCTGGAAACCCATCAGATCCATCCAATCCCAGAAATCCCTAAAACAAAAAAATAAGTGTTATTTAACCTTTATCTTTCTTTCATACTCAAAAGTCACAATCAGGTTTAGGTCACAATATGCTAGGTACTGTATGAACACACACAAATATGTGAATTTTGCTCCTAATAACTTAACATCTAAAGGTGAAAGGGTCACGATTTCACCCTAAACAACTTGAGTATCAAAAGCCATTTCTAGAAGAATTCAATCGTATAAAGGCCAAAAGCTGTCTCATCTTGTGTAACCATTGTCATATTTAGCACAGTTGAAGTGCTTATAAACAAAATCAGTCCTGGTTTCTCAACTTACTGAACCCTTGGTGTCGAGTTTCACATTATAAAACTAAGAGATGGATCATTTTTATCTTGAAAAATAATTTCAAACTTTTGAAGGACAAAAAGCAGCAGAATCCTTTTGGTCTTCATGTTGTATGTGAAAAGCACATCTCTGCAGGCTGTTCATGGCAGTCTGAAGGATGGCTGTGTGACTGTCACCTGACGGGGAGTGGGCAGGTCTTCTTGGCAGGTACCATGTTTGAGATATATATTCTCAAACCAACAGCACTTCTCAGACTAAGGGACACGGTCACAGGTGATTGGCCCCTTTAAGGGGAGAGAAAGCCAACCACACCTGTGCCAAAATTAATTAGCTGCTTCCCAGCCTGAGAGAGTGAGAGTAAGGAGGGCCATGTGGAGAGGAACCATGGGGAAAGGACAGGCTCTTGTGGAAGGCTCTGAGTCAGGGTCTGAGAATGGTACACCAGGGGAACCAGCCTGGGGGCCAAGTGCTCTATACCAGAGTCTGAAAGACTCTTAAAGGTAGTCCAGAAAGGTGCTGGGAACAGGGCCCAGAGAGCAGGCTAAACAGAAGCCCCAAAAGGCAGAAGAACCTTTTATTTGTTGGAACTTATTAGTTTGGACTCTTGCTACCCCAGAAGAGTTAAGTTTGTGCCTTGGCCAGCGGGCTAACCACATCTCCAACAGACTGATATGCGGAGATTAGATTTTGAGACCTATCAGTTAGCCAGTTTTTAAATCCATGGCAGGGTGCAAATCCAAGTGACCTAAACTGCAGGTGCAAAAAACCTATGGGTTCAAATATCAATGCCTGCACAAAAGAAGGCTAGTGAGTAAAGAGTCCTGTATGAGAGGGACTACAAATATACAATGTGTTGGTGCTTATGTTCTTAGGAGAAGAAGAAACAATGGGTATTGGCGAAAACAGGAATGTGGGATTGTTAAAATTTAAAATCAAAGAGAAAGGAGGCATGTTGATTTTTCTTTCTCATGACATTTCTTATGTTTGGAGCTACTGCTGTGGTCACATCTATGGAGCAAAGGCACCAAAACTTGACCAGATGAGAAAAGGAACCCAAAGGGCCTTATCCTGCCAGCAGAGTCCCCTCAACTCTTACTAACTTCCATTGAAACAGAGGATGCAAAACCCCACAGAAGGTGTTCAGCACTGGAGGTCATAGGGCTGTTCATTGTGAATATCAGTTGCCCTTTTCTTCTGCTTGTGAATTGATCTCAAAGGTCTGTCATTTGTAAGGCCAAGGAGGAGACTGCTGTAGTTACGGTCCCAGATGACTACAGCATGGATTAAAGCTCTGGTGATGGAATTTGTGAGGATTGAGCACGTTCTCAAGAGTCAAGCTGAATGTACATTTGGAAATATAAATGAGCAGATATGCAAAGTAGGGGAATGGGGTTTGCAATGGGTTGAAAACAGGCGGGACTAAAGAATAAGAATGGCCAAGTAGCAGTATCTGCTCACGTCCGTTCGGAATGCTGCTGCAAAGGTAATTTTACCAGCCTGTCACCTGGCCCATGCCATCCCTCTCTTTGCATCCCTCCACTGGCCCCCCTTCTTTACGGCATCTAGCATAAGCTACTTGTCACTTCCAAGGCTCTTCATAGCCTATCCCCACCCTACCAACCATCTCTCATTTGCAGTCTAGATGTCAACCCTTGTCTTTGATCAGCCTGTGTCACCAGCCTCCATTGTTCATCTGTTATGTTTTCAAACAAGCACCTTCGTGCTTTCTCCCATGTTTGGGAGGTTCTCCTCGTAACACCCACAATACCTACCTCACCTTCCTCCTCCAAATCCCTCCTCAAAATTCTCCTTTGCTGTGTGACACTTGTGGAAAAACATGACAACCGTCAGGCTGTTGGTGACCACTGCTTATTAGACTTACCAATATTGTCTCACTGTTTCCTTGAACCCCCTGACCTATCTGTCTGTACCCATCTGTTGTCTTGTGTCTGACACTTAGATTGTAAGCTCTTTGGGGCAGGTACCATCTTTTTGTTCTGTGTTTGCACAGTGTCTCGCACAGTGGGGGCCTGGTCCAGGACTAGGGCTCCCAGGCACTAAGATAATACAAATAAAGAGACTTTACAAACAAGTTGAAAATTCCAGTCTTACCTCTCCTGTCAAGAACAGGGATTTAAGGCCACAGTAAAGTTACCTACCCTGCCACCTGGTAAGCCAGGGATCCCCTTTTCTCCTTTTTCTCCGATACCCCCAAAGCCCTGTGGGAAAAAGCCAAAGTCACATATGTTAACTCCCAGATCTATCTGGAGACAAATGCCATGTGGCCCCAAGGTGAGGTGAGTATATCAACTCTCTGCAAACATACACAAGAGAAGCAAGGTTGGGTTGACATTCTACTGGGCCTCCTAACCCCGGAAAAAAAACCCTTCCACACAGACCGCTGGCAGTATGTGCAAGCACCCTGGTTGACAAGGAGTCACCCTGCTGCCACCTGGGCCCCCTTCCCTTATAATTAGACCTGGATGGAAAACAGAAATTCCATTTTGTGGAGATGTAGTACGGCCCTGCTCGCTCCTGCCTCTTCTCAAGTCCACAAACAGCTCAGAGACCTTTTTCTGGTAAAACACACTGTGCAGTTTATTTACAATAGTTTTCCCCAACCTTTGTACACTAGACAGTCTTACACCTATTGACCTAGGGAGCCCTCAGCTCCAGAGGCAAGCAAGAAAGAATAATCGCTTTCCCCCACTCTCTGCTTCCTCCCATCCTACTTCCTTCCTGTGCCTTTTGTATGATCTGCCTCATGGTCTAATTAGTCTCTTAGTTCTCTTCAGCCCGTCAATTAGCTCTTCTTAATGAGGTTTGCTCTGAAATAATTAGAGTTGCAGGGACCAGAGGGCTGGCTCAGCAGCTGTTGCCCAGAGCTCTGTCACAGGAGGATTTAGATAGCTTGAAATTTGATTATTTTTCCATTTAGGAACAAAACCTAAAAAAATGTCAAAATTCTCTGCAAAATTGCTTAATTTTGGATCAATCACAATATTTTGATTTTTTTAACAACAGAAATACATTCTGAAACAGAGAGAGGGAAAAAACAAAATGTTTTGTTTTTTAAATGTCGAAGCAGGATGTTTTGAGATTGTCAGAACTCTCCCCCCCAAAATGGAATTTCAGGTAAATCGACACAATTCCATGAAGCATTTAGACAAAACTGCATTCTTCAGTGGAGAACTGTTCTATTGAAGTTTTTCAGACCAGTTCTATGTATAACCTTAAGGGACAATGGAAGCACTGTGAGTCCATGGTGAATCTTCTACTCCCTGATTCCTGTGCCAGGAGAGATCATTAGCAATCATCTGAGTGCCATGTTAAATGCTGCCCACTGACTCACTCAAGGAGAAGAAGTTTGCAGTGATACTGCATCAATAATTCCACGAACAGAAGTTACAGCAATACAATAACTTAATGAATCGTAACATGTTACTTGACATTTACCCAGCACTTCTACTTTGTGAATCTCAACGCACTTTAGGAACCTGGGTAAATATCATTAACTCTAATTACAGATAAGGAGACTAAGGCATAGAGAATTTAAAGATCACAAAATCACACAAATCAGTGGCAAAATTGGGAACTGAATTTGTCTCCAAACTCCCAATCTAGCAAACTATGCATTGGACTATACTGCCTCTCTTAATAGAAAAAAGTCAATTCTATAAACTATAACAGCAGAACCTTCTGACTGCAATTTGGTATCACATTCACCATTAAAAAGTAGATTCAAATCTATTTCTTAGATGTAAAAAGCTGGTTGAAATTTGACACATAACAGTTCAATACAGGAATCAGAGAGCCCATTTGTCCGTTTATAGTGTAAAAGGAAACTGACACAGCAGTTTCACATTCAATATTTGAAAACAGCTTTAAGGACTCCTCTTCTCTTCTCCTCCCTCCGCCAAAAAGAAAAAAAACCCCAATAGGGATCAAATCCAGGGATGTGCCAAGCCTTGATTTCAGTGAGAGTTGCAGTGGCTAAGAACTTCTCAGGCTTCAATCCTGCAGACACTTTCCCACATGCTTTAATTTACACACAGGAGCAGTCCCATTGACTCAGACAGGACTACTCGAGATATACACACACACAAACTCTCCCTTAACGAGAGGAATGGAATATGTCCAAGCAGGGCTTAAATTCTCAGAGACTATTTCCTGGAGCCCGCCACACCCTTCCCCATTCGGGACTCCGGGCAACAGCTGTGGGGCAGGGGGTCTCAGGGCTTCTGCCCCATGGGGTTCGCTGAGACGCCCGCGGGTTTGAAAATATTTACCAGAACTCCGCTCCGGATGGCTCCAGCTGAATTTAAGCCCTGTGTCTAAGAAGCCTAATAAAAACCACTGTGTTTAGAATAACAGTTGCCTGAAGTACAAATTTTCTAGCGTTTTTAGTGTATTGCAACAGCAAAGGAACGTTAAGAGATGGTGCCATCTAGTGGCCATGTGAAGGGTTGTGATGACTTTATCTTCAGCGTCTCTGCAAACTGCAGATCAAGTGTACAAAATTAAAGCACTTCAGTGACTGTAATATCTGTTGCACAGCAGCACCACTGTCTCAATATCTGCGTAAGAAAGAGCACCCAGATACATTTCCACTTGAGGGACAAAACCCACAGGCCTTACAGCAGATTTTCAAAGGTGTGGAGGGGCCTAAAGGTAGAAATCGGCACCCAGTGGGATTTTCAAATGCACTGAGGCACGCAGAGCCTATTAACATTGAATATTTTTTAAAAAACAGCCTTACCATAGGGCCAGGTAATCCTCCAATCCCAGGGAATCCTTTAGGGCCTGGCTCACCCTGCCAACAAGGAAAGGACAGACACTGTGAGTGAGTCATAAAAGGGATGAGGTGAAAAAAAGAGGCTTGTCCCGCTCACTGAAAGTGCATATTGAGATGGACCTTTTACAGTCACCCAGTGCACCCTCAGTCAAATGATTTCATAAGATGGAGGCCCATAGCTGGAAGGGAAACTCGAAGCCAAACGGCCAATGCTGCAAAGTGCTCAGCACCCTCATTTATCATGGAAGTTGATAGCAGTTGAGTGTGCTCAGCACCTCCTGGGAGGTAATCAGCTTGGGCAGGATCAAGCCTTACAAACACACATCTTCACAATTATACTTACCATCACACTACAGACAGTGAGAAAGAGAACTCCAACAGGAAGGCCTGGGTCTGAGCTCACACCAGAGTACTCACACCGAGTACAGGGTGTTTCTCCCGACATACAGTTAGAAGTGAGATTAGAATCAGGCCCCAAATGAGACTATCCAGGGCCCAAAAACTGCAGCCCTCACTCAGTCCTTGGAAGTTGAGCTGGAGTAAGGACTGCAGGATTTATCCCAGATCCTTATTATATTTGTAGAAATACCGATGAGCTAAACAGATATCTCAATAATTGGCTGGGATAGGAGAATCAAGCACATGAATCTGATTGTTTTCGACCAACGTGTGGCATAACAACAACAAAAAAGCTACAGCTTCACTCTTCCTTATTTATTTTTTTGAGAGGATTAGGTTTTCTGCTAGGGCTAATGTGGTTTCGCAGTTCACAGATCCAGCAGAAATGAGTGACAGCTCTTTATTTTGTGCATTCACTTTTTTAGCTTTATAACTTAGGTAGGCTTAAGACTCCTCTTTCTCAGGGGCTTGGATTCTCTCATCCACCATAATGAACTGAGCCAAGCATCTGGAGATTTCAGTTCAAAAGGATTTAAGGCAGTTTAAAAAGTAGTGCAGAAAAGTATTGATCAGTCCTTCTTCACCTGAAAAAACTAGATCCTAGCTCAGTTAACCATTCATAGAGCTGCAGAATCATACAGCACAGCTAGCTTGGACTGTGTAATGGGTGGCTTTAAAACAAAAAAAACCCTGAGATATAATCACCAAATTTCATTTTTACTCCAGGCAAACAACCCATGTTTTACAATCCAAAACAATCACAGGAGGGCAAGACAAGTTGCTAATGTTTGCCTTTCCCAAGGGAACAGAAATTAAATAGTATGTTTCCCACAACAGGTGTCTCAACTCTGAGCAAATGTAGCCAATTACTGAAAAAGATGCGACAAATATTGCCAAAGCTGGGCCTGCACCCATGTCCACTGAAGTCACTGGGAGTATCTCCATTCACTTTAATGAGCAACAAATCAGGCCCAGTGTTTGGAAAATGGGCTGTTGCTTATTTTGATGCAAAGGTATTCCTTTACACAGAGAATTATTTCAGTTTGAAGAATCTTTCTTCAGGATCCCCGAGGCGTGCTGGGGTTGGAGATGGCTGAAGTGAGAGAGAAAACCCATGTATGGGAAGAAGAGGGAAATGTTCCCCCCTCGCTGCCCTATTTTGACCCTCCGAGTGAATCTGTAGGGACTAGTTCATTTCTTATCCTCTCACAAACCAAGTCACAGGGTTCAGTCTGCAAACACCATCAGGAACCAATCCATGCAGGATTTGAATAGCCCCAGGATTGTCTAACTGCTTCACTCAGCCTTAGCATCAAGGAAAGCAACAATTCAGCATTGTTTCCAGTAGAGTTGTGTTTACAAACCTTTGCTCCTGGTTTCCCTTTTGGAAATCCCATGAACTCTAGTATCCCAGTGGATGGTGGGGGACCTGCAGGGCCAGGTAGCCCGACATCTCCCTGTTGACAATTGGGGAAGATATTAATGGAAGCAGAACAGCTGAGATCTAAGGTGCATGGCCCATGATTCACTGAAAGCCACTCAACTCAGGCCTTGCATGCACAAGATAAGGTACTAAAGCTGATGTGGATGCTTAGCCATGAAAGGCAAAAGGTCAGACTGCAAATTAACAAGAACGAAATGCGTTGTATTAAAGTAATGTGAAGTAAAAAAGCAGGTAAGAAAAAGAAAGGCCAGTGATCGAAAAAACAGGAAAATACACAGGAAAGACCCTGAAGCCAGATACAAAAGAGATGAAAATGAAATACAGAAAGGCAAGGCAACTAGAAAGCCTGGGATGTAACAAACAAAAAACATCATGAAGCAGACGATGTGAGGAGAAGTCGTTTCCAGAAGTGCAGGAGTGCATTTCCAATCACGTAATCACTCCCCACACTTCCCAACAGCCAGGCAGAGTGGGATTTTCAAGAGCACTTAGTGTTGGCCTGACTCTGGTCCCATTGAGGTAAATAGGGATTTTACAACTAGCCACAATGGGAGCAGAGTCAGGCCAATGCTGGGCACTTTTGAAAAATCTCACCCTGCGAGGCTCTAGCAGGTCTAGATTGGCACTTGCGTGCATGCCAGGTAAATCCCACTGAGGACAATGGGCCTGTACAGAGTTTATGTCAGTCCAGAATATAACCCATTATATTCACCAAGCTAAGTGGGTTTAATTTAACAGGAGAGCTACCTAAGAAATGGAATGGAATGGAATGAAGGATAAAGATCCGATAGGTACCGAGGTACCATCATCTCTCAGTGGAGTCCTTCCTTGCAGGAGATGCTCAGCATCATGCGGGATCAGGGCATTGAAGAATTTTCTCTCATTCTCCTTTCTATCCACCACTGCCTTTCCAGCTTTGACGAATGCCTCCCAAACTCTAGCCCCATTCCCTTTGCAATCTTAGCTCTCCTCCTATTCAGACTCCATTTTGTCTTCTAAATATCTCTGGGTTGAATTCTTGACCATGGTAGTAAGTGTCCTAGAAGAAATTCTTCTTGGGAAATCACCTCCTGTTTGTTTATCCCCCTTCTGAGAACTACCAACACAGGGTAAAATAACAATGCGTAGTGAGCTTCTCAATGCCAGAGCTGAGGACTCATGTCTGAAGGGGATATTTCTAGTGGGCACGGGTAGGACTATGGATAACTATTTTTGTAGTTCTCTACAGAAGTGAATCCGTTCCACTTACCTTTGCACCTTTCTCTCCTTGGAAACCTAATCCCATGTTACCCTGAGGAAAAAACAGTAAGAATTAATGAATAAAGAAGGAAGAAGAAGAAGACGACGACGACGACAAATTAGCACTTAGGGTCACAATTCAGCAAAGTGCCCAAGCATATGACTTCAGTGGGACTTAATCACATGCATAAGTACTTTGCTAAATCCTGGCCTGGGTTAGCACCTTTCATCCAAGGGTATACAATATTTACATTTAAATGGATGAAAACAGAAACGATAAAAAATAATAAACTCCCCGCAAAAAATCTGGAATGTCTCTCTTTAGTATCCAGGTATGAAAAGCAGACATGAAGGGAAGGTACTCACTTTTGGTCCTGGTGGCCCCATTGCACCCGGTGGCCCCTAAACATGAACAAGATCAAGATTTTATTTATTTTAACTTTAAACTTGGCTGCAAACTATGTAAAAATGTCTGGGTGTTTAACATAATTTTGAAGTGTTGCTCAGTTGAGGATGACCCAAGACCCATTGACGTCAGTGGGCCTTGACCTTCAGTGGTTTTAAGTGGCTAGGAAAGCATATTGTCATTGTGTTAAATTAAAATGAACAATTTGAAGAAAACTACACCTCCAAAAAGGGGTGCTGGAACAATTTGTACAGTGGGGGTGCTGAGAGCCATTGAACCAAACTATAAACCCTGTGTATGATGGAAACCACTTCAAGCCAGGGGGTGCAGTAGCACCCTCAGCATCCCTAGCTGAAGCATCTATGGGCCCAAATTGAACTCATTTCACAAAAATGACACAGGTGTCCTGCAGTTTTTGCATTTTTACACGAGCCAAACTGAAACTGTCTTCTAGTCTCCTGAATGCATCTCTATCAAAGGTGATTTTTCAGGTTATTGCATGGGGACTTAGGTCTGAACATGCAAACATGCAAATGCTTAAACTTTTGCTACCATGAGTAGGAACTACTCACATTAATAAATTCAAGCATGCATGTGTTTGCAGGATTGGGCCTTAGTGACCAATACTCCATACAAGGAGCAGAAGTTTTACTCTAGTGCCCGCAATATACTCTGAATTCAAAAATATTCTATATTTAAAAGTGATGCTGCTGCATTTGCAATCCCTTCTTGTATAAACATGGTCAGTTTTGCTCTACAGTGGATCCAACTTCCTCTCCTCCCATTTTGAGTGTTACATCATGCTGTCTTGTCCAGTTTGTACTTACAAGGCCAACTACCTATGTTGTTCCCAATATTAGGTTCCATGCAGTGAGTCTGCACTGGAATGGGTTCACCAAGGTGGATGAAGAGAGTGAACGGAGCTTTCCTATTATTTCAAATTTGAAATCGTTCCTGTTTTTATTACATTTTCAAAGGCAATGATTTTCACTTCGGTTCCACAGCCATGCAGGTTTTTGTAGCCAAATCACCATTTTCACATAGGTAATCAAAACAAACAATTTCAGGGACATGAAAATGGACAATGGTGGAAAAATGCCTGTGTATAGCTCGACTTTATTAACAACACTGAATGCAAAGGTGAAAGTTTCCTTACCTGCAAACCTGGCAATCCTATAGGACCCACAGAACCTGCTGGGCCAGGGAAACCTTTTGGACCCTATCATAAAAAGTTTTAGGAAATGTATTAAAGAACTCAACTCTTCAGATCCCACCCTCCCATTTAACCAGTTGTCACCATTCTTATCTGCCCTTCACTGATGCCTGATCCCAGTTAATTTAATACATGAGAAAATATTAAGACACAAGAAGACAGACCAGAACACAACACTGACTTCTATTCATTAACAAAGCAAATACCCTCACCCCAAAAGCAAACATTAATTTTGTCCGTCACGTGAGATAGCAAGTACCTTCGACGAGATGCTGAGTACCTTTAAATTCACTTACTTCCCTGGGAGCTGAGGATGTTCAGCATTTCACAAAACTAGGCTCTTAAAAAGACACTGCTCTGCCATTTTGGAACTTTCCCTCCAAAAACTGTAGAAGGAGGTGCATGGTGACAGATAAGGGAACCATTTCCATTAGCCTTATGTTTGATAAAAGTTTGCTTTTACAAAATATTAATTCAAGGCCAAATTTAACTTGGCAGTGTCCCTTTCAATTCTTCAGTGATGGAATGGGAATCGCAAGGAAGAGCAGATTGAAAAAACCTACAGAACGACCAGGCCTTTCCTAATGAAATCCTGACAAGCTGAAGGCAGGGTGTGTCTTAAAATCATAGACAATGTCCCTGGAAAAATGCATCTAATTTAAAACACATAACAATTCATTTGACATTATCAGCATTTGTTTATCTGGAAAACCATTGTTACAGAGTTTAGCATTAGAAGGGTGTTTGGCTTTAAATGTAAAATTGACTGCAGGTATGGCCAAAATCCAATCTCCTTTGCTATGGTGCAAATCTGGAGTAATGTAACTGAAGCCAGTGGAATTACTCTGGATTTACTGAGATCAGAATTTGGACCACTGAGTAGAAATGTGCCTAAGCTGATTAATGCAAACAGTTAATGTGAGGGAATTGACCTAAAAAACTATAGTATTATTTTCCTTTACAGTAATACTCATAAAAACATGATTTCAAAAATAAATTAATTAGCTTACAGAAATCCCATCCAATCCAGGAAGACCATTTTCACCCTAAAAATTAAAAAATAAACTCATGAAAAATACATTATAATAACAAAATATAATTTATGGTCATTATATTTTGTATAAACAGGAATATTTTAGGTACGTAAATATTAGATCACGTAATTAGAAAAAATATTCATACTTAAATAATATGTATTTGGATCAGACAGTGAAGGAAGTCCAGAATCCATGAGCCATGGCAACTGCATTCATATATGTCTGAGCAAAGGCAACACTGAGAAAATCAAATCTGTACAGTGAACAGTACAATATTGTATTTTTTAAAAAAAAAAAATTTAAAAGTGCTGTTTACTGTTAAACATACCTTTTATTATTAACATTTCAGATGGTGATTATTTTCCATGAACGTCTAAGTTCATGAATAATTATCTATTTAATAAAAATTAATAAGTTAATGTATATAATTGATAGAACTGGTCAGAAAAGTTCAAAACTTTGACCAAAAAAGGAGAAAAAATTCTGTAAAATTTTTTCCACTTTGACTAGTTCTAATAACTTAGTAGTAGTGAGTACCTATGTAGCACCAGAGTACGTATGTACACACACGCACACTCTCTCTCCCTTACTTGATATATCAAGGGCTGGATGCAGAAAGGTAATGAATGCCTTCAAATCTTTATGGCTTTAATGCAACCTGTTCAGAACCCCACTGGAAGTATTGAGCCCTTTGTAGATTCAGGCCAGATCCTGCATTCCTTGTGCAACCAAAACTCTTATATTTTTTTTTATATATATATAAAAATTCTACTTCAGGTATAAAAACATCTCAGTTCCTCATTAATCACATAAGGTGAAATCCTGACCTAACTAAAGTCAGTGGCAAAACTCCCACTGACTTCACTGGGGCCAGGACCGAGTCCATAACGTTCATGTGTTTAAAGAATGTAATAGCTTTCCAGTTGGTACATCCCAGTCAAAGAGCAATGGGGATAACAGGTAGTGCTTGGAATCCAACGGCAAGAGTAATGTTAACATACACTAGAGATTTTGCTGGTCGCACTCAGAAATGATCCAGTGGCTTTACCTGACTAATGGAGACAGGGTGAAATCCTGGCCCCACTGAGGTCAATAGGAATTTTTGCCACAGGATTTTGCTCTGGAATTCTAAGGGCAAGGACTACCATTGGCTTTTTATCACAACAGACCTAATGTGAGAGAGAAGGCGACCATGTACAGAGGGGTCGTGGCTGCTACAGAAGGTCTCTTCTATGTTATTCCTGCACCTAGAAGCTCCTGCCACTGCTTCACACAAGGCAGGACAAGCCTGCAGGAGGTCCCTCATTCTCAGTTTGAGGATGGTTGGTTTCTGCAGGTGCAGGAATTGGCATTAGAGGTGCCAGACCCTTAGGTGTGCCCTACAACAATGGTCTACTAACTATATGGGGACAATCGGACATGGTGAGCATGGTCCTGCGGGTGTACATTAGTCCTGCTGACGGATGAACAATTTGCATCTGTGTTGCAAGGACTATGTACTTGTAGGTTTTCAGTGTAATAATGTTTATGTTGTTAAAAATAAAGCTATGGCCTGCTTTCATAAGCCATAATTTGTGCCTCTGCATCCAAGCATACCCATGGCACCCTTGCCCAACATTGTGAGTGATTTAACCTACAGTATCGACCCTGTAGCATTCAGAGCGCATGTAGGTTTCTTCTGCTATGTCTTCTCCTGCATGTTGACAATTCTTACCTTACTTCCTTTAAGGCCACCTTGGGCATACGCAGGTTCTCCTTTGGGACCTTTGGGACCAAAGCGACCCTGTTTTTAAAAGAATGAATTTACAAAGCTATTTTTCTATAATCTGTATTAAAAAAATTTGAAATTTTTTTTCAGCAAAATACACTGAGGCAGACCCTCCTCTATGGAGCTATGCTAATTTATACCAGCTGAGGACCTACCCCTTTATATTTACCTTCTCACACCAAAGCATCTTCATGCTATAATTAAATCAAGCTCTACAAACATTTTATCCGGTATTCTCCCCACTTACTTTAGATTTTTCTCTTATTTTGAGGATTCAGACAACTGAAAGCTTGTCTACACTTATTGGGGGTTCGACGCACGGCAATTGATGCATAGGCAGTCGATTTAGCAGGTCTTGACCCGCTAAATTGACCACTGATCGCTCCTCCGTCGACTCCTGTACTCCACCTGAACAAGAAGTCAAGGGGAGTCGACGGGAGAGCATCTCCAGTCAACATAGTGTACTGTGGACCCTGCTGTAAGTAGATCTAAGTACATCGACTTCAGCTACATTATTCACGTAGCTGAAGTTGTGTAACTTAGGTCTATCTCCCCCCTTTAGTGTAGACAAGGCTTGAGTCCCAGTATTTTTAACATATTCTTTGATAGTATGTAACTCTATTATTAACATCTCTGTTCATACACGTATCTGTTCTGTGATGGGTTGAACCAATCACCACTGAATTAAACTTAATTTAGACACATTAATCATTATGGGACAAACTGATTCCTGGGATAACTCCACTGAAGAAACTGCAGTTATATACAGGATGAATTCATTTTATAGCTCTAGGTTTAGCCAGCTGATCTTAATCTTAATCATCCTATTGGATTTATTTTAGGTAATTTCATGTTAATTGCCAATTTAATTTGAAGGAAGATAGCTGAGCAGAACAGCTCTTATGGCCAAAAATATAATCCTACAAGGATTATCAAAAAAAGAAATTTGAACAGTATGTATGAGTAAATGGGCTTCTCTAGAAATCATCGCTTAAACTTGATCATATTGCTTAGGGTTTTTCAGTGTCCTGTGAACTTCAGGTTTCGACACATGCATACATTTGTACCACATTTTTTATACAGATTCAGTGTATTGACATTAATAGTGTCACTCGTATTTGCCAGCTATATTTTCTTCCCTCTCCTCCATTGTTCACATGACTAAGCTTTGTTCATGCAATGTAGTTCCACTGAATTTAGGGTTACTCATATGAGTTAAGTTTGTAAGATCATTTTTCCAGTCCATTCTGTGTCTAGGGTACTGTACAACTTGAAAATAATTGCATATCTTTATGCTTTATTTAAAGGCTTAGGGTAAAATTTTAAAAAGTGCCCAAGTAATTTAATGACAGGTTTCAGAGTAGCAGCCGTGTTAGTCTGTATTCACAAAAAGAACAGGAGGAATGTGGCACCTTAGAGACTAACACATTTATTTGAGCATAAGCTTTCGTGAGCTACAGCTCACTTCATCGGATGCATTCAGTGGAAAATACAGTGAGGAGAGGTCCCCTCACCCCTCACCCCCCCACCCCCGGCTCTCCTGCTAGTAATAGCTCACCCTAAGTGATCACTCTGGTTACAGTGTGCATGGTAACACCCATTGTTTCATGTTCTCTATGTATATAAATCTCCCCACTGTATTTTCCACTGAATGTATCTGATGAAGTGAACTGTAGCTCACGAAAGCTCATGCTCAAATAAATCTGTTAGTCTCTAAGGTGCCACAAGCACTCCTTTTCTTTTTTCCAAGTAATTTAGGAGCTTTAGTCCCATTTTCAAAAGTGACTCACACACTAAGGAGCCTAAATCCCATTGACTTTCAGTGAGACTTAGCTGCTTTTGAAAATTTTACCATTAGTCTTTTTTGCTGATGTTGTTTAGCAAATATAGATTAATGCAGACTTGCATAATGCACTAATGGATTCCCAACAGTGCCATGGAAATGAGCAAGTCAAGACTATAGTCACTGTTAGGCTGTCAAGTGGAATTAGACTAGTCAAACAGTTAGAGACTTAACTTGAAATCCTTCCATCTAGCCAACAATTGACACATTATGAAAAGGTGTCTTGCAAGGGACTGAAGAGAGTTGGCATCAGCTAGACATATCTTGTGACATACTGCACAAAACTATGTTATGCTACTCACAACAAGAGGTATCCAGAGCAACCATTACAGCTAGTAAATCAATTATTCTGCTTGTTAAATTGCTGGTAATCTTTCCTAAGTATCCTAAGACCTCAATTTGCTGAGTTAGACCACAGTTCATGAAAGTACCCATATGCAGGAAGGGTGCTTAAAGCGCATGCTTCACTTTAAGCACATGATTCAATTCAATTGACTCAATGGAACTGAAGCACACACTTAAATGCTTTTCCGAATTGGGGGTCTTCTGGCTGATCCTGCAAGTGCCTCCAATTCCTACTACAGTCAGTCAATGAGACCTCGGGGTGTTCAGCACCTCGCAGAATTAAACACATAAGGGCTAGATCCTGTTCACCTTGAAGTCCACGTGAGGATTGTCAGGGACGGAAGGTTTATTCTAATGTGGCAACATACCCACCTTCAGGAACTTTATCTTTTAAAGTTACTCTTTTATTCACTGAATCTAAAAAAAAATTTACCTAGAAACAACATGAGTTGATTTCAAATAACACTATCAATGTTCCCCAGGATTCATGAGTCATTTAGTAAATAGCAAGAGCGCCAGAAAATACTGTGTTAGCTTAAGAACGTACAGGTGGCCCCTGTGTACCAGGAAACCCATCCAACCCGGAAACACCAGGACTCCCAATAGAACCATTGCAGCCATCAAGGCCACGAAAACCTCTGGGCCCTGGCTGGCCAGGGTGGCCCTGTATGAAAGAGAGAGAGAAAGAGAGAGAATTAATTATATACAATATTTTAGCACTAAAAATATTGTCCCACAAATCCTATTGTCTACCACATTACAGCACAACACAAAGACAGTCTAGGGTTCACCCCTGAGTTCTGCCGTGTGGCAGCTTTCCTCCACCTGCAAAGAAAGTCAAGCCTGCAGAGGGCAGTAGTAAGAGCCTAATCAGCCTGCGCTCTCTACTTTGGAACCTGACTGCAAAACTCTTAGATAAATTTATCTGATTATTAATTAAAATCTGTCTCCCTGGGATGATGTCAAAAGAAGCACAAACATCTTGTGTTTGTGGGGTCCTAGCAGGGCAGTATTCATTCTACATTCCTCCAGCACAGTGCAAGCAATACAGCACACTTGGTAGGAAACAGCAGGCAATGGGCCTAGTGCACAGAGGGGTGTAACTCCTAGTTGCCATCAGTGGGAGCTGAATGTATAAGAGACAGAGCAGGAATAGGCCCAACAGTGCTGCGCACTGACAGTTCCAAACTGTTCTACATTCAAATTATTTCACTGACCCGAAAGCCTTTAACTAATTGCCTTGAACAAAAGTCATTGTAATGATCAGTTAATAGCAGGGAAATGAGCCTGATTCTGATCTCCAGTTTTACACTTGGGTAGCTCCATTAACTACAGTGGGGTCACTCTTGATTTACACTGATGTAAAGAAGATCAGAATATGGCCCTTTTAATTACTTTCTCTTGAGTGACATAGGGGTTGTGTGGACAATACAAGGGCAGGCAGAACCATCAATCAAAGAAAATGCCAGGGTATTAAGTGTCTCCTCATTCCATCCTCCTTCGCACAGGAATGAGATTTGTGCCATTCAGAGGCAGAATTTTGTGACCAGAAGGAGAGCAGTACATATCTAACAGCTCTGTCTGTCTCCACGGCCCTAGCCCTGAACCATTTCACAAGCCATTTTCAATTAATCCCAAAGATTCATCTTTATGGTGCAGCATTAGATACATTAATGACACATCCGAGGGAAGTGAAAAATGAGCTACAGAATGCTGCATTCTTCATGCCTGACCGTTGGAGCCAAATTCACATCACTTTCATTCTCATGCCTCACTTAGGGTGACAGGTGTCCGGTTTTCGACCAGAACATCCAGTCGAAAAGGGACCCTGGCAGCTCCAGTCAGCACCACCAACCAGGCTGCTAAAGGTCTGGTCAGCAGTGCTGCGGTGCTAAGGCAGGCCAGTTCCTACCTTTCCTGGGGCACCGTGCTGCGCCCCGGAAGCAGCCAGCAGGTCTGGCTACTAGGCGGGGAGACCAGGGGGCTCCATGTGCTGCCCTCACCCTGAGCACCGGCTCCGCACTCTCATTGGCTGGGAACCAGCCAATGGGAGCTGGGATGTGGTGCCTGCGGCAAGCAAGAGCAGCAGGGGAGCGTCTTGCCCCCCCTGCTTACTAGCATCGGACCCGCTGGCCACTTCTGGGGCACGTGCAATGCGGTGTCAGGACAGACAGGCAGTCTGCCTTAGCCCCCCAGGCTGTGCCGCTGACCGGGAGCAGCTGGAGGTAAGTCCGCCGGGAGCAGCTGGAGGTAAGTCCGTGCCCCAACGTCGAGCCCCAACCTGAGCCCCAGCCCTGAGCCCCCCCAAACCTGGAGCCCTGTCCTGCACCTCAAACCCCTCATCCATGATGAAACTAGCATAGCAGGGGCACAGAGAGGTTAAGGCCAAGATCCTCAAAGGTATTTAGGCCTCTAACTTCCCCTGATTTCAATGAAAGCTGGGAGCCTCAATACCTCTGAAGATCTGGGTCGAAGTGACTGGCCCAAGGACACACAGAAACTTAGTGGCAGTCTTGGAAATAGAACTCTCAGGTCTTGTCTACACAGTGAGTTACACTGGTTTAACTAACCATCTGAATTTAAGCTGAATTAGTTCAACAGGTGCAAACCTCTGTGAGTGGCTCACTTTGGTTTCGCTTAAGCCAAAAAGGAACAGGGCTACGCTAAATGGAAATAAGAGTGTCCACACAGGGTTTTGTACCACTATACCTAAACCAGTTTAATTAAACCATGCAAAAGTTTGTGTGCAGACAAGGTCCCAGACCACTGTTCATACCACAATATCATGCTCCCCACAAAAGAATCTTTAAAAAAATAAAACACTCTAATCACTGTTAATTTGCTTATCTTCAGCTTGGCTGTAACATATCTAATGTCAACGTGCTACTCTGTAATGAAATACAAACTTCATGTGTTGGGTCATGACTGCTCTTATTTTCAGACCCAACACATGCTATTGGTTCATACAGCAAATATCCCATGGGACACATTGCTTTTGTGGGGACAGGAAGGGCTTTTGTAAGTTTACCAGCAAAGATTGTTGCACGTTGACCCCACATCCTATCTCTTCATTTCTATCATAGCATCCTAATAACACCTTCTGTACTGGATGAGCCAGATTCTGATCTCTTTCACTCCATCATAAACCTGGACTAGCTTCACTGACTTGAAGCAATGGGGTAGTACAGACGTAATTCAGGGCAGAATCTGGCCCTGTGTAGCGGGACCAGGCACTGGTGTAGTACTGGTTTAATGCCTTCCTTCTCCCTACAGAAAAGGGACAGTGCAATGGAACTAGCACAAGTAGAGTGAAGTGTATTTAAATGACAGGCAGTGACACAATACCAAGGTGTTAGCACTTGGCGCTTGGAATTTAAATAGCAGCATCAGTCTCCATAACGTCCACATGTTAGATAGTTAAAGCCTCTTCTGAAAAAGCATCACACACATACATTATACATTCCCTTCAGACTGTGAAAAGCCTAGGATTCCCTACCTTCTGGCTAATCTGTATTCTTAGTTAATTTGTGACATCCTGTTGTAAGGGCCTGATCTTGAGAGATGCAACCACAACTCTCTAACTTCACTGAGTGGTGCAGTTACCCAGCATCTCCCAGGATCTAGCCTTAAATGAGATCTTTTCCCCACTGATCAACAGAGCTTGTTTGGCCTGAAAAATTGTGACTAATTGTTTTCATTGCTCTCTCCTTCTCTAATTCCGGCTATCACATGCTTTGCCAGCTCAGCACAAAAGGAACAACAGGTACCACAACAGACTAAGTCAGGAGAACTTTACGGTCTGTAATTATGGCATGGCAGGGTGGATGATTCGCAGGCTCATGCTAACACAGAGTGTGGGGGTGGGGGGGGCGCTCATAAAGGAAAAGGTTCCCTGGGAAGTAGAAAAGGGAACCGGTTCCTCCAAAGTGACTTGTCCCACTAGAGCGGGGGTGGTCAACCTGTGGCTCCGGAGCCACATGCGGCTCTTCAGAAGCTAATATGTGGCTCCTTGTATAGGCACCGACTCCGGGGCTGGAGCTACAGGTGCCAACTTTCCAGCATGCCAGGGGGTGCTCACTGCTCAACCCCTGGCTCTGCCACAGGCCCTTGCTCCTCCCCCCTCCCAGAGCCTCCTGCACCCCACAATCGGGGTGGCTGCCAGTGGGTGGGAGGTGCTGGGGGCAGGGAAGCTGATGGGGGGCTGCTGACGTATTACTGTGGCTCTTTGGCAATGTACACTGGTAAATTCTGGCTCCTTCTCAGGCTCAGGTTGGCCACCCCTGCACTAGAGCCCTGCTTTCTCTCTCTCTCTCTCTCTACCCTAACACCGTGACTCTGAAGAGTGTGCTTTCTAAATCAGACAGACTTCGTGCAAAGGCGATCTCAACGGGAGAGCTCAACAAATATTTAAAAGAAGAGGGAAAAAGATGCAAACAAGAGTGAACCAAAACTAATTTAATAAGCAGCTTCATTTAGCATTAGAGCAAAGGGACCATTCTGATCAGCGCCAAGATCAAAATATAGTCTCTTGCTGCCCAGGTCTGTGTTTCCTGGCACAGGCAATGACTCACGACTTGTAGAAACATTTCCTTTTAGAGTCCTGTATACTCAGCTAAAACCATATAAATCTTCTCTCTCTATTTCCAAACCTTTGCCAGGGATGTGTTTGAATCTAATCCCCATGGGAAAAACTAAACATATACAGTAGAGAGGAGGACTTAAAAGCCTTTTCTACAATCTGTCTAAGGCTAACAATTAATAAACACATGCTGCTGCTGTATGTACTAGATCAAAGGGATGCATCAGCCCAACTGCAACACCATGATTTACCAGCTATCAACATCTCACAGGTGACCTCAGCTGGCCACCACCTCCCACAGGGTCACCATTCGGAGTCCCCTTTGAGCAAACCTCGGGAGTACTGATAAAACACACCCTCCCGCCCACACACCATAATCAGAACAGCAGTTACGGTGTTAACTCTTGTGCAGGCAGAGCAATGTATTTTCACACACACACACACCCTAGATAATGACTGTAGATATGTATTTCACAACAAGTCTAAGCTTTTCCCTATCCTGAAATGCGATTACAATAATACTAGAGAACTATACATATTTTTCCAAGTAGCAGGATTCTCTATTTTCACCATGAAAAGGAGCCATTTATCTCAGCAGCAAGAATGAAAACAAAATGCACTGCTTTTAAAATTTCCACTGCCCCTTCTCTGCATCTGTAAGGGGAAGATGGCTCCAATCCAGTTGAGTTCAGAGGAAGAAGGGCCATACTCTTGAATAATCTGTGCTCACAATGAGCAAAATCAGCCTCCTCCCACTCATCCACCTGCAGCATGCTGTAAAGAAAACAGATCAGATCCAGACAGGCATGAGGTTTCAAATCCCCTTTGTCTAACTCCCCTAGCCTTTGCTTGGAATGTCTGTAGCTGCCAGCTTCCTAGCACTCTCCACGACAGTATCACCCTCTTCCATGTTGGGAATTCCCACTCCCCAGAGCCTTATTTGAAAAAACACCCTGAGAACAGCTTGTTCCCACAATGTGTTCAATTATATTCAATATTATGGGAACAGCTCAGTCTCGTTACAGTTTGAGGATTGGCTGGTGGAAAAAGAAAAAAAAACCGCAGTGGAAAGGGAGCAGAAGAGAACAGAAAGCAGGCAAAAGATGAGCAGGGGAAGGAGAAAAGAAAGAAATTGCTGAAGGCAGGGAGAGGAACTTGGGTGGAACAGGAGAGAGCAGAGCACACCTTGCCCACATGGTCCCGATTGCACATTTCCAACAAACATTTTCAGAAACTGTCAGTTTTTTGAGTATTTAATCAATTCTAGAAAAGAGAGCGAGGGAGAACACACAAGGTGGAGAAGAAAGAAGGACACAGAAAATGGAAAAAAATCAGCAAAGAACAGAAGAGAATTAGACTACAGAAAGGGAAAAAATGCAAAGTGAACCAAATAATGTAGAGAGAGAAAAGAATAGAAGGGGGTAGTCTGCATCATTAAAAAAAAAAAAAAAACCACAAAACCAGAACCAATAAGGAAGGCATCTGAAAGACATCTATACAAGAAGAGCTGCAAGAAAACAGAGTGGAGCAAATAAAAATATTCTGGATTTTGAATTTATTATGAAAATTCAGTTTTTGACAGAAAACAATTTTTTGACAAAAAATGTTCAAGTTCTCTGTCAAAGTTCTAAAGAAAAAGAAAGCAAATAAAATGGATAAGCTGGGGAGAGTTTGTATTTAGCTCTATTATCTGGAAAACGTTGTAGCTGCCTCTTTCCTGTTTTATTGGCAAAATGTTCTGACCAGCCCAGATCCAAATTAGAACTAATTAGCCCCAGGTGGTGGGAAGCAAAGAATCTCTGTAGGGTCTCTCAACTCCAATGTAGCAGTTTCACTCGCAACAAGAGTTTACTAGAAATAGTTCTGAACTAAAATGTTGGATGCGAACACCTTTGAACATTGGTGAGGCTGAATTATAGGTGCAAACATGCCTCAGACTCAGTTCTCATTCTTATACAACATGGATGTATCCCTTGCAAATGTCCATTTATCTGATACTTACCATCAAGATATCCGAGTCCCTTACAAATGACATGGAGCCCCTATAGACTCTAATCAACCCTCCTCTTTTACCCCAGACAGCAGATAAAGTGGTAAAATAATTACATTAAAATTATAATAATAAATATTATAGAAAAGGTTTGGGACAAGCCTGGCATTGTGCCCTTGCGCATGCTGGGATGCTGTCTCTGTGCTCAAATGCAATTGCCTTATATTTATATATTTACACACAAAAACTCACCGGAATCCCATTGATGCCTTGAAATCCAGGCACTCCCATTGGACCCTAAAGGAAAGAGGACACAAGTAATACTTTACTTGGACAATCCTGTGCGTCAGTCACACGCATTTTATTCTTTATATGTATCATATATCACCCAGGTAACTCTTGTATTCTACATCTTGTGAGGGTAGATGATCAGATATCCTCAGTAAAAGGAGTAGAACATCTCATACTAGGCACACAGGCTCCTTCATTTTCATTGCAGTCAATGAGCTTGGAACTGAGGATGCTCAGCAGACAGGCTGCTAAATTAATTCCCCCAAAATGTTTTCACTCAGTATTTTAAAAGTGAAATACAAATTGTTATTGCACCTCTGGGGCACAGTGTGATGCTAATAATACATGGCTTTTGATAGAGATTAAATCCTGGCCTCACAAATGTTTCAAGAAATGTTACAATTGGATCTGCAATTTTGTCTGAACCAGCCTATACCATTATTCTCAGATGTTGCCAGCTGAGAAATATGCAAAATATTATATTAATTTACATTACTCCTGCATCTGTTCCAACTGAATAATGTCTTGTCTCTGCCAACCTGTTAGAGCTGCTGGATGTTGCATGTACCTCCATAGTAAAAGAAAACGTCTATGATAGCAGCAGCTATCCCGGAGCGGATAAGTGGTTCAGTAGTGGCCAATATTTGCTGCTTCAATGGAAGGTGCAAAGCAGGCAGCTCCAGGATAAGTGTCCCTCAGGGAAAGGTTCTTCCTAATCCTTGATAGTCAGAGGCTGGCTTCTGCCCTAAAGCAGGAGAGTTTCTCTCTTCCAGAACTCTTGATTATTATTTTTAGACCTTATTGTTATAATTCTGGATGTTCTTTTTATCCTTGTTTTGAATCCTGCCTACCTCAGACTCAGCAACACCTTGGAGCAATGAGTTCCACAGGATACTTGTGCACTGTGGGAAGGGGGGTGGAGTATATCCTCTGCTCAGTTTTGAATGTTTTGCTTTTCAGTTTCACCGAATGTTCCCTTATTCTTGTCTTAGGAGAAAGGCTGAATAGCCGTGCCCTCTCTGTTTTCTCTACACCTGTCATTATTCTGAATCCTTACTCATTTCCTCTCTAAGGTAAACAGTCCCAATCTTTTTAATCTCTCTCAATATGAGGGTTTGTTTCATTTGTTTTATTGTTTCATGTCTTGTTTCATTCTCATCACCTGTCTCTGAAAGCCCTCTATTTCTGCTGTGTCCCTTTTGAGGTGGGGTGACAGAACTGATCACTAATGGCATTATAATATCTTCTGTATTATGTTCCATTCCATTCCTTATACAGCTCATAATTGTGTTTGCTATTTTGGCCACTGCTGCCCTTTGAGAAGATGTTTTCACTGAGTTCAGTAATGTTCCAGTCTTTTTACGATGTTGTTACAGTTAATTTAGAACCTAGTAAGATGTAGAAGTAATTTATCTATTATTCCCTCATTGTGCATTACTTTGCACTTTCCAACAAAGAATTTCACCTCCCAACATGATGATCACTCACTTAACTTTGGTAGGATCTGACTGTCAGAAACAGGTAAGGCTGTCAGATTTCCCTCTAGGGGTATCCTAGTAATGCCCCACCCTTCTTTCATCTCTTCTTGTGACTTATATCAGAGCAAAATACATTCTGATGGTTATGTAAAGCAAAAGACTCCACATGCAATGTTGAAGCCCATTTTACTGTGAATCAGCCAACAGAAGGTGACAGGCTGGACTGTATATACTACGCTGTATAATTCAGCGACCAAGATTGTCACCCTCAGACTAAACACAGTGGTTCCTCTGGAGATGTTTCTCAAACTTAACAGCAGTGAGATAGTCCAGTACTATTTTTATTCACTCATAAAGAGCTGCTGTGATCACATCTACTGCAGGGAAAAAGAGGAAAACACTTATTGAACCTACCTTATCTCCTTTCAGTCCAGCTGATCCTGGAGAGCCCACTGCCCCTCTCTCACCTTTTGGCCCTGCCAAACCTTCTGGCCCAGCAAATCCTGGAACACCTATAGGTCCTTGGTTCCCAATAGATCCCGGTCGACCCTGAAAGGGTTACAGTAAGAGGTAAGTCAAATTTTCCATGCTTCACAAATGCCCTGCATGTCTCAAATATAACAACACTGGCCAGAGAACTGTAGGCAGATCAGGAAAGATCTCTGAAGGTTCCTCTGTACATTCTTGGTTATAATACTCATCAGAGGTATTTCAGACAATGTAGAATGAAGCATAAAGAGTGAATTACACAAATAATACGACACCCCTACTTTTCCAGGAGGATTTCTGGCAATTCATCAGGCTGTAGGAACAATGGAGGCGAATGGCATTTGAAATTAGGTTTATTACTTCTAGATGAGGTTGACCCCTCCAGTTCCAAGCTTTAATGATAAGTACAAAACATCTGTATCAAACATTTTGGTATCAAACACAACAGAGGGAAGCCAGGAAATGCAATACAATGGCTAGTCTTGCATGGGTCATATGCAATCAGAAGCCTTGCACTCAGAAAACACATTTATGTTAGGCTATCACCATACTTGGCTCAAGATCAGTGGGGACTCCAATGTCCTCTCCTGTTGCTTGGTAGACAATACGTGGATTTTAGGTCATGCCTCCCTAGCCCTTATGCACCACCATTGTTCCTATCCTGACTAACTTTAGGAAGAGAAAAGCCATGAATACCGTTTTCCAGGGAAGTGTTCACCTTCTGTAGGGTTTATATAGAAAGAAAACACAGAGCACAATGTTTGTCCTGCAAAAGCTTTAGACAGCTACAATATCATTATCTCCTGCAGGGGAAATGCAGAATCCTGAACTCTGATCTTGCAGCTGACCAATCTGATAAATACTACTGGCCCAATTCTTTGTTCAAATACTCCACTGTAAAGTAGGAGTCACTCCATTTAATTCAAGGGGACTAGGACCCCATCGTGCAAGGTGCTGTACAAACACAGAACAAAAAGATGGTCCCTGCCCCCAAAGAGCTTACAATCTAAGCATAAGACAAGAGACAACAGCTAGATACAGACAGATACATGGGGGAGCACAAGGAAATAATGAGACAAAGTTAAGCATGTGCATAACTGCTCTGCTGGCTGGGGCCAAAGTGTGCAGCACTTTGCACGTTGAAGCCCTATGTGTATTTTTTGTGCTGATACAAGTTAAACAATTTTTTTTAAAAAAGTTGCTTCCCACACTGAAGCTCATCTGCCCAAACTCTGGCTCAGATCACATCTACAAATTAGACTGGAAAAAAGGGTTCAGAGCAAAATTGCTTATGCAGCCACAACAGCATATTTGAGTTATAGAGTTCATGGCCAGAAGGGACCACCAAATCATCCAATCTGACCTCCTGTATGTCATATGCCACCAACACCAGCCAGCGCCTGCACGTTAAATCCAACAGCCGAAAAGAAGTCCAGTGTATGACAGCTCACAGGAGACTAAGCTATGATGTGCCACAGGCAGAGAATAGGAGGGATGGAGCTGCAAGGGGCACCAATGCTCAAGGCCCCTGCAATGGCAGGGAAATGATTAAGTGAGATATATGTAGGAGTCACTACAAAATAATATTATAAAAGTAAAACATATTTGTCCATTTCCTCTTTCTCATCCAGATAATGTTATTTTGTAGGAGCCAACAAGCTTTTCAACTTAATTCTCAAGAACACGCAGCATTTTTGAAAACCGATTTACAGTTGAAAAGAAAGTGTTACTCTGGTGGCAATTGGAGGGTGTACACAATACATGATATTTGTGATCTGTGTTCAGACACAACTTGTGCAACCAGAGCCCCACAATGGCTCCATTAGAAGGTGAAATAATGCAGTAACTAAACATTACCAGAAGATGGCAAACTGTTCTAAAACTGCAGAGACAAATACAGTTTAACATCTTTTATTGTTCTGGTATCACCACAGAAATCACAACGAAGGCTGAGTTATGCAGAGCTGCCTTGTAAGAGTGTGTGTAATCTGACCAGTGCTTAATTTGTAATGAAAGAGGTTCCCGGGGCTCAAGCAATTAGGTGCTGGGCTCAAGTAATTTTTTTACATTCATAACTGATGCAGTGAACAGAGGTGCCAGGGCTATGAACTGCCAAGCCCAGAGGTGCCAGGGCTCAGTCCTGCCAAGCTCTGGCACAAATTAAGCACCAAATCTGAATACATTTATCTGTAACTGCTTATAGAGCTTACTGCAGGTGTTCTGATGTTACTTGCAGAAGACTGAAGATGTGTATCAATATTCTGTAGTACGTGTTACCTTTTCCCAAATCTAACGACTGTTTTAAAAAAGTGGAGAGTGACTGTCATGCAAGGACACAAAATATTCACAAAAATAAGGTTAAAGACAATCTCCTTTCATTAACTAGTATTGTTTTCCATTTGGAACAACATTTAAAATAAAAGAAAACATGCTTTAGTTCTAGCTACAATGAATATTAGTAAATGAAATCAACAAGATAATTCATATGCTGGTCCGGTAATTTGAAGTAAACTTTTAAATCAAGTCTGGAACTCGCTAAGGGCTTGACAATTTTGCAAGCTGCATGTAAGAACAACATAGGCTGATCATATAGGACAAGGTTCTTCTATATTGATAAGCACAGTCCATTCTCTTTGCAATTCTCTTTTTCTCAGTCAAAAAGGGACACACACATTGATGCTAGTGCCTCACAAGTGTCAACAATGAAATATGAACTTTCTGCAGGTGTTGTCCCTCTTCAATTCATGCCCAGAAAACAAATCTGCTGAAGGCAGGTAAAAGCACAACTGGTTGAGAGTAAAATATTCCCATTTAAACTGCTGGCATTAGAGGATACTTGTTAAGAAAACACTTGTTAATGTCACTCATACAAAGATGATTATAAAAGATTGGATGGCCAGTTCAACCAGGTGAGTGAATGGACATGGGAACTTCTTGCATTAAATTGGCAGTCCTGATAAAATAATCCTGGCAACCGTATACTCAAAAACAGATATTCGTGTTAACATTTTGTAGTATCTAGTCAGGCAATTCAGTGTTAATCCAAAAGAGATAAATACCAGTTTTAAACCCTGTATCATTTGCACTTTTTACATGTGTAGACATTTAGGGCCACATTATCAGCTGTCAGAACTCAACTAATTAAATAGAGTTATTTCAGCAAACAATTTGGCTCTACATTTAAAAATATATAGTTTGAAATTTTTTAAAAAAATTAAACCACCTCCTCTTTTACTTACCTTCTAGGACCTGTGTTCAGATTCTGTGTTTCCCTTGCAAGTGCTGTTAACATTACTAACTCCCTGGAACAAAGTAAGGAATGCAGCTCCCTACTGAGTACAATTCTCAGGAGCTGTTGCTGGAGGCACAAGGAACCCTGACCCCAGGCCTTGGCAGGAAAAAGGTTTTGTGGTTTATTTTAAATACATATTTGTTTGTAATTTTAACCTGTTTTTAATCTGGGATTTTAAAAATAGTTTTTTATCCATTTTTTAAGCCTTCCAGTTTCCTTTCCCATCCTAGATGGATCATCTTACCACATACCCCATGATCTTTCTTCATTACTCTGAAACCTTCATTACAGGGACAGGTTTTTTTTTTTTTTTTTTTTACAGTTTCAGACCCTCACCCTTGTGTTGCAATTGCTTCTTCTTGGTCTTTTGGCTGAGGTCAAGTGTACCATCTGCTTAATATTTTCTACCTTTTCTATCTGGGAATTGTAACATTTACAAGGGGGTGGACTGTGATCTGAAAAGACTTTGCAGTCTCTCTTTTATGACCTCATTTTCAATTGGAGGCAAATATCAATGGCATGCTCTGAACTGAAGGCCAGATGATGATGTAAAGGCAACACAGCTGAAATATATGCTGAAAACGGGCACATCACCTCTACAATCAAGCGGTCATCTATTAACTCAGATACAACAATGCTAAGGAAATCAAGGTTTCTTCAAACATTTCTGTGATGCCCTCGCTTGGTGTAACTCTTCACATCATTACACAAGTGTGGAATTCTACCCCTAAACGTACAACTCTTGAACTGATATGAAATTACAGTTTAAACAAATATATTTTCTGAGATATCCAATTTGATAAATGTGTCCAGTGGAGGCAGCATGGACCCTTATGCAAGTCTTGTCTCCGTCTGAGTCACTTTGATGAGGTTTCAGAGTAACAGCCGTGTTAGTCTGTATTCGCAAAAAGAAAAGGAGTACTTTTGGCACCTTAGAGACTAACCAATTTATTTGAGCATAAGCTTTCGTGAGCTACAGCTCACTTCATCGGATGCATCGGATGCTGTAGCTCACGAAAGCTTATGCTCAAATAAATTGGTTAGTCTCTAAGGTGCCACAAGTACTCCTTCACTTTGATGAGGGAATTCAATGTGTTCTCTGTGTTCTAATCCTAATGAGTAAAATATTTCCTATTTACTTAGCATCCCACAAGGAAGATTTTAATAGCACTTGAAGATGGGTCTGGCATGTCACTAAACTCACAAAGACACAGCGAAGTGCCTCTAATCTCTCCAGTAATGTGATTAGACTATGATAAACAGGCTCTCATGAATTCCCCTTGCTTCCTTTGAAGTCTGTGAGGATGGAAACAGTGTATTCCATGCTGAAACATATGTCTTGTCTTCACTGCTAAAAAAGATGCATTTTTTACTAAAAAGAAAAGGAGTACTAGTGGCACCTTAGAGACTAAACAATTTATTTGAGCATAAGCTTTCGTGAGCTACAGCTCACTTTATCGGATGCATTAGAAAGCTTATGCTCAAATAAATTTGTTAGTCTCTAAGGTGCCACAAGTCCTCCTTTTCTTTTTGCAAATACAGACTAACACGGCTGTTACTCTGAAACCTGGCATTTTTTTATTGTGGGTTATCTTAATGCACATGAACTATCATACGGTCAGCTCTTCACCCCGCTCCCCCTTGGGTTGATCTAAGAGAGTTTACCCCAACCTCAGGAAAACTAAGGTGCCTTGTCTTCATTGTGTTTTTAGTCTCTAAGGTGCCACAAGTCCTCCTGTTCTTTTTGCGGATACAGACTAACATGGCTGCTCCTCTGAATACTTCGGCATAGTTCATGCACATTAGTCCCTGAAGTAAGAAACCCCACATCTTTTTTAGCAGCGAAGACAAGGCCGAAGAGAAACTTTAAGTCACATTCAACAGTAACTTTTAGCAGATCAACAGAGCCCTCTGTTTTTAATCATCATTATTGCTCAATATTTATATTATAGTACCCTCTAGGACCCCCAATCAGGATCAGGTCCCCATTGCACACCTATGCCATGTGGTATTGTTTCTAATTCTTGACTGGATGACAATTTTTTTTAATAAATAGATTTTTTAATAATGGATATCAAACAACACCTGCCAAGTATGGATTTTTGGATGAATAAGGACTTGTGCTAAAACCTCTGAAACTTTTGCGACTTGTGAACATTTTCATGACTACCCAATACTTGTTTGGATACTTCCAAATAGGTAAAAAACTCAACCTTGTGAATGATAGTGAACCACAACAGAGCTTTCATTCACAAATGTATTTGTGTATCTGTTTTTTATTACCCAACCACCTCTCGATTAGGATGGCTGTGTTCTTGGAGTGATGTCACTGTGGTAGGAACCAAGCAAATGGCATAACTTCATGACAGAACATTGCATTTCTTTTGGCATTTCCTGGATTTTGTCCATTTGTGCCACAAACTCAATGTGATTTAAACACTGTTTTATATTTAATTATTGCAAACGGCTAAAAATGCAAAAACAAGTGGTTCAAACTTTTCATCCAGTTGCTAATGTTTTTGCTCTGGTATCTGCTTGCAGTAACCAAGACTGAAAAGTGTCTGAGTGATGGGGCCAACATATTCCCTTTGAAGCACCACATCATGGAAGGAAACAACACAAAACTGCCTGAAAAGACATTTTGATCACAGTGCCTTTTGAAATGGAAATCATTTTATCAAATGTGGGGCCCCCCTTGGCTCTCATTTCAATTCACCTGTCTCTTGGACTGTCAGTTTGAAAGGCCAGCATGATGGGCGATGATTGTGCCTCAGTAAGGAATTTACTACCATGCAAACAAAGAAGTCACCATTAGTCTATTGTCCCTGCCCCTTTTGACCACTTTAATATCCCACAGAAATTTCCACCCACTGGACTGGGGCGGCTCCACGTAGCTCCATGAATTCCAAACATACATTTTCCCAATGCTTTTGTTTGGTGGAAGGAGAAGAGTCAATTTGTTTACTGTTTTCTCTAATCAAGGTCTGGAGCAGGATCATGCACCTGACAGTGCTATGAAAACTGTTCCTTGAGTTCGCTGGCACAAAATAATATAAATACTTGCTTGACAAAGTCAACAGGACTCCATGAGACGTAAAACAGAGCAAGTGCCAGGGTAAGTACAGAAAATGTAAAGTGCTAGGTATTACTGTTATTTTCTAATTAAAATTAAGACTCAATGGATTAAACAGTCAATGGGATGTAAGCACATGTTTAAACTTAAGCATGTGTGTTAATGCTTTCCTGAACTAGCGACTGCATTATTTAGACGGAGTGCTGTTTTCCCTGGCATGACCTCTGATCTTAGCAAGGCAATTAATTATGGCACTGTGTTATTTGTTGTACAGAACTGCAAGGGCCCTGGATTGGAGGGGACTTCAGTGGCCACATTTTTAAAGGGGCCTCACTCTAGCCAGTGTGTGCACTTTTTCTTCCACAAACAAACGTAGGTGTAGTTTTACTGATGCAAAATAATTGCTGGTGCCAGTGATGCACTCCAGAGACAGGTACTTAGAAGTCTAAACTTGTGCACAAAATGCTGCACCCACAATTGACCATAGGAGGAAAACTGAAGGCCCTTTAAAAAAAATTGGCCCTAAAAATAAATGTTATAATTTACTGTATAAGCTAAACAGGATGAGTCCTGAAACTTTCCAGGATAATCCAAGGACTGCAGTGCAGGAAGTACTGGTGCTGAATGGGCAATTTCATCATATACCTGATCTTTAGAGGTGCCTAGTGCCCTCAGCTCCTACTTTGGTCAACAGTAGTGGAAGACATTTCTCACCTTGCAGGATCCAGCTTCAAGCCACTGAACCAATGCTATACCAAGTGATCAGCCGTGCTACTGCCGATGCTACCGTTGGATGGATGAGATGTAAATACAGAGCCCCTGTCTGCTTGTGGTCATGAATATGATTTGTTCTCACTGGGAGGCAGCACAGATTTTATTCCCAGCTCTCCTACTGACCTGCTGTGTGGCAGTGGGCAAGTCACTTCCACTCCCTGCTCCTCTGCTTTCTCCTCTCCCCCCACCCCTTGTCTATACTGTAAGCTCTTTGGAGCAGTGACTTCTCTTACTACATGCACAGTGCCTAGCACAACAGGTCTGTGATCTCAACTTGGGCCTCTAAGTATTATAGTCATCATTATACCAACAACCACCACCAATTAAAAACTCTTCCAAAAATTAGGGGTCAGACCTGCAGTGTCCTGGTCGAATTCTGCCTTGGGGAATTATATTCTCCCTACGGAAAATCCCTTTGTACTTTTAATGGGATAAGTTAGTCTTCAATTCCTCCTCTAAAAACTCAGTGAAATACAGGTGCAAAAATGGCTTCCACATTCCTGCCACATAGTTCACTACATTCCTCCCCACAACTTCCATTAGCTAAACACCTCCACTGATCTTAAAACAAGTAATAAAAGTTATACACAGGAACAAAAATTATGGCTAAGAGATAAAAAAAATCCTGGACTGCTAAACCACCTCATCCTCTCAACACCAACCAGGAGGCTCATGGGCTTTTTTACTTGCACATCTATATTTTTCTTTAGATAATTTTTTTCCATATTACAATAAATTATTTAATTTCATGATTCACCTTATAAACCCTATGTTCATGTAAGGCGATACTTGGCGTGTTCACATGGCAATCTTTAAAAAGTGAGCCACAAGAGCTTTCTACCTTCTAAGGATCAAATATTTTGCACAATGATGGAAAATTGCAATCTTTATTTTTTTAAATGATTTGTTGTCCCATGGAGCAAATGATGTTACCGAACCCTTGTTTTTGGAAAACTAAGCAACATTTTGATACGTTTTCTTTTAAAGTATTCAATCAAAATACCATAAATGTTGCAGAAAATTTGACAAAAATAGGAACAATTTTTCATGGTTTCATTTTTGAAAAATGGAAAGTTTAAATAAAGTCAACAGGGTTTCACAAAGAAGCCGTATGATTTACTACTGGAAGCAGTCAATGAACCTGCATTTCAAAGACATAAATATGAAATATATGGGACAAAACTTGTTTTTAAAAAAACAAAATAACATACGTGTATCACACTGACTGATCCTCTGCATGGTTATAGCTCAAAATCATACTTTTCACTTGATCAGCAGCTCTTTATGTTATATGGTTCACAGGAGATGAGATACCAAATAAGTGACATCCTAAAAATACAGGATGGGCTGTTACCCTGAGACTTCTAGCATATCCACTCTTCTCCCTTTCTGTTTATTTAGACCAAGTGGTCATGACCACCCAGCTAGCCTGACATCTCAATATCTTTCGGGCTATGTCACAGATAAAACTTGGACTCCTTTCCTTCCCTATTATGCTCACACCAAGGTGTAAAACGCATAGTAACTATGCAGCCAGCGTTAGAAAATCACTCCCCTAAAGTAGCTGTATCGCTCAAGAAAATATTTTTAAAAGCTGATATATTTTATTTTTACATGCTTTCATCTTTGACTGAGGAAGAAAGTTTTGCTATTGCAAAAGGAAGATGATGCATTTAAGGACTCCCCCCACCCTTTTTTTTTTTTAAAGGGAGCCCAGAGCTAGGTGCATATTGGTGTTTGCAATAGCACACTCAATTTGAGTACAGTTACTGTGATGGAACACGCAAATTGACTACTGACACACATTAGTAACTATTCAGGCATCAGAAATTGTGCATGCACAAGTCTAGCATGTGAACAATTGTGACAACTGCATGTGAAAACAATAGGTATTATCTGTGGGTGAGAACTGTCCACACTTCATGAAAGTCTGGCCCTTATGTTACATTCATTAATGTCCTAAAAGAAATAAAATTGAAATTCAGACGGTGGACTAAATTATGAACTCTTACAGCAAGATCACAGCTTATGGGGGTCTAACTGATTGAAAACCCATTTTTATTTTATTTTGGGAACTGAGCACTTTTCCCAAAAGTGCACAGGGAAACAAAAGGTTTCTGAGATTTTACAATCCCTTAATTCTTATTTTCTCTCCTCCTATTTTCAGTGCCCATTCATTACAGATAAAAAACAAAACTAGAAAACCACCCCCTTCACAGCTCCCAAACCCATTTGCTTGGGACAGCAGCTGTCACAACATTTTTCTACCCTGACCTAACAGAGGGGCACTTATTGTCACCACGAGGTGTACAAGTCTTAAGCTGAATTTTCAGTACAAAAGCATCAGTTATTTACAAAGAAAATTAACAAAGAGGGGCTACTCCGGGGACTTGCTTATTTCCAATTTTCTGGAGTGTTCTTGCAGATCAACAGAAAGGCAACCCAAGCAGCATATATAAAGTAAAAAACAAACAAAACCACAGGCGTTTTTTTAAAAATTACTCTTCCATCAGAGCCAAATCATGACAACACTCACACAAAATGTACAAAAGTACAGTGATTAGGTGAGAACACTGCAATTGGAATTCTGCTACTGCTGCATAGGTTGACGCATGGGGCCTACCAAACGACTGCTCTTTTATTTCTTAACTCCAGGCTCAGGACATGGGTCAGGGTTACAAAAGGGGTCAGTAGCATCTGCTGACCCCATCGGCTACTGTTGCAGGGCCTCTCTCTAGCTGGTATGATTCCCAACTACTACTCCCCATGGTATCAACAATTCTCTGCTCTTTCACAGGCTAGAAAAGCCTAGACTTTAGTCTATCTGTTCTGCTATAGCTCTGGTGAGGGGTCATTTAAACTCCCCTCTATCGACTGCTCTTTGGAGACTGGATTTAAAAGCATAATTAAAAAATGTTTAGTTCATGATTAATACATACTGATGGATTCATTATACACAATTCTAAACTGCCAGAAAGAGGGTACGTTTTCCATCCCTTTCCTTTATGTCTCATTATCTGTACTCCCACTAGTTCTTGAAGTCTTATTTACCCTCTAATTAGGTTTCTGTTTACTTTAAAATCTTCATGTGAAAAGACAGACCTGCCACAGAGTAACCTACGTATCACAGCTGATCAATTAAACTGGGCCTCCCACTTTTATCATATTTTAATCATGTTATTTTTCTGACCCGTTGACAAATGCCGGAAATTGAAGGGAACCATGAGTTTGTGTCTTTTGCTCTTTACACAACAAATGTAATATGAAGGAACCACACAGGCACAGCAGAGTCCAAATAACCAGGCTTACTATTTATGGCAGGGGCTCTCAACCTTTCCAGACTACTGTACCCCTTTCAGGAGTCTGGTTTATCTTATGTACCCCATGTCACCTCACTTAAAAACTACTTGCTTACAAAATCAGACCTAAAAATACAGAAGTGTCACAGCACACTGTTACTGAAAAATTGCTGACTTTCTCATTTTGTCTGTATGAAATTTTAGTTCGTACTGACTTCGCTAGTGCTTTTTTTATGGCCTGTTGTATAACTGGGCACATATGTAGATGAGTTGATGTACCCCCTGGAAGACCTTTGTGTATCCCATGGGGTACGTGTACCCTAATGTACCCCTGGTTGAGAACCACTGATTTACAGCATACAAGGCCCAGCTACATATACACCCTGCTCTTCTGTAAACACAGAACACAAAGATCACCACTAGAGGGCTCACATTCTATTTAAAGGGATACCACCCAATTCCTGTACACTACAACGAGAATACAAAGATATTTATCAGAGTTTCAAGGCACATATATTGCACCTGTTCCTTTTATTCTATTTTTTGAAGGATGAGAGAAAGCTGGTCTTGTGGCTGAAGCCCTATATTTTAAGTGCAATTCGCAGCATGCAGCGAGGGGAAAATATCCATGAACTGGAAGCAACAGTTGGAATTTAGGATTATTCAGCCCATGGAGAACGAACCAAAAAATCCCACAGCGTTCCTAGAAACCTATTTAAAATGAACAAGAGTGGCAATGAACTTTTTTCTGCCTCCTCCTCTGGCTGGCATTTTCAGGCTCCCTTCTTCATGGACAGAAGATTCATTGTTGCTAAATGATTTTGGTAAAAAAATTAGTTGTATTAAGTAGTGCATTGAACAAGTGAAAACTTGCAAATAACTATGTTGTTAAGACTCCTATTAAAGGAGCACTGTGTCTAGTAAGGCAGATAGGGTTCAGCCAGATGTGAAAGTCAGAATCAGATCCAAACTTCCCCAGAGTTTGCTGTGTTCAGATCTGGGGATTTGGTTTGGGCTTGTCTTTAGTTCCTTCTTTTACAATGAACTTCAGTTCAAAATATCGTAAAAGCTTTTTTCTTAGCACAGGTTGTGAGGACTTATAGCTAGGGTTTCCTGGTAAATGTATGGGGATCTGAATTTAGGGCAGATGTAATGGGATGGGCGCTCTGTGCTCATTCCTGTACCAGCTTTTTCAAGATAGTACAGCTATTTCTTGGCAGATTGGCAAGATTTACATTTTCACAGTGGCACAGAGGGGCAGTGATGCCAACTTTCACATATCCCACAAAGGCAGTTACTGTCAAAGCCTAATTTGTGTACTGAGAACACAGCTCTTCAAACCCAGAACGAGCAAATGAGAAGGCTGGACTGCAAAGTGCATGGGTCTGTACTAAACAGTGCTTTTACATAAAACGGGCTTTCTCCATATGCATTTAAAACACTCATAAAAGGTGGGCTGTAGAACCCTAAAACAGCAGGGAAGGAAGTGGTAGACGAATTGGTGACAAGTGAAAGAACTTTTAAATCAACTAATACAGTTTCTAATACAGAGGAAGTGTTTGTGCTCCCTTTTGTCTTGCATATTATCACTCTAATAAGATACTATTCTTCTGTCACAATAACCAGGGCTTATGCCTTTTGCCAAAGATGGCAAGAAAATTTTTTTAAGACACTCAAGGTACAGTCAGATTTTATTTAATAAGTGAAATAGCTAGAAATGTGGTTCTCCATCTGGGGACATTTTAATGTCTAAGAGGTATAATATTAATGTAGTGCATGTTGAACAAGATCGAGCTTTGGGAGTGTGGGATCTTGGGGGGAAGAGGAGAATTATATTATAAATGTCATGCCTCCTATTATTTTGTCCATCTTTTCCTCCTCCCTTCTCTAGATGTTAATGCTACATCCATCATCATGATATCTGACACCATCAACCTGTCCAGTAGTTTGCCTAGCAGTCAGTGGAAGGACAGCTTCAAGCAGCACTTCAGTCCTTGTGAACTTAAAGACTGACCTGGCTGCTGGGACCTGTGGTACAGCCTGGAATGCATTAAGGCTGAACCTGAAACATGCATGCTGAAGGGCTGCTACAATGCCTAGCAAAGTATGACACCTTAAGTGCTTTTCTCACTCTGCCTGGGAACAGAGTGCTGAGCACAGACAAGAGAGCTTCCTTGTTGTTCCCTCAATAACTCAGAGACAAGCACCACATAAAGAATTTACCCAGTGGTGTTGGGGTTGGACAGTAGGATGAAGGGAAAGGAAAGAAATAACACAAACCCCTTTTTCTGCATGGGGAAGACAGAGTGTGAACTTCCCCCTGGGGAGGCAGGGTGCTCCTTCTCTCAAACAGTGTAAGCAGATGTAGTTTGAGAGGAGGATTGCATCAAACCTGGCTTCAAAGAAGGGAGAAAGAAGAGAGACTGAGTAAGGGATGAGAGGAAGAAAAGCTTGAGGATTTCAGGGGTTAGGGTAGATGTCAGCTTTACTACATCAGTTATCATGTATGCTGCTTCCTTGACTAAAAAGCTTTGGTTTTCCAAAGGGCCTCACAAAAGAGCCAGGAAAACATTTCAGGACTATTTTTGTGAAACTTCATCTTGTTGTTCCATTGAAATTTCATTTATTGAAGTGTTTTAACAACTTCTGCAATTAGCCAAACCAACCTCTCAGTCTAAACAAGCCGTGAAAATTACCCTGGGGGAACTCATTGTCACAAGATATCTTGGGGACCAAGAGTTTGGTAGGATTAAAAAAAGGATTGTACATTCATGTGGAGAACAAGAACATGCAGAGTTACAACATTAAGGATTAAAAAAACAAAAAACGCAGAACCAAGACTTTTGGCAAGAAGATAAACCCTTGTACTTCAGGGCAGAAACCAACCACTAACAGGAGCTAGGAGGAAACTTTCCCTTTGGGCAGCTTATTTCATAGTTACCTACCGCAGGATTTCATGAACCTTTCTCTGAAGCAACTGGACAAGGTGGGCAAGATACTGGCCTGGTCTGAACTAGTCTGGCAATTGCTATGTTCATTTGTTTGGGAAAGTTCAGACCCATATCTGAACCTGAGCCCATTCCCAGTGATAGTTCCAACTTCACGCTAATCTCTTGCCAAACTTTATTATTGTTAAATCACATCCATTTTTTAATTACACAAGAGCTTCTCTCTCATTTAAAAGAGAGGCCAATAAGTATCTGTTGATTTTGTGCAGAATCCAAACCAGCCAAAATGCTTTCTCAAAGGCCAAAGCTTTCAGTCTGAATTTGACATTTGTTGGCGTATAGCTCAGAAATTTACAATTGTTAGTAACTATAAAAGACTTCCTATGTTTGACTCCAAGAGGCACTCATTATTAGCTGCAGGTTGATACATATACCTCTGAAGAGGGATAGCAGTGAATCACAGTGAAGTGATATTCTGGAATGTGGTTAGATGGTAGCATTTCTGCAGAGACAATAGTCAAAAAATTGTTAAATGTAATCCGAGTAAAAATTGATATTGTAAGGTAAAAAGCCACCTCAAATGGCAAAAGGACCATTTAGCTTCCATGACAAGGGTTCCAGAATGACACCTTCTCTAAATGGGACATCCTCTAGGATTACTTTAGTAGAGGCATCATAAAAATTCCATCTGGCTCCCCCAATTAAAAACATATTATGCTATTGGATGCAAAAATCTTCACTATCTGTAATAAATATTTGAGTGGTGCTGTTCCTATGCTGCTGTCCACCTTCTCATTCTGTTTCAGATATAGCACAGCATGCCTTCTAGAACAGAATTCAGCTTGTGGGCAATGTTATTGAATTTTTTATGTAGGTTTAAGTATCTCATCACTGTACTATCAGCAAACACAAATGGAATGATTTATTTGCTTAAGTTACTTAGATTCATTGTAGGTGTTCCCTAATCCTTATTCATTACACGTTTATTCTTCTGCAGTTTTGAATTCTAGATAATTTTATGGTTCTTAGGATTATATTATTTCTAGTGGCATTAGTCTCTTTTTGTTTAGAACTGCATTTTATTTTGCATTTAAACAACGGTATAACACAGAAAAGCTGTGTTTTGCAGGAATTTATCATTAAAAAGTTAATATTTGTGCAGAGTAACTATACAGTGCTATCTGAAAGAGCCCAATTTTTCCTCATTTTTAGAATAGGAAATAGCTGTGGTTTCTAAGATACCACAATGTGGTAACTAGATAAAATGAGACTCATCAAAAAGTTATCATTTGTCTTCTCTGCTTCCACAGAGGTAAACTAATGAGTCATTAGAATATAAACAATAGGGACTTTGATCTCAAGAATGCAATTAGCATTCTAACTTCATATTCAAATGGCTGGGTCTATTTTTTTCCCTCTAAAGCTTTTGCTGCAGGTCAGGTCCAAAAGATACCAGTTCTATTTCAGATGCAATACTCACATATTACTTCTGCTCAAAATAGCAAAAATCTCAGAACAATAACAGAACTTTAGAGATCTGCAGCATTCCAGATGGAGGAAATTTTGAGATCAGATTTTATGAGATTTTTCTAATTTGTCTTAAAATCTTGAGAGAACAGGTTGTGAGATACTGGAGTTGTTGAATCCAAACCTGAACTCCTGTTCTGATTCAGCCTGGAATCTAAATCACAGTTTAACCTATTCTGGATCAAGATTTCAACATGCCTTTCTTGGTCCATCTCTACTTCATAGTCTCAGAACACAAACTATTCTATTTAAGTTCTGTTGTTACACAGTTCATTCATATCTATAAACTGCCATGACTAAGATGATACTCCAAAAATGCAGGTATGTTCTAAATTCCCTTCTGTTTTGAACACATTGATGAAATATCTTTTCCCATACATCATCCAGTCTTTCTTAAAACACTTTTCCTTTTTGGCACTGTTATGAAATAACCATCACATTTTTTGTTATGCTTTTAGTAGAGCTACTTATATATTGTGACTGATCCTAAGTAGAAACAGCCTCAGATCAAATCCCAAGATCTGAAAACCCATGAACTCTGAGAAAGTTTGAAGGCAAATCTAGAATTGGAGAGAGCCCACCTTGGGATCTCATGTGTGCAGTTTGAGTCCATCTCTAGACCTGAGTACTGAAGTAGCCATGTGTGTGTGTGTGATCAAAAGTAAAAGACACAGCAGTGCCAGTCACTGGGCCAGTACTCACCCATTCAGTGCTGACGTGGAACAAAAGTTCTCATTAATCACCAAGACCATTCTTTAGAGTTTAATTCAATTCCTAAGGACTCACTGAGTTAAAAGGAGACAAATGTTAAGAAGCAGGGCCACTCAGCAGGTCTGTCCAGCCAGGAGTCAGTAGCAGGGCAATAGGTTCTCTGAGATCTGGGCTGCTAGCAGCTTCCCCAGCAATCTTGCCTTCAGTGGGAGCAAGGGTGTTTGAGCAGATTTCCAGGCATGTCCCTGACCCCTCAGGAGGGTGTGAGGACTACGTGGCCATTAACAGTTCCCCCTGCAATGACCTGCTAAAACAAAACCAGCTACCGCAATAATTTTAAAAGTAATACTAGTCAAGACTCAGAAGTCAGATGGGTACTGTTTGCCCCATTCTTTCAAAGGTGGGGGGGGGGAGGGGAGAAAGGGGGCAAAGGAGGACACCCCCAAACAAACCCTTTTTGGTAAGATTCCAGTTACTTTTTAGGCATGTTAAACAAAGCAGGTCCGGCAGAATTTTCCTGTGGTGCCTGGTAGAGAGCAAAGCCAGTCAGTGATTGTCTGGCAGACAGTGGCAAAGGATGAACTGACTTTAATAGAAACAACTGTTCAATCCAAAGTCAGGGCAGGGGGGATTTTTCATTTCTCTTAATGAGTGTTACATATTAAGCAGGAAAAGGACGGAAATGAACTGTTCACCTACTGGAATTCCCACTAGCTAAGGTATATAGAATAAATGATTAATTCCAGTGTTGCTTGTCATCACTTAAATTGTATATTTAAGTCCTCGGACATTTACACTCCAAAAAGCTTCATTCATTTGTTGGTATAAACTACACTTCCAGTCTGCTTAATCTTTGATGGACAGGCCTCACTGTCTCTGAAATCCCTTGCTACACAATACAACAAAGGCTTAAATGACTCTTTAGGCCTGTACTACTATACACAATGCTTTGTGCTTCCTGCCCATATATCCCTGGAATCCATGACCATGCAGATTACTAAATTACACACTAGGCCAGGGATTAAGTCTGGCTCTTTGTATGGGAGCATCTGAGGTCTAGAGGAAGATTTTACCTGTCACAGTCTGTGCTCATTAGGCCTTGATGAGACAGAAGGAAGCAGAGCTGCAGAAGATCACAAACACCAGTATGTGATAATCAGCAAACTCAATATGATGACAGGATAACCTGATTACAACTGTCCTGCACATAGGTCTAGGGAGCTTTAGCTGAACAATAACCAGCACTCTGTTTTCCAAAATAAAGATAGCATAGACAGTAACCACCTATCACTCCAAAAAAAGGAGCAGATTCAACATTGTGACAAACAGTCAGCAAGATAACTGTTCCTTCAGTGTAGTAAAAAATGTTCAAGGGTAGGAATTTACCCCTCAGCTATGTAAAACACTCCAAATAGCCAAATCTAAAGAGTGGAATGTAAAGTATCTCAAAAAGTCCTTTAAATGAGTGTCATAAGAATACACAAAGTGAGAATACTTTACCTTAAAATTTTATATATATATATATAGAGAGAGAGAGAGAGAGAAAGACTTGAAAAGGTGACATAACTTTAGTTACTTCAAAGTTATTTGACTTGCTTTATCTAATTGTTAGCGTACGTATAAAAATCATATTGCTTCACACTTGAAAAATGGTATGTTTGTAGTAGGTTCCTACAGTCAGTAATTCAAGACCTTCAAGCTCCAGGTATGACAAACATGAGTTGTCTCTATTCACTTAAAGGATGCAGGTCAGGTGGCAATGCTGGGTTTGTTTTGCATTTGAGTCAGTCTGGAAGCTTGATGGATACCAGACATTCTCCAATCAATTCCCCACACAAAGACCCGCACGGGGGAGGGAGAGGGAAAGAATTATAGGGCTGCCACCCTTACAAGTTTGTCTCAAAAGGTGAACTCTGATATGAAGACATTTTGACATTTGTATGTCAAAATGGCATGTCACCATGTTGTACCAAAGCATGTATGTTACTACATTACATTACAATGTGATGATATTTCTAGGCACCAAAAAATATTTCAGGAACTGTGAACATCTTGCTAGCAGCCTGGTAAAAACAGGGAAATCCCAAAATACTAGGATGGGTGGCAACCTTAAATGGAACCCCAGGGATCCAAAGCATATTCTCAACAGGACTCTTTGGATGCAGTCATAACTTCTCCTTTTTAGAGTAGTCACTGTTGAACAGTACAGAACTCCTCTGGCAGAACTCAATATTCTGATAAAGTAGAACCGCCAACTAGGCCCCTGGGGACAATTATTAGAATATCGCTCCTAGAGAAAAAAGCAACATATGGTTCAAATGGATACTGAGAAAAAATGTTTTACGATCATCAGCCAGAGGTGATGCATAGGGAGGCCATGTGGGGTCAAGTGCCCCCCAGATTGGCCTGCCAGGAGCAGGGAGGGAGAGGGACTCTGCCCTTCTCTCCCTGCGCCTCTCTCCCTGCACGTTTGGCTGCGCTCCCTGGCAGCTGGATGGGGAGTGGGATGGAGCCACTTCTGCCTCAGAGAGCCTGGCTGGGAGACAGGCTCCCTGCCCGGGCTCTGCTACCAGGGACAGGGGCCAAGCATGGGGGTGGGGGAAGAGGTACCAGTCATCTGTGATCACTGCAAATGATTTTTTTACATGTAATTAATACACATTTCTGCAAAGTAGAATTTTGATTTAAAAATTAAACTTCAAATATCGATATTTAATGGCTTTAGATATGAAGAGCTCATGAAGAAAAAGCCAGCATTGGATGGTGTGCAGTACCCAAGGCCTGTGGTCGCACATTGAATGCTAAGAATAAAAAGGAACATTGAACAGCTAGCTCATTCATGGAGCAGGTCCTAGCCTGAGTGCTGAAGAAGGCAGGGGTGTCCTGTGCAAACAAGGTTTGTTCAGCACCTTGCTCAGTGGCGTCCTGGACCATGACTGTGACTCCTAGGTGCTCCAGTAATACCAATCAGTAATACAAATAATGAACTGTAATTAAAGATTATTACAATGTATATGCACAAAGAGGCAGATTACAGATTGCACAGGCACTCTTAAATACTGGCATTTCCTAACTGTTGAGTGCTTGATTTTATCACTTCAACAACATCCTTTTTATGCTTTTGGTATGCAATATAATATCCAACACAGCACCTCAGCTCAAGGGGTACCCAGCGCCAACAAATAGGATGGACTTAAATTATCTCCCTTCAGACACAGGGTTAAATTGTTCCTGACCCAGGCATTTAAAAGGCTAGTTTTCAAGGTGGCCTTTTCTTTAGTAAGCGCCAGCAGGAAAATCTAGAAGATGGCTTTGTATATCCCCTGTGACATGCCATCTGAATAAACATTTACTGTATTGAGTTTTAAGCAGTCTGAGGGAACTCCGTCTCCTTTCACTCAGACCAACATGAACCAGAAGTGACTCCAGTGACGTGTAAAACTGGTGGAAGTGAGAGAAGAAATCAGGCCTGGTATTTTTAGTAGTCCTGCCGCAGTTGCTACTGATGATGCAGGCAATCCTTGCTTGGCTGAATCAGCATCAGCAGAAGCGTTGTCTTAAATCTGTCACCTGCTGCACACATATATAGGCCAGAAGCTTAAGAGAAGTAATGCCAATGAAAAGGGTTAAATGGTTGTTGGAAATTTTAAAAATGGGATACAGGAAAATAAGGATGGAAAATAAGAAGAAAGGAGATAGACACAACGGAAAAGGAATGTCTCTGCTGTCTTCTATGTATCTGTTGGGTGAAATTCATTCATTGTACGACAGCCCCCAAAAAGCCCTCTGTGCCATGGAGCCATCCATGTAGTCATGTGTGGGAGACCCCAGTATAGCGGCCATGCAGGGACCCCACACGAAGGAGTTAGGCCCTGTGCCAGCTCCCAATCTGCCAGAGGGAAACAGAGCATTGGGGGGTTGTCTGTGGGAGAGGCTGCTGGGTGCATGTTCATATGAATCTAGTGGCAAGGAACGGAGGTTACGGAGGAGCAGTGATAGGCTTAGTAACAGTCACGAAAAGGCTGTACTGCCCCTTACAGCCTGTCCCTAGAGAGGCGGAGAGGGCAGAAGGCACTGGATTTCATTTTTGCAATCCCCATACAGAACAGCTGCCCATGGAGCTTTTATATGGGTTTCAGGAATCTCATCCTTTAACATTGCTAAGTAATGTTTTGCCCACAGAAGCAGTAGATATTTGCCTGGTTTTCCTCCAAGGGAGGTGGAAATGTAACTGTCTATCAACCTTTAGACAAGAAGACAAAGATCTTCATAGACAACCAGAAAGAAAGGGATGTCTCCTCTTTATCCATATCATTGAATGAGAACAGCTATCAGAGAATGTATTTGTGTTCATCAGGTTTCTACAGATCTTGCTTTACCATCACTCTCAACTCACACACGATTGCCTAGTTTCTGCCAACAATGTCTTTATAATCCCTATTCCACTGGAATTTTACTAGGGAACATGGTATTTTTGAAGCCAAAGAAATACTTGCCAAGTATCACTGAATATTTTCATCTCCCCATCCATATAAGGATGGGGTAAGGTTCTGTGAAATAAATGTCATAGCATAAGTAATCAACAGTGCTTTAAGGGCCTGTGGTCCTGGTGAAGTGCTAGGTGCCCTCAATTCCAAATGTCCTCAAGGGGAGCTGAGGTACTCAGTACCTTACAGGATTGTTCCCTAAATGACTGGTGATATCATGAGGCCACATTGTGCCACTGATTTTAAGACAGAACACCCCACTGAAATCAATTATCATGCATTTTACATAAATTATATAGTTTAGATACGAGGCCATATAATTACAGTACTTTGAGGGGCCAGGTCAAAATCCAGAACAGAACTTGTCTTTTACAGCCTTGGTCCCTCTATTTTTTTGCCAGCTGAGTTTCATTTTACCCTACAATCAGAAACTCAGTACTCAGACTATCACTCTTCGGGGCAGAGACCATCTTTGCATTCTGTGTCTGTACAGTGTTTAGAATAACGAGGTTCAGGTCCATGACTGGGACTCCTAGGTGTTACTGCAATACAAATAATTAATAACAAAACAAAAGAGATCAGATTCTCAGCATGAATGATCACTGTAGTTAATCAAAGTGATTGCTGTATCAACAAATGAACTGACTCCTCCATTATCATATTTTTGAGTGGCAGAAGGGTACAATGCTGTCTCTCCATTACTGTTCTGAATCATCTGATTCTTTTACAATGACAATGCAGAAAATCTCTGTTGTATTTGCATATGTGAGTCCTATGTAAGGGAAATAGTGATTTATAAAATAATCTTTCACAATTACTGTTTATGGTTGTGTTTAAACATAAAAGCTCCAAGAAAGTTCTGAAATTTCTGCAGTGACATGCAGCTTTTGCACTGCATTTGGTTCGAATACTTTTCCAGCCAAAAAGCCCTTTCAGATCAATTTTTTTTTTAACAGCTCTCGCTATATGGAGACAGCAGCATATCAAACAGTGTACCACATGAAAATTGATCTGAAAGGCAGTTTGTAAATATACATTTTGTTGAGACTGGAATGCCAACTTTATATGGCACACTCTTCAAAGCTCATCAAAACAGATTTGCCACAGAGGCAGATTAAGAGTACATTCTTAATATTGATAGTTTTGCTCATCTCCAGAGGTTGTGTAAACCAGCACAATATTTGGAAATTGACTCAAACATGAGAAACACTGACTCAGAAAAATTCACTGGGGGTGGGGTGGCGTGGGGGAGGATGCACTGCCAGCCACAGACTGATCTCATTTACTTCCTCTTTGCAAATGATGTCCCTCCTTTGCTCTAGCACTGCAACAGTGGAAACAGGTAGTTTTGCATAGCAAATCAAGATCAAATTCTACACAAAGTTGGTGCTAGGGGTAAATCCTAGCTAGTTCTGACAGGCAGGTGGTGCAGGTTCAGATTATGGAATATTTCCAAAAGTTTGCAGCTTCAATAGCTAGTTTAAGCCATGCTTAGAGCGAATTAGGTTAGCGTTTCTGGTATGCGGTAGCATTTGTGTGCAGGCAAGGGGCAATAAATTCTTGTCCTAGAAAAGTGTATGCATTTGCACAGACATCCCATTCATTCAAACCAGTAGTCACTCAATTATAGTACCCGAGGCCACTAAATTTCATTCAGATAAAAGTATGTTCACGCCTCAGGGAGGAAGTGGGCAGATGTTTCTGGGAACAAAATACCATCCTATGCTTCATTCTCATTACCCATTGTTCAAATTTTATCACAGAGATTGGTCCACTAGTTTAGATCAGCACCAATATTTCAACCACTTTGTCATCTAGACTTGCTTGGAGAAGGATGAGATGGCACAGTAGCAAGAACACTGGTTGCTGATCAACACTGGTGTTCTCACTACAGCTAGGAATAACACTGGTACCAGAACAACAGTGGGAGATTTCCCTAAAACTCTGTGTGGGCACAGTCTAGAAAGGACACATCTAAGCAATTAGTTTTCACTTCAAGTTACTATCGTTCCTGTGATAGTGAATGATCAGTAAAGCTTCTAAATAATTCACATTCCTATTTTACCAGATGATATTTTGTCATTTTTTTTAAAGTGATACAACTACACACCACACAGATGATAGTTCAACACCAGTGACTTGGATTATGTATATATCAAAGATATTCCCTGAAGTTTTAGGCTCTTTCCAGCTTTCTGCCTGACCATGAAGGCCCTTCTAACATGAACTGCTAGGTGCTCAGCACCTCTGAATATCAGGCCACTTATTTATACGTCTAAAGATTGGCTTAGGAAGCTAATTTTAGATCCCTCTTTTTAAAAATGTGTGGCTCACATAGCTGGCACATCTATGCTCCTTGGGTCTGCCTCTCCTCTCATTTACTGTGATGCAAATTAAGAATAACTTCGCAGTAGTCAACCGAGTTCCTTATTATAGTGGTTTTCCACTGGTGTCAGAAGAATCTGATCCAAAATCTAAACTGAACAGAGAGAAAACTATCATCTAGGATCATTTTTAGGGTAAGAAGTTTAGCAGCAAGATGTGAAATAGCCAGAAGGAAATCTAGATGCTGAATCCACCGATTTAAAAAAAATCTTGTCACAGAACTTAAGAAGCATACCTTGTAGAAACACTTCCAGAAGTGTATTCCTTTAGTTAAAACTGAGCCTCAGCACATTCGCTAAATGGGTCTTTTTTTTTCTTTTTTTTTAAGTTGGAAAGTTAAATGGAAACTTTCCTAATGCCCCACTAAAACCCAGGTGCTACATATCTTAAGAATACGGCTATCTGTTGAGGTTCAGAGTAAACATTCTCATCTATTTATAAATATTAATAGAACACTTGCATCTGGAGCAAAATGGAACTAAGTCAATATTCTTTATTTATAATTAAAACTGATTAGTCTCATGACACAGTGTTAGTACAAACTTTCCCTGACCATAAACATTTACTGATGTACTTCACTGATACTGTATAGGAATGAAGGGAGGGGAGGGGGACTGTGAATTTATTCTGAAGCGGCCACATGTATTAACTCCAATTGTGCAGCCTCATATCATCTGAGAGCACCGTTTGCTGAAGGATTTTGGCAGGAGAGGCTTTCCTTTGCAGCATTTTGCTCTTTTCCATGGAGAACAGGAAAATGAGCCCACTTCAAAATCACATAGCACATGCAGATAGCTGCTGCTGCTGCTTCATCAGTCCTATCACAAGAGCAGATTAATCAGCGCTCACAACACTGTGTACTGCTGTAAATTCAGGTCAAGTCAGGTCAGTACAGGGCAGGAATTGCAAACTTAATTCCAACAGCACTTTGAACGTTAGTACCTAAGACAAGTATCAAAAGTATTAGCGCTTTGAAGGAAGACCAGTACCGAGGAGGACCAAATCCTGCAAGGTGCTGATTGCCACCGGCTCTTACTCTAGTCTTCGTCTCCTCAGATCTGACTGGCTGCAATGTGAGTTGAAGGCACCCAGCATACTACAGGACTGGGCCTGGTATCTGTGACTGTGTCCATATTGGGGCTAATTTTGAAGAGGGCTAGGATTGGCCTGGTATTCACATGTACACTGGGTTGGTTACATAAAGAAAGCCTGCTCACTAGCGTGTTCTGCTCTCCTTGTGTCTGATCCTAGCGGGAATATACCACAAGCCTGCGAGAGAATCAGATGCCATCAGAAAAAGGTCCCCATGTCACCAATAGGACTCACATTAAATAGGGTTGCTAAAAAATTTATTTGAGAAATATTAGACTCATTAGTTAATCAAACGAATATCATTTGACCAGCTCTTGCCACGAATCAAAAGTGGGAAGGTTCCTCAGAGTCCCAGACTTAACAAGTGGGACAACCGAGTGTCCAGGCACCATTGGGCCACGCAAATGGAAACACCAACTGAATCGGGGAGTGCTTCACTACCAGACTTTTCCGGAGTGTCTGACTCAGACTGTCTGTTTCCACACTTCACGAAGCTTTACCAGACTTCACCTTTTCTCCTCTCTGAGTTGTTGCTGTACATGCAGTCCCATGATACCCCTCCACTGGTGTATCTGGGGTCTGAGCCACAGCTCCAGGACTACAGTAGCATCCACAGCTCTGGAGATTCATCTCTAGGTTGTTGCAGATCCACTGACCATGCACCTGGCCCTGCCCTGAAGACCACCTGTGTGGACTTTCCATTCTTGTTCAGTGGAACCATATCAGTTAAGGCTCTCTGCATACACAGTACTTTGTCCGTACTGCAGTTGCCATATCAAATATCTGTTCCACAAGCAGAAGCACCATAAATCCATTCAGGATTTCACTGCAGGGTGAATGTGCATGGAAGTTAGAGAGTCAATGGGGGTGCAGGGTGGAAAGAAACCTCCCCCTCTGCAAGGCTGTGGCTAGCAGTGGAGAGGTCCCATGACGGCTACTTGAGCAAGAGAGATGAAATAGCCTCAGACACAGCACCTAGAGCTGGACAACAAAGAGGCTAAGTGATTAGGACACCCAAATCCCATTAACATAGGGAACTGGGCATCCAAATCCCATGGGAGGTTTTGAAAAATCTTAGGCTAAATTAAATGACTAATATTATTGATAAGGGATAGCTCAGCCAGCAATGACAGCAGCAAAAGGAATACAGGACATCACAGATGTATTGTTTCCTCCCATGAGGGTTCTTTCTTTCCAGCCTTTCTCCTCTTTAGTGAAAGTTCCCCTTTAAGGTGGGTGGCAATTAACTTCCTATCCTGTCTCTCCAAATAATTATTATACTAACGTCATATTCTATTAAACCAGAGCATTTTTGTGTGACCTTGTGGTCTGAGTCAAGGTGGAAAGGCAATAATCCTGTCTGCTCCCTCTTCCACACAAGCTTTTAATGTCTTTCATTGCCTGAAAATCTTAAATACAGGAAACCCACACCAGCCACAGCACTCATTAATCAATCAAGCACTGATGAAAAGCAGCCTCTCACATGGGTTATTTCTATTGCAAATTCTGTTGGGAGAGATGGGGGGAGAAAAAGGCAATTAGAAGTCTCATAGGACTCCTCTTACACTCACACTCGCAGTTTACTTTACATCAAATTCCCAGGCCAACATTTTTACAAATAATATAAATATCCTCTCTCATATTTAAACTCCTTGGCAAAGCAACCCAAAGTAAATTAAATATCCCAGGGAGAATTATTTTCAGAAATAACAACCACCACTGGAAATCAGTAGAAAGTAAATTATTTACACTGCTGAGTATCCTGAACAAGGCTAACCAACCTACAGAGGAAGGGCAGGTCATCTGCAGAGCCAATTTTCCACTGTGTGCACCCATATGTCACAGTAATTTCTGAGTAAAGCCCAAAAACATAAAACACAGTCATATCAAGGACTGGAATGCAGCACCTCTTTTAGCTCCACTAATGTTTCTGGGCTTTAACTCACACAAAGCCCCCTCTCTTTGCTGACAACATTCCCATCAATATTTATGGTAGCACCTAGAGCCCCTAACCAGAATCAGGCCCCCAGTTGTGCTAAGCACTGTACAAACACAGTGACCTGCACTTTCCAAAAAGCTTTCAGTCTAAATAGACAAGACTGACAACAGTGGAGGGGAAACAGAGGCACAGAAAAGTGAAGTGAGTTGGCCAAGTTCACATAGGAAGGACAGAAACAGAACACTAGTCTTTTGGTTCACAGTACAATGCACTTTCTACTGGACCACACTGTCTTTATAACTTAATTGGTTCCCAAACTACTAACCGCAGCTGTATTTTTTTTAAATAAAATGGAAATTTACAGAAAAGACAGAAATTTACCATGATTTTGTTTTATTTGATGTATCTTTCCCATTATCAAAGATGTGATTTTGATTCTTCGGTATTTCTACTAGACAGAAGCCTTCAATTATACTGACAGGTTTCAGAGTAACAGCTGTGTTAGTCTGTATTCGCAAAAAGAAAAGGAGTACTTGTGGCACCTTAGAGACTAACCAATTTATTTGAGCATAAGCTGTAGCTCACGAAAGCTCTAAGGTGCCACAAGTGCTCCTTTTCTTTTTTTCAATTATACTATCCACTTTCCAGGAGAGGGCAGAAAGAGTGTGCGTGCAGCAGAGGTGGAATCTTAGAAACAGAACTTTGGGCTTTCAGTCAAACATTTTAAATCAGTTAGGCACTTTGCGTCAATAACCTCAAAGTACTAGAAAGCAAACATGAAACAAATGCTGAACTTTTTAGTGGAGTGTAAATGAAAACAAGACCCAGACATGCCAAACAGACCTTATCAGATGTGAATTCAGTATTTCTCAAGCCCCTGTATTTGTGTTTATAGTAGTTATTTATTATTGTGTCCATTTAAATAAAGGAAATTAAATTAGATGTACCTTGAGGATGTTATTTCCTAAAATGAAACACATCCCGTTTCAACTTCCCGTATACCATGACATGCAATTATTGCAAAGTGTTGTGAAAATCAGACATGTTTTCACTTATAAATTGCACATTACACAGTATTTAAATACTGTCCATTCACTACTAATTGAAATAGGTGCACCTGTGCCACTGCAGCTCTGGATCTTGGCATGTTGTGGAAAGTCACATGCTGTGCAAAGGCAGGGCCTCATTTTCACACACTTCTGATACTACGGTAAGTTGTGCCTACAAATCATGGCCTGGGAGCTGCATCTCCCAAAGGTCAGGAAAGGAACACGATTCATTCCCTCCCCAAAGAGCCTAGTTCACAAGGGAGTCTGTCCAGTGGGCATGCTCTAGGGATGGCACAGCTTGCTCCTTCCCATGCAGCTGGCCTAGGTGGATGGTGCAGGAGATGGGGGGGACATTGGAACTATATCTCTGCCCACTTTGGGGCGACATATGCCCCTGGGGTGGATGGAGGAAGCAGTTTCTGCATCCTGGAGTTCAGGGGATGAAATCCTGGCCTCACTGAAGTCAATGGCAAAACTCCCTTTGACATCTATGATTGGATATCTAGGATGTAACCCAGGGGGCCTAGGGCTTTAAATCTTACCCTTTTTTTCCCCCACTGCAGCCTGAACAAGTTTGCTCTCAGTCAATTTCCATCTAGTGGCTCTTCCTGATGCTGCCTAGATGCTGTTAATTTGTGAAGGAGATGGCACTTTCCGGTGTCTTGCTGGGCCCAAGCAGGATGTCATCCCTTAGAGCCTCGGCCATGTATTTCTCCGGATGAACAGCTTCATTATTCTGCTTACTTTCTGACGGGGTGGAGAGTGTGGGGATTTTGACAGGCCATGTCAAAGTTATAGACAGGTGTCCTGACAACATCTCTGCATTGTCCCCCAGTCGGGAGCGAGAGATCTCGTGTGTATTGTGTTTAATACCCAGTTCACAACACTGCACCAGAAACTCACTGGTCAGACAGACTCACCCAGCTGGGTAAAATGCCTTTCCAGAGCCTAAGATGATATAGGCTGCAGACTAAACTTAATCGAGTAAATGATAATGGGCATATAGCCTTGCAGTGCCCCACCTACCCAATTTGGTCACAGCTAACTGCCACAACTGCATTGAATATTCAAGTCTGCATTCAGTAAAGGAGCCTAAGCTCGAGCACTCTCTGGGAATTTGCTTTCCTTCAGGCATAGCCTCTTGCTGATATTACACACAGTACCCACATATTCACCTCTCAAACAAATGTGGTAAAATCAGGGTACTTTTATCTTCTTTATGTTACATTCCTAGTCCAAGGACCATGAAAATGGTGGGAAATTCTCCCCTCTCAATTCCCACACCACTGCCTTTTTGTGGCATACAGAAGGTCTAATTGGTGGAATACTGCTTGTTTGATTTTCTTCAAGCCTGCCACAAGGCTAACAAGAAAATGGCAGTCTGAGAATGGATTCCTAACAGTCTAGAGAACAGCTCACTTTGAGAGTCTGAGGGTCAAATCCTGGCCCCATTGTAGTCAATGGCAAACTCCCACTGACTTCAATAGGGCCAGGATTTCACCCTGAGTGTGTGGCCAAGAGCTGACAGGAGAGCTATGATAGTGCAGGGAGCAGTTACTGCAGACTTCATAGTGCAGTACCTGACTCCACAGTCACGGGCAGAACAGAAATGCTCAAAATAAAGCACCCAGATTAGCAAGATGAAGAAAGTCCTGCCTGCTTCCTTTCACCCAGTGCACAGAACAAAGCCATTCTAAGCACAACTATTATTCATCCAAATGCTCTCAGGATTTAAGACTCATTCCGGCTGATAAAAGGAAAGGAATGGCTGGAACAGATTAGTTCAGGTTTTAGTCATGAAGTTAGAAAAACAAATGAGGTTTAATGATTTCACTGCTTTGTAAAAGTTTGGAGATAATACTTAAGTCATTTATTGTTTCCAAGAGAAAATGTTAAATCTTAGGAACGTTTTCCTTTGAACGTCCCAGAAACACTGATCCAAACCTAAAAGAAGCCATTGGATGTTCTGTAAATGGGTTTTATAATGCTGTTGGATTTACAGCTCTTCTGCAACTGGAGTTACACAAAAAATGACCACCTGGTGCACAAATATTCTGTACTACTCCCACAAACAGTCCGTGCTACTTGGAGGATGTGGCCTAAATAATGAAAACAGGACAAGAAGCATTAGTGTTGGTTTTCTTTTTATATGTTCCTAAATTTGGAAAGAGGGATATTCCATGATAATTTTGTTAGATTACTATCAGAGTTCTCTTATAAAAAGGTACACAGCATAATCAAAGTTCTTGATGTTTTTGTTTCTTCAGTCTGAAAGGTTTGCTACGAAACCAGCTATTTTCCTGAAAACACATTTTTAAATAGGAGTAAGGAACATGAGTGTCTCATTATTTAATTAACATTTAAGATAATTATAAGTTACCTTTAAATAAGTTAAGACAATTTACTTAGATTGCAAGCACTTCAGGGCACGGATGTTTTCTTACTATATGTTTGTACACCTCCTAGCACAGCTGAGCTCTGGTCTCAGATCTCACCACACTACAAATAAATGAAACAACTAGGCATTCAGAATATTTGAAAAATATTTTACAGGTTATTCAAAATGAAGTGTCATATCTTTTAGAGCAATCTTTGTAGCATTAATATGAATAGAACACCAACCACAATCAATAGAATATCAAGGGGGAAAAAACTATCCAAATAATAAGTAAAATCAGTTTACAATTTGCTAGAAATCAGGCATTATTATCAATTTTTCAACAAATCATTTACTTTATTTCATACACATTTCCTGATAAATACTTATAAAATACATGAGCGTCAATGTTTTCATTTTGCCAATAACTTTTAATTAAATGCCTTTCCTTTTAAAACTGGAAATCATGATAATCTAGAGCCAAGTTATAGAAATAATTCATCTAAAATGCAGGTGTGCTCTGAAAAATAACTGTAAAAATGTCACTGTTTTGCATAACAATATGTGCTCTCTGTGTATATTCAAAGGCAATCTTCTTGAATAGTATGTATATTACTACTCAACAGTGTACAACCAGCACAGCTATGGGAGAGTGAGCTGGATTATATTCTCCCTCATACATCAATTGAATCAGTAGCTCAGTTCCACTTGTAGGGCCTTCAGTTACATCTGTGCAGCTTGACTGAAAAAGATAGCACCTGGATATCATGGAGAGAAAGACAGATGTTGCTAGCCTAATAGGATTTGAACACAAATCTGAGAGATTCAACTTTAAAGTAGACTGCATTACATCAGCTGAGAAGATAACTTGAACCCCATATCTGTATCTCCCTTAGGATTTTAGACAGAGTTAAAGAAGAGTTTTAGAATACTGAGAATTTATCATATGTTGAGCCATCTATTAGAGATCCTTCTTTGATCATCATTAAAACAATTATAAGAAGCTTTAAAGAACAAACATAGACTTTTTAAAATACCCCTTCAAAGTTAAGTTTGTGTTTTGTATTTTGTTTTTTGTGGATTAAAACCAGACATTTAAAATTGCATGGCTTTTTTGTTTATTAGTTTTGGCAAGAGTCTGCTGTGTCTTAACAAATAAAAAAAGACAACAACTTTTCCAAACACACCAGATATTAATAGGCCACTTACATCCAGGCAACTTCACAGACATTTAAAACAGTTCAAAAGTTAGAATACAGGTTTTTCTTTTTTTTTTTTTTCCAGACCAAGTAATTAGACAAGTAACATGAAGGCTCTCAGCTAGGGAACAAGTTTGCCTGCTACAGTTTTCATCTTGACCCTTGAGGTTTGACTGAATTCCCCTCAGCCTTCAAAAGCAAAGGTGCCATCTGATCTGCTACACAGAAAAGCAGATGCTCTTATGTGTCTTCCAGAAAACTTGATGAGAAATGACTGATGAGTGGAAGTTCTAGTGCATGCTGAACACTAACTTGAAGAATCTATGCAGCTTTCTTTGCACATGAAAAACAGAATGGGGTACACTGAACAAGTTCCAGGAGAAAGCAACCCATTCAGATTGGTATGTGTATCTGTAATGTTATTCAAAAATAAGCAATATAAAATACACTGTCCTAAAAACAATGTTACCTTCATTTTGTGGTAATCACATTTTCACAACTGTTTGGAAACAATTGCAATTAATAAAAGACAGTAATGCTTAAATGCTTAATATTTCAAATCTATGTGGACCTCATGCTAACTGAAATGCCTAATGCAATGGCTTAGGAGAAGGAGATAAGCAAGAGTCTGCATCTGAAGAAGTGGGTTTTTTACCCACAAAAACTTATGCCCAACTAAATTTGTTAGTCTTTAAGGTGCCACTGGACTCCTCATTGATTTTGTGGATACAGACTAACATGGCTACCCCTCTGAGATAAGCAAAGAAGCAAACACTGTTTTTCCTCTTACTCCTTTCTTTGGGGGTGGAAAGAAGCTGTTATTATAGATATCCTTGACTGGTTCTTCAATTGCTAAACTAAAAAGATACCCAGCTGATTCTGCTTTTTAAATTCTTGCATCTTAATTTCACATTTAGGGAAACTGCTAGTGGCACTTTTGGCTGACTCAAGTCTCCTGTGGCTCCTGGTGCAATTGGGGATCTAAAAGCACCACCAGGTTGCCTACCTCCTTGATGAAGGGTAAGGATATACCCTCCACAGCGCAGTTAGGAACCATCCCTGCCAAACTTTAGATGCTTCCCCCAACCAAGTTGCATGATGTCCTCTTCTCTGGACTGAAGCTCGGCCATCTCTCTCTCACAGGTTCTGTGTCAACCTGGCACTGAGGAAGCACAGATCCTGAATTACTGAAGCTCCGTTAATTTGTAATTCCACAGTCCCATCTGCCTCCTTGTCTCCCTCACAAGTCAAGCTGAAGGGGTGACAAATTACAGCCTGTGACAGAGTCAGACCAGAGGGCTGCAAGAGCGTGTGGGAAGGCAGATATGTTAGCCCTAGAATGTTAAAGGCCCCCTTCCATATAAGCTGAGAAGGGGTTACCTCAGGTCAACTAAGAACACCTGGATCCAGTTAAGGGCTGCCTAAGACCTTTTAAAACTAGGAGAGAGGGAGAAAGAGACAAGCTGCTATCAGGCTAGTGGCGGCAGGGAAGTAAGCTTCTCCAGGAAGGGAGGCTGTGCTCCTTCCCATAGGGGAAGCAGACAAGCCTGAGTGCCTGCTAGGGGAAGGACTGACACCCTGGGGCAGACTACAGGGTGACACCCAGCCCCAGCAAGGAGGCAGGGGAAGGTATCACCCTTTGATTTTGTGTTTATGGGACTATTCCCCTTTTGTTTGGTGGAAGATCATCCCTGAGGCCTACCCAGGAAATACGGCCAAAGGAGCACAGAAGGGAGGAGGACAAACGCTGCCTACCGTGGGGTGGGGCTGATTTACCCCAGGCCCACTATTACCAGAGTGGGAAGTGCTTGGTCTGGCGAAATGAAGGAGGTGCCTTGCCACACACCCTATAGAACTCTGCAAGAAACAGCCCTCAGGGCTACGTGATCCAAACAAGCTAAAACTTAACCAGAGATAGGATGGCATTTGTCCCCTCCACACATGGATCTATCCTCATGGGTACAGTCCAAATCCTTATGTACAGAAATGTCAGAAAGCCTTTTGCAGCTAGAAATACGTTTCCAAGTGATGGCAGTTCTGACGACCAAGCAGAAGAGGTCAGCTGCAGCTGCTGATCATCTTCACCTTCACAACATCGGGTTACAGTGGACGAGAAGCTGGATATGAGTCAACAGTGTGCCCTTGTTGCCAAGAAGGCCAATGGCATTTTGGGATGTATAAGTAGGGGCATTGCCAGCAGATCGAGGGATGTGATTGTTCTCCTCTATTCGACACTGGTGAGGCGTCATCTGGAGTACTGTGTCCAGTTTTGGGCCCCACACTACAAGAAGGATGTGGAAAAATTGGAAAGAGTCCAGAAGAGGGCAACAAAAACGATTAGGGGACTGGAACACATGAGTTATGAGGAGAGGCTGAGGGAACTGGGAAAGTTTAGTCTGTGGAAGAGAAGAATGAGGGGGGGATTTGATAGCTGCTTTCAACTACCTGAAAGGGGGTTCCAAAGAGGATGGCTCTAGACTGTTCTCAGTGGTAGCAGATGACAGAACAAGGAGTAATGGTCTCAAGTTGCAGTGGGAGAGATTTAGGTTGGATATTAAGAAAAACTTTTTCACTAGGAGGGTGGTGAAACACTGGAATGCGTTACCTAGGGAGGTGGTGGAATCTCCTTCCTTAGAAGTTTTTAAGGTCAGGCTTGACAAAGCCCTGCTGGGATGATTTAATTGGGGATCGGTCCTGCTTTGAGCAGGGGGTTGGACTAGATGACCTCCTGAGGTCCCTTCCAACCCTGATATTCTATGATCTATGGCATAGAATTTTAAATACTCTCTGTATCACAACTGATCAGATGCTGAATGGAATGACTGCCACTGGTGTCTAGCCTTTGCCTACTATTTTTTATCTGTCTCATGTCACCAGTAAATCACGGTAACTGTGAGGTTGATTTATGGGGATAACATGCTTAAGAGTCATATCGATGGCCATGAACAATGGAGGGTCATAATATCCTACTAAGGACTTGTCTATATGACAAGTTAGTGAGTGGCAAGCTGGGGAATAAATGTATAGTGCACTAGCATGCTACCAACTTGATAGCATCACAATCCATGGTGGGTCAATGACGCAGGACCACTGACTCTTCTGCCAGGAGTTATAGTGAGTTCTGGCTAGAAACCGGCGGTGGTGAAAGTCAGACCTATGGATAATGCTAATTTTAGAACAAGGTCCAAAAGGTCCTCTCAAATACACACTTAGTCAGAAACCAGCGGGCGCAGGCCAATGGTTGTCATGGTGGCCAGAAGATCCTAGAAAATCTAAAAGAAGTGTCATCTGTATGGACACTAAAGTCATCTACGACTATAAGCATGGACAACTACAAGATCAGACTGAATGAACCTTGGTCAGCTCATCTGATAAAAATAAGCAGAAGAATATTCATATAAAGGAGATCAGGTTGTACACTCAGAGGATCTTCCACCAGATCATCAACAATGAAAACAAATACCTAAAATACACCTTTTATATCTATCAACCATATTGGGGTCTCAAGACTTAAACTCTCCTTACTGATTTATCTTCCTGAAGTTACCTTTTTCAAAAATCAAAGGAGAATGCACGGGTATTTCCTTACTTTTTAAATCATATGTGATATTACCTCTGAAAAGGAGTCTTAACCTACAATTGCTCCCATGTTATTTCCCTTTTTGTTTTAGATTAAAATAAAATTGGGAAGCCATATCTAAATAGAGTCTCAGCTTCAGAATCATTATGAAAAGCACTGATGCATCCGGGTGCCATCCTGTTTCCCTGGAATCTGTAGCTCTCTATTTGGGGATTATTTCTGCTTTGCCTCCAGGCTACTGCTCATTCTTTTTCAGAACGAGCCAGACTGACAACTAGCCGGGGGGACCCAAGCATTCAGATTTGCGTCTAGCTAACTGGAACCAAAGCTTCTTTTTTACCACTTCAAACAAGAGATTTGCCCAATTAGCCATCTTCACTGTTAAGCTCCATCTGGGTGCAGTCTTGTCAACTGGAGAACATCCTTCCTATCTGTTACTTTAATTAAGTTTGCCTTTGTTGACACAATTTCTGCTGTTTTCCTGGGACATAGGTTGGCTCCTTACTTGACTCTTGGCCCGTTTCCTTGCTGCTAGGCCTTGCTCACTGGCTCTTGCATCTGAGATTCTATTTGAGGACAAAGGTGGGCAAGGCTTACCATAACAACCAGCATTTGTACATCTGTCTCAGGACAATCTTTAAAAATTACCCCAGATGGTGCAAGTAGGGATAATAATGTATCCTTGTGATGGGGCAGATAGGCCGCATGCTGGCAACGAGAAGTTTAATGAGAGCCCGTGGGTCCAGTTACACCTATAGCAAATATTAGGCACAGAGACAGTAATTAAAAGGAGGAAACCTAGCTCAGTTCGGGGCCATCCAGGAAAGACAGCAGAGCTCTGCTTCTCCTGAGAGAAGCTTGATTGCAGCCCAATGCTGCATTAGTTTGACAGCCTTATGAGCCCCTACTAGAAGGGACGAACAGACCATCTGAAGCACAGACTTTCTGAAGGCAAGCCTTGAAGAAAAGGGCAAGTTCCCTCCGAATGTTCATCAGATTACCCTGGTTTGAGTTGTGGTTTTCTGATCCTGATTTCTGTTGGACCATAGCACCACAGAATGGGTAGATGCCTTGGTGGAAAGTCAAAGCACCAGTGATTTGGATCTCACAAGAAACAATGACCTACCAGTAGAGACCTGTGGCTGGATGAGTCATGTCTTGATGGGCCACAAGAAGGTGCTGCAGAGGCAACCTGGTCATGGGCCTCTATTCATTTTTAGAAACTTTACAGAGATGCATCCACAGGGGAACATATTGAAACAGGAAGTCCAAGACTGCAAGTAGTCAAAAGTGGGAAAAATAAGAAAACAGCATCTTAGAGCTGGAAGAAAGCGTTTTGATATAGAAAAAAAATATTCTTGAGAGATGGTGAGCTCTTATCTTGCCTTGATGGCAATTATAGGAAGTGAAGAGTTAGTGTGTGAAGGAAGGAAAGGTGTAACCAGTGTCTTTGGCCAGGTTCAGGACAGTACATTGCTCCCTTGTTCGTCTTCCTGGAAAAGAGCCGAGCATTCTTGCTGTTTCTCAATGCACAGAAGGCTCCAAACTTCTCTTTGATCACTTATGGGCTTAACACAAGAATCACTGGGAAATTATATGGCCTGTCTTAAGCAGAAGGTCGGACTCGATGATCAGAATGGTCTATTCTGGCCTTACATTGCAATGCATTGGGCTCTATTTTGGCTGACCTTGATGACTGAATCACTTAAACATTTATTTATCCTTACCTGTGTTGGACTCTGTTAACAAACAGATTTTCTTTTATCCATCTGAAAAGAAGGAGAGCTTCTCTGGGAGAAGTTTTATTTTTACAGAATGTAATTTTTTTGAAATTTCCCTGGCCGTTGGATAAGGGCTGTTGGAAATTTCCCTGGCTGTTGGACGAACGACAAGAACTCTGATTCACTCTTTTCTCCCAATGTTAGGACCTTGTTAGATTCTTCCCCTTCCGCTGCATTAGAGAAAGATGAACTAGAAGTTGAAAGGCCATATCAACCCTGCTCTAGTCCTTCTTCAGCAGCAGTAAATAGTATTAAAAGTCAGAAAGAGACACCCAGAAGTGTCATAATGCATCTACTGCTTCATCCAATATCTTTGGATTTTCTTTCCTGCATTTAAAGAGCGGAGGGAATATGAAACCACACTGTTAAATTCTTTTATTGCCCACCCAGACAAAGTATCCAAAACAAATAGTTGAGGGGAATTTTATTTCTACAAGGATCAGGGATGTGTAGATTGCTGTAGCTACAGAGCCGGAACACAGGATGTGTAGGGCCACTCTTTTGCTGGCAAGGCTCCAAAGAAGCAGGGAGTAGACCCGAGCTTAGAGCAGCTGGTCTGGTTCTGATCCCCAGTCTACCTGGAGTCAGAACATTAAATCCTGATCCCCACTGACAATGGGAGTTAGTGACTTCAATGAGGCCAGGATTTCACCCACAGTACCTACAGTAGGTTGGGTACTCAGGAAATAATAGGTAACAACAAAACCTTCTATGTTAGCCTGCCCATGCATGTGGCTTAAGTGTCAGCACCAGTAAAATACAGAGTATTGTCATTTAAAACATTAAAAATACCATCTGTGGATGAGAAGGATGGTGTTGTAGTTGCAGGACAAGACTGAGAGTAAGAGGATTTGGAGTCTGTTTCTGACTGCCGCAGACTTGCTGTGTGGCCTTGGGCATGTTTTTTAAGCCTCAGTTTTCATAAGTGTCCACTAATCTGAGATGCCCCAATTGGGGCGGGGCGGGGGGGGGGGAATTCGAGACAACCAGGGCCTGGTTTCAGACCAAGCCGGAGAGGAAGGATGCATTCGTGACCCAGTGGATGGAGTGAGACTGTAATCTCTTCTCTCACCAATCAATCAACAACAAAAAAGGCATAAAGCATCCCTGCAGGGTGCAGAGAGGTGCTTTAAAAATGCTTAGCTAGCCAGAAAAGCCTCTGGAAACTGTAAGAGTCCTGGCCTATGCTATATCTAGCAGGAAGCATCAGTGCTTGAAGACTGACGGATACTTTATCACTGTGGATCTGTAGACCATGTGGAAGTGCTCTGTGGAGCACACTCTGAGAACCATTGCTCTGGGGTATTTCAAAGGTAAACATTACAAAACATCTTCACTCAGGCCCCCACACCACTGCGTGAAGGGCCACATTAGCAGGCAGATTTTAAAAACGGTTCGATTAACAGAGCTGAGCAGCTGTTGCCCCACCATGCCGGTGCCACAACCCTGCCAGCCAATACCATTTTATTTTTAAACAGTTTCTTAATTCAGTATGTTTTGTAGTGTAGATGAGGCCTCATTTCACACACAACATGGCCCACATTTTATTTTAGTCAAGTCGCAAACACACCCAGAAACAGCAACAAAAGACCTCTTCATGGACCTCTTCAAAATAGTTTAGTGACTATTACAACTTCCAAGATGTCTAGGCAAGGTAAGATGAATGCCTGTCCCCTTGAGAAGTCTTGACAAATGTATTCAAGGTTTAGACAGCAGATGTCATCTGTATGTATGTACTGGTTCAGTTTTGATACCCATCGTATATTATGTGGATACCTACTGCAATCTGAGTGTTGTTTAGTTAGCATGTACTCCAGTTCTGGTGAACGGCCAGGACTCAATGTATCTAATTGAGGTTCGGTCAAGGAGGGGAGAACAGGAAATGTACACTACTTGCTTAATGCCACATTTGGCAGAAGTCAACATTTTTGGAAATAATAAAAACTAAGTCTTGGCAGCTGTTAATAAAACAACATAGGCACGTAGTTAGTTTGATTTACTATTACCTCATTTTCACTCGAAATATTGCCAAAACCATGTTCAATAACAGTGAACAGATGGTCAAGATTATTTTTAAACTTTGAAGATAATCCTCTTCCCAAATAAAATGATGGCATTATAATTGTAATGTCTTCCCAGAGCGGAAACTGATCAAGCATCAAGCATCACTTACAATCACAGGCCAATATTTATTAACACAATATTTATTAATGCTGAAAGTGCTGCATTACTATCAAAACTACTCAACACATCAAGACAGCTTGAAAGGATTGTTATAGACGGTGTTTGGAGGGGAATGGACTGGGGTGCTGCTGATTCTTTTCTCTCCAGTAGCACTCAAAAGCACATGTCAGATTGAGGCCCCATCATGCTAGGCACTATACAGAATAAGAGAGTAAGAGAGTCCCTGCTTACAGTTTAACTTCAGACAAGAGAATCAGCTGGTGTAACAAGCAGGGTGGAGAAGGTGAAGAAGGGAGGACAAGGTGATTGGTGGTTACATGGGCTAGATACATGCACAATTTTCAAGTTTGTGACCTCTCTTGTAGATCTTGAGGGGGAATCTGAAGGTGGAGAAGATGGTTGCTTTGTGATTAGTTCCGGGAAGGTGTTATATGCGCAAGAACAAGCAAGGAAGAAAGCTGCCTCTTGTGCATGGGCAAAATGGACATCACTGGTGGAATAGATTGGAGGTGGGAAATGCAGTATGATGTAGGAGCAGATATGTAGTGAGGAGCTAAACAGTAAGCACTAGATGCTTGTATTTGATACACAGAGGACCAGAGGAGCTAGTGAAGGGACTCAAAGAGGTGATATGATCAGAATAACAGGCCAAGAAAATGATCTTAGAATGGACCAGAGGGGGATGAGAAGGGGTCAGAAAGGCCAAAGAGGAGCAGGTTGAAGTAGTCAAGACAGAGGTGAAAGGGGCCTAGGCGAAAGTTTTAGCTAGACAGAGAAAAGGCTGGTTCTTGGAGAAATGACAATACTTCAATACAACCCTGGATGTGTGGGGCTAGAGAGAGAGCTGAGTCAAAAATAACAACTGGCCTGGGAAAAGTGTTGCTGCCAAAAATTCCGAGAATAGAGAAGACAAGAGGACATGGTGAAAGCATGGGAGTTCAGTTCTGCCACGTTCAATGCAGATTGACAGTGAGACACCCATAAGGAAAAGTCCAAGAGAGATGCTGAGATTCGAGGGTAGAGGGAGGGAGACCGGTCAGGGATCAAATGTGTGAATCAGCAGCAAGATCATAGCTGAAGTCATGTAAGTGTGTAAGATCTCGTAGAGAAAAGGTGTACAGAGAGAATAGAACAGAAACTTTTGTGACTCCTACCAAAACTGGGAGAGAAGAGGAGAACTTCTCACAATAATGAGACAATGAACACATGATTAGGGAAGTGGGAGAAAAGTCAGGAGAGAACAGAGTTGAGAAAAATGAAGGAGGGAAAGGGAGAGGCGGGCACATTGAATGTCAAAAGCCACTGAGATCTCACAGAGAAAGAAGATGAAATAGGGGCCCTGAGGTTTGGCCAAGAGGTGATTAGAGACTTTGGTAAGAGCAGCTTCAGTGGAGTCAAGGGGGGGGAAGCCAGACTGAGGAGGGCCTAGGATGGAACTGGAGAGAGGAACTTAAGACCGTGGTTGTAGAAGCTTAGAGGTGAAATGAAGAAGGTACATTGGGCAACACTTAGAGAGGAGTCAGATTGTTGGGTTTTTGGTGATGGGGAAACCCAACTTGTAAGGAGAAGGAACTTGCTAAGAAGGGGTGGGCAAGTGGGAGGAAAAGATGTTAGGAGGCAGGTTATTTCCAACTTGCCCAAGAAGAACAATTCTATCTAGAAGCAAAAGGCATTTCATTTTCAATGTATCCTTGCTCCTTCCTGAACTCATATTAACTAGAGGACTTATTCCAAGGATCTGTATTATGAAATCAGTGTAATCTGCTGCTGTGCAGTGCCTCTCATTATCAAACTCGATCTAATAATGAGTAGTCACCACTAAAAAAAGTCAACATTTGTTCTAGGTTTATACACCAATGTATGTGAGAGAACATGGCTACTTCCTTTTTAGGGTGGTTGCGCTAAAATCTTTTAAGATAATGTTATCTCAGTATTTACAATTCTCTGGGGACGCCCTATGCGAAACATAGGAAATCCCTTGGGAACTGCAAATGTTGAGATAATGCTATTTAAAAGATTGCAAGTACTGAGGTAACATTATCTAGCCGTCCAAGGCAAAATTCAGAAAAAGCTCTGTTGTCTCAGCACATTTAAAAACAAACAAACAAAAAATCAGACTTTAAAATGTTTAAATTTAAAAATTAATTGGGGGGAAAAATAACACATTTGTCAATCAAATTTCAACCAACTATCCCAAGGGATGCTCCTCTGTGCCTTTAGTGAGTTGGGGATGCTAATCACAATATTAAGGTGAGCACAGGATCTTTGTTGCCAACATGACCTTAACCCTTGGTAAACAGCAGCTAGGTTACATCTTTCAAAAACATGGCCTCCAGTTACTGTGTTCAGTCCAAATTCCTTGGAGATGTGTCTACCTCTTCTAACTATTTTGGCCTGCAGTGGTTGTATTCATTCATTGCCCATAGCTAATGTACCATGCATTTTCCATAGTTATTCTAAGTTTAGGGTGAAGCTGTGGAATCTCAGATATCTCTGTGTGGTAGATGCTGGCAAATGTATTTGAGTCAGAAGAGTGAGAGTCTTTACAGCATTAATGGTTTTATAATTGACAGGGCAGTTAGATAAATAACTTCATCTTATCTTAATGGGCTTGCATTTAACCAGGCAGAAGGGCTTTACAGAGCACATGATTTGCAACAGATACATTTATTGACATGACTACAAATCACAGGAATAATTAAAGATAATTAGTAACACCATGAACTAAAGTTTAGCTCTTTCAGTTAACCTTGGACTTAAAAGCTACATTAGATACACCATCGCTGTATTAATTTTGGGAGCTTTCGGTGTCATTTCAAGTTCTTTCCTTTCCAAAAACCTGACACTTTCTAGCAGAGACAGAGATGAAGCACACAGGACCAATATCAGTGGGAAGGCAACAAAATACATGAAGTGATGTTTAGAGAAAGCTGTATTATTGATATAAACTTCCAAGGTAAGTGAGCAGGCATCAGGAGATGGCACACGCTCCGCAAATACTATGGCTGGTAGTTTATCTTTGCAAGTGTTTAAAACTAGATGACAAAGTATAAAAAAATGAAAGCCAGCACCACCATACACAGATGCAAAACAAACTGTAGAGATGAAATGTTGCAGGCCTTCTACTGCTCAATGCATTTCCACCAGCTCACATGAGATGCATGTCTTGGCAATAACACTGTCAATATGGAACGAACTTTTCAAAAGCTCAAAAGTTAACCTTGCCCTAAGCTCTGGATCAAACGCTGAAGAAAGGGGTTGGTGTGGGGGAGGATGAAAAATGTTATTTTAACACCGTAACTTCTGCTGACAGTGTTACGTACTGATAATGTTTTAGCTGCAGATCACTCACCAACATAATGGAGAACATGTATTAGAACTACTGTCTTTTCATTTCCCTAAATATGAAAATTTATTTTAATCTCTTTAAATCTGTTAATTTTAAAACTGATCTAGCCAAAGTCAGATTTTCTTGGTACCCTTTTCTTCATAAATTATATTTTCCTTTTTGTAGGGTTTGGTTAGTTATCCTTATTTTTTCTAGGCATCAGGATTTTCATTCATTCCCCTTTTTCCGTTACATTTCCATTCAATTTCATATGAGCTAGAGAGTTTTGCTTCATTAGTTGACATTCCTGAACATATTTTTAAAGGAGGATTGCTATAAAAATGCAAGGGGAGCTGGTTACCTAATTGTGCAAGTCAGATCACACACAAGTACTGTGACTGTGTGTGTAATTACTACAAATTGCACTAATACCAGATGGCATGGAAATACAGGCGCACATTTGTACATGGACCTTACCCTGACCACTGTCATAAGCCTCCTTTTAAAAACTGAGTCTTTCTGTATTTATTTGATAGTTGCCATCTTAGCTGACATCAGGGTTTGAACTCCAGACCTCGACACTTGAATCTACACAGCTTTACCTAAAGAGCTAGGTTCCCTAATTGGCAGCTGTCACATTCTCTATGGATTGAGCAGAAAGAGGAAATGTAATGAATACTGAACAGTGGGTTACTTTTATGCTGTTATTTATGTTTAATGTTAAACCTCTTGCACAAATCTTAATTTATCATTTATTAACCAAGAGTAACTAAGCAAAATGAGCTGAGCGGATGTGTTTTGATTTTAAAACCAATATTGCCTAGAGGAACAAGAACAAACTCACAGAAATTCTTAGATTTATAGCAGAATTGTCCCTTACAATCTGTGCTAACTACTTATGCTAAACAATCCGTTCCACTTTGCATTTCGCTGAGACATTGGGAGTTCCCTTCCCAGGCCTGAAGAAGAGCTTTGTGTGGCTCATAAGCTTGTCTCTCTCACCAACAGAAGTTGGTCCAATAAAAGATATTACCCTCACCCACCTTGTCTCTCTAGGTTTATAACTGACAGAATGAGGTTAATTTATAGAGCTGCCTTGGTTGTTTCAACATCTATGCATAATTGCCACACGATGTATTCCATCAGTACCAGGTACAGCAAGGGACAATGACTTGGCAAGCTTCTCCCACATTGTCTCACAATGCACCACAACTAAACTTTAAAAAAGGGACTCTCTCTAAAGACTGGGCAGTTGTTGTGGGTGTGAAAAGCAAAAGACACAATTGTAGTCTAGTCTCCTTCTCTCTGTTCATTCTATCCTTGGCTTCTCTATCTGAAAGGCTAGCAAGGCTGCCAGTTGTGACATTGGTTTTCATGAAGATGACACTTCTCCACCAGGCATTGGGCTTGTGCAGAATGAATTGAGCTCCACTCAATCAACCTTCGTCAAATATAAAAATTTCCAGGGTGGAAACCTTAATCCCCAAACTCAATAGGAGTTTTGCCACTGACTTCAATTTAACCAGCTCAGTATTTACCAGAGCTGGATTTGAATCAATGACTGAGATCAAGGGCTCTTCCACAACTGATCTCTCATCCTCTAGGTTTAAAAGTTAACAGGGTCTGAATTAAACCTCACTGAATAACGTGAAAAAGGGAAAACTGTCCCCAATCAACCAACCAGTCACCAGCACTTCCCAGAGTGAATGCAAAGCATAGGGACAGCTGGAGATACAGATGTGGTTTTGCACTAATACGTAACATGACTTGTCACCTTGTTACTGGAATACTCCAGGTGGGCACTAGACAAATATTGCACTACACTGCCTTCTAAAAAATCTGAATTAGTCAGACAGGTGCTCTCTACAAAACTCATCTCCATAGCTGCTCCCTTAAAGATATGGACATCTGATGCTCTTAAAACTGAGAGAACAAGTATAATAATCTCTAGCAAAAAATAAGAGCAGAGAGTTAACATTTTCAAAAATGCCTAAGTGACTTAGGAGCCTACATTACTGAAAGTCAGCGGGACTTGGGCATGTTGGAAATGTTAAAAAGCCAAGTGAGTTCTCAGGTCAGCAATGAAAACAGTCTAAAATCTCTGTGACATCTTAACAAGAGAGATACCAAGAGCTCGAACTACAAGGCCAACAGTGTGGCAGCCAGTTCAAACATCAAGCTGAACACTGGGAATGTAAAGAGACAACAGGAGGATGCTCCACATTGCCCAAGGATCAGAGCAATTTATGGGATATTCAATCCAAGGAGCAAGTCAGGCTTGTGCCTCACTGTCAAGATCTGATCATGCAAGATGCTGAGTGTGCTTAACTCCCACTGATCTCTGTAGGAGTTGAGCTCTCTAAGTACCTTGGAGGAGGCACTCAGCGCTTTGCAGGATCAGGCCACTAAATTAAAGAAAGAACTATAATTCCTATTAGACATTTGAAGAACACTAGTTTGTTCTTTCTCTTGTATCATCTGCTTTGGTTTATGTAGAAGGCTAGACTCTCTTTATTCCCATCCTCTCATTTCATGCAATATTGAGCACTTGCTTTAAAAACATGCTATATGGACAAACTGCAAGACAAGTCAACTGTTCCAGAAGGTACGCTTTACACTGAAACAAGCACAGTCCAACAAGGCTTACACTTGCTTTATGTACTACAGCATCATAAGCAACAAGTGCCAGGAGAATGGCTTATTTCTTAGCCTTTGTGTTCTATTTATTGTTCACAATAGATAATGCAAAAGATTTGCTTTAATAACTAAAAATTCTTCAGGGTTCTCAAGGACTTTCATCCACTTTGGTGACCTCAAATAATTAAATGCTTGGAATGCTCACTGAACTCTTTTTATTCTCAGTTTACTGGGGTGCAGTGTAGTGAGAAACACAAAGGTGAGTGCTGTGTTTTGCAAAGGTGCTGACCAATGCAGCACACACACTGCAATCAATGCAGAGATCATGTCATGAATGACTTGTTCAAGGCTACACAGTGAGTCAGTGGCAAAGTGGAAATAAAACCAGCCTCCTGCTCTACCCTTTAAAAAATACTTCCCACCCTCCAAGGGAAGTTCTGAATAATAAACATCCATAGCACATGGAGTAATAGTGAAACATTCAAGAACTCAGGATATACTTAAGCACATGCATAAATCAATCTTAAGAATGTGCTTAAATTTAATCTTGAATGAGGATGTGTTCCTGAATTGAGCCTAAGAAACAGATTCAGCCTCATTAAGTTAACAGGTGAGTGATGTCCTGAATTTCCCTACCATGCACAGTTGACACTTGCAATAAATAATAATGCTGAGATTTTTTTTCTGAAAGGTGATTTTTTTCCATAGTGAAATAACTCATCTCTAACTTGCTAGTATTAAAAACTCTTTTTACAGCTGCTAGTGATTTAATTTATTATTGCAGTTCCAAGGAGGCAGATGTTAGCTGTAAAATACACATTACTCTACCATTCAAGGGCTTGCTTCAAAAATATAAAAGGAAGGAGATACAGGCCACAGAGCTTTTGTAGATTGCAGCTTCTGTTATTCTCATTGGGAGATGCACATCAGGAAGTGATTACACTCAGTGCAGACTATACTGTATACCTGTCATGTAAATATATTTTTGTTCGCAAAAAATCCAGCTAGGAATTTGGAGAACTGAACTTTACTGTTCTTTCTGCAAATTTTGTTATGAAATTATATCCATGAAACAAATCGGTTGGGAAAAATCAGTAACATGACTGGGCTTTTTCTGCATGATGTAGTAAAGATCTGTCATATGGCGGTGCAGGCAGGGGAAAGGAACATGTTCTTTCAGCAAAAATAATTTGCTTGATTACTGATATCCAGGAAGTAATGTAGATACTCAGTGATACTTCCAGAGATAATGAGATCTTCCAGATTAATTCCCTCAATGCACCAGCAGAACTCTCTCCTAATCCCATTTCCTTCACTAAAATATGTCATGTTATCATTTATTTTGCCTTCTCCTGAATACAATGCAAAAGAGCACATATGCCAAAAAAAAGGAGTGCTTGGGAAAAAATTAAAATAGTAATTTAATAAAAGGTGAAGCCAAGCAGCTTCCCCTCATCCCAAGTCACACAACAACCAACCACAATCAGACCAAGCTGATAGCCCTCTCCCATTCAAACAGCCAACACAAAACCAGGAGAAATTTGGCAGTTCCTTATTAGTGTTGCTTTGAGATTTGGGGTTTGAACAACCCACAAAACTAGGGTTGCCAACTTTCTACTGGCAGAAAACCAAACATCCTTGCCCCGCCCCCTGTCCTGCCCCTTCTCTGAGGCCCCACCCCTGCCCCACCCCTTCTCCGAGTCCCCGGTTCCACTCATTCCATCCCCCCTCCCTCTGTCACTCACTCTCCCCACCCTCACTCACTTGCTCATTTTCACCAGGATGGGGCAGGGGGTTGGGGTGTGGGAGGAGGTGAGAGCTCTGGCTGGGGATGCCAGGGTGGGGCTCCAGGGTGGGGCCAGAAATGAGGAGTTCAGGAAGCAGGAGGAGGCTCCGGGCTAATGCAGTGGGTTGGGATGCGGGAGGGGGTGAGGGGTCTGGAGTGGGGCCAGGGATAAGGGTTTGGGGTACAGGAGTGGGCTCCAGGCTGGGGTGTTTGGAGTGTGAGAGGGGGCTCCGGGCAAGGGCAGGGTATGGGGAGCGGCGGGGGGGGGGGGGGCGAGGGCTCTGCTGGAGGTGCAGATTCTGGGGTGGGGTTGGGGATGAGGGGTTTGGGGTGTAGGAGGTGGCTCTGGGCTGGGACCAAGGGGGTCCAGAGGATGGTAGGGGGATCAGGGCTGGAGCAAGGAGTTGCGGCACAGGGGGCGTGAGGCTCCGACTCGAGATGTGGGCTCTGGGGTGGGGGTGGGGATGAGGGGTTTGGGGTGTAGGAAGAGGCTCTGGGCTGGGACTGAGGGGTTCAGAGGGCGGGAGGGGGACCAGGGCTGGGGCAGGGGGTTGGGGCATGGGAGGGGTGCAGGCTCTGGGTGGCGCTTACTTCAAGTAGCTCCCGGAAGCAGCTGCATGTCCCCCCTCTGGCTCCTATGCGGAGGCATGACCACGTGGAGCTGCACGCTGCCCTGTCTGCAGGTGCCGCCCATGTAGCTCCCATTGGCTGTGGTTGCCAGCCAGTGGGAGCTGCAGAGCCAGCGCTTGGGGTGGGGGCAGCACGCGGAGCCCTCTGGCTGCCCCTACGTGTAGGAGTCAGAGGCGGGACATGCCACTGCTTCCAGGAGCCATGTGGAGCCAAGGCAGTTAGGGAGCCTGCCTTAGCCCCGCTGTGCCGTTGACCAGACTTTTAACGGCTCGGTCAGCACTGCCAGGGTCCCTTTTTGACTGGGCATTCCTGTTGAAAACCGGACAACTGGCAACCCTACCCAAAACTCAGAGAGGGGCTAAATCTAAACCAATATATATATATACACACACACACATATATATATTTGCATGTGAAAGAAAAATGCAAAAATACATTCAGCATTACTCCCACCCCACAATAAAATTGTCCAGGCAAAGACCAGAACCAAATCTGTCATTTACAACCCTGTAGAAGCATTTGAGTATAGACTGCAAAAGTTTGTTATGGGAGCCAACATTGATTTGATTATTTAATATTTTGTAATTGTCTTTCTAGCTTATGTATGTAAAAGCTACTTGACTTTTTAAATCAGCCCTTAGATGACATAATGAAATGACTGGTTCCATTAAAGCCTTGTTGCAGAGCTAGTGAACATCAACTTTCATAATAGTTTTCAAAGACCTGGCCAGGGCCAGTTTGGATGCAGCTGGTCTGCATCATTTCTCTTGTCTCATGAAGTCATTAGATGGAGGCTTAAGCATATTAACTTTGTTTTTTTTAAAAGAGGAGATAAGAGATGCAAGGACTGTTTTTCTTCAGCTAGCAAAAGAGCCAACATACCCGAGCACCTTTTTCTGGAAAACATTTGCAGCCCGCGCTGCAATCTCGACCCCCACATGGTCCGTTATAGGATTTCTTCCCACCCTGTAAAAGAAAAAGAGGAAAAATTGAGTAACCAGACCCTTCTCGGCATCTGAGATCCTTCGCAGTCAAAATGCTGTAATTAAGAGCTGGTTCATTTCATTTCATTTTGATGATCTACATTAGTCATGAGGATTTGTTTGACATTAACTAGACAGACTAACTAACTTGTACCTTTTAAGCAACTGGCTCATTTTCAGAAACACTGATCATCTCAACATGAGAAAATGTCTTTAAAACTGTTAGAGGAAAGAAAGATTTATAAGCTGGGCCTGATCATGCAATGTGTTGAGTGCTCTCTAGGCCTACCGAGTTTCACTGGAGTTGAGGCTGCCTTGGGATAATAAACACCCTACTAGTTTAGGATCACTCTTTGGAACTAGAGCTGTAGCTGATCCAACCTCCCACATCCAAATCCCACAGACTGGGACAGTTTCGACCAGACATCCCCAGATTTTTCCTCTTGCACACCCCCTTGCCAGTAGCAGAATGTGGCCGTGCCCCCCTGGCCTGGAAGTGGAGTTGTGGCTGGGCTGGGGGCCGGAGCCAGCAGCCAAGAGTGGGGGCCAGGAGCCAAGAGCAGGGGCTTGGGGCAGAAGCACAGCTGTGGCCAGGGGCAGAACAGGACTGGGGACAGAGTGGGATCAGGGGCGCTCCCTCCCAGCCCCCTCATGGGGGCTGGGACAGGGCCCACCATGCCCCCCAGACATTCCTTTGCACCCCATAGGGGGGCACACCCCACAGTTTGGGGATCTCTGGTTTAGACTCAGATCTGACCTTTGTGGCTTATGCCCATCTCTATTTGTAACTAGTCTCAGTCTATGAGCTAAGCACATTTTTAATAGCAAGGGGGAAAAAAAACCTTAGTACAGAACAGACATAATAGTGTAAGGAGGAGAGTAAGAAATGTAACAGTTTGAATGTACTTGAAAACCTGGGTCAGCAAATGGCGTAGTACGTGAACTGGATTTAGAGACAGAGCTGACTGAATACCAGCTCCAATCAAAGAGCAGATCTCCCTCTGATTACGTAACTTGGAATTTTCTTGTTACATTTCCAAATAGCTATATATCACTGTAAAATTTCATCTATTATGTTTGTAGCAATGGAGAAATGCAGTTTTCAAAGAATAAGTTACACAACAGTTAAATATGCCATTTGCTCTTCTAGTGACTAGTCCACACAGAGGATAAAAAGCCTGCTATAGATTCCTGCTCCTGATACTTCTTTATCTCGAGTGATAGAGGTCCATTCTTAAACCCTTCTTAAAGTCCCTAATCTTACAACATGCACATCACAATCTTGAGTGTATAAGTAAAGATTTGCAGAATGTGTCCCTAAGAACAAAGAACGGACAACTGGGTGGCTCGTGTCAATGCAGGGCAGAGATAAGACTATATGGGTGTCCTAACTATGCATTTCCAAACCATAATGTGTTTGGATTGTTTATTTTGGGGATAACTACAACATTCTTGTAAGTTTTTTTTTATCCCAGGCTCTTGATGTGAACTTTCCTAGTTTAATGTAGTGTTTTGTTTTTGTTTGTGTTTTTGGGGTGCACCCACTGTCTGAGAATTAACTAAATTAGTTTAGTGAGACTCAACAACCCTTTTGCCCCTGAAGGTTCTCCGTCCATCTCAGGGTTGAAGCACATTGCTGGATCGTTGCAGGAGAGGCTTGCAACACCACTGACAATGCTGTCCCAGTACTAGGACGAAAACGAGCACTTCATGGCTCTCAATCTAGTACCTTCAGGAGCACTATATTCATTCCATTCACAAAGAAAAGGGTTTTTCCCCCCGGTTTAAAAAACAAAACAAAACTTCCTTTCTCTGATGGATGTGCTCAAGTGAATGATGCAAAGGGCAGTCTCCAGGTTCTGAAGTGCTGAATGAAATAACAGCTTCATCCCCAGATGACCAAGATATGTATCGAGACAAGCCCAGGCTAGAGTCAAACATTTCCCTACTAAACGCATTCTTGGAAAATATTTCTGAAGCCTTCAAACTTTCCTAACATCTGGAGCATAAGGAAGGAGAAGAGAAAAGGTCACACAAGTAAGCTTCTCACTGCATCTTCAAGAATCCTCATTACAAAGGCTTTCTCAAGACAAAATGTTGCCAGAGAGGGCAACAGTATCTAGTCCAATACGAGGGTGATGTAATGCATTTTTCACTGAAGACTATTTTAAAATAATAAAACTGTATTCATTTGTTAAAATGTTGATGATCACATAGTTACTTTAGCAAGCTACTTCTTATACAGGGTGGAGTGAGCCTATATTACCAAAGAGCTGTAATAGCCAGTTACATGTTTTCTTGCCTTGGAGGTATGTTGCCTTGTACTGCAAATCAGTCATGACTGGGTCCATGCAATTGTAGGTGGCACCAATTCTAAGTGGCTGTTCTGTTTTAGGGCCAGTTCCTGCAAAGTTCTTGCACTGTGCACTGATGTCCTAAATATAGTAGGACATAAGGCCTCTAGGATCCTAGCAGCAGAAAGAAAGATAAAGCAAATCAGACAAGATGACAAGCCAGCACAGGAGGAATCCTGATCGAGTCAGGAGACTGGGGCCGGGAAACAAAGGTCAGTTTACAACAGCCAGGAAAATGCAGAAAAAGAGAGAATCTCTTTGCAAGTCAACGGGATGCACTCCCATTAGGCAGCAACAGCCTTGTGCACCCATCTGCAGGCTGTGCAAGGACATAGAGAAACCAGATATATACAGGTTTTCATCCATTTCAGACTTAGTTTTTGTGATTGTTTAGTTTCTGTTCCACTCTTTGCACGTCTAGTCCTTGCCCCAGTAGCCCTGTGAGCAAGCATGAACTTCTTGAGGTCCCATCTAATTAACGTTTTAGTTTTTCTCCCAGGTGTAAGTTATGCAAGAGAAATCTTTTTTCATCATAGGCGGCATGGACTCTTATCTAGTCCAAACTGCAGGTGATTAGACTAGACAGGCCAATTATTCTTTCCTAATTTTGTGTGTTTTTCCAAGTAACTTTATTTAGCATATGAACCTGTGTAAGGCCCTAATCCAACTCCCAATGAAGCCAACAGAAATCTTTCCACTGACTTCAGTGTGAGCTGGATCAAGCTGTAATTGAGGTGTATTGAATACAAATATTAACCAGAAAAATTGGTCTGTGTTTCATGTAAAATGGCATGTTTGTACTGTATTTCTAAGTTTCCTATCCTGGCAGGAGGGGTCGTTCTACACACTTGCGAATGAAAGAATCTGAGAAGGGAAAGAAAGCAAACCAAAACTAGTTGGCTATGGACCAGGTGTTACATGTCACAAGTATTTTATTTAGGAGAAGTAGCTGACATCAGACACTCCCAGGCTGCTTAAATAGCAAATGGCCATGCACATAATATTTATGTGTATAACTTTAAAGGTCTGTATTTAACTTTTTAGAATGCATCCATTGCTTCTGAAACAAATCATTCATCCATTTTTCACTAAAAACGGGGGGAAAACCCCTAATGTACAAATGTAAGGCTCATTTAAATATTTATAGATGGCAGTTTGAATAAGTAAGCATGGGCACTCCAGGCTCCGCATGTGTGTCTGTATGTGTTTATATTCAGGGAAAAGATCTTTCCAACTGTTCTGCAATATTAAATTTCAGAGTCTGAAACTGACAAGGACTACTATGAGGGAAACAATACAAGGGCTAAAGAAAGAAGGGTCCTGAACATAGTGGGAAGTACTGTACATTATAATAATATTGAGTTAAGCTATTTGAATATCAATTATCAGAAGCAGTTAGTTTTTTTTAAAAATAGTGTAAATGTTTATTTTTCCATAAAGAATAAAACACATAAAAATTAAAAATGGGCCAGATTCAGACTTCATTTATACTATACCCATTTAAATCTGCAGTAACTCTTTTATTGATTCCAGCTGAGTTACTCTAGATTCGCACCAGTGTAGCTGAGATCACAATCTGGCCCATAATGTAGAGAGAACATGTTGTTTATTTAGGATATGTCTATGAAAGTGAATAATTATTTTAAAAAGCCATTCAAAATACAAATGCTTCTGTAAAAACATAACATTCCTCCTGTTTTTGGTATATATCCATCAAGTGTGTATGTATAATTGATTTAGTCATAAAGAATCTGATCCAAATGGAAATCTTTCCATTGACTTCAATGTGCTCTGGAGCAGGTCCAAAGAAAATAAAGGAATGTAACAGCTGGGATGCCACAAAACATGCCATAGGACACAGTTCTTGTGCAGCCTCACCAAGGGATTGTAAAAAAAAAAAACAAAACACAATTATTACATCACCTGCAAAACCAAAAAAAAAAAAAAAATTATAGCTACAACATGGAGGGAAAAACCCAGCAAATTCAAGAAGTCATTTCCCCATAGAACGTGGGTTCTCAGCATGGGGTGTGTGTCAAAGACAGGTTTCAGGGAGTTGCAACCACTTTCCTTTTCTTTATGGGAGGGCTGTCCCATGTTTTTTCAGTTGTAACATAGCATCATGGTATGGGAAAGGCTGAGAACCACTGACAAAGGATCAAGACTTCTATCAACCAAGAAAAAGGAAACTACACCTCAACTGAGGCCAAATGTCTGCAGAGAATACAGATGAAGAACCAGCAGTGGAAGAGGCTAAACCAATGCAAGGCCTACTATAAACACCAGTCTATTAGAGAATCAGTGGTGGTAATAGACTGTAAATTGGAAGCCTTCTACCAAATTGGAAATGTGGGGAAGCAAAATTGGAGGGTGTGAGGTGCTACAAGTCTAGAACACCTCTGTTCATAACAGGACATGAATCTCTGATAAGAAAAAAAACCCCAGAGGATGGAGAGAACCTAAGCCCTGGTCTACACTGCGGGGGGAATATCAATCTAAGTTATGCAACTTCAGCTACGTGAATAACGTAGCTGAAGTCAACATATTTAGATTGACTTACTGTGGTGTCTCCACCGCGGTGAGTCGATAGCTGCCGCTCCCCTGTCGACTCTGCCTGTGCCTCTCGCGGCGCTGGAGTACAGGAGTCGATGGGAGAGCGCTCGGGGGTCGATTTATCGCTTCTAGACGAGGCACGATAAATCGATCCCGGCTGGATCAATCGCTGCCCGCCGATCCGGCGGGTAGTGAAGACATACCCTTAGCTATGGCTCAATACTAAGGCTGGCAGGATTCACCAGAAGAGAAGTAGTGATCATGAACTGTTTTCCCCTCCAAGACTTATTTCCCACACTGCCAAACTGCAAAGAAGCTGAACGGATTAGGAGAGCTAAGGTTTCACATGGCCCAAAACAGAACTTTGAGGAGAAACTCCACAACCTAGTAATTATATTCCTGAGTTTGCAGGAAATGGATTGCAATAAAAACTTCTGGAACCTGCAAGGCAGCATATTTTCCAGATAGCTTGGGGGTCTCACTATTTATTGCTGATTACTAATTAGAATGTTAAATGTACAGTACAAGACATTCCAATAGCCTGGTATTTCACAGTAGAAAAACCTAGCTAGATTAGATAGATATACTGTATACCTAAATGTTTAACTATTTGCCATGTTAGCAACTTAAGGCTACTATGAAAACCTTAGTTTTTCTCATTTCCTAACTTTTAAGTATTTAACATTTAAATTTTATATTTATAAAAATATAAATAGTTCATTTCTTCCATTGTTGTATTAACATAGTTCTAAGTATTATATTTATACATATATGTGTTTGATCCTCATCCTAAGAACCCTTGCCCATATGATATATGCCATTCTTCATTTAACTAGTTGCACTGAAGTCAATGTGCCAGATTCTACTCTGTTACACTGATGTAAATCCAGAATAAGCCCACTGACATGAATGGAGATCTTCAGGTTAAAATCCATAAAACTGTGGATCATTGTTATTATTTATTATCTGTGTTGCAGTAACACCTTGGGGCCCCAGATCTGGACTAGGACCCGGCTGTGCTTGCTGCTGTACGAACACAGAATAAAAACACAGTCTTCTCCACAAATAGTTTACAATCTAGTAGAGGACAAGAGATGTGGCAAGCTATTCACATTGCTCAGAAAGGGTATAAGTGATCCAGTTAAAATATTGCTTTGTCATATGCCAAGCAGATGCGTATAATTGTCAAAAGCCAGAAGTAAATTGACAGTCTTTCCAATCCAGCTTTCTGTAGAAACAGTTGCCAGGATTTGCTGGCATCAAAATAGCCAAACAAGTGGGAATAAAATTACGTTTGTGAGCAAAATCATCAATTAAATTACAGTGCAAACAGAAATTAATTCCATGAAGGACTCCACATTGCCTGAACTCATTTCAACTTTCCTTCTGGGAGAGTCAAGAGGGGAGTCCTAGCTTGTCCTGACTGCTCAGTTCTTTTTAAAGGACTCCAACTCCACCTTTTGAGGCAAGTGCCTGCCATCTGCTGGGCTCCAGCCAAGACCTGAAACAAAATCCAACCAATTCTATAGAAAAACACACAGGGGAGACGCCCTGGCTCCACTGAAGTCAGCAGCAAAACTCTCATTGAATTCAGTGGCACCAGGATTTCACATAGAAGGGGGGGAATATCTTTGAGGTCTCTGTTTTCAAAATCAATATATTTCTCCTGCAAGTTGCTGAATATTTGTAAACTATAAGCCAGTGTCAAATTGTGTTGAGCATGACAATTTTTCCCCACTGGATCTAATGGAGTGTATAGAGCCCTATTCCAAAATACTGATCTATATCACAGTAGCTTCCTACCTACACACCAGCTCTCATATATGGTATAGACTCAGGGTATGTCTGCATTGCAATCAGAGGTGTAATTTAGCTAGCTCAGGTACCAACAGCAGTGAGAAGCTGCGGCAGCACAAAACTGTAAAATGGATTATTAGCCCTTCACCCTGAGTAGCACCTTATTTCTCACATAGTCCAACTGAAGCAAATGGGCTACTTGCCTCCAGGCACTGCTGCAACCAAAATATTAAATAACAACAATGGTTATTTGATGCCAGTGAGAAGATCAGAATCTGGTTCTGAGCAAGTAGGAACTTTGCTGAACTCTGCTGATAGCTTCCAGGTTTGTTGGTAGGTTGCTATACATCTTTTTCGCTGAACAGTGGATCAGTCAATACATGGGTGGCTAAAACCAGATCATTTATTTATGGCCTACATCAGCAGAGACGAAATTCAAAGCCACCAGCTTATCTTTTATACGGGGCCTATTAAATGTGAATTTGTAACTAATTTACTAGTTAATGTTCGGGTTCACCACCTTGTTAGACAAACCGATTTCCTCACACATTTTCATTCCTTTCACAGAACTGACAAATATTTTAACTAGCAGCTGAGGTTAAATGAAATATATTAAAAGAAACTAACCCTTCGTCAGACTCAAAGGACACAAAGGGAAAATCCTGATCCTGTTGAAGTTAATGACAAAACTCTCATTGACCAGAGCCCCCTCCACCTTTATTTATTTATTTTTTAAACTGCTATTGTACTGTACTGGATTTTCATTTTATGTATTCATTTATTAAAATCATACAAGTTCATGTGTTTTTAAAAAGGCCAAAAATATAGCTGACCCCTGTAAAAAGATCAATTGCTGATAAGTTCAGTAATATAGTACATTGTGTTTTCTGAGGAGACAAAATTTCCCGTTCTTTTAATAAGGCTCTGGGGCAGATCCTGCATTCCATACTCAGGACAGTAATTCTTACATAAACAGTCTCACTGGCTTCAATGGCCAATGGGACCATTCACCTGATTAAGAGTTCTAGGACTGTGCCCTTGACACATCTGTCAAAGTTCAGCCTCTTAGTTTCGTTGGTTTGATTTTCATGCCTACCCCATATCTCATTTAGAACATCTCTGGAGAATTGCAGCAATGATATCCAAATGATCAGACTCCTCTCTTCTCAGAGACTTGGTGCTTTAGAACAAGCAGCTCTTTTGCATCACTGAATTAGATGGATGTGATCCTCATAGGTTTAGTTTTGAGCAATACAGTAACTCCTGGGATTCAGATTTAGTGCTGCCTGTCAGGTGATAAGTGTTTTCTACTTTCAGTGCCAATACAGTATTTCATTCCCATAGTATCAGCTCACACAGCGTCCTTCGCCTCCTCAAATCACCATGCAATGAACAATATATCTTTTAGCCATTGGACACTGGTCTCGGCACATCACTGGAAGAAGAGTAATAAAATGTTTAGGAAAACCTATTAATAACAGCATCTCAAATAGTATCACATAACTTAGAGAATCAAAAGCTTTATCCTAGTGGTTAAACACTAGGAATGCCTCTTCATTCATTCCACCAAGGTCTCTATTATTGTCCGCAAAGTTGCTAACATAGCCCTTGTTCATCTGCCACAGTGAAAACTGGTCTCTTCATCAGAGTTCACCCTCTTTGCTTGGTTTTAGGAATGTTGCAATTATTCTAAGAGAAATCTTCCCGACATAGTTAGCTGGGCCACCTGTTGCATAATTACTACATGTCAGAAAATAAACAGCCTTATACAAGACAGAATTATCACGTCTTATATAGTCAGTGTTATGGCAAGAAACACACTGCACCATGATCTATCATAATTTCTATACAGACAGTATCCACACCTGAAGCATTTCCTGACCTTTAGGTCTTGAATAGCATGCCTTACTGCTTCCATAACTAGATCCTATGAACCAGACTCTGTGATTTATATTAGATCATTTAGAACCTTCACAGTCCAGCCACGGACACAAGCTTGGCGAGAAATAGTTGGGTTTTTTGTTGCTGCTGCTGCTGTTGTTTCTTCTATACATTAGAGTTCACACCTTCTTTCTTAGGGGTGAAATTCACGCAGAATATTGCGCTGGCTCTCTGCACTATTTAAATACTTTTGGCAGGTATGTATGCATGCATTAGAGAGAGACCACACATGGGCCACGGGGGGAGCCTATTTTTCCCTTCACACTAGGGGATGTGGGAGGGAATTCTCCATATAGGCCTCATGCAGGCCAGTGCATGTGGCAGCATAGGGGTGGTATGCTGTGTCATGTCCTGGGAACAATGATTATGCAAATGCATTATCCCCCAAAACAAGGAGCTGCAGAATTACTGCAACCCATAGTGTGCAGAAGGGATTGCCGGGAGGATGGACTGCTGGAGCTATACACCTTGACTCCAGGTTGTGGGCAGAAGAAATATACAAAGGATTTGCTTTAACCCTTGGTTAAGAAACTGCTCCACTAATGAGGGGTTTTTACAATGAGATAGGTTCTCTATGAGTAGCAGAAAGAGACAATGGGAAATTTACCTGAAGACAGATTTCAGGAACACATTCATGTGTCACCATAGCACATAAAGCTAAAAAACACATAACATTCGGACAGAACGAGACTCTGATTCTCCATTATGATCTGCCTGCCCTCTTTAGGCCACTCTCCACTGAAGATGGGCTGGATGCCCAGTATGCAGGGATAAGGCACAAGTCTGCAGGGCCAGAAACTATGCCCCAGGACCTCAAGATACGATCCTGGGAATCAAAGTTAAATAAATTATTTGTACCATGCCAGTTCACCAGTAGATTTTTTTCTGCATAACTGCCTCAAAGTCCAGATGTTATACCTGCCTAACGGCTGTGACCACAAACAACCTGCCCAAACTCGACATACAGTAACCAACTCCATCCAGAAAGAATTAAAAGATACTGAGGACACACACAACAGAGAGCCCCAATGGAAAAAAAGAGAGGGAAAGTAGGACTTTGCAGAAATATTTATGATGGAGCAGAGAAACACTTGCTTCTGCCCAGCACCACCTTATATAGGCAGGCCCCCACCACGCCTCACCAATCCAAATAATTGTAAGGAGAGCTCTGGATTAAACCAATGGCAGTTCTTCTAAGAGAAAAAAAAATCCCTAATTTAGGATGTGCACTCTCCCATCAAAAGAATTGCTATTAGACGCCCTTTCAGTTCTGTATTAATATTTAAGTTCTATAGACAGTATGTCATGCCTTCTTAGACGGCTGTTTGATACTATATCCATACAGTTGGAGATGTGTTCTTAAGAGAAGTACCACTCAATTATGGCAATGTACTAGCTGTGTTTTCACCACTCAATGTGCAGTTTAGTAGCTGAAGCAAACTACGCTTATTTGATTTGGTCGGTTCTCAACTTGTAGACCATGTCCTGATTTGCCGGGCTCATGCTCAGAAAGGGAATTAGAAACACGGGAATTATTTTTGCAAAAAGCCAGTCTTTACTCTTCTCATTTCCAAATGTCCACAGATTCCAATGCCACAGCTGAACGTGCCTTTCAAGTCCCAATGCAGATATCGCTCTCCTATGTTATCATCTCTCTTCTTAAGCCATCTTAAAACCTGTCTCACTTCTCCTTATCAGCTGCCAAGATGGAAGCACAAACTTCAATAACTGTTAAGCATTTGCAAGTAGCATTACATTTCACAGTCAAAACATTCCCAGACTGGCAGAGCATCATATCCAAGCAGAACACTGGGTTTCTTTGCTACTCAACATGGAACTCTTGATGAGAGAATGGTTACGTTTTCTTTTTTTGGGGGAAGGGAGGAATCTTTCACTGTAATAAGCTTTGTAGGAGCATAACTGGATCACAATCTGTCAGACTATCTTGCAAGATACCGTGATTTTCAATGCTACTAAGGCTTAATAAGCAAAAAACATTGGTCCATCTTAAATTACAAACATGAAGTCCACATTTGAACCAAACAAAGTTTTCCAAATTGGAAACCAGCCTCTTCTAGAACAAATCTGCAATACAGTACCATCACATGGTGAGTCAGGTTCTACCCACCCCCAAAATTTTTTTTATCCAGTAACACAGCTGTTTTAATATGAGGCTAGAAAAATGTAATCACAAAACAAAACAAAAACAGGGAATATTGTGTTTTGGTTTACTTCACCCATTTCAACTCTAACAATGAGAACAGAGGCTGGTGCAGTGTAGGCCAATGCAATCGTTACTCACACACAGTTATATGACAAGTTTCTACTCCTGCATTGACTTATGATATTCTTGGTTTGGGATAAGATTCTGAGTTAGGTGACCCTAACAGTGACATATTTCCTGGGTCTTTGAACCACGTATGTCTCTAAGTTGTATTCAGGTTTGAGTTCTAGCTAAGGAAATGGACAACTGAAAAATTCAGCATTGCAGGACAGAAAATGTAAGTGTGGCTAGTCGGACTTATCGATGCCTTGTCTGCTTGACTTGCAGCATAGGATAACACCACTCATTTACTTGAGTTACAGTCAGAGTAATTCAATTATGGTGGATATTCAAATACTATAGTCAACATGTGTCAGCAGGTTTGAAAAGATTATATCAATTGTTATCTGTGTTTCATATCCAAATGCACTGTTTCTCAATACCTGTGAACTACAAAGACTTATGTTATAGAGAAAAGAGGCAATAGTGACCCTTTTCAAAGTGAAAAACCAGGACACCAGTTGTGAGATGGCCCATAGGAGACAGTCTTGGAGAGGTTAGGGTGGTGCTCATAGCAAGATATGGTGAGCTTCAAAGTGGAGAGGTAATTGTGCATGTCCTTCCTTTTCCTCTCCAGAGCCAACCTTCCAGTCCTTCCCTGCCACTCTGTGGATTGACTCTAAGCCAAACCATCTCCGATGTAACTCCATTCACTACAGTGGAGTTACACCATGAATGAATTTGGCCTTGTGTGTGTGTGGAACAGCTGGTTTGAGAACTCTTGATGGATGGTGTGAAAATGTGGCAGGCCTAGAGGGAAAAGTGGTCCTTAAACCAGTGCTCAGCTAGCCTATTGTAAATTTCACCGGCTCCAATGTCCAGCCAGTATGCATGGGTTATGAAAACCAGGACAAAGCATGGGTTTTTGTAAAACTGACAACAAGGATGCTCCCTGTTCTTAGGAATACCTAGTCACCTTAATCATTAAGGCACCTGAACAGTAACTGCTTACACCAGATCCAGTCGGTTCTGCCTCCACCTCCCTTTCTTTTCTGCTCAAATAATTTCTAATCAAATCTACCAGCTACTCCAAGCCTCCATATCTTGGATACTGACTTGTTATGAGGAAAACTACCAGGTGTTTTCTTTCATGTTCTAACTCTTGTAAACCCACTGCACTGCCTGGATCTACCACGGTAGCAATATCATTAAAGGAATTCCAACAACTTAGTGAGGCAAAACTTCCTGCCTCTTTCTGAAATACCCTGACTATCTTGGGCTAAGGAAAGCTGTGTTATTCCAAGTGGTCTTCTACTGGATTTACTTTCTTAAATTTTTACTTTTCCTCTCCTAAAAAAAAAAAATCCGTTGCTAAAATAAATCAATCAGAAATCATCTGCTGCTACTTTGTTTTGTTCACCTTTTTCACTCACTGCCATCTATTACAATAGGTCCTGAAAGAAGGCGTGCATGGTGCACACAGAGACAGAGAATATTTATGTCAATGCTTCCTTAAATTCCAACTCTTTAGCATATGTTAGCTTGATCTTTTACTTCCCTAATTAAAATGTAATCTGAACTTTCAAAACCCACTGCTCCTGTTGTAAAATGTTATGCCATGTTGTTGTGCACTGTTAAACACTTTCAGCAAAAAGACAGCTAAGGACCCAGTTCAGCGAGGCACTTAGGCACAGACTTAAGGCTTATTGACTTCAATGGGATTTAAGAACCTGCCTAGGTGCTTTGCTGAATAGGAATGGATTTAGGCATGTGCTTAAGTGCTTGCTGAATCAGGGTCTAAAGTAAAGTACCAGAGGCTATGTCTACACTACAGCAGGGATCAATTCTCTGAGATCCATCCACTGGCTGTCGATTTAGCAGGTCTAATAAAGTCCCGCCAAATCGACAGCAGATCGCTCTCCAGTCGACCCCTGAATTCTATTCCCGATGAGAAGAGTAAGGTAAGTCGACAGGAGAATTTCCCCTGTCGACCCTCCTTGGTGTAGACCCCGCAGTAACTCAATCTAAGGTATGTCGACTCCACCTATGTTATTCACATAGCTGGAGTTGCATAACGTAGGTCGACTTTCCGCGGTAGTGTAGACATAGCCTAAGAGGCTTCTAGAGAGTCTAAGCCTAAATTTAAAGCTTCCCATCCTGTTAGAAACTGAACTGCAGCCTACCTTCCCATGGTTGGGATGATTCTTAGGTTTAGGGTGGAGATAAGGTGTCAAGTGCACCAAATGCAGGTATAAACAAGTCCATTCACTTTAAAGTGGAACAATTATTTTTAATGGTATAGCATCTGTAAATAGAAAACGAAGCATGTGCAACATGCTGATTTATCAGTTGTTTATATTTTAAAGAAGTCCCAAAATATGCCATGTAGATCTTTGTTGGAGTGTTGTATACTTTTTGTGCAAATCTTGAATAAAGAATGAGATCAAGCTGTATTTGAAAAATTCAGAGTCCCTTCCTTTTGGAGGATTAAAAACGTGTTGCTGAGAGTATGGCAGACCCAAATAAATGCGGAAGCTGTATGAAGACAGCACTGAAAATATCCTGAATATAACTTTCCTCTATGACTACGTAGAAAAAAGGATTCCCAAGGTAGCCACTGATACTGCACACTAAATATACTTGGTGGGGGAAAGGGGTGGGGGGACAACAAACTTCCCCTAAGCCCTGCATAACATGGAACAGTAATAAAAATAACTGGTATCTCTTTAAGAAGCCACACTGTTATGTGTCAGAATAATCATCAGAGAGAATGATTGCATTGGAATATAAAAGGTTTGAGTGCCAAATGAAGGACACACCAAGTCCTGGTTTCACACTAAGGATCACTTTTAGCATTAGTCTGGCAAAAAAATTAGTTTACTGTTCTTGGAAGGAAAGCTTTTAGTTTGGGTGATTTGGCTAAGAATGTATGAAAACTTGCATTGTGGGGGTGGGGTTTGTTTGGAATACAAGCATTCCTTTGCAACCAGATATAAGAGGGATCAATTTATTATTCTGAAATCTTCAGTGAATGGTTTCATGCAATACATTTCAAAGTCTCCCAATTCCACGTTGCCAGATTTATTGGTAACCTCAGTTCTGTGACTCGGATGTCAACTCTAAAAGTTATTCACTGTAGTAAGAGTACTACCGCTTACAAAAAATAATGATTAATTATTGGGTTTACTTTACACTTCTTTCCGATAAGGAGAAACTGATGTATTTGAAGTCCAATCATAAATAATGGAGGTTATAAGCAGATCAGTTATGTATTTCCATTTATATATTAATAGTAAGCTCTGCCCATCACCCAAACAAATGGTTATGGTTGCAGCATTAGTCCGTTCAGGTTACTCATATACTCAAGCCTAGATTAAGTTTCTAAAATAGGTCAGTACGCGTCAGATGCAGACAGGGTGGAACTGACTAGGAACTACTCCCACGTGAAGGCATGGTTTAGTTACCAAACTATATGCCCCAAAGAAATAAAGTCTACCCACCTTTTTCAGTTCACATACAGTGTCTAAATCAAGGTCAATACACTCTTTTCCTTGGGGCACACTAGATTAACAAACTCAACCAATTCATTTTCTTCCAATTACCCTTTCATTTTATTTTGCAAGACCGGAATTCTATGTGACAAGTCACAAATGGATCAAAATTACCAAGGCAGCTGAAAGTCTACATAATTATAGCTTATCTAAATAAAAACATATGTAGTCATATCCTGGAACTGTCATAGAGCTATGAGTTATAGCACCATTCTGAGTTTGTGGACTAGACAGATGGATGTCAAAGCCTAAAGTAACAAAAAATGATTCATGGTTAATAGAAGGAGCACAATAAGAAGTAATCAGTGGCCACTGCATCATCTTCAATCTACTATAGTAACCCAAGCTATAGTAACTTAGAGTACTGTGTCCAGTTTTGGGCCCCACACGACAAGAAGGATGTGGAAAAATTGGAAAGAGTCCAGTGGAGGGCAACAAAAATGATTAGGGGGCTGGAGCACATGACTTATGAGGAGAGGCTGAGGGACCTGGGATTGTTTAGTCTGCAGAAGACAAGAATGAGGGGGGATTTGATAGCTGCTTTCAACTACCTGAAGGGGGGTTCCAAAGAGAATGAATCTAGACTATTCTCAGTGATACCAGATGACAGAACAAGGAGTAATGGTCTCAAGTTGCAGTGGGGGAGGTTTAGGTTGGATGTTAGGAAAAACTTTTTCACTAGGAGGGCGGTGAAGCACTGGAATGGGTTACTTAGGGAGGTGGTGGAATCTCCTTCCTTAGAGGTTTTCAAGGTCAGGCTTGACAAAGCCCTGGCTGGGATGATTTAGTTGGGGTTGGTCCTGCTTTGAGCAGGGGGTTGGACTAGATGACCTCCTAAGGTCCCTTCCAACCCTGATATTCTATGATTCCATGATAAGCTATTTTACAACTAATTTGCTGGATTCCTTCCTCCCCCTATGCCATACCCGTACCTGTTTACTTTCTTTCCCCACTTCTTTCTTTTCTTTCTACATGCTGCCCATATTAGGGTATGATTCAGTGGAAGTTTGCCACTGATTTCAGTGGGAAAAGGATTGAGCCCACAATTATTACTACCATGAGCAGTCCCATGGAGCACAGACAGTAAACTTTTCAGGTACCTGTCCTATTTTAGTAAATTATTCTGTGAAGCACCTAACATATTTCGAGTGCCACTTAAATAATAATGTGATAATAATAATAATGTGATTAGAGAGTCCCAGACAAGCACTTTATGCCCAAACCTGGACTTACTTTAAGAGTGGTATAGTTCATTGTGGAATTACCTCTGAATTCTTAAGATCTTTGGGGCTGAGACCGTCTACTCTTCTGTGTTTGTACAGTGCCGAGCACAAAGGGATCCCATACTTGGTTGGTCCTTTGGCATTACCAGAATAAATATGATTAATTCTAAACAAACTTTATTAATTTTGTAATCTCTACAAATTAATTTGTAATCTCTACAAAGCCTACCGCACCATCATAGACAAAACTTACCACATTTTGGTGCCATCAGGCTAGAATATATAGTTACTTTTCTCAGGACTGTCTAACTAATATTATGGACCTGATTCTCCCTGCTTTGCACCCTGTGTAGTCTTGTACACTTGTGCCAAGTGGGTGTAAGATGCCACCGAATCAGTGGTATCATCTTACTCCCACGTTTTACTGACATGCATGATTACACAAGGTAAGGAGCAGTGGAGAATCAGGCTCTATATTTTAAGGAGAAATAATGAATGGCAAATATGGGTTCGATCTTAAAACTGTGCACACCCCTAATGATATTCTCAAGAAGGTTGCAAGCATATCACTGACAAAGCAAACAAAATAGCCACGTTGGTCTTCTGCATCCCTACAACCCAGAAAAATAAAAGGTTCATAAAGGGCATGGTCCTACAATCTTTACTCAGTCAAAGCTCCCATTGAAGATAGAAGGGCATCCACTATGGACCCAAACAGAGGATAAAACTGATGGCGACACAATAATTTTAAGCTACTGAAAGTGTATTATAAATACAAAGAAAAGGCCAAAGGAGGAAAATCAAGAAAAGTAAACTATGTTTAGAAACAGCGGAGATTATCTTCTGAGATGAATGATGCAAGCATGCGTCCCTGATAGACAAATCAAAAATGGGCTTTAATTAAAGTGAGGTTCTAACTCTCCCTCCCCTGGACAAAAAACAAACAACAAAAACATCCCACATTCTGTGGCAGTTAAAGCTATTTCATTGATTTATGGATTCCAAGGCCAGAAGGGAACCACTGTGTCTTCTAGTCAGACCTCCTGTATAACACAAGCCATAGAACTTCCTCAAAATAATTTCTAGAGCACCTTTCTTAGAAAAACACCCAATCTTGATTTAAAAATGGTAAATGATGAAGAATTCACCACGACCCTAGGTAAATTGTTTCAGTGGTTAATTACCCCCACTATTAAAAAATTACATCTTATTTCCAGTCTAAATGTGTCTAGCTTCAACTTTCAGCTATTGGATCATATTATACCTTTTGCTCTAGACTGAAGAGCTCATTATTAAATATTTGTTTCCCATGTAGATACAGACAGACTGTAATCAGGTCACCCCCTTAACTGTCTCCTGGTTAAGCTATTACTGTCAGGCATGTTTTCTAATCCTTTAACCATTCTCATGGCTCTTCTTTGAACCCTCTCCAATTTATCAACATCCTTCTTGAAATGTGGGCATATGACAGGGTTCTGTTAGCAGTTATACATGGAGCCTTTTGGAAGCCAGCATCCTGGTCACTTTGAACACCCAGGATACAAGGTATGATTTGAATAGGAGAGGGTATGGAAGGTTTGAATGGATTATTTGCTCCTGAGAGAACCTGGTGAGCTAATGAAGTAATTAGCTCATCAGCTGGATAGATAAAGACACTTGTGAAGGTATCCTGGTAAACTGTGTATGCTGTTTAGTTCACCCAGATGACTTACCAGCCAGCGTTTCCAGGGGCTGAAAGGGGGACCTGTTTACAAGGCACTATAACTGGACACAGTATTCCAGTATTTAAGTAAATCCTGCCCAACACCATGATGATAATCTTATATGTAACACACATTTAATCTCTCATTGCTCTACAAATTTGTATGTGACCCTGCAAGATGTTACTCACACAAGTAGTCTCTACTAGAGCTAGGCAGAAACTGGAATTTCTATTCCATGGGAAATTTTGCATTTTAAAAAAGGTCATTCTGATTTGGAACAAAAAGTCAGAAATGCGAAATTTCCTGTGCAATAGAAATTTTGAAAAATTCTGGTCCTACTTTCCTGGCTTGGTGGCAGCCCCAAGGGCTGCCAAGGTACTAGGCATGTTTCTGCCAGAAAACTACCCAATTTCCATCAAAATCAACATGTTCCCATGGAACATTTCAGTTTAGATAAATCAGCATTTTGTTGGAAGATTTCTGACCAGCTATAATCTCTACCTATGCTAGCCACCCCACTGAGCATGCTCAGTGGGGTGGCTAGCATGGGTAGATATTATACAAATCTATACAAAGGGATCACTCATCCACCACTGACATACAGATACCTCTGAGGTGAAATATGTCAGCTATAGTGAGTGGGGCACAGCAGCGAAACATAACAGCTCCAAGACATGTAGCAAAGAAGAATACAGTATTACATTTTGAACCTGCTGGTGGTAGATGGGCAGAACAACACAGACAGGGCTAGCACCCCAACTCTCACCACAAATAGCTGTGGATTGTCAATGTGATTTCTCCATCCCCACGTATCATGATGAGCTTTACCATTAAGCTATTCTACATTAACACTAGAAGCAGAGCAAAGCACTACAATTTGGAGACCCGAGAGCAGACCCTCTCTGTCTTAAGCTCTGTCAGGGATAGGAGAAGAATCCTGTGTTAATCTGCAGTCATCCAACTGGTAGTTCAGGAGAGTAACTAACTCTTGAAACAGCTATGTTCAAAGGGACAGGAGTCTAGTGGTATGAGCAGGAGGCTGGGAGGCCAGAACTCCCAAATCCTAATCCTGGATCAATCTGTCTCCTAGGGCATATTACTTAAATAGAATCCCCTCCTAATATAGACATAAATTGGATACAAAGCCACCATAAACACCCACTGCACTCCTAACTTCTCCTTCAACAAGGAACTCTTTATTTACTTTTAGGGACCCAGTCATAGCCTCTCTCTTTCTTTAGGGCGCCACACAGTTGTCATGGCGGGGGTGGGGTGGGGGTGGGAGGAATAATCCCCAGGCCCCAGTGATATGAAGGCCACGGGGTAACCAGGATCTAGAGAGGAGGCTGTTTGGGGAATGGGGTGCTCATCTGCACATGAGCTGCGTCCTGCCAGACAGTGCTTCAGCCTGCTGCTATGGAGGGATTGCCACATCACTTTAGCATCCCTTGGGCCTTTGGACTCCCTTGGCAATTGGCTGGACATGTGTGGAGGAGGCATACATGGCAGCGAGAGGAGCTTTACTCCAGGGCTAAGGATTTTGGACATGACACATTAAATGAATCAACCGTTTCCCCAGTTATCACAGGAGATTGTTCCTCTTTTATCATACTTTCAACAGGCCGTCATCCATCCCCACACTGGCGCAGGAGCAGTACATATGCTAGATATTTGATAGGGGCAGCTTTCAGAGTATTCTAGTTTTCTAGGCAGCTCTTTCTTTCCATCCGTCACTGGGGTTCTGGCCTCATCACAGAGTGCAAGCAGGAACTGTTCCCATTTCACACCAGAGCGAGGTCTCTTTCCCTCAGTCCACATGAAGGAACCAGCCTGCCAAGTGCCTCCCACAGAGCCATGAAAATGGATTGCTCAAGGATCATGTCAATTCCACACAGTGAGTTCACTGCTACAGTACTTAAACCACATTGAAATTAAATAGCCATTTAAGAGACAAACAAAGATGTATTCCACACCAGGGGCAAATCTGTTGCCTTTGTTCTATCCCCCGCTCACCCTCTTCCCTAGAGTTAAGAAATAAGGAGAAGAGAAGAGAAGAGAAGAGAAGAGAAGAGAAGAGAAGAGAAGATATAAACTCAGATAAACAAGATTCAGGGAATAAAATTCAAAATGTCAAAGGAGATTTAAGTATTTCTTTACATAACCAAGTGTTTATTGGAATGTTTGTACCTCATTTAATTTATAGTGACATGTTTAGAGCAGAACAGATCACTTTTCATCATCTGCAGACACTGCAAACTTCTGCCAAGAGAAAATGTACAAACTCTGTCAGAGGATAATCTTACCTGTCTGGAATGGGAAAGGATGGAATTCCTTCTTAAGATTTATCTAGATTAAACAGAGCAGAGTAGGTGCAGCTTGATACAGTGTTAGATGGGATAAGAGTGCATTTTGCCAGGGAAATAACTGATTAAATCTCATGTGATTTGTCTCTTGGTCATTTTTACTAAAAAAACCAAAAAAGGACAAAACTGGAGGTTGGCTGAATACACATATCCCTTTTATTTACAAATAGCTTAATGCTTAACAGATATCTAGGTTACAAAATCACTGCATTATAAGCGTGGAACAGTACATTACTCTAACACACAAATAAATTTCATGGTCAATTAGCAATGAGTTGGGGAAGAAAAATGAGGCAAAGGAATTATTTTTAGAAATAGCAGAGTTGAGATAAACGAGGAAAAGATGCTTCCTTGAGACAGTAGTATCAAAAAGGTGTAAGCCGCCCATACTCCAGAGAACACTATTTGAAGGCAGTATAAACTACTTAAAAATTCTGTTGGGGAAAAATATATATGTTCCTAGAGGCTCCATTTCCTGCATTAATTTGATGCATGTACAAGTGCTTTAAAATATACCCTATGTAAAAAACCAAGCTGAGTGCATGTGTTTTCTTTGCTAAGCATCGTCAAACACTAGTTTTAAGATCTATAATTTGCCACAGAAACACAATACCATCCATGTGACATTGCCTGTGTGCAAGGATCTGCTTAGCATTTTACAGAGTAGGAAAAAACAAGCAACAAAAATGAAAAAAAGATATTGCGTAATGGGCTAATTTCCCCAATTTCTGTTAAATGGACTCAATGCTGCATCATGTAAAACTTAAAAAAAAAATATGTAAAGCAAGGCATGCAATTCAGTTTACAGATGGATATTTTTAATATATACTGCGCAAACATGTTTTCAGTTGCACTAATGTTCTGTATAACTAAAAAACTTCTGCTGTTGCCATTCTAAAATCATTTCATAACCTTTCCAAGAAAGCTAATCCCAGAAGGCAAGATGTTTTTTGATAAAACTCATGTGGGATTTTTATTTTATTTTAGTCTTTTTCAAACCATGAGAAGGAGGGGGGGGGGGGGAGGGGGGAGGAAGAGAATCTGGGATCTGTCATCAGAAAGATAAAACCTGACTGTAAAAATAGAGACTTGGGAGTCTGCACCAATTCAGAACTTTAACAGTTATTTAACATAAGCTCCAGAAAAGATCCAGCAAGCTTCAGAATCCTTTTTGCTATAGACCTTTATCAATAGGTGTGTGCGCGCCTGTGAACAACTGGTTGAAATAGTGAGCAAATTCTTACAAAACGTAACCCTCCAACTTCTACCCAATCCAATAGATATGGCATTCTCTAATGGAAGAATTACAGTATGTAGCACTTAGAATACATTAGCAAAAGGAAGAATGATCCAGTGGTTATGGCACTAGCCCAGGACTTAGAAAACATGGGTGTAATTCCCTGTTACACCACAAATGTCCATTCTGACTTTGGGCAAGCTACTTAGCTTTTCTGTGCCTCGGTCCCCTATCTGTAAAGTCAGATACTAGCACAGCCCTATGAGGAAAAATCACATTAAAGATTGCGAAATGCTCAGACACCTGAGTGATGGGAGCCATATGAGTACTACAGATAGTTGCACATGTCGATGGCTGGAAGGAAGAGAACATAAGTGAAAGACTGAGAAAGCAACTCAGGAACCCTGACTCATAAAGAGGAGGTCAAGGACAAACACTATTGCAGAGGGATTTGATGCTGGGAAATCCAAGCAAGCAACAGGCTTGCAAAGACAGCTTTTGAAAAAACAATGAACTTATGCTGCAAGAGGAAGACTAATTTGTTTTGGGCCTGATCCTGCCTTCCTTGGCCATCCACACCCTTCCCTGAGAGCACATAGCACTTCACTTGAGCAGCCTCTTATGGCCTGATCCTCCCACTGGAATCAGTGGGATTACTATGGTGAGTCAGGATTATTTTTCAATTGCCTCTAGAGAATTCTTATTCTTGGTGTGCTCATGTACTCCTAGCTGTCAACCATATTGGTGAAACTACCTGTTTTTGTGCAAGATATCAATAAAAGGTATAGCTATGGCTCACCTAAGCAATGGCGCTGGGAAATACATGTTGTATGCAACACAGAGGCAAAGTTTACCAAAAGCATATGATCAGAGTGTCCTTGGTTATTTAGGCTCAATTCTGCACACCCTTCTCTCTAGTAGCCCCAGTGAAATCAGCAGCAAGAATTGCAATGATGGAGGATTAGACCTGTGAGCAAGGTTTTACAGGATCAGGATAGCAATCAACTAATTTTCTAGCTATTGCTCGTCTCCATAGGCAGACAGGTGTCACTCTTCAGGAATTAGCACTTCTTGCCTTCAGAATAACACCATCCACTTAAAAGGCACTCTTATGCCTGAAACGGTTTTAACTAACTATTGTCACAAGTGAAAACTTGATGAATATAGCTGAAAGGGATTAGAAAAAGAAATAGATATTTTATTTTTTCAGTTAGTTTCCTCTATTCATTTGATAGGCTTTTGTGTACAGTCTGTTTCTTCTGCTTATATGGGTCTTTCAGGCAGGGAAAAAAAGGAAAAGTGTATTTTTTTAAATAGGAAAATATGTTTATACAAAAATCAACAGGGGGGATTTTAAGATGGCTGCAGCTCCTGAAACAACTTTTAACTTCTGTTTCATTAATGTTTCTCTTACAAATTGGCTGTGCCCCTTTAAGAAATCACTCCTCCACTTGTTTCCTTAAGAGGCTCATTGGACTCTAGTTTTTAAATGTGACTTCAGTTTAAAAATATGATCATTTATGAGGGTTCTGCTTGGAAGGAACAAAATGTTTAGATATTTCCAAATAATACCACAGATCTCCAGAGAAACACTAGTGCAGAGAAAGCAACCAAGAAGAATTATATACACGTGCCATTAAAGTTCAGTCCTGCACTCCTGACACAGGCAAAACTCCCACTGACTTTGGGCCCAAAGAAACTGATCCTGTGAGGTGCTGAGCACCTTCTGGAGATTTGGCAGGATTGGAAGGCACTCAGCACCTCCTGGAATAGCTCAGCATCCAACTGATTGGGGCTAACAAGACATGCTAGCAAAATCGTCATATTTTTATGAAGGGCCAGATTGTGGCCTGCGCAAGGAAGATGAGAGGTGTAAGCCTTCTCTCATGCCCTTGCACCAGCTAACTGTACCACAGGCAGAAATGTGCAGAAGAGAGAAGCCTCCATGGGACTGCTTCATCCCACCTGCAAGTGGGCGTAGGCGCGGGAACTAGCACACAGGGTCCCGGCTGCCGGCACTACACCTGGGGCTCCACTCCTAGCCCTGCACACGGGTCCCAGCTGCTGGCCCCACACCCAGGCTCCGCTCCCCATCCCGCTGCTTGCTGGAGTCCTGGCTGCCAGCTCTAAGCCCAGGGCTCTGCACCTGCCCCCAGCTGTGGCCCCAGGCTTGGCCCCCTTACCCTGTCCGAGTCCCCCCTCCTGGAGCCACGACCCTGCTCCCAGCCCCAGCTCTAAGGGGCGGGGCGCGGACAGGATAAGGCGGGCGTGAGGTGAAAAGAGGGCTTTGCAGTTTTGCTGGCTTTCAGCACCCCCACTATAAAAAGTGTTCCAGCACCATTGCAAGTAGGTGGGAGCAGGCAGAATGGGGAATAGGTGACCATGGCTCCACCCCCTCACCACACTCCAGCTGGCATTCTGCACTTGACTAGTGCATCAGGGTGAGTACGCTTACTGCAGGGAAATTCCCCCACAGAGCAGAGGAAAACCAGGAGGTAGATTGTGACTCCTCGTGCTGGAGGAGCAGCACATCAACACACTGCCCCTTGCTTGGGGGTCCTAGCAACACCACGAATGGGCCTGAAATGATTATACCAAATTAAAGAACTACTGATTTTCAAAGCTTATTGTGAACTACGTTAAACTACTGTACATTTGCTGGCACCATTCACAGGCAACTTGTTTCTGTCCCACACGTTTAACCCAGAAAAGCAGGGAGACTGCCCTGATGTGTGACACAAGAAGCCACTGGAGACAGGAATATCATTCAGACTTCTAGGAAGGGGTCCAGCACACGCCTTGGGTCTGAGCCAGACCCACAGCAAGGTGGGTCATGGTGACCCTTTAATAGATCGCTTACAAACTCTACATATGTTCAAGAAATTCTTCATTTTTTGCTTAGATAAACAGATTCTGTTAACCACATGTGTGCAGTATTCTTATATATTCTATGTGGGGTACCTAGGGAGCTGTCTCATAGGCTGTGTCTACAGAGGATTCCCTGAAATTCTCCAACCTTTGCTCCAGAAGTAGTGCAGCTCCACTGAGTCTGGCAACGGTGGCAACCAGTGTAGATCCGTCCCCTGCCATCTTTCCCACAGTGTTGTCTAACCCTTTTCAGAATGGATTTATATGGCCCAGTGATTAAAACAGCATGCTATGCTAGTGCTCCTATGACCACTTGCCCCAGGGCTGGAGCAAGGGCAGGAGGATTCCAGAAAATCCACTATGTAGGCGCAGCTTAAGGCAAGGTAAACCATCTTCAGTCACCGTCTGAGTGACTATGGGGACAGAGATACACATTTCCTCAGAATATATTATTGTAGTTTAACTCAAAGGAATTTTAAGGAAAATACAGGATCCAAACTACAGCATAGGAAGGGTGGTTTACTGAGTCAAACACTGGCCTGTGATTCAGGATACCGCGGTCCAGTTCCCAGCTCCGATGCAGACTTCCTGTGTGAGTTTGGAAAAATCGCTTAATCTACCCTTTGGCTCAGTTTCCCTATCTGTAAAATGGGGATAATACTACCTTACTTCACAGCGGTGTTGTGAGGATAAAAGCCATGAATGATAGTGTGGAGCTAAGATACGATGGTAAAGAGGGCCAAAAATGTTTGATAGCATTTGTTTTGTAAACACACCTCTACTCCGATCACACGAATTCAGATATAACGCGGTAAAGCAGCGCTCTGGGCGACGGGGCTGCGCGCTCCGGAGGATCAGCACGATAGCACGTCTGGCTCCGACGTTAAGGGTGCCAGGCCAGGGCCGAGGGGTTGGAGAAGGGGCAGATGGTCTCGGGGGGCGGTCAGGGGACAGGGAGCAGGGGAGTTGGATGGTTTGGAGATTCTGGGGGCGGGGTGGTCAGGGGACAGGGAACGGGGGTGTTGGATAGGGCGTGGAAGTCCTAGGGGGCCTGTCAGGGGGCGGGGGTGTGGATAGGGGTCGGGGCAGTCAGGGGACAGGGAGCGGGGGTGGGGTTTGGATGGGTCGAGGGTTCTGAGTGGTCAGTCAGGGGGCGGGAAGTGACTATTAACAGAAATGCTCGAGGCCAAAGCAAGTTCGATATAACACGGTTTCACCTATCACGGTTTCATGGTTTTGATATAACACGCAGTAAGATTTTTTGGCTCCCGAGGACCGAATTATATCGGGGTAGAGGTATATGTCATATATATTATTATGCTTATAGTTCTTTATGGGGTTTTATTGTTCACCTAACATACGTATAAAAAATGGAGCTGGCCAAAAACCTGAATTTCCATCTCAAGGGAAATGCCAAGATTTCAAAATTTAGTTTTGTCCTGAATTGGAACAGAAAGTCAGCATCTCAGATTGTTTCGCAAAATGAAATATTTCATTTCAACAAGTTCTAAATGTTTCATTTTGACTTTATTGTTTCCACATTTATATTATGAGTTAAAATGTTTGGACTTTTATATTAAATTCTAACGTAAGTCAAAATGATACAGGACAAAACGTTTCAACCTTGTTGAAACATTTAATTTGCTGCAGAAAATTTCAAAGAAGTCGCATTACTGTGCAAAGTTTTGATTTTGTCAAATCAACATTTTCTGACAGAAAACTGTTCAGTTCGAAAACTTTCAACAAACTAATGAAAAAAGTATTTTTATCTATATTAGTTTGAAGAAAATATGTAAACACCATGTACAGTTTTTATTCAACCAATTGGGGCTGTCGTATGTCCTGCCTGTGCTGTACTGTCCTCTGTTGAGTCAGTATGGTGCTGAACGTAATCCCTTCCTCAGTTTCCCTTCCCAGGAATCCAATAATTCTACTTCAGACACTCTGGATGTTGGAGTCAATGTCCCCTCTTAGGGCTTGTTTCTTACAAAATCTCCTAAAAAGAGGCTATAACAAAAAGTCCCAAATAAACAAAAAAATACTTCTTGTTTTCAGGGTTCATCTGAAGCCTGCCCTCTAAGTTCTGTTCCCAGGCCCCTCAGGGTCGTCTCTCAGTCTTTAAACCTCTCCTCCTGGCAGGAGCCTCAACTCTCCACTTGGAGTTGGGTTACAATTTATCTCCCTCAGCTAGCCTCACTTAGTCCTCAGGCTCAGAGGGTTTAGCAGCCTTCTTCTACTGGCGTCTGCTCCCTGCTAACTGCAGGAGCCTTCTTACTCCTTTCAATGACTGCAGGCATCTGACCTGCTATGAAGGAGGCAGCCAGCATTTATAATGGCTCCTTCTCCCAGGTTGTTCCTTATTGGCTGGGTGAGAGGTGAGCCTCGCCCTGCCCTTTCTGCAAGGCTCCAGGTCCTTGGAGATACAATAACAGGGTCCCTTCTAAATGCTACTTCTTCCCAGAGCCCCTTTCCTATCTCCCCATACCGCCTCAGGCTTTGTCTTTCAGACTACCCCAAACTCTTAAAAAGGCCATGCCACATTACAGGGAGGACTGACCAGTAGGCAATACTTCCCTTATGGGGCAGACTATCCTGTCACAGGTGGTATCTTGTCTTTTAGATCTGTGAGCAGGAGTTATTACCCAATACCTTTATTTCCTTTTTCTGTTATTTAGATCTATAGTGCCAAAGCTCAACTGTTCGTTTTAAACACTGAGCTTTAGACGCACCTTATTAATATTTAAACCAGCATGTATATTCTAGATCATTAACCTTTCCTTGTTAATAAGGAGGGAAAATATGTAAGCAGGCAGCATTTTTGTTTTAATGTCTTCTCCCTGCTTTAATCAAGGCTTATCCCAGATGTTCTTTTGACTCCACATTTCCTCACCTCATTAACCAAGCAAGTTCTTCCCTGGCCTCACGTACTACCCGGCCACTCACAAAGCACCTGTGCTAATTTGCTGAAAAACTTCTGAGATTACTAGCAAGTATAATTGAGAACGCAAAATATGCCAACTCCATGGCAACGTGTAAGTCTGTAAACCCACCTTGAAACACGGAAACAATGGCCCCTTTCAGATAACTCCTGAGCAGCGGGGAGGAGCAGGGTCTTATTAAGATGTTGGTTGCTTTCAGATTATTTGCAAAGGGTGGTGGTGGTTAGAAAAGAAAGCTTACTGACTCTACAAAGGTTCACTCAATTTTCGAACCTATTAGCAAGATGTTGACTAACCCATAAACAGATGGCACGTGGTGTGATGACAACACTGGCATTTTGGCATTTTAGTGAGTCTCTCCTTCACTGCATGTTTCTTCACTTCACTTCAGGTTCTTCACTTTGCATTTCGATAAACACAGTTTTCAAACACAACACATTAAACACTCACAGGGCCTGATCCTATATCCCTGAGGAAAGAGGGCTGAGCTAGTTATTAAATTTTCACACAGAGAAGTGGATTTTGGAGGAGGAATTCGAAGAGTTTGTGGAGAGGAACTTGAAGATTTGTGGAGTGTAGGATGAGAAGTGAAGACGACTCCCACATCCTATAGCTGGGGATGCTACATGGAATTATCTCCAGACTGGAATTTGGCCAGAGCAGTTACGCTAACACTTCTACTCGTGCAGAAAGTGCCATGGGAGTTTTAATGGCCATGAGTAGTCAAGGAATTTTACATTTCAGTTTAAAGGCTATCATCATACCACTGCTTTTTGGAGAGCTCTCCCAGAGCTGCACTATTACTCAAGGCAGTGCAAGTGTAGAGAGGACTCAGGCATTTGTACATAGCATTATGGCATCTAAACAGCTCAAAGCAGATAATGTAACAAGGGGTAAAATCTCCTGAGGGTCAGACAACACAGTGGCACCAATGCTGAAGCCCTGCTTACACTACGGCTCCCACTGCCAGTTACCTATATTGCTGAATCAGGGTGAGTTTTCCTGAAAAATGTTAGTATAGACATGGTACCTCCAGCAGCACAGTACACCCTAACACTGTACTGAGGCATTAGTACGCTGCTGGCTGGGAAGAGGGCTGCTTACTGAATTACTAACTTTACTTTCAGCAACAGGCCACACCTGATACTTCATTGCTTTGCACCTGGTGTGCTGTCTTATACCTGTGGAGAGTTTTAATTTCCATTATAAAAAGTTTGGTAGCTAAGGGATACTTTTCTTTACATTGATTGTAAGAGTTTGGGGCAGGGAATGTTTTTCTGTAATGTTTGTACAACTCCTAGCACAGTGAAACCCTGGTTTATGACTGAGGCGCCTAGGCATGACCCAATAGTAAGGGTTACCTGAGATCCATTATACATAGCTTTAGAAGGGACACACACAGAGCAAGAATTTAAATTTAGACTTGATGTGTGCGCATAATTTAAAGTTGAAAATACGTTACTTCACAGACCTTCCGGAAATTCAGGAGTTCAAGAAGTTTATGGTTTGTGATGTCAAACAAGATTCTCTCTGCTGGGCAGTGTAACCTATTCCATAGTATTTTGTAGCATCAAATTAAATAGTCTTTTCTTTTAGAGGAGAAGAAACTCATTAATGTGTGCTCTCATCAGGTGTAAAAACGATGGCTAGAAGAGTCATGCAGCTGTAGATGGACCCAGCCACTATCTTCCAGTTGAAATTATAGAAGTGTCATCTGTATTTTGAGCTGACCAGGTGTTCTCTGCCAATGAACTCACTTTAGTCAGACTTCCTAACTTCCCTTCTAAATCCAGTTCACTCTACAGCTCTACCCAGACATTTTTCATTTCAGCTGCAGATGGCCATCAGACATCCTAAGGCAGTATCAAATCCATACAATGCAACCTTCCAATGACTCTTGACATTTTGAAGTCTCTAAAAGTTAGTCCCCTCTCCACCAGATCTTGGATTTTTATTCAGAGCTGTTACAGGGGAAAAGCAGCTGCCACAAAGTTTGGATCTGGATCAAGATTCTAGGTGGTTTCAGATTGCTAACATATTAGCATATAGCCTTTTTGCTGAAATACACAAATTACACTCTGATTTAACATGAACCCTGCACCCCCGTTTTGAGTCTGGAATGGGGTGGGGGGAAGGAGAACAAAAACACACACAGCAGAAAAAGTCATAAACCTTCATTCTAAAGGGACAAACGGCATATTTGGCCTACAGCCCTGAAGAAGCCAGCAAAGCTCCGTGTCATCCATTCGAATGGAAAAGGCTAGAGTGCAGAAACACAACTGAAGGACCAGACAAGTCAGAGAAAGCAATAATGAAAACATTTCTTGTAGTTTAACTTCTGATTGGATGCACTACTATTGCTGGATATAGCACCATTAATTTACCTGGACATTATTAAGTACAAAGACAATATGTTCCATATCCCAAAGTCCTTACAAAATTGTTAAGTATGAATAGGTACTCTCCCAAACTGATCTAAAAATATAGGGCCAGATACTCATTTAGTGCCAGTCTGCAACAGATCAAGATATGTTCTACAACAGTAGTTCTCAACCAGGGGTCCGGGACTCCTTTGGAGGTCACGAGCAGGTTTCAGGGGGTCCGCCAAGTAGGGCCAGCATTAGACTCACTGGGGCCCTCGGCAGAAAGCTGAAGTCCTGCTGCATGGGGATGAAGCCCAGGGCCCTGACCTCGCCACCCGGGGCTGAAGCCGAAGCCTGAGCAATGTGGCTTTGTGGGGGCTCCTGTGGCATGGGGCCCCAGGCAATTGTCCTGTCTGCTACCCCCTAACACAGATCCTGGCTTTTATATGCAGTAAAACAGTTATTGTGGCACAGCTGTGCCATGGAGTTTTTATAGCATGTTGGGTGGCGCCTCAAAGAAAAAGGTTGAGAACCCCTGTTCTACAATCAATGCACTGTTTAAACTCACCCCTTCCCTGGGATTTGACTTTAACAACAAAGAAAACAACAAGGTAAAATAGTTCAGCTCAAACCTTTTTCCCAGGCTTGGCTGTTACCAAGGTTCCTCTCTCTGAACTGCGCAGCTCACACTCTAGATCCCCTCTCCCCAAATAACTGCTCCCATATGCCTTATATCCACATGACATATTGAATCACCTGCACAGCAAGACAGCAGAACTAACTGTAACCTTTCCCAGCAGGCTCAACATCTGCTAGCAGCGTAGGGTATTTCAGGGAAACACTGCCAGCCAGTTACAATATGTGCAATAAAGTCTGAGTTCCCTCGTGCTGGTGAGAATCAAGAGTAAATCCACTGAAGTCAGTGGAATTGCAGAGATATAACTAAGTGGTGAATCAGGTCCATTGTATTTAAAAGGACTGCTCACCTGAGCCCAGCACACCATCAGTCACATGCAAGAGCCAATGGTTTGGAACCTGCTAGTGAGGATAACAATGCTACTTATAGAGAGCCTTTACTTCTGCAGGATCCTAAAGAAATGCACAAACAAGGCATCACCCACCTATCAGGGAAACATGGCCAACTCTGGAGTGGAACACAACAGCTGTTGAAAAGCACGCAGCAACACTTCAAAGCAGTTTTCAGGGGAGGAAGTGAAAAACATCCTCTCCAAATGGAATTGCGGAGAGAGGTGTAACAATTATCCAAGCTGGAATTTTCCCAGGACACACAAATGAACATCTCTGCTCTTGCAAAAAGTACCATGGGATCTTTTACTGACCCAAAATGGTGACAAAAGCAGGAACTTTAGGAGTGAGAGCACTTGCAGCCCTCAGAAAGGCATCCGGTTGTGTCCAGAGGTAGGAGTGCATTTGATGTTTTTTTATTCATTTTTACAATGAGCCTGTTACAAAATCTTTTTAAGTAGAAAAACAACTATGGCCCAGTGTCACCAAAAGATTCTTCTACCTTCTTAGCAATATCCCTCTCCATGAAATTCCATCCTACGCCCTCTTTACCAAGCCACAAGAAAGCCTATGAAGCCTGCTGCACCTCAGTGTCCACAGGAAGCCATCAGATCTGGATGTGGTGGACCAAGTGAAGAATGTGAAAGAATTCCAGAGCAAAGGATGCCCCATTGAAAATACTGTGCCAAAAGCAGTCTCCGTTTCATACTAAGAGGGTGTCTCAGGTACAGGATACAGTTTTCAGACACACCAGCCAAAAAAGCATAGTTGGTCTGGGGCATGGACTGTTCCTCTTTGTGCTTGCACAGTACTTTTGAATTTGAAGATTCCTACACCTTAGTCACTATTAGTCTGTAGAATTATGACTGTAGTTTCCATTGAAGTCATCATGCATTTGTCCTGACATGATGTGACTAGTATGTTTAATATCATGAAAAAAATTGTTAAATGCAGACTAAGCTATTCTTTTCAAAACAAGTATCCTTCCTCCATTAGCACCTGGAATGATACGCCAATGTGGATTTCCTTTATTGTTCCTTCCTTTAGCTGAAGCTTGGGGAAGAAGCTGGGTAATGAAGGAGGGGAAAGAATTCAAACCATGGAATGTTATCTAGAGAAATATTTAAATAGCTTCAAAACATGCTCAGAAAAATAAAATTTTGATTAGGCTTGTCTCAGCCTGATGCAGCTGGAAACTGCTGCAATATTATCCCTGTAATATAAGGGTACAGAAGGGAACTGCTGAGAGAATTTTAACTATTTCCTCACTGGCAAAATACTAATGGGCCTGATCCTGCAGCCCTTCATTCAGTTCTTAGTCAGGCAAATCCCTATTGACTAAGTAATGACTGAGGGCCAGATCCTGCAATCCTTGCTCATGCAAGCAGGCCCACTGACTCAATGGTTTTTGGGCCAGTTTTGAAAAAATGTTGAAGTCCCTCAACTCAAACAGCAGTTGCACCTTGCAGGATTGGGTCCTTTTTTCAACAGGACGATTGGCATAAGGGGCAGAGAATAAGGCTCTCTCTAAATATTTCAGGGTTTAGCTGATTTCTAGCAAGTCCATGGCATCTAACGTTCATTGATGTTAATAGCAAAACTCCAACTGCAGATCTGAATTTCACACCTGTTGAGAGAACAGATTAATGGGTCGCATGTTCACCTCTGAGTTTCTCCCACCATCTAGAGGCAAGTAGAAGTGATATTTTATCCAGTGGTGATTAGCTGCCATGGCTCTTAGTATAATGTGTGTATATTGTGGGCCCAACCCTGAAGTCCTTATTCAAGCAAAGCCCCATGTGTATTCACCTGCAGATCTGCTTGAGAAAGGACTGTTTGGGCCCATGTAATTATTGATGCTCTCACATGCAGAGATGTTTGGCAATGACCTCTTTGCTGACACACTGGAGATTGAAACAAAGCCCTCAGACCTAAAAGCATGAGCTGCTACAGTTTCAGCTAAAGATCCAAGGCTCTGGCTGGGGGTTCTAACAACTCAACCTCTGCAGATCAGCAGATGAGGAGCCCTTTAACACTCTCACCAGTGGATTATGCAGGAACCTTCATGTTTAACAGTGGGAGACAAACTATGGGTCTGAAAGTTACTAGAGAGCTCTGCAAATAGACCCTCCCCCTATGGAAAGACATAGGTGTAACAAACCCTCCTATCGAGGCGTTAATTTCACTCATGATGTGAAAGAACTTGTATTTAAATCCTACCTCCACTGGAGTTATGTGGGAAGGGGGCACTAGGAGGAACTCCATGCTAGGGTGCTGTGTATTCTTGCAATACACTAAGGAAGTGGTCTCTATGCCAAACCTGCACAGGCTAGCACAGAGCATGACAGTGAGGGGTAGTCCAGGGCAGTGGCCACTACACATATGTACACAGATCCAATGCCCCCAGACACCATGGTGCAGAGAGGCTTCTGCCACTATTTCAAGGCTGGATTAACCACTGTGTGGGAGCTGCACTCCAGGCCCCTACCTTGGCCATGTGTTGGAGCCAGAGAGATGGATCTCTCTTCCTCACACAGGCCCTCAATACCTCAGACTGTACGTGACTAAAGAGAAATTTCCCCCTACTAACATGTCAGAGGACCATATGAGCGAGTACCAGGTCATTACAACTGATTATAAAAGAGTAAATAATTATACCGAGGCTGATAAACTTCCCTTGTCTCAGCTGCTGGAATTTAAACCATGCATTAGACTAAACACTTTTTACCGTGTTAGTAAAACTCTCACGGTTTTACTAACATTCCTGTTGTTATAATCAAATAGCCTATAAGCAAACGAGCTTATGGAATACATAAACTAAGGAGACAACATAGCAAAATGAATTCCTTCTGCCCTGGGCTTACATTTCTTACAAAGGCAGATGTTTCTCAACCGCTGGTCTTTCAAGAGGAAGAACTCCATTTTGAGGTTGCCAAGTCTCCTTCAAGGTGCATTGGTAGGGCACTAGTCGTGAACAGCGAAGAGCCCATGGTCCTAACAACTTCAGAATTCAGCTGACTCTTACACCAGTTATACCAGGGCGTAAGTGAGGAGTTATTTTATTGGTGGCTTTAATTTCATACACCATGGAGGTAATCATGTCCGAAAATGGAGTCAGGGAACAGATTTAGTGTCAGAAGAAGAGTAAAATCCCTTCTTTCAGGTCTCATTTCACCTCAGATTCCCTGTTAAGATCAGTAGATCTTGCCCTTCTTAATGACTAAGGGTGTAGGGGAAGTGGATTGGTCCAGAGCAGCAGCAGAAGAAAGGAATTTGTCAGGTAAGCTGAGTTTTATGAAGGACTCTCTCAAAGCAAAGAACAGATAGTCCTTGTCATTAAAGTTCCAAAATGCCATTATCAAAAGAAATTACTCTGGTCTATGTTTTACTTCACACATCTGCTTTTTAAGAGATGATTTTAGAGTTCACTTAAAGGTCTTTCATAAACTACATCAAGGTACTGGATCACAAGAGTAATAATGTTTATGCTTCATCTTGCAGTTAAAGTGATATTTACCCAAGCACTGTTTCAAACCCAAATTAAGCCTGCATTTCACTGTGGTTCCACCATCTGGAAGGGTTTATATTCTTATCCTTTTGGGCTTCCAGGAATTTTGACTGTGCCTCTATAAAATGTCCAGTGGAGATGTGCGTGCCCAGTACCTCTGAAAACCAGGCCCCTTAAGACAAAAGACCCAATCTTGTCATTCTCAGGTCCCTCAACTCCCATCAATTTCATTCATGTGCTCTGGGGGTTATAGGAGCATCTTAGTACTGCAGTAGTAATACATACCTTCAAATGAGTCTGGCTAAAAATGGAGAGGAGGGCAAATTTGTATCTCATACCTCTGTAATTCAGGGCGTTAAAACTGCCATAATGGAGGGGAGAATTAGACTCCAATCTTGGGCACTTCCAACAACTTAGCTAAACAAAAGACAGACCCTAATGTATCATGCACAAATGCTGATGCTAAACAACCCTAAAGCCATGCTACTTGCTGCTTCTTTACAGAATCGGGATCAATTGATTGTATATACACATGCACTCATTAGAACCTTTATACATCACACTTTGTTGCAACATCCCAAGCTCCACATCTGTTTCAACAAGCCTAATTATGTACTGATGGCATAGTGCATTGCGGCATGAAAGAAGCAACTTTAATATTCTTCAATTCTTGGGTCAGACTAACTACTTTTAAGTATATCAGCTGCTCTCTTGGCCTGCATGAATAGACTAGCAATGGGAAACTTGCCAGCTACCCCACCAGTGGAAATTTCCATTACCAGCTGTTTTTCAGAGTGCCATCAACAGAAAGCTCTTTGAATAGAGACACTGCACTACAGTACCTGATGTGTGGGTGGGGGGAAATTGAGAACAAGTGGCAAGCCAGAGATGGCTGAACAGACGGTGCTTATCTAATTGCTAGAAATCTTCAAACTCAGGCTTCATATGTAGCCTCTCCTGAGGATAATAGTTAGCCTATATGAAGCATGTCACCTCTGCAAAGTTCTCTGCAAATAGAGCTAGTTAATCCTCATAACTGGTCAGTGTTATTACTCCCATTGACATGTGGGGAAACGGGGACACAGAAGTGTTAGTGATCCAAGGTTATACAATAATTCCATTACACAACTAGAACTCTGAGTTCCTGGATCTAACCACTATTCTGTGCTGCCTCTCTTATAGAGGGTCATCTTCACAGATTTCTTTTAAATCAGCAGTGAGAAACAAAAAGCGTTTTCTGAAACAGGAACTGATCCGATGGAAACAATAGCAGGAAAACATCTGGGAGGCTGCTATCTTCTGAAGGCATCATACTAAAAAAATTTCCATTCACTCACCCAGATATTCTGCACTTTCCTCCCCGCATTTTGTTTAGGGGTGTTTCTGCTTTCTTTAGTATACAATGCCGCTTATTTCTTTAAATACATAGAATTTATTGTGTGAAAATCATCTCTGATAAAAGAAAATGAACAGACTTCTGGCACATATGGAAACCTGCTGGTTTGTTACTCTAATGAGGAATTATAAAAGCACTTTGGAATCACTAAAGGGAGACAGTTCAAGGCCAGCTTTATAATTTGTGGGATCTTAAGCAATGAAGATCCCACAGGGGTTTCAAAAGCACAAGGTCTCCCCATCTAGTATCTAGTATCTGGAGGTGCGGAAAATAACTGAACTTTCTGTGCCTGCTTCTTTAGTCCTGATACTAGGCCAGACAGCAAGCTGTTTAAGCTACTGCAGCTGCACACATCCCACATCCTAAAGCATTAGGACCTAAGGCGATGTTTGTTTTGCTTGGGTTTCAGATCCTGGACCACAGATTTAATAATTGGGGCAATCAGCTGACACAAGAAGATTTCAGTATTGGCTATGCTTATGGCCATAAAACTGAATACCACCAGCAGAAAAAAGCATTTAAAGACGACAAGCCACTGGAGCTCTTGCATTAAAAAGAGCTTTTTTCAGAAAAGGCTGCAAAAACAACAGCCAACTTTATATTAATACTTATATTCATAAATTTTAATGGCAAATAGAACGTACTTAAGAACCACTTTAGAAAAGAGGAATAAAAAAACAGAGTTGCCAAGAACACCCAACAAAACTAAAAGCCACTGAATCAAATTAATTCCTGCTTTATCTTCATGTAACTCCACTGAAATCAGTGTAGTGACAGCAGGGATGAATTTGACCCATGTTCTCTTTTCATTACTGTATTCACAAGATGATTTATTGATGGCTGACTCTTGACCAAACTTCAGATAAACATCTCTATTGCTGATAAGAAAAAGGTGTCATAGAAAGTTAAGTGTCTTCACCCTTACGGTATCTGCTTTTGATTGTGAAATGTACCCAGTACATCTATGATAACCATTTTTTTAAAGCATAAAGACTTCAGCTTGCAATCCTTGAGCACCCTGATTTTCTGAACAGTTTAAAGGGGAAGCGTAAAAAGATGAAAATTTGAAGCCCAGAACTTTGAGGCAAACCTTTAGGCACAAGAACTGAGAAAACTTACTCCATAGATTACCTTGGACCATATCAGTCTCTTCTGAAAGAGGCATAAACAGATGGTTGCTTAGAGAAAGCCCTGAACAGACTTCAACAGTCCAGATTTTTGCTCTAATGGATATCTTGCTATCAAACTGGCTATAAAACACCTTTTAACATGGAGATATACCTATCTCATAGAACTGGAAGGGACCTTGAAAGATCATTGAGTCCAGTCCCCTACCTTCACAGCAGGACCAAGTACTGTCCCTTATTTTTGCCCCAGATCCTTAAATGGCCCCCTCAAGGATTCAACTCTCAACCCTGGGTTTAGCAGGCCAGTGCTCAAACCACTGAGCTATCATCTCCCTGGTGAGATGAACAATAATCTGAGCACCGAAACTTCTGCCACCCTAGATAACAACTTCCACGTTCCCCTCTGCTGCCTCTCTTGGGGTGCTCCATGCTGTCTCTTATACCTGCAGTTCCTTTCCTCTTTTGATGTACCACGCTTCCAGTTAAAGACCGTGGGCAAAATTTGTCACTGATACAACTCCAGCGTCCACAGATATCAATACATATTGAGCTGCACCAAGTTTGTATTTGATCTTATGGCCAAATTCTGCTCTCAGTTATTCTGGTGTACATCCAAATAACTTCACTGACCTCAGTGGACTTACTTTGGATTTATATTAATATAAGAGTGAGCTGTATTTGGCCAAATGTTTCAAGATACATTAAAGGTTTTATATTTGATTCTAAGGGAAATAAACTGCTCATATGGAGGACTCAGAAAACTCCGCACCAAGTCTATTTCGTCCACATGGTTCTCTTGAACACTCCTGGATTTTACATACTCTGTCAACACGATTCTACCAGTAGCATCTTCTGGATTAACATGGAGATTGGTCTGAGATAGAAAACTAATTGAAAGGTCCAAAATGAAACACATACAGAAATCCACATAGCAGTAAATTTGGCCATAATTGCCAATCCAGACCAATGTTTCTTTATTCTGTATTTGGTACTTAGTGGAAGATGTATGTTCATGATCTCACACACAAAACTGATCACAGTGTCTTTAGAGAAACAAGGTGGATAAGGTAATATATTTTATTGGACCAGCTTCTGTTGGTGAGAGAGAATATCCTGGGACAGACATGGCTACAACTCTCTGGCATACTTTGGTAGTGTGACTTACCAGGCTTACCAAGTACAGTACCAAACGTTCTCCAGAATATGCCTCCTGATAGTCATTTTTATTCTGTGTGCGGGAGAGAGTTCTGCATTTCTTTATATGAGGCCACAGGTTTGTTTGTCATAAATCATGCTACCCTGTTGTAATAGGCTAGATGAAGCTATTCAAGACCAAACAGTCTTTCAGTACATCAAAGACTGACCTCTCTTTTCATCTGAGCAACTTCCCACAGCTATACCTGGCCCCCTTAATCTTAGTAACTACAATAAAGGCACATGCTGTCTTTTGTGTGGAATTTCTATCCAATCAGAACTAATCTCTTAACAGATCTAAATAACATACCAGATATCTGACCTCAGCATTACTCTTGGGTCAGTAGATCCTCTGAATAAAATAGAAAGAGAGGTAGGCCACCCCACAGCTTGCATATTGTACACTAGATCTGACTTTGTGCCTTATAAAAATTGCTACAAGAGAACAGAAATAAAGAGAAAAAGACTGAAACACAAAGAACTTGTGACTTTGCACAGAAACTTAGTTAACTAATGCACAAAACACCACTATATTTGTCTATAGGCTGTACTATGCATGCATCCTTTTGAAAGATCATTTGAAATTTCTAGATCAGAACTTTTCTACACTGCGGCTGTCCCTTGCAAATCCTCTTCACCTCTGTGGTGCCTGTCATCTCAAAGCTCAATGCACTCTACAAACAGAGCATGGAATTTGAATTTCACAGTCCAGTGATTACCAACTCATTTTATATAGACCACCAAACAGCCATCAGATGGGAAAGATTTGGTCACAACTCACCAGTTACTTGGCTCAGATTTGAACTAGAGTTGCCAGGCTTGTATTCCATTACAGATTCCCTGAGTTAAAAAATAGAAACAAACAACAAGCCCTTAGAGTTCAAAATTGCACCCAAATCAACAGTCAGTCATGACCAAAAGTCTTTACCTTCTATGTGAAATGAGTTGAGTGCGACAGGCACTCATATCACAGATCATCCACAACTGGGTTTCTTGTTCACACAGTCAGTAAACACGCAAGCCAGTGACTGAATGAGCATTGAGATGGAATTGCCATTTCACTTCTACCAGAGCTCAGTCTAGGTCTGGTATGAAATACACTGAGGATAAATTGACACTGTCCACATGTGTTCAGTGGATAGAGGATTCCAATTTCCAGTGCTGTTAGTCTGGCAACCTTTCATGAGCACTCAACTTGGTACAGTTTAAATAAATGTCTGTCTCCTCCATATGTTGTTTATAACTAGTCTTTGCAACCAGGAAACTGAAATCCATTTCCTCAATCATTTCTCCCCCATTTGACTGCTTGCTAAATACTGATGTGTCCTGCATGCTGAGCTGGTTTCACAAGACCCACACCTGAGATGTGACCTTTGACTTCAACCCAATTGACTTCAGTGGGATTTGTGAGACTGTGAGTAGCTCTCAGATGCAAGTCTATTTTTGGAGGTCAGGGAAAGAATGAGGGGGAGAGAGTGCATTCATTTGAAAAGAAAAAATAAATTGTAGGCACAAGTTGGGAGGAGAGAAAATGGAGGTCTTGACCTTGGCAGTGTCCCTTTAACTGGAAAATGTTGCGTGCACCATCCAAGGCATTTTCATGTCAGATTAAAGACCAAAATGCTTGGTGAAAAGTTATGTTTTGACAGCATCTGTAACGCAAACTTCCTGCCTTTCCAAAAAGCCCATCACGCAGGAGTTTAAATGACTCTCTCTGCTTTCAATAGTCCAGTTCCAAAAGCCAGACTGAATGTATTCAACTGTTCATGGCCTGTTTTCATAAAGACAAAGATAAACTTAGTGCACAGGACTAAGAAAAATGCTGAATATTTGAAATAACGTTTTGATATTAACTCTTTTGGTACTGTCCAATCCTTGGGTGTCTAACGCATTCAGGACTGGCCAGTTTCCTGATTTGAGGATGGGGTAGGGAGTGTTATCCTTGGCACAGACAAGACTCTTTGCATGCCGGGAAGTGGGGCCAGGATCAGGACTTCTGGATGGAACCATTTCTGAGAAGAATCCCTCCACCTCCTTTCCTGGCCTTCCCTTCTACTCCATGCTGCAGGAGGAGAAGCAGCACGAGGCAGAAGCATTGGCTGGATATGGTCCTGGTGGAGAGCCCTAAAGCTACTTGAAGCAGCTAGTCAGTGGGGAGCATGAAGCATGTTCTCCATTGGCAGAGGTCCACTTCAGGCACTTGTTCATGGGGTGGGCAAAAGACATTAAAGGAGGTAAGAGGATTCTCTGTTTAGAGAGGAGGGGTAACATGGAGGCAGAGGAGGAAAGAATGAAGAGAGAAAGGAGAGGAGTTTATTCTGGTTCCAGTCTTTCCCTTAGAATTCTATAAGGGTGTATTAAACTCACTCTCAGGTCTTTAAGGATGAAAGAAGAGGCTCTTGTTAAATTAAATTTAAAGTAAGAGCTCTTATGATTAATATTCCTGGGGGAATTCTGCGCCACTGCACACACGCAGAATTCATGTCCCCCACAGATTTTTTTCCGCCACATAAAATACATTCTGCCAGAGAGGTGCTGCAGTTGCACCTTTTTCCCCACCAGGGGCTGCTGTGGCATCAGAACAGAGGGCAGTTGGCTCTGGCTGTAGCAGCCAGCAGCCAATGGGATGAGAGGCTGTATTCCTCACAGTGTCCTGCCTGCGGGGCCAGGTGAGGAGGCATGGGATATGTGGGGTGGGACAGACAGAGTGGGGCAAACGGGGCTGCTGGCGGGAGGGTCACATAGACTGGAGTTTAGAAAGGCTAGTGGGGGACAGACTGAGGTGGGGGCTGAATGGGAGTGGAGGTGCAGGGCCACATGGGAAAGGGAGGTGGGGGTTTGCTGAATGAGGGTGCAGGAACACATGAGGATGGGGAGATGGGACACACTGGGATAGTGCAGATGTGCCTGACTAAATGGGAGAGGCTTAGGGGCCAGCCAGGGTCTGCATGGGGGAGTCTCCCCAACTCCCTAACAATCCCTCCCATCCCCAAAAACTTGTTCCATACTTCTCCCACCCACACCCAGCAACACTCCAGGTTCACTCCCAGGCTTCTGCCCAGCAATTACTTCCCTCTCCCTAAGCTCCTCTGTTACCCTGACTCCCCAAGCCTTTCCACTGCTTCTGAGGGGTGCAGGAAATATATTTCTGTATTGTAGTTTAAATGAATTATTATTCAGAGTTCTATATTAATATGCCTAGTAAGAAATCTCTTTGTCAACAAACATTTCCTGAATCTTTTTTGTTGTCTGTATTGTTATAGACATATTTGCTGATCAGTATTTTGAAATAAATTACCAAAATAATTGAAACTGGTACGATTATATTGTGTTATTTTGATAAATATAATATGCAGAATTTTGTAGACTTTTAAAATATTGTGCACAGAATTTTTAATTTTTTGGTGCAGAATTCCCCCAAGAGTAGATTAAATAAAACCCTTCAAGAAGCAAAGTCCTGCCAGCCAAAGTGATTTGATATTATATCTATCCCTCTGCCCCCTAGAAAGTTAACTTACTCTAGATCTCAGCACTAATTCCTTGAGGTTCGTGCTGTATATCTCAGCAAACAGACTTTAGTTCATACATTCCCCATCTCCACAATAAACACACTTCTGAGTATTCTTCCTCCAGCCCATGGGAGTAGCAGGAGTACAGAGTGAATGGGGGTGGAGCTTCCAGTCTCATAGATCTTGTCTAACTATGTGGAGGGATGCATCCTTCCTTCTCCCCAGCAGCTTTCCTCCCACACAGTAGACCTAGCAGCCATTCTTCCCCTGGCTAACAGCTATGGACTCATATCATGACTCCAGACAGAGGAATTACTGAGTGTACAGAAAGAATCAGTGCTGCATCAGGCAGTGTTAACTTTCCACTGACCTCTTCTGGGGTTTGGCTGCAGTCTGAGGAGAGGGAGGGGAAATGGCAAAATGCAGCTCCTCCCTCTGATTTTAGCCCCACCTAAAGAGCCCATATTGTCTATTCGCTGTACGGCTATTTTGCAGGGAGGAAGGGCAATAAGACGGTTAATAAGACAGTTATACAACGGGCAGGACCACCCACATAACCCACATTCACCTTCTACATAGCCCACCAGAGCTTTTTGCTCCCTCTACACTGCATGGCCAGGGACCCGTGGGCCTTTGTTTTGGCATCAGTTGTATCCAAACTCAATTAACAAAGGTGCATGAAATAGCATGTGAAGTTTAACATAGTTCTTCTAAAATAGCTGTCAAACAGAAACCAAATACTTACTGTAGAATGGGAAACTGAGCCTGTTACCAGGCTATGAAGCTAACTGTATAGTCAGACTTCATATTTATAGCTAATTGTGATGGAAGGCTGAAGCATAAGCCAGCTGCTTGGGGGTTCAGTAATGGAACTGCATGCAGTGTCCATCCTCCTAGAGATATCTGACCTGGCTAGTATCCAAAAGTTCATTGACTACAAGCACATATTTACTTCTAACCATGCCAGGCACAGTCACCTAGGTGATTTAAGTGGTTGTAGGTTGGGGAGTGGGGGAAGGGGATAGTTTGCTTTCTTCCAAACAAAGAGCACTCAACCTTTAAAAGCCAACATGTGACATTAAATAAAATGCATTCATGTTTGGAAGTACATTTAAGAAAAAGAAAAAGAAAAATTAAGCAAATATAAAAAAATAAAAATAATGTACCATTAAAGTTCTCTTCCATACTTTCCCATGACATACACAATAAAAAAAAAAAGTAGAAATTTTGTGTTTGTTTCATTTTTGCAACTCAGAAAATTCTGGAGATTTTTCTTTAAATTGCATGTTAATAGCCCTAATCACTTTCAGTATTCAAAGGTGGCTGAAGAGGGAAACCAACATGCTACTGATAAGAACATAAAAACGTACAAATAACCATACTCAGCCAGCCCAATCATCCATCCAGCCCAGTATCCTGTCTTCCAACAGTAGCTGGTGACAGATGCTTCAGAGGGAATGAACAGAACAGGGAAATTATCAAGTGATCCATCCCCCATCGTCCAGTACCAGATTCTAACAACTGGAGGTTTTGAGGACACCCAGAGCCTAGGATTGCATCCCTGACCCTCTTGGCTAATAGTCACTGATGGCCCTATCGTCCATGAACTTATCTAACTCTTTTTTGATCCCATTTATAATTTTGGTCTTCAAGACTTCTCCTGGCAATGAGTTCCATAGGTTGACTGTGCATTTTGTGAAGAAGTACTTCCTTATGTTTGTTTTAAACCTGCTGCCTACTAATTTCATTGGGTGACCCCTAGTTCTTGTGTTATGTGAAGGGGTAAATAACACTTCCCCCACACCATTCATGATTTTATAGATCTCTACTATATCCCCCTTTAGTCGTTTCTTTTCTAAGCTGCACAGTGATATTAAACAGTGAAAAACGGGTACTGATAATATGCAAGAATAGTCTGCATGTGTAAACGTGCCAAGTATGTGTATGTAGGTGACGTACAACGGCTCACTGGAGGCTAAGGTGACATCTTTGAAGAAATCAGATTGGAGGAATTATTATTATTAAACAATAACACATTTTCCCAAGATGGCAAAAAATGACCAAACAGAAAACAAAAACAACCAAAACAAAAAAAAATAAAAAACCCAAAACCCCACGTGCAACTATTGACTAACTCAGGATGGTGCCCACTGAAGGAACTTTATTGTGAATGTCTCACTTCTTGCTTATAGTAAAGTGGTTATGCAAGTAAAATGTAAAAAAAGAAACAGCTCATGGCAAGATGAAGTTGTGTCATCTGAAATTTTCCATTGAAACGACTAGCAGCAATCTGTTTTCTAATTTAACCAAAGGCCATTGGACTATTTTAGTGCACAAGGATAAAGCACTTATAGTTAAGCACTTATTGTCCATTGGGAAGTTGTCGAGGACACCAAGGATTTGTACGGTAGGCCTTACACATTATTTTGTTTTTGTTATAAAAAATTAAATTTACACAAGCCTTGTCTTTTAGAGCAGGAAAATGCATCTTTCACAGGAAATTATAGCCCCATATACCTGCAGCTGTAAACCCTTGTGCATGTATCCCCACCAGAAATCCCAACCTAAGCATGGTATGGCTGGGTCAATGGTTGGATAGGAAACACCCAAGAAACATTTGAGCGTTGAAGGAAGTGGTGCTGGTAGTTCAGCAGGAAGCACTCATCAGAGTCCATTCTGAACCAATACCCCAGCATGGTATGCTGCTGGGTGATCCCTTCTTATAGATGAGACATAAAACAGGAGTCCTGACAACTTGGGGTCATTAAGAATCCCTTGACACTATTTGTAACAGTAAAGGTAAACCTTGGAGTCCGAGCCACATTCCAGCACAGGTAATTATATTCAGCCCCCCTATTTCAATCGGATAAGGTGGATTACTTCATTTTCTGTCCTGAGTTGCTGTGCAATATTTCTAAGCATGCTCCAGCATACAATGCTAAGGTTGCATGGTCCTGATGTATAAATGCACACTGCAATGCTATGAAATGACACTTCCCTCATCTCTCAGCAATCAAACAATTTTATTTAACCCAGGAGCAGCTGCATCATGTTCTGCTATCTGAATAACTGTCCTGAACCCTCGCTCCCTACTCATGGAGATCACAGGCACTCAAACTCCTTGGTATTGGAGCCCTGTAAATAGATTACATTAGATAGAACCCACTGGGGCTGCCTGGGGCATTAGAGGAATCTGGCCCAAGGTATATAGTAAAAGTGATATGACCCATTCCACATAATCCCTATGAGCCAATTAGTGTCTGCCTCTCAACCAGAGGCAAGGTTTCATCAGTATCATTGCCAGGGAGAAGAGAAAGGGAAACAAAGCTATATGGTGGGTGACCTTTGCTCCCCTTTGTAGTGATCCCTCATGCACTCACCAGTTTGATGCCATGTTCACAAGGGAAGCTGAGGGAGAGCATGTTCCTAGGCTCTCTGCATTATCCATCACAAAGGGCCAGATCTAAAGTTCACTGAATTCAAGTATGTATTTTCCATTGACTTCAGGTGGGCTTTGGATCAGGCTCAGAATGCCAAATTTACCATGAAACACTTGCTTCGCCTCTAAATATGTTGTTGTCCCTCTCAGACCTAGGACTGGGGGGATGGTGGAGGAGAAGTGTCAGATTTCAAAGCTAAACATTAAAAGAAAGAATTTCACTTAAGCCAACTATAAACGCTTTGGGGATTTTAATATTATCATCCTAAATTAGGATAATAATCTCAGTCAGTTTCCCCCTGTTCATGAGAGGGGTGTGTGTTTACATTGAGTGTTGTCCCCTGAGTAGGTGTTGAGATGTATTTTCTGGCCCCAGATTGGTTTCCTGAATTTCTTGGCTACACAGAGGGAGAAAAGCCTGATTAAGTGAAATAATGTGCTGTTGGTTGGGAAACCAAAGCTTATCTTTTATGTTGCTGCAGGGAAAAGAAGGAAACTATTCCTACGATTTTCAAAAGATTTGTTCTCTGAGCTATCGCACCAACAACCCGCCTGATAACAAAATATTATTCTCTTTGTTTGTTCATATGCCAATGGTAGAAAGCACAGCTGCACTGTGAGGTCACGATACTGCTGCGAAGTTTATCTCAACCCAGAACAGGAAAAGCAATCTTTAGAGAGATGGAAGACTGCTTTTAGAGACTCTTCCCAAGTAGCTAATTAGCACCACCTCTGCATTACATCTATCACTTCAGAATTAGAAATAGCCAAAAACCTAGATCTAAACAGTCATGGACCAGCTGGGGAAGCTCGGACCTGGATGCAAAACTTATAGCTCAGGCCTCATCTCATCAGAGAAAGTTGTATACATCCTGGCACAAGAAGTGCCACAAATAATACCACTTTGATTACACATCCTAGCACAATGGGGTCCTCCTCTGTGACTGGGGCTCCTGGGCACGAAAACAATACAAACAATAACAGTGAGGAAGCAGGATGGCCAGCAGGGTGAGGTTCCAAAATGTGTCATTTGTTGCGGGGGAGGGAAGGCATGTTGTTATATAAATCATACACAAACTTTCGCAAATACTTTCTATAACCAGAAAAAAGTTCACAGGAGCTGTCTGAATGCTGAGCGCCCTGGAGGGTGTGGACCTGAGTGGTCCCAACTTCCACTGAAAACGGGTGTTCAGCAATTGCGGATCATACTCTGAGAAGGTACTGCTTTCTCCTTAAGGCACAAGGCAACAATTTCACAGAGTGATCCATGATCCTAGACGCTGCGCTTAGAGTAACTCACGCTAATACTGGTATAGAACCCCCATGCCTCAGTGAGAGAAACAGACCGTTGCTAGGTGTTTAACTCATAAACTGCTCTGAATATTGACTCCTCAGAATTCTTTTCAGAGTCAAACAACAGTCTCAGACTAGAGACCAGTGGTTGAATCACTGAGCCCGTATCCTGCCATTCTTCAGATTCTTTTGTGGTACAGGACACAGCAACTAGGATGAAAGGTTATTCGGCAGCAACGTTTGTAAGCTGAATTCCACAGAAGACCAAACAAAAGGCTACATGAGTTTTCCCTCATCTACAGATACTGTACTTGTGACACAGTGTTCCACTGAAGGCTTGGCTGCAAAATGCATCTTAACAAAAGCTATGCTCCATGGAGGCTGAGAGCACAAGGGTTTATTAATTAACACTGGGTTCTAGCAAACTACATTTACTTGTAAAAGAGTTCAAGCTTTTGTTTAATGAAATTAAATGACTGCAAACACATGGTACAAAAATGCGTAAATAATGCATTAAGCTTTCGGTTAAGACAGTCATTTGTAAAACATATTGGGCTCAATAGAGACACACCAGTGAAATAGAGAATGGATTGAAAAGTCAGCTCTGGTTGTTATTGCACTAGGAAACAGAAGCTATTTCCAGCACTGCTCCTCTGCACCAAATTGCCATAGGAGTCTTATTCTGCTAGAGAAATAAAGGCTTTACACCAAACCACGATTGCATACATGAAGAGGAAAATATTTATTTTAAAATCAGAATTCTGCTCAGCCCCACCCCAACACACACACACACACTAATGAGATGGTAGGAGCAAAGCAGAAGCCCTTTCCTAGCGTGCTGGCAGCGCCTCACCCTCAAACTCCCACCTCACAACACCTAGTCTCCTGCCCAGTTGAGTGGGGGATGAGGCCTCCTTCCTTCTTGACTAATGGGAATGCTGGCCAAATAAGTCACAGATCAGCTGGGAGACAGAGCAAGCCAGCCCCTAGTGACAGCAAGAGCGGACAGGGAAGAAACCAGGCTTCCCAGGCAGGCAGAGGAATATTGGCGCATCTCCTAAAATAAAGAAAGAATTAAAGGAGGGTAATGTAATTAATGCAAATCCACATGGGTTTATGGAAAACAGATCCTGTCAAGCTAACCGGATATCTTTTTTTGATGCGATTACAAGATTAGCTGATAAATGTAATAGCGTTGAGATAACATACTTAGTACTTCTGTAATGCCTTTCACTGGGTACCACACGACATTTTGATTAAAAAACCAGAACAATATAAAAATGAATATGGTACATATTAAATTAATTAAAAACTGGCTAACTAATAGGTCTCCAAATGTAATTGTAAATGGGGAATCGTCATTGAGTGGATGTGTTTCCAATGCGGTCCTTCAGGGATCAGTTCTTGGCCCTATGATATTTAATATTCTTAACAATGACCTGAAAGAAAACAAAATAATCACTGATTAAGTTTGCAGAAGATGCAGAAGTTGGGGGAGTGGTAAATAATGAAGAGGACTGGTCACTGCTGCAGAGTGATCTGGATTACCTGGTAAACTGGGCTCAGGTAAACAATATGTGTTTTAATTTGACTAAAAGTAAATGTATACATCTAGGGACAAAGAATGTAGGCCATACTTACAGGACTCTATCCTGGGAAGGAGGGTTCAGAGAAGAGCCAAGAGAATGATTAAAGGATTAGAAAATCCTTAGGGTGGTAGACTCAGGGAGCTCAATCTATTTAACTCAACAAAGAAGAGGTTAAGGGTGACTTGATCACAATCTATAGGTATCTACGTGAGGAAAAAATACTTAATAACGGGCTCTTTAATCTAGCAGAGAAAAGTAGGACATGATCCAATGGCTGGAAGATGAAGCTAGACAAATTCAGACTGGAAATAAGCATACATTTTTAACAGAGAGAGTAATTAACCATTGGAACAATTTAACAAGGGTCGAGGTGTATTCTCCATCACTGACGATTTTTATTTCAGGATTGGACATGTGACAGAATCCTGAGGGCTAGCATTTGAGCCTGCACTCTGGTCACGATTAGTACTAATTAGGTTCCCTTGGAGAAGGCTTAATTGGACAATCACCTGTTTGGACAGGTACCTTATTAACAGGCCAGATTGGGTCTAGTGACTCCATGAGCCAACTAGCCCATTAGCAGGGAACCTGTACAAAAGGGCACGGGGGGGCGGGGAGGGGAGGAGAGAAACGGAAGGCTTGGGGAGTCTGACACCTAGAGTCCTCCGAGTAGAGACACCTGCCCCCACCTTTTGGAGAAGGGGTTAGAGAGTTAAGACACGGTTTGTAAAGATGTGGCAACACTGCTATGTATTAGGGAAGGGATTAAAACACAGTAAAGACACTACCCCGTGGTGTTTACATGCAAGCAGGTCTTGGAGAGGTCTGTGTTCACAGCAGAGGTGGCGGATAGCATGCCGCCCCATCACAGCACGGTTTTTCCAAAAGACATGCTCTAGGGACTATTTTTGGGAAGTTCTATGGTCTGTATTACATACGAGGTCAGACTAGGTCACATTCATCCCTTCTGGAATCTATGAAACTTTAGACTCATATGTAGCATTTTGTATGTATACACTGTACAAATGATCCAGGCTTTATATCAGGCCTCTAACGATGGTATCTGATCACCTGGGAGGAACCTCAGGATAAAGCATATGAAGAAGTGAAAAATCAAAGGTAACTGCTTCCACTTTGCAGGATTAAAATCTAACACTTAGATTGCAATAATGTGGATTGATGTGTAAGCGTTTTCTATGAATTAACCAGGAGTCTAGTCACATACATGAGTTAGAGGCATCAAGAGATTCTTTAGGAAATACATGAAGAAGAGGCAAATATCACTTCATGAAACTTTAAAAGGCAACACAAAAACAGTTGTTCCAATAATACCAATGTTACAAATTTTAGAATTAAAGTAACCCAACAAAAATTGTCCCTCAGTTTCAATGAACTGAAGTAAAAACAGTAATACTTTTCACTTCTGTAGCACTTTTCACGAGATGATCATAAAAGTCTATACAAATACTAATGAATTAATCCTCACAACACCCATGAGAAGATCATAAGCAATATTATACCCATTTTACTGATGGTGATAGTAAGGCCTATAAAACTTAAGGGACTTGCCCAAGATCACACAGCATGTCTATGCTAGGGGGAAAAAAAACAATTCTCCTGATTCCCAACCCTGTCCTTTAACCATTACATCTGCAAGAACACCAGCTTCCTTCTCTGACCAATATTTGCTAGAAAGATAAAGAACACTATACTTCAGTTTCCTTATATTATAGGTCAGAATTTATTAACGCTTCAGATTTACCAAGAGCAGATAATGTAATGCATGGATACCTAATAACCAGAACCCGAGAAGTCTCACACCTCTCCCAGTGTAACTGAATAGACTGTAACTTTTTATGACCACACAGCTTTAGTAAAAAACATGATTTTAAATAAAGACTGGATTATTTTTAGGTCAAGTGTCAAGGCACACTAGGATGAGTTTATTTAGTGTAAGATTTTTAATTCTCTTTAGCAATTATTCAATTTTACTGTAACGTTTCAGAATAACATATGACAACAGTGTTTCTTTTACATTGCAGGAGACATCTACATTATTGTCAAGGGAACGCAGCCTACACTCAGACAGTAATGAATTAAGGGTCACTCCTGCCAGGCATTAAAGCGCACGTTCAATTCCCACTGATGACAGTGGAAGATGAGAGTGCTTGGTACCTCGCAGGATCACGCCAATGCATAGGTGCTGGAACTAGGGCTGATACCGCATCCCCTGGCTTGAAGTGGTTTCCACCATATACATGGTTTACAGTTTGGTTCAATGGCTCTCAGCACCCCCACTATACAAATTGTTCCAGCATCCCTGGCCCATTGTGATATATTCTGTAGTCCTGATGTTGGCAGAACTCCCAGTGACTTCAACTAAGCAATATTGTATAGACTACTTGTATTCTTTCTTCCGTTACCTCTCCCTACCCACAACTTCTAAAGGCTCTGATACATTCTTACAGCCTAAAACACTCAGTAAACATTTCAGCTCACACCAGAGCTACCTATCTATATGTAGCCAGATCTCTGTACTCCTGCATACTTCAGGCAAATTTAGAACAAACATGACTTGAACCTATTTTCAAACACAGACAGAAGCAGGCTCTCACAAACAGCACTGATTAAAAAGGGGGTATTTAAAATTAGCATAAAGGTCATTTTGAGATCGTTATGGCGGACAGATTTGCACTGGGCACAATAAAAAGAACAATGTCCACCACCTGCAAACTAGAGAAAACGCTTTCAAAATATTCGTTCTAGAAATTAACCCCTTCTTCACCCTCCCTCAAAAAAAAAAAGGGCTGATAAAAAAACAGCGTAAGCCTGAAACCTGTAACCCCCGCGAAAGCTGTTGGATTTCGAAAAGGCCTCATTACAGAAGCATGTCATGGAGCTAGCCTGTACCTGTGTCTCAATGCACATTCCTCTGCTAATTGAATTTACGCTGAAACCTGGTACCCTTCTACCTCCCCAAAATGAGCTCATTACACTGGAATGAGGAAGAGGGAAATAATCTGGTCACTGGAATCTCTTTAATGGAAATTATAGGCTCTTGTTCTGATGAAAAGAACTCTAGGAGTGTTTTGCCTCGTTGCTATTATGCAATTAGAAATGGAAAAGCGGTCTAAGCAAAATTCATTTACCCTAAATTCAATGATATTATAGGACCCCAATCCTGGAGGCAAAATTGCCAGTGATAGCAATGCACAAGGACTGCAGGATCAGCTGGAGGGTTCCTATGGGAAAATTTGTAAAACATTTCAGATTGGGATAACATTCTCCAGGCTGTTCAGATCAACTTCCTGTTTCAAAAGCTGTAAGATAAGAAAAAAGGAGGTAAAGGTATTTGGAGGGCCTGCATCTTGAAGTCACTGAAAGCTGATGGTGCTCAGCTCTTCCCAGCATTAGCCCCTACACTTGCACATTATGAAATTGCTACTGCTGTATTTGGAAGTGAAAGGGGTTACATCCACTGAATGTGGCCGAATGTCAGTTAACTGTTTTAAGATTATCAGAGTTTTATGTATTGTCAAAGCATTTTTAAAATCACTGTGTTCTTTTAATACGTACAGGGTACACAAATATAGCTGCTTCTCCTCACGTCTATTCAGATTTGGATGTTCGATCCTTGTGGATCTCAAAACGCAGCCCTTGATAGAGCTCAAGAGAGTCTTAGCGGGATTGAAGATCTAGTGTAAACATTAATTAATTCTATCCTGCCATTGTAGAATAACTGAGACTAACTGGCTGTTTTTTAATCATTACTACTCCTTTCTCAAACATGTGCAGAACTTGGCCGGATGGTGTGAATCTGGAAGATAAAAGCTAGCTAACCCCCCTTTGCAATAATCACAGTGTCATGCTAGCACATGAAAGAAAATGCAACTGAATGAAGAGTCTTTAGGTGAGGCCACAATTAACTTTTACAGTTTCATGTCTTATTGGTTAAAGACCCAATCCTTCAAGTGCTCCAAATACTGTCTGTGCATGTATCTTTTAGGCTGAAGACAGCCTTAGGGCATAGATATTAACACCATATATGATGAATTAATACAAAGATGCATAACTGCATAAAGAGGTAGAATTATAGTCACCATACAAAGCATCATTTTGAATTTTTCTGGCATTTATACTTGGTAATGAGGTGTTTTGTCTAGTGGCTAAAGCAGAGAACTAGGCCACAGAACTCCTGGGTTCTGTACCTTACACTGTCACTGACTTTTTGTGTGATCTTGGGCAAATTCCCTTTCCCCGTTTGTGAAATGGGCATAATACTATTTACCTATCACATGGGAATGCGGCAAAACATAGTTAAAGGAGGTTTGCAAAGCACCCACAGATGCACAAATGAAAGACACTAAAGAAAGCTAAAATATTACTATGCATTTAAAATTTCAATTGCAACATACTTTATTTTGTATTTATATTGGGGGGAAGTGTCAATGGCTGCAAACAAATTTAAAAGGGTAAATTAATCCTAGGAAAGGGAAAAAAATCAAATAACTTTCTTGAAACTAGAACATGTATAGTCCTTGCCAGTTCCCCCTTCTGCAAGGTGGCATCACCTTGGATGATGCTCATACACCTTCTACTCCCATTGACTTCAGTGGGAGCTGTAGAATGCTCAGAATATCCTAGGAGACACACAGAACCAGGCCCCAATTCCGCAAGGTAAGTTTTTTTAAAATATTCTAGGATCTTACGGTAAACAAACTAAAGAGTAGATCCAGCAAGGTGCTGAATGTCCTCAGCTCCCTCAGGCCTCTATGGCTATGGAAGATGCATTAATAAAATTCTACAACTATGAAGTACCCAGGTCAGACCACACTGGGCTGTTAGCACTAATTGTCTGGGTAGATTTCAACTAAATCCTAATAAGATTACACATTCACAAAGAACATGCTGGCTAAAAGCTACTACAGAACAAACTACATAACCACTAAGCTGCACTGATGTGGCCAACTAAACCAGAGCACCTTATTCATGGGCACTAACTCATTTTACTTTCAAATCTTCTGAAGAATTTAAAAGGGACACTGTCACATTAAAGAGCAAACATCACAAACGATTCTTGTCTCTGCTACTATCCCCACATGGGCACATGGGATTACTAAAGCAGAAAGAATTAATAACATCCAAGGTTAGATCATCCCCACTACTTTGTGAGTGGAGAGGACCCAGGTCTGTTGGATCTGGCTGGAGGATGCAGAAAGAAGTGGAAGAGCCAGATCTCCAGCATCATGCCTACCCTTTCCCAAAAACATGCTCTATGGGTGCCCAGCAAGGATGGAGATTCTATGGTACAATTTGATTCATATAAGATTTTTACTTTGTTTGAATCTGCGCTTTCTTTCACATATAGAGACACTGTCCCACCATCACAACCTCCTCTGTCATTACTGTATCCCATTGATTATCCTCATTCCAGCAGGTTTCTGCAATGCGTATTATATCAATATCCTCTTTTAATCCAAGCCACTCTATTTCATCCATCTTACTATTTTAGACTTCTACCATTTGTATATAAGCACTTGTACATTTTGTCAATATTCAGTTGCTTGCCTTCATGTCTTAGAGTTAAACAGTACTCTTATGTTTGACTGTTCCTCTCTGGCTCGTACCTACACTTTACCAAATTCTTCCCTAGCCTCTTTACTAGGCTACAGAGTTCTCCCTTTAATAAATTCATCCCTAAGGGATGTCTCCAGCCAAATCACTTGCTTCTCTGCACCTGTTGGCTTTTCCCCCAACTCTTAGGTTAAAAACTCCTCTCTAACCTTTTTATTTTACATGTCAGCAGTCTGGTACCATTCTGGTTTAAGGGGAGACCTGTCCTTCCTGGATAGGCTCCTCTTTTCCTTGCTGGTGTTCTCTAGGAACTGAAGGAGTGGAAATCTTCTGCTATTAACTCCACAGAAAGGAAGGGGGGTGAGGTTCTGTCACAGGCAATATTTGAAAAAGCGAAAGCACATGAGCCAGTCGCAGTAGGAAGAGGTGGTGGAGCACAGAGCATCACCACTGCAATCATTCATAAATGGAGAGAAAATTTAAAAGGGCTTTTTTTTTTTTTTTAATAAAAGGAAAATGTGGTTGTAAAACCACTAAAATGGGCAGGGGCAGGAGTACTGCCCGGAGCGACATTTAAATAATTTGAGTCGATTCCATACTGAAGCCCATCTCTTTAAAGCCTAGTGGCAGAGCAGCAGGAAGGCCTGGAGAGAACCTTGCAATGTGCCCTATAGTATGTGGTGGGTACAGTACTTTCCAATCCCACTCCCCAACTCAGTCAAACTTCCACCTTTCTCACATAGCGCAAATCATACAGAAAATACTTATCAATGTACATGCATTTTACACATGCTGCTCAGACTTTGCAATCTCTAAACACATTTCACACATATTTCTATTGTAAAACTGAGACATATAATCAAACAGTTGAGGCAAAATTTCCACAGACTCCTTTTATGGTATAGTTCTGAATGCTCCAAGAAGTTCTTGACTTTTCCTGTTGCCAAATTGCTTTTTTGCCACGTTTTCCCTTCTCAGACTATGTCCTTTCAATTATACTCCACCCTGCTCTATGGATAGGTTTAATCATCATTGTATGATACAATGATTCAGCCAATTATTGTTTTATTAAATGCTTCCAGCTGCAGTGGCAGCGATAGCACAAGTTGGAGGTGGGGGAAAGTGTTATGGTGCAAACGCTTTATAGTCGCAGTGAGAGTATTAACTGAATTGATGAGGTGGCTTTAGTATGCTTGCTACCATTAGAATTTCCTAACGGACCGTTTGTGGTGTCATATGCATGCCTGGAAAGCCCAGCAAATGCAGTAGTTGGACTGCATTCCTTATTTAAATGCATTTAGTTAATTTTATAGTAGCAAGAAGACGCTCTGGGACATGCATTTCTGGGAGATTATTGCACTTCTTACAGCTGCCTTTATCGTCATGATTTACGAGTTCAGGCATGCTGTTATCTCTCAGCAAATGCACTGCCTACAGTGTTGTACTGTTAATAAAAAGTTTTTCCTTTGCTGAATAAACCTGCTTCTCTTCCTAAAGAGACTTGTTTAGTTTCGAGGCTCCTCTTAAGAACTAGATAAGATTTAATCTCTCAAATGCTTCATTATCAGACCAAAAAAGGTTACATTTGAAAGGACTCAGACAAAAAGGAGGCGAATAACCAGGTAGATTCCAAACTCTGAGCTGACTGGTGAATAGGCGAAGTACATACTGTAATTAAAACAAGGTTTTGAAAGACAAGAGCCATACTTGGCATCATCTGAGCACTAAAAAATAGGGACTTTTAGGAAGAAAAATAAGGAGATGCCTATTAGTTCCTTTGAAACACAATGAACTAGAAGAGCTTCTTAGAAGTACAGTGGAATTAATAGGTCCCAGATTCTTCGAGTGCACTTATACCTTCTTCTCTTCTGTTCCCTTCCTAAAAAGGGGAATGATTGTCTTGTTTCTTCCATCAAACCTTGTTTAATAATTTTCCTTTCTAGCTAGGTTTTAATGGTCGACCCATTATATATAAGGTAATATTCAGGGTTTTACCTTGATTTATATTACAGTAGAACCTCAGAGTTATGAACACCTCGAGAATGGAGGTTGTTTGTAACTCTGAACAAAATATTATGGTTGTTCTTTCAAAAGTTTACCACTGAACATTGACTTAAACAGCTTTGAAAGTTTACTATGGAGAAGAAAAATGCTGCTTTCTCTTTATTTTTTTTTAGTAGTTTACATTTAACACAGTACTGTACTGTATTTGCTTTTTTTTCCACTGCTGCTGCTGCCTGATTGTGTACTTCTGGTTCCAAATGAGATGTGTGGTTGACTGGTCAGTTCGTAACTCTGGTCTTTGTAACTCTGAGGTTCTACTGTACTTACATTGGCAAATATTTACATTGAGGATGGCATCAATCGTTCTCAACGTTAATGACAGTAGCAAGGTACACCAGCTGAACCCCTCTGAGTTGGGTGATAAAGATTCTCAAGTAACAGGCACTGGCACATTCTCATTGTCGCTAAGAGTGAGATATCAGAAGCAGCACGAGAGCACTGGCTGCCAGAGTTTCTATTGGCAGCCTCCCTATTTCAAAGTAAGTCAGCACAGTATGGCTCAAAATGGGCACTCTCGACATTAAGGAAGCTAAACGAGAGGAGACTAATACATGCGCTCAGTAGTGGTTCATGATGTAACTGAGGTTGTGACGAAGTGGGACCTTTCTTAAATGTTTCGCATGAATACTGTGTGTGTGTCTCAGTTTCCGCTATATATTGCACAAATATGTAGGTGGTGGGACAAGGGTGTGTAATCTTTGCAGAGACCCGAGCAGGCAGGTGTGACTGCCTCTAGTTGCCTGCGCACAGAGAATGGCCGGACACTCCGTAACCTAACAACTGTTGGCCGTTGCAAGGAGCCAGCCGAAGAAGTTGGAGAACAAAGAGGGAGGTGGAGGCCAGGTGACCTGTTTGCCTGGGAAAGAGGTGGAAGACGGAGGAGGGGCAACTGGGTATGACTGAGAGTGGGCTGCTGGAGGCTAGTCAGTCTCCTGGTTTGGAACTGAGGGATGAGAGCCTCTGGTTGCCCCCCAAGATGGACTTTGCTGAACTTTCCTACTTCCTGTGCTAACAAGAACTGTTCTATGTTGTGTTCCAGACGACTAATAAGCCCTTCCATTTTACAATGCTGGCTGACAGTCACTGCTGAATGTGAAGTTGGGGTGCACAGTCCCTTTGGGAGGCATGTTTTGCTTCCCCAGGTGTCCTATTCAGGTGGACTCACCGCAGGGAGCTCACGGTGCAGAACAGGGGTGCTGAATGCTCCAAGATCAGACCCAAGGAGGCGCTGAAGCCCAGGAGGCTTGCCCTAGCGGACAGTGTGCCCTGAGGGGTGTCACACAACTAGAGGGTCCTGTCTGAACTTCATTCAGAGCCGTTCCAGAGCACCCAGCCTGCGCAACCATGACAGGGGTTAATCCACACCCTACGGAAACAGCTGGAATAGGGTCTGGGACCATGGAGTCATCCTGCTGGCCAGAGCAAAGTAAGGGTTGTACAAAATGAGCAGAAGGGCGAGCAGCACCTTATGGAACAGTCTCCCCTGAGCCTGTGGGGGTAAGGCTACACTGCAGCTGGGAAGTGAGAGTTTCAGTGTGGGTAGGGGGACTCACACCGGCTTTGCTCAAGCTAGTATGCTAAAAAAAAAGAATAAACCAGTATGGACATTGCAGTGCTGGCAGCAGCTTCAGCTAACAGCCTGAGTCCAAGCTCGGCCAACCCCCTGCGTCCAAGCTCAGGCACCTAGCCCAAGTCACCACCACTGACATAATGTCCACACTGCTATTTTTAGCATGCTAGCTCAAGCAGAGCTAGTGTGAGTCTGTGTTCCCACGCTGGCAATCACACCTCCCAGCTGCAGTGCAGACATACCCCGGCAGACCACTGTGTACGTGTCTGGGACTCCACAGGTTTGAGAGAGAAGGTGCTGGGAAAGCAGCCGCCCTGGGCACAAGCTGCAATGCAACACCAGTAGGACTAATGGAAGATTGGCATTTCCTCCCTTTGTGTCTTCTATCCCTCTCTGAGAGCCGAGAGTTATACACAGCCACTGGAGAGAGCAGCAGTGAGCCAAGCTGTCATGGGAGGGCATCAGGGAGCAGCACAGATGGGTGGCCACTTTGCACAAATGCCCCGCCATTCACTGTGACACATGCAGATTTTTTTCTCCCCAGAGAACTTCAGGCTGCACACAGTTTCTAGACTACGTACGCTTTGAGGGGAGCATGCAGTGGAAACCCGGTATGGTTCCTGACTAATTCTTCCCATCTGGTGGATTTTCTGCAGACAGGGATATATTAAGACCTGCGCTTGGGCTTCAGCTTCCCAAGACATTAAAGGGCCCATATTTGTTTGCTGGGATGTTTCATTTCCCCAGTTGCAGACGAGGGAATTCAACAGCCATTTCATGCAATTATTAAAAGTGTTCACTGAGCTCGTCTCGGCATAACCTTGTTAACCATTTTGAGTCTGGCTGCCAGCCCCTTTAGACTAGTGACATGGCTCTTCACTTTGCTGTTAACGCCCTACTTCCTTGCTTACCTTTCTCTTTCCAGTCTCTTTGATCTCAATGTCACTTTCAATCCAGCAGCACTCCCACTGAAATCAATGGGAGGTTTGCCCTTGCAAAGAGAGTAGCACCAGCTCCAGTATGAACCCCTTTTCAAAACACAACACCAATTTGTTTAAAAAGTCCGTTTCACGGGGCAATACCATAACTGCTCTGATTACAGGTTTCTGCAACCTTTACTCATATGAATAGCCCTGATGCAGTCAAGTTCAGACCCACAGGGGGGCTGTATGTTTATAAATATTTATAAAGTTTCCAAAAACTGATATTTGTCCCCATCTTTCCCCATGATCTTACCATTTAGTTTATTCACAGAGTCAGGTGCTATCAGACTCTTCTTTACTTCCCGGTCATAAAACTTTATACTTGGCTTCGGATAGGAGTTATTCCATTAGCCTGTTATCTAGGAAGCAACACTAGAAAGCAGGGAACAGTGCCCAGGATCAACTCTCAGCATTAAGTTCATTCACCAGGTCATCTGCCCTTTTCACACATTCCCCTACTGCGGTGGCAGAATAAAAAGTTTCTTGTTTTTAGAAAGTCATACACTGTAACGATGAAGCACAAGCAATTTTTAAAAAAACCTTAGATAAACTTTCTCCCCAAAAACAACTTTTTAAAACATTGGGACATTGATGGAAAAACTTGAAAAAAATCCCAAGAACTCACCATTAAAAAGTGAGGAATTCATTCAACAATACAAAAACATCAAATAATAAAAATACTTTGAGCGTACAGAGCATCCTTCATCCAGGGATCTCAAAGTGCTTTCCAAACATTCATTAATAGGACTATGGACATTTGGGAGAGTAGCCAGAGAATTGTTCACTACACCTCATAATAGGTCATCATCTCAAAGCAAAACAACTGCCTTTAACAGTGCAAGCGCACAGCTACCCAAGAAGGGATGCAACAGAAATGGCAGTTCTGAAAGGGGGCTGGTGGTGGATGAAAGGTAGTGAGCCACTCCTAAATGCCATGATTCACTTTGACTACTACTGGTTAATGTGGAAGATGATAAGGCCTTATGGAGCGTTTTGCTGATATTCCTTCCAAGTGAATATACCCACTACAAAAAAGTTAGAGGTCCAACTTGGAGACAACCTTTAACATGTAAGCAGAACTCTATTTTGACAACAGACTAATCAGATCCCTCTACAATGGACCTTAACAATAGCAAAGTACTTACAGGAATAACATGAGTATTTGTTTGACTAGGAAAGCAGGCAGTGTGTGTTGGGAGAACATCCAAAAGCTATAACTAATAGGAAAGAGATAGGTGTTTCCCAAAGATCTGGGGTTTAGCGAGTAAAACACCATGGGCTATACTTTAGCTGCCCTTGAACGAAAGCCCTAAGGGGGGGGAGGAAGACACAGTAAACCTTTTCCTTCCCATACATACCCCTGAATGGCACGAGCATAGCATTCCTGCTGCGGTGGCTGCTGCCTGAGCACAAGAAGTATGCAGACAGAGCACATGGAGTAACCTCATGGCCTCAAGGGGGCTTGGCCATGCAATTCAGAGGAGCTACCAGCTGTGTTGCTATCACAGATCTGTGCAAACATGTGTATATCTACCTCCACAGATAGTGCTGCAAGCCACCTTCACTCAGCTATTACAGATCCTCCTGCACCTCCTGCCCCAAATCCCAGTTGAAGCACAAGAACTCGGTCCTATTATCCCTACTAAATTCTCCAATTTGCTTTCAGTTCCTTTGCTCTTTTTATTCTATTCCTGGACATTTGCAAATATATGGTACTGTACCAGATCTGGCCTAAGCAGACAGAACTCCCAGTGACATTTACATTATTAAAGTGATCCTCCCCATCCTCCACTTTGCCTTTATCACACTTCATTCGTAAGACATACTGTATTAGTGTCAAGCTACTTCTCGCCTCCCTTCCCCCCCTTCCATCCCCCCTCCCCCCCCCAGCATCCAAGGTGGCAGCAGTAATAAGACACTTGCACAGATTGCCAGCTGGAGAGCCTGTAAATGAGCAGCTAACTCAAATTCTGCCTGAATTATGTCTTTAAGTGAGGGCCAAACCCTGCATCTCCTACTCCCAAGAGAAGTCCTGTCTCACAAGAGCAGTGTCACTGACTGCACTCGAAACTGCTTGTGAGAGTAAGCAGCCACAGGATTGGGCCTAATTTTCTTATCACAACTTGCTTTTTTTTATCATTCTTGACTATCTAAAAACAAACACCAGATGCCTGGAGTCATCAGAATACAAGTTAGTCTGTATCAGCAAAAAGAACAAGGAGTACTTGTGGCACCTTAGAGACTAACAAATTTATCTGAGCATAAGATGATAGCTGGAAAGAGCTGAAATGCTCACAGTTAATAGTCCTAAGCTTGGGTACTTTTCCTTTACGCAAATTCTGACTTCCCTTGGAAAAATCATCCTGCAGGTAAGTAGGAAAGTTCCAGATACGCTCCCAACAAGTGCTTTACTTTCAGGCAGAACTTTCCTTGGCAGATTGAATGGGAAACTACCAAACACTCATACTGTACATCACAATTTCTTTTCTTTTTAAAAAATGTTAAGGATCACTGAAAGATACAGATTTGCCATTTCTGTAGTTTGGAAATAACATGCAATCTTTAGTAACTCAAAGCTCTGTACAAATTCTGAAATGCAAAGCACTTCTTTAAGTCACCAACTTTTGCATTTACACAGCACTTTCCATTTGAGGGCCTCAGTCTGCTTCACAGACATAAAGTACTAAGCTGTGAAATAAAAAGAAACATGATTCTAGCCTTTAAAGTTATGAAGGAAACCTGCAAACGTGAATGGAGGGTAAACTGTTGTAGTACTGACTGCCCGATGGTAAGCGCCCTACCAAATTCACGGCTATGAAAAATGCATCACGGACCATGAAATCTAGTCTCCGTCCCATGAAATCTGCTCTTTTGTGTGCTTTTACCCTATACTATACAGATTTCACGGGGGAGACCCGCGTTTCTCAAATTAGGGGGTGCTGACCCAAAAGAGAGGTGCAGGGGGGTCACAAGGTTACTTTGGGGGGAGGTCACAGTATTGCCACCCTTATTTCTGCGCTGCTACCTCCAGAGCTGGGTGACTGGAGAGCAGCGGCTGCCGACTGAGGGCCCAGCTCTGCAGGCAGCAGCGCAGAAGTAAGCATGGCAATACGAAACCACGCCATCCTTACTTCTGTGCTTCTGCTCATGGCGGCTCTGCCTTCAGCGCTGGGCTCCTGGCCAACAGCCACCGCTCTCCAGCTGCTCAGCTCCGAAGGCAGAGCTGCCGCCAGCAGCAGCGCACAAGTAAGGATAGCAATACCGCAACCCTCCCCACTCCCAATAACCTTGAGACCCCCCACAATTCCTTTTTGAGTCAGGACACCTACAATTACAACACTATGAAATTTCAGATTTAAATAGCTGAAATCATGAAATTTATTATTTTAAAAACCCTATGACCGTGAAATTGCCAAAATAGACCGTGAATTTGGTCGGACCCTACCAATGGTGTAGATCAGTGGTCCGCAAATTGTAGGGTGGGGCCCCCTAGGGGAGCATGGAGGAACATTCAGGGGGGTGAACGGCTGGGCCTGGGCCAGCCCCTGGGGGCAGCAGGGAGGTAGCACCACCCATCCCCGCTCTGCCCTCAGCCTAGCTCCACTCCCAACTGCAACTCCGCTCCACCCCCTGCTCTGCCCCCAGCCCAGCTCTGCCCCCATTCCCTCTCCACCCCCAGGCCAGCTCCACCCCTGGCCCTAGCTCCTCCCCCATTCCCAGTTCTGACCCAGCTCCTCTGCTGAGCCAACTGTGCAGTGTTGGGGGTGGGGGGGGACACAGACAGATTCCATTCCTGGTAAGGGGGTGTGCGACAGGAAAAGTTTGGGAACGCCTGGTGTAGACAGACAGTTTCAGTAGCTCTGAGACACTCAGCTTTCCCAAGAGGCCGCAGTATGAAAACTGACCAAAGTTTTGTCAGATTTTATTTCAGCTGCTGAGAATCCTGGCTCCAGTTTAGCAAAGTACGTAAACTTATTTAAGTGGGATTGGTTATATGCTTCAAGTTAAGCATGTTCTTGCCTGCTTTAATTAATCCTGGCCCCTGTGAGCTTCTTACAAACAACAGTCAGGTCAATTTCCCTCTGAGGCTGCTTAGGAAATCTACATGCAGAAGAAGAGGCAAGTGCTGGAGATATCCCCTGAGAAGAGACTGAGGAAGGCACAAAGTATCAGAGATCACTACCCATCCTCGCTGCCAGGAGGCTGTGAAGTTGGGCAGAAGATAAGGGGCTATGACCCATCCAAGACCTCCTTGCATGCTTTAGGGACTCTAGCCCTTCTTGCTAGTGCTAGACTCTCCTGGTCCTTGAAGTCTGGCATTATAGCTGGCCCTGCTCAGGGCAGAAGGCACGGAGGGCAACTGGGGGAGAAGACAGTTTGTACCATATGCCTCCTTTCACACCTGTGCATGAGGCATCCACAGTCTGTCCCAAATAGCTTCTTTATTATATTGCAAAGAAAGAAAGTTGAAGTCCTGGGCATTGTTGTATTTTGAATGAATTCTTCATTTTTTCTATTATCGAAGTGCCAAATGGAATGCCACATTTTCAACACTCACTGATCTTTAGCATCCAAAAAACTGTCTGTGTATAAAGAGCTCTTTGTTCAATAAGAAAAATATAATACACGGCACTAAGAAAAATTTCCCCGGAATTCTGCACAAGCCTTGCACTCACTAGAGAACTGGCTTTGCATGACCTCTTATATTTGTATATACTCAGATTCAGTTTTAAATTAGTTTTGTTCATAGTTCTCAGCGTGTTCTTACCGCAGTCAGGGAATAACATAACAGACTTCCTGTAGCAAATTAAGATCCCCAATCCTTTCCAATGGGACTACGCACACTGCATAAAGCCAAACAAGAATAAGGGTCTCAAGCCCTAAGTATTCCTATGGCTGTTTAGTGACTACCTTGCTTAGTAAATGGACGAAGTTTTTGCTTTACCTTTACAAGGATATACATTCAAATTTTATATTATTTCTTCTTAAGCTTTCTGTTGACTCTTCCTCCATACAGGCCTCAGCAAAATAACAAATTAATTCTCTCCAGAAAAAGCACACAGCCAGATAAAGGTGTGATAGCTTTTGAAACAGTCATGCTACCAAAAGGTTAGCCACTTACAGTAAATGATCAAAACAATCAAAAATCTCATCTTCTAATGACCATAAAACCACACGTATAGGAACTATGAATTGTTAGAAGTAGGACTAAGAAAGCCACTATTATGTCTTTAGCTTGTTCATTTAAACAGTTAATTCTTCTCTATCGTGACTATTCTCATAGCTATTAGACCACATTATTCCTTGGTGTAACTCCACAGAAAATAAGGAGTTACAGTACAGATTAATTTGATCCAGTATGTCTTAACTACAGTGACACTATAAACCATTTAACACTTGTACTGCAAACATGTTGATCTAAGGCATAGAGAATCAGCAAGAACACCTCTGCATACAGTAAGGGAGGACAGAAACTGGACCATGTGGCCTAACCATGCCCTGGCATAACCTACTGCAACTCCAATAACATCAATGGTGTTGAGTTAGGTTATTCCAGAACTGAATTTTCCCCTTAACCTTTACATCAACAAGACATTTGTATTCATTACTTGGTTACTGCTGTACACCCTGGATGGTCTGCAGAATAATGTGTTAAATGCTGAAGAATAAAAAGGACATCTGATCAGTCCATATACAAATTTATTATCAAAAATGAGTCTCAGGGGATTAGTAATGACACACTGAGCCTCTATCTTATAAGTAACTGCTTTGAGTCTGAGTCAATCATGTCTGAACGTCCAATGGTTGCTGAAGAACCATGGTTACTGTGGGATGTGCTGGTAGTCTAAATATGGTTCCTAGTGAACAGTGGTCCAGATCAAGACTGGCACCTTTCCCAGCAGTCTCAGCAAAAAGACAAATGACTGAAGGGACTTGGAAAAATCAGTTTCCATCTCACCTATGGAAATGTGCTCCAGCTGTGTTCTCCAAGGATCACAGGGTGACATGGGGGAAATGCGCTACTAAGGCCAGACGAGGGCCCAACCTCCTGGAGCAATGGGATGAGATCAGAATCTGTGCTTTTGTACATTTCCAACCCCTTGCTTGAAAAGCAAAGCTTGAGAACGTGAGCCAAGCCTACCTGCTGCAATGGTATCTACAGACAGTCTGAAATAATAGCTCTGAAAGGGGCAAACTGATTCTTGCATCTCAATAGAGTGTGAATGCTGAAGCCCACTGCCCTGGGATCCCCAGCAGCCTCACCTCAACGGAGTCCTTAGTGTGTGGCTGAAGAAGACTGCAGCAGGTCCAGCCTTACCACCCACTAATGCTGATACACCCAGACTGCTCAAGTAAGTACTGAAGGGTCCAACCCTGATGTCATTCTCACCTCACCAGTAGAAAGAAGGGACACCTGCTCCTCCCAAGGGGACGGGGAGCCCTGCACCACTGCCTTCCTAGGTAGGGAGTGAGAGCCCCTATCACTGCCATTCCAGGTGGAGGCATGGGGCAGAGTTGGAATAGGCCCCAGGACATGGTGTACTTAGGGCCCCAGATTGCCTTTATCCAGCTTTGTGCACCACCCCGGTCTTTCCTGTACTTTCTTAGTGAAGGGAACAGCTTCTGTTTCCAGCATGATCAACACAGCACCTTTGATGACCATTATAGTCACTCAATATTATAAACTATCTTAGCTCCTTTGCAAAAATATGTCACAGTACTATAGGTACTTACTAAATTAGTAAGAGTATTGGTGAAATAAGGCTATCAAACAAGTATAAATGTTCCTATGCAATTTGACATATTGTCCACTTTCTTAAGCGTCTCAGTACTTTAAGGAGGACTTGTGTAGCTCTTAGCCAATCATCCTGGCAGCCACAGAAACTAATAAGGATGCCTGCCTTAAGACATGATCTGTGCCATGCCCAATGAATTGTCTAAGAGGGAGATGATAAAATGAGAGGCACAGCCAAATTTTCAATTAAAATACAGGAGAGCAACACACATCCATTTCTGTAGAGGCAATACATTATGACTCTTCACTCAACAAGACATATTGAACCAAAATATCTTTCTATCGTTCACTCAGCGTGCAGAAGAATCATGTCTGACAGTGGACAGGCAGGATATATAGATTTCATCTGAGATCTAGACATGTTGCTTTATTAGTTGCACAATACCTTAACAGCTCAAATTGACAAATTAGGGTAGTGGAGTCATTTCTTATTAAATAATTTTCTTGTACTTATACTCACAACATCCAGACACCTTAATTTCCTGACCCAATATTATTCATAATATAAACAAAAAAGCACTTACACACAAAGAAGCCCTTGAACAGATCTTTTTCTTGTGATCTAAGCTATGAACAGTAGAAACTGATCAGAATCAGCAAGGTGATTAAAAACAGTGACAAATAACTAATACAGAAAAGACAGCGCTGAGATACCCCAAGGGTCAGGGGGTAGTTCATATTCCCTGGCACATAGTGTGTCAGGCCACAGCTGAGATTTTCAAAACCAGCAAAAGGATTTCAGAACACAGCTCCCACTGAAGTTAATGGGAGTTGTGTGGCTAAATCCATGACTTGACGTTGAAAAGTCTCAGTCCAAATCTGTTAAAATGCAGGTACATTACTTTACACAAGCCTATGTTGAAAACTCACATTGCTAAGTGATTAAGACTGTGACACCATTTCTTAGCTACATTCTTTACCTTGTGAATAAAGCATGTGATATCATTTCATTAGTACCTGTTGAAAAAATGGTTAAAAGCGACAGGACCAACGCTCAGCAAAACTAAACTGGCCATCTTCTATCGTCAGTAACTCCTGTGAATCCTGCACCGCACTTCAATTATGTTACACAAATATAACAGTGCACAGCATTTGCTCTAGGAATTTTGAGAGAGTATCATCCCCTGAAAAATTAAACTTATGTCTGAACTATTCTACCTACTATTGCTACACATAATACTGAAGATTACAATAACTGAGAGATGAGAGAAAGGTATTCTATTTTTCCAGTTTATTTACTTTGTGCATTTGACATCCCTTGTCTCTAGTCAGATCCTTGCACCCATATGGAGCCCCAGTGACTTCAATGGAGCTCTGTAAGGATGCAAAAGTCTGTCTGTGCAGATCATCTTGCAGTGGCAGGGCCTTAGTCTGTTTCCTCTGTTGTCCGCATGTGTTGCTCTCAGAGGAGAGGAGGGGACTCTATTTTTTTTAAAAGGAACATGTGACTGTAAAATGACACAAAATGACAGGAGGACTCAGGCAGATACAGTTTCTGAAGTTACTTTTAACTCATTTTAAAAAAAACTGGCTAGATTTCAAGCTGACAACATCCCCTTGAGCTATGCCTCAAAGCTTACAGCAAACCAAATATAACTGAAGTTATACAGTATGAGAAGTTAGAGACCACAGTCACAGTTATCTCTAACAACATGCCTCTCAGTTACCAGGCATCACAATTCATAGATATTCATGCTTTTTGTGCTGGTTAGAGCTTTACACAACACCAGAGATAGATAATTTTAGGTATAAACAATTGATCCAAGTTTTAATACTGCAAGGTATAAAATCATAAGGTTCTGTACTACAGACAACCAGAAGTATCCCAGCACTCTGTAAGGGCCCGATCCAATTATGCTCCCATCAATACAAACTCCCAGTGACTTGACTGGCGCAGGATTGGGCCATTGTGAACAGAGAATCTATCATTTCAACATGAGTTCTAGAAAAATTAAATAATTCATGAACACTAGAGGCCTAATCCTGCACTGTTTTGCACTGTGCCTAGTCATTTACAGTTGCGAAAACTGGCTGTAAAATGCTACCACCAGTGAGAGTGGAAAAGTCTGATTTGGTAGCATTTTAAACCCCCTGTTTTACAAGTATAAATGACTATGCAATATAGTTGAGAAATAGGCCTTTGAGCCAAATAAATGACTTAACTGAACTTAGTGGAGGAAACAGTTTCCACTTAGGAAAAGTAGAATGACCCTGTAATCCTACATCAACCAGGGCCAAAAAGACATGTTCAGCAAGACTCCTTAAGACTCATTGTTTAACAATTTGGTATGATACGCTAGAATGGTACTGTGAAAAAAAAAAAAAACAACCAGGGAAAATGAACTATTTATTTTAAATTAATCTGATTCTGAAAATTTAGCATACAAAGTGTGCTATTCTCTGCTATCTAAATTTTGCATGTACACTATATATCTATGGGAATAACCTTATATAAAGATATTATGCTCCAGTAGTCTGAAATTTTAATACCATTTTAATACTGTCCAGTAAGTTCAGTCCTTTTAAGTTTCATAACACAGAATTGCCTATATTTTTGTACATTTAACATCACTTTGTGTATAGGTAGTTAGGACCAAATCCAGGAGCAGTCCTATTAACTACTCACATGTATAAATGGTTGCAGGACCTAGTTATTATTCAGTTTCATACTTATTTTTGAGTGGTTTTCACATACAACAACAAAGAGAGAATTTTTGTTTAAAGAAAATAAGAAAATACTGTTGTCAACCCATAACAAATGGTATGGGGATTCAGGGACAAGGCCTATTTTTTAAAAATAGCATTTTTAAATTAACTAGGTTTCAGATTTACTGTTTCCCTTTATATACAGCAAACAACCTAATATGCATGAAGCAGAATTGGACAGAGGGACTCAAATTCTGTTCTGATATGTCATTGTAAATCCAGAATAACTCCATTGACACTGACTGAATACTTCAGATATGCACTGGTGTAAATGAGTGCAAAATTTACTCCACTATGTTCTGGGTTATTTTGGAGGTGGTGTTCTAAGGCAGGTGCAACATAAGTGTGGTCTCACACATATTCCACTGTACACAGCATTCAAAAAAAAAGTTTGCATTAAACTGTAAGAGGAAAGATAAATACATAGGGGCTGATTCTGCACTGCCTTGCACCGAGTGTAATCATTTACACCTGTTCAAAGGGAATGTAAAATGCTACCAAATCAGAATGGTAGCATTTTGCATTCACTTGGCACAAGTAAAACTGATTACAGAAGGTGCAAGGCAATACAGTATTATACCCTATGTATTTACAAACAGTGTAAAACTTGTATGTATTTGAAAGACACAGTTTAGGGAGTATTTGAAAACATTTTTGAAGACTTTAAAAAATAAAAAGCTTCTAATCCTTTAAAGATACAACTGTATCTAAATATTAGTGAAGCAGACGATTTTTTTAATTTTACATTGTTGACAGACTGTATCCAGTCAAATCACAAATTCTTATTTTAAGCTGCTTTTGTTAAAGAACTGTGCTAAAATGTGAACTAAATAAAAATATTTTTAAAGTACATGTGTTCCAAATGTTTTCACAGATTAATGGCAGTATGTGTACTGTAAGTTAAACACTACAAAGAATTGATTCATAACCTTAATTTATATCACAATATGACAAAAGATTATTTTGAACTACAGTTGGTACATCATTTGGGCTCTAAATTTAAACTCACAGAGTTTACACTTTATGGATTTTTTTAAAGGGATCTTTAATTTAGAGCAGCTGAGTGGACTAAAGAGTTCATTACCTTAACTATATTATTAATAAATGTTTCAACCAAAGTAATGGTCAAATTTATGAGCACATAAAACCAGCATCCTTGATTATTAGGGGTTATCCTTCTTTACACTAACTTCTTACAAAGTTAAACAGGGGCACAAAAAGAATAGTCTGTGATCAATCAAGCAGACATTTATTCACAGTTGTTAATCTTGATGTAAAATTTGAGGGCCTGATCCCCTGTGTGACTGCTTATGTGAGCAAGAATGTAATGGATTAGCCTTCAACTTGTAACATTAGCATCTGAGGAGAAAGAGTACAGAAAAAAGGCAGAGGCAGCCAGTTTATCCTTGGACAACTATTAAGCCCTGTTGTAATAAAAAGGTCTTACATTCTGTACAAATTGTCTTTTGATGCATAGTAGCTTTGTAAAGAACAATCAAAGAAGACCAGAAGGAAAGCAAAAGAAAACATCAGACTGACTCTTAAGAAAATCATAAAGTGGCATTTTCCAGTTAAGGAACTACAAAAGGTGACAGGACTGATTAGGCAACTTTCACATTTAGCAATGCACAGGTATGCAAGAATAGAATAGGGAAGCAGAGATTGTCAGAACTAGAGCAGGTGTTATCTATGTAAATTATGCACATAAATTGCATACTTCTGCAGCCGATACATACTTTAACTTTTTACAAATTAACACTCATACAGATACACACTCAATCCAATCCCAAATTGGTATATTCACAAATTGTACATGCCACAAGTTGTCATACCACAGCTGCAAAACAACATTCATGGAATCAATCGATGCTGTGACTTTTAAAACCCACACACACAGGTATGCTCTAAATTCAGCCCCAAGCTCAGGCATACGCAGCCTCACCTTCAGCATTATAAGGGGCAGTAACAATAACACCAGGATTGCACTGGATCTGAAACTTACCCCAGTCACCAGTTCCACAGCTAGGCAGAAAGCAACCAGAACAACAAGCCTGCAGTGGGAGGCAAAGGAAACAACACGTTATCCCCCCGGGGCACCCAAAACACAGAGGGAGCAGAAGCAAAACCAAACAAACCATCCCCAGACCCCACAGGAGAAGGGCTTGGGACTCACCCTGTGTGCATGCTGCTCCCCTGCCCGTGGAAGTACTTCACACGGCTCCGTTGCTCCGGTTCATTGAAAGCTTCGCTGCCCGGTGGTTAAACTACGGTCTGCAGGGAAGAGGAGGGGGTCAAAGAGCGGGCAAGGGGAGAAGAGGCCACAAAAGAGGGAAACAGAGACATATTATATAGATCCATCTGCAGTCAGGGGCAGCGCGCGCGCAGGCACGAGGCGGGTGAGAAGAAAGATCATGGTGGAGATAAAAGCGAACTCACCAAAGTTGCTGCCCTCGGAGTGCTCCGCAGCAGGCAGGGGAGAAGAGGAATGGAGGAAGGGGGAGGACCCAGGGCTGTCAATCACAGGAAAACAGACATGCACCCCCCCACACACCTAATTGTCCAGTTCTTCCCATGTACTCATCCCAGATCTGTCCCTACCACGACCAGTGCTGAAGGCGACAGATTCTTCTAACACCAGTGATTTAATGTGACTCTAAAGATGCCCTGAGATAGAAGAGCTTTGTAGGTCTGCCACATCGGGTGTGTAGCAGACAACTGATCTATATTAGATCAGCCGCAAAGGCAGCAAAAGGGCATCCTGGTGGGTTAAAACTACAACTAAACACACCTCATTATCCTTTGTCATTTGAGTGGTAAAACTTCTGGTTTTAGGACATCAACTCAGGCTGGTTACTGATGGGCACTTAAAAGGGAAGTTACCTGGTGTTTTCTGCCTCCCAATCCCTGCTGCCTAGCATGCTAACAGCTGCAGACAGAGAGTGACACCGGTTTAATGCTAGCCCGTCTGAGGTAGAACAAGGCGCAACGTGCACCTGGAGTGCCGGAGCATTTCTCTTCTCCTGTCCTCCCCGGCCCTAGCGCTCCTCCCCCCGGGATGGGTCTGCATGTTGCAAACAGGCGCCTCTCAATATTAAAAGCCACACTTTCCCTGGGGACTCTTCCGCCGCAATAAATAGTCCCCGGCCAAAACAGTGGACTCTCAGTCCGGTGGTGGGGGGCAGGTTGTTTTGTTTTTTTAGACCGGGGAGGAGGGCAACACAGCTGTACACATCTCCGCCGAACAGCCGTCTGCCGGGCTGCGCGGGAAATGAATGCCCTGGGCAATGCCATCCCCCCATATCCCCTCCCGTGCAGGAGAGCTCTGCCCCCAGCCAGGTTGCCCATTAGCCAGAAGAGGTTGGAGTGCGGCGGAGGGATACCGCGTGCATGCCTTTTTTGGGGGCAAAGTAGCGCCGGGAGAAGTGGAGTCGGGAGAAGTTTGCCCGGCGGAGTAGAGTGAAAAGGGCCGGCGCGAGCGCGGCGTGCGGGAGGGAAGGGGGGGGGACTCGCTCCGCAGGCTCAGCCCCGCCGGCTCAGCCCCGCCTGGCCCCCGGCCGGGCTATGTCAGCGCTGCAGGGCCAGCCCGGGAGCGCGCGGGGCTGCTGAGCCCGCCAGGAGAATGGAGCGGCGGGGCTGCCGCCGCCTGGCCGCCGCCTGCCTGGTGCTGCTGGGGCTCTGGGGGCTGAGCGCAGAGGCTGCGGTAAGTGCTGCCCCCTCTCTCCCGGGCCGCGGGGTGTCCCTCCGCCCGCTGGCTGCGCGGCGCCTCGTCCTTATAACCCGGGTGACCCAGAACCGCCGGGACGGGCGCTTTGGGGAGCTTTCGGCTGTTTAAAAACAGGGAGCTGCGCCGGGCAGCCCCTGGCCACGCAGCGCTGGGGACGCCCCCGCGCCCCCTCCGGGCAAGTGCGTCTGGGCTGCAGCCCCCGGGTGAGTCGGACGCCCCTGGCCACGGTGACGGGCTGCCTCGCGATCCAGAGCAGGAGCTTCCCTCCCCCCAGCGCCCGCCGAAAGGCAGCGGTGATGGGGCAGGACAGAGAGAGAAACTGTGGGGAGAGATGTCCCTGCCCTCGTGTGTCTTCAGGTGGCTCCGTCAGGGGCTCCGCCACGGGGCCAGCTGCGAAGCAAAGGCAGCAGATGTGTTTTTTCTCTCTCCACATCAGGTTCGCTGCTCCCCTCGCGCTCTTTTGCGAGTGGGTGAGTGGCACGGGCAGCCCGGGAGAGGAGCTGGAAGTGACCGAGAGAGAAAGGAGGGCAGCCACGGAGGTCTGGCTGTGTCTGTGCCTTAGCCTCACTGTTACCCTAGCACAAAGGTGGAAGGAGTTTAGCTCCCCAGAAAACTCGGGGAGAGCTCTATGATCTCTCCCCACCCAGCGCCCTCACCTGCATCCCGAACTCCTACCCGGACCTGGTGGGGACTTTCAGGAGACTCCAGGGCATGATTTTGCTGGGGAGCATCTCCTCAGGTTGTAACTAGTTTTCCTGGGCATACTTCAGTTTTGCATATGCTGTATATGCAGAACTGAAGTGTGTGTGTGTGTATATAATATATGTGTGTGTGATATATATGCAACTCTCCCAAGGAGATGCTCCACAGCAAAACCGTGCCCTGGAGCCTATATATAAATTAGGCTGGGATAGTTGCATGGATGGTAAAGGTGTGCTGCGATCTGGAGCATGTACAGTAGGTGGCTTAGGAAAATACTATATCCCCTTTTGGGAAGGGGAAGGTACTATACATCTGCCCTGGAATGGTTAGGCCTTAAGAATGGGAGAAAAGACACCAGGTTAGTGTAGTTATTTCACCTAAAATAAATAATAGCCTTGTTCAAGAATAAACTCAGCAAAAGTAGTGTAGCTGCATACAGACACACATGTAGCCAAATAAGTCTCATTTCTTTGCACCATCATAAATTGTACTATCACAAACTTTTCTCTAAGGTTAAATGCTTAAGCGGTATAATAATTTCTTTCAGTTATAGAGATGTTATGGGGGAAATAGTGTATGCTTACTGTTGAAGGAGAAGTGCATCCAATTTTATTGCTGAGCTAAACTATCATCTGCTGGCTGAAATCTGAACTCCTGTGAACATGAGAAATGCTCAGAACATGATTCTTCCCCCCCTCGCCCCCCCATTTTTCTTAAAAAATCAGAGTCATCAGAATGGCATAGTTGTTTTAAGTATCTTCCTTTAGGATGAAACTTTTAGACATAGCATTGGCTTTCAAAAAAAGTAAAAACTTAATGTTCCTCCCACCTTCCCCCAGGGCTATGTGTCCTAATGAGATGATGATGATCAAAGGAGGATCATCATAAAGGGTATGATTTATCATGTGATCTCAATAGCAACCTTTCTGATAAATACCAATGCTCCTGTTATTGTTCTGGAAATTTTTAAGCAAGCTGATTTAGTGCTGTGGACTGAAATGGGCTCATGCCTTGACCAAATTTGTATCAGGACCTGTTATTCTAAGCACCTTAATGCATTTTTTTTATAAAAATAGCATTTTCTCTGGTCCAGTGTCAGATTATTGAAATAACTGTGTGTATAGCAATGTACGCTGAGAGCAGGGTGAATATATTGGAGTTAGGATGATGCTTCAATTCAGCTATGATAAGGCAGTCCAAATGGCTTGTCCAAAAATGTGCACCAGAGCCTCATACAACAGAGGAGGGAAGAACTGTACTCACTTATTCTGATTATTCATGGACCTCACTGCCAAACTTCCATATCCAGCGCACTTTTGAGTAAGTAATATGGGCACAAAATGGATTTGTGATTCATATGCTGTGTTGTCTTTACAATGAATAGTGTAAGTCTTATTAGGGTAGCTACTCTCCAGTATGTTTCCACTATTTTGGAAAAGTGGCATTCAGATACAACAAAATCCAAGCATGTTTGAATCTGAAAACATACAGCTGTCTTTAGAGTGGTGAAGCCTGTGTCCTATATAGAGTTCTTGGGGACTTTAAAATAAGGGGAGAAGCTCGGAAGGATAAAATGGGAAACTGGAAGAGAATGTTCTTCTGCTGGTCTCAGATATACTAAAGTATAGCATATGGCAGCTGTCAAAAGTACCCTGTTTGTTTTCTTTATACACGTGTTTATAGAGGCTGAACATTAATATAGAGTGAGGCATATAACTGTTGGAGAACAATGGAAAATTAGCAGGTAGACTGACAGCAGTCATTTGTTAAAGTGGCAGTGAAGTATAGTGCAATCACTCACTGCACATAAAGGATGCTTACTCTAGAATGAAAATGATGCGCTCATAAGGGTATGTTATGTTCACCACAGATGGGTGGAAACATACCTACTCTAAAACAGAGTTCCTTCAAGTAGAGTAGTTTGAAGGAGCTATGTTCTTGAATAAATGCTCTGTTAAATGTTTGCTATTGATGTGTATATGGCTCCTGTTAATAGGTAGCACTTCAGATGCATCACAGCAAATGTAGAATAGGAAAAACATGCCTAATGAAGAGCTCTGTGTAAGCGCAAAAGATTCTCTCACCAACAGAAGTTGGTCCAATAAAAATATTACCTTACCCACCTTGTCACTTCTAATGTGTGACTGTTACAAAATTGGTATAGCTGTTAATAAAAAAAAAAAAGAAACAAACAAAAAAAAAACACAGTTGAAAGCAATAAACGTTGCACTAGTTTTCAACTGGTGGAAAATCAGTGAAATTCCGTTGACACTAACGGACTTATGCTGGCTTACATTAGGCAAGAATCTGAGTCTTAATTACCAAAAATTCACTAAAAACGTACAGAATACACAGATTGGGTCAACCACAAAGTGGCTAGTGAAGGTAAATTTTAAGTAATTTAGAACTGACTTTTTTTTAAAGCTACAAATGTGTTGTAATAAGTTGGGTTTTGAGGTATTAAGTGAAATTAATGCTGTGAATTAAAAGGAGAAGATGGAAAAACATTTTAAAGGCCTTTGTAGTGTAAAAGATGTAGGGAAAAGAAGAAAATAGTACTGTACTATGCTTTGTAAAATAATTTGACCTCTAATGCAATTGACAAGGCCCATCAAACTTTCTCTCTCAAATTTCTTTGGCGATTGCAGGGTTGGCAGGTTGAATAAAGAAATCTCATTTCTACAGACTTATTGCTTTGTTTCAAATGAAATGTTTTGTGGTGGGCTCAAGCTGGGCATTTTTGTGACTTGGAATGAAGTGGGCACTTATAAAATTGCGTACAACTTTGTAAAAAGAAAAGGAGTACTTGTGGAGTACCTTAGAGACTAACCAATTTATTTGAGCATAAGCTTTCGTGAGCTACAGCTCACTTCATCGGTAGCTCACAAAAGCTTATGCTCAAATAAATTGGTTAGTCTCTAAGGTACTCCAAGTACTCCTTTTCTTTTTGCAAATACAGACTAACACGGCTGCTACTCTGAAACCATACAACTTTGTGCTATTGCTGACTAATGCACACATTATTCAATTAATTTTGTATGTGTAATATATAGTGAACAACTTGATCTGGCACAAGCAGGCATTGGTAAAAGCTTGAATTCTAAATACAGATGCGAGTAGTAGCAATTGACTTAGGTGCAGACCGGAAGCTGGACTCCATAGTGTGTGTGGTTTTGTTTTTGTTTTTGTTTTTTGTCAAGTCATATTCTTTCCATTGGATATGATGATGATGATTTCTTCAGGTGAATATTGGAAAGCCTGACCTAAAACAAGGATGTAAATGTGGAAAGGCATGTTAGCTGGCAAGAATTTAACTGGCCTTGCATGGGTCTCAACAGAGTAACATGCTGCATATAAAAGGTAACTCTCTAGGTTTGGGGCTTTCATTCAAAAGAGTGTAATTGAAAGTCAACAATAGCTGTATCAGAAAATACTCTGTATACAGACTTTATAACACGTAGAAATCCATAACACTTAACCTCCTGGTTTCTTCACTTTTTAGAGGGACAGGGGATTCTTATAACTATATTTCGGTCTCTGGAGCAGGAACACACTCCCCCGGGGCTACTTTTCAGCCTTTTTGTTATCTCCCCTTTATACATGCATGTAGCTCCATCTGACTGAAAGTTACACATACACAAGGAAGAAATGGATACCAAAACTGGTGCTTAGAATTCAGCAGCAAGTGTTCTGAATTCTATAAATACATATTGATTACTCACCTGAAACACTCCCCATTTTGTAACAGGAAGACTCAAACCATAATTCTGTTTAGTTGAAAACCAATTTTACAGACTGTCAGGTTTGTGAACTGTCATGTATTTTGTTTCTGCCCTCTCACAGATCTTAGCTATTTGAAGATATTACTGAAATATAACTTTTACTATTATGTGCCAGAACTCAATTTTTAAAAGGAAAAGGCTGGACTCAAGGAACTCTTGGATGCATATGAAATGCAGTTTCCAGACAACTTTATTTTGTATTATATGGATTTCTACAGCAGGATCTTTTTTGCAGGTAGACATACTGACTATGGACTGTTTATTTACTCATATTTATTTAATCCACTTCTGAGATTATCTGAGTAGACCTAAAATCCAGTGAAAGCTGCTTAATCTTAATGTCTTTGGTGATGAGCACTTTATTCCTCTGGGTAAGACTGATCTGTCTAATACCAATGCACCATACACTTTAGACTCGGATCCATCTTCTTAAGTAGGGAATTGAAAGTTTTTTGTTTCTTAATATCATACATAGCTTTACATATTATCCATCTTTAAAATTCCAAAGGGGAAAAATATCTGCATTAGGAATTTGATAACAAATAGCAAATCTTGTGTCTTCGAGCTATGGAAACTTGTATTTAAAAAACAAACAAACATGTTGGTACAAAGAACTTACTGAAATACAATCACATGTTGCTGTTGGTATTACGAGAACATGCAGAAATCTGTCCACATGGTATCCTGTTACAGGACTTATGGTATTAGTGGAAATGTAGTATTTAGATTTATTAGGATATTCTTAACTGGAACAAAGTGCAGTAGGTTTGTTTTACAAATATGATAAAGACAATTGAGCAGAGGGCAAAAGAACATAATATGCTTCATGGGAGTATGAAAAAGATATTTTTATAGTCTAATCCTTTGAACTGGGTGAACTCTCCACTAGATTGCTTTTATATATCTTGCTACATCAGTGTTCCCAAACTTGGTTCACGGCTTGTTCAGGGTAAGCCCCTGGTAGGCCGCAAGACGCTCTATTTACCTGAGCATCCACAGGTATGTCAGCTCGCAGATCCCATTGGCCGGGAACCCCTGGTGTAGCTCTATACAATGTTGTTCTTAGGATGCCCTTTTAAACCAGTGATAATATGTAACAGTTTCATTTTAGAGTAATTTGTATGGCATGAACCCTTCTGAGATGCTGCAAGCTTCAGAGCAATGTTAAAAATTAAAAATACAGCCTTTTAGGCACTCTACATGCATACTGAGCATTCAGCTATTCCATGACTGGTCATTGGAATTTTGTATTTGCAAGATAAATAATAAATTCAGATTTAAATACTGTCCACTCTGCTTTGTATGTACACCTGTCTCTTACATCTGGGCCCGACTGTTTAAAGCTGTGTTTAATATTTGTACCAATACTCAAGTTCTGGTCACAGAATTGTGTTCAAAAGATGTGGTGTTGGATGTTTAGCTTCCAGATTGCTTGGTCAGATCAAGTGGTTAGATGTCCTGGATGTTGGCACTGAGCCACAGTTTTTATTTTGCATGCAGAGCCACAGGCAAAAGCAGAGAATTTTTTTAATTATTCTTGAGTCATAAGGAATGAATTTTTGTGTACCACTTTCCCTCTCCCAACAACCCCCCCTTCCAAGAACAGGCATGTTGAAAAACCAAACTGGAAATAAGACTGACTATTGGCAACTTCAGAGTACATATAGTGCTCATTACATTCATATGTTTTTATTTTCTGATACAGAACCAATGCTTGGGGAAGGTTTGCTGATGATTCTGACAGCATTTACAATCTGTCAACAATCTAGCCCTTCCAGGTTTATGAGATATCAGAACTTAACTGTCCTTTTTGATTAATATAGTAGTTATTTTTCTTTAATTCTGAGATGACTAGCAGTTTATTCTATGACTTGCTTGAGATTGAGATGGATGGATTACTTGTATCTCTTGAGATTCAAATTCCCAGTTTTCTGGCTGTTGTGTAAAAACATTGGCTTCTAGCTTTGGTTCTTAAGATAGTGGCTGCTACGATTATGCTGCATCTAGAAAGAATGCTTTCTGCTATTCCTGGTGTTCTAATAGTATAAAGCATTTGGCAGTTCACAAGATACTGGAACTCGCAATGATCACTGGTACAGCAAATGGTCTTTATTTTGCTACTAGTCCTGTAGTTTGGCATTGACTGAAGACAGCAAGTTCTGGACCTGTGTGGCTTCCCTCTTACCAGTCCCCCAAGCCTCACTCCCTGCAAAAGAAAACTTATGAAGTCAGTGCTACTTAGTGAAGTTTCATTGTGATTTACTAATACACCGTACTTTTAAAAGGAAATGTATCGTGTTTTGGTTAGCTAATGAAAATATTTCAAATTCTGTAGTATGGGGAGAGAACCTGCATATAACATGGAATTAATCAATAGAATAAAGTTAAAAGCTGAGCTGAAAGTGTATCAAATCTGTAGCAAAATTAAATCTAATGATTTTAAAAATCCCTAATTAGGGACCCAGGCTTCTATGTCTTACACAAGCAGCCATAAGATAAGGTATACAAAGTGTAAAGTCTGCAGGATCAGGCCATAGCTACTTCTAATTATATAATTGCAATGTTATTCATTGGTTAAGTTGAAACTTAATTTCCCTTTCTCTCCCGGCTGGATATGGTTCTTAGAAAGCAACGGAACAATATACAAACAAATATTCCTCCTTTCCTAAGAAGAATTTAGATTAGTCTCTGGTTAAAAAAACTAAAGTGGAGTTTATTATAAAACTTTTTATGTCAGGCCTCAACAACCTACCTTCTTAAACGTAACATAAATATATATTATATAGACTCCTGTACCAAAATGCTGCTGCTCAGATAACTTACAACTTGAGGTTGGTAACAATGGCATAACACTGAGCTATAGCTGAAAATAACGTTACTATTGACTTTTATTAACAAGTGTCGAGAACTGCACTTTTTTCTTTTAAATTGCAATTGGTCATAGGTTTTTTTTGTTTTTTTTTAAATGCTGATCTGCTCTGATCTAGCAGCTGAAAACTTCCATTTGTATTCTGTTTGTCTAAACAACAATATTTGCCTTTAGAGAAGGCACTGTAATCAATTTGCTATAACAACATTGGGCAGGTGTTTTGCATCCCATTCTTTTTCACTCCAATCCCCTTTTGTACCATATGCCCTGTTTTTTCTCCTCATTAGGCTGGCTTTTTGGTAGCAGAGTCAATATTCTTGAGACTAGGAAGACACCATTCTGATTTGGCTTCACCAAATGGTTGTGGTTGGATGTGACTCTTCCCCCAAAGTGTGAGGAATGAAAATAGTTTAGTCTCCTCCTTGTTCTTTCCTGATCTGACAGGCTTTCATCTGTGCAGAATCAAAATGGCTGAGTTGAATTTCAGACTCCTCTTTTCCTGTGTTCTGAAGGGGTCTAGGTGCACGGCGCTAAAATTAATCCTAAAATTGAAATAAAATGTTTCTGCAAGATGAAGGTTCTCTTCCTATTTGTGGTACAAGATCATACCTGTAAAAGACCTTACTGTAGTTTGACTTAACCCAGGCCTACACTAGAAAAGTTCTGCTGATATAGCTACACTAACAACCCGTGCCACTTCCTGCCATCCCCCCGTTTGTATTCATTTGTAGGTATAGCTTATACTAGTTTCTCCAAATAAAATAAGCTATGCTGGCAAAAGACTCCCCCGCTTAGTTCTAGTATAACTTCATCTATGCTAGGATTTTTGATGACATAAACATGTCAAAGAACCATACCCTTAACCAAAATATTATACAGGCAAGTTTCTAATACAGATCAGGCCTTCATCTTTATCGCTACAAATCTTATATTAAAAAATCTGCAATTTTGAGAACTTTTGCAGTGCCTTCTTGGATTTAAAAATAAGTCTAAATCCCATAAACTACTCCAAAAATTTCAACTTTGAGCCTTCAGTTTGCTGCCTCCTTTTTGTGTGCCTTCATTCCTATTGTGGGACATAAAATAGGGACACTTGAGACAGTTGAGAACACTGTGAGTTTTCAGTTGTATAAATTCTTACTTTAATTTACTTCCTATCTCCAAGTACCACTCCACTTTTTCTCCTCCCTCTTTCACCCACTCCAGTCATACACACAATACCTCTAGTTTTGTCCTTTACCCTTTCTACTGTACTTCCAAGATGCAGGAGTGGAGATGAGATTGCCATGCTGATATCAAACATTTATACTGCAGTAGCTCTTAGAGACCAACCAGGTGCTAGACACTGTACAAACCTATTCAATGATTAGCTGTATCCCAAAGAGCTTATCGTATCACTTGAGATGCTTGGATGGGAGGTGCTGTAGAAATGCAGAGTTTATTTTCTCTCTCTCTCCATCTTAGTCCAAGTGGTAATTAAGATGTTTGACTGTATTAACTGCTCATTGAGCAGGCATTGTGCTAGATGGAAATATAAGAACTTTGAACAATGCACTGAGTTTGGAGTGGCAAAAGAGTGACTTCATTTGGCAGCCATGGTAGTGACTGATTAAACAATGTGATGGAAATCTTGGCAGTTGTTTATGCTAACATTGTGATGGAAATCTCGATCCCTGAGACTGGGATAACAAAAAAAAAGCAAGTAGGACTCTGGAGTATCTTTTTACATCTGCTGATACCAATGGATCATTTATTCTGACAGCAATAATAAACGCTGATTGCACAGGCACCTTCTTATACAAGGATCCTTCTGGAGTTTGTGAAACTCCAAGTGTCTTAAAGCAGCAGCATGCTGTGAATCAGTGTGGATTTGTAGGTGAGAAATAAAGGCATTATCATTTGTCTCATTTTGCTTAATAGTCATGTCCTATTCATACTTGATGATATAGCCTTAAAGTTAAAAGCCTCCGTTATTCCTTATAGTGACCTTGCTAATAAATACTAATTAGGTCCTTTAGGTAAATCCATATAATACTATGTGTACATCATGTGTACTGACCATATAATGTGTAACGTCAATCCCTCCACTGCATGATGGAAAACAAGCTGATGTCTGTATTGCTGCCCCACGCACCCTCCCTCAAAAAAACCCAAAACTACACACGACCATGCTGACAAGTTTTGGACAACCAAACAACCTATCATCAAATGTTGAGGAGGCATCTGTCTGCATTCCCATGACAGTTTGTCTTCTAAAGAAGCTGAGGTGTACTATTCCTTTTCCTCCTCCTCCATTGGCTTGCTGCCAGCTCTTCAGTCTCTAAAATGGCCCTTTAGTCTATCCTATTTATTCTGTTTGGCCGGGGGGTGGGGGGGAATGATTCCTTCCCAACGGCCCTGTTGACATCTCTTCCATGCTGTTGTTGGGCTGCTAACCTAGTGCCTAAAGACTTAAATGGTCTTAATTGGTCTTAATTCACTTTAGCTTAGTTCACTTCCATAGTTAAGCTAAAGCACGGGGGGAAGGGTATGATGTGCTTTAAACTATTGTACTTTAAATTCATACCTTTTAGTTAATTTTGGTTTAACTTCCCACATCGACAAAACTTCAGCCCACAGATGATTCACCCAAGATAGATCTACTTGACACAAGTGTTGTAAGGCTTTTACTTAATGTTTCTACAGCATTTTTGAATAGGTAAAATTACCTACTTCCCAAATGTACCCTGTCCTTTTTTAGCACCTCCCTCCCCCACACTCCAAAAAATTAAATAAAATGCTTTCACTTGAATCTTTGTTACTTTAATGCCAATTTCTTCTTAGCCTCCCCTTGAAGTTTGAGGCTGAAGTGGATTCATTAAGGTCTGGCCAACACAGTGGTACCTGAATAATGGATAATATAATAACAGCAATCAACTCAATGTACTTGAAGCACCAGTGGTACTATGCAAAGGCTCTTTTACTCCCTTATGCACCAAAATATTGCTAATACCCTTTAGAGGAAGGAAAACCACCACCCAGGCCAAAGAAACTGCAGTAAACTGGAGGGGGGGGGGAACCCCAAACAAAACTCAATTTCCACACCTGGAGAGAAAGCAGCAATTATTAGAAGCTACAATGAAGTAGAACAGCCTCTTTTTGTTTGGAACAAAGCAATGAAAATTAACATGACCTGTAGGCAAGCCTAGAAACAGGCTCAGCCCTCCAGAGCACTTGAACCTCTCTGTCTGCCATTGCACAATTAATATACACGTTTCTGCACATCTTTATTCAGCAGTTTAAACACCTTGTAAAAAAAAAAAAATTCCACCTATGAAAGAGTATTAGCCCCATTTAAAGGATGTATCCTCTTGAACATACACACTAGCAAGCAAAGAGTCAGAAGTGCTTCTCAAACTGAAGGTAACTTATCCAAATGACTTTTGCAATGATTACTCAATAGCCAAACTCTCTTCTTATCCTAGCTATCTCATAGTCCCAAATCATACACCAAGTTCAACACAAGAAGAACCTGTGCCAGCGTCATCTGACCTGTTTTTGTGTACCAAAATAAGTAAACCCAAAGTAGCTACAAAGAGACTATATGCTAGGAAACTAGGATAGAGGAAATACTCCAAGAAAGCTGAATAGTTACCCCAAGTTACAAATATCAGGGATATGGAGGAGAGGGGGACTAGATTTCAAGTAAAGAAGCTAGCTACTTACTACTGTAATAGCTTTATCATCTGCATCAGTTATATGCCATAATGACCTCTGCAGGTCAGTCCTATAGAAGGAATGAAAGATACCTAAACAATTAAGGAGGATGCTACAGGAATGCTTGTGCTTGTGTAATGACAGCAGTAGCACAAATTTGTGTTTTCATAGACCGTGAAAAGCATGAGGATCAACAAAAGTGGGCCCCATGTGGTAGATGCATCTCAGTAAGGAGCAGGCCTTTGCAGAAGAAAGGGTTAGAACAAGAAATGACCAAAAAGAGCTTGTGTTTGAGATAAAGTCCTATGCCCAGTAAGGGGCAGAACAGTCTCTCCAAGTTGTCTGCTCTTACTTCTCAACTCAGTATTTCTGTGGTTTATTAATTGACTGTCTTTTCTTCGGTTGAAAAGTCTTTCTTTTTCTTCTCCTCTTCCCTCCTCCCCCTTCCCCTCCCGAGCAGAATGTAACAGTAGACCCTGGAGTTGGCAGATGCTAACTCTGCCATGTGAAAGGGGTACGTAACGTTTTGTAACTCGTATATCATGACATGACTAGCTAGGAAATAATTCTCTGTGTGTAACACTCCTGCTAGACTGTTGGAAATATAAAATCCAATGCCTAAGAGGGGTGAGGAAAACGCGCACACAGACCCAGAGCAAAAAAAGCAGAGAAAAGACCTATTTTTTTACGGGCTGATGTAGCTATACTTCATTGGATTGAAGGTATGAGATTTTTGTTTTTTTACCTATTTCTCTCTCCTTATCTAACTGTTGTGTATTTGAGAAGTCAATAAAACCTTGAGACTTCTGCAAGTCCCCCATGGAAATATTTTGGACTGTTCTCAGGGAAGGTCTACACTTAAAACACTGCATCTGCAGCACTTAAGTGAAGGTACTCCTATGCCAACCAGAGAATCTCTCCCGTCCGCCTAGTTAATCTGCCTCCCTGAGAGGCAGTAGTTATGTCAATGGGTAAAGCTCTCCTGCTGACATAATGCTGTGTTTATGGGGTGTTAAGCAACATAGTTATGCTGACCTAGGGGTGTGGATTTTTCACACCCCTGAGCGATGTAGTTATACCGATATAGGTCTGTAGTGTAGACCTGACCTTAGTTAAGTAGCTAACTGTGGAAATCATAAAACACATTTTATAGCATATTAGCACATGGAATAAAAAAGCACAAATTTAAGTTTTAGCCATTCTCTGTTCTGATGATCTGCCTGTCGTACAGTAGAGCTCATTCCCAGTATTAGACATTATATCAGGCCCTCTTGTAATGGGGACAGAAATGTTGCCTTGTAGAAACACTCTGGGCCTGATCAACGGACTTTGGAGGCTTTTCATTGATTTCAGTGGTTGAATCAGGTGCTGTGTGGGCGGGGGGAAAACTGTACAAAAGTAGGCATAATTTTTATAAGATGGTGGACCTAAGAACATGTGTAGCATTACTTAGTTTCCTACCCAGAGTGATTGTGATGATTCATCTCAATTGTATTGACATGGGTGGTATTCTGAGGTTTATTTTCAAAATCCTCAAAAAAACAAACTGACTTTTATTTTTATACAAACTTGAGATGTCCACGCTAAAGTGGATTCTATATCCTAACAGCACCTGAAGCAATGTATTTAACATCAGGCTAGTAAGAGAAACTTACTACTGGTGACCTGTCTTTTGATGTCTGCAAAATGTATGATCTTGAAAAGTATACATAAAAGGTAAAGTAACTACATGGGCACTCAGTATTTTTAGAGGCTTTTCAGATGACCATAGTCTGAGGGAATCAAGATATTAAAACCAGGAAATCAGAAGAGTGGCATAGCAGACCATGAGGACACTGAAAGAAAGTGTTTCCTCATTTCCTGGGGACACTTTTAAACAAGTGTGTTAGTAAGGGTGGACTTAACTATACTAAGACTGATGGTTCATGCCAAACTTCATTAACCAGAAAATTAAAAAGGACATTTGCCAAGTTGACCAATCTTTTAAATGGCTTTGGGGAGGGAAAAGGGGAAAACCCTCAAGCCACTTGGAGACTGTTCATAAGGAGTGTGTGTGTGTGTGAGACCACATATATGGATGTGTGCATATGCATGTATGCTAGTTTTTGTCATTGGACATCAGCATAACCTTTATACTATCTAAAACTTCACTTGCTTGCCACAGCATATACTCTTTCTTAGAAAGAGCATGCCCTCATTTCCATTATAATCCAGGTCTACACCATTTTATCAGCCAATGTTCAAAGCGTGTTGTAAACTTGGTCTTCAGATAAGCTGTTTTATCTTTATTTGCTTTTTATTTTAGGTAAATTCAATCTTGCACACTTGATCTATACAACATTTCTCATATTTCTGAGCTGACAAATCAATTGTATTTCTGTACCATTCAAATTCTTTAACAAATTTAAATGCATCACCCTAGTGGAATATAAACTAAATTGCACCTTTTTGACAATGTATCTGCATCATCTGTCAGCAGAGACCTTGGTAGTTCTTCAAACATATATTCTCAAAATTTAGCATGCAAACTTAAATCCTGCATAAATAGTGACCTTCCCCCGGCTGTGTTGCACCCCCCCCCCCCCCAAAATTACAAGGGACACCTTGCATTTAATTAACAACATGCTTAACTTTAAAAAAAAAAAATACAGGGTGAAAGGGGCAGAATCCAAAGTACTAAACATCTATCACCTAAGAAACCATCACAGGTTTGAGCAGCTCTCTAACTGCTCTTCTGATACATGCAAACTAACTTGGTGCAAACAAGAATGTTAGTTGTAACAAAAATTTGTGTTTGCATGTGCTTGTTGCCATGGAAACACAGCTGGCACCTGATCTAAGTAATTCATGTATAACACTCATAATTAACTCATTAGTTGTTGAGTTAGAAGCTAGCACACAGCAGTCCTGCCAGAACTGTTACTTTCTTTAAAAAAGCAAGATAAGTTTACGTATTCCCCCCCACCCCAGGGCAGATTCATCTCTTGATGTGTGCTCAACTCTAGGTAGCATTAGTGTGAGTTGGGAGTACTCACTGAAGCAGGGAGCACAGAAAGGATGCATGCTCTAAAATTGTTGAACGCTGGTTATTTCATTGTGAAGATACGAATCTTAGTGCCTCGTTTTACTTTTGCTAAATTTCAAACTAGATCTATTCTGGAGAAAGTCTCATCTGAATGCATCCGATGAAGTGAGCTGTAGCTCACAAAAGCTTATGCTCAAATAAATTGTTTAGTCTCTAAGGTGCCACAAGTACTCCTTTTTCTTTTCTCATTTCAGTGTTTCTCTATTCTTAATACTGCTTGGTTTTTAATGAGACTTTTTGAGTCCTAGGTCTAGATCCTGCAAATGGACCCACACAGATTCCTGCACCCAATGTACTGCAGTGCCTTAAAAAGAGATAAAGACTCTGCAATTCATCATGGAATAGGAGACAACCTTTTGACCCATTGGGGAGCACATGAGATCTACTCTGGAGCACTCAGTTAAGGCAACTCCCTGTTAAGTGCCACAGAGATGCTGATTGCGACCCGTTAGGGCCGAGAGAGAGCCAGTTGGCCACAAGGAGTAGAAAGAGTAGGAATAATTGAATTAGTCTTGTAGTAATGGCTAGGAGAGCAGGTAAAAGCTTTATAACTGTAACATTCTGGGGTTAGTTTTTTTTAATTTGAGGATGCACTATTTAAAGAGTGCCCTTTTAAAATCAGTTTTCTGTAACATGCTCTTTAAACTGGTAACTAGAAAATAGTTGACTGTATCTGTCTAAATAGATATATTCGGTCAGTGTATTTGGATTATTAGCTCTAGAGTAACTGCATTTACCAAAATCCCTCTTAGTTATTCCAACTGTGTGTAATTTACATAGTCATCACATATGATCAAATCTTAACGAAGCATCTGTCTTGTGTAAAACATGCACTGTTACCCAATAAGGACAGAACACTCCTTTTCGTTTAGCTACAAATTTGAGTTGACTTTTACATCCAGTAAAATAATAAATTGGGAATCATTACTCAAAAACAAAAAGAAAAACCCTGTTTAATGGGAATCTGTAATGTCAAACTTGGCCCCAAATTTAATAAAGCTAGTTCAAATCCCTCTCATATCCTCAAACTGTGAAAAATTCACTGACTTCTTCACGCTTTTTCTTTGATCAAATCTGACATGTAATCAGATTTAAAAAACTTGAGCTTGCTCGACTATTTAAGTTTTTGTAGAAATCTAAAATCAACAGGAAGTGTGTAGTGTTCATATTTTTTTCTTTTTATGATAACTCGAGTGAAACTGACAACTTTTTTCAGAGTGACTGAATATGGTAATACTACACAATTTAATGTACTGGTCTATTATGTCTGGAAAACATTGATTAGTAAATGTGTAAAATAGTGAAAAACAGAACCTGTTAAAGCTTTAAATTTGAATGGTCAATCTAATATGTAGTTGTTTAAAACTGTTTTTAATTTGACAGTTAAGTATGTTATAGGAAGAATGGCTCACATTTTGTGAGTTGTTTTGGGCGGGTTAAAGGATTGATACAAGCTAATTCAATACACGTAAGGCACGGTGATGGAGATTGTAGTATTTAGTGTCATTACTTTTGGGGGTGTATATTCTTTAGTTGATGAAAATGGCAAAAACTTAGTCTATCAATCACTAACTTACAGAGCTGGTTTTAAAAATGGTGTAGCTATTTTATGGAGTTCTGTTAGATTACTGTAGCTAGCAAGCTTAGAACTGGTTTCCCACCTGAAACAATTTTATAGGGATGACATAAGTGTTTTCAGTGACTAGGAAATGTACTTGATCCACTTTGGTTAGGGGCAACCAGTCCAAAGAATCTGACATGACTTTCTCATTCACAGGTTTTATGGATGCTCTGGGGTGCAAGAGCTTTCCCAGAAGTGTTCTGCTTTTGCATAGCAACATATGTTGGTTAGTGTCAGTGGTGATGCTAGCACAGATGGTTCAGCATGTATTACTTTTTTTTAAAAAGTAATACAACAGTTAAATATTTTAGTGTGGCTGCTTTGTACCAGATTAGCCTCCTGTATATTAAAACTACATCATCTGCATCCATTAAGTGGCCTAGTATTAGCATCTTCATCCTCTAAGATTTCTGTTTAGACCCGCGGGCCACATCCAGCCCTCCAGCTGGTTTAATCCGGCCCTCGAGCTCCCGCTGGGGAGCGGAGTCTGGGGCTTGCCCTGCTCCATGCTCCAGTTGGGGAGCGAGATTGGAAGCTGCTCCACACATGCATGCCGAGTCTCCCAGAAGCAACAGCATGTCCCCCCTCCAGCTTCTACATTTGGGGCAGCCAGGGGGCTCCATGCGCTGCCTCTGCCCCAAGTGCCACCCCCGCAGCTCCCGTTTGGCCAGGAACTGCAGCTAATGGGAGTTCCTTGGGTGGCACCTGCGGACGGGGCAGCGCAGAGGGCCGTCTGGCTGCACCTCCGTGTAGGAGCCGGAGTGGGAACATGCCGTTGCTTCCAGGAGCTGCTTGAAGTAAGCGCCACCCAGAGCCTGCACCCCTGACCCCCTCCCGTGCCCCTGCCCCAGCTCTGATCCCTCTCCCACACCCCTGTCCCAGCCCAGAGCCCCCTCCTGCACCCTGAACTACTCATTTCTGGCCCCACCCCAAAACCCACACCCTGAACTCCTCATTTCTGGCCCCATCCCAGAGCCTGCACTCCAGCCAGAGACCTCGCCACACTCCTGTATCCCAACGCCAATTTCGTGAGCATTCATGGCCCACCATACAATTTCCATATCCAGATGCGGCCCTTGGGCCAAAAATTTTGCCCACCCCTGGTTTAGGCCCTGTTAGTGTGTAGATGAAGAATATCTGTCTGTCTGTTCCACAGCCTGTGAGATTTGTGGTTTTGAGGGGATCTGAGATTTGTCACCTCCAGGTTTTATCTTGAATGTGATGAATCACATATTGTGCATATTTTAATCTGAATTACAGTTTGATTCCTGCTTCTACATGAATGCTTACAGAACCAGAAAGTGAACAGATGACTGTGTAGGGGCTCACTACTTCATAACAATGTTTTAAGTTACATACTCAAGAGTATAGTACTATATTGCAGACCTACTAGCTCCATTATGTTTTGTAATGGAGATTTATTCTGTATCCTGTGTGCTATCCTAAGGTGCTTATCCTACAGCAGCTATGATGATGACACTGTCTAACCCAACACTACAGAGTTGGGTTGCTTGAGCCTTCTTAGCTAATATCTTAGCTTGAGTCTTAATTGCACCATTTGAAGTCTTTCTGGCTTATCAAGAGTTGTTTATATGCACTTGAACTGTGAGTCTCACCATGTAAAGTGTAATTTTTTTTTTTTTTTGCACATACCTGTGTGTGCAAAATGTAAAAAACCTGCGCAAGTGGGACTGGCAATGATAAATATCAATTTATCTAAACAAAGCCTCTTTACACTGATTTTTTTTTCTCCTCTTATTTGCCATTTCATGTTGCACCTGAAGTTCACCTGTGCTAATGATATTAGGAATAAATATCCTATCTGTATTCAAGTAAAGAAGATTAGATATTCAGAAAACTCCTTCCCCACTCATAAGTGTGGGGAATGTGACTTGTAGTAATTAGCATTCCACATGCCATTGGACTAGGTCAGGGGTGGCCAACCTGTGGCTCCGGAGCCACATACCACTCTTCAGAAGTTAATATGCGGCTCCTTGTACAGACACCGGGCTACAGGCGCCAACTTTCTAATGTGCTGGGGGAGGGGGGGCTGTTCAGTGCTCAACCCCTGGCTCTGCCACAGGCCCTTCCCCATTCCACCCCTTCCTGCCCCCTCCCCTTAGCCTGCACTGCCCTTGCTCCTCTCCTTCCCCCCAGAGAACTCCTGCATACCACAAAACAGCTGATTGGGAGGGAGGGGGAGGTGCTAATTGGCGAGGCTGCCAGTGGGTGGGAGGCACTGGGGGGGGAGAGCTTATGGGGGTGGTGGTGGCTACTGTTGTATTACTGTGGCTCTTTGGCAATGTACAATGGAAAATTCTGGCTCCTTCTCAGGCTCAGGTTGGCCACCCCTAGTCTAGGTGTTCCTGTAAATACTGCAGTCTGAGTACTATTGCTCTTCTCAAAAGCACAGGGGATTTTTCACCTGCATGTCTTTGCAAGCACCATAATGTGTGTGTGCACACAGCAGAAGACAGAGGGGAGGAGTGGGAGATGGTGCAGGGTGGGGGGGGGGGGGAAATGAAGGCTATATTACTGGTCCATTAAGGAAGCCATCATTGTAGAAGCAAAGGATGCCTTTGCCCAAAGCCATATTCTAACAAAAGGAGCTAGCTAGGACATCATATAAAAATAGCTGAAATGTATACTTTTTACTGTAGATAGGAGCTCTTAAAATGTGAGTCCCCTTCCATGATAGTTTCAGAACAACCTAAGGAACCACTTGATGCCTGTTCTTGATGCTGTCAACATCCTCAACGCTTGGTCTATTGCTTCCAACATGTAAATGCACAGTGGTAATGCTTATTTCTTGCCTTTTAACTATTCGGAATGTGTGGCCCTAATATGCAGCAATGGAGGGAGGGAGAGAGAGAGAGAGAGTCTGGACTGGGAATCTACAGATGTGAGGCTTGATCAAGGTCTACCATGTTCTAAGTAAACGTATAACTAAAAAGGAGAGTTAACTATTAGAGGATGCAGGGAGAGACTGATAAGGATAAGTTGTTGGTTTTTTTTTTTTTCTGCCCCGCTCCCCCTTTTTTAGCTGATGGCACAGCACCCATGCATAGACAAGCTTGCTGGTCCTGAATGCTCTTGTGTAGGTCCATCAGTACTCATCTGGGTTATATGTTTTGTCACTGATCCTCATATCTGATCTCTTCATACTGAGTCAAGATCGAATATATTAAGCCTTTGACAAGTGACAAATTAAGTTAATTCCCCAACGTGATTTCTTATTTAGCCATCTTTAATACAAACCAAGTGTCATGATCCCAGTGTTAAGGTACCATCTCTGGACTTTCCTTTTCACAGTGCAAAGGAATATATTCCATGTTTTCACAAACTTGATTGGGAAGAAAAGGCTATCTTTTCCTCCCCCAATCTTATTTAATGAAATTGTCTGAATTAAATATACCAAAGGGAGTATTTTTATTTTTTATTTTTATATTGGAATATACCAAAGGCAGTTCCGTTTTGTGTGTATGAGAATGGCCCATCTAATTTACTTGGTTTCTCCTTGATATTCAAGTCACTGTTTTGGGGAAGCAATGGTGGGTGGGGGAATCTCATTGGTTTTCCTTGCTGCCTTTTCAGTGTACTTTGGGTGGATTCAATTAATAGGAATGGAAGACTGGTGGATGTGTTGATCCATTTCAGAGCTGGCCTGTACTAGTGTTTTCAGACCTGCTGAAGAGGATTAAGCTCTTCAAGCCCCTATTCTTAGAAGAAAGGTATCTTCTATGGGGGAGTCACATTTAAAAGCTGAAAGCCTAGTTTGGTAGCAGCGTAAAGTGTTAGGGTTTCATTTCTGTTAGTGAGCAACCGCCCTCATACTGAAAGTTAATTAGCTCTCTCAAAGCGGACTAGCAGGCAGTCTTCCCCAGTCCACTTTGCCTCCTAGTGCATCAGCCAAGGTAATGCTATAGGCTCCTGGAGTATCTTCCTCCTCCGCATGAGGTTACACCTATGAGGAATTCCCTGAACAGGAAGGTAAGAACTGGGCCCCCAGAACTTTTTTATAAATTACCCAAGCTGCTCTCTTCCTTATAAAAGATGAGTGAGCCAAACAAGAACCTGTTCAAACTAAACCTCTTGGTTGTCCAAAAGATTCAGCAGACTCTTCTTCTCCCCGCCACTACTATTTTTTTGTGATTGTATGTCTGTGCTCTGTTCAGATTGGAAGCAGAGGACTGAGATTAATGTAGGGTTATTCGAGCAGAAACAAGTGGCTTGTGATGTATAGGAGGTCAGACTGTATCATCTAATAGTCTCTTGTGGTCTCAAATGCTGTGAAAGTGATCAAGTGGCTTTCCAACTCTGGAGACAAAAGGGGTCGGACTAATGCTTGGTGTAGAATTAAAAGTTAGATTGACATAGCTACATTAGTCAGGGGTATGGGGGGAAAAAACACCACGGACTGACGTAGCTATGCTTACCTAACCTCCCACTGCAGACCCAGCTATGTTGATGGAAGAGTGCTTCTGTCAACTGTAGCTAATGTCATTCAGGGAGGTAGTGTTCCTACATAGATGGGGGGGGAAAATACCTTCTGTAAGTGTAGGCTGGGCCTACACTATAGGGCCCCTGTACTGACATAGCTAAGCCAGTATAGAGTAGTGTAGTTACAGCCAATGCATCTCCTACTTTAAGGCCTCTCTTTATGTGAGAGACTGGTGGGGGTGTCTGTTTCAGGGTTGGAGAGTACAGGGATGGGGCTGCCTGTGCTGCTAACTGCAGGTAATGTACAGTATATGTTTTAATATATACCATGTGTGTAAACAAATCACTTAGAAGCCTATGCAATCTTGTATATGGGCCCTGGAGCCACAGTAGCTGGATCAAGAATTTAAGGGGAAAGGAGCACCCTCCCTGTCTTCGTTTCCCTCCCCATCATCAACCCCCCCCCCCCCACACACACCGCTGACAGGCTAGATCTTGTTCTGAGAGAAGACAGTTAGGAGGGTGTGCTCCCTTAATAGATTCGTGTTAAGATATTATCTCACTATGAACAGGCTGATTAAAAAAACTGCATAGTTGTTTAATGCTGAGATGTTATCTTAGTTCATTATAAATTTAGTTCTTTCCTTGGTTGGAAAATCACTAGCAATCCTATTGTTGACTTAACTAGAACTGCTGTTTTGTCTCCCCCTGCTGGGAGGAGGCAATAGAGATCTGTCCTTGGTGTCATCCACTTTGCACAGACCACAGGAGTGAACAGTTGCTATGTGTCAGTGGTTGGTAGTCTGTGTTGAGATCCAAAAGACTTACCTGTCCCTCTGCATGAGATGTGTGTGAGTACTGTTTGGGAAGGTGGGGAATAAGACTTATTGTCTAGAACCAAATATTTTTAATGGGGGCCAATGAATATATTTATTACACTTTTTAAGTATCAAAGAAAAGGGTTAAAAGGAGACTATTAAATATCTGAATGGGTGGCTTATGGCTGTCTTACCCAGTAATATTTGATATCTCAATAAGCTAGTAGACCTAGGTTTGTTACATTTGGACATGGTTATCAAAAGTGGAAACCTCTAATGCCTGTATTTTGGGAAAGGTCCTAAATGGCTAGTAAATCTTAAAGCATATAATGAATACCATATGGAACTTTTACTTGCATCTGGAAGAAATCAAGAAACCTCAAGAGTCTAGTGATTAGAGACTTGTGTGTAAAGTTCAAATAAAACTAGGATTTCCTGAAAAGCAAAGCAAGTTACTGTGTGCTTGCCACTGATACATCTCATGTGTGTTTCAGTGTGAGTCTTCTGTTTGCAGCAATGTCCAAACTGGACAGGTAGCAGGGGCATATACTAAATCTTCATTCCTGTCAGTTGGAGCACATTTGATTGATACAGATCAAATGTACACTGATTATAAATGAGGAGATTTTTGAAAATGAGAGTTTGCACCATTCTGTCATTTGGTGCAGTGAAATAATGGAACTGTAGTTGCCTACCCCCAATTTTGTTTGGAAGGTCTTTCAGATTGTAAGCTTTCTGGTGCTGGGATGTCTCCTAGCATTAAACACAATGGAGGCCTTGGTCCTGCTCATGCTCAAAGCCTCCCCCCATCCATATGCAAATGATCAATGAGAATAATGGATTGATCGGAAATAAATTCATTTCAGGAGATCAATGCATTTTTATAACCATTTAAAAACAGACCAATTGTGTCTATTTTCCATGTATGAGTAAAATGGTTTTCTGCCCTGCTTTCGTATTTTATTTAAATCACTAATATGGAGTTCAGAGAGAGAAAGCACAGTTAAAGGTGATCTTGAAATCTCCCCCTTTGAATGTTTATGTAAGCTTCTAAAGTTTTGATTGAATTGCTTGTGGAAAGCGTTGGCTATTAAATTCTGTCCTCAGGATTTGAACCTCCTGAGGGTTTAAATCAGAGTAATGTGGTGTGGGCTGCTGACAATGAGAAGCTTTGTAAGTGTCCATCAGCCTGCAACATCAAAGCTGAAAAACCAGCCAGCCTAGTTGGTCATTAGGTCATCAGCTGTGTCTCAATCTGATTAACCATCCAGAGAAAACCAAAAAGCATAAAGAAACTGTTAAAAATATATATCTTGATGCCTATAGAAGACCAAATGTATCCTAATCAGTACATCAGATCGAATACTATGCAATTATACATAGTAATATGGAAATAGATGAAAGTTTTTTGGCTCCTATCATGGGAAAAATCCAAGTAACTAGTATCCCAAATCTCTGGAGTGTTGTGGTGTTCTGTATGGTTTTTGGCATGTAATTGCTTATGCAGAGAGTGGTTGCATCTGATCAGCCTGTCTCTCTTCTCTCCCCCAAGAAAAACAAACTGCTCTTAAACCTATTTGGAGCTCTTAATATCAGTCCTTTTGTCTTGGTTCCCCCACAGCCTCTGACAGCTCTCTTGGGCATGTCTGTGCTGTTGTCATCTCTAATTCTTGCTCCCTTCTCCCTTTCACTCATACCAAATGATCCATTGATCTAAGAATAGGTAGGTAGATTGCTAGCTGGGGCATCAGTTAATGAAGATCTACTATGGATATGGTAGAAATTTACAGACTTAAAATTTTCTCGTTATGGAGTTGGACTTCTGAATGTACAACTTAAACCAAAAGCACATGTTTGCAAAAGCTAGTGTCTTAACTTAGAGGCTATTTTACTTATGAGACTGTTTTGCATTTTAAATACAGTATTGTTTCCCCTCCCCACACTGGCCTGAATTGATGGTAGCTGTTATGGCTTTAATTTGAGAGATGGGTTGTCACTTTAGGTTTCCATGTTTCTTGTGGCACAGTATTGTCAACATTCATACTTAGAAAATGCATGTTTTATTATGGCAGTAGTTATGCTGAGATTCCAATTATACCTTGAAATGTGCAACCATTACATAAAGCTGCAACCAAATATTTCATATTATCTGAGAAACTTAATTTGGTTGCTTAAAAATGAGTCTCTGTGCATGCTTGCAGGTGTATTGAAAAAGCATGTTTTAAATTAAATGTGGCAGCACAGTTTAGTGGTTTTTATGGTTAGGTTTCATATTATATGTGGTGACCTAAAATCAACAAGGAATGACATAGGAAACCATTTTACAAGTGTTTAAATCAAAGTGCCTAAAAAGTATTGCCTCTCAAACCTCAGACTGTCGCTATTTAACTCCTCCATCTTCCTGCCCATGCAGCTCTGCTGCATCAAGCAATCAAACATGTCCCAGGATTTTTTAACCTATCTCCCTGTTGCATCTATGGAATGAGAGAATGTAAAACCGAACTGTCTCCACTAGTGTTGCCAAAACGTCCTCTGCAAGTCTGAACAGATCTGGCTTTGTGCAGACTTCAAAGAAAGATGGTGCTCGAAGGTGTAATAGAACCTCTGCCATGTAATTTAACCTCTTAAAATAACTTATTTTGAAGAAATTCTCTTGACCTAATGTTCTGTTGATTTGAAGGGTTAATGAAGCCTTGTTATGACCACAGAGGTTAATGGCAAGACAGTGATGCAAGGCGTGAAGAACTATAAAACAGAGATAAAATAACTTTATTGATCACACTATACTTTTTCGATGGATGTTTTTAGATCACCTCAGGCTTTTTCTTGAAGATATCTTGGTGTTTGTGTAAACTGAGGAAAACTGTTAATATTAAAGGGGGGAAATGAGGCTATAGGTCACTTACTTGTAACGTATGTATTTGTAAAGAGAGCTTAAAATTTACAGAATGACTTGAGTTACAAAATTGTGATAGCTTATACTTATACTGCCAAGGCTGAATTATGCCATTTATAAATCAGGGATTTGTAAGAACTGCAGACTTATACACTTGTTAAGCCTGAAGACTATGTATGTGAAATCCTATATTATAACTTTATTAGCAGCATTTTCTCAGCTTGTCAGAGCTTAACAAAACCTTAGTTTTTTTTGTTTGTTCATGCCCAGGCAAGTGGAAAAATTCTATCTTACAGAAGATAAATTATATGAAATGTTTGACCTGGATGAGTAGTAAATCCTTAACCAGTTAACTGTGCAGGTGTTCAGTTACACAGATCTTGGCAAGCAGAACTGTGAGAGTATATACTTGAATTTATTTTGGTGATGGTACCAATTTGTGTCTGCTCAGGCTTTCAGAAATGAATTCAGGCTAAACTTAATTTTTTTTCCCTTTTCCTTGGAAATGGAGACTGAGCTATAACTATTTAGCATCTGAGACTTTCCATGATGAAAGCTCTTTCTAGACTTTGCTATAGGAAATGGCATTTTAAAAAAGAATTCTGCACAGCTGTGTATTCTACATCAGGTAATGAATTCCTCACATAGTTGAATATCTGTTTCTACCATCCCTGGGTATGGTGCTGGACCTCTTTCTCCAGTATTTTGGAATGAATGTGGCTTTTGAACCACTTTACTGTAGCTGGGCTTGGTCAACTCCCTAGTTTTTCCTTAAGAGTAAGAAGAGGAATCTTGGGGGGGGGGGGGGGAGGGAGAATACATACCAAGAGAGTACTTACTGGCTAGAAGAGAAGGAGATGCACCAAGCAGCAGGTAAGTGCAAAATGGTCACTTCAGGACTGCATCTAGTCAACCCTGACAAATTTAATGGGCCAGTTTCCAGAAAGGCATGCTGTGAAAATATTTTTGTGAGGCCAATTTTGCAGCACGTTGGCAATGTGTTGGAGATGTTCCTCCCAGCCAGTGCTATAGGTGACAATATCGTTGATGTACACAGCAGCATGTGAATCATGGGAACTCAGTATGTGGTTCGTGAGCTGCTGGAAGGTGGCTGTGGCCCCATGCAAACCAAAAGGCATCATGGTAAATTGGTAGAGGCCAAATGGTGTAGGAAAGGCTGTCTTCTCCCAGGAGGCTGGTGTCAAAGGCATCTGCCAGTATCCCTTGGTTATGTCTAAGGTGGAGATAAACTGCTTGAGTGGCTGGGTGATGCAGAATTTGTCTACCCAAGGCATGGGATATGCATTGAACCAGGAGATGGCATTCACCTTTCTGAAGTCAATGCAGAACCTGACCACTCCATCAAGCTTGGGGACAAGTACTATGGGGCTTCGCCACTCACTCCTGGACTCCTCAACCACTCCCAGGGCTAGCATCATCTCTAGTTCCTTCTGCACAACCGCCTACATCTTCCTGGGGAGCGGGCAATGGTTCTCTCTCACCTTCTGGCTAGGGATGATAGTGATGTGATGGCTTGTCATATTCATTTTCCCTGGCTGGGCCAACAAGACAGTGGGAGAGGCACATACTAGCCGCCGTAGCTTTCCTGCTGTTCGAGATCAAGCTCCTGGCTGATTGTCACTGGCCCTGGCTCAGCAGATTCATCGGCCAGTGACCCCAACTTGGGCTCCAGGGAGTACGGGGTGATCATCAGGCCCTCCTGTTCCTTCCAGGCCTTGAGGAGGTTCATGTGGTAGACCCGTTTGTCTCTCTGATGCCCTGGCAGCGATATCTCGTAGTCAACAGGCCCTCCCTGTCTGGTCACCTCAAAGGGACCCTGCCACTTGGCCAGCAGCATAGACTCCGAAGAGGGGTCCTGTTCTTGTTACTGGTCTCTGGGCTCAAAGGTCCTCATCTTCATTCCCCGGTTGTACTGGTTCTCTTGAACGCATTGGGCCACTAACACATTCTCCTGCGTCATGGTACCCAGTTCTTGGAGCTGTTCCTGCAACCATAGTATGTACTAGACAGACCCCCTGGCCTGGCTTTCCTATTCTTTTTTTTTCTCTCTCAAATGGGGAAAACCCAGTGGAGGCCTGTGGAACCTCTCGCACAGTGAAGAGGAGTGCGGGGAGCAACTTGTCCCAGTGTTAGGGTTTGTCCACAAACTTCCTCAGCATCGACTTCAGGTTCCCATTAAATCGCTCCACCAACCCATTGGTCTGGGGGTGGTAGACCAAGGTTTTGAGGGCATGGATATTTAGCAAATGGTCTAGCTCTGCCATCAACCTGGATGTTACTAACAGACTAGGGAACTAATGTATCTTGCATGGTAGTCCAACTCTGGCAAAGATCTGCAGGAGTTTGTTAGTGATAGCGGGGGCAGTGGCAGCCCACGGGGTACAGCCTTCAGGTACTGCGTTGCGTAGTCCACTACAACAAGGATATACTTGTGGCCCATGCTGCTCTTCTCCAGGGGCCCCACCAAGTGCAGGCCAATATGCTCGAACGGGATCCCGACCACAGTTGAGGGCACAAGGGGGACCCTCAGTACCCCCTTCGGGATGGCTTTCTGACACTCTGGGCAAGAGGCTCAGTAGTCCCGCACTTCTTGGTGTATCCTTATTGAGGTTGCAGGAACAAACCATCCCGATGTATAGAAAGAATAGTAAATATGGCAGGCAGCCAGCTTGGCTTAACAGTGAAATCCTTGCTGATCTTAAACACAAAAATGAAGCTTACAAGAAGTGGAAGATTGGACAAATGACCAGGGAGGAGTATAAAAATATTGCTCAGGCATGCAGGAGTGAAATCAGGAAGGCCAAATCACACTTGGAGTTGCAGCTAGCAAGAGATGTTAAGAGTATCAAGAAGGGTTTCTTCAGGTATGTTAGCAACAAGAAGAAAGCCAAGGAAAGAGCGGGCCCCTTACTGAATGAGGGAGGCAACCTCGTGACAGAGGGTGTGGAAAAAGCTAATGTACTCAATGCTTTTTTTGCCTCTGTCTTCACGAACAAGGTCAGCTCCCAGACTACTGCACTGGGCAGCACAGCATGGGGAGGAAGTAACCAGCCCTCTGTGGAGAAAGAAGTGGTTCAGGACTATGTATAAAAGCTGGACAAGCACAAGTCCATGGGACCAGATGCGCTGCATCCAAGGGTGCTAAAGGAGGAGTTGGCAGATGTGATTGCAGAGCCATTGGCTATTATCTTTTGAAAACTCATGGCAATCGGGGGAGGGCCCAGAAGACTGGAAAAAGGCTAATGTAGTGCCAATCTTTAAAAAAGGGAAGGAGGAGAATCTGGGAACTACAGGCCAGTCAGCCTCACCTCAGTCCCTGGAAAAATCATGGAGCAGGTCCTCAAGGAATCAATTCTGAAGCACTCAGAGGAAAGTGATCAGGAGCAGTCAGCATGGATTCACCAAGTGCAAGTCATGCCTAACTAACCTAATTGCCTTCTATGATGAGATAATTGGCCCTGTGGATGAGGAGAAAGCAGTGGACGTCGTGTCCCTTGACTTTAGCAAAGCTTTTGATATTGTCTCCCACATTTATTCTTGCCAGCAAGTTAAAGATATATGGGCTGGATGAATGGACTATAAGGTGGATAGAAAGCTGGCTAGATTGTCGGGCTCAACAGGTAGTGATCAATGGCTCCATGTCTAGTTGGCAGCTGGTATCAAGCGGAGTGTCCCAAGGGTCAGTACTGGGGCCGGTTTTGTTCAATATCTTCATAAATGATCTGGAGGATGGCGTGGACTGCACCCTCAGCAAGTTTGCAGATGACACTAAACTGGGAGGAGTGGTAGATACTCTGGAGGGTAGGGATAGGATACAGAGGGACCTAGACAAATTAGAGGATTGGGCCAAAAGAAATGTGAGGTTCAACAAGGACAAGTGCGGAGTCCTGCTCTTAGGACAGAAGAATCCCATGCATTGCTACAGACTAGGGACCAAATGGCTAGGCAGCAGTTCTGCAGAAAAGGACCTAGGGGTTATAGTGGACGAGTAGCTGGATACGAGTCAACAGTGTGCCCTTGTTTCCAAGAAGACTAATGGCATTTTGGGCTGTATAAGTAGGGGCATTGCCAGCAGATCGAGGGACGTGATCATTCCCCTCTATTCGACATTGGTGAGGCCTCATCTGGAGTACTGTGTCCAGTTTTGGGCCCCACATGACAAGAAGGATGTGGAAAAATTGGAAAGAGTCCAGTGGAAGGCAACAAAAATGATTGGGGGCTGGAGCATGTGACTTATGAGGAGAGGCTGAGGGAGCTGGGATTGTTTAGTCTGCAGAAGAGAAAAATGAGGGGGGATTTGATAGCTGCTTTCAACTACCTGAAGGGGGGGTTCCAAAGAGGATGGATCTAGACCGTTCTCAGTGGTAGCAGATGACAGAACAAGGAGTAATGGTCTCAAGTTATGGTGGGGGAGGTTTAGGTTGGATGTTAGGAAAATCTTTTTCACTAGGAGAGTGGTGAAACACTGGAATGCGTTACCTAGGGAGGTGGTGGAATCTCCTTCCTTAGAGGTTTTCAAGGTCAGGCTTGACAAAGCCCTCGCTGGGATGATTTAGTTGGGGATTGGTCCTGCTTTGAGCAGGGGGTTGGACTAGATGACCTCCTGAGGTCCCTTCCAACCATGACATTCTATTATTCTATGAAATAAATCCTTGGGTCACCTGCTGCAGTGTTTTCTCCCTCCCCAGGAACCTGGCCCAAGGTACTGAGTGGACCAGGCGGAGCAAGCCTCGCTGGAACTGCTGTGGGATCAGCAGTTGGCACAGGACTTCCTTAGCCTGCGGGTCCTGGACCAACCCATAGAGCAAGTCATTGCGGATCTCAAACCGGGGTCCTTGGGGAAGGCACTGAGGTTGATCCTCCTTCTGGGTGGAGCCCACCGCATGCTCCCATGCCCAGCTGAGGGTTGGGTCTCCCCTGTGCTCTTCTAGGAAGTCCCAGTCAATGTCCAACCATCCTTGCCCTCCCATCATTGGGGCGTCAGCCAGGGGGCGGCCTGCCTCTGGTGTCCCAGGGTTTCCCGATGGCCCTTCTGTGGGGTCGTCGGGCCTTGGAAGACCCAATAACCCCTTCCTCATGGGGTGTGCCCCCTTAGCTCCCAAGGGGTGTGTGCTCCACTCCTGAAGGAGACCAGCAAAATCCTGCCTGCTGTGCCCCAAGACCACTGGGTAGACTGCCTAGTTGTGGTGGCCCTGAAGCTACAGTCCTTCACACTCAGACAGTCGGGTATGGTTTCACGTCCCCATGAATGCATTGCAGCCGTTTGGGTCCTCTGGCCGGGCCGGTGGTCTTGACCAGGCTGGCACAGATGATTGTTTGGCTGCATCCTGAGTCAACCAGGGCCATTTGTTGGCATCCTGTCCACCCAAACAGGAACCAAGATCTTACCCTGATGCACCTTCCAGGCGTGGTGACTGGCCACCCAAACCTGCCTTTAATTGCAGTCCATGTAAGGGCACTCTCTCAGGAAGTGCCTTTCCTGTCCACACTCGTAATACTGTCACAATTTCCCCCCTATGGGTGGGGTGGACTGGGCTGTCTCAGCCCCAGGTAGGGGTTGCCCTGATGGGGTCTCTTGCACTGGGCACTGTTGTGGGTGCCAGCAGCCTGCCATAGGGGTGGGTCTCCCCAACCCCCCCCTCCTTTGGCCTTGCAAGGTCTCCAACCCAGCAGTCAGTCTCGCTCTCCCGGGCCCCCGATTTATGGCTCAATAACTCCGCTCCGTGAGCAGCCATGTAGTCCTCTGTCAGGGAGACTGCTTTGGTGAGATTTGCTGGGTGATGCATTGCACCCACTCCTCCTCCTCCCTCCCGGCAGGTAGGATCTGGGTAAATTATTCCAGGGCCATGGCTTCTGTCACTTGGACCCCCATTGACTGTTCCAGTTCCAGCCACCGCCAACAGTACTCCCGGATTCGCTGTGCCACAGCTCTGGGTCTGGCCCCAGTAGGGACCAGTCACAGCGGAGTCGCTGTCGGTATGTTTCTGGGTTGATGCCCATTTAGTCCAGGATGGCTGAATAAGCTTATACACCTTAGAATATTCTAGCACCTCCTGAGGGTCAAGGTTCCGCTATGCCGTCTGCACCAGGCCAGTTAAGTAAGGGGCTAGGAGTGTGGTCCAGCATTCGGGTAGCTACCGGGCGGCCATGGCGACCTGCTCAAAAGTCGCAAGGAACACCTCCGGGTCGTCACCCAGTCCCAACTTTGTCAGGCATACCAGGACACCCGTCAGGCCACTCCCTGACGCCGACCCTGCCAGGGTAGGGGAAGGATTTGTAAGGGGTCGCAACAACGCTGCCATCTGTTGGACTAGCCGTTCCCACTGCGCCTGTTGCTGGGTGGCCAACTCCCACATCAGCTGTTGCTACTGCTGCTACACCATCTGAAAGTGTAGCTTGGGGCAAGCTGCTGGAGCAGCTGCGCCTGCTATTGCTGCTGGCTCTCTAGAGCCATTTCAGAAGCTTTTCAGCCTCCATCTGTCGGGTTTGGTTCCTTCTAGCAGATCCTGATTGATGTCCACATTCTCTTCTAGTGGTTGCGGGTCTGATACACCCATCTGTCTTTGAGGGGGCGGGGTGGGAGCGTTCCAGCCCTGCAGTTGCATGTGTAGCCTGCCCCCAGTCTTGGGGCTGCGTGGCCTTAGTCTGATGACCCTTGTGATCAGGGCAGCTCGGCCTGACAGCCGGAGTCAATGATACAGCCCCTGTTGTCAGGGCAGTCTGGCCTACTGGCCAAAGTCAGTACTACAGCCCCTGCTGTGGGGGCAGTGCAGCCTAGTGGCCAGAATCAATAATACAGCTCTTGCCCTCAGGACAATGCAGCCTAATACAGTAGTCCGAATCAGGGATACAGCCCTTGCTCTTAGGGCAGTGTGGCCCAGTGGCCAGAGTCCATAATACAAGACGTCCTTGTTCTCAGGGAAGTACAGCTCAATGGCCAGAGTCAGTACTACAGTCCTTGCTGTTGGGGCCCTACTGGACGGAATCCGTAATACAGGTGAGTGGGGCTGCCACCATGGGGTGCGTGGTGGCCAGGATAGGGGGACCCAGGGCCCTATCAGTGGCAGGATTGCCTGCCACCAGCTCGGTGGGGCTTCAACCAAAACACACCGAGCCTTGGTCCAGTTCTGTAACAGTTTCCCTGCAGAATTTCCCAGGGTTACTTCCTACCCAAGTCTCTGGGATTCTCTGGTCTCTCTCCTCTCCGTGATGTCCCATGTCGGCGTGTCAGGGTCTGTCTCCAACTGGCTGGCCTCCGTGTCTTGGAGTGCAGTTGGTTCTCCCTCAGGAGCTGGCGACACACCTCCTTCCCTGCCAGCGGTCAGCCCAGACTGAGCTGCTCTGCTGGCTTTTATATCCTGCTTCCAGCTGGAGCATGCCCAGCAGAGCTGGGGGGTGGGTGGGTGGGTGTATGTGTGTGGCCTCCTCAGCTAAGAGAGAAGGGTTAACCCCTATTGTACCAGTGCGGGGCTGATGCACCCCATCATAGAGGCATGAACAGTTAATTGTTTTTATATAACATTATAAATTTATGATCTTGGTCATTCAGTACATTTGAACGGCCAACTAGTCAGTGAGAACACTGTTGCTGCTTACCTCTAAACTGCAGTGGTTACTAGGCGAAATCGTGGGTGAATACCACATGCAGTCCTGGTAGAAGCCAGTGGGATTGCACAGGATGTTAATCACTGTAGACTTCAGCCCATTGTCTAAACTTCAACTTAATAATGAAGGGGCCAAGTCGCAGAATGGAGTAACAAACTTCCCCCCTTCCAATGACCCTTTATTACAAAAAAAGGAGGGGAAGGGAAGAGATCCTGTCTTATTTATTTCGGGATAACAGACCAATGAGCAACCTTTGTATTCTGGACACTTGTTAGCAGAGAAATTCCCAGAGCTATAACCACAGGGCACTATAGCTCGTCTGGCTCTTGGTGATAGCCAGTCACATGACTACGAAAGCTAAACACTTAGCCCGTTTGCTATCCAAGCAGTTTTAGTCTATTTGGTCTAGTGCCAGTATTCAGAAAAGTTTAATGGTCTACAAAAAGTCTCCCAGTCCGGCAGCCATAAAAGTAGGACCTCTAAAGCATGGGTGTCCTCTAATTAAACACTCTTCTCTGAATTTCGTTGTGGTGTTTAAACACCCCCACTTGAGTTGCTTGACATGATTTATATTTCTGCTGCGGTTCCTTCTCCCACCAAAGTCTAAGATTTAAGCTATGTCATTGTACTCCAAAGTGGTCAGGTTCACTTCTGTTTCTGTTCAATTTAACTGCTTGGCACATCTTACTGTTGAAAGCAACCAGTGCTATAATGTTTGTAAACATTGCAATAAGAATGCTTAACTTGAAACACTGTGCTGCTATTCATTTTACATGCAGAGCAACACCTTCTAATATTGGCTTTTTATAAAATTTTTGTTCTTTTAAAAAAAAAAAATTAGAAAAAAGACTCTCAAGGTTTATGGCCTACCCTATCTTATCTCAGATAAGAATGCTAATTGATGGCCCGGAGAGATGTATTTCTAAACCTCGGGTAAGGTAGTGAAATGACTAGTAAGGATGTATGCCTTTAGGAAACTTTTTTTTTTTTTCTTTGTTTTAATCTAAAGTATCAGAAAATCTTGAGTTCTAAACAGCATGAGTGGTTTTGCCTTTGTGGATCTACATAGTAGAACTTAAGTCAACTGAGACAGTAAATGTGTGTGATATGTAGATAAGAGCCCTTAAACCTTTCTTTGTATGTGAGAAGGAAGAAGAGTATCATTTTTGAATTCTTCAGATAGGAACTAATGTCCTAGAACCAGTTTAATGAATGAAGAGAATGTGTCCTAGCAAAAAAAAAAAAAAAAAAAAAAAAAAGATACCATTGATCCTGTGTGTTTGAACAAATGTTCGTGAGGTCATTAAAAGCCTTACTCCTGTGGTTTTTTGCAAATATTGACAGAACACACTGGCACCCTAGTGTATTATTCATAGACAATGGGGAGGCTGGGGGAGTCTGCATAGTCCTGCCTCTTTGTTGGTTTTTCCTGTCTCCACTCCTTTTCCCCCTCCCACTCTGGAATATGGCTTCAGATTTGGGCAGTGCTCCTGAGATCAGATTTTGGGGCTGTAAACCAGATAACTCCAATAATTCCTCCCACTTAGTTTGAAATTTCCAAGGTGTTTGTTTATTTTGTCACCCTGCTGTAGAATGCTTTCCTCACTGTCACCTGTGTTTATAGTGTAAAGGGGTCAAATGGTTATCTTGGTCCCTGATGGGCTGCAATCTGTATATGAAGCTAGCACATGCATATTAGTCATAACTGAGATATGCTCTAATGCTAAAGTGCAGAGTGGCCCTTCACTGCCACTGAGAGGGCAACAGATACAGCTGTGTTAAGGAACCATACACTGCAAAAGAGGCAGTGACTCTAGAACTTTCAGTTCTTGGCTGTTCCTTGACCCTTTGCTGCTTCTAATGCTGGATCATTCGTGTGCTTCAAAGGGTTTTGGGATTGGGGCCCAAACTAAAAACATGCAGTTACTCGATTCACAACCTACATCAATATATTGATAGAATAATGTATCCATATGTTAAAATGGGGAGGAATGGGAACATGGAGAATCCCCAAGATAACTGCTTTCATGGTAAAAATAACACTATATAGTACTAGACAGGAAGATGTTAAGGAAGGATGGAAATAAATGGATGCAAATCTTACAAGTATCCTTGCTAGAGTTTTCCCTAGTTATTCCATTCAATCTGCACTGGATAACTTCTTATCCTATTTGGCATAGAGATTAGAAGGAGCAGAGCATCTCTTTAAGTACAAGTCTGTCACTATTTCCACTGGTGAATTAAATATTCTGCCTTTTACATAGGCACAGGCTGTGTCTAAACAGCTACATCTTTTCTCCTTGTCTAAAAGAAGCCCTTTAGAACTCTTTAAAGCTCTGTCACTTGCATGCTTTTTTCCCCTTAATACTTTGTACAAGGGAATACCTGATTTTTATTCTCCCCCTTCCCCAAGTGCTGTCTTAAATCTGAATAGTAGTGCAATAGTTTCTCCACTACTCTGATCCCAAAAACTTTCTTTAAATTTCCCTGCACTTGGAGGTTTGTGCCACTGTAGCTCATTTCTAAAGTAGTGAGTTAGACCTCTGTCTTAATCTCTGGCTGTATGGCTAATGCATCACTTAGACTGTAAATTCCTTTGCCCAGATTCTGATATTAGTTGTCATTATAAAACTGGAATAACTCCGCTGAAGTCACTAATCAGAATCTGGTTTCCTCCCTTGGTATTCTACTGTTAATTGAATTATCTTGTTAGCACTGACCCCCCACTCCCCACACACACACTTGGTAAGGCAACTCCCATCTTTTCATGTACTGTGTGTATATATACGTGCTACTGTATTTTCCACTCCATGCATCTGATGAAGTGGGTTTTAGCCCACAAAAGTTTATGCCCAAATAAATGTGTTTAGTCTCTAAGGTGCCACAAGGACTCCTCATTGTAATAACAGCCCTGTAACTCTCCTCCCTCCCCTCATCAAGCACACTTGTTTGTACACACCAAACAGTTTTCTGTGTCAAACCTAATCTTGTCTGTTATCACAAGCTATTGTCTTTCTGGAGGTGCTATGCTGCTGTGTGTTGGCACCAGGGGGGTGCTACCCCTGAATGAATCTTTAATGGCTCCCAGTGGAGCAGATTATTGTCATACCAGTGAAAAAGGTCCACAGTAATTAACTTGCATACACTGCAGTTTATTTGAGAAGGAATTAAACAAGTGGTAAAGGGTTACATTAAGCACATAACTCCTGTGTTAGACATTAAAGAGCTATATGTTTCTCTTAGTGAGCCTCTCTTACACAAACAGGCTCTGTGCTAGCCTCACACAGTTCCTGCTTGGCAAACAGAGAAGGTGGTTACCAATTCTATGAACGACTCGTCTTTCCAGGTCTGGTCTCCTCGGCCCTCTATCTGTCTCGGATTCCCTTGAGGCAAGGCCTTGGCTGCCTGGAGACCCCTCTAGCTCACAGTCCTACTCGAGCCCGTGGAGCAGAGTTTTGGCTACTCTGTCTAGCAGTATTGCTTCTTTAAGCGTTAATTAAGGAATCCCCCACAGTAATTTAATTTGCTTGATTTTTATACTCTTTTCTTTTTTCCTCAAAGGAGTCACATGTCTTAAAAGCATGCCCAGTGAGCGTGTGGCTACTAATTTTTACCGAATTAATACTTTAGGAGGAGACTGCAGAGTGGTGCCAACTGAACATTATCCCACATTCACTCCCTTATCAATCTTTCACTTCAGCCCTCTGCGTGGTGTCCTTGCTGGGTCACTAAAACCAGGTCAGCCTGTGCTCCATGATGGGATTTTATGCATGTGATATTTACTTTTGCATGGGCCCATATTTGCCAACCAATAGGTTCAGTATCGATCACACATGCAGGCTTTGCCAGTCCTTTATCAAATCTGCTTCTGCTTAAATGGGCCCTGCTCCCAGGATCCTCTGCAGTTTTTCAGCCATGTTTAAGTCAGGTCAAGTTGTGCTCACAGCATTCATTCAGTATGGCCACACCAGTTCGACACCATCCCAACTCTCTGGACTCAAGGTAAGAATAGTGGTGCCATATTAACACTTGTGGCTAGCAAACATTTCTGTGTGGGCTCTGGATAATGTTATGTGACCTGCAGCTCATGGAGGAAGTTTCAGTGTTTAAACACTCTTGTACTTGCCACAGTTCAAGTGGGGGAGGGGAAAAGTAAGACCCTGTCCTCTGCATTTAGAGACTTTAGAATTCTGAGGAGCACAAATCCATGTTTAGTGTTGTGTATTTTACCTATCTAACCGAGACCTTAACTGCTGCAAAGGGGCTCTTAACTTGAGTCTGTATTTAGTAGTAAGTCATGTCCACAGTATCTTGTCTTTATACTTGGATTGTAAGCTCTTTGGGACAGGGACTGTCTTTGTTCCATGTTTGTACAGTGCCTTGCACAACTGGGGTCCTGGTCCATGAGTAGGGATCCTAGGTGCTATGGTAATACAAATAAATTTTGGACAGGGGTCCAGGTACATAACTGTTGAACTGAGTTAGTGGTGTTATCACCTGCAAGCCCTGTGAGCCAAGGCCCTGATGAGATACGGTGGGCCCAAATCAGTTGAACAAGTCAACTGCAACAACTTTCTGATTACAGTGCCAGTTTAAGTCCAACCCCAACTGTAATGGGTAGCCCGGAGGGCCTAGTGGTTGCAAGGTCTGAGTCTTTAAGACAGGGGGTGGGGAAGTAGGAGGACTCAGGCCCTCCCATCCCATGGTCCTGTGTTGTCAACTCCTGAACAGGGGCAGCCCTCCCAAGCAGGGAGTTAGAAAGTAGCCCAGGGCAAAGAATTCAACCAGCGTCTGTTTGGTTTGGGGTGTGGCCGCTCTAATGTACTTAGTTTGGCGGTCTTCTTCCTGTAGGGCCTTCTGGGTCTCGAGCAGTGCCTCATCACAGTCCCAGGCTCATTTGGGTGGGCAGCTGCCAGTTGGTGAGGCCGAGCACCACAATGTCCCTGGGCTTTGCCCACTCAGTTGCCTCCAGAGCTGGAGGCTCCTAGGTCTCCTTCCCAGTCTCCTGCAGTGGGGAAGACCGTGCTGCCTCTCAGGTGGCTGCCTTGGTGGGCAGGTTAGTGCTCTTCCCTTCGAGTAGTGAGAAAGCTAGTTCCTGCCCCTTTGCCAGTCAGCCCTGCACTGAGCCAGGCATTCTCCTTTTCTCCCCCCTCCAGGCCTGGCATTAGCTGCAGGCATAATGGGGCAGGGCTAGCTGGGCCCAGAGGCTCTCATTAACCCTTGTTGTGTTGGCTGGCAGTTGCTCTACTTCATCACACCAACCTTCAGAACTTCAGCTGAAACAATTGCAGCCAGTCTTTCAACTCTGATTCTGTCACTTGTGGGGCTTCCAGTCAGCCAAAGGGAAATGTGCAGGGCAGAGGACTGGATAGCCTCTGGGCTCCAGGCTATTTCTTCAGACGGATGTCTTATTGAAGGTCAGGTGTCTTTTGGGAAGACCTAGGATCAGGGTGACCCTCACTGGGGGATGAAGATGCGGGAGGGAGAGATGACCTACAGAACAGGGATGGGCAAACTTTTTGGCCTGAGGGCCACATCGGGGTGCGAAACAGTATGGAAGACCAGGTATGGAAGGCAGTGCCTCCCCAAACAGCCTGGCCCCTGCCCTCTATCTGCTCCCTCCCACTTCCTGCCCCCTGACTGCCCCCCTCAGAACCCCTAACCCATCCAACCCCCCCCCCCCAACTCCTTGTTTCCTGACAGGCCCCCCAGGACTCCCACGCCCTATCCAACCCCTCCCTGTCCCCGGACTGCCCCGACCCGTATCCACACCCCTGCCCCCTGACAGGCCCCCTCCAGAATCTCCGCCCTATTCAACTGCCCCCTGTCCCCTGACCGTCCCCCAGGACCCACTGCCCCTTATCCAACCCCCTGCCACCCCCTTAACATACCACTGAGAGCAGCAAGAGCTTGCAGCCCGGCCACTGCTCACGCAGTGGCATAGCTGCAGGAGAGGAGGAACAGCAGGGGAGGGGCTGGGGACTAGTCTCCCTGGCCAGGAGCTCAAGGGCCAGGCAGGACGGTCCCGCGGGCTGGATGTGGGCTGTAGTTTGCCCACCTCTGCTATAGAAGGTAAATTTCTTAAACCAATCTACAGAAACTCTCAAAGGGGGCTAGATTTATCACCACTTAACAAGACAAGCTGTGCCCTAGGAGGATTCCCACAGGGTTTCAATCATCCTCCTACAGGGAGGTCTGCTGTTTGGTGCGGAGCTTTAGTTTCTGCCAGTGGAGGCTGCAGCTTGGAAGTGCTGAGCCAGTAGATCCTTTTTTGCCATCTGGAATATGCTGCTTTCCTGGCCAACACAGCTCAGTTTGAACCTGCCCTAGTAGAGAGGATGTCCCAGCAGCTGGCTGCATCCTGGATTGTGCTGGCAGAAACTGTGACCTAGTGTTTTTAATATACAGTTTTCTGAAAATCACTTTGGTGCACCCAAGTAAAAAAAAAAAAAAAATCTATTCCTGCAATGCTGGACAGAACCTCTGATGGAACCTACATCGTAGTAGCATACTTGTTACCACAAAAGCAGATATAGAGGGCAACCTCATGCCTTCAGTTATGCTAGTATGACCCCAGTGAAGTCTGTTACTGAGAGCAGAAAGCGGCTCTGAATCAAAATATGTATTTCATTGCAGTTTTTAGCATGTGTCCTAACACTCTGAGACTGATATCCATGGCATAAAACAGGCTTCCATGCCCTACTTAAGACCCAAAGGATTGCTCATGTCCTACAAGAATTATCCTTTGACCAGGAAACCAGTACCAATTCTTCTTGTATACACTAATGAAAGGAGCTTACTCAGAGCACAGTGGCTCAGTAGGGTAGAAGCTGTCAGGAAAGCCCAGTGAAAGGATTAGCTCGCCGCCAATAAATTACTTGGAGCCCTTGATCATGTTTTGTCTAAGAGTCATGGCAAAGGAAATGGCAGGGATAATAAACACAAATTCAGCTGTTTTTCCTACGTACCCTTTGGAAACAATGTGGAATGTGTAACCAGTGAAACTAAGCAGTTCTTGTAATATTTTTACATACTCCCCCCCCCCGCCCCCCCTTAGTCTCAGAGGGTAAAGGTAGGAGTGGGCCTGGAGAACAAACTCTTCTCAGAGATAGATCCTTCAGGTCAAGTCACATTCCTACACACTGCACACAGTCTTTGCTGTTTTCTTAGATCGATGCTGTCCATGCTGCAGCTCTTATGGTACACAGAACGTGATCTTGTGACTAAAGCAGCTGACTGGGAACAAAGGCTCCTGGGTTCTGTTCCCAATATCGCTGCTGACTTGCTGTGTAATACTGAGCAGATCACTTTTGCCTCTTTGCTTCAGTTTCCCCACCTGTAAAACAGAGGAATAACTACCTCACAGGGGCTCAATGAGGCCTGATAAATGTTCTTGCAATGCTCTGACACCCTCTGCTGAAAGGTGCTATATAGTTATTTTTTCAATTCATTTTACAGGCCTGAGAATTCAATGCCTTTCGCTGCATTGTTTCTCACTAATACTGATGCTTTCCTGTTCCGCAGTTATCAACTAGGGCAAGTTGAAGGCTGTAGCCATGCAGAAGACTGACTTTTACCATGCTGACCTTTGTTTCCCCAGGCATGGGAACCCTGATGTTGAGAGAGCAGGCTTGTATTGTAAAAGTGGTCCTGAAGCTTGTTTGGCGATTTGAATAAGAAATTGTCACTGTTGCGGAGGAGGAGAAATTCCCGGCATAATTGTGGATACTTCAATGACACACGTTAACAGTAAACTTGTGATACCAAAACTCTTCAGCCTCTGGCTTGTAGTTTTAATCTTCTGGTTAGTAGGTGTCTGGCAAAGAAAAATTTAAACACTGGTGTACTGTACAATAGGTGTTGTATTTCAGCAGCTTGCTTCTTGTGCACGTTTTTTCCATTTAGAAGTGACCTTAATATTACCAAAAGAACCTAAACAAACAACTCAGTTTGCAGATGAAATGGATCTCCTTTGTTCTTTTTAGTATCTGACTTGTTGGTTATCACCCAACAGATTTCTGTCTTTTTTTTCACCTGAACTACCTGTCAAATTCTAGCTCTACACATCTTGGGGATTAGAATAACCTATAAACAGGAAGATAAGTGAGATTGCTAGGGAAATCTCACCTGATACACTGAGTGAATAATTCATACAAGGATTTTTAGTCTGAAATGGCTGACATCTGATTGCAGTACCATCTAAAAACTGTTTTCTCTGTCCTTCAGACAGGTGTCTTATAGCTTCCTTCTCTTATTCTGAAATTGCTGAAGATCACCTTCACCCCAGATAAAGCATATGAACCAGGCATTCAGAACTCACTGTGCCCTTCAGTAGAATGTCCAGCCCAGACGCTCGTTACTTTTCTCAAACTTGCTAAGGAAGAGTCTTGCTCAAAATGGAAGGAGTCCAGCCTTAGCATAGCAAAGGCAGAAATGAAGAATTCCTTAATTTTGATCAAAAAGGTTTGTTTGTTTGAATGTTTATAGCCCCAACATACAAAAAAGCAGATGGGGGGCGGGGAGACTTTTTATTTAAAATGGAAGCAGGCTAAGGGCATAGAATCATAGAATATCAGGGTTGGAAGGGACCTCAGGAGGTCATCTAGTCCAACCCCCTGCTCAAAGCAGGACCAATCCCCAATTAAATCATCCCAGCCAGGGCTTTGTCAAGCCTGACCTTAAAAACTTCTAAGAAGGAGATTCCACCACCTCCCTAGGTAATGCATTCCAGTGTTTCACCACCCTCCTAGTGAAAAAGATTTTCCTAATATCCAACCTAAACCTCCCCCACTGCAACTTGAGACCATTACTCCTTGTCCTGGCCTCTTCTACCACTGAGAATAGTCTAGAACCATCCTCTCTGGAACCACCTCTCAGGTAGCTGAAAGCAGCTATCAAATCCCCCCTCATTCTTCTCTTCTGCAGACTAAACAATCCCAGTTACCTCAGCCTCTCCTCATAAGTCATGTGTTCCAGACCCCTAATCATTTTTGTTGCCCTTCGCTGGACTCTCTCTCCAATTTATCCACATCCTTCTTGTAGTGTGGGGCCCAAAACTGGACACAGTACTCCAGATGAGGCCTCACCAATGTCGAATAGAGGGGAACGATCACATCCCTCGATCTGCTGGCAATGCCCCCTACTTATACAGCCCAAAATGCCATTGGCCTTCTTGGCAACAAGGGCACACTGTTGACTCATATCCAGCTTCTCGTCCACTGTCACCCCTAGGTCCTTTTCTGCAGAACTGCTGCCTAGCCATTTGGTCCCTAGTCTGTAGCGGTGCATTGGGTTCTTCCGTCCTAAGTTCAGGACCCTGTACTTATCCTTATTGAACCTCATCAGATTTCTTTTGGCCCAGTCCTCCAATTTGTCTAGGTCCCTCTGTATCCTATCCCTGCCCTCCAGCGTATCTACCACTCCTCCCAGTTTAGTATCATCCTCAAATTTGCTGAGAGTGCAATCCACACCATCCTCCAGATCATTTATGAAGATATTGAACAAAACCGGCCCCAGGACCGACCCCTGGGGCACTCCACTTGACACCGGCTGCCAACTAGACATGGAGCCATTGATCACTACCCGTTGAGCCCGACAATCTAGCCAACTTTCTACCCACCTTATAGTGCATTCATCCAGCCCATACTTCTTTAACTTGCTGACAAGAATACTGTGGGAGACCGTGTCAAAAGCTTTGCTAAAGTCAAGAAACAATACATCCACTGCTTTCCCTTCATCCACAGAACCAGTAATCTCATCCTAGAAGGCGATTAGATTGGTCAGGCATGACCTACCCTTGGTGAATCCATGCTGACTGTTCCTGATCACTTTCCTCTCATGTAAGTGCTTCAGGATTGATTCTTTGAGGACCTGCTCCATGATTTTTCCAGGGACTGAGGTGAGGCTGACTGGCCTGTAGTTCCCAGATCCTCCTTCTTCCCTTTTTTAAAGATTGGCACTACATTAGCCTTTTTCCAGTCATCTGGGACTTCCCCCGTTCGCCACGAGTTTTCAAAGATAATGGCCAATGGCTCTGCAATCACATCCGCCAATTCCTTTAGCACTCTCGGATGCAACTCGTCCGGCCCGTGGACTTGTGCACGTCCAGGAGGAAAGAACCTTTAGCTCTACTTTAAGTACAGCTTGATATAGTACACCTTAATAGAGATCTGTTCTAATAAATCACATTACAGGGAAGGATGTATTTTTATCTCTTGGTATCCTGGTTCCTACTGCTGAATACTGGCAATGTTATGTCTGCCTTTTGCAAGAACTGGCTTTGATGCCAATTAGCAAGAACTCATATTGAAAACATGGGATTGCACCAAAGCTAGTTGAAGTTCAGTCAACTTTTTCGATCTGGCTCGCTCTGCATATTTTACATACTGAAATTATTTTGGGGTGTCTCCAGCATTGGTGAGGTGCAGTTTGCTTCCTTCCACTGTCTTATTCATAGAGGTGTAATAAAGGTATGTCCACACTTAAAAAAAACCTGCAGTGGTGCAGCTGCAGCAGTGCAACTGGGGCTCTGTAGCACTTCAGTGTAGACACCACCTTTGCCAATGCAAAAGATTCTCCTGTTGGCATAGGTACTCCACCTCCCCAGGAGGAGGTACCTAGGTTGATGGAAGAATTCTGGGGGTTAGGTCCACTTAACAACACTGCTTGGGGTGTGGATTTTTCACACATCTGAGCATTGTCATTAAACCGACTTTATTCTAGTGTAGGTCAGGCCTGAGAGGGGGGTTGAGACACTCTGCCAGTGACAGGATGGAACCCTGAATTCTCCTCCTACCCTAAATATCCCTGTTCTTCTCACATCCCTATTGGCCTATTGGAAGACCAAGCTAATGCATATTCCTTTTCATATCCTCCCCCTGTAACGCTCCTGCATTTGCCATTTAAAAACCTAGGAAATTCCATGGACAAACTGTGTTTGAAAGGGACTGAGTTTCATTGTGACATATTTTTTTTTCTCCCTTGCCTCAACCCCAAAACAAAACCTAGCACTTGTTATAATGCAAAACCTTAATTATAATTTCATGCGTGCTGTATGCACTAAACCAGCATGCATCTGACAGCAATAAATGTTTGCTACTGTTGCTGAGGTTGGAATTGTGTTCCGTTATATTGTGAGGGGAAATTAATGTGCAGTGTGTTTCCTTATCTACTGGAGGCAGCAGAAAGTTCCATGTTGGGGTTATGGAGTTTGTCACTGGAAATCTGCTCTGTGGGCATTATAGCACAGTTAGATATTCCATAACTTTAGATTTCCTTGCTTTTTAGTGCCTGTGTTATGGTGGGGGACAGTAATGTCACATATAACTAATCTTAATCCCATTTTTAAAAAAAATTGATCGTGGAATTAATCTTAAAACTACTTGTAAAAACAAATTTACAGTCTGTCTTCTAGTCAACTGTTGAACAGAGTTCTTGGCCCTTAGGATACTAAATTGCATGAAGTGATCCTTCCTAATCAATGAGTCTGACCCTGTTTTACTCAGCTTCTACTGATCAAAGGATTTGAGACTTTAACCGTTCCAAATACAGGAACTACTTATAACTGAAAAATGGAGAATTTGGGGTATGTCTCAGTGACTTAATGCAGTTGTACTAGAATTGTGACAGCTGACACAACCTCAGTTGTCTCACTGCAACAATTAACACCATCCCAGATTAGCATAGCTGCAGGTGAATGAAGTTCTGTTTTTCAGTTTGAGGCTTAATAATCTGTTTAGGCTATGAGCCAGTAAGTTCCCAGTGCCAGGTAGGTGATGGGTCATGTCTTAGCGAGGCTCTGATAAGGAAAAATAGTTCAAGCATGGCATACCGAAGGTCTGACACGCAAAGGGCTGTGCCTGTTTGACTGAAACTTTCTTTGTATAAAATGTTGAAAAGTTTTAGTATCACAAAGTTTAACACATGTGCTGTACTTACCTACATGCCTCCAGCTTCCATCCAGACCACATCACACGATCCATTGTCCACAGCCAAGCTCTAAAATACAACCTCATTTGCTCCGGTCCCTCAGACAGACGCAAACACCTACAGGATCTCTATCAAGCATTCTTAAAACTACAGTGCCCACCTGCTGAAGTGAAGAAGCAGATTGACAGAGCCAGAAGAGTACCCAGAAGTCACTTACTACAGGACAGGCCCAACAAAGAAAGTAACAGAATGCCACTAGCTGTCACCTTCAACCCCCAACCATAAAACCTCTCCAGTGCATCATCAAGGATCTACAACCTATCCTGAAGAATGATCCCTCACTCTCACAGACCTTGAGACAGGCCAGTCCTTTCTTACGAACAGCCCCCGCCCCCCCAACATGAAGCAAATACTCACCAGCAATTACACACCACACAACAAAAACATTAACGCAGGAATCAAACCTTGTTGCCAACTCTGTCCACTTCTATTCAAGGGACACCATCATAGGACCTAACCACATCAGCTGCACCATCAGGGGCTCATTCGCCTGCACATCTACCAATGTGATATATGCCATCATGTGCCAGCAATGCCCCTCTGCCATGTCTGGTTTGGCAAATGTACAGTCTCTACGCAAAAGAATAAATGGACACAAATCAGACGTCAAGAATTATAACATTCAAAAACCAGTCGGAGAACACTTCAACCTCCCTGGTCGCTCAATAACAGACTTAAAAGTGGCAATTTTTCAACAGAAAAACTTCAAAAACACTCCAATGAGAAACTGCAGAACTGGAATTAATTTGCAAACTGGATACCATCAAATTAGACCTGAATAAAGACTGGGAGTGGATGGGTCATTACACAAACTATAAAAACTAATTTCCCCATGCTAATTTTTCCCCTACTGTTACTCACACCTTCTTGTCAACTGTTTGAAGTGGACTACCCTGATTACCACTACAAAAGTGATTTTTTTTTTCTCCTGCTGATAATAGCCCACTTTAATTAAATTGTCTTGTTAGAATTAGTAGGCAACCCCTGTCTTTTCGTGTACTGTGAGTGTGTGTGTGGATAGATAGATCTAGATCTTCCTACTATATTTTCCACTCCATGCATTGGATGAAGTGGGTTTTAGCCCACAAAAGCTTATGCCCAAATAAATGTGTTACTCTCCAAGGTGCCACAAGTACTCCTCGTTGTTTTTGTTGATACAGACTAACACGGCTACCACTCTGAAACCTGCTGTACTTTTGTTCTAGACAAGTGTTATTACTAGTCAAACTATTCCAAATTGTGACCATTCTAGTGTTACTGCTTGTGATTAACTAACTGTAAAAAAAGCTTAATAATCACTACATATCAGTATAGACATGTCATGCTACAAAACACTTCATCTGCTGATCTCCAGCTGGGAGGCAGGGGGCTCCTGTGGGGGAAATTAAAGAACCCACATGCCAGTGAGTCTAATCATATTTTTGAAAAACTCTGGAGTTCTGTAACAGATGTTGAAAGAAAATAGGTTAGAAATTGAGTGAATGTGATGTAATAGTGTGATCTGGCTCGGGTATCACCAATTGACGCTCTTGCTTGGACCTGAGCAAGAGCAAGCTCTCCCCTTTATGCCAGAATGACCCTTTCGTAGCCTACTTTATCATGCTCTTGGATACACAGTTGATGGGGAGATGCCTGGTGTTATGTTTTTATAGTTCTGATGGTAACTGGGCTGTAGAAGTGGAATTCATCATGTAATAAGTACCTTTCCATTAGCCTCTTGATAAATCCAACCTGTTAAGGTTTGGTCTCAGCTGTGTAAATACTGTTCAGAAAGTGCCATCTGGTGGCTGGAGCCCTTACTGAAATGTTCTTCCCAGATCTGGAACCTGGCCAGGAAAGCTATGTTAGTACCTTACTATTGTAAAAAATAAATAAATAAAACTTAGATTAGAAACTTGCTCTGAGTTTCCCCAGGCTGGTGTCATTGCATGAATAAGTTTTACAATATAGGCTACCTCCCACCTTGGGCATGATGTATAAAACTAGTCTGCCTCAAAGGTTTTCATAAACTATATCCAGTTTGACCACATGGAGGCTAGATGACTTGTATGGATTTTAAAACTAGTATGTAAGGCATTTAAAAATATTTAGTGCACTCTTGCATAGGAGTAGTGTTCAATCTGCAATTAAAAGCTTCTAATGCCTTTTTATTTCTCTTAAGGCTTGCCATGGATGTACATCAGGATCCAAATGTGACTGTAGTGGAGTAAAAGGCGAAAAGGTAAACCCTCTGCTTAAATTTTTCATCAGTTGAAAATAGCTTCTGAAACAGTTGAATTGTTCAGGATTTAATGAAGTTGGGTAAAACACTTAGTAAAACTCTTTTTTCTTTTTTCTTTTCTTTTTTTTTAAACTTAATGTACTGTACAGTGGTGAGTGTGCTGTACTTCTGGGCATTTTTTGGTGGTAATTGGTTCGTTCACACAATACAACACTTGCCTATGTGCTTTTTGTTATAACAATAGTAAATCTCAGAGAGTGGGTGAGGCCTAATGGACCCATATGGTAGCAGCAAGTTAAGTGGGCTCCTAACATCACTTTAGTGGAAAGGATGGGAGGGAAGAAAGCGATAAATATACTTGTCTTGGTATATTAGACTGAGAACATTAAGAAGGCAAATTCGACACAGTGGAAAGTCATGTTCACTACTATTACCCAAGTTCCCCCCTGCTGTCTTGATATGCAACTAAATCGTGGGCGTGCACAAAGCTTTCCTGACAACTAGCTTTCCTGTTTACTCCTCTTCCTTGTTGACTTATATGTTAATAGAAGATTTCAGTCTGCCCAAGACCAAGCAAGCTGTATCAAATGAACTGGACAGTTTCAATGCTTCCAGCTGCTTCTACTTTTTTTCTGCATCCGAGGAAGCAGCCTTACATTTTCAGAAGCTAGAAAAAGCCCTTTAAAAAAGGAGAGTGATGCAATATCGGGAAGGTTTGATGTCTTCCAGGAATCCATCTTCCCAATTTGAAGCAAACTGGGCTCCCAGTTTACTACTGATAACAAGATCTTTGGCTTAGAGTTCTTTTGGAGTAACATAGCAATATGTCAGAATTGGCTAAGGAGAGCTCCTTATTACTCACTAGGGTAGACCTGGTGGGAAACAAAGAATACTAGGCTTGTGATTTGCTTTGTGTTCTGAGGGATGTTATAGCCCAGAGGTGGGCAAACTGTGGCTTGCGGGCCACATCCAGCCCACGGGACCATCCTGCCCGGCCCCTGAGCTCCAGCCGGGGAGGCAAGCCCCCGGCCCCTCCCCCACTGTTCCCCCTCCCATGCAGCCATGCCACTGCGTCGCCGGGGCTCTGGCCCACCGCTCTTGCTGTGCAGTGTGGCTGGCTCCGGCATGGTAAGGGGATGGGAAGCGGGGGGTCCCAGCGTGGAAGTCAGGGGACAGGGAGCAGGGGGTGGTTGGATGGGGCGGAGGTTTTGTGGGGGACGGTCAGGAGATGGGGAACGAGGGGGGTTGGATAGGGCATGGGAGTCCCAGGGGGCCGGTCGGGGGTGTGGATAGGGGTTGAGGCAGTCAGGTGACAGGGAGCAGGGGGGGTTGGATAGGGGGTGGGGTCCCAGGGGACGGTTAGGGGGTCCCAGGAGGGGGCAGTCAGGGGACAAGGAGCAGGGGGGTTGATAGGTTGGGGGTTCTGAGGGGGGCAGTTGGGGTGGGGGGGGCGGGAAGGGGCAGATGGGGGCGGGGGCCAGGGCCAGGCTGTTTTGGGAGGCACAGCCTTCCCTGCCCAGCCCGCCATATAGTTTTGTGACCCTGATGTGGCCCTTGGGCCAAAAAGTTTGCCCACTCCTGCTATAGCCAGTCTCCTCTTAGTACTGGATGCTGCCATCCCTCTTTGAGAGGCAGGGTTTTTTTGTGACTGGAATGGACTCACCATTCCCGATGGGAGATGGGTTGATGGTGATTTGTTTGAAGGGAATGTTCCTTACTTTATACTCTTTGATCTGAAACTGGATGGTGCTGGTAAAATGTTGGTCCTTTGGGCCATGAACATGGCTGCGTGTGTTCCTGAAATTCTGAATCTTGGTTGATGAACAACTTATCCTCTCCTCGGAATGCAACATGATGATGGGATTATAGAAATATAGGGCTGGAAATACCTGTGCTGCAGCAGGATCAAATAACCTAGACCCTCTCGGACAGGGGTTTGTCTAACCTGCTCTTGCAAAGCCTCCAGTGGTGGGATTCTGCAGCCTCCTTAGGTACCCTGTTCCAGTGCTTAACTAGCCTTGTAGTTAGACAGTTTCTCTAGTACCTAATCTGAATCTACCTTGCCGCAAACTAAGGGAAGATCCTAATTTAGGGCTAGATCCACATCTAATTAGACCAGCTGAGGATCTGGCCCCCTGTGCCTGAAAAGCCTGGTAATGTTTATATTGATATGTTCCCATGTAGTTTTCTGAATGTCCAGACCTATTGAACACACTTGAGTAACTTCTTGATTCTTTTTATTCCTCTGTGTTTCCCATTACCAAATTCCAGGAGCACTGTAGTAGCTGAGTGAAATTTTGCCAGTGCAGGAGCCATACTCTAGGCAACTGCCTGCACCTTGCTCATGTTACTAGGAAATTTCCAGCTGGATTAATGCTAGTTAAAATTATTCAGGTCTTTCCTTCTTCCTTGGACTCTTAACAGGGGAGTCGTGTAAACATGGATCCCTTAATAGTTGCCCTGTGTTTAAATGACAGGGTATATAGTAACATCCTGCACACCTTGCCCTCATAACTGGAGATAATCCCTTAGTCTGTGGCCCTTCAAATTTTTGCTGGTGACATAAAAACATGACATAATAACACAAGAATGTCTGTGCGAGGTCAGACTAAAGGTCCATCTAGCCCAGTATCTTGTGTTCTGACAGCGGCCAGTCCACATGCTTCCAAGGGAATGAGCAGAACAGGGCAATTTTGAGTGATCTGTCCTCTGTCGTCCAGTCCCAGCTTCTGCCAGTCAGAGGTTTAGGGACACCCAGAGTGTGCTATTGCATCCCTGACAATCTTGGCTAATAGCTAGTGGTGGACCTATCCTCCATGAACTTAGTTCTAAAAAGAATTCGATAAGTTTTATATTTTTGGCCTTCACAACATCGCCTGCCAAAGAGTCCTACAGGTTGATTGTGTACTGTGTGAAGAAATATTTCCTCTTGTTAGTTTTAAACCTACTGTCTATTAATTTAATTGGCTGACTCCGATACTTGTGTTATGTGAAGGGGTAAATAACACTTCCCCATTCACTTTCTCTACCATCCATGATTTTGTAGACATCTATCACATCCCCACCCCCTTAGCCGTCTCTTTCTAAACTGAACAGTCCGAGTCGTCTTTTGATCTCTCCTCATATAGAAGCTGTTCCACACCTCAAATCATTTTTATTGCCCTTCTCTGTACCTTTTCCAATTCTAGTATCCTTTTTTGGGGGGGATGGGGCAACCAGATCTGGATGCAGTATTTTAGATGTCGGTGTATCATGGATTTATATAGTGGCATTATTTTCTATCCCTTCCCTAATGGTTCCTAATATTTTGTTAGATTTTTTGACTGCTGCTGCACATTGAGCATTAGTTTTCAGGGAACTATCCGTGATGAACCCAAGATCTTTCTTGAGTGGAAACTGCTAATTTAGACCCATCATTTTGTATGTATAGTTGGGATAATATTTTCCAGTATCCATTACTTTTCACCTATAAATTTTGAATTTCATCTGCCATTTTGTTCCTCGGTCACTCAGTATTGTGAGATCCTTTGTAAGTCTTCACAGGCAGCTTTGGACTTACAAAATTACTCAGGATAGTTATTTGCCACTTCACCTCACCCTTTTCCCAGATCATTGATAAATATGTTGAACAGCACTGGTCCCAGTACTGCTGGGGGATCCTGCTATTTACCTCTCTGCATTGTGAAAACTAACCATTTATTCCTACCCTTTGATTTTTGTTGTCTTTTAACCAGTTATGATTCATGAGAGGATACTTCCCTTTTATCCATGACTGCTTACTTTGCCTAAGAGCCTTTAGTGAGAGACCTTATTAAAGGCTTTCTGAAAGTCCAGGTACATTATATCGACTAGATCACCCTTGTCCACATGCTCACTGGCATCCTCAAAGAATTTTAATAGATTGTTGAAGCATGATTTCCCTTTACAAAAGCCATGTTGACATGTTCCCAAGATATTGTGTTTATATGTGCTTGATAATTCTGTTTGCTATGATTTCAACCAGTTTGCCTGGTACTGAAATTAATCTTACTGGCCTGTAATTTCCAGGATTGCCTCTGGAGCCTTTTTTTTTTTTTTTTTTTTTTTTTTTTTTAAATAGGAATTATATTAGCTACCCTCCAGTCATCTGGGACAGAAGTTGATTTAAGAGAGAGATTACATACCACAGTTAGTAGTTCTGCAGTTTCCTTTTTGAGTTCCTTCAGAACACTTGGCTGAATACCATCAGGTCCTGGTGACTTTTATTACTGTTTAGTTCATCAGTTTATTCCCAAACCATCTCTGTTGACACCTCAATCTGGGACAGTTCCTCAAATTTGTCACACAAGGATTGGTTCAGGTTTGGGAATCTCCCTCACATCCTCTTTAGTGAAGACAGACACAAAGAATTCATTTTGCTTCTCAGCAATGGCATTGTCTTTCCTGAGTACTCCTTTAGCGCTTTGATCGTCCAGTGGCCCCATTGGTTGCTTAGCAGACTTTCTGCTTTTCATGTACTTAAGTTTAACTAGCTTCCTCGCTTTTTTGTTAAATGCTACTGTGGTGTGTGAGTGTATTTCCCCCCCACCTATAGGGATGTTAAATTTAATTACATTATGGTCACTATCAGAGGGGTAGCCGTGTTAGTCTGCATCTGACGAAGTGGGTATTCACCCACAAACGCTTATGCTCCAATATGTCTGTTAGTCTATAAGGTGCCACAGAACTCTCTGCCGCTATTATGGTCACTATTACTGAGAAGTTCAGCTATAGTCCTTTCACACCAGATCCTGTCCGCCACTGAGGACTAAATCAAGAATTTCATCTCCCCTTGTGAGTTCCAGGACTAAGCTGCTCCAAGTAGTAGTCCTTAATGGTTTGTCGACATTTTTATCTCTGCATCGTATCCTGACTGCATATACCCAATCAACCTGGAGATAGTTGAAATCCCCCATTGTTCTTGAGTTTTCTGGCTGTTGTAGTAGTAGTATCCTCTTGAGCATTTCACAGTCCCTTCTCTGGTCAGGTGGCTGGTCGTATATTGCTATTGCTATACTTCCATTGTTCAAAGATAGAATTTTTGTCCATAGAGAGTCTATGGTACAGCTTGTCATTTGAGATTTTTACTGTATTTGAGACTCTGCTTTCTTTTACATACAATAGAACCTCAGGATTATGAACGCCAGAGTTACGAAGTGACCAGTCAACCTCACACCTCATTTGGAACCAGAAGTACGCAATCAGGCAGCAGCAGAGATGAAGGGGGGGGGAAAAAAAGCAAATACAGTACTATGTTAAACCTAAACCCCTAAAAATAAAGGGAAAGCAACATTTTCCTTCCGCATAGTAAAGTTTCAATGTTGTATTAAGTCAATGTTCAGTTGTAATAAACTTTTGAAAGAACAACCATAATGTTTTGTTCAGTTACAAACATTTTAGAGTTAAACAACCTCCATTCTCAAGGTGTTTGTAACTCTGAGATTCTACTGTATAGTGCCATTCCTCAACAGTACAACCTACTCTGTCACTGCTATATACTTTGTACTTCTCTAAATGTAACCCGTTGGGGGGGCGGGAGGCACAGGGAAGCAGTACACACATTTTTCCTTACTCCACATGCTGGAGATGCATTTTCCCCCTCTTAATTAGCCATGCATAGGTGGAAAGGGAACGTTGCTCGGAGAGGGAAAAGGAATTGTTGGTCAAATTGCCAACATGAGCCTCACTGTACAGTGAATTTCTTGCCATTTTTAAATAGGGACCTTGTATCTTGAAGAAACTTTGTTCCTTAGACATACTTGTAAATTGGCTTTGTCAATTCAGTACCATTTGAGTCGCAAACCCTTCCCCCAAATTCAACAGAGCACTTGCTGATGTTACCTGGGTGGCTGGCTGATCATGTGGTTTCCAGCTGCTACATTTAAAGTAATTTTATTGAGGCAGCAACCTGAGGGTGACTCTTTGGGGTATAACCCAGACCAGTAAGGGGTTATCACCACCTGTCCTGTAACTCTGGATGCCTTCAGTGCTATGCTGCTGTGGCTCACAAGTTTTGACACACACACACGTATGTCACACCCTGGCTTCCACCGCCTAGTTACTTTTTGTAGGGTGACCCCAACATTCCCCCAGTTCTGAATGTCCCCCAAACCCTCTGCCCTGCAGTGTCCAGTTCTCTGCTGTAACACTCACAGAAGTTTTAAATTCATTGCTCTTTTAAAAGAGACAATACATTACAGCTCATTAATTTAACTGGGGTTTGAACAAACACTTATATTTCAGCCAGAGAACTGAAATGGTTCAGAGTAAAAGTGCAACAAACTTATTTAACAAAAAACATAGGATTAAGTGATACCAGATACAAGGCAGAAAGAAAAAAAGGGTTACAAGCAAACAAAAGTAAAAATACGCATCTAAAACTTAATTTCAGCAAGTTATAATCTTTTTCCTTAGCAGATTTCTCTCCTAAATTCAGTTCAGTCTTCAACCCCCCTTGCTGAAGGACCCAACAGTCTGATTTCAAGAGCTCTGGCTCCTTTGAATCCATCAGGTGATGGATTCCAAAATGGCTTTCTGTTTCTGCTTATATCTGCCAAAGTTTATTGACCCTGTTAAGAGGCAGGAAAACTTCCTGCTGTTCTTCCCTTCCTATTGATTTCCCATCCCCCTGCTGATTCAGAAGTAAATGGGGCTTCCATTGTTTTGATTTCATAATGCTTAATTTATATTGGAGGAAGGTAGATAGTTCCCTTCCCTCCTGCCTGGGGAAAACCTGTTTCTCCCTGGGTTTGGTCACAGACGTTAAAGCATAATATCAGTGAGTATTCATAATTACTCGTGTAGCATAAATGCACACATTTCACTATATTAATCCCCAGTGTCACAGGCTTTCATAAATTCAGTTACTTGATACTCTTATTATATTCATTTCAATTGCTTATTATTTGAGTGTCAGACCCCTGTCTTCACAGTCCAGTAAACCTTTGATATATATTTGAAAAGTAAGCCCAGACAAAGTATGGTATCTACATCCCAGCAAGATGTAGGAAGCCCTATCTTCCCAAAGCTCATTGACTCTCTGCTTCAGGAGGCCAGAAGGCTCCTTGAGGGTGCAGTCTCCATCCCCTAGCAGGATTAAGTATTCATTTTTCAATGGCTTTGTTTATTTGCATGTAAATGTACTTTTCTTTGTATTTAGTCGTGCCTTTACATTGATTCCATTTGCTTGAATGTGTCTCCACGCTCCTTCTGAAAGAGGCATGGCTTAGATACTGCCTGACAGATATATTTTAAGAACACATTTACAGCATGTATCTACAAAGTCCTTTTCTGGGTTTACCATACATCCATCACACAACGATTTTCGGGACCAGCATGTTACCAGTTTGTATATACCTTGCATGACACTTTGTAGATAGTGATTGACAACAGCATGTTAGATGTAGCGACCTTGACCGCCTGACAAGAGTTGCTGACCGAACAGTGAACCCCCAATGGACCTTTGTCGTGCTGGGTCATTAGTGTCAGGTTCCTAAACAGAGGAAGCTTCTTTAAAAGTTACTGAGTATCTACTGTTTCCCTTGAATTCAGTGGGATTTGGGTGCTCAGCACTTGTGAAAATCAGCCCACTTCTTTTAAGTTTAGGAGCCTAATTTTAGGCCATTAAATACTTTCCTTGTAAGCAGCTGTTGCAATTACCTCAGGGAACATTTGTGACTGTGAATGGGAAAGAAGGTTGTCTCTGTCTGTGAACGCCTCCTATACACAATCTTGTTGATGTTGTTGCTATGTAGACTAGGTCAAAGATTGCTCCCTGTTATTGCAGGGGTCACAAGTCAGAAAGTTACTTTGTTCTGCCCAAACTTCTAACCACTTTCAACAGGGATCTAGAGAGGAATTGATAGCATTTTAAGATCAGACCATTCAATTCTGGCATATCCACAAGTTTCAAAGATTGCATAGCTTTGAGACTTCCTTTGAAACAAGGATGACTTCAGTCGTGAACATGACCTAAAATAACTTCAAATACTTGTTTGTCGGTATCACAAGGTTCTGTGTCAGCACATTACAACATACTGAAGTAATTTAATAAGACTTCAAAGATATCTGATGTTAACAATTGTCCAGGATGCCACACCTTGAATCCAGGTGGCTCCAGCAAATGAAATTCCTTGGCAAGTGTGCCTGCCATCCCTTAGCTCATGATATCTTAATTGTATGCCTTAGGAATAACATTCCATATTGGCAACCAGAGTTCTTCAGGTTACTGTCAGTAGCTAGAACTTGGATCTAGCATTCTAGCTGACAGACTTACGGCCCATAGGGACCATTATGTAGGAGGTCAGACTAAGTGATCATAACACAGCCATGAATTAATTCTTTAATCTGATGATGCAAGTCTAAAACTCACATAGATTCCATAATACAACCATAACAGATGTGGTTTTAGACAATCCATCCCCAATCCTATTCTGATTGACTGACTAGCACCTTCCTGGAAAAGTCACAGCATGGGCTAACTGAAAGAATGTGTGACTTTAGCTTGGTCAGTACGTGGAGGACTGCATGCACCCACCAGCAGTCACTGAATCTTGCTTACACTGTCAAAGCTATACCTTTCTCCTGGTGATCCACATTTCCTGCCTTCCTAGGTTTGAGTCACTTTGCGCTACTGATACATTGAATAGCCAGCAACCCTCTGGTGCTTTCCATTGTAACAATGAGATCCATCCTTTTAAAAATATTCTAATTTAGTTTTTCTTTTAGAAACTACTTTTTTCTGGTTCTCTTGATACTCATTCCCCAGAGTGCTCCAAACTGGATGCAATTATGTAGGAGAGAACTTGAGAGAGTAGCTAGGGAGGGACACCATCTCCTCCAGCCACCGTCAAATGCAGACTGTTCTATTGGTATCACCCTCAGCTCCCACCTTGCAGGAAACAGAACTTTCCTTCACTTTATGCAGCACCGCTGATTTCAAAACTTCAGACACACCATCGCCTATTCCTCCTTTCCAGATCAAATAGGCCTCCTGCTGTCTAACACCCCTCCCCACTCTTCCACATGACTCCTCCTAGCATCCAGGCTTCCTCTGCTTTCCCCTTTCTCTCTCTTCCCCCAGGCTAAATTTCACTTGGAATCCACCTAACTGGGGCTAGGGTGGGAGCCTCTGCTTCTGTTGACTCCTAAACAAACAAGGGGGACTTGAGCACAGGCGAATAGTAAAGCTCTGAAGGCACTGCTGGCGGAAGCAGTGGCTACACTATGACTTAGGTGCTGTGGTTCATTAGTAATAGGGTGGCTTGGGATCATGCAGGTACCTGGGTCTGATGGAACAGGACCAGGCTCTGCTTACAGTAGTTTTAAATTGCTATTTTAATACAAGCCATGCCCCAGGGAGCACTGGTTGGCTGTTGGTGAACTTCTCAGGTGCCAGAGTTTTTTAAGACCAGAAGGGACCACTAGATGGTCTTGGCATTTGGCCTCAACCCACACAGCACACCCAACTTCAGTGTCAGGAGGTGAATGCACCAGGCTGTAGCTTCTTGGCTAACTGGCACGTTAATAGCACACTCACCAATACCACTGCTATTATTTTTCAATGTCTGCAAATATTCACTATGGGGTTGGGGGAGTAAGAATGCATTTGCAGAATTCTTGTGCTCATGGATGTTACATGCTAGTAAAATTGGTGAGAACCAGCTGTTCCATGAGAAATCTGTACCCCCGTCCCCACACATCCCTGCATCCCATTCCTAGCCTTCAAGCTGCCAGCATCTGTGTGTGAGACACCAGCATCTTACCTCTGGCCAAAATAACCAGACTGTCCAAGGTGCAGCACAGAAGTAACCGAAATACTTCATCTTAAGCTGCTCCAATGTAAAGTTGTGGCAGGCAGCAGGTAAGGCAAATTGTCATTTGGCATCTCTCCTCTGGAGACCATGTCTTCTTTCTGTAAATACCAATCAACCCTGCAATTGATAGGCAGAATACTTTGCCCGCATAGAGCTTGTAAACTTCAATAGAGAGCTATCAATTTCAAGATCAAGGCCCAAATGTTTAACTAGCTTTGTTTACTGTCCACATTTATGGCACCATGGGATGACATTAAAAAACATTCCCCCACGTGCTCTTGAGATTTTTTTTTCCTTGTCCTAGCGAAGTCTCTAAAGCTAAGAGGCCAGCTAAATTTGCTGTGAACTGTACCAGCATGAAATGTTAGTGTATGTGTAGTACTACATCATTAATGCATGGAAGTTCTCAATGGACTTCAGTGGAGACAGACCCCAGATCCATAACCTTCCAGATGCTTTTCTGGATTTTTCGTAAGTTTCTGCCCAATGCTAAATCTGGATCTTCTAAGTATCCAGTAAAACAAGTCTGTTAATATTTAAAATACTTTGCCACAATTCTACAGATTTACTCTTGATTCCTAACTGGAAGAGGAATTTTTCATTTGATATGGTGAAATTGATGCATGTGGCGGCCTGCAGACAAGCATCACCTACAACTTAATGAGTTTCAGGAGCTGAACACCTTTCAGGATTAAGTCCTTTTAATGCTACTTATGTAGTTAGTGCTCATGAACAAGTTTTTGTTTTGGACTTACTTGTATCAGCTGAGTATCTTACCTGTGTCCGTTGTACTGTGTCTGAGTTATATTGTCTCATTTAGCAAGAAGTGGGCTGTAGCCCCCGAAAGCGTATGCTCAAATAAATTTGTTCATCTCTAAGGTGCCACAAGTACTCCTGTTCTTTTTGCAGATACAGACTAACACGGCTGCTACTCTGAAACCTGTCATTTAGAAGATGGTTTGTGTTTCTCCAGTTCCTATAGCTTTAGCATACCAACAGTTCTCACTCAGTACAGTATCTTTCCTGGGAAAGCCCTTGTAAAATGCAGGCAATAGTAGCATCACTGAAAGTGACAGGTTTCAGAGTAGCAGCCGTGTTAGTCTGTATTTGCAAAAAGAAAAGGAGTACTTGTGGCACCTTAGAGACAAACAAATTTATTTGAGCATAAGCTTTCATGAGCTACAGCTCACTTCATCGGATGCATTCAGTGGAAAATACAGTGTGGAGATTTATATACATAGAGAACATGAAACAATGGGTGTTACCATACACACTGTAACAAGAGTGATCACTTTAAGGTGAGCTATTACCAGCAGGAGAGCGGGGAGGGGGGAGAGGGGAGAAGAAACCTTTTGTAGTGATAATCAAGGTGGGCCGTTTCCAGCAGTTGACAAGAACTGAGCAAAGTGGGGGAGGGGGGGGATAAACATGGGGAAATAGTTTTACTTTGTGTAATGACCCATCCATTCCCAGTCTCTATTCAAGCCTAAGTTAATTGTATCCAGTTTGCAAATTAATTCCAATTCAGCAGTCTCTCATTGGAGTCTGTTTTTGAAGCTTTTTTGTTGAAGAATTGCAACTTTTAGGTCTGTAATCGAGTGACCAAAGAGATTGAAGTGTTCTCCAACTGTTTTTTGAATGTTATAATTCTTGATGTCTGATTTGTGTCCATTTATTCTTTTACGTAGAGACTGTCCAGTTTGACCAATGTACATGGCAGAGGGGCATTGCTGGCACATGATGGCATATATCACATTGGTAGATGCGCAGGTGAACGAGCCTCTGATAGTGTGGCTGAGGTGATTAGGCCTTATGATGGTAAAACTTTCCGTTTGTGCCATGCTATCAGACTTTGTGGCAAATCTAAAGATCCCTTGGTCTCTCCCCACACATTACTAATTTTGGATGACAGATGAGATTGGTGAAAGAATTACAGCTGCATATGATTCAGAACAGTTGTGCCTGCCCTGGAAGTGCCCACAGTACAAAAAGGTGTGCTATGATTCAACAGTTCACGCCTTTCATGGCAGGTTTAAGACATGTTAGGAGTGAACCACACCCTTGTGGTCTGGGGAAAATATTACTTTTTGTCTAGGACTTAAATACAGAAACTCTGTTGCTATATTTGCCTAATAAATCCCATAAGTCAAATAGTGTGGGGATGGGAAAGGAATAAAAATCAGAATTGATCTTTTCTGTGCAGAGTATATCCAGAAAGTAGGCTTCTCTAGTACAGCTGGCATTTGTAGTAAATAGGGGTGTTCTGACATACATACATACATACATACATACATATATTTCTAGTGTGCTGATAGAGTTAAGACAGTCTCTTAACTGCTGTCTGATGCACACTAGCTGAGTTAGAGGACCCTTACCTGCATATTTCTTTGCAACACTTTAAAGTGTTTTTTAACCCTTGAATCCATCGGAAAAACAGAGTTCTAAATAGCAACATCATGTTCCCTATTTCTTCCCTGTCTGTGATTCCCACAAAACTGTGGGAAACATGCAGACCTTTTTTCATGGCAACCAGCATTATGGCCTCTTTTTTTCTATATTTGCTTTGCTAAGTTTCAGTGTCTCCTAGTGGTCTCTATTCACTAACTTACTGCTGCAGCTGTCCACAATACGATATTCCTGTGTCCACTTCATATGCTTTACTCTAAATGCTTTAATAGACTATACTAACTGTCTAGTGCCCTGACACAGGATAAGTCATTAACACTGGATTATGACTCCTTTTTGCAGGATCAAACAAACTGATGAGAGACCACTTCAAAGTAGTAAGGATACAGAAAATCACAGGAGAAAATAAATTGCTTTTTGTTTTTACTGTTCCCTCCTGCTCCAGTAAGAAATATTCCAAATTATTTGGAATAACCTGAAAAATGCTTGGAAAGACTTTAACAAGCTTTATATCGAAGCTACCTTTTGGGTTCTGACCTGTTGGGATGATTCCAGAGAGACTCATACAAGCCAGTAGTTTATACCATCTCTGCTATGAAACTGACCTAAGGACTTTACACGTGTGTGTGTATTGATCTTTTGACCATTTTTTTTTAACTTTCCTCTTTCTTTTTCCTTAATTTATTATTAAACCTTTAGTCTTAGTTACATAAGGATTGGCATCAGCACTATTATTGGGTAAATCTGAGACTCATATTGACCTGGGCATAAGTATCCAGTTCTTATGGGATTGGTGAACCTCACATATTGTGAATCAGGTTTTCAATAACCCTTCACTAGATTAGACTTAGCTGTCTCGAGGGGACCCAAGGGCTGGAATGCGTAAAGGGGACTGTATTTGGCTTCTTGTTAACTGGTGTATTACAGAAGCTGTTTTTGTTACTGGCTTGGTGAATCTAATTCTAGAATAAACTACCCGTTTGGGAATTGTCTGCCCTATTCCTTGCAGTCTGCCCTGAGTGTAGCTTTCTTAGTACGGCCCATCCAGGCACCCCGGTCACAGAAGGGGTGTATGGTATGTAGTTACTATGGTCTAGGGAGCATAGTAACTTCAGTTATCTCAAACACTGTAGCTAACCCCAAAGTTAACCAATTCAGTATCTCTCTGCTGACAAACACTCACTGAAACAAATCCTTTTCACAAAGGGAGTTTTTGATGTAGTGAAGATAAAGCCAAACTCCTTAATGCTTATGGATAGGTTCTCCCCCACTTCTGACAGCAATCTAACTAAAACGGCTTTGGGGGCCAGGTTTACAGACCTACTGAGATGCTTTTGTAAGCTTCATAGGCACCTAAGTCAAGGGGGGAGAGGCACCTAAACTGTTTCGGTGATTTGGTAAATCCCACTAAGCACATTGTACCTTTTGAAAAGCTGCCCTTGGTCTCTAGGGTAATGTATGTACCATGCTATCTAATAGAGCCAAGTAATATATTTGGATGAAAGGCAAGGTAAATGCTAATATAAAGGACGGAAGGGGGAGTCCAATGGCAATGAGCCGTCTTTCAAGTTTCACCTTCAGTAATGGCTATCGTGGGCACGCTACGGCCCCCGGGCCACATCCAGCCCCCGGGACCATCCTGCCCGGCCCCTGAGCTCCTGGCCCGGGAGGCTTGCCCCCGGCCCTTCCCCACTGTCCCCCCTCTCCTGCAGTCACGCCGCCACACGCTCATGCAGGGCAGAGCGGCAGAGAGTCTGGCTCCGGCCTGGCGGCACAGCAGTCAGACATGCTTCTCTGAGCAGCATGGTAAGGAGGGCGGAGCCGGAGGAAAGGGGCGGTCAGGGGACAGGGGGCGGTTGGATGGGGGGGGGTCATCAGGGAACAGAGGGTGGTTGAATACGGCAGAGGTTCTGGAGCAGGGGTTGGGAAACGGGGGGGTGGGGTCCTGGGGGGCGGTGGTCAGGGGACAAAGAGCGGGGGAGGGGTTGGATGGGTGGAGTGTTTTGAGGGGGGCAGTCAGGGGGTGGGAAGTGGGGAGGGGTCGGATGGGGGAGGGGGGCCAGGCTGTTTGAGGAGGCACAGTCTTCCCTACCCAGCCCTCCATACAGTTTTGCACTCCAATGTGGCCCTTGGGCCAAAAAGTTTGCCCACCCCTGCTATAAGCACTCTATATCAGAGCTTCATACCTTCATATGTAGTCATTACTTCTATATCAAGACACAATAAATACTATACAACACCTGCAGAACCTCCAGCTGACGGGAAGGGTCAGAGGTGCTGCAATAGCATGTGGCTAAATTTATTCATGTGTGGGCACATACAGTTCGACATCTAAATCAAAGTGGCCTGGTTTTCAGAAGTGCTGAGCCTTTGTGTCACCCATTGCAGTCACTGAACGTTGTGGGTGCTCAGGTCACTTTTTGTTTTAGGTGCCTAACTTTAAGGTCTCTTGTTTGAAGAACTTGGCATTTGTGAACATTTATGCTCCTGCCAGTATCTCTTCTACTTTCCATTCAATACAGCAGCACTTTCATTCTGTGATGGTTGACATAGGAGACACAGCCATACATAGAATCTAAGATTCCAAATGTGAGAGTGCCAATGTGTCTACGCTTCTGCTGAGTGGAGTGGGGAAGACAGCAAGGCTTGGGTTTGTATTTGGGCTAATAGGATTAGCTAGCCTTCATTATCCATGTCTTTCAGCATCCTCCCATTTCCACCAGAAAACTTGTCAATTTTCAGAAAGTTCAGCACCCACACCCGGTTTCTCCAGCAAGGAGACCCTTCCTCTGACCCTACCCGCAGTATAGGAACTTTATATAATGGTTCTGTTGTCACAAAAAACAGGGCCCCTTCCCTGCTGACCGGGGCTGTTTCTGTTTACTTTTTCTCTTCCCCAGCCCCCCACCAGCATAAACGGATAGATGGCTTTTCTGACAGAAGTTTTGGGCCAAGATTTCAGAAATGTCTTCCGTTTTGGAGCCCACCAACACTGTTTTGTGCAAGCAAGCCAGGTAGCTGGACATCTGCATTTGCCAAGAAAAAGTTTGTTCCTGCAGATTGGAGGTTTGGGAGCACACAATAGTGCAACCATAAAGTAGGATGGGCAATTCTGGATGGAAGCTCTTTGAAAATCTGCCCCCTGTATATACCTGCTTGTATAAAGCTCACTTGGCCAAATGCTATCTACCTCTTCCCTTGGCTAGACACTTGTATCTGTCAAACAGTGATTTTATGGAGGAAATAACTACTCACGCTGTAATTAGTCTGAAGTAATTCCCTAAGGAAACATCTGTGGTACAATCCTATAACTATTCCCTAGACCAGTGTTTCAAATCATCTGTTCACAGTTGGGGGCAGACTTGCTAGCAGAGTCTGAACAAGAGTTGCTCCGGCAACAGTTTGCCTCCTGCTAGGCCCGCATTTGCTGGGGTGGTACTTTTAAGTGCTCTTTGGAGCATGTTTGTTTCATAATCCAAACACCATAGTTTATTAGAAGCATCTGCATCTATTTGCAGTTCTCCTGTATAACTGTTTAGCTTCCTGTGTCTTTCCTTTTCAAATGTCTTGGTCTCCCAATTTAATCTTTGTTTAGAACTGAGACCCTAAAACATGAAGGTGAGCTTCTGGTTCTAAACATAACATCTATAGGAACATTTGGGCAATACTCAAAAAAAAAAAAAAAAAAAAAAAAAAAATCTAGTTGTGTGGCCTTTTGGCCATGATCCAGACTTTGCAAAGTATCCATTTACTATCGTCTGCCCTGTATCCGGGTCTGTATCCTATTTGCATGTTTCAAATTAGTGTTTTGTCAGTAGATATACAATTCCAGGCTTTTAGTGCGCACAGTGCTGCTTCTTGCAGGAGTAACCTCCTGTAACCTTAATCCAAATAAGAATAACCCAAATAAGATTAGGAGGCATTGTATGGGCTTTACTAGGAGGTGCTCTTCCTAGCACAGCTCTTGCATATGAACATATTTATTTAATACATAAAAATCTTTTGCCAGAGCTTGCTCCAGAACTTAGCTGTTGCTAGTGTCTTCCCTGCAGGGCACACCCTCCCCAAATTCTTTGTTTCCACTTTTTTAGAGACACAGACCCTTTTATATCCTGGGTTTGAGTTAATAATACTCATCTCTCTGGCCTTGCATCTAAGGTGAGTCAGCAGAATGGTTCTACATCTTTATGCATAGTGCTGAAGCCTGACACCCTATGTATAAGAACAACAAACTGGAATTAAACTGTCAGGTAGTTTTTGTTAAATCCTAAATAGTAATACTTGTTCCTTTAGGAGTGCAACTGTCTGTAAATAAATTCCTAGATATAAGATCAGTCCCAGGCACTGACTTTTATTTTTTCCAGGAGGGTGCTCCAGCCTGAGGCTGAGACCTTGCCCCCACTCCTTCCCCCAAGGCCCCTCCCCCGCTCCACCTCTTCCCGCCACCTCCCCCAGACCTCCCACCCACCTGCTGCTCTCTGACCTCCCTAGAGCGCCTCCTGCCAGCCACCAAACAGCTAATGGGCCCCAGAGCACCCACGGAGTTGGCACCTGTGGATACAGTGGAATAATGGCCTGAAACAAAAGGGTACATTTAATTTTTAACTACGAGGAAACCATTTTCTAGAAGGAAGGTCAGTTAGATGTGGCAGTTGAAGTACCATCACTAGCAACTTTCATAGTCTGCTAGGTAAAACATATGTACAGTGAAAAGAAATCCCAACCTAGGATGGTCAGGATTAGACTTTCTGGGTCATCTAGCCCTTGACAGTACTTCCAAATTATTTCTGTAACTTCTCTAACCTGATGGAGTAAAGCTGCTGGACCAGTAGCAAAAACCAACAAAAACACCCATCTCAATTTCCTAAGGCCTTCATCAAGGTTTTATTTATGAGGGCTATCGGGCGGTGTGTGCAATAAGAGAACTAGCCAATTAAAAAGGAAAAGCTCTCTAGTTTGTAGTGTAACCTATTCCTAAACAAAATACTTCATTTAACATGAGTTAAGGTTCCTCTTCTCAATTAACTAAACCATAAAAATTTAAGAAATACAAAGTTAAAGATTAAAAGGTTACAAAGTCCAGTACTCAAGTTAGGAAATGCCAGAAGGACCATTGCCTGTACAACCTTAATTTGGCCCCCAGTCTGTAGGCTTTTAATTAGATGCAGAAATGACCACCTGTGAAGAGTCTGAGGTAAGTTACTTGCCCAACATCACACAGGAACTCCAGTTGAAGAAGCAGGGATAGAATCTAATTCTCCAGGGCAACATTCAAACACCTAAGCAATGAGACCATCCTTTTCTCTTCCTGCTGTCCCCAGTTTCATTCACCCTCCAACTTCTGCAACAAATGAAGCAGGATCCCACAGGTGATAGCTTCCTTTATTACACAACCTAAAACCTATGCAGTGAATGAGACCGGAGTCCTGTGGCTTTCTAAATTGTGCATACACACAAGGGGGCCAACTTAGGGTTGCAGTGGCAACATTCATTCTGGCATTTTCTAACTTGAGGGCACTTGACTTGGTAACCCTTTAATTCTTAACTTTGTATTTCCTAATATTTTATGCTTTAGTTGGCTGTTTGAGAATGACCTTAACTAATGTTAAATGGAAGTTTTGTTTTTGAATTTCCTTAGTTTTTTCCCCTATTAATAAGTGTACTGTTTAAATAATAAAGCACTTACACACTTGTTGTCATCAGTGTATATTCTTTTTTGCCACTGTTCTCTCCATTTTACCTCTAGGCACTGTGTTCATTAATATGTTGGAATTAATTAAATTAAAATTGTATTTTAAAAAAAAACTAGGGCTGTCGATTAATTGCATGACCTCTGGAATGGTGGTTGAAGCATGAACGGACATACGACTCTTTAACGCACCTGGCATGTAAATATCTTGCAACGCCATTTACAATAGTACCATGCGAACACCTGTTCTTGCTTGCAGGTGATAATATAAAGAAGAAGCGGGCAGCATTATCTCCTGCAAATGTAAACAAACTTGTTTGTCTGAGCGATTAGCTGAACAAAAAATAGGACTGAGTGGACTTGTAGGCTCTAAAGCTTTACATTTGTTTTGTTTTTGAATGCAGTTTTTTTTGTATATAATTCTACATTTGTAAGTTCAACTTGCCCAAATAAATTGGTTAGTCTCTAAGGTGCCACAAGGACTCTTAGTCGTTTTTGCTGATACAGACTAACACAGCTACCACGTTGAAACCTTTCATGATCAAGATTGCATTACAGTACTTGTATTAGGTGAATTGAAAAATATTATTTCTTTTGTTTTTTTACAGGGAAAATATTTGATTAAAAAAAACTGAGCACTTTACACTTTATTCTTGATTATAATTAAAATCAATATACTGTATTTGAAAATGTAGAAAACATTCAAAAATATTTAAATAAATGGTATACTATTGTTTAGCAGTGCGATTCATCACAATTAATTGCTTTAATCACTTGACAGCCCTAAAAAAATCTTTTTATTGAAACTTCTAAATTACAGTTTTTAAATTTTTACAGAAACTGGAATCGCTATCTATAACGCCCCACGTCTTTTTAAAAAACAAACAAATATTCTGAAAGTCATAACTTCCCAAACTTGTGAGAAACATCTAAACACAATATATGGAAAAAGGATCTGGAATTTTGTATCTTATTTTCATGTAACCCTTCTTGAGCAAGGTAACATAAGAAGAGATGAACTGCATCTGACCCGTGGACTATCTAGACAAGTACACTGTCTTCTGACAGTGGCCAGTGCCAGATGCTTTGGAGGGAATGAACAGAACAAGGCACTTATCAAATGGTCCATCCACTGTGGTCCAGTTCCAGCTTCTGGCAGTCAGAGGTTTAGGGACACTTAGTGCCTGGTGTTACGTCCCTGCCCATCTTGGCTAATAGTGAGCGATGGACCTATCCTCCATGAACTTACCTAATTCTTTTTAGAACCCAGTTACACTTTTGCCCTTCACAACATCCCATTGCAACAAGTCCCACAGGTTGACTGTGCATTGTATGAAGTATTTCCTTTTGCTTATTTTAAATGTGCTGCCTGTTACCTTCATTGGGTGACCCCTGGTTCTTGTGTTATGTGAGGAGGTAAATAAGACATCCCCTTTTACTTTCTCCACACCACTCATGATTTTATAGCCCTTTACCCATGGGCAGTAGGTCAGAGCAGACTAAGCCTCCCCTGGCCTAGGTTGTGGCCCCCGGCCCCGTGTTCTCCTGGGAAGCCCTTACCTCCTTCCCCCTTAGTCATCTCTTTTCTAACAAACAATTACCCTTAGAAAAGGAAGTGTAACCTACTTGAGTACAAACGTGAAGGAACACAGTAGGAGCTTAACCACCTCCAGTCTGCTCTCATTACAGACCCTCCTGGGACCCTTCTTTGCAATAGTGCAATGAGAGTCTGAGGTAAATCAGTTGTCAAAAGCAGTCATTGCCATGATAACCATGGGTCCAGTGACACTCCCCAAAGAGCGATGAGTGGCTGATAATCTTTGATGTCATAATGTTACTGCTCAGGCAGCAGCAAGGGGCAGTAAATTGGTGCTGAGGGAAGAGATGAGGTTTTTCCAGTGTTCCTAAATTTTTTTGAAATTTCCTTTAAATAAATAACACACAAACACTAATGCACATTGGAGAGTATTCCACTCGTGCATTAATTAGCGACTGACCATTCATTCAAATTCCCCAGGCCATGTTGACAAAAAAAGGTCAGATGCTCATCTGCAAATCCTGTAAAAACTGAAAATTGTGATGCAGCTTTCAGCGTGCTCTTGCTACTGAAACACCAAAATACCCTCTGGAGGCTGGAGCTCTTGCTTTCTCAGGTGTTGTGTGTCCCACATTGGTTATCCAAAATTAGTGGACCCTTTTGACTTTACTCTCTCTACCTTAGTTCTGCATCTGTAAAATGAGGGTAATAATAGTCCTTTGCCTCGCCGGGGTGTTGAGAAAATAAATTCATTTCACATTTTTCGAGCAGTCAGTCCATAATGAGGGCCACAGAAATGTCCATGACAAAATTAATTATTCTGTATTCAGCATAAGGTTTGAATAGTGTGCGGTAAATAAGGCCATGGTCAATGCATTGAACAATGAGGCTAAAACAAAATATTGACTAGCTGCTCATTAAGTGATCATTGCCCAACCTGCGCACTGAAGGAGGCAGGGGTCTTGTGGTAAAAATAGTATGTGATTGTGTAATTGAAGACTATCATAATGCATACACACAAAGGAGCTGAATTAAGATTGCACAGGCAACCTTAATTCTGGCATTTCTCAACTTCTGAGTATTTGAGTTTGCAATCATAATGTTCCTCTAATGTAGGGGTGTATGTAACATATAATTGTTCAAATTTCATAATGATAAAATTGCGTACGAATAAATTTATGCTGGCAAATTCCAGTTTACCTATGGTGGCAGCGTTGGTATCACCCGGGCTCCCTGTCAGAGAGCAGGACCCCGTTGTGCTAAGTACTGTACAAACACATGAGAAATGATACCTGCCCCCAAGAGCATACAGTCAAAGTATAAGATGAGGCAACAGGTGAATACAACAGACTGAGGAAGCACAAGGTAACAGCGAGATTACGTGCAGCACGATGAGTATGGGTCACAGCACAGCAGCTTCCCTAGTTGAGTTTTTTTTATAGGTGTGACAGCAGAAGTGACTTTAAAGGCAGGATTTGGAAAAGGACAGTGGTAGCTTTGTGAATTTTTACAGAAAGCTGCTTCATGCTCTTGGGAAGCCTGGGAGAAAGCCAAAGGTACTTGTTTGAAAAATTTGACAAATGACCAATTGAGACTGGTTTAAATACTAGATAGACAGCACACTTAATCTGTTTAATTGGTATGATTGATACAGAGTCATTGAAATGAGTTGTACACTCTATTGCCTGGAAATCCCATAGTTAAGTAGTTGTGATGTTTATCAAGAAGTCAGATTTGACGCCTTAATGTGCTTTAAATCACTCTAGCTGCTTAAATTCTTTCCAGTTCTCTGTAGCAAGCTGAAGTATTGTATTGTCTGAACTTATCATAAATATCCTGTGCAGTATGTAAAAGTACTTAATTTTCCCTGCTTCCGTTTGTAGGGCGAGAGGGGGTTCCCAGGGTTAGAAGGTCAGCCCGGTTTACCTGGGTTTCCGGGACCAGAGGGACCTCCTGGCCCAAGAGGCATAAAGGTAAGTAACAATGTATCCAAACTCTATATAAATGTTACCTCTGGTGCAGGCAGTGTCTAGATTTCCTGATATACTGACACAGAATGCATTAGTGCCATCTCCAGAGCTCCTGATTCAGAGAGCGTTACTGGGTTAATGTTTCAGTGGTACAGTTCCTGGAAGCCTGTTACATTACTGTCCTGCTGTGGAAGTCTATAACTTAAGGCAATAAACAATAGGGAAAATATTTGTGCTCCTCAGATAAGCATTCTACCCCTCACTCGTACAGGAGTTCTGGAACAATTTGTATAGTGGGGGTGCTGAGAGCCATTGAACCAACCTGTAAACCCTGTATATGATGGAAATCACTTCAAGCTGGGGGATGCTGCAGCACCCCTAGTCCCAGCACCTATGCACTAATACACACACCAATTCATTAGGTGTGAAAGTGGCCAGACTGATTGCTCTAAGGGAATGGGGTTAGAGATCAGGCTTAGTGACATGCCGTGTTGCAGCTTTACTTGGCCATGTAACACACATTGTCAAATAACTGAAATCCCCTCTCCCACAGTCCTGTGATTCCATCACCTAGTGAAGTGATGAAGTCATATCTGTTTGCCAGCTGTGTGAATGGTCCCACTTCTACTCTGCCATGAAGTACAATGTTTTCTTACGGTCATTGTTTTGTGGGGAGGCAAGTAAGGGATTAAAACAAGCCCCTTGTGTGACTCCAAAACAATAGTACAACACTGAAGAGAAGAGATGAATGCTCTTTAATTCCTCAATTGCCCACATTTATAACTGTCTGCTCCCGAATAACATTAAAATGTTCTAATTCTGACTGTATAGTGTTGAAATATCTCCAACTCTGCTTTTTATTTTACATACGTAAATAGATACATTATCTAATTTTGTCATCTTTATCCATAATCTGGCTCTTCATTCTGTAAACACATACGTTATACAAAACAGTCACATTTCAGAAACCACGGGAAAGAAGTTATTGCTTTTCATCACATAGAGGAGGGACTCAAGAAGTGGAAACAGTAAACAGCAAATTAAAAAAGCAAAAATGTTATAGATGAATCACATATAGCAAGGGATGGCAAGGAAGGAAAGAGCAAATCGGGAATAAAAGAGATCAGATGTTTTGGTTAGAAAATATAAGTATATTTATACTCTCTTTAATGCACTTCTTTGGCAGATGTCCTATTGCAGGGGTGGCCAACCTGAGCCTGAGAAGGAGCCAGAATTTACCAACGTACATTTCCAAAGAGCCATATAATATGTCAGCAGCCCCCCCCATCAGCAACCCCCACCCTCCCAGAGCCTCCCACCCACCGGCAGCCCCACCAATCAGTGCCTCCCCCGGCACCTCCCAATCAGCTGTTTCATGGCATGCAGGAGGCTCTGGGGGGAAAGGGGGAGGAGCGAGGGCACAGCTGGCTATGAGGAGGGGGCACGAAGGGGTGGAGTGGAGGCAGGGCCTGTGGCAGAGCCAGGGGTTGAGTAGAGAGCGCTCCCCGGCACATTGGAAAGTTGGCACTTGTAGCTCCATCCCCAGAGTCGGTGCCTATACAAGGAGCCACATATTAACTTCTGAAGAGCCACTTGTGGCTCCGGAGTCACAGGTTGGCCACCCCTGTCCTATTGCATAGCTCTGAATTCCTGTAACACTCTGAATGTAAATGAAAGAAAAACAGGAGAATGAAATTTGCAAGCAATCTACTATTATCTTTTACCCACTAGAGCACAGTATAGCACATATGCTAAAGTATAGCAAGCTGAAGGAAATTAGTAATATGCAGGCAGATATAAAACTATCTGAACAGAAACTGTTAACTATAAGTCCTTGGTTACTAAGTGCACAAAATGCTTTTCAATCCCAACTCAACAGTAAATCCTAAAGAAAGAGGTTTGAAAACCTCTTTCTTTCAGATGGTAATAAATAATAGAACTTCTAACAACACTACATGATACTGACAGGATGTACCAGGCACCTTTTGTCTTAAATATTTTGACTTTTTATTCAAGCAATTGGTTTACTTTTAGTATGCATAATATTATCAATTTTACCTTTTCCATGTTCTTTACAGGGTGATGATGGCCTTCCAGGGCCTACTGGACCCAAAGGAATCAGAGTAAGTGACACCGCATGTCAGGGTATAGTACATAACATACATGAATTACTTTGATCTGGAGATGTGGGTTACAGAAAGCTAGGTGAGTAAAAAATGTAGAGTTGAATCAAAAGAGAAATGTATTCTTCCCAAGGGGATTTCTTGTCATACTGTTAATAAATATAGCAATAAAGGCTTATTCAGTCCATCCTGCTATACAGGACTCAAACTAGCTTCGTAGGTCAAAATCCAGCCCCTCTGTTGACTTTACTATGAAAGAGAGAGACTTTTATTCTGCTACATAAGTAGATTCCTGGTTTGTCTGTGAATCCTTCAGCTTTTATTCCTGTCTGCTGTACTTTATGGGCAGATCCTCCACTCGTGGAAATCATGTAGTTTCATTGGCTTCAGTGGAGACACATCAATTTTCAACATCTGAAGACTTAGTCTTTAATGTGTATAGTGTATATACCCATTAATGTGTCTGCAATTGCTGTCTTTTCTCTTGTGGTTTTGTTTCATGTTTTTTCTGAAACAAATTTAATAAAACATTAACCCAGTACTTTAAATTCCCCCCCAGTATGTTGTAAAGTACGGTACATGCATGTGGCTATTTTTCACCGAGGAGTGGTTCTGGTGTTTCCATAGTCCTTTACTTATAGAAACATCAATAGGCTATAAATAATGGGAATTCTTTTTAAAAAACAAATAGTCCCCCTCCCACCACCGCACTTAGAAATAAATATGGTTATTTCCCCTCCAGGGTCCTCCAGGTCTGCCAGGATTTCCAGGAACACCAGGACTTCCCGTAAGTAGGATTTGGCTTTACAGTTGAGAAGATTATCGCTTATTTTTTCTTTTTGCACAGATCATCCTTAGCTAATTGTGCTGTCCTTCCTTCCATGTTCAAGGGGTTACCAGGGCAGGATGGGCCACCAGGACTTCAAGGTATCCCCGGATGCAATGGAACAAAGGTGGGACATGGCACCTTGGAAATTCCTGATGCCGTAATGATAGCATAATAAAGAAATAGAACTTGTCTTTGTGACTGATGAGAGCAAATGGGAATAGCTTACTGTGCTGGGTAGTGTAAGCTATTACTGGGCTACAGGTGGGTCCATATAATGCCCATTCACATCTTCTGAAATGAGAGACAGGATCACGGTCTAGTTCACATGATCAGGAGCTAGGAAATAGCCAAGATCCAGTCATGGCTCTGACACTTTGTAGCATTGGGTAATAAAATGACCCCCTCTACCTGTTACTTCACATGTAAAATTGCGGATAATAATAACTGATCAGTGTGTTGCATGAGTAGGCCCTAGTCCTGCCATCTGATCCATGCAAGTGGACACTTGCACCATGTGGAGCTCTTTTGAAGTCCGTGGCTCTGATACCCAGTGAATGGGGAGACTCTCAGAACCCAGGCTTCAGCTCAAACAGCAACATCTACACTGTTATTGTTAGCCCTGTAGTACAAGCCGCACAAGCCTGAATCAGTTGAACCGGGCTCTGAGACTCAGTGCCCCAGAGATTTTGTTTTGTTTTGTTTTGCAGTGTAGACGTAGCCTGATTTTGTTACAGTGCTTTGAAGGTGATAAGTGCCAATATTCTTCTTGTTTATTTGGAGATAGTAATTTATTGTTGGCTTAGTCATCTTGGAACCACTGATTGCAAAATCGCTTTGATAAGGATAGATCATAAAGTGAAATTGTCTAGGTAATGAGTTAATTTATCTCTGGCACATCTATGAAGGTTCATGTTCAAACTGAGATACCTGCCTGCTTCCAGGCAATTGACTTTTTCTATAGCATTGCCAGCTATAGTATCTTTTCAGAAAAATAGACCTATACACATGACACTATTTGAGCCCATTGGACGCTTTTTCTTCTGTTTTTCATACCTGTGATTTTTCTTTTGTAAACTGTTTAACCCATAACCTGCTGCAATGCCCCTTTCTCCATTCCAGGTTCATGAGCTTACAATAGTGTTAATTTTTTTAGTATCATCACTTGTTTTGTTGCTGGCTAAGCCTCTTCTCTCTGCCTTCTTTAGGGGGAACGTGGATTCCCAGGCAGTCCAGGTTTTCCAGGTTTACAAGGTCCTCCTGTAAGTAAGAGATTTTATATAATCAGATCTACTTCCTGTAACCCACAGAAAACCCCTTGCCTAGAATTGTGAAACAGTCAGTGCCCAAATAACTATATTAAAATTTCCACAAGTAAATAATTCAATGGAATATCATTTGGGTGTGCTTCAAGACATCCAGCTTTTCTGGTGTAAGCTATTTGTAAAGCTAACAGGGAATTTGATCTCTTCTTTTCTTGAATATTACATTCTCTCACTGCTGAGATGCTGTGCCACTTGCAGAGAAAACAAATGTGTGGAGGTGGGAGAAGAGCGATCTTAAGTGATGTCCCCAGGCACATCTGGGAGTGATGCTGTCTATTTGTGGATCAGAAAAAAATACAGTGCAGATTTTTCTCTGTAAAATGCAAGAATGCGCAGTGAAGTGATTCCTGCAGGAGTAAGAATTGGTAGAAGAGAAACCATGAGCATGTAATATACAGAATAACAGGAGGCATATGAAAAACAAAACAATTTAGCAAGTGTTCAATATTTGCTCAAAATGCTGCCGAAGAACTTTCATCTTGAATAGCAGTGAAGCAGCAGAGGCTTGAAATGTTAGGGTCTCCTTGTTTTGTATCCTTTGTGTCTTTCTCCGCTTTGTCACCTTGCCCCTCTCAGTGAAGTCTATTCAGTGTTTTGTGAATGATATGTCAATAATACATTCATACCTTCTTTTTTTGTTGCTGATTGTATGATATTTTCTCACCCTTCCTTATTTTTATTTCTTTTAACAAAGGGACCTCCTGGCCTACCAGGTATGAAGGTAAGTGTTCTGGGCTTTTGCAACTAACTGTTAAGCGAGCATGGATGTTAAGTGTGCATCTGACAAAAGTAACCTGTTTGCCTATAATCAAGGTCCTGCATATTCCACAGCAAGCTGCTCCTAAATTCTGCACCAGGCCCCTGGTTTCTGTGCCATTCCTTAATGTGACCAATTGGCAACTCTGCAGCATTCATACTCAATTTTAAAAAAAAACAAATGCAGGCCTTTACTGAATTCAATGTGTGAATGAATAGTACAATATATACAACAGCCACCATGTGTGGTGTTCAAATATTAAATTCAAATATGTTTTGGCAACTTAATAGGGCGAGAGGGGGCATTTGTATCTGAAAAGGCATGGATACAGTTTAGGATTGTGAGAGAAGTACGTTAGTAGGATATTTCTGCTAAAATGATCAGCAATGAAATGCGTGCGTTTGAATTGTCATCTGTAGGTTTTAGTTATACCCCATAAAGATGAATGGAGCAGTTTACACCTCTCAGCAATTTTCTGCAGACTCAGGAAAACAACAGCATGCCAATTTGTTTGCTTAATGGTTTTCTTCTCAGCCATGAGGGCTAGCAAGAAATTGGGATGAAATTCTATGGTCATGGGACCATGGAATACACAGGGACCTTCCTATATGCTGGAACGTAAATTGCTACTTCACAGAAAAAAGTAGATGATTTAGTTCTTAGTTAGAATTATCTCTTCTCTTCTATAGGAACTATTTAACAGTATAGAAATGTGTTTTAAACTGTGTATCTTGGTGTATATGCATACTCTCTAAATAAATTAAAATATAGAAAATCCTACAATACAGAATATTTGTAGAGAAATCACTAGCATGACCTTGACAGTTGTTTCTATCCTGCCAACTATTTTGACCACATTGTTACGGGCCTCACATATGGCAAGGAGCATACTGAGCTTGCAGGTGGTAAAAATGAAGTAGCTTCAGAGTCCCTTGGTCCTACCCATTCCCCAGAGAACCATGGAAATGGCGATCATCACAGGTGACTAGAATGGGTTCCAGGACAGGTGATAAATCCACAAAATACTACTACTACTACTACTACTACTACTACTACTACTACTACTACTACACACACACACACACACACACACACACACACACACACACACACACACACACACACACACACACTTCTCCCCAAGACTGGAAAACCACTGACACACCAGCTTTGGTATCTGATTCGCTTCACAGGCATAGATCCTTATTTTAAAGGACAATTTCCTTCCATTGTAATTTAATATAACAATAAGACACAATGGTGTATGCACAAGCAGGCTATTAGTGAATGCCCCAGGTGTGTTGTGAGGCATTAGGCTAATAGAAGGCCTAGAACCACCAAGAAGTGTACAAATAGCTTGCTTGTGCACCCTCCAGTGGCTAATTACTGTTAGAAAATATTACACATCACTTAAATTATCATGGGAAGAGGGGTAATGCAGAGAGTTATATTCTCTTAGGAAACATCTACATGATGGATAAGAGAGGCACCTTTTTCCTCCTAGTTTAAATATAGTCACATTTTATTATTTTTTAAGCCTTTATTTTTGTTTCTTTGAGCTACTTGAGCATATGGACCGAGAGCCAATTTAAATATACTTTCTTCTATTAAATACTAAATTTGGACGATGGAAAAGTTCTCTCAAACTGCTGCTGAAAGGACAGCTTGGCACTGTGGGGTCATGGAATGACGACTTTAACACTGCCGCATTTTTTTTCCCCAGCCCCACTCCCACTTCCCAACCAACTTAAAAAAAAAAAAAAAAGAAAAAAGCCAAATATCTGTAAATAAACTTATAACAAAGCCACATAAGAAGCGTTGCTTAAAGATGAGTTATGCTGTATGGCCTAAGGTAATTGCAGACCCTAATGTAATGGGGCCCATCCTCTGGGATATGGGATATAGCTGTGTAAACCAATTTTCTGGCAACCCGTTTGTTGCTTTCCAATGGAGATAAAATATTTTTTACTTTTCTTTCATGTGTATTTTAATCCCCTAACCTTTTGAAATTCAAGTTGGGTGCTTTTATCCAGCATGCAGATAAAAATATGGTGTATTTGGATGGCTGGTAAAAGGTTCTAAGCACCGCAAAAATTAATTCTGTAAGTAAATAGGGAACATTTTTTTAAAAGGGTTGTTTATTGGAGAATGAAGTACCTGTGTTATAGAAATAGTAGTTCTACATATCTCTGGGCATTAATATGACTTCTCGCTGTCTGTTGAAGCTAGCTTGAAATGGAAGAATGCAGTGTGGTATTGATTTTTTTTAAATCAGTTGTTGTTCTTTTAGGGCGATCCGGGTGAAATAATTCTGTCATCACTGTCAGGCCAGAAAGGTGACCCAGGATTTCCAGGACTTCCAGGGTTACCAGTAAGTTGCCTAAAGTATTTGTTGATTGTATGCTTTTTGGTAGGGGACAAACTACACTGAACTGAATATTAATTCAGTCTGACAGCATAATTAATGGCTAGAACAATATTCAGTGCTATGAAGCACATGTGTCTCTATAAAAGGAACAGGTCCAACATTTAATGTACTGTATAGTTTTTGGGAAGTGAGGTTGCACATGAGTGAAGCGGCCAGCAGGGGGCCAATGAGGGCCTGGGCCTGCTGTCTTCAGAGTACAGCAGTGCTAAGAGCTACCTGCTGGCTGCCACAGTGCGCTTGTGTATTTCCCTACCCCTCTGAGATGCACTCTGAGTCTGGGCTAGTTCCTGAGTTCTCTACTATTCCTCTCCTTTAGTAAAACTAGCATCTGCCCTGCTGGGCTGTGGATGAGTGGAAATGAGAGCAGAGCCTCAGCTGTTCTCCTTAGGCTGCATCTCCTCAGCAGTCCAGTGGCTCCAGCCCATCAGTGGGTCTTTGCTTCCCACACCTTCCTGTGAAAACGGCTAGTGACACCAGATAATCCGCTCCCCTGCTGAGCCATTAGTAATTTTACTGGAGAGGTGTGGGGAGCAGAGAATGAGGAGCCCATGAGCCTGCACAGGACATGAGCAAGGATACAGTTTCCCAGTGCACTGCAGAGAGGCAAACCACAGGACTAGTCTGATCAGACTGGGCCTGTTGGCATCTCTGTTGTTCTGCTCTGTGCGTTGCTACTGTCTACTTTTGGCTGGAAGAGACCATAGAAATGCAGAGTGCCCTGTTATTTTTGCTTCATGTAGGAAGGGAGTAAAAGTGGTTTAAAAAAAAAATCTTGTGCAATCCAAAGAGGCACCTTGAAAGTTGACAGCAAGGCACTCCCTGGTGTTAAGTGGCTGTACGTTCCCCATGGTATTGGTGGTCTTGAGGCCTTTCCCTTAGACGTGGGCTGTACATGGACAGGGTCATGGTTGGGTCCTTGGAGTTGACATTTATGAGGTGCTAATTCTTGTCTGCATGGCCAAGGCCCTCCCAAATTGATGCCAGCTGGAGCTTTTCATTGAAAGGGGCATCTCTGACTCCTTCCTTCCCTTTCCCAACAGGGTCCACCTGGTCCCTTGGGCGTACAAGGTCCTATTGGTCCCCCTGGGCCACCAGGTTTAACGGTAAGATTCCTTAGCTTGTCACATAGAATTAATTCTTTTCTATCCTTAGAAGCAAATTTAGCTTCTCAGCAACAGGGGGAGAGAATTCTCCTTGCCCAGGCCTCCAGCTGGAGGCAGAGCTGCTGAGCAGTAGCTACTGCTGCTTCAGGACCATAGCAATCCCCACAGCTGCTCACTGAGCACCCTCTGGCTTGAAGTAATAAAAGTAACTGCATGCACAGCTTCCATCCTATACAGGGTTTACAGTTTTGTTCAATGGCTTTCAGCACCCCAGCTTGTTTCAGTGCCCCTGCAGCTGCTGCACCCACTAGATGACCATTTGTGGTGGCTTAAATGCATCCCAGATCCACCAGCCATATTTTCAGTCTGCCCCCAAAGCCCCTTGTGCACCACAGCAGAGGGAGCTCCTGTGCCGTCTCCCCCTATCCTCCTACCTGTGCAGTGGAATGGTATTGCTTCTATCCCTTTTGGGCACTATGAGCCTCTGGGGGCAGGGATAAGGTGGGATTTGCACATAGATCAATGTTGGATTTGGGGTTCCACTTGAACCTGCAACTGGGCAAATTAAATAAGGAAGCAATTGTATATACTAATGCATTGAGTAAAGCTTCTGGGCATGAGGACCAACTCTCAGTGGGAGACACAAATGCCCAGTCAGTATGGGTATAATGTAAATAACTCGGACAAGATACAGGTCGGCTCTTTCAGAATTATTAGCAATGGTATTATTTATTAACATAACTCATCATCATTGTTTCCAAAGTGCTTTGCAATCCCCTGAGCAGAAAGTGTTATAACAGAATGATTTTGTTTTGTTTTGTTTTACAGGGACCTCCTGGTCCAACAGGGCTTCCAGGGCCTAAGGTATACCCCCTCCCCCCGCCGCCGCCTTCATTTCTTATTTTTCCCTTTAGTTTTGTTCAACTCTGTTCTAAGCGTTGATTATTTTAACTCTTTGCAGGGTAATATGGGTTTGAACTTCCAAGGACCCAAGGGTGAAAAAGTGAGTAGAGGATTTTTACTGTATTACTTTCAGAATAATTCAAGCTTCTTTTACTGCATACTGGCATGGCTCATGTTGTCCATGTCTGTAATAGCCTGGGAACTTTTATATATTTTGCCATCTTTTTGGGTGTTAGGGTGACCAAGGGCTTCAGGGACCTCCAGGGCCACCAGGACAAATTGGGGAACAGAAGAGACCAACTGACATAGAGTTTCAGAAAGGAGATCAGGTGAGTGGGAATGGAGGAAACTGTGTCCATCTATGGTAAGCACATGTCCAGCTACTTAGAACAGCTCATTCATTGGAGGCTGTACTATTCAGAATGACATCCCCCAAAGTATAGCTTGTTGGGGGTCCTGCTGCTTTTTCCAAAGCACTAAATTGTCATTTGCCTCAGCCAGGCCTATCCATTTCTCCTATATCAGAGGGTGGGTCAATTATATTGGTTCAGTTATTTCATTTTGCACAATGTCTGAGCCATCTCCACATGTTCCCATTATTTAAAAAATTAAACTACACAAGAAACAGTCTCCAAAATGAAATCCTATGGAAACAATAAAAGTAATTAACCTTCCACAGCAAGATTTGAATGGCTAGTCAACTCTAAGCGTCCAGGCTGAGATTTTCCAAGCTCTCTCGGGATTCAGTTCCCCAATTCCCATTCATTAGACATCTATGAAAATCTGAGCTGCATCTATCATACTATAATGAGGGGTCCTGTAAAAACTAAAATGCAGCTGACTTAACCTCCTTGTCTTACAAGACATCTTGAGTCCCTTCTTTCTTTTGGTCTAAATAAAGTCATTTTCCATTTTCTAAGCACCTAAATCCACATCCTAAATATGCACATCTGGCTACCCCAGTGAATCTGTAGCCTTGCTGGCAATATTGCTACTGATTTTTAAGTTCCGTTTTCCAAACTGTTGCTTTAACTTGTACAGAAACTTCCCCACCCTTAACTGCTGAAGAGTCATTGGGAGAGATGCCAGTTCTGAAGATACTAAATTTGTCCTGTCCTGTTGATGCAACAACTTTTCACAATCCCACTTCTATTATAGGGGCTATCCCAGATGAGACAGGCAGTACAAGCAGGGGCATGAGTGCTTTGGGGTTTTTTCTTTGAAGTTCTGTGGTAATGCCAAACACCAGCTTGACCTTAGGCAAGGGATGAGGTGTATATTTTGAGGTAGGAGTGGTCCTTCTTCTATTCTGCTTACACTGCACCCGGGTATCTGGTTTTCTGCCGCTGTTTTAAGATTAACACCTTGCTTCATTCTTTCTACCTTTTCATCCTGTTCTTGTTGGCAAACATTTCAGCATGAAGAAAGCATTGGTGGTCTGCCCTTAAGTGGGATATGGGAAGGAGTGCCAGACCTCTCCTCCTTTCACTTTGACCAAAGCAATTTGTCCTTCCCTTCATAAGAACCTTTGGTCCTATTGAAGCATCAGATCCACTAATACACAACCACCCTATGGAGTCATCCTGGAAAGGTGGGAGACTCTGGTGTTCTCTGATTCACTGGACCCAGGGTAGTAGATGAAGAAGCAGAGAACTGGTCATCCCTTTAATTCTAAATTTGTGGGGAAATTCTGGCCCCATTAAGATCAATGGCAATACTTGCATTGACTTCAGGATTTCACCACAGTTGCCAACTTTCACACAGTAAATAAGCACCCCGACTTTCACAATAAGCCAAAAATCAAGCTAATCCCATTTCAAAACGAGGCCAAAACAAGGCAATCCCTAAGAACCCCAACACTCTGTGACTAGATTCCCCCTGGCGTGCAGTCTGGGACTGTGGTGGGACCACTGTGCACCCCTGACTCTCTCCCTCCCTTTCCCCTGCTTGCCCCCCCTTGTCCCTGCTTGCTGGGAGCCGATCAAAAAAAAGAAGCAATAAGCTACATGCCAAACAAGCCAAAAACTATCCAACAAGTAACTTACGAGCCAATTAAGCCAAAACCAAACCTAATATCTCATTTTTTTTCGCGGGTTTGGCATGTCTGGATTTCTCCTTTGGGATTTATTTTCAGCTTACACACTATTTCATCTGAGGTCTCTGAAGGTCTAATAATGCCAAAAGGCAGCTGTATAAATATACAAAACAAGACAGTATGACTGTACATTCCTTAGAAAGAACCATAGAAAGCACTACAAACACAATCTCCCAGCGAATTGCATTTGGCCTTACACTAGCAATAATTTTAGGTAAATATTTAGACTTTTGGTGAAAGTAATGTACTTGGAAGTGAACTTTTATAGACTGATCACCATCACAACTCAGTTTTTATTCATTCTGAAAAGGAGCCATCCCAAATTTAACACATTTGTAAGCCTGGGGCCATCGCACCTGAAGTTGTGATCTCAGCTAATTGCATAAGCTAAGCAAGGTCAGCCTGGGCCTGTATGTGGATGGAAGTCCTGCAAGAAAAAAGCAAATCCTGATGAAGTGCTTTGAGGGATTCAGTAGCTGATACTCTCCCCTCTGAGTTAGTAATGAACTAGTTATTCAGCGTGTGCTACTGGAGCTGCAGCTATAGAAAACAGAGGTCCTACCTTTCACTAAAAATCCAATGGCATTATTCCCCAAGAGTAGAGGTATTAATGGTGTCCTTGCATCTTCAGTAATTACTCTCTGCCCCTTGACTCGCCTCCTGTAATTTCAACTGGCTAGGTTATTTTTATTTCCTGCCCTAAACTGTTGTGCAGCAAGCTGTGGGCAGCTAGCCAGCCACTGTGCTATATGCAAGAGGCAATTGTATCTCAATGATTCAATGAAATAAATAGAGTGATCAGTTAACAAAATTTGTACTAGTACTTTGGGATACACATGGATCAAAGACACTTGATAAAAACTACTAGCACTCGTGGCACATGAAGAAGTTTAAATGGCAGCAAAATCCTGTTTAAAACAATTGACCCAATGTTGGGAAGTGAGGGCTTTAACCCCCTTCTCTCTGTTTTCCCCCATGGCTGACAGGGTATTCCAGGAGAACGAGGTCGACCAGGACCCCCTGGGCCACAAGGTCCTCCTGTGAGTAATTCCCACAGTGGCATTTTTTTCTTAGAATAATGTAAGAGAATTGTAAATTCGTTCTGCTCTGTCCCCATGGGCTGAGTGTAAGACAATGTTTGTGTGTTCAGGGTCCTTCGGGTGGCGTGAAAGGTGAAAAAGGTGAGCAAGGAGAGCCAGGCAAAAGAGTAAGTAACTTCCTTGAACCAAAGATTTATTTTTCCAAATGCTTTTAGCTTTGAGAATTAAGCAGATATTGAATTCAGGCCATCAGACTCTCTTGGTAAGAGATTTTATTTCCTCCAATGATCTACAAGATATTGCAGATGACACTAGTGATTCACTGGCGTGATTCTAGCTGAGTGTAAAAGCACCTTTTCAATGCACCCTAGTGGAATTACCCTGAATGTAGATCTTAATCTTGAGGCAGGAACAAAAGGGGTAGAATCTCTGTCATAAGCATTGGACATAAACGCTTTACAGTTATGTATGGAAATTTTCTTTAAAGCTATTGAGGCTGCACAGTTTGAGTGGCAGTTTCCTTTCAGAGAGGGTCTCCATTGAGTTACCCTAACAGAATCCCAGTAAGTCATGCTATTGACACATTTGTAAGCTGGTGCCTGAAAACCCATTCTAAATGGAGTGATCTCTGAAGTGGGCGAGTAGAACAGTAGCCTTTGAAAACTATATTAAAAGTTAACTCCTATCTGCTGTCTCTGGAGGAGTTGTTGCTGTGTATATGCAGTCTGGTGAGGGGAAACACAGGGTAACGGCATACCTTGTAGGGATGGCAATAGGTCACATCAGTCATAGATTCAGAGCCAACTATTCACCTTTCTTGAGTTGGGATTGCATTGGGTATCACAGGTCAGTGTGGTGAAGTAAGATCAGCAGGGGTCCAGTAGGTAGACTGAGGAGATGAAGTAAAGACAAGCTGCCATCAGTTCATAAATTCTCTATTGGAAGTTAGTTTCCTTGTATAATTCCTGCGCCCACAACTTGAACTGAGGGCAGTGGGCCCTTCTGAATATCAGACCCATAGGTTTCACAGAGGTTAACCAGGTGAGATAAAATGCTTTTATGATAGGTTTCCCCATTTTCCAGCCCCTGGTTTAAAAAAAGACTGTGCAAAAAGTCCATTTATGAATTCAGCTTTCTAGAGTTCTACGTTTCACTCAGGAGGGGCTTTGTTTTCATTTGTTTTTTGGGCGTAGGATAGAGAGGGAAGAATATAAGGCCAAAACTCCCATTATATTTTGCGTGCTTTCCCAAGTTGCTTCACTGTGAGATATTAGTTGCTGGGAGAGGGGACACAAATCTGCATAGATCAGAAAGGGTACAAATGGTTGTTTTCTTTCTTCCACCCTAACTTTTACCCACAGTATATTTTCCCCCTCTGATTTGGGACATATATGTTTACTGGGGGCTCGAAATGCAGTTCTGCTGTGAGGTGTGACTCTACAGTAGCATGTGGGGTTCCATTTTTATTTCATGTGTCTCAATTTCTGTATCAAGTGGGCTCTTTTACAAGTACTGAGATGATTTTGTAATTGCCAGCCTCTGAAAGTCAGCCTGGAATTTCAAAGCATGTTTTTTTCCAGATTGAGCATCATCACTAGTAATAAAAATTCTGCAAACCAACCTTTATCCTAGTTACACCTGTGTGGCCCCTGTTGTCTGCTGTGGGGTTGTTTGGGTGTGACTAAGGGCGAATTTTGGCTCTGTGTCTAAACCTAGTCAACAGTGCTGTTGATGACTGAGCTGCAGTAGAATCCAGCTCACTGTCTCCAATATGTGGTGGTGTTGCAGTGGTAACAGTAAAAATGGTGCAAACTCTTTTGTCCTGACAATAATCAGGTATCTGCTGCCTATGTGTATTCACTGTCATTTGAGTATGAAGGTGCATTTTTAAAAAGTCACTTTTCAGACTAGAATCACAATTTAAGCCCTAAATCTATATCCAGGAAAACTTTCAGTGTGGGGGAATCAGCACTTGTTAAATTTGAGGTCATTTTATGCTGCATTCTGATAATACTTAGGATTTCTGTTGATCAAGCTTTTGTTACCCTGGTTTTCTATGTTAATCCTCAATTTAATTAATGCCGGCTTATTACACCTCTCTTAATTGTGAGATTTATCATAGGGGTTGCATTCTAGAGAGTCTTTGCTTCATTTATCTATTACAAAGGGAAACAAATCATGCAATTCCTGGCAATGGCTCTTTGCCACTAAAACTTTTTATTTTTCAATGAACATTTGTGTTTTGAAGGGGAAACCTGGCAAAGATGGAGATCCTGGTCAGCCTGGTAGGGATGTGAGTATCTTATACATTTCTCACCTAAGCAGATTCTTTGTAATGCTCTTGGGATATTTGCAGCGAATATTTTGAGGATGTTTCTTTTCCTTTCCTTGAAGGGTTTATCTGGTGAGCCTGGTTTAAATGGTGTTCCGGGAAGAGATGGTGAAAAGGTGAGTGTGGGTTATTTGTCTTTATGGCTAGAATAGAGTGAAAGCCTGCCTGTCACTGAAGCTTACGTACCAATGCCCAGCTCCTACTGAATAGAAATTGCATTGCCTTGCCTTATCTGTTAACCTGCAACAGAATCTTTGCAATCTCTTGTTTCCTGACACATAAGAACATAAGACACTTTTTTGAAAACTAATTTTTTAGCTCTCGTGTTCACAAATATGTCATTCAATAATCTGTAAATATATCATTGGCAGGGTCTGAAAGGTGAACGTGGTCTGCCTGGTCCTCCTGGAGTTGTAAGTTGCTTTTGCTTTCTTCTCCTTTTCTTCTGTTTGGTTGGCAGTGCACCATTTTGTCTCCTCATTTCTTCCAGACATTAGTGTCTCCAGTTTATGCTAGTGCCTGAGAGATCCAGCAGGTAGCACCAAGTGTTAGTCACCACAACCCACTGCTCCCTTCCTTTAGAATGTGTGATCTTGCGTTCCAAGGTCCTTCAGTTATAAACACAAGGCCAGATTCATATCTCACTTATACCAGTGTAAATCAGAGGCAAATCCACTGAGGGCAATGGAATAAAAACATCATAAATTAAGATCATAATCAGTAGAGCTGGTAAAAAATTTTCAGTCAAAATGTTTTTCCCGTGGAAAGTGGCTTTTTTCAATGAAATCTGAATTTTTTCCCAACCTGCTCTAATCATCCCCACAGTGAGCAGCACCATGAAAATATAAATATCCCCACACTATTATTCATATAATAATCCATATTAATGTAATCCTGTAGGTCATGGAGTGTCTGCAACTGAGAAATTCTAATGATGTCACAGGAGTTCTCACATAGGGTTGGATTCAACCTCACTTCAGAGAGTAGTATCTTATTCCACAAGCAGTCCCCCGGAAACAAAGAACAGGGTCAAATTCTGCCTTATTACAGTGATGCAAATCCAGAGTATCTCCATTGACATATGTGGCATTGCTATGGATTTGCACCATAGTTGAAACTGCAGTTGAATAAATTGTCAGATGAAAACAAAAGGTTTTAAAATACCTGGGGTGAAGATTCTGTAGTTTGGGTGGGTGTATTGTAGTTTTCTTCTCGCACTGTTTTTGGGAATGGGGTGTGCCATGAGGCTTGGCTGTGGAAACCTTTCTTGCTCTCATTCTGACACCATTTGCTTCTCAAACCACAAGAATGAAGTGTGCACTAGTATTTTTTAGCTAACCATGTGGGAATGCAGTACAGCCTCACAATAATAGTGCACTCTGCTGGAACAGGGGACTTTCTTTTTTTAGCAGACTTTTATTTGGGATCCCAGTTGCATTAGGAGGATCGTGCCATTGGTTTGAAATGTCGTGAGCTGGCTCTTGTGGCTTTGCTACACACTGACCTACCTCTCTTCACCTTTCTTGTGACTTTTTCTTGGCTTGTTGATATGACAGATCACAGGAAATGGTGTAGAAGTGGGACCAAAAGGGAATAAAGGACTTCCAGGATTTCCAGGACCCAAAGGCGAGCGTGGATATCCTGGCTTGCAAGGGCCTCCTGGCTTGTCAGGAGCTCCAGGTAAGAGTTGAGGTGAATTGCTTGTGTATTTTGCTATCTGGAGAGTTAGTTAGCTTCATGATCTTAGTTCACTGCCTAGTGGGGTGGTGGCAGTGTGCCAATAATCACCATCACATTTGATACCCTGGTTGATAGATGGCCTGAATGACCAGTGAAGGCAAAACTATTAAGAGCTACCTTTGAGCCCTGGAGATAGTCCTCCAGCTGAGGGTTGAGGCGTGAGGACTGTTGAACATTCATGGTCCATGCTTTTACTGTTCTGTGGTGAATAGAGGATGCTAGTCTTCAGGGCTGTCAATGAATCACCAGTTAAGAGTGCTGGAGTAGTAACTTAAGGGTAGTTTAGCCCTTTGTTGCTTGCAAGTAATGTATATTATCAGAGTTCCATATGTATGGAGAAGAGTTTATGTCAAAACTGTTGAGACTGACTATTAAATATAGGTTTAAATACAGACTGGCCAAGTGCGTAAAGGTGGAGTTGATGAGGGACCACGTTTAGAAAGGGGTTAAAGGAGCTTGCTAGCCATGTCTATCAGAAAGCTGTACAGGGAAGGAGAACATTAGGTAACTCTAAAGTTATGACAAATAAATACACGTTTTTCCTTTCTCTAGTCCTATTACAATTTCTTCCTTACCTAAATTGTTTACTCATGTTAAGTCTTGGGATCAAGTTTTCAACCAAAAGTCTCTGCAAATGTAATATTTCCCTGCCCCAAATTCCACACTTGTGCGCACACATGTACATCAGGATGTGCAGTTACCTGGTTTGCATAGAAAAATGGGTATACCTGTAATTTGGCTCTCTTTATGGAGGCCTGATGAAAACTCTTACCCCATAATATAACTCCTATGCCATGGTCACATACATAAAGATTTAGAGAGAGGATGTTGCCTATGGTAGTAGCAGCAACCTAGCCAGCTTTCATTGTCACCTTTACAAAAGTCCATGGTTTAAACCAGAGATACTGAAGAATTGGCTTTTTTCCATTTTAGGGATTGCAGGTGTAGGCCCCCCTGGTCCACCTGGTTTGCCTGGGGAGCGAGGACAGAAGGGGGATCAAGGTCTACCCGGAGTTTCCATACCTGGACAGCCTGGACTTGATGGACGGCCAGGGCCACCTGGACCGCCAGGTGCCCCTGGACCTCCCGGAACAACTATCCCTCCTAGTAAGTGATATCTTCATTGACCTGCAGCCTTGAAATACTTGACAGATAGATAGTTACTCAGCAACAAGGAAAAGAGACTAAATATCTATTACATAGATTTATTTTGTCCCCCTACTCCAGGGACACAATTCAGCTCCAGCTGAAGTAATGGAGAGACAAAGGTGACGTAATGTCACCTTTATGCTTCCTTCCCAGCTCCTGGTGCAAGTTAGAGCACCAAAAGGACTGCCCTAACTTTATGTGGTCTGGAAGGGTCCCCTTGCTAGCTAGGAATTATCTTGTGTTTCGGTGTGGCCTTGCCATGCCTTTTCCTCGCTCCCTCCAGCCCTGGCGTGCCGCTTTGTGTAAAGTGGGCTCTACAAGCTTTATTACAGCCCAGGATTCCCCCATATTGGGGGAATCTCAGGAGCTTTAGGGCCGCTTTAAGGTCAGTTTGCACCACTCCAGTGGCACAGTGTTAATAGAGGAGGGCCAATGATGTGGCCCCAGAGGTACAGAATAATGCTGCTTCCAACTCGTGCTAACAAATCCCACTTGTTCTAAATAACAAAGTAGTTAAGGATGTGTTGGGATTTGCACTTAAATAAGGATTAAGTCCCCCTCTGTCATTCTTTAGAGATTGAGTTTAGTCTCCACATGTGGCCTAATAACTCGTTAGAGGACAATTAAAATTTCTGTTTCATTTCAGTAAAACAGTTCATAACTTGAAAAGGAAACATTTTTCAGAGTGCTCTCTATATTAAATTTTGCTCCATCTTCTTCTCGTTTCTTTGGGTCCTCTAACTAAACAGCCAAAATCCCCCATGAACTCCAACTCCCCTCCCTACACACACATGCCCCACATTACGTCTTGGGCATAGGCTACTTTGGAGGTTTTTTAATTAAATACATTGTTATTCCCCATATTTCGAATAACTCCATGGACTGGCTCAGGTCCATTTGCTACTTTGTATTCTAACTTTGCCAGCCTGCGTCCGAGCTCGAAGGCAGGGAGATAAGCTGAGCAACAGAGAGTCTGGAGGCAGGCTCTGGTGGTCCGTGCTCAGATGAGGGATATGAAGGGCCAGGCAAAGTGAGCAGGCTTGGAGGGGGAATGCGGGGTTGAGTGGAACTTTGGGAAGGCGTTGGGAGAGAGGGACTAGCATGGATGTGCAGCGGGGAGTCAGGGAGAAGCTTCATGTCTCTACGCTGAGGCTTTTGCATATCATGAGAGTTCCTCCCCATGGGTGCCGCTGTATATATGAGCACATTTATGAACAGAGTTATGGCTGCATATCGGTTGCTAAGGATGGGGGTGAGGAATGGAAGGGGGGGGATATTGATTGGGGTATAGATGTAACTGTTTTTCTTGTGTTTTATGGCTTGCATTGTTGTACCATGCAGTGTAGAAGCCACAGCCCTATTTTAGCAGTGTCTGGTGTGGAGCTTCCCCAATCTCTGTTTAGTGTTTCCTGTCTCCGTTCAACTGATAGTAGAGTTAACTCTCTCTTTCTCTCAACTCTTTCACCTTTAGGTGACAGAGTATGTCAGCGAGGGCCCCCGGGTTTTCCAGGACCTTCCGGAGACAAAGGTTTTATGGGGGAGCGAGGCCAGAAAGGTGCAGTGTCATAAGTATGCTTTGTCTCTCTCTTGTTGTTTAAAGCATCTCCCACATCAAAGAGGATAAATTCATGAATACGTAGGAAATGCTCAGCTAATACAGTGCTGAGTGTACATCAATAAAAGTGTTAAACCTCTAAAAAAACCTTGTAGGCTTTTTTTAAGAGAGTATAATTAGAATGTTTTTATGCCAGCTGTACTTTACTAAACATTTCCCATTTTGGTGGTTTTTTCCTTCTTCCCAATCATGATTATAACTTTTGATGCTGGCATTTAATGTCTTTTGAAATCCCAGCTCCTAGCATCGAAAGATTTGCCCCCTAAAGGAGCTAATACCTGGGAAAAGTTCTACATTTGGATTTTTGAACACTGAAAGGGTTTTTGTTTGTTTTTTGTTTTGTGTTGTTTTGTATTTTTGCTAAACAAATTCCATCAGATACATCTGCTCTGTACCATGCGCTCTATCTGGAGTCCTTTTTCGGGTGATGATAGATCTAAATGCTACTTTGGTTCCTAAAAATCAAGGATGCTAAAAGTGATGTCTATGAGAAGCCTTCTGCTAATCTATTAAGATATTATATAATTATATAAAATTATAGTTATCATATGCAATGATATGATATATACCGTGAATATAATGACAGTACTATTATGTTGGATGCTCTGTGTTTTCCAGAACTAAATGCTCATATCTGCTTTTATAATGTGACTCTTTTTAGGTGATAAGGGAGAGACGTGCTTTAATTGTATAGGAACTGGCATTTCTGGGCCTCCGGGGGACAGGGGACCACCCGGACCTCCAGGTAGTCCAGGTAAAATAAAAAACAGCTGGCTGCATTTTGTTCTTTATTTTATGGCCCACAGGTGTGTGTACGTTTGTGTGCAAACTCAGACACAAAGCCTAACTTCAATGTGCATGTACACATTACCCTTGTGTGCCCAAGTGATGGGATGCAAGGGCATATGTGAGTTCACTGTAGACGAGTTGAATATATGCGAAAGTCCTCCCATTTTTGAAAATCTGACCCTTAAGAATCAGATTTTTAAAATGGTACAGATGCTCCCGCTTGATATTTTCCGCTAGTCAAAGTCAGGCTCACAAGCACTGTGCTTACTTAAAGGGTATTATCTGCTACCTGGTTACCTGGAAGGGAAATGAATTTCAACTCCTTCCTGCTTCAAAAGAAACAAAGAACCAGTTCAGAGATTACTGTAGGGGGTGATCTCTTTCAACATCATTGACATAAACCTCAAGTTTCAAATTAGTTTTACTCACCTAAGATCAGGCTGTCCAAAACAGTGAACTGAATTTGGTCTTGGTTTAAGTGGGCATTTGCTATTTCAATGACATCAGCGGAGCTGCAATTTCATATGCTAGGGATTAATTTGGCCCAGCAGCTTTTAATAGGACAGGTAATCTATACAGCAGTTTTTGAGTGAGTAATATCTATGACTTTATCTACTAGATGAGACTGATGTGTTGTAGAGCCATCCTCAATATCAGAGTAGTTGGTGGTGGGATAAGGATCTCATCACCGTTTCACAAAATTGTGGTGACTTCAAAATAATTTAAGGTCTAGGGTAACATTTTCAAAAGTTCCCGGGTGACTCTGGCACTTAAGAGTCTGGATCCCATTGATTTTCAATGAGCTGTAGGCACTTAAGTGCTAAGTATTTTGAAAATTGGATTTAGGAGCCTGAGTCACATTGGAACCTTTGAAAATTTTACCCCTGTCTAAATCTTGCCTGCTCTAAGAGATTTCTCCTACTGCTTCAGCCTTGGCAAGTATGTACGTCAAACTAAGTGCCAGATATTCCCAATGCCTAAATCTTGCATTCTTTTATTTAATCAGGATCTCCTGGTTTCCCGGGATTGAAAGGTGAAAAAGGGCTAACTGGCTTAACCGGGCTGGTAGGACCACCAGTAAGTGTTAGTATGTTTCATGGGGGGAATTGAATCTAATTTATCGTAAGCATAGTATCAATTTACTATTAACTACATGTCCTTTCGTTTGCACAGGGGAAAATTCCTATTCAACAGTCCTTTTCCATCTCTAATTACCATGAACCTATTGTCATAAAATTGCAGCATTCAGAAAGGAGATGGAGGAAAAACCTAAAATGTTTACTTTTCTTTCCTTAGGGATTTCCAGGCCCTCCAGGTGCCCCTGGGCGTCCTGGTTCTAAAGGGGACCCTGGGGACAGCCTGGCTTTCCCAGGACTGAAAGGTGACAAAGGGGACACTGGTTTCCCAGGACCTCCTGGTCTTCCTGGCATAGATGGCTCTCCTGGACGAGAGGGACTGCCAGGTCTTCCTGGATCCAAGGGGGAACCTGTAAGTTGGGTTTTATACTTGGATGAACAAGGTCTTAGGAATGTTGTGAATCCATTCAGAAAAGTATAGAGAAGGGGATGTGAAAATCCACTTTTTCCTAAGCATAAGTGTGGCTGAATAAAATAATCTATTATAAAAGCTGCCCATCCTCAGCCCTGACAGTTATTCTATTTTTGCCCTTTCCCCTTCAAGCTCTGATTTGTGCTGCACGGGGGTGGCAGAATGCGTCTCCATTGATTATCTGTCAGTCCCTCTTTCTAAATGAGTAGAGGCACTGCTCTTGAACAATATACCGTGTCAATGCTCACTGCCCTCCCCACATGGCACTTCATTAACCTGCATCTGGGGTAGAAAGTTACAGGGACCAAGAGTCGAACCTGATCTCTAGCATGATGATGGAGGGAGGGATAGCTCAGTGGTTTGAGCATTGGCCTGCTAAACCCAGGGTTGAGAGTTCAATCCTCGAGGGGGCCATTGAGGGATCTGGGGCAAAAATTGCGGATTGGTCCTGCTTTGAGCAGGAGGTTGGACTAGATGACCTCCTGAGGTTCCTTGCAACCCTGATATTCTATGATAACATGTTAGACAGCTACCAGAAATTCTAAACAAAAATAATTGTTTCATTAGGTTTAAAACTAAACTCTTAAATCTGTTCTAAAGCAAATGAGTGCTCTTCTCCCCCACCCTCCTGTTCAGGGTGGTGTTGCTTTCAAAGGAGGAATGGGACCTCCAGGTGATCCAGGAGTGTCAGGTCTTCCTGGAGACAGAGGACCTATGGGACCTCCTGGTTTTGGCCCACAAGGTCCTACAGGTGAAAAAGGCATTCAAGGTGTATCGGGTCGCCCAGGGCCCCCAGGAGTTCCAGGTGGGTGTATTTTCATATGATATTGAGCAGTAACAGCAAGTTGTACCCATTTGGCTCAGCACAGCTTCTAGATCATTGGGCAGGGACAAGCATGAAGGCTTTTAAAATTGTACCTGAAAGCAGTAATTAATCGTGGCATTTGTGAGCTTCCCTGCCAGTAGCCTCGCGGTTGTCACAAATTGCCCTTTCTTCAACAGTACTGAAGTCTAAAGCCAAAGACTGTAAACCAGCTTGCTGTAAAACTGGAAATATCTCTGCAGTCTAAAGGCACCCTGCTAAACCCCATGCTGTGGTAAATGATGTAACTTTTTATTAAGATGATGATCACCAGCAGACTTCATGACTTATTTGAAGAACAATTTATAATGCACATATGGCAAGAAATGCTTCTGAGCCCATGAAATGGGGCATAGTGAGGCTCAATAAGGTGAGGTCTGGAAGAGAAAAGTCTTCAAGAGAACGTGACTTTAACTTTTGATATAAGGTGACAAGAAACTACACTTGCATTTAGATTGATAAAGCAGATAAGCAATTTTTCAATTATCCACGTGTCAGACCCTGGACCTGATTCACTGATTTCAGTGCTATTTCAGCAGTGTAAAACTGGAGTAACACAGTGGTGAATCTACCCCATCTATGTGTAGATGACTAAGGATCTCTCTTCTTATGTACAGAATCCGTACGCTGTAGAATGATGCGTCTGTATCCTATCCACTCTTAGGTCCGAAAGGTGAACCTGGCGAAACTATTACAGAATCAGGAGTTCCAGGCTCCCCTGGACCTCCAGGAAGAAATGGTGAAGTAGGACTTCCTGGTAAGAGCATAACTAGACTTCCAAGTAACCCTCTGAGTTTTCACTCTGATTTGCTTTTGCTAATTAAAAATGATTTTCCTCTGCAGGTGATCCTGGTCTGCCAGGTCAGCCTGGCTTGTCAGGCATCCCAGGTCCTAAGGGTGATCCAGGTATACCTGGCATTGGACTTCCAGGCCCACCAGGCCTAAAAGGTATACTTGCTACCACACCTTTGGAGAAGGGAATTATACTGGCTTTGGCCAGTGTCATTTTTCAGGTTTAATCTTTTTTTCTTAGCTTGCTCACATAGTTCCATTCTTAAATCTCCAAAGTCTTTAAAAATGCCTATCTAAGTTGCATGCCACTGTTAAAAGCACTGGAAAACCTCAGTTTAGCTATGGTCCTTCATGTCTGTTCTCCTGTACTTTTGTGGAAGCTTAGGCTTTTCAACCCATCCTTGGGGTTAAAACCAAATGGAAGAGATTTTAGACATTGTAGAAGAAGACAGTTCAAGCAGTATATAGCATAAATAACATAATCTCCACAATCAGTCACCTGATTCCATGTTTCTGATGTAAATAATTTGCAGCCACAATGAGAATACCTAAAATGAGGAACATCCTTCATAAGAAGGGGTGATCTGAGAGGTATCCTGGGACTGTGCCATGATGTAGTGGTCCAGATCAATATACAGGGCATTATGCACACCGCTGTCTAAACTGAACTGAGGTGCTTTGGTGCAATAGTGCATTTTGAGCCAACCACACATAAGGGGGCTCTTTTAAAAGAACACTTACACAGTGGTTGCTAAATCTCCCTGAAATGTGTTGACACTTGTTTGTTGCCTTACCTCAGTTGTTATCCTAACCTCCTCATTGGGTTGTAGGCTTCCCAGGAATGGCTGGCCCCCCAGGAGCACCAGGAGCCCCTGGACGACCAGGGCTCGAAGGGCCACCAGGACAATCTGGTTTCCCAGGACAAAAGGTCTGAAAATATCAATCTCTCTTCTAATGGGTTGTGGTTTAAGATTGAAGTTTGTCTCTTCAACTGTGCCATTGTAAAGTCTCTTCTTTGGTTGGGAGGGGTCTGCATCTGTAAGCAGCCCTCACCTCTCTCAAGTCAAAGGACCTATCAAGTCAATTATCTTTTCTTACTCAGTAGCTGCTGTCCCCAGTGTTGTATGTCCAGCTGCATTACCTTGCAGAGTCTGCTCTAACACCTACAGTGCAGAGTCTCCTGATGTGTGGGACCAGGGTTGCACGTCATAGGGCAGACCCGGATAGGATGCTCTGTGTAGCTGTCCACCTTAAACTGGTGATGGGGTGGGGATGGAATGGTCAACTTTACTGAAAATGTGTGCTGCCTTCTTACCCACCAGCATTTGTCCCTTCCCCTGGAATGGATGCAGCTGAAAAGTAGGGAGATATTTTCATTTAATCCCTTAAGGCTCTTCCAAATTTGAGTGAAGACACTAGCTAATCAACAAAAATGGTCCTTCATGAGCGCAGCAAATGGTGTTCTCCTACCAGTTACTCTAGCATCTAGGGGCCAACAAATTTGAATAGATTTGTTTCATGAGACTGCAATCAGGGTGGCTACACTCCCAACCAAGGGCTTGTCCAAGAAGGTTCCCCTGACCCTAAGAAAAGAACTTTGAGTATGATTCAGGCCATGTTTCCTGAGGGGTGCCCCATTTTACCCTTTCCCTTCCAGGACACTTTATAGCTGCAATACTAGAGCCATTCTGTCTAGGTGTAACGTGAGCTGGCCCTCCACACCATCCATGTCAGGTGGCCCTTCCCTCCTTATTGCACACTCCCTGCCAGAGGCCAGTCGTGTTTGTATATGGTATTGGAGGATTGGAGTGTAACCCTCCAGGAGTATGTCCTGTTACTAGATGGGTGACATGGATTTTGCTGTAATATCAGAAATCCCCCTTTTCTATAAGGTGACTGATGTTGCCTAATCTTTCCTAGAATGATTTGCCTGAGTTGTGTGGCTGTAAATATTTTGGGAGTCTTTTTTTTTTTTTTTAACCTCATGGCTTTTGGGGGGTTGGAGGGGGGGGGAATGTTTTCCCCTTTTCCTACTAGAAAGAGCTAACCTGCGAAACCCATTTCTTTTTTCCTTACATCATAGGGGGACCCTGGATTTGGTGTCCCGGGACCACCTGGGCCACCAGGGCCACCGGGTTTTAAAGGAGTTCCGGGACTGAAAGGTGATCCTGGCTTCCCAGGAAACCCTGGTTTTCCAGGGCAGTCAGGTTCTGATGGAACTCCTGGGCCAAAAGGTACAGCTTCATTATCTTCTGTTGAACTCTATATGACTCTTAATCACTGAAAATCAGCCTGTCATTGTGTGACAGTTACTTAGGGCCAGATTTTTAAAGGTATTTAGGTGCCTAATTCCCACTATCATTATTTCAGTGGGAGTTAGGCACCTAAATACCTTTAAAAATCTGGCCCTGAGACTGCTTACATTGGGGCTGGTTTTTCCAAAGTGCAAAGCCTTTTGGTACGCATATAGACTGTGCCTGTCTAAATGCACATGGCAAACTGACGTTTGTGTTCCCAGGGCACAGGCAGACCGAAGTGCATGCATATTTTTGTGTGTTTTAAAATCTGGCCTCTAGCTGATAGAGGCAAATCCCCTCTGGTCAGGGTGCCATACTTTAAATGGAGCCACTTTGTTGCATTCTTGTTTACCTACCAAAGTAGGCATTTAAAGTCAAAAGGGGAACTACACAAAAAGGAGGAAGCTAGTTAAATGGAAATTAAAAGGAACAGTCACGGGTTGAAATGCCTGAAAACGGTGTGGAACTATTTCAAAATGCCATTATAGAGGCCCAAACTAAATGTATATCCAAAATTTTAAAAAACAGTAGGAGGATCAAAAAACGCCACATGGCTAAACAGCAGAGTAAAAGAGGTGATTGGTGTCAAAAATGCATCCTTTAAAAATTGGAAGTCAAGTCTAGTGAGGAAAATAGAAAAGAACATAAACTCTGGCAAGTCAGCTGCAAAAGTATAAGTGGGCAGCTCAAGACAGTTTTTGTGTCCTTAGCAAGTTGCTCTTCAAATTCTAACAGCAAAAAAAATTTAAGTCATCAGAAGCAGGAAGCCAGCCAAACAATCAGTGGGGCCACTGAACAATTGGGGTGCTAAAGGAGCACTCAAAGAAAACAAGGAGAAGCAAAATGAATTCTTTGCATCGGTCTTCGCTGCAGAGGATATGGGGGAGATCTCCACACCCGAGCAATTCTTTTTAAGTGACAAATCTGAGCAACTCTCCCAGATTGAGGTGTCTGTAAAGGAGGTTTTGGAACAAACTGATAAAATAAACAGTAATAAGTCACCTGGACCTGAGGTATTCTCCCAAGAGTTCTGAAGGAAATTGCGGAACTACTAACTATGATGTGTAACCTATCGCTTAAATCAGCTTGTGTACCAGATGACTGGAGGGTAGCTAATATAATGCTTAGTGTTTAAAAAGGCTCCAGGGGCGATCCCGGCAATTACAGGCTGGTAAGCCTAACTTCAGTATCAGACAATTTGGCTGAAACTATAGTATAGAACAGAATTATCAGACAGACAGACATTATCTGCTGGGGAAGAGTCAATAAGGTTTTTGTAAAGGGAAAACCATGCCTCACCAATCTATTTGAATTCTTTGAGTATATCAACAAGCATGTAAACAAGGGTGATCCACTTGGTGTAGTGTGCTTGGCCTTTCAGAAAGCCTTTGACAAAGTCCCTCACCAAAGACTCTTAAGAAAAGTAAGCAGTCATAGGATAAAAGCAAGGGTCCCCTCATGGATCAGTAACTGGTTAAAAGACAGGAAGCAAAGGATAGGAATAAATGGTCAGTTTTCACAATGGAGAGAGTTAAATAGTGGGGTCCCTCAAGGATCTGTGCTGTTCAGCATATTTATAAATGATCTGAATAAAGGGGTACGCAGGAAGTGGCAAAATTTACACACAAATATAAAATTACTCAAGATAAGTCCAACATTCACTGTGAAGAGTTGCAAAGAAATCTCACAGAACTGGGTCTCTGGGCAAGAAAATGACAGATGAAATTTATTGTTGATAGGGGCAAAGTAATGCACATTGGAAAAATAATCCCAATTATACATATAAAATGATGAGGGTTAAATAATCTGTTAGCACTCAAGAAAGAGATTGTAGAGTCATCATAGAATCAGAGTACTGGAGGGGACCTCAAGAGGTCATCTAGTCCAGTCCCCTGCACTCATGGCAGGAATACGTATTATCTATTCTGTACCATCCCTGACAGGTGTTTGTCTAACCTGCTCTTAAAATCTCCAATGATGGAGATTCCACAGCCTCCCTAGGCAATTTATTCCAATGCTTAAGCATCCTGACAGAACGTTTTTCCTAATGTCCTACCTAAACTACCCTTGCTGCAATTTAAGCCCATTGTTTCTTGTCCTATCCTCAGAGGTTAAGGAGAATAATTTTTCTCCCTCTTCCTTGTAACAAACTTTTATGTACTTGAAAACTATTATTATGTCCCCCCTCAGTCTTCTCTTCTCCATACTAAACAAACCCAGTTTTTTCAATCTTCCCTCATAGGTCATGTTTTCTAGACCTTTAATAATTTTTGTTGCTCTTCTCTGGACTTACTCCAATTTGTCCACATCTTTCCTGAAATGTGGTGCCCAGAAATGGACACGGTACTCCAGTTGAGGCCTAATCAGCATGGAGTAGAGCGAAAGAATTACTGCTCGTGTCTTGCTTACAATATTCCTGCTAATAGATCCCAGAATGGTGCTTGCTTTTTTTTTTTTTTTTTTTTTCCTCTTCCAAACAGAGTTACACTGTTGAATTGTTGTTAGCTTGTGATCCATTCTGATCCCCAGATCCTTTTCCACAGTACTCCTTCCTAGGCAGTCATTTCCCATTTTGTATATGTGCAACTGATTGCTCCTTCCTAAGTGGAGTACTTTCCTTTTATCCTTGTTGAATTTCATCCTGTTTACTTCAGACCATTTCTCCAGATCATTCTGAAATTTAACCCTATCCTCCAAAGCACTTGAAAACATCCACTCAGTGTGCAGTGGCCGTTTAAAAAAGCTAACAATTAGGAAAGGGATAGATAATAAGACAGAAAATATCATGATATCACTATATAAATCCATGGTACGCCCACACCTTGAATGCTGTGTGCATCTCAAAAAAGATATCTTAGAATTGGAAAAGGTACAGAGAAGGGCAGTGAAAATGGTTAGGGGTATGGAACAGTTTCTTGCAAGGAGAGATTAAAAAGACTGGCACTGTTGATCTTAGAAAAGAGATAATGAAGATATCTATAAAATCATGAAAGCTATGGAGAAAGTGAATGGGGAAGTGTTGTTTACCGCTTCTCATAGCACAAGAATAGGGGTCATCCAACAAAATTAGTAGGCAGCAGGTTTAAAACAAACATAGGGAAGTACTTCATGCAGTTCACAGTTAATCCTTGGAACTTGTTGTCGTGGGACGTTGTGAAGGCCAAAAGTATAACTGGGTTCAAAAAAGAATTTGATAAGTTCATGGAGAATAGGTCCATCACTGGCTATTAGCCAAGATGATCAAGAATGCAATCCCATGCTCTGGGTGTCCCTAAACCTCCAACAGACAGAAGGTAGAACTGGATGTCGGGATGGATCACTCAGAATTGCCCTGTTCTATTCATTTCCTCTGAAGCATCTGTTATGGGCCACTGTCAGAAACAGGATGCTGAGCTAGATGGACCATTGATATGACCCAGATTGGCCATTCTTATGTTACATTTATCAATTTGATGCACTTTATTTTCACTTAAGCTGCTTTAATTATTTATGAACTTCTGGCATTAGCAATTGTCTGCACTGTATTGCAATATATCTCTGGTTTGCTGTATAGCAAAGGTATCTGTGAACATTTTTTTAGACTAGTGGGCTATGGCACAAGAACAAGTCTCTGGACCATCTTTCAAAAGTGGCCTCTGAAATTACATGCACAAGTGGGTTTTTGCACATCTAACTTCCACTTGCATGTGCACAGGGACCAGATTCCGATGAACAATGTGTAGACACTTCATAGATGACTTCTGAAAATGAATGTGAAAACCCTGAGATTCCTCACTGTTGAACTAAATTAGAATTTTCTTTAAGGTGACCCTGGAGCAAGCGGACCACCTGGGTTAGTGGGACCCCCAGGGTTCCCAGGAATTGGTGGTCAAGGTCCACCTGGACAACCTGGCCCTCCAGGACCTGTGGGCCCACCAGGTAAGAGTTGAGTGATTATAACTTTGGAGTTATTCCTGACCTATTGTCTGTCAGGCAGGCAGGCACACCAGCGCAGGGTGTGTACAAAAGTGCCAGTAAACAACAAATAGGAAGGGAGGGCCGGAGACTTCATGACTCTCAGTTTGGACAATACCCTTTTCATAACGTGGGCCAAGTTCTGCCTTTATATTCTGTCCCATACAAACCCGCAGAAGGCCCTGGGGGTTGCACAGTGATGGACAGCTGGGAAAAATTTGGCCTGTCACATTTGTTAATGCAGCCCAAGAATGCATATCGTCAGAGTGTTGCCATTTGAGTAAACTGAAGAGCAATCAAGGATGCACAAGCCTGTCTTGGGGGTGATGTGGAGTCATGCTGCCCCAGCAGGAACTCTAGGAAGCATTGTGCCCCACAGAGAGACAATATCTCCCAAAGCTCCTGGGGAATATATCCATTCTGCCACTCCTTAGGAGAGGCCACGTAAACTCCTCTCCTTGGCAGAGGGGAGTGGCATGTTAACCTAGCACTTCTGGGTTACTGAGAGGGTAGACAGTATTCCTTCATTGCTATGCTGTCTTTAAAAAGACAAATTATGTGATGCCCAATTCTGGATGTACAGTGTGCTGTCAACTGGTATTGAAGTCATTGGGTACTGTTGAGGGTGCTCTGCACCTCACAGGATCAGGCCCATAATATTAAAGGAAATAGTTCTCTCAGCCAACATAATATTGAAAATGTGGTACTTTTATGGACCTTAAGGGTACATTATTGTACCAACCAAAATAATGTATTTGTTACTGAAGTGTGCACAGACTATGTACTGGAAATTATTTCATAACTCTTAAGTGAAATAAATTGACCTACATGATTAAGTTATCAAGACAATCCTTAACTATTGAAGTAGTTTAACCAACTCGACACTTCATATTCAGTTGACAAGACCCATTTTTAAATAACTTCAATTTTATTGTGATCCAAAATTTATAAATTTGCATTTTGTGCTTTGGCCAAAAACAAACAAAAAATGCCCTATGTAACAATACTGTTCCTCACACTACTTCCATTAAAGTTCATAAGTAGACATTCAGGGCATGATCCACTGCCAACTGACGTCCGTGGGAAGTCTTTCCATTCACTTCAATAGGCATTGAAGTATGGCCTAAATCAGCTGAAAAATGGCTTTGTTCCTAGGTATTTCAGAGTGGCTGGTCATTACTGCATCAGGTAGAAAAAGAACACACCAAGCACTAGTAGTCTGTTGTATGAATAAGAAGCTACCAGAAGAAAGGGTCACATACATTCACTTTATAAATGCACAACTGGAAACAAACTTGTTAATTTTAATTCAGTTTATGATCGCTTGTGACTTCCAGGACGGCCATTGCCATCATGCTCTTCATTCAGGAAAGTTGCAAAGTTCTGGGACTCCTTGTTGGGTCCAGGTTAAATTATCAAACTAGGAGTCTTCCCATAGTACTAGTGAGGAAGCATGTCTCTATCAAAGGGAGTTTTGGTAATCTTGTATTTAAAATTACTTAATTTTTATAAAAGGATTTTCTAGTTCCAACTCTATATACTGGGAGTAGGGGGAGGAGAAGGGGTTAAAATTCTGTTCACAAAGTATTTTATTTTTGAGAGAGGTTTTTCTAAATTATTTTCACTGAATGGGATTTCCACTTCCCTAAGCCTGTGACTGCAAATGCACAGCAATAACCATAGTGAGAATGTGCTGTATGAGCTAGAGAACAACTTTGTTAATGCTGAAATGTTTTGAAAATATACCTAGTCTTTGCTGTACACATATAGATACTGCTACTGTATGACCACTATCCTACATTTCTGATTTGTTTTAGTGATAGCCACCCTAAGTGAAGTGCCAAAATTTGGGCTGGCATTATAGATAGTGCATGGCAGAAAACCCGTGGCCAGCAGAGGAGCAAGGGGCAGAGGTACCTGAGCATATACCTAGCTTTAAGTAAAAAGAATGAGGAGTCCTTGTGGCACCTTAGAGACTAACAAATTTATTTGAGCATAAGCTTTCGTGGGCTAAAACCTACTTCATCGGATGCATGCAGTGGAAAATACAATAGGAAGATAGATAGATAGAAAGATAGATAGATAGATAGATAGATACACACAGAACATGAAAAAATGGGTGTTGCCATACCCACTATAACAAGAGTGATAAGTTAAGGTGAGCTATTATCAGCAGGAGAAAAAAAACCTTTTGTCGTGATAATCAGGATGGCCCATTTCCAACAGTTGACAAGGTGTGAGTAACAGTAGGGGAAAAAATAAACATGGGGAAATAGTTTTACTTTGTGTAATGACCCATCCACTCCCAGTCTTTATTCAAGCCTAATTTAATGGTGTCCAGTTTGCAAATTAATTCCAATTCAGCAGTCTCTCATTGGAGTCTGTTTTTTTTTGTTGTAGTATTTCTCCTGCTGATAATAGCTCACTTTAACTGATCGCTCTCGTTATAGTGGGTATGGCAACACCCATTTTTTCATGGTGTGTGTGTGTGTGTGTGTCTTCTTACTGTATTTTCCACTGCATGCATCCGATGAAGTGGGTTTTAGCCCACGAAAGCATATGTTCAAATACCTTTGTTAGTGTCTAAGGTGCCACAAGTACTCCTCATTCTTTTTGTTGATACAGACTAATACGGCTACCACTGAAACCTAGCTTTAAGTGTGTCAGTAGTCCCACTGACTTTAAAGGGACTACTCATATACTTAAAGTCTGGCATGTGCTTAAGCACCTTGCTCACGCAGGGAAGCTCATCTGCAGGTCCTCTGCCTGCAACCTGGTTTCAGTGCCCAGTGCTGGGGATGGAGGTGATCTGAATGACCCATGTATCAGTTACCTGACCCATCAGTGACCTCTCTACATGCCCCCATGGCACAGACTATGCCTGGTTGTAGTAGGGAGTTTGTTAGACACACAGAGCAACACTGCTTTTTAAGTGTGTGAAATGTGTGTCTTTTTGGATGTCCATTATACCTGTTTCCAGATGCTAGGCAGAGTTTGACTCCATGTGGTTGCTGATTAGCTATTGGGAAAAGAAGTGCTTTGTGGTCTAAGTAAAACAAATATACCTGTCTCAATGGATCAATATGGCTAATTTTTCATTGTAGCTCTGTGTTAAAGATCATTGTGCCTACTAACAGCATGACAACACTGAAACGTAATGCATGAAACGTAGTGCATGACTGAGGCTTTAAGTAAACCATCTATTTTAATCCTATAGGTGCTGCTACTTGTCTGGTGCAATGTGCATGTTGCCTCCCCCATCCCTCATTCCTGTGTCCCACTGAGTCAGAATAGTCTACTCCTTTTTGTTATAGTAGATTAACTTTCTTGGGATTCTGGTTTTCAGGGGAATTGCAACAATCTTAACTATTTCTTTGTTCAGCCTTTCCTTTCTATGCACCACCATTTATTTAAACAGTTTGCAGTGTCTGTATATTTTGTTCTTACAAAACAAGCTACTCCAGTGTTTATTCCGTAGCATATTTTAGTACAATTCTGATCCAGTCGAACACATTTGAGAAGCAGAAGGGGAAAAATGGGAATGTTATCACAAATTCAAATACATGTTGATTTTACTCCAGGTTCACCTATCAAGAAATATTGAAAGTATTTGTCCTCTTACCAGGTTATATACTTCCTTCATAGTTTATTTTGTTTGCTGATGGAGTCCCCATAGACATTGGAGCGTGGGCCATACCTTCTGGGGCTTTGTTTTTCCCCTACAGGAGAACAATTCCACTCACAATACTCTAATTTATTATACATATTTATATATTTTATTATGTTTGTTATGGTAGGAACCAAAGGGTAATTGATCAGTGGAAGCAGATAGGCACATTTTTCTTTGTGAGTTATAGACGTCTGATTTACCTCTAGTCTGTAGAGCAGCGGTCTCAAACTCAATTTACCTTAGGGCCAGTGCCAGTCCTCAAATCCTCCCCGTGGGCCAATAATGTCACTCATGCCACCAAGAACCCGCCCCACAAAACTCCGCCCCCCCAACCTGCCTAAGGCTCTGGGAGGGAGTTTGGGTGAGGGAGGAGGCCTGAGGTAGGGGATTAGGGTGCAGGCTCTGGGAGGGTGCAGAAGGGGTGAGAGGTTGGGCTCTGGGAGGGAGTTTGGGTGGTGGAGGGGGTCTGTGGTGCAGGTTCTGGGATGGAGTTTGGGTGCTGGGTGCAGGCTCGGGGGGTGGGGGTGCAGGAGGAGGGGGTGGGGTTGCAGGCTCTGGGACGGAGGAGGGGGAGGGGTGCAGGCTCTGGGAGGGAGTTTGGGGGCAGGAGGGGGGTGTGTGGGAAGGGGGACGGGGAGGGGGTGCAGACTCTGGGAGGGAGTTTGGAGGCTGGGGGTGTGGGGAGGGGGTGCAAGCTCTTGGAAGGAGTTGGGGGGGGTGCATGGGAAGGGGGAGAGGGTGCAGGCTCTGGAAGAGGGTCAGGGGGTGCAGTGCTTACATGGGGCTCCAAGGCAGGGTGGGCTGGGAGGCCTCTGTGCGCTGCTGCCCCCAGGGATCACCGCGGCAGTTTCCCATTGGCCACAGGGGCGCTTGGGGTGGGGGCAGCACACGGAGGCACAGCCCCTCCCTGGGGCCGCAGGGCGGGTCCGGCAGCCACGTGGAGCGAGTGCACAGGAAGCCACTCAGCTCCACTGCACTGCTGGTGATGGGCGGGGCCCCGGGTAGTTTTAAATCGCCCGGGGAACGTGCGGCGGGGGAGCACCCGGGGGGCGGCAGGTGGGGCCAAGGGAGAGACTCGGCCCCAAAATTGCTGGAGTCCCATGGGCCACATTTGGGAGGTTTTCAGGCCGCAGATGGCCCGTTGGCCGGAACTTTGAAGACCCCTGCTGTAGAATGAGAGTCTCTAAATCACTCTTGAATCTTTGTACAGTGGCAGCGCAAAGCACTATCAGCTGAAGCATTGGGCTGTCCTACACTACTTGTTTTTTATTGTTCCTGACACTGAATGTGTCAAAACAATCTCCATAAGAGAGATTACAGAAGAGGCTCCTAACTAGTGCATTGTATTGTCTTCAAACAAACTTGAGACAATGGGGAAAATATTATTTCATATACTATAATACACAACAGAAAAATAATTCATGTAGCACCACATTTTACTAAGCTCTCCAGCAGCTTTATAAAGAGCCATCAATATAGTAACAGTCTGCAAAAGCAATAGGTGGCTAAGCATTCCCAATAAGGGATTCAGTTTTTCTTTATAAAGTGGAAGCATCTTTGAAAAATCCCTTTTGGAGGGATCCTCAGAAAGATGGTGCTCAACAGCCAAATATCAACCACCGAGTAGGGCGCACACAGGTGTCAGTGAGATGAACAGGCCAGCATCGAATGGCTGTGTTGGTGCAGGCAATGTAAAAAGATGGCATAAGAGGAGATCTTGGACCATTTCCAAAAGCTTGCTAGGTTAGGAGACAGGAACACAGTCCAATGTTTTGTTTTGTTTTGGTTTTTTTTGAAAGATTGCACTGTAGTAGTTAAAAAAAACTTTCAGTCAGTTACTTCTCTCTGTGCAGAATGGTGGCTGCTGTTGAAAAATGCCTATAATGAAATTTACTTACAAACCAGTTTCTTGTAGCTGTAATACTGTTATATACTTTGTAGTTAGACCTATGCTCAGTAACTTTTAGTATAGATTTTTGTTCTAATCTGTATGTGCATAATTTTGTTTCCTAACCTAATGACTCTCTTGCAACTCATTACTTTTCCCTGTGCCTCAACTTCCTGATGAATGCTAATTCGTTGGCTTTTGAACCTCAGGTCCACCAGGTACTGTGATTTCTTCACCAAAGCCACCTTCTTTTTGTCTTAAATTAAGATTATTAGTTTATTTAAACTACATTTCAAGAGTGAAAGTCACCACTTAACTCAACCTGTGCAATCCCATTGAAGGGAGTGGAGTTGTGCCTCCCTACTATGACTGATGCCTTTGGCTCAGTCTCACTAATATTAAGCAATGTTACTTCTGTTTTTTAAACAGTTCCCATTGAGGCATATTTTTAATTTAGACAAACTTGATGAAACACAGAACTTGGCTGTCCTTTGAAAATTAGTGCCCATTTGAGGTCATCTTATAACCTAATAGTGTGGGCCTCCTCCATGCAATTCAACTGGGATTTCATTTCACCTGAAGCCAGGATTTTGCATTTGTGCTGTATATAGGAATTATTAGGCTGAACCATGAAATAAAAACAAGACTTTGTTAAAATAAATAGTCACCCTGATATTAAAAAGAGCACTTAATTTTTTTTTCTGTGGAAAAAATGCATTTGTGCATTTAATGGATCAAATTGTGGGAAATTTAATCTTCTGCACAGATAATTTGTGAGGAGAATTTGTGTCTTTAACTCCTACTTTAGTCATACAATTGAATAAATACCAAAAACAAAATACGGGGTCACCAAGGGTTATATGTAGTGGGCTGCTGACAAACTTTTAGCATCGCCTTATGAAAAATGTAGACTTTAATACTCTAGTTTTGCAGCAGGGCAGTTGGACCCCAATCCTGCAAGCTCATATGTATGTGACCCCTGAGCCTGCACAAAGCCCCACTGAAATGAATTAAGTCTGCCTGCTTGGATCCCATTGCAGGATCAAGGCTTTGGAAGTCAAAACATTTACCTATTGTGGGAGTTCCATCAAGGTATTATGGCAATGTGCTGCCAGTAAAGAGTAGCTATTCCACTACTACTACCATCCCCAAACACACACACGCACATACACACACACACACCCCTCAACCATGCCCGATTTCTTGCTTAAAGGATGGTGTTTTAATAATGTCTAGGATTACAAGGAGTTCCAGGTGAGAAAGGAGATCCTGGCCCTCCTGGATTTGACATCCCTGGTCCACCTGGTGACAGAGGCAGTCCGGGATTTCCAGGAACACCCGGTCTCATTGGGCCTCCAGGTTCACCAGGACCACCAGGACGAGATGGAATATCAGGATTTCCAGGTAAATTCAAACATGCCAGAAGAGCATTGTTACCTGTAGGCATATACAGAGGGCTGTAATCACGTGTGTGTTCTCCACTGTTTGGGCATGCTATCAGCCTTAGTGAGAGATGTCATTGAACTTGGGCTTGCTTACTGTACCTTGCAGATGACTGAAAAGCAGTTTATCCATGGGCGCCCCGTGAGATCCTTCATTGCAATAAATCTGAATTAGGGACAAACCCCAGTCTCTAATATTGGATGCATATTTCAGAGTCCCCTAGGAATTTTGGAGGGAGATTGGATCCAGGGCTGTTTTGGTGAGGAAGCATCTCTAATTGTAATATCCATTGTCTATCCATCCCCTCCCAATGCAGGGCTTTGCAGTAGTCACTGTGTGTTACAGTCTAAGCATTATAGGTGGGATTTACCACTATAGCGCTCAGGCCTAACTCTACTCCTATTAAAGTCAGTGCTAAAACTCCTGTTCACTTCAGCGTCAGCAGGTAAGCAAATGCTGAGCACTTTTGCAAATCCCACCCTAAAACCATGTTTACCACTTTCTTTATATTGTAATGTTATAGAGATGTTTAAATCTGCTTTGAGGTCATATTTTGAGTGTGAAGTTTGGTAGGTAGGTAAGTATGCATCATTATTAAAGGGACTAAAGATTATTTAGGTAAATTAGGTGTACTCAAGTTGGCAAAGCCTGATGAAATTCATCCTAGACTACTTAAGTAACTAGCTGAAACAATCTCGGAATCATGAACTTGTGAAGGATGGGTGAGGCCCTAGAGGACCGGAGAAGAGCAAACATAGTACCTGCAGCTGGCCCACGTGATCGCAGCACCACTCTGGTTTGGCACGTCTGCCCCTCCATCTCTGTCTATGGAGAGGCAGACTTGCCAAACCTGAGTGGCATTGTGACCGTGTGGGCCAGGTCTCCATGCTGAAGCTGGGAGCCAGGCCCAGCCTTTCCAGCCAGGAGCTGCTGCGTGGTGAGTGTAATGTGTGTTCGTTCTCCAGCCTTCGCTTCACCCACACACATGCCCCCGCTCTTCCCTCTTTCCATCCCACATGGTGGTTTTCCTGTACCTCTGCTGTGAAATTAATTAAAAATTTCTGCAATAAAATCATAGCCCTAGTAGTAATAGTTTACATGGATTTGTCAAGAACAAATCCTGCCAAACCAACCTAATTTGCTCCTTTGACAGGGTTACTTGCCTGGTGGATATCGGGGAAGCAGTAAATGTGATATCTTTATTTTAGTAAGGCTTTTGACATAGTCTATAAGCAAACTAGCAAAATGTGGTCTAAATGAAATTACTATAAGGAGGGTGCATAACTGGTTGAAAGATCATATTGAGGGTAATTATCAATGGTTTGCTATCAAACTGGGAGAGCATAGCTAGTGGGATCCTACAAGGGCTTGTCCTGTGTTCGGAACTATTCAACATTTTCTTTAATGACTTGGATAATGGAGTGGAGGACATGCTTATAAAATTTGCAGATGACACCAAGCTGGAAGGGGTTGCAAGCACTTTGGAGAACAGGATTAGAATTCAAAATGACCTTGAAAAATTGGGAGAAATGATCTGAAATCAACCAGATGGAATTCAATAAAAATAAGTGTAAAGTACTACACATAGGAAGGAAAAATCAAATGCACAAATACAAAATATGGAATAACTGACTAGGCAGTAGTACTGCTAAAAAGGATCTGGGGGTTATAATGGGTTACAAATTGAATCAAAGTCAATAATGTGATGCAGTTGCAAAAAAGGCTAAAACCGTGTTGGGCTATATTAACAGAAGTGTAATAGGTAAGATATGGGAGGTAATTGTTTTGCTCTGCTAGGTACTGGAGAGGCCTCCACTTGGAATATTGTGTCCAGTTTTGGGTGCCACACTTTAGAAAAGATGTAGAGAAACTGGAGAGAGGCCAGAGGAGAGCAGGAAAAATTATAAAAGGTTTAGAAAATCTGACCTATGAGGAAAGACTCATTTTTTTTTAATATGTTTAGTCTGGAGAAAAGAAGAATGAAATAGAATCTAACAACACTCTTCAAATATGGTAAGGGCTGTTGTAAAGAGGACAGTGATCAATTGTTCTCCATGTCCACTGCAGATAGGACAAGAAGTAGAGGGTTTTAATCTGCAGCAAGGGAGATTTGGGTTAGATATGAGGGGAAATGTTCTAACTATATAAGCATAGCTAAGTTCTGGAACAGGCTTCTAAGGGAGGTTGTAGAATCCCTGTCCCTGGAGGTTTTTAAGAGCAGTTTGGACAAGCACCTGGTAGGCATGGTCTCTAGGTGCACTTGGTCCTTCCTCAACCTAGGAGGCTGAACTTGATGACTTCTCTATGATTTTTCAGTATTCTGTTTTACTGCAAAAGGATCTGACTCCACACAATGAAAGCCATTATATTCCAAGAAATAGACTGTTTCGTTCTCCCCAGTTGTGCTTGCGTATTTATAATTACCTCTTTGACTTTCAGTAAATAACACTTTAAATTTAAAATAAATAACTCTCCTTCATGAAATATTTTATACAGGAAGCGGATTTATATGGCTTATAAGAAACAAACACACACCACTCTCTGCAAGAATTAATAATGGAAAAGCCTGCGCCACATTCAAGTATAATTATTCTAGGAAGTTATTTTTCTATATGAGCCTGATAGTCAGAAGGGCTAAGCACTGTAACACCCATTGAAACCACTGGGATTTATATGGGCTCAGTCTCTCACTGGATCTGGCCCTTTATATTTTAGGTATAAAATGAGAATTACTCAAGTTAGCAGACTTTGATGTACATGGTTAATACCATAGGAATGAAGACAGGTGAAAGTTAAGTACTGATTGCTTTGGGGTTTTTGTTCTGAATGACACTGGTGGTTCAATGTATCTAGGTGCCAAAGGTGAGATGGGTGTGATGGGAGCTCCAGGTCCACAAGGCCCTCCTGGAACTCCTGGCAGAAATGGCCTTCCTGGTCCTAAAGGTAACATTTGTCTGACTATTTTCAATGCAGAGAATTTAATACTGCTTATCCTTCAAAGTTGTTGGGAGCAGCTTCTGATGTATTCTTGGTTTTGTTGGGGAGTTACATAGCATAAATCAGTTCAGAATTTCATTGCTAAGGTTGGGTTGGGTTATCTTTCTGACTTTGGTATTCACAGGTACTTTGTTTAAAGCAGTAGTAAGCTATCCATGTGACATGTTGGAAGGGGCATTCTGAGGCTTTAGCTGTTTCATCTTTGAGATCCTTGGATAGAAGACATTAAAGAAATGCAAATGATGATAAAGATAATACTTGTTAAAGTCTGTTTCAGACATTGTAAAAGATGGACTGATGGCTTTGCGTCGTCAGGCCTTCCAGAGCTGGCTTTATGCAGCATGGATGAAATTCACTCCCTCCACATAAAGCCCACATAATCTGGCTGTATGCAGGTGAATTTTGTGAGGTTGGTACATAAAATCCATCAATCTCCCTCTGCACCAGACGGCCAGCAGACTCGCAAACACTGTTCCTGCTTTGCGATCTATTGATTGAAAGTGCTATGTAACAGTTGGATAGAGGTGGTATTATTATTTTTATTTATTAATGTCGGGTGTGCAATGTGTTGGGGCTTCTGGATCTTTGCTTTGTTATACAGCTATCTGTTCCCTCTGTGATGGCCTATTCAAGGCATACAGTCCTTTTCCACATGTAGGCACCCTTATGCGACCATTCCATCTATTGCCCCTCACTCAGCCCCCTGCGTGGTGTAAGGTGGTGTGGACAGCCTTGCAGGAGCTAACTACCCACTGGGTGAATTTCACTACTTGTGAATAGATCCTGGAGGCCAACCATAGCAGAGTGTGATAGAAACATAACTGATGTTAGCCACCCTAAAGATTACACTTTCCTTTTGCTGTCTGTACGTCCTGTAGGCAGTGATGGTTTACCAGGTCAGCCAGGACCTTCTGGACTGGCAGGGCAGAAAGGCACCAAAGGTGAAACAGGTCTGCCAGGTCCCCCTGGACAAGTTGATCCAAGCCAGCTGGGATCAAAAGGAGAGAAAGGCGAGCCAGGCATTCCAGGTGAGGAATTCCATACATGGGCTGGTTTCCTACAGGTGATGGTGAACCGAGATGGATTCAGTTATAATCAGTTAGTCCTTCACTGCAAGGAAAACTTAAACTGGATGGGGTCAGGGGTCTCTCTTCTTTTTCTTCTCTTGAAGAGAAGGTTTAAAGTGACTACTGTATTTGAGTGTGACTGAGTTATTCCATATAGTCGGTTGCAGTGTCCTTACTAGTAAACTCTTCTTATTGTGTAACATTTATATCAGAGAAGCATCCTAATGCCCTGGCCAGGATTTGGGGCCTCATTGTGGTAGGTGCTGTGCATCCCTGCCTTGAAGTGCTTGCAGTCTAAGAATAAAGTCAAAACCACTTGGAAAAGTAGCCCAAATGCAGATACACAGATTAGAATAAACATGTAGGCTGAACCTATCCCATCCTATTCATGGGAGTAACCAGTGCATCAAAATGATCTATTATTGCCATCTATTTAACAAAACTAATCTGCTGTTCTAGGCCCCAAGGCAAACCTAGGGCTTTCTGTCAGTATGGCTGTGAAGCATATTGTCAATGGCTGATGTCAGGAAGCTTGTATTGCCTCTGCCTACACTGTGTTGTTTCTGTTCTGTAGATATTCATCCAGGGTCTTCAGGAACACTGACTTGTGTTCTATGGTACTGTCTCTCGAGTTAGCTTATATGGAGATTTGCACCTGATAAGAGAGAATCCTTACTTGGCATTTTATTCATATATGAGGAAATTTGCTCCTTTGATATAAAAATAAAAAAAGCAGTAATTAAGTTTTGTCTTTTTCCTTAAAGGTATTTCTGGAGTATCAGGCCAGAAAGGTTATCAAGGTCTTCCAGGTGACCCAGGGCCACCTGGATTCAATGGGCAACCAGGTGCACCAGGATTGTCAGGTAAGGTAGAAAACCCTGCCCATGTACAGTCTTTGTAATGAATGACTTGGATTGTAAAAATGCACATGCAGTTGGTTTTGTGGCAGCAAAATATGGTTGTAAACCATATTTAGGGAACCTTCGATCCACTGTATCATGGTGTATGCATAAGAGGTCTAGTCAGGTGCCTGGTGAGTCTGCTTATCACTGACAAGCGCAATTCAAGAGCGACACAACTTGTTATAAATTTCACAGATCCATGTATTGTCTCAGTGGGAGTCCAAGATTACAGCATGCTGCTTTCTTCTTTCTCACTTTGCTTCCATCCTCTGAATCAAAGCCACTTCGTGCTGAGCTGCACCCAGTGCCAGGTATTCGCTCCAGATTCAACTGGATTCTGCATTCTCCTCCCAGCTTTCTTCATTGATGTTGAATGACTTCGTCATTTTTACTCACATCGTAATACCATCATAAAGGGCAACCCCCCTTTCTAGATCTAAATATCTGCAGACTTTGGAGAACTTGGGATCCCTATCCAAATTGTGGATTTGTTACTCCTAGTAAAATACTAGGCATACCTGAATGCAATTTTTGAGCTGTTGATCTGGTTGAAGTTTGGGATTGCCATTGGGGTAGCTGGAAACGAGCTTGCTGCTTAGAGCAACCTGATTGGAGGAGTTGTAAGTAGCCTTGACTGACCTACTTAGTCAACATATCCCTACATCATTAGTCCTTACCTCTACAGTTAGCAACAGACCAAACAGAAGTCTTGGGGAGGCTAGCTGGAAGTCATATGTATGCTTTTAGCTACTGCATGGATCAAAAAACTTACTTCACGGTATTTATTCTGCTGCATCTGAAGCCTCTATGTTTTTTGTTCAGTATTTCTCTACCAGCATTGCCTGGTTGCAAGTCTTGCTCTAGGTGTCATATGGGATTTTATGCAGTCTTTCAGACAGTCAGGACCCACACCAGTTCAGGCTTTATCAGTTGAATCCATGGGCTTAAACTCCACGGGAAACTAAAGAACAGCCATTGCAGATTAAGGAGTCACCAGGAGAATGTGCTCTTTATGTGAAGCACTGCTTAAGAAACTGGCAGCCACATTCTGTGCTAGTTGGTTTCAGATGGTTCCCAAGTTGTAGTTGTATGTGCAGTCCATTTTTACTCAGGGAGGAAAGGCATAGCTAACTGCATCAAGGTCTGCAGCTGAAAGAAAAGGTTTAAATCTTCAGTGCAGATTGGGAAAAAAGGTATCTCAGGGAAGCTGGGCACCCAAAGAAACCCCAAATTAGAAGATGGCCATATTCATGTGAGTAATCACTGTCTCAAAATGATTTGTCATTGCCATCTGTTAACTAAAGTAACCTACTTTCTAGGCCCCAAGGGAGAGCCAGGGCTTCCTGGGCAGTCAGGACCAGCAGGACCTCCAGGACAAAAAGGTGCCATGGGAGAGACGGGGCTTCCAGGTTAGTTACCAAAAGGCATTGGTCCGGTCAGTACGTTTCATCTCTGCGGAGCAGAGGCAGATTTGCATGTGTAATGTGTATATGAATGTAAATATATGTAAAGTAGTATGCATATACTTATGTGAAGAGTACAGAGAGAATATATGGTAAACGCCTTGGCATAGAAGATTCAGACTTGTATAATAAAATACTTAACACAGTACATTCATTTTAAAGTACTACAGATAAAAGCTGGACGGCTGTGTTTCTATTGTAGCTTTCATGTGTAGTTCATCTGAGACCACAAATCTGTCTAAGAATCTTATTACAGTTTTTATTGGGCCTGGTCTCTCGTTTTTCAGATTCCACCCAACAAAACAGTTTAGAAATGAAAAGGACTCTGTGGACTAGCCCATCAGAGGGAAAATAAGATGGGTTATTTGTTCAAAAGGAAATAGATACAGTAATTCAGTTACTTTGGAAGACGTGTTGGGACAACAACACCAATATTTGGGGGGTTATAGTAGTAATTGGTTGCTATTTACTATCAAGGGCCTCTTGGTTTTACCAGAGTTTAAAACTATACACACACAGGCAATATTTTTATGCTTGTGCATTCTGTAAAATTCTTCCCCACGTATGAGAAATATGCTGAAGCCCTGAGAGATTTTAGCTGTTTGTTTATTTTTGATTAAAAAAATAAGTCTCAACAGTCATTCAACTCTTCATTAGTCCTTTCTGGTCAGTTTACAATTTGACTGACTGCTCTGAAGCTGCTGCAAAACCATTATGTTTTGATATTTTGGACAGGTATCCCAGGTATTAAAGGCTTTCAAGGCATAGCAGGACGTCCTGGCCAGCCTGGCCCTCCAGGATTTCCAGGATTAAAGGGGGAGAAAGGCAACCCAGGTCTTTCAGATATTGGAATCCCTGGTCCTAAGGTATATTTCAAAATCCTTCCATAGAAGGCGCTGTGGGTGAATGATATTTCTGTGTTAAAGTGTGTTCATTTTTTTATGTGAAGAGAAAGACACACTGGGATTCAGTGTTTTTAAGATTAAAATAAAGATTCATTTTAAAGGAAAAACAGGTTTTTTGAAAATCTGCATAAAACTCACTTCCCCTGCAGCCAGTGGCAGCACTGGCTTTCCTCATAAAAGTCTTTGTTTATTAAGAATTGTTTAACAGAGGGCCGTCTACTGAGAGAAGCATCTGTGATGTCCGTTTCCATTGGTAGAGAGTAATATTTTAAAGCAATTGGAACAGCTGGAGAAACCCCGATCTGTGGTGGTATTAGCACTTGGCAGAAAGTTGCATATGAGACTATCCTAGTTATAAGAAAAGGAGGACTTGTGGCACCTTAGAGACTAACCAATTTATTTGAGCATAAGCTTTCGTGAGCTACAGCTCACTTCATCAGATGCATTCAGTGGAAATTCAGTGTATCCACTGAATGCATCCGATGAAGTGAGCTGTAGCTCATGAAAGCTTATGCTCAAATAAATTGGTTAGTCTCTAAGGTGCCACAAGTCCTCCTTTTCTTTTTGCGAATACAGACTAACACGGCTGCTACTCTAAAACCTATCCTAGTTATGGCTCACTTAAGATTCCCTATAGGTTGTCATTATGTCACTGTTATAATTGGTGACATCATGACAACCTATAGGGAGTAGTAGAATGAACTGCTCCATTCCAATCTCAAGCAGCCACAATTCATTCTTGAAAAATGGTGACTACAATGCGCAGAGGTGCCATTTTGAGACGCATCCACAGGGAAGACGCAACTAAAAGGTCACAGTTGCTGCTGCCAAAAACTAAAGCCTGGAAAAAGATATTGGTGCCCAGATTTTCAAACATTTGCTACGTAAGTGACCAGACTTTATAAAAAAGGTAAGCGCCTAGCAGCTGTCACTGGGAGCCTTATGACTAATCTTGAGACAGTCTATTTAGCAAAACCAATCCTTAGATAAAATATCACACACTTCTGTATTTTTCTTCCTTCTACAATGTCCAAGATAACTGCATGGCAACAGAATCTTGGCTTCTTAAAAGATTCTGTTGCTTCTTTTCCACATGATGACATAATCCTGTTTGACCTCACAGTTGTTGCTGTGAAAATGATTTTGTTGTTTTAGGGAATTATAGGGTGACAAGGTGGGTGAGGTAATATTTTTTCCATTGGTGAGAGAGACAACCTCTCGAGCTTACACAGAGCTCTTCCTCAGGTCTGGGAAATGTCTGGGGAATTATGGCACTTGGGCAAGGAATAAGAACAAGAAGCAGAAGTATGTGTGAACTGCACTGATAAAATAACTAGTAGGGATAGAACTTATAAAAATATCTCATTGACTTAGCAAGGTATCTGATTGGAATGTTAAAACTAAGGGGGGCCAAATTTATTTTTTGGTGTAACGATTGGTAACCAGGATAAACGTGGCCAAAGATCTCCTACCTGGACTTGTCTTGTTGCCAATGATCGCATAAATGTTTATTTGTAACTTAGAATGAAACTTAGTTCATCTCTTACTTTTAAAAGCATGAGTTGGTAGTATTACACTCCTTAAACCTGTGCTTATACTATAGGAGCAGATTTGAACAGTTTCTAGCTCCAATTTGAGGAATATGAAGTGTTTGCTTAAAATATATTAGTAGCTCAGTAACACCTACTAGGAAGAGTTGACACTTTATTTATGACTGAGATTTTCAGAGCCACCTGTGGGATTTGAATGCCCAGTTCCCATTTTCATGACATCTAGTAAAGCCTAATGACTGAACAGAAATCTGTAGTTAGTGGAGAGCACTGGAATGCAGTGGGGTGTACAGGTATGAATCTATTTGTGTAAAAAATGTGACAATCTCAACCTTTACTACTGGTGGTGATGCATGAGCCAGAAAGAAAACAGTGTTTTTACTTTCACAGTTGTGGTTCCAGAGCTGACAAGTTAGGAGAATACTCTGTGCTTGTAAACTGAACAGGTTTTACATGGCATTACTGAGATGCAATTAGGGTGACCAGATGTCCCGATTTTATAGGGACAGTCACAATTTTTGGGTCTTTTTCTTATATAGGCTCCTATTACCCCCAACCCCATCCCAATTTTTCACGCTTGCTGTCTGGTCACCCTAGATCAGAGGTGGGCAAACTACGACCCACGGCCAACATCTGGCATGCGGGACCCTCCTGCCCCAGCCCCTGAGCTCCTGGCCCGGGAGGCTAGCCTCTGGCCCCTCCCCTGGTCTTTCCCCCTCCCCCGTAGCCTCAGCTCACTGCGCTGCCAGCGCAATGCTCTGGGCAGTGGGGCTGCGAGCTCCTGGGGCAGCACAGCTGCAGAGCCGGGCCCAACCCGGTGCTCTGTGCTGCGTGGCGCGTGGCTGGCTCCAGCCGGGCAGCACGGCTGTAGCGCCGCCAGCCACGGGTGCTCCAGGCAGTGCGGCAAGGGGGCAGGACGCAGGTGGGGTTGGATAGAGGGCAGGGAAGTTTGGGGTGGTGGTCAGGGGGTGGGGATGTGGATAGGGATCGGGGTGGTCAGAGGGCAGGGAACAGGGGGGTTGAAAGGGGTCAGGGATCCTGGGGGGGCAGTCAGGAAGGAGATGGGGGGTTGGATGGAGCATCGGGGGAAGGCAGGAGGAGGCAGGGGGCAGTCAGGGAGCAGGGGGTGGTGGATGAGGCAGGAATCCCAGGGGGGCCATCAGGGGACAGGGAACAGGAGGGGTTGGATGGGGTGGGGCCATCAGGGGGCGAGAAGCAGGGCGGGTTGGATAGAGGTCGGGGGCTGAGCCGCGCCTGGCTGTTGGGGAGGCACGGTCCCCCCTAACCGGCCCTCCATACAATTTTGGAAACCCGATGTGGCCCTCAGGCCAAAAAGTTTGCCCACTCCTGCCCTAGATGCAATATACCTGGGCTCCCACAATGCTATTTTTACAGTTGTATGTTTAAAATTGTTAAAAAAAAAAAAATCTCTCCATGTAGAACTAAAAGAAAGTAACCCCTCCAACTTTTTGCAATGCCAAAGAACAAACTTTGGGGAAAGGCTCTGGGGAACGCTATACAAACAAATTGTAGTGGCCACCATTAAAATCTTTACAATTGCCATTTTCAAGTAATAAACGTTACCAAGGTAGTTCCAGCACTAAGCATTGGTTAACATTAAGTTAGGCAAAAAGAAAAACTGTGAAGATTTTTAATGATATTCACTGGTGTCTGATGTCAAGAACAGGAACATGCAAAAAGAATTAAATGAAATGAATATGAATGGATCTAATTTTTGCCTAATATTTTCCAGGGTGACACTGGTTTCCCTGGATACCCAGGTAACCCTGGCAGCAAAGGTACACCTGGAAATCCTGGTTTGGCTGGATTACCTGGTAATCCAGGTGCAAAAGGAGAAGCAGGCCTTCCTGGATTCCCAGGTAATTTTACTTGGAATTTTCACTGGAATTTCCTGTCTTTCGCTCAGGCTCTCATGTTTTGACTTCCATGTCCAAAAGCAGGTAATTTGAATGGTGGCAGGCTGCAATTGCTCAGGGTTCTTACCGTGGAGCCAGTTCATGTAATGCTTCTGGAATCATCACTGCAAAGGAATAGAGATACATAATTTTAAACTTCCTTCTAAAATCAATGTCAATTCATTTGCAGTGAGGGAACCAGAACACATGAACATTTGTGAAAGCCAATACTACAGCTTAAGTTATCTGCATTGGTCAGATTACTAACTCCTCTGACGCACAAAATATCTGAGTTTGGCCATACTTTTTCCCTTGTGGATTGCTGCAACAAAGTCCTTGTGGACCTTGGCTTTTAATATAACTTACTACAAAATCTTGGCTTCTCTAAAGAATTAATTGTAAAGAGGAGATTTTTTCAGTATATACAAATATGAATATATTATGTTTGGCAATCTTATCTAGAGACTTTTTAATAGTCAATATAATTCAGGCTAAGGCTACACTTCAGAGCTTACAGCGCTTTACAGCAATGATGCAGCTACGCCGCGGTAGCGCTGCTGATGCGCTAAGCCGATGGGAGAGAGCTCGCCTGTCAACTTAATTACTCCAGCCCCCACAAGCGGCAGTAGTTATGTCAGTGAGAGAAGCTCTCCGACTGACGAAGCTCTTTCCACACCGACACTTAGGTTGGTGTAATTTATCTCACTCAGAGGGTTGACTTGTTCACATCCCTGAGCTACGTAACGTATACCAACCCAAGTTGTTGTGTGTAGACACCCCCGGGGCTCTCAAGTATGAATTTATTAATATATATAAACTAAGGGACCAATCATGATAGGTGTTAAGTGTCTTTAACTCACATCAACTTAATGCTGTGGAGGTGAGACCCATGTCCCATTAAGATCTTTTTCTGGAAAGGAGATAGGGAGTGGGGAATTATGGGTTAGCTGCTGTCCATTGTGCTTTCACTATGTTGCTCACTAAATATGCTGCTGCTGTTTACTAGGTTATATCCATTTTAGATGAAGTGATCTGTAGCCCACGAAAGCTTATGCTCAAATAAATTGGTTAGTCTCTAAGGTGCCACAAGTCCTCCTTTTCTTTTTGCGGATACAGACTAACACGGCTGCTACTCTGAAACCTGTCTGACTTAAGTTAGATATGCTATTGGCCTTCAGCATTAAGTAATTAAGAAGGTGGGATTCTGAAGGATGGCAGGAAAAAAACACCTTTAGGCCACCATGTTTTATATTGATGAACTTCCTCTTCTTTAAAGCCCTACTGTCCCTTTAAGTGAATGGTTGCAAATCTATGTTATTAACAGTTGCAGCATGTATTGTACAGTATCTTGATACTTTCTTGACACCCTTTACTTGGTCTGACTTGTACCTTATCCATTGCATATCAGTACCTGATAAAACATTGCAGTATCTTGTTTGATTAACATGTCTCTATTTCACAGGGACACCAGGAATTCCAGGACCAAAAGGTATTGATGGACCCCCAGGTAATCCTGGTCTCCCTGGATCACCTGGGCCCCCAGGTAGGCATGAATAGTACAACAAAGTCAAGCTAGAAGAACCATCAAACTGATTGCAGAACCTCAGTTATATTTCTATAGATGCCTGGCTTGTGCTGTTCATCAGAAAGTTCTATGACCTATAGTAGATATCTGACTCCCAAACTGTGACTTGCAGGATTAAACAGGAAAGAATGGTTTGAAATAGCGTCAAAGCTTTAGTTGAAAGTGAAAACTATAAAATGCTGTTTGAAAAATCCAAATTCCCTTTCAGAAAAATGTAGGCTGGCATTATGGGTTCTTTGTTTCTTCATAATAATTTCTGACATGGAGTCCCATCTTGGATGGCAAAATTCCCATTGACTACAGAGGGCATGTGACCAGATCCACTAGCGGCAAGTGAAGATTTACCATGGTGGAATTAGACCTGGCAAAAGGAGTACTGTGATTGCAAGTGTTACACTATGCATCCAATTATTGGGTTAAAACTGTAAACTGTCATGGAACTTTTGCTTGCAGGATTTGGTCCCATAAACCTTTTTAAAATTTGAAATAGCTTCTTTTTTCATATCTTGACAACTGTATTGTTTCATGTATATCTATTCTCATTCTCTCCCACTCACACACACGTGTATGTACAGTGCCCTGAAACCAAACTACAGTAATTCCATTATACTTGAAACTTCCTTCCATTAGCAACCCTGACTACTTGTGTCACTGATGAAGTTATCTCATTACCTTTTGAAACTAGCAAGTATCTGTAGGCTTTCTTTATATTAAGCATTGTAATAGCTTAGCCTGTGTTTGCAGAAGCAAGAACCTTATTTCACCTCTGAAAAGAAGCATTAGATGGATTTTAATCACCACTAAACTGCTTAAAGATCACAGTTCTGTGACCTTTTTCTGTGAGTGCAGAAAGCAGAGAAGGAAAGAGTTTTCGTTTTGATTTTAAATGTTCTCATTCACATGGACCTTACATTACTTGATCATTCCTTCAGTTTTAGTTTTGTAGTTGATGTGCTGTTGCTCTAATATGTTGCTATATTTTTTTTAGGTGATGTTGGCCGTCCTGGCACCCCAGGTCTTCCAGGGGAGAAAGGACAGCCAGGTCGGGATGGTATTCCTGGACCAGCTGGACAGAAGGGTGAACCAGGTTAGGTTCCTTCCTTTTTATTTTCTGCTTCTAACTATGTTCTGATTTCTGCTCAGTCCTCTTCCAATACCATCCATGCTCCCTCAGAATAGCCTCTGTGATTCCCAGCTCTTGGGGGTGCACACAACGGAGGGCATCAAGCCTCCAGTGAGATACAGAGCAAGAACTCTCTTCGCTCTTAGACATTTGGCCCTCTAAGGCTTTTGTAGTTGAGCACAATCCTTTTGCCTCTAATTCCATTCCAGCTGCCATTGCTTCTGCTCCTCTAGGGATGAGCTGCACCCATCCTGCCAGATCACTTTATTTGGCCCATCAACCAGGCATGCAGCTATGGGTGGGCTCACCCAGGTCCACCCAAATCTGAGTGTGAGAGGAGGTGGCTCTGCCAGCACCTGGAGTGAGGGAAGGGGTGAGAGCTGCAGCCAGCACGGAGCAGAGGATGGTGAAAGGGGATGAGAGGCAGCTCTTCCTAACGCCTGGAGGAGAGGAGGCAGTTCCTCTGCACCTGCTGCAGTGCAGGCAGAAGGCGGCAGCTCTGGTCACTGTGAACTCACTCCAGGATGGCCCTGGTGGACAGCTGCTGGGGTTGCTGAATGGGGGTAGTGTGTCCCCAGTGGCAGGGTAGTGTCTATGGGCACAAGCTCATCCTCCTTCCCAGAGATCATGTAGCTGAACATGGGTGGGCAGGTGTATATGGTAGTGTCATTGTGGGACTCATTGCTCTGATGGCCGTTTTCACAGCAGCAGCCAGCAAGCTGCACTGGGACAGCAAGGACCTCTTGTTCCTCAGCCACGAAGGCTTCCTCTTCCACTATATCCTGGAGCCTTTTTTTTTTTTTTAAAGAATGGCGCACCAAAGCATTTTAGTGGGTTGTGTGGCCCTCTACTACCTTAAAAATGTCCATCCCTGCTCTAAAACCTTCTTGGATCCAGAAGGTATTCTCTTAAAAATAGCTACTATCACACAACTACAAATGCAAATTTACCAAAACCCACAATGTGAAAGACCATCTTGAGGATGTAAAGAAACATGCCATGTAAGCAGCATATCACCTTGGAAGAGATCCCTTAACAGTGAGGGGAGATGTGGAAGTGAGCGAGAACCCTATTAGAAACCCCTCATTAAGGAAACCGAATTACCGGTAAGGGATTCTAACTTCTTATCTTTACCCTAGGCTTCCTGCTTTTGGAGATTTGAGCACTCCACATTTGTAAAAAGATTAATCTGTTTTTTTTTTTCCAGGTCAGCCAGGTTTTGGGCGCCCAGGACCTCCTGGACTCCCAGGATTATCAGGCAAAGTGTTGTTGTTCTTTTTTTAATAAGGATGTTTGTAAAATGTATATACACACAAAAGGGGGGAAAGGGGGTAGACGTTTAGCTGATATCGTTATGCTGTACCAAATTAACAATGTAGCAGTAACCTTTTATCTCATATACTACAGTAGGACCTCTCTAATTTGCATCAGTAACTGAGAGACCCTTGTCTCACTATTGAACTTAGTGAATTAACAATTAAGCAAAAACGACAAGACGGTTAAATCGACTGCATCATGCACTGTAGTTTGTTGTTTTACTCCTAACAAATATGGCTTACTTATAAGATATGACAATGGGTAAAATTTGCAGAAGCATCTAAGTGACTTTCAAAAGTCACCTGCAAATTTTCAGGAATGACTTAGACACTTAGAAGTCTAATTTCCTTTGACTTTCAAGGTGACTAAAACGCCTAGATAACTTGGGCACTTTTGAAAATTGTATCCTGTATGTCTTAACACTCTGTGCTATATTGTATGAAACTAATAAAGTCTTAATACTGGGGGATCTCACCACAGCAATGTCACGTCCATTAAACCTTTGCTCAGAAGTGGGGTTGTGAGACCCTTATGAGTTTGAGCATCAATGGATTTGAAGAGTAGCAGAGTGAGATTTAGCAAGGTCCTCTTGCATGCCACAAGTTGTACTTCTTGTCCTCTCACACCAGTTTTACATTGGTGTAACTCCATTGGTTCCAGTGAGGTGTGTTCAGATTTACACCTTTATAAGCAAGAATGGAATCAAGTCCTAGTACTTCAACTGAAGTTTGGATATTTTACACGTAACTAAACTAAATACAGCATCCATAAACATGTCTGTTTGGTTTAACAGGGCAAAAGGGCGAGATGGGATTACCTGGCCTTCCAGGATCCCCTGGAATTACAGGTTTGAAGGGTGAACCAGGTTTCCAGGGATTCCCCGGTCTACAAGGTCCACAAGGTCCACCAGGCCTGCCTGGGCCACCTATGGAAGGTCTTAAAGGTAGTCCTGGTCCACAAGGTGTACCGGGGAGACCAGGTAGGCATGCAGTTCATAACAGTCCATCTCTGTCAATAATTCTTTATTTTGCTGGCAGGTTATCGGCCTTTAGAACTTCTGAATTTCAGACCAATTCTTTTGATATGGTGTTTGGCTGACAGCCATGTTTCCATGGTATAACCTTTAAATATTTCTTGGTAACCAAAAGGCTGTCGTGCCAAAAGCAACAATATTAAGAAAGATACTAAAAACAAATAAAAATCTTGATTTCTGCTAGTCTCTTTTTTGAAAGACCCTGCTCATACCTGGCAGCAAAATACAATGCATTGATAAACATGAGATTCTCAGCATGTTGTCACAGCAATCATCTAGAGAGCACCAAATCAACTTTTGCAGCATCTGCCAAATATGCCTTTTTGACATTGTCACATGATCAATGAATTTCATCGTGCACAAAAATAAAAGTAATAAACTCCGTCATTCTAGGACCCATGAAAATCAAATTCATAATAGCATCACAGCATGATCAAATTGGATAGTGGTTTCTTCATCTCAACATCATGTATGCACATCATTGTTCCATCGTGTCACACAGTTCCAGTGGATTCAGTGCAACACCATGCAGTCTTCATCTTTCCATTCCATGTTTGTATCTTGTTCCTGCATCTACTAATTCTGGAAATGATGACTTCCATCCTGGGTTAACATCACTGAGCAGATCCCTGGTGTATTGAGGAATTAGATTAATGTATGTGTTTATATATTGTTTCATGGAAAATTCATCTATCGTAAGATGCCACTTTTGAGCAATTAAGGACTGTGTCAGTGAATATTCTGTCTTTCACCTCTCAAGGTCTTGTTGTACAGTTGTTACTTGGACATGAAATTAATTAGCAGCTAATACTATAAATTGCCACCCAATGCACTTGACATTCATTTTCAAGAGAAGCAGCTTTTTGAAAAGAAGTTGTTTGCTTGCTTACAAATAGAAAACACTTTTTTTTTTTAAACTGAAACTCTGCGAGTATTCTGAATTTGGGATTTTTCGTTGGTGAAAGCTCTGGGTGAGGAAGGTAAACATTGAGTTAGTGCATTTACAAAATAACTGCTATCCATATATTAGCAATTTAGAAATCGGGGGGAAGTTATGGGGTTTTTTTTCAATATACATTTTCTGTGGTCCTTAGGATTGTGAGCTTGGAGCCAAATTAACTTCTGGTGCAAGTAGATGCAACTCCAAGTAAGGGCTGTGACAATCTAGACCTCTGAGATCTTCTGATGAAAAGTGGTATCCAAGTGCAAAGTATTATGATGATGAAACATTCCATAGAGCAGCTGATTGCTGTTCTATAACAATCGGCGCCTTTACTTAAAATAATTTCTCATGCGAAAAGTTACCCACAAAATCTAAATTGTATAAAGTAAAACATTAAATTCTGAACAATTTGTAATCCCAAAATTTACCTGTAGCACAGGTATATTTCTGCTGGTCTCTGATCCTGTTTACATGTTTCGTATAAACCCTGCAATTATTAACTTAAATCAGTCAGCGAGCTAGAAGACAAGACCATTATTTTGTGCACATTTTAGGTTATCAGCTGGAAAACACCAGTGAAGTTCTGCTCAGGCATGTTTTCTCTCTTTCATCTCCATTTTTGTTGCATGTAGTATATCAAGTGAAATGTTAGTCTTGCTCATTTGTGCATGGACTAATGTGGATAAACCGCACTATTACTGCAGTTCTATTACAATCAGCACTTTGTAGAACAAAAGGACTATAGCCCATCATGGAAATGCTGCTTTCATAACATTTCAACCTTAGGCAGTTAGTCATAAAAGCAGCTCTGCTGCTGACAAATTATCCCACTCCTAAGGAAATAATAAATAGAAACATGAATCAGATGCATCCATTGCTTGCTAACTTCTGGGTGTATCTTCAGACTAGTTAAAGTGACCAAATTCAAACCCAGTGTCATTCTATTGACTTCTGCTGAGTTATATCTGGGATGAGTTTGGCCTGATGATAATAGTAAGGGTTTATGAATAACTACTACAGTAAAGCAGATTCCTAAGAGAATGAAACACTATTTTTAACTCCCTATTTTATTATTGACCACAAACAGTAATAGTTTGGTGTTTGTGTACTGTATGTAAAGCAATATTGAGCTAAATCTAAATTTAAAGGTTTAGTTTAATACATTGACATTTCTAACAGTTTTGATGTTTTTCCCCCTGTTGTAATGATGGCCTTGGTGAACTTTGATCCCTACTCCCAGGTCCCTCAGGTTAGCCCCTTAACTCCAAAATAGTACTTTGCATGAAGTTGAATGTGTATACTTTAAAAAAACCTTTTTGGTGTATAAATGTAGAGAACTAAGGTCAGGTATACCAAGTCATTCTTCATATGTACCTTTGATGTGCAGAGTACAGGAAAGCCAAATGCAGGCTTTCAGCCTCCACTGTGCCCATCGTTTGGGGGCTGATCCTGGGAAGTGCTGAGCACCCTTTGTTCCCTAACTACAGACAAGTTAAGACCATGTGGCACCTTACTAGTGGCTTTCAGAAGCCTGCAGGATTGCACCCCTGACTGGGAAACATATTTTGTAATATTTCTTCCCAGTCCAATTGAAAGGGGAAAAGTAAGATTTCTCCCACTCTCCCCCTTTAAAAACTGATATGCTGCACAGTGTTCTCATCCCTTCCCTGTAGATCCATGGTTTGCAGGTCAGTCAGATGACAACATTCATTTCTGTAAAACGTGCAGTTATTGATTACAGACAGCCAGGAGTGAGGGCACTGTATAAGGAACACAGTCTGGATTAGCCTTCATAATCTATTATGTTGTTTCTTTGGCAAAGTTGACAAGCATATATTTTGTATAATCTTAAATGTAGATTTTGAGAGCCAAGAATTCCTTATTTTTTAGATTCTATGTGCTGCAAATTTAACGTGGCTATCTTGATTGTTGTTTTGAGTCTTAAGAGAAGAAAAACGCTAAATGAAATAAAAAGTGAGCAATAGGCACCTCATGTGGTGCCTCTGCTGTGATACTTGTTCTCTGTAAAATATTTGTTGTTCACCAAACCAGTTGGGGTCTGAGGATACCTATAGGCTTTTTATTTAACAAGCAGCAGGAGGAAGGAAAGTAGATATGTATGCCAGTGCATATAGAAGGGATTGAAAGAAGACTTTTCCAAGGGCAGGCTGTGCAAAAAGATGAAGAATTATCCATTCATGCTGTTACACAGTTCTGGTTATTATGAATAGCTCGCTTAGGGCTTGTCAACACATGAAAGCTTTACCAGTTATACCAGTTTAACCATATCAGTATAACTCCCTGTGTGGGCCCTCTTATTTTAGAATTAGAGTGGCTTTTTTAAAGCTTAAAACCCTTCCAAAGTTACATAAACTAGCCCAAAAAGGCCCTCTTGTTTGAGAATAAGAGTGCCTACCCAGCGACTATACCAGTATAACTATGGCGCTTCAAATTCACACGTTAGCTTATGCCAGTATAATTTTCCCATGTAGACAAGCCCTTATTTTCATACCCGTGTTTCACCTCCATAAGGTTTGTGGAACAGAGAGCGGCTTCCATTGCCATATACTAGTTTTAACGAAATTGGAGCACAAAGCTATCTCCTCTCTAAGGCTGCAGAAGATGTTTCATAAGTGCTTAGCCATTTTTTCAGATTTATCTAAATCATAATATGCTGTGCATGTAGCACTAGCCAGATGTTGTAAAGTCCCAATGTCTGTCCTTAGAATGAAAATGACTTGGCATACCTATGTAATTACAAGTTTATTAAATGAAGTCTTGAAAGTTTTGCTATGATGACTTGTAGGAAACAAACTGCTGTGATCAAAGTTCAATAGCAATGAATCAATTTAGTTTTAACTGTGTACACTAAGTGCTGCTAGAGACTTAATGTATCAATCTATTTCCACATCCGCTCTAGGTCATAAAGTACAAAAATAACGTGGTCTCCTCTTTTTATCTAATTGTGGTTTTGTCTGCATCACAAATCCGTCACACAGTGTGGCTTGAATAGCAGTCATGCTCCATGCGACGCCCAGCATCCTGGGTAAGCAGAGGGGCTGCAGTTCAAGACGGAGGGCCACATGAGCTAGCCCCCTCTCCATGCTTTGTCTAATACTCTCTATCTCACCAAATTCAGCACAGACTCTCAGCTAGGCATTCATCCTATTTGGAAATCATAGCAAAACTTACATAAGAATGAATTACATTTTATAAGAAATTAACATTAGCAACAAGATGCTTTTTTTTAACCATTATAAAGCTAGTATTAATAAAGTGTCAAAAGCATAGAAAAGTGTAGAAAAATAAAGCATTGAGATAAACCTGACATGTTTACCGTGGTTTTTAGCTGAACGTTGCATGAAATATGTATTTAAATCATTTCACTGACATGAAAATGGGTGAGGGGTGATGGATCCAGATTGTCTTAATTCTGGAGGATGGCAGGGAGAAGGTCATTAAAGACTTGCTGCACTGAACAGAAGAACCTTTAAATTGGCTTTCCAAGTGTGTTGCAGCATAAAAAAATCTCCCTAAGAAATTAAAACAGACCAATTAGCATTTTGTGGCATTTTTTATCAAGAACAATGCCAACAAGAGAACAGTTCTAAGCATAGATGTACATGTCATGCTATATATTTTCCTCCAGATTACCTTTCTAGCACCTGACCAGTGCACATTTTAAAAAATTTCATTTGTTCCATTTTTTTGTGTTGCTAACTAGTATTCTGCTCTTCAGCTTCCATTCACAAATGGTGACATTCACATCTGTGCAGTGGGACTTAAGTGGTGATTGGATCTTGTGGTAACCCTCTGCACAGAGATGAATTTCAGCCAAAAAGAAGGTGAAAGCTTCTGACTCTATTAATTAAATTGGATATCCACCAAACTCTAGGCCATGCAGAGGCGGTGTTCTGTCAGTGAAATGGTTACTTAGGACAACCCTCATTTGTATAGGACTAACTGGCAGCAGACCTCACTTGTAACGTTAAAGCAAAAACATGCTCTTCAGTAAAGCTTAAGTTTCTGATTTAATGAAGAGTGTCATGTTGGCCTTAGCAGCCTAATCACCAGAATAAGTTGTATGTGAAAATGTATATATTTGCCTACTCATGTATGGTTTTTTGCATGCATGTTGATTATGTTGTAAATACAAAATATACTGGTGAAATGGGTTTTTGTTTAGTGCATATACTATCTACCATCCGTACTATTTCTAACTAGTAATCTTGTTTTGTACTGTGTGATGTCTGATCCTTCTAACATCGATCATTGGGCTTTGGTGAACTCTGATCCTTCCAGGTCCTCCAGGTTAGATTCTTAACTTGGTCAATTTATTTCACTGCATTGCATTTGTCATACGAAAAATTGATGTTTCCCTGTAATTCAAAGATTGTTTTTAAGTGCTGTGGGTACCCTGTAGATGGTACCTGTTGACAGTTAGCATTCCTGAGAAGGTAACCTGTAATTAGTTCTCATGTGTGCTGTACCAGACCCAGTGTTTCTTCAGAATAAGCTTGTATGGTGGCATGTGTCTGTAGCTGACAACTGCACGACTTGTTTGATATGTGGCACTAAATTGCTACTGAATTTTAAAAAGAAATGGTTAGGGTTTTATCTTCAGAACTGCATGCAGAAATCTCACTCATCAAATCCATTCTCTGTACGTGGCCTCTTTGAGCTCTTTAAAGAGAGACTTTAAATTGATAAAAGTTTCAGAAGAATTGAAAAGCCAGTACACTTACAAAATCTTATTACATGGGTAGAATTAAGGACGAGAAAGTCATGAATTCTCCAGCAAAGAGAAGACTCTATTTGTAAGACCCCTTCATCTCCACATATAAAGGTATAAATAGATATGTGACTTAAATCATAGCAGCACTTTCCATTTTACGTGCCATACAGTTTGTGTCACACATGAGTAACGCTGACCTTATATTTATCACTGTGGAACAAAGGTGAAATGATCTCATCAGGTGTTTTGTTTTCAATATATTATGAGTTGTTTTTATGAACTTACATGAAAATGTCAACAACAGGGTATTTTGCCCTCTGTCTACAAAAAGGAAAGGGTAATGCAATCACCAGGGTCTTGTTTAGGTACCCCCTACTGCTCAGTGGAGAAATTTGTTGAGTGCACATTTAAGAATAAACTAATCCTGAATGTTAGAGAAAATAATTGAAACAAATGTCCAATCTCCATTGGGGTTTATATATTGAAATCAGCCTAATTATTGGAGAGGGGATTAATCAACTGAAAGGGGCATTCACCCCTGAGCTTTGGTTGGGGAAGGCTCTGCTCTTACCCTTACTCCTGTCTCCTCTGCCTCTCCGCGGTGGAACAGCCTCCAAGAGAGGCAGGATTTAGAGACATTTTTTACCTTCCCCAGTCAGGAGCAGCACTTTGGGGAGGGAGCACACCAGTCCTGCTTCCCTCAATGGAAACGTCAAACTCTGTCTGCAATAAGGGGCAGCATTTTACTCTGTGACACTGGCTTTCACAATGGAGTTGGTCAATCAAGAAAACACTCACGAAGGGGAGAACGCTATGTACTCCCATTAGATTGGCCCTAGCCATGCACTTTGCATTGGTGGTGTGGGAAGCCAAGCTAATATATATATATTTTAATGTAGAGACCACAGTCCTTATATGCAAATCCATAGCATATAAGGACTGCACAGAAGTCATGGGCAGGCTGACTCATACTGATCCATGAACATCTGTTATGTAATATCAAGGTCTGCCAGGGCCAGAAGGTCCACGGGGTCCCCCTGGAAATGGAGGATTTAAAGGAGAAAAAGGAAACCCAGGTCAGCCTGGCCAGCCTGGCCTCCCTGGTCTAAAAGGAGATCAAGGACCACCTGGACGCCAGGTATGATAAGGAGTGATGCTTATTTCTAGTTGGGAGTGTTTTATTTTTAAAGAGAATCAAATACGGAGCTTTCCAGTTGGAAGATGGATTTTATAATGAACCTAAAGCCATACTGTAGTTTCTAACACTCTGGAACAGATCCTGACTTCTAGTGGGCCGGGGAGGTATAGAGGACATTGGGATCATCTCTAACCCTCTTCCCTCCCACACACACGTGGCTGGGCAGGATTTCTCCATAGTGTTCAAGTGAGAGCAACAGTAGCCAGTGCGCCATCCTTGCTCTGTTGCCCCTTGCCAGTGAGCGATGATGGCAAATCTCCCAGTCAGTGTCTGTACGTGTTTGTGTGTATCAAATTGGCCATGGGTTTTGTGCACCCCGGTTTTTTGGAAGCCCAGCCTCAGACTCCTTTAGGCCTGGCTTTTCAAAGGTGCCGAGCCTCCCACAACTCCCACTCTAGGCCACCTACTGGCCTGTTCACAGATGTAGTAATAAATGAGCCCTATTGCACGCTCTCCTTTTTTCGCTATGGATTTATCCATTCATGGTGCTGTTTCCTGACTCAAGTTTCTATGTGTAGCAAGAATCCTTGGGAATCCTATAGATTCTTGTTTGTCCCCAGCCCACATTTTTTCTCTCCTGAGACTCAATGAGAGGATTAAATAATTGTGAAGCTACTTTGTTTAGGGTGATCCTGGTCGTCCCGGCCTGAATGGAATGAAAGGTGATCCTGGGGTTCCAGGTGTTCCAGGATTTCCAGGTATTTAAAAGTCATTTCAGATAAAGCCCTTAGAACTCCGTAATGTCCAACTAGTAGAGGAGAGGAGCCCACTTTGGGCACTCATGCTGTAGATCTTTTCAGGAAGCACGTACTTTCACTGTGTAACTGTATTGGTTTGGTGTTTCAGGTATGAAGGGCCCCATTGGACCTCCAGGAGCAATTGGTTTTAAAGGTGATCAAGGCCCATCAGGTCCACCAGGTATGAATCATGGTTGATGCTACCATTCCACTTTCTTGTCTTCAGAGAGGTAGAATTGGACCCACAGGCATGGAGCCAAGTCCATTCCTGGTGTAACTCACTCAGATTGGGCAGAGATACCCCAACAATGGAATATGTCCTTTAATCTATGATATGAACAGCAATTTAAACACCATTATAAAATAACAAACACCATTCATTGTTTTTAAAACTTTATTTCCACTTTCCTAGTAAGGGAAAAGCCACTTAGATATCTGATGTAGACCCGTTCCTCTTCATTCAGTGGAAAGAAGCTGCTCGCAGGGGCGGGGGCAGGGGGTAGTTGACGATTTCCTGTTCCAACACTTCCTCCACTGAGTTTTTTCTATGTGGTGGTTCCATGTTGACTCAAGGGCACCATGGAGAAAAGGACTTCAGCACAGTTTAATGCCAGTAATAAAGCTGACTTTACTCTGTGTTTCCTTGGATACATGGAACAGCCCCTATAAGAGTCAATCTATCCTTTTTGCAAGGATGCAGCTAAGAGCAAATTTTTGCCTTGAACCTCTAGTTACAGTGTTTATTCCATTGATCAGATTTCTTGACTGATGTCATCTTAAAGAATTATAGGACTGATGAACTAATCAAACTTCCCTTTGAGTCTTTTGGAATCACTCCCATCTTGGATTGTCCGTCTCTCTAATACAAATGTGCTTTATCCTAGGTCCACCGGGCTTACCTGGCCCTTCTGGACAAACCATTGTAGTAAAAGGTGACTCAGGTCCTCCAGGTCCACCAGGCCAGCCTGGATTGTCAGGCCCACCAGGATTGCCAGGTCCACCAGGATTGCCAGGTATGATCACTGTGGACTGAAGGCTTTATTGCTTATTTTTATAGAAAGTGACTAGTTAACAGGATGCAGTAGACCATTTGTTCTAGAGAGGTTCCTGGGTTTATTTGCCGAGACTTTGGTGAGCTTGCAAGAGTGTAACTTTCATTGCTCCATTTATTTTTCTAGGTCCAATAGGCCTTCCAGGGGATCCTGGGCGAGATGGACTTCCTGGATTTGATGGTCCAGGAGGACGTAAAGGCGAGAGAGGACTTCCAGGCCAACCAGGTATAATAAATACCCTAGTTCTGGTGAGGAAAAAGGGGGTTGGTATGTCAAAAAAAAAAGTCTCTTCTTAAGAATGCAGACAAATGTCAGGACTTGTGTTCTATTGCAATTCACATGCAACAATATTACATTTTTAGGAATAGGGTTGTGACAGGTTCGGTCACAGAGACCCCCTTGGGACTGTCGCCTGATGTGCTGAAACTACCTCTGAGCCCATCTTCCCTGCCAGCTTGGGACTCCAGAACGCTGTGTTGTTGAGCCAGACACACAAGCCTGCTGCAACACAGACCCAGTGTCTGAATCACTCCCCAAAGCTGCAGACTTAACTGAAAACCACTCAGCAGGTTACCTATCTCCAGCACTCAGACACCCAGTTCCCAATGGGATCCAAACCCCAAATAAATCCATTTTACTCTGTATAAAGCTTATACAGGGTAAATTAATAAATTCCCCTCTGTAACACTGTTAGAGAGAGATGCAAACTGTTTGCTCCCCCAGATATTAATCACTTACTCTGGGTTTACTAATAAACAAAAATGATTTTATTAAGTATAAAAAGTAGTATTTAAGTGGTTTAAAGTAATAACAGACAGAACAAAGCAAAATACCACGCAAAATAAAACAAAACATGCAGGTCTAAGCCTAATACATTTAAGAAACTGAGTACAGGTAAATCTCACCCTCAGAGATGTTCCAATACGCTTCTTTCACAGACTAGACTCCTTCTTAGTCTGGGCCCAATCCTTTCGCCAGTACAGTTCTTGTTAGTTCCAGCTTAGGTGGTAACTCTGGGGTTTCTCATGACTGGCAGCCCCCTTTGTTCTGTTCCACCCCCTTTTATATCTTTGGCACAAGGCGGGAATCCTTTGTCTCTCTCTGGGTTCCTGCCCTTCCTGCTAAATGGAAAAGCACCAGGTTTAAGATGGATTCCAGTATAATGTGACATGTTCACATGTCCTGTGGGACCCCAAGCCTCCATTCTTTCCAGCCTGACTCACATAAACACAGGAAGGCCTGCAAGTAAACAGAGCCATTTACAGCCAATTGTCCTAGTTAATGGGAGCCATCAAGATTCCAAGCCACCATTAATGGCCCACACTTTGCATAGTTACAGTAGGACTTCAGAGTAATACTTCATGTTTCTAGCTTCAGATATGAGAATGATACATTAATACAAATAGGATGAACAGACTCAGTAGATCATAAGCTTTGTAATGATACTTTACAAGAGACCTTTTGCATAAAGCATATTCCAGTTACATCATATTCACACTTATAAACATATTTCCATAAACATATGGAGTGCAACGTCACAAGGGTTTCCCAGCTATCCTGCTGTTAGATAGTCCAATATGGTGTCTTTGCTGGTGTATGCTAGAGGCTTGAAAAGTCATTAGTCTTAAAACCTCTCAGTGGCAGACTCCGTACCAATATTGTTGCCGAATCCAGTCCCTGGATGTTGTTTTATTTCACTTTGTTTTGAATTCAATAGAACACTCTTTGCAGCCTATGACACATGGTGTATAATTAGGACAGTAACAAACAAAGAGGAGTAGAAAGGAAAATAGAGTGTTATGTTTTTGCATTGAAACAATGGATCAGAAAAACTGTTCTCATGGGGAAAGAATTCCAGCAAGTCAGGTCTGTGTGGAGCAAAGGCACTGAACTGTGGGAGGGGAAAAGTTTAACTAGATACCAGCTAAAATCTACTAAAGCACCAGGACCCAAAGTCCCATAAACTTTCAGTGAGATTTGGACTCTGAAGTGTTTGTCACTTTTTTGAAATTTTTACCCATCAACTAGAAATAGAAGGCAAGTGGGGAGTAAGTGGGAATCAAATTATGCTAATAAGATGGTGATCCGAAGTAACAGGCCTTGAATGCTAGAGTCAGAACCCTCAGGGCTGAATCTTCATCTGGAGGAGGTGGAGGTTCTAGACCGTAATTTGTACCAAGTTTTCTAAAATGCCCTGATACAAACAAAATTAAGGGAAGGAATATGCCTAAAGAAGTTAAATATCAGTGCTGGTGAGAAAAGGTCAAAATTTCAACAACAAAAAGAGGCAAAAAATTCCACAAAACGTTTTTTGGAATTGTTTGTCCTGGGTTTTTTTGACCAGCTCTGTGAAATATTCTGTTAGCATAGTTTGAAAACATGCAAGAAGAGAATGTCCTTAATAAAGAACCTGGAAGGGAAAAGGTCAAACTTGCTAGAGATTGAGTTCTAAAAACTTAGCTAATTAAGAGCAATGACAAAGAGGGGACCCTGAAGTTCCCAGGCACGTTCTTTATGCTCTGCGCTAAGGTTGTTAATGGCATATTTTATCTTCCATTCTTAGGGCCTATTCCAAAGCCCATTGCAGTCTTTCCATTTATTTCAGTGGATTTTGGATCTCCTCAAAGAGAGGGAGTGTGTTCTAGCGTAAGACACTTAGCTCAGCTCTGCCATTGACTTGCTTTTTGACATGTAAGCAAGTCAGGTAGGGCTAACTTGCTACACTGCACATACATGTGTGTGGGTTTGGAATGGCTTACCTACCTTGTACATAGCTAACTACAGTACTCTATGGCCCCCAGTTCCTGTAGTATCTGAGCGCCTCTCCATCACTAATGCATTATCCTCAGAACACACCTGTGAGATATGGCAATACTATTAGTCCCATTATTTTACAGCTGGGGAACAGTCACTGAGGAACTTAAATGACTTGCCCAAGACCACACCGGAAGCCTGTGAAAGTACCCTGGAGCAGGGTATTGCACAAAGGTCTCCCAAATTGCAGATTAGCACCCTAACCACTGAACCAACCTTATTGGAGCCATTAAGTACCAAGAAGCATTGCACAGGCTAATTAGGCAACCAGTTGTGCTTGTTGTCACGTGCAGTTTAGAACATTGGGCTCTTCTGGGTTAATTTGCAGACATGCTGAGCAATTCTAGAGCCAGCTGAAGTCAATGGGAGTTTGGGAGCTGTGGCTGCTTCCATACCTCTGAAAATCAGGTCCTTTATTTCTACAGGCCTGCACTTATTTACCTTTTTAAAACCCCTTTGAAAACCAGGGAGAATATTCACCTGACTCATAGGGAGCGCTTGGGCTTCATGAATGTGTTCAAGGTGTGCTGTGTTCCTTGGATGAAATGTGCTAGAGTAGTTAACAGATATGCGAACAAATGTCTGTGCTGTGCTTCTCCTATGTGAACAGGCTTTCAAGGTACGCAGGGACCCCCTGGTCCTGATGGCTTGCAAGGCCCACCAGGTCCTCCTGGAACAGCTTCTGTTGCTCATGGATTCCTTATAACTCGACACAGCCAGACTACAGACACACCACTGTGCCCACAAGGAACAATAAGGATATACGATGGATTTTCTCTTCTGTACGTTCAGGGAAATGAGAGAGCCCATGGCCAGGACTTAGGTGAGATGCATTGTATGCACTGTTGGTGTGGGTTTTTACAGGGGAAGGAATTACCAGCTTCTTCTCACAATTCTCTGATTCCTTATAATCCCTGAGAATCCTACAGCCCAGGAGGTCATACACATAAGGGTAGGGGCTTGAGCGCTGAGATCTGTCATCTCCATGGGCTTGAGCCTGCACCTTAAAGATGCGTGGTCACACACTGAAATTCACAGGCAATATTTTGCCTGCATATTGCAGTTTGGCAATCCATGCTGTGCATTCATGAGAGGCTGAGAAGAATATGCAGATAGTGTTTAAAAAACGGGGGTGAGGAGTCTACATTTCCTTTAAGCACAGTAAGATGAGAATTCTTTTCTGTATCATAATTCATATATATGTATATCTTCTGTAGGCACAGCTGGGAGCTGTCTCCGCCGTTTCAGCACCATGCCCTTCATGTTCTGTAACATCAACAACGTGTGTAATTTTGCATCAAGAAATGATTATTCCTATTGGCTGTCCACTCCGAAGCCAATGCCAATGAGCATGGAGCCACTGACTGGGCAGAGCATTCAGCCATTCATTAGCCGGTGAGCCAAAATAGGCTGTAAGATTTTGCATGGGATCTGTAAAGATAACACATCTTGTTGAAATGTGGTTTTGAGCCTGCAGGCTGAATATTAAGACATGGTAAAATGATTAATCATTTGTGTGTATTTTCTCTGAGGAATAATAGAACAACTTCTTATTTTAATGGCGGTGAATGTGTTATGTGTGTAATCCAGTCTAGTGCCTCAGAGCAGGGGACTGGCAACCACTACTGATTTGCTACTTTTATTTCCACAGCACCTGAGAATGCTGTGGACATTTTCATTATTTTTCATTTTTATTCCATCCGTTGATCTAAAATCTCATGAATTTTGGTGCTTTTAAGGGGACATCATCATTTAAAAACATTTTAAAAAACAAACTAATAGGCCAAAAGCTTTTAAATATCTATTTTTACTTCTCATTTATGCACAGCACTTCTTGCGCTTTATTTAGCATGGACAGTGAAAGTAGACTAGACTAGTTTCCCTTTTTAAAATCATTTTCACCTTCTGGTTCTCAGCAGCATCACAGTGCTATAGTATTTGGGTTGCAAACACTGCAGGACAATCCAGGCAAAAAGAGATTGTTTTGAATGGACCTATTTACATTTCTGAAAACATTTCTGTTAATATCAAGGTTTGTGAAACTTGAGTAACAAAGCCTACAATTCTGGGCCAAAATCACTACCTTACAAGTCCTATCAACTCTGCTCTTTGAATAGCATACAACCTTAAATTGTGCATCTTGGCATATTCTTATGATTTATGTAGCATCCACAAAGGCCTAAAGTCTATGAACATGCACAAGGAGAGACAATTAGTGACATAAAGAACTTATAATCATATCTTATGAAGAGAGACAGATGTTTGCATATTTCCTTTCACCCAAGAATCCCAAAGTACTTAGCAAACTTTACAAACTATGAGCCAAATTCTCAGCTGGCAAAACTCCATTGCTTTTGGGGGAATTTTGCCAACTGAAAATTTGGCCCTATATTTAAATATATTGAAATGTAATGTCATATGGGAAACCTTTTAAACAATGCACAGCAGCACTATATCACAGTTCCGGACAGAGAGTGAAGAATGCCTTATCCGGTGGAAACTAGAAGGGAGGGGTGAGCAGAAACTACCTACCAACCTGGAAGTTTGTCTGGATGCAGGATCTAGCAACCCTAGTCTTTTATAAAAGTGTCATGGAATCTTTAATGAGCATAAGTGGTCAGGACCTTGTCCCTACCTTTCATCGCAAGCCAATACCGAATTGCTACTCTTATCTGGCACAAAGACTTAAAATTTTGTGGGGACTGGATGGGTGCTCAAAGGTACCCAGAGTAACTTCCAGAAAAAAAAGCTCTTCCCAGCTTGGGTCAAAAAAGGCTTCTTGATGGGTGATCTGGTAGAGATTCTGCAATTCTTTGAGTAGCTGTCCCTATAGGTATGTGCACATGCCTATAAGCGTTCAATCTGAGATTTTTGGTAGCAGTGTCCATATGCCAGTACCTGCGCTCTACACATCCTCATGCTCCAATCCAAGGGTAAATAGGGGAGGCAGACCTGCCACTGCTTCAGTTCCTTCTCAGCCACCTGTGGCTGCAGATGGAGAGTTGTGGTGCCCAGTAGCTTTAGCATTACGTAGCTTGCTTGCTTTTTCTTTTCTTTTCTCTTTAGTTTGTGGTTTTATTTTTTTTCCTCTGTGCAAGCTGTGTGCCTTTGGGGCAGGGGGTTCCCCCCACCTTTGTTTTCATGGTCGGGACTTCCTGCCTGTCCTCAGCCCCTTTTTGTCTGTGGCCTTCGTGGCTTGTACCCAAAACCCCAAGCTTCAAACTCTGCCAGGCCTTCCTGTCAGTGACAGACATTTCAGCTGCTTCCACTGTCTCAGTGTATTTCATGTTCCATCGAAGTGTAAGGTCTATGTGGGCTGAAGAGCAAACCCAGGAAGCTGAGAGGGGACAGGCTCAAGATGCTCCTTATAGAGTGTTCTTTAAGACCCACCTCTTTGGGGTCTGATTTTTTTTTCTTCCCTCCATGCCCACCCCCAGCTGTGGCCCCCATCTCGGCCCCCTTACTCCTCTCTGGGTTCCCCCCTCCCGGAGACATGGCCCTGTTCCCGGCCCCTGCTCTGGTGGATGGGGGTGGGGGGTGCAGACAGGGGTAAGGGGGCGCATGAGATAAAAAGTAAAAACTGCTTTCAGCACCCCCATTATTAAAAGCGTTCCAGCACCACTGCCCACTGTAGATACTTTCAAAGATGCTGCCTGGTCGTCTGTGCACACCTTTTCCCACCACTATGCTAATTGTGCATGCTTCCATAGCAGATGCAGCCTTTGGTGCGGCTGTCCTCTAAACTGTACTAGATCCTTCTCCTCAGCACCCACCTCTGTAGTTGGAGGCCTGCTTGGGAATCACCTAAAGCGGAGCACACACAGGGACAACTACTCGAAGAAGGAGAGGTTAATTAGCTGTACAGTAACTGCAGTTCTTTGAGATGTTTTGTCCCTATGGGTGCTCCACTGCCTGCCCTCCGTCCCCTCTACACTGTAGTCCTTGCCATGCCAGATTTTATAGTTGAGAAGGAAGTGGAGCAGCAGCAGTTCTGCCTTCCCCTATATGTCCTTGAATCAAAGCACAAGGATTTATAGGGCAGAGGCACAGATCCACAGACACTGCTACCAGAAATCTCTGATGGAAAGTACCCATAGGGACAAATCATCTGAGTGAACTCCAGTTACTGTACTAGTCAATAACATCTCCAAAAATGAGTTTTCACTAGTAGATTTGTGCAAATATTACTGGGCCAATTTCTGCCACTGCTGATGTAGATACAACTCCACATGAGGATAATGGGAGGTGAAGCCATGTAACAGAGCAAAAATTGGGCTTGAGTGTCCAGCTAATCATAGGTGCTGGAACTAGGCGTGCGGATGGTGCTGCAGCACCCCCTCACTTAAAGTGCTTTCCATTATATACAGGATTTACAGTTTGGTTCAATGGCTCACAGCACCCCCACTATACAAATTATTCCAGCACCCCTGGAGCTAATAATTAATTAGAATGAAAGTGCAAGAACATCTGTCTTTACGGTCACTGTTTCAAATCTTGCCCATATCTGTAGTGTCACTGTCTTTCAACAATTGTTTGTATGGTCTAGATCAGTGGTTCTCAAAGCCAGTCCGCCGCTTGTTCAGGGAAAGCCCCTGGCGGGCCAGACCGGTTTGTTTACCTGCTGCGTCCGCAGGTTCGGCTGATTGCGGCTCCCACTGGCTCCTGGTTCACCGCTCCAGGCCAATGGGGGCTGCGGGAAGCGGCACGGGCCAAGGGACGTGCTGGCTGCCCTTCCCACAGCCCCCATTGGCCCGGAGCGGCAAACTGCTGCCAGTGGGAGCCGCGATCGGCCGAACCTGTGGACGCGGCAGGTAAACAAACCAGTCCGGCCCGCCAGGGGCTTTCCCTGAACAAGCGGCGGACCGGCTTTGAGAACCACTGGTCTAGATGAGATAAGTTGACATTTGGAGTCTATTACTTTGTGGCTTTTATGATTTGGATACAAACCCACTATGACTGGCATACTTGTTAGCAGTCTCAGATGACAAGCTAATGACTGAGGGCCTGATCCAATGCCCATTTAAGTAGTTGGGAATCTTTCAATGGCCTTTGGATCACGCTCAAATTATCCTGAAGACTGAACTCCACGTTCTGACCTGTGGCACTGTTCCCTTGAAATCAGGATTCGTGCACAACAGGAAGGTAGTGTGGCAAGCTAGTTCTACCGCTGTGTATTTTACCTATTATGTGGAAAACCAAAGAATGTTAGCTTTCAGTACTGTCAGTCTGGCACCTTTTAAGGAGTCTACTGTACTATGTATTTTTAAACAGAGCTCTCCCAATTTTACCTGTGTAAGTAGGGATTGATTGGGCTCACTAAAAGTTAGTTTTTTTATAGGTACTCAATGCAATTAGATACAAAAAAAATTCTGATCTATATTCCTATTTGTTTCACTGATGCCGTGGGAAATTCTGCATACATATAAAACTGTTTGAGGGGTGCAGTAGATCTAAATTGTTACAGCAGCCTTTCTTACATTATTTTTTCCCAGTTTTTCCTGTCATTTCTCGAAATTCTCCTGAAATAAAACTAGTATTTGGCTTACTTAATACGTTATTGTAATGGTGTGATGTTTTTTATACCTCTCCTCATGTTCAGATGTGCAGTATGTGAAGCTCCTGCCATGGTTATAGCTGTCCATAGTCAGACCATTCAAATTCCGTCATGTCCGCAAGGCTGGGACTCTCTTTGGATTGGTTATTCTTTCATGATGGTAAGGGCCTCCTCCTCTCTCCCCAAATTTACTGTTAACTGTTTGTGGCTTGTACTAGCTACTTCGGGATTTTCTGTTACAAAAAACAGTTTGTACCATTAAAATGATATTTACCTATTGCTGCCAACTATGTAACAGAGATCAGTTATTTCCCAAAATTCAGATGCCACTGTAATCAGTAATCCTAGGTAAACGTTATCTACAGCATTGTCTTAACAAACAGGAAAAAAGAATTAACTTGATTTTTTGAAACAGGGTGACTTCTTCTAGTGCTTATGGATCCCAATTTAACTTACAAGTTGTTTCTTTTCTAGCACACAAGTGCTGGTGCAGAGGGCTCTGGACAGGCCTTGGCATCCCCAGGTTCCTGTTTGGAAGAATTCCGCTCTGCTCCTTTTATTGAGTGTCATGGTCGTGGTACTTGTAATTACTATGCCAATTCATACAGTTTCTGGCTGGCAACCGTAGAGATATCAGAAATGTTTAGGTAAGAGAGCTTATTTCTTGCACATCACTTATTGTGTACTGAATGCATTGGAAATTGCATTTATTTTCAAAGGACAAATGGTGATTTAGATCCTTATTTGACGTCTTAATTAATCCTTGTAAAACTGGTAATTTTTGCCTTTTCCCTCATCTAAATGTGTGTGTCATGCTTTCTAAGACCAGTTTTCCAGGAATTTGTTTACTTGGGAAAATCTTTTACATCTTGTCCGAACTTGCTGGGGTGCATTCTATTGGCTGTTTTGCAAGGACTCAGAGCTACTTTCTCCTCACCCTTACTTACATTGACCAGTAGCTTATTCCAAAAGTAGTCCCATTGTAATGAGACTATATCAAAGCGTGATGTATTTATTCAATGTGAGTAACGATGTCACAGTCTGACACTGAATGATCATTTTTGTGTTTTTTCTTGACATTTAGACAGACTCAGATATCTCAAATGTTGTTTGCCGGAGTACAGGCATGAAATCCTGGCCCCACTGACGTCAATGGAAGTTTTGCCATCGACTTCTCTGGGGCCATGATTTCACCTTAGGATTTTGCAAACTCTTCAGGCTTGTACTCTTATCACTTCCTTCACAAGTTTAGAGTGGTACCATTGTTCTATGGAAAAATAACTTGCTTTCATAGAAACAAATTTTATAACCGAATGGTGACTTGTCTCTCAAATGAAAATTAACAAGTTCTGACTGCAGCTTATATTGAAAAATGACAGCTGTCGACTTCACAAATGTCGCACAATGAGCTTTATCCACAAAATGTGTTATACAACGTTAGTGGGTATCTACAACATGGAACATGTTCCAATTATAACACCGAAGTAGTACCATTTATTTTTGTATTAGGCAGTCATTATACCATTGGTTTGCAGTTTGGCTGATCAGTGGTAATTAACATGTTGTCCTGACCAGTAATAACCCTCATGCATCTTTTAATCTCCTCTTCTTCCTTATCATCATTCACTATTTTCAGTCTCACCCAAACTTAGCTTTCTGTTTATTTCTCCTTTTCAAAAATGTGTTTATACCGTTCACTTGAAAGAAGTGGACTACTCATATGTGACCAAGTAATGACAGTCTTGCATGTGATGGCAGGGGCAAGGCTCAACAGCCAGGGGTTCACTTCCAGTTTCTTTCAGGAATATAAGCTTATGCTTCAGGGTTTCAGCCAGCCATCTGCAGGGGTCAGGAAGAGATTCTTTCCCCCACTCCAGTGTGTGGTGTTTTGCTTTGTTTTATTTTTTAAATCTCCTTTCTCTGAAGCATCAGGGCTGGCCACAGCTGGAGATGACATTGGATTGAGAGAGTCAGACCTCTGAGGTGGCACCGAGCATTCTCTCTCTCAGGTGCTTGGCTGGCAGGTTCCTGTTCACACACTCACGTTCTAACTGATCACCATATGTGGGGACATAAAGGAATTTTCCAAGTCAGGTTGGCAGTGACCGTGGGGATTTTTTGCCTTCCTATGCAGGGCGTGGGTATGGTTCACTTGCCAGGGTTATCTAGATATATCTCACTTTATTATAGTTTCCCTGCCATTGTGGGCTCTCCAGAACTGGTGCATCTCGGTCCCGCCTACAGGCGGATAGTAGTCTAGCCTCCTGTGAGCTATAAAACTTTGGTCTAATTTTGGTGGTTCGGTTTAGTGTCCGAGTGCTGGGTGCCATTGGTGGCCGGTGATATACAGAAGGTCAGGCAGATGATCTGGTGGTCTCTTCTGGCCTTAAACTTTATGACCTAGTTGGACTTTTTTTTATATAATCACTCATGTACATACCCTTACACAATGGAAGGAAATAATTTGTTAAATCTGTCATCTTTACATTTTCACCTCATTGGACAGTGACATTTTATTATGAAATAATTCCATTCAAATGAGAGGTCAAAAGTTTACAGATGTAAATTCTTCCATGTTTTTTTTGGGGGGGCGAGAGGGGATAGATCATGTTGTATTTTGTAATTGCCCAACAAATGTCATTTCTAAAAGACACCCTTTACTCAAATCGATGTTTGTGGACTGCCCCCAACTGTCTGGCATGTTGGGCTGATGTAGTTTGCTGGCACAACACCTTCTACCTATTGAAATACTGGTCTAAAACAAACAACTCATGAGGGATTTTAGGGAGAGTAATGAAATAAGTGCTTGATCAAGGAAGGTGCTAAGCACATGCAGTTCCCTTTCAGGAAGGCACTTAACCACATCCTTAAGTCCACTCAGCACCTTTCAAGTCCAGGCTCCTGTAAGCATAAGAAAGCTAACCTTGTGTGTTTGTGTTTCCATCAACCAGTAAACCTCAGTCAGAGACACTGAAAGCTGGAGACCTGAGGACACGTATTAGTCGTTGTCAAGTTTGTATGAAGAGGACGTAACATCTTGGAGAATTTTTGTAAAACAATGAGAATTCCTAGGGTGCACTGTCCTCCAGCTGTAACAATGGTGCTACTGTGCAGAAAGAAAAAAAAAACAACAAAAAACAAATCCAAACTGTTTTAAAAGTGCAGATTCAGATGTACCTCACCAAAGTGCCAAACAAGGCTGTCTGGTGCATATTTGACAAAAGGACTAAGACAAAGGAATTGATCTCTTGGAAATGGAAAAGACGCTTGAGGTTCATAAAGGATCAGAAGATGAAGTTTTCATTTCGCTCCTAGTACCAAAATGGCACTTTTTTGATCAACCAAGAGAAAAACAACAAAATACAACGCACTGAGTATGTTTAAAATAACAAGACTGCAGTTTTGAAAAACACTTTTTCATGGTGCTACTAACCCTACTGTATCCCAGGTTTTTAATATGAAATGTTAAGCTTATTCTCTTTGTAAGTAATGAAATGTGTATATTGTGTAAACACCTTTTTAATTCAAACCTTCAATTATTTAGGCACAAATCAGCCTAAAATCACTCTTCACAAAAAGTGTATTAAAGACAAGTTTAAATTTACAGCAGTATTTTATATAAAATCAAGGGCAATGGAGAGAATCTATACCTCTTACACCAAACTACTACTGATTTTTAAAGTTTTGTTTCCTCCCTCAAGTTCCAATCTGAGTTTATTTGGGGAATGTACAATACTTCTCTAGTCATTTTGATCAGGGTTTTAAATGTTTATACTTACACCATGCTATCAATGGTGTTATTTGTGCTTAGAAATCCAAACCATTTTAAAAGGATTTTTTTATTCTGTGAAAATATGTGAAATGATTATCCATATCCTATGTCTTTTTTTTAAATGAAAACAAGTCATATTCATGATTTAGTAGTAACCAGTTTGCTTCAGCAAAAAATACCCCTTGGAAATATCAAATTGCCAAAGCATTTAAGGTTCCAAAAACTTTCTTAGCTCCGAAGTGGTGTCATGTATATTATCCAGAATAGCTGTACACTCTGAAAAAACTGAAATAAAACAAAAACTGGCTAAAACCGATCTTTTTCATATTTATAAATGTATCCTCTAATCATTCTTATGTGAATTATATACATCCATGATGGATTTATACAAGGCAACAGTTTTTGTGTATGTATAATTCAATAAAGGCCGTGAAAGGTCATAGAGCTCCTTGTTTCTTGCATCAGTATATAAGAATCCTACTGTATCTGTCCTAGATTGTCACACGTTTTGCAATAGTTGCAAAGAAATTATCAAATTTTGTATACACAACTGTTTGTGCTTGTTTGATTTCTGTGGTCAATACTATTTCTTGCATTTATGTGTAAGCATTTAGCACTCCCCAACAAAGGAAGTGAGACTGTGCGTTTTCCAGGTGATCAGCCTTCCTTGATGTATTAATTGTATTTTCCCACCTTCACCATTCATTAGGACAAATGTAGCCTGAGAATTAATGTATTGCTTTATAAAAGTGAAGTATATTTCAGCTTATTTTGAGTAATGCTAACTAATTATCAGTGACATCTGGCTAATGGCTGTTCTGCCTCTGAATTTCTGATGCCAGCTATACATTAGGCTTGCAGCCACTCAAAAAAAAAAATATATATATATATCCCTGCTGAAAACTGAGACATAGAAATGAGTTACTAGGCGAGGTGGCAAAGGTTAATAAAATGAGATAAGTGGAGGATTAACAGCATTTGTGTAAATATGAAAATGGCAATTATACAAAGGTTTACTCTAAAATATAATAGTGTGTTTTTAAATGTTAACGTAGTCTATGTACTCCTCATGATTTGTTTATACATATATAACATTGGGGTATTGGGCCTGTAATACAGCCACAAGGCTCATATCTACCGTTTTGTGAGTTGCCTGCAAATCCACGATGGTAGAGAGTGAACGAATCAACCAAACATTCCCTTCTACTTATTTTATTTGGTTGATCTTACATGTAAAGAAACAAAACTGAACCGGCTGCTGCTAACCCCAAACTAGAAAACTGTTAACTAAAGATGACATCAAATCCCAACTCCTGTCTACCTCCCCAAGAACTAGGGTTAAATAGAGGGGCCTCGATCTTTTGGGCCTGGCACAATACATTTGAGACTATTTATACCAACACAGCTTGAGTGCTTGTACTGATCACAGCTGTGTTGCAGTCCAGCACAGGCAGAGTGGCAGGTTCCCACATAAAAGAACTTGAGACAGATGAAAAGCAGATCCTTCCTACATTACGGAGCCTTGGTTTCCACAGTGACATTTCCTGTGGCTGTTGGACTATGCATGCTGTTCCTAGGATCCTGCTAGCATTGCTATATTCTGTGTTGAGCTCATGCATCCTCTAGAGCATGTAAACGTCTCAGTGAATACTAGAGCAGCAATTTTCAGTATAAATTATAGTCCCTACTGTAACAATGTATAGAACAGCTATTCCTTGATTCCTAGCGCTGTGAGTGTGTCAGATTCCTTACTATCACAGAACTGCTAGGTAACCAAAATAACATAGAGGGATGTGGAGCAGCTGCATGCTGGTGGATGCTGCTGCATGGCTGCCTCTCCTGTGCATGAGCTGCCCAATTCCATTTTGCATGTTGCTGCTGCCATGCAGTACAGAAAAGCTCTTGGATCTTAATAAAATCCATGGTGAGGTTTCCAGCAAGCTGTTCTCAGCATTGCTCTATTAAGAAACAACAGTCTAGAAAGGGAAGATGGTCTTGTAGTTACGGCAGTAGGCTAAGATCTGGGAGTTCTTCATTCAATTCCCACTTCTTCCATATACTATTCCCTGTGTTACCTTAGGCAAGTCCCTTAATCTCTCTGGGCCTCAGTTTCTCATTTGTAAAATGGGGATAATTCTTTTTTTCCACATCTTTTGTCTTATGCACTTAATTTGTAAGCTCTTTGGGCAGAGGCTCCTTATGTATGTGCAAAACCTACAATAGGTGCTCAATCCTGGCTGGGGCCTCTGGGTGTACCGTAATATAAATACAACTGGCAAAACCTTCTGTTCTGCAGATTTTTGATATTACAAGTGGAACAATCCTTTGACCTGCAGGGTGTTCGGAGACAAATCCGCACTGCCAAAACTGCCTTTATCATTTTTTCCCCCAGGTTGGCTTCAGAATCCAAAAGGACCCACTTTTCAGGTCAGATGTGGCCAAAATCTTGTGAAAACGTGTATATAGTTTTGGTGCTGCTAGACCTGTGCTCAAGCCTTAGAATGGCCTCAAACCCAAATTGCAGCCTAAAGGTACTCTTGGATTTAAATACTACCACTCCACCCCCTCTGTAATTAAAAATGTTCTGAGTTAGGATTCCAGATTTGAGAGCATTTAATGTAATTGTTTTTCTCAAGTAATTCAGTCTTGTAACTGAAGCAGTTGCGTTGGCTGTATTCACATGGAGCCTGGTCTATTCCTAGTTTACCTTCAGTAGTAATTATGTGGAAACTGGTTTAGGAGACAGATGATCCTTTATACAAATTGTACATGGATAAGATTTGTGTGTTAACCACATGAGGGCACTATAAGCTTTCAAAGATAATTTAAGAAAAGTTGAGTGCCTACATCAGCAATGGTTTTAACAAAAATATATCAAAATATGGAGGATGTAGATTAACTTTCTTTGCTCAATGTTTGTTTCACGTGCTTTTAAAGGTGAATTGCAAGCAGTTTGTCGAATGGATTGAATTGGTGTCTAACTTCATAATAGAATTGCTGCAAACTAGGCTGACTTGCTAAAGTATAACTTGTATAATACTAACATGTAAATCTTTAAAACACTAACAGAGGGAGGCTAGCCCCTGCCACTCTGTTGTACTCTTAAGTGTCAAAGTTGCACATGGGCCTCTGTCCTTACTGTCTTTCCTAGTAATGAGATTCCTGTGTTAATCTTTGTACCAAAGCTGTATATTGGCTGTCTGTACCTTTAGGCTATTTCATGGGTATGGAGTGAGATTGATTTATACATCATACTCTGTATCGGTTCTCTGAAATTCTTCAAAGTGGAAGTCTGTGAAATATTTCAGAACCGTTTGATTTAGGATAGACTAGAACAGTGTATATGGACTATGGACTTTGGATTTAATGACTTCTAGACCTGTAGCCAGTGAAAACTGACATCCCCTACGCCAAAGGCCACTACAGTCTAATGGTAGGGTTTCATCACTTTTATTCTTTTTTTTTTTTTAAAGGTACAACTTTAAAAAATATTTCCTCTTTTAACCTTACAAATGTCAAAATGCTCATAGGTCAATGTGTCCAAAAGATCTGAGATCTCAAAAGAGCATTACCTTTTATATGTGTTTGTTTAAATTGTATGGTATTTCCTAATATGCATGCTAGTAGCATGAGTCAGTGTGCTGCCCACATTGTAGAGAAGTCTCTTTTGTGGGGCTCCAGTGAGGGAAGTTCATTTTGCTAGATTTAGAACTCTTCTACTTTGAGCAATATATAGTTGTAACACAGATCTTTCCCAGCAGCAACCTATGGTTTACACAACCCCTGTGGCTGGGGCTGTAATACTGTTGCTGCTATGGCTACCTCCACTACAAGCACAAGCTAGGAATTGTGCAAGAACGATTGTGATATTCTAGTCTTGAGGAGTGTTTTATTGACAAAAAGCAGGACAACGTTGCTAAGGAAAGGTAGTAGTGATCAGCTTAGAAGAGCAGTAATGGAATATAAAGCCTTTCAAAACATCAGATAAAACTTGAAATGTGAGGGATGGGTGATGAAATCGGTCATTGTAGCAAACTAGTGATCACATCATAAACCAACTATAATTGGCAGGGGGATAAGGATTAACTGTTAGGTAAATCAAACTATGCTATTAGTCCTAAAAGTAACCCTTGCGGCTTTTAGCTGAAGTGCAGGGCACAGATGTTAAACTGGAGCCTTCTGTGGGTTCACTACTCTCTGTCCCTCCCCTTTAAAGATATGAATTTAGATTAACTTGATATTATGAGGAAAAACACATCTGACCTAGGTATACATAAAATACTAGTTGAGGGGGTGGTTTGTCATGACTGAACTGAGGCTTTCCAATACTCTTACTATACTAGTAAGATGTCCTGAGCTCTGAAACCTAGACTACAATTACAAGTTCCTGGCCCCCTCTGAGATGTTCCTTTATGGTCTGTTGCAATTGAGGGAAGGAGAAACTATTGTTTAAAGGCACCATCTATTGTTAATGGAAAAAAGAGGGGAAGAGAATATGGACATAAGTTTTCTCTAGTCTATCAAGCACGATTCACTGGAATTTGAAGGCCACCTTTTTCCTTCCCAAAACCTGGAGAAGTCACAGGCAGAAAATAAGCACCGAGAATTGCCAAATATAGGAATTTTAAGGTTGTTCAGTACTTCACTATTTTTCTACCAACTGTACATGACCTATCCTGCCACACTGTAAATATCTCTTCACTTAACTATTTCTGTAACAGAGATGCTGTATGCGTACTAGAGCTGCTCAAAAGAATTTTCCAATCAAAAGGCAACTTTTTTCCTTTGCAAAAGTGTAACCATTTTTAAAATGTGTAGCTTCGTCTTCCACTCCTAGATATGAAAGTAGTGACTAACTGTCTTCTGGTTTTGATCGAGGACTTTCCCTTGTTTCAAAGCTGATAGTTTTGTCTACTTTACCCAGCCCGAGGGTTGGTCCTTGAAAGACTAAAGCATTTAACACAGTTCAGGTCCAATGAGACCTTTAAGGTACCTTAAGTAGTTACTTTGTATGGGACTGTTGCAACAGTCTTTATGCTATTTGGATAATTTTCACTGTTTGTTTACTTTTGGTATGACTGCTTCTGCCACATACTAGAAGTACTGTTTCCTTTTTCTTCCACAACAGGGGCTGCTTGCTGTAAAATGAGGCCCTGAATAAGAAGCCTAGTTAGGATAATTATTGTCTTACAAAAACTTGGTTAGAGGGACTTAAACTTACTTTCAGGAGTTAGTTTAATGCATTAATATTTTGAACAAAGGGAGTATGACTTGAATTGAGTATTTAAAAAGTTCTGCAGTTACAGACCCTGATCTTAGAAATGTTACTTTTAGAAGTCAAATTCATGGTGAAAGATAAAGAATTTAGTGTCTGATTAATGAGTCCACCAATATATATGCTATATTAAACTAAGTTCTTGCTTCAGTAAATATATGCAGGGATAGGAAATTTAAGAAAGTATGAAATTAGGTGTAGTATCAAAAAGTCCTCATTTAGGTTGTCTTCACTGTAAAAAATAACCTATAGAAAATCAGCAGTAATACCAGTGCTTGCTTTGTACAACCAGGTGCTGAAGAAAGCTAGCCCACTTTCCATGACATTTCTGAGAATTCCATCATATGTTGCAGAGGAGCGGTTGTCAACCCACAACCCAATTAGCACACACCTGTGGCCCAGCTCAGCTGTGTGCTAAAGGCTGTGGGTGATCCCTGGGGGCGGGGTCCACGCTGCCCCATTGCCTAGCATGGGGTGTCAGGCTCCTGGCTGGCCCTGCAGGGTCAGGGCTCCCCACCAGCTGCGGGGATTCAGGGCACCAGCCTGGCCCCACAAGCTCCAGAGTCTGGGGCAGCCATGTGACTGAGAACCAGGGCAAGCAGCTGGCCTGCCCCGTGAGCTCCAGGGCACCTGGCCTGGTCTGTGGCAGCTGCCTGGCCCTGCAAGCTCCGGTGTCTGGGGCAGCTGCCCACCCCTGCAGGAGAACTGGCAGGCAGCCAGACCACCATTAGTAGCAGGGGTCCTGGGGTAGGGGCAGCTGCCCACAGAGCAGCATCCATGGTTGGGGGTCTGAGCTCCACTGCTCTGCCATCCAGCCACTGTGGGCCACATATGCGGCTCACAATATTTACTATGTTGAGAACCACTGTTGTAGAGAATACTACATGTTCTAGTACTGATCATAAGAATGACCATGCTAGGTTAGACCAAGATCCACCTAGCCCAGTATCCTGTCTTCTGACAGTAGCCAATGTCAGGTGCTTCAGAGCAAATGAACAGAACAGGCAATCAATCTCCCAGCTCCTTGCAAACAGAGGCTAGGGACACTCAGAGCATGGGGTTACATGCCTGCCCCTTCTGGCTAAGAGTGAGCGATGGACCTATCCTCCATGAACTTATCTAGTTCTTTTTTTGAACCCTGTTGCAGTTTTGGCCTTCACAACATCCCCTGGCAAAGAGTTCCACAGGTTGACTAATATGAAGTACTTCCTTTTATTTTTAAACTTGCTCCCTATTAATTTCATTGTATGAGCCCTACTTCTTGTGTTATGTGAAAGAGCACTTCCTTATTCATTTTCTCCACACCAATAAAGATTTGATAAACCTCTATCATATTCCCACTTTAATCACCTCTTTTCTAAGCTGAAAAGTCCCTGTCCTTCTGATCTCACCTCACATGGTAGCTGTTTCATATCCCTAAATAATTTCTGTTGCCTGTCTCTGTCCCTTTTCCAATACATCTTTTTGAGATGGGATGATCAGATGTGTATGCAGTATTCAAAATGTGGGCATACCATGGATTTGTAGAGGCACTGATATTTTCTGTCTTATCTATCCCTTTCCTAATGGTTCCTAACATTGTTAGCTTTTCTGACTGATACTGCACACTGAGCAAATGTTTTCAGAGAACTATCCATAATGACTCCAAGATCTCTTTGAGTAGCAACAGCTAATTTAGACCCCATCATTTTGTATGTATAGTTGGGATTATGGTTTTCCAACGTGCATTACTTTACATTTATCAACACTGGGCAACAAAATGGCAGAGGAAATTAAGTCACCCAGTTTTAGGAGAGCCTTTGTAACTCTTCACAGTCTGCTTGGAATTATTTTAAGTAATTTTGTATCATTTAAGAATTTTGCCACCTCACTGTTTACCCCATTTTCCAGATCATTTATGAATATGTTGAATAGCACTAGTCCCAGTACAGCCCTCTGTCCCCACTACTAACAGACATGTCTATCAATGAGCAAAGAAGTCTACAATATCAAGTTCTAGTGTAACCATTCACATTTAAGTCATTTTTCCAGAGTTAGAGAAGATTGTTGGTCTGAGATGTTCTCCTGTAAACTGGTTGAATCCACTCTTCAGTAATGTATAAATAGCCCTGTGATGACCGGATGAGCATACCCCTTAAAAGAAAAAGATACTGGTGGGCAGGGGGAGGAGAAATTACACGTCAGCCAATAAAACAGGTTTGTACAAAAAGAAGAGACCCAGACAGCAGGAGCTACATGAACACATTTACTGCGAGTAGCTCTATGGAAAGCCAAGTCAGATAAATATAAACACTATACAGAGCTTCAAGCCAGTCTCCCAAAACCGCAAGTGCGATATGTTTTACAAAGAAAACAATGTAACAATATTTACAATGGAAGACAAAGCCAGATTAATCAGCTCAACTTTTAAACAGGGCTGAAGCAGAAATAGCAAATATAATGAACAGTTTCAACCATAGACGTTTTAGTTTGTACAGACAATAACTGTCCAATATCGAATTAAATTTACAGGACAAACATTGTTCCATCATTGGTATTTTTGTACTATACAGCAGCATAAACGGGTAGCTGGAAGGTAGTATACGTAGTGATATGTTTTACATATTGTGAAAGTGTTCTTCCAGCACAATACTGAATAAATTAGTGGCTGTAAACTAAGATTCAAAAAGATTGCATATTTATTATGCTGTACCTGTTAGTATTTGTACCACTATATTTGAGGTTACCCATTTAGTTATTTATTCAGCATTTATTAAATCAGTGCTGTATATTGTACAATGGCAGCCTCAGGACCTAATATATAAATAAGGTATGTAACATGTTCAATTTTTTCAACACAACCTTTTCTTTTCCTAATAGATGTTCTGAACTATCATCCAAATTTCAATTTGTTTGGAAGAAAAAAAAAGCTTTAAAATGACTGTCTACATATTGCCTTATTAATTTACTACGCCCAAACAAAAACTGTATGGCAAGACAGTGTCATGGTCTATAGAAGTGGTAATATTTTTTAAATGAATTATCAAAGTATGTTTAGCAGCAACTAGTAACTGTACTGACTAACTTCTCTTCCAGATTCAAGAACACAGCTGTGCTTTTAAACTCTGCAGCGAGTATTTCTTTCCTGTTAGTTTGTAAACTTATATTAAGTTTGCAAAAAGGTCTTTATAATTTTGTGACATGTACATTTTAAGACTACTCAAAAATAGATTTAGGTACACATCACTCAACATCAAAACTGACAGCATCTAATTTGTTATACAAACTGTACTAGTATTTTAAAGGTTGTATGTCATGTGAGGCAGCCCTACAAAACACTTGTACAATATACAATGTAGAGGATTACCAGCTGTGTGGTGCAGTACAGCATGAGGATTTGTGTACCACTTTTAAACCCCTCATCAAGTCAGTGCCTTTTATTATTATACATTATATGTTCCAACAACTAGTGTCATGCTTTTAAAGGTTATAGCAGTGTTAAAAGCCTAAACTGATTTGAACCAAAATCAGTAAGAGTGACGCGCCTAGCTCTAATTTTCTACAATTTATTTTTAATTTGAAATAATCATGGTTTGCAATTTTTCTTTAGGCAGAATGCATTAAGTGATAACCCAATTATTTACTTTCTCATTATGCAAAAAAAAAAAAAATGGTCCCAAATTAAAAGAGGGCTTTGGATGAAAGTAAGATCAGGTAGGGTGGTTTCTCTCTAAAAAGCTACAGCACACATCAATATTGTAGAGCAGAAGTCAAAGTTGTAAAAGACCCTGCACTTTCCCATTTGAGTGCATGAATGGAAACCTCAATTTATATTTTATACATGTTTATAAACAAATGGACCAGGATAATTTACATGTAATCAACAAGACAACCAGCCCTTTAATCTTACCTTATACATATCAGAATTCTGAGCAACAAACTTCAGTTTAAGCTCTGACATACAATTAAAAATACTAAGCTCTGTGATCAAAAACCACCTCCTATACTATAAAGCAAAATATCAAAGAGGTATGTCCATCACAGATTTAGGTTCAGTTACGTGGTTCTCTCTCAGCCCTCTCAAAAAAAAAATTTCTGACCTGCCAAAATATTTCTAAGCAATACATGTTTAAGCTAACGTACCAGAGAAACAAAACCCATATTAAATAGACTATCAGCCACCAGCTTTGACTTCTCAATATAAATAAAAACAAATTAGGGGGAGAGGCAGAGAGAAGTAAAAAGGAAGTTGTAGGAATCCCCTCTGCAGCATTCCCAATGCCTCTCAAACAAATGTGCTGCGGAAAAACAAATTCCATCACCAAAACACAGCTATGAAAAATCTTAATTCAAATTAACTCAACTATAGACAGCGGATGTCTAAGCAAAAATCATGACAATGATGTGTGTACGTCTGTGCTGGTGGAAGTGAAAGTAGCCGGCTGGAGTTGAGCTCTGCTTCCAAAAGCACCACACAGTTTCTGGAGATACCAGTAGAAAAGCCGCCTCTTCTAACAATGGTTTCCATGGCAATGCAGTCAGTCTGGAAGAAACAAAAAAAAAACAGTGAGTGACACTAACAGAAAAACTATTTTCTGTTGAAAAGAGGATACAGGGTTTACCCATCAAAACAAATGACATACTGAAAGTAGGACAAAGGTGACAAATTCTTAAAAGGGGGTTAATTAAACAGATTCCTGCTAGATTCCTCAGAAGGACTATGGGGAAATCAAAGAAGAGAATGCCTCACTTAGAGAATCCATCTCAAGCGTACACTCCTCTCATTACCTTCTGGACAGGACTCCAAGAGTCTAGTCTATTGTGGGTAGCTAGCCCATACTATGCAGATGTGATCAATAAAGCTCATAATTACTTATGTAACTCACTACCAAATTAGACTGCTTTAAAGAGATACCTGTGATATGACAAGGATAGGTTATATACATAGTGGCCATTTATTACAAACACACAATGAAAAAGGTGAATATTAGTGGTTCTGTTCACCCAGCTATAATTAAAATTGTGCATGACTGGAGTCAAAATTAAATGTTTTCACAGCAGTTTCAAATGAGAAAGGAGAGGCCTATGACCAGTGCCCATCTTAACCCTGAGCTTTCAGAAAAATTCATTTGGTCATTAAGTTATCCTATGAGAAACACCACAGAGTTCAAGCGATATTTTTTGCACTCTTCAAAACATGAATAAAATGCAATTGATGGATGGCAGCAATACAGATAACTAAGATCTAGTTTTAGTTCAAACTATCTGAAAACATCTATTCTTAGTAAGAATTGAAGAAAGTTCTCTGGGTACAGCAAGATGGGGCACAGTAGAAATACGCAGAGGTCACTGAAAAGTCATGGTGGGTGAAGGACTAAATGTTTTAATGACATGTTAAATTGAGCATGAAGAGTTATTTAAATATCCTTCTTGCAATGTTCTGAGCATGACCCTAAATGTCACAGGATTCTCCCCAAACCTTTCCAACACAAAAAGTCTTTCCTCCTTCACCTCTACGGGTGTAGCTGGAAATTTGCAGCTCTTCAGCCAGTCTACTAGAGCTCATCTACTCCTGACACCATCCTCTTCCATCACTTTTCAAACACACTGGTGTCCTGAGCCCTAAACTCTTTTCTTGACCCTATTTGCCTATCTCCTTCCTCCCCTTTGCCCTGAAGTTTATCAAAATGTGTCATCTATAGCCATTACCTAAACTTCTTGAATCCCCTACAATTCAGCTTCCCTCTACACTCTAATGAAACAGATCTTACAGAGGTCTCCAATATCCTACTCCAGGCTATGGGTAAGGGCCTCATCTCTGTACCCATCTTTCTCAATCTACTCTTTTCAATAGTTTCACACCCTCCTTTTCCACCTTCTCTCCCTTGTGTGATATACTGTATGTCTGCAGACTATTATTGTAGGCTTTTTGGAGAAGGAACCCTCTGTTAAGTTAGTTCAACACCAAGTGCACCAGCGCCCAATGAATAAATACTAGTACAAGAGAAGCAGGATTGGGGTGGGGGGAGAATTAAATACAAAAAAAGAATACCATTTGTCATAAACATAAAGGGAAGGGTAACCACCTTTCTGTATATAGTGTTATAAAATCTCTCCTGGCCAGAGGCAAAACCCTTTCACCTGTAAAGGGTTAAGAAGCTAAGGTAACCTCGCTGGCACCTGACCCAAAATGACCAATGAGGAGACAAGATACTTTCAAACGGGTGGGGGGGGGGGGTGACAAAAGGTTGTCTGTCTGTCTGTGTGATGCTTTTGCTGGGAACAGATCAGAAATGCAAGCCTTCCAAGTCCTGTTAAGTTAGTAAGTAATCTAGCTAGAAAATGCGTTAAGATTTTCTTTTGTTTAATGGCTGGTAAAATAAGCTGTGCTGGAGAGAATGTATATTCCTGTTTTTGTGTCTTTTTGTAACTTAAGGTTTTGCCTAGAGGGATTCTCTATGTTTTGAATCTGATTACCCTGCAAGGTATTTACCATCCTGATTTTACAGAGGTGATTCTTTTACCTTTTCTTTAATTAAAATTCTTCTTTTAAGAACCTGATTGGATCTTAAGAACAACGAAAAATCAAGGGCTTGGGTCTGTGTTCACCTGTACCAACTGGTGAGGATTATTATCAAGCTTTCCCCAGGAAAGGGGGTGTAGGGCTTGGGGGGATATTTTGGGGGAAGACGTCTCCAAGCGGTCTCTTTCCCTGTTCTTTGTTTAAAACGCTTGGTGGTGGCAGCATCCTGTTCAAGGACAAGGCAAAGTTTGTACCTTGGGGAAGTTTTTAACCTAAGCTAGTAAGAATAAGCTTAGGGGGTCTTTCATGCAGGTCCCCACAGCTGTACCCTAGAGTTCAGAGTGGGGAAGGAACCTTAACATTAGTCTATTTTCACTCTAAACTGAGCAATACTGAACTTTATGATTCAAAGGCCTGTAAATGGACCAAGTCCTTTTAGTATTTAGTAACAAATGCCCAATTACAATTCAGAATAGTTTATGATATAGGAACTTCACTTTTTATGAAGTACCGAGATAATCATGGTCTATGGAATGAACACTGGGGAGGGCGGGAGGACGCCCCAGGCTCTGGCACTCACTTAAGTGGCTCTGCGGAAGTCTCAATCTCTGTCTCAGTTTCCCCATTGATAAAAATGGGTACAGTACTTATCTCCCTCACAGGTATATTGTGAGGATTAATATGTTGTGAATAGTTAAAGCCTTGTGTAAATGCTATGCATTTTATGCAAAGCTATGAGGAATCTATTGTTAAACAGACAAACTGCACCAAAAGAAGGACAAATTACTCAGTCTGAGACTAAAGTATAAGTGTATAGAACCAATACCAAGCTGTTCTTGAGTCTCAGATAAGTAATTTTTATTTTCTTGGCCTGATGGGAAGCTATTTCATTTGAAGGAAAATGATAATGTAAATTAAAATCTAAATCACTACAAGAGAAGTATCTTACTAACACTTCAAGTGTGAAGAAAACCTTCTATAGCATTTAAGCAAAAGAAATAGTAACTACACATTAAAGGCTGGGTCAGTCACTTAAAAAAAGGTCAATCTCAAAACTGTGCTGTTTCATAGCTCTTAATCAAACTACAAGCTTTATATACAATAATTTCATTTTACATACACTATGCAATTTGATTAGCAACAGCTTTGAATTTGCATTTGTTTTGTAAAATAAAGACAGAGGTTTTTAAATAAATAGTTTTCCTTTTTAAAAGAAGGTTGGTTTTTGTTTTAGGATCAAAGAATGAAGGAGCTATGCATCACACTTACAGAGTCACAGAAGCTTTTTGTTCAGTGAAGCATGCAACCAAAGCAGCACCTCGTTGCTCACATTAATACAGCTAAGGCTTGCATATTAACCTATGTTCACTAGTAATAAAGGTTTCCCACCCCTTCCCTTGCTTCCTATCTACAAGCTTACATATAAAAAGGTACTTAAAAAGTGTCTGCACTTTTGTCCAATATTTTTTTCTCTACACTTAAGACAACATACACCTAAAAAGTGTTTGACTAGTTATTCTAATCTTTCCAGTTATACCCCGCAAAACATTTTGAACAATGGCAGCCAGGGTGTTTAATAAGACAATCCTAATGTCAGACATGACAGAATTCAGATTCCCTACAATGTTTCAAACCTTTTATAAAATCCTGGAATATTCTTTTTCCACTGAATGCATCCGATGAAGTGAGCTGTAGCTCACGAAAGCTTATGCTCAAATAAATTTGTTAGTCTCTAAGGTGCCACAAGTACTCCTTTTCTTTTTGCGAATACAGACTAACACGGCTGCTACTCTGACACCTGGAATATTCTATTTGCCAATTACATATAAAAACAAAAAGGGAAGAATTTTATCCTCTGGAAAGGGAACTTGCTTACCTTGTAATTCTGCTTCTTTGAAGATAGCAAGCCAAATTCGGAGGGAAACCTAAGCAAGCCTCAGTCTAGAAGTAGTCAAAGTTGGTGTGATTCTTTTGGGGACCAAAAGAAAGTGTATCATCGTAGACAATACACCAACTCAGACTCCTTTAGATTCACAGGGTGAAATTCAGCATATTTAATTTAAGTGGAATTTAACTCAGACCCCCTGAAAACTATTTATGCCCACTCTACTGCTGTCTAAATTGGTACAACATATATACACTGAGAAGTCAGAAAATGGTGTATTAATGTGTAAAACTAAAGCCTAACTCTACTTCAACTTACACCTTTTTCTGGCATCTCATGACATAAATTACACTACTTTAGATAGATGTGTAGGTGTAAGTAGCTCTAATGGGGTTTAAATGTAAGGGAATTTAAATTACACATTACCTGTGAATTTGGCCTATCATCTCATAAGATTCTCACTCCTGGATCTCAAGCCTCCAACCCAAAACTAGGTAGAAGCTTCCAAAGCTATAGCTACTAAGGGCTGAACCCCTATTCCCCCCACCCTCTTCATGAAGTGGAACATTTCAAACTGGCAGTTTGAGTAGTACAACCCCCTGGACCCTCAGTAGTCAGTGCCTTTTTGGGGGAGGGGAGAGGAGGTGTAAAAGCATTAAATTCACTTATGTACTACAAATGTAAAGGAAAAGGAAAAGGAAAAGGAAAGGAAAAAAACCCCACCACATACCCAAAAGCAAATCCCCTAAATTCTATGGGGAGATGGGGATCTTGCAGGATCTCAGTTATCTATCCATCACAAACTGAGCATATCTGTGGTTACCACAATTTGAATAGGTGGCGTTTGGAAGTTCATTCCTAGCTGGAGATTGACCACAGGCAGAGAGGCCCATAGATCATCAGTTGTTCACAAGGAATGCAAGAATTCCAATGCTATCTCAAAGTCCACCAAGGCTTCCCCATGCAGAGACATGCCATAGGTACTGTTACCATAGTTGCAGCCAAAAGACCTAATGCGGAGTCTGTTCTGAACTGTGATTTGTAAATCCTAATTTTCAAACTGGTGATGTCTCCCTGCCAGGCAAACAGTGTCTTGAATTTTGTTCTGAACAGGAAGACCTGTGCTGGAATCCACCTTGTAGTGTCCTTTTCATCTTAGCAGTACAATTATCTCTACGCAATAAACCAGGACCTGGAGTAGCTTATCCCTGAACCCCAATGTTTCTGATTTTCATTTACATGGTAATGTAAAGGTACCTTAACGTGGGTGCAAATATAAGGAACCTTAATAGTGCCAGAGATGTAAGACAGGCTTAGTGCAAATGAGAATATGGTCCATCTCCTGAGCTGATTTCTGGACTCCTACCATTGCGTCCTGATCAGGAGATCCTCCAGGCAGGGAACTTGGGCACACTTAGTACAGCTGTGAGAAAATGCATGCAATCACATACATTCCTCCCATCCGCGCACACCCACACCCCAAAAATTGCAGTGCACAGAATTTTTTTAAGGAGTTTTTCTGTTTCCATTGTTTCACTTGTCACTGATGTTACATATCACACTGTTATGTATTTGGAAGGCTTTTTAAAATACTAGAACTAAGTACTATAGAAAATTATAAGGAAAATGGTAACATCAAGAGCCTATTGTGCTAATTGGGCATATTAGGAGAAAAAAGATTTGTTTGTTTGTTTGTTTTTTTAACAACTATCCAGAACCCAAGAGGGGCTGGAAATTTGATGGAGTCATTGGTGATTGTAGCTAGTAGGTGGATCAACTGTCACTAGATGTTAAAGAGAAGGGAGTAAGTGGACCATCAGGAAGGTCCGTCTTCCTATAATCTAGAAACTTCTGGAAAATGAGTAGAGCTTCAGATGACATAGTTTAATATAAATCTGACTTATTTTTCTGTCTTCAGTTCAGTAGGTAACAAATTCTTATGAAATCTAGAATATATATGAAAGCTGTTCATCAATACTGCACATAGGTTAATATTTAGTTATTAAGATTGTATGATTGTATCTGACAATACAACTAACATTGAAAGAAGCAATAGGAAACACACAACTGAATGGACTAAAGTAATTAAAAGAATTCTTCTATAACAACGTAAACACTCTCAAGAGTTAAGTAACTAGAGAGAAAGGGTTTATGTTCATCTCAAAGTGCAGAAAATTGATTTTTTTGGATTCTTCAAGATCAAATGTGCCACTGAATGAAACTCTCTCTCAAAGTGGAAGGACAGACATTGATAAGATTGATTAGCCTGCAAGTGAGACACTTTCAATCTCAGGTCAGCAAAGTCACCGAAATGTAGCCAGAATAAAAAGTCCCTATTCCTGACCTTTCAGGAGCTCTTCAAAAAAAAAAAAAAAAAAAGAAAAATCTGCTTTTCAGAAGCAAGTCTTTCTTAGTCTTTAACACCACAAAATGGCAAAGATCCAATTGTTTATTATGACATAAAAACAGAGGCAAAAACCTGAATTTAAAAGAAAACTGCAGCTTTCCAATTATATTAATAATGTTGCCTTTACGGTAGTCTTAAAGTGAAAATTTAAAGAAATGCTTGAAGCACCTAGCCCTGGGCATACTTCTCCAGGTATATTTAAACCCTCAAGCCCATTACAATATGCTACAAAGAAACTGCCTTATATATTGTTCCAAGTGTTATACTTTTTTGACTTGGGTCAGATTCCATTTTAAGTTTTTTATATGAAAAACAAGAGCCCAGCAAAAGAGTTAATTATCCAAAAGCTTTGCAAATCACCTCCAAAGTATAGTTTCAGGGATAGATTCACAAAGGGACTTAGGTACTGCAACACCTAACTTTTGGTGCCTTGCCTTCCACTGGACCCCGGCACCCCAAGTCCGGGGTCTAAGAATGCCAGCAAGCTGAGCAGAGAGCTGCCTAAGCTAGCCAAACCCTTAGGGACTTAGGCACCTAAATCCAGGCCTGAGGAAAGTGCCTACCTGTTCAGGATTCTCAGGCCACATGCTCACGAGTGAAAATGTAGGTGCCTAGGGGACTTTAATGGTGGAAATTTAGGTGATTAGGGATTTTAGGCACCTACAAGGTTAGGCAGCAGCAGGGTTCTAAGGATCTCAGCAGCACCTAAATGTTGGATTTAGGCACCCAAAGTGGCTGTTAAGCACCTAAGTCCTTTTGTGGATCTAGCACTTAGTTTAATTTTCTAAACCATTTCTGTTCACCTTGGATTGCTACATTTTGGTGGCCTACCCTGCTCTACATATACCAATCAAAACTACTCTTCTCAAAAGTTTGGAACAAGAGAGGATTCCACTGAGCTGTGTATGGTCTTGAAGTGTTCTGACTCAAAGGATCAGGAAGGAAGGAAGGAGGGACAGAAGAGAAACCAGGAGTAACAAAAGGCCTAAGGTGGAATGGCAGCAAATTGACTGGTTGGACAGTTTTAAAGGGTGTACTTTAAAACAACAAACAAGAAAAAAATCCCAATGCTTTACACATAAAACTCTGCAAATTTTTCATCGAAAGGTAATTTACAGAGCTACAAGATACAGGGAAACAGAACTAGACTACAGTCTTTATAAGTTAGATTCCAAACATGCTGCACTCCATTTGAACAGACTTTGGATGTCTGTATATTTCAATTTACATTTCACTTCCTGCAACTGTAGAGTTAAGTTCCCACAACAGAGAGAAAAGTCAGGATCCCGTTAAAAAAAAAAAAAGAAAAGGACATTTTAAACATACAGCAGACATCTTCCACCCTCTAATTACTCCTCAAAGAAACATATGCTAAATTTTCTAAGTTTTCACAGGAGTGGGCATCTGATAACGGAATTTTACAACTCACTCATAAGTCAATAGAAAACTTTGCTTAGAAAAGATTTTAGTACAAAGTCTGACCATTCAGGCAATCTCCTGCAGTAACCTGGATAAACCTTACTGAATGAAGTTAAACTTCACCAAATTAAATTTAATACCTTTTGGGTCCATTGTATTAAAAATGCAATTGTTTATGTATGACTATGGAAATGTATGTAACTTCTCTCCAAAACGTGACTAATGTAAACGTTGGAAAATGTCAGCAACTTCAAAGGACTTTTTTGAAACAATGTAAACTTTTAAAATTAAGTGGGTTTCCCAGGAAATCTGTAGGATGAAGGGGGGGTATGCTAACCTAAACCTTCTGGTTAGGCGGGAACTCTGCTGTTTGAAGCTTTGCCCCCCCTCCCCCCCCCGGGGCGGGGGGGACAGGACATTTTCTGGCTGATCACCTATTCCCAGTCTCTTCAAAGACCCCAAATTGGATAAAGGACTCAGTTCCAGATTCATAGGCGTTCTTGTTCTGAGCAAAGGGTGTTATAAACTTGAAACCATAGGAAAACCCACTGAGTGGGGTTTGAAGGATTGCTCACCAGCCAGAGCCCATGCCGGAGTAAGGTGATCTCTGGTGAACTTATTAGCATACATGTAGGTTCTTTTATTGTTTTCTCTGTATTGCTTTTACCTTAAGAATAAAATGCACTTATTTAGAAAGAGCTGCATGGTAGATTAACTGGGATAATTAGACTGTTGACAATCCTGAGGAGAAGGCAAAAAGGCCTGTTTTAGGCAGCCGTCTTTTGCTAGGAATATCACAGAGTAGGATTTACTGGATTCAGCCTGTAAATATCTTGGTCAGAAGGGAGATACATATGTTTCCACCCAAGAAAGGCAATGGCTGGGGAGTCAAGAGTGGATGCCTTTGCTGAACCATAGCAGGGAAATACAGATATAGTTGTGCTGAACTGTGACAGAGAATGAGAGACTTCTGGAAAAAGCTGAACTAAATCCAGATATGAAGACACAGAACCTAAACAACAGAGATGCTGTCATTCACATCTTATCCTCATGAAGCATGGATAAAAATCAATTACTTTAAAAAATCCAATTTAAATAAAAAATTTTGAATGTAAATTAAGTTACGGGTTTATTTAAAAAACTATTTAGAATTAATTTTGAAATTGATAACTTATGTTAAGTCCTAACTTCTTATAATCTAAATAAAATCATTTAAATTAAATATAAAAAATAATATTAAGCAATTTGCTGCCAAGTTTTAAAGGAAGTCAAACCACTGAACTGGTGGAAGTCACTGGCTAAGCACCTGGAACAGAGTTTGATGTGCTAACCCAGCTTTTGACAGTAGTAGGCTCTTCTGCACATGCAGAGAGAATAGCTTCTTTACCGGAGTTTATTCAACTAGTTCAGTTCAATGCTTAGTTCAGTCACAGTTAAAAAATCAACTGGGAGTTGAAAAAGTAGAAAAGCTTGTTTTCCTCTTCCAATCTATGAATCAAAGCTAGGTATGAGAGAGGGATTTACTAATTCTAAAATCATCAAGGATATGGTGACCAGAAACAATCACATCAATTCATAAACTACAGACAATACTTCCTTTGTTTAAAAAAATCAGTTAGTTTAAATACAAAACGTATTTTGGAAAATGTTTTCTCTTATGCATCCAATACATAAGGTACTTTACTTATTTTATTTTTAAGGTAAAATACAAAAAAAAGTTAAATGCTGGTTTGGGCCATTTTATTTGAAATGTAATTTCCATCCAAACAGAGTTTGAAACAAATCACATGTAAAAAATGATACATATAGTAAATAAAGAATGCATCGTTCATCGTTTTCTAATATGTTAAAAATGCAAAAATTAACAGTCTGAATAAATGTAAGTCAAGCTACATAATGCCTAAATAAATGTGTATAGATACAATGTATCCTCCTGGCTAGCAAAATGCATCAAATTTAGTGTAAAGGCTATATTCAGATGCAAATGAGTATGTTTGAATGGTTATCAACTAATGATTCCCCTCATCTCAAAAAAGATACATTGGTGTTAGAAAAGGTTCAGAAAAGGGCAACTAAAATGATTAGGGGTTTGGCACGGGTCCCATATGAGGAGAGATTAAAGAGGCTAGGACTTTTCCTCTTGGGAAAGAGGAGACTAAGGGGGGATATGATAGAGGTATATAAAATCATGAGTGGTGTGGAGAAAGTAAATAAGTTATTTACATTGTTCCCATAATGTAAGAACTAGGGGCCACCAAATGAAATTAATGGGCAGCAGGTTTAAAACAAATAAAAGGAAGTTGTTCTTCACTCAGCGCACAGCCAACCTATGCAACTCCTTGCCTGAGGAGGTTGTGAAGGCTAGAACTACAACGGGGTTTAAAAGAGAACTGGATAAATTCATGGAGGTTAAGTCCATTAATGGCTATTAGCCAGGATGGGTGAGGAATGGTGTCCCTAGCCTCTGTTTGTCAGAGGGTGGAGATGGATGGCAGGAGAGAGATCACTTGATCATTACCTGTTAGGTTCACTCCCTCTGGGGCACCTGGCATTGGCCAGTGTCGGTAGACAGGATACTGGGCTGGATGGACCTTCGGTCTGACCCAGTATGGCCATTCTTATGTTAATGACAATCAACCTTGTTTAGAAAATAAAGAGTACAAATACAAAACACAATTAAAATCAATGATTTAAATCAAGGTTTCTTGCTTGATTTAAATCATGATTATAAATCAAAGCAACAAGTTACTGATTTTATCAATCCACCCTGTCCTGTTTCTATCCTCTTTAACGTTAAAAAATTCATGTTAAGAATGTAGACAGATAAAGCCTTCAAGGGGAGACTAGCAAAGTTTTCTTTTATTTCCTCTACTTCAAATTAGAACTGTAGTTAATTCCGATTCCCTCAAATCATACACAGATCAAAGACATCAGCACAGTATTCGTTCCCTTGCATGGTCATGCACTCCAATGCTCATGCTATTTAAATAGACCATTGTGTTCTATGCAACCTCAGGACCTGAAATGTACATCCTAGAATGTTCCTTTGCAGGCACAACAGTGGGGGAAGGGACCTCTTAGTGTATTCTGATACAAGTTTTTCAGATAAGTTTCTCCTCCTCTCCACTGCCCACAAAAGGGGCTATCAAAACATCTTCTTTACACACTGAGTATTAGTTGTTTTTTTTGAAACACTCCTCTTTCCCTGTATACTTTGTTTCTTAGAGCACTCATTTAAAATGGTACACCTTTAGGGCCTAATCTGTGTGCACCATTTTTATACAATTGCACAGAAAAGATGCTGACTTAATTTGCACACCTAACCACCATGACTACAAAAATGTAAACCAGACAATTCAGCACACGTTTAATTACAGTCATTTGTATGTGCAATTACCAAAACTGTATATACACATATCAAAGACCTGATTCAGGAAATGCCTATTCAGAAAAGGCAATGAAATATGTGCTTAACTTTAAGCACATTAACCACAAGCTTAAGTACTTTTCTAATGGGGATATATTTAAATACTTGCTCAATGCTTTCTGGGGCTCAGGTAACTCTGTCTAAAAGAAGACTTGTAATTGTATAGATTTTGTACCCATAATTACATGCCTGACCTTTTAAAAAAACAAATAAAAAAATCTAGCCCTCATTGTTAAAATATGTAGAAAATTCCAATCCTTATTTTCATTCGGCAAATTTTATACAGAAACTGTTTAATTTACTTTAACAATTTTCTCAAAAAAGTTTGCAAACTCTCAGTGAATCTCAATGTCAAGGTGTCAAGAAGTAAAGAGTTTACAAATTAAAATGTACACAAGAAAGTCTGGAAGTTACTGTTACAAATGATCAGTACACATTTTAATTTATGAATTCATTTACCTGCAAATGCAGTTTCACTGTTCTTGGGGCCTAACATTTTCATACATTGTTAAAAAACAGTCTCACACCTTTACAACATCCTTATTTTGCAAAGAATGTGCCTTGTCTTTTGTAACAGTGGCTTCTGCTTTTTCTATTTTGGCAAATAGCGCGGTAAAGTTTCTAGGAAGACATTTTTTGACACTCCCTTATCTTCTCTTGTTTCCAGACACTTTACTGAGAGTTAGGAAACTTATTGCCACTCAAGACAAGTATAGTTTTGGGGGAAGAGAGAAAAAGAGGGGGAATGTATTACAATACAATATACACTGGACACCATAACTACTTTCTCTTAGTTAAAATTCCGCCTTGAGCAGAGCAAAGCAATGTCTACTGAAAATTGATTTACCTTAACTTTGCAAATTTTAAAATAGTTTAGAAATTCAAAACTTCGCCTTTTTCAAAGATAGAAAGTTTGAAAAATAGTTTATATTTGCACAGAAATGTATATGCTGCTAGCTTTTAAACTACTATTGCCCAGATCTTGAGCTGCAATGAAGATGTACTTGGCAAAGCTTAGGCGAGGGAGTGGGATCAAAAGTGGATTTAAGCCACTCTTGCATTTTGGGGCTCTCTAGTTGGTTCCTAGCATCAAGTAGGGCAACCTGTTTTACAGCCTATACCTACGGCCTCAAGAGGCGATTTCAACAATCTGGATTCTTGACAGTGTAGGGAGCAATCCCAGCAAGGGCTCCATTCCTGGCCATGCCCCTTGTATCAAGGGCTGAGAACTTGTCTATATTAGGAATGTCTGCACCCATGTAGCTATACCAGTGTAAAACACCAGTGTAGATGCACTATACTGATGTAAAGTGGGGCTCGCAGCAGTGAAACTTACCTTGGTTTGAAACAGTGTCAGTTTCAAACTGGGGTAAACTGCAGAGATACTACACATCTGTGCTGGAGATTTACACTCATGTAGCTACACTAGTGAGAAAATTCCTAATGTAGAAAAGTCCTGAGAGCAGGGAGATGATATAGCAACTAGCTGGAGAATCTCCCAGGAAGGGAAAATCCTCAGAAGGCAAAGTCTGCCAAGTTTAGGACTGTTCGGTGCCACTGGAAGATCCAACTCTGACAGTTTAAACTGTTTTTTATTTCCATAATATAGTACTCATTGGGCAAAGTCCAGCTCTCACTGAAGTTAATGGGAAGATGATTGAGTCTATTGAGAAATTAGGTACCGGTAGTTGATCAAGTTCTCTCACCAGCCAATTTCCTACTTAACTGAGGAGGGAAGTAAAGAAATTGTATAAAATTTACTTTGAAAAGCAAATTTCTCTATTATGCTAGCTGATAATTTATGTAATTTGACTTAGTTTCTAGAACTGCAGTTCTAGTTAAATTTCAATTCTGAAATATTTTTCCTTTCTAAATCATTTAGCTAACCTTAAGTGGTACAAAAGGCATACAATACAAAAAAAACGTATTTCTAAAAATCTGGGAAATTGCAATTTAGGAAAAAACAGAGAGATCTTTTTGTCTTACAAGCAGCAATATAATTAACAGATCAAAGATCATTAAAAAAAGCTTCATGAGTAACAGTGAATCAGGATTTTTCTGCACATCAACCTACTTCTCTTTAACTTCCTTTATACAGAAAGATAGGAGGGTAATCTGTACACTTTTCCTGTCAGCACAACCCCACACAACAGTCCACCAACCTTGCACAACATTGAAGAATAGGCATCAAATTTGAAATTCACTGCATTATCTGCTCACATCAATGACTAATATTTTTGGATAACATTTTTTACTGCAACTCAAAGGCTACAAGGATTGACAGTAGTAAAACAGACTACAAGATTCACAGTCAGCTCATACAAATACCTAAAGATAAAAGGTACTTGGAGAAATAAGAACTTAAGATGGAACATGTTTCCATTATTTTAGATCATCACTGTATCACAGTAATGGCTGAGAAAACCATTTAGCATTATTATATTTTGTAAGTATACAATAAAAATAGCAAGAATAATGTATCACAAGATGTACTTTAATAATATGACAGCTTTAGCTTAAATAATTACTGAATAACTGATTCAATCACGTACAAAAAATTGGGAATGGGAAGGCAAAACGCATTAGTCCTTTTCTGCATCAAAGGGGACATTGTCCACAGAAGAGTAGCGTTTACAGGGGAGGGGAAGATCTGTCCTGCTCATCCATCAGTGGCTGCATCTCTGATAAGTCCAGAATGTATGTGTTTAGTAGCCTATTTTATGAAAAGGTCTTCTCAGCATATGTCCCCCTCTACAACACTCCAGTGTTAAATCTATGGTAAGTGGAGACAAACTGCCTTTTTTGTACATCTTAGCAAGTATAGATTAGTTAGGTTCTCCTGTAAGTCACTAGATTCTTTCTATTATGTTGTAAATCTAGAATGTAACTGGACAAATGAAAGGCTGATGAAATTCCTAGAAATGTCATAATAATGAATCTATAGACATCTTTGCACTGGAGAGAGTCTTCCCAAAAGTGAAATAAATACTACAGTGGAGCAGTCAACCTTTAAAATTGTTTAAAATAGTTTCTCCTCATGGAATGCATCCGATGAAGCGAGCTGTAGCTCATGAAAGCTTATGCTCAAATAAATTCGTTAGTCTCTAAAGTGCCACAAGTACTCCTTTTCTTTTTGCGAATACAGACTAACACGGCTGCTACTCTGAAACCTCTCCTCATGGTATGATCACTTCTCTATTTTAGGTGGAGACTCCCTCCAAATTGACATAGGTTGATACTGTGTCAGATAATCCAGCTCTCTATTCTGAACTGCTCTTCCATCCGAACTAAAATTTCAGTCTGTATTTCTGATATCTCCTTGTGATGTCCAGCCATCAGTTAAGACTTAAAATGAATGGCCAAAATGGAGCTCCCTTTTCTACATCACTGTGGTCAACACCATCATCCTCAATCACTCAAACCTATAATCTTGGCTCAATCTCTGACTCAGTCCTTTCTTTTGACCCACACATACACATTGTGTCTAAATCCTGCAACTTCTTCCTATGCAATATCTCCAAGATCTGATCTGACCTTTCTTCTCCATCCGCACTGCTAAAACTCTTGTCCAAGACCATATCATCTCACACTTTGACTACTATAATCTTCTTTTCTCTGGACTCGTTATCTCTAATTTCATCCCCCTCAAGTCTGCTCAAAATGCTGTGCACTAACATTATCTTCCTGGCTCATCACTGACTGTCACTTCCCCTGTACACACACTTTTTTTGACTCCCCTTTGTCCACCACATCAAGCACAAGCTTCTTGCTCTTACTTTCAAAATGCTTTACAACTTTATCAAGCCTTTTCTCCAATTGCAAGGTTGACTCCTATCTTCACTCTGCCAATAATGTCTGTCAAGATTCCTTCCCCACTCTGAACTCTAGGGTACAGATGTGGGGACCTGCATGAAAGACCCCCTAAGCTTATTCTTACCAGCTTAGGTTAAAAACTTCCCCAAGGTACAAACTTTGCCTTGTCCTTGAACAGTATACTGCCACCACCAAGCGTTTTAAACAAAGAACTGGAAAGAGACCACTTGGAGATGTCTTCCCCCAAAATATCCCCCCAAGCCCTACAACCCCTTTCCTGGGGAAGGCTTGATAAAAATCCTCACCAATTGGTACAGGTGAACACAGACCCAAGCCCTTGGATCTTAAGAACAACGAAAAATCAATCAGGTTCTTTAAAGAAGAATTTTAATTAAAGAAAAGGTAAGAGAATCACCTCTGTAAAATCAGGATGATAAATACCTTACAGGGTACTCAGATTCAAAACATAGAGAATCCCTCTAGGCAAAACCTTAAGTTACAAAAAGACACAAAAATAGGAATATACATTCCATTCAGCACAGTGTATTTTACCAGCCATTAAACAAAAGGAAATCTAATGCATTTCTAGAGAGATTACTTACTAACTTTACAGAAGTTCTGAGTCTGCATTCCTGATCTGTTCCCGACAAAAACATCACACAGACAGACAGACCCTTTGTCCCCCGTCATCCCCCCCCATTTGAAAGTATCTTGTCTCCTCATTGGTCATTTTGGTCAGGTGCTAGCAAGGTTATCTTAGCTTCTTAACCCTTTACAGATGAAAGGGTTTTGCCTCTGGCCAGGAGGGTTTTATAGCACTGTATTCAGAAAGATGGTTACCCTTCCCTTTATTTTTATGACAATGTCAATCTTGATCACCTGATTCTAACACTGCATCTACACTAGAGAATTTACAGCAGAACAGCTCTACCAATGCATCTGCGCTGCTGTAAGATGTCTTGTGTAGCCACTCTGACAACGGCAGAGAGCTCTCCCGTGGACATAATCCACCCCCAACAAGTGACAGTAGCTATATTGCGGGAGAAGTTCTCCTGACGACATAGCGCTGTGCACACTACCATGTATGGTGGCGTGACTTATGTTTCTCGGGGGGGATGTTTTTTCACACTCCAGAGTGACTTAAGTTTTGCCCACATAAGTGGTAATGTAGACATGGCTTTAGCTTCTCTAGAAGTGCGTTTAGACTTTCTCCCATGCTGCCTCTTATGAATGGGAAAAGCTCGCAGTCAAAATCCACAAAGCCGCCATAACTTATCCTCCTTTAAGTCCCTCTTCAAAACTTACTTCTTCTGTAACGCACACAGTAACCTGCAACCTGATGAAGACTAGGCAAGTGGTAAGTTGTGTTTACCATTCTTCATGGGTTCAGAGTAAGACATCTGCACATTTCATGAATTTTGTTACCCCTTCTCTCCTGCCGTCCACCCCAACCCATCTGTCTCATTCACCTGTTAAGTTTTGTCTTTTAGACTAAGTTCTTTGAGGGAAGGACTGATACTTTACGATTATATAGTTCCTAAGCACAGTGGAGCCCCACCCTGGCTGGCATCTGCAATATAAATGTTAAATAATAATAAAAAATGCAAAAATGACTGGTATCATGCAATTTTTGAAAGCTATACTCATACTGTTGGATATGGCAATTACGTGGGGTTCTCTCTTTATGGTCCAAGTGACTTACAGATTAAATCTGCTCAGTTTACAACAGATTTCTAGCTGCTCGCCCTGCAAACTCAATTTATAATCTATAGGACAAACTGTTTGCCAGTGAAAGGGTAAACACATCTGATCGCTCTAGAACTATGAAAAGCCAGAAATTCTGGAACTTTACAACAATAATGGATTCTGTGTATCTAATTACAGTTCACTGTAGAGCACTACTGCTGAAGAAGATTGCTAAAATTTTCTAAATCACTGGCCTGCAGTGCAACAATTTTCAGTAAGTAGAATGGATTTTCATTTGGCTTTCATCCAGTAATATTTTATGTTTTGGATCCAATTTTTGCAAAGAAAATGCAACAAAATTACAGAGACCCCAGATATTTGTCAACATTTTAAAGAGAACTGTCATTTTAATAAGTAACCATGTTTCTCAGTTTAGTATATCTTATTAATCTTTTGTACATTTTGGTTTTTTTTTAATCTTTTTTAACCCATCTGCTTCATCACATTGTTAAAAGCTCTCAAAATTTTAGTTGTCTAAAAAAGTTCATATAAAAGCCATCATCCATCCCCCAACAACAATATTTTAGCTTCTCTTGCTATCCAGTTAAAAAAAATTATACTGCAAACTCAGTTTTTTAGCAAGAGCTATAAACAATAAAACAAACTGGCTTGGCATGGGTGCGAGCGAAGAACCACACTGTTCCCTTTGGGAAAAGATGTCATTCAGAAGTGCCTCACTAAGGCTTTATCTACACTGGAACTTCGTCGGCAAAGCTTTTGTTGTTTGGTGGTGTTTAAATACCACTCCCCCCCCGAACAACAAAAAGGTTTTACTGATGAAAAGCACCGGTGTGGGGGTGGAAGTTTTTTGTTTTTGTTTTTTGTCAGCGGGAGAGCTCTCTCTCTCCTGCCGACAAACAGCAGCTACACGGCGTACCTTTTAGCGGCACAGCTGTGTCGCTAAAACATGAGTAGTGTAGACAAAACCTAAATGTACAGGCTAAATTTTAACAACACTCTCTCACACATTTCAGCATTGTTTGTACGTATATCCATGCATTTTAGTTACATTAAATTATTTAGGGAAACTAACATCAACCAAAAAAAGTTTACAAAAATTGAACTCTTACCATCCACCAAAAATAGTTGTTACTAAACACAAACCCCAAAGGGAAGTCATTACATTTACTGAATTCGCTAACACAGTATTGAGTCGTTAGCTTCTACAGTAAAAAAAAATATATATATATGCACATTTTTATATCAATATTTCCATAATATTTAGTTATTAACTGATGTGATACTTTGTATATTTTTATCATTCTATATAAATACAAAATACAAATAGATGAATACATTATGAGCTCTGTGTGTTGCCTACAAAACTTAACATTCACACTTCCCATTAAACTGCTTATATCCACTTCACTTACAATTATAATCAAATCCTAAAACAAAAATATACTGCTTTAAGTATTAATAACCACTTCCAATTCCCATTCTCTTCACATGTGATAAAAGGGTAGCTTCATGAAAACAGGAAGTGTGAACTCAGGTAACTGGCTGGCATAATAAACCAAATTTTAAGATGAGACAGAAAAAAATTATGAGATATTCTTTCCCAACATAGTAAAAGTGTTACTTCACAAAAAGAAGGATTTCTCAGTTATCCTTCATGTTATCATATTTAACCCAACTGTCTAGCTGGTGACTCATTTGTTGGATTCAAAAGTCAGATTTTCCAGGAAGTTTTTTCTCTATGTACAGTGTACTTTTTCCAGTTAATTTCTTTCCAGACCAGAAAACAGTGACAACACTGTACACCATGAAGTTTCTATAATCACTAAGAAAAACTATCACATGCCATTCAGTTTATAAATAGCAATGAGTTTTATTCAACTTTTATTTTAATTCTTAGTTCAATTGTCACTATATTCTTTAGTTTAGGTTTCATGAGGTATACCTAATATTATTTTATAGTAGTTCCTAAAGGTTCAAGTTCCATTGTGCAAGGCACTGTACAAACATAACAAAAGAGCTTTAAGAGCTTAGAAAAAATCAGTAGACTTTAGTGTTCAACTGACCATGTGAATCATCAGAACTAAAAATGAACATTTTACACCACTGGAAACCTGGAATACCCCCACTTTCCAAAACTGTAAAAACATTCCTTTCTGGCCATAGTTGTTTGCAAGATATTGAAATTAAAATCACATCGGGGGAGGCATGTTCCTAGTGACTAGAGCACTAGACTGAAATTTGGAAGACCTGGGAGATTCCCAGTTCTGCCACTGGCCTGCTGGATGAGCTTGGACAAGTCACTCTGTCCTTCAGTTTCCCCACATGTAAAATGAGGATAGTGATCCTTAGCTCCTTGGTAAAACACAGTGATGTACTAATGAAAAGTGTTATACACAAGCTAGGTATTATTCTGATTGGGTGTGGTGGCAAACTTCGATTTAACATGCTTTTAGTGGCTATATCTCAAGAATTGCTATAATAGAACTAATGATGTATACTGTCTGAAAGCTTGAAAATGCAGCCTTCAAACAGCACAATTGTTAAAATTTTACTCAAAGGGACTCACGAGATTACTGATAATCAACATAACATGCTTTTATAGCACAGGAATTTTACTTTTGTTCGATATTTGTTACTAAATATTAACTTCATAAAACAGTTTCACAAAATTTGCTTCAAAAGCTAAAAGTCAATTTTAACAAATGAAAAAAAATCCAATATTTTCTCCATTTTACTGGACCAGCATAGCACCTCAAATATGGAAACAGATCTGCTTATGGTGCAAGTGATCCCGTAAGCCTTTACTAAGAGAATAATGTGTACTTCTGTCAAGGTTAAAAGTTTTACCAGACTACTGGAGATTTATACTGTAAATATTCAACAATATTGTACAGCAAAAATACTAAAAAATGTTTTAAAGTAGGCAACCCTTTTGCATTAACACCTTGTGTTTCATTACCTGCTGGGGGGAGTGGAAGAACCTTCTTGCAGACCAATCAACTTTTTCTAAACATTGATCAAAAGCAAAAACCCTCAAAATCCAAATCCTGACTAAGAACTCAACAGCCTTTGGACAGTGACTTGTCCAATCTGACAAATTTCAGATTTGTCATCCTGACAGACTTGATGGATCAGACTGATTACCTTTGCCTCATTACAGCCTTCAGCTATCCTACAACTTCCCAATGTTAGTTGAGACACCCTTGAACATTTCAACTGCTACTAGGGCTCATGAATTTTCTGAGACTGCTTCAGTTTCAACTAGAACAGAACTGATCAGCTTTTCTTTCTCCCCAGTGAACTTGGATAAGTGCTTGTTCCTTCTCTTCTTGTGATCTGGCAAACATATTTTAATTCTCAAAAACAGGTGAGGACAACAGTTGTGTTTCAACCTGTGTAATAGTATATACTGATCATTAGATTGCCTTTAATATGCTAATTAAGCTATAAGTGAGGAAAGAAGTCCAACAGTAATTTGCAGGGTGGGCCAATAAGGCAGCTCTCCAGGTCACTACAGCCATTTAAGTATGAGTCACACAACAGTACACTATCAAAGTAAGAGGACAAACAGCAGTAAAATTTTATCCCCTGCCTCCAAAAACAAAGATTTAAACAATTCTTTCCCCAGTTTATTTATTACTCTAGTAATGGAACAACAAGTGGAACAAGTGGAAACAGGGGTCTACTGGGAACACAGGAGCTCCTGGAAATCCACAGATACCAAATTATGTCCAAGGAATACAACTACAATTCAGTCTTGCTTATCTCATATCATCCAAAACCAACTTTTTTCCCCACAAGTTAATTGACCCAAAATCAGGATGAGTCAAATGCACTAGGTCTTTTCAGAATAAGACAGAGAATTTATTCAGACAGTGCTCAGAAAAGTGAACAAGGTGAACTGCACCTATTGCTGCATTCCAGTGAGCATAAGAAAATAAAATAAACAAATGGAGGCAATATCCAGCAGACTTAGGAGTTCCTGGAAGGATTGGATAGCTTTACAAGCTTTTGCTCCCACCCATCCACAAGAGGAACGATGTGATTTCTACACTTTCAAATGCAAAATTAGGAAGAGAGAGTTTGAAATAGTAGAGGCAATAGTAGAAGGGCAGTAACAAGGCACTAACCTAAGGCTCTAATTTAAGATGAAAGAGAAAAACAGAGATCCATTCAATATTGAATTAAAAAGTAACTTAGCCTTCCTCAGCAGGAATGGTTGGTTCATTTTCTAGCACTGATCACACACCACTGAAGTTACTTGTTACAGTACATGCTCCAGATTCTCTGAACAAAATTTTTGGCGCCCTCATTCTGAGGCCACCATCTCTTGCTGATGGCTGCTCTGACAATTTTTCCTAAAATAATTAACTTTAGGAAAAAACAAATAAATATGCACATATACATGTCCAAATCATTGTAATTTATTTATGTAGGAGTTTTTTTTTTCAGACTCAATAATAAAAATAATGTGGAGTTGTGTCTATTCTTTACTGGACCTAAACAGAATAGAAACAATAATAAGGTGCTTTGCACATTCTTGCCTTTTTTCTTGTTGCTTCTTTTGCTTTTTTCATTGATTTTTTGTTTTTGTTTTTGTTTTTTGAAGACTTGCTAGCTACTAAGTCTGCTGTGAAGGGTGACATTAACAAACATACAAATATCACTTTTTACATCACTTACTCAGCCCTGGCAAGCCTGGGGACAAATTAAGCCCTGGATGGGGAGATGGGCAGGGAGGCAGTGGGGGTCAGGGGTGATGGAGGATGGGTGAGCTTGGGGCCAGAGCCCACCACCCCACGCAGCCAGGGAATTGAGTCCAAAGCCCCATGTCCAAGGGATGGGACCCGGGGGTGGAGTTCAAAGCCCTATGGCTGTAGCCTGCCCCCCACCACCACTATGCTGAAGCCTGACCCTATCCCCAATCCTCCCAGAAAAGTGGGGAACTCACTCGCCGCCTTCTTCTCCAGCTTGTGTGTCTCCAAGGGGGGCAGCCCCAGGGGAGAGGTCACTGCTCTGCCCCTCCAGGAGGCTCTGGCTGCAAGAAAAGCCCCTGGTGGCTGCATGTGGCTACATTTGAGAGAAAGAGGAAATCTGTGATTGGGAGCAACAATTAAAGGTACCGGTGGGGAAAAAATGTGTATCTGAAAACTAGCTGCAACCAAGGATTCAGAATCTGCAGTAGCACAATCAAAGCAGTATCAGAACATTATATTTAACAAAAATGTTATATATCACAGTGTCAAGAGTTATTTTTCTTAATTCAGCTTTTTTCATGCTAAGTTACAAGTAAAAATGAAATTGAATTTTGGTCAAAGATATCATAGTTAATTCACTCCTACATGATAAACCGTCAGAGAAAATCTGTTCTGCTTTCAATAGTTCATTCACCTACACTTGAGAAGTGATCCTGTGTATTTTTAAGCATTGCAGCAAGTCACCAGGTTGTTAAAATACGTTACCACAAGATTAAAATGTTTCTCGAAGAAGTATTATCCCTACCATACTGACTTCAAAGATCCAGGGTATTTGTCAATTTGAAGACATATTACAGTAGGTTATTTAAAGTTATTTTTAATGGTCTTATGCCTGAACTACTCTGCCAATATAAAACTGCCTCAGTTTGAAAAGAATTTTAAAAAGCCACAAGCCTCAAATCCAAAAAGGGCAGTTACTGGTCAAGTAACTGGAGAATTTTAATTTATTATTAACTACTAAAAGATAGTTAAATAAAACTCCCGATTTTTGAATTTTTCAGAATGACCAATACACACTATTTCCCATCATGTTTTTCTATTTTAGATTTATAAGCTACCATGAAAGAAATTAGAATAAGTTCTATTTTACAGCCTTTAGCCTCCCTTCTAAATCTAGACACTTGCATTTTAAAAGGTCTTTTATTTCAAAGGCTCCAAGACAATTAGCATAAAAATGTTATGTAAAACATGTAAGAAGAAACATGATACAAGAGTGGGAGGGGAAAAGGTGGGGTGATATTAAGCTGTATATCACATTTTCTCTGAACAGAGTAATGTTTTATCTTGAAGAAACATACTTGAACTATATAGGAAACAATTAAATAGTTTATTATAACCCGATTCTCATTATCCACCTCAGTTTCTACAAGGTGCAATAATAAGGTATACGTTAACAGAACGCTGTTTGAAGTAGCTTTAGAGTTCTGCATTCGAGGACAAAATTCCATGACTCAGATTCATGTAATCAAAACCGCAAAATGCTTGCCTCTTAATATCATGTGACAATTTCAAAGAGGAAGCTGTTTTGTTCAGTAAATTCCTAAAAATGTAAACATTAGAAATCAAAACCCTATATTATTTTTAGTACTATATAGTCTCACCACCTTAGAACCCAATTTTGCCTAGGCCTAAAAAGCTTCAAGGCAGACCAGTTTTCTTTTTCCATCTATTTAGGGTTAACATCCTGCCCCTCCTCTTTCCATTTCATGAATGGGGAAATATGAAGGGTTGTTTCACATCACTGAACCGGATGAAATTTAGGAAGCAGAACTTGGGATCAGTAGTGCATTAGGAAGCACACTCCCTCTCATATAAGAGCTGCAGTTAAAACTGTATACCTTAGCTAGATTGTATCTTTACATTAGTTAAATAATCATTAAACACAACACTTTTAAGACAAATATTTCATTATACACAGGAGTCACCTTAAAAGTGGATTGATTTTTTTTTTTCCCCAGGCAAACACAATGAGTGAGGAGTAGCATTTAAGAATGGTGTGGGGGGAGGGCAGAATGGGAGAGAATGTAAAGCTCAGCCAAAATTTTGCAAGTGTAGTAAACACATTAATTTGTTACAGAGACAAATCACACTCAGACTTAAGAGGCAGGAATCTTCCTTGTCCAAAATAAAATTTTAACTTTGTTTATAATCCTGTCACTAAATCCATCACTTTGGGGAGAGAAACACTATGCTTTCTTATTCAATATTAAAATCAAAACCTTACCATACTAGAACATGGCAAAGTTCTGTTTAGTGAGTAGGGACTTTATTAATGATCTCTGAAAAAATTAAACCATTTTTGTAAGCCATGTTCTTGTTATGGTCCAGATATACACTCTGGATGTGCTGAATGAATGTTAAGACCCCATATCTAACATGGATCAACAATTTGTAAGTGATGTAGAAATAGATGTACGAAATTTATCTGAACTAAAATAAGTAAATTATTGTATTATACATTAGTTTGTTCACCACTGAGTCTGTCTGAAGGTCACCCATAAATGAACACACACCACCCACCTCACTCCTTTATGTACCATAATTATATTATGCGGCTTTTAGGAGGAAACTGGCTTTTGGACCTTGTTTTCAAGGAGTATATATTTTTAATAGTTAAATGGCCAGCATCAACTTGAAATCTAGCAATATCATGTACTACACTTGGCTGAGCTGCCTGCAAAGTTTTATGAACACAATCTCTTTTCTGTTTTTAAAAGCTTTTGCCACTATATGAAAGACTTACATAACAACCCAACTGAATGTACAACGCTGAAACCAACTGCATGCAAAGTGCTGTCAAATGCACAAAATAAACAAAGTGGGAGGCAGAAAGGGGGAAGGGATTACAGAAAAAAACCTTCCAATCACAGTAATTTTAGATATTTTCTGTAACACTAATAAATAAAATGTTTCAGACGGAAGTGCAACTTTTTAGAATCCCTTTAAATGTTTTTATACGTAAGATTAATAACATGGCCAGAATTGGCTCCTCTGATCTTTCTCCCACTATGTGGGAAATTATACTTTACTGAATATAATTACAACGTAAGTTTTAAAGTCCTGTAAGGATGCTAAGATCAGTAGGATTTTTCATCAAATTGGCTGTACCAACCAAAATGCCTTTGATTTAGTGGGCAGATCTTTTGAAGTTGGAGGCCTTCAGCACTTCAGAAAAAAAGTGTTTTTTTTTTCTTTTTTTGCACTGGCAACTTTCAGAGTCTTCTAAATTTGATCCCAACCAAGAAAACAAAGCAAAAACAAAGCAAACAAGGCAAACCACACATTTCTGAGAAGCCCCAAGTAGTGGCTGCCAGACTTCAAATAGTATGCTATCTGAGTCAGACTTATAGCTTCCAGTATTAAAGGCTCTCAAATTCTAAATTCATATACAATATCTTACAACTAAATTTAAACACATGAACAGACTTTAAGGTGAAGACAGAAAATAGATTTATTCAACATTACATAGTCCTTTACTGTAAGTAGAGGTACGAAGGTTGCTTTGCATTCCCAAGCAGTGATAAGTACCTGTATAGGATAGCTATTAATACCCTTTCCCCTGTTTTTTCTCTCTCTCCTCACTGTTTACAAGAATGGCCAAAATACCATTGTTCACCCATGACTAAATATTTCATCTTAGCAGTCATAAGTTATAGACTGCAAATACCACTTTTGCAAAGAAAGAGGTAAAGATATTGCTGTTTGCCATCTACTGTTTCCTTCCCTGCGCTGGAGAAGATAATCAGAAGTGGACTATCATCAGGGGCTAGAGGAGAATAGTATATACACCTCAAAATATGGATTTTGCTGCCAAAGTAAAGTCTTGAAGTTCTAGGATTTAAGAAATACAGCGTGCGGTGGGACAAATACTGACAGACGCTTCATGAGGTTGAGGGTGTGGATGGAACCACAATAAGAGATCCAGCTGAGGAACTACCATTTTCTACTGCCTCCAGAACAGTAGAGAGCTTAATATTTCTCTTCTTATCCCTCATCTGCGTAAGGGTAATCAGACAGGAGTTGTCATTTCTCCAAGGGTTGGTTTTTAATTTATACATTAGAGATAAATACAATTGATACTTTGATTACCTTAAACTGGTTAGGATTCAAATCAGGAAAACCTGGCCACCCAGCTTTGAAGTTTGCATTCTGTTTCCCGATAGTGGGTACAGACTTCAAAACCTGCTGATTGCACCTATTACATACAATTATCTGGCTTCCCACAGACTGAATAGCTCAGCAGCCCCTCAGGAAGAGATACAGGAGCGTGGGGATTTATGGGCCTGCCAACCCCTCATATCCTGCTGGAAACTCATACCTAAGAGAATGGAGTTGGAGGGTAGGGATATCAAGGAACAGAATTACTAAACTTTGCAGGAACTTAGCTTCTTGACATCCTGCTTTCCACAAACTTCTTTTTCAAACCCTCAGAAGATGGATTCTCAGAGGGAGAGAGAGATATCAAGAACAGAAATCTCAGGGGAGACAAACTTCTAGGCAACCTGGAGGTCTGGTTAACCAAGGTTCAGAACATAGAGGTTTGACTGTACCTGAAAAAAGTAGATACCCACATACCATCCATATAAGAACATACAGTTCATTTTTCTTTTTACTTTATTCAAGTACTGTATTTGAAATCCTAATTGGATTTTTAAACCCAATTTAGTGGTTTTCGATCTTTTCCATTTCATTAGCCCATGTTACAACATAAGAAAATTTGGGATCCCTCCTGTCAAAACCAAGGGTAGGGTGATCATGACCCTAAATTGAGAAGCTGTGATTTAGAGCATGATTAAGGTTTTATCAAGTTAAAATATTTTATACAGTCCAGCTTGAAGGCAGTTAAACAAAACGTTGACCTGCCAAGCAAAATATCAACATTTAAGAGTGAGCTAGATAATGCTAAGCTCTTCAGGCCAGAGACTGACTTCTGCATTTCTTCTATGCCTAGCACGCTGTGGTGCTGCTACCAGAAACAACTTAAAATAAGACATACAGAAATTCACAGTAATATTTCCCCATTTTAAAATATAACTGAATTGAACACTCTATGTTTGTGTCAATTATGACATCGAATTCCTGTACTAAAACGTTTCATATGAAAACATTTTTAAAGTTACAAACCTTTTCTTGCAGAGTTACACTTCAAACCATCAGATCTGGTGAAATCTATGCTTACATAAGCTCCACTGTCCAAATTCGAAGTACCATTTTGGAGATGGCAAGTTGGTGTATTAGTGCTTGCCTCACAGTTCATAGAATCATCACGTAAATTCAAAGCTATGTAGTTTAAGCCATTCTGAAATCCAGTTGAGGTATCCCTGGACATCTTGCTTTCATGACCATCAGAAATGTTTTCGTCAGGTTTCAACCAAACATTGTCAAATGAGGCAGAGCTGTGTCTTTTGCTACTATCAGTAAAGAAAGAAGAGGAAGTAGTCACAGCCCCAGCAGAAGAGAATGTTTCAGAACTATGCCTTCTTCGGCCTTGTGGGTCAGCTCGAATCACCTTAGGTCCCATGGGAGGATCAGAGCTAGGAACAGAGAAGCTACCGCTACCTGAATATCTGTCAACAACGCACAGTCGATTTACAATGGAAGGAGGACTATCAATCTTTATACCATTGCTGGATTCTGCGGTAAAAGGCCTAAGTGGTGTCGTTGCCATGTTGAAAGTCATCTCTGTGTAATCATCAGCCCTACTACTTGTACTGCTAATACAAGCAGTATCAAATGAAAGTCTAGCATAATCATTTGGCTGGTTTCTGGGGATACTGGAACTTGCATAAATTGAAATATCTGTTAAAGAATTTGACAGTTCCTTTGCTACTTTTGGTGACTGCACATCAAGGTCAACACTCATGTAATCAGAAAGTGGTGACTGTCTGTGGTCACTACTTGATCCTAGAGATGATGGAGATCCTTCTGCAGATAAAGAATATGGTGTATTACTTGCTTTTTCACTGAAATCAATATTTATGTATTCACCAGGGCTAGCTGGCTCAGGTGGAGCTGTTCGATCATACATTCTTGGTATAGTATTACTTCCTCTTGTACCTAGGGGAAGTCTTGTAGGCCTGGTAGCCCTGTTCTGTGCAAGGCCTTCATCTGACACTTTCACAACTGATGATTTAGAAATGCCATTAGCTAATGGTTCACTGTTGACACATTTGACATTTTCATGTTCACCATATAACAGTTTTCCAGGTGAGGACATTGGAACATATTCATTATGATCTCCATTTTGTCCTGATAACGTCTTAAAGCTTCGTGGCAGAGAGAAATATGAACTGATGCCTTTGGAAACAGTGTTGGTAGGAATACAATTTGAATCACTGGGCTGTTTTGGAACTGCTGAATTACCAGGTGACATATCCATATACTCATTTGTCACCTTTTCATTACCCCCTTTAGAAATAAATCCAGCCAATGGACTTCGTACAGGTGAAGAACTAGCCCTGGGAAACATCATCATATATCCTCTGGAGTCCACCTGAGATGACGACCAAGAATTACTAATCTGTTTTGGGACAGACACACTTTTAGGAGTCATTGGCAAATAATCATTGTTGCTTGTGAGCGAAGATGCAACTCCTGGCATCATTGGCATGTATCCATCATCCCTGGCTTTACTTCTGCTTTGGTTACATACAGAATCAAGGGTAGCATCACTGTAGTCAGGTTCATGGTTTTCTTTTAATTTTGGTGATTCCGAACAAGGTAACTGTCTGTGCCTTCCTGCAGAATCTTCATCTAAAGAAGCTGTAGTTTGTGTTGTTTTCTGCTGCACTGTTGCAGAAGTTGGTTTAGTCAGAGAATAAGTTCTTTTTCTGAAGCATTTTTCAGCTTCCATATAATCATCCCTTGAGCTATCATCTGTTTGCTGTTTATTCATGGACATGTATTCACTTAAACAATTCTCTTCTCTGATTGGTGGTGTGTTTCCCAAAGAATCTGGAGTATTACTTCTGACACGAAAGTACCTGAAATCCCCAGGGCTAGAGCCATATTCATCAGAAGAAATAAAGCCCCCATCACTTGGGGACCCACAGACAGATGAACTGGAAGGCCTGGTTAGTGTGTCTGAGGCAGAGCCATGGCCACTACTGGAAGAAACACTAATGGGGCTGGTGGTGGAGGGGAAATGAGACACTGGCAGGGAGGCAGACCTGGTATGATAAGAAGAGGTGAAAGCTGCTCTGACATACCTTCCACTCCCTTCTTGCCGGCCCAAGTTCATCCTTGCAGTGTTCAAATGGATCAGACTTCCAGTCACTGATCTGAAAGGTCTGGTCATCGTCCCTTCCCCTTCACTAGATGTTCTGAAGCGGTATGAACTGCTACTCTTGGTGGTGGGCGGAGTCCCCCCAGTAACACACTCAGTTCTGGATCTTCTCTGCAAGCCAGTCTGGCTAGGAGGCAGGTTGCCCAGATGCCTCCTAGTGGTGATAAAGGAGATAGGATTGGTACCACTGCCACCACCAGATGACTGGCTCTTGCTGCGGGGCCTGAATTCTGTGAAGGCCTTGAGAGCTTTCATGGTCTCTAGGAAGGTCTCATGCATATTCTGGGCAACTACTGAATCATCCACTTGCATCCACAGTTCACCAGGCCCAATGGAAGCAGATCTGCCCACCTCAATAAAGAAGAAGTTCTCTGAGTGCCCACAGCGGCGGATGTTCATTAGCTGCAAGTGGACAGCAGGTACCTCTGAATTCAGCTTGACTAGGTAGATAGCCTTGCTAGATAGGCACAGCCTGTACACCCCAGTCAGGTTCTTTGTCTGCCCCAGTCCCTTGGGCTTCACATTAACCTGCCACACCTCCTTGTATATGGTGCCTGGTCTAAGCGCAGCTCCATAATGCTCATCATCCTCATCCATCTGCTGATCTGTCTGGTCCTCCTGTTCTAAGAACCCCCTCTTGCTCTGGTTCATGAGCTCACTGATCGCCTGGTACCAGGCCTCCTGCTCCACCTCATTCTCAGCCAACATGGCAAAGTATTCATCCTTGGTATAAAGGGCAATGATGTACTTATGCTTGGCATCTGCCCTCCGGCTGACTGTGAAGCACTGGTACAGGGGGATCACTCGCTTGGGAGGGGGGCAGCAGAGGATGGCAGACCCACTAGCAGCTGCCGCTGCCCTCAGGCTGCTCTTGAACTTCTTCTCACTGTCATAGTATTCAAGCCTCGCTGGGGCCAGGTGGCTCTCGGCCCGCAGCACAAAGTAGCGCTTGTGGCCATGCTTCTGCTTCCTCAAGTAGCCACATTTCCTCACATCATCCCCCACAGGAGCCACGGAGGGAGCAGCTGGCAGAGGAGCTCCTCGTGCTGGGGTGGCTGGCTGGCCACCTCGCCCACCAGAGAGGGCCCCTCGCCCTGTGGGAGCTGCAGCAGCGGGCACCTCCTCCTCCTGCACCAGGCACAAGGAGGCGCTGGGCGATCTTTTCAGCAGCAGCAGCAGGTGGTGGGGCTGAGTGGGCGGGTAGGGGCCGCTCTCGCCCAGCTCCTGCTGCTCCTCAGCCGTAGTAGCAGTCCTAGGCACTCCAGCCCCGTGGCAGGGGGCGACCCCTCCTCCAACGCTCCGGGTGCCCAGCTCCGCCTCGGCGCCCCTGACCGCGGTGCTACCACCTCCTCCGCCCGGGCCATTCATCCCACTCGCCATCTTAGGGGCCAGAGAGCTGGGGTAGGGGGGAATCCGCCCTCACAAGGGAAGCGTCCTCCAAGCCCGGCTGGACATGAGGCGCCGGAGGGTTCCGCTCCGCACACGAGCTCGCCAGTGACTCCAACGCTCGCCCCTCGCTCACCCGCTCCCGGCCGGTCGCAACGCGCCGGGCTCTGCTACTTTCACTCACACAAGCTGCCTCAGCGGCACCACGGCGAAAACATCACGTGACGCTGCAAGGGAGGGGGAGGACGAGTACAGGGGACGGGGCGGGGCTTCAACCAGCCGGGGGCGGGGTCTTCTGTATTCCAGTGTGTAGAGTGAGGGTGAGAATGGGGAGCCGAACGGCCTCCCCCTGGAGTGAGAGAGGAATATACCAATAAGAGACGGAGACAGCTCCTAGATGGCCCAATCAGGAATCGGGAAAGGTGGAGGGTCTGTGCGCATCCGAAAGAGGAGAGGTTCTGATGGATCGGCAGCGCTTTGGACCAATGAAAGTCGGCAACAGCTTCTGCCTCTCGGCGACGTAGCAAAAAGAGAGGGTCAAAAGTTAGGCGGAGCTTAAGGTGACTGGCAGATGGATGGACAACTTGTGTATTGTCCAATCAGCGCTTCACACACAGAGATACGGGAGACGAAGGCGGGATTTGGCGTGTATGTGGAAGAGTGAGTACAACGAGAGGTGAGGATTTAGAGTAATTAGCAGCCGGATATGCCAGTCAGCGCTTGAACTGCCTCCTGCCCCGTCCAATCAGTACCTCCGAGTGACGTAGCGTACTCCAACTATTTTTTTTGAAAGGAGAACTTCCCACCCCCTCCGCTAGGTTTATAGTTTGGAAGCAGCAGTGATTGGCTGCTGGGGGAGCCAACCACAGAAAGTGGGGAGGGAGGAGGTGGCGAGGAAGTAAACAACCCGTCAGCGCGCTGGCGACCGTTGGGGACGAGTGCAAAGGCAACCGTCTCTGCTGCTTCAGACAGGGGAGGGGGCTGGAAGGAACCCCTTACACATGGGCTGAAGAGAACAATGTAGCATCAAAGGGCGGAGAGCGTATCAGAGAAGGGAAGAACAAGGAGGGCCCTTCTTCTCCCCCACCTGCAGTGCCCACCCTCACATGCAGACTTACATAGTATATTCATACCGTACATACACGCAGTTCACACGTACATAGGGCACAGGCTCAACTCCCATGCTTGCACCCCACCCACAGGCTCACCTCCCATAAACACAGCGCATGCCCCCAGACACGCAGTGCACGCCACTCACAGGTTCACCTCCCATATACACAGCTTCCCCTTCCCATACGCACAGCACACCCCACCCACAGGCTGGGCTTTCCATACACATGGCTCACTCCCCAACATACACACAGTACACCCCCCATGCATACAGTGCACCCCACCACCAGGCTTGCCCTTTCCATGCGCACAGCACACCACCCACAGGCACACCCCATCCGCAAATTTGGCCTCCCATGCACACAGTGCACCTCACCCACAGGCTCAGCGCCACCCCCCCATGCATGCAGCACCCCCCCACACACACCCCACAGGCTCATCACCCATGCACACAGTGCACCCCATCCACAAGTTTGGCTCGCCATGCACACAGTGCACCTCACCCACAGGCTCAGCCCCCCTCCCCCCCATGAACACAGCACCCCCACACACACCCCACAGGCTTACCCCCCATGCACACAGTGCACCTCACCCACAGGCTCAGGCCCCCCCCTCCCATGCACACAGCACACCCCATCCACAGCCTGCCCCCTCATGCACACAGGGGCCTCCACCCACAGGCTTGCCCCCCACACACACAGCACGTCCCACAGACTCAGCCCTACCCATATACACATACATAGTACAGACCATCCCACAGGCCCAACCACCCCCATACACACGCACTCATACAGGTTCACCCACTTTATAGACACCACCACCACCCATATATGCACAATGCACACAATCCCCTAGACACCACCACCCTCCCAAAACACGTACAATGAGCATTCTCCAAGATCCACCTCCTCTACACACACAATGCACATTATCCCCCAGGCACATAGTCCACATACACACACTGTCTATTCCTTCAGATCCATCCTCATAAACACACATTTTACCCAACCCCACAGGAACATTGTCTATATAGTGACCATTGTCCCAGGCACACCCCACATATTACACAGCAAATTCAGTCCTTAAGGAGTCTATACCACACTAGCCTGACCCCCATATATAGACACCCAATACACCCCACCTACTGAAAACTGAGCCAGCTTTTTCAAATGCAACGTGAAATGGGTCCCCACAACACCAAATATATACTACTCAGAGGCCGCCAGTACTTCCAAGTAGGCCAGAGCATAAGCCAAGGGTAGAAGTGCCACAATGAATCTCAGCAAAATCTTTCCTCAGCTCAGGAACTTGCTGCCCTTAAAAATGACATCATCAAACCTCTGGTAAGGGAGTTTCAAAGGCACATTGGCATTGTGAAGTATTGTGATACTCGGCAGTCCTGTTTTAACATGATGTAGCTGTCTATTGATGCTGTACTAAGAGGTATTGATATGGGTCACCTGTTTTGACGTAGTGTATCATACATAGTCTGATACACTTTTGATAGTGTGCCACAATTTTGATGCTATATTATACTGCATTAATCAAATGCAGTCATTTTTAGGCACTTGTCACTGTTTTGACACAATGTGGCACTTTGGACGCTGTGCTGAAGCATACAGATGTATTGTGTTCTAACATGGCACAATGCCATTTCATTACAGTGCAACACCCTTATCATATACAGCATCTCCATTTTGATACAGTACCCCCTATCATTTTGATGCAGTTGTCACTATTTTGAGGCAGCACGGTACCAATTTGCCATAGCACACAGGTGTCCACCCTATGGCCTGCAGGCTGTACATGGCCCACCAGAATATTTCATAAGGCCCACGGCCTGCTTCAACACAATATACTAATGGCCGACTCATTAGCGTTTTATTGTCATGTTTACATAATTTTAGTTTAATTATGTGTTCTTTATTGTTTTTTATAATTCTGATACACATTTTATGCACTGATTTCTTTCTGTCTTTTTAAATAGACAGTACTGTACATAACCACCTACCTAAATACTGTATATACGAAACAGAATCTGTTTGGCCCTCACAAGGTTCTGCTCAGGTTTATGTGGCCCTCTTGTGTAATAAGGTTGGGTGCTACTGTCATAGCACAATGACATTTTGACCCTATTTAGTTGCCTATATTATTATATTATGATATTTTGATGCAATGTGATGTCTTGAAGCTATATGACATGGCATGTCAATAACATAACCTAATGAAGCTTTGACTCAACTCCACAAAGTACTGACAACACCTGACAGTAGAATAAGTGAGAATCAAGCACTGGCCAAATGCAAGAAGACAAGTTCTAAAAGGCAGCATTGGGGTCCCTTATCTTGGCATTTATTTTACAATTAAGTCATGGATTGACATTTGTGTCACATAAATTTCAATTCCCTCTTCTTCCCCCTTGGCTAGATAATATGTCTCTCTGAGTTAAAATAGAGAACCAGAGATTGTCAGGGAGCTGGTCGCAGCTTCCTGATTCAAAAGCTGCACCCTACAACAGCTGAGAACAGTGGATCTTTTTCCCACCCCTTACCTGCCTTCATCATGTCCCCTTGCTCTTTCAATACATCCCTTTCTGGGGTGGAGGGGGCAGTCAGTCAGTGTAGGAGCAGGCTGAGCCAGCTTTACACCATCCAAGAATTGCACAATCATGCCCATAAAGTGTAACAGCCAAGAACAGAGACAATTTCAATTCCTCCTTACTATTGTGATTCAGTAATTTGGTATTTGCCTAACTGTGGAGTGAAGGCAAAAGTGTTTCCTGTTAGTTTCAAGCATTCCATAGAGTTCTGGAGTACAGACAGTTGTCATTCTCATCTTTAATATTAATTTCCAGAAAGATACTAAATTAAAGTATATTTAAAGTTAAGGTTGAGTACATCTCAGTAATATAAGGGTAAAAACAATCCTTCAGAATATCTGCTTATATCTGCTTGTTTATACCTGTTTATGATCTGCTGCAAAGATTATTTTCCTAACCTGCCACTTTGCCCATGTTACCCCTCTTTTTGCATCCTTCCACTGTCTCCCCCTTCTCTATTACATCAAACATAAGCGACTTGTCTTCAGTTTCCAGGCCCTTCACTGCCTATCCCCACCCTACCAGTCATCTCTCATTCATTATCAAGATGTCAACTCCTGCCTGTGATTGGTCCATGATGCCAGCCTCCGTCGCCCACTTGTTAAATTTTCCAACAAGCACCTTCATGCTTTTTCTCATGCTTGGGAGGAGCTCCCCGTAAACATCCGCAAAACTACCTCATTAACCTCCTTAAAAACCCTCCCTAAATCTTTCCTTTTCCATGATACCTATAAAAAACTTGACAGTGGGTAGGCTGCTGGTGTGCTGAGACCAATTGCTGACCAATATTATCTCATTGTTTCTTTGTACTCTCCCATGTATCTGGCTGTATCCAACTGTTGTCTCTTGTCTCACACTTAGATTGTAAGCCCTCTGGGGCAGATGCAATCTTTTTGTTCTATGTACAGTGCCAAGCACAGTTGGCTCCTGATTCCTGACTAGGGCTATTGGCTCTCATGGAAGATGGTCACAGATGAACCCCATGCTTTGAGTGTTCTTAAATCTCTGACTGCCAGAAGCTGGAACTGGATGACAGGGGATGGCTCGCTTGATAATTGCCCTGTTCTGTTCATTCCCTCTTAAGCATCTGGTATCGGCCACTGCTGAAAGACAGGTACTGGGCTAGATGAACCATTGGTCTGATCCAGTATGGCCATTCTTATGTTTTTATGCTAATCTTAAAATATTCAAACATAGTCAGATATAGAAATTCACAGCTAAAACACACAAACAACTTTAACTCTGCCCTGTGGTGATGTCATGCATTAACCATACAATTATGATTAGTGCATAATCATATTTGTAATCTCAGATTACATTTAAACTGATTTGTGAAGTCTCATTCAGTTTTTTCATTTTTTTTCTCATGGTGTCATAGGATGAAGTTAAGATTGTTTGGATGTCTGAATTGTGCAGTTCTAAACCTTAACATCTTTGGATTTCTTTTGACACTCTGTAAATGCTGTTTGAATATGAAAAAATATTTTACAGTTATTTTTAATAATATATATATTAAGGAGTTTGAAGCTGTGGGATGAGAAGCTCTCTCTTTTTGCAGGCTCCTCATAGCCGGTTGCTGAAAGATATATGTGGGGGAAAGTAAGGAAACACTTTAAAATAAAGGATTTATGTTTTTTTATTTGTTTATATTTTGGTCAGAGACCTCTGGGCTTGTTTGATAGCAACTATGACTAGGCTGTGTCAGTGCATAGCAAAGAGCACTGCATCATCAGTGTTTTCTACTTAATTTCTTTTTCTGTTTATAATTCCTTAGTACTACTATATATCATTCACAATTTCTAGTATGGGTTCAGAAAAATCACATATCCATAATCTATGCAAAATTCAATCAATCTAAATCTTTTTTTAAACCAAGTATGCTCAGGGGAGCAATTGGCTGCACACACAGTGGATGTAATAGAAACGAGTTTTTCTGACAATGTTTCTGTGGCTCAGCAGGAGTACTTGGCCCTCCCTAGACTCTAGGTCCTTCTTATTTATCTATGGATATTGAGGAACATTGAAGTTCGTTTGATAACTAAGTTACATTCGCGTACCCTCACTCATATTAGCAGAAAGAACAACAAATTTTGTTTTGCTTGTCTTCAGATAGATATTGTTTGGAGCCTTGGGTACATAAAGCTATAAAGTTTGTGGTGGTGAGTTTTTCTGCCTGTTGACTGAACAAAGTTGCTTACCAGTATGTGCTGCCCCTGCATTACTCAAATCAATTTCTAGCAGGGCTTAAATTCTGATAGGGTATTTCCTGGAACCCCCCACACCTCACCCCAAATTGGGGCTTGGGACTTCAGCCCCGCCAGGTGTGCCCGGACTCAGGGCTTCAGCCCTGCAGAGCACACCAGGGCTTGGGGCTTCTTCGCTGTGGGGCACGCCGGAGCTCAGGGCTCTAGGCTTCATCCGTGGGGCCCCATGGATCCCCTGAAACCAGCTCACAGCCCCCCAGAGAGCTATGGACCCCTGGTTGAGAACCAACAGCATCAGGCTGGAGTCAAGAGTTGAAAATAATTACTGGGGCTCCGCTCTGGACAGCTCTGGCTGAATTTAAGCCCTGATTTCTAGACATACTGGGGTGGGATTTAATTTCAGTACATTACAAGCTACCAGTGCAATATTACCTTGGGAATTTTCACAAATTATTGTATGGTTTATATGTCAATGTTTTTTTCATCTGTCCATCCTATTTCCACTGGCTATTAGTCTGGAATGCAGCTTCGTCCTCCTTCAACCATAAAGGTCTACTAGTCAGGACTCACTCTCCAACTCTTAATTTTTATTTCTGTAAGATCAAACTGACCTAAGTTGGAGATGGTGAAAAGCTATGCTATCCCATGAAGAGCTTAGGGAAGAATTATGCCTGGTGTGCAGTGGGACTGCTGAGGCTGCAGTATCCTAAAACAGTGATGTAACTTTGTTTCATGCAGTGCAGCCAGGCTGTTCTCCAGTCAATGCAAAGGGAAGTTAGGGTCCTCTTCTTATCCTCTTTTCAGTGCAGTATGGGAGCAGTTCCTGCAGTCCCTTGAGTGCAGGTGCTGCAGTTATGGTTGTCTTTGTGTTGCAGTAATGACAATTTTTGCACACTTTTCACACTCCATTATGCACCTGCATAAGTGCTTATTATAAAAGGTCCAGAAATTTGGAACCATGATTTTTAGTGTCATTTTCCATAGCTAGTCATCAGTTCTACAAAATAGTGTAATTAAGAAATCACTGGTTGGCAGAAATTTCACATTGATCCAAAATGCAGATCCATTTACATCATCTGCTGCAGAACCAGCAAGAGGCAAATAAAGGGATCCTGATGTCCGTGATGAAATTCCACAAAGAGCAGTAATATCAGCTCTATTAAGACATGACCTGAAAACAAAGAATCTGAGAAGCTAAGATGTTGTTAAAGCTAGTAATGAGTAACAGAGTAAATGCAAATGTATGCAATACTATGAGAGTTGGTGATCATTTGGGTTTCCTTCTTTGCCATCTCCAACACTTATCCTCCCTATGCTCAGCTGTGTGCCTGGGAGTGACAGCTACTGAAAAGCAAAAAAAGAAGCAAGTCTTTTTAAGTGCTACCACTCTGTGGTCCAAATCAAGTCTCATGAAATGTTCATACAAGAAAACAAATGCACTCCAAATCACCCAGCTGTCTGAACTTGGGTAAGAATATTGCTGAGGTACTATATTATCTCATAGTGCCAAAATCTGGCCTTTAAATTCCACCTGCAGTTCAAGTTTTTCATTTTCCTTATGGGCAAGTTTTTACATGGGAAACTTTGGCTATTCATGTGGAAATTATTCAGCTTGAACAGGCAAATGCAGTTTACATGTGTCACAGTTGAGGACAACTGCACCTGTAGATTCCCTCAGTTGTCCAGCAAGGACACCCACTTTTAGGCTTCAGGCTCCCCATCTGTTTCCTCTCTTGAGGGGAGACATGTATCCTTGCTTCTGATTGGAATATTTCCAGGCTGCAAAGTTCCCTGCCTCTACCGTTCGTTTCTCAGTAAAGATGTAAGAACGTAGAGGCCTAGAACTGAAATCTTGGGATTGGGGGAGGAGGTGTGTATGGCTATCAGGTGGGTGGCTTCAAAATGTTGATAATGGAGGAGGTATATTAACATCTTCCCTCCCTGCTAGAGAAGGTATATACAGTGCCACAACAACACAGACATAATTTCATTTTTAATACATGTCCCAAACGTATTAATCCTAATTTGATACGGTTTAATTTAATTCAGTAAAATTTATTTTAGTTCCATCCAGTTTGTTCAGGATAATACAGGATATTGTCAGTCTGTCACAACATATGCATATCTGAGACTTTGCACATACAAGAACTTGAATGGACAATACTACAGGTGCAGGTAGTTAATTTTGTTTCATGAAAATTATATTTTACAGGGCTTTGGAGTGGAGCCCAGAGCTGGAGTGTGGAGCAGCTCCGGAACAGTGGAGCTGCAGGTTTTTGCCTGGAGCTGAAGCGGAGCCGGAACACAGCTCCAAAGCCCTGATATTTTATAGCTATTTTTGATAAATTTCTAATATTTTATTAAACATTTTAATAAACAACACAAAAAACAATGTAACAGTTCATACAAGGATTTAGTCATGGCCAGAACTCTTCACCTCTCAGTCCCATTCCAGCTCCAAAGTAGCCTGGCCTAGATAACGTCTGTACAGTTCTATTCTCAATATGGGTTTAATGAGAACCCGACAGAAAACTGTATCAGCACAAGGAACCAAAAGGAAATCAAGACCATGTATAAACATATCACAGACAGGCTATTCTACTTTTAGAGAGAACTGCCCATTATGTCCTGGTGAAGTTAGAAAATGGGGAAATTGTGGCAATATTTAAAAGTTGGAAAACAGAAGTAGGGAGGGAAGGATGGCCTTGTGGTGGGCACTGGACTGAAATTCAGGAGATTGTGGTTTAGTTCCTCATAGCCTTGCTGTGCATCCTTGGGCAAATTACTAATCTACCCAGTGCCTCAGTTCCCCAGCCATAAAATGGAAATAATAATACTTCACTATCTCAAAAGAATGATTGTTAGGTGAAATCTATTAATGCTTCTGAGAGGCTAAGGTACTATTGTGACAAAGCTATCTGAGGACTTCCTTGTAGTAAATTAGCAGAACTTGCCATCTATCAAAGTCCTTTGAATATGTACTTTTCCTGTTATGAGCTAAAAACTAAAATACTCTTCATTCAACTATTTCATTTATTTTTATTTGTGAGTATTGGACTAATAGAAACCCTCACCTTCACACCATTTGAAAATAGAGGGGTTTGAATTTAAGATTGTATGAAACAAAGAGATTAAAAGTCTGAGCTTTAGAATTGCCAAATTCAACTCAAAGGGAGCTCTGGGTGCTCAGCACCTTTAAAAATCAGGTCCTAACTGTTTACTTGTTCTGTCATACACCCTTCACCATCTATGTAATCCTATCACGTAATTGTCTACTGAAAATACTCAAATGCTTATTTTCTGTACTGTTTGTATAATTGGGGTTAGTGCCACCATGCAGTGTAAAGAACCACAAACAGTGTGTTGTTTTTCAAAGGCATATGGTCAGATTTACAAAACATTTTCACACTGGATAAGGAATGAATACTAAGATTATTCTGTGTATTTGGTTTTTTATTTGTGGACATTTGCTATTAGATTTTGGGTTATTAGTGGTGGGGATCCTGAAATTATTTGGAAACCTTGTGCAAAGTTTTATTGTGAGAAACATAAAGGTTTATTTTTGTTTAATCTGTGTCAAGTATAGATTTTTGCTGGATCTTAAGACAGAATGGTATACTAGGCAGGATTTAAACAACCAAACTTTTATTTTAAAATTTAATATTGTCTCTGGAGAAAAAGCAGGGTGGAAGAGGAGGAATAGTTTTATAAATAACTTTGAACAAAAAATGGTGCACAGTAAATTCCTAATTTTTGGGTCAATTTGGCAAATGCTAGTGTTCATGAACAGAAAAAGCTAACAGGACCGGCTTGATACAGGCATAATATGGGCTTCTCCACACAGGTTAACAAATGCACCTTCCTGTTGTTTTCCTTTCTGGTACTCGGGCTCTTCTGAACAGGTGTTATCTATCATGGGGCCGAATCCTAAGTGTATAATTAACAAAATACCTCTTGGATGTGTGAATCAAACTATCTAAAGACTACAGTTCCGCCCATTCTGTATTTTGCCAGGTGGTTTGACCATTCCAGTTGTTATTTCAGCTCAATAGATTTATCCTGAGAAATTTACTAAATTAAAAAAAAAGTGCTTTACCTGTCAGTTTCACTTCTTCTGTGGGAAAGATCCATCAGTCCTACAAGTAAGTCATGTCCTCCCTGCCTGATAGTGGAAGGTTCATGCCAGGATATGATAGCCCTGGCAGAGCAGGTAGAAAGACAGACGTTTGCAAAGTATGTCTAACTTCTTATGCTTTCTTCAGAGGGCAGCTTCAATTTAAGAGCCTATCTTCTCCTTGAAGGGAAAATGTTCCATTCCCTGGGGATCAGCATGTTTTTAACATGAGATGGCACAGCAGCATCCATCTTAAGGAACTGAGTGTATATGGGCTTGTCTTAGAAACAGTAAAACTTCATGAACTGACAGAAGGAAAAAGTTTTGGTTTGTGGAACATTGGTCCACCTTCTATGTGGGGAGGAGGCTCTGTAGTTTGGATGGCCTCCACCTCAGTACAAGAAGGACCAATATCCTTGGGGACAGGCTGGCTACAGTAGTCATGAGAGGATTAAACTAACGGTAAAAGGGGACGGTAAAAGGAGGGAAGATATGAGTACTCAGCACAAAATCAAGCCGTTGAGAATACAATCAAGGAACCAAAGGACATGAAGAGAAGAAATTCTTGAATTTCCTATACACCAATGCTAGGAGTCTAGGTAACAAGAGGAATTGGAATTGCTCATTTATGAGCATAAATTCAATCTAGTTGGTATTACTGAAACCTAGTGGGATGATTTGGACTATTGGAATATTAAAATCAATGGTTACAACCGGTTGAGGAAGGACCGAGTAAGCAAAAGGGGAGGAGAAGTGGTACTGTATGTCAAAAATGGCATTACCTGTCACTGATAATTTTCTTTTGAGTTATTTTGAATGCCTTATGGATCTATGTCCTAACAAATAAAGCATAAGATAGGGTACTAATTGGGCCTGCTCTGGACCACCAAATCACATGACTACATTGTTACGTACTTATCTACAGTATGGAGGGGAAAAGGCTGTGTGATTATGGGGAACTTCAATTTGAGTGACATGCTGCCAGTACTAAAACATTACTGGAATTTCTAAACATTAGAGATGACAATTTCCTAACTCAAAAAATGTTGCAGCCAACACAGGGGAATTCTTTATTAGATGGTATCCTAGCAAGTAGAGAAGAATCACAGAACTAAAAATGAATGCTAAATTAATGGTACCTTAGGTACAAGTGATCATGATTTGATCACATTTATAATATGCAAGCAGAATAAAGTAATATTCTGACTGGTAATATATATACCTGGTGCTTTAATAGGGGGAACTCAAGTAGGAGTAGAGATGTTATTTTACCTCTGTATTTGGCACTGGTGTGACCACTGCTGAAATACTGTGTCAGTTCTGGTGCCCACAATTCATGAAGGATGTTGATCAACTGGAGAGGTTTAGAGAAGATCCACAAGAATGATTAAAGGATTAGAAAAACATTCATTATCGTGATAGACTCAAGGAGCTCAATCTGTTTAATTTAACAAAGAGAAGGTGAAGGGATGTCTTAATTACAGTCTATAAGTATTGACATGAGGTACAAATATCTAATAATGGGCTCTTTGGTCCAGCAGTGATTCAACATTTAACATGATCCAATGGCTGGAAGTTGAAGCTAGACAAATTCAGACTGGAAATAGGGCAGACATTATTAATGGTGAGAGTAATAACCTTTGCAACAATTTACCAAAGATCATGGTGGATTCTCTGTCACTGACAATTTTAAAACCAAGATTAGATGTTTTTTCTAAAAAATATGCTCTAGGAATTATTTTGGGGATGTTCTATGGCCTGTGTTACAGAGGAGGTCAGACTAGATGATTACAATGGTCCTTTTGGAATCTATGAATCTGACTTCAATTTGCAGTTCTTGTTGTGCTGCTCTCATTTAGTCTTTATAACCTCCTTCATTATCTTATTGATAGGAATTAAAACTTCCTTCCTGATACTGGAGGGGAAAGAACTATACCTATTTCATTCAGAAGAATTATCTTGAGTTTTGAGTATAGAGATGGCCTCAAAATCATTTTCTCAAAACAATTTCAATGGAAACAGCCTCTCTCTGTGTCTCATGACTCATTCTCCACAACCAAGTGACGATCTTGTTAATGGATTATGAACAACTAGAAGAGCAAGGTGGGTGGTACTGGCATTTTTTAATTATCTGATTTTTAAAATTTTTGACTTAATTTTGACTTTTCTTGTCCTTATTAAGAGCATGGACTAGAATCTTACTTGTTTAGACTTGTGTTTCTCATAAAGGACCAAGATGAAGTAAGACATGGTCAGTTGAGCTTGAGAGCAGCCTTTACCACAGAAGAAGAGAGACTCAGAAAAAAATACTTTCAAGAAAAACACTCCTGTCAGGGAAAATTCTCCTCAGGAAAGGAGCTGGTACTACCACCTGCTATGCTGCCTTGCAGCAGAGGCAGAGCATTCTGAGCATTCTGTTGGAAAAGTTGATGATCTGGTCTTCCTGCTGTAGGGGACCTCTGATTGACAGCTCAGAACTACCTCCAGCTGTCATGCAGAGTCTCACATGACCTACTTGTAAGGATGTTGGACATTCCATCAGAAAGAGAAAATGTTTTAATTTGGGTATTATTATTAAACAAACAGGACAAAGATCCTAGAGTCACCACTGATCCTGAGTAAAGTTTCCATCTTCCTCCAGGTAGTAAGTAATTTGCACCAGCTGTGCTAGCCAGGGCATTGGGAATGCAGAGTCAAAGCTCCATTCCCTCCACACCTCACCCCAGCCCCTCCTTGTCCACATTTCCAGGCAGTGACTGTGTGCCGGCAACTCTCTCCCCCCATGCTGTGATCTACAATGTGGGTTGCCCATGGATGAGAGTAAAGGGGTGTCTTATCTCTTATTCCCTTATGCAGGTACACAGATCTTGATTTGTCCTTTAATAAATGATCCCCTTGCTTAATAGCTTATCTACTTTTAAAAGCACCAGTGCGCACTATGGACAAAATGCTGGCTAAATTGTACTCTACTCTGCAAGGATGCAAAGAGGAAGCAGAGGAGGCACAAGGAACAGCCACAGTTCTTTTACTCATGGATCACAGAGTCCTCCAGGCTAAAAGGTACAGCAGTGATAGCCTCCTCAAGGGAGAATAGAGAGGTCAGTCCTCACTGGTCAACAGACCTGACTCCACATATATGGTAGTGCATGCTGCACCCCTTCAAAGGCTGTTGCAGCAAGTGTGATTCTTTTACATTACCAAAGGTATTGTACCTGACTGAGCCCTGGTCTACACTAGGACTTTAGGTCGAATTTAGCAGCGTTAAATCGATGTAAACCCGCACCTGTCCACACGATGAAGCCGTTTATTTCGACTTAAAGGGCTCTTAAAATCGATTTCCTTACTCCACCCCTGACAAGTGGATTAGCGCTTAAATCGGCCTTGCCGGGTCGAATTTGGGGTACTGTGGACACAATTCGATGGTATTGGCCTCCGGGAGCTATCCCAGAGTGCTCCATTTTGACCGCTCTGGATAGCACTCTCAACTCAGATGCACTGGCCAGGTAGACAGGAAAAGAACCGCGAACTTTTGAATCTCATTTCCTGTTTGGCCAGCATGGCAAGCTGCAGGTGACCATGCAGAGCTCATCAGCAGAGGTGACCATGATGGAGTCTCAGAATCGCAAAAGAGCTCCAGCATGGACCGAACGGGAGGTACGGGATCTGATCGCTGTATGGGGAGAGGAATCCGTGCTATCAGAACTCCGTTCCAGTTTTCGAAATGCCAAAACCTTTGTCAAAATCTCCCAGGGCATGAAGGACAGAGGCCATAACAGGGACCCGAAGCAGTGCCGCGTGAAACTGAAGGAGCTGAGGCAAGCCTACAGAAAACCAGAGAGGCGAACGGCCGCTCCGGGTCAGAGCCCCAAACATGCCGCTTCTATGATGAGCTGCATGCCATTTTAGGGGGTTCAGCCACCACTACCCCAGCCGTGTTGTTTGACTCCTTCAATGGAGATGGAGGCAATACGGAAGCAGGTTTTGGGGACGAAGAAGATGATGAGGAGGAGGAGGTTGTAGATAGCTCACAGCAAGCAAGCGGAGAAACCGGTTTTCCCGACAGCCAGGAACTGTTTCTCACCCTGGACCTGGAGCCAGTACCCCCCGAACCCACCCAAGGCTGCCTCCTGGACCCAGCAGGCGGAGAAGGGACCTCCGGTGAGTGTACCTTTTAAAATACTATACATGGTTTAAAAGCAAGCATGTGAAAGGATTACTTTGCCCTGGCATTCGCGGCTCTCCTGGATATACTCCCAAAGCCTTTGCAAAAGGTTTCTGGGGAGGGCACACTTATTGCGTCCTTCATGATAGGACACTTTACCACTCCAGGCCAGTAACACGTACTCGGGAATCATTGTACAACAAAGCATTGCAGTGTATGTTTGCTGGCGTTCAAGCAACATCCGTTCTTTATCTCTCTGTGTTATCCTCAGGAGAGTGAGATATAATCCATGGTCACCTGGTTGAAATAGGGTGCTTTTCTTCAGGGGACACTCAGAGGAGCCCATTCCTGCTGGGCTGTTTGCCTGCGGCTGAACAGAAATGTTCCCCGCTGTTAGCCACAGGGAGGGGGGAGGGTTGAGGGGGTAGCCACGCGGTGGGGGGAGGCAAAATGCGACCTTGTAACGAAAGCACATGTGCTATGTATGTAATGTTAACAGCAAGGTTTACCCTGAAAGAGTGTAGCCAGTGTTTTATAAAATGTGTCTTTTTAAATACCGCTGTCCCTTTCTTTTTCTCCACCAGCTGCATGTGTTTCAGTGATCACAGGATCTTCTCCTTCCCAGAGGCTAGTGAAGATTAGAAAGAAAAAAAAAACGCACTCGAGATGAAATGTTCTCCGAGCTGATGCTGTCCTCCCACACTGACAGAGCACAGACGAATGCGTGGAGGCAAATAATGTCAGACTGCAGGAAAGCACAAAATGACCGGGAGGAGAGGTGGCGGGCTGAAGAGAGTAAGTGGCGGGCTGAAGAGAGTAAGTGGCGGGCTGAAGAGAGGGCTGAAGCTCGAATGTGGCGGCAGCGTGATGAGAGGAGGCAGGATTCAATGCTGAGGCTGCTGGAGGACCAAACCAGTATGCTCCAGTGTATGGTTGAGCTGCAGCAAAGGCAGCTGGAGAACAGACTGCCACTACAGCCCCTGTGTAACCAACCGCCCTCCTCCCCAAGTTCCATAGCCTCCACACCCAGACGCCCAAGAACGCGGTGGCAGGGCCTCCGGCCAACCAGCCACTCCACCACAGAGGATTGCCCAAAAAAAAGAAGGCTGTCATTCAATAAATTTTAAAGTTGTAAACTTTTAAAGTGCTGTGTGGCATTTTCCTTCCCTCCTCCACCACCCCTCCTGGGCTACCTTGGTAGTCATCCCCCTGTTTGTGTGATGAATGAATGAAGAATGCATGAATGTGAAGCAACAGTGACTTTATTGCCTCTGCAAGCGGTGATCGAAGGGAGGAGGAGAGGGTGGTTAGCTTACAGGGAAGTAGAGTGAACCAAGGGGCGGGGGGTTTCATCAAGGAGAAACAAACAGAACTTTCACACCGTAGCCTGGCCAGTCATGAAACTGGTTTTCAAAGCCTCTCTGATGCGTACCGCGCCCTCCTGTGCTCTTCTAACCGCCCTGGTGTCTGGCTGCGCGTAACCAGCAGCCAGGCGATTTGCCTCAACCTCCCACCCCGCCATAAACGTCTCCCCCTTACTCTTACAGATATTGTGGAGCACACAGCAAGCAGTAATAACAGTGGGAATATTGGTTTCGCTGAGGTCTAAGCGAGTCAGTAAACTGCGCCAGCGCGCCTTTAAACGTCCAAATGCACATTCTACCACCATTCTGCACTTGCTCAGCCTGTAGCTGAACAGCTCCTGACTACTGTCCAGGCTGCCTGTGTATGGCTTCATGAGCCATGGCATTAAGGGGTAGGCTGGGTCCCCAAGGATACATATAGGCATTTCAATATCCCCAACAGTTATTTTCTGGTCTGGGAATAAAGTCCCTTCTTGCAGCTTTTGAAACAGACCAGAGTTCCTGAAGATGCGAGCGTCATGTACCTTTCCCGGCCATCCCACGTTGATGTTGGTGAAACATCCCTTGTGATCCACCAGAGCTTGCAGCACTATTGAAAAGTACCCCTTGCGGTTTATGTACTCGCCGGCTTGGTGCTCCGGTGCCAAGATAGGGATATGGGTTCCATCTATGGCCCCACCACAGTTAGGGAATCCCATTGCAGCAAAGCCATCCACTATGACCTGCACATTTCCCAGGGTCACTACCCTTGATATCAGCAGATCTTTGATTGCGTGGGCTACTTGCATCACAGCAGCCCCAACAGTAGATTTGCCCACTCCAAATTGATTCCCAACTGACCGGTAGCTGTCTGGCGTTGCAAGCTTCCACAGGGCTATCGCCACTCGCTTCTCAACTGTGAGGGCTGCTCTCATCTTGGTATTCATGCACTTCAGGGCAGGGGAAAGCAAGTCACAGAGTTCCATGAAAGTGCCCTTACGCATGCGAAAGTTTCGCAGCCACTGGGAATCGTCCCAGACCTGCAACACTATGCAGTCCCACCAGTCTGTGCTTGTTTCCTGAGCCCAGAATCGGCGTTCCACAGCATGAACCTGCCCCATTAGCACCATGATGCATGCATTGGCAGGGCCCATACTTTCAGAGAAATCTGTGTCCATGTCCTGATCACTCACGTGACCGCGCTGACGTCACCTCCTCGCCCGGTAGCGCTTTGCCAGGTTCTGGTGCTGCATATACTGCTGGATAATGCGTGTGGTGTTTAATGTGCTCCTAATTGCCAAAGTGAGCTGAGCGGACTCCATGCTTGCCTTGGTATGGCGTCCGCACAGAAAAAAGGCGCGGAATGATTGTCTGCCGTTGCTCTGACGGAGGGAGGGGCGACTGACGACATGGCTTACAGGGTTGGCTTCAGGGAGCTAAAATCCACAAAGGGGGTGGCTTTAAATCAAGGAGTAGTTCAGGCAGGAGTTCATGGAGGGTTCCAATAAGAAATGGTGCACCTAAGTTACTGTTCTTATTGGAACAAGGAGGTTAGCCTGGCCTCTGATTGATACATGGCTAGATTTAGCTCGCTGCACCTTCTCTGTGAGTGACTGCAGTGTGACCTAGAGGAATGAGTCCCCTAGACAGGGGAAGAGGCAAATGAGTACAAAACAAATCTGGTCTATTTCTTGTTTTGATCCACTCCATCTATCTTTTACATCTTTGGCTGGCAGCAGACGGTGCAGAAGGACTGCATGCCATCCACATCTCATGGCTGCTCGGCAGAAGATGGTACAGTACGGCTGCTAGCCATCCTCATCTCTTGCCTGCCTGGCAGAAGATGGTGCAATATGACTGCTAGCCATCCTCATCTCTTGCCTGCCTGGCAGAAGATGGTACAATATGATTGCTAGCCATCGTCATCTCTTGCCTGCCCGGCAGAAGACGGTACAATACGACTGCTAGCAATCCGTATTGCCTGCCTGATCACCATAAGACGGTTCAATAGGACTGACTGCAGGACTAAAGAGAATGACCTGGTCAGGTCACCAAAAATTTAGTCCCTGCGCCCATGTCTGCCCAGGCGCTCCCAGCCGACGTGGCCAGGAGCACCTCGGACACGACGAGGACGGCTACCAGTCATACTGCACCGTCTGCTGCCAGAAGGCAATGGGTTGCTGCTACTGTGTAGCAATGCAGTACCGCGTCTGCCAGCACCCAGGAGACATACGGTGACGGTTACCCGAGCGGGCTCCATGCTTGTGGTGGTATGGCGTCCGCACAGGTAACTCAGGAAAAAAGGCGCGAAACGATTGTCTGCCCTTGCCTTCACGGAGGGAGGAAGGGAACGGGGGCCGGACAATATGTACCCAGAACCACCCGCGACAATGTTTTAGCCCAATCAGAGTGCTCCATTGTGACTGCTCTGGACAGCACTCTCAACTTAGATGCACGATTGTTTGCCGTTGCTCTGACGCAGGGAGGGGCGACTGAGGACACGGCTTACAGGGTTGACTTCACGGAGGGTTCCAATAAGAAATGGTGCACCTAAGTTATTGTTCTTATTGGAACAAGGAGGTTAGCCTGGCCTCTGATTGATACATGGCTAGATTTAGCTCGCTGCACCTTCTCTGTGAGTGACTGCAGTGTGACCTAGAGGAATGGGTCCCCTAGACAGGGGAAGAGGCAAATGAGTACAAAACAAATCCGGTTTATTTCTTGTTTTGATCCACTCCACCTATCTTTTACATCTTTGGCTGGCAGCAGACGGTGCAGAAGGACTGCATGCCATCCACATCTCATGGCTGCTCGGCAGAAGACGGTACAATAGGACTGCTAAGCAATCCATATTGCCTGCCTGCTCACCATAAGACGGTTCAATAGGACTGACTGCCGGACTTAAGAGAATGACCTGGTCAAGTCACTAAAAATTTAGTCCCTGCGCCCATGTCTGCCCAGGCGCTCCTGATCGACCTCACACAGGCGACCAGGAGCACCTCGGACATGACGAGGACGGCTACCAGTCGTACTGTACCGTCTGCTGCCAGAAGGCAATGGGTTGCTGCTACTGTGTAGCAATGCCATACCGCGTCTTCCAGCACCCAGAAGACATACGGTGACGGTTACCTGAGCGGGCTCCATGCTTGCGGTGGTATGGCGTCCGCACAGGTAACTCAGGAAAAAAGGCGCGAAACGATTGTCTGCCCTTGCCTTCACGGAGGGAGGGAGGGAACGGGGGCCGGACAATATGTACCCAGAACCACCCGCGACAATGTTTTAGCCCAATCAGAGTGCTCCATTGTGACTGCTCTGGACAGCACTCTCAACTCAGATGCACGATTGTTTGCCGTTGCTCTGACGCAGGGAGGGGCGACTGAGGACACGGCTTACAGGGTTGACTTCACGGAGGGTTCCAATAAGAAATGGTGCACCTAAGTTATTGTTCTTATTGGAACAAGGAGGTTAGCCTGGCCTCTGATTGATACATGGCTAGATTTAGCTCGCTGCACCTTCTCTGTGAGTGACTGCAGTGTGACCTAGAGGAATGAGTCCCCTAGACAGGAGAGGAGGCAAATGAGTACAAAACAAATCCGGTTTATTTCTTGTTTTGATCCACTCCATCTATCTTTTACATCTTTGGCTGGCAGCAGACGGTGCAGAAGGACATATTGCCTACCTGCTCACCATAAGACAGTTCAATAGGACTGACTGCCGGACTTAAGAGAATGACCTGGTCAAGTCACCAAAAATTTAGTCCCTGTGCCCATGTCTGCCCAGGCGCTCCCAGCCGACATGGCCAGGAGCACCTCGGACATGACGAGGACGGCTACCAGTCGTATTGTACCATCTGCTGCCACAAGGCAAGGGGTTGCTGCTACTGTGTAGCAATGCAGAACCGCGTCTGCCAGCACCCAGGAGACATACGGTGACGGTTACCTGAGCGGGCTCCATGCTTGCGGTGGTATGGTGTCCGCACAGGTAACTCAGGAAAAAAGGCACGAAACGATTGTCTGCCCTTGCTTTCACGGAGGGAGGGAGGGAGGGAAGGGGGGACTGACGATATGTACCCAGAACCACCCGCGACAATGTTTCAGCCCCATCAGGCATTGGGATCTCAACCCAGAATTCCAATGGGCAGCGGAGACTGCGGGAACTGTGGGATAGCTACCCACAGTGCAACGCTCCGGAAGTCGACTCTAGCCTCGGTACTGTGGAAGCACTCCGCCAAGTTAATGCACTTAATGCACTTCTGTGGGGACACACACACTCGAATATATAAAACCGATTTCTAAAAAACCGACTTCTATAAATTCGACCTTATTCCGTAGTGTAGACATACCCTGAGACATAACTCCTGCAGCAGCTCCCACTGGGGCTTACAGACACAATTCAGCAAAGTGAATTTTTGCTATAGAGAAGAGGCAATTAATCCTAGAGTATTTTAGTTTAGTATGCCAGGTTTTAGTTCAAAGCAAATTTTTATGGCTGCTTTATAACCTCCTGAAAATAAAGTTTATTATGAAAATACTACAATACAAGACACTTATGGGTGCCAGTCTAATATAAACTTGCATTCCTTTGAATTTGTCTGTGAAAGCCAGGTTTTTAGTGACAATAAGCATGTGAGAAACTGTGAAGTGTCCCACAGGAAGGGGGCCTAACAGAAACAATAGTCATGATCATTTTTGCTGGAAACACCTAAAATATGTCTAGATTTAGTGTATATTTCCATGTTTTTTTTAGATTTTCAGCGTCCTACTAGATTTGCAAGGATTATAAAAAAAAATTTTGAGAAATATAAATCAAGACAATTGAAAACTGAATCTCTGATTAGTCAGCTTTGATTTTAATACTGCTTGGAGAAGATACTGGTTGTGTGTTTTGACTAAAGATGCCTCAGAAATTACAGCCATTTCTAGAGTTTCAAACCAGGATATGTTGTACCAATACAAAATCAGCTTCATGCCAGTGCAGCACATCTATACTGAGTGTTTACACTAACATAACTACACTGGTGCAAAAATCCTCAATGCAGACAAGAATTAAGTCTATTCAACCAGGGTCCAAGGTTTTTCCCATTTGAGTCAATTACAACATGGTCTTCATAGGGAGTAGGAGCAGGCCTGTGAGGCTATATCTACACTGCAATTAAAAACCTGCAGCTGGCCCATACCAGCTGACTTGGTCTCATGGGGCTTGTGCTAATGGGCTGTTTAATTGCAATGTAGACGCTTGGGCTGGGGCCTGGACTCTAGGACCCTGTGAGGTAAGATGGTCACGTATACACCACAATTAAACAGCCCCTTAACCTGAGCCCTGCGAGTCCAAGTCAGCTGGCATGGGCCAGCCAAGGGTGTCTAATTGCAGTGTATACATACCCTAAGACTCCATCCTACAAGGTGCTGAGGCCTTCCAAGTCCCACTGATTTCAGTAGCATTTGAGGTCACTCAGTAAGTAGGAGGCACTCAGCATCACCCCCTAACGGTGTACACTAAGCTTCTTAAAATGTTGACACGATTTGCTAGATTTTTAAGTTGTGTTGTGTCCGTGGCACTGTCAGTTTTGTTTTAAATAGTTCTGAGATGTTGCTTTATCACATAAGAATTGAACTGTTTATCTATCATGGTCTGCCTCTGAATAATAGCTGAGATTTATTTATAGTTCTTGATTACAAAGACAATTATTTGTTATGCTTAGCATGAATGATTTATAAAGCTTAGCAATGTTTTCACTGTTTAGGGGAATCTGGAATTGTGGAACAAAGAAACATTGTGGTGCAGTGAGAAAAAGGATGTTCTGAATCTCTTCATTTGCCATAAACATGTTTACAAGAATAAACTTTTAAAATAAATTGTTCCAGTAATTAACTTCCTCCAACATGGGATTTTAATTTATTGACATTATCTTAAATTATTGTTAGTTTTTTATTTCATTGTGAATTAAAGTGTGTTTTCTTATTGTTAGCATGTTATTCCCCCCACTTCCCTCCAATATCTTTGATGGTTAAAAATATAATGACCCAAAGTAGCTAAAATTAACATACATTGTCAGGTTGAATATTAAGGATCTTTTCTGTTATTTGATTGATGATTAAGTGATATAGTTTTTCATGTGCTGTATATATTCTAAATCTTATACCAGTCAATAAAGTAAATATTTTTTAAAATACAAGACTATTGTGTTTTAACTGTTAAAAGTCATTCAGAATGGATGACATAAAAATCATCTGACATAAAAATCTATTGGTTTTGTACAATTAACTTTGACTGAGATAACTAAAAAAGAGGTGTGTCCTTACCTGATGTAAATGTTAAAACTGCTTGTTGTGTTAAATATGAACTAACTTGGAGAAACAATATTTAATATGAAATCGTTGTTGATATTAACAGTTCCTATTGTCACTTCCACTTCTGAAAACCAGTGGAATTTGTCATTTTAGAGTTTTGCGTGTATCATCCAATTGGTGCACATGCCAGGCTTAATTCATAACAGCAAATCCACCAAATGTTTTGGTCTCATTTGCAAATTTGAGAAATCAGGACTAGATGAAGGCATTGCTAATAGTCCAGAATATGGGGTAGGAATTAGCTGTGCCACTCCAGGAGGAGCTAAAAAAGAAATTATGACTCAGAAGCAGTCCTTTGAGTCACAGTTCCCTTAGGTCCTGTGTTGTGCAAGTGGGGAACACAGTGTGTCAGCCCATTGCCAGACACAACACACTCCCTCCTTTAAGTCCAGTCAGCTCTAATGGCTGGTGCATAAGGGAGAAGAGCTATGTCTTTACTTACTATCCACCCCTCTCTGCCCCCACCTTGCCCACTTGCTTGTGGAGAAAAGTAATGGCCCAGTGAAGCCTGCTTTTTAGCCCCATGCCCATGCTTTTAATCTGTGCAAACCTTGTGACACTACATGGGGGAGTGAGGGAAGCCCTTAGAGCCTCAGCCTGAGGCCATATCACAGTCGAGTCCATAATAACCAATTCTATATTATATAATCTGAGAATTACTGTACCTGAATTAAAATCTAATTAAATAGGGCTGAGTTCATGTTCTTTTTTCCCAAAACAAGTTATATTCACTTACAAAAAATGTGCCTTCTGAGAATATCCTGTGTGCTATGAATCTAATAATGTAATAATAGAACAACAAAAAAACCTGATCAGTTAATTAAACCTCACAGTGGGTTCTAACAGGTTCACTCGGTAGATTTTACAGATTAACACCGATTACCTGTAAATAATTAAGTTTAAAGCATTCATTTGTTAGCATTAGCTCTGCTAACATTGCAAAGGTCCATTGTTCTTAATGGTCAAGAGAGGTTAATGATTCAGGTAGCCTAGTCAGAGTTAAGCATTTAGAATTCCTAATTTGAAAGCAACAGCAGTTATAAGTGTTGTGTTGTCTTCTCCTGTATTTAAAATGAGGGAAAATCTAAAATGGATTGCACAATGTATTAGTAAAGTCACCCTTCCATGTTTTAATCCTTTGGGTAATTAGATTTTTAGTGATATGTTTACCAAAAATTTATAGTATGCATAGTTATACTGTAAGGGACAGATTTTGCAGCCACTACTCTGAGCCTAAATTGTGGGATTTCTTGTATAAGTAGCTACTCACCAGTGCTAGTAAAGGTTGCATTATGTAGTTCTAACTATGCAGTTTGAAGCAGAATGATAAATGATCTCTTGTTCCTTACCCTTACATTTTTCAGAAAGAGTTTTTGCAGCTTCATACATTGTTTTCCCCAAAAATACAGACTGTTAGAAAACAAGCTAGATGGTAAAGAAAAAATATGTTATAATGAGCTGAAACAACAGGGGATTGTGCATCATTCAATATTTACTGCAACTGTAGCTTGAAATTCTGTTGTCAGGGACAACATTTGTTTATTCTTGTTAATCATTTATCCTTGTCAAGCTTTACTTTCCACCAGCTTTATGAACAATGAAGAGCAGAATGTGTAATAATGGATCATAATCATAATGACTAAAGCAATCATATATATATTCCGACAATCATTCAAGATGGTGTTCCCTTATCATGATCTAGTAGTTAGAACAGGGAGACCTTAGTTCTGTTCTGCCTCTGTCACTGACAAACTGTTGTGACCTTGGGCAAGTCTTTTTCTGGCTAATTTTCTCCAGTTCTTATCCACATTTGTAAAACATTTTGAAACCTTGGGGAAAAGGTAATATCTGCAGTAAATGCCAGCTAGTGGTGGTATTATTAGGATTTATTTTATACTCTTATCCCTTTAATATATCAGCAGAGACTGATTCAAAGCTTTATGGAAATGATGCTGTGCTTCAGGATAAGGTTCTGGGGGCAAGAGTGAATTTTACTTTATTCCAACATTCTGGCCTCTTCTTTTAAGAAAGAATGGAAGCAAGAAATCAAGAAAGAAAATGTGTATGCAGTCAATTATATCAGTGCAAAATCAACCACTTCCATGATTCAACAGGGGTTTCCTTGCTACTGTGCAAAGGATTATGGGGCATCTCTGCAATCTGTTTAGAAGCAATTCTAAGACTGCAGATTCTTCAGGGCAGGGTCTGTCTTTTTGTTAGTTTGTACAGCATGTAGCATAATGGGATCCTGATCTACGAGTAGGACCCCAGATGCTAACACAATACAAAGAATAGCTAATAATAAACAGGTGGCACAGAGAGTCAGAATCTCTCCCTGATCCCACTTTTGTCATTCAGAGGTGTTAAAAAAACACTCCCCTGAAAGACAAAAGTTTTGTCGATAACAAGCACCCATGTGAACAGCACTTTGTCGGCCGGAGTGCTCTCCCGCTGACAACGTTACCGCCGCTCGTTGGGGGGGGAAGTTTTTTGTCATCAGGAGAGCTCTCTCCTGCCGACAAACAGCGGCTACACTGTGCGCCTTTTAGTGGCACGGCTGTAGTGGCACAGCCGTGTCTCTAAAAGCTATGTAGTGTAGACATAGGCTGTTTCCTTTTCCCCACAAAGACCCTGACTGGATTTGGGCAGACAGTAGCTCCTGTCAGATTTCCTCCAAAGGTATTGTCCCCAAGCCCCCACCCCAACCCCCAGAAACTCCTGAAGACCTTGTTAAAGAGGCAATGGAACCTACATGTGTATTGTCATCTCTATCACAAAATATATACCCCATCTCCAGGTAGTTTAAAAAGGGAACATTGTAAAAGATTTTAAAATCCTATCTACCATTCCAAAGTCAGATTTTAAAATATTACTCATGTTCCAGTTTTCAGCCTTCTATTGAATCTTGCAAAGTGAACCTGTCACTGAATGCTAATCCCCTCAATCCTAGGGCATGGTAGAATGTGATGTGACTGTATTTTGTGCAGTGTCTTACATACAAACTGTGTCCCAAATAGTTTTACAGAGTTAAATGGTTTAGGAAAGCAGATGGTACATAGAATAATGTAAAATGGATATAATCTGTTCCTGAACCACTCTTATTTTCTGTTTGATTATTTACTTATTGTACATTCATTTATTTGTGATTAAAAGGGATAGTTACAGGAAGACACGGAGAATATACAAGTTAATGCTATAAACAGGTACACAGAATACATGTGAAATTCCACAGACAAATGATGTATACAGGAAGCAAAACAGGGATATTACGCTTCCATTGTTACATTGGTAGTAGGTAGTTAAGCCGGTATTTGTTGCAATAAATCAGTGTGTAAACAAGTGACTGGTAGATGTGCAGGAGAACCAGGGCTTGATGTGGGTTCTTTATACATGAGCAAGCACTTAAGATGTTTGGTATGGTTATAGTTTGTCATATTTCCCTGGAAAGCAGATTAACTTAATGTTAGTATTTTACTATAGATACAAAGTCTGACTTTTTGTTTGTTTGTTCTTTTATATACCAGGAATAGTAATCATACTAAAGCCCATATTGCTATAGCACAGTAAAACAGCAGAAGAGATCAAATGGCTTCAAGGAAAAGAAGGGAAGGTCAGTATGAAAAGATAAGTTGCATTTTGTGGTAAGGGAGGACCAAATTCAGTGCTGGTGCAAGTGGGAGCACCTCAGTGGGATGTTAGTGGAATTTGTTGTCATCTTATAACCCCTTAAATTCAGTTCTTGTCCGTGGTCATTAAGTGTTTCCCATGGATGCAGAGGCCTTTAGCCCTGACCATAATGTACTTTATGGGAGAGGACCTGTCACTGCACTCTTGACTGAGAGTCATAAGTACAGCATGTTCTAAACAACCTCCCCTCTCTTCCTCCTCATAGAGCTCAAAGGTTTTTTTACCTCTTTAAGATAGTCTTTAAGAAATTCCCAAACAACATGGGTTGTACTAAAATAATCTTTATTAAGAACTGATAGAGAACTTCAGATTTAATCCTTTCCCCTCCCCAATATAGTATTCATAATATATCTAGTCTGAAACTCTACAAAATAGAGTTATAGATGCCTACTAGATCATTGCATTAATTATAGTGCAAAAGCACATTCTTACATTTCTAGAGAACACATACTTTCTTTTCAGCTTGTTCCTTTCATACCGTCCCTTTGCCCAGCAATGTTTCTGAGACACAACCTCTGATCTCCTGATGGGTGTAATTCCTCACTAGTATCAGGTGGATTGTGTCATCTTCCCCTGTCCCTTGTGTCCCTGGAATCCCCCAGTTATAAACTTTAGGTTATTTTGATAGGCCTCTCTGTGGATATTTTCCCGGAAAGGTATTCACATAGATGTAGTAGATGTAGTATTCAGAGAGGATATGACCACCAATGAATTCTAAAGTGATTAATGTCCCACATCCTTTGAAAATATGTCTGTCTGCCAAAATGCAGTTGAACCATGCTGGATAATAGAGTACAGATTTACAATTGTCTAATACATGCTGTCTATCACAGAGATAACCAGGCTAGAGCACAGAGACGTTAATTAATATTCACAGTGTCATAATTTTCTGTCATTCTAAATTGCAGAGCTTACTTTGGGATTTTAGAGAAGGGTAGAACCCTCTTGGTCATCCATTCTGCAGCCTTATCATTTGAATTCCATCGTGAGACTATCCCTTCAGAAATTTGAACTAAAGTTGTCCGTGCCACTTAGAGCTGTACTCAGGTACTCTGTGCCTAATGACTTGGAGTTGAGTCAGAGCCACTCAGTGTTGAAAAACAAAGTGACTAATCTCATTGTAGAAGTGAGGCTTTGCAGCTTTGTTCTGAGTCATTATGACAAACTCACTGAGTGCCCAAACCTAGTGCAGAAACAAACAGTTAAACACGGCACCCAGTTTCAAAACAAACAGGTCACTCCTGGTCCTTATGTTAAAATTACCTTGGTAATTATATTTAACATTAAAGTGTTGCTGATATATGCAAAAGTTTGAATTTAAAATATTTGGAACACTGAAAAGCTGTGTTCCAGAAGTGAAGGGAGAATGAGGAAAGAGTGAAAGCAAAAAGATTTATGACTCCTGATTATTTTGGTCTACATTGAGAAAAACCATGCGGTCTATTAGAAAGAGCAACCTTTCTGGGAAGGATTGGAATTGCAAGAATGTTATAGCCAAAAATAAGAGACATTGGTATTTTCAGGGGACTTTGTACATCACTTGCTTATTCTGTAGCTGTTCTAGCCAACCTTATTAGTCCCTGGTTTTCATGAAAACCAAATTCATCTCCAAAACAAACATTACAAGAACAATAGTAATCCTGGTTTATTCTGCAGATCTTTGTCCCACAAATATTTGGTTCTGTCTCCTTATGCTGATTCGTAAATATCGGAAACAAGGGGTACAGGAATCTTTGCCAGAATAAGTTGATCTGTCTAGTGAGCTAGATGTTTGACACCTTTGTGTCAAAGGTTCTGCATCATTTTCATCTGGTGGAAGCCAGGGACACGTTTTCTCAGCAAAGGTCCCACAGCTATAGAACTAACTTCTGCTGAAGATCAAGCTGACTCCAAGTCTTAGCACCTTCCTAGAATGATGGAAGGCTCATCTTTTTGGACAGATATTTTCAGACAACCAAGTAGGCTCATCTTCTTCCCCTGTAGCTTCTATTGGTAGCAGTGAGGGTAATTTCTGCTCTAAGGTGTTGTATAGTTATGTGCTGTGGACTGCATTTCAATTGCTGGTGAATTGTTTCTTAGAGCTATCTATCCATCTAATTTATCTATCAACCTTTCGGATGAGAAACATTTCAAAAGATAGAGATAAGGCTGAGATTATAAATTCCTTAAAATAACAATGTCAACAGAATATTACAGTTAAAAGAGAAAAGTAAATACTTAAAACCTTGCAATTAAGTTTTCAACATCAGCCTTAACTCCATCCCCATATTCTTATTTATCTTCTCTGTACAATAAAAGTAAACCCGTCACATCCACCACCACTACTGTCTGTCTAATAATATGGGCCACCAGTTGCCTATTATTTTCATCAAATTTCTACATGCTGCTTTGCAGTTTGCTACATAGGAGGTTTAAGGCAGATTCCAAAAAGAAGAGGTCATTACAGATTTGTTTAAAATTAATATTGTTCACATCTTTGGTATATTGTTTACTCTCCTATCTACATTACATTTGCTTACATGAATACGAATTCTAAGCCAGTTAAGGACTGCATATATCAGTCAATATATAACGACTGATAGCTAGGGTTATGATGTTTTTCTTCATTTGTACCTGCTCAGTAGAACAATGAAAACATTAATTTTCCAATCATTAGCAGGGTAAATGCCTGATTATGGGATCCATAGGACATTTTGCCCTCCCAGTCTATATTGGTCTGTAAAGCACTATGCTCAGAGGAAATCCACTATTAATTACACAGGTCTCAGAATGTCTATGATCCAATAAAGTTGCATCCACTTTCACTATAAATTGACTGCTTGTTTATAAGCTAGTGTGGGACTCCTTAGGAGAAAGGCCAAAGGGAGCTATAACATATGTGCTACAAATTACTTGCAGGCGAGATTTGGTTGTTTGTACGTCCCAGTGCAGATTTAAATGCGATTAGTGCAGTCGTTTTACATTATTGTGTGCCATAAATCTGAAGGTTTTACTAGGCAAATAAAAAATGGAACAGGGGTGCATGTTGAAATAATAACACCCTCTGTGAATGTTGTGTCTGCCGCAATCAAAAATACTATCATTTTTGGAGCATTCAAATGACTCTTGGAGATGCTTTTTGGAAAGACAGTGTGGTGTACTGGTTAGAAAGGGTGACTGGGTTCAATTCCTGGTTCTGCCATTGTCACTTACCCTCTTTGAGCCTCAATATACCTTTTTGTGAAATAAGGACAATAATATATACCAATCTGATAGAGTTTTTTCCATTTTAAAACTTTTAAAAGCACTTTGAGACCTTTATATTAAGGTGCTATATAAATGCAAGGTGTTTTACACTGGCCGAGTATATTTTATGTGTAGAATATTTAGTTTCACTAATTTTGTGAAATAAGATCTGAAAGAAATTAGCATTAAAACAAAAGCTAGATAATATTCTAAAATTACATCATTTATTCACAATATTGTTAAAGTAATTATGCCTTAGATTGAGAAGTAAGTGAAGATAATAAAGGAAATTACTGCAGGCTAACAAAGTTTGCATGGACAAAGCTAAAATATATATTTTATTTTTCTGTGTTATGATACATTTAGCAGGCTGTTAAATGTGGTGATTTAATTGCTTCTAAGAAAAATGGTATGGGCTCCTACTGAACATGTACTCAGCTATATATTCTTTAAAAACAGCAAGGGATAAAGGAAAATGAAATCCAGTCTTTACTTAATTCACTCCCTTTTTTACTTTGCTAGGAATGTGGTGGAGGAAACCTGTCAATCAAGAAGGGAATGCTTTAGGGTGAGTGGACAGAGAAAAAAGGATCTACTAATTCAGGTCTCAGTGCCATACCCAGCTGGAGGGTGCACCCTCTAAGACCTTATCCTGCAACTGTATCTATGCTTATAGGCCCCTGTGCTTATGCAGAGCCCACTAAAGGAGCCCTTCCATGTCCTCATTCAAGAAAGAAACAAGAACTATGATTTATTAATGATAATAATAGACACAATTCCTTAGAATATGAAGGAATTTGATGTGTTGGTGGGATAAACAGTGAAAGGAAAACCTCTTGTTAAACAAATATTAGGTAAATGTGCCTGATTATTTGTCATATTGCAAATACAAAAATACCTTTTCTTTTCACATATTTAATTGATAATATCCTGCTTCCTGCACCTAAAAGTGCAATCCATTTTAAAATGATCATTTAGAGTTTCTATTAATTGACTGAACTGATGCTGAGTAGCACAAATGCTGCTATTTTGGGAATGGGAGCAGGCTGGAAGGACTTCAGAGTAGAGCCAGGGGCCTGTAAATATTTATTTCTTTTCCCACTGGAGGCTGCTTTAAAGAGAACCTTTACCATCTGGAGCGACTGTATTTTCAAAGGTAAAAACAGCGAGCAATGTTGTATAAAAATCTGTATACAATATTTGCGAGAATGTGTTTCTATTCCCACCCTCCACCCCCAAGCCAAATTCTGTTCTCACACTGTAAATGTAGAGTAACTTCATTGAAGTCAATTGGACCATTCAGTAAGGTAATCAAGGTTTGGCCTTTTCAAATTGATGCTAGTGTGTTCTGAATTAATTGAATAATTTCCACATGTTGGAATACAGTACTTGTCAAGGTTCCTTCCCCATTCTGAACTCTAGGGTACAGATGTGGGGACCTGCATGAAAGACCCCTTAAGCTTATTCTTACTAGCTTAGGTTAAAAACTTCCCCAAGGAACAAACTTTGCCTTGTCCTTGAACAGTATGCTGCCACCACCAAGCGTTTTAAACAAAGAACAGGGAAAGAGACCGCTTGGAGACGTCTTCCCCCAAAATATCCCCCCAAGCCCTACACCCCCTTTCCTGGGGAAGGCTTGATAATAATCCTCACCAATTGGTACAGGTGAACACAGACCCAAGCCCTTGGATCTTAAGAACAATGAAAAATCAATCAGGTTCTTAAAAGAAGAATTTTAATTAAAGAAAAGATAAAAGAATCACCTCTGTAAAATCAGGATGGTAAATACCTTACAGGGTAATCAGATTCAAAACATAGAGAATCCCTCTAGGCAAAACCTTAAGTTACAAAAAGACACAAAAACAGGAATATACATTCCCTCCAGCACAGCTTATTTTACCAGCCATTAAACAAAAGAAAATCTAACGCATTTTCTAGCTAGATTACTTACTAACTTAACAGGAGTTGGAAGGCTGCATTCCTGATCTGTTCCCGGCAAACGCATCACACAGACAGACAGAACCCTTTGTTTCCTCCTCCCCCCCCACCTCCAGATTTGAAAGTATCTTATCCCCTCATTGGTCATTTTGGGTCAGGTGCCAGCTAGGTTACCTTAGCTTCTTAACCCTTTACAGGTGAAAGGGTTTTGCCTCTGGCCAGGAGGGATTTTATAGCACTGTATACAAAAAGGTGGTTACCCTTCCCTTTATATTTATGACACGCCCCCCAAATCACAGATGGGGTGAAACACTGGCTGTGATTTCTTCCTCGTGCTCTAGGAGAAAACAGAATTAATAAAACACATGCACCTCTAAATATACTACCAACTGTATAAAGACTAACAATATTTTCCACATCTCAAGGATGATTTTAACCAGTTGATTCTGGGAAACTTTCACGGGAGAGTGCATTAGCCACTTTGTTAGAAGCTCCTGAAATGTGTTGTATGTCAAAATCAAAATCAAAATCTTGGAGAACTAAACTCCACCAAATAAGTTTTTTGTTATTTCCCTTGGCGGTATGAAGCCACTGTAGTGCAGCATGGTCGGTTTGCAGGTGGAAACACCGTCTCCAAATGTATGAGTGTAGCTTTTCCAGAGCGTAGACAGTGGCGTAACATTCCTTTTCACTGATTGACCAGTGACTTTCCCTCTCAGACAGCTTCTTGCTGAGAAACACGACAGGATGGAACTCCTTGATTCAGTCCTTCCTGCATTAAGACTGCTCCCACACCACACTCGGATGCATCTGTGGTTACTAGGAACAGTTTGTCAAAGTCTGGGGCCCTTAGCACAGGGTCAGACATGAGTGTCGCTTTAAGCTGGTTAAAGGCCTTCTGACACTCTTCAGTCCACTGAACTGCATTTGGCTGTTTCTTTTTGGTTAGGTCTGTCAGTGGGGCGGCGATTTGGCTGTATTGTGGTACAAATTGCCTGTAATATCCAGCCAAGCTTAAGAAGGATTGGACCTGTTTCTTTGACTTTGGGTCAGGCCACTTTTGGATAGCATCCACTTTGGCCTGCAGGGGATTGATAGTTCCTTGACCCACCTAGTGTCCAAGGTAAATCACTCTGTTTAGGCCTATTTGACGCTTCTTAGCCTTAACAGTTAGTCCTGCCTCCCTTATGCGCTCAAAGACTTTTTGTAAATGTTCCAGGTGTGCTGCCCAGGAATCCGAAAATATGGCCACATTGTCAAGGTAGGCGACTGCATATTCTCCCAATCCCGCTAGGAGACCATCTACAAGTTTTTGGAAGGTGGCGGGTGCATTCCGCAGCCCGAAAGGGAGCACATTAAATTCATACAGCCCAACATGTGTGATGAAGGCTGACCTTTCCTTGGCGGATTCATCTAGTGGTACCTGCCAGTACCCCTTGATTAAGTCCAAGGTAGAGATGAACTGGGCCCGTCCCAACTTCTCCAATAGTTCATCTGTGCGTGGCATTGGATAGTTCTCTGAGCGAGTTACAGCGTTTAGCTTATGGTAGTCCACGCAAAAACGTATCTCCCCATCTGATTTGGGAACTAGAATCACTGGAGATGCCCATGCACTGCAGGAGGGGCGGATTACACCCATCTGTAGCATATCCTGGATCTCCCGTTCTATAGCAGTTTTAGCTTGAGGAGACACCCAATAAGTTTGGGTTCTAATTGGGTGAGTATTACCTGTGTCAATGGAGTGGTATGCCCGTTCAGTCAGTCCCGGGGTGGATAAGAACGTTGGCGCGTAGCTAGCGCACAGCTCCTTGATCTGCTGTCGCTGTACATGTCCAAGGGTCATGGAGAGGTTCACCTCTTCCATGCCACCAGCACTTTTCCCTTCGTAGTAGACACCGTCAGGCCACTCAGCGTCATCTCCTCCCTGGGCTGTAAACTGATAAACCTTTAATTCTCTGGAATAAAAGGGCTTTAGAAAATTAATATGGTACACCTTAGGCTTTCGGTTGGAGGTAGGGAATGCTATGAGATAATTAACAGCTCCCAGGTGCTCTTGGACCATGAATGGCCCTTCCCACGACTTTTCCATTTTATGGGCCTGGAGCGCCTTTAAGACCATGACCTGGTCCTCTACTTTGAGGGACTGCTCTCTGGCATGTTTATCATACCAGGCTTTTTGCTCTTTTTGAGCATCTTTTAGGTTTTCTTTAGAAAGGGCTAAAGAGGTTCGGAGGGTGTTTTGTAGGTTGGTTACAAAGTCCAGAATGTTAGTTCCTGGAGAAGGTGTAAACCCCTCCCATTGCTGCTTCACCAACTGTAATGGCCCCTTAACCTCACGGCCATATACAAGTTCAAATGGTGAAAACCCTAAACTGGGATGTGGTACAGCTCTGTAGGCAAAGAGCAACTGCTGCAACAATAGGTCCCAATCATTAGAGTGCTCATTTACGAATTTATGTATCATGGCCCCCAAAGTTCCATTAAACTTCTCCACCAGGCCATTTGTTTGATGGTGGTAAGGGGTGGCAACCAAGTGGTTCACCCCATGAGCTTCCCAAAGGCTTTCCATAGTTCCTGCCAGGAAATTAGTTCCTGCATCTGTAAGGATGTCGGAGGGCCAACTGACCCTGGCAAAAATGTCTGTTAGTGCCTGGCACACACTTTTAGCCCTGGTGTTGCTTAGAGCTACTGCTTCCGGCCATCGGGTGGCAAAATCCATGAAAGTCAGTATGTACTGCTTTCCTGTGGGTGTCTTTTTCGGAAAAGGACCCAGAATATCCACAGCTACTCACTGAAATGGAACCTCAGTGATGGGGAGTGGCTGGAGAGGGGCTTTGACCTGGTCTTGGGGTTTTCCCACTCTTTGGCACGCCTCATAAGACTGGACCTAGGTGGAAACATCCTTGCCCATTCCCTCCCAGTGGAACGACTTTCCCAAATGGTCTTTGGTTCTGTTTACCCCAGCATGGCCACTACGATGATCGTGGGCTAAGCTTAATAGCTTTACCTGATACTTAGTTGGAACTACCAACTGTCTTTGAGGATGCCAGTCGTCCTGGTGTCCACCAGAAGGTGTTTCCTTGTATAAAAGTCCTCTTTCTACAACAAACCTGGATCGATTAGAAGAGCTGAGAAGCCGTGGTTTGCTCCATGCCGCTGTCCAAGCTCTCTGGAGGCTTTCATCTGCTTTCTGTTTGGTCTGGAACTGTTCCCTTGGTGCTGGAGACATCAGTTCCTCATTGGATTGTGGACCTGGGCTTGGTCCCTCTGGAAGCGATGCAGGTGATGGGGATGTTTCCGTTGATCGTGAACCACTCTCTGCTGGTGCACTATGTTGGGGTTTGGGCTCCGGCTGAGCCTCTTGTGTAGGGTTATCTGCTGCTGCCGGTGCAGGTTCAGTGGGGCCCTCTGGTGTTGGGGTTGCAAGTACTGGATTCAGTGCTGGCAATGGTTCTGGTGCTGGTTGTTCCACCGGTTCCAGTTCTGAGACTGGCTCTGTCTGGGTCTCTGGGACTGGATCCACTACTGCCATTGCAGTCATTGGCAGGGGATCCGGTTCCACCACCTCCATCTGGGTCTCTGGTAACACAGACGGGGCCCTGGTGGAAGGCTCAGGAACAGGGATAGGTGTGGAAGCTTGCTTAGTCTGGCTGCGGGTGACCATTCCCACCCTCTTGGCGAGCTTTACCTGGTTGGCCAAGTCTTCCCCCAGCAGCATGGGAATGGGATAATCATCATAGACTGCAAAAGTGTACATTCCTGACCAGCCCTTGTACTGGACAGGCAACTTGGCTGTAGGGAAATCGAAAGAGTTGGTCTTGAATGGTTGAATCATCATTTGGGGCTTTGGGTTGATTAAGTTGGGGTCCACTAAGGATTGATGGATAGCTGACACCTGCGCTCCAGTGTCCCTCCACTCTGTAACCTTCTTCCCATCCACACTCACAGTTTCCCTTCACTCTAAGGGTATCTGAGAGGCATCTGGGCCTGAGGACCTTCGGTGTGACCCCGTTGCAATGAAGTGTAATCTGTTGGGGTTCTTGGGGCAGTTGGCCTTCACATGCCCCAGCTCATTACATTTAACACGTTGCCCAGTTGACTGGTCACTGGGGCGAGGTGGGTTGCTGGAGAATGGTGTGGTGGGACAATAAGGTGTTTGGGGTTTTCCTTGGGATGTAGATGGGGCCTTAGGTTGCCCCAGGTGATAGGGTTTTGTCTCGGGTTGCCCCTTCTGATATTCGCTCCAACTGTTACTAGTTTTTTTCTTTTCTTCCACCTCCACCCATTTGGCTCCAATCTCCCCCGCCTCGATTACCGTTTTGGGCTTCCCATCTAGGATGTACCTTTCTGTTTCCTCAGGAACACCCTCTAAGAACTGCTCCATTTGCACTAGGAAGGGCAACTCTTCTGGAGATTTAACACTTGCTCCTGATATCCAGGCATCCCAATGTTTCACAATGTGGTAGGCATGTCAGGTAAACGACACGTCTGGTTTCAACCTTAGGGCTCTGAACCGCCGATGGGAATGCTCGGGTGTTAGCTCCATTCTGACTCTTGCCTGGGTTTTAAAAATTTCAAAACTGTTCATGTGTTCCTTAGGCATTTCAGCCGCCACCTCTGCTAATGGTCCACTGAGCTGCGGCCTGAACTCTACCATGTACTGCTCTGTAGAGATGCTGTACCCAAGGCAGGCCCTTTCGAAGTTTTCTAAGAATGCCTCCGTATCATCGCCTGCCTGGTAGATGGGGAACTTTCTGGGATGGGAAGCAGTACCTGGAGAAGGATTGCTAGGGTTGGTTGGTATATTCTGCTGAGCCCTTGCGTTGTCCATCTCCAGTGCATGCTTCCTCTCTTTTTCTTTCTCCTCCATAGCTCTCTTGTGAGCAGCTTCCTCTGCCTCTACCCTGGCTTTTTCTACCTCCATAGCTCTCTTGTGGGCACCTGCCTCCACCCTGGCTTTTTCTGCCTCCATCTCCAAGCGCCTTAAGGCCATCTGACTATCATGCTCTTTTTGTTTCTCTTCAGCTTTGAATCTGGCCAGGTCTAGTTTATTAGCTGCTTCACTGGTAGTCATTTTCCTGCTTTCTTGTGCTTAACTCTAGATATACCGAGAGTTAGGAAAAAAAGAAAAAAAAACGTGTGAATTTCCCTGCAGGACGTTAACTACCCTGCCTTTAGGTAGAGAAAACTCCAGCGCAAAAAAAAAATCCCTTTGTAAAAAAAACTAACACCTCTGTCTCCAGGCAAATAGACAGAAAACCCTTTAGCGGCTCTCAGCTTAAAAAAAACAAACCTCTTCAGGTCTGTGCTTTTGGTTCAAAATGATCTCTGGTTCAAAATGATCCCACCGCTCTGCCACCATGTCAGGGTTCCTTCCCCACTCTGAACTCTAGGGTACAGATGTGGGGACCGGCATGAAAGACTCCCTAAGCTTATTCTTACCAGCTTAGGTTAAAAACTTCCCCAAGGTACAAACTTTGCCTTGTCCTTGAACAGTATGCTGCCACCACCAAGCGTTCTAAACAAAGAACAGGGAAAGAGACCACTTGGAGACATTTTCCCCCAAAAATATCCCCCCAACCTCTACACACCCCCTTTCCTGGGGAGGCTTGAGAATAATATCCTAACCAGTTGGTTACAAAATCATCAAAGACCCAAACCCCTGGATCTTGGAACAGTGGAAAAATCAGTCAGGTTCTTAAAAGAAGGATTTTATTAAAAAAAAGAAAGGTAAAAATCATCTCTGTAAAATCAGGATGGAAAATACTTTACAGGGTATTCAGATTCAAAACAAAGAGGATCCCCCTCGGGGGCAAAACCTTAAAGTTACAGAAAACAGGAATAAACCTCCCTCTTAACACAGGGAAAATTCACATAAAACAAAAGATAAACTGATCTGCCTTGCCTGGCTTACCTATACTGGTTGCAGTACTGGAGACTTGGATTAGGATGGGTTGGAGAAGATGGATTTCTGTCTGGCCTCTCTCAGTCTCAAGAGATAACAACCATGTAAACAAAGAGCACAAACAAAAGCCTTCCCCACCCAAGATTTGAAAGTATCTTGTCTCCTTATTAGTCCTTTGGGTCAGGTGCCACCCAGGTTAGCTGAGCTTCTTAACCCTTTTCAGGTAACAGGATGGGATTTTATAGCACTGTATACGGAAAGGTGGTTACTCTTCCCTTTATATTTATGACAAGGCAATACTTAATTGACTGTACTGCTTACAGTATGACCTAGTGGTCAGAATGGTGAACTGGGAACTAGGACTCACTGGGGCCAGGATTTCCCCTTCTGTGTAACAATAGGCAAGTCGGTTTGGTCCTGATTCTATAGCCACCCTACACATATCTTCTCAATGAAGTCAATGGGGGTTCTGTGCGCAATGCTGCTGCAAGACTGAGGTCTTAAACCTTATATGCCTCAGTTTAACTTTCTTTAAAATGTGGATGATACTACCTGCCACAAAGAGATGTTGGGGCATTTAGTTAATGTTTAAGTACTTTGAGATCATCAGGTGAAAAGCACCACAAAAGTGCAAGTTATATCAAATAAAAATATGACATTTTAGAAATCTAGATACAAATGAAGCCTTGAGAGTAGATGTCAGCACTAGGACAACATTTCTAATAATTATGTTCTTCCCCCCTTTTTTCTGTATAAATTCTGTTATATGACAGCAGTAGGCTATTCTAAGCATTCTGCACGGGAATAATTTTATAGTTCACAGGTGGCAAGTATTATTTGACCTTTGACTTTGTCCTTTCTGCCTCACCGCACACCTGAGATACTTATTTATGTGTCTGTCTTTGGTTTATACAGTGTGCCCATCACAAAAGTCTCTAGGCATAGAAATCCTCTAGGAGTCTGATACAATAACTGCTGAAGTCATTGAAAAAAATTCCACTGATTTCAATGGCTTTTGAGATCAGATTCCAGAAACATGCTACTTGTGTCCCTGAGTTGTTTTAATTGTTTTGTGCGTGTTTGTCCAAATTGTGGCATCACTTAGAGACTGATCCAACTCCCAGTGTACAGACAGAGGGCCCTCATACCCTAGCAGCTCTCACTAGCATTGATGGGAGGTGCTTGCTTGTAAATGAAGGCAGAATATAAGCCTAAATGTCTAGCCTACTCTGCATCCTTCTTTGTTATGGTTTTCAATAGGATATTTCACTTACATATAAAATGTGTTTGAATTTTCCCCACATATACTTCTTATAGTTGTTTATTAATTTAAGTTTCCCTATCTTTACGGTGAGGAAAAGCTTTAGTTGGAATGTTGTACATATTTTGTGTCATTAGCGCTTGTATCTACTGATCTTTTTTTTTAAAATTTTTTTGTGAGTTTCTTGTACTTGTTTCTTTTGTTATGAAGACACTCAGAGAAGGTTATTCTAAAAGAAATACAAAATAACTGGATAGAGATTATTGATCCAATAAACAGATAGTTAAATAAAAACAAAAAGCTCCTACTAGGCCTGAATTTGGCTCTACATGCAATACCACAGGAACATTGAACAATCACATACCATATTAGGAAACTCTTATATAGTCTTCTATCCTCTGCCTATATTTGCACTGTGCAAAAATGGAATTTACCCGTGGCACTAAAAATGCAAGAATCACAAATCTTTATAACCTGGGAAAAAATGTGGACTCCCCAGTCAGTTCTTTGTAAAATCTGTGCAAAAGTTTTTATTTGCAATACATAAGCCATGTGATTCAGCTAGCTGTAGCAGAAATATACTTAATCTTGGTTTTATCACCAGTAAAATATTTTTATGGGTTGGCCTACATGCTATGGCGATGGGTGCTTTTTAAATGTGAGAGATAAATAGAATATTAAAAGGTCAGATACTTTGTGGCTGCAAATAGTTGGGAGTGCAATTTTGAATCTACATTTATATGCACATCAAGTACAAGAAGAGTACAATCATTTAAATGTTTTGGGTGGTGTGACAGGGCAGATCGGCCCCGCACTGGTATGCAGGGAGTTAATCTTCCCTCCTAGCAGAGGAAGCCCCACCCCTGCAGCTCTGCTGGGCATGCTCCACCTGGAAATCAGGTATAAAAGCCTGCAGAGCCCCTCAGTCAGGGCTGACTGACAAGGAGGAAGGACACTCAATAGGGGCTCCAGCCTAGGAGCCATTACAGCCCTTACCTATGAGAGCTGAAGAACCAGAAACCTGGACCAGAGGCCTGCAGCTACTGGAACCCCAGGGAGTGTCTGGTGCTGAGGAGCCGGGAGACCCTGATACCATATGGACTAATGCTGCAAGAGAGCCGGTAGGAAGTGACCCAGGGAGGGTGAGGGAGCGGTACCTCCTATCCTTATGAGGACAGTGTGTTTTGGTACGATTCCCCACTGACCCTGTGGCGAACCGCTCTGCCGCTGTCAGGGCCTAGTGGAGTTGGGTGGGCCTGGGCCCCCTACCAGGGGCCGCCAACCCCTTGTGATGGCCCCCAGGCACCAGCCACTAGGCCCCCTGTTTTGTGTATTGGTTCTGGCCGCTAGGTCATGCTATCCCACTAGAGAAGGAGAATTAGGTGGACTTTGGCCATTGGGCTGCACTGCCCTAGGGGCACATTGAATGGACTCTGGCTGCTAGGCTGCGCTATCCAACTAGAGGAGGAGAATTAGGCAGACTCTAGCTATTGGGCCGCACTCCCTAGGGACACATTGAATGGACTCCAGCTGCTAAGCCGCATTACCCCACTCGGGAGGAGACAATAGACGAGCCCTGGCCATTGGGCCACACTGTGTGGACTACTGGGCGGGGGAGTTAGAAAACAGATGTAGGCGTAGAGAGGTGGGGTTACCTTCTGACCCCCTGACTTAAGGGGTCGATGAGGTACAAAGACCGCCACAGGTGGCATTTTCAAAAGCACTCAGCACTGAAGAAAAACTATCATAGGAACATAATTACCAACGCTGAACAAAAAATTACATGTGCCTGCAAAATTTTGGGTACAAAAGCAGAGGCCTGGGTCAGGCCAGGTTGAAATTCAGCACTGCATCATTCAAATATTTGAATAGTATATTTCTTAGGGCTTGTCTATATAAACAGTTACAGTAGTGGCTGGCAAGCTGGTGTGTAAATCTATCTCACACTAGCCTTCAGTGCACTGTCCACATGGACCCTCTGCCATGCACTAAAAGTACCCTAGTGCACTTTGTTCTACTCCCATTTCAAAGTGAGTAGATCAAAGTGTGCTGCAGAACTTTCAGTGCACATTAGTAGGTGCCATATGGATAGTTAGAGCAGGGCAGGCTAGTGTGATGTAGATTTACACCACATCTTACCATGCACTAACTGTTCATATAGACTAGGCTCTTACGTTGTGTCTGTACTTGACATTCAGCTTGAAACTGGGGTAAATTCAGTTGGGACAAATTGCAGCTGTTCTTATCTATGCTTGGGCTTTACAATGTGCAGCTACACTGGTAAGTGGTTACCAATGGCTGAAACAGGGATAATTCCCAATATAAACAGAGAGAAATCTGAAACTGGAATACATATTCACTGAGTGAAGGGATTATAAATTCCAGAGAGAGAATTTCTTTGTGGATTAAATTTTTAAGTACATTTTCAGTGAAGACACTGTCTGCCTATGTGGATAATTCTCATTCTTACAGTGCTCTGGAGTACAACATAGAACAAATGATTCATTCTTTCCAAACACATCACCTCTCCTTAAACAGGATGATTAATACCAATATTTCTTTACAGGGAAACACTATATTTATTTATCAAAACCAGACTGAGTCACCATGGTAAAGAGGTGTTTGAATCTTTTCAGTTTCACTTAACATACAGACCACTGTATGATTTGTTTTTTTCTGGCATGCAGAAATAGTCTTCATTTGCATGAAATAATTTAAGTACTTGTCTGTCTCAGACTCTGAGCAGAGAAAAATGCCTTCTGTTTTCTGCAGTGGAAACATACTGTTGATTCCAGGTGAGAGATTCCTTGAGTAGGGCAGGACTTGTCACAAGGAAGAAGTAGGAGTAAGATCAGCCTGTCTTCACATGTATAAGCAAAGATTTAAGGGAACTGAAGCACTCATGATCCTCCTGTTTGAAGGATGTCCTAATGTAGTTACAATAGCAATTAAATTGTGCAATCATTCTTGTTCTTTACTAGTTGCCATGAGGCAAAGATGGCCACAGTGCTGCCTGTGGACCAAATGAGGCCCATAGAGTTCTGCAGTGGGCCCACAGTTATCTTTATCTTTAATATGGCAGTATGGCCTATGGCAGGGGCGGGCAAACTTTTTGGCCTGAGGGCCACATCGGGTTTCCAAAATTGTATGGAGGGCCGGTTAGGGGAGGCTGTGTCTCCCCAAACAGCCAGGCGTGGCCCGGCCCCTGCCTCCTATCCGACCTCCCCGCTTCTCGCTCCCTGACGGGCCCCCCCAGGACTCCTGCCCCATCCACCACCCCCTGCTCCCTGTCCCCTGACCACCTCCGGACCCCCCCATTCCTGACTGCCCCCCCCAGGACTCCTGCTCCATCCAGCCCCCCTGTTTCCGGTCCTCTGACTGCCCCGACCCCCCAAACTTCCCTGCCCTCTATCCAACCCCCCCGCCCTCTTACCGCGCTACCTGGCTCTGCAACTGCGCTGCCCGGCTGCCCAGAGTGTTGCACTGGCGGTGTGGCATGCTGAGGGGGAGGGGAGAACAGCAGGGGCGGGGCCAGGGACCAGCCTCCCGTGCCAGGAGCTCAGAGGCCGGACAGGAAGGTCCTGCGGGCCGGATGTGGCCAATGGGCCATAGTTTGCCCACCTCTGGTCTATGGAGACTACCCATCCCAGTATTCAATGGTGCATCTAGATTTGAACAACATTGAATGCTGGGGTCTTCAGTCTCAATTCACATCTGCCTATTACACATGATGGCTCCAGTTTCGTTTCATTTTGTGTGAATTGGGTATGGCCCTTAGGCTTATGATTTCAGTTATCCTTCCCCTGCCATGGAGTAATTTTCTCTTTGAATTATTAATAATCAAACCTAGCTAGGAAATTCCTGTACCTTCTGCAAAAATAGTGAACTGTTGCAAAGGGGGTGGGAGGGATCACTTAATAAACAGACATAAAATTAAGAAAAAATGGTGAGAACTGTACTTTTTCAAAAATATTTATTTCTGAATAAGTACTCCCTCTCATAATTATATCATCATTAGCCAAGCAAATAATATTCTTCAAGCCAATTATCTGCAAATGATCATGGGACAGTACTTATATTGAAAGAATACATGTATTTTAGGAAAGGAATGTAGAGCAGAGGATTGTGAGACAGGACTTCTGGGCCTGGTCTGAGTTGTTTTGTGACCTTGCCTTTCTGGCATAGAAGATAATCAGAGGAAGCATTTGCCTAAATGAGGTAACTGTGATGTTTAGGTCAAGAATTAATAAGTGTATGGGAAGAAGAGCTGGAGTTGGGTCCTCACAAGCCTGGTGGTCACAGGGACCTCTGATTTGGGGGAAGTAGTAGAATTTCAGGTTCCCTGAGCAAGGCTATTTAGTTTTGTAAGCAATTTGTAAGGCTATTTAGTTTTGGGGTTGGAATGTATGAAGATCTGGGCTTCACTTTTAGGCAGTAATTTGTGGAGATGGAGTGGCCTAAAGTTTCACACACACCCTCTCTCCCCAAACAAACTCTGTGTAAAATGGGTCAGGTTTGGAGTATATTGCAAAGAATAATTTTGCTAAGCCTCCCCAAAATCCTTAACTAACCCTGTACAGTTTATGTGAATGGTGGACAGAAACTGGTTTTGGAAGAGAGTGGACAAATTTAAAAAAAAAAAGTTTTTCAGGGCTGCCCAAAACTGTTAAGGCCACCTCTCATCGAAAGCATAGTATAGGATCTCTTTTGATTGATTCAGGAATATTGGACAAGATGGCCCAAAGGATTCTTTCCCTGTCCAGTAGTACCTGTCTGAGTTACTGTGATTTACACTTAATTTCTTTGGTATTTTTAACTCTGTCTCCTTTAGTTGATTAGTTAATTTTACTTTGTACTCTTTATTGTCCTTTCCTTTTTTTCGTAGGAATGTGAGCTTCCTGCCTCAAAGTTTTGAAATGGAAAAGGAAAACTTGTGATGTAGGTGGGATCCATTTGTAGAAGTATCCTTGTTAGAACTGGAAACATGCCTTACTTGCCTGCTGAATTATTTTGTGAATATATCAATCTACATTTCCTGGGATTTCCTCCAGGAAACAGATGCACCTTTTTGCACACAAAAGGGTAGGCCTATATGCTATAGGAAAAGCTGCAAAACTTAATTATGTGAAGGAGTTTGAGAGATTATTTGGATAAAAGTAGGAAGTTTAAACATTTCACTTTCTTTATCTTGAATGTTCTTAGCCTTAAGGTATATGGTCTGAATCAAACCTCACTGAAGCCAATGGAAAGTCTCCCACTGGAGTCCATGGGTGTTGGGACAGCTAGTCTACATAAGAAGGAGGCAGGCCATTTGTCCAGTTTTAAGCTGGACAATCCTCTTTTTGGGCGGTGTCCCCCACCATCCAGTACTGAGACAAAATCAGATGTGGTTTTGTACGATAGTCAATGAGGGACACCATTTTGAAAAGCACATCGTTCCCACCATGCTGGCAGGACCTCATACTATGCATACACGCCAGGGGTGTGGGCCCACTCCATTCCTGGAAGTACTGGAATGTCCAGTATTCTAAGAATGCATGAGTGTCCATCCTAACAAGAGGGAAGTCAAACCCAGTAAGAGTACAGCAAATCAAAGAGCAAATGTTGTGGAAATGCCTGATGTGAAATCATTGGAATGAGAAATAAATATGGTCCATATTAACCAAAGACTTAGTTGTGGAGTGACTGAAAGTGGCTGCCTGAGTTTGCTAAAGAGACCCTACATGACATAAGTTGTCAATTCATTTGTCAAAAGCTTTCCTATACAATGGACTTTGATACGCAGTGTTCTTGTTGCTCTGTTGGTCCCAGGATACTAGAGAGACAAGTGTGGGTGGGATAATATCTTATATTACAAGATATTACCTCACCCACCTTGTTTCTCCAATGCACTGTGAAGCATTTCTTAAGCCTCCCAATGAGCTTATCTATATCTACTTTGTCTACTGACTCTGAGTTTGCTGGGCTTGTGTTAATTTGCTGCAGTGTTTCTGAGGGCAGGTTTACACTACAGCTGGGATTGACTCTCTGAGACTGATCCACCGGCGGTAGATTTAGCAGGTCTAGTAAAGAACTGCCAAATCAACTGCAGATCGCTCTCCAGTCGACCCCTGTACTCTACCACTGATGAGAAGAGTAAGGTAAGTCAATGGGAAATTTTCTCCCATCAGCCCCCCACAATGTAGACCTCATGGTAACTCGACCTAAGGTACGTCGACTCCAGCTATGTTATTCTTGTAGCTGGAGTTGCGTAGCGTAGGTCAACTTACCGCGGTTGTGTAGACGTAGCCTGATATCTGAGGTATGATGATTTTTGTTAGTTTTTGCAAGGCAACACGTGTTTTTTGCCTTTAAATTATTTAGAAATTAAAGTTGTATCAAAAGATAGACTTTCTCATCCTTCTGCTGCCTCAGACCAAGCGTGCAGCTAACACACTGGTGAATCCATTGTTCCCCATCATAGAGATGCATAGCATCATTTTCATAAAGTGGTGGCAGCCGCTGGGACTCCAAATCACATTGAGTTTTTTTTGTATTGCTTAATTGTCTCATTATACATTTGCAAGTCCGCAGTGACTCTGATGTCATTTTGTAACAGTTAAGGCATTCTTGTTTTCAGTTTTCTGATGATAAAAATGTCAGTGGGTGACAACCCATGCTTCATTGGTGCCACTCTGTATTTTAACAGTGCTAAATACGGATCATCCTTTTACAGTAGATAATTTATTATTTTGACATAATTTTCAGCCAACCCAGTGGATTGGGGATAATGGAGACTAGTGCTTGCATGCCTAAAGTCATAGTTCACTGCAAACTGATTAAACTCATGCCTGTTAAACTGTGATCCCATTGTCAGACATTACTATGTCAGGTATACCATGTCTAGTAAAAATAGATTTGATATGCACAATCACCTGTTTAGCTGTAGTATCTTCTAGTAAGGCTATCTCAGGGAAGTAAGAATAATAGTCGAGGACAATTGCATAGTTTTTTTTTTTCTCTAGCTACCGCGTAAACAAATTTATACCTACTTTGTTTCAGGGGGCCAATTTTTCCTGGCCCACTAACCTGGGTTCTGTTCCTTGACTTGACCTATATTTTTGGCATATGCAACAAATCTTGACAGCTTCCTCAATGTCACTGTTCCTCTAGGGCCAGTATAAAATGTCTCTGGCCCTTCACTTAGATTTTCCAGTTCCTAAATGACCTGCATGTATCCTTTTTAACATTTGTCTGGAACATCTTCGCAATCACCATCCTAGAGCCTTTAAACAAAGTCCCATGTAGCACTGAGTTTCCCCTAAATTTATAATAGGGACTGTCCCAGCCATTCTGGTCTAGTGGCCTTGATTACTTGCTGCAGTGTCTCATCCTGAACAGTAGCTCTGGTAATCACCATCCTCATTTTGTCTGAGACCACTTTTGTCACGTTTGTCAAATTCTGTAGACACCAAATCTCTCCGAGGTTTGTATTCAATTTGCAAATCATATATGTAAAATTGAAACAATCTCTGTATTTTCAAGGAGTGTTTGCGAGCCCCTTTTGGCAATGTCATTAAGTGTAATATATGGTCAATTATAGCTAACACAAGTCTCCCAGAAATAAAACTTTTTATGCTCATAGCCTAATGCCAAATCTTCCTTCTCTGTTTGAATATATTGACACTTTTAGTTTTTGTTAGCACCCGTGATGCACAGGCCATGGCAGCGTTCCCTCTCATTTTTTATATCCGTGTTCAGAGTGAATTTTGTTACATGCACCAATATGGAGGTGATGTGTGGTGGGGGTGGGGCTGAGGGGTTTGGAGTGTGGGGTGGGGCTGAGGGGTTTGGAGTGTGGGAGGGGGCTCAGGGCTGGGGCAGAGGGTTTGGCTGCAGGGGGGTGAGGGCTGGGGATGAGGGGTTTGATGTATGGGAAAGAGCTCAGATCTGGGGCAGAGGATTGGGGGGTGAGGGCTCTGGGGTGGGGCTAGGGACAAGGGGTTTGGGGTGCAGGCTGCCCCAGCGCTACAGCAGCGGGAGAGGACTCCCGCACAGCTCTCTCTCTCCCTGCAGCAGCACCTGGGCTGGTGGTGGGGAGGGGTGCCTCTCCCCACCTCAGCAACTCCGGGGCTAGGGCCACGGGATAGGCACCTCTCCCATGGCCATGGCAGGGCCAGGCCAGGCCTGGGGCTGGTCCGCGAGAGAAGCATCTCTCCCACGGCAGGTCCAGGCCGGGGCAGGGTTGGGGCTGGAGGAGGGGCGTCTCCCCCAGCTGCGGCAGGTCTGGGACTGGGCTGGTTTGGGTCTGGGGCTAGGAGAGAGGAATCTCTCCCCGCCACAGCCCTGAGCATCCGCACAGCGTTTAATAGGCTGCTGCACAGTTGTGCAGCCACACAGCTTAGAGGGAACCTAGGCCACAGGTCTCCAGTTATAAACTGTTATAAGAAGACAAAGCCAATACACTACTTGGAGGCATTTGTGGATAGCTTTAGTTTTGTGCCTACTGTCATAGTACCTCAGGACTAGGGCTTCTTTAATTAACACCTTTACTTTCTTAAGATTTGCATTCCGTGTCCATGACATCTTTGAGCAGTTCTCTCCAGTTGCTGGTTCAGGCAGATTAGGCACAAAGTTTCCTATGTTGTTCACCATTCCAAGGAATATTTATACCCATTCCTTGCCTGTTGGGGTAGGCATGTTGCTGAGGGCTTCAACCGTGCTGCAATCTTCCTGTACACCTTGCCCTACTAACGTCTTTCCCAAGTATGTCATTTCTATTACACCAAATTTACATTTTTGTTTGTTTAGCTTTAGCCCAACATCTCAAAAGCTGCTCAGAGGCTTTGGTTGTGCTCTTTTACTGTTTTTCCCCAGAACAAAATGTTGTCTATGTAAGCCATAGTACCCTCTAAACCAGAGGTGGGCAAACTACAGCCTGCGGGCCACATCCAGCCCGCAGGACCCTCCGGCCAGGCCCCTGAGCTCCTGGCCTGGGAGGCTAGCCCCCAGCCCCTCCCCTGCTGTTCCCCCTCCTGTGAAGCCTCAGCTCACTGCGCCACTGGCACAGTGCTCTGGGCGGGGGGGCTGTGAGCTCCTGGAGCAGCACAGCTGCAGAGCCCCCGCCTGACCCAGTGCTCTGTGCTGCATGGCAGCGTGGCTGTAGCGCCACCAGTGCTCCAGGCAGCATGGTAAGGGGGCAGAGGGGGTTGCGTAGAAGGCAGGGGAGTTCAAGGAGGTGGTCAGGGGCTGGGGATGTGGATAGGGGTTGGGGTGGTCAGAGGGCGGGGAAACAAGGGGGTTGAATGGGGGCAGGGGTACTGGGAGGGCAGTCAGGATGGAGAGGAGGGGTTGGGTGGGGCGGTGTGGGGCAGTTAGGGGTGGGAGGTCCAGGGGCAGTCAGGGGACAGGGAGCAGGGGGTGGTGGATGGGGTAGGAGTCCCGTGGGGGCCCATGAGGGGACGGGGGGGTTGGATGGGGTAGGAGTCTCAGGGGGGCAAGAAGCGGGGGGGTCAGATAGGGGTCAGGAGTTGGGCCACACCTGGCTGTTTGGGGAGGCACAGCCTCCCCTAGCCGGCCCTCCATACAATTCTGGAAACCCGATGTGGCCCTCAGGCCAGAAAGTTTGCCTGCCCGTGCTCTGAAACAACAACATTTTGTTGTATTTTTCCACCTCAGATGACCAACACTACCCAAATGTCAGTCTGCAGAAAAGTCTGTCTCCCAAAAGGGGTGCTGCACAAACATGTCCTTAGTATTTTCTAAGGGCATCTTCCAGAACCCTGCTGGTGCATCAAAGGTAGAAAGATATTTGATGATAGCCATCTCCCCCAAAATTTCTCCCCTACTAGGTAGTGGTAAATGTTTCCTTTTAACATACTTAATGTTTTGGAGTCTATACATAAGTGAAGGGTTCTCTATTTTTATTTTTTTTCTTTGTGGGGGTCAATGAATGCTCTTAGTTCTTCTACTCACACTGTGATTCCCACAGCAATGAGCCTACTCAGCTCCTCTTTTAACCTCTACCTTATGGCGAGGGAAACTTTGTTAGAGGCATGAATCATGGGATGGTTGGCTCTTTCAGCTTTATTCTATACAGATACACTCAGAACTTCCCTATGTCCTGGAAGACTTCCTCAGACTCTTCTTCAGTTGTTTTGGTCCCCCTGCCCATCCAACGAGTGCACCTTCTTGATGAGACCAAGGGCCTGAAATGTTTAAAACACAATAATAGGGGTTCTTATGCCTGGTACTATTACAAATTGTATCTTTTCTAATTTGTTATTTACTTATATACTCCCTTAGTGGGAGTTCACCACCTTAAGCCCTCAGTTTTACCCATTTACCTTCTATTGCCTATGGCTTTTCTTTCAGTGGTAATATCACTGTTTCTGGCACCACATTGCTTGTGCACTTGTGTCCAATTTAAGAATTGTCTTATTTGCTTTCAACAAGATAGTCCATTCATCTTGTGCTGCAACATTGTCCATTGCTCCTGTGAGGAATTCCTTTGGACTAGCAGTGCTGTTGTCATGCTCTTTATCCATGTTGTGCACACTCTGCTTGTGTGCGTAAAGTGATGTGATCATCCATTGCAATTCTTGCATCTTTTCCCATATGCTGAGCATTAGCTTAGTTTGCCACAGTATGCACAATTCCATGTACTGTTTTTGGTGGACAATGACTTTGAGTTCTGCATGCCTTTCTGCCTCAGGTTTCATTTCTTGTTGCATTTTGGATTCTTATGTCCACAGTGTCAGAGCACAGTCCACCCTCCATAAACTTCAGTCTGGACTAGGTAACTTTGTTTGCTTGGCAAATTCTAATGGCTTTGTAAAAGGTTAATTCTGCTCTTCCAGTAGTCTGAGGTTTTTTTGTCCCATATCCTAATCACAATCTTGTCTTTTATTAGGGACGTTCAGTTAGCCCCTCCAAATTGCAAGATACTCTCTTTAGTCTTAGATCAGTCACAAACTCTTCTATTGTTTCACCTTTTTGTACTCAATTTAAAAACATCTCATTCTTTTTCAAGTGAAGTGCAATACTCAAATTTATTTTATACAGTTTCATAGTTAGCCTCCTCTTGTCTGACTTAACTAAAAACTGTTAAACATATTAAGTGTTTCAGGACTAGCTATTGTCAGAAATAAGGCTACCTTCTGACTGTTTTCCTTTTTGCTGGCACCCATTGCTTGCAGATACAAAGGGAAGCGCTGTTTAAACCTCCAGTTGTTTCCACTTTTCCAGAGTTTCAGCTCTAGTGAGGCTTTTATCTGCTGCATTCTTCCATGAAGGATATTTTCTTAGTTTGTTTTACTCTTGGTTCCATGTGGTGTTAAATAATCATTCAGAGCCAAGGAATCTAACATAGGTCTTCGATCAGTGTTTCAGTTGTAACTTACTGGCATTGCATAACATAACCAGTTCCAAGTAGTTATTGCCAAAGCTTCTTAAAGACACAGTTTCCCACACTATCCAGGCTGTAATTCTTTATGGGTAAACAGAGGACATCAATCTTTAAAGCTGTTAATTCAGCACCTTTCACAAAACACTAAATTAACTTTTTTTTTTTTTAAGGAAGAACTCATAACTATCCCCACTACTGCCAACTGTTCCACTTTCCCAGGCTGCTATTGTGAGCACTTTAAGCCATCTTGGACCAAACCATTCTTGTTATAACCCCATCACCTTCAGCTGTGTTACCTGGGTGTAATTGAGAGCAAAATTTTGTCGAAAGTACTTCTCTGTGCTTTGTAACTCTAAGGCTATCTATCCCACTCTGACCTGATTTTATTGAACAATGAGCCATTCCAATTTGAGAATTAAAAGTACCAAAACCATGAAAACTAAAGGAACAGAAAATGCAGGAACTAAAGGTATGTCTACAGCTGGACCTGGAAGGTCTAAATTCCAGTTCTAGGAGACTCATCCACACCACCTCTGATTGAGCTGCTGCACTAAAAACAGAGTGTAGCTGCCATGACCCAACCAGTGGGAGGGGTTAGTCACCCCGAGCACGTACCCGTTCCAGGCACTAGGCATGCAGTTGGGGCAGCTAGCTCCTCCCAGTGCTCGTACTGCTGTGATACACTAGTTTTAGCTCACTAGCTCAATCACAGTTTGTGCGGGTATGTCTCTTTAAGCTGGGAATTACATCCCCAGCTCAGTGTAGACATACCCTAAAATACGTGGGTTCATTTCAAGTGTGGAGCTGGGAATTTTTGTGGGATTCTTCACTTTAGTAATTTTTCTTACATTTGAGCCTGTAGGTCAAAGTACCTTCTTTTGAAACATAGAATTTTAGAAATTTGTTAATCAATTTAAAAAATTGTGTTCATTCTCCTGGAGCAAATCACAAATGCTAGTTAGTCATTATGATTATTGGTGAGAAGTTTGTCCTATTGCGCTTTATCCTGCTGTTTTTTTAAATAACAATTCATATTTTTCTCTACCACTAAGACATCATTCTCAATTTTATGGCTGGCCTTCTCATTCCTGTGAATTTGTTGGCAACTTAGTTAAAAGCAAACCAGTAATCTGTGCCCCCAGCCCATGCTGCAAACATTTGGATGCAGAAAGGAGGAGTGTTACCTTTGCAACATATTCCCTCCCTTAGAAGACAGGCTGTCTGTGAGGTTCTGGCTTCCAGGGCTGTGAGGGAATAGGTGGAGGAGATGTCATTCAGATTCTCACCCTCAGATCCACAGGGAAAACTGGCACAAGTTGATGCAGACAGAGTAATAAAAGGGTAATAAGTTTACATTAATGAAGAACTTCAGTTGATATTTTTATCTTTGTTAAACATGAAATATTAAAAGCAAATACAGCACATGATTCTGGCATGTGAGATTCAGATGCTCAGCAGTAAAAGAGTCAGAAGATGGAAATAAAATGGGCCACAACTTTGGCATCACTATGGTCATGATTCAAGAACATACTTAATCAAGTGTAATTTTAAGAGTGAAAGGACGTCAGTGGGATTCTTTGTGGATGCAGCAATCTGCCTGCACACTTCTCTTTGCAGGAACTATGCATTAAACTGTAAGCTTGATTGGACAGGGATCCTGTCTTCCTTTAGATTTGTACAGTGATACCTATAATAAATAATACATAATCATAATATTTCAAAATGTCACAAATGAATAGCAATTTGTGTTAATTTAAACAGTATTTAAGACCAAAGTAAAGGTCTAAGGCTTAAGACAAACCTTTCATTAGAGCCTAATTTTAAAATGACCTATGAATAGTTCCATTGTTACTTCCAACATAAAAATACCACTAAATATTTTTTCATTAAATGAGTAAAATGATTAAATATTAACTGATTTGTGATCCCAGAAACAAAATACGAGAAGATCTGACAACAGCTGAATCACTCAATTCACTGCAAGGCTTCAGAAAAAGCCCTGAGTTTTATTTCAATACTCAGTTGCCTCTGTTTCAGAAAAGGATATCAAAATAGAGGAGATAATCCAAGGAGATTTGGAGGCTGGTAAGCAGCCAGCTCTAGCACTTACACAACTGGGTATAAATAAACTAACAATATCAGCAGTCAGTAGCTAGCCAGCCCATGGTGATGCTACATGACTAGAGTACAGAAGCATGACACAGAGAAGAATAAAAAATCCAAGGAGCTGTCAGGCTAATCAGTTGACATGCTCTTTTCTGTATCTCTCAACATCTTTTTGACAGTTCCCTTAATCATGAATGCACAGATAGTGAGATGTAGGAAAGGGTGCATCCCATTCCTCACTGGGATATCATTGACCTGCTCACATAGTTTTTTTGTTTTTTTTTTTTACCAGATGGCCTATTGGAGCTGCTCTTTTACCTTCTCAAAGGTATGTGTTTAGGAAGCTGAAAGTTCTGAGTTCAAATCCAGGTCATTTCCTTTGTGGCTTTGTGTCAAATCCTCAGCTGATATAAATTGCATAGCTCCATTTAAGTCAATAGAGCTAGGCTCATTTATACCATCTGAAGATCTGGGCCAGTACTTGCACACACATGGAAAATCAATTGGGGGGGGGGGGGGGAGAAGAGGATCCCTGACAAACTATAACATCTGTCTACCTGTATTCTCCCAACTGTGGATCATATTCTGTATTTTGAAATATCATTATACTTTTATGAATCATGCTAGGCAATATATCATGTCACTAATAATATCAATATAGGATATTTTCTAAAGTCTGGAAAACATCTTAACAATTGTTGATCTTGTTGTCTTTACAACCATACTCCTCTGAGTATGTTACCTTGTGCAGTGCCTCAGCCCTAATGCTCATCTGACCAGCTCTTTACTTTAACATAACCTCAGCTTAACGTATCAACGTCTTGCTTGCCTGGCTTGTCAGATCTGAAAGTTGCATTTAAATTAATCTGGATTAAAAAACTGCAAAAATGCATCTCTCTGCTAACTGTTCAAGTGTGTCACTAAATACAAATAGTTATTGGGGCAAGTTCCTACTGTACAGGAATTTGTATCACAAGACCATCTGACAGGTTTCAGAGTAACAGCCGTGTTAGTCTGTATTCACAAAAAGAATACAATGCCACAAGTACTCCTTTTCTTTTTGCGAAGACCATCTATGCAGCACTAATTTTGAGTCTGAATGCTGCACTTCTCACATGCTGAATTGGAGGAGAAGAAGAAATAATAAAGGGAATCCTTCAGATGCGTTACAAATGGGTGTTTTCAACAGATTGGGTTTAAGGTGGATTGACAGAATGTCTCAAGTTATTGTCATACTTCGCGTGTTTTGGAATGGATTGCGAAGTTAGATTTTTATCCTGGGAGCAGGACTAACCAGCATTCTGCTTCTTACCAATATCATCCATCAGCTTGATGTGTGTTCATAAGAAAAATAAGTCAAAAGACTAAATACATGGCAATTCTTTTCAGACTGCAGCCAGCTGCTCAGTGTGGCAGCATGTGTGTGTGGGAGAGGGTGAGTTTGAGGGGGTGGGAAGAGCAGGTTACACTATTTCCCTTTAACACATCTGCATTGTAAAGAGAACCTGGTTCTGCATACTGATTTCAGCAGTCAGCCAGTGTCAACACTGACATTTTCAAATCTTTTTCTTTTATGTCACATTAGTGGAAAGTGACCTGTTGTGTTTGTGGAAGCTCTGGAATACCGCAGGAGAAGGATCACTCAACAGCATGGCAATCTGCCAAGTACAGCTTGTTCTGAAACACAGTGGCTCTGAGAAGATGTATTATCATCTGAAGCACAATGTCATCTTAGTGGGAGGTAGGATACTGTTGATTATCTGAGTTGTTACTGAACAGCATACCATCCAGAGGACAGCACACCTCTCCTGCCAGGCGCTTCCTCTTTTCCCTTTTTTCTCACTTGCATCTCATAGTCTGCTCTGGGACAGCCACCACAAAGTTCAAGCTTAGCACCTGTTTCTGAATAGTGCTGAGCTCTGTCAATTTCTGTTCCATGGGAATTGAGGGCACTCAGCATCTCTGAAATGCAGTCAGCATCTTAAACTGTTAAGTTGCTCAACAGTCACATTTTGTGTTCCAATGTCATATTGATGTGGGCCCAGAAATGAAAATGTAAATAAATAGTCCTCATCACATTTGTAATGTTATTTGTCCTTTTTCTGCTGTCTGTGCTGGGAAGGCCAGAAACTGATACCATTTGGTACCCCACATATAATTCTGATAGCAAACCAGTCACATCAACCAGTTAAAAAAGTAAGTGGCTAGGCAAATAGGACAAGAAACCAGCCTCTAGGTTTATGGTAGATTATTATATTCTGGTAAAGCTTTTGCTACATAATAAACTGGAAACAATTAAGTCTTGTTTGTCTTGATTATGGATGGATACATACCAACCTTAAAATTTGAATCTAGATACATACTTCTAACCCCCAAAATTGGACAGAGCAGCATTTTGTCCTGCCCATTGTAGAGATAGGGACTAACTACAAAATTCAGATCCAGGCTTAAATATCAACATTCCCTCAAAGTTCAGAGGGTTTCTCATCTGAGGCCTGGGCTTGGTCCATCTCTAGTGGCAATTTTATGATTTCATTTATTTGCATGGATTATCAAAGGTCCAGTGGATGTGGAAACTAGACTTTCCCTTCAAGTGAGTGTACCTTTGTAAATATAATAGAGAGTTTAAAAGCAAGCATATCTAATGAATAATTTGCCCTGAAGACTTGGGAGAATTTGCAGCCAGTATAGCTACTAGAAAAGTTTAATGTGTCTGGGGATGGATGGAAATCCTCCAGGGACATCTCCATGAAGCTCTCCTGGAGGTACTCTAAAAAGCCTTTGCAGAAGGTTTCTGGGGAGGGCAGCCTTATTCCTTATAGAAAGCAAGTCAAAGTTACATGAAAGTGCCCTTTTGCATGCATAAGTTTTGCAGCCACTGGGAATCATCCCAGACCTGCAACACTACAGTCCCACCAGTCTGTGCTTGTTTCCCAGGCCCAGAATTGGCATTCTATGGCATGAGCCTGCCCCATTACCACCATGATGTCCAAATTGCCAGGGCCTGTGCTTTGAGAGAAGTCTGTGTCCATGTCCTCATCATTATTGTGATCACACTGTCATTGCCTCCTTGCCTGCTTTTGCAGGTTCTGCACATACTACAGGATAATGTGCAAGGTGTTTGCAATGCTCACAACAGCAGCAGTGAGCTGAGTAGGCTCCATGCTTGCCATGGTATGGCATCTGCAGGAGAGCAGAGTTGCAGCAGAAGTGGTGGATGACAGATGCCATGAGAATATATATTTATACAGAATGATGAGAGGACCTGTGAGGTGGATTCATAGCACCAGGAGAGCAGTGTTGTAGTGGAAGTGGTGGATGATGACAGTTAGCAGTCCTACTGTACCATCTGACAGCAGTATGGCATCTGCACAGAAAAAAAGATGTGAAACGATAGTCTGCCATTGCTTTCACGGAGGGAGGGGTGACTGACAACGTACCCAAAACCACCCATGACAATGTTTTTGCCCCATCAGGCATTGGGAGCTCAACCTAGAATTCCAATGGGCAGCAGAGACTGGGAACTGTGGGATAGCTACACACAGTGCAACACTCCAAAAGTCAACACTAGCCACAGAAATGTGGACACACTCTGCCAACTTAATGCACTTAGTGGGGACACACAATCGACTGTATAAAATCACTTCCTAAAAATCAACTTCTATAAATTCAACCTAATTTCATAGTGTAGACAGTAAAAGATTGGAAAATGTGTCATAGTGACATACTCAGAGAGATCAATCTATTTAGTTTAACAAAGAGAAGGTTAAGGGGTTACTTGATTAGTCTGTAAGTATCTACATGGGAAACACATATTTAAGAATGGGTTCTTCAATCTAGCAGAGAAAGGTATAACATGATCCAGTGGCTGGAAGTTGAAGCTAAACAAATTCAGATTGGAAATAAGGCATAATTTTTTAGTAATGAGAGTAATTAACCATTGGACAATTTACCAACAGTGTTGGATTTTCTGTCACTGACAATTTTTAAATCAAGATTGAATGTTTTTCTAAAAGATATTCTAGGAGTTATTTTGGGGAGATTCTATGACTTGTGTTGTACAGATCAGACTAATCACAGTGGTCCTTGATGAGTACAGTATCGTCAGGAAAGCTAGCTTCACTGCATGCAGAATGACAAATAAGAGTTTTCTGGCCTCAGATTTGTTGGACATCACTTATAGGTCTGATTGAAAGCTCACGGAAGTCCATGATTACATTAAATTAGATTTGGCCTTTAATTCACACTTGTAACAAAAGCCAGGTCATGAGCCAGAGTTTTGTATTAAAAATCTTTGTATTTTTCATTATGTCTCAAGACTAAAAATATTTTAAGCCAGTAATAATGAATTGAAGCTGGTAAGCTTTAAGTAATGTTGACATTGTGGTCATGCTACTGCATGCAGTGTCTGTATGACATTACACTACTATAGGAATTTGACACATTCTCTGCTGGAGAGAGCTTTTGGAAATAAACTTGTCCCGGTAAGAGGAAAAGAAGTCAGTGCAAAAGAGAAAAATCAGGATAATTGTTTTAAAGATCAAGATAATTGCTACATCCTAATCTGAGTTTTAAATATTTACACAACATTGGCATGTACTTTACAAAGCCAGGTAATTTGCCCTGTTGGGAACTTATAAAATACTAAAGGAGAAACATTATTATATCCTCTTTAAAAAGCCAAGCAGCAGAGCTGCTTCAAGAAAAATAGTCAAAGGCTGCAGAATTACAGAGATAGTTATTTATATTCAGTACATGAAGTACAATAAGAAAGCAAACATACAGTACAGGATGAAATGGTCAAAAAGTTACTTATATTCCTTTTGACCTATTGTGCAGGTCATAACAGGGCACGTCACAGCCTGCAGGGCCAAAGCCTTTGAAGGTTGTTTCATACGGCTCTTTGTAAACAGGTTGATCTTTGATTTTTTTTTATAGTGTGCCTGTGGCTATAGATCACTTGTGAAAATCTACAGCAAAGACACTGAATCATCTGAGACTGTAAAGTTTGATCTAAGCAGGGCCTTTAACATGGTGACCTAGTGTGCCCTCCTGAAAACTGAAAGTGGTGAACACCTGTCATAATACTGCTGTCTCTTGTACAGAGGGTTTTCAGGCTAAAATGACTCTGCGCCCAGTCCTGCAGCCTTACTTATATCAGCAATCCTATTGATATAATTGGGACTGCTTGCTTGAGTAAAGCTTGCAGGATCAATAATGAACAAAAGCAAATGAAACGAATAAATTAACTTTATCCAAAGCAAAAAAACACTGAGGCTACATCTACACTACAAGCCCTGGGTAGGATTCCTAGCTCATGTACACATAGTTACACTAGCTTGATGAGAGCTAGCATGAGTATAAATAGTAGTGTAGCTGCGGTAGCATGGGCAGCTGCAGCAGAGGCACAGTTTAGCCATGCTGAATACAAACCTGCCTGAATCCCAGGGATAGGTACTTAGCATACTTGAGCCGTGCCTCTGGTACTGCTTTCTGTGCTGCTATGCTACTATTTATACCTGCGCTAGCTCTCATCAAGCGATGAATTAGTGCAAGTATGTGTACGTGAGCTGGGAACCATGCCCCTAAATTGGAATATGGACACAGCCTGAGGCAGCAGCTCTGCAATTCCATCAATGGGAGCAGACCTTTGTGTCTACACAAAGTCCCACTGAAGCTATTAGGCTTGCTTGGAACTCCTTGCAGGATCAAGGTCTAGGGCACTGTTTCAGAAGATGCCACTCAACATTGGTCTCCTCTCAACAAAATCAATGTCCATGGCATCACAATACTTGATTTTCCCAAAGTACTTGCATTAGGCCTGACATGTGGAAAAGATAGTTGTAAAGTCAGACTGCAATACCGTGAACATCTGTTGACGAAATCCTCACCCCATTGAAATATTGGGAGTTTTGCATTGACTTTAATGGTAACAGTTCTAAAGCTTTAACTTTTTGAATCTCAGCATCTACTGACACTAAATTATTACTGTCTGCTCCCATAACTGCCCCACAACTGTGAAAATTTCAATCCATAAAAATAAAAAGTGCTTTAAAATTATCCATCAATTATAAACATAAAAAAATCAAATTTTGCCAAGCCTACTTGTAACAAACAATTCATTAGGACCCCGGCTTAGGGCTCCCAGATTTTCAGTCCATACCTAAGTCTCTGAATCAATTTAGTCTTGTTTACTCAAGACTGCCTACACGCATGCCACTTCTACTCTTCTCTCCCTCTCTTTCTGTTTCTGTGTATATGGCTCAGCCCCCAGGTGGGACAGGGCCTCCTGGATTTTCCAGAGGCTGTAGGTTCCAGCTTGTTCCTTAAAGGAGGAATACACTTTCACATCACATTTTAAATGTTGAAATGTCATATCTTTGACATGAGGCATGATTTTCACAAATCCATCCCAAAGTTGCCACAATTAACAAATAAAAGTTCAAAATTAAATTTAAAGGAACATTGCTAAAGACAATAGCCTATAAAAGTGACATGTTCTGCATTCTCCCCTCCCACATGTCAATTTGGAAAGGCCATATGATTCTTTAGATGTGTTTTTTCTTAAAGCAAGAGAGATGAATGAGAATGGTCTGGCTGTTGATTGGGGGCAATGTTGATTGTGCTTTTCTCTGCAATTATAATAAACTGTTATGTGATTAGGAGGTGACAGAATGTAGCCACCTCTATATCAGTTGCTCCTTGCCCCCACGTATAGTGGTGTACTGGACTAACTCTGGATGAAGGCAGGGCTGGGATGCAATCCACTCCAGCAATCCTGACTGGCAAATCAGCTTCTGAGGAGCTGGGATCTGTCAGCAAAAGTTAAAACAGCCGTGAGGCTGCTCTAACTTGTCCTAGGGGGGTCGGATATAGCTCCCAGCTGTCTCCTAATTTGTGGAGTTCCACCCTCCCATCAGAGGGAGATCAGGTTTGTCTCCCTCCCCAAGGATGGTTACGAAGTTTTGGTTTGAAAGGCCATTATAGATATAGCAGGAGAATAGCAAGGACCCTCTAATAAACAGGTGCAGCTGATAGAGTGTAATGATAAATAGAATAAGGTCCTTCCTGTCTTCCATGCTAGCCTGACTCCTTGAGGAGCTGTGCTTTCCTGCCTATGCCCAACTCAAATCCCACTCCCATCATAGGGGTTCCATGTTGCACAGGAAGATTTTATATTTTTATTTTTTAACTGGAGCATCTGGGCTGCACATATAGTAACATTCTTTGTAGAAATTGTAGGCACATTTCATAGTGCAAAAGTCTAAACTTTGTGATTTTAATGTGCTGTTCTGAAAATAACATGGAGTAAATGAAGCAGAAATTAGACCAAAGGACTGGGTATTTTAACATCTGTCCTCATGGTTATAACACTGATTTGCTCTGTTATCTTGAGCAAGTTGCTTATGCCAACACTTTCCAATGTGGCTATTAATTCAGATGCCACAATTTTTTGGATACCCATCATTATGATCTGATTTTCATTCCCTTCACTTAACACCATGAATGCTCAGCACCTCAGAAATCAGGCCCTAAGTGATTGTCTGCCTTGCCAAAAATTGAGGCACCCAGATTTAGAGGTCTTTTGATATTGTTTTTTTAATAAAAAACCCTGCTCTGTGCCTCAGTTTAGCCTTCGATCAAATGAAGAAATATAATAATCATCATCAGGGTGGAGGTGGTTTGAAAGGCTTAATTAACATTTGCAAAGTGCTTTGCAATTCTTGGATGAAAGGATTTGATAGAAGTGCAAAGCAGAGACCCAAAGATGGGGGGTTAGAGATGAAGCCCTGAGAGATTAAAAATCTCCTTCATGTGAAAGGCATTGTAAGTACAATGAGGGCATAGCTCACAATGAACTTATTCTCATTTCACTCTTTCAGCTGGAAGGGGCCTCAAGCACGCCACATGCCTTTTCACTTTTAGAGGCCCTCTATGTAATACAAATTAAAACCAGGGCACACATACACTCAGAACATCTGCCAGGCATTTTATTTTCATAGTTGCTAGTGCTTGTCAACTTTAAAATCATGCTCTTCTGTTACTAAAGTTTCAATGCAGGTGAGACAGGAGAGAATACAGGGAACTCTGATGGCTTTAGTGTGTGTGTGTGTGTGTGTGTGTGTGTGTGTTAGTTGGGCCATTCTCTGTTTGGCCTGCAGGTTTCACACTGGCCACTCACAGAGGGGATCTGAGGTGGGGGCAGGGAACAACAGCCAGTCTAGACAGAAGAGGCTAGCAGCTAGTTGTCCACTCGGGTTTCAGATTAGACCTGGATAGTGTTCAATTTCTCACAGATGTTTGGCAGCCACTTTGCTTTGGCTCCTATAATAAACAGGATTTCTTTTGCCCTGAAGGATGTGGTGACCAACAAATTCGCATACATAAGCTCATGAAATAATCCACTGCCAGAGCTGTAGTGCTAATGATCCCATCTGCTGAGGTTTAGATTTCTCAACAAAAAAACAATGATTTTTAAAAATGCACAATCATTTGGATTATGGTCTTACTAAGTACATTAACCTATTCAGGGCAAGGAATGAAAGCAGCACATGTTCTCTTAAAGCTTCTCTGGTGTAAATTCATTGTAGTCAGTTGATTTACACCAGTGATGAATTTAGCTCTTTTTATTTAAAGTCGGATTGTAACTGTTAAATCTCTTTAAGGATTTAAAAAAATGTGGAACAGGTTAACACTTTATTTGTATGCTAAGTCTATAACTATTGTATATTTATTCTTTGCACCACTTGAACTAAACATGGCTACATAAAAATGGTGACCAGCTAAATAAAACATTTTAGCAACTCTGTGGCCACCTAAGACTTCACAGTAGACACTATGAGCATTTGAAAGTTGACAGCAGGTTTAGAACTAGATCCCCTTGTTACAAAAGCATAGTCCTCACCTCTTATGTTCAAGGAGACTCTCCATTAACTGGTAGCAGTACAGGGCCTGTGGTATGACACACATTGTAGCAGCTCTCAGTCTATTCAGAGCAGAGGTGCAGATGCCTGAATATCATCATAAATTAAAAAACAAAAACATTCACCTAAATAAGCTGTAATTGACAGTGAGAGAAGTACAGAGGAAGATAAAAAGATAGTAAAGGTTGAACATCTTTAATTTGTGTATCTATAGAAATGTTAAAAAAAAATTGCATTGCAGGGCAATCTACAAGCATATGCTGTAGAGAAGGAAAGGAATCTACAAAGGCAGTCCTGTCGCAAAACATCTGTTTATATGGGGAAAAACATTACATCCTGACCTTGAGAGCTGAAAGCTTTTATGTACTTTGTAACTAGAAGCAGATAGTCTGTCTGTTGCTCTCTGAGGTCCTCCTTTCTGTTGCTTGCAGAGCATTAGTAGCATGGTTTAATTCTTTAAAGAACACTTTACGTCATAGTTTTCTCTCACTATATTTTCAAGGCAATGTATTACTTCCTGTAAAATTACCCCAGACCTGGCATGATCCATCAGTCAGGGCTGTAGCATGGCCCTTAGAGACAAAGGCTCAGCATTTAGGGTAGTACAGAAGAGCTATAAAAAGTACTAAGAGGAAATTAAGAAAGAGAAAATCTAGACTGAACAGCAGGAAAAAACTTTCCTGACAGTGAGATCTGCTACATTGTGAAATAGTCTCCCAAGGGAAGTGCTGGAAACTGAATCACTTAGAACATTTAAAACTAGATTGCAGAAAGTCTAGTGGAAATATAATGAAGGGGACAATCAGTGCAAGATGGCAGATTGACAAGTCAGGCCTTTTACATTATTATTACCAGGAATTTTTTGTTCTGTGCTTGCACAGTGCCTACCATAATGGGATCCTGGTCTCTCTGGCTGGGGTTCCTAGGCAACTGGTAGTATTACAGTAGCACCTAAAGCAGGGGTGGGCAAACTTTTTGGCCTGAGGGCCACATCTGGGTATGGAAATTGTATGGCAGGCCATGAATGCTCACAAAATTGGGGGTTGGGCTGCGGGACAGCGTGAGGGCTCTGGCTGGGGATGTGGGCTCTGGGGTAGAGCCAAAAATGAGGATTTCACGGTGTGGGAGGGGACTCCGGGCTGGGGCTGGGGGTTGAGGTGCAGGGGGTGGGTGAGGGCTCTGACTGGGGATGTAGGTGTGGTGTTTAGATGTTGCTTGTAATTATTAGAATTGGGAGCACTGGCTGTTGGGAGTCTGAAAGGACTGGAAACAGGAAGAAGCGGGGAGGCGTTGGGAGGCTGGGAGAGAGCTACAGAGGGTGCAGCCGCAGCTTGGTAAAGAGGTTTCCACTTTGAAAATAAAGTCCTCTTGAAACTTGTTAGTACTTTGCCTGGTTGATACAACATTTTACTGATGAGGATGGATCTTCTGCCTCTGAACCCATCTGCCCCCTTCTGCAAAGCCCAGGTGAGCCTCCAATTGCTTTTCTACCTGGATCCATATGTTTGAGACTTATCTGTTTGCAATCAGTGCTACAGAGATTTCTGAAGTAAGAAAGCATGCTCTGCTAATCCAGTGCCTTGGAGCAGAAGGGCAGTGTGTATTTTACACTTTTCCCCTTGCAGATGATAAATATGAGACTGCACTCACAGCACAAAAAATTCTTTAATGCAAAAAGTGAATGTAGTAGCTAATCACTATAGATTTCACCAGCGTGAGCAGAAACCAGGGGAAACTATAATGCAGTATATTACTTCCCTGAGGAGTCTGATTGTAACTTGTGACTTTGGGAATATGGCAGATGAGATTATTAGAGACCAGCTCATTGAGAAAACCACCATGCTTCATGTAAGAGAACGCTTACTTCTAGAATCACAACTTACACTAGAAAAAGCAATAAACCATTGCTACTCAGATTGAGTCAGCTACAGCTGGTGCCAAAATAAAGAGCATAGATACAGGAGGCACAGTTCAGGCTGTGACTCCTTTGCAGAAAAGTTCACTACCACTGCAGACACACAATTGCAAGAGGAAAACTAATGAAAAACCACCAAATCAGCAAATTCAAAAAACAGCGAAAGCATGCTTTCGCTGTGGATCCCCACAACACCTTGCAAGCTACGCAGTATGTCTGGCAAAAGTAGCTCAGTGCAATCATTGCAAAAAGATTGGACATTTTGCTAAAGTATGTTGCAGTAGCCAGTTCAATCAACAGATGCATGCAGTTACAATACCAGATGTTACTGTGCTGAGCATCGACAAAATCACTACTGCACATATTCCAGAACAGATAAAATGCACTGTAAACGTTTCCGCCATACCCTCAGGCAGATCACACTCTATTCTGCTAATGTTGGACACTGGCTCAGCAGTATCTATACTACCTGATTCCATCTATCTGCACTACTTTAAAGATGTGCCTCTTACTGAACCCAAACCTCATTTGGTGTGCTATTTGAAAAACCATATTCTAGTACATGGCTGCCTGCCAGTAATAGTTACTTTTGGTGATTGCTGTGTAACTGCAGAGTTATACGTTGTCCATAAAGGCATTCCTATCCTTGGCAGAGATTTATTGGCTGCTTTAAATCTCAGGGTAGTTAATGGACAAATTGATCTTCCTCAGCAAAGCACTCTTGCAGTACACGCACCAGTTTCAGCTGGGACCCAACACCAGATTGAGGAGAAACTTGGCTGTGCTTATGGGTTTCTGCATAAAGTTAAAATGCGGAATAATGTGATGCCTGAACGACAGAAGTTATGGTGCTTACCATTTTCAGTCAGGGAAGCTGTTTCAGAGGAACTTAGCAAACTTGTTCAAAAGGACATTATTGAAGAGATAGACTCCTCGGAATGGATTTCACCTATAGTAGTGACACAGAAGAAGGGTGGAGGCATTCGCCTTTGTGTGGACTTCAGGGAGCCAAATAAAGCTATTGTGATTGACAGCCATCCTCTTCCTCACATGGAAGAAGTATTTGCAGAACTCTGTGGAGCAAAGATGTTTTCTACTCTTGATTTGCAGAGCGCATACCACCAGGTTATGTTGCATGAAGATAGCAGAGACCTCACAGCATTTATTACACATGAGGGACTATTTCGTTTTAAATATGTTCCATACAGTCTCGCATCTGCCCCAAGTGCCTTTCAAAAAATGATGTCATTGATTCTGAAGAATCAACATGGAGTTCAGTGCTATCTGGATAATATTATCGTGTTTGGAAATACTTCTGAGGAGCATGACAATAACCTGCAGTCTGTACTAAACTACATCAGCCCAGCAGGTCTCCAGCTCAATAGGTCCAAATGCAAATGTAGACAAACTAAACTCTCCTTTCTGGGGCATACAATTTCACAGACTGGACTAAAACCTGATCCAGATCATATCCTGGCAATTTCAAATGCTCCTCCTCCAACAGATTTGCACACCTTACGTTCCTTCTTGAGTCTTACCTCCTGGTATACAAAATTCATTCCCGATTATGCTTCTGTCATTGAACTGTTACAGGAATTACTATAGAGAAGTTCAACCTCAGTGTGGACAACAGATGCACAAGTTAGTTTCAAAATGGTGAAAGACTTGATTGTACATAGTCCAGTACTTGCACTATTCAGTCCTGCATTGCTCACAATTGTAACTACTGATGCTTCTGATTATGGACTTGCGGCTGCTCTCACACAACTGCATGAGGACAACACAGAGAGGACTGTTGCATTTGCTCCGAGGACACTAAGTAATGCTGAGAGAAAATATTCTACAGTCGAAAAAGAAGCACTTGCTTGTATCTGGGCTACTGAAAAATGGACAACTTACCTGTGGGGGCCACACGTTCAAGTTGCGCACAGACCACAGCCCTTTGATGACGTTGCTCACCACGAAAGGACTGGGAAGAGCAGGATAACATATTGCTTGATGGTCTGCAAGACTACTCTTTCAATTATGAACTGGAATATAAGCCTGGAAACCAAAATGTGGTCGCTGATTGCCTTTCTTGCCTGCCTTTGCCTTCACCAGATGGTCCACCAGAGGATGAGGATATAGTGGTTGCGCTTAGTACAAGCGCTCTCACTGCGGTTACAAGAGAACAATTTCAAGTTGCTTGTTCAGCATGTCCAGTTCAACAAAAACTACAGGAATTTCTGACAAAGATGGCCCAGTCACTCTAAAAACCTTGACCCAGTTCTGCTGCCTTATTTTAGTGTTCGGGACGAACTTTCTTTGTTTGATGGTTGTGTGCTATGAGGTACACACCGGCTCCTTGTGCCAGAAGAATTACAGTCAAAACTCATACACCTGGCACATGATACTCATCAAGGAATTGTCAGAACCAAACGACTACGGGATCTGTATTGGTGGCCAGGGATGGACTCTCAAACTGAAACACTCAAAATCCTGTGTCACTTGCCAAATGCATGATAAGACAGCAGTGACATGTACCCCTCCATTACAGTCTGTTCCTTTTCCTGAATCTGCATGGGAAAAAGTGGCGAATGACATTGTAGGGCCCTTTGATACTGCTCCAATTGACTGCTGTTATGTCATCACTTTAATAGACTATTTCAGTAAATGGCCTGAGGTAGCATTTACATCGCAAATCTCTTCTGCTACAATAATTAAGTTCCTCTCTTCAGTTTTTAGCAGGGAAGGTAACCCCAAAGAACTTTCAGATAATGGTAGTCAATTTACTTCCCTGGAGTTTGAAACTTTTCTAGCACAGAGGAACATTTTACACAGAAGGTCATCCATATATTACCCTCAAGCCAATGGGGAAATCGAATGGTTTAACAGAAGTTTGAAAGAGAGTTTTTGCGAAGGGCGATTGTGGATACCCTTCACTACTGATTTCTTGCAAGCATACTGGACTACACAACATGCCACAACGCAAAGATCACCGCAGAGTTACTGCATGGGAGACAGATGAATACTAAACTGAACATTGCTGGATTGTTAAAGGCACGACCTGATGCCCCAAATGAGGATGATGTGAGAAAAACAGTTGAACAGAACCAAGCAAAGTATAAGGCTTTCACAGACAAGTGGTAGGGTGTAAGGAACCAACGTTTGAGTGTGGTTCCTTCATTAGAATACAAAAACCTGGAATTTTATGCATAAATTCACAGCTCCTCTTAAAATCATAGAGAAGAAGGGACCTTACACCTTTCTGATAGGCGGGTATGGAATGCTTCTTATCTTGCACCTGCCTATGCACCAAGAGGAGATTATGCCAACTCCCAGTCTGCACTGGATTACTTCACCATAGTACCAGCACAACAAGACATTGCACTGGAACTGGGGCTTGAGAGACGGCCTATCAGACCCAGATGACCACCTGTCTGGACTAGAGACTATGTTATGTAGTATCTACAGTGTTTTCAGTGTAATATTTCTACCAACAGTATAGTGTCTTGTTTCATATTTGTTCCTGTGGTTAGAACAATGTTTATTTTAATTGGGAGAGTTTAAGAGAAGAGGAAATGTGATGTTTAGACGTTGCTTGTAATTATTAGAATTGGGAGCACTGGCTGTTGGGACTCTGAAAGGACAGGAAACACGAAGGAGGGGGAGGAGTTGAAAGGCTGGGAGAGAGCTACAGAGGGTGCAGCAGCAGCTTGGTAAAGAGGTTTCCACTTTGAAAATAAAGTCCTGTTGAAGCTTGTTAGATCCTTGCCTGGTTGATACAACAGTGGGTTCTGGGGTTGGGGAGGGGTTGGGGGTGCAGGAGGGTGCTCGGGGCTGGGACCGAGGGGTTTGGAGGGCAGGAGGGGGGATCAGGGCTGGGGCAGGGAGTTGGGGTGTGGGAGAGGGTCAGGGGTGCAGGCTCTGGGCAGTGCTTACCTCAAGCAGCTCACAGAAGCAATGGCATGTCCCCCCTCCAGCTCCTCCACAGAGGGGTAGCTAGGCGGCTCTGCCCGCTGCCCCGTCTGCAGGTGCTGCCCCTGCAGCTCCCATTGGCCACAGGGTGCACAATTGAGCCCTTGCTTTCTGTCGTACTGTATAAGGCAGGATATGTGCATTGAGGAAGGGTACAACATTGATTTTCTCAACTCATATTTTAATCTGTTAGCATCAGAAAGTGCATTGGCAGTACTTGGAATCTGCATGGCTTTCTTCCCCCACCCAGTCATGACTATCTCTGACTCTGATACCTAGGATCAATGTCCTTACGAGAAGCGTATGTGTGGGGCTGGGGAGAGGCAAGGCACAGTTGGAAGGGGCAGGCAATGAACATTTTCAACACTGCAGGGTCATTCTTAGAAGTGCTGAATGCAGGGATGGGGGAGGAACATGCTTTCAGAACTGGTGTCAAAATACAGTGTGGTTCTGAGCACTTTGTAAGGGGCAAGGGCAGCAAAATATTTCCCCACGCCCTACCATTTCCAGAACCAAATGTCACTTTCAAAACACCCTAGTTTTGATACATGATCAATATATTTACAGTACATTGCCCAGCATTTCGACTGCCAAATATAAAAACAACAAAACACTTGCTAGATAAATGTCAAGGCCTCAGAGGTGTTGAGCAGCCACAAATACCGCTGATGTTCTCTCTCAGGATCATGCACATAGACCTGATCCTGTCCTCATGGAAAAGTCCGATAGATTGTAATAGAAAATGAAAACCTTTTGATATATTTTCTGAACCATCCCACAGAATAAATAGATATTTAAGTTCTTGCTATTACATTTTATTGGCTTTATTGCACCCTGTTTGTTTAATTCCTCATGAATTCTATAGGAGATTTCCATAAGGGTACAGCAACCATTGAAGACAATGGAAGTTTCGCCATGGTCAGTGAGAGAAGGATATTGACTTCAGTTTGGTAACAGACACATTACTTACCTACTCTGTTGGTTGTACCTCAAAGTGTCCCATTTAATGGGACTTCTCCTTCCCTTTGAAAATTGTGGAGCTCATCCTTAATGGTAAAAACATGAACAGATTGTCACATTGTCTCTTATTGGTTCAAGCGCTGATTTGGCAAGGCATTTAAACATATGCTTAAATGTAAACAGATGCCTAATTTCATCCCTACTCAGCAAAATCTGTCCAGAGTCCTAATATGGCTCCCATTTCTGCAGTAGTTGAGCACCTCATAATCTTTAATACATTTATCCTCATAACACCCTTGTGAGGTAGGGCAGTACTGTAATCCCCTGTGGCAGAGCAGGAACTTGAACTCAGGTTTCACAAGGCCAGTCTAATGCCCTAACCATCCATCAGTTCATGTGCTGAAGTGGCTTTGCTTAACTGGGGACTAATTTAAAACTTAACATTTTCCACCTTTAGCAGCATTTTATGTCTTCCTGGCAGTTTACAAATATTAGAAACTTAAGCCTTACACAACACCTGTGTAGGAGGTAAATAAGGCATAGGGAAACTGAAGCAGAAAGGCCAAAGTGACTTTCCTAAGGCCATAGAGAGAACCAGATAGGATTGACAGGATTAGAACTCAGAATTCTTGGCTCCCATTACTGTATTCAGACCACTAGACCACACATATCTCTGTAATGGAAAATTAAAAGCAATTATTTGCAAGATTTCTGTATGCACTGCTTCTGTCACCGTTTTTATAGTGCTTATCATTGTGATAAAGCTTATAATACAGTGTTCAGAATTAGATTTAAAACTCAGCTGTTAAAGTCAATGATAAAAAAAGAATTTGAAAACCAAAACTCCTTTAAGTGTAATATCTTTAAGACCCCAGACATTGAGATTCCTGCCAGGTTAATCAGCAGTTCAGTGTGGGCTGACATTGTTTTCTTCTAGCACTGACTAGCCCACATTATGACTTCACCTCTTAAATTTCCTCATGAGGTTGGTTTTCACTAGAAATACAGTTTTTCCAAGCCATATTCAACCTAACCAAATCATAATTCAGGAATTTAATTTGTTCCATATTATTGCAGCTACCACTGTGTGCAGCTGGATGGATTGCAGTAGGATACATTTTAGCCTTTGAAGCTTTGAAGCACTGGGAGTTGTTTGTTTGGATTTTTTTTTGGAAATTGGGAACTTTAGGGAGCAAATTTTGAAAATACTTTACATTTATATACTGTCAACACTTTTCATCACAGACTAACTCTAAATGCCTGAATCATTGTTGCTCTACAGCCCATCTACCCTGGCTTTGCAGATACAAGCCCTGGGGAAATGCCCTGGCATAGAGGAGCTTTCTTGTGCACCATAGAACTGCTGTAGGCAGACCTGCTCCATCCTTTTCATAGCAGTTTCTGGGGTATGGGTATATGAAGGGTTTTACAGGGAAAACAGGGCCTGGCCCAGAGTTCTGCTATGTTGCAGCTTTAATAGCTGCCATAACAACCTCTTGAAGTCATTGGCAGCAAGGAGCAAGTTAGTGCTGCCCTGAGCCTGCTCCAAACTGTGCTGCGGCCCCCAAAATAAGGCACAAAATTGGTATAAAACCACTGTTGCCTCCACCTTGCATTCTGCCCTGAGCTCAACTCTGGTATAATAATGGATCAGGCCTCAAGTGTCCTAAGAACTGCCATACTGGGTCAGAGCAATGGTCCATCTAGCCCAGTATCCTGTCTTCCAACAATGGCCAATGCCAGGTGCTTCAGAAGGAATGAACAGAACAGGTTATCACCAAGTGATCCATCGCCTATTCCCAGCTCCTGGCAAACAGAGGCTAGGGACACTTCAGAGCATGGTTTTGCATCCCTGCCCATCCTGGCTTAATCACTGATAGGTCTATCCTCCATGAACTTATCTAGTTCTTTTTTGAACCCTGTTATAGTTTTGGCCTTCACAACATCCTCTGGCAAAGAGTGCCACAGGTTGGCTGTGCGTTGTGGGAAGAAATACTTCCTTTTGTTTGTTTTAGACCCGCTGCCTATTAGTTTCATTTGGTGACCCCTAGTTCTTGTGTTATGAGGAGTAAATAACACATCCTTATTTACTTTCTCCACACCAGCCGTGTTTTTATAGACCTCTATAATATCCTCCCTTAGTCGTCTCTTTTCCAAGCTGAAAACTACCAGTCTTATGAATTTCTCCTTATATGGAAGCTGTTCCATACGCTAATCATTTTTGTTGCCCTTTTCTGTACCTTTTTCAATTCCAATATATCTTTTTTGAGATGGGGCAACCAGATCTGCACACAGTATTCTAGATATGGGCATACCAGGGATTTATGTAGAGGCAATGTGATATTTTCTGTTTTCTTATCTATCTCTTTCCTAATGATTCCCAACATTCTCTTCACTTTTTTGACTGCTGCTGCACAGTGAGTAGATGTTTTCAGAGAACTATCCACAATGATTCCAACATCTCTTTCTTGAATGGTAACAACAAAATTAGATCCCATCATTTTGTATGTATAGTTGGGATGATGTTTTCCAGTGTGCTTTACTTTGCATTTATCAACATTGAATTTCATCTGCCATTTGATGCCCAGTCCTCCAGTTTTGTGAGATACCTTTGTAACAATTCACAGTCTTCTCTGAACTTATCTTGAGTAGTTTTGTATCATCTGCAGATTTTGCCTCCTCACTGTTACTCCTTTTTCCAGATCACTTATAAGTATGTTGAATAGTACTGGTCCCAGTACTGACTCCTGGGGGACACCACTATTTGCCTCTCTCTATTCTGAAAACTGACTGTTTATTCCTACCCTGTGTTTCCTGTATTTTAACCAGTTACTGATCCATGAAAGTACCATCCCTCTAATCCCATGACAGCTTACTTTGCTTAAGAGCCTTTGGTGAGGGCCCTCAACAAATGCTTTCTGAAAATCTAAGTACACTATATCCACTGGATCATCCTCGTCCACATGCTTGTTGATCCCGTCAAAGAATTCTAATAGATTGGTGAAACATGATTTTCCTTTACAGAAACTATGTTGACTCTTTCCCAACAAATCGTATTCATCTATGTGTCTGATAATTCTGTTCTTTACTATAGTTTCAATCAATTTGCCTGTTACTGAAGTTAGGCTTATTGGCCAGTAGTTGCTGAGATTGTCTCTGGAGCCTTTTTTAAAAATTGGCGTCACATTAGCTATCCTCCAGTCATCTGGAACAGAAGCTGATTTAAATGACAGGTGACCTACCACAGTTAGTAGTTCTGCAATTTCACATTTGAGTTCCTTCAGAACTCTTGGGTGAATACCATCTGGTCCTCGTGACTTATTACTGTTTAATTTATCAGTTTGTTCCAAAACCTCCTCTAATGACACCTCAATCTGGGACAGTTCCTCACCTAAAAAGAATGGCTCAGGTTCGGGAATCTCCCTCATATCATCAGCCATGAAGACCAATGCAAAGAATTCATTTAGTTTCTCTGCAGTGACCTTACCTTCCTTGAGTGCTCCTTTAGCATCTTGACCATCCAGTGGCCCCACTGGTTGTATATAGGCTTCCTGTTTCTGATGTACTTAAAATTGCTGTTACTTTGAGTCTTTGGCTAGCTGTTCTTCAAATTCTTTTTTGGCCTTCCTAATTATATTTTTTACACTTTACTTGCCAGAGTTTATGCTGCTTTCTATTTTCCCCAATAGGATTTAACTTAAAGGATGCCTTTTTGCTGCTAACTGCTTCTTTTTATTTTATTGTTCAACCATGGTGGCACTTTTTTGGTTATCTTACTTTGTTTTTTAATTTGTGGGATACATTTAAATTGAGCCGCTATTATGGTGTCTTTAAAAAGTTTCAATGCAGCTTTCAGGAATTTCACTTTTAGCGCTGTACCTTTTAATTTCTGTTTAACTAACTTCCTCATTTTTGGGTAGTTCCCTTTCAGAAATTAACATGATGGGCTGCTTTGGAGGTCGTCCGTCCCTGTCCCCCCTCCCCCCCCCCCGGGATGTTAAATTGCATTATGTTATATTATTACCAAGTGGTTCAGCTATATTCATCTCTTGGACCAGATCCTGTGCTCCACTTAGGACAAAATCAAGAATTGCCTCTCCTCTTCTGGGTCCCAGGACTAGTTGCTCCAAGAAGCAGTCATTTGAGGTGTCAAGAAACTTTATCTCTGCATCCTTCTTGAGGTGACATGTACCCAGTCAATATGGGGATAGTTGAAATCCCCCATCTATTGAGTTCATACATACAGTGAGATCACATCACCAATCAATTAAATGCATCCATGGATGGAAATGCAGCAGCCATTCTTTATCGGCTATGCTCCACAGCAATGATTTTATGAGAGGAAGAGATGAATACCAAATCCAGATGAAATGGTGAGGGGATATTACACTGGAAGAATACATCTGAGCTGAAATTTTTCCAAACTGATGTGAAAAATGGTGAAGATTATCTTGCATTAAAGCAACATAGCAAGTTCAGGGCTGATTTCTGCTTTCAGATCCTGGAGAAAACAGCTGCTTCCTTTGCTCCTGTGTTCAGAAAACACAGGGTATGTCTACATTGCAATTAGACACCCTCAGCTGGCTCAAGCCAGCTGACTGGAGCTCTTGGGGGTCAGGCTGCGGGGCTGTTTAATTGTGGTGTAGACGTTCTGGCTCTGCAGCCTGAGTGCTGGGAGAGTCCCAGCTCGCAAGGTCCTAGAGCCTGGGCTTCAACCTGAGCTCAGACATCTACACCGCAATTAAACAGCCCTGCAGCCCAAACCCTATGAGCCCAAGTCAGCTGGCATGGGCTAGCCATGGGTTTTTAAATTACAGTGTAGACATACTCCAGATAACTTTAAATGATCCACAGCAATGCTCCTTAACATATATGAGAGCAGTACTGAGTTGTCTGTATCTGTCGTACTTGCCAGTACTGTATATGGCGATAGAGTCTACTGTGATAGTGTGTATGATGTACAACAAAGATTTTGCTAGGCCCAAATTCACTGTCTCAGCCTGAGTACCTGGGCTTTGGGAAGATGAGGGATGGGAAAAATCATCCCCCTCAGGCCACAGAGTCCCTGGAAAGCCATGCTTGGCTGTTGCTACAGCCCTCAGGCTTCAGTAGCCACTGCAGCCCTACAGCCCTAATATACCTCCTCTAAAGGGGTGGTAAGGTGGAAGACTGTGTAAAAGTAGATCCTGTGGACACACTCCTGCCATTCTCACGTCCGTTCCCACCTCCCTTCATGCCAGTGTGCAAGGAACTGACAAGAGGCAGACTTCCACACCACACAGAGGCTTGGGGTGGGAGTGAATATGGGCAGAGAGAGGGTTCTGGGCCACCTCAACTCTTCCTTGTGCAGCAGAGCCACAATAATTCAGTCATGAGGCCCTTTGCATTGGAGAAGATTTGTCCCTTGTGCCCTCTCTTGCAGCGGGGGACTGTTGAAGGCACAAGGAGTGAGCCCCTGAGCAGCTCAGATCCGAATCAGTCTATTAGTTTAACTTTCTATTGCTTGTGTCAATCCTCTGGCTATGTTTTGTGAATGAAGCTAGTTTGCCTCCCACTCCATTTAGCTTCTGCACAAGACAGGAAGGCAAATGTATTACTTTTCAAAATGGGATGGCAGAAGTCCAAGCATATCTAGCATAGGAAGGAAGCAATCTTATCAGCCCTTCTGGCCCATTGATAAAACCACAGAAGGAAATCATTCAGCTTTAAATAAGGAAAGGGAAGTCTTCAATGAAAATTAAAAATTGCCTTGGGAATTTTCAAGTCAACACAAATTACATGCACAAATAGCAAAGCTTTTCATCCTGTGTAGTGTGATTTACTTGTGATATCAGAGCAGATCTATTTACAGCGTACTGTAAGCTTCTCTAAAGTTAATGTCTTGAGATTTTTATTTCTTCCTTGCCAACTTACTCAGTCATACTCCTTTATTTTGGATCTCCTCAGATGGACACCCACAACAGCCACTTACTAAAGACTGACTTCAACACCATTCCTATCACAGAGCCTAATTCATAGTGACCAGTACACCAAGAGCTATCTGGCATCCTGTCCCTTTACTTTTAATTAAACAGCCTTATATTTTTACTCCCCACTATTTGAAAAAAAAAAAAAAAAAAATTCAAAAGTCACAGGGCCAAAGCCATGCCTGACATAGGTTCATTGCCAGCCAAAGTATTATACCCAAGATGAATTTGTCCTACTGTATTTAGGTTTCTGTAGGGTTCTTAGGCAAAGCTGTGGGAAATGCCTGCAACAAAAACCTAAACTACATGAAACTCACGGGGTTTCAGGTATCAGTTACAAACACAGATCGCAGACCAGGTTGGCTGAAAGATTTGCTATGGTTAATGAACATATTAGAGGCCTAGTTCACCAGCTGATATAAATGGGCACAGCTCCTCTGACTTCAGTGAAGCTCCTATGACTTACACCAGCTGAGGATCTGGTGCTTTGAGAAAATCAGGGCCCAGAATCAAGTGACTCAAGATGATTTGTGGTCCCAGGTGGTTATGACAGGAAGCCAGGTGAAACTCAGTGTGTCTTTGTGAATACTGGAGTTTATTCAAATTGCAAAATTCAAAGCAAAACTTGAGGTGCTGTGAATCCACATGAGTCAAAAGCAAAAACAGTGTGGATTTGAAACCACTGGGCCTGAATCCTCACTGCCTTCCACCTGGGGTGGTCCTTCTCATCTTGTGCAAAGTCAGTGCAAAATGGATATTAAACTTCACCAGATCAGAATAGCAGCATTTTACATCAACTTTGCAAAGGTGACAAGGAATACAAAATGCAATAGAGAATCAGGCACACTGTGTTTTACCTTCTCCTTCTCCTGTTGAAGTTTTATGTAAAACTTTAATTTAATTCAGTGGGAGCAGGACTGAGCTTTAGGTCAGAGAAGATAAGAACTGTGATTTAATTCCTGATTCACCAGCCTGCCTTGCACTACTGTGATGATGCAAAGTATTTTAAAATTCTGCAAGTTTTATTTGTCAATAAATAAATGCAGAGGCTCCAGCATGGCAGTGGGGAGCACAGGCCACTAGCTATACGAAGGTGGGCGATCACCCTACGCAGCCTCCCCACCCTCCACCCCCCGGGACACAGACTCAGTAGTGAGGTTGCACCCAACCCTGACAAAGCACAACACTCTGGGGCCCTGTCCCTCTGCACCAGGCGCACCAGGTCTGGGGCAGGCAGGCTCAACCAGGCAGGATCCAAGTGTGGTGGGGCTCAGGGTGGGGAGGTCCATGTGTGGGGTCAGAGGATCCTGTGTGGGACAACCTGGGTGCAGGCAGCTTGGGGGGGGGGGTCTAGGTGTGGGGGGATCTGGATGCACAGAGGCTCATGGTGGGGGAGGAGGGGTGTTCCAGGTGCAGGGGCAATGGGTGAAAGTGGTTGGGACTTAGTGGAAGGGTTTTAGCAGGGGGGTCTGGGTGCTGGGGGAGTGGGCGTCTGGGTGCAGCTAGTTTGGGGTCAGTGGCATTGAGGTCTGGGTGCAGCTAGTTTGGGGTCAGTGGCATTGAGGTCTGGATGTGGGGGCGCAGAGTGGTGCAGGAGGGTGGGGGTTTGAGTGGAGGGAGCTCAGTGAGGGTGGTCTGGGTGCAGGGGTGGAAGTCTGGAGGCAGGGGAGCTCCCAATGCAGGGGTTGAGGTTCAATGAGGTGGGGTTCAGGTATGGAGGACTAGGGAGTTCTGGGTTTATGGGGTGAGGCTTGGCAGGGGTGTCTGGGTATGGAAGAACCAGATGTACAGGGGTTGAGTGAATGGGAGAGCAGTTCCCCTTGAGTGACATCTCCCCCCACAGCTCAGGAGCAATGGGGGCAGAGAGCAGGGAAGGATGCTGAGCTTCCTGCAGCCGGGAGAGGTTTCTGGGGGTGGGTCTGACACTCCTTGCAGGGAAGGGGAAATCCCATCCTCTCATGCCTCCAGCCCAGCCTGGACTAGCAACTAATCCCAGCTCAGGGTAGAAGCCACTGGCTGGGGTGTCCCCAGCCCTGTGGTGATTTACCTCTCCGCTGGCTGCCTGAAACAGTGTACCGGTGCAGCTAGGGACTGCTCTTGCAGCTTCCTTTTGCTTCCCTGCTAGAAAGTCATTTTTCTGCAAGGAAGCAAAGAAATCTGTGGGGGACATGAATTCTGCACACATGCAGTGGCACAGAATTCCCCCAGGAGTAAAAGTAACCACAGACCCAGTTTAATGGACCAGGTTTACAGCTGTTTGCATTGCTGGAGCAGTGCAAAGTAGCAGAAATCTGGCTTTTAGTGTTTTAGACCCCTATTCAGCAATAAGTTTGGCATGGCTGTAGGGATCCATCTACAAGGAGCTTTTAGCAGGACTGGAGCCTTAGTGTTTATGAGGTATTCAAATTTTCTACAGTTTTCCTTAGAGAGACATTTTAAAAAATTATGAATTATTGATTTTGCCAAGTAAAACCACATACATTAGATATAACATATCAGTCCCTAAATCCATGAGCAACCCCCTATGACACAAACTTTTGCTCATTTCTATACCTTCTCAATCAATAATGAATTAAATCCAGAGAAGGTAAGTAAATATGGGTCCGAGGCTTAAGCTCCCAAATAGAACAAATACAGCCAAAACCAAAAAACACTTAAGTATTCTGGACATGGGTGTAATAAGAGATTTTAGATTGGCATGCCTGAGTCTAATAAATAAAGCATAAACCAGGTGCTTATATAAATAATTTCTCCAAGGTGCTCTCTGGAGATCAGGGTATCGTTAGCTGCCAAGGGGAAAGGCAAACTAAATCTCCAGATTATTATCCAGGGGCCATATCCTGAAAGGTACTGAACACCTGAAACTCCCAATGAAGGTAATGGCAGTCTCTCTTGATTTGACCCCTGTGACAAAGCTCTGTCCTTGCCTCTGTGGGTCCCGCATTTCCTGGTGGATTTTTGCTAGCCTCAGAGGCTCACTGTGACTCTCCACATAACTCCTAGAGAGAGAAGGGACTCCTAGAGAGAGAAGGGTTACTGTCTAATGAGCCATTTTCATCATAAGCCAGCAAGGGAGGTGAGGAGAAGTTATCCTTCCTTGCACAGTCTCTGTTGTCTCCCAGTCTCAGTGATTAATCAGGGGGCAAAGGTGGTGGGGGAGCCCAGGCCCACCCTCTACTCCAGGCTTCAGCCCAGGGACTCTGATAGTATCAGCTATGGTAGCTGACCTTTTAGAAACATGACATGTACAATTCCCTGGGCTACTTCCCCCATAGCAGCCCTCACTTCCTCAAGCTCCATTTCACCCTTACCTCAGGGCCTCCTTCGTTGTGCCTGATATGGTGTGTACTACTCAGTCTCTCCAACAGCACAACTTCCTCCCACAGCTCCTGCCATGCACACCCACCTGACTAACTGGGAGGCTTTTAACTAGTTTCAGCCAGCCCCTGATTGGCTTCAGGTGTCCCAATTAACCTAGCCTTCTCCCTGCCTTCTGGAAAGTTCTTAATTGGCCCCAGGTGTCTTAATTGACCTGGAGCAGCTGCCATTTCATTTATCCTGGTACCAGGGATTTGTTTAGCCTGGAGCTAATATATCTATCTCCCACTACTTTTCTATAGCCATCTGGCCTTGCCCCGTCACACCCCATATACACCCTTGCAATGAGAGGTATGGTCAGGAAGCTTAATGCCATAGCCAGGAAATTAACCATCTTTCTTTGAAGAACCAAACAGATTGTGTATGTATATATGTGTGAGAGTGTGTGTGTGAGAGAGAGATAAGGTTGGACATGTCCCTTCCTTAGTTGTAACAGTTACAATACCTAGTCAGTAGGGCATATGTAAAGAAAATGATCCTAATATTGTGGCACCTAGTTACTACCGTATTTCAAAATGCCACAGACAACACAGCGCATAGTTCTGTCTTACTTTCAGCTTGATCTAACTCACTGGGCTAATCTAGAATACTGGATTTTCCAACCACTCTATCCATTTGTTTACTAATTTTAAGTCTTCTTCTTTTGTTATCATTGACTCACTGTGCAGTTGTCAAGCATGATTTATCAAAGCCCTGTTCACTGTGACCTTTAAAGTACAGCATGTTACTGCAGCAAAGTCATTTTTCCAGTTACAGAGAAATGAATCAGTTGACATATCAATGGCCTTTTACAACCTGCTAAATTTATAGGGTGATGGGATCTGTTGGTACAGTTCTTTAAGGCTGTAGGTCAGAAATATGTTAGCTAAGTATGTCAGACCCCAAAATACTTCTCCCCTCTGTAATGTTACCTGTTACAGCCTGAAGGAGTCTTTGTACACTACAAAAGTGAAAATGACAAGAAAACAATGGGCCCTTAGAGTAACAGCCAAACATATTGTTCTCCAATGTAGCTGTTAGGAATGGAGTCAAAAAATGGCAGTCTTGATTGTTGTACAAGCAAAGGAAGTGGAGAGCAAAATATCCAACCATCCCTGAAAAGTTCCTCCATAGGCAACATATACTTTGGTGAAAACAATGAGGAGTCCTTGTGGCACCTTAGAGACTAACAAATTTATTAGGGCATAAGCTTTCATGGGCTAGAACCCACTTCATCAGATGCATGGAGTGGAAAATACAGTAGCAGGTATAAATACACAGCACATGAAAAGATGGGAGTTGCCTTACCAAGTGGGAGGTCAGTCTAATGAGACAATTCAATTAACAGTAGGATACCAAGGGAGGAAAAATCACTTTTGTAGTGGTAATGAGAGTGGTCCATTTCAAACAGTTGACAAGAAGGTGTGAGTAACAGTAGGGTGAAATTAGTATGGGGGAAATTAGGTTTTGTAATGATCCAACCACTCCCAATCTTTATTCAGGCCTAATTTGATGGTGTCCAGATTGCAAATTAATTCCAGTTCTGCAGTTTCACATTAGAGTCTCGTTTTGAAGTTTTTTTGTTGAAGAATTGCCACTTTTCAGTCTGTTATTGAGTGACCAGGGAGATTGACGTGTTCTCCTACTGGTTTTTGAATGTTATAATTCCTGATGGCAGATTTGTGTCCATTTATTCTTTTGCATAGTGGGCTCTGGGCTGGGGCGGGGGGAGTTCTGGCTGTGGGTGCAGGCTCTGGGGTGGGGCTGGGGATGAGGAGTTTGGGTTGTAGGAGGGAGCTCAGGGCGGGGACTGAGGGGTTTGGAGGGTGGGAGGGGGATCAGGGCTGGGGCAGAGGGTTGGGGTGTAGGAAGGGGTGCAGGCGCTGGCTGGGGATGCAGGCTCTGGGGTGGAGATGAGGATGAGGGGGTTGGGGTATAGGAGGATGCTGCAGGCTGGGATTGAGGGGTTCAGAGGGTGGGAGGGGGATCAGGGCTGGGGCACGGGGTTGGGGCATGGGGAGAGGCTCAGGGGTGCAAGCTCTGGGCAGCGCTTACCTCAAGCGGCTCCCAGGAGCAGTGGCATGGCCCCGCTCCAGTTCCAGCTCCAGCTTCTACGCGTAGGGGCAGCCAGGGGCTCTGCTCTGCACACTGCCCCCTCCCCAAGCACTGCCCCTGCAGCTCCCATTGGCTGCAGTTCCTATTTGCGGCACTTAGGAAAGGGGCAGTGTGCAGAGCGGAGCCCCCTGCTGCCCCTACGCATAGAAGCTGGAGTGGGGCAAGCCCCAGACCCTGCTCCCCAGTGGGAGCTCAAGGGCCAGATTAAAATGGCTGGCAGGCTGGATCCGGCCCCCAGGCCGTAGTTTGCCCACCCCTGGGCTAGACTAAGACTTAGCTTTAACCCCTGCTTATGGTCAGCATAGCCAGGGGGAGCCCTAGGAAGGGAATGTTACTTCCCTGCTTCTACTTTTGTCTGGCAGGGAATAACTTACTGCAACTCTGAAAAAGTTGCAGCTTACTTTCCCCCTTTGCACTGGCTCCCATGTTGAAATGGGATGGAGCCAAGGCTCCACCCACGTTCCATCTGTCACCACCCTGCCCTGAGGGGATGGAGTGTAGGGCACACACCTCTGCTCTCCTCTAACCATGGCTTAGCCATGACGTGTCTTACTCCCCCCACTACTGACTGTGCACCCAGGTTAAGGCCAGTCTCATTTTATCCCTACGTATTTGTACAGCATCTGCTACAATGGTGAGCTTCACTGGGACCTATGAACCTAAGTAATCAAGTATGCCAAAAAAATTATGGGAAATGGTGCTGGAAAGAAAAGTGTTTTCTTGTTGGGCTTCATCTAATTGCACTCCATCCCTATTGCTAGAGAGGCTGTTTGCTTTGATCTGTGCAGCCTTTGCATGTTGCTAATTGGAGTAAAAGGTATGTGAAAAATGCAAACACTTAACATAATCTTCTTGTGGACCTGCATGTAAAAATTTTATGGCAGGTATGTCCCAATTTACTACTTCCCCATGATCATTACTGGGACAGCTCTGTAAAAACATTGATGTAACATATGTTACAGAATATTTGTGGCTTCAAGTGTTGAAATGACCCAGTGAGAGAGAGGTTCGTGTTCTTCTGGCTGATGGTACATCTGTTATGCAGAGGGCTGTTCTGCTGGTCTCTGAGAAAGCTTTGTTTTCAGTCCAGGACTATATTTTGGTACCATTTAAAATTTGTAATAAAATAGAAGCTTAGTAATAAACAAAAAATTAAGAAGAACCAAAGCCATGTTGGAGTTGAAGTAGAGGATGGTCTTGTTTCTAAGGCATGGGACTAGGACTCTGGTGCTCTGTCTAGCTAGAAATTTATACTACATTTACCTCATTGTGATAGCTGAGATCTGGATGCTATTCCTATCTTTGTAACCTGGGGCCAATCATTTCACCTCTGTGTGTCTCTGTTTTCCCGCTAGCCCTTTGTCTGCCTTATCCTTTTAGATTGTAAGTTCTATGGGGCAGAAACCATCTCTTACTATGTGTTTGTGCAATGCCTAGCACAATAAGACATCAGTGTCAGCTGAGGCCTTTGCGTGCTACCATAATATAAATATTAATACTTCCAATGTGACCCTGGACAAGACACTTAACCTTTGTGTCTCAATTTCCTCAATTATAAAATCGAAATAACAATTCACAGATGTATTATAAGGGTTAGCTCATTCATCTTTGCTTTAAGAAAAGGAGTACTTAAATTGGTTAGTCTCTAAGGTGCCACAAGTACTCCTTTTCTTTTTGCGAATACAGACTAACACGGCTGCTACTCTGAAACCTGTCATCTTTGCTTTGAGATCCTTAGATAGAAGACACTTTAGGAATGCAAAGTATTATTAAGTACGTGACACTAAAAGATCTGTTTCTCAAGTTTCCTTTTCAGTGACCACCATATTACTGTCATTCCTTTATGTCCATATCCTAGTTTTAAAACCTGACTCTCTTGTTCTATCATGCCTTGTTTCAATGCGCAGGGAATGAGTCTTAGGGTTTGCTCAGTGTTGTAACTAAATATTTTCAGATTCTTTCAGTCTTAACAGGAAAGAGAAATAGGGAGGAAACCATACACAAGTTTGCTTTCAAGAATAGTAGGAATTTTAATGATTTCCTGTTTAAAGTCTGAGGGTTCTTCTTGGCCCGTTAAAAGTGACATTGTATAAACAGCAGCAGTGTATCTTTGAAAAAATTGTTAGCCCTCTAAGAATCAGGAATAAACTAGTATGTGGCTTTATTTAGTGCCATGCCATAGAATTGGAACATGAGAAGCCTGTTCAGATTTCATTAGAAAAATGAAATGACGGCTGGTAGCAAAACCAAACTCAAGTTTACACTGTTCCATGCCAATAGAATGTATTGAGAGCTGGGCCAGCAGTTTAGTGGTAACACCACAGCATCTCCCAAGGAGTCATTCTGTTCTTCGTTCTCCCTGGCCAGCAGAGGTTGGGGTATCTGACTACATGCACAACATGCAATTTAAGAAACATGGGGACTCTCATGACTTGTACAGGAAAGTACATGGGGATGCTCTATATCAGTGGTTCTCAAACTTTAGCAACCCGAGGCCCCCCCATTTTTATTTATTTTTTAACAGCCCCCCAAGTTCTCCACTCAGCCCCAGCCCCTGCCGCCACTCCACCCCTTTCCCCAAGGCCCCACCCCGCCCCTTCTTTTTCCACCCCCTCTCCCAAGTGCACCCCGTCCCTGCTTCTCCCCCTCCCTCCAAGCGCCTCCTGCACGCCAGGGAACAGCTGTTCCCCGGGGTGCAGGAGGCGCTGGGAGGGAGGGGGAGGAGTTGAGGCAGGGAAGGGAAGGAGTTGATCAGCAGAGCCCGCGGACCCCCTGGAGTACCCTGGTGGATCCCCAGGGGTCTGCGGAGAAACGCTACTCCATATGAATGGGTCAGATAACCTCCTCTTAGGCAAGAACTTCCTTCAGAGGGAAAAGAGAGAGGATCAATAAGGAGAGGAACCTGTCAGCATCTACCAAATGTCTAGGATTAAAGCCCCATTCCCAAAATATAGTGTTTTCCCTCGGTGACTGGCTGTGGATGTAAGATCCAGCTGTGGATGTAAAAACTTCACAGCGATGCTGGTGAACGGCTGAGTGAGCAGGCTAATGGTGGGGGTAGGGTGGGAAAGAAGTGAAATTCTGTATCTGCTTTGTTACCTTTTTATTTTCCACTATTGGCTGGTACAAAAACGTTAGGCTTTACTGGGAAGAAACAATTTCTGTTACTGGATTCACTTATGGCCCAAGTGGCTTGATGTATTTTTCAGAATGAATAGCTTTTCATTGATTAAATACTCCCCGGAAGCTTTTTAAGTAAAGAAGTGTTGAATACTCTGTTCCACTTTTCCATGGCTGCAGAAAACTATCACACTGTACTTAGAGACATGGGGTAGGAGATTCAGGAATCTAATAGCCCTGAAGGGATGCCAAATATGCTCAGATTCAAGGAGGAAGAAAAAGGTCAGGATCCTGATAACTTGACAAAGCATTTCTCTGTAGTCTGCACAGGCAAGCAGGAAAGTGAGTGCTGCATAAGCAAGACATTTCATTTGTGGTTAAATCCACAGATGAGCTATTATAGAAAATATTCTCCAAAATATGCTTACATGAGAGATGGGGCACATGGTATTGATTAGAATTAGTACGAACAGGGCAGATTTATTACACAGAACTATTCCATCTGAAAGCTGGTAACATGTTTCGGTGTCAGAAGACTGTCCTTTTATTATTACAGTGGCCACACAAAGTGCCTGATGCTGTGAGTGCCCTCAGCCAATGGGAGTGAAGGGTACTGTGCACATGCTCAGGAGCTGCTCAGCACTTCTCAGAATTGGCCCAGTCTTACAGTTACAGGGATATTGAGCTAGAGACAATGTATTCTTTTAATTATCAAACATACCAGAAAACAAAGTGGGAGACATATCTTTCATTCCACAGCAGTCAGTGGTTTCTGCCTCTTTTTGCACTTCAGATCACTTTCAACCCCCTTTGTCAGGAGAGAAAAAGGATATCTTTCACCTGCTTTCATACTTGAGTAGTGAGCTCACACCTCTCAGATTAGGAGAGACAGACCCTTCCATCTCCATGCTGTCTCTCCTGTGTCCAGTAAGTAACTAGAAAAGGAGTACTTGTGGCACCTTAGAGACTAACCAATTTATTTGAGCATAAGCTTTCGTGAGCTACAGCTCACTTCATTTGATGCATCAAATGAAGTGAGCTGTAGCTCACGAAAGCTTATGCTCAAATAAATTGGTTAGTCTCTAAGGTGCCACAAGTACTCCTTTTCTTTTTGCGAATACAGACTAACACGGCTGTTACTCTGAAACCAGTAAATAACTGCCATCCAACTTCATCATTGCAGCTGGTGGCTTAGTGATGGGAATGGTAATGTGACCAAAACTTTCATTTCAAATAAGAATTGTGTGGATGTGAACCAGTGCACAGGAGGCAAAAGGAAAACGAGACTATTAGTTCAACGAGCCTTTCTCCATTCATGCACAGCTTGTTTTTCTAGACAGTGCATTTCAGATCACTGAGATGTTGAACTGTCCTAGTTCCTATAAAAAACCTCAGGAGGAGAAGTTTTAAGTACTCATTTATCTGAAAATAGCAATATCAGTGACTGTGTAAAAGATTGGGTAACAAATAATAATACAATGTTTTGATTGTCAAAGCATCTTCCATCCATTAACTAATAAATGCCTTATCCTGCAAAATGCTGAGGCTATTCAATGGGAATTATGAGCATTCACCATCTTGCAGGCCTGTGCCAAAATGACTTGCTGAAGGCCAAGCAAAGAGTCCATTTTGGACCAGAAGTAATATTCAGGAGCTCCTAACTTTCACTGATATACAGGTCCTGTCTAAATGATAACTGTTTTTTCAACTCATTCAACTAAACCGTGTTTAAAACTGGTTAGAGCAATTATGTAGACATAATTTTAGGTGGTTTAAGGTGGCCTGACCCACTTTTACTGAACTGATTTCAAAACGACCTTAAACCTCCTAAAACCAGGTCTACACTACAACTCTAATTGGTTTTAAAATCAGTTTAGCTAACCAGCTTTTAAACAGTTAGGAAATTTCCCCAGTGTAGACGGGTCCACAGAATGGAGACCTCAGTGATTTTTTTAAGTAGTACGTATGAAAAAATACCCTATTTCATAATTCCAAATATGTGTTATGGTTTACAGTTATAGCATTTGAGCCTGTCTTTTCTTTTTTCTTTTTCTCTCTCCCCTACCCCCTACTCTTTTTATACTGTATAAATTGATAGAAAATGGAGTTTCCATTATCCTGGCTTTGTATCATTAGCTATTTTCAACACCATGGAGAATAGGAACATCAGTAGTTTAGACAACACAGGAGACTCTCCATCAACAGTACAATTTCTTTTTCCAAGGTCAATAATGCATAATTGACCTCATGATGATGAATGAATGGATTGATAGGTGCTCACAGGCTCCTTAAGGAGTTTTATTGTCTGTTTCCTATTCAGATTATTCTTAAAACAGGCCCCTAGTCTGCAACTATTACCTTTGTGAGAGTACCCTAAAGGGCAGACAATACTAAATCTGCACCTCACATATGATATTACAATCATTTTCTAATTGTTCAGTTTCACACATTCCTCTGAAGAAGCCTAGGGTAACACAAAACATGTACTTTGGTAAATATATGATATCATATTAAAAGAGACACTGTTTCACTAATCTTGTTCTACTTGCTCAAAGGAAGTGTCAGGGGCCTTCCCAACATGAATTGTTAATTAGTTTCCTCAGTGAGTTGATCAGACCTCATAAAGAACTTGTTAAATGCCAAATTACTTCCCTAAACAATGAAAGAGCACCAGTTCCTCTTTGGCAGACATGCACAAGTCAAGTTTTTAAAAGTAACAACTTCTTTGATTGATGGATACATTCACAGGAAGAAGAAATCAATACTGAAGCTGTTTGTGAGTTTTCCCCAGTTAAGAAAAGCATCTGAAAATTGTTTTTAAATGGTGAAAACCATCAATTATTTTTCATGCTCAGATAGATTAAAAATTATCAGGTGGACTTTTTCCAGATGTCCCCTAAATTTTTTTACCTGTAGACTAAGACTAAGTGCATTAGAAACATCAACATAAAGTGTCATTTTCTGTTGTTCAAAGGTCTAAGTGCCTGAGAACAGGAGGCTAGGAGGAAAATGCTTCCTCCACTATAACGACAGCATCACTAGAACAGCACTATTTCTCTCTCTCTCTCTCTCTCTCTCTCTCTCTCTCTCTCTCTCTCTCTGTGTGTGTGTGTGTGTGTGTGAGTGAGAGAGAGAGAGAGAGCATTTTAAAAAAGAAAAATATTTTTGAGAGATGAAACAAGGATAGCATTAGAGAAGACAATATTTTAAAAGATAATGAATATTGTGAAACAATGTATTTTAGGGAAAACAGACTGAAAAAGGCTGATGGGAAAGAACAAGTGAAATGAAGAAAGAAAAGGGAAAGAGAAGGAAAAGAAATTACACTGGAGACAGTTATAATAACTGTTAAAAACTGTTTTATAAAATGTTTGTTGTCAAAGTAGCATCTGATGAAATGTATGCATCAATAGATTGATATAGGAGGGCAACGCACCTGCATGGCCTAATCTCTTGTATTCAATGCCTGAATAAGCACTAAGTAAAAATGGAGTGAGGGCCCCATGATTTGTGGCTTGATCCTGGCGAACCAAATCCCATGAAAGGCACAAGAAAGAATATGTACACTGAAAAGGTGCAGAAACTGTCCTGTGTAACTTGCACTAGACTGTCCTCCTGACAAGGGCTGGCACTCATCCAGTAAATAGCTCTATAAGGTTAAGGAACTGGAGATGCACATGCCATAAAGATGACTAGGAAATAATTCCAGTAATGGGGAAAAACTGGGCAGAACGATCCGTGGAGCCCAATACAACAAGCTTGAGGGAGAGTGAAGGAATGGCTGTCAATGTTTGTAACAGTCATGGCTACAGCTGAAGGCCCGTAACAGAGCCTGGAGAATACAGAACAGCTATGGATACTGGAACGTCTCAATACCGGAATGGTTTAGCATGAATAGGCACCAATATTGTTAATACAAGGCAACAGTGACTACACTTTAGTAGCAACCCAGGTAAAGTGCTGATAGCAACAGGAGTCCCTGGAGTCTGTGGAAACTGATCTCTGTCATGTACCTTTTGTAACTCTGACCCTTATCAACCACACCAGCACCTCTGTGTGTCACACTTCTACTACACTGACAAATGCACATTCACATGCCAACCATACCAAGTTTATTGGAAGGGCAAAACAAGAAACCATATGGGAATTATTTTAGAACACACAAGGCATGGTTCAAGCCACACCTTTCTTCTCATTAGCTACACCCATTTCAGAGTGCTGCTTTAGGGATGTGCAAAGTTATTATGCTTTGGTAGCAACACATCAGTGCACAGAGGAGTATCGTTAAAGTTGTTTCCATTTTGGTGCACATTATACTATTTTTCAGAGTACACTTAGCAGTTTATGGCTTTTCTTTCCCATGTAGTGGACAGGATAAAGAGGGCCCAATTAAATATATTTTCATGCACTTGCATTGCTGGAGGGTGACAGCAAAGGATAGATTCACCTGGCATGTTGTTAGATCTTCCTAGGTATACCTTTCTGAAAGGAAAAAAAGGGGGAAAATTGCTCAGTTTGATATAGACAAAAGGAATTTTGGTCTGCAACCCAGGTCAGTGTAAGTCTGGAAAATTCCTCTTGGTTTTACTGCTGGCATTCTCATTAGCAATGGACTATGCCTGTTATCTGGTTAGATGAATATTTTCATGCTATTCCAGGGCATTCCAGTACATTAAGCTTAAAGCTGTCATTAATTGATATGGAGTTTATGAACTAAGGTTACCATTATCTACCATTACCCCCTCTCCCACATGAACCAATAGCCATCACACTTTTATAGGTTCCCTAACTACCCTCTGCCTTTCCTTACTTGTAATGTCACATTTTGGCTCCACTTCCTGGTTTCCCAGTCGGTACACGGAAATCACCAGAGGCCATGGAGATTTGTAAACGTTGGTGGGTGCTGTGGTGTTTGGATTCCCCAGATTCTGAGGCTGTCACAGACAGGGGTGTAGCTGTAGGGGTTGTTTCAGGGAGACACAGGCGGTGAGACCCTAACAGAGCTGGGAGTTAGATGAAGCCCTGCTTCTTATATTTCACATAGGCACTGCAATCTCATTCTTCCAGTGTCTGAATAGTTACCTAGGAATTTCTAGTTCAAAGTTTGTTTACAACATTGGGATTCCCTCCCTACCGCCCCCCGCCCCCTTTCCTTGTGGCTGTTCAAGGCTATAAAGATCTGTCTAAAAATAAAAATGAGAATGCCTCCCTAGTGCACATTTCTACATCTCCTTGCTCAAATGAAACCACCAGAAAGCAGCTGGCACTAGTACTAGCACTCACAGTTGTATATAGAATATTGCTGAATGCACAAGGGCACTGGTAAGGGCTTGAATGCTACTGTCAATACAGCACAGCTGTGTGATTCATTTTGGCAAAAGAATGCCATTCTAATGTAAGATGAGGTGCCAGGAGGAGGCTTTCTCTTAGCAGGAGTCACTGTGATGGGAGAAGCATAGGCACATGTTAAACTGTCTCTCCCATTTCTGCAATTCATGGAAACATATTACCTCTGACAAATGTGTATTGGAGATTGTAAAATCAGACTATTCCATGTATTTCCAGTCTACACCCCTCTCATCGCCCTTCCCCATCCCTTTTCAGGACCAATCTCACTAGCCTCTCTTGAGTCAGGAAGTTCTGTCTGTTCTCCACTTAGGAGCTGTAGAACTAGTTCCCATGCAGTACAAAGGAAGATAATTTTATTCCAGATATCATCTTGTTCCCAAAAAGAAGGGCAGGTGGAGACCAATTTTAGACCTCTGGATGTTGGATACCTTTGTCAAGATTCAGAAGTTTAAGATAGTGACACTTAGCAGTTATCATCCCATCCCTAGATCTGGAGTGTTATTTCAAGAACTTCAACCTTCAGGACACATACTTTCGCATTATGATATATCCTTCTCACAAGAAATTATATACTTTCTAGTGGGCCAGCACCACCTCAAGGGGTTCACAAAATTCTGGCAGTAGTTGCTGCACAACTTCGTCAACAGGAATAATCATTTTCCCTATCTTGACAGTTGGCTCCTAAAAGAATGCTATTACACAGTTTATTCACAAGGCTCAGTCTTCAACTCAGCATCATGAAGTACTCTCTCCTACCTGTACAATGGATAGAATTCATAGGAGCCACTCTTGATGTTACAACATCCAGAGTCTATCTACCAAGGGACAGATTCCTCACCCTAACGGAACTCATTGCACAAGTTCAATTAAGTCCTCAGGTCACAGCCAGGTCCTGCTTCCAGCTCCTTGTGCAGTTGCACCTTTGTCACCTTACACACCCTCTTGCACCTGAGCTGCCTCCAATCCTGGCTCTGGTCAGTCTTCATCCCCAATAGAGACAGTCTGAACAAGTTGTTCTCTGTCCCCCATCATCTGTTAGTCTCCCTCAACTGGTGGAAGAATCCAGACAAGGTGTGTTCAGGGGTTCCTTTCAACCACATTCTCCCACCATTACAGTAGTTTCCAATGCATCCCTCCTCGGATGGGGAGCTCACCTACAGGATCACACTGTACAGGGCAGGTGGGATGCCAACGAGTCCATCCTTCAGATCAACATCCTGGAAGTCAGGTTATAAGGAATGCCTGCCAGAATTTCCTTCTCATGTTAGAAGGTCAGTCCATTTGAATAATAACAGACAACAAGGTCAGTATGTACTACCTAAAATGATATGGGGAGGAAGATCTCCCTGCCATGAAGTTATAGAATTGGTGCATAGCTCACCATATCCTTCTGTCATCAGTCTATCTACCTAGTTTTCAAAACACTATAGCCGAAGACTTCAGCAGACACTTCAGTTAGGTTCATGAATGTGAACTCAATAAATCCATACTCAAGACAGATATTGCTTACCTGGGATTTTCTAATGATCATAGAATCATAGAATCAGAGGACTGGAAAGGACCTCGAAAGATCCTATAGTCCAGTCCCCTGCACTCCTGGCAGGACTAGATTTTATCTAGACCATTCCTGACAGGTGTTTGTCTAACCTGTTCTTAAAAATCTCCAGTGATGGAGATTCCACAACCTCCCTAGGCAATTTATGCCAGTGCTTAACCACCCTGACAGTTAGGAAGTTTTTCCTAATGTCCAACTTAAACCTCCCTTGCTGCAATTTAAGCCCATTTCTTCTTGTCCTATCCTCAGAGGTTAAGAAGAAAATTTTTTCTCCCTCCTCCTTGTAACAACCTTTTATGTACTTGAAAACTGCTATCATGTCCCCTCTCAGTCTTCTCTTTTCCAGACTAAACAAACCCAATTTTTTCAATCTTCCCTCATAGGTCATGTTTTCTAGACCTTTAATCATTTTTGTTGCTCTTCTCTGGACTTTCTCCAATTTCTCCACGTCTTTCCTGAAATGTGGCACCCAGAACTGGACACAATACTCCAGTTGAGGCCTAATCAGCACAGAGCAGAACGGTAGAACTACTTCTCATGTCTTACTTACAACATTCCAGCTAATACATCCCAGAATGGTGTTCGCTTTTGCTCTTCCCCTTCCTCGATAGGTGGACCCCATCTCTGCTTAGCAGTCCTTCTTCCCGGAACAGCATCCCGTGGTCAAGGAAGCCGAAGCCCTCCTGGTGACACCATCCTCACAGCCAGGCATTCACATCCAGGATGCATCTGTCTCTGCCTGGGCCCCTACCCTTGACCAGAAGGATTGAAGAGAATGCCACCTGCACTCCCAGCTCCTTCACCCTTACACCCAGAGGCCTGTAGTCACTTCTGATCTGCTCAGGGTCATTCCTCACAGTATCATTAGTGCCCACATAGATGAGTAGCATGGGGTAGTAGTGAGAGGGTCAGATGATCCTCGACAATCCCTCTGTAAGGTCTCGCATATGGGCCGTGGCAGGTAGCATACCTCCCGGGATGCTATGTCAGTCTTCCGTCCCTCTCAGAAGAGAGTCACCAACCACCAGTACTCTACATTTCCTCCTGGGAGTGGTGGCTGTGATCCTCCCAGCCTTGGGGATATATGGATTCTCCTCCTCTACCTTTGGGGGTGATTCCTCATTGCTCGTTGCCAGGGCAGCGTATCGATTTTCCATCACCATAGTGGGTGGGTTGGGAGTAGGGGTGGAGCACTGCCTGCTGCAAGAAGTAACAGCCAGTGTCCTCCCTGTAACAGGGCCATATTCTCTTCCCCCGGTGGTGTGAGAGCAGTCCTCTGTAGCTAGATAGCTTCCTCAGCTTTGGATGTCTCCATATGAATATTCTCAAGGAATTTCTCATGGGCATGGATTCTCCTCAGCCTAGCCACCTCCTCCTGTAGCTCTCCCATCTGCTTCCTGTGAGATTCCTGATAGATCTCTTCACTATCAGAGATGCACAAACTTCTGCTTGATGGGAGGTCTGAGCTATTGTTCGCTGGGAGACACCTTTCTCTTCTCAAAGAGCCTTCTGTATGCCTTTCCTCCACCACTAATTCTCAGGGAACAAAATCAGACAATACAGAGCCATGGTCATTTTGATTGCACTAACTGGGCAGAGCAAGGTAGAGTTCCTTTACTTTCTTTTCCTCTCCTCTCAGCTGGCCATCAACCTATCATTGACACTCAGCCTGATCATGCAGGCTTCAGGGAGCATTCCTCACCCCAACCTCAGAACTTTACAACTGACAGCCTGGTACTTTGAATGACTCTTGGGAATAGAGCTTTCCTGTTCTAGGGAGGTGCAGGAGGTCCAACTTAACATTAGAAAGGAGTCCACTGGAAAAACTTACTTTCAAAAACTGAAAAAAATTTACTGCTGACACCTGTCTCCTGTTGATTCTACCATTTCAGAAGTTTTGGGATACCTTTTTCCCAAGAAGAAAGGAGGTCTTTCCGGGAGCTCTGTTAGAGTCTATCTGACAGCCATCATATGGTTTCATTCTCTTGTAGAAGCTTTCTCAGTGTCTGCTCAATTTGCAACTTCTAGGTTTATCGAAGGGTTATCACACCTTTTCCCAAATGTCAGGAAGCAGTGGACTTGATCTTAGTTCTCAATCCTCTGATGAAACCTCTCTTTGAACCAATGGCTACCTGTACACTTCTACACCATATCATGAAAACCGCCTTAGTAGTGGCCATTACTTCTGCTCAAAGAGTTGGTAAGGTAGGGGCTTTGAGGGCTTCCCCTCCCCGCAACACTGTTTATGTCAAAGATAAGGTATCCGTATGGCCACATCTGCAGTTCTTGACTAAATTCAGTTCAGACATTCATATAAATCAGACTATTCAAACTAGGGAAGATGCTGCCCTCCATACCTTATATGTTAGGAGGTCACTGGCATACTATCTGGACAGGACAAAGCCCTTCCAACCTTCTCCAAGATTATTTGTATTTCTTGCAGACAAAGCTCAAGGAACACCAGCGTCTACCCAATGAATTTCTAAATAGGTTTCCACCTGTATCCTCTGCTGCTATGAAGCTGCTAATGTGCTGTGCCCACCTAGGGTCATAGCACATTCTACCAGATCTCAGTCCACATCGGTTGCTTTGATACAAGATGTCCTTATAGTGAAAATATACAGAGCCTTCTCCAGACTTTATGCCCTAGTGAATGTTTCTCAGGAAGATGCTGCCTTTGGTTCTGCAGTTCTACAAAAAGTTCTAGATTGGGTTCCAATGCTCCCATCTCCTTCACAGCAAACTGCTCTGGAGGCACCACATGTGAAGCATCCATAGGGACACTACTCAGAGATGAAGGAGAGGTTACTTACCATGTGCTCTAACTGGAATTCTTTGAGTCATATGTCCCTCTAAGTGCTATCAACTACCCATCTCCTTCCCCTCTGCTTCCAAGTCTCCTCATTGTGGGACTTTGCAGTAGAAAAGGAACTGAGAGTGGTTTGTCCATCACAACTCTATATACCCTCTATATGGGGCACAAGGACAGTGTGCATGCTTAGACCGATTGGACACTGCTGCTGAAAATCTTTGATCAAAAGCACATGGGGTGCCTGAGCATCTCTAATGGTGCACCAACATGGACACACATCTCAAAGATGTGTAACTCCAGTAACTCCAGTTATTGTACAGGATAAGTAACCTTTACCTCTTTGTATTCCCTATTCAACATGCTACGACAAATACCATCACAGCAGCCATTCTGTTTGCTTGTCCTCCTGCTTGAAATGGGAATTCTTCTGTCATGATGATCAAATCTTTCATTCACATTTTAAACAAGACATGATAAGCATGAGTCTTTCTTCCTTTGGTCTATGGTATGTAAAGATACTGGCTCAAATTTTGCTGTCAGTTGCACAGGCACAACCAGTTTGGTGAAGTGTAAATCTTAGTTTAGAACATAAATGCAGTGTACAGTAATAAGGCCCATGTTTTAATCATATGGACCTTAGCAGCTTATTCATGAATAGGTGGTTACATAATTAGGCCAATTCTTTGTATGTCTCCAATACCTTTCATCTGAGAATCTCAAAGCACCCCACAAGTATCAATTAATTAAGTCTATGTGGTTGATATATATTTTTAAAATGTGTAAAATAAGACAGAAAGGGTGAAGCCTGTTTTCAAAAGCAGCACGTAATTGTGTGCTCAACTTGAGATGCCTAGATGTTTCCAGTTGGGCAGCCGAAAATGGAGGCACACCAATTCAATGGCCACTTTTCAAAATGTAGGCCTTACTGACTTGCCTCCAAGACAGCACAAGTTATTTGCAGTGCTAAGACAAAGATGTGAAAGCCCTCATTCCCAGTCCTGTACTTCAATCACTAGACACTCTGATTCCTATTATATATTAACATTCTGAGTAACAGGGAGGAATTGGTTGCAGATCTGAAGGTGGAAAGCAATTTGCATGAAAGTGATCATGAAATAACAAATTTCATGATTCTAATGAAAGGAAGGAAGGAAGGACAATGGACTTAAAAAAAGCAAACCTTAACAAACACAGAGAACTGGTAGGTATGGTTCCATGGGAAGAAAATCTAAGGGAGAGAGGAATACAGGAGAGCTGACAATTTTTCAAGGAGACAATACTAAATGCATAACTGCCAACTATTCCGATGCAAAAGAAAGGTAGGCAGAATAGTAAGAGGACACTATGACTCCATCAGGAGCTCATTAATGACCTAAAATCAAAAAGGGAATCTTACAAAAAGGGGAAACATGGACGAATTGCTAAGGAGGAGTACAAAAGAATAATATAGGCATGTAGGGACAAAACCAGAAAGATTAAGGCACAAAATGTCCCTATCAAGGGACATAAAAGGCAATAAGAGATTATTTAAATACAGTAGGGAAAGAGAAAGATGAAGGAAAGTGTAGGTCCTCTACTTTGCAGGGAAGGAAAGATAGTATGCACATTGGAAAGCATAATCCCCAACTATACATATAAAATGATGGGATCTAAATTAGCTGTTACCACTCAAGAAAGAAGATCTTGGAGTCTTGTGGATAGTTCTCTGAAATCATCCACTCAATGTGCAGCGGCAGTCAAAAAAGTGAACAGAATGCTGGGAATAATTAAGAATGGGATAGATAATAGGACAGAAAATATCATGTTGCCTCTATATAAACCCATGGTATGCCCACAAGCCAATATAGTGAAACAGGTTAAAGAATATTTAGATAAATTAGATGTATTCAAGTTGGCAGGTTCTGGTAAAATTCATCCTAAGGTACTTAAGGAACTATCTGAAGCAAACTCAGAACCAGAAACCATTATCTCTGAGAACTTTTGGAGGACAGGTGAGGTCCCAGAGGAGTAGAGAAGGGCAAACACAGTACTTATCTTTAAAAGGGGGAACAAAGAGGACCCAGAGAATTATAGATTAGTCAACCTAACTTTGATACATGGGAAGACACTGAAACAAATTGTTAAACAATCATTTTGTAATCACCTAGAAGGTAATAGGATAACAAGGTATAGCCAACATGGATTTGCCAAGAATAAATCATGCCAAACCAACCTAATTTCTTTCTTTGATGGGATTACTGGCCTAGTGAATAGGGGGAAGCAGTAGCTGTAATATATCTTGATTTTAGTAGGGCTTTTGACACAGTCCCACATGAGGTTCACATAAGCAAACTAGAGAAATGTGGTCTAGATGAAATTACTAAAAGGTGGGTTCACAACTGGTTGAAAGATCATGCTCAAAGAGTAGTTATCGATAGTTCGCTGTCTACTTAGAAGGCGTATCTAGTGGGTTCTTGCAGAGGTCAGTCATGGGTCTGGCATTGTTCAACACTTTAATTAATGACATGGATAATGGAGTGGGGAGTGTACTTATAAAATTTGTGGATGACACCAAGCTGGGAGGCGATTGTAAGCAAACCTGGAAGACAGGATTAGAATTCAAAATAACCTTGACAAACTGGAGAACTGAAACCAACAAAATGAAATTCGATTAAAATAAGTGCAAAGTACTTCACTTAGGAAGGAAAAATCAAAAGTACAACTACAAAATTGGGAGTAACTGGCTGTGTGGTATTAAAAGGATCTGAGAGTGCAGAAGAGGATCTGGGAGTTATAGTGGATCCAGACTGAATGAGTCAACAATGTGATGCAGTTGTGAAAAAGGCTAATATCATTCTGGGATGTATTAACAGGAGTGTCATATGTAAGATACAGGAGGTAATTGTCCTACTCTACTCAGCATTGGTGAGGCCTCAGCTAGAGAAGTGGTTTTCAAACTTTTTTTCTGGCAACCCAGCTGAAGAAAATTGTTGATGCCTGCAACCCAATGGAGCTGGGGATGAGGGGTTTGGGGTGTGGGAGGGGCTCAGAACTGGGGCAGAAGGTTGGAGTGTGTGGATGAGGGCTGTGGGGTGGGGCCAGGAATGAGGGGTTTAGGGGGGAGGGCTCTGGGCAGCGGGTTGGGGTTGGGGTGTGGGAGGGGGTCTGGGCTCTTGGCTCAGGGTGCAGGCTCTGGGGTGGGGCCGGGGATGAGGGGTTTGGGGGGGAGGCTCCAGGTTTGGGGGGGGGGCTCAGGGCTGGGGCAGGGGGTTGGGGTGTGGGAGGGGGTCAGGTCTTTGGTCTGAGGGTGCAGGCTCTGGGGTGGGGCCAGGGATGAGGGGTTTGGGGTGCAGGAAGGGGTTCTGGGTTTGGGGGGGCTCAGGGTTGGGGCAGGGGATTGGGATGCAGGCTTGGGGCATGGAATTACCCTCTGGTGGCTCCCGGACAGTGGCACAGCTGGGGCGCAGAGGCAGGCTTCCCGCCTGTGCTTGCACCACGGACCGCACTGCGCCCCGGGAGCAGCCAGCAGCAGGTCCGAGTCCTAGACGGAGGTGTGCATGCATCTCCGCATGGCTCTCACCCACAGGCACCACCCACCCAAGCTCCCACTGACCAGGTCCTGGCCAATGGGAGTGCAGAGCCAGTGCTCAAGGTGGGGGCAGCGTGCGGAGCCCCATGGCCCCCCGGCCTAGAAGCCGGACCTGCAACTGGCCGCCTCCGGGGTGCAGTGCAGTGTCGGAACAGGTAGGCACAAGCCTGCCATAGCTGGGCAGCACCGACGACGGGACTTTTAACAGTCCTGGGCAGCAATGCTGACCAGAGGCGCTAGGGTCCCTGGGTGCTGAGCAAGGCAACCCAGTGCCTTACATGCTGCAACCCAGCACTGTCTGAACTTTGAAAAACACTGAGCTAGAGTACTCTGTCCAATTCTGGGTGCCACACTTTAGGAAAGATGTGGACAAACTGGAGGGAGTACAGAGGAGAAAATGTGAAAAATGATTAAAGGGTTAGAAAACCTGACCTATCTGGAAACGTGAAAAAAGCTGGGCATGTGTAGTCTTGAGAAAAGAAGATTGAGGGGGGACCTGATCACAATCTTCAAATATGTTAAAGGCTGTTATAAAGAGGGCAGTGATAAATTGTTCTCCATGAAGTAGGACAAGTAGTAATGGGCTTAATCTGCAGCAAGGGAGATTTAGGTTAGATAGTAGGAAAAACTTTCTAACTATAGTGTAGATAGGCTTCTGAGGGAGGTTGTGGAATCCCCATTGTGACCTGGGTACAGCCTGGGACTGTGGGACCACTATGCCCCCCGTTAACTCTCCAGCCTGGGCTGTCTCTTGCTTTGCTAGTGACAAGCAGCAAACCCCTCCAGGACCTGTTATCACTCAGCACAATAACATGTGGAGCCCCGCATGCAACTAGATTACATGAATGCTCCCAGAGTCACTCATGAATCACACAGAGAAAGGCACCAGCCAAATCCCCCCAGCTCCCAGCACTCTACCTCAGGAATATACCATCTTGCACTACTCAAGACAAGCAGTGCAAATTTATTAATTGGTTCACCACTACATCAGTGGATATACCCTAGCCTTTGCAAACCTGAGCAGATTTACCACACACTTTAGGCAAACTTACTGGTAAAGATAAACAGTTAAACAAATTTATTGACTACAAAAGGTAGATTTTAAGTGATTATAAGTGATAGGCAAAAAGTCAGTTAGTTGCCAAAAGAAAAGAAAATATAAGCACAGAGTCTAAACTCTCAACCCTATTAGAGCTTGTCTACACTACCTGCCGGATCGGCGGGCAGCGATTGACCGCTGAGCCCTCTCCCATCAACTCCGGTACTCCACCAGAACAAGGAGCACAAGCGGAGTCGACAGGAGAGTGTTGGCTGTCGACTTACCGCAGTGAACACACCGTGGTAAGTAGATCTAAGTACATCGACGTCAGCTACGCTATTCACATAGCTGAAGTTGCGTATCTTAGATTGACCCCGCCCGGTAGTGTAGACAAGCCCTTAGACTGGGCAACATCTAGATTAAGTAGTTTTTCTCACCCCACTGGATATTGCAGTCCTAAATATACAGGTTTGTCCCTTGAACCTGGGCCAGTCTCCGCTGTTGGAGTCTTCAGTCTTCTGAGTGTCTTTGTTGCTTGCAGCATAGGTTGGGGCCCAGCGTATGGCCACGGTGTTCTGTTTTATACCCTTAGTCCATTGGCTTGGAGAACACAAGTCCAGGCATGTCTGGTGGGCATTGCTGAGTCCCCAGGCAAGGTTGAGCAATTCCCCTATTACCAACAGGAGAGTGGTTTTTTTTGGGGGGGGGGGGATGTTGGGGGGGGAGAAAATCTGGATTTGTGCTGGAAATGGCCCACCTTGATTATCATACACATTGTAAGGAGAGTGATCACTTTACATAAGCTATTACCAGCAGGAGAGTGGGGTGGGGGGAGAGAAAACCTTTTGTAGTGATAATCACCCATTTTTTCATGGTTTGTGTGTATAAAAACGTCTTCTGTGCTTTCCACAGTATGCATCTGATGAAGTGAGCTGTAGCTCACGAAAGCTTATGCTCAAATAAATTGGTTAGTCTCTAAGGTGCCACAAGTACTCCTTTTCTTTTTGCAAATATGGACTAACACAGCTGTTACTCTGAAATTCCCCTGGTGTCGCCTTATGCAGGTGAGTTATTGAATTGTTACTCCTCTGCTGGGCAATGGTTGGTGATGTCTGCTGTTCAGCATCCACCCAGGCTTTGGTTACCTCCCTTGTCATTGTCTCTTGAGAGCTAGTATCTGCGTGCCTCCCAAACCCACAGCATATTTTAGTGACAACCATACAACACAATTCTCATAACTTCATATGCATTAATGATACATATATTTAGATAGAACAATGACTTTCAGCAGATCATAACCTTTCCCCGATACCTCACACAGCCTGTTTTATATGTAATATCACAATTATATATAAGTGAGGAATATGAGGATTACAGGGTGCTCCCCCAAGGTATAGAATGTCACACCCATCATTGAAGGTTTTTAAGAACAGGTTGGACAAGCACCTGGAAGAGATGGTTTAGGTTTATTCAGTTCTGCAGGGGGCTGGACTTGATTACCTCTCAAGGTCCCTTCCAACCGTACATGTCTATGATTCTATGATAATAACACCCCACTTTTAAAAACTATTACAGTCCTATTCCTGTGTCATGTATTTTGTGAGATAGACAAAGGTGATGTCCATGTTGACAGATACTTTGTTACAACATAACCCTCTGAAGCATTGTAGCACTATTATTTTTTCTGGCTAAGGGGCTAGCCAAAGAGTGATAATATAGACAGATGAAAAACTCCAGAGAGGGCCACAGTGGCTATCTGCCTTTGGCAGCTGATCATTAAATAGATGCTTAAACTTTTTGCTTTTTATTGTCAAAACAGTCTGCTTGTTTGTTTGTTTGCTTGTTTGTTTGGGCTTTTTCCAGGTTTTGTTACTTAGCTAAAATCTAATTAAATTCCATATACATGGCCAAATTCTGTTCTCACCTATGCTGCTGCAATCCCACTGATTTCAATGGAATGACGCGTGAAATTCACTCCAATGCAGAAGGCCAGCACAAGCCCCACATTCTGCAAAGCCTTTAATGAGTGGCTTAAATGAAGATTTAGGGCCTTGTGCAGGCTTTTTGGTAGGGGGGAGAATTTTCCCTTAAATGTAGAATTTGGTCCAATGTCCATCATGGTACCTATTTGAAGAGGATTAAAGGCATTCGCTATCTCCCACTGAAGTCTATGGAAAGACTCCCATAAATTTCAGAGGGAGTTGGATCAGGCCCAAGAGAGACTGGTTTAAAAGAAAAAAGTTTCACAACATCTTAAATGTTAAAATGAGCTACTTGGGGATATTCCATTGTTTGCTAATATACTTGCAATGTGTCCTGCAGCTCTAAATTATAACTAAGACCAGGAAACAGGAGCACAGGGTGCGTGAGGCTAAAGAGCAAGGATGTATTTCTGACCAGAGAGAGAGAGAGAGTCCTCCATGGGGAATTGTTTCTGAAAATACCCAATGCCTGGTGCAATCTCTTGCATTCCAAAAGACAAAAAATGTTTTCCCCAGACATAGTTTTATGAGCCCTGAAGATAAAATCCCCCTTTCTCCCTCCCTTTGCTTTTTCTACCTTCCAGAGGGATGATTTAGCAATATCCAAAGAGGCGGTGACCTCTTCCCAAGGCAGGAAAATCATTCCTTATTTTCCTTTGGTTTCTGCCTCTCTTGGGCTGTTGTACAACCTGTCCATCACCGTAGTATCTGAGCACTTTCCATATAAAACAGAGTGGCAGTAGCAGAGTTCCTCCTGGACTACGTGGAGTCTCTCTGGCTTTTCTCCTTTCTCAGGTTACAGAACTCTCTTTTTGGAGAGGTGGGGGATTGAGTCTGTGAATTAGGCAGTTAATGTTGTGAGTGTCAGTCTGGTTCTAGTAGAAAAGCATTTTCATGGTCTGGTCTTAGTATTTTATCAGTGGGCTTGTGTAAGCCCCCAACAATGCTTCCAGACTAGTTTCACAGACTCAGAAGTTTGCACAAGCTTTGAAAAAAACATGAAAGCATAGGGGTGTTCATCCAACTGGACCCATGCTCCAAACATTTTGATGTTCAACAATCAGTAATTCTTGGATAGGAGCTGGTGCATCTCTTATGATCTTTGGGGCCATATCGCCAGATCTGTTGTTCCATTTGGACTTCAGTGCAATCATTTTTGTCCGTCGCCCCCAAAAAATATGCTGAAAGCCATATTTCCATCTACAACAGCTGAATTTTTTGGGGTTCCTGCTCTGCCTCTGACACAAGGCCTTGTTAAATAAGTGTTTGCAAATGTGCCTCTTATTTTTTAATTCCTGACACTTGAAACCAAAGTTCCTCCCTGGATAGAAAGTAAATATATTGCACCAAATTTTGCCCTTTAGACTTTACTCTGAAATGTGATGACTAAGCGTTGCATTGATGTTTGACCTCAGTCACAAACCATATATTGTTTGGTAGTTTAGGAATGTTTAGCCCTCATCTGACCTTAGTCAGAAATCATTACTGAAGTGTAGAAATATACAGTGCTGTCATCTCTACAGTATTCAGAGTAGAAAAGCCAACTCCGAGATGTTGCTTATGTGCCACCTGTTGGTGAGAAATGGAACAATGGCTTGCTCCAAGGAAATCAGACTCAGGGCTTATGTTTTTAGCAAAATATGTGTGGTACTCCTCAGGACAGGAGCAAAATATGACATTTTCCAATATTTCAAACCAATTACAGAATGTCTGACTACAAATTTAGCAGGCAATTGTTCATGTCAGACAACATGACAACTATTGAGTAAACAGCTGTTACTCCAGATGGAATATGTTTGACAGCTTTAAGGTCCAGGTGCACAGTTCTGGAATAGATCAATAGAGCATTGGCATGTGGGTTTATTCTTAGCTGATTGGATGGCACTAGTACCAGTTTCTTGGATACTCTTAACCTTTAAGGAGCTACTTCTGGAACTGTTATGTATTAATCTGTTGAAATTTAAATGAGAGAGACTATGCAACATAACACAAGTAAAGGGGACTTTAGGGCCATAGCCTGTTATAATTCCATGAGCAGAGTCCCAAAATTTGTGTAAAACATGAACACAAGTGATGGCCCTTTAAATTGTACTTAGTACTTCAGATTCCTGAAGTCATTTAAAAAGAGAGAGGGATAGTATTTTACTTATCTATCTTTAATTTTTATATCCTCACTTTTCTGAAAGGGACAGTGTGCCAGGTACACTAGTGGCAGAACCATCATTCTAGGAGACACTTGTTTCCTAGGATTTGATCTCGGACCACTAACAAATTTCACATATGCCACTGAATGCCCTTCTGAGCTGGTTGGATAGGACTGAGGAGCTAGTTGGGAGTGGCTCCATAGCTCCTTAAGTCACCTAGTTACCTAATTGTTTTTAGGGTCTAGTTAGGAGACAGGTGATGCATCTCAGTCTGTTCTAAAACAGGGTATACCCTGGTGTCCATGAAATGTAAGTCCAAGGGTATTCTGCATCTAGAAGGCTGTTCATGCTCCTGACTTAGTAAGGGTTTTCTAAAACTTTCTGAAAAGAATCTCCACACCTTTAAATCTCTTCTCAGGAGAAAGGTCTTGTGGAGTGATAGTTAATTTGAAGATGACACTCACTCCCCTTTAGTCAATATAAACTCTGAAAAAATGCCTAAATGCAATTTGTGAAGTGCTTCAGGATTTGTTTTCTGATTTGTTTTCAGCCTTTTTGGCTGGCTGATGATAAAATCAAGAGGACTCTTGTGAATCACTCACAACATGTGTGCCCTAGTACTTACTACTGTGTTTTCTGAATATATTCCTCATTTGGTGACTGATACAGTCGTGGGAATTGTAAATCAGAGTGCTCATTGGTGAACCAATTTTTTGATGCCAGCAATGGGAAATTTGTTATTAATAGTCTTCAGTGGGGATGAGAAATCATTCTATTCAGTTCTTGATAAGAGCAGGAAATATGTGACAGGAAGATCCATATACCATGCATAGTATGAAGCCCCACTTTGGGCATTATGGCTTTTCAATAAAAAAATGGATTATGTTGCTAAACTGACCTAAGAAATTATGGACTGACCCAGTTCCAGAGCTCCTCTGGGTCTTCACTCATTGGCAATTGGCGCTGTAAAATTAAGGGAAGGTAAAAGGCATTTCCTACACAGCATAAGAGTTATTTACTGAAAAAAGGTGAGGGCATTAAAAAAAAAACCAAAGGAAGGAACTAAAGCAAATTGGAACAGTGCTCTGGACCTCGTGGATGTCAGTTAGGGGCCTCACAGATGACAGCAATGGTCGTGTGTCAGGGCCTTTGGAGGCCAATGGAGGTTCTCATGGATGTCAGCAAAGTTCAGTGCAGGTTTAATATGTGTCTGCAAGGTATCACACTGCCTGGTATGGGAGACAGCTAAGAGTGCCAATCTCAGGTCAAACTGCCAGAAAACAGGGCATGTACCCCTAACTGGTGGTATATTCTATCATAAGATTTCACTAAGCCAGGAACAAATGCGTGCTTCCAAAATAGTGTACTAGTTATTATGAAGCCACATACAGTCCCCTTCAGGCATTCTAGCCCCTTATGCACCACCCAGACAAAACAGACTTCTGTTATAAATAACTATTAAAACCAAAAATCACATATATTAGGTTCTTCCAGTTCCAAAGAACCAGACTCCAGGTCAAAATATACTTCAGATCATACCCAAAAACCATGCTGATAGCCAATCCTTTAGTAACTAAAAACTAAAGGTTTATTAATATAAAAAAGAAGGAAGAGAATTATTAAGAGGTTAAAATGAATCATATATACTGCAGTTGATTTAAGAGTTTGTAGAGCAGGATAATAGCAGTGATGTTAAATCTGCCAGTTTGTAATAAGTCTTTCTGGTTCATCCCAAATATTGGAAGTCCTCAGTCCATTGTTCAAAGCTCTTCTTTGTTAGAAATCATAATCCAGAGATGTGGAACAGGAAAGAGGCAAAGAAGTGATGCCACAGTCTCCACTTTTATATCCTCAGCCCATGTGCATGGAAAGTTACTGGCACAAACATAGCGTCTTAGATCACACTTCCTTACATGCCATCACTGGGTCATGGGCATCCATAGTCTCTGTGCCTTCTCAGACGTCCTCAGGAGGGGCTCACTGAAGAGCTGATTCTCCTTAATGGGTCATCAACACAGGCTGGCTGCCTCAATGCAAATCTGTCTTAGTGTTACCCAGGAACACAACACATTTGCAAACACATAGCAAATATTCATAACTTCAGATACAATGATAATACTGTACATGGGTTTAAACAGGATATTCATATTTAGCAGACTATAAAACTTTTCCATTGATACCTTACCACGCATATGTTGTACAAGATCTATTGCAATTGTATAGCAGTGGTAGCAACTAGAGGGTCACCTGCTTTCTATACAGTGTCACACAAGGGTGCCTGTGACTATCAGTTAGGGCTGCAGGTTTCTGTGGCGGTCAGTGAAGGAGGCTTGTAGGGTCTCACAGATTTCAATAGGGATCTCAAGGATTCTTGCGAATAGTGAGATGGCAGTGAGGAGCCTTTTCAAGGAATCCAGGAAATCCTGGGTGCTTACTGTTAGGTTTGACAGGGGTTCCTGTAAAGTAAAGGGGAAGTGGGCTCATTCCTGCACCTGCTGTTTCAGCTTCTTCTATTATCTGTTGGGCCAATTGGCTCTCATTGGGACTAAGCTGTGCTGGGAGTTACTTCTGGAAATGATAAATTTGGCAGGTTTAGCTCACCTCCCAGTCCTAGTATTTGGGCTGGTTTAGAGCTGACAGAATTAGGGGAAAAGTACAGGCAGCTTGTCCAGTGACTGCCGCCATCAAAGCAGCCACTCAAAATGCAGAAGAGGCATGTTCACCATTTTCATCCCATTCCAAGGAACACAGCTGAGCTGAACCCTGGAGTAGCATTAGTAGTCTGAGCCAGAATTCTGATGCTGTCCCACACTGACCTTGGCATCTCAGAAGGGAGAAGAAAGGTGTAAGGAGCTATAGACAGGCTGCCTATACCTGGACAATGCCTTGTTGTCATGGGGAATTTGTGTGCAGAGAAACCACCACTTCACCATACTGGGTCTCTTCTTAGGCCCTTCGGTAGTGGTCCTTCTATAAACTTCTGATTCTTCTTCAAGTGCTGTCCCTGTGGGTGCTCCACTTCAGGTGTCAGTGTGTCCTGGCGCCGGTGATTGGAGATTTTTGGTAGCAGTGCCTGACCAGATGCGCATGCACAGGAGCTGTCTCACAGTGCCATTGGCATTTCATCTAGCACTCACGTGGCCTGGCCCCCTCAGTTCCTTCTCAGCTGTCCTCAGCTGCAGACGGAGCTCCAATGGCAGTGTCAGAAAATAACCTAGAAAAGATTTAGAAATAGCTAGTTGTTAAGTTTAGGTTTCTAGTAGTTAGTTCATCGCTAATCTTAGGTTTCTGTTTTTTAACCAATTAGACTTTTCCCTGTTTAAAAAAAAAGTCAGAGATTCCCCTCCGTTTTCTCTTTAGTTGTACCAATTCAAAAGAAACAAAGATAGACAAAGAAAATGCCAGGCTCACCTGGGTTTAAAAGATGCACTTCGTGCAAGGACGCTATGCCTGTCTCCGATGGACGCTCGCAGTGTGTCCGTTGCTTAGGAGAGGCGCACATTCCTCAAAAATAAGCCCAGTGCAGCAATCTCAAAACCAGAGTGAAGAGGGATAGGGATCTCCGACTTAAAATGATCCTTATGGAAAAATCCCTAACGCCACCGTCTGACTCTGGAAAAACCCCAATGGGGGACTCTCAGGGTGCCTCCTCCCTGACAGAGTAAGTACCCTTGTGATGGGATGCTTCCCGCCCCCGCCCCCGCCCGGGATGCCATCTTATGTGCTGGGGTCCCACTAGTTCCGCCCATTCCATCAGCCTGGGTTTCCTCACCATGTCTTAGCTGTGCAAGGCCCTCAAGCCTTCTCCGGAACGCACACAGGTAAGGACACACCCAGCTACAAATGGACACAGAGATACTGAGATCAGCTCTGTGTGGGAGGAATCAGCTCAGAGATTCACCCAGCACACACGTGCACACCTGCTTTGGGATATAAACGCAAAATAATATAGTCTTGCGCTGTAGAGAAACCTATACAATGTAAGATCATAAATTCGCCCCCTTCCTCAATGTGGAGGAAAATATGCACAACTTCTTGCCCTCCCCCCCATTTATAAATTGCAAAATCTGGGTTTTATAATAAACAAAAACAAGTTTATTAACTACAAAAGGCAGATTTTAAGTGATTATAAGAGATAGCAAACAGAACAAAGCAGATTACTAAGCAAATAAAACAAAACATGCATAGTAAGCTTAAGATCTTAAAGAGATTGGTTTCAAGAAGTAATTTCTCACCCTAAATTTTGCTTTTGGGCATGATGCAGAAATTCTTGAAGGTTAGCTATCCTGCTTGAAGCTTAAAACTTCAGACACCATGTTCACAGACCAGATCCATTTTCCAGGCTGGGCTCAACTCTCCGCACCCCCCCGCCCTGTGTCTTTATTTCTCAGATCTTTCCAGCTGTCATCCTGGGTGGGGATTCAGTGAAGAGTGAACCTAGATCAATTTACTCCCCAGCTTTAAATAGAATTTACTTAAGGCGGGAACGTTTTTTTTCCCTGTCTTGACCTCCCCCACCTTTTAGTGGAAAATCATTAGAAGTCCAAGATGGTGTTTAATACCAGCTGACATGACCACCTGACCTTGTAGTGTCAAAGAAACGTCCCAGCTTCTCAGGAAGGAGAGAGATTAGTATCTTCAAAGTCTTATTGTTTCTTCCTAATGGCCCATCACGGCTGATGGCTTGCTGTCTGGTGGTTGTTTCCCAAGTACACACACAGTTGTAATTGTTACATAGTCAATATTCCTAATTTTAGATACAGAAATGATACATGCATACCGATTGGATAATCACATTCAGTAAATCATAACTTTTCCAATGATATCTCATATGACCCATCTTGCATAAAACATATCTTAATTATGCCATATTCATGTCATAACAATATTTCTATGAAGAATATGGAGCGTAACATCACAACCCTTTCCTCCAAAAAGTCAAGGAAGAGGGAAACATCTCCCGCACACGGAAAACCATTAAAGAGAAAATGGTCTCCAGCAAGATCACTACTCTCGGTGCCAACAGCCATCAGGGTGAACACATTCGATGGTCTAGGCACCTTCGGCACCATCCGTACTGGGACCGCAGCTGGCAGGGACAAGAAGTCTAGTGGCAGGCACAAATAAGCCTCCACCTCCATGGCACTGAATACTCCCAGGAAGGACACGGTGCCGAAATCATCACCGATTGCGAGACCACCTCCACCGGTGCCAGCTACTACAGAGCAGTTACCAGAACGCACTAAGACAGCACCACCGGCACTGACCAAGGCCACACACAAGCAGGCGGCACCAACCGGATTGACCCCTCTAGGCGTCTACACATAAGAACAGGGCACCGTGCTCCCTCACTCAACCAACAGACATGGAAGTATCATCCATGCCAGGGTCTCCAACGGTTCCCTGGTGCCAATGACACCAGAACGGCTGGACTCACTGTCTACTCCACAGTTTTCCAGTGATAAGGAAGATGACCTGGAGGAGGCAGTCTTCTACTCCAGACACTCCTCTTCATCAGGCACTGAGCCACGGCCGTCGCACACAAGTGCCAGACTGTCTTCATAGAGACATGCCCCAAGGCTAGCTAACCGATGGGTGTGCCCCCCATGCCATTCCCAATGCACTGAGCACAATGGAACACATGGGCTGCCTACAGGTCTCAGATCCACAGACAGATCCTCGTGCGGTGACAATAGAGCCTTGAAGGCACCTGAAGATTCTGTAGAGGAATTAGACAATTCCAATACACAGGACTGCTCACCAGCTCACAACTCAACTTCATCTTTGCATGAGGTGGTTACGCGCTCTCCACCCACTGTCACAGATGACTCAAAACAATTTCAGAACTTATTCAAATGGATGGCACAAAGCCAGAACATCCCTCTGAAAGAGTTGACTGAAAACCAACATCAGCTCCTAAAAATCCTACACGCAGCATCCTCAACAAAGATAATGCTGCCAATAAATAATGCCCTGATGGAGCCGGCAGAATCAGTATGGCAAACACCAGCTATCATACCTCCAAGATGCAAAAGGGCAGAGAAGAAATATTATGTGCCCAATAAAGGTATGGACTTCCTCTTCTCCCACCCTCAACCAAACTCCTTGGTGGTGGATGTGGTGAACCAACAGAGGAAACAACCCCAGTATAAATCTACCCCACGTGACCAAGACTAAGAGACTGGATTTGTTTGGTCGCAAAGTCTATTAGTCCGTGACCCTTCAGTTTCGCATGGCCAACTACACCACTGTACTGGCTAAATACAACCATGACAAACTACCTGAAACTCAATGAGTTCCTTGCAGACATCCCAGAGGGCAGAAGGGAGCAATTCCAATATATCCTAACCAAAGGACAACTCATTGCAAGGACAGTGTTACAAACGTTCCTTGATGTCATGGACATGGCTGTTCGCACGACTGCTATGGTGGTCATCATGAGGAGGGCCTCCTGGTTACAATCCTCTGGAATTCCAAGGGACCTCCAGACTACAGTTGAGGACCTCCCCTTTGACAGAGAAAAATTGTTCTCCACAAAGACAGACAAAGTCCTACATTCAGTGAAGGACTCCCGAACAACGTTCCAAACCCTGGGCATCTATACACCCCCTAACAGACGTAGGAGATACCAACCTTACCATCAAAACAGGGACACAATGGTACAGCGACAACAAAGACCATTTCACAATTAAAGACAAAGACACTGACCACAGAGACATTGACCACCTTAGTCTCAGCTGGCAACGTCTGAGGCACCACTAAGATGCAATTTTGAAACGTTGGTTGAGGGTCTGACTGACCTCCCCCAACCACCAGCACCAATAGAATAAACAACCCAAAGTGGCTTTGACCATTTTACCAAATGTGGGCTTCTATCACCACGGACCACTGGGTTTTAGAGATCATTCAAACGGGTTATACCGTCCCCTTTACCTCCATCCTGCCTACCCACCACTCTTCCCTGTCCCTCTTCAGGGACGCTTCTCACAAGCACCTATTAAGACAAAAAGTACATCGACCTTCTACAATTAGGGGCCGTGGAACAAGTTCCAACACAACACAGACGGAAGGAATTTTATTCCCATTATTTCCTGACTCAAAAGAAAAACAGGATGGAAACCCATTCTGAATTTCAGAAAACTCAACAAATTTGTCCATACCCACAGATTCAAAATGGTCACACTGAACTCCATCATCCCTGCACTGGAAGAGTGGGACTGGTTCTCAGCCCTCGACCTACAAGATGTGTATTTTCATGTTACCATCGATCCTGCTCACTGACAGTTCCTACAATTCATAGTGGGACAAGATCACTTCCAATACAGAGTACTGCCATTCAGACTGTCAATGGCTCCACAAGTCTTTACCATAACCCTAGTGATGGTAGCTGCTCATTTGCGCAGACAGGAAATATTGATATTCCTATACTTAGATGATTGCTAAAAGGTCCTACCCTGACACAAAAATTACACATTACTTGACAAACTATTTCTCTTTTTCACTCCCTAGGGCTACAAATCAATGAAAAAAAATCTACCCTAACCCCAGGACAACAATTGGACTTCATAGGAGCACACGTGGACTCGGTGGAGGCCAATGCATCACTGCTGATGCCCCGATTCACAGCAATGACTTCCCTCATATTGATGGTCTCAGACAGCCCATGGGTGTCTGCACACACCTGCCTACAACTCTTGGCACATATGGCGGCCACCACTTTCTTTGTAAAACATGCCAGACTACACATGCGCTGCCTTCAAGGTTGGCTGAGCTCAGTATATATTCCATGAAAGCACAGCCTAAGCAAAAGACTCACACCGACCCCAGAGGTTCTACATGCACTACAATGCTGGACAAACCCAATAAACCTTTGCTCAGGCATCCCATTTCAACAGGATCTACCATTCATACAAATCACAACAGATATCTCACTGATCGGAGAGGGAGCTCACCTAAACCAACATACATACAACCCAAGGCAAGTGGTCCCCCAGGGAAACACATTTACACAGCAACCTGCTCAAATTACGCACGGTCCGCAACGCATGCCTACATTTCCTCCCTATTATACGAGGCAAAACAATAAAGGTCCTGATGGACAACATTGTGTGTATTGTGACAAAGTTCCTCCTCTGCCTTGGTGGGTCCTGCGCTTATTGGTGGATTTGCTTGCCTCAGAGATTCACGGCAGTCCTCAGTTTGGCCACTTTTGCTAGTGGCTCAAACCTGCCGTTCACTCAGCTAACCTCATCACTGGCCAGCATGGGGGAAAGGAAGGAGAACAATCCCCACAGTCTCTGCTGGTCCACCTAGTGGATCGGGGGACAGGCCAGAGACCTTCCCCTTTGGTGGGACCCACAGTCCAGGTCAACTTCTCCTGTATCCAATAGGGAGTTGGGGGCATGGGGGGAACCCAGGCCCACCCTCTACTCCGTGTTCCAGCCCAGGGCCCTGTGGATCACAGCTGTCTGTAGTGATTTGTGTAACACCTGTGTGACAGCTACAACTCCCTGGGCAACTTCCCCATGGCCTCTTCCCAGCACCTTCTGTATCCTCACCACAGGACCTTCCTCCTGATGCCAGATAGTGTTTGTACTCCTCAGTCCTCCAGCAGCATGCACTCTCACTCTCAGCTCCTTGCGCGCCCCTCACTGACTGAAGTGAGGTCCTTTTTAAACCAGGTGCCCTTATTAGCCTGCCTGTCTTAATTGATTCTAGCAGTTTCTTAATTGGCTCCAGGTGTCCCAATTAGCCTGTCTGCCTTAATTGGTTCCAGCAAGTTCCTGATTGTTCTGGAACTGCCCCTGTTACCTTACCCAGGGGAAAAGGACCTGCTTAACCTGGGGCTAATATATCTGCCTTCTATCACTCTCCTGTAGCCATCTGGCCCAACCCTGTCACAGTATGTTCAATATAAACTGACAGGGTGGAGCATGTTCCCATTCCTTATGCACAGAGGCCTTAAAACTATGGAACTAGTGCATAAAACACAACATCACTATTACAACAGCATACTTCCCAGGTCGATTGAACATGGTGGTAGACACATTAAGCGGACGGTTTTCCCAAGAGCATGAATGGGAAATAAACAATGAAATAATTTCACATGTGGGGATCCCCACACATAGACCTGTTTGCAACATTAGTAAACAAGAAATGCCCAAAGTTTTGCTCAGGAGTGGGACTAGGAGCACAATTCCTGGGGGAACGCTCTTCTTCTATACGCATTCCCACCGATACTTCTAATTTCCAGAGTAATATACAAAATACGAACTGACATGATTCAAAGTATCAACATGGCCCAGACAGACTTGGTTCCCTTACCTGACACGCATGGCGATCTGCACACCATTCACTCTCCCTCGCCCAGGGAATCTTCTTTCTCAGGACGATGGTCAAGTCCTCCATCCAGACCTGGAGAAACTTCATCTGAAGGCATGGCTCCTTCATGGCTCCACCATGATGGACTAACCTGCTCAGAACAAGTAAAACAAGTGTTAATAAACAGCAGGAAACACAACACATATACCACTTACCTCCAAAAATGGAAAAGATTCTTCCTGTGGTGCCAGAACAATCAATATCTGAAAGCCAGGCACTGCTTCTACTAATCCTGGAATATTTATTATCCCTAAAGAACTCAGGACTTGCTACGAGCTTGCTTAGAGTTCATCTCGCTGCCGTCACAGCCTTCCATCAACAGGTAGACGGGATCTCAATATTCACTCACCCAGTACCCAGACATCCGAGAACCCACACCAGCATGGGACTTAAATGTCGTGCTCAGAAGTCTAACCAGAGTCCCATTCGAACCCTTAGCTACATGCTCATTACTTTACTTATCTATGAAAGTGGCATTCCTGGTCGCCATTACATCGTGTGATGAGTCAGTGAGATAAGGGCTCTCACGGCTCATCCCCCATACACAATATTCTTCAAAGATAAAGTAACACTTAGAACACATCCTAAGTTTATGCCCAAAATATTGTCTTCATTCCACCTCAAACAACCTATTAATTTACCTACATTTAATCCAAAACCACACACTAACGCTCAAGAAGTGACCCTGCACACACTGGATGTGTGCCGTGCCTTAGCATTTTATCTGGACAGAACAAAACCCTTCCAAAAATCACCTCAACTTTTTGTGTCAACAACAGAATGATCAAAGGGCTCTGCCATATCTACTACACAAAGATTATCTAAATGGATATCCAGCTGTATCGGTATGTGTTATTCACTACACAACACTGAAGCCCCTCCGGGCATCAGAACCCACTCAACCAAAGCTTTATCTACCTCCATAGCATTCCTACACAATGTGCCCATCCTAGAGCTCTGCAGGGCGGCCACCTGGGCCTCTGAACACACATTTATGAACCACTGTGCAATTATTCTCGGTTCAAGCTCAGACACAAGACTAGGCCTCACTGTACTAGCCTCAGCAACAAACTCAACTCTGTAGTCCCTTCCATCCTCATGAGGGCGCTGCTCTACATTCACCTGAAGTGGAGCACCCACAGGGACTGCACTCGAAGAAGAAGAGAAGATTATTCATCTTGTGCAGTAAGTGAGGTTCTTTGAGATGTCCCCGTGGGTGCTCCACTACCCACCCTCCTCCCCTCTACTTCAGAGTTCGCAGTAAGGACTCTATGGTAGAGAAGGAAATGGTGGGGTCAGGCTGCACGAGTGCTAGATGAAGTGCCATCGGCACCGCGACACAGCTACTGTGCACACATGTCCCGACCAGGCACTGCTGCCAAAAATCTCAGATCGGCGGCACCAGGACGCACCAACACCTGAAGTGGAGCACCCACAGGGACACATCTCAAAGAACCTCAGTTGCTGCACAAGGAGAGTAACCTTCCTTCTCTTTCTTCTTCTAGAGAGCACATTGCTATGGTTACCAAGGAGAAACAGAGTAGTGGACATGACAATGGCTTTGCTGGGTACGAGATAGTTCATTGGAAGCTCCCCGATAAGTCTACCTTCTGCTTCGGTAGAGTATAATTGGAGGATACACCGGACAGTGAAATGGTAGATTCAAGTTAGATCTACCCAAATATCTGTATATCTCCTCTTTGCTACGGACATTCCTTTCTGTAAATCGCATTTGTTAGTTAACAAGAAGCTCTTCCTTGTATTTCAGGCATTGGTGTTTATTTTTTCACTGACTTGTTTACACATTTACAGGTCCAAAATATCATGAGATCTGGGGGAAAATTTACCTAAGTGACTGAAGATTCTAAGTCCTATTGTAAATAACTCAGTCTCCTAAGCACCTAAATCACTTTGGAAAGTGGAACTTAGGCTCCTCAGTCACTTAGGCACTTTTGAAAATGTTACCTTTGATCTCCTCACAGTATTTTTGTTCCTGGTAGTGTAGGGCAAATAAAGAGAGAAGACCAAGTCTCATATTATTTCCGTCTCATAAAAGGTGCAGGGGAAAATCTCATGAAAAACAAACACAAGAACTCCAGATATCCAGGTCTTCCCAAACTGATACTCTCTGGAGAAACCCAAATGCACCTAATTAACAGCTCCTGCAGAACCAGAAGGGGACGTTCACACCTGGGTTTTTCGGTCTTCCAAAATGGTGACTATGATTGGGCTTTTGTTTTTATTTCAGCAAAGGGTTGGTGAATTTAATAAAACAAATGATATATTGAAATGTGAATCCAGGGAATATTCTACACCAAATGACAGAACTATTTTAAATTAGAACACATTTGGTGCCTAAACTACTTGATGGTTTGTCGTTAACTTTCTCCATATCAGTCTTTAATTTGAAATTGCTGTGATGTCTATTGATTAGTTTCATCTGAAGCACAAGCATCTGTTACAAAATATTGACTTTTGTATCACCTTTCAGCCAAGTAGGTTAATTGAATGGTGCTTGGGGAAATTATTTCAGACACCGTCTCTGGCTAATATTTATGTTCAGATAGCTAATGGAATTGTTTGACATTTAGCCAAGTTATTTGCTAAAAATACAGCCCTAGAGATGAAGTTGCGTAACTGAGGTAGTATTAGTTACCAGTTATATTTTCAGCATGCTTTATCCTCCAGATTGTTACCTTGACTAAAGAAAAAAAAAAGATTCTGCTCCCGCTAAAGTTAATAGTTTCGCCATTGACTTTATGGTTCATGTCCTGTTGTTTTTGAGAAATGTATTTCACTAGTGTGGTCCTGATGGGTAGTACACAATACTGCCCTACCACACAAGAGACTTGGTTTTACTTACAATAGTATCTCACTGTACTGCAGCTGTACAAAATATTCAGAACAAAACTTTTCTTCTGATTGTGGGTTTCAGTCCAAACTCAACCCCCAGCTCGAGTTCTCCATTAGAGTTGGGCAGAAAGAATGTTAATTTGCTAGATAGCACAAACACTGTCTATATTTAATGAGACAAAGAAATCCCAGTGGCTCCTCTCTTTAAATATCCAAGGAAAATGGAGGAAAGATTTTACCCAGTATCTCCCACTGAAAATCACTGTAGATCTGTGTCTTCTTTGTGAAACACTTAGGGATCTTCCAGGAGGATAGATGACATATGGGACCGGCTCTAGGCACCAGCAAAGCAAGCACGTGCTTGGGGCGGCACAATTCCAGGGGCAGCGTTCCGGCCCCCCCCCCCCTTTTTTTTTTTCTTTTTCTTGGGCAGTTGCGCTCTTGGAGCTTGGGGCGGCAAATTTTTTGCTTGGGGCAGCAAAAAACCTAGAGCTGGCCCTGATGATATAAATATGATCAAGCTTCTTTTTTAAAAAAAATTCCTCCAAAACAACACTGCTAGCTTCTTTGTAAATTGTTGTATGTTAGGCCGTTAGTGGGGGGGAAGCATTACCTCCATCTGTCTACTGATCTAAATGTCTGTCTGTCAAGCATCTATAACTGTAATAGTTAGTCACTGAAAAACAATAAAAAGGCTAAGTGTCTAGTTGTTTGTTCATGATATTTTAAAACTGCATGGAAAATTACAAGACACATATGAAAATAAATATCCCTAGATCAAAGGCACCACTGATGTCAGATTCCCTTCCCACGGTCTTCCCTAGAATACAATACGTTTTGGTAAAGTAAGAGGTGTCTGAGCCAATGGTTTGTGGTGGTAATGTTGTCCTTGTGTTGTGTATAAATTGGTGGATTCTCTATTTTGGATGTGATTAATCTGTTCCATCTGGCTAAGAGTTTCCAGGCAGAACATTTTACTTCTGGCTTTGGCTTCACTCTACACGATACTTTCTGGCTTGTCTAACTGTATAAACCCTATTGCTCATTTCAGGAAGTGTTGCATGATAGCCAATGCAGAGCAATACAGTATTGCTGAAAACAATAACTATCTAACACTCACAGTGGGTGAACCCCAGGCTAAAGGACTCCTAAGGGAGTTGCCAGTATGGAAAAGTTATATGATATACTTTTTTTTCTTTTTTCCAGTGTATTTGCAGAGGAGTCACTCTAAGCATAGTATCAGAGGGGTAGCTGTGTTAGTCTGGATCTGTAAAAGCAGCAAAGAGTCCTGTGGCACCTTATAGACTAACAGACGTATTGGAGCATAAGCTTTCGTGGGTGAATACCCACTTCATCGGATGCATGCATTCACCCACGGAAGCTTATGCTCCAATATGTCTGTTAATCTATAAGGTGCCACAGGACTCTTTGCCGCTTTAAGCACATGCTCTCTCATTCTACGCTATACATGGCAGGACATATGCCATAGATATTACTCCATCCAAGTGAATGACTCAATGAATTTGAGACAGTTTGATCAAGGTTCACTGGGTTTGTGGCCCCTACATTTTTGGAAAGCTTTTTTCCCTTTAATAATTGCAGCCTTTTCCCTTACAACAGCTGCATATGCACAATACTTGATTATTCAATTAGCTATATGCTAAAACCTCCCCTAGAACAGTGAGAAAGTCAAGTCTTAACCTTCACCAGCCTGAGCAATAGGAGTCCCAAATGTACATCTTGAAACAATCTACCAGCCAAGTAACCATTCTGAGCCTATTATCAGCCTCAAGATGTGCTGCCTAGTGCTTAGAACAAAAGATTGGGAGGTAGGACTCTTAGGTTGTGTCCTGCCCTGCCATTGACTGCTGTGTGGCCAGTAATAAGTCAATGAACTCCTCTGTGTCTCATTTATCTCTCAGTGAAAAGGGTATTGTCCTGCCTTACAAAAGGATGTGAATGCTTCCAGATCCTTGTACCCTAGTTTAAAATAGAGGTAATGATATTTGCCAACTGGAATCTCACACAGTGGCTGTGAGGTGTAATTAGGTAATGTCTGTAAAGCACTTGAGATCTTTCCATGAAAGGCCTTATAGTAAGGATCAGAGATGGGGTACATCTGAAAGGTATTGGGCCAGATTAAGACTTACCCAAAGTTGAGGGGTAGATTCATTGTTGTGCTATGACTAAAAAAGTGATAGGACAGGCATAAGCAGCAGCCCTGGGTGCAAGGGGCATTCTGTGGTGGGGTGGACTCGGGGTGGGACAGTCTATTGGGAGGAGACATCAGGGACAAGAGGAGGCCTGTGTGGGGCAACCAGCATTCCCTCCAATAGCCCACATTACAACAGGGACTCAAATTAAGGCAGTCTAATACACCAGCCTCTACAGCTCCTAAATAAGGGCATGGCTACACTTGCAGATGTAGAGCACCGGGAGTTAAACCAGCCCTTGGAGACAGCAGCAGGGAAAGCACTGCTGTGTGTTCACACTGTGCTCCTTTTGACTGTGGAGCATCTCCACATTAGCAGCTCTTGCAACGCCACAGAGAACAGTGCATTGTGGTAGCTACCCCAGTGTGCAAGTGGCTGCAGCGTGCTTTGAAAGGGTTTGCAAAGCATGGGGGGCAGAGTGTGTCAGCATGCTATCTTGTAAGTTCAGACAGCGGCAGAGGAAAGGGGGAAACCTGACATCAGCTCCCACCACCCACCTCTCTCACACACACACATGCACACACACAAATGCCTGCCTCTGCAGCAGGAGCATTCCACAGTAATGGTTTGCTTTGTGTCCTGGAGCAGATAAGCATGCAGGCTGTCAGAAACGGAGCTTTGAAAGGGGATATCCGCATGCCTGCAGCCATGTTCAAAACAATGATGAGAGTGGCCACTTCAGGGGATTATGGGACGTTTCCAGAGGCCAATCACAGTGCAGTAATGTGACATGTTGTCTACACTGACACCCCGGTGCTCCAGCCAGGACGCAGCAAGCTCTATGCTTCTCATGGAGGTGAATTACCAGGAGCACTCCAGCTGCAGAGTCCAGGTGCTCTAAGTGCCTTGCCAGTGTGGACACCTCAGGAGTTATGGCACCCAGGGCTGATTTAATGGGCTCTAACTTGCAAGTGTAGCTAAGGTCTAAGAGAGGCTCATGCGAAAAATCAGACCTCTGTGCAGGGATGAATCTGCCCTGGACCAGAGTTTTGCTTTAGACCCTTCTCTAGCAAAGCTGAACAGGGCTAAAGAAGTGCAAAGTCTTATTATTTACATAAACATCCACCAGTAGTGATTTACTTCATTTATTTCAGTAAGCTATAAATGAAACGCAGAAGTCAAGTTTACTTAATGTAAATCAGTAAACTACTGGGATAAGTAAAGCAGGCTACAAAGTGCAATATGATGCGCTTCTCTTTACATATAATTTAACAAGTAGCTCAGTAGATAAAAATAGATGTACTGGCTTTGCCAATAAAATTTGACTGTTTTTCAATCAATATATCATGATCTATGTCATGAGTAAGCATAAAGCAGATTGCATTTTATACTCCTGAAACAATTTAGGTTGTTTATCCTCATAGAGAGAACCTGCATTAAAATTCTACTATCTCCCATAATGGAGATTGTGAACGTACATTAAACTGAACTGCAAAGTGGATTGTATAAAGTAGGTTACATTGTTGAGATACGTTTCTTTAAGAATCTTTGCTACCCATGCTCCCAAAATATATATATTTTTAATTAAAAACACAGCTTGATTCTCCCCGCCCTCAAACCAGATTTACAATAGTGCAATCCCATTGCCTTCATTAGAATTACTCCTTATTTACAGTTGTGTGAGTGAGATCAAAATCAGGCCAACGTTTTTGGCATTAAGAAAAGATACCCAGGTCCTAAATGTGCTCTGTGATCAGGATATTGTTTAAGTCAAGAGGCCTGCATGAGCAGAACATGCCCATGAAGCATCAAATTCTGCCCTCATTATATCTGTGCCACCCCATTAAAATTGCAGGGTTGCACAGGTGTAACTGCAGGGAGAATTTGGCTTCAAGGCATTAAAAGACACTGTCAAGACACATTTTATGCTGGATAGGGCTGATCAAAAAATGTCCTTCAAAACTGGTTTTCAAAGGAAAATTGGGTTTTCAACCAAATTTAAATGTTCACAAACTCTGTAAGCTTTCCACAGCAATTTTTGATATTTTGTTTTGTTTTGTTTTTGTTTAAAAAACAAGTTTCCCAAATTTGAAAATTTGGGGGTTTTGGCTAAAACAGCTGAAAACTGTTTGTCAAGAAATATTTGTTACAGGGTGGCTGGCCCCTGTAAATGAAGCAGGTCCAATGCCCCTGTGCCAGACCAGGTGCTCCCATTTGGCCAATTAAGAAGTCAGGGCAACACCTGGGGAGGGGGAGGGGCTAAAAAAGGTCAGGCAGTGACACAACGAATGAGTCAGTCAGTCCTGGTAAAAGATATTTAGAAGGTGGTTGGGTCTTGGGACAGCTGTGGCATGCATGTACTCTTTCTCTATAGGCCTGCCCTGGGGAGAGGGAGGAGTTGGCTTGGAGGTTGCATGTTTTGGACCTGGCTGAAGGCAGGAAAGTAGAAAAAGAAGTTGCAAACTGCTATCCCCAAGCTAGAGAGCCAGGGCTGGAGAGGGTTGAAGTCATGAGGAGAGGTAGAGGGAGTTTTCTGCTGGCTCTCTAAGCCAGAGAGCTGGGAAGGGCTGAAGATAAGGGAGTAGTGGAAAAGCTTACCTGTTGATTTTTCCAGGCCTGGTCAGGTAGATCTAGAGGAACTATAAGATCGTGAGGGGTGCTCTCAGCAGAGAGGCTGTGGGGGTTCCTGCTGGAAAGCGAGGGGTTGTACTTCAGTTGGAAAGGCTGGGTTGCCTGTCCTGGTACCAAGACAGGAGATGGCTCTGCTAAAGTTTTGCATGTCCTGTAAAGTGGGGTTGGGGGTAATCTGGATTATGGTGTTGGGATTTATGGTTTATGTACACTGAACTTCTATAATAAATGAACCCCAGAAGGGTTATATTTATAGTTGAGAAGATGGTTTGGACTATTTCTGGGGACTCACAGAAGGAAACTGAGCTGGGGTACTTGCAGCAGGCCACGGCACAGTACGATAGTCTCCTGGGTGGGGATGCCCTTCTTACAACTTGCTTTTCTTTTTAACAGAAACAAGTGTTTTTGTTTTGTTTTTTTAATCAGAATTTCTAGCAGAGGGGAAAAAAAACCTCTAAGATTTGGCCGAATGGTGAACACGGATGTTCAGGAACAGGCCCGCAGCTAAAGATCCACAAAACTGTATTAAATTTAGCAGACTTCTTAGTTTTCTTTGACAAGGTGCTAGTTAATTTTTCAGCGTTAGGAAAAACATTCTCAGCAGAAAGCTAGAAAATGGAGGGAGGGGGTGTTGAATGGGCTTTGCAAAAAGATGGCTTGATCCAAACTCTCCCCAGGGTTTTCATCAAAATCCAAACTTTGTATCTTGGGCCCATTTCTAATATTCCTGCCCTATTTTATTTCTAGTAGCTGATGTATCTTGTGCATATCAACTGTGGGTTTATATGCTGTTGTAACATGTAACCTTTCATACCCCTCTCCAAATGGGAAGTATCAACACATGGTAGATACATCTCAGCAATAAATTAGATTATGCTAATGAATTTTATTTTATACAGTCCTTATCTCCCATGGAAATCCTAGGTACCTCACAATGAAAGTGTATTAAAAGCAGAGAGATACCCAGCTACAAGCACAAAAACATCAGAGTGGTGTGGAAAAAGCCTGAGAAAATGTCTGAGCAACTACTGAGATAAATCAAATCTAACATTCATATAACTCTACCATTGCGCCATGCCCCACCTTTCAAAAGTCTGCTTACTGGTACTGCCAATCCCAAGTGTTCAAAAACAATAAAGTGCTCCTCCCCCCAAATCATTCTATTTTAAATAATTTACAGTTTGGGTTCTCATTTGCCTTGTGGTTTCTGGGCTTCTAGCATTCATGTTTTCTCCATGACTGTGAGGGCTAAGACCTTTTTTTTTTTTTTTTTTTTTTTTTTTTAAAAAATGCCTGAGGTTCTCATGTATTCCCATCAGAAGATGGGGGCTCTAAGCAAAGACCACACCACGTGAAACCCACAATAAAATCGCAAGTTGGCAACACTGCAATCACATTTGGTCTAAGGACATGTCTACATGTGCAGCGATGTTGCTGTAGCACATCGGGTGAAGAAGCTCTAAGCTGACAGGAGAGAGCTCTCCCATTGGCATAGTGCTTTCCACATCAGTGCTTCTGTTGGTGTAACTTACGTTGTGCAGGGGGTGGTTTATTTATGTCACTGAGCAACGTAAATTCTGCCGACGTAAACTGTAGTGTAGACATAACCTGAGAGTAAGCTGGTTCATAGGGTGTTAGAAACATGATGATGTCTGTAGCATTCAGGCTCTTAGTTTTAGAGTTATCTTTCAAATCCCTATCTGTTACTCTATTTCTGCACTGGATGGAGGGAGGGGGCAGAGGTGCCTTAAAGGCACCTTTTATACTCCCTCATCTCCAGAGCCTGCCAAACCTGTACTGTAAGTTATAGCAGCCTTAGGACTGCTGCTGTATCTTACATTCTACATTCCCTTGTCTTCCATGAAGTGTGAAAAGCAGGGTGCTCCAGCCGTTCCTCCCCCCTTTCATTTCCAAACCTCCCAACTCCTGCCTGGCCCTAGCACACACCCCTGTGCTCAGGATTTAAATTCTCAGAGATTATTTCCGGGAGCCCCTTCCCGCCTCCATTTGAGGCTCTGGGCTTCAGCTGTATGGCAGGGAATCTCAGGGCTTTAGCCCTGTGGGAGGCTGGGGTGTCTCAGGCTTTTCAGCCCTGCAGGAGGCACTGGGGCTCCTGCGTGTTTGAAAATATTTACCAGAGTGGCTCTGGCTGAATTTAAGCCCTGACTGTGCTGAGGATCAGGAGTGGAGCTGGTTTTACCAGCCCTCTGCAGGCCAGAGACTCCCTGAACTAGCGGTATTTCCTTTGGGGCTGTTTCTGCTTTTATGGCCTCACTGTACTAACAGAGCAATGTAACATAGCCAGGAGGAGGCAATGGAGAATTGATCCCCAAAACTTTACATTTGATCCATCTGTCTAAAGACAACCTGTGCAAAGAGGGAAGTAGAGAGCAGAGGGGACTTGTTCTTCCCAGCCTCAGTAAGAACTGAGCATTTCACAACTGAGTCAGGAGTGGGCAGGAGGACTGGCTGAACCAGTGCAGCTAGAATGCTCATGGCTTCCTGACTAAAAATCCATTATGGACAGTGCTGGTTTAGCTGGACATGACCTAAAGAAAACCTGACCCAAGTGTTGCAAGCAGTGCTCGTAAAACACTCCGGACAGTGGCTGTGTGAGACGCAAGGCATATATAGGTATTGTGTGCTCAAGATGTTCCAGGCACTGTTTCTTCAAATCATTTGCTGTTTAGTGTGGACAGGACATATTATTTATAATCATGTACATTATGTGCCAAGCAAAAATTGGGTCCCCACTGGGCTAAGCACTGTACAAACACAGAGAAGTAGATGCTTACAATCTAAATAGGCAAGAGATACAGGGTGGGGAAAGGGGAGGGACACACAAGCAGAGTGAACAATGTGATGGCAGCCAACAGCATGTTGTAGGACTTTTTTGGAAGAAGAGTGGGGAGAGGCTTAGTTAGGAGGGGATCAGCTAAATGGAAAGAAAAGGTAAGGGTCTGAGTGGGGCAAGGAAGAAAAGGGTAAGAGGTGCTGGTGTGGTGAAGTGAATCTGAGGAGAAGACACTGGGGATTGGTGCAAACAGCCATTCAGTACAGGGCAGAGTAAATCCCATCAGAACTGTAGAAAGTTCTCTGAATGTCCAAAGGTCCTTGCTTTGGCTGCTTCTGCTCCTACCAGAGTTGAGACTGAAGTCCCAGTCCTGCAAAACAATCTGCATGGCATCCGGTTGAAGTCGTGGTCTCCCTGCATAGATCATTTTGCAGATCTTCTGAGCATAACCTGAGTTGAGGCTTTAACCTAAAAACCTGAGGCAAAACTGACAAGTGCTAAGCAGGACTACTTGATGATATGACTTTGTATGGTGGGCCTAAGAGACAGATGGCAGGCTTCTCTATATACCCCCCTCGTATTTACATTTAGGTCAGTAACTTGTTGCAGTTAAACAGCATGGAGTGAATTGCAGTGCAAATATATTTGCTTTGCCTGGGATTTATTTGTACAGGGCCATATTTTCAGAAGTGCCCTGAACCCAACTACTATTGTAACACTTTGACCTGAGCTGTTTTGAAAATGTGGGTGCTGAGCAATGGATGACATCTAAAGAATAACTCTCACTATGTCTGCATGAATCTATGGGTATGTCTACACTGGAATAAAAGCCCAGCCCAAGCCCCAGTGTCTACGCAGCAATTTTACAGCCCTGTGAACCCAAGTTAGCTGACCCAGACCAGCCATGGGTGTTCAGTTGCTGTGTAGATGTACCCTATGTGGCTTACTGAGTAGGTTTTTTCTGTCCATTCAATACAAAGCAAGTACTGCTTCTCTTTAAAAAACAAGAGGGATGTTTATCAGGATAAAAGTCATTACATTCCTGTAAGTCTGGCATGAGAGGAATTCGAGGTGGAGCAGTGCAGAGTTCAAAGTCCCTGTGGGATTGTAACAATCTCGGGGTCTGCATTTGAAAGATCCTGCCTGGGTCTATCTGGGGTAATATGCCTTTTTTGTTGAGAAGGAACTTCCAACAGCAGTTCTTTAAAATCCTTGGGGCATGATTAATCCAAACTCTTGTCTGAAATACCTTTAGCAACTGTCTTGTATTCACTGTCAAGGCTTTTTACAAACAGCCTATCCCCAACCTACCTGTCAGCTCACATTCACTATTGAGCTGTTGACACTCGCCTCAAATTGGCCTATGACGCCAGCTTTCATCACCCAATTATTAAATTTTCAAACAAGCACCTTCCTGCTTTCTCCTGTGCTGCCCTTCACAGCCGGGAGGCACTCCCTGGGATGCCTCCAATAAGCTTGCCAGTGGTTAGGCTGTTGGTGTGCTGAGACCACTGGCTATCATGCTGACCAATAATGTCTCATTGTTTCCTTGTACTCTCCAGGCTGTCTATGGTCTCCGGTTTTATACTTAGATTATAAGCTATTTCAGGTGGGGAGCATCTTTACTGTTCTGTGTTTGTGCAATGCTTAGCACAATGGCATCCGGTCCACGACTGACACTCCTAGGCACTACCGCAATACAAATGAATAATGATGTCATCTTGTCTAGTGGGCAATGACATAGGCCATAGCCTGAGAGATGCTGAGCATGTGCTGACTACCTGGAGCTCCCACTGAAATCAGCGGTTGGATTCTGGGGTCTTCACTCAGTCCTTGCTCATGCAAAACTCTCAAGTAAAAGCTGAATAAGGATCTGGCCCAGTAGGAATTGTGAGTGACCAGCACCTCTCTGAATTTGGCTCTGTGAAGTTGCTAAACCTGGCTTATGACCTGATCCTACAAACATCTACAAGTATGAATAACTTACTCATGCAAGCACTCCCATTAACTTTAATGGGAGTTGAGAGCACTGTGTCTCACAAAAAACATTCAGCATCTTACAGGAGAATGACTACAACCTCCACACTGCATACGTGGCTGTAAACATGTTGCATTACAAGCTATAAATTTGGAGTCTGATGTCTCACAATGTATTATTTCCCTGCTAAAAGTCTGTGAGTCATTGACCTTGGCAGAATCCTTCCTGTCAGCATTAACACACCTGTTTAATCTGTGTACTGTAATTAGACTTTATTAGCAAGCGTGCCATGCAAATTAAAAGGTGATGCTTGTTAGCTTAATTTAGGGGAGGAAGACTCCCAGCTTTGGAATCTTGAAGAACTGTGGGCACTGTTAAGGCTGGCAAGCCTAAAAATAAGGGATTTTGTTTTAAATTCACAGGAACAGGGCATGAACTAGCCTTCCACACTCCTCACCTGATTGTTTTCTGTGAGGAGTCCAGCTACCAAAATATACAAGCGTCCTGCCCTTTGCTGCCTCCCGAGTTTGCTGTACCGTGTTTTGGCATCCATGCAGCTGGTATTTGAACTATACTGTAGCCCTCAGGGGGAGAGGTGACAGATTTTTTTTAGGATCAGGCAGCTCTTTTTAAAAGAGAAATTGCTATTTCTTTTGTTAGAAGAGGTTAAATTTTGAGACTGTCAATTTTGATTGTGTGGCTTTAAATAACTGAGTATTATATATAACAGGATCTGATCCTGCAAATCCATACTAGTGTGAGTAGTTACATTAGTTCAGTAGGATCATTTGTAAGACTAAAGATTATTCTTGGGATTAAGGGTCCAGTCCTGCCCCACTAAAGGCTGTGTAAAAAATTCACAGTGACATTAACTGTACAGGGGAGAGAAAGCACAGGTTTATAGCTGGTTGATATTTGAGTTACCACAAAAGTCAAGCCTCAATACAGGGGTATATTTGGACTATAGACAGAGAGTATCTACTGCTCAACCCAAAATGGGAACTCCATCTCCTTCTAATGAAGTTGTAAGTATGCTCCAAAACTTAAGGGATGGCAAATGGAAGAGTCCTGCAGAGAGTCTTCAATATAATGTAAAAATGTTTCAAATGGAATCTTCTGTTTCATCTACTAGTCTCAGTAAAGACAGTAAGTCTTCAGAGAGCCTGATATGGATGAATGTTCTGACAGCCTTGTTCTGCTCAAATTGCAAATACTTCAACAAAAATACTAGGAAGCCCCATCAGTGGTTGAGTCAGGTCAGGGGGTGAGGAAAGGCATGTCTGGGAGTCTCAACAGTCCAACCACAGAGCTTAGGTTACTGCTGGGGAAGTCTGTATTTCTGTAAAACAATTTCAGAGAAAGAACTTCCAATAATGATAACTCCAGGAGCGTGAACTCTGAAAACTGGAAGAACAAGACTACCATTAAAGGAAATTACCAGAGAGGAGAAAAAAAAAGAGCTTCATTACCAGAGTTTTCCATTCAGTAGTTCAGTCACTTATATCTTTACAGAAAGGATTGTTACATCATTTAAAAGTTTAAACTTCAGTTGTTGGGTCTGTTGACCTTATCTTCCAATTGCTTACTACCAGGCATAATGCTTACTACCATGAGAAATAACAGCTAGCTCTTACATACAGCTTTTCATCCAGAGATCTGAAAGCACTTTTACAAAACAGGTAAGCATTGTTATCCCCACTTTACAGATAAGGCAATTGAAGCACAGAGAAGTGAAATGACTTGCCCTAGTTTATCTAGCAAACCAGTAGCAGAGCAATTAATAGATCCTAGGTCTCCTGAGTCCCAACCCAGTGCTCTGTCCATTAGCCCACACTGAGTAGTCCTATAGAATTGAGTACAGTATACAGGTGTTACTTAGCCAAGTGTATGCAGAATTGGGCCCTAAGTTTGTAAAGAACCATGTAAAGGTATGATGCTATATAATTGTTTTTATAACAGTGAAGATTAAATGTGATTATTAATAGGAAAAAAAGTAAATTCAGTCTTTCCTGTGAACTTACACAGGAAAATGATAAAAGACAAAAACACCACAAAGCAATCACTCTATATCTGACCTATCAATCCTCATCCTCAAAGGAAACCTGCACAACACTTTCAAGAGACGAGCCTGGGAGCTTAAATTCATAACTTTGCCAGACACTAAAAATCATGGTCTCAATAAAGACACTGGATTTATGGCTTATTACAACAAATTGTAACTCACAAACCCCCCTTTTTGTCCTATGACTACAGGGTGTTAATAGGCCATTTCATCTTGACTGATCCCCTAGAATATACGCTAACTGCTTATGCTAAACTATCTGTTTGATCTTTTATTTACTGTGACGCTCTTAGTGCCATTCTCAGACCTGACGAAGAGTTCTGTATAGCTCAAAAACATGTCTCTCTCACCAACAGAAGTTGGTCCAATAAAAGAGATTACCTCACCCGCTTTGTATCTTTAAATCCAGAAGGATGACATTTTTCCTAGTGACATAGCAACAGTGATGAACTACCAAGAAAGGCAATTTTTGAATCTGTGGCTATGATTCAATTCAATAAAGGGCAGTAGGGCTAGTGGACCCATGGATTAGGATCCACCACCCAGGCCCCTGCTCCTCATGTAGCCTAAACCCCAAATCATAGAGTTGTAAGACTTCAAGGGACCTCGAGAGGTCTTCTAGTCCAGTCCCCTGCACTCAAGGCAGGACAAAGTATTTTCTAGACTATCTCTAAAGACTGAAATTCCACAACCTCCCTAGGCAGTTTATGCCAGTGCTTAACTACCCTGACGGGAAGTTTTCCCTAATGACCAACCTAAACCTCCCTTGCTGCAATTTAAGCCCGTTGCTTCTTGTCCTATCCTCAGAGTTTAAAGAGAACAATTTCCTCCCTCCTCCTTGTAACAACTTTTTATGTACTTGAAAACTGTTATCATGTGCCCCTCAGTCTTCTCTTCTCCAGACTAAACAAATCCAATTTTTTCAGTCTTCCCTCATAGATCATGTATTCTAGACCTTTAATCATTTTTGTTGTTCTTCTCTGGATTATCTCCAATTTATCCACATCTTTCCTGAAAAGTAGTGACCGGAACTGGAACCAATACTCCAGTTGAGGCCTAAGCACAGCGGAGTAGAGCGGAAGAATTACTTCTTATGTCTTGCTTACAAGACTCCTCCTAATACATCCCAGAATGATGTTTGCTTTTCTTGCAACAGTGTTACACTGTTGACTCATAGTTAGTTTGTGATCCACTATGATCCCCAGATTCCTTTCCACAGTACTTCTTCCTTGGCAGTCATTTCCCATTTTGTATGTGTGCAATTGATTGTTCCATCCTAAATGGAGTACTTTGCATTTGTCCTTATTGAATTTCGTCCTGTTTACTTCAGACCATTTTTCCAGTTTGTCCAGATCATTTTGAATTTTCATCCTGTCCTTCAAAGCACTTTCAACCCCTCCCAGCTTGGTATTGTCCGCAAACTTTATAAGTGTACTCTCTAGGCTATTATCTAAATCCTTGATGAAGATATTGAACAGAGTCAGATCCAGAACTGATCTCTGTGGGATCCCACTTTATATGCGCTTCCAGCTTGACTGTGAACCACTGATAACTACTCTCTGGGAATGGTTTTCCAACCAGTTATGCACTCACCTTATATTAGCTCCATCTAGGCTATATTTCACTAGTTTGTTTATAACAAGGTCATGTGAGACAGTATCAAAATCCTTGCTCAAGTGAAGAGATACCACATCTACCCCTTCCCCCTTATCCACAAGGCTTGTTACCTTGTCAAAGAAAACTATTAGGTTGGTTTGACATGATTTGTTCTTGACAAATCCATGCTGGCTATTACTTATCACCTTATTATCTTCTAGATGTTTGCAAATGATTGCTTTATTATTTGCTCCATTATCTTTCTGGGTACAGAAGTTAAGCTGATTGGTCTGTAATTCCCCAGGTTGTCCTTATTCCCCTTTTTATAGCTTGGCATTATAGCTTTTCCAGTCCTCTGGAATCTCACCTGTCTTCCATGATTTTTCAAAGATAATCGCTAATGGCTCAGATATCTCCTCAGTCAGCTCCTTGAGTATTATAGGATGTATTTAATCAGGCCCTGGTGACTTGAAGGCATCTAACTTATCTAAGTAGTTTTGAATTTATTCTTTCACTATTTTAGCCTCTGATCCTACCTCATTTTCATTGGCTTTCATTAAGTTAATGTCTCATTGCTACTACATTTTTTGGTGAAAACTGAAACAAAAAATGCATTTAGCACTTCTGCCATTTCCACATTTTCTGTTATAGTTTCCCCCCCCCCCCCCCACTGAGTAATGGTCCTTCCCTGTCCTTGGTCTTCCTCTTGCTTCTAATGTATTTGTAGAATGTTTTCTTGTTATTCTTTATCTCTCTTTTTGTGTCTTGGCCTTTCTAATTTTGTTCCTACAGACTTGTGTTACTTGTTTATATTCATCCTTTGTAATTTGACCTAGTTTCCACTTTTTGTAGGACTCTTTTTTTGCGTTTCAGATCATTGAAGATCTCCTGGTTAAGCCAGGGTGGTCTGTTGCCATATTCCTATCTTTTCTATGCAGTGGTATAGTTTGCTCTTGTGTCATTAATAATATCTCTGAAAAACTGCCATCTCTCTTGAACTGTTTTCCCCTTGGACTTGCTTTCCCTGGGATCTTACCTACTAATTCCCTGAGTTTGCTTAAGTCTGCCTTCTTGAAATCCATTATCTTTATTGTGCTGTTTTCCTTACTACCATTCCTCAGAATCATGAACTCTTATCATTTCATGATCACTTTCACCCAAGTTGCCTTCCACTTTCAAATTCTCAACCAGTTCCTCCCTATTTGTCAAAATGAAATCTAGAACAGCCTCTCCCCTAGAAGTTTTCTTCACCTTCTGAAGTAAAAAAATGGTTTCCAGTACATTCCAAGAACTTGTTGAATAATCTGTGCCCTGCTGTGTTATTTTCCCAACAGATGGCTGGGTGGTTGAAGTTCTCCATCACCACCAAGTCCTGTGCTTTGGATGATTTTGTTAGTTGATTATAAAAAGCCTCATCCACCTCTTCTTCCTGGTTAGGTGATCTGTAATAGACCCCTACTACAACATCACCTTTGGTTTTTACCCCTTTTATCCTTACCCAGATATTTTCAACAAGTCTCTCTCCATAAGAACATAAGAATGGCCATAGTGGGTCAGACCAAAGGTCCATCTAGCCCAGTATCCTGTCTTCTGACAGTGTTCAATGCCAGGTACCCCAGAAGGAATGAACAGAACAGGTAATCACTAAATGATCCGTCCCCTGTCACCCATTCCCAGCTTCTGGCAAACAGAAGCTAGGGACACCAACCCTGTCCATCCTGGCTAACAGCCATTGATGGACCTATCCTATTTCCTATTTCCAGCTCAACCTCAGTCCAAGTGTATACATTTTGATATATAAGTCAACACTTTCTCTCTTTTACCTGCCTGTCCTTCCTGAGCAAGCTGTACCCTTTTATATCAATCTTTCAGTCGTGCATTGGCTCACCAAGCCAACTATGTCATAACTGTGTTTATTAACTAGCATTTCTATTTCTTCCTGCTTATGCCCCATACTTCTCGCATTAGTATGCAGATATCTAAGATACTGATTTGATTTCCCCCCTATGTTCTCTCTTGTGTCTCCCCAGATTCCAGCCTGTCTCCCAGGACTCCATGTTTTTTACTTACCTGTGGGCTTTTGTCTCCTGCCCCACTGAACCTAAAGCCCTCCTCACTGGATTAGCCAGTCTGTATCCAAATATGCTTTTCTCCTTCCTCGATAGATGGACCCCATCTCTGCTTAGCAGTCCTTCCCAAAACAACCTCCTGTCATCAAAATAGCCAAAGCCCTCCTAGCGACACCATTCTCGCAGTCAGGTATTCACCTCCAGGATGCTTCTGTCTCTGCCTGGGCCCCTACCCTTGACCGGAAGGATCGAAGAGAACACCACTTGTGCCCCCAGCTCCCAGAGGCCTGTAGTCACTTCTGATCTGCTCAGGGTCATTCCTCACAGTATCATTAGTGCCCACATAGATGAGTAGCATGGGGTAGTAGTGAGAGGGTCAGATAATCCTCGACAATCCCTCTGTAAGGTCTCGCATATGGGCCGTGGCAGGCAGCATACCTCCCGGGATGCCATGTCAGGCTTCCGTCCCTCTCAGAAGAGAGTCACCAACCACCTACATTTCCTCCTGGGAGTGGTGGCCGCAATCCTCCCAGCCTGGGGGGTATATGGCTTCTCCTCCTCCACCTCTGGGGCTGTGGGGGAAGGGCGATTCTGCATTGCTTATTGTCAGGGTAGCTTAACGATGCTTCATCACTATGAAGAATCGTCTAAATCACACACACCTGTCCACAATGCTATCGCACATGCAGCCTCCCAGAGCCCATTCCCCACCCCAATATGGAGTTTCTTCACAGCTAGTCCTACATCAGCCCATATAATATAACCACAGTGTTTCTGCTGCCATTCAGGCCCTATGCACCAATAGAAGGAGCTGGGTAAGGAGGATTTGGGCCTATGGGAAGTTTGGTCTCCTCAAAATAAACACATTTATTATACATTAAGTAAGCTTCTACTAAGGTGCATTTTATTGGGCTTGATCCTGCAGTTCTTATTCAGAGAAACTAACATGGAAATTCACTGAGAGTTTGCCAGAGTAGGCGTCTGCAGGATTGTGGCCTGAAATTATAATCAATGCAGATCGATATAGATTCCTTTGGTATTCAAGTATTTTCCAGTTGAAGCCTTGTCCGTGGCTTTATGAACATTTCAATTAAACGAGCCAGCCTGGTGGCTCAATATAATCCAGGGAAGAATTGGGATAGAAGAAAACAGAATCGAGGAAGTTGCTCACATCTGAATGACTCAATTTCTATAGAGAGGGAGCTGGAGGCTTGATGCAGTCTCACCCCCTACTGGCTCACTAAGGGAACAGCACTGATAATAATTCTTAAGAGAAACATTAATCATTGAAAGGAATGAGAGTGACAACAGGAAAAAGGTACAGCGGAGAAAAGTTTTTAAAAAATTGTCTTTATGTTAGGTATTTCTAAGCACAGATCACCATGGTATCTGTGAAAATGAGTGCACTTCTCCATCTTCAAGAATTGGCCAAGGCACTTTAGGTCACTTAGATGTGTAGTTACCGTATTTGTGAATGCAAACAGGGACTTAGATGTTGTAATAACACTAAATGTGCCAAAATAACTGCATACTCAAACAGAGGCTCAGTTAGAATTGTGCTGAAAATCTGGCCCTAAATGTTTCTGTAGTAGAAACACTTTCATTTCCTACCAGGTTGGTAATATGTGAAAAAGATGTCACCAAGTTGAATGGAAATGCAAACATATATAATATTTGCAGAGATAGTTAACTTGTGTTAGACTCTGGCACTTCAAAATGTAAACACAAAACCTAGTACTTTCCCGCTGGAGAGCTATATTAAACAGATCCCCAAATGGGCAGTATTGGGACACAGTGAGGCCCAAAATCCCAGCTATTATAGACCCTGAAAAAATGCATGATTGCAAAATATCACAGCTCCCTGTAGAAGAACAAAATATTTCAGTCTACAGATGTCTGGCTCCTGTAGTGGGCTCTGGGGGAATATGTCAAGCACTGTGTACCTTGGACCTTCATCAATCATGGTGAACACTTTAGAAGGTGTATGGCTCACTGACCTGAACATTAGGAGTAAAATAACCCCAGTCTCATGTTCAGATACTGGCAATGCCAGTTTGAGCCTTCAACCTTTAGCGACGGATACATGCCATTTAAACTCCAAGGGATACCCTCTTGTTCAAAGAAAAGGAGTACTTGTGGCACCTTAGAGACTAACAAATTTATTTGAGCATAAGCTTTCATGAGCTACAGCTCACTTCATTGGATGCATGCCGTGGAAAATACAGTGGGGAGATTTTATATACACAGAGATTGTTTCAAGTTCTCTGTGTATATAAAATCTTCCCACTTGTATTTTCCACGGCATGCATCCGATGAAGTGAGCTGTAGCTCACGAAAGCTTATGCTCAAATAAATTTGTTAGTTTCTAAGGTGCCACAAGTACTCCTTTTCTTTTTGCGGATACAAGCTAACACGGCTGCTACTCTGAAACCTCTTGTTCAAGTACATCGTCTGAGAAAATGGTCGCGGTTGGGATTGGGGTGCACAGTTCTTCACCCAGGTTGCAGAGCAATTCTACAACTGTGACAGCAATCACAGGATGCAGTAGCCTACACTACTACTACACCCCCCTCAGGAGCGGATTTGGGATAAAACCTACTTAACAGGTGTGTGGAGAGACTAAATAGATGGATGCTTGCCAAGTGCATGGAGATCAGATGAAAGGCTCTGTATACATGGAGAGTATTATAATAATAACTCACCCATTGTGGACGACCCTTGTACTGCATGGTGGTGTCAGCAGTGTTCATAAAACCAACTCCTAGTGAGGGACTTGAGCCATTGAGCTTGCAGCCTAATAGCAATAGCAGTTTCAGTTGCACTCTATTGACACTGTTGATAATAGCAGCATGGCAGGTACAGAATCTGTCACTTGTTTCTTCCCTTCAGGTCTTAGGGGTGGGCAAACTTTTTGGCCTGAGGGCCACATCAGGGTTCCAAAACAGTATGGAGGGCCGGGTAGGGAAGGCTGTGCCTCCCCAACAGCCTGGCCCCCGCCCCCTATCCGCCCCCTCCCACTTCCCGCCCCCTGACTGCCCCCTTCAGAGCCCCCCACCCATCCAACCCCCCCCCGCTCCTTGTCCCCTGACTGCCCCCTCCCGGGACCCCACCCCTTATCCAACTCCCCCGCTCCCTATCCCCTGACTGCCCCCCTGAACCCTTGACCCATCCAACCCTCCCTGCTCCCTGTCCCCTGACTGCCCCGACCCCTGTCCACACACCTGCCCTTAACAGCTCGCCGGGACCCCACCCCCATTCCAACCCCCCTGCTCCCGTCTCCTGACTGCCCTGACCCCTGACAGGCTCCCTGATAGCCCCCCCCCCAGAACTCCCAAGCCCTATCCAACCCCCCTGTTCCCTGTCCTCTGCCCCCTCCGAACCTCTGCCCCATCCAACTACCCCTGCTCCCTGTCCCCTGACTGCCCCCTGGAACCCCGGCCCCTTATCCAACTCCCCGGCCCTGGCCCCGGCCCCCTTACCATGCCACTCAGAGCAGCATGTCTGGCAGCCGTGCAGCCCAGCCAGAGCCAGACACGCTGCCGCGCTGCCCTGCATGAGCATGCAGCCCTGCCGCCCAGAGCACTGCCCGTGCAGCAGTGTGGCTGCAGGGGAGGGGGGACAGCAGGGGAGAGGTTGGGGGCTAGCCTCCCTGGCTGGGAGCTCAGGGGCCAGGCACGACAGTCCCGTGGGCCCGATATGGCCCATGGGCTGTAGTTTGCCCACCTCTGTCTTAGACAATGTTACTCTAACTCGCTCTGCTTGGAGTCATGATGGATGTGAAACTAAGCCAGAGAGATAGTAACTCTTTTGGCTTTCATAAAGTGCCTCCTTTGAATTACACCTAACCTGGTGAATTACACTGCATACATTAAACGTGAAGGATTGGGCTGATTCTCCACTACCTAGCACCAGGTGCAATTACTTACATCTGTGCAAGTGAGTATTATATGCTACTTAATCAGAACTGTAGCATTTTATATCCACATTGTACTCCATTGGTACAGGCATGAATGACTTGGCAAAGTGCAACGCAGTGGGTGAATCAAGCCCTCTCTAATTCTAAGATTTCATTGTACCTATAATCTGACACTTTCAATACAGATCTCCCTTCCAGAATACAGTTCTGAGACTTGGGTTTCCCATAGCAAACTCTCAGTAGTTTAAATACTTCTTGTCCATTAGATCACTGGCTGCTGTATGCTTAGAGGCCTGCAAGCTTCCCACAAAGCTGGTGAATTGGATCTTACTGTCTTTAAAAATAAAATGTCTGGTTTTCCTTATAGACTTTAGCCATTAGTTTTGGTGACTGCATTTATGGGGGGAGTGCTGCTTAGTTCTATATTGCTCATTTTAAAAAGTGAATAATAATAAGTGTGAATTATTTGTTGTGTGAATAATTTTGTTAGTGTTGCTCTGTTTTCTGTTTACCAGTTGTATGCAAACTGGTCCTGATTTCTATTAATGTAGTCTCTGTTTGTAAGAATTTATTGAATAGATCACAGGAACCAGTTTTAGCCTATTGGTTGGAAAACAGTTCACCCTCAACTATTTGTGGTGTAATTGGGCACTTTAGTTATATGACAGTGTTGCTGCTTTCTGCTTGGATAACTGAAATTCTCTGAAGAGGAATATAATGAATAACAAATAGCACACTTTAACATGAATTTTCCACCAATCATCAATTGTGGCCTAACAGAAGAAACTTCTTGAACATTTTCATGAATACCCAATGGCCATCCAAATACTCCCAAATAACGGTAAATCAAACTCCAATATTATGTATGCAAAATATTTGTGAATCACTTCTTGTGTTTGTTCAGTCAGCTCTAGCACTAATGTTGCAAAAGGTATAAAACAAGATTACCAAACTACTTTTATCGGTGTCACAATAAATCCATTGAAATCCTTTGTGCTATAGCTTCTGCTATACTTGAGCTACTATCAGACAGACTTTCAATAGCAAACAGCTACTTTGCTTCTCTAGTAGGAACAGATATTGATATCCACTGATATCAAGTGACGTCAGAATAACAAAACCATGCTTTGAAAAGATCAGTTTATTCTTGGCTTTTGACTGAATTCAGCTTTGACATAAATATTTCACTGGCAGTCTGGCCTGTGGAGACGGGATTTTCAGGGAGAATGTGCAGGAACTTGAGTCTCAGTGTTGATTTTCAATAAGAGATGTGTGGTTCTCTGAGACAGCTGCCAGTTCTCCCCTGGCACACCCACTATTTCACTTGCTGGCTGGAGAAATTTACCCAAAACTTTGTCTGCACAAAGTTGTCTTTAGCTTGTATTTCTGTTTGGCTGAACTGAACAGCATGCTAAACTGCAAGTGCTGATTGTAGCTCTTTGCAATAGAGGTCAAAAGCCATGAGGAAATACTATTCCAAAATAGGCCTAATTTCTAAGACCCTTCTTGGTTACTTGAGCAAAACTCTCCTTGAAGTGACTCAGGTGACTCTCCTTGAATGACTCAAGCTGAATTCTGTGGACCAGATCCCAGAGGAGCTGAGAACTTGCTGCATCCTCAACTCCCAACAAAGTAAATGGGACAAATCCTGAAGTCCATACTCTAGGCCAGCATGTGCACATGAGGCACGGAGCTGTGTCTGGGTGTGATACAGAGCTACCCTGCCATTGGGCATGGTTAAGAAAGGACTATGCCTCAGGGAGATACAATCTCTTCTGCGGTAAGCAGGTGCTTATGGTTTTTGTGTGCATGTGCACCATGACCTGCTTCTTCTCCATCTGCTTGGGGCAATGTGTGCGCTGAGAGCACATCAAGGGCCAGATCTAAAGCCCATTAAAATCAATGTGAGACTTTTCATTGATTACAATATGTGCTGGATCAGGCCCCGGGGAAGCAGTCCATGTTGTCCCAAGCACTGGGATTGCAGCTGTGAGTCGCTCTGGCATGGGGGGTGCTGCTGCTGGCAGAGGGGAGCTCTTTACACATTCCAATACCTACCTCACATACTCCCTTATAAAGCGCTTTAAGATCTGTGGAGGAAACGGACTATATAAGAACTGGATATTATTATAAAGGTCAGTCAAAATCAGCCTCTCAATATTTATTCAGGCCAACTCTTGCTGATGTGGAAATTTTGCCTGAGCAGAGGCCTCAGAATTTGGGCTGTGCTTGATGACACCGCCACAGAAGGTGTGATTGTAGTGCAGGTAGATAGATCCATGCTGGATTTAATCTGGACAGCACGGGTAACAACAGCAGTGCAGATGTGGTGGCATGGACTAGCAACCAAAGTATGTACCCAGGGTCCTGGTGGGCTTATTACTTGGGCAGCTGGCCCATGCTGAAACCTGTGCCACCATATCTGCACAACTATATCTTCGCAACTATTGTTACCAGGCTAGCTAGGTTAAAACTAACATGGGTATGCTTACCCAGACTACAGCTGCACCTTTACTTGCAGTGTAAACATTCCCCTCTTTGTAAGAAAGCTGTGAAGCCTTTTATGAAGCCCAAAGAGGAAACTTTTTCAGTGCCCCTTCCTCATAGTCTATATATATATGTGATCCAGGGCTGTGAAATCAGACCCACTGTTCCAATGCACATCAGTCTCTGAATGCCTCCACTGCCTTTGTGCTTTTAATAAAGGCATTTCTTGTTTTCATAATATTTTGCCCTGGGAGAGGGGGGGCCCATGAAGTAATAGATCATCTTGTTTCAAAAGGCTGTCCTGGTGCAGCGATGCACATCTAGGCTATCATACAACCCATTAAAATAGAAATCATCTTTAAAACAAGAACAGACATTTCTCAATGCTCTGGACAATGAAGTTTTAAATCCTGCACAAATAATCACTTCTGAGCAGACAGCAGGTCAGAATTTCATGACACTACAGCACTGTAGCTAAACATATGTCTACTCTGCAGCTGGGGTATGATTTGCAGCTCGTGTAGATGTACATGTGCTAGCTTTAATCTAGCAAATTCACTTAAAATAGCAGTGAGGCTACAGTGATGGGAGCTTCAGTGCAGGCGGCATAAGCCTGCCTGACCCCCCTGCATATTTACTTATTAGTGCACCCTGCACTGAAGCCCATGTTGCCGTGGTATCCTCACTGCTGGTCCTTGTCTACACGGGCAAGTTTCTGTGCAGTAAAGCAGCTTTTTGCACTGAAACTCCGGAGGTGCACACACTGCCAAGCCACTTAGTGCGCAGAAACTGCGCTGTTGCAGCGCTGTAAAAAAACCACCCTGATGAGAGGCGTACGGCTTTCTGTGCTACAGCGCTACGGTGCCAGTGTAGACGCCCTGGTTGATTACAGCGCTGTGATTGGCCTCCGGGAGGTGTCCCACAATGCCTGTTCTCACCTCTCTGGTCATTGGTTTGACCTCTACTGCCCTGCCCTCAGGTTCCTTAAATTCCTTGGGAAGCTTGAAAGTCCCCTTCCTGTTTGCTTGGTGACACATGCAGTGGTCTCAGCACATCTTTGTAGGTGGCCAGGCCTGCTCCACACACCAGGAGATCCCCTGCTTGGAGCAATGCTGAGTTGCTGGACCTCATTAGCATTTGGGGAGAGGAGGCTGTCCAGTCCCAGCTGCGCTCCAGCCGTAGGAATTATGATATCTACGGACAGATTTCACAATGCATGACAGAAGGGGGCCATGACCAGGACACACTGCAGTGCAGGGTCAAAGTGAAGGAGCTACGGAACGCCTACCACAAGGCACGGGAGGCAAACCACTGCTTCGGTGCTGTGCCCACAAGCTGTCGGTTATACAAAGAGCTGGATGTGATACTCGGTGGCAACCCCACCTTCACTGTGAAGGCCACTGTGGATACTTCAGTGGCTCACGTGCCAGTCGAGAGTGGACCAAGCCAGGAGGAGGAAATCTTGGATAAGGATGTGGAGGGGGCAAGGGACCCAGAGGCAGAGGACGACTCGGAGGTCAGAGATGCATGCAGCCAGGAGCTCTTCTCTACCCTGGAGGAGGCTAGCCAGTCACAGCTGTTGGAGCTTGGCGAAGCGCAAACAGGAGAGGAGGCCCCTGATAAGTGGCTTTGGTTTTGGGAATCACTGAAGTGAGTTGTTGGGGGCAGGCAGATTGCAGACAGCAGGCATTTGTCTGTATGATACACGAACCACCACCTGCCTAGTCTGAGTGGTGGAACAGGGTGTCGACTGACTCCCTCACTTCACAGGAATCTGCCTCGGAGATCTCCATGAAACTCTCATGGAGATACTGGGCAATCCACTGCTGCAGGTTCTTTGGCAGAGCTGCTTTGTTTCTTGCCCCATTAAGGGTAACTTTCCCGTACCACTCTACTGTCACTTGGGGCGGGGAGGGACCTGGACCATTGCTGCACACAGGTGAGCTGCATAAGAGCCAGGGTGCAAGCTGCAGTCTTGGAGAAGACCCTCCCTTGATTCCCTGCTCACCCTCAGCTGTGAGATATCTTCCATAATGAACACAGTCTGTGGAAAATGTGGGGACAGTGATGATTATAAGGCTCTCCCTACAGTGCTGGCTCACCCCAAAAGCCATGTGCCAAGTGTACAGTATGGTCCTAGAACACTGATTTCCCCTGCCCCTGCAGTTACTCACCATTTGGGGGGTCTTGTGGCTCATGTGTGCTTGCCTGGGGTCAGCCAGTTAGTGACAGGTATGTGAATAGTGGCTGGGTTTTAAATCATTGAATCAGTGGTCTGTGTGTTGCACACAATACTGCTTCTGTAAAATGTTGCATTTTGGCTTCACAAATATGACCTTGGGAGCCCAGCCTCCTTCTTTGTTATTGTTGGCTGAACAGCTGTGCAGAATTAGAAAGTGGCCACGAAGAACTAAAGAGGACTTTCTGCGTGATGTCATGATGCACTCCGCTGCTGAAAAATAAGAATTGAAGGAGTGCCATGACACCAAAAAGAGGGAATGAAAGACGAACATGGTGCACCAGAACGAAGCCACAGAGCAGCTCTTAAACATTATGGAGTGCCAAGCGGACACGCTCCAGGCGCTACTAGCACTGCAAACCGAGCAGCTCCGCGCCCGCCCTCCCTTGCAGCCACTGTTTCAAAACTCTTTCCCATGCACCCCCCAGTCATCGCCAATGCATCTGATCAACCTCCTGGCTCCAGTCTATACCCGCTGCATTCCACTCCTGCCCCGTCACAGTCCAGGCCTGCGGACTCCCAGTACCCACTGCACTCAACACCTGCTGTTTAGCCCTACTGAAGTACAGTAACCACTGCACTGTACTCCAAAGGACAAGGTTACATATGATACCTGGACAAACACAAATCTTTAACCGTCCTGGGATCCCACCTCCTCCTGGGACCCTCCCTTCCCCCATCCCCCACAGTACTGATGTGTTTTTTTGTTTGTCTCTCTCCTCCAGTTGTTTTTGAATAAAATAATGGTTTTGGTTTGAAAGCAATCTTTATTCTATTGATTGAAAGCAAAGAGAGCCCTGCAAAGCAACAGGCAATTTTCTTAAACCTTCACAGTGCATCTTCTGCACCAATCACAGTCACCTCCTATCATTACAAGCACTGCACTCACGAGCATAGCAACAAATATTAGTGTCTTTCAGTTTCAGATTGCTGCCTCAAGGCATCCCTGATCCTTATGGCCCTGTGCTGCACCCCTCTAATAGCCCTGGTCTCTGGCTGTTCAAATTCAGCCACCAGACACTGAGCCTCAGTGGTCCAGCCCTGAGTGAAGCTTTCATCCTTCCCTTCACAAATATTATGGAGCATACAGCATGTAGCTATAAGCATAGGAATATTGTCATCAGCCAGGTCCAGCCTCCCATATAGGCAGTGCCAGCAGGCCTTTAAACGGCCAAAAGCACACTCAACCGTCATTCTGCACTTGCTCAGCTGTTGTTGAACTTCTCCTTGCTGCTGTCAAGGTTCTCCATGTATGGCTTCATAAGCCACGGCACTAAGGGGTAGGCAGGGTCTCCCAGGATCACAGTGGGCATTTCGACTTCCCCTACAGTGATCTTCTGGTCCAGGAAGGAAGTCCCTGCTTGTAGCTTCCTGAACAGGCTAGTGTTCCGAAAGATGCATGCACCATGCACCTTTCCAGACCAGCCTGTGTTAATGTCCATGAAACACCCACGGTGATCCACAAGCGTCTGGAGAACCATAGAGAAATACCCCTTCCAATTAATGTACTCGGTGGCTAGGTGGTCTGGTGCAAGAATTGGAATATGCATGCCATCTATCGCCCCTCCGCAGTTAGCTTTGCATAAATGGGCTTCCCTATACAAAATGTCACGCATGTTGCCCAGAGTCACAGTCTTTCGGAGCAGGATAATTCCATCAACACGACTCCAGTGGTCGACTTTCCCACTCCGAACTGGTTAGCGACCGATCGGTAGCAGTCTGGAGTAGCCAGCTTCCACAGTGCAATCGCCATGCGCTTCTCCAATGACAGGGCAGCTCTCATTCTCATGTCCTTGCACCACAGGGCTGGAGCGAGCTCATCACACAGTCCCATCAATATGGCTTTCCTCTTCCAAAAGTTCTGCAGCCACTACTCATCATCCCAGACGTGCATGACGATGTGATCCCACCACTCAGTGCTTGTTTCCTGAGCCCAAAAGTGGCATTCCACTGTGGTCAGCACCTCTGTGAATGCCACAAATAGTCTCGTGTCATAGCTACTATACATGGCGAGATCAATGTCAAACTCCTCTTGCCTTTGTAGTTTAAGGAATAACTCCACTGCCACTCATGACATCTTACTGAGAGCAAGCAGCATATTGGTCAACAGTGTGGGGTCCATTCCTGCAGACGGAAGAGGCAGAGCATGCAGTACACAAACTGTTGAAAGATGGCGCCAAATGCAGATGGAAGCACAGGGATTGCTGGGCTGTGAAGCGATGCATCACGGGGCATTGGGACAACAGAAGAGGAAGAGATGCTCTGTGGGATAGCTGCCCAGAGTGCACCGCTCTGAATACCGATGCAAGTGCCGCAAGTGTGACCACGCTATTGCACAGGCAGCCGACAGTGTGAACGCACAACAGCGGTTTCCCTTCAGCGCTCTCTGAGCGGCGCTGTAACTGTAATTCTGCCAGTGTAGACATACCCCTATTTTTAGCGCTAACTAGAGTACAGCTAGTATGGGTATGTCTACAGGAGCTGCAAATCACACCACCAGCTGCAGTGCAGATGTACTTGAGTGAGACATAGCTAAGCACAATCTTGGCTGAGAGGCCAAGGTCTGAATAAACAATTTGGGAAATTTCTGAACTCACTGTGACAGCGTGTTCAGTTCACATTCAGACATTACGCCACCATAGTGTGACAATGAGTTGTGGCACAAATGCTGCATACTGTGGTTTATGGTGCTCTGGGAGCCCATTCATGCAACGTGGGAAGGGAGCCAACCTGTGGACAAGCCCATGCTTTTGAGGACCATCCCCAAAGCATGAGTTGGAACTGGAAGTAGTAAAAGGAAGAGAGTGTTGCCTTTAGACTGGCCCAGAAGAGTTTGTCTCTGGAGCCTATACTTTGTAAACAGGGCTGTTTGTCTGGGTGTGAGTGCAACAAATGGTTGGCTACTTCCCTGCAGCCAGCCCAGAGAAGTCTTCACTCTGGTTAATGTCTCAACAGAATAATATTTACATTACATTACAAGCAGCATCATATTGCCACATAGAACAGGTGGTCGGGGTGAGAGGCAAATTCCTCCAACAGATTGTTTGTACAAACTATTCTTTGCCCACTGCAACAAATCCTCAGAAATGACATTTACCAGATGAAACCTTGAGTAAAGGTCTGAAAAGATAACAGCAGACGAGCTTGATTCTGTGTAAGGGTATGTCTACACTTTGAGCTGGAGGTGTCACTTCACTCGCTGAAAAAGGAGTGTAGCCACGGCAGCACGAGTAGGAGGAGGGGTTAGCTGCCCAAGTAAGTCTGAGTATGGCTAATTGAGCTGGGAATTACACCCCTAGCTTGCAGTGTAGACATTCCCTAAATGTGGATACATTTCCTTCCCACTAATTGCATTTATTTAGATAGCTATGAAGTTTGAGATTAAGTTTGCAGTGGGGGGCCAAGAGGTGTAAATTACACCAGTTTAAATTCTGAAATTTAATTTACACCACTATACATCACCTCTGGCTTTGCCCTGCAAGGTATACAAATCTAAATTGTTCTGCCTTTGAACCATGCTGCATATTCACAGATACAGCAGAGGTAGGGCTATTCCACTGAGCCCTGAATACTTACAGCTGAGTTGCAGTGGAAGCAAAATCATTACAGAACCCCAACTGGCTGGAATTTTGCACTTATGGCAGATGTCCATGGCATAAGTATTTGCATGGAACCATGCAGCATTAACATGCTAAGAAATAGAGTCTCATTTTCTATAATGGCTTTCATACTCACTACATCCCAAAGTGCTTTACAGACTACGGGTCCAGGGAAACAATAAAAAGAGGGTCAGGGGTTACATATTCATATATCTAAATGAGAAGAAACTAAAGATGTTCCACATAATAATGAATTATAGGCTATTATAGTTCTATTTCTTTACTGAATATCAGGGTGAAAATTCTCTTCGTTACATTAGTGCAAATCTCTTCCCTGTTTCAGGGGCCATGTATTAATTCCAAAAGCAGCTTCAAAGATAAAGCAGGTCTAGGCTGAACAGGCTTTTCTGTTGACATATGTTAATAATAACTGATGACTCTGCAAGAGTAGCAATTATGTGTAGCATTTTGGCTTTTGTGTCTTCTCTCTTAATAGCCTTTTAATTAAGGATGCTGTATCAAGAACAATGCCTGTCACTATGGGAGAGGACACACCCACACTCACAAAAACACTTGTGGATTAGATGTTAGGCTTAATAGTTTCATTCATGCCTGTAAAGGGCTGGAAGAAAAATAATGGTCCAAACCATCCAATTCTGACTCAGTCTTTACTTTGGCCAAACTGCTTTAGAAACCAGTGAGAATTTGGCCTCAGCAAAGACGCCTTTATATACACACTTATAAAACTCAGTATTTACATTGTGATAGCCATCTTCAAAGAGTGCGTATTAAGTTCAGATTAGCTCAGGGTTATAGCACCTCCTGCCCTTTATGAACATTATAATGCTCCTGGAAGATATTGCATTTATAGCCCTGCAGAGCAACATTCTATATGTATCCAGAGGATAAGTACAATGACAGCTCCTTCATGGTGCCCTGCCAGCATCCCTTAGCCCTGACCTGGATGGACCACCTCTAGAGCAGACGTTCTCAACCTTTTTCTTTCTGAGCCCCCCGCCCTGCTATAAAAACCCCATGGCCCACCTGTGCCGCAATAACTGGTTTTCTGCATATAAAAGCCAGAGTCGAGGTTAGGGGGTAGCAAGCAGGGCAATTGCCTGGGGCCCCATGCCACAGGGGCCCCCACAAAGCTACATTGCTCAGACTTCAGCTTCAGCCCTGGGTGGCGGGGCTCAGGGACCTGGGCTTCAGCCCCATACGGTGGGGCTTCGGCTTTCTGCCCTGGGCCCAGAGAGTCTAATGCTGGCCCTGGTTGGTGGCCCCCCTGAAACCTGCTCACAGCCCCTCAGGGAGCCCTGGACCCCTGGTTGAGAACCGCTGCTCTAGAGGGCTAGTCTCCACAGCTCTTTTGCCTCATTGTTGAGATTGCCAAGAATTGCAATGCTGATGGTGTCTATCCACCAGGTTAAGCATATGTTCAAGCACTGTCCTAAATAGGGATGGACTTAAGCACATACTTAAGTGCTTTCCTGAATCAGAGCCTAAATGCCTCCATTGAACTGTATGTAGATGGGAGTTTCCTACAACGCAGTATATACAATTTCAAACATTCACAGTGCTTATTTCTAAAATCCCCACAGGAAAAGCTTTCATTCAGACTTGCTCACCCTGCCAAGAAGAAGGAACCAACTATGAATGGTAACAAAGCATGAAGTAGTATATAGGCACAAAATAAGTATTTGTATTTATTTAGCAATCAAAATCACTTCTGCCTTGAGTGAAATGAAGTAGCACTACAGAGGAGTTTATATTCTCTCCTTACACATTATTCACAGAGTTTTGTAAAAGGCTAGTTATAAGATAGCCTACCTAAGAGCCTGAGTCTGCAATTCTCAGTAGGAATACAGATGTTATTAAGTACCACTCAATGAGGCCTTATAAAAATCCCCAGTTTTAAGAACCAGTTCAGCAAATCAGTGTTAGAAGCAGGTGAGCAGCAATTGTGTACATATGGTCAGATCCATTTTTGCCACTGTTTGAGTAGACTTGATTTTTAGCAGGTTCTTATAAAACCTTGGTAAAAAATAGATCTGGATCCTGGAGCTCTATCTATATTAGTGCTCCCCACACTGGTCCAGTTTAACTGGTGGGAATTATTTCATAAATTTTCCCATTGTAGACATGGCTTGAGAGTAAGGATTGCAAAATCAGGCATTAAACATGGATCAAATCCTGCCATCCTCATGCGAATAGCATAAATAAAAGTTGCAGAATTTGGCCCTGTATCTGTAGTTCTCATACATGCAAGGTGCATTTGAGTGGAAATTCAAATTCACTTTGTGATGGAAAAACAAAATCATAAACTTACCCCGAATAAATGACAGCAATTTCTGAGTGCATTGTGCAGCAATTGGAAGAGCTGTTTTATGACTCAGATCTTAAGATCAAAAGTAGATCTATTTTTTCAATGATGCCAGGTCACCTTAACTCTAAAGATAAGCGAAATCCCTGCAGCTTCCAAGTATCAGTGGAGAACACCATGGTAGCTTGAATTTTTCCTATTTTTTGTTTATTGAATTTTGCATAGCTGATATATACATATGCCTATTCTGCTTTACCTCTAAACCAAGAGGTTTAAAATGAAATGGAATGTTTTCTATGCTAACACGTGCAAAGGCTGCTGCAGGAATGACATAAGCTGTATCAATAAAAACCAAAAACAATTCCTTCCCAAGCTATAGGCAAGAGAAAACAATTTAAAAGGTGGCTGTGTCAAATAAGATAACAATTATTGTATCGTCTTCATTTGAACTTTCCTGAACAATAGTGGAGAGCTTCAAGGATGCCTCCATTGCCAAAAGTAATACACTGTAAATACACTTCCCTGTGTCTCAACAAACTGAAGATTCTGGAACCAATCTGTCATCAGGAAGAGATAAAAATATTAAAAAGCCACATTCAGTCAAATTAAGAAACAAAGGTGTGGATCAATCCCAGCCCCCTGACTTTTTTCCTTTGCATCACTCTGGCAACACAAAAGGAGCAAAAAGTAGCTGTAATTCCCCTAACTGGGAATTCCCTTGGTGTGGGGGAGTCCCCAGTAGCTCCCAATTCCTAATGGGAATTAGACATCCAGATCTCCAAGGTGGCTTTGAAACTCTTGACCATAAGGCTTTTCCTTCTGTTGCAGCAGCAGTTACTTATCTTTCTTCAGCTTTCATACTGCTCTCCCATCACTTTAATATATGAGTGTCTTCCATATAAAATCAATATCAATATCTCTTATATAGCAAATCCTTAGTGGACTTAATGGAGTCTCTGCCATTTCGCTCTTTCTGGAGTAAAAACTCTGTTTGGGGTAGGTTTTGTTTGTTTGTTTGGGAGGGAGGGGTTTGGCAGGGGCATTAGAGTAAAAAGGGGTGTCAATGATGAGAGTGTCTTTCTCAGGGTAGAAAGGCCTTTTTGGTGAAGAATGCTTTGCAGTGGTTCCTAAAAATGGCCAGACTCTGGAATTGCCTTATCTTCTGCCAGCTATGGTGATTCTTATTTATGAGAGAAGTGTTTACATACAGTCTAAAAAAGAGACAGGATAATTTGGGAAATCAAAAGGAGAGAATAATAACTTAAGTTTTTGTTAACATATTTACTATGTATTATTGTTATTTTATTTTATTGTGAACTCATGACTTGTTGGCCATCACATATAAAAGTGCATTTTAGAAAGTACTTGAATGAGGAGAGGTTGAGGAAATATAGCATGGTAGAAAGCGGAACTCAGCTGTGCTGTAAAACTGACTCCTATAATGACAGATTCATTGCAGGTTAGGGATGGTTTTGAATAACAATGACTTCAGTTATTTAGATTCTCAAATTACAGCAATTAAACAATGACTTGGATTGTAAGGCACTAGAAGGCACTGTAATATGCCTTCAGTTCATGAAATCACTAGTGTTGTGTTGTGGTATAATCAAATGTAGGAAATAAACCCAATGCCAGACAAAGTTACTTCTAAGGCCCATATCTTCTTAACCTAGGCCCTGATTCAACAAAGCACTTAAACATGCATTTAAATCCCATTGACTTCAATAAGACTTAAGCACATGGTTAAAGTTAAGCATGTGCTTATTTAGGGTATGCATACACTGCGATAAAAAACCTGTGACACTGTGTCAGATCCTAGGTCAGCTGACTCGGGCTCATGGGCTCTGATTGTGGGGCTATACAATTGCAATGTAAACATTCAGGTTTGGTCTGCAGCCTCCGTGCTGAGACCTGCCCATTTCACTCGACTTAAGTGTTTTGCTGAATTGGATCTCTAATTCAATTTTCCCACACTATGTCTTGTTGATTTTATATCTGTTCCAGAGCAAAAGTGCTCACCACATTGAAAATAACAAATCATATCATTCAAGGCTCTTGCCTGATATTGCTCTTCTAACAGAATTGCTCAAGAATGGAAAACTTCAATAACTTAATTTAATTTGAAAATGGATCTATCTAGAGCAAATAGTTTATCTCACCCGTGAAGGGTAAGTATTATGTTTCTTTCATAAAAATAAAAGATCTTTATAATTCACTCATGCCTTACAGTCTTGGTGAGCTATAGGTGAGAAATACAATAATAATTCTTAAGTAGTGAGCCACTTTAGCTAGTTTAGTTGGAGTCATTAGTATGTTAGTCCATAAATTGCCTTTTGTGAAACCTTAACATTTTGGAATATTTGTGAGCTGAAAAGTCTGTCCTTCACAGTGAAAGAATTTTGATGCATGTGAAAACAGTGACACTGCTGAGTGTGCAATAATAATACAATAACAAAAGAAAAGGAATGCCAAGAATTTGGCTGGACCTTCTAATGACAAAGTGCAGAGAGAATTTAATATCTACTTTTGATGGTTAAATTATGTACAGTTGCTCTAATAGAGTTACCTGATCACGGGTCCCACATTTTAAACAATGTTTTTAATGCTAAAAGACCAAATCAATTACTTCCTCAAACTATTCCTATCTTCCTCCTTTGCATTTTTTGCCCTGGGTAAAAATCTGAATCTGATTTAAGAGTTGAACAAAAGCAGGGCATCTTCTTGTGGAAGACCCTGGACTCTGGAATTCAGATTCACTGTTAGCCTGGTGTGCCAGAACCCAAATTTGTTCACCTATAAGTCTCACTGTAAAGTTTATCCATTTACCCATGATTTTATTGGAGCGTGCACATGGAGTATTGGCAAAGGAGATGGGGCTTAATTTTTGTTTGTTTCTTTCTTTTTTGGTAAGGGAGTATTTTAGCTGACATTGGGTCAATTTAGATTTATCTTGTAACCTGAATTTTTTTATTATATACCTCTGGAAGGTACATTGTATACATAGACAAATTGTGAATAAAGCAGAAATACTCAAGATATCTATATATTGTATTGCCTATATTTTTGTACCTATATCTATAGTATTTTCTACACTCTGACAAGACAGAAATGACAATATAAATGGTATTATATTAATAAGATAAGAGGGACAATACCAACTTTGACAATAAATGCACATTATTGCAATTTCTAAAGATTAGATTGTTAAATGATATCATTCAGACAAAGGGCCTCGCAGGGTTCACAAAAGGCCTAGGCATTTATATGGATAATAAACATCCTGTTACATTAGGGTACAATAATTGTGAATCTTTGTGGTGACCAGGCTGCCAGGCACTGTCGGCAGCAGAGCCCTCTCCTCTGCAGTGCCGATTAATGAACACTACAGAGAAGATAAACCAGCCCTCCTATTTATTGATATATGTATCTGTGCACGTTGATTCCCCGCCTCATTCTCATCTCAGTGGAGCCCAGACCTTTCCCCGTTTGCTTAAATGCTTCAGCATCTTTCTCTCGCCAGGGTGTTTGCAGCAGCCTCTGCATTAACTCTGTGCAACTCCCGGACTCTGCGCCCAGTTCTGCGCCGTGCTATATGTGTGTGGACAGAGCTGCACGCCGCGCAGAGACAGCGGGAACCGGATCCTCGGGCGGGGTAGATGGACCTGGCGCTGCTGAAGCCAGGGGCGCGAGGTCCATCTGGCCCTGACCGTCCTCTGGGGGCGCGGGTGGCAGCGCCTCGCCCGACACCAAGCGCCGCGGGCTGGGAAGGGGGAGGAAGGCTCGCGGGAGCGTGTCAGGGCTGCCTACTCCGCCCCTCTCCTTCCCCGCGCCCCGGTCCCGCCACCTGCACCTGAAGCCGCCCTGACCACTGCCCCCATCACCGGACTCGCGACGCATGCGCGACGGTTGGCCCCACCCTCGCTGTGGAAGCCCGCGGCCCAGATCCGTGTTGCTCACCGGAAGGAGTTGTGCAATGGACCGTAGCGCGACCGGAAGGGGGACGCTGGTTGGGTGGGACACATCCGCTTTCTTTTGATCGCCGCGGTCTCCGAGTCCCAGAGAGCTACTGCTGCCTTGTCCTCTGCGACGGTTCTGGGTCGGGGCCTCCCTTTCGCTGCCTGTATGGCCGCCTCCGTGGTGAGTCCGCGGGCGACCGGGAGCGGGAGGCCAGAACCGGGCGGGGGGGGGCAGCTCGTTCTCCCTGAGGGGACCAGGGCCTGGGGACTGCGTGTGGGGTGACCCCCTGGGCCAGCCGCCGCGCGGGCCTGCCCGCCGGGGACTTCCGGAACTAGGCACATTTCGTGGCCCTCTGAGCGAGGCTCGCCGAGCGCTGGCTGCACGGGGCCTGCCCCGAGCAGCCGGAATCGGCACGCAGAGGAGGCAGGGCGGAGGGGGTGAGATTTGTCTGCACGTATCTGCAGGGTATAAATGCGCCTGGGGGAGGAAAATGACAGACTGTCGGGGAGGGGGCAGGGGAGGGGTAACTGGGAGTCACTGGGCGAAATGTCCAGGGAAACTTAACGGGAATGTTAAGAAAACTAACATGCCAATTCTCGTTCGAGATCAGTTTGACTGTGGATCAGTCTGCAAGGTGGTCCCTGGAATTCACAGGGGGTTGAAAGCCCTGTCGTGTATGCCATAGGAAACAGTTCAGCATTTTGTATCTCATTTTGTTACTGTACATGTTAATTTACTTGCTGGAGAAACTGCTCATAGAATTTTATCAAACCAACTGTTTTACATTGCCTTACATAATTGTGAGGGTTTTGTTGTTGTTTCTAGAACTTTAAAACTTATGTGGATCAGACTTGTAGAGCTGCTGAAGAGTTTGTCAACATTTACTATGATACGATGGATAAAAGAAGAAGGGTAGGTAGATCCCTAACAAGACTCAGTTTTTATCCCCTTGTTGCTCTTGTGTGTACTTCCATTGTCAGACTGATCCTCTTATATACTTCAAGGCTTCTGGGAGTTAGCTACCACCCATCTTATCATTACTGGCAGAGTCCAGATCTCTGTGTGTATTCTGATCTGCTCTATGAAGTATCTTTCAAAACACTTTTTAAATTAGGGATTCTTAATTTTTTTTCATTGTGTGAGGTGCTTCTAAAGCGTGTCTCATAGATCCCTTCACAACCATGATACTATTTGTCTCTATATTTCTTCGGCAGCTACAGTGCATAGTAAATTTGAATATGTACAGTTAAAATCGGTTGTATTAGTTTCCTTTTTGAGAATATCTCATCTCTGATCTCATGAATTAGTAAGTTTCCTTTCTCCTAACCTTCTAAGCTAGCAGTGTCCCTTCATTATAATTGAGTTTGGGTATCTCTAGAAATGACTGAGGAAGAGAAAGTGGTTCCAGCATCTTATGATCAGGGAGTGCTCCATGGACTACAGTGGAAGAATTGCTGATCTGAATGCTTTTTCACACACTTGTTTAATGTGGTGGTATATATGGATCTCTAGATGAGTGTGCGTGATAGAGATAGCAAGAGGTCAACATAGACCCTTCTTTAAGGTTTGTATTATAGAGCTCAAGCACTGGCCTGCTTCCTCAAACATGCTACACTGTGTTCTTTTGTAACTTTCCAGTGGCCCTTGTTTATATGCATGTTAATTTTATTCAGGTTACACTTCCCTATGTTCTTTTTCTTAATGGGGAATACTTGGCTTTGGCTATGCTGGGAAGTGGTTCAGTTCCATCCCTTCCCCCTACAAGAAACAGCTGAAGAACCCAATCAGTGTCTATATTGAGTATTAGACACATTGTTACTTAACAAAATAAGTTACGAAGAAACATACATTCATTTTGTGTAGTTGTTTCAATTCTTGATCAGGGACGGTAGTTGCTAATGGAAGCCAATGTTTGAGTAGGACACTTCAGTCAGTTCTTTATGAAGGAGGATCTAATATCTGCAATACTGTTTTAATTCTTCTGATCATATGAATGTGTTTCCCATATTGGCAACAAGTAGCTTGATTTTTAATAATGGATTTTTTCCAAATATGTTCTCGTAATCCCTTTAGGTGTTGGCTAGACTTTATCTGGACAAAGCAACATTAATTTGGAATGGTAATGCTGTGTCTGGACAAGAAGCACTGAAAGAATTTTTTGAAATGTTGCCATCTAGTGAATTCCAGGTTAATATGTTAGACTGCCAACCTGTTCATGGTAAGGTTATTTTATAATTCTGGGGTTTTTTTTTTAATAGTTGTAGAATGTGAACAACAAATGTAATAAATATTGATTGATGTGGCTATTAGAACAAGGTAAAGAAAAGACCTGATGGCTGAAATGTAGGGCTATTTTTAAATAAAGGGGTATAGTGGGACGGTGACTACTTAAAACTGTACAGTAGAATTTATTAAACTTCCTCTTTAAGAACACTTACTCAGATATAACCTTGATATTTTCATGCACTGAAGCAGTTACTCTTAATATATTAAACTAACTACATGGCATTGTAACATAAACAGTGCAAGTTAAAAATAGCATTAAAAAGCAACATTTGCTAATGAACAAGTTACCACAGGTGTTTCTGTTAGTAACAATACAACATAAAAATCAGTTTAACACACATACTCTTCCAACTGTTTGCTAACAGACCTGCAGCTGTGACTTGTATGGAAATGATTATTAGTTAAGTAGACACTCTAGCATTTCACATAAGCAGCTGAGGTGATGGGAAATTGTGCATAACTTTTTTATTCTTTTACATCTTTCATTCTCTTTGTGAAGAGCAAGCTACTCAAAGCCAGACAACAGTCCTTGTAGTGACGTGTGGGAGAGTAAAATTTGATGGCAACAAGCAACGTTACTTCACCCAGAATTTCTTACTGACGGCACAAGCTACACCTACCAGCACAGTGTGGAAGATTGCAAGTGACTGCTTCCGCTTCCAGGATTGGGCCAGTTAATGGGGACTCAGAGGTGATTGCTTTCCCTCTTCATTGTGTGACTTTAGCTCTCTGGACAGTCATTCTCTAAACGTGGAAGACCTTTATCCCTTCTAGTGTGCCGTTCGTTCTGGAAGTACTGCAGATCTGTGTTGTGCTAGTCCTAGTGGCCCAGGACTTAAAGGCAAATGTATTTTTGAAATGGAAGAAGTTTGCTCAAGTTAATTGGGCCCCTGTGAAATATTTAAGGCAGTGAGCCAAAGGGCATACCCGTTCCTGAAGTTTGTGTTAGTGATTCACTTATGTAATGTTGAAATCATTCCTGTAAATGCCTTACTTACAACTATCCTGCTGCTTCAGGAACTTTTTCAGTAATATTGAATGCTAAAATCTCCACTGCTTGAACAGTGAATCCATTTATACAGATGTGCAATCATTTCAGCTTAGAAACACCATCTTTGAAGCAGACACCTATGACAGTGAGCAATGGAGTTAGTTGCTCCTATGTGACGTGTATGAAACTTTAGAACTGCTTATTTTGAGCCTTGAGCTTGATCTGGCAACAATTAGAGTTCTTTTTTTTCCAGTAAGAGTGGCCACATCAAAGTAACTTCTCATATAATAGATGGGAGAGATCCCACTTGGAGTTGTAGTGTCACCAATGAATTACATGGTTTGGGGGATGGGGGAATAAAGGGATTGGTAAATACAGTCATGCTTTCTGCTTCCTCTCTGGAAATTGAAAATATAACACTTGAACATGTGTAAACTCTCAAAAAATCATCTGTTGTAAAGCCAATGTTTAGTGTCCTCGATGTACAAGGAATACAACGCTTATCAGCTTTCTCCTTTGGCTTAACCCTGTTAATATTTGGTTAGGATCACTTATGTAGATCTAGGTCCACACTAACAGCTCTGTTGAATGCAAAGGGAAAGGACAAGCATATTAAGCTGATTTGAGAAGCTGCTTCCCTTTCTTTGGAAGTCTTGGAGTATAAGCTACATATCAGTCAGCTGTTTCATCCTTTGTTTTCTATAGCTAGTAATTTCATTATTACTATGAAGCACAACATACTTATTTTATTGCAACTTTTTCTCCTATTTTGAATTTGCAAGCTTTTACCCCATCAGTCTGAAACATTATAGTAGGAAAGTGGCATTGAAATTGTATATATGATATGCTAGTCATCTCTTTAGTGCAGTTGTTCAGAGTAGATGCTTTGACTACTGTGGTCCCAGAAGGATATTAACCTCTCAACATGAGAAAACTTTATCTTCCTTCAATCCAAAGTTAATGCACAACTTTCATTTGTCTTTCTCCTGTTTGGTTTTTATTATGGGTTTCTCAGAATATGGTTACCTTAAATTGCTATACTCTTGTTTCTATTTTTTAAATTTTTTTTATTGTTTTAAAGTTTAGAGGGTAGCTTGCTTTCTTAACCTGAATTAATGCTTTAGATCTCAGGATGGCAGCACTTTGTGTTCAGACTGCTAAAATCTAAGTTGAGCAAATTAAAAGGATGGAAATCTAGTCACATAGTAAGTACTTGAAAACACACACTCTGCTTGTAAGTAAAAATCTCTTTGACTGTAACTTATAAATCTGATCTTAATTTCATCCTGACGGATGTTTTGACAATTCACAAGGCTGTTACCTTTATACTTGTAAGGCTGGAATATGTGACTGGGAAACCACTCATTTTATTCCTTATAAATCAGAAAACAGAAAATAAACCATATTTTAAAAACGTATGTATACTTAACATATGTTTTTAACAAATAATGGTATAAGTTGATATAAAGATGAAATGGTTGGCTGCACCAGTATTGAACTTAAAGGGTTTCTAGAAATGTTTATATCATTAGGTTGGAGAATTTGTAATATATTGTCCAACTCTCTTAAATGGAAATTTTTCTATAGTTAAAGTCGGAAATGGTCTCTCTAAAGTCCTTGCTCAAGAAACTTTTTCCTCTGTTTTCCTACTTTTGAGAAAACAGGAATCTAAAAATGGCATAAGGACTACAAAACTGTTTAACGTTGTAGCTGTCGTAAATGTATTGCGATTGTGTGCATAGTGGAGGAAAGATTGACCTTTTTAACTGTGTAATGTCATCTTGCAATAATGTTGGGAGGTTTTCGTATCTTTTCTACCAGATCAAAAGAAGAATTAACGTTGAAGTTACCTGCTAATTATATAGCATTGTTGAACTGTGGTGGTGTTGTATTATGGTTACAGCTCACTGTTTCTTACAGATGAAATTCATATTCCTAATGTATCTTGTCTACATATGGTATCAGTATAACTTTTCTCTCTAGAACATTTATGGGTGAAATTCCAGCACTAGGCTTCTGAATTATGAAGACATTCAGTCTTTAGAACACAACCACATTTATACTCAAGTAAATATTTATTTAAAATTATTGGGATGACGCCTTAAATCTTAAATTAGCATGTAAAATTGTCTAAAACTTTCTGTCACAACAGTGGAAGTTTTAGATGTAGATGTAGCTGTTCTATACATTCTGTTCAGATGGAAGCAGGTTTGGGCTTTAAGTATGGCTGGTGCTCTGAGTTCTTACTATTTGAAGCATAATTTAGTGTGTGCACAAACTAACCTAGTTGTACAGGCTCTGCCTTCCATTGTGCTTCATGTTAATTTCACAGTTGGAAGTGGATCTTGGCTGTTGCTAGCATGGATTTTTGTGGAATTGGTGGAAGTGATGATCTTCCGCACTATTCTTCCTGCTTCCCTTCAGTAGAGCTATAATAAGGTTTTGGCTTTGGAAGTTGTTGATGGTTATGTCCTCGTAGCTGGAGGTGATCTGCCTTAAAGAAAAGGAGCGTACTCAGGCTGCCATAATTGCCTGCTAACCAAAATTCTTAATACTTGTGCAAAATCATAAGAACTAAACTGCATAGAAGTCCAAACACTCTGATGCTTTCCCTTGCTATTCAAATAGTAAATTCTGGGCATGTAGCAAAGCAGTCATACAAAATCAAGTTGAAAATCTAAGCAAATGCAAATCCTAATACCTTTTGCTTATCTTGTATTGCCTCCCTTGGTCAACTTTGTTTGACATTCTAGTTATGTTGCTTTGCTCTTTTTAGCATGCCACAAGTCATTTAAAGTGCTCAGTGCTGCCATTTCTTGGAGGGAAGTATTTTGTCTTCAAAGGCTAGGTAACGCTTGTTATCTGATGAGAGAATTCTGAAATATAAAGAAGTGATGCTTTTTTAACATCAAAATAGCTTTCCACAAACTTGAATGTTTTATAATCTTTTGCAACTATTTAAGACCTCTTGTAAGGGTGTCACTTTAAAAAAATCGTTTGATCTGGTACTTTATTTTTATTACAAGCTTTCATAGTGTTTTCTTACTATATTAAAGTTCAGGAAATAACATTTGGCTCTTCAACTTTGCTGTTTGGGTTTTGGCATTGGGTTACATATGTTCTAATTATTGCCACCGTATGGTACTCAAATGGCTCAGAACAGAGCCACCAGTGTACACGCACGCTCCTTGATGGTGGTGGTGTCTCTCCTGTGATGAGAAAAATGAACTGATGATGGCAACTGATTCCACAGTCATGTGCATCAACAGTAATGCAGCATAATTGAGGTAAATGATACTTCAGAGCGCAGAAGTAAAAACTCTGGGGAATGCGGCAGTTCCCTTGGATAACATTCACTGAAGTTTACATCACCATCTAACAAATTCTAAGAAGTCGTCAGCCAAACACATAGTGTATGCAAGATGCTTGGACGGTAAATGTCTTCCTTGCCCTTCCCCCCAGGCATAGACTATGCCTATGCTCTATATCGTCTATGGATAAATAGAACATTCACCCAAAGAACTAAATTCACAATGTTTTTCCTTTTTAGCATCAAGAATGGCTGAGTTCAGTAGACCAATTGGCTACTAATGTTACAAGTTTACACTCAGGTGCTGACCACCTTCAATTTTCATCAACATCAATAGCAGTTAAGGGTGCTGAACTCATTGGAGGGTTGGTCACTCAGTGAAAAGTGCTTTACATTTTGTTTAAATGTGAGCCTAAAAACTCTGTGCTGTACCTACCTTGCGGGGACTCCCTGAGGCTGTCCTTTGGGCTGGAATGCTGCCTAGAATCTCTTTAGTGTTGTGGCTCCACCCCCACCATGCCCCTCTCATGGTGGCACAACATTTTTGTACAAAACTTGTGACGGGTCCTTGGAGGACAGCCTTACAGTTGTTTTTTGCATTGCCAATTCCCCACGGCCTTTCTTGCTCCTCTGGACATTTTACCTAGCATAAAAGTTCTGGAATGGGGGTGAGGAGCTTAAAAAGAAGTAGGGCTTTCAAGCGATTAATCACTCTGTTAAACAGTTAGAATACCATTTATTTAAATATATTTGGATGTTTTCTACATTTTCAAATATTTTTGTTTCAGTTACAACACGGAATACAAAGTGTACAGTGCTCACTTTATAGTCATTTTTATTACAAATATTTGCACTGTAAAAAATAAATAGTATGTTTCAATTCACCTCTTACAAATACTGTAGTGCAGTCTCTACTGTGAAAGTGCAACTTACAAATGTAGATTTTTATTTTTTGTTTGTTTGTTCTATAACTGCACTCAAAAACAAAACAAATTAAAACTTTGGAGCCTACAAGTCTACTCAGTCCGACTTCCTGTTCAGCCAATCACTAAGACAAACAAGTTTATTTACGTTTACAGGACATAATGCAGTCTGCTTCTTATTTACAGTGTCACCTGAAAATGAGAACAGGTGTTCACATGTGTCATAAATATAAAGGGAAGGGTAAACCCCTTTAAAATCCCTCCTGGCCAGAAGAAAAATCCTCTTACCTGTAAAGGGTTAAGAAGCTAAAGGTAACCTCGGTGGCACCTGACCAAAATGACCAATGAGGAGACAAGATACTTTCAAAAGCTGGGAGGAAGGAGAAAAACAAAGGGTCTGTGTCTGTCTGTATGATGCTTTGGCCGGGGACAGAACAGGAATGGAGTCTTAGAACTTAGTAAGTAATCTAGCTAGGTATGTGTTAGATTATGATTTCTTTAAATGGCTGAGAAAATAGCTGTGCTGAATAGAATGAATATTCCTGTCTGTGTGTCTTTTTTGTAACTTAAGGTTTTGCCTAGAGGGATTCTCTGTTTTGAATCTAATTACCCTGTAAGGTATCTACCATCCTGATTTTACAGAGGTGATTCCTTTACTTCTATTAAAAGTCTTCTTGTAAGAAAACTGAATGTTTTTTTTATCGTTCTAAGATCCAAGGGTTTGGGTCTGTGGTCACCTATGCAAATTGGTGAGGATTTTTACCAAACCTTCCCCAGGAAGTGGGGTGCAAGGGTTGGGAGGATTTTGGGGGGAAAGATGTGTCCAAACCACGTTTCCCAGTAAACCCAGATAAAGTTTGGTGGTGGCAGTGGAAATCCAAGGGTAAAATAACTTTGTACCTTGGAAGTTTTAACTTAAGCTGGTAAAAGTAAGCTTAGGAGGTTTTCATGCAGGTCCCCACATCTGTACCCTAGAGTTCAGAGCGGGGAAGGAACCTTGACAGCATGGCACTGTTGTAGCCAGCATTGCAAGGTATTTACGTGCCAGATATGTTAAACATTCGTATACCCCTTCATGCTTTGGCCATCATTCCCGAGGACATGCTTCCATGCCGATGATGCTTGTTAAAAAATAATGCATTAATTAAATTTGTGACTGAACTCCTTGAGGGAGAATTATGTCTCCTGCTCTGTTTTACCTGTATTCTGTCATATATTTTATGTTATAGCAGTCTCAGCTGATGACCCAGCACATGTTGTTTGATTTAAGAACACTTTCACAGCAGATTTGACAAAATGCAAAGAAGGTACCAGTGTGAGATTTCTAAAGCTAACCACAGCACTCAACCCAAGATTTAAGAATCTGAACTGCCTTCCAAAATTTGAGAGGAATGAGGTGTGGAGCATGTTTTCAGAAGTCTTTAAAGAGTTACAGGACCTGAACCACCAAAAAAGAAAATCAACCTTTTGTTGGTGGCATCTGACTCAGATGATGAAAATGAACGTGGGTCAGCCCACATTGCTTTGGACTGTTGTTGAGCAGGACCCATCAACGGCATGGAAGCATGTATTCTGGAATGGTGGTTGAAGCACGAAGGGATTTATGAATCTTTACTGCATCTGACATGTAAATAACTTGCAACACTGTCTACAACAGTGCCATGTGAATGCCTGTTCTCACTTTCAGGGGACATTGTAAACAAGAAGCGGGCAGCATTCTCTTGCAAATTTAAACAAACTTGATTGGCTGAACAAGAAGTAGGACTGAGTGGACTTCTAGGATCTAAAGTTTTACATTGTTTTGTTTTTGAGTGCAGTTATGTAACAAAAAATCTACATTTGTAAGTTGCACTTTCACAGTAGAGATTGCACTACAGTACTTGTAAGAGGTGAATTGAAAAATACTATTTATTATATAGTGCAAATCTTTGTAATAAAAATAATATTAAGTGAGCACTATACACTGTATTCTGTGTAAATTGAAATCAAATGTTTGAAAATGTAGAAAAAAATCAAAAATATTTAATGTATTTAAATTGGTTTTCTCTTGTTTAACAGGGTGATTAAAACCAATTAGTCACGATTAATTTTTCTGAGTTAACTGCAATTGACAGTGCAAGTCATGGACAGGTCATGGGGCTGTGAATTTTTGTTTATTGCCCATGACCTATCCATGTCTTGTACTATAAATACCCCTGACTAAATCATAGCCTTACCCATCATCCACTCAGTCCTTGGACTCTCTACAGAGTATGACAACATTTGCTTGATTACCTGGTGTCCACTAGGACTCATGCCTCCTAAAACAGTAATTCAGACCCTTTAGTAGTTGAATGAGTCCCAAAATATTTAGCTAGGTGCTACTGGGGGGGTCCTGGAGGGAGCCAATGCTCTGGGATGGGGCACAGCTAGGTGCTGTTGCTCTGGAGGAGAGGGAGCAGCACCAGCTGCCGGGGGTCGCAACCCAGCTGCTGCTGGGACCGATGCCAGGGGTCGCCGAGCTGCAGCTGCTCCTGCTGCCCCTGGGACCGGCTGCACCGGTCACTGTTCAGGCAGTCTGGGGCCAGCTGCCCAAGCAGTGGCTGGTACATCTGGCACCCGGGGTGGCTCAGAAATGGCCGGTGCAGTTGGCTGTGGGGGCAGCTGCTTGGGCGGCTCTGGGGTTAGCCACGCTGGCTGTTGCAGAAATCATGGAGCCCTAACAACAGGGAATGAACTATTGTCTCACCCCACAATGATGGTCCTGTTGCGATGTAATTTAGACACCTTGACACAATACTGAGGGAGAAGCTTGTAGGATTGCAGTATATAACTTCAATATCTGGGGCTATCAAGCAAACACCATTTCAGGGTCTACAGAGCATTTGTCTCTATGATTCATGTGATCCTGCTGAGGCTGCCAGTCAGTGTCAAATGTCTCAGGGGTTTTTGTGATGTGAAAGTTTGGCTGCTTGGTATGGGATTGAGACCCACCAAATCACTCCTTCTAGCCTACTGAATCACTACCAGGCACCAGATCCTGTCTTAAATAGAGATTCCATAGTTAAATACTTCATATTTTGCTGTGTATATTCATTGAAACAGACTATGCTAGAAAAAAACAAGTTTAAATTCTAATGTGCAAACCACATAATTAAATCTTTAAAAAAAACCTGCTATTACTCCAAAGTGAATGAATGGATGGATGATCCTGTGTCATACAAACAGTTTAAAGTCTTGGTGACTCTACGGGAAGCTATTCTGAACATTTCTATTCATCTAAATGAAATGTTTAACTATGTGGTTACACTATGAACTCTTCTTTTTTTCCCCCCGTCACCCACAAGAAAATGGAATTGATTTAGGAGGCCCAGTGCGACAATGTTGGCTTCTCAAAAAAGTTTTGTGAAGTATTTATTGTGTGCACCCCCGTTCAAGGAAGCATGGTTGGGCCAAGCATTCCAGTCTGATCCTCCTGAGTGCTAAGCTTTCCCATCTCCCACTGAATCAGATGTAGATCAACCCTACTGAAACTCAGGAACTGAGGATACCCAGCACCATGCAGGAGCTGACACTGACCAACTGCACCATGGGGCATTTCGATAGTATTTTTTGTTAGTCATGGAACCTAACTCATTCCATGAATTTCTTCCCCAATGTGCCTACATATCTGTCTTCCGCTTTGATTGTTGATGATTTGTGGATAAGAACGGAGTAAGGGCTACAACACCCAGAAATACAGTGCATGCATGGAGCAGGAAAACAGCAAAAGACAACCCAAATACCTATTTCCATCTTTAGTCATAGTTGGGTTCTATATCTCCTTAAATATTAAACTGCTCAGCATTCATAACACAAAGTGAGTTACAATCTTTGAGAATTAATGCTACTTGTTCTGTGATGTGGGGTGGCAGCAGGGCCATGCCAATTAACCAGGTGCTAGGTAGTTTGTAGGCATAGTGATAATCTCTAAGCAAGACCAGTTTGTATTTCCTATGAGTCCTGTCAGGGAAATAATATAACTTATTTTCAGTTGTGTAGCTTCTTTTCTTCGGTAATCAAGTTTTCAAAGCATCCCTCCAACAAGACCCTAATGCAGCCAAGGAAACGATGTGTCAATCTTGGTAGAAGTCAGTTGAGATACAGCGTATCTTTTTAGAAAGACAACCAGTCTAGTTCACCCTGAAGTTGTGGGCTGACTTACACAGGAGGACAGAGTAGATGATAAATAATGGTTCCTTCTGGCCTTAAAACCTATGAATAATAATAGCACTGATAGCTCTTTACAGATATTAAAGTGCCATTATCAGGTAGTTTGGGACCCTCTTTTCTCTCCAAATCACTGCTTTACAAGCCTAATATTTATTAAATACATTTTCATCTGATTGAAAATAATTCAGTGAAAACTTTGTTGTTGAGGGTTGGTTGGGTTGGCTGTAAATATCCCCCTCCAGCGCTGGCAACACAGACAGTTGCATAACTGTCTCGGACCACAAAGACATATTATCAAGAATTGTTTAGTTTGTTACAGAAAGAAAACTAAAGACTTAACTCTTATTTCAACAAGTATATAACAGAGTACTAATAACTACAGTAATTGTCTTAGAACATAAGAATGGCCATACTGGGTCAGACCAAAGGTCTATCCAGCCCAGTATCCTGTCAACTGACAGTGGCCAATGCCAGGTGTCCCAGAGGGAGTGAACCTAACAGGTAATGATCTAGTGATCTCTCTCCTGCCATCCATCTCCACCCTCTGAAAAATAGAGGCTAGGGACACCATTCCTTACCCATCCTGGCTAATAGTCATTAATGAACTTAACCTCCATGAATTTATCCAGTTCTCTTTTAAACCCTGTTATAGTCCTAGCCTTCACAACCTCCTCAGGCATGGAGTTCCACAGGTTGACTGTGCACTGTGTGAAGAAAAACTTCCTTTTATTTGTTTTAAACCTATATAAATAGTAATTTCAAGATATGTTGCACACACATTTTGCTGCAGAATACTAACATTTTAATTATTGAAATATGCAGACATCATACACACACAACACTGTTTTATGTATCAAAACTGCTGTGTTACATAAGGCACAATTTCCTACAGTGTATCTTCTATGTTAAGTACAGAAGATTAAATCCTGGCTCTACTGAAGTCAATGGCAAAGCTCCCATAATACACTAAACATAAAATTAATAAGGGCACTTAATAGCCTATCAGTTAAACAATTTAACTGTCTTACAGAAAAAACAATAAACAAAGGATGGAGTTGATGTGGTTGGAATGCCCAGTGTATATTTTTGCATATCTAGGTTAGTTAGAGAACTTGTTTTGTATTAGAATCTGTATCTACCTTTATTTCCACACTTTAAGACTTAGATTTTATTAATTAACATATTCTTGGAATTACATTTTTGTAACTAACTTTATTGTAAGTTGTCAAAGTGACTGGGGAATTTCCTTGGTTTTGTTACAAAAACACAAGTAGTATATTATCAGCATAAGTCAGGCTGCTGTCTGAATTCTAACATAGGTATAGACTCCTGCAACCATTTGGACTTCAGTACATACAACTTTTGTTCCAGGGTCCTAATTTTCCCCTGTCCGCTCCAAACTCCTCTCCTCAGGTTAGGTTCTCTTGTGTGTACTCTCTCTCACTCCCAATCCACATTGTTGTAAGATTTATAGGGAAAGATTTGGATCACAGAAGCACCAGGCTTTGCTAGGAGCTGCAGACTTGGTGTTGTAGACTTTATTTGAGCTGTTGAAGTCATAGCATAGGGAGGGTGTGACAGGGTAGGCCACTATGATCACTGTTACAAGGTTACAATATATATTGTACAAAGTATACCTTGTGTGGTATCATCTGAAAAGTCATAATCTACTGATTATTATTATCCTGGTAAAGTGTAGCAACACTATATGTAAAGTCATAAGAGTCTACTGTATGATTGGTTTCAGAGTAGCAGCCGTGTTAGTCTGTATCTGCAAAAAGAAAAGGAGGACTTGTGGCACCTTAGAGACTAACAAATTTATTTGAGCATAAACTTTTGTGTGCTACAGCTCACTTCATAGGATGATTGTTACTGAAATATGATGTTATTCTGGGGAACACCCAAAAACCAGTTCCTCAGAGACAACAAGGCTGTCACCTAGTTAAGTGAACATTCTTCAGCAGTGGGAGAAAGTGAACAAGAAATTTACATTCCATCACAGGGATGGCCTAAAGCTCAAGTCCACAAGAGACAGGCTGTCACCAGATGACTCAGCTGGAAATTGAAGATCTTTCTAGAATAAAGGACTGAATTATAAAAGGGGTGAAAACACTTTATTCTGCTCCTCTGTTTATCTCTGATGGCTACATTATCAACATCTGAACAACAATAGAAGGACATACTGAATTGCTTGGGGTAGTCCTGGCTGGAAAGAAATCCAGCCTCTTTATAGCATGTCAGTGAGAGAGACACATTTGCTCTGAATCCATTTTAGTTTAAATTAGATGTCAGTTGCATTTTATCTTGTATTTCTTTTGTAACCGGTTCTGACTTTTATGCCTTGTTACTTGTAGTCACTTAAAATCTATCTTTCTGTAGTTAATAAACTTGTTTTATCTAAGCCAATGTGAGTTTGGACTGAAGTGTTTAGGAACCACCACTTGAGATAACAGCACCTGTGCATATCATTTTCCTTTGATAAAATGACAGACTTTCTATGAGCTTGCTTTGTGCAGCAGATGCTGGGCAATACAAGAGGCACATTTCTGGGGGACAAGGCTGGAATTGGGAATTTGCTGGTGTTTCCCTGTACATAATTCATGAGTGGCTGGCAGAGCATTTATGTAACGTAGCTGGGAGTGATTTTGCATGTTAGCAGCTGTGTGTGAACAGTCCAGGAGTGGATGTTTTTACAGCAGAGTGGTATAAAAGGCACCCCAAGTTGGATTTTCAAAGGAATGCAGCTGTTCAACAATCCAGATTGTATCCTGGGGAATGTCACAGAGGGACAGGCCTCATTTGTTATATTTTTTTAAAAAGTACTGTATGCAGTCTTAATGCACTTAAGTCTTTTCATCATAGTGTTATAGGGCTAGATGTTACAAAAAAACAGATAATTTTCATGTAATTTAAGTTATTGTGAGTGTCTTTAGAAACAGTTGCATTTACAAATTGATCAAAGCAATTTTTCAGTAACAGCATTTTTAGTTCAGATAAAATTGACTATGACTAGCCCATCTAAAGAGAAATACCTTATCCTATATAATGCTTGAAAACATTTGAGCAAAAGAAAAATATGTAGAGATACACTAACCAAAATAAATACAGTAGAAAATGAATGCAAATCAGTCCCAATTGTTAAAGGACAACCATGTTACAAGATAAACCTTTTGCATTACATAATCTGTTTTTTTCATCTCAGTAGCTACTTGGTGATGTATACAATGTTAACAAAGGCTTAATTCCCACAGAGTAGTTCATTACGTATAAGATTCTTACTGGAGTTGAGCTGAATTTCAGATACTTTGTTTTGGGCCAAATTTGATTTGATGTTTAGCCAAAACACTTGCCAATTTTGATTTCTTCCTGTTCACCTAGCTACATAGCTTGTAGTAATGTCTCTATTGAAGAATGTTAAATACATCTGAAACTCAAATATAGTTAAGTATAGTTGAGATTTGGACTGATTAAGTTCAAATAAAAGGAGAAGTTCAGAAGAAAATTCTGCTTCCCGCCTTAGCCCCCCATCCTGTAATGAACCCTGGGTGGACACAGGGACTGGCCTGCACAGAGCTCATGGCAGGTTGGGGTCTCATCTCTGACCTGTCATTGGTGACAGTAAAAAAGCTAATCAGTTTCTTGGAATGAGGTTACACAAATGGATCCCAGGGAAATCAGAAAGTCGACTGGCATTGGACACCTAACTCCCATTAGTGCTTTGGAAAATTGTCCTTTTATTTGTATCTTGCCTTTTGATCTAATTTATGTGGAATTGGGGGAGGTTTAGGTTGGATGTTAGGAAAAACTTTTTCACTAGGAGGGTGATGAAGCACTGGAATGGGTTACACCTAGGGAGGTGGTGGAATCTCCATCCTTAGAGGTTTTTAAGGTCAGGCTTGGCAAAGCCCTGGCTGGGATGATTTAGTTGGCGACTGGTCCTGCTTTGAGCAGGGGGTTGGACTAGATGACCTCCTGAGGTCCCTTCCACCCCGACATTCTGTGAATGGCTGCTCAGGGCGATCCCTGTGTGTGCCCTCAGCTTTGCTCTCCCAGAGATACCGTCTAGATCTTTTGAGACGTCCTTCCTTACAGAAAATACCAGTTCTGAAAACAATGTTTAAAACCTAAACCCCTCTTCATCGACGTCTGTTCGCGTTATTTGCTCTTTCGCCTCTCAAGCAAAAGGAGTCTCCGGGGTTGCCTTTGTTTGGAGTCAGGCTGGGTCCGGCCGGCTTTAGCGGCGAACGCTGCCGGCAGGGGGCGCCGTTTTCACCGCACGCCTGGCCCAGGCGCTCCGGGCGGGCGCGCTCACTCCGGCTCGCTGGGGGGCAGAAGCGGGGGGGGGTCTCAGGTTACCTCAGGCTCAAGTGGGTTTTCTTGTTCCCGCGGCCCCCGCCTTCTCCCCGGGGACGGGGGGGGGCCGTGGCCGCTCTCTGGCGAGCAGCCCGGCTGCGGGCCATCACCCTGCCCAGCCGCTCGCCGGTAGGGTCTGGGCGCGAGCCCCTGAGCTCGCTCCGCGGCCCGCCCCGGGGCTCACAGCGGCTGGTCGGCGCCCTCGGGCCGCCCGCTCCAGTCGCGCTCGATGTAGAGGTGGTAGGGGTCGTGCTTGGACTCGCGCTTGCGGGAGCGGGTGTAGGCCAGGATCAGCCCGCCCGCCAGGCAGCCGTAGAAGATCATGATGAGCAGGATGTAGAGGTAGGCGTCGTCCCCCGCCGGCGCGGCGGCCCCGCGGCTGGCGTTGGCCCCGCCGGGCAGCTGCCGCAGCAGGTGGCTGAGCAGGGTCCGCAGGCGCAGCGCCTCGCTGCAGTTCATGGCGAGGGGCAGCCGGGGGGGCTCTGCAGGCGGGGTCCCGCCGCGGCTGGCCGCCCAGCCCGGCTTCCCCGCAATGAACGCGGCCCCGGAGGGAGTCTGCAGCCGGCTGGACGCGGCGCTTCGCCTCCTGCCGCGGCGCCTGGCCGCTTTGTGCTGCGCGGAGGCTTTAACCCAGCTTCCCCCGCCCACCGCGGGGCTCTTCTGCTCCATAAGTGGAGATGTTCCCGGCAGCCGGGCGGGCAGAGCCGCTGCCCTAGGCCTTGTTTATGTCCCGGAAACAGAACTCTGCTTTTCAGCCGCCCTAGCAGAGGGAGATCGTCAAGGGACCGCGATGTTTCCCCAGTCTGACCTGTGCAGCATAGGCCCGGCATTGGGCCAAGGATTCGTGCGGGGTTGAAGCGTATCTCAGCGAGAGACTTCCCAGCTTGATTTAAAGCCTCTCCGCGGTGGAGAATTTGCTACATCCCTCCCTGATCTGTTCCCATGGTTAATTACCCTCACTCAGCGTTAAGTAGCTGAATTTTATTGCCAGTTTGAGTTTCGCTGACTTCATCTTTCAGCCACTAGTTTCTGTTGGCTAGATTAAGGGGCCCTTTACCTTTAATCTGGCAGACAAAGGGATAAAATGTTGCGTATTTCAAGGTTAAATGGGGAAATCGCAGCTAAAATGATGAGAGCATCTGGCTGCCTAAAGAGAGAGACTCTCACCTGCATCCCATGAAGTGAGCTGTAGCTCACGAAAGCTCATGCTCAAATAAACTGGTTAGTCTCTAAGGTGCCACAAGTACTCCTTTTCTTTTTACGAATACAGACTAACACGGCTGTTACTCTGAAACCTCTCACCTTTTAGAGAGACTCAGAGTTCTCAGGGTGCCCAGTTTAAGAAGCTGTAGTTAGGGACTTAGTCAGAAACCCCTTTGTACCTGCGGTTGGCTGTAAAAACTGAACTCTGATTTGCAACTTTACTCTGGGATTATTCCTACCATTGAACTTCCAGCAAAAGGACAGTTGGCTGCTTTTTATGAGAGTAGTAATAAAGGGGCTGCCCCTGCCGGGGAACTAGCACCTTCCATCTAGGACACTGTTAACCACTGATAGAAATTGATGCTCTGCACCTTATGGGAAGAGGGTCAGTCATCAGTAGTAGAAGCATTTCCCCATGCTACTTAAATTTAGTCGTGTTTTTTATATCTAGTGCATGTGTTGGTGAGGGAGGCAGTGGCATGTGTCAGTCAGGGAATCAGGGAGGTAGAAGAACCGTCCCCATGTGAAAATTAAAGTGAAATGGATTAAGATGCACCTGGGTAGCCCACCTACATTTGGGATCTGCCCTGTTGTAACTACATTTATGTAGTTGTGCTGGAGTAAGTTTCCTTAATGTAGAACAGGGGTGGGCAAACTACGGCCCGTGGGCTGGATCTGGCTTGTCAGGGCTTTGGATCCAGCCCACAGGATTGCCCCCCATGGTGCTGCAGGCCCTGCGCAGCTCTCAGAAGTGGCCGGCACCACATCCCTGGGGCCCAGGAGGGGCAGAGGGCTCCATGCATTGCCATTGCCTCCAGGCACCGCCCTCCTCTCCCCCCCTGCAGCTCCCATTGGCCAGGAACCATGGCCAATGGGAGCTTCGGGGAAGGTACCTGGAGGTGTGGCAAGGACAGCATGCAGAGCCCGGTGGTGCTGCCCCCAGGGGCCGTGCAACTGCTTCCCGGAGTAGCGTGACGTGACGTGGGGCCAGCGCAGGCAGGCAGGGAGCCTGCCCTGGCCCTGGTGTGCACCGCTACCACCCCAGAGCTGCTTTAGGTAAGCGGCGCTGGGCCGGATCCCGAACCCCTCCTGTACCCTGCCCCCCAACTCCCTGCCTGTACCTCACACCCCTCCTGCACCCCAACCCCCTGCCCTGAGCCCCCTGCTGCACCCTGCACCCCTCCTCTGCCCCAGTCCCTTGCCCTGAGCCCATTCCTGTACACCGCACCCACTTCCACATCCTGCACTCACTCCTGCACCCCAACCCCCTGCCCCGGCCCGGCATACAATTTCCACACTCAGATGTGGCCCTTGGCCCAAAAAGTTCGCCCACCCCTGTTGTAGAAGTTCTTTTGTGTTTCAGTGTGCCCACTGTAAAATGGGGATAACAATACTTTGCCTCCCTCAGACTGAATTCTGAGGATTAATTAATTAATGTCTGTAAGATATATTGGATGAATAAAATGTTCAATAGCATGGTTCTGCCAGACTCCTGTAGCAAGATATTGTTAAAGTGGGGGACTGCTCAGTTTAGAAGAGTAACAATTTGGAGAGCAAAAGGCTAATGGTGTCTGCTAGTAGATGCATTCTGTATCGTGACTTGAAAAACAAGGTCTGAGATTCATTTGAGGAGACGCAAGGCAAAGTTCAGCATTTTCTCTGACCAGTCTCATTAGCTTTGCCTTTTAAAAAAACAAGTTACTTTTCTTCATGAGACTACAAAGGAGCTTTTTCAGGCTGTGTCTTTTCAAGGGGCTAGATCTAGAACTAACTTGATTGATATAAGAAAAGAAGAACGGAAGCTGAATATTATTAGACCAGACTTGATAGTGGTGAGGCCTGAACTTTTGGATTAACCTATGGGCAGTAATGTTGTATCAAGTCTTTTTGAAAAAGCCCTCGAAACACAGTGGTGGATGGAGGGGAAGCAATCCTGTCCTGGCAGGGAGTGGACTAGATGGCCTTGGGGCTTTTTTCCATTCCAAATTGCCGCGATTTTACTGTCTTATTGAACCATCCATTCTCAAGCCTGGTGCCAAACAATTTAGGTAGCTCAGATGCTAACAGACTTCCTTTTCTACCATGGGTGGGCCTCTGATACCTATTGGGCAAACTAGGCACTGCTATAAGACTTTCAGTAATAATGGTTCTGTGGTTTTCTTCTTTGGAAAAAGGAAAAAAAGGCCAGTATTTAGAGTGACCATATTTCCAAAAAGGAAAAATGGGACATAGTGTGGGGCTGGCTGGCTGAGCTGCTTGCCCAAGCCCTGCCTGCCCCTCACCCCCACCCCCCGCACGGCTGGGATCGCTGCTCGACTGAGCCCTGTCTCCCCTGCTGCCCGAGGCCTGCCTCCCTCCTGAGGGGGGCTGGCATAGCTGCTCGTTCCCCCCCACATATTTCTCTGCACCGAACCCCACTTTTTTGACAGAAGTGGGCATTTGTCCTGTTTGCTCGTGCCAACTGATCAAGTTGGCAAGAGAAAATGGGACAAATGCCCACTTTTGCCAAAGAAGTTGGGACGGCTGGGACAGGGCTTAAAAAAGGGACTGTCCCGGCCAAAATGGGACATATGGTCACCCTACCAGTATTTGAAATGGGGAAATCCCTCCTCCTTAGTCACGCAACTCTAATGTCTACCTATCCAAGCTTCACTTAAACACACAGCCTTGCTCCATAGGAAAGAAAAATCCATCCAGCGGGCAGATCAGCCATTTAGATTAGTGCCACTCTGGGGCACGCTCCTCAATAGGGTGTGACAACTGAGCCATATTGTATAACCATTCCTCTTACACTCCTTGCTTGGGCAAATATGAACTTGACACCATCTGGTTTCTTTACTTGCTTTTATGGGAAGCTCCATTTTAATTAGCAAAGATTGTTTAGTGTCTAGTGTAAATGTAGATCCAACCTGGAGGCTTCTTTAAGTGGCAAGACAGGATCATTTTACTGCAAAGCAGGTTGCTATAAAAATGCAGAACCCAGCCCACTAAAACCTGTTTGATTAGGTAGTTCTCAATATGTTTGTTAAACATGAGTTCTCATCAGTGTGCTCAGTCAACTCTTTTTGTGCAAAGTCCAAATCTTGGTTAAGCAGTAGGCATATGAGACCTTATCTCCATGGCTATAGAAGAGTAGTTATTCTGGACAAGCTATGCCTGTAAATTTCCCTGTGTAAACAAGCCCCTAGAGCACAGTGGTTGCAGGGCAGTGGAGGCAGAGGGAAAAGTGGGCAAGCAAGCAGTTGCAAAGAGCTGGGCAGGCACAGGGAACCTGAGCAGTGGCTAAACAATTGAGTAAAAGAGGCAGAGGCAAAAGGACATTGTTTAAAAATTGGAAGTCAAATCTTACTGAGGAAAATAGAAAGGAGCATAAACTCTGTCAAGTCAAATGTAAAAGTATAATGCAGGCCAAAAAAGAATTTGAAGAGCAAAAGATACAAAAACAATTTTTTTTTTAAAATACATCAGAAGCAGGAAGCCTACCAAACAATCAGTGGGGCCAGTAGATGATTAAGGTGCTAAAGGAGCACTCAAGGAAGAGAAGGCCATTGTGGAGAAGCTAAATGAATTCTTCGCATTGCTTTTCACTGCAGAGGACGTGAAGGAGATTCCCACACCCAAGCCATTCTTTTTAGGTGACAAATCTCAGGAACTGTCCCAGATTGAGGTGTCAGTAGAAGAGGTTTTGAAACAAATTGATAATTAAACAGTAGTAAGTCACTAGGGCCAGTTGGCATTCACTCAAGAGTTCTGAAGGAACTCCAATGTGAAATTGAAGAACTAACAACTGTGGTATGTAACCTATCGCTTAAATCAGCCTCTGTAGCAGATGACTGGAGGATAGCTAAGGTAACACCTATTTAAAAAAAAAAAAATCCGTTTTCACAATGAGAAAGGTCAATGAGGGAGTCCCCCAAGGATCTGTACTGGGACATGTGTTATTCAATATATTCATAAATGATCTGGAAATGGGGATGCACGGTGAGGTGGCAAAATTTGCAGATGATACAAAATTACTCAAGATAATTAAGTCTAACACTGACTGCAAAGAATTACAAATGGATCTTACATAACTGGGTGACTGGGCAATAAAATAGCAGATGAAATTCAATGTTGAAAAATTGTCCAGCGATACATGCAAAATGGTGGGGTCTAAATTAGCTGTTACCACTCAAGAAAGATTTTGGAGTCATCTTGGATGGTTCTCTGAAAACATCTGCTTGATGTGCAGCAGCAGTTTTAAAAAAAAAAAAAAGCTAACAATGTTAGTAACCATTAAGAAAGGGATAGATAATAAGACAGAAAATATCATAATCTCACTATATAAAGCAATGGTACACCTACGCCTTGAATACTGTGTGCAGTTCTGGTTGCCTAATGTAAAAAAAAAGATAGAACTGGAGAAGGTAGAGAGAAGGACAACAAAAATGACTAGGGGTATGGAACACCTTACATATGAGGAGAGATTTAAAAGACTGGGACAGTTCAGTTTAGAAAAGAGATTAAGGCAGGATATAACTGAGGTCTATAAAGTCATGAATGGTGCAGAGAAAGTGAATAAGGAAGTATTATTTACTCTGTCACATAAAACCAAAACCAGGGTTTTCCCAATGAAATGAATAGGCCGCAGATTTAAAACAAACATAAGGAAGTACTTGACACAACGTACAACTCATTGCCAGAGGATGTTGTGAAGGCCAAAAGTATAACTGGGTTCAAAAAAGAACTAGATAAGTTCATGGAGGATAGGTCCATCGCTGGTTATTAGGCGTAATCCCAGTCTCTAAACCTCTGAATGGCAGAAGCTGGGACTAGACAGGATGAATCAATTGAAATTACCCTGTTCTGTTCATTCCTTCTGAAGCATCTGGCACCAGGACACTGGGCTAGATGGACCATTGGTCTGACCCATTATAGTCATTTTTATGTTTTATGTTAAGTGGAGCTAAAGTTGGCTGAGGAAAGCCTGGTCTGTGAGAAGAAAAGGTTGGAGAGAATAGTTCAGGAAATTTTAGAGCTCTGTACTGGTCTCAACATGCTTTGTGCTGTACCAGCAGAAAGGGGTATTTTATAGCCTTAGGGGAGGAGGGTCAGTGAGTCAATATGGCCCTGAACCCATAAACAGCAAACAAGGAGTTTTGTTTTGTTTTTTTCAAACTTGCCCTCCTAGTGTGCTAGGCACTTATTTTAAAAAATAAACAAACTAAAAATTAGGATCCACCTCCAACAATGGAACCTCCCCTTCCATTTTCACACCCTTCCCCTAGACAACAACTAGAACAAAGGGGCCTTGCAGTGGTTAAGGTTAGCAGCAAGCACAACGCAGCTCTGGCTCTGCTCCTACGCCCATCACCTCTGATTAGGCCCTGAACCAGTGCCTGCAATCTGGCGAACGGGTTATAAGAATCAGGCAGCCCTAGTGCCTCAGCACCTACCCAAGCAGGTGTGTAAGTCCTTACTTATCTAAATGGAGGCTACAGTGCAGTAAAGTATCAGACACTAACACTGCCACTGTTTCTAAATACAACAGTTGTCGCCTTCTCCTCGGGGCAGTGGGAAGTTGCGTGTTGCTTTACAGAGCCAAGTTTCTTCATTGCACTTCCCTCCCCTTCTCCCTTTGTGCAGCTTCTTTGGCTGGCCTGACTCTCTGCCAATTCCTGACACCTCCGGAGCACACAGCTGGGACTGCTCCTGAAGCATTTTGCCAGTTTCCTTCAGAGGCAATGGTGGAGATGCTGGATCTGCCCTCCCGCAGCAGGCAGAACGCGCTCCATGCTTGTGAGGCAGCTGGAACTATAAAGAAGTCTGTGCGGAGCTAAAGGGGGCACTGGCACTGAACTTTTCCACGCTCTATGTGTAAGCAGCACCACATGGCCCTGCCATCTTCTAGTTTTTAAGTTCTGGACCATTCCTGCAGAACAGACTTCATTACAAGATCTTCCTGGCAGTTCTGCCAACCTTATTCCTACCCAATGGCTCCTTAATGTCTGTGCTCTCTGTCAAAAGAGAGAGGTTGACTCATTTACATTTGGTCTTTTAAAATTGAGACCCTGGCGCAACGGAGGTGTCCTCACCACTAACGATACTGCTCCTAAAAATTTGAGGCCCAATTCACTATTGTGCTGCACCTTGTATAGTAGCTTGCATCAGCACAAGGTGAGAAATGTTACTATCTCAGAATGGCTGTGATTTCACATCCACTTAGCACTAGTGTATGTGGCTACACAAGGTGCAAGGCTTGGTGAACTGGACCAAAGTTTTCTGTCTATCCCACATTGAAATTTTTTTTAAAAAAAGCTTTTAAATAAAGAAGAGGAATACTTGTGGCACCTTAGAGACTAACAAATTTATTTGAGCATAAGCTGTCGTGAGCTACAGCTCACTTCATCGGATGCATTCAGTGGCTTTTATTAATCTTTCCCTGTTTGCTGTAGAGGATGTTGATCAGGTGGTTCCGCTGTTTCTTTGAGAGCGTGTGGCACAAGCTGTCACATAGTTTGTGTGGTATGTAGATTGTAATGGATTTTTTACCTTCACTCCTTTTAGTATGATATCCATCTGTTTGCATTTGGAAAGGAAGATGATGTCTGTCTGTATCTGTACGAGTTTTTTCATGAAGTTGATAGATTTCCACTCCATATGGCTAAATTCAGTGCCTTGCATAATGACAGGTTTCAGAGTAGCAGCCGTGTTAGTCTGTATTCGCAAAAAGAAAAGGAGTACTTGTGGCACCTTAGAGACTAACCAATTTATTTGAGCATAAGCTTTCGTGAGCTACAGCTCACTTCATCGGATGAATTGACTAACACAGCTGCTACTCTGAAACCTTTTAAATAAAGTTATGCCCATCCACACAACATTGTTAGCTCAAATAGTTGGTTTATTAAAAAGATGTTTCTGTATCATAGATGAGGCTTTCCACAGCAGGCTACAATACTCAAACTATAAATAACACTGCTGAGTGCATACAGAGGGTTCAGTGGTGCTCACCCCAGCTTGAAACATCAGTGCAGCTTGTTTTCTACACATTACAATGGTCACCTGTAATTAAAGTAAGCCAAAGACCAGGATAGTGTAACATTGAGACCCTGGCAAAGGGAGGAGGATAGCTCAGTGCTTTGAGCATTGGTCTGCTAAAGTCAGGGTTGTGAGTTCAATCCTTGAGGGGGCCATTTAGGGATCTGGGGCAAAAATTGGGGATTGGTCCTGCTTTGAGCAGGGGGTTGGACTAGATGACCTCCTGAGGTCCCTGATATTCTATATTTTTTTCAGCACAGTCCGACATCTAAGTTGCTTTTCTGGGCTGAGACTGTGTTGGATCAAGCCATGTTTTCGGTTTCTTTCCTTTCCAAGCACAATTCCCTGCCAGCACATACCTAAAGTCCTGAGGCATCTAAATAGAGTAAATGTTTATAGAATGAGCTGTATGTTCTTGTGAAACTAACCAGGAGGCTCATTTTTGTCATCAGCGACTTTTAAAGAAACAGCAGCTTAGTGTTTGTGATGGTCTCTTCTTCCTTTATCAAAACTGCCAGCATTACTGCACTAGTGCCTTCACTTTCTAGCGTGCTAACCAGCCCCTCCCCCCCTTTTAAAGACATTTTTATGCCAATCTACCTCCCTGTTAGGATATAGATATTCAGGCCTGTCTGTAAAGGCCTATACTCTAAGAATTTAGGTGTATTCTTATCACTTAGCTAGTTATAGAGGTTATAAAAGAAAGAGTCAAAATCACTGTCTGCCGGTATAAGGGCCTGCTCTTACTGTGACAGTCTCAGGCCCTGGTTTTAGGCTAAGGCCTTTGGCTAAGCAGCAGAGGCAGCCATAAGCTGGGAAGTGAACGGTCACATCCTCACATTCCAAACTGGTCACATTGAAATAAGATGCTATTGGGATGTTAGGAATACAATCCTGTCCTATCGCCTCTAGAGAAAGGGAAGTGCCTAGAAGTTGTAAAAGAAAACTTAGTTTGATAGCATCCCGTCTGGCAAGAACTCACTTTATCAATAGCTAGGTAGAATCCTCATTTCTTTGTTGTTCTATCACTGTAGTCCCCATTTCCCTGTTGTTTGTCTGTATAATCTCTGTCTGGTTCTGTGATTGTTTCTGTCTGCTGTATAATTAATTTTGCTGGGTGTAAACCAATTAAGGTGGTGGGATATAATTGGTTAAATAATCATGTTACAATATGTTAGGATTGGTTAATTAAATTTCAGTAAAATGATTGGTTAAGGTGGCAGGTTTGTAAAAATTTTGGTGGTGCCCAGAATCCTCCCCAACTCTGCCCCCCACCTGCCTAAGGCTCTGGGAGGGAGTTCGGGTGGGGGGAGGAGGTCTGGGGTGCAGGTCCTGGGCTGGGGATTGGGGTGCAGGTCCTGGGAGGGGGTGGGGGAGAGGGTCTGGGGTGCCGGCTCTGGGAGGGAGTTTGGGTGCTGGGTACAGGCTCCGGGCTGGGGCAGGGGGTGGGAGGTGCGGGTTCTGGGCTGGGAATGGAGGTGTATGAGGGGGTGAGGGATTCAGGCTCTGGGAGGGAGTTTGTGGGTGGGAGGGGTGTAGGCTCTGGGAGGGCGTTTGGGGGCGGGAGGGGTGTGTGGGAAGGGGCAGGGAGTTTGGGGGTAGGAGGGAGTGCAGGGGTGAGGGCTGTGGAGTGGGGCTGGGGATGAGGGGTTCATGATGCAGGAGGGGGCTCAGGGCTGGGGCAGAGGATAGGAGTGTGGGGGGGATGAGGGCTCTGGCTGGGGCTGGAGATGAGGGAGGAGCTCAGGGCTAGGGCAGGAGTGTGGGGGGATGAGTGCTCTGGCTGGGGCTGGGGATGAGGGGTTTGGGGTGTTGGAGAGGCTCAGGGCTAGGGCAGTAGGGCAGGGTTAGGGCAGCCTGCCCTACCACTGGTGGTTGGTGGGCACTAGGACCCTGCGGGAGCAGTTGATGCCGGGAGCCAGCGGAGCAGAGTCAACGTGAGCTGAGCTGCAGGCTCCGGGGGAGGCGAGCGGGGCCAGCAAGTGGGGCCAGGGGCACTTGGGGAAGGTGCATGGCGGCAGCAGGTGGGGCCGGGGGGAGAGACCCGGCCCCAAACATTGGTGGAGCCGGGCCCCCGGGCCCTGAATATTGCGGGAGCCTGGGCACCACTGGCCAATACAACTCACTGCCCCCTGGTTAAGGTATAGCTAAGCAGAACTCAAGTTTTTATAGTCTGCAGTGAATCAGGAAGTGAGGGGGGAAATGGGGGTGGGGAAATTGGAATCATGTTTTGCTAAGCGGGGGGAATGGGAACAGGGATGGCTCTGTGGTGGCAGAGCTGGGAAGGGGGATACTAAGGAAGGAAGGAAACTGGAATCATGCTTGCTGGAAGTTCACCCCAATAAACATTGAATTGTTTGCACCTTTGGACTTCGGGTATTGTTGCTCTCTGTTCATGCGAGAAGGACCAGGGAAGTAAGTAGGTGAAGGAATAAGCCCCCTAACAACCCCCCCGCCCCCCAGCCTTTTTTGCTCAATTGTGCCAGTGTTTAATTCTCTGCTGGAACAGACGTTGAACTCACTGGGAGCTAGCAGGCATTTCAGATCAAATTTTGCCTTCTCACAAACTACAAGCAACTTCCATTGACTGAAGTGGGCATTGCCAGTGTGTGTTGTTCATAATACACTTCAAACCCAAACTAGCACCTTTGTTTATTGCAGTAACACATTGTAAAATGGGCAACAAAAATAAAATATGCCTTAACAGTTTAACCAAATGCTCACTAGTATTGTGGAAAAGATGCTCCTTGGGATCCAGAAACTTACTTTGCTATGTAGAATGGTCCCTATGGGCAGCACCAGAGAAGATTATTTACTCTTTCCTTCTCATTGCAGCTGGCTAGAAGGGCTGTGTTAGGGAATTTAAAGCGCAATATACCGGTCCCTGCTTAGAAGGATGGGGATCCTCAGGACGAGTCTTGCGTGAAGACAGTCCTACTAGGGGAGAATTCAGAGGTACCAAGAAAATGAAGCTCAAGATTAAATGAATACCCAGCTCCCATCAGACAGGAACATCTCACAAAATTTCTCTTTAAATAATGTAGTACTTCTGTAACCTGTTGCATCTTTCATGTACTGTATACTGGCCAATGCCTGGCTTTTCAGGAAGACTGTATGTGCTGTGGTCACATTAAGACTGACAGCGTGCGCAAATACACAAGTAGGTATATGGAATGCCTGTGGCTCTCTGCCCTCAGATTCAGGCACCAATATTTTCACCATACTCATTAGTAAAAAATTAAGGCTACACTTGTTTTACAGATTGGGAAACAGGCAGAGAAATGAACAAATTTGCTTTAAAGGCACAGATAGAGCCCATGTTAGCCGTGGGAGGAATTTTTTCACGTTTAGAGAGCTCTATGTTCTAAGAGTAAGCTAATCTGGATATGTCTAATATGCTAGTTTAGTTTAATATAGTGACCAGACTGGAAACTTTTAACTGAAGGTGTTTTAGGAAGAATTACTTGCAAAACCAGCTCTGTGCTTAAGACACCAAACCAGGAACAAACAGTAACTAGTCATGTCCAAGTGGTCTTTGAACAGAGGCCTGACTCTTGCATCAAATCTCACTCCCAGTGGTAGACTTATGGAACAGTTCAAAGACCTAAAAGGCCCTATTTCTATCACAGCTTATTTCTTCAAATCAGAGTAACCAAAAATGATGTTTTAACTCTATATTTATTAAATGTAGCCAGTCCTCTTTACTATGTGGTTGGTTTAATCTGTAATGGTATTCAAGAAATTTAAATATAAATCCACTTTAAAGGTTTCAGAGTAACAGCCGTGTTAGTCTGTATTCGCAAAAAGAAAAGGAGTACTTGTGGCACCTTAGAGACTAACCAATTTATTTGAGCATGAGCTTTCGTGAGCTACAGCTCACTTCATCGGAGTGAGCTGTAGCTCACAAAAGCTCATGCTCAAATAAATTGGTTAGTCTCTAATGTGCCACAAGTACTCCTTTTCTTTTTGCCACTTTAAAGGGTTTTTTTTAGTCCAAATACATTTTCACACTAATCTAGATGAGCCAGGTCATATTTTAAATGCATTTTTAAATATCCTACAGAAAAATATGGCTAAAATAAAATAAAGCCAAAGTTAGTGTGGTTCTGCTATCTAAAGCAGCTACATCATCTTAATAGGTTTGCCCTTTGCATGATCATTCACGTATGGAGGTGTTTGGAAAAATGTCTAGGAATTTGAAAGTGATGAAAAATGGACAGTTTTCTACAGAATTTAAAAAAAAAAAAAAAAAAAAAAAAGAGAGAAGTCAGCTCTACAACCTTTCACTTCAAGCCTCTTAAAAAAAAAAAAGTTCCTTCCTGAAAGTATATAAATAGTACTTAACAGAAAGGAGCTTTAAAGTAATCAATTCATAGAGTAGCTTTGTTAACCAACACCATTTTAACCACTCTAATCCAGTCTTTGTCAAATCACTCAATCATTCAGAGATGGCTTTTTATTAGAGATTGGCTTGAACCAGCTTTCCCAGACCTTGAACATTCCCAACCTTTTTATACATCTAGCAAGTGGCTGAGATGGACCAGCTTCCATTGCAGCTCAGTATATTTGTCGGACGAGAAGCCAGGCCCCTACCTTAATACAACCATCTGTGCTGATGAAAGCTGCGTAGTGTTTTGTTTGTTTTTTTTTGGTTAGTGGTGTATTGAATGTTAGTTGCTAAATGTTTTTGAAAAAACTATCATCCACCAACAGAATAATTTGTCTCCTCTCTGTATCTGCAGTACTACTTTCAGTCAGCATATTAAAACATTTTTTCCAGAAGCAACTTAAGTTCCATGGTTATGTACAATGAACAGTAAGTAAGTCACAGAAATGAAGTTCTTATTAAGGGGCAAGTATTGTATGCAACACTGTCTTTGTTTCTATAACTGTCAAGATTTATTGTAAATATTTGCTGTGTTTGAAGTCTTTTTTCCTTAAATGTAAGAAATATATACTGTACAGTACTAAGATTTTCCCCTCAATGTTTCCATATTTCCTACATACAGATAGGAGTTACTTTCTTAAAGCAACATAAGGGTCAGTGCAGATCTGTTTTTTATGCTGTAGGGTATCCCCCAACCCCCTGAGTGAGTCACCTCTTAGAATTCTTACAATATGCACTGCAAATACTTAATACCTGTGGAGTTTGTACTACTGTGCATAGTCCCCTTGAAAGCACTAAAGATGTTTGCAGGATCAAGCCCTTCCTTCGATATCAAAAGGATGTAGGTAAAAAGATGCAATTCTCTGAAATTTAAGATACCTGTTCTGCCCATCATGAAAGCATGGGCCACTTCTCTCTATTCAGTTTAAATCAATATGTTAAAGAGTTTATCTAAAAACTGATCTAAGATAGTGTTGTGCAAAAATGCAGTCTCTCAAACACTTTGACAAACAAGAGCCAATTCAACTGTATTCCATCTGTGAAAGATTACTTTAACTTTCATACACACTGAAAATAATGATCCCCATCAATGAAAACATCTGGGTACAATAGAGGGAAAACTACTGAGGCCCAATAAATACATTATAGTGCTTAAAAAAAGCAGTTCATAAGATCTGCCATCAGATCTAAATGCACATAACTATTTTTTTACATTTGTTTAATTAGTTTTTGTGGTGTTTAAGTAGTCTAAAAGCTATTTTAGTTCTTTAACAATGAATAATTTTAATACACAAAGAAAACATACATATCTCCAAGACTAATAATCTGAAAAGCCACTATTGACATGGGCTGTATTTCCTGTATTCATAAACAAGTCTATGTGTTTAGATAAGGAAGAGAGGCCTTTTTCTGATCCCCTTTAATGATTGTTGAAAGTTCATGCACAACTAGCAGCAGCTGACTTTAAATTGATTTGCTCCCCATCCCCAAGGGATTTTAGCAAAATCACTTGGCAGTGTTATGGTTTGACTAGAGTTATGCATGTAAAAAAATAAAAATAAAAAAAAGTTCCTTGAAAGTTTAAAAATAAATTGGTCCCCAGAGGAAAGGACAGTCCGAGAGCTTATAGTTAACGAATCCATAACCATGATTTATTTTCACTTTGAAAGTTGGTTGAGCTGGGAAAAAAAGGATTCACACACACCTCACAGAAGGAAAATCTTGCCCTGATTGTTTTTTAAAATCACTATATAATGAAGATGTTTCATATAAAACCTTTCACTCTTTACAATGACAATATCAGATAATTTTCCTTTTTACCATCATATACACAACATTTAAATATTATGAATAGACAAAATCTATTTTATAAATACTTTAGATCAAAGTAAGTTATAATATCACAGTTGAGAGCCACATCTGTACAAAATGTAAGCAACATATATAAAATGATTAAGAAAGAAGTGCAAAGTAGAACAGTTGCAAGAGCTTCCACTTTTTACAGTATTTATGGTTCAAGTGGGAACAGCTAGGAGAGATATATGAGCCCAGAGTGATAACTAACGATTTTGAAGAAACAGTACAGGATGTTACACACTCAATGGCAAAACAAATTATTCTATTATTTTGCCTCCTTCCCACTTCAGCACCTCTATGGTTTCCAGTTTTTAAAACAAACATTTTCACAAACAGAAAGACAAAGTTCTACCTCAAGTATTTTCTCCTCTTTTAACAAGTTTAATGAACAAAAATCCCTAACCAGAGACCAAGCTCATCAAGCGTAGGTAAAAGAAGAATATGGGAAATGCTTGGCTTCCACCTGTGGCTTGTTTTGACTGACATATTTAAAAAGGTGAACAGTAATACTTTTTAATAAGTTAATACAAAATGGTTTAGGCCCTGATCCTGTAAATTCTTACATGTGTGTTTAGCTTTACTCATAAGAGTAGTGCTACACATGTAACTAAGCATTTGGAGGATCAGGGCCTAATATTTCAAAGCAATAACAGAATATTGACTTTAAAGGTTCACGGCTGTTTAAAGACAAAAATGATCTGAATGTCAGTTCTGCCTTTACTTGTTTAAGACCTCAGTTCTATATGCTAGCTGGTGACCTCCCTAACAAGCAACAGTTCTTGCAGTGGGAGTCTTTTTTTAAATCTTTGCGTCAAAGTTGAAAATGCTGTTTTGAATTAAAAAAAAAAAAAAGCAAGCCATCTTGGCAAGTATAAAAAAATCTCAGAACATTTAAAGTCTACTGGAGATAAGTTGTTCATAGAACACTCATGAAGAATAAAATTCTGACTAGTTTGATCTTTAAAAAGCCTTTCAGTTCACCCTTATTATTTCAGTAAGTATTTTATATTCCTTTTTAGGCACTGAAAATATTCACAGTATAACTGATGTGCAGAAGATTCAGTCTACTGTCAGTGCCATGTAATTCTGTGGCCTTGAACAAATTCTGTAGTATGGAGTATTAATCAATGGGCCCAATTCTTGGATCTTGTCGACCTGAGCTCGATGCAGGATATAACTGGGGTAGGATGTGAAGAGGTGGTATTTGAAGCTAACCTTCTGGCTCACAGCTTCTGAATACAAAGGGGCCATAGTAGAATCTAGAACTGGGCTTAAATGCAGTGCAACAACCTCAGATTTCTTTCCCTCTTCCATGAACTTAAATTATAAAAGGCGCTTTATGCATCTGTACTGGCCTTTTAGGTAACATTGATACAGATCAGTGTCAAGTTAAACTATTTATTTTCATTTAATCTAGGACAGGACCTGAGATAAGACATTAAACCAATACTTTTGCAAAAGCTGCAATGCTTTGTATTTAACGTTTTCCTACTTCATCTTCACTTTTTGCATTACGAAGTGCAAACCTTAAATACGTTTATTTTTTCCCCTCACCAATTACCTTTCTCTGATGCAGGAATGGTCAGATTTCCATTTTAACTCATTTTCATATTTGTAAGGGGAACTGGAGAAAAACAGGTGGGAAAGCAGTTGGAATACAGAAGCAACAGTGGAAATCAGGTTATCAAGTCACACTGCTTCACATGATCACATCCAGCTCCAAGGTGGAAGTGATCAAATGAAACAGTTTAAAGTGGGTAAGTGTTTTCTGCGAGCAGCTAGAAAGTTTGGTTCCATAAGCAAAGTGTTTTTCCCCATAGGACCCGGCTTTACAGGTTAGGGAGGTCTTCACTGATTTCGTGTACTGTCTGAACTACCTGTTGTAACTTCAGTACACAAGGATGTCCAATATTATGAGGCTTGAGTTCTGTCCTGTAGGGTCTGAGAAGGAACTTTCTGCACAACTTTCTAGTCAATGCAGCTCAGAAGTTTATTTGCCTCCATACATTCGCTCGATATCATTGAGGTAATGGTTCTTTAATTCCTTCCTTTTCAATTTGAAAGCATCAGTTACTAGACCAGTCTCTGGGGTCCATGGTTCAGGGCTTAACCGTACTTTGATTGGTGTTTCAAATCTCTCTAATTTCACTGCAGGGGTAATAAAAACAAAAACACATTTATGATTACATTCACAGATAACACTGATTCATACAACTTCATACATACAACAGGAATAGGATTTATATTCAATAGTCTGCTGTACTATAGTGGAATAACTTCATATCAATACAGTCACGGAATCGACACACTGAAGAAAGAAAATGCAAACTTATGGCTGTAATACTTAGTGTTTGCTATTATTCTAGTAACACATGCCATAGCATTTATCTTTGGTACAGCTCCAGCGGATTGGCACTGTAAATAAAAAAGTGCCAAACAAATGAGGATCACAGAATAAAATCTCAAAGCAGTAACAAAGTTGCACGCTAAATGAAAAGTGCAAAACAAATGAGTCCCTACCTCAAAAGAGAGACTGCAGTCTAGGCACAATAAGGTATTAAAAAAAAAAAAAAAAAAAGTGGCTGTAGCATGCATCAGGAAGGTAGCTGTGAGCAAGGATTACATGATCAGGCCCATGATTACTGTTATTCACAGTAGCAATTAAAGAAGGATGAAACGGATTGTACTCATACCATGTGATAGGATATGATGATCCACCCAAGTTACATAATTATTTTTATTTACTGTGCAGTTTTGTAGAATATTTTAGTAGAACACAGTTGACAGCTTTTAAAAGTGTGTGCGCACACAAATCCAAAATAGAGTATAAGCTACAGATGTGTGCATATACACATGTGCACTCCCACATTACAGACAACACTGCGTTCACACTTTTGAAAATCTGACCCCTCTGCATGTTATGACTAAACATGTTTAGGGGACATACTTGTTTCCAATGTACAGTCCATGCACAAAGATGCTAATTCATCTGTTGGTTGTGTGTCTTTTAAAAATATTCGGGGGGAGGAGACACAAATTACCAGCATAGACTAAATGGGGTAAGTAAGTTGTTAAATCAGAAGAGTTCCAAATAAGCAAACATACAAAGTGAGCAAGCATTTCCTTACTTTTGTTAGTGTCATTTAAAAGTCCACATGGCCCTTAAAAAAAGTCAGTTCCTTCAAATAAGAAATCCTTGCTTGCAGCCAGTGACCAATTATGAACCCTTGAAAGTGAATCAATGGAAATGCTGAAAGTCATTTAACATTTTTAGATTATGTACTCTTTTGGAGGGGGGAACGGTCTTATTCTGTGTTTATACAGGGCCTAGCATAATAGGGCTCCAATCTCAGGTAGCCCTTAGGCACTATCATAACATAATTAACCATAATAACAAACACTAAACAAGGATATTGGCTTCATAATATTAATACTTCAGCAAAACAGAGTAAAATGAAAATGCCACCAATCCCCAATTAGAAACTGAATTTCCAAAACAGGCTATCACAAGTACAACAAGTAGATGGCAGCAAATTACAATTATTAGAATCAGTGGCAACAAAGAATAGCTCCTGCTGTATGACCTAACTTTATAGCTTTAACTTTAGACTGTTGTTGCAATATAGTTTTGTTTTCGTTTAGATATATGCCTTTTTGTGATTGAACTACAGAATGTTCTGCTAAAAAGTGATTCCAAGATGATTTGTTTAATGTTCCCTTGGAATGAAGGCCAAAGGAAAGATCTTGGCCTTAGTTCTATCTAAAACATTAGTGCTGTCAAGGATTTTTCTCTATAAGCCAAGCTCTTAGAGGAACAAGAATAAAAAAAGTTATGTGGAAAACATTTTATGATTTACATGCAACACAATAATAGAGTTAAGTTTTTCCACCAGTTCAATGGGACACATGGAAATTTAACAAAACAACTCATGCAAAAGCTGCCTACCATCCTCTTAGAATTGTACTGTAAATGTTTTAACCTATTGTCCTGATGAGAATCAGTCTATTTTAATCTTGTAGGAATAAGTGATGGAAGAGTATGTAATGTGTACTCTATTAGTACGGTTATTGCCAAAATAACTGAAATTGAGACAAAACCCAATACCATCTTTAGTGTTTCTGTTCGGCCATAAAGTCTCAATTAAATTTTCCTTGTTCCTTGAAAAGTCACCCTACGTTTCTTTGGCCTCATAGGCTATGTTAGAGAGCAGCCAGACCAGCTTTTGGCCATTCATCCAGCACTACAACAAGGATTAGCAGAATGTTTTAAAACCAGCTGTATCATTCATGTAACATTTACTGGACTGGATTCCCACAGTGTCTTACTTTAGGAACAAGAAATTGCCTGAAAGTGTGCTCCTCTACTCATTCAGATAAGATTTGACTCTATTCAAAATTATCAACTACATCCAGAGGTAACATGTTCCACAGATTTCCCAGCAAGTTAGAAAACATGAGTGAGAGGACTATATCTACAGATGTGAAATTGGCTTAGTACAGTATATAAAACAATTAAATTATACTCACTCTTATCTGCCACCTCTTTAATCTCTTTCAATATCTCAGCTTCCATGATAGGATTGTTACAGATTTCTACCCACGTTCCCTTGACACCCTTCTGTTCAGCTAATACAGTCAGCTTCTTCTGATTAGGAACCACAAAACTGATCACATAAGACTGATCACTAAAACAGGATGAGAGTACAAGAAAAAAAAACCAGGGAAGTAAGAAGAATTTCAGACTGTCAAAGTTTACTTGAGTCTAAGTAAATATTCCCCAATTCTTTCAGATATATAGCTAATTTCTTCCTCTCCTCCCCCCACCACACTATTCAACCTTTATCATGAAGCTTTTTTAGTAAGTGACTGGGTTCAATCAGTCTCATACTTTGGTCTAGAGAGAAGTTATAGAATGGTCCAGAGTCTCTACTAAATCCAGTATCCAGCAAGTGAGTGCAAGTAAAGTCTCACCATCTACTACTAAGGGAAGGTAGGGACTTTTCCAAAGCCCACAGAAAATGCTTGGATCAGGCTTGTAAGTGTCAACATAAACACCATAGCATTTTGACTGAAGGCCAAAGCCATCTATAAACAATAGATTGTACTTATGTTTAGTAAGAAGGCTGCTATTTTCAGTTACCCTGCCCCTGCATTGGGGCAGGAACATGGGCAGTTGGTCGCATAGGCTGGGGGAAGGCTGTGCCTCCCTAAACAGCCAGCCGTGGTCCCGCCCCTGCCGTGACTGCTCCCTGCATGTGGCTCCAGTCCTCCAGCTCCAGCCCCCCTAGTGTTCCAGCTGGGGAGGCTTACGCTGCATGCTGTCCACCTTTCCATGTTCTGGAGCTGGGGAGACTGCAGCTGCCCGCCCTCCTGGGCTGGGGCCGCACACCACCCACCTTCCCAGCGCTCCGGGGCTAGGGCTGCGCGCTGCCCACCCTCCCAGCGCTCCTTTGGGGCTAGGGCGGCTAGCTGCAGGACTGGGCCCATGGCTATGGGTGGCACTGGGAGGCTAGCCTCCCCCAGACGGTGGTTCACACGCCCCCCCATGGGCAGTAATGAGGGGAGTTGTGGTGGGAAACACATACATCAAGGAAGCTTTAAGCTGATCCTGCACTCCCCCTTATTCTGGTGCAGCTGGGAGCCTGCTTGGCCTCAGCACTGTTCTAATTTACACATTGCTTCCCATTGTTCTAAGGGCCTGTGTATGCAGAGGACAGCTGTAGCATAGTGCACAGTGACCACACCCCTCACTCCTACTCCCTACAAGGCTTGCTGGGAACAGGGCCAGGGTAGAGCTCTTATGTCAGATCTGCACTAATCTGGGGACCCTCTGCACGGGGGGGCAGCCTCAGGGGTATTTCCACCCCCTTTACTCTTCTAGTGCTATAAGAGGGCCTTAGTACACTGGAGAATTAGGCCTACAATCCGCATTTCAGACAAAGGATTTTTGAATACCATATATAAATCAAGCATTAAATAAAAGAATGCCCCTAAATGAGTTTGAGGGGAAGAGACAATATTAATGTAACTTACCTTTTGGCATAAGCACAGATATTGTCAATAAATGGACAGTTTTTCAGTGCTGTCTCTACTTTACCCAGAGATACATATTCTCCTGCCTGCAACTTCACCAAATCTTTTTTACGATCTAGGAACAGTTAGAAAGGCATGCTGCTTTAAAGGAGTTTAGATTCTTCCACTTGTATATACTCAGTTAAAATAATTTTAGTACCACATTTTAAATGCTTATTTAATTTTAATGGAATACCATGCAAAAGACTTAAAAAAAAAAAAAGTACAAGCAAAGGAACGCCAAACAAGTCACCTAGAACAGGGGTGGGCCACATCAGGGTGCAAAACTGTATGGAGGGCAGGTAGGGAAAGCTGTGTCCCCCGAAAGAGCCTGGCCCCCACCCCTGCCCCCTATTCGCCCCCTCCCACTTCCTGCCCCCTGACTGTCCCCCTCAGAACCCCTGACCCATCCAACCCCCCCTGCTCCTCATCCCCACCTGGGACCCCCTGCCCCAAACCGCCCCCCCCCCAGATCCCGACCCCTATTCAATCCCCCCTGCTCCCTGTCCCCTGACTGCCCCAACCCTATCCACACCCCCACCCCGTGACAGGAACCTCCGCCCCATTCAACTGCCCCCTGTCCCCTGACTGCCGCCCAGGACCCCCCATTCCTAACTGCTCCCTGTCCCCTGACTGTCCCCCAGGACCCTCTACCAAACTCCTTTCACCCCCACCCCGTGACAGGAACCTCCACCCCATTCCTAACTGCCCCCTGCTCCCTGTCCCCTGACTGCCCCCCAGGACCCTCTACCAAACTCCTTTCACCGCCGCCGCCCCCTTAGCATGCCTCTCAGAGCGGCAGGAGCTCGCAGCTCCGCTGCCCACGCGGCGCTGTGACTGGGGGAGGGAGAACAGCGGGGGAGAGGCCAGGGACGAGCCTCCCGGGCCAGGTGCTGGGCAGGACAGGCCCGCGGGCCAGATGTGGCCTGCAGGCCATAGTTTGCCCACCTCTGACCTAGAAGCGATTAGCATTTAACTTTTAAGGAAATGTCCATTTTAAAAAATGCCCTTTAGGAGTAATTTTTCCAGACTTGCAACTAAAATTAAAAAAGTCACAGGGAATCTAAATTTTAGCCATTAAACTAATACTAAAAAACAAAGTGTAAATTTTCAAAGTGAAGGCTGAGTAGAGACAGTTAATGAGATTACAGACAGCCGCATCAATTTCAGGGCTTCACAATCACTAAGTTTTGAGAATATGTTTTAACACCATGGTTGAGCAAATTACTGAAGTGTGTAGCTTTAAGCATGAGTAGTCCTACTGGCTTCAATGAGACTACTCACGTGTGTGAGGTTATGCTCTTGCTTAACTGGCATTTAAATTGGCAAAAAGTGTAAGGCCCCAACCTATGATTTGTAGACATCCGTCAGGATGAAATTCTCCAATATCTCCAGTACAAAACCATCTCTGGCCATTTTCATCCACGGAGAAATCCTCTGTCTTTTCTTCATTTTTAAAGTATCCCATAGAGACATTAGGTCCACCTATTATAATCTCTCCTCTAGGATTAGGCTTGTCTCTACAAGTATAGCCACCTGAAAGCCAGATAAGTAAAACTGTTTTCAAGTCAGATTGATACAATATACATTCCTTTCCCTGGAAGATACTGAAGAATTCACACACAAAATAAAGTGATTATCCATTTATCAAGAGATCACAAGATACTAATACTCAATGACATCATTACATCAACGTCTACAGTTGATTTTGTGGACAGCAGGAAAACAGGCTAGAAACAGTAAAACTAGTTACTCGGAGATCAAAATATTATACTGTTACACATATTATGCAACAGTGATCATGCATTTGCATGAATCTTAAAGGCTTGGTAGCTCTGCAGTTTGTCATCGCTATCTATGTTTGCTGTGTATCTTCAGGTTTGAATGCCAACTGATCATTTTGACAAGAACTGTTCATATTCATGTTTTACCTGTAGCTTGAAATTTGCAGCCAGATTCACTGAAAGAATTAAGTAGAATGTCCTGAAAAAAAAAATGTTCTCACCTTCTTGCCAGTCTCTCAATTTAATCTCACAGCAAATAAGAGGAGCCCCAACTCTGCCAGTGCTATAGTCAGAAACTATGGGAAGTTAGAAAGAAACAGTAAGATGGTGGCCAGAAGTTTTTTTTAATCTGACAATACTGAAATGTAAACACAGAGCTGGAATAGGAAGGTAGCTATTAACTCAAGTTATTCTCTAGAAGTTAAGAGCTACAAATGTTTTCAACTGTACTTGAAAATTAAAAAATTCACACATCTACATTAAACATGCAGATTTCCACGAGTATGTTAACATACCTTCAGTAATTGTTCCAGCTCCACAGGTTTCTGTTAATCCATAACCCTGGCCAACAGGACAGCAGAAACAGATGTTCATGAACCTTTGTGTCTGAGGTGAAAGAGGGGCTCCTCCAGAAAGCATCATACGCACATTTCCTCCTAGCAATGCTTTTACCTTTTTAAACAGCAGTCTTGAGGTAAAAGAAACCATGTATAAATATTACTTGTTCTACTCCTTTGCAGGAAAGGCTAGAGACTCTCATACCCCTCTTTATCTATTCAGCGGACACATCTAACAAGTAATAAGATTCACAGATTTTAAAGGCCCAAAGGGACCATCATGATGATATAGTCTGTCAAGTGTTACCCAAGCCATAGAATTTTACATAGTAACTCCTGCGTCTAGCCCAGTATCTTGTGGCTGAAATAAAGCATTTTTTAGAAAGACATCCGGTCTGGTTTTTAAAAAAATCCAAAAGATGGAAAATTTACATCCCTCGGTAATGTGTTTCAATGATTAATGGCCCTTACTGTTAGACTTTCATCTTATTTTCAGTTTGAACTTCTCTGAATTAGACTTAGTCAGTGGATCTTGTTATGCCTTTGTCTGTTAGCCTGGAGTCCTCTAGTACCGGATTACTTACACAAGGAGAATTGCTTACAGACTGCTCAAATCACCTCTTAATTTCTGATAAATTATATACATTGAAAGATATTTGAACCTTTAACTGTACTTACATATTACACAGAGGTGCATCATACCCCCTTTTGATCTGTTCCAGTTTATAGTCATAGCCTATCTTGAACAGAGTTCTCTGAATATAGTTCATCTCTTGGACTTTACTCATGACATTCTTATAAATTCGGTCCATTATTTCCTACAGCAAAGATTGAAAAGAGGACAAAGAATTACTACTTCTGATTGAAAACATGCATCAAACCCAACTAAAAAACAAAACAAGAAAAGTACTATTCATTTTAAATGGATGATTTCACTTTAGCTATGCAGTCTCTGCCAAATTGTTGTGTAATACTAACATTTTCCCTTAATATGTCATCTATTTAATGACTTTATATTCTATTCCAGCTAGGGACTATTCAAGGTGGTAGAATAATGTGTGGAAATGGGTAACAGAACTGGAGGACAAAGTCACATTTTTTCCTTTCCTCATCCATCCTGCCTCATAAACCCCTTTCAAGTTATGAAGTTGATTGCCTAGGAGAAAGAAAAAGCCTCACATAGTAAAACATTTTATAGTTTGGCAATCTGGCCTTGAATTTCTATAGTCAGTCCTAGGTAAGTAACCAAAATTACCTCGGAGACCATTTAGAACTATTCCACTAGTTAACACACTGATGCACTTCTACAAGCTGCATCTTAAACCTTAGACTTTTTAAACACTTCACATCAATGTTGTTAGCCATCTAGGGATATTGCTGGAGTGAATATATGGAAAAATAAGAATGTCCTTGCTAATCATGCCTAAGGTTGCGTGTCTGTCATGGAGGTCATGGATTCTGTGACTTTCCATAACCTCCGTGACTTTTGCAGGGGCTGGTGCAGCTGGCTCAGGGGCTGCCTGAACAGTGGCAGCAGTTTAGGTGTGGGAGGGGGGCTCAGGGCTGGGTCAGGGGGTTGTGTTGCGGGGTGGCGTTTACCTCAGGGGGGAAAAAGGGGGATTCCCCGGAAGGGGCTGGCATGTCCCTGCAGCTCTTCATTTTAGGTGAAGGGACCAAGGGCTCTGCACACTGCCTGTGCTTGCAGGCACCACTCCCGCAGCCCCCATTGGCTGCGGTTCCCCTCCAGCCTCTCCAACTCCCGTCCAGCACCAGCGGGGTCCCAGGCCATGCACTGCCGCCCACCCTCCCACCTCGGAGCACCCGCAGCCCCCCCAGCCCAAGTTTTAGTTAAGGGTATATAGTACAAGTCATGGACAGGTTATGGGCTGTGAATTTTTGTTTACTGCCAGCGACTTGTCCATGACTTTTACGGCAAATACCCGTGACTAAAACGTAGCCTTAATCATGTCCTCTACCTTCTCATACTTACAGGCACAGCCGCCATCAGTGTGGGCTTCAGTACAGTACAGTCTCCTTTGCTTCCCTTCTTAATTTTACTTGACTGAAATAAAGACAAACGTGAAAACGTTAAACTGAGAAACTGGTGACTGGTTAGGGGAGAATAAGAAAGAAACAGGAGATAACCTAGTGTGCAGTTTCTGAAGTTCTCCCCCTCCCTCCCCAGATTACTATTTTCTCAGTGGGGTGGAGCAGAAAGGTGTATTGTCAGCCTCATCTCATGCCAAATATCGGCTGAAATCAAAGCTTGCTAGACCAAGCCACATTGTGTGCATCGTTTTTGCTTTCTTTAGTTATCCTTCTAGCATTTTCTGTTGTATGGTCTGACTTCAAGGGGTGATTTTCAATAGGAACCAAGTTATGATGATCCCCACAAATCCATCCGACATGTGATTTGTTTTCTTGTGCCTCAGTGCTTCCAAGCTGTGCATCTGCTGGCTAGTTTGCATAACAAACTTGTGTTCATTTTCTCTTCTACTTTATTACATTCTTCAGCATGTTTATGATGTTTTCAGTTATTTACATTTGGAGGATGCAGATACACATTGCAGCCTTTTATTGATTATTTACCCATTTCCAACAAGTGCCTCTGCCCCTTCAGTCAGCTAATGGAGGATCTTCTGTTACGGGTTTCACCTCATTGACAACTATTAGGCAAGCAAGAGAACCAAAAGCTAGGGCAGGCTCAGCAGAGCTTTTACACAAACTAATTTTCTTTTGTGTGAATTACCCAATGGTTAAATCTTTTTTTTAAATCATAGAACTAAAAGGAGAACATTTGACACTCAGTCAGCTATAGCAAAAATCAAGTGCAGTTAGTCTTTTGATACCTATTGATATCCTGTTGTGACAATGGATAATACTGTATCTACTGAGGCAGAAACTAAAAAAAACAAAACAAAACAAAACACACCACTTATGTGCAGTCATTTGGTTTTTCTTTTAATTTATGGGTAATTCTGATTTTACCTAAAGATGATGAAAACTCAAAATGTAGATAGAAATGCATGTTTTGAAATCTATTGTACAGTTTCACCAGGAGCTTAGCTTTTTGTTTGTGGTTACGTTTTCAGAAGGTACTACTGCTTTTGATATTAACTGCATTGTATATCATATTTTTGCAATAAGATAAGTAACTGATCAAGAAAAATAAAAAAAAAGTACAACCACCAAGATTTTGCTTAAACACTGTGCTGAAAGTTTCCCCTCACCTGGTCCGATAGAGTGAGTGGAGAGGAGTATCCAATCCTGCAGCCATAGGTAACGCAGGATATTTCTGCTGTCAGTTCTAATACATGAGCCAGAGGCAAGTAGCCAACATAAGTGTCCTTGGGTCTAGCAAAGCAAGGATTATATAATTAACGTAGGGATCCAAGAGTGGGCTGAAAATACTTCATCTAGTGCAATAGAGTATTGTATTATCAAGAACAGAAAGACAGAATTACTAGTTTTCCAAAAATCTACATCATAAACAGATCACTACTGGAGTCTGTTCTCCTGTATGCAGTGATGAGCTGCCAAAAGCTGAAGAACCGGTTCCTTCACTCGCTCCGGGTCTTCAGCAGCACTGAAGGACCCACTGCTGAACTGCCACCGAAGACCCACCGGGTGAGTAAAAATTGCCTAAAGTTAACCATGTGCTTAAGTGTTTTCTTGTTATAACATTCAAAAGCTTTCTAGTTGCCGCACAGCACACTGTGGTTCCTTGTATTCTTTAACAACCGGTTGTAAACCGGCTTCAAAATTTAACAACTGGTTCGCGCGAACTGGTGCGAAGTGGCTCCAGCTCGCCACTGCCTGTATGCAACTACACTGGGAATTCTCTAAGCTCAACATTTGAAAGTCCCATTGCAGTTGATGGGAATTTTTTCACTAACTTCAACAAGGTCAGGATTTCACCCACTGATTCTAGCAGAGGGATTCTTCTTGCAGTGGAACACAGGAGGTCCTTAGTGCTCCAACTGCCTTTTCCTTTCCAAGTAGGAGGTCTCTAATCCCAGTTATGGAGTTAAGGCTGAAACTAGCTTCTATTTGAAGCTGGATAATCAAAGCCCTTCCACCTTCAAATCCCTCCTCCCCCCCCCCCCCCCCCCCCCAAAAAAAATTCATAGCAGCTCCTCATTTTAAAATATTTTAGTAGAAGGTGGATCAGTCACTAGAGCCTGAAGCTCATTCGTTCTGTGACCTTGAGTTGAGAGTTATCAAATGGTCCGAAAGAGATCTTTCAGCGCAGAACCACATAAATATCCCACAATGAAGGGGTTTCTTGTATATGGGTCATTTCAAAAGGTGTCATGCCCCTCATGAACTTGTTGAGAAGGGGGTGCAGGGATACCAATTTATCCTTCAACACACTGAAGAACCCTCATGAAAGTCTGCCATTACTTTGTTACTGAATAGCCAAAACTTAATATATTTCTCGGTTCATTTTATTGCCTATTTTATCTCAATATTATATAAGCTTAATAAAAATAATTAAAAAATGAAAGACCAAATTAGCTGCCAAATGAAAGTGGTCTTTTAAACCAGCTTGAAGTAAGCAAGGTATTTAAGCAGATTACGTACAGCACATGTAGAAGGATCTATATGGGCCTGGTCTCATCAGACCCCTGGAATAGGCAGGCCTTTCCTTGAAGTTATCTTAGCTGCTTAAAAATTTCTGCTTGGAAACCACCAGCCTCTGCCTTCCACTTTCTCAGGACTCATGCTGATAAGGACAGGGAACCAATAATAATCTACAGACAGATACCCTGTGCGAAAATATATGGTCAGACTCTCCCCATAATGATCAGTTATGATGGATATCTTGAAAGTACATCTCAGGAGGAGACGTAACTAAAGAAGCCATACTGTCTATCTTTTTAAATCTCATTTAGTTGTAGAAAAATCATAACAGGACTAAAGAGCTGGAGAGAGACACTTATGGTTGTGTCCAAGAGCATGATAAATTCAAAGTGATTACAGAAATCTCAGTTCACATATGATGTATGTAAGATTGGTGGATAAAAAACAGGATTTGCTGAAGTTCGTATTTTTAAAAGAAACAGTCACCAGGACTCTCAGAATTATACAAGTGAGAGGCTTTCTGGAATCCAGGAAAATTTATTCCAGTTGAATAAAACAAAATGGTATTTTATACATACACGGGGCAACTGAGCATTTCTTACCCTAATTCAGGTATTCTCTCACACTGGCCTGTCATTCCAGCTATCAAGTTCTTATGAATCATCATCACTCCTTTAGGTCTCCCAGTAGACCCACTAGTATACATTATTAAAGCCAGGTCTGTGGGAACAGGTTTGCTTGGAGGGATGTCTACTACAAAAGGTAGAAGGGGGGCGGGGGAAGAGAGAGAAAAAAAATGTCATTCACATGGACTTTAGCAGGACGTGATTACTTCTTGGACAAACTAAGAGATGAAATCGAAGCTCCAGAAAGACTAAACTAAGTTAACTGGTCTTCATAAGACACTGACAAAAACAAAGTTAGTGATGCTCTACTGGTAAACAGTCCAGAAAAAAGAAAAAAAAAAGTGGCAGATCCCATTAGGAACAACAAGCACCAGCAGATTCAATCAAGGCAATAGGGTAAGTTGGAGATAGATTTGGCTGGAAGTGTAATGTCATTGCAAAGTTTCACTGGACAAACCTAATGACGTTCTAGTCAAACCCTTTAAAATAATGCCTGGGAGAAGTGCAGAAGAGGCTCATACTTTGGAGTGATGAGGGACAAACTCATATCAAGTTTTCTATTAGTAACAGCTCTAAAGCCAGGGCTGTAGATGCTAAAACATATAGTTTGTTTGTTTTTAAATATTTCAAAGTCAGGATGCCTTGAAAAATCTCACACTTGGTGGAAAGTGAGTTTTACAGACCCAGAAGTCAGTATACATTGAGCTAATAAACTTATGAAAATAAACTAAACTTGTTTTAACCCAGTTTGTTGCCTTGACATTTATTCTCTTTTGTCCTGGTTATTGTGAAAACCCGTAACCCTCAGGCTGATGACTTTGCAGCAGAAAAGGGGAGCAAAGGTAGGAGTGGGAGGACATTTAGGGGAGTTCACAAAAATACCCAAACCTACCTCTAGCCCTTTGGTGCTGGCAACAAATTCAAGAAATCAGCAACCTACCACAAAGTAAGCAGCTCTACTGAATGCGTACTTTCTTGCATAAGCCTCCGGTTCCTGCCAACCAACTCCTTTAACTGCTCACATCTTCTCCTTTCCAGTAACAGAGGAGCTGCCTGGCAGGAACTGTAGACCTGGGTGTCAGGAAGCAAAACCTCATGATTGCTCACTTCCTCCTTAATGAAGCTGGTTTCTTACTCCAGCCAGCCAATTGTAGTTCACAGTGACTGGAGGAGGGAGTCCAGCGCTTATCACCCTGGCTTTGGGGGGGGTCTTCTAGCTACAAAATTGGTCAGAAAGACTTTTCTAAAAACAAATGCTCATCCCTGACATCAGGAAAGAAAAAAAAAAAAAAAAAAAGTGATGGAGTTTTTAAAACGTTCATTAAAACAAACCAAAAACAAATAACCAAGCCTGACCTTAACTCTGTATGACCTTCCCTTCTTTTAGAAAGTGAGCTCGGCCAAACCATGCCAGTCACATTCTAAAATTAAACTTAGTTTAAGCTGAAACAAAATCCACTTGGGACAACGGAACATTAAGATAAAAGACTCAAATATTTTACTTCTAGTTTCCCACTTATTTAAAAAATTGAGTTGGACTGGTAATTTTTCTACAGTAAACGCCAGTTCCTTTTTAGGTTAAATGGACATTTCTCCTCCCATACATATCCCTTCAAATCAGGTTCAATCACTTACTGGACTGCTTGGGTAATCCTGATTTGGTTCACTTACAATTTTCTGGTTTGGCTCCTAATTCTTCTACTGTCTGCATACTATGAATCTCTAGTCCTTCAGGGTATTCAGATTTATTGATAGTCTTCTTATCCACATATATGATATGTTTGAGACCGGGGATCTCTGACAATGCAGGCTGTTGAAGAAAGAGGAAATTTAGTACTTACAGTACCGTATATTGTAAGATTACGGGTGAAATACAGTTGACAAAATAGTTGTTCCCAACTTACCTTAAGTTTACTCTCTAGAAGTTCTACACTAGTGATTAGATATGATGCTCCAGATTCATTCAGACCATAGGTTACTGCCTCTTCACCAAGAGTGGCATATAAAGTAACAACTGTTTTATAAATAAAAATAAGTTTAACAGCAGAATGATACAAACCAAAAGCTTTTCTATGTATAGAATTTAGTCCGCGTGGAGGAGGGGGAGACAGGGGAAGGAATACTTTTCAACTGCAATCCTTTTCCACTGAGGAATAAAAGCAGCTTTTAGTTTTTCCATGATGGAATTTTATGAAGCAAGGAGTTTATGGTAATGATAATAGTGGTATGGAAAGAGGAAAATGTAATTTCAGTCATAATATCGCATGATAAACGACTGAAAACAAATCTGTGTTCTTTCCAGTTTCACACAGAGGGAGGAAAAAACTTTGGGAGAGCTGAGTCCTGAGGATCTCCTCTATTTTTCTGCTTCTATAAACCATTCTTAAAGCTTCATACCAGAGAAGAGTGAAACCCAGTCTACCATTTACTAATCAATTCTCCAAGAGAACAAGTGTTCAGTGTAAGGCATCACCTCCAATAAAGCATTAAAATAGGGAATTAATACTCAAAAATCTTGTTATGAAGTAGTTAGGATTACTACACATACATCTACTTGACAAAAGCAAGAAAATGGAAAAAAAGTTAAGCCACTTAACAGTATCCGCCACCACATGCACACACCTTACTATTACTACAGTTACTGTACTCCACAGACTACACAATACAACAGTGGTCCGCAACCTTTCTGTGGGATTAGCACATTCCTATTCCCAGAAGACTGTGGCGGGCGCCAGACAGTCCACCGCCGAAATGCGACCGTGGAAAGAAGCGTTGCCACCAAAAAATGGCAACGCTTCTCAGCGGCATTTCAGCAGGTGGTTCTCCGGCAGCCGCGCTCGGCTGTGGCATTTCAGTGGTGCGGTGTCCTGTGGGTGCACACAACTGCCCCGGCGGGCGCCATTGTGCCTGCGAGCACCGCGCTGGGGACCCCTGCACTACAATCTTAGTTATATTTCCCTATGGGTGCCAGCATTCCATCATCCCCTTTAATAGTCCTCCAGCAAACCTTCTTTGCCAAATCTCCCTTTCCCTACACAACCAACCATTGCACCAAACATTCACAACAAATAGAGTTGGGGGGGGGGGGGGGGGAGGAGGGAAGGTGTTTCAGTGAACGCAGAAAAATGAAAGGGGGGCAGAATTCAAATTGTGGTGCATGGTTTGTGTTGGATAGAAGCAATAACGAGCGAAAGAGAGAGCGTGTGTGTGTGGGTGTAACAGCCCTAACCGCTTCACAATGAAGTTTTTGGTGTATTAATATACTCAGGACTGCTATTTTTCTTTCAAAAGTACTTGTCTTGTACATTGATTAAAGTAAGGTGGAGGGTTTAAACAGTTCACAAGACTCCTCAGAAGCTGCTTTGCATATTTCAGCTACCCTAACATTTCTCCATTCCACCCAAAATCCAGTCTCCCCCAACATGTCACGTGGCAGAAGCAATCAAAGAAATAGCATTGCTGCATTTTTCAGTTATGAGCAAAATTGTTTATCAAATCTGTGTGGCTAACTAAGTCAAAGGGTCCATATTAATTGCTCTTTCCTGCCCTCCAAAAAGTGAAAGTCAGTTCTGAATTCTAAAAAAAAAAAAAAATTCTACTGTATAATAAGCAGAACAAATTAGTCTGACTACAGCTGCTAGCAACAATCCCACAAATCAGCAATGTATAACATATAGTTTATTAGAAAGCTGAACACAAATTAGGACTTTTCACTTTCTTCCAGAATTTTTTTAAACAAATGCTATCCCAGAAATATGCAGATGTACTAGACGTAAAGAACTGAATTGACTGAAGAAATTTTTCTAGAAATATAGTTAATGCAAATGCAACTTTAACACTCACGAGGAAAGTTGTATTTGAAGCAGGTCTGTGCTGCAATCATCCACTCCGCTCGGGTCTCACAGAATATGGCAATGGCACTTTTTGGCTTTAGTCCTTGTGCAGCTAGTCCTCTACCGAAATGATTCACTCTCTGGTTAATGTCTTCATAGTTTAACCATCTATAGTTTCCTAGGATTAACTGGTAAAAAGAGTAGAATAGTTTTGTGATAATGACACTAAACTGTTCGTGTACATGTTTGCACCTATTCCGTAAGCTGGTGTGGAAAACATACTAGCAAATACAATCTTTTAAAAAGTTACTCATCTCAATTTTTTTGCTGAAGAAAAATATTAACAGCATGTATTATAGCTTCCTTTCTTGAGCTACAGTTAAATATCCAGTTTTACACCATAAAATGTAAATGGTAAACAGTGTAAAGGGGGCCTGCAACAGATACTTTATCGTTAAGACACAAAGCTTTTGACATTACAGACTTCAAGAATTCAAAAAACTTTAAAGATTACCTTTTTAAATACTTTCCCATTAGGCTGCATTTCATTCTCTTCACTCAGTATTTCTCTGGTCCCAAGGCAGTCCTTCTTCCCAAACTTTGCTACAGCATGGTCAAACAACTTATCCAAAGTGTCTGCTCCAGGAATGTCTATGGTTGCTAGTGACTCAAGATGAGTAACAGAACGGAACGGACTTCCAGGCTTGTCCGAGATGGGTTTCGCTTTTAAGCGTTTTGCCATAGCCTTTTTCTTCTTAGCATCGGTAAGAAAATACCATGGAATAAATACAAGGGCACTGTACACAGATATTAAGAAGTACACAGGGAGCAAGAAAACGGCACATACATCTAGTCTAAGTTTCATAGTGGATAGTTCAAAAAAGTTTTCCTTTGTCCTTTGGGTTCAGAGAATCTCGGTTCTATGAAGAAGGTAAGAGCAGAAGCAGCAACAAGTGGCAGTACAGTCAAGGAAACAACAGTAAGTGAAGCTTAGATAGCTCAGTTTTAGAGTAACATCTAAAACATTAGTAACCTTTGGAAGTCAGACACCTGTGGGTGAAGATCACAGCCAAGCAGACAGCAGGAAAGAAAACAAAGAAAGTTTAACAAATTAGTGACACCAGCAATCAGTCCATTAGCTTCAATCCTTTATGATTTCACCCCAACATGCAGCAAGACAAAGGAGGCTGAAGTAACTGGTTTGAGAGGCACATGAGCAATTGGTTTTGAAGACTGAGAGGAATCTTTTCCTTATTTGTTTTTGACCTTCACAAATATTTACTCTTGTAAGGTCCCCCCCTATGCCCCCTTTGTCTCTGTTTAAATAATTCTGGTCTTTTAAAGTGCACTGTGTCCTTTATATACATCAAAATATTGTGTTTCTAAGCTAGTTGAGCAATCCTGAAGTTGCATAACTATGGTCAAAGGCCAGTAGCTTTTTTCTTAAATATTTGTGCTAGGGGTAGGAAGATATGGTAGTACTGGTTTTTTATGACTTTCAGAAATAAAGTTATATCAATTGACTCAGTGTTCAAAATACAGCATATTTACTGAGACTCCTCAAAATAAAATAAAAAACCCACACACTGTAGACCTAATTAATACACAAGATTCATATAAAACTCTCCTTCTAACATCACCTGGGTAACTGCTTTTACTTTAAAGCAGGCCTGAGAAGCTCTATTTGAATGTGCACAGCTTACACAGACTTGATTTGTAAGGCAATTACTCTAATACACAAACGTAAGGACTTCTGGAAGAAAAAGTCCAACTCACCTTCCATCATAAAACTAGAATCAAATCCTGAAGTATTTGATTGGTTTTACAGGAATCTCTCCTGAGTAGGGACTGTAAAAATTAGGTCTGTGAGAGGACTAATGGGTAAATATTAAAAAAAAAAAAAAAACACACACACACGCACACACAAAAAAATTAAAATCCCACTTTAGTTTGGGCCAACTCAGTGGCCTAACACCAGTATTCTGCATCGACATGTGGGAGACATGGGTTCAACTACAGTATTTAACCCTTGTTTCCTGGTCGGATGAAGGTTGCAACTGCTGAGGAGGCAATGCACACAGCCCCAGGGAAGCAGAGGAAAGGGAGCACCTACCAAAACAGCTCCAACACATTAGGGAGCAGTGCTGACTGGTTTAGGGCAAGGCCTATCCCCTCCCCACCTGGAAGATGGAGATCTGATTAACAGGCAACTTGAGGATGTGGGAATTCTCTCAGGGCACCATCAAGAATGGAGAATGTATAGACACGCCAAGGAATTTAGTTTATATATATTCATCACCTCAGGTGAGGGAGAGTGACTAAAATTTCAATTTTTTAAACTGCCAATAACAGCACAACAAGCACCAGCAACACCCATTATTAATATGGAAAATTACATTTTCTTTAGCACACAGCAACACATATAGTATCCATTAGGTATAAGCATAGTCTGATTGAATGAAATAATGCATGAGAGATTTGTAGGTACATGCCACGCTATCTGGTAGGAGATAAGTAGTGGTTTCATTCTACAGAATAATTTTAAGAATTGCATATTTAGCAAATAAATTGAGTGAGTCATAAGTACTAAGCTGAATTCTGACAAAATACAGATTCTCCCCCCACCCCCCCAGAGTGAATTACATGTTTTCTCACCAAGATTTAAGTACAGTGACATCTGTCTGATCCACTTAAATCAGTTGTTTTAACTAAACCTCCCATCCTAAAACTCACCTCAAAATATCAATAAATTTGAGAAGAGTTATGCTTCACTTTTATTAGATGGCCACCTTAGTGAAGTATAATAAGCTAGTTACTGAGTGGTTCCTTAAGACACGTTTCACTATACTGATACTGTAAAAAGTGCACCAAAGTAGCTGCTCAGCAAACATAGCATAACAGAATAAGTCTCACTGTATTACCAACAACTATTTAAACAGCCATTTGTGTGTATTACACCCAAGTTACTGTACATTAGCTCCATTAGGTTAAAATAGGTCTTACATAAATAAGTCTTTTGAAGAAAGCCCTAAACATCTGTTTTGCACTCCAAACTTCAGTCTCTTCAAATGAATGGCAGACATTTATTATACTATTTGTCTTAAAATGATGTGCTGATAATTTCATTCCAGTTACTTCAGCTGGAGTGTTCTGAATTAGCTTAGGTTGTACATAAAAATAAGCAGAAATGCTAGGACTAAAGCTAAAGCTCCAATGCATGGCAGTTAACCACCACACAATGTGATAAAATCAGCACTGAGAAGGGAATTCTCAGTATTTTCAAGAGACAAAAGCATGCAACATAATATAGCGAGTGAACCAGAGAATAGATTACAGCAGGCTAATGCAAACTTAAAGGCACAATTTCATTGCCTTACTCCACAAGCAGTCCCACTGAAACCAGCATGACTATTTGTTGAGTAAGTACTACTCAGCCTGAGTAAAGGCGGCTGAACTGGGACCTGAGAATTTACAAATCTACTCAAGTCCCTTGACAAATATTTGAGATTGAATGGATTGACATCTAACACACATTCTTTCCCCATTTTCAAATGCAAACACTGCTTTTTTGAGCAACACCTGTCCCTTAGTATGGCAGAAGATCTGGAGACAAACTAGCAAACGTAGAAGATAGGTATACCTAAGTATTAGTACCAAGAGAAGTACAATTCTGAACTGGAATAAAGATTGTGGAAGAAGCATAGGCTGCTAGAGTATTAATTTTAACGTGGGTATTTAAACAGCTTGTACAATGCCCCCAACACAATGAAAGGAGTGATTAAAGTTACACTGTATAGGTATTTTCATTGTGTAAGTATACTGAAGAGTTACAGGGGATAGCAACGAATGCTAAATCTATTAGGCACTTTATTAAGAATCCTTACATTTACTATAACTCATAGTTATCTGAAGCATATGGCCCAAAACAAACATTTTAAGATGATTTCTGTATTAACTAATTTAAAATGAACACACATTCTACCTGCATTAGGGTTTTGTCTGGCACTCACTGCTGTAATATCAAAGTACTAGTTACTCTTGTACAGTGGGCTTCTGTAGTTGGATTTGTATTGTAAAATACACGGAAACTAAGTTATGCACACAGATGGTCTATATTAACATTACTGCCATTTGCCTCTCATTCTCCTTCCAACACACTTTCCCATGGCTTATTATACCCACTATTGCTCTATTGAGATCAGCTGGAAATCCAAAAAATGCCATAGAATTTGATGAAAAACAAGTCCAAACTTAAAATAAAGAAAAACACTTGTAACTTTCTGCCTTAACAAATAAATGTTAAGATACTTACAGGATATCTAACAGTTATGACTGGGTTTTCTTCAATGATGATTCACTCTACAGTAAAATGGGAGAGAAGAGTGTGGGGGAGAGAAGAGAGAGACTGATAAGATTGTGTACCAAGCTAACTAAAAATATTAAATGTAGAAACCAAAACTGAAACCTGCTATTTATGTACTTAAACAGTGAGGATAAATTCATGTTCTCCCCTATCCTTTTGAAAAGGAAGATAGTGTCACTACTCTTCTATTTAAATGAATCAGAGTAAGTTTTCATCGGAGTCACAAAATATACAAGTTACTCACATTTTAGTCTTGTACTTTGAACATATGCAGTCATGCTTTAGTCAATACAGGGGGTATGTGGGTGAAAGTTAGTGCCCTGTGAGAATGCAGGAGGTCAGACTAAATGATCAAATGATACTGTCTGGCCTTAAACTCTATGGAAATCTACTGAAATTACCCATATGACTGTGCACCTCTGACACATGATCCATCATGTATTGACTGAGCTTAAAGTTGTGAGCCATTAGAACATGCATCAGCCAGCGTTCAGGGATACAAACAACTTTTCTATTCCTGCAGGTTCTGTCCCCCCCCAGCCCCCGGGATGTATTGTAACCAGTGCTTAATTTGTAACAGAAGAGGTGCCAGGGCTCAACCAATTTTGTGCCAGCGCTGAAGCAATTTTTTTTTTTTTTACTTTCATAACTGACACAGCAAGCCAAGAAGTTTTACCAGGGCTACGAACTGCCAAGCCTAGAGGTGCTAGTGCTCAGCCCTGGCACAAATTAAGCACTGATGGTAACCATAGGCAGGATATGCTTGTCTTAAAGGAGAGAGAGCGAAGCTAGGCCAGGCTGGATTGCCTCTAACCACCCCATGGATTCCTGCCTCTAACGTAACAGTGTAGTAAAAGATTTCCTTCTTCTGCCCCAAATGTAGTATGTGTCTCTCACTCAGTCCACTCCCCAAAATCATATTATGTTTTTACAACCTCAAGTGTGGCCAAGATTTAGTTCTGCATCAGTGGTATCTTTTCTATACCTATAAGTGTTATGACTTTAAAGTTTGTTATCTCTCTTCAAGGATAAGGAGTACCTGTGGCACCTTAGAGACTAACAAATTTATTTGAGCATAAGCTTTTGTGAGCTACAGCTCAAATAAATTTGTTAGGGAGGTAGGGACAGACAAAGAACAGATACCGGGAGTCAAGACAGGCTGGAGACAAGGGGGAGGATTTTCACAGGAATGCAGTATCTAAGGAACACTCCTCCTGGTGCATGATGTGCTTGCTTTTAGACAATGGTGGGCCCCAAACCAAAATGGAGTCACATGTGCTAACTTTTCCTTAACATTAGTCTCTAAGGTGCCACAAGTACTCCTTTTCTTTTTGCGAATACAGACTAACACAGCTGCTACTGTGAAACCTGTCTTCAAGGATAGTTACTTTTAGATTTAAAATGCCCTAAATTTTCTAACAGATTATTAGTTATAAAATTCTTCTCCCTCTGACCCTTAGATAGTTGGATTCATAGGGCAGGTCTACACTATAAGTTGGTCTAACTTACATCATACAGGGGTGTGAAAAAAAAAAAAAAAAAGACATCCGCTGAGCCACGCAAGTTACAGCAACCTATGCGCTGTCCACACTGGCACTATGTTGGCGGGAGACATTCTCCTGCCAACATAGCTTCCATCTCTCACAGAGGGAGAGTAATTATGCTGATGGGAGAGCGCTCTCCCGTGAGCATAGAGCATGGTCACCAGATGCGCTAAAGCAGCACAGTTGTAGCACTTCTCTGTAGACCTCCCTATAGTAACTAAGACTTTTCCTGTAGTGTAGACAAGGCCTATCTAAGCTACGCAATTTGAGTTACATGAATAGCATAACTCAAGTCGACGTAGCTTAGACCTACTTACTGCAGGGTCCACACTACACGATGTCGACAGGAGACGCTCTCCTATTGACTCCCCCATCTCTTCTCAATCCGGTAGAGTAAAGGAGTTGATGGGAGAGTGATCTGCAGTCAATTTAGTGGGTTTTCACTAGACCCGCTAAATCGACCACCGAAGCATCGATCGCTGCACGTCAATCCCCTTGGCAAGTGTAGACAATGAGAAAAGTCCCAATACTTTCAAAAGCCGCACACAACATGTTCTGAGAGTTGCTATAATAGCTTTTCTTGAAACATGAGACAAATACAAAAACACAATATTTTGTGATTTAAAGGTCTTACTGGCACTTATGGGATGATGTGTATAACTAAGGCTTTTCTACTCATTGGTAATGTGACCATCCCAAACGCATGCCATTTAAACCTTTATACCACAGCATATATTACACATAATATACATCATAAACAGTCATTTCAGACCAGCAGACTGTCTAGATATTGATTTCATTTGGTTACAAAATGAGCCCTGGTGCTGACATCTAAGCTTATGCTTTCATTGTCTATTTTTCCATGTGTTTTTTTTGCCGGGGGGGGGGGGGGGGGGGAGAACGGGACTGCAAATGTCTTGTATCTGTGAAACCATCAAGGACATTCTCAAGGCAAGCCAAAGTATGGATTACTCCAAAGTATGACAAAGTTCACATTGTATCTCTGGGTAAAAATCCTTGTCTTATGAAAAAGACGACATTTCGTAATCCTAGAACACTTAGGGGAAAAAAACCTAGTAATATGCTACATTACATCAGTTTAGGAAAAAAATGTTGTACTGCAAAGCCTAATTAAGTGTTAATTTCAAAACCCTTTTGCCTACACACTATTTATTTTGGAGACAGTATAGTGGAGCTTCCGTTTCTTGAGGCAGGAACTATATTTTCAGTGGAACTGTACTACCCTCTGTTTAAAAAGAAACTAGCACATTTTCAGTACTAACACAATCTAAACAACAAACAATAATCATAGCTATTGTCTGTTGCCTTCTGATAGCTACATTTTCACTGTTCCCACTGGATTTTCCTCCATGTTAGTCAGTTCATTTTGTCAATTTTGAAACAAAGCTTATTCATCAATATGCTAGCTGTCTAGACGAGACCTCATTCAGTTTGGGAGGAATTGTTACAGTACAAACATCAAAGTCCTCTCTCATAAGCCAACAGCACACTTTATATAACTAGCTACAAGTTAGTTACAGAACTTTTATAGTTCAGTTGTCCAAATGCTTGGAAAAATATATAGTACAAGTGATGTCATTGCTTACTTACATAAGCATTACCATCTATGGTAGGTAGTAACTAATAGTTACAACATAGTCTAGCTTTGATGTTCAATTAAAAGCTTCAGAGACAGTTTTTGATATGCATCTCTTTATTCTCTAGCAATTAAATCCTTCGAAGAAAGCCTAAAACAGGGCACCAATTCTGGGACATCAGAGAGGCCATCAATTTATGACTAATTTATAAATGGCACACATGGAATAAATGGCAGGCAAGAGATTTAATTTTTCCAATAATTGCTCTTAGTTTTATTATCAAAGCTTAAATTAAGTTGACAGTTAAAGAATGGAAAAAGAGGGGGCATAGGTTATAGCTCTAGAAGCTGGGACAAAAACTATTCACCAAGGATGAAATGTACTGCTCTAGATTTCAATAGTTAGACCAGAGGAAGTAATATTTACTCATCAAATGTTTGCATAAGCAATTAGAATTCCAAAGTATAATTTTAAAACTTATTTTAAGTGTGTTTGCCCAGAAATTTTAACCTAATTTAATTGCAAAGAAGCATGAATTTAACAGTTATTTCCACTAGCAAGAGATTCTGTTAGTACAAAAAAAACTCATACAGAGGGACAATGAAACATTCAAAAGCATATGAATTGTATTAGTTCCTTGGTTATTTCAAAAGACTTGCCTATGTTTGCATTGGTTGTAAAACAGCATAAACAGAAAAATGAACATTTCAGATAAAGAAGCTGCATTTACAAAAGTGTCCAGTTATAGTGAAATAAATCAGAATAATGAATATACAATAGTAAATCTTTTTAGTGAGGAAGTGGAGTGTGGGCTGAAAGAGCAGGAAGTATTTACTTTTGTAAAGAAAGACTAGAATTTGGAATGTGTGAAAGAGTTTAAATGAACTTAAATGAGTTTAAATAAGAGTTTTAGATGAACACTTAGGGTAAAATCCTGGCCCAAATGAAGTCAGTGGCAAAACTCCCTTTGACTTCAAATTGGGCCAGGATTTCACTCTTAGAATGAGCATTCAAAGTTTAAATTCTTTCAGAAGATGATACTGAAACCTTCCACCCACAAAAAAGCCAAATATGAATAACCAAGAAAGTTTCTGGAATTTGTCTATCATTTAGACAAATCTATGCATTTTAGAGATCATGGTAAATATTCACAAAACGTTAGTGAAAATCCAGTTTTACACATTACAAAGATATAACAGAGTACATCAAATGAATGTATAGGTTATTACCATGATCAACAGTAAATATTAATCTTGACCCCCTGGATTTATTCAAATACTAGAACTGAAAGTCTATTTTACTTTTTGGTTTTGAAACAAAGATTCAGAGGAAGAAATTAAAGATATTGAAACAAAGATATTGCTGGAAAGAAAGGACTGGGTTAAGCAGACAGGAAAATGCGTTCAGTACACCAACTACTCACCAAATTTCTTTCCAAGATTATTACGGATGTCCCTAGGCACATGAATAAGAGAGCACTTATAAGGCAAAGAGACAAGCCTACGTAAAAAACATTAGGAAAGTTTTAGGTCTTATTTCAACCTTTATATCCCAGAAAGCATTGAGAGAAAAATCAACGGAAATGAAATGATTCAATGTTTACAAGTGATGTCAATGTTCTGTAAGAACAGACTGTGCCAATATTTATGCAACTTAAAAACTTGCTGGAAAATAAGCATCCAGAGACCAGTTTTCAAGTTTGTTCCTTTCTCAGACAGCTTTCTGCATATTTTTATATCATTATGTCACAAGGCACAGGAAATGCAAATAGGACCAGACTTTCCAGAACCTCTGTGACTTCTGCAGCTCCTATTTCTGACCTTGACAATATTGTTCTATCTTCACTACACAATTTATATTTTTTCTGGTAAGGAACGAAAGAAACTCAAGACAATTAATAAGGTCTCATTTTGCTTACAGATCTAGCTACTAGGACCTTTACTCCTATTGAAGTTGGAAAAGAAAAATCTCCCTCTCAACTCCTTTTGCCCAGCCCATTTCCATAGGCTTAGTACAGGATTTGGCCTCCTATGGTAAAGCTCAACTATTATGTATCTGAGTTGAAGATCGATATTATACATACACACACAATGGGTGATAAGGATAAATTCATTAATGTTCGTGAGGCATCCAGATACTGCAGTGATGACTGTTATAGAAAAACCTATAAACAATACCAAGGAAGTAAATAGTTTTAGGGAGTGGCACACAGTACCCATATGCATTGTACTACCACATGATCCCTGGGTTCTTAAAATAATGGTTCAAGACTTCCATGCGTGTCCTGCTCATCTGTTCTTTAACCTCCTCGAGCTCTACTTACTCATACAAGTCTCAAACTGGGATATCAAGAAAAATTTGCGTCCTTTCATATAAAATAGGACAAAATGAACATAAACACCCTCCTCCCAACAGATGATGGTACTATTTATTTTTTGCATTCCAGCAGCACCTAAAGACTGCAAACCAAGGTTGGGACCCCATTTGGGCTAGGAATTGTACACCTATAGAAGGCAGTACCTTCCCCTAAGAGCTTACAATGTAAAAGGAAAAACTGATAAACAAAAATAAAAAAGCAATTTGCCAAAAGTACAATTACTTCTGTTTCCCTTTCATCTGTTTCCCTTTCAAGCCTTTCCATGCTTTCCTTGGATTAGGCTGCCAGTCAGAATTCTTCACACAGCTTGAGCATCCACATTCCCTCCCTACCCTTACAGAAAAAAAACAAAAAAAACCAAAACACCTCAGCCTCATTTTCAGACACTTACAGAAAAAAACAGGGTTGAGGTGTGGGGGGCAGGGGAAGCGAGGTCCCCCCCAAGAGTCTCCCAAGGCCTCTTCCACTGTTGTCCTGTCTCTAGCAGCGGGAAGTTCTACGTCATTTCCTCTCTGCAATTAGGGTGCAGAGGAGGACACAGGCAGCCCACGTGGTCTGGGAAGTCAAACATAAGAACTACATGAGATGTGTACATCTTCCATTACTTCAGATAAAACCTGAACACTCAGACGTAGAGAGATTGGTCGTAGGATTTATTAACTTCCCTGGCCATACAAGAAACAAACACATGAATGAATTACACTTCTCCATAAACATATGTAGTCTTCTACCTTTATCTGTGATCGTTCTAATAGAGGAACATTCTTCACTAAGGAAGAGTCTACACTACAGCTGCTGGTTGATTTAAGCTACGCAATTTGAGTTACATGAGAAGCGTAACTCAAGTCGACATAGCTTACATCTACTTATTGCAGGGTCCACACTATGCTATGTTGACAGGAGATGCTCTCCCGCTGTCATTGCTTCCACCTCTCGTTGAGGCGGAGTACAGAAATCGATTGAGCGCGCCTTTGCTAGACCTGCTAAATCGATGCCGTTGCATCAATTGCAGCAGTGCCAATTTAGCTCTGTTGTGAAAACCAGCCCTCAGTAATCAAAGCAAGTTTACCAGTTTTCCAAAACAAACAAATCCACACACATTTCAGGACACCATGCACCAGAGAGGACACCAGAGAATTACAAAATGAGATCAGAGGTTTCAGTCACTGGTGTTATCCCTCATGGTGATCTCAAGAGGCAAACAAACAGCTGTATCATATTGCCATCCTTTGCACATTTTTCACTTCAGAGAGAAATACCGCGTGCTGATAAATGCTACAGTGCTTGCCATTCTTGCTTTTGAAATCTAACTGGTTAACCATAAATATGACTTAGAGTATAGCACCCGAATCAGATAATACTTGGATTGGTGAAATGGGTCAGAATTTTTGGACTGTTCTCTGATGATCACAGATGAAAGCTTCAGATTATCCACTAGGACTGGTTATTTCTATGGAAAACCATACACTTACTTAAACTAATTCACTCTGTAGTAGGGGACCATTTGAGCAAGGAGGAGATGCAAACACTTTGAGGTAGATACAGGAAAGCAAAAAAAGAACAATGTTGCACATAGAAAGGGGGTATATAAAATATGCCAAGGGAAATTTATTCCTTAACACAGTTTAATAATTGTTTCTCCTTAGAAGAGAAAATAATAGGCCTCTTTTTATGCTCAACCACCAAAATTATGCATTAAAATTTTGAGTTGAAATTTCTCAAGTTAGTTTATCCTCTTATTCCAATTTCCTCATGTACATCTCTTCATTTGAGGCTTCTGAGTGTATCTGTGCGTTTTTCTTGGTATCCTTTTGCTAGTAGGTCTTTACTTCCAACTATACAGTATTACTTTGACCTCACTTTCCAAATGTACTGTAGTCATGTTCTATTTTTAACACGTTCTAGGAAAGCAAAAAGAATGAAAGCTATATTATGTGTAAGGTACTCTGTGCAAGTTCACACCACTTGTTTTTAGTATGCCTCAGATTAATATGCAACTACAAGCTCAAAGCAGAAGTTTTTAACATGATTTTTAAAATGGCAATTTTAAAAAGGGAATTCTAAATTCATACCAGTTCCAAAAAACTGAATTTAAAATACTTATGGCATACAGAGAAGGTTATTTCAACTGGCATATGGAGAAAGAAACCAGTGCAGAATTTTAGCATGGTTCCAAATTGTAGGTAACTTCTCTTTTGAAAAAAACACTGCAAGTTGATGCAAAAATAAGATGTGTAATATTTCTATGACAAATATAGGCATGTAACTACATCTTGGAAAGGTAAATGAATACAAATCATTACTTCTCTACAGTAGGAAGGTAGCTCTTGACTTAACATTTCAAAGGGAAAACATAACAGATAATTTTGCCGATACTAAGGGCAGGGGCAGCACACTGGGAATGTGATATACCAGATTTTCAAGCAGTATTCTAATAAGTTGTAAACTTATTTAAAATAAAAACAAAGTATAATTCTCCAGATAAGTGGAGTCCACTATGAAATGCGTGCCTTTTCTTCAGAATTTTCATTCCTGGAAATAAGTACATAGTACAGTAAAAGCGGTTATCGGCACTTTACCAACTGGAAACCTTTATAAACTGGCATTTCTGATCTTCACTGAAAGTCCAGTTTATAGTCTGGTTGGCACTGGGGCAGCAGACTCTCTACCTGGCTCCATGTGGCTCCCTGGAAGTAGCGGAGGAACGGCTATGAGGGGTTTAGAGTGCAGGAGGGCTATGGGGTGCAGGCTCTGGGAGAGGGTTGGGTGTGGGAGGGGGCTCGGGACAAACGGCTGGGGTGCAGGAGGGAATGCGGTTTCCAGCCAATGGGAGCTGCGGAGCCAGTGCTTGGGGCAGGGGCAGTGCACAGAGCAACCTAGCCGTGCCTCTGCCTAGGAGCAGCAGGGACAGGTCGCCACTTGCGGGGAGCCGCCCAAGATAAGTGCCACCCAGATCCAACCCCCTATCCTGAGCATAGATTTACTTCAGTTTAAAAGTAATTTAAAATAAAATTACAAAGTGTGAAAGCTCAGGGTTTGATCAGTCTCCCAGTTCTGCATTCACCTGCTGAGCAGGAGAAATGAAGCTACCCAGATTAAGATGGTGATCAATTGGTCTCCTTGTCCACTAGAGGTTGGTGTAATGGGCTTAATTTGCAAGCAAGGAATATTTAGGTTAGATACTTGCTGGAGGATTCTCTGCTCCTTGAAGTCTTTAAACCACGATTTGAGGACTTCAATAGCTCAGACATAGGTGAGAGGTTTTTTGCAGGAATGGGTGGGTGAGATTCTGTGGCCTGGAGTTGTGCAGGAGGTCGGACTAGATGATCATAATGGTCCCTTTCTGACCTGAATATCTATGAATCTATATTAGGAAAAACTTTCTAACTATAAGGGTAATAAACTTTGGAATAGGTTTCCAAGGGAGGTTGTAGAATCCCCATCACTAGAGGTTTTTAAGAACTGGTTAGACAAACACAGGCCAGGAATGGTCTAGGTTTACTTGTTTCTACCTCAGTTTAGGGGGTTGTACTTGATCACCTCTCAAGATCCCTTTTAGCCCTACATTGCTATGATCTGCTCATACACCACTCAAAAGTCATAATCCTGTGTTTGTGACAATAACCTCAGCAGCAATCAGTTGGGATGTCAGTGCATTATGACATTAGTTAGGGCAATCAGGGACAGATAAAAAAATATAGAATTTGTGAATTATTTTGCAAACATCCCTAGTAATAAAGAGGGGATAAGAAATACAGAAAATGAGCAACCGTATCTCTCCATATAGAAAACTTTGAAAACATTTATGAGTGTATAAGAGCGACATATATATTTACGTTTCCATGGTCTGATAGTTTTCATTACATTCTGGTGCGTGCGTGTCCAGAGTAAACTTAGCGCCTTGATTAAATATTCTACAGGGCCAAGACTAATGAAATAAAGTATTTACTTTTGGTAGTTTGTGCTATCAGGGTGACTATAGGACATCTCTATGAAAACAGTGATAAGGGGCTTATTCAAAAAGCTTAGCAGATCATTAATGAACTGTTTAAATATTGCCTACCCTAGTCTTGCAGCTCTTGTAGCCTGTATTCAAATATGATTTGATACTAAACATTTGTACATCATGACCTCACAGGTGTTTTAAATATTATAGTGAGAGGTGCATCAGAAGTGCCTGAAGTAGGCAGAACATTCTTAAAACGAGATTTGAATATATATTACTAAGTGAGGTGTGGTCTACATCTAAAATTAGGTTAACCTAGCTACATGACTTAAGAGGTATGAAAACTTCATACCCCTGGGAAACATACTTAAGCCCACCTAAGCCCCACTGTAGACCACACATTTATCTGCTAAACCAGCAACTAGTCTGGCATATTTTTTCAATTACTGATTATGACCAAATGCCCCCTTGTATTTACACCCTACATACTATTGTAACATCTTCATACAAAATATGTCTTGTGAGGTATCATTTGAAAACTAACAGCTCACTGGTCAATATCATGGTGAAATGCCTTTAGCAACATTGTGTGTAAAGTTATGAACATAAGCTAAAATTACCACAAAATGTGCTTACCAGACAAGTCAGAGGAGGGGAGGAAAAAACTTGCTTCTCAAAGACAAACAAGCTGACGCCTCTAGTCAGGTGTGCTTAAAGTTGATTGGCAATCACCAGTCAAAGTGCCCATTCTTTGGCAACGAAGGGGGGCAGGAACAGATTGATCTGCATTTTAGCAAACAGCAACATGGAACCTCTTTCACCATGAGATTCCATGTCTTCGTCCTCACGTTGGGAAGGAACTTTAGGAATAACCCTCATGAAAATGCATTTCAAAGGGTGACTGACTATAAAAGTGAAGGACAAAAACAACCCGTGGATTCTCTCTCTCTCCATATTGTACTCTCTCATTCACCTAAGACAAAGGAACTAGACATTAGACGTTGAGGGTTGTTGAGGGTTGGGGAATCCCACCTTGAGATTTTGGTCAGCAGTGTTGCTGGGAGCATGTGATAAGGATTTTACCTTGAACCAAGTCTAGTTTAAGTTTTAGCTATAAGAAAATGTTTTGTCTTCATTTTTTTTGTAATCATTTCTGACTTTAATGCCTTATACTTGTATTCAATTAATCTAGCTCTTTGTAGTTAAACTTGTTTTATTTTTTCTAATACAAACGATACTAGTGTTCTGTTTAAACTGAGCTGTTAACTCCATTTAAAGTAGCAGGCTGTCGGCTACTGACCCTTACAGGGGCAATGGACCTATAATATCTAAACTCTCCAGGAGAGGACTGGACAATGCAGAACTCCTGTTTAAGATAAAATTCAGGATTGGGAACATGTTGGAGTCACCCTGCAAGTGGTAACCAAGGCTGCTGGAAGCCAGAGCATGGCTAGTGTGTTGCTGACATGCTGCTGGGGTCAAGAGTTCCTGGAACAGGATGCAGCTATACACAGACACTCAGGGTTTAAAGAAGGTTACTCATCTTGTGCAATAGCTGGGGTTCTTCAAGATGGTTGTCCCTGTGGGTGCTCCACTTTAGGAGTTTTGGCACCCTACCCTTGAAATTGGAGATTTGTAGTAGCAGTGCCCTCGCTGACCACTCCAAATGGCTACTTAGCACATGCAGCCAACCAACCCTCAGTTCCTTTTCTACCCCAGAGAGTCAGCATGAAGCTCCGAAGTAGAGGGGAGGAGGGAGGGTAGTGGAGCACCCACAGGGACAACCATCTCGAAGAACCTCAGTTACTGCACAAGGTGAGTAACCTTTTCTTCTTTGAGGAGTGTCCCTGTGGGTGCTCTACTTTAGGGGACTATGGAGCAGTACCCCTCGATGGAAGGAGGGGCTTCAGAGTATCTTTGACAGTGGATAGCAGAGAGTCTGAACTGAGTGTTAGCAGAGGAATGTTGTTCCAGGGCATAGTGTTTGGTAAACGTGTGGGCTGAGGCCCAGGTAGCTGCCCTGCAAATGTCTGCGATACATACATTATTGAAAAACGCTACTGATGAGCATAGCGCTCTGGTGGAGTGCATATGAACCCCAGCTGGAGCCCGGATGTGGCTCTGATGATAGCACGGGTAGATACAACCAGAAATTCAAATAGAGAGTCTCTGTTTTAGAGATGGCCTCACCCTTCGATTGCTCAGCGACTGATAGAAAGGGACATGATAATTTTCTAAATGTCTTTGTTCTTTCTAGATAGAAGGCCAGAGCTCTACAGCTGTCGAGAGTGGGAAGGGATGCTTCCCTAAAGTTGGCATGGGGTTTTGGAAAAAACACAACGGGTAAGTAAATGGGTTGGTTTAAATTAAATGAGGCTACTTTAGGGTGGGCTCTTAGGATAATTTTGTCTTTATGGAATGTGGTAAGGGCAGGTGTGTCATTAGTACCCTTAGCTCCCCTACTCTTCTTGCTGAAGTGATCTCGATAAGGAAACCTTCGATAGATGTAGCAAAGAGCAAGTTGCAAGGGGTTCAAATGGTTTTCCCCATGAGGATGCGTTCAGGGGAACATAAATACCCAAGGTCTTCAAGGTTGTTTGCAAGTCCTTTAAGGCAGTGGTCTCCAAACTTTTTGGATCACGCACCCCCTGGGCCAGCTCTAAACGGAAGCCAAAAAAAGAGCTGCCGCTGGCATGCCGCTGAAGAATCAAAGGTCCAGGAGCGCTGCTGCCGCCGTGCTGGCGGCGCTCCTCCTGCCGCGCACCCCAGGGATGGTCTTGCATGCACCCCACTTTGGAGACCACTGCTTTAAGATATGAAGAGCTGCATCTGTGCTCTCGGCAAATAGTTTTTGGCCCTCAAAGGGCAGGTCCTCAACTGTGGCTTGTACTTCCCTAGGGAATTCAGTCATGAATGAAGTCATGAGGCTCGACGACTTGGCCATGGATTGGGCTGCCGTGTCAGCAGTCGAGGGCAGCCTGCAGGGCTGTTTTGGCGATTAGGGAGCCCTCTGCAACGTTGTCTTTGTATTGTTCCTTTGCTTCCTCTGGCAGTTGATCAATAAAGGATTTCAATTTGTTGAACAAGTTGTAGGTGTACTTTGCTAAGAGAGCTGAATAATCTGCTATACGAAATTGCAACAAGGCGGAATAAAATTTGCGTCCAAAGAGGTCAAGCCTTTTCCAGTCCTTGTTATAAGGTGTAGTTTTTGACTGGGGTTGTTTTCCCCTTTGATGCACCACCTCTACGACCTGTGAATTAGAAGCCGGATGAGTGAATAGGAACTCAGCTCCTGTTGCTGGTATAGAATTTTTTGTTCGAGCATTTAGAGGATGGTGGGACAGTGGCAGGTGTCTGCCATATTATCTTTGAAGGGTCCGTTATGGTTGAGTTAATGGGCAGAGCTATCTTTGCTGACAGGAATGCCTGCAAGAGGTCAGTAAGTTTGAGCTGGGTCTCTGGCAGCTCTGCTAAAGAGATGTCCAGGAATTCTGCAACTCTTTTGAATAAGTCCTGGAAGGACCTGAAGTCATCTCCTGTGGTGGGAGGTGGTGGCATAGTTGTTTCATCTGGGGATGAAGACGAAATATGGGTGGGTGGCAGTGTATCACCTTCAGGAGCCTCTTCTGGCTCCTCTCCCTCTTCCTCCTGGGCCTCTGATGGTGGTGGGTTCGTGGGTGAAGGGGACTGGGTGGCCCTTGTCGCCAGCGGGTTGGGGGGGGGGGGTTTAAGGTTCTGGGCTCTGTATATTGCCTGTGGGTCCCCGTATGGTCAATTGGGAGGCATGACAATGGGTAGTGGCATCCATGGTTTTGCCTGCTAGCTTTGCTACAGAGACTGTTGTTGGTGAGAGGGTCCCGGTTTCAGGGAGGAATGACGAGGGGTGTAAAGGCTTGAGTCATCCTCATCACTGGATAGTGGGGGTGCAGATCTAACAGGAGTGCCTACTTGGCTCGGTCCTGGCCTGACTGGGGTGCCCTCAGTGCCGAACAGAGGGGTTCCCGGCACGGAAAAGATTGCCAGGTCTGCCTGTGTGGTGAAGGGTTGCAGTCCTGGGAAGCTCGGTGCCATGGATGGCACCGTAGTATGCACCGATGGTGCCAAGGTCTTGTTAAGCTGTGTATATGCAGCAGGTGGCACCATTATACTAGCCTGTGCAGAGTAGTTATTCGGCACTGTTGGTGCCGAGCTAAGGAGCTTAGCTTTAGCTCATGCAGCTGAGTGAGAGCCTGGCTGCACTGGTGCCTTGGAACGTCTTGGTACTGGACATTCCCAGTGCCTCTTGGTCCAAGGTTCTCAGTGCCATCGGTTACGGAGCAGATTTTTTCCCAGGAGACTGCTCCTTTTTAGGGAGATCTCTCTGTGGCGATGACTGCAACTGACATTTGGTCGCTTTCCTAGGTGCAGGGTCCTTAGCTACAGTTTGGGTGGAGCCATTGTCTGAGGCTGTTGCTGGAGACTGTTGGCCAGGAGGAGTCCTGGACTCTGGGTCGGAGGCTGGCCTGAGAGATTTCTCCATCATTAATAATTTTAGTTGGAGTTCCCTGGCTTTCAGGATCCTGGCAGATAATTTCTTGCTGTGTGGACACTTCTGTGGTATGTGGGTTTTCCCAAGACAGCAGATGCACTGAGTGGGACCATCAAATACAGGAATTGATAGCCTACAGGTCAGGCAGCGTTTAAAGCCGGGGAAGCCAGGCATGCCTGAGGATATTCAGGACTATAGAAAAACAGCCATAGTTCAGTCACCGTTGGCCGAGACCCGCCGGTGGCAGGAGGAAGCAAACAAAGGAATTTTTTTCTTAAGTGGGTAAATAAGGACGGGGAAAGGAGGAAAACCAACAAAAGGAATAAAGAAAAGTGGGAATGTAAACAATTCACTAAATAGACGGGGCGCTGCTGTTACTCCAACTCAAACCAAAGGCAGTAGAGAAGGAACTGAGGGACGGTTGGCTGCGCATGCTAGGTAGCTGCTCAAAGTGGTATGAGATGGCTGCCGCACATATGCGGCCAACCAGGGCACTGCTACTACAAACCTCCAATTACATGCGCAGGGTGCCAAGACACCCAAAGTGGAACACCCACAGGGACACTCCTCGAAGAAGGTAAAGATTTTAGTCTTTTTCAACAGGATTCAACTGCACAGTGATGGTCTCATAATGGAGATTTAGAAAAATAGCTAACACCAAACAGTCAGCCACAACAGACTTCCTGAAGGGAAGAAAACTAAATGTATCAGTTTTGCCCAATAACCACCTCTCTGGCTGAGGGGGTGGATCATACAAGTAATTGAGAAAATATGCCAGTCTGATCAGCTAAATATGTAATGTACACTGGCAAACATTACAGAGAATCCCCTCCTTATGCTGTATTAAAGGATTCTGGATAAATTAATCCATCCTATGCTATTCATTTGCACTCATTTGAAACTATGCACTACAGCAGCATCTCCTTTTTACTTCAAGTATCCTGACAAATTATGATGCAAACTTTTTTTGCTTAGATATCCAATCCCCCCCCCCTTTTTTTTTTTTTACAACTACTACACACTGACTAATGCATAGTTTATTAATAACTAGTTTAAAGTCGGAGAGGAAAGAGTTGAAAGTGTTAGACTCAGTTTATTGTATTAAATGAGACATCTGGTTGTCTGAAATATCCATTTGTCTATCTAGGATTCAATTTATTACTGGGGAAAAAATGCTCTGTCATCATTTTTTATAAATGTATCCTTTTACATATGAACACACACACTATCAAGGAAACCATCAATTTTGCATTTGCATTTTTTACTTCCTGCCCTCTTAGATATCAGCCATCATCAGTGTGATAGTGAAATGACTGATTTTTTGCCTTTGTTTTTTAAAGGAAGAGTTAGAGGCTTGTCTTTAAATTTTCATATTTCCTACACAAGCCACTTTTTAAAATTAAACACAAGGTTCTCCAGTAACAGTAGCCAGAGACCACAACTCTATCAAGAGGAGTTATGTAGAAATTAAATGTGTTAGGTCTTTATTCTCCAAAAGAGAAACCTTCATAAGCAATGGTTAAAGAAGCCTGAAATGTTGTTTGAGGCCTACAGATTGGATATTTGACTATCCAAGCTACTTAACTGGTGTTAAATACAAAACACCCGCTTCTCCCGACACTCAGAGCTTTCATATCATAGTGGCCTTCCATCTGCCTGAAGGAGGAGATATTTCTCTAGGGTACCATAACTCTTTATCTCTCTTCTGTTAGTCAAGAAGAGGACCGTGGGTGTTAAAAGTATTTTTTTCTTCCCTTCAGTGAGATCAGCACTGCGACACAGAGGCCCATTGGTGCCAATGGGCAAGGGTTCACCCTTCTTTAAAAGCAACTCCTGCCTCAGACCTGATACACCATTACACTGAATACACCACTTCCATGGTATTTATCCATCAAGGGTAGCACATAATGTCTCTACTGAAAACTTGTAACTTATCACTAATGATAATCGTGAGGTGTGTATGGTAATATTTAAGGAACAATGTAACTACTTTAAAAACTATGCCTTATGGTCTTGAAGTACAAGTCAGTCACTAGTGAATCATATGTCTGGGTGACAGCCCCATCATGTAGGAGGGCATTGTCACCACTCTGACTAGCTAATTAGGTAATGCCTGACAGGAGGAAGACTAGGATGCAGAGGTACTCAAGAAGCTATAGTGGAACTAGAAAATGTTTCTACCAACTTCAAGAATGCTCATCTTTCCCCTTACAGCTCCAGTCAAGCCATAACTACTCCTGAGGTGAGAAAGTTAAACGTGTATGTAGGATTTCAACAAAGTTTATAAATAATGAAGCACCCCTGGCTATTGCCAGTATTGTTACTTATTAGCAGCAGAGGTCAGAAAAAAAGTATTTATTTTACCTTGAAGTATAATGAGCCAATTATTCCAGAAGATATTTAATGAAGTGCATGTAACCATACTGCAACTGACCTTTCAGTAGCTGAGCCAAATGGCTGTTTTTAAAACAAAAAAAGGTTGACAAACACTTTTTAAAATACGAGCACACAAACAAACCTTTCAATCAAAATATTGTCTTAGATTACTGCAATAATGTGAGCTCCATCAGCAACTTACTGGCAATCAAAGTACCTGCAATTGTATAACATGCTCTGCTCTATTTTAAAATAGAACAGATTGACCTTTTCACTGGAAGTCAAACAAAACGGTTTGCAACACATTACATTGACGTTCTTAGATGGGAGATTTTTAACTGAACCATATACTGTGCGTACCCTCAGATATCCAAGTCACATAGCATGTAATACCAGTATCAAACCTGCAAAATGAATCTTAACTGATAAATATACTCTTGTGGCTTGTCTACACTAAGGCGTTACAGCAGCACACTTATGGCTATAGTGTAGATACTGTGGGGAAGTTACTACAGCAATAAAATGGGTTATTCTATTGCTGTAGTATCTCCCCTCCCCAAGTGATGGTAAATAGGTCAACAGAAGAATGTTTTCAACAGCCTAGCTGTGTCTTTGTCAGGGATTTAAGTCAGTGCAACTACAGTGCTCAGGGATATGGGGTTTTCATATCCCTGAGCATGGTAGCTATGTCAATCTAAGTTTTAAGTGTAGACCAGGCCTTAAATGAAATGCTTTTATAACAGCTAGACTGAGTTTTAGCAATGCAATATTTAAATTAAACTTTTGTGGAGTCAATTGTGAGATGAGTTTACAGAATCCTATATATTTGTATACGGATTCAATTTAGCTTTCTTAAATGAAAGGCATCTGGCAATTAGATGTCCAAAACACCACCTTTTTGCTGAATTATACTAACTAAATGGTAATTATTCATAAAAATGCATCAGGATTTATCCTCCCAGTCCTTTGTTTTAAAGCTAAACTATGTCAAACTAATACAGATCTTCCATGTCCAAAACCAACTTAAAATATGGCTCAGAAAGTTTCTTTTACGAGACTAATAGAACTTTCTGACTTTTGCACAACTCCGTGAAAAGATTTAGGTGTAACCATATGTTATGTTGCTTTCCTTGAGATCATTAGATTGTTCTAAGGGGTTTGTTTCTTTTTCTCTCTCTCTCTTTTTTTTTTTTTTTTTTTTTTTTTTTTAAAAGCCCACCCTAAGTTTTCATATTGTTCAGAGTCATTCTGTAGGAGATGAGGTTGTAGATATAGGCCGGGGAATGGGGTTGTACAAAGAAGTTTAAACTAAATGCAGTATGATAAGGGCAGCCAGAGAAGGAATTTAATGAGTTGGATCAATGGGTGAGGGAGAGAATTTTGGTGGTAGTGTTTTGTATAGACCAGAGGGGACAATGTATGAATGTCAATAATAATGTTGCAACAGTTCTTTAAATTTAATTGCACTTTAAAAAGAGGAAGTGAGGTTATTAACTAAAGTGTAGCATATATTCTCTAATATTGGGATGTGTGGGAAGTTGGTATTAACTAGCTGTTTAATGGAAAACTATAGGTTGCTAATCCCCTTAAGCAGCATGACAATACCCTAACAAGATAAGAGAACCTCCTTCAATAGCACATGAAGTTCTGAGGTAACTACACAGCCACTCCACCCCTTTCTGCCCCCTCTTCCCCCATTCATGAGATTAAGTGGGAAACTAGAATAATTACTGGAAAAAGGGAAGAATTTTGAGGAAAAACCTGAAGTATTGAGAGAGCAAGGTCTGGAAGGGTTTGAAGCCTTACTGTATTATTTATGTTTATTTAGGCCAAAAGCATAAAGAGCCTGCTTGTTCAGGACAAAAGAAAAAAATCCTAGGAGGCTTTTATTGCAGATCTTGTACTGGTATAACCAAATGTTTTTGCTAGAGGACTAGATAATTCAGTGGCTGAGTAGCTACTTAAGGCACCAGACCCTCTTTAATAGGATACAAAAGGAGTTAGATTAACCCTTTTTAATAAACCTTTTATGCAACATGGCACTTTGTGATAAAGCAGCCTTAGAATTATATAGCATTGAGGGGAGTGATAGGTAGCAGACACTATTGGGCATGTTTGTTCTGAGAGTTCTTTCTCTGGGGAAGAAAAGGATTTATTATATAAAAAGTGTTAATTATCCTCAGATTTCCTTTAAAAAGCTCTACTCATAAGAGGTACTCCTTTAAAGCCTAGTTAGAGATGAAGGTTAGAGAGCTGGCTCTATCTGGGGGGAGACTGCAAAACCCTCGGTGAGGACTTGTGATCTTGTTATAATTTTATTTGCAAACTTGGAATCTGGGAAGGCTTTTGATTGTTTGCACAGGAAGGACTAGGTGCTGAAAAATTATTTCATTAGTGCAGTGTTTGTATCCAGATTAAGAAGTGAACACAAATCACAGGTGGGTTTTGTCTTGTTTTTAAAATAGTCCCATATTTGTTTATGACCCCTTTGCAGGTGTCCTTATCTTTTGGGTAGGCTCAAGGTTTGTTTGTGCTGCTAGGTGCATTCACCACCAAAAAAAATTCCAATTCTTAACTATTTGGACTAAAACTTTCAGCTTCTTCACAATACTCCAGTAAGTCCCACTTCATAAAAGGAAGCTAAACTGTTCAGCCACACTGCTGTAAAATTACTAAAAGCATGTCAAGCAACAGGAGAGAGTCTATGCAGAACTACAGTTATGGCCCAGATGAGGAAGCTCTGAAGTATTAGAGTCTGATATTTAAACAGTTATACAGTTTATCTTCTGTGACTTGGACATAAGCCTAATGTACTAAGAGTGTGTGGATGTTGTCCTTATACACCAAATGGCGGTACCAGGTGCAGTTGTGCTGGCAGGCTGTTCCTCCACTCTTTCTTGAGTAGGTCTGCTACAGACACAAACTTGAACAAGCTTAGTTCTGTCTTCCAGCTGTTCCTCTTCCCCATGTAAATAGGTTTGTACAATACATGCATTATTGGCAGAGCTATTTAAAAACGAAACTTCCCCCCCACCCCGCTCTTAAAAATGCAAAAGCTATTTACATGCTTGTGAAATAAACACATCTAACCCATTTACAATGGAAATTAAAGAGCTCTTTCTGGATTAAAACATACATATATACAGATTCCAGGTGCTGGAATTAGAAGCATATACAATTTACCATCTGATAAATACATTCAGGTTAATAGTAACAGGACAAAAAGACACTGTTAGTACTATTTTACTTTGTGTTACATGTAATCTAACTTTGGAGAGATCGAATAAGAAAAGGTATTTTCCTTCTCTGTAGCTGTTGTGACAAAGCTCTGTTCTTGCCTCCGTGGGTCCCACGTTTCCTGGTGGATTTCACTAGCCTCAGAGGCTCACCGTGACCCTGTACATAACCCTTCTCTCTCTAGAGACAAGGGTCACTGTCTACTGAGCCATTTTCATTATAAACCAGCGAGGGAGGTGAGGAGAAGTTATCCTTCCTTGCACAGTCTCTGTCTCCCAGTCTCAGTGATTAATCAGGGGGCAAAGGTAAGGGGGGGGGGGGAGCCCAGGCCCACCCTCTACTCTGGGTTCCAGCCCAGGGACCCTAATAGTATCAGCTATGGTAGCTGACCTTTTAGAAACATGACATGTACAATTCCCTGGGCTACTTCCCCCACAGCAGCCCTCACTTCCTCAGGCTCCACTTCACCCTTACCTCAGGGCCTCCTTCCTTGTGCCTGATATGGTGTGTACTACTCAGCCTCTCCAACAGCACAACTTCCTCCTACAGCCCCTGACATGCACACCCACCTGACTGACTGGGAGGCTTTTAACTAGTTTCAGCCAGCCCCTGATTGGCTTCAGGTGTCCCAATCAACCTAGCCTTCTCCCTGCCTTCTGGAAAGTTCTTAATTGGCCCCAGGTGTCTTAATTGACCTGGAGCAGCTGCCATTTCACTTATCCTGGTACCAGGGATTTGTTTAGCCTGGAGCTAATATGTCTATCTCCCACTACTTTTCTATAGCCATCTGGCCTTGCCCCGTCACACTGTGCAAGTTAATACAACATGGCCCTTATTCATATGCATATTTTCTATATAGATTACCATACAGAATAACCAAGTTAACAAAATGAAAGTGCTTTTAAAAAAAATACATCAAGAAGAGCAATTCCTAATAAGTTTTGGCTGTTGCATCAGTTTAATCAAGAGAGAACTCACTATTAGTTGACTACACCTTAGCCCTCAACCCTGCCTCAGAAAGAACTGTAAGTTTATCTGTGGATCACCCTGTCTTAAAGGCAATGCCTCATTTGCACAATACATGGTATGTTGATATTAGACACAATGCAGCAGTACATAAAGCTTAAATACAAATATTTCCTTGACTTTAAGGTGCACCATCCAGTTAAAGACATAACTGTATAAAAAGTGCAAAGCACTCAACTCTCCTTGACTTCAATGGGAGTTAAGGAGCTCAGCTCTATGGATTAGATTCTACAGCAAAGAAAATTTCAAATGGTACTACATTAATACGCACGCAATGGTAATACATTAATACGTTGTGTGTCCGCCAACAGGGTCCACAAAGGCTAGTCACTGTGCAACACCCTAGTGTGTCCTAGAACTTACACCTCTCTAGTGCAGACTAATGCACAGCGTAGACAGGTCCTCACACTGTATTGGATTAATGTATCCTGGAAGAAGTGTGAAATAAAATGCCATCTTCCTGTGGAATCTATTTGATATTATAGTGGGTTCTCTATCTGTGACTCTTATTATCCTCTCTGAAAAGAATTTTATAGCAAGAATACTTGAAATGAATAGGTTGTTATCCCTTCAAAAATGAACAGCAAAATAACCACTATCACTTAACATAAATGAAAACTGTAATACCGCCAATTTGGCGGTGACAAATTCAGAGTTAAATGATCTTCTATTCATAAGACTTGTACTCAGTCCAAAGTCTTGGGAAGAAAAGTCTGCTGAATACATTGTTACAGTATCTAATATTTTCAATTAGTAGTGACATAAATGCATATTTTATAGTCCACATGCCTAGTTATAAAAGACAACACTTTGTTGTGCTTCAAATTTCTTTGGAACATTAGTTAAGCCACCATATTTTTTTTAGGGAAGGAGTCAAAACTATGTGTAATACTGAAAATAGCAACTGTAAAACTCCCCTTACACATTTACATACTGGTCTTATTATAATCAAACTGTTTATATAATGGTAGGACCCAGAGGCCTCAATCATGATGGCGATCCATTGGACAAGAGAGACTGTACAAATACATATGGAGACAATTCCTGCCCTGATAAGCTTGTATAATATTTAAAATTTTACTCATCGGGATGGCTTCAGGCTACATAGACACAGCAGATCCATTTATTTTAGGTACTTATATGGTCCCCATTACCATATTATGTGAGCACCATACAATCTTTAATGTATTCATCCTCAACACCCACATGAAGTTGGGAAGTATTATTATTGCCATTTTACAGATGGGGAACTAAGGCACAAAGAGACTAAGTCACTTAGCTAAGGTCACACAATAAGGCTCTGACAAAGCAGGGAATTGATCCCAGGTCTCCCAAGTCCCACTGATGTCTGAACCATCCTCCCTTTTTAGAGATCTATGCATAATCTTATTCCATCAGGTCTTTTCAGTTTAGGTGTATAAAAGCCATGTGCAAAAGTTCTCTCACAGGCACTGAGGATAACCAATTCTGAGAGGAGACTAACTCCTGGCACAAGTACATATAAGGGTATGTCTACACTATAGCAGGGAGTGTCTCCCCCAGCCTAGGGGGACAGACTCACACTAGTTCTAGCTGAGCTAGTGCGCTAAAAATAGCAGTGTGGATGATGGGGCACTGATAAAGGCTAGGGTTAGCCACCAGAGCTCAGACCCACAAGGTCAGGTGGGTTTGAGCGCCGCAATAGCCATACTGCTATTTTTAGCACACTAGCTCACGCTGAGATAGTGTAAGTGTGTACCCAGGGTGGGAGGCATACTCCAAGCTGCAGTGTAGGAATACCCTAAGAGGTTCTATGTTATCTACAGTTTACTTAGCTCTGTAGAGGTACACAATGACATACAGAAAGCAAATTAAGCAAATGAATAAGATTCCCTGCCCAGACGACCATACAGTTCAAAACTACGAAGTGACAGAATACAAACAAAACAAAGATCAGTCTGAATGGAGAGGCGCTTGTAAGCTTAATATAACAAGAACAGCATGCTGAGTTATATGAGCAGAAGAAAGGCTAATTGGGTTACCCCATTTTAAGGGCAGGTCTTCATTGCAGAGTTTACACAAGTATCTATGCTCAAATTATTCCTCTCAGGTTAGCGTAGCTCAAGGGAGTTTTCAGTGTGTCCACCAACGTTCACTGCATCCACAGTAGTGTTGCACTTCTCAGGGTACGTCCCAATCTTAGTGTTGCAGTAAGCTAAGCCATTCTATGATTCTTTTCCAATAAATGGTGGGAGAACTTGTCCGTCCTTTTTGGGCACACGGGGGAACTCTGGGAAGGCACTGGAGGACTAGTAGCACTCAAGCCCTGCTAGCCTGCAACCTTGCTACAAAGTAGTCGTATTAGCAGCTGCTGAGCTGCACTCGCTCAAATTTACATTTCCCCCCCTCCTCCCCTTAGGTCAGCCAACTTGAGTTAGAAGCACCACCACACTTGAATTAAGGGGGTTTGTGTGTGGATGGGACTCCAGTTAGATGCAACATTTACAATTCAAGTTAACTTTGCAGTGAAGACAAACCCTAAAGCAGCTACTTCTGGCCATTCTACGAAGCAGGGTGACTGATAAGTATGGCCGACGAAAATGTGTGTACCACCTATTACCAAAGGTTAGATGGTGTAATGGCAGCCAACTACGTGAATTAACCAAAATAAAAAAACACTATAGTGTGACTGTACATCCTGCATCCTTCTGGAAAAAAAAAAACTCCCTCACTCAAACTTCCTTTCCTCCAAGCTATCCTTAAAAAAATAAAAGTCCTCAAGATAAATGACTGTATAAACAACCAAACATGCAATGGAAACTTGTTCATGTATTTATTCCAGCTCTACTGTACCCTCAGTAATTAGCTTTTAAAAAAAAAAATTTATATCTTGCATAGTCATCCGAGACAAAGATAAGTTACTTTCTCTAAACTGCCAAATGCCATTAACATTAACCAGCAAAATATACTCATTTTGCATAATATTCAATTATTTGGCTCGAGCTCATATCCCTGTTTAATATTTTATTCAAATGTTAACTCAATTCTAAAATAGCATGATATGTATTTCTGGTAGGTTAGAAATACCCTTCAGAAGCTTGTGAATATTTGTATTTAATAATGCCTTCTAGAGGTGAAACTTCTTCTAGTTTTAGGAGAGGAGAAGTACTCTTACAAGAAGAATGAGGGTTATCCCAAGAACAGATCCAGATCCCTAGCCAGTGTAAATCATTATAGCTCCCAATAAATACAGTCCAATAATGAAGTATTCTACCATCTGTCAACACATTATGTATGTAGGTAGTTAGTTAGTTATACATGGATACTTGCCTGGAAGGTACTTGAACAATGGATGCATTAAGAAACCCTTAGCAAGATCAGGTCTCATTCATTTTTTGTATTATTTTCTGATGGGTAATTTAGGCCCAAATTATCCATCAGTGTAGAGAAGCTGTTAATTTAAATATGCAAAAATGTTTTTAGAACTATTGTAATACTAAAACAACTTCAAAATTCAAATGAACCAAGTTTTCTAAATGTAATCCTTCTCCTCAATTATTTTCAACCCAATTGCAGCTTACTTTTACTTCATGAAAGACAGAAAGTCTAACTCATTAGTCTAAATCTGTTGTTTGAGATGGGTGGCAGAGTTGGCTACTACTGATTTTCATTATAAGTCTCATGATAGTTGGTAGGGTTTGTTTGTTTTTGATCCCATGAGAATCTGAGCTTTTGATTTTTTAAAAAGTAAGATTCTAGGCATCATGGTTGTGGAGAAAAGCTTGACAACATGAACCTTAAAAAGTCCCCAAATCAGAAGGCAAATTTAAAAGAACCTAGAGTGTATTATTTTTAATAATCTCATGATTTTTAAGACAGTCTCATGATCATTGTGGCCTGACTCATGATTTCTGAGTACTTGGGATTGGCAATGATGGAAATGTAAGAAACAATATTATCGGTCAAAAGTAAATTTGATTAATATCTAGGTTTTAATAACCTAAGATGGTAGCAACAATGTAGGGGAGGACTGTAACCTGACAATGGTCTTTAAAAATCTTAAGTGATTGTGGCAGCCAATTCACTTGATTTGTACTAAAAAGAAAAGGCATACTTGTGGCACCTTAGAGACTAACCAATTTATTTGAACATAAGCTTTCGTGAGCTACAGCTCACTCACGAAAGCTTATACTCAAATAAATTGGTTAGTCTCTAAGGTGCCACAAGTACGCCTTTTCTTTTTGCGAATACAGACTAACATGGCTGCTACTCTGAAACTTGATTTATAGTGTTTCTCAGCTTGGGCTAAATCTTTTCATGCTATTAAGCTTTACTTAAAGGTCCTTGTCTGAAGACTTAAAGAGTAAGATGACAACCAAAAAAAGATAACTAATGCATCATGGTTCAGAAAATGATCTACAATATTTTCCTCAAAGCAACAACCGGTAAAAAGAATTACAACAGAACTTGGACTTCCTACATTAACCAGAAAAATTAATCCCCAGTGCCCCCCAAACTGGCTTATTTAAGTGTCATTACCTCCTATGCAGTAAATACACATGTATGCTTATCAGCTTGAAAAACAACCCCCAAAAACCACACAGCAAAGATTTTACAATTCTATAAAATTTCAGTTTGTATTTCAAAGAGGAAAACGCCACATTCTTGCTCTGCATTTAGCATATGCTCTTGCCATGACGTGAAACAGAAAATATGCAACCTTGGATGGTGCTAAGCAATGAATCACATTTTCCTGCTTTTTTGTGTGTGTGCGTGTGCGAGCACTACATCAGCATCAGGCCACTTCCTGAGCCCAGCCTTCTCTGCAACCAGGAAAGGGGCGTGTGCGGGAGAAGATATCACAGCTGAGGCCATAAAGAGCCATCTGCTTTGCATCCAGCTCCTGGGAAGGCCGATGTGAATGAGCCGGGGGTGGGGTGGGGGGGTGCTGCTGATGCAGGGCAACTTCAGCAAGCAACTGGCTCTGCAGCTAGTGGCGAGGCAGGACACAGGAGGCAAAGGAGGCGATGCTGCTGGGCAAGTGCCACACTCCAGGCACCTGCTCGGCGTTCAGCACCCCTGGAGAGCACGTGTCAATGGGGAGATAACGGTTCCGGCCACGCCACACAAAACAGAGCCAGACGCAGTCCCCAGAGATTTCACCGTGTCCGGACTGCGGGTGATGCAGCCCGAGGGCACAGCGAAGCGGACGGGGGAGAAGGGCTGGGGAGCAGGCCGAGGCCTGCGGCTCCGGGCCGGCAGCGTGAGGGAGAAGGAGACGCTGGAGAAGCGAGTTACCCGGCGCGCCACGATGCTTTAAAGGACACCTCGGCCCGGGCCCCCCGCCTGCGGCCCACGCAGCAGCATCCCCCCGCCGCCCGCTCCGGCCCGCCCTCAGGAAGGAGCTGTCCGCCGCCGGCCAGCGTCACAGTCGCGTCCCCACCCCCAGGGCCGGAGGGGGAATCCCCCACCCGCCGCGCGTCTCGCCCGAGGCCCGCCGGGGCGCAGCGACTCCCGCCGCCCCAGGCGAAGCGGCCAGCAAACTCCCCCCGCGGGAAGGGCCGCGGGCGCGGGGAGGCGCGGCGCACTCACCGGCTCGTGGCGCGGAGCCCAGGCTCAGGCTGCAGCGAGTGACCCCGGCGGCTGGCTCCTCCCGCTACTTAAAATGGCTGAGCGCGCGCGGGGGCGGGGGGGCCCCGCTGGCCAATCCCCCTCGCTGACGCCATCGAGAGCGGGGAGGGGGCGGCGGGGACAGGGCGGGTGTGCGGGGGCCGGCGGGGGATGACGGAGGAGCGGGGGTGAGTTGTGGGGAAAGCTGGGGTGAGGGAGGAGCCAGAGATGAGGTGTCGAGGGAGGAGGGATGAAGCGGGGTGAGATTGGGAAAGCGGGGGATATGGGGGGGGAGCAGGGGATGAGGTGGGGGGAGAAGGGGGAGGAAGAAGGAGATGAGGTGTTGGGGGAACGGAGGGGAGGGAGGAGCAGGGGATATGGGGGGCGCAGGGGTGAAGTGGGGGGGAGCGGGGGACGAGGTGGGGGAGAAGGGGGAGGAAGAAGTAGATGAGGTGTTGAGGGAACAGGGGGAGGAAGGAGCAGGGGATATGGGGGGGCACAGGGGTGAAGTGGGGGGGAGCGGGGGATGAGGTGGGGGAGAAGGGGAGGAAGAAGATGAGGTGTTGGGGGGAGGGAGGAGCAGGGGATATGGGGGGGCGCAGGGGTGAAGTGGGGGGGAGCGGGGGATGAGGTGGGGGAGGAAGAAGATGAGGTGTTGGGGGAACGGCGGGGAGGGAGAAGCAGGGGATATGGGGGGGCGCTGGGGTGAAGTGGGGGGGAGCGGGGGATGATGTGGGGGAGAAGGGGGAGGAAGAAGGAGATGAGGTGTTGAGAGAACAGGGGGAGGAAGGAGCAGGGATGAGGTGGGGAGGAGGGTGAAGTGGGAGGAGCAGGGGTGAGGAAGGAGCAGGGATGAGGTGTGGTGAAGAAGAAAGAGGGGTGAGGTCGGGAAAGCAGGGGATGAGGTGGTGGGAGCAGGGTGAGGAAGAGAAGCAGGGAATGAGGAAGAAGAAGCATTAATGGGGGGATGAGAAGTGAACAGAGGGCAAGAAGGAGCAAAGGAATGCATGGGGGGGGGGGTGATCAGATCAGAGATATGTGGGGAGTAACAAGAGACAGTGAATTTAAGAGACCCCATTGGAGAATGACTAAGGCAGGTCTCATTGTCATTGTTTCCTAGCCTGCCTGAGGAGTCCCCCAAAAGGTGACCGTGACCCCACTCCCAATTGAGGGGACACATGACAGGAGTAGCTGAACAGGCTGTTTGAAATCATACAGGATTTCTTTTTTTATTAAACTTCAGGCTTTCGGGGCATCATATATAATTATTTGTTAAATGCCATCTGTTACAGTTCAGAGCAACTGCACCTGTCTCCCCCTCTGTGGTCCAACAAGGGCACCCACTTTTAGGCTTCCAGCTCCCAGCCATCACCTCTCTTGGGCCAGAGACCTACATCTCCCCCATCCTGACCAGGTTTTTTCTAGGCAGCACAGCTCCCTGTCTACACTGTGATATCCCCAACAAACCAGACTGCCTAAACAGGCCAGCATCTGCGCTTTACTTTCTGTCAAAAGGCTATGAACAGCTGTAATTGACAACAGTTACAAGTTACCACAACAGCTATTTCTAAGCAAGCACATTTGTTCTTAAGGTGAAAACATTATAGAGAAAATGTATTAAAACAATAAATGAACCTACATGCATGCTAATAAGCTTACCAGAGATCACTCCTACTCCAGACGTGGACTATGTCTACACTATGGACTTTACAGCAGCACAGCCAACGGGCAGCAGTAGCTATGTCGTGCTGTCCACACTGGCGCTTTTGTTGGTGAAACTTTTGTTGGTTAGGGGAGTGGTTTTATTCAAAAGTTCTACCAACAAAAGTGCTAGTGTAGATATTGTGTGGGGCTCTGGTAGGTGTCAGTCCTTCAAAATCCACAACTGGGTTTTCCCTGGGGTTACGAGTTCATGACATGTTCTGTTGGAACCAGAAACCCCACTAATAAGTTAGTCTTTCCTTTGTACAGCTTGCGCCTTTGATCTTGAGACTCTAAGCAGGTAATCAGCTGATAATCGTCCTCTGCTCTGGACAAAGCTTCAAAACACTGGGTTTTTGCATAAGCAGAAGTGTGGAATTTGCAATTGCCCTCACCTCCCCCTAGAGATTCCCCCAGGCAAACCACTTGACACTGTTTATCCCCAAAGTCCATTCTTGCCTGGTACATTGTTCAATATAGTCCTTTGAAGTTCATAATACTTCACAAGATTAATATCCCATCTTCCACCTAGAGAGGTTACATATAATCCCACCACACAAAAATATATAAACTTTGCATTTCATATGATGGACTCCAAAGATACTTAAATACTTCCACTTAATTCAATAAGATTTTTTTCAAGGATATTGCAGGAAATTGCCATATCTGTTACACCAACAACATGCTGAGATGTTCCTAGGACACAAATCTAAAGGTTTCCTATCCCAGAGAGCTTTCAATCTAAGAATGGAAAAGGAAGAGGCATTAGGAGATCCAGATGGCAGAACTTACTTAGACATACGGATTCAGATTTATATAAATATTAGTTATTTCATTTGCTTATCTCAGTGAGCCTCATGGAAAAACTGAGTCTTTAGTACTGTAATGTCATGTTTGTTGGTAGAAAGTTAAAACATTCAGTGTACATGGAGCAGAGGCAGAGCTAACCACAGGCCTAAGCAATGCATCAAAACACTTGGAGCCCCAGTCTACTACCTTGTAAGGCACATGCTGACCCAGTCTCTTCTTCCAATAGCAAGACCAAATGGGGAAGAAACCCATCACCAACCCAGATCTCTCTGCCTCAGAGTAGAAGGCAACTCATCACCTGATCTCTCCCTTCTTACAACCTGGAGGCCTGCAAGATGTAACAAAGGCCCCTGTGTTTTTTATCTGAAATATAAATAATGTGCCTCATAATCAACACTGGTGAGAGCCACTCAGATTATTCATGCAACAATCTGAGAACTAGAGCCTGCTATCCGCCCCGTGATTCACCCCCAAATTTGCAGACATTCCCAGATTAAATGTGGAATTGTGGAGTCTGCAGCTTATGTGGAGAAGAGGTAGCACAAGATCAGTGTGATACTGACCTCTGAAGAAGGACGTGGTCAGTCAGCCTTCCTCTTCCTTCTAACCTCCAATCCATGTGCAGGGGAAGAGAAAAAATTTTGTTCCTCTTCTTTGAGGCTTGAGCATGTATTCCCTTCTCATATGGAGGCATGGCCAAGTCATTAGTTTAATTTGTTTTTCACTTTTCTTATGTGAAATCTTACACATGGGCTTTACTACTTTCACTTTGCTAGACTTTATTGCAATACTCTTTGCCTTGTTTATTGTCTAGTGACCAGGATCATCATTAAAGATAATGGCTGGCTTGCACAAGGCACCACAGGGTACATTTTGTGCAGAATGTATCATTACCTAATCTGCCTAATATGTGTTTAGGAATGGCTAGGCATGAAGATAAACTTGCTATGGTATTTTAAATAAATAAAACATAGGTAGAGTAATATGCCATTTCTTTTTAAAAAAACATTGAAAGGCATAAGAAGATGTACTAATTTGCAATCTGTTCTGACTTGTTTTATACTTCCTGTAAACTAAGGCTTCAAATTAGCTGATCTTGAATTTACAGATGACATATTAGTAGGCAAGGAAGCACATGTCTTGTTATGTTTGATGACATAGTCAAGACTCTTTCATATAACTATATTAAAAGATTATCTTTACAAAACTTGAATGGTTGGGACATACTAAAGCTGAAAGTTTTATGTTCACGAAGAGCAAAACACTTTTGAAAGAGACACCACCATCAACCTGAAATTGAGTAAATTTTTAAAAATTAGTTAAAAGTAGTTTCAGATACTAGACCTGGCCCTGAGTTACCCTGCTACTTTTTCTAGCTTACAACCATATTTTCCTACTTTTATAATAAGGAAACAGATGATACGCAAAATTCTTTCTTATGCACAAAGTTAACAAACTAGAAAAACAGATTTTTCGCCTCTCCAATCTCTTTCGGTTATAGACATCTTGTGTGTCACTTGTAGTTAAAAACATGAACTGTGATTTTTAAGTGGATGATGTCCCTTTTAAGAGCTCACCCAAGACACTACACTTATTAAACCGTTTTGAATTTTTTTTCTGCCTTTGAAGAATGAAGGGCTAAGTCGACACTGCCAGGATTCAAAATTGTGATTTCAGGGAATCCTGACAGTGATTCTCTGGTCAAACAAAATTCTAAACTGTCCCCTTCAGTTTATATTAATGCTATGGATTCTTGACTTAAATGTATATAAGCCAGGAAAATCAAAGTTAAGATTCAACCTTATCCTGTTCTGTGAGGTTATGTAGGCAACACTACATGCTAATATAGGAAAATCCTTGCAATAACTTGGCATTATATGCTCCAAGATCCAATCATACCTATTCTGGCTTTGGTTGATTAAAGTTTGGCAACCCTACAGTTATTTTTTTCTGTATTTCTTTAAATAAGTTTGTAGGTGATTACTGTTTCTTTTCTGTAGAATGACAACAGTGCACTATGTACTTTGAAGGCAAGTCTGAAAACAAGGGCCCTGATTCTCCCCTACACTACAGCTGCTTTAGGCCTTTCCAGTAAAAGGGGGCAGAAACAGTTCTTGGGGAATACCATCAGTGTATGGAACCTCCCAGCCAGTATAACCATTCTGTGCCAGCTCCTCTCCTGGGCAATAGCATGAAGGGAATGCCGGGGAGGGAGGAATGTTGAAGCATGGGTGGAGCAGCCTAATCTATACTGTAATTTATGCCTAAATCTGGGCAGCAGTGCTTAATTTGTAATGAAAGAGGTGACAGGGCTCAAGCAATTAGGTGTCATGGCTCAAGCAATTTCTATACTTTCATAATTGATGTGACAAGTCCAGAGGTGCCAGGGCTATGAACTGCCAAGCCTAGAGGTGCCGGAAATTAACCACTGCTGGGCACACTCCAAAATACCAGAAATTGCTTCTCTGTTCCTGCCCTCAACAAAGGAATTAATTAATGTTACCCCTTTTTGACCCAAGAGGTTAGTATTTGGGATCTTGCAGGTTGATTCCCTTAGGGGCAGAAATTGATGATATACTTTCAGGTATACTTTGATGCAATCCTCTTTATTTACAAAGAATGTACAAAGTCCTGTTTCCCTGAACACAGTAAGAATCAAACAGTAGGAGACAGATTCTTTGCTGACAGTTCCGTGTGTTGCCCTTGCCTCCAGGCACCACCCCCCGCAGCTCCCATTGGCCAGGAACTGGGAACCGTGGCCAATGGGAGCTTCGGGGGAGGTACCTGGAGGTATGGCAAGGGCAGCGTGGGGAGCCCTGTGCTCCCCCATCCCCCAGGGGCCGCACAGGGAGGTGGTGAGCGGCGCAGCGTGGGGCCAGGGCAGGCATGGAGTTGAGCCTGCTCTGGCCCCGGTGTGTGCCGCTGCCACCCCAGAGCCGCTTTAGCTAAGCGGCACCGGGCCAGAGCCTGCACCTCAAACCCCTCCTGCACTCCGCACTCCTCCTGCACCCCAACTCCCTGCTCTGAGCCCCCTGCCGCATCCCTCCTGCACTCCAACTCTTTGCCCTGAGCCCCATGCCGCACCCCACATCTCTCATGCACTGAGCCCCCTGCTGCAGCCTGCAGCCCCGTGCAGCCCAATCCCCTGCCCTCATCCCCCTGCTTCACCCTTCCTGCACCCCAACACCCTGCCGCACCCCTCCTGCACCTCAACCCTTTGCCCTGAGCCCCCTGTCGCACCCCATACCCATCCTGCACCCCAACTCCCTGCCCTGAGCCCCTTGTCGCATCCCACACCCCTCCTGCACCCCAGCCCCCTGCCTTGAGCCCCCTCCTGCACTCTGTACTCCTCCTGCACTCCAACCCCCTTTCCTGAGTCCCCTCATACACCCCGCACCCCTCCTCTGCCCCAATCCCTTGCCCTGAGCCCCTTCCTGCACACCGCACCCACTCCTACACCCTGCACTCCCTCCCACACCCCAACCCCCTGCCCTGCATACAATTTCCCCAACCAGATGTGGCCCTTGGGCCAAAAAGTTTGCCCACCCCTGTCCTAAGTAGACAATGTCTAGACAAGGTTAGCACTGTGAGTAAACAATTTTCACACATTAGTCATTTCAATGATTTTTTAAAACAAATCTTCACTAGTTTAGTTAACAATTCTTTGGTGGAAACATGACCTTTTTAAAGTGTGTTTTATGGAGGGATTTAAAGTAAGAGAGTGCAGAGGCATGGTATGACTGGTCCTAGTGGGGAGCCAGCTGTGGTCACTCAATTAGGGTGAACTGCAAAGAATGGGGCAGACAATCCCCATAAAGCTGGTGGATATTTCAATACCTAGATTTACCAAGCCAGCATAAAAGAGCTTCTTAATAGAGACTGGGAGTGGCTGGGTAATTACACATATTGAATCTATTTCCTTAAGTTAAGTATCCTCACACCTTCTTGTCAACTGTCTAAATGGGCCATCTTGATTATCACTACAAAAGTTTTTTTCTCCTGCTGATAATAGCTCATCTTAACTAATTAGCCACTCACAGTTTGTATGGTAACTTCCAACTTATCTGTATGTGTGTGTGTATATATATATATATGTTCCATTCTATGCATCCGATGAAGTGGGCTGTAGCCTACGAAAGCTTATGCTCTAATAAATTTGTTAGTGTTTAAGGTGCCACAAGTACTCCTGTTCTTTTAACAACACAGTTCCCTTAAAGTGATCTAGCCTCAGGTCTCCATCCAGGTACGCACGTCAAATATGATGAAAATTTCTGTAAATCTTATTTCATTGTATAAAAGAAAAGGTTCTACCAATCCCAAAGGATCAGACACATTACCTCCCAGGTTTCAGAGTGGTAGCCGTGTTAGTCTGTAACAGCAAAAATAATGAGGAGTCCTTGTGGCACCTTAGAGACTAACGAATTAATTTGGGCATAAAACCCACGAAAGCTTATGCCCAAATAAATTTGTTAGTCTCTAAGGGTATGTCTATACTGTGAAATTAGGTTGAATTTATAGAAGTCGGTTTTGTATAAAGCGTTTTTATACAGTCGATTGTGTGTGTCCCCACACAAATGCTCTAAGTGCATGTAGTCGGCGGAGTGTGTCCACAGTACCGAGGCAACTGTCGACTTCCAGAGCGTTGCACTGTGGGTAGCTAACCCACAGTTCCCGCAGTCTCCTCCGCCCATTTGAATTCTGGGTAGAAATCCCAGTGCCTGATGGGGCTAAAACGTTGTCGCGGGTGGTTTTGGGTACATATCGTCAGGCCCCCCTTCCCTCCCTCCTTCCGTGAAAGCAGGGGCAGACAATCGTTTTGTGCCTTTTTTCTCGAGTTACCTGTGCAGACGCCATACCATGGCAAGGCATGGAGCCCGCTCAGCTAACCGTCACCGTATGTCTCCTGGGTGCTGGCAGACGCGGTACTGCATTGCTACATAGCAGCAGTTTATTGCCTTTTGGCAGCAGACAGTGCAGTATGACTGGTAGCCGTCGTCGACGTAATCCTGGGTGCTCTTTTAACCGACCTCGATGAGGTCAGGGGCGCCTGGGCAAACATGGGAGTGACTCAGCCAGGTCATTTCCCTTTTAAGTTTCGTCTCATGGCGATTCAGTCCTACCGGCAGTGCACTGTCTTTTAATCAGCAGCCAGCAGAAGATGATGGCCAGCAGTCATAGAATCATAGAATATCAGAGTTGGAAGGGACCTCTGGAGGTCATCTAGTCCAACCCCCGGTCCAGAGCAGGACCAATCCCCAACTAAATCATCCCAGCCAGGGCTTTGTCAAGCCTGACCTTAAAAACTTCTAAGGAAGGGGATTCCACCACCTACCTAGGTAAAGCATTCCAGTGTTTCACCACCCTCCTAGTGAAAAAGTTTTTCCTGATATCCAACCTAAATTTCCCCCACTGCAACTTGAGACCATTACTCCTTGTCCTGTCATCTGCTATCACTGAGAATAGTCTAGATCCATCCTCTTTGGATCCACCTTTCAGGTAGTTAAAAGCAACTATCAAATCCCCCCTCATTCTTCTCTTCTATACACTAAACAATCCCAGTTCTCTCAGCTTCTCCTCATAAGTCATGTGTTCCAGACCCCTAATCATTTTTGTTGCCCTTCGCTGGACTCTCTCCAATTTTTCCACATCCTTCTTGTAGTGTGGGGCCCAAAACTGGACACAGTACTCCAGATGACGCCTCACCAATGTCGAATAGAGGGGAACGATCACGTACCTCGATCTGCTGGCAATGCCCCTACTTATATATACCAAAATGCCATTGGCCTTCTTGGCAACAAGGGCACACTGTTGACGCATATCCAGCTTCTCGTCCACTGTCACCCATAGGTCCTTCTCTGCAGAACTGCTGCCTAGCCATTCGGTCCCTAGTCTGTAGCGGTGCATTGGATTCTTCCATCCTAAGTGCAGGACTCTGCACTTGTCCTTGTTGAACCTCATGAGATTTCTTTTGGCCCAATCCTCCAATTTGTCTAGGTCCCTCTGTATCCTATCCCTACCCTCCAGCGTATCTACCACTCTTCCCAGTTTAGTGTCATCCGCAAACTTGCTGAGGGTGCAATCCACACCATCCTCCAGATCATTAATGAAGATATTGAACAAAACCGGCCCCAGGACCGACCCTTGGGGCACTCCACTAGATACCGGCTGCCAGCTAGACATGGAGCCATTGATCACTACCCGTTGAGCCCGACAATCTAGCGAACTTCCTACCCACCTTGTAGTGCATCCATCCAGCCCAAACTTCTTTAACTTGCTGACAAGAATACTGTGGGAGACCGTGTCAAAAGCTTTGCTAAAATCAAGGAATAACACGTCCACTGCTTTCCCTTCATCCACAGAACCAGTTATCTCATCATAGAAGGCAATTATATTAGTCAGGCATGACTTTCCCTTGGTGAATCCATGCTGACTGTTCCTGATCACTTTCCTCTCCTCTAAGTGCTTCAGAATTGATTCCTTGAGGACCTGCTCCATGATTTTTCCGGGGACTGAGGTGAGGCTGATTGGCCTGTAGTTCCCAGGATCCTCCTTCTTCCCTTTTTTAAAGATTGGCACTACATTAGCCTTTTTCCAGTCTTCCGGGACTTCCTCTGATCGCCATGAGTTTTCAAAGATAATGGCCAATGGCTCTGCAATCACATCCGCCAATTCCTTTAGCACTCTCGGATGCAACGCATCCGGCCCCATGGACTTGTGCATGTCCAGCTTTTCTAAATAGTCCCGAACCACTTCCTTCTTCACAGAGGGCTGGCTACCTTCTCCCCATGCTGTGCTGCCCAGTGCAGTAGTCTGGGAGCTGACCTTGTTCATGAAGACAGAGGCAAAAAAAGCATTGAGTACATTAGCATTTTCCACATCCTCTGTCACTAGGTTGCCTCCCTCATTCAGTAAGGGGCCCACACTTTCCTTGGCTTTCTTCCTGTTGCCAACATACCTGAAGAAACCCTTCTTGTTACTCTTAACGTTTCTTGCTAGCTGGAACTCCAGGTGTGATTTAGCCTTCCTGATTTCACTCCTACATGCCCGAGCAATATTTTTATACTCATCCCTGGTCATTTGTCCAATCTTCCACTTCTTGTAAGCCTCTTTTTTGTGTTTAAGATCAGCAAGGATTTCACTGTTAAGCCAAGCTGGTCGCCTGCCATATTTGCTATTCTTTCTACACATCGGGATGGTTTGTCCCTGTAACCCCAATAAGGATTCTTTAAAATACAGCCAGCTCTCCTGGACTCCTTTCCCCCTCATGTTATTCTCCCCGGGGATCCTGCCCATCAGTTCCCGGAGGGAGTCAAAGTCTGCTTTTCTGAAGTCCAGGGTCTGTATTCTGCTGCTTTCCTTTCTTCCTTGTGTCAGGATCCTGAACTCGACCATCTCATGGTCACTGCCTCCCAGGTTCCCATCCACTTTTGCTTCCCCTACTAATTCTTCCCGGTTTGTGAGCAGCCGGTCAAAAAGAGCTCCGCCCCTAGTTGGTTCCTCCAGCACTTGCACCAGGAAATTGTCCCCTACATTTTCCAAAAACTTCCTGGATTGTCTGTATTGCTGTATTGCTCTCCCAGCAGATATCAGGATGATTGAAGTCATGAGAACCAGGGTGTGCGATCTAGTAGCTTCTGCGAGTTGCCGGAAGAAAGCCTCGTCCACCTCATCCCCCTGCTCTGGTGGTCTATAGCAGACTCCCACCACGACATCACCCTTGTTGCTCACGCTTCTAAACTTAATCCAGAGACTCCCAGGTTTTTCTGCAGTTTCATACTTGAGCTCTGAACAGTCATACTGCTCCCTTACATACAGTGCAACTCCCCCACCTTTTCTGGCCTCCCTGTCCTTCCTGAACAGTTTATACCCATCCATGACAGTACTCCAGTCATGCGACTTATCCCACCAAGTCTCTGTTATTCCAATCACATCATAATTCCTTGACTTTCCCAGGACCTCCAGTTCTCCCTGCTTGTTTCCCAGGCTTTGTGCATTTGTATGTAGGCACTTGAGATAACCTGCTGATCGCCCCTCATTCTCAGTATGAGGCAGGAGCCCTCCCCTCTCACATGCTCCTGCTCATGCTTCCTCCCGGTATCCCGCTTCCCCACCTACCTCAGGGCTTTGGTCTCCTTCCCCCGGTGAACCTAGTTTAAAGCCCTCCTCACTAGGTTAGCCAGCCTGCTCGTGAAGATGCTCTTCTCTCTCTTTGTTAGGTGGAGCCCGTCTCTGCCTAGCATTCTTCCTTCTTGGAACACCATTCCATGGTCAAAGAATCCAAAGCCTTCTCTCCGACACCACCTGCGTAGCCATTCATTGACTTCCACAATTCGACGATCCCTACCCCGGCCTTTTCCTTCCATGGGGAGAATGGACGAGAACACCACTTGCACCTCATACTCCTTTATCCTCCTTCCCAGAGCCACGTAGTCTGCAGTGATCCGCTCAAGGTCATTCTTGGCAGTATCATTGGTGCCCACGTGGAAAAGCAGGAAGGGGTAGCGGTCCGAGGGCTTGATGAGTCTCGGCAGTCTCTCCATCACATCGCGAATCTTAGCCCCTGGCAAGCAGCAGACTTCTCTGTTTTCCCGGTCAGGGCGGCAGATAGATGACTCAGTCCCCCTGAGGAGAGAGTCCCCGACCACCACCACCCACCTCCTTCTCTTGGGAGTGGTGGTCATGGAACCGCCAACCTTAAGACAGTGCATCTCATGCCTTTCAACTGGCAGAGTCTCCTTCTGCTCCCTTCCCCCAGACATATCATCTGGGCCACTCCCCTTAATGGTACCTGTGGAGAGAACATGAAAACGGTTACTTACCTGTATCTGCGTTGCTGGTACATGGACGTTCCCCCTTCTTCTTCTGGAGGTCACATGTTGCCAAATTTCTTCACAGGCCTCCTGTCCCCGCTGTGCATACTGCACTGTCTTCTGCCGAGCACCCAAGAGATGACGATGGCTAGCGGTCGTACTGCACAGTCTGCTGCCAGCAAGATGTATAAAGATAGATGAAGTGGATCAAAACAAGCAATAGACCAGATTTGTTTTGTATTCATTTTCTCCTCCCTCCCTCCGTGAAATCAACGGCCTGCTAAACCCAGTTTTGAGTTCTTGAGGTTTTGAGTTCTATCCTTGAGGGGGCCATTCTGTTTCTCACAAAGCCACCCCCTTTGTTGATTTTAATTCCCTGTAAGCCAACCCTGTAAGCCATGTCGTCAGTCGCCCTCCCTCCATCAGGGCAACGGAAGACAATCATTCTGCGCCTTTTTTCTGTGCAGACGCCATACCACGGCAAGCATGGAGCCCGCTCAGATCACTTTGGCAATTAGGAGCACATTAAACACCACACACATTATCCCGCAGTATATGCAGCACCAGAACCTGGCAAAGCGAAACCGGGCGAGTAGGTGACATCAGCGCCGTGACGAGCGTGATGAGGACATGGACACGGACTTCTCTCAAAGCACAGGCCATGGCAGTGTGGGCATCATGGTGCTAATGGGGTAGGTTCATGCGGTGGAACGCCGATTCTGGGCTTGGGAAACAGGCACAGACTGGTGGGACCACATAGTGTTGCAGGTCTGGGACGATTCCCAGTGGCTGCGAAACTTTCGCATGCGTAAGGGCACTTTCATGGAACTTTGTGACTTGCTTTCCCCTGCCCTGAGGCGCAAGAATACCAAGATGAGAGCAGCCCTCACAGTTGAGAAGCAAGTGGCAATAGCCCTGTGGAAGCTTGCAATGCCAGACAGCTACCGGTCAGTTGGGAATCAATTTGGAGTGAGCAAATCTACTGTAGGGGCTGCTGTGATGCAAGTAGCCAATGCAATCAAAGATCTGCTGATATCAAGGGTAGTGACCCTGGGAAATGTGCAGGTCATAGTGGATGGCTTTGCTTCAATGGGATTCCCTAACTGTAGTGGGGCCATAGATGGAACCCATATCCCTATCTTGGCACCGGAGCACCAAGCCAGCGAGGACATAAACCACAAGGGGTACTTTTCAATAGTGCTGCAAGCACTGGTGGATCACAAGGGACATTTCACCAACATCAACGTGGGATGGCCGGGAAAGGTACATGATGCTTGCATCTTCAGGAACTCTGGTCTGTTTCAAAAGCTGCAGGAAGGGACTTTATTCCCAGACCAGAAAATAATCGTTGGGGATGTTGAAATGCCTATAGCTATCCTTGGGGACCCAGCCTACCCCTTAATGCCATGGCTCATGAAGCCATACACAGGCAGCCTGGATAGTAGTCAAGAGCTGTTCAACTATAGGCTGAGCATGTGCAGAATGGTGGTAGAATGTGCATTTGGACATTTAAAAGAGCGCTGGTGCAGTTTACTGACTCAGTTAGACCTCAGCGAAACCAATATTCCCACTGTTATTACTGCTTGCTGTGCACTCCACAATACTGTGAGAGTAAGGCGGAGACATTTATGGCGGGGTGGGAGGTTGAGGCAAATCGCCTGGCTGCTGGTTACACACAGCCAGACACCAGGGTGGTTAGAAGAGCACAGGAGGGCGCGGTGCGCGTCCGAGAAGCTTTGAAAACCAGTTTCATGACTGGCAAGGCTACGGTGTGAAAGTTCTGTTTGTTTCTCCTTGATGAAACCCCCCGCCCCTTGGTTCACTCTACTTCCCTGTAAGCTAACCACCCTCCTCTCCTCCCTTCAATCACCGCTTGCAGAGGCAATAAAGTCATTGTTGCTTCACATTCATGCATTCTTTATTAATTCATCACACAAATGGGGGGATAACTACCAAGGTAGCCCAGGAGGGGTGGTGGAGGAGAGAAGCACCAGGAAAGGTGGTGGAGGAGGGAAGGACAAGGCCACACAGCACTTTAAAAGTTTAAAACTTTGAAACTTATTGAATGCCAGCTTTCTGTTGCTTGGGCAATCCTCTGGGGTGGAGTGGCTGGGTGGCCGGAGGCCCCCCCACCGTGTTCTTGGGCGTCTGGGTGAGGAGGCTATGGAACTTGGGGTGGAGGGCGGTTGGATACACAGGGGCTGTAACGGCGGTCTGTGCTCCTGCTGCCTTTCCTGCAGCTCAACCATATACTGGAGCATATTGGTTTGATCCTCCAGCAGCCTCAGCACTGAATCCTGCCTCCTCTCATCACTCTGCCGCTACCTTTCAGCTTCAGCCCTCTCTTCAGCCCGCCACTTACTCTCTTCAGCCCGCCACCTCTCCTCCCGGTCATTTTGTACTTTCCTGCACTCTGACATTGTCTGCCTCCATGCATTCGTCTGTGCTCTGTCAGTGTGGGAGGACAGCATGAGCTCAGAGAACATTTCATCGCGAGTGCATTTTTTTTGCCTTCTAATCTTCGCTAGCCTCTGGGAAGGAGAAGATCCTGTGATCCTTGAAACACATGCAGCTGGTGGAGAAAAAAAAAGGGACAGTGGAATTTAAAAAGACACATTTTATAGAACAATGGGTACACTCTTTCATGGTAAACCTTGCTGTTAACATTACATACATAGCACATGTGCTTTCGTTCCAAGGTCGCATTTTGCCTCCCCCCACCACGTGGCTAGCCCCTCCACCCTCCCAGTGGCTAACAGCGGGGAACATTTCTGTTCAGCCACAGGCAACCAGCCCAGCAGGAATGGGCACCTCTGAATGTCCCCTTAAGAAAAGCACCCTATTTCAACCAGGTGACCATGAATGATATCACTCTCCTGAGGATAACACAGAGAGATAAAGAATGGATGTTGTTTGAATGCCAGCAAACATACAATGCAATGCTTTGTTCTACAATGATTCCCGTGTACGTGCTACTGGCCTGGAGTGGTAAAGTGTTCTACCATGGTGGATGGAGTAAGGCTGCCCTCCCCAGAAACCTTTTGCAAAGGCTTTGGGAGTATATCCAGGAGAGCCACAAATGCCAGGGCAAATTAATCATTAAACATGCTTGCTTTTAAACCATGTATAGTATTTTAAAAGGTACACTCACCAGAGGTCCCTTCTCCGCCTGGCGGGTCCGGGAGGCAGCCTTGGGTGGGTTCGGGGGGTACTGGCTCCAGATCCAGGGTGAGAAACAGTTCCTGGCTGTCGGGAAAACCGGTTTCTCCGCTTGCTTGCTGTGAGCTGTCTACAACCTCATCATCATCATCTTCCTCGTCCCCAAAACCTGCTTCCGTGTTGCCTCCATCTCCATTGAAGGAGTCAAACAACAAGGCTGGGGTACTGGTGGCTGAACCCCCTAAAATGGCATGCAGCTCATCATAGAAGCGGCATGTTTTGAGCTCTGACCCGGAGCAGCCGTTCGCCTCTCTGGTTTTCTGGTAGGCTTGCCTCAGCTCCTTAAGTTTCATGCAGCACTGCTTCGGGTCCCTGTTATGGCCTCTGTCCTTCATGGCCTGGGAGATTTTGACAAATGTTTTGGCATTTCGAAAACTGGAACGTAGTTCTGATAGTACGGATTCCTCTCCCCATACAGCGATCAGATCCCGTACCTCCCGTTCGGTCCATGCTGGAGCTCTTTTGCGATTCTGGGACTCCATCATGGTCACCTCTGCTGATGAGCTCTGCATGGTCACCTGCAGCTTGCCACGCTGGCCAAACAGGAAATTGAAATTCAAAAGTTCGCCGGCCTTTTCCTATCTACCTGGCCAGTATATCTGAGTTGAGAGTGCTGTCCATAGCAGTCACAATGGAGCACTCTGGGATAGCTCCCGGAGGCCAATACCGTCTAATTGTGTCCACAGTACCCCAAATTCAACCCGGCAAGGCCGATTTCAGTACTAATCCCCTTGTCGGGGGGTGGAGTAAGGAAATCGATTTTAAGAGCCCTTTAAGTCGAAAAAAAGGGCTTCGTCGTGTGGACGGGTGCAGGGTTAAATCGATTTAACGCTGCTAAATTCGACCTCAACTCCTAGTGTAGACCAGGGCTAAGGTGCCACAAGGACTCCTCATTATTATTACCTTCCAGATTAATGCATGTTTCAGATCTTACCCAAATACACGCTACAGTCAATTCTTATTAATTAAACTAAAATTTATCAAAAAACAAAAGAGAGAAAGTATGATTAAAAGATCAGTATACCTACAGACATGAGTTCAATTCATTTAGGTGCAGATTCATAGCAGAGAGAGTGAGCTTTGTGGTTGCAAAAAGTTCTTTCAGAAATAGTTCATAGTTTATAGTCCAATGTCCAAATATCAAATTCAGGGCATACCAGCATAACTGGGACCTCAATCTTGCGACTCAAACTTCCCCTGAAGAAGCTTAAGCAGATCTGAGATGACAGACTCAGGACCCCAGGATCTTTTATATAATTTCATGTCCTCTTTGACAAGTTGGGATTTCCTCAGGGAACAAAAGGTAATTAGGATGGCTTTGAAGGAGGTACATCACCTGTACTTAGCTATACAAATTAACATAAGGCCATTTGCTTTTGCCACCACCATTCACAGTACATTTCAAAGAGAGATGAATCCCAAGATATCCCATGTTTACAATTCATTTAAATGATATCAGAATACAGCATAGACAGGGACTGTTGATTACATTGTCCACCCTACTCATACATATGCAAATACACAAAAGTGTCACACATGGCCTATTGAATTAGCGGAAGGGTTCCAAGAGTAGCCCCTCCTCTAAAAAATGTTTGAATGCAAGAATTTTCCTTTCTTTTAGTAATGATTTGTTTAGGCTGGTCCCAGTCTGTTCTTATGGTGGTAAGTGTGTAGTTGCTGGTGAGTATTTGCTTCAGGTTGGGGGACTGACTGTAAGTGAGGACTGGCCTGTCTCCCAAGGTCTGGGAGAGTGAGGGGTCATCCTTCAAGATAGGTTGTAGATCCAGATGATGAAGATGTCATCAATGTAGCTCAAGTAAAGTAGGGGTGTAAGGGGATGAGAGCTGAGGAAGCGTTGTTCTAAGTCAGCCATAAAAATGTTGGCATATTGAGGGGCCATGCGGGTACCCTAGCAGTCCCACTGACTTGAAGGTATAAATTGTCCCCAAATCTGAAATAGTTGTGGATGAGGACAAAGTCATAAAGTTCAGCCACCAGGTTTGCCGTGATAATACAAATGCAAATACTCACCAGCAACGACACACCACACAACAAAAACACCAACCCAGGGACCAAACCCTGCTACAAACCCCGGTGCCAACTCTGTCCACATATCTATTCAAGGGACACCATCATAGGACCTAGCCACACCATCCGGGGCTCGTTCATCTGCACATGTACCAATGTGATATATGCCATCATGTGCCAGCAATGCCCCTCTGCCATGTACATTGGCCAAACTAGACACTCTCTGTGCAAAAGAATAAATGGACACAAATCTGACATCAGGAATCATAACATTCAAAAACCAGTAGGAGAACACTTCAATCTCTCTGGTCACTCAATAACAAACCTCAAAGTGGCAATTTTTCAACAAAAAAACTTCAAAAACAGACTCCAACATGAAGCTGCAGAACTGGAATTAATTTGCAAACTAGATACCATCAGATTAGGCCTGAATAAAGACTGGGTGTGGTTGGGTCATTACGAAACCTAAACTTAATTTTTCCAATACTAATTTCTCCCTACCGTTACTCACACCTTCTTGTCAACTGTCTGTAATGGGCCACTCTCTTACCACTTCAGAAGTTACTTCTCCTCCCTTGGTATCCTGCTATTAATTGATTTATCTCATTAGATTGACCTAACATTTGGTAAAGCAACCCACATCCTTTCATGTATTTATACCTGCTCCTGTATATTTTACTTCATGCATCTGATGAAGTGGGTTCTAGCCCACAAAAGCTTATGCCCAAATAAATTTGTTAGTCTCTTAGGTGCCACAAGAACTCCTCATTTTTTTTGCTGATACAGACTAACATGGCTACCACTGAAACCTAAATTCAATATAAAATCCTTTTTTGGAGAGTCTTTATCCCCATATGAAGGTTCAGATTCAGTGATGGCATTGACTTCAATGGGATTTGTGCCTGTACAGGCCAGGGGTGAATTTTGTCCTGACAGTCAAGAGAATGCCTCTATAAAATGACATGTGAGCAATATCGCAAACCCAGACTCCGAAGTGAGGGTCCTCGTTCCATATTTGGGTTTTCCATTTAGAACCCGAGTATCTAAAATTGGAATTTCTGCACCTAAACTTGGTGCTCAAATTTGAGAGTTGGGCTCACATTTGATATAATGCAACTGGTAGCAATTAAAAAGTAAATCAAAACTCAGTTTTGTGTGTCTGTCAGCAGTCAGCCATGTAAATGAAATTTCAGAGGAATGTGCAGTAGAGAAGTATAAACCATACTTCCCTCCCCCATCCTAGCAGCCTGTAGTAATGGGGCTGTTAGAGATTGAACTTGCACACATTCTTTTGTAACTGTAAGGACGAGCTGATAGTTATCAGATCTATAAGACCTTAAATGTGCATGTTTCTCTTTCCCAAAGATTCACTGGGCAAAACTGACTTCAGTGAAGTTAGACCAGGGATAAATTTGATCCATTAGCTCCAGAATGTATTTTCTCAAGTGAAAGAATCTATTATAACTATTTTAGTATAAGTAGGCTCCTGTGCAGCTGCACAGCTATTACATACCCAGAAATTAAACAGTATTTTTGCTTTCAACAGTTTGTCATTATTTCAGTTTTTAAGGCAAAACAAGTCATCAATTTGAGGTCCTCAAGAGTAAACCAACATCATGCTCATTTATATATTTACTGGTGTAAAACCACATATTAAGAAAGGAATTTCTGAAAACCCACAGCACAAAAGGGGATCAGAGACATGATCCAGACATGAATTAGAACAAGACTTAGAAAATGGCTATGGAGGAAATGAATATGAAACACTTAGAAAATCAATTCAAACTGGTCTCAGTTTCAAGTTTCAAAGGCTCCTATTTACAATGGGGGAGATGTTATACCAATAAAATAAAAACCAGCAGGATCTTATTAAAGGGGATAAGACAAAATGTCACATTTATTGTGAATACAAAAAGAATCGTAGCAGGCACTCAGTTATAGCTATAATATTTCATTCAGTTTCACAGTCATTCAAACATTCGTTCATTCACACACACAGGTTCTGCAGCTGCTGTATAGTTACCAGTCCTGAATGTAGCTTGAGTTTGTGGCTTGGGTTTGCAGCTTGTGGCGGCTAACTGGCCAGGAAAGCCGGGCACAAGGAAGAGCTGGGTCTCTGTTGGGAATGCACCGATGCCCTTCCATGTTGGCACCAGAATGTTACCCTTCAAAGTCTTCCATCTCACCCATCCTTTTTGTAGGCTTTAGTTTGAATCCAGAGTCTATAGGTCTTGCTGTGTCACGCTTCCTCTGGGTCCGGTGTGATTGATCACCCGTCAATTGCAGACATGACTTTCAGCCTAGGACCTGGCTTTGATGTTTCTTCAACTGTACTTTTGTTCTTTTCTTTTGAGGGTGGACTCCTCTTACTTTGTCAGGGCTGTTGTCTGCATCTTCAACCGTTGGGTGTTTACACTTTATTTCATCAGGACCGGCTGGGGCTGGAGGTTGATTCCATCATCCATACATATCTCATTCACACATCTAAACTAAACTAATAAGATTACAGCAGGGTTTTGCAAAAATGAAGGTTGCAGCAAGCTTTTACAAAATGGAGTGAACATTTTAAAATGGAGTTTGGGACAAGTTAAAATGGAGTTTGAGTTACAATATGGACAAGTGTAAGGAATGGCAAACAGAGAACAGAAGTTACAATATAGACAAGTATAATGAATGACAAACAGTGAGCAGAAGTTATAATGTTGAAACAGTGTAAGTTTCAGCGATTTAAGCAGCAATTGGATTGAAAGTGAAACTCAATTAGTCAGGTATTGGGATAACCGGTTTTATGAATGAGTGTTGTTCCACTCATAAAACTTTGCTTCTGAAGTTATATTAATAGAGTGAACAATTAAAAACAATTTCATTGATCAGTTCTACACCAGCGGAGTGGATGTTCCTTTTCCTTTCTTGGAACGTCCCTGTTTTAGCATCATACAAGGGAGAAGTTACAGGCGTTGCATCCGGTTCTTCAAAGGGGTCTTTTATTGGCAAACTGCTGGTGGCTTTGTGCATCCAAAAGAACATAACAGTGTCATGAAAGTTCAGCAATAGTAGCAAGAATATAGTTACGCATACGAACCAAACAGAAGGCATCAGCCATTTTCGCACCATGGCTGATTCCTTTATTCTGACCACGGGGCTGGTCATGGCAACTGGGTGCCAGCAGGTGGTAGGCTCTCCTCTGGACTTCTAAAGGCTTTATTCTGGCCTTTGATCTCCAGAGTCCCCTTTACCAGCAGGCCTGAAGCCTTAGCTGGTTATAAAGGCGAAGCACTGGAGATATCACTTTCTCTTCCTGAGGTTGAACCTAGGTTCCCTTTTGGGGCCTGAAGCAGGGTTGCCGTCATGATCACTCCAGTTGTTTCAGAACTGGATCTAGAGGTTGAAAATCCTCAGCGTCTGGGTCCCAGGGTGGTGTTATTTTCTTGCAGTGGAAGGCGTGGAACCAGCTGACGAATCCCTTGCACTTGACCGCTGTATGGGTGGTCAGTAGGATCTGGTAGGGGCCCGTCCAGCAAGGTTCTAAAGAAGTCTTTCTCTGATATACCTTAATATAAACCCAGTCCCCAGGCTGAAGGGGGTGGCACGGTGTGTCAGCTGGTTCCACCAGGGCACTTTGGACCTGTGAGTGGATAGACCTAAAGCAACGAATTAGCATCTGACAGTATGTTATAACAGTATCATCATTTAGTTGCAGGTCAATTGGCAAGAGAGTCGGGGAGGGGATGCTGGCATACGCATAGATCTGGCCATAAGGATTTCATATGGGGACAGGCCATGTTTGCATGTAGGTGTGCTCCTCATGTACAAGGGGTAGGGCATCAGGCCATTTAAGGCTGGTTTCAGCACAGATCTTAGAGATTTTGTTCTTTAGTTCCCCATTCTTGCGCTCAACCGCCCCCACACTCTGGGGGTGATGAGCACAATGCAAGTGTTGGGTGATGTTAAGAGCCTTGCAAATCTGTTGCATGATTTGGCCTGTAAAATGGGTACCTTGGTCGCTGTTACTAGAAAGAGGTAGACCAAACCGAGGAATGAAATCCCTTAACAATGTTTTTGCTACGGTGGGGGAATCGGCCTTAGCGCAAGGGTAGGCCTCTATCCATCCAGAATACATACAGACACAAACAAGAACATATTCATAAGAACATTTTGGCAATTGATAAAATTGATTTGGATATTTACAAAAGGTCCCCATGGAGTGGGGTGCGCAGCGGGTTTTGTCCGAACTGGTCTGCTGCTATTGTCGGCTAGGCAGGTCGGACAAAAATTGCAGTACTGCTGTGCCATAATGGAGAAATTTGGGGCATACCAATGACGCAGTACTGAAGCGATCATCCCCCCTTTGCTCACATGCGCCAATCCATGGGACGCACAAGCGAGATAGGGGAGCACAGCCTTGGGCGCCACCAAGCGGCCGTCTGGGGAGCACCACAAGGCATCTGGATGCAAAGTACATCCATCCCGCCTCCATCTGTCCTTCTCTGGTTCTGGGGACAAATCTTGCATAAGAGCTAAATCATGGAGAGAGGCAGGCATGGAGGGGAACTGTGAACTAAAGAAAATAAAATCAAATGGAGCCGGAGACCCGGAAAGGGCCACCTGTCTGGCAGTAGCATCTGCCAGTGCATTTCCTCTAGTAACATCATCATAAGGTTTCTGGTGAGCACTACATTTTACAATGGCAATGGCAGAAGGGAGCTGAAGGGCAGAGAGAAGGGCATCAACAAAAGGCCCATTACTAATCTTTGCCCGCCTTCCCCCGAAGTGAGAAATCCTCAGTGTTTCCATAGTTGCCCATAATCATGAACCACCCCGAAGGCATATCGAGAGTCTGTGTAGATGGTAACAGACTTGTCTTTGGCTAAAGTACAAGCACGGGTAAGGGCGACAAATTCTGCGACTTGGGCTGAGTGTGCTCCCGTAAGGGAGTGGGCCGCCACAGGCTTGTGTTGGGAACAAACAGCATAGCCGGTCACAAGTAGGCCTGCAGGATTTCTGAGGCAGGACCCGTGTACATAGAATAGTAGATCAGGATCATGAAGCGGGGTATCCTTCAGATCAATTCTAGGAGTGGAGAATTCTGCTGTCTCAGCTAAACAGTCATGGGGTTCTCCAGCCGCTGTGGGAAGTAGGGAAGTGGGGTTAAGGACAGGACAGTGAGTAAGAGTTACATTTGAATCATTTAAAAGCAGCATTTCATATTTAGTTAGTCTCGAGTTAGAGAGATGCTGGGTTTTGCTTTTTAGAAGCAGGGTGGTCACAGCACGCAGGATGGCAACACATAACGGGGAACCCAAGACGAAAGTAGCAGAAGCCTCCACAATGGAAGCGGCTGCAGCTACTGCCCAAAGACAAGGAGGGAGTCCAGCTGCTACAGGGTCCAAAGGTGAGGTATAATACACTACGGGGCGTTGTTTGTCACCATGAGTTTGGGTAAGGACCCTCAAGGCTATTCCCTCCTTCTCGTGGCAATAGAGAGTGAAGGGCTTCTGGTAGTCAGGTAGGCCCAAGGTGGAGGACCTGGTAAGAGCTTCCTTAATTCTAGTAAATGTTTCCTCGGCTTTTGGGGTCCATGGAAGGGGTTCAGGGACCTTATCAAGGGTTAATTCTTGCAGGGGCCTAACAATAGCTGTATACCCAAGGATCCACTGTCGGCAATACCCGGCCATACCTAGGAAGCCGCACATTTGTTTCTTAGTGGTTGGTTTAGGGACCTGGAGGATGGCTTGTATTCGTGCAGAGGACAAGCGTCTCTCTCTCCAGCTGACATATCATGTCCCAAATAGTGGACTTTGGGCAGACAGAGCTGCAGTTTGGACTTGGAGGCTTTATGACCCTTCTTGGCTAGATCTTGCAATAGCGTAAGGGAATCAGTTTTGGAGGCCTCTAAAGATGGCGATGCCAACAGCAGGTCGTCTATGTACTGGACCAGAGTGGACCCCATTTTGAACACAATGTCATCCAGATCCCTTTTGAGGATCTGCGAGAACAATGCGGGCGACTCGGTATAACCCTGGGGTAACCTGGTCCAAGTGTATTGAGACCCTTGGTAGGTAAAAGCAAACAGATATTGACTATCTCTGTGGACAGGGATAGAGAAGAAAGCCGAGCAGAGATCAACAACCGTGAAATAAATGGCAGAGGGAGGAATATAGGAGAGAATAATAGCAGGGTTCAGGACAATTGGGTAGGTAGGGAGAATGGCGGCACTGACAGCACGGAGATCCTGGACAAAGCGCCAGGTCTGCTTGCCAGGTTTCCTTACGGGTAAAATGCGGGTGTTACATTTACTGACTGTAGGAATAACAACTCCTTGCCTAATTAGGGAGGTAATCACTGGGCGGATTCCCTCCTCGGCCTCCCTTGAGAGAGGGTATTGCTGAACTCTAGGAAGGGGTTTTGCCGAATCTAGGCGAATTTGAACCAGTTGGGCAGTCCTGATGCACCCTACTTCGTTGGCATGCTTGGCCCATAAACAGGGAGGAACCTTGGCCAGCAATTCCTGTGGCAACAAGGAAGGGCTGGGGTCGGTCTCCTCCTCTGGAGCGCCCAATTGTAGGACTGCCAGGACCTCATTTTGGCTGGGATCTGGGACATCCAAATACACACCGTCTGGGGTGCAACAAATTGTACAATTTAATTTGCACAGCAAGTCTCTTCCCAAAAGGTTAACAGGTGAGCAGGGGCTGAGGAGGAAAGCATGGTGCTCAGACAGAGGACCGATAGAGATAGTCAGAGGTGAGGAGATGGGATGGGGAATAGGAGTGTTGCTCACTCCTACTGCATTCACTATTTTTGAGGTTACTGGAAGAGAAGGGAAGTCGTCCGCGCGGAGGGTGGACCGCGAGGCACGGGTATCTAGCAGGCAAGAGGTAGGGGGGCCATTAATTATACAGTTTACATATGGTTCTGTCTGGTTTAAAGGGACAAGTGGAGCGATGAGGTGACCTGTCTCCTGGCTATCCTAACGGCTTTGAGGGAACAGGGGAAGAACATTGCAGTGCAAGGGCAGGGTCAATTGACCACTCAGGGCGATTGGGACAATTGTTTTTCCAACGGCCCACTTGTCCACAATTGAAATTGTTATTATTTTTTCCCTGGGTAGGGAGACGGTAGGGACCTTTGTTGGGTCTCTCTCTTCTTCCCCTTAATGGGCGGTTGTTGTGGGGTTTCTGTATATTCTGGATCTGGAGGGTCATTAATTTAGTTTCGATGTCATCCTTTTTCTTTTCTAACTGACGGGAGTAATTCTGGGCTGCTGCCAAAATTTTGTTAGGGTTTTTTCCCTCCCAATCCACAATACCAATCTTTAATGGTTTCCTAATTGTGAATTGAGTCCCTGGACAAAGGCAGCCACTATGGCTTGTTTGGCATCTTCCTCTGCATTACCTATGCCAGAATATCTTTCGAAAACCTGCTTAAGGCACTGCATGTAATCAGAAGGGTTTTCTCCTTTGTTTTGTCTACAAGCACTAATTTTAGTCCAATCTGTCTTTTTTGGGCAAATTTTCCTGTTATTGACGGGTTTGTTCTTTTGCGGTTAATGGTCTTTCCTAATTTCTAGCTGCTATGGTTACATTTCTTAAGCCGTGCTGTTGTAACTGCCCTACAATGGAATTTTCCTCACCCTCTTCTTATGCTCTGTATACACAAGTTTCAGAGTAACAGCCGTGTTAGTCTGTATTCGCAAAAAGAAAAGGAGTACTTGTGGCACCTTAGAGACTAACCAATTTATTTGAGCATAAGCTTTCGTGAGCTACAGCTCACTTCATCAGATGCATACTGTGGAAAGCGTAGAAGATCTTTTTATACACACAAAGCATGAAAAAATACCTCCTCCCACCCCACTCTCCTGCTGGTAATAGCTTATCTAAAGTGATCACTCTCCTTACAATGTGTATGATAATCAAGTTGGGCCATTTCCAGCACAAATCCAGGTTTTCTCACCCCTCCCCCCCCCACAAACCTACTCTCCTGCCGGTAATAGCTTATCTAAAGTGCACTTTAGATAAGCTATTACCAGCAGGAGAGTGGGTTTGTGTGGGGGGGTAAGGGGGGGGTGAGAAAACCTGGATTTGTGCTGGAAATGGCCCAACTTGATTATCATACACATTGTGAGCTGTAGCTCACGAAAGCTCATGCTCAAATAAACTGGTTAGTCTCTAAGGTGCCACAAGTACTCCTTTTCTTTTTTCATTGTAAGGAGAGTGATCACTTTAGATAAGCTATTACCAGCAGGAGAGTGGGGTGGGGGGAGGTATTTTTTCATGCTTTGTGTGTATAAAAAGATCTTCTACACTTTCCACAGTATGCATCCGATGAAGTGAGCTGTAGCTCACGAAAGCTTATGCTCAAATAAATTGGTTAGTCTCTAAGGTGCCACAAGTACTCCTTTTCTTTCTGTATACACAGTTAGCTTGACCATAGTTTTAGGCCTATAAGCACTCCCATCTCAGAGAGATGCTTTTTCAAACTTTTACTGGAGTCCCAGGTGGGCTTTAATCCATCATCCATTACCTTTAATCCTTTGAGAAAGCCTTGTGATTGTCTTGAATTCATGTGACTGTGGCATTAAACTTCCCTGTGCTTTTAAAATGAAAGGGAACTTCAAAAGACTCATTCATGCAATCTGCCTCATGTCAATAGCTGAAATCCATAAACAAACATTGCCCTGGAGCTTGCATGAGATGATGTGGCATGAAACATTTAATTAAACTGAAACTCTGATGGAGCATTTCATACATATATAGTAATGTTAATGATTATACATTAATACATATTAGGCCTAGATATTTTCGTAGCTCCATATTTAATTTACTCATATGTAAAAACATTCAAAATGTTTTAAAAAAATATACTGTAATTGCAGTAGCAGTTACAGCAGTAAGAGTATTGATAAAGTAAGAGTAAATGTTTGTGAAAAACCCTGGTTTCGAGCACCCCAAACCTGGGGAGAAGTTTAGATTCAGATCTGAATCTGAACTCTGAAGTCCAGTCCTTTCTCTAGTATTGAGTTCCACTATATTAAAAAGTTAAAGCCACCTGAAAGTTGATTCCATTATTTGTGGTGCAATCAGGTTCTGACCATCTGCTCAGGTATCAGTATTATATAACACCAAGAGAGTCCATGATAACTATTCATCTGTAGAGAAAGAAACTGTGTCACATGCAGACCTTTTTTTTTTTTTTTTTTTTTTACTGGACAAGCAGAGGTAGTTCAGTTAGATGATTCCAGATGAGTTTCAGCTGAAGCCCACATTGTGTGTATATTGATGAAGAAGTTAATTCATCCAGCAGGAATGTCCTCAAACAGAGGAGATGGAAATATTTTTGGAAACAATCAGGAGGCACTGAAAAAAAATTCTTAATAATAGCACAAGATACATTTTGCTTCACTAAGAAAACAACTGCTTGAACTAGTCCACTTCTTGCTTCTTGTATTTTTAATTAAGTATTAATCATCAGTTGTTTAATAATAATAAGGTTCTTCAGGAGCAAAACGGGAGACTGATTTGTTGTATGGGCAGAGCAAGTCCACACAAAGGATTGGATCTAAGCTGCACTTCTCAGGAAAGTCTTCTCAGGAAACAGCGTTGGGGCTTGACATCACCCCTCCTCCACCTGAAGTGTGCACCCTGGAAGCAGCCCTCTGTGGGGCTGCTTTGCTGTAGAGAATAGCTTGCGTGCACAGCATGTAACTAAATGCTGCTTCTCAGCAGCAGTGCTGGCAACTTCATGCCTGAACACAATGTGGGTATGTTCCTAATGAGTCTATGTACATTTATAACATTCCTCTGCACACTATTTTAAGCCCTGAACTTGCCCAGTACCTGCCAGCAATATTCCTGGCTTTGGCTTGGTGCCGCAAGTGCATTCCTCTTCTGAACAACAATTTTACTCATCACTAGAAAGTAAATTCTACACGACGTACACATCCGATGAAGTGAGCTGTAGCTCACGAAAGCTTATGCTCAAATAAATTTGTTAGTCTCTAAGGTGCCACAAGTCTTCCTTTTCTTTTACTCAGAGTCAGGTAAGCAGAACACAACACACTGAGTTTAATTTCACTCACTATTCATTTCTTTGGTTTCTCATCCCTCCCGTAGTTTGCTTTCGTTTTACATTCATTTGGTACTCCAATAGAAACAAACAGTCACATTATCTGCTTTAAACATTTTTTCCTGTGAACCTAGGGCCCAATTCTGCTCCCACTGAGATCAATTACAAAATTCTCATTGCGTTAAATGGGAGCAGGATTGGGTGTGCTGTAGGGCGGCAAACATTTTTAACTACTGTAGTTCATTTTTGTCTTTTCCTTGTGCAGAGGAGAAGAGAGCCGAAGAGCAGCTACAGCATGGTTTAGTAAACTAAGCGTGGGAATAGGAGCGAGGAACACTTGAATTCTGCCACTGACTCCCAATCCGTAAAACAGACACAATAATACTACCTACCAGGATGTTGTGACAATTAAGTAGATAATGTTTGTAAAGCATTTTGAAGTGTTTATTAGAAGGGAGAAAGGGTAACATTACAGATCCTTACTCTCCTTTTTTGTTTCCAAAGCAATTACACACTTGACCAGACAGCCTGCTTTCTCAGACATTCCTTACAGCTCAGATACAGAGGAAGCGTATACTCAAATGCCATGATGATCAGAGAACTATAGAAATTAGATAATTAGATTAAACTTGAAATGTTAAGGATTTGACTATGGAAGTGGGGTGAGATTGTGGATGTATCTTAGTGCTATAGAACTGAAAGACCTGACATTGCTGTCTCTATTTTCCACTATTAACTGGCAGACTAGCTGGGAAGTACTCAGCCTAGTTTAGGGGAATTACAAAATTCTGGCCACTATAGTTTTATCACCCTTGCAACAGACTACATAAAATTATCAGTTTCTTTGTGGCAGGAATTGTCCACCAAATAAATCTGAATGAAAGTCCCCTAAATTGTTATACATTAATAAATACAGTGATAAAGTCATACAGTAAGAGCAGGGGTTCTCAAACTTCACTGCACCATGACCACCTTCTGACAACAAAAATTACTACACAACCCCAGGAGGGGACCGAAGCATGAGCCCACCTGAGCCCCGCCACTTCGGGTGAGGGGAGCCAAAGCCAAAACCTGAGCCCCACCGCCCTGGACAATGGGGCCAAAGTCAAAGCCCAAGGGCTTCAGGCCCAGGTGATGGGGCCTGGAACCGGAGCCCTGGCACCCAGGGCTGAAGCCCTCAGGCTTCGGCCATAGGCGGTGGAGCTCAGGCTTCGGCCCCAGGCTCCAGCAAGCCTAATGTCAGCCCTGGCGACCCCATTAAAATGGGGTCACAACCCCACTTTAGGCTTCTGCCCCACAGTTTGAGAACTGCTGAGTAAGAGCATAATCAGGAAGAAGGTTCAACATATATGACTCCGCACATGATTTGATCTATGTTGCTGTTGTGCCACTCAAGTTTCCCCCCCGAATGGCAAGGGGCAGCTGGTACAAATGCAAACTCCCATTTGTACAGAATGAGCTACCAAGTGGAGCAGCAATACTGAAAACTGAACACTCAGAGATCTGCATCTGTCTAATCTATCTGCATTTGAGCCACGATGATACAATTTGTTTGAAATCCCTGTTGAGCAGTTGCCACAACATTGGTTAACTGGGAGTGATTAAAAACATCCTTATTTGGGGCTGCAGTGACACTCACTTCCTTTCCGAGAAGCTGGCTGCCCGCAGAAGGGAAACTTTATTCACCTCACAATTGCACACACATAAGAAAGAATAAAATGCTAGGTCACTGTACATGTTTACTGAAAGAATATAATACTCATTACTCAGATGAATTGCTACAGACAATAAGAATAGCATTCGCCTCTGTCTATGCACTCTGCGTGCCACGATACTCAAACTACATTACTAAGTCAAAATCTCTGGTCTAAAGGATTCATTATGTTCCAATGGTTTAAACAACATGTATATACAAGTTAAATCTGTGGGTATCCAGAACTAACCAGGCCACTCAAAACTTCACTGGAGAAGTGGGAACAGAGCTCAAATCCTCGTGCTCCAAAAGCAAAGTCCCTGCTACCACAAGAACTGAAGGAGAATTCCTATTAGCTATTAGTAATATAGGCCTATGACACAGAGATGAGCTGTTCTAAATTTACAGAGCAGAGGGTATGATGTACACACACTAGCCAGTTTGTTACAATACGCATGGTAGGCTAACATAAATATCTGTTTACAAAAGAAACAATTATGTAAAGTAGATAGTTCCTGGCCTGGCCACCATAAACAATAGAAGGGAGAAATATCTTTTTTCCTATAAAGGAGGACAGTGGGATGGTTAGGTTATACAACACCTCAGGGATTAGAAATTCTGCTGCAAGCCAAACAGTCTGTATAGACAAAAACAAGGTTGTTGCCTGCAGAGCCCGCTGTACCCCTGGCACATACGAGCCCAACAGAATTGAAGATATTAGATTCCAGTCCTACATGAGGAGAGATTCTTGGAGCTACATACATTCTTTCAGAAGAGCAAGGCTCCAGGGGAAAGCATTCTTTAAACTCTACACACAAGGGGAAGCTTTAAAAAGAAAATACTGAGCCTATTTACACCAGGTGCTGTTACGCAAAGAAATCTGGCCCTGTGTAAGCAACTTACTTTGCCCATGTTTTGTTTTTCTTTTAACCATTCTGACTATTATTGTTTGGAAAGATGGTTCTTCTCTCACAACACAGCAGCTACTGCTTCTTGGTCATAAACTGAACTCACAGCTAGAGCGCTGCAAAACTCTTGTGGTTTTGTTTCAAGGAGATTCATGTGAACTTTGTCTTTGGTTTTGATCAATGTGGATTTGCACCTGTAAATCTTGCTTAAGTTCCAGATTCACCAACGTGAAAATCAAGTGAAAGCACCGACCTTCATGTACATTTGCTTTACCATATGGTGAACAACTCTCATTTAAAGTCAAATCTTGTAAGCAGCACAGATGGTTTCAGAAACAATGAACCCACATGTTCTCCATCCCAACTGTAAAGGACTTGGAGGTAATGGATTTGGGGGATTTCCTGGGACAATTCCCAGATGTAACTGAGTCATTTTATGTAAAATGTGAAGTTAGTTTTGCTCCAAAATATCCTGCCTGTTGACCCTCAGAACATGGTACAAAGTTCATCTCTTACTCAGGTTGAGACTGGCATTTGTGGGTGAAGTAGGCTACAGTTTGATTTAATTTCTGGTTGGTTATTTTCTCTTTGGGGAAAGAGGACATTACTGGCTTTATGTTTTATGTCATCGAATTTTTAATTCTATTAAAAGCACTTAGAGACTGGGATTCTTTCTTATATTTAAATATAATACTATCTCTGGTTTTATGTTCTTGCTGTTTCCTGTCCTCAGATGCCCTTAACAAAACATACCTTGCTCTAAGAAAAGGAGTACTTGTGGCACCTTAGAGACTAACCAATTTATTTGAGCATGAACTTTCGTGAGCTACAGCTCACTTCATCAGATACCTTGCTCTATTAATTCTATTTTAAAACGCTCCACACACAAATCTGTTTTGGTTTGACGTAAGGTTGCAGGAAGCATTACATTGCATTTGTACAGTTTTACAATTTACTACCAGATTATCAAATTAACAATTTAATTTTGCATTCATTTTTGATCAGGTTAATGTGAGAGAGGAGAATAGAACATGGTACTATAAATACTTGTGGTTTTGCTTTTCTTTTTTTGCAATGCCTAGACCTGTCAGATACATATACAATAAAACAATTAATCACGTCTTGAAATGTTCCTTCAGGGGATTCCAGTTGTGGTCTGCAAATAGAAGCTAAAGCCAGTTTACATCCTACTTGAACTAAAAATATGGTGGTTTAACAGATACTGCTGTACTTTGTAAAGGAAACTTGACATTACAAAATAGTTATTTACATAATTAAATGTTTATTAATGATATGTCACTTTTATATATTTGTTCATAATCTATTAGCAGTTGGATCAAATATTTGGACATTGCTTATTTAGGGGATGTCACAAGTTCAGTCGAGCACCTCTCCCGGTACTCACCAGACAGCTGTGACAGGATCTAACCACTGAATCCTTGGGCGTTTTAAGCCCCCAGAGTCTGAATGGAGTCCAGGCACTGTTGCTATCTTAAGGCCTTGGGGCAAATTCTCAAGGTACAGACTGATCCAGCGCTCCCGCCTGAGAGAATCACTTGATCTCCGGACCAGTCCCTGGAACATGTGTTGATCCCTCAGACTTCCCAGTAGCTTAAACACACCCTCTCCAGAACTCCACCCAAAGGCATGAGCCTTCTAGTTTACCTTCTTAAGGAGGGATGTGATAGGTTTAGATGCTTAACACACATAAAGACAGACTGTGCACAATATTCTCAACCACCATTACTCTTTCTTTAATAGCATGAGAAAAATGCTGATGTATACAGAAATACTAAACCCTACATACGTTTCCCTGTCTCTATTTCCTTGCCACTCCTGAGCATTCTCTGGACTCAGGACAGGGTCATCTGAGGCCGTCCAGTGTCTTTCTGTTCACAGTGCAGGCCTTCTCCCCACTGCTTGTCTCCTCTCACCTTGGCCGGTTTGTCCCCTTCTCCTCTCTTGACCAAATTTCCTGGGTGTTTTCCTGAGCCTTCCCCTACAAGTTATTTTATAACCTCCTGCTCTGTCACCTCTGTCTCTTTGTCTATCTGATGCGGAGTCTGCCCCACTCTGGCCCATAAGAAGTAATAACGCTCTAGGGAGGCTGTGCAGGAGGCAGCCAATTAGAGAGGGTCTGCGAGGAGCAGCCAATCAGGGCTGGGCAGGCCCATATAAGAAGGGCTGCAGGGCAAAGCAGCTTCAGTTGCACCCTGGAGCTCAAGGAGGGAGGACTGGCTGCCTTGCAGGTGGGAGAATGTGTGCACCCTGGACAAAGCAGTGCTGCTAGTAGGGACCAGGGGTGCTAGGGAAGAGCCCCTGGCTTGTGGCTGGGAGTTGTAGGCTGACACCCTGAGGCAAGGGCAAAGAAGGTGCTGGGGCTGTGGGGAAGTGGCCCAGGGAAATACACTGAGAGGTTGGAAGGGATGCAGCATGTGGCTGCCATCTACAGGGTCCCTGGGCCAGGACTCAGAGTAGTGGGCCCAGATCCCCCTGCCACTTGCCCCTGAGGAAGTGGCAGGATTGTCAGACTGCAGTGCTGTCCCCTGGAAGGGGGGGAGCACAGTGTGTAGCACAGCTAGAGGGCTGTGTCCTGAAGAGGATGCTGCAGATCTTGGAGTGACTCAGGTCCAGGAGCAGAAGTGACAGTGGGTGAGACATTACCAAGAGTCAGCGTACCAACCTCTGGAGCTGATCTGCAAGATGACCAGCAGGAGGTGTGAGCATGGTGAGTTGTATCCTGTCACAGTCCTGCATGGGAACTATTCACTCTCCAACCCTGATCCCAATCCCCCAGTCTCCTGTTGAGGGAAGCTGGAAAGAACTGTAGGATGCAGTTACTCCTTTGTTCTCCCAGATAAGGGCTATTCAGGAGCTGAGAATCCTTAATGATTGGCTGTGATTTCTGGTCTGGGCAGTACATGCTTAAAAGTTCGCCACCATTGGTGGATACAGAGAGGCATTCATGATATAGCAATTTTCACAGCAACAACTGCAGAATAACGTCATAATATCAACCAGAATTTGTAAGTCATATATCAGTTCCCCAAATCATCATAGAGGGTCTAGAGACAGATACACCTAAGTAAATGAGAATAGAAAGTCTGGAATAATTCCAAGGAAGTCAGATCAATTACTCTGGTTTAAACTAGTGTCCACAAGTTTGAAATCTGTCCCCATGTCTTCTCTTGATGTGAGCATAACCCCCACTAATGTTCATGAGGGATATGTATATTATAATTATTAATACAAATAAAAATCATTCATGTACAATTAATTTGCACAGCACTTTACAAACTGACGATTTGGGCGATCTGTTTGATATTGGGACGGGAACTCTCTATGTATCTATGTCAGACTGCAAACTCTATTTAGCATGTAGGACTTGCTACTTTCTCTGTTTTCACCTCCAGGTGGGACTTAAATTCCAAGGGGAGGTGACACATAGGTAACAATGGAGGATCATTAAACCTTGATTGTTCTCTGTTCACATGGAAGCATCTTTAGACAAAGAGTTGTGTACCACCTAGATGAACCAGTCTGCCTAGGTGGGCTGGTAACTAAGCAATGGATTATCTGGTGAGGCTCATCAGGATCACCTGACAAATGGGACTGGAGGTTGTAAAAGAAAGGGTCTCTCTTATCAGCTGTTTTGAGGGAGAAGAGACCAGAAGCAGAAAGCTGGCTGCAGGAGTGAAAGAAGACTCCATGTTCTGGAGGGGAAGCCATGTACAGGAGGGCAGAGGGAGACGAAGCCTCAGCTCAAAGAACGTTCAAGAGGGTTAGGAAACTAAGGCAGGGAAATGAATGTAAGTGTCTTATTGTTTTGTCAGGATATGTATGTTTCTTGTGCTAAACAAAGTAGAGAGTAAGTGTGACCCTGGAACCTCTTGATCCTGATGGACAGAGGACACAGGGGGTACATAGAGATTTACAGGGATCCCCTGGGTCAGTTAAAAAATTGACTAAAGGGTGGCATGCAAGATCTTTACTGAGAGCCAGTAACACACTGGTCATCATAATCACTGCGAAATATTTAATATTACAGATATTTAAAGATTTATGTACTTAATGTTGGAAATTATATTCCTAAAGTGTGTGAGTTAAAGCAGGTCACCTGGAGTGAAAAACATGTTCCTTTCAGACAGGCAGAGACATTTATTGCCTAGTTATATCAAAATTTAATACTGAATAATTTACAATGGAAGCCTATTTGTATACTAAGTCACCAGCTAATCAAGATTGCAAAATCTACAGGAAGGACAACAGCAGGAATGAGTCAAGTTTACAGGTAATGGTCAAAGGATTGTTCTGATATATCCTTGGTTGCTAAAGGACAGCCTGGTATCTTTCACCCAGAAGTAAGATGACGGGGAGTTGCTTCATAAACAGAATTTCACAACCACACCTAGCTGTCATATGCTGGAAGGATTTTGGCTGAGGTTTCGCTCTTGTGACATAACAATGTCCTATTAGTTAAGTTTAGGCTCTAGTATGAGTTTTATTTTATTTTACATAGATTCATAGATATTAAGGTCAGAAGGGACCATTATGATCATCTAGTCTGACCTCCTGCACAATGCAGGCCACAGAATCTCACTCACCCACCCACTCCTGTGATAAGCCTCTCACCTATGTCTGAGCTATTGAAGTTCTCAAATCATGGTTTAAAGACTTCAAGGTGCAGAGAATCCCTTTGTTTCCAATATTTCTACATGCTATCATTTGAATCTCTGTTCTTTATTAAATAAAAAGACTTGCTTTCTCTATGAACAAATCTAAGTGTTATGTGTTAAGTGAAGTTGTGCTCTGCCGTGTAGCTGGGAACTGTGGTATACTGTTCCTTTGGGAACAGAGCCTCTGGGACTGTGGAGCTGGTGCTCAGGCTGGAGGCAGCATGTGGAGCCCTGTGGCCCCCCCCGCCAAGGAACCAGACCTGCTAGCTGCTTCCCGAGTGCAGCACGGTGCCCCAGAACAGGTAGGTTCTAGTCTGCCTTAGCTCCGCAGCACTGCTGACTGGACCTTTAATGGCCCAGCCAGCAGTGCTAACTGGAGCCGCCAGGTTCCCTTTTCGACTGGGTGTTCTGGTGGAAAACCGGACACTTGATCACCCTATGTGAGGTCCCTTTTCTGTGAAGGGGTAACGACAGAGTCTGTGCCCAGCAACTGTGCCAAAGAAAGAGAATGCTGGAGCCTACTCAAACTGTTAAAGCTTAAAAACACACAGGCCTAGTACTTGGGGGCCCATACAGAGCAGCCTGGTGAGTGAGCAGAAGGAGAGCTTTACGAGGGCTGTGTCACAAACCAAGCGTAAGATATAGCCATGTCCCAAAAGCGAGGCCACATTTCAACTCTGGGACCACATTTCAACTCTGAGAAGATGTGGAGAGATCATTAGGGAAGAGAATGTGGCAGGAAGAATTCCTGTCAGAGTGCAGGGACCACAGAGGGGGTGCTTAGCAGGCAGGGAGACTGTTCCAAGAACTGAGTGTATGAAGGAAGTCCCACAGTTTCTTGACGGTGAGAAGACAGAAATCAAATTTTAATAAGGCCTGGTCTACACTACAAGTTTGTCGGATTTAGCAGCATTAAATCGAATTAACCCTGCACCCTTCCACACAATGAAGCCATTTTTTTCGACATAAAGGGCTCTTAAAACCAAATTCTGTACTCCTCCCCAATGAGGGGATAATAAACAGGAAGCCAAGGAAGAGGTTGATGTGTTGCAGGAGGACAGGAAGTGGTGTTTTGAAAAGGTTGAGATGGGAGGCAGCCAAGAGAAGGTTGCAGTAACCTACCAAAACTTGGACAAGGATTTAAGCCAGGGGTGAGGAAACCACGGGCCACTTCCGGCCCATCAGGCCTTTTAATCCAGCCCCTGAGCTCCTGCTGGGGAGCAGTGTCGTAGGCTTGCCCCACTCTGGCACTCCAGCGGCCAGGGAGTGGGGTCGGGAGCTTTCTGTGTGGCTCCCAGAAGCAGCAGCATCTCTCCCCTCCAGCTCCAGCTCCTAGGCATAGGGACAGCCGGGGAGGGGGGGCTCTGCACACTGCCCTTGCCCCAAGTTCCACCCCCACAGCTCCCATTGGCTTGGAACCACGGCCAATGGAGCCGAAGGGGTGGCACCTGCAGACGGGGCAGCATGCAGAGCCATCTGGCCGTGCCACCGCATAGGAGCTGGAGAGGGGGACGTGCCGCTGCTTCCAGGAGCTGCTTGAGGTAAGCACTGCCTGGAGCCTGTCCCCCTGCCTACATCCCAACCCCCTGATCCCCCTCTCGCCCTCCAAACCCCTCAATCCCATCCTGGAGCACCCTCCTGCACCCCAAACCTCTCATTCCCAGCCCCATCCCAGAGCCTATACCCTCAGCCAGAGCCCTCCCCCCGCACCAGCATGGAGCCCCCTCCCACATACTAAACTCCTAATTTCTGGCCCCACCCCAGAGCCTGCACCCCCCGCCAGAACCCTCACACCCTAACCTCCAATTTCATGAGCATTCATGGCGCTCCATGCTATTTCCATACCCAGATGTGTTCCTCAGGCCAAAAAGTTTGCCCATCCCTGGTTTAAGCAGTGGGGACAATGAGGATAAGGAATGGAATCTGGTGGTACTAAAGAGGGAGACCTGGGGGGTTGGGGGGTGGGGAGGGACAGACAGGAATTAGTCAGAAACTTGGCATGAAATGAGAAGGAGTCAGAGATGACACAAGTTGTGAGTCTGGAGTACTGGAAAGACAGAGTTGTCAGTGATGACAGAGAAGGAAATAGATCCCTTAAGCAAGAGTAACCTGACTCCACCATTTCTACTATCAACCCTGAATGTAGCATTATTACTTCCAACTTATCTATTGTGGGACTTTAACTCCTTGCAAAGTGTAAAATACTGACTATTAGCCCTTTGACCAAAAACAAGTGAAGCATATTTTCCAGACAGTACTCTGGATGAATTTAAATTGACAGCAGTTGTGTTTGTATGTTACTATAATGAATTCTGGTCGAGGAGACTGAAAAAAGACAGAAATGGGGACCATTATTTCAAAATAGCTAGAAAAACAGGGGATAAGAGTGTTTCTTACATCAAGACAACTGGAAATACACTTAGCAGTCAAGTTTTAATTTCTCCCTATTTTGTTTTATTGCATTCAGTGTTTATTTGACTTATAACACTACCCACTTATGGTGCTAACATTAAGGACCATTCAAAATTTCCATTATATATCATTGTTGTTGCTTAGCTGTGTGTATGGCTATCTATACGTGTCTATCTGACCTGAAAGTTGGAATTACAAAGGCATTTGTTTGAAAAAACTAATTGGATTTTGTTGTTTTAAAGTTCTAAAAATGTTTTAAAAGTGAGATGTGGTGTTTATACTGTTGTCTGGTTAGTTATTTGTGTGCTGCAGCCTTTGCATATAATTTTTTAAAAAGCCAATGGCTTTCCATGTCTTATAGGGCCTGACTCAACTCCCATGCAAGTTAACTTCCATAGGAGTTAGATCAGGCCCCTCATGGGCCAAATACTCCTCACCTTACTTCTGTGAGTAGCCCCAAATGCCAAGGGCAGGTGTTTCAAGTGAACAGTGAATGTAGCAGCAGGTTCCCTTTAGAGGTCCAAAGTTATTTACAAAAATAAGTCTGAAAAGTAAACACCCCTATTTCTTCCCTTTCCTCGACTGGTCTCATTTCTTCACCATTTTACACCTTTTTGTGTTTTTTCTACAACTCTTCCTTTTTTCTTTCTCTCTTTTTATTTTCTATATTCTCTCAACACCTCCTGGCCAATTTTCTCCCCTTAGGGAGGGGCGGGATCAAAAACAAATTATCCTTCAAAGCACAATGGGCCAAGTCAATGGGAACTGCAAGCATTCAGCACCTCTCTGGATTTAGCTCCATAAAAACTATATATAAAAGAGAAAGTGAGCAAACAAATTCAGAGGAAGGTACCATATGAAACAAAGAAAGAATGATCTATCGTGTCCAGAAACCAATGCTTATTAGATGCTTGATCCTTCTTCCACTGAAGACAATAACTTAACTCCTTTGCTTTCAGCGGTGTAGGATCATACTCTAATTTGACGATTATCAATAAAGATGAATTAATATGTAAGGCCAGATTCATCCCAGCATGACTCCACTGATTTCTCTGGAGCAACACTAGAGATTAATCTGGCCCATATGTTGTAGAAGGTCTTGGCACCAGTGCAAGATAGTTTAGGAAGAATGGTAGGGAAAGGAACGTGTGATAAACAGAAGATTTACACAGTTTTAAACTGATTAGCCAGATTTTGACTTCAGACTAATTATTGTTCCACAATGTAACTTAGTGGAAATTCCTCTTAATACTGGATTAAAAAGTTTAATACAAGCAAGCCCTGTTCAGCACCATAGGAAGTCTAAAGTAAGGCTAATTCTGATAATCTTGTAAATCTATAGTTGTAAATAGTGCTCTTGGCTGTTAAGTGATACTTTAGCCTCATACTGAAATTTCTGTAATGCAGGCTGTTTGGTTTTAAAAAGATGAATATTGAGGTTTATTGGGACAAGAATAAAGTATCTGCCATTCCCAGGAAATAATAAAATAATTACTTACTACTGTACAACTTCAAAGTGCTGTACAAACATTAACTAATTCTCACTGTATCCCCATCAATAGGAAAGGATTTTTCTCCCTGCTCTACAGATGAGGAAACTGATCAAGAGAAGATGAGGTCAACATCTTAAAAAGTGACCTCCAAATTTTACGTGTCTCAGGTTTTGGCTGTCCAGCTTGAGAGCGCTTGATTTTCAGAGTGCCTGAGCACCTGAATTTTGATTGATTTCAACTCTAGTTGTGGGTTCTCAGCCATTCTGAGAATCAGGCCCACAACATCTCATGCCATGCACCCAAAAACTGGGGCATTTACAATCAGAGGCCACTTCTGAAAATGAAGGTGGCAACTTGTGCAAAATCACAAAGGAAATAAATTCCAGATTTTGCATTAGAACACCTACATTTCTAGTTCTACTCCTGTGCTCAGACCAGTAACCATCCTTTACTTGCAAATAGCCAAGAAAATTATCTGGTCTATTGATCCCAAAAGACATATTGGTTCATTGAAATGGTGCACCTCTTTAAGGCTGCTATGCAGCTGTAATCTGAGAAATCCCAGATTGCTGACAGAATCTGTCAGCATTGTACACATGCCATTAAGGAGCGTGAGGAAGCCTGATGGGCGTTGCTATTTGTCTCAGTGCTGGTGTCCATAGGGCAGTGCTTCTCAAACTTTTGTACTGGTGACCCCTTTTACATAGCAAGCCTCTGAGTGCGACCCTCCCTCCTTATAAATTAAAAACAAATTTTTATATATTTAACACCATTATAAATGCTGGAGGAAAAGTAGGGTTTGGGGTGGAGGCTGACAGCTCGCAACCCCCCCATGAAATAACCTAGCAACTCCCTCAAGGGTCCCGACCCCCAGTTTGAGAACCCCTGGCATAGGGGCATTCACTCCCCACAAGACAGAGCTGGTGTATTCAGCAGCTGAAGAAACTGCCTTAGAATAACAGTTGGTGTATTTATCAATGGCTTGCCTCATCAAGACTTCCTTAGGGCACGTCTTCACTAGCAATGTGGCTGTGTAGTCACAGCACCAGCACTGGGGGAGAGTTCTCCCGGTGCTATAAAAAACCCACATCCACGAGGGGGGTAGCTCCCAGCGCTTGCAGCACTAAGGGGTGTGTTTTTTCACACCCCTGAGCGAGAAAGTTGCAGCACTGTGAAGTGCCAGTGTAGACAAGGCCTTTGTGAGAAAAAGTGAGACAGGAGGAGCAGCAGGAGAAGAACAGATGAAAGGTTAACCAGGAGGAGAGAGAAAAACAGGGTCCGAAAGAAGGAAGAAGAATGTAACCGAAGTGCTTATCTACATGCTCAAGCCTCATGCTGCTACTTGGTCACATTTCCCTGCACAGCCTGCCATCAGCTTGTGCTTACATATGCAACACTCCACTGCTATGTTAGATGTGGCCCAGATTGTTTCCTGGCCGCGTTGAGAGCATTCTCCCTAACTGTTTGCCTTCCGAGCCCACCTCAAGAAAAGAAATTCTGGCATCGATGACAGTGGTATGTTAACCATCAGCAATGTGGTGCTTCAGGCTTTCTTTGCCAACCAGCCAAAAAGACACTTGTTTCAAAGAAAGCAAGGAGGAAAGAGTTGTCTGGTGGTATTAATTATACTACAGGGATTGAGAGAGTGTCATGTCCCACTCCCCTCTACACAGTCAAAATGGCAGAGTGGGCTGAAATTAAACAGCATCTGTGCTGCCACCTGCTGCAGGATTTTACATTTATTCGCTACAGTAGTTCTTGGCTTCCATTTTCAAATAGTGTGTTTTGAGGAAAGAGGACAACGAGGCGTATTACAGACAAGGTGGAGCTGGTGCATAGTATAAATTCCCTTACAGAAAACATTTTAGGTTGGAGTTAAAGGTGAAATATCTATCAATCACTTAAAGGGGAAAAAAATCTTTAAGAGAGCAATATGTCCAAAAGCTCAGTCATGTGTGCGCATACACACAATCAGTGATTTTGCTTGAAATCAACCAGGTAGAAGCCTCGCTGGTAAATTTGCCTGCATAGCTTCTGTGACTGCATTTATAATCACACTAGCTGTGCATTCACAAGCCTGTATGTATGGGTCTCTGATTTTCTCCACAAAATAAAAAAAAGGAGCCTGAAAGGTCAAAGTAACAGTGACATTCCCATTTTAGGAAGTAAGGGCATGTCCAGTTAAAATGACTGAAATAGCCTTTGACTGCATAGATACTGGTAGGATTTGGCTAGATATCAGTGCTGCTCAACTGTACTCATCCACTCGCCTTAGGTAAGTAAATATGATAGGCAGGTGACTGAACTGTCCATATTTTCACAATCCCCATGGCAAGAATGGGAGAGTAGATTTGATACTTCGGGTAGGAAGCTTTCCTTACCGTTCTGCAAGGCTGCCCAGTAGGTTTTCTTCAAGGTTGTCATGTAGTCTCACCATGAGAAAATTACTGTCTGTATAGAATTGTCTAAGGTGCTTGGTCACCAAGGTACAAAAGTATCTAGGGGATAGAACAAAATACTGTGAGTCAGGAGCGTTAGCAGGGCTTTTTGAGACCAACTGATGACAGGCCCTATATAGGTGCAAAGTATTAATATTAATAGTATCCTGTCTCAGAGGTGGAGACAAACTGAAATAGCTACCCGCAGACAAGGCTTGATGCATGCCAGCAAGCCTGGGGCAGGCTCATCCTGCCTCTGGCCATGCTGATCCTGTTACATGGATAGAAGACTTGCTCTCGAGGGCCATCACCAGCATAGCATTCACTACAAAAAGACTGTGAATTCTGTTGGGGGAGGAGGCTGGTAACACTGAAATAAATTTATGCAAGCCCTAAATAATATACACAATGGACTTTTACATAAGGGTTGCAGGAACTTTTGGACTGTTTCATAAAATTAAAAAGCACAAATTACCAGATTCTATTTACAAAGGAAAGGGAATACCCTAAGCCACATTTAAGTATTTTATATAAAGTGGAACAACTTCACCAGGAGACATTAAGAGACCCATCCAAAAATACCTTGCAGCCTGGTGCTCTCACCTAGGAGGTGAGAGACCTGGATTTAAGTCCCTGCTCTGAATCAGGCAGAGTGAGGATTTTAACCCAGGTCTCCCACTTTCTGGGTCAGTGCTCTAACCATTGTGCTATAGGCAGGGGTGAAAGTAAGTCGAGTGACTTACCGGTACGCCGGGGCCAGCTCTGGCCCCTGGAAGGGGCGGGGCCTAGGGCAGAAGGGGCAGGGCTGAGGGGGTCAGAGCCAGCCCCAGCCCACCCTGTAAGGTAAGTGCCCCCCCTTTCCTCCTCCTACTTTGGGGTAGCAGCAGCAGCCCGGGGCTCCGGCGGATATTTAAAGAGCCTGAGGCTCCCCTGCTTCTACTGCCCCGTCCTTTAATTAGCCACCGGAGCCCTGGGGAAGCAGCGGGGCTCCAGCGGCTATTTAAAGGAGCAGGGCGGCAGAGGCAGCTGGAGCCCTGGCCCTTTAAAAAGTCCCTGGAGCCCCCGCTACCCCAGGGCTCTGGGGGCTATTTAAAGGGCCTGCGGCTCCTCTGCTTCTACCGCCCCGGTCCTTTAAATAGCCCCCTGGAGTAGCGGCGGCAGGGCTCCGGTGGCTAATTAAAGGACGGGGCGGTAGAAGCAGGGGAGCCCCGCAGCCGCTACCCCAGGGCTCCAGCAGCAGGGCTCTGGAGGCAATTTAAAGGGCCTGGGGCTCCAGCTGGGCTGCCCCTGTATGGTGCACCGGCTCTTGCCGGTACTTTGTACTGGGGCGTACCGGCTTACTTTCACCTCTGGCTATAGGATTTAGCAGTGTCACCACTCCTTCAGGCTCTGTTTTGTTCTGGGCCTGATCCAATAGGCATGCTCAGAGTCTGCCTTTCAGATTGTGCCCTACAAGACAGATCGTTTGTGCATCCCACTGGGGCTTAGGCGAGAGTTGTTAGGTGCCATGCTGCTCGGAGGTGTCAGGCCTTAGGGAGCTTTGTCCAGGCCTGCTGGCAGAAATTTAGCTTCCTAGGGGACTTTAGTGGTGGAAACTTCGGTGCCATGGGAATTCAGGCACTACAGGGTGAGGTGAAAGCTGAACGGGGGCGGGGGGTTGTTGAGGAACTAAATTTTAGACTTAGCCCTGGTCTACACTGGGGCAGGGGGGATCCAAGTTACGCAACTTTAGCTACGTGAATAACGTAGCTGAAGTCGACGTACTTAGATCGACTTACCGTGGTGTCTTCACCGCGGTGAGTCGACTGCTGCCGCTCCCCTGTCAACTCTGCCTGCGCCTCTCGCTGGAGTACAGGAGTCGATACAAGAGCGCTCGGGAGTTGATTTATGGCGTCTAGACTAGATGCAATAAATCGATCCCCGCTGGATCGATCGCTGCCCACTGATCCAGCGGGTAGTGAAGACATACCCTTAGGCACCTAAAGTTGCAGTTAAGAACCTAAATCCTTTTGTGGAAATAGCTCTAAGTTTTGCAACATAAGAATTCTGAAAATTCTCATTGGAAAAACAAAGCTTGTGCCTCTTTCATTCTTATAGAACAAAACAAGTTGGCAGGAAAAATCAAAATGAAAGATGATCAGATTATACCAATGAAGTAAATAAGGGCTGGCATCTCTATCCATCTGAACAGCAGCAGCCTGAGATGTTGTCACTGTAAATTTTTTTGCATTGGGAGAGGTGGATGAAAAGTAGCAGCAACTTTGGGGATACAGTAAAAAGTTTCAGGAGAGTGGACTGTTACTGAAAACATTCTGTCCAATTTACTAACGTGAAATTAAACTGATACAGAGCACGAAGGGCAACCCCCTGTTTTAGATATCTCAGTCCAACACCAGTGCCCAGTTCTCAGGGAGAAAGAACTGACTCTAATCTGAAACCAAACTCTTCTGCTGCTCACACAGCTCCCTGTTCAGGGACCACTGCCGGCGCACAGAATCTTGCATTACAAAATCTTGGACCCACATAGCATCTCTTCCCAAGACTGAACATTTGCTCACATGCCAAGAAAAAGAACTTGCACGACTATATCCAACAGCCCCTCCTTGCGACACCTGCCATAATATCAAGTATAGACATTCCATGCAATCAGGCAATAATTTATTGTACAAAGCATTCACTCTGCTCTCATCTAAATAAGAATTTCACCTTAGACTTCAATGGGAGCAGAGCCAAGGTCCCAATCATGCAAATCTTTACACCAACGAGTAGCCCTTCCAGGAGTAGTTCCACGGATGTTAGGGAAGACTTGTGTTAATAAAGCTTCGAGGGACCAGGCCCAAAGCCCTTAACTAGGTGCATGCACGTGTATGAAGTATACAATAGGGAAGAGTATTAGCTGGTGTGGGGCAGCTCAAGCCAATGAACTCAATGGAACTACAGCAATTTACACCAGTTAAGAATCTGACCCAGTGTTTTTAATGTTACTGCCCAGGACTCAGGAGCAGAAGGTGGCATTTCATTTGACTACAGTTGCCTTTTACAGGCATTAATGCAGGGCTAGGCTGTATCCAGAAGAAAATAGTTATCCAGTTTCAACGATTCATGTCCAGTAATAGCAGAACTACTCTCAGTTGCAGGGACTGAGCCCACTGGCTTTGATGAGACCACTTGTGTAAGCAAGTGCCACTCCAATAAGTAAAGACTGCAAGATCAGGCCTCTAATTATAACCAATGATAATGCAACTTCTTGTAGTTGAGAATAACTTAAAAGGATGGCTTAAAACTGAGATGCAACCCACTATAGTATGCTAAAATACCTAATGCTAATATTTCATAGTTCAGTTGTGCTAGGGATTTCACATTAAGGTGATGCTGTGGATGATTTTATTTATTTATCAAAAATTAAGTCAAAGACAGAATACAATATATGTCACACTCTTAACAAGGCAGTTCACTCAGAACGGACCGGAAAAGGGGACAGAGGCAACTAGCCCTGAACTGTTTCAGAGTAGCAGCCATGTTAGTCTGTATTCGCAAAAAGAAAAGGAGTACTTGTGGCACCTTAGAGACAACCCCTAAATCAAACCAGTGCAGCTTTCTTATTGAGACAACATTTTAATGTTTAGAGACCTCTGGGATAGACATTTCCCAGGCATATTCGCCTGACTAACTGAAATCAAAGACAGGTAAGCCATCAAGAAATCACTGTACACTTTTTAAAAAAAATCCTCTTTCACTTACCACTGTATAAATTAAAACTATCAGCAAGCTCTTCCTGTGAAAGCATGAACAAGCAGAGGAGGCACTGACTGTGGGATTCATCCCAATTCTGAGATAGGGGAAACAGCCCCAGTCACTAAACGTACATGAGATATAGATTAAGGAGGATAGTGCCCTGTTTGTTTCAGATACTTCCAACTATACAGGTGTACCTGAGCCAGACCCTTAGATTTGTGTCTCAACTTCCTCCAACCACTGTCCCCTTCCCCCTACCAAACCCCCAAAAATCCTTTTGAGAAACTTGGACTCAAATCTAAACTTTGTCACAGCTCTAATTCAGGGGCAGCTGCAGTCCAAAACTGGCTTTTCCCTGTCCCACCCCAGTAAACTACCACTAAACCTGCTTTCTTTTTTTACTGCCAGCCCAGGAAAACAGGTCATTTCCTGTGCCCTCTTCCTTCCCACACTGCTGATTTCTGCCTTCTGCCTCCTTCACTCCTTTATTCCTTCTGCTACTCTAGTCTAGGCCCCTTCTCCATCTGCCTCCTTCACTCCTGTGCCTGGCTTTGCTTCAGGGATTTACTCCAGCCACTCACTCCTACCATCCCCTATTTAGCCTGGGAGTGACTAGGGAAGTTATGTTAACGAGTCCAGTCTGGGCCCTTCCCTTCCCAGCACGGCCAGCCATAGGCAGACCATTACAGTGCTCAGATGTGAAATGGGGCTTCTCTCTGGCTCCTGCTCTGAAGGGTCTTGAGAGAATTAGCCACTTACCTGCCTACAAAATACTTTGCCTGGGATCTTGTCCTGCTGTCACACATTCCTGGCAGGGCCAGTCAGTGTCAGAGCAGTCAGTGTCAACTCAGCCAGCTGCTCCAGCTTGGACCTGGGGAGAACGGACAATAGACACAAATTTAAAAAACAAAACAAAAGACCCTCTTTCCAGCTCTATCCACAGTATAAACAAAAGCCTGCTGGGGCTGGGCCCCACTAGCTTCTAATGGCTAGGGGCACTGCTCTAAACCGAACCAAACAGTTTATCGATTCGCTGCCTTTTCATAGATGGCTGGATGTTAAAGCATGATCTGAAATGGCAAAGGCCATCAGCTAACCCACTGAGCCATTACCAGGCTGACTTTCAGGAGACTCTCTATTTTAGTTAGTAAAAACTGAACCACGGAGCTGAGCACCCCCCACTCCCATTGACTTCATTTTGTGGGATCAGGCCCACTTCTGGTGTTCACAGTGAAAAACAGCATCACGCTGTGTGAATCTGCATCTCCCCACCATCAGAACTCATCACCATTAACTAAAATAGAAGAGCATTCACATTTCTGAGGAATGGTAACATCTCCCAGAGTTAAAGGAGTAAGAATTGTATTGCTAATTAAAAAGAAAAAAGGATTCATTTTTCTAGCATAATAGCGAGTCAAGAACAAGACATACATATTTTAAAAGGGCGAATAACCACTAGGGGGCACCTTACTCCATAGAGTCCTTTTAATGAACTGGTAAGTAAGTAGCATTGTTTGAGTCGAGAAACTAAACGTGCAACTCTGTCCTGACTGTAATATTGATGTTGGGTCCCCAAGTATTTTACCACAGGCCCAGACTTATGCGGCAAACTAGTGAATGTTCCTATTTTCCTCAATAATTGTCCTGTCAAAAACCCTAAAGAGGTTCTGTGTAATAATATAGACTCAAAGTGGATATTGCTGTGCCTTATCTTTGGTGAATCAGCATGGAAAAACAAGAGCAACCCTGAAGGAAAGCTCACTCCCCAGAGGCATCCTACAACACCTTAATGAGAAAGAGAGGGATTGATCAAGAGGAGTTTCATAGCCATTATTCTTAGCAGGTATATGATGTAGAGGAAGAATCATTCTGTATTATACAGCACCTATTCTCCTCACTCACCATGAAATTAATACAAAAATATCTTTAGTGCAATTCTGTGGGAATTTTTGATGCTTGACTCTGTGTTTTCCTTTACATAACAGACTTTAGAATCAGATACAGCATCAGGTATTTCGCCTCTGTAAAGACCAGATTCAATCCTTGTTATGTCAATAAAGCGAAAGAGTTACTTGCTTGAGCAAGAGTTGTGGGATTGGGGCTAATCCTGCAAATGGCCGAGTTCAACTGTAAAAGAAGTTGAAAGTACTAACTTGGCAAGATTGGGCCCAAAGTTAGTGCTTTGTTGCTTTGGCATTGAACTCTAGTTTTCCACTCTCCGATGTTATAGTTTTTAAAAAATAATAGGAAATGCTAGAAAGAAAGGAGTCTGTAAAATCCCTTTGGTTCTGAAAACTAAACTCCAGTGCCTTGACCGTTTGCTGAAGTACGCAACAGGAGAAACTGCACTTACCATAATCAGCTCATTTTCATAATTAGATGGAACTAATGTACTATAATAGGTGTTAGGTAGCTGGGAAACTATTCTACGTGGTCTCCAAACAAACAAACCTCATAAAACAAAACATCTTCAAGTGTTACTTATATGTTGCTTCTAGCACACAAACACATTACTACACATCACCTAGCAAACACATCTACATTCATGTCTAAATGCAAACAACTACATGGATGCAGTGTTAATGTTGCAGGAATAAGCATTCAAAAGGGAGGAAATGTGGAAGTGAAGGTTCAGTGCACAAATTAAACCCTGCCTCCTTCCACAAATGCATTACGGTATTACCAACCCCAAGCATTCAAAAATCATGAGTCAGGATCATGAGATTGGCTTACAAATCATGAGATTTTAAAAAATAATAAATATGAGGCTCTTTTTATTTGCCTTCTAACTTGTGAGCCTTTAGGCTTAGCGTTTCCAAACTTTCCTCTGCAAACACTGAGGTAGAAACTTACTTTTTATGTTTTTATTTTATTTTTATCAATTAAAGCTGAGTTTCTGGTGTTCTCACTTAACTCCAGGAGCTGGGGCTTTAAGAAAAATACTAAATATTACAAGACTCATGATAAAATCAGAGAACACTGCACTCTGATTCAGTAATTATGTGATCACGTACTTCTTTACAAATAATATAAAATAATAGATTTTTTCTACAACTGTAGTTAACTAGAGATTGCACTGTTAAATACTTTCTCTCTTCCACCTTCCATCTTGTCTGTTTAGATTGCAAACTCTCTGGGGCAGGGACTGTCTCTTATTATGTACAGTGCCTTGCACAATGAGCCCCTGATTTCGATTGCTGCTTCTAGATGCTATTGCAGTGTAAATAATAAAGACAATATTAGGTTGGTGTTATACACTAAGTACAATTTGCTTGCCATCAGTTTTACCTTGCTCATTTCAAACACAGGGCTTGATCCTGATTGGTGTAAGCAGCCACAACTCAACACTGAAGCTAATGGGAGTTGCAGGTGCTCAGCAACTCTCAGGGTCAGGGCCTTAAAATTTACCAGTAAATTTTCAATTTTTAAAATTTTTCCAATGAGCTCAGTCTTGAGGTTCAGATTTAAGAATCTTGGGCCAGATCCTCAGCTGGTGTAAATCAGTGTAGCTCTAGTGCCCTCAGTGACACTACACCAATTTATGCCAGCTGAGGATCTGAGCATCCCCTTCTCTTACACTGCTGTCATCCTGGGCAAGCAGTTTGCGTCACTGCTGTCACCATCCTCGCAAATTAATTTCAAGCTCTACAAAAGTGTTATTTCCCATCGTTTCCTGTTAGTCTCTGATTGTCCAAGTAACATCCATCCTCATCCTTCATTGTCATCTTCCCCAGGATACCTGCGTATTGCTACATTTCTCACCAACTCACAGGTTTATTACTCAGGCACTTGCCACCCACCACTTCTCATCCATGGCAATTTGAATTACCACTGAAATGACAAAACCATTACAAACACTCATTATGTGCTTTCATTTGATAATGTGTGTTCACCTAACCCATTATCTCTCCTAGTCATATTGAAAAGGCAGGTACTTGGCCTTACAATTTTTGTAACACATCCTCCTCATGCAATAAATACCTCAAGTTTAGGGCCAACTTCTTGTATAATCTCGATTAATTACATGGTCCAACTCAGTGCAGTAAGAATACTGACGCACAAACCATAATTCCTGAACCTTTCATAAAATATTATCCAACTTGAAAGCAGCCATGAAGTCAAACAGAAAAAAATAATAATTTTGATCCAAACTGAGGAATCCATCCTATCTGATCTGCCTAGCAAATTCTAAGCAAAGATCAGAAATAGACAAAAGAAACGTAGTTCCCTCTAAACTTATTTTCCAGTGGTGTTTATAAAATATCTTTATTGTAACGTCACTGGGGCAGGGACTGTGTTTTTGTTCTGTGCTTGTACACTGCCTAGGACACTAGGCTCTGTCCATGACTAGGGCTCCTAGTCATGTATTGTATGCTAGTGCTATACAAATAATAGTAATAATTAATAACAATTTATTTGTGAAATATACTCAATACAGAGTAATATGGAATTGGTACAATATTGACACGTGGAGCTGAATTCTCTGTTGGTGTAAATGAACGGAACTTCCTTGAAGCTAGTCGAACGCTTCCCATTTATAGCAGCATAGAGCTTAGCTCCTAATGTAATCTGTTGAGTCCAACCAACATATGTGATTATTCTAGCATTTATGCACTCTTGCTTTTGTTTCTATGATATATTTGGCCAAATTAATCCCTGGTGTGAATTCACTGATTTCAGTGGCATTGCATTGGGGACAACTGTGGCTCTCTCTTTAACACAACTTTAAATAACAACACAGAACTACTGGGTTTTCTTTAAAGTTTTCCGGGTCAAAATAGATCTAGCTGAAGTATTGCCAACTGTCTGGAGAGACACAGGATTTTGACTGAGGCTGGAGACTGGAGCCCAGTCTAACAATGATGTGACAAGCTCCAGAAGCGCCTAGCAAATTTGAACCTTTGTGTTGGCTGTCTGCCCCATTTGCCCATCTCAGGGTCTGGGGCAGAATACCAATCAGATCTGCTGCAGGCAGAGCTCCCTCCCCATAGAAACCTGAAGAATTCTCAGAGGAGGGGGAGCTGAAGAGCCCAGCAGCTTAGGGAGTTGCCTCTCCTCCTGTGAGCAAAGTGGACAGGACGGTTCCTCCCCATGCAGCGCCTGGCCTTGGAGGGGGCTGAAGACATCCTGGAGCTGCCCCTCCTAGTTTGGAAGTGGGGAGGGGACCCTGCTCCAGGCCCCTGCCCCGAGGCATGGCAGGGGGGAAGAACCGCAGGAGGAGCAGAGGTGAGGCTGGTGGGCAGACCTGATGTGGGGCAGAACTGATTGTGTGGGGGAAGAATTAATTGCTGGGCAGAGGATGGGCAGATCTGAGGGTGAGAGCTCCTTCCGCTGGAGTGAGAATCACCTTACCCACTACATTTTGGAGTGTGGCCTACACTAATTTTCTCTCTTTTACCCGTGCCCTGTGGAGATGGCCCGGGAGAGTTCAAAAACCAAAAGACAAATCAAAAGCCTCTCACATTATAGTCTCTTTAAAAAAACTCATGTTTTTTGGATCTGACTCATGATTTTTTATCTCTAGAGTTTGGTCATATTTAACATACTCATTTTCCAAATTGTTTTCTCATCACGTCTTAAGGTGCTTACTTCCAGAGTCCGAATAAATTCCTTGCCCAAAAGCTGCTGAGTAAGGGCCTCTAATCTAATTCCCATTAAAGTCAATGAAAAAACTTCCATTGACTTCATTGGACAGCAGATCAGCCTCTAAACTACTGTATCTGCTCCCCAACTACCCATCTATGCATAACCAAAACCAAGAATACAGAATTGCATAACCGTTTCTGCATTTCTCATACACAGAAGCTACTTTGTTATGGAATTTGTGCATTTAATATAGTGACTAATAACTAATGCATTGTTGAGTCTGTTTATGTTTGCTAGTATGGCCCTGATCTTGGAAATAAGCATGTGCTCACATTTACTTTGAAATCAATCAGAGTACTCACAGTAGTAAAGTTAAGGATGAGCATAAGTGTTTGCAGAATTGGGACCTAAGTGAGACAATGTGTTATAGCTTAGTTCAGTTTATATGGGTCTGCACTCTCTGTTCCCATTGTTTGAAGACACAAACCTCTGGTGCAGGAGGAATCCATACTCTCTACTTCACATTAGAGCTCACTGAAAAGTTAAAACAAATGTTTTCACAAGGATAAAAATTGAAATTCTAAGTTGCTTCCATTTCACGGGGCTCAGAACAAGCCCTTTTTCCAATATTTTTTCCACATTTTAAATTTTTATTGAAAACATCAAAACTGTTATTTAAACGGCAAACAATTAAAAAAAACTATGTAGATAATGATTGAGATAATGTGTTTGATAAGTTTCAATAACAATGTCAATAATGTGAAAAATTTAGCAAAAAAACCAAAATTCCAGTTTTGTTGTGAATGTTTGTTTCGAAAAAAATGATCTTCTCTTGAAAATAAAGAGGTGGAAGAAACTGACCAGACCCTGAAAACAATGAGCCATTTCCAAATTACTATTCCATGTGTGCCATATATCCCCCTACTTTCATGTGAACTAGGGAAATAGCCCAGGGTGAAGAGTTATTTCCTCCTAGTCAACAAGGAGTTAAACATTTCTATCAGCCTTGCCCCGGCACATTAAAAAATATTTTCTAGAACTGCAGGGAGAGATCCCAACCAAGATCTAGTATGTCCTGTGACAGGGTCGGGTCGGATGGCTACAGGAGAGTAATTTTTTTTTTGAAGCAAAAAAGTTATTTTTTTATTTGCATAACATACTTAGAAAACAAAACAACAGCATATGCAATGTGTAACACAACAACCAATCACAATTGTTTTCTCATTAGCTTCAGGGGAGGGAAGTGTTCAAGCTTTCCCGGGCCCAGAGCGGGGGGTTTCCTCGACTCTCGTGGTCTTCCACCTTTCCGAGTTACCTGGTGGTCCAGAGCAAGGGGGCTTCATCGACTCTCAAGGTCTGCCACCCCCTCGAGTTACCTGGTGCCTCGCCCGAGTGTCACCAACAATTCCCTCCTCTGAAAGCAAAAAAAGGGGCAGGCTGTGGGGTAGACAACCCGAGGGGGGCACATGCACCCACATGTGAAAGGACCCCTCTAAGGTGGTGGTGTCCGCAGCAGCAATGGCTGGGGCTGCGGTCCCTTACTCTCTCCCCCAATCAAAGGGTCAAAACAAAGGGAGCCGGATGGGGACACCGAGCAGAGAGCCTCGGACAGCGCCCACCGTTCCTCAAAAAGCATCAATGGAGTCGGTGGACGCCGCCCAGAGGAACTCCGCCGGGATACGTGAACGAACCGAGGATCAGAAAACGGCCCCACAGTCACAGGAAACTCCATCGGCCAACCTCCTCTCTCTGGTTTTATAGATGGCCATTTTAGCCAGGGCCAGGAGGAGGTTAACTAGGAGATCCCGCGACTTTGTGAGGCCACGGATGGGGAGTGCATAAATAAAAAGGTGAGGAGAAAAATGCAACCAAAAATGTAATAAAAGATTTGTGAGGAGCCAGAACAGGGGTTGCAGCCTGGCGCACTCCAAATATACGTGCGCCAGGGTTTCCCTCACACCACAAAAGGGACAAGTATCTGGGATGGGGTTGAACCGCATCAAGTACGTGCCCATGCTCACAGCTCCGTGAAGGAGCCACCAACTAATGTCCCCGACGGGCCTCGGAACCAAGGTGGAATATAGGCTGGCCCACCGGGGCTGCTCACCCTCCAAAGGTGGCAGAAGGTCTCGCCACTTTGTGTCGGGGTGGAACACTAGGGTGAGGGCGTGAAGGGTGTGGAGCACGAGCATGTATTCCTTGGCGCGGTTTGGAAGCATACTGGCTGCAGTTCATGCAGTCAGCTCACCGTAAAGGGGTGAGGGGGTCGATTGGGTCTACGGGGCAGGGGTCCAATTAAAAGGTCCGGTGGGCCTGGGGTAGAGGATGGGCGGGGTGCGCCCTCGCGCAAGGCGCGATTGACATAAGCCCGAGCAGCGGGGGTCAAGGCGGCCCTCACCTCCTGAAGTACGCGCCGGGGAGTACGGGGGCTGGAGAGCCCCATGCGCCGAGCGAGCGTCAGGGGATCCAGCCAGTCTCTCCGGTCGTAGTCCAGGAGGTCTCCGACCCTCGTGACTTCCGCCAGGACCAACCTCTGGCGCACCGAGCGGGACTCCGCCACCTGCACACGGAGTTGGGGGTTGTGTAGCAGGGGCTCCGTGAGGAGATCTGCTCCCATGGTGGCCGCCACGGACCTGGTCGTGAGAAACAGTTTCCAGGTCCGGAGGAGGTCCTGGTAGAAGACTGGCAGCCCGGAGAGGTCTCGCGGAAAACCTCTCGGACAAAGATAAAAGAGCTGCTGGTCGTATCGGAGCCCGTGGAAGCGGCGCAGGAAGGCGTGCGCCAATATGCTCCACGTCGAACTACCTGCACTGTAAAGGAGCCTCTGCAGGGCCTGGAGGCGGAAAACGCGGACCTGAGTGTACAGACACTTCAGGCCCTGCCCTCCTTCCTTCAGGGGTAAATGAAGAACTCCGACAGGGGCCCAGTGCATTCCTGACCAAAAGAACTCTAGAATCAATCTCCGGAGGTGGGTCAGGAAACCCGGGGCCCGGGCCAGGGTGTTGAGCCGGTACCAGAGCGTGGACAGGACTAGTTGGTTAAGCACCAGTGCTCTCCCTCGGAGGGAGAGACATCGGAGTAGCCTCGTCCATTTCCGGATCCGCTCTATCACCCCGCCCTCTAAATTTTGCCAGTTCTCCGGCGGGGAAGGGTGCGTGGCGGAAAGGTAAACGCCGAGATAGAGCAGAGGACCAGCGCTCCACCGGATGGTCTGAAGCGCGGGTGGGAGGGAGCTCGCCTGCCGCCAGTCTCCTATCACCAAGCCAGAGCTCTTGACACAGTTGACCCGGGCGGAGGAGGCTGCTGAATAGATGGCCTGGCATGCCTCCACTCGCGCCAAGTCGCCCGGGTCCTGGACCACGAGGAGCACGTCATCGTCATACGCCGACAGGACCAGCCGCAGCTCCAGCTCCTGCAGCACCAACCCCGTCAACCTCCTGCGGAGGAGACAGAGGAAGGGCTCGATCACCAGAGCGTACAGCTGGCCCGAGAGGGGGCACCCCTGCCGTACTCCTCGCCCGAAGTTGACCGGTTCGGTCAGGGTCCAGTTGAGCTTAACCAGAAACTCTGCGGAAACGTACAGCACCCAGAGAAAACCCACAAACTGGGGTCCGAAGCCAAATGCCCGCAGAGTGCTCAGGAGGTACCCGTGGTCCACCCTATCAAAAGCCTTCTCCTGATCTAGGGACAGGAGGGCGAACGACAGACCGTCTCTACGCCCGAGTTCCAAAAGGTCCCGAACCAGAAATAGGTTATCAAAGATACTGCGGTCCGGGACGGTGTAGGTCTGGTCTGGGTGGATCACGTCCGCCAGCACGGACCCTAGCCGCAGCGAGATTGCTTTCGCTACGATTTTGTAGTCCGTGCTGAGGAGCGAGACGGGACGCCAATTTTGTAAATTGTGGAGGTCCCCCTTCTTCGGCAGTAAGGCGAGCACAGCTCGCCTGCACGAAAGAGGGAGGACCCCGCTCTGCAGAGACTCGGCCCAGATGGTGACTAGGTCTGGGCCGAGGACGTCCCAAAACACGCGGTAGAAATCCACAGTCAGCCCGTCCATGCCTGGAGACTTATTAGTGGGCATACGATGGAGGGCTTCCGAGAACTCGGCCAGAGTGAGAGGCAACTCTAGCCGGTCTTGGTTGCTCGCGCTGACCGTAGGGAGCTCCTCCCAGAGCACTCTGCAAGCCCCAGAGTTGGTCGGATCTGGGGAGAAAAGACTTGCGTAGAAGGCTCGGGCCCTCCCGCACACCTCCACCGGTTCCGTGAGGGGGGTGCCGTCTTCTGCCAGGAGGCAAGTGACATGTTTCTTGGCCCCCCTTGTTTTCTCCAGGGCATAGAAGAAACAGGAGCAGCGATCCATCTCCCGAAGGAGGCGGATGCGGGATCGAACAAAGGCGCCCCGGGCCAGACGGTCCTTGAGGGCCCGGAGCTCCTCCTGCTTCTCCCGGCACACTCCGCAGAGGAGCGGGTCCTTGGGGCTGGTGGCCAGACGCCTCTCCAGCTCTAAGACCTCCCGTTCCAACTGCTCTATTGCCGCATTTCTCCGTCGGCTGGTGCCCCAGGTGTAGTTGCGGCAGAAAAGCCTGGCGCGCACCTTCCCTAGATCCCACCATCGCTGCGCCGAGGGAAAGGCACGCCACTGCCCTCGCCAGGCCAGCCAGAATTCCCGGAAGGACATCACGAAGCCCTCATCCTCCAACAGGCTGTTGTTAAAATGCCAGTAGGCTGGCCCCGGCCTCTCCACACAGAGGGAGGCTGTCACGGTGGATAGATGATGGTCAGAAAATGGGGCCAGCCGAATGCTGGAGGAGTGGGCTCGTGAGAGATGGAAGCGTGATAAATAAATATAGTCCAACCGGGAGTGGCTCAACCGATGGGCTTCCACCCGGACAAAGGTGAACATGGAAGTGTCATCCGGGTGGTGGTCGCACTAGATGTCCACTAGGGAGTGATGTTCGACTATCTCCCAGAGGGTGTCCGTGGCGGCCGGGCTCTGCTCGGTCCCCGAGCGGTCCTGTTCCTCGAGGGTGGTATTAAAGTCCCCTCCCAGGACCAGGCACTCGTGAGAATCTAAGGTGCCAAGGAAGGCGGACGCCCACTGGTAGAATTGCAGCCGCTCCGGGCCCAATGTCGGGGCATAGACATTAACGAGCCCCTCCATATGGACCCGGAGATGCAGCAGGTGACCCAGCATGGCCTCAGTGACCCCTAGCAACTCGGGCCGTAGGTCACGGGAGAACAGGGTCACCACTCCAGCCTGTTGAACTGTGGCATGGCTAAAGTAGACCCTGTGCCCCCACTCCAGCCGTCAACTGTCTTCGGAGGTCAGGTCCGTATGGGTCGCCTGCAGAAAAACCACAGAGTACCCTCCCTCCCAAAGGAACCTGCGGAGAGCCATCCTACAACCCCGGGTGTTCAACGTTGCGATGGTGAGAGGTGTCATGGGGAGGATCGGGGGGGTCCTCACTGGCAGGGATGCTCGCATCCCCAGTGGGCCGTGCAGCAGTCCATGACCCATCCCGTAGGTGAGTAATTGTTCATGGAAGACGCGGACCAGCCAGTAGGCCGCGGCATCCTGCTTCCCCGTCTCTTTACCTTCCCCCATGAGGGCCCCTGTGGTCCGCAGGATTTGAGAAAAGTCCCCCCATCGCTGGAGAGCAAGTTGTACCTTGTTGTGGGAGCCACGGACATCCTCTAAAAACTTCCGCAGCTCTCCTCACAGCTCATGGGGAGGTGGGGTTACGGCTTCCCGGTTGTTCCCCAGCAGGGCCCTTGGTGCAGCCCTGTCGTCCACTAAAATGGACAAGCAGGGTGCGGACCCCTGACGGGGTGCCTGATGGGCTGGAGCTTCTAGGCCCGCCTCAAGCTCTGGGGCGATAGGGGGCGGTGGAGGGAAAATAGCAGCTCCTAATGGGTCGGGGCAGGAGAACACAAAGGCTGCTCCCTGGGGGTCATCATTTGGGAAAGGGAAGGAGATAGCCCCGGGGGTGGCAATGACATTGCAGGAGGTAAATTGGATAGGGGTAGGGGCAGGGGCAGAGGCGAGGTTCTGGGTTTCGGGAGGCAAGCAGCTGGATGGTGGCGCCTCCCGATCAGGCTCAAGAGTTAAGGGGGTGGGGAGGGAGCTCTCAGTGACACTAGGCGCGCGCTCTGTAGTGGATTTAGCGGCCACAGATCAGGAGGTGGATTATCTTCCGTAGGGCCCCTGCCCGGGAAGGAAGTCAACTGCTCCGCACCAACGGGGGGTGCCCCTGGCGACTCGTGTCCCGGCCGCGTGGCACCGGCTGTCACCTGAGCAGGCTCGGTGGTCGTCAGCGGGGTGCCATCAGCGGCTGGGTCGGTGGAGGAGTCCAGGGGCTCCTCGGAGGTGGGAGCGGAAGCAGCAGTTAAGGGGAGGGAGCATGGGGAAAAGAGGGGTGGAGTGACGTCACCCAGATCGAGATTTGCTGGCAAAAGGTCATCCTCCCCCTGGGCGACCGGGGTCAGATCTAAGGCCTCGATCTCCTCGAACATGGAGGAGAGGACACTTTCCGCTGCCCCGGGGTTCTCCCCGGAGGCACCTGCCACGACGGTTGCCTCGGGGTTCACGGGGGCTTCGGGTAGTGTCAGGACAGAAGGGGCTTCCTCGAGGGTCTCGGAGGGGAGGGTCTCCCATGGAGGGGAGACACTACCCTCCGGTGCTGCCACGTCTTTCCCGGCTGACACCGGTGGATGGGATGCACTCGTGGGCAAAGCGGAAGGTTCAGCATTGGTGCCTCCCTTCCTGGTCTTCCGGGGGGCCTCTGCCTCGGGTAGATGAGGCGGAGCTCGAGCCTTCCACTTGCCTTGCTTCCCCTGGACTAGGGCCCAGCCCTCCATGGCATCATCTGGGGGCTAGTTAGCAGGGGTCGTGTCAGGGTGTAAAGGTGATGGCTCAGGGACTTATGGGGGAGAAGGGTGGGGCAGCATAAGGGAGGGAGGATTCTCCCTGGGGCAGGCTCTCTCCCATGCCTGGTGGTATCTCTGCCACACCCTCCTCTATAGGCCCCGCTAGATTGTCAGCAGTGAGGGTGGGGCTCTCCCGCTCGTCTGGGCGTTGTAGGGGAGGTGCCCCTTGGGCCTGAGCGGGAGTAGTGGTGGTCCGAAGAGGAGGGGGGGCGGGTTCGGGTACCGGGTGGCCAGGGGCATCGGCAATGACGGGGCCGATGTCCTGCTGGGTCTCGGGGATCCCAGGTGCCCCTCCTTGCCGGGCTAAGGGGCAGTCCCTCCGGACATGCCCCGATGCCCAGCAGAGGTAGCACCGGGCTTCCCCCGTGGAAAAGTACACCTGGTAATGGGCCCCCTCGTGGGGGACTAGGAAGGACCCTTCGAGCGCCACTCCGTCACGCGCCGCTGATGGCAGTAAAAGTTGCACTTGCCGGTGGAAGGAAAAAATGTGATGGAGGGTGGGGTCCTTGCAGCCCAACGGGAGAGGGCTGATAACAGAAACAGGTTTCCCCAGGGTGGAAAGGGCGGGTAGCAGGGCAGCACTGGGGAGAAAAGGAGGGACAGAGGTCAGGACCAGGCGGACGCCCTGGTCCTCTAGCGGCTCTAGGGGGACAAACATCCCCCCCCCCCACTGCCAGGCCCCTCTCCACAGCTTCCTGGGCAGCAGCCTCCGATGCTAAGAAGAAAACGAACTTTCCATACAATTTGGAGGCCACCACAATGGCCGAGGGCCCCACCACCCTCGCCAGCGCCCGCATGTAGGTCTCCACGTGGGGCGAGGTGGGCACCAGGAGGCATCAGACACCGTGCTTCCTTGTCATGGTGGGAAAGGGGCCCCAGCCCCTATTGATGGTGGCGGAGGCGGTGGGCGGGAGAGATGATGAGGCGGCAGGCGGGGGGGCTGCTGCCGCCCGGGCATACGTCCTGAGGGCTGAGGGAGGGACATCCACAGAGCTGGTGGAGGGGGCAGCGGGGGAGGATGCCGTGATCGGTGGTGGGGCTGCAGCAGTGGGGGTGGCCCCTGCCATGGAGGGCCCGGTGGTTTTTAGCGGGGCCCTTCCCCTTCTTCTTGCCTTGGCCTTTCCCGCTGGCTGGGAGGGCTTCCCTAGAGTCTGTGGAGGCAATGGGCATGGCAGCGGTGGAGGTCACCCCGGTGCCCTCCATTGCCGATGCCCCAGCGGGGGCGGTGGCAGGTGATTAACAGGAGTTGGGGTCAGGTAGAAAGGAACAAGCTGCGGGGTGGACAATTCGGGGGAGGGGGGGGGGAAGGCACATGAACCACCGTACGCTTGTCCACGTACGAGAGTCCTGTTTGGTTGGCTGGTGCTTCTGGCCCATGCAGTGGAATCAGGGCAAGCAGCTGAGTCCAGGGGCAGATGTTAGACAGCCAGAAAAGATGGTGGAGTGAGGGGGTGAAAATCGTAGTGTGGGGGTTGGGAGGACACAGATGGATCGGGGGGAAGCTCCGTGCCACACCCCCTGTGTCTTACAAACACAGTTAAGACACAGTCAAGGCCTCCCCCCACACGAGAGCACAGTTCAAAAGTTACTCAGTCTTAGGCCCCCTCCACAGCGATTTGTAGATTCCCCAGGCGGTGTTCCTCCGGTGGACGGCTTTTTCTCTGTCTGTTCCAGGCTTTCTTTTTTGCATTCCAGAAATGCTGGAGCAAGTGATAAGATTCCTCTCGACTGGAGACAGGTCCGCAGACAAACAGCAAGCGGCTGGGTCTGGGGGCTGAGTCCTTCCACTTCCCCCCTCCGGGGAAGCGGGCGGGCAGGCAGGCCCCCCCCCCCCCCCCCCGGCGGGGGTTTCAGCTGGAGTGGCAGCAGCGTCCGAGGGCGGGCGGGGGGCTAACAGCCGGCCGGCAGCCAGCCAGCACTCTAGCAACAGCAGAGAAAGAAAAAAAAACAACAAAAAGAAAGGAAAAGGGGGAGAGTGTCTAGGCCGGTTGGGGGGGAAGCCGAAAGCAGGAGCAAAAAGCAAGGAAAGCCCAGGCCAGAGGGCGGCAGCAGCAGGAGAGCAGGCTAAGTAGGTCCCTTTTCCCTGGGTAAGGTAACGGCGAAGGTTTCAGAACCATCAGGAACCTTCTGGAGACAATTTAGACAGACAGGCTGATTAGAACACCTGCAGCCAATCAAGAAGCTGCTAGACTCAATTAAGGCAGGCTAATCAGGGCACCTGGGTTTAAAAAGGAGCTCACTTCAGTTTGTGGCATGCATGTAAGGAGCTGGGAGTAAGAGGTGCTAGGAGCTGAGAGTGAGAATGCAGACTGTTGGAGGACTGAGGAGTATAAGCATTATCAGACACTAGGAGGAAGGTCCTATAGTGAGGATAAAGAAAGTGTTGGGAGGCGGCCAGGGGGTTGTAGCTGTCGCACAGTTGTTCCAGGAGGCACTCTAGACAGCTGCATTCCACAGGGCCCTGGGCTGGAACCTGGAGTAGAGGGTGGGCCTGGGTTCCTCCCAACTCCTGGTCAGACACAGGAGGTGTTGACCTAGACTGTGGATTTATGAAAATGGCCAAACTGAGGGCTGCCGTGAAGCTCCAAGGTGAGCAAATCCGCCAATAAGCGCAAGACCCACCAAGGTAGAGGAGGAACTTTGTCACAGTCTATAGATGTATTTTGTCTCCTTTGAAAGTATTAAAATAGCCAAGTGTCTCCCTCTGTCCTTCACTTAATCTAGAGAAATGTACTATGCAAATATCCTCATCTATTAGGGATGGTTGCCTTGCCATGTTATAAGGGTTATCACCATTCTGGAACACATTCTTTATCTTATTAATTATCAATGGCTGTATGGTCCAGATCTGTGAACTGACTGGTAAGTGGAGTCCTTGATCAGTTTATTTAGTCATCCATTTTCCTTGCTTTGTCTGAACAGTACCTCATTGTTTTTTAGATGATAAATGTTGTATCCTTTGTCATAAGTTTAACAAGTCATACTTGAGAGATCAAGACAGCAAACACTAGATGCATCTTATGTGGATGCACTTTATCTAATTCTTTTAATGGTTATTTCCCCCCCCCCCCCTTTTTTTTGGTAGAAATAATTTCCACATCTTCATCCCTGCTCTATTCAAAATGTTTTCAAGTATCTTGAACTCTTTATGATAAAGAGCCTGATCCTGTTCCCATTGAAGTCAATTAAGTCTTACCATTGATTTCAATGGAAACAAGGTCTGTCTCAGCCACAACAGGACTGATGACAGGGAGCACTTATCCTGATCCCTTGCAAGAATAAATGTTTTCAAAAGTCCTGTTATTGACATTACAGGGGTTATAACAGCACTTCCACCCATTTTCTACAGTTGAACCCAGGCTAGCTTTCTTTTTGGAGACCCCTCAAATGTCTGTTTGATAAAATCTGTAACAGCCCTTGGGCTGAAGATCCTTGAGCTAAGCCAGCCATGATTACAAGATGAACCCCATCTGAGGGGAATCAGGTGATCTAATATAAAAGGCAGGAGGAAGCTGCAGATGGGTAGCTAAGAGGAGCAGACAGACAAAGCTCTGGATGGAGTGGAGGAACTGGAACTAAGTATGAAGTGGATTATGATTTTGGATTTTATGTTGAGGACTCATTGAGGATTGTTTGGATTATTTTGTGATTAAGGACTCTGAAGTTTGTGTGGAACTTCATTTGATGTTAAACCAGCCCCAGAAACGGGTGCTGTGAGCCACAGCAGAGGCTAAAGGGCTTCCCAGATGAGGCTACCAGGGGTAGGCTGCTTGCAGAGCAACCTTTGGCCAGATGCTCAGGAAGTGGCTACATCTCTCTATAGTCAAATATCTCCTTGCTCTTTATCGCTGCTACCTGTCTTTTGGGCTGTAAGCTGTTCAAGGCATGGTTTGGGTTTTCCTATATATCTGTATAGTACCTAGTATGCTTTGGTTCCAATGTCATAGAATTATGGTAATTGGCTTATTTATAGCTGGAGTAAAATAGCAACTGTTTTACAGAAGTGCTTAATTAGCCTCCATGAGCAAGAAAGCTGGTATGACTAGTTCAGACTGGCTTTATAGAACTCCCCCAGCAGTGTCAGCAAAATCCATTTAATGAAACACAAGATTACTGATCAGTCAATGAGAATTTATTCTGACAATTAGCTATCTCTAGGGTCACTCTTGCTTAGCAACTTGGAAGAGATAATTGTATACTCATCATGTGAAGCACAGTCCATTGTATGTCTACTGTATAAATCTCAAGTAGTTACTAACAAAAGAATGCCCTGTCTTGTCAAAACATTTAGGATCAGATTTTTTGGGTTTTTTTTTAAGGCCACTTTGGGGTGCATAAGTGGCACTAAGTAACCTTAAATGGCTGGAGAAGATGTCTCTGCTAGCAGAAAACTGGCTTCCTAGACCAGCCACTGCCCCTTCCTCCCCAGAGTAAGGGCAGGGGGTGCCATTCTGGAGATGTTATGAAGCAGAACTCTACCCAGTTCTCATCTAGCCTAAGTTACAGCTGCTTCTGTGCAAGTCTAGTCAGAGCCAGTTTACAGCTTCCCGCATCTGCTTCCATCAGCATCCCCTACTGTGCTGGAGCATTGGCTAGAACTAGGGCAGGATGGCAAATCTGCCCCTTATGCCCATCCCACTATTAAAGAGGAATGAGCATATCTGAAGCACAGTTAACTGGTTCCTTTTGTGGACTGATCACAAAGATGCAGCACTAGCTGTATCTTGTATCCGTGTCCCTTCAATAAGCAAATTAGTCAGGTGCAGTTATAAAGTAATTCTTTAGTAGACTATACAACTAAATAGGTTAGGCCAATTTACAGGGGTCCCATCTCCTCTTAATTTACTCAGAGGCTCTTTTCCAGTGTGTTTCTCTTCTTCCTCCATAGAAGCTGGAAAAACCATTGTCAAAATGCTCCTCAGTGTTGTCTTGTTCCTTCCTTGATTAAGATACTTGCCCGTTACAAGAACTAGCAGCAGGTTGCATTGCTGTAAACATTGGAAAGAATGGTATTGTGGCAAAATGATCCCCATCTAAACTACTTGCAAAGGCATTTAAGTTAGCAAGGAATTTCCTAGGGACTCCTTGAACCAGGAGTAGAGTTACACTGGTTTCCATTAAAGTCTTTTTGTTTTGCCTTTGGAACTGTGTAGCTTTATTGGCATGTATCTCTTGTCTGCCATAGTCACCATCAGCTTTCTATTTGCTTTTGTGAGCAATTCAAGGTGTTGACTTTGATCTCCAAAGTCCTGTTTGGTTTGGACCCTTGCTTCTTTATAGATCACATCTCTCTGTGCGGCATAATAGTTGAGATCAGCTGGTATGGTCCCTAGCTATTAATGTCTGGGGCTTGTGACCAGGTGTTCAGAGAGGGAAACCCACTGTGCCATGGAAATCAATTCACCATTGTTCCCCTGTTTACTGACTTTCAGGACACAGTCTAAAGTCAGTCTCTTCACTCAGGCTTTCCTGTGAGGTCAGATGGCTGGAAAGACTCAGTGACTTTGCTGAATTTTTTATGTTGATTATAGGTTTTGCTGTGCATTTGCTGGCAGGCCCAAAGATGGGTGAATTTTATAAAGCTATCAATAAATAAACCCAGGGAGATCATTCAAGTTTGATCTTCATTCTGAATGAATCTACCATCCATGTCTTTAAAGTTTCAATTCTCTATTGTTTGCTATCCATGTAGTAATTCTTATAATCTAAGTGTGGAGAAAAAATACCTCTTCCATTTAATTGTCTGTTAATGTACTTTTATGGAAAACTCAGTCTTTTGTATAAATATTATTAGATTTTTTGATCCTTAAAATCCATCTTCAATTTTCCTTTAACATTTAGCTGTTTCCTTTAGCATTTAATGACAACCCCCTGAAGCCACAATTAAATGTCACAACAAAAAAAATTGGTGGTTGAATTCTTCAGAAAAAGGAAATGAAGGAGAAAAGCCCTTCCTTATGCTAATCACTGATATTACTCATTCTCCTCCTCTGACAGGCAAGTTTCATTGCCACTCTGTTTAAAAACACTGATCTTTAAAAAAGATCTCACTGAAACAGTGAGCCCGGTAAGCTAGTAATAAAATAAAGCAAGAATTTCAAACTAAGTCAGATGTTGGGTTTTTTCCCCATGTAGTCATTGCATCCCATACTAGGCAAAATCAGGGACAAATTTGGTCTGTTGTGACCATGTGTAGCTGTTTCCAAAAGACTGCCTCTCGCTGTGCACCATGCAGTAGCAGCTCTGGTCAGTGCAGACGCAGCAACAAACAGAGGAACATCAGTAGGAACTTGAAAGGTGATTGTTCTCAGGGAAGGCTCTTTGGCTTGAAATGCACTGCTTCTGGAGTGAGGCTTCTTCCCCTGTGGAAAGATGCAAGACTTGCCTTTTTTAATACGGACAAAGACGCATAGCAATTCCTAAAGTGGATCAGAGCCATAGTCCATCTAGTTTTCAGTATCTTGTCTCCGACAATGGCTAGTATCAGATGTTTCAAAGGAACAAACCTTCCAACAGCCAAGACTCTGATCCTGCAAAACACTGCTGAAACATATGAGTAGTCCAACTGAGGTCAATGGAACTACTCAGGCTAAAAGTTAAGCATGTTTGCAGGATTGAGGCTCAAGTACAGTAAATGGTTCTAATCCTAGTATGTGAGAGGAGCCTAGAATCTTAATCTTCTTTATCATGTTTTTGAGGTACTTAAATTCATGTAATGGCAGCTACATACTACTGTGATGAGCACTTTAATAATGTGTAATTTTTAAAGGAAGCATTTTTTTTACCAGTTTCAGTTCTCCATCACTCATTTGAACTATAGTATTTTCCTGATATGCTCAAAGGATATTTAGTACAGGTGAATCCTTTATCACATGGACATACAAAGAAATGTCTCCAGTTCTCAGAAGTGTCCTGGGAGTTGCATCAGTGTCATCAAGAAAACAATTTTGCCTATTTGCTCTAATATGGGCAGAATGGCTAGGCTCCAGAGGAAATATTAGCCAAGTTTTTCTGTCTGTTGCACTTAACAGATGTTTGTTTCCTTTCTCTTTTGCAGCCAATGTTTGCATCTATCAATGCTACAGTGTTTTTGTATGGAGGAAAACTAATTTAACCTCAGGAAACAAACGACATAAATGTTCCACTGAAAGCTGGTTCACACATTGTTATCTAAACAGACTCACTCACTTACTGCTTTATAACTAAACCTTCAGCTCACTGATTTAAAAACATGAGGATTTGACATGCTTTTTTTAATCATCTATTTTGGATGCTTTGTGTTGACATTTAATTATCTTGATACTCCCTGACATGTGTTCTTGCTACATTAGCTGACAGAAATATAGATAAATGGAGCAGCCTACTAACTTCTTCCTAGAAGATTCATGCTAATGAGTCCACACTAGAGGAAATCAGCAAGTATGCTACTTTCTGGGCTTTTCAGTTGAGTAAACAAGCCTTTTTTCAATTAATTAAACAAATGTACTTCATCAACTACTTAATGTGCAGAAGATCAGAATGATTAATGACAATCACTGTGGAACTGGATTTATGATGGCCCATGGAAGGTTGGACTAGGCTCACCCATTATGGCTTAGCCAGAAGGAATAGGGGCTGACCTTTGAGTTGTTCTTGGTGCAAAGGTAACCTTCCAAATGTGAACCAGACTTACAACAAGGCAGCAATATTTGCCTGACACAATTAATACATGGTAAGTGTAAGTAGTCCCAGTTTCTCAGCTAAGTGTTTACGGTGGAGACTGTCCCAGTTCCAGGATTAACTGGACCTCTTTGGCCTTCCTAAGGGCACCCCTTTAGGCCTCAGGCTGTCATCTCTCTATGTGCATGAACTTGCACTCCTCTCCCTCCAGACCAGAGTTCTAGGCTTGTAGTACCCCTTATCACTCACTGTGCTTATCCTAGTGTAACACCAACAGACCCCAGGACCTCTGTAGCTTAGTGCATGAGCTAAAAGCCAACTGGCTGTTAGCTAAAGCTGTAGTGCACACTTTTTTTTTTTTTAAATATCTAAGTGGTCTCAGTGCCACTAGATGGGATAGAATACCACACCTAGAAGGTGTGTGGGTTACGCTAGCAAGTCTGACCTTAATCTCTTGTTGGGGTGGGGACTCTTTTTTTAGCCTGAGGGCCACATCAGGGTTTCAAAACTGTATGGAGGGCTGGGTAGGGAAGGCTGTGCTTCCCCAAACAGCCTGGCTCCTGCCCCCTGACCCCCCCCGCCCATGCCCGTTATCCAACCTCCCCGCCCCCTTACCATGCCGCTCAGAGCAGCATGTCTGGCAGCCGTGCCACCCGGCTGGAGCCCGCCACGCTGCCAAGAACGCTGGCAGCATGGCAAGCTGAGGCTGCGGGGGAAGAGGACAGCAGGGGCAGGGCTGGGGGCTCAACGGCTGGGCAGCATGGTCCCGTGGGATGGATGTGGCCCGCAGACCGAAGTTTGCCCACCTCTGATCTAGTGCCTGTAGTTCTAGGGGCTAGGATAGTTTTTACCAGTGACTGATCAACCTTCACAAAGTCCTGTAAATCTATTTGGGACAAAGGCAATACAGAAGTAAACTTATTTAAAAAGTCTTCACTTATGCTAAGCTTACCACATGTTGCCCATCTTCCACATGCAGACCCTGGTAGGTTCCCAGATTCCTTCAAAACCTTCCAGCAGAGTGTTGTGCTCTTGATTAAAGTTGCATATCCTTACTTGGATCAAGTGAGGACTGCCAGATCAGGCTGATACAGGTTTGGGTCCTTTGTTTCAGTAGGGCTCCTCAAACAGGTAAAACTAATCAAGGCCTGTAACCCTAGAGGCTGAAGCTTCAAAGGGTGGGTGTTTGTATAACTGGCATTGGGACTTTGCATTAATCACTTCCCAGTGATTCCAGCTTCCACAGGAAACTCAACCAGGACCACAAAGACGCACAACACTCATTGATAGAAATGTCTGACTATTCCATGTGCTCATAGCATCTGGCACACTTCAATATAATAGTCTTTAAAGTTTTCCTTGCTTCCAAGGTCTCATATCTGTCATATTAATGCCAATATGAACACTAACAATATTGACTATTTCATTGCTGATCACAGCATGCAAGAATGAAGAGGGATGTTAAGATCTTTACAATCTGCTGAGAGTAGCATGTCATTTTGGTACCACAAGTGGATGGTACTTGTATGGACAAAGCTAGGGAATGAACCACCACTAATTATTTTCTCTAATATGACCCTGGCTCTGTTAAGAAGATGGCTACCTCGGGACTGGAAGGCTGAAGAAACTTAGCCTTAGATACGCACTTTAAGCCCAATATTTTGTTTGTGTCAAGAAAAAAAATTGTAAAATAACATTGAGAGGAATGTTCTTAGTTAGTTCTTTTTAAATGAAAACAGTTTTGAAGCTTAAATTTAAGCTTCATTTCCCAACCTTGTTGAAGTAACCTGACAGTTTCACTTTTGGGTTCTCGTGCACTGACTAGTCTATTTGCCTGACCCACAATAAGTAAAATGCAAAGAGTAAACAATCAGCATAAATCTTGGGTGCACGGTCTGGAGGCTGCCTGCAACCCATATGGTATTGTTCACAGCCCCATTGCATTTGCCAACACTCATGCCTTTGACTAGAGACTCAGGCATTTGTGAGGGCAGGAGGCAGAGCAAAGAATTTACCAAGACTGGTTACATATGTTTGGAAGAACTTCAACTGGGGTACTATCTGGTCACCCACAATAAAGCAACACCGAGAGAGTGCCGGGCTTGGCAAGCTGCAGTGAAGACAGTTCTCGAGCCTGACCTTTGATCAAATCAATTTAGAGCAGGGCCTCAATTTTCCTAATTTTGAAATGTACAGTTTCTGATGGCATTCCTATGTCCCCTAAATGGCAACCAAAAGTCTAGGCATGGAGTGAAAGGGGTAGGGTGGAAAGGCTCAGGGCTTTTGGTTTCCTATTCTACTCAGATACAAATCCCAGGATTTTCCAGACAATACAAGTGCTGCTCCTTTTAGGAAGGACTACCAGGTTTCTACAACCACACCCAAGCTGAATACACTCATGCTCTGTAAGGGCAGCCTTGCAAGCAAAATCTCAGCATTGTAGCTGTTTACAGGCACACTTCAGACTGACACTGTTTCTATTCTGAAGGATGGTACTTAGCATAATGAGCTAAAGGGATGCCTCAGCCTAGCTTCCATTTGTGCAAGTTTGTACATGTGGTCACTTGTATGTACAAGTGACGTTTTACATGTGCTACATTGGCTCGTGTGTTTAACAGAGGTTCTCATGTGTAAATACTATAATTTAATAGTATATGTAATTTTTGTGCTTTTAGGACTTAACACAAAGGCCCCTGAAGTCAGTGGGAGTCTATCTAGATCAGTGGTTCCCAAACTTTAACAACCTGTGAACCCCTTTCGCTAAAATGTCAAGTCTCGCAAACCCCCTCCTAAAAATGAATATTTCCAGGTAAACTCTCCTTTACCTGAGTATAAATTTTAAAGCAGTGATATTGGAAACATAAAATTTGTTTTTATGACATGCTTATTACACATTATGAAAATGGCAACACTCTTCCAAGATCTCACTTTCGTAGCTTGTATCACTTTGAATAAGCCTGTTTATAAGACAACAAGGAGTATCAGATGTGCAACAGCATGAAAGTATTTAAGAAGCCAACTCAGAGTTCCTCCTACACAAGCATTCAGGTCTTGAGCAGTCCAGGCAAACAACGCATGTTACAACAAAGCTTAAACTTGTTCTTCATCATAATTTTAAAAATAATACTAGCTGCCGATTTAATTTTAAAAACAGCAAAAACTATCCACCTCCCTTTCCATTTCTTATAAGGAGTGTTGAAGTTTAAATCTCTTCACTGTGATAGATATGCTTGCTTTGATCTGCTTAGCTCTTGGAAGTCCAGGGGCTCCGGGCTGCTGGCCCTGTGCTGCTCCGGGGTCCCTAGGGACAGCTGTCTGCCATTATGGAATTTTTTCCTAAGAATCCCCTGTAACATTTCATGAACCCCAGTTTGGGAACCACTGATCTAGATCATGCCTTTGGTTTTTAACACACATTCTCCCCATTCCTGCTGGTCCCCTCAGTCCAGCTCTTCCCCCTAGCTAGCCACCAACTTCCTTCCTCCTACCACTGTCCATGTCAGTGAGAGACCCACTCCTTCCTGTTAGTTGAGGCATACAAGAAACATGGTACCAGTTGTAGTATTGAAGGCTGTTCCTTTAAGGGCTGAGCTTTTCAGACAGAGTCTGGGCAGGGCACGGGGAAACTTTGTTATGCACAGCTTGTTGGAACCAGATACTGAATAAAGCAAATCTCCTCCAAGCTCTTTAAGACCTGAGTGATCACTAAACGTTACACCAGCTAGCCACTTGAGGGAGAGTTTTGTCTCTTGTGCATGGTCAACCTTCAAGGCATGCATCCTTCAAGAGATGTTGAATGGAGGTGGGAGAAGACTGGAGAGGAGGAGACAGGGAGATGAGAGGAAAATGAGGTAGGAACACTATGGAGAAGGATGGTTTGTGATTAAGGCACTGGACTGAGTTCAGCTACTGGCTCTGCTATAGACTTTGTGTGACCTTGGGCAAGTCAATAAATCTATCTGTACCTCCACTCACATCTGTAAAATGGGGATTACCACACTTCCCTCTTTTCCCCCCCCCCCCCACCCCTTTGGGGGATGGCTCAGCTTCAATATGCTGGGGTAGGCTCATCTCCAGTGATTTTTAAATTGACAGTGTCCCTGTAACTAAATGGCTTAGAAAGCTTTACATTCAGAATCCATAGTAGAATAGACATTTATTTTTAAAAAAAGCTATTTTTTGCATATCGTGTGAGACATTAAAATTATCATGCATTTTGGCTTTCCCTCAGCTAAGGTATTCTACTAAACTGTTAATCACTAAACTTTATTTTATTGCTTTGTGTAATTCCACTGTCAGTAGTTACACCATGGATAAATTTGGCCCAATGGGTAAGTTTTATTCAGTTTCCCAAAAAACTGTACTTTTCTATAATTTACTGCTTAAAATATTGCTAAATTTTTTTGGAAAAAATGTATACAAGACACAGGTACAGTTTATCATGAATGAAAGTAAAATGGAGTATCCATTGGGTTTAGCTAGATGAGTGATCTTAAAGGATAAAGTAAAATTATGCCTCATCTAGGTCCTGACTGTGCAAAGCATTTAAGAATGTGATTAAGTCCCACTGAAGTTAAGCAGATGCATAAGGTTAATCATGTCCTTAAATACTTTGCTGAATAGGGATGGATTTAGGCATGTGTTGAAATGCTTTGCTGAACTGGGATGCTAAAGAAGAGGTCCCTCAGTTTCCTGGGTTTTGTGTTTGAAGATCCCTGTTCAAATCCTCACAGTTGTTTGTTGTATCTATTGTGTGGCAATGTGTTCCAGACAGTGACAGGTTTACAATGGCTCCATGGAGCCAGGCCCATGCTCAGAAGGGGCCCTGGCCTGCTCTGCTTGGACTGCATCCCGAGATACCGCTGGCTTCCCCCCGCCCACCACTTGCTCCTCTTGGCCTGTCCGTCAGCTGGCCGAGGGCTCCTCTCCGTTCCATGGCCTCAGCCCCTGGCCGGACCCCAGTGCACCTCTGGCTCTGGGCAGTCTCTGCTTCCCACCACCTGTGGGCCTCACCTGTCTCCCCAGAGCTGAGCCGCCTGGGACTGGTGCAGAAGCCTGGCCAGTCTCAGCCAGGGGGGTGTGGGGGGGGGCAGTGTGGAGGGCTTGGCTGGACCCCTCCAGGCAAGTGCATCTTGAGGGACCCCGGCTGGGGCAGGCTCTGGCCTGGCTGATTGCGCCACTCCAGAGAGGATGGACCGATGACCGGCCCTGGCTGTGCTGCTGGCTCAGCCCAGCAGACAGTCGCCTCCCAGCAGGGCCACTGACTGCGGCCGGGAGGCAGGGCTTGGGGGAGTGGGTCTGTGGGAAATCTAGGGGAGGTGCTGGGCTATGAAGGGGCAGGGAAGATCTGTGTGTGTTGGGGCACTAGGGAGTGGGGGTTCTGTGGGGGATGCTGGGCAGTTGTGGTAGGGATGTGGGCAGGGGTGGTATTGTGCAGGGCGCTGTGCATTTGTGGGTGAGTCTGGGCATAGGGAGTCGGGGTGTTTGGGGTGGGGAGCTGTGTGGTGTGACATAGGCCCACCCCCAAGGGGAAGGAGCTTGCTGGCAGCACAGGGCCGGGCAGGCCACTGTGCGTCTGGCAACTGCCGATTTGTAAATAGTGCCCTCGCATTGGGCGGAGTGGGACTTGCCTTGCCATGCCCCATTGCCTCTGGCTGGCCCATCACTCCAGGGACTGACCTCCCCACGCCATGCTCCATTGCCCTCATGGGGGGCCACAAATATGTTTGGCGCCGGATGCTCCATTGCCCTCATGGGGGCCCACAAATATGTTTGGCGCCAGATCCACAAAAGGTTAATCCGGATTTTGCCTCTGTTCCCATGGAGTCAATGGGAGACTTACAACTGACTTATTAGGAGCAGATAGGAACCTTCTTTGTTCTTGGGAGGGAAGACATTTATATAAATTATCCTTTTAAATTCCTATAATTTGCATTTCCTCACAGATTAAGTTTAGATCTCACTAATGATAGGTGTCTGAGAAATACAATAAACTGAGCCACTGACAGGCAAGCAATCCCATGCCAAGTAATAGGAAGCACAAGCCTCAGCCATATGTGCAAACATCAGACACAGCAATTTATTTCCTTTTAGGTGATCAATTCAATTATTGACATAAGAGATGTCTGTTTACAATGGCTTTCAGGAAAGCGATAAGATACCCAGTGAAAGGCAAAGAAGGAACAGCAAATAGGAAAGGCTTATCATTTTGCCAGTAAGAGGATTGTATGTGCATTAAAGAGTGTAAACTCCACAGGGCCGGAACCATGTGTTCTGATTTATTAGCAGAGCACCATGCACATCAGCAGTAGTATGGGCCTGATTCAAATTCCACTGAAGTCAGTGAGGGCTCAATAGAATGAGCCTGCTCTTTAGGATCAATGTTCTTGTTTTAAAATGTTCTTGGACTTTCCAAGGTAGGTCATGTTTTATTAATCAATGGCCCTACTGCATTACACGAGTACTTAGGCCTGCGCTACACTGGGGGTGGGGTTTCGAACTAAGATACGCAACTTCAGCTACGCTATTTGCGTAGCTGAAGTCGAAATATCTTAGTTCAAGTTCCCCGCCCGTCCTCATGGCAGCGAGTTGACCGCGGTGGCTCCCCCGTTGACTCCGCTTACTCCTCCTGCTGAGGTGGAGTACAGTGTCGATTCGGGGATCGGTTTATCGCATCTAGACGAGATGCGATAAATCGATCCCCGATAGATTGATCACTACCCGCTGATCCTGGTAGTAAGCTGGGAGCTCTCACTACTAACTACAGGATTTATCTGAAGTCTGACTGGTCACTGTATTCAGGTAGAAGTAGTTTGCAGATGTGAGGATACAGTGGCAAACTCTTCTTGGAGCAGTATACTCCATCTTGAAAAATAAGTTTTTGCTGAAATCTTCTTTGGTTTTAGTAAGAAGTCTGTAATCCATTTCATCTTGATAATGTTTAAGATGAGCCCTTAATAAATCCTGAGATTTATTCATATAATTAACTTCATCTGTTACAAAGATCCTCTTTGTTCATACTAATAAAAGTGAGGGCTTTGTCTGCTGCTACTGATTCCACTTTTCAATTTAAAAAGGGGGCTGTTACGGTAATCTTTGATACGTCCGCTAGCAGCCTTGCTTTCCTATTCTAATGGGCTTCTAATTAATTCAACACTAAGATTAAGATCTAAGATATTCTATAAGGACTTTCCCTGAGACTTATAATACTGACCTTACCTAAAAGGACAGGCTACTCAGTCTGGAAATGCAACATTTAGGTGGATCAGTTTCAAACGTGTGTGTGTTTCCTCTGGTTATGTACTGTAATTCTCACTGCTTTCACTTCTTCATTTTGTGCCTTTGGCTATAAATTTAATTCTTCATCTCTCTCTCTCCAAAGAAGGTTACCTATAACACTGGATTCTATTTTTAAAAATAAACCAAAACTCTCTCACAAGAAGCTCAATGCTAGGCTTGCAGTTCTCTTCTCTACCCACTTTTCTCAAAGCAATAAGACCATAGTTTATGAACAGTAGCACAGAGTATTCCGTCTTATCAGGACAGCCTATAGCTTGTTTCTTTCTTTGTGTGTGTGTTTGTGTTTTTTTTTTTTTTTTTTTTTTTGCTGCCCTGAACAACTTGAAACATATCCATCCCCTTCCACTCCCTCAACCATGTACAATAAAACCATCACTGTTGCTACAAACAACACCCAGATCTGCTTTATATTAGAGACAGCAGTCCAATTCCCTGTTACTATGTTTCTTCCAATTTTCTCATCTTTTGTAGAGTCTATCTCAGGGACTTCTTTCCTAAACCCTTCTTTTGTGAAGAGAAACTGACCTACTAAGCTGCTTAATAGACTATTTTAAACTCTCCTATGTAGCATTTATCTTACAATACATATAAATGTGGAGCTGGAGGGGACCCTAAGAGATCACCAAGTCTATTCCCCTGTGCTGGGGCGGGACCAAGGTGTTTGTCCAACCTGTTCTTAAAAGCCTCTAAATATGGGGATTCCACAACTTGTCTTTGGAAGCCTATTCCAGAATGTAACTGCCCGTGTAATTAGAAAGCTTTTTTTTCTAAAATCTAACCTAAATCTCCCTTGCTGCAGATTTAAGCCCATTATTTCTTATCCTACTGTCAGTGGACATGAAGAATAACTGATCACCATCCTCTTCATAACCATCCTTAACATATCTGAAGACTGGGAGAAGTAGGATAGTCTGCTTTTAGACAGAGGAGGATAACTAGTTTTAAAAAAAACCCCAAAACTACTTGATAATAAAGAGTTAGAAAACCTCTCAAACAAGCACTTTTTAAGCATTGTAAGAATAAATGAAAGCATCCCTTTGGCTTCACAAAGACAGAAATATTAATCTTAGCATTTCAAGGAACAGGAGACTGACTGGATACTATCCCCTATCCTTTTTGTGCTGCTAAATGATGCAGTGCACCCAGTATTTCCAAAAGCATTCCATAAGTGGTAATGTAAGGAAACCAAGAAAATAGCACTAAAACATTCTCTCTTCTCAGAGAATATTCATTGCAATAAAAACGTATTTGCCTTTTGTTAAAGATAGAATTTGTTTTAACTGAAAATCAACTGCAATGTTGTTTAATGTATGAAATTTTAAAGGTTTCACATTGAAATTGTAGCAATTTCGCACTGCCACTTCACAATTCAATAATTTTCATAACTCTACAAAGAAGGTCCTGATTTTCCAGACTTTATATTATAACCAAGAATAAATACTGCCCTAGAAATTAAGTGTTTACATCTGAGACCTGTTCTAATATTATAATCTGTAAAAATCTTAATGGCACAGAAGTTCAAGTTTCTATAATTTTGTAACGCTCTGGATGACAAAGCATCTTGGTTTTGAAGAAGAATTCTCTATCTGAGGACAGGTACAACACTCTACCACAATGATTAAATTTGTAAAAAGACAGATGGCTACTTGACATGTCCTTAAATGTTTAAATTTAAACTAATGTTGCTTTTAGAATTATTGTTTTACAAAAAGAAAAGGTGTACTTGTGGCACCTTAGAGACTAACAAATTTATTAGAGCATAAGCTTTCGTGAGCTACAGCTCACTTCATCGGATCCGATGCTCAAATAAATTTGTTAGTCTCTAAGGTGCCACAAGTACTCCTTTTCTCTTTGCGAATACAGACTAACACAGCTGCTACTCTGAAACCTGTTTTACAAAAGTCACTCTTTGAAATACCAGATTTTTATAAACAGCTAGTAACAGTACTTACCTAGCATTTAGAAAAATATGTATGCCAAGTCTCTAGATCAGTGGTGGGAACAGTGAACCATGGGCACCGGGAGCTGCAGGCAGCAGTGCAAATGTAAACAAATGGTCTGGCAGCCTGCCACTGGATTACCCTGACAGGCCACTTGTGGCCTGCCTGTTGCACACCACTGCTCTGCATCTTAACACAATTTTCCTGTTCTATAACACAAGTTAAAAATATTAAAGACCAGATACTAAGGGGATATACAGAAAACACCCACATCATTAATAAACTTTGCTCTCCTCCCATGGCTTCCTTATGTAGAAGTCTGTCAATTACTAGATACAAAATATCACCTAAATTCCTCCTTTTTTGACCTTGCCTCAGCTCAAATCCATATTCATGCCTCAGTGCTCAATAATACTCAGCACCTTATAACTTCAGGCCCTCTGGTATTGCCCTCTTTTATGGATTTACTTAAGTCCCCTGCTAGCCAGACTACTCCCTATAATTATAGGATGAGGCTTTTTCTGCCCGACTGATTTCTTATCCACCTCAAAATTCAATTCAAAATCTCTCCTGGTTTTCTAATTTACAGATTTACACATTTCTGTCTATATAACGATTCAGCATTTCTATACCACTTAACCAATTCATCACCCACACCCCCAAAGAGATAGCATCTTTATTTACTGATGGGAAAGTTCAGATAGAGATGGCTGGGGCAGGAGTTTCTGCCTTCCAGTCCCATGCTGAGATCACTGGACAAGACTGATCCGGTAATGTTAATATCCACCTATTTCCCCACCTTCTCATTCCACAACTCCAACCCTAAGAGAGAGGTTTTTGGGAAATCTTGGTGGGAGGGAGAGGGCAAGGAAGGGAAAAAAGTATATTCCATTCACTACTGTTACCTCATCCTATCTAGAGCTCTAGATCCTACAGCCACACATTGTGCTGGTGGCTTCCTGGCTCCATATGTCCTTCCCACCACTACATCTACAACACGTATTGAAGAAGATGTGAGTGACAAAGGAAAACCAGTCTGGTGCTGCTATTTCACGTGATATGCAGTTTTATTTATAGAGCAACAGGAAAAAGTGTGTTAATAAACAAAAAAAACCAACTACATACCTTATTTTGTTTTTTAGGTCTGACGTGGCATCTGTATCTTTAAATTCTCTTGCAATTTGCACTGTTCCATAACCCCCACCTGCAAAGGCAAGGCCAACTGTATTTGAGGAATGATTTCTGACAAATAGAAATACAATACACATAGGTTGCTAGATAACACAAGAGAAGCCTTGTACAAAATTCTCATATTTGTTCTCTCATTTTTTGTTCACAGTTGACTTAACCAATAAGCTTTTATAGTGGGTTTTTCAACCAATAGTTGCCAAGTGGTTGAGGCAAATAACTTCCTCCCTATTTTAAGGGGGTGGGGGGAGACTGAGGGTAAATAACTTGTCCAGGGTAGCACTGGAGTCTATAGCAGAGCTGACTGGAGGTCCTAGAATAACTACAATGAAAGTGGTCTTATTTACAAGTCCTTATCTATACTAGTTTGCCTTTGTAGTTTATTTTGAAAATTGAATGTACCTGATGCTGACAATTATGAAGATGGAGGGCCTTTACTGTTGCATTGGAATACAGAACTGGCATACACATGCTATAATAAGACAGACAGTTCAAGTTTTTTCACAGCACAATATGTCTTAAGTAGTGACATTATTATTTTGAGGGTGGCAGCAAGAATTGGTTCAGATCATCATACACAGTGGGTGGAATCTCTGAGAAAAGTTCTATCACATGAGACAGTTGTCTAGATATGTTCACTTAAACTCCTACCAAGTTTGACAGCACCCCTTAATCCCACAATTCTACTTTAGTACTAATCTTTCCTATGGCAGCAAAATTATACAAACACATTTTATAAGTACACTACACAGCTACAGGCCAGATAGAGTTAGCTCTTGCCACTTCTTAAGATCAAATTTGCAAAACAAGGGTTCTATTTGTGTGCATATAACTTTGCATCCACAATGATTTGCAGTGCCAGTGCACACACAAAATTCAGCATGTGTATACTGAGTATAAGTGGAGACAGAGTCAATTCTGTTTGAGAACACAGTGATAGTACAGAAAAGTTTCCCTTCATGGTTGTGAGCACTTTAAATATATGCAAATGGGGGGGGGGTTGAAGCCCCTTTTGAAAATTTGGCCTTTAATGGTGCAGCAGGTGAAGTAGTGGGCTGCTACATCTACTATGACCCTTTGCTTTGGAGGCACTTGCCCTAGGAGCTGGTCCTTCTCATGGTAGTTGTGCTGTTTTTGATTAACTGATTCGACAAGAACTACAATTATGAGCATGATGAAAACAACGCCATCCTCGCCAGCATTTAATACAGGAAACAGCTCTAGTAACCCCATTGCAGAAGTGCTGTGTGGTTTGTTTGGTTTTTTTGGGTGGTTGTTTGAAAACAGCACAAGGGAATCCATCCATCCACCTTTTTTCACTCTGTTTCCTGCTCCAGTGTCTGGGATTTAAAACAAAACACATGGGCATTTTAAAGATGTCTGAGCTGGGGCATAAAGGAGGTAATGGCAGAAGCACGAGGGAGCAGGTTGGGCCAGTGGCATTAGAACAGTTTTTGTAGTGGGGGTGCTGAAAATCATTGAATCAAACGGTAAATCCTGTATATGAGAAAATCACTTTAAGCCACTTTAAGTTCCATCACCCATGGGTTGTGGTGAGTGAAGAGGCAAGAAGTGGGAAGCAGAAGGAGGAGACTGAGGGCACAAGGAGGTGAGTGGAGGAGGGCTGAAGGAGGAAGGAGGGTGCAGGGGTGGGTGAGGGGAGGATGAAAGGGGCAAAGGAGGGCGCAGGGGGTGAGTGAAGGAAGGTGCAGAGGGTGAAAGGGGGAGGAGGATGCAGAGGTGAAGGAGGGCGCACAGGGTGAGTGGAGGAGGAAGGATGGCACAAGGAGGGGAGGAGAAGGAAGGAGGGTGAGGGGAAAAGGGGTGGAGGAGGGCACAGGGGGTGAAGGAAGGTGCAGAGGGTGAAAGGGAGAGGAGGAAGCAGAGATGAAGGCAGGCACCGCAGGAGGGGAGGGGGGAAGGCAGCAGGGATGAAGGAGGGCGCTGGGGAGAAGGGAGCAGGAGGAAGGAGAGGGGTGCGGGGAGAAGGCAGCAGGGGTGAACAAGGTTGCAGGAGGTGAGGGGAGGAGGAAGGAGGGCGCAGGGGAAAAGTTAGTGAGGGGAGGAGGAAGGTGCAGAGGGTGAAAGGGGGAGGTAAAGGCGGGCAAGGGGGGTGAATGGACGAGGAAGGAGGGCGCAGGGTGTGGGTGGAGAAGGGGGAAGAAGCAGCAGGGGTGGACGAGGGCGCAGGAGGCAGCGGGACTGAGTGGACGAGGAAGAGGGCGGCAGGGGTGGGTGGAGAAGGGGGAGGGGGCAGTAGGGATGAACAGGGTTGCAGGGGGTGAGGGAAGGAGGAAGGTGCAGAGGGTGAAAGGGGGAGGTAAAGGCGGGCAAGGGGGGTGAGTGGACGAGGAAGAGGGCGGCAGGGGTGGGTGGAGAAGGGGGAGGAGGCAGCAGGGGTGAACGGGGTTGCAGGGGGTGAGGGAAGGAGGGAGCAGGGGAAAGGTAGTGAGGGGAGGAGGAAGGTGCAGAGGGTGAAAGGGGGAGGTAAAGGGGGGCTGAGTGGACGATGAAGGAGGGCGCAGCAGGAGAAGGGGGAAGAGGCAGCAGGGGTGAACGAGGGCGCAGGGGGTGAGGGGAGGAGGAAGGAGGGAGCAGAGGAAAGGTGGTGAGGGGAGGAGGAAGGTGCAGAGGGTGAAAGGGGGAGGTAAAGGCGGGCAAAGAGGGGTGAGTGGACGAGGAAGGAGGGCGCAGGAGGAGAAGGGGGAAGAGGCAGCAGGGGTGAACGGGGTTGCAGGGGGTGAGGGGAGGAGGAAGGTGCAGAGGGTGAAAGGGGGAGGTAAAGGCGGGCAAAGAGGGGTGAGTGGAGGAGGAAGGAGGGCGCAGGAGGAGAAGGGGGAAGAGGCAGCAGGGGTGAACGGGGTTGCAGGGGGTGAGGGGAGGAGGAAGGAGGGAGCAGAGGAAAGGTGGTGAGGGGAGGAGGAAGGTGCAGAGGGTGAAAGGGGGAGGTAAAGGCGGGCAAGGGGGGGTGAGTGGACGAGGAAGGAGGGCGCAGGAGGAGAAGGGGGAAGAGGCAGCAGTGATGAACGAGGGCGCAGGAGGCAGCGGGGCTGAGTGGACGAGGAAGGAGGGCGGCAGGGGCGGGTGAAGAAGGCCACAGCAAGAGGGCGGAGGAAGCGGGGAGCAGGCGGAGCGGGTGGCCCGGCGCAGCCAATCGGGGCCGGTTCATCCCTGTCTCGGTGTGAGTCAGGCGCGGCGCTGGGGTGATGTTGCTGCGCCGGGCAAGGACTGGGAGAGCCGCCCGGGCCACAACCGGGACGCGGCACGGGCGGGCGCCCCCTGCTGCCTGGGCAGCTGCTGCCGCCGCCTGCAACCGCCGCTGGCCCCGTAGCCGGGGGCGCTGGGCCTGCCCGCTCCCGGCGCGCTGAGGGATCCGACCCCTCGGCGCGCGGGGCAGGGGGCGCGCGGGGCGGACACCAACGGGAGGAAGGGGGCGGAGCCCGGGGGCGGGGCTGCCGGTTCCCCTCCCGCGCTGAGTGGTTCCCTCTCTCCGCAGCCGCGCCGCCGGGGGAGCAGGGCTTGGGGCTGCCCGGCTGGGTGCGGCTAGCTCCTGCCGGGGGTCCCCGCTTTTCATGCTCCGCCAGCCAGCCCGCATCCTGGCTGGGGTCCCGCCCTGGTCCGACTTGCTCCGGCACAGCGAGGGCGAGCAGGAGAGGCAGCACCGCGCCATGGCCCGCTACAGCCTCAGCAACCTCCTGGACTGGCTCTACGGCGGGGTGGACCCCAGCTTCGCGGGCAACGGGGGGCCCGAGTGCGCCGCCTTCCTCACCCCGCAGCAGCGCCTGCTGGAGAGCCTGGTCTTCCTCACCGTGGGCGTCCTGGAGATCCTGGTGTCCTTGCGGAAGATCAGGCGGCAGCTGCCCTCCAGGGAGGAGGGAAACCATTCGGCCCAGCAACCCCAGGCCAAGCAGGAGAGCCTGGGCAAGAACCTGCTGCTGGTGGCCCTCTGTCTCACCTTTGGCCTGGAGGTGGGGTTCAAGTTCGCCACCAGGACGGTCATCTATCTGCTGAACCCCTGCCACGTGGTCACGATGTTGCAGGTAAGAGTTATGTGTCACCTCTGTCCGCGCTGGGAAGTTGGAATCAACCCCCTTCTCTGAGCTCACTCACCTCATGCGTGGAGAGACGCTAGCAAGAGGTGCCTTGCCAAAAGCCACCTGTTAGGATGTGAATGGGGTGTGGGGTGTCATGTGGGAGGCTGATATGATGCTGCTGCAGCCAAATCCCATGTTTAAAAATCTCTCACTGTGTCATTAGAAACATCTTGAATATATTAGGTATTAATTGAAAGTTTTTGAAATAATCTGAACAACTTTTTGCCCTTGTATTGTCTTTGGCCCTGATGGAGCAAAGATTTAACCTGCCTGCTTAACAGTATACACTCGGGACAGTTGTGTCGACTTGAATGGGGTTCTTTATTCCCATACTTAACTTTACATATTGCAAGTTATTGTAGGAGCAGAGCCCTTGTTTGCATCTTGTATTTGTTCATGCTGTGAAAATGAAAAGAAAGTAGTCAATTTCATTTCCTGGCTCTGATACACCAGTCCAGGGCTGTAGTGTTAGGGTTGCAAACACAGCAGGGGAGTGTGTGTGTGTACTATTTTCACTGGATTTTTTTTCAGTATTATGCAGATATTTCCCTTGGTTTTAGGCTTTATATATGTATGTTCATCAATTTTTTTCACCACCCAATACAAGATAAAATGATACAAATATCAGGAATTCGAGATATCTAATGTTTAGTAAGCTGTTATATCCGGGGAGGGCAAACTACAGCCCACAGGTTTTCAGTGCGGCCAGCGGGATTGCCAGCCCTGTGGTGCAGCGGGGCTTAGGCAGACTCCCTGCCTGACCCGACCCCGTGCTGTTCCCAGAAGCCGTCACCATCATATCTCTGCATCCCCTGGGGAGGGGTGGGGATGGGGGATGCAGAGGGCTCTATGCGCTGCCCACACCTGCAGACAACTGCCCTCTGCAGCTCCCATTGCCCAGGAACGGCCAACTGCAGCCAATGGGAGCTTTGGGGGTGTACTCGCAGGTGAGGGCAGCGTGCGGCGGAGCCACCTGCCCTGCCCCACCCTACCCCTAGGAGCCACTGCCAGACATGCTGGCCGCTTCTGAGAGTGGCGCGGGGCCAGGGCAGACAGGGACCCTGCCTTAGCCCCGCTGTGTGTTGCTGTCATCCCGGAGCTGCTCGAGGTAAGTGCCGCTTGGACGGACCCCGCACCCCGAATCCCTCCTGTACCCCGCACCCCGAATCCCTCCTGTACCCCGCACCCCTGCCTTGTGCCCCCTCCTGCACCCCAACCCTTTGCCCTGAGCCCCTTCCTGCACACCGCACCCCCTCCTGCACACCAACCCACAGCCCTACATTCATGGCCCTGTATACAATTGCCCCACCCAGATGTGCAGGTTAACAAATCCAGGCTCTGACAGATCAAGCAAATTCCAGATAACACCAAGGGGTCTCAAGCATCTGTTCTTATTACAGTAATTGCTAGGGCAGAGAGTCAGTCTTTTAAGGAGTGGGACTGAACTGTTTCCAGCGTTGTCGACTAATACCAATACTTTGAACTGCACCCGAAAACTAATTGATAGCCGGTGAAGATCCCATAACACTGATACAGCATGTGAGCTGTGTGTCACACCATTTAATAACTTTTGCACTAGCTTCCCATAAAATGGTAATGATTCTTGGTGGAAGAGAGTAACATAGTGGCATAATCCATCAGTCAACTGTGTTAATGTAATGAAAAGTGGAAATTCTGCAAGGGCTTCATAAATATTTAAGCAATGAAATAATATAGCCATACTCCTCCGTGCATTGAGTATGTTGCAAAGTAAAATCTTTTACTGGAGGAAAGCTATCTAATATCATTATGTCTTGAAGTATCTATTTCATGCCCTTGGAGGGAATGGCATTTTGCAATAATACGGTATTTCTATATGTATTTAGAAAAGCTTGGCACCTAACAGCTCCTTAATTTATGTGTAACGTTTAGCCAATGCCTTTTTTATTAATGGTCTTTTTTTTCCATAATGAAAACAAAACATCCAACAGCTTTTTTACTCAGTCAGGTGCAAGTTCTTTTTAAAGCAATTTTTTCCAAACCTTTGTTTCTGACCAATTATCAGGCTTTTTGTAAGTGATGAATAAGATTATGCTGGGTCACCCACAGTTGGAGTTTAAATGGGACTCCTGTAATTTCAGCCTTTCACATTTGAAGGGCATAGGATTCCCATCTCAATATATGAAAACTCACAGAAGGAAAAAATCAGGTATAATTAATATTTATATGGTGCCCAAAGTGCTTGAGGCACTTCACAGAATGTAGGAATGATTCAGGTCTCTGCCCTTTAATTTGTGTGTGCTTTTGAAGTAGACTGTATTTAGAGGGTGCCTTTATTTAGATCAAAGCCTTTCTTGGTCCATGTTTTTGTAATAATCTTTTATGCTCTTAGAGAGATCTAATAGATCCTTATAGAGAACAGTAAGTATTACTGCATCCCTGAGATATTTTTAGTCCAGACCTCCCAGATGGCTGACAGAATGAAAACAATGAGCTCGGAACAAAAATTGGCTGGTGTATTTTATTTTCAACTTTGGTCAAAACTGGTCATTTTCCTCTTTGTTTCCCAGCTTGCTTAACCTTTCCTTCCCATATATTCCTTTCTAGTCTCTCTTGGTCTCTTCTTTCTTGTTCTTGTTCCCAAGTTTCTGGCTCTGTAATTGGTACGATCACTTTTCCAGGTGATGATCAGGAAATGAAGATTTTTCTATTGTCTAATTCTACAGTGAAAGTAAAAGGAAGTCTTCCTGGTTCCTCATAACTCCTGCTTACTGGAGTCTTCTCCTCACTTGCTAGTTCAAGTCTTTTGGGGGTTACCTCGACCACAGCTTCAACCCCTCCAAGATGGCTGTCTTGCACTACAACACATCTTGCATTATCTCCACTGCTAATGAACTGGTTAATGCAGAGATTAGTTCTATGTAATCTCAATTGGTTCCCAGTACCATCCCTAAAAACATATGAAGTGAGCTGTAGCTCACGAAAGCTTATGCTCAAATAAATTTGTTAGTTGCTAAGGTACCACAAGTACTCCTGTTCTTTTTGCGAATATGGACTAACACGGCTGCTACTCTGAGTACCTTCCCTGCTGTTTGCCCCCCCGACTCCACCCTGGGGTTAAGAAGGAACTCTCTTTTGTTGCCCTCCTACAGGTAAACCAGACTTCTTTTTTATGAGTTCCAGTTAACTGAAACTCTAGGTTAGCCAAGAGGTTATTATGTTCCTGGGGGGCTATAGTAGCTGAAGTCCCATAAGAGCTTACCTTCAACTTCAGTCCTGTTGATCTCTTAACTGTCACAGTGCTGAAGCTGACCCGCAGAACTCCTCTGCAGATGCCCGTCTTTGAGATTGACACTCTATGGAGTACTAACCCTTTCTTGATTTTTCCTAAGGTTTCTGATGATCTTCTGCAGAGCTTCATAAAACTAGAGTTAAATTAATCTTGATAGCAATCATGGGCAAGAGGTCAATATTTTTTGGATGATTACATACATTCAGAGGTCAATGAAGGATCTGAGAGAAACGAGGTGGGTGTGGTAATATCTTTTAGCTTCTGTTGGAGAGAGAGAGTCTAACAGAAGTTGCTCCAATGAAAGATATTGCCTCACCCGCTTTGTGTCGCTAATATCCTGGACTGACATGGCTACAATAACATTGCATACAACAACTGAAGGACCCGGGCCTTTCTGTTGTAATAACGCTAGATTCATTCTCTTGCCTTCTCCATTCCAAACATCGTTAACTGTCTCTTATGTGATGATGATTTTTTGGAGGGGAGGGTAATGAATACTTATTCTGAAATTATATTTAAATGGTCTGGTCTCTGCCGTTCAGAGCTCTGGATTAGTGCTCTGATTAGTGATTAGTAGTCTTACAGCCAGTACTCTCTTTCCACCTGCCTCTGACAAAGGCTACTCCAGTTGGCTTTACTTCCACATTTTCCCCATTAAAATCATTGCTTCATATTCTTGACTCAGTAGTAACAGCATCCTCGGTGATAGTTAGTGCATCTTAAGCAGCAAGTTTCAGAGTAACAGCTGTGTTAGTCTGTATTCGCAAAAAGAAAAGGAGTACTTGTGGCACCTTAGAGTCTAACCAATTTATTTGAACATAAGCTTTCGTGAGAGGAAAAAAACCTTTTGTAGCGATAATCAAGGTCGGCCATTTCCAGCAGTTGACGAGAACGTGTGAGGAACAGTGCGGGGGGGGGGAGAGGGGAGAATAAACATGGGGAAATAGTTTTATTTTGTGTAATGACACTGGGAGTGGATTATCAGTACAAAAGGTTTTTTTCCTCTCCTGCTAGTAATAGCTCACCTTACCTGATCACTCTCGTTACAGTGTGTATGGTAACACCCATTGTTTCATGTTCTCTGTGTATATAAAATCTCCCCACTGTATTTTCTACTGCATGCATCCAATGAAGTGAGCTGTAGCTCACGAAAGCTTATGCTCAAATAAATTTGTTGGCCTCTAAGGTGCCACAAGTACTCCTTTTCTTTTCATAATGAGAGATTATTTCAGGAGCTCTCAATGAGGCTCATTTCATTTCTCTATGATGGTTGCCTTTTTTTTGTGAGGATGGTTTTCTTTTAAAGCTATGCCAGTCATGTTTCAGCTTCTATTCCAGGGTTGCTGTTTCGCCTTTTAAAATGGTTAGGGGAGAGAGTGACTCTCTGCCTTGCAGATCTTTTTTTTTTTCCATTTCCATCACAAAGAGACAATTATTAGAACTGTGACAGAATTTATGCCCAGGGTAACCACTAACTTTCCACATCAATCAGGAAATTATACTGCTAGATTTCAGTCCTGATTCTGCCTCAAGAAAGTGAGAGAGAAACTGGTGCTATCTAGATTTCAGAAGATTACTTCCATTTAAATACTGGATGTTGAGACTAGCATCAGACTACATAGCCTTTAATTGCCTGTCAGATAAGGGCATGCTGGACGCATCTGAGCTGTGGCACAAGCAGGTGTTGCTCCCTTTTGTATAGTTAGCCGTAGGATGTCAGGATGTCCCTGCCCACCACAGGCAGAGTGGGATAAAGGACACAGAGAGAGACTTTTCTGACACCCAGATCAATTCCCCAAGTAATGTAAATCCCAAGGTCAAATCCTGACTCCAATGAAGTCACTGGGAATTTTGCCATTTACTTCAATGGGCCAGGATTTTATCTCAGGAATTTATTTAGTATGAGTAGTTAACATCTAAAGGTATCCAAGCAGGTGGATCCCTTCCCTACCTGTATCCCCCACAGGTTTTACGTTCCAGGCTCATTTTCAGTCCAGTAGAGACCACTTCCCCCTCTTGAGGGAGAAAAGCCAAACTGCTTCCCTTTATGATATGCTTTGCCAAATTAAGAGAGACAGGCAAAGCTTCCCTTTCCCACTGTGTTAGCCAAATGGCTTAGTCAGGCTTGCATAGCTTACTTCTGTCAGTGTACTGTAGCCAGCATCTGCATTGTATCATGCATGAAGTTCATCCTTCAAGTAAGAGGAGGAAACTTTCCAGAGCCTGCTTTCTTGCCTTTTTTCTCTCCCTGGAGCCTAATCGCACCACTCATCTGTCAGAACTTTAGTGTTGCAGACCTAACAAAACCAAAATGGGGAGGACAAGTTTAGCTTGTTAAGTATTGACTTGATTTCCCACCCTCAGATGCTTCCTTAATCCCCAGGTGTAGCTTGCCATGTTCCACTCCCATTGCTGATAACAGGCATTTGTCCTGTGTACAGCAAAGCTGAACTTGGTCTAGTGTGTCTCACTTGCTTGTTGCTAAGTAGATTAGGTCATGTTTGTCTGGAGATCTCCCACTTCCCTTTCTTTTAGATTGAGGGTAAAATTTTCAAAATGTAGGCTCCTAAGTCATCTAGGTGCTATTTTCAAAAGTTACTTAGGTTCCTATACCCTTGTGACTTTCAGTAGACAAAAGTCAGATGGACTTAAGTGCTTTTGAAATTTTACCCCTAGCTATTAAACTAGGGTTGCTGATTCAAGCTCTTATCTGGTTACTGTATAACAATAAACCCATATCAGTCTTCCTGGGAGCTTCTGTGTGCCTGTTACCTTCTTACTCCCTTCTTACTCCCTCACCAAAGGCTCTTAAACAAAGTAAGCTGTCATGGGATAAGAGGGAAGGTCCTCTCATTGACTGGTAACTGGTTAAAGATAGGAAACAAAGGGTAGGAATAAACGGTCAGTTTTCAGAATAGAGAGAGGTAAATAGTGATGTCCGCCAGGAGACTGTACTGGGACCAGTCCTATTTAACATACTCATAAATGCTCTGGAAAAAGGGGTAAACAGTGAGGTGGCAAAATTTGCAGATGATACTAAACTACTCAAGATAGTTAAGTCCCAAGCAGACTGCAAAGAGCTATGAAAGGATGTCACGAAACTGGGTGACTGGGCATCAAAATGGCAGATGAAATTCAATGTTGATAAATGCAAAGTAATGCACATTGGAAAACCTAATCCCAACTATACATAATTTAGACCCCATCATTTTTTATCTGTTAGCACTCAAGAAAGAGATCTTGGAGTCAGTGTGGATAGTTCTCTGAAAACATCCACTCGGTGTGCAGTGGCAGGCAAAAAAAGCAAATAGAATGTTGGGAATCATTAAGAAAGGGATAGAAAATAAGATCGAAAATATCATATTGCCTCTATATAAATCCATGGTACACCCATATCTTGAATACTGTGTGGAGATGTGGTCTCTCCATCACAAAAAAGATATATTGGAATTGGGAAAAGGTTCAGAAAAGGGCAACAAAAATTATTAGGGGTATGGAATGGCTTCTGAAAGAGGGGAGATGAATAATTAATAATAATTTAATGGGGCGTGGGAGGGGGTTCAGGGTGCAGGCTCCGGGAGGAAGTTAGGATGAGGGAGGGGACTCTGGGCTGGGCTTGGGGCACGGGAGGGGGTGAGGGATCTGGCAGGGGGTGAGGGCTCTGGGGTGGACCCAGAAATGAGGGTTCAGGGTGCGGGAGGGGACTTTGGGCTGGGGCAGGGGGTTGAGGTGTGGGAGGGGGTTCAGGGTGCAGGCTCCAGGAGGAAGTTAGGGTGCGGGAGGGGACACTGGGCTGGGGCAGGGGGTTGGGGCATGGAAGGGAGGAGAGGTAGATATGCTGGAGGGTAGGGATAGGATACAGAGGGCCCTAGACAAATTAGAGGATTGGGCCAAAAGAAATCTGATAAGGTTCAACAAGGACAAGTGCAGAGTCCTGCACTTAGGACGGAAGAATCCCGTGCATCACTACAGACTAGGGACCGAATGGCTAGGCAGCAGTTCTGCAGAAAGGGACCTAGGGGTTACAGTGGACGAGAAGCTGGATTTGAGTCAACAGTGTGCCCTTGTTGCCAAGAAGGCCAATGGCATTTTGGGATGTATACGTTGGAGCATTGCCAGCAGATCAAGGGACGTGATCGTTCCCCTCTATTCGACATTGGCCTCATCTGGAGTACTGTGTCCAGTTTTGGGCCCCACACTACAAGAAGGATGTGGAAAAATTGGAAAACATCCAGCGGAGGGCAACAAAAATGATTAGGGGACTGGAAGACATGACTTCTGAGGAGAGGCTGAGGGAACTGGGATTGTTTAGTCTGCGGAAGAGAAGAATGAGGGGGGATTTTGATAGCTGCTTTCAACTACCTGAAAGGGGGTTCCAAAGAGGATGGCTCTAGACTGTTCTCAGTGGTAGCAGATGACAGAATGAGGAGTAATGGTCTCAAGTTGCAGTGGGGGAGGTTTAGGTTGAATATTAGGAAAAACTTTTTCACTAGGAGGGTGGTGAAACACTGGAATGCGTTACCTAGGGAGGTGGTGGAATCTCCTTCCTTAGAAGTTTTTAAGGTTAGGCTTGACAAAGCCCTAGCTGGGATGATTTAGTTGGGGATTAGCCCTGCTTTGAGCAGGGGGTTGGACTAGATGACCTCCTGAGGTCCCTTCCAACCCTGATATTCTATGATTCTAAGACTGGGACTTTTCAGCTTGCAAAAGAGATCATTACGGGGGATATGACAGAGGTCTATAAAATCATGACTGGTGTGGAGAAAGTAAATAAGGAAGTGTTCTTTACTCCTTCTCATAACACAAGAACTAGGGGTCACCAAATGAAATTAATAGGCCGCAGGTTTAAAACCAGCAAAAGGAAGTATTTTTTCACACAATGCACAGTCAACCTGTGGAACTCCTTGCCAGAGGATGTTGTGAAGGCCAAGACTATAACAGGATTCAAAAAAAAAAAAAAAAAACAACCTAGATAAGTTCATGGAGGATAGGTCCATCAATGGCTGTTAGCCAGGATAGGCAGGGATGGTGTCCCTAGCCTTTGTTTGCCAGAAGCTGGGAAAGGGCAATGGGGGATGAATCACTTGATGATTACCTGTTATGTTCATTCCCTCTGGGGCACCTGGCATTGGCCACTGTCAGAAGATAGAATACTGGGCTAGATGAACCTTTGATCTGACCCATTATGGCCATTCTTATGTTCTAATGACTGTTTTGTCACTAGGTTCCCTTTGGCTTTTCCACATAGCATATTCAACTGGCAGTGTTTGGTCTTTGGGAATGATCTATGTTGTGTTGGCAGGGAGTGGTAACAGAGGAACAGATTTATGTTGCTCACAAAGTAGGAAGCACCCTACTTCACTTATGGCTGCCCAAAGGAACTGCCAAAAGGAAGTTGCCCATTGGAATGGTTCCTGCTTTCTTTTAGGAAACAGCAAGCGGGAGAGACCTTGTTAGAGTCTGTGACTTCATTAAAGAAACTGGTGTGTATCTGTGACTATGAAATCACCTAGCCCACGGGTTGGCAACCTTTCAAAGAAGAAAAGCCATTTTTTTGTTTTTGTCGTTGACCAAAATATTTGAGAGCTGCATCACGCGCAAAGCTACTTGTAGAGTTAGAATTTATCAACTAATAATAATTGAACATATTAAAGTTATTACTACTCACCAATACTTCTAATGCAACTAGCCTTTAGGTGCTTCAGCGAGAACTGTATCAGACCGCCCACAGCATGGGTATGTAGCCACAGTGTTAAACCCTTCTGGGTCCATACTGCTGCATCTTCGCTGATATCTTTAGCCAGGGTAGCTAGATTAAAGCTAGCGGAGCTGCAGTCATGCTTCTTATTGCAATGTAGGCGCACCCCCTACATTTGTACAGCTCCTAGCACAATGGGGACCTGATCTCAGTTGGGGTGTACTGCTGTTACTGACATACAAATAAGTTTGGACCCATCTCTCCTGCAAATACTTGAATTCAGATTTGGGCTTGTTAAAATTCATTTGCTACAGGACCTGCAGTGACATGACAGTCCCTCAAGTGAGGCTCTGAATAAGGCCAGTATCGCAGGGGGTCACAGTAATGCGATGTCACTGTATAATATGTGTGCTCCCTGGTGGCTGAGTGGTCTCTGCCCTTCTGAATCACAGAGTGCCAGGAGTATTGTGTACCCGAGATGACACAATAACTACACCCATGCTGCAGTGGATTATGTATTTATGAGAACCTCACCCTGGCTTTGTATCAGACTCCGAATCCCCTGCATGCAAACCTCCCACCTCTTCTGTTGGGTGCTAGTCTTCCTTCATTACAAAGCAGGGGATTGGGGTGCAGGAGGCAGTGCAGGGTCTGAGAGGGAGTTTGGGTGCAGGAGGGGGTTCTGACCTAGGGTAGGGGATTGGGGTGTGGGAGGGGGTGTGAAGTGCAGGCTCTGGCCGGGAGGCACTTACTACAGGCAGCTCCCGGCTGGTGGCGCAGCAGGGCTCAGCAGGCTGGCTGCCTGCCCGCCCGCCTGCCCTGGCCCCACGCCTCTCCCAGAAGTGGTTGGCTGCTGGTACATCTCTGTGCGCCCTTGGGGGGGAAGGCAGCTCTGTGCGCTGCCCCCGCCCCCAGCACCGTCCTCGCCAATGGGAGCTGTGGGGGCGGTGCTTACAGGCGTGGTAAGCGCCTCCCGGCCAGAGCCTACACTTTGCACCCCTTCAAAAACGGCTGCCCATGGCTCCGGAGCCACAGGTTGCCGACCCCTGACCTAGCCAGAACAACTGACTGATCAGCTGATGTTGGGGACCCATGGCCAGAAATCTATGTAGCAGACTTTTAAAATGATCTGTGTCAATGAGCTCTCCTAGGAAATGGTGTTACAGGCCGGATGTATATTTAGTTTTCTGTTTTTCGGGATTTATTAATTTAATATTTCAATGCTTTTTTTAATAATTTTTGAGTTTTATGTAGATGTTCAAAATTAGGTTTGTTTGGGTTTTTTTTGAGCTTTTTCTTTGTATGCACTACAGGTATATTATCTACATTACTCATTACAGTAGTATATATTGTCATGAGCAATCTTTTGTATGGTTCGTTGTGTGCTTTCATTAAGTTTCAAACAGCACTATGTTAAAGTGAAATAGGGAACCTTTAGTGTGCACCAGCAGTGTCTACATGGACCAATTAATGCACAACACAGTAATGCAATTCAGAAATCACACCTGCATAGTCCTCATTACTGCTCCATATAGACAAGCCCTTAGATACAAGTAACCATTTTTGGTGTTTTTCCAGTGTCTAATGGATAAACACAGATTCCATTTTGTTAATATGAGGATGTTTTAATGGCGTTTCAGGTAAAACTGAGAATCAGAAGCCCTGCATATGTTCCACACAGCTCAAAAGGGTCTGGTGCTCCTGTGATCATGCTCAACAAGCACCCTCACAATATACAGAAGTCATGGCTGTTCATCTTCAACCAGCCAGAGATAGGAACTGGAAAGGGGATGGGCCTTGTGTAGTAGGCAGAAATGGCTACAAAATGGCAGCCACCGAGACAAACAGGTGGAATCCCAATACTGCCGGTGTCCTTCCGTGGCAGAAAAATCACATTCAGTGGTTTGAAATCTCGTGTGCTAGCTCTCTCTTCCTGTGCTGAGGGCAACAGGTGTTGGCGAGATGTATGTAAATGTTACTTTAGCCCTTTTCTCTGTTCTTATAATACATTGCAGATAATCCTACTGCTGGGCCTAAATATTAGGAGACAAGATAAAGGAAAAAGAATTAAATCTGCTGCAGCAGTTTAGATCATTCCAAGGGGAAATCAACAATAGCTGTTTATAAAGGTCTCTTCCTCATGCAAATATTTTCTGTTTTCATTTTTTTTCCAATGAGAGTATTTTACTTCAGAACAGCAAAGGCCTTGGGCTGTGAGCCAAAAATACTTTCTGGAGGTGAAGTTTCTCTTCAGATTGTCTCTACATAAGAACACAGATACTATGTTTTGAAAAGACAGTGAAACACCTTAATCATAATTGTAATGGTGCAGTCTGATAATGAAGTCACATACCTTACTGGATGCTGAGTGCTGCAAATTAAAGTTTCTTTTGATCAGAAGTGCTGATGTCTGCATCTCTTTAAGCTAAGTTGTGTTCAGGTCAAACCCACATTGGCTTTTCCTACTCATGTGTTTCACAGAAAGGGCAAGGTGGTGTTGAGGTCGCGGGGTGTTAAGCTTCCATTGACCTGGTAGCTCCCCTGATTCATATTTGCTTTTATCAGAGATTCAGAGAAGTTAGTCATCCTGGATAGTTGAGTGACCTAGCAGTGGTGTCTTGGATGCCAGATCTGTGCTTAGGTTCTGGTCGCTTGTTTTCTAGCCTGGCAACCTGATTAGTTCTTGGAAGAGGAAGGGGGAGCCTCACATTACTCAACTGTGACTCCTCTGACAAAGCGGCAACAGTGTTTGTACCAGTAGTCCAATTCATTCTTTCTGTAGCCAGAATGGCAACTGTTGTGTGGGCTTTCCAGTCTTAGCCACCTATCACCATAGTATGAAGTGCTGAGACTAAGGAGTCTGTCTGTGCAGCTGAGGAATTAATTGGGAGTGGGGTGGAGGCAGATGAAGGCCGTTTCTGTGGAAAGGGAGGATGATGTTCATAGTTGAATCTGATTACCTGACTTTTTAATTTTTCCTTTACATAAAAAAATGGGTTTACCCCAGCTGTTTCAAACTCCTCCTAGGACTGTACCTCTCAAAAAGAAGACAGCATTCTCCTGGTGACCAAAAAAAATAACCAAAAAAACCCCAGCATATAACTGCCTATATGCTGTAAAACATGGAATGAACCAGGTCGCTGTGGAGGAACCATTGTAATGTCTCTACAGCTAGTAGTGTGTTGTGTTTCTTTTTACCCTTGCCTGGTTGGAAAGGGCTATTTTTAGCCTTGGCATGTTTAGGAGAACAAATGCTATATTTTTAAACATTTATGAATATGTTAGCACCTACAAATATGCTGAAAAGATGTGAAGAAAAGCAGCTGACAAAAGCAGATTCCTCTGAGCAAGAGACAGATGGAGGGAGGTGTCAACAAACGTGGACACGTGTGATCCAGTGGATGTAGTGAGTTTGGACTTTCAGAAAACCTTTGAGAACGTCCCTTAGCAAAGGCTCTTAAGCAAAGTAAGCAACCATAGGTTAAGAGGAAAAGTTGTCTTGTGGATCAGTAACTGGTTAAAAGAAGTGAAACAAAGGGTCGGACTAAATGGTCAGTTTTCAGAATGGAGAGAGGTAAATAGCAGGGTCCCCCATGGATCTGTGTTTGGACAAGGGCTGTTCAACATGTTCATAAATGATCTGGGGGAAAAAAGGGGTGAACAGTGAGTTGGTAAAGTTTGCAGATGATACTAAATCACTCAAGATCGTTAAGTCCAAAGCAGACTGCAAAGAGTTACAAAGGGATCTCACGAAACTGGGTGACTGGTGAACAAAATTTTGGATGAAATTCAGTATTGATAAATGCAAATTAATGCACATTGGAAAACATCCCAACTATATATACAAAATGATGGGGTCTAAATTAGCTGTTACCATTTAAGAAAGAGATTGTGGATAATTCTCTGAAAACATCCGATAAATGTGCAGCAGCAGTCAAAAAAGTGAAGAGAATGTTAGGAACCATTAGGAAATGGATAGAAAATAAGACGGTAAATAGCATAACACCACTATATAAATCCCCAGTACACCCACACCTTCAATACTGCATGCAGTTCTGGTTGCTCCATCTCAAAAAAAGATATTAGAATTGGAAAAGGTACTGAGAAGGGCAACAGAAATGATTAGGGGTATAGAACATCTTCCATATGAGGAAAGAGTAAAAAGACTGGGACTTTTCAGCTTGGAGAAAATATGACTAAAGGGGGATATGATAGAGGTCTAAAAATCATGAATGGTATGGAGAACGTGAATAAGGAAGTGTTCTTTATCCCTTCGTGTAACACAAGAACTTGGGGTCTGTCACGGGTCCCCCCTAAGGTGCCACCTGTAACTGGGATATAGCTAAGCCCTCTGTTTTACCAAGCTGGGTTTCCTCTTGCATTATGATGTTGTAACAAGCTGCAAAGCCCTCCAAGCTTGAACTCTCAGCAACATCCACAGGCAGGGACCACACCCAGCTGTGTTCATGAATGCTCTGACCAGCCACTCATGAACTAACAGTAGAGAGACTACAGCCAAATCCCCCAAACTCCCCAGCCTAGGACCATGGAGCTGTACCGTCCTGCCCTAGTCAAAAGCCTGACCAAAAGACACTATAACAATTACCCAACCTGCCCCCCCACACACCCTGATGTGGAGAGGAATATGCACTGAGCTGAGATTTTTCCCCAAACAATTCACTCAAACCACACTGTTTTTAGGTAAAAATAAAAACATAAAACAGATTTACTAACTACGGAAAGATAGATTTTAAGTGATTATAAGTGATAGCAAACAGATCAAAGAAGGTTTCAGAGTAGCAGCCGTGTTAGTCTGCAATACCCACCTGCTGAAGTGAAGAAACAGACTGACGGAGCCAGAAGAGTACCCAGAAGTTACCTACTACAGGACAGGCCCAACAAAGAAAATAACAGAATGCCACTAGCCATCACCTTCAGCCCCCAACTAAAACTTCTCCAATGCATCATCAGGGATCTACAACCTATCCTGAAGGATGACCCATCACCCTCACAGATCTTGGGAGACAGGCCAGTCCTTGCTAACAGACAGCCCCCCAACATAAAGCAAAAACTCACCAGCAACCACGCAACAAAACCACTAACCCATAAACCTGTCCTTGCAACAAGGCCTGTTGCCAACTGTGTCCACCTATCTATTCAGGGGACACCATCATAGGGCCTAATCACATCAGCCACACTATCAGAAGCTCGTTCACCTGCGCATCTACCAATGTGATATATGCCATCATGTGCCAGCAATGCCAAACTGGACAGTCTCTACATAAAAGAATAAATGGACACAAATCAGACGTCAAGAATTATAACATTGAAAAAGCAGTCGGAGAACACTTCAGTCTCTTTGGTCACTCGATTACAGAACTAAAAGTGGCAATTCTTCAACAAAAAAAAACTTCAAAAACAGATTCCAACGAGAGACTGCTGAATTGGAATTAATTTGCAAACTGGATACAATTAACTTCGGCTTGAATAAAGACTGGGAGTGGATGTGTCATTACACAAAGTAAAACTATTTCCCCTTGTTTATTTATCCTACTGTTCTTGTCAACTGCTGGAAATGGCCCACCTTGATTATCACTACAAAAGGTTCCCCATCCCCCCCCCTGCTCTCCTGCTGGTAATAGCTCACCTTTCCTGATCACTCTTGTTACAGTCTGTATGGTAACAACCATTGTTTCATGTTCTTTGTGTATATAAAATCTCTCTCCACTGTATGCATCTGATGAAGTGAGCTGTAGTTCACGAAAGCTTGTGCTCTAATAAATTTGTTAGTCTCTAAGGTGCCACAGGTACTCCTTTTCTTTTTATAGATCAAAGAAGATTACTTGGGAAATAAACAAAAATGCAATCTGTCTTGTACACTACACAGGATTTGAATCAAACAGTGTCTCACCCTGTTAAATCGTCTAAAAACTGCTTGTACAATCTATACACAGGCAAGAATCCTCTATTTCAGTCTGGGAGCAGTACTTCTCCAGTTTAAAGTCTTTGTTCTTCAAGAGCTATTTCCATGTGTTGAGTTGTGGGGAAAGTGAGGTCTCTTGGTGATATCACTTCCCCCTTCTATAGCTTTTTCCATATGGCGGGAATCCCTTTGTTCCAAGACAAGTTCCCAGCCCAGTTAGTAGAAAAATACGGGTACCAAAATGGAGTTCAGTGTCATGTGATTTAGTCACAAGACCTTGCATGCTCCGATGAGTCATGGAAGCCATTATCCATAGGTTGACTGAAGCGTCCACAGGTGAGGATAAACTCTTCCGTGGCCCATTGTCTTCTTTGATAGGCCATTCAACTTGGATAGGCCATTCATAATGTGCTGTTTAGTCTATATGTAAAGCTTTGTGGGTGTTACCCAAAGCAAGCACATTTGAAATACAGCTGCATAGTCAATATTCATAACTCCAGATACAAAAATAATACGTCATATTCTGCAAATCATAACTTTTTCATTGACACCTTACATGACACATTTTGTACAAGGTGTATCATAATTATGTCATAATCATTCCGCTATAGTGAATATGGGGTGCAGAGTGTCACAGGGTCATCTAATGAAATTAATAGGTAGCAGGTTTAAAACAAACAAAAAGAAGTACTACTTCACACAGCATACAACACGTGCAACTTGTTGCAACGGGATGTTGTGAGGGCCAAAACTATAACTCAATTAAAAAAGAACTAGATAAGTTCATGGAGGATAGTTTCATCACTGGCTATTAGCCAAGAGGGTTGGGATGCAACCCTATGTTCTGGGTGTCCTTAAGTCTCTGACTGTCGGATGCTGGGACTGGACAACAGGGAATGGATCACTCGTTAATTGCCCTGTTTTGTTCATTCCCTCTGAAGCATCTAGCATTTGCCACTGTTGGAAGAGAAGATACTGAGGTCTCTTCTAACCCTGAGGTCTCTTCCAACCCTAATATTCTGTGATTCTATATTCTACTGGGCAAGATGGATCATTGGTCTGACCCAATATGGCCATTCTTATGTTCTTAGATGCTGCTTCACCCAGTAACTAATATTGCAGAACTGATCTCTGAATGTTTCTTAAATTCAGGGTATGAGATGTGGAGCAGCACTCTGAGTGGTTCATAGAGAATGCAGCATATACCAAGAAGGTCTGACCAATATTGTCTCATTGTTTCCTTGTGCTCCTCCACTGGTCTGTCAGTATCCATCTTGTCTTAGAAAGTGAGTTCCTTGGGGGCTGGGACTGTCGTTTTGTTTTGTGTTTGTACAACACCAAGAACAATGGCGTCCCATCACTGGGACCTTGAGCGATGATAATACAAATAATAAATCCTAAGAAAATTAGATTTGGTGTAGATAAATGCAACAATACTCAGGAGGAAAAGTAATTGAAAGCAGATATTGGGAAGGAGAAATTGGAAAGCAGGAATATAAGAGAGACCAGGGGGTAATAGTGGAAAGTAAATTGGATAAGAGTTTGCAGAGAAAGATGAAGGAATGAAGTGTGGGGAGACAGCAGGGAGTTAGTATAAACTTTGGGCTGAATGCACAGAAGATTCATCACTTGGATCCTGGAGCCGACTGTCCCTTTCAGTTTGGCTTTGTGAGTTAGGCAAAGATTTAGGAAAAGGACCACTTGGAGTTCCTGTTTCCCCAAAATATCCCCCCAAGTCCCTTCACCCCCTTTCCTGGGGAGGCTTGAGAGTAACCAAGGTGAGCACAGACCAGACCCTTGAGTTTTTAGGACACTAAAAACCCAGTCAGATTCTTAAAAACAGAACTTTATTTTTAAGAAAAAAGTAAAAGAAGCACCTCTGTAAAATCAGGATGGAAGGTAATTTTACAGGGTAATAAGATTTAAAATACACAGGATTCTCCTCTAGGCAAAACTTTAAAGTTACAGAAAACAGGAATAAACCTCTCTCTTAGCACAGGGAAAATTCACAAGCTAAAACAAAAGATAACCTAACGCATTTCCTTGCTATTACTTACAATTTGTAATTTTAAAGCCATATCTGAAATAAGCATCTAGGAGATTATTTTTCCTGCTCTGGTCCCTCTCTGTCCTGGAGAGAACACAAAGCAAGCACAAACAAAAACCTTCCACCACAGATTTGAAAGTATCTTCTTCCCTTATTGGTCCTTTTGGTCAGGTGCCAACCATGTTATTTGACCTTCTTAACTCTTTACAGGTAAAGGAGGGATTTTATGCTACCCTTAGCTGTATGTTTATGACAACATGAGTGTTTCTTACATGATACTTGCCTAGGGTCAGAAGATACAAATTGTCAGAGTTCTTTGGTGGATCTGCCTGTAGAAAGTATCCCATAGGAAACACTCACGCATGGGCAAATGATTCCACTTCTAACTTCTATAATTCTAAAAGGAGAGAACTACAGGAGAGGGGTCTGCCCGAGTCCTTCATTTAAAAAAAACAAACAGTCCAGTGATTTGGGAAAATCTCTGTCTTCCTATATTTTAGTATTAGAGTTCATCTCTGAGATGAGTGATTTGATTGCATATCTAGATTGATGCTAACTGCAACTGATGTGCCTTAGTTTTGTTGGTCACTGTAGAATATTTTCTTCCAATTAAGAATCTTGGTGAGACAGTGGAGTCCCTAGAAATGTCTCTGGGGGTTAATTGAAATCCTGATTGTCTTGTGACGTTTTCCTCTGAGGCTTTTAACATTGTAGAGTCATCTTCTGCAAGTCATTTTGTTCTTCCTAGTTATTCCTGATCACAACAGTTTATTTTTGAATAATGGGACTTTGATATTGAGTTAAGGGACATCCTCAACTAGAGGATCACTTTTCTGTCTGAAAATTTTAACCTCTTTTAGGTTTCAGAGTAGCAGCCGTGTTAGTCTGTATTCGCAAAAAGAAAAGGAGGACTTGTGGCACCTTAGAGACTAACAAATTTATTTGAGCATAAGCTTTCGTGAGCTACAGCTCACTTCAGGTTCTTTTAACCTCTTATAGTTATGAGTAAAACAGTTACTGAGTGGAAAGAAATTTCTTTTCTTGGTGCATTTACATATAAAATTTTGCTAGTCAGTGTCACTGTTTTGCTTAGTTTGTCAGAATCTCCTCTGCTGAAAAAACCCGATAAACAGAAGCAAGAGAGTGGAGAAATGTTTAGTTTATTTTTAATTTCAGGATTACTGTTTCAACAGTGTTCTAGTAGAAATCAAATTGAGAAACAAGAAGTTGAGTGTCCCTTTAAAGCTGTGAATTGTAGAGTGAATGTAGTTTTTCTGTCTTCTGAGAGACTTCAGCTCAAACCATATTAACTTCAAAGGCTTTTCTCAGCAGATGTGTGTCAGGCTGCAAATGTGCCTGCAGCATAGTTTCAGCCAAGAGATTTAGGATCCCAGGCGTTTCACTGGTAGCATGACATGCCACCATATGAGGAATTTGGGTTTGAAACTCTAACTTGGCCTTTCATTTCTCGTCTCTTAGGGCTTAGGAATCACGGACTACAGCAGGGGTGGGCAACTTTTTGGCCCGAGGGCCGCAGCTGGGTATGGAAATTGTATGGCGTGCCATGAATGCCCAGTGGGGGAGGAGGACTCTGTGGGGTGTAGCATGGGGGGGCTCTATAAGGGATGTTACTGAGGTGGGGAGGGGAAACTCATAGGGTGTGGGGTGGGGGCACTACAGGGGCAGTACCGATGAGTCCTAGGGGCCCAGCTGGCAGTGACACCAATGCAGCTGTACCAGGCACCGCCCCGGGTGGAGGCACCCTAGCTGGGACAGGTGCGGCACCTGGGGGGTTTTGAGGCTCTCAAGGATGGGACTGTAGGAGACCTGGAGGGGATTGGGCGCTCTGCCGTGTGGGGGGGCTGCAACATATGGATGGGGTTCCGATCTCGGAAACAGCGCGGTGAAGTCGCGCCTGCACAGTGTGGCTCTGCATGTTGAAAAATGGTGCTCATCAAGGGAATTGTGAGGTCGGGGAGCACTGGGCAGGTGGAGTGGGGCAAGCCCCTGAACCAACTCCCTGGCTGGAGCTTGAGCGTTGGATAAAAAGGTCTGACGGGCCAGAAGCAGCCCGTGGGCTGTAGTTTGCCCACCCCTGGACTGTAGTGTCGGGCAGGAATAGAATGAGTGCTTTGGTCACTCTGCTGTGTTCCTTTTGGCTTATTCCAGAATCATGGCTTCAGAAGAAACTATGTCAGGCATTCTTAGGGGGCAGGGAAAGACTAGAGAGGAAAATGAAAAACAGGGAACATGTAAAGGGTTCCTTCCCTTTTTTTAGAGAGTGGGAGAGGTGAATTTTGCTACCAAGTTCTAGATGTTTTGCCCCACACGAACATGGCTTGAAATTCCAGATAATTTCAGTTTGCTTCCTCAGAGGCACTTTATTGTTTTGTGACAAGGGGCTACTAAATGAGTTAAGAAGTGGTTATTGGCTGCTTTTGAGGAGACCATCCAGATTTAATGACCTGGGGACTAAATAGTGACCGTGGTACAGCCTATGCAGTTTGATCAACAATGTTCTGATGAGATAACTAGAAACATATTCTCTCTCTACACTTGACAATGCAGTTATTGATAATTAAACACATGTAAGATCCAGTGGTACAGTATGTCTACACTGGCTGTCTTGTTTAGAATGTGGTTTTGTCCAGGGTCCACACTTAACACTTTGTTACATTGCTGCAGTTGCACTGTCTTCTGGATACCTGTTCCACAGTTCCAGAAGTCCTTGCTTCAGGTAGCTGTGCCTGGAAGATTTCAGAAGGTCTTCAGGCATCCCAGGGGAGTTGTGGAAAAAGTCAAACTCCCATAATTCCCACGGGGAACTCCTATAGGACCCTAGGAATTGGTGATGTTGTCAAGTTCTCGTCTCAAGATGGAGGTCAGGAGCTCCTTGTTCAGCAAGACAGGTTTCTGCTGGACCTTTTTGAAAACCTGTGGTGTAAGGGTGTTTTGCCAGTACCTATAGTGATTAAGACACTAAGACTAGCAGTTGATAGGGACTATATGGTGGTGATTGTGCTCCCAACATGCCCAGAATAGCTGTCTCCCTGTGGTGTTGAAGGATGATCACCGGGAGGAGTGCTGTGTTTGATTCTGAACCATTACAGCAGAATAGTGAAACTGAGTCGTTCTTGAAATTTTAAAAGGGCTTTAGAAATTGCAAGGCATTATATTTACCCCGGTTGCCAAGTAATCAGTGCCAGGTGGATTTTAGTTGTTAATGTTGTAAACCAATATTGTGTTAGCTGGTGAGATGGTCGTTCAACCTACAGAGACTAATGGGGCATAGGCTTAGGCTAGGATGTGGCCTTTCTTGGGCCACTTCATCTAGCAGGACTGTTCTGCTTCAACAAAAAATGGTGAGATTTCTATTGTGCTATAGTTCCTAAATTTGTCTATTATGCTTGGCTGTACTTAGTAAACTAGTACAATGCACTGCAGGATACAATCATAAAGCAGATCCAATTCTCTTATTAATAAATTTAGGATCAGTGGAATAAATCCTTGAGTAGCCATAACTCAACTGTAATGGAGGACTATTATATTCTAATTTATATATCACAATTTAAATGAATATTTCAGCCCTCCATCTAATTCTATTTAAAAATGTGACTGCAGCTTTGGTGCTATGTATGCAAAGTAGTTGTACCACTGATGAGTATCCTTCTAGATGAGTGTTGTTAAAACCTGTGTTTGCAGCGGAAACCCAGCTTTATACTGAAAGCCAGGAAGAGGAATGTAATAAGCCATTTAAAGAAGAGATGGTGGCTAATGACCATTTTAAACACGTTGCATGGAGCTGTACTCTGGAGAAACCAAGCTTACATTTAACTGTTTTGGAGCGGGAAGCATTGCTGTGACAACAAATGATTTGTATTTTATTCAGAGGTACGATACTGTAGTCGGAGTACAAAAGATTGAGGGGAGGGAAAATAGACGCTGATTTTTGCTCTATAGCACTTTTTTAAAAAATATTTGTCATCTTTTTAAATGGAGATGAGATGATTATTTGGATTCTGTGCTGTGAAAGAGGACCTGGACCAGTTAGAACTCACCTTGGTAGACAGAAAGTAGAAGAAGGTTGGTTTCCTGTACATTTTAAATACTATGTATATAGGGTGTCTGCAGTGGTGTTGTAGTTGTGTTGGTCCCAGGATATTAGCGGGACAAGGTGGGTGAGGTAATATCTTTTACTGGGCCAACTTGTTGGTGAAAGAGACAAATTTTCAAGCTGCACAGAGCTCTTCTTCAGGTTGGCGGAAGGGGATGGAAATTAGATTACACAAAGAATGAACTTGGAAAATCTCTTTAGGTTTCTTAGTTTATATCTCATAAGCTTTGCACATCTATAACTTTGTCCATGCAGTTATTTTAGCAACCGCACAGCAACTAGCAGGACTTTTCTTATATTGTGTTTCAAGCTAGGGGTAGGGTGTATGTGCCGTAATGAACAAGTCTGTTAGTGGAGATGAAAGTTTTCTTCTGAGAGAACACACTTGCAATCCAACCTCATTCAGTACCTCTCTTATAAGGGATGAGTCTAATAGTATGTATGCGTATCTCTACTGATGATACTGCTTTTGGGAGAATAACTGGGCTGAATTTTTAGGGTCTAAAATATATGCCCTGTGTAAAACTTCTAGTCTGTTCTCTACATTTAGCTTTATTGATACTTTCTCTGAAAAGTTTTACTGTTATTACTAAGATGTACTCATCATAAACAAATATCCGAATGTGCTGAGCATTTACCTTATCTAATTACTATTATTTGCCCAGTATTAAGTTGGTATCTGTTGCAATTGATGTCACACGTAGCCAAGAAGAAAAGGAGTACTTGTGGCACCTTAGAGACTAACCAATTTATTTGAGCATGAGCTTTCGTGAGCTACAACTCACTTCATCGGATGCATACTGTGGAAACATAGCCAAGAAGTTTATTCACCTTTTTTTCCCCCTCCTGTTTGCTCATGGTTATCTCTTTCTCCCCATCTTTACTGGAAAGACACAGATTTGTATATAATGTTGTTTGAGTGGGTTTATTATTGGTGTTTCTCAGAATGCCTGCCTTTTTAAATTCCCCGAGACTTTGCTTGCATTCTGGTCAGTCTATAGTCATCCCAACAAACTTCTGGGGAAACTGGGACAGTGAAATTAGTAGATTAAAAATGAAATGTGATTGAATAATATGTATATTTTTTTGAGTAACTTGTCAGTGGAAATTAAAACAATTGAATAAATTATTTCCCTAATAGAGCTTGGCTGAATAATGCAAAAAGTTATTTAGTTGAATAATTTAAGTGACTGGAAAAAAACATCCGAATCATAGAATTGTAGGCCTGGAAGAGACCTTGATAGGTCATCTACTCCAGTCCCTGTACTGAGGCAGGACTATTATTTAGATTGGTGATGCCCAATCTTATTACACAGGAGGGCCATATAAACCTAAACACAACCTTGTTTTAACATACTTTAATAAGATTTATAGTCACCTGTATTGATTTATATTTTAAGTTCAGTTTGTTTTGTATGTATTTAGGACAGTTGTTCCTATGTATAGTATTGTCTGTTTAAAAACAAATAAAGAAATCAGTGCATAAAAAGTATATCAGAATTATAGAAAACGAGGGGGGGAAAAAAAACAGTAAAAAATACACAACCCAGGGGTGATGGGGGATTGGTGAGGAGGCAGTGGGGGCCAGGGTGTTTTTCCCTAAGGCTGGCCCTGGAATTGGCCATTAGTATATTATTGTTTTTGAAGCAGGCCTTATGAAATGCTCTTGTGGGCTGTGTATGGCCCTTGGGCTTTAGGTTGGGCACCCCTGACTAGACCATCCCTGACAGGTGTTTGTCTAACTTGTTCTTAAAAACCTCCAGTGATGGAGATTTCATAACCTGCCTAGGTAATTCATTGCCGTGTTTAACTACCCTTGTAATTAACCCTTAAACAGCCATTGCTTAAACAGTCAGTGGTAGTTAGGTGCCTAAATAGTTCTGAGGATCTGGGGCTGGAATGCTACCGTGGCTTAGGCCAGGAAAGAGATAATAAAATTGAAGAGAACCAGACCTAGAAAGAAAAGGCAATGGTATTGAAAGCAAAAATCCAAGCCACAAATACATTCTGAAATACATTTTTCCCCTTCTGAGGATGGATTAAATAAATAGATCATGTCAGTGTAGTGTTAGTAGTCACCAGTGATGGGGAGAGAAATAAGTAAGGGCTAAGTCCTCAGATGGCGTTAATTGGTGAACTCCATTGACATCAGTGGAGCTACACCAGTGTACACCATCTGAGGATCTGGCCGTGGGTCTCTTTTCTCTCTAACTGCTGTAATCATAAGCCCATGTTTTATGACTGGACCAACAGTTAGATTAGTATCTGTTCTGTCATGATGTTGTTATGAGAGAAGAAGAAACTAAAAACATTTGCATTATAAATGGGGCTGGTAGCACAGCCATTTAAAGTTGTCCAACACCTCCTGTTATAAGATCCTGTTTTCAGTTGCTTCTAACTTTGCCAAAACATTTAGGCTGAAAACTTCCATGCCAGGTATATGCTTCAGGTTGAATTTTGGAAAATTTCAGCCAGAACATTTCAGATGTTTTTGAGAATGAGGCTAGGGAAAATGTTGTTTTGCCAGTGTTGAGAGAGATATATATATATATAAAAAAAAAATCTGGTGACCTTTTCTGTGAAAACCTGTAGAGCCCCCATGCTCTGGAGCAGGAATGTGAAATTTGGCAGGTAGTTGGACTTTGTTTCAGGGATGTGCATTTTGCTTACCCTGTGAGAATCTGTCCAAATTTTGTCAAGTTATAAGCCTTTGAAAAAATTGCAGTTTTCACATGCTTTTTAGACTTAGATTTTAGCAGCTAAATTTTCTGAAGATTCCTTCCACATTGAGCATGTGCCTGGTGCTGAACAAAACTTTCCCTGCAAATGCAGCTTGAGGCTGCTGTGCTGGGTCCAGGCACCTGAGCTGAGAGGAGAGAGCTTCTCTTCTGTGCTCTGTGACTGCACCTACTGGGCTCAGACAGCATGGAGGGAGGAGGAAGCTGTCTGATTTGAATAAAGAGTGGACAAGAGCTGGACTTGCAGGGGGAGTGACTAAAGACAAGGAGCCTGGGAAGAGAGGGATTGTGTGGAAACTGGGCCTTGAGGCTGGTTGGAAGTGGGAGAGGGAAACTGAGACGGGGACTGGGAGCTAGTATGTGGTGGTGGGAACTGCTGAGCTTGGATGACAAGTTGGGGGGGATTGGAACTGATAGGGGAAGGAGGCAGGGAGTGAGCCTCAGTGGGAAGAAAGGAGAGGCAGATCTTCGCCATCTCCTCATCAGAACTGGTATTAGCTGGGGAAAGATCCTGGGACAAGCAGCCTGGGGTGGAGGAGCCAGTGTTGATGGGAAACAGGTGGAGGAGTGTCAGCTGGGGGCCAGGATAGGTGAGAAAGATTGGGTGAGAAGCAGGGAATGGGGGAACTGTGACTGGCTGGGCAATGAGACTGGGAGTTTAGGGGAGGGGGAAGCCTGCCATGGGGATGAAAAGTCTGAGAAGTGGATAATGAGACTGGGTTGAGGAGCCAGAGGGGGGCTGGGACAAGGACATATTCTGCAATTAATCAAGAACCATATTTTCAACTAAATTTTGTGATCTGAATAGATTCTAGGACTGAGAACAACATATTACATGTAATTCATTCACACACAGGCCTCCCATACATTTCATGTGCTTAGAGTGAACTAGAGTAAGAAGAAGCTAAGACACATTTTCTGCTCTGTTTGAATTGCAGTAAGTGTTTCAGTGTTTGAGATACAGGGTTCTGATGAAGCTGGTCTGTAGAATCGTGCCATAAAGGCAACTTCTCTGAGATGGGCACTGGAGTCCTGCATGCTGCTGTCTGTGAAGTATGCAACAGATAACTAGGTTGGGGAGGCCAAAGGCACTCAACAGAAAATAAAGAGCAATTGTGTTCACTTCTACTGCTGAACTGAGCTACTGTAAATCTTAAGAGCAATGTTAGAAATCTAAAGAGAGATGGATTAGGAGCAGTTGTAATAGAAAAGTGCTATTGAAATTGGCACAAGAACCACTGAGAATAAAGAACTGGGAAGCCAACACAGTGATAAAGAGTTGGGTAAGAACAGCAGCAAATACTATGCAGACCCTTAATTGCACGTTGCTGGGCTTTGTCTGGTCTGTTCAGACTCTGAAAGTCTCACATTATTTATTCAGTGATACTAGGTTACTATATATTAGTTCAACTCTTAAAAATCCATACTCACTTCTGGATATCTCCATTGACGGCTATTGCTCCCATTAACATTAAAAGGACCGGGACACTCACTCAGGATGGTATAAAATCATCCAACTGTCTGCTAGTCTGTTTTTTAGTTTTCTGCCAACTGCAATAGCTTTGCCTTCCTTCTCTAAGTGCAGGATAGTCACTAAAGAATCTTTATTCTGGGATGTGTCATAGTTTAAATATCTTGTTGGAATGATATTTAGAAAAGAGAGATTTCAGAAAAGCCAGAACTGTTCTCCTTCAGGAGGAAAAAACCAACCTATCTGAATAATTTTCTTATTCCAACTTATTGAAAGTCAATTGGACTTCAGGTAAAATTTTCAGAAGTGCCTGAGTTCATATACAGGCACCTACATAAGCGGTTTGTTTGTTTGTTTTAAGAAATTAAGCGACTGCTGAACACTTTTTGAGTATCAGGCACTTATGTAAATGCCTAACTGGGGATTTCGGGTAACATTTTTGAAAGTGCCTACGTCCCACTGACTTTCAGTGAGATCTAGACTCCGAGGTCAGGTAAGCACTTTTGAAAAATTTATCTTTAAGTTCCTAATTTTAAACACACACTTCTGTAAATCTTGGCCTTGTCTTTGTTTTGTTGGGTACTAGATGTAAGGGCCCAAACACACATGCTGCATCCAAACATCCTCAAAGTGTGGCCAGTTCGGTTTTTTTTTTTTTTTTTTTTGAGGTTATACTGAGATTGACCCTAATTCAAATAGTCCATTAGTCATAGGAGAGAATAACCTGATTGATTTAGCTGTAGTAAATTAATAATATGTGGTATGTTTCATGAATGGGGTGTGAGCTGAGTCTTCCAGACTCATGTTAATGCTTGTGTGGATTATTTGCATTATCCACCATTGTTTGCAGATGATGCAGTTTAGTCCATGAGTAAGGCTAAAGCTTTTGTCATGGGTATTTTTAGTACAAGCAATAAACAAAAATTCATGGAATCCTGCGACCTGTCCCTGACTTTTACTAAAAATACCCTGGGGGGAACAAACAAAATGCATCATAGAATCATAGAATATCGGGGTTGGAAGGGACCTCAGGAGGTCATCTAGTCCAACCCCCTGCTCAAAGCAGGACCAATTCCCAGTTAAATCATCCCAGCCAGGGCTTTGTCAAGCCTGACCTTAAAAACCTCTAAGGAAGGAGATTCTACCACCTCCCTAGGTAACGCATTCCAGTGTTTCACCACCCTCTTAGTGAAAAAGTTTTTCCTAATATCCAATCTAAACCTCCCCCATTGCAACTTGAGACCATTACTCCTCGTTCTGTCATCTGCTACCATTGAGAACAGTCTAGAGCCATCCTCTTTGGAACTCCCTTTCAGGTAGTTGAAAGCAGCTATCAAATCCCCCCTCATTCTTCTCTTCTGCAGACTAAACAATCCCAGCTCCCTCAGCCTCTCCTCATAAGTCATGTGCTCTAGACCCCTAATCATTTTTGTTGCCCTTCGCTGGACTCTCTCCAATTTATCCACATCCTTCTTGTAGTGTGGGGCCCAAAACTGGACACAGTACTCCAGATGAGGCCTCACCAGTGTCGAATAGAGGGGAACGATCACGTCCCTCGATCTGCTCGCTATGCCCCTACTTATACATCCCAAAATGCCATTGGCCTTCTTGGCAACAAGGGCACACTGCTGACTCATATCCAGCTTCTCGTCCACTGTCACCCCTAGGTCCTTTTCCGCAGAACTGCTGCCTCGCCATTCGGTCCCTAGTCTGTATCTGTATTCGGTCCCTAGTCTGTACCCAAGCATCCTTGGCTTGCTGCCGCTCCTGCGGCAGGGGCTGACCGCTGCTGCTCCAGCCCCAGGGAGCTGACCCAACCCCAGCTGCTGCTCCGGTGGCCCTGGGGCTGGCCACCAGTCAACTGTTCTGACAGCCCCGGGGCTGGCAGCTGCTCCAGCCCTGCCCCAGAAGAAGTCCCAGAAAGTCACGGAATCCATGACCTCTGTGACAGAATCGTAGCCTTATTCATGATCAAGTAAACTTTACTCTCCTATGAGACAGCTCACATACCATTAAGCGGCCACATGCAACACGATGGATCTACCACTCCCCCACATGGGTACTGTGAGGATTAGTTAGTTAATGATGTAATGGGATGTGCAAGTGGCAGTATATTTTAATAAATTAAAAAACAAAATAATGCTTAATGTAGCTCTGGTTTGACTCATTTAGAGTAACTAAAATGCATGCTGGTTTTGCAGAGAAGAAAAACAGAGGAGTTGGACACATGCAAATGTTTCCCCAAATGTAGCTTGGAGGTTAAGTTTAGTGGATAAATGAACTCTTGTGCCTGTGGATCAATTTGCTATCCCAGCAGCTCAAGCTGCATAATGTGGTAGAGTAGCTTGGTATGGCTTGGGTAATCTTTGTTTTATTTTATAAGGGCTTCTTGATAAGAGGGGTGACCAAGTTGCTTTTTAAACTATTGGAGAAAGTCACCCAGTACTTTTTCAGTGGATAGTTACTCTTCCATAATCTTTTGCATTATTAATGTTTATCTAGTCAATGATTGATCTAGCACTTGAGAACTAAATGTCTTTTATTGATACCATATACGTATGTTAACTTCAACTCCATTAAGCATTTGTTTCAGTACCAGCAGTATGCTTGCACTTTTTATGGCATGAATAAAGACACCATCTCTTGCTCCAAAGAGGTTGCATTCTGAAACAAAACCTGACAAGAAAGCACTGGGAAACACCTAAATTGGGGAGAGGGTGGGATAATATTGATAAGAGTTAGTTAGTGGATCTTGCAGAAGAAATGTTTGAAAGGGGGGTCTAAACAAAGAGAGTGGGAGACTCATGTACTGGCAAAGGGTGTTACAGGAGGGCAGCCTGTGAGAAGGCTTTTACTAGAGTAACCTGTCTTACCATCCTTCCCTCATCTAGCCCTAAGGGAGAGACTCATTTTCTTGATCATTCCTGTAATGACATCGATCATAAAGATCCTCAAATCTCCTCCTGTCTCAGGGCAGCATGTAGCTCTGGCCCCTCAGGAACAGTTCAGGGAAGGAACTGTCATTTAAGAGTCACATTACATTCCCTTGCTCCACGGTGAAAATAACCTGCACAAGCTCTCTGCCACTAGTAGGTTACTTCTTCCCCAGTGTTAGATAAGCTTTGCTGACTAATGTGTTGGGGAAGGTGGGACAAAAACTGCCCAGGTTGGCAGAATAGGGTGACTTAGTGGCACCCCAGCACATCAGGTGACACTCCAAAGGGCCCAGACCCCTCACAACAAGCCTCTCAGTCTCAGCTGTTGAGAAAGGAAAGTGTTGCATAAATGAGGTTTTGATTGACATCTAAAGCCCGCCCATCTGCTGATAGATGGGAAAGGGAATGTAATCTAGTACTGTAGTTAAGAGTAGAGCATTGAGAGTCAGGACTTCTGGGTTGTACTCTTATTCTGCCATTCACTCACTGTGACGTCACCATGTCACTTAACCTCTCTCACTGAATTTAACCACCTGTAAAATGGAGATAAGAAACTTAGTCTTAGGAGAGCTTGAAGCTCTTTTTGGTTCTTGGAAGAAAAATATCCTGAAAACCAACTGCCAAAAAGTGAAACTACTTATAGCTGGCATTCAGCCAAATAATACAAAAAAATCACTGGATTTCCCCCATCTAGTATGGATACTCACTAGTAGATGTGGTAACATTATTAATAGACAGATGGAATCCAGGTCTAAATGTCTGAAAAAAGGCAACTGGCAAAATTACCTTTAATTTAGATGTTGTAATACTGTTGTACTCTTTGGTCTATATATTTTTCAGAAGAAGCGTTTCATCCCTTTGGAGAATAGCAGTAGGGAGCTTCAGAACCACTAGTCGCTGGAGGATTTTTGAAATGCAGAACAGTCCAGATGTGGTTGAATAGAGATCCGAGCTGAAAAAATATAGATCCATCAAATCTCAGAGGCGCTTGGAAAACCCAGCCAAGAACTCTCTTATAAAATGAGCTCTTGTGTTTAAGTGGAAACCACTGGAGAAACTTTCTGAGCTGCTCTTTTTAGAAATTCTCTTACACCAACACTGTCTGTCACCAAAGTAGGGCTGTCAATCAATTAAAAAAATTAATCGTGCGATAATAGAATATCATTTATTTAAATATTTTTGGATATTTTCTACCTTTTCAAATATACTGATTTCAGTTACAACACAGAATACAAAGTGTACAGTGCTCACTTCATATTTATTTTTGATTACAAATATTTGCACTGTAAAAAGCAAAAGAAATAGTAATATTTCAATTCACCTAAAACAAATATTGTAGTGCAATCTCTTTATAATGAAAGTTGAACTTACAAGTGTAGAACTATGTACAAAAAATAACTGCATTCAAAAATAAAACAATGTAAAACTTTAGAACCTACAAGTCCACTCAGTCCTACTTCAGCCAATCGCTCAGACAAACAAGTTTGGTTATAATTTTCAGGAGATAATGCTGCCCATGTCTTGTTTATAATGTCACGTGAAAGTGAGAACAGTTCACATGGCACTGTTGTAGCCGGTGTTGGCCCCAGGGGGCTACTACCCCTGAATGGATCTTTAATGACTCCCAGTGGAGAAGATTACTGTCATACCAGTGAAAAAGGTCCACAGTAATTAACTTAAAAAGAAAAGGAGTACTTGTGGCACCTTAGAGACTAACCAATTTATTTGAGCATGAGCTTTCGTGAGGTACAGCACACTGCAGTTTATTTGAGAAGGAATTACACAAACAGTAAAGGGTTACATTAAGTACATAACTCCTATGTTAGACATTAAAGAACTATACATTAAGAGTTATATGTTCCTCTTAGTGAGCCTTTCTTTCACAAACATACACAAACAGGCTCTCTGCTAGCCTCACACAGTCCCTGCCTGGCAAACAGAGAAGGTGGTTACCAAATTCTATGGACGATGACGTCTCTCCACATCTGGTCTCCTCAGCCCTCTGGTCTGTCTTGGATTCCCTCGAGGCAAGGCCTTGGCTGCTTGGAGACCCCTCTGGCTCACAGTCCTACTCGAGCCCACGGAGCAGAGTTTTGGCTACTCTGTCTAGCAGCATCTTCAAATGTCGATTAAGGAATTCCCCCAACAGTAATTTAATTTGTTTGATTTTTATACTTCTTTTTCCTCAAAGGAGTCACATGTCTTAAAAGCGTGCCCAGTGGGCATGTGGCTACTAATTTTTACTGAATTAATACTTTAGGAGGAGACTGCAGAGTGGTGCCAACTGAACATTAACCCACATTCACTTCCTTATCAATCATTCACTTCAGCCTCCTGCGTGATGTCCTTCAACAGGGTCGAGATGCCCCGGTCAGCCCATGCTCCACTCAGGATGTTCTACAAGTGTTGTTTGCTTTCAAGTGGGCATATTTGCTGACCCAAAGATCAGTACTGATCATACACGCAGCATGGAGCCAGTCAGTTTCACCTCTGCCATCTGTCCGATGCTAAGAGAAGGCTTTTGCTCACAGAATCTTCTTTTGCAGTCATGTCAAGCCATGTTCTTACCATTCGTTCAGTATGTTCCGTTTCATCATCTGAGTCAGATGCCACCAGCAGAAGGTTGATTTTCTTTTTTGGTGGTTCGGGTTCTGTAGTTTCTGCATCGGAGTGTTGCTCTTTTAAGACATCTGAAAGCAAGCTCCACACCTGATCCCGCTCAGATTTTGGAAGTCACTTCAGATTCTTAAATCTTGGGTCGAGTGCTGTATCTATTCTTAGAAATGTCACATTGATACCTTCTTTGCATTTTGTCAAATCTGCAGTGAAAGTGTTCTTAAAACGAACGTGTGCTGGGTCATCATCCGAGACTGCTATAACATGAAATATATGCAGAATGCGGGTAAAACAGAGCAGGAGACATACAGTCCTCCCCCAAGGAGGTTAGTTACAAATTTAATTAACACAGTTTTTTTAATGAGCATCATCAGCATGGAAGCATGTCCTCTGGAATGGTGGCCGAAGCATGAAGGGGAATATAAATGTTTAGCATATCTGGCACGTAAATACCTTGCAATGCCAGCTACAAAAGTGCCATGCGAATGCCTGTTCTCACTTTCAGGTGACATTGTAAATAAGAAGCTGTCAGCAGTATCTCCTGTAAGTGTAAACCAACTTGTTTGTCTTAGCAATTGGCTGAAGAAGAAGTAGGACCAAGTGGACTTGTAGGCTTTAAAGTTTCACATTGTTTTGTTTTTGAGTGCAGTTATGTAACCAAAAAAAAAAAAATCTACATTTGTAAGTTACACTTTCACAGTAGAGATTGAACTACAGTACTTGTATGAGGTGAATTGAAAAATACTATTTTTTTATCATTTTTTCTGTGCAAATATTTGTAATAAAAATAATATAAAGTGAGCACTGTACACTTTGTATTTTGTGTTGTAATAGAAATCAATATATTTGAAAATGTAGAAAAACATCCAAAAATATTTAATAAATTTCAATTGGTATTCTATTGTATAACAGTGCAATTAATCGCGATGAATTTTTTTTAATCGCAGTTAATTTTTTTGAGTTAATCGTGTGAGTTAACTGCGATTAATGGACAGCCCCACACCAGAGTTTTTCATGACCTGTGACATATATAGAAGGCCTAGTCAGCTAGATCAGAGTTGCCTTAGTCCAGGCTTCAGCACATTCTCCAGCCTCTTGCTATCTACATTCAACAGCATAGTTTTAAATCTAGCAACACTCCTAAAATAGACAATTGGAAAACTCTTAAGTAATAGCCTGGTAATAAGTTGGAGACAAGTTTCCAAATGCAATGCCTCATGCAGTTGCTCCTCTAAATTCCCTGTATGTGGAGGTTATAATAGTGCCACTTTAGTAAAAAGGCCAGTTTACATAATAAACTTGGCCTCCTTCTCCCCACCAAAAAAGACCTGTAAAATGTGAAAACAAAATGCATTAAAGAGGCACTGTTAGATTTAAAAATGTTTTCTTACTACCTTAAATATGATATTAAATGTTAGATTCCAGGTTTTTTTTCCATTTTAATTGACTGTTCAATGCTCTGTTTAGTTTTTCCATCTCTCAGCCTGGTTAATGAGAGTAGATTAGTCAGTTTCACTCTTGTTTAAAAGTCTTTAGTCAACTTCATTTTTAAGATCTCATGCCACTGGCCCATTGCTGCAATGTTTTATTTGCAAACACTGCAGGAGACACTTATTTAAATAACTCTCTGTTTGGACTGGAGAAACAAGTAATGGAAACGTTTCTATTTTGCCAAATTTGACCTGACAATCAAAGCACAAAGTGCTATAAAGAGCAAACAGTGAGAAAATGGTGTAAAGGGGCTACTCGAACCTCAGAAAGACAAGGAAATCAGAGCAAATACAAAAATGCTGGGCTGTTAGTAGAAGAGCTAGATGAATACTGCAATCACTTTCCTATTATATATTTCAAAAAATAAATAAATTTTACTTTTACTACATTTGCTTTTGGCAAGTATTCTAGCAGTCAAACTTTACTGGTGTGAATAAATATGAAGGACAAATTTCAAACTTAAATATTTGCTGGAAGCAAATTTCCAATTGTATAACCAGGAATGCAAAATCAAAATTTTACATTCTGATATGCAATTTGCAATTCATGTTGTTAGGATGTATGTAATTAACCATCAGAAAACAGAAGCAGTATCACATGACTTATGACTACCAGCATGACCTTTGAATATCCTTAAACTTTTTGAAGACCAAGAAGAATTTGCTGAATTTTTTTTCCGGTTAATTCTGAATAACAAATCTGAGAATGTTTGGCTCTCTGTAAGCAGTGAAACAGGGTAGAGGTGAGGGAAGAGAGATTCATTGAGTATGATATGTTTGTTTATGATCTGTTCATCCAGCTGTTTTCTGTTCCTTTGCAATTATTCATGGTTTTAAAAAAACAACCCCTTCCCGAATATCTATTTCTGAAGAGAGTGGTATTTAAGGGGGGTGCGTGATGCTTGATGGTAGACTGAATGCGGCATTTTCTTGCTTTGGATGACCTTCTTTTTTGGTTTGTGTGTCGACTTTGTTAACAGAGTTCTGTGCAGTTTAATAAAATCATTTCTCCTTGTTGCTCAGGCCTCCCACCCTCCACTGGATTTTCTCTTCTTTCTCTGCTGGCTTTCCCCCACCCCATGCCAGCTTAGTATGGAGACTTGTATAGCCTGAGTCCAGGTTTTTACCACTGTTAAAGCTGATGCATCTGTTAATAAAGAATATGTTTGCTGCTGAAGGCCACCCTCTGACTGTCTATTTCCCAACACAAAGCTTGTACATACAACAGCTAAATAGGTGTTCACAAAGTCACTGGCTTTTATCTAAATACATTTGTTGTCCTGTCAAGGAGTATGTTGGGTTTTCTTTCCTTCTTCCCATTTCTTGAACACTTGGATTTTCAGAGTTTACAAAAATAATCTTTCCATCTATCTGTCCATCCGTCCTTCCATCCTTCCTAATTAATCATAATATTTCCTCTGAGCTGAATAACTAGGTAGCTGTATTTTCCTTTTAGTGATTTTAAAAAGGAAGGGAATTGGCAGGGGATTCTTTAAATAGCAAATGTAACATTTTTTGACATCCTTCTGTCTCCACCCAGTCACTCCTGCCCAGGTACCCACAAGCAGCGAAAGTATGTTTTGAAAAATGCTGCTCTTCCAGTACTTGGGAAATGGATGGTTGACATTTTGACAGTATCGTCGCCGCCCTGAAATGTGCCTCCTGCCATGTGTTAATGGAGGATAGTGAAACCAAGGTTGCCTCCTCTGCCTGCCTTCCTCCATCAGCTACTGCTCCTTGCTTGGGAGGGAAGGAGAATTGACATGGAATGACGATGCTCCTCTTTGGCTGATTTATGAGTGTAATAATAGGGGCCAGATACCGATCTCTGTTATGCTGGTGAAAAGCCAAACTGAATTTGATCCTGTTTGTTCATTTCCTGTAGAGCACAGTGCATCTATCTTCAAATGGAAGGATCCTTTCCTGTGACTTAGATTACCTTTGATCTGGGAAAAGGAAGTGTGGCAGACCAGACTAAGGGCTTGTCTGCACTGGCAAGTTTCTGCGCAGTAAAGCAGCTTTCTGCGCTCAAACTGCAGATGCGTACACACTGCCACGCCACTTGGTAGAAGACTTTCTGTGTCTGTTTACTCTACTGTACCATGGAGCTGTTGCCTGCTGTAAGGATAGGTATCAAGTTGCTGGTATGTGAGTGACTATGTCAGTCAACTGTACTGCTAGTATGGGAGTAGGTATATAAATACCCGTCTTTAAACCTTTGAGGATACCCAGTAAAAACTAGATATTTTCAGAAGACTGAGCATATAGCAAGCCAAGGGTACTTATGCCATCATTTGTAATTTTAAAACCAATCCTATGATACCTTTCTTTAGAAATCTGACACGTGGGTGCCTATACACCATCCCAGCTCTCTACCAGGAGGTTGTGAAGCTTAGTCTGTTAAGCACTTTGGATGCTTAGGTGAAAGATGCTGTACAAGTATGTAATTGACATGAGACTTGAAAATAAATAATGTGTCTAAACGTATGTGTTTTACATCCATTATTTTAAAATGTTCATATTGGGCATTCTAGGTAAATCCCCCTCCGCACCTTCCCAAAAGTGCAGATCACATACACATTGCTTTAAAAGGTCAGTCCCAAGAGAAAGACTTGCAAAGCTAAAAATATCAAAGGTCTCAGTAACCCCCATAAAGCCCTGCAGCTCTGTCTCCTGCTGAAGAGCTGACCTGAAAACGAGAAGCAGTGAATTCTGTTCTCTTCTGTATTTACTTAAGAAAATACTTCCTTACTTGCCTCTATTGCAGTGAATGTATTTTCTGTTAGATCTATATGCCCAGGCTGGGAGATCAATCTTTGTAATTGCTAGATGACAGAATTGTTTCAGTAGATGCCATTTCTTGTTCTTCTCTGGTGGAAGTTGGCCATCCTACAGAGAGTTACTTTACAATGTTTCATATACTTTTAAGTAATTGGATCTTTCTGCAGTGTGTGCCACAATAGGAAATGGCTGGTCCAGTTTGGTGGCCTGTTTTTTCTTTTGACCATTTGTTTCCCATATACAAAGTGCAACCCCATACATGTATTGTTTGTTTGTTTGTTTGTTTGTTTAAGATTAAGGGAAATACCAAACAAAAGTGAAGTCCCCATTGGGAGAGCGCTTTGTGTGTCTCCTGTGCAACATGTGGCATCAACTTTACTCCTCAAGTGACATCTGCCTTCTGCCAAACTGCTATCAATTTAAACATGCAGTGTATGGGAAACAAAACCACAAGGTACATGGGACCACAATGATAAATTCCTACCATTAAGACCATCAGTTCAAAATACATTTTTAAATTAAACTAAAGGGGCTAGAAATATTGTTTCAGAATACTTTTTTGCTAATGCTTAGCAAGGGAGGGAAATTACAGGCCCTCTGTCAAATGCAAGTAAGAAAATGTACTTCAAATTTTAATGTGCTTGGTGGCTAGAGGAAAATCCAGGCACTTTAAGTACTGTCCAGAAAGTTGTCATGGTCCCCATGGGAAGAATGGTCTGGGCCGCAGTTTGAGGGATTAAAAAATTCCCAAAGGAAGCAATAACTAAACATGAGTGGGGAAGTGTGTAATGTTTAGCGTAAAGATGAAACATGCTAGGAGCGTTATTACTCAGTGTTTTACAAACATTAATCCTAACAATCCTCTGTGTGCAGTGGGAGGAGTGTCATTAACTTCTGAATGGTTGGGGCATCTGTAGGGGAGACGTTGAGTTCGATCTTGCAAGGTGCTGAGCATTGTCCTTCTGAGAGGTGCTCAGTATCCTCAACATCACTGGGAATTGAGGGCGCTCTGGATTTGCTCAGCAACTCACAAAATAAATCTTTGTGACTTGCCCAAGGTCAGATAGGGAGTCAGTCCTTATGGCCATAAATTGGTGACCTCTAGTCCTGTGCCCCAATCACTAGCTTAGGACTCTCTCTTGTTTTAAGAAATAGGTATGTGAAGTTTGTATGCATGACCAAAGGTAAATTAATTAGAATATTACTATGGCTTGGAATTGCTAGGAAAATTTTCGGTCATCATCTATTTTCATGAACCCTCCTTTTCAGGGGCTGAGGCTGCCTTAAAATTTTGGACTGTGATGTGAAATGTTTAGTCTCTATCTGATGCTTCCTTTAAAAATGGCTCTTCCAAAGACAGTACTGTGCAAATGTGATACATCCCTCTTAAGAAAACAGTGATTATAGCCCCAGTGCTACAAGACCTTACTCACACGCTTAGCTTTGAACACTTGAGTAATTCCATTGGCTTGTGTAACTGCAGGGACAGGAGTCTTGGTGCCTAATTATAGGGTTTAATATGCTTTATTGGTAAATAAAATACAGACTGTGCATAATTAAGCAAAGTAGAAATTAACCCAATTGACTGAAGTGAGCCATTTTGAGCTCTCACATAGATAACATGCATTTAAAAGAAGTTTAATACATATTCCTATCAAAATTCTGCTGTCCTTCCCCTATCTCTGCTGTGCTTTCTCTAACCTTTCATGAATGATTGGGCTTCTAGTGTGTTAACCAGCTTTAACATATTGAACTGTTAACTTGTGAATTGTATGGCTATGACAACACTAATCAGTGCAGAATACCCAGTGCTTCTTTAAAATAACAAAATAAAAAATACTCTCTGCAAGCTTTGGAATATCTTGCGGGTGGTTTGTACCATCTGCTGTGTCAGAGAATCTGTCCTTGGCCAGTAGCTTTTGACAAAATATTCTTTAGAGGATTCTTAGCTTCTGTCATTTGGGAAGTTGTCCCCATGGGTCAAAACATCAATTCACTGTCTCCATTAGATGAGACCTGGATGTAAATTAAATGTGTCTTTTATTTCACAGGCTTCTTACGAGGCTGGAGAAAGACCATTCCCTATAAGGTGATGAATACCCTCAGTTCTCACTGAAGTGAGCAATATTGCCAACCCCAAGCATTTAAAAAAAATCATATTAGCATTTCACCTGTGAGTTGATACCTTTGAAGAAATGTCACTTTTTAAACACGTATGAAGATTTGAAGATTTGTCGGATATCAGTCAGATTTGCTCTCAGTTCCTTGTGGTGGTGGTAGTGGCGGTGTCTGTCTTTCTCACCTGCAGAAGGAGAAGGCACTAACTGGGTCCTGAGGTAACACATTGGCTTGGCAAACTGAATATTTTTTTCAAGTTGGCAGATTTTCAGACTAGTCTTTTATTTCTCTGAGGCATTTTCTTGGTTTTGTTAGGGGCACATTCTTACAAGGTGCAAAGTGGTTAGCTGCTCAAGAGGGATTGAGTTAAATCCATCCTCCGATCTCCCTCCTACAAATTCAACTCCTTGGCAGGTGCTCAGGCTCTAACCTAGTGCCTTTGCCATGTTCCATCTTGTATTGAATTTAATATGCTCGAGGGATATGTTAGAAAATGGCTGCTGCATAATTTAATCGTTTATTTTTGTATTCTAACAAGTTTGAACTAAATGGAAGAATCTTAACTGTGTATGTATTTCAGTGCTGGGGAAAAGTCCTGGGGCAGGTCTAGGTACTGTACCGATGCAGAAAACACACCATTTGTGGAGTGGCCACAGCAAACTCCTTTTCTCCACTGCCTCATCAAAGTCCCACTGCTAGGGTGCAGGTAAAGTAGTCTAGTTTCTATTGCCAATTTATTTTGTGGCCTCTGCTGAACTACTGAAGTCTCATTCCCAGCTGAGAGTGCCAACAAAGCTGTTATAGTGCCTAGATATTCTTTGAAAACAATGCATGATAGAGCCCACTTAAATTAAATGAATTTATTTGTTTAAAAAAGAGGAAAGTTCGTTACATAGAAACTTAAATGTAACATGAAAAGAAGGCTTCTATTGCAGTATGAAAAAATCAAGCCTTTCCCCCAGAGGACCCACCACCCTTTTGGTTTTGAGCGCTTCTCTAACCATACTCGAAGTGCAAGATTCAGATTTGGATCCAGACTTTAAACACCCCAAAGTTTGTGTGTAATGCACTGGTTTTGTATGTGTATAATGTTGCTCCCTAGTTTGTGGTCAACAGAGACAGGATAAAAGACCTACAACTGCTGTCTGCTGAGAGAGTGCTCCTTTAGCTCAAGTGACAGAGGTCTTTGCTTTTGGAGCTGTAACCCCAGAGTTCAAGTCTCAGCTGATCCTGGGTATAATATGCCAGGATAGTCACTCTGTCGGTGTCGCTTTGAAACCTAGAATGTCTGAGTCAGTGTGAAGCAATGGAAATAGCAGCAAGTATGGTTGAGAGCTCTTTTTGTTTAGAGTATCACCAGGTTCAGTCATCACATCTGAGGTGTGTTACTGTCCAGTTTTTAAGTTCTCAGCCATTTTGACTTTATGAATTACACCTGTGCAGAATGATTGACTAAGTTACCACACTTGGGCAACAGCATGGCTTTAACTACTAAAGTAAAAGCTGTGTTATCCGGCACTTTACCATCCAGAAAGCTCTATAAACCGGCATTTCTGATCTTCATTGAAATTCTGGTTTATAGTCCGGTTAGTGCGGGGTCGGCAGGCTCCCTACCTGACTCCACGTGGCTCCCCAGAAGCAGTGACACGTCCCAGCTGCTCCTAGGCGGAGACACGGCAGCTCTGCGCACTGCCCCTGCCCTGCCCCGAGCGCTGGCTCTTTAAGGTTTTGGGTTTTTTAGTGTCTTGGGATAGATTTAAAATGTGTCCAATTGCTCTGCTCAAGAACTTTCTTCTGTCTGTGTCACTTTGTATAACATGTCAAGATTGCTGGGATAAAATACGATAAAAGGCCATGGAGCTAGTTTAGTACTTTAATATTTCCCTTGTGCAACATGAGTATCTTTGCGGTACAGACAGTAGGCTAATGCAGCCACTAAACCCATTTTGGAAAGTTTAATTCAAAGCAGAATCTGCCTAATCCTTGGGGGGGTGTGTGTGTGTGTGTGTATGTGAGAGAGTCCTACAGGGGCTATATGCTATTCAGCTGATATGCGGGAAAATATCATCTAAGAAGTATGCTCCTTTTTTTGCCTCTGCACACAAAGCATCAGTTATTGGACTGTTCCTACGCAGCCATTGGATTAACTTGATCATTAACATAATGAAGTGAGATGATTTGCTTTTTTAATGCAAGAAATTCTCATTTGGTTTTGAGGTTTCTTGGTAAGTAAGTGACTTGAGGCCTTTTCATTTAAATTTAATTGATATCTTTTTTGTACTTTGCAACCACAAACATTCTGTCTGCTGACTAGGATGAGATTTTGAATGCTCCAAACAGTAACTGAGACTATTTCATTTGATAGAATGAATGAAGCAAATAACTTGGGTGAGTGAATAATCCAGTGTATGTTACCCTGTTAAAAACCTGCATTGGAATCCAAATATTCACTGTACCAATAGCTGTCTGGTTAAAGGCTCACTTTCAGACTCTAATGACACAGTTCATAATATTGTGTTGTTTAACCTTCCCACTGTTGCTGTAGCATGGTCATGGTCTGGTAGTAATTAAGTTGAACATCTACCAGGTGCATATACCAGGCATGCCCTGCAGCACCAGAGAGAGGTATGTTTGCTGAATATACCTGATATTTCACTTCAGAGAAAGAGTTCTCACATAGAGCAATTTGATATTTGGAGTACTGGCCTGGCAACAAAAGAAGTCATTGGATCCTCCTTTTAACCAAATAGAAGATATTTTCCACTGATGCTCTCTATTCACGAGGGCAAAGTAATGAAGTTGAATTGTTCTGCAGTCCAAATTATATTAAGATCTTGGCTAGTTTGGTGCTTGTGTGTGTTGCACCAGAAGGCAATAGGTGTTCAAATGTAATTCTTCTTTCCGCTAGCGATATTAATCACTTTGTGTACTGGTTAAGATTTGCTGATGCAAAATATTTGAACAATTGGATTTGAATTCCAGCACCGGGGGATGATGACTTTAGAACTAGTAGATGTCATCCTCTCATACCTAGTTTTTATTCATAGATTGGAACAGAGAAAACAAGCTTTCCTGCTTTTTTCAACTCCCAATTGTTTTCTTAATTGACTGAACTGAATTAATTGACTGAATAAACCGAGATGAAAATATTGTTACTGCACCTGCAGAATAGGCTACTTCTGTCAAAAGCTGGTTTAGAGACTCAGGTCCTGGGTGACTTGTCAGTGACATCTGTTGTCAGATGTCACCGGTGTGGTGCTCTACTCTGTTCAATGTTGATAACAGTTGGCTGTGTGTGTGTGTGTTCTCCCTGTGTGCTGTCCCAGCTCTGCACAGATAGCTGGCACAGCAGATCTCGAGTGAACCACTCAATGACCACAGACTCTGATAAGGTACGAAGGCATCCGGCCAGGTTTATTGCCAAACGAAACAGTCTCTAGCTCCCTGGATCAGATGTCTACAGTTCTGCTAGTACATATGTGCTCCCTGACAATGGACCAGTTCAGTCAGTGGTGGGATTCTCCACTGCCCCCTAGGCCAGAAAAAGACATCCACTCAGGGTTGCATTCTTATACACAGGTACAAACAAGTTATACATCACTCCTGATGTATCGAGGTACAGTCACTCTGTGTGTTGGGGTGCTGCCTCTCTCCTAGTACATGTTGGTTCGAACCAACAAGTCTATCCGTCATATTATCCTTTTGAGCCTGTCTTTTAGGATGGGTCAGCCTGTTCCTCATTATTTCTGTGGATTGTGTTTGTACCGGACTGTTCTGTTGCCATCCTGGTCCATGTTTATCCTATTAGTGCTTGATACCCTTTAGATATGTGTATACATCCAATGAGCAGCCTTCTTCTTGCCAACTTTTTTGAGCAGGGCCTGCCTGTGGCTCACAGCTAACTTTGCTTTATGTTAACAAAGTCTTGACCATTCCTTTGGTTCAGGCCTCAGGCACCTGATACCAAGGGTTTATGTTTCAGGGCCTCATCTTACTACAACTTCCACCAGTTGAGTAATTTGACTGTCTTTAAAACTTGGCAGAAAATACGTACTACTTAATATCATTTTTTTATTTAATTTAAATTATATTAATATATTATAAGAAGGCTAGGTCTTAACATAGGTTGTCAATTTGAAATTTAATTTTAAATTATATTAAATTTGATTTTCTTTAAAAAAATAAACCTATAGTTAATTTAAACTAAAAAATCCAATTTTTTTTTGTTCTTAAAAATCATCAATTTTTACCCACCTTGTCTGCTGTTCCAGTATCACTGCATTATCCTGGATCTCAGGAAATGTATATCCATTTATTGCTGCAGTTCATACCAGTGCTTTGGAAAGTCACCATGTTGCCTTAGATAACTAACTTCAGTATTTGCAGTATTTGCCACCTCTTCCTGCAGTTCCCATTGGCTGGGAATGGTGAACCATATCCACTGGAAGCTGTGAGCTGCTGTACCTGCGGACGCTCGGGTAAACAAAGCGTCTCGCGGCCCGCCAGGGGCTTACCCCTGAACAAGCCGCTAACCAAGTTTGGGAATCCCTGGCTTAGCACAACAGGGCCTTGCTGCTGATTGGAGCTCTGGCAGCTATCACAGTAGAAATAATTAATAATGATGATGTAGTTTGCTCTTGCACAGCAACAGTATTTGAGGAGCTCTTGTAATGGGGGAGCATTAGAGATGGCCTGGACATCAGACTTGAGCCCTTTGGACTTGGGGAAATGAAGTTTTAGATGCCACTTTTGCTGTTCAGATCTATGTGAAGGTGGCGTGGAATCTTTAGCTTGATAATATTTTTAAACCCTTTCCTGGTACAAAGGCCTGCTGTAGCTGGAACAACTTCCGACTGGATGGACTATCTGTGACATGTGGGAGAAGGAGAGAAATGTTGAGGAAATTAATTTTTAAAAAATCATATCGATAACCAGCTTTTTTTGTTTAATATTTCAGATTTTTCTCCTCGCCTGTCCCCCATGTCGTGGTGCAATGGTTCTGTTCAGGTAACATCAGTTCTCTCTCTTACTGCTTTCCTATCTATTTGCATAATGTATATAGGTTGTAATGCTTTGACTTCAGCTATGTTTTAAAATTATATATCGGGGCTCTGTGTGTCGTGCACTGTAGCCCAGAGCTGGCTGGAATGAAAAGTAGAAGGCTGTCTGAAAGTGTACATGACTTAAATCAGGGCTTGTTGCCATACTTAAACTTGTTTCTGTATTTTAAGGGTGTTTGATGTCTCTAGCAATAGGCAGTGACTCATCAAACTCAGTGATGGATGCAGGTGTTCTTGCACTGATTAATCTACATCACATGCCTTATGCCCTTTGATTATCTCCCCCTACCATTTTTTAAAATGTATTAATTCCTCTACGTCATTCTGCAGGCTCTATAGGATTAACAGATCATTCTAAATGCCATAAAGATAGAGTTAAACATTAAATAGTTGTACCAAAATTCTTACCAGTTGCTCAAACAGATTGACAAATATTTAAAGCTTAATTTCTTTTTTTTAAAACATGACTTACTGGTGCTAACTTGAAAGTTAGCAGTTTTTGCAGTAACACTCGGTTTCCAATAAGAAACTCAATGTGACCCAGTGGATAGAGAGCTCTGGACTGGGCCTTGTGAGACCTATGTTCTATTCCCAGCTTTGCCTCTGGTTTGCTGAGTAACGTGGGGAAGTCACGTCACCTTCCTGTGCCTCAGTTTCCCTATCTGTAAAATAATGTAACTTAACTCCATTTGTGAAGTGCTTTGAGATCTATGGATCTAAAGCACCATATGTGAGCTATGTGTTGTTGTTGTTACTTAAGATGGAAGCCGTAAGTTACCAAAATGCAAGACAATGACATTCTTGCAACGATTAACATCATCACATTTAAATCCCAATAAGTACTGATCTCAAAGTCCAAGTGTGCACAGTCCTGGCCCTTTAAAATTCCTTCTTTTTTTTTTTCAGAGAGGGGGCATTGTAATTTTTTATGTATTGGAGGAGTTCACCGTTCATTGGAACTCACTCTGCAGGGCAAGAGGAATTTGAAAGGGCTGGGATTCTGTGGGTGTGTCCAGTGATGAGCTGCCAAAATCTTAACAACCGGTTCCCTCCTCACCCCATGAGGGGGTTGTGGCTCCCACCCCCCCATTTGAGCCCTGCCCCATCAACCCGTGTCCCCTGACTGCCCCCGGATCCGGGCAGGAGGGTCTCGTGGGCCACCGTAGTGGGTGCCCACCCCGCCCTGCTCCTAAGAGCCAGAGGGACCTGCCGTGGGGCGAGGTGGGGAGTCCCGGCAGTGCTTACCTGGGGCGGCTCCCAGGAAGCATCCGGCAGGTCCCTCTGGCTCCTAGGGACGGGGTAGCGTAGCTAGGGGGGAAGCAGGGGGAATGGCCGCTCCCCCCACTGATCATATGAAAAGTGGCGCCTTAGGCACTGACTCCATGGGTGCTCCGGCAGCTCCCTGCGCCCAGCCCCAGCTCACCTCCGCTCCGCCTCCGCCCCTGAACGCACTGCCCCACTCTGCTTCTCCGTCCCCCTGGGTTACCTGCTGTGGCACGGCCGGCCCGCCTCATGCCCCCCTCCCGACCCCCATCCCAGCTCCCCTTCGCTCCTCCTCCTTGGGCCTGAGCGCGAAGCCGCTGCTTGCTTCTCAGCCCTCCCAGGCTTCCTGCGCGAACAGCTGATTTGCAGGAAGCCGGGGGGGGGGGGTGGAGAAGCAGAGTGGGGCGGTGCGTTCAGGGAAAGAGGCAGAGCGGAGGTGAGCTGGGGCCGGGCGTGGGGCGGGGAGTTGCCAGTGGGTGCTTGTGGGACAACCGATTCTAAAAGGGCTTCTAAATTTAACAACCGGTTCCAGCTCACCACTGGGTGTGTCTACACTGCAATTAAAAACCCATGACTGGCCCATGCCAGCTGACTCAGGCTTATGGAGCTATTTAATTACAGCAGTGGTTCTCAAACTTTTGTACTGGTGACCAGGGCCATCCCTAGCTATTCTCGGGCCCTACGCAGTCCCCCCCTGGGGATGGGGCAGGCCTTCGCCGGGGGGCGGGGGCTGGCTTGGGGGCCAGGTGGAACCCGCCCTCCAGCACTCACTGGCGGCACGGACCGGGCTGGGGCCGGGTCACTCCACTTACCACGCAGTGAGTGCTGGGTGCCTGCCCTGCTGCAGAGTCTGCAGGGAAGGGGTGGGGCTGGGTGGGAAGGAGCGGGGCGGGGTCAGAGGCTTTGGGGAAAGGGTGGAGTGGGGGCGGGGCTGGGGCAGAGTAGAGGGTGGGTCTATGGGGAAGAGACTGGGTAGGGGCTGGAACAGCACGCAGCTGCGCAGGGCACCAGGAAATGTGGTGCCCCAAATTTCCTGGTGCCCTACGCAGCTGTGTACTTTGCGTATGGGTAGGGACGGCCCTGCTGGTGGCCCCTTTCACATACCAAGCCTCTGAGTGCGACCCCCTTATAAATGAAAAACACTTTTTTATATATTTAACACCATTATAAATGCTGGAGGCAAAGCAGGGTTTGGAGTGGAGGCTGACAGCTCATGACCCCCCATGTAATAACCTCGCGACCCCCAGTTTGAGAACCCCTGAATTACAGTGTAGACATCCAGGTTTGGGCTGGAGCCTGGGTTCTAAGACCCTGCGAGATGGGAGGGTCCCAGAGCTTGGACTGCAGCCTGAGCCTAAACATCTACACTGCAATTAAACAGCCCTGCATCCTGAGCCCCATGAACCTGAGTCAGCTGGTACAGGCCAGCCACAGGTGTCTAATTGCAGTGTAGACGTAACCTATAGCAGTTGAAAGGCAATGAACCTGATTCGTTGTTGCTCTACGCATACAGCGTAATGAAGCCACAAAGATACTGTAAGGCAGTGGTTTTCAAACTTTTTTTTTCGTGAACCACTTGAAAATTGCTGAGGGTCTCAGCGGACCACTTAATGATCTTTCCAAATGTTGCTTGTACCGTTAGCTAACTATTGTAAAGCGCTTTGGATAAAAGTGCTATATAAAAAAAACTTAATAATTAACGTTTGTTTTTGGTTCTACAAATAAAAGCACACAACTCATATTTGAAATCAGTAGTCTTACCTTTCTAATGCGATTGATGTGCCCTCTCTGGCTGCCGCAGCCCTGCACGTCCCAAATCCCCCTCGCCCCCCTCTTCTCACCCCACTGTCCCCACCCACCTACCCTCTATTCCCCCCAAGGCCACCACCTCACCTTACCTGTGCGTCCTCTCCAGGGTCCCAGCACCTAATTAGTGGAGCCACACCTGAGCAGCTCCACTAATTAGGTGGGTGGCTCTTCATTCTCTCGTGAGTGGCCGCCTAGGTGCACACCTTAGAGGGAACTATCCACGGACCACCTGAATGGAGCTCGCAGACCACTCGTGGTCCACAGACCACAGTTTGAGAACCTCTGCTGTAAGGGATCCCTGGGAATTCCACTGGGGAATCTAGAGCAGGAATAGAGTTGCTGTGGCAATTCACACCTCCTTTTGAGGGAGGGAGCATGTTCAGAGCTGTATCTTGCTGAGGCAACGGCCCATCTGTCCTGGGCAGCTGGGTACAAATTAGAGAGGCCAACAGGCTACTCTATCCTGTGCCACGGGCCACATTAACATCTGGCAGTTCCAGCATAGGAAAAGCGAAAAGCCAGTTTTGCTCTTCTCCTTCTCCGCCATTAGGGTCAAGCTCAGCTAGGACTGTGGGCTTCATGTTTTCTCTAGAATTGTATTTTTTCAAAGTGCAGGTGGAGAGTGATGTAATGCCCATACTCTCAGCTAATTGTTTTTATTGGGGGAAGGCGGAGGAGGGGAGGAGAGTAATGGGAGGAATTATTTTTTTATTATTTTTTTATTATTTTCATAGATAGCGTCTCTTCAGAGGCTTTCTGATTTGTGCTGATTTTCTATTGCTACATGAACAGAAAAATAAAACTTTCTCTTCCCAGTGTCCGTAAAACTGTTACAAGCCTATTTTGAGTCTAATCTGGTGTGACGTTACGCTGTAAACTCATGGAGCACGGCTTTGGTATACATAAGGAGCTTTTAAGTATTCCTGTTGGATAACAATAATACTTAGCATTAGTGGTGTACACTGGAGGATCTCAAAGGACTACCAGCATTCATCTGAGCCAGGCTTGGCAAATATTCCCAAAGCTCTTTATAAAGCTGGGTAAATCACGTTCTCTTCATTTCACAGATGGGGAGACCGTGGCACAAGAAAGGCTAAGTGACTTGCCGAAGGTGGCATGGAGAGTTGGTGGTGAAGCCAGAGCTTTCAAAATGAAGTGGTAGTTCTTAGTCATCCTCCTTACATATTGGCAGAGCCTAGAATGTGTGACGTTCCAGCACAATAGTGGGGTAGTGGAAAGAGTTAGTAACGTGATTTTTCTGCCCCAGCTAGTAACCTTTTCTGTTTCTCAACACCCAGTCTTTAGTATTGCTAATTACTGTGCAAGTGTCTGCACAAAGAATGCTCACTGTGAGAGTTGTTGGACATTTTACATTTAATATCAGGGAATAGGCTTTCAAAATGCCATATTGACTCCAAGGGAATCTCTTATGTGGATGACTTGCAGCAAATTCAAAAACAAAATGCAGTCAGGAGAAGGGAGTGAACACTGTATGGATTCTATTGTGTGGTCTTGGGTGTACCAAATTAGGCAAAAGTTACAGTCTCTTGTATGCAAAATACATGTCCTCTGCCAATGATCAGCTCTGTAACTGATGCCTAAGATTTGGTTTCCTCTTGCAGTCTCCATCTTGATGTGTCCTGACCCCAATAAAACCCTGCCTCTGAGAGAGAGGAAAAATTAGTATTTTAATTTCACAGGTTGTGTGTCAGTTTGGAAGAAGTGGGGATTCTGAAAATTAAGTGGTATGAGCGGATGGAATTTTTAAAAGAGGAATGTGGGTGGTCTACTCTTTGGAGGGCTTTCTGTGCTCTAATGGCCAGATATCAGGCTGCTTTATTGCATTTAGGATTAGCTTTTTATATTATAATAGAATCTGCTTACACTTGTGCATGGACCTTCTCTTTTCCTTTCGCCATGTGAACATGTAGACTTTCTTAAGGGAACACTGGCTTTGGCTCTTGGATTGCTGAACACAGTGCAAAGTCTCAAAAAAAAAAACTTGATTTGATTTCCCCCAATTTCAATCAGAACTGTTTTTTCTTTTTAAAAACGAAAACCACCTTTTTTCCTGGGTCTGGTAATAGCTGTTCTTGCACCCTGATGTGCCTGGTATTGTGTGTTTTTTGAAATCACAGTAACTGATTTATGGTGTGCTTTGCAAAGACATTTTTATTTTAATTGAACATTGTCCCTACAGAGTCCAAAGGAAAGAATATGTGTAATTGGATTATCCCTTACGGTATGTCACTCGAGAGAACCTACAGTGATAAATGCAGTTTCCATGTTCTTTGGTCAAGGTTATTAGAACTGTTAGCATGAATCCCTGTGAAATTTCCATATTAGTTTGATTGATAAAATAGCATGTCTTTGAACCCTTGCTATATAAGGCTAAATCTTGCAGTCCTTACTCCTTGACTTCAACAGGAGTTCTGCCTGAGTAAGGATGGCAGGATATTGCCTGTAGAGATAAAAGGTAAAGTGTTTATAATAAAGTGACTGGATATGTTAAAAGGGGACAGACCAAATAGCCCTGATAGGATTTTTAATGAGTTTGTCCAGGGGACTGTGTGACTTGAGATTTGTAACAGGATACATATCCTTGTACCCCATGGTCATTGTTTCTGGTCCAGCTCAGTTTGGGTAGAGACTGTAAAACCTCACTTTCTGATGGCTGTAGTGGCTTGTGTGAAATAAAGTCTAAGTGGTCTCGGTCCAGTTCAAGTACTGTGAAATGTAAGAACAAGAAGTTATTGCATTTCCATGTGGATCATTAGTGGCATTAATTGACTGTACAACATCAATCTCCGCAGTAGCTATATAAAACAATTTTCTGAGAACTCTTAGATGCTTTTAGTCAACCTGATAATGAGCAGAAACTCTAGCCTGTGGGTGGCAGCCCACCTTAGTGTAAAAATCTAATACTGGCTTCCAGATGGCTAAAATTTTGTTTTGGTTTCTAATGATACATACGTTCCTACTGTTTAAGCCACAGATGTGAGCTCAAAAATGATCCTACCTTTTAGTCATTCACCTCCTTGTCAGCTCTGGTTTGTATGGATGTCCTTATTTGAGAATCTGGGATTCTTGCTGTAATGAGATTTTAGCATTAGCATTTTCAGCAATGAGATTTGCGGGCTTATCTCCTCTGCCCCTTCTTGCTCACAGGTCAAGATAAGCTTGTTGGTGTGAATGTTTGTCCTGTTCCTGAAATTTAATTATGTAAGTTAGAGTAGCACTTAGAGTTGCTAACCATAACTGGGCTCACACTGTAGTAGACATATAGTAGAAACACAGTAAAGGTCAGCCACTGTCCCCAAAAGCTTGCTGACTAAATAGTCAGGGCATGAGGGGAGATGGAGGTGAAGTGACTCCCAGTGGCTGTGCCAATGATGCCACAAGAGTATAACCAGGTCTCCTGAGTCCCATTCCAGTGCCCTGTGCATTCAAAGAACTTAAATTTGAGGTCAATATAGCTTTCTGTTTAGTAACTTGACTGTTTGCTCAGAGGGAGAATGTCAAGAAATGGGCCAGGCAAGTAATGGGCTTAGGGAAGAACGCTAACACATAAAGCTTATGACTAAAACATCAACCATGGAGCAAACCATAGAAATCTGATTCTGTTTCACTTGCTGGTTACAGCATCAGTCTTACTCCATCTTGTGTCTTGTCTGTCTTACTCTAAAGCACTGGCCCCCAACCTTTTTGTGGCCAGTCGCACATTCATGTTTTCAGAAGTGTGGCGTGCGCCAACAATTTTTCAAGGCTTATTTTGTACATTAAATAATACGAAAAACATCACATTTAATATTACTTAATATATGACTCCATAAGATAAAAATGGTAATTTTACATGTAAAAGGTATTAATTAAATTATTTGGCAGTTACTCTTTCACCTTACCATGTGAATTTGCTCATGGTGATGGGTTAAAATCACTGTCACATACCATTTTCTTCAGACTTGGGAAATGTACGAGAGACTTCGTCTTCATATGTGACATCTACAAGATCAGTTTTAATTTGAATCATTTTACAGAACCTATCATTTGAGCCACATGTTTGTCTTTTCCGTGGAGCTCAAGATTTAAAATGTTCAATTTGTCAGCGATGGTGGCAAGAAAAGCCAAGTCCATTAACGAGCTGAAGTCTTCTAGTTGCTCGAAGTTCTGATTTGTGGACTTCAGAAATTCTTTGATCTCTTGAATTAGGCTTAAAAAACGTGCAAGAACTTTACCTTTGCTCAGCCATTGTACTTCTGTGTGCAAGATAAGATCAGATTGTTTATCATCAACCTCTTCCAACAGGGCCTTAAGAAGTCGGTGTTGCAAAGGTTTCACTCGAATAGAGTTAATTATTTTAATAATGACATTCATGATGTGTTGAAAAGAATGAACTTTGACACACAAAGCTTCTTGATGGATAATGCAATGATAAGACATAAAGTTCGGAAAGGATTCATTCTTCTTGCAGAGTGCAATGAATCCATTGGCGCTGCCCATCGTTGCTGGTGCCCCATCAGTGGTGATCGCAGACAGCTTGTGTAGTGGCATACTAATTGATGTTGAGTATGATTTGAATAAATTATAGATGTCCTCACCCTTTGTTCACCCTTTCATAGGCAATACTTAACTCTTCTTTTATGGTGAAGTCACTAAATACCACCCTCACCATAACTGCCAACTGTGCTGTATCCGATATATCTGTCGACTCATCGAACTGCAGTGAAAACCAGTCACATATTTCCAAGTCATCCTTTAGCTGAGTTTGCATGTCGCTTGAAATTGTATGTATCCTCCTCGTAACTGTGTTGTCTGATAACTGCAAGTCTTGTATTGCTGACAAAATCTCACGCTTGTTAGGAAATCCTTGAAACAGGCAATCAGTACCAGTCAAAAATGCTTCTTTCAACAATTCACCATCTTGAAACGGTTTTTTCTTCTTTGCGAGCAGATGAGCAATTTTAAAGGAAGCCATAGTAGCACTTCTGGACTTTACCACTTGTCTAGTGAAAACAGATTGATGGGCAGATAGGTTTGGTTTGAGTTGATTCATTTTCTTCTTTCTCAACTCAGATTTAAGTGGATGGCAAGTGTTAAAAGAGCTGTAATTAGTTTGGAAATGGCGTCTGACATTGTTTTTTCGGCACTGCAACAGTACCACCGCACAATAAGCAAACACATTTCCCTTTATTTTCAAGAAAACAATAGGATTCCTCCCACTCTGCGTTGAAATAATACGTACATTGTCTTTTATTTGAACGACTCATTTTGGGGCAAAATGTTTTAAAAAAAAAAAAATCGCAAAGCGTGAGAAAACAGCAGTATCAGTGCAGCGGAAGAATGCTCACCTACAGGGCCGGCTCCAGGAGCCAGCACGTGCCTGGGGGCGGCATTCTGTCCATTCTTGGGGCGGCAGAGTCCGAGTGGTGTTTTTTTTTTTTTTTTTTTTTTTGCGCTTTGGCAGTTCCGGCAGCAGCAGTCTAAGCAGCTTTTTTTTTTTTTTTTTTGGCAGTTCTGGGTAATGCGGAGAGAAGCCGCGGCCCCGCCCCTGCCGGGGACAGAGAACACCGGCACTCGCAGCCTGCAGCCCCGGAGTTCTCTGTCCCCGGCAGGTGCGGGGCTGTGGCTTCTCTCCCCTGCTGGGCACTAGTTTTCACACAGTGTCACTCGGCGGGGGCACATAAACACCCCGTCGAGCGCCACGTTGGGGATCTCTGCTCTAAAGTATGTTTTAAATTTTTTGAAGCAGTCAGTGTCTTTTCTGGGGCAGTGTGTTTTAATATACAAGTGTTAGATCTTGAAATCTCCTCCGTGAGTATCTAGAACGATACAAACAGATGTTCCAGATATTGTACCAATTACTCCTTGTAGATTAAAAGGACTGACATTTAGGCTCTTTCTACCATATTAGTGGCTGGCTTGCTATTGTATGTACTTAAATGACCCCTTATTACCATAATATCAGACAGTCTTTAATGCATTTATCCTCACAACAATCCTGTGAGGAACTTCTATTTATTTCCAATTTACAGATGGGGACCTGAGGCACAGAGTGACTAAGTGACTTGCCCAGAAAATCCGTGGACGGAGCAGGGAATTGAACCCGGGACTTACGAATCCCTAGCTAACACCCTAACTACTGGTTCATCCTTCCCTGCGTAGTTCATAGCTAACATTGTGTTTTAAAGTGCTTAAACTTTCTTCTGTATTTGCCTGACAGGGATTTTTGTGTCTCATTTTTGTTGTGTTTTAATACTGCTAAATAAGATAATTGTAAATTTTAGTGTAGATGCTAGAAGCCAGTGGTTAAACATGACAAGGAACAGACACATATCCTGGAGCAAAGTTTGTGTTTAGTCATGTTAATTAACAGGTGTTAAAACACAACTGAAAATTAAAGTTTAGACATAGTGTGTATGTCTACACTGCATTTTAAAACCCGTGGCAGCGAGTCTGAGCCTGGGTCTACAGACTCAGGCTTGCAGGACTCATGCTATTGCACTAAAAATAGCGGTGTAGACATTGCAGCTCAGGCCCTGAAGACCAGGGATGGGGTTGGGCTCATGCATAGAGGTAAACTAATCTCTAAATGTGGAATCGGGGAGGAATTTTCCCCCTTGGTTCATTGACAGGATCTCTCTTGTAGTTGAACAAGGATCCTTCGCCTGGATTAGGTGGGCTTCTCTTACTTGGTGATCACTTCTGCAGTTGCCCGCAACAGGCACTGGTGGACCGTCTATCCTTCCCATTTCTCTTTGTTAGCCAAGTTGCAGGGTTGCTAGTCCCATTTTTCCTACCTCCTGTTCCTTCTCACCAAGTGCACCATTACCCAAGAATCCTGGTATCCAGCCTGAGCAGCTACAGTGCTCTGCTCCACTTCAGAGCTGTGGTTCTCATCATTTTCTTGGAAGACATTTTGGGTGAGGAGAAAATAAACACAGACTCTGCATTCATTCTAGAGGTGGTTTGTGCAAGTGGGCTTGAATTCAATTGTAATTTAAAATGGTCTAAGAGTTAGTGAATTTGTAAGCAAACATAAAAGTAACTTTCCAAAGATTTATTGGTGCCTGGTTTTAACTTTATATTTCTGCAGGACAGTCATCCCTCGCTATTTAACTTTTGTTTCCATGCATAGGAATGTCAGATTGCCTCTTTTTAAATTTTGGATTGAGCTGGGATCCTGCGTGCCCGAGGAGAGCACACTGTGCTTTCAGTCAGCATTCGTATTCTCTTGAGTTTTAGTTGGATATACAAGAGGACCTATAGAGGACTAACCCTGGATGAACTGAGGTTTTTGAGAGAACAGAGCCATGTACTCCTTTTGTGAGTGAAATGCATACTGAGCTCAAGGATATGCTCATTTCTCTATCACAATATAATCTTACAGCAATGCATGCTTGGTTTCATAGGAATGTGTTGGCTGTGTTAGCCCTTTTGCCACTGGCTTGCTCATTTCAGCATGTTAATATGATTACAAGGTAGGGATGAGTTGTTAAGCTTGGTCCCCCTTGCAGCTCACATCCTGCAGGGTTCAGGATGCACAAACAATTGAACTGCTGGTGTAGCTCCTTGTTCTTGGTCTTGGGATTGGAGAACAGGGGAAAATAACTTGCAAATAAAATGTTCCCCAAATGATGGGGAAAATGCATTTCACAAATACCATTCAACCCTTTGTTGAATGGAATAGCAGAGATTATTCCTGTGAATAATTATTTGGGGGGGTGGGGGGGGGGAGAGGGAATGCAATTATTTGTAACTAGTGTTATTCTGAACAGATTCTTTGGCCAGCTCTGTTCACCATATGGAGCTTTATATGCACTATATCTCTTCTGTAATGCAGATTTAAACAGGACTGATCCCACTTATTATGTGAGATGAGACAGTAGTTCAAGGTGAAATGACCTGCAGTTATGGGAAATACAGCATTTTAATTGCAATAGTGTTTTCCCTATATATCCCCTTCTCAAGATTTGCCGTGTTGGTTTGAATGCAGAATGCATGAATCTTTCTTATATTTTAAACTTAGACACCACTCATAAAAACAGTGCTGCTGCTTAAATTTCTGAAGCCTTAGTCTGATATCATGCATTTTTATTGTTGAGTAGGAATAAAGGCATTTGGTGAAATACCTATTTTAAGCTCCCCAAATAAAAACCCTCCAGCAGCCTCTGGCATGACCATGATTACAGACCAGCAGCGCAAACCACTTAGGAATCCAAAGCTCATTATAGAAAGCACTCTTACTACAGGAAATTATTTAAATGTTTATTTATTAAGGAGGTTTTATCTGGTTTATGACAGTTAACAGTGGGCTTTAGCCCACGAAAGCTTATGCCCAAATATATTTGTTAGTCTCTAAGGTGCCATAAGGACTCCTAATGGCTTTATGCAAATTCAAGTGAACAGAGCTTATGCAAAGCTTTTGCTACTTTATGGAAAATCATTCTACAGTACATAAAATATGTTGAAAGTGCACATTTGATACTTAATTTTCAGGCTGTGAAAATAACATTGCCCCTCTTTCTTCTAAGGTTACAGATGCATATGTTAAATGGGGCCCTCTTGGCATTGCTGTTTCCTGTGGTTAATACGCGCCTGGTGAGTAAACCATGCCTTGCTTTCTCCTCTGACTTTTTATTCTGTAGTCCTGGAGTTCACTTTTATGTTCATTTTCTAAAATGCTGTTTCCCTGGAAAGAGGTTTGACCTTTGCAACAGGCTCAAAGCAATACAGAGATTTTTTGAGCATCTCTTCAAAGCAGTAACCAAACTATCCAGATATGCACAGCACCCAGCCTCCCAAATGCAATGGAAAGTTTGACCTTTTATAGTTCCTCACTGCTTGTAAATTGATGATCCCAGAAAGCTCCTTTAATCCCATAGCTTTGTTTCTACAAGGGTTTCCTCCCTGCAAAGCTATTTGCATAATGAATTTGCATGCGCTGTGGTTGTATTGGTAGCTCTGTATTTTGCTAAATTATCTGAGATGTTGAGAAGGTGCTGTCCTGAGAGAGTCTCACACAGAATGGATGGAAATTGGTCCTGTTCCTGAGAGAGCTTGCTGAAACACAAAAATAGTACGTTTGAGTGGCTTGTCTTTCAAAGAATTGGAACATAGAACTTGCCATATTCACTCAGATGGTGGGTCCATCAAGTTGGATGTCCTGTCTTCAGCAGTGGCTAACGCCTCACTGCACTTGGAACCTTGTGGCAAAGCTGCCTGTTGTAAGTAGGGATTCTTTCCTGATTGCTGCCACAAACAGCTGGCCCTCTGAATCACTACACATTTTTGTTCTTAAATGTTTGTTTTTAATTTGAATTTGTGCAAGAGAGCTGTATTGTATTGTTCTAACAGGGATAGCAGGCTCTATATGCAGTTAGAGAGTATGCCTCAAACTACAAGAACTTGTTGCACTAGCATTGTTCTACAAACATACATCCAAAGAGAGGAATTCACATTGAAGGGGAAAACAAATCTGAACTGAAACAAAATCCACCCTGTTATATGCTGCCTTGCAGCAAATTGAGAAAGGTAATCTCTCTAAACTGTGATGTAGAGGGGTAGGATACAACATGACAAGTTAAAGATTTGAAGCCTGACACTACACTGCCTTACACTTAGGTCATCTTGTCTTTACTAGAAAAAATGTGGATTCTTAACTTGACATAAAATCCTCGTGAAGGCAGGGTAGTCTGTACTTTGCACACAAATTAGTGAGTGAAGTTAAGGCCTAGGCTCTCCTTTATTCTTTATCTCAACCTACTAACAGATGTGAGAATGTAAACGGTCTTGTCTTCGCTAGGCTTTTACCTCATGTTTTATTAACTCAAGTTAGCAAAATTGAGTTAACCCACATTTTTTTTTTCTAGTGAGAGTAGAGCGCTAGTGTCCTCTCCATGGCACCTATTCTGATTCAGGGATGTTCTACGCTCACTCTACACAGGTGACAATGATCATTCAAGGTGCAAGGTCGTGCAGAATTGGGTCCAGAGTGCCCACTTGGAATCTCTTCTCTCTGCAATTACTTGCTTGTGTGGGTTCATATCAAACACTAACATCACAGGGAGTTAACATGATGGCATTCGCAATGTCAGCCAACTGAAAGCAAACAGTTTATTCAGGCAATCAGTTCCATCTTGGTCTTTCAACCAAGGGAAGGGTTCATAGCTTTCAAAAGATACTTCACAGTGAAGAAGGCCCAGAAAGGGTTTTCAAGATGCTGTGTGGGCTAGACATAAATGGCTATATTTTCAGCTTGAGGCATGGACACACATTTGGGCAGGCCTAATCTATGATGTGCATGAACATGTGGCCAGCTAGGTGTGTTACGCTTGTAAATAGAATGGGCATGTAACAGTATTTATGTGATTAAATCAGGCATAGCAGTTGTATGCATGCTGTGTCTTGATCCAGAGTTTTCAAATCTGGCACAAATTTAGATGCTCAGGAGGAGGTGATAGCTTAATTTATTGGGGTCTGGAATAATAATTTTCCAACTCTGAACTGTTTGTAAATGGTATTGAGGGTCAGTGGTAAGACAGACTGACCCGCTGACTCTGAGCCACATTAAAAATGCCAATAGATTTAAGAGACATCTATTTTCCTGTGCATATAGTAAGTACATACAGTGCTTGTTCACTGAAACACTCTTCAGGGCATTGAGAATATGGAGGATAGGTACATTTCATTTCTATTTAATGACTGATGTTCCATGTTGATGGAGAATATGGTACTTGGTTACAGAAATTTTGTTATAGTTGCACTTATAGTAGGTATCATTTACAAGGGGGGGCAGCTTTTAAATTTATCGGCTTAATGAAATATTCCTGTAACTCACCAGCTGGCTAATCTATGAAGGGGTTAATGATATTCTTCATTAGCAAGATTACTGTCTGCTTTAGTTGAGTGAAGTTGAAGTGGTAAGTATCATCATAAAGCCAGTTACTGGTTGTCCATTTGCAAATCCTGATAGTCTTACTAGCACTGATATGCATAAAATCAAATTAGTCTCATTTGTATTGAATTTTATTAATCCTCCTACTTGGTTTTGGTTGATCACTTTGGTATCTAGAACATGTGAAGGTCCATCAACCTTGGCATATAAGCATTTTTTCTAAAAATCCAAAACATTTTATTGAGAGACCATACCATTTCCAGAACAAATGTATTAACAGCATTCGTCTGCAGGATTACACTTTATAAATAAACATGAAAAATAGTTTCTTATGATACTTAGGGTAGAAAAATGTAAGGTTAAAGATGAAAAATCAGTGGTTTTTTTTTTCTTTTAACGCTGAGAGTCCCTCTCTGTAATATAGTATGAGGCTCTGCCATAATTGATGTAAAACCCAAAAGACCAACTACCCCCAGATGTGAAGAAGGTACAATGGAGGGCAAATAGAATGATTTTGAGTGAGAGGAACTTTGAGAGTTCTTTGGAAAGATGAGCCACTGAAATTAGTTTCTGAATGGAATAAATAAATTATATTGGTGTTTCTCAACTGATGGGGTGTGAGCTGTTGAAAATGTTGTTACAACCTAAAGCAAAGAAAATCTTGTTTCTTCACCTTGCACGCTCTTATCCTTCCAGGTAAAATATTCTGTCTACCCCTTGAAACGCACGCACACAAATTAGATAGGTTCATCATTATCACTGATTCATTTATTATTCTTATTTTTAGAGTAAATATAAGGGGTTATGAAACTTTTTGACTTTGACTAAGTGGTCACCAATCTGAGAAACAGGATTAGGTGATGCAAATCAGATTGAGCCACTGTCAACTGTAAGAAAAAATGAGGCACGAGTATAAGAGAAGTAAGCAGCTGAGGAACTAATGCAGAATTGCTTTGCATATGACTATGTGCATTAATTTCTACAGTGGAGCTGTTCTGCTTGAAGCTGGCAATTGGGGTTTGCCAAATAAATGTAATGGGATTACTCGTGTGCTTAAATTTAGATGTGTGCTTAGTTTACCAATTCAGAGATCATAGTTAACATGAGCATCTAGGACAGTGTAAAGTGTTTCTGAAGTTAAGGTTTCTCTCTTGAAATGAATAATGTCAAATATATTTTTTAGAGCAGGATTGTTTAAAGATGCTGCATAATATGATGATGCTAAAAGAATAATCTTCAATTTAAATGCTGGGATTGGCGCACTCTGTTTGAAATTCATCCTTATTTAGAATGCCAGCAAATGGCCTAAATATCACTTAAATCTCACTTAAGCCTTCAAAATAAGAGTTTTACCTGAATAAGAGGACCTTCACATTTAAATCCTGGTATAGTCAGCGTGCAGCAGATCCTCTTTGAGACCCAGTAATTCCAGAATATAGACCAGGGGTCGGCAACCTATGGCACGCGTGCCGATTTTTTAATGGCACGCTGCTGCCTGCCAGGTCCCAGCCACTGGCCCCGCTCAGCCCCCTGCCAAACCCAGGCCGGGACCCCAGGAGGCAGCAGCGTGCCATTAAAAATCCTGACCACCATGGCCCGCTCTTCTCCACCCCCCGCCCCCGCGGGGATAGGGTGAAGAAGCTTGATCCTGCCGGCTGTTGCTGCAGGGCAGGTAAGGTCCGCCCTCCCCTGCCTCTTGCCCCAGCGTGCTGGGTTCCTGCCCTTGCCCCTCCTCCTCTCCCTCCCTGCCACCCATCAGCTGATGGCCCTTGCAAGGGAGGGGGAGAAGCGGAGCTGCAGCGCAGGAGAAGAGGTGGGAACAGGGCCTTGGGGAAGGGGGGTGGAATAAGGGCAGATCCCCTCCAGCCCCCTGCCATGAGCCGCTCTAGGCAGGGGGCTGGGAGCACCCCCATGACCCTAGCCCACACACCCCCAGCCCTCTGCCCTGACCCCTACACCCCCCCCCCCCACACCTCTGCCCTGACCCCTGCACCTCCTCACACCCTAGCCTCCTGCCCTGACTGCTGCACTCCCCCAACCCCAACTCTGACTCCAGCACCTCTCACACATACCCAGCCCTCCATGCCCTGATTCCTGCACCCTCCTCACATGCCCCCAGCTCTCTGCCCTGACTCTTGCACCCCCCGCATTCCTACCTGCACCCCTCGCACCAAATGGGAGCTGCCCTGGTAAGCACTCCACACCCAAATCTCCTGCCCCAACCCTGAGCCCCCTCCCTCATTCTAGCTCCTGGCCAAACTCTACACTCCAACCCCCAGCCCTGTGCTCAGTGCACTCCCACCCTCAGCTCAGTGCAGAGAGAGAGAGGAAGAGAATGGGCTAGAACCAGGGAGAAGGTAGGTACGTACCCACTCTATGTGGGCAGGGCTGGGATCCCAGACCGGCAGCGGGCTGAGCGGGGCCAGCAGCCGGGACCCTGGCTGGCAGGAGCCGGCGGAGAGAACCCCAGACTGGCAGCGGGCTGAGTCACTCCGCCCACTGCCGGTCTGGGGTTCTGGCTGCTGGCCCCTTGCCAGCCGGGGTCCCAGCCGCAGGCCCCGCTTGGCCTGCTGCCAGCCTAGGTGAACGGAACCCCAGGCTGGCAGCGGGCTGAGCGGGCCGGCGGTGTAAGATCAGCATTTTAATTTAATTTTAAATGAAGCTTTTTAAACGTTTTGAAAACCTTGTTTACTTTACATATGACAATAGTTTAGTTATATAATATATAGACTTATAGAGAGAGACCTTCTAAAAAATGTTAAAATGTATTACTGGCACGTGAAACCTTAAATTAAAGTGAATAAATGAAGACTCTGAATACCACTTCTGAAAGGTTGCCGACCCCTGATATAGACCATGGTGCACAGGCCAAGCAATGCATGAGCAACTGAAAATTTGACAAATAGTCATAGCTTCTGGGCATTAGCCTGTAAACTACAGTGGTAGTAACTTTTAACTATATTCTATGTATTTTTTTTTTCTGTGCTACTGAGCAAAACTCTTATTGCCATCTGATAGATGTTTTTGTGTTGTCCTGCAGGAGTCCTGCTCCTTCTAAATTGTTTGTGTTTACTTTTTAAAATAGAACAACAAATTCATAACACTGAATTATTTTCAAGATGTTGAGCAGCAAAAGGTCGAGTGATGATGATTTAAACGGCCGCTAATTGGGAGAACTGGGGAGGGAAATACTGGCAAAATTTTTCTTTCCTATGTTGTGTCAAAATGTTGTGTGATTTGAAATTCTGCAGCTGGCGGTGGCCTAGTTATTTAATAAGTCCTCAGAAAGCTGATTAAGTAGAATGCATAGTGTGGTTATTTGCTTGAGTTGTTAGTTGTACTTTCCCTCTCCTATTCATCCCCTTCCCCTTCCCTACTTGATTCTTTTATTTCAAAGGTACCAGGGATTTAGCCTCTACTGACAGAAGATAGCTCTCCCTTCTGCACTAAGACCTGGGCTTTGCTCAGGGGCTCCCATATGGGTGGGGAGAGGACAAAATCCTTCTCCCAACCCTTAGAGTGTGGAGCAGCAGAAGAATCATTTCACACCGGTTAGTGGTGGTGGTTCCATCAGTGTCCTCATCGTTAAAATCTTTTATGTTTTGAGTCTTTAGTTCTGTAATAAAGATCCTCTGTAAATGTGTCTATGCTCTGCCATTTCTATCTGCTCCCCTCCATCCCATGATGTCTGAAATGTATTCTGAGCAGTCCTGTTAGAATTGTGAAATGTTTCGCTCCTGTTTAAACAGCTGTTTTTTAAAATGCTCTTGCTTATGACTCCTGGTATAAATAATAGGTGTTATGGTGATAATTATAATAGCTGTTAACACACAACACCATAGATTATGAAAATTTAATTACTGTTCATGATAGCTTGTGAGGAATTAATTGCTGCTTATCGACTCCACTTTCAGTATAAGCATGTCTTTTAGCTATGGATGCTTGTGCTCATTACAGACTGAGTACACTGAGTTTCTTCAGGATTTGTGTCTTCCTTTCTTTAATCAGGATAACTACCTATACCAATTCCTGCAGTGAAGCAGTCCCGCATGCAGCTGGCAATTATAATGTTTGATAAGTAAGAAATAAATCTGCTGCTAAAGAGAAAATAATCAAATGTACTTTTAAATCTATAAATATGTGCTTAAAATGTGTTAAGGCTGGACTAGACTGCTATCCATAATTTAGACCTAAATACAACCCATGATTCCAAAGTAAAATTTACACTCAACTTATTTGGTGCTACTGAGTTCACTGGGGCCAAGATTTCATCCCTTGTTTATAAGTTACCAGTGCAGTGTCACAAACCTACTAGTGGGTGAGAACCAGGGAGTGAAATTGACCAGTCTCATCCTAGATGAGTAAAGTATAAACACAGTGAAAAGTAAAAATTCTCTGGTTTTGGTGGTGTGTCAGTAATGTGGGTAGAGAGGCTTTAAAATTTGACTGTCCCATTCTGAAGTAAAAAAATCTGCCTACTCACAATTCTCCACCTAATAAGACAATAGTTCCAATTTGGAGTGGGTGTTAGCAGGGGTTACTAAGTCATACTCACATACGCATGTCAGAATCCGATTTAATACAATGTGTGTTGTAGCTGGGCTGTTCAAATGGAGTTAAATCTGCATCATTGCTTGTCTGTTCTTCTATTTGTTCTTAGTTCTGTGCAGTTGCACTGTAACATAGAATCATGAGAGAAAATCATTGCAGGAATTCAATTTAACACAAAGAGCAAGTTAATATAAAACGTGTTGTTTCTACAAGAAGTTTTTTTAAAAAGTGCTCCACTGTTGAACAGCTGCTTCAAATTCAGACACAGACACCTGCTAATTGAAAAACGTGCAAGATTAGATACTTGGTACCAGACTCTTCTAATCTAAGGTTTATCTCCTTTTCAGTGTACTGGTGGATAGTGGGGATACATATTGCTTGTTTGGAGGCACTGGAGATTCTCCAGGGAATATTCAGATGCTTTCAACTTCACGTGAAATTCTGCGACTAATTATGTTTGGAGGAACCCAAGACCTTTTGTCCTGTATCATGTACCTCTGAAGTAAGCCTAAGACACATTTATGGTTTAACACTTTGCACGGTGTAGCGCTGGTCTCTATTTTCTATCCTCCTCTAGCATAGGACTATATGGGTGCTGTTTTATGGCATTGCTGCTGTGGCCCAAATTCTCTGCTGGTCTAAATGGAGGCAGCACCATAAATTTAAATGGTGTTTCACTCATTTACACTAGCAGAGAATTTGGCTCAGTGACCTAAATGCACTCAAGTAGTTCCCTTCAAGTTTAATGGAATTGCAGTAAATTAGAATTTACACAAAGACTTTGTCCCTTTTTGTCTCCTATGTGACCCTTTTTTGAAAGAATTTGACTGTCGGGAATGGAGTTTGGTTCAGGTGTTGCTTAGACATATGTACTGCATGGCGAGTCTGTGGTCATCCCATGACCAGGTGGACTTCCTCCCTCTACTACAAATTTGTTCTCTCTTTCAGTTCTGCCATCTTGCTAGCAAAACAACTCCCCAGCTTAACTGAATCCCAGCTGCCTGTTCAACTTACTCATCAAATCTTCCCCTCCTTTGGCCTCCATTTCTCTGTACAGGAATGTGCCAATCTCTTACAAAATATGATATGACCATCTCCCTTCCCCCCCTACGGCTTTCACCTCCTCCTTCCTTGTCACACTTGCAGAATTTTCCTATTTACTCTACACTTGACTGAGCGACCCCATCTTATCTCCTGATCTCCCTCTGAGGGGTGGGAAAACTACACATCCAGCCCTCCAGACGTTTTAATCCGACCCTCGAGCTCTCGCTGGGGAGCAGGGTCCGGGGCTTGCCCTTCTCCACACAGCTCCTGGAAGCAGCAGTATGTCCCCTCTCCGGTTCCTATGCATACGGGCAACCAGAGGGCTCTGCATGCTGCCCCCACCCCAAGTGCTGCCCCCGCAGCTCCCATTGGCCAGGAACCGTGGCCAATGGGAGCTGTAGGGTCGGCACCTGCGGATGGGGCAGCGTTCAGAGCTGCCTGGCTGCGCCTCCGCGTAGAAGCTGGATGGGGGATATGCCGCTACTTCTGGGAGCTGCTTGAGGTAAGCACCGCTCAGAGCCTGCCCTCCTGACCCCCTCCCATACCCCAACCCCCTGCCCCAGCACTGTTCCCCCTCCTGCCCTCGAACCCCTCAGTCCCAGCCCAGAGCACCCTCTTGCACCCCCAATCCCTCATCCACAGCCCAGAGCTCCCACCCCCAGCTGGAGCCCTCGTCCCCTCCCACACTCCAACCCCCAATTTTGTGAGCATTCATGGCCTGCCATACAATATCCATGTGGCCCTTGGGCCAAAAAGTTTGCCCACCCCTGCACTAGAGGATCCTCCTCATCACCTGTCCAGCTTTGTGTGGGTTCCATGGGGCTTTCTCCTTGGTCCACATCCTCTACAGGTTATCGCTGGGTAGTCTCACCCACAAACACAAATTCAGCTATTGTTCTGCTCTCTGCTGGTAACTCAGAGCTTTAACTCTCTACTCCAGACTTGTCTCTGTCTACCCAGGCTAAAATATCTGCCTGTTTCTCTGACATCTCTTCACGGATGTCTAGCTGTCAGCTCAAGTTTAACATGGCTAAAACAGAACCCTTAATCTTACTATTCAAGTCCTTTTCCCCCACCTCCTTTCTTGATCACTCTGGACAACGCCCCATCCTGTCTGCTACTCAGGCCCGTAACATGGGCATCATCTTTGACATGGACCTCTTGGGTCCTCACACCCAGGCTATGTTTAAATCTTACAGATTCCTTCTGCATAACATCTCTAAGGCAAGGCCTTTCCTATCCATCCACACAATTAAATCTCTCATCCAAGGTCTCATCATGTTTCAATTTCCATAATGTCCTTCTCTCTGGCTTTGACAAATGCAGTCGTACCTCACTCATGTCTTTTCAGTGAATGTAGCTGAAAATATCATTTTGCTAGCCAGTAGTTTTGACCATGGCACCCCCCCCTTTGTCTTCCTCTGCTGTTCCTCCTCTATTGCATCGAACATAAACTACTTGTCCTCACCTTTAAGGGCCCTAAAAGCCTATTCCCACCCTACCTATATCTTTCAGTCACTGCTGAAATGTTGACGTTTGCCTCTAATCAGTCCCGGGTGCCAGCTTCCATTGACCATTTGTTACATTTTCAAACAAGCAGTGCTTTCTCCCATGCTGCCCTTCACACTTGTGAGGAACTCCATCTAAATATCTGCATATCCACTTCCTTGTTCTCCTTAAAACTCTCCTTTCCCATGATGCTTATAGAAAAAACTTGAGTTAGGCCATGGGGGTGCTGAGAACACTGTTTATCATGTTGACTAATATTGTTTCCTTGTATTCCCTATCTGTCTGTCTATATCTAATCTTATACTTAAATTGTATGCTCTGTTTGTATAGCACCCAGTACATTGGGGTCCATGAGTGGGGCTCCTAGGCACTATGATAATATAAATAATTAAGGATATGCAGCTGTGAAATGTATCAGACATCTCATAGGCAACAGATGTTTAATGCTGAGCTGAAGTCCTCTTTTGAACAGCCTGCTAATTTATCAGCAATTTCAGCAGCCTGCCCAGCCAGGCATGCATCAACAAACCATTGCTGAATACAGAGATGAAGCAAATGGGATGCAGCAGAAAATGACAGGTGTACAGTGCTGTGTGCGCTCCAAGGTACTGACAACAGTAAGTGGTAAAACGTGGGGTGAAAGATAAATATTATTCTAGAGACTGGTGAGTGTGTGCCAGGGAGTTAGCAGCGGATGGCAGGATTCAAGATGACAATATCCCGTAATGTTTTACATATTCAGGCTACTGCTTGAATGGCTCGGCTGGAGAATTTTCTATTTTAAGAATTGGCAGTATTGCACTGGAGGTGAGAAAAGAAATGTAAATAATTTGGGAAGGTGTAAGATAAATAATTATAATAAATAAATAAGATAAATAAGAAATGTAAATAATTTGGGAATGTGGCCATGCTGGGTCAGACCAAAGGTCCATCTAGCCCAATATCCGGTCTTCGACAGTGGCCAATGCCAGAGAGAATGGACAACAGGTAATCATCACATGATCCATTCCATCGCCCATTTCCAGCTTCTGGCAAACAGAATAGCCATTGATGGACCTATTCTCCATGAACTTAACTAGTTCTTTTTTGAACCCTCTCATAGTCTTGGCCTTCACAACATCCTCTGGCAAGGAGTTCCACAGGTTGACTGTGCGTTGTGTGAAAAAATACTTCCATTTGTTTGTTTTTAAACCTGCTGCTTATTAATTTCATTTGTTTGACCCCTAATTCTTGTGTTATAGCTATGGACGTAATGTATGCAGCATGATACAGAAGAGCAGGAGACTGGGAATCTGGAGTCATGTTTTGTTGTAGTTTTTGCCACTGATGTGCTGCGTGAGATTAGCCAGCTTAGTTTGTATTGCAGACAGTTGGCTGTTGGGTGACTGAACTAAGGATGGCTATTCCACTAAAGGCTGGGGGTATTAGAGAGCTGTGCCATCAAATTTAAGGTAATCTCTCCCCTCCTTCTTAAATTTAACATTTTTCTCAGAGGAAAAAGACCATCCTAGAAAAAACTTTTTACTAATGTGTGAGTGTCCCCCCCCCCCTTTTTTAAAGGAATATATCAGTCTGTAAATGTCCGTCCTCCCCCCACCCCCAAAAAAAAAAAAAAAAAAAAAAGTTCAATGCATCCTCCAAAGGGTGAGAAAGACACAGCACCTCTGATATTGGACAAAAAATTTATTTGCACACTGGAAAAGTTACTAAATGAACCAGTGTGCTCTTGTTCCAAATGTTACCTGTTTAAAGTACCTTCTGGGCTTCCCTTTATGGCCACAATAGTCTGTTTGGATCCCAATTTAAGCTACACCAAAAATATTCAAAGGCATTGCAAGTATTCCTATGAAAGGTATATTGTAGTCTAATCCTAAACCAGCAAATGAACAAACATTGTTCTGAAAAGCAAATTTTTATGGATCTCCGGATCAGTGTCAGTACATGCTTTGTGGTATTTCTGTCAGAACTCTTTCTTAAAATAAAATCCTAGTAATTTCATAGCTGTGCTGATTTGTCTGGCTACTGCTAGTGTAAATGGTAAAGAGTTGAGATGTTCATTGAAGTTCCAATTGAAAGCTTTCTCACTTGGTAAATGCTAACTTTTCAGTGACTCTATTCATTAAAAATGTCTCTGACTGCAATGGGTACCTAGGATGGTGATGTGAAAAAGTACAACTTTAACTATCAGGTCTGTTTCCGCAGGTGAATTTAAAAAAAAAACAAACTTTTACCTACCTTGGCAGATAACCTCTCCACATGGTATATAATTGCCAACACTTACTAGCCTTGGTAAAAGATATATCAATTTATGTTGTTTCTTTACTAGCTAAATATTTCTGTGAGAATTTGTAACGCTATTTACTGAGCATGTGGAGCCGGAAGTCAGTCTCATAATGCATCAAAATATTTGTTGGACAGAGACAAAACAGTTGAGTTTTTCTTCAAAGTGAATGTTCATCAGAGCACTTGTTTTCTTTTCAGGAATTAGGGAATATTTTTGTTCTTATTTAAGCTATGATCCATTCTCTAAGATACTAACATTCCTTGCTTATTTTAAACAATCTGTAAGAAAGTAAGGTGAATTAAAAGATCTGTCTGATGGGGAGAGAAGGAAGGAAATTCAGACTTTCATGAACTAATGTGTGGTCTCAGCAGTGTGGGAGAAGAAATATGAGAGCCCAAGACATTTGTGTTATATGACAGCGGCTCTGAACTTTACCAGATTACTGTACCCCTTTAAGGAGTCTGATTTGTCTTGTGTGCCCCCAAGTTTCACCTCACTTAAAAACTACTTGCTTACAAAATCAGACATAAAAATACAAAAGTGTAACAGCACGCTATTACTGAAAAATTGCTTACATTCTCATTTTTACCATATAATTATAAAATAAATCAATTGGAATATAGCTATTGTATTTACATTTCAGTGTATAGTATATAGAGCAGTATAATCAAGTCATTGTCAGTATGACATTTCAGTTTGTACTGACGTCACTAGTGCCTTTTATTAGCCTGTTGTATAACTAGACAAATTACTAGATGAATTGATGTACTCCTTGAAAGATGTATGCGTACCCCTGGTTGAGAACCACTGTTCTGTGATATGAAAAAAAGGGCACAGCTTAGCCTGTGGTTGTGTAAGCCACTCCACAGTTACAGATGTGTGGAACTCTGTTAGTAGGGTGCCAGATGCGTGCAGGGGGTCACCCACGCAGATCAGTTTGCTGTATTGCAGCCATAGCGAGTAGACTCTAGTGTAGCTGTCACAAGGACTGAAAGTGCTTGGGCAGTAATAGGTTTTGTGTGACCCTTCGTATTGCATTAACAAGACTAGAGAAAATCTCTCTGCTGGGTTTAAAGCTTTATGTTTTGTCAGCTCGTGTCCTGAAAATGTTGTTGTAGATGAAATTAAAAATAGGACAAGTCTGGAGGTGGTGGGTTCACTGTCTTTGCTGAGCCTGCTGGGATGGATGGGGCAGTTATGGCACTCCCAGAAGCTATTGTACTGTTTGGATCCAGAGATGTGTGCATTTTAAATATGTAACAGAGTCAAACTTGGATCAGTATTTACTGTGCAGCTTTCCAGGGGACCACGATCATATTTGCCATATTATGAGTGTCCTAGATTTTCTGTTTAGTTGACCTTTAGTTGGTGAGGTATGAACTACCTTTGTATACTAAAGGATTTGTTCAGAACATCATTGTATTGTAGAGGTTTTTTTTTAGTGATGCTTCGAGGGGGAAAAAACACTTTATTCTGCAGACTGAAGGACAGCTTACTGCGTTTACCATCTTGGGCTCTGTCCCTATAAACATTTAAGAACATGCCTAACTTTTTCCCATGTGAAATGACTCACATAGGCAAAGTTAAGTACGTGGTTAAGTGTTGTTGCATTTTTGTTGTTTCTCAGGTAACACCAATCACTGGTGCAGATCAAGTATTTAAAATAATAGAGATGAAAAAAAGAACCCCTACAGTTGACACTGTTGAGATCAACCGTGCCTAGCATTGCTGGTTGGATAGCAAAACTAGCTTGACCTTCTTGGTCAATTCCACTTTTCTGGTAGTGATGGGCTAAGACCAAATCTCCTTGGATGTTTCCAAAATTCGGGCAGAATCTGAATTCTGGGGCTATGACCTATCTTGACTTTTCTGGGTTTTGTTCACTAGCAAAAATACTGTTTTGGTTATCCAGTATGGCGGGGGCAGCCCCCATTCTTCTGTTACCTAAATTCCCCCAGATTTTTCTTTTCTACAGTACCTTCACAAATACATGTTCATTTTTTTGCTCTTTAGTCTGTGCTCATGCATACTAGCACTTCCCTTTGGTAGCAGTTGCAGCCTCTTGGTCTCCAGCACTATGGCCCTTGCTAACAGAAAGTGTGGGTTGGATGAAATGGCTGAATAAGTCCTAATTTAAAACGTGGATGCTGTACTTCTCTCTACCAAAATAAGATAGTTTGTGCTGCAGACTAGCCCTGAGGACAACTGTTGGTGGAGATGCCTGGATGAAACTGAGATAGTCGCCAGGGTTCATCAGCATTTACGTAAGTTAGTTCAGAAAATCTAGGAGCGTGGCAGGAAATTTGAATAAAACAGTCTGCCTGTAGAATACCAGGAAAGGAATTGCTGTAAAGAAATGTTTAAATGAATGTGCTTCAGAATCCAATACAAATGTCCTTGTGCAGCTGGCACCATTCTACACCCTTGACGCTCTTTATTTTAAAGGGTCCTGCTGTCTACAGACTTTAATGCTAGCAATATTTTAACAGTTTTTGTCGTCGTCCCCCTGCACCCCCCTCCCCCGCATTAAAATATGGGAAATACCCTTGCTGATCCATGCTAGGTTGCCTGCCTGGTGCCCAAGCCAGAGAATTGTGCAGATCCTGTGGAAATAACTGGTATTATATGTCAGTTTCTTGGCAACTCAACTGCTTTGGCTTCTTGGAGAATTCCAACTCCTGGCAGGACTGAGTTAAGCTGTATTTATAGTATACTTGCTACTATCCAAATGTACTCATCAAATAACTTTTAGTTTTCAGGTCTCAGGGCTACACTGCAAAAAAAAAACAACCCCCCCCCCCCAAAAAAAACAAAAAAAACCGACCCCAACCCTCCAAAACCTTATGGCAGCAAGTCTCAGAGGCCAGGTCTGCAGACTCAGGCTTGTGCCACAGGGCTAAAAATAGCAGTGTAGATGTTCTTACTCCAGCTGGAGCTTGGGCTCGAATACCCAGCAAGGGGGGGTGAGTCTCCGAGCGCAATCTCCAGCTCGCGTGGGAACATCTACATTGCTATTTGTAGCCCCATAGCACAAGTCTGAGTCTGTAGACCTGTGCTCTGAGACTTGCTGCCTGTGGTTTGGTTTGTTTTTGTTTTTTGCAGTGTAAACATAAACAATCTTATAAGGCGCTTGTCCTGAATATTTGACAACTGTTTCAATCTCTATAGAAAAAACAATTCATAGCTATCACTAGACCAATAGATAGGTGCTCAGATGTCCAAGGTTCCTGCAGTAAGGGCTGGTTCCAAAGCCTAACGTAGTTAATAGAAAGACTTCATCAAATTACTTCATAAGGGCTATAGCCAGCCTGCTTAAGGGCTACAGGAACTTGTGTGCATAGAAGACTGCCCTCCATGCCAGTAACTCCTCTTTTTGCTATACCACTGTGTAAATCTGATGGGAATCTAAGATGAGCATAGATGAGAGACCATCCTTCAATATTCCATGCATCATGCACTTCTCCTTTCCACGGACTCATGAGCAGTAACAAGGCTGCCATGCGTTCAGATGAAGTAGAAAATTCACTCGTCGGCCATAGCCTACCCTTTTTGGGGATGAGAGCTGCAAGACTTCTTGTAATGTGCTCTCTATTTTTGGAAGCTACCCAGAATACCCCTTAGCATGTGTCCTGGGGAGGGCTACATTGAATCTGCATCATGCTGGGCTGGTGTTAGGGACAAGCCGCAGATGTGGCATTGTCAGTTATGCTCTTTGCTGAAAAAACAAAATGCCAAATCTGTTCTAAAGCAAACTTTACTAGAAAATGTAACACTTGAATAGTTCGAAAGTAAATTTTCCAAAGCTCCACATCAGCATATTTTGATCATGGGTTAGTTTGATGCAGAGGGGGTGTGTGTGTGTATGTGTGTTGCAATTTGTTATAAAACAAAACAATACATAATTTTATATCCATATTAAAAATTCTATGGGTGGACAATACATTTCCCAAGACATTTCTGAACTCCACAATGTCCATATGTTTTAATATTGAAACCACAAGCAACAAAGCCAGTAATCTTTAAAAGGAGAGAAGTTTTATTGGTTATTTGAGTAATGTGTGGACTGTGGTTTGCTTTCATTTTAACAATTATGGGGACCTGGGACAGATGGTTAGAGAGGGATGAAATATCTCCTAGTAGAAGAACGCGACAGTTCATCCATCTATACCTGTCTTGGATCTTTGCTTGTTTGAGTGTTCTGAGAAAAGGAATCAAGTTTGGAGAGTCTCTTCCCACAGCCATTTCAAGTATGTTAGTTTTTCCATGGCTAGTGGGTCCTGTCTCCTGGTGACTCAGGCCTTTTTACATTAAGTTGTTCTGTGTCTCTGAGCTGTTATAGTACATTGTGCAACAACCAGCATGTGGGAACTGTGTTCACCTCCTCTGACCTCGTGTGTACCTCTCACACAGTAATCCTAGGAGAACCACTTGTACATTCAGAAGGTAAAAATGTCTCATGTTCTGTCCTATTTTCAGAAATGGCATTAACTGTGATGCATCAGTGCTAAAAGGGTGTCAAAAGAGGTAAATGCCAAGTCACAGTGCAGGAGCACACCGGGGAATAGAAGTTAGATGGAGAGGACCTACTCGGTCATCCAGTTCATCTCCCTGTCAATGCAGGATTGCTTCCTATAGTATTCTGTCTAATGTCTTGCCCAGCTTAGTTTTAACTTTCCCAGGCAGTTGGGTTTCTCCTGCTTTCTCAGGAGCCTGCTCTGAAGACTTTACTGTCGGGAAAGATTTCCTGACATGGAGGCTAGCTATCCCTTTCTTAATATTGCCCCTGGGAGACAGGGAGAGCGATGCTGGTGGTAACTGCAAGGAGATGGCAGTTTGGGACAGGCAGCCAGAACATAATGTCCAGCCTGCCTCAGTCACCAGAGAGTGTGAAGCTCCCAGGGGATGGGAGGTGGATATGTGGCCAGGGACAGTGGCCTGGACCTCTCCTTTGCCCATTGCCAGGGACATCTTTGCTCTTTGAAGTTAACACCATCCTCAGGAGGTCTGGCTTTGCTTCCCTTAGTGAGAAGAGAAACCCACGGGGGCCTGGCACCCTTAGCGGTGGTCCCCTTTCAGCTTGTTAGGTCTGGGTTTAGGGACCTTGGACCTTTGGCTTGCAGTTGCTTACCATGCTTTATGTTCATGTTCGCATTTCAGAGCCAAAGTAACTCAAGCAAAGAGTGTTCATCACCCATCTCAGTTTGTGGGCAGGACACCTCAGCAGTGCTGCCTTCCCTTTGAGTTATAAAATGGGCACGGTAAATATTCTGTTGTGAATAGAGGTTACCTGCAGAATTCCTTAAATCCTGGATTGGCAGGTAACCCATTCTGTGCTCTCTGCACTTGCTAGGCACTAGTAAGTGTGTCACCATCTTAGTTCTTGGTGCACATACAAATGCCTAAGTGTTTCATGGAGCAAGCAACACACCCAAAGCAAACACTTGCTAAATCCTAGCAGTGGGGTGAGTCAGTTGTTCTGTACAGCTTTACAATTCCTCTCATGTTTGTTTTGTTCTTTCTCTTTGTTGTAGCCCGGCTGTACAGTGTGAGTCTGTTTTTTGGCATTTAAATGCCTTACTGTGTAGAAAGGAAGTCAGTGTTGTCTACTCCACACCAGGAAATGCTCTTGTATAATTAGTCAGACCTTAGAACAAACAATCTTTCATGGCATGAAAATGTCATTTTGTTTAACACAATAAAAACTGTCAACACTGTTGCAACAAAACAAACTGTCCTCTGCTCTCAAGTGTGTCCTGAGTGTGGAGTTTGTATAACTGACCCTCACGTTGACTCAACTAGTGCAAAAGTCCTTATGAAACCACAGACAATGGATGGAGAAGGCTTCTCAGCAGGAGCAAATGTTGCATGTTTATATCTGGAACTATTACTTCTGGTTCTCAGGCTGTCTAAGTGGCAGAGCTACAAATCCTTTTCCATTTGCTAAAGCCATTTTAAGCTCCTTTCAAGTTGATTGATCTCTATTTGCTCCCCTTACAGCAGTGTCTTTTAGGAAATAACCCAGAAGAGAGAAGAAAGGGTTAGGATTCAGAAAACTTCCAAGGGTTCTTGCAATGCTTTCCCTTTGCAGAATGTTGCTCTGTTGTTTAATATTTTTATTACAGAATATTTGAACAATCTGTTTTAAAAAATAATTTGTATGGAATGTTTATAATTCACTTCCCTAACAGTTGGATGAACATCTTGGAGTTTGCAGTAAGGACACTGGTAGGGCTGAGCATAGTCAGCCATTGTGAATCAGGGCTAGCAGAGTTTCCTATTTAAGGAGATTCTTACACTGGAGTATGATTAAAAGAAAATATTTTGTGCAAATAAGATTTTGCCAATAGATTCCTATCCCATCTCCCTGCTGCTATGAACTCTTATTTTAAACAGTTTCATTCTCAGGCCAGCCTCTCTCTTCACTTACCTCTCTTTAGTGAATCCGTAACTCTATGTTTAATGCATTGGCACTGGATGACTTAGAAATTGTTATGCTGCACAATGCCGTTTCAGGGAAGGCTTCCCCTTTCTACCAGTAACTCTGTCTACTAAAACAGATGGGCCCACAACAGCGGGGTTTGGATCTGGATTAGCATCAGGTTATGGTTTGGGTCTGAGGTTGAGCCAAGGCCAATGACTGGGTTTGCATTGGATGGTATACATTTTGCTGAGCTGTTCTTGTGAGATTTCAGCCTAAAATGTGGTAAATATTGTCCAATTTTCACACCTGAACTAGAGCAGAAAAACAGGTATATCTGATCTTGGAAGTGAACCAGAACTCGTAACTATGGAGGCTGTTATGGATCCTGGTGTTTGAGTCCAACTCCTCTCTGTCTTCCTCCCACAAATTTTGAATTTGAAGTGCTGGGAATTTCCTTTCCACGTCTCTCAAGCAACGTTAAGATTCAGACTTGTGCCTCTCCCTGTGAATTTTGTTGATTTTTAAGAGCAGGCTGGCACAATTGCGCATTAATGCATAGTTGCTGTATTTTAACCAAATCGGGTGATTTGAAGTTTACAAGTACAGTGGCTCTCTAGAAGGGTACAGTTTTATTTTTTCTATGTATTCTAAAATATCTTGTCTATAAAGTGGGCCTTTCCTTCACTTTTTTTGGACAGACTTGCAATTTGGTTGTGGGGTTTTTTTTTTTTTTGTCTGTGCTCTGTCATTCCTTGCAGTGAGTTTTACTTCCTTATCTTTGAATAGCATTGAGGTTTTGTACCTTACACTGCTGGTAATTGGACAGAAGCAATTTACTGAGGAAGAGCAGAAAACTGGCTCAGCTAGTTCCTCTTTTGTCTTTCTCCCTGCCTGTCCTTGTCAGGGTTGCCTGCCTGCAAGTATTATGCTGTTTTGTTTTGTATTTGCTACTGGAAAATCTAGACTGCCAGTGCCAAGGGTTAATACATTTGCCACCCCTTCATTAACACAGGTAAATGGCAAAACAATGTAATTGCAAGGAATTGCAGTGTGGCTTTAGGATGTGATGGCTGACAATTCAGTTGGAATTTGGTCAGAAATACCACACAATGATTTAGCTCAGGTAGGGATGGTTGATTTTTAACACCACTCTGTAACACTCTCTGAGTTAGTGTTGAACCACTGTCCCAGGTTAATGAGATGCAAAGTAAATAAAGGTGGTTTATTTATTACAGGGACTTCCAACACAGATAATTGCATTGTCTTCCTAACTTTCTCCATGATTTCACTAGGAAAAGGTATTCTTCCCTTCCTGACCTAACCTGCTAAGCAGTGATGTTACTCGTGTTATAATTGCTTTTGCCTTCTAGCCTGCAAGTGTCTGCATTTTGGTGGAGCCAGAAAAGAAATGATCCCTATGCTGTGTATGGATAGTTTGCAACATAGTTTGTGCTCACAAAAGATGCTTTGTTAATCATGAAAAATGCTTATTAATGTTTTCCTTGTTTCCTCAGCTTCCCTTTGAGGTGGAAATTTATTACATCCAGCATGTGATGCTCTATGTTGTGCCCATCTATCTGCTGCGGAAAGGAGGTAGGCCTGCAATCAGTCTGAGCCATATTACCCTACTGATATCTGAGAGGTTGTAGTTAACTAATTAAGCACAACCTGTTTCATTATGTCTCCAGTTCTTCTAAGACAACACTTTGCTTTACCTGCCATTAGCACACCAGTATTATTATTGCTGTTTATTATTTGTTTTAAGGTAGTGCCTCAAGAAGCCCTTGGTATGGCCCAGCACCCTATTGTGCTAGGTGCTGTACAAACACAGAACCAAAAGACATTTAATGCCCCAAAGAGCTTACAAGTGTGCATCATCCAAATATGTTCTCTTCCTAACAGACATCTTTGCCACCTTGTGACTTCAAAGACACTTGATTATGTTTTCTTACCTTTTTGACCAACGTTTGTGGTTAAAATGCACTTGATTGCAGGAGTTTTTTGTTTTTGTTTTTAATTTGAAAACAAAACAATTTAAACTTCTGCGTATGAATATCGTCGTCTTGGATGCCTCCAAGCATGGAGTACCTGGGGAGAACTGCTGTTCTTAACAAACAGGGAGGGTCTCTTTTGTAGCACTAGCTCCCCAGGTGAATATGAATCAGTCTGTGTAAAGCACGTTGTTTAACTGTGAAGCTTTGGAGAAAATCTAGTGCAAGGTATCGGTGAATCAGGGATAGCTTGATAATCATCAGGGATAGCTCCTCCTAACAAGGTACTTTAGTTCTTCTTCAAGTAGCGTCCCTATGGGTGCTCTCCTTCTGGTGCTCGTATGCCTTCGATCAGAGATTTTCGGTAGCAGAACCCATTCAGCCCACACATGCACCCTACTTGTCCTTGTGCCCCGTATCAAGGCTATATAGGGCTGCGTGGGCAAACCACCCTCAGTTCCTTGTCAACTGCCTGGGCTTGAGATAGAGAATTCAGCGTGTCCGCTTCAGTTGGCCAAGCTTGCATTGTCTAGTTTGTTAGCTGATAGTTTATTTTCCCCCGCAAACCACAGCAGACCAGGGGGGATGCGGGTTTACACACACACACGCTGTCAGGAGGGTATTAGCCTTCTACCTGAATTAGGAAATCTCCCACACCATTCGTGTCAATTGCTGACAGATATAAAAGGTATACAATCTCCATCCGGAGACTCTCTAGGTGGGTTTCTGAATGTATCATTTCCTGTTATCAATCTACCAATATACAACCTCCATTCCACAAGATCTCTTTCTACCTCTGTGGTGCTGCTTAAGAAGGAGAGGTTACTCATCCTGTGCAAGGAGTTCTTCAAGATGTGTCCCCTTAATGGGTGCTCCACTGCCAGCCCTCCTTCCTCTCTGCTTCGGGGTTTCCTCTACGGGACTTCGTGGTGGAGAAGGAAGTGCAGGGCACATGTGTAGGCTGAATGGGCGCTGCTAACAAAAATCACTGATTAAAGGTGCATAGGATGCATGCACATCTGAAGTGGAGCACAACAGGGACGTACATCCTGAAGAACTCCAGTTACTGCACAGGATTAACATTCATTTATGTTAATGTCTCAATGAGTCATAAAATTGGGAATGTTACAGACTTCTAATTAGTGCACTAGAGAATGGAAAACAAGATGTTTTATTCGCATATATTCTACATAGTACATAAGAAGCTAAACCAAACCTTGGGACTCGAGATGTTTCCCTCTTGTGTTTTGATCTCACTGGAATTGATCTCACTGGAGATTTTGTAGCCTTATCATATATACTTTAGCCCATGTAATTCCATATTTGTTTTGCTTGGAGGCATTGCCTAAGTGTGTCTCTTGGAGGCTCCCTTTTAGTGATTAATTTCTGGAGTATTTTGTATGCGTTTGTCCTCCATTGGGACTGTGTCCTACAACGGGAATGGCTCAGTGTAGTAAGTCTTCTCCACCTCTACCATATCTGTGGCATTGTTCTGGCTCGCTGCTAAGTGATCACGTTCGTTACAGTGTGTATGGTAACACCCATTGTTTCATGTTCTCTATGTACATAAATCTCCCCACTGTATTTTCCACTGAATGCATCCGATGAAATGAAGCTCACGAAAGCTTATGCTCAAATAAATTTGTTAGTCGCTAAGGTGCCACAAGTCCTCCTTTTCTTTTTGCTATTTATCAGTTTACAGCTATCTGCTGCCATCTAATGTTGTTGTGAGAGCAGTGAACTTCCAGCCTGGCACTTTCTGCTGGCTATCAGCCATCTTTTGTAATCACCCTTGGCTGAGGCTGTGAAGCCAGTTGGTTCCAGCTTGTTTTACAGTTGGCCCCTGTGGTAGAACCCTTTTTACCTGATCGATTAATACCCCGTTAACACAGGACATTGAACTATTGTACAGTAATTGTGTCCCCAGAGACTGGTTCTTGCCAAATCTATAACATGTCTATTCTTGGGAAAACTTAAATTCTTTACAAACTTGGTGAGGTCCAGCACAGATAGAACAGCTACGAGAATGACCTAGTGTCTGTAGAACCAATGCTAGAAAATGATTTCCTGTTAATATTCTGCCCATCTCACAAACAGATCTGGTTGAAACACTCTTTGACTCCATCACAGGTTGTCTTCTGCTGTAACAATATCTCATGTGGCTTGATCTGTGATCACTGACCTTCAGCAGTATGCAGTAATCGGCCTATAATCTATCTGTATACCTTGGGCAGAAGTTTGTATCAGTTTATGATTATGTGGATTATGACCTTGGGAAATAGGTTACATGTGCAGCAAAATAATAGTTTATTGGACTCGGAAGCATATTAGAAAGGTGCAGGAGTTTGATAATGGGGACAGTGAGCCTTTCACTTCGAGGTCATCGGTTTTCAGCCTAGCCCATTACCTAATGGCTGTTTAGCTTATGTGAACTGAGTTGGTTGTAGTCCAGTTCCTGGTTGATGCATCAAAAAGCGACAGTTTGAAGTATTGTGGCATTGACTGATGCTCATCCCACGGCCATGCCTGTCAAAGTGGTCTTTCAGAACAGGAAAATTAATGGTGTGGCATAGGGAACAGTTACACAGGTTCAGCCCAAGCAGCTGTAGCGTGAATGAGACCATAAATGTAGAACTCCAGTTCCATTTTGGAACTTTTCACTAGCACCAGGATATTTTTAAGAATACACCATTCTAGTGATGTAGAAATTGGTGAGTGTGTGTGTCTCCATCTTTTGTTCACTCTCATTGTGATCCTGTTCACTGTGGCAGACAAAGGCACGATCACATAACATGGCCAGCCTTGCAGCTTCTGCTTTGTGTCTGTCCTGGGGACGGGGGCATTCTGAATTGTAGAATGCTTTGTCAAAGAAACCCCACTTACACATAGGAAAATTTCCTTTCTGCTCCCACTGAATCCCCAGCATGGGAAGGAGAGGCCTTTGTTTACTTCCAGCGCTCTGTCCCTGCTTGCCGATAACACCATGGAGAGGTATGGAAGGATTGCCCGGTGCTGGCCATAAACAGCTCCTCCACGGAGCCCCTACCCACTCAGCCCGTGGCAATCTATTCAGAGACCCTCCCAGGCCACAAATAAGGAGGCCAGTAGTCTGAAGAAATGAGTTCTGTGTAAACAGAAGTTAAGGACTCTAACCCCATCCAAATTATGCTAAAATCTCTCCTGGGTGAATTTGAAAGGGAAGAAGCTTTGGAAGGCAATTTCCTGATTGATGGATGAGGAAGACCCTAAATCCTGAGAATATCGACCCCAGGCGGTTCGAAGAGCTTCTTTGTATGTTGAAGGTTAGAAACAGTTTCTGACAGGAGAACACACCTCTCTTGCCAGCTCTGCTGGACTTACTGAGATAAGAGATGCTGACATCTAGGGAAAGAGTGACCATAGGCTCAAAAGGGACAAATAAAATGTAACTGTAGAGTTGACAGAGGAACTGAACTGCAGCACCAATCTTTGGCTTCAGGTGAGAACAAGTCCTAATAAAATGTGAAGCAAGGGGATGGGACCCCACCATAAATCCTTCCTTCCTCTGGGCCATCCAAGGGGAAGTTCGTCCCCGGGATTTGGTAGCTGCCAGCTCAAAATCCAAACCTGCTGGAAGGAATGCTACAATTTAGGTGTGCAGGGTTGATTTAGGAGAGTTGTTCCTCTTTGAACATCAGTGAGAGAGTGTTGTAAGTACTTGCATACATATTCACTCTGCAGAATGAGCTGGGCAAAGTGATAACACCTGCTTCCGATGGGTGTAATACTTGAATATCTTGACTGAAGCACCTCTGAAAATCAGACTGTATATTTATGGAGTAAAATTAACACTCCCTGTTTGTTTCAGTGGAAAACAAGCAGGATTAGTGAGAGTTAATGTCTTGTATAGTGTTTAATGCTAAAATTAAAATACATCTAGCCCCAAACACTGGATCAAAAGGAGGGAAAAGATAATATTTCAGGTGAAAAACAAGGGTCTCTCAAGTATTCACAATCATGAAAGTTAGTTACTAGGTGGAATCATAGTAATTCAGTTAAATATTAATACTTTTTTTTTTTTTTTTGGAAGGTATCTACACAGCAGAGCCACTTTCCAATTTCTGGTGGGCTCTGTTATCCACTGGGATGATGTTTGTCTATCATTTTAGCATCTTACAGATTCTGGGACTGGTAAGTGACTACTCATAAAGTAAACATTTGGGCCAAATTTTCAAAGTGTTTAAGTGCTGGGGCAATTATGTGCTCAAATTGGGCAATTGCCCATGCTAATGGCTACTTATTCACACAAACACATTTTACCATGCTTAAATTAGACATGCAGTTGCATACACATTAAGTGCACAACTGCTTGCCTTACTTCTGAAAATCTGACCGTGTACTGAATAAATAGGTGAGTGAGAGTTGCCAATGTATTAACTTGATTACTTCGATTTTTAGGGGAGTTAAGAAATCCCCATTTTAGGTTTCTGTGTCAATACAGCACAATATAAGATTGATTTATAAACTTGTTATTGTCCCTTTCCCCAGGTCACGGAAGTGAATTTGAACAACATGTTATGCCCAGCCATCTCAGATCCTTTCTATGGGCCCTGGTATCGAATCTGGGCATCTGGACATCAGACTATCATGACTATGGCTCATGGAAAACTTGTAATATTGTTCTACAATGCTGTCCCTGTCTTTAAATATAGCGTGGATTTGCTTAGACTCCCATCTAAGAAAATAGACTGAAATTTCTCCCTGGGGAGTAGCACTTACAGGAAGCGGAGGTACCTGTATTCATATTGGAGAAGAAAGAGGAGAATGAAAGGACAGTGTGTTAGTGTGTTGTGTCTGCTTCCCCTCCCTCCCCCCATCAATATTTCTTGCCTCAAAAGATCTCTACGGTAGAGTGAGGATTTTCTTCTTTCAACTGCTGTTTTTCACTGCCCGTAGCCAATGGCAAAATTAGTGGCCTTATTCTGGGAGAAGTTGGTGTTTCTTACATATTTTATGCAGATTACAATGGAACCTCCCTAACCACACTATATAATTACCCCAGAAAATGGCAGGCTCTGCCTGCATCCCAGCAAAGAGAGTGGCAGTACAGTCCCCTTATCAAGACTTCATTATTGTTTGCTGTGTATCCTTCAGTACATTTACTGATTGCATTATAAAGTATAAGAAAAAGCTGAATTACTACTCTAACCGAAAGTGAACCAAGCAAACAGTTTGTAATGCATCATCCTGGCTTAACTTTCATTATTTGAATTCTGCAAGTTGGTGAAGCAATATGCCAGAGGTCTCCCACTTATTGGTGTGAATTAGTGAGGTTCTATTGCACTACTTTAAGCTGGTTGAAGATAATGGGGAACAAAAAAAAATTCAAAATATTTTTAATTTATTTTTTAAATTGGACTATTCTTTCTCAGTGGCTATGGATCTTCACCTGTGTGGTTTGAGCCCAGCATAGTACCAGCTCTGAGGTTGCTCTGACTTGAATGCATGAAAAACCATCAGGTTGAAATAATTGTTTTAAAAAATCAAGCAGGGTGTAAATTGTGATGGGTGATGTTTCATCTCATCCTTCAAGTTGCCCCTGGACAGAAAGAAATATGAATTAAAGGGACACTGTCAACCTGGTTTAGACTGAGAAAACAAGTTACAAAACCCTACGTGAAGAATTTTAAATTTCATTTCATGCTTTTAAAAAATTCCTGCCCTGTGTTCTGTATTGAACAGACATTAGTTCAGTATGTAGGGAAACGAAGAGAAACTGCTATTCTGGTTTCTCTCTCTAAGGGTCTATACACCGTATGCAGTGATTTAAACTAAATCAGTGCAATTCTAGTCTGGTGGCAGTTATATCAGAGTAAAGGTATGTATACCAGCATAGCTTGTTTCATTTGCTAGTATAACAAGCTGTACTGCTAGAAACACCTGTATACTGGTATAACTGCCTCCACAGTAGGGCACTGCACTGATTTAACTAAACTTATTGCAAAAACTGCATGCAGAGATTCAGAAAGAACAACCAGGGGAAAAGCAAATTAAATATATCCATTTACTTCAGTTTTAACAATGTTCATTATTAAGACGTTATACTGTACAGACAAGTGGAAAGGGGGAAATCTTGACAGTGTTCCTTTTAATTTTTGAAATCTGAGTTCATGTTGGTTGTATTTCAGAGCTGCATCACAGGAATTTGCTGCAAAAAGTGATTTTTAGATTGCTTGTGTAGCATTGCCATAGCTGTAATAGTATACAGAGCCACTATACCTCTCCCTTCAGCTGAGTCGCCCTGCGATCATGTTGTGAAGTTAAGATACAGCCATTCATACCTCAAGGAGAGAGCTCATTGCCTAGAAAAATTATCAAAGTTATAAACTTGCATTGTTTTTTATTTTCACAAAGGCAGATTTTGATGGGGGAGAGGGAACACAAATGACTTCTCTAAATAGTTTCACTCCATTTAATTAAATATATATATATTTACAGCTGCATTCAGGAGTATCCTATCAATCGGTATTCTAATTTGTAAACCCTTTTCTGGACACGCTCTGTGACTGGTGGCATATATTAAATATGATGAATAACCTATGCTGCCATAATTTGATGATAAGGCAGATTTACTCATTGCACAGTTGTGATCAATTTAAATTCCTGTTACCCAGACCAACGAAATGCTCCCTATCTTCAGTCTCCAGCAGGAGTTCGCCTTTGAGAGCTAAGCCCCTGATACTCGCAATGAATATCTGTTTACAGTGTGGCTCTCAGGCCCTGATCCTGCAAGCACTTAAGCACGTTTAACTTCACTCATCAGAACAGCCTCACTGCTACTCCTGTATGTAAAATAAGCACATCTTGCTGAATCGTTTGCAGGAGTGGGGGGAAAGCACCAGTGTTAACAAAGGTGTTCATATTGCTAGATATTAAGCAGTTCCCCCTACTTGAATATACGTTCTCTCATAGGAACAGCTGAGCTAAATCATACAGCACTTCCTCCTATCCCCTAAGCTTGTATGAAGTTTATTTTGGTTTATTTATCTAGCTAGCAGTCCCTTAGCAAAATGCCCTGGGCCAGACACCGCTGCTGCAACTACAATGAAGTGCATTTAGAAAGAGACCATTGGTGTTGCCAAGGGATGCAGTTGGCCCATCTTTCAACACTGGCACTATTGCTTGGATTTAAGTTTTTTGATTCTTGCCTTTTTCTAACCCATGCTTTTAAAATGTTGTGGCTACTGACAGATTTTGACAGCTCCATTCAGAACAGCAGCAGCCTCCCAGGTATAAAGCCACGTAGTATTTTTGAAAATACAGCATTTCCTGCCTACAGCTGTGTGCTTCAGGGCATTCTAATAAGTACGGCCACAGCTCTTTTAGGCCACCACTAGCCTCCAAAGATCAAATAATGAGGCTAATGGGGAATTTCCAATGTGTGGCTCAAGGGGTACCACCTCCATGGCAGGGTATTTACTTGAAGTGATTAATTTCTAGCTCTTTTGGCTGGTTTAAAAATGTAGGAGCAGGAATGGCAACTTTGAGACGATTTAGTTTAAAGTCGGGGAAGCCCCTAAAGCAGTTCCTAAAATCTGACTCTCATTCCTCAGCTGATCTCTTACGACAGACACAGTCTGTAAGGTGCAGCAGAAACGTGGGGATTGTTCCATTCATAGGATGTTGGTTTGGATGATAGTGGGCTACTCAGAAGCTGGGCAACTTATTAAAACATCCTACGGGAGGGTTACATCACTTCTATGGTGGAAGATTTATTTTTCTCCTATTGAATGGGTGGGTTTTACAAGCACTTACAATAGAGATGATGCTCCTGGGTTGGCTTCTGTTTATACTGGAAATGAAGAGGTGAAGCCAGGTGGCCAGGAAGCGTGAAAAGGAGAGGAAAGCACAAGGTGAGTGACTAGTCAGGGTGGAAGGGATAGCTTGCCTCTGGCCATCTGAGCAGCCTGAGACAGATCACTTTGTCTTCCACTAGTTCATGTGTGACAAGTCATCCCCACTACCAGGGAAAAATCACTCATGGTGCTGATAGCTAACATTTCACCCGGAGAAGGTTATTCTCCATCGTATTCAGAACTCCAGCGACAGGAAAATAATTTGTGGTCTTTAATATTATTGTTTTTCCATTTTTAAGCAGATGACTTGTCAGGTGGGAGCCTGAATATTGTGGTTTATTTTAATAAAACAGGAGCGGGAGAGGGGAGCCTAGAAAGGAGAGACAGACTCATAGAAGTGTGGGACAGGAAGGGATCTCCATAGGTCATTTAATCCAGTCTCCTGCACTGAGGCAGGGCTAATAGACCATCCCTGACAGATGTGACTGGCTAGGCTTTGTGCCACTAGAGTCAATCCCAAACTAAACCGAACTCTGTTTATCAAGTGCATCCTTATTTTGGGGGTGTCTCCCCCTCAGTGGAGAACTTTGTGTATGTTGAGGGTAAAATTGTGTCTTTAAAAACTAGCTCCAACTATTTAGCAACATGGTGCTCTGATCAATGGAGTTGGCCTTTCTGAGCACACCAAACTCTGCCCTTATCTCCTCTCTGCTCTACAGGAGGAGCTGTTAGTAGCTACAATTAACTTGTTTACTTATCACACAGTTTATGCTCAGGCTGAGAAGCATGAACTAAAGATGGTAACTCTTCTGCCCCCATGTAATGTTGGGCAGCAGCCAGTGCATGGTAATGGATTCTGGTGCCAAGGCTTTCAGTAGTCTGAAGACACAGCTAGTGCTATTTTTCAAAGGTTTAGACACACCTCTGCAGTGTTTTACCATTGGTCTATTTTTGTCCATCTTCTGCTTAAGCACATTGGACTTTAAAAACCAAAGATAAATTTGCATCTTGTTTCTCTCATAAACTGGAGATTAACAGCTCTTAGTCATGTTCAGAAAAAAAATTTGTTTTCTTCTGAACATGTCCAATATACATATAAATAAATGGATGTAAGGCCATAGCCCCCAAATACACCCTAGACGTGGTATTAGTTTGACTTCTTAGTGCTTGACAAATGCTGCTTGTAGGCAGAGCACTTTGCTGAAGCTGGGAGACGTGAGCAGTCAGTTCAGTTGTGCACTTTATGGTTTTAGAGTACCTCAGTGTAGATGTATTCCCCTCTCTCTGTAGCCTCAATCAGGGTTTTGATATTTCTGTATATTTGATAACTGAATGTTTTGTAAAAACCTAAGTGTCTTTCCCTCTCAGAAACGGCTATTTGCAGTTAAGTACTTGATTCTGTGTCCCAAGTCTTGTCTATAAATCACAGGCATTGGTTTCCTAGGCATTTGTAACTACGTGAGGGGAAAAATATAGATGTGCATTTTTTCTTGTTGCAGTTATTTCCAATTGCATTTGTTGTTTTACTAGGTGAACTTTTCACAATTTTATTTTAAAAGACGGGGGATACAGGGGGGCTGCAGCATACATTGGCAAAGTTAGTCGTCCTAGTTTTAACAAGGTAAGCGTCTGGTATTAGTCCGTAAGCAGAAATGCTGCAGGTATGTTTGTAAAGACAAACACAACTACTTTCTGTGTTTTATGCTAATTACAGTGACGAGATCCATAACAAACAGTTCTTTTGTGACCTTGTGCTCAAGGTGATATTGCTGTAACTCTGTTTTTCTGCTTAGCGTTGTTTAGTTAAAGCCGAGCTGTTTTTAAAATGGCTTGATTTTTCTTGAGGGTCAATTTTATACCTTTTTTATTTTTGCATTTATTCTGAGTCATAGTTCTCTCAATGCGGCAAGTAGAGGGGTGAGTGCACCCACAACGCTGTTGCCAGCCATGCTCTGCCAGGAATCTGGAATTGCTACATGCACTGAGCTGAGGCACAAAGCTGTCTTTGGAAACTTGCAGTTCCAATTATCCCGCCCTTGGTTCCAACCATCATATTATCCTGGGCAGGGACAGGGACCAATGTGGGCACTTAGCTGCCACCTCTGCTGTTAGTTCAAAGTAATTTGTAAAAGTGTTCTAAATTTTGTAACCTTTTTAATGTGCTAAAACTTGGTTATCAGGTAACATTTGCAGATAAGGGGTATATTTGTGTACTTGGTTTTTTGTATTTTGGTCTGTTTTTGTTGGTCCCTAACTGAGATCCTGCTCATTGGGCAATTAGTTGTTAAATCTTTAATTAAAGGAATAAATACCTTCTACTGTGTGTGGGAGCAGTTTTGTCATCATTTTAGCTATGCCAGGTCCTGAGCCTACCTGAACAATCTTGTTGCCTGATTATAACTAATCATAGCCAAGAAAATTGAACATCTTCCACTACATCCCTTCCTACACTAGAGCACAAAGGAGAGAGATAAAACCACACATAAGGTACATAAGTACTCCTTCCTCTCTATTCACTGTTTAAACCTCCCCTACCCACAAGTGGTGGGTAGAAGGTACTGGTGGCAGGAGATTACTTTCACATCTTCACCCATGAAGAAAATGCTTTTGAAAACTTTGTACATGTCTTGTTAGTTACACTCTACCTACCTCAACACCCTCTCCATTGAAGTGGTAGAGCATTCTTCCTAATTTTCTGTACTGTCATGCCAATATTTCACAGTAGTCTCAGAAGAATTACAAGGTATGGAACAGAATATGCACAGCTTTCAACCTAAAACAATCTTTTGGACCTTTTATTCTGCAATATTTGCACATTTTGTCACTGCTGCTCAACTGCAGTGGACAGGTAAGTCCTAACTTTTAGTTTGTCATTACAGATGACATCGAGCCCTAATTAGCAGGTTTTTATTTAAAAAAAATCCCCACGCTTCATGAGTGCTATGATCAACTACACTTCAGACCAGCAGTGGTTTGATTGCAAAAGCTGTTTAACATCTTTACTTGAATCCCATGATCAGTATCATTATGACAGGCTACTATATAACTTGCAAATGGTGTTCATGGAAAAGGAAAGTGACAAGTCATGCACATATATATTAAACAGTATATAGAGGCAATGAGCTGTGGGTTTCATCCAATCAAGGAGCAGAATCAATACTATGTCTTGGGATGACCAGTTACAATGTGTGAAGACTGAAACCATTGGCGCTAATAACTTGAAAGCACAGCTCAAGCTACCAGAGTAGATTTCTACCTCTGTGAATGAGAGGCAAACTAATTTACTAAGCTGGAAGTCTGAATAATAACTCGGACAAGGGGCTAAATTAATCAAATTGTTCCCTACCAATAGGTGACATAGCTATAATTGTCAATCAATTGTATTGTTTATATTTGTTTTAATAGCAAATGTTTGTCAATTTTAATCTGTCACCCAAGAACCGTAGCCTTAGCTCACAGTACCACAGATTTTTTGAAAAGCGAGTTGATTCATAGACTGGAGCAGTGATCAAGGTATGGGGATTTTTTCATTGGTAGGTATAGCCACCCATGAGTCCATCATGCTTGGGAATGCACCATGCTCCATTTGGGAATACTACCATGGGGAAAGGGAGAGTAGCTCTCTACTTGAATATTGCAGGATAGAAAAGCATACATACTTCACTACTACTACTTTGTAAACATGCCTTTATACAGGTGACAAAATCTGATAAATGCCAAGATGGAAGCTTTAGTCAGGTATGTTAAGGATGGGGTTGATTGCCAGAGCATTACCTATATATATATGGGTGGCAGAACGAGGGGAAAATACTTAGTATTCTGCATGCATTGAGTGATTTTTTACTTTAGCAACAGCAATCAAAACAAGTCAATTCCTGTGTATTAGTGATGAAGTGAATGTGTAAAGGCTTTTTTACCAATCTAATGACTACTTTCCCCAAACTGCCTGTGCCCAGATCACTATCACTCCATTACTTCCCCAAGACACACCCATGCCCCCCACCAGAGAGGAAATGTCTTAGAAACTTTTTTCTTTTCCAGCTAAAGGGTACCTCCAAAGCCTTCCCGCAGAATGTCAAGATGTAAAACTGCTAGGAGTTGGGGAAAGGATTATTAAACACTTTTAAGGTACAGTTCAGACTGTAGATTTATCCTTCATAGAAATAAAGTATTAAAAACAGATTTGCTGCTTGATGCTATTAGTCACAATTTTGAAAGTACTACAGTGATGTCAAAAAGGTAAAATTTACGTATCTAATTTTTCATTCTCTGAAGTTGGCACCATGTTCTATGATCCATTACAACTGGGTTATTTCTCCTAGTCTTCCAAGTGCAAGAAGCGTCTTTGTTTTAAAACTCTCTAGCTGTACAATGTACAGCCAACAGGTGGCGCTGTTCAGAGACCTGTAACTCCCCAAACTTAGGTTTCAGAGTGACAGCCGTGTTAGTCTGTATTCGCAAAAAGAAAAGGAGTCCTTGTGGCACCTTAGAGACTAACCAATTTATTTGAGCATGAGCTTTCGTGAAGTGAGCTGTAGCTCACGAAAGCTCATGCACAAATAAATTGGTTAGTCTCTAAGGTGCCACAAGTACTCCTTTTCTTTTTCCCCAAACTTAGAAGACAAACTATACATTCTGATTATTAAACATAAAATATTAGTATTGCCAGGCAGGAGACTGTATCTACTTACTTTTTTAGACAAAGAGTGGAAATGAAGACTTGTGGCAAAGTCAGATCCCAATTTGAGTGAATCCCAAGATTTGTCCCTCTCTGAAGGAATACTCAGGGAGGGGAAAAAAGGAAGGATTGAGAGTTCCTCTTCAACTGGAATTTAATGCAAAATTGGACACTTTGGATGGGGTCTCATGGAGTCCACTTAGAAGGAAAAATTACAGAATATGTAAATTTTACTTTTCTGCCTGGTGGGCAGCTGGTGCTCTGGGCACTACAACTAGGAAGTAGACAATCTCCAAAAATGGGGAGAAACCTTAAACCATCAAGAAAATTGAATCCCACAATATACAGACGCTCCCTGACTTATACAATCGTTCTGTTCTGGAAAGCCTTGCGTAACTCGAATTTTGCGTAAATCGGAAACGTATACCTGAATGTTATGCAAAAAACCCCAAAGACTCCTATTTCTAGCTTACGGAACTTTTTACGTAAGTGAAAATTTGCGTAAGTCGGTTCTTGCATAACCCGGGGAGCGTCTGTATGGAGTACAGTGAAGGGAACATCCTCTGGGGTATTAGTGTAGTCGTCTAGCCCAATAGCTTGTCTTTACAAAGCCACCTATTGACATACATGCAAAAGCTACACAAACGAGCCCAAATTTTCACATTTGGGCACCTAAATCCACAGAAGACACCTCAGTAAGAGTGATCTGATTGGCAAGGATTCTGAGCACACTGTTCTCAATGGATTTGGTTCCTAATTTTAGTCACCCAAATTTGGGGTCAAGGATTTTGGGGAAAGAAATGCATAGTCTCCCCACAACTGCCAAATCCCATCTGCTACATAGGAGGGGCAGCATCATTTTTACATGAACTGTATAAATGAAAGGAATTAAATTTACGGGGTAGCTGGAATTTTACATATTCACAACTGCATACACTCACCCTTCCTGTGGAATGTGGTCAAAGTTGTACTAGCACAATGTGAAACAAACCAGTTGAGGACTTAAGCAAGACTAGTAACACTGCAAGTAATCTCTTTTTTGAAATGAGGTGGGGAAAGAAAATGAATGTACACTGATCACTATCTAGACCCTCAGGGATAGTGTAGATCGGGGGTCAGCAACCTTTCAGAAGTGGTGTGCCGAGTCTTCATTTATTCACTTTTAATTTAAGGGTTCGCGTGCCAGTAATACATTTTAATGTTTTTTAGAAGGTGTGTCTCTATAAATCTATATATTATATAACTAAACTATTGTCGTATGTAAACAAGGTTTTCAAAATGTTTAAGAAGCTTCATTTAAAATTAAAATGCTGATCTTACGCCGCTGGCCCGCTCAGCCTGCTGCCAGCCTGGGGTTCTGTTCACCCAGGCTGAGCGGGGCCTGTGGCCAGGACCCTGGCTGGCTGAGCCCACTGCCGGTCTGGGGTTCTCTCCGCCGGGTCCCGGCTGCTGGCCCTGCTCAGCCTGCTGCCGGTCTGGGATCCCGGCCCTGCCCACACAGAGTGGGTACGTACCTACCTTCTCCCTGGTTCTAGCCCATTCTCTTCCTCTCTCTCTGCACTGAGCTGAGGGTGGGAGTGCACTGAGCACAGGGTTGGGGTGTAGGGTCTGGCTAGGAGCTAGAATGAGGGAGGGGGCTCAGGGTTAGGGCAGAAGGTTTGGGTGTGGAGTGCTTACTTGGGCAGCTCCCATTTGGTACGAGGGGTGCAGGAGCTCCCGTTTGGTGCTCAGGGTGGGAATGTGGGGAGTGCAAGGGTCAGGACATGGGGTGGGGGGGTGCAAGAGTAAGGGCAGGGGGCTGGGGGTGTGTGCTGGAGTCAGGGCTGGGGGTGTGTGAGGGGGTGCAGGAGTCGGGGGTGCAGGAGTCAGGGCTGGGGTCACTCCCAGCCCTGAGCGGCTCACAGTAGGGGGCTGTAGGGTATATGCCCTGATTCCACCCTCCTTCCCCAAGGACCTGTCCCCACCTCGTCTCCCTCTCCTCCCCGGAGCGCTGTGGCTCTGGTTCTCCCCCTTCTGTGCAAGGGCCATCAGCTTATTGGCGGCAGGGAGGGAGAGGAGGAGGGGCAGGAACCCAGCATGCTGGGGGAAGGAGGGAGCTTGCCTGCTCTGCAGCAGCAGCTGGTGGGGGTGGGCAGGATTTTTAATGGCAAGCTGCTGCCTGGTGGGGTCCCGGCCTGGGTTTGGCAGCAGGCTGAGCATGCCATTAAAAATCGGCTCCCGTGCCATCTTTGGCAGATGTGCCATAGGTTGCTGACCCCTGGTGTAGATAATACTTAGTCCTGCCATGAGTGCAGGGGCCTGGACTAGATGACCTACTGTGGTCCGTTCCAGTCCTACAGTTCTGCTTTAGGTGGGATTTATGGTGTTTGTTACATACTCAATACTCTGTGTATTCATTTCCTGAATTTTATACTGTTTTGTCACATCTCCCAAATATGTACTATATATAAATGATAGCAGCAGTTGTACCAGTATGACTGGTTTTGCAACAAGAAGGCTCTGTATAAAAGACCAGACCCCTCCCTCCTGGATTTGATTTAAAAGTGACTGAAATCAATGGAAGTAGCATACACTCAGTAAATCGAGCTCTGAAGGAACTGAAGTGTTACATATTAGGCAGGGTGACATCACTTCTCAGTTAGATTGTCAATTTCTCTTTGCCACAGAAATACCAAGTGGTTCATGCCCAATTTATTGCTCTAGCTGGGTAAATGAACAGACTGACTTCATTTAGAACAAAATGTACCTCCAAATACATCATTAAAATCCAAATTCCTTTTTGGAACTCTCAAATGTTCAAAAAAGTAACTGAGCTGGCCACACAATTTAGCAAAGAAACATGAAAACAGGAAATGGTGATTCTTTTTCCTTATTTTATTGGGTAAATGATTTAAAAGGTAAGAACAATAGTGTTAAAACTACTACAATATCTTTCCACAGCCATATCTCACAGACCCACAGATAACCTTCTATATTTTTTTTTGTTTTTTCCTCATTTTTACCTTTTTAAGCCATACTCATATTAAAATGCCCATTTCAACAGTTTCTTCACACTAATAGCAATTAAATGTTGGAAGGGAGGATCTAGTTATTATGGAAGGGGGTTCAGGTAATCTGTGATATTATTGTAATCAATAATCAAGTTACTAATAAGGAAGGAAAAATAGGGGCCCTGTAAGCTACTCCAGGTAGCTCAAAGCCCGTAATGTGTCACCGTTGCATTCCAGATAACTCATTATGCTGGTGAACAATTCAAAGTAATTTTTTTCATAACATATAAAACACTAAAATAACTTAGAAACTAGATCCAAATATTTTGAAAAGAATCAACTTTGATATACAAAAACAGTCATAAGTTGTTACAAAAGTTTCAAACAAAAGTTTGTCTTCTCAGTGCGTTTATGTACCAGCGCAGTTACTGGATCCAGAGCAAAGAAAGAGGTTTTTATTTTTTTCTTTAACAGTAATAAAAAACAAGGAGAACATATCTTTGTATATAAAGAATCATTGCTGGTCATAAGAATAAATGTAACCAGAAACCCTTAAATCTGAGAGGCACACTTTGGGTTTCTATATTTATTTTTAACATAAAAGGAAAGTCACCAGTTTATTTAAATGAAGGAGGTACTCAGACTCCTCAAATAAACTTAATTCCATTAACATCACTAGCAAAAATCAGTTAGAAACTGTACAAAAATAAAAAAGTTACCCTTTAACCCTGCAGGGATTTTGTAAGGACTGGAAGGCAGGCTTTAGGAGCAGCATGTGTGCATGGCTGGAGGCTTCTTTGGTTCGATCTAACACACACAAGAGATGTAACCTACTCCAGGCAAGAGTTTGAAAAACCCGCACATTTGAAGACAAGTAAAGAGGTCCATATACAAATGTCAGGGTGTGCCACATCAATTGCCCTGATGAACTTCATACACCAGGTCCAAACTCACTACTGTGCCCTCCACCTACTGTGTCTAGCACTGTGGTGGAAGTCAGTGCGATAGCACAATCTGGGGCAGAAGGAAGGCCACTTGAAGCATGACTGAGCAACACTTAGAGGGGCTTGCTGTCTAACTCAGGTAATAGCACATGGATCTGAGGAAGAGACTTTAAAGTGACAATTAAAGCCTTTTAAAATGGAATAAAGCAAACTGATTAGTGTTTCTCGAAAGCTAAAATGTTAACTTAAAAAAAAAACAGTGAAAATACCCAACATAAAAATATTTCCACTGAACTATATCTAAAAGGCTATTAGTGTAGTTAAATAAGAACATTCATGAAACGGATTTCACAGACCTATTCTGTCCCAGGGCATGTCTGAGTGAAATTTATGCAAGTTTATTCAAATATACCCATAAGTATATAAGAAACATAATAAACAGCATTCTCGGCACTTACATATCGAGGAGATAGGTGCCCCAGAAACATAGTAGATAGATTTGATTATTCTAAGCATGAAAAACCAGTGTATTTCTACATATCTCCTACAAAACTGACTGATTGACCCATATATCTGTAACAGTTTTTTAATAATGACACAAGACACTGGTCCAGAAGGGCCTGGGCATTAATTGATTTTAAAGCACACCTTTACAATTTGTATAAGACTCTTTGAACTATTCTTTTTAAGCAACAGCTACTGAAAGATAGACAAAAATTCATTGTGCATTATGCTGTGTACAAAAAGGAGACAAAACTATCCTTTTTTTTCCCCCCAAGCCATGATGGGAAGTATTGCTGACCTTGTCCTTCAAAACCTGCAGGATTGTTTATTTCATCAGTATATCATTATTACACTGGTAAGAAATTCTGTATAACATCTGCATATATTGAGGATTTTTAAAAAATCTGATATGATTTTAGAGTCCGCATGACCAGTCACGTGACCTGCTCAAGGTTGATTAGCACCTTTAAATACATATATATTTTTATATATAATCTTTTTTTAAAAAACTTCTAACAATGAGCTCATACAGAAGCATGAGCATGCTGTAACGAGATGATGGGTAAAGATGGGGTAAATGACCTTTTTTTTTTTTTTTGCAGCAGACAATATTATTCAGCTTGTGCTCAGTTTCCCTATAAGGGCAAGAAAAAAACCTTTCAATCAAGTAGCCACTTGTTTACAGTTTCCACTTAAAAGCTAATCCACTTTAAAATGTTCCCCAAGTAGAAACAAGACAATAGAATCCTCCAAAATATCCTCTATATAAACATCTATTGATTTTTGCAGTGTCCACTTCGCATCTCCCTTGGCTACTGAATTTTCAGGCCCTTTTGTTTGCTTATAAATTAAGGCATCACAACTGAAAGTGTTTGGACATCAAATGCTGTGGATGAAGGAATACCAAAGACCTTCTATCTTAAAACTAACCAGCAAAACCTGCCTCATATTACAGGTGAGCAGTAACAATTTACCCAATTACCTTTTAAAATATAAAAGTTTTAGCATGATCCACTAGCCCTCTGCCATTTGCTACAGCAAAAGTATTATTAGCGCCGTCTTTTTTCTCTTATCTGTTTAGAATATATGTTTTTTCACACACACACACACACACATCCATTATTTGAAATATTTGGGGATTTCTGCTTAATGTATTTTACTCATCCGCATGTAGAGGGTCTTTTTCTATGATGCATGGGGCATATTATCCCCTTGAATAGGCAATAAACTACTACTGGTGCTAGTGGGAGTTCTACAGCCACACGAAGCAAGGAGAGAATAGGCCCCAAAATGTTCAGGTCTTGCTACTATACCACACGTACCTTTTATAAATCCCATCTCCATTACTACAGCTGTAACAACAAACCAAATTCTGATCAATACGCTAAATGAATTTCTACCTCTTCTTAGTGCAGAAACGTTACCAGAACTATTTCACAGTACTTACAACTCTCCAGGACTGCTCCTGTAATAGATGAAGCCATCTGAAATCATGGCATATTTGTCCTGTGCTCTTTCTCCAACACCCACACTGTTTTTTAAAACAACAGTTAATTGTTATCTGGCTAATCATGACCTAATACAACTTAGGAAACCCACAACTAAAAAGAAAGAATATGATGAGGAGAGAAGAGAAATTCTTTCACAATTTGCTTGCTCAAAAGAATCCCAGTTTAAAACATAATTGACACTAGATCAGTAGAGAATTGAGTGTGGTTTGCTAAGCTATCTGGTGCTTTTAATATTCTTCCTATGATTTTTATATAACTATATTTATGTCCTAGACAAAAGGCACAAAAATCTAAATCCATTTCTTCCTAATATAAAACATTGCCTCTTCACCAACCATTATTAAAACAAAAGTGACTCCTAATTTGAGAACATCAGAACGACGTCTCTTCTTTGCATTACAAACACTGTTTTGGTGTCTGATCCTGAGAAGGGCAGAATACCCTCGATTCCCACATAATGGAATATGAGTTGAGGGCACTTAGTACCCTGCTGGATCAGGCACTTTAAGTCTGTAATCAATTAGACCAGCCGATCCTGAAATACTTCCTATCATCAGTGCCTCTTATGCTAGGTACAACAGCTTCTCTTCATCTGAAATATTGCCCTTCAAATTCTATCTGTAAGTACTGGATCTGAAGCTCATGTATTTAACTACATGACATAAAGAGCTTTTACTACAGTGGTGGGAATGTATGCTTAATACCTGAATCTCTGATATGTTTCATTCCCTGTTACAACTATTAATGCAATAGCAACAAATGTCTTACTCAAAAAAAGGATATCCCTAATTGTAACCCTTAAACATTAAAGTCTTCCTTCCATCCACAGTCACAGAAAACCTTGACTGATATAATTCAATGTTAATGTAGTATAAATTTCAAATTTTATAAAAAACACAAGGGTTATATATGCTGCAAAAAAACCCCGCAGTGACTCAATAAAAAAGAATTATGGGAACTTCGTAATAATGCAGTTTTCTCACCCGTTGCCACGATGAACTTGACCAACCAAGGAGAAGCGTCAACATGGCAACGGAAACTATCATCATAAAATGGTACAGTAATAGAGATAGCTAGACCAGGAAGGGGCGGGGTCTCCTGGGAAGAGGTCTGCAGAGAGGTCCAGTGACTGGTCATGTGGCTCAGTGTCAGGAATAATGGTTGTATGGTGGAAGGGGGTGCCCAATGCCATTTTGGAAGTGATGATGCTGTCGATGGGCAAGGTACTCTGTGTAGCTCATGGTCATCTTCTCACTACGGTACCTAAAAATGGGCAAAAAAAAGTCTTAAAGGATTTTTAAAGGAAACCATTAGAAATACTAAAGTTAGGCTTGGAAGGATTAGATTTAATCGGTAAACAAACTTCACTGTACGCACACAAACCGATAAATATTTCCATTGATTAAAAACTAAAATGTACAGAGTGGCAACATAACAAATATGCTGCTTGAGAACTTAAAGTAATATCCTTAAATCAAACTCTATATATTTTGACGTGATGTTGACAATTTGTATTTTAATAAAAAAAGCTTTTCTTCTTGAATCTGTGTCTACTGTCATTAAATAATTGTCTGCACTACCCCATAATATCCCACTACTGTGAAAATGTAAATAGATAAAAATGCTTAAAAACAAACATGGATATTATCCACCAAAATTACAAACAAGCAAATAAAAATCCAATTCTGCAAGTCCTAACTGAGGTTATGGCATAGTCATGTGCTTTCCAAAAATAGAGATTTCATCATTTTGCTATTAGGGAGTTGGACTCTAATCTCAGTTTCAGTGATGTAAACCCAGAGTAACTCCATGGATTTCACTGGGGTCACTTTGGATTGCTTTATTTCAGTTTCATTAAAGCACCTATCTGGGTGACTTTTTTCAACTGAATATATACAATAGTATAAATGTCTTCAGAAGGTGTTGCCCATCAATAGTAGCTGTCCAAGGAGGTGGTGGTAAAGCTACATCAGTTTGTACCAGAGTTACTCCATATCCTTAACCAACTCACCCCACAAAGTCAGAGAAGATGCAAGAACCACACATGGCCCAAAATCCACGTGGCCTCCTTTCACATAACGTCTTTAGTTGTAAATGCCCACAGTCTGGACTCAAGTATACTTCTATACGGGTGCCAATGCAAAATAACTCCATGGAAGTCAAAATGGAGTTACTCACCTTTTTTGTACCAAAGCCTGATATACACCTAAAAGTTAGGTTGACATAGTTATGTTGAGTATCAGAGAGGTAGCCGGCTTAGTCTGTATCCACAAAACCAACGAGAAGTCTGGTGGCACCTTAAAGACTAACAGATTTATTTGGGCATAAGCTTTTGTGGGTAAAAAACCTGAAGAAGTGGGTTTTTTACCCACGAAAGCTTATGCCCAAATAAATCTATTAGTCTTTAAGGTGCCACCGGACTCCTTGTTTTTATAGCTATGTCTGTCAAAGGTGTGAAAAATTCCTGCCCCTCAGCGCTGTAGCTCTGCCAACTTAATCCCTAGGCACAGTTAGGTTGACAGAAGAATGCTGCCGTTGATCCAGCAACCATTCCTCGGGGAGGCGGCATTCCTGCAGTGAGCGAAAACCCCTCTTCTGTCACTGCAGGAGGCATCTCCCCTATTGCGACATAGCTGTGGTGCTGAACCTGTGCCACTACATCACCCATCGTGTGGACATGGCCCACGTATAACAAAGAAGAATCTGGCTCCCGATAGGTTCTTTTTAAACGCTCTTCATAAAAACAATTAATAAAGTTTACCAACAAATCTGCAAACTGCTGCCACATTTACACTTACGCTGTACTGTAAAATTGGGAATTGTGCATTTATGTTGAGACTATTCCTTGCGCTCTATTGCCACAAACTGTGATTTGAAAGACCAAAAATATAAGGGAAGCACAAATGTACTTGACACGATAGTGTTTGTTAGTGATGGACGTATTCATCAAATGGCTTCCAGCCTTGGCTGAAAGATGGGTTGTACGTCTCCTCAGTTTGATGTGAATGAAGTGTGGCACTTACTATGATGTGAGGATCTTAAAAGGAGTATGGCTTCTGGTTTCTGAGTAAACTGATCTTTGAATGAAATCCCCTTCCACTCTGAAAATAAACCATCAACTTGGCAGCTAATGAAGTTACTTGAATGTGTGTCAAAGCAGGCCAAGGGCAGTCTGTCTGAAACTAGAATCACATCTGCTTGTTGAACCAGATGGAAAAACAAAATGCTATTGCTATCCTTATCCTGCATCCTAAGTCACTTTTTAGACATTCCCTGTGACAGAAGAGAGAATTAAAGTTAATGCCAATACTAGAACTCAAAGGATAGCTGGAGCTACCGCCATCACTCTGAAGTGGGGATCATGAGCAATGGACCAGTTTTGGTCTATTTCAAGGGTTCTCAAACTTCCTTGCACCCCTTCTATCTACAGAATTACTACACAATCCTAGGAGTGGGGAGCCGGAGCCAAAGCCTAAGCTCCACCGCCGTGAGTGAGGGAGGGGATGGAGGTGGGGGGAAAGCCAAATTCCAAGGGCTTTAGCCCCAGGAATGGGCCCTGTAACCTGAGTTCTGCCACCCAGGGCTGAAACCCTTGGGTTTTGGCTTTGGCTCCAGGCGGTGGGGCTCGGGCCTCGGCTTCAGCCCTGGCCCCCAGCAAGGCTAATGCCAGCCCTGGTGACCCCATTAAAACAGTTTGAGAACTGCTGGTCTATTTAAAACTTTTTTCACCCTTGACTTCTGGAATAGAGAGAGAAGTTATGCCTCCTGCCCGAATTCTCTCAATATTCTCGGAGGGAAAGGGGACAGCAGAAGCTGCACAACAACACAATTATTTCAATACAAAAAGCAACTGGAGCTGTGTTTCAAGATACCTTATCTGACAAGAAGTGTTTAATGTTTCACTGTTACCCTATATCACAGATGCCAGTAGGAGTTATTTGAATTGTTAAACACAGACAACTAGCAGATGTGGAATACTGGAAAACAGGAACAGTCCTCTAAATACATATTTTTGACTACTTACTTCACTGATGAGGGCCAATAATTCTCCACTGGTTTGGGTGCTATAGATGTAAACAACACACTCAAGCTGGAGGTGTTATTTCCAGGTCAGGTAGATGTACGTGTGCTAGGTCTGAACACACTAAAAATAGAAGCGTACCTGCAGCGGCTTGGGCAGTGAGATGGGTTAGGCACCTTGAGTACAATCACTTCCCTGTAAGTCTTATTCTCTGAAAACAGTAGGAGACTAATATTCCTAGGTTCTTGTGACTTGTGGAAACTCCTATATCAAAACTCTGATACTATTAACTCTAGCAGCAGAGGTCTCTCCTACCATCTCCAATTAGTTCCTTTCTAAGCAAAAGGTAAAAAGTTATAGAATTGAAAAAATAAAGCAGGTACATTTTCTATACTTGGAAACTGAGTTTGGTTCTGCAACGACTAGCTCTTCCCCTTGAATCTCAGGACTGAATAATTTTCTCTATTTGTATTCTTCACAATGATCAAGGTGACCAGGAGAATTCTGGATCGTGAGTTGTCAGTGAGCCACAAACACTGTATTTTTCAATGACCGCATCCTCACTCACACCCAAAACACTTATTTTCACAGATCACAATATCATTCTGCCTTCCTCCTCTCTGAATCTAAAACACAGTAGCCTAACTTGGTGGGCTACAGCACTGAGTATTTATCTTAAGAGAACACAGCTCTTCAGAAAATCTCCACGTTAAGAAGGCAGCTTCTATAGAGCTAGGTGATTAAGGTATACATTTAAGAAACTTATCTCCTCCACCAGAAGCTGGAGATCACTCAGTCAAAGCTGGTGGCTACCTTTGAATGGACAAATCTCATAAATTCAATGATAAGATCTGCAAGACCACAGTGTCTTTTCATCAGACAGATGCCCACTGTCTTTATATGGAGATGGCTTTTGGGCCCTACGGTTGGTACCACATCAATAATTTAGTGCCTTATCCAAATTTACTGTTTAAATGAAATGATACTCAGTGATCAGTGATACTCACCCTGGGGGTGGTGATTGGGGAAACTGTCTAGTACAAGTTATGAATTCTGGTTGATTTGTGGAGTTATGGAATGTTACTATGAAAACTGCTGTTATCATGAATACCGATATAGATTAGATACATGCAAATCCTCCATTTCAGACAGAACCTGCAGTGGGTACACACCAGGCAAGAGACAATGGGGCATACTTAATGTTAATGATCATGCTTTGATCACACAAAAGTTATGCTAAAAAATGGATGCATCCTAGGGGAAAACCAGCTTTACCCATCCTCTGAGGGTGCAGAGTTGTGGGGGGAAGGAAAGTTATCAACCACAAAACAAACAGCAACAGAGAGAGCCAGACAGGAAGAGGGAGCACTGGACAGAAGAAAGCAAAGTCACAAGCCGGGGGAAGGAAACTTCATGAGGGAAAAGCTACCCTATACGTAACAGCTTGCCCTGCCTGCCTTCCTGGATACAGATGGCCTCCAAGGACTCCCAAGAGACAAACACCTACAAGATCTCTATCAAGCATTCTTAAAACTACAATACCCACCTGCTGAAGTGAAAAAACAGACTGACAGAGCCAGAAGAGTACCCAGAAGTCACCTACTGCAGGACAGGCCCAACAAAGAAAATAACAGAACGCCACTAGCCATCACCTTCAGCCCCCAACTAAAACCTCTCCAGCGCATTATCAAAGATCTACAACCTACCCTGAAAAATGATCCCTCACTCTCACAGATCTTGGGAAACTGACCAGTACAGCAAATACTCTTCAGCAACCACACACCACACAACAAAAACACTAACCCAGGAACCTATCCTTGCAACAAAGCCCAGTGCCAACTCTGTCCACATATTTATTCAAGTGACACTATCATAGGACCTAATCACATTAGCCACGCCATCAGGGGCTCATTCACCTGCACATCTACCAATGTGATATATGCCATCATGTGCCAGCAAAGCCCCTCTGCCATGTACATTGGCCAAACAGGACAGTCTCTACGTAAAAGAATAAATGGACACAAATCTGACATCAGGAATCATAACATTCAAAAACCGGTAGGAGAATACTTCAACCTCCCTTTCCACTCAGTAAAAGACTTAAGGGTGGCAATTTTGCAAAGAAAAGCTTCAAAAACAGACTCCAACGAGAAACTGCTGAGCTTGAATTAATATGCAAACTAGATACCATTAACTTGGGTTTGAACAGAGACTGGGAGTGGCTGGGTCATTACACATATTGAATCTATTTCCCCATGTTAAATATCGTCACACCTTCTTGTCAACTGTCTAAATGGGCCATCTTGATTATCATTACAAAAGTTTTTTTCTCCTGCTGTAATAGCTCGTCTTAATTGATTAGCCTCTTACAGTTTGTATGGCAACTTTCACCTTCTCTCTCTCTGTGTGTGTGTGTGTGTGTGTGTGTGTATATCTATATCTATCTATCTATCTTCTTACTATATGTTCCACTGTATGCATCCGATGAAGTGGGCTGTAGCCCACTAAAGCTTATGCTCTAATAAATTTGTTAGTCTCTAAGGTGCCACAAGTCCTCTTGTTCTTTTTGCGGATACAGACTAACACGGCTGCTACTCTGAAACCAAGAGACAGGTGATCTAACAAGGCGCATTGTGTTTAGGATCTTAGTTATGATCTATAGGATCTGACTCTCTTTTGCTTTATATGATTAAGTAAAAGAGTAATTATATGTTAGACTTGTGAAGCATTTAGCACAGATGTTTTGCACAAAAAATGGTGGTTAACCTTCCATAACTGTAGCTCGTCATGTGCTGCATATGTCCTTTGCACTCTAGGTCTGCATGTGCCCTGAGCACAGTCGCTGGAAATTTTCCCCTCAGTGGTACCCAAAGGGTGTCACACGCCTTAGTGCCGGTATAAAGCGTCCGATCGACCCCTCAGTTCCTTCTTTCCAGAAAACTCTGATGTAGAGGGGCAGGAGGGCAGGTCATGGAATGGACACGCACAAAACATCTCGAACAACAACAGTTACAGAAGGTTAGTAACTGGTTTTTCTTCTTTGTGTGATTGCACGTGTGCATTCCACTCTAGGTGACTCCCAAACAGTTGACTAGGTGGAGGAATCGGAGTTCATGGACACACTGACTGCAGAACAGTTTGCTCAAATTTGGCATAAATCTCTGGCCTGTTGAGTGATTGTGTAATGGGAGGAGAACGTGTGCACTGATGACCAGTTCACTGCTTTACAAATATCGTGAACAGGGATCTGCGCTAGGAAAGACAGATGTGTCATTTGAAAAAACGGATCGGTTACCCACCCAGGTTTGGAAAGTTGATATTGCTGCAAGGTGAACCTTGAAAGAGGAGATTAGCTTAGACCTGCTGCTTCAGGTGCAATAGATATTCAAGTCTTTCTTATCAAGATGACTTCATGGGTGAGATTCCATGTTGCAACGCCCACTTTGAAAGGTAAGTAGTCCTGGTGGAGGGCTTTCTACTACCTGACAGGATCTGAGAAACTTGCTCTGAGCAAGCCTGCTCGCTGGGATTTAGCCATGAAGCTTCCAGGCTGACAGGTGAAGGAAGCTCAGGTTTGAGTGGAACAGCGACTGTGGTCCTGAGAGATCAGGTCCTGGGGTAATGGAAGCAGGATTGGTGTGGCCACTGAGAAGCTCAGCAGAGTGGAGACTAATGTTGGCAGGACCATGCTAGGGCTATCAGAATGACCTGGTTTTGGTCCCGCTTGATCTTTAGCAGTACTCTGTGCATGAGCAGGATAGGGGGGAAAGGATAGTAAAGATGTCCCATCCACAGTAGCGGAAAGGTTTCTGTGATAGAATCCGGAGTGTGGCCTTGTAGGGAGCAGAATTGGGGACCCTTTCTGTTGTACTTGATTGCAAACAGGTCTATGTGGGGCGTCCCCCACTGCTGGAATACGTCCCTCACCACATCCAGGCGACTGGAGAAAGACCTGCTGAGGCAATCTGCCAGCTCATTTTGTGTTCCTGGACAAGCGAGGCAAGAGCAAGCTCCTCCATGCCCGGTGAGATAAAACATGGCTGCAGTGTTGTTCATGAAAGGAAGGCTATTCCAAAACTTCACTCCTCTGATGGTTAGAAACCTTCGTCTAATTTCAAGTCTAAACTTCCTGGTGGCCAGTTTATATCCATTTGTTCTTGTGTCCACATTGGTACTGAGCTTAAATAATTCCTCTCCCTTTCCGGTATTTATCCCTCTGATATATTTATAGAGAGCAATCAACCTCAACCTTCTTTTGGTTAGGCTAAACAAGCCAAGCTCCTTGAGACTCCTTTCATAAGACAAGTTTTCCATTCTTCGGATCATCCTAGTAGCCCTTCTCTGTACCTGTTCCAGTTTGAATTCATCCTTCTTAAACATAGGAGACCAGAACTGCACACAGTATTCCAGGTGAGGTCTCACCAGTGCCTTGTATAACGGTACTAAAACCTCCTTATCCCTCCTGGAAATACCTCTCCTGATGCATCCCAAGACCACATTAGCTTTTTTCACAGCCAGATCACATTGGCGGCTCAATCATCCTATGATCAACCAATACTCCAAGGTCCTTCTCCTCCTCCGTTACTTCTAATTGATGCGTCCCCAGCTTATAACTAAAATTCTTGTTATTAATCCCTAAATGCATGACCTTACACTTCTCACTATTAAATTTCATCCTATTACTATTACTCCAGTTTACAAGGTCATCCAGATCCTCCTGTATGATATCCCTGTCCTTCTCTAAATTGGCAATACCTCCCAGCTTTGTATCATCTGCAAACTTTATTAGCACACTCCCACTTTTTGTGCTGAGGTCAGTAATAAAAAGATTAAATAAGACTGGTCCCAAAACCGATCCTTGAGGAACTCCACTGGTAACCTCCCACCAGCCTGACAGTTCACCTTTCAGTAGGACTCGTTGTAGCCTCCCCTTTAACCAATTCCTTATCCACCTTTCCATTTTCATAGTGATCCCCATCTTTTCCAATTTAACTAATAATTCCCCATGTGGCACAGTACCAAACGCCTTACTGAAATCTAGGTAAATTAGATCCACTGCGTTTCCTTTGTCTAAAAAATCTGTTACTTTCTCAAAGAAGGAGATCAGGTTGGTTTGGCACGATCTACCTTTTGTAAAACCATGTTGTATTTTGTCCCATTTACCATTGACTTCAATGTCCTGAACTACCTTCTCCTTCAAAATTTTTTCCAAGACCTTGAATACTACAGATGTCAAACTAACAGCCCTATAGTTACCCGGATCACTTTTTTTCCCTTTCTTAAAAATAGGAACTATGTTAGCAATTCTCCAATCATACGGTACAACCCCTGAGTTTACAGATTCATTAAAAATTCTTGCTAATGGTCTTGCAATTTCACGTGCCAGTTCCTTTAATATTCTTGGATAAAGATTATCTGGGCCCCCCGATTTAGTCCCATTAAGCTGTCTGAGTTTCGCTTCTACTTCAGATATGGTAATATCTACCTCCATATCCTCATTCCCATTTGTCATGCTACCATTATCCCTAAGATCCTCTTTAGCTTTATTAAAGACTGAGGCAAAGTATTTGTTTAGGTATTGGGCCATGCCTAGATTATCCTTGACCTCTACTCCATCCTCAGCGTTTAGCGGTCCCACTTCTTCTTTCTTTGTTTTCTTCTTATTTATATGGCTATAGAACCTTTTACTATTGGTTTTAATTCCCTTTGCAAGGTCCAACTCTACTTGACTTTTAGCCTGTCTCACTTCATCCCTACATGTTCTGACCTCAATAAGGTGGCTTTCCTTGCTGATCCCTCCCATCTTCTACTCCCTGTATGCTTTCTGCTTTTTCTTAATCACCTCTCTGAGATGCTTGCTCATCCAGCTTGGTCTATGAATTTTTTCCCCTTTCTTGGGATGCAGGCTTCCGATAGCTTCTGCAGCTTTGATTTAAAATAATCCCAGGCCTCCTCTACCTTTAGATCCATAAGTTCTTCAGTACAATCCACTTCCCTAACTAATTTCCTTAATTTTTGAAAGTCAGCCCTTTTGAAATAAAAAACCCTAGTTGCAGATTTATTTTTGTTAATCCTTCCATTCAGTTTGAACTGAATTAGCTCATGATCACTTGAACCAAGATTATCCCCTACAACCATTTCTTCTATGAGGTCCTCACTACTCACCAAAACCAAATCTAAAATGGCATCCCCTCTAGTCGGTTCAGCAACTACTTGATGAAGGAATCCATCAGCTATCGCATCTAGGAAAATCTGAGCCCTATTATTACTACTAGCACTCGTCCTCCAGTCTATATCTGGGAAGTTAAAGTCTCCCATGATCACACAGTTTCCATTAGTATTTACTTTATTAAAAACATTAAAAAGGGCTCTATCCATATCCAAATTAGATCCCAGCGGTCTATAGCACACCCCAAGCACTATTCCAGGGGAGGTTCTAATAGTTTTCTTCCCCAATGTAATTTTTGCCCAGACGGACTCTGTCTTATCCATTCCATTGCTTCTTATTTCTTTACATTCTACCTCATCATTGATATACAATGCTACTCCACCACCTCTACCTTTATTTTGGTCTTTCCTAAACAGCACATACCCTTCAATACCTGTACTCTAGTCATGACTACTATTCCACCATGTTTCAGTTATCCCTATAATATCTGGTTCCACTTCCTGCACCAGTAGCTCTAGTTCCTCCCTTTTGTTACCTAGGCTCCTCGCATTGGTGTACAAACATCTTAATTTTTGCTGTTTGGCCTCACTCACATTTTGTACCATATTAGGCACCGTCATTCTACAGCCAGTATAACCTATTAGACTGGTATCCACACTGCCCTTCCTCCTTTATATACATTCTCCTACCCACGGCTGTATCCTTTCTTACTTCATTTTCTTCCCTCTCAATGCTAAAATCCGGCGTGGAGATTACCTGGACAACTTCCAACCATCTCCCCCAAATTCCTAGTTTAAACCTCTCTTAATCAGTTGTGCCAGCCTCCATCCTAGAAGTCTATTTCTTTCCCTACTCAGATGAAGTCCATCCCGAGAGAACTGTCCTCTGTCCATGAATGCCTCCCAGTGGCCATACATCCCAAAGCCCTCCTTATAGCACCACAATTGAGGGAGACGAGAACCCCAGGAGGTTCTGTGAGTAGAGTGTCCAGAGGTGGTGGTTTGGTGAGTACACTGAGGCCAGCCATGTCTGGAGAAACTTGAGGGGCCTTGCATGTTGTACCACATAAGTACATGTGACCTAACAGTCTCATACAATTTTGGGCTATTGTGATTGGATGACCTCTGAGGTGTGTTATCAGGGATGTGCTAGACTGGAAACATCCCTCTGGGAGGTAGGCCCTGACCTGAGTAGAGTTGAACACTGCTCCAGTGAACTCTATCCTTTGTGCCCGAGTGAGGGTAGACTGCTCTACATTTATCAGAAGGCTTAGGGACTTGAACACTACCTGAGCCCTGGACCAGCTCTTGTCTAGTCAGTCATCTAGATAAGGGTAGACCTGCACCCCTAAACTTCCTCAGGAAGACTGCCACTATTGCCATACATTTTGTGAACACCCATGGAGCTGCAGACAGGCTGAATGGGAGGACCATGAACTGTTAGTACAAGTGGTTCACTACGAATCTGAGGAACCTTGTGTCCTTGGTGTATGGATATATGAATAGGCATCTCTTTAATGGAGGATGGCATACCAATCCCTGGGATCCAGAGAGGGAATAATTGTTGAGCTGACACAGGTCTAAAATCAGTCTGAGACCTCCCTTGGCTTTTTGGATTAGAAAATAATGGGGGTAGAACCCCTTCCACAGCTCCCACCCAAAGCAGAGATTGAACCTCTGGGGCCAGAAGCTCTTTGTCGGGGGGGTCACTGAAGAGGGGGAAGGAGGGAGGGTGGGAAAGAGGGGCAGAAATAAACTGGAGGGTGTATCCCACTTCCACTGTGCTCAACACCCAAAGGTCCATGGTGATACAGGACCACATGCTGAGCGAGTGGGAAAGGCTAAAGGCAGTTTGTAAACAAAGGAGAAACAGGGTCTGGCATAGAAGTGTAGAACAGAAAGGGACCTCAAGAAGTCTTCTGGTCCAGTCCCGTGCACTCAGAGCAGGACTAAGTATTATCTAGACCATCCCTGATAGGTTTTTGTCTAACCTGCTCTTAAAAATCTCCAATGGTGGAGATTCCACAACCTCCCTAGGTAATTTATTCCAGTGTTTAACTATGCTGACAGTTAGGAAGCTTGTCCTAATGTCCAACCTAAACTGCCCTTGCTGCAATTTAAGCACAGTACTGGACAGGCTGTTGGGGCCTACAGTGCTTCCTTGAAGGCGCTGATGTGTACAGTTCAAGGGACTTAAGGGTTCCCCTGGAGTCTTTTAATCCATGAAGCTTCAAAAAGTACGTCCTGCAGCGTTTGCTGGACCTCCTGTGGGAGTCCCAAGGACAGTAGTCATGAATTCCTGCTCATGTCCACTGCCAAAACCATGGACCTGGCTGCTAAGCCAGCCACATCCAAAGCTGCTTGCAGCGAGACACTTGCCACTGATTTTCCCTTGTCCACCAGTGAGGAGTACTCTTGCCTAACCTCTTGTGGGACCAAGTCCTCGAACTTCTGCATGGAGGCCAACATGTTAAAATCATACCTGCCCCGCAGCGCCTGTTAGTCTGCAATTTTGAGTTGTAACCCTCCTAGTAGAATAAATTTTCCTACCAAACAAATCCAGTTTCTTTGAGTCCTCTGATTTTTGGGGTTGCACCCTCATAGGGTGACCAGATAGAAAGTGTGAAAAATTGGGATGGGGGGCGGGGTGAAGAGGTAATAGGCGCCTATATAAGAAAAAGACCCAAAAATCGGGACTTCCCTATAAAATTTGGGACTTCTGGTCACCATACACAATGAATATGCCCTGGAAACTGGGGGAAAACCCCACGGATTCCAAAAGGGCCACTGGACTGGCGTAGGTCTCCAGTGACCTCCTGGCCAGGCACTCGATGGTAACCCTGAGCCTGGGCAGCAGCAGATGACTCCAGCACAGTATTGGTACTGCACTGTGTTGCAGATGTAGACACTCATCTGGTACTGGACTCGAAGGTGCCTGTGTAAGTGCCAGAGTCAACGGTGCCGACTTCTGCAGTACTGAGCCAGAGGAGTGACCTGGTTTGGATCTAACTCTACTCTGGTCCCCAGGCCTGGCCATCTTCGTTGGTGATTGGTGCCAGGACTCGGGTATGGCAGGAGAAGCACTCCTTACCAATGCTGAGTCACTCAGTGCCGAGACTCACCAACCTGGCTCAGATGGAGGTCTCAGTGCGGTTCCATGAGCAAAAACTTCAGCCTGGCCTCCCGATCCTTCTCTGTGCAAGGTTTAAAGTCTCTGCAGATTTGGCAATGGTCCCCACCATGAACTTCACCTAGGCACTTTCAGCTTGAGTGCGGGTAGGTCAGGAGCATAGCCTTGTTGCAGGAGGTGAGGGCTCAAAGCCCGGTGACCGAGGCATGCCTCAGCACCAGAGAACAGACTGCTAAAAACTGCTAAATCACCAAGTTACAGAACTTCACTAAAACTAATTACAACTAACTATACAAATATAAGAAAAAGACCACTGAGAGAGCCTGCCAAAGCAAGGTCACTGGAACTGCTATCCATCACAGGCAGTAAGAAGGAACTGAGGAAGTGTGGGGTCAGTTGGGTGATTTATATTGGCACTATAGGTGCATGGCATCAGAGGGCACTTGAGCCGCCCTGATGGGTACCACTGAGGAAAACATTTCTGGTGACTGTGCTCGGGGTGCTTGCAGACTTACAGTGGAATGCACATGTGCAATCACTCAAACAGGAACTACAGTTCCTCAAGAGAAAACTAAACTGTAATCAGAAACTTCACTCCTTTAGGAGGAAGTTCTAGGAGTGGGTTTGTTTAAGCACGGGGGAGTCTGAAGGGTCAGCATAGCACTCAGGGGCTAAGCAGCTTGACAGCGGGTTCCTGCTTTCAGAAGAGGGTGCCAGAAAAAAGATTAGGGTTTCAACAGTAGCCTAGGGAACTGAGAATTGGAGCATTCAGGCTCCAGAGGCATAAAACACACAAGAGATGCAGAGACACAGAAAGTTTCCCTTCATAACAGTCCAGTGGGTAGCCAGCAAAGGAGCACATGGCCAGATCTGTGAAACTGGGTCTTACATCTACTTTGGATTGTCACACATGAAAATAAAGGACAGACATTTTGTCCTGCCTGTTAGTTTCTTTTCTCCTAGTTTCAGTACTTGGGGTGATATACATGGGACAAGTATTCCTACATCGCTCTCTCTTTCTCTATTTCATGTTGCTATATTAAAATAAATGAAAAAGAGTGGCTGTCTATAAAAAGATGAGGAAAGTAATTTTATATTTAGCAGTTACTATACTGGTATCACTGTTGGAGTAATGACATCTGGAGCTTTCTACAGACGACTGGCTTTTGTTATGAATCTCAGTGACAAGTCTGGTTCTGCCGCTACCTGCATGCAGAAAGGAGAATCTAAATAGGAATGAGACACACAAACTAGGAGAAAAGAGAATTAAAACCCAAACCTGTCTTTCCTTTTAAAGTGTCTAAGATACTTCATAACAAATTTTTAATCTATGGGGACAAGCCAAAATTAAATTAAGTGTTCAGCAGGAGGCAGGAAATTTCATGCAGTTTTAGTAGAGAAACAGGTTCTGTAACACAGATGGACCAAATCTGACTTTTGCTCAAGGACTGAGTCTGAGCAATAATGCTTTGTATAATATATTGGCCTAGTGTGGGTGATCACGACTTTCTGTAGTGGCTGTTCTCAGCAACCATGCAACCTGATACTTAGTTCAGTGTTATAGGTGGCCTATGCTTTGGTGCTGAAGATCCTAAGTTCTGTTCCTTCTAATGTATGAAGGTGGGTGGTTACCACGGGGCTACCCTGAAAATTTGAGAGAGAAAGAAATCAGTGGCTTGCTAAGGACGCATATATTACTCTTGCTGTGCCTTAACAGGATCTTTAAGTTTTAGTTCTGCAAAGGAATACTAATGAGAGATTCTTCTCCATGGTTCTTTCGGGAACAACATGTCCTGGGGTATTGTGCTAAATGAAACAAAATATGCCAAATGGACTTTAGAAGGCCTTATTTTACTATAGCCTCATGGCCCGTTGATGATGAACTTATAGAGAAAGGTCTTATTCGAATAGACGTAATGGCTTGAGAAGAGTATTGACAGCATGATGGCTGACTGAGGTAGAACTTCACTAACACCTTTGGAAGGAATTTAGGGCAAGTGTATAGCACCACCTTATCCTTAAACTGTTTTGTCTAAGTGGGTCCAGTCACTGAGGCTTGAAGGGAATTAAGTGTCTAAAATGAAGTAACTGTCACCAAGGAAAAATCTTTCTAGAGACATTTTATCAGCTTTCCCGTCTCCAGGAATGGTAAACTATTACCAATGGTATCTTTGGAGAAGTGAAAAGGACTTATTTGTAATTCTTTTTTCTCTGCTTCTTAGTAGATAATCACCTGACCAAACTGAGAATTCTGCAGTCTTTCAATTTTGTAATTTATGTATTTTTCAAGTGTATAACAATGTACCTCTCTAGGTGCATGCAGAACTGCCCCTATAAAACCACATTTCTACATCATTCAGTTGACAGTGTGTCCACTACAAAGGAGAAGGTAATCTCAAAGCACTAAAAGTCAACAAACGCTGTCTGGTTTGTGTGGAGGGAGTGAAGTCCCCAGCCCAACAATATAGGGACTGTCAGCCTGATTAACCCAGCTGTAGGGGTAATGTTATGTAATGTATCACCTTCCTTTCAGAAAGGCTGGGAGGATAAGGTAGTTTCCTAGCAGGGGCATATGAAGCACCTGCACAAGCTGAACTTTGAATTTTGAAGGTGAGAATGCCTAATCTCCCTTATCCCCTCATGGGTTCATCTATTACACCCGGTGCACTAACTTTGAAAAGTAAGGGCTACCACACCCCTATCGTTTTTCCAAGTTGCAATCTTTAAGCAGCAGCATGAAATAAAATATACAGAGGACTCTTGGAAAGACATACATTAAACAGCAGTTCATTCTTCCCTTGCTGAGTGGTGTTAACTCCTGTTACGATTAATGGAAGTTACAGACACACACCAAAAGAAGAAAGGACCACTATTGCAGAAGATGTTGTTAAATCTGTTATTATGAAGGAAGACTTTACCATCAATATTTTAGCAGATGTCTACAGGAAATAAACAAACTGGGGCAATATTGAAATAACAAAACATATCTGTCATGTATCCCCTAATACATACCTGGTCAGTTTTATGGTTTTCCTGAACTCATTAGTAATTGGAGCTTTGTAGCCTCCTTTCCTCAATAAGGAATCTATGGTCTGAATGTGGTCCCATCCTGTTGAGTTTTATCAGAATAAAAATCAGCAAAGAGCATGTAATTAAACAGACTTTACATTAAAATATTATTTCATGTTATATTTTTGCATCTACTCTGCTGAAGTCCATTATAAACATTCCCATAGATCTGTAACAAGTAAATTCCTGTGTTCCTAAGAACAGCTTCTTGCAGGAAGTACCATATACAGGATTCTTCCTACATCAGAGTAAGTTTATTGTGCAAAGCAAAGATCTTGCACATAGTTTAAAAGTAGATCCAAGACAGCTGTGTTTTCTGGATATGGGGAAACAAAAATTATATCCTTCCAAAGTCTAAAAGCTGTAAAAGAAAATAAGGACTTCATCCTACTATGGCAAGGTCATATATCACAGTAATCCTTTAAATCATATTGAAATAAAATACATAGAACCACTTGAAAATCAAGTTTCTATTGGAAATATTGCATGTAAGCAATCTTAACTGGCTCAAAGTGTGCTTTCAGAGGTGCAGGTGGAGGACAGAAAAATCCTATCCCTCATCACCAAATGGTATGGGGTCTCACAGACATCTCTGTAAGTGCCACTGTTAACTTTAACAGTGATTTTTCCAATTTCAGAATTACAACATTAAACAGTTTGCTGGCGGTTGGCTTATAAATTTTTGGAGTATTAACCCACAAATAGTTTAGGTTAATTATGGTTCTCCCCCAACAAGTCTTTTACACTATTTTAAAGCAATATATAAAGATCAAATTTTGAATACATGGTATCACAATACTACGTAGAAAATGAACTGTGCATCTTTTATTTATAAAACTGTTAGATGTGTTATTTCAGAAGTACACAACTGCTTAGATTATTCAGATAGATGCCTAACAAGACTAAATATATCATTTTGCTTTGTCTGTTTAATAAACCACATGTATAAAAACCTGTTTTTTAAAAAGAATCCAAAATTATATATATAAAAATGTTGACCTAAAGAAGTTCACATAACAATTACATTTTATAAATATAGTGAAAGCTGTCTTAAGTGACCATATAAGGGCTCAGCAAAAACCACCTTCCTGAAAGATGCAGATCTATAAGTACAGAACAAACAAAATTGTACTGGAAATCTTAGGGATAATTTTAAGTGGTCACTTGTAGACAAGGAGTTGTATAGTCAAGGTGATCCTTAGTGCAGATTCTTCTTTATCTCTTAACACAACAAATCCAAACATAAGGAGGCAAATGCAAAAACAATGCAAAAAATGAAAAAAAAACCCCGAGTCACGGCTAGAAGAGAAAATGTTAGTAAGTAGTTAGCGGATCAGCACCACATACTGGTATTAAACAGAACTAGTGTATATTGTTCTTTCAAATGATGAACTTACAAGTCTGTGCCTCTTTTAAAAGGGACACACTTTCATTTACAGAAGTATTTTGGGATATTCAGTATCAAACCAACTTCCTTCTACCCACCCAAGAAACAATGGGAAGCCAAAGCTCTTAAAGAGGATTAAGTGCCTGCAGTGAGAGCCTAACAAAAGAAAAATCTGCAGGTTGCGAAATAACTCCATTGTTAAAAATCCATGAGCAGTCATCCCATCACTAAGTTAAATGAGTTTTGCATTTCACTGATTGTAGCAAGTTGGGTGTATGAAAAATGGCAGCTTTTAATTCGCACTGTACCACCCCCTACATCTTTTATTTTGCATATTGTTGCTACTTTACTGTTTATTTATGACTTGCTTAACAAACTGTTACAATTTACTGAAATCTTCCCAATAACGGGACTGATTTTATACAGGCATGTAAGTGGCATTTATAAGAGTCATTCCTTACAGTTAAGTATTGCTCCATCATCTGACATCAGTGCAAGGTCAAATATTGCATTTTAGGTTTATATGTATATTTAAATTCTTCACCAGATCATATGAAATAAAGTGCAACAATGACCTTGCTCCTTTGCAACCTCCGGTAAGTAGGTGGCGGTGCGTTTTGATCCTTTTTCATTGATGAATTCTATTCTAATGCCATGTACACCCACCTGAAAGAAATTGGCAGTTTTATTAGTACATTTAAAAATAATACAAGAAATTTCTAATGTGAAAAATCACAAGATGTGAGCCTTTTAAAGAAAGGTTTACCCAATTTTAGATTTTTTTAAAAAACATTTTCCAGGTAATTCTGAAGTGAATTTAGCCCTCTTTAATGGCGTCCAACTGACAGCCTGGTCAGGGCAGTGGCAGTGCAAGCATGCCCTACAATTCCCCACCAAAGTACTTCATCTCTGACCTGAAGGGAACACCATTTGAGGGGAGAGTAGTTTGGTCTCCATGCCCATTCAGTGCTTAACCTCTCTTCTGATCCTGCCAACAGGGGTGTTGTTAATGGATGTGAACACCTGTCCACCAAAAAAGTGAACCAAGGTCACCAGTTCCATTTCCTAGGCAACCAGTGTTGTGGTCTAATGACTTGTGGCCATGACAGCCGGGATCTTGTCTGAACTGGCAACCTAATGGTGAAAGGTTTGAGCTATTACCAATCCCTTGAGCTTTCCAGTCCATGAAATTTCCACTAATGTATGAAGAAGAGGTGTACAGGAATGAAAGGTATTTCAAAGCTTTGGGAAGCTAATCAACTTCAAATTCATATTTCCATATATTACAAGACTGTTTTCTAGTGTAAGGTCTACTGCCTACAATGAAGAAACCAACATTGCTGACAGACAGGAGCGACATGCGACTTTCATGAGATGTTCCAAATTCCTGTAAGAACTAGGCTGGATGCTCTTTCGAGGCACTGTTTGCAAAAGTAATGCGTGTGTACACAGCACTTCCCTATTTTCAAGGGTACAATAATTCTGCTGTAAACACATGTTCTTGATCAATTTGTCATAAGAGGCCTCCAGCTAGGAGTGAAATTTCTTACCAAAATTTAATAAACAGTTTTCAGTTACTTTTAAGTTACATAAAAGTAAACATAAAATGTTAGTAGCCTCAGATTTTTATTCTTGTGCTCCTGTAAATAAGATTTGTTTTTACTTAAATTTGGAAGTCTTTAGGTGCATGTGGAAACATGAGTATTGTGTGTTTAAAAGCTTATAGTGTTATTTGGTTTAGATACCTGTTTTTTGGCACAAACTAATTTGATTTCAACAAAAAGTATAGAAAGATTTTTAGAATAAAGACTTACTCTAGAACAACTGCATGGCAGCCAAATTCAAAACCAAGGATTAATATAATGGAGCACATAGGCTCTCCAGGGCCAACTGTCCAATTAATACATAGATATTCAAGCTAAATATTACACAGTTATTTTTGCTCTAGCATCGTCATATGGCTATGAGTGTGGGGTGAGGGGTGGGAGTTTATTCTGGTGACCATGACTTGCAAATCCTCCTCTTTATCAGCGCACCATGTCTTAAATATGATGAAACTTTTCTGAATGAAGATGTGAATCTCTAACCTCCTTCATAACAATTGGTCTCAATTAATCTCTCTTACATTTCTGAACCTAAACTCAAGTAAGCAGGTGTAACTTTGTTTTAGAAGCCAAATCTTACTCTTTGAAGGTGTAATTCGGAACCAGGCGGTTCTATTGTGGCAAACTGAAATTTGGGAATGAAAAGTCTTTAAGCAAATCTCGCCTAATTTATTCTAGGATCAAGGAAACCAACTAGTAACTTTATGCAAACTGTAAGACCACACCTGAATAATGGGAAACTTCACACTAATACAAAGTGATGCACATCAACATGGTCCATCCATGTGAAGCTCAGGTGCCCCCTTTTATTAGTGTAGCAATTTGCATCTGTTTTTTTCAGATCAAATTTGCAAGACAAATTGATTAGAGCAGAAAAGTAATTACAAATTGAATTAATTGCCAAGATAAAACCCAAAATGTACCCTGACCAAAACATTTGTTTACATACAAACACTACCAGTTTTAAATTTTCCTACATACCAGAAACTGAAAAAAAATCTATCAGTCCTCAAACACAACAACTGCAACTCCTTTGAAATCTCTCTTTATTACAGCATGTAGATTGGGATTGGGGTCCTGTACCGTCTTTGCATATTGTCTAGACCAGTGGTTCTCAAAGCCAGCCCGCTGCTTGTCCAGGGAAAGCCCCTGGCGGGCCGGACCGGTTTGTTTACCTGCTGCGTCCGCAGGTTCGGCCGATCGCGGCTCCTACTGGCAGCGGTTCACCACTCCGGGCCAATGGGGGCTGCGGGATGGGCGGCCAGCATGTCCCTTGGCCCGCGCCGCTTCCCGCAGCCCCCATTGGCCTGGAGCGGCGAACCACGGCCAGTGGGAGCCACAATCAGCCGAACCTGCGGACGCAGCACGTAAAGAAACCGGTCCAGCCTGCCAGGGGCTTTCCCTGGACAAGCGGCGGACTGACTTTGAGAACCACTGTTCTAGACAATATGCAAAGACAGTATAGGATGGTCACTGCCATGAACAGTTTACAATCCAATTTAAGAAAAGGCTCAACAAGTGGGTTTAGCAAGCAGTTTGAGGTAGAAAGGGGAGGACAGACAAGTGTAACTACATGAGCCTGTCAAAGTTACGTAGCCTAAGGAGCATACAACATGACCCCGATTCCATTTTAAACCTTAACTTTGTTTTAACTTTTCCTATTTCCAATTTGTACAAAAATATTTTATTTAGCCTCTGCGTATGGTAATTTTCAGGCTATTATTAATCTACCTATTTTCATGAGGCTTCTATTAGGAAACTCACAGAGCAGTCACCCAGGGTATTGGTGGTGCTGTGATAACATGTATACACCCTCATCACTCTTCTTGCCTGCTTTATGATAGTAAGCTCGAAGGGTATTGACATTCTCATTGTTTTAATTCATAAATGACAATATCTGTTCTTAGAATCCATAAAGGTAAGGAGAGCAGTGGGATTAGAATCTAGATGAACAGATGATGTGATACATATTCTTGCTGCATTCACACCCTGTATTTGGTGGTGGGTTAGAGAAGTGCTAGAATTTCATCAGTGTTGAAGCTCTCATTTTACAGAACCTGAGGTACATTTCAGAACACAAGGGCACAATGAAAGATTTTAGGATGGGTTTAATTTCAACTCATTAAGTTTTCTGTATAAACTTTTTTGAGGAAGTATGTGATTGCTTCACTGATACGAACAGATACAATTATAGTAATTGGTGGAAAAAATGAACGTACAGAGCTGTCTTGTGCTATCACCACCATGCTGCACAATTAGGCATTTGGCAGTTTCATAGTACTTATGGTATATGTTCAATTACTCAAGGTATTTTGTAAAATATGTTTTTATTTTAGCATGTCTTCAAAATCAAATTTAAAAATTTTGTGGAATATATAAAGTTAGGTCCACCTTCCTGTGCTAATATCCTGTGCAACAGAGGTGATCATGAGAACATATAGTTTACAATATTCATGAGGAATTAACCAGAAATACAGTAAAAGCTGTGTTATCTGGCATGTTGGGGGAATGGCGGGTGCCGGTTAATCAAATATTCCAGTTAACTGAGAGTTATACTTTACCAATGGAATATCAATTTTCAAAGAATTAGAATACAATAAAATGAATAAAGTATAAAATACAGTAGTGCCGTACACAGGTATTCACCAACTCAGTAGCAGTGCTGCACTGCAGCGTGGTTGGTGTCTTGAAGCACTTAGGTGTATACAGATAACCTACGGTATAGAAAACTTATCTTATGATATTATATATCACTATGGGCAGTGCATGGTGTACACCCAGATCACTAAAAATACACAACACGAAAACTATACTGAACATATTTAATCTTTCTTTGGTGATTCAGAAGGCACTTCAAGGCTCTTGCCTCAAGGTTATCAATTATCATTGTAGATGTGGAAGGTGTAGTAGATTGGGCTGAATCTGTAATGACCCTATAACACACCCTGGAAACTGCTTTTATGAATCAATCCCTGATATCAGCTTGCTGTCTTCTGCCTCTTTTGCATAAAAGTAGAGTGCAGAATGTGCAATTGCATAACTTTCTGGGCAATATACTAGTTCCCATTACTAGATTGGGGATTTGTATTGGGAGATATCAGAAATGCCAGATAATAGAGCTTTCCGGTTGATAAAGTGCCAGATAACACAGCTTTTACTGTACTGATGACGTGCTGAATATGATTCAATATCCAAGCAACAATTAATTGCACTCCAACAGAGAGTAAACATAATTCTCATTGATGAGTAGATTGTGCGTCATAACCAATTAAATGGACTGACAGAGTTCATGGAAATGTCTTGCTCTATTTATGATGTCCAACACACTTCTGACATATTACTAACCCTGCCCACAACTACACAAGAACATTGCATTGGTATAACTTAACTTGTGAATTTAAACCACTAATAGCTAACAACTGCAAACCTCTGCATGGACATTCTTCTTCTGGTGTAAGTGGGGTTTTTTTCAGTTTAGCTTAACTGGAACAGGCTTAAATTTTGGGTGGCTGTTTTTTTAAAACTCTCTCTTGGGTGCATCTGTTCACCAGAAACTCTAAGATTATGATCTAATTTTGTACAGATCGATGAAAAGCCAATCTCTCAGTCATTACTATTAACTTTCATCTCATCATCAAACCCCACCGCCAGAGTCTCAGGAGTCTTCTACAGATTGGTAGCATTTCATTGAAGGACAACAAATTCAGGATAAAGGACCATTTCACATTATTTCAGGAACCAGAAACTGACAAAATACTGGCCATTAAGTAGCCTGAATTTATATGACAGTATGCTTAATGTGGAACTACTGAAGAAACTTGGCTAATTTTCTGTGCTGTCTGTATTTTTACTTTTCTTGATGTCAGGAAGGCTTGTTTCAATATCCCAAAGCTTTCTCAAGGAATCTGAATCACTTTGTGGTAAGAAGACACAGATGATCTTAAGAGGAGAAAAAAAAAGACCGAAAGGAAATGTACTGGGGAAACCCAGCTGTGATAGGGCGTGAGTGACAGAAAAATGATAGCATAGCTTTTGCTTCCTTCGGTATTTTCATAAAAGAGAAATGCAGAAAATGTATAAATTAGTTTGTCTTTCACACATTAACAAGGTATCTACTCTCAAATAACCAGAGTCTGTAGTACCAAAGCTTGCCTCCTGAAACATTTAAGCATATTTCATACTTGTCCTATCCATCTGTAGGATTCATTTTTTTCCTCCCAGAGACTCCTAATACAGCATCCTGAACCTCTCTCCTGGGGTAAGGGATTCAGTGGCCTGAGATGCAGAATGGATAGGAATCCCCTCTTTTTTTTTTTTTAGGATCTAAGCAAATCAAACAATTTCCTTAAAAAATAAAAAAAAAATCCTGAAACCCACTGTACTGTTTCGTAACCTAGCAGAACATGTTTTAGTGTTTGATTTCCTCTGTGGAGCATTGTACTGTAAGGAAATGCCTCGCTAAATAGTTTAAAGATTCCCACTCTGACATGAGTTGAGAGTAAAGGAATTCAAGAGCAATAAAGCTACGAGCAAAAAAAATAATATTTTTGGAGAAGAGGGAATTGCAGAATCTGTGCAGGGCAGGGATGACCTTAGTGGAAGGGTAAAGAAATCAGGAAGGTGATTGTAAGATGGGTGAAGGGAGGAATAAAACTGAGTTTGCTTTGGGGACGGATGGCTGCAAGGGGAAATGGAATGGGAGAAAAAGTCCCAACAGATACACTGGAGGATGTGAAAGGGTGCAGATCTTACTGCCTCCATGTCAGTAGCATTGAACAGTTATTTTACCTCCATGAGCTGCTTCCCCACTTGCCCTCTGGTGTCCACGTTCTCTACTAAAGAAGTATTATCATTCAAAAATATATCCCAGAATTCATGACACTGCATGTCTCACCACCTTTCTTTGATGGAAAGGCTGTGACACTCCACATAAGTAGACATTGGACAGGGGTAGTGGAGAGATGTCTCGTGGGAGGAAGACTCTGTGCTTAGAGAAATGAGGAGACAATGCATATCTGCCCAGCATCCATTTCAAACCACCACGTATGTGAACTACAGATGCATAGTGCAATCATATACAGTCATGCGTGAATGGAAACCCTGTGTTTTTTATGAAGTGTCTTCATGAATCACTGTACTGATGTGATCCTTTGAAAGTAAATAGAAAAAGGTGCAAACCTTTATAAAAGGTGAAAATGGTGGCAATTTGAAAAATCATATGGGAGCTAATGGCAGTCAATTCACTCATGTCTCCTGTTTACTCGCCTGAAGTCTCTGCTGCAAAGAGGATCTCTCACTGCTTGCTGCAACTGAAAAACTGATCTCTTCAGTTTGGGGAAACAATTCATTAATCAGTAGAAGGAAGATCTATCAGTCTGTTTCAGGGTATAGGAGGCACTCCTGTCCTGAGCCATGTCTTCAAATGATCGTCTCTAAACCACCACAGCACTGCAAGCTGTCTGGATCTGCAATTTTGAAATATTTTGACTTCTGTCAGCAAATTGCTGAATTAGCTCCCACAAGATCTCAATAGCATACCTACAGAAGTAAGGTCTCCTAACCAGGCTGATGATTTTTCAGGATGATCTGGAAATGAGCAGTTATACCAGATGGAAGACCCAGAATCTCTCTTTAGGTCATATTCTAGCCATCTTGAAATGTCTTTTTGCCACTGACATTGCATAACTGCAGTTCCCTTAAAAGAAACATGGATGACATAAGCTGTCTCACTGTAAGGGGCATGTACAGTGACACATCATTCTTTTAAGGATTAACATTTCAGTATAAACTTCTTACTTTATATGGAATGCCTGTACGTCATTTATAGTTATATATAGAACCATCACTTGAAAAGCATGGCAGAAAAAATGACAGGATTTTGCCATGTCTCAGGAGACTCATTATATTATGGCCACCTCTTTTGATTGCTTTACCATGTTAGAGGTTTTAAAAGTAGATTATTAAAATATTTGACAATACTCTTACCTTTCCCACCCTTCCAAAAAAGGCTAATGATTTCCGTTATTGAAGTGTCTTAAGAAATTTCATCGCAAATATTTTTCTACAGAATTTTTAAACCAATGTATAGAGTTCTATAGCTGGGATATAGTTCTCTATTTAATTCTATAGGGAGGATTACAAATTCTATCAAAAGGAATTTATATTTTATTACTATCGAAAGTCATTTCTCTCAAATCCTATTTTTTCTTCTGTTATTAAATTCTATAGGACTTTGCAATAAAATACAGAAAGTGAAATTGCTGAAGTTACATACATACAGACATTTAAGGTATAAATTAGAAGATGGGCTCCAAATCACAACGTTCAGATCCAAACTTTCCCCAAGTTTGGTGGGTGTTCTGAGCTGGGGTTTTGGTTTAAGCCCCTCTCTCGAACAAATACGTATTTTGGTCATTTTAAAGCAATATGCTTATTTGATAGAACATAATGGCTCCTTTGAAACAGTTTGTCATTATGTAAAAATATTTATCTGGAAACTTGAAATGCATATTTCAACTTGGGAAGATAATGATCATTACATTGTACTGTACTAGACGATAGCATGAAGCCAATAAAATATTAGCGTGCATTTAAAACATTATGAAAAACAGTTTCTGAACATGCCCACAGTCAATTTTCAAGAGTTAAAATAAATTTAAAGAACTGAGTTATTAAATCCTTCACACTACTAATTTTAGCATCAAATGCTAAACTGTAGCAAGCAGACTAGACAAAATCTCAACCAGACAGTTTGAATTATTTACTAAATTGATTTAATTATTGGCCTGTAAAGCTTCATTTAAAAAGCCATTGTAGTTATTAACGCTTGAAAAATTGTGGTCCAAACATATATTGTACTTCTGTAGCTCAGAGACAGACAATTGGATTGTCTAGAAAAAAAACTGCTCTTGGTTTAGGACAAAGCTTCAGCTCAGAGTAAATTTTTGACAGATGAGATATAAATCATGAAGAATGGTGTTTATGGTGAAAAACTGATCGTTCCTCAAAGGAAACTTGCACCCATTTTGCTCAGCAGTAGAGAAGACATGAAGCTGTTGTCACCACCAATTAACTGTGAAATGCATTATATTTAAGCTTTCAATTACTGTACAATTGGCACTTCAGAGGCTAACGCTGGAGACAGTCACCCCAGTGAAAATGAGGCCTCTTGTGACCTTACCAGTGAGAGCACCCAATTGTGGAGACTATACACCCGTTTTCAACCTACAGATACAGCCAATAGAAAAGCATTACTGTTCCCAATTTTTAAAAAACGAACACTAAGCATTAGAGCTCTTTTATGTGTGTCAAACCATTATTAACACAAGACAGTGGAATTTGTTTTCTTTTGTACTGGACTAGACCATGTCCATTATTTACGTAAGTGACAAATTTTCAGTAAAACTGTCGCACTCAAATATACATTGTAATAAAAAAAAAATGTAAACATAACAGCAATTGCTTTGTAACCTGTGCGTTTTCATGCTGCTGTGCCAAGACAATGTGTGCAGTTTCCCTTTAACCGTAACAAGTAAAGTGGATGCTGCTCTTCACAGGATAAGTATTAAATTGAAAAAGTAAATGGTATATTTGGTTCTCATTATTTTCAAGGGATTAGTGGGGACAGGTGCTAACTGGCTTGCACCATTTGCTCTAGATAAAGTGTTATTTGGCTTCAGCCATCCATGCTTATTCCTATATCTAAATGAGGCAGCTGTGTGGGACTTTTTTTTTTTTTTTTTTTTTCTCCCTTCCCAATGAGTGCACTATGTGATTCCACCGGCTTAAGGTCAAATGTAGTATCAGTATAGATTGTCTGGTACAGCCTCTTTCTAGAGACTTATCTTGTTCTAGCAGAATGATGGACTATGACTATCTAGCTCTCCTCTATAACTACTTCATTACAGAAAGTTTTGATCCAAAAAACTGAGGATGTATTTCAGACTATGCCTATTTTAATATTGCAGGATTTAATCTTAAAAAAACAAACAAACAAACAAAAAAAAAAACAACCCCGAGACATCAGTGGTGTTTTGTTCATGTGTCTTTTAAGAACACAGGTTTACTGTGATCATCCAGTGGGCATGAAAATGGCTCAGTTCCACTTTACGGTTTTCATATCCTAAGAACTTGCATGGTAACACCAGATCTCCCAGGAGACACCAGAGATTCATCATCTTATGTGTATAAAGGACAACTAAGACAATCAGATAACTACACTAAATATTCCAAAATGTCAGTTATTTTCTTATTAGGTTGGGAGGAACTAGAGGATACCGATATCAAGGTCATTTTCTTTAAAAAGATCTGGAATCCTTACCTCCCAGTCCAAGTAATCACATACATCTTCAAAATTAGTGAGTAGAGACACTGAGCAGAAAAGCCGTGGTAGCTCATCCCTCGTCATTGGGGGGAAACGGCTATCTTTAAGGGCACTGTTGAAAACAAAACAGATTTTTAAAGCTTTTTTTTTTTTTTTTTTTTTTTTTTGGTGTGTGTGCCTAAATTGAACTACCTAATGAACCAACTGGGAAAGAAAAAGGTAAGAGACAGCAAAAATAAAAGCTGATGGAATGATGACTACTCTGACAATTAATTCTTACTAGTGCAATACACCAGTATGGTATATCCTTTTCTCTTAGACAAATGGTTTCCAGATTTCATGGCTGGACAAGTTATATGGCCAAACCAATTGACTAGATTTCCTGGGTGGTCACTCCTTGCTGAGTTGGTTTTGCTACTGGGACAGTCTTAAGGAGGATTTTGGGGAAAAATATATAAAAAACAGATCAATGACAAATCTGTTTTGAAAAGATTAAACGACATAATTTTAGGTAGGGGAAGAGAGTTATGCTGGAAAAAATATATTTTGACATCTTGAAAATAATCAGAATGATAACTCTGTAAGGAACTATTGTGTTTAACATATCAACGTAGACAATCTGAATAAGCAAAATATCCATGCAAATTAAGAAATGTCAATGTAAAAAGGTAAAATACTTATAATGGTATCATCAAGGAGACTCAAATTTGTGAAACTATAGGACTTGAAACTATTCTGCAAAACGGATGTATGATAAGTAATAGAGCAGCTAATGAACATCTAAGATAATCCGCTGATAACGTAAGATCCTGTGGGCAGGTGTGTAATGTAGCAGTTCAAAATCAAAGGGGAAGTGGTACCATCTACATTCATCTCAGTAACATCTGCATTACAAAAACAGGAGAGAGTGGTTAACCAGAGATGTAGGAAACAAATGTCAAAGATAAGAGCAGTATATTGTGCAAGATTTGGTATAAGGAGAACTGGGCAAATCAGAAAGGGTAAAATGAGTGCAGTATACCTGCATTTATTATTTTCTAAGCTTGGGATAGGAGATACTTGTATACAAATGTGCCTATGTTTAACAAGAAAAAGAACTGATCTGGCCAACTGGTTGTTTCAGCAAAAGAGGAGAATCTAACAGTGCAGAAGCCTAGTCTAAGGAGCTACCTAGTCCTCAACAGCCTTCATTTTCCACCCACTGAATGTAGGATACAGTCACTAGTTCTATGAACCCTACTTGGAAATGACTAGAGATGACACCTCTTGGATCTGGTACACAACTGTGTTTCTAAAGGTGCTCAGGGTTCATTGAAATCTCTGGCTCAAACTCAGCCATTGTGTGTAGTCCTATCAATAGCATAATTTGGTTCAATATAGCTAAATACAGCTAAATTTAGCTCAGATGGAGTTGTTGTACAGAGTGCAGTAGACGCAAAAAAGTTGAAGCTGGAACGGGGAAATTATCATATGTATAGTTGATCCAGCCTTTTAACAAGGATCAATATGTTTTATTGTGGTGTAATGCTTGAAAACATTCAATGAAAACCTATTGGAACTACTGAGGTGGTGAGAATTACTACAGGCCCCTTTTCAAACATTGGTAGTTTTACACAAAAAGAGGAGGAGAAAATCCAATTTTATTTTTGGATGGACTTAAATGTAGTTCATTGTATAGGTTGACACAGGATGAGGGGAAGCTCTACCAAGCATTAAGGAGTATTTTAGGATGCCCAGCTTCAAACCATGGCCAATACAGAGATTAGAGAGACAGGAAAACATGGGGCAGGTACAGCAAATAGAAAAGCTAAGTATCTTTTTATGAATGAGGAATATACTTATTAGGAAGGAAAGATCGTAGCATTCTGTGCCTCAGCTTTCCCACTGGGAAAATGGGGATAATACCAACCTATGTAAAGCCTAGACAAACTCTGTATGAAACCATACTATATACATCTCAACTATGATTATCTTTGGCAGGATTATGGAAGTACATTTGTGTATGTGATTGCCTTCATTAGTTCATCTCAGAAGGTGAATGATATTCTCCAAGACCCCATAGAATTATTTTCAAAACCAGCTGCGCAACTGCTGCAAGTTGAAAAATCAAACCCCCAGTTCCTCTCCTCCCTTTTCCCAGTGACATGGAGCAATATCAGAAAACAAAATCTATTTTAGACATGATAAAGTACTGATAATGAGAGGGTACGAGGCCACGTTTGCCTTTTATAGCTCTCCATGTGCTGTTCTTCCTGGGTTTGAGTGAGGCACTGCACAACTAGAGCAAATGCCAGTGGGAAAAAATGGCAGTTTAGGAATAGACAAGTAGATGACAAGAACGTGGGTAGAGCCAGACTTCTTCACACTGGAGAAATTAGAATTGACATATATTACTGTTTTCTAAAGAGGTTTCATTCATTTGTGTTGCTCAGGCTGGAAGGATGAAATGGTTGAGTACCACTGCAATAACATGTATTTAACCTGATGTTGGTTATAAATTACTACTTCAAGGCTTAAACTGCTATTTTTCAGTGTCACTTAACAGAACAATTCTCAACTGCAGTAAGTTAATGAAACATTTTTGTTGATCAAATAACTTTGCATTACTTACTGCTGTTCCTTTCCATCTCTAGAAAGGCAATGCTGTAATTATAATTACTGGATAATAAAGAAATACACTAAGCGAACATATATACAATCCAGACATTTTCCTGCACCTCTTAAAATCACACAGTAAAAAATTATGTTCTGCAAATCTCAATTTGATATTACTGATTTCTAATTTTAAAAATCAAGATGGTAGGCCACATAAATCTATTGCCAACCTAAACCTCGCCTATGTTAAAAATCATAGTTCAATTTGTCTGACATATGCAGGTTTGTGATTTATTACTAACCAAACAATGCCTGCAGAATTCTCACCACTTTAATATTCCCTTTTTTCCCCACACACACTGTGCCAGTGGTATAAAAATACACTGGTCGAATGCATTGTAAGTCTAAGAGACTTAAGTCATCCTGGTGTTTTGGGTCAGGTAAATGATTAAGTCGTAATATTAAGGCATGATTCCAATTTTTTAAAATTAAATTGATAGTCTTGTTTTTTCCTTTAGTCAGAAAGATCATGTTTAATTAAGATTCCTTGTTACTTTTGTCAATATGCTTTGATTATTATATTGCATTAATATGCTTGGAACTGTTCACTTTTTTATTTTTGATGAATTACACTGCATATTATTTTTGGGACATTTCCCCCATCCCAGAGGAAAAGATACTGCTAAAGATTATGGCAATTCATTATTAGATTTCAAGTTTCTCAGTAACATAATGTGCCTGTACAGTATTAATAGCTTATTGCGTTCTACTGATGAAAAGAGGTGGGTATTATTAAATCTAAACCAAAAATTCCAATTCTCTCAGGACAGACCTGTACAGACTGTTATTAGAAAACACTTTTCTAGGTCCTGTGTATGCTCCAATCCACCTTTCTTAATTTGTGCATTAATTGTCATGTAAAACATTCCATACCAGCTGAATTTGATACCTTCAGGAACCATCAAGTTGTGCAAGAGAACCTATGTAATCACATGGTCTTATTTTTGTAACCTTCACTCTCCCTCTCCTTTTCCTCCTTTTATTTCATCCATCATATTTACTTGTTACATCTTGCTTCAAATTAAAGACTAAACTCATTGGGGCAAGGAATATCTCACTATATGTGAAATCATGGGCCCAGTGAAGTTAGTGGCCAAAATTCCAGGTATAAATTCTCAGCTGGTGCAGACTGTCAAAGCTCCATTGACTTCAACAATTTTACACTAGTTGAGGATCTGCCTCTCTGACTTTAATGAGGCCAGAAGTCATCCTATATATTTAATGCAGAAATCACCACAATAACACCTCAGTTCCAACTGCGGCTATTGTGGGGTTATGTGCTACTTCAGTAGTAAATAAGTAACATTCTGGGAGCTAATCTGAACAAATCATAACAAATTTGAGTAACGCCCAAGAACTGAGATATGAATCCTAGTATGAACCTATCAAAGACAGAAAGGCACATGCAGCAACACAATAAGATGGAAGTCAAGTGTACAATAATAAAAATAAAAATGTATGGCCACCTCAATTTGAAGCCTGAGGCAGGAAAAAGTCCTTTAATGTTATTTTCATAGTTGGCAGCTGACTGAAGTTTTTAAAATTTTAGGTAAATTAGCATTAATTGTAATTTGCATAGAATATCATTAATGTGCACCTTCACTGTATACTCTTGTAACTGCTCAGTTATATCATTATCACAAAATTACACAATATTATGGAGGTGCTGGTAACAGCTGTACAGTTAACGATGAGTCAAGTTTTCAGTGTAATACAAGATTTAAACCTTTATTTTGTAAATCAATTGAAGTGCCAGTAAGTGAAATACAGAAAGTAAACTAGGTACAATTTAATATTTTCATGGTGGTCTGATGAAAATTGGGTTGATACAGACAATGAGAGTTCCAAAGTAACCCCTATTCAAGGAAACTAAAACATCTGGGATCCGTGTTTTGCTCCTCATGCTCATTAATACGGTCATAATTACAAATAAGTCGTGCTTGTTTGGATCATGATGATTAACTTTGTTTTCATAACTGAAAAGAAAAGCACCAACCCAAACTGTCGTATTTAGCAGCTACAAAGTAATATAGCCACTCGGGTAAAAATGGGGGAGAGGAGAATATAGATAGAATTCCCTTTCTGTGCATGCTTTCTGTAGATAAAAGTGATATAAAACTAACTACCCACTTGTGCCCCACACCTGTAATAATTTACACCTATGTGCAAAAAAATAAATCAGACTTTAAAAATCTGACCGCTTGTGTCAACACGTACACATATGGGAGCACGTGAGCTAAGAGAACCGTTCAATTCTACAGAAAGCAGAACAGCAACATTTTGAACAACCTACACACATTTTAAATCACAATTTATAATATTTTATATCATAAGCTGTTATGAGATCAGGAAATGTGAAAAAGCTATTCTACTGCAACATTTTCACGAGTTGCTTTGCCTGTGCTGGAAAGAAGGCAAAGTACCACAAGAAATCGAAGAGGCCAACGTCATCACTCTCTGTAAAAACAAGGTTAACAGGAGCAACTGTAACAAATATCGTGGCATTTCCCTTCTTAGTATTATGGGAAAAGCCTTTGCCTGAGTTGTCCTGAACAGACTTCAGACCTTTGCAGACAGAATCTATCCAGAATCACAGTGCGGCTTCAGAGCTGAAAGGTCTACCATCGATATGATCTTCTCACTGAGACGACAACAAGAGAAATGCAGAGAACAAAAAAAAAAAGCCCCTTTACATAGCCTTCATCGATCTTAGAAAGGCTTCTGACCTTGTGAGTAGAAGTGGACTATTCGCGCTTCTAAAAAAGATTGAATGTCTCCGCCCAAACTCTTAAGCATGATTCGATCCTTCCATGAAAATAGGTACGGCAAAGTTCAATATGATGGCTCAGTCTCTGAGGCTTTCCAGATTCGTAGCAGAGTTAAGACAGGCTGTGTACTTGGCCCAACTCTGTTTGGGATCTTCTTCTCCCTGCTGCTGAAACAAGCTTTTGGTTCCTCAACTGAGGGAATCCACTTGCACATGAGATCTGATGGAAAGCTGTTCAATTTTGCAAGACTCAGATCTAAAACCAAGGCTTGGGAGGCCCTTATCCAACACCTCCTCTTCGCTGAAGACGCAGCAGTGACAACCCACACAGAAGCCCATCTCCAAAACCTCCTGGACAGTTTTTCCAAAGCCTGCCAAGACTTCGGCTTACTATAAGCCTAAAAAAGACGAACATAATGTGCCCAGGAGTTGCAGAAGCACCCTCCATCAAGATCAACAGCTATGAACTTGAAGTGGTGAACGAGTTCACATACCTGGGGTTCTCTATCGCAGTCAACCTCTCACTTGAACAGAACTCAACATCTGCATCGAAAAAACCGCCACAGCAATATCTAGACTGAGCAAGAGGGTATGGCAATCAACAAACTGACAGAACACACAAAGATCTCTGTGTATTGTGTGTGTTATCAGCACCCTTTTGTATGGGAGCGAACCATGGACCTTATATTCTCATCAGGAAAAAGGGCTCAACAGTTTTCATATGCGTTGCCTTCGTCGAATCTTTGGTCAAGATATAACTTTCTCCCATTCAAGTTACAGTTCAATCCTAGAGATATAGCACACATGAAAACTGCAACTGACATGAAGTTGCACATTACACAAACTTGCTTCTTGAAGGGTGAGAGTAGGTTTAATAAACAACTTTTACGACTTTTCTGTTAAATTTAGATGAATGACAGCTTGACTAGAGGTAGTGAGGAAAATATCAAGTTGGAAAAACAAGGTGGTATACAAAGGAACTACTGAGGAAAGAAAAACTGATTAAAAAAAATAGTTGCCAATTAACTACTCCTTACTTCCTCAATCCCCAGAGCTCATTCACATCCATTACTGCTGACCAAGAAAAGCCATGCCGCACCAAACAGCTGAAAAGTAGTAATGCAAAGCAAGGGGGCTCCAAGTTGCTCAAACTCACTTAGGAGATGGCAATGTTTCAGCATGAAGTCTGCTGCTCTTGAAATTAAAAGTTTTAATGGTATACATAAGCAATACCAAATCACAGTGTAATGTGATGAATGCATAATTTATGGAGCAAGAAAAGAGTATTGCAAGTCAAACATACTTAAAGCACATCTATGCAAGCTTGGGTGTCCTACTGAGGGTAGTTCAAGTTACTGTCAATCAAGAAAAAACTAAGCATTACTGTCAGTTTTCCTTCATACAAGACATGCTACACAAGTCTCAGCTTTTCACAAATAAAATTCAAAATGGTTTATAAATTCTCAAATGCATTTTTCTGACTTTGGTTTATACTAGATTCTGGAGCACACTTCACATTTGGGATATGGAGAGGGATAGAAAACACAGCTGAAGGGTACCCAAAGGGGAGGGAAGAGGGGGAATGAAAAATAATCACAGAAATGGGAAAGAGAAAAAGGACTTGTTTAGGGTAGTCCAAAAATAACTAATAGGATGAAATTTAGCAAAGAAAAATTAAGCTATCAGTAATATTTCTTAATACTGAGTATTATTGGATTGTAAAATCTCCCCCAAGGAAAGCTGCCGCACCACTTGGATAATTTGTCAGAATGGATAAAGCAAACTGCAATACTAAAGTATTTTCCATCTGTAATTTCTATGGTAAGATTGGTATGACTTTATGAAGGAACACATACTAGAATATGGAAATGCTTGCTTTGAAATAATGGATATGTCCAGTTGTAATTGGATTGCAATTTTGTTAATGACAAATATTTAATCAGTCACAAGTGACAGGCAGTGCATTTCTGGTTAGTGAGTGCATGTTTTGTGAGGTGTTCTGAGATACGAGGCTGAATGGCACATGGAGATAGCCCAAAGAAGTACAATACACACTAGAAATGCACATTTTGGAGTGTGTTATTGATAGTTGGAAAGATTTAAAATGAAGGAATTGCTGATAAAGGGGAAAGCCCACTCCTGTAATGACAAATCAAGGTTAAGTGACTTCCCAAAGCACACAACTAGTCAGTGGTATGGGATGGAACAGAACCCAGTTGCACAGATTCCCAGTGCTCTACAAGTCTCTCTCCTGGACTAGACTGCCTACGATTGCTAGCCCTCTAACTCTACACATTCTATAAAAGATACAATTGTATCTGCCATAAAAAGGCTAACTTGGTGGTAGGGAGTGAAAAATAAGATCTTTGACAGCAACCAAGATTTTATCTTAAATTATCTAAAATAAGTTCCCTCTCACCTCCCAACAAAGAAAAACTCAACGTAATAACTTCAATTCTTATGGTCAAGGAGCCTTAGTCAGATTTGTCTTCAAAAACTGGTTTACATTAGTTTGTTTGCAGCTTACTACAAAAGCATTTCTAAGGTAGTGTGTTTTAAGCTACTGTATGTGAGAAGGAAAGTGATCATAATAACTTGAGCAAAAATAAATGGAATTTAGACTAGGTAGCTAATTAGAGAGTCTTCTTTCAATTTATGAAATAAAACTTTAAATTGATCATTAAGTCATGGTTTTCATAATTGTTGATAGTAACGGGAATCACAAATTCAGGTTTTGCCAGTAAACCTTGAGAGTAAAACCAATCATTTCTAGGGTTTAATGGATTTGGCAAACAGAGACAAGAAAAAACCCTGACAGTTAGATCCCAGCATACAACCCAGTGAATCTCAGAGCCTAGGTCTACAGACTCAGCTTGCGGGGCCTGCACTATAGTGCTAAAAATAGCTGTGCTGACTTTCAGGCTCTGAAGGCTGGGGAGCAGGGTGGGTCTATTTTCAGCACTGTAGCACAAGCCCGGATCTTGCTGCCGAAAAGGGTGTTTTTTCCTGCCATATAAACCTACCCTTAAAGAACATCCAAGTGAGGTCATGTCTATACTTACAGTGCTGCATCAGCACAGTTGTACCAATACACTGAGCCGCTGCCACACGTCAGGTGAAGATGCTCTACGGCAATGGGAGAGCTCTTCCGTTGGCATAAAAAAACCCCACCTCAGTGAGCAGCAGAAGCTACGTCGGTGAGAGAAGTTCTCCCGCCAATATAGCGCTTTCCACTCGAGCACTTATGTCAGTGTAACTTATATTGCTCAGGGGGTGGAATATGCGCATTATAAAGAGAGGTTTCAAAGAGGGATGGGCTATTATCAGCAGGAGAGTGAGTTTGTATGTGTGTGTGTGTGTGTGTGGCGGGGGGGGGGGAAGGGTGAGAAAACCTGGATTTGTGCTGCAAATGGCTCTACTTGATGATCACTTTAGATAAGCTGTTACCAGCAGGAGAGTGGGGTGGGAGGAAGTTTTGTTTCATGGTCTCTGTGTGTATATAATGTCTTCTGCAGTTTCCACGATATGCTATGCATCCGATGAAGTGAGCTGTAGCTCACGAAAGCTCATGCTCAAATAAACTGGTTAGTCTCTAAGGTGCCACAAGTACTCCTTTTCTTTTTACAAATACAGACTAACACGGCTGTTACTCTGAAACCTCACATCTGTGAGTTACAAGTTTTGCCAACATACGTGGTAGTATGGATATAGCCCAAGTCAGATACTGAGAGAAGTATTCAAATTACTTATAAACAAACAAGGCAATTATATGATCATAAGGTTTGTATGCGTTACATACAGTTGACAGTAGGTCAAAAAAATATTTGCTCATTAACAAAAACCTCTCTGCAGAAGGTTTAAACAACCAACAATTATAATAAGTTAATGTCTGTTACAGGAATTGGCATCCAACAACATTAGCAGGCAACTGTATCTTCTTATTCAAATAGAATTCATTTGGAAAGGTTTTCTCTACATCTGTATTTATCGCATTTTAATGTAAGCATTACTAACTGAAAGTAAACGATTTTTAAAGGCGAACAACTAAGAAAAAAAAGAATTAGGATACCTACTACAGCAATATTTGATTATGGATCATAAGTACATGCAAATGCCTAGCATGGAGAATGTCTTTCACTTCAGTACAAATATGCCTACAACGGTTCACACTTCCACAGCCCATAGGCCATTATTTACATATGAATGGATGCCATTACATTCAAAACGTTTGAAGTTCTATAAAAACTGCTAGAGTAAAGATCACTTGAACAACTAATTTGCTGCTAATACAACTAAAGCGTTCTACTTTTATTGGGGCTTTCTAAACACACTGTGCTTTTTATGCTCCAGGCTAATTTCTCCCTTCTCCCTCACAACCAAAAGCGGGATCAGAGAATTAAAAAAAAAAAAAAAAAAAGCAGATTCTCATCTCAGTTACACATCGGTGGTGGCTTGGGGAAGCTAGCCCTCCAGCCCCGCCCCTTCTGTGCCCACCAGAGCCCAGCCCCCACTGTGGCCGCTGGCCCCTGCCCAGCACCCCTAGTCCTCCCCCACTCTGGCTGCTGGCCTCTGCCCAAGGCTAGCGCCCCCTGACCCCAGAGCGCCAAAGAGCAACCTGGGAAAGGATACACTGCAATGTTCCCAATCTGGCATTTTTGCAACCACTGAAAGTTTACTAAAACTGCTGACTGATATCTAAACCAAATATTTCCTTCAGAACACACCTGCAACGTGTATGGATGAACTTGATATTACCTAATGTTCCATTAATTTCAACAGAATATCAGTAAAAGAGTAAGAAGAGAAGAAGTACAGCAGAATTTTTTTAAGAAAAGCTGATTATTCTAAACACTACCATCAGTGTTCAGGTCAAGAAAGCAGACATGGGATGCTGATGGCAGAACAAAAACATCACTATAGATGAAGCAAGAAAACCACTGATACCAAAAGACTGCATGAAGGTGAGACCTCAGGACACAAAAAAGCATGGGATGAACCAATTAATATGGTCAGTTAAGTCTGGTATCAGAATTGTGTAAGATGACAACACATTTTATATAATGTCACTGATCTTATTAAATTATATTTACGTAGCAAGTTATTTTTTAAAACTTGTATTAACTAGAAGCTAATCTCTCTGCATTAAAGAAATCCAGTTTCTTCCCTTTTCTCATAATTAAATTTATATAGAGTAGTACTTTCAAAGCAAGTTAAAACATTAAGTTTCAGGAACACTGTTAAGTAGACATGATATTTTCAGCACCCAAAAGCATGCTCTCAGTATTTCATAGTACAAAGACTGACACAGTACTTATCCCAAACATTTACAACAGAATGTTAGATGTGATAAGAAGGGGTAACAAACATATGAGAATTACAGCAATAAGATGACATATTACTCAGATGTAGACATATGAATATCCTGGTGATTCAATTAAAAAAGACTTATTTTAAAAGGATATATTGATGATTCACTTGTGAGCATTAATGAAACACCAAATATTAAGAAGGAATCTGAATAAGGACAGGGAAGGCATTCAGTATTTATACGTGGCATAGATGAAGGCACGTAGAGGTTTATAGAATTATACAAACTGGGCATTGAGGCTAGCATCTCTAGAAGATATTTAAACAGGTTATAGCCATGAGTAGAGAATTTTGTAGGTTACTGGAAATTAGATCAAGAAATTTTAATATGATTTAGTGGAGGGAGAGGCAGTGGAGACATTCAAAGATGAGGGACAATACAAGTATTATTCTACTTTTACAGATAAGATAAATGAAGCACAGAGAGGTTAATGACTCATGCAATTTAAGTGGCTTGCATATAATGAGTCAGTGACAGAATCAAGAATAGAACTCACATGTCAGGACTTCCAAAACCTATTCTTTAATTCTATTACACCCATTCTTTTACACTGTATTAATCCTGAGAGAATTCTGAGCCAAAAAAATAAAAACTCTGCACACAAAAAAAATCTGTATATAATATTTTAAAATTCTGTATATTTTATTTATCAATAAATAAATGTGGAAGCTCCAGCATGGTAATGGGGATCACAGGCCACGAGTTGCACAGAGGTGGGAGATTGCCCTGAGTCCTTCCCAACTCCGGACATGGACTTGGTGGTGAGGCTGCACCCAACCCTGACACAGTGCAAGGGCCAGGCCTGTTCCAGAAACACCCTGAGGCCTTGCCCCTCCATACCAGGCACAGGCATGGAGGGGCAGGCAACCTAGAGGAACACAGTCTTGTATGCATGCCCAGCCTGGCCCCCCGATCCAGGTGTGGGTCAGGCAGGTTCAGCCAGGCAGGATCCAAGCGTGGAGGGGCTTAGTGTGGGGTGAGAGGGTTCTGTGTAAGGCAATCTGGCTGAAGGCGGTTCACTGGGGGTTCCGGGTGCAGGGGGAATAGAGCTCTGCAGGGGGGATCTGGGTCCAGGGGACTCGTCGGGGGGGGGGGGGGGGGGTCCAGTTGCAGGGGAGGTGGGGCTTGTTGAGGTGGGGAGCAAGCACAGAGGGCTCAGTGGGAGGTGATCTGGATCCATGGGAGATGGGCAGACAGGATAGCTGCTCCCCATACAGTGACCCTTCCCCCCACGGCTGAGGAGCAATGGGAGACAGGAAGCTGGCGGGCGGGTGCAGAGCTTCCTGCAGCCGAGGGAGGTTTCTGGGGGTGGGTCTCAGTTGGCCCCAGCCCCGGCAGCTCCTTGCAGGGGAAGAGGAAGTCCCATCCTCCCCTGCCCCCCTCACAGCCAGAACTAGCAATTGAACCTGGCGCAGGGTAGGAGCCACAAGCCAGGGCATCCCTAGCCCTACTCCCACCCCAAAATGACACACCTGCACTTCTAGGGAGGGGTGCATGACCGCTCTTGCAGCTGCCCTTTGCTTCCCTGTCAGAAAGTCATTTTTCTGAGGGGAAGCAAAAAAATCTGCAGGGGACATGAATTCTCCCCCCAGGAATAACTATACTTACACCTTTACTGCTGTGCAGAACATAACAGTATGGCTCCCAAAGGATTAATCAAAACAAGACTGATTAACTGAAATGTGATTAATCCAATTTCAGAAAAGGAATTTTCTATAAATTGGTGCCACTTGTTAAAAACAAACAGCAGTAATTGATTTTGCTACAATAAGCAGTGTTTCCTATATTTGGAACAGGAAATATGGCAAATACAGTAAATTTATGACCAATTATGGTAACTGTTTTGGCACTCACTGTAGCCAGCAATTCATACATACTGTACCCAAGAGTGTCTATGAAATATTTGCAAAAAGAAAAGGAGTACTTGTGGCACCTTAGAGACTAACAAATTTATTTGAGCATAAACTTTCATGAGCTGCAGCTCACTTCATCGGATGCATGAAGTGAGCTGCAGCTCACGAAAGCTTATGCTCAAATAAATTTGTTAGTCTCTAAGGTGCCACAAGTACTCCTTTTCTTTTTGCGGATACAGACTAACACGGCAGCTACTCTGAAACCTATGAAATATTTGTTAAAGACCCAACTTTTCAAGATAGTTCGCCTTTTCACAAAGAAGATACATTAGACATTTTAAAGGCTCCTTGAAGTCCTAGTGGCTTCATATTTATCTAAAAGATATTCTCTGTGCCATACCACCAGAGTTGCATTTAGCAGAAATACTCTAGCAGAAGACACCTTGGGGTAAGAGAAAGGGGACTGCTGGAAAGATACGTTGCTTAAGGGCCCCGGACCTTGTGCACCAGTTGGTCCAAAACACCTATTCTTTTTGGCTTTTGGAGAGCCAGGAGATGCATGAAGGTAAAGAGTGACAAAAGGTGTCATGAGTTTCACAGGTGTGTATTAAGGTTTATTTTTTTTTCCATTGTTGGTTGATGTTAATCCTCCCCACTCCCCATAGTTTTAACAGAGAGGAAATTAGGACATTCTTGCCACACAAGTCATCAATATCTTCTTAATGAACCCCCTCCCAGCAGACATTCAGCTTGGCAAAGCTAGACAGACAAGCAGCTTCCACCACATAACACAATGCTTCTAATTTTTAAATTAGAAGACCCAGTGCAAAGAGTGCAGCACTCTAGAGAACAAGCATATTACACCTGTAAGATTCTCCTATCTTTCTCTGTGTAGGAAAGCAGACAGCCTGATGATTAACATAGCACACATTAAATTGATTAAAAACTGGCTGAGAAGTGTCAAAATGTAAATGTAAACAGGAAATCATTATCAAGCAGGTGTACTTCTAATGGGGTCCCGCAGGGATTGGTTCTTGGCCCCACACTATTTAATTTTTTTATCAATGACCTGGACAAAACCATAAAATCATCACAAAATTTGCAGATTACATGAAGACTGGGGGAATGGTAAATAATGAAGAGGACAGGCCATTGATAAAGAATGATTTGGATCACTTGGTAAGCTGGGCTGAAGTTAGCTAGCAAACAATATGTGTTTTAATGTGGCTAAATTTAAAAGTATACATCTAGGAACAAAGAATGTCGGCCATACTTACAAGATGGGACACTAAATCCTGGGAAGCAGTGTCTCTGGAAAAACATGTGGGGGTCCTGGTGGACAATCATGAGCTTCCAGTGCAATGCTATGGCCAAAAGGACTAATGTGATTCTTGGATGAATAAACAGGGAATCTCGAGTAGGTGTAGCAAGATTATTTTATCTCTGTATTTGGCACTGGTCTGACCTCTGCTGGAATATTTGGCAATTTGATAATCAAGATTGAATTAAAAAGAAAAGAAATACTCCAGTTCAAAAGAAAAGACTTTGGGAAATCTCTATGGCCTGTATTATATAGGAGGTGAAATGAGGTCACCATATGGGCCGTTTTGGCCTTGGAATCTATGCATCTACCAATCTCACATTTGATAATTCTCTCACAGGCTTGATTTATTGCCAGCAGAAATCTGCCAACATAAATATGAACTGCAAAGAGTAATTCAGATGTATCATCAAATCACTTGAATGCAAGGAAAAGAATTTGTTTACATTGTCTTACTTTTTGGGCAGACTGCAAAATTTCCAGGAAACAAAATAGCTGTGAATGACGTTTCACTTCCTGAACCCACCCTTACAGTTGTGAGGCAGACAGGGAAAGAACAACACTTGTGTTTCCTGAACGTTGTGTTGGTAACTGGCAGCCACAGTGGTAATTTTTTAGAATACTCTTGTTGCAATTTGGTTCAGAGCTCATGCTGTTAGTACTAAACCTTCCTGAATTAGTGCAGCGTAGCAGGCAATGTCAACTTCCAGAGCCAGGTGATGGAGACAAAACATCAATTTGGCATTTTTGCTTTTTTAACCAATTTCTCAAATTTCTTAAATTAGGAGTATGTTTCCTCCAAATCTCAAATCACTTGCATAGAAGCCTATGTCCTCATTCTTCTAGTAGTTTGAATTCAGCCACCTCGTCTTAAATGTCATATTCTTGGTTTCTAGTCAAGCAGATTAATGAACATGATAATATAAAAAAAACTATTAATACGATCAGGTTTGTATCCTATTTACAGAATTTGCAACACCAAATATGATGGAAGTGATAATCCCCAGCAATCTGGAAAGGATAAATTGTTCATCTCCTATTTTAATTAATAATTTATATTATATTTTATATAATTAACAATTATTCCAAATGGGAGTAATATAACATAGTTCCCTTACAAACCCACATCCCTCTCTTCAAGATTTATCAAGAGGAGACAAGCTCTTTTACATATTGCTCTATTTTTCTTATATGCTTCAAAATGGCTAGTTGTAACATTTACCTTTGAAATAGAAAAAATGCATATTAATCTTAAACAACTAGGAGTGAATGACCTCTTAGTCCCCAGTTACATGTATCTTTAATGTTCACTTAATGTTAAATATACCACAGTTAATGTTCACTCAGAGTACTTTTAAAAAGCAAAAAGTCCACCTAGATTTGAAAGACTAAATTAAATTTTAATTAAAAAGATAAAAAAAATAAGTAATCAAAAATCCAGAGGACAGAAGTTCTTTAGTATTTAAAAATCCTTATGGCCTCTTTGCAAGTGATCACAATTTCTTCAAGTTCAGTAACTGTAAATATTACATCTAATTGTTCATTCATCTTTTCAATCAAGTTATATAAAGTTAGCAAAGTCAATTCTCTATCTCTGGATGGGATGAAAACATCCATGCTGTGCGGATGATGTTGGTGTGAAAGGGATGCTGAAAGCCAAGTGGGCACATCCAAATCCAGGCCTCCATTCCAAATTTGATCCCATTCTTAAAAATTTATCATATGGCTTTTGTTGGCTTTATTAGGGTTGACAACTTTCTAATTGCACAAAAACTAACACTTTAGCCCCGCCTGTTCCCTGAGGGCCCGCCCACTACATTCCCCTCCCTTGGTGGCTCACTCTCCCCCACCCTCACTCACTTTCACTGGGCTGCGGTAGGGGATTGGGGTATGGGAGGGGGTGAGGGCTCCGGCTGAGGGTGCGGGCTCTGTGGTGCAGGAGGGGGATCTAGGCTCGGAGTGGGGCCAAGGGATTCGGAATGTGAGAGGGGGGCTACAGGTTGAGATTGGGATGTGGGAGGGGGTACAGGCTCTGGGCTGGGGCCAGGGATTAGGCATTCAGGGTGTGGGATGGGGCTCTGGATTGGGGCAGGGGGTTAGGGTGCAGGAGGGGGTATGGGCTCTGGACTGGGGGGTGCAGGCTCTGGGGTGGGGCCAGGAATGAGGGGTTTGGGATGCAGGAGGGGGCTCCAGGCTGGGGGGCGGGGCCAAGGGATTCGGAGCGCGGGCTGCGGTGCAGGAGGGGGTGAGGGCTCTGGGGTGGGGCTGGGGATAGGGGATCAGGGTGTGGGAGGGCTCAGGACTAGGGCAAGGGATGAGGGCTTTGGGGTGCAGGAGGGGGCTCCAGGTTTGGAGGGGCTGAGATCTGGGGGTTGGAGCTCGGGGTTGGGGCACAGGCTTACCTCAGGTGGCTCCTGACTGGTGGGGGGGGGGAGGGGGCTGGCTAAGGCAGGCTCCCTGCCTGTTCTGACACCACATTACAGTGCTAGTAGGCGGGGGGTGGGGAGGAGGCTCCATGCATGCTGCTCTCACCCATAGGCGCTGCCCCCCCCAGCTCCCATTGGCTGGGAATCGGCCAAATGAGCATGCAACTACCACAAACTGTGCATGCCAAATGAGTAATTGTACATACAAAAAAAGGGGCTGTGAAAGGGGACCACCACTATTTCTAACTAAATATTTAATCACCTCCACTGCAACGTTTGTCACTATGGAAATTCTGGGGTAGATCTAGCGGAAAAGTACGTTCCCAACTTTGTAGGCCTGGTCTGACAATCAAGCAAATAAGTATAATCGGGTGTTCTCCACTGACTGAGTTTGACACCCAGGACCCTACACCTAAGGAGAGGAAATGAAAAAGTCAAAACAAAAGAATGTCTGTGGAACACATTTTACAGCAGTCCTCTCTATTGATTTTAAAAAATCCTAGCTACAACTGTTACATTGATCTATTTCTATGGGTTTCTCTCTTCCACCTGCAATTTGCAATGCTTGTAGTTTAGTTAATTTATGAAAGCAACAAAAGGTGCCTGGCTAACCACTTACACCCTTGATTTACTTGAATTACTTAGTAGGGATGTGTTGGAATCTAAGCAGCACATCTTTTCTGAATTAAAGCTATCACAAGCTTAATATTGTGTCTTCAGTGGCATACAAATTAGATTGTGAAATTCACTTATAAAACTGACTATGTACAGTACTGTCCCTCTAATAAGAGCTATTCTGCATTGTAGTACTAATATAATTTTTTCAATTAAAACAATGCTATACTGCACTCTTAAAATTGTACATTAATCATAATTTGCTTGACAATTCAAAAGGCTTGAGGTTCTTTTATAAATTCACCATCATTCTACAATTTAAAACATACATAGGTGGTTACAGGGTTTGTTGGTGTCATTTACAGAGTTTTAGAATTTAGGCTTTCATGTGCAAGGTGAAAGACCATGCGCCAAATATTGATCTTACTTGCTGTGCTCAAAGGGAGCAAAGTAATACCAACTCATGCTGCCTGAAACAAAAGTGAAACCAAAATTTTAATACATGGTGCAATCCTGTTCTCACTAAATTCATGGTAGTTTTATCTTGGACTTCAGCAGAAGTAGGTAAATGCCCCAAGGAAGCCTCGCTGTGATTGGCTATATTCCCCACAGTAGAACTAAAAGGGTTAACTGGAGATGGAGAGCTCAATCAAAGCACCTGGAGGCTGGGCCAGGCCCAAATGAAGATAAGGCCCAGCTGTGAAAGGAGCTGGGTGGTGAGCATAAAGAGAGGAAAAGCCAGATGACAAAAAAGCTGCAAGCCAAGAAGGGAAGAACTTCACAGGCCTTCTGTAGTGATTAGCGTGCAGAAGACTGGCCTAGAGGCAGCAGATGTACATGAAGTCCAGGGAGATGCTTTTGGCAAGGGTCTGAAGGAAGACCAAGGTAGGAAGTGGTCCATGGAGATAGCAGAGAGTTCAAGAGAGCAAACCCCTTAGCTGCTTGCCACAGGGTTCCTAGACTGGAAGCCAGAGAAGAGGCAGGGCCTGGGTTCCTCTACTGGTCCACTTGAAAAGATGGCACAGAAACACTGATGCAAGGAGGACACTCTGGAAGGTGTTACTCTGCACAAGAGTGAAAGGACAACACTGCAGAGCCTGGGATGGGATGAAGAGACTACAGAACAGTGAGCATAGCTGGGGGGTGATTATTTGCATTTAGTTTATTGGACTTTGTTTACCCTGGAAGAGGTGGGATTAACAGTGACCTGGCTGGAGAGCTGAATCATGAGAAGAGAGACCACTACAATGCTGGAACAGCTGCCAGCAAGGCATGCTAGAGAAGGAGAGCCTTGCATACCATGCCCAGCCACAAGATGGTGTGCCAGTGGTGAGTTCACTCTTCTACACACACTTTTGAGTTGGTTACCCATCTTTCTTGAATGTAAAATATGTCTTTCTACCACTAGATGCTACTGTTACAGAGAAGCTTTCTGCAAGGTTACAAAAAGCTGCTCCTCCATTGCATATGGCTTCAACCATCTGAAAGCCCAACAGACATTTAGAGTGCAATTAATGAGTATGAATGAAACGTGGCAATACAGAAGTGGGTGGGCCAGGTAAAATTCAGAAAGTGCCTATTTGAATCACAAAACAACTGGTTTATAGCTAGAAGAACTGAGTCAATGCTTTTCACAATATTAGATTTTTCAGCTTATAAAGTGTTCTGCTAGTGTTAGAATTAAATTCCATGCACACCTGTTTTGGGAGTTTGGGTATTTTCTACACCTCATACCACAAAATAATAATAATGGCTCATTATCTATGCTCTGCAAAAGCAAAGTGAAGGCAGGAAGGGGAAGAGGGTAACAAAAACGAGAGATGTACAATTTATGAAATTTCATGGTTATAATTCAAATTGCATATTTAACAAATGTATTTGATCAAACTAAGTAAATTATATGGTATACTGGCTTCAATTAGAGGTTTTTAAACCTCCATTTTCAGGCATTTCTGAATAAGAGGCATGAATCGGTCGAGCATGACTGAGCCCTAAAATATGAAGTGACTTTTTTGGAGGGGAGAGTCTGGTCAGTTCTTATGGTAACTTAGCTTTCAATTACTGCACAAATTGTGACATGTACAATTAAAATTTTCTAGCTCTGGAGGTTATACTGAAGGAAACTTTTAGTTAACTTATCTCAAATCAAAGCACTAAATTTGAGCACTAAAATTTTGATACTTGTTCTGAGATATTTAAAATATAGATGTAATATCCATTATCTCTCATTCCATAATTCCACCTGCTTTGAAACTCTATATTTTAAACAACAAATAGGTTTCATCCACTTTCTAAAAAGCAGAACTCCAAAGGGTCTCCCCCTGAATGTCAGAAATTCATCCCTTCTACACATGAGTTTGGAACAGTCCTTGGTAACCTACATGTTTTCAAAATGTATTTTCACACATTTGTGAACTTTCACAAGCCTGGTAAGAGTTTCTGGAAGAGAAAACAAGTCACTGCTTCAGTAATGAGAAAGCAGAACACAAACAGAGGGGTTGCCCTAACTAATGAGGCAGCATGCAGAGCAGAGACCTCCACAGACAAAGCACAGCTGCTGGTCTTTGCAGTAAAAGATTAGCAGTCTAGGTCAAGAGAAAAAAGCTTCTTTGTGGAGAAGGAAGCTGACCTGCAGAATGCATCCTCAGTGCAGAGGAGAAAGGGAAGTCAGCTGAGCCTCTAAACTGTGCAGGAACTTCTGGGGACAAATAACGGGCAGTGCCAATTCTTTAACAGAACGTGTACAAATACATCGTCGAAGATAGCAATCACAACCTTTTGGAGGATTGAGAATGTAACGTCCTTTCCAAATAGCTGTCATGTGAAAAGGCTGTTGCCTCCTTTTCCTATGTTTTATAAAGATGGAATGTATGTGTGTGTTTTCACTAGATTTTTGCACCAGCATCATACCATCCAGGTTGCTGTAAGAATGTCTGCAAGCTGCTGCTCTAGAAACAGCAGGAGAATACTTTTTTTTGGTCTCCTATAAGAATTGAAGCTATTTGAAAAAATCTTAACACAGTGAACTTAAAAAAAAGAAGAGAGAGAATTCAGACCTCTAAATCCCCAGTTATGAACTAATTTAAACTAGTCTCTTTTAAGTCGCTAAATCAGACAAATGACCAATCAGTCAGACCACATTTCTTCTGTTTTTGGCTATTAGTTGAACTGAAAATAAGCAAATGATTTGAGGAAAAAGTCATATCCAAAATCAATTTAGTTATCTACAAAATATACTTCACATTCTAAAACCAGCATTGTTAGAGTGAATGATTGTTGAGAAAGAAAAGGGTTTCTTTTCCGTCTTTAAATAACTTGTATCTTTCCATGTACAATGTGTTTCTAATCTAGCTTTTCATTACAGAACACTGCAAACACTACTTAGACATCAATTACACTAGTATTTGAATTGAGGAATAACTTGTAAATTATTAGTGGCTTGGGATCTATTTCACCCTGCGATATTATGGAAGTACGTGAAGTTAAATATTGTACATATAAACAGCATAACTTTTAATAGAAGTGCTTTTTCTCTTCTCCTCCTGTTAAATCAAACCAGATCCAGAACAAAATATATCTACTCAACTGAAAAATGAATGAAATGTAAGAAAGTTTTAATAGTGTTCATTTGAATTAAGTCTGAGTTCCACCCTGATAAGAGAAGCCTGGCTTAAATCTAGTTTCAGTCACTGAATTACAGGATATGTTAGCAATTACTGTTTTCACAAAGGCCCTTCCCAGTGAAGCTGGTACAGCAGTGTATGACAGATGGATAAGCTCCCTGGAGCAATTAGTTGTACTCATGATTGTTAAAGTGCTCTCTAACAACTGTTAGAGATACAAAAGTTCTTGTGGGAGTTATTTACATTTAGTACCTCTCAACCTGCCAGATTAAGTATGGGACCACAGACTCTTTTGCTATTTTTAAATTGTAGTAAAAATAAAGGACTATACCAGCCCTATAGATAGCAGACTTGAGTTTAAACTATTGGGCTTTCCCAATCTGGGTTAACTGAAAAGCAAGTTTAAAAAATATATTTTTTAAATGCTGGAGCGTACCTCTGCCATTTTTTCTCAATTTGTCTCCTTAAAGGCTAGAATGTAAACTAGTCACAGTGTAGGTGGAATTAATAAATATATCTAAAAGACTACACTTAGATCATAAACAGTTAACTTTTAAATACTTTTTCTAAATTTTGAAGTGAACAGAGTGAAATAAAACATTCACACACAAAACAACCATTCAAAAGTTGAAAACTGCATTGTAAAAGTAGATTCTGATGTGTTTCTAAGAAATTGGAAACAAGATATTAGTGGTTTTCTCAATTGTACCATTGGAATGTCATTTATGACTCAAAAGTATCAGACATTAAACTGCTGTTTATAAAATAGATCAACAGGATTTTTTAATATACAATATATGTAAGCGCCACCAAAAGTTTTTTGTCAATGTCAGCAAATATACACCCTTTAGGAAGATTGTTCAAGGGTGAAGGAGAAGAGTGCTTTAACAAAGTTGACTGACAAGTGACCACTCTGAGCGTAACTGTGATTCTAAAATGGTTCAATTTAAAAAAATATTTAGAAAAAGTTTGAAAACTTGGCTACATTTCTGACACAAAAGTAGCCCAATTTTAAAACTTACAAATATAAGAGCCCATCACTCAAACAACTTCAGAGATCACATTTCCAATTTCAGCAGGGGCTATCTGAGCTGAACTCCAAGTCTATGAAAGGCTCACAATAACTTTGTATGGTATGATGCTTTGTATGGTAAGGTGGGCAGGGACAGAAGCCTGTGAAATTAAATTTTCGGATTGCTCAGTCTGAATTTATTAAAGCTTTAGATGCTTTGATACAGATCTTAACATTTTTAAGGCAGCTTGAGCTCCCCCAGAGTTGGGTACACCATTTCCCCTTCCAAGAGCTCTTCGGCTACCTCAATGTGCAGCTCTATAAAGGAAGCCAACTTTTAAAGTGGATGTAGCTTTGCTATTCATAGTCTCAACATGAATAGCTTTGAGAAACAGCTTACATCTGTTAGCATTGTATAAAATCTAGCAAAGCTATGAGCACATGTATTTTAATTCTCGTTATTCTGATTGGAGCATAGCCAATTTCACAGGCTACAAAGTCCTACTGAACAGCGAGAACACTGGCCTTTGGATCCTGGTCCATCACACCCAGTTTGTGACATTTCCTCTGCCTACAACCTCAAGTGTCAGGGAGAAGCAGAATCTAAATGGAGGAGGGGCTTACAGACAGAAAAATTTAAGAGGCTCCCTATTCCATAGTCGCTTCTACACAAAGCAGCAAAGTTTAGAACTGTTAATGGCTTGCATGGAATTTTCAGAGCCCTTTCTTTATCCTCTTCCTCTTACATCCCTGGTAAGTTATGGAAGAACTGTATAGTTCAAATAAAACACCCCACTAAAGCAAATCAAGCCTTTCAGTTTATTACTGAGTTGGGTCTCCCAGCACACAACCACTGCTCCTGAACCTCCACCAGCTCAGTCTGTCTTAAAAATTGAAATATAAATCACATTGCAACAACCAAGAGACCATCCTCATATTCAGCATATATAAGTACTGTTTAGTTGGTGCAATCCATTCTTTTTCCATCTAGCATCTAAGTTGAGGGGAAACTCCCCCCCCCTCCCCGTGCCTCTAAAGAGACAGGCATTTAATCACTGAGAACAAGCTGAAAAACAGGCATAAATACTCCCATGAGAAGCAGCAAATAACATCCATGCCACTCTGGTGCCAGAGCCAGACTAAACCAGTGTCCCAACATGCACCAAACCCTTCTGTCTCATTCAAAAAATCCTTACACTCAGCTGCTTTGAGACCAGTTCCATTTATGCCACTAGCTTCATAAGCCAATGTATAGTAATGTCTTGTACTTTCCAGCCCCTGCCCTTAGACTGTGATGGGATAGGGAACTTCTCTGGCACAGTTCTATTGCACAACACCAAATACATTCACAGTGCTTTATAAATCAACAAGCCACGAAAACTCTGCATTGAAAGTAACTCCCATTCCAAAAGATTTGAGGAAATTTTAAGTGACACAAAGCTCAAGTGAGTTATTTGAGAAAAATATGGATTAGCAACAGTGATCCAGTTTGGCAACTGAAGGGAGATAGTTATTGTGATGAAGTTTAGTGTTTTAGTCATCTCTTGGGGGGGGGGGGGGGCGAGGGAAGAGAATCACTTGGAAACCAGTAATTCAAGTTTCAACTTCTCACCCCCCCCCACAATCTTAGGTTAGGATGTCTGACAGAGCCAAAAGATTGTCCCAACTCAATTGGCCTTCTGGCTTTGAAGCAAAAAGATATGCACTAGCTTCCTAGTGTGGTGGAAGGAAACTGTATAGAAAGAACTTGAAATGCCATAAAAGCATCATGGGAAAGGACTGGAGTCCCAACCTGCACAGCTCCTCCCAGACACCACTCTGGAAAGACTGAGTGATCACTGGATGTTCCAAGTTACCCATGAACACACATTCAATGGAGAACTCCAACACCATCTCATATCACTGCTCAGCACAAATAAGAATCAATCAGCACTAAGTACTTCCAACTTTTCTGTAAGCATGAATTCTATAATAAGCACACATGGTTCCAATTCCTGTTTTCCATACCTCTGTTATATTTCAGCTATCATTCTTAAAGTCAGAGTAAAACTTCTTAATCCCCCCAATATTGATAATACTGCCTTAGTTATAGAAAATCATACCAGATGAGAGAGATTAACAGTTATGCTGAGCTGCATCTGAAAAAAGATGGTTTTGACTGTCCTGACGTATATTTAGTGAAGAGAAAACACAAGTAGAAATCTTCATTGGGCCACACGTTGAACCAAGCCACTTCTATAACTTATACCAATTGCAAAATTCCACTTTTCTAGACATTTTAAAATACTGAACTCTCCAAATAAGTCTCTCACATAGGTCAGTAATATATTCACCTTTACATACCTATATGCATAAGTAGTCTGGTTCTCTGTATGGATGGTAGAACAGTGATCTGTTTTCTCAAAAACCTTAAGGTTTTATTCCTTCCTTTTCCAGTAAAATTCAAAATAATTTAAATATTATCCTTTTTATTTGTAATGTTTTTTCTTTGATTTCTTGCAGGAAGACTTTCATCCACTGTTTAGGCACTAGGGTCTAGCCAGGCTTCCTCAGAATGAACAAACCAATCTTAGAGTCTATACTGTCTTATGCCGTAGTCCCTTTTTAAAAAGTAAGAGCTCTTAATTGATTTTTACAGTAAGTTTTCTGTTTCTCTATGGCAATGTTACTTTTTAAATTAAGTAAAAGATCTTTTTAAAAAGAGATACAGGAAAGCCTTTGCAAAGCAATGTTAACTTTACCTACCCAAAATTCTCTCTAACTTCAAGGCACTCAAGAAGTGCAAGAATCCTTAGCTCCCAGTGAAAAGAATGCTACAGCTTCTTCAGGAGATGAAAAAGCATTTTCCCCCATATTCAAACAAGGTATTAATCCAAATACTGATGTCTGCCACTTAAGCAAAACTGCTGCAAAAACCAATGTGTAAGAGACCCTCAACTAAATTATTTGATGTGCCACACCCCATGCATTGTTTGCTCTTTAATGACACACACCAAGATTTCACTTACATTATTTTAGAAACTTTGATAGACAAGCATTTAATTAAAAATTTAAGCAAAGTCATTTTACTTTTATTAAAGACAGCTTATTCTTTAATTCTGCCTTCTGAGGAAATATATAATGGTTTAATGCGAGCAATAATTTTTTGGAAATGGTGGCATGCACACTATTCCATAGTAATAACACAATCATATTGAATAGACTGAGTCATAGGCAATAACTAGCCTCAGTTGGATAAGTTAATGTTTCTATGCCTTATTTAAATCTAAATTATTTGTTCTGTTGGTTTATATCACAATCCAACTTATTACTAAAGTGAATTCAAGCTACATATGGTAGGCCTAAACTTTTGTCTTGAAGTGGTCCTATTTATAAAGTTCATAGCTAAAATATTTCTTGGTTCAAAGATTTTTAGAAACATGAGTTATTGCCAAGTCTCAGTAAAGTCAGCCTTGCACACAGGTCAGCATGTCTGTATTACAGAGCACGTATGGACTTGCCTAATTGCTAGATCATAGTCTGTGCCTAGACAGACATACTTTCAATCCCAGAACAATAGTTTTGTCAGTTATGACCTTACCATTACTTAAATGTAGTTGTGTTAGGTATTTTAAAAAAAAAGAACAGTGCTAATCTCACTGCTTCACTTCACACTTTAGTGTAAGTGGTGAGACCCAATTATGTTTTTGAAAGGAAGCAAATGGTTTCCTACTTTGCCAATAAAAGATCTCTGGAGGTGTTCACTGATGTTTCTAATGTCTTGTAAAGCAAGCCCTACTGCCTCAAACATGCCAATACTCTGGCCTCATTTTCCTTGAATAGTTTAAGTAATGTATTGACCATTCTGTACAATCAGTAGCAATCCCTAGCAAGATATTAATAGAACATGATAAATTTTGTTACATCTACTTAATGATAGTAAACACTCATTAAAAATGTTGAACAAAAACAGGTACCCCCTCTCTTATACAGAGATCTCACATGCACAAAGTAGTTTAACTTAAGATAATTAAGAGTAGGGAACACAACATAAATTTGGAGGAACAAGCAAGAATGAATGTAGCATCAGATTATATAAAGTACACTGCTTTCAATAATTTATGAAGAAAACATCAACAGATCTTTACATTTAAAGACTACATAACTATTAACATAACCAACACGAAAGGGAAAAAAGCTGGTTTACAGTATATACTGTGAACCTAAACAAATTTCTATTGAACTCAAAATTAGCTTGCCTATGGCAGACTATTTTGGAAACAAACTGTCAGAACTGCTTAAGTCACGAATTTAAGAGCCCCATTCCTTACTATGCTTGACAAAGTAACCTGTAGTACTCCTCTCCCATTTATTCACTTTTATTCAAATGTAATCATTAAATTGGAAACTCGGATTTCATTTCATGAACTGGCAGGGTCTAGAATACGCAGAGATGATGAACTCTGCTTTGTGCAGGAAAAAATGAACCCTATGGAGCTCAAACTGCTCAGGAGTAACAAAAAAAGTTGACACTGAATGAAACTCATTTCAACTCTGTAAGCTGAAGTCAGTCACAGCTACCTTGGCTATCCTTTGTGTGTTAATCATTTCATCAGTTATGTTGTGGACTGGTAGAGCCCTGAACCTAGCATGGAGCTTAGGTGTGGTGAAAGAGAATAAAGATGTATAAAGCCATAGGGAGTAATACATGGAAATGGTCGTGTGGAGTTAGTGTGAAGAAGGGTGGTCCAAGAACTGAAGAGATATAATGGAAGTTGTATGTTAATCTATATATTGACCTTAAAATATAAACAAAAAAAAGCTAAAGTTCAACTGGGGGGTGGGAGGGGGTGAGCAGAACACAAATATACATCTATGAAACTTGCTAGATCACAGTGAATGGGGATTCAAGTTATCAATCATCCAAGTGTTTGTAATATGAAAAAATAGCTCATACACTCAAATGTTTAGTTTCCTGTCAGAGTGGGAGAAGAGAACTGATATTTTTCATTGGGGGGGGGGGGGGGTTGGAAGGGGATGAAGGAGAAAAGAATTTAGTGTTTTGTTTTTTTAATTATCAATTAAACTATCGGGAGATGTATGCCAATTGTTGACTTTACTGGTGTCCTAAAACTCAAATATATCTTCCTCTAAAATTTAAGTTTTAAGGGGAGAGAATTGTGTAGCACTTCCCCCTTCCTTGCATTTTCTAGCTAGAGTCCTAACTCCCTCCTTTTATTCCTGTCCTCCCACAGACAACATTGAGGGGAGGAATGTTGAACATGCCTCCTCTAGACCCAGCAGATACTACTCTCAGCTGGAGATGGTTAGTGGAGAACGTAAGATACACCTTTCATTCAGAGAACAAGTGCACTGTGTGCACTCCCAGGTCCCTGCTGGTACTAGGCATAAAAACTACAATGCGGATGTGCAGATTGTAGCCCACCAGGCCAGTCCACTTCAGGTTTGTGGGCTTCCAAAATCAACTTTTTTTACTGCTCTTCTCTCTCCCCTTCTGTCACAGAATCAACCTTCCTTTGTCTGCCTCTCCTCACTAGCTGCCTTCCCAGGAATATACCCAAGTTATGATACACATTGGAGGAACAGTGAGTGTGAAACTGATGTCATTATAGTTTTATGCCACTGCTCCTGCTAGATCAAGAAGAAATTGTTTTGTACTCTGCTAGCTTAATCTGCCTTTCAGCTATGGTCTGACTCAAGTGGGAAATATACAGTGAATTATAACCACGTTAACAGGTAACTAAAGGATTACTAGCAAATAAAAACAAATTTATTTTATTGAGCACCTCAACTGTAAGTCTTCACTGCCAAAACCTAAGTCTTACTGCTGAACAGAATACATGAAAAAGTTTGTCAACCTGTTCTGAAATGGTGTAGTAACCTGCTTCCAAGTTCAGTGTATTTTCTTGATGAAGCTGCAAAACACAAGGTAATTTTTCATAATCTGGATTGATTTATTTTATACGTTCAGGTGGATACTCAGTTCATACAATCAGTCTGAAGGACTGTTTTTCCATGGTATAGTTCTTAAATTCTATAATATTAAATACTGCAATGCCTTTGAAAAAGGTTAGATTTATTTTTACCCAGTGAGCTTTTTGCCAAACTCATGTCAATCACTACATTCAAACTTTTACTCAGACTCAAAGGCCAGAAGGGACCATCATGATCATCTAGTACAGTGGTTCTCAACCTGCACCCTGTGGACTGCTTGCGGCTCAATCAGCACAGAGTTGTGGCCCATGTGACATTCTCAGGGCTATGCTGGTAGGATTGGATGCAGCCCACATAACGCATTGTGGGCTGCATATGCAGCCCATGATGGTAAATAGGTTGAGAACGGCTGATCTAGTCTGACCTCCTGCACGTTGCAGGCCGCAGAACCTCGCCCACCCACTTCTCTCATGAAGTCCTGCAATAACTCACTTCCTTCCCCCTCCCACAGTTTTATGTATCTGTAAAGAAAATTGAATTCTACAAAACAGATTTAATTAGAAATGCATTACTAACTTTTTAAACTATGGGTATTCTCATCCCTTCCTCACGACTTGGGCAGATGCATCCAATTAATGATGAGTCATTCAACATCAGAAATTTCCTGTTCAGAGCATGCTGGCAATACCACTAATAACCTACATTGCTCAAAATGCAGAACAACTCATTTTCTATCATATTACTACCTTTTTTTTGGGGGGGGGGTCTAAGACTGTAAAAGATGGTTTCCAGACTTGTGGGCTTGGCTTCCAAGAAGGGTAGGGTGGGAGAGAAAGCTACTCATTTTGGATTGCCAGATCCACTATCCTTACTTTTTTTAAAAGAAATTTAAATTACTGTGAAGAGTGGAGGGAATTTGCGATCACCTGCAGAACCAATGAAGTCTGATATCCTGATGTGCCTAATATTACTGACATTTTTATCTCAGCCCAATATGAAAGAAATCTACTATACCTTGATTAGCACAAGGGTGTTCTAACTCACTCCTTGAAACCACAGCCAACTGACATACTAGAAAAGTTAGCCTCTTAGTATGGTGAGTACCTTGGAATTCCTAATTCCAAGTTTTGAAAATCTAAGTCCAGCCTTTAAGAGGATTTCAATCATCTGATGAGAGTGCTTCCTTAGTCTTTAGTTAGAAAGGTCTGTGGATGCTGAAGGGCTCTGAAAAATCCATGTCAATCCACAGTCTGGAAGTTACTAAAAGGCTTAGAATGAATCAAGAAGGCATCTTTTGCAAGAGCTTCCTTTTTTCTAAAACAGCTGAATAAGATGTCTTGAAGGCAACATGTGATCAAGGTCAGGAGCAGCTTAGCCTGCAACTTTGTTCTTTGACTATTTTGATAAAGTTCCATTCTCGGGTGCTGATGGCCCATTCATGAGCAGTCTGCCCGGTGGATTAGTTTGCCTCCAAAGCATTTTCACTAATTTTTCTTTGCTTTTGGGAACTTTCTTTTATCTTCCTCAAGAACGTCATAGCCCACATACTGTTTAACAAATCAGAACATCCTAGTTTCGAGTCCCTCCTAGTGGGGCTTGTGAAGCCTCAAGTCATAAAAGCTGATGGCCATTTGAAACTCTTCTGGTCTGGTTCTCCAAGTTTCTTTCTGGAAAGTTACCTTGTGTAAAAGGCTGAGAGCTGCTTCCCTGATAATTTCACTCTTTCCCTCACTTTTTGGAGATAAAAGAAACTTGTCTGGAAAATGCAGATAATCCACTCAAAGTTTTTCTTCTTTCTAAACATCTGCTGAACAGAAAGTCGCCACCACAACCACAATCTCATGCTAGCCAATGCAAATCAATAGTCTCTCTCCACATATGTGCCATCAAATTTCAGAAACCCTGTAATTTACTCAGAATCCCAGTGCTCATACCTAGAATGTTTCTACCATACTGAAAGCTGTTTAAAAACCAATACAAGTTTGAGAGATTTCCTGTAAAAATAATGGGGGATTCCAGTAGAACCAGTAAAGATTTTCAAACAAGTAGTAAAAATTAAGTATGCTCACTGTATTACAAAATAGGTTGGCTTTTAGGTCTTGAGATATAAGGTTTCCCTTCATGTGGAAAAATACTGAGCTGTAATCACATTCTCCTGTGCTGAAGCTTGATAGCATCTTCCTATTAAAACCTCTTTCTAGATAGCTTAGTGTAAATTTCTGTATTAGCTGTCCATTTAAATGGTGCATTTAAGCTATTTTAATGCCCTTACGTTAGGTGCCACTTTTCATATTTTTGTTACCCTTTCCAACTTCAGAATTTGGGATGTAATGATAAGGGTCTTCCAAGTATCTTCTAAATCACACAAGAGTACCGTGCCACGCAACTCCTGGACAATGAAAGAATGACTGACACTGCAGTTAACTTGCATGTATTAAACACTCTTCCATGGATTCTCTTAAGATTAGATAACCTGGCCTCTTCACATCAACTTCCACAGGTTTACCAATTCCATAGTATTTACAGTATTCCAAGTGCCTTCTCATATTTTCTCTTTGTTTTATTGTTTGCCATTAGACTTCACTTCTCTGTTCTGACTTCTTCATCCTAGCCTCTGATGGAGGTTTTCTGCACAAACCTGCAACACCTGACCCAAAACAGCAGAACAGACTTTTAGACTTTAAGCGCTTTGGAAGCTTTTCACTGTCTGTACAGTTCCTAGTATGATGGATCCTTAACTTCCTTTAGAACTCTAGGCACAATGTTATACAAATACTACTACTAATAATGTATAATATATTTTACAAGTCATGTTTTACTGATCTTTTTTGATTGCAGAGTCTTAAAGCATAGCCAGAGATGTTCCAGGTATTATAACTGATACAATGAAGACAGCTAGGTTTTCTCCAAGTTTGAGGCACTCAAGCAAATGAATAGTTGAGCTGCTTCATGCATGTGCCTGCTAAGCCTGAAGTAGCCTCAGGATTTTATTAGCTTAATCATTCACCGAGAGAGAGAGACATGATTATACTCCATTATGTCAATGGTTAATATTAGCAGTGTGGGGTTTTAACAATAGAGGAAGATCCAGCACCAGAAGCAAGTCCCCAAACGCAAGTGGTCTAGAAATACCAAGTAATAGGGATGGGATGGTAACCATCCTAGAAGTCTACATGCACCAGAATATATTTTCCATTTTGAAGCACTACAAAGCGGTACATTGAATTGTAATAGAAATTTTAACAGCAATCCCACCCACCCTTTAGAGAACCTAAAATCACAATAATCAGAGGAAACCAAGTACAATGCCTACTTATAGCTCTAGTGATGTATTTTTTTTTTCACCCTATGCAAAAGGAAAAGAAACACTAAGGTGAATGATTTTGGGTGTGGGTCAAAAATAAAGGATTATGCTGTCAGGGAAGTGAGAATTATCACTTACCTCCCTAGTCCAGAAGTTTCCCACTCAGGGGCTGGGATGTATCTGAAGAGTAACATGTAATGGAAATTTGTAGGATTAAAATAACTGCAGCTGATTGGAAGCACCCGATGGAGAAGAGGTGAGAATACCTGCTGTTTTAGACCTGTGAATATGATAATCCCCAAAACTGACTTTCTGGTCTTCTGCCCTCAAGTTAACTATTAAGATCAAAAGTTGTCTATCCTCTGGGGGAAAACTACTATGAGTCAGTTACAGTAAGTTGCTGGAAAACCGTATTTTAGACAAAAGAATCCCGCTATGGATTTAATTGAAGCTATTAACACCACAGTACCAGTGGTCACAGAGAAATTTAGATGGTGTTTAAGGGGTTAAAAATTTTGGCTGACAAGTTCAGAAACAAATCACAAAATTCAGGTTCTGTTTTGATTCCCCTATTTAAAATATTTAAGTGCAGACGTTGAAACAACAAAAACCAAATCTTACCTAGTAAGTGTGTACTCCCTGAGTCCTGAATGCAGGTTCATGGCTGAAAAAGTACCTATGCATCCACGTAATCGTTTATCTCGACCAATCTTCCACGTTACAAATAGCGGGCTGTGTTAGGGAGGAAGAAAAGGCATGTGTGACTGCAGAATTCTTACAAGTGTTACAATACTGATAGTCAAAGTAGTATTTCAATAACATAATATTTCTCTGTTGCAAGACTGAACAAAGCCTACAAATTATCTGCTTCTGCACTGGCCATGGTATTTGGAAGCCTGTTTTACTATTTGTTTGTCTACTGTAGAAAGGCCCATGTCATTCAGATACAAATGCTGGAAACTAGACTAGTCTCTAGCTACAATACTCAATAGCCAGAGAAGCAAATCTTTTGCTAGCTGACATGATGCATTTTGTATGTTTGCTTATATTCCATTAGACTCTCCCCAGAAGCAAAGAAATCTTCCCTCAGACATCTTTGCTATAGAAGGACAGTTCTTATGAGACCTCCACAGAACAAAGGATAATATCGCATTCATACTAGTCATACAGAAAATCCTTGCTCTTTTTTAATTGTGAGCTGAGCACTAACAGAATCCCCCATAAGGCAGGCAAAAGGCATTTAAGGACAGATCCTATCTAGATTTTAAAATATAAGCCTGTACAAAGGAAATTTTCTCCACTATGGCCAAGTCTCTCTTGGCGACTAGCCTAGCTTCTGAAAGATGATAATCAGTAGTGCAAAGGCCAGAGTGGTATCTTCTCTGTAAACAGCCTAATTCAGCAGCCAGCTCTTTTTTTTTTTTTTTTTCTGAGCTCAACATAAATCTTAATCTGTGCATGTGTAACAATTTTGCTAATTCACCCCCCCCTTCTCAAAAAACCCTACTCTAATTAAGTGAGCAGTAAGATTTTGTAAGGTTGGTCTAAACCTCTCAGTCCCACTTTCACCATTCAGAAACTTCAAAGAATACCAGGAAAATTTAAGCTTCAATTATTATTTTGTTTTAAAGCAAGCCTCACTCAGGGGAAACATGGATTACTGACTCCTACCAATAACACTAAACCACTTTAGTGGTGACCTGTGCATACACTCATGCGTGTGCAGGCCATTTGAAGTCAATGGACATACTCGGATGTTCACAAAGTTAAGCACAAGTGCCTATAGGACTGGGGCCTTGGTCTTACTCACCTCAATTTGTGGGGCCGTGGGACAGATTATATTAAGTCAATGTGTGACAATGAACTCAGCTTCTTAAACATTAACATTTAGATAATCTGATTTAATAGGATAATGTCAAATAGTTTAGGGCCAAAACATACATTAGTTTTGTTAAACATAAAGATCAGCAGAATTTTTTTATTTAATGGAAAAAAAGAATTTGGCTCTAAGCTTTCCCCTACAGTGAATGCAGCCCCAAACATTACAACATTGTGCCAGTGCATGAGAGCCAGAAAATTACATTGACTTGGAATTTTCTAGTCCAGCGGTTCTCAAACTGTGGGTCAGGACCCCAAAGGGGGTTGCAACCCCATTAAAATGCGGTCACCAGGGCCAGCATTAGACTTGCTGGGATGCAGGGCTGAAGTTGAAGCCCAAGCTCCGCCTGTACCCAGGGCAGTAGGGCTCTGGCTCCGCCCCCACCCCCAGGGTCATGTAGTAATTTTGTTGTCAGAATGAAGTTTGTGAACCGCTGTTCTAGTCCACTCATAGCCAAGATGGAACATAGCAGTCAAATGCAAAAAAGGATAAATGATTAAAAACTTTTTAAAAAAATTTAAGATATTGAAGGTATTAATGCAGGTAAGGCATGTTTTAATGAAAACTGAACCTAGTTCATCTTTGAGCAAAATAATTTACATGTCAAAATCTAAATATTTTTGCAATTCTTTCTGCTTCCACAAGCTAGAGCATTACATTCATATGGCCTAGACTGAACACTTCTCAAACTGTAGTCTATTGGTTGAGACATCACCTGGTTCTAGCACTTATTCTATCCTCCCTGCTTTCACCAAGGGGCCAGGGAAGCAGAAAACTTGACTCAAGTTGGTAGACTGAACTTGGGGAGTGTCAGCATTTGGAGCAGGGATAAAGTGGGGGGTGGTGGTGTGAGGGAAATAAGGAATACCACAGGTGGGCAAGGAAGTAAAAACAACTACGGCCAGGGATTCCAGCAGGCAAGCAAACAGAGAAGCAAGAAGTGCATGATGGAGGGGACAGGAGGATTCACGAAGTACACCAGAGAGAGGCTATGGGCACTGAACAAATTGGCAAGTTGAGACAGAGGGGAAAAAAGCAGTCTCTCTGGGACAGTAGATGGGGTGTCTGGATGGGGGAAGGAGTCTGGACACTAGCAGAACTAAGCCCCGGGGAGCCAGAGCAGGTGGAGTTGTAGGCAGAGGGAGAGGAAAGTTCATGTAGTTCCTGGATCCCCAGTCCCCTGAAATCTGCAGGGTTGTAATTCAAGTCCTACAGAGTTCTTGAGATGAACAGCCTCAGCTGGGAGTTCCAGAATGCCGAGGAGATGGGGGTGGGAGGGAAAAGAAAAGCAGGAGGAGTCTACTGCATTTTCTGTTAAAAGCAAACAAATTACTATTTCGTGAAATACAAATAAGAAGGTACAAATATCAGTCCTTCAGACATGTCCTTGTTTTAGTCTTTCCTATAAGCAATTTGTCACATGGATGACTGATCACAATGGGGTCATAATTAGGGGGGGAGATATACACAAGAAAAATTGTGTACCTCTGGTCTAAACCCTGACTGTTCATCTCAAGTAAAATCTGGCTTCACATTTCAGGGAAAGTCTCTGTTCACAGACAATTGTGGCAAAAGATGTGTGCCATACTTGGCATCAAGACTTTGAAAGCATTGTATAAAATCTGCTACAGTAAGGCATGCATCTATCTCTTTCTACATCTGTCTAGAGCTCAGTTAGCAGGCAGGCATTATGGCACCATGACCTTCATCCAGTCTAACAATATCCTGGAGAAATAAATCCTCTGAATAAATACATCTAAACCAGCTGCTACTGCCTCATGAACGTTTGGGTATGCTGCACTGATTTTTCTACTCAAAATGTCCTTTGATTGGTCATTCCTCCCGCCTCCTCCTTCCCCCGGTTACCAAGGCAAGTCTGGCACAAGCCACCACTGCCGAGTCTACCTGGTTTTGCACTGATTTTTCTATCAAAAATATCCTGAGGTGGTCACTGCCTTCTAAGAATGGAGGAATGTCTCACATTAGATTAATCTACTGGGTTTGAGAGTCAGGAGATTACAAAGTGAATGCACCAGCTCCTATGTTTCTCTAAAGAAACAAGCAAGATTAATAAATCTTATATGGGTCCAGGTATAGCTCTGAAATGGCTGCATCAAAAGAGACAGCAACAACAAATCTGTTTTGACATCAGCTGAGAATGAAGCTAGATAACCCTGGGAATACTGCACCACAAACTTTTTAAATTATGAGCTTTGAAAACCTTCTTGTACTCTCCTTTCACTTTCCATATCAAACTATCTTTCTTTGAGGGACTAGTCAGATGAAACCCCAGAAGCTTCTCCTCTTTTGCAAGAGAGTCACCTCTCCCTTGCCACCTTTCCTCTCCAAGCCCTAAAATATTTCAAAAACCTCAAGGTATTTCAATTTTGAAGCAGTCTAAGAACCAACAATTAGAGGGCCTTTTCTTATGGTATGAAGATCATAGTTCATGAGACCATGAAAATATACAAAGTGCCTTTGAAGATGCAAGACCACCTTGGGATTGTAAAATGGCAGGTGGCAGCAATTGTCCTATTTAATATGACCAGTTTAGAGGGTGGCAGAGTCTGCCATTAGTGTCCCTCCAATCACATGGCAAACTCTGAGGAGAGATCATGGAACCTAGATAATCCCTTACTTTCAGAGATGAGCGAGTTATCATACCAATTTTTGGAAACTAATCAGTTACAATGTTCTTGTGAGTCTGGGGCCATGTCAGGTCCTCCCTCCCCCCCCCCCAATAATTCGGTCACTGCAAAGCTGAATGGGCCCTGAAACTTTACATGCTGATGACTTTCAGAGCACTAAACAAGGTGATCTGCCCCCGGTGGAACCTTGTGACTCTCCTTTATTAGACTGGAAGAGTTCACCTTCTTCTAGTGATGATGAACTGAGGAGGCAGTTTAAGATGTCTCTTACTTTGTATTTTATTAATTTGCTTTTTGATAAGCTTGAAAAGGAGGTAGACAGATCTTTGCTTTTTTTGCTCTTTTCAAAGATTTTTAAGGCCAGAGGGACCACTGAGGTCATCTAGTCTGACCTCCTTTCTAACACAGGACATAGTATTTCACCCAATTACCGCTGTATTGAGACCAATAACTTGTCTGACTATAGCATACCTTCCAGAAAGGCATCTAGCCTTGATCTGAAGATACCAAGGAAACTGTTCAATTGTGATGGTGCTCAAAACAATCTCCCCTTGCTAGGATAAGTCTGAAATAATATTCTAACTGGAGCTCATCACTGTTTTCTTACCCTTTTTGTCTCAGGTTAGAGATTTATTAGCAGTATTATACTAAATTATAGTGTATGGAAGTTAGAATTCAGATGCAAATATACTGGTTTACTCAAATACTTTGTTCTGAGTTATCTTTTTCAATCCAAGTGGGGATTCCTTCTAGAATTAACTGATATGGCTGCTTTAAAGGGTTAGGGGAAGCCTGTAAATAAACTACTGCTGAATGTCAAAGGGGTTAATGGACCCCTGCAGGGTCACTGACAGAAGTAAATAGATAGGAAGGGCTCAAGATACATTCATTCTACGATGAGAGTTCAAATTTGAATCTGGATGCATAGCTACGTTCTAGTTCCATCACAAATTGTCAGGCTAAATGGGAGAATTATTGGTTAAAGTTTAATAGGCCAACTAATGCAGGTGGTCAGACTAGATTGCCATCCTGGCCTTAATCTCTGAATCTATTAAGTCCTTGCCTGCTATTAAGACCCCTTACAGCAAACAGATAGTACAGAAAAACTAATGTAAACTAAACAAATACAGGAAAAGGATACCAGCTTCACTACTCTCTACAACATCCATCTGCTTTTTACCAGTTAAATTGTAGATTTGGCTTCCCTTTGTTTGCATGTTTCAGAGTAGCAGCCGTGTTAGTCTGTATTTGCAAAAAGAAAAGGAGTACTTGTGGCACCTTAGAGACTAACCAATTTATTTGAGCATAAGCTTTCGTGAGCTACAGCTCACTTCATCCGATGAAGTGAGCTGTAGCTCACGAAAGCTTATGCTCAAATAAATTGGTTAGTCTCTAAGGTGCCACAAGTACTCCTTCTCTTTGTTTGCATGACTCTCTTGAAAACTGCCGCTGGTTTTAAGGTGCCTTGAAATCACAGAGCCACTGCTAAACTTGCAAAGTGATACCCATCCAGTGGCTATCACAGGTTCTCACAGTGCAGTGCCTAATTCAAAGCACAAGTATAAAGCACAAGAATGGGAGAATTATCTACTGCAGAAGTTATAAGTCCTTAGATAGCTGGCTGATCACTTATTACTGGCTCTTCTCATTTCCAGTTGTCAAATGTCATTAAAAAGACAGCTAAAATACACTAAATATTTAATATTACTTCTCCATGTAGGCAGCTGCTGCAGTTGCCATAGGATGTTAGGTGATTGTGAATGGGAGGGAAAGTTGTCCCCAGAACAGCGCCTACTAAAGGGTGGTCCACCTGAAGAGTTTGAGACGCCATTGTAACTACTGCACTTTTGATTAACTAAACAATAGCCTATAGCTGAAATACAAGCCTGGGAGTCAGTAAATCAAGGTTCTAACCCTGGCTGTGCCAATAAATTGGCTGTGTGACCAGAGACCATTTATTCCTCCCTCCTTATGCAATATTCCACTAATGAAGTAAACGAAGCACAAAGGAATATTCTCTTACTCCCCAGGGGAGTTCTGAAGCTTGATTTCTTAGAACTTGTAAAGAACTTGGAAGAGCTTTGGATGAAGGGTGCTATCTTAAGTATAGACTGATAGACATGTTGAAAGAAAACTTGGAAAGCGGACCCGTCACAGCAAAAGTTCCAGACGTTCCCATAATTCCGTCATGACACACTGTAGTACAATTTCTGTGTAAATTACTATTAACACCCAAATATTCTTATTAAAGTTTTACAGCTGACATCACCTAAACTTTACCTGTGACCTATTTTCTATGCAATGTTACTGGAAGCATTTAGTCTGAAAGCAAAAAATAGTTCAAGATATTTCAGTAGTCAGTCAGCTATAACTGTAAGAGTGAATGAGCCAAGGACTTGTCATGCTTCCACCATCAAGTATTTACATTTAAAAATCAATATTCTTTCAGTATAAAACAATTCATGCAAGCTGCCATTCTATTATGTATACTTGCATATTTACAGTGTTTACACTTTTGTACATGTTTACAGTATATTTAGGTTCTGCAGAGTTTGATTTTTATAATGACTATCAATTTTAAATTTTTTTAGTTTTTTTATTCATTTAAATTTTCACAGTTGGGGGAAATTAGGCTGGAAATCAGACAATTATTTAATGGCAGATATTGAAATTCAAAAAATAAGCCTTATAAATTTAACACAAGTTGTTGACATTGCCCAAATTACAAAATAAACACAGTAAATATACTTAAATCAACAAATAACTATTTTAACTATTCATTTGTTAGTCCACTTGTAGCAAGCCTGATTCAAAAGTCTAAATCATTAGATTTTTGACACTAAGTTCACAAGCAACATTCTTCTTACTTTGCCTACCTGTAAATTTTAGTTATCAATGGAAATATTTGTCATGGGTTTGTGTGCAATTTACCCATAAATAGCTAATCTTTCCAATCCCATATATATACAAATGCATTGTCTCCAATGAATGGGATTACTTTGGTGCATATCAGTCTAAGTACCCAATTTAGACACGTTCCAGAACAATGAAAAATGAAATAACCATCTAAATGTCTATAAATATGCTTCCCTTTAATTTCATGGACAGTCAAGCGGTTTTTTGTTGTTGTAGGAATTGTTTCAGTTTGGTGTGTATGCGCAATCGATATTCAAGTACTGTGAAATATCTCTGGCTTGCTGATTTTTTTATCTTGGGTGGAAACCAGGCTTTTGTCCTCACTAGAGAACTCTTGTCAGGATATTTTTGTCCTCCAATCCCTCTCTCACAAATAAGATTCCCAAAATAGAGCATACTCCAAAATACTTATCAGTATTTCATTCTAATACAACTGCAAATTAAGCAAAGCCAAAGTGTACGCACATTTAGGGTAGGCCTACACTTAAAGTGGCATGTAGAGTACATACACTGCACTCCCAGCGAGCACAGGTAAAAATAGCAGTACAGACAGTGAGGCACTGCCTTGACAAGTGGAGTAGAGAGACGCCAGAACCCTAGGGTATATCCCCAAGAGTGTCTCCCATACCTACACTCTTGTGTTTAGTGTCCTGCTGCCTCAGCCTTTCCTGCCATAGTGAATGACTCTGGCACGAGAAGAAGGCTCTAGTAGGGCAGGAGGCAGGGGGGCACTGGGCTCACCTCTGTCACAGCCCCACTGCTTCCCCTTTGCCACACTGCAGTGAAAGGCTCCAGCAGTGGGGAACTGTCAGAGCCTTCCCCACTGCCTCCCCATCAAAACCTTTTTACTACCATGCGTAGCTACACACTGTAGCGTGAATGCAGCCTGCCTTTCACTCCAGTGTAGCTACACATATCCTACAGGCTGCTGCAAGTGCAGACAAGGCAGTACATGCAGCAGCGAGAGCCACAACAGAGAATACTAATAAGTTCTGTTTTAAACTGCCAGAACCTATGGCACCTGGAGAGGCAATGTCTGACAGAGATTACAGCCCAGAATTAAGTGCCATGAACTCTTGAGTATAGCTCCATGAGCTCTGACGCTGTGTTAATTTGGGCAAGTATCACAGAACTGGAAGGGACCTCGAGAGTCTAGTCTGTATTTGTGGCAGGAGTAAGTATTATCTAGATCATCCCTGACAGGTGTATCTATGTCTCCATTTATAAAGACCTCTTCATTTACAAAAATGAATTAAACCAATATCAGGAAAAATTACATAGAGATTGTACATGAAATAGATTTTAAGTGTTTTTCTACGGAACATTATGTACTACCATATTAGGCATTCCTGAAGGAAAAAAGTTGCTTTCTTGTCCTCCCCAATCCCATATCCTTACTATTTGATTCTACCCACCCTTTCCACAAACAAGTGTGCTTATGGGACATGGTATTCAGATTTTGAGCCAGAGGGAATCTGGACTGTACTAGTGCCAGTATGAATTCCACATTTTTCCTTTTGAATAATTATAAGCTTATCAAAATATAAAAAGGGGGGCTGCAGTGTTTAATAACATCACAATTCCATTAAGTTTAGTAATACTATACAAGCCATTTAAATAAATCTCAGAGGGGGGCATTAAGAGATGGCCTTAAACTGCAGAACAGCCATTCACAGAAATAAGAGGAAAAACAAGAACTAAAAGAATAGGGGTTCAACTAGCAATGCTGCACTCGGGCACAAATGAAAAACTCATAGCATACAACTTCAGGCTCTGGCTTTTGCTGGGCTTTATAGCATTAAATAAAGGTGCACCTCTATTCCAACAACTGTAATCATTCACTAATACCTGCATGTCCTCGCCATTGTGTGAATGACTAATGGACACATGAGACGGGTTTAAATGGGAAGCCGCAACTTTATTCGCTATAGCTTGAGGAGGGGCACTACACTGAGAGCTGGGGCGGGCACTACACTGAGAGCTGGGGCAGGCACATATCAGGCGTTTCATTAGTTCCAGTGTGGGTTACAGGGCTTTAACCATAAACCGAACACCAGCTCAAGACAGACACTCCTCAGTCTGCCCCATAGACTCACTCCAGTTGTGAAAACTCTCCCTGCCCCCCAACTACCCCAATGTAAGGGGAGGGTGGAGTGACAAAATGCCAGCTGAGGTTCCCCCAACCCAGCCTTGTGGCCAAGCTGTCCAGGTCCTCTCCTAGGAGCACAAGGTCCAACTGGGCAATGCCAGTCTTATTTACCTCTGAGAGCTGGCCCTTCTAGCCTTTTCTCACACTGGGCATAAGCCACAAGTTGTGATGAGTCAATAATCATAACAGCATTATAGAAACCTCAAATCTTATTGCTTCTAACCCAACTGTGCTATGGGGAGGCTATGAGGAAGGTGAAAAAAACCACCAAGCTATGTGCCCATTTGGCCCAGTGGGCACAACTCCTTACTGACTTCTAAACACAGATGATTGGTTAGACCTGCAGTATCATAAGTGACACAGCTCCTAATCTACAACTAAGGAGAGGAAGGGTAGGACAGCTAACTGGAAAGCAAGAGACTTTTGCAAAGCCTGGACTAAGCTCAAACAGGCAAGGCCACACAGCAGCCAATCAACTGACCCCATCCCTCTTTACTCAGAGGATGGCTAATCAGAGAACCAAAAAGGGAGGGATTGGTTGGGGGGCGGGGGGGAGAGGAACAGCCCCCCTCCCTGCTACACCTGTGTTTGGATTTCTCTCATTCCCTGCTGTCCAGTCAAAGTACCACACTTGCCAAAGGTGGTAATATTTACTCTACTGCAATGGATATTTTTATGGCTCACTAAGCAGTCGATAAACTTTGCTATCTGAGTTGCAGTTGTCTCAAAGAGCTACACTGCATAACTCTTTATATTTTTTTTTCTGTGTGTAATGAGAAACTAAGTGAAAACAATAATGAAATATGCAATTGATTATATCTAGAAATAACTAAAGTTTTAAGTATTGCAGATTACCATATGAAGAGAGAAGTAGCAGCTTTTTTTCTTACAGGGCCATGCTTTGGTATCCATCCAATGTATTTTTAAATGCAAGACTAGTTTTAAAAACTGTAAAATGTTCTAACTACAAACCACCCTAAAAATGGAGATGCTACAGTCTAAAAATGGAACCCAGTACACCCACAGTCCCCTTTAAGAGGACAGTGTGATCACATAAGTATATTTACTCTTTGCTTTTCTGGCAAGACTAAAAGCTTTAAACTATTCCAAAATTCTAATAACAAACAGTAAAGAAAATGGAGAAGTAAACACTTAACTTAGCACTGCATTTATATGTGCTAAGCAACTCTCCATCTCCCCCCAGCCTTCCCCTCAGTCTTTTTCACATCCCTGCCAGAACACCGTGGAGACCCTCATTTCCTCACAACTTACATCCAGCTTCATGATAGGCCTTCTGGACAATAACTTTTTTGCGGTTGAAGTCACTTGTTGAAAAATGTCACTGATTGGCTTTAGTTCCTTTTTTAACACTATCTGCAGCAAAACATCCTTTTTGTTTTTCTAAATATGATATTTTACAGAACTTAAATACCCTCCTAGTTCAGTGGTATTCAACCTTTTTTCATTTGCGGACTCCTAAAATATTTCAAATGGAGGTGTGGACTCCTTTGGAAATCTTAGTCTGCAGACCACCAGTTCTAAACCACTGCCCTAGGTATCAATGTTCTTTTGGAAAGTGAACAGCTTTGACCTCAGTTTCTTGACACTAATGACAGTCCATGATGTGACACTGAGAACAGAACGAGGGTACTAGGTAGTTGTCTTTCTAATATTCAGGGAATACTGATGGACAATGAACATACAATGCAAACCTTAGGGTGATCATAGCCTCCATTAGTGCCATCTTTGGTGGGAATTCCTCTACTACAAGGTAAAATAATTGAGTACATACACACAAAAAGCCATTCGGTTTAGGAATAAGCACTAAAGAATCACAGACCGAAAGGAACCAAAAATTTCCTTTTGTCCCCTTCCTAGACACTATTTTTAAGGCAGACCTACACCATTCCTGAAAAATTTTAGGTCACTGTTGGTTTAACCATTGAAAAATATTACACAATTTACAATTCTGCAAAACTTCTGATTTCCAATTATTTCTGAAGGAAAAAACTGATTCAGTCATCCTTTGCATTAATTCAAGACGGCAACTCCTCTGAATGTTGCTCTTATATTTCATACATACATTTAGGGATTTCCTTCTTTACTCGAACAGCATTTAGAATCATTACACTGGAGTTTTCCTTTAAATCATTATGTACCTCAGTTAATCAACAGATTAAAAGTGAACTGTGTATATACTAATTTGTTAGCCAGTTCTGCTTATCTTAGCAGCTATCCTTAAAGAGTCAGAAAACAGCTATTATCTTAAAACCCAGTTTAAACAGGACTATAAGTAGGGCCAATGAGAAATTATGGGATCAAATCCTTCTTGAACTATCTCCTTCCTGACTGAGTCCACAATACTTTTATTAAGAAGACAGTCTAAGAATTTGTTGGCACCTATCTCACTCAGTCAGCTAGCCACCAATTAACAGCAGAGTTGCACAAGAGGGCTGTCTGTGCTTAGCTGCTGTGCTAGGGAGAATAATGATGTTATGTGAAGATTTGAGGAGTGGCCATGAAGAAAGTAGGTGAAAGTTCTGAATCCTTATTACTATGTCCCAGACGTCCCTTGATTGGGCAACTTCACACACTGATATCTGACACTGTCTGAAAATGTCCTCCCCCTGTATTTCCTCTTCCCACCTCTTACAAAAAGTCTAGCCAGTTTTGCGTCACAGATTTATGAGCATCTATTGCATATGGTCTTGTTAACCTTTACAGTTCACTTTTTAAAAATATACATCCTACATAATGACAAAAATCCAATAACTTAGAAGCGATTTTACTCCAAGTTATGTATATCAATTTAGTACTTTAAAAAGGTATATGACATTCCTGGAGGCTTAAAGTTAGGTTCTGCTCTGAAAAGTGACTAAACATTGCACTCTTATTTAACAGAGATGTTCCCTGTGTGTACTCAGGCACATCTGCTGACTAGTGATGGAAGATTTTACTACGTCTTACCCTTAGTATAGCAGAACCAACACAACTATAGAAGAAAATGGATTCTATTCCTTGTGAATCAGCAGTATTGTTTAATCTAAATTTACTAGTCATAAGGCAAGGCACTTGAGCAATCTTCCAGCTGAGCACAATAAGGGTAACTAAGCACAGAACTTGGCTTGTAGAACCTGTTCCTAATGAGAATGCAGGAGAAGAACCTATCTTAACTATCAGATCCCAGGTTGAGTGTGCAGGACTGGCAATTAGAAAAATGTTTTTACTTGTAAACTGAGCATATTTATTTATTGTCTTAAGGGTCACCAAATAAAAGAAACCCACAATGACATTTGTGCAGAATCACTTCTCAGAGCAGAACCAGACTTTAGCCTTGTCTATATTTAAGTCTGTTTTGATGTTGCTAGCACACACATGAGCTTGTAATTGAGTACAAGGGTTTCTTGCACCACTGGAATGGTACTTGCTCAAAGCAAGGCTCATAACCATTGCATCTTCTACAGAGACATTCTGCACCATTGATGTTTACGTTTATGAGTTCTTTTAGTATATGGCACCTTACAAGCAATCTTAAGGCTTTTCTTGTAAAGAATTTTCATGCAATACTGATATTATTTATTACAAAATACATACTACTCTTTAAACACTGAAAAGCACCTCTCCAACCCATAACATAGGTACAGAATACAGTGATACTGCAACAATTTTTGAACAAGTTTACACGAGCCATGATGGTTGGTTTGTTCAGTGAGAATGTTTAAAATTACAGTAGTTCAACTGAATTGCAACAGCGTATTTCTCAGTCTCCATATTCCATTGAGGCCTTGGCTTCTCTGTTGAGACTGCCAACAGGCAAGCTGTTTTTATAGTACTGTAATTACATGGACACGACCACTAGAAACTCCAAGATAATCAAACCATTTTACATGTCCAACAGCTGTCATACTAATCGTTTTGGATGGTAACTAATTATGGAGTCAAACCAGAGACTTATAAGTAAGAAAGCTTCATATCTATCAATCCTTAAGTCTAAAAAAACCAAACTTAATTTAAAAATATTTTTTTAAAGTTTAATTCCCAAGATACTAATGGGAGAGGGGTTCTACATAAATACAGGGCTGAATACCTAAGGGGGAAAAGTTATAGTCAGGCTGGAAAAATTCACTTACCACTAGCACTTGGGCAAGGTTCACCTGGCAGATGAAGGACCTAAGCTTTCTATGAGAGCAAGGTTCTCGGTTTTCAATAAAAAGCTTTAAAACACTTCTAGCCCACACGGCTGCAAAGATAACTTTCTAAGTGTGATCTGAAGGTAAGCCAATGCAGTATCATTGGAGGCTGTAGAGGCTGCTTCACAATCTTTGCTGATGAGCTTAGCAGCAGAATGAAATAAAAATTCTAGTCAATTTCTGTTTCACTGTTCAGGATCATGGGTGCAACAGGGAAACCAGTACTCATTTCAGTTTCATATTGCTGCTTGAGAAAGCTGTGAGCAATGGCAGGCATCCCTCATCCATACAGAAGTGAAGAGGAGGGAGGTACAGAGTAAAAAAGATGAGAGAGAAGAGACTGTGGTGGAATCAAATTGAAGAGCCATCCTTCCCTTTGTAGCACCCAGGAAGCTGTGGAGTGGGGAAGGAGAGAAGAAATTTTCTTCCTTCCAGCATCTAGAGAAGGACAGATCACCACATTCATCAGATCTTCTAGCCTAAGACTGAATCCCCACACAGGGTAAAGGGACAGTAACCTGGTTTAAATCATAGCATTAGGACATCTGGGCTTCTCACCAGGGCATTACCTTAATACCTCCTTGGTTCCTCCCTCTTTTTTTGTATCTCTTTCTGGGTAGTAGGCTGATTCCTCTTTCTTATAAACGTTTGTAATTTTATTCAAGCCCTGGCTACACTTATGGCTGCAGGTCCTTCTTCATAAATAGAAACAACAGTCCAACACTATAAAGCACAAAAACCCTATAAGAAACCAGAATGTCATCTTTTAAAACGACCTTCCCATTGGTGCTCATACTCTATGACCTTAGTGTTCACAACAAGTACTCTCAGAATATTGATACAATTTGTATTGCCAGCCTCATACTATTCCGACTATGTAATTTGGAATATAATGCATCAAAATGTAGTGACTGACTACAAATGTTGCATTCCTCAAACACAAAGAGAGGAAGTACTATTCACTATTGATATTATTGAGTAGAATGAGTTGGGAAAGCTTGGGCTTGTCAGTCCTTCCCTAGTCTCTACCTCTCCCACATGAGAGCCATCCAGAATGTCAGATCCCAGTTGCCTCTCCTCCCCCATTAGATCAAGTATCAGGAGGAACCTCATGGTGCCAGCCCGATATGTGGCTTCTTACAGGAGGAAAAGTAGCAACCCCATGGGGACTTCACTCCACCCCCTATCAGTAGGCATCTTTAAAACCTCCAAACTTGAAAGTATCACTTTTCTAATTTTGTCAATTCACTGTTGATTGGTAATTTATACGTGGCTCTGTCAGACGCATATTTCTCCACCTATTATGCTCCTTCCCACATTTGCCCCACACAGAATCCTTCTCTTCCTCATCTCTTTTTCACTTCCATCCATATTTCTCTCCATTTATTTGCAGTCTCAAACCCATCTTCCTTTCCCCACTCCTACCCATCAGTATCCTCCTACATAAAAACAAGCAAAGACCAGAACTAACATGTCACATGCCCGTCACTGATTACTTTGGGGAGAAGTGATACAACATACAATCCTAGTCCTGTTTTGTTTTTTAGATTGTAAGCTCTGAAGGACAGAAGCTGTGCCCTTCCATGTGTTTGTACAACAACTAGCACAACGGGGCCCTGATCCTGGCTGGAGCCTTTGAACACAGCAGTAATAAAAGCATTCAAATCCCCCACCAAAAAAAAAAAAATCCCCAAATAATAAAGCTACAGAAGAGTGGATTTTAAGTTTCAGAACTTAAACAATAGCTCATGCTAGCAAAAGATTGCTTAATCTATAAAGACAGTTCAATAAGTTTGTTATATGCACTCAGTTTAAGTTATGTATCAAAAGAAAGTTGGCACCAATATCATAAGCAGCCAAGAATGGGTACCAGTGCCAGCATATTTTAGGTTATTAAACTACCATAGCCTATAACATGAATACAATTACATAACTATGTATGTTTATACAACTGTTCAAATTTATACTCTGACCTATTTATTTAAGCAAACTACTTTCCCCCCAATTGCACAATTATGAAGCAGAACAGAAACATCCAAATTTTATAACTTGTGAAAGTTAATAGATCAATTCAGTGTCATTTTAAGTTTTTCACATCATTATTTCTCAGAGTATGCCACTCACATGAAGAAAGATTCACCGCTCATTTTGTCATGCACAGCTATACCTTAGAAAAATAATCCTGCTTCCTCACATTCATTTGTTATTTAAATTATTAAACTAGTTATATGTACTCTTTTGACGACACATGCAGATCATTAAAATGAAATCTATATTATGCTTTTTACAACTTTAAAATTTTGACACAGAACCATTCACAAACTGCAAAGTTATCAGAATAAGGCCTGGTATGTGTGTGCAAAAGAATAGTAGGCTTAGCTGCCACAAAAATTACAAACTGCAGTTTTCCTTTAATAGCTAGGGCCCTGCCAAATTCCCAGTTCGTTTTTGTCAATTTCACAATCACAGGAATTTAAAAATCGTACATGTCAGGATTTCAGCTATTTAAATCTGAAATTTCCAGTGGTGCAATGGGAGATTACAAGGAGATGTGGGGGGGTGGGCCACCAGGCTGCTGTAGGGGGTGTTGCAGTACTGCTTGCCTTACTTCTGTGCTGCTGCTGGCAGCAGCCCTGCCTTCAGAGCCGCCACCAGCAGCAGCGCAGAAGTACGGATGACATAGTACGGTATTGCCACCAGTCTTCCCTCTAAATTTTCCCACCTATGTGAGGAATGAATTTTGTTATGTGCACCAATATGGAGGTGATGTGTGACACATCTCCATATTGGTGCACATAACAAATTTCATGTGGCAGGGGTGGGCTGAGGGGTTTGGAGTGTGGGAGGGGGGCAGAGGGTTGGGGTGCACGACGTGAGGGCTCTGGCTGGGGGTGTGGGCTCTGGGGTGGGGCCGGAGATGAGTGGTTTAGGGTGCAGCCTGCCCCGGGGCTACAGCGAGAAGAGAGGACTCCCCCCCCCAGCTTTCTCTCCCCACAGCAGCACCTGGGCTGGGGTGGGGAGGGATACCTCTCCCCTCCATGGCAGCTCCAGGGCCGCAGGATAGACGCCTCTTCCACGGCCGGTCCGGGCCAGAGCTGGGCTGGGGAGCCTCTCCCACAGCCACGGCAGGTTTATTTGCAGTCCGGCCCGCTGGTAACAGTCCGCGGCTTCGGGCTCCCTGTGGGAGCCTGAAGCGGCAGAGCATCCATCACCGGCGCCCAGAGGAGCTGTAGCAGCTGTGGGCTCCTTTCCGCCCTCTCTTCCTCCTCCCGCTCATCACTGACAGCCTGCAGGTGACAGAGCGCAGGGTCGGAGAGAAGCCAGCTGAGAGGAGCAAATGGGTGGGGGTGGAGGGTGCAGAGAGAAGACCTGGACCGGTGGGCCTAGAGGAGCACAGGGGAGTGGACGGAGGAGGAGTGGAGCGCTGGGCTGGGCCCCTGCTTAGCGTGGGCCTGCCGCCATTATAAATGCAGTATTGTTCGGGCTGGGCTGTGTTGGAGCCAGGGGAGGGGGGGCTCTTCCCGCCACAGCTCTGAGTACCTGCGTGGTGCTTAATAGGCTGCTGCGCAGCCACGCAGCTTAGAGGGAACTTAGATTGCCACCCTTACTTCTGTGCTGCTGCTGGTGGTGGGCTGCTGCCTTCAGAGCTGGGCTCCTGACTCCCAGTTGCGGCTCTCTGGCCACCCAGCTCTGAAAGCAGGGCAGAAGTAAGGGCGGCAATACCATGACCCCCTAAAATAACCTTGCGACCCCAACCCCTGAAACTCCCTTTTGGGTCAGAACCCCCAATTTGAGAAATGCTGCTCTCCCCTGTGAAATCTGTATAGTATAGGGTAAAAACACACAAGACCAGATTTCACAGGGGGAGCTCAGATTTCACGGTCCGTGACGCCTTTTTCATGGCTGTGAATTTGGTAGGGTCCTAATAATAGCAACCTGTGCACAGCACCAAGAGGCAAGAAATGTTGATCCTCTCCCCAGCTCTGCACTCATTCAACATGTGGCTTTGATCAAGTTACTAAAGGGTACATTTACACAGCAAAAAAAACCCCTGATGGCAGAGAGTTTCCCCCACGGGGCTTGCACTACAGGGTTAAAAAATAGCTATGTAGACATTCCTGCTCGGGCGGAGCCCGGGCTCTGAGACCCTCCCCTCGTCGCTGGGTTTCAGAGAGCCCAAGTCAGTTGACCTGGACTCTGAGGGACTCACAGCTGAGGGGTTTTGTTTGTTTGTTTTGCAGTGTGGACATACCCAAAGACACCAGGATCACAGATACTGAACGCCTTACAAGTCACACAATAAAAGCATTCTGCTGATATGCGTAGGTCTGTGAATGATCTCATTCCCAATTACAAACTACAGAACTAGAGTAAGTATTCACAATAAAGGGAAAGGTATTCAACAAGAAGTTTGACAATATAATGCCTCAACTTCAAAGTTAAAGGTCAGGAAGGTAATATGTCCCAATAAGTAATTTCCCCCCAAAAAGCATGTCTTTTCCTAGTCTGTAATTACAGTAAGGTACTTGTGGACTGAAGAATATGATCAGCACATTTAGGCACCTCCCTAGAATCTTATTTGTTAATTTTTGGATACGCATTTTAAAACCTGTTTGACAGGAAACAGCTAGCTTTAGTTAGGAACATTACCTGCTATGGTTGGGGATGACTTAGCCCTCCAAAAACCTTGCAGAATATAAAGTAATTGAAATATAGCAGCTCTCATAACCACCTCACTATAAAAGAAAAGAATGGAGGTCCTTTCACCACAAAGAGTTGCACAAACATCTATTTGCTACAGCCTTAAAATTAATTTCCCTCCCCAGCACCACTAAAGTCTCATTCAGTCGTCTGTTTTTAAGAACTGAAAGGCAAATTTTGAAGATATGACAGTTTTCACAATTTAGGACTATGCATCAGTATTGTCTTTGATGCAAGAAAGCAAATGATTTCAGAGACAATTTAGAGCTTGCCTGACAAACAACTGTATGCTCAGTGCATATTAACTCCTAAGCTGGGTTCATAGGAACATGCCTTTTTGTAAAGACTTTGATTGGAGCTTAATGAATGAATATTTATTACTCACACCTTTAAAAAGATTCCCTACACATTTTCCCTTAAAGGAAAATCTACACTTATTGTGAAAACAAAACACATTTTTTCTTTCCATTAGTTGGTATTTCTGCCCTAATTACCAATAACCACATAATTCAAGTGGAAAGCCAGTATTTTAGCAGAATAAATAGGTTCCACTAAACTCTTATCTGAAAGAGCCAACCAAGACAACAATGAAGACAGAAGATAGAGGCAATCCTTAAAGGTCAAAGTTGTACCAGAAATCCTGAAGACGTGTCAGGTGTAGAGGGTATGGCTACATTGCAACATAAGTCCAGGTTCAAACCAAGCCCTCCTCTCCCCCGCCCCACCTTAACCCAGAACTCGGACCCAGGGTCCCAGAACCCCCTGGGGGTGGAGAGTCGGAGCCTGAGTCAAGCCAGGACCCAGGGTTCAAGCCCTATTGCTTTGCAGTATAGATGCAGCCTCACCAGATTTGTGTTCTGGGAATCCACCAAAAGTATCCCACAGGCCAACTTCCTTGGATAGTCAGTTTGGCGGACAGTCAAGTTTTCCAACACTGCACCATGAACAAATGGTGAAAGCGGCCACATTTAGGGAAGATGCTAGGAAATCTTGAATATGGGTGGTTGAACTCTAGTTGCATAATGCAGTGCATAATGGCGCCCCAGACTGGGACTCAGGGTTCAACAATTCCTAATCTGAGTTCACAAAAGAATGTAAATGCACAAACCCAAGGTTAACAAACACAGGGTCTGCTAATTCGAGATGTACTAGTCCTGGGCTTACTTTGCCTTACATACCCTTAAAGGGCTTCCTTACTGTAGATAACCAACAGTGCACGTTTCACTTGGGGCTATGACAAGAACAGCTTTCCTTTCAAACTTTTGAGTGCTAGATTGAGCAAAGCAGGCAAAGTTGTTTAATTTATGTAGTCTTATTTCAGGGCGAAAAAAACAAACAAATCGTACCTCATTAAGAGCCATGTATTTTGGAGACAGTTAACCACATATAGGCGCTCTGTCCATCTGTTCATTTAAAATGCTGCAATGTGTGCAGAAAACACCAAGGCACTTAACATATATAACTATGCAAAAAGAAAAACTGTGCCAGTAATCATGGCAATTAGTCAAACTCACAAAGTTTTAGCAAATTTCAGATTAATTTTCTGCTTAAGTGGCATTGTAACTTAATTCACATTAATCTGAAATATTTACAGCAACCTGATGGAGGTTTGGAGCTACTCAGGCTGAATTGTATTACTAATGTGTCCAGCTGCCAGCCATTAGAAGGCCAAGCTACAGCTCAGCTATAACCACTGTACTATTCTTTCAGAACACCTACCTGCATTCTTTTCATGTTAACTTAACTATGCAAACTTCATCAGATTCAAAAATTCTACTACATAATATTAGATCAAAAGAAACCTGATTCTACAATACTAGACCAAAGAACACATTTTTTAGCGTGTGATTTTTCAAAATGTGTTTATAAAGTTTTAAAAATAGGATCAGAGGGATTTTAAAATCATACTAGATAATAATGCAAAACTAAACTTAAAAAACCTCCTCAGTAGACCTTCTAATTTCTCGCAAGAATGACAACTCACTCATTCTAGCCTTGGAGTAAATTAATCTTATGGATCATAAGGAATAATGTTAATGTGATCTAGGTTGTACCATTCTTATAATGGTAGTAGGAAACATAAAGCATCCATTGGGGCAATGATTCAGTGGCATACAGACAGAGCATAAATGGTGAAGTTACATTTAAGACAACTGGAATTAATAAGCATAATATTACTTCCACAGAATAGGTTTCATCTGTCAGTATGCCCTCTCTGAGTCAAACCTAAAAAGTTCCTGATGGTCCATTCTAGTGTTTTTAAAACCACAATATTTTCTCATATGTTGTCAGTCAATGCCAAACATAGTCTAGGATATGTGTTTATTGACCTGATAAATGATTGGTAAAGTTATGGAAGCACTGAATGCACCAGTGATTATAAAATATAAGAAATAGCATGTTCAAAGCAGTTTTTCTTAGAAAATGCAATTCTTTACCACTATAAATTTGAACAGCAACAAGTTTAGGATCAAATCCCTTACTGTGAAGGAACTAGCCTAGGAAGTGAAAAAGTATCCTCTTTGACTACCTGCACAAATACTCAATATGTCAACAATCTGCAAGGAGTCCTGACACCCTTACTCCTGTGAACAGTCCTGCTCATTTCCACAGGACTACTCATGAGGTTGCAGGATAGGGTACCATTCAACGTTGTATGATTTTGTCAAATAATTCTCCAAATACATAGCAATGACCTTAAGCAAAAAGACTTAAGTTTCTATAACAAAGCTTGAAACATTGCTTCTAAACTAGACACTCTCAAACTCCACAAACAGTGACAAATACAAAAGCCAACACTTCACTGCTGTAATTATGAATATAAAATCTTCAATAAGAATGCTTTAAATGATTGAATTTTTGACAAATCCATCAACCTGGAAACATAGGAAAATACCAGTCTGCATATTAAGCTTCATGCACTACCACTGATGTGGTTTGTGGATGACAGTTGCAGTCTCTTCTGTGCAGCTAATGAGCAGTACAATAACTAATAGGAATAAAAAACTTTATTCTGAATATTAATCATACAATATTTTAAGTGATCCATTTAAACTACTTCAACTACATTGTGTACAAGATACACATCTCCTCAGAGCAATGTGCACTTCTTTCAATACATAGTACACTGCAACAGGTCTGTCACAAAACTTTTATAAAACTTGCAATTTCACAAGAGTGTAAATGTGGGCTTTTGTTACACTATTTTGTAATAACAAGGAGTCTGGTGGCACCTTAAAGACTAAATCTGTTAGTCTTTAAGGTGCCACCGGACTCCTTGTTGTTTTTGTGGATACAGACTAACACGGCTACCCCCTGATACTATTCTGTAATAAACCTCAGAATTCATAAGCAAATCCCAACTTAATTGTTACACAGGAGAGCAGCTCCAAAACAAAGGTTAGCCTGAGGAACAAACCAGTGACCCAGAGGGCAATATTATTTTACCAGTATTTCATTCGTGTATCAATTAATCAAAGTTTCTAAAGGCCAAACCTTAAGTTAAATCTTTATCCCACTAAACTGGAGAGTCAGCAATCTCCACCATCTATTTGCTTCTCACTCTGAAGTAAAATAAATTGCTTTTAATGGATTACCAAAGTAATCTATATAAACTCCTTGATAAAAAGGTTGTCATAGCTACAGAGCTATCTGCGCTTCTGTCCCCTTTCTTGTCTCTCTGTGCATCTCCTCAGGTGTCATGCCTCTTGCTTATACCTATCCTAAGGCATAATTCTCCCACAGTTACACAAGGCACTGTAGCACAGGGCTTGGTTAATTAACTGTGCTTACCCAGCAGGTCCAACTGGCTTCAGTACATACTGTTCTTCTCTTCGGGAATCTGACTAGTGGCATATATTGTGACCAAACAGCCTTCTTAAAACCAAAGTATTGTTTGTTTTAATATAGGAACAAAGCATTTAGAGAAAAGGATTTAAAACAAAGTCCACATGCCTGTCTATCTTACCTTATGTCTTCCCATCCCCGATGGAAAACTACTCAAGTATAACTTCTTCAGACACCTGCAAACGCTGTCAGTCTGGCTCCCCCAAACAACTGTCTCTTTTCTTGAGACATCTTTTTTTAAAAACTGCCAGACTTCTTTTGTTCCTGTGAGTGCCTGGGTTCTGGCCTTGCTCATCAAAACCAGTTTTGTAAGTTGGCTGGAGCCAGAAGGTAGAATCTTCAAAGCTAGTAGATAAGGCATTGTCTCTTAATACCCCTCAGGGGTATGTCTACACTGTAGCTAGGAGCATGCTTCCCAGCGCTGGTAGGCAGACACACATTTGCTCTGTTGAGCTAGCATGCTAAAAATAGCAGCGTAGCCAGAGGAACCGTGGGTGGCAGCTTGGCTAGACACCCAACCACACACTCAGGTGGTCAAAGTGGATTTGCACTCAAGTGGCTAGCCTGAGCTGCCATCCCTGCTATCCCTTCTTCCTACGCTGCTATTTTTAGCATACTACCTCAAGCAGAAAGCGCAGTTTATTAACCAGCACTGTATATAGTAGTCATAAATTACTGAGCAACTTCAATTCTGTCAGTTTACTTACATAAATTACACTTGTTTTCTAAACACATTGCCTCTGCAGACACACACATTTCCCTCAGTTTCCCTCTGCCTCCAGGATTTTATAAATCTAACTCCAAAGCAGAGGATAGGTGGGATCGTCAGGGTTGCTCTGCCAAAGCAAACATATGGAAAACAAAATGATTTTAGTAAATAACCTCTTTCTTTTTGACAGCCCTTGTTAAGTTGCACTGTAGGAGACCAGCTAGCAGCAATAATCTTCCAAAAGTGGGTTAAAGAGAGCTACTAGCTGGAGAATGCAGTGCAGCTCTTCCAAACAGAGCATCTGATTTTGTTGCAACACTCAAGCACAGAGAGAGAGAGAGAGATTCATGAATCTATGACCAAACTATGCTTTCTCCAATATCAGGAAGCCCATTTCTTTCCACTACGAAACTAGTTTGGATCTATGACTAGCTATCACTACTCCTCCTGGTTGCCTTCATTTTCCCTTAAAATCTCATCAGTTTTACAACAGAAGAGATTCATTCCCATTTGAAGAATCAGAGAATAACAACCTAGGCTTTTACTGACAGATCTGAAGTTCTTAGCCAGGAATTTCTCTGGACAATTACTGATACGGCTAAGGACCAAACATCTATATCAGTTGTTATGGTAATGTATATGGGAATGTTTGGATAACCCTTCTACCTTCCAAGTTAGCTCCAAAAATCCTCACTTTTTTTATTGACAGGAATATATTCTATTTCGGAGCCTGAAAGGACTGGAATAGATTCGGGGGTGGGGGGATGACCCAATATTCAATTAACCTGACTTTCTTTGACACTATAGCAACAAACTTTCTTGCATGTCTCCCAAAGGCCCTCACTGACAGGGAAAGCCACCATATCTTTCTCACACAGCTGCAAAACAAACAGTTTGAGTGGCTTTTTGGAACTGAGGTCAAATGGGATGTCCAGGGCACAGCTATTTTGCAAGCATCACTTAGAGAATAGCTTCATCACGTAATTAATACGATGCTAGAAACTCTGAAGACTGGAGCCCTTCTTGCTGCAAGACCAAACACCCTGGGAAATCTACATTAGACCCTTGATTTCTTGGAAGGTGCTACCTTGGTCTCAACTGGCAGACTTAAGATCATCTCATTGAGTCTCCAGAATGAATTCCTTCTTTGATAGAGCCAGAAACAGTGAAGGAAGATTTCATGACCAATAATACCCATAGGGAGGAAAGTACCTTGGAAAAGGTTTCCACCGAGGAGCTGTCTAGTATGAAAAACTTGTAGCTATTGCGGGCAAACTAGGAGGAACAATAGCCATTGATGGATCCAACAGTGACTCATTTCCAATCCAAGGGAACACCTCCAAAGAGACTGCATTCACCAAAGTGACTGCATTCACCAAATCAGCCATTCTAAACAATAATAGTCTGAGTTCAGCCAGAACAGAATGACCCCAAAATAACTCCAATACAGGGAAGCAGCTGCACAGTGCCTGATCACCGGTAAGTACCTCTTTTTAGATGCACTGATTTTTTTTTAATTAATTCCAGAGGTGGAGCCTCTATTGGATCTATTTGAAGATTGCTGATCTTTCCCTAGTGAATTCTTCCACAAGGTTTTCAGCTGCTCTAAAGACCCAAACTTTAGTGCCAAAAGGGTTTTGGAGATAATTCTGGCCTGCTAGGGATAATCTCTTTCAGAGAAATTTCCATTGGATCCTCAAACCATCAGATCCTCCTGCATCAAAGGAAGGCTTATGTCTGTCTGTAGCTCCTTTCCTTACTAACTCAAGATGACAAGGCTGCATAAGCAGCACATCCCTTGGAGGAATGTCTGTCACTTGGGCATTGGGGAGGCAGGTCATGTTAATCAATAATAGGTCTGAAAGTCTCAAGCCTGATTTTAGTGTATGGACTTTTGCTTTTAAGAATGATGTTAAACAATTAAGAAATGCTTAGCTCAGATTTCATTCGTTATCTATATTTTAATACTGTTCCCGCAAAATAGCATAGCCATAATTTATATTGAGAGAGCACCTCCACATAAGTGTTACCGTATGAGATCAGACCAGCGGCCCTCCTAATCCAGTACTCTATCTCTGGGACTCCAGTATTCTCTCTCTGAGAGGCTTCAAAAGTACAAGACAATTGTGGAATAGCTCATTATTATTTTTGGGGTGAGTGGCGGGTGGGAAGGTTTCTTCCTAATCCTGCCTAGTGTAACTGTGGATTTCCTCCATGTTATTTCTTTCCATCGATAATGGCAAAAAAGCTCTTCATCTGCTCCTGAACATCTTTGACGCTGTTTTTAGACAAAACTACCGTGAACCACTATGGCACAGGGAAGGCAGTCTTCAAGCAGACAGATCACAAACCATTATGAAAATGGTAAACACCTTAAAATTCCTCCAGAAAAATTGGTAGCAGCCAGCAAACATCATGGAGCACTGATTACAGAAGCTCCCAGTAATACGCTTAGCAACCAGGCAGCTACTTTCCGCACCAGCTCAAGTTTCCATGTTAACGTGCAGCCCAATGTAGGGCAAACTGTGGTAATTCAGTCTTGAGGCGACTAAAGAATTGATCACAATAGTCAGGTGCCTGCTGAATGTTTAAAACCTATTTTTTATCAGCATCAATGAAATCTAGTGCCAACAAGTCCAATAAGTTAAAGGTGTATTTTTCCACACACACTTCTTTACACATGTATCTGCAATAATTTAAAATTTCTTACAATTTTACGGAATGCTTCCTTGGTTTTCCACTATGAAAGGATAAACAGAATGCAATTTATCTAGCCTATAACCTTTCATTCTTTGCTTTTACCCATCTTCTCTCTATACTAAATAGTCCCAATCTTTTCATCCTCTCCTCACAGGAAGATTTTACATTTAATTCAGATATTATGGTAATGGGTAGGTTAAGTACCTAGCATTGTGCCACCTATCACTTCAATTTCTGCTACATCTTTGAGATGGGGTGACCAGAACTGAACACGATATTGCATGTAAGGGTGACATGCCCAGATTATGGTGCAATTTCATAAGAAATTGTAATCCTAACCAGTAAAAACTGTAGGTCACCCTGTTTGAGGCAATTTGTTTTAATAGGTTATATTTTCCACTCAGATTATTCAGTCCTTGGCCCACTAATTGTAAAGATGAGCTGGCTGGGAGGATGCTATACCGAAAAACAGCCTGTCTGCCCTAGGCTTGCCATCTTTTTTTTGGCTGGTAAAAAGCTACCGTGGCTTTCCGCCTAAGACACATCCTTTCATAGCGACAGACATCCCTTCAGGCACTGCATCATCTTCTGGGAAGAGCTCTTTTTACTTCCCTTTGAAAGCCTTAGACATTTTTTTTATTTCAGAAGGTGGAGAAAGCAACTAGGGAAGAGGCTGTTCTAGATTTGATTTTGAAAAATAGGGAGGAACTAATTGAGAATTTTAAACTGGAAGGCAGTTAGGGTGAAAGTGATCATGAAACGATAGAGTTCATGATTCTAAGGAATGGCAGGAGGGAAAACAGCAGAATAAAGATAATGGATTTCAAGAAGGCAACTTTAGCAAACTCACAGTTGGTAGGTAAGATCCCATGGAAGTAAGTCTAAGGGGAAAGAGAGTTCAAGGGTACGTCTACGCTACCCGCCGGATCGGCGGGTAGTGATCGATCCCCAATCACTCTGCCGTCGACTCCACTGCGGCGAGAGACGGAAGTGGAGTTGATGGGGGAGCGGCGGCAGTCGACCCCGCGCCATGAGGATGCGAGGTAAGTCTACCTAAGATACATCGACTTCAGCTAAGCTATTCTTGTAGCTGAAGTTGCGTATCTTAGGTCGATCCCCCCCCAGTGTAGACCAGGCCCAAGAGAGTTAGCAGTTTTCCAAAGAGACATTATTAGGGACACAAGAGCAAACTATCCCACTGTGTAGGAAAGATAGGAAGTATGGCAAGAGACCACCCTGGCTTAACCAGGAGATCTTCAATGATCTAAAACTCAAAAAAGAGTCCTACAAAAAGTAGAAACCAGGTCAAATTACAAAGAATGAATATAACTAAACACAAGTACATAGGGACAAAATTAGAAAGGCCAAGGCACAAAACAAGTTTAAACTATCTGTAGACATAAAGGGCAACAAGAAAACATTCTACAAATACATTAGAAGCAAGAGGAAGACCAAGGGCAGGGTAGGCCCATTACTCAATGAAGGGGGAAAGACAATAAAAGAAAATGTGGAAATGGCAGAAATGCTAAATGACTTTTTTGTTTCCGTTTCACCAAAAAGGATAGTAGCAGCTGGATGTCGAACCTAATGAATGCCAGTGAAAATTATGTCGGAGCAGAGGCTAAAACAGGGAAAAAAGAAGTTTAAAAATTACTTAGACAAGTTAGATGTCATCAAGTCACTAGGACCTGATGAAATACATCTTAAAATACTCAAGGAGCTGACTGAAGCGATATCCATGGCTATTATCTTATCTTTGGAAGATGGGAGAGATTCCAGAGGGACTGGAAGAAAGCAAATTCAGGGCCAATCTATAAAAGGGGGAATAAGGACAACCTGGGGAATTAGATTAGTCAGCTTAACTTCAGCAACCGGAAAGATAATTGAGCAAATAATTAAGCAATCAATTTCCTAACACCTAGAAGATAATAAGGTGATAAGTAATAGTCAACATGGATTTTTTCAAGAACAAATCATGTCAAACCAACCTAGTAGCTTTCTTTGATAGGGTAATAAGCCTTGTCGATGGCGGGGGAAGCAGCAGATGTGGCATCTCTTGATTTTAGTAAGGCTTTTGACACTGTTGCACATGTCCTTCTCATAAACAAACTAGGGAAATATAGCCTAGATGGAGCTACTATAAGGCAGATGCATAACTGATAGGAAAAACATTCTCAGAGAGAAGTTATCAGTGGCTCAGAGTCAAGCTGGAAGGGCATATCAAATGGGATTCTGTAGGGACTGGTCCTGGTTCTGATCAATATGTTCATCAAGGATTTAGATAATGGCATAGAGAATACACCTATAAAGTTTATGGACGATTCCAAGCTGAGAGGGGTTGCAAGTGCTTTGGAGGATGTATTAATAGGCGTGTTTGTAAGCAAGACATGAGAAGTAATTCTTCCACTCTCCTCCTTGCTAAGGCCTCAACTGGAGTATTGTGTCCACTTCTGGGCGCCACATTTCAGGAATGATGTGGCGAAATTGGAGAAAGTCTAAAGGAGAGCAACAAAAATTATTAAAGGTCTAGAAAACATGACCTATGAGGAAAGATTGGAAAAAAAACAACAACTGGGTTTGTTCAGTCTGGAAAAGAAAAAACTAAGGGGAGGGGGCACATGATAACAGGTTTCAAGTACGTAAAAGGTTAATACAAGGAGGAGGGTGAAAAATTGTTCTCATTAAACTCTGAGTGAACCGAAGTCTGAAGTATTGTAAGCCACCCACAGCACACATTTGGACACCATATACCCCTCAGTCACCAGCTGCTTTGGTCTTTTCCCACATGGATACCCAACATACCCAAAGAAGAATTTCTTCCCCAAAAAGTCACTCTTTTGGCATCTTTATCCAAATGGAAAGGTTGGACCAGCCTTGCAACTTCTTTGGCAGCTAACCCCAACCATCAAGTCAGCAGGACATCTTAGGAAATATTGGAACCCTTTTTGTGGCACTTGATAAAGGTGATCCTTTAGCTTCTTGTATGCAGCTGGGAGGGAGGCTGGTGCCAATCAGATTTTCTTAGGGAAAATTCCCATTAATAATGAGCTATTGGACTTTTCTCCTTGGACATTAGGAAGTACAACAGCCAATGAGCCTTAGATAGCTAAAATTTCCAATACCAGACTCTCTACCACACAAGCTAGAAACTCTTGTCCAAAATGTCAAGTGGCAAAGAGAGACATGGAGGTGACCTGTCCTCCGAAAAAGCTGAGGAGGAAAAAAAATTCTTCTTGCTGGTCAAAAAAGGTTATTGCAAATACCCTATCCCTTATTCTTCCTCTGAATCAGACAAGTGGTCAGAAGTACTGTCCAACAGAGAAGATAATGCTGCAGTTAGACTGGCAGAGTAAATGAGACAGACAACACATTACTTGGGAGAAGACTGAGTACCAGCAGTGTATTTTATGATCCCCAGATTACTAAGGAGGACCCTGCTAGTAAGGCCACATAACTCCTGAGTTAAAAGGAAAGCAAGGAAAGGTGACATGAAATGAGCTGAGCCAAGGGGCCAGAGAAGCTGAGGGAGCGCTCCTCATAAACCAAAGGAGAACAAAAGCCCCAGGATATAAATGCATCTCTGCATTGACAGCTGTCCCAATAAGCCTGTGATCCCACCTCAGGTAGAAACAAGGCTGATCAGAACAACTCACCGAACCAAGAACAATCCAGGAACTAGATCTTTAATAATATTGGTTCCATATATTTGGTGCTGTAAGAGGGCACCCATGCAGCATCAACAAGAACAGCTTTCCAGAAAGTTACCAAAGCCCAACATTGCCACGGGTATTAGGGCATATTGTTTAATCACAAAAAGTGGGAGTATGCCTGGGTCACCTCAAAGTATAAGTAGCATGGGGTAAAGCAGGCAGCAGCAGCAAAAAGAAAGCGGTACCTCGTCAGAGATTGAATACTGACAGCCAAGGAGAGAACCTCTTCCTTTCAAAAATAGATCTCAGGAGGTCGCTTTGCAGGAACAGAGTTTTTAAAATATTTTTCTGAAAGTATGTTTAGTTAAATTTGTGATCATTTTAGCTCACTGCTATATGTCCTCATTGTTAGACCTAGTTTTACTTCTGTCCCTCACAAGACTGGTCTTGTATATATGACTGTACATTGTAGTGCTGCAACTCACTGAACTTCATGCATGTGAAAAAATATTCCATATAATTTCAAGCTTTGAGTTTTGGGCACATGCAGGCTGAGTATGAGATGAAGAGATGTTTTTCACATGCGCTTAAAGGCTGCTGAAAGATGCAAACCCCTTATTTAACACTTGTAAATAGCTCCCTATAGTACTCCCGTTAGCCTGGATTTCTGTTAAAAATGATACTGAAACCCTGAAAACCAGCTATCAACCTAGTATAGGGGAAAGGTCTTCTGCTTTTGTTATCTATGACAGCTTGAAAGGCAACGTAGCTCTGTTTGACCAGGCAGCATAAATTATAGCACTGACAAGAGCCACTCTATAATCTAGACAATCCACTATTCTAAGTTTAAATAACTGCCTTTATGTTTGAAATTAGCTCCGTACTTGTAACTTCATCAGTAAAACTTCACTGATATAACAAACCACACTGTGTAGATGTTCCGTTTCCAAATGTACTTTTGTTTTTAGTAACCCTCTTCTGATAACCATGATCGAACTTCAGTTGCCATCAAGTTTTCTTAGCTGGTGGTCCTAGAAATCTGCAGCTAAAAGAACCATACAGATTTAAAGCTGAAAAGTTCTGCAAACCTACAGTCTATGCTATCAGCTGGGAATGTAATTCCCAACTTGAGGAGACTGACCTACACTAGCTCTCACTGACCAAGTGCACTAAAAATAGAGCATGGTCATGGTGATGGAAGGGGCGAGCCATCCTGAGTACACACCTGTTCGAGATGCAAAGTATGTATCTGGGGTGGCTAACCCCCGCCTCGCCACTCCCACTGCCACGGCTACATGCTATTTTTACGGCAATAGTTCAGTTTTCACAGCTAGCCTAGGTATGTCTCCTCAAGTTAGGAATTACAGCCTAGGTTAAAGTGTACATATACCCTCAGAGGGAAACCACTTAGATTCTTAAAAAGAGAATATAGATCTGCAAATCTAAACAGCATTAAAGCTTATATATGCTAATGTTAAAGGATGCTGCATAGCATCCAAATTGTGAAGGCCTAATATATAATACAAATGACAGATTTAATAGACTGCTCAAGAAAAAACAACACTTTTACAGCGCATCACTACCAAAAGGAAGTATTTGAATATTGTTAAATTCTTAACTATTCAGAGATCTCTAGAGAGCAAAACAGACTACTGCTCTTCAGAAAGGGATTTGGACAAATGAAATATTCAATTTTAGGCCCCAATATGTCCTTTTTCAAAGGCAAATAGGTTGAGGTGAAAGCATCTAAAATACAGTGTCACAAAAAGACACCGTCAAAATTACATTCAACAAAATACACACACACACAGGATTTTTTTACATTTTCAGTATTTTGTGGATTCTGTGATCTTAATGAAATCATGATTAATATAGGGCCTTAGGTATAAGATAACGTTAACACATTATGTCGTGAATATCTCTAGCTGGATACCTCCAAGGGAGGGGTGGGGGAGGGGAGAGAGAGAGAGAATCGGACCAACAAAAGATATGGATATATTAGCCAAAATAGAAGATGCAACAAGGAAGTACATCTATATAGGCAATGGCAGAACAAAGGAAAAGCGGTTTCTCCACATGCACATCCTTTAGGGCGGGAGGGAACAGCCGGTCTCTCCAAAGCTAATATGGTGACTGACCACAGATGATGTATGAGCAGTACCAAACTCTACAGCGAATGCTTCCAGCTGAAAGAATGAATTCTTGGGTCCTTTCCCAAGAGCACCTACACCTCCTATTTCTTGTACTGCAAACTCCTGGCAGATTCCATCCCATTTGCACTCAGGAAAATTCACTCAAATCAGAAGCACATGCAGCCAACAGTCTCACACCACACCTCTCTCAACAATACAAGCCTTACTAACCTGTTGACCATCTGCCTTATGCTGTACTTATGCAGTTTGCCCACTTCCTATGTCCTGCTGAATACAGTTTAATACCTATAATTCCTACCTAGTACCCATTTTCAACTAAAACTGAAGAGAGTCACTAATACCACAACTATGACAGGATATTTAGAGCTTTTATCATCTCAACACTTTCTCCGTTTTATAAGAACATTAGGAGTTAAACCTATTGGCAAAGATATATTCTTTCTGTAAAAAGAAAAGGAGGACTTGTGGCACCTTAGAGACTAACAAATTTATTTGAGCATAAGCTTTCGTGAGCTACAGCTTATGCTCAAATAAATTTGTTAGTCTCTAAGGTGTCACAAGTCCTCCTTTTCTTTTTGCGAATACAGACTAACACGGCTGCTACTCTGAAACCATTCTTTCTGTAGTCTCTTACAGTTTCCTGGTACGCTATCATTTTTCCTCTGCTACAATACCAAGGCATAGTCATCAATCTTACTTTTGAACATGCTGGGAATTCCCTACAGAACACTGCTACTGGCAGCCAACATACCCTGAACCTCTTTCTGTACTGCATTTTTTAAAAAAATCTACAAGATGCTTCTTTGTAAGACTCTCTGCTTCACAGTCAAATATTTCGTGTTCAGTGGTAGAAGGGAAGAGAGCAATTACAACTGAATAAAAGTTTTGAAATGTATAAGAAAAACAAATATGACAAACAGCAGAACAGTTTGGATGCAGTCACAGACAGAAACAGGACCTACCAACTGGGCATCTTGAACGCCACAGAACCCATTCCCTTCAGTATAAAGTGACATGTCATATTGTGACACAACTTCAGTATAAAGTGACGTGTCTTATTGTGAAGACTAAGGCAATAGTTATAGATGACGTCTAACAGTTTGTTATGCAAAGGATAAATTTTTATTATACATAGCAAAGGCTCCATAGTCACATAAAAAAGTGTTCTAGAAGAACAGTTTAATCTTCTGACATTAAAGATATTAGTTTAACTTTTGTGAAAGTGAAGTGAACATGTACTACATGCTCGGTTCTTTAGAGAGTCAATATAGGGCTGGCCAGACTGAAAGTTTCTCTTAGATCACATGGAAGTTTTCTACTTTGATCATACATTTACAAACATTTTTATATAATTGTTCCTGGAAAGAAAAGTTGACTGATGAAGGCAATAGTGTGGAGTATAAAGCCAGTAAATGTGTGTGAAAAAATAATAATTGGTAGAGAGTAAATGCCCCAGAAATAGTACAGGCAACTGTATGCACAGGTGAAAGACCAGAACACACACAAAAGATACATATAGCCCTTTGGATTTACCAGCCATAATTAAACATACAGACTATCTACCTATGTATGTTTATTATTGTCTCTCCTAAAATCCAGTGCCAGTCTTAAAAAAAAGCATAATTATTATTTTAAAGTTTCAAAGAAACCGCTCTTGGGATTGTAGGTGGAGGAGTAAAGGGTTTTTTCACCCGTCCAAAGTATGATCAAATCAGCCTGTCCTCTGAGGAAAAACCCTATTCAGGTAACAACAGGTATGAAGTTGTAGCTAAGACAAAGGAACAAAAAAGCTGCAGCTGGGGGGAATGCATACAAGCAGGGTCCTCCAGAACCTTTTCTATCCCACAAGGTCAATTTACACTCAACCTGGGCTAAATCACAATTCTTGTCCAAATGCTGAAAATTGACAGACACCAAAGGGATCCCAGTTCATGTAACTTATTTTAATGTTGTTATAGTAAGTAGAAGTCACTGGAATTATCTGAGAAGAGGCTGCTGAACAAAACTTCAGTAAGGAGAGAGGGTTTTTTGGTACAGTATTTTCTTAATGGTCCTTCATTTGATTGTCTCTTGTTTCTTCCCACTTTAATAATAGTAAAATATTAGAACAGAAAGGAAAGAATTAAATTCATAATTCTACCTGTGTATTTAAAATAGTCACCACCACTGTTCTCTCACAGTTCCTAGTCTCCAAAACAGTTACTCAGGTCATTTGTTTATTTGCTTGCTTTAAAAACATATCAGCAAAGGGGAAAATACTTACATTTAAAAGCCCAAAATCTTTGGTAACTCAGTTAAGGTTGCCCAGTTGTGCTCTGTGCTATTCCAGAATGCGAAGAGTGACTAAACTTAAACCTCTCAAAAACCAGGAAATACAAAGTTAAGGTACATACCACCCCCCAACCCCCAGGAGGAAACAGCCATTGGGAACGGTTCAGTAAGGGTGCTGCAAACATTAAACTATAAAGGGAAGTGGTGGGTTATCTATCTATGGATGTCTCCAAATCAAGACTGGATGCCTTTCTGGAAGATACCTTAGTCAAACAAGTTATAAGGCTCGATACAGGAGTAACTTGATGAAAATTTCTGTCCTGTGTTATACAGAAGGTCAGACCAGATTATCTAATGGTCCCTTCTGGGCTTAATATCCATGAATCTATAATAAGCAGATAGGAGGAAGGACTAAGAACATGCCACTGTTTGTGCTGTATATCCCACAGACTGGAATTCCAGCTTTTAACTGCATGCACGCCAGCTGCATTCCTTCTGTTATATGTAGCTGTATTGAACGGTGATGGGATTAATGGGAGCAGCACGACAGAGCTATCACTGTGATATGGGGAGAGGTGCATGTGTACCTTCAGAGATCAAGTTTGCCTCATTTCAGCTCTGAATCCTGAAGACTGAGTCACCAGAGATACACAAGGATCTTTTTTTCAACCATGGGGATTATCAGAAGTCTGGTGGCATATATGACAGTGGTCTCCAGGGCCTATTGAGAAGAATCCTTAGCAAATCTGGAGTGGTTTGTGTGGAGTACACTCTGTGTCAGCATAAGCAACTCCTGTTCGCTATGCCTAACATAAACCTGAGTTTTGCCTTAGCAAAGAGCTATTACGCTTTGTTTTACAATGTCATGTGCTCTGTTCCTGAAGTGTTCTGTAGTATCTGTAAGAGTTGAGAGCTAGTATGTGTTGTTGGAGCATTGGGGCTTTGCTCAAAGGGAGCAGAGTTACAGTTAGGTTGCAGAGTGGCATGTACCTTAACTTTGTATTTCTTGGTTTTCAGAAGTTTAAGTTTAACCACTCTGCACATTTGGGAAAGGCATGAGGCACCACTGGGAAATCTTAACTCTCCATTAATAAAATTTTGGCACACTTAATTTCTTTGGTTTTTAATAAAAATTGCTCAGCATCTCCATGTACCACAGCCCACCTCTTCTCTTCCCCTACTTCTGGCTATTGGCAACGATTACCCTAGCCACAGAATGCACTAACAGCATGTTAGTCTTTTACTGATCCAGCGACATCTCCTGTCTGTTTGCCTGACCAACACAATGTGATTCTCCCTCCTCCCCATGGAGAGGTGGGAGCCATAATGGGATCCACAGGTTGAAGAGCTAGGCAAAAGATGCTGGAACAGTGCAATACTTGCATGGAGTTAGTGGGGACACTTTTTGCAGGGGGACAGATGAAGCCCCAAATAACCCTCACTGCACTGCACTGCTCTGAGCCCTTCCTTTCCACCTCACATTCTCCTGCAATGCTCTGAATTCCCCATTCCCATTAGAAGCAACATTAGCGTGGGGAAGACTAAGCCTGGAGCCCCTTCCCCACAGCTGGAGGCAGGAAGGAGAAGGTGAGGAGTTCTGAATTCCTTCCCCTGTTGAGGGAGTAGCCAAGTCCTAGAACAGCCATGGGGAGGAACTGTGGGGAATGGAGGGATATTTGTGGGGAATGGAGGGGATGGAGGAAAGGGAGGGCACAGATGGCTACGCTTCCCTTTTCCCCAAATGTCACTGAAGGGAAAGTTGCCCAACATTCCCCCTTACAGAGTTGCTCTGTCAGCACTTCTGATCTCCCAAGAGAGCAAAGGTCTCTTTGAGAATGATCCTTTATTTGAGGGATTGCAGAAAAACTACTTTTTTGGAAAGTCAGTTCTTCAAAACACTATTCATCCAACTGGGTTTGCCGCAGCTGGGCTTGTACTGTTTGTTCTCCCCATAGGCGGAGGAAATTCAGGACCAGTAAGTAGCATGAGCATTAGCTGGAGTTTTTACACCGAGGTATAACTGTGTGCTTGCAAAGGTGGGCTAGCAGGGAAAGGGTCATTTCAAAAACAGGCTGGAGATTTTAAAAGGTGGGGGGGGGGAGGGAAAGAGAGTTTCTTTCCAGTCACTGTGCAATAGAGTTCAAATTTGTGACCACAGTTGCTGGAGTACTATTTTTAGTAGTACATGTAATGCAGCATCCACACACATTTTACCAGTGGAACAGTGCTGGTAGAGGACCTGTGTCATTCAGGGAAGTGGTTTTCAGTCACTGACAAACTCAGGGTTTTACTGACAGGTCCTAAAATTGAATGTGGACGCATGCAAAGATGTGCTGAAATAAGGAAGTGTTACTGGTAAAATTTTGTAGAGTAGACCAGGCCTAGGAGAGAGAAATCCTGAGTGACCGAGATCAGTTTAGGGAGGATTAGAGTTATAGTTTGAGCCTAGGTGTTCATTAAAAAAAAAAAAAGTTACAGGAACCAGTTGATGTTGTAAACATCTTTTTTAAGGGGGAAGGTTAGAAGTGTATTTTAGGAACCCCTTTGTCAAATGACACTAAGTTTGACCACTAATCCTAACCTGCACCACCATGAGCCACAGCAAATTTCAAGACAATCCAAGTAATGTGGATTTTAGAGCACTTAAAATAGTTGACCTTTAGACAGAAAGTGACACTCAACCTTAACTAGCAGAGCTGGCGACGTGCTTACTGGAGAGAGTTCTACAAGTTATTTATTCTTTATCAATCTACAGCAAATAAACTGTGGGCAGAACTCGGTTCTCCCCCATCAATGAAACCACAGAGTGATAACTGTAGAAAATTGAGGCTGGTTATCTATGTAGGACTGGGATGGAGAACAGATAGAAGGGAAGTGGACCCCCCCCACAAGACGATAGCTACTTAGTACAAATCAAGAGAAACAAGAGTCCCTAAGAAACTGGTATCTATAAGGGGGAGCACACAGGACGTAGAGAGGAAAGGGTAATGTAAAGAAACTCACAGCTGAGCCCCTCATATTGGTACACAGAAGTTTAGAAGGGCATGTAGGGAGTACTTGCTGGGGTTGTAGGTGAAGCAGGAGATCTATGGCAGCTAGGACTATACATCTCCTACACAGAGTACACACTAGGGGTCAGTGTAATGAGGGTTCCATTAAGGTTATTAATCATGTGCCAGATATATCTAGAATACAAAGGACATTCATCAAGTGTCACTGGTGAAGCAAGGACTCTGTGGTAGCAGGAAGCACTACTGAGGGCGCACGGAGGTATAGAAGATGGAGAGAGGAATTCATTAGCAGATATTGGTGAAGCAAGAGGAGGGAGAGAGGGGGGGAAGGGGTCTACCAAGCATGGTGGTCATGCAGCAAGGAGGAAGTATACCACTGCCCTGCAAGTGCTAATAGCTGCACATGGGGAGATAGCAGGGCAGATGAGGTCACTTGTGAAGCCACGGCTCTGCATGGGATAGTAGATGTACAAGAGCACTGAAGGATACTTACTAGGGGTCACTGGTGAAGCCAGAGCTCACTGGGAGCCCCATAGGGGAACTCAAGGGGCATCATGAAGGGGTACGGGTGTCTGATGTGAAGTATTCACTAGAGGCTGATGAAGCCGGGCTCCACACTGTTTAGGGCTGGAAGGAGATCTATGAGATGGTATAGGGGTATGGTTCCTGAAATAGAAAACTCACTAGGGGTGACTGATGAAACCAGGGCTCCGCAGAGGCTGGGAACTATGTGTAGGGGATGGGAATACAAAAAGCAATGAGGGCAATGTGTGGGATACTCACCAGAAATCATTGGTGAATCAGAGGCTGGTAACCATATACGTGGGGGCAGGATAGGAGTATGGTGTTCTGTGTCAGGTACTCACTAGGGGTATCTGGTGAAGTGGGGCAGCTCCTCAGGTGCTGTCAGATATATGGTGTGGGTCCATGGAGGTGATATAGGGCTTTGACGGCTGGCAGCTATATAGGGTGGAAGAGCATGGGCTGCAAAGGTACAGTATGGAGCCCAGTGTGGACCACTCAGTAGGGGTCACTGATGAAGCAGGGGCTCTGCTAGGACTGGCAGCTGTATGTGGTGTGGTATGGTGTAGAGAGTAAATGGGGGCAAGGTGCCCAGTAGGGGATACTCACTAGTGGTCATTGGTAAAGAGAGGGCTGGTAGCTGTATGGAGCGAGGGGTACAGACAATATGGGGCATGGTGCCTGACGTGGAGTCCTCAGTGGAGCTCACTGATGAAATGGGGTATGTGGCAGCCGGGAAGGAGAAGGTGCACTGGGATATGGTGCCTGGGGAGGGTATATGGGGCAGAGTGTGGGGTACTCACTATGGGTCACTGGTCAGTGGTGGCAGGGTGCCCAGGGGTGCACAGAACAGGGTGCCTGGGGGTGCCCAGGGGCTGGAGCCGGGTACTCACTAGGGGGCGCTGACGGGGTCAGAGCCAGGGGGCAGGAGCCAGGTATTCACTAGGGGGTGCTGGCAGCGGGCCAAAGCCCGGGGGCAGGAGTCCAGGGCCGGAGCTGGGTACTCACTAGGGGGTGCTGTCGGGGGGAGGTGCCAGGGGCAGGGACAGGAGCCGGGGCCAGAGCCACGCACTCACTAGGGGGCGCTGGCAGGGGGCGGAGCCTGGGGGCAACAGCCCAGGGCTGGAGCAGGGTACTCACAACGGGGTGCTGCGGGGGGAGGAGCCCAGGGACAGGAGCCCAGGGCTCGAGCAGGGTATTCATTAGGGGGCGCTGGCAGGGGGCAGCAGCCTAGGGCCAGAGCTGTGTACTCACTAGGGGGTGCTGGCGGCGGGAGATGCCTATGGACAGGAGCCCAGGGCCAGAGCCAGGTACTCACGAGAGGGTGCTGGTGGGTACAGGAGCCCGGGGGATGGGGCCAGAGCCGGGTAATCACTAGGGGCTGCTGGCGAGGGGCCAGAGCTCGGGGACAGGAGCCCGGGGCAGGAGCCAGGTACTCACTGTGGGGTGCTGGCGGGGACAAGAGCCCACGGGGCAGGAGCCCGCAGGGCTGGAGCCAGGTACTCAGAAGAGGGCGCTGGCACGGACAGGAGTCCTGGGGGCAGGGGCCGGGTACTCACTAGGGGGTGCTGCGGGGGGCAGGAGCCGGATACTCACTAGGGGGCACTATGGTGGGCCGGAACACAGGGCATGGGCCGGAGCCGGGTACTCGCTAGGGGACGCTGTTCGGGGGGCATGGGCTGGAGCCGGGTACTCGCTAGGGGGCACTGTTCGGGGGGCAGGGGCCGGAGCAGGAGCCGGGTACTCGCGAGGGAGCGCTGTTCGGGGGGCAGGGGCCAGAGCAGGAGCCGGGTACTCGCGAGGGGACGCTGTTCGGGGGGCAGGGGCCGGAGCCGGGTACTCGCGAGGGGGCGCTGTTCGGGGGGCAGGAGCCGGAGCCGGAGCCGGGTACTCGCGACGGGGCGCTGTTCGGGGGGCAGGGGCCGGAGCCGGAGCCGGGTACTCGCGAGAGGGCGCTGTTCGGGGGGCAGGGGCCGGAGCCGGGTACTCGCGAGGGGGCGCTGTTCGGGGGGCAGGGGCCGGAGCCGGAGCCGGGTACTCGTGAGGGGGTGCTGTCTGGGGGGCAGGGGCCAGAGCCGGGTACTTGCGAGGGGACGCTGTCTGGGGCTGGAGCACGGGGCTGGGTACTCGCTAGGGGGCGCTGTGCGGGGGTCAGGGGCCGGAGCACGGGGCCGGGTACTCGCTAGGGGGCGCTGTTCGGGGGGCTGGAGCACGGGTACTCGCTAGGGGGCGCTGTTTGGGGGGACGGGGCCAGGGCCGGGTACTCGCGAGGGGGCGCTGTTCGGGGGGCAGGGGCCGGGTACTCGCTAGGGGGCGCTGTTCGGGGGGCAGGGGCCGGGTACTCGCGAGGGGGCGCTGTTCGGGGGGCAGGGGCCGGGTACTCGCGAGGGGGCGCTGTTCGGGGGGCAGGGGCCGGAGCCGGGTACTCGTGAGGGGGCGCTGTCTGGGGCTGGAGCACGGGGCCGGGTACTCGCTAGGGGGCGCTGTGCGGGGGTCAGGGGCCGGAGTCGGAGCCGGGTTCTCGCTAGGGGGTGCTGTTCGGGGGGCCGGGGCCGAGTACTCGCTAGGGGGCGCTGTTCGGGGGGGCAGGGGCCGGAGCCGGGTACTCGCGAGGGGGCGCTGTTCGGGGGGCCGGGGCCGGGTACTCGCGAGGGGGCGCTGTTCGAGGGGCCGGGGCCGGGGCCGGGTACTCGCGAGGGGGCGCTGTTCGGGGGGCCGGGGCCGGGTACTCGCGAGGGGGCGCTGTTCGGGGGGCCGGGGCCGGAGCCGGGTACTCGCGAGGGGGCGCTGTTCGGGGGGCCGGGGCCGGAGCCGGGTACTCGCGAGGGGGCGCTGTTCGGGGGGCCGGGGCCGGAGCCGGGTACTCGCGAGGGGGCGCTGTTCGGGGGGCCGGGGCCGGAGCCGGGTACTCGCGAGGGGGCGCTGTTCAGGGGGCCGGGTACTCGCGAGGGGGCGCTGTTCGGGGGGCCGAACCTGGGTACTCACTAGGTGGCGCTGTTCGGGGGGCCGGGGCCGGATACTCGCGAGGGGGCGCTGTTCACGGGGCAGGGGCCGGGGCCGGGTACTCGCTAGGGGGCGCTGTTCACGGGGCAGGGGCCGGGGCCGGGTACTCGCTAGGGGGCGCTGTTCACGGGGCAGGGGCCGGGGCCGGGTACTCGCTAGGGGGCGCTGTTCACGGGGCAGGGGCCGGGGCCGGGTACTCGCTAGGGGGCGCTGTTCACGGGGCAGGGGCCGGGGCCGGGTACTCGCGAAGGGGCGCTGTTCGGGGGGCCGGGGCCGGGTACTCGCGAAGGGGCGCTGTTCGGGGGGCCGGGGCCGGGGCCGGGTACTCGCTAGGGGGCGCTGTTCGGGGGGCCGGACCCGGGGCCGGGTACTCGCTAGGGGGCGCTGTTCGGGGGGCCGGACCCGGGGCCGGGTACTCGCTAGGGGGCGCTGTTCGGGGGGCCGGACCCGGGGCCGGGTACTCGCTAGGGGGCGCTGTTCGGGGGGCAGGGGCCGGGGCCGGGTACTCGCTAGGGGGCGCTGTTCGGGGGGCAGGGGCCGGGGCCGGGTACTCGCTAGGGGGCGCTGTTCGGGGGGCCGGGGCCGGGTACTCGCGAAGGGGCGCTGTTCGGGGGGCCGGGGCCGGGTACTCGCTAGGGGGCGCTGTTCACGGGGCAGGGGCCGGGTACTCGCTAGGGGGCGCTGTTCACGGGGCAGGGGCCGGGTACTCGCTAGGGGGCGCTGTTCGGGGGGCCGGGGCCGGGTACTCGCGAAGGGGCGCTGTTCGGGGGGCCGGGGCCGGGTACTCGCGAAGGGGCGCTGTTCGGGGGGCCGGGGCCGGGTACTCGCGAAGGGGCGCTGTTCGGGGGGCCGGGGCCGGGTACTCGCGAAGGGGCGCTGTTCGGGGGGCCGGGGCCGGGTACTCGCTAGGGGGCGCTGTTCACGGGACAGGGGCCGGGGCCGGGTACTCGCTAGAGGGCGCTGTTCACGGGACAGGGGCCGGGGCCGGGTACTCGCGAAGGGGCGCTGTTCGGGGGGCCGGGGCCGGGTACTCGCTAGGGGGCGCTGTTCGGGGGGCCGGGGCCGGGTACTCGCTAGGGGGCGCTGTTCACGGGACAGGGGCCGGGGCCGGGTACTCGCTAGGGGGCGCTGTTCGGGGGGCCGGGGCCGGGTACTCGCGAGGGGGCGCTGCGGGGGCAGGGGCAGGGGCCGGAGCCGGGTACTCACTAGGGGTCGTTGGTGAAGCGGGGGCTCCGCGGGGGCTGGTAGCCGTACAGGTGACAGTAGAGCACATCGAAGCAGAAGCAGCACATCTCAGCCGACACCACCATCTTCCTGCAGCCGGGCCCGCCGGAGCCGGCCCCGGGGGAGGCGAGCAGCGAGGCGGCCGGGGGGGAGAGGCCGCCGGGGCCCCCGCCGCAGCTGGGCGGCAGCGGCGGGGACAGGACGCAGCCGGCGGCGCCCCCCGCCAGCCCCCCCAGGCCGTTGAGGCGGGCGATCCCCGGCGGGGGTAGCGCCCCCGGCTCGCCGCCCGCTGCCGCCGCCCCGCCGCAGTGGGAGCTGCCGCCGCCGCCCCCCGGGCCGGCCGAGCCCGAGGGAGGGGAACTGGAGAGTTTCTGCTTCTTCACCCCGCAGCAACCCGCCGCCATCTTGGAGCCGTCTCCCCCCACGCAGCGCTTCCGACCCATAGCGGGGGGGCCGGCCGGCCGGCCGGGGGACGTGCGGCCGCCTGCTCCGCCTCCTCCCGGGCCCGCTCCGCCTGCAACGGGGAGGGGGCAGGGAAGGATGAATGGGGAGAAAGGGAGAGGGGAGTTAGAGCCGCCCCGGCGTGCCAGGCCCCGCGCCTCGCAGCCAGCTTCGCCGCCCTCCCGACCCGCCCGGCAGCTCCTCGTCCCCCGGCGCCGCCTCCCGCCGGGGAAGGGTCCTCAACCCCCCCGCGTGCCGAAGAGCCCCGGCGGGCCCCGCGGAAGCCCGAGGAGGCGGCTGACAGTATCCGACTGGCACAACGCAAATGACCTGGGTTGGCTTTTGCTTCGGAGGGGGAAAGAAGCCGCCAGGGAGGTGTCTGAGTCAGCCAGCGGGAGCATTGCAGGGAGCCCCGACTGCGCCCACAAACCAGGCAGTCCTGGGATGGCTGGCCGCGGGGAGGGGGCTCAGTGAAGACTGTGCTGAGGCCAGCAGCCCCGGGGGCAAGCGGGCGTAACCCTGGTGGACTTGTCCAGTGCTTTGCCTTCTTTCAGAGGAGCTCTGTCCCCAGGGAAGCGAGGGAACATGCACGTGTTAAAACTGCACTGGCCAAAACACTAGTCTCTAAGGTGCCACAAGTCCTCCTTTTCTTTTTGCGAATACAGACTAACACGGCTGCTACTCTGCAACCTGAAGAATAATAGTTTACGTGTATACTTTACATCTCAAAGGAGCATGAAGCATTTTAAAAACTATATATACAAAGAGGACTGGCCTCACCCGTCACTAAAATGCAGCTATCGCTGACGTGGAAACTGGCAGCTTTTTAACAGAGAACAGCAGTGCTACAAAACTATTTAGGCAGGGAGTGAAGAATATCATATGTAGTTGAAACAGCCAGGGAAATTTGTATAGGCAGAAAATCATTATCCAAATTAGAATGCAGCCTCAGAAAATCTCAAGGGAACTTTTAGGGCCAGGACTGGTCAGGAGCTCAGTTTTACATCTTACGTTGAAAACAGCATCACAGCAATGTCCTAGCACAGTCCTAGGCATTGATTCATTGTGGACTTAAAGGGAAGAGTACCACTTGCTAAATCTACAACTCCACTTCCTGGTGAGTTGGAGAGGCTTCCATCCAAAAAGTTGCCTAAACAGGCATGCGGCAATTCTCCAAAAAGAGCCATATTTTTGGAATTTAATGTACCCACCCTCCCACCCACATCATATATCATTTTAAAGCTTATGTTATGTACATTTAGATGAGCTCGGATGTGGAGCTGTCAAGTGGTGCCCTAAGCCTGTAGGCGAGGTGAAACAATGGTATCCAAAATGAGAAAGTGTCATTTATTGCACAGTTCCAGAAACACTGCCACATGACTCTGACTACAGTTTTTAATGTTTAAGTTGATATCAGCACCTTATTGTGGTGTTTATTAGTCAAAACTACCAAATGACAGTGTAGAGTTTTATTGATTTTGCATGAACAAGTATTTTGTTTAGAAATGATGAAGCTGTTTAGCGTGCAACAAAAATAGCGAATATGAGCATTTTGCAATATACTAACATGAAATGTTTTCACATCACATATTCTTAATTGTCAAAGTATCTCACATGTGATTATAATAGTGTTCTATATTTTCAGTAAAATTTGCTATCCAGATCAGTCTCATGTGCACCAGTAGCAGTAGATTGCATGTCCATTGTTTATGCTGCATAGTGGATAGATGTAAATGTATGTGAATTCCTAATGTAAAGCCTCTCCATTTGTAAACTTTTGTACATACAATGTAGCATCTAGTCTGCTGGTGGAAGGTTTTAATTTAATTGCCTACGCATGCAGTACTAGCCTTTGAAATATTCTAGAAACTAGCTTTTTAATTCAGTGACACGTATATACAGGCCACGTTGCTGTTAGAGATGACAATTGCTGGAACTACATGAATACCTCCCCCTGCTTACAACAAAGAGAAAAAAAAACTTCACAAACTTTGAAAAATGTGTTATTTGTCAAGAAAATTAAAAGAATGCAAAACTGTCAAAAGTCACCAGTGCTGGACAGAAACTTCATAAAATAGAAACATTTGCGAGAGCAATCAATCTAAGGGGGAGCAGCACTTCAAAGAAGAGATGACATGTTGCATGGAATATCTGTGGAAGTCTTGATTGCTAAGGACTCAGTTTATAACTCAGCATGCCTTTCTTCCTATTTGAGTAAAACAAATCTTAAAGCAAAACTATCTAGTTATACTGCAGTAACACTGTCACCTTATGACATTGCATTTTATTAGCTGATTGAAGAGCGCGAGAATCTGATGTACAACAAGAAGGCTCTTCTCTGTCCAAGATGCTACAAAGATATAAAGCCCTACTTCCCTCAGATGTAGAAACTGCAAGCTATTCCACTAGCACATAATAGGCAAGCTTCGAAAAATGTTATGATTCTGCAAGTTCATTTCATTCACAGCATGGACAAGGCAAATCTACCATTGTTCTATGCAGCACAATAACATTATCTGATGCTATCCAAGTTACTAGCAATCTGAAGCAGGAACTTAAGTCATCCAAATGTTTTGTGGATGTTCTGCTGAGAGAGCCTGATGAACAGTTTTCAAATGAACAAGTGGTTTTGTATAATGTTGCTTCAGTCCTTCAGCTGAAATAGCTATTATAAAGCCTCATAATCTTATCTAAAGCTAGGTGATTGTAGTTTACAGAGGTCAGTACTTTTGTTTCCTTATTGGTGCAGGAGTTCGTATATTGGTTGATAGATAAAGCAGTATATAATTCAGCCAGCAATGAGTACCATCCTTCAGAAAACATTCAGAGAAGGTGCTCTCCGTTTCAAAGTGCATAGTATTTAACAGTTCCAAAATTATCGTACCACTGCACATAATAGCCTTGCTGCACAGCTACAGCATGAGCTTGGGTCTCACAATTTAATTGGCATCCTACATTTTCTTGGATTCTGCAACAGTTATAGTGAGCTGAGGCTGTTGATCACTAGTGCTGCAAAAACTGAATTAGCAAGTCGTGTTCATTCCAAATGGAATTGTACCGCTTCATGCTGACAGAAATCTCATTCATGAAGGAGACGATAATATAGACATCAACGTAGAGACCACTGATAGAAAGAATATGTTCCATTCAATGGCTAGAGTGGTAATTCAAGGACAGCCTGCAGATAGTTCAGTGTCACAAGAAATACCACTGAAGCATCCAGAACTGACTCTACACGAAAAAGTACTCTAGAAAACAAACTCTTGTCACCTACAAATGAACGCTGTCCAAGATCTCTCCTGGTGTCTTTTAAGACTACCTCATGATGTCATACCAACACCAAATGGTGTTACTATTGTTCACACTCAGGTGATTCCATTTTGGACTGGTTTCAACCACAAGCTTGAAACAAAGAAGAGCACCTACACAGGAGTTGCATATGCACCTACTGGGGATGCCAGGTTAGCTGAGATGATAATACTGTGCTGAAATGTAAGGAAATGTCAGCAAGAGGGTTGCTCTTTCCCTATCTTCTATCAAGCTATCAGCTCAGCTTTGCAATGTAGTTTAGTTGCCCAACACTCGAACCTAATCACTACCAATTTGGGAAGTCTGGACCATTGAATTCATCGGGCATGCCAGAGACGAGGCTGGTCCTCTGTCTCCCACTACCAGTTCTCCAGGGAAGGGTGTGAGTATGCTAGTTTAAGTAGTCTTTTAGAATAGAGATGTTACTACCAGGGGTCATAGAATTGTATTACTTCTTTGTGACTCTGTGTTTTATATTGTTTATTATTCTTTCATTCATTTTAATAAAGATCTTAACAATTTGGTATTGTCCTCAGTATAAGTGTCCTTGCCACACAACCCGAGGGTCCTCTCACAATGCTGAACTTTCTGTGTTCTCTAACCCTGGAACCCGAATTGGGACAAGAACCTAAATATCTTCTGTCAGATCATTGGCAAGCCATAATAAACTAGCCCATAAATTCAGATCAACACCCAAGAGGGCCTGTACCTACATCCCTCTTCTCTCCTGATGGAACAATGAGAAGAACAGACAAAACTGAATTAGGGCATCAGCTGGAAGCTAAAACTGAAAGAATCCATGAGCTAAGAGCAACCAAGAAACCGCAGTGTTTATCAGAGATGCCATGGTTGTCATAGAAATAATGGCTAGAAACAAATTCCACGCATTCGATGAATTGGCTGCTGAGTACTTGAGGCAGGTCCTAAAAGGATTTGACAAAGCTAATCCTGTAATTGAAGTCTTTGACATATTTGACAACAGAAACTCTGAAAACAGCAGAAAGACAGTGCCACATAGGATCTAACATTAGATGCAAGAAATACCAGGTGATTGATGGAAACCCTGTAAAAAGCTTCTAAACATGGCATCCAACAATCAGTCACTTGTAAAATTCCTCTGTTAAAATATGGTTCAAAATGCACTTGAGAGTGTACGAGAACACCCAACATAAACATTCCTTTTTGCTGGAGACTTTCCCAATGGTTAAGTGGCAAAGTCCATCACTAGTAGAGCTTTTGAAGAAGCTCAAGACTTGTACAGTACTCAAGAGGAAGTGGACACAAGGATGCTTCTTCATACTGTATATTCCCATGTCTTTTGGTGTCAAAGGAACCATAATAATTAGATCACCTGTTGCAGATGTTTTGGTCCTTGCTGTTCACTGCTTTCCAAAATTGGAACACAGATAACATCTGGATTGAAACAGGGACCATTATCAGCACAACTGACAAGCGTCACTTCATACCTGTGCATGCAATTTATGGAGCACTCACTCCTAATTTCTGCAACATACTTCCTGCTGTATGTGCATTAACAGGATGTGACTCTGTGTCATCAATATTTGGTATTAGGGAAAAAATCTATGTTTAACGTCAAAACAAAGGGAGTTTACTGCTTTGGAGAGTGTGATGGACAAGTCACAATTTCTGCAGCAAGGAAGTTGGTAGCAGTTCTGTATGACCAGAATAAAAAAGAAAAGGAGGACCACAGAGACCTGAATTGCTTGTGCCTCAATTTAGCCATCAAAAACAAAAAGTCACTGGCCAAATGCACACTGTATGAGGACAGTTTTCCAGAACAAGTCAAAAGAACATCTTGGCGAACAAAGATTTGGATATCTTTGCACATAGATAAACCAGATATTGGGTCACCATTGCAACATGGATGGAAAATGTGGATGGGTGAACTACTTCTTTTGTTCTTCAAGGAGCCGGTGGCATTTGACCTTATTTATGCCTGTGCCAGCAGGGGTCACTGCACAATCAACTGTGTCTGTAGTTAGAAAAATCTTTCCTGCACAGAACTGTGTACATGTCAAGGTAATGAAGACTGTGGTAATCCACACATTCTCGTCAGAGATTATAATGACGAACAAGATCTTGATGATGATCGCTAGAAATGTCACCAATGCTATTACATTTTCATGATACCTGTACAAATGTATTCTTAGATTTTGTTTTACCCTTGAGATTGCTGTTGTTATGCTTTGAGGTCACAAAGAAATCCAATTTTATGTCTTGAAATAATACATAAAGTCATTAAACTAACAGAAACAAATGCAAATATTTCAAAGTGGTCATTTTAACATGTTGATATTATCTATCCCTGTTTCTATGGTAATCACAACATTTGACAGCTCCAATCATACCTCATTTTAAAGTAGACATAATAAAATTTCAAGTGATGGATGATGTGCATGTGTGTAGAAAGGGTACGTTAAGAGGACCAGATTGATGATGTAGCTGCTTGCCTAAAACTTAGTCTGCTTTGTTTATGAGATCAGTTACAATCACAGCTGCAAGCAACAAAAAATGAAGAGAACAGTCCCATGTAGGCAGGGAGAGGAATTAAATTATATAATTCAGCCTTTCCCATCTTTGAATCTTTTGTTTCTAGTTGGGATTGGTGAATAGTTAAAAAAGAAGAAACCCAGTTTCCCCTTTCTCAAGTAACATTAAAGTCCGTCTTCCAAAAAGGGCAGTCTTCTCCACTTTTGAAATTCATTCAACCTTCTGTTGCTTTTGGAGGAACAGCCTCTTCAGGTACAGGCGCCGGTGGGTGCTCGCGAGCCCCCAGCCCCACCCCAACTACGCCCCCTCCCTGCCCCATTGGACCCCTCCCCAATTCCCCGCCCTGGCCCCGCCTCTTCCCCGAGCACGCCATGTTCCTCCTCCCACCTCCCTCCCAGCGCTTGCCATGCGAAACAGCTGTTTCGCAGCACAAGCGCTGGGATGGAGGGGGAGAAACAGGACGCGGCGGCGCACTTGGGAGGAGGTGGAGGTGAACTGGGGGGGTAGGGGAGGCAGGGCGGGGAGCTGCCAGTGGGTGCAAAGCACCCACCAATTTTTCCCTGTGGGTGCTCCAACCCCGGAGCACCGACGGAGTTCGCACCTATGTCTGCAGGTATTGAGTTCTGTCTCTTTCTAGATTTTAAACACACTGGCTCTGTGGATGAGGGGAAAGCGGTGGACGTGTAGTTCCTTGACTTTAGCAAAGCTTTTGACATGGTCTCCCACAGTATTCTTGCCAGCAAGTTAAAGAAGTATGGGCTGGATGAATGGACTATAAGGTGGATAGAAAGTTCGCTAGATTGTCGGGCTCAACGGGTAGTGATCAATGGCTCCATGTCTAGTTGGCAGCCAGTATCAAGTGGAGTGTCCCAAGGGTCGGTCCTCGGGCCGGTTTTGTTCAATATCTTCATAAATGATCTGGAGGATGGTGTGGATTGCACCTTCAGCAAGTTTGCAGATGACACTAAACTGGGAGGAGAGGTAGATACACTGGAGGGTAGGGATAGGATACAGAGGGCCCTACACAAATTATAGGATTGGGCCAAAAGAAATCTGATGAGGTTCAACAAGGACAAGTGCGGAGTCCTGCACTTAGGACGGAAGAATCCCATGCACCGCTACAGACTAGTGACCGAATGGCTCGGAAGCAGTTCTGCAGAAAAGGACCTAGGGGTTACAGTGGACGAGAAGCTGGATATGAGTCAACAGTGTGCCCTTGTTGCCAAGAAGGCCAATGGCATTTTGGGATGTATATGTAGGGGCATTGCCAGCAGATCGAGGGACGTGATCATTCCCCTCTATTCGACATTGGTGAGGCCTTATCTGGAGTACTGTGTCCAGTTTTGGGCCCCACACTACAAGAAGGATGTGGAAAAATTGGAAAACATCCAGCGGAGGGCAACAAAAATGATTAGGGGACTGGAAGACATGACTTATGAGGAGAGGCTGAGGGAACTGGGATTGTTTAGTCTGCGGAAGAGAAGAATGAGTGGGGATTTGATAGCTGCTTTCAACTACCTGAAAGGGGGTTCCAAAGAGGATGGCTCTAGACTGTTCTCAGTGGTAGCTGATGACAGAACAAGGAGTAATGGTCTCAAGTTGCAGTGGGGGAGGTTTAGGTTGGATATTAGGAAAAACTTTTTCACTAGGAGGGTGGTGAAACACTGGAATGCGTTACCTAGGGAGGTGGTGGAATCTCCTTCCTTAGATATTTTTAAGGTCAGGCTTGACAAAGCCCTGGCTGGGATGATTTAGTTGGGGATTGGCCCTGCTTTGAGCAGGGGGTTGGACTAGATGACCTCCTGAGGTCCCTTCCAACCCTGATATTCTATGATTCTATGATTTAACATTAGCATGGGTAAAAATATTCAAGTAATTATAAAAGTTTAATACCTAGATTTGCTTAGCTTCTGCAACCACATAGTGAAATGTTGCTAGTGAATGTTGTCAGTACAGCACAGGTAATATCACTCTGCCCTTTGGGACAGAAAATTTTAGGGCTCAGGTTGTTCCCCCAGGCCTGGCTTTCTTACCTAGAGCTGATACTCCAGTGCAGTACTGAGAACAATACTATATTGTTAGAAGTGATGTCCCTTGGGTGTGCTTTCTGCTTATCTCCTGTGGCTATCCCAGATAAAATTAAAAATTCCAGGGCGCTTCTTGAATAGAGAAGCAAATATGTCAATATCCTGGGCAATATTCCCTCTCTCTCAGTAAAATGTATTTTATTGTCTATTGATGCGTATGAGCTATTTTTGAGCCCACATTGGCTGCTCCATTTGCCTGAAAACTTACTAGTCTGAGTAGTCACTGAACTACTATCCTACCTAATTCAAGTGCTTTTCTGTATACCTTGAGCATGCAGGGTTATGTATAAAGTCAAATTTTAGACTATCAAAGAGAAAGTAGAATATGTGGAATTGTATTTTTAGTGCAATAGAATACAAGCATATTCTAAATGTATTAGCTGTATTATCAGCTTCTTGGCTTGGAGAGAAATTTAGACCTGTGGAAAAATGTGCCAAGTTCAGTGGAAAATTTCCATTCATGCTTGAAAAAAGGGTTATTTTGTCCCGCAGAATCTGCCAACTTTGCAAAACGCTAAGATTTGTTTTTATTAGCCCCTAGCTTAAGTTAAATCTTGTGCATGTGTTATTAGCGTTCAGTTCCATTTACGTTTCTTGTTAAAGGGAACTCTGAGTCCATTCTTTTTCTTCTTTTTATACAGAACTTCTTTATTTTGCTAACTGTAGATCTTTTCCTGTTGCATAGTGATTCTGCTCTGCTTTTACATACAGTCATATATGTAAGTGAAATCAGTGTGAACATCAATGTAAATCTTTTAAAGATATGAGCAGACACTAGCATTGTGGTTTGGTGAAATGAATTCAATTTAGACTTGATTTGTCCAATCACAAATGATAAATGTGGTAGTTTTTCCTTACTATCGCTACTTTTGAGCACTATTTCTTGCCTTGAATTCACCTCAAGATCAGCCTCATATTCTAAAGTCACAAAGAATCTAGAGTTTGCACTTGATTACTTTAAAAATCCAGGGAAAAGATAGGAAAAACCTATGGACTGAATTAAATTGATTTTTCACATTCAGTATCAATAGCAATGCTCTTGGCAATCCTGTTAGACCAATACTGATGGGACAAATTAAACCAAGAAGCGCTTAGTTACTTGTGTGAAGATACTTCCAAATGATTTAAGGATACTCCCAAGCATTACTCTTCTCTAAAAATATTAAGCAAATTTAGTGCTTAGAAAAAGGGGTATCTCAGAGGGCAATCCAACTCCCTTTGAAGTCGAGGGAAAACTGCCACTCACTCTAACGGGGCTCTTCATGACAGCCCTGGACAATCATAGTCCTCTCTTTCTCTGCAGAACAGGTACATTACAAGTAGTTGCTGTGAAAGCTGCCCTAGAGTTACCCACTATTTGGTCTCACTAGCGATCAAGAGGAACCAGTTGAAATTTGTGTACAAAAATTGTCCAAAAGGACTACTTGCATGGAGAAGCTTTGTAGGATCAGTTCCTTTGTCTCCCTTTAGCATGACTAAATTTAAAAAGATTGCTCAGGCTGTGCAAGAAATTTAGAAAATAATTATTAAAAGCTTTCTTATAAAATATTTATTGCAGCCAAGTGCAATTTTAATATCTACATGTTTAAAAGGAAAAAATGATATAAAACTTTATTGGATGCATTGCAGAAAATATACCTTGTGATACTTATTTCATTGTGATTATTTATTGGGGTAGTGCCTAGGGACCACAGTCATGGGTCAGGACCCCATTGTGTTAGGCACTGTATAGACACATAAAGAGATAATGCCTGCTGTGAGGAGCTTACAATCTATTTATAAGGAGAGAGCCAGAAAATGGTTTCAACAAACAAGACAGAAGTACAGGAAACAATGCGACAAAATTGGTCAGCATGATAGGCAGAAGTCATAGCGCACCAGCTTCCTAATCATTGTCAAGTTTTCTGAAGGCATCATGGCAGAGGATAACTTGAAGGAGGGATTTGAAGGAGGGCAATGAGGTGGCTTTGCTGATGTTTCCAGTGAGCTCCTCTCATTCTTGAGTGGGAGCACGGGAGAAATCACAAAGGTGTTTTGTCTGAAAATGTAACAAGTGGGCAATGAAGACTAGCACCATTGGCAGAACAGGGTGGGAGTCAACATCTTGATAGTGAATGAGAGCTGATAGGTAGGGTGGGGATAGACCATTCAGGGCCTTAAATATGAAGATGTGCAGTTTGTGTATGATGCAGTGGAAAAATGGAGGAATGCAAGGAGAGGGGAAAAACATCTTTTCAAAATTTAGTATTTTTATTTTCCATTTTCCAGGATTAATGTAGAAGATATTAAACAACAGTAGTTCTAACTTTATTCTATGAATACCTCCTTGCAAAACAAGTGTAAAATGTGCGTGTTTGGAACCCATGTTTTTGTTATATCAAAGACAAGATATTTTTCATCTGAGAGGCCTTTTACTTACTACAGTCTCCAAAATTCATAGGTCAAATTCTACCTTCAGAAGACCAGATTCTCACCCCCTGCTTATGGCCTCCATTGCCCAGTCTGTCATAAAGCTGGCAGATCTGGCCACTAAGGATTCCCTGAACACAGAGAGTTCCTCACCTATGGGAGAGCCAGATTCCTCCTTCCAGTGCTAAGTGGTTTGAAAATGTGTGGGTTCTCATTACCCCCACACCTGCCCAGCTCCTGTGGTTCTTCTTTTCCCCTCACACACACTTTCCCAGGCCTGGGTGTGCTGAGGCTGAAATGCGGTCCCCAGAGAAGGAGGGAAGAGGAGATGTCCCACTGCTTATAGGAGGAGAGGAGAAAGGAGGGAGCGGAGTGGGACCTCAGTGAGCTTCTGGCTCTTTCTGCTTACTTCTCATCTCCTGTGAAAAGGGTGCCAGGTTTTTGAAGGGGAAAGTGGGGAAGTTTAAGCTGCTCTAAACTGGGCCAGCTGAAAACTAACCCCTAGATCAGGGAGCCATAACTGACTCCTTGAAGTCTTCCACATCACCTTGAATATTAGGCACAGTTAAGAATCAAGTCCTGAACATGTGCACAAAATCCATAGATTGTAATGGAAGTTGTATGCCAATATCTGTGAGCAGTAGTTGTTCCCAAGCAACCAAGGGCAATATCGTGCTATTGTTGCACATATGGAATAATCATTGAAGTCTCCTCTGAGTTTTGCTCAAAAATTGATGTCAGAATGTGGTACCACTGCCAGCTTGGAGACAAAAGATCCCCGCATGTTGTTTTATTGGAACCCTGGCCACGTTTCACATTTTGAGCTATGGTGTAACTTTACCGTGCTTTGAAAACAATCTCTGTGTGATTTTAAAGTTAACATTTTCTTTCAGTTATCTTTTACTCTCCTACAAACGCAGGTCTTAGCACCGCGAAATCATCTGTGTACAGAACTTCCATCGCAGCATTGGGCCTGGATTTTGTTGCTGCAAACTTTCTAAATATTCCAGAATGTGACTTGTCAAACCCAGTATGTACATATGTCAAAAGGGTCTTTTGATTAGAGACTAAAAACAGTCATATTTAGAAACCACATGTTAGTGGAGTCAGAAAAAATATTAATTTTAATAAAAAGTATAACATTTTGTAATAAATGTAAAGATGTGTAAATCCACAGAAGGATGGATAGTAAGATTTTCATGTGTGTTCTTTTCACAAATTCATTGTGAAATGGAATACTCCTAAAGTATATTAAGGCAACATCCCATACTTTTTGAAAATATATTTTTTCCCATATGCAATGTTCACAGCAAAATTGAACTTATAAATCCTCAGCTGGTATAAATTCAGCATATCTCTACTATGAAGTTAGTGGAGTACAATTTATGTTAGCTCAGGATCTGTCTCAAATACATTAACAGTAACCCGTAGGACATGTTTTTTGATGTTGCTGTTTGCAGTTTGCCTCCTCCCTTCTTTTTCTTGGAGAATGTAGTGATAGTGATCATACATATTTGTAGCACCTTTCATTTCTAAATGGCCCAAAGTGCTGGGTTAACAAATTTATCTTAATGATTTAGAACAATAGAGAATTATCTTTTTCCACCACAGAAATGCAGCCACTTCTCAGATGAAACATGGCAACTATTTAACAGGGCACAGCAAATGCTGAAGAACAGTTTAGGACAGGAAGTGAAGAATACTTTATCCATTTTAAATGAATGAGTAATTTAGGTAAATAGAATGTTATTACTTAAGTTGGAATCTAACCAGGACACATGCCAGGTTTTTTTTCAAAGTGTGCTATCAGATCTTTAACAATCACAAGTGGTCAGGGCTTCAATTTTATATCTCATCTAAAAGAATTGATGTGAAACCTAGTTTTCTTACATTTTTGCTTCTGTCATTACGTAAAGTGGTGGTGAATTTTGATGAACAAAATACCGCTATTGATTAGGAGGACAGGAAACGTTACAATGGAAAGAGTTTAAAAATTCCACTTTGATCTTCCTCTTCCTTTTGAGTTCCTTTCATGCTCATTTTTTTATTTCAGATACTTGTTTAATGTCCTTGTTAAATTATATAAATTCTGCCGATTGCTGCTCTTGGGAGCTTATTGCATATATTAACTAGCTTTCTGTGTAAAGGAATTCTACCTACATTCCTCTAATGTCCAACTCTTCTTAGCTTATGTTCATGCTCCCTTGCTCTGGTATTTCACACAAGCTCAAATAGCACAGAAGCAATATTCTGTCTAACCCCTTCAGAGAAATGAGAGACACTTTCCCCCAAAGACTAAAAAACGTTTTTCTTTAAGCTTTTTTTGAATAGCAAAACAATAATTGAATCCTTCTGCTTACCCTCTGCTGCTCTATTACTATAAAAAACCTGTTAATGGCAAGTTGGCCAAGAACTGCTCATGTTGTTCCAAATGGGGCTTCACTAATCACTTTGTATTAAATACCTTTATGCATGCATCACAGAATATTACTGACTTATGTTTTAAACCACTGTTCATTAACTGTGCTATTTTAGACTATTATAATTTGTAATTACACACACATAGACTCAGTGCCTGGTTTTGTAGCAGATGATTATTAATTTAATATTTCCTTGTTTTTCCCCCTCCTAGAGTCATTACATTTCTTTGCACTGGATACACTAGATTACTTAAGTCTCATATCTGCCTGTATTTCTAGGTTGTACCTGTTATCCTGAATTGCAGTGCCTTCCTCATTTCTCAAAAAGAAAAGGAGTACTTGTGGCACCTTAGAGATTAATAAATTTATTTGAGCATAAGCTTTCGTGAGGTACAGCTCACTTCATCGGATGCATTCAGTGGAAAATGAATGCACTGAATGCATCTGATGAAGTGAGCTGTAGCTCACGAAAGCTTATGCTCAGATAAATTTGTTAGTCTCTAAGGTGCCACAAGTACTCCTTTTCTTTTTGCGAATACAGACTAACACGGCTGCTACTCTGAAACCTGATTCCTCATTTCTGCGACTGGTTTCATAAGATCATCAGTTTTATCACCTTACTTCACTTACTCGTTTTTGACAATTTGTATGTAAATGTGGATGCCAGCACTTCAGTGCTGTCAGTCTGAAATCTTTCTGAAGTCTAAAGACTAAATAAATTCACTTAAAAGAGCCAAAAGATTTAAATAGTATATTAAGTAATAGCAGACATCACCCGTTGTGGCAAAATGCCAGCAGAGTTCCAGCCAAACGTGCCTCATTGCAGTTGTTACTTTCATCGTTGTCAACTTTAGCAATCATTAGCGTAGCCACAGTAATACTAATCTTCATGGCATGGCATGAGTCACCTCTCTCATCCTCACCCCAATCTGCTTTCACTTATTCCATAGTGCAGACCGTTGTTTTTTGTTTGTACACTATCAAAAGCCAAGCAAATCATGTTCACTGCTTCACCCTGCTAACTCTTTGCTATGATCTCAAAACATTTTTTACTGGAGATATGCAAGTCTCGGGGCCCAGTCCTACCAACTGCTGAATAAATAAAGTCAGTGGAAGGTGAGGGCACTCAGCGCCTCACAGAATTGGACTCTAAATGCACGCGCACGCAGATCTTAAACCCCGTGCACATGGCGAAACACTGCACGTGCAAAAATTTGCACAGAAGCATAACAATTTGCACAGAAGAAATTTTTTGCGCACACGGCCTGTCAAAAATTAGAGGGAGCATTGAGTAGTAGTAACTTCTGTAGTATCCCTGTTTTTCTTTTCTATTTCTTTTTCTATTTTTTCTTTTCTATATTTTCTATTGCTAAAGCCAAATCTGTCCTCATACATGTATAAATAAGAGTAAATCCACTGAAGTCAATGGAGTTTCATGGATATAGAACAAGTGCGAGTTCAGACCCAGGCCTTATAAATCTGTAGTTTCCCATCTTAAATGGAAGTGTGATTTAGCTACCCGCCAGTCTATTGAGACATCTCCTGACTCCACTGAAGTTTTAAATATTCCTGCTAAGATTCTCCTATGTCAAGTTAACTATTAATATCTTGTGTTGTGGCCCTGATTTCCTTCTATATTTCTTACTGTCTTGTAAAATATGTGCATTTCTTTCCTCTTCCTGCTGAACATTCCCTTGAGTTAATAAACTAACAGTGGTCTCTTGTAGAGTCTCTTCTGTCTCATTCACTGTTCTCTTGTTGTTTATGTACTTGATAAATATATTGTTACCCCTTTTGACTTGAGCGGTTAGCCAATATTTGGGATCCTGTGGGTTGTTTCTGTTAGCAGAAATTTGATGGTTGCATCAAAGAAATACCTGACTCCATCCTGCTTATTTACAAAGAATGTAAAGTCCTGTTTCTCTCAAGATGGTAGGAATCCAAGAACAGGAGACAGGTTTTTTTGCTCATATTTCCAAGCCTCTTTTTAGCCAGCACTTTACCCAAAAGTTTGTCTTAGCTTTTTCTCAAAGTGATACTACAAGTGGTTCTCTGGCTTTCTCTGGGAATTCCTTGCTGCCTTATTTGTGTGTTTCTGTGGCATTGCTTCCCTTTCCCTTCCTCACACACATACGCCTGTCCATCAAACAATCCCCAGTGCCCTTGTGTTTGCAGTCAGACCCCAAAGAAAAAGCCTCAGACCATGTGACTAAACTCCTATTCCAGCTTTGTATGTTGCCTGTTTTTTGGGCGGTGGCACCTATTGTTTCCATAAAGGAGGTTAATTGCTTTTTACATTTATCCTGAATGACAGCTGGCTGTTATCCCCAACAGCTTTTCTTTTTCTTTTTTGTATATGAACTACATCCTTTAATCATTTCCATCTGACATCATTGCTCTCTTAAAAACAAAACTTATTTTCTTTTAACTCGACTATTATTTAGTCTAAAAAAGTTAAGTAAATCATATTTCTTGAACAATGAAGTAAGTCATAGTAAATGAATGGAAAAACATTGTTGCTCATCTGTTTTGTTAAATAATCTTTGAGCCCTCAACCTTAAAATATGGTCCAGAGCTACAAAGTTTGGATCCAAACATCACAAGCTTGGGGTAGGAGTGTTTACTTAATGAATAGTGACCACATCTTTCCAGACTAAATAGTCACCAATGGAGAATGAACCTCGGTCTTCAAACACTAAAAACTAAAAGATAGCTCCTTCGGCTGTGAGCAACTAGTAGCTGTACCCATGATGAAGCCATTATATTCCATTTGCAACTGAGGCTTTAGTTCGGTACCATCTCCACTGATAATATTTCTTTATAGTAGATCTTCCATTTTTACTTTTAATTTCTGAAGCGTAATCTGGAGCAGAACTGTCATTGTGATGTAGCACAATATTTGAAGGGTGACATGCAAAGGAGAGTTTACCATGAAATCAAAACTAGTGTGTCAAATGTAACCAAACGCTGGAACATTTCAGGACTCTACTTTCATAGGTTTTGTTTTTACATATAATGTTTCAGATGTGGGACTTCTAAAATGTTTTTCTATCATTTCATTAAAAAAAACCTAAACAGACAGACAGTTTGACCTCTGTGAAAAGCAATTGCACTGTATGAGTTCTTTCAGTTTTTCTGCTTTGCTTATTCTGTGTTTGTTTTCATAGGGCAAAGTCTCATTGTCCAGTTTTCATCACATTCAGATCCTATGGTAGCCTGTAAGTGTCCAATCTCTAAACTCTATAATACAATAGAACAGCTGTATGGAGGTCCATGTGACCACAACATGAATACTGAAAGTGCTGAATTCATGTGTATTTCATTGTTTATCACTCACCATTATATGAAGGGGTACAGTGTAGTTTATTATGTAGTCTATTTTACAAAGCTAAAATGCATGTGACTTAAGTATGGATGCTTATAGTAGAACACATATCCATTTTTAAATTTCTGACTTAGTGATCTCGTTCATTACATTTTAAATTTGACATTTACAATATAAAGCAATACTTTAAAACATTTCCAAAGTGGCCTTTATTTTTTTAGAACTAGCTCTCCATCTGACTATATCAGACCTGAAAACTATCCAAGAAAAGTAATACATTTGCCCTTTGATGAGCAATTATGAAGTGAAACATGTTCAGTGTGGAAAAGGGATAGCATTTTATTGTAAGAGTCCACTAACTCACAGTGAATTAGAATAAAACTCTTGTGGGAACACATGTGACATTCACATGAATAACAGATGAGTTTGTTATGATCTGTGCTTCTAAAAAGAATGGCAAATGAAATCATAATGATTAGACATTTAAAATAACATATTCTCCAGTACTGCATTAAATCCCAGGCTGTAATTCAGCCGCAGGGCTATGAAGAATATGAAATGAAATGGTAGCAATGGATATAGCTGAAACTGAATGACAGACTGAGAATTCAGTCATTTGCTACTTGATTTTAGTTGGTTGTTAATCAAACTAATGAAGACTTACTACTCTGTTTAATGTGTTTGAATTAGGTATGAAATTTACAGATAGATCTTGTGCCTGAAATAGGAGGAGGGTGTGGATAACAGCGTATGGAGCATAAAAAGAATAGTGTGTATATATGATAAAAGAGAGAAGCAAATGGTCACTAACATGCATAAAGTCTGAAGTTCTGATTCCTTTGAACACTCAGTTTGAAATATGTTCTGGACCTGAATTTTTGTAGGGTTATTTTGCTCATGGTATGGGCCTATATATACAATGAATACCACTGAGGAAAATTATTACTTTCCTGAGAGCAACATTTTCAAATGCTTGCTGCGGCCTCACGTTAGCACAGTGGCTTTCCGCCTTTCCAGACTACTATGCCCCTTTCAGGAGTCTGATTTGTCTTGTGTACCCCAAGTTTCACCTCACTTAAAAACTGCTTACAAAATCAGACATAAGAATACAAAAGTGTCACAGCACGCTATTACTGAACAATTGCTTACTTTCTCATTTGTACCATATAATTATAAAATAAATCAATTGGAATATAAATACTGAACTTACATTTCAGTGTATAGTATATAAAACAGTATAAACAAGTCATTGTCTGTATGAAATTTTAGTTTGTACTGACTTCACTAGTGCTTTTTATGTAGCCTGTTGTAAAACTAGGCAAATATCTAGATGAGTTGATGTACCCGCTGGAAGACCTCTGCATACCCCCCAGGGGTACATGTACCCCTGGTTAAGAACCACTGCATTAGCACGCTGCTGACTGTCTAGCAAGAGAATGTCTCTTACTTGAATTCTGACCTCTGCATTGCTCTGTGGTGACACTAAGAGCATAGCAGTCTAGTAAGGTTAACTTTTGTGCCTTCCCAGGCAAAGAAGAGAATGGATTGACATGGAAGAAAGCGAGACAGCCCAAGAAGAAGAGGCTAGAGGACAACACAGAGCAAGAGCGGAGGAGAAGGAAAGGAAAGGGGAAAATATATAGGGAAAAACTATGGCTGCTCCTGGAACTCCCAGCACCAAAAGGATCAGCAGAAGAGAGATCAGAGGCAGATCACCGGATGACCAGAATTTCAGTAGTACACACACTGGGCTGGGTGCTGTCCACGTAGACAGCAGAAACCCTGCCCCCAAAATCTTAAAATCTAGCTTAGACTAGCTCAGGCCCTGGAGCAGTGAAGTCACATCAACACAAACTTCAGCAGAGGCCATGCAAACCCAGCCTGAACCCAGGGTAATTAGAACCAGGGCTAGCCTGTGCTGAGGTCACACTGCCACAGTTTCAGTGCTCTGGGACCTGATCTAGCTAGATTAAAGTGAGTTTGGATATGTTGGCTCGAGCTACAACTACATTCAGTGATTGCAGTCTAGATATACCCTCAGGCCTGGTCTACACTACGAGTTTATGTTGGATTTAGCAGCGTTAAATCGAATTAACCCTGAACCCATCCATACAACGAAGCCGTTTTTTTCGACATAAAGGGCTCTTAAAACCGATTTCTGTACCCTCCCCAACGAGATGCATTCGTGGCCAGTACAGATACTGGAAAAGTCTGTTAATGTGTCTGGGGATGGAGCGGAAATCCTCCAGGGACATCTCCATGAAGCTCTCCTGGAGGTACTCTAAAAGCCTTTGCAGAAGGTTTCTGGGGAGAGCAGCTTTATTCCGTCCTCCATGGTAGGACACTTTACCACGCCATGCTAGTAGCAAGTAATCTGGTATCATTGCATGACAAAGCCTGGCAGCATATGGTCCCGGTGTTTGCTGGTATTCAAGCAACATCCGTTCTTTATCTCTCTGTGTTATCCTCAGGAGAGTGATATCATTCATGGTAACCTGGCTGAAATAGGGGAATTTAATTAAGGGGACATTCAGAGGTGGCCGTTCCTACTGGGCTGTTTGCCTGTGGTTGAAAAGAAATTCTCCCTGCAGTTAGCCACGCAGTGGGAGGGTGGGGGGGCATTGGCGCTGAGCTGTTCACGTTTGGCTAGTAGGGATCTTCCCTGATACCAGCCACACGTGGGGGTGAGGAGTAAAGCGATCATCCCAGAGAATTTGGGGGGGTGGGGGTTAGTTTGGTTTCTGCTGCTGCACGTTAACAGGAAACCCGCAGTACTAAATGGCCAACTCAGCGTGCTTTGCTTGGTATGGGAGAGGAGGGCACTGCTGTTATGAAGGTTGCAAAAGCCGAAAGACTATGGCTTACCATGGCCGCCTGCAAGCCGAATTCTGTTGCCTGGCACTGTGTGTGTGATCTCTAACACCAAAGGCGCAGGCACTCAAAGATGCAAAATGCGACCTTGTACCAAAATCACATGTGCTATGTAATGTGAATACTGTTGTTCACCGTGAAAGAGTATAGCCATTGTTCTGTAAAATGTATCTTTTTAAATACTTCACTCCCTTTTTTTCCTCCAGCAGCTGCAAATGTTTCAAGCCTCCCTCCTCCATCCCAAAGGCTATCTCAGATAAGGCGGCAAAAAAAACGCACGTGGGATGAAATGTTCTTTGAGCTCATGCAGTCATCCGGCACTGACAGAGCTCAGCAGAATGTGTGGAGGGACACAATAGCAGAGTACAGGAAAGTGGCCAATGAACATGAGGAGAGGTGGTGGCAGGAAGATCAGAGGAGGCATGAGGCAACGCTGGGGCTACTGCGGGAGCAAACGGACATGCTCCGGCATCTCGTGGAGGTTCATGAACGGCAGCAGGATCACAGACTGCTGCTGCAGCCCCTGTTTAACTGCCCTCCCTCCTCCGCAAGTTCCATAGCCTCCTCACCCAGACGCCCATGAACGCGGGGAGGAAGGCTCCGGGCACCCAACCACTCCACCCCAGTGGACAGTCCAAGCAACAGAAGGCTGTCATTCAACAAGTTTTAAAGTGGCCTTTTCCTTCCCTCCAACCCTCCTCCCACACCCCACCTGGGCTACCTTGTGAATTATCTCCCTATTTTTATAATCAATTAATAAATAATACATGTTTTTTAAACGATAGTGACTTTATTTCCTTTGCAAGCAAGCTGTGATCGAAGGGGGGAGGGCAGGTGGCTTATAGGGAATTTAGAGGCAACCAAGGGGCGGGTTTTCATCAAGGAGAAACAAACAGAAGTGTCACACAGTACCCTGGCCAGTCATGAAACCGGTTTTCAAAGCTTCTCTGATGCTTTCTGCTGTGCTCTTCTAAGCTTCCTGCTGTGCTCTTCTAACCGCCCTGATGTCTGGGTGCGAGTATTCAGCGGCCAGGTGATTTGCCTCAACCTCCCACCCCGCCATAAACGTCTCCCCCTTACTCTCACAGAGATTGTGAAGCACACAGCACGCAGCAATAACAATGGGAATATTGGTTTCACTGAGGTCTCAGCGAGTCAGTAAACTGCACCAGCGACCCTTTAAACGTCCAAATGCACACTCTACCACCATTCTGCACTTGCTCAGCCTATAGTTGAACAGCTCCTTACTACTGTCCACAGTGCCTGTGTTCGGCTTCACGAGCCAGGGCATTAAGGGGTAGGCTGGGTCCCCAAGGAAAACTATAGGCATTTCAACATCCCCAACAGTTATTTTCTGGTCTGGGAAGTAAAGCCCTTCCTGCAGCCATTTAAACAGACCAGAGTTCCTGAAGACGCTAGTGTCATGAACCTTTCCTGGCCATCCCACGTTGATGTTGGTGAAATGTCCCTTGTGATCCACCAGTGTTTGCAGCACCATTGAAAAGTACCCCTTGCAGTTTATGTACTGGCTGCCCTGGTGGTCCGGTCCCAAGATAGGGATATGCGTTCCGTCTATAGCCCCACCACAGTTAGGGAATCCCATTGCAGCAAAGCCATCTAGTATGACCGGCACATTTCCCAGAGTCACTACCTTTGATAGCAGCAGCTCAATGATTGCATTGGCTACTTGCATCACAGCAACCCCCACAGTAGATTTGCCCACTCCAAATTGATTACCGACTGACCGGTAGCTGTCTGGCGTTGCAAGCTTCCACAGGGGTATTGCCACTCGCTTGTGAACTGTGAGGGCTGCTCTCATCTTGGTATTCTTGCACTTCAGGGCAGGGGAAACCAAGTCACAAAGTTCCATGAAAGTGCCCTTATGCATGCGAAAGTTTCGGAGCCACCGGGAATCATCCCAAACCTGCAACACTGTGCGGTCCCACCACTCTCTGCTTGTTTCTCGGGCCCACAATCGGTGTTCCATGGCATGAGCCTGCCCCAGTAACACCATGATCTCTAAATTGCCGGGGACCACAGTTTTAGAGAAATCTGTGTTCATGTCGTCATCACCGCACTGCCATTGCCTCCTTGCCAGGTTTTTCAGGTGCTGGTTCTGCATAAACTGCACGATAATGCGCGAGGTGTTTACAACGGTCATAACTGCTGCGGTGAGCAGAACGGGCTCCATGCTTGCTGTGCTATGGCATCTGCTCGGGGAATCCAGGGAAAAGGGCGCAAAATGATTGTCTGCTGTTGCTTTCACAGACGAAGGGCGGGAGGGTTGACTGACGACATTTACCCATAACCACCCGGGACAAATTTTTGGCCCCATCAGGCATTGGGAGCTCAGCCCAGAATTCCAATGGGCAGCGGGGACTGTGGGAACTGTGGGATAGCTATCCACAGTGCACCCCTCAGAATGTCGACGCTTGCCACAGTGTACGCACACCGCCGAATTAATGTGCTTAGTGTGGACGCATGTACTCGACTTTAAGTAATCTGTTCCCAAAAATCAACTTCTGTAGAATCGGAGTACTTTCGTAGTGTAGACATGGCCTCAGTGATTTGTGTAGTGCTGGTGATGGGGGTGGAGGAGCAGGGATATTCAGCACCTTGGCCCACCCCTGGTCACCATCTACCAGTCCAGGTCCATCCACTTCCACCACATGGATTCTGACCCATTGGAGAGGCCTCTGTGGTTCTCCAGGGAATAAGGAAGGTGGTGCTAGATGTGACTGTCTCTCTACCAATATACAGAGCAGGGGAATACATGTGTGGAAGGCCCTGTCTGTGAACAGATTTCAAGGGCATGATCTGGCCACATGGTTCCTCACATTTTTTACAGGGGGTGGGAAATCTGAGCAGCATGTTTCTTAGTTTCCTTTGAAGAATTCTATCAGCAGGTTGTTTTCACTCCTCCATGAAACTGACTGGTGGTTCCATCCCAGAAAGCCACAGAGAACTAGGATACGTGAGGATTTTAGGACATCCATATGAGTTAGGAGCACTGACATCGAGACAAATTGCCCACAGAATTCTCTGGGTTTTCATCTCCCCCATGACAGCCCTGCTCCTGTAGGAGCCATGTTTCCATAGACTCCTTACATTGTTTAGGTCAGAAAGGAAAGTTGCCATATAAAATATGACCTGCCTTAAGTTTCATTCAGAGGCTTGAAACTGCAGACATTCTACACGTTCTGTCTCTGAAGGGCTGCAATATCAAAACCAGTGTGGGCTCTTAGTGCTGAGGAAAGTGAAGGCCACGCTGTGTTACAATCATGAGTGAGTCATGGAGTCAGGAAGCAAATTAACCAAAAGAGTCATATAATTTAATAATTTCCTGCTCTGGTCCTAGATAACTATCCCTGTCAGGGAAATGAAGACAAGTATTGGGAAAGCAGCTTGTATTATTTAAAAAAATTGTGAAAGTCCTTTAGAAATAAAGGTACTACATTAGTGGTGTTGGAACAATTTTATAGTGGGGGTGCTGAAAGCCAATTAACAAAACTGTAAATATGATGGAAACCACTTCAAGTGAGGGGGTGCTACCGCACGCCCAGCAACTCTCATTCTAGCACGCCTGTACTACACAGATTGTACTGAGGGAATGAAAGAGATTCAGGAAAATTTTGTACTGCTATAGAATAAGAAACACCAGCTGAGCTTTAAATTAGCACAGCCGTCCATGGGTAAATCTGATTAACAGCTGGATTGTATTACTTTTAATTTGGCTCTCTATGCTTGGATAGCAAATACCTGACTAATTCCTTTTGCAAAACTGGGCTCTTATGAATATACTTGCTATGAGACTTTATATTTGTATTTATTTATATTTTTATTTTAATAAAATAAAAAAAATTAACTGCAGTTTTTGGAAAGACGTTTATTTATTTATAGAGTATTTAATACTACTTACCTACATATTTACTTACTTACTTATTAACTACTACTTACAGATCTCAATACCTAAATACTTGAGGTAATTTTTATTATCACCATTTTACAGAATGTATAGAATCATGGAATCACAGGACTGGAAGGGACTTGGAGAGGTTTTCTAGTCCAGTCCCCAGCTTGGTATCATCTGCAAACTTTATAAGTGTACTCTCTACGCTATTACCTAAATCATTGATGAAGATATTGAACAGAACCGGACCCAGAATTGATCCCACCAGGATCCCACTTGATATGCCCTTCCAGACTGTGAACCACTGATAACTACTCTCTGGGAATGGTTTTCCAAACAATTATGGACCCACCTTATAATAGCTCCATATAAGTTAACTATCTGTATAACTGATGCAGAGACAACCATATCATCACATTGAGATCAATGGGAGTCTGCTAAAAATTGATACCACAATCTGTCCCAAAGAGACTACAGGGAATATTTTCAAAAGTGGGCTATGGATATCGAGTACCCAAATAGAAAAATCTTGAAATAGTTGTTTCAAAATTCCGAGTAACCCATAACTGCTGTTGAAGTCAATGAGAGCTGTAGTTACTCCTCGCCTCTGAAAATCAGGCCCACAGAGTCTCAAGCTGGGCACCCAAAAGCTGGGCCATCGTTTAAAAATGTTGACCTTAGTGACTTGCCCAAGGTAACATAGCAAGTCAACAGTAGAGTCAAAAATAAAATCCAGACGTGAACTCCTGATCCCACTGCAGTCAATAGCAAAACTTCCATTGACTTCAATGGGGCAAGATTTCACCATGGTCACTGGTTTCCTGGCTCTGTGTTCAATCCATTTGGCCATTGCTGGCCACCAAATGGCTTAGTGGGCAAATTTAAAAAAAAAATACTAGTAGCAGTCAGTCAATTTCCCATTTCAGTGCCAAGGGCCTGATTCACCACTGTTTTATTCCAGTTTACATTAATTGTGCTGGGTGAAACAGGGTGGCAGGTTGCCCCACTCTAAGAGCAAATGACAAAACCCTCCCAGTGGGTAGGTGATAGAAGATTGTAAGGAGCTACAGATTAATTATTGCTGATAACTTGGGGCAAGTATAGCTCATTAGACTCCATATTGAAATGTAGGGAGGTGGCTCTCATACAGAGGGCATTAGTGCTTGGGTAAAGGAACCCTAGGAGTAGCCACGCGTGAGGAGATTAAAAAATGGAATTCCAAAATAATACTACATAAAACCGCCCCGGGAGGTGCAGTGCATTTTTGACTCTACAAGAGCATATAGGTTTTTTGTTTGGAGGTAGGAGGGAGCTCCACTATCTGCCAATGGGATTGGCTTGGCTTTAGAGCATGCTCCCAACAAGACAAGCGTCACAGTTTATGTATCACCTCATTTTGTGAGATGTTGGCTTGCAATATAGAGCAGAACATGGTGGTTTTTAATCTTATGAAAAAAGTAATTATAGTAAGGAAAGGCTGTTGGCAGTGAATGTAATAATAATAATAGTCTGCATTTCAAACATTTGTTTATAATTACAGTGACCTCAGCCTGTTATTTTACTGCTAAAGAACAAACCTCACTCCAAATGCATTTGTCTACCACTGTAATGCTGCAGCAGTACACTCTAAACAAATTAGGGCTAATTGCTAATAACTCACTCACAGAAGGTCTGTTTATCAGGTTTGTGTATGCAAAGTGGGCTTTAAAAAGTAGGCTAATTTCTTAGAGACTACTGAGCAAATTCCACCTGTATGTTAATTCTTCAGGATCTCTTGGGAATAAAATGTGATTCTTCTAATGGGGGCCGGGGGGGGGAGAGAAGTAAACACAGTATTGGGCTGAAAGATAAAAAAAAGTATTTTAATATGTAGCAAACTAATTATTCATATGTAGCTACATATATCTATAAGATAAAGTATACTCAGTTCCCCTTCCATGGCAACAAGGAAATAACATGTTAGTGTATTTTATATATATATATACACATACACACCCCACATATTTAATAGAAAAGATAGTTTAGAAATGTTCTAGAGTTTTAGTCTTTTTCATTGGGAATATGTTTTGTGTCACTTCACGTACATAACCAAATTCCCTTTGTGACCATGATTCCAGCTGTGCAGGGCTCAAAGAAAGAGCTACATTTTGGAAAACATGGATATCTACCTGACATGGAGACATACAAATAACATGTAAAAATCAAGTCTGAAATGCTCAGCTAGTTCTGTCTCCTGACTTTCCGAGATATTGAAGTATTTTGGATCAATGTTATATTAATGTATGTGGGACATTGCTCACGAAAGCTGAACTCCTTGTAGCTATTGTTTTATTATACTATTTTACCTTTTGTCTTAAAACAAGTGCAGTCAGCAGTCAGTTAATATTAATTAATAGTCAAGGTCTTTTCTGAAATAGTCTGTATTTTTAACAAGAAAGTAGTTTAAGGGAATGTAAAACTTTCCAGCTGGGTGTGGGCTCTACCTTTCCATAGGTGTTCTCTTCTCCCTGTCACTCAAACTACTACTCCTAGAGAATTTGCGCACTGCTCTTTATAGCCAACATGCAAGGGGAGCAGGAATTTTATTTGGAGTTAATCCCTTATCCACTGGAGATCAAGAAGTGTCCCTGCATCCTGCCACCTTGAGATTATTAAAATTAGATGCATAAATTAGCTTTATTAAAATCCATAACATATTTAAAATATTTACTTATCACTCTATGCGCTTGTACATCATTGAGTATAAACCAATGACATTAGACTACATAGTTTCATGTTAGTTTATAGTGAATGTTTCTTTCTGGTTCTCATGCTGCTATGTTTGCACTGCAAACATGGTAGGGGAATTTTAAAATCCAAACAAAAACTATCTTCATTTAATTTATTGAATAACATGGAAATATTCTTTTATATATTAGTTTTTCTAAAAGCATTTTACTGTTTGGGGGCTATTTTATTTTTTTGTAAACCTCAATTTCAGGCATAATCTATACATTGAAATAACATGCCTTCAAAGAGCTGAATACAGGCCCTTTACAAGGTATACAATTCTGTGCTTAAGTTTCTTAGGCTATGTCTACACTACTGCGGTAAGACGACCTACGCTACACAACTCCAGCTACATTAATAACGTAGCTGGAGTTGACGTACCTTAAGTCGAGTTACTGGGCGGGGTGATGGGAGAAAATGTCCCGTCGACTTACCTTACTCTTCTCGTTGGGGGTAGAGTACAGGGATCAACTGGAGAGTGAGCTGCAGTCAGTTTGGCCGGTCTTTACTAGACCTACTAAATCGACTGCCGGTGGATCAATTTCAGAGCATCGATCCCTGCCTAGTGTAAACCTGCCCATATTCTCAAAGGGAGAAGTACCATGGCAGTGAGCATTCATCCCCAGAGATAATTTCATAGGTAAAAATTTTTTTTTTCTCTCTCTTCATTCTGTGAAACGAATGGACTTGCGGCCTGATCCAAAGACCACTGAAATCAATGGAAGGACTCTCATTCATGACAATGGGTTTAAATTGGGGCCTTAGAGAAAAAGGGCTGGATTCCCTCCTGTGTTTGAGCTAGTATAGGAAAGGGAGGGATGGGAACATCAGAGATCCTGCGGGCTGGTCTGTGCTGGACCCAGTGTAAATTAGAGCAGCCTAGGGACCCTATGCCAATGGAGGATCAAAGTAGTTTAGTAAAGCTCTGCCATGCCCCCTTCTTGTCCCCAATATGCCTCTTATGCCAAGAATAGTGTGACTGGCGCAGGAGCCAATTCTGCCAACTTTACGAGAGTTCCCCTCCTCCAGTAGAATTCTCCAGTGGTCATTTGCAGCCATAATCCGGCTCCTTTGCCCTGCCTAAGTAGTGCAAAGTGGCTAGATTGTAATGGAGAATCTGTCCCAAAGTTGACAACTTACTCAGCTCCTGTGGCTGTTCACATATAGTGTCAAAAAATCTTACTCCAGAAGAACTAAACAAAAGCACAGATTAAGAGGTCCTGGGGAAGGGCAGAGCTCCACCTGCTGATAGCCTTAATTTAGTTTCAGATTGTAGCAATCCTCCTCATACCCCGTGTACAATGTAGTGCTGCATGTATGTGAATATGCAAAGGTTGCTGCATAACTTCCAGATGACTGGAGAGGTAAAAATAATCTTTCACATACATCCAATTCTTTCTGCCTGAGGACAGAATTTAAATATCGACTGCTGGGTGTTTTTCCTTCTGTGTAAAAGCCGCAAGTTCAATTCCTAGCCTTATCTGCCTCAGGCTACAAAATGTTTAATGAGGACATTTACAGTGGGCAAAGCTAGCACTGGAAACGACACGACTAAAGTGAACAATGCATGAAACGTAAAGGTATATGGAAATAGTTTCTTAAGCATTTCATTTCCTAGCCAAGATAGTAGGGTCATAACTTTCCATATGACTATGAATTCTGTAGGTGAGCAAAACAAAGATGCTGGGAATTCTGTGAGGTTTATCCAGAGACTTTCCTCATAATTTTTAACAGGGGATATATAAAGAACTTTGGTCCCACCTGTTTGATTTCAGGGCACCCGAGTGGAGGTCAAGCTCCTATGCTGCTATGTACATGACACATACCTCTCATTGTCTAGCTGCTTACTGTTCCTGTGTCCTAGCCTACTCTTTGGGGAAATTAGGATGTAGTCTGGAAAATCCTATGAATTCAGTAGGGCTCTGCATGGGTGGCCACTTAGATCTGATTGCAGGATCAGGCCCCTGAAGTACTTGCTGAACATAGGCTGTGAAAATGAGAGCTTGCCAGTTACTGTTCTTTTTCCTACACTTTGCACACCTCCTCTGATGTGAGGCTGTTTCAATCACTACATTACAAAATTACACACAAAGTTATCGAGAGGTAGATCAGAGTTCAAGATCTCCAGTTAGCTGACGCTATGTGGCTGAAAACGGCTTCAAGCATTTCAGAGGCTGCATCTTCAGGTGCTGGATGGGAAATTAATAGACGCATCACCTGTTACTCGATAATGACCCCTGTGGGTCAACTCTGGAGTGATCCCGATGGACTTCAGAGGAAGCTGTGGCCCTCTTTGTCACAACAGCACAGAGAGTTTTGGGAGATAAAGTTTCCAAGGGAGGCTTGGAAGTATCTTCTTAGGGAAAATAAAATAGACTATGTGATGTTGGCCAAGTGCCTCAGGCTCCAGTTCAGCAAGGTACTTAACTACATATCTAACTTTAAGCACGTGAGCAGTTCCACTGACTCCTATATTCTAAACATCATTATATGTCTGTTGCTTTTTTGTTTGGTATATTTCAAGGTTTTCTAATAGTTGTTTATGCTAGGACCTAAAAGCCCCAGCCAAGGGGCTTTGTATTATGCTAGGACCTAAAAGCCCCAGCCAAGACAGAGGCCCCATAGACACTGTACAAACACACTAATAAGAGCCAGTTCCTTCCCCGAGAGTTTACATTCTAAATATTGTAGACACACAAAAAGTGGGAGGAAGGGAGAATTATTATTCTGATTTTACAGATGGAGAACTGAGACAGAGGGTATGTATGTCTACACTGCAGTAAAACACCCGCGGCTGGCCCGTGTCAGCTGGCTCAGGCTGTGGGCTATAAAATTGCAGTGTAGACATTCAGACTCAAGCTGGAGGCAGGGCTCTGGAGCGTCGACACGGCAATTTTATAGCCCCGCAGACGGAGCCTTGGAAGCCCAAGTCTATTGCCATGGGCCAGCTGTAGGTGTTTTATTGCAGTGCAGACATACCCGGAGAGACTAAGGCCCTGATTCAACAATGCACTCAATCATGTGCCTAACTCTAAGCACACGGGTAGTCCATTTGAAATCAGTGAGGAGTCTACATACTTGAATTTTTCAGTGTATTAAGTTTGACTTGTGACATTTTATTTGCACAGATTTCTAATCTTAGCTGCTTTGATGGCTGATGGCAAAAATCAGCAGATTTTGCAGGTGGTATTCAATTTGGTTACTGGATGTCTAAATACAGTATAGTAGCTAGACTGTCAGTAAAGTAGCAGATCTTCAGTTTGTGTATATCCCTAATTTTTAAAAAATCAGTCCTGTAATGTTTTCCTTCCATTATACCTGTAACTATTCAGCTACACCCATCCATTTCATGGGCAGTGCATACACAAACACACACATACAGAGACTGGATGTGCTAGTTTTTCAGTACAAAATAATTGGGTCATTGTATTACACCACTGTGAGAGTCTCAGCCTGAAAGGGATATTTTATTGACATTTAAGCGAAAAGGCAATCATAATATAATGGATCTTAAAAGTGGCTGCACTGCTTCTGGATTACTGTATTGTTGCTCAATATTCCTGTCAAAATCCCTATGCCCTGTGCTACCAGACTGAAGTCATGAGACTCTGTCCTATATTTATGTAACCTTTAGGAATATTTATAGTAATAAACGCAGCAATGTATTTTCAGCACAAACGATACATTCATGCAGTTTGACTTTATCTAATGTGTTGGTAGCAGCTTGAAAGAAAGTACACCAAAGTATAAAGACGTTTGTTTCTCATGCATGCTTTGACACACTCTAGTGGCAGGAAGTTGCACTACTGCTTAAGCAGTGGAGCCCAATCAAGGTTAGACTTGACTCTGTGCCAATCCATTTTTTCTTTTCCATGTGCAGTAATTGTTCAACTGAAATTAACCTTTAGTCTGTTACTATTATAGTACAGTAAACAGCCTGACAGTGCAGAATTTACTGTTCAAACCCTGACGTTAGTACAAAGTCATATTATTCTTATTTATTTTAATTTATAACATTTTGGCTCCAGGATTTTTGTTGACTGTATGCTCAGATGGAGTCTCACACAGCAAGCCCCAACCTGGTTCAGCTTTTTAGGTGCTGCCACAATACAAAAGTTTAATAATAAGAAATAACACCCATCCACAAACTCTACCCATTATTTAGCGATATCTACAATTTACACAGGAATTTACTCAGACAGCCTCATCCATAAACCAACCATCATCAAATAACAAACCAATAAACCATTCCACAAAGAACTACTCATTTATAGCCAAACCCCATCCAAAGCTCGTGTTCTGCTTATTGAACTGATCATAAAGGTCTCATTGTGCTCCCTCTTTCTGTTTGTCATATTCACCTGTTGTCTATCATCAGAAAGCTAGATGGTGAGCTCTCTGAGGCAGAGAATGTCTTTTGGGGGGTGTACATGTGTACAGCACCTAGCACAATGGGGACTCAAACTCTGATTGGGGCTCCTAGGCATCACCATGTTACACATATGAAATATAATAATAATTAATCTAAGCGTGGCCCAGGAGAAACTGGTACATGGTGCAGTGGAGGAAGGGATTCTCCTTAAAGGTAGGAAGGATGGTCTACTGCAGCGGTTCTCAAACTGTGGGTCAGACCCCAAAGTGGGTTGCTATTCCATTTTAATGCGGGCCCAGGGCCAAAGCCGAAGCCCAAGGGCTCAGCCCTGGGTGGCGGGGCTCAGGTTACAGACCCCCTTGGGGCTTTGCCCCCCCCTGCCTGGGGCAGTGAGGCTTAGACTTTGACTTTGGCCCCGCCACCCAGGGCGGCGGGGCTCAGGCAGGCTCAGGCTTCAGTCCCCCCTCTGGGGGTCATGTAGTAATTTTTGTTGTCAGAAGGGGGTTGTGGTGCAATGAAGTTTGAGAACCCCTGATCTAATGGACTGTGCGCTGGGTTGGACCTCAACAGTCTGGAGTTCATTTCCTCGCTCGGCCCAGGACTTCCTGTGTGACCTTGGGAGAATCACTTTATGCTGTGCCACGGTTGTTATTCTGTCAAATACTAGAATAATACTTGCCTGCCTCACCGGGGGTGCTGTGTGGCTAAAGCCACTCAGTTACAGTGAAGACAACCATATCAGTATCTGGATAGATACTCTGTTAAATCCTATCTATGGAACATGCAATTGGCATGACCAAAAATATTTTATATAGGATCGAGAGCTTTCACACTCTGGCAGTTACAATGTTCTTGGTCTGGCTGGGAGCTATTGTGTCTCCCTGTGTAAGAGCAGCCTGATGTCCGTGTGATAAATGAAGGGAGGGGCGGGGGGTTGGCTCCCTTTTATGGACACACAGTCAGCCAGTTAGCTATAAATCCCCTCTTGGTAGCTGTTCTCTACTTGCTCTACATGTAAAGGGTTAAAAAACATGCAGGTAAAAGGAGGGGAGTGGGCACCTGACCAAAAGAGCCAATGGGAAGGCTAGAACTTTTTAAAATTGGGAAAAAAGCTTTCCCTTTGTGTGCTGTTGTTCTTCTCTGGGAAAGAGGGGAACAGGGAGCAGTTATTCATTGCTCAATTAGTTAAAGCAAAACTTTTAGAGATACATCTGGTGCCTTAGAGGTATAAATACTACTTCTTCCATTTGCATTACTGTCAGTTCCTTTTTGACCTAAGTCCTAATCCAAGCAGGGAATAAATCAATTCATAAATGAGAAGAGGATGGATGAGTGTGCATCCAGAAATAATAGCATCTTGTCAAGGCTCAGTCAGTCATATCCATTGAGGCATCGGTAGTTAACCTAAGGTCATTCCCATCAAATAGAGCTTTGTAAAGCTACAACATCGAGGATTCTCAGATGCATTTGGAGAATACTACTGTAGCGACAAAGCTTTTCTGAAGGATTCAACTCAGTTCTTTCCATCTTATTGTTTTGAACTGATGTCATCTTGACTCTACAGTGAATCCACTGTTGGCTTGCATTAAAAATAAATGATCAATTGAGCATTACATATAAATGTATTCAAGATTTTATGTATGGAAAAAACAAGGATGGGAAAGGTCAGAGCCTCGGGGTGAAATTATTACAATCTAAAGATGTTTGGGGAAAAATGTTGAAAATGTTTTGGTAGAAAACAGAAAAAAATTCTAAACAAACATTGTAACTTTGTTAACTTCTTCTGTTAGAAGCTCCCCAAAGTAGAGGTGACAGTGAAATTCTAAACTCTTGTTATGTAGCTTGGCATCAGTGATTCCTCTTTTTTACTTTGAATTACTAATCCTGTGAGGTTTAATTTGGAAGTTTTAGAAATGGTTCCTCTTCCTGTTTAAATAAATTGGGTTGCCCTATGAAAAAGGGACGTATGTTGATTGTAAGATAGAATAAAGAAAGTTGGATAAGGTGCACAGAGAAAACAACTAACAATGCTCTGCACATGAACTGTCCAAAAAGCTCTGCAAATTAGCTAATTAATCTTCACACCAGCCCTGTGAAGTCAGTAGAAAGGCAAGAAAATTGAGAAGGCAGTAGAAATTGAGAAAGAGGTTATGTGATGACTAAGGCTATTCAGTGCATCAGTGTCAAGCCAGGCTGAAGTTTACATTATGGGCTTACTATTTACGTTACCAATAAAGTCAAATCCCAGGAAGGGGGTAAGTTGATGTGTGGATACTTTGCTCTGAATAAGGGGGGAAAAACACCTGCTTCCACCTAACTCTAACATAAAGATTCTAGGTACTTATGTGGTCCTAATTACTAGTAACTGAATGCCTCCCATTACTTCAGGGCAACATGCTTTCTCCTCCTTCTCTGTCACCAAGAAACAGACCTGAAGAAGAGCTCTGTGGAGCTCAAAAACTTGTCTCTTTCATCAACAGAAGTTGGTCCAATAAAAGATATCACCTTACCCACCTTGTCTCTCATATCCTGGGACCAACAAAGCTACGTCAACACTGCAAACACCAAAAAAACAGGGTCAGGCTTTTTTTTTTTTGGAAGGAGAAGTATCTTTATAATGCCAATTTTTTGGGACAGATGAAGACAGGCAAACTATTTGATTTATCTTCCATGTTACCTTAACATATTTGCACTGGTGTTAATTTTCCCACTTCTGTGGGAAAATCTGCAGGGCAAGAATTGGGCTCCTCAGCCACTTAAAAAGTCACCAATGAACCCCCTTGATAGATATCATCCTTGTATCGAGGGATAGCCAAAGAATAAGTTAATTAGAGCAGAATTTTTCTCTGCATTTTGCCACCATGCTTGCTATAATTCAATATGTGCATTTAATAGGCCATTTCTGTCAACTACATTAAAATGTATTCTCTCATTTAAATATTTTGATCTATAAACATTTCTTGGAGCTTTGGAGATTCCTTCAGTCACATGTCAGGAAGTATTGTGGGTGGTAATGTTATCTAATACAGAGGACTGGGAGCTAAGATTTTCTGGGTTCTATTCCTGTCTTTGCCCTGACTCACTGTGTGGCTTTGGGCCCAAATTTTCAAAAGTGACCATTTATTTTGGAGTGCCTCCAATTTTGGGTCCCCATCTTGAGAAACTGGGGACTGATTTTTTTCAGTGATACTAAGCAATGAAACTTAATGGAGCTGCCGGTGTTTAAAGTTGGGCATCCAAAAATGGAGGTACCTAAAAATAGCATCCACATCTGAAAAGGTTGCCCTTTCCCTCAGTGTCACTTTCTTCATGTATAATGGATAACTCTATGACAATGTACCTCTGCCCTTTGCTAGAGGAGATGGGAACCGTGACGGTCATAGACCCTACATTACTAACAGCTAATGGAGAATCTCCTTAACCAAAAAATGGTTTTAGAGCAGAATGATCTGAATTCTATCCCTGCTATTGCTAGACATTTTGATGTGGCTGTGATAGGAGCAGCAGAAGTTTCCTAAAAGAGGGGGGCCACCAGCGTCTGAACCGTGGTCCTGCCCCCCTGCACCACCTCTTCCTCCTGAGGCGCCGCTCTCATGCCACCCACTCCCCCCAGACCCTTGTGTTGCCCCTTCTCCCCGAGCCCCTGCCCCCTGCTTGCTCCTCTCTGCCCCCTCCCCCTCATTGCTTGCCCTCGCAGCTGGTAAAAAGTGATGGGGCCAGAGCTCCCTGCCCCTCTTCTCCCACCTCCGTTCCGGTATGCCTGGGCTGGGGCAAGGTATGGAGTACATTCTTTAGCCAGCTATGAAGTGTTCAGGATAATCCTTAAAGTTTGTGAAGAACTAAGTGACTATAAAGTTGTTACAATCCATATTTATGAAATCAGGCCTTCAGTCTCACCTGGGGGATGTGAGAAGTTAGGTAGTTAATATGTCTACAGGGTACTTGAGAGGTAAAGCATTAGATAAATGCAAAGAACTATCATTAGAACTCATCAAGGTGAAAAGACGATAGTTTCCTTTTCCCTCACTATTCTTAGGTAAAAATGTATTTGAAAAAAATATCAGTTCAACAGAGTTAGTCTCTTATACATGTAGCATTCAGTCCTACGTTGTTTGGTCTCAAGTTTGAGTTAGATGCCAAATATCTAACTCTTTGTTCCAAAGGATTTATTTCTTTTCAACACAATAAAAGTAACATTAACCACTGATTGTGGGTGATGTGTTTATTGTGACAGCCATTTAATATAGCCGAGGGCCTGCCATCTTTAAATGGATGTCCTTGATATACTATACCCTGTACTGCTAATGTAGGATTGTAGAGAGACAAAGTGGGTGAGGTAATATCTTTTACTGGACCAACTTCCGTTGGTGAGAGAGCCAAGCTTTCGAGCTTACACAGAGCTCTTCAAGTCTGGGAAACTAACTCGAAGTGTCACTGTTAAATACAAGGTTTGAACAGATTGTGTAGCATAAGTAGTTAACATATATTTCAAGGGACCATTCAAGGTGAAGTGGCCTCTTAACACCCCTCTAGTTATAGGGAGGAAAGGAAGTGGAGTGGGGAAAGCAACTGGGAGGGAGGGGGTGGTTGTTAGTGGGTTACAGATCATTATAATAAGCCATAAATTCAGTGTCTCTATAGTCCATGATTTTTAGTGTCTAGCAAAGTTATGAATTTAAGCTCCCTGGCTCAGCTTTTGAAAGTGTTGTGCAGGTTTCGTTTGAGGATGGGGACTGATAAGTTGGATGTGGAGTAGGATCTGACTGTTTTGCAGTCTTATAGCTCATTTGAATGCTCAAACATTGCAAATATTTGCAGAGTGATTCTAATTTTTTGACTGGCACTTGCAATAACATACCTCAAATTTCAATCATCAATTTTGCCAGCAAACTGTGTCTCTGGATATGTCTACATTGCACTGAGCCTCCCAGCCCAGGTAAAGAGACTCATTAGCTCTAGCTCGAGCACTAAAAATAGAAGTGTGGGTTTTACAGGTCAGGCAGCAGCTCAAGCTCGCAAGCCCACCTGACCCGTGGGTTCTAAGCTCAGGGAGCTATCTCGAGCCTCCGCTGGTGCTGCAATGTCCACATTGCTATTTTTAGTGTCCTTGCTGAACTAGTGTGAGTCTGTTTACCTGGGCTGGGAGGCACTTTTCCAGCTGCAGTGTAGAAGCGTTCATTTGGAAGTAAAAGCTATTCAGTTCTAAGCATACAGTAACAGAAGCAGTTGTTCTAGTTAGATGCCTTTAGCACTAGTCTACTCCTCTGACATCAGTACAGCAATCTATGAAAAGCCTTCTGTAATCACATAGGTCAAATGTACTGTAACATACGGTACAATTATAGCATCCGTATAGTATATCCTTACATGTCCTTGATAATGTTTACTCATTTGAGCCTGGATTCTGATCTCACTTGGAGTCATTCCAGGAAAATTACTCCAAATTTATACCAAGGTTCCTGCCCCTGATCCTTATGGAAACCCTCTATGAATGATTTTGAGAGGAGAAATCTCACTCCAGCAAGAGATTGAAGCTAGCTGTATCTGTACTGTACTGACAGTAGGTCCCTCAGTTTCTTCAAAAAGACTGATTAACCAAATACAAATTACCCCACATGTACCTTCCTCATCCAAAGTACTGGTCCCATTATCCCATCACTTTCAATAGCGTTTTTCGATGTCATAAGCTAAATCTTGCCTGTCTTGATGTTGTTACCTGTCACAACCTTAGTCTTTGTACAGAGATCCCAGTGATGTCAGTGGCATCTCCACATGGAGAACTGGAGTAGAATATGGCCCTTATTATTTATTCATATGTTTGGGGACTGATTCTCATTTCTTTTACACCAGTGTAATTCAGTGATACCTTGACTGAAGTCACTGGAGTTACCCCTGTGTAAAGCAAGAGCCAGAGAGAACAGACTCATGCTTGGAGTCTTCACAGCTATAATTTTTTAGCTAAAATTGGCAGGACACTTTACAGGTTGATCACTTACAAGAGTTTCTGTTTACCTTCTATGTAAGGGAGTTATATGACTGTGTGAAAGAATAAATATATCCTTTCAGTTCATGGTCAGACTATGTAGTAAACTCTATTTTTAATCAGGCTAGGTTCCATTCTACACCCTATGTATTTTTTTTTTAATTATATTTATATCCAGTAGCTCTTTACAGCTAATTGCCCCTAGGCAGGGCGCATCAGAAGTTCCTGAGTTTGTACAGTATCTACCATAACGAGGCCTCGATCCTTGCGTTTTCAGGTGCTACTGCAATATAAATCAATGTATTGAAAGTTTAATTACACTCTTATTCACCTATATAAATTTTGAGCCAGACTGTGGCTGGCCCTGTGTGGGTGCACAAGGGGAGAAGAAGGTGCAGGAAGCTTTTTTCCCCTCCTCATTTGTGTTCCCGTGCAGGGGTCACTCGCAGTCCCTGGAGGGAGTGCAAGAACTGCATGAATCTAGCACTATGAGTGGGTCTGTACTCACTAAAAGGGATGGGCAGGGCACCAGCCAGCAGAGTTGAGCAGGTGTGAAGCAGTGCAGTATAGTGTAATCTGTAACAGGTTGGTAGAGCTCCAAGTGACAACAGGTGCTGCACACAGAAGCCTAGCAGAATAACCACAGCCAGCATCAGGCGCATGGACTGAAACTGTCTTCTTTACCATGGCTTTATAAACAGCAGAGAGGCTGCTTCATTGGCCCTCCACAACAGAGAGCCCTGCATTCCAGGGGGCAAAGTCTCTACGTGCAAGCAAGTGGGATCCTTGCCTCAGCAATGGCTCCCATACACAGCCCTGATGCATGTTATTCTTGTTCCTGGCATGAGAAATCTATGCAAAGGGCTTTGTGTATGAGGCTGTGGCCAGGCAAAATATGAATGTGCATGAACACAACATAAGCGTGTGCCCAATTTGGGTGCCATTTGGCACAGCTGGAAACTGTTAATCCCTCTAATCCATATCCCCTTCCCCTTAACTCTTCACTAATGTCAATAAGGGTCTTCAGTTTTCAACAGGAGAACTGACCTATGCTGTAATCTATTGTAAAGATGAAAAGTTAATCTATACTTGATCCCATCTACTTTTCTATTTTAGAGGTAATTTCCTTTCTGAATTAAGCTGCAGTGTATTGTAGAGTAACCCATTCATGATCTCTTCCTCTAATATTAACTCTCTTTAATGGTACAATTTCAAATGATATTTTCCCTATAATAAGTGTAAACAAGCTCCACCTACATAGGTAATGGTCATCTACACAAGTTTACCAGTGTAATTAGTTTTATCACATTAAATTGTTCAGATTTTAAACTCTTTGTGGGCTTGTTCTGAAGGCAAAACTTCCATTGACTTCTGGCTTTACTGAGAGTTTCTTCTTTGACAGCCATGTGGGATCTGGCCTTATATGTTTGCATGGCAACCCTTCCAATAACTCATATCCAACCCTCTGCTGACAATAAGCAGCAATTGCTTCAGTAACCTATTATTTTTTAGCAATAGCTTTTCAAAATACAGCAAACCGTATACATTTTTTTCTTTCGGTCTTCAGTTTCTGTGACAAGGTATAGGGGCCCTTCAAGATTCCCAGTAAACCGGGTGCTTACTCCCTGCCTCACTCAAATATTCAGGATGGAGTAACAAGGCTGAATCAGGGGCTAAAGACCTGATGCAGATCTTTCATTAGCTTTATACCAGTGTAGTTCCAACAGGTTCAATGGAGTTACTTCTGAGACTCAGTAGTGTGAAAGGAGAGTCAGTGCTCAAAGCCCAACGAGGCATTCAGAAGGAATTTAGGACATACCATGTAAATTGGTAGTGAATGGGGAGAGAGGCCTTTACAAGAGGCAAAACTCCACACAGAAGGTCTAACCCAAAGTCTTTCCATTGACTTTAGTGAACTTTGGATCAGGCCTCCAATAAGCTGACTTGTAATCCAAAGTGTTCTGCTTGTTTTCGTTTTTGTTTTTAATTTGGATTCTTTCATACCTCAGACATTTGTTCACTTTTCATATAACTCAGGCCCACGGATGCCCAAGGACAAAGCCCGGATTAAAAATCTTGCTTGTTGACAGTCTTTGTTTTGTTGCTGAACCCAGTGCTGGCCCACTGCCCCTTTCCGCACTCACACGCTCATGTAATATTATTTCTCCCCACCCCTTAAATCTATCCTGTTGTAGAAAACCTCTCACCGGACATTTTCAAGCTAAAAAACGGAAATAAATATCTATCTGATCAAAAGGCGGCAGGGGAAGATTGAACACCTGAAACTCTGAGGGTCTTGCTAACTTTTGTTTCCACTGCAGATGCAATGTCTAAGCACTTCTATAGGAAACATTATTCCTTATGGGACTCCATTAGTACTCCATGCTCTCACCGTCTCCTGACAGTAGACACAGGAGGCAGGCATTACTTATTCTGTTAGAAGGTTTCCCTACCACTAGTGCAATCTCAAGCTGTCCAAAATGTCTCTCTTAATAGGACAACACACACTGAGCTGCAGTCAAATATTTGGATGCTAAAGATTAAGCCCTCAGGAGACTTCTGTTGTTGTTGCAATAATGTATCACCAACCATTAAAGGATATTTTAAAGCTACTCCAATTTTTCCAAAAGGCCTCTGGAGAGGTAAAGAAGAAAAAAACCTCTTGCATTTAATGTCTGCAGGGAGTTCTAGAATTTGGGTTGTAGATTCATCAGAAATAAGCAATTTTCCTGGGGTGATATATATATATATATATATATATATGAATAAAGTACCAGAGGATATTTAACTGTTCTCACTGCTATTTCAACCAAACTGTATGTGTTGTAAAATGGGAATTTCACCATCTTTACAGAGCCTAATTCATGCATTTCTAGACGAGGAGAACTGCATGATAAAAACCTATTTATTTTTGGTATAAATAGGTCTTCTACCTTAGCATTAGTGGTATATCTGAGATTTCTTTGTAGTGTTAACACACTATTATACAGCAGTTTTAACATACTGTAGCAAAAGCCTGTGCTCAAGACAAGAAAGCAATGTATGTAACTGTAGATCAGCAATATTGGGTCTTTTTTAATAATGTTTCTAGTTAAAGTACATAAAACAAGTCCTAGACTTGAATTGTTTACTCAGCTAAATAATAAAACTGACATTCAGCCTAGTATCAGGGAAGCTCAGGCAACAGACATATCCACAATTCAATCATGGTTAAAAATTACAGCTCTCCAAAATGTGCTGAAATGTAATGGGAAAAAGAAGGCTGGAACTGAACGAAATCAGGGTCAGTCGTTGATTTCTAGAACATACAAAGACAGTGAGTATAAACGTGTTACTTACAAGTGCTGAGGATTTTAGGGAATGAAAATGGAGACCAGGAGCTGGAGACTGCCTGCCATGCCAGCAGTGTTGATTTGGAAACGATGGACACAAATAAACATTCAGCAAAGCTTAAAAACTGTAATGCAAAGCTAGCCAAAAGTGTCCATGTCCTTACCGTGCTGTGGCTGGCAGGCAATCCGTTTCTGGGAGCCTTCAGTCCCGCTAATCAGGCTCCGGGGATTTTGTTTGCAAGGGAGATTGTCCTTTAAGTGATCAGTGCAGGAAAACGGAGAAATAAAGAGAAATGAGCAAATTGTACAAGGCAAATAGCTGCAGGTCTTTAGCATGCTCCCTGCGTTTTCCTAAGCTGCATCTGCAGGAGAGAAAATATCCCCAAAATAGCTCAGGCTGTCAATGACTTGCTGAAACCTGAGAAAGAATTGCTGAATTTAAAGATCTGCATTGCTGTGGGTGTATAATTAAAATGAGAAACTGCTGGCAGGAGGAACCTGGGATGGAAGCACATGCTTAAGGAGTAACTTGCAAGTTCACCAGTGTCAGAACGTGACCTGACCCCTGATTTTCCCCTTCCTCCCTCTCACATCAGTTAACCCCTATGAGTTCAATGTGGAGGAAAATTCTGTACTAGTGCAATGGGAGGGAGAGGATACATAGATGGCCAAGAAAGCTCTTTCAAACCCTATTACCTGTGGTTCAGTGACAGTAAGTTACAGCAGTGTCCCACTTTCTACATTTCAAAGCAGTCAAATAAGCTGATGTTATGCATAGGTCTCTGGAGCTGCAAATTTTAACCTAAGGAAATCTCAACTGCATGCAGATTTTTGTTTTGACAGTCTGCAGCAGGTTAATTAATGTCAACCTAGTGCTGAGGCTAATGTAGTCTGTTTGAATCAACCTTAATTTTAAAGACTGCACCAGCTGTGTTGTTAAAATGATTCTTGAAAAATATTTTGAATGGGGTCAATGCCAACGATAGAGAGGAACTAAGAGTTGGATGAAGATATAACCAGGAATAGTGGGGTTAAATTTAAATAAGGGAAATATATGCTGATATCAAGGAAAAGAACTGATCATAGGATCTGTTGAGCTAAGAAATAACCTCCCAAGGGATCTGGTAGTAGCCCCATTGCTTTGGACATTTAAAATACGACCGAACAAGACACTACAAAAAGTTCTAAACAATACAGCCCCACATTTCCGGGAGATGGATTAGAAGACTTAATAAGTAGTTATTTTCCTTCTATAATCAATATGGGTCTAGTCCTGCCAGGGGAATTCTCTCCTCCTCCCCCTGCCCCCAGTCACTTGATGCCAGCTAAGATATTGGAAGATAGCCTGCAAAGCAGCAGTAAGGGCCCTCTTACCCTTAGCATAGGGGGAGTCCAGGAAGTGCAGAGTCAGCACAGTGAGACTCAGTGCGGGAGCATGGTGGGCAGCTATCTGTGCCACAGCTCTCCCCATCAGCTGGATGGAGAAATAGGGACCATTGCAGTCAGGGGGTAACTTCAAGTATCCCCGTCTCCTCTAACCTGCACCACAGACTGAATGGGCCCCTGGGCAGTGGGGAGGAGCTCTGCCTCCTTTCTTGGTCCTTGCCTTCACTGGGATCAGCACTGGCACAGGGATGAATCAGGGCCAAATATTTACTCTGACAAAACTCCCAGAGATTAAAGGGACTGACAAGAAAGCCTGGTGTGCTAAGGAGGCTATGTTATACCATGTGGTTTAGGGCCTTGTTCAGGTTACTTTAGTCAGGCAAACTCTGATTGTTTATATTATGGTAACACCTGGAGCACCCGAGGGGGATCAAGGTTCTGTTGTGCTGGCCTGAATGGAGCAGGTTGGGAAGTTTTAGACAAAACAGTTTTACATCAGAAAATGCTGATTTGTCAGGAACAAAACTTTTTGCAGTAATGTGTCAAGTTCAACAAAACTCTTGTTGGGAAATTTCGCAGGTCCGTGATGGAGTTTCTGGTCAAAATAAGAGTGTGTGTGAACACGCGTGTGCAAGACAGAGACCCACCCCAGTATGGCCAGCTTTGTAGCCTGGCATGTTGGAGACTCATGTTGAAGTCCCTGCTGTGCCTCATTCAGCCAAGTGCCCTGACTACGGGGCTATTCTGGGCTGTCAAGCTTTAAAAGGTGTTGGGTTTTGTCCTGATGCAGAATGGGAAAATTGGAATCTTGGAAAATTTCCCACACAGCTCTAGCGCTGAACAGCCATAAAGAGACACAGGCCCTATCTCACCAAGCTATCAGACAATGGGACAGATCTGTGATAACTCTTTCATGCTGAACAGCTCCTTAGACCATGACGGTCCCATTGAATCAATGGGATTAGCTGTGATTAAGGGTATCACCATCTGGCCCAAACAGCATTCATTGGAAACTTTACTACTTATTACTGGGTTTAGGGACTAAATCTTCAGTTGTGCTGGAGGAGAACTTGATGCAGTTGAGGGAGGAAGCCAAAGATGACTCTAACCCTCCTTTCAGTCCCCCACCCCTTCCTGGGTCTAACTAGGGTCCAAAACACCCCTTCCTGGGTCTAACTGGGTCCCAGAGCAAATTAAAGTAGCATAAGGACTGCCCTGGTTTGTGCTGGCTTGTGATCATCCCCTAGTGTTCTGTCGGCTTGCATGGATCTCAGGAGCAAAGCATACTTTGACCCAGTCGGTGAACTGCCTCCTCTCATATATGTCTCCCCATGCTGGGAAGGGAACTAGGAGGGATTGGCATAGAGCTGTCCAGACTGGCTTTATGAGAGCTGATTGTCCCCCCCCCCCCCCCCCCCCCCAAATGCCAGGAGAATCTTATCAGCTACACATTTAAGGCAATTTTAAGGTCCCTTGTGCCACTATAGCATGGTCTAGGATCTGGCTCTAAGCCCCTTTCCCTCTTTATACTTGAACTGAAAGGGGAAAAGCAGTTTCAAAAATATAACCAGGTTGGATTCAACCAGATGGGACTCCATTACGGGACGCTGCTCCCTTGCAAAGCAGTTCTGCATCTGAGAAGCAAGCTTAATGGCAGTTTAGTTTTAATGCTTATTTTTTGATTGATGCCAAACGATAGTGTACCAGATAGGTGGAATGTCATATGCAATATATTTTAATGGATGTGGCAAGCCCTGACATTAACGAAACCTTTGACTATGTAAGCTTTAGGACATGGTAGTCCCTGTACATCTGAGCCCCTTGAGGTGGGGGTTTTTTTTTCCCCCCCCAAGGTGCTTGATCATTTTGTCTTGGGGAAGTTGTGCACATGTTTAATATTGACTAACCATTGTAGGCCTCACTCACTCAGTGTAGTTTTGCTGGACTAAGAACTCTGGGATTTGGCACATAAAGATAAGTAAACTTTTAAGCTGCTCCTACACAAGGAATGCTGAGGACCTCAAAGTATAACTGAAAACAACAGTATCAGAGAACAGGGCGACAAGGTGATATCTTTTACTGGGCCAGCTTCCGTTGGTGAGAGAGACAAGCTTTCGAACCACCTAGAGTTCGTTTTCAGGTCTGGGAAAGGTACTTCCAGTCTGAAGAAGAGCTCCGGGTGGCTCAAAAGCTTGTCTCTTGCACCAACAGAAGTTGGTCCAATGAAAGATATTCCCTCACCCACCTTGTCTCTCTAATATCCTGGGACTGACACAGCACCAACTACACTGCATATAGTATAAGAGAACAGTAAATCCAATAAATCCTGCAACCAGTTTAAAAATGAAGGGTGAACGAACTCATTTTGCATAATAGTCTCATAACATGGCTTCCAAAGCTTGGCTCTGATTCAAAAGTAGCTCAGTTTGCATTCTGCTCAGGGACAGGAGAGACAATGGGGAGCAGGAATCTTGTGAAAAATAGAACAGAGAACAATAACTACAGGGAGACTGGAGAGGAAGGAAGCTGAGAAGAGAGAAAATACTAATGTGGTGGGCGGGGAAATGCTGTATACAGCGCTCCTATTGGTGCCAGATTGGTGTGTAGCCCAGACATTCGCTAACTGGAAAGTCTCTTTAAATTGACCCTCCCTTGGCACAATACAATGGTTTCAATCCCAGGAAAAACAGCTTCATGATACAAACTAGTTTTGTAAATGGTATGAATCCAAAAAGACACATTGACGTTCACAAGCCCTTGTACTCCGAAGGATTGATCACTCCACAGCAAAAATAAAACTCCAACCCACCACCCATAAATAACTCCCCACTTCCACCCCAGACAAGAAAATAAAAACGTATTTGGCTGTGCTAGTAAAAGTATCACCAATACACTGATGTGTCACTATTTGGTGTAAGGTGCCCCCTAATTCCCCTCCTTGGGTTACCCATGTTGCCAGTAGCAGCACAGGAGTGGGGAGGAGAAAGCAGCGTCCATGGGACTGCAACTCCCCCTTTGCACGGGTGGGTGAGCAGGAAGTGGGTGGAGCCTTGATTCTGAGCCCTATCCCAGTGCACCAACCAGTGCAGAGAAGGAAGGAATCTATGCCAGATATAGGGCTGTGACAGATTACCTTCTCCCCATCTCCCTCCTCCTCCTCCTGGAGCAAGGTGGGAATCTGTCATCAACTGCAGCTACACTTGGCCTCTTATTCAAGGCTTATGGCAAAAACACAATTGAGCCCTGTTGTGTGTTTGTACAGCGCCTTGCACAACAGGGATCTGGTCCTCCATGGGCTCTTGATGCTACCGGAATACTACTGCTTCAAACTGGTGATGCACCTTCAGGCAGAGAGCATTCCAGAATCACAGGCCTTCAATTAAAAAGGCCACTTATCTCATTCCTGGGCCAGTCAGCAATTCCAATCCCACTGATCTCAAGGGTCATGCTAGGAACTAGGGCAGCAGGCAGTCCCTGACGTAGGCTGGTTATGTTTTCGTATGTCTCTGTATACCAACAGGAACATTTTGAAGTGCGTCTGGGGAATGAATAACTGTGACTGAGCCCTGTGTGGCAGCATTCATCCTCAGAAGAAAGGCAATGAGTACCAGTATGAATATATTAACTGAATGGATTATCTGAGATGTTTCAAGGCCAGCAAAACAAATCTGACTACAATCTAATCCAAAGGAGACCATAATTAGAGATTAGTGTCTGTGCTAACAGAGTGACCATGCATTTAAAAAAAAAAAGTAAAAAAGAGAAGTCTGTGCCTCCAATGAGCTGACTAATTCAACCTCTCTCTGATCATTATAAAGTGGTTGCTTATGCAACACAGTAAAGCATCGTCTGACCTTCAGCAACTGGAACGGATCAGTCTAAACTATCCTACCTCCCGTAAGCTCCACTAGTGTGTGATAACTGAAGAGCCCAGAAAATATATGGTTTGTATGAGATAAGGCTTGTTTTGTTTTTGACCTAAACATAGCATAGGTAAACCTGGCTCCTCTGGGTATAAGTAAATGAATTCTCTCTTGTTCCTTGACCACCACAAACATCAGTTACAAACGATCTTCATCTGGCTTAATTTATAACCTTACTATCTGAGGGCCCACCATATGATAGGTGTGATTAATAAATCATGTGTACATCACTGCATTTCAGTGTCCAGTATGCTTTGAAAGCTGTTATTCTTGGCCCATAGTAATCGTTGGTGGATTAGGAAAAAAACCACTCCAGCTAGTTTCCACCCAAGGAAAAAAATAGAATGAGGATATTTACATCACTTGCCTAACAACCCTGGCCATTAATTATGGCTTTGTTAAGGAAAACATGCTCGGAGTACAGCAAAATAAACAAACTGGGTTAAATCCTGGCCCTACTGAAGTCAATGGCAGATTTTACCTCCTGCCTTTCCAGTTAGAAATCCCCATGTCTTGCTGGTTATACCTCTTGGTCCCTAGTTCAGTGAGCTTGGTGGATTGTGAGCTTTGGAATAATGTAGACACATCCATAGCACTTCACTAGGAAGTTCTACAATGGACAACCAGAGGGAGACAAATATTATTAGAAGGATGCTACACTTACTGGTAAAAGTAGTATCTTGCATTACCAAAAGCAGGACTACAACATTAGGGAACAGGACCCAGTCCTGATGAAATCGATGAAAATTGAGAGAGCACAATAGTACTTGCTCTATCAGACCTTAGGGAATGTACTCCTGTGGAGTTGAAAAGTTACTCTGCCAGCAAGGAAAGAAGACAGAAGAAAACAAAATTATTGATTCAGTGGGTGCAGGATGAGACCCTAATTTGAGTATTGACCTTGGTGAATAAGTTCTGTCAAGGGTATCTGTTAATAATGAAAGAAATTATGATTTGTCATATTAAATAATAGTCCCTGTCAATGTGCAGGGCTGGAAACAAAACACCAAATATATAGATGCAGTATCAGTAAAGGTAACAAACCTTTAGACACTAAAAACTGATGGAGTTCTAGTGCATCTGCCCAGTTGTGACTGAATAATTGTATTTCTCGTCCATGTTTTGGTTTGCTACAGGAGCAAAGGTAGTAACTAGGGCCTACCCAAAGAAATTGTTTGAAATAGTGATAGATGTAATCTTGCTTCTCCATAGACAGAGTAGTTATAAATGTCCAACTCCAGTGATGTGTTGTCATATCCGATGAGGAAGCACTGAAAGCTGAGAGATGGACTCAAAGAGCCAAAATAAATAAACCCATCCTCCAATGCTGAAATTTTTCTGGATTTAGAAAGAAATATTCAATCTAGCTGAAAATGAAACATCTTAATGTTTAGAGCACTTTTGGTGACTAGTTACTCTCCTGGCACTAAACTAATGAATCAGCAAAGCATTTTCAGCAAACTTTAACTGTGGTAATCAAGCAAGTTCTGTTGAACCAAAACAATAAGAGAAGTCCCTGGGGCAATTAAAAGATTTTCTCTATTTCAATTACTGTATCAAATCAACCTCTGCTTTTATAATTCTTTTCATTCAATATATCCCAAGGCACTCTGCATCAGATTAGGTGGCAGCTCAAGCACAGGATCTAGGAAAATGCCAGATCAGAAAGCACAACCTTTTCCCATTTGACTTCTGAAGACTTTATACATCTGATTGAAATGAAAATGATTTCTTGTCATTGTACTGTTTATAGCCATAATAAAAATATGGACATCTTTCAACTTCTGCTGAGCGTCTCCAAGAGCATCAGTATCCTCATGCATACTCCAAGGCAATAAGCTGGACACTTGAGCACATCCATCTGAACTGAACATCTGTTGCAATAGAGACTTTAGTGTTGCTAATAGAACAAACTGAGTTTTCTAGATTGTGTTAACGCAACTGTCTTTTTCTTTGTTTCAGGGTAGGAGTCCCCCATATCTGGCACTGCTTAATCAGGCTGCGTGTAGAAACACCTGACTAGCTATTGCCACAAAAACTTGATCAGCGGAGCCCCTTCCTGCACCTCAAAGCCGCTTTTAGACCACTCGTTTTCCTAATGGTGCCAATCAATTGTGCATGATTCATAGAGGCTGGAATCAGCATATCACTCCAGTTCTAGCCAGTCCTCATTAGCTTCTACGGATAAGCTCCCACCTGCCAATAATTCTGTTCTCTCTTCCTCTACTTCCCTCCTACTCTCTATGCTCTTAGTCTTCTTTCCTGCCTTCTCTTTGTTCTCTTTGGCTTCATGGCTTTTCTTCTTCTCTTAGGCTGGAACACCCTCCTTCTTGCTTCAACTCCAAGCCTAACCCTCTTCTCCCCAAATAATTCCTCTCCTTGTCTCATCAGTTAGTCCTTCACCATCCCAGTTCTGGGCTGTTATCTTTTCTTATTTAGATTGAAAGTTCTCTAGGCTGGGATGGATGAGTTTGATCTGTAAAGCATCAGGTAATCTGACAATGTTGTATAAACCTTTTATAATAAAATCTATTATTTCATTTCCTACAGAGGGGTGACTTGCAGAGACTGTAAAGATTCCATCATAATCATCTGAAAAGAAAAAAAAATTAAAAGAACGTCACAGGAAACAATACAACTCCCCACCACACTCCCAAAGCGCTGAGCTTCTCTGCAATTGTCACAGCAGTTTTCCTCAACACCATGTTGGATCTATTTCAAAAATGCTAACTCCCTGCTATGCTGCGTCTGGTTAATGACTGTCTCCAGAGATTTTCGCTGGTGATCATTGCATGAGATGCCAAGAAATCAACTGCTTCAGCAATGTCTGGGAGCAGGATGTGTCAAGGATATAGCTTGCTCATCTGAGCTTATAATGAAACATCTTATTATAGCAATTGCCCAGAGGTACTAATTTGATACATACTGAATCTGCTCGGCCAGAGCAGTCTGGAGCTGACTCACAAGTAAACACAGTCTGATAAGAGATTTGTATTTAGTCACCAAAAATCATAATCATTATGTGTGTCATGAACATTTAGGTGCAGCCCCACAGTATATTTATGCAATATTGTATGTGCAACTGTGTAAATTGGAATAAATGCAGTGAGTAACCCTGGGATATTGCTAACTCCATTATAAAAAAATTGGGTTCTGTTAAATATTAGAGAAAAATCTGAGCAGAGTGGGCCAAATTCTGCCCTCCAGTTCCGCTGTAAATCAGAGTAATTCCACTGACTTTAACTAAGACCTGGTGTACACAAGGACATTAGAGTGGTATAACATGCCACTCGGGGGTGTGAAAAATCCACACACCTGAGCGGTGCAGTTAAACTGAGCTAACGCCCGGTGTAAACAGAATTCTCCCATCAACCTCGCTACCACCTCTTGGGAAGGTGAAGAACCTACACCAATGGGAGAACCCCTCCTGTCAGCGTAGGTAGCATCTTTACAGAAACACTACGGCAGCGCAGCTGCAGCAGTTCCACTGGAGTGTTTTAAGTGTAGACAAGCCCTAAGTCACTCTAGATTTACACCCGTGCAGCTGATAGCAGAATTTGGGTCAGTAAGTGGGTATATACGTAAGTTTTGTTTAAAGTTAATTATGTGTTTAAGTTCCATGGGCTTAAATGGGATTTATTATTATTAATTATTTGTGTTACTGTAGTGGCTAGGAACCCCGTCATGGGCCAAGACCCGATTGTGCTAGGTGCTGTAAAAACCGAACAAAAACACAATCCCTAATTTAAGCATGTGCTTAAGTTCTCTCCAGATTAGGAATGCTTTCCTGAATTCAGGCCTTCGGACCTCTCTTTAGTACTGGCTCCTCTGTCTGTGTCTCCTTTGACAGACTCATCCCTTTCCCTGGCTTCACTTTTTTCACTTCTTACAGTTTGGAGACAAGATCCTGGGTGAGTGGTTTGATCCGGTATGGCAATGCCTACATTCCAGTGCAGATTGTCTGCTGTAACATGAGTTTATCTGATCTGCAAATTGGCCAATGGGGATTGATTAAAAAACTAAAATAATTATTGTCCTCCAGTCCTTTCTCAAGCAAAACTCTCACTGACTGCAATGGCAGTTTTGCCTAAAAACTGTAGGATCAGACTCAAGTGTTGGCTGTATGGACAATTATCTGTACAACACCCCAAAACATGAATCAATATGGGGCCCTGGTGTTCTAATTTAAATCTTTTAGTTAATACCTCTGGTATGGATAAGAAGCTGGACATTTCTTTTAAGTACCAGCAGCTACTAATATAGAAAGGAAAATATTTCAGTGACATTTTAAGAAGGTTCCATCAGTTAATAAAAAATCTCACACAGGAAAACTTGGCATTTCAGAAAGGTTCCACACAGACCACATCAAATCTGTTCTAAGAACTCTTTACCATGTCCCTGTGGTATGAGTACAATTAAAGGGAATCCTGTTTGGACAAATGGAGGCAGATTGTGTGGTTTTGATTTGCTGGTTTGTTCCATTCAATACATTTTCCCACTGTGGCACAATGCTTTTCAGTAGCATTGCTTGTAAACCACTTTCAAGGCTTTATTTTGGAGGGGAGGGTGGTGGTGGCGTGAAGTGAATAGAAATGCTTCAAGTCTAACCTGAAGTTCTCAGCATATATAAACATGTAATGTCATATTAATCCTCTGTGGGCCAGTGCCCATATGGTAAATGTATAGAACCGTATTTAATATGGCTGGCAGTCTTGCTGGAGGACTCTCCGCAAGAGCCGTCATGTCAGCAATCTCTCAGCTACTGGCCTCCGAAGAAGTGAGCTATAGCTCACGAAAGGTTATGCTCAAATAAATTGGTTAGTCTCTAAGGTGCCACCAGAACTCCTTTTCTTCATGGAACAAAGTTTTTTCTACACAGGGGCCAATAAGAAGGGACACACATAACTGGTGGGGCTGGAGCTTCTTGGTTTAAGCACATAGCCCAGAAATGGAGGCCCTATTTGAGAGCAGGGTTCAACCATCACCACACATAAGAAGGACTTGCAGGAAGGACTCTGCTCAGCCTGAAGCACTGACAAACCTTAGGCTCAGAGAAAGGGTGAGCTCAGCCTAGGGGAGGGTATGTCTCAGGACTTCTGTTTTGTTTTCAAAGATCTGTAACTCTCAGCTGCTTTAAGAGTAAAGTCCCTGTGGTTCAGAAACTCCTTTGTTAAGCCTGTGTTCCTTGCTTTTCTGCCATGTTATCCCCAAAGGGATTAAACTAGAAGCCTGCAGCACCCACAGTTATGCAGATGGAACGCTGAGGGAATGTGTGTAAGCGACTGAGGGACTCACAAGGTCTCTGACACTCATTTTGGGATCTAGGGCAGCTGGATTGCGGTGTCCCACATCCCAAGGAAGAGTGTCAGACAAGAGTTCCGAGCCTAGGAGTGTGCCCTGGAGTCCCAGAGCTAGAAACAGTGACTAGACTCTATACACATCTATTTAGCTTGGAAGCATGTGGGATCCAGCGACTGGGTCCACTAACACCAGACTGAAGACTGTACAGAGTGGTGCTAAGTCAGGTTGTAACACAGTGAATAAAGGACTTGTTTGGGGCCAGATTCACCAGTATGTTTTGGCTGCTTTGAACCACTCCAGTGATGCAGAGCAGCCTATAAACTTGCTTTATACGAGGTGTATGTCTACTTTGTATCACCGAACTGGGGTGAAACAGCTTAAGCTGGCCCTAAATGTGTCTATGGTACATATCCTGGACCTGATAATGGGTAGTTTGGGTGCACAAGGAATAAAGAATTATGTCCTTCATGAGCAAGGGCTCTCGCCAAACATGGGTAATCTTTGACTTTCACCATTACAGATGATTAACCAAAATTAAAATTACTGTCCTGCAGTCTTTCCGTACTCAGGCAAAACTCCCATTAAAGTCAATGAAGAAATCTGCCTGAGAGAGGACTGCAAGCTGATGTCCTGAACACAAGTGTGCTGATAAAATATAACATGAGAAACAAAACAAAAATCATTTTGAAAGGAACAGAATTGCTAAATTTGTTTTCAGAGAAATGATGATAGATTTTCTATGCATTGTGCTGACTGTCAGTTGCTAGAGGGCAGCATTGTATAATAGACAATGAGCAGTGGGAACATGACAACATCTTAACTTCCATAAACATCTAATAACTTTGGAGCTGAAATGTAGTATTTTCTGAGTGTATAAATGGTTCTGCAGTTTTACCAGTTCTGGGATCATAAATATTGTTAGATTAACTAAGAAAGCCATTCCCAGTTTGGTTGCTGTCTTGGTTACTATTACATTCAAATGCTTCGATTTTTCCCATTCTCTTTTGGTTGATCACAAACACCTCAGAGACATTATCTTGTGCATTTTTCTATATGCAAAAGTTAATGTCAGTAAAGGAATTAGGAAACTATAGTACTAGGTTCCCTAATTCATTCTATTTTGTACTTGAAGAATAACCCACAATCAGTTTTTTTACTTCCTCAGTAGGTGGCAACCATAATGTCTACATTCACCAAGCCCCAGTAAATTCTCAAAACTCAAATTGCATAGAACTGGTTGGATGTATAATTAGTGCCAAATTATGTATTCACCCTGTTTGGAGTGAATGTGTTGCTTTCTGTCATGGGAGTGCATCTGCTTTGTGTTGCTGCTCTCTTACTATTCCTTATGTTGACTTATGCAGTGTATGCTATAGCTGCATTCAAACAAACTGGAAAGGAAGGTAGATTCATATGTGATTGCAATGCTCTTGTGCACAATGTTCATGAACATTTGAGCACACTAGCTTTACGAGTACAAGTAATCACAAAAAGCAATTTTTTAGATCAAATACTTGCCCCAAATGTCAATAGTGAAATTAATAAATTGTAATTCATGCACCGATCGAGTGACACCAGGGAGGGCTTTTTAATGTGGGGTTGTGTGTGTGTAATAAGTTGCATTTATGTCAGCACAAGAAAGTCAATATTGTCAAAAGTGGTGACTGATTTTAGGGACACATGAGACACCTTTGTCATGCACCTGAAAAAGAAGATACCCCCAAATCAGTGGCTACTTCTGAAGATTTGGCTCTATACCTCTGTTGCAAACCTCCTCTTTCCAGCCCCTGTGGAAAGGTAATTTTTTAGTGGTTTAACACAAGGTACAGCTGTGGGTGGGTGGGCAAAGGGAACTACGGGGCTTACCTAAACTTTCACCAGCTGAAACTGTCTCTTAGGCCCCGGTCCATTATTTAGGAAACACTGGAATTAGTGCGTTTCAGCCCCATCCAGTGCTCATGCCCCCAGCCTGCCTTGGAATGTAACCTACATACTAGGCGGAGAGCATGTGGCGAAGAGCCAGCTAGGGCTTTATGCCGCCGGAGGAGCTTCCTATGGCAGGGGAATCCCTGCTTCCCTTTTTAGGAAAGCTTTAAGTTCCTTCGAGCTGGTGTGATTCAAAGGGGACTTAACCTCAGCTACAGGCTGAGGATCCCTCACAGAGTTTCCCCCATATGATCCCAGGTGGGTGTAGGGTTCCTTACCCCAAAGAATAAACTGCTGTGCCTGCCCCCAAACTCCACAGATATCCTCTAGGATCTATGTGAAGCCAGAGCCCCCTTCCTGTCCCTCCCTGCCCCCTGGCTGCCCTCAGGGACTCCCTTAAAGCCCAAGGCCATATTATCTTTTCTTCAGAATCTCTACAGGGTCAGAGAAGGGACTATGTGTCCCCCACCCCCCAAACCCACCCATTTGTCCCTCAGCCTGCTCACCCTCTCCTGAGTGCAGAGGAGTGCACCCAATCTGTGGGTGGAGGTCTGAGGTCTGATCCCCAAGGAAGTCAGTGGAGTTACTCAGGATTTGGTGTAAGCAAGGTTAGCAGGATGCCCACAAGAACACAGACATATCTGAATGAGGATCCAGCTTGTAATAAACAACATAAAGTCAATCAGAATGTTTACGCGCAGGAAGTCACTGTTGCTGGAGTGTGCTGATCATCTCTCTCATTCCGTTGTTGTTTGTTGAGAGAATAAGGCAATTACTTTGTAACTTGAACTCACAGTATATACTCAAACGTCAGCCAAGCTGGCTAGAGCTGCCAGTCCTTGGCTTCATTTTTTTTTAATCTCCTTTTTAATTTGTTTTTAGCAGCATGAAAATATACCAAAAAAATTTTAAAAAATCAGATGTTATTGCCTTTGGATTAAATACTTTGATTATAGCAATGTGTGTGTAGGACTGTGCGTAAGGTTGTGTCAGTATTTCCATTAGATAAACCCATAAAAATAGAGGTATTATTTGGCTGTAAAATTATACTCCAGGCTGCAGCTCAGTGTCCTAGGTATTTATGGAATTAAAAAAATATTTTTTTCACCATTTTTAATTGAGTTAAAAAATAGGGGCCAGACTCTAAGATAGTGCTGGCATAGCTGCATTGAATTCAATGGAGATACACTGGTTTTGTCTGGCTAGAAATCTGGCCCTAGAGGCTTACAAGCACTGACTGCTTTTTAAAATACCTGTATAATTCAAACCATCTTTGATTTTAAAAGCTAAAATTCATCAAGAGACAAGGTGGATAACTGGACCAGCTTCTGTTGGTGAGAGAGACAAGCTTGGACAACAGAAGTTGGTGCAATAAAAGATATTGCCTCACCCATCTTCACTCTCTATCTTGGGACTGACATGGCTACAACTACATTGCATACAAAATTCATCAAGTAATGAGTCCCTAAGATGGGCTAATTACGGGCTGGAGCCTGCTCCCATTAAAGTTAGTGGAAATTTTGCCATTGACTTCAATGGGATGCTAGATCGAGCGGAGATAGTGTGCCTCTTTCTACCTTTGCTGAGAAGCATGCTCCCAGTTGCAGGGTCGACATACCCTTAGAGTCAATGGGAATCTGTCCGTTGAATTCAATGTGAGTTGAATCAGGCCCTTGGAACTCTCCTGGTTCTTTGGGGTTAGAAGGAAGCGTTCCCTGGGGCAGATTATCCCACAATTGCCTACTGCAGGTTTTCCTGCATCTCTGCTAAAGCAGGGGATACTGGCCACTGTTGGTGTCAGGGTCCTGGAGTAGATGCAGCACTAATTTGAGCAACTTTGGCAATTCCTATGGTCTTATGGGGACAATAGCAGACTCCAGTCTCCGGGACTGACAATTTTGTTCCCTTTAACAATGCTACAATCTTTTTGTTTTTAAATCCATGCCTTATTTGCAGTCTCTCAGTATGAAATTTCTTTTGATTATTTGTATAGTTTTTAGTTTCACAACTAAGAACAAAAAACACTTTTAGACCTTACTTGAAAAACTGACTTTTTTCCGGGAAGGAAAATGCAGCCAAAGACACACAGTACTGAATTAGTCCAATTATGCTGCATTCTTGTGGTTGAATAAGACACAAAGCAACTAAAACAAACTAACATAAACAGGGGAGCCAAATAAAATACTTACATTTGTATAGTGCAAGGGGACCTTCTGCTCTGGAATGCAATTCAAGCTTTATTTATTTTTTTTAAATAGTCAGAGCATAAAATAGCTCAAGATCTATAGAATACAATTCTAGTGTAGGTTTCAGAGTAACAGCCGTGTTAGTCTTCTGCAGTTTCCACGATATGCTATGCATCCGATGAAGTGAGCTGTAGCTCACGAAAGCTCATGCTCAAATAAACTGGTTAGTCTCTAAGGTGCCACAAGTACTCCTTTTCTTTTTAATTCTAGTGTAAGCTCATTATAGAATTGTCAGGTAAGAATTCAGCTAAAAGTATATTTTAAGGTGACTAAATGTTTGCTCATTATGCAACAGAAGTTTAACGACTCTAAATAAAGGGTCACACAATCTAAAGAAAGGCTCACACAGTCAGCCATAAGAAAAGGAGGACTTGTGGCACCTTAGAGACTAACCAATTTATTTGGTGCCACAAGTACTCCTTTTCTTTTTGCGAATACAGACTAACACGGCTGTTACTCTGAAACAGTCAGCCATGGCTCTTCATAAAGCAAGAGCAAGTTATCAAATGGATACTCAACACAAAAAAGGTGAGAGAGAGAAAGAACTGGGGTGCTCCCATTAAATGGTAACTGACACACAGCCTACCCGATGTTGGAAGTTTGATGTTCTTCATGAAGAAAAATGAATGTGTTATGTAAAGAATGCAGATGTTTATCTATATATCATTGCTAGTGGGGTTTCTCACAGTCCTCCTATTAATTGTGCTGCAGGAGAGCGTTTGGATTTTCACAAAACAAATGTGACCTTCCTGTCCCTCCCCACTTGAATGGGCTTTGTGCAAAAGAAAATAAATGATGAAGTAGCTGTAGCATAATATGGACATCAAACGAAATGGGAACGCAAGGTTGTAACACAATGTAAGGTAGCAAACGAGATTTTTGGGGTGGGGGGATTTCTTCTGTAGGAGGCAAAATTAACCAATATAAATGATTTACCTTAAAGCAGTGGCTCCTGCACTGTTGTCCATGATCTTCAGTGGCCTATAGGGTAGTGGCTGGTGGTCATTTGAGAGCTGGTTGATCACATGGTTGCTGTTTCCAGCTGCTAAACTGAATTAAAAGAATCTAAAAATTAATTAGAAAATATTTAAGGTTACCATTCCAAGAGCCACAAGTCAACACCAGATGTTCTATGATTGCAAATGGAAGGGTGTTTAGGTGATTATGAATGAGAAGGAAGTGGGACTCGCAGTCACAAATGTGATGGAAGGTGAATCATGAACTCCATTACAAAGTAGTCCACATTCTGAAAAAACCTGAGAACCTCCTGCTGTAGATTCTCAGTATTGCCAGAGTGTCTACCTACAGGGAAGAAGGCCAAAGACTGGATTCTGCTGTCAGTTACAACAGTGGAAATCAAGAATACTGGTAATTCGATTGAAGTTAATAGATTTCACATTACTCTATGTAACCTGAGTATGGTATCTGTCCTTAATCTGTGTTGAAAAGACAGTTGCTGGGTTTAAATGTGCTTTTCTTTTTAAGTCACTGAACTTTCTTACCTTGCCCAAAAGACAATGCTGTCATTGTGATAGAATCTTTCGGGGCTGTTTTTATTTGTTTTTAAACAGTGACCACAGAAAACTGTCAGGGACAAAAGGACAGTTCAGTATCCTATTCTGGGGTCTAGATCATGCAGCCTTTAATGAGGCAAAACCCCCATTGATTTTACATAAGTTTTTCCTCCATGGGAGTTTGGCTTGAGCAGGGCTACAAGAAAAGCATCATAGTTTTTAAGCTTGGAACTGCTATTTGTTTGTTAGGATTTCCAAGATCGCACACAGAATTTCAACATCCCTAATTATTTCAGCATATCACAGTCCAGCAAAGGAGCTCTCCTGGGTTTTTGTTTTTGTTCCCTATTCTTTCGCCTTCTGTCCATTCTCTCCCTCCTTTCCATTTTCCCTCTCTCTCACTGAATTACAGAACTCTCCTTCACATTTTTGGCAGATCATATGGCAAAAAGTCTTAGTGAAAGCCTAAAACAAATCACTGGGTGTTATTTTTCCTTTAGCATTTTTTTGTTTAAGAACTGGACTTGCATGCATTCACCACATAAAATGTTACCCCGCTTGAGTTATGGCTTCTGCCCTTCATACCAGTATTATGTTTTAATCCCTCTTTAATTAGCTGGTCCATGTTGCACCATTTCCTGTTCTCGTGGTCTGTAACATCTAGTTTTATTTGTCTGAGGCCAAGATTTTCAAAACCTTGAGCCTAGTTTGAGGTACCCAAGTTCCTGGTTAGCCACTGGGACGGATTTTTGTTAAGTACTTTCCACTAGAATCAATGGGAGCTGCTAAGTGTCCAGCACTTTGGAAAATCAGCCTGCTTATTTAGGTGCCTAGACTTAGGCACTAAAGTATGAAAGTCCCGACACGCTGCCCTCACCTCTAACCACTAGACAATATTCCTTCTTTGTGTTATGCAGATAACCCCTCGTACTGTGCTGTTCCCAGTTAGCTCGCACCTTTGGTTATTCTAGATAAATGATATATGCAATTTTTGTCTTAGTTAACAGAATATGCAGCATAACCAATGGCCAAGGAGTAGCCATGAGAACAGCTGGGACCAAAGCTGTAGATTGGTGTGTGGGAGTGCTACATATTCTGTGAAAGGTAATGGAAAACTTTACTGTTCTGAATGTTTTGGTGTTGAGTAATTTGATCTGCATGGCTATTTTTGTTCTCTCCTGTTTACATTCTTGGTGCCCTTTTCTGATTTTTTTAGACATATATGCACTTATCCTCCCATCTCTAAGGGGTTCTGGGTAAAATTCAGCAGAAACAAAGACTGTAGCACAGACAAATACAGATGAAAGGTCTGGGTTGTTTTTTATTTGCAGAGCTCTGTATTCACACTGCCATTCTCTGTGTTAATCTCCTTTGCACACCCCCTGGGCTGTCTGTGTATGGGCACCTGTCTCCCAGTTAAACCACACACCTGCACTGGCTTTAACACCAGTCTATTGTAGTGAAGCCATGACCTTCTCTATTTTTGCCCTTTGTACCACGGGCACATTCTAGGATGTGGGTATCATTTTGGTGCATAAATAAAAAAACAAGGGCTCAGTCCTCAGTCATGCTGAGTTTATACTTGGTGCAGCTGAGGAGAGGAGGGTCAAAACCACCTTTATGGCTACTCAATCCTTGGCAAGCCAGGGGCTGAAAGAGCCTCTAGACTAACTTTTAGGGCAGCCTCAGGACTGCTCTAAATCATACCAGCTAGAATCAACGACTGTGCCCACCAAGGAGTGTAATGTGCTCTGTCCAGATGTTCCCACCCCATTATGCACCCTCTCTAATTTTGGCAGGCCCCCTCTACATGAACGGGGGGACAGATCGGTGGTATAGGACAAACTATGCTGGCATTGCACCATCCAAAGATTCTCCTGAGTCACTCCTTGGTAACTTTCCATTTTCTTTGTTGTGACTGTGGTGAGGTACAAACCGTGCAACACATCATGGACAACTGCCCCACTCATGCTTGCCTGGGTGGCATAAAGGGGATCCACTTAGCTACCCCAGAAGAATTAGAATGACTTTCAAATCTTAAAATTCAATTATAATCCCAGCTCATTGCTTTTCAAATGCCATATGAAGAAGAAGAAGAAGAAGAAGAAGAAGAATGTGCTTTGTGCTGCTTTAGATGTGCAAAGCAGGTGGAAGTACCTTGAGAATTTTATATCTGGCCATGGCCACTCTGCTTCATGATCACATAAGGCAAGAGCCTAATGTTCAACCTGTGGAATTCAGGAGGCTTTTAACTTTGTGGTGTCTAAGTTACATAGCTGCAGGCTGCTCTTGATCATTTTTGGGACTTCACTCAAATGAGCTATTCCGAATAGTGGGTGGAATAAAATTAATTTTTACATAACAGTCTGAGGTCAATGCATCGTCTCCCAGTATGTGGTCTCTGAAGCCAGAAGCAGTGATCTCTTTGTGAAAGAATTTAAGAAAAATGAAGGTCTGTCCCAGTTAATACTCTCAATATCCACCTCTCATACCCTCAAAGAATGCATCCTATGCTTTCACATAAATGCCTGATATTTCTGGGACGGACAGAGGCAAGTTTTCATGAGAGAACATCTTATCTGCTTTCAGTGGAAAGCTGCAACGCACAGAAGGAAGGGGCATACATTCTCACCGTTCATCTTCTGGAGAGCTGCAGAAAGGCAGAGAATATAATATCTGGACAACATTTCCAAACTTGGATGCTTAGAGTTAAGTTCCTACATCCATCTGCAGGCACCCAAAAAGATGTGGCCTGATTTTCAGAAGTAAGTGAGCACCCACAATTCAAACTGAAGTCAATGTGAGCTCCAAAAATCACACCATTTCTATTTCAGCGCCTAAATATGGATTTAAGAGCCTCACTTTGGCTGTTTGAGTTTTCAAATGTTGGCTGCAGTCACCTCTTCTCATTGTTTGATCAATGAACTGTAGAAATGAAAATCAGAGAAGCAAAAAGTTGACGCAACTTTTTCTTCTTCCACAAATTTAGTGTGAGACTGATTGGCCTGGAGGAAAAGACTTTTTACGCTGGCCGAGTTAAAGTCTAACCTTTCTCCCCAAAAATAAAGGGGAAGTGATAAGCAGCTGTCTGCAGAACAGGAACTGTCCCTCTCTGTGCATGGCTGAGCATATGCAGGATTATTTTCCTGTGATTTCTGTTCCAATGTTTAGCCAGCTTTACTTTTTGAAATTATTTTTGAGTCAGAACTTTTTAGGGCAATTGAGATAATGTCTGTGGACTGACCCACGATCTCAAATGTCTCAAAATATCACTGAACCTGCCGCTGACTGACTAGGTATATTTTTGGATCCGTGGGCTTTCCTAACCTAAAGTCACTGGAATAGGGAGGTTCTCTGTTTGCATAAAGGAGTCCTAATCAGATCCAATTTGGTGATGTCAGTGACTTCAGAAGAGGAGTGCTCCATTCTGATTTGCCAAGAAATTCCTGAGAGGAGTTCCAAGGTGGGAGAACTAGTCAGGTCACCATCTTCAAAACCTGGATGAAGGGAAGAAGACTTACTACTAGCAGGTTTGTTTCTGGCTTCAAAGGGCCTGTGCTTCCTTTGCTGTCCTGGCTGGCCACCGAGGGGCAAGAATGGAGAAACATGCAACATCTAAGATTCAACATCTACAAGCAGGTAACTTCTAACCAGACAGCAAGTTCATCAGAGTTAAATATCAGAGCCAATACTGGCTAATCTTTTCAACCATGTACCTGAAGATGAATGAAACCACCAGAGATATGACAACCATCCTGCGTATATTTGAGCCCTTTGGGTTTTGTTTTGTTTTCCAATCTTTTTTAGTAGAGGCAGGCCTCTATTTCAGCATTCTTGCACTTGTTTTTAACTCCAGCAAATGGTTAGTAGTGAATTTATGCATGTGTGTGCATGGCTAGAACCCCCAGAATTTATTTGAGAACAGTGCCTATAGAATATTTCCTTAAATACCTAAAACAGCCGTCGGTTAAACAATCCTGCTGTCTAAAAGATCACACAAATGTATATTTAATGGGTTAGGTGTTGTATGTTTAATCCTGAGAGCTCACATTATTTTCACCTAAATTTGTCATTTGAATATTAAATGTAACATGCTATTTCGTCTTTAATTGTGCTGGAAAGTTTTATTGTAACCCTACGTAGGGGACTGGAAAGAGAAAAGAAACTGGCTTTCACCTAACCACCAATAAGTTGGGCAGGCTACCTTAACTGGCACCAGAGCTTCCATCTCAACGTTAGCTTCAAGTTGGGAATGACTTCACCATCCCTATATCAGCTGTTTGCCTGAGATTGATAGTGCCCTATCACTTATGGGGCTGATAGCTAAACAATGACTCCTATCTTCCCAAATGTTCCTGTCACTGTTCCTTTAAGGGCCCGGGGCCAGGAGCCTTGCAGAGAGGGTGGGGCAAGGCTTCCCTCTCACCAGCCAATAAAGAATGAGCTGGGAGAAAGGGACAATACAAATGCTGCCTCCTCCCTCATCTGGGGGTGGTGGCGGCGGCGCAAATGCTTGCAGAAGGTAAGATGTGCCTGCAGGGCCCTGAGTAAAGAGGGAGAAGATGGCAAAGTCTGCCTGATGAACCCCCTCCCCGCCAGTCTGAGGCAGTCCCTGGTGAGAGGTTGGAACCTGCCAGCCCGACCGAGCCCTGTGGCTCGGCAGTCAAGACCCACCATCCCTGACATCAGCATCCAGCCACAATGATTGACCCAGAACAGGCAGTATTCCTGTCCCCATAGGTGGGCCCCTCTCCTGGTGGCCTGCCCCTAGAGTTCCACACAGTCCTCCCAGCCTGAGGGTAGAACTGACTGGGAAAAGGGGCCAACTGGAGGAGACGTTGCCTGAGCCTTTACAGCTCGCCTAAAGTCTAACTCCAGCTCCAAGGAAGAGAGCTAGGAGGCTCCTGTGTTAAGAAGAGGGTGTGGGGATTGTCTGAAGTACAACCTAGCTCTGGGAGTGGGGCTGGGGCCTCCAGAACAGTGGAGGAAACTGAGCAGGACCCAGAGGGGGTGTGATTTGGAGAGGCTAAACAAGTGAATTATCTCTGTAGCGTGAGTGAATAAACCTGTACCCTGCAGCGAGGGGTTGACCAAAGCTGGTGTCGGTAACTGTTTGCACTCAAAGAAAAGGAGTACTTGTGGCACCTTAGAGACTAACCAATTTATTTGAGCATAAGCTTTCGTGAGCTACAGCTCACTTCATCGGATGCATCTGATGAAGTGAGCTGTAGCTCACGAAAGCTTATGCCCAAATAAATTGGTTAGTCTCTAAGGTGCCACAAGTCCTCCTTTTCTTTTTGCGAATACAGACTAACACGGCTGTTACTCTGAAACCTGTTTGCACTCAGGACACCAGACTCAGGTCTGAATAGCACCTCCATCAGCTCATACATAGCATGAAATGAATATGCAGATTAATACAGAGTATAAACAATAAACAGCTTTATTTCCAAATGTGTTAAATACAACAGAGTAGCAGCTACAGAATGTGGGCTCAGCTCTCATTTAAACTGAGGCCCCTTTATCCTGCTCTAGTAGCAGTATAACTTTTATTCTGCAAGGCTAGAGCCATGCAAAGAGGGCTTCGTGTAAATGAGGCTTGGACTCTACCCTTTTCCCTGGGTTTATTATTATTTTTGGCATTGAAATGATTGGTGGAGATGACGTGTATTTATTGTCATTAGGAAACACTTCTCAAAACACGTGATCTAAATAACTGGATTTGGTTTCAAATGTGATTGATATTGATCCATCTCTATATCACGTTTTCTGAAGCTCAGTATTACAAACAGACACAACGAACAGCAAAAAGCAAGTAACAGAATGATAGAATAGCTTATGAAATCTGATGTCTAATATTTATTCACACCCTGCCTTTGCTCCAAAGATGACCCTTTCATCTGATAATGATACACCTTGTTCATGTGAGAAGTTTTCCATCTTTATAATGAACAGCTGCATTTTGATTTTGGCCTAGGGAATAACTGTCAACGGATTTTAAAAAACATGTGTGCTCATCTTGCACTGAACGTGTTCTCTGCTCTTTTTCATCATGTGAAGCTGAACTTTCTTATATCTCCTCTTGTCTGGAATTTCTGTAGTGGAGGAAAGCTAGTTCTCAAACAAGCTTTACAACAATTGCCTTTCCTATTCTTTTTCACTATCAAAAATGTGATAAAAAAGAGTTAAAGTGGCTTAGCAGTACCTTTTACTCTTCCAGAACGTGGAATTTGGCAAATAAAAATGGAAACATCCAAGAAACAGGAAATACAAATAAACATTAGGAAAACAGGAAATACACAACTAAGGTAATACTTCCCACTCGCAATCTACATACTCTTCTCTGTCCCCCTAATGGCAGGGATGGTAAAACCCAATCCTTCAAAACCCAGGATATGCAAAGACAGCATTGCAAGCTCTCATGACTGTATTGCAAGTCTCATGGTATTTGATGTTTTTTTCCCCAAAGCCCCAGCTCCTGCAGTAATTTTATAACATGAAAATTTTAGTTTTCATAAAAAAAAATCTAGAACTCATAGGCCTGGTCTACATTGAAAACTTACATTTGTAAAGCTACATCTCCGAGGGGTCCACCCCCCCCCCCCCGAGAGAAGTAGCTATACCAGCCTAACTGCCACTGTAGACAGTGCTAGGTTGACAGAAGAATTCTTCCATCAACCTAGCTACTGCCTCTCAGGGAGGTAGATTAACTACAGTGAGCGGGGAACACCTCCAGTCACTGTAGTGAGCGTCTACACTGAAGCGCTACAGTGGTGTAGCTGCAGCTGTGCCACTGCATCAGTTTAAGTGTAGACATCCCCATAGTTGTGGAAAAAGCTTGAAAGCATGGCCCCGGCAGGCTCACTAACCAGAAGGCAAATAAAAAGAACCCAAATGTTTAAAATCTCAGGCTCAAAATGGTATCTCATGACTTTGGGGAGGGGGACTGCCTCATGACTTTTGAATGTTAGAGGTTGTCCCACCGAGACAATCTTAACTCTTGGGAAATGTAACAGACCCTTACCTGTCCCTAACAAAACTTCCCATGGTCTCTGCTTCAAATCAGTATTCCTGTTTATGTATTCTCACTATGCTCTGTGGAGCAGTATTGACATAGGGGCTACTTGCAGAGAGCTGTCAGAACTGACACTACCTTCTCATAACTACTCACTTCAGAATGCTATGGTGAAGTGCTATGTTACAGGAAATACTTCTCTTACGTCTTATAGTGATCCTTCTATACACTCTTACCACCAAGGTAAGTAATTGTACCAAATAAGAGCACTTTCCCTGTACCATTTCTTGGATGAGGCTCCTGTTGACTTCAATAAGAGCTTGACTGAGCATTGTGTACAGGATTGAGCTCACAGATATAGTTTTAGCAGCGGTGGAAAGTTTATTATTCATAGATGTTCACGAATAATGATGAAGTATGATTGATAATGACAATAAAGAAATCTACTCATCTGCAGATGTTGGAGTGGGTGGATAAAATTTGATTTGGGTTTTAGGGAGTTGGAAGCATCCTGACCTTTTTTTTTTTCCATTGGGGTAATTGTGAAATGAGTCCAAAAACAGAAAATGATTAAATGGCCCACACCCTTTATTGGGATGAAGGATAAGCATGAAAACTACGCGAGGAGTAAAGGAATGCATTGAAGTTTTTATTTATACTTTATATTCTGTAGCTCATGCTAAAACATTATTTTAAAAAGTTCAGCATTCAGTGAGGATTTTAATTGGAACTCTTACATTTATTAGCAACAAAGATGTTTAATTATAAAAACCAATGCATCTGGCCTTATACTATGTTTTCCCTTTGACTCCTCTCCTCTTGTCTCCAGTATAAGTTTTTCTAGTAATGAACTGGGTGTAATGTTTCTCAACTTTTACACTGGTCCCTCCGAATTTAGTTGCCAAACACCCATAGACTTCCATGACAGCAGAATCAGCCATGAAGATGGATGGATGGATGTTTCAAGAACGAGTTGCTGGGAATAATGGGAAACAACTACAGAGTTCCTGTGACACAAACTCAATCCTAGGTTATGAGAAGACTTATTTAAGGTTCCTGTTATGTGAAATAATAAATATCTAATTATTTCAGACTTCCTCCTCATGCATTGTTAGATTGTCAATGCTTTAGGGAAAGGACCATGCCTTCATATTGTGTTTTGTATGGTGATTTTTCACAATGTGACTCTGATCCTGTTAGTGGTTTCAGGTACTGCCATAATATGAATATTTAGTAATAATACTTTGCTAGTTGTGGAAGTGTTGCTTTCCTGGTGCTTTGGAGATAGGGAAGCAATTTGGGATTTTTACTAGTGGTAAATAGTCCTCTTTACAAAGTGCTGTTATGACCCCCTGAATGGCTGTGGTAGGAAGAGCTTGTGCTGTTGAAGAGGGAGTTGCTCATGAATCTTATTGGTGTTGGAGACAGTTGTTTATATCAAACATAGGGTTGTAGCAGACTTGGTTAAATAAAAATAAAGAAGACTAAGAACTAATGGGGATAATATCGGTCAAACAATCGGGGCCTACATTAGCTGCACTGGTGTGCTAACTAAAATGTGTATGTCCCAGCCTACCAGCCCCCTCTCTTTACCATGCTTCCCTGTGCCTCTTTCATCCCCAATCCCTTTCTTTCCCCTCACCTTCCTTGGACAAACCTCCCTCCAGTGGTGGATTAATGATTTTGCCGCCCCTAGGCCCAGAAATAATTGCCGCCTCCCAGCTCACCTCCGCTCCGACTCCACCTCCTCTCCTCTTGCCGGGTCCTGCTTCTTCCCACTCCCTGCCAGTGCTTGTGCGCGAAACAGCTTCTCGAAGGGGGGGAACGCGGCGCGCTCAGGAGAGGAGGCGGGGCTGGGGCGGGGATTTGGGGAAGGGGGCCAATAGGGGCAGGGAGGGAGCGGGGAATGGGGGCGGGGAAGGGGTGGAGTTGGGGCGGGGCCGGGGGCGGAGGGCGCAAACCAGCACCGGGGGAAGCAGCCTCTGGCTGCTATTATAAATTTGCTGCCCCTGCAAATTTGCCGCCCTAGGCCAAGGCCTGGGCCTTGTCGGCCTAGGCGTTAATATGCCGCTGCCTCCCTCCAGCTCCTTTGTCTTTCCTTGGATCTCCTACCCCTTATTCTTATCTTTTCTCCCTACCTTAGTAAGCCTTGCATCTTTGCTGCTTGGGCTTAGGTGTGTGTGGGGTCACTACTTATTGAACAGGGGTCTGCTTGCTTCATTGTGAGGACCATGGTAGGCTGTTGTTATTAGAGCCATAGGGAGCAGAGCAGCACTTGCCAGGAGTGTGTGGGGAGACTTTAAGATTCTGAAAGATACAACACTGTGAAGATTGTTGTGAAGATTCTGGGAAGATACAACTTCCCCTGGGTTTTTATGCCCTAGGATGCTGTTTACTCACTAAAAGCAATACTTACTGCTGGAAGCAATTCTCCCCCAAGGTCTATCTGAACCACTTAAGTCCCTGCTTAAGCCCTGTATTGTATATACACCTTTTGTGAGCCTCTGTATAAGGGTGAATTTCACATCTGTGCCTAAAGTCACAGCTGGCAATTGTCTGAGTACACATCCTGGATAATGTGGGAGCAAGTGTTAGACCAGGGATCGGCAACCTTTGGCACGATGGGGGCTGCGGGAAGTGGCAGCCAGCACATCCCTCAGCCCACACCGCTTCCTGCAGTCCCCACTGGCCTGGAGCAGTGAACCGCGGCCAGTGGGAGCTGCGATCGGCTGAACCTGCGGACGCAGCAAGTAAACAAACTGGCCTGGCCCGCCAGGGGGCTTACCCTGTCGGGCTGCGTGCCAAAGGTTGCCGATCCCTGTGTTAGACTAAGCACAGCAGCAAGATTGAAAATGGTGAGTACAGCTCGGAAAGTACCATGGCATACCACTAGCACTGCAGCTCCAAGCAAAACTTTATATTAAGGTACACCCTGGTGGCCCTAACTAAAATGAGGGCCCAGATGTGTGGCACCCTGTGTTTGCACAGTGTAAGAGGCAATCCTTAAAATTTAAATAGACAAGGCAGCCCAAGGGCAAAAGGGGAAACAAAGATGAAGTGACTTGCCCAAGGTCACGCAAAAGGTCAGTGATAGATCTGAGAATGGATCCCAGGTCTCCATAGTCCCAGTCCAGTACCCTATTCTCTAGACCATACGGCTTCTTTGTAGCTTTTCCATCAGTGCATTACATAATGTTACTGACATTAACAACAATTGTCTTTATCTGGAACCTTAGGCTGATTCAGGGAGTGAGGATACATTGCATGGTATTAATAGGATCCTAGAGCAGTCCAAGAACTTTTTAGATTGAATGTATTTGATATTATGCAGATATAAAAAGACTGTAGGAGGCTGCTCTCTCAGCTTCACCCCTTGACTTTTGGATTGTGACCCAAACACAGAATAACAGTCAATGGAAAGCTGCCCAGATAAGACTTGTTTCCTGCTGGGAGGAGGAGAAATGACCATCACCACGTTCAGCTCCATTGTGCGTGAGTGCTTCATTTTGGCCAACAGACATAGCAAAGAAACGAAGGTACAGGACTGTACTTTCAAGAGATGCTCCTGCTTAGATCACTCATTAAAAATAAATGGCTCCAAAAGAGAGAATCTCAGTAATAAAAAGTTGTTGACTGATGGAGGCAAAAACAAAGGTACTTTTTAAAATATTGGCTTTCTGTATATGCAGAGATTCTTGATTTGACCTCCCTCCCCGTGTGTTCCTGTTCATTGGGAACCTGTTCTTCTAGTAGTGCTAGCAGAATGAGACTGGATTAGGGATCTGCTTATTTAGGGTGTTTTCCATTGAGGTTTATGAAGAAATCAGTTTGACCAGTCTTAGGTGCGACTAACGTTACTTTATGCAATGGAGAGACCATTGCTATCTTCATTGTGGAGTGCCTACAATGGGCTTTGGCTCTAGCCCTAATCTAAATCAATGGCAGTCTTCCATTGACTTGAATGGGCTTTCAGAAGCGTTTCTTTCACTTCTCCTAAGGTTGGGGGTTACATATTTGGATACTGATACACAGCAAAGACATCTCATTGCAATAGCCTGTCCCCAAAATATTTGTTTTTGAAGCAACTGATTCTTTAAAAAAACACCTCATCTTCCTCTAAAATGTATTCGTGAAAAAGTTCAAAGTAAAACGTACTTCCCTCCCACTTTTGATTGTTTGATAAGATTCTTAATTTAATCACTTGATTAAACTGATTTATATAAAATAACTTTTCAGCAATTTATATTTGAGTGAAAAGCTACTCTAAAGCGAGGCCACAATGGAGCATTGTTACGCTGTCAGATTTCATAAAGAGGATATTTAGCTGAGCTTATTTTATACAAAAACAAAACAATAAAAAGCAAGCATGAAAAATTCAGCATTTTCAGGGTTGTTTGCCGTGGATTATCTCTGCTCTGTGCAGATATGAGGGAAGATTTCTCTACACTTCCAAGCCTTATTATCTAGAAATATTTTAACATAAACCGTGTTTTCTCAATGTGATCATAGGGTTTTGTTAATTTTTTTTTTAAACATACTAAAAGGGAGAGTAGTGCTTTGGCATGAATTCACAACAGGCTTTGATGAGTTCCAGAAAAGTGACTGTTATACAAATACAAAGAATGAAAAGGACTTGTTATCTTTAACAAGAGCTTGATCGGATGTAATAAAAGTTCCTTGTTAATTTACTGAATGTTAGCAGCTATGTTGTTAATGAATTTATAATGAACAACATTTGATCTTCTGTGAAAACTTTAGCACAAAAACAAAAAACCCCACACCCCCACACCAAACCACCCCTTCTGGAGAAAGTCCAGATAACTTCCTTTAGTGGGGACAAAAACTTTAAAGAAGTGTTGCTTTATGGGGACCCATTTTGGCAATTTATCAGAATACTTCTGTAGTTGCTGAAAGTAACAATATAACTCAGTGGGGGGGTTACTTAAAAACATTGGCTTGAGTTTTTTTCTTTGTTTTGAAGGGCAGCGTATTGTTTACAGCAATGCCTGCAAAATAAAGAATTGCAAAAATCAGCTACGTGAGCAGGGAAGTTGAGATGTATGGGAATGGCTCCAAAGTCCTTTGTGTAACACATGTTAAATGAAGTCATTATAAGACTTTGAAACAGGCCTACCCAGATAGACATAACTTGTTTTTTTTTAACTAATCATGTTACACTTAGAGCTCTGAGAAACAATCCATGTTTTTCACATAAACGAGGACTGACATTTACATGAGTGCTCCCACAAAGGCTGCCCAAGCACTGCATGGGATTTACAGAGAAATCTTCCTGTTGACTTGCTTTGATTTTACAATCCCTTTTACAGCCTTGTGTTGGTTTTTTGCTTAGTTTCTCAATTATTTTTATATTCCGTCAAATTCCAACCCCTGTTAAACACAATCAGTGTTATTGGTATGAGTGCCAGTCGCACACAGACAGACAGGGTAGACAGACGGCCCATATAATACATCCTATGCTGGCTTTATAAGTCTATAAAAAAATCTAATAAAGAAGAAGGTCTCATTAGCTAGAGGCAGGGGGCTGATTGATTTGCAGGCCACACTCCTTTTATTGCTGCTTTCTGTGTGAAAGTCCACCTTACAGTGTGAGAATGGCCTGTCTGCTTTTGGTAGCATGTTTAGTTAAACTTCATTTACTTGTTATAATCAGTTTTGTTCACGTTGTTGTGGTGTCTTCTACCCCAACCTGACATCAAAACATGGTTTCTCCCTTGTTTCACCTAGCTCAAGTGAAACTTGTTCCATCTGAGGTCAGGAGTAGAGCTGGCTAAAATGTTCACGCCTTTTTAGTAAGGTCAGGCACACTTCAATACCGAATAACTTATAACTGCAGTTAGTAGAAATTGTTTCAAACCATTCAGGATTATTAATGTTCGTATAATTTTCCACTGTCAAAAGCCATCATTTGAATGGTTAGAGGAGGTCGCTCTCTATATGCATGACATTCTAGTATATAGATCGTCCAAAGAAGAAAACAAGGGGAGCTTCCCTCCACATTAAGAAATATAAAGCCAGGCCAAGTTACATCCAGGCCCAGATAAAGTCAGAGCCCTCTTACAAATTCAGCCACCTAATAACATTGCTGAAATGGGCAATAAACTAAATGTCCTGAGATTAATGTTTTCAACTCTTCACCTGCAGACTGTGCAAGAACAGACTAGAAGGGGAGATGTGACTGGCAGTATGGGGGGATTGATCAGGATTGTTAAGATCATCCACAAGGTGCTTTTCTATCGTTTCTAATCTAGAAAAGGTTTTATTATTTGCAAATTGTAATATTTGTATCAGGCTTATCCAAGAAAAATTGGAGGTAACAACGCTAACTCTTTCTTAATTATTTCTGCCCCTGCCCCTCTGGAATTCTGCTAGGTCTTGGCCAGACCAAAATGATACAGGTTTTGTTGGAGTTAAAATAACCAATAGAATGAGCTGGCAATAGCTAAAATGACTCGTATACTTCAAAATCCTGAATCATTCAGACTAACCAGAGAGATTTCAGAAAGAATCAGCTTTGCAGTGTTCCTCAAGTTTTGGAGATGGTGCTAATCAAGCTTTGTAGGCTCTAGTTGGAGCAGGGTATGGTCCTATATGTGTATGAAAATGTAGCTGTTAGATTGCACCAGGTGAAGCCCTTATTACTGTTTAAAATAGGGACACCAGTTTATTGTGGGTTACTATGAACAGGCAAATTAGTCAGGTTAAGTTGAAAACTGCCTTGTAAGACATTCAGATAAGCATAAGCACCTTAGCTTATCCAAACTGAATGGGACATCTACATCTTTGATAAAATCATCTCATCACTCAGATTATATCCTTCCTATTCAAAACACTACAGAATAAAAAATCCCTTTAGTCTAGAGAGGTTGCTGAGCTATATTCATTTTAATATAGAAATGGGTCTGACCCAAAATCGGAACATCTCCAAAGCTTTGCCAAAGTTCAAGCCCAGAGATGAATTTGCAGAAGATCAGGCCCCTCCATACTTTTTAAATAAAGAAAAGCTTAAAGGTTAGTGAACATTATGAGAGGTTAGGATCTCTCATGGGAGAGCCAGGTGTTCGGTATCTAAAAACTTCTCTGCTTAAAGAGATTTAAGAAGAGAAAATAAATAAATATAGCTTTAGCCAATTTCAGTAGTTATTTGCTAATAATGTATCAGCAGGCCAGGAAAGCTCTGACTGAACTGTTAGTTAAATTATGGAGCTTCATGTTCTCTTCATGAATCCTTCCAGAGTGTCTAAGCTCTATTGGGAAGGGTGCTCTGGATGTTTAGCTCAACCATTTTTACAGCAGGAAATATTCACTCCACCCTGTCCCCCTCACTCCCAAATTAAAATATTCCTCTTCATTTAAAAAAACACTCCGAGAAATAATTAGGTCCCATGTGACACAATTAACCAGCAACTCATCCCAGTGGTTTAATACTTAGGCTTAAGCTCACAGGGTGGGATCTTCAAAGCCATCTAGTGGAAATGACTGGTTGGTTACCATTAATTTTAATGGGGACTGAGTGTCCAAATCCCATGGGCAGTTTTGAAAATCTCTGCAAGATTCTTTTCTTTACCCAGCCAAGCCTGCAACAAAATGGCCACTTACCTATTGAAGTACAGTTCCCAGAACATCTCAAACCTAGGATCAGGAGGTCATAGTAGCTTCCCAGCTATAAAAGTCCCCATTTCCTATGTGAGTCCTTTATTCCAGAGAGCTTTTAATTGCCAGGCAATTATTGGACAATAATAAGATCAACCCCTTAAATCTTAGATTAGGGTGTAGTTAGAGGCTCCCATGGTTTGCAAACACTTGGGAAGTTGAACAAAAAGGGGAGAGAAGTTAACCATATGAATAAAAAGTAGTATCCTTAATTGCAGCAATGTGGACTGCGCTGATCCTAAATGTCCTTTAATATTCATGTAATTAAGTTATGCTCTGTGCTGCCTCCTATATATCTTGTAGTTACACGGTTGCAGGTGTGGTTTTTTAAAAATGTATTATAAATCTGTATTTCCCCTCATCATACACCAGTCTGGAAAAGGGCATCTGTATTGGAAGCTGTTTTTCTGCTTTTAGTGACTTGACACTTTGGGTTTTTTATGTTGTGAGACAAGTTTTAATTTTCTTAACATAGGCCAGGCATGGTACATAAACCTCTTCCTCTGCCCTCTCCCCCAGGGAGGCTTTTATGTTGGATTCCTTTAGTGGCAAAGCTTTGGAATGTCTCCCCTTGATTGACTTGATTATGATCTTCCCAATATGTATCATGTTGATGAATTCCCATTAGAGATCCCCAAAGGAGTTTACGAGGTTTGATGTTCGATGAAACAGAGGAATTAAATTATTTCTGCAACTACCACTAAATGAAGAGTTGAATGTTATTGCTGAGGATGTTTAGTGATTTTTGGGTGTCCAATCTGAGACACGGTAAAGGGCCTGAGTTTTGGAGGGTGGATGCTCATCAGCACTTTCTGCAACTCATGCTTCTTTAAGTTATCTCAATTTGGGTACCCAGAATCAGAAGCCACTGTGAAAAATTAGGCCAAAATAACCTTATGGATCAACAATATTGTATCAGCTTAATTGTGCCATGTGATGCATTGGTGCTGGGAAGTAAGAGGGCATATGGAGGGGACCTACGTAGCCCTAGAGTCCTGGAAGAAGAGAGAGACCCACGCTTGTTGGTGCACCACAGCTCCAAGAGGGCTCTCAGAGATGACCAAGCCAGTAGCTAGTGAGAGCATTCAGCATCATAGCCTTGCTCAGGTGAGGGCTACTCCTACACTGCTGTTCCAAAATTGGCACTGAGCAACATGTTTTACTGCCCTGAGCTCTCTGTCTTACTAGCAGGATGGCTGGCAGCACTCATCTCCTCTCCCTTTCACCAGGAAGGGCAGGATTTTGCCTAGAACAGTACTATTCAAATCCTGTTCTTAAGCTTCTGTAACTGGTACTCTAAGATCCCCTGTTTTTCCCTAGCATAATGATGAGCCCCTCTGTGGTAGCCTTTGGAGCACTATTCCTATCCACCTGCCATTCAGCTGTAAGCAGACTACCAAGCAATCAGGGTCAAGCCATTCCAAACACTGTTCTCCTGAATGTGTGGGCTAAAACTCTCACAAATGAATGGCTCCAGTCGAGATCTTTTTGGGTAAAGTGGCACATTGTCTCAAAGTGCTGGAAAATGTTGCTAAAAGCTCATTGAGTGTGACTGACATAAGAGAAAAGACAAACTAGATTTTGTTTCATATCACCCTCTTTACAGTCAGTATGCAAGATATCTTGGCCACAAGGTAGTTGTGGTCTGACAAATTCCATTGTTGGCATTATGATGGAAAGAACATTATTTATGTTCATGAGTGACTCACTTTATTGATCCCAAGACTAATGTAAAACACCCAGGTTGAGATTTTCAAAGTGGACTAGTGATTTTCAGTGCCTCATTTTTTTCAGTGCCTCAACTAACTTGAGTCACCTTAAGAGGGCATGTTGTCAGAGGACTAGGGCTCAGCACTTGCTGACAATCAGGCCTCTTTTGGTGATCTAGGTTGGGCACCCAAAAACTTCTTAGTGAGGCACTAGTCCTTTGTGAAAATTTTGGCTGCAGTTGGCATATGTAGCTATGATATCGGGTACTGCGCCTTTCAATGCACAAATAATAATAATAACACCTCTTATAGAGCACTTTTTATCTGTAGATCTCAAAGTACTTTGCAAAGGAGGCCAGGATCATTTCTCCATCTGTAAAATGGGGATAGTGAGGTACAGAGAATTGACTTGCCCAAGGCCCCGCAGTAGAGACCCAGTTTCTATTCTTGACTCTGAAGTGCTCTGGCCACTAGTCAATGCTGCCTCTTTCCTCTGTCTGCTTTGAGTGGGGGTAGGGCTAAGAGGCATTTCAAGCTGGAAGATCTTGCCTGAGTGAGACATACTCTTCTTTCCCTCTTGTGGTTAATATATTATTTATTTTTTCTTTAATCCAAAGCAAGTGGAGCTGGTTGAACAACAGGGGAGGGAGGGAATGAATTTTACATTTTTCATGCAAAATGTTTCCCCTCTTTCTTTTGATTTAAAAAAATGTTTTGATGATTTTTTTTCAACCAGTTCTAAAAACCACCCAGCTAGTCTGGGAGGAACCAGGAGGAGAGGGTGTCAGGCAAGGGAAGCTGCAATGAGAACAGGCACCAACCTTATGGCTCCCATAGAGTGGGTTTTGTTTTGTTTGTTTGTTCTCATTTCTGTATTTCTGTCATAAAGTCCTTCCACTCCTCCTTGTCCTCTCTCCTTTTTTTTCTCTCTGCTTTCTTCTCTCGCTCCCAGCTTCCTGCTTTCACTCATCATCTGTATTAGAGTTGGCTGAAATTTTCCAGAGGTTGATTAAAAAATGTCATCAATTTCTTATTTCAACAAATAAAATGGATGAATTTTTAGTGACAATCCCCCCCCCCCCTTGTTTTTGGACAAGCTCTAATAATTGTTGTGACTTATTGTTTGCATGGTGGTAGCGACTAGAGGCCCCAGTCAGGGATCAGGACCCTCAGAGGCCCATTTTTTAAATAAAAAAGAAAGACCATTCCTGACCGCAACAACTTCTAGCTTAACCATAAGTAGGGCCCTACCAAATTCACAGTCCGTTTTGGTCAGTTTCACAGTCATAGGATTTTAAAAATAGTAAATTTCATGATTACAGCTACTGAAATCTGAAATTTCACACTGTTGTAATTGTAGGGGTTCTGACCCCAAAAGGAGCTGGGGGGGGGGTAGGGTTGGTGGTTGTGAGGTGATTGATGGGGGGGGTTGCAGTATTGCTACCCTTACTTCTGTGCTGCTGCCTGCAGAGCTGGGCCCTCAGTCGGCAGCTGCCTCTCTCTGGCCACCCAGCTCTGAAGGCAGCACAGAAGAAAGGGTGGCAATACCACAACCCCCATGCAACTCACTTTTGGCTTGGACCCCCAATCTGAGAAATGCTCATCTCCCTGTGAAATCTGTATAGTATAGAGTAAAAGCACACACAAGACCAGATTTCATGGGGGAGCCCAGATTTCACGGTCTGTGATGTGTTTTTCATGGCCCTGACTTCGGTAGGGCCCTAACCATAAGACAAGACACAAGAAGTGGGGATAAGCAAACAACAGGGAGGACAATGACGTGATTACATTTGGAAGTCACAGAGCACACAGTGTCAGATCTTCAGCTTACATTGACACCCACAATTCTGCCCCTGCGGAGGGAACGAGATAGAGAATGAACCATGTAACAGATGTTAGTCACTTCACTTAATGCACGTCTAGAAGGTGCTAAGATTCTACAAGACACAAGGGTGGTGTAAGAACCTATGTAGAGTAGCTGGTGTAAATTGTTGTTGCAATTGAGTTATGATAATTTACACAAGTTGAGGATGAGGCCCAAATTAGCTGTTGCAGTCCCTTGGTTAGAACAGACCCCTCTTTTCTATTCATTTAACACATCCCTCCTTCCTCCCACTCCATCCAGTTGTCCCCTTCACCAATAGCCTTTTCACAATTTCCCTATTGCTTCGGGTCTTGCCCTCATACCCACCAAGCTTTTCAGGCAGCAAACATGTCTTCCTCTGTGAAGTGCAGTGAGAATTTAGGGATGTTTAATAAGAACACATGCTTAATTCACAATTTTCTAGGTTGCCTCTTTTTTGCTTTGCCAAAGCAGTTCTTATACAAAAGCGAAGTGCTTAACGAAATCTTGTTACTGTGTATGGTCTGTAACTAGCCATGCAAGGTTAATAATAGAGACACTTTGGCAATGGAAGGACCTTTGTGCAGGGGCAGAGGATCATTGATACTGAATTCAGAGGTCATAAATATTGGACACAGGTATGTTTTATAATCCTTATCAGCACATAGTCCATGGTAACATAGAATTGCCATACCAGATCAAACCACAGGTCCATTAAGTCCAGTATTCTGTCACCATCATGGCCAATCTCAGATGAAAGTACAAGAAACTCTACATTAGGTAGCTATGTGATGACCTGTCCCCAGAGAAGTTTCCCCCTACCCCGTCCCCCCTTAACCCCAGCAAGGGTTATGGTTTTGTAATTAGGGTATTAACTTGGGACTTGAGGGAAAGGGTTCAATTCCCTGCTCCAGCAGAGACATTCTGTGTCTCTGGGCAAGCTGCTTAGTCTCAGTGATTCAATTCTCCAAACGTAAAATGGAAATAATAGTACTTCATTGCATCTCAGGAGTGTTGTGAGTTTGGGGATTGTGATGGGGTATACCAGAGCCTCTGAGGACCCTTGCTGGAGGCCTTGTGGCCCTGCCACACCCTGCCCGAGAAAAGGGCAGTGGAGAGGGTCCTCCAAGCTGCCTAGACTGGCTGTGTGGGACACGGCCAATCAGGGTCCAGCAGCTTAGTGTAAGAAGAGCTACGGGGTCAAAAGAAGTTCAGTTCCTTGCTGGAGTTGGAGCTGTGTGGGTGGCTGAGGGAACTGCAGAACCTTGGACAGGGCAGCACTGCCAGAAGCTGGGGAGTCCTGAGCTGGTTGTGGGACTCCATTAGGACAAGGCCCTGAAGTAAGGGTGAAGACAGTGTGGGACCATGGGGAAGTGGCCCAGGGAATTAGAGCAGCAGTGTGACATAGATAATGGGACACAGTGGATGGCTGCTATCTACAGGTTCCCTGATCTGGGACCTGGAGTACTGGGTGGGCCAGGATCTCCCCATTAGCCACTGGAGGAAGTGTCCTGGACATTAAGGCACCCAGAGGGGGAACTGAACTGTAGTGGCCCAGCTGGAGAGCTGTGACCAGAAAGGCCCCCAACAGGCTAAGGACATTGTCTCCAGGGAGGGAGCCCTGGGGCACTGCCCTATCCTGGAGCAGGGACAAACAGAGAAAGTGTAGGCACACGCCCTTGGCCAAGGGGGTGCTCATGACAGGGAAGTTATATAAAGTACTGTGGTACAATAGTGGGGGCTGTATAAGAGAGAGGCTTAACCTTAGATTTCTCCCTCTTAGTTATTTTTAAAAAAATGTTTACTATTCTAACTTTATATTCTTGTTCCTAAAAATGTTTAATCCTTTATTAATATTACTGAGCTCAGTGATCTCATGTGGCAGTGAGTTCCCCAGGCTAATTGTACACTATCTGAGGAAAGTATTTCTTTTTATCAGATTTTAATTTGCAACCTTTCAATTTCAGTGGAGGTGGTGATGAAAGGAAATGTGGATTCTGTAAAGATTATGGAGCCTCATTCATCCCTGGTGTTACTCTACTGAAGGAAACAGTTACCAAGGAGGTAGCCCACATGTCTTCCTTTCTGAAGCCTGTTAGCATTTGCCTTGTAGCACGATAAATCCGTGCTGGAGAGAATCAGGACTGTTTCTTTCCCATACCCAAATGTTAGTTTTCTTGACTCCAAGTCTAGAGGGAAAAGTCTAATACAGAATTGTGTCCTTTTCTGATAGCAGATTAGTAATTGCAGATTTATGAAAAATACCTTCAATGAGAAGAGGTTAGCCACTGCTTTTGAAAGTCACAGGCCAGTGATATGTACAGAAGGAGAAAATGCTCCCTATTGGCCAGAATATGTTTTCAGATCCTTGAAGGTATTGTTTAGACCAAAGAATCTAAATCTGAGCATTCAGATAAATCCCAGGCTTTACGTATTGGGGGGAAATTGAAATTTGCCTGTTTTTGTTTCAAACTGTACTGGGAGTGCTCGGCTAGAAGATGCTGAAAAGTAAGCTTGATGGGACCTCTAAGTTGGGTTTGGCCCAGTACAGCTCCTGGGCGTAGGATGGATAGATCTGTAACCTTTTGTGTGCTCCTTTCCAAAAGGCAGATGCTGTCACTGTCCAATATATATTGACACCTGTGAAAGATTTCTGGGAAAAACTTCCCAGGTGGGATCAGTGGCAAGGCTGTGTGGAAGTTTTCATAGCACAGTGACTGTAGTAACAGTTCTGATAGGGGAGGGATGTGGGTGGCTGGGTGGAAGTGGTGGTAATGTGTACAAAGGGGGGCACTAGGATGCAGCAGGGGGCATGAAAATCAAAATGAGAGCTAAGAACACAATATAAAGGGAGCAAATTACAGGCATTTACTGAATAGGAAACTACTCAAGAACTTGTAAAGTCAATTTTTTTACCATTCCCCAAAGAGGGGAATGGTTACTTTTCTATCAGAGGTCTGGTCCTACATGGACCTCTCCATCCTTCCCTCTCTCTTATTCTGCCCCCTGCCCCATTCATTCTTCCTTTCTCTTCCTTTCCTCCTTTTCCCAACTTCCCCACCGGCATTTCTTGTCACCCCACCTTGGCTTCCATAATATGAACAAAAATCATTGACAATAAATTGCCACTTTAAGAACCTCACACTGATCTTGACCATTCAAATACACTCATGAGCTTGTGAAAAGCATGTGACTGTAGCCGCTGCATTTTAGAGAGAGAGGCTGACTTCAAAGAATGCTGAGAATAATTAGTCATGAACTTCCAAGAAAAGGTAGTAACCCTCAAATCGCACAGTTGCAACACAGTGGGTCCTGCAGTTATCCTCTCTTTTCATCTCCGATCCTCCAATAAGTCAATATGACTCTTTAAGGGTGACTGCTGCCTTTCAGATGGCAGAACAGCGCTGTCATTGTTCAACAGATTTTGGCACTTTTTGGATATGTTGCAAAAACCTAATCAAACTTCTTTGTGAAAGAGAAAACAAAAAAGGAAAAACACGTGTATTAAGGCAAAAGCTGCAAAGGTTGGGAATAGAAAATGAAACAGGGAAGCAAAGTCCTAGGAACAATAAACTCTAAATTGGCTTTGATTCAGCTATTTAGAATGGATTGAAAATTACTTTTGATTGCTTTAATGACTGGGTGTGTCAGGAATGAAGCTGTTACCTTCCCTAATTGAGCTAGTACATTAAAAATGGAGCATAGCTGCCATGGCATGAGCATCAGGAGGAGCGAGCTACCCTGAGTATGTACCCATCTGAGGCACAAGGCATGTAGGGGGGGTGACTAGCTGCTCACACCACTATGTCTAAACTCTAGTTTTAGGACATTAGCTTGATCACAGCTAGTGCTGGTATGTCTCCTTGAGCAGAAACATACCTGTCCAGTGCAACATGTAGCTGTAGCCTTAGTCTCTTAGCTCAAGCACTAGAGGCTCTTGCCTGTTGTGCTGAAGATGCTGGGTTCAAACCCTACTAATGGTCCAAGTGAGATTGGCTTCACAAGCCCCTATTTCAGTCGTGGGCGGGCTGCACGCAGCCCGTCTGGGTAATCTGCTGGTGGGCCGTGAGAGAGCTTGTTTACCTTGACCGTCCACAGGCACGACCACCCGGAGCTCCCAGTGGCTGCAGTTTGCCGCTCCCGGCCAATGGAGGCTGTGGGAACTGGTGCAGGCCACACTGATGTGCTGGCCGCCACTTCCTGCAGCTCCCATTGGCCAGGAATGGTGAACCGTGGCCCCGGTAGTTGCGGGCTGCCATGCCTGTGGATGGTCAATGTAAACAAACTGTCTCATGGCCCACCAGCAGATTACCCTGACGGGCCGCAGGTTGCCCACCACTGCCCTATTTGTTTCCATTAAAAATCCAGTCTTTGCAAGCATTGGGGGCCTAGCCAAATTCCATCTGGAGTAAATGATTGCAACATTAGGGTTGCTGATTGCCTGGCCAGAGAGGAAACCACTGTGCAGTTAGAGTGTTAGCCTGTGACTTGGGAGACCAGGTTTCAATTCCCTGCTCCATAACAGACTCCATGTGTGACCTTGGACAAGTCAGATAATCTCTCTGTGCCTCAGTTCCCCATCTGTGAAATGAGGACAATAGCATTGCCCCAGAAGGGAAGGCAAATAGTACTTTACCTCGATAGAAACTGTGAACAGTCTTCCTGGTGAGTACTGAACTTGCTTGAACTGAGCTTTGAGTTTGATGCATTTGTGAGATTCAGCCCATGCTCACACAAGTTCTTTGGCTGAGGTGGTTAGTACAACTGGGGAGATAATGAATCTGCTTGTCTTCCCCATCCATCTACATAGCTTCCCTCACAAGAGTGAAGGCTTCAGATTTACCATGCCAGAGTATGCTGGATGGGGGCCTTGCAAATACATCCACTGGCACTCCATGGCACCAAAGACACAGGTAGGTTGCAGTTAGGCTCTCAGTTGATTAGCATGTAGCCAGGATTAGCTGCAGCAGGCACCACCATTAGGGTTAGTTGAAAACTTTTAATTCAAACTGGGTTTTTTTGTGTGTTGGGGGAGGGGGTGCGTGGAAAATGTCTGCTTTCCATGGAAAACTTCAAAAAAAATTTTGTCAAATCCTGAAAAAATTGAAATCTGAAATAATTTAATGCAGATTTGTTGTTGCTGTAGCTAATGGGAGGTGTAGTTGGGTTGTCTCATGGTGATCTCAGTCCCTAGAAAAATCATGGAGCAGGTCCTCAAGGAATCAATTCTGAACCTCTTAGAGGAGAAGAAAGTGATCAGGAACAGTCAGCATGGATTCACCAAGGGCAAGTCATGCCTGACTAATCTAATTGCCTTCTATGACGAGAACTGGCTCTGTGGATGAGGGGAAAGCAGTGGACGTGTTATTCCTTGACTTTAGCAAAGCTTTTGACATGGTCTCCCATGGTATTCTTGCCAGCAAGTTAAAGAAGTATGGGCTAGATGAATGGACTATAAGGTGCATAGAAAGCTGGCTAGATTGTTGGGCTCAACGGGTAGCGATCAATGGCTCCATGTCTAGTTAGCAGCTGGTATCAAGTGGAGTGCTCCAAGGGTCTGTCCTGGGGCCGGTTTTGTTCAATATCTTCATTAATGATCTGGAGGATGGCGTGGACTGCACGCTCAGCAAGTTTGCAGATGACCCTAAACTGGGAGGAGAGGTAGATACACTGGAGGGCAGGGATAGGATACAGAGGGCCCTAATCCAAATTAGAGGATTGGGCCAAAAGAAATCTCATGAGGTTCAACAAGGACAAGTGCAGAGTCCTGCCCTTAGGACTGAAGAGCCCCATGCACCGCTACAGGCTAGGGACCGAATGGCTCGGCAGCAGTTCTGCAGAAAAGGACCTAGGGGTTACAGTGGACGAGAAGCTGGATATGAGTCAACAGTGTGGCCTTCTTGGCAACAAGGGCAATGGCATTTTGGGATGTACACGTAGGGACATTGCCAGCAGATCGAGGGACGTGATCGTTCCCCTCTATTTGACATTGGTAAGGCCTCATCTGGAGTACTGTGTCCAGTTTTGGGCCCCACACTACAAGAAGGATGTGGAAAAATTGGAAAACGTCCAGCGGAGGGCAACAAAAATGATTAGGGGACTGGAAGACATGACTTATGAGGAGAGGCTGAGGGAACTGGGATTGTTTAGTCTGCGGAAGAGAAGAATGAGGGGGGATTTGATAGCTGCTTTCAACTACCTGAAAGGGGGTTCCAAAGAGGATGGATCTAGACTGTTCTCAATGGTAGCAGATGACAGAACGAGGAGTAATGGTCTCAAGTTGCAGTGGAGGAGGTTTAGGTTAGATATTAGGAAAAACTTTTTCACTAGGAGGGTGGTGAAGCACTGGAATGTGTTACCTAGTGTTAGGATATAGATATTCAGGCCTGTCTGTAAAGGCCTATACTCTAAGAATTTAGGTGTATTCTTATCACTTGGCTAGTTAGAGGTATAAAAGAATCAAAATCACTGTCTGCCAGTGTAAGGTCCTTCTCTTACTATGACAGTCTGAGGCCCTGTTCTTAGGCTAAGGCCTTTGGCAAGGCAGCAGAGGCAGCCATAAGCTGGGAAGCGACTGGTCACCTCCTCACATTCCAAACTAGTCACATTGAAATAAGGTGTTATTGGGCTGTTAGGAATACAATCCTGTCCTGATAGTGTCTATCACCTCCAGAGAAAGGGAAGTGCCTAGAAGATGTAAAAGGAAACTTAGTTTAATAGCATCCTGTCTGGCAAGAACTCACTTATCAATAACTGGGATGTGAAATCCTCACTTCTGTACTGTTTTGTCATTATAGTTCCCACTTTGCTATTGTTTGTGTGTATAATCTCTGTCTGGTTCTGTGATTGTTCCTGTCTGCTGTATAATTAATTTTGCTGGGTGTAAACTAAGGTGGTGGGATATAATTGGTTACATAATCATGTTACAATATGTTAGGATTGGTTAGTTAAATTTCAGGAAAATGATTGGTTAAGGTATAGCTAAGCAGAACTCAAGTTTTACTATATAGTCTGCAGTCAATTAGGAAATGGGTGGGGAAATTGGAGTCATGTTTGGCTAAGGGAAGGAATGGGAACAGGGACACAGGTGTAAGGCTCTGTGGTATCAGAGCTGGGAAGGGGGACACTAAGGAAGGAAACTGGAATTATGCTTGCTGGAAGTTAACCCCAATAAACATTGAATTATTTGCACCTTTGGACTTTGGGTATTGTTGCTCTCTGTTCACGCGAGAAGGACCAGGGAAGTATGTGGGTGAAGGAATAAGCCCCCTAACACCTAGGGAGGTAGTGGAATCTCCTTCCTTTGAAGTTTTTAAGGTCAGGCTTCACAAAGCCCTGGCTGGGATGATTTAGTTGGGGATTGGCCCTGCTTTGAGCAGGGGGTTGGACTAGCTGACCTCCTGAGGTCCCTTCCAACCCTGATAGTCTATGATCTGGCTAGACTAGAGTATGCTAACTGTGAGGAAAGGCAGAGGCAAACCAAGACACAAGGGATAATTTTAAATTTCTAGAACTTTATAAGGGAAAACCCCAAAATTGTACTGAGAGCATAAATAATATAGAACATTACCAAAGCATTACTAATTAAATAATAATCTATAGGTTACCAACTCATTAACCTTTTGTGAGTTGTACACAATGTGCCATAATACCAGATACATTGCTTTTAACAAGAACAAAAGAAATTATTTCACAAAATACTGTCTGACTTCAGAAACGAATCAATTCTTCCTCTCCTTGGCTGTAAGTCCCAGCTCCGCTCTTGCTATCCTGTTTCTTGCTTCTCTTTGGCTTGAAGTGCTTCTTAGATTTGATGTTCCTGTGGCTGTACCTCTTTTCACTGAGTTTATCCACACATGGAGTTTCTTCACCTGATGGGGCCTCACTTGTGCATTAGGCACCTTTGAATTGTAGTCCAAGAGATGTTCAGACAAATTACCTGAACAGAGAGTGATTAGGTCCTGTGTGGGTGGGCTTCTTGTTTACCGTTTTCAGGATCTGTTTTCATCTAGCAACTTTTTGATCAATTCCCTTTTTCATCAATTATATTTCCTTTCAGGTTTTTCCCCTTGATTCTCTCTCTGGTAAGTCTGTAGATTTCACCCCCACCCCACCCCTTCCCTTCCCTTCCCTAAGAGTACCTGCTCACATACTGAGGTCTATTTTTCTCCCCCTCCCTCTTCTCCTGACTTGAAACCTTTCTTTCCTTCTCACTCCTCTGTCCCCTACTTTTATTCTGCAGATCTTCTTTTATTTTATCACCTCACCTCCTATCCAGGCTCCAAATCATTCAAGATGCTGAGCTAGGGATTCTTTTCCTTCTCTAACCGCCCTATCAGGGGGATTCTGAGCCACCTCCCCAGCTCCTGCTGCCCTCTCATGGGCCATCTCTCTCCCCATGACAGCAAGTGCTAGTACCAGGATGTGGGTTACTACACTCACTTATGTCCTCATTCTCCTCTCTGGGACAGGCACCAGATGGACTACATCTCTAATGATGCACCACAGCCATTGACTCATGATGCATCACCTCCCCTCCTCAAGAGTGAGGGGAAGTGCTACATTATGAGAGATGTAGTCTGACTAGGAACCCTGGTTTATAGAGGAGAACCTAAAGTACTCTCTATTCAGACATTTCCAAATTGAAATATTTCTGTATTTTGCCAAAAAGTTGAAAGCTTCCATGGAAAACTTATACAAAAATGTTTTTCATTTTCATAAATTTCTGTCTCCCTCCCTCCCTTCTGACTATTTATTTCTAATCTGGATTAATCTTGGCATGTATACATGACCATCACTGATCTGACTTCCAGTGTGCATGACATCTTGCTCATTGTCCATAAAGGAATGCATCAGCACAATCTGTACATTTTCTAAAGACCTGACTACTTTAACAAATACTAGAAACAAACAACAAATGCCCCCAGAGTATGAAGGCTTTAAACTTTTGGTTCTTACAAACCACTTCTCACTGGTGCTAACCTCCCTTTCATTGCAAGACAATTAACCTTCACTTCTGTTATGCACCCTTGCTTTCAGTGTGGGACTCTGCATAGCTCCGCTTGTGGTCAATTATCTGGCAGGAGAGGCCCACAACAGTGGGGACTACTGCTTAATTGTTATTGCGGGATTCTTATGCAATGTGCTGTTGCTGGGGCTCATTTACAATTGTAACACATCCAGAGCGCCCTGCATCAGGAGTCCTGTGTACTGGACAAAAGTTAGAAAGTAGCAGCACTGTCCCTGGCCAAAAGCTCATTAAGATACATGTCTCCTTCTAGTGAACATCACACAGATGACATAGACAACTCACTCCAAACGAGCAGCACTCTTTTGTTCTGCCCCGTTGAGGCTTTCAGATAAAAAGAATTTGAGTGGGCTCAAAGGGCCAGCTGTGGTATGAAGGGAACAGGTTTAAAACAGCTCTCACAGGCTACAAATCCTTAATGATGGGATCTTTCATTGGTCTTAGAACATTTTGAGGAAACTCAGCCAGCTAAAATTTTTGTTGATTACTTCAACAGAGGCCCTTTGTTCTTATTATCATGCAGAATAATTAAGCCAATGCAAGCGAGTCCCCTTAGCTGTATACATAATTAAAATGTTAGACTGTGATTAAGTAGACTATATTGGCACAGAGAGCAACCTATTCACTTCATCAGAGTGCCATCGCTGCCTTTAACTTGGTTTCAACCTCAGCCTTATTTTTTGTTTTGGAAAAGAAACTTTATAGACAACAATGGTCAGTTGTATCAGTTGGCCTAAAATGAGGAGTGATTGTAGATTAGGGACAAATGGCAGCTCCTGTTAACTCTGTAGGGGCTTTTTCTTGGTGATTTTAAAGGTTTGCATCTCAGAACAATAAAAGGAAAGAACCAAACCCCAATGGTATGAAAACAGACACTTTAAGAAGGGGATGTGAAAAATATTGTTGTCTTCCTGTCTTTAATAGTGTGGGGGAGGCAGAGATGTAAACACATCTTAAGTGGTTACAATACAGGGCAAAGACCAAGGTATGGTCTTTCCATTTCATCTTGTTGAGAAGGTTCACTTTTTCAGCAGCTGCCTCTAATTTCCTCATTCACTTTATGATCTTGGGAGTTCATATGCAAAAGTCAGATCCCAAAATAGAAAAGTTGTATGGCCATGTGTTACTTGGAGCTTTGTCAGAAACAGACACTCTTTGATCAAACAAATCTCTTAAATGCAGTCACAACTTTCTTTCTTTGTTGTGTTACTAGTCTGAGATCAGGAGGAACATATTGTCAGTCAGAACTCCTAGTCTTGAGGGATCCCAACCCTAACCATCCCTTTTTAAGGAGGCATTCTCTCCCTGTTCTGGGAATGGTGAGAGTGACAGTATGGCACGGAGTCTTTCCCATTTAAGATCAAGAATTCTTAGTTAGACTCTTACTTCATTTTCCAGATGTTCTAGTCACAGAACCTTGTTCACCAGGAGCAGCACGCACAGGGTAATAAGTACAGGAAGCATCAATAGATCTGGGGACTGGAAGAGGGTCTGCAGGAAGGAACCTGGGTTACCCTGATATCATGTCTCTTCAAATGTTAGGGCCTTTTTTGAGATATCCAGCAAAGCTGCCACTTTGGCTAGATCAGCTCTAGGAAAAGGGGTGTCTCTCTATAGTTCACACTAGCATTTCAACATGTTAACACATGGAAAGTTGCAGTTTTAACATGTTAGCTGTTCAAGGGTAAGCTCTAGAGGAGAGATTGGGATTTACCTTGACCAGTTTACATGCATTAAAACTGCAAGAGCTTTGATTGCATTTTCTGAGTCATGAATACCTATACAAACTAGACATCAACTCATTCAAGTCAGGCCACTGAATTGCCATGAGATCTAGAACTCATCAGATTGGCCCAGTTTGGATTCAAAGTGGTGTCCTACTCTGTGGCTACATCTACACTGGGCTAGCCCCCTAGTTAGGTGCAACCTACACTGACCAAAGGAGTCTCCTGTCAGTACAGGAAAACCAGCTCCCCAGTGATATTCGTTAAGTCGGTAGAAGCCCTGGTCTATTGACATAGTTGCATCTATGTGGAGAGTTTTGTCAGCATACCGATGTTGGTCAGGGCGTGTGTTTTTTTAACACCTCTGGCCAATGTGGTACGCCGATACAAGTGTAGACTGAGGCCGTGTCCACACTACAAATTTGTTTCATGTTGTGTTGGCACACAGCTGCTGCAGTTAGTGCATTGCTTGTGCTTGTGCATACTTGGCTCCTTGTGTCAGCAGTGCACATACGCACCAGGAGCGCTTGTATTGCTGCAGAGTGTAGTGTACCATGGGTAGGTATCCCACTGTGCAACTCACCACCATTCAGTGCACTGTCTTTTGGGAAGTTTTGGCAGTGCATGATGGGGCTACAACAAGTTGCACAGGGGTGACTAGGATCATGGCATCGACTTACCAGTTTACAGCAGTCTCCATCCCATAATGTTATCTGTAGCCCATAATTTTCATGCCTTCCCATCCCCACCCCCAAATCCCATGAAACTGCATGGCTCTCCTTGCTATCCACCATCTAACAGAAGCATGCAGCCTGCACAGCTCTGCACTAACGATCCTGGAGTATTTTCAGAGCTGTAAGAACCAAATGAGTGGAGAACATGATGATTTCTTGGAGGGCAGATGGCTGTAAAAGTAAGAATCAACTCAAGGTTGTTGGTGGTATTCACAGAGCAGTTGCAGATGGTGGATTGCCCCAGAAACTTCTGGGCCCCAGAAACAAGAACTGACTGGTGGGATCACATCATAATGCAGGTTTGGGATGACGAGCAGCAGCTGCAGATTAGGCTGAGCTCACCCCAACCCTCTGGCACAGGGACAACAAAATAAGAGTGGAACTGACAGTGGAGAAGCAAGTGGCAATCTCACTTTGATTCCCTACTGTCCAGTAGCAGTTTGGAGTCAGGAAATCCATCATGAGGGCTGTTGTGATGCAAGTGTGCAGGGTCATTAATCTCCTCATGCTATGCAGGACTGCGACTCTTGGCAATAAGCAGGACATAGCAGATGGATTTGCAGCAGTGAGGTTCTCAAATGGCAGTGGAGCAATAGACTGCACACACATCCCTATTTTGGCACTAGAACACCTTCAATAGAAAGGGCTACTTTTCTACGGTCATTCCAGCACTGGTGGCTGACCAAGGCTGTGTCACTAACATCAGTGTGGGCTGGTCAGAGAAGGTGCATGACACTTGCATCTTTAAGAGCACTGGACCGTTCAGAACACTACAGCCAGGGACTTTCCCAAATGGCAGATTACCACTGGGGACCCAGCCTACCTCTTGGTCCCCTGGCTCATGAAGCTGTACAATGGCCTGCTTGACAGCACCAAGGAATGGTTCAACTACTGGCTCAGCAGGTGCAGAATGGCATTTTAATGAGCTTTTGGTCATTTGAAGGTTTGCTGGCTGTCACATCATACCCATATTCTTCATAGAAATAAGCTTGTGATATGAATATGGCATAACTAAGCTATATTTGATGCAAGATGAGTCTTGTGAGGTCATTGGAAGGGTTATGATTCACCAAATATGATTATGCTATTTGTATGCATGTATCATTGCTGTATCTGAAGTTAGGAATATAAACTCTGTATCAATTGCAAAAGTGTTTGGATCTGGGAAACGTCCACCAGACAGTAGGCAATCAGCCTGAATGGGCCATTAGGAAGAACAATAAGACTTTGAAGATACTAATCTCCTGCCTTCCTGAGAAGCTTCCTGGGTCGCTGCTTTGACACTGCAGGGTCAGGTGATCCTGTCACCCATCTTTGGCTTTCAGTGCTTTTTCCATTAAGGGAGATCAGACTAGGAAACACAAGATTCCCGCCATATGTAAATCCTATATAAGTCTGGAGAGTGAGTTAATTAAGGTAGCTGGTTCTTCACTGAATCCCCGCCCAAGATGACTGCTATAAACACCTAAGACTCTTCTGGGGAGAAGGACTGGGACCCTGGCTGAAAGAGGTCAGCCGATGAAGGGTATACCTGGAGATTTAAGCTGCACTGCTTACAGTTTACCTTCAAGAAACTCTGCAACCTGTATAAAACAACATTTAGGGTGAGAAATTACTGTCTGTAGCCAGTTTCTTTAATGTATTAAGCGTAGTTAGCATGTTTTGTTTGCTCAGTAATCTGCTTTGGTCTGTTTGCTATCCCTTATCACTTAAAATCTGTCCTTTGTAGTTAATAAACTTGTCTTTGTTTTTTTATAAACCAGTCTGTGCGATTCATATTGGGGGTAGGAGGGGGGAGAGGAAACTGTGTATATCTCCCTCCACTGAGAGGGGGGCGTGTGGGTGGCGTTTTTTTTTAAATTTTTTTGTTTGAGTTTAGGTAAATCCCTGAGCTGAATCCTCCCACAGAACTGATTTCAGTCTGTCTGCAGCTGGATGTGGCCTTAGCTGTATGTGTGTGCTAGAGAAGGCTTGAGGGCCTGGCACAGCAAAGACAGGGTGAGGAATGGTGGAATGGGTGGGCTCAATAGGACCCCAGTACATCAGGTGGCATCCCAGAAAGGTGGGGGATCCAACACTCACACTGGAATTCTTTACTCACAAGACTGCACCTAAGGGAGAAAAATATACCAATGGTTATAGCTGCCTGCTGTGTCCTGCATAATGTATGTGAAGCAAAGGGGAAAAGTGGAGTGGCTGTCTGCTGAACTTCCTCAGTCACATATGAGGGTTATTAGAGCTCAACACAATTATATGGCTCGGGAGGCTTTGGAAGACCATTTTAGCAGTAAGTCAGAATAGTATGTTGTAATGGGCTCTACCTGGCCCTGCTCTGTTGTGTCCTGTGAGGAATCATATGGTTGCTGTAAATGTAAAAATAAACATTGTCATTGCACCTATTAATTTTTGTTTGTGAATGATCCTCTGAGTTGTGTGACACTGTGCAGTAACAGGTAATTTGGTTGCTTTCAGAACTGTTGAGCACTCAGCAGAATGTTGTGAACAAATAACAATGAATTATGTTCCAAATAATAGGACTTTATTCTGTAACAAAATCAATATGCGGAAAACCATGCAATTTTACAACAAATACATTTAAACTTAATTTCTGTTCCCTTGATTTATTATGAAGGGGAAAGAACATTCATGTCCATTCCAGATACACCAACCCTGGCTTGCACAGATCAGTGTATGTGAAACTGTGGTTCTTTAATGTCCCCCTGATGCCATGGGGGTGTGTGTGTGTGTGTATAATATGGTGACCAGACAGCAAGTGTGGGGAAAAATCAGGATGGGGTTGGGGGTAATAGGAGCCTATATAAGAGAGACCCCAAAATTGGAACATCTGGTCATCCTATATAGGGAGGTCCTGATAGAGTTCTCAATGGGCTGCAGAAGGAGGTGAGCCTGAGACTGTTGAACCTGCAGGTTCAACAGAGTCTGCAGCATCTGTTTTTGATGCCTGAGATGCCTCCTTATGCCCTGATACAGCCCCCTCTCCTTTTCCTGCTAGGACTCCAGGGCCTTTCTCCTCTCCACTCTTGTTCTCCAGGTTGTCTTCAATGTTCATCTTCCAGGCTTTGTACTCACGGTCCAGTGCAGCAGGATTTCATTGAACATGTCATCCCACGTCCTCTTCCTTATCTGGCTCAGGCATTCAGTGAGTGTGGAGGTGGAGACCCTGAAGGCTGCAGTGGCAGCCCTTGAAGATAAAATACAGAGGTACCATTATCAGGGTCTTCACTATGGAGAGTGAAACTTAAGATGCTGAACTTCCTCCCCTTGCTTGCCTAAAGTTTTTTAAGCACTACATTTTCACTTCTGCTTGGGATTGCTTGTGCACAGCAGTAATCACAGCACCATCCATGGTGAGTATGGCCTGCCAGGGGTTGGGGAAATGAAGAGGGAATTGTTTGGTTGCATGATTCTTGTAATACAGGGTTATGACACTGAATACTGGCACCATTTTCCACAGGTGGTGGTGATTTTAGGTGATACCCTCAGGAGTGAGGTAGCAAAGACCAAGAACACAGCTCCTGCAGATTCCTAAAGCTGTGCAGGCCTATATGCTGCTAGCCTGTGTATCACAGTTATCAGTTATCGCTGAGTGGTGTGGTAAAGCGTTCTATGACAAAGTAAGAAATAAGGCAGCCCTCCTTAGAAACCTTTGGCAGAGGATTGCAGATTACCTCCAAGAAAGTTTCATCAAGATCTCTCAGGAGGATCCAGGGACATCCCTCTGTACATAAACTCACTGCTCCACACGCACCCCCCACCACCTAACTCTAGAGTGGGATGAAAAGTCAAAAGATATCCTGCTACTTGCCATCCCTGCAACTGAAATTTGTCTACATACTTACCTGAGGGTCCTTCCCCTGCATTAGGCTCGCTGGTGCGGGACTGCAGTGGAGTCAAAAACAGGTCCTGGCTCACTGTGCAGCCAGATCCCTGGTGGCCTGTCCCCCCACACCATAGTCCTCCTCCTCTTCCTTGTCCAGCACCTCCTCTTACTCACTGTTCACCAGGGCCTGTGACTTGGGCTCCTCTTAGGCATCCGCAGTGCTCTGGGGGGTTGTGGTGGGGTCTCCCCTGAGTATGGCACACAGCTCTTTGTAAAAGTGGCTGGTCTGTGGCTCAGCACTGGATCGATTGTTGGCTTCCCATGCCTTTTGGATTGCCTGCTGCAGCTCCTTGGCTTTCATGCAGCACTGCAGCTGGTTCCTGTTCTACCCCTTCTCCTGCATCCCCTGAGCAATGTTTCTATGGCGGGCTCAGAGCTGTGCCAGCACAGCCTCTTCTCCCAACAGGCCCAGGAGATCCAATATCTGTCAGCTGCTAGGTATGCTCACCAAGCTGGGCAATCAGGAAGAAGAATTTCAAAAATTCATGGGGTTTTAAAAAGGAGGGGAGGCTTCTGGTCTCCCTGACCCTTGGGCAGTGGAGTTCACAGTGGTGACCAGAGCAGCCAATGTGCGACAGGTTCTGGAGGTCATTTGGGGTTGAACTAAGTAATGCAGTGTCTAAACTCACCCTGCGTCTGCCTAAGTACATTGACCATGGCTCTACGCTGCTCAGGGAGGGGTGTTACTATACTGGAATAATGGGGTTCTTGTGTCAGTGGGAGACACATGGACAGCTAGGTCAATGTAAGCTGCCTTGCGCCAATCCCATTTTGTAGTGTAGACCAGGCCTGAGGCTTGGTCTAAACCTAAAAATTAGATCAACCTAGCTAGGCTGTGCCAGCCTTGCACCCTAGGTGGCTGGCAAAATTGACCTAACTCCCCAGTGTAGATGCAGCTAGGTTGACAGAAGGTTTCTTCTATCAGCCTCGCTACTGCCTCTCAGAAAGGGGGATTAACTATACTGATGGGTTGTGGGGGCAACCCCTTCCACTGATGTAGGAAGCATCTATGCTACAGTGGCACAACTGCACTGACATAGCTATGCCTCTGTAAATGCTGTAATGCAGAGATATCCCAAGGCTGTATTTCCTTTATCACCTGGGCTATGCCCCCTTCTCTCCCCCCTGCTCCCAAGTACTCTGTGTCCTGAATTGCTGCCCATTCTATCCTTCATAAATTATTGGGGTCTTGGTTATTTAGAAATCACTTTGAGATCCTCCACCTGAAGGTACTACAGAAGTAGGGAGGGTTAGAAATGAATGGTTTACAATAGCTGTGAGAAGTAAAACAATCCATAATTCAAAACGGATAGCTGAAGAACCTTTCTCATAAGTAGCAACAGTATAATTTCTTAGTCTTGAGTTCTGTATCTTCTGTTTTTAGTGGTAATTATTTTGGGCCAGGTCCTTAGCTGGTGCCACTATGCTGATTTACACCAGGTGAGGATCTCGCCCTTTCTGGTTAGGTTTCCTTCTAAATCCTACTTGAAACCACATTAATACTGAGCTGCACAAATATTCTCAGAACATCTTATCAGGACTAATGTTATACTGACTTTATATGCAAATATATTTTTGTGGCTGCTAGTGTGTTTCTGGGGTGTTTCTCAGACAGATGTATAATAAGCAATCCGTAGACAAAACCTTATCCTTCTGTGATACCATCCCATCCTTTGCTTTAAGAATCTCTCATTTGATTGATACTGCTGATGGTGGTTTTTGAGGTATAAGCTTCATTTTAAGGGAATCATCTGGCAAACAGTCCTTTCTACATTTAATCTGTGGGGAAGAGAGAGAATGTTTGTTCAGATATGCTTCTATTAGGTAGAGAGACCATTGAAAAAAGCCAACATAAATTCCTATTTGCTCACTTTAGAAGGTAACAATGTATGCAAGAATGCAAATGTAACAATTTTGCAGCTGACATGGATTCCTCCGGCTGTCTTTAGAGTTATCTTAGCTTTCTGCTTGACAAGTAAATTATTCTTCACTGTTGTTTTTGTTGTTAGGATTTCCGTGCAGCTAGTGATATGGGCAGTGGGCCCCATAAACGGGATGGCTACGATAGCTTTGTTTTGTCTCTGAGAGCTGATCTCATAGCGGACATGGTTGGGATGTGGTAAATAATACCCAGCACATGCTGATGAGAAAGAACTTGAGAATGATCTGCAAGCTTAGGTCATGGGCAGTGCCTAGTCTCAACAGCAGGAGACTGGTCTGTGTAGAATTCTTTAAAAAGTGCCTAAGGAAGGAGGAAAATAGGATGAAGAGAAGCTGCTGTAAAGTTCAAAGTCCCTGTGAAAAGCATTGTTTTATTTCCATCATTATTTTACAGTGAACTAAATTTTCTATTTTTTAAATGCTTGTAAAAGCAAGGGCCTCTACATGGATTTTTCTTTGAATTCATAAAAAAAAAACATGCATTTTTTTTCTCCCTCATGTAAAAATGATCCATAACCTATACACCAATCCTTGGAAACAAAATAGTAGCAGATTTTTGAATACCAGGGAGTTTTAGCATATTTTGACATAGGAAACTCAACGGGACTGACTCTTCAGTGCCTTGTATAGTCATTTACACTAGTGTAAAATTACTGTAAAACACTGCCATTGTGAATTGGTAATATATTTACACCCGATTGTATTGGTATAAATGATTCTCTATTCAGGGCACTGGACAATCATGCCCAAAGTCTTGTAAATATCCTTCTGAGGATTTATATTGGCCTTGTTCTGAAAGGATACCACACTGCTGCTGTCTGGATGCATTTAATTATCGTGTATCTTGTGAGGCTCAGCTTCTGACATGCACCAATATCTTCCATCCAAAGCAGGAAATGTTTTCTAAAAATACAGAATAAAAAATAAATTGCCCTTAGATATACTTGCCCATGTGTCGTTCTCACAGCAGTCAATGGAAGCTGTATGCATGTATGCAAGAGCAGAACTTTTATATTAAAACTGTATTTACCATTGAAATGTCCTCTTTCAATCAACCTTTTGTGAAGACTGGAGTGGTAATTGAAGTGCTGCCATTTAGTTATTAGATAGTTACAAAGTCTTTATTATAGATAATGTCCTTCTACTGTGCCAGTGGAAGATATAGCAGAAAGAGAGAGAGAGAGAGAGCAGAGGGCTTAATATTATTAAAAGTATCTTGCATTTTTGTAGTGCTTTTCATTCCAAAATATCTCAAATGATTGATCAAGTATGTTCATAGGAATTATTTCATTCACTACTGAAATCCTGTCACCTCTTGCTATATAACAGTATACTGCATCATGTCAGTATCACAAAACCTTCAGGATAGGAAGTGAAGAATAAATACTATATTCGTTTGAAGCTGCAGGGTTTAACAGGAAAGTCCTATTTCTCCTAGTTAGGAATGTAGGGGGTGAAATTCACCCCTGGGCAGAAGGCTAGCACAAAGCTCAAGCATTGCTTAAGTCCCACCTGAGCCTTGAAACTATTTAATTATGACTGAGTCACGTATGGGTCTTGTACTGGCGCTCTGCGTGGGGAAGAATGTAATCTGGGATGAACCAATTCCAGTAACAGCACTGAGTCAGAAACATTTAGGTAACTGGAGATCTGTCCATAAAGTGTGTAAATATGGTTTGTACCTTCTAATGTCTTTAACGTCAGGACAATATGTAGCAGTACAAAATTCTTCAGCCTTTTCTGAAAGTTGCAGTATGTTGTTCCTTCTGGATAGTTCACCTCAACAGAAGAGACTCACCTGGTCTTTGGGAAAGCTGGCCTATAGGATTTGTACATTGTTCTTGCTATAATTTCTGCATCTTCCCTTAAAGCTCAATCCTACAAGGAGTTGAGTACTTTGACTCAATCTGTCAAAGCTAGGGTGACCAGATGTCCTGTTTTTTATAGGGACAATCCGGTTTTGGGGACTTTTTCTTATATAGACGCCTTTTACCCCTCACCCCGTCCCATTTTTTCACAGTTGCTATCTGGTCATTCGAGTCAAAGCACATGCTGGATTCCAGTGAGGCTATGTATGTGCATACAGTTAATTGTGTGCTTAAGAGCTTTGCTGAACTGCAGTTTGTGACTCAACTCCAATCTTAGGGCCAGATCCTGCAAACCTTTACCCCTTGGAATACCCCTTGTTCATCCCTTACTCAGTTCGTAGTCTCACTGACTTCAATGGGCCTGTGTACAGAATAAGGGATAGCAATGGAGTTACTTTTGGTTTGCACCACTTTGAGAGGAGACTCCTGCCAGGTCTACACACACATTTGCACTAGTTTAACTGAAGGTGTGATTTTAAAAACTGATTTATTTAAATTGGGGCAACTTTGTATGTGGACATGCTTAACTCCATTTAAACCTGGCTTATAAATTAGCTTTCCCTGTATATTTACAGGGGCAAGCGAAACTGATATACCCAGTTTTAAACCAATATTAGTAGTTTGCATTGGTTTAAACTGGTGCAAATTTGTGCGTGGATGAGCCTCCTGTCTCCTTTATTTTCATCAGTTTATAAGTAACATGCTTTTATTTTTCTCCTTTCCTCTTATCACCTCTTCCCTTCCTTTCATTCTTTAGCTGCAGCAGTGAATGCTCGTCAGAGAACACTAAGAAGTCACATTTAAGTTTTTGGGCTGTCAGGATATAGGTGGAATTATTACCAATAGATATTGTGCTGGTTCCTATGAATGTGCCTGAGGAGTGTTATTTCCATACTTGTCTATTTGTAAATTGTTTAGCCACATTTTAATTCAATAATAAACATCAAATTGTGTATGCTTTTGATTTATGAACAATATCTGTCTCTGTTAGGCCCCAATCCTGCATTAGGGCCTTACAGTATATTATCCAAAGAGGATTTTTAAATACAGCTGGTTTTCTAGGAGCTGCATCTCATTTCATACTCCTTGACTCTCATGTTGGCTTTTCTGCATTCTATTAATGTGTGTCTCTCTCTTTAAAACATACAATGCCTGAACATCGGCTTGCATAAAAACTAAGCAGGCCAGAAAACCCCTGAAAGCAAATATTTCTTTTACTTAGAAATTATTTCAATTGAAGTGAAAGCTCATCTGGCATAACTACAACAAAGCAAATAAAGTTCAAACTGAAATGGCATTTCTTCTTTAGTCAAGGGCCTGTTACTATTTCAGCGGGCTTCAAGCAAACTTGTGCATTCTCGTAGAATGTAAAAGTGATCAAAGTAGGTCTCGAAATGTCGTCTTTTCCCCCACGCTCAAACAAGTTAGTAAAGTGACTTCAAGAGACTCCTGTGCAGCCTGCAGCATCCTAACTCTTCCAGGGCTTCCTGCTGCTGGTTGCAAAAGGGCAGAGCTGGTAGAAAATACAGGCAAATATTAGCCCCCCTTTCCCACTTGCATAAAAATCAAAACTTTAATGTAAACTTTGCTTAAATTTTGACCATTCAATAAAGGTGGCAGGAAAACAGCAGGAAAAAGAAATCGTGACAACTTTTTGAAAAATATTTGCAAAAAATATCCAGTGACAATTGCAGCTCTGACAACATATTTGAATAATTTGTCTTTTATCATGCATATCCTTTGACTTCAGTGGCCGACTGTATCAGCCCCTTTAAAATCTGCTCCCATTGAAATGAATGAATGGGAACTTTGCCACTGATGTCAAATAGGAGCAGGAATCTGCCTTTACCGGTATGTCTACATGGCGGCTGACAGCAAGCCTCCTAGGCAGACACATTTGTGCTAGCAGGGCTTGAGCTCGCATGTAGTGTGCTAAAAACAGCAGTGTGGATGTTGTGGCAGAAACTTTGGCTAGGTACCTGATCTCAGACCCAAGATGACGAATGGGCTTGAGGGCCTGAGCTCCATCTGAGCCACAGCATACATGCTGCTATGGTTTGAGCATTTGCTTCTTGAGGCCAGCACTGGGAAGCTCACATCCAGTGCACTGTAGACGTACCCTAATTTACTTTGGCCTTAACACACCTCACTGTGTGGGTGTTATGAGCATCTTGGTAAGGAAATAAAAAAGAGAAGAGAAGTCACCTTGGAGAAGACGGAGTGTCCATGGAGAAGACGGAGTGTCCATTCACCCCAGTCCAGGGAGAGTCAGCACAAGTTGGTGTATTCTCCACATGAGAAGCACTTAAGCTGCACTGAGGGTATGTCTACACTTCAGTTAAACACCCACGGCTGGCCTGTGTCAGCTGACATGGGCTCATGGGAGGGCTTGGGCTATGGGCCCAAATTTCTTCACTGCAATTAAATATCCCTGCAGCCCGAGTCCTGCAAGCCCGACTTAGCTGATGTGAACCTGCTAATGCGTAATTGCAATGTAGACATAGCCCCTCCGAGCTCAAGTGGGTCTTGAGTGGTGCATAGTCGTGCTGTGAACTGTCTCCCATCACAGAGTTGAATAAAGGACAGGGGGAATCTTTACTCTGAATGCTGTTGCTGCTGTTAGTTGAAAACAAACCTGTCACCTTAGCTGAACATATTGAATTAGCGGCAAAGACATCTGTTGAAACTTATTCTCCCAGGTAAAAATAATTGCTTCATCTTATCTTGGCTAGTCACTTTCATGCTCAGTTGTTGGTTTTTATATTATGTTAGATAAGGGCAGGGTTGTGGGTATATGCTTGTTATGCTTTTGTTCATAGGCAGTTTCATTTTCATGCACACTGTACCCAGGTAGCAGAAGTTTCCAAAACTTCAGTGCAGGAGAATAAAACCAGAACAAAAGGAATAAATGGAAATAAGGATTAACTGTGATGATTTTTATCCCTTTCCCTCAATAAATCAAAAAAATCTTGGCTTTTATAGCAGTGGGTAATGCAATAGGCATCATACAGTGCACAGATATTACATAAAGGCTTCATGTGTTATCAATTACTCTTGAGATATTAAAAATCTGGGTTGTGAAATGTCTTTAGCTTCTTTCCTATTGGAAAATGTATGAAGAGGGGAGGCTTAATACCCTTTAAAATTTTTAATATGTATTGCAGAACAACACAATAGTCTTAAATGAGGTAGTTCCTTCTCCTTTATCCATCCTGCATGATTTGGGGATGTGGAAGTCAGACTATCCAGGTTCTATGATGGGGAGGCTTTATAGGGTGTGATAAATCATGCAGCTTAATGTGCTATTGAAAGGTGCTCAGACTACTGTGATGAGGGTGGTTTAAGAAATGATAAAGAATAGACTAGCATGTGTTCTAGTGGTTAGGAAACAGTTTCTTTAGTTTTGTAACATGGTCTGTTAAAACTAAGGAAAGTGGCTTATTTGGAAATGACTATATACAGGCCAAATGAAATAAAAGAATTTTATGAAGAGTTTCCAATAACATCTTAAACCCAAGGTTTGAAGAGTTTCACTATTTTTACCTCTTCCCAGTTTTAACAGTTTACCTTTCCAGGGTTTAACATTCTGTTAACGCACTTCCACAATTGATTTGTGTGTGTGTGACATATTTATTTCTTTTCCCAAAGCCTTCTCATGCTGGTATTTTTAAATTTGGCATAGACTGACTTTTATCAGTATTTTCCAAAGGATCTTGAATTGTACTCCCTGTGTAAAGAGATCTCTATAGATCTCATAAATGTCTGGGCATAGTAGGTTGTTAGTTGGATACTACACATGGATGTTTGTGCTTTGCTTATATGAATTACTGGTTTTGAGTGAACTGCTGTACTTGCCCAAGGTGAAACTCACCTCTGCAGAAAGGGCTGGTATAAGACCACTGCCCGGCAGTGGTCCTATGCTATTCCTTTGCACAGAGGTGAATTTCAACTCTTGTGAACTGGTGGCCTAGCTCCATGAATTAGAGCCCATTTTCAGTCCTCTGTTCTAGCCATTTGATCCAAGGCGTATTTTAATTGCTTTGCATTACAAAGCAGGAAGACATTTTGTCAGGAGCATTAAGAAACCCCAAACAAGGCAACCCAGCCATTTCTGTGGCTTTCTCCAAGAACCATAGAATTTGTGTTTCTATATAAACCAGTACACTAAGGCCCAGATTAAAAATGGTATTTGGGCCTCTGAAGATGGAGGTGAGTGCCTAGAAGTATTTTTAAAATCACATTAGGTGATTTGCAGCTTTAGGCACCTGAAAACCTGCCCCTACTAGACTAGCAAATAATGCACACAGGGCATTTCTCAGTCCTTAGCTAGGCAGAGCTCTCATAGACGTCAAAGGAAGTTTTGTTTGAGAGAATACTGTAGAATTTGCTCCCTCGATTGGCAGACTTTGACTTTTCTCTTCAAATACAACTCTACACAGGAGCATGTCCTCCCCATAGGATAGCCTCCTAAAACATACCTGTTCACGTGTCAGATGAAGCCCAGAAACACTGCAGCCAGTTGTGATAGCTGTTCCTCTACCAACAAGTCATGATAGGAACAGAACTATGGCTCTTGAGATTATGCAACTTCAATGGGCCACCTGTTTGTTTCACTCCTTAGTTTATCCGTTTGCGTTATCCTGCTTGCTACTATCTCCAGCTTATCTGGTTGGAGTTAATATCATTTTGTCTTCAAAATTCTAGCTGTAATGTGATCAGCTTTAGCCAAGGGGAAATCTAAGTAATGACAACCGGACTAACAAGCTCACAGCCCAGGAGACTGCCTCCTGTACTCAGTTGGTTAGAAACCACCACCATTTAAGCAATGTGGTCCAGTGACAGGGCTCTAGGATGGGAACTGGGTTTCTCTTACCAGCTCTTACTCACTGTGTCATTAAAACTCCCCGTGCTTCAATTTCCTCATCTGTAAAAATCGAGATAAGACCAATCTCTGTAAAGCTTTTGGAGATGTAGGTATAGAAAGCACTATACCATTGTTGAGTTATTACTATAATGTATACATTATAGTTTTCTGGATAATTTCTGCTACTGAATCCCTGAAAACATAAAGTTAAATCAAATGCCTTCTGCCATGTACCCTCTCACTTTCCCCCCGTCCTTAAACTCACTTTAGTAGAAGCAAACTGGCCCGATAGTTTCCCCGCCCCACCCCCATCTTCTGTACTTCAATACAATTTAAAGGCTCCAGCAAAGGGCTTAGGGTGATGAAGCAGCATAATGTGAAAATGCAATCACATGTGTGTAAAATCATATTAACCCCATTCTTTCCGGAGTAATGAGTTGAACTTCAGTTTTAATTGGGAGAATCTAAACTTTAATAGACTCAATTTGAATGGTTTTTACATGCCTGGCAAAATCTGTGTGTACCAGTATAACATCAGGAGAAGAGAGAGATTAGCCACAGTGTAATAGCACCGATCATCAGTTATTAGGGTAATTCACACAGACATATAACAGAAAATGTGGAAACGGCAGAAGTGCTGAGTGACTTATTTTGTTTGTTTTTTCACCAAAACGTTTATTAGCAATTGGACATCTAACATAGTGAACGCCAGTTAAAATGAAGTAGGATCAGAGGCTAAAACAGAGAAAGAACAAGTTAAAAATTACTTAGACAAGTTAGATGTCTTCAAGTTACCAGGGATTAAATACATCCTAGAATACTCAAGGAGCTGACTGAGGAGATATCTGAGCCATTAGCAATTATCTTTGAAAAGTCGTCAAAGAAGGGATAGATTCCAGAGGACTGGAAAAGGGCAAATGTAATGCCCATCTATAAAAAGGGGAATAAGGAGAACCTGTGGAATTATAGACTAGTCAGATTAATTTCAGCACATGGAAAGATGGGGGGCAAATAATTAAGCAATCAATCTCCAAAAACCTAGAAGATAATAAGGTGATACGTAACAGTCAGCATGGATTTGTCTAGAACAATTGTCAAACCAACCTAATAGCTTTCTTTGACCTGTAACTTGGGGGAAGCGGTAGATGTGGTATCTCTTGACTTTAGTAAGGCTTTTTATACTGTCTCACATGACCTCCTCATAAACAAACTAGGGAAATACAACCTAGATGGAGCTACTATAAGGTGAGTGAATAACTGGTTGGAAAATTGTTCCCAGAGAGTAGTTATCAGTGGATCAGTTAAGCTGAAAAGGCATATCTAGTGGGATCCTGCAGGAATTGTCCTGGGTCCAGTTCTGTTCAATATGTTCATCAGTGATTTAGATAATGGTATAGAGAGTACACTTATAAAGTTTGCAGATCATACCAAGCTGGGAGGGACTGCAAGTCCTTTGGAGGATAGGATTAAAATTCAAAATGATCTGGATAAATTGGAGAAATGGTCTGAAGTGAATAGGATGAAATTCAATAAGGACAAATGCAAAGTACTACACTTGGGAAGGAACAATCAATTGCACACATACAAAATGGAAAATGACTGGCTAGGAAGGAGTACTATGGAAAGGGAGCTGGGGGTCATAGTGGATCACAAGCTAACTATGAGTCAACAGTGTAATGCTGTTGCAAAAAAAGCGAACATTGTTCTGGGATGTATTGGCAGGAGTGCTATAAGCAAGACACAAGAATTACTTCTTGCATTCTATTCTGTGCTGATTAGGCCTCAACTGGAATATTGTGTCCAGTTCTGGGCGCCACATTTCGGAAAGATGTGGACAAATTGGAGAATGTCTGGACAAGAACGACAAAAATAATTAAAGGTCTAGAAACCATGACCTATGAGGGAAGATTGAAAAAATTGTTTTTTTTTCAGTCTGGAGAAGAGAAGAAGGGGGACATGATAATAGTTTTCAAGTACATAAAAGGTAGTTACAAGGAGGAGGGAGGAAAAATTGTTCTTAACCTCTCAGGATAGGACAAGACGCAATGAGCTTAAATTGCAGCAAGGGAGGTTTAGGTTGGACATTAAGAAAAACTTAACTGTCAGGGTGGTTAAGCACTGTAATTGCCTATGGAGGTTGTGGAGTCTCTATCTTACCTGCTCTTAAAATTACCAATGATAAACACCTGCCAGAGATGGTCTAGTAATACTTAATCCTGCCATGAGTGCAGGGGACTGGACTAGAAGACCTCTTGAGGTCCCTTCCAGTTCTAAGATATATATAAATATATACCAGCTATACGTAGTGAGGAAACCTGTGCAGTCAGTAGTGGCTCTTAAGTCTCTTTCTTTACTCTCACAAATGGATTTAGTTAGATGGGACAGTAGCTCATAAGTGATCACTTATACTGTAGTGAGGCTTCTGTTGAAGCACTTCGCATTTGAAAAAAAGAGATTCCAGAGCTGTGTGTCAGATCCATGTCCAGCTGTGCTGCTACAGGTTTTTAGAGTCTGGTTTTTAGGAGGTACCGAGCAACCAGGACTCCAAAGAAAGTTGATGTGAACTGTGGATGCCCAGCTTCCTTGCAAATCAGGATCTCACTGTTTTTAGGCTTGATTCTGCTCCCCTTGAAAGAGGTTTTCCATTGACTTAAATGAGAGTGGGACTGGCCCCTTAAGAATTAAAAGGATGGCAATATTCTACCAGTGCTGACAAATAGGGCTAAATGGTGTCCTGAGCTGTGGGCGACCGTGCCTTCGGACAGTCAATGTAAACAAACTGTCTCGTGGCCCGCAAGTGGATTACCCTGACAGGCTGTGTGTGGGCCACAGGTTGCCCACCACTGGCTTAAGCACATGCTTAAGTCCCATCAAATTCAAGGGGTTTAAGTAAGCGCATGCTTACACCGAAGCATATGATTATGGGCTAAATGAATAAAATAAGGCAGGGCTTTAGGCCCTGATTCATATCTTGCCATTGACACAGTTTTTGAATCAGAACTTGGTTTACTTTCACTGGCAAAGTGTACTCACAGCTCATGCGGCTGAAGACACACTCCCATGAGCTAGGGCTGCAGAACAGGGTTACTCTGTTGTCCAAGCCTGCTGATTTGGTTTAAAGGAATAATAGCAGCAGAACTGCAAATAGGTCTAACATTTATTTCTTTAATTCACATATCACATCACTGAGAGAACTTCTTGTTTTGAACAACTGCAGAGTTTATTAATTTATAAAACCAGGTCAAAGTGATAGAGCAAGTACATAAATAAGTACCACATCAGGCATATGTCCTGTGAAGACAGTGAAAAACATGATATCGTGTATTTTATTGTCTTAAGTGACCAGAGACTGTAAAAATGCAGAACTTCATTTTCTAAATGGTGCTTATATTGTTTTGTTTTCATAAAAGTTTATTATACAAATAAATACACAATTTGAACCCCACTTGTTCTGTCACAAACACAAGACTGTTTGTCTTCCAAAAAAACAACACAAACACTGTACACTTTCCACATAATCTTTGTTCAATCAGCTACTGCTACAAACATACTGTACCAAGAGGTGAGCCAAACATAGCCAGGTGTTTGTCTGCCTACCAGAATACTACGACGCCTCAGAATGCCTTCCACTATGTCTTCATCAGAGGTATGTTCATGTTAATACATGCATTATTAGTGGACTTATAATAAAAAAAAATTACATTTCTAAAGTGCCTTCCAATCCAAAGGATCCCAAAGTGTGTTACAAACCGCTGCTCCCACAACTACACTGTGTGGCACCCACTTCTGGTGTGGAACATACAGCTGTTTAATAGTGCACAGGCGTGCTATGCCACAATTTTGGACAGAAGGTGAACACGACACCCATTTTAAACACAAAAGAGAATTTAGAGAGGCAAAGTCTCATTACCGAATTTGGCCCGGACACTGGAGTTAACTTTCTCTCTTATGAGAACTGCCCTAGGATCATTTATAGGACCATGCAAGGACTGTCGGGTGCCTTGTCTGGTTTCTAAATGATTTTACTGACATCACAAGAATTATTTTGTTCTTACCAATCAAACTGGCTGCTGAAGAAGCTCACTTCTGGCACACTATCCTGTTATGTGTTTTAGGCCACTTTGGGCACTGGCAGAGAAGGAAGTGCACTAAAAAATAATCTGTTCTCTATCCTGGCATGGAGGATAGCTTGCTCTTTGCAGGCAGGACCATGAAGAATTTCTGTGTAGGAAATCCTGGATTTTCTTTTCATCCTTATATCCTCACTTAGTCTCCCTTTTCCTTCCTATCACATTCCCATCTCCTTGCTCTTAGTCAATGCCCCTTTCCATATACTCCTGCTGGCTATTGCAAGAAACCTTGGCAGGGATTGATCCTGTGCCACTGAAAAAGCAGTAAAAGGGGGTTGCCTCTTACAACCACAGCTGCTATCAGGGAGCGGTGCAAAGAGATCACTACTGTGAATAAGGCTCTACTCAAAGGTTTAATATTTCTTCTGCTGGAGCCTGAGTTGGGCCACTGGTATTAAGTAGTGAACATCCATACCCCTTAACCTCTTTGTTAAGATGTACATACCCCAGATGAAGACCTAGAGTGCCATCACTGGAAATACAGTGCGGAGCAGAGAGCACAAGTTTTGCAAAGTCCCATGGGGGCCTCTGAATTCTGGCCACTGCCATTTATTTCACTCCCTTTGAGGACCAAGTGCCTGGCCGGAGGCAACTTCTTTAGAACTTCATTGCTGTTCAAGCACAAAAGGAAATGTTCCCATATGCTTCTGGAATAGAAAATGGAGGGAAAGCAGCCACAGTCACTTGCGCCTCAGGAGTGAATCTAAGATGGTGTCCACGTGGCAGGATTTCCTCAGAGAAAGCCATGTTTTCAAAGTTATGGCCTTGTATATCAGAACAGAACTCTTTTCTGAAGGCAGACACTGGACAGACACTAACATTCAGCTGTGAACTGCAAATCAAACGGAGTGCCTTAGATTTCTTTTTGCATGAAGATAATGGTCTTGCTGGTGCTGCACTAACTTAGTGGCTTTATATAAGTGCTCGTTAGTTTGCCATTGGAGAGAGTTGTCCTTGAAGTTATGCTTATTAGTTTGCTGGGACTTGAGAGGCCACCAATTAGAACCACGCAGAACACTCTTATTGCGACAATTACCATTAATAAATTAAGCGATATCACAAGACATTTAATGAGTTATTAATCACTGTGGGTTTAACCCTATAGGAATTTTCATAAATGATTCAAGTACTTTGCATTCTCCTGCTATGTTACTTTGTAAAGGGAGTTTATTGACCGAGGCTATGTGTTAACAGGGCCCATGAGAATGCAGTAGTGGGGCGGCATGAGGGAGCTGACGTTTCATATTTCATGTAGAGAAGTGGATAATGGAAACCAAGTGAAAACCACTTAAAAGTTGAACGTTTTCTCAAATTGCTACGTAAATGCAGTAATTCCCACTAACACCTTCTGGTTTGTTTATGTACTCAGAGTTTGTTCAACTGCAAGACATCGTCCCAAAAGCAGTAGGCTGGTTGGGAGTTTTCATTTAAATCTGGATTTTATGCTTCAAACACAAGTACTGTACCACTTGTATTCCCACCCCCCCGCCCTAGAAAAACATGAGTCATTTCAACACCAGAAGTGGTATAAACTCAGCACAGGAAATAATGCTCTCCATAGCTCCTGCACAGTTATTAGGTGTCCTTCATTTCATTAGTTTGAATAACTTGCCAAGTCTAAAAAAAAAAATCTGTTTTCTTTTTTAACTTTTCAACTTTACAAGGAACTACAGTCTCCCTCTCCCTTCCCCCCACCAATACGGAGCCTCCTAGTCTTTTTGAGGAGATATTTAAATGGTTGACACAGACCACTACACATAAAGCAGCAAGTTTGCTGTGCATGATGTGAATAATTACTGCATTATAGTTTTGGATTTTAGGGCAACTGTTGACTTAAGCAAAATAAGCCTGCAGTCCAGCTGCAGATCCAAGTTTTCTCCCTCCCGTGTTGTCTCCCTTAACAGTGACCCTTTTCAGGCTTTTCGAGGTACAAAACCTTTACCAGATCCTCCAGCTCAGTCCTGCACACTCTGCTTTCGCACATTTGGCTGATCTGAGCTTCTCCCTCGCTAAATATTTTCCACTGGCCTGAAAACAAAAATACAAAGCAGAAAGACACTGACTTAGACCGAATGCAAGGAGCTTTAGAGCCCCTTACAAGCACTAGCCAGACAAACACATTCAAATTGTTGATAGGGAGAATTAAAATATTTTCCTTTGGAAGGTTTGAAAATATCTCAATCACTTAATACATTGCATGCAAAAGAACATGAAGGGCCAGATTCTGATTGGGGAAGGTGGGCGGGGGGGAGGGGGGAAGCTTTCGTTTGTAGCTGGGAAGGCCCTGGCTTGTAATTGCAGCATACTCTCAAGAGTAATTCTTTCAACAGCTGCTGTTGCCCTGCAATAGTGGAAGTCTAAACATAACAGCAACTTGCTGTGCAGAAGAACTGGAGAATAAAACCGACCATTAACAAGTGAAATTGGGAGGCCAAGTTCTGTAGCCCAAGCTGGGTGAAATACAAAATATAAATTGCACTAGTGGTGAAAAATGAATTTGGGTTTTTTAAACAGTCAGTTTTTAATAATCCAAGGTGTTACTAGGGACTTCAGAAAGGCATCTTTTAAATATGATTTATGTGAAAGTAACCCTCTAATCATAAGTTGTATTCTGATTATTTTATTTGATACTCATAAACTATCGATTCCAGATGTTGGTGGGAAAGTAGCACATTTATTTCAATTGGAGGAGTCATGCAGGGCATGTTTCAGGCTGAGGTTATATAGAAAAGTGGAGCCTACGAAGACAAGACTTTTACTTACTCAGTGTTGTCCTTGTTATCTGCTTGAAGTAGGGAAGTTCTTCAAATTCGCTTTTGGATATCTTCTCAGTGTGGAAGTGATGTAGAATCCCTGTAGCAAAGCAGTAAGAACATGTAGTTGGAACAAATTTTCCCTGCTCTGAGCCTGTTGTGTTGTTGTGATTGTTTGTAGAATTACTGGCATGTTGAGCCACATTATGAAATCGTCTTTACCAACAATGTTTTAACCGATTCCATGTGCTCCATCAATATTTTTCTTTTGTGGTTTTATGGTGGTGGAGAGTATCACCGAGATCTGAGAGTTAGTTCCTCCTTTACCCATATAGCTTCAGCCCTCCCTGGCATGAATGAGAGAGGACCAGAGCAGAGGCCAAAATCCCAATGCCTTGGAGAAAAGCCATTTGGCGTGCTGACATCGGACATTGTCTTTTACCTAACTGCAGGCAGCCAGCAGGAAATGCTCCTGCCAAACCACCAGAAGGGTTTGTGTCTTACTGGGAGCATAGTAGGACCCTGTATTAACCACCAGCCCTTCAGAGGGCTGTTCATAGATCATGATCTGGGTAACGTTCAGGGTAGTTTGCCCTTTAATATGATCTCACCTTATGAAGCGTCTTTATTTATTTATTTATTTATTTTTAAAAGGTAGAGACTAAAGCTACTAAGTTGACACTGATGGTCTCAAAGCAATCTGTACACAAGCCTCGCAATGCCCCCGTGAACTAAGTAAATCCTAATTTTACAGATCTGTTAAAGCGAAGTACAAAAAGCTGGAATGATTTGCCGGCGGTCACACTGTGTGAGTCAGTGGCTGAGTCAGGATTAGAACCCAGGCGCCTTGGCTCCTGTGTGTGCCTATTTGCTTGCTCTGACTGCGCGACAACATTCCCAGCTAGAAAGAGACTACAAACAACTGAAAGTCAAGCTACGTTAATATTTAGCATGTGGACTAAGGCATTCTGAGACACAGCGACATCACTTAGTAAATGCCATCACGTAAAGGGCCTTTGAGAAGATAGCCAACATAATTCTTAAGGGAAAGAGTTGGTTGTAGGAGATGAAGAGAAAAATAACATTGCCTCTCTTTATATACTGAATAACGGATCTGTTTACACCTACACTTTTGGCATTTCCCTTTTTGGGTCCCCACTTGTATTTTTAATTAAACAGAAATAATATACATTTTGTAGCTCCGCTCTTCCCAAAGATTCCTTAAGGGTTTTTCCTTTCAGTAAGGAATCACTTTGCCCACTTTGAAATGCAGCCTCCTCAGAGATCAATACGCTTTTTAGGATACATTGTGAAACACATACTCTTATAGTACATAGCAATATTACACAGATTCAACATAGAGTCCAAGAACTGTAGGGAAGTTTGGCATTTGTTTGAGATCTAGCTTCTAGATCTGTAAAATCAAGGAGACCAGTCAATTAGCTAAAGTAAAAGCTCAGGCTTTATTCATTTGCAGCACATACAACACTGATCATCTGAAGGGGTAGGAACATCTAAACCCTTCAGATATTCAGGAGTCTGGACAACTGAAGGGACTGGCCTGAAAGGGTTGGAAATCTGTGCTCAGGGTTAAGACTAGAGCTGGTCATAACATAGATTCTTTTGCCTTCCACAGAAAATGAGTTTTCTGTGAAAAATCAAAATCTAAAATGTTTTGGCCAAAACCTGAATAATTTTGATTCTGCAGGACTGCTATGGTCGGGGTGCTGGAACAAATTGTATTGTGGGGATGCTGAGAGCCATTGAACCAAACTGTAAACCCTGTATATAATGGAGACCACTTCAAGCCAGGGGGTGCAGCAGCACCCCAGCCCCTCCAGCTCCAGCACCTACGACTATGGTGCCTCATGGGAGTTGTAATCTGGGAGCTGTGTGCTCCTGCTCCCCGCAATAGGCCAGGCTCACTGGTTGGCCTCCATCTCCCATGATGCACCACAGTCTCCCTCCTGCCCCCCCTCCATAGGATGGTGGCATTGAACTGGCTAGTGTGTGCTACTGCCCTCTATGGGCCAAAATCAGAACTGCTCAAGTGCATATGATAGACCCCACACTGCTAACAACAAGGGAGTTTGGCACAAGCACTAGCAATTTGTGCTTTTGTAGTAGGAGGACTGGAGTTCTATCTCTGCTACCAGGGAAGTGCCAAATGCCCCAATCTAAAGAATTGGAACAGCTATAAAGTCCTGAGTGGCAAGAATTTATAAATCTTTCCTGAGGTTATAAAAAGAAAAAAAGCACTATTTTAAGAGAGAACTTGATCTACTTACCTTTCCGAATTGTCCACACGTGTATTTCTATTTGAGGTGGCTTTTCTGTTTCCATTGCGATTTTTCTAATGGTTTCTCCTTCCTCCATGAAAACAGATTCATAGACAGGAAGCATCTCTTCACCGCAAAAGTAATCTTTGCCGTCAAAGCTCTGACTTGGCATCTCTTCTGTAAGCAAAACATGACACAGCTTTAATAATGTTCCTTGGACCTTACTAGATTCATGCTGCCCAACAAGTTCAGCTTAATTGTAGAGAGTTCCTCTGAAGTGGTCTTTCAAGTCCTTCTCCAACTGAGTCCAGACTACTTAGTGAAATTCTGTTTTGCTCTCCCTTTTTAATGCTCAGACCTGGTAACAATAAAACAATTTGGATTTTTATTTAGTATGTTTTATCTTACCACATACAAATCAGACTTCGAGAAAAGATCCTGCTTTTTTGATGGCTGTGGGTGAAGTTCGGGAGTTAGAGACTGATCTGAAACCTAGATAACAAATGATTTTCTTCTATAGCACTTGCATCCCAGGTTCTTAACCAGATTTTTCTGAGTGCCCTCATCTTCCATTGACTTCAAGAGGAGTTGTGGATGCTCAGCATGTCTACATGTCAGGCTCTCACAACTTCAGTTATTAACTGAATTAAGCCTCACAACCCTCCTGTGACGTAAAGTATCATCCCCTTTTTACACGTAAGATGATTGAGGCACAGGGCAGTTAAATGAGTCTCCTTCCATCACATGAGTCAGGGACACAGCTGGGACTTGACCTTAGCTCTCCTGTCTCCTAGTGCACTGAACCAGGCTCCCTTCTAATTAGCATTGCTAGCAGGTGCTTTGTGAGTGACTTATGCATGTGGCTCTGACACTCGTTTTCTCAGAGCATTTCTGCCAGTGCATTATAGAACTAAACACAAAAAGGGGCTAAATGTGTTGTGGGAAAATTTTAAAGGTATAGATGGGGGTTAGGCACCTGGCAAAACGTCATAAGAGAGGTTAGCAAATTTCTAAGTAGTTTGTTTGCTTTTCTTTACACATTTTTACTAATATCCTACAACAAGCTAATCAAGTGATTAGATTTCCCCACAATGCTATGATAAGCTGTCATAGCATTAGTGCTTATTCTAAGGATCCAGTTCCATTATTGGCACAAATAACGTTTTGACCAAAGCATTTAAATCTACCGCTATGTTTTGCAAAACAAAGCTTTATTTAGTACAGTAGTGTAAATGTCCCAAGCTAGAAAACAAATGGAAAGCTCTGTGAGGATTGTAAATGGGAAGGGAAGGGAGAATGAGAGAAGCTCCTTGAATTATTGTCTGGGAGATAATGCATCTCTAGTTGGTGGGGGGAGGGGAGGGGATATACTCTCTTCTGAAATAGATGTGCAAAAGTCACACTAATGCTAGAGAGAAGAAAAAGAGACCAGAAGGTGGGCCCAATCCTCGGTGCCCTCTACCTGTGGAAATGAAATGAATGAGATGGCTTGCAAGATTGGGTGCTAGATCTATTATCGGGCCCAGATTTCCCTCTAGACAAAATATAGCAACAGATAAGGTTGCTCATTTCATCAGGTGTCACTATGATCAAAAGACCAGTTAAAATCCAAAGCAAAAAGGCAGTCTGTGATCTATTCTGTGTTTTACCTGGACAGACTTTACAGCATTTTCCTTCTATTTTCTGAGGGTATTTGCAGGGGTATTGATCCGGACAATGAATTTTCTTACATTCTTGTTTGGTGATGTTGCAGGTACACAACACACACTCTACGATTCCAAAGGCCCGGAGATTAGGATGCCACGATTCACCATGTGAATATGTTTTTCCATTTGAAACGCAGACTAAAACAGGAGAGAGGAAGAAAATGAATATTCATTGTATGGTAGGGCCCCAGCAGGTCCATAGTTGAACTACAACCTCTGCCTTAGTGCATATACACTGGTTTGAGGCAATGTTGCATTCATGACATGGCTAACGGATACACCTCTGCTTGGAAGTATATTTTTCACAAGTGATTTCTGGCCCAGCCCTTCTCCCACTGACGTTAAGTTTTGTCATTTACTTCAAAGGGAACAGGATTGAACCTTTGATCACCTTTTTCTGTGCAATTTGGTCTAAATTCTGGCCTCACTTATCTGTGAGGGTGCCCTGGTATTTCAGTGAGCGAGATGGAATGCAGAATTTGACCACTCTCCTCCAGTGGGTGTCCATTTTTGTTGGAGATCATTTACTCCCACCAATTGGCTTTTATGATCTTAGCTCCTCATGCACACCCCACTCCTCTGAACTGGCTCCTGCCTCAGAATTTCAGCCTGCAACCAGAACAATATTCTAGTTGCCCTGTGAACCTTGCTTCTTTAAACATTTCATAAACATACTGAAAAATGCAGACTAACCAAAAAAGGTGAAAGAAAGGGCACTGTTTGATTTCAAAAAGCAGTAAAAATCAAGTTTGGATTTGCTGTAAATATTTCCAATTCTTCTAATATGCCATCATTTTGTATTAATGCTTTTATTTGTAAAATACGTTCTTCTTTTGCCTGTAACTTTCAAAAGCAATTTAATTTTTATCTGTAATCTTAAATTTACATCTAACTGGTAACAGATGTGAGCAACTGGCTTATGTGTTACTAAGTTACCAAGATTTATGGTGGGTGTTCTTCATAATGTATTGTCTTTCACGGGTGTTATACCATCATTTGGTTTAATAATTTATTACTTTTTAAACCCTTTCTTAAGAGCTGTTTTCATTTTAGAAGGGGAAACAGTTTTTTCTCATAAAAGCAAATGAAGTGTTCTCTGTATACAAAACATAATGATGAGAAAGAAAAGGGAAAATTTACATAAAATGGGATTAATCACTCTATTGTTATAATTAACCTTCTTACATGCTTTAGCAGTATATTTATACTTATGTTTATATCATTTTTTTCCTGCCAGAGAGCTCCAAATGCTTTACAAACATAAATTAAACCTCACAACTTCTCTGTACTGTAGTCAGGGATATGTTGACTATAGATACATTATCTCAATTTTGCAGATGGATAAACTGAGGCACAGAAAGGTTAAATAATTAGTCCAAAGTGACAGAAGAAGTCTGTAGTCACCATGAAAATAGAACCCTAGCTCCCAAATGGCCTGCTTTAACCACTGACTGCATAGAAATGTAATTCTGTATCCATGTAATGGCATCAAATCTGCAGGTCAGTATAACTATTTTGTTACATTTTATAAATCTAAAAATAATCTCAGGAAGCATGTGCATTAATTAATAACACACTCTAATTGCAGAGAACAAAAGAAAGGACATGGTCACCATTCTAATTTCCATTCCAGAGACCTCTTAGACTCTCTCTGGGCCACAAGCTCCTAAAGCTATCACTGACACTAAACTGTGCAGAGAAATGTGCTGTTCATTTGTCTGCTTTTTATTTGCTGAAACAAATCAGTTAGAAATTGCTTTGATGATGTCTTCATGTGTGAACTGGATGTCTGAGATATTGCACTGAGTGGAGATTCCTGCTCCTAGTTTCAGCATAAAACACTGACATGATCTGAATGTGTTTTCATGGTTGTTCAGGTGGATAATAAAGATCCTATGGCCAACATTCCTTCTGTTAGTTAATACCTTAAAAGATTAGTTGGCTATAACACAAAGGCTTTTAACTCTTGGTGGGACATTCCTGAGTGTACGCTACTCTGGGTTTTCTGTATAGTTGCTCTTCTATAGCGAATTCTTTTATTACTATTTGGGCCTGATCCTGCAGACCCTTATTCACTTAATGCATACTCTACCAGCTACACAAGTAACTCCGTTGAAATGTATAGGAATTGAGTGCACTCAGCACCTTGCAGCATCATGCCCTTTTGCCAGGACATAAAATCTGCTGCCCCTTTTAAATTGGGGATTTGGTGAGTCCAACCCTTTTTTCTTAGTATAATCCTTGAGGAACATGGCTTAGTCATGCTTCTATAAAGGTTTTCCATATGAGCTTGAGGTCCTAATGTTCCCATAATGTAATAAGGCTCTCAGAGGCTTAAAGAGATATTATGTTATGTTACTGGAATGCCTCTAGCTCTCAGTGCTTTGTTTTACATATATCTTTGATATGAAGTATTGTATTGATCTCTGAAAAACAGAATAAAAGTTAAATGGGGGGGGGGGGTGGAACTGCTGGCCCGAACACTAGGTAACAGCTTTGTTCAACACAGATGTAAAGGGAGAAGCTCCTCATCGCTCATAGGTGGGATACTTTCTACCAAGGAGATAGCTCAGTAAGTCTTGGCAGTAGAGTCTACTGGTAACGTAGTAGGGGTTTGTCGCCTGAGATTTCTGAGATAGCTTAAACACATGCCACTTGCATTCACACAGGTTATCAAATAGGAGAAAGCATGAAGAAAATAACCAAAAGTAGACTTTTCCATTCTCTGGATGCTAGACCAATCAGTGTGTGAATTTAGCAGCAGATCTAAAGGCATTGACAGTGGTGTCAGCTGCTCACCTTCCTAGTCCCAACAGAATAAAGTGGTCTTTATATAGTGTGATACAGCATGGCCAGAAGGCAGCAGGATGAGGAGAAGCCTTATTCCCTGTAGAGGGAAGAAAGGTTTCTATAGATTAATTAAAAACACCTGAAGCCAATTAGAGCACCTGAAGTTAGTCACCAGATAAAAACCTCCTGCTTCAATCAGCCAGGGGAAGGAGTTGGAGCAGAGAGCAGTTTGGAGGAGTTGAAGTAGAGGAGAGTTTGGAGAAGTGCTGTGGCTGGCTAGAAGACCAAGACCCTAGGTAAAGAGACACCCGGCTTGTGCAGAGAGAGAGGGCAGGAAGCCCACAAGCTGAACAGCAGGAGAGGGAAGTAGCCCAGGGGAAGGAAGCACTAGTTCAAGTGGTTTACCACTATCCCTAGGGCCCCTGGGCTGGAACCCGGAGTAGAAGGTGGGTCTGGGTTCCTCCCTCTCCACTACCCTTCTCTGGGTTACTAGTGGGACAGTAAATATCCTAGTTCAGGGGCAGGAAACTGCACCCTGAACTCCTCCCCAAGAAGAGGAAGTGCGGGACCCATCATAATCGTACAGGCAATTTGCCACAATAATTTCATGTAATATAGATTCTCGAAGTTCTTTAGAAAGCAATATGGTAGTGCCTATGCGTTGCCTATGTATGGGCAAATGCAGCAGTCACTATAGGCTCAGACACAATTGCCCCCAGCCAAGATAACTCTCCTAATGTTATATCTTTGCTGTCTTACTGTACTTTTACTTTCTGACTTGCAAGGTTCAATCATTTGCAAAGGGTCTCCCCCTTCATATACTAAAAATTCTTTGAGAGCTATAAATGGCTGAGACCCCACTCAGAGTGGTATTGCTAAAAGGACTTCTCTTTACCTCGTCCGTGCTTATGCTTGTTGTTGATGACGATCTGTACTATAGTTCCTGAGGCTTGCTGGGGGTCAGGTAGGACTCCACGGTTACTCCTGCCACTGGAAAATCGTGGAATATTGACCACCTGTCTAGTGGAGCTGGGTGACAGGTCGTAATGGGAGCGATGGTATGAATGCCTCTGTGTGGAGACAGAAGGAACAGGAATGTAAATGTTTCATTCAAGTAAAGCAATTGGAGAGCTGAACTTTGTGTGTAAACTGTCTGAATTAAGGCTCCCTGTGCAGTCAGTGTGAGTTTTGCCACTGTCAGTGAGGTGCTAAATTTCAAGATTCGCTTCTTCCTTGCTGGAGAGAGACTCATGCAGGTGCTTGAGATTAACCTGTGTTAAACTGCAGGTATTTGACCCCAGGAGTTCTAGCCTTCTGCATCCAAACTGCTTTTTACAGCATCCCTGAATATGGACCAAGTATAGTCAATATGTAAAATGATCAGATGCTGCCTGCCCTCCTGCTTCTCATTTCACTGTAGATGCCGGAGCCACAGACACTCGTAAGGCCAGATGCAACCACTGTTGCTCCGGATGAGCAGCACCTTGTTGGAATCTATCTCTAAGTCCATCAGCTGGGAAGCCTTGACAGATTTGTAGGTGAAAATAGCCCTGTGCCGTGACTCTGTTTTTCAAAACAAAGCACCATGGTTATGTTGGGGGATTCTTTTCCAAAAATACCCAAAGGCATGACTGAAGATTGTTTGTTAAAATAGTACTCTTACAAGGCATGTATTTATTTTGTGCTCCAAATGCTTAAAAATGCCAGGTGCTCTCTCCAAATTGTGTTATAAAAATCAACGCTGCCAGACTGAATTATAGATGGTTAATCTTCACCCTGGAGGCAATAAAGCTGCACCATAGATTGATCTAGCCCCTGGAGTGAATTTGTACCCCTCAGGCATGATAACTGGAAAATAAGTGTGTTACTACTGTTGGAAAGCAGTGTTCACATGGCAGACAAACCATTTATTCAGGTATGGTATGCACAAGTATCTGATCCAAAGTCTGCAGGAGTCAGTGGGGGTCATTCCATTGGCTTTGGATCAGGCCTTAGCTGCACATGTTCATTCAGTAAAGTACAAGAGAATAAGTAAAATCTCTAACAAGATCCAGAGACAGCCTGGGTCATCCACATGTGTCCTAGTGGCGATGCAGACACAGGGTTGGAGTCTCCTTTGCCTTGCACCTGCTGTGGTTATTGACAAGGTGGCTGCAATATGCTACCGTTCTCGTTGGGTAGCAATCTGCACTCATTCTGTAGCAGCAGAGGTGAAAGTAAGCCAGTCCGGTGTATCGGTAAGAGCCGGTACACCGTGCCGGACCAGACCAGCTTCCCCAGGCTGGCGATTTAAAGGGCTGGGGCTCCCTGCAGTGGCAGGAGCCCCGGGCCCTTTAAAGCACCACCCGAGCCCTGTCGCCGCCACCCCGGGGCTCGGGCAGCCGGGCTCGGGCAGCAATTTAAAGGGCCCGGAGCGCCACTGCAGTAGCAGTGGCTGGAACCCCAGGCCCTTTAAATCGCCCCTGGGGCTCCCAGCTCCCTCTGCACCTGGCTCCCTCTGCAGCTGGGAGCTCTGGGGGTGATTTAAAGGGCCTGGGGGCCCTTTAAATCTTTAAAGGCCTCGCCTCTTCTGGTTGAGACCACTCCTCTTCCGGTTGAGGCTACGCCCCCGGCTCAGGACTCCGGTGTACCGGTAAGTCCTTTTAAGTTACTTTCACCCCTGTGTAGCAGTGCAAGGTACCTGACTAAACAAGGTGCAGAGCAATGAAGAGTCACACCCATTCGCTGGGTGTATCTTCTTATAATGTGGCATTTTGTTCTACTGTTGTAACTATTGAATACTGGCAGATATAATAGTATCCAAACAGCTACAGCGTATGAAATATGGCCTATATATTGCTAAGTATTTACTTGGTATTAGCAATGATGAATTTTCCAACATTCTTACTGCTCTACAGGCTGTTGCTGAGTCAGGTGCCACAGAAATGGATATAGAATTTTTGTCTGGCAACAAAATACACTGTGAACCACAGAAAATAAACAACGTTGCCCCCTTTCTCTGGTGCTAGCTTTTTTTTTAACAAAGGACACTGGATTTTTTTCTAACAATCATTAATTGTGGGAGATGTTAGACATCTTCTGATCACGGGCTGCCATCTCAACAGTGCATGAACCACACATGATTTTAGAAGGAAAAATAGGATATAATAGTGAAAGAGGAGGAGACGGGATAGCGAAGTGGGAAAGAGGGATTATGGAAAGAACAGGCATGACAAATTGGTACCTAGGAAACTGAAAACAAAGTATCCTTTTGTAAGAGACATGCCCATTCTGCCCACATGAACTCTAATTGCTCACTCTGTAGTGCCCTTGGCTCCCAAGCAGCACCTTTTAGCTCATGAGACCTGACATGTGAAGTGTACTTTATTGGTTTCAGAACATACTATGCAAGTTTGTCTAGGGGGACACCACGTTTGGAGCCCCTCTCCCAGCCAGGCCCTAATCTATCACAAGAGAACTTTTGTCTGTCATTTCTTCAAGATCATCAAAGATTTTCAGCTGGGTACAAAGAGCTAAAGACAAACAGAGGAAGATTCAGTGGAAAAAGGTATTGTCCCTAGTATGAATTTTTCTGCCTGATATTCCGATGCCAAGGCAGAACCGGTGAAGAGTTAGAGTAATCATCTCCTTTTACTTGTGTGTGACTGGCTCGGTAGGAAAATGGGTTTTCTCATTACACAGGGCACACTTACGGCTTCTCTGTTGGCCGGTTGCCGGAAGATATCCCCATCAGAATGTTCCCATGATAATTCTCCATCTCCTGTATGTGAGGTAAAACCATCCGTTATGGGAGTAATTGTGCAATGCCTTAGACATGCCTATGAGAATTCTTTACAGCTGAATGAGACCAAAGACTGAGGCAGAGCTAGTGAGGTCATATCGTACTAAGATACCATTACTTTTACAAAACATATTTATCATTTGTATCACAGAAGCTCCCATCCTGGGCAAAGAATCCATCATGGAACAAAAAGACAGTGCCCGAGTACAAAGAGCTTACAATCTATGTGACATTTTCCTAGTCTGCTATGAAGTATTAGCCTCAGTCAATACTAAACTACACTTATCATATAAAGAACAAAGTACATTTTTGTGTTGCTTTGTCCTTAAGTGTTTTTTCCCCTTTTTGCTTACTATCGAATTCACAAAATTTGATAACTCAGCGTATTTCCCAAATATTATTCTGAACCGATAAGGTTCTTTTAAAAAAACATCCAACACTCTGCCACTGAAATTATTTTAAAAATAGATGCAACAGTCACTTTTAATGCATTACTCCCTGGACACACAGACAGGAGGGAGCCAGGTGCGGTAACATATATCTGGCTATATGAGAAGGACTGGCTCTAATGTCAGGCAGCAGATTCCTGTACCTGTAGCCAACAATCATGAACTGTACAGCTCTGCTTTTGACATAGACCAGTGGTTTTCAACCTGTGGTCTGTGGACACCTGGGGGTCCGCAGACTGCTTAAGATTTCCAAAGGGGTCCACAACCCCATTTGAAGATTTTTAGAGGCCCACAAATGAAAAGAAATTGAAAACCACTGACGTATACAAACAGCCAGGAGAAGGAGTACAGGTAGGTAGCCCTCTTCCCCAGGATAGGGCTCATATCATTTAGGATGCTCATAACAAAGAAGTAAACACAAGGAGGAAATGTTGACTTGTGTGTTAGAAGAATGTTTGTGGAATCAGAGATACTGTCTGAGGCCAAGAGCTCTGGAAACTCCCTAGAAGTGGGGTGGGAGCACCAGCACCCAAACCTTGGCCCAACCCCCCTGCTCTGCCTCTTCCCCCTGAGGCCCCGCCTGCTGCTTGCTCATCGCCGCCCCTTCCCTCCCATTGCTCACCCTTAAGGCAGGTCAAAATGGGAAGGCATAGCCCTCCCACTTTTAAAAGTGATGGGGCCATGGTCCCCTGACCCTCCCTGTTCTGGCACCCCTGGCTGAGGCACTTGCCATTTGTGCACTGTGATGTAGGAGGAATTAAAATGCTTTAGAGAAGCAACGAGAGGAACTTCAGAGCAAGGCTTTGGCCCCTCAAAACCCAACACCATGATCTGGGGGAATTTAGAAATGTAAACGAAAAATCTCGGCTTCCATTAAAGTCTTTGTAAAGACAGCTTTAGAAATGTAAACTTCTACAAGCCAGTGTGCGCTGATCACTGGTACTGAGGGGGAACAATGATGGAATGGAATCTGTTATATTTGAGCGGAGGATGTGGCACCAAAACAATGCTTAGACTGATATTTAATTGTTTAAAAACATGTAAGGATGACTTACAGGAATGGGGCAGGAGGGTTATCTGCTTTGGAGATAGATTTGGAATTGAACACCCCCAAACTTTGGTGTTTAGATCTGTCTTTTATTATATGTGTTATGTAATGTAAGCTTTATATTGGCCCCAAATTTGCACCACAGAAGTCAATGGTAGCAGCATGTGCCCCCAAATCAGCTGGACTTTATGGCTTGGAGCCATCTCTAGTCAGTATAAAAAGGACTAATTTGAAAATGCAGGGGGCTTTTAAGTGTTCTGTTCATAAGTTACTAATATTCTTTGTCCTTACAGGGAGTAGAAATTAACTAACAGATCCTTCTCCCTGAGGCTGTGCTCATATATCTTTATGCAAACGAATTGCTCAGACTTGTGCTTCATAAGAATCGCAGGGGAAGGATAAATCAGCATGTGTCAGATTGAAAAGGACAAGGTTAGTTAGAAAGGAAATGTTACTTTCAAGAAAGTTTTATAAATAATGAAGCATTTTAAAAACCACTATGCAAACGTAGAGAGTCTTTTCAAAGGCCATTGCAGGCTCTGAATCTCCTTTACCACAAAACCTGTCTTGCCTAATGCCTCCCACATCTGGCCCTGAATTTCCTACTTCTGATTCACTTTTTTCTCTCAAGTGACTGTCCTCTTCTGTTTTAGGTGGCTGACTTTTCCAGTGTCATCTTAGTGCACTGCGTAACTAAGGCACGATGCTTTGTGCTTTGAAACTCAGTTTGATTTTTGTAATTATAATGGGTCTGTTCCAAATCCAAGTCACCATATAAAGTAAAATTATGTGCTACCAGCCCGGGCAACTAAAAATAGCTATCAGGGAACAGAGACCAGGAACCAGCTGATTAGCTAATGTTTATTTTATTGCACACTCAACATATTGAATGTTAAATGGTAATTTGTTAGATCGCCTGCCATGAGACAAAGACCATCACCTTTGCCTGTCTGAGTGAAGAAAGCTTCAAATCCAAGGTGCCTAATAAAATGTTTCTACGTTTAGTGGCTAAAAACATAAGAAGCAGCAGCATGGGCTACTGGGTAGGGGACTGGACTGGAACTCTGGAAACCTGGGTTCTGTGCCTGAGTTGTCCCTGGCTGACTTGCTGTGTTCACCAGTGTGTGCCTCAGTTTCCCCTCCCCCTCTTCTTGGCTGTATAGAATGTAAGCTCCTTAGGGCAGTATCTGTCCCTCCCTATATGTTGGTGCAGTGTCTAGTACTGTAGGCACAAATGAACTACAAATAATATAAATGCTCCTTAATTTTCCAAGTAACAGTACTGAGCTCTAAGGGTCAGATAGTTAGACATGTAGACCCCTAAGAACACAGGCACCTAGTGGGATTTTCTAAGTGCCTAACTCCCATTGATTTCAATAGGAGTTAGGCACCTAGGCACTTCTGAAAATCCCACTAAGTGATTATTTGCATCTTTAGGCAGCTATGTACCTTTAAAAATCTGGTCCATATTCCAATGGTGGGTGACACAGAAGCCCCAATATAAACATATAGGTAAGATACAACTATAAAGAAGGCCTCACCTGCAAAATTTGGAGGCCCAGATTTACGGTTTTGACCTTCTCTAGAATTAAGTTCCCTGTGTGTATGTGAGGGCTGCTTTGGGACCTAACATAGACTTGCTAATAAAATACCAGAGATACCTGAATGTAGATTGGCACTTAATTTACTTGGGGGAATCGATTGTATCCTAAGAACTGAGTTATCTGTTTCTTTTTATGAGGAGAGCAAGTCTGGGCACTTGCAGGATATATACATATTCCTATTTCAAAGCTCATCTACCAGAGAGGTGGCAGATATTTTAATGTTTCAACTCATTATCGTAACATTGCTTCTGCTGTATTAATTGCTTGTTTCAATTTAGGAAAACAAAACAAAAAATGATACATCTGCTGAAATACAATGTTTAATGTCCAAACTCCCTCTGCAATGGGTGAATGTGGCATGCTTGCAGACAGTATCCTTTTGATTACGTAGCAGATTTTACCTCTGCAAACTGGGCAGCAGGACTCCGGAACAGAAACTGGGAAAGAGCATGTTAATTTAGGGCAAGTCTTCAGGCCACAATACACGTTCCCTTCCTGCCATTAAAAACAAAGACAATTAAGAAATGGTTTCTGCATTGATTCATATGATACTATGCATTTACATTTGGGGCTTATCTTCACTACCAGGGAGATAAACACTGCTGCAATTGATGCAGCGGGTGTCGATTTAGCGGGTCTAGTGAAGACCCGCTAAATCGACAGCAGAGCTCTTGCCGGTCGACTCCAGTACTCACCTTACTCTTCTTTGAGAGGTGAAGTCGACGGGAGAGTGCCTCCCATTGATGCAGCGCCGTGTAGACACCACAGTAAGTTGACCTAAGCTACGTCGACTTATTCATGTAGCTGGAGTAGTGTAATTTAGGTCGATGTACCCCAAGTAGTGAAGACAAGCCCTTATACAGATTTGAATCTGGCTCTGTACATCTACATACGTGCCACTCTGGCATCTAGAAACAGGATATTGCACTGAAGAGTATTCCTTAACTGTCTTTCTAAAAACACAAAATATTTACAAAACATTGTACAGAATATAGTGCTCAGGAAATGTACCTAACATACCAGGAGACTCAATCCACAGGAGAGGTACAACATGGGCATTGCCACAGTGCAAGCTCCCCACTCACTGCCCCACCGATGAGTTTCAGCCTTGACCTGGAGGGACTGCATTTAGCAGTGACCCAGTAGCGTAATCTCCAAGTCCATTCACTGGTTGACCTGTTGGGCCAGATGGCTACCGAGATGGTTCCTTAAGACTAAATTTGCTGGTGACTTGATCAAATGAAGGTCCAAATGTGGCCAATGTTTGTCCAGGAAGAGGTGGATAGACTGAACCGATTTCAGTTCAGAGTGGCTCTGAACAGCCACCGGAGGGTGACAACTATTGGTCACTGCAATTTGAATTGATGACCGAGTGGGTTAAAGTTCTATGGCCCATTGTCAGTCCCATGAGCCATCCAGTTCCCGCTTGTCGGAATCTTTACTGAATTCAGAATAATTTCTGGCCTCTTTTAGAGAGCCAGTGTTGAACTGTCCATAGTCTGGTTGACATAAAACTATATATACTCCAAGTAGCAATATTCTACCTGCCACCTAACTACTTTAAGTATGTGGAGTGTGGGCTCATGTACAGAGTGTTCACAACAGGGTAGATTTTGTCTGTGTTTGGACTAGGAGGCAGAATGGCATTTACCTGGGGCTGCATACCGGCTCTGAATATGCTTTTATATGTCACTGTTTGCTCCTGACTTTCAGCCTGCACTGCCCAGGTACTACTGTACATTAGTTAAGGTTCAATAGGCTGGTCTCCTAGCAAAGAGGATCTAGCAAAGCATACAGCAGGGCTCAATGAAATTATTACTTACTGAGCAGCTGCACTGAGCACACTGGTTGGGTTGCCTATTCTGAAAAAGCCCTTCTGCCACAAACATTTCCCCGTGCTGGTAGGCGGTGCCATTGTATTCGCAGGATTTCCCAGTGATTTTACTGCTTATGGAGAAAAGTGAATCCTCTGGAACAAAAGAGAAAAAAAACCATTTCATTAAAAAAATAATTCACAAGTTGCTCAATAATGGGTGTCGACAACTGGGGACTTTGGGGGGCTAAATTGCATTAATAAATAAAAGGAACACTGAGTTTTTGGAACAGAAGCTTGTTTATGACTTTATTGAAAGTGGGCAAATTTAGTCATGGTACAAAACTACTCATTACAGCAGTATTAAGCAGCTATTTTATTTTTTTACTTTAGAACCATATTTTTAAAAAAAAAAAAAAAAAGCTGTCTCTGTCCCTGTTAATCTTTGCAGACCTATAGTCAAAATGCACTAGCAGCATTGAAGGAGGTGTGTCACGGCTTTGCTAATCACACTGTAGCGTTTGCCCGCTAGTGGGACGGGTGGCCACGGTTAGGAACTGACTTAGCACAGGTTATGTTGTATGTAAGGTTTTTCTAGAGCTGGCTAAATATCTAATTCTTCGGTTCACTGGCAATTAAAAAAAAATGTGTCTTCAAGTTGACCCAAAAGAAAACTTAGAGGAAAAGTGGGGGGAGGAGGAGGGGGTGTGTTCATTTCAAGTCAAATGAAATGTTTCATTTTAGGTAAAATGAAACATTTCATTTCAATTTTGAGGATTTTTTAATAGTTTTTAACAATAAAATTGAAGGAAATTTCAAAACACCTTGTGATATGTTTCAATCAATCCAAATCTGTGTGTGTGTGTGTGTGTGTGTGTGTGTGTGTGTATATATATATATATATATAGGTGAAAACATGTTTTGAACAAAAAAATCACCCAGTTCTGGTTTCTCCTTTCGGGAGAACCAATATTATTTGCATTGTGGTAGTGCCCAGGAGCCCCAGGGATGGACCAGCACCCCATTTGCTAGGTTCTGTACAAACACAGAACAAAGAGACAGACCCTGCCCCGAAGAGCTTACAAGCTTAGCATACGAATCCACATTAGCAAGGAAGTATAAAGAACTATGTTAGCAACCTGTGCTATAGCTTACCTTTACCTGTTTGCCTCTACATGAGGGAATAACACTGCTCTAATGCGCTGTTAGGCAAAATCATGTTGTCTACCCTGTGCAATGAAGTCATGGTAGAACTCTGCTACCAGCAAATATGCCCAAACATAGTTGTACCTTGGAAGGCTCTGTTTCCAGTGGCTTCCATGCTTGCCTTTTCCCCTAGCATTGGCCACGGCTGTCAAAGTGACACATTTCATCTGAACTAAATGCGCACAGTTTTGTTAAAGCTGATGTTTGGTTGCATGCAACTTATTTTCTGATATTCAAATTAGCCCATTAAATTTGCATAGAACATCACATACAGAGCTGCCCAGAACTTGGCAGCCATGACCCAGTTCTAGGCCCTGCTGCCTCAGCTCAGCAGAGTTATTGGCCAGGTTTTCTTCTATGGCCTGGCTTCTGTGCCAACTCCACCCCAACCTCAGCTCTAGTGAAAACAGATTAGGGCTGCTCTAACTAATGCCTGTTGACAAAATTCCCAAAGGGGTTGTCCTCCAGCTTGCGAATATCTGGAGTGTGCCATGGTCAGGGCTACGGGCTATGATTGATGTGTTCCTGATGGGACTCCCTGATCTCAGAGGAATCCTCATTTAGGGAGCTGTGGGCAGTTTCTGCTCACTTTGTGCTGCCTGAGTGGAGTGGGGCTGTGACTCTGACACTATCCATTTACATTTGTCATTCTAGCATTCAGAAATGGGCACAGGCATTTTTAAGCAGGAGCTCCTTAGAAATAACAGTGCAGCGATTGTTCTCTGGAGCCAGAGAATCACTTCAGATTTCAAGGAATGCAGCTGACGTTTCACTTGGTGGGTTTGGGGTTTCACATAAGAGGAAACCTGAGCTGCAACATCATGTTTTGCTGTAGCATGTTAATATCTGCCAGATCGTTTCATATAAAAACCTTTCCAAAATTAGTATGTCATCAAAGAATGTAGTTTTTTTAGCTGAGCACTCAACCAAAGGAGTGAGAGTTTTTAGACGACAGGCATTGGATTTAAACTCTGATATTGAGAGTCCTCCATAAAAGAGTTTGTTTTGGTATGCTGGCACCATTGCATATTAATAATCTTTTCAACATGGGGTAAATTAGTAAATGTCAAATAGGAATGTACTGTGTGTACAAACCTCAACATTTTAAGGTCTGGTGTGTTAGTGCAGGACCTACTGCTATGACAAAGGGAAATGGAGGAGGGAGGAGAAGCTATGTAAGACAAAGCACTAGAGGATTTAGTGCTCTTAAATGACCCTTTGTACTTCATGTACACTGAGTATCTTTTTAGGAGATGTGTTCGCTATTTGCATTTCCACTCTGTGAAAGGCCACAGCTTGCATTTATTTCAGCTCCACAAATGGCGCCCTGTGATAATGTAAAAGCAAAAGGGAACTGCATGGCTGAAGCATGGATACTAAATCCCATGCAAACCTCCAATCTTTCTCCTTACTGATCTTTCAACATACTCAAGTTTTATGTCCTTGACATGCTTTATGATGGATGACATGTATGGTTAGGTGGAAACTCCTCTTGGTCAGCAATATTCAACAGTTCAGGAGCAGAATTTTCATTTGTCCATATTCTGGTACCTATTATTAATATACTTCAGACACAAAAGGTAAATCAGTCTCTTGATTGTAATTCTGAAACAGAAGAGTCTCTTCCAAAACCTGCTGCTGCTAGAAGTACTGTCTTGGTGGATGCTGATCAGCACTGGCTTCTATTTCTACTCTGGGAGATGCTGTTGCTTCCAGCTACTTGTACCATATTGGGCCAGTGTAGGAGCATTTACAATATCTGGAGCCAAGAAATAAAACTCAGTTTCCTACCAGAAGAAAGAGAACTGCCAGTGTAGAAAATCACCAGGTTCTGTACATGTCCAGAGCACAGAAAGTAGAACCCTGCTTAATAAATAAATAAATAAATAAATGGAAAACAGGATCTGAATTCTCAATCACTAGCTTGCTAAGGCACTGTAAGAAGGGAAGAAACAACTAAAACCTTAAAGTTTGAAAGGTAGATGATAATGGCTAGTGGCCTCTTTTAGAGGACTATATATGCCTCTGGCAGAAGGGACCCTCTCAGATATAGGAGAGATGTCACTGAAAAGTGGGTGTCAAACGTAAGGAAAAATGTAGAACGGGGGAAGCCTATTACTGTACAGTCCACTGTACCTTTAAAATTGTTTATATTTGAAACTTTCATACAGAGTTACATCTTACATTGTAAATAACACACAGCTATGACAAAACCCATGCTGATCCAGGAGATGTGGCACTTTGATTGTGGCACTTTGTTAATTTGTTAATATGTATTCTGGAGTAGTTCTCTCTAATTAGACACAATCCTTGAAATTCTTAAGAATAATCACTCAAGCCAAAATTCGGTGTTGTCTCATGGTACATAGACACCAGACAAAGCACAGCCAGCAGGACTGCAGTGCAGAAGAAGGCTACTGGGGACTCTGCCTCTTCCAAAAAGTTATGCAGCAATAGCTCCAGGGGCCCTCTGCAATTGACCTCATGGTGAGCATGAAAATGTAGCTAAAGCCTTCTGAGGGATAGATCCACATATTAGTAGCATACGCAGCTTTCCGTGGGGAATGAATGGCCCACATGCTTCTGACCTGAGCAGCTTTCCTGGCTATACAACAGCCCTGGCATGTAGCACTCCATGCACTTGTAACATCAACAGAATTTGCAAGAGCTGGCCCCAATCTAGATACAAGCCATGTGTTCATGTTGCCTCTGCAGCACATTGCTGTGTCCATTTGGGAAGTTGTTTTCTAGGCACCTGCCCATAGTCTGCAGTTTGCAAAGAATAATGCATGCACGAGATCCCTGTAACTTTTTCAGAGTGAGAAAGAGTGTTGGATGTAGTGAATAAATTTTACTTCAGACAACTTATATCCAGTAAGTAAGATTGCTAAATAAAATCACCATCAACCCTCAAAACATTGAATTATGGTCCCTAATTATGTTTTTTTTAGGAGGTGGAAGGGACGACTTTCTTTGTAAGGTAGTTTCTTCTTCTGAAAGAAGATTGTCTCTTACATGCAGGTCCATAGAACTATTGTGGAGGCCCTGCAGTATCTCAGGAAGGCAGCAGGTGGAGGAAATCACTCTGCAACGGACAAACCTGAAAATTGCATTGCCTCACTAGTGAGTCTAGAGACCCAAGTGCAGACTGAGGGTATGTCTACACTGGCAGAGTTACATCGCCGACAGTTACAGCGGCCGCTCAGAAAGCGCTGAAGGGAAACCACTGTTGTATGTTCACACTGTCGGCTGCCTGCGCAATCGCGTGTTCACACTTGCGGCACTTGCAGTGGTATTCAGAGCGGTGCACTCTGGGCAGCTATCCCACAGAGCATCTCTTCCTCTTCTGACACTAAGAGTTGTGGGAAGGCAGAGGGGGTCGCAGGGCATCCTGGGTCCTGTCCCAATGCCCCGTGATGCATTGCTTCACATCCCAGCAATCCCTGTACTTCTGTCTGCATTTGGCGCCATCTTTCAACGGTTTGTGTATTGCGCGCTCTGCCTCTTCCGTCTGCAGGAATGGATCCCGCACTGCTGACCAATATGCTGCTCACTCTCACTAACATGTCATGAGTGGCAGTGGAGTTATTCCTTAAACTACAAAGGCAAGAGGAGCTTGACATTGATCTCGTCATGCGTAGTAGCTATGACACGAGATTGTTTGTGGCATTCACGGAGGTGCTGACCACAGTGGAACATTGCTTTTGGGCTTGGGAAACAAGCACTGAGTGTGGGATCACATCGTGGCGCATGTCTGGGATGACGAGTCGTGGCTACAGAACTTTGGGATGAGGAAAGCCACATTCTGGGACTATGTGATGAGCTCGCCCCAGCCCTGCAGTGCAAGGACACGAGACTGAGAGTGGCCCTGTCATTGGAGAAGCGTGTGGCAATTGCACTGTGGAAGCTACTGCTACTGATCGGTTGCTAACCAATTCAGAGGGGGAAGGTCGACCATTGGACATGTGTTGACAGAAGTGTGCAGGGCCATTAATCACATCCTACTCGAAAAGACCGTGACTCCGGATAACGTGTGTGACATTGTGGATGGCTTTGCACAAATGGGCTTCCCTAATTGCGGAGGGGCGATAGATGGCACGCATATTCCAATTCTAGCACCAGACCACCTAGCCACCGAGTACATTAATCGGAAGGGGTATTTCTCTATGGTTCTCCAGGCGCTTGTGGATCACTGTGGGCATTTCACGGACATTAACATAGGCTGTGTTAATGATGCATGACGCACACATCTTTTGGAACACTGGCCTGTTCAGGAAGCTGCAAGCAAGGACTTTCTTCCTAGACCAGAAGATCACTGTAGGGGAAGTGCCCATTGTGATCCTGGGAGACCCCGCCTAGCCCTTAATGCCGTGGCTTAAGAAGCCATACATGGGGCACCTTGACAGCAGCAAGGAGCAGTTCAACAACAGGCTGAGCAAGTGCAGAATGACTGAGTGTGCTTTTGGATGTTTAAAGGGCTGCTGGCGCTGCCTATATGGGAGGCTGGACTTGGCCAATGAGAATATTCCTATGCTTATAGCCGTGTGCTGTATGCTCCATAATATTTGTGAAGGGAAGGGGGAAAGCTTCACTCAGGGCTGGACCACTGAGGCTCAGTGCCTGGAGGCTGAATTTGAACAGTCAGAGACCAGGGCTATTAGAGGGCGCAGCAGGGGGCCATAAGGATCAGGGATGCTTTGAGGCAGCAATTTGAAGCTGAAAACCACTAGTATTTGTTGCTATGCTTGGGGAGTGCAGTGCTTATAATGCTAGGAGGTGATTGGTGCAGATGATGCACTATGAAGGTTTAAGAAAATCGCCTGTTGCTTTGCAGGGCTCTCTTTGCTTTCAATTAATGGAATAAAGATTGCTTTCAAACCAAAACAATTCTTTTATTAAAAAACAACAACTGGAGGAGAGAGACAAAAAAACACAGCAGCACCGTAGGGGATGGGGGAAGGGAGGGTCCCAGGAGGAGATGGGGTCCCGGGATGGTTAAAGATTTGTGTATGTCCAGGGATCATATGCAACCTTGTCCTTTGGAGTACAGTGCAGCAGGTACTGTACTTCAGCAGGGCTAAACTGCAGAGGGATGGGTGTTGAGTGCAGTGGGTCCTGGGTCCGCAGGGCTAGACTGTGACAGGGCAGGAGTGGAATGCAGCGGGCACAGACTGGAGCCAGGAGGTTGATAAGAGTGTGTTGGTGATGTCTGGGGAGGCGCATGGGAAAGAGTTTTGCGACAGCAGATGCAGGGGAGGGTGGGCATGGAGCTTTTCGGTTTGCAGTGCTAGTAGCGCCTGGAGCGTGTCTGCTTGGTGCTCCATACTGTTTAACAGCCATGCCGTGGCTTTGTTCTGGTGCGCCATGTTCTCCTTTCAATCCCTCTTCTCACTGTCCTGCCACTCTTTCAATTCTTATTTTTCGGCTGCGGAGTGCATCATGACATCACACAGAAAGTCCTCTTTAGTTCTTCGTGGCTGCTTTCTAATTCTGTGCAGCCGTTCAGCCAACGATAACAAAGAAGGAGGCTGGGCTCCCAAGGTCATAGCTGTGAAGCCAAAATGCAACATTTTACAGAAGCAGTATTGTGTGCAACACACAGACCACTGATTAAGTGATTTAAAACCCAGCCGCTGTTCACATACTTGTCACTAACTGGCTGACCCCAGGCAAGCACACATGAGCAAGACCCCCAAAATGGTGAGTAACCACGGGAGCAGGGGAAATCATTGTTCCAGGACCATACTGTACACTGGGCACGTAGCTCTTAGGTAGACCCAGCACTGTAGGGTAGGCTTTATAATCATTACTGTCCCCACATTTTCCACTGGCTGTGTTCATTATGGAAGATCTCTCGATGTGGAGGATGAGCAGGGAATCAAGGGAGGATCTTCTCCACGACTGCGGCTTCTGCCCTGGCCCTTATGCGGCTCACCTGTGTGCAGCAATGGTCCGTCCCCTCTCTCCCCTGCAGTGATGGTAGAGTGGCATGGGAAAGTTACCTTTAATGGGGCAAGAAACAAAGCAGCTCTGCCAAAGAACCTGCGGCAGCGGATTGTCCAGTATCTCCATGAACGTTTCAAGGAGATCTGAGGCAGATTCCCATGAAGTGAAGGAGTCAAGCAACACCCTGTTCCGCTGCTCAGACTAGGCAGACACAAGCCTGCTTTCTGAAACGCTCCTGCCCCCAAAAACTTGCTTCAGAGATTCCCAAAATCAAAGCCACTTACCAGGGGCCTCCTCTCCTGTTTGCACTTCACCAAGCTCTGACAGCTGTGACTGGCTAGCCTCCTCTGGGGTAGAGAAGAGCTCCTGGCTGCATGCATCTCTGACCTCCGAGTTGTCCTCTTCCTCTGGGTACCCCTCCCCCTCCACATCCTTGTCCAAGATTTCCTCCTGGCTCGGTTCACTCTCGACTGGCACGCGACCACTGAAGTAGCCACAGTGGCATTCACAGTGGAGGTGGGGTTGGCCCCGAGTATCATGTCCAGCTCTTGGTAGAAGTGGCAGCTCGTGGGTGCAACACCGGAACAGCAGTCTTGTGGAAGGTGTTCCGTAGCTCCTTCACTTTGACCCTGCACTGCAGTGTGTCCCAGTCACGGCCCCTTTCTGTCATGCATCGTGAAATCTGTCCATAGGTAACATAGTTCCTACGGCTGGAGTGCAGCTGGGGCTGCACAGCCTCCTCTCCCCAAATGCTGATGAGGTCCAGCAGCTTGGCATTGCTCCAAGCGGGGGATCGCCTGGTTTGTGGAGCAGGCATAGCCACCTGGAAAGATGCGCTGAGACCACTGCACACGTCACCGAGCAAACAGGAAGGGGAATTTTAAAATTCACAAGGAATGTATGGGGTGGGGATGACAGTTGGTCACCTGAGGGCAGGGCAGTAGAGGTCAAACCGATGACCAGAGAGGCGAGAACAGGCATTGTGGGACACCTCCTGGAGGCCAGCTGCAGTGCTGTAATCGACCAGGGTGTCTACACTGGCACCGCAGCACTGTAGACCCGGCACAGAAAGCCGTACGCCTCTCGTCGGCGTGGTTTTTTAACAGCTCTGCAACAGCGCAGTTTCTGCGCACGAAGTGGCTTGGCAGTGCGTGCACCTCGGGAGTTACAGTGCCCAAAGCTGCTTTACTGCACAGAAACTTGCCAGTGTAGACAAGGCCTGAGAAGCAACAGTAGCTGCCTTTGTATCTGGAGGAAAGTAGGCAGGTCAGAGGAGAGAGGGACCCAGCATTCAAACAGGAAGCTAACACTGTATCTAATCTCAATCCGGACCACGTTTTTCCAACACCACGGGCTTGGCTTTCATCTGAAAACCAGTCCACAGTCAATGCGGTTTCCAGGCTAATTAAAATGAGTAGATGTCTCTGACTGATGCACAAAGTATGGAAGGGCAAGGCAGGGTGGGGACAGAAGGGAAGGCTGTGAAGTGATGAGATGATGGACCCCTCTGCAACTCCAGCTTGCTTCCTCTAATCTCTGTTCTCGACTCAGAATTAAGACTTCTGTTAATTCCATACTGCATCGCATGATACTCTCTTCTGTCTATTAGAGCTGAAGCAAAGAGGACAAGAAACTGAATGAGATCATCGGGAACACATTTAGTGACTGCATGGGATGGCCCTCTCCGCTCAGCACAAAACCAGCATGGGCATAGTGGTATCTTGGTATCCAGGTCTTAATAGTACTTCAGTTGGGAACTGAATTATTTGCCCCAGGAAGATCTTTACATAGTCTAGAGCCTGTGCCTTGTCCAACTCTCTGGTACAACTGCAAGTGCATGAATATTCTCTTCTCCAAATGGTGCTATCCGATATACTGCTCAGCCATACATCCCAGTAGATCATTTCACACACCTGTATTTCTCCTTAGATCAACCAAAGAAGTTAGGCCTGTAAGAGAGAAGCCATAACACACACTCCTTTGTGTGCCTATGAAAGCCTGTTAGGATTTATGACATAGGTTGAAGTCCTCCCCTGCTTTGAGGGCTTAAGTGGTTCATAAGTCTTGTGCTGACCATAGAAGGGAGAATATGACCGTATGTCTATGGCTCTGATCATGCACGTGCTTATCTCTTAGCATGAGTAGTCCTAGTGACTTCAATGGGACTAGTTAGATGCTTGAGATTAAGGTTGGGAATGAGGAGTTGCAGCATCGGGGCCTACATTGCTACGACTGCAACAAAAGACATAAAATTGAATGTTTGAGACTGCATGAAAGTGTATGTTCCTCTACAAAAACAGCATCTGTCTAAAACTGTAAGGAGGCTTTGTTTATACTGTATGTCTATACATAACTTCAGTCTGGTGCAATTTCTCTCTCCCTCTTTCCTCGTGTGGGATTGCCTTTTGGATACTAAAATGTGCCTTCATATTTTTTTCTATGTGCCTAATTAGAGGGCTTCAGATTCCTTCCTGATATCCTATTCTCCTGCAGAATGTGAACTTAGAGTGATTATGGCTAATTTTAGTAAGTGCCAGTTTGTATTTTGGAAGAACTTGGCATGAATGTCGATATCAGCATGTGTTGTTCCATACTTCAGTAGAGATGTGTGAGAATTGGATTAGATTAATTAGCTGCAGAGATATAGTACTGCATATAGCCCATATCTGTGAACTCTGTTTCCTAATAAGGATTGCTCTCACAGCTTTGCATGGCATTTAATGGTGTTGGATATCGTTGTAGTAATTAGCTGCTTATGGAAAGTACCAGGTAAATCATCTATGTAAATCCTCTTAATGAAATGGGTTCATTCTGAATCCTCCTTTGTCAGCTCCCATAGTATCAGGGCAGGGGAAGTGAAGCATGGAGGGTAAAGTGTTTTATAGCATCAATGGAAAGGAAGTGTCTTTGCTCCCAGGGTTGACAGCCATCCTCTAAGGGTCCAGTCCTGCATTACTGAAGTGAATGAGCAATGCATGGTTTTGCCTGTGACTTCAGTGGTATCAGGATCCGGCTCTTAATTAGCAAGATTACCAATATTTATCTGTTGGTAATTGTGTTAGTGTTAGATAATGCTAAGAGGATAAGATGTGTGACCAGGCTTAATATCTTAATTTGGAAATAAATTTACCTTGAAAACTGATTTAAAGCCTGCACCTACCTATAGGACTATAGGTTTAGAGATAGGCGGCAGAGTGTGCTGCCATATCAAAATGTTCTGTTGGCTTCAAATATTCTTTTTTTTTTTTAAAGGAGAAAATTAAGACTTCCACTAAAATAAATGAATTCACAAATATCAATGTTCTTCTTCTGCAAACTTTGACTTTCAGTCAGTACTAATCTAGATACCAACATGCCATATATACTGGGCATGAAATCCTGGCCCACTGAAGTCAAGCAAAACTCCCTTCAACTTCAATGGGGCCAACATTTCACCCTAGATTCTTATCATAACTACAATATGTTTTGTTAAAATCCATGTAAAGGGATGAAACCACTGATCTGTATTAGGGAAGTGCACACAATTCAACATCATGGGTGTGACCGTTCAACCTGACAGTGTCATATGAATCCAAAGGTGAAAAACAAATACAAAGGGTTGTCTCCTCCCTTCCACTTATACAAGCAAAGGGAACTTAAGAAAGGTGGAGCTCCCACTTCGTGAAAGGAAAGGGGACAGTGCATGATGACTGCTTCTTCCTGGGATCATCTAGAACAATGGTTTTCAAACTGGGTTGCAACCCAGTACTGGGTTGCGGAATGGAAGGCACTGGGTTGTGGCAGCTCTGGTCAGTACTGCTGACCGGGCCATTAAAAGTCCTGTCGGCGGTGCTGTCCGGCTAAGGCAGGCTAGTCCCTAACTGTTCTGATACCACACTGTGCCCCGGAAGCCTCCAGCAGCAGGACTGGCTCCTAGGCAGGGTGGCTAGGAGGCTCCGCACGCTGCCCCCACCCTGAGCACCAGAAACTGGCCAATGGGAGCTGTGGTGTGGTGCCTGCAGACGAGAGCTACACGGAGCTGCTTGCGTACCTCTGCCTAGGAGCCGGGCCTGCTACTGGCCGCTTCCAGGGTGCCGTGAGGTCCGCAGAAAACTTGCCTTAGCACCCCCGCCACACCACTGACCGGGAGCTGCCTGAGGTAACCCTGCACCACAACCCCAATCCCCTGCCCCAGCCCTGTGCCCCTCAAACCCAGAGCCCCTTCCTTCACCCCAAACCCTTCAACCCTGGCCCCACCCCAGAACCTGCACCCGCAGCCCAGAGCCCTGACCCCCTCCTGCACCCCAACCCCCTGCCCCAACCCAGAGTCCCCTCCCACACCCTGAACCCCTCATTCCTGGCTCCAGCCCTCAGCCCTCACACTGGGTCACCAGAAAAAAAGTTTGAAAACCACTGATGTAGAAGACACTGCCTGGGGTGCTCTATGGTTACTTAGGTGTGGGGCAGTGGGCTGGTAGTTATCTGCAGCATGCTCCTTGCACAGCTTGTGGATTTTTACCAAGAAATCCCATTGGGAATTATTGCTGCTTGAAACAGCCTTAACTTCTGTAGAGTTTTTTCCATGGCAGAAACTGGCCGATAATAGGATGGCTCCTTTGGGAGCTCTGCAGTAGGACCACTCATGAGTAAGGGCTGTAGGATCCAGGCCCACAGGCTTTATCACAATTAGTAAAGCTTCCCCGTTGGGTCTTTCTGGACAGACGTAAGACGTACATGTAAGAACGTTAACAAACAATTGGGTATGGAATGGTCTGATAACACTAGCTCACAGATTGGCAGAACAGTCCAAATAAAAAATCAGTTCCATCATGCTGAATTAATCAGTGGTTTAGTCTTTGCTGCTGCAAGTCCAACCTTATGTATCACTACAAGAAAACTAGTTATCTGAGCGATTTACTGTCATGAACCATTTTAAATCCACTTACTCAAAATTCTTCTTTCTTTGTGTTTCGATATAATACAATCTACTGCAGTTAATGGGTGTAAAGGATGCGTAGGGTCTTTGCTGTACAAGAGAAACTTTCTGAGCTGGAGATCCCGTAACTTGCATTAGCAAGATCTGTAAACGGAGTTCATGGTTCAAGTGAAAGGGAACTTCTGCTGGCACATCCTGGTTGGGCTCTACCCACCTTCTCTTGCATATCTACTGAGATACTGTCTTTTAAACAATGCTCCAGCTAGTTTTGCTTGCACTTTCCTTAACACTCTTACGATTGTTAGTACCAGAACATCTGTGAAAGATCATTTTTAAAAATCCTAGTCTCTTGGTTTGCCAGGTTAGAAACTATTTTAAACTACAACATTCAAAGTCTCCTAGTGTCATTTGCTGACAGGGATGGGCTCTTAACATCAGAAGCACTAGACACTCTGCCTGACTTACTTTTTGCAGTTTGTCTGTTTTATGAACCAGCCTTAAAAAATCCAATCAAGTACTAAATTACATGAAATTAATAATGAAGTTTAATACTCTAGAAATTTACCATACTGGGAACTGTTTGTGTATAGCCTCTCTGGTCTTTTAGGGCTTGAGAGATGACTGATCCTGAATTTGAATCCAGGCAGGGTTTTTTAAAACATATTTTCAGAATCAACCATAGCGGTTATGCATATAAAGACCAAGGAAATCTGCAAATGTTTCAGAACTCTCTGACCCAGGGAAACAATTCATTTCTGCTTTAATGCAAGGGCATCTGTTGCATAAAAGCAGTTCTCTGGCATGCTCTTGTACTTACAACCCTTCTTGTACTCTCTAGGAGCTTTGCCACTCACTGCATGCTACATCGTTTTATTTATTTGATGACCAGCTGCAGCAAGCCCTCTCTGAGGCCTTGCCTAGCTGGTGACCCCACCTGCTGCTTCTGTACAGATATCAGAATAGTCCAAATTGGTATCATAACAAGACCCAATGCCATAATATTTGCCATAGCTTTGTAAACCGAGATGTTTCATCAAGAGGCGCACAGGTAGATCAACTTTGGATGACATTAACTGGAAGAGAACCACAATGCTTCGAAATTGTCAGGTTGTGAATCCCAGCCGTGCCTAATGCAGCCGGGAGTATGACTGGACAGGAAGAGAACCTCCCTCACACAGGCAGCTGGGTCTGAAATTTTAAATCTGTGTGAGCAGAATCTCTCTGATCCAATAGTGTGTAGTATCTTGTGAGAGGTCAGCCCCTGGGAAAGAGGCCATAAAGCCAATGGACCTGACCAGTTTAAAATTCCTTCTGCAGGTAGCTGGCCTAGTGACCCTGTCCCAACCCCCTTCAGTCTCAAAATAGGGCATGCGCCTGGAGGAAAGGATGTTTGGCTCTTATTCTTGCTATTTCCAGCTGATGGAACAGCCCCTGGGGGACCTGGACAGCCATGTGTAGGGTCAGGCAGGTCTGAGGCTGCTCTAATTTACACTATGGCCTGAATTAGCCATCATTCAGCCAAAGAATCAGAGTGCCAGAAAGGTGGCATACAGCTCTTTTCCCCCTGCACCCTTAGAGTCTGTGCTGCAAGCAACTTGATCAGACCTGGGATAGGGCCCTATGCCAGGAGGAGTCTTAATCTCAATACTAGTGTTATTCCAAATGAAGGATATTAAAAACTAGAATCCAATCAGAAACTCTCCAGTTTCAGACTCTACCCCATACTGTCCATGAGCCAATAAAATATGATAACCATGGATCAGAAACAGCCTATTCAATATCTGACACATTTGTAATGGAAGAATAAATAAGTGCTGAAAATTTGATCTGTACAAATCCAAAACACAACTGCAGGAGATTTAAAGAAATGAGGATAGCAAGAGATTGATGGGACTCGCTACAAGAGTTGATTGACAAGGTGGACCTGATTTTGATCTGTTTTATAGGTGTAAATCTGGAGTGACTATTGCCTTCTTTCCTGAGATGAGACTCTAACCAGGAGTGGATCAGTTCTGGCTTTATTTATACTAGAGACTATAAATATATTGTTGCCCCTCCTAGCCCTGGGGACTGTTTGTTCAACGTAAAATTCTATTTTAAAAAACATCTTATGCTTTTTGTTTTAAAAAAAACCCCTCACATATTTATATGGGAAATAGAACAAATAAATAATAATAGTTTGTGTGTATATATCAAGATATCAAGGCATTTTACTACAACAGAGAGGGTTAAATTCTGCTTTCATCTCTCCCCTAGCAGCCCCACTGACAACAAGGAACAATGAAAGCAGTAGGGTTGCAAAAATGTGTCTGAGAGCAGAATTTGTACTTAGGGACCCAATTCAACTCATCATTGTCTTCTGGGCTCTTTATACCTGCAGGGCTGGTGCAAAGTGGCTATATAGCAGTTATAAGCTCTCCATCATCCTGGGAATACCCAGGGTACCATACTGGGGCACAGAGCCATTTCTGCCAGCAGCACCTCACCTCTGCAGCAGCCCCTGGGTGCATAAGGTCTTTGGTGGTGGGTGCTGACCGGAGAGGGTGGGTCAGGAGGGGACATAGCCAAGGCAGAGCTGTGCCATGATGATTCTGCACCCTGACGAAGTCTTGTAGGGGCCATTGTTAGGCGGCGCTGAGGGCTGCCTTAGCCTGTTCCAGGTGCTGAACTAGCCCCTGAATAGGGGAGGCACAAGCTGCCACCTTCTCTCTGTCCTTGCTCTGGCACCTGCACCAGATCAGGGATGAAAATGCCCTTAAGTATATACACCCTGTACCCTCTATTTTTACAGGCACTACTTTTAGGGCCAGCTGCTGCAGTTCTCACACTGACACCACACTTAAGCCTGAGTATAGGTTGTAGAAGACTCTGCTCAATTGTCTGGCATCTGCAGTCTCACTTCCATTTGTAGAGCTGTCTTCCTTCACCCAAGATGGGATCCAGATCTCAGTCCAGAAGCTCAAGCCTGGGAAGGCGCCAGGGGTTTGTAACATCACCCCTGAGTTTCTGGAGACAGGTGAGAGTATTGTTGTACCATGGCTGCATAGGTTCCTCCAGAACAGCTGGCAAACTAATATTATCCCTGATGACTGGAAGAAAGGAGTCATTCTGCCTCTGTTCAAAACCGGAGATAAAGCTGAAGGTGGCAACTATAATGTTACATGGTTGTCAGTCCCTTGGAAAGTCTTTGATTCTCTGTTAATGTCTAGAATCCACGATGCCCTTCATGGAAAAGGCCAGGATATTCAATGCAGCTTTAGACCTGATCATTTCACTGTCGACCACCCGCTCTTTACTTTGAGACGGCTTTTGGAGAAGAGGCTGAATTTAATAAGCCGTGTGAGGCACTTATTATAGCCTTCCATCAGGTCCGTGGTTCAGTGCATCAAGCCATTTTGTGGAATCTGATGAGGCAACCGGGCATCCCTGGGAAGATAGTGTCATTGACAGAAGAGTTCTATAATGGAATGGAAAGCTGTGTTCGAGTCAATGGCAGATATACGTTGTATTTTTCTGTCTGCACAGGACTCCGCTGCTTTGTGTCCCCAGGGTTGTTCAATATTGTCATTGATTGGTTGATAAGCTGTCAGAGGCATTGAGAGGACACCATTCTGCTCTGAGATCTCAAAGATGCCAATGACATTGTCTTGTTAGCGCAGTTTGGTGAATTGCTGCACCCGATGGCCGATCTGGTGGGGCAAGAAGCAGCACACATTGGTCTGGTTATTAATCCGGGATAAAACAAAGGCCTGGGCCGTTACCATCAAGTAGCCTCCAATTCCAGATTACAACCAGCTCAATATTAATCTGCAGGTGGCAGCTGTCAATATTTGGGCAGCATCATAGAGAGTGCTGGAGGATGCGCGAAAGATGTGGATATTTGTATAGCAACAACTACTGCCATGTTTTGGGGACATCGTGTCCTCAAGCTTGTCACAAAGCTGTGGTTCTAGCAAAGCACCATTATACTAATGCTATTGTATGGCACTGAAACATGGGCATTTAGGAAGGCTGAAGAACACCGCATTGACATTTTTGGTTCTTTTTGTCTTTGTTAGTTGCTCCATATTAAGTGGCAAGACAAGATCAGAAATGAGGATATTCAAAGCTGAACCCAGCAATGGCTTCCATCAGCCCTGGTTTGGTAGGGTGGCTTATTACGCCTGGACATGTTGTTAGAATGGAAGTCCAACAAATTCTGAAGCATACATACCAGGAATGGTGTTACACAACCAGCAGTCACATGGTCTCCAAAAGCTTTGGTGGCACAATCAAGATACTGTAGCTAGTGATAGACAAACTGCATATCAAGCCAGAGCACCTTAAGGACCAATCTGCAATGAGGCCTTGTCCCTTTGGGATTTACCATGATGATTATGATGACAGATTGTAGAACTTGGCTCAGAGAAATGATACAGACTTTCTAAGCACTCAGGACTCTGCATTCACTCAGCTGCATTTGCTGATTCTCTAGCACTATCACCATCACTTCTACTCATGCTTAAAGGTGTTTGTGGGAGGGGAAAAATAAGGCCACATTCTAGCCACCCCGGCATGCATGGCTATGTCCTTATCCCTCTGCATGGAGAGGAGCTGGTGCTAGGGACAATGCAAGCCATGCCTTTTCTGCATGTGTGCTCAGGCTGCCGCCGAACAACCCCTTCAGTGCCCAGGGAGGGGGTCTTCTGTGCTCCTCTCTAACAATGGCACAATGCTTCTCACCACCACCGCTCACTCAGCTGGTGCACCTTCCAATCCTGCAACTAATACAGCATTGGGTCTGGATGACAGAATTGAGCCCCAAAAATAGAAAAAAGCACCATCATCTTTCAGTACATGATTCTCTCCTGAGCACTGTTTTATTAGACAAGACTGAGGCTAACCTCATGGGCTAGTGAGAGAGCAAATGTGTTCACACCACGATGTCATAAAGGATAAGGGATGCTCAAGTTTTATCTGACTGCAGTGGTCCTCTCTCCCTTGATTGGTCCCTTAGAATATGTGCTAACAACTTATGCTAAACAATCTATTCCAGCGTGCATTTAGCTCATGGCTTGTCTACATAGACTGTGAAGTTGAAGACAAAACTTTTGTCTTTCACAGGTACTTAAAAAAGCTCCCCCTCCATCCCCCCCCCCCCCAGCAAAAGACAAAAGTTTTGCCGACACAAGTGGCTGTGTGAACACGGCTTTGTCGGCATGAGAATGCCGCTCACGGCAAAAGTGACGACAAAGAGCGTTTACACACGCTGACTTTTAGCGACAAGGTTGTGTTGACAAGCCCTCAGAGTTCCTTTCCCAGACCCAAAGAAGAGCTCTGTGTGGCTTGAAAGCTTGTCTCTCTTACCAATAAAAGGTATCACCTCATCTACCTTGTCATACATGTTTTATAGTCAGTTAGCATCAGAACTAAATCCTGCCCACCCTCCATGGGATCACAGGGACCAGAGCTGGAGAAGACCAACTATGTTGTGCTAATGAAACATATCTTCTAATGATTTATACAGTTTAGGTTCAAATAACATTTGTGATGGGAGACCTGTGGGGGATTTTCGCATAGGGTAACAGAGCAAATTGATTTTTCTCTCTCTAAAACTTCCTTTGCTTAATTTCATCTCTTTCCTCCTACTTATAGCCCTTGGTACTATTAAGTTCACAGCATACACACATAAGTTACATAAAAACATCAAATATTCAGGCTGGAAGTTTGCAGTGTAACACTACTTTATTTCTTAGAATTCAAAAAAATAGCACACAAGAACCTGAAAACACACAGAAAGAAACAGGCTGCTCCCTAAAACCAAGAGCCGCAACTCACCCCATCTTACTATCGACTGGCTGTCTTCAGACTGATGCTCCCAGATACTTTACTACAGAAACCCATAGCCTGCAAGCAGGACCAGGAAACATCCCACTCTTAAAATGATAGCCTGCAATTCCAACACAGTCCTCAATACATCACAGGGATCTAAAGTCCATTTAACTTAGTGATTTCATCTTCTGAATTATTTTTCTGTTTTATTCATTTGCATTGTGGGTGGCAGTGCATATTAACTGCGTCCCTTCACAGAGGTCCTTATCTAATCCCACCTTATCAGTGGGAGTCTATCCAGTCCATCTGCAGATAGCCTTTTCCTGTTGTTCATGCATCACAATTTAATTTTATATAAATCTGAAATGTAAATAAAATATAAATAATGTGGCTCAGGGTCTGGGTTTTTTTTAAAAGCAATTTAATTGTTTTGCTTTTGAGGAGTGGTTGAAGGTGACAATAAATTTCAATTGAAAAGCTATCCACTATCAAACAACTGTGAACACAAGTACTAACAGAATCCATATGAGCAGCTCTGCGATGCAGGTGTCAAAGATATTAAATCACAAAACACCTTATATTAAAGTAACTTCAATGACTAGGCTAAACTCAGAAAGAACAAGGCAATTCAAAGATGAGGGGACCACTTGGTCTTTAATATAACTGGCCCGTAGCATGTGTAAGATCACCCACCTCTTGAAGGGACCAGCAATGCTTTACCTAGGCAGTATGAGTTTCCATATGAAGCTGAGTTAAGGATGCCCTTTCAGTCTAAATGCTCAAGGATTTATTTTTAACTTTCTTGGGTTAAAGTCAGACTCTGTGTTGTTTTAATATATTTTTGTGAGGTTTAATTTCCTGTATTTTCTTTTATGGTGGCATAAAAAATAGCCCAACAAAAAGTCTGAGGGGAGCTGTTAAAAAAAAAAAAAAAAAAAAGCTTTCTCTGTAGCTACATTTCAGTTCACGCTCTAAGGCTGAACCACTGTATAAATCATGTCCCCAGTCTTCCAGGGTAGCAAACTGCATGGAGTCTTGATGCATTTTGAGCTGTACTTGAAACACCCTGGAAGCTCTGCCGAATTTGTCTTTCACCAAATACCTTTGAAAAATTCTCAACAAGATATCATGGCAGTTCAAAGTACTGAGAAATTGTAACTGCCTAATCTGTATATATAGATACGGGTTTATTTCAAGGCATGTTGAGTAGCTGATTTTCAAATAGACTTTTTTTTAAATGACCAAAAGAAACTGGGTGTGACAATTCCACCTGGAGAGATTAGCTAGCAGTGCTAATGAATCTAGTATTATAGGTGAACTGGAAAGCAACACGAACATTGAGCTAAACCCTGAGTAGCAGGCAGTATTGGAAACCACCCAGGAAAGCCTGTTCTCATTATGTTTCTAGTTCAGATTTGGGGCATCAAGAGCTTCAGATAAGCTTACTCTGAACTTTGGTACTCACCTGAACCAAACCTCCAGGGATTCTGAGGTTCATGTGTTGCTGGCAATGAGTAAATGAGCACTGCCAGGATAGTTGGTCACTAATTTCTGATGCTCTGTGACATTCTGACATGAGGCTTTCATACTCCATATTGTTAGAATAGCAAACCCACTCATTTTCCTGAACTCTTGAGACTCTGACTTTTTCAAATGTCAGTGGTGCCATTTTTTGTGCAACTATGCGCCCAGTCTTTGTACCGAGTTGCCCAGTAAGAGACTTCACTTGCTGTCTGAGCATGTAAATGTCCAGTTTTTACATGCAGGCATAATAATTGTGCAAATCAGACAAGCTTCCAGGTAATCCGATTCTGACCCTCTGCTCTGATTTCTGGCGCTGACTCTGTCTCAACCCTTTGCTGTGGCTATAGTTCTGTGTCTCAGTCTTGGTTCCTGGTTGTGACCATCTTGATACTTGGCTCTGGCATTTAGACTCCAATCATTGGGCCTGACTCCTGCTCCAGCCACTAGACCTGATTGCCTACAACCCAGTCTCCTGAGAGTTTGAGCAGCCTATTTCAAAGGAAGGAATCATTCAGGGAAATAGGGGACCAGTTCTGTGAGCAGAGATCCCAACGAGACCAACGTCTCCCTTTCAGAGATAGTGGGTGCTGTATAGAATCTGCAGGCATAGATTACAGTCCTGCAAGTGAAAGCCACACCACCTGCCGCCCCTGCTCTTGACCCCCCGCCCCGTTCCACCTGCTCCGGCAACCAGATTCCACTATCGGATAAATTTGGCTGCGACTGCAGCATCTTCCATGTCTCTTTGTACAGCCCCTGTGATACCAGTCAGGTACCAAGACTTCCTTGACATGTTTGACAAGAAGAAAGCGGATATCTTGCTGCCCCATCGCAGTTATGACTGCCCCATTGATCTTCCACTGGGAACAGAGGTTCCCTTTGACCACATCTACTCTCTGAGCCCAAGCTATAGGCCCTCCAGAGCTACCTTCAAGAGAACCTGTGAAAGGGGTTCATATATCCATCCACCTCTCCAGCTGGGACACTGATCTTCTTTGTAAAAAAGGATGGATCGCTACTGCTCTGAGTGGACTACAGGATGCTAAATAAGGTCACTGTTTGCAACTGGTATCCCTACCCCAAATCATTAACTCCGAGAGGCTTTGCTCTGTCAAGATCTTCCTGAAACTTGCCCTCTGTGGAGCATACAACTTGGTACGGATCCAGAAAGGAGATGCATGGAAGACCACCTTCCATACCCAGTATGGACATTTCTAGTACTTAATTATGCTAAGGAAACATCAGGGTCCCTAGTTAAGGTAGTCTCATGCAGCTCCACATTTACAGTGTGCACTTCAGGCCTCCCATCATCGTGAACCCGTGTACCGCAGCACACAAACGTACAGATCCTGCAACTCTCCCATGCTGAAGAACTGCTTAGGCCATGATGGCGTAGATGTTTATGGTGGCCTCCCGGAGCCCACGTTCTCCTTTGATGCAGCTGTGCAGTGCCTCAATGAGTATTTCAGCACTGCAGATTCTGTTCTGCTAGAGGAAAACATTTTTTAAAGCTCGCTGGCAGCCCAATGAAACCATATGTGAGGTTTGCATGTTGTTTGTGGCAGGTGGCCAGGACTGTGAATTTGGGGATGTTATGATGATCATGCTGAGGGATGTTTGTGATTGGCATAGCCAATAACCACCTGGGCAAATGGTTACTAGGTGAAGATGCTAGAACTCTAACTTTTGATGCCATGATCACTAAGAGGGAGACATTTCAGAGGGCTCTGACTGCAAGGGGCTCAGTGTCTCAGACTGCAGCTAACTTTTTGTCTACACTTAAACCAGCATCTGCTCCTCCTGCTTCCATCACCCAGAGTCATATGGTGCTACCTACTCCTGCTCCACAGCAAAAGTTGCTGGCTCCTCACTCTTTCCACTGTGGTAGTATGGGTCACTTAGCCAGGCAGCCAGGGAAATTGGCCAGAACGGCTATGTGCCAGAAATGCACCAGTGAGAAGGCACTATATCGATATTATTTTCTACTGACTATGATCACACTGAGGGCAGGTCTACACTACGGGGTTAAGTTGACCTAAGTTAAGCAATGTGAATAAGTAGCTGGAGTCGATGTAGCTTAGATTGACTTATTGTAGTGTCTACACCGCGCTGGGCCGATGGGAGAAACTCTCCTGTTGACTTACCTTATGCTTCTCGTTCCAGTGGAGTTCCGGAGTCGACGGGAGAGCGATCTGCGGCCAATTTAGCGGATCTTCACTAGACCCGCTAAATCGACCCCTGGTGGATCGATCGCCGCAGCGTCGATCCATGGTAAGTGTAGACAGTCTAGTTACATGGGAGATATAAGAACTCCTAGTGATAAAGTTCCTTTAGAATTGGGTTTATTCTACTCTTCATCTTGGTGAGTTAAACATGAAAAACTCATTGCTAGCAGGGGATACGCATGGACTGTAGTGCAGATTGCAGGTCTAGATCTAGACTGCCACGCAGACTGGGTTGTTTGGATCTGGGGTTTCAAAAGCAAGCCATGAATTTTGGATCCAAATCCAAATTCCCACAAAGTTCTCAGTGTTTGGATCCATGTTACTGACTCAGGTTTGTTTCTTCATAGAGAAGATCCTGTACTCTGTGTTCATAAAGAATTTTGTGCAGAGTATTTTTCTTCTAGTCCACTTGAAATCTTCAAGGAAGGAGCTAAGAAGTTGAGATTTATTCCTACTATAATTTCATACAGTGCATTGTCAGTCAATAAAGGTACACTCTATATGGGAGAAACCAACCACTCTTGCACCAGCAGTGTCAGTTTGATGGTAGGTCAGCAGCTTTGCTATTACTATTTCCAGTTTTTCCCCCTCTTTCTTCCTAACCTCTCTGTGTAGGCCTGACCTTATTCCCATTAAAGTTCATTAAAACTCTTCTTGACTTCAATAGAATCTAGGCCCCTAATTTGTTTCCCCCTCAGTTTAGATTTCAATGTTCCTCAGGTAAGTCATTTACTCTTGGAAGTGGTGGTCTAATCTAGTGGCTCTCAAACTTTTTAGACTGTAACTCCCTGAATCTCTATTCTTCCTAGCCAGGATATAACTGGGCCTCTCCCATTTAACAGTATAGGAGGTGCAGAGTGGTGGTGGCCCCTGAAAGCTTTTCATGACCACCAGATTGAGAACCCCTGTTCTAATCCAATGCAACATGCATTGTAATATACACGTGCCCCTATATTTATACATAATATGCAAGTCAATGAGAGGTGAGAGCTCTCAGCAGTTTGCAGGATTGAATCTCTGACATTCTAATATGACTACATATGACTTGCAAGAACCCTCTTCTTGTGTTAGATTATTTGTATACCACTGCCTTGCATTTTCTGTTACAGCTATTTCAATATCTGAATAAAAAATTAAATGAGAAAAGAAACAGATTGAATTTGATACATGCTGAAAAATCATAACACCACAGGAGTCTGAACATAAATGTGTTACTAATCATGAAAGTTCCTGGAAGCCCGTGTGTGTATCTGGGCAGTAAGCTTAAAAAATGATGGAGCCAGATGGGCTGATGCCAATATGTTGGAATACCCAGCAAAACATATCTGAAGATCAAAGCAGCAAGTGGAATACGGAAACCCTTTCTAAACAGTGAAGTGTACGTTTTTACTCCTATTGTAAATTTGCGACACCTCGTATTCAAATATTCACTTTATCATCTTAAACCTTACTTTGAATGCTCCATATTGGAATGACTCAGGCACATTGCTCAATGTAGAAAATGTATAGTTTATATTTTAAATTTAGTTACATTTATAAATGTTGTCCATAGTAATGTCATGACTGTGGGATTCATCTACATGCCTCAAAAACTAATCAGGGCACTTTGTTTCCATGAACGGTACCATTCAGACAGGCCTGCAGACTGAAGTTCTCTAATTATTAACGGAACTCATCCTGATCAAACAGTTGCAGTGCAAGGGTCCCCTATCCCATCCTGCAAAAGTACCTCCATCCTGATCTGGATGGACAAGCTTTAGGTGCATGTAAGGAGTTCAGATTCCATGGCCCATTGTAAGCTAATTCTTCAGTCATTTTAGTTTGCCAGTTTAGGGTACCAGTTGTTTTGATGCCTTTTTAGATGAGGACATCTGTCCTTCAGTACCTTCAGACCACAGAAATTTCCATTGTGTGGCACCAGCTGAAAAGTGATCTCAGCTTTCTGGAAGATCCTTGTAGTATCAGCATAATCTAACTCAGGTAATAAAGCACATGGTTCACAGAGCTGTAAAGGGAGAAAAATCTCTGTGTATGAAAGACACAGACCCTGGATTTACGAGCAAAATGAAGACTAAACTTCAAAGGACAACAAACATGAAAAGATTATGGAAAGGCTTGCCATGAACCTATGGCAGCAGCTGGGAGACACTGGAGAAAATTAGAAGATACATCATATGTATGTGCATTTGACAATTGGTAAAATTCACCTTGGCAAGGGGAGAGTGTGGGGTGGAAACTGCACCTTTTGGTGCCAGCAGGAACCATAGTGCTCTGGCTGGGGGAGATCTTAATTCCAAGAGGATAGCATTGCCAACTTCCCTCAGAGGGATCCCCGTCAACAGCCTCTCTCCCGGGGTTGCTATGAAGCACCAGTTTCCAATTAAAGTTCTCGCCTCCTGGCATTACCTCTGTTCATTATATAAGGAGGCATGTATTTGGGGGATGGCACTATACAGTGCTTGTGGAGCAGCGGGAAGAAGAGTCTGAAGTGACATGACTCAATACGACCCATTTCCAAACTGCAGTTTGGGAAGCTCTGATGAGAAACACATGATTGAATCTTACAGACATTTAAGATGGTAATTCAAATGAATGGCCAATGGCAAAAGCTCTGGCACTTCCAAGCAACAAGATTTATTTGGACCATAGAGTAATCACTGGAGTTTCCTATCATTGTAGGAAACAACCGAAGTACAACCTGCAGCAGCAGCTAACAATAAGAGTGCAGTCTCCATGCAAGGTTTTTCTCCCCAAGGCTGGATCCTTGAGGTTTAGGATGCACATGTCGTTGCAGGAAAGCAATCAAAAAAATCTGTGTGTGCTTCACCCTAGCAACGGACCATGGAGTCCTGCCTCCCTAGAGGCTCCTCCCGCTCTGACAACCAGGTGGCTGCTGTTAGTTTCCTGACTTACTCCTGAGTGCCTGCAGCCCTGCTGTCATTACTCCACCCTTGTGCACCCGGGGAAGTTCTATGTCAGGACTTCAACTTTCTGCTTGCGGGTATTCAGGTAAGGCCTGTTGCATGGCCTCATTTGTGAGGACCCAAAATCTATTACACGGTGGAATGTAATCTCACAAATTGAGTGGTGAAAGCCTTGTTGCTTGGGATACAAATGTAGCCAGGACAGAGCATTGGAAAACTTCCTGGAGAGAGCAGCCCTGCATTGCTGAGCAGGAGAGATTAGGAGATAGATTTAGCCAAATTAATCAGTTGAGTTTGTGTGACAGCTGCAATCTTGACTGACAAAGGATTGAGCCAGGGACCTCCAGAGCTAAAACCATGAGCTGCCATGGGAGCCATGCTCCCTAGCTGAGAGCTGTAACAGACTCGTAGCCTCTGGGCACCATGTGTGGCGGGTGAACCCCCCTTTTGGGGAGGCTAGCCCCCCGACCCCACCCCTTCTGCCCAAGCGCACACCCCCGTCTGCTGGAGCCCCAAGCCCCCGTGGCCGGAGGAGCCCTAAACCTGCCTCCCTGCGGCTGGAGGAGCCCCAGCAAGCCCAGCCCAGCTGTGCTGGTTGGCTAGAGCTCCCCGGGCCCCTGGCCTGACCCCACCCCAGCTGCCATGGGCCACCAGCCTGAGCCGCCACCGGCCCGAGACCCAAGCTGAGCTGAGCCCCCACCAGCTTCGGGGGAGAGGAGGAGCGAGGGCAGGGCCTTGGGACAAGGCATGAGCATGGCCACAGGCCTGGGATAGGCGAAGCTTAGCCTCCCCTGGCCTTTGATACCCACCGCCCATGTTGGGCACAGAGGGCGAACATAACACACTGCTCAGTGTGTTATGCTTGCATTGTGGCAGGCACTTCAAATATTCTCCTAGCCCTAATGCGTAGCAGACTGACGCCCAAGTTCACAGCTCTCCTCTCACATACCACCCTCTGCTCACATGTTTCAGTAGTGGAACGGTTCTTTCCTCAGACAACAAAACTCTCTCTGGAGAGAGCCAAATAAACACCCTTTCTACAGTGCTGCATAAATAGCCTTTTATAGCTGGAAATGAGGGGTACCATTAAGAGACAAGCTTAGGGGAAAAATCCAGTCAAACCTATTAGCCTTTAGGCCATGTCGGGAATGTTGTAACAGCCTCATGAAAGGTTCTGCGTAACCTCCTTCATACAGTGGCTCTTAACAATGAACGTCTAATAAATGTACAGTCTGCAAGAATTTACTATACAGTAACTAATCAGATTTATATCGTCATAAATGTCAACAGCTCTGCTTCTGTGACTTATAGCAGTCCTTAATTACAAGCTATACTAGGATATGAGATGTAGGACTCCAATTGTGCAGTGATGTTATACAACTGCACATTGGTCATAGCGTTTTGGGACAACGACTTAGTAATGCTGCACACTCTGTAAGTGGCCATTTTAAAAAATAAATCTTAGCACCACTGTCATGCTAAGCCTTACAAAGAAATCCCAGAAGAAACCACTGTAGGAAATACTAGGGCTTATTATAACATAGAACAAGTCTCCCTCCTATTATAAAAGGAGTGCATCCTGGGGTTTTCTGCATGAAAGCTTTTCATCAGTTTCCTAGTCAGGGCAATACCCTGCTTCCTATAGCCTAGAATAATAGAGTACGTTCAAGAGCTAATTATGGTTCTGCAAACGTTCATTACCTGGACACCGTGGGCAGCACAGCTGTGGCACGTGCACTGGAGTAGGGCAGTGTAGGCTTGGACATCTTATTCTGCTGCATAATACGTTCCCGTTCTGGGGAAGGAATGCAACAATTAAATGCATGGATTGGGTATTGTGCCCTCTATTCTGCATCTAGCTATTATGGTGAAGACTGTTATGGGCCAGATTCTGATCTCAGTTACACCAGTGTAAGCCTGGGGTAGCTCCACTGATTCCAGATTTACACTGTAGTAACTGAAATTAGAATGTGGAATAAATCCACAAAATAGCATAAATGCTTTCACATCAAAGGGAGCATCTAGAAATGGGATCTCAACAATTTTCACTTGTGTATTCAAGTGTCTTTTGAGCCAAAGTGTAATTAGAAACTGCTTTTCCAAGGCTAAGGGATATATGACGAATGACAGGTCTCTGAGGCACCTCCTGTTGAGGATTCATTTGAGAGCAAAAGAGATCATAGAGTCTGTAATTTTTAATTCTTCCACTAAACCTGCAGAGAGTCCTCTGTTCTCATTGTATTGATTCCCCAATAGGCAAAGAAAATCAGTTGGTAAATAGTTATTTTTCTAAGAAATATGAGCAGGATTTGGGTATAGGGTTCATTATTCATAATTAATGTAATATTCTGTTTGACCATATCTAGGTTTGATTTATAATTAAAGCACAGGGAATATTCAGTCTCCGATGTCTCTAAACCATCTATGTTACACCAGAAAAGACTATCCATGTTACTCAAGAAAATACTATCTATTTCAGATTTCCACTTCCCATCTTTAATTCATACCCTTAATTTAGCTATGAAAGCTGTTAATGTTTGTAAATAAGAAAGACTCTTCAACATGAACATTGATGCTGTGCTATGTTTGTGAATGATTATAGTTTCTGGTGTAGCGTGAAATAAATCCATTTCAACTTCACATGGGCCATCAGAATACTATGAGACTGGTCCAGCCAATCAGTTTCCATTCGACTGGGCTCCAACACATACATTAGCATGCCTTGATATGATCCCATCACTATACAGAAGCATTCCTTGTCATCATCATCAAAGTGCAATTCCACTCTGAAAAATGACTCTAAAACTTTGTGTCTCAGTGATTGCAGATTGGATGTGCTGGGGTTGCAAAAAACAGGCCAGTCTTTTTGTTATAAACTCTTTGGGGCAAAGCGACTGTCATTTACTATAGGTCTGCACAGTGCCTTGCATGATGGGACCCCACACCGATTGGTTCAGAGGCATTGCTGCAGTATAAATGTTAAATTCTCTGCTGATGTAAATGAGCCTACCTCCATTGGCTTCAATGGAGATTTTTGCCTATTTACATCAACAAAAAATTGACCCAAAATGGTGGGTTTTTTTGAATTACCAGCCATTCAAACTCAACCTGAGCTCTGAAAACCAGGCTAGATTCTTTCCTTCTTGTGCATCATTAACATAATATGTTCCACAGGCCAAGTGCTATCCTCAGCGACACCATTGCCTTCAGTGGGTTTACACTGTTGTAACTGATTAGAACATAGTAAGCAATTCTGATTATGATAAACAAGGAATAATAGAATTCAGCTCCCTCTTTCTTAGCTGTGTCTGCACTGCTTAAAAAGTAGTAAACTTTTTAGACACTGACGGCTGCAGATTTGACTCTGAACACACACAGGGAGTAGCTCTATTGAGTAAGAAGGTGCCCTGTTTATAGAGTCACTTTTCAGAGTAGAATAATGATCTGGCTGTTTATAAACACTTCACTTAACTGAACCTAACAGTCTGTGTGCAATTCTAACTCGACCTGACCCTGCCTTGTGGGAGATAATGACTTCTCTTTAGGTACTCTGCTTTACTTTGAACCCGTAAGCTTTTGCTTTTAAACAGGAACATGCAATCACTGTAAAACATGAAATACCAATTACTACTAATTTACTGCTGTATTTTCCCCCTTAAAATAAGAGCCTTCTCACTATAGGTCAACATTCAGGTGGCATTTCTTTGAGCTAAATCTTTGTCCAAGCATGAAGCTGGAGTAAATGGATGAGCACTGGGGATGTCCACAGGAAATCCTCCCGTCCAGGCTGCAGAGTGGCTGTGCTTCTACTCCACAGCTACTTTTGCACCCCTGCAAAGAGGGGGAGGAGGGAATTGGCTGGTGGATCCATGTAGTCCTGGATCCACTGAGATGCAGGGAGCCTCTTCTAGGCTCTGCTTGGTGGTGCACCTACCCTCTATTCAGCCATGTCAGGAATGTTGTAACCACCTCATGAAAGATCGTGTGTAGCCTCCTTCATAGGATGGACATGGTCTTCTATCCTACTTCCACCCTCCCGTATCCCTTTGCACCAGTTCCGTTGTCATTCAATCCATGTGTGTTTGTGGAAACAGGATTTTCCCCACATGAATCTTATGATGAATGGGGTTGCATGGAACATGGCAGTTCTCCTTTAATGTTAATACCTATGAGGCTCATACGCTGTTTGCATTCCACATGATTTCCTTTTCCTCCAGCTTGTCTAACTTCTTTTTAAAAATCACTGATTGATGATTTCTCTTCAGACACCTAAAGTCTCAAATTAATTTCCCCCAATCCCCACAATCAGGCACCACAGTTTAATGAGCATTTTACCATTCATTGATTCAGAAGGATTTTTAAACATTCATGGAGGGTTAGCAAAAGTGAATGGAAAATCCTCATAACTTTAGAACTCTGGAGTGTTACATGTGTTAGTGATTCAAATCCCTGAACCATGGTGGGTTTTCTGTATAGTCCTTTTAGAGCACTCAGGGAGAAATTCTGCCCTCCAATATGCCCCCCCAAGCTATCTGTCATGTTGCCAAGGGGTCTATCACTGTGGTATCTAAACATCAATCACCGACTGAAGGGGACCTGATCATGCCCTGAAACCCTATAACTTTAAAAAAGATACTTTCCCCCCTTTTCGATATGTTTCTGAGCAGCAGAAGGAGAAGATATGCACCACTGCCAAGCTTGTGTGCTACTGTTTGTATGTGTGCATGAAAGTGAAGGAGCAGATTCTTTAGGATAAGTGCTGCACAGGGTCCAGTGTTTTATACTTGCAGGGGGATAAATGGTCAAAAAGAATTTATTGAGCACTAAAGATAGCAGACCAAACACAACATCTGGAGTGTCACGTGGTAGTGATTCAAATCCCTGAACCATAGTGGGTTTTGTGTTTAAAATGACTATAAAGCACTTTAAGGGACAAATTCTGCCCTCTGATATACTCCTCTCCCCCACCCCAGCTAACTGTCATGTTGCTAAGGGTCTCTCACTGTGGTATCTAAACATCAATCACCAATTGAAGGGAGCCTAATCATGCCCAGAAGGGCTCATCCTTTCATGTCAAAGCCAATTCTCCCAACTCCCCAACCCCTTCTTTTCTCCTCCTTCGTTCTCCCTGCCTTTTCCTAGATTTTTATAAGTTGTGGCATCCCAGCCTAATTCCCCCAGTGCTCTGAGGGAGATTTCCTTACTGTGGGAATGCCTTATTGGAGAGGTTGGTGTTGCATTTAGATCTCAACACAATCTTGGGTTCAGTCTAATCTTCCATCCAAAACGGTGAGGACCATATGTAGATGCAGGATTCATATTAGTCAAGATTTAATGCAAAGAATATGTAAGGCTGATGCCTAGTTAAGGAGTCTCTTGCCTGTTCCATCACTGTAAAAGGCATGCATGATCTATGTATTTTTGCCAATATTGCCCTTCTCTGTTGAGGCAGGGGATCCCAGCCGTGGAATACCTTTTCACTCTGCAGTTGCTGTGGAAGCCAATGGGAGCTGGACACTATAGGAGAGCAGGATCGGGCCCCATTGCCGTGTAAATACAATGTAAGGGCTTATACTCAGTTAAGAACATGCAAGGAGTCACAAGAGCTAAACCTGAATTGACCTACCTCTGAGCAAAGACAGTTAACACAGTAAACGAGTCCATAGGGTTCTAGGTAGGGATGCCATCTTTCTCCTACACGGTACTTCTTATCTTGAAACACACAGTATGTCTCTGAATCTGTTAAAATAATATGGAATAGAAAGAGCGATGAATTAATAATCCCTTTCAGTGCAGGAAAGCAGTGGTAGCTGTGGTATCTCAATTAGGACTCTATGTAAACCTCAGGTAGCTGTGTTTGTTTAAGTGCAAAGAAGTTCGTAAAGAATTCTACTTTTTCCTTTTCTTTGAGATCCCAATTTAAAAATGAATGCCTTCATATTGGATACCAGTTTCTAGCCAAGAAACCCACCAGGTTTCTGATGTGGTAGCTTTCAGGCTGGGTTGATTCACTAGCCTTTCACATCCTAGAGACTTGGGTTCAAATCCTTTGTAAGTCACAAATGAAAGCGCTTAGTCCCTCAGCCTATTTCATAGTAAATAAAATGTTCCCATCTCAAAGGCATGGCAGCAGTCTCTGCTCAGGACAGCAGAAGTGTTGAAGGACAGAATGAGGAAATGTGCATGTTCTATATTTCCATAGTTTAAGAACCAGATCAAACAGGAGCATGTCATGTTATTTGATACAGTGTCTTGATCTTATCTATGCAGCAGTGTGCAGGATATCTTTAGAGGCCTATTTCTCAGCAAAGGCCTCTAATTTCACAAGTATAGTTTTCCACTTGCAACTAACAGCAAACACAACTGGTACAATTTAGCTATCTGCTTATGTGATGCTGCTTTGGTAAATGTTAATGTCAAGCCTCATGATAAATTATCACCCTTCTTAAAAACACATCTCGTAACAACACACAAATACTTGTCTCCCAAATGTTAGAATGAGAGTGGAATGTCCCTTAGCATTCAGTCTGCTAAAAGCAGGTAGCAAGATGCAGGGATTACTGGTAGCATGTGTAAAGTGATCTGCTTTCACTTCAGACAGCTGCATGGTGAATGACGCCTAGTGTCTGAAAAAGTAATGAGCTGAAGTTGCAACTGGAAGTTGCTGAATTTTCCTGTGCTGCCTCTGCTCTGGGCAAGGCTAATTTGCACAGGTCTTTCTTGTGAATAAGCTCAGGAGAGCAGAGACTGCCTTCTTTGGACCAATTCAGCTGATTTTTTTGCTGCATCCCCTTGCTTAGGACAAGAAGCTGGGTTGGAAAGATTTGACACTCTGTCTGTGACGACTCCTTGAAGTGCAAGCACTGAGCTCAGACACAGGCCAAAAGAGCTGCACATGCAGGTAGAGAAAGGCACTAGGTATCTCCTAGCAAGACCATAGTCTTCCTATAGATACTGGAGTGTGCTGTTAGTTACTCCTTCTGCTGTCACTCACTCTTTCTGAAATGTATTAACATCCCCCATGGATCATTTGGTTTCTAGAAATATTTCCTTTGTCTTGTTTATGTTCCTTTCTATATATCGCACCAAGTTTTTGACAGTGCCTGGATCCTTAATTTTCTCAAAGACTATTTCATCTCTAACCCAGTTCATTCGGTTTTTGGAACACAACAGGTCTGCTTTGGAGGAGGTTTACACTGGCTGAAAACCTCAGCACAATAGACTTATGGATGGGACAAAATCCAGATAATCTGTCAGATGTTTATAGAGGTCACTAAAATGCAATTAAGCACACTCTGTATGCAGGACATTTGAAGTAAAACAGATCTGGCAGCTTGATGTGTTATGTTCTTTATGATGTGATGAAAACTGTACAGTTTTAGGGAAATAGACCACAATTTATTTTGATTTGATTTTACTAAATGAAAACAAGCAGACACATATTTTCTGTGTTAGGCTCATTTTAATGCAAAACTGTTGTTAAAGTTCTATTACATATAAAAATTTTATTTGACACACACAATTGATAGACAACAGGAAAACCCACATTTAGTTTAATATGATAGATGCATTATTCTTTTGAAGTTTACTTACGTTTTACTTGTTCCGATTTACCTCCATCTATGAAAAGGAGCCAGAGCACACAGGAAAAGATAAATCGAAAGTCCTCCAATCTCCATTTTTTCCTCATCTTTGCCAGCAAAAAGGAAAGAAAAATCCTTCAAAGGGCAGAATGTTGAGCTGCTGGGAAGAAAATGTGAAAAGACTTAAGACTGAAATCCTCTGGGACTACTTAAGATGAAGGTCTCCAATATGATTTCAACCAACATGTAAAAATCGACAGCTGCCAGAAAACAAGACAAGACAAAACAAAACAACAGCAAAAAAGAGTCTATACAGATCTTTGTTTAGTGGAAACATTTTAGGCTTGAGATTAAATTGCTTCATTTTTGGAAAAGGGACCACATTCCCTTTCATAAAAGGTGAAAAGTGGGTATTACATCTTATGAAGAAGTCCTTCTCTGATTGCAAAGCAAAGAACTTGCAAAGTGTAAGCAGTCTAAATACTTAAAACCCTCTTTCACAAGAGAAATAGTTTGTTTAAAATCTTTTCCATGGACAGAATCAGACCTTTTGTATGTAAAGAAGGAAGTATGAATGTTGGTTGTAATGCCTTAGCTTTGCCATGGTAAGAGTAATCTGAACCTTGAATATATGTTAACCCTTTAATGTGCATTCCCATTTATTTCAGTAGGTTCAGGATTTCACCCCAAATTAATTCATCCCCCATCTCCTCTTATTTTGAGACTCCATAAAATTGATTGTTCAGGAGTTAACTCTTACCGTTTCCTTGAAACCTGTTTTAATAACCCCTGCATTCTGCAGTTTTATGCTGAAGGTACAATATGCAATTGACATGCCAGTCTTTATTCAGGCAGCTCTTTAATATCAACACCCTGTTAGCATGGAGCATAGTCATCAAGTATGCCTGGCCCTGAAACCTGCACTCATGGTGCCAGAACGCAAATTCTATTTGCCTTTTGTCTGACTTTTTCAAGATGGTCAGTCTCCTTAGAGTGAAAAGAGGAAACTGATCAAATTGTAATTAACTTGGGTCTTTTTTTAAAAAAAATCCAATCTGGAACAATAAATTAATAAACATGTGAACCACAATAAAGAAAATTATTGTCCCATTAAAAGGACGGTTGGGAATAATTTACAGTGTTATTCATGTGGGTTTTTTTAAGCAGTCTCAGTATTGGTTTTCCTTATGAAAGTTTGAAAAGTAATTCACTATTGGCGATTTAAACAATTATATAAACTTTTAAAAATATGTTCAAGTCATTTGACCTCTTTAGATAAGTCATGTGAAGATGACTTGTCAAAAATTGAATGCTGGACCCAAATTTCACAAGGTTTCAGTGATGCACTTTCAAAGCAGAAATATTACTATACATGTACATTAAAAAATTAAGGACAATTTAGAGGAATGGAGAAGCACTGAGAAAAAACAACCGAAGTTCACCTTAAAATACTGTTTTTCAAATTCTCCTTAAAGAAACTAAACAAAAGGCTTATACAAGCTACAAAGTAATCATTTTAAGTCATGTACTGATCAATAACACTTTTTAAACATCTATTCTTTCTGACTTGGGATTCTATAACAAGGGGCTGATAATATGGATGATTTGATCTATTATGTATGTTTTTCTCTCTTATGCTATTTCTTCCACTCCCAGCCCCCAAAACAACACCAGAAGCATGACCATCTACCCTCACCATTCAAAACCGTACAACCACTCTGTCTACTCATCATTGACCTCTGGCTGGTACTGTATAACCTTATTCTAAATAATTTAAAATGCATCTGAGAACATTCAAAACCATAATGTAACTTTTAAAGGGTGCTCTTTACACAATAGCAAAATAGAATTTAAATTTCTTCTTGGGAACAAGAAATAAAATTTCATTTTAGGAACAAAAGTTTGTTATCATTTTTCCCCTCAATGTGTTCAGATCTCACAGGACGTTTTCTAAGACAAATACTTTTAAAAAAACTTGTTTAAAGTGAAAAAAAAATTGCAATTTAGTCTCAGTATAACATGCCGGTATTCAGAGCAACAGTAGCATGCCTTAGATCACTAGAATTGGCAAAATGTGGGCATTTTAAATACTCTGACTTTTTTTGGCTGCTGTCTGGTTGTTTGAGCAAAAAATCTTTGTAAATGGAGCACCATTACTCCTCTTGGAGTCTTGGGAGCACTTTGATTGTTAGCTAGACTGGAAAGAACTCAGAAATGCTTTCATTTCAAAATGTCATTTCTTTAAACCCCATCTTGCTTAAAGGAATGTTAAATAGTACAATGAAATAGAGTAATTAACAATGGAAATTAAATGGATTTTTAACCTCTTTAATTCAAACTCATTGTTACAATAAACCCAAGCACAGGTACTTTTAGCAATAAACATATTCCCTCTATTTTTGAGCAATATCCTCAGTTGAAAATATGCTGAGCTAATTAATTGCTATTAAAATTAACCTTTTTATTATCCATTATTGGTATTCATCAGTGAGAACCCCATTGTTAATTAGCATTACCTAGGACTGAAACAAGGCAGAAAACAAAGCCCTATTTTCATGTCTTTTGATTTCCAATAAATCCCATTTAATAGCTAAAAATGATAGAGCATGGGTCCACACTTTATATTATTAAAACGAAGCAGGAATGTTCAAAGAAAATTTGAATACATTTTTAAAGATCAGTGACATGATCAATGTTATTACATGCAACTAGCGACCAGATATATTCAGATAAACTTTCTCCTAGAAGTTTAATCTGGTTAGTGAGCACAAGATGTAAATGGCAAGAAATGAACACATTAGTTTAAGAAATGTCAGTCACGGATGGAGTGGCTTGCTGTCCTTTTGTAACACAAAAATGTACCACTGAGAACATACATTGTTGTCTTCTCATCGACAAAGTGCAGTAGGGGGGGAAAGATTTCCTAGGCACTGCATTAGGCTTGTTTTCTTACAAGGGCAGCCAATTGTAATAAAAGCTAGTTTGATGCAGCCCTGGCCAGAGCACTGGCTTTTAATGGTTAAAGCCCGTATTACTCCTGTAGGACACAGAGGACTGTGTATCCTTTGCAGAGTTCTCAGCCCCCCACCCATACGCGGGAGGAAAGTTGAGTTCAAAGACTAACTTTAGCGGGGTCACCTGGGGCAGAGGGGAGCGGCTTGCCGAGTTCCCTAGCCGGTGAGCCCCATCCAGCCCTGCTCAGGGACACAGGGGAGCCAGCCCCCTGTGGCGGGCGGAAAAGGGGGCAAGCGAAGGGTATGGCACCTCCGGGAGCCCGGAGCGGCAGCCCCCGGCCAAGCGGCAAGCGAGCCAGTCCTAGCATCAGCAGCGAGGAGCCAGGTGGGGGGATCCCAAACGGGGCTCGGGTTCGGAGAGGACCAGCGGGCCCTGGTAGGTGTGTCGGTCCATGCCACAGCGCCCTGCTCTCTCTCAGTCCAGCCTTTCTCCTGCGGCCGCCTGAACACCCCCCCGGTCCCTGCCTGGCTGCGGGCGGAGGGGAGAGACGGGAACAAACCTGCTAAGAAGGCAGAAGCCGGAGGGCTGGTCAGGTTCCGCAGCAGCCGCTGGAGACTCAAGTGGCTCCCCCCTGGAAATAGGCGAGGGGCTTTGGCTGGGCTGGAGGGGAGGGAGAGGCAGGGATCTCACCCCCCGTGACTCAGTAACAGTCCCGGTGCCATCGGGCCCCCCTTCGCTCCAGGAGCCGTGGCGATGGGGAGTTCTGGGTCCTATAAACCCCCGCCCCCCAAATGAGCCGGGGTGGGGGGGACAAGCCAAGAGCGGATGGAGAGTCCCGGGGAAGAGCTGCCCAGGGTCTGATGTTGCCCTGCTGGGGGTGGGGTGGGGGGGGAGAGAGAGGAGGGGCCTCTGCCACCTACTTTCCTTCCTCTTGCAGCTGCTCTGTGAAGGGCCGAAAGCCGGGAGCCCGGTGAGCTAGAGCTGGACCCAGCGCCCCGGAGGATGCTCTTAAATGAATCCTTCCCTGCACCCCCGCAGAGCTGCTGGCAGCGGGGCTGCTGCCTGCGGGAGCAGGAATGTAGCCAGAGCCCCGGGGATCCGCCTTCCCCTCCCACCCTCTCCTTTCTCTGCACCCCCCTCGCTTCTGCCTGGCATACAAGTGGTGATTGACAAAAGTTTGGGGTGGAGTTTGTTTGCTTTGGGGGGTGGGGGCGGGGCTGTCTAAGGGAGGCAGGAAAGTCAGTGCGGTAGGAAAACGAGCTCTTTCCATGGCAGGGATCTTAGAGCCTCTCCCCTCCCTCCCTCTGTGCAGGGAAGCTTCAAAAGATCCTCTCTACTCAAGTACACTTCACCCTGAGCTTAAAGGGGCCGCTCGCCCAGATCCTGGGACTAGTGTCCCCCCGCCCATTCACAAGCTTGCAGGGGACGGTGAGCCACAGGACAGGATGGTTCAGCTTTAAATGCCGGGTACTTCATTTCCAGAAAAGGAAAAACAAATTCTGCCTATCTTTAGGCAGCAACTGGCAATGGTCATAGTTTAATAGAAACCTATTAAATGTCTGTAGAAATTACTCTATACACTTCGATTTACTAGAGAATGAGATCCTGTCTGGGGGTGGGGGTGGGTGGGTTGTAATCATATAGAATTCTATCACAGCACTAGACTTCACTAATACATTCTAAAAGATGGTTTAAAAATTAAAAACCATAGCAAGGTTCCCATTTTCTAACAAATTGTATAGGGCTTCCCCGGAAGGCAAAGCTTTCAGTTCTGCTCAGTTTTCTTAGAGGTAGAAATATAAACCAAGCTGGCTCTGTAACAGGCTTTCCACACACACAGAGCACAGATCGTTGCTGGACTGATTAAGTTATTGTTTGTTAGGATTTGTCAGGCACCCTTTTCTGATACTCATGGCCTGGTCTGGTTTATTGTGTTAGAAGGTTTCAAGGTCATACTGAAAATCTGTTGGAACTAAATTAAACCCATGACTCATGACATTACATGCTTGGTCAAACATTCTTGTTCGTCTTGTTGTAGCCCCTTTAACTAATAAGAAGAGATCAGCAAACCCTTGACAAATGATCTGAGAGAAAGGGTGAGGTATGAAAAGACATCATGTAGGGAAACAAATTACAGCCTATTTCCCCTTAGTTTTGTATAAGGGTATTTGGGAGTCTAATACTGCTGAGAGGTCACAAGTCTCCCTGGACTTCAGTAAATCCCATAAAATTGAAAACCGAGTGCAACTTTTATTCCATCTATTGTAATACTAGACCAGATAAAACACTAGACATAGAGTTTATGGAACAATCTTGCATTAGCAGGGGGATGGATTAGATACCTCATGGCTGTTTTCCAGCTCAGTAAGTAACTGGGGTTGTGTACTAATACGATTTTACAACTCTTAGCATAAACCCCCCATGCTCTGAAGCTAAACATTATGAAAAGATTTTAGTGTATGCAAACACAATCCCCCCCAGTTACACCTCAGTCTAGATTTTGGGTGTAAAATGTATTGACCTCACACACATATTGCTAAAGGAAGAAAACTTCACTGATTATGAGGAGATCTCAGTAATGAAGGTGGAAGCCACTGCTGCAGAATGACTGCCAGCACTTCTCTTGGAATGGGTGAGTTACAGGCGGAGGAAGAAATGTGCTTGCGGAGAAAAACAAATGCCAGGATTCTATCAGGAACATGATCCTAAAATTCATGGGTGGGCAGGGAATCCTACTAATTTAGGCCCTGATCCTGCAAAGACTTATCAACAGAACTACTCATATTGGATAAACTTAAGCATGTGCAAAAATCATTGCAAGATTGGAGCCTAAAGTTCTGAGATAAGGGTGTGCAACACCTAAGGGGTTTGTGCCTTGGAACATTTTGCCTGGTCTGGTAGCGTGGCTCTGTTCTACAAGACAGGTTTAATGTAGTGGGTGAACAACTCCCCTGTATGCACTCAGGCCCTGGCTTCTGAGCCAACCACCTATGACCTCTGAACTCAGCACTTGATCCAAAGTCTAGTTAACTAAAATCTTCCACTGACTTCAGTGAGTATTGGACAGCGCCTTCCCAGGGGATACCCTAGCCTCTGTTTGCCAGAAGCTGGGAATGAGTGACAGGGGATGGATCACTTGATGATTACCTGTTTTGTTCATTCCCTCTGGGGCACCTGGCACTGGCCACTGTCAGAAGACAGGATACTGGACTAGATGGACCCTTGGTCTGGCACAGTAGGGCCATTCTTATGTTCTTATACTTTTGGCAAGTGGGGAGCCAGTCAGATGTGTGGCCACTTGCAAATCCTTCTGCCTTCCCATTTCAGATGATGTGGCCTTAATCTGACAAGCTAAGCAGGAACAGACCTGGAGACCTCCAGGAAACGTAGCAGACACAGGCATAACAAGGTCCATTGGCTAGACATTGAAGCCAGATACATTCAAGTGAAATAAAGAACGAATTGCCTAACAAGAGACATGGTGGATTCTCCATCACTTGAAGTCTTTAAATCAAGATTGGATTCCTTTCTGAAGAGATGCTCTGGTTAAACCAGAGATTGTTGGCTTTGATTTGATGCAGGAATAACAGACTGAAGTTTCATGGCGTGTGTTATGAAGGAGGTCAGGCTAGATGGTCATCATGATTCCTTCTGTCCTTATATTCTGTGAAAAAAAATCATGGTGCCGTGGGAAGTGGTGTTGATGTCAGTTTTCCCTCTGAGTCCAAACTGAACCATTTCCCTGCATGGCGTCAGGAGGAGCTATGCTGCTAAGGTGCCATCTTTCAGATGAGATATTAAAGGTTTCCTGATCAGTGGTGGTGATTAAAGATCCCCAGGCATTTCTCTGGAAGAGCAGGAGCAACTGACATGGTGTCCTGGCTGGATTTCAGTATAATATTGTTTAGCTTATCTTCCTGAATTCCCATATTGCTAGAGTTGGATAAGGAATTATTTTCCATGCCTGGTCTCTACACTGTTCTGTTACCGAAACTGATCTATTCTGAAGCTGTGTTCTACCACAGAACTAGTTGCATTTTGATGGTGGATTAATTTATCTTTACATATAATATGTCTGTATGTGGGATTTTCAAAAGTGCCTGAAGGAGTTTGACATCCAGATCCCATTGACTTTCAGAGGGAGTTAGGTAACTTTTTGAAGAGGCCTATCCATAATTTGTAATTGAAAAAAAGGAACTCTAGAGAAATTAACTTATAGTAGAAATAAAAATGTATTGTTGAGCTTTCTTTTGACTGTGACTGCAATACCCTTTCCACGATCTGTTCTTATAGCAAAGTCCAATAGAATTTAATAGGCATGAAACTAATAGGATTTCTATAGGTATTACTCTATATGTCTATATAGTGTAATAGCCAGTGAGATGCTTTCAACAGGTTTTTGGAACTGTCTTGTAGAATTCTTTAGCAGAGATGGAATTCTTTATTCGGTTCTAGTGACTGGTTCAAGAAAGTCTATGCCAAAGTTAGTATTTTCTGTTAAATTCCCATTGTGCCCTTTATTGTGCATTGCATCTGATATGGCCTTGTATTAAAGAGTCTGTGAACATTACATATCACATACCTTATGGACTGCAATACAGTACTCAGATTCAGTGCAAAGCAAAAAGACTTTCCTTTGCTCTGTGCCCATGAAGTAGGGTGCAATTGCAGTTCCTGTACTTCCCAATGCGTAGGGATTTAGCACCCCTAGGGCACAGAACACCCCAAAGGAGAGAAGGCGCTGGTCAGATATTTGCCACCTTACACACCGCCTGCAGAACTGACTGACTGAACCTGTGATGCGACATGCTCTGGAGTTTGGGGAGGAAGGATTTGTGCTTGAAACAGAATATCTCCCCATGCTTCCCCAGGGATGGGTCTTAAAGTTACAAGGATGCTTTAAAGTTTTAAAAAGCTCAGAGATTTAGCCACATGACTCTCATTAAAGATAATGGGACCTTGTATAGCTAAAACCCTGTGAAACTGACAATTAGAGAGACCATTTCCTTGTGTTGTGGTTTCAGCTAAGATGCTTAGCAATACTCGGTTATGTCTAATGTCTCAGTTCTTGTGGTAATAAAAGGAGACCAAGAGAAGCATGCATACTCAAATATACTGATACACATTTTTGGAGTTTTCTTAATACCAAATATTAACTCAGTCACTTAAATGTAGAGGGATGGTTAGCCTGTGGTCAGGTCTAGGAATCTGCAAAATTATACAAGTGTGAAAGGAAGCTTTTGAATTAGTAAACTCCTATGGGTGTTTTTTTTTAAAGAAATATTTGTCATGCCTATAACTTGAACTAAGTGTTTTGAAAACTTATTACATACAAGAATATTCCCCAGATTTTATAATGCTATTTTTAGCCCTGAGTGAATTTTTATGGGTATGATCAACCCCTGACACTGGGATTCATAATGGAAACACAAGCGTGGTTGTCTGTCCAGCACTTTTTATGAGCACTATATGCTAAACAAAAAAAGGTCGAGGATGGAACATTATTTTGTGATTACAAAAGAAGACTGGAAGTCTGGATTCTCTGCTGTGCTGTTCACTCACTGTGTCTTTGGGCACATCAGTCAATACACCACTCTCTGCCTTAGTTACCTGTGTGAAATCCTGGCCAGTGGACGTCAATGGTAAAACATCAAGAGAGCTAGGATTCCACCCCCTATCTTTATCATTGGTAATTAAAATATTTATCTAACAGGGCTATTGTGAGGCTTAGCAAATTAACAATTGCAAAATGCTTTGAGATTCTTGGATGAGAGACACAAAGTGCAAAGTAATTTTAATAAACACAACATAAAACTTGAAGTCTCAGGTGAGCAGCTTCCCTGCCTTGAAGAAAAGGCATCAGTGTCTGAGATGTGAGAATGGTTGGAAATATTTTAATATCTCTAAAATGCAAATAAAATATATTCCTAAATCAAAAATAAAATTGCGGATTGACCTTTACTTAGCGATCCATGAAACCCTCCAACAGTCATGGAAATGTAAAGCAAATTGTGACAAGAAAAAGAGTGCAGGAGAAATGTAAGGATGAGGTGAGCTGTAGCTCACGAAATCTTATGCTCAAATAAATTTGTTAGTCTCTAAGGTGCCACAAGTACTCCTTTTCTTTTTGCGAATACAGACTAACACGGCTGCTACTCTGAAACCTTTAAAAGTCACCACACTGCAAATGATGTTCTGCCAACCAGAGCTGAGACCAGTCTTGCATATGAGAGATATACAGGCCATTCGATGAGAAGAAGTGAGTGTGAGGAATGCCATCCTGGATATGCCTTGATTGCAAAGTGTTCATCTGTATCTGCCCTCCAATCTAATCTATTTACGACATTTATAAGGTGCCCATCACCGTAGTATCCTGGACATAATTATGGGCCTAATCCTACAACCCTTTCTCATGAAAATAATCCCATATGTTGTCAATGGGCCAATTTGTATGAGTCAGGATTTCTCATGTGAAATAAGAGCTGCATAGACGGTAGCCTTAGAGTCAAGTGAGCGTCAGCATCATATCTAGCAGTCCATAGAAGTCAAAATGCTAATGAGAGCTTTTGCAGTGATATAACCAAGATGAGGAAGGAATTTTAGCTAGAATTTCCAAAAGTTCCTGAGAGCGTTAGGTGTCCTGTTTACATAGAAATTCTGTAACTATGAGGGTTGATCCTTGGGACAATTTTAGAATGTCTTGCTTTTTCCCCTCTCAAGTTCATGCCCTTTTCTGAAAACCAAATGGTTGAATTTATACCTGGTCTAATTCTGGACACGATGTATCTTACTCTCCATACTGCATCTTGTTCTCTGACAGAAATCTTTGATCTCCAATTTATCTTCTTTGGTTGTTCATCCACTGAACTTACTTTTGTAGATACATTTCCCAGTAATGTCAGGATGTTGACTTGTGTTTCTCTCTAATAATAATAATTAGTCATAAATATTTTTCATTATTTGTTTAATTTTTGTTGAAAGTTATTGGAAGTTAGGTGCCTAAATCTTAGGCCACTTGAAAATGCTGGTCTGAATCTCCAGTGGATATCATGTGATGAATGTTTGAAGGAGTTAAAATGGACCTTTCCAAGTCACAGTATATGATTCCCATATATATATATATTTATAATCAACTGATTTCACATGGTATATGGCTCTTGTACACAGAAAATGTATACAAAACTATAATACTATATGTCTAACAGTGCCTGCATAATTATATTATATTTTCAGAGTGTACTGTTAAAAGTGGCATAAAACCTTCTTTGAAAGTCCATTTAAATTCCTGAATGAGCTTTTTTATACTGGTTCTTTTCCATGCTGTTGTCATCTGACCGAAAAAGGCAGAAAATGGCAAGCTCATGTGAACTCAATAAAAGTTCTTCCCTACAATCGAGATTATGGATTAGATACTGAGCTAGTGTAAATCAGTATTCACTTCAATGGAACTACAGCAATGTTCACCAGCTGAGGATCTGGCCACCTATCTGAATAGCAGTGTGGTGGGCCTCTGAGTGCCCCCTTGCATGGTGCAGGATGTTGCCTCTATCTTCTGTGGCCCAGGCCTCTGGCTAAGTCACCTAAGTTCACACCCTTTCTGGGGTATTGTAAACAAGTTCAAACAAAACTGAACACTTCTCCTCCCCTCTGAGGCTACTTTTTCTCTCTACTTACATACTGTATCTTATAGCTTCTCTAGCAGGAGCCTACATTACCCCGTATGTAATGCTCTATGGGTCTAGAACCCAGGCCTGTTGAACTACTAGATAGTTAAAATCCTCAGACTGCCACCCAGCAGCAGCCATTACTAGCCTATGCTCCACTTCTCATGACCCACTGTGGACACAGACCATAGGAAGTTCCGCCTCAAGGGTTTGACAGGCAGTAGCCCCAAGCCTCCTGATTGGCTCCCTGCCCTATATAAACCCAAGGGACATTCTAGGAAGTGTCCAGGTAACAGTGTTGGTTTCCTACAGTTGCTGTGACTGCTTGTGTTCTTGAACTTGTGGCTTGTTTTGGACTTTGCCTTGTGACTTGGACTCTGACCCTTGGTATCGACGCTGGCTTGAAACTGACTATGAACTCCTTGGTGACTCCTAGCCTCAGGTTTGCCCCTGCTTTGATCCTTGGCCCTGACTGCCCTCCTTAGGATCCTGACCCTGTAGTGAGCTGCTTCTGTAGTCTCTGTGTACTCTAATCCTGGGCTTCTCTCAGCCAGAGAGACCTGTCTCCTTTGCTATTTCTCCCATCCATGGAGTACCTGTAGTATACTTTATTATTTAACTATTGCCCTCTGGCTGGGACCAATTAGCTACTCTCCTCCCCAGGAGCAAACCATGACTAATAGGTTGCCTTGGCTAGCCTTTCAGCTTAAGAGTGCACAGAATTATGCTATGATATAGAAGTAGTTGCTGACTGGGGTCTCGTTGCAGCTGAGAGAGCCCCATCCAGTTCATCTTTCTCAAGCAAAACGGAGTTAGTAAGGAGGACTGAATAGGGCCCTGAATCTCAATTTAAATATGCTTTTATAAAACCATGATTAATGCTGCTAATCTTGTCTCTCTGAGCAAAAGCTGACAACACCTTATGTAACTGTTGCACAGAGACATGCTGGTGTGAGAGAGCTTTTGGTATCCGAGGCACCCCATTTGAGAACATCTACAGAGAGAGTTTAAAATAAAGGAGTTTTTCTTTCATCATAAAAAACATTATAAGATATGTGGAGAAAACAAACAGCAAAGGACATAGTCACTGGTGGACTGGCTTTTTCAGTATTAACGGAACCTAGCACAACAAGAGTTTCTTTTATTCTTTCTACCCCAGCTCCCTCCTTGCCAGCTCCTGTGTGAACGTGCAGCAGTTTCCAAACTCAAGGCTGTGAAATTATCAGGCCTGGACCAAAGCCAGTACAAACCAATTTATTGGGGTCCAGCAATTAACTAAAACCTAGAAACCTTGATTAATTATGGCAGTGCTCAGCAGGGAATGTTGGGGGGGGGGGAGGAAATCAGGACTACACTCCATGCAGTGTCTCTGTTCCACATTCCGATTTACACTATATGTGTTAAAAAGTTTCCTCTATGTAACCACCTCGTTAGTATGTCTTACATATCTTATGTATAATAGTCAGTCTCATCACAGCTTGTAAACAGATCATTTTGTTGTCATTGAATTAATATCTTTTGGTAACCCACACAATGGGCTATATTCTTGACAAACTTTGTTTGCTAAACATTTCTCTGGGGAGTCTTCTTGGTGAACTAGCGCTGCACTGTTTCTATTCTATCCTGTAATGTTGTGTGAGGAAGATTAAAGGGTTGGTAGTTGGTCAGGTTTTGCTAGGTTAGATAAACAGGAAGCCGCATGCACTAAAAACAAATTTATCAAAGCAAATGTGTTGGTCTCAATGAAATCTCTGCAGAGACAGAAGGGTGCCCAAACAATTGGTCCATTTAGAAGTTGAGTTAGAAATCTTCTGTACAGCATAAGAAGCAATTGTAAGGTGTAAATGAGGTGTTAATTGATTTGATTATGGTGGCATCAGCAAATATTGTCCATATCATTGTCATAACATCTTAATTGAGAAACAGAACTCTCGAAATGAGATTTGTATTTACTTTTAGTAAATAAATTACTTTATACAGTGCAGACATCCAGGAAATAAATATTTAGATTCCTATTCAACTGTATTATATATCAATGTATATATAATACAAAGCACTGAATCTAGCCATTCCCTGATGTGCCTTTTAAATTAAGACTCTAATGGCTAATGGAGAAACAAATTGTCCAAGGATATAAAAAATTGTCAAAGTAGTCCTTAAAAAAAATAAAAACCCTGCATACAGCATGTTTGAGCTTTTCAGCAGTATTTCGCATCCTATTCCATATCCAACTGCTGCATTTTCACATTCTCATGTTTAAATAATGCATTACAGACAGTACTAAATCACATTAGGCAATGGTGATAACAGAGGCAATGCACACAGCATCCAGGCAAGTCATATGACTGGGTCTGTAGGGTGATCTGGGAAGTCCACTGAGGCTGGGAAGGGTTGTCTCCTCCAGTTTCAGTGTATCTATTAGGGATTTAATGGTTTTTTTTTTAAATATACTTGCAGTGGAAATGGGTTTGTTGGAGGTCATCGAACTGAATCTACAGTCCTTCACAAAGGCTGCCAGAAATGGCTGAGTTGCTGATGTTTAGCTGTGAATACCCAGCAGGCTTTCTCTGCAGGGCTGAATACAGTCAATTGTGGTATTTTTCTAAATATTAGTGACTCAGCTGTCTCTGCTTGTGAAGAGTTGCCAGGGTCACAGATGCAAGCAGACATCTCCTGCTCCCCCAATTCCTGGGGATGGGTGAAGGGAGGGGGTTTTAAATATCACCCTGAAATAAAGAGGAGAGGTGCTGGACCATATTCATTGGAGCTGTTTCTAATCTCCAAAATGGCTGCGCGATACAATCCTACGGCTTTGTGATTCCATGCGCCTGATCTCAGTGGGCTAGACTGTGCCACCCTTACTCACCCTGGGGAGTACTTGCGCTTACAAGTAGCCCCACTGAAGTCTGTGGCGTGAGTAAGGGTTGCACAATGCAGCCCAGTAGGAGCTAGCTAACCATTCTCTTGCTGGGTAGCTCCGAAATAACCTCGTGAAAAATTGTTTGTTTAGTATCCTGTCGGGTTTTCATTCTGACCTTTGTTGGTCAGCTTGCTGTTTATGAAAGTGAGGAATAAAGAGCAGTGGTTAACGCAGATACGGCATAAGCAGGTTCTGGACAAGATTCACTACATAGCTCTGCCAGTACACATCAGCCCCCTACTATTCCAGTCCTGAGCCCCACATGCAGCTTTGCCAAAGCATCTCAGTCATCTTAAACTGCAGCATCCCTTAAATTGCAATCCCCCGTGGTCTTCTGCTAACATACCTCAGTCTTGATCTGCAGCAGACAGCCTGAAGCTGGAAGTAGGGAATCCTTATGGACCATCTCGGAGCTGGTAAATGGTTTGGGGTAGTGCTCAGAGGCGGGACGATTTCCTATTTTATCTTTGCTCAATTTTTGCTGGCTTTAGGATAACTCTGTGAAGGTGGCCAAGCCCCAGTGATTCTGATTCCATTACAAATATCCTAATCCAGCACCTTTGGGTATAATGCTAATAGGTATATTTCCCCTTTAAATGACTTCAGGACAGCACACTGACTGCAGTGAACATGCGTTTAGCAAGCTTCCAGCAGTCTGGGAAGGCTTCTCCTGCAAGGTGTGGTGCTCTTTTTCCTGTGGGTTCTTCTCCTCTGTGGTGGGAAACCTCTCACTAGGTCTCTGGTGAGCCCTCCTATTCTCTCTCCAGCTTCCTGAAGCATATACCCTGCTTCAGACATGGTTTGCTGGTCCCAGTGTTTTCCAGGGAACTAACCCCAAAAGCAGGAATCAGGACTCTTGGGTTTTTTCCTCTATCATCTATTGCTCATGGTATGCTTGGGCAAGTCACTGAACCTTTCTGTGCCTCAGTGTTCTCCATTTATAAAATGGGGATAATGCCCACCCTACAGGGATGGTTGGATTTAATTAGTTAATGTTTGGATGTGCTAAATATTGGATATTAGTTTTAATAAGAGGCCATAGTCTGGTAGGGTGACAATGAATCCAGCTCAAGAGACCCATGCAAAGCCCTCCAGGCCATTTTAAGTTCAATGAAGATTAGATACCGGGGAGGTGAACACCTTAGAACTGCTATAACTGAATTAAGGCCTGCACGGAGGTCATAAGTGTTGCTTACTCATTGTTGGCATTGGGGTGGGTTTTGACCCCAGGGAATGTGTACTGTTAGAATGATTCCTTTGTGAGTCTCTCTTGCAAGGTTTTGGTGACCTGGTAATTTTCCAGGCTGATGTCTCCTGGCTGGGGGATGACATGGTTCTCTGGGGGAAGCTGTGATTTGATAGGCTGAGGGGGCTGTTGGTTGCCTGAGTGGGTTTAGTTTATTTTTTCCATCTTATTTTTAACACTTTATTACCTGCTTTTTCTTTTATCAGTGAATAATAGTTTTCCCATGACAAACACCTGCCTAATGTAAAAATATTGGACCTGATTCTCCTCTCCCTTACACCATGTAAATGAGGCAGGATTCAGTTTCAGTCAGTGGTGTAAAACTGGTGTGAAATCAGAATCTGATCCCCAGCTTTGGATGCTGTTTTCAGTAAAAGAGAGTAAGGACTGTAGAACTGTGTCCATACATATAAATGTCACAATTTAAACACATCCCTTGTAGGGATGAAGATATTTCTAGTGCATCAAATACACCTTGTTTTTCCATTTCCACCAAAAGCTTTTATAATTTCTGAACAGTATTCTTGGCTTTCTATTCATGCACATTCCCACCATTTGTAATACTTCACAACTCTTAACAGCTAATCCACGATGGTTGATTGGTTAGGACACTTACTTTATTTGAGAGGAGAGGTGAGAACTCACTGATGAGCTCTAGCCCCTTTTCATTCACAAATATAAATCTCCTGTTGTAGACCAAGTATCCTAGGGACCTGATTCACCACTGATGTGAACAGGTGCAAGTCTACGGATACCAGGGGACTTACAGGATATGTCTACACTGCAATAAAAAACCTGTGGCAGAGAGTCTCCAAGTCTGGGTCAACTGACTCGGGTTCATGACCTCAGACTGCGAGACTAAAAATTGCAGACATTGGGGATTGGGCTGGAGCCTGGGCTCTGAGATCCATTCCCCTCACACTGGGTTTCAGAGCCCGAGCTCTAAGGTCTATGCTGAAGTGTTTAGCTCTGCAGCCTGAGCCAGAGTCAGCTGTGGCAGTGCTGTGGGTCTTTTATTGCCGTGTCAACATACCCACAATCACTGATGCCATCCTTTTGCTGCAATTTTTTTGACCAGCTGGTCACACTAGTAGGAGAAATACTTCAGGATCTATGACCCTATAACTTAAGTACAGGGAAATTCTTATGTTGCGGCATATGAATCCATTTGCAGCAATAAGACCTAGCTCTTGTATCACTTTTATATCAGTAAATCTCAAAGTGCTTTTCAAATGAGGTAAGTTTCATTGTCTCCATTGTATAGAGGGAGAAACTGAGGCACAGAGAGGACAAGTGATTTGCCCAGAGTCACCCAGAAGACCAGGGCAGAATTGAGAATAGAAACCTGTCTTTTGAGGTCTGGTCCAGTGCTCTGTCCATTGGACAACACTACCGCTAGTTAAGCTTATTCCATAGTTAAGCCCATATTCTGTTCTTAGAGGCATCTGTTTTTTTCCAGTTGATTTCACTATGTCACGTGCTTCTGAATCTCTTCCACCTGCAATTCTGGGGAGGGACACCCACAGGTGAAGCTACAATTTTGTTTAACATAATCAAGTCCTGCAGAGATCTTGCCATTGCCCTCCTTAGAGAGGAAATAAGAATCAGATATTTCAAGTATAAAAAAAAAGCAGGAAAAGTATTTAAAAAGTGATATGATATAGGAACCAAAATCACTCCTCAGTTGTTGTTTTTTTTCTTTTGCCATGCACCTTCAACATTTACACTAGGGTAACCTTATTCCCAGGAAAGGATTAGCCCAGATAAACTTTGTAATGCAACAAATTGGAGTAATCTTTAATATTAAAAGTGGAGTGATTTTTTTCTTTAATATGGAGGATTGTCCCAATAAAAACACAAGTCGGAGGCCACTGTTACAAGATCAAGTCTCCTTTTATCTTACAGGGAAATTATGGCAGCAGGATTTTCATTCAGCAACTTTAAAGCTGCACTCCATCCTTTCATGCTAAAATCACAGCTCCTCCTAGGATTATTTGAGAAGATAGTTTCCCTTGGTTTCTTATTTTCCTCAGTCTTGAACTTGGACTCCTGATCCTAACCCAGCTCTGGTTATGACTGAGTGCTGGCCATCAATTGAATAACCGTGTTTCGAGTGGATCCTGCTCTTGTAACTTCAGACTAATTTTGTGATATTGATATTGTAGCTCTTAATTAAAATGTCAAGCATTTTATGTCTCGGGTAATGAACATACAGGGACTGCAAGGTTTTGTTCTTATATGGCTAGCCATCCAAAACATTCAGTATGTGTGATTTAAAGTCAGTTAGTTGCACCAGATTGAAAGATGGCCCTCTCTTTGTGTTCTTTCCCATTTAACACACGCTAACACAATTCTGCACCTGTCTTGCTCCATGTAACCACAATGACTAATCCATGAGTGGCAGGTCATTCAGGATCCCCCATTAGTTGAGTCCTGAGCCACTCATTAGTTGAAGCCACCAAACGGGCTGAAATATGTGTGGCTCTGCAGTTAATTACAGGGCAGAGTTAGATGTCAGGGTGATAAAAATATCTGTCCAGACTGCACTGCAGCCTCCTCTGCCACTACGTTTGGGGGTGAATTACAAGTCCTTGTTTTGCAAGTATAGACCCAGATAGAAATACTCTAATCACTGTTCACCAGAGCACATTTATGGCATCCTTCTGTGCTGATGGCTCAATATGATTTCTTTTTAGTTTGCGAATCGTGTGTGTGCTGGGGTTGTGTGAGGGGTGGGATGTTGATGTTATTGCACAGGCTCTTGCATTTATTTAGCAAGTTACCAATTGATGTTGCATTTTGGTTTGAGTAGAACTGGTTCCAATTTTTCATGAAAAATTGCATTTGGCAACAGCTTTTCACAATTTTGGGTGGGGGGGGGAATCTCTCCTTTTTTGTTTGTGAAAAATGTTGTTCCTTTAAAATGTATATGTATATGCAACTTTATTGAACTCGTTACTAGGTTTTTGAGAAATAAAAATATAAATAACCATTTGACCTTGCTTTTGACTTTTTAAAAATCATGCCAAATTTTGAAAAAACTAAAAGTAGGGTCATTTCAAACACTTCAAAACAAACCATTTTGAAATTTCAAAAATGTTCACGTTTGGACCAACTTCAGATTTTATTTAAATTACATTAAGGCACCCAATGACCTTTAAGGAAAGGCCCCTAAAAATCCTCCACTCTGCCTAAAGTCCCTTTGCACCATTAGAGCAGCATAAAGGAATTAAAGGGGCTGGTAGGGATTCCTGCACCCTCCCACCCAATGCAGAGGAATTCTATGTTAGTGTAAAGACAGCTCCTTCCCATCTCTCTATGGCAACTCTGGGGCCCTCAGGCAACAGCTGACCCTGGGATCACCCATAAAAGGGGATTCCCTACACAAGCGAGGCCAGACAGTATTAATTTTCCTGGGAAAGTCTGAAGTAGAGGAGATGATGAACTTGCAACATGGAGACTCATCCCAGCCTCCCCTTCTCCCATGTACATTTCCAAAACCTTAGTCCTTCAGGGGGTGTGGAGGAGGAAGTCAACAGTGCTGTGGAGATGGCAGAACCTCACCCCTTCTGTACAGGAGGGATAGGTGCCATGTAGAGGGTCCCTTATGTGCACAGATCCTTAGGGGATGATCTGTCACATTGTTCTTTACACTTGGCAATCATCTTACTAATGAGTTATGTGGGTCACTGGCATTTTGGGAGCACTATCTTAAGACAAAGGTATGGTCTAGTGATCGGAGCACTGGGCCAGAAGCCAGGAACTCCCGAGTTCTAATTCCAGCTGTGACACTGTGGCACAGGACAAGTCACTTGAACTCTCCCAGCTTCCCCATCTGTCAAATGAACATAGTAAAGTATCTACCTCTTGGGGATGTTATAAGGATTAATTAGTAAATGTTTGTAAAGTGCTCATTACTGTTGTTAAACCGGTAGCTTCACTCTCTCAATCCCACAAAGAACTTGATTCACTTTTCTATATTTTTCTCAAGGTTTGAATTAAAAAAATCGGTCTCTGAAGATGTGGTTCATCAGCATTGAAATAACCACTCTGAGGTCTTGTTCCTGCATGTGACTAAAACAGGGATTCTCTATGCTCGGAGCTCTATATTCTCTAATAGTCTGCTGTAGAGAAAGACACCTGCTCTGTGTCTCACTGCAAAAGCTCCTAGTATACTTCATTATTGTCATAGCACGTTACTCCAGTTCTATCCATTTTCTCTACGGAGGGCCTAATATCTCTGGATATTTGGGACATGAAGTAGCCAGAGGAGGAGATAACTTCTCGCTAATTATGGTCTTGAAATATCATACAGATCTTGGGCCTGAATCTGAGCTAACATTGGTCTTAGGTCAGTAACTCAGCTACCTTCCATACAGTCTTACTTCTCATTTGCACCAGTCTGAGAATGAGCAAAACCAGACCCTCCTAATGTAAGTTCTTGGCCTTTTGTAAATTAGCCACAGGCTTAGAGGGCACTAATCCCGCTGTGGTTGCTGGTGGGACTCTTAGATCTTTCTCAGAACCTCAGTGACGACAGAAGATGGTTTGAAGGTGCATCAGTTTCTTGTATTAATTTGCTTGGCTGAGAGACAGCAATGAAAGAACAGCAGAGTCCTTCATGGAGGGTTATTTACCAGAATATAATATGACTGAGGGAAATGATCCTTCGAAAACTCTGTCTTGTAAATTAACCACTGTTTGGCACCAGTCCTACTCCAAATGAAGTCAATTGTAAAAGTCCCTTTGATTTAAACAGGAGCAGGATCAGTCCATCCAGAAGTTGTTGGGGCTTAATTTTTTTTTGGAATTGGTATCTAAATGAAGCAGAAAAGTTGACAAGGAGTTATTGCTCTTTAAATGGGTGAGGGAGATGATAGCTGTTTAATGGGGTTTCATAGCTATGATATATTTTGAAAAAGAAAATTCATAGCTTAAGGTGTTGTTTTGCCTTTGTGATTAAAGTTGGAGCATAAACATGTTACTTTCGAGATCTGTCCTGCTAAGCTTATAATAAATATAATAAAAATGTAAAAAGAATTACCTTGATGAAGATGCCTCATTTAATTTTAGTGGCATTCTGTCAGTGGTAGCAAAAGTCCAGTAAATGGCTTTGTAATTCACCATATCACGAAGTAACTTATTAAACAAACACAATATGAAAAGCAAAGCCCCACAAGAATAGAAGGAGGCATTAACCATGAATATTTAAAACTGGACTCCTGTCCTGAGAGTTGCTGTTCCTACTCATGCAAACACTGACATCTAGTGGTGGAAAACATGTATTGCCAGGAAGCAATTACACAACAACTTGCTTGGGTTAGTGCACACATTGGGGGCGTAGGTCTTTGTTTCCAACTAACGACTTCCATCAGAACGGAGTAAACCGAGTAAACCGAGTTGTCTTGTTGTTGTACTGTATGGTGTACATTTACAAAAACACAACCAGCAGTGAGCATTGGTGAACTGGCATGTCATCAGGCTTCCAGGATGCATCAAAACATACAGGGCCTGGTTCTGACCTGTGGCACTGGTGTAAAACCAGAGTGACTCCATTGACAGTGTGTTTACTCACAATGTGGGGACCAGATTCCAGTCTCAATTACATCAGTATAAGATTGGAGTGTCACCCTGGTATCTGAGACTGGAATCTGGCCTCCATATTGTAAGCTAACACTTTCAGTCCCCAGAGCAACAGAAGACATGCTTAGACTTATCTGTATGCAACAAAATTAGAAGAGGTTAAGAGAAAACAACATTTACATGGGGCAAGGAACCCCCCAACACCCTCCAGAAAAGATGCCTCCAGATATCAGATACATTGGGTGGGGCAGTGTGACAGAGAAGCCTGCACTCCCGCTTTCTGCGCTGTGCATGGTCTATGGATAGTCTGAGCATTTCAGTCTCCAAGGCTGATGCTCTGGCCCATTTTGCCTGCAATAAATTCACTAACATTTAAAATGACAGGAATAACTTTCTTTCCCCCTCAGCAGATCTAATTGTCTCCTGTCGAGCTCTTGGTAGCCTATAAATGTATTTAGGGACCCTTTGATCTTTCGAGAGGGGAAATAATTATTCTTTCACAATAGGATTTCTTTGGCTCACACCAGACTCCTGGCTAGTTATTTCAACAACCTCATGCAAACAGTATTACAGGATGATTCAGTGGGAGATTTCCCTGCATAAGGACCCCGCGATGGACACTTCCTTTTCCCACTTGCTCATGGGCAGTTCCCAGAGGTCTTGATTTTCCTGAACACGCTCGGAGCAGCATGATTCTGTGGATAAATCCTTTGACTGGGACTCAGGAGACTTAGCCTCTCTCCCTTGCTTTGCCACTCACATGATGTGTGACTTAGGGCAAGTCACTTAATCTTTGTGCTGGTCCCCTCCACCTTTTGTCTATTTAAATTGTAAGCTCTTTGGGGACTCTCTCTTGATGTGTGTATATACAGTGCTTAGTACAATGGTGCTGCAATCTTGGTTGGGGCCTCTAAGAATTACTGTAATACAAATAATGAGTAAAGATAAGCACATGTAAATGTTTTGCAGGCTTAGTGCCTGAAAAAGTAACCATGGCATTTCCCATTACATCTTTTGCAGCTGGTGTCCAGTGATGGGCAAAAAAAATCTCTTCCCTCTTCCTTTAGGTTGTGAAAAGTCTGCAATCTTACCATTGCTTTCTACCTCATTTCACTCACTTGCCATCATTCCCTTATACAAGTGACACATGCCAAAGGGTGCTTTCAGATTAAGCCTTGTTTTTTGACTCGGACTGTAACATTCTGCTTGGATCCCCAAACTGGGTTGCCCTCTCTGAATCTTTCATCTGGATTTTTCAGAACAACCCAGCTGGACTGAACATGCTCTCTGGAACACTTCCACTTTTGAACAGTCCTTTCCCACAAGTACAACATGCTGCTAGCTGCACCTGAACAAAGCTTTAGGAGCTGACCTGCTGTGGAAACGTGAGTTGCTAACCCATCATTCTACTCACTAACTTAGTAAGCAGATGTTTATTATTATACAGCATAAGCTAAAGTAAAAATACACAATGGTGAATAAATGCATCATTCTTCATTAAGGATATCAGTAGATATAAAAATTGCCTAACTTCGAGAGGAATTCGTCTTCATTCACTTTCTTGTCATTATTTCAAATGCAGCCGTGTTTTGTTTTTTTTTTCCTTTCAGCTCATGGTTCCTAAGCACATTCATTTCCTCTGGGGATTAGTAAATGTCAGTTGCTGAATTCCAGAGCAAAACACCCAAACTGAGAAAATGAAAAAGAAACAGCACTTCAAAACGGGCAAACAAAACATGAGCCCCCTGTCATGACCTGCCATTAAAGCCTCTCCATGTGTCGTCAGTTGGCATATGCTACTTGTCCTCATTCAGTACCACCCCATTCACTTAAGAGAACTCATGGACATTTAATATATGGTAGTATGCTGGGATGGTGGCTTAGTCACTGATGGCCTTTCAGTTCTCCTCTATATCTAGGAAGGTATAAATGATCATAATAAGTAGATACGACGAATGCTCTTATACTATGTATACTTTATTATTTCATATTTGTATTGCAGTAGCATCCAGAGGCACCAGTCAGTATTGGAGCCCCCCGACCTCCCTTTTGTACTAGTCTATTATATACACACTTATAGGAAGACTTAGTCCATGCCCAGATTCTGGACTTTAATATCTCACTGAGTGCCTAATGATGGTTCTGGATCAGTCACTGAGATGGCAATTGATGTACTGGACACTTATGCTGTAACTATTGACTTCATTTTATTGCCTTATATTCCATTGGATCATGTGCGGTAGGATGGTGTAAACTACTCTTTCTCTGGTTCAATTATTATTTGGTATTCCATTGTTTAAGGTGGAACAGCTTCAGTAGGAGAGATTGAGGGAGACCCAGATCAGAATATTCCATAGCTAGTGGCTAGGGCATTCACCTGAGAGGCTGCAGGTCCCTGCTCCCCCTCAGGAGGAGTGAGGACTTGAACCAGGGGTCTCTACATACTGGGTGAGCACCCTAGCCACTAGTCGAATGACTATAAGGGAGGGTGTGGTCAGAGGCTGCCTACCAGATCAGGCCCCCATATGTGTCTTGGGCAGCTGAACACTTCTCTTTCCTGGTTTGTGAATTGCTCTGGGGCTTAAGAAGGCGGCTGTCCAAGCACATAGTGAGTCTGTAGTGTGCAGTCCCAGAGGAGAAAAACATAGGGCCGGAGTGAGTTTAAGCATCTCCAGCGTTAGGTGGCAGCTGAGCGGAATTTCGTGAGTTGTTATGGGACTCAAGTGCCTAAGTATCTTTGTGACTCCTACCCTGAGTATGTTCTGCTGTGGTTGGTGGATCAGTTAGCATCTCTCCCTTTCAGACTCTGCTCCTCAGCCTAGCATAAAGCCAGTTGAAATTATACATATACACACATCCTGTGTGAGGTTTTGCATATTTATAAGGTGCTGGTCACGATGGAATGGGGGTGCTAATAATTTTTGGAAATTGAGCAGTCTGTGAATGGCATAAACCAGAGGACAAAACACTCAGGCACCTGAGTAAACAGTCCGATTTTCCAAAGTGCTAGCATCCAGCAGCTTAAGTGAATGAGACCACTTGAGGGAGTAAAGTTACCACTCAAGTGCTTGCAGGCTAAAATTAGGCCCCAAATAAATTATACAAATGAATGGGTCATGCAGCAGCTGCACCACAGGATGTCGCTACGGCGCTAGCAGAAGGTATTGTATTTAGTTGTATTTTACAATCTTCCCTCCTACACTATTCCAGTACTTGCATGTAACTTAATCTCTTTCAACTTCTCTGACTTGCTCCTTCGCAAGGGAAATCATAGTAGGCACAGAAGAATTAAGAACTTAACTTTACTGCTCTGAGAAGTAGGATCGGGGCCAAGAACAGACCCCCGAACCGTTTGTCTAAAGCACTGCACACACGCGTGTACAGAAGATGTATGTGCAGCGCATGGAACACTGTTCTGTAAAGCATTTTGATCTTTTGATGACCCGGTAGCATTGACTTGCAGTGAGATGTGGGTTCCTGGGTCACTTCTGAGGATGGGTCACTTGGGTGGTTCTGAAAATGTTACCCAGATTTTCAGGGGTATTTGGGTGCCTCGGTTGCAGACTGGCGCCTCTTCATCCAACGCCCTGAAGCAATGAAACATAGCACCGAGTGTGTCTAAATATGTACAATCGTTCGTGGCTGATTGTACAATTAACATCAAGTTTGCAGCCATGTCATTAAGCGCTCTGCTGTGCGTGTCTACCCCTTCCTCTATCGGTGTGTCTGTCCCGGCTAGTTAGACCGGAGGTGGGCAAACTACAGCCCGCCGGACCCTCTTGCCCGGCCCAGGAGGCTACCCCCCGGCCCTTCCCCTGCTGTTCCCCCTCCCCCGCAGCCTCAGCTCACTGCGCCACCGGTGCAATGCTCTGGGCCGCGGGGCTGCGAGCTCCCGGGGCAGCGCAGCTGCAGAGCCCGGCCTGACCCGGTGCTCGGTGCTGCGCGGTGCGTAGCTGGCTCTAGCCGGGCGGCGCGGCTGCCTACCGTGGTGCAGCCGCGCTGCCAGCCACCGGTCCTCCAGGCAGCGCGGTAAGGGGGCAGAGGGGTTGGATAGAGGGCAGGGGAGGGAACAGGGGGGTTGAATGGGGGTAGGGATCCCAGGGGGGCAGTCAGGAAGGAGAGGAGGGGTTGGATGGGACGGCAGGAGGCAGTCAGGGGTGGGGGGCAGTTAGGGGCGGGGGCAGTCAGGGAGAAGGGGTGGTTGGATGGAGCAGGGGTCCTGGGGGGGCAGTCAGGAAGGAGAGGGGGGTTGGATGGGGCGGCGGGAGGCAGTTGGGAGGGAGGGTCCGAGGCGGTCAGGGGACAGAGAGCGGGGGGGTGGATGGGGCAGGGTTCGGGGGGGGGGGGCGTCAGGGAACAGGGTGGGTTGGATGGGGTAAGAGGGCGAGAAGCGGGGGGCGGCGGTCGGATAGAGGGCGGAGCCGGGCCACGCCCGGCTGTTTGGGGAGGCCCAGTCTCCCCTAACCGGCCCTCCGTACAATTTCGGAAACCCGGTGCGGCCCTCAGGCCAAAAAGTTTGCCCGCCCCTGATTTAGACTGAAGCTCTTTGGGGAAGGAACTGCCCCTCTCTGTGTGTGTACAGTACCTAGCACATGGGAGCCCTCTTCTGGGTTGTCCCTAGACACGACCATAATTTTTGGTTTTTTGGAGGAAACTACCTGTGCATCGAAAACATTTAACACGGCACCCAAGAAACCATACAAAGAATTAGCAAGAGGTAGATGGATTTATATTTTAATCGTGAATTGTTTGAAAATGTCCCTTCCTATCGAGGCTTGTCTCAGAGATCTGTCTGTACGCAGGCACAGAGAGAGAGAAGGGTGTGTTTGTCCTCTCTAGCAGCCTGTCACCCACAGGACTTGTACGAGAGAATAGGCCCAGGACATAAGAAAAGGGGACTGCCCTTTGTCACACAGCTCAGGACAATCTCCACGTGTTATTTAAATACCTCGTCACAGGGGTGTCCCGCGGCTTCCGGTGCTACCCGGGCTCTTAACCTGGCTCAGAGCGGGGGCAGCGGGACCACTCGGAGCGCAGTTCAGCAGCCGGGAAGCGGTGGCAGCCTCCCGACCTACTGTTTGTGCTTTTCGCTCCGTGCCTCGCGGCTCTGAGCAGGGCTGGGCCGCTCCTTTCTTATTCCGAGCCGGCTGCGGCTGGGGGACTCCCACTGTCTGGCTGAGATTCGCCCGGCCCCGCGGCCTGAGCCGAGCGGGCTGCGTCCAGCTGCGCCTCCCTGGCCCTGCCAACAGGCAGCCTCGGCGTGGCAGCTGGGCTCTGCACCTGCTCCGCAGGGCGGTGGGGCACGGTGCCTGCTCTTCGCCCGGCCGGCTGCAGCGGGAGCCCCCCCGGGAGAAGAAACGGGGCCCTAAGTCCTGGATGGGGTGGAGAAGGCAAACCGCCCTCCCCATCCCACTCCCTCTGGGAGCTCAGCCTGCAGGCAGCGAGGGGTGCGAAAAGCGCCCCAAGTGCCCCCCACTTCCCTTCTTGGGGAGACTTTCCCCGGGGAAGGGGGGGTGAAATAGATCGACACCCCCCCTCCCCTTTCTTGGCTTCTCTCCTCCTCCCCCGCCTGCCGCACTGGGGAAGGGGCTGGGCCGGGAAGCGCCCCTGCGGCGGGGCGGTGGATGGACTGAAAGCGAGAGGAGCATCCCCCCGCCCCCGCCCCTGCAGGGGGCTCGGCTAGCCCCGGCTCGCGGGCTTCAGCGCAGCTCGCCCCAGGCCGCCTCCGGTTAGGGCGCCCGGAGGAGGCGATAGGGGAGCTGGGACCCTGCAGGCCCCTGGCGGAGCGAGCGGGACACGTGCCCGGCTGCCGGGCGAGCAGCCCCTGTCTTGGGACGGGCGCCTGGGAATCACGCCCGAGGCGCTTTTGGTTCCGTAGTGCCCAGTCTGCAGCAGGAAACACCCTGCAATCTAATGCCCCCCCCGCGGGTGCAGATTTAAACACACAAATCCCCACCCTGGCAGGCTCCCGCTCGCCTCGCGGATGGGAAATCGCCTGCCCTTTGGCGCGGCGACTGGGAATCACCCCTTCTCTCCGCTCCGCTGGGCTGAGCTCAGAGGAAGGAGGGAGGGGGAAGGGTTTCACTTCCGCCTGCTTGCAGGAACCACAAGCCCCCAGAATATATTATAATAATAATCTAGATAATTTTTTTTTTTGAAAATAAAGAATCCCACCGGCCCGAGCAATGTGGAGCAGATGAGCCCTCAGAGATCCTGCAACGCCTCAAGAGAGAGCCGGCAAAGAAGCTGGAGCATCCCTGAGGAAGCGTCTGGGCTGCTCGCCTCCTCCTGCCAAGCGGCGACGGGCAAAGCCAGGGAGAGGAAACGCTCCCTCCCCAGCACAGAAAAGGCGAGAGAGAAGGTCTGTCATTTGCTTTGTTACCTTGCCAGCTTGCTCTGCAGAGCTCCGTCTGGGGTGGAAAAAAAAAGGCAGCTCGTTTAAAACAAAGCCAGGGAGTAGATCTGATGCGGCAGTGAGGGGAGGGAGTCGGGGTAGCAACTGGTCAGTTTCATCACTTGTCAATTGCAAAACTCTCCTTGTCAGTTTCAGCGGAGGGGGACAAGCCTGTCTCTCTCTCTCTCTCCCCATATTTTGCCGGACCTGGTTAGTCTGAGACTCCAGGGAGCAGTGTCTGTGTGAAAAACGTTCTTGCGTGCGCCTCTCTGCTGGCAGTGTCTGCATTTGTGTGAGGAGGACTGGACGGGTGTGTATGTACACAGATTGAAGGCACTTAAATAAGCAGTGTAACTGGAGCCAGTGCTGAAGGGGGAATGGAGAGCAATCGCTATCAGTGCTTCTTAGAATATACCTGTGGGCCAGGTTGTCTTTAATCCTGTGTCAGAGTACAATGGATGCACATGGCTGCAGTCTGGGCTTTACCTGTTCTACCGTACCAACATTGTGAGAATAACAATTATTTTGGATAGATGGAAATTCGCTGATTTTTTGATATCTTCACTTATTTTTTTTACAACTACACACTCAACGCTCACTGTCATTCTATTGTATTAGTCACTTTCAGATTCTCAGGAAGAGAATAATTTTAATGGGGTTCTTTTAAACCCACTCACAACCTAAAACTCTCTCTGTGTTACCAGCAATTTCTAAAAAAAGTTTTATTTTTCAGGTCAGGCAAAAATACAGTATCTTAAACCACTACTTTAGTAACGTTAGATTAAGATTTTGTTTTATTATAGTGATGAACAGAATGTAACAGACATGTCATGTACAGGGATCATGAGGAACTTGTTTAGCTGAAACAAGTAGCAAACTAAAACTATGGGCCCCATGCTGCACCACTGAAGTAAAGGGAAGCTTTGCCATTGACTGTACTGGGAGCAGGCACTTTACCCTTGTTACTGTATTTACCCAAATTACTTTTAAAAAGAGGAAACCCAAATACTGTATTTCCTGCACTGGCCACAATGATGTCCAGTGATGATAGTGAGCAGGGAGATCACTTTAGACTTCATGCAGTAAAATCACATACATGCACAGCACTGACTTAACGGGGCTGGGGCAGACAAATTCGTCTCCCTTTTTCCAGAAGCAACTGATCTAATGAAGTACCCTCCCCCACTCTCATGTGGTGCCTAGTGGAAATCTTACTAATGCTGAAATTGCTCTCCTTGCCAGCAGGACTGACCATTTCTTATCTGAGCAAGGTTTGTCAGGTTCATACAAGGATCCAGCTTGGGATGAGCTTATCTTAACCGAAGGGATCAATGTACTGGCTGACGTAATCACTGGTGTATATTTTTAAAAATAAAGAGACAGATCAGGTGAGTTAGCACAGCTATTGCTTTAGCCTTTTGAGGAGGAAAGCTCATGACCATTTCTTAATTTTGGATCAAAAAGATGCTGGTTGCAAGTGAATCTCTCTTCCATTGCTGCTTCTTTTTGTTTATTGTGGCTGAGAAACTTGAACACTTAGAATCCTGTGTCCTTTGTGGTAGACCAACACACAGATAACTGGATCTTATGTGCGTTGGACTTTGCTTGGAATAAAATCTTATAGAAAATCTACTCACCTTATTATTATTTAGGTGGGTAGCCAAGGCACAGATAGATGAAATGACTTTCCCTAAGTCATACAGGAAGTCTGTTACCGAGCTGAGAACTGACCTCAGATTTCCTGATTGCCAGTCCAATGCCATCCCATATGCTCATGCTTCCTTCTACTTACGTTAACTTTATTGTGGATCTTCACCAGCTCCTTACCAAGTGCAGATGTGGTGGCTTGAGGTACACGAAGGTCAGTGGGCCTCCTTTGTTATGTTAGCTTAGGGTGACCATATGTCCCATTTTGGCCAGGGCAGTCCCTTTTTTTTAAGTCCTCTCCCGGCCGTCCGATTTTTTTTTGTCAAAAAAGTGGGGTGCAGTGTGGTCAGAAGAACATGGGGTGGGGGGGGCAAGTGGAAATGCCAGCCCTGCGCAGGGAGGCAGGCAGGGTTCCAGCATGCGGGGAGGCTGGCAGGGTTTGAGCGACCAGCGACAACATGGGGGGGAGGGCAACAGGGTTCCACCAAACAGCCGGGGCCAGCTCTGTGGGGGGCTCTGGAAAGCGGCTGGGGTGGGGGGCTCACATCAGCTCTGTGTGGTGTCCCGTTTTCCCTTTGGGAACTATGGTCACTGTAGCTGTTGTCAAAAACCACAGCCAGAAAAGAAGAAAGCTCATCAGTCTCTGATTTGTTGAGACATACAGAACAGGGAAATCAAAGGAATTCTGCAGTTGCATTTCTGTGGCCCAACATAACTAGTTATTCAACATAGAAAAAACAGGGTATTAGAACCCCAATCCAGTTTTTAAGCCAGAAAACTTTAATCTGCGTGCTGTTATATTACTGAGCAACAGCCAGGCCTCTCATAAAGTCACACTGATCAGTGACATACCATGGGAATTGGTAATGGCGTACAACAGTGTACTTTATTTTAACAATGGGATAGAGGAAATAATTATGGGAGCAGTGAGTTGGTGCAGGTAGGAAGTTTTCAACCAGTTACTCAATCTTACTCGTATCCCTCAGTAAAATATGAAGTTGTCTTGAAGATAGTTTGAGTTCAAGTTCTATACCGTATGCACAGGCTTCTGCTTTATTTGTAAAACAGACTAAAACGACTATTGTTAGAAGTTCAACATTTGTAGCTTACCAGACTAGTGAATTCTTTCTTTCTTTCTTTCTTTCTTTCTTTCTTTCTTTCTTTCTTTCTTTCTTTCTTTCTTTCTTTCTTTCTTTCTTTCTTTCTTTCTTTCTTTCTTTCTTTCTTTCTTTCTTTCTTTCTTTCTTTCTTTCTTTCTTTCTTTCTTTCTTTCATAACTTTTCCTGAGCTGATGCCTGTGTGAAGTTGATTATAGTGTTGATCTTTAGTGCGACACTGGTAAAGAATCTATGTTGAGAAACCTAGAACTTGGGAGAATATGTTGAAGTGGTGTTCTCTAGTGGTGATAGCTTGCATTTTCCTGAGCTGAAATACATTTTGTTGTTTTCTGCTTGTATTGCTAATCTCTGTAGGTCCCTTTTAATATTATTTTTGTGTCCCTAGGGGTGTTTGCCATCTCTCCCTGTTCAGTAGGATTCTGTAAACATGCTCTTTGCTCCCTCTCCTGCAAGTATTCCTGCTGTGCATTGAGCACTCCCTTTAATACTACTGCTGCTATAATCAGCTGCCCTTCCTACAGCTCTTGCCAGCCAATCTCAAGCCCACACTGACTTTACAGAAGTTGTCACATAGTGGCTCACATCAGAGCAAACTGCCATTTAAAGTGAGCCTGTGTTTTGCTGTTAGGGGGTCTGAGCACAACAGCCAGGGAAGGGGGTGACTGGGTAGCCAGGGAAAGAGGGCTGGGAGTGGAGCTCTTGACTTGGCTCTTTTAATGCGCAGCCCATGGCTTCAGAAGAAAATGTATTATCTGTTTTTTATAAGTGATCCGCTCCAAGAGGAATCTAGAGAGGAGAGGTGCATTAGGCCCTGTAACTGAGTGAGGAGGCCTAGTTTCAGTGTGTTTTGGATCTCCTTATGGCTCGATTAGAATTTGTAGTGTGGACAGGACTTAACCATAGCTACCTAATATGGTAAAACCCTGGGCAGTCATCGAATCATAGAGAATCATAGAAATGTAGGACTGGAAGGGATCACGATGGATCATCTAGTCCAGTCCCCTGCACTGAGCTAGGGATAGTATTATCAAGACCATCCCTGCCAGTCACATCTATCTAGTCTTTGTGCCAGTGGAATCAATCCCACACTAAGCCTAACTTTATTTACCATATTTTGGAGGTATCTCTCCCTCAGTGGAGAGCCTTGTGTCCAGTCGTTTAACCTAGTTATGGGGCTAGGTCTTGCCTCTACCTTTTAACCATGTGTAACTGGGTTGTTTGAGTCAACAATAGGTTTTGTGTAAACTGAGCCTTACTAATGATGTAATCACTCAGTGTCAGTTGCAATAAACCGGGAGATTGGAATTTATATAAGTGATACTTTCTCCTTTACACAGAGTAGTCTTCAGAGTTGATAGTAATAATGGTGATAAATCTCTCATTTACATTGTCATTTATCACAAAGAAGGCCAAAGTAATTGGCAGACCTTTACCCACCACTGAAATGCAGCAATAGTTAAACAGTATACAGTCAAATGATACAACAGGTTGGGACGGTTTGTAACCTCCACTTCTGTATGGTGTAGCAATGGCGCCCACAGCCTAACAGAAAGCAGGGGGTGAAACTTTTTTGCATCTGCTTTTCTGACTGGAGAGATATGAATATATATAAAATAGCTTCAGTCGGCCAGAGCATTACAAATATATCACAGCTCATGGTGCAGAAGCTAGGATAGCAAAAATTAAAATAAAAGAATCAAATTTTATTTGCACACTGTGAACACATTTTTAAAGGGGTTTGATCTCCCTAACCAAATTCAATCTGAATATTTATCTATGCTAGCAGCACACATTAAATCTGAAATATTAAATACCTAGCTGCCTTGATTGTTTGTTCATATCTTACCTGGCTAAAACTGTGCTCCTGGAGAATTGCCATTCCTGAAGGTTATTTTTACAGAGGTTTTGGACTACACACACACATGCTTACAGACTACAGACTTCATGCTCCCTGGTATTTTTAAACAGATTGTCACGAGCTGGCAGAACAGCTGGGTGGTAATGTTCTGCAGAGACAATATTGGCCCTAAAATACCCCATGGCATCAATAAACATCACCTTAAATTATGCAGATAAACTACTTTTAGCTATTCTAAGACAGATATAAAAGCATGAGTCTCCCAATTCTGTGTAGAATTAATAGCACTCTAGGGGCTGTTGACCAAGTCAAAGGCTTAACCCTTTGAATGGGGCTAGGCTCCCTGTAAGGGCCTTTCATTTTTATTTATTTATTTAGTTCTGATCATTTTCCTTGTAAATTTTGCTCCATTGCATCAACATCCAGAAGTTTTTGTCACTGCTGGGGGTTCTTAATCTAACCGTTGTCTCTGGCTGCAGGACCACAGTCTGTTGAGAGCACACCAGGATATACATGGTCGTTCCCTGAGTGGGTTAAGACTTTGAGCTGTCTGAAAAGTTAGCTGATGCACTGTTGGGGGGAACATTTGAGACACTGTAAAGCTCTCCGGTAGCGATGCTAAACATCTCAGGTGTTTTGCTGGGGCAGTTCTGTCTGTTTTCTTACTGAGTATTGTCTCTTTGCTCATGCACTTTATTTCATCACCTTGTCAGTAATTTAAACTCATACTGGTTTTGTTGCAAGAATGAGGATGGAATTATTGGTGGTTTTGGGGTTAATGTTTGTAAATGTTAATGGGGATGGGGAGTCTAACTTTGTGGAAGTGGAAGCAAGCTGGATCTGAACAGCTTGATGAGCTGATAGCTGATCCACACCTTGCTGAAGAAAGTCCAGATTAAGTACAATTATTATTTGTATTATAGTGGTACCTAGGGGGCCCAGCCAAGATTGGGGCCCATTGTGTTAATGAGGGTGATGCAATGTTGAAGTAGCAATCAGAGGTGGCAGGTCAGGTAATTTAGGTCCTGCAATTTGCACATCTTTTTAAAGTCAGTCTGTCGGTAAATATACGTCTTGCTGTATCCCTCTGATTTAAATATTGGTCGCTTGGTCTCTGCAGCTCTTGCAGCTCCTGATGTCTTTTCTACAATACAAGTAAACCTGAGGATCATGCATTAACCCAGGATCCTGGGTCTGCAAAACTTGGTTTATGTTTGAACCTTCATGCAAAGCTCCAAATGTATTTTTGTGCAATTATTCAGGGTGGAAATGATTTTTTTTAAAGACCAATCAGGCTCAGTAGCTGTGGGTTCCTGGTAGCAGAAAGCCCGTGGGAAGGGGTGGGAAAGCAGTGCTATGAGTTGGTTGCAACCCAGCTCTGTCAGAGGCTTAGGGTACATCTTCAATGAATATAAGATGTGATTGTAGCCTGGAGAGGTGAAGCCACGCTAGATTTAATTTAGTTTGTGGAGGTAACAATAGCAGTGAAGATGCAAAGGCAAGATCCTGGTGCAGGCTAGCAACTCGAATATGTTCTCAGAGTCCCAGAGGGGCTCATACTGGGTCGGCTAGCCTGCATTGAATCCTGTGTCGCGACATCTTCACTACTACTGTTACCTGCGCTAGCTAACTTAAAGTTAGCATAGGTATACCGACCCATGCTACAATCACACCTTCATTTGCTGGGTAGAGGTACCCTTATTGCCATCCCATCCATGCAGCACAGAAAGTCAATGAACTCTATACTTTTCAGAGTAGCAGCTGTGTTAGTCTGTATTCGCAAAAAGAAAAGGAGTACTTGTGGCACCTTAGAGACTAACAAATTTATTTGAGCATAAGCTCTGTAGTGTCCCTAGTGGTAGAAAACAGACCTGATTCTGATATAATGAATATAAAATGACCCTTTATTCAGGCTATGGGAAACAGGTGGACCTCGTAGTGCTCCCTGGCTCTGGACTAAAGTCTTGTCTACACTGAGTTTTTAGTATTGGTGTAGCTACCACAATGTGACTGCACCAGTGCAAATCCCTCGTGCAGATATGCTGCATGAGTATAATTGGTGACTTATACTCATGTAGGTTTACCAGAGTCTGATATGAGGGGCTTAGACTGGGTCAGCTACACTGGTGCTATAAACCACTGCAGACAAGGCCTAAACACAGCCTGAGCTGTCTAGTCCAATCACAGAGGGGCTTCCTAAACCCTGGCTTGGCAAATATGTTCATGGAGTGGACTGCTGACCATAGTACAGTCCTGGACAGAAGAAGTGCTGAGTTTCCATGAAGCCCTGGCCATTTAAAGCTGGTCTCCCAGTACCGAATCCACCCTTTAGAGCAGCTGCCCTGGCAGGATTCAGTTTGTGGATGTGAGTGTGGTCCATTATTATTTGTGCTGTGGTAGGGCCAAGGAACCCTAGTCATGGACCGGGACCTCAGTGTGCTAGGTGCAGTACAAACACAGAATAATAAGATAGTCCCTGCCCCCAAAGAGTTTACAATCAAAGTGTATCCAAGAAAATGCCTAATCCATTAGACAAATTAAGGTAATGAAGAAACAGCTTTGAAAATAATGCATAATATGTAGCCTAAACTACTGGATAATGTCTCTTTGTAAATATATAAATTAAACCCTGAGACTGAGAAGTTGGGGGGTTAAATTCTCCTCCCTGCAAGCAAGTCTTTGCTCCTTCCATACAGTTTTGATATTAAGCTGTACAGGGTGATTCCTGTTTTGTTAATGAAACCTTTTCCAAAAGGCTTGGGCAGGTCAATGAATCTTGACCTGAGCATGATGATTGAATTTTCAGTAATAATTTTATTACTAGTCCTCTGCGACTAATTTATGCAGAAGTGCAGGGAGGGCAATAATCAAACACTTTATCTTCTGTAATAAAACAAGAGGTTAGATGGGTAAACCGACCCACTGCCTGGCAGTTGCTGTAGTGTTGTTGTTTTTTAAGTTGAACATAAAAATTTGCATACTGGATCAGAGCAGAACTGAGGTCCATATAGTCCAGTGTCCTGTCTCCAATATGGCCAGCACCAAGTGGTTCACAGGAAGGTATAAAAACCCTTTAGGAGGTGGGTGTAGAACAGTGGTTCCCAAATAAGGGGCGCCGCTTGTTCAGGCAAAGCCCCTGGCGGGCCGGGCCAGTTTGTTCACCTGCCGGGTCTGCAGGTTTGGCCAATTGCAGCTCCCACTGGCCGCAGTTTGCCGTTCTCAGCCAATAGGGGCTGCGGGAAGCGGCAAGGGCCGAGGGACGTGCTGGCCGCCTTTCCCACAGCCCCCATTGTCCTGGAGTGGTGAACCTTATATTTGTTTTTAATACTTATTTAACTCCAATAACAAAAATATTCAAGAAAGGCTGCCTTTGTTAAAGCTTTAACACCCCCCCACTCTTTCAACTATAGTGTAGTGCATAATAAACATTCTTTAGTAGACCACCCAACTGGTCTTCCAACACAATCAGGGAAGAATAGACTTGACATTAGAGCTGGGTCCAAATTTTTCTTTAAAAAATGTACATTGTCACACTTCTATTCCTGGAGCTCTACAGCAGGCATGCGATGGGAAGGTCTTATAAATATGACATTTTAAAATGATCTTAGTAGCTGTCTTCCTCCTATTTATGCCCTGTAATGAATGTGAAAAGTCGTAGTATTGACGTGATTGGATGGCACTTCGCTTACAGCAAAATGTGACCATCACTGTAGCTCACGAAAACTTATGCTCAAATAAATTGGTTAGTCTCTAAGGTGCCACAAGTCCTCCTTTTCTTTTTGCGAATACAGACTAACACGGCTGTTACTCTGAAACTCTGGAGAGAAGTGCACTAGCAGAACCTTTGTCTTTTGGGATCATCCTCAAGGAGACACCCACCACTGAGTTAGTGGTATTTTTCCTACAGGTAAGGATCTCAAGGCATGGCCGCTGTGTGCTGCCATAGTCACAATTCCGGCCTGACAAATAGTGCTGAGAGTTGACACGCCTTTTTTATGGGCTATGTTCCATTTGCACTGTTGCCAACTCTAATGATATTTAGTGTGTTTTTTCTTAAAGCCCCAGCTCTGGAGGCAACTGATTGGAAGGAGGTGCTGAGTGCCAGTTAAAGTTAATGGGAGTGCTGGATGATGAGTATCTCAGAAAATTGGGCCCTAAGTGACTCGCTCAAGGTCACATAGGAAATCAGGGTTAGAACCCAGAATCCTGGTTTCTTCTCCGTCCTGTTTTTTAACCACAAAATCCTCTGTCTGTCTCTCTAGACCCCTCACTAAGATAATGACTCTTGTAATTCAGTGGTGCTACACCAGCCTTACTGGCTGAAACATTTTCAAGTACATTCAGAAACTTCTAGCAGTACCAGGCTGGTTTTGGTGAATTAGTACTTTTCAACCACTAGGTTAGGAGAGTCACTGCCTAGGAAGGAGTACAATGGAAAGGGATCTGGCGGTTAAAATGTATCACAAGTTAAATATGAATCAACTGTGTAATGCTGTTGCAAAAAAAGAAAACATCATTCTGGGATGTTTTAGCAGGAATTTTGTAAGCAAGACATGAGAAGTAATTCTTCCATTCTACTCCATGCTAATTAGGTCTCAACTGGAGTATTGTGTCCACATCTGGGAGCCACATTTCAGGAAGGATGTGGTACAAATTGGAGAAAGTCCAGAGAAGAGCAACAAAAATGATTAAAGGTCGAGAAAACATGACCTATGAGGGAAGCGTAAAAAAACTGCATTTGTTTAGTCTGGTGAAGAGAAGACTGAGTGGGGACATGAAAACAGTTTTCAAATACATAAAAAGTTTTTCCAAAGAGGAGGGTGAAAAATTGTTCTCGTTATCCTCTGAGGATAAGACAAGACGCAATGGGCTTAAATTGAAGAAAGAGTAGTTTAGGTTGGACATTAGGAAAAACTTCCTAACTGTCAGGGTAGTTATGCACCGGAATAAATTGCCTACAGAGGTTGTGGAATCTCTATCTAACCTGCTCTTAACAATCTCCAATGATGAACTCCTGTCAGGGATGGTCTAGATAATACTTAGTCCTGCCTTGCGTGCATCCTCTAGAGGTCCCTTCCAGTCCTACAATTTTCTGATTCTAAGGGAAACGAACACTAAACATGAGGCAGAGAAAGTTAGTGTTCTCACTGCTCAGATGGGGCCTCTTGGCTTTTCTGGTAATGCGAAAATATTGTTTGTATTTGCTAGAGTTAAACTGATGAGAGGACTCTGTTAGTTGGCAATTAGTACATTGGCTTTAGACAACGACAACTGTGTTACACGAGCAGCAGCAACAACAAAAGATTTTCCTCTGCCCCTTGTGCCAGTTTGTGTTGTGCATAAATATGTTACTCTCAGCTGCCTCGCCATCAGTCTGTGGCTGGGATTGCACATGGTATTGAGTGACTCGCCTTCACTAGGTCTGTCAGGGTTTTGTTTAAAAGTAAGGTGACAATTATTTAGGCAAACAAGAATGTAGGGCCCTATTGTCCCAGTAAGATCCCAGTCTGTATCCATGGCACTGGAGTTCCCTTCCTTGGAACGCCACAAGGCTGGGGATTATTGAGCTGGAATGAGGTAGCGTGGGGCACCATCCCTTTAAAACAATGCAGAATTTTAGTGCTATTGCCCATCATACGCTGTGGATGCTCCTGTCATAGGGGATTCCTAGGGTGACCCTTTTGGGTCAATAATGCTCTACCAGCAGTACTGCTCTGTTGAGGAGCTGGATTGGGGTGGGGGGAGTATAAGGCCTCTGTGTGGATTGTCTGGACCTTCTGCTTGCCCCTTGAGCTTGTGTTATAGTCTGGGGACAGCTCTGTGAAGGAGTGAGATCTCAGGCCCTTATTTTGGCTTCCTCTTAAAGGGCATTTGACTGACCCGAATGTGAATATAATTTGTTTTCATGAGCTATTTTATTTTAAGTTAAAAATATCTCTGAATATAGGTTCTAGAGGGACTGAAGCATCCCCTTGCACGGCAGCATTCAAAACCCAATCTGGAAGTGAAACCAGCTGGCTGCATGTCACTGCTCAAGTTGGTTTTGGGAGCTGGGCTTCTCACTGCTCTGTGTACCTTTTAAAAGTCACCCTTAAAACTCCTTCTTTCTTACTATGCTAAAATATTTTCATAGCCATAGAGGTGAAGGCACTTTTAAAAAAAAAAATAAGATTTTTATTTTGGCAGTGTCTCTTCTGAAATTGCTTTTTGATTTCCATTGCTGCACGACACTCCTTCTCAAGCAGGTGCTTTTGGGAAAGAAGGTTTGCAAGATGCTGCATGTGCTTATTGTCTTGGAAATAGACATGGACGCTTTTTGATGAAGATGCCAGCTGGTACTGTATGTTATGAATAAGGGCTTGGCTACACTTGCCGATGTAGAGGGCTGGGAGTTAAACAAGCCTTCGGAGACTGCAGCAGGGAAAACGCTGCCGTGTGTTTACAGTCAGCTGCAAGCGCACTGGCATGGCCACATTAGCAGCTCTTGCAACACCACAAAGAGCAGTGCATTGTGGTAGCTATCCCAGTGTGCAAGGGGCTGCAACGTGCTTTTCAAATGGGGGGGCGGTGGAGTGTGACAGGGAGTGTGTTGTGTGTATGTGGGAGGAGAGCATGGGGCATGGGTCACTTGCTGGAGGATTCTCTGCTCCTTGAAGTCTTTAAACCACGATTTGAGGACTTCAATAGCACAGACATAGGTGAGAGGTTTTTTGCAGGAGTGGTGGGTGAAATTCTGTGGCCTGCGTTGTGCAGGAGGTCAGACTAGATCATCATAATGGTCCCTTCTGACCTAAATATCTATGAATCTATGAGAGACAGTGTGTTTTGGGGGGCAGAGTGTATCAGCATGCTGTCTTGTAAGTTCAGACAGCAGCAGACTCCCTTCCCCCCGCCTCTCTCTCTCTCACACTCACAGCGGCAGCATTCCACAGTAACGGTTTGCTTTGTCCCGGGGCAGAGAAGCAGCCGGCTGTCAGAAACGGAGCTTTGAAAGGGGATATCCGCATGCCTGCAGCCGAGTTCAAAACAAGGACGAGAGCGGCCACTTGACTTCAGGGAATTATGGGACGTTTCCGGAGGCCAATCACAGCGCAGTAATGCAACACATCGTCCACACTGACACCCGGGCGTTTCAGCCGGGGTGCAGCAAGCTCTATGCTTCTTGTGGAGGTGAATTACCAGGAGCACTCCAGCTGCAGAGTCCAGGTGCTCTGAGTGCCTTGCCAGTGTGGACACCTCAGGAGTTATGCTGCCCGGGGCTGATTTAATGTGCTCTAACTTGCAAGGGTAGCCAAGCCCTAATATGTTTGCTTATCCTTCACAAACCAGTCCTGGTTTTCTTCAGATGCCTTTGTAAGGATTTGTAGAATAGTTTGGGATGAATGATCTTTGGAAGATGGGTTATTCGTTAAATGTTTGCAGGTCATTCTCTGTAGTGTAGGTAGGTGGTGGCCTAATTCATGTGGAATTATTTCTGCTTTCCTAAGAAGATGACTTAAATTCCTTTAAGCAGGGAGTAGTTAACAAAGAATGCACTTTCTGGTCCACCCTTTCAGACGAATGGTATTCCAGTTAAAACTCTTGACACCTTCTAGATCCATGAAAGTTTTCACAAATATCTGGTGGTTTTTGGAATACTTCTGAATAACTAATAGTATGACCCCCAGCCCTGGTCTACACTACAAACTTATGTCAATGTAACCGCATCGCTCAGCTGAGCAATGCAGTGATACTGACAAAACTCCCAGTGTAGACGGTGCTATGTTGGTGGGAGGGCTTCCCACATAGCTACCATCTCTTTGGGAGGTGGAGTACAGAAGCTCTCCCATAGTATGTAGTGTCTTCTCTAAGCACTACAGCAATGCAGCTGCAGAGCTGCATATATGGACAAGCCCCCAGAATCATAGGAAACTGAACTTGGGACTTTTATTATCAAATCAGGTAGGTTTGTTTTGTAAATTCTTTTGATCCGCTCTACATAGAGCTTCCTGTTATTTACACCATGCAAAACTTTCAGGGCTTCATGCTTTCCACTTAAAAATCCTCTTTGACATTCTCTCAAATCAGTAAGCCATAGAAGTTACAGAACAGGCAACAAGGATGAACGGGGAAATCCAGTGTGTGCTAACCATGCCTTTCCCTTCTCTTTGAGGGTATGTCTTCACTGCAGGGTTAACCTGGGCTTTCACTTGGGTGTTGCCATAAACCATCAACACACACAAGCCTCTGAGCTGAGTTTAGTAGTGATTTCAACCCTGGCTAGCTGGCCTGGCCTGGTGTATCAGTTAAAACTTGGGTGTTGTTTTCACGTGAGCTGGTCACCTGCCCATTTTGCAGCGAGGACACAAACTAAATTACTTGAGTGGTGATAGTCCTCCAGTGCCTTCCCACAGTTCCCATGTGCCCAGAAGAACAGACAAATTCTCCCACAGTTCACTGGGAAAGAATTATAGAGTGGCTCAGCTTACTGCAGTTCAAAGAAACATCGGATGTGACACACAGGTGCATGCAGCACCAGTCAGGACCCTGTGAATCAGGTAGGTGTGGCTGATTACACATTGGCTAGGCTAAGCCTGGTGCTGATCACCCAAGTGAACTCTGCAGTGAAGATATGCCTGTAAACACACAGGGTTCCGTTGGCCATGAATGGTGGTTGTTCCAGAAACAGATTCTACTCATGAGTTTCGTGATTCACAGTAATAAATGTGGAAGTCAGCTTTATAGCGAAAAATGTAAATGCCTTATGATAGATTGCATGTGATATTATGGTCTCTGGGACTTACTGGGAAAGACACCGCAACGTTTTTACTTGTTTGCTGCTTTGTGCAGTGTTGCGGGGCCTCCAGTGGTAAGTCATGAAAAGTGCAGAGAGTTAGATGAAAAATATTGAGAGCCAACAATGAAATTCTAGCCCTTATGAAGTCAGTGGGAATTTGTCCGTTGACTGTTGGGGGTCAGGATTTCATCCCCAACTTTTCAGAGTCCTGAGTCCGGACTCTAATTTTGTGTCTGCCATGCATTCTGCCCCCAGATGATAGAATCTAGACAAGTCTGAATTGAGAGTGCAGTCAGGTAGCTGGCTATCTAAACAGTACCATTTGTGCTTGCAATTGATTACAGCTGCAGTTGACTACATACAGAATTAGAGGCCATTAAAAAAATCTAATTTAAGATCCAAAGGTCGTTTGGCCCTAAGTGTTTAAATGCATATTATCAACTACTGCTCATTTCCTTTTGTTGTATGTCCTAGAGTTTGAATGATGAGCTTTTAGAGCCCAACTAGTGACAAAAGAAGTGGGCTTCTGTATTGCTTGACTCGATTGTGAAATGAGTTCTCTCTCTATGTAATGAAGCACTGATTATCTAAATTAAAAAAACCAAAACAATACTGTTGTCCCATTTTATAGAAGGCGAGAGATTGTGTGGACAACAGAAAGCTTGCTTGCAGGCAGTCTGTGACCCACTCAATGCTTTTCTTATGCTAATGTGAGAATGGGTATCCCGGGCACCATCTGCTGTCCCTGAGGTCCTGGCCTTGGGCATTAAGAATAGGTTTGCTTTATTAGTGTTAGGCCATCCAGAACAGTAGTGGTGCATTCATTATTTTCCATAATATCAGAAGTTCCAATTGTACAAACCCGGATATAATTGTCACATTTAATAATGCAGTAAAATGTGATAGCTACCCATTTTAGACAAAGGCGCCATCTTCCAAGCTGCAGTTGGTTTGAGAAAATTTGTGAAGGGCCTTTCTTGTTTTTTGTGAAAATGTTTCTCTATTTGTCTTGCAAAGGACATTTCATTCTATCTAGGATGAATTTATTTGATTACTGTGTGTTTTAACTTTTGTAAAAGCCCCCAGAGGAATGAAGGGATATTTTGATATGAATCAAAATTAATAAATAAATTATATGATATGATTATTTTTAGAAGTGCCAAAGGGAGCAGGCTGGTTAAACCAGTTGAGGTTTAAAGGACACAATCATCAGCTTTATCCAATCTTCTTGGCAAATAAAATGGCTAAGTTCTCAATTATGAGTAACTTAATAAAGCCTTTTCTAACAATAATTATGCTTGCACTTATTAGTTCAGTGCACTTTAATTATAAAAGTAGTTCTTTCCATCCAAGGATCTTGGTACTTTGATGGGTGATAATTAAGCTTCATAACATCCCTGTCATAAAAAGTATAATCCCATTTTGTGATGTGAGAAGTACTATCCCATTTTACAGATGACTAAATTGAGGGATGGCTATTATGTATTATTTTTATTTCAGTAACACCTAGGCACTCTAGTCATGGAGTGGCCCCATTGTGCTAGACACTGTACATACATATGCCTCGAAGAGCCTATAATCGAAACGTAAGACAAAAGAAATAGGTGCATATAAACATTGGGAGTACAGGGAAATAAGACACTATTGGTTAGTATGATAAGCAGTGGTCTCAGCAGAGAAGCAGCCTAGCTGTTGTCGAGTTTTTTTGTTTGTTGTAGGTATCCTGGCAAAGGAGAATTTCAAGAAGGGATTTAAAGGAAATGACTTGCCCAAGTTCAAATTGTGAATCAGGGCTGAGGTGGGACATACCCTGAGGGTATGTCTACGCTACAAAATTAGGTCGATTTTATAGAAGTCGATTTTTAGAACCAATTTTATATAGTCGATTGCATACGTCCATACTAAGTGCATTAAGTTGGCAGAATGTGTCCTCACTGTCGTGGCTAGCATCGAGTTCCAGAGCAGTGTGCTGTGGGTAGCTATCCAACAGTTCCCGCAGTCTCCGCTCCCCATTGGAATTCTGGGTTAAACTCCCAATGCCTGATGGGGCAATAACATTGTCGCGGGTGGTTTTGCGTACATGTTGTCAGGCCTCCCTCCCTCCCTCCATCCCTCTGTGAAAGCAATGGCAGACAATCGTTTCGCGCCTTTTTTCCGGGTTACCCGTGAAGACACCATTCCACGGCAAGCGTAGAGCCCGCTCAGCTCACCGTTCCCGTACGTCTCCTGGGTGCTGCTGGCAGATGCAGTACTGCATTGTTACACAACAGCAGGTCCTTGCCTTCGCGGCAGACGGTGCAGTAGGACTGATAGCCGACGTACGTCTCCTGGGTGCTCCTGGCAGACCTGGGTGAGGTCGATCAGGGGCGCCTGGACAGACATGGCTATCCTCCTCTTAGAGCACCGAATGGGAGCCAGAGACTCCAGGTCATTCTCTTCTTTAAGTTTCATCTCACGGAGATTCAGTCCTGCCTGGAATATCATGCGAGCTGGAGGCTTCTGTCTCAGACTGCTCTTCCAGCCGGTAGCACTGCACAGTCGCACCTACCCCAGCCTACCTCTTGCTCCCATGGCTCATGAAGCTTGGACAGTAGTAAGGAGCAGTTCAACTATAGGCTGAGCAAGTGCAGAATGGTGGCAGAATGTGCCTTTGGACATTTAAAAGCTCGCTGGCGCTGTTTGCTGACTAGGTCAGACCTCAGCGCAACCAACATTCCCATTGTTATTGTTGCTTGCAGTGTGCTCCGAAATATCTGTGAGAGTAAGGGGGAGACGTTTATGGTGGGGTGGGAGGTTGAGGCAAATCACCTGGCATCCGATTTTGAGCAGCCAGACACCAGGGCGATGAGAAGAACACAGCAATGCTTGCTGTGCATCAGAGAGGCTTTGAAAACCAGTTTGATGACTGGCCAGGCTTCGGTGTGACAGTTGTGTGTGTTTCTCCTTGATGCAAACCCACCCCCTTTGTTGATTGTAATTCCCTGTAAACCAACCACGCTCCCCCCTTTGAAATAAAGTAACTATTGTTTTGAAAACATGCATTCTTTCTTTATTAATTAAAAAAAATGAGATAACGGACAAGGTAGCCCGGGTGGGGTGCGGGAGGAGGGAAGGACAAGGCCACATTGCTTATTGTAGCCACACTAAAAATCAAACTGTTTGAATAACAGCCTTCTGTTGCTTGGGCCATCCTCTGGAATGGAGTGGCTGGGTGCCCGGAGCCTCCCTCCCCGCGTTCTTGGGCATCTGGGTGAGGAGGCTATGGAATATGGGGAGGAGGGTAGGTGGTTATACAGTGGATGCAGCGGGGGTCTGTGCTCTTGTTGGCTTTCCTGCAGCTCCAACAGATGCTTCATCATGTCCGTTTGCTCCCCCATTAGCCTCAGCATTGCGTCCTGCCTCTGCTCTTCGCGCTCACTTTATTCTTTCCTGGCCTCTGCCACTGAATTCCTCCATGCATTAAGCTATGCCCTATTAGTGCGGGAGGACTGCATGAGCTCTGAAACTGTCATCGTGAGTGCGTTTTTTTTTCGCCTTCTAATCTGCGATAACCTCAGGGATGGGGATGATAGGGGGAGCGTAGAAACATTCTATGCTCTATGATTCTGGGGGGACTGCATGGTCACCTGTGCTGCTGAATGCTGCTGAATTCACCACCCTGACCAAACAGGAAATGAAATTCAAAAGTTCCTGGGGCTTTTCCTGTGTACCTGGCTAGTGCATCGGAGTTCAAAGTGCTGTCCAGAGTGGTCACAATGGAGCACTCCGGGATAGCTCCCGGAGGTCAGTACCGTCTATTTGCGTCCGCAGTACCCCAAATTCGACCCAGCAAGGCCAATTTTAGCGCTATTCCCCTCGTCGGGGAGGAGTACAGAAGTCGATTTTAAGAGCCCTTTAGGTTGATGGAACAGGGTTGGTTGTGTGGACGCAGTCATTTTTAAATCGACCTAACGCAGCTAAATTCGACCAACCCCGTAGGGTAGACCAGGGCTGAGAGTCCTTGCTCCAACCATTAGGACACACACTTCAGCCCTTTCCAGAACGCAGAACATATTTACAGTACCCTATTGTGAAAGACATAACGATCTGTACATATATAGACCTATGTACATGCACATGTAGTGGTCTGCAGAGCAATAAATTGTGCACGGAAGCTTTAATTAATTTTTCCACTTTTCCATTTCTTCAATCATATGTGAACCAAATAAGAACACTTCGAATGAGTGAAAAAAATGAGTCTGTCTATTGGAGCAATTTGTTAAACTTTAGAAGAGGATCATTGGATTATGCAGCCAATATTATAAATAGTTAAGAGCAAAAACTACAGTATTTTGGTATTGTCTTTTGCTCATTCTTTGTGATGAATTAAGATCATCTCAAACTTAGACTCAGAATCTCTCTCCCCTCCAATTGTGGTGGGTGAGAACTTCCTAAATCAAAAAGCTCAGGTTTTGATCTGAAATTTTTGTTTTCAGAACAATGCGGTTTTCAATAAAAGTTTTGTTTTCATTCCAGTGTGGAATGAAAACAAATTTAGAAACCTTTAAAGTTGCCATAAAATGAAATTGTTGTCCTCTGGTCAGCTTTACTTATATGTACTACCAGGGATTTGCATATGTTAATATTAAAGGGACTCATCAGCTAGTACAAAATATTCTGCTTATCGAATGCATAAGTAGTTAGATCTTGGAGAAATGCTTATTGTCATGGACAATGTAGTTCTTTTTCAGTGCAGTAAACCCTCTTCTGCCTATGTCTGCTGTACATATAGCTGATGTCTGTAGTTTATACCAATGCACACAGGCAAATTTAAAATATTGCATCGTAGTAAAACATCACAATGTCCAAATTAGTTCTGATATTTTTAATTTGTTCTTTTGTAGCTAGATTTTAAATGGACAGGATTGATTTAATGTTTTAGATATGTTTTTAGTTTTTCTTTGACATAAAAATGGCTGTTCAGTGGAAAACCTGCTGATAGTGATAATTGCAAAAAGAAAAGGAGTACTTGTGGCACCTTAGAGACTAACCAATTTATTTGAGCATAAGCTTTCGTGAGCTACAGCTCACTTCATTGGATGCATACTGTGGAAAGTATAGAAGATCTTTTTATACACACAAAGCATGAAAAAATGGGTGTTTACCACTACAAAAGGTTTTCTCTCCCCCCACCCCACTCTTCTGCTGGTAATAGCTTATCTAAAGTGATCACTCTCCTTACAATGTGTATGATAATCAAGTTGGGCCATTTCCAGCACAAATCCAGGTTTTCTCACCCCTCCCCCCCCCACATTACCAACAGGAGAGTGGGTTTATGTGTGGGGGGTGGCGGTGAGAAAACCTGGATTTGTGCTGGAAATGGCCCAACTTGATTATCATACACATTGTAAGGCGAGTGATCACTTTAGATAAGCTATTACCAGCAGGAGAGTGGGGTGGGGGGAGAGAAAACCTTTTGTAGTGGTAAACACCCATTTTTTCATGCTTTGTGTGTATAAAAAGATCTTATATACTTTCCACAGTATGCATCCGAAGAAGTGAGCTGTAGCTCACGAAAGCTTATGCTCAAATAAATTGGTTAGTCTCTAAGGTGCCACAAGTCCTCCTTTTCTTTTTGCGAATACAGACTAACACGGCTGTTACTCTGAAACTAGTGATAATCGGTTTCTGATGAATGAGGGAAGCCAGTAATTGGGCCAGAACTGACTTGTGTTAGAAATAAGAGTTAGTACTTAGCTATATCAATATTTTTGATCCTAATGTGCTTCCATCGTTCCAGAAACTGGAAAAATAATCCCTTTGTTGTGACATTTCGTGAAGGAGGTATAGGGATATCTGCTATGATCCATTGAGAGCTGTTGCTTTGAGAAGTTTCCAAGAAACATTTTTGCAGAGGACAGGGATACACTTGCAGAAACTGCAGTGCTGCTAGTCTTTCAAGCCATTTATCACAATGCTAGCAGTCTCCATTTTCAAGAAAGTCACCATAAAATACGGATCAGAGAGAGTTCATCTGTGTCTAGAGAACGTAAGAGGAAAAATACATTAAGAAGTGGGATGACTGTGACTGTTAAATTTGGTTTCCTGTGTGCAAGTTTCTCTGGAGTAAGAGCTTTAGTTTGGAAATGCTAATGTAATTGTCTGCATATTGGAGTATTCATCATCCTATTTATTATCATCTGACCTAGCCTCATTTATTACCACATGTCATGGATTTCTAGGATCTGTGCTATGCCCTAGCCCAGAAGTGGGCAAACTTTTTGGCCTGAGGGCCACATCAGGGTGCAAAATGGGGTAGGGAAGGCCTGTGCCTCCCCAAACAGCCTGGCCCCTCCCCCTATCCGCCCCCTCCCACTTCCCGCCCCTGACTGCCCCCCTCAGAACCCTCAACCCATCCAACCCCCCCTGCTCTTTATCCCCTGACCGCCCCCTCCCGGGAACCCACACCCTATCCAACCCCACCCTGCCCCTGACTGCCCTGACCCCATCCACCCCCCCACCCCCTGACAGGCCCCCCAGGACTCCCGTGCTTATCCAACCCTCCCTGTCCCCTGACTGCCCCCCTGGAACCCCCATCCCTAACTGCTCCTCCAGGACCCCACCCCCATCCAACCCCCTGGGCTCCCTGTTCCCCCCAACCCCCCACCCCCAATCCAACCCCCCATTCCCTGTCTGCTGATCACCCACCAAACCTCTGCCCCATCCAACTGTCCCCTGACTGCCCCCCAGGGCCTCCTGCCCCTTATCCAATCCCCCTCCCCCCTTACCCTTACCATGCTGCTCAGAGCGGCAGGACAGGCTTATTTGAGAGCCTGGGAGGTGGGCGGGCACAAGCCGTGCTGCCCGTGTGGCGGCGTTGCTGCAGGGGAGGGGGGACGGCAGGCGAGGGGCTGGGGTGAGTCTCCCCGGCCGGGAGCTCAGGGGCCGGGCAGGACGGTCCCGAGGGCCGGATGCGGCCTGCAGGCCATAGTTTGCCCACCCCTGCCCTAGCCTGTAATTAGCCTCTTTCAGTGTGCCAGACCCCCAACGGGTCACCCTGTTCCACGTGTGTAGGTCACATGGCCTCAAAGCCTCTGAGACTGAGCCTCCAGGTTCCAGCCCTCCTGTTCCTCACCGTGAGCGCTGCCCAGTGAATCCGACTGAAGCAGACTCCTGATCATAGACTTTTAACCCCATTGGGGATCAATGCGTTTCAGCAAGTACCTGCAGTGACTCTATGAAGCCTTGTCAAAACGGAGTAGGGTTTATTAGTCAAATGGGGTAGAGCCCCAGGCAGTCCTTAGGTTAGCATAGAGAAGCCAAGGTTAAGATGGAGTTTAGACTGGCCAACACCAAGGCCCTACCAAGCTGCTGTAGAATCCATCTTGGCTCTGCCTGGCTCTTTCTGTCCCTTTGTCTTGGTCCCAGGTGAGCTCCGCTCTGTCTCTGTGAACCTATTTCTTACCATGGCCTCCTATCACCCCGCTGTCCGATTGCTACAAAACCATGCTGAGTTCATGTCTTCCACGTGCTGGGGGCCTCCCAGTGTTAAGTGTCAGTTGTTCGGTTATTGGGGCGCCCATTGTCTTTCCGGATCCTCCATTGATAAGTTTTGGTTTCAGCCAGTCCTTAAGGACCCATTTATATCACCTCAGGCAACCACAAACACTGCATGTCTCCTGCTTTGCCCCAGGAGCAGGATTTCAGCCCTACTGCGCCCACTGGGTGCAGAGTCACACAGTTCATAAAATATTACAGAAAATTCCCATATTCATCCCAGGGCACCATACACTATTGGTTCCTTTCTGAACTGGCACTATACATGTTCTGTTCTCATTGATCTGGGAAGAAGAGGTACCAGTAAGGCCAGAATGGGAAAATAGTTTAATGGTTAAGACACTGGACTTGGACAGACTTGGATTCAATTCCTCTCTCAGCCACAGACTTCCTGTGTGACTTTGGCTTAATCTACCCTGGGCCTCAGTTTCTCCTCTGTAAAATGGAGATGGTACTTTCATGGCTCACCAGGAATAAATCCATCATTGATTGTGAAGGGCTCAGATACCATGATGATGAGGGTCATATAAGTAGTTATATAGACAGAACTCTTCTGGTGGCGGTGATTATTTATTATATGCCCAGTCAGAGATCAGGGCCCCGCTGTGCTGGGCACAGTAAACATGTGTATACACATGTAATAAAAAGACAATCCCTGCCCTACATAGACGAGAACTGTAGCATATGATTAGAGACAACAAACAACGTAATCCCTGTAGCAGAAGTAGCACCTAGTCTGCTACATGGCAGAACTAGAAGAGATCAGCTCGATTGCTAGAATATAGGCTGAAAATATCTGGCCATATTTGGATGGCTCTCATTCAGAAAATGAACCATACAGTCAGTCCTCCCTAATGGTTAGGTTTCTCCTTTATAACATTATTAGGTGATCACTTTTAACCCAACAGATTTAGAAATGTGTCTAGTTTTCTGGCATGATTCACATCCTTCCATTCTTGCACAATTGTGCCTCACTTCCTAATAAAGAGAGAGGCTTCTACTGGAATAGAGAGAATAAAACAACAACAGTGCACTTTGGGGGTCTTTGTCCCCATTTTGGTTCATGGACTTTCTGCTTGTTACCACTGCTACCAGAACAAATCCCCCTTGCATGCAGCGGGGAGCTACACTCAGTAAGCAGTATTTCTTGGCCGTGTGTGTGTGTATATATATAAGGCAACTGATTTGCAAAGCCTAATTTAAACTGGTAGATCAAAACGCTTGCAGCTCACTATGCACTTCCTCTGGAGAAAGGAATGTGTTGTCATTCCTGTCTTATTTCATATTTCGCAGCTGCAGTGCACAGTTTGTCGTGTTCTTTTTTTTTTTTTTCCCTTCCTAAGGCCCAGTAAATGTTGAGATGCACAAAGGTTTAAAGGATTATATATTTTGGTGCATTGATGCCTGCTTTGAAAAGCCATGTATATTTAGTTTGTTTTACAGAGGGCCATTGACTGTAGCAGTTTGGGAATTTTTGGAGGGGAAAGAAAGGGAGGTTGTAAATATGCATGTCTATTCAAAATATGCTGTATAAAGATCTGCCTTTCAAATTATGTTAAGCAGGACAGATTGCTGCAGCTTTTGCTCTGCGTTCATTTTTCCTTCTGCCTGGCTCTACCTCTCTCTCTCTCTCTGCCTTATTAATACATTATCTGCAATTGTGCTGCCAACTGCATCTGTCCAGGTTGCCCCTCATACTTGTGTCTTGCTGAAGAACTGTGTTTTGGGGTCTAAAGATACAGCAAGGAAGAATTCGGTCCTTTAACTCCATTCACTTGGGTGTGACTCTAGCTTGAAACATGCAGGGGCTGCTCTTGCAATGCTGATGAATATGATTATCCCTGTTTGTGCTGGCAGACACACAGCTGTGGGGCTGCTCCTGTGAGACAGGCTTGTGGGATAGGGCCCTTAATTATCTCCGTGCTCCTACTGGTGCACTTCCACGCAGGGCTCTTCTTTCCCCCTCCCCTCCCCTTCTCACTCAAGTGCGAAGTTTAAAGCATTTTGATCTACCAGTTTATATTAAGCTTTGCGAATTAGGGTTGATAGTCAGGGCAAGGGTCAGGCTGAAGGGCAGAGACAGGTCAGGGATCTGGCCGAGGGTCAGTACTGGGTACTGGGGTCTGTGTGTGTATTCTGAGGTTCGAGCAGGAGTCAAAGTCCAAGTCAGAACTGAGGTCAGCACTGGGAGCTCAGGAACAGAGAATGTAGGGTGGTTGTGGCAGCTAGTTAGTGATCCACACTGTTGCCTGGACACTTCCTGGAATGCCCTTGGGTTTATGTAGGACAGGGAGGCAATCAGGTGCCATGAGGCTGTTGAACTACTTGAGGCAGAACTTCCTGTGGCAGTGTGGAGGTATTTGTTGCCTGGCAACTCTGTAGGCCTCAATTTGGGACCCACTGGGCCTTAAATTTATTTAACATTTTTTATCACTGACCTGGAAGAAAACATAAAAATCATCACTGATAAAATTTGCAGATGATGCACACACTGGGGGAGTGATAAATAATGAAGAGAACAGGTCACTGATACAGAGCAATCTGGTAAATTTGGTGCAAGCAAACAATGTGTTTTTAATATATGTAAATGTATGCGGTGTTGTAGCCATGTAGGTCCCAGGGTATTAGAGAGACAAAATGGGTAAGGTAATATCTTTTACTGGACCAACCTCTGTTGGTGAGAGAGACAAGTTTCAATGTACACAGCTCTTCTTCAGGTCTGGTACATTTCTCACAAAAAATAACGTGACCAGATGACTACCAAAGTTACCATAGACAATAAAGGAGAAGGAAGGCAGATCAGGATAAGTAAAGAACACATCAGAGATCTTCTGACCAATTTGAATAAATTCAAGTCAGTGGGGCCTGATGCTATTCACCCCAGGTTATTGAAGGAATTAGCTGAAGAAATCTCAGAGCTACTCTCAATAATAGTTGCAAACTCCTGGATGACAGGAGAGGTCCCAGAAGACTGGAGAAGGACTAATGTAGTGCCCATCTTTAAAAAGGGGAATAAAGGAAGAGCTGGGGAACCACAGACCAGTCAACCTGACTTCAATACCTGGGAAGTTACTAGAGCAAAAACATTCAATTTTCAAAAACCTGGAAGATAAAGAGTAATCACTAGCAACGAGCATGGATTTATAATGGAATGATGTCAGATTGGAGGGAGGTTTCAATTGGGGTTCCACAGGGATCTGTTCTGGGTCCGGTGTTGTCATTAACTACCTGGATATAGGAATAGAGAGCATACTAATCAAGTCTGTGGATGACACAAAGCTAGGAGGGTTGTCAATGATTTGGAGGATAGAGCTAAAATTCAGAGGGATTTTTTTTTTAACAGTATCAATAATATTTAGTTAAAATACTTTTGCTGGGGAAATCTCATTTTAGAGGAGGTTGTTTTTCAGAGAGTCAGCAAGACCATGAAAAATAAAATCAGAGACAAGTTCTTTGAAAAAAGTTACAAAGAAAGCTTCTGCATGTCAAAAACAGTCTTTAGATCTGCAACTTGAGTATTAGTCCCATTTTGTCCATCCTAGTGAACACCACTGTCCATCTTTAGATCTGGTTTGTTCATGTCATTCTTCACTGAGTAGATAAAATATGTTAAGGAATCCTTTTCATTCACTGGAATAGTCCTAAAATGGCAACCAATTATTTCAACAAGCTGTGCTTTGTTAAGTCCTGGTCTGGTCTGTAACTTGAAGTGTCTTTTGTACCTGCGAAGTGTGTTTACTTGTAACTGATATACGGAGAAGTGGGCTATAGACAACAAAATGAAATTCAACAAAGACAAAAGAAAGGTGCTACACTTCGGGAAGAAAAACCAAATGCACAAATATAGAATGGGGAATAACTGGCTTGGCAGCAGCACTGTTGAGAAGGATCAGGAAGTTGTGGTGGAGCACAACCTCAGCTTGAGTCAGCAATACGCTGCAGTTGCAGAAAAAAGCAAATGCAATTCTAGGTTGCATTAATGAAGGCATAGCATGCAAGTCACAGGACATTATAGTACCGCTCTACTTGGTGCTGGCTAGGTCTCAGCTGGAGTACTGTGTCTCAGGGGTGCTGGAACAATTTATATAGTGGGGGTGCTGAGAGCCCTTGAACCAAACTATAAACTCTGGATATAATGGAAACCACTTCAAGCCAGGGGGTGCAGCAGCATCTCCAGCACCCCTAGTTCCAGCACCTATGCCAGGGATCAGCAACCTTTGGCACACGGCCTCCCAGGGTAAGCCCCCTAGTGGGTCAGGCCGGTTTGTTTACGTGCCACATCCACAGGTTTGGCTGATCGCAGCTCTGGGCCAATGGGGGCTGCGGGAAGGAGGTAGAGAAACTGGAAAAGGACCCAGAGGCAAGCGACAAAGATGATCAAAGGGATGAAATACAAGCTATATGAGCAAAGGCTGAAGGAGCTGGTTATGTTAACTTTAATTTGGAAGAAGAGACTGAGGGGGAGGAGGGGGCATAAAAAAAAGATGGAGAAAAGTTGTTCTCTTTTGTCACAGAGGGCAGGACAAGAGGCAATGGGTTCAAACTACAGTATAGCAGATTTAGATTAAATCTCAGGAAAAGCTTCCTAACTGTAAGAGCAGAGGGACAATGGAACAGACTGCCTAGGGTGGTTGTAGAAGCTCCTTCACTGGAGGTTTTCAAAAGGAGGCTGGATAGCCAGCTGTCTTGGATGGTTTTTAGACACAAGTCCTGCATTTTGGCAGGGGGTTAGACTGGATGATCATTGCGGTCTCTTCTTACCCTATGGATCGGACTGCAAAGCTTTTGGATTTGTCAGGGTAAAGAGCTGAAACTGGCAAATAACAGGATCCACAAAGAGATTCCTAATGTCTCTTATTATTATGTATTTATTTATTATTTGAATTATCATATCGGCTAGGAACCCTGTAAGGGGCCAGGACCCCATTGTACTAGGTACTGCATGAACACAGAACAAAAAGATGATCCCTGCCCCATAGAGCTCACATTGTCTACCCTGCTCTTAAAAACCTCCAAACACCTATCAGGGATGGGCTAGATAATACTTAACCCTGCCTTGAGTGCAGACGGCTGGACTAGATGACCTCTCGAGGTCCCTTCCAGTCCTATGATTCTGTGAATCTAAGTAAAAGGCAAGAGACAATGAATGGATACAGACAGGGAATACAAGGAAATAACGGTCCAGATTAATGATTTTTGAATTCCTGGGGTTTGAAGACAAAAGGCCTGATGTTCATAAGGGCTGAGCACTTACAACTCCAATTGCTGCTCAGCACCTTTCAAAAATCAATCCGAATGCCGTAGAAAGAGACATGCAGAAACCGTGCTACAGTATATGCAGTATTTCACGTTAAGAGAGGACAGTCTTAACAAGCATGATCTGCTCCAGGGCAGTTGCATGAAGTAATGAGAGAGGCACGTGCAACCTTTCTGGTCTTTTATAATTTAAAATATTATAAGTGACCCTTTTGCTTATGAGCTAGTTTGGAAATCTGCATAACCAAGATTTACATCTAAGGAACAAACTAGGTGAGGAAGAGGGGAAGAAATTGGTAAAATAAAAATATGCCACAGGGGAAGCTAGAAATCATCATTGCAAAGAATTCTCTAAAATTGAATAATATAGATTTTTGTCTTCACTGAAAAGAAAAAGATGTGGTTTTTATATAGAGGTTACTTGATATAAAATCCTGGTGGAGTCAAGGCCTGGGTGTTGTCAGCTCTCATGTTTTTTGTCATGAGTCTCACAATTTTTGATGATTTTCTGAAAGCCTCAGTTCCTGGATACCTGTGACTAGGTGAGAATTTCAGCTTTCATTAAAAAGAAATCAATCTAACTCTCATGGTTTCAGAGAAAAGCCTGAAAACGTGGCTCAACGGAACCCTAAAGGCTCAGAAACCAGAAAACAAATAAAAGAAGACTGACGTTTGTTTTTAAAATCTCATAATTTTTAAGCCAGTCTTATTGTTTTTTATGCCTGACTCATGAGTTCTGAATGCGTGGGGTTGGCAATACTGTAGTTTTTAATCTCAGTGCAGCTGGTGGAGGTCAACCTTAAAGTCTCCTCCCTGGAGTTTACCTTGGCCAGCTACGTGAAGGTCAGTGCTCCAGCTACACTACAATTTTACATCAGGATAATAACCTCAATCTAAAAACACAAAGCTTTTTTGCAGTGAGTACGTAGCTTAGTTTCACACTGCAACAAGCTGAGTGGAGAGCAAAAAAAGCCTGAACAGTAAAATAAAACATTGAAAATGCTTTTAGTCTTAATAATCTTAAGGTTCTGTAATCCAGATAGAGAGAAAAATCACGTTAGACAGATCCTAGGAGTCAGTTTTGCATGAAGCATGTCAATCTCCCCTTGGCTTGTTAACAACAAATTCAGGACTTACAAGCTCCGCTTTTCATTTTTGATACAACCTTATTGGTGGTTTTTTTTAAGGGCTTTTCCAGCAGGTCCTCTGGGGTTTGCCGTGTTCTGGGGGGCTTGGTTGGTAAGTGGAGATGAGAAGTCGAATCATGTGTGTGAGGGGCAGAGGAAAGGAGACCTCATTATCGTGGGTATGGCAACACCCATTTTTTCATGTTCTCTGTGTGTGTGTGTGTGTGTGTATATATGTGTGTGTGTGTATATCTATATATCTATATATCTATATATCTTCCTACTGTATTTTCCACTGCATACATCCGATGAAGTGGGTTTTAGCCCACGAAAGCTTATGCTCAAATACATTTGTTAGTCTCTAAGGTGTGTGACAAAGCTCTGTCCTTGCCTCCGTGGGTCCTGTGTTTCCTGGCGGATTTTGCTAGCCTCAGAGGCTCACTGTGACCCTCCACGTAACCCTTCTTTCTCTAGAGACAAGGGTCACAGTCTACCGAGCCATTTTCATCATAAGCCAGCAAGGGAGGTGAGGAGAAGTTATCCTTCCTTGCACAGTCTCTGTTGTCTCCCAGTCTCAGTGATTAATCAGGGGGCAAAGGTGCGGGGGGGGAGCCCGGGCCCACCCTCTACTCTGGGCTCCAGCCCAGGGACCCTGATAGTATCAGCTATGGTAGCTGACCTTTTAGAAACATGACATGTACAATTCCCTGGGCTACTTCCCCCACAGCAGCCCTCACTTCCTCAAGCTCCACTTCACCCTTACCTCAGGGCCTCCTTCCTTGTGCCTGATATGGTGTGTACTACTCAGCCTCTCCAACAGCGCAACTTCCTCCCACAGCTCCTAACATGCACACCCACCTGACTAACTGGGAGGCTTTTAACTAGTTTCAGCCAGCCCCTGATTGGCTTCAGGTGTCCCAGTCAACCTAGCCTTCTCCCTGCCTTCTGGAAAGTTCTTAATTGGCCCGAGGTGTCTTAATTGACCTGGAGCAGCTTCCATTTCACTTAACCTGGTACCAGGGATTTGTTTAGCCTGGAGCTAATATGTCTATCTCCCACTACTTTTCTATAGCCATCTGGCTTTGCCCCGTCACAGGTGCCACAAGTACTCCTCGTTCTTTTTGCTGATACAGACTAACACGGCTACCACTCTGAAACCCTTAACATTGGTATGTGATAAATACTGTAGCTGCTCTTTATCAAATAAACATATATTTGAAAACAACTGAAAACAAAGCCTGTCTGTGTTCAGAGTACAGTCAAACCTTTCTAAAAGGGTCCTATCCCAGCCTGCTGAAAGGGCTTCTTTAATTCCAGGGCCCTACTTTGCCATTGAGTTAATCAGTCATCAGTGTAGAGGCAGACTGTACACTGCATACAGTAAAGTAATGCCCCCCGCCCCGCCCCCAAAAGACCAGTCGCCTTTTCATAGCACGCTGTGAAATATACATAATGGTAGCTGCTCACCAGTGTAAAACAAAAGTGGCTTTTTTTTTTTTAGGTTATTCAAAGGAGGGGGTTTAAATTGGGTTAATTAACATTGACCTCATTAAAGTGATGAGGGATGTGTGTGTGTATGATTGCATGGGGGAAAGTTAAAGACTTAAATGTATTTGCTGGAACTCTTTTTAGATTTATTTAGACTTTTTTTTTTACTTTGTTCACTGAACAGACAATGAAGCCTGACAAATAAAGCAGCTGTTTGCTCCACAATCAGCCAGCTGGTTTGAAATTAGCCACAGATCCTATTACACATTCAAAACAGAGTGAATATTAGCCCCTTTAAAAGTGGCACCCCTCCCTGCTCCTTAGAATAAGGATTTGCTACCTGGGGGTCATGAACAGGTGTTCAGGGCACAAGACCATCCTCCCCTTCCCATGTTGCTAACTGGGATGGTGGTTCCAGCTAATGGGAGAAGGATCCAGGAGGGGCAGGAGAAATGAGGTATGATCGGTATAGAAAAGGTGGTTGCTATATAGAAAAGATTCTCAGAAAAAGCACTGGGGGGTGATTGCATTCTGGAGATCTCACCCTTGTTGTGTATTGGATTCATTTGGAAATGTAAAGCTCATACCAAGTGCCATGGGCCGAACCATAATGAAGTTTAAATGAGAGAGAGGCTCAAGTCACAACGTTTGGAAACATTCCCAAAGTTTGCAACTCTTCAGATCCAAGATTTTGGTTAGAGCCCATCTCTGGTTTGAACCAGAAGAAGGCAGACCAAAAAAATATCAGTTTTTATATGGCTTGAACAATCACACCATGGCCTGGGTGCCTGCTCTGAACCTCTTGGCTTTGCACTATCACATGGGTGGCTTCAAGAAGATGAATTTTCTCACAAGAATTCTGAAACATCTTGGTTTCAATTAGGCTTTTGTGGTGGTGTTGAGGAAGCCTGTCTCACAGTATAGTTCAGCTTCTAGCCAGAAATAGAGGTCTAGTGAAAACGAAAGATAAGGGGGGGAAATATGCCAGACTTTTTTGGAACCTCAGAAATGATTTGAAGAAAGGGTGATTTCTCCTGCTCCTAGTGCAAACACACTAGTGGTATGGGGTTAAAGTATATAACTATTGCAAGAAAATAAATAGATCTGTGGTGAATGGAGTTGGCCTTCTCTTGTCCTGTTGAAGAGGCAAAACTGATAGCGAGGGAGGACATTTGGAATGAGCTACAAGGTGACATCAGGTCGTCCTAAAACAAATGTTACAAACAATGGAATAGCTCTTCTAACCATCATTCAAAAATAAGAATTCAGGATTCAGACTGAAATTCAACCCCATCCCTATGCCAACAGCTTCAGTAACTGGGGGGGGAGGGCACAACTTTTTGCTGAGTTTGTGACCACTTTTAGCATGGCCAACTCTAAATACCATTTGTGTTGGACACCACAAGGTTAAAGCACACTGAGGATCCGGGACACCTAACTGCACTACTCTCCACCAAGCGCTGTGTCAGGTACACACAATTGTCCTGTAGTTGTTTTGCTGTGGTATAGACATGACCCCTTAAGCAGTGTAATTGTGTAATTCCAGCCATTGCAGGGAGAGTCTTGGCAGATTTCCCCAGCACCTAGTTCAGATATTTGGGCAGGGAGCTGGCCTGCCAATTCAGAATGTAATGCAGTGAAATAGCCTTCTGATAAGTTATTTACATAAGACTCTATTTAAGTTTTACTATTTAAGTTTGATTATTCAGTCTGTCCCTAACCAGGTATATGATGGTGTCTTCACAACCTTGCTGATAAGCCATCAGTACTTCAAACCACAATGTACAAATTTACCTGCTGCTCCCAATCTTCACTGGGGATATTGCCTCTTGGTGTCCTTTATCAGTTCTTCTTGTGATATAATCAGGAGGCAGAAAGGAGTGAAGTATTATTAGTGTCACTTGTAGCTGTCAGATCACTGGGGGTGGATTTGTTCTCTCTGTTCTGCCATGTTACAGGGAGAAAAGAAAGGCAAACGTGCATTTCCACAGAAACAAAAGGTATTAAAGCTGCAATAAAACACCTTGAAGGATGGGAAATGATGAATTAGCAGACTGCTGATGGGGGCTGTTTTTCCATGGAGGCAAAACATTGCCTTTTTAAATTCTTTCTCATGTAATCTATAGAGTACATGATAGGGTTCAGTAGACATCTATGGGGTAGATTTAACTCTCTATTTGGAAAGGTAACATGAACAAAGCCCCTGCAGGAACTACATTAGGAAAAATCCAGGAGCCATTTGAAATGTGGGTCCACTGTCTGGGGAAAATTGCAGAAAATTGACAAGCAGTGGTAGATTTTCACTGCGAACTTTTAAGGGCTTGCAGGGATTGTGGAGATTTGGGGAGCAGAGAGAGTACAACGGGGTTTGAATGAGGTACGTAAGAATATAATGAAGACTGGTCAGTCTCTGTTCGTCTTCTTTACCTTGCGAGACCAGGGGGAAACTTGAGCTGTAAATGTACTAAAGGAAATTCTTCATTAAAAAGTCTGTAGCTGACCCATGGGATCTACAGCCACAAGGCGTCATCTGTGCACAAACTGTGCAGCAAGATTTGAGGAAAGGCCTGGAAAACATTATGACTGCTAATAGCTTTAGCAGCTTTGCAAGCTACGACCACAATAAAGGAAATCACAGCTCATGCTTCAGGGTGTAAGAAGGGATTTCCCTCCGCACACACGCCATTCCATATAGCACTGGACAGTTAGCAAGGGGCCTGACCCTGCAACCTTTATTTACAGGAGTAATCCTCCCTTTGGTGAGAAGTTTCATTTACATTCAATGGGAACACTCATCAGAGTAAAGATGACAGGATTTGGCCCTCGGCTTACTTGGGAGGTTGGTGGTGGCTGCTTCCTCTACGTCAGTGGTCCCAAAACTTTTCATAGTCACACCTCCCTTAACCCCTGTCGTCCCCCGTCCCCTGTCCCCTGCCGCTGGGAGCCAGGGCTGGAAGTGAGGCCATGGCTTCTGAGGCAGGGGAGAGAGAGGCAGTGAGGGGCAAGGGGACCAGGAGCGTGGGGCGGGGCAGGAGCAGAGCCCGAGGCTGGGGGTGGGGCTGGGGCCAGGCACAGGGCCGGGAACTGGGACCGTGGCCAAAGCAGAGCCGGGGACAGGGTGGAGCTGGGTGGTGCTCCCTCCCCCCCCCCCCCCCATGGAGGCTGGCCTGGCCTTTGCAGCGCTCCCCCAAACATTCCTCTGCACCCCCGTGCATTCCACAGTTTGGGGACTAGGGTTGCCAAGTGTTTGGTTTTCGACCAGAACGCCCGGTTGAAAAGGGACCCTGGCAGCTCCGGTCAGCACCACTGACTGGGCCGTTAAAAGTCCGGTCAGTGGCACAGGGGCAAAGGAAGGCTCCCTGCCTGTTGTGGCTCCACACAGCTCCTGAAAGCAGCAGCATGTCCCCTCTCCAGCGCCTAGGCTTAGGGGCAGCCAGGGGGCTCCGTGCGCTGCCCCCGCCCCAAGTGCCAGTTCCACAGCTGCCATTGGCTGGGAACCACAGCCAATGGGAGTTGTGGGGGCGGAGCCTCTGGACCGGGCAGTGTGCAGAGCCGCCTGGCCGCACCTCTGTGTAGGAGCTGGAGGAGGGACATACCGCTGCTTCCGGGAGCTGCTTGAGGTAAGCGCTGCCTGGATCCTGCACTCCTGACCCCTGCCCCAGCCCTGATCCCCCTTCGAACTCCTCATCCCCAGCCTGGAGTCCCCCTCCTGCATCCCAAATCCCTCATCCCTGGTCCCACACCAGAACCCACACCCCCAGCTGGAGCCCTCACCGCCCCCCTGCACCCTAACCCCCTGCTGCAGCCCGGGGCCCCTTCCACACCCTGAACTCCTCATTTCTGGCCCCACCCCAGAACCCGCAGCCCCAGCCGGAGTCCTCACCCCCTCCTTCAACCCAACCCCTTGAGCCAGCCCAGTGAAAATGAGCAAGTGAGGGTGGGGAGAGCGAGCGACAGAGGGGGAGGGATGGAGTGAGCAGGGGGCGGAGCGTTGGAGGAGGGGCGGGGCAGGGGGCGAGGCAAGGGTGTTCGGTTTTGTATGAGTAGAAAATTGGCAAACCTTTTGGGGACCCCTGCTCTACATGTTTGCATAATAGGCCACTCATGGAGGTCATTGGGGTAGATGGCCTAATGGTCTGCTCCAGTATGACAACAGTGTGTTACTCTGTGTAAAGTCATACTGTATCTAGGACCTGGGGATTACAGTGGACAAGAAGCTGGATATGAGTCAACAGTGTGTCCTTGTTGCCAACAAGGCTAACTGCATATTGGGCTGCATTAGTAGGAGCATTGCCAGCAGATCGAGGGAAGTGATTATTCCCCTCTATTCGGCATTGGGTGAGGCACATCTGGAATATTGCATCCAGTTTTGGGCCCCCCACTACAGAAAGGATGTGGACAAATTGGAGAGAGTCCAGCGGAGAGCAACGAAAATGATTAGGGGGCTGGGGCACATGGTTTACGAGGAGAGGCTGAGGGAACTGGGCTTATTTAGTCTGCAGAAGAGAAGAATGAGGGGGGATTTGATAGCAGCCTTCAACTACCTGAAGGGGGGTTCCAAAGAGGATGGGTCTAGACTGTTCTCAATGGTAGCAGATGACAGAACGAGGAGTAATGGTCTCAAGTTGCAGTGGGGGAGGTCTAGATTGGATATTAGGAAAAACTATTTCACTGTGGTGGTGGTGAAGCACTGGAATGGGTTACCTAGGGAGGTGGTGGAATCTCCATCCTTAGAGGTTTTTAAGGTCAGGCTTGACAAAGCCCTGGCTGGGATGATTTAGTTGGGGTTGGCTCTGCTTTGAGCAGGGAGTTGGACTAGATGACCTCCTGAGGTCTCTTCCAACCCTGATATTCTATGATTCTATTAATCCCCTGCTGTTTGGCAGAATATCGGTTGAGTGGTGTTTTACTACATTGTAGCAGTAATGATTTCCCTGTGTTCTCTCATCCATCCTACCCAAAGTGTTGACTGCTCTCGAAATACAAAAAAAATTTTGCCTGAGAAAAACAAGAGTGGTGTGGGCAAGTGACTGCTTGGTTTGTTTTGCACTTTCTGAGATGTTTCTGAGCCTGGGAGAAGGAAGCAAGAATATGGTAGATTTTCTTCCTGTGTGCTGAACTAGCTGCTTAGAACATGCTGCACATTGCTTAATTAATTGATTAACTTTCCAATCTGCATAATAAAACGTTTGCTGAAAAATGCTTAATGACACCGCTAAGTGTCTGTAAGCAGTTTGAAAAGATATTACTATGAAAGGGAACTGCTCTGAGCCACACTGAGGTCTTTCATGGAACACTTGGGTCATTTCAGGCAGAAAAATACTTCTCCTTTTTAGCTACAACAGGGATAATTTATGGCCTTAAACCTTTGCCAAAAAGTATGAAGGCCTAATACTCCCAGATGAAAAGTCTAAAGTGGCGTACTGTTTAGGTGAATAATTTTGTTTAAAACAAACAGTCATGATCCAATGGATAATTTCAGCAGTGTGAAATTCTCAACTGCATCCTCCTTTTTTTCCTGCCATTAAAAATCTTCCTCAGTCCCTCAAAGGAACACATATATTGCCCTGCACCAGGGACCTGATCCAGCATCCATTGAAATTGATGAGTCTTCCCGTTGACTTCAGTGGGCTTTGGATTGGTCCCCTAAGTGCTTTAGGACCTATTATGGATGGGAGCCTGAGGTAGAGAATTTTTAAAATCATTTAATTAGAAATTTGCCAAAGATAGCACAATCACTTCAGTAGGGCAGGATCAGCCCCTTTGTCTTCTTTGTTCCTTCTACCTTACCCATGTGTCTTCCATTTCTTTCATTCCTCCTCATTAAGGCCAGGACCTTGTCTTCTGGCCAACCTGTCTCCTTCAACTCACCCTCTGGAGCTAAGTTTCTGGATGAAAATCTTCTGAGTCATGATATCCCTTGAAATGTGGCACTTAGCCAACCTAAGTATAAAGATACTCCTCTCTGTTATTTGGAGATGGGCCTGAGCAACAGTTTTTTTGGATCTGGATCAGAATTTTCCTGGTGTTCAGTGGTGTTTGGATCCAGAGTTTTGGTTTAGTCCAGCTGTAGAGATCTTGAAATCAGACCCTAAATCCCCCAGAGTTGTAGATGTTTGTCTCTGGTGTTCTGGGTCAGTACATTTGTCTGGTCTGATATGAAGTAGAGCTGATTGAGAATTTTTTCAATAAAATGATCTTTGTCGAAAGATACTGGCATGTCAAAACCAAACCTCTTGTGGGAAAGGGTCAGTTTTAACAAATTTCTTGACTCAATTTTGAAAACCATAATTTTGAAATTGTCACTGTCCCATTTTGACATCTTCAAAATGAAAGTGTTCGCTTTTTCCAGTTTAAAATGACTTTTTGGTTTAAAATGCAAGCTAATTATACTTTAAATTTATTAAAAGATTGTCCTGAACTTTTTTTGTGGCTTTTCAGTTTGTGAGAATATTTGAAATCTTGACTTTTTGTCCTGATTCAGGATGGGAAAAATTGCCAGAATCTTGAGAATTTTCATGGGACAGGAAAATCATTTTCCATCCAGGTCTAGTGGGAAGGTCTGACTAAGAGCCAAATTCCCCCAAAGGTCAGGGTTATGGGGTTTTGGTTTGGGCCTATTTCATAATAAGTGAATTCTGATTGTAAAATAGTATTTTATTTACTAATCATTTTGCAGCTGTCCTCTGGACACTTCTTGCCTGCAACCTCTGATTTTGCACCCTCTCTCCTCTCCCCATGCTGGCACAAGGCTTTGTGATAGAAGCGGTCCAATTACAATGCTTTTCTGGTCCTCGAATGTTAAATAAATGTGTAAGTCTAGCTCTGCAGTGCCTGCTGTGAGATAAACTACACAGTGAGCTGTAGCTCACGAAAGCTCATGCTCAAATAAATTGGTTAGTCTCTAAGGTGCCACAAGTACGCCTTTTCTTTTTACAGTGTCCTCAGTTACTGTGGGAGAAGTGTGTTCACAGTGTCACAGAATGGAAAGCTTACAAACAAGATCAGGGGACACTGATGGGACCCCTGAGTCAGCTTTATACATTTAATGGGAAAGGGACCCAGAGAGCAGAAGGTGTTAATTTCATTTTGCGATCATGTCTGGCAATGCATTTCCCTCCTTGTTCATGCTGCCAGGCAGATTCCCTTCCCAGATCATTATTCAGCTGCTGTGCTTTGTCCTCTTGCTCTTTTCTTCCTGACAGAAAAAGAAGTCCCCAGAAATTCCATGTCCCAGGGTATGTGCATTTCATGGGAGAGCATCAGCGCAAATGTTCTTGGAAATTACTTTCTGACTTTGTGGCGTGTGAGGGTGGGAGACTGTTCTCCCCCAACCCCACTGATTTTTTTCTTTGACAAAAGCATCCAGAGTCACTGGCTAATGGAAGGGACTTTACCAAAGGAAAAGTGAACTGCTAAGGACGAACAGCCTACCTCTAAGATTTAATTGCAAATGTATTTGTTTTTCTATTTATATGTGGGTCAGCTATTTCTATCCAAGGTGCATGCTTGCCTGCCTTATTGATACACTTGATTGTCTGGAAATCTTACGCGGGGTACAGTTTCACCTATAAGACCTATGCACAGAAGGTCACAATGGAGCTCTGATGACTTACACTAGCTGAGGATCTGACCATTATCTATACTATTATCTATATCTACTCAGAGATTCAAGTTGTCTGAGGGGGAAGGAGCTAATTTATTTGCAGCACTTCACAAGCTACAGCACCACAGAAATGCAGTCATCTCAGTAGTGGAAGGCAGCAGACTGACAACCGGCATACAACCACCTTGCACAATAGTGGCAAAAGGGGTGTAATTTGGTGCAACACTCAGCGTTAAACAGGTAGAGCTGGTCAAAAATGTTCAGCCCAAAATGGGATTTAATGGGAAATGATACTTTGTGCACAATCATTTCCATTAAAGAGCGCTCTCCCATCGGCACAGAGTGGCTACACAGGAGACCTTACAGCGGCGTAGCTGCAGTGGTACGGCTGTGTGGCTGTAAGGTCTGTAGTGTAGACATCGCCACATTTGTTTCTGTAACAGAAAGCATTTTTACGTGGCCGGATTGTTAGCCTGACTCACAACTCCCTATCAGGAGGTCCAGTGAGGGTGGATGCATGATTGATGGACAAGAGCATGAAAGAGTTGATAGATGACATTATCTTGGAAATACAATATCTGCTAATGGCCAGCTCACTAAGGAAGTGAAGGCAAAAATTGAGAAAGCCCGTGCATCGTTTTCCCATTTGTCAAACACCTGGAAGTGGGAGCAGATACATCTACGCACTTAAATGAGGTTGTGCAAGGCTTTTGTCTTCCCAACACTATTTATATCTTGGAAACGTGGCAGCTGGTGGAAGTACACAAGAAGAAGCTGAGCTTTGTTTAAGAAGAATCTTGTAACCAATGTGGAAGCATTGTGCCACATGGTCAGTGGTCTGCACAGTCAGTAATCAAACCACTGTAGCTGTTTCTCTCTGGCCATACCATCGGGCTCCCCTGTGGCAGAAGCACAAGGTAGGTCTTAGATTGGATCCCACTTAGAGGGAAGAGAACACTTGGAGGACAACGAATGAGCTGTTGCAGGAGGATTGGAAAGGATGCGGCTATCATGGAGCCAATGTATGATGGAGTCAGACATCTTGCTATGGACAGACATCAGTGGGAAAAGTGGGTTGTCTCATGTACCACTAGGCACAGGAGATTTTCAAGCTAGAAAAAAAAAGCTAAAGTGAAAGTTCCTGGGGTGCTTTATACTTCTTGCAGAGCAGATCATACTGTGCTTTGGCACCCTCATCTCCATCCTCTCGTATTGCTGTGGGAAAATGGAGTGGTCAGCGGTGCAATAACTGAATGAATTATTTGTGTTTAATCTGGACTCTGGGCCTAACTGATACATAAACTGGTTAACAAGAACTGAAAAAGGATTCGTTGACAAAAGAAGAATCAGTGTGAATTGGATATGACTGGATTGCTCACCACAAGGAATATTTTTTTCAAACCATTTCCGACTCTTTGTGGGGGGAACGTAGAGTTTGGAGAAGAGTTTCTACAAGAAGAAAAGTCCTGGCTTCTCTTGGCCATTTGGATCACTAGCTGACTGTTATTAGATGAAGATTTTGGAGAAATCAGTTGGCCTTGGATTGGTTCAGTGCAAAATTCACCATGGTGTGAATCGCCATGAATGTGAATTGGGTGAATCGCCCAAGTGAATGTATTTAAAATTGAAATGAATACATTTTGCCCCGCTGTAAGATATAGGCATTAAGAACCATAGCCAGTACCCAGCATTTCTCAGAAAGAACCAGTTTTGTTTAAGTTAAGATTTGGTTTTGGAAAATTTATTGGACAGTAGATGTGTAAACAGGATAGGCCAAAATTGGAACCATTTATCTACTTTCCTCTCCTATCCCCCACATTGTGGGATTTCAGCTAGAATAGGACCTGGATCAAAACCAGCCCGCACTTTTGCCCTTCTCTAGTAATAGATATGAGTGAACAGGATACATCTTCTGTAATTTAATATATTAATCTTTACAAGGGGAAACTATCGAAAGAACAGATTTTTTATTAGCAGAAAACATGTATTTTCATCTCACACACCTGACATTAGTTTACAGCTATCAAGCTTGGGCCTGGTCAAATAATAAACCAAAAGCACGGGGGGAGGGCTCCTTGCCCTCAGAGATCTTCCTCACGCTCTTTCAGTTGCTATTTCCAGTTCATTATCCTTCCTCAGCTGTGGTTCCTGTAGAACTTTGTTGCCCTTCAACCTGAAATTTGAGGGACAGTCATGATTTTCCTGGGTCTATGGTTGGCAGGGCTGAGTCCTGTGAAGGGCTGATAATTTGATGTGCTTGATAGCAAAAATTATCTTGTATAGCTGGGCTGTGTCCATGACCTAGCCATGTAACATCAAGGCATGAAGACAGCGAACATCATGGTACAATTATTTATCCTTTAGAACAGATGTAGGAATGTGGAATTAGCCAAAGCAGAGGCAGTTTCCATGCAGCAGTGGGTTGGTTCATCCTCACCGACTGTAATGGTCTCAACTGAATCTTGGAAGTCAGCCTTGTCCGGGAAAATAAGTAAGTGTCTAGCTAACGTACAGTATATACAGACTGGCATGGTTTCCCCATCTTATTAGGCTCATTTTAAAAGAAAGCTGCACCTGTTTTGCTGGCATAGCACTCTGAGATCCACGTGATTCTTATTTATAAGGTTTTATTTGATATTGGCCTTTTTTCCTTTTCAGAACATGAGCACGTTAAGTGCTGGTGGAAGGTGCTGGCTTCTACAGCAGGAGTAGCTGCAAAACCTGCTTTTGCTGCTGCCCCACAGAGACTCCAACACTGTTTTGGGACTGACTCAAAAGATAAAAATGGGGCTTTTCGGTCTTCCTGGCTCCTATTTTGGCCTATCTGCTAAGACAATCACTTCGTGTCAAATGAGGTCCCCAGACTCATTTCAGATATGAACTGGCAACAGATTAGTAACTTTTGGTCACCGTCTACTGTACCTGGATCACCGCTGAATCAGTGAATGGTGTGAAAGTTTCTGTATCATTTTCATTCTCTGTCATCAAGTTTTGGTTGAGTCAGTGGTTCTCAACCTTTCCAGACTACTGTACCCCTTTCAGGAGTCTGATTTATCTTGCGTACCCCCAAGTGTCACCTTACTTAAACTACTTGCTTACAAAATCACACCTAAAAATACAAAAGTGTCACAGCACGCTATTACTGAACAATTGCTGACTTTCTCATTTTTACCATGTAAGTATACAGTATTGGAATATAAACATTGTACTTACATTTCAGTGTATAGTACAGAGAGCAGTATAAACAAGTCAATGTCTGTATGACATTTTAGTTTGTACTGACTTTGCTAGTGCTTTTTATGTAGCCTGATGTAAAATTAGGCAAATATCTAGATGAGTTGATGTACCCCCTGGAAGACCTCTGCGTATCCCCAGAGTTACACGTACTCCTGGTTGAGAACCACTGAGTTAAGGAAGGTATTTTACAGACCCTGCAAATGGCCTAGATCATCATTCTAAGGTTCTTTATATAATGTTACCATGAAAAAGCTTAGCTTAAAACTGAGGTCATATTCATGAAAGTTCTAGAGACAAACCCCAAATAGGACAAACTATTTTTCTTAAGTTAAATTTATCATGCAACCTTTAAAAGTCTGTCTTTACCATTCCAGCTCTGACATTTAACCTTCAGCAGCTCTTATGTTACTCCCAGTTGTTACTCATTTTAATAATAATAAAAAACAAGAACTGTAAAAATCAGATGAGGCATCTAAAGAGGGAACAGCAGAACAATACAAATTAGTAAAGCGAAAGTAAGTGGATGATGTTCAGTATCTCCCTGGAGTCTCCCTTGTCATGCAATATGAAGCATGATTCAACAAATAACATTAATGTATTACTCTAGTCACTGCCAGTGGCTACCTGATTTATCAGACAGATCGTGAAAGATAAGCTTAAAAATACAGTGAGCCTGATTCTGATCTGACCGCCACAGGCTTTCCACTGATGAAACTCCACTGGCTACAATGGAGTTACTCCTGGATTTACACAAGAGTAAGCAAGATCAGAATTTTCACCTTAAAGACACAGTTATAGCCCCAAAAGCCAGAGGCACGCTGAAGTCGATGGGTAGGAAGAAGGTACAGCACCCAAGTGGTGGTTGCAGAACGCATTACATTTTTACAGGGCATGATGCCACTAGATGTGCTGAAGAAACATGGTGAACGATCTTTGCTCCCTATAGGGTAAAAAGTACACAAAGGACCAGATTTCATGGTCCGTGATGCGATTTTCATGTCTGTGAATTTGGTATATCCCTCATTATAAATGCTTTGGGGCAGGGACTCTTTCTGTTCTGTTTGTACAGCAGCTGGCACAATGGGGTTCTGGTTCATGACTGGGGCCTCTCAGTGTTACTAAAATACAAATAAATTATAGGTCCAAGTCCCTCTTTGTGTTCAGAGAGTACGGGTTGCTTTATCATGGCTGCATTCTGTGCTAGAGCAATGGGCACTGGTGAGAGAGAGGGAAGGGCTCTTTGCACCTGCACCCCCAGGCTCCTAACATACCCACACTGGACAGCAATAATTTGGCCCCAAAATCTGGGAATCAAAGCCCAAAGAAGAGAAGTGAGACTCTTCTTTTTCCCCTATTCCTTGGGCCTTCAAAGCATTCTCACCTCAATGGCACTGATCTAAATAGAACTGTCCAAACGTTGTCAGAGATCTTTCCTGGGCAGTCCATGCATAAGTACAGTACCTAGTTTTCCTGTTCACAGCTGACTAAATCCTGTTCCGAGTGAGTCACCCGCATGGTATATAAACGAGAGGTGACAATATATAGGTGGAGAGTGAGAAAAGAGGAGTGAAATAATGAATCGTAGAGAGAAATGGTAAACTTTGTTTGTTTGGGAATGTGGAATACGTCTTGCAAGCCTTAAAACAGGATTGTACTAAAATGATTATTTCCATTTGCAAACTTATTTCCCTGAGAGAGTTTGTGTTTTCTGACCCATAAATTAATCTCCATGCAGCTGTGCTACCTTAAACTGCGCTTTGTCAACTTTCACAAGTTAAACAGGGTTTGGCACAGCTCAGGTTAGCCTTTGGATGGAAACCCTCTAGGGAACACCCTGGTGCCTTGGGTAGTGTCGCTCTTCCCTCTGAGTGAATACTGTATGGTGATTGGCGGGTGGGGAGGGGAGGGACTATGACGCTGCAGGTGCTGACTTTATGGAAGACCTTGACCACTCATCCTCATTAAAGTCCATTATTATGAGAGCAGGGACTATGAAACCTGGTGTCTTGGCATTACATTTTGGCTGTTGAAATTGCCCAGCTGGTAGCAGTGGGATACGGTGTTCTTCAATTCTGTTAGAATGTTGTGCTTTGTTAAACAGGTGCTGTTTCACAATGGAGGTGGCTGCACTTCCATGGTAGCTCAAATGATTCTTCTATTTGTTATGTATATGGGCTTGTAGTGGACTTTGGCAAAAGAGTTACTGAATAAAGCTGGGATTTTGCAAGAAACCTAAGGGAGTTAGTTGTCCAAAGCCCATTAAAACGCAATATAATTATATGGACGTGTGTGTGTCTGGGTGGGGGGGAGGGAGGCAGGGATGCACAGGGAATTTTGCGTGCCGCTCCCTTTGTTACTGCAGATCTAATGGCCCACAAAGTGCTGAAAATTAACCATCTGTTCTTTCTGATTTAACACTATAAATGTAAACATGTAACTTACAAAAAAAAAATCCTATTGCAACAATCCGTTTCTCTGCTGATACATCTGAAAATCCTTGATCTGGCTAAGAAGACAAATTGCTTTTTTTCCTAAGATAAACAAATCAGACTGGTAGGTAGTCGGGAATCTTAAAGTGAAATGAAAAAAAAGGACCTCATGGCTGAGGTTATGGAAGATAAATGGAGGATTATCTGGCAGAGCTTGTCATAGCTGCTTCCTGCTGCTTTCGCTCCTAATTCAATAAATGAAATTGAGCTCCACAATGATACACAAATGTTTACTGGTAACAACGGGAGCTGCAGTGGTGAAACTGAGAAGAGAATTTTGCCCATTTGAAAACTGCCCCTGGGGGATCCAGTTTATTATTCCCCCCCCCCCCCACCTTATGGAAATGTGGAGCAAGAAGGGGAAAAAAATCTGGTCAAGAGTTTAAAGTAGCAAAGGCCTTTATTGATGCTTCAGGCTAGAGATCATCCTGGGGCATGTTCCAGTTCCTTGGTTCAAACATTCAAACTGACCCAAACAATGAAGCTTTAATGAATTGTGATCCATCTATGTCCCACAGCATTTTTGGTGTGTGAGTGATTAGTTGTGACAGATTGTCAGCCAGACTCCAGTAGTGCAAACTATTACAAGTCTGTGGATTTTCTTGAGTGTGTATGTTTTGGAGGTTTTTCCCAAGAAGAATCTTGTGGCTTTAAACAAAAAAAATAAAAGAGCAAGCAAGAGTGGTGTGTTTCAGGTTAGAAGATACTGAAGTTACCAAAGAGGCAGGAGATGGAGCATTTGCCCACATCACAAAAAATATGATTAATACTCTGCTCAGGAGGGTACATGGGATTACATAGGGTGTAGCAGTTTCCACCCAAATCAACAACTAACAAAACTCATTGCCCCTCCCAGCTTTAACTCCTTGAAAGTAGCTTTAACATTGTTTACTAACGGCTGTCTTTTTTCACCTGGAGTTTTGGAGTTGCCTGGTAATGGGTTGTACTGAATTATATGCTGCACCCTTCAGACTCATTGACTTTAAGATCAGAAGGGACCATCATGGTCATCTAGTCTGACCTCCTGCACATTGCAGGCCACAGAATCTCGCCCACCCACTCGTGTGATAGACCCCTAACCTCTGGCTGAGTTACTGAAGTTCTCAAATAATGATTTAAAGATTTCAAGTTACAGAGAATCCATCATTTACCCTAGTTTAAACCTGCAAGTGACCTGTGTCCCATGCTGCAAAGAGAGGCAACAACCCCCCCCTGCCCGCCGAGGGGCTCTGCCAATTTGACCTGGGGAAAATTCCTTCCTGACCCCAAATATGGCTGTCAGTTGGACCCTGAGGGCTTGTCTACACTACTTCAGTATAACTTACTTACTTCAGTATAACTTAATCGCTCAGGGGTGTGAATAATCCACGCCCCCGAGTGATGTAAATTACACAGTCCTAAACCTGGTGTAGACAGCGCTATGCCGGTGGGAGAGCTTTTTCTGCCGACTTACCGACCGCCTCTCGCAGAGGTGGAGTAATTAAGTTGATGGGAGAGCTCTCTCCCATTGACTTGGAGCATCTTCACTAGATGCACTGCAGCAGCACACTTGCCTCCGTGTAGCTGCTCCACTGAAACACTTCTTGTGTAGCCTAGCCCTGAGGATTCGGCAAGACCCAACAGCCGAACTCCAGCTTAAGTTACCTTTGGGTGGGTGGTACGTGTAGTTTTTAGGTTTCATCAAGGGCATACAGAGAGATGCTCTTTGTTAATAGATGTATGAGCCTAAATAAATAAACCGGCTACTCTAGTCCAGGGACCAATCATCTTACATCTCAACTGCTTGCAACATCCTCTACTTACAAATCAGCTGATGTGCAACCTCTATCTCGTATCACTCATATAACTTTACAATATAAATAAGAGCACTGGGCCAGATTCTCAGCTGGTGTAAATTGGCCTGGGCGTCATGCCATGGCATGCTCGCGCCTGTTTTGTCACTGGGCACCTACTGTGCTGCACAAAGCTCTCCTTCTGCATCACACCAGCTAATATGGCTGAATATGTGCGGCTTGTACTTAACTTCGCTACCTAAACTTTCATTTTCTGTGTGTAATTTGCCCCCTGGATCTCAGGCCCTGACGTCTCCCTTCCTGTCTTTTGACCTGACTGAAGAGCACCTCCGAGTGAGTCCCAGGAACCTTCCCCTTTGTGATATTTATTTTGATTTTTTAAAAAATCACTAAAATGAAGCCTCTCCAAGGCTCTGGGAGCCCTAAGACCTATTACCACTACCAATTCAAATCTCGGCAGCATTAAAATGATCAGGTCAGCAGGAGCTCTGCCAGCCACCAACCAAAGCTCTCTTCCACCTCTTCATCATTCTGGGAAACAGGCCCTCAGTTTTCTGCAGTCCCCTATCAAACAGATGTCTTTTGTAGTGTGCCTGGAAGGTCACCTGATTGAGGCTATTTTGGGGTAAGGAAGGGAGGAAGTTGCAGAGTCCCAGCACCCTCACAGGCAATTGTCCGGCCAGCCATCCTCTCTCTCTTAGAATCATAGAATATCAGGGTTGGAGGAGACCTCAGGAGGTCATCTAGTCCAATCCCCTGCTCAAAGCAGGCCCAATGCCAACTAAAACATCCCAGCCAAGACTTTGCCGAGCTGGGCCTTAAAAACCTTTAAGGATGGAGATTCCACCAGCTCCCTAGGTAACCCATTCCAGTGCTTCAGCACCCTCCTAGTGAAACAGTGTTTCCTAATATCCAACCTAGACCTCCGCCACTGCAACTTGAGACCATTGCTTCTTGTTGAGGGGGATCCAACTTACTTCAGTATAACTTAGTCACACAGTGAGGGGGATCCAACTCAAGTGCCCCTACTGACCACAGCTGTGGCCGTATGGCTGGAGAGAAAGGTGACTGAAGGAGCAGGGACCACCATGTTTTTCAGTTGAACCACAGCTGTCTCCTTCTTCACTGCTCTGCTGGATGACTGACTTCCTATATGTTCATTCAACAACTGGGTGGCTAAGGAGGCAGCCTTTTCTTAGGTGAGGGCCAGTCGAAGCCAATCAAAAAAAATGTATCCGAGAATAATTTAATTTAGCCAATGGATTTTCACCTTTTTCTCATGTCATATGCAATGTGTAATTTGACCATCGATCTGAATACAAAACCCAGCACTGGGCCTAACTCTCATTCTATCCATCCCATCCCCCACTGCAAAGAACAAACACATCTAGGTGCCACCAGCCGGAGTAGAGTAAGAAAGTTCCCGTCCTTCTACTTGCATATGATTCGAGCTCTGCTGCTGTCAATGTGCGAGAGTGCTGTTGCCTGGCTACTTGCCAGCAAATAGCAAATGCTCCTTAATACATTTTCCACTTCGTGATGACAGTCCTGTGATAGCCTGATCAATTTTATGATTGCCACTTGTGTGAAAGCCTCCTGCTGCTTGGCTCCGGAGGAGGAGGAGAAAAATCTCTGAGCCATCAACACCTTATTAGCTTCTGGTGTGGTTAGGGATGTGGCAGGAACTTCTTTTCTGATTCCTTCCCCTTTCATTTCATGTCATTTCACAGGATCAAAATCTCTTGAAAGAATTTCTGTGACAACTTTAAATGTGTAAGTATAGAAACCACCGGCAATTCTCTGGAGACCAAAGAGTAATGTGCATAATTTCACCTCCTACTTCATAAAACTAATTTAAAAAAGGTGTATTATGCACACCCACAGCCTTATTTCAACACTGAACATTTGTTTGGTGGCGTGTGGATAAATATTTTAGGTATAGGTATCAAGTTACTCATGTGGGAGTGACAATACCAATGAGATGATGTATTGTTAATCAGAGAGTGACTCTGCTAACACTTGTGAAGTCTCTGAACGGGCCCACTTTCTGGAAGCCGAAGCAGACTCAGGTTGGCATGGGTCCTTCTACAGTTAACGCAAAGCATTGTGCTCTTTCCTGACAAATCTTAATCCCAATTGCTTGTATGTGCGTATAGATGGACAGTACACACAGTGCTTCAACCACAGGTCAACATTTAGATGTTCGTTATTTAACTTCTCTCCAGTTCCCGTTGGAAAAGGAATAGTGAAATACTATACCAGCATAGCATGCCTAGTGTGGACGCAGCTTATACTGGCAAAGCTGTGCTTCTTCTGGAATAGCTTTTTCCAACACCACCGCCATCCCCGAGCAAAACAAGCTCTATCAGTAAAAAACCCACTTTGCTGGTGTAACTGCTTCTATACTAGGACCTTCTGCCAGCACAACTATGGCTATGTCTGTACTACCACTTATGTCAGCAAAACTTACATTGCTCATTGGGGGTTTAATTCTGTCCCCAGGAGAGCTCTCTTCTGTTGGCATAGAGCAGCTACACAAGAGATCTTACAGTGGCACCGCTGTAAACTCTCTAGTGTTGATATAGCCTATGTCAGCCCAGGATCACACTTCTTTACCAGCAAGAGAGTGAGTTTGTCTGTGGGGGGGCGGAGGGTGAGAAAACCTGGATTTGTGCTGGAAATGGCCCATCTTGATGATCACTTGAGATAAGCTATTACCAGCAGGAGAGTGGGGTGGGAGGAGGTATTGTTTCATGGTGTCTGTGTATATAATAATGATATTCTGCAATTTCCACAGTATGCATCTGATGAAGTGAGCTGTAGCTCACGAAAGCTCATGCTCAAATAAATTGGTTAGTCTCAAAGGTGCCACAAGTACTCCTTTTCTTTTTGCGAATACAGACTAACACGGCTGTTACTCTGAAACCCTTCTTTACATACCTGACCAACATAGGTAGGCCAGCAGAAGTCTGTAGCTTAGACATGGCCTCAGTCTCCAGAGGTTGTAAATTGTCATTGTTTATATTGACCAAATGGTTCTTATCATACTGAAATAGGAAAAGACAAAGGGGGATACCTATATAGGAGATACTTTTGTACAGTTGACAAGCTCAGTAGTATTGAGTGGAAGCTGTCCTACCCCTCCCAGACCAGGATTGAGGCATGTTGGTGGAGTGGTACAACTCTTTGTGTGTTGTACATGTTCTGTGGATGATGAGAGGATTCCAGTCTTATAGGGCTGTCCACTCTGCCGTCTCCCACTAGCATGAAATTCTCTCAAATGCAACTTTAGAAATTTAGAGAGAGAAAGAGACAGAGACCCACCCATCCTAAATTAGCCTACAGTCCAGTGGTTAGAGCACTCATCTGTGAAGTCCTTGCTTTTCCTGATTCACTGCCTTACCTGCTACACTATAAACTCAGTCTCACTCTCAATCTCTTCAGCTGGAACTGTCCCACTTTGTATACATTAAATATTCATTGGGCCAGAAGGAGAGAGACTCATACCTTCTTTCTGGTTTTGATCAGAAATTCCAGCCTGGACCTGAAAAACTTTCATCCCAGGTTTTGGGAGGAAATTATTAAAGAGATTTATCTTATAACAAAATGCCAACTTCCCAGAGATCCCCTGACCTGCTTACTTAATGCTCCATTCAGTACAGGATCTACATTTTAAACAGAACAACAACAAATTCATTTCTCTTTTATGGTTGGCAGAAAGACTTTGTATGGCACATTACTGGAAAAATGTGAATTTTCCTGTGGAATTGTGGTACAGTAAAATATGGACTGTGCTTGTAATGGAAAAGCTTTCACATCAAGTACATACACAAGAGAAGTGCCAGAAAGAAGATGGGTATTTAGAAAGGTGGTCACCTTTTTTAGGAAGAGGGCTCCCCAGGCAGCAAGCCAAAGTCTTTATCTGATCCTCACTAAGAACTGTACAATGTAGTATGTTAACATTTTATTGTATCTTTGCCTGAAAAGGTAATTAAAAACCCTGATACATTTAATTGAAAAGTTTTGTTTTTTGACAAATGGGCATATTCAAATGAAAAAAGTTCCATTGAAAACATCCCAAGTTAGTTTTATTTAAATGTAAAGGGGAAAAAATTCAGGCCAATTTATTTGCAATACTCTCGGAAAGAACTTTTTGAATTGTTTCTTGACTGGCACTGTATCTGTTTCTTTATATGTCCATTGGGATTGTTTGCATGAGTGTAGCAGCATTTCTGAAAAAGTGGCATCTTAGATCAATTCAAATGAGCATCGCTGCTGAACTAAATAAATGCAAAGGTCGGACAATGATTCATGTACAGCACGAATCAACTTCATGTCTGTAGACGATTCTAGCATTGGTTTTTTCTTTGCCACACTGCAGCATGAAAGCTGCAATCTAAGGTTAGATTGTGGGTTGGTGTTTGCGTTTGAAATTCACTGGGAATCCAGGTGTATCTGTTTAGAAGAGGAAAGCGCAGCTAATTGCACCTAAATCCCTTTAATTGGATACACTTTCCTAGAATCTTTGCGCTAGGATTTCCGTAGCACCTGTATTTTTGCACTGGGTAATTCAGGACTGGCGGAGGTCTGGTTCCTAAACATGCGGAGAACTATTCGTAATATAGAGGCATAAATTAAGAGCCTTAGTTGTTGTGATGTTTAAACGACTCGTTGAATCTTAAAACCTCTGAACTACCCTATAGATCAGAACTAGGGGGCCGCATGCTGGAGCTATGTAAATAGGTCCCCAAAATGCATGCAGACACACACTGCAGAAGCAGCACTGACGTGTTACCTGTGTTCTGAGCAGCAGCACAGCTCCCTATGCAGAGTAATCCTGCCACACTCTTCAAAGGCACCTTCCTGCTTGGTATTGAAACAGCAGAGGCAGGAATAATCTGTACCTGGGACTGTGTGAAGAGTCCTGGGGTGTAATCTTTGATCCCTTGCAGACCCACTGTATTCCCCCAGGCCTTTATAATCCTGTTGTGCAACTCAGTGTGTGCTGCCTCTACCCCACCCATTTTCTTCCCCCCTTCCTGTCCCTGCACTTTCCCCTCTTTTCTTTCAATCCCTCCCCAAACCCTACTATTCTGGCGACACCCTCAAGAGGCCCTTACCCAGATTATATGTGTCTATGTAAACTAATGGCACCGGAAGAGATGCCCATCCCCAAAGTGGATAACCTCAAGAGCCCATCCTCCTTGCCCTGTGTTACTCTCACTCACTTAGATGTGGCAAAACACTTTGGGGCAGGCATCATACCTGTCTTCTCTCTCCACAGAGAGACTGCATAACAGTACTGATGATGTACAGGGACCGCAGTGCTGACTCTCTGGTCCCATTCTGGGATGCCCCTTTCTGACTCCTATCACATAGACTCTGCAAAGCAACCCTGTCTGTAAGCTTTGGTGAATGTTGGAACAGGAGAAACCCAGCGTCTCCTCTGGGCTAGGAATGGGAGTGGGCATTCATAGCTAGCTAGTGTAGTCTCTTGTACTGCTCCCATTATGTAGTGTCTGAGCAGCTCATGATCGTTGTAATGGATTTATCCTCACAACACCCCACGTGGTAGGGAAGTACTATCACCACCATTTTATAGAGGGGGAACTGAGGTGCAGAGATGCAGCTAGATGCTGTTGGATTGAGATTCACTTACTCAGCAGATGGGTCTAACAAATATTTATTAAGGCAAAACACTCAGAGTAGTAGATCAATTACTCACAGGTGATCAATTACTCAGGACGATCTCATCACAGTCGCCTCCAGTACCAGACAATATAGCTTAAATCTCCCTTTGTTACACACAATTATTTATAACTTTTTGTTATCTTATGTATAAGTTTTAGTCTTTCATTTCCATGTTAGCTTTCCTCCAGTGGCAGTACAGGCTTAGTGTTAGTCCAAACCAATCTTTTCTAGCTTTTTAGTTATACTAGCTGTTCTAGTTCTCACAGACACGATTACTCTGCAATTTCTTGCACATACAGAGGACTCCTTATGCTTATGCTGTTAAATGTTATCAGAACAGACTGCTAAAATCCACAACAGGCTTCTGTCTGGTTGAAATATGCCTTCGCTCCCAGCAGCTGCCAAATACCTTTGAAAATCTGAGCCTAGGTGATTGACCCAAGTCACATAGGGATTCGATGATGGAGCAGGAAACACAACCCACATGTCCTGGGCTAGAATTGAACCCCCAGCCCGCCATTCTGTATGCTGTGCCTGGCAGGATTTGACCCTGTGCTTTGTCTTATGGCTCTTTCCCTGGGGCTCAGGAGTTAGGGATGCTATCTCTAAAAAAACTGATGGATGTAGAAGTCAGAAACAGATTTTAAAATCCTGTGGCATGTTGACAAAGCACCCAGTTGAAATAGCCTCAATGAAAATCACCCTAACTGAAATGATTTATCCATCTTTACTTCACACTTATAATGTGAGTGACTGATTTAGTGATGCTGAAGCTCTGCCATTAAGGTATTGGGTCTATAAATCCTGGCAGGCATGTTTTAAGCTTGGATTTATAGACCCTGATCAGATTTTCTGTATCTGTTTCTACCAGGCAGGAGTGATTTTGTAATGAGCACCCTGAAAGGTTTCTCATTGTATGTGCTACAGTCTGATTAGGGGAAGCTCTTTACAGAACCTTACCGAGAGATGGAGTCTCTCGTCCAGCCTCGTGGTACTTTACACTTCAGAGTTTGGTGGTCTAATCAGTAACCCTTTGCCTGCCTGCCTCATTTGTAAGTCAGCAGAGAAGAGACCGGCAGATAGGAGGAGGACTGAGCTATTGGGCTAGGCAATGGTGCTGGGTGATGCAGATCGGTTCTTTCCTTACCCACTGCTTTATGGCAGGTGGAGTCATAGTAGCTCAGTGTGGGGATGGGGAAGAGTGAGAGTTATAACATTCAAAACCAGAAAGAACCACTCTGATCATCTCATCTGCCCTCCTGTATGATTCAAGTAATAGAATTTCACCCAATAATTCCTCCACTGAGCCTGATAACTTGTGGACAAACTAGAAATGAAGGAAACAATTTTTTTTTTTTACCACTGGTAAATCTGACTTTGCAGTCTGTGCCATACAGAGTAAGTTTTGTGAGATATAAATCTGTTTTTCACTCAAGTGCGAAGAGGTCCCCCTGTCACATTTCGTCTTAGGTCAGTAATGCAGCCTAAGGAGAGAGACTCAAGCGGTACAGTGTATAGGATGCACATAATCTTGCCTTTCATATACTAACCTATTCATGGTTCTTCATGAGCAAGACCAATACGCAGAAGGTACTGGAATGTGGCAGCTTCTATTGTGTACACTTCTGCCAAACGAGCTTTGAAATGAAATCATTTAGCAAATTGAATGAACTTTAAACCAGAAATGGAGGGCCTGATTCTCTGCTCGCTGATACTGGTTTTAAGCCAGTGTGACTGCACTGCCTTCAGTGCAGTTACTCCTGATTTACAACACTATACGAGAAGACGATCAGGCCTATAATTGTGGGGAAATGGCTTAACTCTCAATTATAGCTGGGCATTGAAACACTTTTCAAATGCAAACAATCTTCAGCTGCTGAAACAAAGCGAAAGTTTAATTTGTTTAGGAATAAAACAAGACTAACCCCAATATGCTTTTCACTGTACTAGGTAATGTGAAAGATGCCTTGGTGTTTTGGCTATTAAAACATTATAACACACATAATGTTGCTTTAAAAATGACCTCCTGCATACCGAGATCTATTGAGATATTAACATTTCTGTAGAGTCTGGCTTAATAGATCATAAACAGAACTGCAGGAGAGTTAAGGAAATGATCAAAGTTGAGTGTTCTCCTGATAGCTACAGCTGGGCATGCTGACAGGATTTCTGTGACTTAATGACCAACTTTCCCACTAGCCTGCAGACTGACCCTATGTATGTGATATACTAGCGTGTGGGTATCTGTACAAACCACTTGGTATGTATGAATGCAGATGGAGGCAGTCCAAGTCATATGTAAGTGGGGGAACAGTCCTGCTATTGTGGGGAATTTTCCTGGCTTCTGCACTACCCCGGTGAAGTGGGCTAGTGAAAGGATCTGAGTCCTCACTCCCACTTCCTTTACCCAGTGGCCTCCCTGCCCTTGAGGTCTCCCCTTCCACTCTCCTGTCTGGCAGAGCCCTCGTAACCCCAACAAGGCTGGGCCCAGGATTCCTGGGGGGCTCAACCCCCAACTCTGCTGTGGTCACCTAGGACAGGGGCTAGGGTGTCCCCACTCCGGGGTACTCTCTCTGCACTGGGCACTTCTCTGACCCACTGACCATTACATACAAGTTAAAGCAAATGCAAGTTATTTAATCAACAATTAATTTTAAAAAGAATAAGGAAACATGGGAAAGGTTAAAGGAAACACATCACCCCGCTCTGTGGCAGGGAACATCACAAACAGTGTCTCTGGAATGTCCGGGCCGTTCACAGTCTGTTCCTTGTAAGTCCCAGGCCTCCTTCTCAGGCCCTGGCAGTGCTGCAGGGATGCTGTGGGTCGGACACTTGCTCTGGTGGTGGCCACACGCTCTCAGGCTCTAAGTGGTAGGACCCTTCTTCCCAGTGTCGCCCCCGCCCTGTCAGGGTTACGATCCAAGCCTGGCCTGCAGAGCCTCTTGGCTGAGGCGTCTCCTTGTGCTGGGCCTGCTGCCCAGGGTCCCCCTCGGTCTCCCCAGCTGCTCACCGCACCCAGCTCCAGACTGCTCCAGCCCCAGCTGCACCACTCTGTCTCTGCACTGCTGCTGCTGCTCTGCCTCCAGCTCCCTGGGCTGCGTCTTTGGCCCCTCTGGCTCTGGTTGCTGCAGCTCTGCTCCCAGGACAGGTCTGCTCTGCAGGCTGCTTCTGTGACTCTGCTCCCAGCGCTGACCTGCTTCCTGGGCTGCTTTTCTGGTCCCTCTGGATCTGGCACAGCTCTGCTCCCCAGCTCAGCTTGGGCCCCTGCTTTCTCCTTAGCTTGGCCCCATTCTGTCTGACCCAGGCAAATCCAGCTCACATGGAGGACGGGACCTCCCTGGCCTCCTCTATCTCTGATTAGCCTGCCCACCCTGTCATTCAGGCTGACCTGGAGCATTGGCCTCTCCCCATTGTTCCTGGGGACTATCAGTCTCAGGGTCCTGGTTTCCCATAGACCCTTCCCCTTTTAGTACTGGGAGCTAGCCAACCAAGACACCCCCACTGAATGTTAGTAAGGGGGCAACAGTCCCCTTACAAATACATATTCCTCCCTACAGAGGGTGATCCAATGTTCCACAAAACCAAGCCCCTCTATTTAATGATTACATGTGTAAATGGAGAGAACTGTAGGTAATATCAAGAAACTTTGCTCCTTAAATCCATTAGGAATATGTAACTCCTGTGTCTTGAGATGATACTGTAGCCCTTATTGTTTTGTCCTGGATCAGGGAAAAGAGCAAATCTTGGAGAGCTGGGAATCCAGTATAATTTCAAATATCTCCAGGCCTAGTGAACAGGAACAATAATCAAAGAAATGGTGATGATTCTAACTCTGACATGTTTTACTGACCCCCAAAATTTCCTCTCTTGATCTCTGTACATTATGTTTTCATGATGCAAAAGTCCTACAGGAGTCCACTTCTGAATGGTTACAATTAAATGTCTTCAACAAATGAAGGAATGGTTAGGTGGACAAGAGGTAGCAGAAAAAGATCCATAAAGTACATGGAGTGCAAAAGATAATGTAAACTACAGCACTGCCCAAATGATGCATACCTAGAAATCATTCAGTGTCAAGGTTTAGTAATATCTGTGGAAACATGCTATAATCAGCATGACGCTAGATATTCAGGATTTACGGCACAATAATGATTTACTGACTGAAATGCTTCTGCTGTTGCACCAGCCTCTCAGTAAAAATGTAGGGTGAATTTACATGTAGATATAAATCAAAAACTCCTGCTAAACTATTTCCCCAAATTGAGGCAGACGCTTGCTGGGCCAAGTTCATCTTTGGTGTAACTCCATAGACTGCATATTTGAACAGCATATGTTCTTACCGGTACAAAATAAACTTTGACATGAAATTTTCTACTGGAGTTACACTAACTATTCTTAGTCTTAAAGTTCCACTTTGCCTAAATACTTTTTTATTGAAACAATTATGGCCAGCCATGATCTACATAACAGACATGGGCGCTCACCAGGAAGATCATTCAGAAGCCAAAATCTGGACATCGAAGAAGAGAAATATGGGTGCTAGGTTCAGATTGGCAAAGGTACAAAGTAGGACTTTCCAAATTTCTTAAACAGGTTAGGCACCTATCTCCCACTGAAGTCCCATTATGTGCCTAACTACCGTTGTAAAGCTGGTCCTTTGTGTGCTGCATTGTGTATGTGGGAGCTAGGAGAACAAAAATACAGATGAGAAAGCAAACCATGATCAAGATCATCTTCTCTTGACAAGAGTGTAGAAGATAAACTAGTAATGGGTTGGTAACATCACAAGGACAAGCCAAGAAATAATGATTACATGCATAAGGTATAATGGAGCCCCAGTGAATAGTAAGGACAACAGAGCAGATGGAGATGAAATAGGAATCTTTGCAGAGCCATCTTGGTCATCTTAGCCACGTCAGGAATATATAGTAGCACCATGGGGAAGCCTTCAATTCCAAGGGACGGAAAGAAGATGAGGATGGATAAGTGTCACAAATTATACCATTTCCCTAGTGTTCCTGTTTGGCTTCCAGATGGCCTAAAGGAAACCCATAATGTGTTGCTCTACCAATAGGAAGCCCTGCAAAATACAAGCTATGAAGGTATAAAAACTATCATTATGTCAGAGACAGTCCCTCTGTCGACAGTATCTTTTTACTGAGGTTTTCATTTATGTCACTGAACACTTTCATAAATGCATTTGCTAAAAGTATCCATTTGCAGGCTGTACAAAAGTATTTTCCTCCCTGGTTTTATTTCCTCAAATTGTAGGCATGGTTGCAAGTGGCATCATATGCAAGGCTCAGAAATTAAAACACAGTCCTGTTTAGCAACCAAGAGGAAATCCTTAATGGTCCAAACCAAAATCTGATTGAGATGCCAGGCCTTTACTAGTGGCAATCAGCTTATTAAAACATTTGGGGTGAAATCCTGGCTCTGCTGAAGTCAATGGCAAAACTCCCATTGGCGTCATAGGGCCAGGATTTCACCCTTGATGCACTATTGTTGCTTATGGAAAAATGCAGGATTCGCAATTCACAATTTCAGGCTAATCTTTATGCCATTAAATAATTTAAATTAAACTACTACAGCTTCTTTGGGTTTCATTACCACCTCTAATCACCACAAAGATTGGGACCCTATTATGCTGGGTGCTATACAAGTATATAATCAATAATTCCTGTTCTAAAGAGTTCACAATCTAAAACCACAATTTAGCAAGGTATTTAAAGGTGTGGCTAATTTTTAAGTATGTGAATAGCTTCGTTGGCTTTAGTGGGCCTACTCACAGGCTTAACCTTAGGCATGTGCTTAAGTATCTTTCTGAATCAAGGCTTAAGTACTGACAATCTTTTTTTCCCCATTTCCCCCCATTTTTTCTCTATTCTCATATCCCATTCCCTGCTCCCCCTTCATAATACTCCATAGTGCATGTGCTGGCCTACAGAGAAGCCCCTAGAGTATTTCATTAATACAGTTAGGCTAAGGCAACTATATTCGAGCAAACATGCTGCCTCAATAATCAAAAAATGTAGGGTCTCCAAGCCACACACGATACCCTGTGGTTCCACACTGTTCTCAGCAATCAGGGATAAACAACAACATTGGAGAAATGGGCATTGACCGGAAGCCTATTTTGTGAACTGTTGTAAACAATAACCGTTCTGTACAGTTCATAAGATTATAGTGATCTCTGTCCGAAGTGGCCAACCAAAAATGGTCCTGGCTTTTATTATAAAAACGTGGAGCAGAATTGTACTTCAAAATTTGGGGGAAACTTACAGGAGTGTCATGAGACAGCCTGGTGTATGTAGCTGTGCCTCTTATTTTACTATTGCCTCACCAGATGTCTGGATTCATCTGTTGGCAGGGGTAGCTATTGTGGGAGACAGTGATGATTATAGTATGTGCTGTCTCATGGAGACTACTTTTATTTTTTCTTGGTTTGTTGCTTCCATTAATCTTAAAATCAAAGCCGTTCAGATTAAAAGTACATGGCTACACTCTCTGCCTAGGAGACTGAACCAAAAAGGAGTTGACGGTAATCTTTTGTTTCAGGTTTTGGCTGCTACTTGTGGAAAAATCAAATAAGCTTCTCCTTTAAGGCTCTTTACCATTTAGCCCTGCCCTATCTATTAGATGTATAAATATACCAAGATCCTTGCCTTTGCACTGCCAATGAGGACAGCAAAATTAAGGTAGCTGACATCTTAACTTCTTCAAATCCCTCCTTCAGCACCCTCTCTGCTGGGATGCCTAAAAATTGCTACCACCTGGTATCGATCAGGCAAGTGCTGAGCTTCACTTGTGCTTTTATGCTCAACTCTGTTTGTTAGCTCAGCTCCCAATCCCCCACCTTTGCCCCCCTTTGTTTGTTTTGCCCAGCTGCCCAACCCTGTGTGACACAGAGATTGTCAGCTCTGTGGGGCAGGGACTGTCGTCTTTGTTGCTTGTCTGTACAGCACCTAGACCAATGGGGTTCCTAGGCACTAATGCAATACAAATAACACCCCCACCAACCCCTCCTTGGGTGGGTTCTTCCCCTGGGCAGTAGTGCAATGGATTACAAGTACCTGTGACTCCTTCAGAGGATTGGTTCCATTCCAGGCCAATATGCTTTGACAACGCATCATGATGTGGCAGGAATATGTAAACTATATTTCTGATGAGTGGGATGGAGGAGGCCAGTAGCCCCAGACAGCTAACCTGTGTTGGAAGAGAATTGATGAACCTTCATGTTTTAGCTTGGACTCAGCTGTATCCAAGTAACCCTTTGCTACTGGACACTGAAAGCTTCTCTGTGCTTTGTCCTCAAGTTTATTCATAGTAAATTCTCACTGCATTTGGAAAACTTGAACTTTGCTCCCTAGGCAAACCTCTGGTGACTCCCAACCAGTTTGTAAAATGACAAAAAGGGATGGCAGAATCTTGACTGCACTGCTCAGCATGCCCTCTGGTTAGTCGTCTTTGCACACTGGTGGTGGGAACCCAGAGTGGGCCCGCTGGCTTCAGACCAGCTGGCGTTGTCTTCCACATCACTCTAGGGTCCTTAACCAATGTATGTTTTATTCTGTGTCCCTTGGAAATTGCTTGAGGGGGCAAGATAAAAGGGGGAGTGAGAGGAAAGACAATCAGGAGAATAGCAAAGTGTCACTGGAAGGGAACATAAATTGAATCCAATGAGTACATTCTTTCAATGCATATTTGTTACAAACGCTTCCATTTTTAAAAAGGTATTGAGGGAAAAGCAGTATAATATTAAAGAGAGACACAGAACACATTTGGGATTCAGTTTGGCAGCTTGAGGTTTATTTGAAGGGCTATTGTTCTCTGTGTTGACTCTCTCCCAGGATCCCTTGTGTTTTAAAATTCTTTACCTAATTTCTTGACCCCTCCCCCCCATTTTCCTTTTCCCTTTACATTAGGGAGCATATCAAAAACATCAAAGTGAGTTCCTTGCATTCTAGAAGAGAAGCATTGGGTCCTCTGGTGTGTTTTAGTCATGATTAATGGTCATTTGCTTACATGAGTAAAGAGTTTTACTTGCTAAGGAATCACAGTTTCTTTCAAGAGACTATCTACATGGCAATTTGTACCTCTGATTTCTCTCACCCGGAGCTTTGAATAAATAACTGAATTATGAATTAGATGCTTTTTTTCAAAAGACAATTCTACATAGTGTCCAAGAGACAGAGTCGAGTTAAAAGAAAACATTAAAACAAAACCTGAATTTCCTTGTCTCAGTGTTTATGCTCTTCGATTACCTTTTGCATTCCACATATCTTGGACAAGGAAAATGACTATTTATTTCTTTAGAAAGTGCCACACCATAGAATGCCCATCCAGAGCTCTGAGCACCTTTGACATAAAGGTACAACGCAATAATGACACACAAAATTAATCAGTTACACTTATTTCTAGTCCATTTCATGTTTTGGATCTCATACAACATTGCAGGAAAATATTGGAAAGAAGCCAGTTTCCACTGAAATTTTAAAAAATAATAATGGAAACATTTCTCTTGCCTCTCAAATCCTGTAAACTCCAATTTTTATAGAACCTAAATTTTTAGCTCAACTTGACCTGACAGCATCCCTTTTAACCATTTGTTTAACAGTAGAAGTGTCCTTTTTGGTACAGTAATAGCAATTGCTTTGACAGGAAATCTCATAAACCCTTACTTACTTTAGACACACTACAGAAAAATCCTAAATAACAATTTATCCATGAGAGCAATTGTGAGCATGTCTTCTGTATTTGTGATGGTGACAGAGACAAATGATCAGGAAGACAGAATTCATTAAGATGCCAGTTTTTACTTTGAGCATTCTGTTTCAGATTTGCACAGAGCTTGTTATGTTTGTGGCCAAGATTTAATGAGAGAACTTTTGACAGCTCTGGTGAGTGTTGACGTCCCCCCCCCCATGTTTGTTTGCTTTGAGTTGATCAAGATTCATCTTGTATCTTGGAACCTCACAAACCTGCATTTCACTAACAAAATTCTCAACTGGGCCCAATAACCTCAGAATGCAGGTGAGCGGCAGACCCATAAAGTAGGATGAAAGGTGCTTGTTTGATGGTCCTGGCAGAACAAAACAGGTACAACATGGACATCAATAGACTAATCAGCCCCATGTTGCCCTGTCAATGCACCTCAGTCCAGACCTAGAGGAATGTTTCAACAGGGTTGTAAAATTCTGCCGTTGAGTCTTCATTGCCCATTCAATCCTTGCCCTCTCCAAGGAGATTGCCAATAAAATGGTGGTTCTGATTAGAGCGGAGCAAATAATTGATGTTTTGGTTCCTTGAAAGAACCAACAAATCCAAAAAGACATTGTTAGTTTTGAACCACAATTGAAAGTTTTTTTTTTTCTTGCAGAAATGAAAAACTAACAGGATTTTTGTTTTGGATCAAACAAAACATTTTGTTTCCGCTGAACTATATATGCGGGTTTTTTTTTTCATTTCTTCATGTTTTTCGATGTATTTTACCCTTGTAAAATAATTAAACAAATCTAGCTAAAATGAAACATCAGTTTGAAATTGACAGTCAAAACATTTTGTTTAAAAAATGTTGATGCAAACAGTTTTGAATTTTTAAATAAAAACAAATATTCAGCTGAAACTATTCGCCATATCTGACCGGAATTTGCAAATTGTTGTAGTCACCCTAAAACTGCCTTTTCCAGCAAATGGACTATTCATCTGAAAAATTTCTCACAGCTCTGGTTTTGATATTGTAGCATGTGCATGCCCACACATATATACATCTTATTCAGACTGCTGTGTATCGTATATCACAAGCACATGAAACTAACTAAATAATAATGACCTGTCTTGATACTCAGTTGGAATCATGGGGCAGGAACAGAAGTGTGTGCTTTGAAGATAGGCACACAAACAACTCTTGTATTTTTATTGATTGCCTCGGGGCAGTTGGCCTGTTAAAATGTCTTAGTTCTTCTTGTGAATCACATGTGATTTTTAGTAAATACTTTTTTCTTTTAGAAAATTAGCTATGCATCTAGTGCAAGAGATCATTTATCTTCTGAGCAAGAAGCAAGAATTGCACAGTTCTTTCACGGAGCTAAGGAAGGGAATGTGTGCTGGGATATTTCAGGTGCCATGGCAGTTAGTCTTACTTTCTTTGCTCAGTTAGCCCTGGTCTACACTAGGACTTTAGGTCGAATTTAGCAGCGTTAACTCGATGTAAACCTGCACCTGTCCACACGATGAAGCCCTTTATTTAGACTTAAAGGGCTCTTAAAATCGATTTCCTTACTCCACCCCTGACAAGTGGATTAGCGCTTAAATCGGCCTTGCCGGGTCGAATTTGGGGTACTGTGGACACAATTCGACAGTATTGGCCTCCAGGAGCTATCCCAGAGTGCTACATTGTGACTGCTCTGGATAGCACTCTCAACTCAGATGCATGATTGTTTGCCGTTGCTCTGACGCAGGGAGGGGCGACTGACGACACAGCTTACAGGGTTGGCTTACAGGGAGCTAAAATCAACAAAGGGGGTGGCTTTACATCAAGGAGTATTTCAGGCAGGACTTCACGAAGGGTTCCAATAAGAAATGGTGCACCTAAGTTATTGTTCTTATTGGAACAAGGAGGTTAGTCTGGCCTCTGATACATGGCTAGATTTACCTCGCTGCACCTTCTCTGTGAGTGACTGCAGTGTGACCTAGAGGAATGAGTCCCCTAGACAGGGGCTGGCGGGGGGGGGGAGGTTTGCAAATGAGTACAAAACAAATCTGGTCTATTTCTTGTTTTGATACACTCCCATTTATCTTTTACATCTTTGGCTGGCAGCAGACAGTGCAGAAGGACTGCATGCCATCCACATCTCATGGCTGCTCGGCAGAAGATGGTACAATAGGACTGCTAGCCATCCTCATCTCTTGCCTGCCCGGCAGAAGATGATGCAATAGGACTGCTAGCAATCCGTATCACCTGCCTGCTCACCATAAGATGGTTCAATAGGACTGACTGCAGGACTAAAGAGAATGACTTGATCAAGTCACTCCAGATTTAGTCCCTGCGCCCATGTCTGCCCAGGCGCTCCTGATCGACCTCACACAGGCGACCAGGAGCACCTCGGACATGACGACGATGGCTACCGGTTCTATTGCACTGTCTGCTGCCACAAGGCAATGGGTTGCTGCTGCTGTGTAGCAATGCAGTACCACGTCTGCCAGCACCCAGGAGACATAGGGTGACAGTGAGCTGAGCGGGCTCCATGCTTGCCGTGGTATGGCGTCTGCACAGGTAACTCAGGAAAAAAGGCGCAAAACGATTGTCTGCCCTTGCTTTCACGGAGGGAGGGAGGGAACGGGGGCCTGACGATATGTACCCAGAACCACCCGCGACAATGTTTTCGCCCCATCAGGCATTGGGATCTCAATCCAGAATTCCAGTGGGCAGCGGAGACTGCGGGAACTGTGGGATAGCTACCCACAGTGCAACGCTCCGGAAGTCGACTCTAGCCTCGGTACTGTGGAAGCACTCCGCCGAGTTAATGCACTTAATACACTTAGAGCATTTTCTGTGGGGACACACACACTCGAATATATAAAACCGATTTCTAAAAAACCGACTTCTATAAATTCGACCTAATTTCGTAGTGTAGACATACCCTTAGAGAGGGCTAAAATTGGTCATTAACATTGCTCCTTGATAATGCTGTTGTTATTTCTCAGGTTACTAGAGATCTCCTTAAATCAAGGTACTGATATTGAGTAGGGAGACTTATAATGATGAGCTTTATTGATTGTATCTGCACTTTGAGTATTCACACATTGCTGCCAAAGCACCTAAAATCCTGTCCCGGTGTAAAATCTGTTAAGGATTCTGTAGGAGAAGTGGACTCTTCTTTGGTTTCTGGAGGTATTCCCAGGCCATTACAAGCATGAGACTAGTTTAGGTAGCATTATGTATAAAAGCCTTGGTACAACTAACAATAGTGGGGCAAATCCTCAGCCAGTATAAATGTCTAAATCATCTGTAGTGTGGCATGGACTTACTCCAGCTGAAGCCTGGGCCTGAGATTTGTTTTTCAAAATAAAAGGATTCACTCAGTCTTACAACACTGATGTAGGACAAAGACCAAGACAGATTTAATGCTTGCTCTGTTAATTGCCCAATGGCCATTCTTTCAGCACAGATCTGCATATGTGTGCCAGAATAATTTGTGTGACATAGGAGATCTGGCTTGCAGAAGGGACTGGGCAGTCATTTAAGGAGGCCTGGAGAAAGCAGGTCATTTCCTTCTTGCCTTGTGGTTCTGGAACTGGACACAACTTTTAGATATGGGTGTTTATCAGCAGTGACCTGAGATGCCCCTACTTATCAGCATGTAGTTTTCACCTCTGTTTGCAGCCCCTATCAATTTGGCCCAGGGTATCTAGAGACTATCCTTGGTACGTTAAGTACAGATATGTTGTGTCTGTCATATAGTTTCTGTAATGTACTTGATTTTAATAGAGCTAAGATTTAAATAAGATGATTATCTGTCTGCAGTAAGGTTAATATAATAGAAATCTAATGCATGCCTTCTCCCATCAAATGCAGCTGAATAATGTTTTGTGATGACAGGGAAATCATGCAGTAAAATCAGACCCTGCTCCTTGGGAGATGAATGAAGACCAAGTGAAGTTCAGGTCAGTCATGTTAATCTGAAGAAAATAGGATTGTGGGGTTGGGGAAAGGGGGAGGCCCTTTTATACATGAAAATTCTGTAGCGTAGAGGCTTAAAAACACTCCATACTAAACATTAGTGAAACCTCCATATCATTACCATTTTATAGGAGACAAATCAGTTTAGTATTTCATTTCTTGCAGGTCTTTCATTCCCGTGCATATGCAAATCCTGCTGGGTGGCAGTGTCTCATACAAATAGGTCTGAAATGCAAAGACAGCCATGCAAATTAAATGTCTTCACCTCCTGTCTGTAGCCATAACTAGGCTTTTATCAAAGACAGAAGGGAGAGAGAGAGTCTGATTATTAAGGAAGCAACAGGAAGACAGATGAAAACACAAAGAACCAGAACTGCCGGAGCATCGTAAAATGATCGAACTAGCTGAGAAAAGCATTGCACCTTATATCTGTATGACCTTTCTGCAGGTGCAAGGTGAAATTGACAAGAGCCTTCCAGGCAGCTGTCATTTTGATTTTCCTGATGATTTTTTTTTTCAAAATTGAAATGAAAAGGGCTTTTTCAATCAGGAAGTCATTCCAGCTAAAATTTCCCAGCCAGCTCTAAATAAAAACGTTTTTCTAACCTAGAGGTTTGCTATCCCTTGGCAGAGACCTTAGGCAGGACCCTCTTTACTCCAGAGCCCTGGCCTGTGGGGTCTGTGCCCAAGCAAACTACTTCTCATCAGCAACTCCCATCAACCACTCCTCCGCCCTCGAGAATGTCACTTTTATCCCCTCCAGAAGCACTTTATATTAGAGCTGGCCTACACATGGAATTATTCAGGAACAGCTATTCTTGAATTACTCCCTGTGTGGACACACTTATCCTGGAATGAGAGTGTCTTGTTCCTATTTAGCTTATCCCACTTTGAAGGCACAGGAACAAGGAGTTCTTATTCCAGAATTAGAGTGTCCACTCACATAGCTCTTCTGGAATAGCAATTGCACTTTAAATTCATACCCTATCTTAATCTGAGACAATTTTCAAGTGTAGATAAACCCTTGGTTTTGGGGCTGTTTGGTTCTCCTGTATTTACAAAGTGGGATTTCCTACCTTGACAAATGGGTCTATCAAGCTTGATGGGGGGTTGGTGGAGGGTGTCAGAGAAGGAGCATCAAAGCGAAGGGGTCTACTACTATTGTCCCTCAAGTGTGGGTAAACGGGTGCTATCTGAAGTTATTGTCCTCTTTGCTGGATAGATGTAGCCAACCTCTGCTTGAATTAGCCCCTTGAATTCATACAGGACCCCCTTACAACAGTCAGACAAACAGATAGTACGTGTAATATCCAAAAGTTATGACAGAGCAGGTCCATATCTGTCATAAACATCACAGGGCCTTTTCCCTCTTGCTCTTTGACCTTACTTTAGCATTAAGCAACATGTAGCATGACTGCAGTGTGACACCATGTCTAGGCTTTGTTGTCATGCCTTAAAATTAACTACATCCTCGGCTTCAGTCTGTCTGGGCTGTCTCATGCTTAAAACTAAGAGACCTTCACTTTCCATGTGATTCTGAAACAGAGTGCTGATGAGCTCCTCTGCCAAGCAAACAGAAAAATCCTCTGTCTTTATGTTTATTCTTTATTGCTGCAAATGCTCCCAGGGAAAATGGCTGAATCAGAAATAACTGACTGGCTTTTAACTTTAACTCCTTCTTACACCCCGTTTTCTTTTCAAAGCAATATTCCTTCGCAACATTTGGCAACAGCCAGCCAGAATCTCCTTTCAGTGTCGCTGGGCATCACCATTGACTTGGAAACGTATTGTTACTTGGTTTGAAATGTTCGTCTTTTACCTTCCGAGTTCAGACTCCCCCCGACCCCTTCTTGTCTGCCAAATGCTTATGCAACTCAGCACTGGAGTTGTCTGCTTCCTGAGGGTGTCTGGGCTGGCATGGGATTATCTTGGACAAGAAGCCTGTGCAGTGCAGCCCCGGGCATATATTCAGCATTCTGGATCAGCTTCTCAGTCCATCTGAGAGCAGTTTCCTGTATCGTTTTTAGCATTTTACCTCTGCTCACTGGTCAACTCTTGCTAGTGTTTGAAATAACAGCTTAATACCTTGCAGTTTGGTTTTTATACCTACATTTCAATTTCAACCACATGTTTAGATTACAACTTTGGTTGCATTCCTTTCTTTAGTGTTTATTATCTGCAAACCTTTCTCTACTCTTCCTTGCTTATCAGAATATAGAATGTGTCTTTTTACATACACACGCTAGTTAACGATTTTCTATGTAGAATCTACACTTCAGAATAATAGAGAAATTGACAAGAGTCGTACTTTTTTTCCTAGTTGATTCCAGATCATAACCCTGAAAGACAGTTGTAGGCTTAAGCAAGTAAAATTTACGTTTATGCTGTCTATGCACAATGATTTCACTGAATCATAGTATTTCGAGATGGAAATGACCTACTAAATCATCCTGTCTAGTCCCTATTCCCTAAAAAACAATCTGTAGTCTAAAAGCTGCATTAATTTCTGCCATTTTTTTCCAGTTGTTAGGTGTTCCTTGTCGTGGTCCTGACAACAAGGAATGAGAGAGATAATCATGTCATAAATAATGCCATTGGTCTGCCAGCCTTGATGCAGAACGGAGTATACTGAGATTGTCACTTGCTTTTAGAATCATTTTTGATAGGAAATGGAATTTAACTACAGACATTGAGCCTGAGTATTGGACAGAAGTGACAAATGTACAGCTAAATGTCTGTCAGTCACCAACAAACTAAACAGTGATTCTCAGAGGTATTAAAACCCTGCAGCTCCCATTGTCTGCAGCTGCAATTGCGTGCTCAGTACTTCTGAAAATTAGGCCAATCCTGGCTAGGGAGGAAGTGTGGTTGGTGAGTAGAGAATGAGTCAGAAGTTCTGGGTTCTAGTCCTGGCTCTGCCAGTGACTCATTGTGGGACCCAGGGCAAATCACTCTGATTTTTGCCTTTACAGTCCTCATTTTTGTACGAGCGATAAAAGTGCTTCCCCCTAAGCCACACAGGTGTGTTGCGGGATGCAAATAGTGAGTACTTGGAAAGCCTGTGGTTCTGGGAGAAAAGGAACTCTAGAGGGTATACAGAGCATGGTTACAGCAATACAAATGATATACAGAGTGCAAAAGCTTCTGAAAACATTGGTACCTGCTGTGGGGTGCTGTGAGCGGTGCATCGTGTACATTCTTGTACTATCTACATCAGGATTCTTTTTAGTATTTATAGTGTGATGCTGGAGGAAACCCGGTGTAGCCTTTGAATAAATTCTGCAACTTAAAAATACTAACTGCAGTACTATATGGGGGAGCTATCACTACCATATACTGCTACCTCTCCTGTTCCTGTTCATTGGTTAAATGTTTCCAGGCTCCAGTGCTGTCATTCTGGCATTTTTCATAAGCCCCGTCAAAGCTTCGTGATTGTAGATTCATGGATTTTAAGACCCGAGGGTTCGTTATGATCAGTTCATCCGACCTCCTGCGTGCCACAGGCCGTAGAATTTCACCAAGAGGCTCTGGCATCAAGCCCAATAACTTCTGGTTGGGCTTGGTTTTTAGAAAGGTTTCAAAGTAACAGCCGTGTTAGTCTGTATTCGCAAAAAGAAAAGGAGTACTTGTGGCACCTTAGAGACTAACCAATTTATTTGAGCATAAGCTTTCATGAGCTACAGCTCACTTCATTGGATGCATACTGTGGAAAGTGTAGAAGATCTTTTTATACACACAAAGCATGAAAAAATACCTCCCCCCACCCCACTCTCCTGCTGGTAATAGCTTATCTAAAGTGATCACTCTCCTTACAATGTGTATGATAATCAAGTTGGGCCATTTCCAGCACAGCAGGAGAATGGGGTGGGGGGAGGTATTTTTTCATGCTTTGTGTGTATAAAAAGATCTTCTACACTTTCCACAGTATGCATCCGATGAAGTGAGCTGTAGCTCATGAAAGCTTATGCTCAAATAAATTGGTTAGTCTCTAAGGTGCCACAAGTACTCCTTTTCTTTTTGCGTTTTTAGAAAGGCGTCCAATCTTGACTTCAAGTGATGGAGAATCCAACACATCCTTAAGTAAGTTATTCCAATAGTTAACTACCTTCACTGTAAACATTTTGCACCTTATTTCCGAATTATTGCATTTTATAGTCTGAATTTATCTAGCGTCAGTTTGCAGCCAGCGCATCTGTTATGCCTTTGTCTGCCAGATTAAAAAACATTCTACTATCAGAAATCCTTTCCCCATGTAGGTACTTATAACCCATGATCATGTCACCTCTTAGCCTTCTATTTGTTAAACTAAGTAGATTGAGGTTCTTTAGTCTCTTGCTTCAGCCCCCAAATCATTCTTGTAGCTCTTTCCTGAACCCTTTCCAACCTGTCAACATCCTTTCTAAAGTATGGACACCAGAACTGCTGGTGTTAATTGACATCAATGGCAGTTCATGTTTGAACTGAGGTGGAACTTGGTCCTTGGTGTTTTACTGAAAACAGTGTAAACTCATGGTAGTTGATAGACTGGAGTCACATTGGGGACATGGGAGAAGGTAGTGGTGGTCTTTCAAACTCCTCCCTCAGAATAAACTCCACCCATGTGAATTGCCAAAATGAGACCACTCATAGTACATTGTGCAGATATTCAAATAATGGTGGTGTGTGCCACTCGGCTCCTGTTCGTTGGGCCTTGAATATGCTCATAGGCTATGCTGCTCTCATTGGTCTTGTCTCTTTCTTGATTGGGGAGACAATAAGTGGTGGTATCTCCCAATCGCCACCCACTTGTGACACCAAAATGAGACAACACTCAGGGTAAATAGTGGAAATCTGTGATTTCTCCCCTTTCCTTTTTTGTATGAGAAATATAGTAGTTAGCAGTGTTGACATTTAAATGATCATCATTGTATCTGAGTTAACACCTCACTGAGATGAATGGGACAGTCCACTCCTTTCAGAGCTTTAGTTCCAGGCTCTCTGCAGACTGAGACAGGCATCTGTGCATCCAATTTGGGGGATTTTCTTTGTAACCGTAACAGCTACAGACTGACATAAAGAAAGAAAAGAAAGCTGAGATTCTGGAGAAGAGAACAGTAGTTCCAGGGTGGTGCCAACATGGCATATGAGTGTACCAGCTGGTTACAAGCCCTGACACTAGACTGCACATTTTGCTCATAAATGATCATGTTATTCCAGTAGCAGAAGCAACAATGGAGTTCTCATATATTTCAGATGTTTCCTTAAAGATCATCCTCACAAATATGCCTGTAAAACCAGTTTGTTTTATTAACTGTTTCTTGGGACAGATTATGGATGGAGATGAATACAGTTAATTTATTTGTCTGTGGTAGATGTGAATTGATACAGTGAGAAACTGGAAAAGGGGGTAGGTTTTATTTTTACCACAGGGGTTTGTTTTCTATAAACAGGTATCCAGTTCACATCACACAACTCGCTGCTCATGGGCTTGGTTATTAATTCCATCCAGCAGAAACCAGTGGGGTACATCCACTTTGGTACCAAAGTGTTCTATAAGAAAGAAATGCCTGTTTATATGTAAGTACTTAGTAGATAAGGTGCCAGTAGATGGTACCCAGGATATATCCAAATAATATGTTTTCACTTGTAGTCCATCACGTCAGTAATTTATGAACTGCAGATTCAGGCCATGGAGGTCAGGAGGTAATTTCCTCCTGTGTTACCCTATATCCTTTAATCTGTAACCTCATCGCTTTCTGTTAAGAAGATCCACTGCTGTTGTGTGTGAACTGACATTTGAGTGGGCTGCTGGCACATAAATAGTTCTGTGTGTGAGTGGCTGAAAGGCAAGTATCTAGTACACTAAAGTAAGTGGATAGCTTTCATCTCACAGCTTTCTATGTGAGTGATGAGAGATGGGCTTCACTTAGGGTCAGTTCACCTGTTGCTTTTCTAAGTCCGCTGACGAGGGTTGTTATCTGTTTCCACTCAGAGCAGCTCACCTACATAGGGTTTATCTACACAATGAAATTGACCAGAATAGCTATTCCAGAATAGCTCCCCTTGGGACTCTCTATTATGAAATTCAAATGACTTTTACTCTGGAATAATTTTTCTGGAATCAAACCACTTTTGTTCTGGAATAGTCTACACAAGAGGAGCTATTCCAGAATAGCTAAATTATATCGGAACTACTCCACAATAGTTTGCCAATCAATTTCCTCTATGTACACAAATCCTATCTAGCTTCTCTCTCCCTCGTTATCTGCACCAGACTTGGGAAGATCTCGAAAATGTATTTAGTGCTGGCAAAAGATGCTGGACTGTTAGCACTGGAAACCGAATATCATCTTTTGTTTATCCACAGAATAAATAGAGCATGGGTAGTAGTGATGCAAAGTTTTCAAGCTGTCCTCCCCGCCCCCACCCCCAACACACACACATTTCAATCCTAGCCTGGCGGGAACATTTCCAAGGGTGAGAGAGCATTTGGCTCTCCATATCTCATTCCGTTCTTGTCCTGTCTGCTCAGGCCCAGTTAATGCTGATGAGCTGGTGGTTTTGTGAGGCAGAGAATTCCTCAACAGGAACTCCTTAGGTTAGTGGCTTTTTAAGAGGAAACACATCAGGCATGAACTGGACACTCAAACTGGCATCTGCAGCTAATATGTTGCATAGCCCCCCAAAAAGGTAGTCACGTGGGAAGTACATTTGGTCTTTAAAAACACATGACTTTTTGAATACAGTATTTCAACAAGGGTTGCTGGGGATCAACACTATAAGCAGACATTGCTATTTGTCCTATATTGAGGAATGTCACTCAATTGGGTGTGTGTGTATGAACATTATAATTTAAGGGATGTCAAGAAAATGGAAAGGCCTCAAGCCTTGAGACTGTTCCTTTTTGCATTCTGTCATAGTAGAAATAAGTTCTTTTTTAAAAATCTGAACCTAAGCAGATAATTTGGTTATAATTGAAATAAATTGGTTCTCTGTCCATTTCTTAGTGGACAGATGTCAGCATCACAATAGCCCATCACTGCAACTGTCCTGAACTCATGCTTATGCTGGTAATTACAAGAAACACCAAAGTCTGAATGTGGATACAGCTCAGTTACCAATGGAAGCACATTAGTAGGGTGGACTATGAAAGTACCTGGCAGGGCTGGTGCCCACTCTTTGGGTGAAGAATGGATTTTGGCTTCCTGTGCTGTCTGTCCAGTGCCTTCCACAAGGAGTAAATAAACTCAAGTTAAATGAAGGATGTAAAACATTGTAGTAAAATCGAGGCTCAGCAGGGAGGCAGAAAGTCTTCCTCCCTCTGCTTGAATGTAGAGCTTTACATTGCAAAGTAGAGGTTCCTAATGCAAAGACCATAGAAACGGGAATGGGGAATACAACTGGAGACACACCATCTATTACAAGTGCTATCTGAATAGTTTCAAAATGACTGCACTGGACCCTCTGTTCCTGGAGATCCTAGTTCACATTAACGAGTTCTTAGCTATCAGTGCTGAGTGGTGAGATCTGGCTCTTGATTATGATTGCATTTACACCTGATGGGAAAAAATGGTGACACTAAATTCCCATTAGACTCCAGAGAAGAGAACACTTTCTGTCATCATCAGCTACTTGATGGCTCACTTCAGCAGCCACAGATGAGGGAGAAGATTGGCTTCTCTTCTGACTCGGAAGAGTAGTGTGTTCTGCCTGTCAAAGGATATCATCACAGAGTAGGGTAAGTGAGGCAAAAGGAATGACCAAAGAGTTCTTCCTTCTTGGTTCAGGGAGGACAAGATGTAAGTGATCTATTATTCAGCAGGGAGATAATTGGCTGTAGTAGCATGAAGCAATGTGCACATGGGTATGCCAATCCTTTTTGTCATAGTGGTTGTCCCTGCATTTTGCTCACAATTGTAATTTACCTTGCAGTGAAATCAATGTGTTCCAGTGCATGCATCATTTCTGAGAGAGCCAGGTTGCCAGATGAAATTAAGTGTAATAGCCCAAAGGCCTAGGCTGGGATGTTTCTGAGGTTATTTGGGCATCGCACGACCTGTGAGAATAGAAGACAAATCCAGGTTGCTGCTGGAAGGCAGAGGGGAGGCAGCAGAAGAGAGGCAGGCAATGAGAGGAACAGACCTCCAAATGAGAGCGACAGCATCTCTTTCTCCCCCTCCTCCCTTCCATGGCGGGAGCATCTAACCTGGTGTGACCAGCATGTCCTCCCTCCTCAGGTTTCTTTTTTTGGGAGTATTTTGGATTCTCTCTCATGTCCACAGTGTTGGAGCACTGCCCACCCTCCATGAGCGTGATTTCACTTACTTGGCAAATTCTAATTACTTTGTGGACTCAGCCCCTCAAAATTGCAAGATTGGCTCTTAAGCACAAACTCTTCTATGGTTTCACCTTCTTTTCGTGCTCTGCTCTAAACCTAACTCTCAAGTTTCATTTTCCCGTGCACTGTAGTACTCCGCACATTTCTGTGTTACAGTTTCGTAGTTAGCCTCCTCTGCCTGAGTTAACTGAAGACAGTTAAACACATTAAGTGCTTCAGAATCCGCTAGTGTCGGAAATAACTCTACCTTCTGACTGGCTTTTAGCTGGCTTTTAGCTGGCACCCATTGCTGGCACATAGCGAGTGAAACACTCTTTAAACTTCCTGTTGTCTTCCATGTTTCCAGAGTGTGGAGCTTTTATCTGCTCCATTCTTCCACTCAGGTTTTTTTTCCCATGTGGGTTTAAGTAATCACTCCAAGGCAAAGACTGACCAAGGTCTGCTTCATTCAGTGCCTGAGATCCAACTGAGCAGCACCGAGCCTCTACAGAACAACCAGCTCCAGCTGGCTCTTGCCAGAGTCTCTTAAAGGTGCAGCTCCCTATGGTGGGGAGGTGGTCCTGAGCCACAGAACTGGAGTCCAGAACTAGCTTTCAGACATCTCAGAGTTTGATGATGTTTGGCTCTGTGGCTTTAGCTGAAGCTAGCTATGTGTATAGCCCATCAACTGTTTAATGACAAACCATGTGGAGCCTGACTGAGACCAGGTCTCTGTCTCCTTTCATGAGCTGCAGGCTCTATATCCATCCTGGGGCTGAGTGAGATTCTCAGAGCTCAGCTTCCCAGCTCACTGCCTGAAAGGTGAGAGCTCTCCCCTGAAACCGCTCCTTTGCTGCTGCTCTATAGGGCCATGTTGCATAGAGGTAGATGCAATTGTTAATGAAAAACACCCACTTCACTTACTGTGATGACCAGGAACACACACAGCATTTCTTCCCTGTTTTTCAGAGACGTTTCGAGCTTTTTTTACATGTTCTCTCAAATCACTCATTCCCTTCCAAACAAACACTGTCTTGTCTCTCACCTCCCCGGGAGCTGGTTGTATCCGATTAGTCCCTTTCTCCTTGTTTGGAACTGAATGGCCCCGCGTGGCAGCTAATGAGAAGCAGCCAGGACAGGAACTAGCTTTTTTTTTTTTTTTAAATAAATAAACAAATCAGGCAAAACTTGGTGTTGTTTGGCTGCTTTTTGTTTTGAGATTTTGGGTTTGCTTGAACTCGAATCTCTGGAGACAAACCTGTGCAAACCTGAGTGAATGGAACCAAAATCCAATCCAATTGCATGAAGCCACCATGGAACAAAAACACCCAGTTCCTCTTGTGCTCAAAGAGGGAGAGGAGCTGGCAGGTCATGCTGGCTGGGTCGGACTTGCAGCCGATTAGGTTGGAGGCACACCCTGATCAACACCCTGGAGTTCCCCTTTAAACTTGCATAGCTAGTGGAGTGTCAGTGAGCGTACTCAGCACTAATAACCTGGCAGCCCCGCACTGGCAGCAGAGTGAGTGATTCCCAATCCAGCTCCATGCCCTACTAATGCTCACATTAAGAGACTATTCAGAATTTTCCTCAGGGACCCTGGGAAAGTCCTGAAAGGGAAGCTCATCATACAGGGAATTTGGATACCACATGCCTGGTAAAAAGGTAGATTGCAGCTGATCAAAAGTCATAGGCTTCACTTCTCTGTGTTGAATGCAAACACATTCTTCCATTGCATTGCAAGAAGGCTGAACCAAAACCTTGATTCTGAACCCACCTGAACTTTGGATGCAGCCCACACATTGCCACTTGGGCCCTTCTCCAGCTGCTGGAACTGTATCGGGAAAACACCCAGGATGCTACAGATTAAGGTTCTGACCTTTGCTCAGCTGTGTTCTCCTCTCTGAATGGGGTATAAACTGGACAATACCTTTCATTGTAACAGTCCTACCACTCCCTAGTAACTGGATATCCCCATTTTAAGAACAAGGAGCTAGGACAGATAGTGATGTGGCTCAGCAATGTTTCTGAAGTGAACCAGCCCCACTAGTCAACCAACAGGAATTAAATGAGATTCCCAGCATGGGTACTGTGGGGATAGAGAAAAGGAGATGCAGCCATAGTGGCTCTTACGAGCCAGCATGTTGTTCTTGTCAGTTTTCTTTCAAGGAAAAAAAACGATTTTTTTTAAAACTGGGTGTTGTGTTTTAAAGATGACTTTGCTTAGCTGGATTACGAGCCCATAGTGCTTCACAAAGCAACTCTACTGAGGGGCTATTTTGCTGTCAGGCGCATAGACAGCTGATGACTCTCAGCAAGCCAGTCTTTTTATTCTTATGCAGTGAAACCTTTTTTGGTGGCGGATATTTGTGGCAGGTGCTTATGCTGAGGCAGCTCTGCCCAGCATGGAAACTTGCAAGACAACTGCAAAGCTACTTTCAGGACAATGAAGAAAATTGGGACACAAAACCCCCCACGCACAGACACTCATGTTCGCAGAGAGGCTGAAGGGACTGCATTTTCCAGTGAGCTGAACTCCTCCCAGAAAGGCTCTTAAATCACACAGAGCCACAAAAGGAGGTTTCTTCTCCTCTTACTTTCTGGGATGACCAAGAAACAATGCATCCCTCAGCTTTGGGTCTCACTGATACTATAAGAAACAAGCATCTTTCAGAAAATGTGGGCCAGTGTGACAGCTGGAGCGCAATTGCAAGCTTGTAGCCTTTTGGGCGCTGCCATGGTGTTACACACCACCTCCATAAAAGTTAACCTTCCTTTAAAGGGGGGAAAGGGTTTGAACTCCTTGTTTTGTATGATATCAGTTTGTCTATTGCACGGGGAACTCTGACTCCTGGCACAGAGCATAGAAATACCGGAGCAGATCAAATGATCTGTCTAGTCGCAAAACCTGCCTGCCACATGATCAATGCCCGATGCGTGCCTCAGAGGAATGCAGAACACTTCATATGCTGGCAACCCCAGTGAAGTAATTAATTAGGTTCTGGGCGATTAATAGGGTGTATGTAACCGAGAGCTGAGCTAGGCTCAATGCACCTAACAGTGTGATACCAAAAGGGGATCTCTTCCTGATCCCAGCTGTTGATCAGATGAGGCCCTGAAGTGTGAAAATTAAGACAGGTGCTATTGTCTAAACCACCTAACTTTCATGGCCAGAGCTGAGGACTGTCAATATATTTAGAAATGTTGCTGCTGCTTTAAATTCTGACCCCCCCTCACCCCCCCTCCCGGTATGGGAAGAGGTTTTTTTGTTTTGTTTTGTTTTTTTCCCAGTACTTGGACCCTCTATCTTAAAATTAGCTATTGGCCTTGCCTGTGATGTGTCCAAATGGGTGTTAACTTTCTCCATAGTATACATGATAAATCTACATGGCAAGCCTCTTCTCTTCCTCTTGGTATTTGCAGCTCCACATACGTTTAGCAGAGTCAGGGCCCCCAAACTTCATTCTTTCTGAATTAGTTCTCTTTGTGGCTGAACAGAGCAGGAAGTAGCAAGCCAGACAGCACTGAAGTAACCTGTGGCATTATTAAGTCTGCGTGCTCTCACATTTTAGTTGGTCTCTGCTGCTAGGCAATACATTAAAACACAGACCTGTGCAGAGTTTAAGAGGGAGAAATGGGTGGGTGGGTGACAGAGGGGGAATGTTATTCACAAAAGCCCTGATGGTACATGGTAGGGGAATGTGTAGCTTTTGAAAAATCCTCTGCCAGAGTAATGGTAACACTGAGGATGTGTTGAGGGAATGGGGAAGTGGACCAGCCTATTTGTAAGGCTTTTGTGGTTCCTCTTTCTGCGTACGGTTGTAGGGTTTTTTTGCCTGGCACATTATCTACTTACGTTAATGACTTTCTGGTCAGCCAGTCAAATTCAGAAGTCATCTTTTCTGGAACAAGCTGACAAAATCTTTTTTTTTTTCCCCTCTCTTCAGACCCAGATTGAAAACTGTCCCACAAGACTGGGGTTTCTGTCTTTTTCTTTGATGGATTGTTGTAAATAATTAACATCAGAAATGCAGAGTCATCAACTTGCTGGTTTAGATGCTATTAATTATGCTAAAGGAATGAATCCCATGAAGTTTAACCTTTTGCATTATGATTCGATTTGGACTTCTGTTATTGGCTTGGAGCCTTTTCCCCCCTTCCGTGCCACTGATTCTTTAATCCAAAATCTAACACTGGTTTGATCACTCAACAACCTGCTTTTATACTTAGACATTCCAGCTTGCAACTCCAGAAAGCTCAGAAAAGGTAGTGGGTAAGATGAACCACATATTCCCACCATTTTGTGGGTTCCATCTTACAGACTGACTTTGAAGAGCCTATAGATTAGAGAGTAACCTAGGCAGTGTTGACAGGGACCCATGCACAAAGCTTGAAAGGAATGGTCGTAAAATCCAACTGAAGTGGTTTCGTCTCCGATACACGTGCTGGGGGACTGTGTCCTGCACTTGTGGAAGAAGGAATGGCTTTGCTGATCTGCAGCTCATCAGCTCAGGTTCATCCTGGTGTAGATTCCCTCAAGTCAATGGAGTTGCACCCGTGACAAATCTGACCCATTAACTCCGAGTCCACTCAAATCAATAGAAATGTAATGCCATCTATTCTCTTTCTTTGGCACAGCTGCAGGAAAGTTTAGAAGCTGGAGTCTAAAGAAAGGTTTCAGAGTAACAGCCGTGTTAGTCTGTATTCGCAAAAAGAAAAGAAGTACTTGTGGCACCTTAGAGACTAACCAATTTATCTGAGCATAAGCTTTCGTGAGCTACAGCTCACTGCATCCGATGAAGTGAGCTGTAGCTCACGAAAGCTTATGCTCAGATAAATTGGTTAGTCTCTAAGGGGCCACAAGTACTCCTCTTCTTAGTCTAAAGAAAGACTTGGTTATTGATCCTGACTCTGATTTCATACTGGTGTAAATCAGGAGCAACTCCATTGATTGCCCCAGGATAAAACCTGTGTAGATGGGCTCAGAGTCAGGCCCACTGTGCTTTCATAGCAAAGGACTGGGGAGGGAATGATGTACTATTTTAAGCTGTAGAAGATAAATAAGTGCTGAAGGATTTATTATACTGAAACAATATAACCACACACCAGAAATAATCTCATTTCATGTTCACAAAGAATTAATCTTATGCTGGATCCTGCATAAAATTGATCCTGCATAAAATTAATTTCCAACCACCTGCCCACATTACAAAATACTACACCAGGTCTCATTGAAGTCAATGGGAATTTTGCCACTGACGTCAATGGGGTCAGGATTTTACCCACGATGTCAGAGGATGGTGTTAATTTCACAGTATGTATTTTCTTCCTTCTTTCCCCTCCACCCCTTTTATCCAACCATGTATTAATGTGTGTTGGCCCTGTGAAAGAAGTGAATCTTCTGGAGAGAGTTGGATGAGAAGGCGGAGCTCTGCCAGGCAGAAACAGGTAAGGCATCCCAAGTGTATGGGGTGGTCAGGAAGAAAATGTGAAGGAAGCAAAGGGAGTAGCGAAGCAGGATTCATTAGTGGAGAGAAGGGGAGGAGGGAAAGTGAGTTTCCAGAACATCAGAACTGTGGGCAGGGATAGAGCTGTGCAGTTATCCTTGTCATTCCAACTGCAGTGAGAACACTATTAAGACATAAATATATCCATATCTGTCTATGCTGAGGATAGGACCATGGTACCACAATCACTGCAGCATATTTCTGAAGATCTAGAAAGCAAGGCCCCCAAATGTCACATCGTTTTTAATCTGTGAATTGTTAACTCAGATGTAAAGTGGTTGACTCTTCCAGGTTCCTGAGGCATTACCAAACTGAGGACTGACAGGTATGTCACCGAATAGCCTGCTCATAGTAGCTAGGATTCTAAGGAGCATCAGCCAATGTTCTCTCTTGTTAATCCGTGTAGTTCTCAAACCCTGGGCAGGGACAGGCAAGGTTCAGGCAATAAATGAAGCAAACCTTTAAAAAAATATTGTCTTTATCAAGGTTGTACTGGGGAGGGATGGCTGGTTCAGGGAATTGGTGATGGGCTATAGATGCTTTCACCTTTAGGTTGTCTACTCAAATCCAGCCTTGGCTGGTAGGGATCAAAAGTAGTTATCTTCTGATAACTGTTTGGTGGCCTATGGGAGTTGGTGATCTCCGTCCATTTCTTAGTGGACAAATGTCCTCATCAGAGAAACCACTATCTCTGGACTGAGAGGTCTTGGACTGAATGTACCATGGAGACTGAAATACCTTCTTAGCTCGAGATAAGAGGGGGAGAATCCTGGCTCTGTTGAAGTCAGTGGGAGTTTTGCATTGACTTCCATGGGGTCAGACTTTCACCTGGCTTCTACAGAATATAATTTGAGTAACAGTGGGGTAATGGGGCTGGGTGAAGCTAGCACACCACGTGTCCACGCTGGGTTTGTTCAGTGGCCAAACAGAAGACTTCAGTCTCCGGAGGTGTTGCTCCAGAACCTTCCCTTACTGTAAAATTTGCTGAAGATGGGGAGAATCCACCCCCCCCCCCCCGATAAAATGGTTGTGTGTATCCTCTTATAAGCCCTTTCTATTCATGAAGCAAAACATGACCCCGTTGAATGGGACAGAGCGAAAGAGTAAGATTATTCTGTTTAAAACCCTCTGACACACAGGCAGGCATTTAAAAAAATTGTGGCTGCAAGGTAAAAGCTATTAATACCATTTCATTGTCGAAGAGCCAGAGCAGCTTAAATTACACATAAAAGATTCATAAGACAAGAGTCAATATTGCTGTGGCCTTAACAACCCTAGTGGGGACACTTTCTCAGTCTCCTAAGGATGAGGCACCTGGTGCAGCAGCACCTGAGAGGCCCATGGGAGGAGGGCCTGATAGAAGGAAAGCTGCCATTCTGGTGCGGCGTCAATTGCAGGGAATTGACACGCTGCTGAGCGCAAGCTTCCCAGTTGTTGCAGGGATACTCTCAAGGGTGTCAGGCTTAGCAGCTGGTGTATCTTTGTGGTTGTTGCTTTGGCAGTTGTCCTCTTGTAATGAGGTTCCCGCCTTAAATGACACACTTATGTTTTGGGGGGAACTTTGAAAATCATTCAGTTTAGAAACCATTCTGCTGATCTCTCCTGATGGTAATTTTCTCTCTCTCGTCTCTTCCCTTACTCCTGCTCTGAGGTAGTTGGCATTAAGGGTCTGATCCAAAGCCCACTGAAATCAATGAGGATCTCTATTCACTTTAATAGGCTTCAGATCAGAATCTTCATTCTGCCCAATACTGCACTGAGGCCAAGTCCACGTTAAAGTCATTTGAGAGTCACTCCGGATCGGGACCAAAAGTCCAATTTTCAGAAGTGACCAATTAGTTAGGGTGCCTCCATTTTGGGGTGCCAGGGTGGGATAACTTGGGACTTACTTTCAGAAGTGCTGGGTACACACAGCTGATTTCAGCTGGAGTTGTGCGTGCTCAGCACCTCTGAAAACCAGACCCAAGTCATCTGATGTTGCTGGACACTCAGCTTGATTGATCTCTTTTGAAAACATTGGTCTAAGTGTTCAATAATCACAGGCAGTTGTGATATCACAAGCAGAAGGTTATGAATTGCTTTTCTGTTTAGCACTTTCATACCATAGTACTTTCCAGGTGTACAATATTTAATCTTCACACCTAAAAATGAACCTAAATTAGCCAAACTGCCGCCGTGTTTGGATTTGGAGTTCTAAGCCTGAATCCAGGTCTGAACCTCAGGTCTCGAGCCCATCTATGTGCAGCATTCCTGTGAGGCACGTGAGCCAGTATTCATAGCCCCAGTTTTTGGAAAGGAAATGCAGAAAAATGTTTTTGAACTTTTTTGATGCTTTTTGAAGCCTGTTTAGTTGAAACTTCAGCTTTTCTAAAAATAGGGACCATTCTAGAAGCTGTTTGCAAAACAGAAAATAGTTTTGCACAAAAAAGTGGATGATTTTTGCACAGGTATTTTCATGGAGGTTTGAAAATGTTCAGTTTAGCTCTGGCTACTCTACAGATGGGAAAACTGAGACGTAGAGTGGGAGTCAATGAACAATGGCGATTTTACGCCAGCTGAGGATCCAGCACTCTGTCTGAGACATTTTTGCTAAACGATGAGTTCCCAAACGCTCCCCTACTTCCTCTTCTAATCACAAAAATACTTAGCCCTCACACAGCACTCTTCATACACAGATCGCAGAGTGCTTTTCAAACATGAGTAAATATGACCATTTCCATAGATGGGGAAACCAGGGCCCAGAGAGGCTAAGTGACATGTCCAGATTCACACATTATGTCAATGGCAGAGCAAAGAATAATACCAATGTTGGGTGAAATCCTAGTCCTGTTGAAGTCCATGGGAGTTTTGCCATCGACTTCAATGCCGTCAGGGTCTCACCCTCAAATCCAGTGCCCTATTCACTAGGAGTATGTCTATATTTGAGCTTGCATAGATGTACCCTTGCTAGTTCCGCTCAAACTAGCGCACTAAAAATAGCAGTGTAGCTGGGGTAGCACAGTCAGTGACTGGGGCTCGCTGCTCAAGTACATACCTGCCTAGACCCATTGGGTGTGTATTCAGGCAGCTAGCCTAAGCCACCACCTATGGTAGTCTGACGTTCAGATCTCTGAGTAACTCCTCAGTAAATCCTTGACAGCTTTTTTAAAAAACAACAAAGCTAAAATTTTGTTTGCACAGTAAAAACATACTGCTCACTTTTTGACCATGTGAGTCTCATGCACTAGCCCAAAACCATGATGATTTGGGTTGCAAATCCTGCAGGGCAATATATAAATCCAAACCGAACCCCTGTTTCCATTGCACTTTTAAAAAGAAACATTTTGAGTGGTTGAATTTGTAAAACGCCATTGCAAAATTGTGAGGCAAAATTATTTGGTGGAAGGTGCACAGGACAAAGAGTTGGGGACTTCCTTGGTATGTTCCTGACTCTACCACTGAATTGATGGGCAGCACTGAGCCAGTCACTTCACCTCTCTGCCTCAGTTTCCCCATCTGTAAAACTGGGATAATGCTGCTTCCCTACTGCACAAGGCTGTTGTGAGGGTTAATTAAGGCTTATGCAGTATTTAGAACAGGGGTCGGCAACCTATAGCACACGTGCCAAACATGGCACCCAAGCCAATTTTTAATGGCATGCTGCTGTCTGCCAGACCTGGGCAGACAGCAGCGTGCCACTAAAAATCCTGCCTGGCCCGCTCTTCTCCACCCCCAGCCCACCGCTCTCTCCTTGAAGGGCAGGCAAGCTTCCTCCTCCCCCCGCCTCTTCCCCCAGCATGCTGGGTTCCTGCCCCTCCTCTCCCTCCCTGCGGCTGATCAGTATGGAGGGGGAGATGTAAAAGCGGGGGAGAGGTAAAAGTGGAGCTGCAGCATGCCCTCTGCTCCGGGGACCTTGGGGAAGGGGGTGGAATCAGGGCATATCCCCTCCAGCCCCCTGCCGTGAGCTGCTCAGGGCAGGGGGCTGGGAGCACCCCCACAACCCCAGCCCACACCCCCAGCTCTATGCCTTGACCCCTGACCCCCCCCCCACATCCCCAGCCCCCTGCCCTGACTCCTGTACCCCCCACATCCCCACCCCCACCCTGAGCACCAGACAGGAGCTCCTGCATCCCCCCACCATTCCCACCTGCACCCCTTGCACCAAATGGGAGCTGCCCAGGTAAGCGCTCCACACCCAAACCTCCTGCCCCAACCCTGAGCCCCCTCCCTCATTCTAGCTCCTGGCCAGACCCTACACCCCAACCCCCAGCCTGCTCCTTCACCCCCAGCCCTATTCTCAGCACACTCCCACCCTCATCTCAGTGCAGAGAGAGGAAGAGAATGGCTAGAACCAGGGACAAGGTAGGTACCTACTCTATGTGGGCAGGGCCGGGACTCCAGACCGGCAGCAGGCTGAGTGGGGCCGGCAGCTGGGACCCTGGCTGGCAGGAGCCAGCGGACGGAACCCCAGATTGACAGCAGGCAGAGCGGCAGCAGGCTGAGCCGCTCAGCCCAGTGCCAGTCTGGGGTTCTGGCTGCCGGCCCCTTGCCAGCCGGGGTCCCAGCCTCAGGCCCTGCTCAGCCCGCTGCCGGCCTACGTGAACAGAACCCCAGACCAGCAGCGGGCTGAGCGGGCCGGCGGTGTAAGATCAGCATTTTAATTTAATTTTAAATGAAGCTTCTTAAACACTTTGAAAACCTTGTTACATACGACAATAGTTTAGTTATATAATGTATAGACTTATAGAGAGAGACCTTCTAAAAAACGTTAAAATGTATTATTGGCACGCGAACCCTTAAATTAAAGTGAATAAATGAAGACTCGGCACACCACTTCTGAAAGGTTGCCGACCCCTGATATAGACCATGCAATACAATGTAAAGTAGTATTGTCTCAGATCATCCTTTTGTGAAGGAGTGGACTCTGGGACAGGGATCTTCTTGTGGATATCCCTACACATTGCTCCTTTTATGGGAGGCACGATTTGAGGATCTAGGGTCCATTTTGTGGCCCATTATTATTCTGATATTTTTCCTCCTGCATCTAAGATCTTACCTTAGGGTTTTATACTGCTACTCATCACCATAGTATGTCAACACTACATTTAGCGGTACTAGTTATTGGATGCCGGTTAAACGCCAGTTGATTATTAACAACAGTTACTGGGATTCAACAACTGCTTAATGAGGTGTAACAACTATATATTAAGATAGATATCTATTAAACACAGTCTTATTAGTCAATTGGTGTTTAATTGACATATGTTAATTTTCTTATTACAACTCAATTAAATCCACAGTTGAAGCACTCAATTTTGAGTATGACCAAATTATGATCGGAGGCAAAAACATAAACTGAAATATAATCACATAAGCTACAGCTAATCTTAAATGCAAACACTTTATGAATATTCTTCTACCAGTGAAAGAGTAGATTTGAGGTAGGTACTTTAAAAACAGTGTAGGAAAGGTGGCAAAAATAATCATTCTGTCAATTAACTCTTGCAGTCAGGGATTAATGTATAATTATTTACAGAGACAATTTCCACAGCCACTCCCTTTTCGGCAAAATTATAAAATTTGAATTTTCTAAAAACACCCTTGAAATGAGTGTGCACCAGCAGCAACTGAGATCGCCAGGACATTTGTAAAATTCATTTTTCTGTTAAAGTTTGTTTTAGGGGGTGCAGCAGTTTACAAAACTCAGTGATGGAATGTCCCCAAGTTGTGTGTGGATGACACACAAAGGTCTGGGACGGTGGACAGAGGTAAAAAGCATGTTATAATATAGGTCCCAACCTGCACCCATTGCAGTCAATTGGAAAACTCTCATTGACTTCAGTCAATGCAGGATCAAGCTCATAAGGAGGATGAGGCAAAAGATTGGGTTATGTATTTAGTAAAGGGGCAAAGTAGGAATATATTGAATGTTTAGTGACAGGGAACAGATAGTTTAATGCAGGGGGCTTGCCTTGGCTTCTCTCTTTATGTATAAATGACTGCAGGCATTGAAAGTAGCAGCACTGAGCGGAGGGAGTCTCTGTTCTAATTGGTCATCCACATCTTTGACCTGATGGGATCACTTGGTAGAGCTCGACCATGAGTCCTTCTCCTATGGAACTGCCATGGCTAGCAGCCACTTCCCTCAATAACTAGTAGTTAGGATTTATAATCCCTAGACCTCAAAACTCTTCACAGAAGTGGGTAAATATAATCATATTATCCTTTCTACAGATGGGGTAAGCTGAGGCACAGAGAGATTGAGTGACTTACCCAAGGTCACACAGGAAGTCAGTGGCAGAGCTAGGAGTAGCATCCGGGTCTCCTGACCCCCAGTCCTGTGCCCTCTACCCTGGACCATGCGGTGTCATTGTCCACTGTGAAGGGTTTAACCACCTGGATACTGGATCATAGCTGGCTCGAGTCATTTCAGTTCAATATTTGTGAATTCCTCTTGCTTCTCCTCTGCTTGGATTTCCATAGGTACCAGATCCCATAACTGAGCTGTTCTGACACACTCACTGTTGTGAAACAGCCTAACTGGTTTCCATAGCTATGTGTTGTTAGGTGTTTCCTAGCTAACGAAGCACCTTTGCATGGCAGGCTGGTCGTGTGTGCCAGCAGCGACAAATGATCTCCCTACCTTTCCTGCTCACTCGTTTCCCTCAGATACATTAATGATCACTAAACCTTGCTGATGGAGGGACTCCTTTTGGTGACAACCTCATTATTTGGTTATCAGGAGCTGACACTATCCAGGTTGTCACGACAACCAGCCATGATTCAAAGCTGCTCTGAAAGGTCTGAACCTCAGGCAAATAATCAGCTCTTAGCTCTCAGCAGATGCTCAACCCCTCAGCCAATCGTGGGGGAGCTGGGAAACCATGACATCATAGTCGAACCAGTCCAAAAAATTTAATTCTTAGTTTGCAGTGTTCCTCCTTGTCGCTTTTCCCCAAACCCCAGCTCAGCACATATTGTGGTAAAACCAGCCCGCAGTGTTACCATTTCAAACCACTTCACGGCTGACTTCAAAACTTCAAACTGGGTGAGGAGTGAATGTGTAACCAGGGCCACAAAAATAATAATAATAATAATAATAATTAATAATAAAAAAAGTACAGCATTTCAGTTAACTAATTCAGGCTTGGTCAGAGCTATTGCAGAGTGGTGATCAATTACAATCCAATCAGAAGGCTGGATGCTGCCATAACACTGACAGTCATGCAGTCAGGATCCAGATAGTTATGTTGCTTGTTTTGTTTTTTTATTTTAATGGAGGGGCGGTGGGATTCCTTAATTTCTTCTGAAGTACAAAGTCTCTTGCAGCACCCACTAATTACTGTAGATGGACGGGGCCGGGGGCGGGGGGAGAAAACCCACTGGCATCCAATTAATAGCCATGCTAAATTGCAAAGAGTATGTCAGGTTTGCCAGGGAGGTGTGGTAAATGCTGTGGAACCAGTTCCATAACTATCAAAGGATACGTTCGCATATACTGCCTAATGCAAGCCAATGAGGGATTGCTCAGTGTCTCTAAGCCGGAGTTTTGGCATACCTGGACTGCTGTACCTGGAGCCATAGATTTGATTAGGGTTGAATTCATTTCAGTAGTATTGACCTAAGGATTCCCAGCAGTGATGCTTCTGACATTTGGTTGCTGAGCTTTCGTGAACTGCTGCTCCTCTAGAACAGTGTTTCTGAATGACTGGTCCGTGGACCGGTGCCAGTCCCTAAGATCTCCATGACACAGTTTAGGAAGGCAGCAAGCCGGTTCCTGGTATCTAAAAGGCTAAAAAACACTGCTCTAGAATTCACTCCCTGTAGAAATCAGCTTAAGTACAAACTTATAAACTTTTAGGAGAAGTTGCTCTCTTTGCCAAAGAAAGATTTATCTCCTTGCCTGTGTGGCCATCCTAGGTGGTCTTCTGCAAATACCGGGGAGCGCAGTACTTGGCCTCTTTTATTGAGACCTCAAGGCTTGCAGGCACTCAGATATACAGTGGTGAATGCCAATAAATGATTGTAGCAAGTGCTAAGTCCTTTCAGGGTAGACTGAGGACGCAGGAATCTATAGGTGATGAGTATTATTATTACTTATTATCGCTGCGTGATGGTCTATCCGATCAGATCTGAAAGGGGAGGTTTCAGCTCCTCTGCAATGACTTTAAATGTCCCCAGCCTGTTTATCAAGAATAGCGGCTCACCCTGCTGATACTCCCCTTTCCCCTACCTGGTTATATACTGGTTGTCTGTCTCCCTCCATCCCAGGTCATTTAAGTGGGGCTGAACTGATATAGCTATCAGGGGGAATTCACTCCTGCATCAGGGCCACTGGGCACTGGCTATGTCTGCGCCAAGTGACTAGGAAGCAGCCATTAGGCTCCCCCAAGGAGCATCCCAGTGTAGGAGGCCTCCTCAGCAAACACGGAGTTGGTGCAGCCAGCTCTGTGTTTCCACAAGAGCCGTTGGCACAGGAGATGTGTAAGAGGCAGGCCAGGGGAGGGAGGAGACGTGGACAAGTTATGCCCTGATTATTCCCAGCTGCTGCTATGGCCCATAGGGGCTGTGGATCAAGGTAGGGCAGCTCCTGAAGCTACTCTAACATGGGCTAGGGGCTAAATTGGCCTCTGGCATTCACAGAATTGGGGGCGGGGACTCAGCAGGCCACCTCTCAGCTGGCACAGGGCTGAATTGGGTCCCTAAGATGCTTAGGGAAGGAAGGCTCTGTGTAAACACAAACTCTGATCTACACTTCAGATAAATGACAATTCAATACACGTATATTTTATGTAGCATTTTAAACTGGCTTTGGCACCAGTGAGACTGCCCGGTGAAATTAGCATCTAGCAGGGAGATATCCTCTCCTGTACCTGTAGGTAGTAGACAGAAATCTTGTGGTGATCTACTAAAGATTTGGGGGACCAGGTTTAGCAGGATTCTGCAGCAACATCAAAACCCATGTCACACCACACCAGCCGAGCAAGTCCTACCTGAGCAGCAGAATTTCAGAGCCCTGGGGCCTTCCAAATTCCATGGCCATTAAACCATTCCCTGTCAGTGGAAAGCAGTTAGCCCTTGAGAATACAAAGAACAATGTTCCCTTTGTCAACATACCTTGAAGCATACAGCGCACGCAGGACCTCTTATGTGTAGCCTCCAGTGTGCGTGAACCACAGAATGATTGGGTGGGTATGAGGGGGGATCCACAGGTACTGTGCTCTCAGGGGGACTTCCCCAGTCAGAGGCAGAGTCCCCAAATGCCAGTAAAATGCCTTTTTTGTGGCTTCTTCCTCTTGCTTTCTCCTATGCCACACTGCCCTTCTATTTCTCCCCATCTCCCTTCACTAGAGTTCCCTTCCTCTCTGTTCCCTAAGGGGCTCCTTCTCTTTCCTACTGAGGAGAGGCTGCTCCTGAAGATGGACCAGGGATGGTCCTGCTGATGGGTGATGTTCCCTTCTCCCTCTCATGGGAACTGCACGGGTATGTTTGTGCTGAGCTTGGTCGCCATGTCTTTTACCTTCATCATGTCTTCTCTCTGTAGCTGAATAGGTTTTTCTGCTGAGATCCAGCCCCTCTCTGCACCTATTCTATTCTATTCTATTCTATTCTATTCTACATGGGTGGTTCTTATACCACACTCATTATCCCTTGTGGTTGGTGACTTCAGTGGCAACTCTGGATAAGCTGCTCGAATTCAGAGAGCCAGGTGATGGCTTGAGAGTAGTTTGTGGCAGCAGCCTGGAGATGGCTAGAGGGGGGTCCCCATAAAACCACAATCCCCAAAGCCAAGGGGTTTGGGAGCCCCAAAGGCCCATCCTGGGCAGCCGTGCAAGGACCACTCAAAAGCCGCCGTGACTTTTGGGATAAATCACTTGCCAAATATCCCCCCAATGTTGTGGTGATATTTTGAAGGTTGTCTCTGCACCCAAAAGGGTTACAACCTTAGTGAAAAGGCATATGCCCCTGATTAAATAGTGCAGGGGGAGAATGAATCTCCTCTCTTCTTCCAACCTCTGATGCTGGCTTCTTTGCCTGCAGTCCCACAGTCATTGTTATGCTCTCTGACAGAACAAATGGGAGACTAAGCTACCCCTTCATATGCTGTGCTGTCCTGGTCTTTGTGAAACACAGGCAGAGTCCACGGGCCAGGCTCTTGCATATGTGTATCTATTTTTTAAAAAATGCATGTGATCAAGTCACATGATTAGTTTGAGTTTTAAATGAATGGGGCTTATTCACCCACTGATTCTGCCTCCTGACCTGTACGTGTGTGTCTTAGGCAATGCTCTGACCAGCACTTGTCCTCACGCTGTGCCAGCCCCAGGAGATTTCAAACAGGGCACATTTCTTATTCTTAAATGGTGGCCATAAAATGTGGATTGTTTGTTAAACTGTGATTCGGAGTCTGAGCTAGTCTGAATTGTATTTATAAACTAATCCCCGTTCTACATAGATGGCTGGGTCCCTGTTCACTCGCTCACCCAACAGTTGCTATCAGTGCAAGCTCTTTGTGAGCAGTGGGATTTTCAGAAGCTCTCTGCACTGGTCTAACTCTGTTCCCATTGACTTCAAAGGGAGCAAAGTTAGGTCATTGGCAGGGCACTTTTGAAAATCTCATCCTACCTGACCGAAAAAGAGAAGCAATTCCCTATCAATTATTCACCCAGTGCTGGCTCTCAGGATCCAGCAAAACTCTCCTTGTGATGAGGGACACAGTGTCCGTGATATGTAAATTGCTAGTACAACCACTCCTGTTACCTGCTGAGTGGGGAGAGACTCCCCTCTTACACTGCCATGAGATTGCTGGGCAGGCCTGGTGAATATTGGCACTAACTAGTCAAGGTTACCTAAACATCTCTCTGTAGGGCTGGGAACAGCCATGCCACCTTACCATACACACCATGCACTGTCATCGTGTCAGGTCTCACGAGCTAATCAGCATTAGGTTAGATAGAAGACCTTTGAGAACCCTCTGTGTGCAGCAGGAAGTGGTGATGGCAGTTCGGTAAGGGCTGCTCTTCTGAGTCACTATTGATTCAGTGACCCACATGGTGTTGCTCCTGGAGGAGCTGTCTTTTGAATGAGTTGTATCACTCAGGCATGACCACATGTGGTCATTAAAGATCACATGGGGCTTTGTAGGATGGGGAGTGCTTGTTATCTTGGTCACATTTTGACTTGGGTAATTACATTCTGCTTGCGTAAATTTCTCCTGAAGTTTCAGATAGGAAAAGTTTCAGAGTAGCAGCTGTGTTAGTCTGTATTCGCAAAAAGAAAAGGAGGACTAGTGGCACCTTAGAGACTAACCAATTTATTTGAGCATAAGCTTTCGTGAGCTACAGCTCACTTCATCGAATGCATCCGATGAAGTGAGCTGTAGCTCACGAAAGCTTATGCTCAAATAAATTGGTTAGTCTCTAAGGTGCCATTTGTCCTCCTTTTCTTTTTGCAGATAGGAAAAGGTATTCTTCATTTTTTGCCCCAAACTGTCATGTATTCCAGCTGTTGTATTGTGCTTCATCCCAGAAGGCTCAGGCACCGTGCTTCATCCCAGAGGTGGGCACATTTTAATGGCTGCCAAAGTGATCTCAATGTATGGTTTTAAAAGGCTCATTAGGAATGAAAGGTCATTATCATCAGTATTGTCACTAAAAGGGGATGGGTTTTCTGCTTTTCAAACCTATCTTGTCAGCAGGAATCCAACTTGTTGGTTTTGGAGAAGTGGTAAGATGGAGCTGACTGTCTCAGAAGATTTAATTCTTCAAGCCAAAGTTCAGTGCTTTAAAGTCCTAAACAGAAAGAAAGAACAAGAAAAATAATCTGAAAAGACACTAGGGGAAATAGGAATCTCTTCAGACTAGTCCATGGCTCATTGCACAAAAGTGTCCTCTTTATTCAGGACTGGCTAGAAGTTTGTGTAGAAAAAGAACTGCTGCAGCAAAAGCACATAGAATTCAGCAACCCATAGGGATGACTTTTAGCAAAGTGGCTTATTGTGGAAACCTAAGCAAGTTTCATGAAATTTTCACCTTCTCACTGGACAAAGAGAAACCAGTGCCATGAGCCAACCAAAACCTACAGATGTAAGTCAGACATACTTTTAATATGATGAAGGCCAAGGATTGAAAAAGCCCAGAAGACTGAACTACCCTCTTATCCCTGCAGTTCGCGGTTGAGGTATATTGACAGGACTATGTTGGGGAAACATGCAGTACTCCTGCGTGTGCGCAATGTGTGTTCTATGGGTGAACAGATGTCTTCATTGTCAATGGCTGTAAATCCAGCACCCTAAACCATCACTGAATTCACATGAAAAAAAGAGTGTAAAAAATTGAATGCCTCAATATTCCCTCCTTTGCTGGGCTTAGGAAGTAGTTTTGTATGGCACTGGGATCCAGTTATCCTTCAAAATAAACATATGAATGAAAGGGATGATGCTGTGTATAAAGGTGTGTGTGTGCGTGTGCGCGTGAGTGTGTGTATACACATTTCTGGGTGGGGCACTTGATTTTTTTTTTTATCGTGCTGCAAGTGAGGAGATTCTTACACCACTTCTGTGTCATTTTATTCAAGTTTCTATATTCCCTCTCCCACTTCAGCTTTCCCTGTGTTTCCTGCTTTGAAACAAAAGATTTGCCTATTCCAGCCCTCTCAGTGCTATTAGTAGTATTATTATCTGCTCTCTCTCCGCCAATGAGTGCAGCCAAAACCTGGTGACGACATGGGCTAGGGAACAGCAAGGAGGCAGTGAAGCATCCAAGCTACTAATGTTAGGATTGGAGGTCAAGAAGCTGCTCTCCACAGAGAATGGGAAGCTTGCAGATGGACTAAGCTTGGAGGGGAGTTTGCTTCTGATGACAATACCAGACCTCGAAGGTGGACAATCGGGTGCAATATGACAGGACAAAGTGCAGGTAATGCCTTTATTTTTGTTATCAGGCTGTCAGTGCAATTGGTGCCTTATCTTGTGCTGTTCAGCTGGGAGAGGAATGGCCTATGGTTGCTTTCTGAAAGCTGCCTGCAATGAACATTACAAACAGCCATGTGTTCTGTTTAAATTCCCTTTATTGTTGCCGAGACTGTATTTAAGGGAAGGAAACCATCCAACACAATTGATGCTGTGTGGGGTATTTGGTTGTGGGGAGACGCTCTGGTGGTGTATTCCCAGCTTTGTGTATTTTTCCCCATTGTTGACACCTGTATTATTTTATTGCATCTGAATTTTTAAAAAATGGAGATTGACATGTTCTGGTGGATAACTTCCTGGTTAAATAAAAACCGTAAAGCCTGCATTGGCACTGAAGTTGTGTCAACACAGACACCAGCCATAAAAGCTGTCTTGGTGTGTTTGAAATCAAATCCCAACAATGCAGTTTTCTAGGCTGTGCTTCTGCGGAAGAGTAGGAAAACCTATAGACTCTTTGTAATTTATTCTTCTGTCATTTGCTGGCAAAATGCACCTAATTCACCCCTTTTAAAATACTTTCTTGCTAAGTTTTCCCCAAATCAATTAAATGCAGTGATTTTGGTCTCTCTCATGCACACACATGGTGGTGGTTTGTGACACCACAATGAATCTGTCCCTGTGTAGGGTTGTCCCTTTGTCCCCGTATTGAACACTAGCCAATAGAGGAAGTGTTACAGCCCAGTGCCCTGCTGCTCCAGTCTCCTCTCTTCAGAGGGGGAGATGATTTCAACACTGGTGCCCCGAAGCCCATTCAACTTCTTTTAGAATCCAGTTTTTTCTGATGCTAGACTTGAACCACATTTTGTAGCACCGAACTCTTTTAAATGTTATTCCATGTAAAGAAATATGGGGAGGAAAAGGGGAAAAGCTGTTGTTTATTATTGCGCTGTGTCTGGAAGTGTCGAAGGGACATGGGCCTGAGCTGTGAAGTGCCGGTCTGGCTGTGGACTTGTATTTGGAGCCACCAGAGGCTTGGGATGTTGGGAGTCAGGGTGTTTGAATAATCCCCATTCTTCTGAATAGGGAACTTTGATGCTAAACTTGCCAGGAGTTAGTACTCCTTTGGAGAGTTTGGCCAACAAGTTTGCACCTTTCATTCCCTCTCTTCTGCGCCGCCCTCCCCAAACAAATGTTTAACCCTCTGTAAGGAATATTTGGGGTTTGTTTTTATTTTTCCTAATTGACCAGTAAATGCTACTGCTTGCTGCATGGAAGCTGGTGCGGTAGCCGTGGGAAGTGGCTAGTTAGAGATCAAAGTCCACCTTGCTGGGTGACTGGGTGCTGATCTGGCTCTTCCCAGCGTGATCAGCAGGCCTCGCTGTCACCAGGGTGGGGGTGGGTTGGATAAGGGTTGTGGGCAAGCCAGCTGCTGGCCTGAGAGGGAGAGAAAAGAAAATGCTGGGGACTGAGGGGAAGATGAAACAAAATGCTCCCCAGTGTCGCCTATCTCTTGTATGAGTTAATGTTCTACGCTGGGTCTCTGTGGACGGCTGGTGGGAGAGGAACCTGGAGGGGACAGTGGGGAGCATGGGATAGCACTGTGATGAGAGAGGGGGTGTGGGCACAGTGAGGAGGATGGCAGAGAGGAGCATGAGCTTGGTGTGCAGTGGGAGTGAGGGGAAGGGGAAAGGATGGTCAGGGCAGGCAGCTGGGAGGAAGGAAAGAGTGAGCAGGTTGAGACTATGAGGGGAAAGTGGGCAAGGGGGCAGCGTGGGAGAAGGTGGGCAGGGCAAGGGCTTGGAAGAGGAACAGGAGGAGGCAGGGTGGGGTGTCTGGGAGGGAGTGCTGGAAAGGGAAAAGCAGAGGGTGAAGTCTGTAGTGGCCTGATTAGCGAGCATGATGGGGGACTGGAGGGTGAAAAATCTCACTTGGTCAAGGCAGCAGTTTGGGGCTGGATAAGTTCAGGGGGAGAAGAGGATCGAGAGGCTGAGAGCTGGCAAACCATCCCTGCTTCCTGCCTAGGAGCCATGTTGGTAGCATTCGCCTTGTCTGGGTTTATCGATACTCAACTTTTTTCTTAAGATTTCCCACCATTGCTCCCAGTGGCTCTGTTCCACCAATGGCAGTAAAGGTGGGGGCACTCAGACAGATGGGGCAAAGGTAGCAGCCACCTTGCCATCGAGACCTTGTGTGGGCAGGCATAGATAACATGGTCCTTAAGGCACTGCTGGGTCATCTGCACTACTGCACTGGTGGTAGCAACAGTCGGGAATGCTCCCAAAAAGGTCCAGTGTAGACAAAGCCCTTGTGCACTTATCTCATTCCTCATAGAACCCATCTGTGTTGTGTAATGTGATGGAGACAGGCAAAGAGGAAAAACACAATGGGGCGATGAACCCACACATCCCTTGGAAGGGGAACAGATAGTGGTAGTGACCCCAGTAATTTGGTCACGAGTTAGAATTTCTTTGCTATAGCACTTAAAAACATCAGGTGTACAGTTAAAGGAGGCTCTAAGCCTGATGAGTGCTTTGATAGGTTGCTCCAGGATTGGGCAGGAAGGTTGCTTTGGGCATCCAGAGAAGGGATGGATGGATTGCTCTACGTCTGGAAAGGATGAGTGGGTGGATTTCTCTAGGTCAGGTTGTTGCTGTAGGTGCAGGAGGAAAAGGGATGCTTGAGGCCTGGACTAGTGGGTGGGATTACTGTATATTTGTGTGGGAAGATGGAGAAGTTGCTGTGGGCTTGGGAGGATGCCTTGCTCTCAGTCTGGGCTGGTTGGAATCTGGGTAGGCTACTCTAAGGCTGGGGAGGAAAGTTGCCCTGGGCTAGGAGGGTGGGCAATTGGGTTGGGTGGGGTAAGCCTGGGTGGGAGGATGAGACAGCTGCTCTAAGAGCAGGACAGTGGGCTGCTCTGGGTCTTGGTAGCATCATGGGTATGGCTGAGTGGAGAGGTTGCTCTAGGCTGCGTGTGCAGATATGCAAGGATTGTGCAGGCAATCTGATCTAGGCCTGGGAGGGGAATTTCTCTAGACTTGGGCAGGTGGTTCTTTGTTCTAGATCTGGGTGAATGGCTGGCTGCACTAATCCTGGATTCACTCATTTAGTTACTCATGTAGTTATTAGAAGCATGTCTGAGCTGCACCTTTGCTCCTGTTGGCCATGAAAAGGATTCAAAGTACCACAGGCTACTGCTTTCAGCAGCAGCAATTTCGGAGGGCTGCAATAGCACCTCTGATGAGCCCCGTGGGAGGCATTAACCAGGGCAGTCTGCTTTGGTAATCATGGGCTCTGTGCCCGATGCTCACATATGTTTCCCCCACTCCCTCACCGCAAGCCCCTTTTAACACCTTCACCAATGAAAGGATCCACCACCATCCTCCTTGCAATAACTGTCTGGCAGGTTCTCATAACTCCTGCAATGCTGGGTCTCGAGGGAGCTGTGGATCCACCATCCTTTCAAATAGACGAACCCAAACAAACTCCCTGGGTGAAATCCTGGCCGTACTGATGTCAACAGGATTTTGGCTCCTCTGTCTGTATTGGACGGAACCAAAATCCTGTATCCGAACAGTCCCTAAACATGTGGGGAAGCTGGGATCCAAATCCAACCTTTGTGGCCTGGGCCCTTCTCCACAGAGCCACTTTACAAGCCTTGATTAAGGGGCAGTGACAGCCCAGTCAGGGGCACCACAGGCTGCATCTTTGTCATCCTGGTGCTTATCCAGTAGTTACACATACCTGTGGGAGGGGCCCAGTTTAGTTATTGGCCTTGGTAGCCATCAGTTAGTCACGCTCCTGCAGGACGACTGCTCGTTACCTTTGACACTCCTGAATGATGCATGTCTGCGGACAGCAAAGCACTGTGGCACCGTTGTTTTGAGCAAAGGGGAGAGATTTTTTTGTTTCACAAGTAAGAACTGGAGAGAAGCAGCTTTCTGCTGTCACCAGCACCTAGTGACCCACCCCAGGAAGAATGCTCCATTTCTGCTGCATTACATAGAACTGCCACGTACAGATCAAAAAGATCTTAGCTGGGATGAGAGGCAAAGTTCTTTGACAGAGTGTCCAGGCCACTGGCTGGGGATTCCACTAATGGGTTACATCCACTTCAGTGTCTGGCAGACATAAGACTTAATTTTTTAGTCTTTAGTTTCACAAAACTTCAATGACATGGTGGCTAGTATGAGTGAATACTGAACAGGGTCAGGTCTGTAAAGATCCCTCAACTTTCTAGGGGTTTTTTGATAAAATTCTGTTTAGCCTTCTCCTAAATTGGATTAAATCCTGCTTGCCTCCCTCAAGAGAGCTCTGCCCTTGATGTCAATGGGACTGTTGCTGCAAGTAACACAAGCAGGGGTTAGCTCAGAGTTTGTATTGGTTTGATGGACTTTGAACATGTGGTGTGTAAAGTAGGTAAGTGTGTCTAACCTTAGAAATATTGGCATCACCTGAGCAATGAGCTCATTTCAATACATAGTGACATAAATTTACCTGGCCCTTCACAGACAAAATAAGGCCCGGTCCCTACCCCTGCATGTTACCATTAGTCACACAGTTAAAATAATCTGTCACATATGTGGCAATGTTCATGCTGCTGCTGCCTGAGTAGTACCTGGTATGTTTCAGGGAAGGCTTAGATGAGAAGGATCCTTAAAGAGAAAGAGAGGGTGCACAGCGTAAGGGTAGTTCAGATCTGGAATAGGCTTCCATGTGGAGATTGTAGAATCCCTGTCATTGGAGGATTTTAAGAACAGGTTGCACAAACAGCTGTCGGGGATGGTCTTGGTTTACTTGGTCCTGCCTCAACACAAGAGGTTGGACTTGATGACCTCTTGGGGTCCCTTCCATCCCTATATTTCTATGATTCAATGATAATCAATAATAAATGCAGAAAACAATGTTAAAGCAATGTATAAGAATGCAGATGTCAGAAAATGCCCGAGTCAAGGTTGAATGCGTCACCTTTACTCTGTCCCTTGTCTGGACACATTATGATATAGGCTTTATTTATTACTGTGATTAGGGCTGAATTAATGTGGTCTGGGGCATCAGGCACAACACAGCACCCTTATAGTGCTGCCCCACCATCTGGAGTGATGGTGGTAGTGGGGCTCCCCCCCCAGGGAAGTAGGAGCAGTGGCATGACCACTCCCAGAAGCAAGCAGCAGCAGGCCCTCCCTCCCAATGCATCAGTCATGTTTGCAAACTTTTCTTTACAACCACGTGGGCTTGAAAGTTAATTCATTTTAAAACGAAACAAGAGATTCTGATGTAATCCCATGACTCCAGGACCTGCAGCACTGGGGTAGGCCTACAGTGCCCATACCTTGATCTGGCCCTGCGATCATGTATGGTTATTTATTAATGTAATATACTGTACTCTACTGGTGTTTGTAACCCTATAACACATGCGTATCTAAAATAACCTGTGATTGCAATATTACAGATTATGTCATGATGCTGACGTTCAAAGGGTCAGTGTTAACCGTAACTTTCTCATTTCCTTCTTACATTTGGGGTGCCAAAAATGCCCCTGGAATATTTGCAGGCTCACCTTTTTTTTTTTTTTTTTTTGAACAGTTACGCTTGCACACACAATAACCTATCTTACACATGCACCAATAATCAGGTTTATTTTGGGAGGCCTTTTGAAAATGCAGCTGTGTCTCACTGGTTGGGGGTGAAGGTCGAAATGTTTTCTGGGTTGTTTCCTCCTCCCTGTCTCTCCATTGTAAAAGAGAAAATCCTCTAGACCTGAAATTGTCCAGTGCTTTTCTGCTGTGACTCTTGACTGGACCTGCAGTGCCCAGGTGCCAGCTCGTGTTTTTACCAGCCACAGTCTTGAAGTAAGTGCTGCTGTTTGCTAGAACTGCGGCTGCAGTTGTACTATGGATGTGGTGGTAGGGATGCTAGTCACTTTGTTAAATTCCTGAACATAATTTACTACAATGCTGCCATTCAGCCCTCCTGCACACCTTGTTCCCTGGATGATCCTGGACTTGGCTTTGGGACAGCCTTACACCGTCACTTCTAAAGTTGTCGAAAAAGAGTATTTGTACAGGTGGAAGCATAGAAAATGCCTTTAATTCTGATTCTGTTCTGTAAAACACACACTATTGTGCTTTGAGCTGAGGTTCATTTGTCTCAGGGGTAGACACTGAGACCACAGCTCCTATTGGTGCATGAATATTTTAGCAATTGAAATGCTGTCTGCCTGCTCCAGAAAAGAGCTGTTCAGATCCTCATTTGATCCTTTAATGAACCGGCATCAGGCTGGCTCAGGTCAGCATCCTGGTTAGTTCTTATGGTGTGGCTGACAATGACCGCATCGCTACGTATTGTGTTGTGACCTCCTCTTCCCCACTGGAGCTGTGGGAGCTCGAAGTGGGGCAAAGTGAATGGTTTCTAGGAAGAAAATAAGGCAGCAAGAATTCTTTCTTTGTACTGATGGATCAGGGAAACTCATTGCTTTTTTTGGGATGCTCAGTCCAAAAAATTAAGGGGGAGGTTTTTATACAATCAAAGTTGGGGGAATCAAGTCCATCCCTCTCTCCATCTCTGTCCTTACATTTTCCTACCCTGTATCTTACTCCCTATGCTCCTCCACATGCTGTCTCCAGACTCCTCCCTTTGTGCTCTTCTCCCACTCTTGGCTTTGTACCTTCTAATGCCTCCCCCTTTGTTTGGATGAGCCTTTCGCTTCCCGTGTGCCAAGCTCGCTCCCTCCCCGCCTTCTGATCCCTTCTTTTCTGAAGCTTCCTTATGATGATGCCATTGCTTGTCCTTCTCACGCTGGAACTCTTGTCCCAGGAATTGTACTTGTCTGAGTTAGGACCAGACTGGGTCTAATGGGACGGGTGCACCGGGGTGGAGAGCGAGGGAATGAGGAGAATCCCCTCTCCCTTTTGCATTCCCAGGAGGGGCCAGTCAACATTCCAGTCCTTGATCCCAGGGAGCACAAAGAGTCCTCTAGTTGCATTTCTCAAATGCGGCCACCTGTATGCAGCCACCAGTGGATTTTTTTGTGGCCACGACAGCCTCCAAAGCGTGGGCAGAGCTTATAGGGGACAAAGCAGTAGCCCCTCCCTGCAGCGCCCAGCTGTTGCTCCTGAATAGCTGTTACCAAGGGCACGGAGATGCGCCATCTCAGGTTTTGCACTGGTGCTGCCAGCAGGGATCGGCACCCTGCACCGTGCAGCCTTCTCGGGGGCTCCAGCCAGCTCCTCCTGTGAGGTGTGGGGCTGTCAGTGGAGGGGGCTACCCTGTTTGGTTGCCGTGGCGCTCCCCTGGGCAGCTCCCCTGCACCCACCCGGCTGGGGCATGGGGAGCCTGGGACTCTGCAGGCAGCCAGTGAGTCACCGACCCTTCCCTGGGGTGGCTAGTGAGCTCCCCACTTTCCCCAGGACAAGTGCTCACTGAAGGGCCGTTGGGAGGCAGAGACAGGCCAGTGCTTCCCCCAGCGGGGTCTGCACTTGCCGTTTACAGTTGCTGTAGCTACCACAGCAGCTCAAAGGCTCCGGGCTGCTTGGCAGCTCCCCAGCAGGGTGAGGGGCTCCCGCTCCGTGACACGCTCCGAGCACAAGAATAGGAGCAAAGTCCAGGTGTGCTGAATGGGGAGCTCTACTTCCTACTGCCTTCCTATGATAGCCATACATTACCGTGATTTGGACGTGCACATGTGCACATTTATTTGTTTTGCCGAAAGTTAATTAAGTATTTTAGGAAAAATTGCCAGAGTGGCCCCCAGCAGGAGTTGGTGGCCACGCTCTGAGGCCACCAAAAATTTTGTTGTGAGAACCCAGTGCCACCAGTGATGCGGGCTGAGAGAGGAGTCATAGCCTTGTCCTTACTGCACTGGCTAGCGGAGCTGGCCTGCCCAAGGGGACAGGAAAGACATGTTGGACCTTTCTTTTCAAGAGGTGTACCAATCGCAACTCTTCCCTGAGCTCCCAGAGGTATTATACCTGCCTCAGGCAGACTGCCTACAGCAGGGGTGGGCAAACTTTTTGGCCTGAGGGCCGCACCAGGTTTCCAAAATTGTGCGGAGGGCCGGTTAGGGGAGGCTGTGCCTCCCCAAACAGCCAGGTGTGGCCCGGCCCCCGCTCCCTATCTGACCCCCCCTGCTTCTCGCCCCCTGACGGCCCCCCCGGGATTCCTGCCCCATCCACACACACACCCCAGTTCCCTAACAGCCCCCCCGGGGACCCCTGCCGCATCCCCCCCCCCACTCCCTGTCCCCTGACCGCCCCCGGAACCGCCGTCCCTGACTGCCCCCCACCGCCCTATCCAACCCTCCCTCTCCTTCCTGACTGCCCCTGGGACCCCTGCCCCCATTCAACCCTGCTGTTCCCCGTCCTCTGACTGCCCCAACCCCTATCCGCACCCCTGGCCCCTGACCACCCCCGGAACTCCCCTGCCCTCTATCCAACCCCCGCTGCTCTCTGCCTCCTTACCGCGCTGCCTGGAGCACCGGTGGCTGGCGGCGCTATAGCCACACCACCCAGAGCACTAGGACAGGCAGCCACACCACCCAGCTGGAGCCAGCCACGCACCGCGCAGCACCGAGCACTGGGCCAGGCCCGGCTCTGCAGCTGCGCTGCCCCGGGAGCTCGCAGCCCCACTGCCCAGAGCATTGTGCCAGTGGCGCAGTGAGCTGAGGGTGCAGGGGAGGAGGAACAGCAGGGGAGGGGCCGGGGGCTAGCCTCCTGGGCCAGAAGCTCAGGGGCCGGGTAGGATGGTCCCGCGGGCCAGATGTGGCCTGTGGGCCGTAGTTTGCCCACCTCTGGCCTACAGGGGCTCACCCTGGGGGGCTGTGCCCCCACATTGTCATCACCTTCACTGCAGCCACTGACTTGATATCCACAATCTGGTCTTAGAGTTGTGTGCTCTTCAGGGTAGGGATCTTGTCTTTTTCCATGTCCTGTAAAGCACCCTGGATACTTACGGTGCATTCTGCGTGAATAGCTATAATACAGACTTACCTGGATGTGAGGAATACTGGGCACCATATTGTTATTTGTCAGCAGAAGTAATAGAAGGCTGTGAACATGTATCCTGGTAAGATGGTTCTCCAAGTCTTACTTCTGGGCATATCTGACCTGCCTCTCCCCTTGTCCAATGAGATCTTGCAGCAACATCATGTGGATGGAGTTTTCCAGCCAATAGATGGTGCCAGAAATCAACTACTGAATGCAGTCTGATCTTTGGTTCATTCTGTTTAGCTCACTGAGCCACAGTGAATGGCAGTGTTCGCCAGACTAAGGACTTATCTTCACAGGGAAATTTTCCAGCATGGCTATAGTAATATTATTATAGTTATACTGGTATAAGTCCCCATGTGGACACTCTGTTCTAGAACACGTGATTTTATTCTAATATACTTAGTCTACCTGGAAAGTGGAGAAAGTATACTGGAATAAAGTCACTTTTATTCCAGAATAATGTGCCCAAATGGGGAATTCAAATTATAGCAGTAGATTTATACCAGTATAGCTATGCTGGGAAATGCAGCCATGTTGGCATTTGCTCCTGGGCAAGGAGAGAAAAAAATCTGTCCATACTTTTTCCCAGCTGCTCCCAAAGCACACACATCTATTAGAATGATCATTGGCTTTCTGGTGGAGTTAGGTAGCACAGGGACCTCCTGTGATGGCTCTCAATTCTGTCATACAGTGTCAGTGAGCATGAGAGGCTCCAAGATGACCAAACCTAACCCATTTAGGCTTGGCACAGTTCAATCTGTTAATAATGTTGATCAATACTGTTGATGTTTATTTTAAAGGTTTTTTTTAGATTTGTATTGGTCTTAAATTTTCACATTTGCAGGAAATTATTGGTGAGGCTCAGAAAATAGGGGAAGTCAGACAATAATTATTTAATGACAATAGACAGTGAGAAGTCAAAAAGTTAAAGCTATGTAACTGTTAAAAACCAGTCAGTCACACGTCAAAATACACAAAGTAAATATCCGTAAATCAAACTCTTGTAAGTTCTCAAGCAGCATTTGTCTTACTTTGCCTATCTGTACATTTCAGTTATTATCAGTGGAAATATTTTTTGTCAGTTTGTGTGTGTATGGTGAAATTGACACTTATCGACATTTACTGATAAAAGTCTAATCCTTCCAAGCCTACTTACCTTACTCTCCCTTTCCTGCAGAAAGAGTGGCACAGCCAGAAGCTGGCTCCTCCCCAGTGCTTGGAAAGTTGTCACTGGAACGTATAATGTTGGCATCAGAAGGTTATGGGTAGTAGGCATCTGAATCAAGCACTTTTCAGCAGTGAATATGTTCTGAGCTCTTGGGAGCCTAAACTATATCTACTTTTGAAGGCTGTTTTAGAGGCTTGTCAAAATGGGTAACAATGGAGTAACAATATGATTAGTATTATGGTAGCATCTGGTAACAGATATGGCAATTTCCTGTAATATCCTTAAAAAAAGTTATTGAATTAAGTTTAAGTAACTTTGGAGTCCATTGTATTAAACTTAAAGGGTATGTATTATTGTGGGGCAGGATTGCATGTGACTTCTCTACATGGGAAATGGGATGCGACTCTGGGAGCTGTTAGGAATTTCAAAGGACTATACTGAATAATGTGCCAGAAGAGAATGGACTTTTGGGACAAACAGGATCAAGTGTTGGCCTGGGGAATCTCTGTAGGGAGATGAATGCAAATTCCCATCTCTGGTTTTGCAAAAACCCAGCCTTTGAGCTAGGCCCTGTGGAGTGTAACTGCTGATTACTTGTTCCCAGAGGTTTGAGATAAAAGGTTCAAAGTGTCGAACAAAATAGGCTGAGCGGCCCAGATGGGGTGCTTGGGCTGAGCTTAGGCTGTTATGAACTTGCAACCACAGAAAAATCCCTTTGTGGAGTTGCAGGACTGACTCCTGCCAGAGCCCTTGTTGGAGTTGGGGATTGCGGGTGTGGCCTCTGGAAAACTTATTAGCATGGGTGTAGGTTCTTTTATTGATTTTAATAGGTTTTCTGTGTAATGCTTTTACCTTAAGAATAAATGTGCTTGCTTAGAAAGAGCTGTGTGGGAACTCCTAACTGCTGGCAATTACATTGTTCAGAGCCCTCAAAAAGAAAGCAAAGTGTAGATCCTGGCCTGCGTAGACAGTTTGTCTTGGTGGGAATATCACAGTATAAGCAGAGAATTGTGCAGCCTGGAAAAGCTCCTGGTCAGGAGGGAGAGAGATGTGGGTCTCCACGAGGGGTGACATCTGAGTTATGCGAGGCAGTGTACACACATGTTATCAGAGGCCGTGCCTGCCTGAATAAACCTGTGCTGACAAATAAACCAGTTTTTTCTGCCCTGTAACAAAATGAAATCAACTTGTTTTCTGAAAGTATCTGGTGCCAGTTCAGCCTCAGACCTTTGTGTGTTTGCTGTACTATTTCCCGTGGAATGCTAGGATTATGGTACAGTCATCATTTAAAAACTTAGCATTCACCACCCTAGGTCCTGCAGTGTTTTCCTATAGCTGCCATAAGAGAGGCAGTGGCTACCATTAAAACTCAATGACCACTAGCATTGCCTATTACTTCCTATTATTTTACTTGGGGAAAACTGTGGTATCTCCACCACTATGTAGTAACTTTTAGTAAGTATTGACTTTTTAATGGTGATCCCTATACCTCAGTAAAGCAATAGCACTGAGTGGTAAATGTGGAGTTTTGACTGGAGCATATTTAAGCCCCTTCATTTTCAGTTTAAACCGTTTTTTACCCCCCAAAATCCAGGGTTTACAAAAAGTATTACCTGCTTTTTCCAATTTTCACCCTACTTCTGAATCATTAAAATATATAAAAAATAACTTGTTTTATTAGGAAAATACAATACATTGCATGAGATATATGTATTACTCCTGTGGGAATTCTGTGCTAAAAAAATTAAAATTCTGCATATTTTGTCAAAATAACACCATATAATCACTCCAGTTTCAATTATTGTGATAATTTATTTCAAAATACCTGTCAACAAGTATGTCAACAATACACACAACAACACAAAAATTTCTCCAGGAGTAGACAGTCAAAGAAACCCCTATGAAAACCCAGTTCCAGTTGGGAGGTGCTGGAGGGGGCTGCATGGAGCCCCCAGAGCCCAGTCACCTGCACTCCCCTCCCCAAAGAGCCCAGCTGTGGGGCACTCCCTGGTCAAGATACCCACACCCCTCTCCCCAGAGTCCAGATACCTGCACCCCCTTGTCCCCCAGAGCCCAGCTGTGGGGTAGCCCCTGGCCCAGACATCTGCACCCCCAGAACTTTTACTCCCCTGCAGCTTCTTTACTGTCCTGCCAGAGGATGTGGTGTGGTGTGGTCCTGCCCTTCCTCAGCCTTTGCCAGAACTGGATCTCCAGGGCCCTCTCCTGTCCCCAGGAGAATGAGGATCAAGCCAGGCAGCTAGAGCGTGCAGAGCCTTTGTCCCTGCCAGGCATGGCACTCCGCTCCCTGCGAGCTGGGCTCTGCAGGGTCCAGCGGCGCCTAGTGGCACCCAGCAGCTCTGCAATCCAAATTCTGAGGAAGAAACAAGAATTCTGCACAAATTCTGCATTGCACAGTGGCGCAGAATTCCCCCAGGAGTCACGTATTACGATAATACGTTAGTCTGTGTGTCTGTATAAAGCTGCCTGTTGAAGTAAGGCTATGTATTGGTCTAGAAGATACACACAATAAACAAGCAGGCACTCACGCAAGCTCTGGAGGGCTTGCACATCTGAACATGCTGATGAATCTCACGCCCATCACGTACACAATTTCAGGCTTTTAGCAGATAATGGTTTAGAGATCTGACATGCTAAAATGGAAAGAAAACAAAAGTCTGTACCAGAATACGTTTCAGAACACAAGGAAGTATTGAAAGTGTTAAGGAAACAAAAACAGGAGAAAAGGATGAAGTTGAATATATGCGCTGCAAATAGTGTGGCCCAATTATAAAATGTAAATATTTATAGGCTAACAGGTCTAAGTCTACAACAGGAAACTCTTTGTTCAAATGAAAAATATTGTTTTCTTAAACGCAGAGGTGGCATTCTGTTTTGAGTTCTGTTTTAGTGCTGCAGCAAACTACATAGAATTCCATTAATCAAAGCATTAATCTACTGAATACTTTTTCCCCCGTCCTTCCATCCATCAATATAAACCCTGATATTTACCCAGAAAAATTATTAATAGTTTTTTCCCACCAATTTTCACCTGTTTTTGTTGTCGTAGTAATAAACATGGATAAATTCCCGGGAAAAATTAAATAAAATAAAACCCAAAAATGAAGGGCCTGAAGCATATTGTACTGGAACACTGGGCTGGAGTGTTTAAACATTTAAACTATAAATACTGTTTATCTTTTCATAGCACTGATAATTATCTAGAACAAAAAGACAATTATAATAATCTCAGTTTTACTGCAGCGGGACCCGGGAGCCCTAGTCATGGAAAAGCGACCCACTGTGCTTCTTGCTGTACAAACACAGAACAAAGAGACAGTCCCTGCCCCATACGGTTTACAATCTAAGTAATTCCTTCTTGTTTTCCTTAGACCCAGAGAACAAAAAATATTCCTTCAAATGCATGATCTTTAGATGTAGGAAAATGGCAAGGAAAAAACAAATGTGGAATCTCCATTAGAGAGAAACCCCAGTGACTCTCTCTGCAACATTCTGCACCTGAAATGAAACACAAAGTGGCCGCTGTGTCACAGGTCCCCACGTAGCAGGACTCCCAGCTGTTTAAAGGTGCAGTACACAGAAAACAGAATGACATCTGCTTTCAGTATATATCTACCTACACAGCACATCTGCTCATTTGATTCATTGTTTTGTGTGTGTCTGTCTGGAGAGAGATTTTATATAGGCCAATTTGGCTGAAGCTTGCTCTCTCTGTTTCCAGTTCACTAGACAAGTGTTTTACATTTTCTTCAGTTTAACTTTAAATGGACATTGTTCTACCCTGTTCTGCAAAGGAGCTGATCTTTCTCAACTCACGCTGTCATGGAAGTAACCTTTTTATTTTCTGAGCAAGGTCATTACATCATGATGCAGTAATCCTTTGCCTTTAGGATAAAACATTCATTCTCTGTCTCACACTCTCTTTATGTCTGTCCCTTCTTAAAAAAGGAAAGCGGGGGGAAAAGTCCTGATTCTGGTCTGTTAAACTAGTCAGTTTTTAGTGAGAATAATGCATGAACTGTGGGTATTGAAGGGCTGGAGGCTCACAGAGATGCTTCTCTGACATCTCATCCACAAAGAGAAGCACCACATTTTTAAGTCATAGACGCCTGGGGATGAGATTACACCTTTGCTAAGCTCTGACAGGGTAAATTTTAGAGTTGCACGAATAGCAAATTAGCCAGACTGAATTGCAAAGGAGAGATTTTAAAAGGGTTTAAAAAAACATGATGGACAGAGTAGACTTATAAAAATACCTTGATCTTTGCATAGCACTTTCGATCCCCAGATCCAAAGTGACTTACAGAGGAGGGCAGGTATCATTATTCCTGTGTTATCAATGGGGAAACTGAGGCCAGAGAAATGAAGTTACTTGCCTGGTAGGTCAGCAGCAGAGACAGAAATAGAACCCAAGTCTCCTGACCCCCAGCCTGCTGCCCTGTTCACCGGACTATGCTGCTTCGTCTGCTGATCTTGTTTTCGACGTGAATGATTGTGGGGTGGTGTTTTTTTTCCATGTCAGGTTACATCACCATATCATTTACAGCCAGTCTGAGGTACACCTGATGAGGCATCTGTCATAATGTAACCTGAGGTGATGCTGTCTCAGCTACATCAGGATGCAAGGGATGTAACTTCAGACTGTTTAGCCAAACTCCCGCTGGAGTCAGTGAGGCTGCACAGGTGTAACTGAGGGCTGACGTTGGCCTTGTATGTTTCAGCCAGATAAAACACTGGGGATGGAAGGATTTGATCCAAAGTTTGTTAGAGCAGAGAAGGTAGAACAAGTGGGTTAGATTGTCAGTCCCTCTCCTGTTATACCTCCTGTCTGCATGGAGCAGCAAACATCCAGTCCCAGTTGTATATGGTCTCGCACTCGAACAGAAGTGTCCAATTTTGGTCATCAGATTGTGGTGTCGTCTCAAACTCCATTCAGATATGGCAGGCCCTCATTTTGTGCTGATATTATACTTGAAGAGATATAATATAAGTGATTTTAAACTATATTAGTACTTCAAAGTTATCACTGTGCCATACTCCATGACCATTTGGAACTTGGCAGTGACAGAACTCAGATCCTCCTCATACCCAAAAGCGAGAAGAGAATCTCCATTAGCTGTTAGCAGTGTAGTGCCCATGGCACACAGCCAAGCAGTCCTTATTCCATTCAACAGAAGGCAGTGGTGATACATAGGTAGTAGCTAGTTTCCTGCGGTAATATTTTTGACTTGTAATGGTTCCTAACTCATATTCTGAAGCCAAGTGGTCCTTACCGGGATTGCCCTGTTAGAAGCTCCATTCCACATATAGAAGCTCAAGTACCCCTGCTCATCTTAACTGTGGCCATATGTGTTTTTGTACAGTGCCTGAGTACTGTAGTGGGGGAAGATAGACTTATAAATTGCATGAATTTATTATGATCTATTATGTGTTATTAAGGAAATCCCAGCACACTAGTCTGTAGTGCTCTGTTTGCATTGTTGTATTCACTTCTTTAATTCTTGCAGGACTGCAGAATCTTCAGGTTCTGGACTCCGAAGTGATTACTGCATCGTAGCAGTAACAGAGAACCAATAGGGACTGCTCAGCCTGTTGGGCAATAACTTTGGCTTCTGTTAGTTAACAGACAGGGAAACAGTGATTTTATTTCTCTATGTAACTTGGGATTTGCTAAATTACAGCTGACGACAGCTTTTTGATGTCCTTAGAGGGTCATTCTCTTTTTGTCTGTTGTGTTTGAAAACTGCAGAATCACAGCTTAAAAAAGAAAAAGCCTCCAAACATGTATAATTTGCGTTCAGTACCTTTTGCTTTTCTCTTGGTCTGAAAGCCAAATGTTATAAAACAACTTCCAAACCTTTGATGTGAGCTCATAATTTTCTCAGTGATGCTATTAATATTGCATGCCCGCTTGCTCCTTGGTGGGCTCCAACACCCACTAACAGCAGCCATCTGTGAGAGCAGAGCTCCTCCCCAGCACAGTGAAAAAGTCAGGCCAGATGTACATGCTGGAGCCACGTCTTACTGGCTATTTCGCCAGATCCCCTTATTCCCGAGGCTGCTACCTGGGATTCCAATGTTTAACCAATGTCTCTTCTCACTCCCTGATGATAAGAGGTAGAAGCCCAAGTGCACTCAAATCCAGCAGGTCTCCATTAGAATAGTAGGAACTGATACTGCTCAACTCAGGGCATCCCCTGATTACATTACAGCCCAATTACCTGTGAAGTAGTTAAGGATAAAAATGAGGCCATTGTGTCAGTTATGACAAGACTGGAATATTGTAACCTACTCCACCTGTCCTATCAGAGAATCTATGGATCCCAACCACGCATGAATTGTGCGTGGTATGAATTGTGCCTGGTAACTTTTGTAATCCTAGCAATGTGATTGCAGCTTTGGCACTGTGGAGCGGAGAGAATCACTTTTGCTTTGTTTTCCCAGAGTGTTGGGAAGCTGTGATTCCCATTGCCACCAGGCTTAGCTCCTGGACAGATAACCCCCGTTAAAAAATGAAGAAAACCTTCAAGCTGGATCTCAGTTAAGATCAAGATACTGGTGGTTGGTGAGATTTCTCAAAGGCTGAGTCATTTTGCAGTCAAGCTTCTGGGATTTAAATAGATTTAAAATCTAGTGTCTGAGTTTGGTGCAAAAACTAAATCTGCTAGAACGGTTCTGATAGTCTGTGATTAGTTGCATTTTGACATGGATTGCAGTCCACTCGGAGCGGTCCTTACAGAAAGTGTCCTGCGGGCCATGTGTGGCTTAAGCTCAGATTTTCATGTAATGTACATGACTGAGAATTATAATACAGATCTGTTTAATATAATGCAAAACCCTTGTCCTGATGTAGAATGAGCACATCGTTTTTAGTTTACTATGGTCTCCCAACACACGTCTATCTAACCTGCTGTCTGCCAATAGCTAACTCTTAACTTCCTCTTCCTTTCTCAGACCCCAGAGATCTTGGGATATGTATGTTGCAGCTGACTCCTTTCGCTAACCACTCATTCAAGAAGTGGCTTGCATGCTGGAAGTTTCTCCTATTCAAGGCTGGTGCTGCTACTAAACTGGGGTGGGGGTCCGAGGAATAGTCCAAGGAGGCTGCTATTTCCTTCTTCCAGAAAGCCATTTGGGGCAATTATAGCTTGTTCTTTTGAGTTGGTGCAGGGCAAATGTAATTTTCATAAGGATTCTGTGTGTTATTCATCCCCATTTATACCCTCTACAGTATCACTGCACCAAAATCATTACTCTATATTCACGGCATGTGCTTAATGATATAACACCCATGTACGTGAACCAGATCAAGGCACACAGTGTCTAATTAAAGCACTTATACTAGTGCTGCTGGCAATCTTTAAAATTTGTGACCATGAAAATAATAACTTTTCTGCCCAAATGTATCATGGCTGACATTATTGCTAGCAGTAAATAGTTATAGTAACGCTCAAAGGCCCAGGTTGGGATGGACCCCCATTGTGTTGGGTACTATGGAAACACAGAAGACAGACAATCCCTGCTGAGATTCTGAAAGTTGTAACAATTACCTGTTTGTAAGGATCAGAGGGAGGAAGTGGGGAGAGCCTGATTCTGCTACCCTTCCTGTGTCATCCCTAGGAAATCAGAGGAAGGTGGTGTTCAGTGTGAATAAGCGTGGCAAAACTGCATCCTTAACAAGGAATCGTCATTCTTCAGTACGGTCCAGGCCAATAGTCACCAAAAGTTCTGGCCGTCTAATATCCCGTCAGTGGTCTGTGAAGTGAATGTAGCTCACAATCCATTTCCAGGGCACTGATGTCCACAACACAAATGCCACTAGTACAGCTGGCTCTAACTGGCAAACTCATTGCCAATCTCTGCAGAGAGGCCAGGGACCAAATGAGCCGTAGAGACCCAAATAACGCCTTGCTCCTAGAGATGGTCTCTCCAGCTGAAAGAAGTTCACTTTAGCAGGGGGCAGAGAGCAGTGTGTGGAAGTCTTCACTGCCCATATCTGTGCAGCACCGGTTCTGAGGACAAATACAGCACTTCATTCTGCAGATGGCTGGTGAGGCACTTTTAACAAAAACTAGATTCACATGGAAATTTAAAAGGAAGAGTCTGCACTTTTGTGTGCCATGGCCAGGTCAGAGGGATGGCGGGTATTAACCTATGCAAATGTGTGAAATCAGCAACAAAATACACATTGCCCTAAACCCTTCAGACAGGCTGGTGTGTGCCAACTCAGCTTACATGTCAAAGGGTAGAACACCAGGCAGAGCATGCACCCCTCCAGCAATGTAGGGCTTATCTGCCAGAAGTGGAGACTTGTGCAAATATGTATATAGACTCTGCACTTACAGCACCTTCTTCCCAAGTAGCTCAAGGTAATTTGCAGACATTAGTGAAGGAAGCTGCATAGCTCTTCACAACCCCAGTGAAGAACTATGCAGCTACCCCAGTGCTAACATCCTTAGTTTATATGGGGAAATTGAGGCACGGACTTGCCCCAGGTTATTCTGGAAGTCTCTGGCAGAGCTGGGAGCTGAAGGCAGATCTTCTGACACTCCGGACTGTGCTTGAACCACAAGGCCATCCTACCCCTTCACGGGAAGCCCCTGAGAGGACAAAGTGTAATTTCTCCTAAATGTAAACAATACAGAAACTGCTGAAAACATTTGCTTTTTGCAGCTGGGTAACTCACTGCAGTCCTGCTCCATGGGCTGGTCAAGAGGTCACTGTGATCTAATTTCTGCGTGCGTATTGATATCATTTGTTGCTTTCTGTGTGCACAAGAAAACCTGGGCCAGATAATCAACTTCAGTGTTCCCCATGTTCATTGACTACAATGGAGCTATAATGATTTGCCTGAGTGGAGGCCCTGTGACTTTTGTGATGAGTTAGGGCAAGACACATGATAGACTCGAATTAATTAAGATGTGACCTTGGTTGGCAAGAAACTCTAGGACCAGGTGTTGGCATCAAGGGGCTGTCCTGTGAGGGAGTTCAGACTGGACACAAGAATGGTCTCGCTGCTGGTGCTGGCTGAGAGGTGTGCAGCCTTTGGAATAAGGCAGTTGGCTTCTCCAGCTCAGGTTAGTATTTATCTCCTAAATATAGATCATCCTAAACCAACCATGTCCTGCCAAGTTGACTCTGATCCCCCTCCCCTTCTCTAATGGCAGATACCATTTGTGCTTCCAACACAACAAGCCTGGCACAAATTATGAACCACTGAGTACGGGGGTTGCGGGGGAGATTGGGGGATTGAGAGTATTCTGATACTAAATAAAAATCAAACAACTTCGAGAGTATGGTGGAAAAGGGGGCCACACCCACAGCAGCTGAGACTCTGAAAAGTAGTCACCCCAAGCAAACCGGTAAGCAGTCATAGCTAGAAAGACTATTGAACATTTCTAGGAGAAAACAAGACACTTTATATTCTCTCTGCATGCTTCAGTGCAGCATCTAGATTTACCTAGGTATCATTTCTAATCAGCAGGCCCTTAGCCATTCTCCACCAGCATTGGTTGCAGCATAATGACATATTATTGTATCATTCTTTTATCACTCAGCTTGCTAGGTCATTTACCTCTTGGGAGGATGGCGGAGAAGAGTTATTGCCTCTTTGTTTCTTAAAGTTATATAAAGCAAATGCGTATAGCCAGAGATTTGGGGGAAGGGTGCTATCTGAAATTGCATGCTGATTGAATATCTACAAACAGAGGTGCTTCGTGTAGCACATGCTGATAATCTAGCCATGTATACTTAATACCCTGTTACCCTATATCCACTGAGTTCAGTAGAAAGAAGATTAGTGAGATAGCTGAATGATACAAAATAACTTTTGGTGTGTGCGTGCATGCACACACAGTTGGCTTTTTAACAGCTGTTGCTAGCAAGTTATTGAGGGGGATTTTTCCCCTGGATGTAAGCTAAGTGAGGAGTAGAAGAGGAAAACTCCCTGCTCTCCAAATCAGTTGACTCACTGTTCCCTGTTAGTAAGGACCAAAGGTTGGAGACCATCTCATCAGCAAGGCACAAGATTACAGGAATCTCAGGCCTTGTCTGTTACACAGGTTGCACTGGCTTAATTCAGTTTTAAATAATCTAGTAAAACTGGTGGAGATCCCTAATGTAGATGTAACCACACACTGCTGGGTGTGGTGCTCTGTCCCATCTAGTGGCACCGAGACCACTCAGAGAAAGAAATTAATGAGTCTGCTCTACAGCCTTAGCAAATGGCTATATGGCGTTTAGCTCATGCAGTTGAGGCTCATGTATTTAGCTTCCCAGGTTCAATCCCACCCACCGACGACCGGGGTCTGTCGGCGTTGCACAGACTCCCAGTTAACTCCCAGTGGCTTCCCCTTAAGAACAATAGGAACTGCTGGATGCCGAACACTCAAAATCCAGCCACTTATTTCGGTACTTAAAGGGAACCAAGATATTTTGAAAATTTGCCTCAGCTAGTGCTGCAGGGAAGAGGACTAATCAGCAACAATCACAGAAGGCCAAACCTGTTAGAACAAAAGGAGCAAATCACAGCTCTGGGCAGCACAGCAGTTGACCTAGGATAGTGTGTTCTAATAAGAAATAGTCTCACCTCATAAGGAACTTGAGAAAGACACTGACTTGAGAGGAGATCTTTGGATTCTTGTTAGTCAGGTCAGCAGGAGGCTGGACATTTTGCAGAGGAGACACTGTCAATCCTGGCAGAAGGGCAGGGTGTTCAGCACGTGACATTGCTGAGTACTCCTGCTCCCTGTGGCTAGAGGCAGGTGTTTAGATGTCAAAGCAGCAGGGGACATGTAGCAGGAAGGAGGACCCTGCCAGTTCGATAGAAAAGAGGCCTGGGCATACTAGAGACACAAATCATGGCTCAGAGTGACAGGGTGGATGCTAGGAATCTTAGCACTGCACACAGACTGATTAATTTTCTGTGTAGGTTTCATCTCTCAGAATGGTAAGGTGCCTGGCCATATTCCTTTGTTTGGGCAGGGCTACATTGGTGATACATGTGACACAGGCAGTATTGGCAGCTCGTGTAATTTTGTTGCAGATCTCATGTTTGTTTTTTAAAAGCCCCAGCCCTTGGAGTCATGTGATTACATAAGAAATCTCAGATGCAAAAATGTAATGTGAAAGATGATTCTCTTGGCTAGAATGCACCCTCTGTTAGGATCGTTTGCTTACTTTTGGATTACAGTGGACATTTTGCACATTTGAATTAAAAAATAACAATTTTTACATGCTAGACATTCTGTAAGCAATTGGTAGAGCAAAGACTCCTGGGTTCTACTCTTTGCACTGGCTGGAGTGTTTCCTAGTGGTTAGAGCAGGCAAGACCTGGGAGCTGAGGCTCTGCAGTTCTATAAGCACTATGTTAGAGCTAGGTAGTGATATAACAATTTTTTCCTAGTTGCCCTGACCCATCATGGGATCTTGGACAGGTCAATCAACCCTCTCCTTGGCTCTGTCTCTTCCTCTTTACATTCATGACAGATTGGTGTCGCACTTGAATGAGTTCCATTTAGCATTAGATGCTCAGGGCGAGCTTTGACTACCTGGGGGGACAGAGTGTACCATGTATTGTGTGCAGTGTCTGCCTCTAGTGGCTGTTCTCATTCAGCTCAAGTGGCAGACACCTGTGTTTTTGGAGCTGAAAGACCACGGTGCTGATTCTGACTCTGCAGAAGAGTATGTGATTTGTTTAGTAACAGCACATTGGTTCATTCCAGAAGCACTTTGAGATTACTGGAGTTAAGACTAGGTAAACGTCAGTATACCCATGTGGTGTCATGGGGCTTAATTAATTAGTGGTGTAAAGGGATTTGTGAACCTGAGATAAAAGGCTCTGCAGGAGCATAAAATATCACTCTCCATACATCTGTCCTATGTAATAAGAAATACTTAAGAACATAGAAAATATAGAAATAACTTCTCTAAAGTGCTATGCTCATCACAAGTGAATGCTCTTGCAAGCTGAGTTAAGTCTTAAGATAATGAAAATGTCATAAATGAGGATGTAATAGTCCAAAGTTTCAAACACGTGCATATCAAAATGTATATACATCTGCATTTAGGCTCTCAAATCCTCGTGCAAATTTGGGTTGTGTGCATACCTATGTGCAAGAACTGGTATGCACCTAAACCAGGTGTATGAATACTTAAAAATAGGAGCCAAAAATGCCAATGTAAGTTTGCAATTACTTTTTTGACATGCCATCTAGATATTAGCATTAAAAGCATACACAGGTACACCTTCTGAAGCCTTGCCCCAGTCTCTAACTTGTTCACTCCCCGAACTTGTGCATTTAGCACTTGATCAAGTCACTTCGGCCAGAATTTTCAAACTTGGGTGCTTAAAGTTAGGAACCTACACGAATGTTAAGGCTTCAGAATAAGCAGCCTGGTTTTTCAGTGATGCTGAACACCAGCAGCTCCCCTTGACTTCTGAGGGAGTTGAGGGCGCCTTGCAGGATTGGGCCCCCTATACATGAGTTTCCTAATCTGTAAAATGGGGGTAACTTGTCTTCATCACAAAGGTTTGTGAAGCAAAATTAAATTTAGTTCCCGAAAAGAATGTTGAGCTGCTCTAATGGGAAGGGTGTGTGTGTGTGTGTGTGTGTTACAGTGTCCACTGGAGTCAGTGGGATTCTCTCCTTTGACTTTAAGTTTTCGATAAGACCCTAAGAGTGCAAAACTATAATAATGATTAGATAAGTATATCTAAAATACATCATAGGGAATACATCCTTCGTGCAAAATTATGACTTCTATTGGTAGAAGTCTCCGTAGATAGAATATTAAGTTTGTTTTTTATAGTATCTGCCACTGTTTAAGCCTAATGAATAATTTGTTGTTCCTGCTGACAACTTTACCACTGAAGAGATCCAGTTTCAGATCCTTTCTGGCAGTAAGGTGTGTGGTTACAAGCAGTCTCAGCCTTCTCTCATCCCCTCAGAATTTCCTACTGTTACAGAGGTGCCTATACTTTGTGAAATGCTTACAAATGCAAGGCAAATATTTGGCTGGGGGGGAGGGGGAGGTTACTAAGGGTGGTGTGTGTGTGTGGCTTACCTCTTTGTTTCTTTCTTGTAAATAAGAGCTATTTGAGCTTTAAGGAATGATTTGCTTTTGCAGAAGACCTTCCACCTTTTAAATGTGGGAGGACGGTTTCCTCCAAGTTTGTTTGATCTTCTAAGTGAAGTTTGCCTAAGTGTTGCACAAATGCAGATATCTTTTCATTGCTTAATAGCGTCAGATGCCTTGAGATTTCAGATCCACAAATGTACTGGAATACTTCAGCAGAACTCTTGTGCAACTTTAAAATTCAGTGAAGTCCTTTACTTCATTCTGGATAGTATCATACCTCAAGTCCATCAAGAGCAAACTGGCATTCCTTGGTTCATATGTTGAGGATTTAGTGCCCAAACCTGCACTGTGATCTTTGCCCACACAGATCACAGTACAGTACCCGGGCCTTATTCTCTAATTGAACCTTCCACCAAATCCAAAATCTTAACTTCACCTCCTGAATCTTTGTGCTGTCAGCTCAGGTAGGATGCACATGTAATACTTTCCCCACACTACATCAGTCTTAAAATGTGATACAGGCAATATTATCAACTCTTGTATTTTTGTTGCAGACCTCATGTTTGTTTTTTAAAAGCCCCAGCTCTTGGAGTCATGTGATTACATAAGAAATCTCCACTTTTATTTAAATGCCCTCATGTTTGCAGAGAAAAGCTTGAAGACACAAAAGCTAAATGCTTTAAACCAGGGATCTTAAATTCGAATCACCACGAGGGCCACATGAGGACTAGTACATTGGCCTGAGGGCCGCATCACTGACACCTTTTCATATAAAGGTACAAAAGCCTCCCCTCCTGAGCATGCAGCTCCCCACTCCTCTCCCCTCCCTCCTGGAAAGTGCTAAGCGCTGCCAAACAGCTGTTTGGCGGCAGGAAGCACCTGGAGGTAGGCAGAGGAGCGGGGACACGGCGCGCTGGGGGGGGAGGGGGAGTGGAGGAGGAGGGAAGCTTGGCAGCTGCAGGAAATAGCTCCGGGAGGGTGGGGTGGGGGGCATGGGGAGCTTGGTGGGCCGCAGGAAATAACCCCGCGGGCCGCATGGCCGCATGTTTGAGACCCCTGCTTTAAATCCAGAAGGTAGTATATACAGATTCCCACATTGGCTTAAACATGATGAAATTTAAAAAAAAAAAAGTTAATCTAATGAGTCAGGCCCCAAACTTCTAAAATTTTTAATGCTTGGTGATGGCAGTACTGCATAGGCCTTTAAAATATGACAGGGACCCCACAGAGGGACACAATTATAATACAAATGCTTGTCACTTCTGTGACATACGGACTTCTGTGTTGTCCAGACCAGCGAAGGGAGGAGGGAAGGGGGCTGCGTCACCCTTGCCCTGTAACCTGCGGTGCCTTGTAATGCCTTACTGTTGAAGCTCCCATTGTGGACTGCTCACCGCTTGCCAGCATACCAGTCATTCCCAGATGTTTGTGTAACTATAGCCTGCTATTATCCTATTTTACAATGAGTAAGTGCCTTGGCCAAGGTCATATATGAAGTCTGTGGCAGTGCAAGGAATTGAACCTCTGTCTCTTGAGTCCCAGGCTACTGTCCTAACCACCCCGTCCTCCTTCTCTATAGACAGAACAAAGAAGCAAAAAGGCACAACTCTCATCAAGGCATTTTCCCCTGACGAGGGCCAAATTCAAGCCTGACTCTACACACCTGAGTGATGGAGATTAGCATGCTGAAGCTTTGGCAGCCTAGCAAATCCTGCAGAGTTGCTACAATAAACCATGAGTGCTCTGAGGTTGGAGCTCGGGAAGGAACTTGCCCGACATACTGCAGTGCGTATGCCTTCTGGCTGGGCTGCCCCATGCCACCAAGCAAATTAGCTCTTGCTCAGCCAGAAATTGTGAGGGATAATGCAAGAGCGACACAGTCAGTCTGTACTCTAGCCCATATCAATGTAGGCTTGTGCAGCACATACATATGTAAGAGGTGAAGCTGGCTCTGAAATGAGGGATGTTCCTTAGAATTGGGACAGTTGGGAAGTATCTTCCCAGCTAGAGTAATCACAATGGAAATGTGAAGTATTGCAACTCCTGAACCAATCCTTGCCAGCAACAAGGCTTTTTCTGCTCTATTCGGGCAGAGCTCCCGCTTACTTCAGGGAGGGTTATGCATCCTTTGGATGTGTGTATCAGGCCGTTATTTGTAATGACTAGGGAACCCTGACAGATGGAGGAGCAAAACGCATCCTCAAGCTTTCCTCACTCCATCTCTTACCTTCCTACCCTCCAGCTCCCTGCCTGGTTTTCAGTCTGTTTACTGTGGAATTCATAAGAACACAGCAGTCACTTGGTGCCCTGTAAGACCCTCTGTTTTCTATAAAAGTTCCTGTAAAGGCCCGATGTTGTTGTAAAATGAAAGCAGGAGGTTACTGAAGAGTGATGGGCTTCAGACATCAGGAGGGTAAATGCTCATTCTCTGTTTTAAGAGATCCAGGCTAAAGCTTTTATGCCAGAACTCGGAGGTATGCCTGGCAGGGAAAGGCTGACACTAGAATCTATTTTAGTTCCCATTCTCTTCCCCTCCCCCCCCGCCCTCCCCCCACCATCTTTCTTCAGATCTTTTGTTTCTTTGTTTTGTTTATATGCATTTTTGTTGGGTCCTAGTTTTTAGTGTTTACTTAAACCTGATACCAGATTACACTAGCGTTTACTGCCACCCTGAGAGTTTACACTTCTCTAGAAACTTGTACTGGGGAATCTCAAAATACTTTATAAATATTCATTAAAGGATGAAGGCTCACATTTTTCAAAAGGTGCATGTGCACGGCTACACATTTCTGACTGAGGTTTTAAAAATCCTTCAGTATGCACTGTTGTATGAAGACACTGGCGTGTGCAACCTTGCCTTGCATGCTGACATCAGAAGATTAGCATGATTTTGCATGAGCAGTTTGAAAATTTGGACCCCATTTCCTCTGAGATACATTGTATAATACATGTAGGGAAACTAAGGCACAGAAAGGTTAAGCGATTTGCCCAAGATCACACCTTGAATCAGTGGCAGAAAGCTGGGACTAGAACCCAGGTACTTTGCTCTAAGCATTGGACCATACTTAGTTCTAGATACTCCCATCTTTCTATGCCACTAATACTATTATGGATGAAGTGTTCTCAGGCTTGGGATCACAATCCCTACATGGCCATGAACATGTGCTGGGGATGGGGTTGTATTCTCCTTTTCTTTATGTCTAGACGGGATAGAAGTCCTGAACTGTCTCCCTGTTGCAACACGGGGACACTGTATGGAAAAGCTAGAGAAACTCTGCAACAAAGCATTTTTCTTATGTTTTTGTGCAGTCAACCCCACAATTGCCTTAACACAGGTTTATAACAAGGGTATAAAACTGTACATTGTTTTTTCAGCTGCCCTTTTTAAAAATTCAGCTCAAGCTCTGTGTGGATCTTGCTGTGCTTCCTGCACGTTGGTTTATATTTTCCTCTGATGTACTTAAATGACAGAGAAAACTTGGATTCTAATATTCTTCCTGTCTTATGGATCCAAAGCAGGGGAGTAGCTGGCAGTTTGCAATGTGTACACTGACTGCTGCACTTTCTCCCTTTGCCTGCTCTAGATCCATAATCCCCCCACCCCCCGGTAGATGTGCTGTTTATACACATTAAGATCATTACCACAGCAAGTGAATGTTATATATACAGAGTTCATTGGCTAAAAAGGCCATTGGTGAGGAACATTAAAAAAAAAAAAATACTGTCCCCGGAGAGTTAAAATGGGATATGTATACCTTTGTCCAACACCTAACAGAACAGGCCTTTGGATGCTGCCCAATATCAAAAATTGGGGGAGTGGTAAATAATGACGAGGAAGGTCACTGATCCAGAGCAATCTAAATTGTTTGGTGAAATTAGCACATGCAAATAATATGCATTTTAATACAGCTAAATGTATACATCTAGGAACAAAGAACATAGGCCATACTTACAGGATGGGGGACTCCATCTAGCAAAACAGTGACTCTGGAAAAGACCTGGCAGGCATGGCGGATAATCAGTTGAACATGAGCTCCCAGTGAGACCTTGTGGCCAAAATAGCTAATGTGATTGGGATCCATAAACAGGGGAATCTCAAGCAGGAGTAGAGAGGGATTATTTTATCTCTGTATCTGGCACTCGTGCGACACCTGCTGGAATACTGTGTCCAGTTCTGGTGCCCACAATTCAAGAAGGATGTTGATATATTGAGAGGGTTCAGAGAAGAGCCATGAGAATGATTAAAGGATTGGAAAACATGCCTTATAGTGATAAAGTCAAAGAGCTCAATCTATTTACCTTAACAAAGAAGGTTAAGGGGCGACTTGATTACAGTTTAATTGTCTGCATGGGTAACAAATATTTAATAGTGGTTTCTTCAACTGAGCGGAGAAAAGTATAACATGATCCAATGCCTGGAAGTTAAGCTATACAAATTCAGAGTAGGAATAAGGTATACATTTAACAAGGAGGTTAATTATCCATTGGAACAATTTACTAAGGGTTGTATAAACAGTCTCATCCCTTCCAAAGCCTGTGTGGTGATTTTGGTACAGCTGGCACATGTCGAGTGGAACATGAACGAGGACATGCCAAGTATATCATGCAGCAGCAGTGGGGAGTTGCATTGTGCCCTGTGATACACACACCTCCGCCTGACTTCCCCAAAAGACATGCATATATCTCAAGACAAAATTGACTTCTCTGTGTGTCCCATGGGGAGTGTGTCATTGGGGGAGGATCCAAAGTAATTAGGTATTAATGTTCAAAACTAGAATATTTAACTGGTTTATGCTTCTCATGTTGTCATGGCAGAACTTTTATGAATGCATCAAACAGAGTAAACTTTAGAAGAACAGAGAAGGCACCAGCACAGCAGGGGTTAGGGAAACTGGGCGACTTTAGGCTAGTAAAATTGCATGAAGTCTGTTCCTCTCGACCTGTTTTCATATACACAGAATAAGAAACATAATGAGAGAAATGCTGTTACATTATTAAACACCCATTGACTTCAATGGGAGTTTAGGGTTCACAAAAGAATGTAGGATCAAGAGCTATTCTTGATTTATATTATTGCACAAGCAAGAATGGGACTCTATTGGGATAGGCATTGTACATACATAGTAAGAGATAGGCTCTGCCCCAAAATGCACAGTATAAATAAACAAGAAAGAAAAAGGTGGGACTCAAGAAGGAAACTTACAGCAACAGAAGGAGTTTGTCAGCTCTGCCCCGAGTGAGGTCAACAAGAGCCCTCTTCTGTCAATTTAGCTGTGTCTACACTGGGGGTTTTGTTGGCTTAGCTATGTCGGTCAGGGAATTATTTTTTTCCAGACCTCTGACCAATATAGCTATGCTGCTGTAACTGACCCAGCCTAAATCTGTTTGGGGAGGTGGTGTAGCTATGCCAGCAGAAAAATTCCTCCTGTGAGCATATGCTGCATCTACAGTAGGGGGCTCTACTGGTGTACCTATTCAAATAAAGCATTTGTGGAATAGACAAGGCCCGAGGTAGAGAGAGAGTTGTGACTCGCCCAAGGTCATAGAAGTAGTTCGTGGAAGAGCCAGCAATTGAACCCAGTTCTCCAGTTCAGAGCCCTATCCACTGAACCATCCTTCCTCTCTGGCACTAACTCCATGCCAGGGAAAAGTGGGTGTGGTAATTGTAGAGTGAAGAGATGCAGCAATCCAGCTTCCGACTGTACATGCTTCATGACGTTGTGTTCCCCTGCATATAACATGTGAAACGAAGTCAAACACTGTCAGACAAAGCAAGTCAAACTTCAAGTGCTAAAGTGTGTTATTTGTTGGCATAAGAAACAGGCTGAAGCCATTTCAGTTCCAGTTTGCTGTATTTAAAGGCTTGTTTATACAGGACCTTTTCCCAGTTATACTGGTATAATTATACTGATGTAGTTAATTGCTGTAGTTAAACTGGTATAACTCCCCAGTGTAGATCCCCCTTAATTCCAGAATAAGAGTGGCTTTTTTTGGTTTAGCTTAAACTGCTTTCAAAGCAACATAAGCTAAATCAGAAAAAGGCACTAAACCTATACTGCTTTTCGTTCACACCCTACCTTTTAATGGTATAATTTCCCTGTGTAGACAAATCTCAAGAAAACATTTCTTTGTTTGGAATGTGTGGGGCAAGGGTCTTTGATGGACCTAACTGATTTTAAGACTAGCTTCTTATTGCTGTACAGAGCCTGTATATGAAGTTGTCAGTGGGTTGTACCAATAAACAGGGAAAACTTGCAGGTTCTTTTTTATTTTGCAACAGACAATTGAAGTGTTTAATTAAGATCTTGTGGACTTTTTCCCTCCTCACACATGAATATTTATTCCTGATGTCATTATTGCTTGATTAGACTGAAGGAAATGTTATGTAATAAAGATTGTAATTCTAAGGATGGGTTCTAGTGGTCTAGTCCATCTAATACATTTCTATTGTCTTTCCTATCTATCTCTTCTAGCTCTTTCTATAATGTCCATCCCTGTGGTAACTAAGCACTGTATTTAGATGCTGGGGCCCAGAGCAGAGGTGCTAAACCTTTGGTCTGTGATGCACAAAAGGACAAAAAAAAATTTTATGAGTTGTTCTGGGACTGGGGAGTGGGTGGGTGGAATGGGCTCGAGGCAGTAGCCATAGTAGCAGATAAGCAGTGGAGGGAGAAGAGAGAGCTGCTCCTTCCTTATCCTCCTCCCTGGCTGTCATCTGTGTCCTAGTGACACAGGGATTTTGCTGTTGTCTTAGTCAGTGGGGTGTGATCCACCAGCCTTTCCCATGTGACCCCCAATTAGGTCACACTTCACTGACTGCGGAAGCACATCTAGAGGAATAAGCACTGCTACAGCCCCTTTTACAGGGACAGTTTAAAGGGCAGAGTGTCCCTGGGGAAATTCCCCCAGTGCAGAGGCAGTGTGTTTGTGGACTTTCACGGTCCCCCCTCCGAGTTCCAGGGATAGAGGTATGTCAGATTGCTCTGGGCTTCCGTAGTTCCAGGCAGTGGCAAATCTGCCATAAGTTAGAGCAGTCCCTGTGATAGCTTTAAGTTATGTTGGGTGCTGCACTGGTCCCTGGAGCAGCACAGAATCTAGGAGGTGCAAAGGTAGCTCAAAGCTACCTTTTGCCTCTCCTGAGCTGTGCCTCCTGAAAAGCACATCATAGAATCTGGCCCACTGTTGGTCATTGGGAATTCCTGGGTAGAGCTGAGTGAATAATTGGTTTTTTTTCAATTTGGTGGCCAAGCTGAAAATTTTGGGTAGAATAACGTTTAGTTCTACCTGAAACTCTTTTTTTGTTTTGTTACATCTTTGATGTTTTTTATCCTTTAGCCAAATCTAGCTCTTTCAAAAGGACACATTTTGAAGTGAAAAGTCAAATGGTTTCATTTCAAAAGTGTCAGAATTAATTCAACTTTTCCAATTTTTGGTTTTTAATTGGCCAAAACTATTCACCAAAACGGATCCAATTTTGCAAGTAGTTTGTCTCCCCAAAGCTGCATTTTTCGGGGAGTGAATAAACGGACTGAATTTTGTCCAGCTCTGCTCCTCAGTTTTACTATCCAACTCAATCTCACACTTGCTGTGAGACCACGGAAAAAATCACTTCCCCATCCTATATGTCAGCTTCCCCATCTGCAAGAGGTTCACCATTCCCAGTCTTATATCCTTCAGAGCAAAGCTTGAATGGTTCATCATGTGGACAGGTCCATGGGGTGACTGCAGAGTTTGGATGTGTTATGTTTTGATTAGAAGTGCACACAAAGAAAATGTTTTGCCAGGATGTGCCCTAAGCCTGGATCCAGGTCCTGCAGGGCAGATAGTGACTCTCCCTCCTTCTGTTGTTTGCCTCCTTGGTGTCTCACTGCTGCAGTGCAGCCCCAGGGTCCTTATCCCTTTCAGGCCATGCTATTCATTCCAGGTTATCCACTGCATTGAGGCTCGGATTCAGCGAAGCACTTAAGCATGTGCTTAACTTTAAACATCAGTGACTTCAGTGGGTAAAGTACAACGTGTGCTTTGTAGGACTGGGGCTCAGACTGAAAAGCTACATCCTGCTTTTGTGAGTGAAGATGTTGCAGAATAAATACTTCCTCCATACTGAGCCTCGGATGAGGTATCGGTGATTTGCTGTATTGCCCCTGGCCTATAGAAATGGATGGGAGTCAGAGGTCCCATACAGCTGAGCCGAGCGGATGCTGGGAATGGCTATAAGGATGCTGAGGAACCTGGCGAAGTACAGCAAGTCTTCACCAGGTGGGAAGAAGAGTGCAGGCTGGGCAATGAGGTGAAATCTTATTAGACAAGTTATTTCTTACTGTTGGCTACTGCTGACATGATTCCTGTATAGAATAAGAGTGCAAAAAGCTATGGAAAGTACTGTAGCCAAATGGTTAGAACAGGGGACTAGCTGGAAAGTTTGTTAAAATGAAATTCAGTTGAAAGAAAAATCTTGGCATTCGAGCTTGTGAAACAACAAACAAACAAGCACAGTAATGTGCAGAGTTCTATTTCTGGCTCTCCTAATGAGCTGCTGTGTGACGTTGGGTGAGTCACATGGCAGTCTGGGCCAGAAAAGTGGGACTGACAGTCACCCAGATCTAAATTGTCTCCATTAAATTTCCATACATATTTTCTCAAAAGCATCAATGTACTGTGTTCACATTCTGACAAGATTCTAGTAAGTGAATTTACTGGCAGGAATGTTCATGGAATGGTGAATTTGAAACCAACATTAAAGAATCATTGAGTGCAAATGAATTTTGGACTCTGACATTAGTATTCATATCAGACCTGATTCTAAAAGTTATGTTTGTCCAATCAGAGAAGAGAAGCGTTTGGATTGGACACAGCTTGAATTTTGAACATCCAGTCCTCAGAATGAGTTGCTTGGGAAGAGTCCAGAGGCCAAGAGTGACTTGTAGAAGTTTTCTGGGAATAATTCTGAATAAAGAATACACTGGAGAGAATTATAAGCTCCTCACAGACTAGTTACAAACAGAAACGGAAAGTAAATTAAAAAATGATTCAATCTGAATGATTTGGTCAGCTCAAATAATGCTTACTTGCCCCATAGGTGTTTTGTGGGGCTTAATTACTGAATATTTGGAAAGTGCTTTGAGAGACTTGTCTAAAAGCAATTCTAAATGTGAGGCATTGTTAAATTAGGGCTTATAGGTTTATAATAGTTGTAATTCTTCAGGTAGTGTGTGGAGTTATATTTTACTTTGTTTTACTGGTTAAAAAGGAATAATGGTTACAGCTAGATACATAGATAGAAGGTTCTTTTATTCAGAAAATTTGTGTCACTGTGTCCATTTAACTAACAGCTGGCATAAGCGAGTGCCACAATTGGCATTATTATTATGGCTTACCATATTGCCTGGGAGCCCTAGTCGTGGACCAGGACCTCATTGTGCTTGGAGTTGTACAAAGAATAAAAAGATGGGCCCTGCCCTAAAGATCTTATAGTCTAGGTATAAGACAAGGGACAACAGATGGATACAGATAGCTTGACGGGGAGCACAAGGAAATATTGGGGCAGTACTGGTCACCGTGATAGGCAGTGGCTCAGCACACCAGCAGCCTAACTGTTCTCAATTTTTTGTAGGCATTGTGGCACGAGTGCTAAGGAGAGGAAGAACCATGCGTTAGTTTTACAGTGAACTCCTTCCCAGGTGTGAAGGGCAACATGGGAGAGAGCACAAAGTACTTGTTTTTTAACAAGTGGGTGAGGGTGGATGAAGTCATGGGGTGATCAGAAGTGGGAGTCAACATTTCAGTAGTGAATGAGAGATGATTGGTAGGCCATGAAGGGCCTTGAAAATGAAGATCTGCAGCTTATGTTTGATGTGTTAGAAAAGGGGGAGCCAGTGGAGGGATGCCAAGAGAGGGGTGACATGGTCAAAGTCACTAGCTAGGAAAACTATCTTTGCAGAAGTATTCTGAATGGGTATGAGCAGAGCAAGATTGCACTGGTCAAGGCCAGAGAGAAGGATGTTACAGTAACTGAGACCCAAGATGAGTGCCTGGGCGAGAGTTTTAGCTGTGTGGATGGATAGGAAAGGCCGTATCTTAGAGATGTTCTGCAGAAAAGATCTGTAAGACTTAAGTATAATCTGGATGTGAGAGAGAAATCGGAGTCAAGAATGCCACCCAGGTTAAGGGCCTGAGTGGTAGGCAGGATGGTGATGTTTTCCAAAGTGATCAAGAAAGGAATAGGAAGGCCTTGGGGTGAAAAATTGCAAGCTCTGTTTTAGTCATGTTGAACTTGAGTTGATGATTAGACAATCATGAGGAGATGTCAGAGAAAGTAGGAGATTTTAGCTTGGACAGGAGACTGGTCTGGAGCAGAGAAGTAGATCTGTGCATCATCCACGTAGAGATGGTAGTAGAATTTCTGGATGAAATACACTGAGATAAGGTGTAGAGAGAGATGAGAAGGGGACCAAGGACATGGCGTTGGGGAATCCCCACAGAAAATTGGAAAGGTGACAAAGAGAGTTCTCCAAAAGACACACTGAAGGTGTGGTTAGAGAAGTAGAAGAAGAAGAAGGAGAGGACAGTCACAGAAGCCAAAGCAGGACAAGATTTCAAGAGGAGGAGTATGGTCTTTGGTGTTGAAGGCGGCTGACAGCCCAAGGATGAGGTTGGAGCACCAGGTCTGGGCTTTGGCTAGGACTTCAACAAGAGTAGCTTCAGTGGAATGCAAGGGGCAGAGCTTGGATTGGACAGGGTCTAGGATGGAATTTGAGGACAGGAATTTCAGACAGCAATTGAAAATAAAATGCTCAATGAGCTCTGAGAGATGAAAGGGAGAAGGCAGATGAGGTGGTAACTGGAGAGGCAAATACAATCAAGGGAGGTTTTGTTTTTTTTAAAAAAGATGGAAGAGGATTCTTGGATTCTTGTATTGTGAGGGGAAGAGCTAGAGGAGAGTGAGGATTTAGAATGAGTAAGGGAGGAGAGGAGACTTGGCAAGAGGGAGATCGGAAAATAGGATGGTGTGTCTGGAGCCAGTGGAAGGGTCAGAGAAGGAGACAAGAAACTTGTGTATTTAAAGAAGAGAGTTGTAGGAGGGGAAGGGACAGTGAGCTGAGGGGAGGGGGAAGGTCATGGCATATTTTGTCAGTTTTCTTTTGGAAATAATTGGTGAGCTCCTCTGCAGAGAGAGAAGTAAAGGCCAGGAAGAGGTTGTTTTTGCTTTTTCAATTGTGAGTTTGGCCCAACTTCTCAAAAAGATGTCAGTGTAATATATTCAACCATTTTATATAGAAAAAAACAATTGCAGCTCTCAAACAGCAAAACTATAGCTAACCAGCAGCTCTTTCTACTGAATTCCAGGGAGGCCAGAGATACACACAGTTGCAGGTTCATTCTAATTGTGTAAGATTTAGAAAAATATAGACACACAACTGATACTGGATGGAAAGTAATGTATAAATATGCTTATTTAGTACCTAATATACACAATATATCAGAGCTCAATAGGCAAATAGTCCCTATTGGCTACAATCATGCAACTCTCCTGATTTCTGTGGGATGCACAGATGTAACTGAGCAGAATTTGACCCATCTCAATCAGCAGTAAAGTATCTTTTTGCAATAAATATTTATAGACAAAGCTCTGTGAAAAGACCATTGCGTCTTCAAGTGAATTTGCAAGTCTTACACCAATTGTAAACAACATGCTTAATGAGCTCTTAGAGATGTATGGCCATGAGTAATTCCAGGTATGTTACGGCTAGAGCTAACAAACAAGTGCTTTGCAAAGGGATAGTTTTGGTAGTTTAAGTTCCATAGGCCATGTCCTAGCCTTCACTTGAGATCTCCAGAGTGATGTAAATAAATGCTATCAACTGAGTTTATATGCTGGGTCACAGGTTATACCTGACTCCAAGGCTCACCTTCTCACTGACCTACAGCATTTTTACAACTGATGGAGGAGGTGAAGTCATAGGTGGGCTTAAGTCTTGCCTCTTTGCTTTCAACACAAGTAGTGTGGCACAGAAGTGAAGGGGCCACTAGCCTACCTGTGGCAGCAAAGTTCTGCTATTACCACACTGTAGAGAAGGCCTGGGGAAGGTAGTTGAAGCATGTTCCTTTTTTCAAGAAAAACAGACTATTGCTAGAAAGGTTCCCTAAAGTCAGGGTTATTAAAGCAGACAGTAAAAAAAATTCCTCACTTTTGTTTTTAAACAATCCCCTTGAACATGAAATTGAAATCTCTTTTCCTCATTGCATGTGCACATCAGTTTGTTATTAAAGAGCTGCTTGTGTGGGTCAGACTGCAATAACTAGATTCTAGAGTACTGAGATGGGAAAAGCCTACTCCATTCTCAAGTATCCCCCTGCGAGTGCAGGCTAGCCTCTGAAAGAGGATATAATTGATGATGACCTGATGCTACTCTTGCTGGATGGTGTGTGCTGGTACATTGCTGTAGGATGCTCAACAGTATTAGCCTGTTCATAATTGTATTGTAGAATTGCTTATAATCGGGGCTTATATATTCCGCAGTTCTGTGGCTGCAGAATTTACCAGGGAATTTACGCCTTACTGCAAAATTGTGCTCTACTATCATTTCTTTTAAAGTTTCTAGTCCCTTTGGCTGCAGAGAGAATCTTGAAAATATGACTAGTGTAAACAATACTGTTGTCTTCCTGAGTTTGCAAAGAGCCTGAAACAATAGCTCTGAGAGGTCTGAACTGCCATTCATCTCAATCACTGTCCTTTGGATTCCGCAATCATTAGGCCGTAGAATAGGTTATTTTTCCAAGAAGCTGAGAATTCAGTACTTCTGTCCTGGAATTTGCGGTTTTGCTGTAGTGGGCCCTGGACATTTTGTTTTGTGTCTCTGCGCTGCTGGGTCCTGTCTGCAGGTGCCTCTTGTACTCCAAATTCTCCCACAAGGAAGAGTTATACAGCATGCTTCATGCAGCCTTCCATAGAACCAGGCAGCCGGGGTCAGGGATCTAGAAATGGAGTCTATCTTACAACCAAGAGTGGAGGGAACCAGAAGTGTAGACTGGCCAGTTGTGCTGCCTGGAGAATAGGGAATCAGCCAAGCCCTGGATTTTTAAGAAGGCGAGCTGCTGACGTTGGCTACATGCTCTTCACCTTCCCTGGCACTTAAAGAGATTCAGAGCCGGGTCACAGAATAATATCATGGCTGCTGAGGCCCAGGGAGCCACGCCACCTGGGGAACATAGCAAAAAAACCAAAAACAAACACCCATTCTCAAAAACAATCACTGACAAAATAAACAACAAGGAATCTTACGCCAATGAATCTTTTCATCTCTCATCAGAAGTGTGTGTATTTAAGAGTATTGAGGGGAATAGGAGTGAAGGAGAGAGAATAAATAAACACTGCTGCAGAATTTAGGGGTACTTAACAAGGAATTTGGTCTCATTATGTCATGGAAGTCCTAGGGCCTTGTTTAGAGTCAGTGGGATGTAAATACCATTTTGTAATGAGAGGGTTTCCCATGAGTATTGGGCTATACATTCACTGGTTTATTGTCAGCATTATTGATGAGAGCAATTAAAGCATTGTTTTGAAAAGTAAACTCCACATGCAAAGAATTATGGCCTTTGCAAACATAAGAAAATGGTAGCCAGTTTTTGATCTTCCAGTCTTCTTAGTGTCTCTGCCCAAAGGGAAAATCATTGGTAATTTTAACAGTGTCTGATTAGGAATGGTATAAGCCCTTCCAATGGGCAGGAGGGATTTTTTAAAGTATGGACACACTGTGCAGTCCTATGGTGGAAGTCTGAAGCTGGGTATGGCAGTGCAAAGGAGCACTCACCTCTTGAGTGCGTCCAAGTGGCTGGGTGCAGTACCACAATCCTTTTCCTGCCCCGGTGCCTCCTGCAGGCTGCTGACTGACCATGGTAAGTCTTCAGTAGCTTGTCCCTCCAGCCCAGTCACAAAGTCCAAATGAACCCCTTCCAGGGTACTAACCTGCTTATTTGTTAGACTCTATTTCACTTTCTAGGCCCCAGCTCTGGGTCCCTTCAATTCAGCCCTTTGTTTAGGCTCCCAATTAAGGCCTGTCCCCTTCTTGGGATTTATGCCACTTTACCTATGGCTAGTAGGGGAGCATAGGCCTGTCCACTATTCCAGGTTTCAACCTAGGGCCCCCGCTACAGCAGCCACATACTGCTTACTTCAATCTATTGCTGCTGTTTTGCTGGGCCTCTTTTATCTCCAGCCTATCTCAGAGCCAGCATCCTCAGGGTCTTCTCTAGCTGCAGGCATTGCCCCTCCCATCCCAGTCAGGAGCTGAACTTGCTAAGGCCAAGCATCTCCTTTTATCTGAGCCTGGTGGGCTCTGATCAGCTGCTTCCATGAGGCCTCTCTAGGCAGGCCTGGAGGACCCACCTTTGCTGCTTCTTTCCTGTCACTTTGCTGCTTCCTGGGGCGATTTGTAGTGGGACTGTGGGGTCTCCTGTAGGGAACCGCAAAGGCAGGTCCGCCCCGTCACATTTCATTGTCTTTTGTCTGAATCCAGTGCTGTAATATGATGTTTGAAATGTCAACAAAAAGGATAGCAGATGGGGCTTGAGCAGGAAAAGTAAAAATTGAAAGTTTCTCCATGCGCACTGCCTCCTGGTTTTCTTATTTTTCCTTCAGACGCTTTTAGAAAGTTAATATCAACCGTTAAACCTTTTAGACTATCACCCTTATTTGGTTTAGAAGTGAATAATTCTGCTGTGTATGGCTCTTGAAACTGAGCCTGAAACAGCCCTGAACAAAATATAGTATTCCTTTCAAGATCTTGGAAACAATTACATCATAGGCAAATTGGGCCAGAAACCATTAATAGTATTCTTTGTGCAAAGAAATCCCATGGGACAGCCTATTTCAGCAAACTGGCATTGCTTATAAACAGATACAGTAACAGATACAGTTGTCCCCATTCTGTGGGAGAGTTGAAACTTCATACAGTGCAAAAGACTTCACAAAATAAACGTCTTTCTTTCTATAACAAATTTTAAAAAGCTGCCTCAATGATTTTATGATCTCTTTAATGGTAATGCTCTCAGAGGATGAAGGTTGTCTTTAGCGCACTGAAAAGTATTTTTTTGAGTATTATTGTTGCCTTTAGCTCATAGTTCGTAAGAATTGTCTAAGGCCATGTGAGAAGGCATAAACCTCTTTGTTCACAGAACAAAATACTGTGGCTGGAAGCTGACTGAACCATTTATAGTAACCTGCAGCTGGCCCGGGCTTGCGGGGCTCAGGCTAAGGGGATGTTCAATTGTGGTATAGATGTTTGGGCCCAGGCTGCAGCTCGAATCCTAGGATGCTGTGAGCACGGCCGTCCCTATGGAGGTGCGGGGCCCGGGACAAATCAGCCTCCCTGTTAGTCTCCTCGCCGCCCACCCAGCAGCCACTCCCCTCCTCATCACCCCGGCCGCCCGCCGCTCTCCTCCTCGCTGTCCGCTTGCCTGGGAGGCAGAAGGGTCCCAGAGCTTGCGCTGCAGCCTGAGCCCAACATCTACACCACAGTTAAACAGCCCCTTCACCTAGGCCCTGCAAGCCCAGGCCAGCCACAGGGTTTTAATGCCTGAACCCCACAAGCCAGAGTCAGCTGGCACAGGCCAGCCATGGGTGTAGACATACCCCAAGGCAGTGGTTCTCAACCAGGGGTACATGTACCCCTGGGGTACGCAGACGTCTTCCAGGGGGCACATCAACTCACCTAGATATTTTCCTAGTTTTATAGCAGGCTACATAAAAAGCACTAGCGAAGTCGGTACTAACTAAAATTTCATACAGACATTGACTTGTTTATACTGCTCTCTATACTATACATTGAAATATAAGTACAGTATTCGTATTCTAATTGATTTATTTTATAATTATATGGTAAAAATGAGAAAGTCAGCGATTGTTCAGTAACAGTGTGCTGTGATACTTTTTTTGTACTTTTATGTCTGATTTTGTAAGCAAGTAGTTTTTTAATGAGGTGAAACTTGGGGGTAGTCAAGACAAATCAGACTCCTGAAAGGGGTACAGTAGTCTGGAAAGGCTGAGAGGCATTGCCCTAAAGGATCAAACTGAAAAATATTCGGTGGATGCAAAACATATGCTTGGAGCAGGGGGCACGTTTTCATGGGCAACAAGGGTGACAGTAAAAATCTGTATTCCTGCTCCAAAGCTGGGCAACTTTCCATAACTCCCGATTGACAGGTGCAGTTATTCAGTTTGTACATGCATGGAAAAGCAGGTTAGAGATGATTCTGGGGTAGATTCTGGAATCCTTACTGACACCACGTAGTACTTTACCTTGCAGACACTTCCATTGCAATCAGTGGGACTCCTTGCAGAGTAAGGTGTTACTGAACATGTGTAAGCATGACAGAAGCTGGAACTTGGTGAGGAAATAATGTGAGATGTGTGAAGTTGTCACCATGAGCTTAAAATGCATTTCGCCGTTGCTTGGTTTTTGTTGCTGTTGTCATAACACGGAAAACTCTCCCACATTTAATTATATACAAACAAAAAAACAATCCCCATTCACGTTAAACGTTGGACTCAGACCCAGAAAATCAACATTGAGTTAAAGTTAAATAAGGCCTGGCTTGCGCTTGAAAGTCATACTGGTATAGAATGTAGGTTAGGAGTCTGATTTGTTACCAGTCTAGTAATATCAGTACAAGCCCTAGTGTGAATTCAGGTTAGCCCAGTATAAAGGTGACTTATCCTGGTATAGCTGTTTCCCTCGTGCCTGTGGAAATAGCAGCCCTAGTATTAAGAATCGTTATACAGATATAACTGTATCCTATTAGCAGGGTTGTTCTGCTTTAACTATAGTAGTGTTTGTATTTCATCTTTAACAGTGGTATAGTTAAAGTGGTACAACTTTCTAATGTAGCCAAGAACTGACATTATTATTGGGTCTCATTCACATTTTTACAGCAAGCTGACAATGTAAAGGGGCCTTAACGTAGGTGCAGAGGGCCATGTAAATGTCCCCTCTACGCTGTCAGCACAGGGTAAAGGTACTGTCCAAGGGAAGCATCCTCCAGCAAGCAGGAAGTGGGGGGAATGGACATTTTTATGGCACATTGTAGAAAACTCTTTGTGAAAGGGTCCATAAGAAGCTCCTCTCTGCACATGCTTAAACTCCCCTTCATGCCATTAACAGTGACACATGCATGTTCAAGGGAAATAGATTTCTACCTCTTCAACACACCCCGTTGTACCTAAATAGTGCAGGAGGTCTGATAGCATGAGGGGGACTCGTATGTCTCATGAACCGAATTCTTGCAGTTACTGAACACAAGCACACACCAAAATATCCACTTCGATAGTAAGCTCTTTGGGGCGGGAGCTCTTGTTCTGAGTTTGTACAGTGCCTAGCACAATGAGGTCCTGGTCCATGACTTGGGCTCCCAGGTGCGGCAGTTATACTAATAATATCCGGTCAACAGCTGGTGTGCAGGCTTAAAGTTCACGGGCAGCACAACTGGATGTTCTGTATGTTAATATTTGGATATCCTTTTGACCCAGCAATGGGATTACTCAAGTGAGGATGCTTACCCATATACATAAGCATTTGGAAGAATGGACTCTATATCCCTTTTTACCAATTCTTTGAGCCATCCAGTCCCACCTGTGGTGTAATTGTCACTGGAGTTTTTACTTACTGTAGGCTTTTTGTATTTTTAAAAACAAACCAGGAAATTGGTTTAAAATGGTATGTAAGCGCATGAGGGCTGACTATGGAATTATGTCCATTGTATAAACACAGAATTATGGACTGTTCAAAGTATTATTTACTCCAGACCCTCATTTCAAAGGGTTACTGTCCATTGTGCCAAGGCCTCAGACGGTCACTGGCCAGAACAACTGTAATCACTTCCGAGGCCCATGTTAAATCCTTCTTAGAAAACACATTAGTTCATGGGTCGTTAATATGATAGACCTGGTGCCACCATGGTCTACCAGGTCCATGTGGAAGATGTACGTGTGTGCTAAGTCCACATGTTCAAATTCTTTCAAATAATTTTTTAATTTGCAAGTGTCATCACTTTTAAAAAAATTAATCAATTCTCCACCCCAAAGCACCAAAAGTGCCTGAAAAAAATGTTGTTAAAAAGTTTAAGTTGGACAAGGAGGCTCAGGGATAAAGAGATTTTTTCATCTAGAGCAGTGGTGTGAATCCCAGGTTAGTAGTGACCTTATAATTATCTGAAAGCAATGTAATAGATAGGGCTGTCAAGCGATTAAAAAAATTAATTGCAATTAATCGCACGGTTAAACAATAATAGAGTACCATTTATTTAAACATTTTTGGAAGTTTTCTACATTCCAAATACGTTGATTTCAATTACAACACAGAATACAAAGTGTACAGTGCTCACTTTATATTTATTTTTATTACAAATATTTGGACTGTAAAAAACAAAAGAAATAGTATATTTCAATTCACCTAATACAAATACTGTAGTGCAATCTCTTTATAATGAAAGTTGAACTTACAAATGTAGAATTATGTACAAAAAATAACTGCATTCAAAAATAAAACAATTTAAAACTTTAGAACCTACAAGTCCACTCAGTCCTACTTCAGCCAATCGCTCAGACAAACAAGTTTGGTTACAATTTGCAGGAGATAATGCTGCCCATGTCTTGTTTACAATGTCACCTGAAAGCGAGAATAGGCATTCGCTTGGCACTGTTGTAGCTGGCATCGCAAGATATTTACGTGCCAGATGCGGTAAAGATTCACATGACCTTTCATGCTTCAACCACCATTCCAAAAGACATGCGTCCATGCTGATGATGGGTTCTGCTCGATAACAATACAAAGCAGTGCTGACGGATGCATGTTCATTTTCATCATCTGAGTCAGATGCCACCAGCAGAAGGTTGATTTTCTTTTTTGGTGGTTCGGGATCTGCAGTTTCTGCATCGGAGTGTTGCTCTTTTAAGACTTCTGAGAACATGCTCCACACCTTGTCCCTCTCAGATTTTGGAACATAAGAATGGCCATACTGGGTCGGAACAAAGGTTCATCAAGCCCAGTATCTTGTCCCCTAAGAGTGGCCAATGGCAGGTGCCCCAAAGGGAATGAACAGACAGGTTGTTATCAAGTGATCCATGCCTTGTCACCAATCCCAGCTTCTGGCAAACAGAGGCTAGGGACACCATTCCTGCCCATCCTGGCTAATAGCCATTGATGAACCTATCTTCCATGAATCTATCTAGCTCCCTTTTGAACCCCGTTATAGTATTGGCCTTCACAACACCCTCTGGCAAGGAGTTCCAGAGGTTGACAGTGTGTTGCGTGAAAAAATACTTTCTTGTGTTTGTTTTAAACTTGCTACCTATTAATTTCATTCGGTGGCCCCTTGTTCTTGTATTATGAGGAGGAGTAAATAACACTTCCATATTTACTTTCTCTATATGACTTATGATTTTATAGACCTCTATCATATCCCCCCTTAGTTGCCTCTTTTCCAAGCTGAAAAGTTCCAGTCTTATTACTCTCTCCTCATATGGAAGCTGTTCTATATCCCTAATCATTTTTGTTGCCCTTTTCTGAACCTTTTCCAATTCCAATAGATCTTTTTTGAGATGGGGTGACCACATCTGCATGCAGTATTCAAGGTGTGGGCGTACCATGGATTTATATAGAGGCAAAACGATATTTTCTGTCTTATTATCTGTCCCTTTCTTGATGATTCCCAACATTCTGTTTTCTTTTTTGACTGCCACTACACGCTGAGTGGATGATTTCTGAGAACTATCCACAATGACTGTAAGATCTCTTTCTTGAGTGGTAACAGCCAATTTAGACCCCATCATTGGATATGTACGGTTAGGGTTATGTTTTCCAGTGTGCATTACTTTGCATTTATCAATATTAAATTTCATCTGCCATTTTTTTGCCCAGTCACCCAGTTTTGTGAGATCCTTCCGTAGCTCTTCACAGTCTGCCTGGGACTTATCTATTTTGAGTAGTTTTGTATCGTCTGCTAATTTTGCCACCTCACTGTTTACCCCTTTTTCCAGATCATTTATGAATATGTTAAATAGGACTGGGCCCAGTATAGATCCCTGGGGGACACCACTATTTACCTCTCTCCATTCTGAAAACTGACCATTTATTCCTAGCCTTTGTTTCCTATCTTTTAACCAGTTACCAATCCACGAGAGAATCTTCCCTCTTATCCCATGGTTGCTTATTTTGCTTAAGAGCCTTTGGTGAGGGACCTTGTCAAAGGCTTTCTGAAAATCTAAATACACTATATCCACTGGATCTCCTTTGTCCACATGCTTGTTGACCCGCTCAAAGAATTCTAGTAGTTGGTGAGGCATGATTTCTCTTTACAAAAACCACGTTGACTATTTCCCAACAAATTATGTTCATCTATGTGTCTGACAATTTTGTTCTTTATGATAGTTTCAACCAGTTTGCCTGGTACTGAAGTGAGGCTTACTGACCTGTAGTTGCCAGGGTCACCTCTGGAGCCCTTTTTAAAAATTGGCGTCCCATTAGCTATCCTCCAGTCAGTTGGTACAGCAGCTGATTGAAATGATAGGTTACAGATGACAGTTAGTAGTCCTGCAGTTTCACATTTGAGTTCCTCCTCTAATGACACCTCAATTTGGGACAGTTCCTCAGATCTGTCACCCAAAAAGAATGGCTCAGGTTTGGGAATCTCCCTCACATCCTCAACAGTGAAGACCGATGCAAAGAATTCATTTAGTTTCTCCACAATGGCCTTTTCGTCTTTGAGTGCTCCATTAGCATCTCGATTGTCCAGTGGCCCCACTGGTTGTTTGCAGGCTTTCTGCTTCTGATGTATTTTTTTAAAAATGTGTTATTACTTTTGGAGGCTTTGGCCAGCTGTTCTTCAAATTCTTTTTTGGTCTTTCTAATTATAGGCACTTCAGATTCTTAAACCGTGGGTCAAGTGCTGTATCTATCCTTAGAAATCTCACATTGGTACCTTCTTTGCATTTTGTCAAATCTGCTGTGAAAGTGTTCTTAAAACGAACAACATGTGCTTGGTCATCATCCGAAACTGCTATAACATGAAATATATGGCAGAATGCGGGTAAAACAGAGCAGGAGACATACAATTCTCCCCCAAGGAGTTCAGTCACAAATGTAATTAACACATTATTTTTTTTAATGAGCATCATCAGCATGGAGGCATGTCCTCTGGAATGGTGGCCGAAGCATGATGGGGCATAGGAATGTTTAGCATATTTGGCACGCCAGCTACAAAAGTGCCATGCGAACGTCTGTTCTCACTTTCAGGTGACATTGTAAATAAGAAGCAGGCAGCAGTATCTCCCGTAAATGTAAACAAATTTGTTTGTCTTAGCAATTGGCTGAACAAGAAGTAGGACTGAGTGGACTTGTAGGCTCTAAAGTTTTACATTGTTTTGTTTTTGAGTGCAGTTACGTTAAAAAATAATCTACATTTGTAATTTACACTGTCACGACAAAGAGATTGCACTACAGTACTTGTATGAGGTGAACTGAAAAATACTATTTCTTTTGTTTATCATTTTACAGTGTAAATATTTGTCATAAAAACAATAATATAAAGTGAGCACTGTACACTTTGTATTCTGTGTTGTAATAGAAATCAATATATTTGAAAATGTAGAAAAACATCCAAAATATTAAATAAATTTCAATTGGTATTCTATTGTTTAACAATGCAATTAATCGCGATTAATTTTTTTGAGTTAATCACATGAGTTAACTGCGATTAATCGACAGCCCTAGTAATAGCCTGTATGAAATGGGGTGGGGTGGAGTAGGGGCATGTCTCAGTTTAGAACCTAGTTTGTAGGAACTGGATTTAAAGCTCCACTCATTTCAAAATCCATTATCACATCTTCAGTGCAAGAATGAGGCACGTTAGCTGGTTTTGCACTGCCCCTTCCTGTATTTTGCACTGCCCCTTCCTGTATTGTACCTATCTGCGGGAAAAAGATTTGAATCTCAAAGTCTGTGAGTTCATGAAGGCTAAATTCAGGTAAAATAAATACAGTAATAAAGGCAAAAAATCATGAAACAATCAATTTGTGTGCAGTACTTTAAAAACAACAAAAGTTTTATATTTTTTCCAAGTTTTTATAACAAATTTATACTGGGGTGAACTTCTCTAATATTGGGACCAATCCTTTAGTGTATACATGCATGTAACTCTCACTGAAGCCAATGGGAATTTTATTTACGCATAAAAAACGGTTGTACTATAGGAGAAAGTCTTGACAGAATTTTAGCTCTATCAGTGTTAATGCAGTTACTCTTAGAGGCTTTATCCCCAAGCCTGCAAACAAGAACTTTCCCTTTGCCAAACCTTGAGCATAAGATTTACGTTTATAGGGCCTCAAGGTGTGACCTTGCAAGTGTGATGGCTGCCATCTTTGGTCGACTCACACGCTGGGAGCCTCCAGAGCTAAAAGCACAAGCTGCTTCAGCTTAAGCTAAAGAGCCTTGGTTGCCTAGCTGGGGACTGTAACAACTCATCTCATCTGCAAGTCAGCACAGATGGGGACCTGTAAGTAACACATACTCACCAGTGGATTATATAAGCCCTTTCTGAATGGAGGGTTTCTGAAGCCATGGTGTTTGTAGAATCGGACCCGATTAAAAAAGTTTAATATATCTAACATTGTATGAACGATCCTTTCTGAATCAGATATTATTTTCAGGTCTTATGTATTAAGATTTTATTTGCCTAAATTACTGCTTGCTTGTTACCCCAGTTTGATAGCATCATACTTTGTACTTACATTACAGATATACCAGAGCGGTTTCGAAACATAAAATTTGATTTGCTTTCCCCCTCCCCATATCTATTTGCAAATCGTGTATAATTATTTCTAGGTAATTCTCCCCCAAATAAATACAACAATTATGAAGGAAAAAAGCACTTGTGACTAAAGTAATGTACAGGACCAGTATACATAGCCCAGCACTTGTGAGTGACAAACCAGTGCACAAAGCAATGATCATTAACAGCCATACAATAACAAAGTGGTACAGTCAGCCAAGCATCGTAAGTAGGGTGACCAGATGTCTCGTTTTTATAGGGACAGTCCCATTTTTGGGGGACTTTTTCATAGATAGGCGCCTATTACCTCCTCCCACCCCCGTCCCGTTTTTTCACAGTTGCTATCTGGTCATCCTAATCATAAGTAACCCTACAATAACAAACCTGTATGGTAATACAGAGCACTAGGGGTGGAGTGGGACTCAGAGCTGATTTTAGTTTGTAGCTTCCAAAAGATTATTATAATATGGTTTCCAATATGTGGTGGTTATTTTTCTGATTTTTTATCTTGATTTTGAGGTAAACATAGGGTTCATTTTTATGTGTAAAAATACTTTAAATTATTGCTTTAGAATAGTTTCCCTTGAAAAAATGTCCCCCCCTCCAGTGAATTCCCACACTCCCTGGGATACTCTCAGTAAGCATGAAGCAGGGGGGAAATCAATATTTGTGACCCGTTACCCCCTTGACAAGCAGTTTTCTGCATTGCAGAAATTGTAAATGTCAACTGTTTTCAATGAATATCTCTAATTTTTGCTCTGGTAGGTCTGTGCTGGTTTGAGATGAAAACCCTGTTTGTAGGTAGGAAGAAAATGAGTTTTAAATATAATTTTAAAAAGCGTTAACTGGGATTAAAACGTGTTAACATTTATTTTACCATTGTTATGATTAGCAGTAGTATTTATTTATAGTGCCAAGAGTACCCGATTCGAAAGGCTAAAACAAACTTCTACTACATGCCCCTCCTTGGTTCATCCTTATGCTTTCCTTCGTCCCCTCCCAGCACCCCAAGCTGGGTGTCCTTTTGTGATCTGTAGCTTTCTGTACTGGTTTTTACAGGAGGCTGTGAGGGCTGCTGAAGATGTCCGATAGTCTGGATATTGAAGAGAAACCTCCAGCCCCTCCGTTGAGAATGAACAGCAACAACCGTGATTCTTCAGCACTGAACCACAGCACCAAACCGCTCCCCATGGCCCCAGAAGAGAAGAACAAGAAGGCCAGGCTGCGCTCCATCTTCCCAGGAGGAGGGGATAAAAGTAAAGTATCAGCAGTGCAAAGGGGTTACTTTTCTCTCTTCCTGTAGTTTGTTGGTTGCTGTGTTTGCTTTCTGCCTGTGCTTTCTTTCTGTTTCATCTGTGGGACATGCTAATTAAAAAGTTCCCCAAAGCGTTATGTTACTATAATTCTAATGCCATATTTTCAGAGAGGAGGAGGTGATGTTTCATTAATTATCTTTGTGTAGCTGACCAGGACAATAAAACACACATGCACACATGGTCTTGCATTTTTTAAATGCAGTTGCGGTTTAGACTGGGTTTTGTCTTGCATTTGCAGAGTGAAACCAAGGGAATAAGGTTCAAATTTCATTTGCAAAATTAAGGGAGGCATGTGTTTTGAATTAAAAAAAAATGTATTTGCACTTAAAGAATGGAGAAAGGGGTCTTGCTTTTATTTGCACTTGTAGAGATGAGGAAGGGTGTGTATAATTTTTTAAATTTTTTTTTACAAAACAATACCAAAACATGTGCTTAATTAAGGTCAAAGTGTGTCTTGGATTTTTTAAATGTGTAAACCAGGAATGTATGTTGCATTATTTGAATTTCTGGAGAGAAGCATGTCTTGTATTTTTAAATGCATTTGCAGAGTGAAGGAAGGTAACGTGTGGGTATTTTAAATGCAGTTACTGTTAAATCAGTAGGCTGTGTTGCATTAGTTGAAATGCATTTGCAAATATAAAGGTAGAAGTGAGTCTTAGAACCAAGACAGGAAATGATTCAAATCTCCCCTTGTGTCAGAAGGTTTTTTGTGACATTACTCTGAGAGCAGCGCAGCCCCTCCCAGTTCCAGGTTGGTGCCACAATTGATTTTCTGACCTGCAGGACTCTGCACCATGCAAAGGGGGTGGAAGATTACCATGCTTCGTGCTCCTGCTTTGTAACATTATCACAGCCACTCGTCCCTTTTTGGAGAGGCTATTAGTACCCCATTTTAATAAAGTTTGAGAAAAGTCTCTAATAGCTGCATTTCAGTGGCTTGATGCAGCATACACAGGATGGGTAAGAGATGCCTTGGACAACATGGGGTTGGGGAGCAGATAAGCCCGGAGCTGTGACTGCCACTGCACTTTGCCTTAGGAATACCAGAGTTGGGACTGCATGAGTGAGTGTATGGGGGGGGGGGGGGCGGCGAGGAGGGGAATGTTGTGCATACAGTTCTTAAACCGTGATACACTGATTGCATATTAAGGGAGGTGTTTGGAGTGTGTGAGCGTGAGGTGGGTCTGAGGGCGTATTAAGAGTAAATTACTGGAGTAGGGTTCAGTGGAGATGTTAGGCATTAATGGGGGCGTATATGTTATGAATGTATTGGGGTGAGTTACTGGGGTGGGGTTATTTGGAGGTGTTGGGGAATTCAGAGGTGAGTGGGGGCTGACTGGAGGTGCTAGGGGTGTATGTGCTATGGGACAGGGTGTAGTGGAAGTGTCTGGGTGTATGAGCGGCTGGTGGTGTTAGGGGTGTATGTGCATTGGGGCAGGCTGAGTCCCAGAGGGGGGATGGCTGGGGAGGTCTGAGCTATGGCCATAGGGGTTGAGTCACTGCTGTGCGGTCCTAGCGTCTGCGGACCGTGGCACCTTCTTGTCCCAACCCCTGTTGCCTGGCCGTGCAGGCATTTTCCCACCCATGGCCAGCACCCTCTTCCCAGCCACTGCTGCCTAGGGGCTGAGTGCAGCACAGTGCATGGGAAGCAGCTTCCCCAGCCAGCTTGGCAAACGGAAGCAGAGGATGCAGTCACTGTAGGAGTGGCCATGTAAGGTGGAATTGAAAGCAAAAGGCCTGGGAGGTGAAGGGGAGGATCAGGGGAAAGGGGATCTTGGAAGGAAAGATAATACTTCCGGAGGACCACAGGCAGCAAGAGAAGTGTTCTCCCTCCTGCTACTTGTAAGTTGCCCATTACCCTGCTGCTGCCTTCTGTGTCCATCCCTCTCCCTCTTTCCTCGGAGAGGATGGCCTAGTGGCCCCTGAGTGTATCCTATTTAGGACTTCTGGCTTGGCCCCGATTATTTAAACCACATTCTCTTCTGGCTCTAACACAGCACTAAAAAGTAGAGGGGACATTTTGACTTGACTCCCTTGATTGAAAACCACCATAGCTCCTGGGGTGACAGAATGACTTGAGTCATTTCCCCTTCTGGCTGGCATCAGAGTGGTGTTGACTCTCTTCTGAGGGAGAACTTCCTCAGCATGAGGTAGTGTGTGAAACAGATGCAGAAAAGGGGAGATCCAGAAGGAATCCCTGCCCAAAATAATCTGTTACAGCCAAAACAGTAGTTCATTTTCTTCTGGTATAGAAGATCAGAATCAATTTAGCAGTCATTTAGATTTTATCACTACAGGTGTGACTAGGTTTGTTGTGTGAAACAGTAAGAATATTTAGCTTTGATGCTCAGGATGTGCCAAATCCATTGAATTGAATTCATCTCATGGCTGGCTTATAGGTCAGGGTATCAGCTAGCTTGTGCATTCTTCACAGACTTACACAGTGACAAACTTTGAAAGTCTTGGTTACAAACACAACATTACTTTAACATGTCCATTTTGATCCAGTGCAACTGATTTCAGCATCACAGATTTATTATAATATCCTGCTATCAGATCTTTTAAACAGAACGAGAGAGAAAGAGAATCGTAGGATATTTCTCCTTAAACAGACTAGGACACTTGTATCCTTTGTTCATTCACCAGGCCTGAGATGTGCTACACTACTTGAAATGTTCTGTCAACCTTTCTTTGTAACGGATAGGTAGCTGGTGTGCTGACCAATACTGTCTCATTGTTTCCTTGTGCTTCCCCTGTCTGATTGTTGTATCCACCTGTTATCTCTCACTTTATAGTTAGTCCCTAAGCTCTTTGAGGTAGGGACCATCTTTTTGTTAAGTCCAGTGGGGCTTGATCCATGACTAGAGCCCCTAGGTGCTACCACAATACAAATAATCTGTGTTAAGTAATTATATGCTCATAATCGCTACAGTATCTAAGTTCCTCTGTCTGCAATGTGTGTTTCCTCAATACCTCTGTGAGGTAGGGAAGTACCATTGCCATTTTACAGATGAGGAACTGAGGCGCAGAGTGACTAAATAGCTTGCCCAGGGTCACACAGGAAGTCCTGTGGCAGAGCAGGCAATTGAAACCAGGTCTCATAAATCCCAGGCTGGTGCTCTAACCATTTTCCTTCCTCTTAAGTATGATAGTAGTCAGTAGCTATGGGGGATTCAGAGGCTGTGCGTCTCCTCCCAGCTGGGCTCTGTTCCTTCAGGAAAACTGGGAGAAGAGCCATTCAAGGAAATTGTCGGGGTTCTGGGCTGGGTTTTTTGGGTTGTTGTTGGGGTTTTTGCAGTGCTGTAGATAGAGCCTTCTTTTCCATTCTCACTGAATCGCCTGGATTTGCTGCTCTGCAAAAATAAGTACTACCGTATAGCGGGAAGTGGTGGCCCAGTAAGGAAATTACGGGAAATTAAACCTAAATTATCACAAAGGAAATGTATCCACCTGACTCTCTTTTCAGCTATATTGGTGTAAATGATAGTAGTATTAACAATATTAAACCCCATGAAGATTTAGACTGGTGTAGCTGAGAGCAGAATCTGGCCCTTGGTAGCTAAGTTGCCTCAGATACATAAAAAATAAGAAAATGGAGGAAGAACAAACCTGTTGGGATAAGGGGGAAAGGAGGAGAAAGAAAAGAATGGGGATGCTGGGGTAGAAGAGAAGGGAGAAGGAGGAAAGATTAGAATAAGGTGAGAAGAGGGTGGAGAAAAGAAAGGACCCAGAGAAAAGAACAGAATGAAAGGGGGAGAGAAGGGAATTAAACAATGAAATGAGCAGGTGAAAAGAAGGCAAGCTGTTCTTTCCCTTACAAGAGAAATGAAAAAGTCACCACTTAGATGAGTCACATTTTACTGCCAAAGAGACGGTTTTTTAGCATCATAATAGTGTGACTGGGAGAAACCAGACAGAACACTGTCTATTTCCTTGTCATCTTTTGATCTGTAATAATTGTTGCAGATGTGGTGGGTGACTTCACATTTCCCAGACTTTGACAGCTGTGTTTATATTGGCCAATTTATCACAGATCATTTATAACATAAGCAAGCAAGAATTACAGATATTCGTGCAGAGGAGTCAGCCCATCACATTATATTTCACCACTTCACATGGAATGTATGTGATTTGGGTTGCAGGGCATAGAAAAGTGTCAAAATGTTTAGACAGTGGGTTTAAATATAGACATCTAATTCCTTATTTAATTTACATGTTATCAGTGTTTTGAATGCAATCTTTAAGCAGAGGTATGCCATGCATACTTGCCAAGTTTCCTGAAAAAAGAACAGAAGTACTCGTGGCACCTTAGAGACTAACAAATTTATTAGAGCATAAGCTTTCGTGGGCTACAGCCCACTTCATCGGATGCATAGAATGGAACATATAGTAAGAAGATATATGTATATACATACAGATAAGTTGGAAGTTGCGATACAAACTGTGAGAGGCTAATTAGTTAAGATGAGCTATTATCAGCAGGAGAAAAAAACTTTTGTAGTGATAATCAAGATGGCCCATTTAGACAGTTGACAAGAAGGTATGAGGATACTTAACTTTAGGGAAATAGATTCAATATGTGTAATGACCCAGCCACTCCCAGTCTCTATTCAAACCCAAGTTAATGGTATCTAGTTTGCATATTAATTCAAGCTCAGCAGTTTCTCGTTGGAGTCTGTTTTTGAAGCTTTTCTGTTGCAAAATTGCCACCCTTAAATCTTTTACTGAGTGGCCAGAGAGGTTGCTAATTAGCCTCTCACAGTTTGTATGGCAACTTCCAACTTATCTGTATGTATGTGTATATATATATCTATATATATCTTCTTACTATATGTTCCATTCTATGCATCCAATGAACTGGGCTTTAGCCCACGAAAGCTTATGCTCCGATAAATTTGTTAGTCTCTAAGGTGCAACAAGTACTCCTGTTCTTTTTGCGGATACAGACTAACACGGCTGCTACTCTGAAACAAGTCTTCTGAAGTGATCTATAATGCTTGTCACCGGGAATGAGCATTCTGTAAAGGGTAACAAGTTCCAATTTTTGATAGGACATATTGTATAGCACCTAATTTCACTTACAGATTTGACTGTTCCTTTAAACTGAACTTGATGACCCTTTAAATCCAGTTTTTGCTGCAGTCACTTGCAAGTGGCAAGCTAGGAAAAGCCAATTTTGTTATATACAATAAAGAATCACATACACTGAAAGGATATGATCTCTTATTACTGAAAATTAAGTAACAACTCATTATAGATGAAAGGAAAAACCCTGGCATTCTGACTTGATATATTACTGTTGTCTCTTCCAAGTGCTGAAGGAAAATAAATTATGAGTTAACATTGTGTAGATGTTAGGATCTTGGGCAGAAATGCAGCAGGTAATTATTCAATTAGGATAAATGCAACACTATGGACATGGGAATAAAGAATTCAAAATACCCTTTACTTTCAGTACGAAGGGCAGTGTGTGCTAACTTTGGGGAAAGTTGACTTTTCTCTGACAACTAACTGGATGTGTAAAGTGGCATTAAGGTCAAACAGGGAAAGAAACACTTCCTTCTGAAATGAGATTAGCACAGCTCATATTGGTTTGCCTGCGAACCAAGAGGGACCTGGTTTGTGTCTTGACTATGGTGTTGTGCAGGATGCATGCACACACAGTGAGCTCAGGCACCAGATGAGGGACTTCACTAATGCCATCTATTGGCAGACCCAATGCTGTCACTCATCAGGAAAGGCAAAATAAAAAGCCACTAGCTTAGTGTTTAAGGTAGAAGTCTGACTTGGCTTGGATACAAATAAAAGTGCAAAATGTGAATATTTATAGAACAAAGACTCCATTCACTCAGCTCCCCACTGCTCTCTGTCAATAGAACAGGAAACTTGCTTGTGGAAATAAGTCTCTCAACAAAATTGCTGCCATGCAACTTTTTCTATACAACTTGACTATCCTTAATAATGTACCCAGGGAGTGTGAAGGACAAATGAAGGGAATGCACAGTCACTTCTTGCTCTCTTACTAAACTGTCATGCATGTTGCTGACCAAACATGCAGCATGACTCCCACACCTTAGGTGAAGGTGCTCCTTTCCTCCCAAAACCAGTGCTTTATATCAGACCTTCCTTTAGCTGGCAGCTGCCATGTTATTTATTAATTTGTACTACAGCCGTGCCTAAAGACCCAAATCATTGCCCCATATATCTCTGGAGACCTTGTGACTATTCGTGTGACGTCATATCAGATTTGCAGAGCCAGTCAGTCTAGGAACATGAAGAGAATTTATAAATCAGTTCCCTAAATATTTGTATTAAACTGATGGGAAGGGAGGAAAGGAAGAGCTGGCTTCAAGGGTATATTGCAGAAATTTTTTCAGTTTAAAGCACTAGAGATGATGCAATGTGCATTCTACTAACATTTTATTAACATCTTCTTTCTCGAATTGGGATTAGTAACTAAAACACATTGCAGATAGAAATTTGAATACACTCTAGCCCCCTTTTTAGCACGTGCTATTTCAGCTGAAGTGGCAAAGCTGTCCCACAGGGAAGCAGTTGCTCCCTTCAACAGCAGTGCACACCGCACTAGGATAAAAGAAGAACCTGCAAATAGCTATGTCCTATACCAGGGGTGGCCAGCCTGAGCCTGAGAAGGAGCCAGAATTTACCAATGTACATTTCCAAAGAGCCACGGTAATACGTCAGCAGCCCTGCCATCAGCACTCGCCTCCCCCTGCACCCAGAGCCTCCCACCCCTAGCGGCGCCACCGATCTGCGCCTCCCCCTCCCTCCCTGCACCTCCTGATCAGTTGTTTCATGGCATGCAGGAGGTTCTGGGGGGAAGGGGGGAGGCGCGAGGGCACGGCAGGCTCAGGGGAAGGGGTGGAGTGGGAGAGGGCCTGTGGCAGAGCCAGGGGTTGAGCAGTGAGCACCCTCCGGCATATTGGAAAGTTGGCGCCTGTAGCTCCAGTCCCGGAGTCGGTGCCTGTACAAGGAGCCGCATATTAGCTTCTGAAGAGCCGCATGTGGCTCTGGAGCGACAGGTTGGCCAACCTTGTGCTATACTATCTACCTGTATGGTTTCAGTTTGTAAAGTATGACGGTTCTCCAAGGAAACCAAATACTTCAGCTGGTCCTGTCAGTGGACTCCTGCTGTTTGAACATAGTGTCTGAATTATATGTAGCCTTTAGAGATGTATTTGAGAGTTCTGTAAATATGTTCTACAGTTAGGTGTATTCATAAGCTTATATTTGATATTTTAACTAGGGTTCTGCCTGGATTTGGATAGGTTTCCCCAGATGTTTTTGTAACCTAAACACAATTTGTTGCATGAACAGTTATTTCACTGTAACTTCTAATTCAGTGTGTTAGTGGAGGTACCTTTTGTCTTATAGAGGGTTGTCATTCATAGTATCTCAAAAACTATGCCAGACCCAAAAGGTGAGTGCTCCTGAAGTATCTTGATTTGGTCACCAGCCAGGGGCCAAAATTTTGTTTGTTTGTCATTTGAATACTCAGTAAAACTGGTCATGGATGTGGTGCTGCCATTCAGTTCTTCAGTGGAGAAGAGTGCTGGGAACGGACAGCCATAAGATATGATACTTTACAAAAGGGCTATAACAGGAGGGAGAGGAAATGCAAATGCAATTTTTATTCATTCCCCCCACCCCCCATCAAGCTCCTTCCACAAGAAGCATCAAAATCTGTTAGGACAAACTTCAGAGTTTTGAAAAAATAAATCAAACAAGTATTAGCCGCTGGATATGAAGGCGTGATTAAAAAGAGAAATGATGGTGGAAATAACTTACCTGCCTGATTCCTTTATATAGATGCCTAAGAAGGCTTTTACATTTGTTTAAAGTGGATTCCTTGCTTGACTCTTGGTAGCTGTAATCTGGATTTGGTCATGTGAAGAAAATCAAATACAATCTCATGGGCCACCTCGAAAAAGGGGTATACATTAGGTTAACACTTCATTAACCTGGGTCTCTGTAGCGGATAAGATTCCCTTTGAATTGTTTCCCAGTTTAAAATGGTTACTTTTACTGATCCTGATTGTAAATACCTGTGAATGAAAAAACTGCAGAAAATAAGCGCATGTTAACATTTTTGCCTCTAGCCAATAAGAAGAAAGAGAAAGAGCGTCCTGAGATCTCTCTTCCTTCAGATTTTGAACATACGATTCATGTGGGGTTTGATGCAGTCACCGGGGAATTCACTGTAAGTAACCTCCATATTGCACCTTTAGTAAGTCTCCCAGTTCCTTGACAGTGAAATAGTTTTTTGCAGCCAGAAACTTCAGGTGATGACAGCAGTCAGGCTGAGAAAAAACAGACTTGTTGGATTTGGATATTTTCAGGACTTTACCTCTGATTCCGGCTCCTTCTCTTCCCTCCTCTCCTCTCCTCCCCCCGCCTTCCCTCGGATTAACAGCAGAGTGCCTGTGGAAAATGAAAACTAGGAAGAACCCAGGTGCCTGCCTGGTTAAGTCTTGTAAGCTATTTTGGGGCAAGAGCGCACACACATCTGGACAGCTGGCCTAAGGGGCATAGTCTACCTGGCCTATAGACATCTCTAGAGCAGTGCAGAAAGCTGCAGAACAGGCATTGTGGAAGGCTGATCATTTTGTTTCAGTAAACAACCTCTGAGGTATTCCCCGTCCAAAGACTAGGTAATCAGGCAGGCTTTTAGCTTGAATCGGGTAGTAACATAACAGCCAACTTTGCCACGTAAGATTAGTGGAAGGAGTTAATGCAATGTGTTTCAGCTCAAGTAATGGGGAAAATGAGTCTGATCCAAGCCCTCTGAAGCCAATGGGAGGCTTCATTGAGCTTTGGATTGGGTCACTAGTTAGGTGTTGGAATCATTAATTAATTAGTAAGCCTAACATGATAGTGAGTTTATGCTTACTTTTTCCCAGTAACTTTCCATACCTTCGGTACCCAGTGAGCTGATGGATCAGACTGTGCTGTACAAACATGTTGAATGGTAGGACGTGCTAGTGTTGATTGGCTGTGTAAATAAAACAGGCAGGATGGGACAAATCATTTTGTGGCTTGCTGGCAAATGTGCCACAAGCTTCCAAAATCTGGGCACCAAATGCAATTCTTCTGTGATTTTTGTTTTGGTTGCTGCTTCTGTTTCTTTAACATGTTTCAGGAAACTAGAACATTCCTGCTTCCCTAAATAAATAAATAAAATAAAATAATACATATAAAATGAAAGCGGTGTGGTGGCAACACCTCTTTATCAGAGAACTAGAAGAGCTTTTAGTAATTTGAAAATGTTACACTCAGAATATTTTATACTGGATTTTAAAGAATAGACATGACTTCTAAATGTGTACTTTAAAAAAATATTCTGGGCCAGATCCTGAGGTTCTTATTCAGGCAAGCCTGATTAACTTCATTGGGAATTTTCCCTAAGTAAGGCCTGAGTAGAGATTGAGTTTAGACCGCCAGATTTGGTCTTCTGCCCTTAGAAATTGCAACAAATATATCAATTTCAGAATACTTTTCTGATATTCTCTCTACATTTTATTGTTTATCCCTCCCAGTCTGTCTCTCTCTGTAACTACTTGACAGCTAACTTTAATCTTTGCTGCCATTTCTCAGTTCCACATTACATTCTGTCACTTTTTTATTTTCCTCCTTTTGTGTTTACATTTTCCATCTCTTTCTCTTCCACCTTTTCTATCCTCTTCCTTCCTTTTCTTTTGTGTTCTCTCTTCTTTTCTCTGATCCCCTTTTTCAGTGTTCTCCCAGTTACTGTTCTGTTATTTCTTTCCTGTTTCTGTATTGTGCACTCCTCAGTCTGCTCTCTTTGTCTCTATTCCCTGTGCTCATTCCCTTCTGTGTTCTGGCTGGAAGAAAAGTGAAATGGATCACAATTATCTTCCCTGGTGCACCAGTGGACAATGATCCCAGTCATTTTCACTTCCCTACCAGCTGGAACAAAAAGGAGTGGCACAACAACAAAAATAAGTTTTCAGGTCTGAGGCACCCTCTGCCTGCACTTCAGAGATCAGCATTTGGATCAGTTTTAATATTGTTGCCCGCATCCATTGTGTCAGAACAGTAGGTCTGCAGCATCAGACTTCTTATTTTCACATCTAATGCCATTGGCAGTACATTAGCACAGGCCCTGGCCTCTTATAGAAAGCAACATCTTTCTGGACTAAAAGTGCACAGACCCACTTTTATATTAGTGATTTCTTTTCAATTACTTTTTTTCCCCATTTAAATTATGGGCACTAGCTTCCTGTTGTCCAGCCACACTTTGTTGGATAGTTATTTCTAAAATGATACATACTTGCTCCTGAAGCATGAGAGCGCAGAAGTTAATTCAGTGGGCTGCGGCCATAAAGAGATGGCTGTGCCATCAGAATATACTTACCCCACCCCCCCAAAAAAAGCCTGGTGATCATGAGGCTTGTTGGTATAGGCCAACTTCTGCAGTACTTAATACAGCAAAAAGCCCATTCAGGTCAAAGGAAATGTTGCTCCATCAAGGACCACAGTTTGCCCCACAGCCACGAGCTAGTTCCAGTCACCAGATATAAGTATTGTGTTACATTTGGCTTCCCTGATTTTTCCCAACGTCGACACAAGTCTCTTGTCAGCCAAATAGTCACACGGTAAGTAAATTTTGCTGAAGGGACTGCCAATAGCTACACACCTTTTTTAAAAAAATTCCCACTGTTTAGTGATCGCACTGTCTGTGTCTCTCAAAAGTTTGGAAGTGCCATGGGAATGTGAAAATATTTAAAATTTCAAGCGATTACAGTGGTTGTCAGGCCAGCCATGTCTGCTTTATGGGTTATGCGCAATGCATAGAAAAATTTCTAACACCCAATGTTAATCACGCCCGTGTCTGTATTACCTGACTGCTATTGGTTGCATCTAGAATCAGAATCAGGAACACCTGCATGGGACCCTGAGTTTTGGCTCTAAGGTTTTAGCATCAAGCTATGTTGTTACTCATGTATGCATGTTAAAACTCCATTTCACTGTGCTTGGAGCAACCATGATTGCTAGGAATTAGGGCACAAAGCACCAAATGAAATTGATTGGAAACTGTTGGGTGGAACCATGCGGCTTTAGCTTTATATTTATTTATTTTGAAGAAGTTATTGCAATTATTTTGAGGGGAGGAAGGCTTTAGATTTGTAGCTTTTTTGTTTCATTTTGTTTTTAAAGTGAATTTTGTAAGGCATGCCTTTTAGTGAAATAGTTTCCTGACCCCCAATCTGGAATAAAAACTGGCCCCACCCCAAATTTTTAAAGATTCTTGATTAAGATTTTAGCCAGTTGGAGGAAGTCATGGCTTTAGATCCAAGGTGACCTAAACAAATGTTTAGTGACTTAACAAATGTCTGTCCAAAGTTTCCTAGATTTTTCACTCTGACACATACATTACTTGTATTATAGCAACACTTGTCCTTCTAATATGAAATCTGAATTCGACAACTACTTTCTCAGTTGCACTTTGTTCACTTGTGCACTGGCCAGTTATGATCTCAGGACTGGAAAAGCAATGGAAAAAGTTGCATACAGCTGTTAAAAATTGCTAAACTGGTTTTAAAAAACAGAAAAAACGGAGTAATTTTTCCAGTCACTTGCCGTGAATCTTCAGTAATATATTTTTGTAAGGGAGGGAAAAAAACCTGGTAAAAAGGGGGATGATGCTTCCAAACTTTGGAACAATTGTGATTTTTCTGTTTTTCCTAAGTCTGTCTTCCTGTAGCCTGTCCAGCACCTAATCTATTTGGTACTTACCTCATAATTCTCCCACTTTAGATGGGATTTTCCCCATTTTGGCCCATTGGTTTCACCTCCTTACCACCTTCTAAGTTGTCCCACATTCTGTTTTAACTTTCTTTTCTTTCTTTATTTACGTCCATTACAGCCAGATCTCTATGGCTCACAGATGTGCACAGGGAAGCTTCCAGAGGTGCGTCACAGGCCCAAAAGAAGCTTGCATCAAAGTGCTTCTTTGAGATGTCATAGCACTGCAGCAGCAGGTTCATGTGTGTGCAGTAGATTTGTTGCTTGGCTTATCCCACATTTTTGTCATTAATCCAAAACTCTGGAGGCCCATGTCACACATTGATTTGCAGAGAACTTCGTAGGAAGAAGCCATGTAAAATGTATATCTAGACTGGGGTGGCACCAAGGTTATGCATAGGTGCACCTCAGGTATAGTCTTTATTCGGTAGCTCCTCTAATTCGCTGCTAGATGTTGGCTGTGTGGTAAAAGGGGAAAATTGTAGGTTCTGAAACTTAGGAAATTATACTGGATGTTTAAAGCAATTTGTCAACAATAATATTCCAATGCAAATTTGCAGCTTTCCAAGATTGGATCGATTTCCAAATGTCACCCTTCCACCTAAGATGATTGAAAACTCATGCTAGGCTTTGGCACTTCCAGCCTGTTTTCTGAGTTCCTACTTTCTATACATTTTTAATAAGGAGCATAGAGAGCTAAGGGTGCTGAAAAAAGAGACTTTCCTTAGCAGCAGCAGCAGCCGTGTTACAACTCAGTGTTACAATTTTTACGTTTCAATCCAAATTGTTGCCCCCTTCTCCAAACTAGAAACAACACTCCCCTGATTTAGACATACTGTACTGTCAAATAAATGTATCAGGGGAGGGGGTTTAATCTTTTAATTAGAACAGCAACTATATATTTCCATTAAGCATTGAAAATCCAGTGTAAAGCTCCTAAAATACACTGTGTTGTCCACAAATATAGAGTAGTCTTGTTATGTCTGCACTTAATCACCAGGAAAACAAGCTAGGCCTTAAATCATTATTCCATGGAAGAGCAGAGTTGATTTAAAGATGAGTTTCATGCACGTTTTTTCCTGTCAGTCATAACTTTCTTTTCTTTTTTAAAAGTTGGATCCCGGTTTTAGCTCTGTATTTTGATAGAGAAGAGAATGATTACATCTACTGTGTCAGTTTCTTATTTTAAATGTAAGGCATCAATTAAAGTTTCTGAAAGTAATCTTACAGGTAGCATGGGATTCTTGGTAAGGAACTATGCTGGTTGTGGCTGCTGAATTTCCTAAATCAGCATTCTTTCTACTTGGTATCCACAGGGAATTCCAGAGCAGTGGGCCAGGCTGTTACAGACCTCCAATATAACAAAACTAGAGCAAAAGAAGAATCCACAAGCTGTTTTAGATGTTCTCAAATTCTACGATTCCAAAGAGACAGTTAACAACCAGAAATACATGAGCTTTACTTCAGGAGGTAAGTTGAAGCCATGCTGTGCAAGAAACTGAAAGCCAAACTGGTTCAAAAGTAAAACAAGTGTCTTTGAAGTGCAAAGAAGTGACCAGAAAGACATTCCAATGACAAGGAAAGATCTAATATCCTGGAGTTGAATGCTGCTTCCTCCCAAAGATGCAGTTGCAAATGTGGAAGAGTAATTGGATAATCTGGTTGTTTTTGTTACTTTGTTTTCAAAATTAAATAAGAGGATTTGTGAAACAGTCACTGGCTCTTTCATTCGGAAGCCACAAATAACTAGTGATCTGCACGGGAGATGGGTGCTATGCATAAATATATGAAATGAATACAACATTTCTACTGTCATGGAGTCTTACTAGGAATCTGGATGAAGGATCAAAGAGAAGGAGGTACTTCTAGAGCCTGGAGCATCTTCATTTTGGGGATTTCATTGCAATCGAGGTGCCATAATTTGGAAGCCTCCAAATGTGACACTATCCCCGGGTTTTCTGTATATTCTGCAAGGTCACTAAGCAGCATTGAGAAAATGTTTTCAAGGAGAATAATTCTGAATTTTAGTTTATATTTTTTTCAGTGTGTTCTTTTTTTTTTCCTTGTTAGCGAAAGGAACCCTGTTGCCTGATAATAAATCACGTCTACCAAGGAATCTGAGGCTTCAGACTGGGTAGAGTGTGTGTGGCTTTAGTAATGATGTGTTCTTTTCTGTATCATGGCTCTCCTAATTATTGACATGATTCCTGCACAAAAATGCTGTGATACAGTTAAGTCTGTAAAGACATAGCTATTATTTCCGCTAACGTGGCGTTCAAACCCAGCAGCGTGTGAGCAGCATCTGTAACTTTCTTGACCTGAAATTGTTCATCTGGTAGAGCTAATAAAAATGCCGCCATCAGTGCCAGTGGAGACAGTTACTTCCTTGAACCTGGTGGCTCAACTGAGACCCGTAATTCAAAAAATTGATTGCCTGACTAACCTTCAATTTACCCCCACTAAAATAACAATGAATGCTGGAATAAGATATCAACCATGCAAAATTTCAGGCTTGTCGGAGTTTTGTGCATGTGTGTGTGTTTGCAAAAGCTAGAGGGATGATGTGTTCATAATCCGCTTTAGAAGGGAAACTGACGTACATTCTTAGGGAGTTGCTATTGTGGCTCCATAATAATAGAACAATCACAGTATGAGAGGGGTTATACTAAACCTTTTCTGTCAGAAGGTTTTGACCCCACTAGAAAGAAAAATGCATGTATTTGCATTCTTTTTATCCACGTGACTTTATCATAAGCCTGACTTCAAACTGCCTTCCCTATTGGGAAGAGACGTGTGCCGAACCATTTCCCCGCTCTTTTGGGATAGTAAAGGGTCAAGTGAAACATGGAAAACAGACACTAAAGTAAAATGCAGACATTGCAGTAAAAAAATAACCCAGATCATTCCACCACCTTGCTGTCATCTTTATAAAGTAACTGGTTTTGCCAAAGGGGTGTTGTGAATGAAATCCGACGAATTTTGGAAGAACTTGTTCTGCTGGATTCCCCAGACCAAGCTTTGTTATGAAAAGTATCTAGCCAATCTTCTTTTGCACCTTTCAGATAAGAGCGCCCACGGATACATAGCAGCCCATCCTTCGGTGAGTGTAAAAAAATAACAGCGATTTCATTTATGGTGTTTGTGTAAGTGCGGTGGAGTAAGCCATAAACTCTGAATTTTCTGGTATTTAGAATACCAGTCGCCTCCGCTGAAAGAAGTCAGACACAACATCTTTGCAGCAGTGGTATTTAGATTCCATTGGCTATTTTTAATTTTCTGTATAATACCTGACAGACAGATTAATGTCTGGGTTTGTTGACGAGGAATTGCTTACTATTCCCAGCCCTTTATGATTTATATTCTTTAGTACAGTGTGTTATTCCAGGCTCTCTAATTACACTTTAGTGTAGTTTTTTCCATCTTAAAATAAAATCTCTACTAAATTTTTTTGCTTTTGTACTGCTGTGATTTAATTAGCTATATGACTGAACATAAAATTAGAAATTATTCAGAACTCACTGAAATAATTTGTAAGGATGTTTTAAATATTGGTCCATTATAATTAATGCTGAATTACTGTGGAAATCCTGGAGATATATTTATGATGTACATATTAATATTTACTGAGTTTATATACATATTAATATTGACTGAGTTTATCAGTATTAACATTATTGCATTAAATATCAATAATTAATTAGGGATTCGGCCTTTATTTTAAATTCAGTGACTCAGTTTCACAGTTAAATTTTTTAACTAAAGCCAGATCCATTATCCATAATAAAATACATTTCTGGAAGAATACTGCAATCACATAGAAATATAATCAGCATGGCCTTCAAAAGTGGTTCCTACAAGTGGTTATGGTGTCCTTAGGAACTATAACTGTGTATCATGGGATATAACCAGTAGCAAGATACAAGCTCCTACAAGAGAATAGCCTACTCAAGGGATTCAACAGGAATCTTATATAAGAGGGAAGGTGGGAGCGCTATTGCAGTACAAAGAAATCATTCAAATCCTACTAACTGAATTTCACCTAGTAATACAAGTCTGGTATTAAATATTCAGGTTATTGTATGTAGTGTAGCTTCACAATTCTAGTGTTGTCACATCAACTGTGGAACCCTTCTAGGGTATGGAAATGGTTTGTTATGGTCTGGCATCATAGAAGTGAGATTATTTTATTGCATGATTTTTTTTCAAAAATGTGTAAGTTTGTAAAATATGAATTTTAAACAGGAACTTTAGAGTCATGTGATATACTACAGAATAATATATACTCTTTCCCACCTACACTAAGACAGCTCCAAACTCTGGCAAAGTTGCATGATATCATATAGTATATGGTGAATGCTTCTCTGTCCCGGTAGTTGGGTTATGCAGCATATAATTCTAAAGTTTTGACACTTTAGTAACTTGTTTTACAGGTCACCATTTTCAGTAAAATCAGTTATGCAGTGGAATAGATTCTCATGGGAGATGCAATATCACTGTATATATATTTAAGGACAAATTAATTCAGGCAGTGGTAGGAATGATGTAGTGAACTGTTCTGCAAACTATAGGGGTTTAGACTGGATGATCCATACAATCTTTTCTGTCCCTTCTAACATTGATACCATGTACTGTACTGAAGAGAAGTGATCATCTCACAGGTTATGTGAGAGACCTGATTACTTAGAACAAGTGTCCCCAGTCAGCTTAAGATCCTGCTTTGATAACCATGTTATTCTCTGTGTTCCTTCTCTTAACCCCCCTATAATATTCCCTTCAGCAACATTGGTAAATGTTTGATTGGATTTTTTTCCCCAGTCTATTCTTCTTCTAGCAATTCTAGCCATTAGTCCACATTTTAGGTTTAGTCGCTGGGTTTATGGTAGTTGCAGCCCCATTAATGTTATACTGCTGATTCACTGAAACCTGGCAAAGAGCAGAAATACTAAGCATTAAGCATTAAATGAAGATAAATGTGAAAAGCATCTAAACAGGAAAAAATAATATTATGCTGGGTAAAATAATAAAAAAATGAATAGCTTTTCTCTATAATGCAGAATTTCCTGTTAGACTTAATGAAGGATCCTTTGAGCTTTGAAGTGCATTAATTAGGCCTGGTCTACACTAGGGCAGGGATCAATCTAAGATACGCAACTTCAGCTACGAGAATAGCTTAGCTGAAGTCGACTTATCTTAGATCGACTTAGAATCACTTACTTCGCGTCCTCTCACCCTGGTGGAGTTCCGGAGTCGACAGCAGAGTGATCGGGGATCGATCACTACCCGCCGATCCGGCAGGTAGTGTAGACGTGGCCTTAGTCTAACAGGTAGACTTGTTAGCTTAATTAACTGTTACCATTTCTGCAAACACATTGCCAAAGCAATTAACCAGGAACTAGAGGTGATTTTCTAGCTCCTGCATCTGTTCAAGTATTGTTCTCAGTTAAATTAGTCTTTCATTAAGTATGTAAATGAATGATTTATTTGCCTTTATTTAACTTAATTCCTCTAATAATGCAGCACAGGATACAATTCACTAGCCCAAATGCTAGTATCTTACCAAGACTGGCCATGAATAAATAAGAGGCAGAGGAAAAACACCAAAATGAATTAACCAAACAATACATATATTTGTAGTCATAGAAAAAGAATGCACCATATGCAACTAACAACTGAGGTTTCTACAACTAAATATAAATGTAAAATTCTCTGTTATGTCTGAGTAGATTTATGCTGTACATTATTAACAAGCCTCCCGTGCTGTCTTTAAACAATAAGTGAACAATCAGTTATGCTGCTGCCTTTTATCCACAGAGCACAAAAACTGCATCAGAACCCCCTTTAGCTCCCCCAGTTTCAGAAGAAGAGGATGAAGATGATGAAGAAGAAGAAGATGACAATGAACCTCCACCTGTTATTGCACCACGACCTGAGCATACAAAATCAGTAAGCTCACTAGCAGCTTTGGTTACTGTTGTCATTGTATGGTATAACTGAGAGATATATCTGTTATAATAGGAAAGTGTATAGAGTTCCTTTTGGGTGAAGACTCAGTGTTAGAATCCTAACTATCGCTTTTAATTCCCATGAACCTACAGAAGCCAGCAGGTTCTGATTTGAGGCTTTTCGTGTAATCTTGAGCTTTTCCCATTCTGCCAAGAGGTATTGTGAAACTCTGAGTTCAGTTTTTATATTGTGTTTGTGTGTATGTAATACTATGTTATTTAAAATACAGATATATAAATGTGGACTTAGCCATGGTCAGTGGAAAGAAGGCTTACGATAGTGCTAGCTCTCCTCCTTGCTTCCTTGTTGAGAGAGAGAGAAACTGAACCGATGTGATGGGGAGATGAAATGAAGAGCAAATATAGACAGTGCGATTTGTGTGTCTTCTAACAGGACAAAGCATTTGTCATATTAAAAGACAGATACAGTATATAAATGTTTTCCTAATGATGCTATTCCATGCTACACAGTTGTGAATGGGAGAAGAGATCTGCGAGATCACAAATTGAAGGAGGGAATTCCACAAGATAGTGACTCTATTAAGATGTGGTCCCCATTATGAAAATAATAAGGCCTTTTATTATAACGTTGGGATCTGTCATGTCTAAATGCACTGCGATGGAGGATGAAAATACAAATCAGCCATATCCAGCTCTGCTGAATCTAACCTGATCATTGTGGTTCAGCTGAGCAGACATTGGCTTTGGTGAGGTTTGCACCATGACTGCTACTCCCAGTATATTCAGACTCCTATCTTCTAACTTAATTGCCCTAAAACAAGTTTTTGTTACTATTACTCCTGTTTGTCCTACAGAGCCATCACAGGCTCTGGGGCAGTGGTGGGCAGCCTGAGGCCCGCGGGCCACATGTGACCCACCAGTGGATTACCCTGACAGGCCACAGGTTGCCCACCACTGCTCTGGAGGATGAGCTGGATACGCTTCTGCCTCATGCATCTTCAGCAGCATTTTTAACTGAGTTCCAAAAATCTTTTTATTACAGATTGTCAAGAGATGCGCCTCCCCTGTAGTGCCCCGTACTAGCCAAGCATGGCTCTGCAGAGGCCTGCCTCAGTTTCCCCTTAAAATGTCCACATTTCCCCTGTTGGGGATCCAACTTTTTAAACCCTGCACAAAGTATTTCAAAATAGAATTCAGACCCAAAGTCTTCACCTACAGTTTCATCTGGGCCTAGCCTCTCCTCCCTGAGCGTCTGTTCTCTCTTTGAAGTTTCATTCTTTCACCCCAGTACCAAACTGGGCACAGCCTCTTTTCCCCAGGTGTCTGTCTTCTTGCTCTCCCAGCACTTCTTGCCTGGAGTTTCAGCCCAGGTCAGAAAGAGCCCAGCTTGATTCTCTGTTCCCAGGCAGTACGTGTAAATGCAGAATTTGAATCAATGAGACACAGAGCCTCACAATGTCATTTTTACAGTCACCCTTCAGAGCTTAATCAGACTATAAGCAAGTAAATGTTCCCCTCCAGGGTTTGAAACATAAAATTGCAGAACCAAGAACCTAAAAATGAAACTGACTATAAATAAGGATAAAACTGACTTCATTAGTTTTCATTGTCCCTGTTTTGAGAAACGCACAAAGGAAACAAACAACTTAATGTAAGTTGCCATTGGTGATAGTAAGTAAAGGAACATGATTTGTTTTTGTTTTTTTTCCAGTGTGACACTTAAGTTGGCAGAGTCCCTATTTATGAGCGAGATAAAATCTCATGGGGATCTATCTCCAGACCCACCTTTCTGACCACCTAATAATTTTCTGTCGCAGATCTACACTCGGTCTGTAATTGAACCTGTTGCTGCACCAGCACTAGTTAAAGAGGCTTTGACCCCTCAGCCTGAGAACTCAAACACAAACACTTTGTACAGAAACACGGACCGGCAACGAAAAAAATCCAAGATGACAGATGAAGAGATCCTAGAGAAATTGAGTAAGTGTCTTGCCCTTACCTCTTGTTTGATAAAAGGTTGTCTCTATGTGTCCCTCCTGTATGCATGCAGAAGGAATGTCCTTATTTTAGTGTCACTGGGACACTTGGGCTTTCTTGTATACACTGCAGTTGTGCTCAATGGACAGGAAACAGAGATGGAGGGAATCCCTTCCTTCTCAGTGGACAACTGTGATTTGCCTGCCTGTGCTTTCTAATGTGCAGCAGAGAGAGAGAACATTTCTGGCTAAACTGAACACTGTTGCCTAGTAACCCCTGGTGTACTGAGTCACCAACAGGTGTCCATTGGGCTGAGCAGAAAACACATACTACACCTCTTCTACAATAGTAGCAAGTGCAGCTGGTGAGCATCCCCTCCCCTCAAGGTACTATGTCTGTTTTGGGTCTGCAGTGGCATAATGCCGCCAATTACTGCTGCTTTGGCCGTGCACCTCCTCTCCTCCCGCCCCAGCCTGGCTAAGTTCATTAAGCTTTAGCTTAGCCCTTAGTACGTAAATACTCATATTTACAAGCCATTGTTTCTGTTGTGTTTTCATATAAATCTGTATTAAACTCAGATTGCAGATTTAGTGGTATAGAAGGGAGATCTTTATGACTGTATCTTCGTTACAGTTCTGTGCTCTCTGGCATTTATATATACCAAGGATGAATTTGGTCCAGTAACTAAAACTACCTATACAAGGCACCAATCATTGAAATGCAGCAGCCTCTGGAGTGGAGAGCTTCAGCTGTTAATACAGAGCAGCACTACACTGGAGGTCTGCTCAGGCCTAATATTAAAGCTTGACCAGAACTCAACCCAAGCCCAAGAGTGTTGACTTTTTTTCATGCCAGGCACTTGTAGGGTGTTAGTTTTGCTTGGAGAGCTATGGGTCACTGACCAGAGGCTCAGACAGGGGGTAGGGGGAGAGGAGCGAGACTGAAGAAAGAAGGGTGGAAGGAGAGAAGGAGCAGGGGAATGGTGGGGAGGAGACTGGGAAAGGGGAGGGAGGGGAGCAGGGAGGAGGAGAGAGGCAAAAATAGGAAGTTGGATGAGGGCATCAGAAAATTGAAGTCACATGCACACCGATGTTAAAAATGTCCTGACCGGAGCCAAAGAATGTCATTTTCATACTTGACCTGACCCCAGATTTGTAGCTGGGTGCCATTGGGTTGCAGGGGCTACATTACAGTGCTGCTGATGGAATACCCACTACTTCCTGTAGCATCTAAGTATTCCTTGGAGTTCTTCCAACTAGGCATCATCTCAGCCTGTTCCTGCTCAGTTTGTAAATTCTGTTGGGATCTCAACAAAATATGGTATTACTACAGTCACCATGTAATTCATATACATAGTCAAACCCCTTTAAAATTCCTCCTGCCTTCCGGGAATCTCATGCCCTGAAAGTTGTGTTCCTTTTAAAAGACTGAGTTCCTTTTTATAAAGATGCTCCATTCTTGCAGGACAAGATGCATTTTAAAGGGAGCTGGAGCTGGGTTTGGTGCTCAAATGCCGTGAGGTGTATGTTATCTAATCAAGATGGATAAAAAATAATGGAAGTTGTAAAACCCTGAAAAAATTGCCTTTTAATAGAAATCTGTCTTTATACTATACTCAGTTTAGTTTTACTTTTTAGCTTCACTGATTAAAAGTGTCTAAAAAGAATCTGGTGCCAGTAATCTGGAGTAATCAGATGCTGATTAAAAATCACTGGGAACTGATTACATTACATCTCTGCAAGCATCTCTCAGTAGCTAACCATCAATGCATCTATTGTAGTATGTACATGAGACTTTGTCACAATTAATTCCTAACCAAATAGTTCTCTAATGAGTCTACCTGTGAGCTACCCCAGAAAATATATTGGTCATGGCCCAGAGATGTACACCAAACTCTGGTAAGTCTAGAGCAAAAGAGGTTTCTCAGGCTTCTAAGCAAAATGACTGATTATTGCTACTTTCTTAGCAGATGGATACTCAGATTCCAAGAATAGGCCCTTTCAGTCTGTCCCCAGCTCTAACTAGTTGATAAATAATTTCAGTGGAGAGTTCTAGATCTTTTTTTTTTTTTCAACATTTTACATTTGATTCTGAAGTCAACAACATTCTGAACTGGGAAAACTGTATCCTTAAAATGAATACAAAGTTTGAGATCATCTGTAATGCCACGCTTTTATAGCAGCAGCCTCTTCACGGCAGAGAGTGTGGCTCTTCACTGACCAGGCACGTTACTGCTTGTACCTGTGCTCAGCGTGTCTCTTGTTCATCACTGCTAGTATTGACTAACGAAAATCATTACAACCTGACGTGAATCCTAATGCTTACCCCTTACAAGTGTGAACCCAAACACTACTGTAGATTTTTCAGTGCGATGTGACTTTTGCAGATTGACTGGTAGATTGACAGAGAGTGAAGAATTGTTCTTGTTATCCTCTGAGGATAGGACAAGAAGCAATGGGCTTAAATTGCAGCAAGGGAGGTTTAGGCTGGACATTAGGGAAACCTGACAGTTGAGCACTGGAACAAATTGCCCAGGAAGGTTGTGGTATCTTCATCATTGGAGGCTTTTAAGAACAGGTTAGACAAACAAACAATTGTCAGGAGTGGTTTAGTTATTACTTAGTCCTGCCTTGAGTACAGGGGACTGGACTAGATGACCTATTGAGGTCCCTTCAGGTCCTACATTTCTATGATTCTATGGTAGATCTTTTAAGAGTTGGATCTCAAAGAAGCTAGGCAGTACCCAGGAGACAATGAAGTAAGTTAGCAGATATTTTCTAGTGCAGGTAGTTACCCCCTTGCATATCAACTCATAATGGCTACTTTAGTGGAGGCTACGTATTTGAGGCATGCTTCTAACATGAGATCCCCAGGCACACTGCTGGTTTTGTGAGGCATGTATACCTGCAGCAATGGATTATTCAAGATGTACAGTTATAATTGCCCATGTTTCTCAGCTTAGAACTGAGCCCTGGATTTATTTCCGTTTATTTCTTTGAAGCATTACAACCACCTGCTCTCCTTTTGCTATCTCAGGAATCTGATATCCACATGAGCAAGGTCTTTGAAGGTCTGCCTCGAGCAAATATGTGACATGGAGTTTTTAGAAAGAAATCCTCGCCTCCAAATCCTAGCCTTCGAATTAGTTTAATTCTCTTCTGTGTGAAATATCATGTGATCGCTTTCATCACATATTTTACTGGGGAGTAAATGCTCTAGTATTGAGATTGGATAAAATGAAATTCTGTCTATAATGAAATCATTAATATGTTTCATTATAATTGTAAAACCTATATGTCCTGATTCAGCATTCACATATGCCTGTTTTAGGCCTTGATTTGGGACAGTACTTAAGCATGCGCTTAAGTCCATCCCTGTTCAGGACAACAGTTATGCATATTCTTAACTGTAAGTTTAAAGTTAGCAACATGCTTAAGTGCTGACCTATATTAGGGGGTGCTATCCTGAATTGGGGTCTTACAACAATATAATGTTGACTTCAGTGGAATTACTCTGATTTGCAATGGTGTAAAAGGAAGAGGAGAGGAGAAACTAACTAATTTTACTAAAGTAATTTTCAAAATTAGGTACCTGAAAGTTGAGATGCCCAACATCAGTGGCCACTTCCGAAAATTCTGACCTAAATATATTTGTTAGTCTCTTTCTTCTCTGATCTCTTGTAGCAGGAAACCAGTGTCTTGTTACACCTCTGAGTGAGCTCCCCGAAAGTCCTCTTGATGGGTACACTATTGCCGTCAATTAGCTGAAGATAATACATTATGCAGACACAGATTTAGTAGTATTCAACACAGCACTAAGTTAGAGTGATTCTGGATACAATTCTTTAGAGACTCATACTGATCACTGTCTTTAAGTTACCAGTCATTTTGTAGTGAAATTCTGTTTGTAGCAAAATGGAATACAGTAAAACTCCTGTCTTGCATTATGCATTTCAGTGGATTTCTACTCCTATAAGGAAGCTCACTCTTATAGAAAGCATCTCTGCTCTAATAGAGTTCCACTGTGCAACTCCCCTTGGAATACAGCAGTTACTACCTTGCAGACTGCAGGTTTTAAGTACAGTTTCTGAAGTGATGCTGAACACAGTTTATTCTAGGCTCTGATTGGCGCTAAACTGTGTTCATTATCAATTCAGCTGCATCTGTTGTCAGCAACAGGTATTTTATGTGGCATGGACCAGGCTAAAGAGCATTTGCTGCTGCTCCATGCAGGAGAAGTAAGTCTCCGTGCAGCTGTCCCTGCTGTGGAGTAACACAGAGTTTGGCTCATCTTGCTGCATCATCTACCAAATGAAAATGAAGGTGTACCCTGCCCCAGCAGCCAGTGTCCCTCGCCACTGCAGAGGATCAGGAGAGCATATCATTATTCCCAAGGTGAAGAAGTGGCTCTTTTGCTAGACAGCTCCTCTCTGCTATAATGAATCTCAACTCACCATGAAGCATTTTTGTGTAAGTGGGTTCCCTTTGTTCCTAAAATGCCCTTCATTCTAGTTACGGATAATACCAAGCCACTGTCAGTGGGACACTACCATTTCTTAAAATAACAAACATTAGAAATATATTTTTTCCCTGCTAAACAAAAAAGTCTCTGGTTAAAGGGGACAGTAAAGTATTGTGATTGTGTGTCTCCAACTGAAAGAACAATACAGAGAATTGTTTCTGTATTCCTCAGAAATCACTGCTCTATCATGGGAAGTATTTAATTACTTTAGAATCTAATCATTTCATTTCTCCTTTCTGGATGGCATTTTTATTATTTTTATTTTAAACGCATTTACTGCACTTCTCTCAATCTGTGGTAAGGGGTTGGTTAGTGGCTGTATATAATCACTCTGCCAACTTCAGAGAGCATAAGTGGACTGGAATCAATAGCATTTCAGTGCTGTCATTCTGTTTTGAAGTTTGCTTTGAGCAAACCCATGACACACTTGAAGAGAGGCCATTTCCTCTTCCATTTATCACTCATTTGTCAGTGTGTGGGGATTATTGCTTTTCCACCTAAATGTAAACTAGTTAACTTCTAGCTAGGTGTCACAGAGTCCCTGGGCGATGCTCTGGAACTGCTCCCCATGAAGCCAGTCAGGACTCTGGGGCAGTCGCCTTTCTGTGAGCAGCCTGTCTTCAGGACACACAGCTCACACAGCTTCCACCTTCCTGGGTCCGACCTCGGAGTATTCAGCATCCTCTGCCCCTCCGTGTGCTTCCCACAGCGAGTCCACTCAGGTGGGGCTCCTGGGGAAGCCAGAGGGTCCTGCACCCCAACTTTGCAGTCAGACGTGACTCTCAGCCAGCCAGTAAAACAGAGGTTTATTAGACAACAGGAACATGGTCTAACACAGAGCTTGCAGGTGCAGAGAACAGGACCCCTCAGCTGGGTCCATTTTGGGGGGCAGTGAGCCAGACAACCACATCTGTACTTCACTCCATGTCCCACCTAGCCCCAAACTGAAACTCCCTCCAGCCCCCACCTCCTCTGGGCTTTGTCCCTTTCCCGAGCCCAGAGGTCACCTGATTCCTTTGTTCTCCAACCCTTTAGTTCTCACCTCGCAGGGGGGAAGGGCCCAGGCCATCAGTTGCCAGGAAACAGCGTGTCGGCCATTCTCTGTGTCCAGACCCCTGCACACACCTGCCCTCTAGGGCGCTGCAATGATCATACACCCTTACCCCACCACCTAGATACTTAAGAACTGCATAGGGGAAACTGAGGCACCCCTACACTATTCAGAGGAACCATTAAGAACAGTCCCACTTCGTCACACTAGGTCCCTGAAATGCTGAGTTCAATAAATGTTTGAGGTGGAGTCTGAAAATACAGTTAGAATATCTTGTGCTGCACTCTTATAGGATGAGGCGTGTGGGAGCCGGTTGCTGCACCTCCAGCCAGCAAGAACATATGCTGGGATCAGTAGCAAATGCTGGCTTGCGGTTCATGATGCTCCTGGTTGGGGGAGTAGTATAGCATGTTCCACAGCACATCCCCATTCCCGACAGCTCCCCATTAGGGATCTTGCCTTGACCAGCAGGATTCTTTTACTAAAGGGTGCACCAGACAGTATCTGTGCTTCCCACTGCACTGGCCGGAGAGGAGTCAATCAGACGCCCATCAGCATTAGATGCCAGAGCACTGAGCACCATAGTAATACCATAGACAGGAGAGAGAGAGACTTACTTACAATTACTGGCAGCTCAACTAGATGTTCATAATTTGGAAGTACAAGTAAACACAAGAGAGAGAGAGAGGGGTGTAAATTTCCAGATATGTGCACGCAAATCATTATCGCATTCCAGACATTTTTTCTCAGTCAAGGAATAATCTTCTCAAAATATTTTAGTAGTGTACACTGTACATTAAATCTTTAGTAGCTATTTACCCTGCTATTAAGTCTTTAGATTTTACTTTTCATCAATTTTTATGTTTTATCTAGGAAAGTGGACTAGAAAAAGTAACATTAATTTTGTATGATTTGGGTTTATAAGATTGTGGCTCCATTACTCAATTTAAGCACACGTAACTCTTCTGCCAGGTGGAGCCAGCAGCAACAAGGGCTGGGTTGAGTATCTAGGAGTTCCTTTTCACCAAACTGGCTTGAGCCCCCACCCAGTGACCTGGGACAATTACATACCACCCCCCCTGGGTGCCTCTAAGAGGCAGTACTTCCCCTCTTGCAAGCACAGAGTCTGAGTATAGCAAAAACTTTTAATAAAAGGAGGGAAGAAACTCAGCATTAATTTGGGAAAACACCACAACTACTGTTCATAAACCATAAGCAAAAGACCCACCCTCAAGTAGGTTGGGTAGTGTCCTTTTCCTGTCAAGTTCTTAAGTGCAGCAACTCAAAGTCCCTTTAATGTGCCCGTCCCTTCTCTGCACCCCACTCACAGTTGCTGTCCTTGCCCAGTGCAGCCCCAGAGTTCAGAGGTTCATCTGCAGAGTTCACCTCCCACCCTGGGTGGAAGGGGGGGTAAGGAGGCACCTTACATGCTCCGCTGATTTGGGCACTCGCTTGCTGCCCCGCCACTGATTGCTGCACCTCTCTGCAGGGCTCTGCTCTGGCCCTGGCCCTCTCCGCCAGCAACCCTGCTGGCCACTCCTCTCTGCTAGCTGCCTGGCTGGCCACTCGACAAGATGTCTTCAGGGCCCACCACTTAACACAGCTCTCAGTGATTTCAGCTGTTAGTGGAGGAGCCTCACTACTGGTGCACACTGGGCAGTCTCTTGCAATAGAGACACTGTCCCAAAGTAGGTCTAATACTTAGATATAGGTATCAGTGATTTCAGCTCTGCAGCATGTGACATGACCCTCAATTGAGTCTAAATTAGCTCATTTATTATACTGTGGAGAGAAAGGGAGTCAAATGGTGTTCAGAATCCTTAAACAGGACCCACACCAACAGGTAAAAGTACCTGTCCCCACCCTCTCTTAACTCATTGGGTTTTGGAACCCATGGCCCCTGCCTAGCGAGTGCCATTCAGTTGAGAGTGAGTCTCTCAGTAAGGGTATGCCAGGTACAGTTCTGGTGCCCTCAGTTCACACAAGGATAACAACCCTTTATTACTCCTGCCCCAATAACAAGGAGACTGGGGATCTAACACAAGCCACAAGTGATCATTTGGGCAAGCAGTCCCATCGTGCTGAGTACCTAGGCAGGGTGGGTGTGCCCATGCAAATGAGATCAACTCCTGAAGTCTTTTTCCACAGCTCACCACTAGATGTCAGGAGAGAGCTCATTCAGACTCTGCTTACACACACTTTCCCAAATACTGCTCTATTTGCTCCTGATTCAGCCCATTTACACTGCTGGCCAAGCAAGAAACTAACAAATTATTAGCATTTTTGTTTTCAATGGGACTTGTGTGCCTAAATCACACTCTTTTGAAAATCCCACCCTTAATTCATTTGCAACTTTCTGAATATTACATGCAAAGCCTTTCAATCAATGCCTGTTGTTGCAATAATTATTCAGTAGAGGGCAGCACTCCATCCACCATAGCTTGTTGTTGAGATCAATTTATTTATAAAATTACCAGCACCTTATTAATGTAGATAACTTTTTAAAGACGTTAAAAGCTACAGTCTGAAGAATACTGCTGCTCTTCTAATCCATTTAAAATGCTGTTTCATGTAGTAAGATTAGCATGTGTGTTCACTGTAAAGTATCGAATAAAATAATTGTTACTGATCAAAGTCAGACTGAAGACAAGCAGTGTTGCTCTTATATAAGTGAATTAGATCTCTTTCACAATGAAGCCTACATCATAAAGATTGTCAAAAGCCTGTAATTAATTATTTGATGTTAACTGTTGTTTTTTAAAAAAGGCAAACCAAGGAAGGGCTAATGGAGAGTCACTCCAGGAAACTCTTTATCACTTTCTTCCTAGTCTCTACATGGCAACTGTTTATAAAAGTTGAGTCCAAAAACAAAGTTGGGTTCAATATATGAAAGTATGAACCCCCCTGCGGAATCATAAAGAGATTAGCTAGTTCTGAGGAAATTAGCATTGTTACGCTAGTGCTCATTAACATTGAAGTATACAAACACTCATTTGCATATTTATTCATTCGTTAACTCATATCTGAGTCTTATGTGAGCTCTTCTCTACAGTTCGTGTTCTTAGTTTTCTTTCCAGCTCCAGAGGCAAACATGCTCATCAATGGATTTAAAAAAAACCAGTAGATGCCACCTGAATTATTAAACTGCTACTCTTATTTCTAATCTGTGTGCTCTAGTAGTATCATATTGAATCTAAACTGCACATAATGCAAATGATGCCAGGCAATAATGGTGGATTTTTGACTTGCCACAGATTGTCACTGAAGATATAATACTCATTTTCAAGAGAGCTTCATTGTTCTTTTTTCTTTCAGGAAGCATTGTGAGTGTTGGTGACCCTAAGAAGAAATATACACGATTTGAAAAAATTGGTCAAGGGTAAGTACTGTTCATAGAATCATAGAATATCAGGGTTGGAAGGGACCTCAGGAGGTCATCTAGTCCAACCCCCTGCTCAAAGCGGGACCAATCCCCAACTAAATCATCCCAGACAGGGCTTTGTCAAGCCTGACCTTAAAAACTTCAAAGGAAGGAGATTCCACCACCTCCCTAGGTAACCCATTCCAATGCTTCACCACCCTCCTAGTGAAAAAGTTTTTTTCCCAATATCCAACCTAAACCTCCCCCACTGCAACTTGAGACCATTACTCCTTGTTCTGTCAGAATATCAAGGTTGGAAGGGACCTCAGGAGGTCATCTAGTCCACCCCCCTACTCAAAGGGGACCAATCCCCAAATGGCCCCTTCAAGGATTGAACTCACAACCCTGGGTTTAGCAGGCCAATGCTCAAACCACTGAGCTATCCCTCCCCACCTTGGAATCTTGGGTTCCATCCCAGTCTGCAGTTGGAGTTATATGCATAAATATGGGCCAAATACTTTGCTGGCGTTACCTCTTTGAAGTCAAAGGAGTTACATATACATTCAGAATATTTGTTTTGATTGTACTTGTTCCCTCCACATTGATCAGTATTTTCTTGCGGCCAAAAGGAGTCATCAAAGAAATTTTCATGATGGCTGGCTTGATTGCATAAGTTACTGGGACATGGCAAAATTGTCATCCCTCAGATGTGTGGTGTGGTTCATCTGCCTTCATGGAAGAAGCCATTTTGATATGACCAAGAATTACATAGGTCTACTAGAGAAACAGAAGTTTACCTTTACTTTATTGCATGAAAAATGCCATTTATCATTTTATCTGATGAGTGTTATTGTGCAGCTCAAAATGACATTAGTCAAAAATCATTTAGTGGTTAAAGAGAGTATTTCAGGAGTCAGGTTTAAAATCATGTAATTTGAGAACAAAAGTCAGAGGCTAAATAACCCTTGTTTCCCAGCATATGTAATGAAAAGTATGTATACAGAAATGCAATCCATTCTGATGCACAGAATCCTCAATAGCTGCCCATAAGTTACAGCATTTGCTAGTAATGAGAAACATGGTGTCTTCAAAGTGTTAGGCGTTTACCCAGAATGGAATCCTATGTATGCTTTATCAGACTGGTAAGAACAAGGTAATTTTGAAATTGTGTGGTGTGTGACATGCATTTTAAATACTAATGCTGACTACATATAGGGTCTGATTCTCTTCTCCATCACAGCCCGTTATGTAACATTGTAATTCCATTGTTTTCAGTGGAGTTACTCCAGATTTACATAATGTAAGAGCAAAATTGGGCCTTCAGGTTACCAGCAATAATTATCACTGAATTAAGGGTACTGAGATTAGCAGGTATCTTTGCACATTGTATATATTATTGGATTTGGAATTTTCCGTAACTTCTGGTTGACTTGGAACTGGTACATGCAGAACAAGAAGAGACCATGTCTTTTCAAGCTCACATTGCTTTTTCTTTTAGGTTTTATAATAAAAAGACTCTGGTTTGAAAGGGCAGTTATAGGAAGACGATTTCAAATAATGTCAGCTTTCATTACTTTCATTTACCTTATATCACTTAAAATAGATAAAACTACATCTTCATTCTGATTCTACAACGTCAAATGTGCTCGTTAGAGTTAAACGAGAAATGAAACGTAATATGACCCATAGTATAACAAAGCCACAATCCACCTTACAGGGTGCTCTGAATGGGTTTAGGTAGGAACTTTTTGATCATCTTAAGTCCCAATGTGAGTATTTTCTAATGTCCATAAATATACATTTTAGAATGTAAATCTTGTAAACAGGATCAAACCGCATGTATGTAAGTAGTGAGAAATTAGGCTCTTCTTTAACTTCTTGAGTTCTTCATTCGATACACTTGTGTCTTCCTGTACTTATAGTGGTGCCTCTTTCTGGTATTGTTTTCGTGGAAATTCTCTGACCTGTGCAATCACAAATCTAATCACTTGTAGATTAAGCATGAGGCGTATTCTCACCAGAGCTGGGCATTACAAAGATGAGATCATTGCACTCCTCTGATGGGATAAACAAACACTAATATAATGTGTTACTGCAAGTTATTTACTACAGCCACAAAATATTATTTACAGAAGAATTAAAGTCTTTGCATTTCTGATAACCATTTATGGGAAACCATAAGATTTTTTTGCTGGGGTTGTACATTAAACAATGTATTATCATTGTAGAAGCAAATATCTTTCCAGGAGTTTAGAAGCAGGTAAAGCTTTAGTAGCCATTATTCTAACAATCTTCTTATTTTGGGCTTCTAGAATTGGAGCATTATGTGTTACTCACTTTTACTCAAAACTTTACAGAAAATCTAAATTTAATATGCTGTACTCCAGTGTATTAGACAGCAATTTTATCAAAGAAATGAAGAGGCTGTTTCTTTAGTTGGGATTATGTGAATTTGGGGAGGGAGGGAGGGAGGAGGGGAGAGAGAGAGACACACACCTTGCCTCAAAGCAGAAAGTTTTGCTGAAAACAGCAAGCAGTGGACACAAGTGAGGTATATGTATCTATAGAAACAAACTCACTTCTGTCTGCATTTCTTTTTTCTGTCCAGACACTAGAGAACAATGTTAAGACTGTAGCAAACACATTCTTCCTTTAAGCAGGTCACTTTACCCTAGAACTATAGATAGTGCAAGAGTGCAGTGGTTGTCAGGGAGCTGCAAGGCACATAAATACTGCTATTACCAAAATAACTTATTTTGATGGCAAACATTTTGTTTCAAAATGCAGATGTGCAAAGAAGTTTAGATAAAATAAGAACTGTCTGGAATTATTGCCCAAAATTCAACTTGAAATAGACCAGAACCATTTTGAGCCATTGTTAACTTCATATATATATATATATATAAGCCTCCCCAAAACACCCCAACAACCCATCTTACACAATGTTAAAGTGGTAAAGTCAAGCTCTTAAAAGTTAGGAAATGACACAATTAAGGTTGCTCATGCATTTGCATTATGATAGGCTTTAATTAAATGATCTCACACTTCTTTGACACAACTTCCCCTGCCTCATTCAGTGTCAGGAGAACAGCTAAAGGCACCCTTGACGCTAGGGTAACCTGCTTTCTCCCACCAAATTTCAAGTCCCTACTCCCGAACATGGACCTACTAGAGCTTCTCAGTGAAACAGTTGTAGGAAGTTTTTAACAGGCAAAACAACAGTCTTGGAAGTGACTGAACTTTCAAAACCAAATTTTCAGCTAAAGCTTAAAAAAAAAAGTAGCCTGAGACCAACACCCCACATGGAAAATTTCAGCCCAACTGATTGAAGTTTGGCAAAGTTACAAGCACCTGAAAACAGGAAACAGGGTCTTCTAATGGAAAATGTTGGGCAGCCTTAACCGTCAGCATGACTACCAACTCTCTACCTACTACGGTGTATCATGATGACTTTAAACTTCAGACCTGCAAGTAGGAAAACAGTGAGAGAAGCTATTCTTGCTGGATTTCTTAGTCACTTAAAAGTGGGGTGTATAATATCTTTCACAACAAAGAATTCCTGTTTGATTTTGTGACCACAGAATTTTGGGTTAGCATCTGAATCATTGCAGGCTTCCCTGAAGGAAGCTTTTTGGAGACACTCCCATCTTTTTTTAAACTGTGAAAAATATAAAATGACTCGGATTAAGGACTTACATTAAAATGCAGAGCAGTGTTTGCATTTAAAGAAAAGACGTACAAAAACAACCCCTTTGGTTTTATGATGACAGGACATACATTTAATCTTATAGCCAAGATGAAAATATATTTTGGCCGCTGTGATAGCAAAGCTTCATTCCACATATTTCACGAGTCTGGCAAAGGGAACTGTAAATGCTCCTTTACCTTGCACTGAATACAGATCCCAAAAGAGAGCTGAAGCACGTGGGAAGTGAAGTCTGTTCTGAGGATGGTATATACTCAGGCTTTGCTTTTCAAGTGAGACAAGGAGTTGATGTGCCTATTTACAAGATGGGACATAATAAATGAGATGATGTGGCCATCACTCTGTTTATGTATTTAGTTAATGTTAATGAAGATGACACAGCTTATTGAGCTGATTTCCTGGCATTTATTACAAATAATCAGTTAATATGATATTGAAGATAGTAATAGAATAGGATATGAGTGGCTAGATCTTTCAGTGGCTGTTAATAAGGAAACTGGAGACTAGAGGGGAAGACATGGTTCCCTGGCAGACTGCAGCTGAGGAGGATCTTTTGATTTAAGGAAAAGTGAATTGGGTGGGCAATCACTCAGCGGTGCTCCATATGGTTAGCAAACAGCGTACTTTAGTCAGCAGAGTCACACTCGGAAATAGGTGAGCTTCAGAGCTGAATCTCTTTTTTGGTATTTGTTCTTGGTTTAGGATTTGAGGACATTTCAGGATACCTAGGAAATGTAGGTTATGGCTGCTTGATAGAGAAGGCTACACTGGCTCAAATCAGTTTCTGGTTCCTTCTATCATAAAGATATTTTATGATTTCTGTGATTTAGTTACTTGGTTCATCTTCACCACTTCTACTTCACCAGGATACTGAGACAGATCCAATTCCAGATCCCACTAAGTGCCTAACTTTGTTAAAACTAAGATGTTACAATGTATTTTAAAAGTTAGATACTGAGCAGAAATTATAATCGCTTGGAAGAAAAAGTCCCTAATATAAAATTATAGCGGCATTGCAATTAATTTACAGCTTTATTTAAAATACTCATATCTATCTAAATTCTTACCAGATAGCCTTGAGCCTACAAAAAAAAAAAAAAAAAAGCATCCGAATTCAAATAGCTGTTTTAAATAAACCCTAACAGGAATGAGCTAGGGACGTACAGCTTAGTATTAGCAACCCTGAATAAACTGTTGGATTTTTATGAAAACAAATTGGATTAATCTCCACAATTAGTTTTAGAAAAATGCATTTGCATTTATATTAAAAGAATGCATAGCATGCCAAATGCTAACATTGTTTCCAATACAGGCACTCAGTCTATGGTGCACAAAAGAGTGAGTCTGCCAAATTAAAATGCTATGGAAATATTTCAGCTTCCAGGTGAACAGAACTAACATGAAGGTCTTGTAACACTGGGCAACAGTAACTGGTTTCAATTTAAATTAGCTGGTTTTCACTCAGAGTATGTAAATGTTCCAGCTTCCCTTCCCAAAATTTCCATCCTGGTCCATCCATTTCTGCAGACAAGCAGGAAAGGCTCTCTAGATGATCACAGTTTGAGAACCAATGCTTTAATTCAGGTGTTAGCCTCCAGTAGTGTTAACAAATGTTACCATGGCCCCTCGACATTTAAATCCATTAGGTGGTTTACTCTGTGTATTACCTCTTTCCAATTCTAGTCATCCACAACACTGTAGAGAAAGAATCTTTCTTAATCAGGAACAGATGGCAAAAAAACAGACTGTCTAGTCTGCATATGCCGATCAGTGTGTCACTTTATTTTCCGGTGGCTCTATGACAGACTCCAGATCTGCTTTGAAAATGAAACTTGAATATAAGGGCGATGAAGGATTCAAGTGTCTGACACCCTAAAATAGGAAGCTGCCGAGTGACTTGACGTATATAGGAATCTGGGGCTTCTTATTTATTTATTTGTATTCCATTTTAGGAGTCTAGGACTTCTCACCTTGCAGAATTTTACAAATAAAATTAACATAGTCTCTAAGTGCGTGTATACAATTAAAAATCACATAGTGCAATATAGCAAGCTAACTCAGGGCCAGCCCGAGGCCTAAGCAAATCTCTGCCTCAAAAAGAACTTCAGGCTTCTTAAACCATCCATCCATGTTGTGAAGATCAGCAAACTCTGGCTCTGAGGAAAACATTTAAAATATCTGGACAGCCGTGCAATGTTGAAAAACCAAACGAGAGCTCATAGAAGGTGAGCAGTTGGGCAGAAAATGGGATGTTGAGAATAGGAAATCAAGTTAGCAGCGCTTCATCCAAGAAGCGAGAAGAAAACATAAGTAGCTCAACTCAACCACATTTGAATCTCTCCTAGATGTTTTTCATCAATGTTAAGATAAACCTTTAGGAAAATTGAGATATTGTCAAGGGTTGCTTGTTGCTTTAAGACTAAAGAAACCAAACAGTGGCTCTGCAGAAAGCCTACAAGCAAATGCAGTGTAGGCTGTAGTTTTTGGGTTGTAAACTAACAGCTTCTCAGGTGCTGATAATCCTCAGTTTGTGACTCTGTCTTCCTCCTGGAAGATCTACAAAGGGAATCCTTTTCCCTCATTTTTGCCTGCTTTCTTATCCTCCAATGCCAGCGTCCCCAGAGTGCTCCTAGGAAAGGAGCACAGCTCCCTCTGAAGCCCATGGAGTGTACCCCTAAATCATCTGAAGATGACACAGGTAGAGCTGGTTGGGAAATGTATCTTATTTCCTGCAGTAACAAAACAGAAGAAAATGAACATTTTTCATTTTTTGTCACAATTTGGATGCAAAATTTTTTGGTTTTTGGAAAACAACAACAACAACAACAAAACCCTGAACTATTTTTGGTTTTTCATTTTTCAATAAAAAAGCCAAAAAAAATCAATAAAAAGCATTTTTTGTAGAAAAAATTTGCTTTTATTTTGGCCAGGTCTAGTCACAACAAATGACTCAGGGTGCTCCTTTCACTCAGGTGCTGAGCTTGGGTTTTTATCTTGCATCCTTTGCATGGTGTGGTGGCTTGTTGTACAAAGCTAAATACTGTGCTGGCTGAATAAATGTATTTTGTAAACATCTTAGGCAGAGATATGGTATATATATTTAACATTGGTCAAAGGCACTGTACATCTCCTCACTTCTTGGCTGCTGTTTTTTTCTAGGGCATCGGGTACTGTTTATACAGCAATAGACATTGCCACAGGACAAGAGGTGAGTGCTAATATTAAATCCAGATTTTTATGTAATTCTTCAATATTTTCTCTTTTATCATGAATATTATGTCATACTCATTGTTCACATATAGCTTAACATTAAGGTATCGGTTACTTTGATTTGCTATTGACTTAAATAGAACCAGAATTTCACCCTTAGTATGGCCAGTTGTTAAGTGGACTATTTTCCCTACCTACTCTTTCCTCAAACCAGTTCTTGCATCCTCTTAAATTTTATCAATCCCAACCTAGCAACCTAGACTATTATGGCATTCCAGGTTGTATTACGGTATAGAGAGAAATCTGTAAAGACATCCCAGATAGCACCTATTGCTGGTTTACACATAGTTTTTATTACTGATTTAACTATACTGGTTTAGAAATTGATATAGGTAAATCTGATATAGATAAATCCTATAGCGTGGAAGCAGTTTTACCAGTATAAAGGTATTTATATCAAAAGAGCTTATATCTATAAATTTACAACACAAAAAACTTGTGTAGAGCAGACTTTAGATTGTGCATCCTCTAACCTAACTACAGACTTATGGATAACCACAGGCTTGACGATACCCAGGGTTTGTCAAACAGTTCAGCCCATCTCTAATTGGTATTAGGAATAAATACGGTTCACTGCAGTAACCTAAGAAAGTTTCTCCAATCGCATTATTAAGCACTGCCAGAAAGCATAACCGGAAAGAGTATGAAAAGAGAAGTTATATCCTGCACAGAAGGACATGCTAGCTCTGTCTTAATTACTGAATGTATTAATACAACAACCTTTTGTCAGATTAGCTGATGGATGTTTCCGTCACTTCGTTCCAATTTATCTTAATCATTGATTCAATTATAATAATAACACTTAACACTTTTCTACAGCACTTTTCATCTTCAGAGTGCATTGCAAATATTAAAGACAGAGCATTATTAAGCCACAATTTTATATTTTAGTGACATTGAAGTTGGTTGACCCAGACCATTAAAAACAAGAAAACTCAAAATTAAAGGTAAAGATCTGTCCTTAAAACATCCATTTATGCTTAGGTCATGTCTCACAGTACAAGACACTACACACTGATCTAAGTGTGACCTTGCAATAGCTGGTCACAGTGCGGGGAGTGGAGAATGAATGAGGTCTTGAATTAAGAATGTCTTGACTTTGAACTTCCAAGTTTTGCTACTTTTAGTTGTCATTTTCATGTTCATTTCTTTTTTTTTTCAAACCAAAGTTTTTGAAATTATATAAAATCCTGTATAAAGGTCAACATTTGCAAGGTTAGGTGACTAAAGTGAGACCCCTAAAGCTATATTTAGACATCCAAATAACAATGGCATGATTTTCAGAGGTGCTGACCACCAAAGCTCCCAGTGACTTCTCTCAGGATCAGACACAAACACATTAAACTGACTGTGTTACTAATATACCGTAATGGGATTTTTATAAGGGTTCCTGTACCCTTTAGAATGGTTTAGAATAGTTAATGTCTACCATGAAAATACATGTATAGGCCCCAATCCTGCAAACGTTTACACACGTGCTTAATTTAATCACAGAAATAATCCCATTGACTGACTGCTCATGTGTTTAAAGTTAAGCACATGTATAAGTGCTTGGAATATTGGGACCTTACCCAGTTCTTGGGGGAGGGGGGTCTAGCTGAGGCACCTTGTTTGGATGCCTCACAGTTCCTGCTCACCTGCGTTCCAGGGAAGTGATTTCTTAACCAGGTCCAAAGAGGTCAACACAGAGCTGGAGTAGTGGCCATGAAGGGGCTGCTTGTCCCATGTCATATAGGCTGGATTTCATTCATTCCCCATTCAAACCCTTTGTTTTTTGAGATGGAGTGAATTTCATCTCCGGTGCATATTATAGATGGGACAGATAATACCCCGTTGTATGATGGATGCTTGACATTTCCTGTTATAAGACCCTGTTTTCCGTTGCCAGAGATCTGCTGCAGGCCATATTATTTTTGAAATTTTTTAGCCAGAATGGTTCAACTATCTCTGAGAATGAGGCTATTGAAAACTACATTATTTTGTCCATGTTTAAAAATTCTGGCAACTTTTTCTTTGAGAATCTCTAGTGTTTCCATGCTTTGGAGCAGGGACTCGAAATTTGGCCTTTCTCTCAGGGATGTGTCTTTTGCATCCCCTTTGATAGTCTGCTCAAATTTGGCAGTGTTGTAAGCATTTGAAAAATCACTACGTGTGCTCAGTAGAGATATCTTAGATTTTTAGCCGTTAAATTCCCCCAAATTCTGGGCATGCTCCAGCTGGGGGCTGAGTAGCACTTTCCTTGAAGTTGCTGCTGGGGGCTGGGCCTCAGGAATCAGAGCAAGGAGATGATTACCACTCCCACACGCCCACCGCTGGATCTAGGCAGTGTGGAGGAGGAAGCTGCTTGATTCAAATGTGGAGGGGACAAGAGTCAGACCTGGGTGAGGGTTAGGAGTAGATTCAGACAAGGAGGGTGGTAGATGGGGAGGAAAAGGGGAACCAGGGAGTAGGGACTGGGGGGAAACTGGGACTGGCTGGGCAAAGAGTGTGAGATTGGGAGCTGGGTTGGGGAAGGCTGGGACTGGCTGTGCAAGGAGACTGAGACTGGAAACCAGTGTGCAGGGGGAGAACTGGGACCAGTTGTGCAAGAAGAGTGCAACAAAGAGTTGGGGAGGAGGGGGAGATTGAGTGAAGAGTCCATGGAGGAAGACAATGAGGAGGGGGAACATAAGCATGGGAGAGGTGGAAGGGTGATGGAAAGCCAGGGGTGGGAGAGAAGGAGACAGATTGGATGAGAAGCCAGGTTGGGGGGAACTGGTATTGGTTGGGCAAGGAGACAGGGGACAAGGAACTAGAGGGGACTGGAAATGTCTGGGCAAGGAGACTGGGAACAGAGGGGAGGATGAAGACGGGGAGTGGAATGGAGAATCTAGATGGGGAGACTAGGACAGGTTGGTCAAGGAGAGTGGGACTGGGATAAGAAGCCTGATGAATGGAGACTGGGACTGGCTAGGTGAAGAGAATGAAACTGGGATGAGCAAACAGGGTGGGGAAGGGCTGGTTGCAGGGGGCATTTCAAAAGAAGTCCTACTTGGGGCGGATATGGGCAGAAGGGTCTGCAGTCTGGGATGGAACCCAAGATTCCAAGGGGGGTGGGATAGCTCAGTGGTTTGAGCATTGGCCTGCTAAACCCAGGGTTGTGAGTTCAATCCTTGAAGGGGCCATTTAGGGATCTGGGGAGTTGGGGATTGGTCCTGCTTTGAGGAGGGGGTTGGACTAGATGACCTCCTGAGGTCCCTTCCAACCCTGATATTCTATGATTTGCCTCTCACCATTCCTCTGCTATTTACAAACATCTGTGAAACCCACTGGCAAAGTGTCTCATTCCCTTCTAACATTGGTCCACATAGAGGATGACAATCTAATTTTTCTATCAGCTACTTCATTAGCGCAAGTGGCAGAGATCTGTGTGGTGGATCTAGAGGTTCTAACCCTGGTGATGACTCACATTGGTGCCAGTAAGATGCTACTTGATGGAATATCTGGGGGGTGGAGGTTACAGGTTGTGTTTTTTACAAACCTAGAAAATTGCATGCAAGACTTCATTAAAAGAATATTATTTGGGTTGCCAAGTCAAGCACTCAAGGTAGGAAATGCCAGAATTAAGTAGGTCTCTTCTGCCTTAATAATGTTCCTTTATAGTCGCTTTTTGTATGAAATTGATATAGGCATTTTATATAATTTATGTAAGGGGAATAACTAATCTTCCCTGTGGAGAATAGTTATTGAACTTGTATTGCTGCCATACTATTGCAAGGTGGTTTTATTTTTTTATTTAATCAAAGTACCCAAATCACTAATTACTTGCAAAAATGACTGCAATGAATTGAGACCATTTTGGAATAAGCTAGGACTACAGAATGTTAATGATATTAAGTAGCAGATAACATTTTTAAAGCCATTGTATATACTTTGCAAAATAAGACATGTGAGGCAGTGCACTCTGTAATTGTCACCCAAGTAGTGGGTGAAATAGTGCGGATTTCAAAGTATAAGGCATAGTATTGCAATGCAAGTTACTGAGCACTAGTGCCTAATTAAAGGGCAGTTTGGTATAGTTCTCAGCTGCTCTGAAACATATGGTCCCAAACACATTTATTTCTTTTTCATTCTGGTCTGTTGCAATATATGCTATTAAACTTAGTATTTAACAAAATGTCATTTTAGGTGGCCATAAAGCAAATGAATCTCCAGCAGCAGCCTAAAAAGGAACTAATTATTAATGAAATCCTGGTCATGAGGGAAAATAAGAACTCTAATATTGTAAACTATTTAGACAGGTAAGTTGTGCCAGTCATTATCACTGTAGAGCTTGTTTATATACTGTGCGTCAAAGATTTAGCCAGACAATTTTTTTTAAAATTTTGTGTGCAAATGACCATTTGTGCACACAAAACTGATCACTGAACGTCAGGATCCATTTACACAAGCATACAGAAAGCTATCCTTCATGTGTGCATGTGAAAGATTCCTGCAAACTATGTAGACCCAATTTTTGAAAATTGTGACCAGCACGTGCCTTTACTGAAAACAACTGTCAATAACTACATACATCTTCACGTTTTATGAGTTGGACACATTCTTCCTATTTTATTAAGTGAGCACGGGCAAAAAGTTCTAGAATCTATGTCAGTTGTTGCTCCCCGATAGGCATGATGCCATTCATGTAATTTTGGTGAAGACTAGATTCCTGCTGGGTTTTGTTTTTTTTTTTTAATGTTCATGTTTAAAGCTCTCCATAAACTGATGTCTTGTCAGTTTTAAAATTGTTTTTGTATATTCAGGGATGCTTCAAAAATGCACTGAAAAAATGTTTTTCCTGTGTTTTCACTTCTTTGCTTCTGACGGGCTAAATGAAAAACATTCAGCTACGGCTGGATTGTGTTTTCTGCAGGCAGCACATGAAGGATTTCCTCTCCCTATCTTTATATTATTCAAGGTTTTTCAAACTGTTGATCAAATTCCATCTTCTGCCACCATCGGCTGCTGTGCGTCTTATACCTCTTGGAGTTAATGGTTATATTTCTCTATATATTTCACTATGAAACAAATAATGTGAGACGGCCTAGTTTAACATTCTTTACATTTTCTAAACTGTATTTTTACTACCTAAGCCTGCTGTATAGTTAAAGTATTGCCTATAACCTTTTTCATTTGAACTACACACATTCTTCTAATGCTGTGAACTGTTAATTATACCTGGTTGTCAATGAAAAATGCCAAATAGGCAAAGTCATCTGTGAGTTTCTTTTGTCAAAACAGCTCTGTAAATAGTTGTGCTTACTGATGGTGGTGTCTTCATTTTCTTGTTTCAGCTACCTGGTAGGTGATGAACTTTGGGTAGTTATGGAATACTTGGCAGGGGGCTCTTTAACGGACGTTGTCACAGAGACCTGTATGGATGAAGGACAGATAGCAGCTGTCTGTAGGGAGGTAAGAGGTGCCATGCATGGATGTGCTTGCTGGAATAGTGTGTAATGTAGTGTAATGGTGTGATAAGAATGTAAGGGATCTCAAAATACATCTTTGTTTAAAAGTTGTCTTTTTAATATTAGAGGAGGAAGAGCGTCTTAAAGGAAATCAGATCTATGTTCTGCTGAAAAATGCCATCCTTGTAATAAAGTTCAGTTATGATGACACTTTTTATTGATTTAGTAGTGTTTAGCTTTGCTTCTTTGAATGTTTACCTGTGATAATTCAGCAATGCACCTTATTCCTGGCCTTTAAAAGGAAATAGTCTTGCCACAGAATGTAAAAAACTGCAAGTAAAAACAAATGCTAGTTTGTTAAAGTACGACAAATTACGTGACAAAAAAATATTTTAAAATCTGCTGTAGATTGTAACACCAAAATCTTTGTCATGCAGTATTTTGCCAATAGTGATCCGGTTCATACTGAAAGAACTTTATTTCTTTTCTGGCAAATAATAGTTTGTCATATGGGATAGAGATGGCAAAATTCACTGTAGCAGCAATCATTCCGTCTGTGCTTCCAGGCTATAGTCTGTAACAATAATTGACATTTCTAATTCAAAAGCTAATGTGCCTTCATTTAGAAAGTTATTATTCAAATAGTGTTGAAGTAGCAAGCTATTTCACTTGACAGCACAATATTCTGCCATTACTCACAATTCATCTTGAAATTAAATCTTTTACAGATATTTTTGTCCCCCTATATGATTAAATCAGGCCATTAATTTTTACCTTTATGTTACTTTTTTATATCAGTGCCTGCAAGCGCTGGACTTCTTGCATTCAAACCAAGTGATCCATAGAGACATCAAGAGTGACAACATTCTTCTCGGGATGGATGGATCTGTCAAATTGAGTAGGTGTTCTTGTTCAGGTGGCATTATTCCAGTGGTTGTTGTGGAATTGCTAACTGACAGCCTGTTATCAGAAGGAAGTGATAGTATATTGGCCATTGCAGCCAAGGAATGTTTCATTTTAGAACAATTTTAACACCACAGGGAAATCTGAGAACATAGGTAGCGTGACTCAAAATTATTTGACTATGTTCAGAGCCCAGAGTTCTGCTCTAAAGGCCTGAAAGACATGTAGTTTCTCACATAAATAAGAGCTGTAGAGTCCAACTTTGTTAAAAGAACTTAAACGGTCCAATTCAGTAGTTGTTTGGTTATATCCTGTTATGTAAACAAGAGATGGCCCTGTTTCCAGCCAGATACCTTGATGCATTCTTGTGCAGAGAATGGAATATTTGTATTTGTTTGCTTCATAGCCCAAGTTGGTGTAAACAGTATTTTTTTTCTTCTCTGCAGCTGATTTTGGGTTTTGTGCTCAGATCACACCTGAGCAGAGCAAACGGAGCACAATGGTGGGGACTCCCTACTGGATGGCACCTGAAGTAGTGACAAGGAAAGCATATGGCCCCAAAGTTGACATCTGGTCATTAGGGATCATGGCAATAGAAATGGTGGAAGGAGAACCCCCGTACCTTAATGAAAATCCTCTCAGGGTAAGGTGCAAGTGGAATCATATAGCGCTGTCCTTCTCTGCTGTCCCAATTTTAGATACAAAATCCTGTCCAAACCACACAAGCTTGGTATTGTTTCAACACTATCATTGCAGCATACCAGTATATACTGTTGCTATAGGCACCTAAATGAGGGTACCTCAGAAGATAAGTGACATGGAGTTATTCTCAATATGTGTCATTTTTGCCTTCAGGACTGTTTAAAAATTCTCAGTACGTCTGCTTGTTTTCTGAAATCTCCTTCTGCTGTATCTCTGATGACAAGAATCTTTCTGAGTCCAAGTTTCTCCAGCTGATGAAGTCTTGTGAAAAGAATTTCAAACAGAACAGGGGGAAAAGGAGAATTTTCCCAAACACAGCTCAGTGTGTATTTGTTAAATAAATGAAATGTCTTATCTTATAGTGAAATCTGTAATTACTTATTAGTAAGTGCAGTTTTAAGGTTATCTTTCAACACAAATACTGGTAGTAAAAAATTGGGGCATTTATACTATGGAACAGTTTACATTTTTGTTTGAAGAAATTTAGTCCTTTCCTATGTTAATCAATTTGCATATTAAAATGAGTGAATATTAAGGGACAGTCTTGCATAATTGTATCACTGAATGAAACACCCAGTTAAACACTGGTCTCCCTTCCCAGGGGTGTATTCCTGGAGTGATACAGCAGCCCACATTTATCAGAGGAAGTCCAGCTTGTATCTCCCTTCCCTATGGCATTGGGAGGAATTCAGACCATGGATTAACATTTCATAAGTAATTCTAGATTTGCGTAGAGAGAATATCAGAACAAAGCATGGCCTCTAGGTTTCTCTCATGGGATACCTCTATGCTGCAGCAAAAAACATGTGGCACCAAGTCTCAGGGCCTGGGTCAGTTGACTCGGGCTCAGGCAATGGGTAGGGTTGCCAATTTTGGTTGGACGTATTCCTGGAGGTTTCATCACATGACAATCTTTAATTCCTGGGGACTCCAGGACAGTCCTGGAGGGTTGGCAACCATAGTAGTGGAGCCAAACATTACAGCGTAGACATCTGGGCTTGGGCTGTAACCCAGGCTCTGAGACCCTCCCCGCTCACGGGAGCTCAGAGCCCAGGCTCGAGCCCAAGTCCAAACATCTACACTGCAGTTGCTTAGTCCCGTGAGTCCAGGTCCCACAAGCCAGCGTCAGCTGACCCAGGCCAGCCTTGGCCATGCAGCAGGCCTTTTATTGCACTGTAGACATATTCATAGGTTCTGATCTGTGATACCCAGACTGCAGACATCAGCACACAGACCGCTGCCTCTGAAAGAACAGGTAGATGAACAAAAATAATGTTGGAGGAGAAACTGTGTTGGTCATTGCCATTAAGGAAAGAACAGTAAGGATGAAGTGGCCCATAGGGCTTTAAGCAAACTCGACGTTGCAACTTTTGCAAAAGGTTCTCTATTCTTTTGGAAAGCCACAGATTTGGAATGTGCGGTGCTAAGCGTGGAAAGGCTGCACTGTGGGCTTTCCTTCACTTGCACACAATAACTTGCACCTGCAGACTGCTTCTGTCCAGTGCTTTCTGCACCACTGCATGGAGGTACTGTGGGGGAAGAGACATTGATAATTACACTGAACGTGAGCCCCACCTCCAAAAGGGCAGGCCTGTAGTCACTATTACTGCAATCCTGGTGCTAGAGCAGTGGCCTCTGAGCAGAACCAGATGTGCTCTGCTCCTTTGTGGGGAGAATGATTCCATACCCCATCATCTTCCTCAGGGAACCCTTGCAGAAACCTTCATGCCCTGGATTTGGCCCAAAATCTGGCAAGGAAAATTAGCATCACTGCAGTCTCCAGCTGGCCCTCTGAAATGCAGCTGATTTTGACCTGCTGCAGTCTCCCTACTATATGGTATCAGCGAGCTGATTAGGATTCCTCTAGACACTGCAAATCAATTATTGCAAAGCTAATTAGGCTTCTCATCTGTGACTGCATTCAAATTCAGTTATACCTCTTCCCACCCAGGTTAAATCAAAGAGATGGTCTCTCTCCCTGCTGAAGTTATGATTTGTTGGATCACTCTTAATTCACAGAAGCAAACTCTTCAGGGCATCCTCAATGACAGGTCCATGCCTCTGAAACCAGCTCCCATGGGTGGTCTGGGGAGTTTCTAGGCATAGACCTGTTTGGCCAATTTGCTGGCAGATTTATAGGTCATTGTAATGGTTGTGTTTAAGAGTTTGTCTGTGTTCATGGATTTCTGCAAAGCTTTAAACTGCAGGGTTGATACTTTATTTTGTGAATAATTGTTTTAATAATGCAAAGTGCCCAGGTGCTCCAGTTGCTGGCACCACTATAAATGTATAAATAAATAATAAAGGCATTTAAAGGTCATTAATCATGGACAGAGTTAATAGCCATCCTGATGCAAAAGCCTGTGTCATTTCCTACCTCAGGGGAAACTCATTCCACTTTGAAAGACAAGTGTTCAGAGACAATCTATGGCACAGGTGCCCTTTCCTGGCTTCTGGAGATCCTAATTCGCTTCCAGTTCATGACTACAGCCTGCAATAGTGTGACTTTCTTTTCACGGTGATTTTCATTGTGCCAGACGTGCACTCAGGCCCTGAGATACAAGCCTGGGGGCACAAAAATGCAATATACTTTAAAATCCATGTTGGATCTCCCAAGCTTCAATTTAAAAAAAACATTTTTCTTCTTTTTTATCCTATGAGTCACCTGTTGCACTAGTTGCATTAGTTTTCATCAAAAATTGCAAAATATTTCTAGAGTGCTTTGGATGCTACAGTTCCCAGCCTGAGAGTTCTCATAAATTGAGCCTCACACATGTGGGTACGACATGTGACCCATATAAGGTCTGTATCTAACTTTCCCAAATCGCAGCCAAAACTATCTGCTGAATCCTTCCTGTTCTTTTTTCTATGCCAAATGCTTACTGCCCCTTTGCAGTTCAGTTACTACCAACGTGAAATCCACTCCCTTCCTACATACTGGACATTTTTTTCCCTGCCTTACTTTGTAAGACCTAAATGATAAAATTCCCTCCTTTCCCACTTCCCTTCCCCTGAAATATTCAACAGGTGCAATGCCTGACTAAGGATGACTATTCTTCATGACTCATGTATTGTGATGAAATCAGCACAGTGAGTCACCTTCTAAAAGGGCTGCTGCATTTAACCTGCAGCTCCTGTTTGACTTGGAATTCAAGACAGGGTAGATGCAACTCGTATATCAATACTTAGCCTACAGCAAACAGAAGGGGGTAGGTAAGTTTTAAAGTCCATTGGAAACAAAAAGTCATCTGACCTCTGGAATGTCTCCAGTCCGGATGGAGTCATTTAGGTGGTAAAAGCTGAAAATGATCAATTCAGCTACGAACTCAGCAGTCCTCAGACACAGAGGCACAGATTGGAACGATAACAGTGTAAATCCAGAGATATCCGTGAAGTTGAATTACTCTGGATGGATAGTGGTGTAAATAAAACCTGAATCTGTTCTGGCATTCTAAGTACCCTTTAAGATCAAAGCAAATATCTGCTTGTGTAAGGCAGTTGCTTTAAAAGGATGAAGTGGCCCATAGGGCTTTAAACAAACTTTTAGGTCTAGAAAGCTTTGCTCTATGTTTAAGAAGGTAAAAAAAGTGGATTTGGTCACTGTCTGTTTGAATGCTAATAGGACAGAACTGGTACTATTTTAACAGAAACATTTGGGGGGGGGGGGGATTTCCAGGCCTCCTGCTATTCTGAAAGTCCAAGTGCGAAGAGTTGGTAGGGTTCCATAGGTCCCTTTTGTAACCTATGTAAGGATTCAAAGTGTCAATGTCATAACAACATCCTGTAGTGGGGTAATAGGCTTGTGCTATAGGTTTTCAACTTTCTAGGCCTCGATCACAAGTAATATGTGTCTGATGATCTTCTTAAGGACTGTATGTTCAAATATGAAGGAACACAAATTCATGTGCAATTGTGTGCCATGCTTATATTTGCTGATGATGTGATTGTGTGCACAAACTGAGTATTTGTGCACTCAAGTGGCCCAGTGGATGCTTAGGGCTCCATGGAACTTGCTGTGGAATTCAACCCTTGCCACTGAATTCTTAGCTTGCTCCAGAATCTTAGCTTTCACCTTTATTTTTATTTTGTTCCAATTATGTTTCTGCACCTTTGGGTTTTGAAGATGACCTTGAAAATGTGAAACAAGCATAATGGATATAGTTTTATCTTTCTGAGTCTTCAGACTCCTTGAAACAATCATTTTTGAAGTGTGAACTAGCTCGTTCATCTGAATGGGTTGCCGTCAAGGTTCCTTCCCCGCTCTGAACTCTAGGGTACAGATGTGGGGACCTGCATGAAAGACCCCCTAAGCTTTTTCTTACCAGCTTAGGTTAAAAACTTCCTCAAGGTACAAACTTTGCCTTGTCCTTGAACCCTATGCTGCCACCACCAAGCGTGTTAAACAAAGAACAGGAAAAGAGCCCACTTGGAGATGTCTTCCCCCCAAAATATCCCCCCAAGTTCTACACCCCCTTTCCTGGGGAAGGCTTGATAAAAATCCTCACCAATTTGCATAGGTGAACACAGACCCAAACCCTTGGATCTTAAGAACAATGAAAAAGCAATCAGGATCTTAAGAATTTTAATTAAAGAAAAAGTAAAAGAATCACCTCTGTAAAATCAGGATGGTAAATACCTTACAGGGTAATCAGATTCAAAACATAGAGAATCCCTCTAGGCAAAACCTTAAGTACAAAAAGACACAAAAACAGGAATATATATTCCATTCAGCACAGCTTATTTACCAGCCATTTAAACAAAAGGAAATCTAACGCATTTCTAGCTAGATTACTTATGAACAAGTTCTAATACTCCATTCCTGTTCTGTTCCCAGCAAAAGCATCACACAGACAGACAGACCCTTTGTCCGTCCCCCCATCCCCCGCCCCCCCCCAGCTTTGAAAGTATCTTGTCTCCTCATTGGTCATTTTGGTCAGGTGCCAGGGAGGTTACCTTAGCTTCTTAACCCTTTACAGGTGAAAGGGTTTTGCCTCTGGCCAGGAGGGATTTTATAGTTCTGTATACAGAAAGGTGGTTACCCGTCCCTTTATTTTTATGACAGTTGCATACTCTGAAACAAAGATTACAGTTGAAACGTCTGCATTAACTAATTAATTTCTTTGCCCTGGTCTACACTACAGAGTTAGGTTGATGCAAGGCATCTTAAGTTGACCTGACTTTGTAAGTGTCTATACTAAAATTTTGCTCCTGCCGATGTAACTCGCTCACTACACAGACTTAATAACTCCACCTCCACGAGAGGTGTAGAGTCGATGTAGTGTCAGTGTAGACACTGCGTTGCTTACATCAACTGTTGCTGGCTTTCAGGAGCCGTCTCACAATGCCCCACACTGACAGGTCAGTCAGTGCAAGCGCTTGTGGTGAGGATGCACACCACCGACACAAGGAGCAAAGTGTAGACATGCACAAGTGATATCATTACTGTGACTGCTGTATGCCGACATAAGTGAGGTCAATTTAATTTTGTATTATATGCTCCTATACTTTTGCAAAAACATCCAGCTAATGTGCTCAGCCGGCAGTCCCAGACTGCCCTCCCTCTCCCTCCAGTGATCAGAGCCCTATTGTCACTTGCCCAGCTGGCAAAACCTTCAGTTTACTCTCTAGCAACTTGTACCATGCAGCTATCCATCTCCTTTGTGTACCTGGTAAGTGGGCATGCAAAGTGGGCATGCAATTGTAGGCATATTTTGAAAATCAACTCCTAAATTTCCCTATTTTCCTCTCTGAATTGATGAACTGTTGCACTGCACTTGAGTTATGATACAAAATCACAGTGATATCCAGTTGTCCAGAATGAATGGAAGTATCTACTGCATCACTCTGTCATATGGAAGTGGTGTTTAAGGGAACAGTGAGCACTGCAGAGATGCGTTTGAATTATTCCTAGTACCTTTGAAATATGTGTTTAGGCCTGGTCTACACTTCAAATGTTTTGTCAGGGTAGCTATACCAGCAAAACCTCCCTATTGCAGACACAACTTATGCCAGTAAAAAATTGCTTTTGTTGGGATAGCTTATTAGGAAAATGCAGTAAGCTTCATGGACAACAGCCCTTTATGCGTCTACACTAGGGCTTTTGCCAGCATAGAAATGTCACAGAAAAATCACACCTGTAACCGACATTGCTTTGCCAGCAAAAGTTGCGAGTGTAGACCTGGCCTTAAACAGGAATACATATTAGATGTTGACAACTCTGAAAGGAATAGGTTAAACCCTCTGGTTTAATGTTTCTCTAGGCTTTGTATCTGATAGCTACTAATGGAACCCCAGAACTTCAAAATCCTGAGAGACTCTCTGCTGTGTTCCGAGACTTTCTGAACCGCTGTCTGGAGATGGACGTAGACAGACGAGGGTCTGCCAAGGAGCTTTTGCAGGTAAAATGGGCACAGGTGTGTGAGGCGATTGCAAGCGAAAAGTCTATGTAAGTGGTGGCATTTGTATCCTCCAAATATGGAGCCACACTGGTTATACAAGGAGTTGGTGTAGTCGGATCTTCCTTGTGCATTACACGTCAAGCTTGGCACGTCTCACACTACCAATAGGTGTTCTGTCACGTGTAGTTTTCTTTTTCAGAACCAGTTAATGGCATTTGAATGGGGCGGCGGAAAGGGGGCGTGAGGTGGGGCTGATGCTCCTCCACTTACATGGGTGCAGTTAAGGAGGAAATCCTTTGAAGTTAACCAGATCTGAAACATAGGTGTAAATAAGATGAGAGCCTGGCCCCAGAGATGAGAGGCCAATGTGCACTCTGTCACCCAGCACCCTGTAGTCTGAATTTTGCCTTCATGCCAAAGGCAACTGATGTGAACCTGCGCCTCAGAGGTTCTGAATACAGGATCTGGGCCTAAAATAAGATTGGGCCAAATTCATCCCTGGAGTGACTAGAATTGCACCAGAGATTAATTTGTCCTTCGTGTTTTGAAAAGTTACATAGCATTGTGTCTTTTTAAAATTAGAGCCTCAGGATGGCGCAAGCACAACAAAAAGCTTGCTTGACAGTTAGGGTAAATGGGCTTTGAATGGAAAATAATGAATAATTTTTCTTTCTGTTTTTGTTTTAAATAGCATCCATTTTTGAAATTAGCCAAGCCTCTCTCCAGCCTGACTCCTCTCATCATTGCAGCAAAGGAAGCAATTAAGAACAGCAGCCGCTAGCATTGTGGGCTGGCTTTACCCCAGGCCAGCTCCCTCCAGAGCAGGACTGAACAAAACTCTGTAAAACCTCAATTCTTGTGCTGCAGGACAGGCAGACATAAGGACAAACAAACAGTCACAGTCATGATGGAGGCCAGCTGTTTTCCAGCTCTTCGAGGACTAGAAACCTATCACGTGTCTTCTTCCTGCTCTCTGATTTCTTGATTTATTTCTCAGATGAAACAGGGCCCAAAACCGAGCTGCCAGGCCAGAAATCGCCTTGTTGTCTCAACCATCTCCAAGGTCAAACAAACTCAGTAGCGAGACTCCCAGTGACCATCCTATGCATTTCACTTTTAAATGATTGGTTGGTTCTTAAAGATTCACAGTCACTTTTCTGAGTTTTTTGATTTGGTTTGGAATGGAAGAAGGGTCCTCCTGCATTGAGAAACCTCCTCCAGGCCGAGTTGTCTTTTGAATACAACCCATTCGCTAGTATTTGCCCATTCATGGTACTGTTAGATGAGAAGGATGAAAGTGAAGGTGCTTTTCCAACCAAAAATAAATCGCCCGCCGAGCAGGAATCGCATCCTGCTGAGATATACCCTTTTAGCCATGAACATCCAGAGTTTGGGTCCTTCACAGCACAATGTGTGCAATTAACAATGGCACTTTTGCCTTGGTGAGGTTCTTGTAAACTGAAAAGTGGAACGGGCAGCAAGTTTGTTCAGAAAGGACTCGTCTGATATAAAGCTGTAATAAAAATGGCAGCCCAGTCTTACTAGGTGCTGAATCTCTCCTCCAAAGTGCTCAGCACACAACTTCCCCGGCAGTGAGCTGGAAGGGCACTCCCCTGAAGGGAACTGAGGACGCTCAGCCCCTTTGCAGACGGGAGGCACTCAGTGCCCTGTGGGATTACACCAGCTGTTCATAGCATGAGACCCTAACCAACAGTAGGCTAAAATCTGCTATCAGCTGCCTCCACGCCAATGCAGCCCTATTTATACTTGGGTTTGCACCGAAGTAATGGAGGGGCAGAATTCAGCCTAGCGATTCTGTGAACTGAGTTTGCCCATCCTCTTGGCCGGGTTGTGACTGCTGAAAAGGGACAGGTAGCGTCTGTAAAATTCCCAATCAATTAGGGAGCCCAGTGCTCTAAACTGTTACTCCAGTGAGTGCCCCTTAGTCATGTGAATAATCCTATTGAACATGTTGGGGCTACTCAAGTGAGTAGGAGTTTGCACGATTTCATTCTGCATGAGCTCTCTGCCAATCCAACAAAAGAGGGAGGAGAAAATGTATTTAAACTAGAGGTTTTGTAGTGCCAGTTGAAGGGAGGGAAAGGGAAATGCAGAATAGCGTACATAAATACTCTTAGGCCATAAACTGGGTCAGCATTTGACTCTCCCCTCAATGCATGCACCAAACTCGCCTTAATGCTAGTATGTGTATATCGAGGGGAGAATAATTGCTGGAAATGACTGAGGATTGTACTGGCTAGTAAATTTATTTGTAAAGGAGCAGAATAGTATAACTAAACAATTTGTATTATGTGAAGAGGACAGACCTGGTTGGCTTTCACTTCGCAAAATAACGTGTATGGAATATTTGCTGCTGGATTTTAGGGTTAAGACTGCATTTAAAAATCAAAGCCCTTTGAAACAACAGTAGGATATGGGGTATTGGCAGTGGGGAGCCTGCCTCTGTAAAAATAATAATAAACCCTCGAATGTAGCTCAAGGTGACTTCACATTTAGTTTCTGATACTTCAAGGAGCTGAGCGTTCCTCAGAGGTGCTAAGCATCCTCAACTCGTAGTTAGTAAGAGTTAAGGGTGCTCAGCCCTTTCCTGGATTAGGCCTTGAGCCTTTGTTTGGCTTTGGATTTTAGTCAGATCTTTGGGTTGTGATTTTCATTAATATTGCCAACTGGCTGGCCTTCATTATTTGTCCACCTCAGTTTCTGTGGGGCTTGACTGAGGCAGTGTTTGTTAGTTTACCATACTCAGCTGTTAATTAACTTTCACCCGTCTCCTGGGATGCAGAACAAGTTTTTGCTTTTGTTTTATGCCCAAATAAGTAAAGATCCTTCTTCTGCAGTGGGGTCATTTTTGTCTTTGTCAACTCAGGTTAGACATCTAGGGGATGGGAGTTTAGGCTTCTTTGAAAATCCAGTGATTCAAACTCATGAAGGCCCAACCTTATTTTGTAAAGCATCAGTCGGAATGAAATGAATTTAAATTCCACACAAGAAGTAAAAGGGCAAGTGACAGTTTCTATTTCCAGGGTAGCTTTTTCTTTTCTTTGTATCTACAAAGCTGTGGACATCCGTCCCTTGAAAGGAAAGCACTTTCTGTGGAGCATTTCTGGTGGACATCCAGGACAAATCTTTTTTGGGGGAGGTTATGCTATTCGATTTGCTGAGTTTTTTCCCTAGTTGTTTTTTTCAGCTATAAATATTTTGCCTTTTTATCCCAGCTCCATCCTTCAAAGAAAAAATTTAAAAAGGTATAATCAAAGATATACACTTCAGAACGGTTTGTGCTCCAGTGTGTGAAATATTGTAGACACTGGCTTTTTAAATGCAACTGCTTTAATAAGAGGCCTTAATTTTTATTTTATTTTTATTGTAAAAATATTTTATTTTGCAGCAGCAAATCCAGAGATTTTACTTTTTAAAAAAATTCCAAGCATGCTGACAAGATTCAATAGAAATCCAGTTCCTGCCAGTGATTGCAACCAGCGCACAAGATATAATTGCCCAGCTGAGTACTCTGTAAAAGGGACCAATTACTTTATGTCCCTTTTTATAAGGGACTAGTAGCATTCCTAAAGCTCTTCGCTGGGGAGATTCTGTGGCACTAAATGCTACAAGGCAGTGGATGCAGAAAGATAGGAGCTGCTTTTATGTCCTCCTGAATTTGGAGGCAGACTTGGAAGTGGAAAACAATCCTGAAAGAGACAGGCCTTGTGTGTGAATTATGGAATTGAAAAATAGCACATCAGGATAGGCATTGCCTTTGCAGAACAAAAAAGATATAAACAATCAGATAAGTCTCTGGTACCATCTCGTTTTTTGAGAGCCATCCCTGGTTTAGGCAATTATTTATATATATTTTAAGGAGTATTAGAGATAAGCTAAAAGAAAAGGAGTACTTGTGGCACCTTAGAGACTAACAAATTTATTTGAGCATAAGCTTTCGTGAGCTACAGCTCACTTCATCGGATGCATTGAAGTGAGCTGTAGCTCACGAAAGCTTATGCTCAGATAGATTGGTTAGTCTCTAAGGTGCCACGAGTCCTCCTTTTCTTTTTGCGAATACAGACTAACACGGCTGCTACTCTGAAACTAGAGATAAGCTGTTCCTCCTGCCAAAAGCATATATAAAGATAAACGTACTGTACATGTTTCAGACACTTTCATTCCAGGTATTAATAGACCGGTTAATTTCCTTTTTCTATTTCATTTTTAAATTCATAATACAGTAAAGAACTTCCCGATCTCAAATGTTGTTCCAATCCCCTATAATATTGAGGTGTGAAAATGGCCGTTAGCTCACCATGGTTCCGAAAGGTCCTAGGACAGGAGCAAGAAAGCAGTAAAATCAGGGAAGCTTGAGAAGCACAGTACAGATTATTTATTTAAGAAAATGGAAAAGGAAAAAAAAAAGCCTTACATGTAACAGGGCTTCTGCATGCATTCACAGGAGCCAGAGAGGAATTGCTGGATCTTACAGTGCTCTCAGGTTTTGGTCACAGTATCGGGCAACGGTTGTGTTATCACCTGTTGTGTCTTTCTGCTTTTGTAAATATGTATGTGTCTGTTTTCCATCAGTGGCTACTGGTTGGCCAAATCTCACTGTACACAGATGAACTCAGTTATTTATTTATTCTGTTGTTGTTGTTGTTGTTGAGGTTTCTTTGAGGCTAGTGAGAGCACCTCAACATTATAGTTCCTATCAGCCAGTCTCCCCAGTTTCCGCCCCCAGCACGTTCCAGTCACTAAAGAAGGGAAATATGAAATCATATCCAGTTGCTTATGTAGTTGTTACTTCCAATATGGAGTCATGGTTTTGGCTACATAAGGAATACTCAATACTGTACATTAAGCATGTAAATAAATATATTTCTTTGCTCAGCGGGTTTGCATACGAATTGGTTGACAAGCCAGAGAGATTCCATAAAATCTACCAACGAAGGCAGGAGGAAATGTTGCTTTGCTTGAAACACCAGGGCATGCACAGCAAAGCTAGATTAGCCTTTATGAGATGTATAAAAGACTGCTAGTTTGCATGTTTCCCCAATGGAGTATCATTCATTCACACTCAGTAATTTAAAGATGGGTGGTGGGGGGAAGTGACTAAGGCCCAGAAGCAAAGCCTCCAGCTTTCAAGATAGTTATTCTCTTGGACAGGGAAAGTATCTTCATTTTTAATCCATATTTTTCAGGACCAGGGAAAGGACAACCTCTGTGTTTCAAGGACGACCATTCTGATACCTTGCTCGGGTTTCTACCATAGCATCTGCATCTTGAGATCTTCAAGTATCTTTAAAACACTTCATTGCTCATGCCCATCCTTGATCTAAAGCGATAGTTCTCTCTAGGTGAACACTGCGGAATCTTGCTTACACCTTTTCCTCTGTTTATCAATGGTTCAGAGATGAGCCAGCATTCTGGGGTTGTGTCACAAACGCATAAACCCGTGCTTGGAGGGGAAATCTACATGTTTTGGCTCAACTCATGGGTTGTGTGGATCTTTGGGAACAGCTGCAGTCTCAAAAAGGGTATGGCAGGGTGGGGGAAAGAAGCTTATGTTCTCTTCATTGGTGCCTTCTGGTCAGTCATCGGTCTGATTCTGCAAATACTATTACTGCTTAGCTATTCTTCTGAGTACGCACTAAGTTTCAGAATCTGACCGTGACTTAGGAAATTGTGGGTAACATAAGATATTAATGTTAAAGTTGCTTTAATGAAAAATGACCTTTTTTACTTTGGGGGCACAGTGGCTTTGCACCTGACATTTCCCCAAAGGATTAAAGATGTCTGCATTAGCATCTGTGTGCCAGTTGCAGCTGTCTCCAAGCTAGTGGGGCCCACATTCATAGCCACTCATGCTTAGCGCTCAATTACTGCGAGACATGGCCAGAGACACCTGCTTTTACCAGTTGCGTATTAAATGGTGTCAAAACAAGTTAGGAAAGAGAGGACTGAAATCAGGAGCAGTGAGCTGGCAATCGTTGCAGATGGATCTCAGAGGCGTCAATGCACACTTTCAAATACGTGTTTGAATCGCAGACTACAAGTGAGGAAATACCTAGCAATTATCATTTGTGTGTCTTCCCTTCATTCTCTTTAGGGACTTGGAACAGCTAGAAGAATATTTCCAAAGAGAGAAGCAAAAGGGGGTTAACCCCTGCTGTTATTGCTCTTCCTAGTCTCTACATTTTATTTGGTTGCTTTTACCCTTTCTGCACCCCTCTCTGCTCCTTCCATCCTCAGTGGCTTCTAACCAAGTATCATTATCCGAGACACAGTGGTCAAACTTCTCAATTCATTCCTTTTTTGATTGCCTGTTTACAGCAGTGTTTTAAATCGGCATCCTCAGCCCGGAGACCAAGTCCTTCATGGGCATAACCTCCACTAGATCACTGCCTGCAATCCCAAGACATTCCTGAGCCTAAGTCTCCCAGATATGACATGCTGGCCGAATATAGTAGGAGACTTAGGGAATAATGTTGGCTTGATTTGTTCTAAACTAAAATCCTTTTGCTGCTGAATATTCTCTGTTTCGTTTGTCCAACCTTACGGTACACTTAGGGAACAGATATAGGATCCAGTTCTGCTCTCATTGAAATCAGTAAGAATTTTGCCATTGACTTCAATGACAGCAGCAGCTGGCCCTTAATTAGCAGGTGCTGGTAAGGCAGAGCCACCCAAACAGAATGTCACTTTATGTGCTGGCTGCTGCGAAGTATTCCCTGGAGAAGTAGGGATGTGCAAGAGGGTCAGACCCAGTCTATTGTTTCGTACAAGGTGCTTTACATATAATCGGTCCAATGTTGCACTTTTGAGGCATTCTTTTACATCCATGCCTGCTAAGATTTTGACCTCTGAACTTCCAGCTTACAAACGAAATGTGTGCACAGTTGCTTTGAATCTTTATATTAGTCTTAGGCTGTGTTAATAAATCTGTCTGTTGAACAACAGCAACAAAAGGCTGGTCAACTCTTTGGCTGCAAATCCCATAAATGTCTGGCTGTTTGGACTTGGAGGGTGAGCGAGCTACGGACATGTCCCAATCGCAAAGTACTGTACAGACCAGTAGGCCATGGTGGAAATAATAACTAACCTTATGGGTAGAACTTGCGTCCAGGGGCTATACCAGGGAGTTATTCTAGAGCTTGTATATGTCTATTTACACTGCACTGCTTGTGCTGTACGCACATATACACATACCTTCTAGTAAGATCTGGCAAAAGAATCCTGCAACCATTTACTGGCTTGAGTTTTAACCATCTGTAAACTTCCGGTCAATCAGAAGCAACTAGTTTACAGCTATACTAGTGTCTGCTGGGTTTTTCTTCAGGGTACCCAGACAAACGTAAACAGGAGGATCCTACATTTTCATTGTTTATCAAAAATGTATCTCATTTTGCTGTACATTCCTTTTTTTAGGACGTGTTTATCTGTAAAAAAAAAAGTGTGTAGTGGAATTCTTCTGTAGCTTTGGATTAAGAGGTACTTACGATCTTTTTAAGAAGAGAACTAAGTTCTTTACTTTGTAAATATGCTGATGGCATGGACCCATTGTACTGACCTCAGCATCCATTTTTTTAAAAGAATTTTTTCTTTCCAACATTAAGTTATTTTAAATTGTGGTTGAAGCAATAGAAAATTGAAATATGGATTGTGCATGACTGTGTCTTGAGTGTAAAAATATTGCAGTTTGAAACTTGGACCTAAAGTATTGCAAATAAAAGTTATAAATACCACTGAACTGTGTTTTCTCAGCTCTCTCCATAGGATTTCCCTGTGATGTACAGTAAAATAATATCAGGGCTGAATTAAGACAATCTTGGGCCCTAAGCACCCCATGACATGGGCCCCCCTGTGGTTCTGCCCCCACTTGGAGCATGGGTGGTAAGTGTAGTGGCAGCAGTGTATGGGCTGGGCCTGCTGCAGTCTTTACTTCCTACCACACACATAGTCCTTTGTGGGGTTTGCATTGGCAGAAGCTCCCAGAGCTATGGGTCTTGGAGGTAACTCCTCTTTGAGATGCATAGGGAGTTCACCCTCCTCCAGGCTGTCTGCAAACTCAGGCAGACGTCATTCCTTTGGTTACACACTGTTCATGTTTTAAGCCTTTCTGAGACCTCCTGTCACTGATCCATATTGTTGTATTCAGACAAAACATTCATTCTCGCTAGCTCATCAGCTGTCAGTCCTCAATGAGTCCTCCTCTACCTGTCATCCTCCATCTGGATGTTGGAGCTCTTGTATCTCTTGGCTTTACAAAGCTCTAGACAGCCATGTATTTCACTGCTCCACCACTTGGAAACTTCACTTAGTGCTGTGATTTTTCAGCTTATGTTTTGCCCATTATCATTTTTATAAACCATAAAATGCCAAAAATGAATATGTATTACACAGCTGGAGATAAGCTACATTCCCTGCCCTACAAACAAGTCACAAGGAGGGGGAACTTTATCTTTTATTCTAACACACACACACACACACACACACACACACTCCTTAAAAGAACATTATTAAGTTGCAGAGGTAAGCACTCAAAGTCAGGAAATGCCAGAATTAAGATTGCCAGTGCAGCCTTAATTTGGTCCCTTGTGCACATGCATTATGAGACAGTCGCTAATTACATTATCACACACTGTTATCACAAGACTCCTGCCTCACTCAGGGCACAGAATGGCCAGCCAGTGGGTCTCACAGATAGTTGCTGACAGCAGAGGAATGGTGAGACTCCGGAATCTTGGATTCCATTCCAGAGTCGAGGGGAATTTGCTCTAGTGGCCACAGCCCATTCTGCCCATTCCCCTGCAAGCATGATCCATTCTGCCTTATCTCCTCCAAAATTGTCTCTATCCCAGACTCGTCTCCATTCCTGGCTCCTCCTTCCAGTGCCACTTTTCTCACCTAGTCAGTCCCATTCTCCATGCCTCAGGCTTCCCATCCTAAGCCAAGTCTTCACCTCTGGATGGTGGCCCAGCTCCATTCTCCTCATCCCTCCAGTCCTAGTCCCAGGCTCCTAGCCTATGCAGTTCCAGTATTCCCTTCCCCCAGCTCTGTCTGTCTCCTTGCCCACTCTTTTCCAGCCCAACTCCTAGATCCCATTTCCATCTTGCTCCCCCCCCCCAAGTCTACCCACATTCCCCTCTCCAGGTTTTTTGTCCTAATCCACTTCCCCCTGCAGTTCTGCCTCCTGTCCTCTCTACAATTGACTCAGACAGCTTCCTATTCCATGCTGTCTGGGCCCAGCAGGGATGGCATTGAGTGCAAAGGAGAGACAGTCTTCCTGCTCGCAGTTCAGGTAGACATAGATTGGCCCACAGCAGGCCAGAGCTGCAATTGCAGGGACAGTTGCCCCAGGCTGGAACATGCCAAGTGTGATGGAACCCTCAGGGAAGTTAGAGGTGAAAATCTAAGTCATCTCCGCTGAGCGTGCACAAACTGTAATTTTTGAAAGGTTTCTATGTACAGTTGGATGTATTTTCACGAGGATGGCATTTCTGACAGAAACACTGCCCCCCCCCCAACAAATTTCAAGTTCCTGCTCCAAAGTAAGTGGGGGTAGGGTGGAAGGGGTGGGGGTGGGCACTAGAGATTCTCAAAGCAAAGATGGACAAAATCACATATTTTTCACTAGCCTCCTCAGAAACACCTGAATTGTTCTGACTGAAATTTTGCTGCGGCAGCTACCTGGCATGTAAAAATTTCAGTCCAAACTGTTAATGTTTGGCAAACTTAAGAACTGAAAACAGGAACTTATAATGGGAAATGTTGGGCAGCCTTAAAACTAGCAGACCTGCCCTGCCACTAAGATGCCAAAAAGCACTGAAACTGTTTTACAGCATGCAATGTAGTGGTCCCAGGATATTAGCGACAAGGTGGGTGAGGGAAAAGCTTTTAGTGGACCCACTCCTATGGGTGAGAATGCTTCAGGTCTGACCTGAAGAACTGTGTGTAGCTTGAAAGCTTCTCTCTCTCACCAACAGAAGTTGGGCCAATAAAAGCTATTACCTCACCCACCGTGTCTCTCTCTGACAGCATACCAGTCATAGTGAAGTGAGCATCTACCCAGTGAGGCAATCAGACTCCGGGCACTCACATCTGTCTTGACCTTGCCTTACATGCAGTTTAATGTTTGACATAACATCATATAGAACCTAGGTTCGCATTTCAGATAACCAACATCAGCTACCATGGTGCTGAATGGACAGAAACAAGTTACAGCCCTAGCTATGATAGGGTTTTTTCATCTTATGAGCCATGGCACAAGGCAGGCAGTGCACTGAAATTCAGGAGCCCTGTGTCAGTGCCTGACTCTGCCTCAGCCTTTCAGGGTGACCTTGACCAAGTCACTTACTTAGGGCCAGATATACAAATTGTATTGAAGTGCCTAAAGAAATGCCAAGTGGGCTTTCAAAAGCTCCTAAGTGAGTTAAGCCCCTATCTTGTTTAGGTGATGTTTCTGACTCCCATTAGGTGCCACTTTGCAACTTTAGGCAGCTAGATGCCTTTCTAAATCCAGCCTTATTCTCTCTGCGTTCAACCCCCATCATTAAAACCGGAAACCTATAAGTCCCCCCAATTCTCAGGGGTATTGTGAGGCTAATGTCTGCAACGGCTAGCTAAACATGGCCAACCCTGGAACAGTGCACGTAAGGGCAGAATGTGGCCCTTTGAGCCTGTCTTACAAATGTCAAGTGCTGCCAATCATTTGTATGACAGATTTTGTGAGAGGCTCATGTCAAACAGACACCAACAGACGGTGATGATTTGCCTTGGAGGCTGGTGCACACAGCTGATGAAACAGCGATCATGTCCTGTGCTCTACATGCCTGTGTCCTTGAGTCAGGAGTGGATGGTTAATTGTGTGCTTAATAGCATAAGATGCGCCGGGCAATCAGTGGACTCAAGCCTGCTGTGAGGTAACCCCATATTTCCAGTATGTTCCCCACCTCACTTCTTCTAACATTAAGGTGGGCAGTTCAGTGGGTATTTTACAAGGTAGCATCTTCCAAGGCTTAACGCACCTGTTTTCTATTCATAGCCACCTGGAAACTAGCTGTGTTATAAGGGCCAGCAGCTTGTGAGCAGGGCATTTTGCAGAAGATGTGCCAGCGTGTTGTCTGGGGACCTGGGGCTTGGCATGGTAGACGCAGTCAGCAGGGGGTGCCAATGGAACACAGCTCTATAGAGATTGGGGGGGCAGTTGGAATCCTTTTTGAGGCAGGGTCATAGGAAGGGCTGGCCTGGGGGCAGCCTGGGGGGTGGGGTGGACACGAGTGCTAGTGAGAGGATTTCCAGTTGGCAGAGTTGCTGGGGTGCATGTTGCTGGGGGGGGCAGCAAGGAGGAGGGGTTGGTTTGGGTGCAGTCAGGGTACATGGCAGTCAGTCAGATGGAGGAGTGCTTATTGTGACGTTAGCAACAGGTCGGGTGAGCTAAGGCCAAAGGGCACCGTGAAAGCCGACACTGAACATCATGGACTGGCTCCATATTCTGCCCTCACGTACACGAAGATAAAGCCAACAAAATGGCACTCAAGGCCGTGCAATTTACACCAGCAGGGAATTGACACCCCCCCCCAGCATGCCTGGACACGTTACACCTAGAGCCAGCCAAGAAAACAACTTGAGCCACAGAAAAGCCAGTGGTTCCTACCCCACATTTCAGCACCCTGGCCCACATAGCTCAGCGCTGGGGACAGCCATGACATTCCTCCTTTGCCCACAACATGTCACACCGCAGGTCTCCAGCAAAATGGAAGTGAAGCAGGGGGGCCAATTTCAGTGGCTGTGTTACATGCTGGATTGCTGTCAAATGCAGTAGGTCCAGCCAAGTACAACACACCAGCTATGCTGCTGAATGTAGCAGGTACCATTGCTGGCAGCCTCACAAGCAAACTGATTTGCCAACCCGCACCTCTCTGGTTTGTGCAAACTTTAGTCCTTGCCCATGATTAGCAGGGCCAAGCTATATGTTGCAAGACAAAAGGGGTGGGGTGGGGGGGATTCATGTGACCATTCCAGCAACCATGTTTTGCGTGGAGTGAATGTCACACTGCTACAGGGCCCATGCTACCAAGCAGGGATTTTTTGGTTTGCAAAGAAAGATGACAGGACATTACAGAATGCAAAAAGTGTGCTTTGTGGCTTCACAGCATGCCTCTTTCACCAAGAGAAGTTGGTGATCATGAAAGCTATTACCTCACCCCATCTTGGTTTTCATGACCATCCTGGGACCAACACGACTGCAACACCACTGCAAAATACTAAATGGAGGCCTACTCCACACCAGGCTTTTACATCAGTATAGCTACAATCCACCCCCCCAAACCCAAGTGACATAGCTACGCCTAGCTAACCCCCAACGTAGACCAGCACTAGGGCTGCAGAAAAATTCTTCCAGTGCCCATGCTATCACCTCACCAGGGCCAGATTAACCTTGTGTGGGCCCAGCACCAAACACATTTGTGGGCTCCCCATGGGAACAATGGGGTATGGTGTGTATGTGTGTTGGGGGGCGGGGGCGGTCACTGGAGTGAGGGACTGGCTGGTAGGGTTACCATATTTGAACATTCACAAAAGAGGACACTCCACATTGGGGTGCTGTCAGCCCTGCCCACAGTCTACCCCTGCTCCTCCCACGCTCTGCACCCCACTTTCCCCAGGTCCCGCCCCCCCGTCCCCACTCGGCCCTGCCACCGCACCCCCTCCTCACCCCCTGGCCCACCGCTGGCTTGCTGCATTCCTCCTCAGTCCTCTACCCACCGCTTGCCTCCTCCCACCTGCTGCTCGCTTCCTCACTCCCCTGCCAGAAACCCCCATGCCCGCCTGCCGCTGGCTCATCGCTTACCTCCTCACCCCCACCCGCCTGCCGCTGGCTCCCTCGCCGCTTGCCTCTTCAACCCCGGCTGCCCGCCACTGGCCTTTTCACCCCTACAGCTGCCGCTGGCTCGCAGCCCGCCTCCTCAGCCTCCCGTCCGCCCCTTGCCTCCTTACCCTCCCACCCGCCCACCAGCCAGCCAGCCAGCCACTGACTCCCTCACTGCTCACTTCTTCACCAACCCCTCGTCTCCCCGCTCGCCTACTCATCCCTCCTGCCGCAGGTCCCTCTGTCTCCTCGGGTCAGGGCGGGGCATGGCAGAGGGCTCCACGGCTCCGGCAGCTCCCATCTAGGATTACCATACGTCCCTATTTTCCCGGACGTTTTTAGATATTTAAAAATTCTTCTGGGATGGCTATTTAAGAACTAAAAAGCTGGACATGTCCAGGAAAATATGGTAACCCTACTGGCTGGGCGCAATGGGGCAGGGGTGGCCCTGCTCTGTGCAGCCAGCATGAGGGCACTGTTTACAAACCCACAACTGCCATATGTAAACTGGCCCACCCATCCCTGAGGTGCGAGCGTGCCCCTTCCCCTCGGGAGGCAGGCCCACGCCATGTCACACCACCCCAGTGCCCCCCGCCCACCCATGCCAAGCACCCCCCAATGCCAAGTGCCTTCTTGCCCAGAGACCTCCCACATAGATTCCCTATGCCCAGCGCCCATCCCCCAATGACTCCTATGCCCAGCACCCCCCTGGACTTGCTATGCCCAGTACCCCCTTGCCCAGAGACACATCCCCCCCTGCTGGTCCCCACAACTGCACAGCACCCTGCACACCACATGCCCTGCCCAGTGCCCCCCACCACAAATGCTCAGCACCTAATATTCCTGAGGGAATTCTGCATCAAAAACATTAAAAATTCTACCCACAATATTTTAAAATTCTGCAAATGTTATTTGTCAATAAATAAATATGGAGGCTCCAGCATGACAGTGGGGAGCACAGGCCACTGGCTGCATGTTGGTGGCAGATCACCTTTGCCCCAGTTCAATGAGATGACAATGAGGCTGCACCAGACCCTGAGACAGTGCCAGGGCTGGACCTGCCCCAGAAATACCCGGGGCCCTGCCCCTCCGTGCCACGTGCACCAGGTGTGGGTGAGCAGGCTCAGCCTGGCAGCAGGAGCTAAGTACAGAGGGGCTCAGCCTGGCAGCAGGGGCTAAGTACAGAGGTGGCTCCAGATGGCAGTAAGAGGGGGTCTGTGTGGAACAAACTGGGTGTGGGCGGCTCGGTGGGGGGATCTGCACATGGACTTGTTGCCGGACGGGGGTTGGGCAATGGGATACTGCAGAAGGGTCCAGGTGAAGGTGGTTGGGGGCTCAGCAGGGGGAGTCTAGGTGTGGGGCGCTCAGTGTGTGTGTTGGGGGGGGGATCCAGGTGCAGGGGAGGTGGGGTGGGCTTGTCAGGGTGGGGGGGTTTGATGGGCCTGCTTAATGGGGGAGTCCCAGCTGCTGCCAAGGGGCTGCCACATGCCGGGCTCCCGCTTGCCTCCTGCCTCTGCTTTGCCTCTCACCTTCTCATCCCCATCCCATGCCCCTTCCCCATCCCACCCACACTGTGCCTTTCCCCCAGCCCCAACGTGCCCCTGCCCCAAAAGGCACGCTCTGTTGTACAGAAAGGGCGCACACCCAGCACTAGGCCACAGAAAGTGCCGTCCACCTGCAAAGTCAGCGGAGCTGAGCAGCACCCTCTTTCAGCCAGTCAGCTCTGCACTTGCAGAAATGGGGAGCGGGGGCATGTGATACTGTGTGCCCCCCACCCCTTTCCTCTGTTCGGGGGGAGCAATGCTCCCCCAATGGCATTCCCCACTCCCGGCGTCCCTTTACTTTTCCGTCACCTTCTGCAGGGAAGCAAAGAAATCTGCGGGGAAGGGGGGGGAGGAGTAGTGAGGGAAAGAACCTGTTTTCATCCCCCCAGGAGTATACCACACAGACCCCCACACACACACTGCCCAGCACCCCAAGGCACACAGACCTCCCCCATCCCCCACTGCCCCCCGCACTGCCCAGTGCCACCCCACAGATTCCCCCAGAGACCCACTTCTCCTGGCCCTGCGCCCCCGCCCCCCTCTTCCCCCCAGCCACAGTCACTAGCCCCACGGGGAGGTGACCCTGTCCGCTGAGCTGAGCCGGCAGCACAGCTGGGGCCAGTCGGGGATTGAGCCAGTCCTTTGGGAGTGGTACGATCGGCCAGGCCAGAGTGGGAGCAGGGACCGGTCCAGCCCCTGCGCTGGTCCCGGGCAGCTCAGCCCTGGGGAGGTGGGTGGGATCCCCACAGGTGATGGCCAGCAGAGACCGCGCAGAGTCAGAGCTGTGCTAGGGCGTGGGACAGACCCCTGGGACATGACCACCCCCCCCGCCCCAAAAGCCTGCCCGGCCCAGCCATGCCCACTGGCCCCATGCCCAGGGGCCAGACCCAGGGGGCGGAGGGGGTGGCGAGGGGACAAAGACGAGTGAGCTGTGTTTGGGGCCTCAAGGCAGAGCGCAGGCAGAGCCGGGGCCGGGGGGAGTGGGACATGGTCCAGGCACTGCGGCCCCTTCTGAGTGTGGGCCAGCACCTTGGTGCCACTGCCATCATTGTAAACCCAGTACCGCACCTCGCGGGGAGGTAGGGTGACCAGATGTCCCCATTTTTTGGGGACAGGCCTGATATTTGGCCTTTTTCTTATAGAGGTGCCTATTACATCCCACCCCCTGTCCCATCTTTTCACATGCGCTGTCTGGTCACCATGCTCCTGTTGGCGTAGGGGCCATGTCTCCAGTGAAGTGCCAAGGTAACATTTTAAGTGTAGACGAGCCCGACGTCTTCTTAAATAAGTTTCTCAGAGAACCAACTGTAGAGCAGCAGTGCCACCCACTGGATATGTTGATTCATTACAACTGTATTAGGGAAATGGTCCCCCTTGAGGCTTCCTTATACGGCTCCAATATAGCTGTTTGGCTACTAGACAGTAAGCTCTTTGAGAGCTCGGACTGGCTTAATTTGCATTGTCCAAGACCAGGCACATGACCAGTGCTTTACATCTAATGACACTATTTGCACAAATCTATTTGAAAAGGTAACTGTTGCTGTCAAGGAGGGAGTGTAGGGGGGAGCTCTGCTGTAATAGTGAGAGGTGTTGGCCCGCTCCCAGGGAGGCCTTGTGGAAGCATGGGATGGGTTGGTTAAATTAGCATGCCAGCATTAGGATAGCTCGTCTAGCGAAAGTGGCGTGCAAACTGTCCCTGCCTACCCCAGGAAAGTATAAAAATCACTGAGGCTTGTATGGCCATGAGGAAACGAGGCGGGTGTGTACATGGGAGAGGCATTGCCACATGTTGAGCCTGGAAATGCAGCCAAGACCACACACGAGATCTCAAAGCCCTTTACAAAGAAGCTAAGGTGCATTATCCCCATTTTACAGATGGTAAAACTGAGGCACAGAGTGGTGAAGTGATTTGCCCAAGGTTACCCAGGAAGCCAGTGGCAGAGCCAGTAATAGACTCCCTGGCTCCTGCGGCCCTAGACAATGTGCAATGGGTAACATTGGCTAGTTGTGGGAAGCCATAGGATATCTCCAATGGGCAAATCGTTGTCCTACTCCACGCAGTAGGATTAGGCCTTAATAATGCAGCCACCACCTGCCTTGTCAGTAAAGCAATTTCCTACCATTGATCCACCTGCAGCTTCCTCACCCTGCCAGTAGACGTAGCCATGCTACAGAAGCTGAGCCCACAAAGTGGCAGAGATGGGAAAGAAGAATAGAGACAGCTGAGACTTAGCCACGTGGATGGAGAAAGGTGATGCGGTGGTATAGTATAAGCAGCGGTGAGCCGGAGCCGGTTCGCTAGAACCGGTTGTTAAATTTAGAAGCCCTTTTAGAACCGGTTGTCCCTCGTGGGACAACCGGTTCTAAAAGGGCTTCTAAATTTAACAATCGGCCAAAAGTGGCACCTTAGGCCACTTTTGGAGCACCCATGGGGAAAATTTGGTGGGTGCAGAACACCCACCTGCAGCTCCCTGCCCCCAGCCCCAGCTCACCTCCGCTCCGCCTCTTCCCCTGCCCTGCGCCCGGCCCCAGCTCACCTTACCGCCACTCCGCCTCCTCCCCTGAATGCGCTGCCCCACTCTGCTTCTCTGCCCCTGCCCCCCCCGCTTCCTGCGAATCAGCTGTTCGCATGGGAAGCCGGGGGGGCTGAGAAGCAACTGGCGGCTTTGCGCTCAGACCCAGGGAGGCGGAGCTGGAGTGGAGGCGAGCTGGGGCCGGCGGAGTGCGAGGAGGGCTGCCCGCGCTGCAGCTGGTAACCCGGGGGGTGCACAGGGGAACCGCTCCCTGCCCCAGCTCACCTCCGCCTCCCTGGGCCTGAGCGCGAAGCCGCTGCCTGCTTCTCAGCCCTCCTGGGCTTCCCGCGTGAACAGCTGATTAGTGGGAAGACGGGGGAGTGGGGCAGAGAAGCAGAGCGGGGCAGCGCATTCAGGGGAGGAGGCGGAGTGGCGGTAAGGTGAGCTGGAGTCGGGCGCAGGGCAGGGAGCTGCTGGTGGGTGCTCTGGGGCCTAAGGCGCCACTTTTGATGTGATCAGTGGGGGGAGCGGCCGCTCTCCCCCTCCCCCAGCTACGCTCCCCTGCCCCTAGGAGCCAGAGGGACCGCCGGATGCTTCCTGGGAGCTGCCCCAGGTAAGCACCGCCAGGACTCCCCACCTCACCCCCCGGCAGGTCCCTCTGGCTCTTAGGGGCGGGGTGGGCACCCACTACAGTGGCCCACGAGACCCTCCTGCCCCGTTCCGGGGATCAGGGGATGGGGGTGGATGGGGCAGGAGTCCAGGGGGGGGCATCAAGGAACACAGAGGGTTGTATGGGGCAGGAGTCCCCAGGGGGCGGGGGTGGGCCACGACCCCCTCGTGGGGTGAGGACGGAACCGGTTGTTAAGATTTTGGCGGCTCATCACCGAGTAGAAGGGTGTGTACTGGACTGCAGGGACTACTGGCTTGAGCATAGGGCAGGGAAGCAGGAGCCCATATTCCTGTTCTGCCACTTACGTACTATGAGACCTTGTGCAAGTCACATGGTCCATCTGGGCCTCCGCTGTACAATAGCAATAACAAGCTTTACCAATTTGTGCCAAGCGCTTTGAGAGCCTCTAATGAAAGGCTCCATAAAAATGGAAATTGTCATTGTGGACACTTATCCCTTCCAGCCCAAGCAGCCCTTTGCCAGAATGGGATGGGCACAAGTCAGAGGGGCCTGGAGTCCATTTTCCCCGGAGCTCTGCTTTCTTCCGGAGCGTCATTTGCCACATTCCCTAGTGCAGGGTGCAGCTACAGCTTATGCACACTTGGGGTTCTGCTGTATTCAACACAAATCAAACCACATTTCAATTATAAGCTAGTCACTAAAAAGGGTCTCTTGTTGCCCCTGAAATGGTCTGTGCTGCTGAGCACGTAGCCCTGGGAGCAGTTTAGCACAGTGCAAGGTTTCTTTTTGCAAATTCTTTTTTAAATTGCTTTTTCTTTCCCTGGATGCAGAACTGGCACTAGATGGAGGTACATGTTGTATCCTTTCTAGTGGATATTTGCTAGCTAGGCTGCTAAGGCAATTGTCTTCCCTAGAAGACAGAGAGCCCTCTGGGATGGTGGCATCAGTGCTTGGGGCAGATGTTCCTGTAATGGACAAAGTCAAGTGCGGAAAACATTTCCTTTCCAAAGTCCAGTTTACCATAAGGCAAGACGAAGGTTGCCTTTGCTGGCTCTAGGTAGAAGGACACTAAGAACATAGGACCAATAAAGATAAAAATGTTTATTTTACATCATGTGACTGTATTTTCCAAGACTTAGAAGTGCCATTTCTGCAAAATGTTCTTTGAGCATGAAAAACAGCAGTGCAAGAGTTGAACATTTCTTCCAGCAAGGGTAATCCCATCTGAGGACTCAACACAATGGTGATATGTACAATTGATCTCATTTAAACGCCCACCTTTTCAGAAGTGGCCTCTAATTTGGGGTTCTGGGCATCCACAGCTCCCATTGGAGTTGCTCAGCACCTCTGAAAAATTAGGCCCATACTGGTGTAGGACCTGCTTCAAAGCCCACTGAAGTCAGTGGGTCTCTTTCCATTGACTTCAGTGGGATTGGGTTCAGGCCTTTATAAAGGAAGCTGCCTCTGAAATTCTAGCTTTGATTTGGTCAGGTGCAAGTCACTGGCCAGAATGTCAGTATTGGAGGGAAAAAGAAAAGGAGTACTTGTGGCACCTTAGAGACTAACCAATTTATTTGAGCATAAGCTTTCGTGAGCTACAGCTCACTTCATCGGATGCATAAAGTGGAAAATACAGTGAGGAGATTTATATACACACAGACCATGAAAAAATACACATTGTAAGGAGAGTGATCACTTTAGATGAGCTATTACCAGCAGGAGAGTGGGGTGAGAGAAAAGCTTTTGAAGTGATAATCAAGGTGGGCCATTTCCAGGAGTTAACAAGAACATCTGAGGAACAGTGGGAGGGAGGAGGGGGGAGGAATAAACAAGGGGAAATAGTTTTACTTAGTATAATGACTCAACCACTCCCAGTCTCTATTCAAGCCTAAGTTAATTGTATCCAATTTGCAAATTAATTCCAATTCAACAATTCCAATTGTTGGAGTCTGTTTTTGAAGTTTTTTTGTTGAAGAATTGCCACTTTTAGGTCTGTAATCGAGTGACCAGAGAGATTGAAGTGTTCTCCAGCTGGTTTTTGAATGTTGTAATTCTTGACATCTGACTTGTGTCCATTTATTCTTTTACGTAGAGACTGTCCAGTTTGCCCAATGTACATGGCAGAGGGGCATTGCTGGCACATGATGGCATATATCACATTGGTAGATGTGCAGGTGAACGAGCCTCTGATAGTGTGGCTGATGTGATTAGGCCCTATAATGGTGTCCCCTGAATAGATGTGGGCACAGTTGGCAACGGGCTTTGCACATCTACCAATGTGATATATGCCATCATGTGCCAGCAATGCACTTTACGCATCCGATGAAGTGAGCTGTAGCTCACGAAAGCTTATGCTCAAATAAATTGGTTAGTCTCTAAGGTGCCACAAGTACTCCTTTTCTTTTTGCGAATACAGACTAACATGGCTGCTACTCTGAAACATGTCAGTATTGGAGGGAACAGCTCTGTTGGAAAGGCTTCGTACCACCATTTTCCCCTAGAGTTAGGAGGAAAGTAAGAGCAAATGTGTTAGAAGAACGCAGCTGTAATAATCCTGAGACTACCAGGTGGGAAGCACTAGTATTTATAAACAGAAGAACAATAGGGTGATGAGCAAATTTAAACCAGACAAAAGGAATACATCTTAACATAATATGTAGTTAGCTTGGGAAACTTGCTACCACAGCATATTACTGAGCAACCAGCTTTAGTTTCAAACACTTTCCCATAAATAAGAACAGCAAGTGATGCTGCACCAGGAAGGTAAAGTCACAAGGACATTCAGTTCTCATGCTTCATGGAATAAGCCGTTCTCCATCTGTGGTCCGAGAGAAACCTCCAGTGCCTTAGGAGGAAATCACAGGGGAAATCGGGTGAGGAGGAAGGAACTGTGAAGCTACACACAATACTTTCTAGCACAGTAAACTATACTAGAGAGCACAATAATGTCATGCTAGGTTCAATTTTGTCTTAGAAAATGCAGGGGGCTGTATTCGGCCAGGCCTTCAGCTGATGTCAATCGATGCGTCTACACTGAAGCCAATGGTGCTATGCTGGCTGAGGATCTGGCCCATTTTCTACAAGGGGCTGGGAGCTTGAGATCACAGTATTTAAGAAGGAGTGAAGACTACCTGGCATATTTGTCAATGCTTTGAATGGGATTTAGCCACAAGACACATACATGGGTATCGAACGGCTATTGCCCAGTAGGAGAGACAGGACAGTGTTAGTAGTGAGGCTATATTCACAGCAAGAAAGCGTGCGCACTGAGATGCAACTAAACGGGAAAGACAGGGTTTAAGCTGCAGCACCTGGAAGCTGGTAGCACTGAATGCTGTAACAGATCCAGTACATTGAATCCTGGGAGGGCACAGTTATCTTCTACAAGTCAAACTGGAAAAAATGAGACTTTCATCTCACACTGGCTGTACTCCACTGACTTGGTGAGACTACTCTGATAGGACAGCATGGTTGATCCTCTGCTCTCTTACCTAATTATAGTATACAGGATGGCCTGATTCTCCTGTTGCTTACACTAGTGTAGATCGAGAGTAAACTCCACTGAAGCCAGTAGAGTTACAATGGTATAAGATAGCGGGTGAGAAGAATCAGGCCCAACATAGTCAAGCAGTTCCTAATGCAGAGTCAGGATAGTGTGTAGTGTCTGCACATTGGCTCCCTGGCACTGATGCTCACCAGGGCCTAAGCTATATGGGAAAGCTTAACTTTAGATGTGCAATCAAAACAAAGTTAAAAACATCAATTTACAGACAACAGAAATATCCAGGCATGCAGTTCTGAGCTGACGCATGCTATCATCGTGCAACACAGCTTAGGCACAACATTTATGGCCTATGCTGGATGCAAGTATTTGACACACAAAACCAAAGAGATAGTTCCCAACTTGCTCAGTATCATTTGTGTGTTTCCATTCCTACCTCAGGATACCAGCAAAATCATTGTCACACAGCAGAGGTGGGTCTGAAACTCATGAACAAATGTTCAGAATATTTTGCCAAAAAAAAGTCATGTAATTCTGTTCTGGACCATTTTGCAAGCTCTTAAATTCCACAAGAATGCCTGGGTTAGCCTCCAGCTGAGTGCAAAACTCAAATTTTCCAAAAATGCAACCTCAGTCTGAATGAAGGGTTGAAAGAGGAAACTTAGAGCTTTATGCTCAAGCTCAGAATTTGCAACAGCAATAAAAGAAGTCAAAGGTTGAGGGTGGGGATTTCATTGTGAAATTATTCTACACCTGGAATTGCTACAGTTTGACAATACGAATGGATTCTGCTCTGGGGAACCCCACCGTTGTGCTGTAGGCGCAGGTTGAAAGGAAGCATGTGCCTTGGCCTGCTCTGTGGGAACACTTAGTCAGTGCCTGCCCTGCATTATATTTGGTTGACACAAGTATTTATTAGCGCTCAGTGTATTCAAAACTCAGGAACGCAATCAAGTAACCAACCCCCAATGGCTTTGCCTTTCATTCATATCCCTCGCAGCAGCTGGGAGGATTGTATCCTCCTCAATTCAATTTGTCATTATGCACATCCTCATTTGGGGTGGGGAGGGGGACGTGAATTGCATGTTTAATAACAATGATATTCCTCTCTTAAAGCATCTCATTTATTAGAGCACTTCTGCTGTGCAAATGGGATCTTATTACTAAGAGTTTGTACTAGATCCAAGCCACTGCTGAATTTCCACGTGTCTTCCTGTGGTCAGAAACCTGACCTTGTGAGCTCAGCTGGCTCAGGAAAAAGGAATATGGGGTCTAATCCAGCAGCCTTATGCAGGCAAAACTCCCACTGGCTACAATGCCTGAGTAAGGACTGCAGGATTTGGGTCTATCATTTTAACACTGGGATTCTTCTTCCACCAGGTTTCCACTTCTGTGCATTTTGAATGACTGCTCCGACGGTTCTACCAATGACGTTTCAGTTGAGGCATAGTAATGTCTGATTAGCAGTAGTAATAGTGCTGTTAATACAAATTATTGTAGGATTAAATGAAAAGTAACTCATTTCAACCAACCGCAGCCCAGACAAATCCCTCACCAGTGACAGGTTGCTGGTAAACATTTCAAAGGCTGGGCAGGGATTTAGCCATGGGGCCAGCTCCTGCACTCCATCCCCTCACCTGTGCACCACGGACATTAGTGCCTTTCCAGCCTGTCGCCCTGAAATAGACAACAACAAAAACAGCGCGCTAGAAACCTCCAGGAATAGTGGGCTGCGCTGTAGGATTGTGCGCCTCAACCTACTGCAATGTCACCCCCAGCTGGAGCGGATGGGGAGGTGGCGGTTTGGTAGCGAGTGTTGTCACTGAATTTTAGATCGGCCTGTCTCCTGCCATAGTTGCTGCATTATATATTTTTTTCCTTTAAAAAAAAAAACCACCTCCCCCCTGCCCCGCACACCCCCCGCCCCCACATGGTCAGATTGCGCAAGAGAGGGCTTTCTGGAAACCTTTGCTCCCGAGTCGTTCACACTGAAAGCACAGACAAGAGTTCTTGCTGCGAGGCGACAGCTTTGTCTGGGTCTGCGGGGCTCTGGTATTCATAGCTCCATGAGGTCGTCACTGGAAACAACCTTGACGGTGATGTGACCTGGCATTTCATCTGCTTCTCGGCTGCCTTTTCCCCGGAGCTGGAGAGTCTGCGGTTCTCTGGGGTCACCAGGGAGTGCAGCCAGCAGCACTTGTCCAAGGAACTGGTCACACAAGACGTTGCTATTCCAGACCTAGACATACATTTACAAGGGAACAGAAATAACCGCAGCCCAGCCAGTGCTTCTTGTCACACTCCACTGAAAAGGGTCATTCATGGTGGATAAGGGGCACTCACATTAACCCCCTGGAGCAGGAGTGGGGAACGGGGGGGGGGGGGTCTAAAGTTGGCTAATTATCTAGAGCCTGAGGGCTGTTCTTGACTTGCATATTCATTTACATACACTAGTAAAATAAAGAGATGAAAACACAACTCCCAGCATTTTGCTTGGCCTCATATGTAACCTAGAAGAGGAATAGAAACTGCGTGTTTGGGTTCATCACCGATAAAGACCTGCAGCTAATCAGCTTGTCGACTTTTCTCTACAACCCATTCCTGGCCCCAGGCTGCTTGCATTTTACTCAGCTACCTATGGCCCCAAGGGCTGTTCCTGCCATGGAGTCTTGGCCATGCCTCCTTGGCCTAGGCATACCTCCTCCGCCAGAGGCTCGGGGGGGAGGGGGCAGGGGCTTGGGCATCTCTATGACAGCTCTACCACCACCATATGGGGGAATCCTCCATTGCCAATGTAAGTGCTTTTAAGGCTGATTTGTGTTGCCACAGTGGCACATGGCAGTCTTCACTGGGCCATGCATCTGGCTCGGCCTGTGAAGCACTGTGATTCTGAAGCAGTCAGCCGTGTTTTTTTCTATTTTTGCCTCAATCAACCTGGAAAAGTGGGAGTTTGTGTTGAGTGTTATGGAGGTGGTGGGGGTTGTGTTAGCCTGATCTCCAGAAGGCTTATACTTCTGTTAGTGACTTGTCCCCAGGATCAGTCCTGCCCATACTGATTGGGAAACAGGAGACCCTTTCCATCAGCTGTGTTATTAGGTTATATTCATACCCTGACTATATTCTGAGGGCTGTGAGATACCTGCTTTCTCAGCCTCCTTTTTCTCCTAGTGAACTGAGCAGATCCCTTTCAGCTCAGAGAAGAATTGTGCCAGAGGAATTCTAGATATAGTGTAGTGAACAGTCAGACATGTTCACTGTTTGTAAACTGCTCTCACAGCACTGCAAGGCTAGCTTCCCTCTCTGCCATTCCTTTCTAATAGCAGTGGATTGAGTTATGGATTATTCTTAAAATCCTATAGAAGCACTGATCCAACCCAGGAGGAGAAAAAGACTTCGTTTTCTTACATTCTTATGGTACTAGGCAACTATCAAGTGTAACAGATTTCACTGAGGGCACACTCCCATAACTGCACTGGCATAGCCTTCTCTAAGCACTGATATGCCTCTTACTTAGAGGTTGACATGTGGTTTAGCTGATACAGACCACATGTCTGAGAGTCAAGAGACTGTTCTTGGCTGTGCCATTAATTCAGTGAGTGACTGGGCAAATCCCTTCATTTTTCTATGCCGCAGTTCCCTCAGCTATAAAGTAGGGATGAAGGCGTTTAACCACCTTTGAGTGCTATGTAACGCCAAGGTATTATTAATGGTTACTATTTTGGGTGGTGGATATAAGAGAATCAATATAAATTGAATTACTTCAGCCATGGGGCTGTTAAGGAGAAGCAGTAATTCTCATATTCTTCTGCCTCAGCAGCCCCAGTTCTGGGTACTGATCTTGTGAAGGAGCAGTTAACATATGTCAGACCTTTAGCCCATCAATGTCACATTTGTTTAACCCCCACTGCTGCTTTGCATTGCTGTATAAGCTGCACACGGATGCTGTGGATAGACCTGTCCGTTTCCCCTGCTGTAGCATTACTCTGGTTGCCTGTGGGAGCATGTACTTTGCTGCAAGGCTCTGGGATTCCCTTCCTTACCTGGACAATAATGGGACGCTCGATCTTCTTTCTGTAGAAAAGAGCTTGTGTGTCAAAAATGGCACTGACGGTGTCTTGCTGGACAGCAGAGCAAACTTTTTGATTCTCACACTTGATAATCAGGTAGGGATCTGCTCCTGAAACACAGTCAGCAGAGTCTTTATTAGTCCCACTGGACTAGCTGAGAAACTGATTCCGAGTCAGAAACACCAGGGAGAGTCAGAGGAACAAGTGCCAGCTACTTATGGAGGCACCATTGATAGGGACGAGAACAGGTGGCTGGCTTGGAGTCAGGAGAAGACAAGAGAGCACAGGTTTGCAAATTCCTGCCCCTGCCCCTGGCTCACCGTAGGATAGTGAGAGAGTCATTTAGCTTCCCTGTGCTCTGCCGCAAAGGCTGGATCCCTCTAGCTTTTTAGCTCTTGGACACGGTCTCCTTTAAGAAAACAGTTAGGAATGTCTGGAAGAGGCAACTGCTGAGAAATTGTGCATCACTTAATTCATCTCTGTAACTGGCACCCAGGAATGTTGTGTAACAGAGTAAGAGGCAGTACTTTTCTTAACTGGACGAGCACCCGGCTCGATCTCAGTCTGGCCAGTGGTAACAGCTAATTCACGGTGGGCACAGGTCACAAGCTAGCAGCATAGTCATGTCCATACGTCCGTTATGTCATAATTTGCATAGCCATTACCAGGCCAGTAGCAGGACAACCCTACAGTGAGTGACAGCAGTTAGCACCTGGACGGAAGGAGGGGCATGAAGATGAAAAGTACTGGGAGGAAAAGTCACCTAAAGCTTCCCAAAGCATAACAAAGGTGTGATCAAGAGTGCTGAGGGGAAGGTCAGAGTTGCTTATTATGGTATATAAACCATCCTTAATAGTCAGGGGCATGCAAAGGGGTCGTAAGAGCATTGGCAGTCTGAGTTCCCAGCTTGACCTTTACCTCGTGTCCAAATACGAGCCCAGCCTTTCCGTTCAGCTGCTCTTATTAAAAAAAAGAGTGGCGGCGATTTTTGACCCTAGCTCGAACACTATGGGCATAACATTATACCCATATAGCCACCATCACCACCCTCCTCCTCCACCACTGCCCCTCCACCCCCAGGTCAATGCAGAAGACAAAGAGGGGAAGTGGTAGAGATTTGGGGTCCTTCTAAATTGAACGGTACATAAATACACAGCGAGGAGAAAAGACCGAATCTGGGGTTATTTTACACCTTCCAAAGTGACAGGCATAACTGGCTGATGAATTTTTTAGGCTCACAATCAACAACAGGCCTGTCTCAAAGGACAGCCTGTATTTCAATGGCAGGACTGATGCTTTGATGGACAAGCTGACAAAAAAGGATTCCAGAGACTTAAGCAATGAGTCTCGTCACAGCCATGTGCGGTGACGGACCGCTCTCTGCTCAGTATGGGCACCTGGGTCAGAGGAATTGGTGCAGATGTAGGAGGAGGGAAATTAATGCCACTGTTGCCATCCCTGTCCTGCCCTACTCTGTTAGGAGACAGGCACAGGTTGCATACAAAGAAAACCACTATCAAACATCCTTGTGCATTCCCTGCAGCTGGAAGCTGTTTGCCAGGGTCGTGCTTCTCTTCCACTAGCATTCTACCAGCCCATTTTAGGAAGAACCCTCCTGCCCCCTATCTCTGAATGTCCAGGAAAAGTCCCTCCCCCTTTGCTTTTTGCCAGAGATCAGATGATCATTTTTTATCCCACTTTGGTTAACACAGTAACTGCAAAATGAACACAACAGCCTAGTTATCATGAGAAATCCTAGGGAAGCTCAAAGTAAATCAAAGGTAAGCTGCATAAATTCACAGCTAATCTGAGGTCTGGGTAACAGCCTCGTGAGAGGGGGGTACAGCCTTGTAGTTAGAGATGCATTAAAACAAGAGAGTACAATTCTCACATTATTAAAGGTCATTTGTGTTTTCAAAATCCAGGCGGCTTAATCTCTTAACAATACCCTCTAGCTCTTATATAGTGCTGATAGTAGACCTCAAAGTGCTTTACAAAGGAGGTCATTCTCATTAACTCCACTGTAGCAATGGGGAAGTGAGGTGTAGGGGGGAAAGCAACTCAGAAAATGACACCACGCAGAGCAGTGGATAAAACCCAGGCCCCTGAGTCCCAGTCCAGAGCTCTAGCCACTAGACCATACTACCTTCTCCTTTCGTTTCCTCCCTCCTCCCCGCACCACGGTCTGTTTGACAATCTCCCTCTCTCTATCTACTCCTGGCTTATACACCAGATGGTTTTTAAAGCGTGAGGCCCCTCAGCACCTCTCAAGATATTAAGGCAAAAAATGTGTGTATAAAAGTAGCCATCAAACTCCATATGAAAGCACCTAAATAGATGGTCAAGAGGTGCTAATTCCCACCAAAGGCAATGAAAGCCAGCTCTCCAAAGGCCTCAAAATCATTTTCATGTAGGTCCCTATGCACAAAGTTAGATGCCCAACGTTAAACCTCCAAGTTGGAAAGAGCTGACCTACATCCTCTTTGGTATTAGGACCAGAGCTGGTCAAGTATTTTTCTACAGAACAGTTTCCCCGTCAGAAAACGCAGGTTTGTCAAACTGAAACATTTCACGGGAACGTGTCCATTTTTGACACCATTGTCTACAAGAAAGTGTCCAAACAAATCATTTAGATTCTCATTTTGTTTTAATAATTTCAAAACATTTGGTTTTGATAAGGTAAAAACATTTCATTTAGACATCATTGTTTCGATTCATTTTGTTTCTACTTTTATATTAATGCAAATATAATTTTTCAATATGCAACGGAACTTCATCACTAGATGATATCTCAATTGGAATAATGCCCATTTGCATGTGGACAGAGCTCTGCTCCAAAAGAAGTTGTTTGCAGTCTTTGGACAAAGAGCCAGATGTAAAGTGTAACTTCCTTGTAGCTACTAAATTTAAAGTAAAAAGAAAAGGAGGACTTGTGGCACCTTAGAGACTAACCAATTTATTTGAGCATAAGCTTTCGTGAGCTACAGCTCACTTCATCGGATGTAGCTCACGAAAGCTTATGCTTAAATAAATTGGTTAGTCTCTAAGGTGCCACAAGTACTCCTGTTCTTTTTGCTGATACAGACTAACACGGCTGCTACTCTGAAACCTAAATTTAAAGTGATTGTAGTTCCTTAATAACTGATATTACATATAATTTCTCTCAAGTATCTACTTGGTCACAAGGACAGACACCAACATCTCACACAAACAAACACGAGAACAGCTACGTACTTCTGAAGGAGCAAGAACCATAGATATTTTAGAGAAAGGAACAGACTTGCCCTTTTTCTTTACTCTGGCTATCCATAGAATAGGACTGTTGCCCTGACAACACATAGCACTTACAGATTACTGCTGCAGGTAGCAATTTATTGGTTTTTTTGGTCGACAATTATTTCTGTGTCACTGAGTGTGTTGATTTAGCCTTTGGGGCACATACTTACAGACTGTTACAAGTAACACGAGAGCCCACCCCTAGTCAAAGACATTTTGAAAACTGTTCTGAATAAAATGGGGTCTTTTCACAAAATGGTGTCAACTATTGTGGCCTTAGGCAAATAGCAAAGCAAAGTGCTAGAGCAGCTTGTTAATAGCAATCAGGCGAGCAACAGGCACAGAGAAGCGACAGAAAGGAGAGTACACAGGATTCTAATAGTTAACAGGCATATCTGTATTGCAGCAGAAAGCTGTTAGCCCAGATTAATCAATCAAAAGAAATAGAAAGGCTAACATTTTAATAAACTAATTAAACCTACTCAGGAGTTACAAAGAAAGAAAGAAAGAAAGAAAGAAAGAAAGAAAGAAAGAAAGAAAGAAAGAGCCAAAGCAAGATACATTCCTGGCTGGAACGCTGAACTTTCAGTTACTGTAAGGAAAATGGTACAATCTTTTGAAGAAACATGGCTCAAAAGAGATGTGATGCCTAAAGATCTGAGACAAGACAAAGATATTTTCTCAGTGGTTTTAAAGGGCCTGATTCGCCACTGCTCAGCTCTTTGTATGTTTAAACCTGTGCATAATGGCTACTAAATCAGAAAGGCGGCATTTCATACCCACGTTGTTCAGGAATCAGTCACTACGCAGGTGCCAGGTGGTAAAGAACCAGGCCCGCCAGTCTGGCAGTTCAGTTCCCAAGGTCACACCAGGACAGTAGCTCTATCACAGGGATCGGCAACCTTTGTGATTGTGATAGAACAGGGATCGGCAACCTTTGGCATGCGGCCCATCAGTGAAATCCGCTGGTGGGCTGGGACGGTTTGTTTACCTGCAACATCCGCAGGTTCGGCTGATCGCAGCTCCCATTGGCCGCAGTTTTCCGTTCCAGGCCAATGGAGGCTGCGGGAAGCGGCGGCCAGCACATCCCTCAGCCCACGCTGCTTCCCGCAGCCCCCATTGGCCTGGAGCGGCAAACCACGGCCAGTGGGAGCTGAGATCTGCCGAACCTGCAGACGCAGCAGGTAAACAAACTGTCCCAGCCCGCCAGCGGATTTCCCTGATGGGCCGCATGCCAAAGGTTGCCGATCCCTGTTCTACCACAATCCCATGGCTGTGGGAAATGGACGGGACATGGCAATTTAAGAAAAGGATAACACAGAGACGAAAAAAAAAAAGCCAAAATCATGAGTGAGAGATAAAAGCTAATAAGAATGTAGTCCCAAGAAAAGTAGTGATCTAGATGACAGCTTTTAAGCCAAAATGAGATCTGATCAGAGTTAGCCTCACGGTGAAGGCAGCCCATTGCTTTATGGATAATGGACTTTAGACAAGAACATTCACAATAAGGTGCTACTGTACAAGGCAAAGGCTTTCAAGATTATATAGAAAAAGTGTTCTTTAGTCCAGGTCTTGAGGTCTTTAGTCAGTCTGTACTCAGTCCTTATTCAGCAAAACCTCCATTGACTGAATAAAAACTGACCAAAGACATCGAGACATGGCACTTTGTTATTAACCAATGAAATGTCCTGAAGATTACAGTAACTTGGTTTGTAAGCGGTTTGCAGCAGGGACCATTGTTTTGTTCTGTGTTTGTACAGCACCTAGCACGGTGGGGCCCTGATCTATAACTGGGAGGGCTAGGCACTACCGCAAAACAAATAGAGGAGTGTGCTTATAGTGGTGTTAGAAATTGGGCAGGAACAAGTTTTTGAGCTGGCTCTGAGTACGGCACTCAAAAATGTTTTCTCTCCCCCCTCACAGGATGTTTACAAGGTATTTCTTGCACCCTCACTTTTCCTGCATATCAAATAGCCATTAGTGACAAGTATTAAAATACCATTTTGGAAAGAGTGGGAGCAGTTAAAACAAAGTGAAAGAATTAAACATGGGAATCGAAGATGAAGCTTCAGGGGCAACATTTTAGAAAACTTGGAGGGCTATTTGAGATTAGCTGTGATGAAAAGACCATGACAGACAGTAGCTGGGATGATTTTAAAATAGACTTGGAATGAAGAAAGAAAAGCCAAAGCAAACATCCCTTCTTCATCCCCTTGCAAGTCTGCCGCCATAATTGGCTTAATGGTAATTGGTTAAATCTCAGAATGAATTCACTCATAACTGGATACTTCCAAGAGAAGCAGAAAATATGCTAATGTTTCTCTGACATCTGAGTGACCAGATCCATCGCTTAACCTTGTCAACAGCAAACAATCAATTAATTGGCCAGGACAGATCATCTATAGCAGCAGCAAGCAGAGTATTTTAAAAACAAACAAACCAAACAACGTTCCGGTGGCAGGAAGCAACATTGTCACAATAACCAGAACAAGAGCCATGATGTGGTGTGTGTGTGCCATGGACAGAGGTCTCTTTGGCTCCAATTTTTCAGTAATTTGGCCAGAAATACCTCCACAGCATGGCTCTCTCAGATATTACAGATAGGCTTTAAGTGGTGAATTGTGTATCCAAATCTAAACTTCCACCAGGTTCAAGGCTGTTCAGATCAGACATTCCAGTTCAGGCCCTTCTGTATAGGATACTACTGTGTGGTAACCAGTCCCTTACTTGACTGCTTATCCCAGACCACAATTTATGGGTACCCGATGTGATAACATTACAGCACAGACCAAGTTAGCAATTCAGTGAGCTGTAAAGAACTACAGGATCTCGTCTGTGTTCAAAAGGATAAAAAAAAATCCCAGTTATATTAATTACCACCAAGTCCTGTCTCTTCTCTACCACAAGGGATGGGAGAGATGCCTTATACAGAACTGATTCTGGCAGTTGGCGTTTTTAGTCCCACCACAGACAGCGGAGCTGATGGATGATGGAAGCTAAGGAAGGGGGAAGTTAGGTTTAGAAGTAGGAACTCTGCAAAGCAGAGTGGAAGGAGAGAATGGGGTGCTCTCATCTGGAGTCAGAAAACATTCACATTTACGTACGCAAAATGTGATGGGGTAAAAACAATCAAGAGGCTCATCTTGTAAGGCAAGGTCTCAATGAGCTTGCCACCAGGAAGGTAATCTCTATGTAGGACTGAACTAACCTTAGACAATGTGTCTAGTGCTTTGGGCACAACAGGCTTTCTCTGAGCACCTCTTCATGTTCTACTTATTTTCCTTCTAAGCAAACATACTGAATGTACCTAACACAAGTGAAAACCCTCACTCATCAGTCCTGACTGGGTTTGCTGCCAGACTCCTTCCATACCCCGTTGTTCTGATTAGACAGGAGGCTGGAGTGGGTCATTGCTTTTAAGTGTGTTTTGACCTAGGAGCACTCAGGGGCCACTGGGTAAGGCGGGTATTTTGATACTTGCCCATGGGACTTGGAATCCCACATGGCACTCCCCCCACAGGAAAGCTGTCACTGAGACCCACACAGTCCTTTTCCAGTGCTTTGAGATGAGTGGGAGCTGGTCCCCAGATGGGGACAGAGGGAAAGAAAAGGGTTTGCTTCTATATGGCAGTTTTAAGGAAGTATACTCAAAGCATATTTTCTAATGTCTCTGTGAACACTAACTTTAATGCTGTAGTGATTTTGGTTTATGACCAAGCTACAGACGGGATTTTTAACGGAGTACTATTAACCCATTTGAAAAGACACAATAAAAGTCTGTACAGTATTTAACCCCTGACCATAAAATCCAGTGTAATATCAAACAAGTGTCTTAGCACAGCTCCTCAAAGCACATCAGCAATACTAGGCTGGGGGTGTCAGCTGTGGACTGTGTCATAGCTAGAGCTGGATGTAAGGATGGCAGAATCTGGCTCTAAAGGTATTTTAAACCACCTTGTAAGCAGGAGAGATTAATTTCTATTAATCACTGGTTGCAAGTTCCCATTGTAAATTATAGACAGTATCACAGCTTGACAAATCCCATTTCACTTCCTGAGCTGAAGCCAGCTTTTTGGCAGCAGTGGAAGTTTGTTTTAGTGATCTTGGCAACACTACAAGAGTGCTAGGGATTGTGAAGTGATAGAACCCAGTTCTCTCTCCTGACTGTTTTCCCACAGGGAATGTGATAGGAAAATGCTTAAGGAATTTTAAAGGGGTAAGGAAAAAAAAGTCTAAAAGCTTAAGTGTCATTTTTGAGGGGAAGAGCAAGAATGCCCTGCCTCTCTTGAAACCCCTCCTCTGCTGGTCTTTCTCCCTTTGGTGTCATCCATCCAGCTAGTCTCTCCAAGAATGTCAGCCATATTACTTGCACATCTGAAGTCTAATCACATAAAAGAGGATTGCAGCCCTGAAAGAAAACTGCCAAGAAAAATGAACTGAAGCAATTTCCTCCATCCCCTGAAAAGACAATTGCAGTTAGCAAAAATGACCTGTACAGCGAAGACTGCAGTCAGCCACTCAGAGGAACACAGATATTGGCTGCTATTAGGGAATTGGAGCAGAATTCTATCCAACAGTTTGGAGATTCTTAGCAACTGTTTCTTAAGAAGTTCATGCACAGGTCTCACTATAATTACTTCTCTATTATAAGGAGTTACAGCAACTCAGCTCCAGATTCCAAGCCAACCGAATCTGAAGCTCTCTCTGTACCAAATACATCAGGAAAGCCATTGTTTCGGCAGTCTTACTTGTTTCTTGTTCCAGGTTCACCCAGACTGTCTTTGTTCCCTCTCTTGCTTTCTCTTAACCTACTACTCTCTGCCAGTTGTCTCCGCCCACGTCTATCCTTTTGGTCATTGGAAGGCATAATAATTTAACTGTGGCAGACAGAGAGAGGATGTAAAAGACAGGGAGCAAAGGACAGTGATGAGGAAAGTCTTAATTAGCTGTCAGAGATAGGCACCAGAGAGAGGTTCTGGCCTCTCTGTTTCAAGACAGCTTTTCTTTTTGATAAACACTGACACATAGCCTGTGCTGTACAAGGCACAAGTGACTTAACCTCTCTGCTCAATTTACCAAGCCCCAAACAGTTGTAATAGAACAGTAATTACCTCACAGTGATTAAGTTGTAATTGGCAAGACAGATACTGGAATACTGTATAGAGTTCTGGTGTGTGCATGGATATTAAAAAATTGGAGACGGTGCAGAAAAGAACTACAAAAAATGATTTGAGGGCTGGAGAAAGTGCCTTACAATGAGAAACTCAATCTGTTCTTTTGCGTAGAGATTGTCTGGTTTGGCCAATGTACATGGCAGAGGAGCATTGTTGGACACAAATCAGACCTCAAGCATTATAACATTAAAAAACCAGTCAGAGAACACTTCAGCCTCCCTGGTCACTCAATTTCAGACCTAAAAGTCGCAATTCTCCAACCAAAAATCTTCAAAAACAGACTCCAACGAGAAACTGCAGAACTGGAATTAATTTGCAAACTGGACACCATTAAATTAGGCTTGAATAAAGACTGGGAGTGGATGGGTCATTACACAAAGAAAAACTATTTCCCTATGCTAATTTTTCCCCCTACTGTTACTCACACCTTCTTGTCAACTGTTTGAAATGGGCCATCCTGATTATCACTACAGTTTTTTTCCCTCCTACTGATAATAGCCCACCTTAATTAATTGGTCTCGTTACAGTTGGTATGGCAACACCCATTTTTTCATGTTCTCTATGTATATATCTCTTCCTACTGTATTTTCTACTCCATGCATCTGATGAAGTGGGTTTTAGCCCACGAAAGCTTAGGCCCAAATAAATTTGTTAGTCTCTAAGGTGCCACAAGGACTCCTCATTTTTGGGGTTTTTTTGCTGATACAGACTCACACGGCTACCACTGTCAATCTGTTTGGTTTATCAAAAAGAGATTGAGAGTGATTGACTTGACGGCAGTGTGTAAGTACCTCCCTGGGGAGAAAATACTGGGTACTAAAGGGCTCTAATCTAGTAGGGAAAGGGCATAACAAGAACCAATGGTTGGAAGCTGAAGCCAGACAAATTCTGACTGGAAACAAGTGAGGGTGAGTAATCACTGGAACAAGCGACCAAGGAAATGGTGGATTCTCCCTCTCTTCAAATCAAGACTGGATGCTCTTCTGGAAGATGTGCTTTAGCCAAATACAAATTATGCTTTAGTCAAACACAAGTTATTGAACTCACTGCAGGGGTAAATGGGTGAAATGTAATGGCCTGTGAACAGGAGGTCAAACTAAATGATCTAATGGTCCTTCCTGGCCTTCAACTCTATAAATCTATGAAGTGCAAAGTACTTTGAAGTCCTTGGATGAAATGTGGTTAGATGTATATAGCAGAATGGATCTCATTACAGGGAGTTCCATCCAGCTGACTCACTGGCAATTTTCAATTTTGACAATAAGTAACCCCCAAAGATGAAATGATCGCTGTGAATTTCTGAAACATTTCCACTACATGCTCATCAAAAGTGACAGCCCATTATTCACCATCTGGGCCAGCATATTTAACTCATAGCTCTTGTCGCTTTTTGATGCCTCCTTAACCCCAGCTCTCCTTTCGAAAGCCTGCTCTGATATCACAATGTTCTATAAACAATACCCCTGCCTCTCCAGACACAAACAGCTCAGGCTTAAAAGTCACAAATTATTCTCATGAAGTGAACTATTTGCATCTCAAATGACCATGGCCTCAGAGGAAATAACAAGCAATTCCCACTCCTCCAGAGTCTTCCATTGCACTTACCACCCGATCGATCTTGCCTCTGTAGACCTTCGGCGGAGTGAATTTTAATTTCCGTGACTATGCGAGGGTAACCACACAGAATGCTCCAGCATGTCCGTTTAGGCTTATCTAGCTTCAGCTCCCTGAAAGATCAAGATTAAACAATTCAAGCAGATTATAAATCTTTAGCGATGAAGGTCAAGCAACAAAATGGTGAACTTCAGTGGAATTTTGACCTTTCTGGAACATCATACTTGTAGTTCTTCACCGGTTTATTACCAATGGTTTCTGTTACAGGAATGTCCTATATTTAAGTAAATAAAAATGGCATAATCTCTCATATGACAACTACACGGGGGGTTGGGGGGACTAAAAGTCACCAATATTAATATCAATGCAAAAACATAATGGGCCTAATCTTCTTTTGCACCAGTTTTACCCTGCATATGTCCATTGATTTCAACTGAGTTACTCCAGATTTTGTCAGTGAACCGCTCATGGGTGGTCTGGTGTAGTGGTTGGAGCAAGAATCTAGCCTACCAGTTAGAGCTGAACCTAGATGGGGCAGGTTGAGGAACAAAGCCAAGGGTCACAGCCTAAGCCAAAGGGTTAATCAGAGTTGCAGTCAGAACATCCAGTGGAAGATCAGAGCTGAGAGTCAGAAACCAAAGCCTAAATCGAAGGGTTAACAGGAGTTGCAGGCAGTACCAAGGGTCTGAGCTGGGAGTCAGAAAGAAGCTGGAGAAGGAGCAGTTAAAGGCTGGGGATGGAGCAAGACTAGAGAGGAGCCAAGGCAAGGCCTAGGACCAAGCACAGCTGCAGGCTAGGGATGCATTGAGTAGCCACTAGAATGCTGTTGCTACTGAGCTTAAGTAGAAGCCAGCTGACTCCTTCAACCAGTCAGCTGGCTCAGTCAATCAGACAGCTTCTATCAGGGCCAGCTGCACTCATTAGGTTGCCAGGAGACTGGTTCTGCTGCAGGCTAGTCCCCTGACAGTTTTACGCTCATGTGAAAGAGAGAAGAATAGGACCCAATAAACGAAAAGGTTCACTGTTTAGCTAACATTAGGGAAGGATGTGTTTGGGAGATTGCATGGCTGAAGAAAGTGGTGATGGGATCAGGGGCCTTTCCATCAGTAGACGCCCAGGTTAAAATCCACACCAACATAGCGATTTATAAGATGTTATTGTCATCTGTGCAGTGGCCTGTGATATGAGTTTGGTGATCAAAATAACCTCTCCCCCAACAGCACAAACAGGCGCTCATGTTGAAAATGTCACAGTAGAGAGGTCAAAGATTGAATGGGCTATGGCGAGACAATTATCCTATCATCCCTACAGGTGATTCCCCAGATCAGGCCATTGTGGGGGAAGTTTGCACTGCAGCTGCCCACCATGCAGTCCCAACTCTATGAGCTTTCTGAAACATACATATCTTAAGATTGGTTTCGAAGGCTGACTTGTGACAGGGACCTCAACTCAGTATCCTATTTTTCAGGTGCAAATATTTGATGTCATTGGCATGTCCAACTGCCTGGTTTGTGAGCTAGATTGTGAGACAAAAAGAAAAGGAGTACTTGTGGCACCTTAGAGACTAACCAATTTATTTGAGCATGAGCTTTCGTGAGCTACAGCTCACTTCATCGGATGCATACTGTGGAAACTGCAGAAGACATTATATACACAGAGACCATGAAACAATACCTCCTCCCACCCCAATCTCCTGCTGGTAATAGCTTATCTAAAGTGATCATCAAGTTGGGCCATTTCCAGCACAAATCCAGGTTTTCTCACCCTCCGCCCACCCACACACAAACTCACTCTCCTGCTGGTAATAGCTATTACCAGCAGGAGAGTGAGTTTGTGTGTGTGGTTTTTGGAGGGGGGTGAGGGGGTGAGAGAACCTGAATTTGTGCAGGAAATGGCCCACCTTGATTATCATACACATTGTGAAGAGAGTGGTCACTTTGGATGGGCTATTACCAGCAGGAGAGTGAGTTTGTGTGTGGGTGGGCGGAGGGTGAGAAAACCTGGATTTGTGCTGGAAATGGCCCAACTTGATGATCACTTTAGATAAGCTATTACCAGCAGGAGAGTGGGGTGGGAGGAGGTATTGTTTCATGGTCTCTGTGTATATAATGTCTTCTGCAGTTTCCACAGTATGCATCCGATGAAGTGAGCTGTAGCTCACGAAAGCTCATGCTCAAATAAATTGGTTAGTCTCTAAGGTGCCACAAGTACTCCTTTTCTTTTTGCGAATACAGACTAACACGGCTGTTACTCTGAAACCTGTCATTGTGAGACAAGTAAATGTTATCAACTGCACTTGCAAATATTAGTGCCCACAAAATTTCACCTGCAGAATGGAAGGTGACTATAAAAGTCGGACCCATGTGCGAAAATTTCCCAAACTTGAGCCCCTACTGTGACAGACTGACAATGTCCAGGACAAACCTTTTGGACATAAGACAAACTTTACTGAATTAAGTTAAACATTATTGAATTAGGTTTAATACCTTTCAGGTCCATTGTATTAAAAATGCAAATGTTTATGTACTATTGTATGGAACTTCATAAGCAGGAAGACAGGATTCATGCAATCACTGGGAGATATGAGAAACCTCAAAAGACTTTTTGGAACAATGCATGTAAAGTGGATTTTCTAGGAAATACCTGGGGGCAAGGGGAATGCAAATGACCCACTTTGGAACCATCCTTTTGAAACTATGCCCTGGGGAGAGAAACCAATTGTCTGCTATTTACCTGCTCTGGGAAACTCCAGATCAATGATCCCCTGCACTGTATAAAGGGTGGACTAAACATGTTCACAGGCTCTGAGCAGAACCTGTGGTGAACCTGAATCCACAAGGAAAGCACTTGAGTGGGGGGTTTGAAGGACTGCCCCTGCCAGAGCCCACGTTAAGCTTGGGGTGATCTCTGGTAAGTTTATTAGAATGCATGTAGGTTCTTTTACTGTTTCCAATGTGTTTTTCTTGTAATGCTTTTACCTTAAGAATAAAATGGGCTTTCATGGGAAGAGCTGTGTAGTACCTTATAATGATGGGTAATTACTCTGTTATTAGTCTCTGAAGAGAAAGTAAGCAGGTCTTCTTAGGCAGCCTCTTGCTAGGATATCCCAGTATGGTCAGGGGACTGTACAGCCTGGAAAACCCTGATCAGAAGGGAACGAGAGGCATGTTCCACTCAAGAGAGGTGGTGGCTGGGAGAATCAGAAGCCTAGAGTGGGTGCCATTGCTGGACCAGAGAGGGGGAATACAGGTGCAATTACCCTCAACTGTGACACCTACTTTTAGGGGCCTAACTAAAAATGTTCCCATTTTCAGAGATTCTGACGGTCCACAGCTCCCAGTGAAGCTAATGTGGCTGAGAGTGTTTAGCACGTCTGAAAAAATCACATCACTTTTGTTTAGATGCCTACCTCTGGCTGTAGGGGTGTCTAGCTTCGAAACACTGAAAAACTAACCTTCATTTATAACAGCAAAGACTCATGTGGATGAACTTCAATGAGTCACACAGTCGCCTTCCATGACCCAATGGTATTTGGAGGATTAACCACGCTGGTGAAAGGGGAACGGGAGTCAGTGGGAGAAACCTTTTTACTGTTGTAAAGTAGCAAGTACCTGAGTTCTGATGGCACATCTGTAAAGAGCCTCAGGATAAATGCTGTGACGATGCCAGGATAGTGTGTTGTTGGGATAAGAACATAGCGACCCCGTGCAAGGAGCTTCCTCAGGAACACGGTGCGTGTATTGACGTAAATGGAGGTTGCCACTCTTTCTTGTACTTGCAGCTTGTGCATCCGATAGTCTCTGTTAAGCTCCACCTACAGTTACACAGCAGAACAAGATCTGGCATGTTTATTTCTCACTCACAGTCTTTCGTGCTGCATTGTTTGGTTCTGGTTTCCAGTGATGAGACATGAATGCCTACACAATGATGTGCAGTCATGTGAGCAGGAAAATCAAACGTTGTGTTCCCTAGCCAGCCCCAAGGTACATTTAGGCAGATCCTGGACATCATTATACAACAATCTGGTTTTAAATGGATTTAGTGCTAAAGAAGTTGGCTGACATCATCCTTCACTTACAAACACCACCAAACAAAATGGGCCACATTTTCTAAAGATTAATATTTTACCATACTAATAATAATACTTGAGACTTATTTAGAGCTTTTAATCCAAGGATCTCAAAGCTTTACGAAGGATCAATATCATTATCCCCACCACACAGATGGTGAAAATGAGGCACCGTGAGGTAAAATGACTTGCAAAACAAAATCAGTGGCAGGGGCAGAATTAGAGTTTCTGACTTCCAGTTCAGTGCTCTAACTGCTGCATCTTTCCCAAATGGAGAATGGGAAAGCCTTTCTACCTGCACCATGTGGACAATGCATTCGTACAAGTGCACATGAAGTGAAGCTGCTTTATTTTCAAAGGGCCCACTGCAGAGAGAGCTGCCAGTACATGCTGTGTCCACCGGCAGAGGCACAATAATAGAGTAGCAGAGGTCTGAAAATAGCAACCGAAGGCTTGTCCGGGCACTCATTCACACACAAATGTCTCTACTGCATGTTGAGGTTCTTCTGTGGCATCCCTCACTAGAGCATGTAAGTGCCTCTCAAAACGTACAATCCGTAACACACGAATATGTGCACGCACTTTGATGGAATGCCCTTTGCTGTCCCTTCTAATCTGAATACAGAAAATGTTTGATTGACATCTATGCTTGGTTCACAACCTTGAAGCAATATCTTCTCTGGGGGACTGCAACATTTTCTACAGAATCATTACAATATGTATGTATTTCTCCAGCGATTCTACCTGCAAAAGTAACACTTAATCGTGTGCTGGCATAATTTCTTTGACTTCAATGAAGCAGAGAATTTGGCTTATAAACTTCAGCATGTAATTAGCCACATTAATTAGTAGGACTGGTCGAACATTTCCAAAACACAATTTTGACAGACAAAAAAGAAGACGACATTTCTGTGAAAATGTTATCCTATATTCAGATTGTTATCCTATAATTAGGTTTATTGAATAGATAGGAATACGGAATAGACAAATCATGCAGTGTTCCAGAAGAATGTATTAATTATACTTCTCAATATATTTTGATACTGTGAAATTATCAAATGTATATGCATTGAATGTAAATGTCAACTTGCTGTTTATGGCACAATCAACTCATGTACTGTTGTTTAGGGTAGGGACAATGATCAAGACTGAGCTTGATAAGTTTATGGAGGGAATGGTATGATGTGGCTGCCTACAATGGCATGTAGCTGAACTGTGATTATTAGTAGCAAATATTTCCAGCGGCCAGTGATGGGACACTAGACGGGGAGGGTGCTGAGTTACTACAGAGAATTCTTTCCCCGGTGTCTGGCTGTTGGGTCTTGCCCACATGCTCAGGGTCTTACTGATCACCACATTTGGGGTATGGAAGGAATTTCCTCTCAGGTCACTGAGGGGGATTTTCATCTTCCTCTGCAACATGGGGCACAGGTCACTTTCAGGTTTGAACTAGTGTAAATGGTTGATTCTCTGTAACTTGAAATCTTTAAATCATGATTTGAGGACTTCAGTAACTTCACCAGAGGTCAGGGGTCTATAACAGGAGTGGGTGGGTGAGGTTCTGTGGCCTGCGCTGTTTAGGAGGTCAGACTAGATGATCATGCTGGCTCCTTCCGGCCTTAAGGTGAGAATGAATGATGTCCAGAGTTTGCTTTTTATTCCCCCATTTTTCTTCTTGCTACTTTGCAACTTTTGCAAATTTCCTCAACTTTTCGCTGTAGCCATAGGAAACAGCGGGGAAAAAGAGACAAATGTTCAGATGCCGTTCATTCTGTTGCATTGATTGGTAAAATGAAAAGCAAGGGGGGAAAATGAGAAAACCAACAACCCCCCAGAAACCTTCACATTTCAAACACCAACATTCTAGATAATTTTTTTGTAACAAACTAAAAAGGTTGTTTCATTTGCAAACCTGATGAATGAAAGAGACTTCAAAATTTTCTGCACTTTCCCCGCCCACCAACTCCTCCCCCGCACCAACTCCTCCAGCGTTGTGTGAACTGTTTCATACAGTCATCACCAGCGCAATAGTAGAGGCTGTCAGGAGGAAGTTGAGTGGACACAATCATGTCTCCCACATGTGGCTTGCCATATCCTGCTGCTCCTTAAGCTCAAGAGGCAGGGGTTTGAGCTTTGAAACTGAAGAGCCCCAGTGACAGCCATGGTATCTGAATGTATTTGCAGTAACTGGGCAAGAATCATGTTGAGAGATCTCAGGGGCAGTTAGACCCCATGCTGTCTGAAATGTGCGTCTACCTGCCAAACACCCATTGATGAGGTGAAGCTGCAGTTAGGTTCTAAACCCAAATGAAGATGTGGCCTACCTTGAAGATTTCAAAGCCAATAGGGAAGTTGTCCCCTTTCCCATCTTTCTTGTAAATGCGCTGATCCTGTTGCTGTAGTGAAATCAGCACTTTGTCCTCAGCCTTCTTGACATCGAAGACATACTAGCAAGGGGTAGACAGAACAGAGAACCAGCTGTTTAGGACAACATCTCTGGGATACTGCACACAAGGGCATACTGCAGAGGTACCTGGAAATGGGTTTGTCCCTGGAATGATGGTTCTGCATCCATGATCAATTCCCGACAAGCTGGAGCTGAAAATTAGTTACAATTGTTGGGATTTTGAAACTAATAGTATCAGAGATATTGAAGTCAGTGATTCATTCAATGCATGCTAAAAGAGAATGTCTCCAAGTAGCTATTGAAGTGGCATGACACCAGATGTGCTCTGAAAACAACAGTAAAAAGAAATCTTAAAAAATATAAAGGGGAAAGGAGATAAAGTTAAACAACAAAGTCCGGACTGTGCATTTGCTTTTTTTCTACATGGATCTCCAAGTAGGGCCGATTTACTCCAGGTATTTTCCTTACCGGTGACATGAAAATGACAAATGGGTTGTATTTGATGATGCATAAAGAAAGCATGAAAAGGGTTTTTTGTTCCACACCTCCAGATCCCCAGTTACTTCAGAAATGTCCGTTTTGGTCTTTCCTGGTTTTGCTGAAAATATTTGGAAGACTCAGAGAAATTGACTGAGAGGGTGGTTTGCATCTTTAACTAAGAGATATTTTATCCCAATGGTGTTTAAGGGATTTTAGTTGAGTAGGTTTCAACGAGACCAAACAAAAATCAAAATATTTGTGCAGCCTGTATAAATAGCACTTCCTCTTCTCAATGAATCATGCTTCACTGGTTTTTTAATTATGGTATCACTATCCTACTAGTTCACCAGTGATTCAGAATCTTTCAGAGAAAAGAGGGTAGACAAGACTAGAATTTCTAATATATAAAAGAAGGCCAGAAGAGTGTTTTTTACACCACAAAGAAGCAAACGGGGCCAACCACCAAATTCTTTCCCCCTTCACAGACACCTTTAAGTTCCCTGTTCATTCCTCATACTTGCCACTAATGGGCAAATCTCAGTTGTAGGAAATTGTCAAGGGAAAGAAATGGTGCTATATATGTCAAGATTGGGAAGATTGGATGCTCCCCCTCACCGAGACTATGAAGCAAATGAAAAACAGCATCAAATTGCAATGTGGCCCAACTGTGCAGTGCACTGATCTTGCTTCATGTTTTAAAGAGAACGCTGGAACCTTGTGACCAGTATTGAGGGTAATGTAATCTGTGGTATGTTTAGCTTTCTCCCATCCGATGCTGCTGAAAAGTTTTCCTCACTAGTTCTCCTCGGGGGTGGACACTGGGATTGCCTTTGCTTTCACCGTCTAATCTACCCCCTGCTGGTGATTTCAGATTCCTCGGAGTCACTCTGTCCTGTAGAATGAGGCACCTTCCCTTCTTTCTCCCCTTTACCATCATGCTTTAGGGCAATATCATTTTAACTTTGAGGAAACGTCAATCTCTTGCAGAGGAGGCACAAGGAAAGCTGTCCTGGAGAAAATTAATTCCCTCCCAGGCTCTCGGCCTGTTATTTCTTTCTGGTTTAACTGTTTCTTGTCAGGACTGAGGGGGCTCAAGAATCTCTACCTGAGGAGTGATAAATAGTGAGAACCACTGTTTAGGCTCCAATTTTGTTCTCCTAGTAGCCAATAAAGTAACCAATAAGAGAAATTAGCCCTGGGCATGTGCTGATAGCAGATTATCAAAATGCTTAAATTCTCTTATTTTGCGAGGGAAGTGGATATCTCATAATCCCTCTGTGAAAATATTTGCTTCAGAGGAGGCCGTCAAGGGAATTAGACTGTTCCCTCCGGTGGGTGAGGGTCAGAAATGGTCTCCAGACTGTTATAGTATGTGACATAGGAACAAGGTAATTTAATTTGTCCTTAAGTAAAGGTAAAGATTTCACAGGAATGCTAGTACCAATCTTTGAGACAGGATTTAATAAAAGGAGCTCTTTTCACTGCATCTGATCTATAACATTCTTCTTACATCAGGAACTCTTCTTTTTTGTAGCTGAACACTTAAAAAGTAGACCGACACAAACACTAAGAAAATGTCCAAGATCAGAAAGAGGAACTGCCACCCCTGTGAACTGGACAAATTCACACGAGCGCTGATCCTTTTCAAGGGAGACTGTTTGTGGAAGAGATAGAAGAGAAGCCATTCTTCCCTGCTAGGCACCTAAAGGCAAGGACAAGCGGGGAGTTACAGATGATTCCTAGTCTGAGCAATGAAGATTGCAGCTGTCTGATGCCCTGCTAAGAAAATAGAAGGAATGCTGACAGAAACCACCCAACTAAATGTAGACAAGGAGGCACAAAAACAGTCTCTGCAATTGTAAGTATGGGGAGTTCTGCAAAAAAAACCCAAAAAACAAAGAGGTCAATTTTCAAAGTAATACGTGGAGCACTCAGTGCCCAGCTCCCACTGACAATAATGGGAGTTTTGCATTTGACTCCTCATGCGCTGTGCTGGCAATGTCTGACATGGGGAGAGCAAAGAACCAGCTAACTTTGATAGCTTGAGAGCAATCAGCTAGGACAAGAAAAAGAGAGCCTTGTGAGTAGTGATGGGAGAGTCAACTCTGGGGTTTTATATATCCTTAAGGAACCTAATCAGTGCAAAAGGTTACCCCTTAATCACACTCAGCCAAAGTCTCTACAGGGTTAATACTATTAATAAAATGGATTAGTGCCAACATAAAATTTGGACCAATGTTCCTTTAGGTGTTGGGAGAATGGACATGGATTCAGGGCAATAGGTCACTCACCTCCCTTCATCATCATCCACGAGGGACACCTCCTCCTGCCTTGACCATGTGGGCGAGGCTCAGTATAGCTAAAATGAGTCTTAAATAAATATCTATATACTCTGCAAGGTATTACAGAAGTCACTGAAACATATATGAGTCTTTATCCTGTGACAATGTTTAAACCTAGGTGAGATGTCTGTCTAAAAGTTCTGCTCTAGGAATTATTTTGGGGGAAGTTCATGGCCTGCGTTCTATGGGAGAACACTAGGTGGTCACAGTCCCTTCTGGTCTTGGAATCTATGAAACAACATGCTCCCAGGTGGTCTTTACCTGGAAATGCACAGGCTTCCTGCTCAAGAGTCACCACTGACCCCCAAGGATTGCCTTCTCAATTCAGTGTAAATGAACTCCTACCTGGGGATTCTGTAAGAAGGTGGCTCTGTAATCGAAACACCCTCCGGAGCGGTTTTTCAGTGGTTCCGAATGCTTGGTCCAGGCCCCGTGCACCATTTTCTTCTCCCAGGTTTTGTGGATGCTGAAGTACGAAGTGTTCACAATACGACAGACATCAACATCGGTGAAGTTCTGACACCAGTCATCAAATGTCATCCTGAACCAGGGACACAAGCAAGGCATGATTTGTAAAAAAGGCCTCAAGCTTTCCATAAAAAGGATCATCATGCCCATCTGTGGCAAGACAACACATGGTGCCTTCTAAAGCTCAAGTGGAGGCATCACTCGTCTTTGACCTTAACCCATCTGATCCTAACAACATGGTTATAACCACAGGGCTGGAACTGGCACTGTATGTATGGCATAGGGCAAATGCCATCTCTGTACCTGCTACAAAGGTTCTATCTACAACACAGAAGCAACCATTTCAGGTGACTTTGTTATAGCCTGTTGGTCTCCATACATGGTTACGATGTGGGTCCCTCCTGAAGTGTACTCAGGATTTAAATACAGCCTAGCACTGTCCCTAAACTGGGCTATGGCATGTGACGCAGTTAAAACCCATTTAAGTCTCATCTATGGGAGTGTTTTAACCAAGAAATATTGCTGTAGTTTCAGCGGGGTAGCCGTGTTAGTCTGGGTCAGCGGTTGTGTTTGCTGTAGTTGTGACGTAGTTGCAGATGGTCCTGAAGATTAATATCCAGTAGGGTCAGTCTAGTAATCATGGCTTGGGGTCTCTCCTGACATAGAAGAGACCTGGAACCAAACTCTGCATTTAACCCCTTGTTCCCAGTTCTGACAAAGCTAAGGGTATGCAGTGACACACTGAGCCTTGGGACAGGAGAATGTCTGTCGATAGTGACCCCTTCCCGCTGACTCATCAGGGCTCCAGACAGTCTGTCTGGAATACAGAGTCCCAAATCGGGGAAACAACGACTAGGATCAAAATTAGTTAATTACATCTTTATTTATAGGGATCTCACTTCTACAGTGATGGGTGAATGGGAAATCCATGAGGTAGATACTGTACCAGGCAGATAGTTTTAGATGCAGTTTGGGAGAGTGCCTGATATTTGATAGTTTGCCATGCACAAATCAATTTAGGAAGAAGGGGATTTTCCTAAATACTGAAGGAGCATGGCTCTGAGGTGCCTGTAATGTAAGTACTCATTCAGGCCGAGGTATTTGGTTCCATTGCTTCTTTCGCACGCTTTCCATCCCCACCCCCTGAGAACCTGAAGCAACACCAGTTGCTAATGTCCAATGTCAGTAGCTGCAGGACAGTCCCAGGCCCTCATGCATTCAGAGAAATTATCCTTGCGGGAGGTATAACACCAGGACGAATAATAACTGTTGACTTAGACAGCTCCAGTGGAGGTTCCCCAAGCAACAGAGATATTTTTACTCACCAGAACTCGCCATCATTTTGAACTGTGAGTCCCAAGCTCTTACGCTCTGAGTCGCTCACTTTCTTCCATTCTTCAGACCTGGAAGTAAAAAAGTGCTTTAATACGTGAAATTAAATCTTCTCACTTGGGAAAAAAAAGTCCTTTTATTGTCCCCTCATGTTCAAATACTGTCTGAGCACTGACAAGATGGATCATATATAGGAAAGTTTTGTTGCCTTACACAGAGGCATTTATTAAACCAACACTGACACATGGTTAAAGACAAAATGTTAAACACAGTTACAGAAGCACTTGATTTACTTCACTTGACAGCCTCTCCCTCAGTATAGCTGAGCCATTGGCTTGGAAGGTCAGATTTGGATGAAATTTCCACATGAGATGACTTTATTCCCCAAGGACCCTCAAAATGTACATGAACTGCTCTGGAAACACAGCCTGAATTTCCTCCTGAGCTATTTATCATGCTCTTCACTTGGACGGGAAGGCATTATATAAGGGGTGGCTACACGGACATTTCGTTTGTGGCAAGCTGGGGTGTGACCAACCCCACATTAGCGTGCCTCTGTCTAACTGTTCATGTGCACACTGCTGATTTACATTAACAGTCTGCTAGTGCACTTTGATTTAGTCCTGTTTCAAAGAGGGCTAGATGAAAGTGCTCTAACAAACTGCTAACACCTAGTCCTCTTCGAACCAGGCCTAGATCAAAGCAGATTGGTGAATTGTTAATGTGCATCAGCAGGGTGCACAAACAGCTAGTTTCACATCCCATCTTGCTGCAGTCTAATTGTTCACGTGGACAAGCCCTAAGGGCAAGTCTGCTCTACAAATGTACATCAGCACAGCTGCACCAATGCAGCTGTGCCACGTCTGGTGAAGACACTCTAAGCCGACAGTAGAGAGCTCTCTTGTTGGCTTAATAACGCCACCTCTGCAAGAGGCAGTAGCTATGTCGGCGGGAGACGCTCTCCCTCTGACATAGCGCGGTCTACACAGGGTGTTAAGGTCGGTATAACTATGTCACGCAGGGGTGTGGATTTTTCAGTGGGCCAGCCCCACAGATCTTGCTCATGCCAAACTCTACCGAAGTTAATGGAGTTTTGCCAGAGAAAGGGCTGAGAGTACACTTCAGAATCTGGCCCTCTATCTCTAGTATAAATCAAGACAACTTGTTTCTCTTTGCATCTGGCCAGCTCAGCACTTTGTTTAAACGGGGATAAAGCACCGACTGAAAGTAACAGCCTCTTTGTCAGATAAAAGAGGAAAGACAGGGAAGTTGGTACACTGTTATTAAGGAGCATCATATTATTAAGTGTTGAAAGCATTGACTAAATGCCCTAGAAATGGCCAACTGAAATGTAATGTATTATTTCTTTCTTTTAATGTTTAAGGCCTTGGGTCATGGAACAAACCCAGCAGAACCAGTCACTCTGCTCCTCCTTAACTCGCTGGAAGGGTTTCTGCAGAACTCATGACCCATGTGATGATCCATTACAAAGTCATTTAAGAAATAATACAATTTGCACTTTGATGGCACATTTCATCAGCGCCTCAAGATAGCCTAAGAGGGAGCATTTTTCAGATGGGAAAGTGAGCCACAGAAAGGCTCAGTGGCTTGCCAGGATCATGCAGGGGGTCTGTGACACAGATGAGAACCGACCACCCGTCCTTGACTCATCATCCTTATACTTTAACCACAGACTATGCCGCTTGCCAAAAGAATGCTGCAAGAGGCATGCTGCAGTCCAGAAGGTAAAGTAAGCCACATCTCCCTCATTGCAGCAGGATGTGGTGTTCCATTTGTTCGTAGGCTGCTACGCTTGGGAAGAGATGACAGAACACTCCCAACGTCAAAGAGGCTCTTGTCTTGTGGAATGCCATTGCATTTCATAGAGACACAAGTTGGGTGAGGTGGTATCTTTTATTGGACCAGCTTCTGTTTGCGGAAGGGACAAGCTTCCAAGCTTCACAGAACTCTTCATCGGGTCCGGGGAAGGAAACTCGAAAACTACTTACCTTGTCTCTTGTATCCTGGGACAAACACTGCAAACAACATTGTGTTTCTTAGCATTTAATCACACATCTAACTTCCAGCAGCCACAAATGACAGCTGAATTATTGGAACACAGAAGCCCCCAACACGTACTGGTCACTCCATGCACCGTTCCACTCCTTCTTTCCCCACGGATTCCTCATTCTGATCATGAAGAGCTTTTCTGACTTAAAAGAGAACAGGAGCCTCTCTCCGAGGCGCACCTTCTGAACTGCCGTCACCGAGTAGGCATGGCCTATGATCAGACCCATCTCCGTCTCCACCTCAGTGTCATTGGGGGATGAAGTCTGCAGCACACAGAAAAAATCCCACAAGGAACTAATATGAACTTCAAAATCAATAAGGGCACCTAGCACATACACAGTCAAGAGGTTTATTTTTTTACATACAACTGTGGGTTCCCTTGTAGAAATATAGTAACAGAGGAATTGCCATAATGGATCAAAGTCAACATCCCTCTAGTCCAGTATCAGGCAGCCTAAGGATCCAGGGGACTAGAACCCTGGTCTGGGGAGGTTGGGGCAGCTGATGTTCTCACATCATTACCAGGAGGCCACACAAAGTGAAATCCAGGGTGTACTGTGGAGATTAGGCACCGCAGCATGTACTGCCCAAGGAGTCCAGAGAGACAGCACGCTGTGGCCTTCTGATTGGCCCATGCTCACTATTTAACCTTGGAGGGTGGCCCAGGGAGCTGTTTGGGCAACCATGCAGGCTTCTGGCTTGCTATGATGCCAGACCTCAGCTTGTTTATTGGTCTCTAGTCTCTGACCCCAGCCAGACCCTGACTCTTGCCTAGTAACTACCTCGACTCTGAACCTGGTCTGACTCTTACCCTGGCTCTCACCCATTGATCCCAGTTCTAGTGATTACGCTGGTCCCTGTGTGCTGACTACTGCCGTGTGACAGTCGGTGCATCTCTTGTGTATGCTGATGCTCTCAGATTAGTTTCCTCTGGGGACCTTAACTCAGATTTGAACCCAGGTCTCCAGATGTGACAGGCTGGTAGTGTGTTACCCTGGTGTCCTGCCTGACCTGATCAGCTACTGATCTAAGATGCAGTGAGCTGTAGCTCACGAAAGCTTATGCTCAACTAAATCTGTTAGTCTCTAAGGTGCCACAAGTACTCCTTTTCTTTTTGCGAATACAGACTAACACGGCTGCTACTCTGAACCCTGATCTAAGAATGTTTGACAAATGCTTTTCCTGCACTTGGATTTCTATCTGTTTTATGCAGATGGGGCTGATACAAAGCCCATTGAAACCCATGGAAAAGAGATTCCCGTTTAATAAATGGGTTTTGGATCAGGCCCTTATATTGTTTTTCTTTCACGTTGGGCCAGATCCTGCAGGGCTTACATACTCTCTACACAACCAACACTCCCCTTGGAGCAGCAGGAATGAGTTGTTAGGGTTTGGCTCTTTGCATTTCTCAGTTCTCTTCATGGAACAGAATGACCAGAATCAAATCTCAGCGACGGTACAAGCCTTGGTTCTGGTGGGAAGAGAGGGATGGACTACAGCACTGATAGTGATGTGTGACCATGCCAGACATTCTTACCCATTTCAAATCAGCTGGAAGATTTGAGCAGCTTGGTATATAAATTAGTAAAAAAAGAAGCAACAGAGAAACTTCTCACCACATCTAACTATCAGATCAGGTCTGACTGATGCACTTGAAATTGCAGGACTAATGCCAAGACCACAGTATATTTCAGCAACAACAGCTCACAAAGAATCAGTTCATATGTTATATTGAGAGCCACTGACATTTCCCAGGCCTTCCCCCCCTGCCCCAACACTTTCTTTCATTTGTACTCTTCACAAATAAGAGCACAAGTTTCCATGACAGCAAAGGAGTCTATCACCATTCCTGCTTGTTAAACTGTAGCGTCAGAAGAATCTCCATTAGCGACTGCACTCTTCTTTTCAGCAGGATGGCACCTGGCTTTTTCACTTTCTATTTAAGGTTGTTGTTTTTTTTCTTTTAAATAAGAAATTTAAACTGCCTTCCATTTGAACTGCCAAATGTACAAGCCCTGGGATGTTCTGTAAACAAAGGAGCATGTTGGGTCACTTCTAAATTGGGATGTAAGCCACTTAAGTATTAAATATTCTGCAGTTAGCAAGCACTGTGGTGTGCATAACACACTTATCGGAGCCGAGAGGTAAAATGTTGGTGAGGCAGTTTCACACACCAGGATAAATCAATAAATATAGTGCCTGCATAACAAGGTTGAGAGGCATTTGTGTTTTATTTGATTAATTCAAAGGGCAGAAATAGAACTTCAGGGGAGAATGGAAAGCACTAGCAAGTGCTTAATTTTATTCCAGCCACCTAAACTTTTACCTTTTCCCCAAGCTATTGTTATTAAATAAACAGCCTCAGCATTTTTTAATGATAATTTCAATCACGCCCCTGGTATTTCTGTCCACTGCCATCACATTAAAGCAGGATGCCAGCCTTTGGGGGAAGTTAGTGATAGAGCTTGTCAGACTTTTTTTTTTAATTTTGAGTTTCTGTCAAAAAAACAAAACAAAACACCCCGACTCCCAAAATATTTGGATACTGAAGTGCAGCTGCAGTACTTCATGGGAGTTGTAGTTTGGGAGCCTCATGCTCTCATTCTCCATTCTATAGGCTGGTAGTCCAATCAGGGAGCCATCTCCCAGGCACCATGCTCTCCCCTCTTGGTGAAGGGAGGCAGTGCATTGAAGCAGTGGATGCCGAGTCGTAGTTAGAGCAATGACCTCCACACTTAGTTGACTTGCTTTGCAATCATGGGGGATCTTTCGGTTACCACCAACTTTCTTGCTGCAGAAGTGGGGCAGAGCTGATTGTTCTGGGATCGGCACACAAGTGCCAATGTTAATACACTCATATTTTCAAGGAACAATTTCCAAACAAAGCAGGTAATTGGGAACTCATATTGCAGACTGTAAGTACTAACCAGTTAATCACCACAGTACTTAGGGAGGTAAGTGGTATAATTTCCATTTTGCAAAGAGGGAAACGAAGCTGAGAGGTTAAGTGACTTGACTAAGTCCATAGATGTTAGCCTTGACATTTATAGGTCTCCAGAATTGAAAAGAGAGAGCAGTGCAGCCAGGAGCTTCATAGAACCTTAACTCTGCCCTGTTTGATCTTATGGAATTATCCCCTCTCCCTTTCACACCCTTCCCTGGGGCTCCTGTCCAGAAAATAAGTAAACTCAGTTTCTAAATAATTTTAAAATAAATTCACAGAAAATCCTAAAATGCATGGTGAGCAATTTGTTTTCCCTTCACTTGTGATGTCATCTTCATTTAAGGTGGGATTTTCAATGGCTTTCAGCATTGGTCTAACCCTGCTTCCACTGAAGTCAATGGGAGCTTTAGCATGGGCTTTTGGGGAGCAGAGGTAGGCCAGTGACTAGCACTTTTCACAACCCTGCTGGTAGCTCCTTGGGGCAGGGAGCATGTCTCTTTGCTCTCTTGTAAAGCATCTAGCCCACTTTGGGTGCTATGTAAATATGTATAGGATAGTCCTAGACAGCAAGTATTCACAGTTGTTTTTATTTCACCAGAAGCTTTAGTGAGAAACATGAAGCCCACGTTCCTGCTCTGAACAGCTGGATGAGCTCACCACTTCCATTCAGCTCCGGTACTATATTGACACAAAGATGGCCCTGTCACCACCAGCAGGAAGAAGAATTAGCAGCTCAGTGCTTGGAAAAGTGATTCTGTAAACAGGTTTCAGCAAGAAGTTAAATGTCTTAAGGGGACATGGCGCCAGCCTCCTTGGTTGGAAGTGAGTATACTCTAAATTTGTTCATCTTTGCTCAAGTTACAAATTGGGTACCTTTCTCCATTCAGAAAGGTCAATGGCGGGGCACGTGACTGTGGTTTCCTGAATTATAGCTGGTGGCTTAGGGAATTGTCTTGGCTGACAGCATTGCCAAGTCATTAGCTTTCTACAAACCACCTTTTCAAAATCCAAATTAAGGATATGCTGAATATATTTATGTTAATATCGTTTTTCCAGGCAAGAAAAATCAGAATAAATCATTGTATATCAAAGTCTGCAGACATACCGTGATGGAACAGCTGATTAACCCGCCTCTTTTATGTACTTTCAGCAAGTCTTCAAACAGCTTCATTTGCTCAGAAATATTTTCACAATATTTGCCCTTTACCAGGTCAATGGATTCTGCCACTGCTCCAGTGAAATCGACAATTGCATCTGCAGCAGTGCCTCCATCCAGGGCTTCATAAGACTCAGCCAGCCTAGAGGTAAGATGGAACAAATTGACTCATTTTCTGGCTGTTAAAACCAAGCCAAATCAGATTATTTCTGTGTAATATTTGAGACCACCCAGAAAAAGGATCACAAGTTTGTCTGAACAGCAGGGAACTGGGAAGAAAGCTTTGTTACACTGCTATGCAATAGACCTGAGAGCATCCCTAAGATTCCTGGTCTCTGAACTGCCAGCTTTAGATGTAATGAAGGGGAAACATGATTTTTGTAAGAAGCATGGGAAGGAGATCACTGCCTTAGGAGCACCTCCTGGCTAGAGTTGGTCAGAATATTTTTGTCACAATGATTTTCTGTGTGAAAATGCTGTTTTGATTTTCCCCCCAAATTGGATCAATTTCAACAAAACGTGGATTTTTTTAAAATGTTGCCATGTCCAATTTTCATGTTTTCAGAATAAAAAGATTTGATTTTTCATTTAAAGGAACTTTTCATTTCAAAATGTAAAAAAAAAAAAAAAAAGATCAAAATGAAACATTTTGAATTTATTAAAATGAAATGTTTTGACCCTGAAATAATTTTTCCAGAATTTTGTTTTGCAAAAAAAATACAAAATTGAAATGTTGGCTTTTTGTGAAGAATTGGGATGATTTTTTAAGTTTGAAATGTTTCACAATAATGAGAAGTCTGATTTTGACCAGCTCTGCTCCTGGGAGTGGTTTAACGAAGGGTCCTGGAGGCAGTCTCAAAGCTACATATTCTCCAAGAGCAGCATCAATTGGGAAGTAACCTGGAGAAATATGATAGGGGTGAGAGAGGAAATCAGTAGCATCTGAAATGATAAGGTGGATTTTTATGTGTAGCTGAAATCACTTAAAGGACATTGAGCTAATTCATACTTTGCATAAGCTTTCTCCAGTAGTGCGCTCCAGAATTCATTCTCCACATTGGAATGGCAGTAGATCAGCTCCCCATTAATTGTTGGCAATCTGTCATCTATGACCACGTCGGTCCACTGTCCAAAATACCAGAACTGGAAGTGAAAAATCCCAGCATATTTCTGGGGTCTCTTTGAATCCCATTCTTGTTCCTTAAAGCTTGGAATCACCTGAGAAATGAAGAAAAGCACAGTTCACCAAACACAACAAATGAGACCTAATCAGGGGGTGGCTTGCTCTGGTTCCTTGGCAGATACCACAAAGAGCATGGCTCTGGCAGCCTCATCAGCCTCTGAAGATCTTAAACTGAAATCACTGAAATTGCACCCACCTACACCAGTAGTGAATTTGGTCCCAAAGTACCTAAAGTCGCATTTGGTGCAATCCATGAGGAGAATGAAAACATATCTTGAGGGAGGCTACATGGCACTGGGGTGATATTTGCAGTGACTGATAGAAGCATCACAGTGCAGGTGCTCCCTGTTTCTGCTACATCCTCTGCCTGATACCAATGAGGGTATGGGGGAAATCAGCTCAGTAGATAGTTGCTTTCTTGTCCTCCAGGCAAGACACATAATAACAAGCCGTGGGAGCAGCAACTGGTGAGGCAGATGGCATATAAAAATGAGCAGCTAATGAAAATTTGAACCTCAAGTGCCTGCTACTCCCCAGCTGTATATTCTTCCTGAAGGGAAGGGAGAGGAGGTGTGGATCATGGGTTATGCTAAATTATCACTGACAGGAAGGAAAATGAGCAGGTTGTGTATGGACAGTGATTTTGGATGCAGGACACCTTGGCTCAGGGCACTCAGCTCTCCTTTGGGGACAGGCTTTATGATGTCAAGCACCAAGCATATTGGGTCACATACCTTTTGCCAGAGATTCTCCCGAAGAGCCAAGCAGGAGCAAGCTGCCACAAACCAGCAGTTCCCGAGCTTCCCTTGGTGCAAGTCATGGGCGCTGATTCCATTCACAAACAGGTGTGGGTCTTCACAGAGCTCCTTCCAGAACAAAAGAGAAGTTACTGGTACACTTGGGAGCAAAAGTATTTAAGAGCCCAGTGGGGAGTTAGAAACGGAACTGGCAGAACTAAGGGCTGGTCTACACAGGGACATTCAGGAAAGCTAAGGTGAATCAGTGAAAGGTGTGACATTAATGCACATTAAACCTGCATGTGGATGATCTGATTTAAGAGCAAAATGGCTTAGTTTGCTGTAGCATGGAGGAGGATTAAGCTACCGTACACTAAGGCCATTTTAGTCCTGAACGAGAGCATCCACGTGAGGGTTCAATGTGCTTTACCTTATGTGCATTAACTTCACACCTTTCATTGATTCACCTTAACTTTCCAGAGTCTCCCATGTAGACTACCCCTGAGTTGCATTGAAATTGCAGGAGCAGGCTGGAGAGGAACAATTTTAGTTCTCCATGGTTCCAAAGAACCCTCTAGCAGGGGAGCATTAGCATTAACGGGCAGCAGTCGCAACATGGCTGCTTGTGAAAGCTGTGCCTTATACACAGGAACCTTTTCAGGGGTGACACATACATCGTAATTACAGCCAAGAGTTGAATGGAGCAGTTCTCAGTTGCACACCACAGCCCACTTCTCTGATGGCCCCAACCAGTTTACAGCATTTAAACTTTTATTTTATTTGTTTATGTTCAAACTTGGAAGCTTAAAGTTAGGCACTGAAATCCATAGGGAGGGATGGGTCTTGCAGAAGGATCAGCGTGGGAGGGCCCCTGTGCCATGCAAGTCCAATTCCTAGTTCCATTCACCTAAATAAGTGGCTTGATTTTCATAAGTACTGAGTAGCTGCAGTTCTCCCTGAAGTCAAAGAGGAGCACAGGTACTCTGCCTCTCTGAGTGTGAGGACACACAGTTACGTGCCTAAATATAGGTTTAATTGCCTAATTTAGGCACCCATATTTGAACATTTTTGCCTGAGTTTCTAGCTTTTCATACAGTATGAATGGATGTACAGAATGATGGAGGGTAACATCTGACAGTGCATTTTGAGGAAAGACATGAATGAGAGGGGAGTGATCACTCGGCACCCAGGAGCAGGGAACTTGCTGCAAAGACAAGGTTGGGAGAAAGAAAAGAAGGGAGGGGTAGGCTTGGGCGGAGTGAAGAGGTCAAAAGAGGAAGTGGCAGGAAATGACTGCCCCTCACACCGGGATGCTATCATCCTACTGCCTCTGCCAGGGCCTCCATCATGACTGATGCCTCAGGGTTTGAACCGGGGACCTCCAGAGGTGAAAACATGAGCCTTGTTGTCCACATTGGCTTTAATTTGCCGCCCCCAGAGGTTTTCCAAAGTTATTTAGGCACCAAACTGCCAATGAAATTAATGGGCACCTAAAAGCCTTTGAGGATTTAGCCCGATGGCTCTAAGCATGCAGCTGCAAGTGTTCAGCAAGCACAGCGGGCTGAAGGAACAGAGCTTTTTGAGAGTGCTGGCTTTGCTAGCATCACTGACCACTCATCTCGCACTCCTCAGGAAAGTAGCTCTTCTGAACTCATACAGCATCGACACGCGGCGCTCAGTTATTGGTGTCTATGCAACTCCAGCCCCACGTTCCCAGAGATAACACAGCTAGCAGCACCTTGGAAGTTTGCTGTGCTTGGTAACCTGGAATTCACACTTCAGTACCCGCTGAACTGCATTCTAGAGACCGCAGAGAGGGATGGCAGTAAGAGTGGGAACGGTGGCATGACGGGGCAGAGGTGGTGGCAGGGACGAGTGTGGGAGATGGAGCGGGTAGCGATGGAGGGAGGGATTCTTTTTAAAAAAGGGTATTGGGTTTGGGTTTTTTAGCCCAATACTATTTTAATCATTTAACAGCATTTCTTGGGAGAATTGTTGAGCATTGGGAGACACAGGCAACTGATCATTATTCAGTGCTCTACTCTTCTGTCAGTAATTCTTACACGTAGACTTCATGTATTAAAAATTTTACAAGAAACTTTGAGTAAGAGAAAGTACATGGAAAATCTGGTATTGCTGGTGTCAGTTAGGCACAGATTATTTACCTGCACGATTGACAGATTCATTATGTTTAGCTGGAATGTACAAGAGCTTTAACACAGCAAATGAGGGCAGGAACTTCAGCTTCTTGCTACGATTTAGACCACCTGAAGATCTGGCCTTTTCTTTGCAATGGTGGTAAACATTCCAAACCCAACGAGGATAAATCTCTAGATTATCTTTTGCTGGACTTTTAAGTAACAGGGGCAGTAATATTTTCTAGTTTGTTTTTCCTGTTGAAATGTTGTCATTGGCATAATTACTATGGGGTGGATTTGTTCTCAGGAACAAAGTAGTCCAAACATTTTTGTTGTTTTCTCTTTAGGAAGCCAAAAAAACATATTTTTGAAAGAAATTAAGCACACCCATATTTGACATGTCCAAACAGAAAATTAATCTTATTTGTTCTCCTTGCCAAAAATAGCCATATTAAACTATTGAGGGGATTGTTACATAAACGTTCGTCAAGTGTCTCATATAAGCTTATGTAGAGTCCCAAAGCAGCTTGTGTCAAAATGCCAAGCATGTGGATATGATTAGAGGGAACTGATCACTATGACCGAAAGTAAACACTGGGCTGAAGAGTTGATTGGCACTGCTTCCTTGTTTCTATTGCAGCTGCATAATTTTTTTTTAAGATCCTGCTTGACGCATTTTTACCTACTAAAATATTTAGCATGTCTGAAATATTTGAAGCTAAACAATTAGTAAAAGCAAATGATGTGATGTATATTTTCCTTATTATTCATCACAGTCATTGGAATAGCACCCAAGGCCATAGTATCTGGGTTTAGATGAGGCAAACAAATAACTCCTATGTGTTTGTTTAATTCCAAACATATACTGTTTCCTTTTTTTCATTGTTTTTACAGTGTATCAGGAGGAATTGATAGTGTAGGAAACCATTGCTCCATCTAATCCAGACTTCCTTTGAGAGAGTCAGATCTCTATATTGCAACTATCATGATTATCAGGCTTTTGATAATGCTGTTTCTTAGGGCTCCCAGGGGCCTCTTCTGATCCCATACCTGTTATTTAGGTGCAAATCCACTGAAATCAGTGGAAATACTCTGGTATAAAACTGGAGGAGGTGAGAACAGAATCTGGGCCCAAATATTTGCAGGAAACCCTCTTTTATATATGATGCTCTGTTTGTCCCTTATGGTTCTTCTCAGTCAATTTGTAACCTCATTACTATAAATAATACAGGAAGAAAATATTTGGGTATTTTGCTTGTATGTTCAGAGAGTTCAGCCTTAGAAAGCTCAGTTCTCCCAGTAGTTCTTCAGTTACACATATCTGCATTATGTGTAGAATTATAATTGCCACCTGTATGGAGTCTGCATGGAGTCTGAAAAGGAGGCAAGAGGTTATAGCCGCTTGAGATGCCCCTGAAAATAATGATGTCCCTATTTTCATACAAGACTTTTATTCAGGTAATTCGATTCTGCTTGTGCCATTTCCCATTCTTATAACCCTGAGTGATATATCTGTAATTTAATGTCACTCGCACACTGATACTGTGAGAAAGAAAGTGGCTCACTGAACCCCTTTGTTCTACTTTAATTGGTACGGCCCTTTCTGAAAGCTGGCGAGCTGTGAAACAGTGAAGATAATAAATGAACTGGCTAATAAGCAAGTTCACAGAATACTGAGCAGGTCAATATGGTAGAGCTCATTACTGTACCTGACACATAACACAAACTACAATTTTAGCTGGTATATATTATAGGTTTTCTTCTGCTTGGGATCGACAGGCTGTAGGCTGGGACTTCACAAGCTGCTGGGAAAGGGTTTGAGTGGTGGGTGAGTTGGATTTATGTGGATTGGGTTTTTTTTTTTCCCTGAAGAAAACATTTATTGAGAAATCCCAGATATAACTGGTTAAAGGTCAGAGATTTACTAGTTTCAATCTGAGTCATCAAATGGTTTGTACATCTCTCTGTAAAGGAATTCTTTATAGATGATGAAGGACTGATATTACTTGTGGCGAAAATCACAATAGAGAATTAGACACTATTGGGAGACTAATTCCAGTCTAGAAGGTTGTTTACAAAATGTGTAATTAATTGTGAATGGGCAGGTAGAAGAGACAATCTGTTATCCTCTGGCAGTGGTTCGGGTGGTTCACACTACTAGAAGTAATGGACTTTAGAGGAGCTTAGCTTAAGTAAATGGCTCCATTTACCTGTAAAAATGTTTCTTGGTCTAAACATTACCAGCAGCCATAAAGTAACATTATGACCTTGGGTTTAGTTGGGGAGAAAAAGCTTAGTTAGACTTGGAAGGATTAGACTTTTATCAGTGGATGTTGGTAAACATCGATTTCAACATACACGTGCTAACTGACAGAAAAATATTTCCATCTATGATAAGCAAAATTTACAGATAGACAAAGTAAGAAAAATGCTGCTTTAAAACTTATTAGAGTCTGATTTCAGAATATTTAGTATGTCTATTCTGACATGTGATAGTGACAATTTATGTTTTAAGGTTATAAAGTGTTGACTTTTTGAATCTCATCATCTCCTATCTTTAAAAAATTATTGTCTGACTCCCCCCATTCTGACACCCCCATATCCCACAACTGCAAACATTTAAATAGATAATTGATAAAAAGGCTTAAGAAGAGATGTCGATATTATCCATCAAAATGATCAAAAATTGAATTCTGCCACACCTAAGACTAATGTATTCACTACACTGTTCAGAGCAGCACCATTGAAATTACACTGTAAAGCATTCGGAGAGGCTACAGAGACCTGGGGCTGGGCAGGACCTGATCTGTGAGGAAGTGCTTCAGAGCTGGCGATCGTGGAGCTGAAGAGAGGGTGGTGGAGTGGGTGGGGATGGAAGGGAGAGTGCTTCAGGGAGAGGGGAAAAAGAAAAAGCAAGGGCAGTGATTGAAGCTGGGATTTTCAAAAGAAGCCAGGTGCCCAGCTCCCACTGAATTCCCAGTAGGGTTTGCGTGTGTAACTCCCTAAGCATCCTTTGGAAATCCCAGCCTTAAAGGTCTAAAAGTGAGACATCTTTGTCTGCTCATAAGACATCTGGGATCTGTGGCCTACCCTGGGTCCATGAGATCTGCATGGTGTGTGCAGTACCTGCCCCAGGCAGTCCATTTTGCACAAGGCAAGGGGAGTCTGAGAGACAATGCTCAGTACAGATCTGCATCACACTCTCCTCCAGGCCCCTCTTCACACTGGCCCTACTTCAATGGGCACTGGGGCATGGTGGCCGCTGTGGTAATTCCTCCTTCCTCCTATTGAGTGCAGATGGGAAAGGTCACCCTCGGCTATAGCTTACCCACTGGTTAAGAAGCAACAACATCAAAAAGGAGGCAGGGGGAGAACACAGTTGCTGGGCTGTTTGTGTGTTTGAGAGGTAGGGGAGACTGTCTGTCCCATAATAGCTCCCAGCTGTGCTGGCACATTTACAAGTCCTCCTCCATTTTGGGCTGGGCGTCAAGGCAATGACATTTAATAATAAAAAAAATCAGTTCAACTGTGCCAGACACTCAAACATTCACAAAAAATCCTTTCAAAATGTTATGTCTGAGATGGCTCTTCGTGCAGTATGCAGCCTGGCTGCCATTCCTATGGAATGAATAAAGAGACGTCTTAATAATCATGCGCAATAGGTCTTGCTATTAGCTTGTAATTGCCGTTAGAATGTAAAACGACTAGTGAGTTACAGGAAAGGGTAGTGTGCTCCGATGGACCTTCATTCGGGATATAGGACCCAGTCATAATCTCACTCACCCCTGTGTAAATCCGGAAGTAACTACTGAAATCAGTGGTGTTTCCCCAGTGTAAATAAGTGAGATCAGGATCTAGTTCTCAGTCTGCTGTTTATACACTGGCCAGTTTCTAACCTCCCTTCACCCCTGCCCCCACAATCCCATCCATACCTGGAGTGGAGCACAGCTCACTACTTTTAAAAACAGAAACCCAACTAATTGTACACAAGCTAATCCAAGGGGAAGAGCATGCCAGTTTTGTGCGTTGTTGATCATACCTCTGGCACTGCACTTTAGGAGCCTGTATTATTTGGAGATTAAGCAACACTTTTTTTTTTTGCCTCCTCTAAATCACTCTGCAAAGTTAAATGCATCACAAACATTTTTATATAAATCTTTTTTGTTTTTATTTTTTTGGCTAACAATGACTAAAGCCGCATAAGGCCCACCAGCCTGACCATCACACAGGCTCCACAACACACATTTCGGGGGCGTTCCAAGTCAGTGTTTAGAGGGAAAAAAAGATACTGTGAAATGTGGTGTGGTTTTTTGTCTGGCACCATTTTCCTCCTGATCCTTAGAGCTCTGGTGCAGTTCTCATCGAGAGTGCTGTCATTTGCTGGAAATATTACAGCTGATTTTCTGAAAGGCTGACCTCCCACTGAACCTCACCAATAAGCAATGAGATAGTTATGGTTCTGGGAACCTTCTGCCATGTAGACCTGGAAAAAGACCAGTGAGATTCTCTAGCCTCCAGCCCCCTTCTAGAAAGATACTGTATTCTAGACCCCTGACCCCAAGCACTGTGCTACTTACATTATTTTAGGCCACAGTGATTTGGATCATTACTGTGAAATACCGTGATAGGTCAAGGATTCATTTTAGATAAAGGCTGCCTTTATGAGGAGTAAAGTACTGACTTGCTGTGGCCTTTAGTTCTTTCTGTCTTCTTCCTTCAGAGGAAGAAAGTTTTCTAGTATATGTATTACAATTTCTCTTATGTTTCTGGTGGACTGACACATAAAGATGATACTCTTAGTGTGCTAGCTATTTGTCCATTAGAACCTTGTCAACTAATTTTCAGACCACCAGCAGTGACTTGCCAGGTATCCATCCCAATATCCTTCAATCAAGAAAGGAGATAAAACCATGACCTAGTGAACTGCAATCGATCCACAGTAGGGCTGGTCAAAAAATTTCTACAGAATAGTTTTTCGATGGAAAATTGTGTTTTTGACAAAATGATATTTTTCACGGAAAGTGGTTGTTTTGCACCCAAAAATTTAGACTTTTTGTTGAAAAACTGAACACCTGAAAACTTCTAGCCAAAACCAAAAAAAAGATTTTTGTGTGGAAATAGTGCCTCATGGGAGTTGTAGTTCAGGTCCTCGTGCCCCCATTCTCCTCTATCGGCCAGGTTCCCCAGCCAGACTATATCTCCCACATGTGTCATGGCCAGGGCCTCTCATGATAAACCACTGTGGCTCAGCAAGAGTGGGAGACCTTTGTATATCATGGGAGATGTAGCCAGGCTATGGAAGAGAATACAGGCATGAGGAATCCAAACTACAACTCCCATGAGTCACCATGACACAATTTTCAAATCAAAATGTTCTGTTTTAAACTGGAAGTTTTGGACCCACAGTTCTTGGGTTTTGGAAGAATATTTTCAACTTTTAATTTTTGGACAAAAAGTCAACATTTTCCCACATTAAAACAGACCATTTTCTGACCGGCTCTCATCCAAAATATTCTCTTCTAAAATGTTGTTTCTATGGGGTTTTGGAAGGGTATTGCTCTGTCAAAAAGCAAGTATCATCTTGGACACTACACACTTTTGGGGGCTTGATGGATGATGGAGCCCTTATTCAGCCTGGTGAACACTTATAATGCAAGCAGTGAAATCAATGGGACTCTGTGTGAATAACTTCTCACCAACAGGAATAAAGAGGTTCACCATCTGATCCTGGGTAGTTAATGAATTTAATACATTATGGCATATATGATTTCAATGCACTGATTAAATAGCAGAATCCTTGAAGATGAAAATGCCATGCAGAAAATTTTGATGCCTTATCACAGGGATCGGCAACCTTTGGCACTCGGCCCGACAGGGTAAGTACCCTGGCGGGCTGGGCCAGTTTGTTTACCTGCCGCATCTGTTGGTTCGGCCAATTGCAGATCCCACTGACCGCGGTTCGCTGCTCTAGGCCCATGGGGGCTGCAGGAAGCAGTGTGGGCCAAGGGATGTGCTGGCCACTGCTTCCTGCAGCCCCCATTGGCCGAGAACGGCAAACCGCGGCCAGTGGGAGCTGCGATCAGCTGAACCTGCGGACGCAGCAGGTAAACAACCCGGTCTGGCCCACCACAGGGCTTACCCTGGCGGGCCGCGGGCCAAAGGTTGGTGATCCCTGATCTAGCAGTTATGGATTATACTGCTTTCTGAAAACATGCTTTTCGACCAAATTCTTGGACTGGTTTCATAAGATGGGAGAAAAACAAACAAAGAAACAAATAAAAAAAGTGGAAGTCATCTTGCACAATTCTTCATAACAATGAGATACTCAACATCATCCTAGTATGGAATAAATAATTCCCAGGTTTAGCTGTCTGAACTCTTGTCTCATTGGCTGAGGAATTAGCTGTTCTACCCTTATGTCAATAAGCACCATATTGGCCTATGGGCTTGGTTTCTCCAGGTTTTGTCCAATCTGACATTTTGAAAGGTCTCAGGGGGTCGGCATCGGGACACAGCATGGTGGCTGTGTTCATGGCGAGCATGGAAATCAGCTGTTTACAACAGAAAAGTTTGGTGGATTTTAGTGAACTCTGATTTTCACCAGTGTAGTTGTACCCTGGATGGCCAGTGCCTGGCAGGAATAGTGTCAAGTCTTATCAGAGACATTCTCAGGGTGGAAAGTGATGAAAGGGATGGTTTGTGTTGGCTGAAAGCTCATGTTCCCCTCCCCGCCAGCCCCTTGTGAAGGTGAGTGATGCTGTGGGCACAAGAGAGGCTCATTGTGCCTGAAGTTACATATGATTGTAAATGCTGCTGGATTCGATGAGATTACAAGATGTGTCCTTTTTCTCCTTTTCCGCTTCCTCATGACACAAATTAATGACAACACATGGCACACATAGTGCAATTAAAAAGCACAGAGCAAAAATTGCTTACCCACCGCTGTAAAGGAGCCCTCTTCTACAAGAAAGCCCTGAAAGATCTGCTTTCCCCATCCTGCTTCTAGCGGGATTTTGTTTCAGTCTAGACAGTAATATTTATTACATCACATATTTATCCCACATGCTCTTCTTGAGGACATAAAATCCTTCATGCTCTTCTCCAGATATTGGTTTTCCCTACCCACACCAAATTATATCAGACACCTTTACCAGACACCTGGGGATGTCCCCTCTAACTTTGCTTGCATAACTAAATCTTCTTTTTTTTTTTTTTTTGAGCCACAGAGTATAAGTAGTCTGTCTTGGTTTCTGGCTGAATTCTAAATGAATCCATGCAATTTCATTGCTCTAGACAGTATTCTTGCTTGACATCACAAGGATTAAAAGGTTACAAGTTCTCCCCTGACATCCCCATCAATAAACCATAAACAAAAGCTTGTTAAGTGTAGTTCAGTGTTTTAGAATACCTTTAACATTACATTTTGAAACCAAATCAGGTAAACCGTTTTAACATATGCAAAGGTAGCTGAGGCTGGATGGGTCAAGATAAATCTCAGTTTATATTATTTACAAAATACTAATAAAAGACATAAGTTTGGTACCAGATAATACAGGTTGGCTCTTTCGGGACTTGATCCAAAGTCAGTTGAAGTCAATGGAATCTTTCCATTAAGTCTCCCATTGATTTCAATGGGTTGTGAATCAGGCCCTTGAATTTTGGTCTGGACATTCATCCTGGGAAAGGTTATAATGTAGAAATGAGAGTAGTAGTTCCTGCTATCAGTTGTCGATACACCAGATACGTTATAGGGAACTGTAATCAGTGCTGCTGGACCATCAGAACCCCATCAGAACGCACAACTGTAGCTCAAGGCTACAGCCATCCTGGGAATCCATTGTCCGGTCCTCATTTATCTAGGGTAGGTCTCTGTGTTGAGATTAACTCATGTCATTCATTGCCCCAGCATGGGCTTGAGTTGCTGCCATGAGAATGAAGAACTACAGCATGATCTAGTCCCTTCTGACTGCAAATAAATATTAAAACAGCACAATATTACTGTGTGAGGATAAACACTTTGAACCATGTAAGCGTTGTTTCTGATGCTACTGTAGCTGTTTTACAACTAGGGAGCATAACTGATAGAAAATGTTGCTAAGGAACTATTACAAATATTGCAGTGGATAACAGACAGAATCAAATCAGTGTGACATGTGTATGTCAGACAATCTGTGCAACCGACTAGGCCAGTTTAAGGAATCCCACTGCTTGCTTGCCTACGGGTCTGAATACTCAGCTTTAAAAATGTAACATCAATAACACCATGCACCCTCTTTAACTCCGGTTCTGGTACTAGACGCTTATGACTCAGCGGATCAAATATCACTGTGGCTAATCTGGTATAAACAGAGAGCAGCTACCGATGATGTCTCTGGGCTTCATTCACTCTTTGGAAATCAACAGCAGCTTGTATTTCTATAACAACCTTTAAAACTGTGCTCAGGATGCTGTTCATTTAACCACAAAGAAATTATCAGCACCTGGGAAGAGTTTCTTAGGCTCTGAGTGATGAAATGGAGCAAGCTTCTCTGACTGCAACAGACAGTAGATTTCAAAGTTAGAATAAAAGGTAAATTGCGATTTCCTCATCAGCTAGCCAATCAGCATGCAGTTTTCTCTCACCTTGAGAACCACTCTGATTTTGCCTAGAGTATTGTCTCAAGGTTTAATGAAGTGGTACGCAAAACCCAAGGCTGATTAACAAACCATTAACCTCTCTTGTCATTGCCAGAGTTGCTATTCACGCGTACTCTCCCTCCTTTTACCTTCCTTTCCCTATCCTCATCTCTCACATGTTTCACTCTTGCCCTCCCTTCCAATTGTTATTGTCATTTTACTGAGTTGCTGAAAGCGAACAAGGGAAAGAAAGAACGAAAAGGACACAAAGGCCTGATCCTGAGAGGTGCTGAATACCCATTTCTCCCACTATTAGTAGGAGTTGTTGTGGGTAAGCAGCTTCTTTTCAGAATCAGGCCCCAACTGTGCAGTGACCTTTCCACAGCAACTCGGGGCCAGTATCAAGAGAAACGCGACTTGACATCCTGAGGTGCTCCTTCCTCAGACTTATTATTTCACTCCTGGAGGTTTCTTTTTACTTTGATGCCAACTGCAAGTGACTGAAACCCCATGACTACTGTCATGCCCCAGGAATGTTTCCATTTAGATCTGGAAGCAGAGAGTAAAGTGGATACAATCAGACGTAAATATTGACTGAAACCTTTGCTTTATTGGGAATAATAAGCCCATGAACAGCCTTGTCGGAAAGTTTACTTGATCATGGATTTTATCTCAGTTGAAGTTTAGTCAGTTTTATCTGTATGGTTGAATTGTGAGGGTCCTAGAAGAGCTTTCACTGCAGAGATATGTCATAAAAATAAGTTGTTTATTCTGTATGTGATGCTGTACGTTCACATGATGCAGCTATTGGATCTATTTAGTCTAATATTTTCCCAGTGTGATGTAAATAAGAGACCTCTGAGGTTAGGGCTTATAATTCCGTTGTGAAACACTCCACCAGTATGTCTACTCTACAGCACTGAGATTAGGAAAGAACAGCACCACTCAGCTGTCAGAAAACAGATAAAGACTATATAATAAATGATAGGCACAAAATCACTGATCAAGAAACTTCAAGTTAAAAATACCTGAATGTTCAGAAGTTTAAATAAACTCAATACAGTGACCAGGATGCATATTAGACTCACACTACTGTGGGTAATGATTCATCAGGAATAACTTGAACTCTGATTAGATGCAATGCTTCAGCCCCTTTGTTCATGTAAATTACATCTCCAGCTAAGGGTCATACAGCACATATAGGTGATATAGATGAGTGTCAAGTTGTCCACTTGGAGAACCAGTAGTTTAGTAGGAAGCGACCAGGATGACAGCAATGATCAGTATGTGTTTCAGTAATATCAGTACTACGCTTAGTAAGAAGAAGTTAGCCTTCTGGTTGCTGGTTAAGGCAGCTTGTTATTTCAAATTTAGTGGATTTACAGCTAGAGAAATTTTGAAAATCTACAATACAGGGACAGCTCCTGCCGACATTATATGAATACTCCTATTGATGTCAGTGGGATTACTCACAGGATTTGGCACATAATTTCCCAGAAGATAACGTAATTCCCTGGAGTCACAATTTTGGAATGGAACCTTCCCTATTTTTCTGATTCTAGATCAGATCCTCCAAAAACAGGTGTGAACAAGTTTCTGTGTTCAGTTCAGATATGGCTAAAATATCACAAAGTTTCTCTCCAAGATGGTAGAGTTTTAGTGAGAGTGTCTAACCTTGCAAAATTTCTACCAGTGAAGATCACAGAAATCTGCAAAGATAACCTGCGATCTCCCCCATTTGGAGCTGAAATCTTACTAGAAGAGCTCATAAGTTCTTGACATCGCAAACTCAGCCCTGACCTGGAGTCCAATACTGCATCCTCATCCCGTCTCTAATTGCTACAGAAACAGTTCAGGCTCATGATAAAATTCCCTTCTTGTCATATGCAATTTCATAATTACATGCAAAAAGAACCAATAATTCCAGTCAACTGAAGTCTTAAAACATTATCAACCCACAAAGGACACTGAAATCATTGTTGATAGTACATGGGACCAACAATTGGATCACTCTTGTCCATCACATAGGCCACTTCCTAGAAAAATTAGTCATTTTTAGCCTGAGCCTCACACAATTCAATCACTTTCTGAAGCAGATCTTAGCCAGTTTATTCATTTGGAGCCCCACTGCCAAAGAATGTCAGTGGAAAACCTGAGAAAACAGCAACACAAATGTCTTAACTCTCACGAAGCAGAAAACGTCTGTTTTTATTCATGCTGTGGTTTGCTAAATATTCTGTTCTCTTGTAAAATATAAGTACATCCAGTGCCATTATTTTCAAATAAAGGTCACATTTTGCAACTCAAAGTCTGCAAAAGTAATTTCATGTGCACTCCACACATCTGCCATGCAGACTACCCCACGAGAGTACATAGTTTTCACTCTATAGCTCAGAGACAAAGCCAGATAGTCAACTGTAGACCAGTATAGCTCCATTACAGCCAATGCAGTTATGCTGATATACACCAGCTAAGGATCTAACCCCATACACCAGTATTTATTCTTCTAAGTGGTGATGGGCAAATTTTTTGTGCTTAATTTCTAATCTGCTTGAACAGCATAGGTTCAAAATGTACTTAAAGTCAGAAGAGAAAGCCCCATGAAATGGAGGGTGAAAAATGTCATGTGCTGGGTGACAATGTGGATTTTACATTTTTTCTCTTACTGAATGTCAGGCAACATCTATCTGACACATCAAATCATGTGACATGTGAAAATGTATATCATTTAGAAACAAGATGGAGACAACCACCATGTTTGAAATTTTCCCTTTTTGGGAGGAGACATGGTGGGAGAGAGAGAAGCTTGTGATTTACATACAGAGCAGGATGGGCTAGGGAATCAGCGATGGAGTTGCGAGTGTAGCTTATGACAGAGACCAGAGGTCAGAGAGTCCAAGATTTGGGCATTCTTTACCTGGGATGAGGGATGGCATTGCGAGATTATGGTAAATGCACAGGATGGAAGAAAGAGGCTATCTGTGGCTCTGGGCCGTGCACAAGGAGTACAGCAAAATGGACATACTTCACAAGCGCTCACAAAGAGATGTATTTATCCCTGCACCTGTCTGAGTGCCCTACCCTATGCTCCACCCAGGGAGTTGGATGCCAAGAGGTGCATGCACCTGTGGGAAAGTTGCAGCAGCCAGAGGAGCAGCAATAATCAAGGCCCAATCCCCAGACAATTATCACTATGTCTAATGGGTAGCCAAAGCATCACCAACCGTGCCCCTATTCCCTGCAACAGTCACAGGAATGAAGGTTTAAATAAAGTCTCAGACAGCAGCATTATTATTAATTATTGATACCACAGTAGTGTGTACAGGCCCCAACCAAGATCGGGGTCCCATGGTGTCAGGGTTTCCTCCCCACTCTGAACTCTGGGGTACAGATGTGGGGACCTTCATGAAAGACTCCCTAAGCTTATATTCCACCAGCTTAGGTTAAAAACTTCCCCAAGGCACAAATTCCTTTCCTTGTCCTTGGACGGTATTGCTGCCACCACCAAGTGATTTAAACAAACATTCAGGGAAGTGCCACTTGGAGCCCTATCCCCCCCAACATATCCCCCCAAGCCCCTTCACCCCCTTTCCTGGGGAGGCTTGAGAATAATATACCAACCAATTGCTTTTAATAAAAGTACAGACCAGACCCTTTATATTTAGACACTAAAATCGATCAGGTTCTTAAAAGAAGAACTTTATTATAAAGAAAAAAGTAAAAGAAGCACCTCTGTAAAATCAGGATGGAAGTTAATTTTACAGGGTAATAAAAAGATTTAAAACACAGAGGATTCCCCTCTAGGCTCAAAGTTACAAAAACAGGAATAAACCTCCTCTTAGCATAGGGAAAATTCACAAGCTAAAACAAAAGATAATCTAACACATTTCCTTGCTATTACTTACAATTTCTATAATTTTAGATGTATCGTTTCAGTAGGAGCTGGGTTACCTGCTTGGTCTCTCTCTTTGTCCCGAGAGGGAACACCCAAAGAGAGCACAAACAAAACCTTCCCCCCGCCCCAGATTTGAAAGTATCTTCTTTCTCCACTGGTCCTTCTGGTCAGGTGCCAGCTAGGTTAATTGAACTGATTAACCCCTTACAGGTAAGGGGATTCTGTACCTCTGACCAGGAGGGAAGTTATGTTACTGCATACATAAGTGTTGTTACCGTTCCCTTTATATTTATGACACATGGTGCTAGGCGCTGTACATATACACTTAAGAGATGATCTCTGCACTGAAGAACTTACAGTCCAAATAAGAACACCAGATAAACTTACTTTCTCTACTGCAGGCTACCACAAATGTTGCAGAGAAAAAAGCAAGCAGTTCAGACAGGCCATATGTTTAATATATAAAATAAAACTGATGGAAACTGTAGTGTACAGGAATTGGGTAGTATCCCTTTAAATAGTCTGTAAGCCCTCGAGTGACACTCACTGTGTTCTAGGTTTTAGAATCCAACCTGAGCAGAATGAGTATATGTAGCTAGGTCTTGCACATTGTACATATGTAGTAAACATGGTTATTTAGACCGTACTGTGCCTGTGTGGTTTCTTTTTGCTATTATTGTTGTGTTAAGGGGAAAAGTCACAACAGAAACTAAAAGGGAAAAAGGGGCAGCTCCTACTCTCTCACCTGATGTTGTTTTTTTAAAGTATAAAGGAGAGGCCGAATGCAGCTGCTGTTGAGCTACATAAAATCTAGACATGGGGTGCGACAAGGTGCTTTTGGAATCATAGCTATAAGGAAATATTTTACACTTTCCAAGTGGTGTCAGCTCAGTTGTGTCTCCTAAACTGAGATCCCTGCTCTGCTTCGAGGGCTGCATGGACCATAAAACAACAGTGCAGACCACACAGTTACCTCGCAGAACTGCATGCAACAAACAAGTCTCCCCAGACCAAAACACTCAGTGAAGGAGCCTCAACACTGCAACTCTACATTTATAAAAATAACAGAATACAGTAAGTTGAGTCAAATCATCAAGTCGGGCACACAGCTAACAACCTGTGTAGCCACTTGAACTCCTTACTGTTTCCCTGCCCCTGTTGTGCTCACTTGTGCCTTGTCTGAAATTAGATCATAAGCTCTTCAAATCGGGAACCAGGTTTCCTATCTGTATGATGCCCAGCAAAATGAGACTCTAATCATGTTGGCGCCTTTGGGCACTACCACAATATGAAAACATAAAACTGGCTTCAACATAGGAAAAAAGGGATATGAAACTAACAATGTGGAAAGGTCTATAGATTCAGAGCTCACTCTGGATAAGTCTCCACACTAACCCCTCTTTCACAAAAGGGGCCTATAGAAGGACAAACCTTCCTCTCACACAGACATAAGTGATCAAGTCAAGATGGTTTGGGCTGACCTACTGCACCAATACAGAGTAGGCGCAGGGATCTTGAGGAAATGTCACGTGATTTCTACCAAGCAACAATACTCAACTACCTTCGCTTGAAACTCAAATATGCACAATGAAAAGCTTTGCTGACATGCAGAAAATGTGGAATAAAGTTTGTTCTCAACTTTCATTACATTTTTGCTGCTGTGAATCATTTTACTGGAACCTGCATTTTCACAGATGCCCCCAAAACTCAGAAGGAGCAAATTAGTAGTGTTTTAAAGCTTTGCAATGAATAGGTAATAAAACTCTAAGAGATGCCACATAAAGAAAACTCACTTGTGCTAAACAAGCTTTTAAGAGGCTCGGAAAGGACAGAAAAGACTGCCAGTTAGCTAGAAAAACATGTGGCTTTATTTGTTTAATTTATAAATTGAATTACCCTAGAAGGAAACATGCATTTAAATCACAGGAAAAACAGTATGAAAACTTGAACTAGTTTTGAAAGCCTAGAAAATAATGGCTCTTGAAACCTCAAACTTCAGAGCTTTCCCCCATGCCCCTGACACTTCTAAATATGGAAGCAAACTCAAGAATGGCACAAAACTCAGATGTGCAATGCATTCCTTCCAATTCATTTCTAGAGGGCACTGAAACTGTTGGTGAAGTGTCAACAGAACAATGTTTTTTTCCTTCCAAACAACATATTCATCCTACAACTTTCCTTGAATGAAGCCAGACATTTAGGGCTCAGTCCTTAGCTGGAGTCAACATAGCAGTCAACAAAGAAATACTGGGTTATACCAGCTGAGGATCTTGCCCTCAATTTTTTAGTCTTACAGCATTTGTTCTGAGCCTAATAGCTACATCATACTCATCAGATCCTTGCCTCAGGACAAACTGAAGCTGACTCTGTGAGAAACTGTTTTTAATTTAAAAGAGATTAAAAAGTTAAACAAAAACTTGACATTTTAAACTTTTCATTTAAGGAAACCAAAAGTCTAGTGTTTATTTTCTAGAGGTGATGCTGAGGTCTTTTCTTCTAGCTTTTTTCTTCAGAGACTACCAAAAAAAAAGAAAAGTGTCTCCATCCCGTCTGAAGGACGGGAACATAAATTGACAAAACTGCCAAAACAGATGATGATAAAATATTGGCATCTGAAGCGCTGTCTGCTTGGCGAGCTTGTGTGTAATTTACAAGCCTTTGCCTGTCATTTCATCCCTGAATGATTTGGATGCATCATACGGCTGACAAGGTTGCCATTTCCAAAATAGTGTCCTTGCTTCAAGTGTAAATAAATTTAAATACCCCATGAAAGGTTCCTGAATATAGCAACAGAGAAGTAAAGAATGGACAGTGGTAATGTGAGTTTTCCCAGCACTGCCCTGTATCTTGGCAGCGAGAGGTAGGATGGAACTGTAGCTCAGGCAATGGACTAGAACTTGGGACATCCAAATTCCCAGCTCTGTGACAGATGTCCTTTGCAAGCTTGGGTAATTACAGTTCTCTACCTTACAGGAGCTCGTGAGTACTCAGTTACCATGTTATTGGCAGCCATAAAAGTACACAGAGGGATGGATGTTGAGGGACCACCTCTAAGGAAACAAAAGCAGCTCATTTTTCCTGCTCATTCAGTCTTTGGTCTCTCTGGTGAGGCTACCAACAAGGGTGCCAGCAAGGTTGGGGGGTCGAGCCCCCCAGGAATCCTGGGCCCAGCCTTGTTGGGGTTACGAGGACTCTGCCAGACAGGAGAGTGGAAGGGGAGTCCTCAAGGGCAGGGAGGCCTCTGGGTAAAGGAAGTGGGAGCGAGGACTCAGATCCTTTCGCTAGCCCACTTCACCGAGGTAGTGCAGAAGCCAGGAAAGTTCCCCACAATAGCGGGACTATTCCCCTGCTTACATAAAGGGGCAGAATCCTGGCTGCAATGGAGAATCTCCCATTGATTTAGATGGGGCCAGGATTTCACCCAAAGTGCTTTATTGATAATGTAACACACACACGCCATGCCTCCCTTTTCCTTTCCTGGAATGTTGTACTAATCTAGCTGAGCTCCCTAATCCCTCCTGTTTGATTTCTGCCTTTGTAAAAATAACATTCCTTGTGCAATTTAGAAGAATAAGCTGAAGCTATTTCAACACCGATTGCACTGCCCACGTCTTTCAAGGCAAAACCTAGGCATCTGAATTCTTTGTTAAGGGACAGGAATGAAAAAGTAAATCTTTTCAACCAAACAGCCCAGGAGTATGGCATTGAACAGTGCAGAGTTCCCAAGAGCTATGCTCTCCACAGGTGTCTATGTGTGGGGCCAGTTACATTGCTCATTCCTATTTGCTGTGTTAGGGAGGATGACAGGGAGGTCTATCCAGTGCTAGGTTTGGCATAGTACTACTATCAGACATAAGTGTCTTCTAATTCAACACATGACAGGAGCTGCATGACTGGAAATTGGGAAGCCAGTTCTAATGAGCAGGAGCAGGGCTCCTGTGTGCAATCCAGGAAGATGTAGAGGCCTTTTCACAGGTACAGAAATGGAAGTGGTGACAGTTCTCAGAGGACTGAGAGTCACCTTGTTACCTCCAGCCTGCAGCATCAGAGAATCTTGCCTGCGGTGACTGGGTGTAAGTTTCATAACATCACCAGCCTTTCAGCCACTCGAGCACCCTCCTCTGGGCTATGCCAGCCCTGCCTTTGCCTTGCAGGTTAACAAGAGCTGCACCCCAGTCACAAAGTCCCTTTGAAGCGTTCCCCTGTGATATCCAGCCCCTGATGCTGGCTACTCACAGAAATCCCAGATCTTCTGCCCCGAAAGGAGCAGTGTGCCCCCACTTTACTAGTCTTACCTTAAATCACCACTCTTGTGAGCACTTATAATAAACCAAAAGTAGGTTTATTTAAATAATAATGAAAAGTTAACAAGAAACAAGAGTGGTGGGAACAAATGGTTCCAATACAAAACAAAATGATAAAACACAAACCTGGGTCTACAATTAATAGTTACCTTTCCTCTCTAATAAAGTAGGTTTTCCCCTGAAAGTTCAGCTTGTTGCAGAGCTGGCTGCCTTCACTGGAACCAGGATCCAAACTTCCATGAATACACTCCCACTCCACAAGAGGTTTCCTCCTGTGAATGGATCCAGAGTACCTCTCCCTCCTTGGTATTACACTGAAACAGTCTTTTGTTTCTAGTCATAGTCAAGGCGAACTCCTGTCTTGTTGTAATGTTCCTTTTTTACTTCCAGGCTGCTTCCTTGCTGTTATCTCTGATGGTTTTCCATTGATAGTCTTGGGTTTGAGCAAGGCTAAACAATTGAGCCTGGCATTACATCACCAACTAACCAGGACAGGGTGACAACTCTCTCTTGCTTGAATGGGCTATCACCAAAACATTATCCCCTGGTGACTAACTTTTACTCCACGTCCATCAAGCATACTTTCAATATAAGTACATCATTCCTTAAATAATACCCATGCATACATCTCACCATGATTATGAATCTTGACAAGTTACAAGCTTTTTATGGGTACCTTACATGTTGCTCTTTATAAATAAATATCCTGGAAGATATTTGTTTGGTGTAGTGAGTTTGTCAGGTCTAAAGTGAGAGGTGTTTGCAAAGAATAGGGGACCTTTGACCTGGGAGCCTCTGTCGCAGAAGCCTGTATTAAATATTACATGAGGTTTTCAGAGCTTCCACTAACTCAGAGTTTGTGGCTGGACTCCAGAGACTTGTGCTCTTCAGTATGCTTATCTTAGCAACAGTCTGCAGAAGGAATCCAAGCTCTAATTTGAAAAGCAGATTCCTGTCTAAAATTGGAAGTGGGCAGGGTTTATAGAGCTGAATGTAGCCCTCTGAGGCCTGAATCTTGGCTATGGACAGCATCAGCTGCTGGATTCTCTGCACAATGAGCATTGTTCTCTGCTCACAGTCTAACCAATCATCTGGGCCAGTCCAACAGGGATAAAGGAACAGAACCCAGACAAAACAGAGAACGAGCGTTCTTAAGAAGAACAAAAAGTCTCTGGAAATAGACAAAAGCCCTTTGAGAAGATGACTGTTTTTGCTGATGTATCTCCAGGAACTTCTCCATGATCCTTGGATTCCTTTCCCCATAGAACATTAATGCATTATCCATCTGGAATGGTTGTGTTTTCCCATTACTCTTCTTATTAATCAGATTCAAAACTGGCCCTGATGGGGCAGAAAGTATAAATTTATTTTCTTTGCCTTTTTCTAAAAATAAAAATAAAATGTAATTTAAAAAAAATGCTTTGTTCATTGTGGGTCACACTCTGCTTTCAAAATGTGATGGATTTCCGCTGGATTCAAACTGGCATAACGGTATGTACCCAAACCCCAACCTCCTGCTACATCCTGCACTGCTCCCCTAGCAGGGTGCCTGCCAATATTCTGTGTATGATGGGGAGTCGGTGGGCGTATGGGGGGGAAGAAGAATCCCTTTTGACTCCACATCTGATGATTATGTTTGGAATCAGAATGGAGGATATTGGTAGGGACATTATGGGAGGTGCACAGAGATTTTGGGGCGTTCCTCTGGGTTTATACTGGTCTACTCAAGAGCAGAGTTTGACCTTCACTTTTAAATTTGTCTTTAATGCAGGTTTCAGTCAGAACATGATTTTCACACAGTTCTCTGGTGGTTTAACATACATCAAGTGAGCCTGCAGCGAAAGGCCTATTAATCAATTCACTGCATTTCAGCGACTGAGGGTACTTAAAAAAAAAGAAAGAAAAGAAAAGAAAAGGAAAGAAAAGAAAAGAAGAAGAACAAAAATCCAAGGCTGCAGAAGATGTCAACATAACTCTTCTCAAACCCACACCCCTGACAGTAAATGCTCTAATTAAAGTGTCTGCTGGAATATGAGGCGGGACATGCAGCAGAGCGTCTGTCAGACTCAGACACGCTGGGAAGGGATCAGTGTCACTGCTCTGGATGATCCATCTCTGAACACAAGGAGTAGACTCAGGGATTCTAGCCAGGATAGTGTCCTTTTCACTGGGGTCCCGTAATCAGAAGCCGTAAACCATCAGGGGACAGGTAATAGCTTGCTACTGCTGTCTCTTCCACGCAGGCAATAAAGGCCTTTTTTTCTTCTCTTTGGAGAATATGTTCCCTCAGAGATTAGCTCACAACAGCAGCAGACAAATCACAACGTTAATCTTAAACAAAGGGGGATTATGTCGAATACTCTGCTGCCTCTGTGATTTCCCCAGACCACTATGATGATGCCAGTTGTCAGCAGCGATTTACATGGCTAATGTGAGATGCTTTCTCCTAAATGTCAGTTTGATGAAGGAATTTAGTCAGCTGTGTTTGTAAGGGTCTTGTCTCAACTCCATGCATGAGGTTTTATACCCAGGTAATGCCGACATGTAACTCACAGAAATCTCTGCAGAATGAGATGAAGAAAGACTCAGGAGGGGACAGAATCTGTTTAGGTTGGCAGGAATCATTGGCATTTGTAACCAAAAAGTGAAACATAGCTTATTGTTAGGGAGGCTAAGGAAATTCTCTGCAAGTTTCCAAACAGGTGTGAACATAAGCAGGCCTCATTCTCATTCACACTAAGGCCACTTTACACTGTAGCTGAGGTGGGTGTGCAAACTTTTCATGCATGCACACAAAATGGGTTGTACACATGCCAGTAAGTAGGGGGAGACCATAACTTACCTGTCTGCAACCCCACCTCACTTGTACCCACCGTCTGCCTAAAATTTTGGTAGATATTCTATGACTGTGGTGTCAAAGTGCCATCAAAGTTACGGAGCACAACAGTGGTTCTCTCACACACTGTTCCTCCGGAGTGGGGATGATTTTGAATGCAAAGCATTTATTTTATTTTTACATGGTCCCAAGGAAGAGCTTATTTTAACATCAGGCGTTTGCATGCCCGAGCTAGGTCCCAGGAGGTTGATAATACAGACCTTTTCAATTTTTCACATTACATTTGAGCACCTGTTATAATAAATGAAAACTTACAGGAGAAGATATAGACTTTGAAACTCAGTCTGCGTCCCTTCTTTTTCCATCAGTGGACCATATTGCCACAGGTGCTGATCCCACATTATTTGGTGAGGGAATTCCTTCCATTAAGATTCCCAAGTCTAACGCTGCCTGACTCTAGTTTTCTTTTATGTTTCGAGATCATGACATGTGATTATGTAGCTCATTTTCCGCAGATGTTGCCAGTGTAACAACACCTACAGAAATCCACTCCTGGATGAAGAGCTGTTGGCTCAGATGCAATCTGGGAATGTCCAAAGTGATGCTGGTGGGGAGTGAGAGATTTTTTTTGAAGACCCAGCTGGTACACATTCTTGCCCCTCTACTGAGCACATACATCCCTCAGTCAAAGCAGTGCAAAACATCAGGGTCCTGATTGATTAATCACTGAACCTGGACAATCAGGCAACATCCGTGACAAACAATGGCTTCTTCCACCTCCTTCTTTTGCCCCCTTCCTCCCAAACAAGGACATGACCACAGCAAATGATGCATTTGTCACCCCTTGACTGGATTACTGTGATTCAGGATCTGCAGCTGAATGTGAGAAACTTGTGAAGGCTCCAGATGGTGCGAAATATGTCTCATCTACCGTTCAGACTCCTAGGAGCACCTCATGCCTGTACTCTGGTCCCTCCCCTAGCTCCTGATCAGTTTCTGCAGCCAGTTCAAAGCCTTGATCCTGATTTTTGGAGCATTAGAGATCATCAATGCTAAGACAACTGTGCTTCTCTGGGACAATGCAAGTCACTAAGACCGGAATAAAGCATACGAGAACCAGAGACAAGACTTTCTGAGTGGTTTTGGACAGAGAAGAGATCAGACTAATCCAGTATAATAAATATTTTCCTCATAACCAGAATGACACTCATGACAATAACTTTATTCCCATACTACCCCGCCCCCCAAACAAGAAAAACAAAAACAACACCCTTCCCCAAAAACAAAAACCAGAAATAACCCCCAAGGCTTCCAATAACCAGAGAAGTTAGAAGAGCAAAAGACATGCTCTAGGACAGTGGTTCTCAACCAGGGTTAAATGTACCCATGTGGGTACGCAGAGGTCTTCCACGGGGTACATCAACCCATCTAGATATTTGCCTAGTTTTACAACAGGCTATATAAAAAGCACTAGCGAAGTCAGTACCAACTAAAATTTCATACAGACAATGACTTCTTTATACTGCTCTCTATACCATACACTGAAATGTAAGTATAATATTTATATTCCAATCGATTTATTTTATAATTATATGGTAAAAATGAGAAAGTAAGCAATTTGTCAGTGATAGTGTGACTGTGACACTTTTGTATTTCTGTATCTGATATTGTAAGCAAGTAGTTTTTAAGTGAGGTGAAACTTGGGGGTACACAGGACAAATCAGACTCCTGAAAGGGGTACAGTAGTCTGGAAAGGTCGAAAGCCACTGCTCTAGAAATCTTACTATGAGAATCTACTTAACCTGGGAGGAACTCAAAATTGTGATGATAGGTGTCAATATAAAAAATTCTAAGGCAGACAGAAGACGACCAAAGTTAGGGTTGGAAAAGAATATTATGATCCAGACTGGTTGTGAGTAGAACCATCAGCTGAACTGTCAAGAACAAAAGCATTGATGATTGATCTGGAAGAATTTCTGGGGATAACTGGAGTAAAGTAATCTTATAACGGTAGAAAGAAGAACAATAAAAAAAAAAAAAAGAGAGAGAGAGAAAGACCATGAAACACAGAGTGGAAACACAGAGAGGGGAACAAAACTAAGGAGATGGTCACATGGATATTAAAATGTCACCTTCTGTCCAGAATGCACCATTCAAAAGAATCAAAAACTTGGGGGGAAATGATGGAAAACATTGGAGAACAAACAATGTTTTAAAGCCTGGAACTATTTGGGTGGATGCCATCTGAATATCCTGTTCTTCCTGCTGACTTTCTAAGATACATGACCTTTCATGGGACACAGTCAACAATTTCTAATCACACATGAGAAAAATTATGTGGGACTTGGTCAGGTTATCAATTAGAGTGGATCAGAAAAATGTTGTTCTCCCTCCCCTCTCTCAAGTGGAAAATTTTCAACAACCCTCCTTCCCCCTCCTCCCCCACTCCCCATCAACATTTTCAGAAAATTGCAACTTTTTAATCACAAAAACAGAAAAACAATATATTATTTGCTTTTGACTGAATATTTTTGGTTTTGGAATTTTCAAAGAAGAATTAAAGGTTTTCAAGCAGACCTTTTCCATGGAAGTGTTCATCTAATTGAAAATGCAATTTTCGGTTGGAAAAAGTTTCAGTCAGCCAATATTTGATCAGTCCAATGATTAACTAAAAAATAATCACAAGAACTTATCTGTGTAGGACTCAAGTAATAATCATGTTGTTCTTCTATTAGCACCATCTATGCTGAGCCATTACCTATTATGTCCTGGTCACTGCATCAAGGCCCTTAGGGATTCTAATTATTGCTGTATTTTGATTGGTGCATTATATATACACATTTAGGGTATTACAGTTGTTAACATCAGTAATGAGAGGACAGAGATGTGAATGATAAATTATACACTTTTGTCTTCACCTGTCCCTGAAACACAGTCTGAATTATTCTATCCTAGTGCAAGCCTTGGAGTGTTTTGTTCTGATGGATGTTTTTTAAAACTCCATTTGTAACTGTTAAGACAATTTTTAGGAATCTCCTGTTTTGCTTTTCCACCCTGTCATTGAGGATGAGGCTAAAGTCATTTGCTCATCTGGAACTCTTTCTCTAAGACACTAATCTGTCAATTTTTCAGGGGCAAAAAGAGGACCTACAAGTAGAGAGAGAGTGTACACAGGGCCAGACATAAGCCATTAAAACTCAGCATAATCCTTCATCAAGCCCATTTGAATTAGTGTACACATGGGAAAAACTTCAATATTTTAATACACAACTATCCATCTACACATCTTTCACCTGAAAGATAAATGGATAGGTAAATGGAGGTTATCTGTTTGAGGAACTACATAGCTAGCTCTTTGTTTTTGTTCAAAAATGAACAGGATTCCATTTTCAGCCTAAATCCTAGAGGTTGGTCCAAACTGGATTATCAAACGTCACCTGTTGGAATTTCAGAAAAGGGAAGATTTGAATCCCCTAATAAAAAATGCAGCCTTAAGGTTCAGTATCTGTGCTTTTCTGGGGAGTGGTAAAGTGCTATAGGAAAGCCTTCCACTGACATTTATATAGCACTCTTTATGTGCACGGTGCTGTATACAGAGCCCATCCTCTGGGCTGAGGACTTCATCACAGGTCTGATTCTGAACACTAATTTAGCATTAAGGTTATTTTTTTGGACTGCCACTAAAGTCAAGAACAGGACAAACACTTCATAACCAATAGTCAACAAAAATATCCACATACATTCCAAAGGATAATTTTAAATGAGGAAAGAATGCTTGGTTAAGTGTTGTTGTCACCTTTCTGGGCATTAAAGCAGGGGAAAGACTAGTCCTAATATACATGAGCAATACCAGGACACTGCTAAAATCATACACATTTAGCTTTAATTAGTTAAGCTTCCTCTCTCTCACGCACAAAGCTTTAGTCTATTTCTGTCACTCCAGGATAAGATGCAAAGGATAATTCCTTGTGGAACCTTGTTTTATAGCAATGTGGGGAAAAATCTCTATCCCTGGCACTATATATTTGCTGGTCCTGCTGAAAGGTAGCAAGAATCAACCAACTTCATGAAACCAAATACAAAGAGGCCAGATTCTGATCCCAGTTACCCCAGATTTATACCAGCACAGCCAAGATAAGAATCTGACCTGAGATCATTGTTTTAAACTGTTCTGCTAAGAATTTTAAAGGCTGCTTTTTGGACACCCATTTCCCATTAAAATGAATAGGTAGCAAGCATCCAAACCTTCCAGGTGTCTTTGAAGATCCCATTTTTAAAGTTTATGAATTCTGAGTAGCAAGGAGGCAAAAGTGGGATCTTGGACTTGTGCTAAGGCCAGCCACCTTCTTAAATCCTCAACTCAACCTCATTAAAGTCTCTAATACACTCCAAAGAGCTCTATAGTCCGAATTCCAGTTTCTTCAGCAAGAAAACAAGGCTCAGAAGGGAATGAAGGTTAAAATGCAACTTGTCAAAGAGATACACATAATGAAAAAGTCCTCGTTACCCAAAGACCTTGGTTTGGTAGCAATTCACTGTGAATATCATTGAGGTTTTTTTTTCCATCTGGCTGAAAATTACAACTAACAACCTGAAGACAATGTGACTTAATAACAACTGCAACGTCTGCGGAATGTCATTGCCATTCTCTGCCATTTGAATGTGCAGTTGCTAGGGTAACGCATGTGAAGAGCATGCTTTAGTATTGCCACATGCATCTCTGGGACCTGTGCCAACAGCTGAGATATGGCAGCTGGGATGGATTTTACATCTTCTTCCCCAGGAGCCACTTTTCCCTTTTCCAACCGAAACTAAATCAGCCGGCTTTTGGAAGGCAGCTATTCACAGTTAGAAGAATGGCATTTGTATTAGAATGATGGATGGTTATAGCAGGGCTCCGAGTAATCGGGAACCAAGGACGCCGTAACCCCTTATCAAATCAAGTGTTCTGTGTTGGTAGACTTCATTTACAGGCTTCTGTGGAATGCACAGCTCATTATGGGCACTCAGTGCCAGGGTACTGAACACACAGGCTAACTAAAGAAGATGGAAAATTTACTGTCATTTAAACGTGCCCAAGATCACATTATCTATAGATGCCTACATCAGATATACTTGCCTACGCAATTTCAGCCTGCACGGCAGGACTGTAATATTTCTGCCTAAACCTTCCAATTAGCCCTCTGATTGCCATATTTAAATCTGAAGAAGAGCTCTGTGTAAACTCATAAATTTGTCTCTCTCACCAAGCGAAGTTGGTCCAATAGAAGATATTACCTCATCCATCTTGTCTCTCTCATATAAATAAACATTAAATTTGGATCCCAAACTTTGCACAGTTCCTTAAAGAGATACTGTCAAAGTTTTAGGTCTTAAAGTTTGCTTACTTTAAAGGCTGCTTTTGCATATAATTCTTTATACATCTTTTTTAACAGATCCTGCAGGTTGAAGGGGAAAACAAATTACACCAAACACACATCTTGGTTTATTTCCTGACAAAGATGAAAGTATGCCTGGTCTACTCTCTTAGCCTATGTGCACAACTGTGTTTATGGTAGGACCTAGAATAAGTCACATGTTTGCATTGTCTCATGGTTGGAGCAAAATGTCCCCTGAGAGAATCTGGAGGTCAAGATCAACATTCAAATCTGCTTTTAACAGAAAGTCAAATTTTGGCCCTAAAGTATTAACCACCCTTTCAGTGCACTTATGGTTAATCGCAGATAATTACAGTGTATAACACTACATATTATAATATTAAGCTAATATTTTGAAGATTTAATAATCCCCGAGGAGCCCCTTTAATTGCCTTACAGGGCAACTAATGTATCAATGTGCCTTTAAATGGCAGTATATGGTCTTATAGTTGTTATACTATAAGTCTCCATGTTTCATATATCATTTGTGCAGGACAACAATCATTGTGTGAAGCATTATGACCCTGTGATGCAAGGAAAAGCAGTCACCGGAACTTTACATTAGATTAGTGCATGTTAAAGTCCTCTGATGTCCTTTCCCCCTTTTACTTCAATGCAGCCCACTTCCTCCTTATTTCAGTACCAGAGTACCCCAGTAAGAAGAAGAAAAGAAGCATAAACTGGTAGAGGTTGGGTTTCCTACAGCAATCTGCATTCCCAGGCCACATTTGATATTCTCTCCAATGCCTCCATGTGCTGAAAGAAAACAGGCCTGTGATCCAGATAAAAAGATTCCTGAACACTATGACAGTTCAGCTGAGCTTATTTAGAAATACACATCCACGATCCCAGAGTTGTCTATTCCGCATGTGCTTATAGTTCAAAACGTGCGAATGAGGCATCATTTGGGGCTTAGCTGTTTGTATTAATTTGCACATTAGCTGACCACAACTTTCAAAGGTGAAATGCAGATGCTCTTAGGGGACTGTCACTAAAAACAATTAAAAGCACTTCCATTGCTTGAGGCTTTGCAGTGATGTGTTTTCTGAACCTGTCTGGTATTGTTAGGTCAGTGCAGACAGATGGGAAGCTTTGGGAGTCTGCCAGCTCTGAATCCATCTTTCAGATCAGGGCCCTTTCCCACATGCTCACATGAAACAGACAGGAAGAGGAGGGAGGGCTAAATTCCTTCCACCAACTTTAGACGTGACAAGGTGTTTTGTAAACAAAGGGCACATGGGGGAAAAACTGCTGTCAGAACACGAAGCCTACTGTTTCCTCAAAAGGAGCTCTGTAATGTTCCTCCAAAACCAGTCTTGACAACAGGAGGGGCTTCAAATGCCCAAGTCAGCACTCACAACGGGCCAGAGGTTTTATTCACTAGCTGCTAGGACGACTGACAGCCCTTCCAACGCAGCTACAAGGACCAGCATAATCCTGAGAAAATGAGCACTGGGACGGAGAGCCAGAACTCCCAAGTTCTAATGCCACCTTTGCTGTTTGCTTGCTCTAGAGCTTTGGGCAAGTCACTTCACCTCTCTGCCTGAGTTTGCCAGTCTGTAAAATAGGGACAATACTTACCATGCCTACCTGAGTACCTGGTGTCTGTACAGAACTTTGAACACACAGGGCCTGGCTTTCCCTTCTCTGACACCAGTAGTATGTTGTTGTAACCCTCCTGAAAGCACTGGAATTTCACCCATATCAAGTTGGGGTAGTAGAGAACTGGGGCCATAAACAAGACAGCAGCTTTTAAAAAACCTAGGAGACCCAAATAGTGGACCATGTTTATGCAGTCCCCAGCCTCGTAGCTAAATATCTGAACCTGGACATGATGGCGTTAATGTGTATTTAATAAAAGAGAGGGAAAATGAATCCATTGTGTTGTTTTGTCTCTGGGACTCATAGTTTCTTGAAAGATGGCAAATAACATCACGGCAACATTCCCAGCAGGAGTCTTTCTGTGTTATCTTCCAGGAAAAGAACGCACACTGTCTTTATAGTGTGCTAAGGCACAGATTATATTCTATTCATTGCTGTGCAGAGCAAAGCAAAAACACTGTTTACAACCACACAGTAACCTGCTAGGCCTGAGAAAGGGCCAACTGGGGAAACCCAGAGAAGCAAATTATAGTTTCTCATTCTGGAGGCTCAGACTATCACTTTCCCCCACAAATAATTCGGAAAGGAAATCCTATGTATAATCAAGGATGTTCTCTCTTAGCAGGGGAATCATCATTATTATCTGCTTACCACTGACAAAGATAGAATTGGGATTTGATATTCTTTGACAGGAAAACCTCTGATGATGATGCCTTAAACTTTCTCAACTTTAGTTTAAATAATTAAACATCCTAAATCTCCCCCTCAGGCCAATTGCAGCGTCCACTGGTGTTTTCGTTAGACGTGAAGTGCCAACTGTTCATTAGAGATTGGTGCTGACCATAACCGCCACAAGTAGGCAGCATTTCCATCCAACAGCAATGGGTTAGTGTGGGTACAGAGCTGAGGACACACCATACTACCAGCAGGAGGCTGGGAAGAGAATCCCTGTAATTCTCTGGGTTAGTCGAATGCTTCCCACAGAGGATGCTCATGTTTCCCTCTAACTCTACCCCATGCTTCAAAAGCTGGCAGGGAGAATGGAAACTCCAGGTAAACTGAAAGGGAGGGGTTGATTTGAATACTACTAGATGGATATTTTTCTCTTTGATTTTTTTTTTAATGGAAGCTAGATTTTTCTTTAAAAAATAAAATCAAAGATTTTCTCAGAATGCTTGTTTCAGTCAGGTTCCCCTCCCCCTATTTTCAGTAAAGAGGTTTGGTTTCAATTTTGTAAAAATAATCCCCCAAATTTGTAAGACATTTTGGAAAAAAAGAAAAGTCAAAATTCCCTGTGAAAGACAACTGGCATGTTCCAACCAGCTCTCCGAGCACATAGACAGCCCCTTCCATTCCAGGATCTCAGCACACTTCCGTACATTCAGGGCCGGTGCCTGCCGGGCCCTGATTCCACCCGGGAAGGGAGCAAGCAGCTTCCCCAGCCGTGCATGGCCCACGTAAGAGGCAACTCGAACTGCAGAGCCTACGCTCTCATGGCACCCCTAAGGCAGCACGTGGGTCAATGGCCCTGGTCCCCTGCTACACTGTCTCACAGAACAGTGCTGGAGCAAGAGTGGGGAGGGAGGGAGCAAGCTTCACGCCATCCAGAGGTGTAAAAGGAAGCATGCTCCTTGCCTGCTGGGGAACTCTGGAAGGCATTTAAAATGCCTCCCACAGATCCCCTGGTGGCACTGTGTCTCTGCTTTGCCCCCAATGCAGGGCTGTGCCTCAAAAGCACAGGTGAACCCTCACTGCTTATGCATCAGTTCCCCCATGAAGTATTAACATCCCCATTTTTCAGATGAGAAGGTGATCTATTCTGATTTTCAAAAGCAGCAAGTGCCCAGAAATCCTGTTGATGTCAGTGGGAACTGGAGCTGTTGATTGGCCTGCTTTCTTCAAAGGCAAGGATATGCTCAGTCAGCAGACCATGCTGCACCAATGCACTGTAGAGAACAAGGCGCTAGATACTCCAAGTAGAGTTAGACCTTTCTCGTGCAGTGGCTGCCCACCACCAACCAAGTACTGCATTACAGCATGAGCAATGGTTGGGACACTTAATGGGGAAGGCTTTGAGTTACTCCAGAGAATTCTTTCCCAGGTATCTGCCTTAACATAAGGACAGCCCTACTGGGTCAGACCAAAAGTCCATCTAGCCCAGTATCCTGTCTATCCTGTCACCTGCCAATGCCAGGTGCCCCAGAGGGAATGAACAGAACTGGTAATCATCAAGTGATCCATCCCTGGTTGACCATTCCCAGCTTCTGGCAAACAGAGGCTAGGGACACCATCCCTGCCCATCCTGGCTAATAGCCATTGATGGATCTATCCTCCATGACCTTATCTAGTTCTTTTTTAAACCTTGTTATAGTCTTGGCCTTCATAACATCCTCTGGCAAGGAGTTCAACTGGTTGACTGTACGTTATGTGAAAAAATACTTTCTTTTGTTTGTTTTAAACCTGCTGCCTATTAAGACACTTGTGGGTCTTGCCCACATAATCAGGGTCTAACTCATTGCCATATTTGGGGTCAGGAAGGAATTTTCCCCCAAGTCAGATTGGCAGAGACCCTGGGGGGTTTGGCCTTCCTCAGCATGAGGCATGGGTCACTTGCAGGTTTAAACTAGCGTTAATGGTGAATTCTCTGTAACTTGAAGTCTTTAAACTACGATTTGAAGACTTCAGTAACTCAGCCAAAGGAGCTGCACTGACATAGTGCCACTTCTGCACGCAAGTAATGCAAAAACCCAATGCACAGTGCATTGAAGAGACTTGCCCTTTTGGCCCTAGATGGCTGATTGGCTGGGGAACCTTTGTATAGAAACCCCAGCTCTCTCTCTCTCTTTGTAAATATGGTGCTGTGAGTTCCAGCCGTCACCAGAGGATTGCAGTGTGATACATGGTGCCTTTCGTCTCATCAAATTCTTAATCCTCAGGTATAACACTTAACAAGACCATATTGGCTTTCTTCTGCGTCCCAAGGGATGTTTTAAAAAACAGGTTACTAATGGCAATCAGGGTAGCCTGGTACTGCTGCTAATCTGACAGGGTTTTACAAACAGCACACATTAATCTCTCAGGTGCTGATGTGAGGAAGAAAGTGATGGGGAAAATGCCACATTAGAAGGCCTATTTTTAGCAGATCAGAGCAAAACCTCTGCAGAGATATCTCTATAGACATGGCCTCCTTAGCATTAATTTTGCTCAGAAAATGCCAGTGTTTTAGGGATTAAGCAAGGGATTAGCATTAATGCATGCTAAAAATAGAACACCAGGCTGGCAGTCATGTTTGCACGTCTAGACAGAGCCAGGACTTGAGAGTAAAGCTATTACTACTTAGAACTTACATGGCTCTTTTCACAGCCAAAGCACTGTACAAATGTTGGCAAATTCAGCCTTACCACACCCCTGGGGTGTAGGTATTATTAGCCATGTTTTATGGATGGGGAAACTGAAGCAGGGAGTTGAAGTGATTTGCCCAAGGCCATGGAGGAAGTCAGTGTCAAAGCCAGGTTCAGAAGTCAGGTGTTCCTAGCTCCCTGTCCTGTGCTCAGGCCGCAGGCCCATGTCTCTTGCTAAGGTATCTCTACATGGCAATCAAGGGGTTTACCTGCACATGCAGACATGCCTGAGCTAGCTTGAATCTAGCTGGTTCATGTACTGACAGCAGGGAAGCCACAGCAGTAGAGACTTCAGTGCGGACTAGCCACCTGAGTAATTACCCAGTGTGCCAGGCCGGCTCATACAGCCATGCTGAAGCCTTTGCTGACGCATCAAGTGCCTCTGCTATTGGTACCCCTGCTAGCTAGATTAATGGCCGCACACGTTGCAATCACATCCCCCGACTGCAGAGTCACCCTGCTCTAAGAAGGGAACTAGGGAGAAGCTCTCTGTGAAGGGGCAAGTCGGGTGTTCTGTGCGTTACTTTATGGTGAGAATGTGGAGAACTGGAGTCATCCCACACGGTAGACAGGAGGCCACCTGGAAGCAGTGGAAGAGAAAACTTTGTGTTTTAGCTGGTGCAGAGCAGATTCTGTCCTCTGCGGCAGTGGGTAGAAACAGGCCCCTTGAGGAATTTCTCCAGTGCAGTGGCAGCATAGGAACGAGCAGATCTACACTGCCCTCCTGTGCAGACCCCCCGCACCCGTCATAAAGGCTGAAGAGGCACGATGTGTTTCAGCTAGTCTCTGCTCAGGAGCAGCTCATGGGCAGCCATGCAAGGTTTGGACCAGCCCCTTGGGGCTGTGCTAACTTTTGCCAACCACCACAGTGACCCATAGGCCAGTGCAAAAAGTGGCTTAAAGCACCTTTGAGCTCCAACTCCTGTGTTGTGTCCCCTAGGAAGTGCAGTACAAAGCCTTCCCCTGGATCGTTATCAGATCTTTTGCTCACCTCAGGGGAAACAGAATGATTCCGTTCCCATCCCTCTCGACTCTGAAGCATTGTCCTCTTTGTATTAATTCATTTCTTTGTGTTTCAGTCAGTGCTTTCATAGCATTTCCCTTCTCTCCTTTTCAGAGAAGAGGGGAAACCCCCAATAAACAAGAGAACACTGAATAAATCCTGCACCAAACTCATTGCACTTAAGGATGAAAACACTATACGGATCCAACTACAGAGTTTCCACAGTCCGCTGCCCAGTATCTGTCCAAATATAACCCAATTACGTTTTCCATTGGAAAGCCATATGGTTCAGCAGAGTTGAAAATTATTTTAATTCTCTCTGAATTATTTGCTCATGTCCTACTCTGAATAGTTTCAGGAATGCAAAATTAACAAACCATAACCCCCACTGCAAACTGACTAACAAACCCAAATAAAATAATATCAGCAACTCAAACCATACAGGTTTCAGAGTAGCAGCCGTGTTAGTCTATATCCGCAAAAAGGAAAGGAGGACTTGTGGCACCTTAGAGACTAACAAATTTATTTGAGTATAAGCTTTCGTGAGCTACAGCTCACTTCTTCGGATGCATTCAGTGGAAAATACAGTGGGGAGATTTATATACATAGAGAACATGAAACAATGGGTGTTACCATACACACTGTAACGAGAGTGATCACTGAAGGTGAGCTATTATCAGCAGGAGAGTGAGGGGTGTGGGGGGGCTTTTGTAGTGATAATCAAGGTGGGCCATTTCCAGCAGTTGACAAGAACGTGACCAAAGACCAAAGAGTGACCAAAGAGACTGAAGTGTTCTCCAACTGGTTTTTGAATGTTATAATTCTTGACGTCTGATTTGTGTCCATTTATTCTTTTACGTAGAGACTGTCCAGTTTGACCTACGTACATGACAGAGACACATGATGGCATATATCACATTGGAAGATGTGCAGGTGAACGAGCCTCTGATAGTGTGGCTGATGACGAAAGCTTATGCTCAAATAAATTTGTTAGTCTCTAAGGTGCCGCAAGTACTCCTTGAAACCATACAGCATGTCAGCAGCAGCTAGAAGAGAACAATGTGACATTTGGTTCCTATTAAGGCAGATTATTATTATTATTATTAAGGCAGATACTAATAAAATAGCCTAGGAGCAGTCATCGGTACAAATGTCTCTGTGTTAATTGGTTTCAGAGTGGTAGCCGTGTTAGTCCGTATCAGCAAAAATAAGGAGGAGTCCTTGTGGCACCTTAGAAACTAACAAATTTATTTGGGCATAAGCTTTCGTGGGCTAAAACCCACTTCATCAGATGCATGGAGTGAAAAATACAGTAAGAAGAATATATATTATAGCACATAATATAAACTTATGCCCAAATAAATTTGTTAGTCTCTAAGGTGCCACAGGACTCCATTATTTTTTCTGTGTTAATTGCAACCTGTCAGGCAACAGTCACCCTTTTTAAAACAGCTAAGGCTCAAGTGAAGTCCCGTCCCTATGGAAATCCATGGCAAAGCTTCTATCAGCCTCAGTACACCCAGGACGTTGTCCCGGTCTCCATAATCCGTAAAGAAAAAAGAAAATCCCCCATTTGCTCAGGCTAATATTTTCTCCAGGGGCCCTGATAGTGCTGAACCTGAGACATATATCAGCAGGAGGGATGAGAAAGAGGCCTGCTGACATTTTCACACCCAACTTCAGAGGGCTCAGAGGAGAGGGAAGACTCCACAAGCCCCCTTTGGGGGTGGCGCCCCCTCTACCGCAGTATTGCAACCCCCTTCCTTTCCATTTCATTTCCCGTCAGACCCATTCTACTCCATTATGGAGATGGATTCTCTGCGATTTCGCAGGCACCTCTCCGTAGAGCAGTATCCCTTTCAGTAGTGTGAGCCCTACAGTGAGCCTCCTATTTCCTATTGCAGCAGCCAGCGGAACAGCAGTGTATGTCTGGAGCGAGGCTTTGTTTGCTTGTAGCTAGTTAGTGAACACCATTCTTTGGAACCCAGCTGTGTCCATGAGGTTTCCTCAGATTCTTAAGGTTTTGCAGAGAGCCAGGATGCAGCTCTTTTAATTGAAGCCCAGATCAATTCTCTAGGAGAGGGTGGTACTTCGAAGCAAAGGGATTTGCTATGTACCAATGAGGGGAAGCTGCTGCAGGCTGCTGAGCACTCTCCACTTGTTCTGAGGTCAATGGAAGTTGAGGGTGCTCGGAAGCTTTCAGCATTGTTCCTATAGTGAGATTATAGACTATGGTGATACCACTAGCTCCTGGCTACCTGCTGCCCCATATACCCCAGCTGATGAGATGATGTCTCTCCTCATTCCTATTCCTTTGTCCCCTCCGCCGCCCCTGAGAAATAAGCTGTATGAACTACCATGCTTCAGTGTATAAATCAGCTAGCTAACCACCTGGTGTTAGGAGGAAATTTCCCCTTTTGGACAGATTATTCTATAACTTTCCACTAGGGGTATTTTCCCTATAGAACTTAATGGGGCTTGAGAGACATTTCTCTAAAAAACCCACACACCTAGAGAGTTATATTAAGAACATAGTAGAGTTCTTTTCTACAGGTTATTTGAACCACCCTGTAAAATTCTCTAGTGGGGAAAATAAATTTCAATTCCGTCGGAAAGTTAAAAAAAAAAAGTGTGTGTATGCATGTGCATAAATAAAATTTTCTACCAAATTTTCTGTAGGGGGCTGCACCTTCCTCTGAAAAAATGTAGTACTGGACACTGTCAGAAACAGGACCCTGGATTAGATGGACCCTGGGTCTCAGTCCTTACCTTCAAAGTACTTCATGGCCTGGGCCCCTGGCCCAGAGTAACAAAAAGATCATCTAAAGCTCTGGGACAAAGACCATGGTCAACAGATGTGCTACTCTGGCACAATGGAACTCTCTAGAAGAAGGGTAAAGCTTGTCTGTGCAGGAGACAGAACTTCTCCAGAGGTAGCCTGAGACTGTGGAATTCACTCCTCCAAGAACTAAAGACTATCATAAACCTCACCGTCTTCCACAATGTGCAACGGGCCGTTTTTTGACCTTGCCTTCTCTAATATAAGCACATAACAACAAGTATATTTATAATAAAAATAATACCTTACCAAAAAAAGACACTCCTCTACACACGCTTTTCCCTCTGAGGAGAGGATGAGAGAAACAACATGTGACAGATGTGTAGTCATGTTGCTTAATGCACTACTGGAAGATACTCAGCTACTAAGACTTCTATACTATGGTATAGGAACAGATATAGAATTGAATGCTGTATGGCAATTCTTATGCTGTATGGGGATTCCAGAAGTGACAGATAATGAAGTGTGTTATGTTCGTGGCACACAAACAGATGTTATATAAAATACTCTTGCTGGAAAGTTGCAACATAACACTACTTTCTTTTTAAAATCCAGAACCTTACACACAAGAATCAAAAACAGAGAGAGAGAGAAAGCAGGCTGTTCCCTAAGGCAGAGAGGCACAAATCATGCCACCTTCCTGTAGGCTGGCACATTTCCCTACAGAGCCCCCTAGCCTGAAAGGAGGACCAGAAAACCCCTTACAAACTTAAAAGTGATTGCTTATAATTTTGGTAAAGTTTTCAATACATCACAAATTGAAACCATGATTGACCAAGTCTGTCACATTATTGTACTACTTCTGTCAGCACAGTACTCGAAAAAGGGACTCCTCTGCAGACTGACCCAGGTAATTAATATTTTACTCCAAGAACATATTACTGTATTGAGTGATCTGTTACAGATAGAGTTTTTTCAGTGAATTCAGAGAATATTGATTTAAATGGAACTAAGATTATAGTCACCTCATATTTCTGGTTTTATATTAGAGAGTTATCAACCATAAAAACACAATTAGTCATGCACAGCATTTAGTTTACATTGTGTCTTTCTATACTAAGGCATTATTGTAGTTTGGACAGCAATTTGATGCAGGAAGTCTGTTGTCTCTACCTTACAACTGTATGAAATAAATGGGGGCAGGAGGTGCAGGACAGGGAGGAGAAGAATTGTTTTGTAAATTATATTTTACCCCTGAAGGGTGAATAGGAATTAAAAGGATTCTATTAACCTTGCAGATGAGTAGCACAAAATGGGCTCCATTCATCACGAATGGTGTAAATTACCTTTGGCCGCTTCCATTCCACTCTTCCAGGGGGGCACCTGTTGTAGAAAAGGGATTCGTCCGATGCCGGAAACTCAGGATCTTCAAAGAGTCGTCTTTGTTTGATGCACTGCTGCTTGAGTTCATGATACTTCTGATCTTTGAAAGATTTCACTGATGAAAACATAGTCCTCTGTCCAGCCTAGATTAAGATTAATAGTTTGTGTAAATTTGGAACCCTCTTTCGAGTGTTTCAGAGATTCCCCCCTTGTCATGCTCTTAAAACAAACAGATTGCACAACCAGTAGTTCTGGGCAAAATTATAGACTGATGTCAGATAAAAGGTGGATTACAAATAAGATTAGGCTGGGGTTAGATCATGAAGTCTTAAAAGGATTTATCTTTTCGGATATTACACAGGCCCTAATTTTTGAGTAGGAGAGAACTCTGAGGATGCATCTCATCAGGAAGAATAATGAAGAAGATTCTGGACAGAGCAGGTGCATGGCATTTCCTTCTTGGCACATGGTTCTAGAGTTCTTGGAAGGTAAACTCTGAACAGAGTGGGTGTGTGCTCCCAAACTAGAGTACCTGGGAACGTTTTTGTCTCCTTTTCATCTGGTGGGATTCAGAGTCATAGGATTTAAGACTAGAAGGGACCACCAGATCATCTATTCTGACTTTCTGTATATCACAGGTCACTAAACACCACCCAGCACCCGCACCTTAACCCCAACAACTGAAATGAGACCAAAATATTACAGCCTACAGGAGACTAGATTATGATATGCTACAGGGAGGGACTAGGAGGGACCGAGGTGCCCCAGGCCATCACAGTGGCAGGGAGATGATTAAATAAGAGATACCCAGATAAACCTGGAAAGTGACCATACAAGACCATTCCAAGCAGAGTGTGTTCGTAATCACCCGCTCCTCTCTCCAACAGCCAGGTAGAAAATGGGGCCCGCTAATTGACTTCTATGCATGAATAGTGAAGAATAGAGGTGGGTGAAGACTGCAACACAATTTCCACAAGAAGCTATTTGAATTTTTAAAGGAATGTGCTTTGGCTGTTTTTGCTTTTTCCAGATATTTTAGTAAATTGATTTTCCTGACAGCAATGTTCATAGAAGCAGCAGGTATTGAAAATATTGGTGGAAAGTGAATAGGAAACTTGCTTTCTGTGTTTGCATTGATTCTAAGAGTTATGACTATGCAATTAGGTAACACAAACATGCCAAGTGATTTAGGTGACCAATCATACAGCTCAAGTATTATATTTGCAGTAAACATGATACAAACCAGGAATTATTAGCAGAAATTATTCAGGATTGTCTATGGCTTTTATAACATTTTGCACAGACCCATTTTCTACACAACCAGGCTGTTGGAGAGAAGAGGGGGTGATTACGAACACACTCTGCTTGGAATGTCTTGTATGGCGAATCTTTGCCTTTTCTTTCCCTCATATTTTCAGGGCCACATCCTCCTCTTTCCCTGACATGATCGGCAATAATAAAAATACTGTCACTGAAGTAGAGGATACTGTGTGTGTAAAACATCCTTGTAGAGTATAGGGAGCAATAACATGCGACAGGGCATGCAATTACAGTTAGAGCTGGGCAAATAACTGATTGGTTGGTTATGGGGCAAAAACGCAAAAGCCAAAAAAGTTTCATTTCAGGTTGAACAAGATGTTCTGTTTGACCTGAAACATTTCATTTCATTTCAGGTTTTCTTACCATTTTACGATTATTAAAAATAAAATTGAAGCAAAAATTTTAAATGAATAAACATTTTGAATTAAAAAAAACATCAAAACATTTCATTTTGAAAATGTCAAAACAAAACATTTTGACCTTTTTGGAAATTTTCTTCTTTTTTTCCCCCAAGCTGAAACCATTCAGTGAATTTGATATGAGTTTGCAAGATGTGTTGATTGTCTCAAATATGCATTTTTCAGTGAACAAAATTTTCATCTGAAAAAGTTCACCCAAGTCTAATCAAAGTATCAGAATGATCTACTTTAGGTGTTAGCACCCTTCACTCACTGGAGTGGAAGGAGCAATCTGATATCAGATGTGTATCCTCCATTGTTGCATTTATTTGCACATGGACTGAAGCCAGAATCTGGCCCAAAGGTGTAACTAAACATGGCAGATTTTCTTTAGATCTGGATTGATGTTAGTTAGTGTATGAGGAAAGGCGCAGCAGAGACTGGGTGACTACCCTGCACTAGAAAAGTGATAGACGATGATCCTGTATTTCTTTTCCATTCTAGCTCTCTTGGGCCAAATCCTGAAGTGCCTGCTTAATAAATTCTCTGTCTTTACTAAGGCAAAACTCCCATTGACAGCAAATGGGAGTTTTGCACAAGTATAAAGACTTTGGGGGAAATCCTGGCCCCACTGAAGTCAATGGACGTATTTCAGATCCCTTCAGGATTAGACCTTTTACCATCTATGGGATTCAAAGAGGAAGATATTTCCTTGTGTCAATACAAACTGCCTTCGAGCTCAACAGTATGTATTCTGGCTGTTCAGGGGCGAAACAGCTCAGTGCTACTGTATCCTTCTAAACAGTTTCCCTTTTCTTAAGGGCAATTCTCTTCTCATTAATGATCCTGAAAGAAGATACCCTACTTGGCAGTTGGTCTCCAAAGACCAGGAATATTAAGTAGATTTGCTTCTTCCCCCCCAGCCCCTGCCTGCTTCAAAGTCAAGTGCAGAATACTTCACCAATTAAAAAAAAGAGAGCGAGAGCTGAGAAAAATTAATTACTCTAATTTGAATGGAATAGAGATAATTACCTCATAATAACACTCATTGACGTTCTCTCATTAAAAAGTCTCCACTGGCGGACTAAGATCCCAAACTATGAGTCTATTTGCAAGATACGCTTGTTTTTAAAATTGTTCCAGGGGGATAAGGTTTTCAACTTGTCATTGCATAATTCACAGAGCTAGGTTTTTAATGACTTTACCCATCCCCCCTCTTGGTGTGCTGTACTGGATGGGAATTCCAGTCCTTTCAGGATTAAAATCCCGCCCCAACTACTACACAAGAGTTTATATTGCAGCAATGTATAAAGGCAGTCATACAATAAAGAACATAGTCTAACCAGTATCTGCCTAGCCGGCTGGGTCTACAGGGCAGCGGTGTTGGAAGGAGTCAGTTTTGCTAGTTATTAGGCATACTAGTGAGGAAGCCCAGGAGTTAGGCTGCAAGCCTGAGATTTGGGAGTCACTCGTACAATTCTCTGCTCTGCTACGGATGCCCTGTGTGGCCCTGGGCAAGTCATTTAGAGCCAGATCCTAAAGGTTGAAGCCTGGCTCCAACTGATTTCTGCTACTTCAGTGAGGGTAAAACATCCACCTTTGAGAGTATGTTCCCTAGCTGTACTTCCCTACCTTGCAGGGGCATTGTGTTGTGACGATAACTATATTAAAGATAGTGAGGTGCTCAGATACGACAGTGACTTGGGGAGGGAGGGAGGAAACAGATGATATTGCCATGGGCCAAAGGATGTTGTTTCAACAGCGTACCCCCTAGTCCCTTGGTAAGCTACTATAAAATATTTACACCTTACACTGCTGGCACTTACTGGACTAACAAGCAAATACAGCAAGGCTTGGCAACCTCTCCGGAGTGCCTTGGACTAGGGCTCAGTACGCTGTCATGTGATGAGAAACATCTGTGTAATGCTGGCTAATGACTTGTCCTAAAATATATGACTACAATTTGAGAACCTCCTCAGCATTGCTATATAGGCTGGGCTGCAGCAAATAAAGAAAGCAAGTCCTTCAGACAGAAAAATCCTGCAGGTCAATCGACTCTAGTAAAGCTATCCCCCCTTTGGCTTTATCAAGTTACAGTGACGGCTCTTTACTTTTACATTCTTTAGACTCTCCAAGCTAAGCTTCCAGACAGTGGAATGTCAAGCCTCATTCACTCCCCTACCCAGTACAACACAAACAAGCAGCAGACCTGAAAGCTTATTTGGGGAGGTGCTGGGCACCCACAACTCCTGTTGAAACCCACTGGAATGGAGGATGCTAAGCACCTCTCAGGAACTAGCATCAGGGTTGGAAGACTTTTTCTAAACTGTTCCTTTCCAGGAGATTTTGACTGGAATAAACTCATCAGCACAGACAGTGAAGATAGTCTAGGCAGTTCTCCTTTCTGATAAGATCCTGCTCACATGGCCCCTTCCTTATTTTAACTGCAAGAGAACAGTATTATTTGATTTTTACTTACAATTACTATCTAGCCACACTTCCCCAGCTGGAGCGAGAGTGCAGAGCTAAATCACATTCAGCATAGCTGCAAATAGAGTCCTGGCACTATCAGTAGTTCTAAAATTAAAGGGCCATCAACCTGAAATCCAATCTGTTTAAGGAGACTTAAGAACAGTTTCAGGCACTATCCCTCTGAGTGCCCCTGCTGAGTTTTAAGGTTTTACAATAACCTTTTTTTTTTTTTTTTAAGTTTCTGTGCCCTGGTGCTGTGTAGAAGACCCACAAAAACAAAACCAGAAAGCTCACTAACTGTGCATGCAGGGAAAACAGTCAGAATCATTATACACAAAGCACCGTCAAATGCACACAGTAAACATGCTGAAAATAATGGAGAAAATATTTCTTTGCTGATCTGCTAGTTTTGGTCATCAGAGGTGTGACTAAGTAGTCCCATGTAGGTTAGAATGTTTCAGAAAGAAGTGTGATTTTTAAATGATGTCCTTTAAGCACAGATATCCATGGCGGGTGTGTTTTGCTGTCTACAAGCATATCTTCTTTTTATAGCAGTGAGGTTGCAGTGAAGTCACAAAAGCTGTTTTCATCTTCATAAAAATAAGCACAAAGTTGCTTTTCAATTCTGCAGGCCAACATATCTCTGAGAGGCTGCAACATTCACTGCCTTCTAAACTGGATCTGTCTTCAAAGAGAGGGGCCTGATTTACTGGAAATGCATTTATTTCATTATATATCCAGACAGACTGTTCTGTACACAGAATTAACAAACACGTGCTTCCACATAAAAGCCAACACAAAAAGGGAGAATTTTTAGCCACATATATATTGTATTTGTTCTGCAATTGTGCATGGTTTTGGATAAGAGTTCTCTCTCCTTCCAACTGAATCCTGTAGTGAAGACCACAGAAGACAGACTTAGGACAACAAACCCCTCACCCCCCACCTCCGTCTCAACAATTTTTTATTCCATGCTCCATTAAGCTTTTTGAGATGACCTCCATGTACTTCCCTCATCCGGCTGGTGGAGGGGGCTTAGCTGGTAGGGATAGATATGTGAATAGCATCTGTGCAGGGCTGCAGAACTTTTAAGGAGTTGGGCTAATGGAACTAGACCGCCAGTGCACCCAGATTTTAAATAAGTTCAATCATTTTTCACAGCCCAAGTCAAGATTTTCAGTTTGTTTCATCCACCCCAACCCACCCCCATTTTTAGCTATGCTTGTGTAGCCTGCTAGATATTTTGTGCCAAAAAACTTTCTTTGTTCCTTTGACTACTCCTGTTTAAAAAACAAAGAATCTCACAAGCAATGAGCAAGCAAAGTAAAAAGCCAGCTATTTGATTGAGATCAAACATACCCTTTTGGTATTTTAGTCAACGTGCATCTCTTCCTGGTAGCATGCACTCCAAAAACTCACTTCACAACGACTAGACCAGTAAACTAGTTTTGCAGCCAGAAGCTTTAAATTACTGCTAGCTCTGAACTACTTCCCTGAAAGATTCCTAATGTAAAGAGGTTCCAGGAAACAAGGAAAAGAATTTTACAGTGCTTTGTTTCTATTTGCTCAGATTTAAGGGCTTTATAAAGTGATGGTTTTTCAAGTCTGTACTAACAGCCTGGCTAAATTCAAAGCAGTTGTGAAATCTGTACTTTGCTCAGAACCATTTTGAAGAGAAACATTTTCATATGTTTGCTGACTTGCCAAGTTATATTACATGATCTGAGTTCTGCTGGTAGCTAAACTGACCTGAAGCATTAGCCCTGCTCTTGTCCAGCAGTAAAGAAAATTGAAAAGAAAATATGTGATTAACTGTTAGATAGCTTGGTACTTTCTTAAGCATGTGAAGGTTTCTCTATCCAAAACTAGCTTTTAGTTCAGTAGAAGAAATGTTCTAAGGGAAAGACACACGTGAGTGTAAGGCTGTGTAACCAAATAAACCGATAGGTGCCGGGCATTTTTAGTTGCATGGTTATGGCAGTCCTCTTGCTGTATGTCTACAAAGGAGAAAACTAGCTACAGTATCTTGCCTTAAACTTTCTAGTGAGAATATTTGTCCTTTATCCTGTATATTCAGACCAACTGGGGAAATACAGGAGAGGGATGGTACTATGCAGACAACAGCACCAGACCAGAGGTAATCAGATGGGACTGGCCATTACCAAGGGAAGCAGCAACAACTGCTATCAGTCGATGGTGTCAGGGACTCTAGTGAACTTTCCATTTGCAGCCAGATTTAATTCTTAAGGTGAAGAAGGACATGAGCACATGCATTTTCTGGTACTGGGAGGTACCAAAGCTAGCAACAGCTCTGCCACAGCTACATTATGATGTTCTAATGAAGCTTTTCTTTTTGATCACACTATGACGATGCATGATTTCAAAAGGAATTATTTGGGGAAAGGTCTGTGGCCTGTCTTATACAGGCAGTCAGACTAGGTGATCACAATGGTCCTTTCTGGCCCTATTAATTTGCCCCTACACTGACTATGGACTGGGAGCTAGGAGAGAGGAGGCTTATGTTACAAAGAACACTATAGTTTGAAGGGTAACTGAAGCTTCATGGCCCAAGTCCATCCTTGATGTGACTCCATCTGCTTCACTGAAGTTCTGCAAGAATGAATTGGACTCTATAGCTTGTTTTATGGTTTGTATTCATGTGATATACCCTGTCTGAATATTTTTTTTAATGAACGTAGCAGGAGGGAATTTTTCAGTGGTGGGTGAAGCAATTCCTAAGGGCTAGACTGTGACTTGTACTACAAGTATTATTATGTTCCTTCACAGGCTACCCAAACTGGGGTTCAGGTCTGCAACAATAAACATGGCTTCTTGCCTGCTTATACCTTCCCTGGAGAAAGTGGATGGGGAGTAGATGGGGGAATGGGTGGAGCCTTGGTACCATGCCACTACTTGTTACTGTGGAGTGGATAGTAATTTACTTCTGGAACTGGCCAGCAGTAAATTAATCTCTAGGCTCAAGGTGAAAGCAGGGATGGAAATTTGAATCACATGTATGCCAGGGAAGCACAAGCCCTCCCAGGGCTACTCCTGGGGAGATGGAGTTTATGCACAATCTCTTGGTCAGGCAGTGTCTGAAGTCACAACCTAGCCGTATACACAGCTGGCAAACATTTGGAGATCCTTCTAGATGAAATGTGCTATATAAATGCAGGAGAGTACAAAAGTGGCCCTAGGCTACATCTGTGCAACCCTATTATCTCTGGATTATGTCATCAGTTACAAATTTGTAAACTCACTTCATGCTAATGAGGCTACTCAAGTGCTTCAGAGCATGAGCTGAAGATAATAGGGTTCCTCAGGTGTAGCTAAGGACCTCTATTACTGGTGATGATGCACAAGGTAGAAGGAACCCAGCTGAATTCTCAGAGCCCAGACTGAGTTTCCAGGGCTGGCCATTAGAAAACAAAAATTTGAATTTGCAAACCAAGTAAACTCCACATGTGTCAAAAAAGAGTTGGCGATTATGGAACTCCATGCTGCCACTCTTTCAGTCACAGCCACTCTGAGTCCCTCCATGTGTGAAGGAGTAGAAGGATCTAGAAGAGCTTGATTCAGCAGAAGAGTCGGGCACATTTTAGAAAAAGGATGGTGCTTGAATCAAAGCTACGTGGGGAGGGGGGGGAAAGTACCAGCACATTTCTGCTGTTCATGAACACATGCGGACACACAGAATCCACTTACCATTGTATCCCTTCTAAGGCAAATGCACTGCATCTATTCTCACGTATGGAGTACCTTCTTAAAAGGAATATGATACCTATGATCATGTTTTATGTATGCATTGGTGACCTTTTATCCATTTTAAAGCTACATCAGAATGTACACATAGTAGTAAATATTATAGACATACATTTGCCCAGGTTTGAGTCTTAAGGAGATTATACAAGCATTTTTCTTGTCCTACTTCTCAGGTATTCAGAAAGTAGGAGCGTAGCATGCTAATCTCCGCTCATGAAAAAATACAGCTGAGATACTTTGTATTTTTGTCTCCTGTTGTTTTCTCTGAAGGGGTGTAGCCCCAAACCACACCCAGTTTGGTGCCTCGCACATTATGTAGAACCCAACTCTATTAAATTATTCCTAACAACCCGTCCTTTAAACAGATCAGCAGAGTAATTCCCTTTTTACAGATGGGAAAATTGAGGCATGAAGGTCCAGATACTTAAAAATACCTTGGTGCCTAACTCTCATTGGTGCTTTTGAAAATCCCGTTAGGCACTTTTCTGAATCTTTAGGTATCTAAATATCTTTGAGGATCTGAGCAAAGTGGCTAAGGGACAGATTTTAAGGCATTTAATTGCCTAATGGGATTTTCAAAAGCACCAAATAGGAGTTAGGTGCCTAATGGAATTTTCAAAAATACCTAGGTGCCTATCTCAATTTTTATCTCAATCTCCCCATCCCAAATGCCTTTAAAAAGCTTGCCCTAAGTGATCTATCCAATGGTCATAAAACCAGCCACAATTAGTTAGTTATTATTCAAATTAATTCCAGAAGCACTGGGTCAGAGCCTTAGACTACACTCTTGATTTGGGAAGGAAATAATCGAGCATGTTTGAATGATGATATATTTGCAATTAACACTAGTGCAAGCCAGGATAGCATTAAGAATAAGTGTACAAACTAGAGAAAGTGTGCCAATAGAAATGTTTGTGGAATCCTTCTAGACATGTTCTCTGCTTGAAAATAAAGCAGGCAATTCTGTCTTCACAATTCCTAAAAACTCTTATTCCTGCTTTCACATTCTATTCAGTTTTAACGATGACCATGACAATTAATGATTGTGAGTGAGTCCATGAATAGCAGGTATTCTTGTTAAATTATTTTGAGTGCTTACTTATCCATGATGCTAAGCACCTACTTCTTGCTAGATATTATCAACATCTCTTTTAAAGAAAGATTTAAAATGCCCACGTGAGACTTGCAATAGAAAAGTCCCCAACAAGAACTGTCCATACTTTTAAGAAATCAAAGAAGGTGCAATTCCATACCCCCTGTGAAACTGGTTTAATTGTGAAATTGTAATCACATTGTTTATCAACACTTGCCCTTCTGATTTTTTGTGTCTGTGTAGAAGTCACACCTGTAGAACAATCCGACTCCATGTAACGTTAGACTGGTTATCTCAGAAGAAGTAACTGGGTAGTCATGCTTTTACAATCTATCATTTACAAAAGCCTCAATCAGAGTTCAGTATCAAACCCAGCCATGATTATCTAAAGTATGTATGTTACTGTGTTATAACAAGTACAGCGTTTTCTTACTGTGGATATCAAAGTGAAATCGAAGTGGTGATTATCATTACTATAAAGAGAGTTTTGTTTCTGGTAACAGATGAAGCAAACCCACTAAACACATGTTAGCTTTATTAACATTGGCACTTACCTGGCTTATATAGTCTCTGCTCCTGAGCTGTCAGGCAAACAAAATCTCCAAAATCAATACTGCAAACAAAGAGTCCCTGGCTTCTTAACCTGAAATTTCTTTGGACTGTACCAAGATCTGATCATCAGAGGGGAGGCTCAGAGTAACTTCAGAAATTTTTGTCTTCTAGTCTAACTTCTGCGTGCAGTAGCTGATTATGAGTCATAAGGGAAAATATTACTAAAAAGAACAAGGATGCTCTCTCTTGTTTATTCCATGGTAAACTCTTGTAGCCATAAAACCAGTTAACAAAGTGATACAATTTTTAAAGAGTGGACGATAAGGGAAGGGAGTTTTGTGAGGATTTTGGACATTCTTTTGTGACAAACAACATATTCTACCACATCATAAAAACGGTATTCCTTATTAGTTTGCAAAATATTCTTTGGTTAAATAGGGGATATGTCAGTGTTTTGCTTCGGCTTATCCCTTCAACGCATCTCTGCCAGAATGTGCCATTATAAAAAGGTTGAAGTGGAACATGGAAGTGGTTTCACTGAGCCTCAGTTTTTGCTGCATCTCCTGAGCAGCAGAACATAGCAGGCAAAACCCAGATGAGAGGCAAAGGTGGCTTTTTGCCACCTCTGTGCCTTCTGAATTTTGGGGGGCTGCCCAAACGCCAGAGGCTGCTCTAAGTTATGGTGGCCAGCTAGGGGCCACCAGGTTGCCCTGAGTAACCAGAGCACTCTGTTCTCGCTACAACCCCTCATATGCTCTTGGCATATGCCTAAATTGGGTGTGGCATAGTGTCTCTTCTTTGGTCCTAAAGCATCTGGGGAATTCATCAGCATTGGAGTGTCCACAGGAGCAGCATAAAGGGGCTGGAATGTGGCCCAGAATCAGGGCCATTGGGAGGCAGATTTGCCTAGTGGTCTGTGTAGAACTCAGAGTCAGGAACTCTTGACCTCCTAATCTTGGCTCTGCCACTGACTGGCTGGGTGAACTTGGGAACGTCACCTGAGCAGTGATAATGTTCACAGCTTAAATAGATGTCTTCTTACAGTAGCCACCTTTGATTAAACAGAGAGCCAATTAAATAGAGTTTTATTTGATCAGTACTCTATTTTACTTTAAAAAATGAAAGAAGAGACAGTTTGTACAAGGTCTTCAAGTGACTTCCAGGTACAAAGCTAGAAAAACAACATCCCTAAATGTAAGGCCAAGTTACTCAGAGTTTCTTAAATTAATGAATTGAGACACCATATTACATCTGTGTTGAACATATTTATACTACAGCGCTGATGCAGCAAAACACTTATAGTTAAGCATGTGATTAAATATTCAGCTAAATCAGGGGCTATATGAGAAAATACACATTAAGAGAGTCCTATTCTAGCATGCTGTTAGTCCATTCTAAAATTTGGGTTAGATTCTTTGGGTGGGTGGATTCTCCTGTCTTCTTCAGTTGATTCAAAAGCCTGGTCAGCAATTTCTAGGCTCTTTCTGTAATGTTATACCTGGAAATGAGTGTGCTAGTAACAACTGGATAGGATTCATGGCAGGGTTACCATATTCTGTCAGTACCTCTGAAATACCCTAATTTGTATGTTGTAGCCACACTATGTAAAGCATTTATAAATGGTGGATGTAGTTTATAGGAATAGAGTGGTAGCGCTCTAAATAGTTTATGAGCCCACTAGTGGGACTTAGAGAGTTCTACATATTAGAACCCACTAGAACCCCAACAGAGGAGCAGTGAGTATATATTACTCCTGGGGGCATTCTGCGTCAAAAAGTTAAAAATCCAGCACCAAAAAATTAAAAATTCTGCGCACAATATTTTTTAATTCTGCAAATTTTATTTGTCAAAATAACACTACATAATCATGCCAGTTTCAATTATTTTGGTAATTTATTTCAAAATACCTGTCAGCAAGTATGTCTGTAACGATACAAACCCACACAAAAATTCCCCCGGGAGTAGAGAGTTAAAGAAACCCCTATAACAACCCAGTTCCTGTTTCGCTGCCCTCTTCCCCCCCCCCCGCCCCAGATCCCAGCTGGGGGGGGGCCAGATACCCACAACCCCTCCCCCCCCAGAGCCCACATGCAGGGGGCCCCCCCAGCCAATACATCTGAACCCCCTTCTCACCAGAGTCCAAATGTGCCCCCGCAGCCCAGATACCCACATCCTGTCCCCCACAGAGCCCAACTGCAGGCCCCCCCCTTGCCCAGACACCTGCACCCTCCCCCCCAGAGCCCAGCTGTGGGGCCCCCCCTTGCCCAGACACCTGTCCCCCTCCCTCTACAGCGCCCAGGGATCCAGAGGGAGAAACAGCCTGATGCTCATTTCCAGGCTTGCACAGAGTTTCCTGCATGCCACCCACTCCTTCCCTCAGGGCATGCTGGAAACTGCAGCTGCCAGGAACCCTCTAGCTCCCTTTCCCTCCCCCCAGCAGGGTCTTCTATGTGCAAGCTGGGCTCTGCAGAGTACAGTGGCCCCTAATGGTGGCTAGCAGCACTGCAGCCCATTTCTGTTGCGGGAAAAGGAAATTCTGCGCGCACAACGTTAATTTCTGCAAAATTCTGCATTGCGCAGAATTCCCCCAGGAGTAATATAATATATGCAGCTAGGGCTAGTGTGTTGTATATATTCAGTAACCATTTACTATTTGGACTCCATTGTGCCTGCGCGGTTCCTTCACATTATGTCTGTTATGTAAAGTGGTGTACGCAGACAGCGACAAGATGATCTGGTGGAGGGGTGTGATATATTATAGCACACCTATCCTGTGCTAAATTTCACCTGGTGAATTTGTGGTGGAGAATTTTTTCATATTGGTATTTTATATTAAGGGGTAACCCATGAGCTGCATGTGCTTTAACACTCACCTGTGCTTTAACATTGCTTTGGGAAAAGACATTCACTGGTGCTCTTGAAGGAAGCACATCTCTCTCTTCGAAAGAGACGAGAACTTGACTGCTTCTGTAATGATCAAGGGCACGGAGACCACTTCACTCTTCCTTCAGAACAGTGCCAAAACAAATACTGGGGGGGAGGGACAAAAAACAAAGGATTCAAACTACCACTACACAGAACAATGTGTTACCCCAGTGGTCTGGAGAGAGCATCCCCAGGATGTGGAGCTGCAGGGTTGCAAAAGTGCTGTCCAGGCCATCCTGTGAGGTCATTTCTAGCAGCCTCGAGCCTTGTTATTGCAGACATGATAAGGAACATTCCGACACCATTTCTAGGAGTGATAGCCATCAGGAAGTGAAATTAAAACTGTAGATCTCCCAAGGGTTCTGATTTCCTTGCTGTAGGAAACTGGAGTACTATACCCACAGGCATCCATGTGGCCCTACATCTATAACATGACAGAAAGCTGGTGGAATCAATCTGCGTGGTCAGACAGCAAAATTGTCTTTCACCAATGGAAAAAAGCAGACAACAAGATCAACTGGATTGTCCGACAAGGGATTATACAGTATCATAGAGCACAGCCCTGGTCCTAGAGCAGAGCCACTGGAATCATTTCTAGGTATATGTCTCAAAGTCATATAATGCTATTGTACTAGATAGAATAGCGCCTGACAGGGCAAAGCCTTCGGCTTCCAAACTAAACAGCTTCAATCTGACATGAGACAGGATTGAGAAAAAAAATCTCTGAATAGATCAGTACTCTTATCCCCCGAACATTTTGGAAGATTATGTTGGGTCATTTCTTGTTTGACTCTACTAACCACAAACACTTGAACATGTGGTGTTTAGTTTAGATTTTTGCAGACTGCCTTCCTATAGGGACATTTTCTGTTGGTTGCAAGGGTCTATTCCCTCTCACTGGGCAGGGAAGTTAGTTAGGAGAATCTCCTGGCTGATGACAGTATATGCACTTCAATGTTTAGAGCCTAGTCAAGTAAGTAACTTCATTGATTGGAGGGTTCAGGAGGATTAGATCCTTAACTACAGGACAGCACTTTTAAATGAAAGGAATATTCCGAGCTAACATTTGTGTTTTCCATTTTCTTTAAGTGTACGTTTTGTTTAACATGCCATTACCATGTACAAATGACTGTACTTTAAATGTAGTCGATGATAGCATGATCTTTTACAAAGCTGCTTATAAACCAGAGTACATGCAATTTTGGTCTCAGAAACAAGTTATTCCATGCCTTATTATCCTTCGAGAGAGAGCCAAACAGGTCTATTAGTGTAATGTAACACCTTAAGTGACAGTGTACTAAGTTAAAAAATGTATATATAGGATGTGATTTCCAAAAACTCTCAGCATTGGCCTAACTCTGCACACACTGTGAGAGCAGACTGAGGCGAATGTCGAGTTCTTTTTGAAACTTCCTCTCATACTATGGCCTGATGCAGGAAAACACTTAAGACTCTAATTAAGTCCAGCCCTATTCAGAAGAGCATTTAAGCAAATATTTCACTTTAAACATTTGCTTTAGTCATTGACTTCATGTGGATTTAATCATGGGCTTAAATGCTGTCCTGAATAGCAATGCTTTCCTGAATTGGTGCCTACATTAGGCCTGGGCTAACATGAATTATTAAATATAGTGATGAGAAATGACACTGCCCATTCGAGTTCAGCAGGGACCAAGCCCACTGCAAACTTATATCAGAGTCCTGGGGCTCAGAGCCTGAGCCTGGAAGAAATCCCATAATAAGACTCATCCCTGTGGAGGGGAACAGACCTAGCAGCGTGTATGCATAAATTTGTTTAATGTCTGGTTCTGACATGACTGCCGCCTTTTGGAAGTGTTAATACATGACATATATCTGCAAAGTCATAATGTGATAGGGTCAGGCCCAAAGACTGTTCAAGCCAATGGGAGTTTTTCCATTAACTTGGATCAGGCCCCAAGTACACTGCTGCAGTGTAATATTGATTTGGCACGTGCGAGCATCCCTAGTCCACAGAATGAGGAGTTGTTTTTCTCTCCCCACCCAGAATAAAAGTCAGGATTGTTTTTCATGGAAGCTATTCTGTCACCAGGCAGACCGCTAAGCCTTGCAGGAGCTTGTTTATTTCAGAATAGGTGCCCCAACTCTACTTCTTTACCTCTGGTCCCATTCCTGGTTGCTTGATATAAATACCTCATACCACTGACTTCAGCAGAGCTAGTAGGGTGAGTGAGGTGATGAGATTTTTCTCCATTAATTTATTTACCAGGTCCCAACAGCATTCTTGGCACTTTGCAAACAAATGCCTAATGCTGTCAGTTTCTCACTTTCCGCCAACACACCATTCATCAATTATTAACAAATTGCCCCATGCAAATAAGTTAATAAAACATGAGGTTGCTTCCAGCAGGGATTCTCCTAAAGGCTGCATGTTTATTTTAGTTTTTCTCATTTAAGCTGTTTTGTATGGAGAAAGACCCAAGAGGCAGCATTTGGATCCCAGTCAAGATTCACGTAAGGTTTAGCCTTAGGTTCACAGTTTGGGTTTAAAGAAAAGTACTCCTTTTCTTTTTATGGATACAGACTAACACAGCTGCTACTCTGAAACCTGTCATTATGCAGAGTTTGGGTTTGAGGCTGAATCAAGATTAGGGCTTGGACTCAAGGGCACCAGTCTCTTGCATTCTGTTCTTGAGAGATTTTGGCCACATCTGACCTGGACCTTGAAAATAGTCCCCTTCCTGCTTTTTATTAGATCCAGAACCCAAGCTGCAGGGTGGGTTTTTCAGAGACGGGAATCTGAACCCTTCTACACTGAAACCTGGTTTTAACCTCTTTTTTAATTTTGTCAGCACTTTAGGGGTGAAATCACTACATATTGTAGGACTGAATAGGGAGAAGGCAATGCATGCAAAGATTTCAAAATTCAAAGGGTTAAATTCTACCGCTGGATTCACATGTTCAACTCCCAGTGATTTCAGTGGGCATTGTCTGCAGGGAGGTTTTTGGGTGGTCCCTGGATGACTGTATCTGAGGGCACCATTTATCTTGAAGACATTATTTAAACACATTCCCTGGAAAGAATTCTAAACACTGTGAAATAGACGTAAAGGGCCTGGTCCTGTTTCCACTGAAATCAAAGGGATTTAATGGGAGCAGGAGTAGGCCAAAGCAGTACATCCAGTCCCCAAACCTTACAGTGGGTGTCAGGAATGGAATTCAGGCAGTGGCTGTGAACAGCCTATTGGAGGACCCTACAGGTGAAAGAGGAGAGTAGTGGCAGCTGGGGAGACAGGTAGGGATGAGGGTGAGGATTTTTGAGGGCGGGCTGGTCTGATCTGGGAAGGAGGCAGAAGAGAGGGAGAGGAATGGGGCTTCCAAAGCAGCCACAGCTCCAGGGAAAGCACCCACACTCACTGGACAGGCCAGCAGCTAGGGCAGGGGGCAGTGTTACTTTGCAAAATGACCATAATTTAAAAGTTCATCTGGAGCCGAGGAGGGCTACAGTCACCAATGCTCTTTCCTCTACTCCATCAGCCTCCTTTTCAACAATACCAGTCCACGGCCAAACTCTGAGGTACAAAAAAGCACTGGAAGTTGCATGCTCACTTCCTCTTACTCCTCACAAGGCTGAAGTCATCACCTCCACTGTATTCACAGGCACTGCTTGCCCAAGTAATGAGAGGCCAGGGGTCCCTTCAGAACCCATCTCCCCTGTGGTAGCATGATATTACACAAAACCTGGGACTGGCCATAATTAGCATATCGATTATTGATTGAAAACTAAATGATTGGCCTGAAATCTCGGAGAGGGACAGCAAAGGGAGCTTTCATTCAGCTTTGCACTCCCATATCCTCCTGTTGTCCAGGGGCCTGTCTGGCCCTCTATGTAAATTTGTAGCAGCCTTGCCAAAGTTAGAGCATCCCTAAGGCTGCTCTTTCGCTTGGGCTGCCCAGAGTCTCCAGAAGCCAAGGGCAACTGAGAATAGGCAGAGCCCACTGCCTCCCCACACCTAGGGTGGCCATTCCCCACCCCTAAATGCCCCCTCTACTGCGGGCTGTGAGAGAAGCTCGTGTATAGCTGCTCCACCAGTTCTGTGCTGGCAAGGGAGCCCCTTATGCAATGAAAGGGTCCATCGTGCCACCCGATCTAGTATATTCATGATAAAGATCTCCTAAGTTTTACATTTTTAAAAATAAGAACTCTGATTCTTTTGAAAGGCAAAATCCCCCTTTTGGGTCAGCATGGCAGATTTTACCTCGTGCCTACCAGGCGAGAGCAGAATATTGAAGCTCAAAGGAAAGTAGAACTTGGCCCACATAATTATGAGGCGAAATGAGACTGTCACCGGCTCACTAGATGGCAGTGTTGTTTAATCTTAGCCTGCTCCTGACCCACTGTCTCAGCCTTCCTCCTAGTTAATCCAGGGCTGCGTAATGTGTGGATTTCTCATGCAAGTTAGCCAGGCGCTTGCACAAAATGCTAAGCTTTGCAGACTCCGCACCCTGACATGAATTTCTGACCCAATCTGGCAGAGGAAAGGATAACGGAATGGTGCAGTCTAATAGGCTGGTCACGCTGGTTAGGCTCGCCTTGGCAGCTGCTGTAGTACGGGGGCTCTGCATGTTGCAACATATTCCTCATGATAATTATTAATATTACTTAGTGCCTAGGCCAGCGTTTCTCAAATGCAGCCACCAGGGGCTTTTCTTGTGGCTACAGCCTCCTGGGATGTGATATGGGGGGAGGGGAGGCAAAGTAGAGACCCCTCCCCCTCCCTGTAGCTCCTGGATGCACTGCCCTGGTGTTGCTTGGTGGGGCCAGCAGAAGGGGTTGGGTCCTGCCCCCTCTGGAGTCACCTGGGGCACAGCGCTGTAGGAGCAGGCAGCCAGTGAGTTCCCCACCTTCCCAGGGATGGTGGGGCGGCAGGGCAGCAAGCTTGAGCCGCAGGGCTTTGGACTCCAGCCCTGGGTTCCGGCTGCGCAGTGGCAGGCCCCAGACTCTGGCCACATGGCTTCAGGCTCCGTCCCTGGACCCTGTCCTCCGGCCGCGGGGCTTCGGGCTCTGGCCGCAGGGCTTCAGGCTCCATCCCCCCACTGCCTCCCCCAGCCTCATCTCCCCTGGCCCCCACTGCCTCCCCCAGCCCTCCATCTAGGGCTTAATTTGTCCCCAGGCTCGCCAAGGCTGAGTAAATGTACTGTGAAAAGTGATACTTGTATGTTTGTTCATATCACTTTTCACAGCAGACACTAGGGAGCAATAAATAAATTACAGTGATTTGGACGTGTCTATGTGCATATGTATTTGATTTTCCTAAAGCTAATTAAGTATTTTAGGAAAAAGTGTGAGAGTGGCCACCAGCAAGCCCTGGCCTAGGCGCCCTAGTCATGGACCTGAACCCCACTGCGCTACAGTAAAGAATGCGAGGAGCTCAGACAATACGGTAAGTGCCCAAGATAGTGCATACAATGCTGAGGTTAATATTTCCTAAAAGACACCTAAGAATAGCAGCAAATGCTATTATTTGCCATATGTCAATCATGCTGAGAAACACACACATGAAGAAACTCACATGACGCTTAAAGGAGACAATAGGTTTTTTTCCCCCTCTGAACTGCCATTTGTATGCCTAATGTTGTGTAAACATTGAATATTAAAAGAACAGCCTGGGGCACTTTTGTTTCACAGTGGAACGCAGGTAAAGCCGTTCCCATCGCAGGCTCTCAACTGAACTGGGTCCTCTTTAACCTGAGCAGCTGGAGGCCACTAAAACTGAGCTGCTTCTAAATAAGTTTAAAATCTAAACGTCAGGAAAACAGGAGCTTCAAGTGGCATTGCCCCACTTCGGGACATTGGAAGGTATGAAATGTCTTCTATAATGATCCAGCAAAATATCTCACCCTTACACAGTGCAATTCAGGAAGCGAAGACAATCACAGACTTCAGCCTGGCTTAGGCTCATATATGAGAGGAATAAAAGGCCCAGGCATCGTGTCTGACTTTTCCTAGTTGTTATGATACTTGCTTTGGTGGCAGCAACAGTTCACATCTGGTTTTGAGGCATTGATGGTTTCACCTTGGATATTTTCGCCATATAAGGGCTTTTGTTAAACAGATGAGCAAATATGTTAGTGAAGCACATATCATCCATTGGGTGGGCTGCCTCCAAGCCATTAAACACATGGCTCTTTCTTTTAGAAGATCCATGTATGCTGCTGATTATGGAAGATATCTGCTATTTATTAGGCACATTTATATATATGTTAGCCTTCAGTACAGAGCTCTTGGGAACCATTTATTATTATGGGAAAGCTGCTTACAGTGTAGTGACACTGAATTTAAAATGGAGCAAAACTATAGACCAGGGCTTGGCAACCTTTCAGAAATGGTGTGCCGAGTCTTCATTTATACGCTTTAATTTAAGGTTTCGCGTGCCAGTAATGCATTTTAACGGTTTAGAAGGTCTCTCTCTATAAGTCTATATATTATATAACTAAACTATTGTCGTATGTAACAAGGTTTTCAAAATGTTTAAGGAGCTTCATTTAAAATTAAATTAAAATGCTGATCTTACGCCGCCGGCCCGCTCAGCCCGCTGCTGGTCTGGGGTTCCGTTCACCTAGGCTGGCAGCGAGCTGAGCGGGGCCTGCGTCCGGGACCCGGCTGGCAAGGGGCCAGTAGCCAGAACCCCAGACCGGCAGCGGGCTCAGCGGGGCCGGCGGCCAGGACCCCAGACCAGTATTGCGCTGAGCAGCTCAGCCCGCTGCCACTCAGCCCGTTGCCGGTTTGGGGTTCCGTCCGCCAGCTCCTGCCAGCCAGGGTCCTGGCTGCCAGCCCAGCTCAGCCCGCTGCCGGTCTGGGATCCCAGCCCTGCCCACATAGAGTGGGTACCTACCTACCTTCTCCCTGGTTCTAGCCCTTTCTCTTCCTGCACTGAGCTGAGGGTGGGAGTGCACTGAGCACAGGGCTGGGGGTTGGGGTGTAGGGTTTGGCCAGGAGCTAGAATGAGGGAGGGGGCTCAGGGTTGGGGCAGGAGGTTTGGGTGTGGAGTGCTTACCTGGGCAGCTCCCATTTGGTGTGAGGGGTGCAGGTGGGAATGTGGGAGAGGGGGGTGCAGGAGCTCCTGTTTGGTGCTCAGGGTGGGGGTGGGAATGTGGGGGGTGCAAGAGTCAGGGCATGAGGTGTGGGGGGCTGGAAGAGTGTGAGGAGGTTGCAGGAGTCAGGGTAGAGGGCTGGGGGCATGTGTGGGGGGTGCTGGAGTCAGGGCTGGGGTCGTGGGGGGGGTGCAGGGGTCAGGGCAGGAGGCTGGGGTGTGCAAGGGTCAGGGCAGAGGGCTGGGGTGTGTGGGGGGTGCAGGGATCAGGGCAGGAAGCTGGGGTGTGTGGGGGGGTGGTAGGGGTCAGGGAAGAGGGCTGGGTGTGTGTGAGGGGGTGCAGGGGTCAGGGCAGGGGGCTGGGGTGTGTGTGGGGGTGCAGGGATCAGGGCAGGGGGCTGGGGTTTGGGGGGGTGCAGGGGGCTGGGAGGGTGTGTGGGGAGGTGCAGGGGTCAGGGCAGGGGGCTGGGGTGTGCGTGGGGGAGTGTAGGAGTCAGGGCAGAGGGCTGGGGGTGTGGGCTAGGGTCATGGGGGTGCTCCCAGCCCCCTACCCAGAGCAGCTCATAGCAGGGGGCTGGAGGGGATATGCCCTGATTCCACCCGCCTTCCCCAAGGCCCCGTCCCCACCTCTTCTCCGCCTCCTCCCCGGAGCAGCGAGCGGCTGCGGCTCCTCTTCTCGCAAGGGCCATCAGCTGATGGGTGGCAGGGAGGGAGAGGAGGAGGGGCAGGAACCGAAGCGGCGGGGGAGGGCGGACCTTGCCTGCCCTGCAGCAGCAGCCGGCAGGACCAAGCTTCTTCAGCCTGCCCCGGGCGGGAGGTGGGGTGGGGTGGGGAGAGCGGAGGACAGCAGGCCGGGGCGGGCAGGATTTTTAATGGCACGCTGCTGCCTGCCAGGGTCCCGGCCTGGGTTCGGCAGCGGGCTGAGCGGGGCCGGTGGCTGGGACCCGGCAGGCAGCAGCGTGCCATTAAAAATAGACTCGCATGCTGTCTTTGGCATGTGTGCCATAGGTTGCCGACCCCTGCTATAGACTGAAGTAGCCTTACAAGAAGACTCTGAGCCTTATCATCTGAAATGGGCCCAGCTCTGGCTTGTCTTTGCAGTTTACTATCCTGCTTTGACTATTTATTGTTATGGAGGACACTGGAGGTTTAGAAGGGCATGGTAGTAGTCTTTTTCTTTTAACCTGTAGCAATGAGAGTATCATGGCATATGCCAGTATTTAAATACAATCTTTTAACTAATGTTGTGAGTTAACATGTACATATATAGGACAAGATCCTGTCCTGTGCGGTGTTATTTAAGTCTAAAAAAAAAAATCCCTGGGAGCAAGTACTGACTGATATGAGCCTGTGGCCAGCTCCTCTTTTTGGTAGTACGCATGCTTGACTGAGGAACACGTGCTCTTTTCTGAATCCTGTGCTGTGAAGACAGCTCTTAGATCTATACTGCATCCAGGATCGCCTGAGTCCGGCACTGACTGCCTGGCCTTCGGAAAAATGCTTAATTGCAGTGCATTTTAGTTTCCCCATCCGCAAAATGGGGATAATTCTTACGCACACGGGTGTTGGTAGGATTTGTTAGTTAATAGTTGTACAGTGCTTTGAGAATGTCTAGTACTATGTTAGTCTCTAAGATACTTATATCTGCTGTTACCCTAATATCTGAGTGCCTCACTCTCTTTAATGTATTTATCCTCACAATACCCTTGGGATGCAGGGAAGTACTATTGTCCCCATTTTACAGGCGGGGAACTGAGGCCCAGAGGCCCAGCTCCTCAAAGATATTAGGTGCCTCACTTGCATTAGTTTCAAGTGACTTGGTCACAGAGAAAGCCTGTGGTAGAGCAGGGGATTAATCCCACGTTACCTGAGTCATAGGTTAGCACACTAAGTGTTCTCCTTCTTACTGCTAAACAATATAATTAGCTGCTATTTTTACCAGTCAGGTACGATCTACTTCTTTGACCCGTGATGAGCAGCAGAATAGCTTTATTTTGGTATCTAGGGATATTTCTGTTTCTAAATCTATGTCAAGGGCACCTAAAGCAGAAGAGGAGGTTTATATGTTGTAACTGAATAAATCAAAATAAACATACACACACCACCTGGGAGACACTGTACCTTATTTGCTCTCTTTTTAGAGGCATTTCTGCTATACAGTGAGATCACTCTTTTGCCTGTGCTTAGAGGGTTGTATTTTCTGTTCCATTTTTTGTTACGTTTATGTTGAACTGTGCCATTAAAAGATGTGCAGTGCACGCGGCTGCTGGAATAACTGCCTCAGCTCACCCCACACCCAATTCACCCCTAAGAAGAATAGGCCGTTCCCCATTGTTAGGCATTCGGAAGACCAAAAAGTTGAACGTTTCCTCTGGTAGCTGTAAGGCTTGAATACAGGACAGCCTATCTTTGCACTTGAACGTGATTGCACACAAGCTAGTGAGATGACACGATAGTGACCATAGTCAGTGTAGTGTATTCACCAATGTGTCCGCTAACTGTGATTAAACCTGTTTGCAATGGGCAGGCCCTTAACATTCGTTAGTTCTCAACAGGATGGAAGCAGAACACTATTTCATCAAAGTGCCATGAACATATACACTACAAACCTACCCGGGGCTCACTCACTCCTATTACCCCCCCACCCCCCGAGGAGCAAGGCTTTTCCATTTGGGACCAGTTATCTCCTTGGTTTTCTGAACAGAGAGGTACAATATAAGCCGCCTATCCACAGCACACTATAAATCCTCAGGAGCCAGGACAGCAGTAGGTGAAGGGGTAAACTATGTGAATGCACGCATGCTGAGCTTACACTTTGCACTTACTGTAAGTTTCAGTCCTGTTGCTCACAGCTGTTTTGGCCTCAGGAGAGCAGCAGTTTTTGAAAGGGATTAGCAGTGCATAGTATAGCAAGTTTCAGTCACTGAGCTCTTCGGTTGCACTGTTCCTTCATGAACAAAACCCCAGGAGAAGCCTCGTTATTTGCCATTTATATTCACGGCCTCACCCAGTTAACAGCCCATTAAAATGCACAGCTGCCAGGGCTTAGCCTCATACCACTGTAGTGTATCTCAACCTGCTGCTACACCTACGTTACAATATACTGGTGTGTGGGCTAATCTGATTTCAAAATGAAGGTGTGTCTACACTGGCAAGTTTCTGCGCAGTAAAGCAGCTTTTTGTGCTCAAACTGCAGACGTGTGTACACGCTGCCACGCCACTTCGTGCGCAGAAACTCCTCAGCTGCAGCGCTGCAGAAACCCCACCTCGACGAGAGTCGTAAGGCTATTTGCGCAGAGGCTCCAGCGCTCTAGTGCCAGTGTAGACACTCGATTGCTTTCTGCCCTGTAATTGGCCTTCGGAGCTGTCCCATAATGCCTCAAGTGACCGCTCTGCTCGTTGTTTTGAACTCGGCTGTCCTGGAGACATGCGCCCCTCCCCTTTCAAAGCACCCTTTCTGACAGCTCTTGCGTGCTGTGCTGATCTGCTCCAAAGCAAACCATTAATGTGAAATGCTCGTGCTGTTGAACACAGAGGCAGGTGTGTGTGTGTGTGTGTGAGAGAGAGAGAGATTGCTGTGCACGGTGCCCAGGGAGGGAGGCAGGGGCTAATGTTGGGGTTTCCTCCTCCCCCTGCCTCAGGACTGGTTGCTTCCTGCTGCTGTCTGAACCTACAAGACAGCATGCTGACACGCTCTCTCCCCCCCTCCATACACACACACACTCCCTGTTACACACTCTCCCCCCCCCCCCCCCTTCAGTTGAAAAGCGGCTGGCAATGTAGTAGGATGCCCTTGGAACAATGGGATTGGGAAACCTGCATCATGTGAGGCTGTGCCTGCCCCATGAGGCATTGCAAACCCTTCCCAAAGCACCCTGCGGCCAGGCGCACAATGGGATAGCTACCACAGTGCACTGCTGTCTTTGCCATTGCAAGAGCTGCTAATGTGGATGCGCTCCAGAGTCACAAGAAGCACAGTGTGGACACGCCACAGCGGTTTAATTCCAGCATTTTAATAAAAGTGGTATAACTTGTGGCGCAGAAACTTGCCAATTTAGACATACCCTGAACTGCTGTGTTTCTCTCAACAGCCATTTTCTAGACACCAGCTTCCTCTGAATGACAATTAGGACTTCTCTGTTAAAATACGAGCAGTTGACAATAGCGCAGCATCTTCTCTTTCATGGTTTCCTTCACTCGTTCCACAGCAGATAGAGTTTAAATCTAAACTTGTCCATGAGCATTGTTCTCCAAGGATCAGGACCACTGATTCATTCCTCTGCACTTGGACTATCCTTTGAGTAGCACAAAGGAATAAATATGTCCCTGACTTTTGCAGCTTCCTAACAAATGTTCAGTTCATAAGGTGCTAGAAAATCTCCCTGCTTTGTTTCCAATTTTTTTCCAAGTAGGCTAAAGATAATATTGTTACAATATGAAGCTTCCAGTCAATGGAACAACCATGTCTATAACTTGCAGGCTGATAACAGATTCGGTTGTATATGGTGAGGTATTCAGGAGGAAGTTTTCTGGATGTTAAAATCATGCTACTATACTATACTAACACACACTCATAGCTGTATTAATTCATTTTACCATGAAACTAGAGGCCATGAAAAATTAAGATGTTTAGTTGGAAAATGAAGTCCTCTTTTCTTTCCCCACAGTACTGATGTTTAATGAGGATTATCAAAGCAAATGTCCCTATTCTGCTCTACCAATATTGCTTGAAACCTGAGTTACAGGGATAACCTAGCCTCGGGGCAGGATTGCTGGAACAATTTGTACAGTGGGGGTGCCGAGAGCCATTGAACCAAACTGTAACCCTGTATATGATGGAAACCACTTCAGACCAGGGGGTGCGGTAGCACCCCCAGCACTCCTAACTCCAGCACTTATGCCTATGGGTGAGAGTATTTCAGTCTCTATGACCATTTACTCAATAGTCTCTCTGCTAAGACTCAGTCACCTAGGGCCAGATTTTGATAAGTATGTAGGTTCCTAAAGATGCAGATAAGCATCTAGTTGAATTTTCAAAAGCATCTAAGCAGGTTCAGTGCCTGGATGCAGGCAACTAACCTGCTTCGGTGCTTTTGAAAATCCCACTAGGTGCCTATCTTCATCCTTCAGCACTAAAATACCTTTGAACATCTGTTCCCTAGAAACTGGACAACTCCCCCTGACGTGTTTTATGGAGACCACCAAGCAACTGCCCAACTTTAATGACTTCTGGTGGAAACTCTTGTTACTTCTTGAGATTTTATGACACAGGATATACAAGTGCACTGAGAAAGTGATCACTCTGCCTTGAAATGGCAGTTTATTACATTGGGCATAAGACTGATATTCTAATATAGCTGATGAACTTCATTCCCAGTGATCTAGAATCTCACTCTGTTTGAACTTCAGTCTACATGAACCTTTAAAGTAATAAAGCTTCTTGCCCAAACCTAAAGTGCTATATGAATGGCAGCTTCTATTACTAAACTGACAGGTTGCAGGGACCTATAAAAATGACATACTTCTCCTTGGCTGTGTTCTGTGTTCCTAGCCATCACTCTCAGGGTGACTAGATGAATACATGTTGTTTTACCAGCTGAATGGCACTTCCCCGTTTCTCCTGCTGATATTAACAGTGCACTCAAAACACTAAATTAGAAGATGACACACTCAGAACACAGTTGTTAGAAGAAACAATTTAAATCTGTCCAAAGCAGGTGTTGGGTTCCCAACATTTGCTGGGGTGTAACAACTGTGGGAATATCTCTGCTTAAAATAAACAGGATTCCATAACAAGGATAGTAGTAATTCATTTAGCATCATTTAATATCTATCTCATTTATTGCAGCCTCACTTCTTGCACGTGGCCTAACTGAATGCAACATTCCTGACAATGGTAGATAAACCACCATCAGAAACTGACTAGAACGGTTGGAGTTGAACTTGCTGTTTAGTCCTGGCTGGCAGGAAAAATCATACAGATCGAAATTCTCTTTGTGCTGGCCATCTGCACTGGGATGACTTTCACACACAGAGAAAGGTGCCTTCCTGAAGGCGTTATGCTTCCAAATTGTCCCATTGATTGGGACGGTGAGGCAACTGGATTTGATTATATACGGAATAAGCCATAGCTTCTTGCTGTATTATTGATTAATACAGAGCTGCAGATCTTTTGGAAAATGCTTAGCGCCCTTTGAAATCAATTGGCATTGAGCACTCTCAGCACCCTGCCAGGTTGGCCCCTTAGGCAGGAAGCTGTGCTGGATACACTTCTTGCACTACGAACCAAAAGGAAAACGGCAACAAACTTGTGCGTCCTTCCTATACTTGCCATTTTTTGACAAACAAGGTAATATTCATGACAGTGTGGGACATCTTAAAGCGGTGAGGAATTTCAAAAGGAACTGTTGGGAAAAGTGCAATTAATGGGAATCTTTACAGTATCAGTGGTTTAGATCTTGCCACAGACAGAATAGGAAATACAGATCACAGTGAATGATTCCTATTGTTACAGTGCCATAGGTGTGCCTAGTGATTAAAAAACATACTGTATAAGACATGATGCCTGCCCCCAAACAGTTTACATTCTCACTTTGGAGCTTCATCTTTCAATCCTTGCTCATACAAAGAGTCCCGACTTCAGTTCAGTGGCACCGGACATGTATGTAAGTATTTCTCACACAATTACAGTTGCAGGGTAAGGCCATTGATTCTACAACTTTTAAGTGAATGGGAGTTTTTGCCATTGACTTCAATGGCTGCAGGATTAGATCCTAAATAGTTTTTGTTGGTTCCAGGGTTCTTGCTATTGTATTTACTTATTTCAGTAGAGTGTTTATTTATTGTGACTTTGGTTTTATATTATACTATGGGGCTAGATTTTCAAAAGTGCACTTCTAAACAGACAGGATTTGCTAATGTGCAATTCTGTATGTTTATGGAGCTGGCATGGGAGGAGATGCAGATGGCTAGTGGTGGGCGGCAAGCAGTGGAAGTGAGATTTTAGGAGGGACTTTAGATGCTGTACAAGTAATTCTAGATTTGCAGACCCTCTCTCTGCTAGAAGTGTCTTATTTAGGGAAAAAGCAAGATAAAGATCACTTTATTACAGAGCAATTCATAGCTTACTTTGCAACTGTCTTCCACATTTCACAGAGCAGCATAAGATAAATGTTCTAATACCCTACATAGCTCTCTGCCACATTTTGGGCTGGGATTCAAAGCCAAGAACTGCAGAATCCTTGGATTATTTGCAGCTGACAAGCCTGACAGGAAAAAGTATGTTTCATTTGATTAGAACCAGATTTGCACAGCAAGCAAGGGCTGAGCATCAAGTGGAGATTAGGTCAAGAGACCAACCAAGTGCTTTCCAAACAGACCAGACGTTTTGTTTCAGTCCATACAACAGAAACAGAAAATGGGTTTAATGCGTCCAAAAGTTAATCCATGTATTTTCACTGCTATGATGAAGGAGGGAAACTGAAAGTGAATTGTGTCTATATATTGATCAATGCAGAGTTAGTGAGAATACTGAACTTTGGAGGCTCATCTACGCTGATCTAAATCAAGAGTAATTTCATTTTTGTCAGCAGAGTTTACAGGTGTGTGAGCAAAATCAGGCCCATTGTTTTCCAGCAGTGGTCCTTGTTAGCCAAATCCCACATTGTCCTGATATCATTACCAGATCTCCTCTGTGAGCTTGTCTCCACGTTACTGCAAGCTGCGGTGTTAATCTCCAGCACATCTCTGAGCAGTAACGTCCCATGTGGACCCTACTACAGTACAGTGAAAGTCATGGTGTGCAGGGTGAGCTACTGTTACTTTAAAACATAGTATGTCACCCCGCTCTCTGGGACTTTCACCAAACCGTAGCTGGCTCCACATGGGATGTTACTGCTCAGCAAGCCGGTGTGTGGCGGATTCATTGCCTGGCTTGCTGTGCGGCAACTTGCTGTAAAGTTTACAGTGTCTAGAGCAGCTGATTTAGCCACACATATACACGGAGAGGACAGGGTTTAAAACCTTCTTGTTCCTGAAGAAGGCCCTTAGTTTCCATAGAGAAACAAGGTTGGTGAGGCAATATCTTTCATTGAACAAAACTTCTGCTGGTGAGAGAAGCTTTCAAGCTTACCTGGAGCTCTTCTTCAGATCTGGGAAACTAACTCAGTGTTGCTGTTAAATACAAGGTGGAACAGACTGTTTAGTATAAGTAGTTTTCAAGGGACCATTCAAGGTGAAGTGGCCCATTAAAACCTCTCCAGTCACGGGGGTGCTGTGTTCGCTTTGGGGTTACAATGAAGATGAATGCAGAAAAATTTCTAAAGAATTTGTTCTACTTTTTTGTTTGTGTCTGCACTGCCTTCAGTTTACGCACGTTCAAATGCATGCTGCTCTACTAGGGCTTTTCTTCTCCTGGTTTCATTATGGGAATCACAGATTTTTAACTGGGTCTTTCATTGAAAACAATAATGTACTGTATGCTCTGTTTTTAGTTTGTCCAAGCACAGCCTGTTAATGGCTAATGGATGCCAATAATCAGCCAAGTGATGAAATGTGTGGATAGCCCCTGCATTGCTTGCTAATGGGACCTGGATGGAGACGGTTGAGTTTGTTGAATCTGGTTTATGGTAAGGCAACTACAGGGAAAAGGATAAAGGCCTCCTTCTGAGCATATTGAAAAGAATTTGAGCTCTTCATGGAGGAAAATTCAAGTTTCAGCATCCAATGATAAGGGCCAGGCAGAGTCAATGCATTCAGCTTTAATTTTGCAGATCTGACCAGAAAATAAACAGGAAAATAGCTTGCACTGTATAACTGAATGAGAAGGATTATAGCCTATTAACATTTCTAAGGGCTTACAGTTAAGAGTGTCGTTGACTTCACTGTGGTCCCACTAGTGTAGTTGTGAGAGAAGAACTTGGACCTTATTTGCTACAGGTGAAAGTCAGCCCCATGCAGAGAGCTACCACAAACCCTAGAAACCACTCACCTCCCACTAAACCCCTCAACACAGGGCTAAAGTGAGACTTAGGTGGTGCACAGGCCTTATGCTGGCAGCTGCCCAGGCGAGATTTCAATCGAGGAGTCAAGTTCAGTACAGTTTTGAGCCTGGTGCAACGCTTTGACTTCAGTGGGGTTATTTGAGTTGTTAATCAGTGCAGAACTAATCCCTATCTTTAGTGCAGCACAAATAAAGAGCTGGCCCCACAGTCCCAACGATAGGTCCTTTCCAGACTACTATCTGCACGTCACTTTTTCCATCACGCGTACATGGATCTTTTTATGATTTCACGACTGTCAAGATCCCTTTCCCATCTCATTTTCCTTTCATGCAAATACAACTGGGATGAATTTGGGCAAGACTGGGAACAGCTAAAACTACTCAGAGCTGTTTTCAACATATTTATCAGGCCGAAGAAAAAAGAAGCAACAGGTTTTATCAGCCTAAATATTGAAACCAAATTTTATTTTTGAAAGTGACATTACACACATCTTGCAAATGTACATTTAGATGAGAAAAGAATGAGTAACAAATATTGAGAGCAAAGCTATAAAGTGGACAGGTTCTCTGTTGCATGGCATTGCATTACAAGTGTTACCAGATCTGGGATGATTATTACAAGTAGTAAAAACAGTTCACAACACCTCACAAAAATGGAAATTTGGGCTAGAACGTTAAGTCTTCTAACAAAAGGAAATACTGCTAAGAGAGAAGAGGCATGAGGGATAGACACACAGATCTAGGATTGATAGGATTTTTTTGGGGGGTTGTTCATGTCTGTTTCCTTTGTTTCTTACAAACCCCATCTTTGTAAGTGGCCCCATATTTTTCAGACTTTTAATGTTGTATGTCCTCTGTTGCAAATGGAGGCACAACTACCAAAGAAACCCTGTAAATTGAAATCAGAGTCTGGGCATGTGGAAAAGGAGGAGGTGTTTTCAGAACCCCTAACACAATTTCATCCCCCGACCTTCCACTGAATATTCAGTAAAATCAAAGAGCTTATGCAAACTCTGCAAATCCAGACCTATGGGACTACATCCATTAAAAACAGACACGTATGGGGCATAATAATTTGCAAATACATCACATGCCGAACGCCTCTGTTGAAATGGGTAAATAAGATCACATCTTTTACTAATGATGTGATCTTGTGAATATTTAACTAATTGTACAGTTCAATCAAAGACAATATGTGACTGATCTTTATCTGTTTTACTTTAAAGTCCAGTGTCTATTCAGAGTGCCAAAGGCATTGTTCTTTGATACGTAACACATTCTCAGGAGAACCTGCTGACAACTCCTTCTCAAACTTTGTTGTATATTATTTTCCTTATGCCCAAATCTGTAACTTACAACCATGAGAGAGTGAGAGACAGAGAGAAAGACAGAAAGAGAGAACCTTCTTTTCAGAGGTAAAGGAAGAGTTAATTAAGAAATGAGATGTACAATACCATGCATTTACTCTCAAAAGCTTGTTCACTAGCAACCTAGCACTTCTAATACTACGACCACGAATTTACATCTGTTAGCTAAGTAATCGAGTTCTACCTACAGCTATGGAGCAGAAGTTTTTTTTTCTTTTTCTTTTTTTACCCTTTAAAACATCAATAAAAATGTTTTCTGTACAAGTTGAATGGCACAAAAGGTGGTAAAAATGCTAAGTAACTCACCACAAATGGAGAATGCAGAATTAGTTCAAAACATGCATGTACCGTGTACAGATAAGCAAGGAATCATTGGCATAAAGCTGCAATATATTACAAGATGATACAATTGAGACATTTTGGCATAGCCTCTTGCTTGTTCATATCCCCCACAGGCAACTTTAAATTAAATTTCATTTTAAAAGGAAATTCAAGATATAGCCCCAAGCAGTAAGTTAACAATGGGTAATGCTATTTGTCTGAAGAAAAAAAATCCCCCCACCCCCACAAAAAAAAAAAAGCATGACAAGTCAACTTAATGCTTCGTGCAATACTGGTGCTGGCTTATGAAAAGTTCTTGCCAAAATGAAATGTTATATGGATCTGTTACAGGAAAATAAAAACATCCATTAAATTAACAATGCTTTGTACAACATGTCATTAGTTAAATACATCACTATTTAAACAAAACGAAAAGAAGTTTACCAGTCTAGCAAAATACAGCTCAACCCCTACAACCGTCTTGTCCTCAAAGGTTATGTACAGAGAGTTTAAAGCATGCCAGCTAAACTTTAAACTCAGCCCCTTCTTTCCCCTCCCCACCCCCCACAACTGAATGGCAACAGAAAATACATTATGGCCTCTTGGTTATATTATATTGCAGCTTTGTTATTAATGATGAAATGATACAAAATCAATAAATGATGTAAGACAGTAATCAACGATCAGGTTCCAATTCAGCTGCACACTTCCTGTAGCACAATTTACTTCTCAACAGCATTGCAGCCTGCCGAAGCACTGCAAAGTTCAGGGTAAAGAACGAAGGCAAGACACGTTCTTCAGAGACCAGTGGCATGAAGAACCTGGAGTTTACTTGATGAGATTGGCTTATTGTAGCTTGTGACTAAGAAAATAGGCAAATGCTAGTAATAACAAAGACATCCAGCTGGTACTCTTTTCTTGTGCTTCTCGGCTATACGGTGTTATAAGATACGGGGCACCAAGAAGTGAAAAGCATGTCTTTGACTTCCAAATTATATCAGTATTTCACAGAATAGAAGGAGATTCAACTAGACAGGTTTCCTCTTCCGAGGAGGCCTCAAGTTGTCTTCTAAACTGACAGTCACACCTGTACTAGCAGTGACAAAGTGAGAAATTTGCTTGGATCACATGTAGTTTAAATGACAAGAGAACTAACAACAATTTACACGTCAGAATCCGGCATGTACTGTAATTACTCATAGGCTTTCTTCTTCTTACATTCAACACTTCTGCTTCATGTTATCTATAGACACCAATTTATTAACAGTGCAATTACTTCCCTAGACATTCTTCTTTTCAAACGGACACATTATTAGACTTTACACTAAATCTGAAGGAGTTGCCATAGCAAAGAAAAGAAAAAGAACCTGTTAAAGATGTACTGCTTTGCAAGTACCCCAGAGACATTACTGGGCGCATAACATGTGAGGGAGGCTGAAATCCCGCAATATTTAGACTGCCACCTGCAGTATCAAGTGGAATATTGACCCATCACGACTGCTGTCCTACAGTTAGTAACAGAGGCAGGAAAGCAGCTACGGTGGAATTTTACAAACAAGACATGGCTGTAAATTTTTCAGAGAGAACCTATATAGGCCTAGAACTTGGCCTCAGACTTGAAATTTTGATCTGAATCTGGACTTCCTCAATGTTCAGAGGTACCCGGATGGAAGATTTCAGTTTGGCCTATGATAGAGATAGGAGTCATCTCTTTAGTTTGGCTCTGGATATGGACGTCCCTGAAACATAAGGATTTTCAGGACCAGCTTCTGGTCCCTCTCTACCTATTGCTGCCCGCGTATCCAGTTACGACTTCATGTGCCAAATGAACCACCCTGCTCTTATCATCATCATGGCAAATCTCAAAGGGACACAGCCTTCTTGCAGACTGAGCACTACCCAGACTGAGTCCTGCTACCTGGTCGGGGATCCAGCTCTGGGATATCTGAAATGTTTAAACAACTCTTTGAAGGAAGACAATAACCTTTGACTGCATACAGCTAAAGGAATGATTGGCTGCAAATAGAGATGGACCAACCAATTTGGATAAAATCAGAACCAGCCTCGAGTTTACCCCACAACTTAAAATGAAACAAACCTGAACTCTCTTTCTTATGTTCAAAAACATCTGGTAAAAAGAAAGCACCTTTTCTTTTTTTAAAAAAACAAACCAACAAACCCATAAACCTCCATTCTTCTTGGCTGCAGCTAGGACTGGGAATAGAAACTCTGAGAGAGAGGCGATTTCCCATCCTGCAAACCCTGTGGGCCCTGAACTCCTGTCAATGGTGGACCAGATTCAGCTTTCCTTAGAACCCGAAAACTCATGAGGGGGCCTGATTTTCTGAGATTCCTAGCCTCACGTTCAGATGGATGCTTAACCGAATGGAACCATTTCAGCTGCCTCATCACTAGCCACAATAAAACCAACACAGAACATTTAAGATACAGGTATTACAGATCCATACAGGGAGAGAGACTATTGTCTATCTGGAATTTCCAACATGAATTCTGCTACAATAATCCTGGAAATTGACCCCGCAATTCACAACAGGGATTGTTTACAGCAACCAGTCTTTGAATCATAAGACCAACATCTCTGCTGGCATAAATGGACTCAGCTCCATTTACTTTAATGGAGTTTTTATCCCTTTGTGCCAGCAGAGAATCTACTCTATTGGGTTTCATACGGTCAAGTGTTATATGGTGTCCTTACTGTAGAATCTCCTACACAAAATCCTGCAATCTTTGTTTAAAAAAACCAACAACCCTCCTACTGAAATCCAGGGGAGTTTTACCTGAGTAAGTAACTGGACCTGGATGTGAGGGTTAAATTCACTAACGTTGTAACTCTATTGAAGTTAACTGAGTTACACCAGCCGCAAATTTGGTCCTATGCATATCGTTCCTTCTAGCCGTGCTTTCTCCTGAATGTATTAGGTGCAGTAGCGGTAACTCCAGGTGTTTTGATACGGCAGTGATGAATGCTGAGGAAGATAGACATTTAAAAGTGATATCAGTATGCCAGAGAATATCTGGTACACAACACATTTTGAAACTCACTTTTGTTTACATTTCTTCTTCTTTTTTAAGCCAAGAAACTACAAACAGGCCTGGCCAATATGGACACCTGTGTGACTGAAAGGCTCTGCCCCTTTCTTCCCAACACAACAAAGAGGCAACAGCTTGAAACTCAACAACGAGACAGCAATCCCACCAGAAGCTTCACAAAAGGGAACTCCCACTTTATGTGGGCCCGATTGGGATGCCTTGGGACAGCTAGACTAGCACCTGACTCCACAAGTGGTGCCGTTGGAGGCAATGGGATTACTAATGGAGTAAAGTGCCTCTACGCAAGAGAAAGGGAAAGAGAAACTGGCCCTAAAATAATGAAATTGTAACTGATAAAACCATTTGCTACCACATAAGACAACCCCTCCCCAAATAAATCACTGCAGAAAAATTAGCATCAATACTGAAGTTCCGGGGACAGACTGAACGCAGGAAGCCATGGGCAAGATTATACCATCCCAAGCTCACAGAGGACTGCCTTGCTTCTCTAGCGGCCCTATCGAAATTAGTGAGACTCTTTATGGAGGAAGGCACTGCTCAGTGTGAATAAGCATTGCAGAATCTGACTCTATATTAATTCACATTTCCTGGTGAAAGGGGTCAGTGCAGGTGAGCTGAACTGTTTGCATGTTTGGCCTGTGACTCCGTGAACAAGACCAGCAGCAGGTCAAAGACCTCAGCGGTTCTGTTCTGCACAGCTTTACAAGATAATAAAACCAGATTCTCTTCCCTCAGGAGGATGCGGTGGCTCTTTCCTGACTAGAGCGGCCTGCCCTGCCTCTGTTTTGCCATAGTTTGCTGGGTTCCATGGGGAAGGATCTGACATGCCCTCATTACCCCTTTTTGCATCTCTTGCGATTTCCTTCTACAAAGCACTCAGCCTGTCCTTTCGGGAACCAGGCAGTGCTGCTGCATTTCTATTTCTAGTCCAATGCAGAGGGATAAAAATAAAACAAAACCACAGGCTTGGCTGTCACTCGACAAAGGGTTGCAGTTTCCCCCCTCTTTCAAGGATGTTGCAGACTTTCACGTGCCAGCGGAAAAGAGGGACGGGGGAGGAAAGGAATTTCAAATCAAGTTCTTCCGCCCACGGCCAAGTATGACCTTATTTCTGTGATGGGGAGCGGGACACTAATTGTCACCACGGATAGGCTGCAATCCAGTGTAGGCATTGGTGAAGCACTCTAACAACTCACAGCCATGGACCCCCTGCTGGCTTTCAGCCCAGAGCCAAGCTGTACATCCTCAGCTACCCAAGGCTTTCCCTTCTGTTTATTATTCTTGGTTTCTCCACCCTCTTTATTTATATTTCTGCATGTGTCAAAGACTGACATTTCCACCACTCTGTCTCATGCATTCCTTTCCATTTGATTTGGTATTATGATGAAGTTCCCACTCATATCCCACCGCTCAGTAAACACTTCCTAACAAATACTCCCTGCTGGCCCCCTCGGAAATGAGTCTCCTTTCTTTGTTTCCCAGGACATTGACCATCACTGCATCTTTCTCTAATGCTGCCAACTTTCTTTTTCAGTTGTCAGACTCTAATTGCTACAAAGTGTTAATTCCCTTTAGGAATCCTCCTGCCGCAACTGTTCCAGTGCAAACTGTCAAACCTGGGGTAGTTTTAAAACTGGCTGCAGAATTTTGAGTTCCTGTTCACTGTGCAAGGGAATGGGAGCAGGAATGGGTAAGCCCTGCTAAAGATGTTAAGAGAAAAGATGAAAGACAAGCCTTTCCCAGGAAGAGATTTAGCAATAAACAGCTCCCAAACCAGTAACACTTCAACAACCAGCCCACTGTCTGCTTGGCGTAAGGCCCTTGAAATCACCAGAGTTACAGAGATGAAGCTTGCTCCTTGTTTACAAATGCAGGGCCCAAATTTTGGTTAGTAGCACAAATGGGCCCCAAACAGGCACACATGCACATTGCAAACATTGGTTAGCATGTGATTATCTTCTGGCCAGAAGCAGCAGCCCCACACAGCCCAGAAGCAGGAGTTTGGGACCTGGCCGTGGGTTTGGGCCATTGCCCTACGTGACACCATGAAATGATGTTCTGTGGTTTCTGTTCGATTTACTGGACTCTACAAGAGTTTCGATAGAGCCAGAAGTGATGTGGACAATTTCCACCCCATTCTCCCTTGCCAGAATTGGTTCCACACAAGTCACCATTCATGAGCGGGAAAGCACAGTCTAGTGCAGGGATGGCCAACCTGAGCCTGAGAGGAGCCAGAATTTACCAATGTACATTGCCAAAGAGTATAGTAACACGTCAGCAGCCCCCATCAGCTTCCCCCAACCCCTGCTCCCAGCACCTCCCACCCACCAGCAGCCCCGCCAATCAACGCCTCCCCCTCCCTCCCTGCACCTCCCGATCAGCTGTTTTGTGGCGTGCAGGAGGCTCTGGGGGGGGAGGGGCAAGGAGTGAGGGCACGGCAGACTCAGGGGAGGGAGCGAGAAAGGGTGGAGTGGGGGCAGGGCCTGTGGCAGAGCCAGGGGTTGAGCAGTGAGCACCCCCTGGCATGCTGGAAAGTTGGCACCTGTAGCTCCAGCCCCGGAGTCGGTGCCTATACAAGGAGCCGCATATTAGCTTCTGAAGAGCCGCATGTGGCTCCGGAGCCACAGGCTGGCCACCCCTGGACTAGTGTCATTATTCCTTTATCTTTCTTTGTCTGTTATTCAGTCTCCCTTGCTTATGACAATCTCCTGTCTTGAGCTTCTTGCTGTGGCTGAAGACCCAGCATGAGCCACCCTCCTAAATACTGAGATTCCACCTGCACTGACTTCTCTTCAGCTACACAGTAGTGCAGATTCCCAGGATAAGCCTTGTGTGGGCAGATGCTCTCTCCAAGGTTTCCCTACATAGCCCAGTGATGAAAGAAGAATGTTTCACAGAACTCAAGCTGTATATAGACCAGATGAGTCAAAGCTTCCCAGCTACCCAGTCCAAACTGAGCAAGCACAACAAAGGTCCTAGGACTTGCCAATACTTAAGCAGATAGGCAGAGACAGGTGGGCTAAGGAAAGGAGCAATCCCTGAACAGCTCCTACAATACTGGCAGTACAAATGAAGCATCAATATAGTTGATGGTCTGCTATTAAAAGGACAGAGGCTCATCAGACCAGAAGATCAAAGAGAGGAAAGGCTTGGAAAGATCCGTTAAGATCAAAAAGACGTAATAAAGTGCAGCGCAAGAGCACATCAAACAGTCCGGTGTTCAGGACAGTCAAAATGGACTTGGTAGAAAGCTGTGTAATTTGTGCAAAAGAAGCACAGTGTCGATTAGAGCAGAGAGCTGAGAGAAAGACAAAGGCAGCCGATAAACACCGACCTATGTAACTTAAAAAACACCACCAGTAGAGTAGCGGTAGCTTCCCATTCACAATATGTGAAAGAGGCTAATCTGCCAGCAAACTCATCCACACACAGGGTTAACAGATTAAAAACCATGTTCACGTGATAATGAGTTCTTGAAACTTTTGCCAAGGATCATGGACTGTGGGTTCACTCCAGTGCAGTTTACGGACTTCATTACATAAGAAATAAAAATAATCCCTAGTTCTTCAACAGCCCTTTTCATCATGCAGAAACTGAGGCTCAAGAGGAGAAGTGACTTGCCTAAAGTCACCCAGCAGGCCCATGGAAAAGCTGGGAATAGAACCCAGGTCTGCTGAATGCCAGTCCAGTGCTCTATCCACTAGGCTAAGAATATGCGCTTAAGTCTCATTTACCTTAAGGTCACCTTACACCACGCTGGCAGTGCAAAAGGGCTTCACAATGGGTACAAGCATAATCTACTCTCACTCTGAGGCTCTTCCTCACTACCAGAACAGTGTAAAGTGGTCTTACTTTAAATAAGAACCAGGCCTTGTGACCTTAACCAAACAACGAACGGTCCTCATTTCCTGCCCCAAATGGGGACTCTGAAAGAGCAGTTGTTACAATAAAAGCTCTAAGGAAAAAAGGCTCAAGAACCACATTAGGGTCTTTTAGCACATACAGCTATACCATTAGCATATGGTGTTTTGCCAGCACAACTCCTGATGGATCAGAAGATGAAGATTTCTTTACCAGAGCCATCAATCAAATTCTGAATGGCCAGATCTTAAAGTGTTCAGAGAAAAAGGCAGAGTTATAGGAATCCCACACCCAGCTTTACAACTGAAGACACATGCTACAAGATATACCAGAGCCAAGGCCAGAAGAAAAGTGGGAGTGGGAGGCGGTGGGGAGCAAGAAGACCCAACAACAGGATCCATGACTGGAGCAGCAAGAACCCTCCAATCCTACCTAATACACGCCCAGCAGGCTGCCTTCAGAGAAACAGGATTCAGCTTCATCTCATTCCTGCGCCGCCACTGAGAAGGCCTCCCCAAATCCATGGACATGCTGTGAGGGTGCATCAGTGCCACGAGGCAGAATGAATCTGTGATAAACTATACCATCATTTTCACAGTGTGCTACCCCAGACCCAGCTGAATAAATACGAAGCAGAATAATCTTCTCAGCAGACTCCAGATTCAGGTAGCATACCTTGGCTGCCAGTTCACACTTACACCTTATTGGGCTTTTCAATATTAGCAAGTGTTTCTGAAATACAAAGAGATGTGCTGGAAGGCACTTAATGAGTTAATCAAGTTGGTCTCACTACATACAGACTTAGTGCTAGCTGTATCATTTCTAGGTTACCACTAATAAATCATGTGCCCCACTGCAAACGCACCTGGCTCTTTGTATTGTCTTAAATCTTAACGTATACCTAGTGGTGAAAAGTTCTGTGTCTCATTTGCAAACCCTTTGAGCCATCTAGCTCCCAAATACAGATGACATCATGGAGCCTGAAAAGCAGCTTCCAGTCAGCTTTAATATTGGATCCGCAACCAGAAAAATAACTGTAATATTCATCACTTTCAAAACGTGTAAAATCACCATTAAAAGAAACAAACTAGTTTGTTCCCTCTTACCTACATTTGATAGTTAATACATGGGGAGACTACACCATGTGCAGTTTCAGATTACTCTGTGGCTATACTATATTTCCATGTATTTCACTTACCAATTTTTTATTTCCTTATTTATTTTCTGTAAGGGTGGATCCTGCTCCTATTCAAGTTAATGGCATCACTTCCATTGACTTCAGTGGGTGAAGGATAGATATAAGGACCCTATCATGCTCCCATTGAAGTAAATGTCAAAACTCTTACTGACATTAACAGAAGAAAGATTGAACTTTAGGGGTCATATTGTACCCTTGAATAGAGAACCTGACTTCCACTGATGTCTGTCAATGGAGTTGCACGTAAGCAAGGATATTGTAAGGCCCAAAAAGAGCAATGTCAGGAGCTACCATGTGATGTAGCAGGATGTCATTTCTAAGGTCAAAGACAACAAGGAGCAGCCACCAAAGCATCATGTAAAAGGTTCTATATTTTATAATATTAAAGGAGAACATACTTTTTACAACACTTTTTCCATATTAAAAATAACTTATTTGTAACATTGCTTGGTTGTGCACCAATATCTTTATGTTTCCCTCTCCCTTTTTCCCATTCAAAAATTGTAAGACTGAAACAAGGGTAAACCACAGCCGGTGTGTGTTTGTGAGAGACAGACAGATCACAGTGAAAGAGTGATGTGGCAGCTGAGCGAAACTAATTTTTCTGATCTCACCGAGGGTAACACAGTTAGAGCTCCTAGCTCTGGAAAAGGCCATGCTTAATTTACAGATGTTAGGAACGCAGACACTTTTAGGACAGAAGGAAGTCTGACATCCCATCACAAACAATGTGCCAAATTAAAACCAAATCACTGAAATCTTTAAAGTCTACCTTAGGGGCTTCATGTACGTAAATTGGAGATTAGATTAGCTGCTCTGGTGGTAGAGCTGGTGTAGCTCCACAATTCACAGGAGCAGAGGGGCTGGTTCATATACTTTAGGATTCCGATATTAACAAAAAGTTTCAGAAGGATCTATAATTTGATGCAATACTCTGTGGGCCTGATCTTCTACAAACAAAATTGCCACTGACATTGCTCTAATTCCTCCTTAATGTGGATATGCCTTTAAATATGCATACATACTGCTTAATATATATAGACACTGCAATAGACCAGGCACAGTGTAAATTACAGATAGAGCTATGTAATACACAATGCTTACCATTCCTTCATGTATAGTTTTTAAACAATGAGGTCATAGTGACTCAGTCTCAAATAACACTTAAAACAGCCTCAGATGGGAAATCAGACAGCGCTTTTATAACAGAATATGGCCAATCCTTATATCCTGAGGAGTTTTGTGTGTTTGTAAAAGAAGAACAAAATTAGCAGTGAACTCGGAAGTTTATCATGGCATTACTATGGTCTGATCCAAGTAACTCAATTTGACTGGAATTGCTGCAGTAGTATGCTACAAGTAATTCATAATTCATCGCAATTCAGAACAGCATTAAGCACGTGCTTAAGTCCCACTGAAGTAAATGGGATTTAAGCACATGCTTATAAATAAGCACATGCATACATGCTTTCCTGAATCAGGGCCATCCATATACTGAAATTACTATAGTATGCTGTCTCTGATTCTTTTCTTTTTATATTTCAGGGATCCTGGAAGAAGCCTAGCACCGTATGGATGCTATTCCACATGCATTTCTGTACAAGTTCTCATGCACTATCAGCATTCATACAGTCTACCTATGTGTTACCTCTGAAATGCTCACTGATCTCTACCTGGAAAAATGCATTTTAAACCTGGGAGTCTGATCTCTTACCCTGTTTTACATGTGGCTTTTGCTCAGCTGAATGGCTATTATTTTCCCTCTGAAGAAAATGCTTTCTTCTATTAGGCCTCTGTAAATTCCCTTTCTGAGGCAGTGTGTCAAAAATGATCATCAGGCTCAGTCCTGCAGAACCCTTCCTCATGTGAGTAGTCCTTGAGCATGCAAAACTCCTCCCATGAGTGAATATTTGCAGGATGAAGTTCTTAGACATGTCACTTTAAGTGCAATTCACGAAGAATGCCTGTAACAGTTCTTTAGCAAGTTCCACTGGCAGACGAGCAGGGGTTTTTTTGTTGGTTTTTAAAAAAATTATTATCTAAGCACTGTTCGTGGCAGATGGAAAACTATCTACTTCTGCTTAAGCTACCCATATAGTGGGTTGCCCAAAGTTCCATTCAGTTTTTGGGTTCCTGCTTTGTCTCATGCAAACTGATTTTGACAGATCCTGGAGAAAAGAAACTGAGTTTTCCGATGCATCTTTAAGCACTGTACTGTACTGCTGGCAGTAATATGACTCATATCTGCTTATGGATATGAGACTTGGATTCTCCACGGAGCTATTGATAAATCTTCTGAACTGCTATAAGGAAGTCCCAGATTTATTTTTTGGTGCTAATCTCTTGCCTCCTAAACTGACAAGGATTGGGAGATGAGTGGCAAGACACTCAGACCATGGATGGGGTGGGAGCATCTTGTGTCCCTCAAGTGACCACTCCTCTGTCTCATTAAGAAGCATCATTGTCACTGGAGAACTGCTCAGTCATCTTTAACAGGTAGGATGATAGCTACCATTCAGTGCAGAGCCTTTACAAGGGCCCTGGAAAAAAACTGGTGGTGGGGATCTTCAAGATTTCCAACAGAGAAGATAAGAGGAAGTCAGTTTCTATTGTGCCAAAGGTAAATTTGACTTCTCAGTATAACACAGGCTGTAGTCAGTAGTATTGGTTGGCATAAATAATTTGTTCTATTATGCCCTTATACTTAAAGAGCCATATTTTCAAGAATGGTCTCTAAAATAGCATCCACATGATCATACACCCAACCATCAGCCCATAAAATAACTAGGTTTGTGTCCACAAATAGTAAAACCTCGCAGTTATGTTGCACCTTCCGTCAGTGAGTCTGAAAGCACTTTACAAACATTAATGGACATTTGGCCTCACAAGCCGCTGTCAAATAGAGCAGTTATTATCTTCATTTTACAGATAAATATATTGAGGCACCAAGAAACTAAGAGACCTGCTCCAGTTCATACACTAAATCTGGCAGAGCCAAGAGCTGAACTAAGATCGTCTGACAACACTCCTGTGCTTCGTTCACAAAACTGTCCTTCCCCAACAAGGCGCTTTAACCAGGAAGGAACATGAACCTTCATCCATCTGAATTGAAGTCAAATACCTTAATACAAGAGGTCAAATGGGCACTTAACCCCAAAGTGGTCAGAGGCTTACACATTAAAATTAAGTTTTTCGTGGGAACAAATGATTTCTCACGAAAAATTGTGGGTGCAAATAATTGTGGGCTCAAGACTGTAGGTGCAAATTTGGTGCAAAATAACTCAAACCTCTGGGTAACTCCAATGTTTGTTTTGGATCATCTCACATGCAGCTTTTTTTTTTCTCTAAACACCTTGCATTATACACATCATCATATGAACCTAAAAGATGCAGCCAGTACAGAGTGTTAATGGTAGCAATGGAAAAAACAAAAAATATGGAATGGCATCCCGGCACAAATGAAGGAACAAAATGATGTCATCCTATTGCCAAGCATTCATGTAGCATCCAATATCACAACTTCATAATTCATTCTAATGACAAGGGATTGCAAGGACATAAAATAATCTGCATATCTGCTGAAACAAAGTAAAAGTAAAAGCAAAAACAACAACAAAAGGTTTGTTTGCATGTACTGTACCCAGGTAAAGTTTTGTAAAGTTTTGTACCCAGGTAAAGTCAGGTCAGAGTCACTGAAAGAACTAACCTATGCCAGTAAAGCCTGAGCATAGTAAAAACCACCAGCATTTTGTAAATACATGAACTTTGCATCCTGCAGGAGTCATTAGTAATTAATAAAAGTGAAAGGTTTCTCTAAATTCCATACCAGTTTATTTCCCCCCCAATATGAGTTTCTTAGAATACTGTCTTTGAATATCACAAAGTTCCATTTGTAATATAATTAGAGCATCTGGCCATAGTTAGGGATATTGAATTGTATAAACCAAAAATGCAAGTTTAAACATTACAAAAAAACTATCAAAACATTCATTATTTTGAATTGACTTCTCTTCTGTTTGGCAGTGATGACATGATTTCTAAACACAGTTATTACTGTTTTGCAATTGGCTTTTTTTTGTAAATTTTTCTGAATGTGTTTTTTAAACAAAAGAAAATTACCAGCTTTTATAAAAAAGAAGGAGCTTGAATACTTACTCCCAAAACACAGATACAAGATTTTTTTTTTTTTTATAAAAAGTGTATTGGTTTCTTGCTACAAAAAGCGACCTAAAGGTGTCAGACCTGAAAACAAATTCTCACAGTGTTTTCAGTGTTGGCTGTTTACAAGGCATTAATTATAAGCAGAGATAGAGAGATACCATATGGCAGGTATAATAACTTGATATCAGCCAGCATTATCTTTGGGCTACAGGAGAAATCTGATTCACCACTCAGCTGACATGTATATATATCTTGCTTATTTATTAGAAAATGACCCAATACATAAATTTATAATGTAATCACTGTGCTATAAAAACTTTACTTAGCGTCTTACGCAGCATTTCTGAATCTTGTCCAAACGCCTTTGTTTCACATTCTGCTGGCATCTTAAACATCTTTTACCAGAGCAACAAGCCATCTCTCTGCCCACCCTTCAGCAACAGAAATTGGTGCTAGACAGCATGCAGGTGCTAAAACCAGGGATGCAAAATTAGAAGCAGATCTGCTTTCAAAGAGCTGCTAGCATTCATCAGCATTTTGAAAAGGTGGAGATTAGTATTTGTTTTCTTTTAGCTTTAGAATTGATCAGTGAAAGATTTAGTTATGTACTTCTAGTGGGAACTGTCAACTTTTCTGTAGTCAATAGTAAACTCAAGAAGTTAGAGCAGAAGAAAAAAATTGAAGTGAAGGGGAAATGCATGAGATCATTGGTGTCAGATTGCTGGCAATGCCCATTTTGCATCCCTATAAAATTACTCAGAAGGATGGTATCACTCTATCCCTAATAGTTGATAGGTGTCAATTTGTGGCACGGAGGATAAATCACAGAAAAAAAATGACATATAACTTTGTGTCCTTTGATTTGAAAGTACCAGTCACCTATCTGCTTCTTTTGGCAGAAGTACTGTACTGTATCTTAAACATAGCTTGTACTACAGACAATTAGCATTGTGTTCTTTTACATGGAATCTCCAAGGGAATCAGAGTCATCCAAGGACAGAGGCAGGTACAAGTCCTGTAAGAAGAAAGAAGAAAGTGTTAACTCCCACAATCAGTTTCCAACTTAATCTTATAGTAAGGAGACAGCTCCATGATTCAATTCAGTGGAGTACCACTTCCTGTGCACAAAGCTGAAGTCTTCCTCATGGGACTTCAAATGGACAAACCTATTGTCTAAGGAGTTCAGGACTGAAACCATGGCAGTTTACATGCATGGTGGAGCAGGAAGATCTCAGTCACAAAAGGCAGTGGTAATTTGAGAAGAACCTTTTAGCCCCTTCTCACTCAGTGTCAATCTGTGCTAGATTTTGCACGAATCAACAGAATCTTTTGCCATACAGGTCAGCTTGCACTTAGGTCCAGAATAAAGAGTCTTACCTTTATTTGACAGCTGCCCCCATGCAACTTCTCTAGAGAGCTGAGAGGGATATTACATGCTCTAACACATGTTCTTTATTTCAAGCCCATCATAATTATACATTAATAATTAGATGGCTTTAAAAATGAGCCCAGGCTACCACAGTTGGCTCTGGCTCTGGATATGAACTCCAAAGTTCCTATTTTAGGCTTCGATCTGGTCCCACCTCTTAAAAGGTCCCATAGGGATCCATGTATGCAAACTATCACTAAAGAAGGCTAAAGCTCTGCTTGTTCCTTACTGAATGCTGTGTTATGCACTGGGAGGGGCTATTATCAAAACACAGTAAAAGCACAAAGAATTTGTTTGGGGCAGGGGGGTTCTATACACACCTCAAGCCTCAAAACAATGGTTGGGATGGGGGAATTTCCTAAGAGAACAGATAAAGGGGAAAGATAAAGCTGTTTTTCTTTATCAAGTGCTAGAATAGCTCCTGGAAACAAAACAATGACACATGGAAGTTCTAGTAAACTAAAAGGTTATATTCATGTCTATGGTTAATTCTGTGGAGAAGCCTGTTGTTGATCAGCTCTGCCCTCAGTAATCACAGTGAATTGTAGATTTTAGATGGAAATTCACTAAAATGGTCCAGAGCCAACCAGGCAACAAACATAAATAAACCATTAAACAAGATGAGTTTATAATTTTAGTTATAAGCCGGAGGGGAACCCCAACCCCTACAATATTTGAAAAGTATTTTCATATCCTTGATTACTGAGGTATAAAAGGGAGCCTTAAAGACTTGAAAAATACATGAACAACTGCTGTGTGCAGGCTGTGGGCCAGGAGCTGCCCCCTTGAGACAAGTGACTGATTGTTACTTAACCCCTGCTACTTTCACCAGCAAGAGCATTTTTCTACAGGGATTATGTGACTGGGGAAGTACTCAAAAGCACTATTAAAGATCAGGCATTCTATAGGAATTGCTAAGAGCTACTTTTGAAGCCTGCGCCTTGCACTTTGCACACACATCTGACTGTACCAACAGAAGAGACTGTGTATTTGTTTTGTGTGTACTAACACCTATATGTATAGGGAAATACCCTTTTGCATGCACTAAATTGATTCACACACACTTTGGCAGCCACAGTCAGTTGCATGTGAAAAGGTGAGTATGCAAATTCAAAGACCAGACTCAGCCTGGATAAAAATTTGGTATTAAGGACCTAATCCAAAGCCCACTGATATCAATGGAAGCCTTTTCACTGACTTCACTGGGGTTGGGATCAGGCCCTAGAAGTCCATTCTGAACATGTTAATTTCATCATAACAATGTACGTTAAAATAACATTAAGGATCTGACTGAAATATGCAAAGTGCCAAGATTTTCAGAAGCTAGTCTCCAGCTCATGCTTCCCCAGCTTCACTGGATATTATGTATGCCTAAGGTGTGTAGGGATCTCTGGGAAGTCCTGCTCGGGTGGTACGACTCCGCTGTCCCAAAACAGGGGCCAGTCCTACATGCTCTGTGGTTCATCAAAGCAACTGAAGTTAATGGGAGACTTTCCATTGATTTCACCGGGCTTTTATTCAGACCCATAATTACTACAGGCCACATTCTGATCCCGTGACTCACGTTGATCCTCAGTCAACCACCCTAATCCTCAGATAGGAACTTCTCAAAGAATAATGCACCACTCAAAGTGAGTAAGGATTGCACAGTCTGGCCCATAACGAGCAATGGGAGTCTTTTCATTGGCTTAGTCAAATCCTAACTAAGTTGATTTTCAGACCTCATTGCCTTAATGATTATTCCAAGGCTTTGTTTTAATTCAGCCCCCTATAATGGAGACTCAGACTGCCAGGGGCATTTGTTTATTCAATTACATTTGAGTGCCAAAAGTAGAGTGGGGTCTGTACTTTAAAAAAAAGGACATCGTTTTATTTGTTAGCTCACAGCTTTTAGCTACGGGGCCACACCGACCTGAAAATCAAAATCTGTTCAAGAAATGTGCTCCCGAATACATCCAAATTTCAGCTCAAAGTGCTTTATTTCCACTGGCTTAACCCCTCCAGGCCATCAAAGGTCTATTAAAATTTTATATCCATTACTAGTGACTACCTCGACCATGTTGATCTTGTTACATAATGAAGCGTAAGACTAGCCCTCAGTCATGAGGAAGTAAGGAGGCATGAGGAATGTCGATCATTGTTGTTCTTTACTAAGAGACCCACCTGTTTTCTATAAAAAAGTTTGTAGGAAAATCCTTACATTCCTCTGATTTCAGAAAATGCGCAGCAGCAATTTAACCAAGTAACTGCCTAATTCTTTTGTAGGGCTCTCTGAGAGTTGGAGACTATCAGAGAGATGAAGAAAACCACCTGCAACTGGAGAGCAGAAGAGTCAGGTCATGAAGAGGACTGTTTATTTCAAAGGAAGATCTAGGATGAAATCCTGATCCTATTGAAGTCAACAGCAAAACTCCCATTGACTTCAATGGGTCTAGGATTTCACCCCTGAAATTAACAATGAGCATGTGTTTTATGTTGAGTGAGGATACCTTGGAGAGAGGATACCCAAGCTTGTGGGGTAGCATAGCCCAGAAAAGAGATCAGAAGAAGCCAATGGGAAAGACAAATTGGATGAAGTCAAAAGAGTGGCTGAGCAGCAGAACCAGTTACGGTGAGTGCTGAGGGACCCTTTAACAAAAGAGCCACCTGTGGTCATAGATGACAGCAGCACAAGTTCACAGATATGTAATAAAACTCCCTGCTGCCCTTCTGATGACGTGGTAAATGAGAGGATGTTACCGGGAAAAGCAGTCATTGCACCAGAAAGGAATTATCACAGAATGTAATTACACAGTAATTCGTAGCCTGTAAAATAGAGCATGACCTAAAGTTATTGTTTTTTAAATCTCCTTATAAGGCAATATTAGGTTCACTGCTTAGACATGCACATTTCTTTCATTGTGTAGAGTTGCCAGCACTTTAGGCTTTCCAAGAGAGAAAAGTTTACTCGGTGATGACTGTATATGCAGAATGTCCACATCACTACACCAGAAACTATTTCAAAGTGATACAATTTAAGAGCACAATTATCCTCTCTGATCCACACTGGGGATCTATATCAGGGGTCATTCTCTCTGTTTCTAAAATAGAGGGCATAGATCAGTGATCCATGGCCCATCATACCACTACTCCCCCCAGAGCCATCGGTTCAAGTCACAGAAAGGTCATTTCAGCCCCTTCATCTGTCTGGGGATTATAAACGGAGTTCCATGCAGTTTACTGCAGGAGGGAGTCTTGGAGTTATCGTGGATAATTCTCTGAAGACGTCCATGCAGTGTGCAGCGGCCGTCAAAAAAGCAAACGGGATGTTAGGAATCATTAAAAAAGGGATAGAGAATAAGATGGAGAATATCTTATTGCCCTTATACAAATCCATGGTACGCCCACATCTTGAATACTGCGTACAGATGTGGTTCCCTCATCTCAAAAAAGATATACTGGCATTAGAAAAGGTTCAGAAAAGGGCAACTAAAATGATTAGGGGTTTGGAACAGGTCCCATATGAGGAGAGATTAAAGAGGCTAGGACTTTTCAGCTTGGAAAAGAGGAGACTAGGGGGGGATATGATAGAGGTATATAAAATCATGAGTAGTGTGGAGAAAGTGAATAAGGAAAAGTTATTTACTTCTTCCCATAATGTAAGAACTAAGGGCCACCAAATGAAATTAATGGGTAGCAGGTTTAAAACAAATAAAAGGAAGTTCTTCTTCACTCAGCGCACAGTCAACCTGTGGAACTCCTTGCCTGAGGAGGTTGTGAAGGCTAGGACTCTAACAGGGTTTAAAAGAGAACTGGATAAATTCATGGAGGTTAAGTCCCTTAATGGCTATTAGCCAGGATGGGTAAGGAATGGTGTCCCTAGCCTCTGTTTGTCAGAGGGTGGAGATGGATGGCAGGAGAGAGATCACTAGATCATTACCTGTTAGGTTCACTTCCTCTGGGGCACCTGTCATTGGCCACTGTTGGTAGACAGGATACTGGGCTGGATGGACCCTTGGTCTAACCCAGTATGGCCTTTCTTATGTTCTTAGCGTCTTTTGGATGTGATCTTAAAACCAACATCTTATCTCTACTATGGGGACATTAAGGATTTCATGACACTACTTGTAAGGGCAGGAATTTGCCACAAGATCTTTAGCCAAAATTAAAATTCCTCCTTTCCCCTCCCACCCAGAGTTATACACCATCCACCTAAAGGTGAATGTATTTCAGCAGTGCTGAAAGTATGACATTTGTAAAGAGATTTGGGGAATGAAAGGACTTTACAAACATAAATATTGTTATTAAGTAGCTCACACGGACCTCCCACCTATAGCACTGGTAGTCCAGCAAGATGGTCTAATGCAAAATATGTGATACTGAGAATGGGTTCAAACCAACAGCTGAGATCCAAACAGTCCTCTAACTTTAGGGAGCTTCTCATCTGGACTCGGTTCTGAATTCTGCAATTTGGGTCCAGTTTTAACCTGGCAGATTACAGACCTTCACCGGTGGTTAGAGTTTTGCCCTAAAATTTTACAACTACTAGAAATTTGAATTGACAGATAAGAAAGTGCAGCTCTGTGTGAATTTAGTGCTAGTGAAAGGTACTGGATTAAGTGCTTAGAAAATGAAGGGCTTGGTTCTGCGTTCCACATATAGAGTGAGAACCTCAGCTGCTGTTCCATAGGAAATTCTGGTGTAACTAAGGGACATGATCCTGATTCTCCATTAGCTTTTGCAGCAGCAGTGTGCAAGTGTTGAGGAGAGCTCCGATGGACAGTGAGAGCCAAAGTTGTGGGCCTTGCATTTCCTTCTGTTCATTTATTCCTTGCAGCAGAGGTTCAGGGCGATATACCAATCCTTGATTTGTTGGTCTTGTTCCTGTTGTTCAGGGGAACGTACCAAACTGACTGTATGTGGAAACAGGCACAAGCCGTTTCTAAGGCCAATGCTAAAAACAGCTGCAGAGGAAATAACCATCTGAAAAAGCCCACACTTGTGTTACATTCAATACAAAGCTCCCCAAAGTCAGTGCTACTGACATACTGTCTTATTAGCCTACAAAGTGCATTTACAGGTATTCACAGTGGATTTTTAGTCTTTGAAAACAAAAAGATTCTAGGTAATGGGCCAGATTCTCTGACGGTGTAACCCATAAAGTTACGCCACCCAAAGAACGTGGCTTCGTTTTAGTCATTTTGTCTCTATGTCTAGGTATATGGTGCTAGGAACAGTTTTAGTAAGGTATAAGAAACGTAATACCTTGTGCTTACGGAGGCTCCCTGGACTGGTAGGTGTGGAGATTGGAGACTGCTTGGATTTGGGTGTAGACAGCTGACTGCTTGATGTTCCATTTGCTGTCATAAAACAAGAGAGAAGTCAGCAATGGATTCACAAAGAAAAGCAAGAAGCAGATTATTTCTCTACTTCAGCACATGGAAAACATTCAGACCGATAACATCTAAAGGCTTCAGTTTATTTCATCTATAATTCAGGCAGGGGAAAAAAAATCAAAAGAACAAAATAATTATTCACCGGATTGAATGTTTCAGCAGTTCTAAATACAGGGCATTGCCATAGCTGAGAGGCAATATTTTACTTTATAAATAGTATCCCACGTTTACCAAACTGATTCAATGTAGTAATCGACTACAAAAACCCACTGTAAGATTTCCAGACTTTCAAGCAGTTTAATACCATTTAAACTATACACTACTTTGAGTTATCAATGAAAATCAAAGTCTATAATGGCCTAGATTGCTAACTTTAAATATTATCCAATGAGCTCATACATTAGCTTAAAATGTATATAAAACTTAATCTCTTGAGCCCACGGACTGCACTCAGTGCTAAGGACCCTTGAAGTGCCAGCCACCATGTGGGCACAGACATAGCTATATCCATTTGCCCAATGCTCAGGACTGGGGAGCGGGCAAGTGCATGGAGGAGTGAATACTGTACCCTCCTGAAGGTGGTGTAGTGAGAGTACATTTCCTGTAGCTCCCCTGCAAGGTAGCTTCACTCTGCACCCAACACAGGCCTGTGTGTCAAAGCTACAACCTGGCCTTCTGGGTTTTCGTAACCACTAAAGAAAAGAAAAATCTTCCCAACTTTTATAAATCATTAAAAAAAGTAAACTTCATTTAAACCTAACCTCTGAACAAAGTGTTAGAGGGTTGGTCTGTGCTGTCTTCATATAGCCTATTAGCAACTGGATTTTAATCAAAGTGAAATGGCTGCGGTCTATGCCAGAGACAGCTATTATGGCTGTATAGGGTAAATAAATAAATAAATGTAAACACCAAATTACAGCAAAAAACAAACAAAACACCGCGAACAAAAATGAAATGAGGGAAAGCGAAAATCTTACTGCCACCAATGTTCTTTAAATAACATAACTTTGAATATTACGAAGTGTCACAGTAAATATTTCATAAGGACATGTTTCCTTCATGTGAATTTGGTAATGTTTTTGCTAGATTCTATCTGCTGTGCTTCAATTCCAGGGAGACAGACCCTGATTCTGTTCTTGTTCACAGGGCTTTTAATGGCGCAACTCCACTGGTTTTGGTGGAAGGGAATTCAGAGTCAAGCTGGCCACGTCTAAGTATATTATCTTTCTGGGTCCTTCAATTCTGAGTAATCCAAGCAGGAGTAGGCTGGAGGCGTTACTTAAATAAGCATTAAAATAAAAATTTCCCATTCAAGTCTACATAAAATGACATATCAAAAAACAAGCCATGATGCTTATTCCTTCAGTACAATCCCCAAAACTAAAAAATCAAATGTTTTGATTGTTGCTTTCTTTAATGGCATTAAACATTGCTAACATTCCATATACATACATTAAACAGAATGTTCCTCTGCCAAGAAAACAAATTTTTTTTTATTAATTTGAAGTTTTACACAGAAGGAAAGACAAGTACAAAGATAGGACTCGTTGTCTTCTTATTTGGGTGTGCAAATGTATGTGCCTAATTTGCGCTGAGCAGACGCATGCCAGGATGGCAAAAATTAGGTATTTGGGATTAGTGCATGAAATCACGGCAACTCCATGTGCAAATGAGGCATGTAATTGAGCATAAATTCGAGCGCCTAAATTGTCTAAAAATCAGGCCTATAAAATTTATAAGGCATAATACTGTGAACAGTGGCAGGCAGGGTGTGTGGTGTATCAAATTTTAAAGATCAGAAAATGGAATGAAAAATAATGTTTAGATAAGTAGCATAGAAATACCTTAAAGTGGGAGAAAATGACATTTATACCCAGTTTAAGGCTTCTTTATACCTTCAGAGCCATGTGAAGGGGCCTTAGCAGAAATGAGAATTAGGCCCCATATCTGTGGTACTTACATCTGTGAAGTCATCTAGAGTTTTGCCTGGGCAGGGACAGATAGCCTGAGCCTCACCTATGCAATACTAACTTTATATAACAGTTCTGGGCCAGCCTAAATAGGGGTTGTGGCCTAAATATATATACGTATATACACGCAGTGACCTCACAATCATAGAAGTGTAGGACTGGAAGAGACCTCAATAGGTCATCTAGTCCAGTCCCCTCCATTGAGGCAGGACTAAGTATTATCTAGACCATCCCTGACAGGGTATTTGTCTAATCTGTTCCCACAACCTCCCTAGGTCATTTGTTCCAGTGCTTAACTACCCTTACTGTTAAGAAGTTTTTCCTAATGTCTAACCTAAATCTCTTTTGCTGCAATTTGAGCCCTTTACTTCTTGTCCTGTCCTCAATGATTAAGGAGAACAATTTATCATCCTCCTCTTTATAACAACCTTTTATATACTTGAAGGCTATCATGTCCCCACCCACCCTCCATCTTCTCTTCTCCAGACTAAACAACCCGATTTTTTCAATCTTTCCTTATATGTCATGTTTTCTAGACCCTTTAGTAATTTTTATTGCTTTTCTCTGGACTTTCTCCAATTTGTCCACATCTTTCCCGCAGTGTAGTGCCAAGAACTGGAGATAGTATTCCAGCTGAGGCTTCATCAGTGCTGAGTAGAATGGAAGAATTACTTCGTGTGTCTTGCTTACAACTCTCCTTTGGATACATCCCAGAGCGATTGCCCTCCCCCCCCCCCCCCCACAACAACATTACACTGTTGACTCATATTTAGTTTGAGATCCACTGTAAGCCCCCCCGCCCAATCCTTTTCTACAGTACTCCTTCCTAGGCAGCCATCATTTCATGATGTTTACTCACATAACCTGTCACCCTCATGGTTATTTCTGCTCCTGGACAGAACGCAGAGTTCTGGCATCAGTTTTTTACCACTTCCTAGCCTACTCCTCCTGAGCCTGAATAAGGACTGACTGAAAACTGAGTGAAGTCTTTAAGATTTGCCCCAGTAGGAATAGACTGCCAGGCCTATATGCAGGGCTGATCTCATTCTGATTAGTACTACTTTGAAGCCTATGGCTCCCATCTAGCAAAACACTGGAGCATATACTTAACTTTAAGCATGTAAGTTCTGCCGTTGACTTCAGCGGGAATGCGCACATATGTAAAGTTAAGTATCGGCTTTATCCTGCACTCACTGAAGTCGATGGCAAAGCTTGCATTGATTTCAGTAGTGTACGATAAGTCCCTGTGTGTTTATGTGTTTTGCTGGATTAGGGCCAGTGTGCTCAGCACCTTGCAGGATTGACCCATAGGCACATGTTTGAGAATCCATTATGCCTCTCTCCGATTGCCAGCCAGAATTTGGCGCCTCGTCTTCATATTTCCATATGAGGAACAATCCCGGTACTGTCTCCACAGTGGTCTCTGTTTCCACCACAACTTTCATTCATTTTTTCAATCCATTAGCATCCTCTGTCAATAGTTTCCCTCCATTCATTTCACATTGTTAGTGTAGTAAGGTGTTTTGTGTAACTGCTGTGTGAAGAATGAATGTTTTGCCATTAAAATATTTGCTGAATGTTTTTCCTTCCCAATTACCACTTTATAATCATAGTGTTTTAAAAATAAAAATAAAATCCTGAGAACCTATCTGCAACAGACAGCCTCATAGGGATATTTACTTCCCCATGTTCACCATTAAAGCTAAAGACTGGAAAAGATCCCTCCCCTATTGAGTGAAAGGTGGAGCTGATTAAATTTAGGCTGCATTAAATTAGGCCCCAGGAACAATCCAATATGCATGTAGCAGTGAAAGGCTTTGACGAGCTGCTTTAATGACTGGAGTTGGTGCAAGCTTGGAGGAGGGCTCCTGTTCCTCCTCTCATACCACTTGTGCACCTAGGCCCATTTCAGCCTAATTCTTTACTTCTGTGGTTCCTAACTTTCTTGACATTCTGCCTTTGAAGTCCCATTGCTGCTCCATTCCTGCAAAGTCGCAATGGCTTCCCCACCCCCTGACCCCAGTTTTGAGATCTAGAACTGTAAATTCATTGAAATTTCTGGTCAGCTGCTAGAGTAATTTATTCTCCAATGAAGCAATCCTATTCTGAGTCCCTGAGACACTCCTGAACTCCCACTAACTTCTGGGCAGTTGCTTTCATTTCTAAGATGGCCTCAGGTATCTTCTCTATCTATACTTCCTCTACGATGCTTTTTAATACCAATTTTAGCTAATATCTTTGGATCAAATTTAGAGATAATGCAAGTTACATGTTGACATGTGGATGTGAGTTCAAGAGAGTCTAAACTGGTGCAACTTTCATTCTGTGGGGACTGAAGAAAGTATATGTCACATCAGTGTAGATTTATCTGACTCACTTCTGACTTTGGCCCTTTATTTTTGTAATGTACATTTGTCAGTATCATTTCATCTCTGTATTCAGTGATACTATGAGGGGCAGATAGGTAGAGAGGTCAGGTCACCATTAATAGCCTCTCTTTTCATTACAAATTTGTACCATTTGGGAATGATATTTCTATTAAAATATGGTCAAAATACTGGTGTGCAGAGAGCTGGGGAATGGAGTGACCTTACAATTCACTTCAAACCATTCTGCAGTAAAAACAGACTTTGGTCAACTGTATTGGAAAATAGGATAGATTGCCTACTGGCCGTGGTGATTCATTCTACTTCACCCTTGAAAGCTGAGCAGATTAGCATTTAGAGCAGATGCATACAAGTTGAGTTTATTAACTATACAACATAAAATATAAACTGAAGACAATTCAGACAAATAGATTTTAGATCTTCGACAGGTTTGTTTAGAGGGGACCTTGGCTTTTCTTTTATATAAGCCTGTGGGTAAAATAGCTCTAACATACTCAGTGTTATCTGGAAATCCAACTCTAACTTCTAAATTGTCTCTTTTTGTACTGTTATCTTTGACCTTGAGACAGAACGCAACCTCTCCTTACAGGAAACACACACAAAGAAAGAAAATGAGATTTCTTTGCAGCATCAACATTTTCCCTCTTGCAAACAGAGAACTAGTAGAATTGCTAATGTTCAGGCATCAATGGGCAGCAAAAATATGTAATTGCTGCAAGGGAGGAGAGAAATTCCCTAATACAATAAGACATAAGTGCTATAGCAATGCTATTAATATTTGATGAGCACTGGTGAAAAAAGGACATTTAGTCAGCAATCTGACGAGATTGATGTATCACAATAGGGGTATTCATGTACTGTTTATCAGTAGCAGAAACAGTTGGGAAATAGATCTGATTTTCTCTCTGCTTTGTAGTAAAAATCCCATTCATTATCATACTTTAAAAAATGTATTCTGAACTCAAATGGAACCAAATAGTGAGGTGCTAGAGCCAGACCCTAACTCAATGGTGGGCAATGTGCGGCCCGCGGGCCACATGCAGCCCATCAGGGTAATCAGCTGATGGGCCGCGAGACAGTTTGTTGACATTGACCGTCTACAGGCACGGCTGCCTGCAGCTCCCAGTGGCTGTGGTTTGCCGTTCCCAGCCAATGGGAGCTGTGGGAAGTGGCGGCCAGCACATCCCTGCGGCCCGCGCCACTTCCCACAGCTCCCATTGGCTGGGAATGGTGAACTGTGGTCCCTGGGAGCTGCGGGTGGCCATGCCTGCAGACGGTCCATGTAAACAAACTGTCTCACGGCCTGCCAGCGGATTAGCCTGACGGGCCGTGTGCAGCCTATGGGCCGCAGGTTGCCCACCACTGTCCTAACTGGTCAAACTGGTATAGCTCTTCTGAAGTCAATACAGCTATGATGATTTATGTTAGCTGGGCATCTGGCCCTGTATAGCGTCATAGAGTTTAGAGTTTAAGAGATCATCTAGTATGACCTGTCTATCACAGGCTACCGGCACCACCCAGCACCTATATGCATAGCTCCTGGAAAACCAGACTTTATAATCAACTGTCAGAATTAATGCATGGTTGAATGCAAATTAAGCCTTTATTGTTTATATGTGTAAAATAGTAGATATGCCTGTGCAATCTTAATTCAGCCCCCTTGCAAGTATTTGTTATGATGCAGCCTTTAACTATGTGATTACATATTCATTTTTCATTCAGTGCACAGGATGGACTGTGCTCTAGGGATGAATAAGGGCTGTGCAGTGAAAGAGGCTATTGTCTGTAAGACACCTGCCCCATTTGTGGCAGAAGATGGAAGGTGGACAGTGAATGAGGCAGGGACTGCAGGGAGAGAAAGGACAGTCTCCTTGTTAAGGCAGTTGAATGCTACCCTGCTGAACTGGATTCTATCGTCTCTGTCACTGATTTCCTGTATGAAGCTGGGGGAATCACTTAAACCAAATTTTCCCCAGGCGGTCACTAATTGTGTGTTCCTCATTTTCTGGGTGCCTGATTTGAGGCCTTGGGGTCTGATCTGCAGAAGTGCTGAGCACTTACAGCTGCAAGTGAAGTCAATGGGAGCTGTGCTTTGAACATAAAGTGCTGTAGAACTGTAAGTACTCTGAAAAATCTGGCCCGAGGCATTTCAGATGGAGAAGCCCAAAATTAATGATCAATCTGATATTAATCTCTTTGTGCCTCACTTCCCCATCTGTAAAATGGGATAATACTCATTATTTTTGAAGCACTCAGATACTATAGTGATGAGTGCCACAGAAAAGACAATGAGGAAATTAATAATTCTGGATTCAGGGCAGGGTTTGTACAGTATGCAGTAGTAAGGCCTGGGACAAAACATTGAACAATACAGATAATATAAAATAGTAAATAGCTACTTTTCAGTGACCACTGTCAATTTTTCACACTGAATGAGGCAGGGTCCTATGGAAAAATTTGTATGTGATCCTGTAATTAAAGATTATCATAACACATGCACAAAAGGGGGCTGAATTACCGTTGCATGGGCAACCTTAAATCAGAGATTTCCTGACTTTTGAGTGCTTGATTTTACAATCTTAATGTTCTTTTAACGTAGCTTTTAGCATTTAATATCTCTATATAGTGTAGATTGATGGCTAGCTGGAGCTTAAGTGGAAGTCGAAATAGATAGCAGGCTGGTTTGAGCAATATTGTGCATGATCCCAAAGACATCTGCTGCCTTTTTAACACATTCATTTAAAACCCTTGGGAGTCAGGTCTGCAGTCAGGCCAGATTGATGTTCTGTATCTGTTCTGCTAATTGTTGCTGCCTTGTGGAAATGCAATTGTCTCTCTATCCCATTAGAGAAGCAAGAAATTAAAGTCCAGAAACAGTCCCTCACTGATCTGATCATTGGTTCCCTGAGCCAAAGTCAATCTTAGGCCACTAGATACTGTAGCTAGAAAAGGTCATATTTAAATTTAAACTCAATGCGCTGCTGATCTCCCATGGGAGTCACTGAGGGCATGCCGATGTTAATCATTTCTTGCTGGAAAAATCATAGACTCCCCTGTCACAGAACAAATATTTGTACAACTGAACCCTGATCTGACACACATGAATTCTACCAAAGGCAAAAACTCCAGAAGAGTGAAAAGGCGTGACAGAATTATTTCTTCAAGCCTGAAAATAAAACATTGATTTTATAGAATCATAGGACTGGAAGGGACTTCGAGAGATCATTAGTCCAGTCCCCTGCACTCATGGCAGGACTAAGTATTATCTGGACCATCCCTTACAGCTGTTTGTCTAACCTCCTCTTAAAAATCTCTGGTGATGGAGATTCCACAACCTCCCTAGGCAAGTTACTGCAGTACTTAACCACCCTGACAGTTAGGAAGTTTTTCCTAATGTCCAACCTAAACCTCCCTTGCTGCAATTTAAGCCCATTGCTTCTTGTCCTATCCTCAGTGGTTAAGAAGAACAATTTTTCTCCGTCCTCCTTGTAACAACCTTTTATGTCCTTGAAATCTGTTATCATGTTCCCTCTCAGTCTTCTCTTTTCCAGACTAAACAAACCCAATTTTTTCAATCTTCCCTCATAGGTCATGTTTTCTAGACCTTTAATCATTTTTGTTGCTCTTCTTTGGACTTTCTCCAATTTTCCCACATCTTTTCTGAAATGTGGCGCCCAGAACTGGACACAATACTCCAGTTGAGGCCTAATCCGCACGGAGTAGAGTGGAAGAATTGCTTCTTGTGTCTTGCATCCAACACTTCTACTAATACATCCCAGAATGATGTTCGCTTTTTTTGCAACAGTGTTACACTGTTGACTCATATTTAGCTTGTGCTCCACTATGACCCCCAGATCCCTTTCCGCAGTCCTCCTTCCTAGGCAGTCATTTCCCAGTTTTCATGTGTGCAACTGATTGTTCCTTCCCAAGTGCAGTACTTTGCATTTTTCCTTATTGACTTCCATCCTATTTACTGCAGACCATTTCTCCAGTTTGTCCAGGTCATTTTGAATTTTCATCCTATCCTCCAACGCACTTGCAAGCCTTCCCAGCTTGGTATCATTTACAAACTTTATAAGTGTACTCTCTATGCCATCTAAATCATTGATGAAGATACTGAACAGAACAGGACCCAGAACCAATCCCTGAGGGACCCCACTAGTTATGCCCTTCCAGCATGACTGTAAATCACTGATAACTACTCTCTGGGAATGGTTTTCTAACCAGTTTTGCACCCACCTGATAGTAGCTCCCTCCAGGTTGCATTTCCCTAGTTTGTTTGTGAGAAGGTTGTGCAAGACAGTCCAAAAGCTTGGCTAAAGTCAAGATATAGCACGTCTACTGATTCCCCCCCATCCACAAGGCTTGTTACCCTGTCAAAGAAAGCCATCAGGTTGGTTTGACATTTGTTCTTGACAAATCCATGTTGACTGTTACTTATCATCTTAAAATCTTCTAGATATTTGCAAATTGATTGCTTAATTATTTGCTCCATTATCTTTCCAGGTACAGAACTTAAATCCTTATTTCCCTTTTTTATAGATTGGCACTATATTTGCCCTTTTCCAGTCCTCTGGAATCTCTCCCGTCTTCCATGACTTTTCAAAGATAATCGCTAATGGCTCAGATTTCTCCTCAGTCAGCTCCTTGAGTACGCTAGGATGCATTTCATCAGGCCATGGTGACTTGAAGACATCTAACTTGTCTAAGTAATTTTTAACTTGTTCTTACCCTATTTTAGCCTCTGATTCTACCTCATTTTCACTGGAATTCACTACGTTAGATGTCCAATCACCGCCAACCTACTTGGTGAAAACTGAAACAAAGAAGTCATTAAGTACTTCTGTCATTTCCACGTTGTCTATTATTGTTCATTGAGTAAAGGGCCAACCCTGTCCTTGGTCTTTCTCTTGCTTTTTGCTTCTTGCTTCATACACACTGTAGTTCTGATCCTAAAATATCTTGCTAAAACTGAGTTATCGTATGGGTTTAATGCCGATGGCGTAGGGGAGGAATTTCTGGGAGTTTAGTAAATGTTACTGATAGAGTAAATACATTTTTCAAAATAAATAAATCCAAATGATAAATGACAAAAACAACATTTTCCGCCTGACCTCATTACCTAAGATTTATCTCTGTATTTTTGTTTGTTTTTAAATAATTCCAGGTGTTAAAGATCTGTTGTCCCAATTTTGATCTTACTTATGCTGGCTTTACATTGACTTAAATCATTTGGCCCACCTTGCACGTTCTTTTCCTGCCACCTCTGTGCCTCCCCAGTCCTGCCATAGCCAGGGCCTGCCTGACCAATGGCATAATGTAGAACTACCTTGGGGGCTGCTCTAAATTGCACCAGCCTGTAACAGCCTTGTGTGGGCTGTTATGCCAGAACGTAATAACTAGAAAGCAATGCTCTAGGGCCATGCCCCCTCTTACCCACCCTTCGTTCAACATGCTCCCTGAACAAGGGGACAGGAGCAAGAACAGCATATAGTTCCTATGACAGCTGTCTGTCAGGTTCTATTTTTCTGGGGCAGTTTAATCCCCCTTTTATGGACCCTTTAGACTGCTCTAAGACATTTCATAAGGCACAATGGGATCCACTAGTTTATAGTGATGTACGTGAGATCACACTCAGGCCCCGGGTGTTTAGCCACCTGTGATCCCTGCATTTGGAGTTCCAGATCTGTTAATTCCACTTATATCTTACAACCTAGATAGCATAGGGAAAGGAAAGAGAAATTCTAAGGAAACTTACCTTTGGGGCAGATTGTGCTGTCCTTACCCTGGATAATATCTTACTATGAGAATAGTCCTATTGAAATCAATGGGCCTTCTCTTGGCAGTAGGGTACTGCTCAGGATGAGTGAGATGGATAGAATCTGCCTTTCTGAATTTTTGAATTATGGAGGGCTAGACTGAACCTTTAGGTAAAGGCCCAAGTTATAATTCCCTTCCTGCTCCCCCTTACTCCAGGGGGAAAGTAACCTGCTACAGACTCTTTTCAGGTGCAATTTACAAGTCCCTGAAACTCTCCCTGCACCAGTTTAGTTCTACTGGTTGGTGCTTTGGGAGCAAAGGTACAGAGACTTGACTCCACCCCAGACCTACTTGCTCTTATCATCTCCATGAATCTTGCTCTGCCTCTATGCCTAGGGACAGCAATCTGGGAGGCTGTTGGACGATGGTGGTGAAAAGTTGGGCCGCCATCTGGCTCCCGGGAAACAAGGACAAGCAAAAAGATTCTATGGAAGTACATTCTGAACTGCTAACAATTTGAGACATTCAATGGATTAGTTCACATTGCCATGATAATATGTGAGAAACCATGAGTGTCAAAGCAACAAGGAAGTTCAATCTGAGACTCAGGAAATGACCCATCATATGGCAACACTCCGCTCAATGTTGGAAACAGCCTCTGTATCAAAAGAGAAATGACATAGGCAGCACTGAGAAGCTAAATGTACAGGCCTGCCACAACTCTATCAGTGAGAGGAAAGAAGGGACACCCCAGGAGATAGAAAACTTGCTCTCATCAGTAGAATGTGATTATTGTTTCTCAGAAACCCTGTGCCTCTGTGACAATCCAATATTAGTCCTCTGGAGAAGGAAAGGAAATGCTTGGTTCACAAGGAATATGGCTGGTTACCTACTGAATATTTTGAGGCGATTCCTTATTGTAATGAATGTTAGTTCTGGTTCCTGGCATCAGTGACTACACAAGTAAAAGATTGAACATCTCAGAGATATTACAAACAGCTGAAAACATTGATGCGAATAGACAGTCTCATTACAATGAATAAGAAGTGGCCAGGAACCAAGACAGCTCAGGTAGCTTTAGTTACAGTTAATGGGAAAACAAGATTGAATGCGTCTGGTAAATAAAGGCAGAGCAGGAGTGTGCCAAGAAAATAGTTTGACCTCTTCCTATAGATTAGCTAACTCATTTTTGGAGGGTACCTTGAGGAGGTGGAATTTGGATGCCTCTAGATAGAGCCCTCATTTTGGAGGGAACTGAGTCTTTCACGGTGCATCCAGGGTGTGTCTAGACTGAAGAAGACAGAGTTTTCTGAAGAGAAACTTCCTCCGGCAGAAGGCAACAACGTGCCAGCAATTCCTGTTCTACTTCTAAGACCAGCTAGCCTGGATCATTGCAGCAGCAAACTGCCACGATCAGTGTTGTGGCCCTTCCATGCACAGGCCCCTTTGGCCTGATGCTTGTTTTTAATGACAATGGAAGGATTTTTTTTATCATTGTTAATTTGGGGGTTTGGGGCTTGAGATCTGATTGTGAACATAGTTGTGTGAGACTCTCCCAGGGTTGCTGTAATAAAAACTCCCAAAGCAGAGCAGAATAATCAGTACATTCCCAGTCATATCAAGCGGACAGTGGCTATAATTAGGTTACTCAGAGGCAGCCTTACATACCTGCCTTTTTATATTTTCTTAACTATTAACATGCAGCAATCAACAAGCAGTTCTAACCTCAGTGACTGGAGATGAAATAGCAAATATGCACCCAGCGTTCAGTGGTGCTCCAGGAATGCTGTAGGTCCCAATTCACCTGCATAATCTGACAATGTTCTGCATATCAATGGATACATGACCATAGTGAATATGGGACAGACTGCAGGGTTGTCTCAGGTCAATGACAAATAAGGGCTTAACTTCAGCTTGGTTCGCCCTCCTTGAGTTTGGGGGAAGGTAATGAGGGAGAGCTAGAGATTGCAGGCCAATCAATCAGTTACCCCAGCCGGAAGGCACAAAAATGGTGGGCCCGGGGACAGACGGAGAAGATGACTTTGAACATGAAGGATGCCACACACAGTCATTCCAGCGCTGGGACTTTTCTGAGATTGTGAGACCAGTTTAGTTTTTTTGTCTAGACTGCTCTTCAGTTATACAGAGATAAAAACCATCTCAAAGCTTTTTCTGTGAATCTTTCCACCAGTTTTTCATCTGTGGATTACAGAGCACTGTGCAAGGATCGTAAGTATCACTATCCCCAAAAGAAGGGGAAAGGTTAAGTGATGTGCCAAAGGTCACAAACTAAGTCACTGGCACAGACAGGAATAGAACCGAGGTCTCCAGGCGCCCATACCTATGAATTATCCAGTGTACCACCACTGCTTCATGTGTAGCAAATGGTTCCAAATCCTTAATGTAGGAAATATTTTATATATGTCAACACATACAGATCAAAAGTGTTTCTAGGACCCAAGAGTAGGGCAAGTGTTTTCATTTTCAGGCTATCAAAGCTGCATCATCAGGACCATCAGCACAAGAAGGCTGTGCTGAGGCAGTTCTCTCTACCAGTACTGTATAAGCAACCTATTCCTTTTGTCCAATATCTGCAAACAGCATTAGTTTCCTTGTTGACAAATGAGCCACAGTACTGGAGGCAGAATTTGCCTTAAGATTTACATTGTCTGTATGTATGAGGGTGTGGGCTCAGGTAAACACTCTTGAATGGTGGCCAGAGGCAAATCCACTGCTGTGTACATTCTGATTTTTGTTGATGATGAATAAAGTGTAATTTGCCCATCTGGTCTTGCAGAGAAATTGCATAATAAAGATGATAAATCCAAGGAAATATGTTCTATTCTATACAGGTTCCTCTACCATGCTCATCACCATAATATCAATGTAATGACTAGGGCTCAGGGGGCATTAAGGTCTATATCTATGTCAGAGGGCATCATACTGGTGCTCAGATACTATGATGATGAGCATGGGTATAAGAACTTATATATAATAGAACAGAATAGAATAGACACTGGGAAATTCCAACTTCCAATAAGTGAATAATGGAAAGAATGAGAAAGGAAACAACTTTTACAAGTAGGGATAGGAGGTCTAATGAACTGCAGAAAAATTAACTTACTCGAATTCAAACTGGAACAGGTTCAGAGAAGGGCTACTAGGGTGATCCGAGGAATGGAAAACTTGTCTTATGAAAGGAGACTCAAGGAGCTTGGCTTTTTTAGCCTAACTAAAAGAAGGTTGAGGGGAGATATGATTGCTCTCTATAAATATATCAGAGGGATAAATACCAGAGAGGGAGAGGAATTATTTAAGCTCAGTACCAATGTGGACACAAGTACAAATGGATATAAACTGGTCATTGGGAAGTTTAGACTTGAAATTAGATGAAGGTTTCTAACCATCAGAGGAGTGAAGTTTTGGAATAGCCTTCCAAGGGAAGCAGTGGGGGCAAAAGATCTATCTGGCTTTAAGATTAAACTCGATAAGTTTATGGAGGCGATGGTATGATGGGATAACATGGTTTTGGTAATTAAATATTCATGGTAAATAGGCCTAATGGCCTGTGATGGGATGTTAGATGGGGTGGGATCTGAGTTACCCAGGAAAGAATTTTCTGTAGTATCTGGCTGGTGAATCTTGCCCATATGCTCAGGGTTTAGCTGATCATCATATTTGGGGTCGGGAAGGAATTTTCCTCTAGGGCAGATTGGAAGAGGCCCTGGAGGTTTTTCGCCTTCCGCTGTAGCATGGGGCACGGGTCACTTGCTGGAGGATTCTCTGCTCCTTGAAGTCTTTAAACCACGATTTGAGGACTTCAATTGCTCAGACATAGGTGAGAGGTTTTTCACAAGAGTGGGTGGGTGAGAATCTGTGGCCTGCGTTGTGCAGGAGGTCAGACTAGATGATCATAATGGTCCCTTCTGACCTTAGTATCTATGAATCTATGAAGCAAAGATTCATTCTGCATTTTACTCAGATAAAATATGTGAGAACTGTATGAAAATGGGTCAAAATATTCTATTAAAAAGGACCTTATTCGGCATCACTTTCTTGCTCATCTTACTTGTCTCTAGTAATTTGGTACCACCAAGATCCAGCTGAGCCTATTGATCGTTTATGAAATAGTGTGTTCTCTCTCATGTAGTGTGTATGTAAAGTCTGACCTAGTCAGCACTGTAAACCCAGAGCAAACTCAATGGAACAGGAAGGCAAGAGGGTGTTCCTTCTTCTCTCCATCCTGACAAAACAACAAAGGATCTGCTGATTACAGTAACAGCACCAAAAGGTTCAACTGATTTTTTTTCTTATGAAACAGAACAGGCAACCGTTTCTTTCCATATTGAGAACACCCATGAAAGTGTTAAAGGGTCACTGTCAAGACGGATTAGAGGGATCTACTTGAAAGTTGTCTTTCATTGTTGGTCTTACCTCCAGACCATTTACTACCATATCCAGAAATGATAAGCGGTCCTAAATGTCCTACTTACTGATTTATATAATGCAGAATAACTCTTGCATGTTCCCTGTGTGACCCACCAGCAAAGCCACGAGTCACCACTTTGTTCATACTGAGTTGCTCAGCAAGTAGGATATCAGCAATAGAAGGTGCTACATCGTGTTGGACTGTTTATCTATATAGTCTACAGTTCTGTTTCTGGAAGAGATTAATACCTGATCCTTTAGAGGAAGGCTTAAGTAATATCCCACAATGTATTCAGGGCCTGATCCAAAGCCCAGTGAAGTCAGAGTTCGTCCATTGACGATAGGCTTTGGATCATGCTGTCAATACACTTACGCAAATATAGTATGCGTTTGGGATTGTAGCAAGGGTATGGGTTTTAAGAAAAGCACATGGCTAGAATCATGAAGGAAAGGAATATAAATAAGGAGTAAAATACCTTTCAGAGACAGAACAATTTTTAAACCATACAATTTTGACACCATTAATTTAACTTAGTATTCTTCTGTATTTTAAGAGCATTGTAATAAAATTAATGAACTGCTTCTTGTGGAAAATATCATTAAAAACTAATTATTAAAAGGTTTATTTCCAAAAAGCCTAAGATATTTCCAATGCAATGCAGTGGTTAGCTTTCTTTTGGCCAGTCACACACGTTGAATTACAAGGCATAAAGGGGCTGGGAGAAGGAATGATGATTCTGGTCATGTGTTCTATGAGGGTAAAAAGATTTTGTGCGCTCCGTTGGCATTTTGGGTAACCCTATTTAGACTGGGCAGGCACCTTGGGACCTGCTTCTGAGGCGGGTCTGCCATTTTAATTAGAAGCCATTCCCTGCATCTCCTGGAAGAAGTATTCTGATGGTTAATATTAACACCCTAGGCCCACTGTTCCTATAATATGATTCCACCAAGTATCCTTTATCAGAGATGTAATGTTTAGGCTTGGCTTCAAATTGCACCAGGCACATATACACCTATCACAGGCGTGCTACATGAAAAGCTGCTAGACAACCTGCCAGTTTCTATCCTGGAGGGAGAGAGGCAGATCCCACACTACTGAAATATGAAAAGCTACTGTAGCAAATGAAGATTTCCATTTTATTTACTTCCAGCACCTGTATTTACAGGTTCCTCTGTATTATTTTAATGAGTCTATGGCCAGCTTCTGCAATGGGCCAGATTCTTAGTTTTCTTAAATAGGGATTAAACGGGCATGTTTCCAGACTACATAATTATTAACACTCACATTGCACAGGAGGTTATTTTAAATCAAAGTACATCTAAGAGAAAAGAAACACCTAATCTGACAAAATTGGATCTCTCTATGCCTCAGTTCCTTCTCTGTAGAATGGGGATAAATAATATTCCCTTTCTCTCACCTTCATTGTCTTGTCTATTCAAGACGGTAAGCTGTTGGAACAGGAGCTGTATCTTACTCTGTGTTTGTACAGGGGCTAGAATAACAGGGCCCTGATCTTAATTGGAATCTTTAGACATTATCACAATGCATATAAATAAAAATAACAGGAAATGCCGGAGGTCACTGTATCGAAAGATACATGGCATTTGTTTCCTTGTGTGGATGGAGTCAATATTCATCCACTGGAAAACAATCACTCACCATCTTGATGGTTACCTGAATCGGCTGGAGACTTGCTCCGGCGCATGGGGGCTGGACTCTTTGCTGAGCTCTTCTGAGGGGTTGGGGATGACTTGCTGCCTGGAGTGGTCGGAGGATTCCCTTTCATTACACGGCACTCTAATAAAATAAACGACAAGCATATTTAGTTCTCTTATTGACCTTAATTGCTAGGGGCCCTTTACCCTGTGAAAAGCACCGAGGGCACAGGATATGTATTGCACAATCTAATGAAAGAAATACAAGACAGCACAGCACTTCATATTTTCAGTTTGCTTTACAAACACTGGGGAAGATTGAACACCTCTGAGTGCAGGAGGCAGCTGGCATTCCCACGCGGCTATCAGGGCGGCTGCATCAGAGAGGAGATTCACCCTGAGGGAGGGCAGCGTTAAAATCCAGCAGCGCTCACTTGTCAGAGGTGCTGATTCTGTGCCTGCCAAGCTCAGTTTGGTTCCCCTGGCAGAGTGGTTTGCAAGTGGTTTGCACCTCTATGCTCTTACTCCAGGCAAACTTACCACAGCCATGGCTCTGCTGCCTCGGCTGTGCTGGTTTCCACTGGCCCACCCTAGGTGATGAATTGAGTCCATTGACTAATTAATCTCTGTAGCATATTGACAATGGTCAGAGTGCACCGTGGGAAAAGTCAGAATAAAGAACAATTAATATGTCTCCTGGCCAGCTGAGGCCAGGGTAACAAGTGACAAAATGCAGCCCACACTAACCAGACCATGTGTAACAGCTATGGACAATGAGTGAAATTTACTCAGGTGCAGAAAACCAGCACAAGCCTCACTCAACCACTTTAGCCTCACTTATGGCCCTGCATTAAAGACTTTAAGTGGTGCATAGACCATCTGCACCAGAGAGAATTTCACTCAGCCTGAACAAAACCCTCTTCTGTGACTTCTCCAAGCCGCAGTCTTTTGGGAGCTGCACCATATGCAGATGTACAAAAATGAAGTCCTGTCTCCTGGGCACTCTGCCCATGCTCTTACACTCACAAGTAAATTACAGTCCGACTGTGTTTTCTTAAAAAAAAATGCACTGGGTAGAGAGAAAAATGTAAACACCATTTACGAAGGCTCCAAAGAGGCATAGAAATGCTACAAAGCTTCATGGGAACTAGGATTTCAAGCATTCCAAATCTTGAACTCAGCGTTACTTGAACTGAGAGATACCTGGAAGAGTACTTCTCCACTTCTTAAAGTTATTAATTTCATCCAGATAGGGGGAGGATAAGAAGAAGAGGATTTCCCCTTTGTTAAATGCTGATTAGTTCAGCCCTGTGTCCTTAGACCTAGATCTTCTGCATGGATACCCTTACAAATGGACATTAAGGTGGTTCTCCAAGTTAAATCTCCCACATACAGCCCGTGTTTCATGGGCAAAGCTCAGCTCGGCCAGCATTAGTTGGGATTTAAAATCCCCTTGACTGGATTCCCTAATGGAAATGAAGTAAGGCAGCACGCAGCAGATGAATGATTGGTCAACCGAAAACAAGGTGTTTGACCCAAATGTATGTTTTTTGTTTATTTCTATATCAGAATATCTATGACAATGTAATCGCCCTAATTCCCCCCCGCCCCCACCACCTCAGCTTGAAATGAGGCAGCCAGCCTCATTTTCTTTCTTCCAGACAGTTTGCTGGAAAGTTTGCTTTTGGGTCATGCAATATGATAAAAAGAGGAAATTATGCCAGTACTTGGCACTGTGCTCCAGGGATACCATACGCGGCTAATTAGAATGAGCACTGAACCCGGTCACTCTGTTGCTTAATGCCACAAGATGCATGATATACAAAAACTAAATCTGACGTAGGGAGGCGGAATGTTTTTAAAAGAATATGGTATCTTATAGATGGTATTAAAGAAGCATTGATCGTGGCTCCATAGTTATAGCTGAGTTGATATAGACCCCATTTCATATGCATAAACAAAGGAAGGGACGGAAGCAGTTGCCATTAAAAGACAACAGTATTTCCCTATAATTGATCATGGAAATAGAGGGGGATCTCATATGCCACTGTGTGATAACCATTGGTAAATACTGACATTTTAAAGGCAGCCATTGTGTGTCTGTGTATCTGGACAGATCCACACACGGAGAGAGAGTGAAATCCTGACCCCACTGAAGTCAATGGCAAAACTCCCATTGTCTTCAATAGAGTTAGGATTTCACCAAGTTTTTAATTAGCTTGCTATAAGACTGGCTTTTTCAGCCTAAGACGCTGCTGCCAAGATCAGTGGGTTCACAAGAGACACGGCAATTCTGGAAGAGTGCCGGGTCTCAGCAACAGGAATTTGAAGGATGAATTTGTGACGGGCATTTTGGAGGGAAAAGATGACATACATCTTTCTTGTACTACTTCTCATCTTGTCTCTTGACGTCTCATCAGACAGGACCTAATGGCCAGCAATCTGAGTGCACATCTTCCAGCTGGGGAGGCAGACATGCCCGTGACAAAAGAGATTGTAATGAAAGACATCCTGTATCCCTGTGTTGTGTGATATATAACAGACAGGGATGCTGGTGGAGAACGGGAAGATGGTGCGGGCGAAGGGGACGCAGTCTGCTTTTGGGAGTTCCTGAGCACTTGCAGCTCAGTGCCTCTGAAAATCAGGCCAAGCTTATTTTTGTTAACAGACATCCAAACTGGAAAAGCTCGGCCCCCTTTCAAGTTGTTCTGCTAGGATTTCATGCAAGCCGTTTTACAGCATGGAGCTCCCTCAGAGCTGCATGAACTGTGTGGTGTTAAAATATAAGCGAAGCTCTGGTTGTAGACAGCCTCTTCGGCTCAACAAGGGCTTCATTCTCTGTGTGCAAAGCTTCAGCAGAATGTTGGAAACTCTCTCTGAAACACAGAGACCACCACATTGTTTAATCTGAGTTATGCGAGTCAAAAATACTAGATTCAAATAAAGACAGACCCCAGGAGGTGTCATAAAACTCCCGAATTTCAAGAAGAGCAGACCTCACTTGACTCTCACGCTGATACTGAATGCAAAGCACTGTTTGGATGCTAATGCTTTGTTGCATTTGTAGCATATAATAGCTCACATCTAAGGATACCAAAATACCTCAGGCGTCTTGGGAAGCATCAAGCTGAAGTCTAACGATCAAATTTTTTGCCCGTATAAATGGACAAAACTCCACGGAAGTCAGTGGAGTTGCACTGATTGACAGCAGCAGAGACTTTGGCCGGACAGGTGTGCAATCACTGGATAAGTGCAAGCACCTATGACCGCTTGGGTAAATCCTACAATTAAGATGTGTATGTTCCTTGATATCATAGATTTTATATCTTAGTTTATCACTGATACCTACAGGACTATAAATGTGGTATTGCAGTTGGACTGGAGACAAACTGTGATGACAGATCACCCCCAAAAGGGATAGCATGCTCTAAAATTTTCACCCCTTTTCAACTCTTACTACTTTTTACAATCAACCACAGTAGATAGTGGAGGAACCTTAGTTCATAACTGCCTTAGCTCCCATTTCATACACACACATATACATCTTTCAAGCACAAGAGTGGTGATCATTTTGTGAGTCTGTTTTTATTACTTGGGGATGGAGTAACTGATACTACAATCAACCATATGCATATAACTAGGAGGACATTTGCTAACAGATTATGTTGCTTTTCAATAAGTAGAAAATGTTAGTGCCTTTAATAAATACACCTATTCTGCCTTGTGGCAAATTAGTCAATATCCATCAGATTACAATATTCACTGACTGTCCAATAAGCCCAAAGGATGCTAAATTACTTGTGCTTAAAAAAAAAGCAATAAAATACAAGCAACTTCAATCAAACTGGGGTGGGGTGGGGTGGAGGAAGAAAAACCCCAAGTAGACAGAATAGAGATCAGTGCGTGAGATATTACCGTTTTCATCCAGAGAAAAGTCATCCTGTGCATAGCGGAATTTTTCCGGACCACAGGCAATAAACACATCGTCATCCCCAAAGAAATCGTGGAGACAGGTCACCTACAGAGAGAACAAAGTCATTCGTGTTATTTTTAACTGTTAACTCTGATGTGGCTCAGCTTTAATTGACACATGAGCATACTGCCTGCCTCTCCTCTCTATGTTTTCCCCCCAGCACTAATTTGGGAAGCCTGTTGCACAACACACTGTGTACTCCAGGCAAATCAAGCATAAAACTATCATTAAAAAAAAAGAAAAAAAACCCCAATCACTTTGCAAAATGCAATGACGTGTGACCTTTCCAATCTATGCAGGAGTGGACAAGCTATATTACTCATCATAATGATACAAATATTCTTGGGCTACCTCTCAAATAAGAAGCAGGTGTGGCCCTTACAGGTTATTGATCCCCTTACTCGTGTTGATTAGGACCATACCTCTCAGGCAGAGCCCATAAAATCAAAGGGACTACTTTGCAGAGCAAGGATCACAGACTGGGACCCTGTGAGAATGAAATCGGGACTATGAGGTTTGAAAATGAGTGCAAATACTGATGGCTTAACTGTGCCATTGAGGTCTGGCCATAACAAGGGGCAGGATGGAGGAGTGCCATCTCAGAGGAACCATGAGGAAGCATTCACCCAAGTGCTCCCACAGCTCCCAGGCACACAAAGACAGTGTCTACTCTACTACACCACTTTGTGAGGTGCGGCTTATCCCACCCTTCTCCCCTCCCGCGTGCAGAATGTACACATGAGAGGAGAGCAAAGCAATGGCCCCACCCCAAACCATAGAGGCTGGAATTCTGCCTGGCCCTTTTGTAGGGCACACAAGTATGGGGAAAGTTCCTATCCTGCTCTGCCATAAAAGCCCAGCACAATCTGGCCTGGAGCTGGGAATTTGCCCCAGGACAGGTGGTGCCTCTGGGAAACATAGTGCCTCCTTATGCCCTCCCCTGCTTGACTGCCCTGAATGTGGTGATACTAAGACAGTATCACATCTCTATCGCATCTTCTGGGGTAATTCTCCCATAGAACCCCAGCCAACTAGGGTGACCAGATGTCCCGATTTTACAGGGACAGACCTGATTTTTGGGTCTTTTTCTTATATAGGCTCCTATTACTCCCCCACCCCCATCCCGATTTTTCACACTTGCTGTCTGGTCACCTTACGGCCAACAAGGAGAGGGATAGCAACGGGACATGACGGAAAGAGTCAGCACGTGGTAAGCATGTGATGGGCAGTGGATTAAAGAAGATAACAGAAGGGAATTTCAAATGGGGGTGACCACTCTGCACGGCCCCCTGCCCACAGTTCAGTGATGGAGGGTCCATTCAACAGCAGAAGGTAATCACTTCCTCCCAACCTAAGGCAAATTGTGTTCCCAGGCTGTAGATACCAAGGACGATGGGACACAGAGAGGAAAGACTGAGATGGACAGCAGAAACAGTCATGTTTATAATGGCCTGAATATCTCACCTCTCTATTTTGCCATCCTAAATGGGTGGAAATAAACATCTGACAACAAATTGTGCTCCAGACTCCCATCTCGCTTTTGTGTCCCTACGGAGCCAGGGAGGTGTGGAAGCAATGCATCCCCTTTGGGGGCTGCAGACCACAAATACAATCAGGGAAACAGGCATCTGGGAGTTAGGAAATAAAAGAACCCATGGCAAGCAACACACTAGCTGTTCTGCTCACTTGCCGGGAGAGCATCCTGTGAGGGGTGAAGTGTGAAGAACAGTCACAGTGGAAGATGGTCTTTAATTAAAGTGTTTTTGATAGGCAGGTAACTGATTCCCACCACTATTCTGCTGATGACTGAGGTGGTATTAACAATCTGTACACTAACCCAAGGTACTTTGCTGGCTGGCCACAAAATTGTTAATATAAAACGTGTCCTTAAAACACTTGCTGGAGGCAATGGAGAAAAAATGCAGCGCACAGCCTTTGGGGAGTTCCAGACAAGATGTCACAGACACCACTGTTAGGTTCTGGGACGTATGTCATGATGGCTTCTCTGGTTCCAGAATGGATTGTGCTCTACAGGGATATAAAGGTGAATCAGGTTGGTTTCCCAGTCTTTTACCTCCTTGCCTGGCCATGGGAAAATAAAATATGAAGGGATGAAACTACCATATATTGTTTTCTTCCCTGCTGTTTGAGGGAGATCTTTTTTTTTTTGGTAAGATCACCTCCAATCCTGGTGTGCACATCAAGTGTAACTCATAGCAATGGCTGTTTACGACCAGATTATGCCTTTTAGCCAGAGCCCTCAATAGCAGGAGGGTGAAGCCATGATGGGACCAAGGGAGACATTTTGTCTACTGAGGCATGATGATGCCTGGAGCTTTTCCATGGGAGGAGAATGCCTACGGTACCTCCTTTTAAGAGATGCAGCACGTGCTCTCCACCATGGTTGGCCAGCTCTGTGAGCATGGCTTTGATTTCACAAGCCCTTTGGGTGGCTTGTGCCCTGGTGGCACTATCAGAGGGAGTAGTACCTATGCATAGCAGAACAGAGGGAATGCAACTGCGGCTGGCCCCTGCACTGGGGAGGGGGGCATTACACCCCGCTCCTCACTCGATGGGCATCAACATACAGGCCAGCCACAATCTGCCTTTGAATACAATGTTGGCACACAAAGGTATCTCCAGTTTCCATCTTGAGTGAAAAAAGTCAGTGGGTGCCATCTTGTTAAACCTGAGTGCTCTTCTCCCGACCCACCCATGACTTCGCGATGCGCAGTCCCGTGACCAGAACTCTAGTCCAACAATCTGCATAAAGCTCCCATAGACGCTGATGGCCCTGTTCATTTCAACTGGGCTATGAGAAATCTTTCCGAGGTACAATCTTTCCGAGTTAGCCTATCATATCTCCACATGAGGTGAATACAGCTAGAAGTCCTCGTTACTTTGCAGGCTGGTAACTTTGCCCTTTCTACAGAACCATCATGTTGTACACAGAGCTAGCCTGTAACCAGGTGATCTTATCACCATTTGCCTCATCTTCCCTCACGCACTTCCTTTCTAGTGTTGGTTACATATGGAAATTGTGTCTTGTTTCAAATTAGATTGTAACATCCTCCAGACAGGGATTGTATCTTCCTGTGTGTCGTGTGGCACCTAACACAGTGGAGCTTCTATGGGATTGAGGCCCGTAGGTGCTGCTGCAATATGAACCACAAGCAATAGTGCTCTTTATAAAAGGAAAAGAGGGATGCTCTCTTTTGCTCTTGCATCTGCCGCTAGAGTTGTGACAGCTTAATTGCATAGTTACAGTGAAATACGGGATGTGATTACACAGTAACAGCAAAATCACTATGTTCATGGAGACGCCTCTGGAATCAGGGGTAATTACACAGTAACGTGTGCTCATGCTATTGTGTTATTTCTTGGTAAGTGCACTTAATTGAAGCCATCATTGTGCAACCACTAGTGGAAAATGTGTACATGAGATCACTTGGGAGAGAATCTTATGGACTCAGACCGGTCATCAACATCCTGCCATTCTTTTCACCTGGCCTTGTGGCGTGTTGACAGGTGCTCTTCTGAGGCAAAAATTGGATGATGATACTCTTCCACCATTGCAAGATGCCTTGAGAACTTGGATGAAGTGCAAAGTAATATTATTATTGTTATAAAGGGATGAACCTGTTTATAAAGGGATTAGGGCCCCTTTGAGAGTCATGAAGGCAGCTCTAGCTCTTTCTCTCTCTCTCTCTCTCTCTGCCTTTTCCTCACATTGGAGCTTTGTTAGCCAAATGTTCTGAAAGTCATCTAAACTAGCCATCCTTGAGTAAGTAGTGTGCAGGCAAGGAAAGAATTAAATTAGAACATCCCTCAAAAAGTCATACTGGGGTAGGCATCAGCATCTGCTCTGAGTTAGTGTGAGCTCAGCAGCGTGAAAATACATCTGCTAGAAACGGGAAAACATTTCAAACCTTTTCAAAAAATTCAATTTCCATTTGTCATCAGAATTTTCCGGCCAGCTCTAATGTCTGCTGTGATTTTATACAGAATGCTGCACATTGGCTGCTGATGGCTCCTGTTTTGGCATGTCTGTGTCATTGATGATGCAGCCTTTATAGTTTGCATGTAAATTTGAAGGGTCCACAAAATGTGTTGGGCAGACTGGAGATCAACTTCCTGGAATAGTTCATCCCTATGCCCACTGATCTATTTTAACTAGGCTGAAAAAGTTAATTTCAAGCTCTAAAAAATCAAATGTAAAAAGGGCGTTCAGCTATTCTGATAAGATTCAGCATTGCATACTGGTTATCATATCTAATTACAGCAGGAGCCTGCTGTAGTTATGGTTGCAAAGCAGTTGCTACTACAAGCTTCTGTTTTCACACACACAGCTTCCAAAACACTAAACTTTAGGGCTGATATCTTCTATCGTGGGTTTTCATCTAAAGCAGAATTTGCTTGGCAAATTTTCAGCAAACACTTTCTCCCATGTTTGATTAAAGCCGGGTTGAAAATGGTAACTACATTATTTTTAGACCAGTTTTCAGCAAAAAAGGATGGAGTTTGAAACTTGAGACTTGGTATAACATAGCCCTCATTAAGGCCTAGAATCTTTGCTTGGCTGGAAAATAACTGGGTTTGATTTAATACAGATATCACTGCCTGAATATTTAGTATTGATTATGTGCAATACAAAATGTACTTAGGTCTGAGGAACACACTTAAAAATAGGTGCACAGTGGAGATAGTTGAGAGTGTACTGGTTCATTCTAACAATTTATAAGCACTGCTGTCAAAGCCTTCCAAATGAGATCAGGGAAAGTTAAAACTTGGTTTTACTCTCTTCATGTTATCCTGCAAGCCAAACACTTTTGCTACAGAATTCCTTACAAAAATAATAAAAAAAACCCTTAGAAGCAATAGACTGATATTCAACCCAATGCATGATTGAATATTAACATCATGCACAAAATCAGAAACCTTGATTATGCTCGGAGCAAGATGGAGACCTGTTTTCCCCCTGCAACTCATCACCAAGAGTCAGCTTGCAGTGCATTTTAATTCCTGTAACAGTAATTAGGTAGAGGGGGAGGAGAGTGAAAGATCAGGCAGTATGGCACAAAGAATTGAGATGATCCACTGGTTGAGCTTCTAAATGCACAAGCCATTTACCTCTACATTTACTTTTACTCCCTTTTCCCCTATTTTAATTTTTTCCTTAAAAACCCAAAGGAAATTAACTGTACAAATATCTATCATAATGCCATGTTAAGATTGCAAGATCCAGGTCTCATAAGGTTAGGAGATTCCAAAAGTTAACTCCTATGCAATGCCAATTCAGGCAAGTTGCACATATTCCATTATACTATGTAATATTTCCTATTTCTCTTTCACTTATTAAATATAACGCTTAAGCTAGTAACTTTGTTATTAATGTATACCCTAAAACATAGCAGATGTGCAATGTGGCCACGTTAAAATTGTTTTCAGTAACCTTAACTTTTGAAATTTGCTGACGTTTGAGTGCTTCATCTTACAACCTCACACAGATACAAAAGACATCTATTTCTAAGGACATGAAACCAGAAGACCTGGCCAGGGAAATAATAGTGTATGCTGGATTCATGGCAATTCCAGGATGAATTCTGCTTTTCTGAATTCCTCCTGAAGCTCGTGATGGGTAATGCAGATCTACTCCGCCCTCAAGGCAGGGTTGTTCCTTACTCACATGAGAGATCCTTTAAATTGCATTAATGCTATTTTTATTTTTTGCATTTAATTATAAAGTCACATTATGGATCTTATTTTCGCCTTTCTTAAAATGTCCTGTTTATCTCAGTTTCTTGGTGAAACTAATAAATATTTCAGGTCCCTAGTATGCCAATCAGTGTGAATCATTTATTAAGTTTGCTTTCCACTTAGGTTTACTTTAATCAGTTGTTTTGATTATATTTGATAATTAGTCCAGAACATCATGGAAATCCCAGGAGAAAGTAAACGCCAACAAAAATTTATCCCAGCAGATATCTTGAAAATCATTAATTGTTCTAAATGCTGCATTATGCTGCTAGCTATGAATTTATTAAGGCATGATGCAGAAAACTGTTAACAGCTTGCTAGTGCCAGGACTAAGCTGCTAGCTGAAAAAGGTTGATATTGATAATACCATTATAATGAAATAGTGACAATGCTATCAAAAGCCATGAGGCCAGTAAGATTTGATTGGTAACATTACATTTCAATGGTTTTCTGTGCAGCATGTAAAAATGAATTCTGCAATAGATAGAAACATAACTTGCTTTCGTGTGTGTGTGTTTTTAAAGGAAAGCAATACATATAATGCTTCCATCAAAATTCTAGATTAAAAGGACACAATTGACTTTAAAAGAAATCATACTGCAAAGAAACATTTACTACTTGTGTTTCTCCCAGTTTAGATAATAAAAGCGAATGATGTCAATTTGACCAGTTTTGTTTATAATCAGTTTCACTCTCCAGGTCTTAGTTCTGTAGTGTTTGGGTTGCAAACCCTGTGTGCAAATGTTTATTCATTACAAAGTAATTGTTTCTACTGGATTTCATAGAAACATTTTTATTGGTCCAGTTTGTGTGTGGGCTTTTTTAAAAAAAACTTGATTTTACATAATCTAAAATTTGGAACAATTTGTTGTTGGCAGCATGTCCTTCTGAAGAGTCAGTAATGATATATTCATTCCCCCACCCCAAAAAAGAATTGCATTTAGAAAACCCTGTGCTGTCTGGGCCTCTGTATCAACTATGTCTTCCTAGCTCTTTATTGATAGGTTGCGGTGCAAGTAAAATTCATTTCTTACCAGTATGCTGCACTCATGGGAGGGACACAAAGGGGGGGGGGGCACCTGACTTCTCCAGGTGACCCCCCAGGTGACTCCTCTCTGCCCTGCCCCCAGCCCTGCCCTGCCCCTGCCTCTCCCCATCCCCTCCCCATGGTCCACATCCACCTCATGTTACCTTGTGGGGGGAGGGTCTCTGTCCTCCTCCCGCTGTGCCGGAGACTTCTGAACCGCAGGGCTCTCCGGAACCACAGCGGCGAAAGGAGCAGAATATGGGGCTGCTGGGCAGCCCCATGCTGGCAGCTCCTCCGGCACGGCTGTACTGCCCCCCATCCCTTCCACGCAGCTGCGTCTCCTGAGCCCTGCCTGGGTTCTGGTACAGCAGCCAGCCCCACCGGAGGACGGGGTTGGGGTTGGGGGACCGTACAGCCGTGTCGGAGGACCTGCCAGCGTGGGACTGCCCAGCAGCCCCATGTTCTGCTCCTTCTGTGTCTTTCCTGTACAGAGGAATGGCTATAAATATCTTACTGGTACGGCATACCGAACTGTACCGCTATACTTGCACAACTGCTGATAGGGATCTTTGCATTACAATGTTCTTTGTTTATAAGATTCATATTTTATTGACTGGTTTCAGAGTAGCAGCCGTGTTAGTCTGTATCCGCAAAAAGAAAAGGAGTACTTGTGGCACCTTAGAGACTAACAAATTTATTTGAGCATAAGCTTTCATGAGCTACAGCTCACTTCATCGGATGCATTCAGTGGAGACTCAATCCTGCTCGCCTTCCTCAGGGAAAACGCTCAGCAACAGTTACTGGATCAAATCAGGGCCCAGATCATTCCCTTAGTTCTGTGCATGGAGGGTGTGAGAAATACTGCAATCCAATGCAATATCTTTGGGGACTATATTATATTCAGTTTATGTATCATAGTGGGTCAGAGATTGTATGCAACTCTGTGGTACAGGAACCAGAAACAATGGGGAGTGATGAAGGTGAATCATTTAGGTTGTAAACACCTCCACAGAGAGTTCCACCCCGTAGGAAGCCTGCATATACTGCTTCAAAGCGGGTTTTCCAGAGACCAACACACAAAGAAAGGCTTTTGGCATAAAAAGTCTGTGTTTAAACCAGTGATCCCCAAACTGTGGGGCACGCCCCCTAGGGGGGTGCACAGTAGGGAAGGAGCGCCGCCCAGCCCCACTACACCCCCAGCCCAGCTCCAGCTCTGCTCTGCCCCCTGCCAACCCTCAGCCTAGCTCTGCCCTCATTCCCTCTCTGCTCTCAGGCCATCTCCACCTCTGGCCCCAGCTCCTCCCCCATTCCCAGTTCTGTCCCTAGCTCTCTGCTGAGGAAGCCTTGGCTGGGCCATAATGGATGGGGGGGTATGGACAGATTCCATTACTGGTGGGGGAGGGGGCGTGACAGGGAATGTTTAGGCACCGTTTGTTTAAACTGACTGAGCCCCTTCCTTCTGATCCAGCACACAGACATGAGCTCAACGCTTGTGGAAGGGTTGAAAGGACTTTGGCCTACTAGGGCCATAAGACTGATGGGTGACTCCTGGTCTGTTTAGTGTGTGTTTAAATCGTTTATTGTTTTTATTATGTTTTTTCTGTATTACTTTTACCATAAGACTAAACTTGTAACTGCGAGCAACACATTGTTCATAGCACGCAGAGAGAAAGCAATAACCAGGCACAGACAGACAGGCTTGCTGGGGATATCACAGTGTAAGGCAAGGAGCTGTGTTGCCTTAATATCCCCTGGTCAGAAGGGAGAAACCAGGGTCCCTGCCCAAAGCCAGGTGACAGCTGGAGTCCTGAGACCTGACTAGGCACTTCTGGAGTGGAACACAGAGAGGGGAATACAGGTGCAGTTATTATGGACACTGGGAAAAAGGTGACTTTGCACAGGGTGCATCTTCCCACCACTACTACTGTACCACCATCCCCCGTGTAGCTAGGCAAGGTCAATATTATACCTTCCACCACCTGCAGCTGACTTTGCCTAGCTACTTCACAGTCGAAACTATACAGCCTTGTCTCCACTGGATTTTACAGTGAGCCAGTTAATACATTTTAGTTATTCACCCCATTTCTTAGTAGTGAACACACAGCCGCAGCTGCTTCTGCAGCACTACCCTCTACCTATTCCAGACTCCACAGAGAGCACTCTCTAGGGTCCAAGGGCTGCAATGGAGGAAAAGGTGGAGACTAGGCAGATAGGGTGGAAGAAGGGTGGGGTGGAAGCATGACATTGTACCCCCCTGGATCCTTGTAAGTTCCTTGGAAAAGAGACAACAGCCTGGGACTTTCAGAGGCAACTATGGCCAGGGGAATCCCTGGTAGTTCAGCTCCAATAGAAAGCTGTCAGGGAGCCAAGGGAGGGGTCAGTGTTTGGAAGGCTTGGAGAGATCTGCAAGGAGATCTGTCAGTTTTGGGGTGGGGGTGGGGAGCCCAAGACCCTGTTCTGCAGGGAGGCAACCCTCTCCCTGCTTGGATGATGTGGGTGGGATGTCCGTGAGGCGACTATTGAAGAGAGATCCTCCACTAGAGTCTACTCCAGCAAGTTTTATTGTGGAAGGGGGATAATCTGACCCCTAAACAGAGGCTGAGTGTCTTCAATTCATATTGATTTCAGTACAGGAGTTGCAGGTGATCAGCACCTGTCAGGATGTGTACCAGCGGCAGGTTGCCCTAAAATACCATTGAATGATAGGGATGGCAGGTGTTTATTCTGCAGTTGGCTTCATGACCTCACACTTCGCTGCTGTGGGATTGCTTGTGATGTAATAAACAGAGTTTTATGAATTCACTTGGGGAAGGAGCAGTAAACATCTGAATTACATGCAAATGTCCCTAATGACAACATCAAAGGGAGGTAAAACAGGAGAGAATACAAGCTATACCTGTATAAGGGGTATGTTTTACTGTCTTCCAGGAGGTGGCTGTTTGTACTTTAAAACTATAATTCAATAGCAATTGAAATAAATAAAAGGAACATAGATATTACAAGCCTTTATATTCTCCCTGGCTTTAACAATGGTCTGAGTCATTTACCAGTGCAATACCCTGCTGTGCTTTAAAATGGTCTGTGATTAACCAGCACCTCCTGTTTCCTTTAGCATTCTGCAGAGTCATACAAATTATCTGCATGACTAATTGGGTGACCTCACTGTCATTCTGAAACTATTACAAACATCAACAGCACTGGCAACTTCTCTCTCTTAAATCCACTTTTTACAATTTGCTGTGTAGCAGGTGATAAATCTCTAGTGATCTCATGGCTGGCACTTTAGTTAGAGTCCTCTAGTCATTGAATTGCCCCATAGTGTCTTCCAGGAATGTGGCTAGATCTAACACCTCTTTGAAAAGGAATATATCCCAGAGGAGGACTAACTGAACTCTATCTTCTTCTCATTCTGGAGATATTATTTTGTCAGAGGTTTTTATTCTTCACCAATGGAGCCAACAGTGTTCTTAACATACTGTGAATGGTCAGTCCTTGTAACACACAATTATTCATAACACCACCTTTAAGTCTAGGATTTATGCGTAGCAGCCTCCAAGCTTCAATCTCTTCCTGATTTGAGTTAATGAACGTAGTAGAATAACAGCACAGAACAGTCATTTTGGCATCCTTGTTATCAGAAGAGGTATTAGGCAGTATGTCTTAACTAACTAGTTGAGTCTGCACACGTCTAAGCATAAGATCCTGTAATGGGTTTCTTCTTCCTTTTCCAATTTTATTCCTGATGGTCCTCAATTATAGGGTCTTACTTACCCGCATTCAGCTCTTTCCTGTTGAATACTTTAAAAGGAAGAAAGGAAGGGGATCTTGGCATTTAGGAAGGTTCAGCAGTCCCCATATCTCTGGAGTTGTGAGGTTTCTGAGAAACTGGACTTCAAGAGAGATCTTATGCTGAGCTATCCATCTACTTTCCTCCGACTGTCACCCGTCTTCCACTTGGAAAATGTCTTTCATCATTTGAGGTCCTTTATGGCCAGAAGAGGAGGAGAATTTCCCCTTTTGTCTTTCAATGGAACTTCTCTTAAGGCAATAGAGAATTATGGATGAATCCACCCAAGTGAAATTGTACTACTGAGAACAGAACTAGGATCTCTAGCTGCTTTAATTAGTGTTAAGAAATTCAGCATCTCAAAATTGTTAGCTTAGCTGAAGAGTAATGGCTTATTTCAGAGGATTGCAAACTTAGCTCTTCTCTCACCACTTGGTCAGTTAGGTATTAGGGGATGTAGATAAAGAGCATGGACTAGTGCCTGTGTGGGGGCTCAATGTAACTAAGCTTGATAAAAGTATAACAAGGACTTAAGGGCCTTATTTGTGTAATAGCATCTTTTATGTTTGATAGGAGTGTGTTTATTTCAGAAGTGGGAAACCAAAGCCCTAATTACAAAGGCAGCTTCCCTCTACAATTAAATCAACTGTGTGTGCACAATCAATAAAGCCAGGCACATGGTACAGAAACAATAAACACCAAGACTTGTTCTTTTGTTATGCCAGACCCACAGTGAGACCTAACAAAGTCAGATGCCAGAGTAAATATCAGAAAATACCGTAAGTACCTAACTGATTTAAAATGTGTCACTTACTCTTTTCCCCAAAACCACTGCGCGCCTGTTCAGAAACAGAGAGCTTTTAGAAGATTTAAGGGGTTATGATGATGTAATGGAAAATGAAGAAGATGACAATGGAATGTGTAAGCACTTAATATAATTTTTGAAACAGTCCACAGATATGAACACAAACCTAAAATAGACATTACAAAGTGATTTACATTTTATTAGATTTTTGTTTCCCACACTTAAATAGCAGAAATGTTTAGGTTTAATCATTTTAAATTTAAATACACATGCACACCCTCAGTAGATTCCACATGTACATTTACAAAACCAGACTTACTCATTTTCCGTTAGGGAAAACACTGCACACAAAGTTGAGGCAATGGAAGAATGGAATAATCTTTTTCTCATATGGAAAATTCTAAATGAAAATACAAATACATTTTTAGAAAATAGGTGAAATTAAATCTTTGGGCCAGATCCTGCTTGCACTGAAGTCAACGAGAGAAGGCCAGGACCATGTGGGGGAACTCCTGACTTCACAGAAGTCAATGGCAAAACTCCCACTGACTTTAATGGAACCAGAATTAATATTTTATCTTTAAGTTAAACTAAATAATACTTGAAATTTAGTAACAGCATCTTTAAACACCCAATTAAAATGTAGGAGTTGAGGGGTTATAAGGAAGTGCAATCCCTTCAGAGCTCTTACATTTAATTGTGACCTTAAAACTAGAAGTGTGCCCGTAAATTATAAACTATGTGCGTGCAGAGGCTGATGCACACCTGTAATCAGCTATTCGTGTTTGTACAGGCTCATGTCTGTTATTTATGCACACCCTATGCTAAGGGGCTATGTGCAGTTACCCTATTTCTGGGGATGTCTTCCCCAGACTGCCCATCACACAGGAGGAACATCCCTGCCGCTACACCCTTGACTCTCTTCTGTGCCAGGCCTGCCCTGAATACCCATATGACAGGATTGTGGTCCTGCCTTCTCCCTACCCCATTTGGGGCAGTGTGTACACTAGGGGAAATAGGGAGGAAGTAGTCCCTGCATTCTGATTTCAGGGACTGCAATCTTTTCCCCCCAAAACAGCCTGAAGTAGGAGTTTGGGGTTTTTTACATTAGGAAGTGAAAATCTCAGCCTCTCTCACATTTACAGGGTGTGAGTTTTCATTTATGCCTAGATTTTGGGGGGTAACAAAAATAGTCTTCTTTTGGGGCATATGATTTAGTCTTTAGGTTCTTTCCTTACTTCTTGGCTGGTTCATTTTAACTGGAAAGTATCTGGCAGTTCTAGCAATTTATATTATGATTCTCACTTTCAGTCAGCATGGTTTAGCGTGGTTCTGATATGTTATGGGAGTCTGTATTAACCAATGGAATTTTTAGATTGTTTTAGAAATATGTAAATACAATCATACATCTTTGGGGGTTGTTTTATCGGTGATAAAAACACATCATGAGAATGAAATAAAATAATATTCTATGGTTTTTAAAGGACCATATTCTGACACCCTTGCTAATGCTGAACAGTAGTGTATTTCATGAGAAGTTCCATTAAAGGCAGTCGGACTATTTATGGACTAAGCGGGTGGCTCAGTTGGAGTACGAACATCAAAATCTGGCCACAAATTATTTCTTGGGATCAATTCTGCAACATTTACTCACACTCAATAGGTACTACTCACACAGGTACACCTGCTGAAGTCAGTGAGACTATCTGCATGAACAAGTGTTACTCTATAAAAGGGCTGCAGAATGAAGCCTTTAGTATTTAAGTCCTGGCACTGTATCAATTTTAAATAAAATAGACTGAAACCTGGCAATTAGCCAAGCTGCTCAATAGCTACATGAAGTTCAATTCAACATGTCTGGTGAACTTTTGGTGCCTCCAAAACATGAGAAATCCCAATTATCCACTGTCAGAATGGTTAGTTTGCTCTCTCAATACCATATACATGTGGCCTATGGGTAAGACAGTTCGGAACGTTGGAGGAGTTTAGGACATATAGAAAAAGCTAGTTTTCGTGTTTAAAAGAATATATCATTCAGAAAAGATATGCAGGTCTATATTCATCCTCTATCACTCAAGTGTCAGCCCAGGGGGTAGGAGAGCATATAAATAGAGCCCTGCATTGATACAAAATTTTGATTGCATCTTATCCATGATCTGCCAACATAGTCTGTGGATACAAAGCGGACATCCACAGACTAGCAGGGCTTTACCTATAAAGAAACCTCTGCTCCAGTGACAGAGCCCATGAAACCAGAAATCTGAGGTGGGCAGAACACATGCCATAGCAGCGAGAAAGAGGAGTTTCCAGCAAAAATTGGCACACTATGTGTAGCATTTCTGAATCCTGGAGCCTTTTCAAGTGCTCTTCCTGGTTGTCTCCCCTCCCCACACTTGTAAGGGAACAAGTTGTTATGAAATATAAAAGAACACCAGAGGCTTCTGACATAGCATAAGTATGTGGTCCAAAGCAAGTGACACAGCTTGAAATTATGGCGATGAAAACAAGGACACAATGAATCTCCTCTCTGCCCAAGCTGGGGATGAAAACTTTGTGGGGCTGATATTTCCATGTAATGTGATTTCCAGCAAAGAGTCCATAAAATCCATTGCTGTAGCTGATCCCATTGTGCATGCTTCAGGGGGAAAAAATAAGACTTTTGTACAACTGTGTGTTTGTTTCTCTTTCATGCTATGGCAAAGGTGCTGATTGATGATGGACAATTTGGGTAAATAATTAATCTTCTTGTTAAAAGAAGAACATAGGTAGTGTTACATAGCACTCCAGATCCTCCATGTGCCGAATGAACACCAGCCAACAAATCCTGACCACACTCGGTGAGATACGGTCAGGGAACATTATCCCTGTTCTACTGATGAGGAAACTGAGGCACAGAGAGGTTAAGGGCTAGACTGTGGGTTTATCACTAGCACAGTGTAAGAGGCAGCACATAGTTTCATTCGCCAAAGAGCAGACCATGGACCAAGTTATAACTCAGACTCACCATCTGATCCTTGTTTCCTACTTGCTGCAGGAGAGAAGCAACCTGTGCCCGCCCTTTACCTGGTCCAAATTACTCCCCCTTCCATGCTGCAGCACTGAGACTGGTAAAGGCCAAGGTTCTGCACATTTCCTGCCCCTGCCTGCTCACTTCCAGCCAGTCAACAGTCCTCTGGAAGCTGCTCCTCCCCTCTACACTGTGTGGACAGAACTGGGTGAATAGTCTTCCTCTAAATTACTTGCTCAAGGCCACACAGGAGTTCCTGGCTCCCACTCGCAGTCTAATTCATCCGATAGCACTGTCTCCTTACAAGAAAAGACTAACTCCAGGTACATAATTATATCATGGTTCATTCCTCCAGGTACTGAACACCCCACCTGAATGTTTTTGGGTACAAATAGGCTAATCCACTACCTAGGAGCATTTCAGTTGTACTTGCACCTAACCGCGTAGGTTGGGTATTTTAGTCTGGGCATATTTCTACTCAACCCCCATCAGTGACTGTCGCCATTAAGTTGCTTTCACAATGAGACACCTTTGATAAAAGACAGTGATTTTGTCAGTGATTTCAGTGGAGCTATTCCTGTTCAAACAAGCCCATTCTTCTCCACAGCTCTGTAGTGTGTAACCATGGAAACACCACCACATTGCCCATTACAGGCCAAGTGCTGCCTTCAGTCACACCTCAAAATGAAGAGGGGGAGGGGTCCACACAGGTGTAAACAGGAGCAGGATTTGGCCCTACGACTTCTCTGCAAGGTGGGGTAAGAAGAAAAGAAGGGAGGGTGTGAGGAGCAGGTAGCCCTGCAGCAATTTTTACATCTTGGATAATCAACCAAAGTGCCAAGGAAAACTGTTTAATGCGAATGGATGTTGGTTTCTGTAGATAGATGGAAATGTTTTGCTCAGTGTGACAGTCTCTCTTTAAATACCACACTGTGGTGAGTCCTGCTGACATCAATAACTTTCTTCCAGAATACGTGCTGAGGAAAAACCAATGTCAGACGTGGCACTGTGATGATGATGATTATTATTATTGTTGCATCAGGACCATGTTTCACATCGAGAGCCCGATCCTGCTTCTGTTGAAAACAATGAGAGTTTTGCGACTGACTTCAAAGGCAGCAGGATTAGACCTGATTGCGTCTCCACTGAGAAAATGACCAACTGTCTGTGTTAGTACCACGTGTTAGCTAACACATAGTAAGAACATACCCCTATTTTCCCTAGTGAAGATGCACTCTACATCCTGATTGAATGAAGCACCTTTCCCTGCCTAGTCTAGACAAGTCTATTGACTTCATTTGGATTTATGCATGTACTTGAGTGATGTCCTGAACAGGGGTGTTTGCAGATTTCCTGAACTGGGGATCTAATTCTCTAACTACCTACGAATTTCTAATGCGGTGTCTGCTATAGGCACCATTACAAGAATCAATTAACAGAAGCATTCATGTTGTCTGTCCTTCCCTGTTCATTCTGTTCAACACTTAGAAAATCTAAAATGCCTTCTTACCAAAGGGGAACTTGAGAAACTGATAATATTTTAGCTTCAATAGACATTAGGGGGAAAGGATACAATCCTAAATCAAACTGCTTTAAAAAAATAATCTCAATCAAACACCCTTGTGTTTCCCAAACCCAGTTTAACTTCACTCACAGCCTATGGTCTGATGTCAGCCTAATCCTTAAAGAGTATAAAATAGGCAGCTTGTTCAGTATCTAATTATGATTATATTTTTAAGCAGAAGTGCTGTAATTCTCTTGCTAAAATACACTGAAAGGGTTCGGAAAGACATTTTGAAGGTTTAAATTTCAGTTTTCACACCAATCCGTATGACACTGTTAATTTGGGAGATCAGCTAAAACAGACTCTTTTAAAAATCAAATCGTACCAGAAGCTTCGTTAAATGTAGGAGAGAACAACAATTGCCATGAAGTGAGCTGTAGCTCATGAAAGCTTATGCTCAGATAAATTGGTTAGTCTCTAAGGTGCCACAAGTACTCCTTTTCTAATTGCCATCTAGCCATTCTTTAAGTGAATTTAAATTTCTTCCTTAAATACAGTTCTGAGCATGATTTTTGTGTTTGGTGAGCTTGCCTGAATTTATAGCAAATTCATTAGGGTGACCAACTTCTCAAAAGGCAAAAGCAGGACACATGCAAGAGCACCGCGCCCTCTGTGGCCCCACCCATGCGCCTCTTCTTCCCCAAGCCCCCGCCCCTAGTTCCTCCTTCTCCCTGAGACCGTGCCTCCTGGCCAGGCCAGAAGCCAGAACTGGCCCATGGTATGAGCCCCCCAGTGTGTGCTGCCCAGGGCAGGTGGAGTATCCAGGGCTCCTCACAGAGGCCAGGGCTCCCTGGGTGGCTCTTACCATGCTGGCTGTGGCTTCCAGGGGGTGGAGCTTTGGGGAGAAGAGGAGGAGCAGGGGCGGGGCCTTGTGGCAAGTGGGGTCTAAGGCCCACCTCTGCCTCCCCACTCCCACTGGGAAGAGGCTGGTGCCGCCCCTGAGCCTCAGGCAGGTCTGGAATGGTGCTGCAGGGAATCCGGGACAAATGGTATCCTAGAGTCATTCAGCCTGGGACTGGGACTTAAACTCCGCATTTCTGGACTGTCCAGCCCAATTCGTGATGGGTGGCCACCCTAAAATTCATATGTCCTTACTCTTGAAAGCCTTTTTTTCCCACCTAATTTCTGTTAATCTTCACAAAAAGCTGTTAAAATATTTCTAATTAAACTGGAACTTTTAAGTTCAGCTAACAGAGTAAGGGAGAATTCATCATTGTGTCATGTGCAAAAACCACAATAGGACAGAAATTAACAATGTTAATCAGGCTAGGAGATCGAAATACTTTGCACAGACATGCAGCCAGGCCATGCATGTAAGTGTCCTGAAGTTTCTCAAATGTAAATGTCTTTTTTTATTCTGAAATATGCCCCATCCCCTCTGTGTCTACAGGACCAGTGATACATTTTAGCTTAGTATGCAGTAATGTTAATGGAATAATTGATGCAGTACGACTGAAATAGACGATGTGTAAAATGGCAGGCTGCATAATTGTCTGGAGTGAGTTCAAGCATTTCTACGGTGAAAAATAGTCCTGTTTTATAATCCTATCACGTTCACTTGCCGCTGTGTAACAGAGAAATTTCGTTTGGAGATGATCCCAACATTCAGTAAAATTACCCTGGGGATTCCTGAAGGCAAAAGGTTGTTGTTGAAGTGTTTCCTTTACCCCAAGTAAGTAACAAGAGAAAATGGAATCAGATATAGTATTAAAGAGACAGTACACTCTGAACAGCACCATTGTTAAAAAACAAAAAAAGACACACTCTACTGACTGCAGTTTCAGCACAAGACAATGGCATGAGAGTGTCTGCAAAATATGCTGCTTTTTATTATTCCATCTTTCCTCTCGTATCTCTTCAGGTCACAAAATATTATATGATGGACTGGGGAAGAGGGAGTGGAAGAATTTCCAAAATTATGCATTAAAAATAGACGATATGTTTCATTTCTCTTTCTTGTTGAAACATGAAGGAATCATTACCTGTAATCACTATTCCTAGCTGTGATTTTTAGACTATTCTGACAATTGGAATTTCTCTCAAGAGTCTGCCTTCAAGCTATTCAATTAATATAATCATAATTAGTCACTGTGATCAATGGGAATTTTACTGATTTTCTTTACAATCTCCGACTTTCATAGCACTATACTCATTAGACAGGTGTAGAGGTTATTATATGAGCTCATATTGTCTGCCTGCTTTGGATGGCTATAATTAACATTTCCCTTTGTGTGCGCCATTTCTGAGCTAGTCGCTTATCTCTTTCCAGAATTATTGTTGGTGTTGTTGTTTAAATAAAGCATCTGAATATTTTTTGTCCCCTCGTTTACAGCATGGATTCATTAGCTCTCTGCACATCATTCACTCTCAGTCTCTCTCCGATCCCACCCCACCCACACCCCCCATCCTCTAGATTGAATGTGTCATTTTCATGATGAACGTACCCTCTCTGCTGGTGTGAAGAACATGAGCCTAGCATCTGCTCACACAGGACTTCACTCTCATTGCTGGTAACACACGCCAGGGTAGCACTGGGCTGCTTATTCTGAACAGCAAGCTAAGTGTGAGACATTAATGAGCCCACTATTGCACCTTGCTGCTGTTCTTCCAGGGGTAGATATAGACTTTTTGCCACTCTTTCTTGCATTGACAGAAAGTGCTTTTTGTTCCTTATGGATTGGGAGCCAGATTCTGATTACAGTTACGCCCGTGTAAATCCAGGGTACAGCCACTGACTTCAGTGGAGTTACTCTGAATTGATATCAGGGTAGCTGAGATCAGAATCTAGTCCTATAACTACATTCCAAAAATCACATTACTTCCCACACCTTATCTCTCTAATATCTGGGGCCCAACATAGCTACAACAACACTGTGTTCACAAACCCCTCCGTTTAAGCATCTGAATCATTTAATACCAGTTAAAGACATTGGTCCATTTTGTGGTTTTTCTTGTATTACAGAAGCCAGGAAGAAAGCTAGGCTTGCTGCCTATTTATTATAGACACAGGGCTCACACATAAGCACACACACACAAAACAGCAAGAAGCTTCTGAAGAACCAAGGATGAAAACAAATGAAACATAAAGGGCCAGGTTCTCAGCAAGCGTAAAAGCACCTTTGGTGCAACTCCACTTAAATTTATCCCCGATCTCGTTCCTTTGACTTGACTTTACATCCCAGTTAAATATACCAACAGCACTTTTGCATCATTTAATTTTATTTATTTATTTGTCAAATGCCTTCTAGTTTCCATTTGCTTCTTCTCCCTTTCAACTCTGATAATTTTTGACGGGTCGTCCAGCAATATCAGTCTGACCCATGGAAAACTTTTTTATACCCTTACAGAAAATCAGCACACTTAAAATTTGCTCCTGCATACTAATGAACACCGAGAGTAGACATTATGGGCCTGCTTTTTCAGAGGCGCAGTGTGTCCGCTGCTCCCATTGACTTCCACAGGAGCTACAGATCCACCTCTGAAAATCAGGCCTGTTAGGAATAAGTAGGCTACTGGAATACAGACATTTCATTGAACTCACTGAAAGACAGAGTTTGTAAGATAAATTTCTATTGTCTTCTGTGTCATCTTGTAAAAAATATTTTTCAACTAGAAATATACATTTCCATAGGGAATGCAATGGTATTTCACTTCAATTTTTCTGTAGTAAGCTGTCTGCCTTTTTATTTGCACCATGAGGCTGAAACCATCTGTAACCAGAGAAAAGAAACAAACCACCATCCGTAAAACACCAAGTCCTGACAATTGGTGTAGTCAATACTTGGAACATCAATACTTGGAACATCAAATCCACTACGATATTAGCACACTAGAATGATTTAACAAGCATTTTGCTTTTGCTGTGTTGCCCTGGACTCAAACATGCGGCAGTAATATTAAAAAAAAAATAAAAATGCACCAGCGGTTTCCCTTTGTAGTCTAGCTATATATTTTGCCACTTTCCTCCACAGAATATCCATTTCACTCTGTTTTGTTTGTGTTTGTTCCAAGGAATCTTTCTTGGATAAAGAGAAAAATAACCACTGGCAGGTTTGAAGAAGAAAATTAACTTCAGCTAATTAGCGGTAGTTTTCTCTGTAACATTTTATTCATACTTTAATACCTAGAGCAGTATTAATTTTTATTCAAACTCCTAACTTATCATTTGAAAATACTTTTGCAGAGAAGCTTGAAAAAAATACTTACAGCAGCATTTTTCTTTAGCTTTCTCTCTTGAAAGAGCTTTAGTGTGATCAGATCTGATTTTCTAGATAAGCCATTGTCACCTGTTGTGTTACATTATTATGTACACATGGCACATACAGAAGCTGTGGAAGCACTCAAACAATGATCATTATATCAGCTTACAGTTTAGAACAGAGAGCAGCATTAGTAAGCACAGTCAGATTTGCGTTTGTAATCATTCCTAAGCTTTTCTTGTACCTTTAAGATACAAGTACACTGCAATAAAGGACCCACAGTGTGGCCATGGCTGGCTCGGATCAGCTGACTTGGGCTTGCTAAGCTATATAATTGAAGTGTAGACATTTGGGCATGGACTGGACCCTAGGCTCTGAGACCCTCTCCCCTCATGGGCTCAGCCCAAGCCAAAACAGCTATACTGCTATTTTTTTAGCCCCGTGGCCCAAGCCCCACAAGCATGAGTCAACTGACCCAGGCTCTGAATCTCAGTATCACAGGTTTCTTATTGCAGCGTAGACATACTAAGACTTAAGTAAAAGAAGTTACAAGGAGTTCACCAAGCACAAGAAAAAAGAAAAGGATACTGCCAAATTTGGTAAGACCAAACTTCAATATACCTTTTCCCCTTAGATGTGTTTGCAAGGTTCACTTAATTCTTCATCATAGCAGGAGAGAAAAGTCACCCATATGCATTAAGGCTGGGTGAGCTTTTCCATTCTAATCCCCTGTTTTCAATTGCTCATCACTTTCTCCCAGGGTCACGCGCCTCCTGATATTTTCCAGGTGTGGTCTCTGTTTAAAGGTTGTTTTTCAAAGTCTGAGCAGCAATTAGCAAGCCATTTTGTAGTATGAGGAGAATGACAAAATATAGGGCCAAATCCTCTGCTGCCCCAGTTTACACCAGCAGAGATTTGGCCCATATGCTTTTCCCCTGGAAGAAAAGTTCTTGGAACTTCTATTTCTGAACAGATCACCAGCCAAACCATTGGGCCTAATTACAATATTGGCAGGGAAACAATCCTCTTTCAGGAGAAGTGCTTTGGAGCATTCCAGTCAAATTTGGTTCTGATTTGACTAAGTTCTGACCATTGAATATCACAGTGTATGCATGTGCAGGATATATTGCATAGGGCTTTTGCTGAGGGCTGGACTGTGCCTGTCAGGAGCCACAACATGCCAAAGAGAGCATTAGAAGCATTTTCCCTCTCAACTGCTTGGCGTATGGAGGAAGCACAACTGCTCCTTTATGGGGTGCAGCGTTCTCCCAATGCATGCAGATTCAACTCCACAGGTAATGGAGTACCTTACCTCCTCTCACTGCCCCTTTTTGAAGTAGTTCCTGAGAGGTATGATATTGCATTATTTAAGGAATGCCATGTGATGATGTCATTAAATGCTATTTCAGAAGCGGGCAGAAGGCTCATGATAACACTGATGTTTTTCATCTTTGTTAGCAGAATTAGACCATAGGTTAGCAGGTGTCAAGTACATTTTTCAAGCCCTTCCCAGAACAGATATTCTATTCTATTCTATTCTATTCCGGATATAAGTATGGGGATCTGGAAAGTACGCTCTTTGGGACAGGACCTTTGTCTTCATAGTTGTCTTTAACATGCCCAAGCACACCTCTAGTCCTATAAACTTGAAGCAACAGTATTGTAAGCCTCCCCACACTGCCCCAACAATGTGCCCCCTCATTCTGACTTGGAGGAACCACTCTAGGAGAAGGGGGAGTACATGCTTACTCAATCATTAGCTTCTCCAACACATTTGCCATAGTCCACACTAATGTCAGAATTTGGTTCTTGCTGAATTCAGTGGCATTACTTACAATAGTAAGCATTACAACCAAGTGATACATTTTTGCAGGATTGGGCCTAAATTTTATGCTATCCATCTTGGGTAGCTGATATAACTGTGTGCAAAACAATGGTTAGACACCATGACACTAAATACTCTAAAATTAATAAATAAAATAAACAGATGGGTGCAAGTAAGGAATAGGACTAATGCAAAATACTGTGGTGGCTGATGCTTTAAAAGTCTGCGTAACAAATAAATAATCCAAATAGCTTAATAAAATATATTATTAATATATTATGCATTTGTATTGAGGTAGCATTTAGAACCTGTCTCTTTTGCTTTAGGCACTGAACAAACAAGAAATATACAATCCAAATACAATGTATATCTTATTACAGTTGCAATGTAGTATTGCTCTTCCATTGTTTATGCGAGGCAGACCACCCTGATATTTTAGGGTTAATGAATGGTAGCAAACAGGAGCATGAAAATAAAATTAGCAATGCCCAGAGCAACCCACTTTATCAGACTCAACAGTTTATTGGATTAGCAATGGATTCAGTGAAAATCTCTGCTGTGGCTATTATGAATAAGATTTATGCCAATTAGCAGTAACAGTGCAGATTATTCAGGAAGAACATATACAATGGTTTTAGAGCCTCTTCTATTTTTCAGCCCTGGTGCTAGGACAGACATTTAAAGCATACATGTCCATTTCTAAGCTTAATTTTTACCCATTCCTGGAAGGATGTCTAATTTCTTGCAAGCATTCAGGGCTTTATTTCCTGATGGCAATGAAGAAAACAAAAGGATTCCTTTCCAATAGCTGTCTTCCAATAGCTACTGACAACCATTTTAAATTTAGGTCAAAATTGCCCTCATCAGCATCCTATGTGTTACATTCCTGGTTTCCTTCTGTAAGGGCATGATCCAAAGCCCACTGAAGGCAACGGAAAGACTGCCCATAGACTTCAACATGCTTTGGATCAGGCCCTAAAACCCCTTCACAGATGGAGCTATCTGAAAGAAAGAAGATTACAGTGATTTATTGGCAGATGTCACTGGAACAGTGAGAAATTTTGGCATGTCTCCACCAAAGGAATGTCAGCGCTAGCTCATAGCTCCAAGCTCCTGCAATGTTTGGTTTCCCCAACAGTGCAGGGAAGTCAATATGCATGTTTGTTGGGATCCAGATTAGAAACTACAAATGGATGCTTTTCCCAGATGCTCTCATGTTACTAAACAGTGACAAGGATCAAGTCAGCAGGTCATCCCAGTGTAAGACACCTCCTCTGCACAGCTCAAATTATATCTGACCTGCTTTGTTGATAGTACCTTGCGTTACAGTTCTATATGCCCATGTCCTCATAAAACATGAATTCAGAGGCTTAGAACCCTGCTATCTCTGAACAAGAGCTTATCTGGCATCACAAGGGGCTGGAGTGCCATTTGCAGCAGTCTCAGAGGAAAGGGTGTTTAGTCCAGCCTAATTCCTTATATACACATCTACATACATGGACAGTCTTCCTTTGCCATGACTAATGTAACTGATAATCTCTTCAGTCAGTTTATCCCCAAAGAAAGGCTGATTAATAGAAGTAGTTATTTACAACTGTGACAATCACATTGAAGAAATTTGAGGGCCGGGGGGGAGGGTAAGGAGGAGGCAAATATTATATTCTTAATTAAGATTAACTGAAATTAAATGCTTTTAATTACAATGTATCCAGCCCTTGGCTACTGTGCAGATAGTGTTCTGACATTTACACATCATCACAAATCAGATTTGTACTTTGCTGTGGCAAATCTGACTGTAATTATTGGCTGGTTATTCAGTGTCAGAGGATGCTGATGCTGCAAAAGGTTTTCAGTGCAGTAAGCCTCTGTGCTGAAGAATTAGAGACTGGACCTTTCTTCTCGAATCACTTAAAAAAGCCATTTGCTCAGACTGTTCTCAGAAAAGCCTCCTCTGCCCTCACAAATGCAAATATCTTTTTGGCCCCGCTCCTGCTCCCACCAAAAGCAATGGGAATTTTGCCATTAATTTCAACCGAAGCAAAAAAGGGACCTTCCATCTTTGTACTGAATTTGCCAATGTCCTTCCTCATTTCCCACTTAAGTTATACATGGGAGTGCATTGCATATTTTAAAGCCAAATTTACAGATTAATTTCAAAAGTTTCCTTTGATAGACAGCTCTGTTATCATTCAGAGGATCTTGACATGCAAACTCTACCTGTTAGCAATCAAAAAGAATGAGTGACCAAAGCCAGATAGCTGATTAGTGATTTTTTTCCTGTCTGAAGAACTGTCCCTACTGGTTAGCAGAAATCAGATTTAATAGTAATAGCTATGACAGTTTTATGGCCAGACCCCTGAAAGCCTACTGAGAAACATGACTGTATAATCATACAAGGTTTCACTCCCAACTGGGACTCGTTTAGCTCTGCTGTATGCATTGCACTCCTGTATAAGGGCTCAGAACTGCATGGTGCTGAGTAATCACCAAACTCTGATTGAAGTCCTATGGCTCATTGCCCTTGAAACCTCTGCAGTGTCAGCATCCTGTGACACAGCACATCTAGCCACTCGTGAGGATTGCGGTGCTTGGCATGCTCCAGAATTGCTCAGCACCTTGCAGGATTAAGCCCTACATATTGCCTTGATTAATTCCTACGCAGCTCCAGTGGGACTGGATGGGACGTAAATCAGGTCAGAATTTGGGCCAGTGTCTCTAAGACCAGGGCTTCTCAAATCCAGGGGATGACCGGTTGGTTCTAGAAGGGATATCGTTATTTTTTTGATATTGGTAGGGACTATAGAGCCAGAGAAAGGGTTCTCCTGCCAATGTCCCCTGCTCTAAAAGGCGATCATATAAAATGTTTCTAATCACTGAGTGCCAGGATATGTGTGCTCACAATACCTTGCCCGTGTCTGCCCCCCCTCACTCCACTGAACACCTCTGTGGCTCTAAGGCTGGTTCAGCACTTTGTCCGTTCCGCTGAGGCGGCATCAGTTCCTGGTCTGTTCATCTGTCAGTTTTCTGACAAGAAATTCACTGACAATGAGAGATCTGCTGACTTAAGCAGAATGCAGCCAAGAGAGACCTGCAGTGGCTGCTGAATCTGCAGAGGGAATAAAAAAGCCCTCCTCTTCACAGTGGGAGAGGCGTCAGAGGGCCCTACATACGCCTCATAAGCATAGCCTGAAACATCCAGTAAGAGTGTTTCGTGCTATGCAAGGAAGTGTTTTATCCCAACACACGTTAGATGACAGCAAGGGTCTCTCTCTCCTTTAAACCAAGTTGTAGTCTGTCAGTTTTGTTTCTGTTGAGGGTCACACTTATAGTGATAGCATTCATTCCAATATATATTTCATTATACAAATACATATTTTATTATGCTTTTTGTACTGATCCCAGCTGCATTTCACTTTTGCAATGATGCGTGATAAGTGACAATTTTTTTCAAAAGTATTCTCTGGAATTGTGAAATCCAGCCTAGTATCCCAGGCAGGAGTCACCCCTGCCAGAGACCTACTGTGGTTCTGTACTGCCTCTGGATTTGATCTCTCATTTTGGGGCTCACAGCCCATGTGTTCTTAATTGCAACCACACTGATTCCAGACCCCCTGTCTTCCTGACTTCCACTCCAGAAATTCCAAATCCCTTATACCAATTAGGTTTAATACAGAGAACATCTAGAGCCAAATCCTATGCACTTTACTTAGAATAGACCTGATCCTGCAACCCTTACTCACATGAGTCTCCCCACTGACTACAATAGATTTATTCACTCATTTAAGGAAAGCTTTGCTGTATTGTGACTACAGTTGGGCAAATAATAGAAAACTCACCCTCCTGCTGAGGACCAGTACAAGTTCCACATAAGTCTTATTTTGAGCTCCTAAATCAAACTTAAAGTGGAGTCTACTCCTTGTGTGGGCTGCTGCATAGGGGTGAATTGCACCCTTTGTGAGTAATTATTTAATGAAAAACACATCAACTTTTGCAATTAATATTATTCCCAATCGTTATCTAACCAGCTCTAGGGGACTTGGCCCCAAAGCTCTGATTGTTCAGCAGGAAAAATATGTAGGCATAGAATAATAATTGGGTTGTAACCTTTGTGCACAGTCCAGATTAATATTAACAGAGTTTTTTTTAAAAAAATACGTATATACCCAAATTCTTTGAGACCATTTCACATCTTGGAAGAAAGTATGATACAAGGATTAAAAGTATAAGGGATGCATCTGACCACAGGATGGTTCTACCATGAAATCTTCAGAGACCAGAGTTTAAAGCAGCTATTTAAGCTGCTATGAGCTTCTAGAGAAGTCACTGGTGGTTATAATGACTCATGTTATGATTTAAAGAGCTGGAAAAGCTCTGGGAAAGTGCCAAAACCATTTTTTAAATTATACTTTACTTATGCGGCTGCAGTTATTTATCAAATGAAACATCTCTTTTTCTGTTAAATGTAATATATGGGTTTGTAGCCTCTTTTCCTAGCAAGAGAAATATAAGTACATTTATTTATTTATTGCTTTACACAATGCACCCTTAGGCACAACCTAATTAAAAAGGCATACACATTTGCTGCTTCTCAGGGGCAAAACTTACCTTTCCTCACCCAACCCTCTCCAGGAAAACACAGAAGAAAAGAGATGCTTTGCACAATGCCTGAGAGGTCGACAGATTCAGTCATTGATGGGCCAGTGAGGTTCGATTTGAGGGTCATCCATGTAGAATGCCAAATTATGAGGTATTGAGACCATTAGTTCAAAAGCCCTGGCTGACTTCAGTTGCTAGGGTACCACATGGGGTGAAAGAAGGCCTTTTAGAAAGCCAGAGCCCAAATCATATGGAGCTTTGCAGAGCAAAGTCAACATCTTGAATCACACCCAGAAGCAAAAATGAAGTCAAATAACTGATGTAGTATGTTCCCTTCATCCCACAATGCCTGACCCAATTCAGAGCTTACAAAGGGACAGATCAGTGTAGTGAGGTCCAGCTCCAACAGAAGCAGGCAGCCATACAAGCCACCTGGGATTCCACATCACATATTGTAACCTCTGGAGAAAAGGCTGGCGCAAAATCCTTCAGCGCTTAGGTCAGCAACCAACCACCATCATCTGAATATCTTTCTGCCATCTTACTACAGCACTGCTTTCTCGTTTGGGTGGGCTTTAGTCAGCTCTCTCTATCCAGGTTTCATTCTTAGCTAGGTGATGGGAAAGCAAATATAGTAATAAGAACGGCCATACTGGGTCACACCAAAGATCCATCTAGCCCAATATCCTGCCTTCCAACAGTGGCCAGTGCCAGGTGCCCCAGAGGTAACAGGTAATCATCAAATGATCCATCCCCTGTCGCCCATTCCCAGCTTCTGGCAAACAGAGGCTAGGGACACCATCCCTGCCCATCCTGGCTAATAGCCATTGATGGACCTATCCTCCATGAATTTATCTAGTTCTTTTTTGAACCCTGTTATAGTCTTGGCCTTCACCACATCCTCTGGCAAGGAATTCCACAGGTTGACTGTGTGTTGTGTGAAAAACACAACACTCAGTGTTGTTTGTTTTAATCCTGCTGCCTATTAATTTCATTTGGGAGCCCTAGTTCTCGTGTTACGAGAAGGAGTAAATAATACTTCCTTATTTACTTTTGCCACACCAGTCATGATTTTATAGATCGCTACCATATCCGCCCTTAGTCTTCTCTTTTCCAAGCTGAAAAGTTCCAGTCTTATTAATCTCTCCTCATATGGAAGCTGTTCCATACCCATCATCATTTTTGTTGCCCTTTTCTGAACCTTTTCCAATTCCAATATAGCTTTTTGGAGATGGGGCAACCACATCTGCATGCAGTATTCAAGATGTGGGCGTATCATGGATTTATATAGAGGCAATATGATATTTTCTGTCTTATTATCTATCCCTTTCCTAATGATTCCCAACATTCTGTTTGCTTTTTGGACTGCCGCTGCACATTGAATGGATGTTTTCAGAGAACTATCCACAATGACTCCAAGATCTCTTTCTTGAGTGGTAATAGCTAATTTAGACCCATCATTTTATTTAGTCCACCATAGAATCACAGAATAGAATCATAGAATCATAGAATATCAGGGTTGGAAGGGACCTCAGGAGGTCATCTAGTCCAACCCCCTGCTCAAAGCAGGACCAATCCCCAACTAAATCATCCCAGCCAGGGCTTTGTCTAGCCTGACCTTAAAAACTTCTAAGGAAGGAGATTCCACCACCTCCCTAGGTAACGCATTCCAGTGTTTCATCACCCTCCTAGTGAAAAAGTTTTTCCTAATATCCAACCTAAACCTCCCCCACTGCAACTTGAGACCATTACTCCTTGTTCTGTCATCAGCTTACCACTGAGAACAGTCTAGATCCATCTTCTTTGGAACCCCCTTTCAGGTAGTTGAAAGCAGCTATCAAATCCCCCCTCATTCTTCTCTTCCGCAGACTAAATAATCCCAGTTCCCTCAGCCTCTCCTTATAAGTCATGTATTCCAGACCCCTAATCATTTTTGTTGCCCTCCGCTGGACTCCTTCCAATTTTTCCACATCCTTCTTGTAGTCTGGGGCCCAAAACTGGACACAGTACTCCAGATGAGGCCTCACCAATGTCGAATAGAGGGGAATGATCACGTCCCTCGATCTGCTGGCAATGCCCCTACATATACATCCCAAAATGCCATTGGCCTTCTTGGCAACAAGGGCACACTGTTGACTCTTATCCAGCTTCTCGTCCACTGTAACCCCTAGGTCCTTTTCTGCAGAACTGCTGCCGAGCCATTTGGTCTCGAGTCTGTAGCAGTGCATGGGATTCTTCCATCCTAAGTGCAACTAAGTTTAATTAAAATGAGGCACAGAGCTGCATGTCACCACCTTAATGGTAATAGTGCAGCACAAATCACCTCCCTACCTCACCACCACAGGCTTATGCATCCACTGAAAAGGAGGACTGACAAAAGTAATCCTTGAGAAGGGCCCATGGGACAAATCCACCAGGACAGAATGAGAATGGTAGCCCCAAACCACCCTTTGAATGGATGGAACTACTCAAAAGTGATACCATCCATCCGAGTCCATACAGGTGAGTTAACACAACCTCATAGTTAGTCAAGAGTATCAAAGACTGATGGCAAAGCTAAAAGATTCAGCATGCATCTCTGGCCATTGTCCATTGCTAGGAGGAGATCATCTGCCAGCAAGACCAGGGTATTCACCATGCCAGATCCAGGCTGTAAAGGATTGAGTAAGTATGTGGATTCCCAATGACACCAGAGCAGTCCTACTAAACAAGCAAAACTGTCAGCCTCGAAAGGTAGTTTCCTGAAAAAGGCCTTGTACAATAATAACTTCACTGTGCAAAAAAACAGAAAGATGATGTTTGCTAGGTATAGAGAAGAATGCCATGTGGTTCTCTGTGCAATATTGGCTCCAATTTAGGTAGTTTTCTTCCCTTTTCTATGAAAATGTGATTTTATTCATCCCATTCCCTACAGTTTCACATCTGCAATTGTCAGTGGCAGAGAAAATGAAAAACATGCAGGGAACAGGACCTTCCCCACACATCATGCTAGTGATCCCACTGTATTGTTCCATATCATTTTTTCTCTATCTATTTTCATCATTTCTTCCCTCCAGTGATGAATTCTCCTGTAAGCCTGGTGGTGAGACAAACAGCTATTTCAGCTGTTCACACCTTCTGACTGGTTTTCTGAGAGTGAGCCTCTGGAGATAATATAAGATTAATTTACCATCCCCTTCCTCAAAGCCCAGACCTGGCATATGAAGTTAGAATTAGGGCTGTCAAATTATTAAAAAAAATAATTGTAATTAATTGCAGTTTTAATCGCATGGTTAAACAATCATAGAATACCAATTTAAATTCAGCATGGAAGCATGTCCTCTGAAATGGTGGTCAAAGCATGAAGAGGCATATGAATGTTTAGCATATCTGGCACGTAACTACCTTGCAAAGCCGGCTATAACAGTACCATGCAAATGCCTCTTCTCACTTTCAGGTGACATAGTAAATAAGAAGCAGGCAGCATTATCTCCTATATATGTAAACAAATTTATTTATCTTAGCAATTGGCTGAACAAGAAGTAGGACTGCGTGGACTTGTAGGCGCTAAAGTTTTACATTGTTTTGTTTTTGAAAGCAGTTATGTGAAAAAATAATTCTACATTTGTAATTTGTACTTTCACGATAAAGAGAGTGTGCTACAGTACTTGTATGAGGTAAATTGAAAAATACCATTTCTTCTGTTTATCTTTTTTACAGTGCAAATATCTGTAATAAAAATAATATAAAGTGAGCACTGTACTCTTTTTTTTGTGTGTTGTAACTGAAATCAATATATTTGAAAATATAGAAAAACATCCTAAATATTTATAATACATTTAAATTGGTATTCTATTATGGTTTAACGGTGCAATTAAAACTGTGATTAATTGAGCCTATTTTTTAAAATCTAGTTAATTTGTTTTGCGTTAGTTGCTTGAGTTAACTGTGATTAATTGACATCCCTAGTTAGAATACATGCTTTGCCTATGAAGTTTCTTTTGAATGGAATCTATGTGCACACACTGTAGCAGTGAAGCACATTTCGGCGCTACTGCTATGAATTTCATTTAATAGATAATGAAGAATACAAATATGCTCTCATTTAGGGAAGGACTTGATAAATTACTTGAAAACTGCTTATATGACTTAGCAAAACCTTCCTTCGAATGGACCCATTTTTCAGTTTGCAATGAATTTTGGATTCTGAGTACTTTTCTGTTTTACCAAGGTTTTATCTACCTCCCACAACAAATTCCACAGGCACAGGCTCTGCTCTCCTCCGCCAGCAAAGCGTCTTCACATTAGGCTGCTCGTTAATTGCTTCTGTACCTTGTCAGAACAGTCGTGGGAAGGACTCCAGATTGATCAAAATAACCGTCCCTAACTTTGAGCTTAAATCCATCCACTTTGCAACTGTGATTATTGCATTTGAGCCCAGTTTGACACCAATGTTATCTTGACACAAGTTTGCACGTGCCAGTTTAATTACAAAGATTTTCTCTCTGCATTGCTGCCTTTCAGATGCACTAAAAATCCCTCCTGCAGTCCTCAAGAAAATGGCATGGCCCCTTGTCCATTGCTTTCCTTTTATCCTGTTACTACAGGCAAATGCACTCACTTGCTAAAAATTAGGCTTGTTTGCAGTTTACAAAAATCCATCACTTCTCTGCTTACAAGTGAAAACAAATCAATGAAGCAGCATAAATTATCCCAGGCCCATGGCAATGGTAACCTGAATACTTAAATGTCTGTCTTCTTTGTTATTCCAAGGGAAAAGAGAGTAGAGGAGTCAATATACTAGCTGCCCCAAGGCAGAGGAGTCAATATACTACCTGCCCCATGGATCAAATTTTTATTGACTTACACATTTGAACAGTGCTGCTGAGGTCAATGGGCCAAATTCTACTCTTAGTTCTTCCAGTGTATTATGTCAATGGAGATATTTTGTATAAATACTAGTGTAAAAAAGAACAGAATCTAGATCACTGCTACTACTTGGGTAAGTAAGGCAAACACTGTTTAGCCTCCTGGGGTGTTTTTATGAACCACTAAAGTGCAAAACACATTTTTACTATTATTTATACTGTGATAGCACCTACTGCCCTATCCCCATTATAGTAGGCACTGCACCTACGCATAAAAAGACAGTCCCCTGCCCCAAAGAGCTTACTTTCTATATTCAGTGAATAAACACTCTCCAGTGTGGCTACACGGTATAGTGGATTAAGTGCTCTGGTTTTATTCTAGCAAGTTGGTGCATAGTATATCACAAAACCATCATTTCAGATCACACTACAGACAGCCATCCTGGTCTGCAGTAGAAATGAGCAAGCCAATTCGAGCAACATAAAAACCAACCCAAACCTCAAACCAAACCTCAATGGATCCTTTCTAAAAATGGATCCAGAAGGTTCAGATAAATTTTTTCTCTGTTGCTTTCATGCACTTTGTGCACTACATGGTTCCCTCCAGAAGTGGGAGTGCTGAAAAACGATGGTCAGGACACTGTTGCCCTTGATTTATCAGCAGCAAGCAGCATACAGCGATAGCAGGTTCAGCGCTACCCTGGTAAAAGTTGCAGCCCAACTCTGCAGATGGAAGAGGTTCCGATAAGTTGGTAGGATTTGGGTGTTTCGCTGAAATAAGCAGCTGAACCTTTTGAGATTTACCTGTTTGACCCTCCCAGCTTGCAGGGGTCCCAGAGCCTGGGCTCCAGCCTGACCCCGAACGTCTACACCGCAATTAAACAGCCCTTAATCTGAGTCGTCTGAGCCCGAGTCAGCTGGCATGGGCCAGCTGCGGGTGTCTAACTGCAGTGTAGACACACGCACAGAGACAAAGTAAGATCTTTTAAGCCACACCCCCGCCTTCTTGCTGATGTAGCGGGGTGAAGGGGGAGTGACTGGGATGTATCTGTGCCACGCCATACCTTGGCTGTGGTTTCACCCACTTGAGGTCATTTGCAGCTGGGGTGAGCTAGCACAGCCCCCATGTTGCTCTAACTCAGAACAAGACGACTGGCCCTGCAGAGAGGCTCAGGATAGCATAAAAGCACATTTTAAGCCACTATTGCACCCTCTCCACCTACCTGCTCTCTGTGCATATCTGAATCCCCCTTCCCCTTCCCCCGCAGACGTGCAGCAATTTGAACAGATAACAACAATCCACCTCAGATACATGTGAATGGCACAAACAGAGAATGAAAACAAGATAACTGGGAACTCGGGTCCCTTGTAAAGCAAACACAGGGAGAAGCTATTTGCAGGAGCTCCTCTCCTTTCTGTTAACAAATTCAGCTCATCTGCCCCCAGCCCGAGCAGCTCTACTTTTCCACTGTGCTGAAGCAACTGCCTAAACAAAGGATTTGCTGGTAGCTTGGTTACATCATCAATGTTGCTCTGGCAGGCTTTTGAAGGCAACGTGTGATTAACATATCAACAGAGATGCTGAATGGTTCAAGCCCTCAGCTTGTCTAGAACTAAGCCACCGTTCTGTTAAGGAAAGTGCTATACAAGGATACAGTTACTTAGACCTTATTCTGCACAGATGTTTGGGTCCATCAGGTTAGATTTATGTCCCCTTTCATATTTCTTTTCCTTTGCAGCTTTGAGATGGACAAACACATGATGGCCTCTTACTCTGAGCCCCCTCAAATGCTGGGTCGTGTTATTTGGCAGTAAAAGAATAGCAGCACTGTTCTACAAGGCAGTAATCAGGTGCCTAAGTGGATAAAATACCTGATTTAGCCTAACAAGGAGAATGGATAATTGTTGAGACAAACAGAATAATGCTGTTATCAGTATCATGCTAAAAGCCCTCAAAGCAATGTTTCTAAATACATTTTTAACAGTAAGTACTTGGGCAATGTAGACAAGTAGTAGAGCCGGGGGGGAGGGGGGGCAATGGGTCTGAAGGGGGGAGGATAAGAACAGTGCTATGGTAGTTAAAAGAACATGTTTAGGGCAAGATCATTTGGTTTTAATCAGGGAAGCCGCACAGGCTTCTGTGTGGCTCTACCCAGACTTACAGCAGTTGAGGTTCTGGCCCTTAGGCTGAAAATTGCCTCTGCAAAAATGGCATTATGGACTTTCTAGCTCATTGTGTCTCAATGATTCCACATCAAACATGCTCCACTGACAAAAATATGTTATTTTTCTAAATGGGAGTCCTGAAAACTTAGCCTGGGATCTGAGGGTCAAGCTGGGTTCTTTTTGGCTCCCATACCAGCAACACTAATAAAGTTTCTGAAGGCTAAGTTACACCTGTGGAATTTATTTTCTTCTAATCCTCTCCTCTGTGTCACTTCAGCAACCCCACTGGCTTCAAAGGAATTGCATAGGTGTAACTGACTGGCCCTGTAACTGACACTTAGGAAGCAATTCTCTTGCTGATGCACAAGAAGCTTCTTCACCTAACTATAGGGCTAACAGGAGGAAAACGGAGTTAAAACTTTGGGCCAGATCCCCAGGTGATGTAAATCCAATGTATGGTAATTTTACACTAGCTAAGCATGTAGCCTAACATGAGTTGGACTAAAACTAGCTCTTCAGGGGGCACAAAAGAAATTCTCTCATAATTTTCCTCTGAGGGAGAAAAAGGGAGAAGCACAGAACTACACCTGACAGATGCTTGTCATGCCACTTGATGCACTTCTGGAAGCTGCTCAGTGACTATTGTGATAGGTATATTATAAGAACCAGAATAGAAGAGGAGAGGGCCCAATCAGGGCCATGTACAATCCCGGTCACAGCATTCCTGGTATGTGAAGGCCAAAGGAACCTAGCCGAGCTGCGGGTGCTGCAGACAGCATTGGTAGAGGAGGCAGGGTGGCATGAGGACAAGGCCAGGACCTCCCATGCCCACCCACACTAGCTGGCTGGCACAGGTGGAAGTACCTGCGGTACCCTGTTAAATGGTGTGGAAGTAGCTGACTCAGCATATGCTGCCCCGATGATTCTGGAGGCACTGCCTCCTGGAGACACAATGCCTCTGGGAGCTGCTGTCAGCTACACACAATCCCTCAAACCCCCACAACAAGGACTGTGGCTGAACGTTGACTTCAGTGGAGCTAGGCCACATTTCCCTCACAGTTCCTCCCTTCTGTTACAGCTAATCCCTTGGACTATTCCCAGGGAAAGAATTAAAACGACATTATTTTAATTGTTCATGCTACTTGTTTGTTTTCTGCATTTCTTTCAGAGTGGGCAGTGAGACTAGACTAGCCAGCAGAAATGAGAAGATGCTGCAAGCGTCTCTAACGTACACACTCACAACACTGATGAATCCAGTGAGACAGTATCTGCAACTTGCCCTTACGTTTACCTCTCACAGACATTTGGGGCAGGTGTAAACAGCTCCATTGGATCCGATCCTTGGATGGGCAAGGGGCCTTTGTATGTTATACATGACCATAGCCATTCATTCCTCTCTGCTGTGAGCTTCCCCACAGCAGTCCACATCTTTGTAACCTCCAGGCTAGATCACTGCAATGCACTCCACACAGAAGCTTCTGCTATCGTGCAATGAGGAAACTGGCCTCTTGAACAGAGCAGCCACTATGACTATGGGAGTGGAAATGTTCCAAGTAGAGGTCCCAGACCTCTGGTGGCTTGTCAGGGCTTTGGTTTGGAGAGATTCAGAGAGCAATGCAAGACTGCTGTATCTGGCCAGGCCTCTACTAAGCTATGGGCCTCTGCACAGCAGCCATGTACAGGGATATTTTAATTGTTGTAGATGTCTTTTTAATTCTGGTATGACACCCTGGAGCTGAGGCAACAGACGTAACTTATAAATCATTAACTATATCAGCAAGTACTGGTTTAACATGAGGGCATGTACAGAAAGACAGTGCACAATAAACTAGAAGAGCATGAAGAAGTGAAAAGTTCAGAGCCTGGAGGGATGGGGTGAGATGAGTATTGCTCCTCATTTCCACCTGTGACAGGGTGCTGGGCCAGGAGTGCTTAATCAGCTCCCTGCCATGCCAGCCCCAATTAAGGGGAATAGATTGGGCCTGGCTGAATAGACCTGTACCTGCCTGGCAACTAGAAACAGCTGCCAGCCTAATTAGCCAGGGGCTATAAATGCTGGGAGGAGGGAAGCATGGATGGGGGAAGAGAAAGGCCAGAGGCTGCCAGGACTTACAGGCCTGAGGCCCTGGGAAGAGGGCAAAGGAGCTGGAACCAGAGGCAGGAGCAGAAGGAACTGAGGCTGCGGGGAAGTGGCTCAGGGAATAGAGACAGGGAGCTGGAAGGAAGAGGAAGCAGGAAGCTGCTGTTTGCAGGGTCCCTGGGCTGGGGCCTGGAGTAGTGGGCAGGCCTGGGCCCCTGGCCCGCTGAAGGAGTGGCCTGGCTGTGTACTGCCAAGCGGCTGCAAGGAGTGGCTGGTGGACTCTTGTTGGAGGAGTCCCCCGGAAGTGTGTGTGGGGTGGGCAACTGGATGGTGACAGGGCCGGAGGGCTGTGCCACGAAGCAGATGCTGAGAGAAAGGAGCCATAATGGGTCTGCAGGAGGAGGTGAGGACAGGAGAGTCACCACCACCCAAGGGCACACCTGCTGGGACTGAGCTAATTCCTGAAATGCCCAGCAGGAGGTGCCAGCGTAGTGAATGACCCTGTGACACCCCCCCACACACACCTAACCCCAGAACTCTGGTTTGCAAAGCAGCTTGAAGTGAGCTGTTGAAGCTCCTGGTTGCTTAGTGTTCCTGACACATTCCACTGCAAATGTTGTGTGAAACAGGCTCTGGGGCTCTCAGAGCTTTCAGTTTGAGTTTTCATGTGATGTTTTCTTCATCATTTTTAGAACTGAACATTTTCCTTTTTAAAGTGAGTAACCGATAGTTAGTAAAAATAAATGTCAGAATGGGAAAAAAAGACAATCTCATTCACCATGAGCACCTCTACTGCCTTTCCCAGGAGTGCCGCTGCAATGCACTGGAACATAATTATAATTTTATTAGTCAGTCTCAATAAGTGACAGGATACAATTATCAAAATCATTAGACTAGCCATACAAGGGAATGCATAAATAAAGCATCAGCTAATCAAGTTGGTCATTTTCTTTGTTTGTTTCCCTCTCTACAAATTTCTCAGAGGTTCCTTGATGTAATAAATTAACCACATTCAGGACCATGAACAGCTCTTCTGGGACAGAACCATTTTCTGATTGGCTGGACATAAGGAACTTGTCTCTCTCCCCACAGCGTGAGATTAATAAAATTAAAAGCAGCTCCTGGGGACAATGTGCATTTCCACAACCAAGCAATAATCCTCTGCAAAACTCCATCTCTCACTAAATCAGTCGCCACTGATTCTTAAATTACAGTTTGCCAAAAGGGAGCTTTTCCAGTCCTCGCTCTGCCGGCCACAGTGGGATGCTGGGATTATTCCGAATGAAAAGCCACAAATGTTTAAACAATCTAGGTCTATGATCAAATCTGGTTTTAAAACAACACAAGTTTAATGCTTTGAGAGTCTAAATAGTTCCCCCACTGAGCTGGCTTGGGGTGGGAGGGAAATCAAGGCTCTGTTTATGCAGACTCTTTTGTATAGTAGCAGGATTTGACTCAATGCACTGGAATTTTGGATCCAAATGTTCAAAGGATGGCACATGTAGAATGAACTCTGGAGAAAAAATATATAGAAGTCTAACTTTGTTAAAGAGCCTCGTATGCACACTGCTGAGAAGTAACACCTAGCTGAAGTGTCTAGCAGCGACAGGGTGAGCAAAGAACAGCCAAGAAGTCTTGGAACGAAAACAAGAAATGGGGGCATGGAATAAAGAGTTTCTGTGGTGAGAAATAAACTGAAACAAAAGGCTGGTTTGGAAGAGCTCTGGCAATGGAAACAGTGAGGCACATGCATTTAATATTCCTTCCAAACAGCCAGCTAACCACAGCTGCTAGTAAAGCAGCGCACACGCTGCGTTCAGATTTAGAGGTAAGTCTGCAGCCAAGCTAAGGGCCAACATCCCTGTTTGTGGGCACAGTTTCCTACTGCAAGAGAAAAGACATCTGCAAATGGATTGTGCATGCAAATCTTAGTAATTAGATATATAATTACTAAGATTTACCCCTACAACTGTCCCCACGAGCAAGGGCCTGGGCTGTGAAAATATGGCCCTTAAGGTTTGAAGAGCACACACTATATATGATGGCATAGCACCCTTCAATTATGCAAAACCCTGCCACAATCCTACTTCATGCTCTTATTCTCAGGGGTCTATAGCTCATCATCATTAGTGATTCAGGTCTTAACCAGTTTTAACCATTTATTATGGTCTTGGCTTCTTTTGTTGGGTGCAACCTTCTGCCCTGATCCCACTGGAACAGAATGGGACATCAGAGTGAGATGCTATGTACACTTTTCAAACAGCAAAAGTCCAATTTTGTGCAATCAGAGTGTGATGATCACCCTACATGGGCCTGATCCAAAGCCCATTGAAGTCAATACAAGGCTTTCTGTTGGCTTCAGGAGGCTCTGGACGAGGCCCTGAAAATTCTACATTTAAATACCACCCAGAGTTGGGATATTAAAGAATAAATGAGTGGAAGATGATGAGTTCAAGGGGCTAGCCAACTCCAATATGTGTAACATTTCAAGGAAGTGGATTGCTATCTTCTTCTGAGTTTACAGAATAATGTAAAGTTGCCATTTTTATTTAGAATGGGACTGCGGCACCGTCTGATTGACTTTTTTGCATATATAAAAGCTGTAGATGCTTAGCTAAAATAGGAGTTAGCAAATGTCAAGCTTCAGGGTATAATGTAGGTTGCTACAGGGGTCAGGAATGAATTTCTTCTCTCTCTTGTATATAGCATTGCAAAATTCAATTGCATTATTGAAGACGTGTATACCACTGAAGTAACAGGGAATGGCCAATGCCAGAGGCAAAAGAGGGGCTTGATGAACTAATGGTCCCATCTGGTATGGCAAATCCATTGACACTGCAGTGTGTAATTGCCTCACCCTACTAGGAGTGACATATTTCAATCCTCCATACAACCAGAAGGCCAGAGTTACAGAATCACTGAGAGTTTATATACAGTGATTTTTTTCAATATGGGATACACTTGTCAAACTGTCTAAAATTCTCTATTAGCAGTTTCTTCTCCCTCCTTCCCCCAAGTTGTGCAAAGAATTTAAGCATGAAATTCCAATTAGGGCGAGGAGATTAGGCTGTTATATTTACATAGGATTTGCCACAGAGGATCAGTTCATTGGTCCATCCAGGCCAATATTCTGCCTCTGCAAGTGGCTAAAATCTGTCGTTTCAGAAAAAGAGGAAAGTCCTTCTCTGCCAAATAACTCACATAGATCTCTGTGCAATGCTGCTCAGATCCCTTTGGGAATCAATATATTCCTGAATCATAAACTATAGAATTATCCTTATCATTAGTTTCTCTGCAGGAAGATGGAGTTACTGAAAGAAAAAAGTTAACATTAGATTTGGGAGTAACATAAGAAATCCGTGCATGTACTGAGAACATAAAATAGCCTGGAAAAAGCAGACCAGGGACAATGGTGAGGAATGTGGGATAAGTGCCTATACAGCTTAGAAAGAAATGATCTGCCAATCAGAAAGGAGAATCTAGCTCCAATATATGTCATGGAAATAAAGCCCTGGAGTTTTGCTAACTTGACATCATAAAGGTTTTCTTGTAGGAAGAAAAAAAAAGTCCATTCTTTATGAATTTTCATTAATGATTTGGATAATGGAGTGGAGAGTATTCTGATAAAATTTGCTGAAGACACCAAACTGGGGGAGCACTTTTGGAGGACAGGATTAGAATTCAAAATGACCCTGATAAATTAGAGAATTGGTCTGAAACCAACAAGGTGAAATTCAATAAAGACAAATGCAAAGTACTACACTTGGGAAGGAAAAAAGTCAAATGCACAAACTCCAAATGGGGAATAACTGGCTGGGCAGTAGTACTGTAGAAAAGGATCCAGGGATTATAGCAAATTACAAATTGAATGATGCAGTTGTGAAAAAGGCTAATATTCTGGGGTGTATTAACAGGAGTGTCATATGTGAGAAATGGATGGTAATTGTTTCACTCCACTGGGCCCTGGTGAGGCCTCAGTGGGAGTACTCTGTCCAGTTTTGGGTGCTACACTTTGAGAGAGATGTGAACAAATTGGAGAGAATCCTTAGGAGAGCAACAAAAATGATGAATTGGTTAGAAAACCTGACCAGAGAACAGATAAGAAACAGAAATAGAAGTCGACCCTTTTCATTTTATCCCTACAGCTCTCTACCTAGCCAAACTTGCCACGGCTGACCCACACAATCACTTCCAAGGCTTAGGAAGAGGGAGGTGATGTGTCAGAAGCCATAAATAGTATCTGCTGGCGTTCTCATTTCTATTAAAAGTTGACTTTGATTTGGCTCCCTGTGATTAGCAGAAACAAGAGAAAGACAAATAATAATTCTGCACAGCTGTTTGGAACTGACAGACCTGACCTCCCCAGCTGAGAGCTCTTTGTGCTGTGGAGGCTGTCACCTAGCAACCAGCCTTTGCAGCTGCCAGGCTACAAAAAAAGTGAACGCATGACTTATGGAAAGGAGGCACATGTGAAGAGGATAAGGTGGGAACTGAATCAATCTCAGCTTTGTCTTGTGGCCTAAATACCGTACAGGATACAAGAAGAGATTACCATCAGTGGATCCCATTGAGGGTCCATCTCCAAAACATTCATGTGGTTATTCAAATCAGCTGTTCCATAGGTGACTTTTGAAGGGGAAGAGAAAAAGGTAAATACACGATGTTATGAAGCTTTCTGAGATCTAATATTCTGCTTTAAAATCCATTGAGGAATGGTGCAAACAAACATGAATAGTTACGTCTCACACAGTCTCGCATTCCAGTGCTATAGGTAAACATTATATCCACATTACCAACGGCTGAATTGAAGCAATGGAAAGCTAAAAATCAAATTTTCCAATGTGGGTGCATAAAATTAGACATAAATAATCAGGCTGATTTCAGCTTATGTAGGTGCTTAGATATAGAGTTAAGTACCTAAAGTTAGGCACCTAAGTTTGAAATTTTTGATTTAATTGCCCTTACTCAAGGTCACACAGTGAATCATAGACTGACTTTGGAATTGATCCCAGGAGTCTTAAGTCCCTGTCTGCTGCTCTGATCTCTGGAATAAACCGTCTCCCTTATATCAAATATAAAACCTTTGCTATAGCAACTTTTCCTCTTTTCGGTTTTTTGAAAAATCAAGAAGATTCTGGGGTCAGATGTCTATTATTGCTTAGTTCGAAGATAAAAGATGCTGTATATCTCCAGTATTAACATTAGCAGATCCTTAGTATAATTTCACTTTGTTCTACTGCAACTCAGTTTTCATTGCTCCTTTTGGGTCAGATTAAACACTTCACACTTGCTACTGGAAGGAGCCCAGATCTTTAACATCAGAAACTGGTTAGATTTTTCTCAGCATCTGCTTTCCAGAAAGAAGAGCATTCTGGAGAAGAAGTGCCATGTATAGGTGATTATATATGATTAGCTACCAAGTCATATCCAATGTGAAGCATATAAGTAACATCAGGCAGATACAAATTCAAGGAAAGGAGGGAAAGCCTTTTTAAAAAACTGTTTTTCCAGTTTAAATAGCAAAATGTGCCAAGCTTTAGAAGATTTCAATCACTTCTGAGTTAAAAATAACATTTTCCTAAATCTTCACTGAGGTAGTTACATCATCAGTCATCCCCATGGTTTGCATTTTGAGCCTGAAATATACATGTCAATTGTAAACCCCAATCACTGCAGTTGTCAAAAAAGTAGAAAATCCGCAGTGCTATTCATTCTGAAAGTAATACACGGTATTAAAATTCAGTAGCAGCAGAAGAGATGTCTCCACTTTCAGCCAATATTAAAAGATGAAGGCTCTCGTTTCTAATCCACGATGAAGGGCTTTCAAGTATGCAAGAATAATATTCCTGGTTCCTAATTTTGGCTATCAAATTCAAGTCTTTGATACACTTAATTTACATGTAATCCTGCAGTCTGCCAGCAGTTGATAAGGTTCCCGATATGTGTAAATTCAGTGGAGAGAAGTTTAGTTATTTCAAACATCTTATTGCCTTTTGGAGAGCTCACCTATATGAAGGCAGGCTGCTCAGGCTGAAGATTTCAAACAAGCCTTCAGCTTTCCTGGTTTGGAATATATGTTTGTCCCTGCGCTATTTTATCTCCTACATTTAAGATTCTTGAAGAGTTGAAAAACAGCAACTAAACTGGGGTGCAATCTCAGTTGTTAATGAACCTCATGGTCTCCTACACATACTGGATGTTCTGGAAGAAGGAAAAGGGTGTAATTTTATCTCCATGTATGTGATGCTGTAGTTGTGAAAAATGAATAAAACTCCGATACTGCAAAGAGATAGTTGAGAATCACACCCTTGTTAAGAGAAGACATACATTAACAATGGTGACCTATGTTCCTTTCAAGAAGAATGGGTAGGTAAAAACTAAGGGTAGGATTTTCCAAAACATTAGTTTTGCAGCATTAGTTTAGCAGCACTCCTACCAAAGCCAATGGTAAATCTCCCTTAAAATCAATGGGGAGCATAGTTAGGCCAACACTGATCATTTACTCTCCTCCAAAAAAAAAAGAAAAAATCATAATCTCTTTCTAACCAGTTGCTCTTTCCTACACAATCAATCCTAATAAGGAGAACATCCCTTGCCACCATCAACTTTCCCACCAGAAATGGTCAGCCAGGCTAGGTACCTCACATGAAACCCTGGACTTTAAAGCTCATCACTTCTGCAGATAGGCAAAAGTGGAAGCAGAGCTGCAGTCCCCAGCCTACAGATTAAATGTCATATAAGCAGCACACAGCAGATGGTGGGGCAGAAGAGAGCAATGAAGGATACTCAAATCCTGCTCTCCCCTGGTGCCCTGCAAGCAGACTGGCTGCATAATTATTTTCTGTGGACCCAGTACAGTTTATTGTGTTCATTGTCCTTCAGACAATGGATCACAGACCTGGGGGATTGGAAAGGCTCTGACCTCTCATGCCAATCCGGCTGCTGCAAACAAGCACTCAGTCACACTGCTAAAATAATGCTTCTGAAGGTTTTGATAACAGTGTATGCACATTCACCTGTTTTTCAAAATCCAATTTTTGTTCACTTTAAATTAATTTTCCCCTTTCAAATAAATCAGTAGCAACTACGTCACAATTTAGACCAATCGCTTCCAAAATGTCCTTAAATAGAAGTATTTTCTAAGTTAGAAAAAATGGATGTATATTTCAAGGTATTTTTTCTGCAATTTTATATTTTTTTTAAAATGACAAAGATAGATACAATTCATTGACAATGAGATTTGCATCTATCTCAGTAAGAAACAAGTATGTTTCCAGAATGAACAAATAAGGACATTGGCATCACCCCTGTGTTTCAGAGGGTTTTAAATAGGAAAACTGACATGACCTTAGGACCCTCAGCATCAGGCATGACGTTACATAAGGCCCATATGCCCAGCAGTTCAAGACAGATTTGGCTGCAGGCTCATGGGGGATGGGGTGTGTCTCTTTTCCTTGACTAATGCATGCTCTGGTCATTATCCCTACTTCTGTTTGCCTGTTCAGTAAATCTCCAGGATCAGCCCTAGAACTCCAGTTCTCCTTGTCAATCAATTTGCCGCAAGCTGCTTGACTGACAGGAACTTTTGAGCTCAAGCTGCAGGAGCTCCAACAATATTGAAGATCTAGACAGATCTGACTGAACCTCTCTCTTTCCAATGCTCTTTTAGATGTGTTTTCATTGCACTCATTTCTATGCCAATAAATCTTATCACCCCGATGGACCCTAGATTGTAAGATGGAATTGGTTAGCCCTGGAAATGATCAAAGTTATCATTAGTTATGACTAATTCATATATACAGACAGGAAACACCTTTGAATGACACCAGCATCATAATCAAAGAAGCTATACCAAGACTTCGGTTTGAGCAGTTGAACAGCACCTCCCTCTAATTCTGTGTCCTTTGTGAAAAAGGCAAGAAAAGAAATTAGTCTATGAGACATATGGCTACATCAGGGTGCACATTTCACAGAGAAAATAATTAGTGCAGAATCAACTAATACACTGATCAAATTCCGTGAAAGGTGCCAGCTGAAAAAGAGTAAAGAAAGGATGCTCTGTCATCTAACAAGACTATGTTGTGGAACTTCTTGCAAGTCTGTCATTAAGTTATACTCCAGTACACAAATCCCTTCAAGGAATTCCAACAGCAGAGCACAGAGTATGAAATATATGATAAAAAATGGAAGAAAATAATATTGTAAAGTCATTACGGCATGAATAACTTAAAACTTTTGGGGGCAAGACCAGTAATAGAGAAGGGAATTAAGCAGCAGAGATCAGGAAAGAAAGAGGAGATGTAGAATGAGACAGGAAACAAGAGACATTGACCAAGTACCCAGATCAGGTTCCAGAAGTGTCAGAAACATTAGAAACATATTCAAATGAAAGCACAAGAAAGACTTTCTGATCTATTACCCTGTCAATATACAAATATACAATATACAATACCAATTTATGCTTAAGCACTGAAGGGGAACCAAACTCCTTTGTATCACATCGTAATACCAATAAGAAATGGAAAAGTCCTAACATCTTTCTTGGCCAGCAACCTATCTTGTCTCCTGATATTCCATATACATTTTCCTTTGCTTGTTTTTTTCAGCCTATTTATTCCTCGTTAAACCCTCTGGCACCACAATGAATAATTCCCTCCTGATATCCAGACAATTCTCTCCCTTCCTACTGGCATTCAGTTGAAAGAGAAAGATGTCACCGGAAAAGACAACCTCCAAAATAAAGGTGCTGGTCACCATTTATTTTTTTTAAATACCTGTAAGGGGTGGGCAGCCCAGAAGTTGGTAATGGTAATCCTTTCACTTCTAGGTCAGACTTGATCCAAGCAGGTGATGGGCTGTTGGTCTCTATCATCTGATGACCTAAGGAGGGCCAGAAGCCTGTGAAATAAGAAGCAGGTCTCTATCCAGATCCTGCTAGGCAAGTATCCACCTCAGATGTGAAACTTGTGTGTGCAGGAGACAAGAGTTTTCTCAGCATCTGGCACTGAGAATCTGGAATTCACTGGTGGAAGAGATGAGGACTCTGAGATTTCCACCTTAAGAACAAAATACACCTTCTAACATCTTTTACCAGCCTTGTGGCAATAACCAGTCATAAAAAAGCCACACCCCTGCTGACTGAAAGGAAGGGACGCGAGAACTGTTGGTTAAATCCTGTATCTGTTGAGTCAATGGAAAAACTCCTGTTGGACTTCAATGGGCCCAGGACTTCACCCTATATCTTCTTGTGTTCACCTTATAATTTTTGGAGCTGAGCAGAGATCACACAAGAACCTACACACATACCTATATCAGACACTAACAACGCTGGTGTCCTTATTGACATTCCAAATTGAGAGGCCAAAGACTAAACTGGCCACGAAGAGGGAAATATCCTTTCAGCCCTTTCAAGGCCCAGGGGTGTATGTATCTGGGTGTGTGGTTAGTGGGGAGTAGGGAGGAGAAGACTTGTACGGCTGCTGCTATCCAGGCCATTCCTGCTGTTTGAACAAAGGAATTAAGACATCAAGGCTGTCCGTACAGCAGCCTTTCACAAGCACCAATGTCACTTTTTAAAGACTCCTTTAAATTCCACGAATCATGAAAAAGGATGATAAAGTAAAGCAGAGACCATCCAGAACTAGGGGAAACCAGTACACAAGCGTCAAGGATATTATTAATTCAAACCCCAACACCTCAAAACCCTGCTCCATCAAAAAATAAGCCACTTGTTACAGGACAGTAGGTCTGAGCAGGAGAGGGGGGAGGATACTAGTTATCCATTAGTTATCCCTCCCACAGGCCTGATCCAAAGCCCACTGACATCAGTGGGAATCTCATTGGATGGCATTTCCACAGAAGTGCTGGAAGCACTGTGGTTGGCAAGTAATTGAAACTGGAGAGATGGGGACTTGTTTATTTAGGTTTTAAGTGGGCAAATGTCCAGAACTCTAACTTTGACCTGAATACCTTTGTTTCTGTAAACTAAAGAAACCCTACAAGAAAGGAGTTGTTTCACTTCAATTGACTTGCCAGAGTAAATGTGACAGAAGTTTCATATATTTTTACTTTTGGGTCCAGTGGGAGCAAGCAATGAACTTGCAGTTTTGGCAGTGGGAGGGTTTTAACATGAACATTGGTCCTAGAGGATTTGAATGTATATTTGTAAATCAGTGATAAGTGTGCCTTGAGCTAAGCTTTTTTCCAGAAATAATAGCTGGTACAGCCTCACTTGGGGGGGAAGAAATCCATGTTCTAATAGGTCTTTTCCTCCCCAACTTCTATGATCCTCTAATCTATGTAAATAGAAATAAATAGGTATGCTGGTCACAGACTGACGCAGTAGCTCAATGAGAGTTCTAGGTAATAGCTCTAGATAACAGGTCTATGAATATTTCACCACATACATTTAGGGTTACATGTACAGGAAGTTAGCGTATCCACTGTAGCTTATCCACTTAAAACCTTAAGTCGATACTTGAGTTAAGACTTGGTTAAGTCTGTTTTAGTGTCTGGTCACCATATGAATCTTCCAGCTTAGACTGAGAACTCCCTAAATATCCCAGCACTTGAATCTAGGATGACACTTATGCCAGTGGATTCAGAAGTTCTATATCCCATGCAGCCTAACTGCTATTTCCAATGAGATGCTTGGCTATTATTATTTTGCCATGTAAAATGGAAACTTTGGCAAGTGCCAGAAAGGAAGCGTCTCATCCTGATTTCCATACGCTGGTGTATATCATAAGTCACTCCACTAAAGTCAATGGAGTTTTGCCCATCTAGAGCTAAAGCAAGTGTAAGGCCCTATATTTCTCTCTGTCTACTGACAATCCCACGAGAATGCCCTTAACCACAGTATTCTGGAAAAGAAGCGCATCAGACAAGAAAAGCAGCCATTCTAACCTAGCACACAATGGTCACCATAGGCGAGGTGATACAGGGCAAAAACTAACTTGTGTGAGCTATGTTTGTGCTAGTTCTTGGGAACCAAACTCTGTTCTCTTTACATCAGAATGAAATACTCATGGAAGGTCCACCAAATTTTCAGACTTAAACCAGAGAAGGAATTAAATGAAGAGGAGAGAGAGAAAAAAAGGGAACGGATACTCCTGTTGGCTCAGTGGCATCAAATGAAACTCAAAGAAACTGAATGCAAGAAAACCCCAAATGAAGCAAACAAGACTCTTCTCTCCAAAGTATTCTTAACGTGTGAAATCTTAAAAGGACTAGAGAAGTTTTAGACTAGACTCAGACATCTTAAATGTAGACATTTTCAGCAACACAAGTGTAGCAGCACCACTTACCCGCTCTGGTTTTGGGCTAGTTGCTGCCTCAGTTTTCCCCTCTTGAGCACCCCAATCACTTCAACATAAGCTTTCATTGTGTGAAGTAACATTCCTTCTTGGGGGGTCTGGGTTTATAGTAATAAATAAAGTGCCCAAGAAAACACAGGAACTCCCACCAAGCATTCTTAGCTGGCTCACAATATCTTGGTACAGGGCTCTTGGTACTGTCCCTACTGAGGCTTTCCTCTAGCAGCCTTGCTCTCCACAATTTCATCTCCCTAACTGGCTCCTGCTCCCTAACAGGCTCCCACCCCCAGGCCCTCTATCTGGAGCATATTTCTGTGTAGAGCAACTCATGCAGCCCTCTAGGTCTCTGTCAATCAGCTATTCCCAGGGCATCCTACCTAGAGTGTTGCCTCTGGTTCTCCACAGCCTTCTGCCTTATCTCCACCCTCCCAAAAGGCCTTATATTTCCATGGGACTTGCATGTCATGTGACTTTGCTCAATCTTCGCACCTGGGGAGGTAAACTATTTGTGTTACCGATGGGGCTGGACCAATCTCCCCTTGAAGGGGCCAACCCGTGTGATTTTTTTTTTTTGAAGCAGAAAAGAATTTTATTTGCATAACACTTACAAAGAATCACCAAAAAGGAAAAAACAAAACTATGCAACAAAACAAAAGCAAACTGCAAGGTATAACACAGCAGCCTTCAGGAGGGAGAAGTGTTCAGGCTAGCCTGGGCCCAGAGCAGGGGGGCTTCCTCGACACTCATGGTCTTCCACCCTCCTGAGTTACCTGGTGGCCTAGAGCGGGGGGGCTTCCTCGATACTCGTGGTCTTCCACCCCCTCGAGTTACCTAGTGCCACACCCAGTGTCACCGATTATTCCTCTCCTGAGAGTGCCTGACAAGATGGGCACAGCTGCAGGGTGGGCGGTTTGGGGGTGGGGGGACGTACACCCACGTGTGATAGGACCCCTCCTAGGTGACAGTGATGATGGTGTCCACAGCGGCAATGGCTGGGGCTGGGGTCTCTCGCTCTTCCCCTCAATCAAAGGGTCAGACGAAGGGAACCGGACGGGGTCACCGAGCAGAGAACCCCGGACAGCACCCACTGCTGCCAACCTGTGTGATAGCAAGCGAATGCAATGCTACAAAGCAAGTGAACCTCATGCCTCTGGGCATAAGCTAACTACCTACAAGGTCCTAGAGGGAATTCTTTTCCCCCTTCCCATCTCATAGCAATGCAGACATTGCTAGGTACATTATGGGACTATTCCACCTTCCTCTTAAGAGCTCATTATAGTTTGTGTATATTGATCCAAAGTCTGCTCCCTGTCACACCAGTACAGGCCTGTTACTGAAGCTTATAGGACTATGCTGGCATGAGAGAGAGTAGAACTTGGCCCATTACCTGTAATGACAGCTGGGTGGCTAAACTGTTGTGACGGATTTCCATTTCCACATGCCAAATTAAAGTCAGTGTGGTGGGGCCCAAATTGAGCAAATCTGTTGTTTTCACTATCACAGCCTGATCCGCTGTAACTGTGCTCATCACCGGTATTGCAACAACACTGGTTTCGTTTGGATTCTCAACTGCATATTTGGCTGTGATCTTGGAATCCTGACAAATGATCTCTCGTGAACTTGCTCATCTCTGACAAAAATGTTTCTTCCCCTAAATAGCCAGTGTCGTCATTCAGCGCAAGTCATCTAAAGCAAGGTGACTCCTCTTCAGGCACCAGAGACAGGGCAGCCCTGTACATATTTGCAGCAGCTTTGCAAACAGAAAGATGAAGTTCACCTATCACCTGCCAAATTAAATTCTTGCCAAGGCAAAGATTGCTAGAGGGGACGATTTTATCAAGGCTGAAAGTTCTCAAGTGAGTAAGACCACAAATGTCCTGACATATGAATATGTATATAACTTGATTCGATGAGACAGCTAACACTTGGAAGGGACAGAAGCACTTAGGGAGCATCTCCTGTAGATAAAAGTCATTGAATAGTACATAGATATCTCTTTGCCCTATATATTTGAAATAATCAAGTCCAAAGGACAGACCACTGTATTTTTATATGGCTAGGAAAGTATTCAATTGTCCTGTCATGACTCTATTATTACAGAAGAATCCAGGAGGTATGGGAGGAAAATCCAGCTACCAAACACCATCTATTAAACTGTCTCTCATAGCAGCATTATAGCATTTATTTCTGCTCTTTGAGGCAGGAACTGTCTTTTACATTGTGTTTGTACAGTGCCTAGCACAACTGGATCCCCATCTTGACTGGAACCTCAACACCACCAAGTTCTCAACAGGAGATCATGTATAGCATTCAGTTAACCATCAGTGGAAGTCTTTGCTGCTCTGTTAACAGAGAGTAAACAGTTAATAGTGATAGACAATTAGGCCCAGATCCACAAAGGTACTTAGGCACTGAAACCTTGTCACTCAGCTACACCTGACCTTATAGGCATCTAAACTCACTCAGTGCCTAAGTGTTCAGGGTAAAAGTTCCCTAGGAGTCTATGTTTCTGCCTCTGGACATGCACACAAAGGGTCTGGACACCTATCTCCCACCTAAGACCCAGAACAGTCCACAGACTGGGGGAAGATAGGCATTCCTCCACCTGTCTCACTCTTGGGCCCTGATACAGTAGGCATGGCCAGAGGCCACCTACCAGATCAGGTCTCATTCAAAATCTGCGGGCAATACCCCCTTATAACTTTTAGATCAATGGTTAGAGTACTCATCTGGGATGTAGGAGACCCACGTTCAATTCCCTCCTCTACCTGAAAGGGAGAAAGGATTTGAAGAGGAATCTCCCACCTCTCAGGAGAGAGTTCTTAACCACGGAAATGTGAGATATTCTGACATGGGACTCCCTCAGTATCTCCTGTTCAGCCTAACTCTGGCTTTGTGGATTGCACTGTGGTTCCAATGATTTTCTAGGCACCTAAAAGTTAGGCATTGCAACACCTCAGTCCCTTTGTGGATCTGGATCTTCTAGAGCATAGCTACAGAAAACTGGACTGGAGTACAGAAGTGAACATGCCATAGAGAGGCTTAGCATGTACAGAAGGTGTTCATTTTTATGTATGAAGAGAATATAGGATTCAGAAAATATATGTTGGTCTACACACATAATCTGTAGCCCATATCTAGTCTAGTGGGAAGTAGAGGCTGGAGGCCATGGGCTATCATTATTAGACCAACAACTGGAGAAGAGAATAACCTCTGCTCCAGCAACAACAAAAAGCTTAGGTATGTAAGAAGTTAGGCGTGGCAGTGAGAGGAAAAAGACGCAGGCACAAATGGGACAATCAGTGTGGGTGAGGGTTGCAAAATTGGGTTCATGTTGTACTGCATTCTGATAATCTGATAATCGGGGGTGTTTAAAATTACAACCCCATCTACAGTTCCTATTTTGTTTTCTTCTAAATTAGATTATGACCTGCTCATGGCAGGAACTGTCTCTTCCAGTGTATAAAAATAGTGCCTGGCCCCTGTTGGGACCCAGTCCTGATAAGGGACTATGGATGCTACTGTACTGAAAAGAATAAGAATTTGCTAGGGCAACCAATTTGCAATATACTCCTTGGATTAGACCAAGTTCTGCTCTCAGTTACAGACTCAACAGGAGTTGTTTCACCCATGTAACAGAGCTGAATTTGGCCCATTACCTTTAAGAGTGGTCTAACACACTATCTTCTTTGTCCTTTACCATTTTTTATATGGCTGTGAGAGTGTAGGAGGTAAACTCCTATTGCTTTGATTCTCACTGCGTTGGCTCATGTACAGTAGGTTCTTTGAAGTTCCTTTCTTTTGGAGTTACAGGGTTTCTGTCAAGAGGTGGTAATATGCTCCCAGCAGAGACACTGCATGAATACAGTTAAATGGAGCATTAGAATGGAGCATTAGAAATATGTGCAAAACGGAGTAAAAAAGAAATAAGCTTCTTAACAAACACAAGGTGTTTATTTAACAGCTTCAAGAAAAACTGAAATATTCCTCCATAGAAAATGCAAGATACGAGGAGCAACAACACAACTCTATTTTATTTTTTTAACAAAAACAAAATTAGTACCATTGATATTCTCAAGCACTGGTGGTCCTCTGCCACCCCTACTCTCTGCCTGTGGCACATAGTAGTCTCCTGTAGGTCTCATTTCCCCTGTTGGATTTAGTGTGTGGATGCTGGCTGGTGGCCTGTTATATACAGGAGGTTAGACTAGATGACCTAGTCGGCTTAAACCCTTCTGGGCTTAAACTCTATGGATATTATATTTATTCATACACACAGCATCCTGCTCCAAATTTACAGTTTATCATCCCATCTGTAGTAGGTTTGCAGTGCGTAGAAATGGAATTATTTGTATGCCACTGTGCCTTCACCACTAATGCCTACATTTCTAAAGCACTCTGATGACGAGTGTCATAGAAATGCCTATACATAAAATAAATAATCATTTCACCTCATTAAGTGAAGTAGATGGACTCAATAAGGATGATTTCCCTTTGTACATTGCCTTTGTAAATTATATCATTTCACGACAGTGGAAGTAACACTGCTGTAATGGCATTTAAATAGTGAGACTGTCAAGAGTCTTGTCAACATTTCAGCTTTGAGCAGCTTGGGTTTTTGCATGAATCTCTTTTTGCAGAAAATAAACCATGGTTTGTCAGAATTATGCCTTCAAAGACTTCTTTCTGATAGCTTGAGGGAAGGTCAGAATTGATGGTGGACTATGAGACAGGGGATCATACCAGCCAACAACTGCACCCACAGCAGAAAATTTTGGTTCTTTTTAGGGAAAAAATTTTGGTGGGAAACTTCAAATACAGTTTAACAGACTAAAACACAAACACTGAAGAAATCTTTAAATGAAACCAAAACATACTGGGCCACATTTGTCCTTGGTGTAGAGCTCTATTAATAAATGATGCAACAACCAGCTATTCGATATTACGTTATCATTGTCAGATTGCAAATGATCTCATTTTTTCTTTTTATTTCTTAAAAAACTACATCACCACATGTCCCTTCATATACAGTGGAACTGGATGTATGAGAGAGATTCATCTTTTCTCAGGTAGCTAGTAAAATACGTGTTCCAGGGGAATGGTGGAGAGTACATATAGAGAAATCCTTAAGTCCTTAGTCCACAGTCAAACTCTCCCAGAAGTCACTGAGAGCTTTCCAGAGCAAGGACTGAGTAAATATTCCCAGGGCCAGATTGTGATACTTTTAGTCACATTGAGTAGAACTTTACTCCACCAGTAGTCCAACTGAAGTCAATGGTGGATAAAGGTACCATTCACTCTGAGAAAAGTTATCAGATTCTGGCACTAAGAATTTAAGGCCACTTTTTAGTACTGAATTCAAGAGCATGTGTATATTTTGATAGCCAAGGACATTAGCATGTGCTAGGGAAAGATAAATTACATCAGGCCTAATCCTACAAACCCTTACTCATATTAATAGCCAATGTACAGCAGGGGCTTCAGCGCTGCAGACTATACAGCATAAATTTCCTGTAGGGGGCTCCACTGAGCAGCAGGATTTGGCTCATGCAACAGCCAGAAGCACTTTCAAAGCTTCTGGTGGGAGTGAGTACATTACTTATGACAACTGAGGTAAGTTACAGTGTTCAACCTAAAACTCTGACCCAGAGTCCTGACTGTATTGAAGTCAATGGCACTACTTGTGTGAGTAAGGAATACTCCATGAGTAAGAGTTTGCAGGTCCCATAGATTTCAACCCCCTTCATTTATCAAGTGACTATGAGGAAGAGATGCACAACAGTGATGTGTTTTACACACACACAAAAAAGTGTACCTTTCTGGATTGTGGTTAATGGGTCAGATAGCACTTCTTCTCCTTCCTCCACTCCTCCCATCTCTCCCCTTCCCTCGCTTCTATCCTCTCACCTACGCCACTAGATGTCCCTGTTTATTTGACAATACATTGTAGGGTCTACGGGCATGGTGATCGAAGGGCACATTACCAAAGTATAAACCGTCATGTCTCATGAGTGGCGAATGCTTGGCTGACCCAAATCTAAAGAGAAGTTTTGACCGACCAACGAAAAATTCTCATTTTGAAGCAACAATAAATAATGAATTACACAGGTGAGAACACCGAAATTGAGACAAAACAGTTAATCTGGGCTGATATTCAGTATGATACTCTACATTCTAAACCCAAGGAACAGATATGGGCTAACATACATTATGGACAAACATATCATTCTTTACCTGAAAAATTGACCTTTTCATTCATTAAAATGTATACATTGGTCAAGTAGATTATCTACCTTCTTGCTTATGTTTCAAGAGCCAGTATGTAAACCAACATCTTCTGCAGAAGATGGGTAATGAAATTAGTCATATTAAATCTCCAATACCAATCCCCACAATAAAAACCGTGCCCAATACAGTATCAGTGGAGGCTGTATAATCGGAGCTACTGCCCCATTCAGAAAACAGAGACAGAGGAAAAAATAAAAAGGTCACCCCAATTCCAAGAGCCACTGGCATCTGTGACTTTAACCAAAGAGCTTTCCGAGATGAAGTATCTATCTGTCCCAGCACCCCAAGCTGTAAGGCACACATTCCTTTAGGGGATTCCATAGCAGCAGCCGTAGAAAGACCTTATTAAATGGTCTGTTAGCCACAACACAGCAAGTGAGGGGTACTTTAAAAAATGTGCCAGTGTAATAAGAACATGGAGAGCTAAGTCAAACTGTTCTGATTACAATGACCCACAAAATTCTGACCCAGAGCCCCTACTGTATATTAACTATTTATACTTTTACCCATGGAGGTATCACATGTCCCATACATTTTCCTACTAGTATAGAGTTAGCCAGATGAGTGTGTTACTCACCAATTAATTTATGCTGACTAGTGCTCATCTGAGAACAAAATAGTAAGACAACACATTTGCTCTAACACTTGTAGGGAGTCCTTGAGAGCTGCTGCTATGGTTACCTAACAAATAAACAAACCTACAGTACAAACTGCTCATATTATTTATATGTTTTGGAAAACTTTTGGAAAATATACACAGCTCTCTGGTGCTCAGACAGTGGGGTAGTACATCTGTTTCATTCAGACGGTTGGCTGCATTCTTTGCCTGATATTAATACCAGTGACAATTTAGTAACATAACCACTGGCATGAGAAGTCTGACTTCCAGAAGAACAGATGGTGATGACTGTCTCAGGTTAATTTTAGGTTTCAGTAATTGTTCACTTAGTCAGCATTGCTATAATATATGAGCGAAATAGAGGAGGGGAGAGAGAAAAGAAAAAGAAATTTGCAACTCCCATACCTGTTTCCCGTCCAGGGTATACAGCTTTTTGACCACGCCTGTCTCCAGTTTTATAGCTTCAGTGATATCAGTGAGAACTTGCTCAAATGAATGTGCAGTCTTCTTGTTCAGGAGCACACGAACTGCCTTTCGGGGCTTCACCCCACTGCGGATGATGGTCACCAGCTTGGGACGCACAAAATCCTTGTTCTCCCTTGCCTGGGCACTGTTGCTGCTGGCCAGAGACTGAGGTGCTTTCAGGTTGGCCGATGTCTTCACATTGACAGACCAGTTGGGATTGACATTCTTGGTATACTCCACCTTCTTGAAGAAGTTGTCAGATGAACAGACATAGCTTTCCCCTTTTGAAAATAATAAATAAAGAGGTAATTACATAGGGAACCAACACGTTGTTATTAGCACTGGTTGCAAAATGGGGAGAATATTGCACAATTAAAGTTTATGAAATTTTGGTTCCATTTTTCATTGAAAAGTCATTTTCACAAAAATTGTCCAACCAGTTCTGATTCTTACCTACGTTTCTTAGGTGCTTGTTACTACAGTATCATAGTAAAAGCAAGTAGTGTTTCCCCAAAGCACATACACTGGCCAATAAACTACCCCTTAAAATAAACAGAAACTATTCACAAAGGTATTTAGGCACTTCAAAATGCTGATAGACACTTCTTTGAATCCCCTTAGGTGCCCAAGGGGTTTGGGCACCTGTCTCCCATTGAAAACCACAAGAAGTCACTTTTGTGAATCCCACTAGGTGCCTATCTGCATCTGTAGGCACTTAAATACCTGTGTGAATCTGGCCCCAATTACCAAGAGGATACCAACATTGATCGAAAAGCTGTGTCTTGCATCATGTCTGAAAAATGGTGACAATCTAGTTCCGAAGAATCTTTAGTGGAACCAAATTCAAGGATCATTATGCTGATGAAACTAGCAGGCATAGCACACAAGTTTTATTGTACTTTCATTGATTCAACAGAAGAAATAAGACCTGGAAGTAATTGTTTTTAAATGCTACACCCAATGCTATAGCTCACTTAAATATTACACATTTTCTGTACTACACAAATCCAAGCTCATGCTTAGTAGCCATAGGTGAAACGTTAGAAGGTTACATTTGCGTTTAAGCCACATAATGTTGAACACAAAAAAAATCACCATTTCAAAATTAGTTTCAAACTTTCCATTTGTAATCAGATAAATGGAATCCTTCCTATCCTGGGTTTTACATCATGCTCATCTCCAGTGTACCTGAGCACTGGGGGATTTGTAACATTTTGTTTTGGTGAAAATCTGCGGGACCCTAGGGATTTGTGGCATTTATTGCTGGTGCACAGACTGTGGGAATGGCAGAAGTTCAGTTACCTGAGTCGTTTCAGACGAGGCTGTAGAAAGCACTTGAGAATCCATTGCGAGAAACAATTCTGCAGTGGGTAAAGTAAGGGATAAGATAATGTAACAAGTCTTTCTCCATTTGATATGAATTTCATAGAAATTCAATGGATTGTCCAGGAGTCCAGAGGATCTTATGGATCTGTGGGGTTTTGTTAGGATAATCTTGCAGGCTTTGGGTGGAATTTTGCTGTGTTTCTATTTCAAACCTATCACAACATTTTGACTTTAATTTAGTTTGGACTAGATAGACTATCCTTTAAGGAACTGTTCTCCCTGTCAGTGGACGGGTTGGGTTTTCTTGCATACTATATGTGAAGAGCTACAGCCACAGGACGTACACAAGCAATTCATCATGGTACCTTTCCTCTATGAAAAGACACAGGGCCTGATTCTCCATTGCTTGAAACCTTGTGTCAACGTTTACACCTGTGCAAAGTGGATGTCAGATGCTATCAAATCAAAATTCTCCATTCACTTTCACCAGGGGTAGCGTTTTACACCTCACCTGTGCAAACTGAATGCAGCAGCCAGGATTACACAAGGTGGAAGACAGCAAAGAATCAGGTCCACAGTGTCTTTATATTTGTCCTTCTCTGCCTACATTACAGGCACAGAGAAGCTTCCTTCATATAACATATGGCAAGAACACTAATAGCTTTATAATACATGGAAGCCTCTAATAGGCTTAGAACAAATGTGTGTTTAGTGTTTACATTCTTATTCCTGCTCAGTGTGTGATGGCACAATAAGAAAGAGATAGAAAAGATACATAATATAAATCTTACTCTGTTCCTTTTCACCGTAAATGCCTTAAAATTCTTTTAGACACTTAGCTCCATGGGAGCAGGGACCTTGTATTCAAATTGCCTGTGAAGCACGGTGCACATTCATGATGCAGTATTTAATATAAAATAATAATAATGCTATGCAAAAGGTCAAGCTGGGAGGAAGGAGAAGACCAAAATTGTAAGTGAACAGGAGATGGGAAGTAATGACAAAACACCCCAGGATAGAGTCAGACACAGTGGAAAAAAAACACAAGACTTGGGATGATTATTTGATTTTTTTAAACTATGCATTTGATCAAATAAAGTACCCCAGGGATTTACATTACGGCTGCAATCCCATTATGGTGTTCAAACCACATGGACCTGTGTGCAATGCATTTATGCCGTCACCAGGATCCCTCAATCACAGACATTTCATCTGTAGTTGAGGCTTCATAATTCCTTATATTTCTTCCATTGGACCTAGCAGAAGTATAAAGACATCACACAGTGCTTTGCTATTATGAAGAATTCCCACTGGACATATTGATCATCTTTCAGCAGCACCTAATCCTAGGTCTTTCTGATTAATAAATGATAAGCAGCAGTTTATCTATCTGTTTCAGCTCAGCAGCAGCTGGTGTTCAGGGGCGGTCCTGCCTTTATCTAGCTGCATAGCTGGTTCTGTGGCTTAAGCACTGCAAGGGCTGTCTGACTTACGCAGTGAGAGACAACCCCTGTTAGAACCCTGAGCCTTCCAAGGCTCATAATCACGAGTCAAACAACAGACATATAACAGGGATGGGCAACAGGCAGCTCAGGGGCTGCAGGTAGACTGCTAGATCATTTTATTTGGCCTGACATAACCTGGCTCAGAGCAGAAAATTCAGCAACACAAGGGCCAGGAAAGGGGCAGGGCATCACCAGCCTGAACATGGGCATCACAAGATACTGGGATGAGAACCAGTGGGCTAGAGCAGGGAGCTAGACCCAGCCCCGTACATGAGCCATCACTACAGGGTAAGTGGAGGACAGGTTCTCCAACCCCCGCCCCCACCTGTGTACGAGTTACATCACCCTACAGACCTGACTCTCCCCATTCAATCCACCCCTGCATCACCCCTCCCAGGTACAGTACCCGATTCTCCCCCTGCAGCACCTCTCCCAGGGCCAGGACCCAACTCCTTCCACCTCCAGTCACACCCTCTGGGAACAGGACTTGACCCCTCTGACCTCCCACATGCATCACACTCCCTGGCCTGCCAAAGGGTTTAGTGGTTTTGGGGTTCCTCTACTATCTTAACATTGCCCATCCCTGAAATATAATATTTACATTCTAGCGCAAGGAAGGAAGGTCTTGTATATAATCACAGGCCTGGAAATCAGAAGATCTGGGTTCTATTTCTATTTCTGCCACAGGGCTTCTGTGTGATCTTCAGCAAGTCACTTAACTGCTCTTATGCCTCAGTTTCCATATCTGTGAAACGGGGAGAGTAATATCTACCACACTAGGCTTAAATCATTAATGTTCACATAATGCTTTCGGGGTGCTGGAATAAAAGAGGATACAGAAAAGCAAAATACATGCTTGCACTGTGTTCTATAAATACACAGGACCTTAAAGAGAACATTTTTTCATGAATAAGTTCCACATTTAAAAAAAAATATCAGCGCTTATTGTTGTGTTGGCTGGAATGTAACTGTTACATTTGCTCCAGGAGAAATATTTGAAATGTCTCACTATGCTACCTAGTTGTCTAGTATATTTATAACACTCTGGTGGAGTGAAGGTAATATTCCTTTACTAGGCCTTAATGCGGGGATGTTGCGGGGCTAGACAGTCTAGTAGTTTCACAAACTAGCCTTTCAAATTATGCTGATGGGTCGCATGTAGAAACCACAGTAAGTTTTGTACTTTCTACCTAGCCCCTAGTGAATATTTTTGTTCACATCACAAAGCCAGCCAGCAATTTTCTTTGACTGGCAGCTTGCTCTCAGGAGAAACCAACATTCAGAAGAGAAGCAGAAGTGTTGCAGAGAATGACTGAGGTGTAGTAGTAGGTCTGTATGAAAAATCATCCCCTCTCTTCCCGGAGCCGCAAATTTAACCGCAATGTGGAAGGGGATCTCTTTGTTTGTTATTTTAAATCCTGGATTCATTTTCTGTATGTCCCAACCTCTCATATTTTATGGCCTCTGAGTTGCCAATTATTATTATTAAGTTCCTCACAAGGGTCATTCCTTTTTAAAAACTCTTCTTTCTCTTTTGTCATGTGCCACTTGGAGGCATTTTTGCAGCAATCTATCAAATCTGTTAAAACACAGTTCTATTACTGTGGATTTATTATTTGGCACAGAACAAAAACAAACAACAACAAATGACTTGCGTATCAGGGCCATAGAAGGAATGGGCAGACATCTCAGAGAACATAAGAACCCTCCAAGCACGAAGAGGTAACACCTCCAGAACCAAAGTGTTGTCCAGGAGAGACCAAATGAGGTCTTCTTCCATGGGCAATGGATATTTCTCCACCCACACGTCTATTAAGTAGCTAATGAGAGGTCAAGGTATAGGACACTGGTTCTCAAACTGTGGGTTGGGACCCCAAAGTGGGTCATGACCCCATTTTAATGGGGTCCCCAGGGCTGACTCAGACTTACTGGGGCCCGGGGCCAAAGCTGAAGCCTGAGCCCCACTGCCCAGGGCCAAAGCCCGAGGGCTTCGGCCCTGGTTGGCGAGGCTCACATTACAGGCACTCTGCCTGGGGCTAAAGCTCTTGGGCTTCAGTTTTGCCCCCCTCCTCCCTGTACAGGGCAGTGGGGCTTTGCCCCCCCCCCCACACACACTGGGCTATGGGGCTCGGGGGGGCTCAGGCTTTGGTCCCCCCTCTAGGGATCGTGCAGTAATTTTTGCTGTCAAAAGGGGGGTTGCGGTGCAATGAAGTTTGAGAATCCCTGGTATAGGACTTCCCCAGACATAAAGGAATATAACTGCAACAACCACGGTGTGGTTTGGTGGAGGGAACTCACAGTTTATCAAATGGTATGAGGGAGAGGAGCGCAGAACAGTACTGAGAGTCAAACACAAAAAGCAGAGAGCTTCCTCCCGCCCCCCTGGCCTCACTCCTGCCAAGGCTCACACACGTGTTAAAGTTTAAGTCATACTGAATTCATTATGAATATGCATGTGCCTATGTGTTTTCAGGATGGGGTCTGTTGTCATTCAGGAACTGAACGCATGTTCAGTAATGCAGCTAGAGCTCACATCCATTAAGATATGATGAGCAGCCATTTTGTTGCATTCACCCATTGAATTCCAAATGGCAGCCCCACAGCTCCAAACACAATAGTCACATTGGCCTCTGCAACCTCCTCGTCTCAAAGGAAAATCTCATTTGCAGATTTTTACTTGTTTTTCTTTTTGAAGAAAAATGTGCTATTTAATAAGGCTTTCGCTTTCATGCCACCAGATCACTGCAGAATGCATGTTAAACCCATGATGCCAAAGTGACACAGGATTGCCTTCTCTCTATCATGGCACCAGGCTACTGCAAGCATGGGCTACCTGGGTCATGATGCCAAGGTGCTGCAGGAGTGGATACTCTCAACATGATGCCAAACCACTACAGTGTTGCATTACATCTGTGATGGCACACAGCCAGTCCAAGGATGTATTCCTTTTGTCATGGCACAGACAATGATTTGGTTTAAAGTTCCAAAGTCAAGCCTAAGTCATAATTACTGTATTTTCCATTAGAAGCTATGCCTTCTATCGAATTTAATTAGTCCACTATGGCTTTAAATTAAGCACAGCTTCCATTGCATCTAAACTTTTTTTTTAAAGGAACACTAGGCTTGAGGTGAGAGTTTTAAATTGTAGAGGCTATCAGTTAAACCTTAACCTAGCTTGGCAATCTCCCTTTGACAACAGCTAATGGTGATGGAAGGTCACCTTTTCAAAAAATAGCTTCTTAATTTGCACCAGCTAGTTTTGTGAGTCCAATAAATTCTGCTGCAAAATTTTCATGCACAAGTGGAGAAGCTGGATTGAGGCATTTTGAAAATGTAGCTGCCAAAGACTATTCCAATAAATAGTCTCTCATGGGCTGAGGCCAGCTCTTCTGGTTGTCGATTTGGCTCCCACAGATCATCCATTTTGCATCGCATTTGACATTCATATTTCTTGGGGATTTCTGCCTTCAATGGGAATTAGACTCAGCACCTTGCTGGAGCACCTCTGTATTATGCTGGATTGGCTGCTCAGATTCTACCACCGGGGTTTCGTGCCATCTCAGGTACGAGGCGGGATTTTCTGTTGTCCTGAAGACTTCTCCAGTGCCTTAGAATTTACTTGCAAAAGGCACCTTTTTAAAAATGGAATTTTAGGGTGAATTTTTTTCTAGATTCTCCCACAAGAGTCTGTAGTTTAGGAGTGAGAGGAGCTTACTGATCTGGCTTGTAAAATAAGGCAATTATATTAAAGAAAAATGATATGTTCCCACTCTGCCTTTCATACCACAAGACTGCAAGGTGGTTTACATCCTATATACACAGAGGGCACTCACCATGCCAACTTTGGGATGGGACTCAGTAGTCATTTTGTGTCAGCAACAGTGAAAAACAATTCCGTTGAAATGCAGAAGTAATTTTAATTATTAGAATGTAAGTACCCACACAAGGGTGGTTTTTTCCCAGGACACCAGCCATGTACAATAGTTCCAAAGGTAGAGAAACCTCCTTCAATTAGTTTAATACTAAAGTTTACTGCACTAAGTAAAATGCACACACACCACACAGGGCATTTCAACACACCTACTAACACACCCTCTGTTCTAGCATGCACTAGGCTCTTTGTAAAACATAACACACATTCTCTGGAAGGGAGTCTCCCCTTTGATCACTTCAAAATCCTGGTCAGGCATTAGTAGGGGATCTTCCCAGCATATTATGGACTGAAATGGTTTGGATATATTTCCTAAAATCAGCTATGTACCCCAAGAATTTCTCTGTAATGAAACCAGATCAGACCAGCAGAAATCCCATTCAGCCTCTTAAAATGTTTATGCTGGTGCATGCCTGATTTCAAATTGTTGTTCTGGGGTATGGACCACTAGCATTAACCCTTTGGATGTTAGTTCAGGCAGCAGCAGGATGTTAGGAGCTTTGTGCTAGTGCATTCGGCTAGAACATAGGCATTCAAAGGTTATATACCTAAGATGGGGCAGCACTGAAAGTGTGCTAAGCCCAAAAGAGAAGGGAAGTTTTGCGGCAGGCACATACTTAATTTCTCTTAAAAGTTGTTCTCCTCAAATCCTAGCCAACCTACAATTTGCATTTACCATCTCCCCAGCTCTCATCATGTTTAACTTGCGCTAAGTTTTCAGCTGGTGCACATATTCAAACACTAGCCAAAGTCACCCAGGGATCTTTTATGCAAATGAAACCAGCTTCTGACCAGAAGCAGCACGAAGCCTAGGTCTAAGTACTAGGGTAGCTGAATTATCTACCATCAAACAATGCAGCCTAACCCAAACCATGAATCAGACAAGGACAGACCACTTTCCAAGGGAAGGAAGGCTCAGCAAAAAACGAAGGCACTGGATAGGAAATCAGGAGATCTGGGTTCAGTCCCCAGCTCTGCCACAGACTTCCTAGGTTATCCTGGGCATGTCTCTGAATCTCTCCACTCCTCAGTTCCCCACCTGTATAATAAGGGATCAGAATATTCCCTTTTCCCCACTCATTATCTATATAGATTGTAAACAATTTGGGCAGGAACTGTCTCTTCCTATGTATTTGTACAGTGCCTACCACAGTGGGGTGCCCAATTTGGTTGATGCCTTGAGGCACTGCTTTAATATACAGCATCAGTACAATGGGGATTAGACCACCTCAGGAGAAGTGGCAGTAGCCTTTTCAGAATGAAACAATCCCCACTGCACTGAGGTTAACTCAGCTTCTATCCAAACTCAGCCCCTCCTTTCAAAGGTTAAAAAAAAGATTAATCAATGCCTGAGCTTGGGAGCCAAGAAAATAGCATCTCACTTTAATGCACCCAGTAGAAAATGGATGCTCATAACAGACCAAGGAAGTGAACTATATTGTACAGATATTAGAGACAATCAGATTCTAGCAGGACTTCTGATGACAATGTGAGCTGTTTGCACAATAACTACAGTTCTTCAGAAAGAACTATAGAATAGTGTTATTTAACACTTTTCATAATCAAGGTATCCCACTGCACAAAGCATAGAGTTGAATCTTGGTAGTACGACGAAATATAGGCAAAGGCAGTAGCTTTAGATAGATAAATGCCCCAGACTCTATTTTAACGTAAGACGGGATGTTGGCCAGACCAACAGGGTTATCCCCTATTCTTTTAACAAAAGAGCCATTTATCTTCTACCTGGACAGCCACTAAAGATGGTCAGAAAGGGACCTCAGTTTAATAGGTCACCTGAAACACCTGTAACAGTGCAGAAAACTGAGTGCTTCTTTGAGTCTCAGCAATGGGTATGAAACCAAACCCACATGTGGGCTTGAGCCCACCACTATCTGGCTAGACACAGAAAGTAGCTACAAGCTGACCCACACTGACATACTTGTGAAGGAAAAACAATTGCTTCACTCACTAGTCAAAATGAAGGCTCACTGACTGAAACCTGCAGTTATATTTGTGTATCCCAAAGTGTGGATTATTTATTAATTAACAGTAATTATCATTTATATTCAGTAGCACCATAACTTTACCCAGTGCTTAACAAACGTAGATGAAGATATATTCCCTGTACTAAGGAGTTTAGAATGGAAACAAGAAATAGAAGACATGAAGCCAAGACATAGGGGAACAGTTGAGGAGAAGAGCGTGTGAGGATTATGGATGGAAAGAAATGGGGAGGATTGCTTGAGGAAGTGATTTTTAAAGAGAAATTTGGAGAAGAGAGGGCAGTTGGAAGACAACAGCAGAACGCTCCAGGCCCAGTAGGCAGCATGATAAGAGGCACAAAGCTACAAGTGGGAAAGGAGACAGAAGGAGGTTTAAGGGCAAGGAAGAACATGGGGAGAGGCAGAAAATGAGCCCATTTTGGGGAATCATTATGGCAGACTTTCAAGGTGAGGCTGAAGATCTTGGATTTGGTATGGTAAGAAATCTGGAGTCAAAGGAGGCTCTATAAATACATTAGGAGCAAGAGAAAGACAAAGGAAAGTGTTGGTCTACTATTTCATGGGGAAGGAGAGCTAATAATTAGGGCCCTACCAAATTCATAGTCCCTTTTGGTCAATTTCACGGTCACAGGATTTAAAAAATCATAAATTTCATGATTTCAGTTATTTAAATCTGAAATTTTATGGTGTTGTAATTATAGGGGTCCTGACCCAAAAAGGAGTTGTGGGGAGGGGCAAGGTTATTGTCGGGGGAGGAGGGGTGGTACTGCTTACTTCTGCGCTGCTGCTGGTGGCGGCACTGCCTTCAGAGCTGGGCAGCTGGAGAGCAGCTGCTGCCGACGGGGAGCCCAGCTCTGAAGGCAGAGCCGCTGCTCGCAGCAGCGCAGAAGTAAGGATGACACGGTATGGTATTGCCACCCTTACTTCTGCGCTGCTGCCTGCAGAGCTGGGCCCTCAGTCGGCAGCCGCTGCTCTCTGGCCACTCCGCTCTGAAGGCAGCAGCGCAGAAGTAAGGCTGGCATGGTATGGCATTGCCACCCTTACTTCTGCGCTGCTGCTGGTGGGGCGCTACCTTCGGAGCTGGGCGCTCGGCCAACAGCCACTGCTCTCTAGCTGCCCAGCTCTGAAGGCAATGCAGGAGTAAAGGTGGCAATACCACAAGCCCCCTAAAATAACCTTGCAACCTCCCTGCAACTCCCTTTTGGATCAGGACTCCCAATTTGAGAAACCCTGACTGCCCCTTGAAATGTGTATAGGGTAAGATCACATAAAAAACCAGATTTCATGGTCTGTGACGCATTTTTCATGGCCATGAATTTAGTAGGGCCCTATTAATAACTGATTATATCAAGAAGGTTGATATGTTTAATGCCTATTTTGCTTGTCTACATTATAAAGGTTAATTATGACAGATGCTTAACAAAATTAATATTAACAATAAACGGGGAAGAAACACAAGCCATAATAGAGAAGGAACTGGTTAAAGAATATTTAGATAACTTAGATGTACTAAAGTTGGCAGGGCCTGACGAAATTCACCCTTATGGTACTTAAGGAACTAACTGAAGCAATTTTGGAACTGTTAGTGATTATCTTCAAGAACTCAGGGAGGACAGGTGAGGTCCCAGAGGACTGGAGAAGGGCAAACATAGTACCTATCTTTAAAAGGGGGACTCGGGAAATTATAAACCAATCAGCCTAACTTCAACATCTGGAACAAATTATTAAACAATCAATATGTAAGCACCCAAGGGGTAATATGTTAATAAGTAATAGCCAGCACAAATTTGTCAAGAACAAATCATGTCAGACCAACCTAACTCCCTTCTTTGACAGAGTTACTGGCCTACTGGATAGGGGAGGAAGTAGTAGATGTGATATATCTTTATTTTAGTAAGGTTTTTGACACAGTCCGACATTAAATTCTCATAAGCAAATTAAGGAAATGTGGTTTAGAGCAGTGACTCTCAACCTTTCCAGACTACTGTACCCTTTCAGGAATCTGATTTGTCCTGTGTACTCCCAAGTTTCACCTCACTTAAAAACTACTTGCTTACAAAATCAGACATAAAAATACAAAAGTATCACAGCACACTGTTACTGAACAATTGCTTTCTCACCTTATCATATAATTATAAAATAAATCAATTTGACTATAAATATTGTACTTACATTTCAGTGTATAGTATATAAAGCAGTATAAACAAGTCATTGTATGAGATTTTAGTTTGTACTGACTTCACTAGTGCTTTTTCTGTAGCCTGCTGTAAAACTAGGCAAATATCTAAATGAGTTGATGTACCCCCTGGAAGACCTCTGCATACCCCCGGTGGAGAACCACTGATTTAGAGGATACTACCATAAGGTGGGTGCATAACTCATTGAAAGACCTTACTCAAAGAATAGTTATCAATGGTTTGCTTTCAGACTTGGAGGATGTATCTAGGGGAGTCCTCCAGGGTCTGTCCTGGGTCCAGTATTGTTGAACATTTTCATTAATGACTTGGATAATGGAATGGAGAGTAAGCTTATTAAAATTTGCAGATGACACCAAGCTGGGAAAGGTTGCAAGCACTATGGAGGACAGGATTAGAATTCAAAATGACCCTGAAAAATTGGAGAAATGGTCTGAAATCTACACGGTGAAATTCAATAAAGACAAGTGAAGTACTACACTTAGGAAAGAAAAATCAAATGCACAAACAGAAAATGGAGAATAAATAGGTAGGCAGTAGTACTGCAGAAATGGATCTGGGGGTTATAGTGAATCACAAACTGAACATGAGTCAGTAATGTGATGCACTTGCTAATATCATTGGGGGGTATTTTAACAGGAATGTCATAACTTTCCCGCTCTACTTGGAAGAAACATTTAGTGAGACTCAACACTACAATTGCTTCCAAGCTCCACTTACTACTACTATGTCCAACCTTCTTTCTGTTCATCAGGTGGCACAAGACCAGGATTGCTGCCAGACTGGTTAGTTCAGCATTGCTTAACGTGACCCTGCATCCTAGAAAGAATGTATTTACGATACCCTGATACCCCCTGTTCACAGAACAGCCTTCCATGATACAGATGTTATCATCAAAAATGCAGAATGTAACACTTAACACTAATTTCAGTTATTCAGTATTTATGACAAAAGCAAAGTCTATGGAGATCAGTCTCTCTTTTATAACTACCTTTTTCAGGTTCTAGTTGCAGTATTGAAGGTTATGCTTTATAAAACAATGACTGTAATTATGCTTGCATTATACTCCAATTATTCTTTTTGATATATGTAGTTACCATTAATATAAAAGGTTAATTATGTGATTGAAATAATTTTTATCCCTTTACTGACATTTTGGTTTTTTCCCTACATGTGCTAGCATGCAATCTTATAAGCAAGAAGTTAACTGCTTGCTGGAGGATTCTCTGCTCCTTGAAGTCTTTAAACTACGATTTGAGGACTTCAATAGCACAGATATAGGTGTGAGGTTTTTTTGTAGGAGTGGTGGGTGAAATTCTGTGGCCTGCGTTGTGCAGGAGGTCAGACTAGATGATCATAATGGTCCCTTCTGACCTAAATATCTATGAATCTATGAATCTATGAACTGCAATGATTATGTGAAAAATTATAGTCCTGTTCCAGTGTAACTACATGGTAATTACAGCTGCTGTAATATAAATTATAACCCATTAATGTCTCTTTCTCTTTCTGTTTGGTGTTCTGCAAGCAGCTATCCATAGTGATATGGGAACATTGTTATCATGGAGTAGTTGGTAAAGGCATTAGGCTATTAACTTTACATTTTTATTCATTGGAATGGGGATTTCTTTGTTTTCATTCCGTTCAGATACATGTGTACATTGGCTGAGGTTCTGTAGTGCGACTCTGCCAACCACATTTGAAATAAGTACTTGTTTTTCAAATTCACGTCAGAAGCTAAATCTTTTTTATTGCCATTTTGGTGTGACACATCAAAGCCAAACTGTCAGCACCCCCTGCTGTAACCTAATCAGTTAAACAAACACTTTTCCAGGAGCTGGGTAACATTCCTGCTTGCAGCACAGTGAAGACCATGCAAAATGATTGAAAAAAATTAAAAGGCAGGGATATTTGCTTCTACTCCACTGCAGAAACAGGACACGTAAGAGAGAAACCAACAGAACAGGAAATGTGATGTTTCCTTTTTATGAAGCTATTATTGAAAATGGGAGAGTTACAATAAACAGTGAAACCTAGAAAAACGTGGCTGGCACCATTCCTCTGGCGACTATTTTGGACATACTGAAAAACTGACACTAAATATATGACAAAATCATTAGTTTAAAAAAACCTTCACACCTTCATCTGTTTGAAATCTGTTCTTAATCTAATTGTAGTAGTAAAGTTGTATTATTCTATCATCTCTGTATCTTTGCTAGTGAAGCTCTCAAAGCAATACTTCTTCGTATACTACTTATTCTAATCCTTTTTCATTCATAGAACACAAAGTGCACTACAAAGGCAAACAAGTATCCACATCCCCATTCTACTGGTGAGAAAATTCAGATGCAGTATTGGGGGCGGGGGGGTAGCGCCTTCCAAAAGGTCCCACAATGAATCACAGGCAAAGCTCAGCACAGAACCAACCTTTTCCTAATGTGCAGGCCAGTGTCTTATTCATTAAAATCTGTTGTTTCCTAATAAAAGGAAGGGGCCTCGTGACTTTCCTATAGTCTCATCAAATGAGCCAGAAGGTCTGTTTGAATGAAAATGCCAGCCAACATGCTTCCTAACAATATCAAAATAGCTTCAACTCAGTGAATCCAGATAAGAAAGAACCAAGTGTCTGAATTTCTAATTGAGAAGAGAGCACAAGAATTACTGCCGGTATGCTCTTCATTCATTATACACAACTACGTCACCTGCAGACACCCCTCCCCCCCTCCCCATGGCATTGCTCCTGGGACTGAAATAAAGCTCTGCCATGTAATGATATTATTTCCTGTCTTGACTCCAGGCGGCTTTGTCTCCAGAGTGTGACATCATTCAAGATGGCAGCCATTGGGTCAGAGATAACTCATGGGGCCAAAATAACTCCGGTGTACTGAGAGCAAACTGAACAACCTGCCCAAGTTCTGAGTTGACCAGGTTTCATCCTGAATCTCAGTTTTGGAAACAGGTTGGAATAGTCTGCAATTCCAACAATTCCATAGATAACTGACACACAAACAGGCACCAAGGCCTACCACGGACCACTAAAATAGCCGTTAGTGTCAATGGACACATTCTTGCACAGATACACACACTACACAAACGCTGTCCACACACCCCCCAAACCACAGACACACCCCTACAGACACACTGTCCACACACCCCACAATCCACAGACACGCCCCTATAAACACATGGCGCACATCCTCCTCAGTGCAGAGACACACCCCTGCAAACATACGGCGCACATCCCCCTCATCCCAGAGACATGACCCTACAGACACTGCGCACATCCCCCAACGCACAGACACGCCCCTACAGACACTGCGCACATCCCCCCACTGTGCAGATACACCCTTACAGACACTGCGCACATCCCCTCACTGTGCAGACATGCCCCAACACTGTGCACATCCCCCCCACTGCGCAGACACGCCCCTACAGACACTGCACACATCCCTCCCATTGCACACACACGCCTTACAGACACTGTACACATCCCCCCACCGCGCAGACCACCTCTATAGACACTGCACACATCCTCCCACCGTGGAGACACAACCCTACGGACACTGTGCACATCCCCCCCAACGCACAGACACGCCCCTACAGACACTGCGCACATCCCCCCACTGTGCAGATACACCCTTACAGACACTGCGCACATCCCCTCACTGTGCAGACATGCCCCAACACTGTGCACATCCCCCCCACTGCGCAGACACGCCCCTACAGACACTGCACACATCCCTCCCATTGCACACACACACCTTACAGACACTGTACACATCCCCCCACCGCGCAGACCACCTCTATAGACACTGCACACATCCTCCCACCGTGGAGACACAACCCTACGGACACTGTGCACATCCCCACCACCGCATAGACACACCCCTACAGACACGGCGCACATCCCCCCCCACCGAACAAATGCCCCTACAGACACTGCGCACATCCCCCAGCACTGCGCAGACACGCCCCTACAGACACTGCACACATCCCTTCAGCGCGTAGACACGCTCTTACAGACACTGCACACATCCCCCCACTGCGCAGACACACCCCTACAGACACTGCGCACATCCCCCCACTGTGCAGACACACTCCTACAGACACTGCGCACATCCCCCCGCACTGCGCAGACACTCCCCTACAGACACTGCGCACACACCCCCCACCGAGCAAACGCCCCTACAGACACTGCGCACATCCCCCCAGTGCGTAGACACGCTCCTACAGACACTGCACACATCCCCCCACTGAGCAGACACGCCCCTACAGACACTGCGCACATCCATCCCCCCACTGAGCAGACACGCCTCTACAGACACTGCATACATCCTCCCCCTCACTGTGCAGACACGCCCCTAGACACTGCGCACATCCCCCCACTGAGCAGACATGCCTGTACAGACACTGCATACATCCTCCCCCCCACTGTGCAGACACACTCCTACAGACACTGCGCACATCCGCCCCACTGCGCAGACACGCCCCTACAGACACTGCGCACATCCGCCCCAACGCGTGCACACCCACCTAATTTACAGACATGCCCCTAGATACTGTGCACACACACTGCCAACCCACAGACATGCCCCTACAGACACTGCGTACATCCTTCCCATTGCACACACACGCCCCTACAGACACTGCGCAGACATGCCTCCCCAACACACAGACACACTGCTCACATATTGCCACTGCACAGACACACTGCATACATCCCCCTCAATGCAGAGGCTCTCCCCTAGAGACACACGGCACACATCCCCCCAATGCACAGACATTCCCCTACAGACCCAGCTCCCCCCACTCAGACACACCCCTACAGACATGCCTATCCCTATGTACATATTTACCGAATCATCCCTCCAGAGACTCCTCCACCGTCCTCCACACCTCTCAAGCAGACAGGCAGGTACACTCCCTTCAGACAGACACACACACATTTTATATCCAATTGCCTCATCTTTGTATTTGTATTTTTTATTTTATTTTTTTAGAGCAATAAAGCTGCCTACAGTCACCTCCCCAAAGCTCTGGGTAGGCATTCAATAGCTACACAATACAGCGGACATGACAGTATCGTCTATTGAATGCCAAAGAAATGTGACCTTAGAGTCACATCTGAATGGTGCAGATTAATTTCCCCTCCCCAAACCCCTCCTCACTGCACCATAAAGCCATCAGCATATCATGCTAATTACCTTCTTCCAGTTCATCCATGCTCCCAATCTTTCTGGTCCCATCGATGGTGTAGATGTAGCGAACTCCCTGAGGCAGGTTAATGTTATCAGACAGAGAACGGGTCAGGTCAGCCAGCAAAGCATCAAAGCTTCGGAAGCGGTCGGAGGACACGGCATACACAATCCCCTTGAAGTAGCGGTCCCCATTGCGATAGAAACGCACCTTCTTTGCTTTCTTCTCATTACTCAGTGCCTGTAAGGTCCTGGTTCGGTAGAAGCTACAGTGAGCACTGTGAGTGGGGCTGGGCAATCCATTCATACGTGAGCCTCGCATGTTTCTGGACGTCTTATCTCTTTCGTCAAAGTGTCCAAAATCAAGTTCCATAGTTTGGTGAACCCTAAAGATTTGAAGCTGAGTGGAGGGGAATGGGGAGGAAGGAATGCATATGAGATATTAGACTGATCGGGCCCCAAATCCAGACAGAAATTACATACCCACAAGACCTCGGCTTTTCTTTGAATGAACAGAAGCAGTTTATTTTCAAAGTGACCCATGTCCTGCCCTGATCTAGCTTCATATCAATTCTGGGGCTGGAGGAGGTAGGGGCATTTTTGGAAATGATCCACCCATTGCAGGGAGGGAAATGTGTTTTTAAATAGCAGCCTGGTTTTAGCACATTTAAGTTCTGTGCAGTTTTGAAGTGTAGTGAATTGAGACTTTGGGCTGATACATGAAAATTACAAACAAAAAAACAGAAATCCCACCCAAACAACAAAGGCTGGCAATTAATTAAACCTCCCGAGCCTTGGGAGACTCTCCCTGGCAGCAGAGAACAAGCAAATCCCAATGAGGTAGGTTTCAATCTGTAGATTTGCAGAAGGAACAAGAGTATCTGAATGTTTAAAATGAGAATAAACTGGTATTTACGAAAGAACGGTTACATGGGAGTAGCCAGTTTCTTTGTGACAGTCTGTTCAATAAAGGCTAGCAACCAGATACTAAACTCCCCCCACCCAGCAGCCCCCTCCCAGCCCATCAATCAATTTCTGACACCATCCTACATTTCCAAGAAGAAATGACTGAAATTTTTTTCATTGAAATGAGAGTTCGATAAACAATTGTCAATTCACGAGCTCTTCCTAGGTTTGTTTCTGGTAATAGGAAGAAAAAAAAATTGGGTCTTTTTGTTTGTTGTTTTATTCCCCCTACCCTTAAGGAAGTGATTTAATTGTGGAAATTGTCCCTGTCAAAGTATTCACATCACGCCATGGCAAGCACACCTTTCATTGTTCTGATCTGTAATGTATTACAGTGGGAAAGAGAGAGGCAGTTTTATGGGCAAAATACAGAGATTGCGCTGAGTTGGAGATCAAACCCAATGATCAGTGATTTTTGTGTTCTCTTTAAACTGAACTTAGTACCAAAAGAACAAACCCCAACCCTATAAAATGGGAAACCTTGCAAAGCTGTCACTCTGGGCAAAACTATTAATATGCAACTCACATATGGTAGCAGTGTGTTCATACAAAACAGTAATGGGATTAAAATCCAATGGCTCAGCAATCAGGTACAAACCCTAGGAAAAACTGTTGCTATCATTCTCCCACCCATCAGATTTTTGGGAGCCAGTCCCTTTTTCAGTATTTTACAATGTCACCATGACCCAGGGAAGATCTTATTGTCTCTAACATGTAGCAAAGCAGTAGCGGGTTTTGCAGGCAGTTTTTACATAAACAACGAGTTGCACATATTTTTTCAGCAGTGCAGATTGTGAGATATGTATTTTAATGTCATGCATAAAACAATGAAATATGCAAGCAACTTTAAACATGAATTAGAGGTTTTAAGGTTTTTTGGAAACTGCAGATGCTGTAATGTACAAAAAGAAAGAGGTTTCTCTTTTCCCTTTGTATGTGACATCTGTTACTTTCTGCATGGAAATCACTCTAAAGCGCTACTCACCGGTTTTCAGCTCGTAGGGTGGAGATGCTGAGAGAAAGAAAACCAGTCTCACTCTGCCTTTGTTGTCTGAGCTCCAAGCAAGAAATTCCTGCCAGGGTGGATGAGACTTCTCCTAGGTCCTAGTGCCTTGTGCACCCCTGAAATGGTAACTTTGCCTCAGTGTTTTTCATCCTAATGATCAATTATCAGTTTAAAGTTTAATCTGTATTATAAACAAAAAGAACAGATTCATTCCAGTTCTGGTTACATTAATAGCAGGGGTGGGGTGGAGTTAATGGGACAAATCTTGAAGTCATTGCCCTCTGCATTTTTAGGCAAAGCTCCCATTGACTTCATATGATCTAATCATCTGGAAAGCACTAATCATCTAGCCCCAATTTGGAAAAAAAAATGCACTTAGGGTTATGCAGCAGCCTTATAGGGTTTCAGTTGCAGGGGGGGAACGGCTGCAATCCTATAATGTGCAACCGGTTTGGACTTTTGTGTCAAGAAAGTAAGGAAAAGAAAGCCAGAGTTGACAATAGGCAGAGGAGCCTGATTCTTCTCTGATGTTTTTACACTAGCTCATCCTGATTTACACCAGTGTAAGTGAAAAGAGAATTGTGCTCAATGGATCTGCATCTTTTTTTGCCCCATATCATTTTTCTGTGTTACAGAACATCCACGACTAAGCTATTTTTTAGGTGCATACAGGATATAAACCCTCATGCTGAGTACCTAGCATAAACTGACCACTAACTAACAGGAGTAAGGACTTCTCTGTAAGTAAACTTCTCTGTAAGTAAACTTTTCCATAACTCTTCACTGTGGGGTTTCTTGCACCTTTTGCTAAACCATCTCATCTGGCACTGGCCACTCTTAGAGATGGGGTACTGGAGTACATGAACCACTGGTCTGAGCCATGTGGCAGCTCTTACAGGTAATCTAAGGGAATAGCTAAAATATGGGTGGCTGTGCGTAAAATTATAATACATATTTCCACAGCAATTTTTAGAAATCTCACCCTAGTGTTTCTGTGTCATCGATTCATATGTCCAAGTGGGATCTGAGGTTTTGCTGATAGTTGATCTGATTAACCTTAAACTAAATAAAAGTTTAGCATTTTGAACGGTGAGCTATATTTCCTGTATCCTAACCAACATCGTTGGTTTATTAATATCCGGACCTAATCCAGAATCATGAGTCCAAATTCCCTTAAATTACAGAAGGTTACAGAGTGGAGTCATTTGATCCAAATCACCCCAACAGATGTGGTTCTGGGTAAATCCCAAACTATTTTTTATTCCAATGCAGCAGAAATTTCACAACAGCCAAACATGTCAGATTTCTGTCATTTGAGGCCAAAATAACCAAGAGCCATTACAATCCACTGGCTGCTCTGAGGAAAGACTTGGTGATCTCTGTCAGGTGTCTACACCACAAAACCAACATGATCATTGCAGTCTCAGCATGTCCCAACCCTGGAAATAAAACAATCTTCTCACCCCCTAGAGGAGGTCTCTCCAAATAAAGGTAGAGCTGCCTGCGCGGTGCCGGTTCTGGAGATAAATACTGGCTTCTATTTCCAGTCAATCTGGCACATCCCACTGGTATCACAGTCACATGAAAACTAATTTTATAGACAAAACAAACTGGACACAGATAAAGTCGCTTTGGTCAATACTTTTTTCCAGTGGCATCTGCCCAGAGAGGGAAGAGGCAGTGCTTAAACAAATGGCCTAAATGGTTTGCTTGTTTGCTTTGCTATAACTTCTGTAGACTACATTACTGTACCCAATGACAAAAGGTTATTCCCTAATATGAATGTGGCTGTCATTTGTCATTCCCTTTGCTTCTTACAACTATAGCACACTGCAGGGACCAGTTTTAATTTCCTCCCGGAATGGAAACAAACCAATCATATGAATGGCATTGCAGAATCTGGTTCCTGGTCCTTTTCTACATGGAGGCACCATGACTCTGGATTAAGCCTTGGTGTGGACACCAGGCATTCCTGTGTTCTAATCCTGACTCTGCCACTGGCTTGGTGTGTGGATTTAAACAATTTCCCATGTGCTGATTTGTGCCTTTGAAGGGTTTGAGCTACGTTGCAATCAGACTCTGTCTGATTCAGCCAAACCCTTGGCAAGGTTGCAGCGAGCCTCCTCCATTATATGCTCAGCTAGACCACTGGTGAGGAGTGGTGGAGACAAGGGCACAGCTTCATTCTCACACTGTCTCCTTTCAGGAAACTAGTGCATATGGAGACAGTAGGAAAGAGCAGGACCTGTGATCCGCAGGCGGGGTTTGGTTGGCCCCTGCACAGGATGCAAGAGGAGGGTGAAACTTCTTGAGCCTTCTCCTTGCCTGCTTCTTCTCCAGCCTGATCCAGCCCTTAATGTCTCTATGCCACAGTTTTCCTATCTATCAAATGGGGCTAATAAATGTCTTACCTACATCAAATGGCTGTTGTGAGGATTAATTAATTAATGTTTGAAAGAGTGCTCTGAAGGTAGGAATCATTATATAAGCATTAAATATTTTCATTTAAAACATGAGGCATAGAATGAGAAAAATAAAGGCTAGAAGAACAGAATAAGGTATGCTGTGATGCTTGAGTGCCTTGACAGATAATAAACCAATGATTCCAAATGGTCCATTGTCTCTAACGCACTCAGGTATGATGGTGATGGGCCAATACGAAGTGCAAAGACAGAGAGATATAACCCAACCAGTCAATTGACTCATAATGCCTCTCATTGTACTGATCTTGAGTTAAATGAGGCTGCATGTGGACAGTTCTGAGGCAGAGGACAGGGTCTAGAATAGCTTCTTTGGATCATAGCTTTCTGCACACATGAAACCACTAGGGCTGTCAATTAATCGCAGTTAACTCACGTGATTAACTCAAAAAAATTAATCATGATTAAGTAAATTAATCGCGATTAATCGCACGGTTAAACAATAGAATACCAATTGAAATGTATTAAATATTTTTGGATGTTTTCTACATTTTCAAATATATTGATTTCAATTACAACACAGAATACAAAGTGTACAGTGCTCACTTTATATTTATTTTTATATTACAAATATTTGCGCTGTAAAAAACAAAAGAAATAGTATTTTTCAATTCACTTAATACAAATGCTGTAGTGCAATTTCTTTATCATGAGTGTGGAACTTACAAATGTAGAATTATGTACAAAAAATAACTGCATTCAAAAATAAAACAATGTAAAACTTGAGCACCTACAAGTCCACTCAGCCCTACTTCAGCCAATCGCTCAGACAAACAAGTTTGGTTAAAATTTGTGGGAGATAATGCTGCCCACGTCTTGTTTACAATGTCACCTGAAAGTGAGAACAGGCGTTCGCATGGCACTTTTGTAGCCGCGTTGCAAGGTATTTATATGCCAGATATGCTAAACATTCGTATGCCCCTTCATTCTTTGGCCACCATTCCAGAGGACATGCTTCCATGCTGATGATACTCGTTAAAAAAATAAGGCATTAATTACATTTGTGACTGAACTCCTTGGTGGAGAATTGTATGTCCCCTGCTCTGTTTTACTCACATTCTGCCATATATTTCATGTTCTAGCAGTCTCGGATGATGACCCAGCACATGTTCGTTTTAAGAGCACTGTCACAGCCGATTTGACAAAATGCAAAGACACTACCAATGTCAGATTTCTAAAAATAGCTACAGCACTGGACCCAAGGTTTAAGAATCTGAAGTGCCATCCAAAATATGAGAGGGATAAGGTGTGGAGCATGCTTTCAGAAGTCTTAAAAGATCAACACTCAGATACGGAAACTACAGAACCCAAACCACCAAAAAAGAAAATCAACCTTCTGCTGGTGGCATCTGTCTCAGATGATGAAAAGGAACATGCGTCGTACGCTCTGCTTTGGATTGTTATAAAGCAGAACCTGTCATCAGCATGGACACATGTCCCTTGGTATGGTGGTTGAAGCATGAAGGGACACATGAATTTTTAGCACATTGCAAATGTAAATAATTTGCTGTGCCAGCTACAACAGTGCCATGTGAACACCTGTTCTCACTTTCAGGTGACATTGTAAACAAGAAGTGGGCAGCATTATCTCCTGCAAATTGTAACCAAACCTGTTTGTCTGAGTGATTGGCTGAAGTGGGACTGAGTGGACTTGCAGGCTCTAAAATTATACATTGTTTTGTTTTTGAATGCAGTTGTTTTTGTACATAATTCTACATTTGTAAGTTCAACTTTCATGATAAAGAGATTGCACTATAGTACTTGTATTAGGTGAATTGAAAAATACTATTTTGTTTGGTTTCTTTACAATGCAAATACTTGTAATCAAAAATAAATATAAATTGAGCACTGTATTCTTTGTATTCTGTTGTAATTGAAATCAATATATTTGAAAATGTAGAAAACATCCAAAAATATTTAAATAAATGGTATTCTGTTATTGTTTAACGGTGCGATTAATCGTTGGATGAATGGCAATTCATTTTTTAAATCACTTTATAGCCCTAGAAACCACACACACTGCACTGAAAAGATGAAGTACAATAAAATGCACACACCTGCTTGGGACTCCATTACAAGCTTTTTATGCAATATACATTTCCTTTTTAAAATGCTAAAAAATTAAGCAGAACCAGTATTCACTCCAGCCTGATACCAGGTACTTGCCACTGACTGAGAGACACAATGTCTCTTGCTGATGATAGCAACACTCATCCTGCATGGTACCTCAAATGATTCTATGGATACCTAGGCACTTTCTGTCTATTTGTTCTTCTTTCATCCAGCCACTATTGGAGAAACAAAACATCTCCGTAGCCAGCGTCAGTGATGATGAAGAGTCCTTGGGCAAAATTCTTTTGTCAGTTATGTTGACGTGAAGAGTAAACTCACAGATCTCAATGGAATTATTCTGGATTTACTCCAGTGCAATTGAGATCAGGATCTGGCCCCAGAGACATCACTGAGCAAACCAACTATGGCATATGAATGACAGCCATTTCTAGGAATACCTTGACATATCTCTAGACCTGATTTGGATCTTGCTTATCGTGGTTGTACACTGGTACAATTCCATTGGCCTGGATGGCATTACTACTGATTAATACCAGCTTATGTTAGAAAAGAAATCAAGCCCTGTGGCTCCATTAGCTAAATCACTTTAGACAGCGTAAGTGATTGAGAAACTGGGAATACATCTGCTTTCTTCCTATCAATAAATTCGTTTAGATAAAAAGGAAGGTTAAATTTAGCTCCTCAGATTAAATTTCCTATTCTAAATTAGGTGAATCATCTTTACCCAAAGCAGCAAACATTGGATCTTTCTGCTGTGTAATTAAATCTGGCTAGAGATGCTGCTTTTATCCCTAGTGAAGTTCTTTATTGCATGTTGGGAGTGATTCTGATGCTTTTGAAAGTGAGGGAAAGATCAGCAGGTGGGAAGCATATTGTGATTTGCTGCTGTGCAAGCTTCCCCATAGGCACGTAAACCCAATACATCAATACAATGCATCTAAACTCCCTCATTTACAACACTACCAGCTATTCCAATCTAAGGTCCCCGCTCAGCTCTGCCAGCACACCTCCACCCTCACATCCTTGCTATTCCAAAGAACTTCCTTCAAGCATGATACATTTTACAATCAGCATCTGATTTAAACTGACAATTATCTGAGGTCTGTCTGCTCTGGATGAGGATTCTAGACAAACTTTTGATAGTGCAATTAAAACTTTCACTGCTAATTTGCTTTAGGTGGAAGCCTAGGGTTGATATTTCAAAGCAAGCCATGGTGTTTTGATACATCTTCCATTAATTTTATTTTTAAATCCCTGTGCCTTCTTTGAAAATTTCATCTTGAGCTCTTCTGTCAAAGCTTTCAAACACCTATGCCAAGTCTTTCAAAAGTAACTAGTGATTTTGGTTGCCTCTTTTGTTTTGGAGCCCTATGGTTTTCCAAGGATGGGGATTAAGCAGTTTATGAGAATAAAGGCTCTATTTTGTCTCCAGTTGGGCACTAGTCACTTTTGAAAGTCTTGGTCCTACAGCAAGAACCATTAACATGGTTCTTCAAAGGAACAGATTGCACCTGAAGGAACTATTCTTATGAGAGCTACAGAGTTAAGCTGTTCTGTACCCAGTCCACTGAGCTAATAACTGATTTGGAATTGGCAGTCTTTTACAACATACCATTTGAGATTTATTTTTATAGGGACTATGCCCTCCTTAATGTCATTTAATCATAGGTGTTATAGAGACATGGCTTTCTGCCTTCCTTCCACAGGATTCCTTCACCGCTCCTCCAACCCCAGCAAAATCTCCTCTGTGGAGAGTGTTCAAGCCTTGAGATCAGTGGATTGGGAAAAACAGAGGGTAGGAAGACTTTTTGGCGCATGGTTCACCATAAATATAGGGTACCTCCTCTTGCATACTCTGATGGGGCAGCATCAAGTAGGAGAAACCACAACAGTTCAGCTCAGTTGGAATCATTATACCACGGAGGCTGGGGAGGGCCAGGTATGAACTTGGAGGAAATTCAGAGAGATAAAGTTTCTGTACGGATGGTCTTGACCCTTGATAGCTCCCCAGAGATCTACTTGTGTCTTGAGGGATGATCACGGTATCCATATGCTAAAATCCCACAGCAGCTGTGGGAAAGGAGGTAAACCTCATTGTCCTGTGATAAAATAATGGAAAGAACACTGTGGGCACAAATTCATTTTGTTTCCAGTCACCTTCACAGGATTAACCCACATAGGAGACAATATAGCCCATAGTCTCTTGGTTAAAAGCAGGATCATCATCATAGCCAATTGTGGGTGAAGCATTAAAATAAACGTCAACCCACAAGAAGAAAGCCTCTCATGCTAGACTGTGCACTGGCCCTTGCCCCTATTGCAGACACAAATCCCCCACAACTAACAAATCCTTCCCATCCTTCCCAGCTGAAAAGAAGTTCCCTGCAGGGTGAAAAAAACACATTGAATGAATAGATCTAGCACCAGGTCCTGAATGTTGTCACACTCAGCAGCTGGGTTACACAAGCAAAGTTCCATGGTAGCTAATAGCCCGGCATTTCACTTCAAAATCCTGAAAGGTGGATTTGCAAAGCTTGCTGAATCCTATGGAAATCACTGCAGACATAACCCTCCAGAAATTGTCAGTATGTTTTTAGCTGACCCAACTGCATGTGATCAATCCAGGTCATACTGGATGGGTTTCCAGAACATCTACTTTCCAGGACAACCAGGTGTTCCTCCGATGACGTTGCCTATTGACTGTACTGTGCAGTGTTTAGAAAGCTCTTTGAGCTCCATGAATAGAAAAGCCTCTCCTAAAGTACAGCATAATTTGAAATTACCAACTGATTACATGATTCCCAGACACTCACAAAACTCCTGCAGAATGTAAGATGGATTTAAAGGATTCTTTCCCGAAGAAATATTAAATACAGGAAAGGAAAATCCCATCAAAGCCATCAGAAGGGATCATGTCACACTCAGGCTGGAAATGCAAGATGCTTCCCCAGCTAAGTACCGTCAGTCACCATTTTATAACACTGATAATGCATTCTGTATGAAGAGGCCTGAACCTTTCTTATAGCTAAGAGATCATGACAACGGGCTAATACAGAAATGCATTTATTGTTACAAGAGATATGTCTCCAGTAAATACACATCCTTATATCCATGTAATCACAAAAAGAGTCCAACAAAGGTTGCTGTATCAGTCACATTAATTATTCCAGGCAAATATCTTCTACAGGACAGAAATCAAGAGCTTTCAAATGAAAATGACATATTGGCATGTCCTTCAGTTTATCCAGCTCATTGCTAAAACCTCAACAAAACCCAAAGGCCCCATTTACTACTCCAGACAAATAATGGTATGTTACAGCATGCCAGCATATAGTCTATGACTTTAACCATTGTTGCATGGTGTGCTTCTATCACAGTTTCTATATGTCAGCAGTAGAGATGGACTTGAACCAAAACCTTCAATCTAAGCTCTCCTGTACTTTGAGGGTCTTCCAAAATTGGCTTCTGTTCTAAATTTTGAGGTTCAGGCTCATGTCCTTTGTTAGTATTCTTAGTAGGGGTATTACACTAGCACTGAGACCGAGGATCCATTGTGCTAGGCTCTGTTCAAACATATATAGTAAGGAAAAGGTCCCTGCCCCAAAGTGTTTATAATCTACATACACAAGACAGACAAATATAAGAGTAAAGAAGGAAAATACACGTTATGGAGAACTGAGATTAAGTGATTTGATCAAGGTCACACAGCCAGAAACGACAGTTAGATCTCCTCAGTCCCACTCCAGTGCCTTAATCACAAGCCCAGCTTTCCTATCGCCAATCAAGAGAGGAGGATGTGTGACTAAGTTGGCAGATATCAGAACTGTGAGCCAGCAGCTTGAGTGTTAATTCCAACTCTGAAAATGATGCCTTCTCTGGCTTTGGTGAAAGACTTATTATTTGTTGTTTTTGAGCTCTGACACCGCACCTGAAACAAAAGGCAGAACTGTGCCTCCGTTTCCCCATCTGTAAAAAATGCAGATGATAAAAAGTACCTGCTTCTCAGGTATGCTATGAGAATTAGCATTCATAGCACTTAGATCAAATTTTGTCCAAGCACTAACAATTCCTAGCATTGTAAGTAGGTGGAACTCCCACCTGGCTCCAGAATATATACACTGGATAAGGTCCAATGTAGCCCCTTTCTGAGCATTGCCTTTATTGTTAACAAAAATAGCTTGGCTGTTTTTTGGGTTTCCCAGCAGATCTACTTTGTTATTACCCCCTAATTCCTTCTGCCTCCAGATGGTTCTTACCCCTTTTATATTTCTAGATTGTGGGAAACTAGACCCACCTGATATAATCTTAGACTAAGAATACTTTTGCATTTCTTTGCAGGGTTCAAACTCCTGACATCAGGCTGACTCAATAAAAGAACCCTGCATCCTTATGCAGGCGCCAAAAATGTGTCACCCTATTATAAACACTTATAAAATCCTTTACAAATGTGGGTCAGGTCCAGAAGTGATGTGTATGGTGGTGTAAAATTTAACTCTTACTAGATTCCCTAAGGGCTACTAGAATGATTGGCGAAATGGAGAACCTACCTTACAAAAGCAGACTTAAGGAGCCTGGCTTATCTAGCCTAACCAAACGAAGGCTGAGCGGAGATATGATTGCTCTCTATAAATATATCAGAGGGATAATCACCAGGGAGGAAGAGGAGTTATTTAAGTTAAGGGCCAATGTTGGCACAAGAACAAATGGATATAAGATGGCCATCAATAAGATTAGGCCTGAAATTAGACAAAGGTTTCTAACCATCAGAGGAGTGAAGTTCAGGAACAGCCTTCCAAGGGTAGTAGTAAGACTGAGCTTGATAAATGTATGGAGAGGATGGCGTGATGAGACTGCCTACAGTGCCTGAGCCACAACCGCTATTAGCAAATGTCTCCAATGGCTGGAGATGAGACACTAGAGGGGGAGATCTCTACAGAGACTTCTCTCACAGGTGTCTGGCTGGTGGGTCTTGCCAACATGCTCAGGGTCCAACTGATCACCACAGTTGGGGTCAGCGAGGAATTTCCCCCAGGTCGGAATGGAAGAGATCTGGGGTTTTTTTGACTCGCCCTGCAGTGTAGGGCATAGGTCACTTGCTGATTTGAACTAGAGTAAATGGTGAATTCTCTGTAACTTGAAGTCTTTAAATCATGATTTGAGGACTTCAGTAATTCAGACAAAAGTTATGGGCCTAATACAGGGTTGGCGAGATTCTGTGGCCTGCTGGTCCCTTCTGGCCTTAACGTCAATGAGCCACTCACTTACTGATGTGTGAATGAGTGGTGTAATTTACATGTGTGTTTTAATTTGCATGAGTCAGAGTTTAAGGGCAGAAGGGACCGGCAGATCATCTAGTCTGAGTTCCTGTATATCACAGGCCACCACCATCACCCGTCGCCTGCACACTACATCCAACAACCACAATTAGACCAAAGTATTACCGCCCACAGGAGACTCGATCGGAGCCACAGGAAGAGAATAGGAGGGACCAAGGTGCACCAGTACTTGAGGCCCCCACAGTGCCAGGGAAATACTTAAATGAGATACCAGATAATCCAGGCAAGTGACCCGCACCCACAAACTGCAGAGGAAGGTGAGAAAACCCCAAGGTCACTGCCAATCTGACCTGAGGAAAATCCCTTCCCAAACCCACAAATGGCAATCAGTTAGACCCTGAGCACATGAGCAAGAACTATCCAGCCAAGCAGCTGAGAGAGAGAATGCTCAGTGTCACATCAGAGCCTGGGCCTTCTCCATCCAGAGTCACATCTCCAGCCGCAGCCACTCCTGATGCTTCTGAGGAAGGAGATTTAAAAACCAAAAAGAAGCAAAAAACAACCACCAGAATACATTAGGGGAAAAGAATCCCTTCCTGACACCTGCCAGCGGCCAGCTGAAATCCCAAAGCCTGCGTTTTTAAGAACATAAGACACAAACTGCGAGTGAACTTCCAGGTTACTGAGCGAAGCCCCCTATCATCACAAGCAACCCTACCATACAATTGCACTCATAAATTTGGCCAGCTGGGAGAAGGTGTAACTTACAGTAAGATATTTAACTTAAATATTCTTTCCGTGTTCTAATGTTAGTTGTTTCCTTGATACACTCCACTCTTCTGGCCCCTTGGTATGTGAGTTACACCAGTTTAGACTCAGCATGCCAAATTCAGAAGTGATGCGTAAAGGGATTTATAGATTACATGTTAATAAATTGGTGTGAGTAAATATCTACTGTAAATCTAAGGGCATGTAAGTAGGTGTAATACACACATTGGGGGCAGGAAGAAGGGGTCACTTACACTGTCTTAGACTCCCCCTAGCCTAACTCAGATTCATCTTTGAATATGGCCCATTAATAAGGCCCTACTTAACTTGAGATACTGCAGAAATTGTGGATTCCACAATATTAGGCTTCTCGCAGTTTTGACAGTGGGAACCCCACCGTGCACGGGACTGAGAGCAGGCGCACCGACCACCATGGGGCTGAGAGCAGGAGCCCACACTGACACCTCAGGGCAGCTGCTGACAGCCTGGAGCCCCTGCTGACAGCCCCAGGTGGCCGGTGCACCTGCTCTCAGCCCCATGCACGGTGTGCTCCCACTGTCAAAACCGCAGAGAAGCCTAATATTGTGGAATCCACAATTTCTGCAGCTGTGAGCCCTGTGTTCCTGCTCTCAACCCCAGGTGGCTGACAACAGGAAATAACAACAAAGGAATAATGGACTTTATTACCGCAAATAACAAGGTCCACTCCTGCTTTTCCGCAATTTTCCATGGCTTCTCTGCAACGCAGCCGCAATTTTTTGACAACCATCCCGCATTTCAAGTAGGGCCTAACCCATTAATTATTTAAGCCTGACAGCACCCTTCTGAGGTGGGCGAATAGGATCATCATCATCCTATTTTACAGATGAGGAAACAGAGATACAGGGAGATTTAAACACTTCTTTAAGGCTACATAGAAAGTCAGCAGCAGGGCAGGGATCAGAGCTTGGGCACTACTGGTTTCAGTGCTCATTCCAATACATCACATAGCCTCTGTAGTCTAGTCTACTGAATATACTCTCCAGGTACATACTATAGACATGTGTGTTTACTTCTGTCTCTCTCTCACACACACATTGCATATGTATGATGTTAATCTCAGGCTCATGTCTTTTATTAGTAATAATGCCGGGTAATCATATATATGATCGAATGCACACTCTTTATTGAGAACATCACTTGCAATGAAGTCTGACCATGCCATGACTTGTGAGTCTCAGCCAATACATATCCTCTGGCCTCGAGACTGAGAATATGGGTGCCAGAAACTCCCAGGACAGCAGTAAGGCCCTGAGGAATCCTGTCTGTTGGCAGGAGATGAGTAATCAGTAGTTGAAGTGCAGATTCTGGCTGAGCTCAGCTGTTGTGCAGAGGCACTGGGCTGTCAGCTACATAGTAAGAATAATTGTAATTCAGCTTGGCCACCTCCTTTTACCAGCAGTAACAGCTGAGAAATTGAGGCTGATCGAAAAGGCTTTTGCATTCTGTAAGCAAGCAAAGAGCGGACTTGGGGAGCTAGAAATAGGACTTTTGTGTGCACGTTTTACCGTATGGAAGGGACTTTATTTTATTCTTTATTTGCCCTTGAACTTTACAATGAATTGTGCTAGTGCCTGGATTTCTGTATCAGGACTGTAGAAAACCAGCGATTCTGTATCCCATTGTTCTATTATCTCCTCACACATCATTTATCTGTGAATAAGGGGGAGGTGATAAGTATCACTCAATCTCAGCATTAAAATTCAAAGTCGATAAATATAATAAATAAAAATACTGTTTAGTCATTCAAATTAAAAGGGAAAAAATCTCTCTCCTTTTCGAGAATTTCACCCTTTATCTGCTCAAAATATCTCGTGCAAATTAAAACACATGAGCACATTTACAGACCATGGATGTTTAATGATGAATTGACATTTGCAGTTTGCCCATCTGCAATCTCTTCATCTAGAAAAATAAAGTCTTCTAAGCAAATTGCAGAGAGAATAAATGCTAAGCAATACCAGAACCACAAAGCCAGAGAGACATCTTTGCTCAGCCATTCACTGGTATAAACAATAAGCAGGGCTGCCTTTATCCAGAAACCAGGTTAGTTCTGCAAGAGCCAAATCCTGCATTAAACTGGCCCAAAGGCACCTGGTTTCCATTCTGCAAAAATTTGCTGAACCAACAAAATGCTGGAAATAGATGTGTTTGTTTGTTGCTTCCAAATAAATATCGTGAAATAATGTAGCAGGAATAAACTAATAGGAGCATGGTTGGGACTTGAGATTTGCATATAGAAGAGGGATTGTCTGCATCCTTAGTAACCATCCCCTTCCTAGCGTTCAAACCAGATTCATACAGGAGGAGGCTGAGGACAAGGACACCTCTTCTCACTCCTCTTCACAGAGGAGGAAAGCACCTTTTAAAAATATTTCTTTTAGGTTTTCCACTCTTTTTCTTAGGGAAGGGTCTGAAGAAGTCAACGAGGATTAACAGGCATTGATTATGGCCAAGGACAGGCTTCTTTACTTATCAAATTCTCAAGTTTGAAGAAGGAGAGAAACTGGTGCCTGTGGCTCTTTCCACATGGAATCCCCATGATCTGAACACAGGGAAGCCCTGCGGGGAAATATTATTGTGTGAGCAGCGTATCACACAAGCACACGAGCGTCTCACATGAACCAGCACTGTTGGAGAGATTTCCATGGCATTAGTTGTTACTGGGATAAGAACAGTGTTTAGGGAATCCGTGTGCAGCACATTCATTGGCCCAGTAGACTTGCAGAAGCTAAAGGGTTCTGCTTCAGCCATACCCCTACCTTTATACATGGCTCCAATGACCTGTGACCCTCACTCTCTTGTAGAATAACCCCACGTCTTTGGAAGCCCAGGTCCCTTGTCAGTATGGTCACCTCCTGAAAGGAGCCAGCAAAAGCCCGTCCTTTCATGGTGTGAGGAGACCTCCCTGGTTGTTGCTGACAGGTTACTTGTGGGGCTCTTGTAATTGTCACAACTGGAATGTGGACAGTCTGACCTAGTGGTCAGAGCAGGAGTCAAGCCAGATCTGGATACCAGAATCTGAGACTAGCCAGAGGGTACACTGGGAATCGGGGTCAAGAGGTAAGCTAGGAGAGGATACTGGGAGGTCAGTGTCAGGCAGCAGGAGCAGGTAGCACAGGAAAGGCAGTCCTATGCAGGGACAAATCCAGTAGATTGGACAACTTTCAGTGCCTCTGCTTGGTTTAAATAGAAACAGGGAACCAATCAGGTCCCAGGACTGGAGTCCTCTGCTGTTGTTGAGCTTTGAGTTCCAGCGACTGTTCACAAGTCACTGGGTGGCTGGTCAGAACATGCAGCTGCCTAAATGCCCTGTAGACCAGCATTCAAGACTGCTGAATGGGCAGCCAGAAACCCAGTCAGAGCATGTGGTGACTGGCTTGCCCTGGTGTTGAAGCATTGATTGCTCTAAACTATTTTCTTGCTGAGATCCACATGTCCATCCTCCCACAGGAGTAGAGAGGAGAACGGAAGGGCTGATGAAGGTCCACAGCCTTCCCTAGGATTCCTGAGCAGAACTGCACACTAAGCTGTTGCTGAAGACAGCTGTTTTTCTATTACATCTACAACAATTGATTTAAACCTCTGATAAGCTGTCATCTGATCCTCTTAGAACTCATGTTTTCCCCTCTATTTTTTTAATGCGTGTGGTGTTTTCAAGAGGTGAGAGATGGCTTGAGGCAGAAGCTCCTCTCCTAGTCTGCAGAGTGAAATCAACAGTGAAGCCTATGGCAGGGGGTCCTCTTGCTTCATTAAGACACCTACCTTTGACTCGAAGGAGGGAGACATCTTCTCAAGCAGGGAGAGAACGAATTCTTCATGGGAGCCTATTTGTTAACCTTTTTGGCAAAAATGACATCCCTTTTTAGAACATCTGCAGTCAACTGGAAACCTGGCTTATCGTCAAACTTCTGAGAGGGGAGAAGAGCTTGACAGATGGCCTGGATGTTTCCTGAGCTAAAAGATCCATGGGGTGATGCAGTAAGCTCCAGGGTGATTACCTCAATGCTATAACTCTTCTCATTTAGAATATCTGGATTACATTTGTGAAATTCTCCATGTGCAAAAATTAATAATTCTGTTGCCTGCTCATTTTTTCTTCCTCCTCATAAAATAAACCCAAATGGAAAAATTTGCAAACCAAAAATGTAATTACCCAGGATAGTAGGAATGTGCACACGCCAAAATAGCTGTGCCAATGCCTCTGAATTCTGAGATGTTTTGGATCAGGAAGTGGATCAGAACTTCGCTGCTGGTCCCAGTCACTCTAGTGAGCCTAAAACCGGAATGCAAACACCCGCAGATCGTAGGGGAGTTCAAATCTGAATCCAGGCTTTGTGCCTCAAAATCATCTCTACAGAAAATGAGTATGAGGTAGATTAGCTGTTAGGGTTAAGCATGTGCATATATCCCATTCAATTAATGGGCCTGATTCTCCATTCCTACTGAAGCTAGGGGAAAAGCTAGCTGCTTAACTGATATTCAGAGTCAGTTCTAGACTCTGATTATTGTGGGGGAGATGAATGGGTATTTTGGGGCCCCTGGGTGTTGCTATTAAAAAACAAACAACTTTCCAGGAGTCTGGGAGCTAGTTAGACTCCTGGAAAATCTCAGATTTTCATAGATTCAGGATTGTGTTACACCTTTGTCTGCTAGATTAAAGAACCCATTATCAAATGTTCCTGTGTAGATGGTAATAAACTGTGATCAAGTCAGCCTTTAACCTTCTCTTCGTTAAGCTAAATAAATTAAACTCCTTAAGTCTATCACTACAAAGGATGTTTTCTAATCCTTTAATCATTCTCATTGATCTTCTTTGAACTGTTTCCAATTTATCGACATCCTTCTTGAATTGTGAACACTAGAATTAGATGCAGTACACCAGCAGCAGTTGCAGGGAACCAAATACAGATGTAAAATAACCTCTCTGCTCCTACTCGATCAGCTGCTTATCCACCTCGACCCCCAAACCTTTCTCAGAGTCTCTGCTTCCCAAGATAATGTCCCTCATCCTGTATGTATGGCCTACAGTCTTTATTCCTAGATGTATATATTTACATTTAGCTGTATTAAAATGCATATTGTTTGCCCGCACCCAGCTTACCAAGTGATCCAGATTACTCTGTATAGACCTGTCCTCTTATTTTTTTATTTACCCCCAATTTTTGTGTCATCTGCAAATTTTATCAATGATGATTTTATGTTTTCTTCCAGCTCACTGATAAAAATGTTAAATAGTGTAGGGACAAAAACTAATCCATGCAGCACCCTTATTGGAAAGACACCCACTTGATGTGGATTCCCTGTTTACAATTACATTTTGAGACCTTTCAGTTAGTCAGTTTTTAAGAGTTTCAAAAAGAAAAATTTAGCTTCCGTGTCAGTATCTTCTGATTTATAATTGATATGAAGGACTAATGCTCTCCAATCTTCTGCTGTTCTACTGCTTTACATTGGATAACTTAGTATATATTTTTGCCTATAATGTGAGGCCCTTGAAGATCGTTTAGGGTGGCAAATGTCCCCTTTGCCTCACCGGTAGTGCAGAGCCTGTTGATCTAAATCAGGAGTAAGTTAGCTGAACTTAATGCTGTTGTAATGACATAATACTGGTATAGATCAGAATCTCGTCCAGTCTCTTGTGATCAAAACCATGCTTCATCTTGCCTCCTTATTGCATGTTATTAGATATGTGTCTAAATAAACTCTTGGTCTCCCATTTCTTTGTCCACATATGCGTTACAGACAGGGCTTACTTTTCCTTTTGCTTGTTTCTAATGAATCCTTGAATTCCACTCAGGGAAAAGATTGACTGGAGGGATTTATTCACCCAACTCCAGCCCCAAAGCCACCAGTGTGGAAACAGGACATTTGCAGAAATACTAACTAAACCTTAATTGAAAACAGTGCCCTGTATTTTATTTATTTCAAGGGTCAGAGCATGAGTTAGATTTTCATGAACTTTGCAAACAAGCTGCAGAAAAGTTTGGGTCAGTTTGTTTGCTTTCCCTTAACATCAGATAGACTGAGGTAGGTTAATGATGGACTGCTCCACTGAATCATTATTTCATTCTGTTTTCAACTAGAAAACCCAACAGTTAGTTGGCTTAGATTACTCTTCCACTTATTAAGTGAAAACACAGCCTCTCAGTTTTTCAGTGTATTCCGTATAATTATTAATCAAAAAAGAAATACATGTATATAACATTCTTTCCGAATATTTTCTATCTGATGTGAATTTAAAGCCCACACCACATTTTAAGGGTCATTGCTTTTTCTTGTATGTCACCAAAGCATACTCCTTGCTGTGAACATTGTGGTCAGTCTTTGATGTCTGGTGATGTTATAAACCAAAATGAGACCATACCTCACAATTAGAGATTGCTCAAACCCTCTTGTTCTTTGGGTGGAATTTGGGGATCTTTGATTATGAAACACATCTTCAACCAATTGTTATGAAGGGCAGCCCTCATTTGAGAACCACACAAACCTGCTGTTATCTCTCCATACAAAAATATTATTACCCTAAAGGCATCACCATTTTAAATCACCTAGTTTTATGGTGTCTCTCAATTTGGGAAACCATGTTTCCTCTCTCCTTTCCTGTATCATTTCCCACATCTGAGTCATGGCAGGAGAAGAGGTACACAGGGGTGTGTGCTGTGTTGTTGGTAGTGTGTTTCATAATCATGGAATGATAGTGGCATAGATTAGTATCAGGTATCTCAATGACTCCTGCATCCCTATCATATAATGTCGCATAACAATAAGAAATGATCTTCTTGCCCTCTTTAGCAGATGCCTACCTCTCTGGCTTTCAGGAAATGACCCAGGAAAGCATGTGGGCCAGGGGCTGCCTGGAACAAATGAAGCACACAAGTAGCATGATTCTTCGTTGAATTTCAAATGGATGGAAAAATGTGCAGAATGCACAAGTGATGGCTGATGGTGAGGCTGTGGAGTAAATGCTTTTATTTTACAACTCTCCTGAATGCCATGTCTATGTGCTATTCCTTTCTGTGCTATGCATCTCTAAGAAGGCAATGGTGCCATCCTGTGGTGAAGCAGAGAATCAATGACTAGTGTAATAAGATTTTACTTTTAAAGCTGATCAGATTGTGCCTGGACCTTGCATGGATCTGCAAATGGTGGAAGAGCACAAGGGATCTTCTCCCCATTTGTATCTCCAGACACAACTGGGGTCACAGTGCTCTCCTTCGTGCAGCGACTGCTCCCTCCCACTACCTCAGAATGGGTCAGGAAGAGGCAGGGCTCTGGTCCTGGCCTCCAATTCCCACCAACCCCACTGCACTGGCAGTAGAGCAGATCTTCTCAAGAGGTGACGCACACCAGAGAGCTTCAGATGCCCTGGTACCATTCTAAAGCAAAATGTCATTCAAAGGTCCCCCTGCGGCAAAGTGGGCCCCCCACTTTAATGGCCCAATTAGGCCCAATTAGAATCTGAAAGTACAGCTCCAGTACTGACCAGCATAGAGAGATTGCTGCACTGCATCACAGCACTATTGAAGAAGTGCCTGTATTGAATTGTCCTACTTAAAGCAATGAAGTTTATCTCAAAAGTGATAATTCACTAAGATCAAACCATACAATTCCATTATTTAAAAAAAATGCTGATAACCAGGCCAACATGGGATAGGTGTGTGTTATACATAAACAAAACACATTCATGAGGAGTCTGATAGATCTTATTCCCATACATTTCACAAAATAAATGCACACAGCTATAATAATTAATTCACCATAATTAATAATAAACAAGAGTTTTAAAAGGATATGAACTCCCATGCACCAAGGCACAGGGCAATTGTGACTGTTGGGGATTAGGAAGAAATTTCCCCCGGTGGCATAACTGCTTACTGCAGGGTTTTCTGTGCTTTCCTAAGAATCAGTAGGTCTCGCCATTGTCAGAGACAGGATACTGGACCAGGTGGACAACTGGTCTCATCCAGTAGGGCAATTCCTACGTCCCTATACTCCTGGTTACTTGTGCTTGGATGTCTCTTAGTAGATTAAGAGAAATTGCTTGCTGTGGAGGTTTGTCCTTACGAGCAGTTTACCATTCAGTGCGTGTGGTGGGGGGTGAAAGAGACATATCCGATGACCCCATAGGTTGCATTTCCTCCCTCAAACTTCATTCTGGGCTCACTCAAACTTTTTGCCATTTTCACAGTATCTTTTAATGTCCCCTTACTCCCAGAATCAATCAGTGTCCTCATTTATAATATACTGTTTCAAACACCTTTCTAACCTAACAGTTGCCTTGTCCTGTGTATCTTTTCTAGTATTGTCCTTCACCTGGAGCGGGGCTTTACAAAGCAGAAAATGGAGTCACTCAGTACAGTACGGTGATCCACAAATGGCAGGCCACCAACCATGCATTTTATTTATTGCAAAGATCCATTTCCCCATCATGTCCAATCTGCTGTCACTCTTACGATGCAGCCAGAAAACTACTGGATGTCCAAAATTTCACTACAGCAATGCAAACTTCCTGACAGGTCACGAACTTAAAACAAGGAGATCCTTTTGGAACTGGATCTGCAATGATACATTGTCCTAGCTGAGCAGGTGAATGAGAAACAAACACCTGTGGGGACACTTCACAGATGTGCCTTCAAGGGGCATCCAGGATGAACTCCCTGAGGAACTGCAATCAAAGAGGAATATAGGGTTTGATTCTCCTCTCATGCTGGTGTAAAACAGGACTATCTCCATTTACTTCAGTGGGATTGTTCCTGATTCACACCATTATAAGTGAGAGGGAAATCAGAGTCAATGTATTTATTTACGCTCTATGAAAGGCCAGTACAACTGAGGGTACCTGGAAACAAAGCTGGATTTTTATTCAGGAAACAACACATTCCTAAATGTTTTGTTCCTATGGCATAACATTTGGTTACAAGAGGTACAGAGTTTACCAACACTTACAGTTGCTGGTACACTCGTTGAGATCTCAGACTCTGTGTGGCTAACAGTCAGGGCAGAAAAATATTGGAGAGAAGAGAAACCAAGTACTCAGCAAGCGCACGGTTTCCTTTTTTACCCTTTCAGACCTCCTGACTCATCCTAATTTTCTGGACACCTCTGATCAAGTGAGATTACACGAGTCAGGCTTCCTCGACTGATTTCAATTAAATATACCTCACTTTGGAATCCCGCTCTGTTGGTCCTGGGAGCATTTTAGCTAGATTCATAAAGTTGCTCTGTCCCTTGCTGCTGGAAGTAAAACAAGTTCCTTTGAGAACCCTGATGTCAATGTTCGTGATTCTTGTGTTCTCCCCAGCTTAAAATGAATTGGAATGCAATGTGCTGAGCCATTTTTCTTGGACACAAAAAGGGGAGCCAAAACTTTCAAATGTGGGTGCTTAAATTAGGGACCTAACACCATATTTAGCACTGAAATAAGTGGCTTGAATTTCAGAACTGCTAAGCAGCCTGATCTCCAATTTGGCCTGAGCATTTATCTCCCTATTTCATGTGCAGACTTTCAGATGGACAAGGAATTAGAACAAGAATTAAGAATAAGGAAAACAAACATACAACAGAAATTTCATGCTCTGTCCCAGGCAATACATGAATGTCAAGCTAACGTCTGAGAACACTCACAGTGGTGTCAACCCAAAGTAACTCCATTGAAGTCTTTCCATCTCTTGGACTCGCCTTACTGTTTCTTGTTTTTTTCCCCAGAGGATTGTGCTAGATTTCTATGGCTGTAAAGAGCCTTTGCTGGGCATTGATATGGAAAGGCTGGAGGGCTATGGACAAGGCAGGCAATATACCATACTGGCTGACAGCTTTAAAACACTGGCTGCCGGTGATATTAGTCTTTGACTACAGAGAGAGGTATATAAGTGGAATTCTCACACTCCCCAACTTTTTCTGCAGCCCAAATGCAATAAATGCTTGCTCTCTCTCTCTCACGGAGCAAGGTGATAATTCCATCTCCATGACCCTCTCCTGTGAGCAGAAGAAAATTACAGAGTGGGTTTTCAGTATCTAACATCTTCCAGTTATCTGGCAAGGAAAAAAGGCTCTGATGCTGGCCAGTCCCAAATACTACAAGCTGACAAACGTGGTGCGGGGCAGGGGGTGGAGGCTTGATTATCAAATGCATTACATATGTTCATACCTTAAGACATCTGGCTAGTAGAGTGTCTGTTAGTTTTTCACCTTAAGAATGTGCAAAACTGAGTGGAAGGACTCCTAAGTGCAGCCCTAAATATTCCAACCCCTCTTTTTGCTCTTTGTTTTCTTGGCTGAATTGTAAAAGAAAAGGAGTACTTGTGGCACCTTAGAGACTAACACATTTATTTGAGCATAAGCTTTCGTGAGCGAAAGCTTATGCTCAAATAAATTTGTTAATCTCTAAGGTGCCACAAGTACTCCTTTTCTTTTGCGAATACAGACTAACACGACTGCTACTCTGAAACCTGGCTGAATTGTGAATTTAGAGTTTATGTACTAATGTATGCAACTGGGAGGACCTCTCGGCAAATTAGGACATTGCAAATCAAAGGTCCAAGCTGGAAAGCTCTCCTGCCTTTAGGAGATTATGCTCTGATTTACTCTTCACGCGGAGAAGATTTTGAACATATTAATATATTCACCTGCTTACATTTTAAGGGGTCAGACTGTTTGCCTACCTGTTAGAGCTCTGCACCACTGCACAGAGACCCATGTTGAACTGGTGGGGTTGGATTTTCTGCTCCCTTAATAGTTCCGCAGTAACCTGCCAAGCTAATTCAGAGCCCTTTTCCAGTTCAGACTATTGTAGGAACAGGGGGAGTTAAAGCGAGTACAACAGAAGGGCTTGGACTCTGGAACATCCAACTCAGATTTACAGTTGTTTATTGGCAAAGTCCATTGACCAGATGGCCAAAAAGCTACAGCAATGGAAAACACCCATTACCATTTATGGCTAGGCAGAAGACTGAGCCCCATCCTATCAGATACACATCTCACCACAGTGATCCAGGCTTTTATGACCTCCAGGCTCAATGATTGCAACGTATTACATCTGGGAATGAAGCCAAACAGGCTGAGGAATCTTCCTCTAGTACAAAACTCTACAGCCTGCTTGCTAAACAACACAGGCCGCTGTGAATACATCAAGCTGGTGCTCTGTTGTCTGCACCGCTGCCCCTCTTAATACAGAATCCAGTGCCACTGTCTGGATATTCAAAACTCCCAATGGGACTGGCACTAGGTACCTGAGAGGTCACCCCTACACTATGACTTCCACTGGTAGTTATGTTCCATGGAACCATGAAATCATCAACCAGCCGCTGGAGCTTGTGAATGGGGGAAACAGAGCTTTCCTGGGAAAGCTATTTCCTTCTGGCCCATGTGTTGGATAATTAGTATGTTCAAAATCTTCTCATCATGAAGAGCCAATCAGATTGTGAGCTCCTGAACACAGAAGAGCCATCCAGTTTGGGTCTGTCTTCCTATAATATAGAACTCACCCCTGCAGGAGATAAGAATGGCCATGGGCCTCTACAGACGGTCAAAAAGTTCAGATTTCGAAATTGTTTACTCTGCAGGGTATGCATTTCTCCCTAAATGGCCCCCTGTTTTGATCCGCTCTATCATCCTCAGTGCATTCTGAATTTATTTCTCTGAATGTTTTCCCCATAGTAGATTTTTCATGGCCTCTTCAAATACAGAGAGGGCTGAGGGCAAGAAAAAGAGGGGAAAGCCTGCTGCCTTCCTAACTACGTCTGCACGTGGGGAAAGGTGAGAGAGTTTTGTTTACTGTTGTTCGCTTTATGCACTTGGACAGGTCTCAGATCCTATGGTAATGAGGGCTACAGAAGTAGGGTTGGTTGAAAATTTTTCATTGGAATGATGTTCACTCCGCAACAGTGAAATTTTCCATGAGAGCCTCCTGGCAGGCTCTTGTTACTCTGCTTTCCTGCCTCCCCTCCCCAGCTCTGCAGGACAGACAGGAAGAGAGCCTGGGCTGGGAAGGAAGCAGAGCATCCAAGCTGTCTGCCATGCAACCAGAGCTGCCAAGAGAGGCTGAGTGGCCAAGGCTCTCTGTCTCTCCCACAGCCACACTAGAAGGTGTTTGCGAATTTCAAATACAATTGACAAGAACCTTCCAGGAGGGCAGCCAGGAAGCCAAAAAACTCCATTTAGGTTCTCCAGAAATGGAATTTTTCTTAAAACCCCTTTCTGGAGAAAAAAAAAGAAAAGAAAAAGAAACCTTTTTGAAGTCTTGTCTCTAGTCAACATGATTCTTCCCCACCCCCAAAGGACACTAAATGCTGTAAGGGATGTTCATTTTCTGACCAGTTCTACATATAAGTACCTAGAAAAACAGAGCTGACAGCCCTTTAGAACAAATGAAATAAAGAGACTGGATTCCACTGCATTAATTTTGTGGTCAGATACAAAACCTCTTTTTATCCTTGGTGGACAGAGAGTAACAAACTCTCAGGAGTTTATCTTGAGTTTCATATTATGTTATAAGAAAAGGAGTACTTGTGGCACCTTAGGAACTAACAAATTTATTTATTAGTCTTTAAGGTGCCACAAGTCCTCCTTTTCTTTTTGTGGATACAGACTAACACAGCTGCTACTCTGAAACCTGATATTATGTTATGTTTTCCTTGAAGTCCCAGATCCAGGAGTCTTGTGATTACTTGAGACTCTCATCTTTCATTTTAAAAACACTACATTTCTAAATCCGCACGGAAAAAAGCTTCAAAAAATTAATCCCCAAAGGCTTAAAAACCAAATTACAAGCTAAAAGAACCCCAATAAAATTAATTATTTTAAAGTCTTGTTATTTTTAAGTCAATCTCATGGTTTTTGGAGGGCTGACATACGATTTTTGAGGGCTTGGAGTTGGCAATACAGTAGTAAACTTTGCATTCATCCTTATTACTTAGCTCTTCTTAAGACAATGACAAGGAATAGACAGTTCCCAAGTGAGAAAGGTTCAAGTGTAAAGCAAAGACAATCAGATAGGTGGTAGAGAATGAGTCATTACCAGACAGATTTCAGGGGGAGGGTGTTGTTTTTTTCCTTCAAGGTCTATCAAAAGCAGCATGGATGACAGTCACATTCTGAGATTGTACTGACTTCTGTTTGGAGTGCTTCTGAGAAAAAACATGCAGACCACAGTAAGGACAGGAGAAAATTTAATTTAGTCATTGCAGCCTCTAAGCATTAGCCATAACGTGGATAATTCATTTTATTAATGTCAGACTAAATGAGGCTTCACTGTATCTAATAATTGTTTTGGTTTCATGTCGGGTGGCCTGGAGAGTGCTGGTGAAAGATTATTTCAAATTAAAATAGACAGAGAGAGCAAGCTCCTAGATTTAACAGTGTGCAGGACAATACACAATATCAGCCTTCTTCGCTGTAGAGCTCACATCACATCTCACAGTTCAACAGCAGTTTTTCTAATCAGTTAAAGGGCTTTGAAAGGACATTTATTTAAGAAAATCAGCTTTCAGGTACCCAAATTACTTCCAGATACTTTAAACATTTCATAGCCGTGTTGCTCTCACTGCTACCTTAGCAAACCTACAGTAAAGTGCAGGGAATGCAGATCTAAATCAAACCAGCAGATGGCAAAGTAACCGAGTAGATGTCTGCACTTGCAATTGCTGCTCCTGAGGAATGGGTGTCATGAGGAAAACAGACTCTGTGGTGTTTATTTTTAATGCTGAACTTCCTTGCATTGACAAAACAGCAAGCGGATCAGACAGGAGTGAAGCCAGGGGATTTCAGTTTAACTGCGGTTAGATCTTTAAAGAGAATCAAAGATTACTGTGTATATTCAGCTGATGATGGTGGGATTAAACAGTTCAAAATGCTGCATTTGTTTTTAAGGGACCAGCATATGCTATTCCAAATTTATAAACAAAGACATGTCTATAAGGTATTTATGGCAATAACTGGTTTTGAATCTTCTCCCCCAAAAAGCTGATAAGAATTTTTGAATCAGTGGGAGTAAAAGTTAACTCTAAATTTGTATATAATAAATGTAAACCAAAAATTGGTGGTGTTAGCATTTTCTACCCCAAGATTGCAGCAAGGTTAAAAAATGAATCAAGCCTTCAGCTTGCCCTTGGTCCCTTTATGGTCTCTCCTGCTTCCCTCCCCTGTTTGGCAAGACATCCTCAATGAGAAATGTCTTGGGGCACAGGAAAATAAGTAATTACCCACTGAATCAACCATGTTGTTGGCTGATCCAGACAACAAAAGGTGCCCAAGGGTTCCAGAGACCATTTCTGTCGAGATTTCTGGTTATTAAAATTCATCTTTGACTTTCCTAATTTCTATAAGTACTCTTTCTTTAATCCATTCCAGGACTGAATAAATCATTGATCAGTCATTCATAGAAGACATCAGTGCATACTTCTGGATGCACTAAAAAGATGCAAAGGTCAAGGAGACGCATTAGGCTGTGTGGGTGTTATTTAGCTACAGTAGGACTGCATCCATCCATTAGCATACAAACCTTCACATAAAAAGAATGGGCATTGAATTACCAAAGGTCTGTGATGCACAAGGCTGAGTGTTTATATTTACATGGCTTAGATACCACAGTGACAAGAGCCATACACAACTACAAACAGAGAAAGATGGTTATGTATGGGCCAGATGATAGAGAGAGAAATCTGTCTAATCCATTATAATATCTCTTTCTCTATTTCCCTTCTTGTTGCATTTATATTGGTTTGCATTTTCCACTGGGCTATTTTGAATTCTGGCATCCCTGCAGCTAAGGATATGCAGATTTAGAAAGATCTAAAATGTAAATCACGTAGGGACAGATGGTGCCTTGCCCGTATAAGGGTGTACAATGGGAGGGGCAAAAAGAGCTGTTCGGTACTGCAATTCCCATACTCAAGGGCGCTTCCAGAGCCCCACCTAACCCCAACCAGCAGAGTGGACAGAGGCAGACTGAAGTCAAGGGCCTAGTGGCAAATGGGGAACATTAGAGCCCTGCATGGGGTTTATTGCAGAGAGCCAGAATGGCTAGAGAGGCAGGCGGGGGTGGGGTAATAATACTTACGCAGCTCACAGGGGTGTTGTGAGGGTAAATTCAGTAATGTTTGTGAGATGCTCAGAGGCTACAGTGATGGGTGTCATAACAAAATCGACAAGGAAATCAAACAAATAAAAGATCAGATGAACTCAAACCCGGATCCAAAGAAGCTGAATTTCCAGGGGGTTGAAATGGGAAGAGTGTGCCTGGAACATACAAAATACGGCATAAGAGGCAGTGTTCAAACCAGTAATAGCAAACTACAATCGTAGTCAGGAATAGGCAGAACTACTCTTTCGTACTGGCTATGGACCATGGAAGGCCCTTACTGTCTGATTTTTCTTCCCATCCTTCATTGTTATGTGGGAGAACAGCTGCTAGAAAACAGATCAAGGTGACTGTAGAACTTTTCTGGGATCAGTGATTCTAAGATTTTGATAGATTTTGCCATGCATTAACCTATCAACAAGGTAAAGAAATGTCACCAACCTCTGCTCTGCAACAGTCTGTTCCTTGTCTTGATCAGGAAATTTTGCAATGGATTCAAAGTGACTCAAATAAAATATGTATCCTCTGAGTGGGGGGAAAAAAACCTTAAGAAAATGAGATGAGAATGAATTCATGCCTGATGCAACTCCACTCACTGAAAACCAGGGAGTTACACCAGGGGTGAATTTAGCCCACTACTTCAACCATTTCTAGATATAGAAAACATAAAAAAAAAAATCTGAAGTTACATGTTAGCAATGGGCAGTCTGTCAGGTTAGCTGAAACAGAGTGGATGTAACCAATCTGCAGTGAGGAGAGACATGCAGGTGGAGGGCTGAATGCAAGGGAAGAGGTGTGAAAAGGGGACCCGGTGATAAAAGCTGAGCCATGGAAGGGAAAACTAAGGGTATTCACCAGAGCTGCTCCAAAAAAGTGAGGATTTGAAATTTTGAAGAGAAACAGGAACATACATTTTCAGAAAATATAAGTGAATGTGGGGCTGGATTAGGAGCCTTGGTGACTAAAGTCCACCATTCAGCCACAGATACAGCAGGGACAGTAATACCATATGCTTTTACTGAATTCACTACCCTCTGGTTCTCAACCAGGGGTACGTGTACCACCGGGGTATGCAGAGATCTTCCAGGGGGTACATCAACTCATCTACATCAGAGTTTCTCAACCTGGGGGTCGCAGGATGGGTTGGGGGGTTTGCAAGTGCAGGGCTGGAGTTAGGAGGTGGCAAACATGGCAATTGCCCGGGGCCCTATGCTACAGGAGGCCCCGTGAAGCTAATTTACATGCTTCAGCCCCTGGTGGCAGGGCTTGGGCTTCAGACTCCTGAAAGGGATACAGTAGTCGGGAAAGGCTGAGAACCACTGCTCTACCATACCGAGAGAGAAGGGGCAGAGGGCACTAAATGCTGTGGAGAAGCCATTATGGCTCAGTGTGCAAATCCTTCACTCTGCACCGATTACTGCTGCAGTAGTGTGCTGAATTTATCATGTGTGCTTCATGGCTTCGCCCATGCACTGACTCTGCAAGGTAAAAAAACACTTAGGCAATTACTGTGCAAGACATGATCCTCTGCCAGGCAAACAGGCAGCTGCTCAGCTCGGTGAATGAATAGTGAGCTTTCCCCAGGCTCAGCCTGAAGGAACATTACTAAATTTGGCTCATCTCATGTCTAGATGGATACATTTTCTGTCTGTATCTCCTAGTGGGTGCTTCCTGGGCGAGTAAAAATAAGCCATTTACCATGAACCTCTTAAAGGTCCAGACCCTGAGAAATGCTGACTTCAACGGGAGCTGAGGTTGCTCAGCATCTCTCAGGATCACATCAAGGCAGAGAAGTTGCACCACTGGCAGTAACACTTCTAGTTTGCAGCAATCATCTACGCCAGCTGCTTCAGAGCAAGGTTCAGTCCCCCACCCATCTCCATACCTCCTAATGGATCTAACTGTGCCATGCCACAAGGGTGGTATGAGCTATCAGATTCAGGAGACTTAAGTGGGCATCTATGTTACCACTGAATAATTTGATGGCTTCAAAAAGGCTGGGGTTGTTTTCACTCTAAAATTTTAAAAGGCAGAGCTACTGTCTAGAATACTTTCCCCCCAAGGGCTCTCTGACGAAGGGCGATTCTACAGCTTAAGAAACTGTGCCTGTGAGAGTCATGCCTAGAAGAGAACCAAAGAAACGTTACTTGTGCTGCAGGGCCAGAGACACCCTTTCTATTTACTGGGACCAGAACAGAACAAGACAAGGGATAAGTGATCTGTTCTTAAGGTGAAACTGGGGGGGGGGGGGATATTACTGCCCATTACCGAATTCAAATTTTAAAGCCTGGGTTAAATTTAGGGAAGCAATGCTACATCACTGCAGAATCAGAACAGGAGCTGAAATTTCCAGTGCTGGCTATTAGTCAACTGGCAAATAAACACAGGAAATGCCACACCAGATCAGACCAATGATCTATGTAATGCTGTTTTGTGTCCTGGACAGTAGCCAATGCAGCTGCTTCAGAGGATAGTGTAAGAAATCCTTTAGTGAACAGTTATGGAATCATCTACTCAGAGGGGAAGTTTTTTCCAAGTGGTTAGTGGTTGGCTTATGCCCTGTGGGATAAAGGTTTTTATCCATTATAATTTTTAAATAGTCTTATGTAGTGGTAAATATTCTCTTTATCTAGAAAATTGTCTGAATTTTTTTTATACTAGTTCTCAGGCTCCTCAATATCCAGTGGCAATGAAATCCGCAAGTTAATTAAAAGGCCTTCAATTGCTCATTGAGCATCCACCAACACAAAGGAACTGACTGTATGTGAAAACTGTTGTTTAAAAATGAGTGTTAACCCTGAATGAAGCAACATGATGGAATATGCACTGAAGATGCATGCACCCGATGATTCATATCCACTTGTTCAAGTTAGAAGTGCATTTGAATGTTTTGGTTTCTTTGGTATAATATCAAATTATCTTCATTTACATAAATTCCCAAAAGAACAATGATGTTGCTGCCACAACTTTAAATAATGGTCACCTTCTGCACTTGGCTACTGCTATGCAACTCTATCGTCTTCAAAAGGATTGCACTGGTGTACATGGAACATGGAAGCAGAAAGTGGCCCTAAACTTTTAACCTGAACTGCCCCCAAGACATGCATTCTATACAATAAATGGATGTAAAAAAAAAAAATCAACCTGAAAATCAAATGGACTATTTATAGATAGAGATTATAGGGTAGGTAAAACCTGGGGAAGTTTTAGTTACAGCGATGGGAAACGGTCACTATTGAAACCTTAAACCACGTAGGACTCACCTGCCCTTTTTTTTTTTTTAAACAAACTCAAAATTCCCCCCAGGTTCAGTGAAAGGTTAACCTAAGACTCAGGAGCATTTCAAGCAAATCAGGGGTGGACTGACAGGTTTGCACTGGGAGCCTGTCAAGCCTAACACTTTGAGCCCCAGGTGAAGGGAGGTCAACCTGGGTAAGGTAAATCTGGGGATCTGGTCAAACTCAAAGCAAATCTCAGAGAGTGAAACCTAAGTGAACCAAAATCCCCAAGGAAACAGTTTGCACAAAGCCATGTGATTGCTCTTATCACTCTCATTTCAGGAGTGGTCATAACTGAACACATCCGCAGTCATTTCCCTCCTTTTACTGGGCCTTGTATACTCATGGGGGCTGCTGACATACTGTTTTGGGTTGGGGTCCGGGAATAACTAAAAGGCTAAACAAGGCATCAGGGCTCCTTTTATGTGAGCTAACAGTTTGTGCGTTCCTGTAGAGCAGACTCATTTTATTTCTCTCTCTAAGTGGTCTCAGTGCCACTAGATGGGACAGAACACCACACCAAGGAGGTGCGTGGGTTACAACTGCACTGTGTCAGCTAGGACCGTTAGATATTTCACCTTCATCTCCTGTAAAGCACCCTCCCTTTGTATTGTGTTCATCACTCATTAGGCCACCCTCCTTTATTGCGTCACTGCTTTCTATATCTTCATTTTTTCACTCCTTACAGCACCATCATTATCCATTCCTTGTGAAGCCGTTCCATCACCCACATCAATCCTTAAACCATCAGGGTTGATGCTGTTTGAATATGCAGGGAGATAGGTATAGCATATAGAGCACAGAAACAACTGAGTGCATGCACACATGCAGTGAATGCTTTCTTATCTGCCCACAGTCCAGACTGGAGGTGGCAGCTGTTCCTAGGGTCAGATTACTAAAGACAAACATACCACACTTAAGTCCTTTGTATCTGGATACCCTATTGCTAGGGACGCAAAATCTCTCTGAGGGTATGTCTACACTACGGAATAAGGTCGAATTTATAGAAGTCGGTTTTTTAGAAATCGGTTTTATATATTCGAGTGTGTGTGTCCCCACAGAAGTGCATTAAGTGCATTAACTCGGCGGAGTGCTTCCACAGTACCGAGGCTAGAGTCGACTTCCGGAGCGTTGCACTGTGGGTAGCTATCCCACAGTTCCCGCAGTCTCCGCTGCCCACTGGAATTCTGGGTTGAGATCCCAATGCCTGATGGGGCTAAAACATTGTCGCGGGTGGTTCTGGGTACATATCGTCAGTCCCCCCTTCCCTCCCTCCCTCCCTCCATGAAAGCAAGGGCAGACAATCGTTTCGCGCCTTTTTTCCTGAGTTACCTGTGCGGACGCCATACCACCGCAAGCATGGAGCCCGCTCAGGTAACCGTCACCGTATGTTTCCTGGGTGCTGGCAGACGCGGTACTGCATTGCTACACAGTAGCAGCAACCCATTGCCTTGTGGCAGCAGACGGTACAATACGACTGGTAGCCGTCATCGTCATGTCCAAGGTGCTCCTGGCCGCGTTGGCTGGGAGCGCCTGGGCAGACATGGGTGCAGGGACTAAATTTGGAGTGACTTGACCAGGTCATTCTCTTTAGTCCTGCAGTCAGTCCTATTGAACCGTCTTATGGTGATCAGGCAGGCAATATGGATTGCTAGCAGTCGTACTCTACCATCTTCTGCCGGGCAGGCAAGAGATGACGATGGCTAGCAATCGTATTGTACCATCTTCTGCCGGGCAGGCAAGAGATGACGATGGCTAGCAGTCATATTGCACCATCCTCTGCCAGGCAGGCAAGAGATGAGGATGGCTAGCAGTCGTACTGTACCATCTTCTGCCGAGCAGCCATGAGATGTGGATGGCATGCAGTCCTTCTGCACCGTCTACTGCCAGCCAAAGATGTAAAAGATAGATGGAGTGGATCAAAACAAGAAATAGACCAGATTTGTTTTGTACTCATTTGCCTCCTCCCCCATCTAGGGGACTCATTTCTCTAGGTCACACTGCAGTCACTCACAGAGAAGGTGCAGCGAGGTAAATCTAGCCATGTATCAATCAGAGGCCAGGCTAACCTCCTTGTTCCAATAAGAACAATAACTTAGGTGCACCATTTCTTATTGGAACCCTCCGTGAAGTCCTGCCTGAAATACTCCTTGATGTAAAGCCACCCCCTTTGTTGATTTTAGCTCCCTGAAGCCAACCCTGTAAGCCGTGTTGTCAGTCGCCCCTCCCTCCGTCAGAGCAACGGCAGACAATCATTCCGCGCCTTTTTTCTGTGCGGACGCCATACCAAGGCAAGCATGGAGGCCGCTCAGCTCACTTTGGCAATTAGGAGCACATTAAACACCACACGCATTATCCAGCAGTATATGCAGCACCAGAACCTGGCAAAGCGATACCGGGCGAGGAGGCGACATCAGCGCGGTCACGTGAGTGATCAGGACATGGACACAGATTTCTCTGAAAGCATGGGCCCTGCCAATGCATGCATCATGGTCCTAATGGGGCGGGTTAATGCTGTGGAACGCTGATTCTGGGCTCGGGAAACAAGCACAGACTGGTGGGACCGCATAGTGTTGCAGGTCTGGGACGATTCCCAGTGGCTGCGAAACTTTCGCATGCGTAAGGGCACTTTCATGGAACTTTGTGACTTGCTTTCCCCTGCCCTGAAGCGCATGAATACCAAGATGAGAGCAGCCCTCACAGTTGAGAAGCGAGTGGCGATAGCCCTGTGGAAGCTTGCAACGCCAGACAGCTACCGGTCAGTTGGGAATCAATTTGGAGTGGGCAAATCTACTGTTGGGGCTGCTGTGATGCAAGTAGCCCACGCAATCAAAGATCTGCTGATATCAAGGGTAGTGACCCTGGGAAATGTGCAGGTCATAGTGGATGGCTTTGCTGCAATGGGATTCCCTAACTGTGGTGGGGCCATAGACGGAACCCATATCCCTATCTTGGCACCGGAGCACCAAGCCGCCGAGTACATAAACCGCAAGGGGTACTTTTCAATAGTGCTGCAAGCTCTGGTGGATCACAAGGGACGTTTCACCAACATCAACGTGGGATGGCCGGGAAAGGTACATGACGCTCGCATCTTCAGGAACTCTGGTCTGTTTCAAAAGCTGCAAGAAGGGACTTTATTCCCAGACCAGAAAATAACTGTTGGGGATGTTGAAATGTCTATATATATCCTTGGGGACCCAGCCTACCCCTTAATGCCATGGCTCATGAAGCCATACACAGGCAGCCTGGACAGTAGTCAGGAGCTGTTCAACTACAGGCTGAGCAAGTGCAGAATGGTGGTAGAATGTGCATTTGGACGTTTAAAGGCGCGCTGGCGCAGTTTACTGACTCGCTTAGACCTCAGCGAAACCAATATTCCCACTGTTATTACTGCTTGCTGTGTGCTTCACAATATCTGTGAGAGTAAGGGGGAGACGTTTATGGCGGGGTGGGAGGTTGAGGCAAATCGCCTGGCTGCTGGTTACGCGCAGCCAGACACCAGGGCGGTTAGAAGAGCACAGGAGGGCGCGGTACGCATCAGAGAGGCTTTAAAAACCAGTTTCATGACTGGCCAGGCTACAGTGTGAAAGTTCTGTTTGTTTCTCCTTGATGAAACCCCCCGCCCCTTGGTTCACTCTACTTCCCTGTAAGCTAACCACCCTCTCCTCCTCCCTTCGATCACCGCTTGCAGAGGCAATAAAGTCATTGTTGCTTCACATTCATGCATTCTTTATTCATTCATCACACAAATAGGGGGATGACTACCAAGGTAGCCCAGGAGGGGTGGTGGAGGAGGGAAGGAAAATGCCACACAGCACTTTAAAAGTTTACAACTTTAAAATTTATTGAATGACAGCCTTCTTTTTTTGGGGCAATCCTCTGTGGCGGAGTGGCTGGTTGGCCGGTGGCCCCCCCACCGCGTTCTTGGGCGTCTGGGTGTGGAGGCTATGGAACTTGGGGAGGAGGGCGGTTGGTTACACAGGGGCTGTAGTGGCAGTCTGTGCTCCAGCTGCCTTTGCTGCAGCTCAACCATACACTGGAGCATACTGGTTTGGTCCTCCAGCAGCCTCAGCATTGAATCCTGCCTCCTCTCATCACGCTGCCGCCACATTCGAGCTTCAGCCCTCTCTTCAGCCCACCACTTACTCTCTTAAGCCCGCCACTTACTCTCTTCAGCCCGCCACCTCTCCTCCCGGTCATTTTGTGCTTTCCTGCACTCTGACATTATTTGCCTCCACGCATTCGTCTGTGCTCTGTCAGTGTAGGAGGACAGCATGAGCTCGGAGAACATTTCATCTCGAGTGCGTTTTTTTTTCTTTCTAATCTTCACTAGCCTCTGGGAAGGAGAAGATCCTGTGATAATTGAAACACATGCAGCTGGTGGAGAAAAAAAAAAGGGACAGCGGTATTTAAAAAGACACATTTTATAAAACACTGGCTACACTCTTTCAGGGTAAATCTTGCTGTTAACATTACATACATAGCACATGTGCTTTCGTTACAAGGTCGCATTTTGCCTCCCCCCACCGCGTGGCTACCCCCTCAACCCTCCCCCCTCCCTGTGGCTAACAGCGGGGAACATTTCTGTTCAGCCGCAGGCAAACAGCCCAGCAGGAATGGGCTCCTCTGAGTGTCCCCTGAAGAAAAGCACCCTATTTCAACCAGGTGACCATGGATTATATCTCACTCTCCTGAGGATAACACAGAGAGATAAAGAACGGATGTTGTTTGAACGCCAGCAAACATACACTGCAATGCTTTGTTGTACAATGATTCCCGAGTACGTGTTACTGGCCTGGAGTGGTAAAGTGTCCTACCATGAAGGACGCAATAAGTCTGCCCTCCCCAGAAACCTTTTGCAAAGGCTTTGGGAGTATATCCAGGAGAGCCGCGAATGCCAGGGCAAAGTAATCCTTTCACATGCTTGCTTTTAAACCATGTATAGTATTTTAAAAGGTACACTCACCGGAGGTCCCTTCTCCGCCTGCTGGGTCCAGGAGGCAGCCTTGGGTGGGTTCGGGGGGTACTGGCTCCAGGTCCAGGGTGAGAAACAGTTCCTGGCTGTCGGGAAAACCGGTTTCTCCGCTTGCTTGCTGTGAGCTATCTACAACCTCCTCATCATCATCATCCTCTTCGTCCCCAAAACCTGCTTCCGTATTGCCTCCATCTCCATTGAAGGAGTCAAACAACACAGCTGGGGTAGTGGTGGCTGAACCCCCTAAAATGGCATGCAGCTCATCATAGAAGCGGCATGTTTGGGGCTCTGACCCGGAGCGGCCGTTCGCCTCTCTGGTTTTCTGGTAGGCTTGCCTCAGCTCCTTCAGTTTCACGCGGCACTGCTTCGGGTCCCTGTTATGGCCTCTGTCCTTCATGCCCTGGGAGATTTTGACAAAGGTTTTGGCATTTCGAAAACTGGAACGGAGTTCTGATAGCACGGATTCCTCTCCCCATACAGCGATCAGATCCCGTACCTCCCGTTCGGTCCATGCTGGAGCTCTTTTGCGATTCTGAGACTCCATCATGGTCACCTCTGCTGATGAGCTCTGCATGGTCACCTGCAGCTTGCCACGCTGGCCAAACAGGAAATGAGATTCAAAAGTTCGCGGTTCTTTTCCTGTATACCTGGCCAGTGCATCTGAGTTGAGAGTGCTGTCCAGAGCGGTCAAAATGGAGCACTCTGGGATAGCTCCCGGAGGCCAATACCGTCGAATTGTGTCCACAGTACCCCAAATTCGACCCGGCAAGGCCGATTTAAGCGCTAATCCACTTGTCAGGGGTGGAGTAAGGAAATCGATTTTAAGAGCCCTTTAAGTCAAAATAAAGGGCTTCATCGTGTGGACGGGTGCAGGTTTACATCGATTTAATGCTGCTAAATTCGACCTAAAGTCCTAGTGTAGACCAGGGCTGAGGTTGCTACTCTAGCCTATGGTTTGCAAGAACAGCTACTGCCCACTGTGTGGGGAGTTAAGGCCACTGGATCTAGGTAATCCCATGGCCTCTCCTCAGACTGTCCCCAATGATGTTCTTTGTGCGGCTGGGGAGATACCTTAACCACAGGCATACTGCCCCATTCTGTGAGCACTCTGTTGGCATCTTCACCCCTCCCGCTGGCACTGATTCCATGGCAGTTTGCTTTGGCATTATTGTGATAGAATCAAATCCAAAGGTCCGAACTCTAATTTTACTCAGGTAGATTCATAGATTTTAAGGCCAGGAGGAACCAATAAATCATCTAGTCTGATCTCCTGTAGAACACAGACTATAGAATTGCCCCAGTCACCCCTGCACTGAGCACAGGACTAAAGCATATCTTCCAGAAAGCAAGCTAGTCTTGATCTGCAGACATCAGGAGATGGAGAATCCACCATTCCCTTGGTAGTTGGTTCCAAGTAACACACTAGCTATGTATGTTGTGTCCCTTTCTGGTGCCTAGTTCATACACAGGGACAAGAGTCTACTGCTACTCTGGAGTTACTTCTTCAGCTCAGTTGGCAGAAGCCTGTGCTTTTGGTGCTGAACATCCATCCCTGGGTGCTGTTCCTGATGGCTCCTTATGCTAAGATTGTACTCAGTTCTTTCAGGCAAACTCCCACTACAGCCAGTGGGAGCTTGCCTAAGTAAGGGCTTATCTACATGGAGAACTGAACCAGCTCAACTAAAGGTTTGAAATTAAACGGATTTAGTCAAACCGATGCAAACCTTGTTAAGAGTGGTTGATTTCAGTTTAGCCTAAATCAATTAGGATCAGGTTTAAGCAAAATCAAAATAACACATTCTTGTTCTGAAAGAAGAGTGCTCACACAGCTTTTTGCGCTGGTGTAAACGGGTGCAAGTTTGTGTGTAGACAAGACCTAAGAAAGGAGTGAAAATGTGGAAACCCAATGTAAGGCCTCCATCGTTGTAACAGCTGAGTGCCACTTCTAATCTCTCTCTCTCATGATTTGATAGGTTTGAGAGAGAGAGCCCTGCTTGAGGAGGAATAGCCTATAGTATATGACAAAGAAGATGCTGCCCCTTTGCATTTTCTTTCAGGGATACATTGGTTGCTGTGCTTTACAGAACACAGGAAATTCTCCTGTATCCTCTATGCCCAGAAGTGCCTCGTTTGTTTCCACAAGGTTACCCAAGATGGAGAGAAGGCCCCTGTGTTGCAGAGATTCTGGAATACTTTATTCCTTTCTAGTTATCCAGTTAGGAAAGGGGGATATCAACATTCTCAAAAGCAGGTGGTTCATGATCCAGTCTTTCATGAGCACAGTTTGTGCTTAATTAACAAATTAATTTTACAACAGATAGTTTTCCTGTGGAGTGATTAAATTAGCAACCATTTTCAAAACAAGAGGGGTGCAATATAGTAGAGATAAAACATTTCCGGAATGAAATGTCAGCCTTCGCTATCATTCCCATTTCCTAAAGAGATGACGAGTCAGGCTTGTTAGGCAAAGATTATGCATGGTAGTCATTTGGTCAGCAGTCATGGTTCATCTTGCCAGGCACCCAACTGTCCTGGCTTGTATGTTGCTACTTTAAAACAAATGTGTAGTTCATGCTTCTGAGAAGTGTCAGGCTGAAAACACTGGACACTGAAGTCCTCTTTTATCCACAGAACAATGAGAATTATAGTGTTATTGTTATTCTTTGTATCACAGTAGTACATAAGGTATTTCTACACAGCATTCTGGAGTAAGCTTCCCAGCCTGGGTCAACACTCGGGCTAGCGAGACTTGCTCCAAAATTCTGCGTAGACATACCCATAGAGGCCCTGATTGAGATGGATGCCCCCTTGTGCTAGGTGATCTACAGTAGGAAAGTCCCTGCCTCAAATACCATTCTATTTAAATAAACAAGACAGATAACAAATGAGAGCAAGAAACTATTGTTCATATTTTACAGGTGGGGATTTGAGGAACAGAGAGGATAAGTGACTTGCCCAAGATCACAAAGGGAATCTGGGGCAGAGCTGAAAATTGTATCCAGATCTCCTGGGTGGAGCTGGCCAAAACAAAATTTCCAGTTCACTGAAAAATTCAACATTTCCAAATTTGGTTTCACTCCAATTCAGGAAGCCCCTGGAGGGGCTGCTCCAGAGCTACAGACCCTGGAAGCCCAAGGTCCCCAACAGCCCACTAAGAAACCAGATCATTTGACAAAAGTTCATCTAACCTGAGATGTTTCCACAAAACACCTTTTTTTGACAAATCAGCATTTTCCAACGAAACTTTATTTTTCAGGAAAATTCTTAACTAGCGCTACTCCTCAGTCCCAGACTGGTGTCTCATCCACAACACAACTCTTCCTCTCTCAGTGCAAATGTCCCCCAGTCTGGGCATGTGATGTATCACAAACCAGCCTTGCAAGATAGTTCAGAGTCCTTGCTCACTCTTCCTTTAGCCTCTCTGATTAGACTGCCAACACTGCTGCCAATCAGAGAGAGAGGCTCATTTTTTCTTCTTCATAATGCAAATAGCTCCACACTAGGAACTGGACTGAGATCAGCAAATACTTTTTGCATAGACCACTGAAGTGCCATCAAACAGTAACAACCTGGACTGGATTTGCACCTATAAACTAGGCATAAGGGTATGTGACAGAATTGGAGCTGATACGCAAACAAGTTATGACCGCTATAGAAGCTGCTATGAAGGAATCTAAGAATATATGGATTTAGAGGATATGTATAACTAACTGTTACTCTCACTTGGATTTGCCAGCTCCTGGAGCTCTGGACCGAGTCTCTCAGGGGCCCTATCAAGAGGACTACATTTAAGATGTCCCAAGGCCTCTGACCCTATTTCCTACCATGCTTGGAATCAGGGATGGGGACAGAAAGAATTAGAAATCTCCACTGGAGTCAACAGGGAAGCTTCTGCTTGGGGTGATCTGGATGAGCAGTCCATTGGACCAGTGACAAGGCAGGGCTGCATAACTCCCAAGGAAGGTACAGCCCGACTTTACACAAAGACAAGAGAGTTTAGTTTCAGTTGTTTGGAAGTTCGGACAGGGATAGCTTAGCTCAGGGAGTCCCAGCTAACTCCCACGCCCCCTGAAGGAAGTTCTTGCACTGCTCTGAGACTCTGGTACATGGATCAGGCAGTTCCAGCATGGCAGTGGCCAGCATCCAGAGAGAGAGAGATATCCAAAGCCACACTAGCTACCATGAGCCAGCTGAGACCCAAGAGGATTCCAGACCAGGAGAACCAGTGAGCCTGGCTGGAGTCAGGAGAGGACCCTGCCCCACTTTGGGATCAAGAAGTAAGATAGCTTTTATTTAAGTTGGTCAATGCCACAGGACTGTAACACTTCATCTCAGGACATGCAACCTCAGCTGTACCATCCACCTTGGGAAGGTGCCAGGGTGGGAGCTGGGGTTTGTAAGTGTGAGTGTTAGGAGGTGGGGAATTGGCTTATTTATCATTGTTTATTAACTATTAATTAACCTTGACCCTTTCCTTCCCCTGATCCTATTTTCCTGTTTATAAGAAAGTCAGCCCCCTCTAGTATGCTGTTATTTTCGGTGCATCATTCCTTTGGTGGGGTTTTTTTTATTACCTTATTGTCCCCCTGTGTACTGGACTTCATACTCATTGCCAGCTAGTAGTAGGAGTAGTATTTGATTTTTCTCAAGAGACAGCATCCTCAGGTATATGGCACAGTGAGGCGTCACCTTGGATAGAGGCACATGGCACCAAGAAAAAACCCAAGACCTGACCTACATGAGGAGAGGGGCAAAGATCCTCCAAATAGTGGGCTACAAGCAATTAAAAGTGTCTTGAGTCCTCCAAAGGAGGGTCACTTGTCAGCAACAGTCTAGAGAGTCTAGATAGGCTCTGTAGAGCAGTCTGAAGACACTGGGCATTTCCAGTTCCAGGGAATAGTAAGCCTTAGGGAAGAGCTAGATATGTGTAGAGTTGGTTTATTGTTTTTAAGATCTTTCCTCTCAAATGCTTTTATTCTAAATAAATACTTTTCATTAAGGAGGCTGTTTGGTCACTGATTACCACTATTATTGTCCTCAGGAGAAACCAACTGCAGGGTCTGGACATAAGTCAGCCCTGCTGAGGTGATCATAGCTGATACACAGGGGACTGCAACCCTGCAGCACATCTGAGAGCGAGAGAACCATGTTATTCCATCCTGAGAGAGGAGGTGATGGCCTGAGATCTACCGGGGGTCCGCTCAGAGAGACTAGGAAGGGTCAGAGGTACAGTTCATCTGGTGACTGTGACAGGATCTTTTTCCAGTATCAGGGGGTAGCCGTGTTAATCTGTATCCACAAAAACAACAAGGAGTCCGGTGGCCCCTTAAAGACCAAGAGATTTATTTGGGCATAAGCTTTTGTGGGTAAAATACCACTTCTTCAGATGCATCTTTTTCCAGTTATTAGTCACAACGCTGTGACGAGGGAATGTCAAAGCTCAAATGGGTCAGAGTTTGAATAAGATCTATTTAGGTATATTTACAGCACTTATTACTATTGTATCTAAGGGCCTGATCTTACAAACACTTTCCACCAAGCCCAGGGACTATTCATGAGCAAAATCACAATGTTTGGTAATAAATGTTCGAAGGGTTGGGCTCAAGGAGACCAAACTGTCAGGTTAAACTATTCTAGGAGGAGGAGGAGTGCTGAAGACCTTATTTTATCCAAAGCAGTTTGCTTCATCAGATCTCTAAAATAATAAACTGTGTGAAACCTGGGAGCATTCCATGGTTTTCTGGGATGGGTGGCTGTCCTAGTTAGACAAAATAGTGGGTTGTAGCCTAGACAGCACTTTTTGATGAACAAGTATTATATTTAACCCCCGTCTTATCTTCCCTCCCTTTGCAGTACACATCCTTGTCCCAGCCTCCATTATCCTGGTATGCACAATTATCTCTTCATACTTCTCCTCAGGAGTGTGAGTCCTGAGAATTTCATCCAGTCCTTTCGTATTTGAGCTGCCATCTCTACAGTGCTTATTGGGACAGTCACATGCTCTTTCACTCATGCTCAAAGTTTCCTTTTGGCTCCCAGGACCAGCCTCTGTGCTTTTGTCCGCTGCACAGAGACCTAGTAACTCGCAGTTACAATTCCCTGGCCAACCAACAACTCAGCTCTTTGTATTTGAATTGTGTGCGTTACTTTTGACTTCCTGTTATATGGTGGTACTGCCAAAAAACACAGCATTCAAAAATTTAAAAGGTGCTGATCTGATTTCAGACGCAGGTATCAGCCAAATCAAATCACGCTTCCACATAACTTAGTATTAGGGTTGCCAATTTTCAGCACAGTAGCTTAAGTTATGCCCCTTTTTATACCCCGTTCAACCCACTGACTTTAGTGTTGTACAAAGGTCTGAATAGGGCCATATTTGTCTTTTAGGATCACAATTTTAGAGATGCCTGGGCCTGGCCTCGCACAGCTTTGCATTTGCAAATAATTCTGGGTGCAATTTTGCAAGTATAACTGACTGCAAGCACAAATAATAGCACTATGTCGAGCTATTTGATTTTGCGCACGGACAGGTATCAAGATGGTTAAATGGATAATCACATTTGCAAATTATTTACTGATGCAAAATGGAAGGTCCGTTTTCAAACTTTGGCCTTTACTGTCCTAAAACTTGAGGGTGCCAGTCTGGGTAAACTGAAAAGTCCAACCTTCTGGACATTCTTCAGCCTTTATTCACGCTGCTCCTAATACATCTATGTTGCTGAACATCAGTCAATTGTTATGCAGTATTAACGAGCAATCTTCTCTTTCTCAGCAGGCTCTTCCAACGGAGGCACCAGCTTGGACTGTTTGTCTTCTGACACACCAGTGTATTATGACATTGCACCACAATACCATCAAATTGCAACACAATGTCAAAAAATAATAATGTTGCATTGACCATGAAAGATGCTTTAAGGCACTTCAGTGTACTGAGAGCCTAACATGCAAGACACAAGGTCATGCTATTGCTAAAGCAGGGATGATTGGCAGTGGAATTTTTCCCCACACGTTTCTGCATAGGTAGTTACCTTAATAACTTTGCTTTAGCTCTTTCAGGCAGGGTATTGTGTTTCCTGGTCATACAGCTTATCCTCTTTTTGTAATGAATTATAAAAAATAGCTCTGACATTTTCACATTCCTTGTGTGGCTAGTGAAGTGAGTCACAGCTCAGACAGCACTGAACCTAATGTGCTGAACATACTGATTCCTGGACAAAAATGAAATAATCAAGAAACAAATGCTAGCAAGTTATATTCTTCTATAGTTTTGAGCCATAACAATATATAACAGGACACAACCTTCCTGTACCTCTGTGCATTGTGTATTTGAGATGAGGGATGGGAAGGATATTACTAAGTGACCAAACTGTGAACTTCATGAAGGAAAAAAGTAAGTTCAGTATACAAGAACCATGTGGCAAATTTTTATGTATAGAGCTTTTATTTACTAATATTAAAAAGCTGTCTTCATTCACGCAGTAGCTAAGCAAAAAGGAACTTTAGTTGGTAACATGCTATAAATAAAAACAGAGAGCCCAGTGTTCTGATGATAAACAGATTCCGTCCTTCTATAAGCTGTTTGTTCATTCACTTCATGGAATGCTGATTTCCCAGGCAGTTTGCTTCTGGGGACAAAAAGGAAATGTATTTTCTGTAGAGAAGGCGGGGTGGGGGGGGTTGGGGGGAAGACACGAAAGCTGGATATTAAAAGGCAAGCATGGTAGTTAAGCACACAGGACAGTGATAACTTATCCCTTGTTCCACCAAAAGAGAATGGTAATTAATTGGCACCACTGGCAAGCCAAGTGTCTTTTATGCTGTTGCTGATCCAAAGACTAGGGAGGAAGGACATATGACTCTTTGATATTAGACACAGGTTTGAACCAAAGCCAAGATCCAAGCACCCTTTGACTTCAATAGAAGTGGGGTTCAGAATCTGAACACAGACGCAGATCTATCCTTTGTGAACGCCCCTTATTTCTGATTCATTGGTCCCTTTAAGTCCTTGGAATCTTTGTGATCATCTAGTCTGACCTTCTGTATGACATAGGCCATAGAACTTCCCAAAAATAATTTCTAGAGCTTATTTTAGAAAAACATCCAGCCTTGACTTAAAAATTGGCAATGATGGAGAATCCAACACAACCCTTGGTTAACTGTTCCAATGGTTAATTACCTTCACTGTCAAAAAATGTATGCCTTATTTCTAGTCTGAATTTGTCTAACTTCAGCTCTTAGCCATTGGATCATGTTATACCTTTCTCTGCTAGACTAAGAGCCCATTATCAAATATTTGTTCCACATATAGGTACTTCGACACTGATCAGGTCACCCCTTAATCTTTGCGATACTCAAGGCGCTCAATTTATTTAGCTTGTCACTATACAGCATATTTTCTAGTCCTTTAATTATTCTCATGGCATTTCTCTGAACCCTCTCCAATTTATCAACACCCTTCTTGAATTGTGGGCACCAGAAATGCACACAGTATTCCCGCAGTGGTCACACCCATGTCAAATAAAGAGGTAAAATAACCTCCCTACTCCTAATCAACATTCCCCTGTTTATGTATCCAAGGATTGCATTAGCCCTTTTGATTGCAGGGTTGCACTGAGAGCTCATACTCAGTGGATTATCTGCTGTGACTTCCAAATGGTTTTCAGAGTCCGTGCTTCCCAGGATCGTATGCCCCATCCTTTGTTCCTAGATTATACGCTGACATTTAGCTGTATTAAAACACATTCTGTTTGCTTGCTCTCAATTTACCGAGCAATCCAGATTGCTCTGTACTGGTGACCTGTTCTCTTCACAATTTACCACTCCCCCTAGTTTGGGTGTCTTATGCAAAGTTTATCAGTGGTGATTTTCTGTTTTCTTCCAGGTCATTGATAAAGATGTTAAATAGCATAGGGTCAAGGGATCCCAAACCTGAGGGAATCCCCTAGAAACACAACTACTTGATGATGATTCCCCATTTATAGTTACATTAAGACCAATCAGTTAGCCAGCTTTTAATCCATTTAATATGTTCCATGTTAATTTTATATTGTTCTAGTTTTTTTAACCAAAATGTTGTGTCATACGCCTTACAGAAGTCTATGTACATTACTTCAACATTATTACCTTTATCAACCAAACTTGTGATCTCATAAAAAAAAGATATCAGGTTAGTTTGATAGGATTTTCTATAAACCCATGTTGATTGGCATTAATTATATTACTCTCCTTTAATTCTTTATTTAATCAAGTCCCCTAGCAGCTGCTCCATTATCTTGCCTGGGATTGATGTCAGACTGACAGGCCTATAATTGTCTGGGTCACCCCATTTACACTTTTTAAATATTGGCACATTAGCTTTCCGCCAGTATTCTGGAACTTCTCCATGTTCCGAGACTTATTGAAATGAATCCCCCTTTCTGCAATTCTAAGTGCTCCCAGATTTGGGGGTGTTAAGTCTGGAACTGAGGCCCAAAGCCCATCTCTAATTAACTCCTATTTGTGATTATCAATTCTTTCTATTGCACCTGAGCTGAGCGGTGATTTACATTCCCATAATGCCTTGCATTCAACAGATTAAAGTGCTTCACAGGCTCAGTTATATGGGGCAAATCCTCTCCCACCCTTTGTGGGCATGGAGAGCCCCAGCTGCAGACAAATAGGGTTCCATTACACAGGATATGGGTAGTGCACATGGCCAGCATAGTAGGGTGTAGCCCCACAGGGCTTCCTGACCCTAAATGGCAGAGGTGTAAGGGACCGGACAGTGGAGGTGGAGAAGGAGGAGCAGGAGGCAGGACTGATGAATTCATGACTAGAGAGGGTCTTTTCGCAATTGGGATGAAGCAGCCGCTTCTGGAGAGCAGGCAGAGGAAGAGAAAGAAGCAACGCCTCTTTTAGTTTCCCCTACAAAGAAGAAGGATTCTGAGGATGAAACTGGTGTTGTTTATCCATCTTGCTAAATTAACTCACCAAGTGGATTAATACAATCAAGGGTTTGCCATTAATACAATTCGTGGTATTAGTACGAAACTGAGCTCACCCCAAGCTCCCATGCCAAAAAATAACGTTAGTCAGAAGTAGGATTTTCCCCTGGCCATATACATCTATTCCACCTAGAAAAGGCTCATTGAGCAACAGCAAGCCCAGACTAATGGAACATAGGATACTGGTGTGACAAAGTGGGAATGTTCTTAAGGTTTTCTCCAAATATTGTGCGGGTGCCTCAGTTTCCGCTATGCCTTTCTTAAGTATCTAGGTGTTGGGATAAGGGTGTGTGATTGTTGCAGAGCCCTAGGCAGGTGTGATGCTGTCTGCACAGAGAATGGCAAACACCCTGTCTCCTGGCAACTGATGGCCTGGGCCCCTCCCCTGCAAAGGTGACAACTGAAGGTGTTGGAGAACAAAAAGATAAGGTGGCCGCCTGCCCCGAGAAAGAAACAAAGGCCAGAGGAGGGGCTGGAGGGGGCTTCAGTTTGGAGCTGGCTGGGGAAAGAGAGGGAGGCCCAGAACCGGGGTCTGGCCTCTCTGGCCTCCAGGATGGACCTGACTGAGGGGTCCTGTTCTCTGTACCTACAAACTCTGTTTTAGACCGTGTTCCTGTCGTCTAATAAACCTTCTGTTTTATTGGCTGGCTGAGAGTCATGTCTGACTGTGGAGCTGGGGTGCAGGGCCCTCTGGCTTCCCCAGGAGCCCTGCCTGTGCGGACTCACTGTGGGAAGCGCATGGTGTGAAAAGGGGATGCTGAATGCTCCAAGGTCAGATCCAGGAAGGTCGAAGCTGTGTAAGCTTCTTGCCCTGGAGACAGTATGCCCACAGAGAGGAGGCACGCTTCCCCAGAGTCCTGATTGGCTTTGTATGGAGTAGTTGCAGAGCATTGCCCGGTGACTCCATGACAACTGGACTAGATGGATAACAGATCTGATCCATTCCTAAGTCAATTCCTGTCTCTGATAGTGGCCAGTATCAGATGCTGTTGAGGCCATTGCAAGAAACTCCACAGTAGACAGATGTAGAATACTCTGCCCCATGAGGGTCTCATCCTAATTCCCACTAATCAGAAATTGGTTTAAGATGAAATATGGTGTTTTACATCCCTTCAAGCCTCAGCTCATCTGTGGGATGTAAGTATCATCATCCCCATTTTACATATAGGTAAACTGAGACACAAAGAAATTAAGTGATTTGCCCAAGATTATGAGACTAAGCAGTGGCAGGGCAATATTAGAACTCTTGAGTCTGTCATTGCTTTTATCCCTCCTGCTCTAACCACAACATGCTTCTTCCAGATGGGGTTAAATAGAGTTCGTCCACCCCTAGCTGAATGTGTTGGCGTCTGAAATGTGAACATATGGGTGGTGGCGAAGAGTTCTCTCCTGCTGCATGTTTTGCAAGTGAGGACAGGGGAAAGTTTTTTCTGCTTTAGAATAAAATAATCCTAAAGAAACAAATGTAACTTAAGTGGATATTTTTGTTTTAAAGTAATTTCCCCCTCAGTATATCTTCTTGTAATTACTATTTAATGATTGTAAAGGAGGAAACGGTTCCCTTTGATTATAGGCAGGAAGGGGTCCCCTCTGAATATAGGCAGCAAGGCCATCTGTTAAACCTGTCATGTTATTAACATGACGCAGTTTAAAAGAGGGATTTAACTACTTTACAACTAGCATTGCCCTTGGACCATATCTCTATTCACTATGCATTCAACTTTGATCTCCTTGCAATCACTTGTTTGGAAAATAACTACTGAGCTACAAGATCTAGAAGTGTTTTAAGAGATCCGAAAAACTAAACCCTAAAGGGTCCTTGCCAGGAAGAGAGTTAGTGAGCTCCTGCGTCTATTAACTTTGGGCTGGAAAAAAAAATCACCACATCTGGGAGCTGACCACACCCACACTTTAGGAAAGCTCTGATCTGGATTTAAACTCTGCAGATCAAGCCCACCTTTAATTAGCTTTACTGTTTCCATGATTTAATATTTCCTTACCATTGTACCATGGGATCATTAAACATAAGGTACTGGGCAATGCCTTGCAATTTGGATTATGTTCTACGTACGTGTCTGCATTTGAGACAACCGCTTCTCAGGGATTCGACCATGACATATCCTATAAACTGTTCCTTGTGGACAGAAATCTGCATGGAGCCCCAGCAGATTAAATGGGGATCTGTGCAGGCTCAAGAGTCTGACTCCACAGGCCAGCAGGGACTTTGCAGAGGCAGCACAACCATTCTCAATGTGGGAGAGGCTGTATGGTGGACGGCTGAAGAGTGACTCATTGGCCCGTCTAAGGAGCAGCATTACCAGACACTAAAGAGAGCTCTAACCAGTATGCCAGAGCCAGAAGATTGGCGGCTATCATGTGGGGATACAAGGGGCTGGCTGAAGGAGTAGTTACTTAAAGCAAGGAACAAACTGGGGAATCTTGCAGACTCCACGCTGAATAGAGAGGATTTCCAGAGAAATGAGTAGACCCCAACAGCAGAAATCTACCCAGAGATTCACATTTAAATTGCTGATCCTGTTGCTGTGGCCTGAACTGAATCTCCTCTCAGATTCGGCCCTGACGGGGAAGTGTAAATATTAGAAAATTCTATTAATCATCCAAACACCTCACTGCCAAACACTGCACTGTCCAGATGGATTATTTGTCTGTCACACAGGGAAACAACCTATTCTCTTCAAACCCAGTTCATTATCTTGTTCCTAAAAAAAAGGACTAGCAGTCAATCGTCAATGTACACTGTCAATCTTGTTAAGATCTTCTGGCAAGCAGAACAGTTAGACCATAAGACAAGCCTGAAAAATTATTTTTTTAAAATTAGTGCCCATTTCAAGTGACTCAAATGAAGAGGGCCATCGCCAAGCTAACACATATCAGATGTGTATCCTAGCAATAATCAAGCCCCAAACAGATCAGAGAAGCATCCAAAAGATGCTTTGGTCTAGGGCTCATGCTGAAGTCTAAGAACAGATGCTGTTGAGAGATTTGTCATACAGTACTTCAAAGGAAAAGGTCAAAGCTCAGAATTAAGAGTCAGGGAACCTGGAATCTATTCCTAGCTCAACCACTGACTCCCTATGTGATCCTGGAGAAGTAACCTATTTTTCAGAGGTGAAGACGTCAGTGGGAGCTCTGTGCACTCAGCACCTCTGAAAACAGGTCATTAGTCCCTCTGTTTCCTCATCTGTAAAGTGCAGGGAATAATATTAACCCACTTTACAGGATGTTGTAATGTAGGACTTTATGCATGGAGACATGACAGACATTAGCACTCTCGACCTTCCACTATGCTTGGGAGAGCAAGTGCAGTGCCAGTGTGGTCTGAATGCCCATGCATCATGGGTAGCTTTTTGGTGTGCAGACATGTGGTGTGTTATGGTATCACAATGCTAAAATTCTCTAGTACAGACAGGGCCAAGTTCATTTAATTCACAAGCTGTAATGATGAATGCAGTCCATCTTCCTGCAAGAAGCTACAATGAGGACTGTGAAACCCTGCAGATAAATCTAGGAAATCTGCCTCGCAATCCATGATCTGCTGGTTCATGTGTGGACCTGGAGAAGTTGACAGATAGCACTGATCATTTCAGCTCTCTCCTCTTGAGATCCAGAGGTAAGAGGTTAGCACCATGCTATGCAATCCCTTAATAAGGATGTTAACACCATCCCTGTAATTTAAAATATCACCTTTTCATGAGCTCATTTATCACAGTGAAACTTCCAGGATGCTCTGAATATAAAATTCTATGCATGACAATCTAATACTTAAAATATTAAAGCAAATTATAAATGGTCCCAACATTTAGCAGCATTGACTCCAACAGAATATCCCGTGTCTGTGGTAGACAGTAATCATTTATACATAAATAATTTGTGTGTGTGTGTGTGTTTTGGGGGACTGTGGGAGGGAGGGGGTAGGGAGCAAGTTCAGAACAAAGGCAAACATTCAAAACAGCCTGAAGCCTTTTAAAAATGTCAATTATTTGCATTCCTAACACATGAGCAAATGCAATCACAGTTTACTGGATAAAAGGAGATAGCTTTGGGAGATCACAAAAGGGGAATGGAATTCTGCCTTGGAGTAAAAAGTGGGCATAATTCCCCTGGCATATCTATTTAGTGCTTTACATCCATAGCTGCCAAACTGTTTTACAAAGGTGGGTAAGTATCAATACCCCCATCCCATTTTACATAGATGGAAACTGAGACAGAGAGGTCACCCAGTGGTCAATTGGCAGATTCTGAAAGAGCTCAGATCAGTTCCCAGTCTAGAGCCTTATCCAGTGGTCAATGCTGCCTCTTCACTGAAGTCAGTGTTAGCAATGCCAGCTTCTACAGCATTGACTTTGAACCTGAGAACCCAAACGACAAGTGAACACTCCAAAGTCCAAGAAGTATGGTCTCCAATCCTTCGGTTTTTCATGGAAAGCAAGTAAGGCAGCTGCATGTCATTGTGTTCAGGAGTGCAAGATGTTTGATTAGTTTTATTTTAAAATGGACTTTCTCAGTACAGTGCTGAGAGAGTATCTCAAATAAAATAATGATGACCACCCCTAGCATCTGGATGGAAATTTTGCCGAAGCACTCGCTACAAAATCTGTTGCAGCCAACTGGAGGGATGGAATGTATGTTATGTCATTTTAAATTCTCTCCCTACCCGCTCGTTACTTTAAAATAAAGAGTGTTCCTTTAAAATAAGAGTGTTCAGTTCTGAAATGTACCCACTACTGACCTGAACAGCCACTAGCTGAGCCAAAGGCTGTTAATAGGAAACCAGGCAGCCCACACACCACACCCCTGTGAAGTACCAGTGGGGAAATAGGAGGGTTAGGTGAATGTTTATAAGTGTTTTGAAGATGTAGAAGTGCTAGGTAGCATTAATTACATGTGGCAACAATAATAATAAAATAATAATAATAATAATAATATCAGTTCATTGGGCTAGTTGACAACAATCCGTCTGGCATAGTTTTTTAAGAATGCTCTGCTGGGAAAGATGGAGTTCTACAATGAACGCACCATAAACCTTTAACACATCCGCTTAACACCAGTCAGCCAGACTTTCAAGAGATAGCCAGCTAACTTCTACTCCTGAATCATAGACTCATAGAATATCAGGGTTGGAAGGGACCTCAGGAGGTCATCTAGTCCAACCCCCTCCTCAAAGCAGGACCAATCCCCAATTAAATCATCCCAGCCAGAGCTTTGTCAAGCCTGACCTTAAAAACTTCTAAGGAAGGAGATTCTACCACCTCCCTAGGTAACGCATTCCAATGTTTCACCACCCTCCTAGTGAAAAAGTTTTTCCTAATATCCAACCTAAACCTCCCCCACTGCAACTTGAGACCATTACTCCTTGTCCTGTCATCTTCTACCACTGAGAATAGTCTAGAACCATCCTCTTTGGAACCACCTCTCAGGTAGCTGAAAGCAGCTATCAAATCCCCCCTCATTCTTCTCTTCTGCAGACTAAACAATCCCAGTTACCTCAGCCTCTCCTCATAAGTCATGTGTTCCAGACCCCTAATCATTTTTGTTGCCCTTCGCTGGACTCTCTCCAATTTATCCACATCCTGGGACCAAATCTTGTGGTCTTTACTCAGCAAAATTCCCACTGACTTGTAAGGACTGGCAGATTTGCTGCTTACGCATAGAAGGAAAGCTGTGAGGAGTGAGAGGAGCAATAGAGGTTACCAGATTACCAATACCTGGGAAAAGAAACAATGAGCTGGTAGAGCCTGTGATCCTCCAAATAACGTGTGGCTGCACTGGACTAGCATCATCAATATGCCTAAACACAGAACAAGCTTCAGACATTTCTCCGACTCAGAAAAATCACAGGCCATCCAAAACACCCTCAGTTAGGACTTAATCTCAACCCCTATCCCCTAGTATTTCATATGGTTGCAACTGCAAATATGTAAGTGCCCCTAATTCTGAAATTCTGTTGATTGCAAGAAACAATTGTTAGCAACAGAGATACACACAGTCACAATCCACCAGTCCACACTGTCCCCAGCACAGAAAACCCACAGATACCTAGTGATCACAGGAGGTCCCTTTAATTTGAGGGTTTCAATTGCTTTTTAACAAAACATCCTTGAAATACTTGTACAGCAGATGAGTATGAGAGGGAGGACCGGAAGAGCAAGTGCTCTTTCTTCATTAAGTGCAGCAGCATTGAAAGCAGTAGTTAAAGATCCAAAGTACAGCATGTTTTCACCTTGTTCATGGGATATATTAGTTCAGATGGTAGAAGAGCCCACACAGGAACATTCTGTACGCACCTACTAACCAGCATACTAAACCTTTGATTTAATAAAGAGCAAACAAAGATTACAAGACTTGAGTGGGACCATGGCGAACGCATGAAATGACTGCTTTGATGCAGGAAGCCGTTTAACTGCACATCGGTTTTTACAGTTAAGTACTGCCGTTGAAAGAAGTAAGAGCCTAACCAGACCCCCAAGCTTCTGCCCCAAAATTCAGAACAGCTGTTTGAAAAATGGCTGTAACTGGGCCCATCTCTAGTTCTCCAATAGGATTTGAACAGTCTTTTTTTTTTTTTAAATATACAATTTTATTATTGGTCAGCTCAACAAAAGTACAGAAGAAGGAAGCCTTACATGCTCCGCAGAGATGAAGAGGTCATTCAGCCAGCTGAGCAATTTCCCAGCTGTGGCTAATAAATGCAGCATTGTCTAGAATTCATCTGTCTTTATGACACCCTGCCACAGAGGTAAATGAGAAATATAGGATTGTCTGTCCAGCAAACACTGGTGCTGTCCTGCAAGGGGACAGATGATTTACTGCAACGTCAGCAAAGAGAAAATAAGCCAAGCGGGGAAGAGTAGATACACTGATGAGGAGAAAAGGCATTTCATTTCAGTGATGCTTACCAGCACTGTTAAAGTCAGGGTGTCTCAGCATTTCAGTTATACACTCTCATTTTCCCAGGGCTGTAAAAATTTCATTCCTGGCTAAAACTAGGCCCACACACTTTCTAAGGGTATGTCTGTTCAGGATTTTGAAAGTTTACAGACAGTTTATATATGAAGATTTTTAAAGAAAATAATACAAATCAGCTTAATAAATTACATATATTCTTACTCCCCCCAGATTCAGTTTCTTACACTCCTGACTGCAGGCTTATCAAGGAGCTCAGTGTCCATGATACAGGCTATGTGGATGCAATGCTGGACAGCCTGGATAATAATGCAATAAAGAAAATGGGAAACTAAATTAAAATAATAGTAATTTGATATGTCTTGCCTTTCAGAGGGTGTGGCCGGCAGAGAAAGTGTAGGAGAATTTTAGCTTTTCAGAGGGCTATGTTTTTCTTTGTCAGAGCTGGAGTCTGAAACCCTCAGAAGAATGGGTATAACATGGGCAGCAAATACTTCCCCATACCGCTCTGCCAGTGTGCCTCAGGGACCACTTGTAGGGTATACTGCCTCTTCAGCCCTCAGCCACTCTGCTCAGATTACCAACATGGGCGCCAGTAGTGGGCACTTGCTTTTTTGAAGTGGGCAACCATCCACTAGGAACTAGTGTGAAGATGCAAAGCTAAATTTTCAAAACATTCTTAAAGGGAAATGGCTCACTGATGCCTGGGCATTGGGAATGTAAGAAAATCTCTCTCTCCCCAAATTAACATTGTTAGCACAAAACTTTCGTAGCCGTTGTTTGGAGAGTGAGGCAGATAGACCTTCTATTTCCCCCTGCTTTATTCACTGTTTATGCCCTACCATACCTCTTCATCTTCTTGCTGAGGGGTAGCATGTGGCCCCTTCTCCTAGTCCTCCTGTGATCCAAAGCAGCATAGGAGAGAAGTGCTGCTTTATCACAACCTTATCTTTTCCCGCCATACTACCTCCCACCTGCATGGGCTTGTCCCAGTCTGATCCTTACCGGGATGTTGGAACAATTTGTATAGTGAGGATGCTGAGAATCAATGAACCAAACTGTAAACCCTGTATATAATGAAGCCACTTCAAGCCGGGGGTGCAGCAGTCACCCCTAGTTCCAGCAACTATGATCCTTACCGCTCTGATAAGCAGAGGAAGCAGCCCCTCCCAGTACAGTCCTTCTCTCCGCAGTGTGGAGGAGTGAGATGGTTTTCCAGTGCAAGCGTTCACAACTAGTGTGTCACCATCCCCCTGGGGTCAGGAAAGTCAATGGTGGGGGAGGTTGCAAAGCACTGAAAATTTTATTTCAATCAAATCTCACTCCCCCACTCCCTGCACACCCTTACCCTTCAAGCTCAAGTATGCTGTGTCAACCTTTTGAAACACACACACACAAATTAGATAGGCTTATTGTTATCACGGATGCATTTTTACATGTACAGTAAACGAAAGGAGTTGAAAAGATTTGACTTTAAACAAGAGGTCACCAATCTGAAAAGGGTTTAGAAACACTGGCCTGCTGGCTAGAGCAGTGAACTGAGATTTCTAGTTCTTGTCCTGACTGTCACTGACTCACTGTGCAATCTTGGGTAAATCACTTAAAACTTTCGGTGCTTCCATTCCCACGTTTGTCAAGTGGTGAAAAGACTTACCTAACCTCACAGAGGATCTGTGGAGCTTAATTTGTGTTTGTAAAATGCTTTGAGATCCTCAGAGGAGAGGTGCAATGTAAGTGCTAACTATAGCATTATACCATAGCTTTACCTCTGTTATCACAGAAAAGAGCCAATAGAAAGTCACAAGATACCAACCATAGAAATCACATTTCTCATTCCAATCCACAACACGGTGAAGCCATGCTTAGGTATGATTACAGTGTTCTCATCTTGTAAATGACACTGATTCTAGAGACAGAAGGAATCATTAGATTCCTCCACAAGACAGTGGAGATTTTTTCTAGGAAAAAAAACACCTTTGGGCATTAAATAAAAACTTGTGTACTCTCCTACGAAACAAAGTTAACCAATCTCTCCTCCAAGGTTCATATCTGGCAGCCTGGTCAAATAGCAGGACTGGTTTACAGCCCCTGGGCTCTAAAGAGTTAAAAAGAGGCTTGCACAAACTTTGCTCACAGTGTAGCTTGCAGCCTCTTTGCTCTTGGTCTCTCCTCCCTCCCTCCTTATTGAGGAGAGGTAGCAGCAGTGCTGGAGAGCTACCTTTCCTTCTACAATCTAACAACTGCCTACAGCAGCTGAAGGAGGGAACTGTCTGGCTAAGGCTGTTTCCATTCAAGCGTTCAGGCACATGAACAGAAGACTCTCCCCACCCTCCCTTGCTGAATGAAGGAAGAATATCCGCATTTATGCGGTTAAATCAGTCTGTCGGCTGGCATCTCAAGAGCTGGAATAAGAGTCGCCCCTGCCTGTCATGCAGCAAAACATTTACTTCAAGAGCAGAGAAGGAGAAAGTGCACTCCGCATGCTTGTTCGAAAGAAGATATTCTAGCTCCAGCAGTAAGACAGCAAATATTTCTTCCGAAGACCCAGCTAGTGGGGGGAGATGTTCCTAGACAAATTCTCAGCAAGTCCAAGGTCTGAACCAGATGCTTCCCACCAATCCTGCTTGCTAGGAAAGGTAATTATGCTCTTTAAATTCTTGTTTATTTTCCTACATGCTGGCATAGCTGAGGCTTAGACACATTAGTTTACGCTTTGGCATCAAAACAAAAGTATACCATCTGCCAACGAAAGAAGAGACCCTTGCCCCCAAATTCCCACTGGGGAAAATGCAAGAAACAGATGGAAATGGCATTTCAATGCTTTTTTGTGCTTATTCAACATTTTTTTAAAGTGTAACTTATGAAGCACACTGTGCTCTGTACCAGGGTCTTTCTGCTTCTGCCAGCCAGGCAAAGGAGGACTGAACTACTAGCTTAGGAAAGCCCACGTTGGTGGTTTCAAACTGCGCCTCTTACTGTAATAATTGTCCTGTTCAATCCTGTTCTCATCTCTCTGTGGTAGTTTTAGTACCGGATGGAACAGCAAAAACAGCTCACAATTGTTGTCCTCAGTTTCAAGGATCCTTTGCTACCTATTAAAACTTAAACTGATAATGGAAAGAAAGCAAAGGAATGGAAGCATCTATCTAAGATAAGAGCATTTACTGCAGTTATCTAGCTATGCATTGGTTTTATCCTGGCCGTACTTATTGTGTTGCAGGGTTTGAAAATCATTATTTCTCTTCCTTTGCTATAGAAGCAAGGCATGGGGTGGGTCAGGTCTGGGTCATTAAAAACAGACTAAATCCTGAGCATGCTGAGATCCCTCAGCAAATATTGGCTTCATTGGGAGGTGAATGACTTCAGCACCTTGGCCCTCTGTATGTCTGTTACGTATGGTGAGGGAAAGTGCTCTGATGTTAGTTTGTTTTAAGCCTCCATTTCCATTATTGATTTTTTTTATTAAACTACAGAACTTGCCTAATTTAAATAATTTCTCAAAAATAATTACAGAATTGTTATGACAGAACTATCTGTTTGGACTCAAAGGGCCTCATCCACTAACATCAATGAGGAGCCGAGGGCGTGAGCAGCTCCCAGGATTGGACCATATTTTCCAAGTAGGTCAGATCCTGTTCTGAATTAACAAATATTGATCAACAACTTAGATCTTTTAGGGAATTTGGTTTCTACTTCTGATGCGCTGCACTTTAACAAATGTCTGTTAGTCTGACGATTAATTTGGAGGCTCCCAAAGCAGGGCAGGGAGGTCTTTGCCTACTCGGTTCTGAATCAGACAGTTCAGATCTTAACCTGCTTTGGAAATTGGCTTTGTGCAGCCTCTTTGCATATCAGATTTGCTTACCTGCTGTTAAATAACCCAGCTGCCACGGCTAGCTAGTGGGATGAAACGGCTACAGAAAATACATTGAAATTCTGTTCCTGAGCCTTTTCTGCTAATAACAGTCTTTGTAAAACTAAAGCAAGTATCCAAAAAGATCTGCACGTTGAAATACCTGCTAGTCATTTCAAATTCTTATATTTTGCAGTGAAATGCTCTTTGGCTGATCTTGGTAACTGCTTCCTTTCTGGAAAAGATATAGGTAATTTCTCTACTTTCAACAGTCCAAATGAAGCTGAAGTCTCCAGATGTTACCTGCAATTCTATATTAATCAGACGACAAGTAATAAAAATCCATGCTAAATCTCCACTATTAATCTCTTACTTCTATTAATTCAAACTCTTGGCTTGGAATTAATTGTTGCACTTGAACTCCTAATGTGCTTAGCATTATACAGTCTAATTTTCAGAAGTATGTCAAGCCATTAGCCACTCTGGTCTTTAGGGAGAGACGCAGATTTCAGTTTTCTCTACCAGCTGAGACAGCTACAGACATGGGGTAAGGACAATGTTCTGCACTTTACTGATAGCATGTCAGACTACACATTGATTGCACTTCGGCAGTGGTGGAGAAATCATATAGTATTAAAGTAGGTGTAATTAAACAAGCTCCCGCCATATCCTGTATTTCCTACTAGCTACAAACAGTGAGTCTGTTCTTCACGGAGAAAGTTCATGCTTTATTCAGGCAAAGTGTGGGAATTATGGGAGTGAAATTTACTGCCCCCCACCCACTCAGAGCCAAAGTCCAGGGCTGTAGCATAGCCTTATTCTTCAAGTCCTCTGCTGCAGCCTGTGTGCTGAAATAGCAGTGGCAGCCCCCACTATCACCACACCAATGCCACTTAGCGTGGTAAGATGCCAGCATCCTTGGGAACATGGATTCTTGGTCCCGCCCCTGCTCTCCATGCTGGCCTATGTGGGGACTGCACTGAGACCCTGTGACACACAGGGGAGTGTTTCCAGCATGGGGCTCACATAGTCCAGGGTGCTTCTGCTGGCAGTCTCCACCAATGTGAACTTCACCCCATACTGGATATGAATTCATTTGTACTATCACCTCCCAGAAGTCTCCTGTCTTTCTGTTTTTCATATGAAGGATAAATAGACACGCATCAGATTAAGAATGGAAAAGTACTGAGTTCTTTAATAACACGTGAGCTGTGTTACTAACCACTTTGTTTCAGAGAAAGGCACCCATATTATATTTTACATTTTTTATATATATATATATATATATATATATATATATATATATATATATATATGGCAGCCAAAATCATTAGAAATGTGGGCCCCACAAGCCTTTATATAGTATTTTATACACAGGCTTATGAAAACACATTTCCAAAGTCAGCAGTGATTTTGGCTGCTTCAAATTTTAGGTGTTCAATTTGAGACAACATAAAGCGATCAGATATTCAGAAAGTGCTGAGCACCTGCCCTCTGGAAGCCAGGCCCCTCTAGGGCATCATTTTGGGCTCCAAAACCAAGGCACCCAATATCACTAGCCACTTTTGAAAATCTAGGCCTTGTTCTTTACATTCTGGTTTTCCAGAAGTGTTGAAGTATTTAAAAAACATGGAATGGGCCAGATTTATCTCTGGTGCAACTGCACTAATTCCAGGGGACTTGCATCAGCAAGAGCTTTGCCCCAGTCTGCCTGGACAGGTTAATAAGTAATAAGAATGGAAGAAACCTCAAGAGAGAAAAAAGCTGGGAATCCACCAAAATATCACAAGATCTCCTGCTTTCAAAAGTGGATTTCAAAATTGGAGATGTAGGGTATCATTTGCATAGGTGTAAACCTAAACTGAAGGAGTTACTCTGGATATACACTGGTGTAGCACATCTGGCCCATGGACTGCTGCTGAAGTTTAAATGTCATCCTTATGCCCTGAATTCAATTAAAATAATATGTGCCAAAGGCTACGTAAAACCAGACTCAAACGCAGGGCTCACAGGCTGCAGAAGTCCAAGGGGTTTGTTTGTTTTCAGTGGCGCTTTTTTTGCTGAAGCCGTCTGGGAAGTCTGGAGAGATCGATAGGAGATGGTTGGGGTAGAGAAAAAGGAATAATAAAGCCTGTTTGAAACTTTCAGAAATAGTATCTTTCTAAGCTGCGAAAGGACAATCCAAACACTTTGAAAAAACATACCATTTTATTTTATCCTCTGCCCTCAGGAAGGCCTACAATTATGTGCTCATAAACCACCCTTGTTTTAAAATTGCATTTATTATAACAGTGCTGTCTGTGCCAATGTAAGTGAGCATTTCTCAGCATTTCCTATAAACCTTTGATTTCTTGGAAAGTTTGTAACTTGGCCATGAGAAATTCATTTGGCATAAAACGTGATAGTCTACAACGCAAATTAATTATTTTAGCTGCTTGGGCAAAACAAGCTTTTGCTATCCTGACAGCCCAATGGTCGTGTCATGAGAGAATTTCAAGGGAGATTTTCAAGAGCACCTAGGAGACTTAGATGCTCAAGTTCATTGACTTTTAAAGGGACTTAAGTCTTTTAGGTGCTTTTTGAAAATCCCACCTTTCATTCCTAGTGCCGTTCCTTCACATGCCAGCCCCACAGAAATGCAACTTGCTGGGGATGTTGCATGCTTAGTCCCCAGGAATTTGCACTATTCTGCAGTAACCATCACTACGCTGCCCATTGCAAATAGCCCTAGAACAATCAAACTCCCAGGTGTGCTGGAAAAATGGCTTTATTCCACTTTTCCTTCCCCCAGATCATGAGGCCCGATGGGGGCTGGTTTAGGTTAGGGGCTGGCTCAGGGCCTGACAGAACTCATAGCAGCACACTCTAACCATGCCCCCTCCTGCCTCTACACCCCAGTGGGTGGAACAGAGCCAGATAACCAACTCAGGAATTATTCTAGGGGAATCCCCAGCTGACTGTTTAAGCCAGCAGTACAGCCCAGTTTGACCATTCTATCATCCAGCAGGATCTGGCCCACTTATTCCTTAAGTTATCCTTTTATCTATTTTTAAACTGTTTGAAACCAAGGGGGATCCTAGCAAATGCTGGGAGTGGTGTGGAGACACTGTGTTCAGCCCTTCAGTAACACCCAAGCCAGCTAAGTGGTAGTACCGATGGGACCCACACAGGGCCGGCTCTACCGTTTTTGCCGCCCCAAGCAGTGTGCCGAATTGCCGCCACAGCGAGTGGCTGAAGATAGAAGCTGCTACCGAACTGCCGCTGTGGACGGCTGAACATAGAAGCTACCGCCGATTTACCGCCGCGAGCACACAGACTGCCGCCCCAAGCACCTGCTTGGAACGCTGGTGCCTGGAGCCGGTCCTGGACCCACAGCGAATTAGAGCTAGCCTTTTTCCCTCCAGAGAAGAATGTGGCACTGACCTGTGGGAAGAACTGGTTAAAAAAAAAAAAGACAGAACTGTTTTCCCTCTGAAAATGCATTTATATCAAAACTAAGATGTTTCACTTTGTTTTGTTTCAATAATGTTGAAATTAGGGCTGTCAAGCAATTAAAAAATTAATTGTGATTAATCGTGTGGTTAAAAAAATTAATCACGATTAATCGCACTGTTAAACAATAGTATACCATTTATTTAAATATATTTGGATGTTTTCTACATTTTCAAATATATTGATTTCAATTACAACACAGAATACAAAGTGTACAGTGTTCACTTTATATTTATTTTTGATTACAAGTATTTGCACTGTAAAAAAACAAATAGTATTTTTCAATTCACCTAATACAAGTACTGTAGTGCAATTTATTTATCATGAAAGTTGAATTTACAAATGTAGAATTATGTACAAAAAAACCCTGCAAAAATAAAACAATGTAAAATTTTAGAACCTGCAAATCCACTCAGTCCTACTTCTTGGTCAGCCAATCGCTCAGACAAACAAGTTTGTTTACATTTGCAGGAGATAATGCTGTCCTCTTCTTGTTTACAATGTCACCAGAAAGTGAGAATAGGCGTTCTCATGGCACTGTTGTACCTGGCATCACAAGATATTTATGTGCCAGATGCTCTAAAGATTCATTTGTCCCTTCATGCTTCAACCAACATTCCAGGAAACATGAGTCCATGCTGATGACAGGTTCTGCTCGATAACTATCCAAAGCAGTGTGGACCAACATGTTCATTTTCATTATCTGAGTCAGATGCCACCAGCAGGTTGATTTTCTTTTTTGGTAGTTTGGGTTATGTAGTTTCCATATCGGAGCGTTACTCTTCCATACCTCGCCCCTCTCAGATTTTGGAAGGCACTTCAGATTCTTAAACCTTGGGTCAAGGTCCGTAGCTATCTTCAGAAATCTCACATTGGTACTTTTTTTTGCGTTTTGTAAATCTGCAGTGAAAGTGTTCTTAAAATGTACAAGATGTGCTGGGTCATCATCAGAGGCTGCTAGAACATGAAATATATGGCAGAATGAGGGTAACAGAGCAGGGGACATACAATTCTCCCCCAAGGAGTTCAATCACAAATTTAATTAATGCCTTATTTTTTTAACTTGTGTCATCAGCATGGAAGCATGTCCTCTGGAACGGTGGCACTTTCATGACAAAGATTGCACTACATTACTTGTATGAGGTGAACTGAAAAATACTATTTCTTTTGTTTATCATTTTTACAGTGCAAATATTTATAATACAAAATAATATACACTTTGATTTCAACTACAACACAGAATACAATATATATATATATATATATGAAAATATAGAAAAACATCCAAAATATTTAACAAATTTCAATTGGTATTCTATTGTTTAACAGTGGGATTAAAACTGCGATTAATCATGATTAATTTTTGTAATCACAATTAACTTTTTAAATTCATCATGTGAGTTAACATTTTAATATTTCATGTGTGCATATTAGATATTTTACATTATGTTTCAGCATTAACAAAATGTTCTTACCTTATCAAAACAAAACATGTTGAGGTTTCCTAAGAGAAATATTTTTGGACTTTCTGTTGCATGAGAAATTTTTCATTGTTACAATTTGGAATGAGATCAGTTTTTGAAATGTCAGAATTTCCCATGGGATGGGAATCCCTTTTCTGTCCAGCTTTGCTTGTGGGAGGTAAGTGGGCACTTGTACACAGGACCCAGTCCACAGTGGCAGAGCTTCAGCTGCTCATAGGACACTCTGTGCCAGCAGTATCCTTCTCAAGTTATAGCTGAGATGACGCATGCAGAGCTTTGTGTGTAGGAAGGCAGTGGGGTTCATATCTTTTCCTCCATTAGTTTTAATGGCCCTCATCTGTATAATCAGTGGGTGTTTCCCTAACCCACAAACACAGAATACTAGAATAGGAAACAATAGTGAATTATGCAGAGTAACAGTACCCTTCCTCTAAAGGTATAAAGAACCTTTGTAAACACATAATGCTCTTCCAGATTACCAAATGGCTCACAGGACCCATGTCCGCGAATTCAGTTCATACCCCTGGAAATGCAATGCTCTAATAGCGATCAGATCAGATACCAATTTCATATTATCCTTTATCTGTCAGGTTGGTATGGTGAGAGTACAGTACAAACTGGGTTTACTAATTCTTTTTGTTATCTCTTTCCCTTTTAGAAAGGAAGGGGTTTTGACTGACCCTAATTACAGAATCAGTTCAATGTGGAAAGTGGAAAAGACCCCATTTTTTCCAAACTCTCCTTCATCTAATCACTGACACCCATAACTTTGGAGAGTGGAGATCATCAACCATATTAGCAAGAGATAAAACAAGCTTGCCAGTTCACCCAGGAATAAATCATCTGCAACGTGATAGGTTGGCAGAAAGTTCACTTCCTTTGTTCAAAAAGGAAAGCCTGTATAGAGCTAAGCCCAGCAGCAACTCAGATCTGTTAGTTCCAGAAGAGGACTAAAGAGATTTGGGCAAATTAAAACTCTGACAGCATAAGAAGTTATAACAACAAAAATCGATCTCTAATGGGGCATGTGAGAAATGACTTCCAAAGGCTCCTGTAGAGCAGTTTGCTTAACCAAGTAGGGTGAAGATCTCACAACCAACACAATTGTGCTTTCTCTACAGAACTCTGGTCAGCATCCACTTTCAGGTGTAAACCCCCTTTCTGGATTTTCTTCATGAAATGGGTGAAGGAAGGCAACATATTAAGGGTGAATAGAGAAAATGGACAAAACCTGAGAGTGAGCAATGACTGAGATTTATTTTAAATACCGTGGAAATCTTACTGGCCGTGTCCACTTGCCAACCCTGGCTACAGAAGTAAACACGACAGCAGATAAATATGCCAACCTGTACATGTACGTTGGCTTGTTCCTAACGCTCCTGGCCATCCTTCTCATACTACTCTTCACCATGCTCTTACGCCTGAAGCACGTGATCTCCCCAATCACCACCTCTCCAGAAAGCACAGAGAATGCACACCAGTTTACAGATGTAGAAATGCACAGCAGGATTCCTAGCATTCAATGACACAGAAGCAACAGGCTGGAGGAAAGAGTTGCATGGCTCACAAAGCACCTTTTGTTTGGCAAAATATGCATGTGCTTTGTGGGGAGGAGAACTCCCACCTGCCCACTCTGCTCTGCAATGTACTCTACATGTATCAAACAAACATTTTCAGCATCTAGGGCAGTACCATTTGACTCATTTGTGAACTGACAGTCATAAAATAACCAGTAGGCTTAGAACACTCCTGCCCCCTGAAGACTGCAAGCAACATGTGTTGAGAAGTCTGGTTTCTATGAGAATATGGAGCACATGTCCTAAATAAAATCTAGACCACAGAAGCCTAGTTGCTCTCAGGAGAGACTCGGCTCCTCCTGAAAAGACTTAATCCAAATGATAAAAGCTACTATAATGACAGCCAAAAAACCAAAAACGTACAAGAATATTTTCTGAAAGATGTATTTGCTGAGTTATCTTCCCCTCTATTGCTAGAGGAGATTCCTCGCCTGATAAGAGACTTGAACTCAAAGTTAATTTGTGGTGCAGGCTCAAAGAACCCACAGGGCACATAAGGAAAATGAATAGTGTGTGAAAATCCCCAGACATCCATCCCATTCAAGAAGGAAAATCTTAAATGGTGTTTTTTCCACTTGGAATAGCACATTTGCAAAATGCAATTTTGGAAATAGACAAGCGTTCCTGCTATAAGGCCAATGTGCATTATATACTGGGGCTATTACTTTCAGACATTAAGAATCAAACAAAGAGTGAATAGTGCATTCCAATTATCAGAAAGAGGCAGCTCATTCAGAATGAAAGAAAATAAAAGGTAAAGTTCTTTGCATGAATCAAGCAGCATGAGTCATATGCAGAAGACACACTGCCTCTGTGTCCCTGCCCTTCCTTTGCAGGAATTGCATTCCCTAAAACTAGGTTCATTTCTTTCAGCTTTCCTAATGTCACTCAGTAATTAAAATCCTATTTAATGTTAGTGAATTAAGTGGACATTGCTAACAGTGATAAGGTTGTTCTGAACTTGGACCTCTCTGTCATCTCCATGTAGCTTTTCCCTCCAGAAACACGCTAAAACTCCCAATACTTTTCCCCCAAGGATACGGGGGCAGGGGAGAAGGGAAAGGGAAGAGAATGCCAAGGCCCCACACTGCAATAATAAATCAGCATGCACAGCTCTGTACTCTGGAGTTATCCTAAATGACCAACTAGTGTGCATACAAAATTAAAGGAAAATATGAGCACTGAAATAGGAGAGCAAGATTCCAAGAGATCAACTGGAATAGTAAGAAAAAAATATCTAAAATTATGGAACAATATGCTGGGAATGTCCTTTTAACATCTCTCTATATAAACATGCAATACTCTATGGAAAAAAATAAGGACTTTCTTCACATGGATCAGAAAGATGGCAATCAAATATAGCATCTCAATTCTGTTGGGCCACTATCCCTTATAACAACACTTTTTAGATAGGGATCATTTAAACTCATGTTTACTGGGCAGGTGCTTCCCCATGGATTTTAACTAGCACATCTTACCTCCTTTGCTCCTGTCTAAATCTAGCCTTGTGATAAAACTCCCTTGTGCTTTCCACTTTATATACAATCATTTGCCAATTCTCGTCTCTCCAAGGGCCTGAAAGTGCAAACTCTCCACACACAAACAGTGCTAAAATTAGCAATGACACTGACTCTACAGACCTGTAACAACAACAAGAACTTGTTCTTCCAATGCTTCGGGAATTGTGATTTCTTTATCCTTATGGGTCAGTTGTTCCATGGGTTGTTTTTGACTAGGAGTCTGGCTTCTTTATCTCTCTATGGGGAAGAACAAGATGCTAAAACCACACTGGTCATGAATGGTCCACAGCAAGGATTAGCATTATTGTCACTGCTGTTCTGACTGGAAGACTCTTTCTCCATGTAGAATAGCACCTTTTGTACTCAGCATACTCCATGAGGTGCAGGCTCAATGGGGAAAACAGTTAGTGTAGTAACTATGTAAGGAAACACAACATCCAATATACTTTCAGCAATATTTTCCACACAGCCTTGGACATTAGAATGTATTTGCCTGGAAGAGAAAGGTAGGCCAGGTCACAGGTTATCCTGTACTCGTGCCATGGGATCATCACTTGAGCACCTACTAGACAGGACCCTGGCTTAACAGTTCATCTGAGGGACGGTACCTCTCAGAGTGCAGCACTCTCCCTGTTGTTGTGCAGCTCTATCAGCACTCCTTAGGAGTCCAGATTCTACTTGCTGTAGGATTTAATCTAAATCCTGCTAAACCAGATTGCTGCTAACTGAGCCATGCTGTGATGTGTGTTTAACAATATAAAAAAAGGTTTACTTGATACAGTTTCATTCTTTCAGCAGCAAAAGCACAGAATACTGGCTAAAATATGTATTTACCCCATGCAATCTTAAGTCCACCGCCGTCTTTTTCAGGACCCTTTTAAAAGTGTACAAGAGCCGTAGGCTTCTGACCATTGCTTAACCCATGTGGCAATTAACAGTCTCTGAGAAACAATAATCTTCTATCACAACCACCCAGAGAAGGAAAAGTTTTACTCCCAAGAAACAGAGAGAGCTGCAGATATATCTATTTAATGAAGATATTTTAGTACAAAGAATAATGACAGACAAATTGATTTTGGGCCCAATCCTAATAGCAATTAATTCAGTGGCAGATTGGGGCCCTTAATTTTCTGTTAAAATATTTTAACTCATAAAAGTATTCTTATTCAAAAATTGATTTAATAAATATATTGTAAATGAAAGGTTGATCCATTTATATTTAATCATATATTATATTTGGGCAGATAATATATTTGTATACAATACTGCCAGGAAAGGCAGCCAGAGCTACCAACATACAGCATCACTTTTCCCTTCCAATGTTGTGTGTCTCCATTTCAGACAGCAAGTAGCTGTTCAGCTCAGTATGCCCTATGCCTGGTATGCTCCCTCGATAGGCTATTTACATAAGACCTATATATATTTTTGTTAGAAAAAACATATGCACATTGTATGCACTGCTTGTCTTTTTCAAGGCTAGCAGATTTTAAAGCCTGCATTTCTCAAAGAAACAAATAAAACACGTGTTCTCCATTTGTAGTCTTTTTGTTCCTATTTGTAATTTTCAAGAGCATGGGCCTTCCGGGGAAAGAGACTGCTGGCTGGAATTTGCCTTTGTGGGTCTATTCGAGTCATAAGGATTCAGTGGACTTTGGTATTGGTTTGGTTATGTTGAATGACGACTGCAATTTAAGCACTGAGTTGCTGGATCTGTAATGTTGTGATCTCATTTCACCACCTTTTCCCTCCACAAGCTTTATTTGTTTGCTTCCCACTTGTCCATCTGCTAAAAAATATTTTTATAAAACCTAAGAGAAACACTATACATCAATTCTGAATCAGCTGGCTGCTTTATACTATTACCATAATGTGCACAGGGCCAGCAGCTCATAGTAGGGCTCACGTGGAGGAGTACTATACTCCTCCAGTGGTCCCACTGATTTCAACTGAATCATTAGGACTGCTGGAGAATCACAGAAGTAAGGTACTACTGTGCACCCATGCAGGAGAATAAGGGAACATAAGGAGCCCCCATACTCTGCATTGCCAGAGCCTTTGCAGTCAGATCACTTCCACTCTAGAGCAAAGGACCAGGCTTGACTGACTGAGTCCTAATTTGGTTCCGACCCTTCTCCTGGTAGGGTCTCTTTCTTAGGCTGGATTGTAAGGTTACAGTCCAGCCCTGTTTGAATCTGATAACCTTACTCAAACTCACAATCAGCAGGAAACAGAAGCCATCACAACTGCCCTTAATAGTCCTCAAAAATTCTTCCATCATATTTAGCCTAAAGGTTGCCAAGAATCCTCTCCCCACCCCACACCCATCTACAGTCATGTTTCACCACATAATGAACGTATGTTAAAACACAGCAAAAGATTCAAATACAAACATACTTTAAGAGCTAAAAATCCTGATTCACAATCTGTCCAATCAGTCTCTATTAACTTTTATGGTGGGGGTCTCTGATGGGAAAAAAATCCACAAGTGATGGTGGCTGTTTGATACTTTTAGCATGCTTGGAAAGGACTGTAAAAATGACACATAAAAAGCATTCAAGTGTATTCTTATACATATTGATAAATACCCAAGAGATGCTGAGAAAGGATTTAGGACCTCTTCCTCTATAGGAATCAAGCAAAGCTAGGGGATCTCCCATATCAGTTTTCGGATGCTATCTATCTAACTGTGGAGATCTGGATATGAATCTAATATTTTACAGCAGCATTCATTCATGACACAAACATTATACATGCACTGGTGCTGTTTTACGGTCATGGCTTCAAGGCATTGAGCATAAACTTTAGACTCTACGAGGGGCTTTGTGACCTTCATCACCCTCAGATCTGTAGAGACAACAAAGGTCCAAAAGGAAGATGAGAAGTTTACAGATACTAAAGTTCACCCTGGTGCTTTTTTTAAAAAAATTACCATTTGCCTAGGCTTCAAAATGAATATGCAAAAAGTGGAATGAAAAGTTAACTCCTAGATTACTAGGTTCTTCTCCCCTCTCCCTGGATTGCTTTATGTACAGATTTCCCCTAGTGCTTTCGCAACAGAGGAAGATTAAGTCCATCTTCCAAGGCAGTTAACATTCTGCATGAACAATAATGTTAAACTTGGTTTTGGCAGAGTGATTTTTATCAAAGGTGTTCTGGGATCTTCTTAGATACAGGCAGGAGGAACTCATTCAGCTGTAGATTATATTTAGCTAAGAGTGGAAGTGGGTTAGTGACAATCAGGAAGGGGTCTGTCCAAATCAGATACAATTTATAAATAATGCCTATATGGACATCAATGTGAATTTAGCTTTTATGTAAATTTAGCAACTGGAGCGGGGGGGGAAGATTAATCACATGGACCTCAGGAATGGTCTTTGTTACTTTCTCCAATTATTTTATTGTTTGCAAACTATAAGTGTCTTTCACTTATTTTAGAGCGGTCACTTTAAAATTATTTCTCCAATAAGGTCCAGAATGACTTTGTACTCCTAGCAGCCAACCAGCTGACACTCACTCTCATGGTTTTACAGACACAGGGATCTATTCAGATGACCCATTTAAGGGTTTGGTGCTATTGGACTTAAGTAGTATAACAACTTTTAATAGACTACAAACTTACTAACAGCTAAATTTTTAGAGTGTAAACTATTAATGGAAAATAAATAACTAGGGCATACCCTGGTTTCAATTTCTGGCCTCATTTTCTTAGTGTCTTCCCTAGCAACTGCAAGCACTAGAGAGGCAGTGAACCCAACCCAGGGAAATGTGGAGTGTCCCTCTGACTAACCTAGACAGAGGCACTGATGGCTCCTACAGGAAGCCCCATCCAGTTCTAAGCTAGAGGGAGGTGACACCTAACTTTAGGGATCAAGTAGAAGTTCAGGGATCTGGCTAGAATAAGGACTCATGAGAAATAAATTTTATATAAACTTCATGATTCCAGTCATTCTTTCAGTCAATTTTCTGCATAAGTGAGTCAAACCCACACAGGCACACAGCCTCTGCTCTCTCTCCACCCTGCACTGAAGCTCAGCGTCTCGGGAGCACTACTGTGGCCACGTATGGTTCAAGAAAGGTTACCTCCCTCACAGCCACATTAGGCCCTAGGCATTTGATCTAAATCATTGGCCCATTCACTACAAAATATTTTAAACTTGGCATTTGTATGAAAAAATGATACCTGAAGTCCTTGAACTAACTCAAGTCCCACCCTGAGTCCCTCTTCACTGCAGAGTTAACCTGGGCTCTTCTTCAGGTATTGCCCCTCATTCCCCCGCCGCCAACCACACATACAAAAGCCACATCCCGGATTTTCGTGATGCTTTGAACCCAAGTTGGCTTGTCTATGGCCATAGGCTAAAGCCTGAGACTGACACCACATCCGCTTGGCAGCGAGGACACAAGCTAGATTAATTGAGAGCCAAAAGTCCTCCAATGCCTTCCCACAATTCACCCTGGGTGCCCAGAGAGACAAGCAAGTTCTTCCACAATTCACTAGGAAAGAGTCATAGGGCTGCTTAGCTTACTGCAGCACTGAGAACCATGGGATATGCCCCCAGAAGTCTTAGCAAGACACAGGTGAGTGGAGCACCAGTGAGGACACAGTAACTGTAGTGCCACTTTGCAGTGTAGCTGCTTAGACCCAGGCTAGGCAAACACAGGTGCCAATCAAGCAAATTAAGACATACCTATATTTAGGACATACTATAGTTTCTAATCCCTTAGCAACTTTAATTCAAACGAATTCAAGTTGATTGCAAAACAAAACAAAAAACAAAACATTGTTCTGTCAACATACCTCTGGTTTGTCTGATGCTAAAGCACGTTTAAATGCACAAAAGGCTCCCATTTGGGTCATTGATGGACTGCTGCTGTACAGAGACTGGCACCCAGGGGAATCCTCCCCCCATCCCCATCTGGCAACAAGAGTGAAACTAATGTGAGTTTCACTGTTGCTCACAGATTTTTTCACCCTACTACAGCTCTGAAAAGTTCTGAGCAGCCCTAGATGCACTGAATCTGCCAGTCTGTGAATTCATGAAGACAACACTACATTGGGTTTCACTTGGCTCATGTTGGAAAGGTTATTTCCACAACTGTGCAAAAAAAATAAACTTATTTTTTTTTTGCTGTTAAATACAGAGACATGAAAAGGAGGAAAATGAGAGTTCTAAACATGCCTTGTTTTCGTTGATGTACTATTGTAGCATGTACTGAATTTCAGAGCTCTTTGCAGTTCTACTGCAGAAGCAACACTGAAATGACAGCTGGCAGATAAGCACAGCAGAGACAGACTCTCTACACAGATTTGCAACTAGAAGAGCCATAATTGGAGAAAGAGGCTGGCCAGGATCAGAATGCCAAGACTGCTTTGCCTTTGTTTGACTTCTGCTGGTAACTGTCCATCAAGTTCGAGCCTGATTCAACATTTCCCCACCTTACCACCTGCCTCTGGATCCAGAATGAAGTTATTTGCAACAAAACAATAAGACAACTGTGTGTACATAATGTACTGGCTAAGTGTGTGGTTACTACGGCTAGGCGATTGTTAAAAATAAATTTACAAAGTGGGATTTTTCCTCCCTGGTGACTTTTGTCTGGTTTAGAGTTCCTGAACCAACCCCTAAATATAAACCACTTCTGAAAATTCAGTTTTCATTGAAAATTTTGAACAAAAAAATAAATTCACTCTTGTGGTGTTTGAAAAGTCTCTTTCACTCAATTCTGAAACAAGCTACCTAAGGGAGAGTTCATGAGTTAGGACGAGGGCATGGAGACAAATACTTGAGCTCTATTACCACTCTGGCTACTGAGGAGCCTTAATAGTTCAACATCGTTGCCCCTTTTTTCCCAGTTGGGGAAACTGAAGCACTCAGATGTGACTTGCCCAAGATCATCCACCAAGGAGCAGCCGGCATTGCGGTACGCACACATTTACAACCAAACCTTCTAGGTCAGAGTATGGATTCTACACTTGTGTAGAAGAAACACCAGGTAAAAGAGAGACTAGTAATATGTACAGTGATGGCTGCACAAAAAAAGGTGCATCTCTGTGGACATTTGTATTCAAAGATGTGCAACACCTAGCTTCCTCCTGCAGGCTATGTGCTTTACTAACAGAACCATTCATAGCAGAATGCAGACATGCATGACAGGTCATAGGAATGATTCATCACAGATCACAAGATACACACGTGTAACTTAAGAAGACAAAGCTAGAGTCCAGATGTGTTTTTCCTCTGTCACAAACAAAGAAAGCCAGAAACAAAACAGGGAGCAAACCAAAGCTTTTTTAGTATGTGTATTTGTCCTGAATATAAGAAGAAAGATATGAAACTCACATAGCATAGTAAGTGCCCTATAAAAGGGGAAAATGCAGTGGGAGTGAATTCAATTAATAAGGCTCAAAACTCAGAATTTTAATGAGAATTCATTGTATGCCTAAATGTGCTACTGGTTTTTTTTTGCCCTAGTGCTTAGCTTTGCGATTTATTTATGTCATCATAAACTGCACTGTATATCCCTCCCCAGAAATGGTCCACTAAGTAGAAGATGATAAATACTTGATGAGAAATTATAATAGGTTTCCTTTTTTAACACTGGCTGGCCTAACAGACCCGTGAAATATGGAACTAATCTTGGACTAGACAGCACTATTCACGAACGGTCCTTTTTCCATCACAAAAGGAAACCACCATCGTTAAGTGGCAGTCACAACAAAGAGCCCAAGGACTGAATAGGCATGACACTAAGTTACCTTCTTACTGCAAGAGATGGTTCTTCCGGGTCAGGGTTTGAACATAGGAGTGGGCCAACCTTGGGGTAGCTTGCACACTGGCTGCCTAGATCATACTTATTCTGTCTCCCCATTTAACCTCCTGGACCTTAATAGATCTACTCTGGAAGGATGAAGCATGGAGTCAGCCCAGCTGGGAATGGAACGTGTGGTTCCAGAGACTGTAGGCATTTCTCACTTGTTACTTAGATTTATGTTACCTCTCTGGCAGTGGAATCTGAGAAACAAGCAATATCCAAACCAAATTACAGTAGAAGGCAAATGAGAAACTATACCCTTTTGCCAGGCAAAGTCTTCTGAATTCAGAGAGCCTGAGACATATTTTCTCCCAGGAGCAACCAATTTTTAACAAGTCCCCTTTAGCAAGCCGTCCCTTGGGCTAGGATCAACTAGAGCAGGTGCCTGGTTTATCCATATCCCCTTTATACAAACATACACAGGTATGTGTGTATGTAGGTAGAGAGAGACTGTCTCAAATACCCCTCCCCTTGCATTTACGTTGACATATCGGTGCTCTGGCAACTATAACAATCACTTACATAGAAAAATTAATACCAGGAAGATAATTAATATAATTTTGGCTTCTTTGAATGTGATTTAAAGGTGAAAGGAGGAGGATCCAGGCTCATGTGATCAGCCAGCACTCCATGGGCCGTCATCACATGCTCACGGACCAATCTGAGAGTCACTTTCAGAGGGGGACTTTTCAGTTACTGGGTTTATCTATTTTTTATTTTTTTTCTGGAAGGGTAGATGGACAGGCAAAAAAAATGGGCAAAAAAAAAAAAGGCTTACTTTTTGTAGCCTCATGCATAGGTGTGTACTAGTTCCTTTACCTTCTCCTCCTCCACCCACTAAGAAAAGATAAACCCAGCAAACAACATCCCCATCTACGTGGAGCATTGGGAGCTACTGTCTGACTCCCAGGAGATTCCATACATTGTCACTGTGGTGATTATCATTTGTATTATCATAGTGGGCAAATGCCCCCTTCTGTGGAAATCAGGGTGGCTTGCTAATCTAAAATGAGCTGTGTGTTTATTTACACTGGCCTGTTCCTGGAGTAAGTCAGGTGGCATTTCAGATAGTAATTATCTTTTCTTTAAAAAAAAAAACCTGTAAATAAATACAACATGCAGTCCCCCTCCTGGGAAGGCTGTTTATTCTCTCTCTTTAGTACGTCTGGAAGATCCTTCACTCAGTGTTTGTGAGTAAGCAAGGCCTTTCTCAGGAGTGAAGAGTTATAATTAGCTTTCACCAGAGAGGTGGATATGGGAATACAGATTTCAGGCAATTTTCATATTAACAGTGTCTCTTTAATAGGTGTTGCTAGTTTAGAAACGCAGAACAGAACACTGTATTGACTACACTGGTGTCTAGCAATATGTTTAAGTACAGTGATCTCATTCTTACGTGATTTTTACCCTGTTTTTAAGAATGATTAGAGTACTCCTAATCTATAACTACCCTCTGCTGAGTTGAGTTTGGAAAGACTTGCAATTATATTCCCTACTGGTGTATTTTCTTTTCAGTCATTGCACTCTTTTGACTAATCCACAGCAGAGGTTTGGAACTTAACTGTCATTTTCAATCTCCTCAATAGCACCAATCAAGTCTGTGCTGGATATTGGAGAGAAGAAGAGGTCTGAAGCACAGGACTGACAGTCAGAAAATCTGGGTTCTCTTCCAATTTGGTCACAGACTTACTATGTCATCTCTCTCCCCATCTGTAAAAGGGGGAGATACTACCTCCCAGCGGTGGTTTGAGGCTTGACTCTTTTTTTTTTTTTATATATCCTCTGTTGGAAGACATATTATAGATGTGCAGAGAAAAAAGTTAAATGTAAACAGTCTGCAATGCAGACGTGCTCCAGGGAATGGAGAAAGAAAAGAGGCAAGCAAACAAAATCTCACAGACCCTGCAGAGACTGTTGATTTCAGAAGGGGAAGAACTGATTTCATTCTAAGCTTTGTTTCCCCTAGCCTGACTTCACCAAACCAGACTTCAGCATGCCTGCTTTTCAGGTCCAAGAACATAAATTCTTCCCTCCGGTGGCTCTCGATGACATCACAGTGTGCCCTCTATGAGCCCCAGAGCAAAGAATGTGGCCTGTGGAGTTGTGGCTAAGAATACATTCAGCGTATGTCCTTGTTTGCCTTCATAGTTGCCTGTCTAAAGTTAACAGCCAGTAGATTTTTATCTTGCTGTTTGCCAGATCTGCATACTAAGTGCATTTAATGTTGCTGAAAGCTGCTAAATTGGCCGCAATGGGAACTGAAGTCCTTTCTACACAGAACAAGTTACTGCCGCACCCCAATGAGGAGACACTTCTGTGGTCAGCGCAATTCAGGGCCCAGGAACATCCTGTCTGCCTCTCAGTTGAGACTGGCAACAAATGTGCTAAGTAGTGCTGTGATGTGGTTTTACGATGTGAATATATTGACAGCAGTACAGCTATTCCCTACAGAATGGGGAATAACTATTCTAGTCTAAATCAGCTTTATACCAGCATAACTGCAGCCATATTAGGGCTTTTATCTGTGTTTTTTTACCAAAAGCTATATAAAGTTATACCTCTAGCCAAAACAGTTATGTCAGTTAAATTTTTAATGTAAAGTTATACTAGTATAACTGCATCTACGCTAGAGCTTTCACCAACACAGCTATGTCAGGGGAAAAAAATGAAATCACATCCTAGCTGCCATAGCTATGCTGATAAAACTCCTAAGTTTAGACCAGGCCTAAAACTTAATAAAAACCCATAGTGAGGCTGAGAGGAGGTCAAATAAGTTATTTGATATTCTCTTTTGTCTCCTGTGATTGCAGTTTCTCCCTCTCATGCCCAGAGCATTTTAATGTAGTGAGTAGATGGCATATACTTTATCTGGCTAATGTATTAAGAAATGCATTATAATTGGAGTTGTTTAAGATTTTTAGGATTTCTATTCAGAATTAGTTCTTTACAGAATGAGGGATTTTACCATTGTGAGATTCATACCATAATTAGACAAAATGATGGACTAGCCCCAATGGAAAGAATACACTGTAATTGGTGTTCATTTGTGCTAGACAAACCCACAGAGACAACTCTCTGGTTCTTTTTATCATAGCTTCTTTTGAAGTGCAGTATTCAGCTTGAAATCAGTATACTATTGTTACTTAAGTATCCACAAGTCTCCTTAAGACTTGATCCCTCTAACTATGTTTTTAGGCTAATAGCCTAACAGGAAGTAAGTAAACTTGTCTTCCACCAAGAAAAATAAGATGTCCTGAAGAAAATACAGTCCTGTCAATGGCTATCCTCAGAAGCACCACACTGGACTAGGACCACTATTGGTCTGTTCCAATATTCCTGTGTTCCTCGGTGTCCTAGAGCTAATGTCCCTGGGGAAATATTTGACATGCTCCAAATCCTATTTGTCTGTGTGATCTAATCAAAGCAGACTATGCAGGAGAATTTGCTCCAATATACACAATATAGAATCAAGCCAAAAGCCATCCGAGTATGACTGTTGGCAAAGAGCAACCCTGTTTAAGCAAATGCTATGTGTGGTCATGTTCTACTGAAAGCAGATAACATACCAATATTGAAACTTATGTATTGCATCTGGCATATCATCAAGAACGACTGTTATCGAGGAATTAACCTTCAGTACCTATAGTCCAAGCCTAAATAAAGTAGAACTTAGTTTAAGATGAAAAACTTGTCTCAGAAATCTTTGCAATCACGCTGTTAGTGTCCTAGATATCTGGAAACAAGTAACCCAGTAACATTCACCTTGACCACAAATGTATTTGTATAGAAAAAACACATCAATATTGTTTGTATATGCAGTTCTTGCAGCTAATTAGCACCTGAGGGCAGGTTGTGCATAAACAGAAAACAATAAGGGATCTGAAATATATCCCCAGCCGAACTCTGCACACTACCAGCCGCAGCACCAGGCAGGACTTTTATATGCATCTTCATCAACCTGCCACCTTTTAAATAAAAGAAAGATTTAGATAAAGAGAATTGAACTGGAACAATTTTATGCACCGTGACAGAGCCATTCATGAGGACATAGCGCCCTGCAGAAATAAAGAAATGTAACACCGTCTGCTCTGAGATGAGGTTAGGCAGTTTTCTTGTAATTTTACATACAAATAATTTCTTTGACATCAAAAAAAGTCACCATTAAAAAAAAATGAACTTACTAGTAACTGTGCCAACAGTGTCTTCATCACAACTCCTCTTCAGCAGGCACTTACAGATGTATCCTCTGTATGATGCCTCTACCTTACCACATACAGCACTTATAGGGAATCAGCAACTGACCCGGGGACTAGTAATTGGACATGGATCATTTCACAGAGGCGGCTGCATCAATTTTAGATCTGGCTGATAGTGATCTAAAGTTGTTAGAATCTGATCGTTGTTCAGTGGTCTGTGTGATGGTGATCTCAGACCAGTTCCTAGTGGACAAATGTCTATTTCCCAAACCCAGATGTAGTGCCATTGTCTCTGCAAAGTAGCCAAGGACTGATAACACCATAGGGAATGGAGAATCTGGTCACTCCTAGTGGTAGTCCCTCTGGAGTACAGCTGAGGCACACTCCGATTTCTACTCCTACTGCCCAGGCTGTGTACCTTTGCACAGATTAAACACCTAAGTCCATCCACATCTGTCAATCTGTTTGTTTTCACAGACAGACTGCAACTCACTTAACAAAAAATCAAATAAACCAATAACTAAGCTTCAGTTGGTGGCAATTTCCCTTTACTTGGCACGACCGTACAATTTTTCCACAGTTGATCAGTATTTTAAATATGGTACTGTGACAAGAACAATGGTTTCCACACTGAAAGAGAAAAATGAAGTTACTGTAGTTGGAAGTGTAGATAAATAGGCAGCCATGCTTGTTTTAGGCTGAGACAAACAGGACAACTGTGAGTTCAGCAACGTTCACTCTAGGGAAAGAGTAATGCAAAATAGTCTTGTTTTGACATTAGCACTTCTAGCAGTAATCACTCTCCCAAACATAACAGACTTCTGTTATAGATCTAAGCTGGTTAAGCTACACCCAATATGAATTTGACCCTATATGTTTGAGTGGATTCTAGCAAGACTGATTATTAGACAGATGACTGTCTGGAATTGCAACACATTTGCTGATATCTAATTGAGAGAGAACACCGTATTTGTAAAGTACACACAGAGCTTTCCAAATTCATTACACGTATAAAAGGACTTCTCTAGATTATTTCTCCTTCCCGCTCAAAAAAAAACTGCCTACAGCTCAAAACTTCATAATTCCCTATTTGTGTGAAATGTATGTTGCACTCTCCACCATCTGGTTTGCCTCCCCATAACTGATATTTTTGACATTGCTGGTGATGAAAATTATTAAAATTTAATAAAATACAAGAAGTGAGTAGAAATATTTTTTAGCACAGATTCTGTTTGGGTCAGAATCTCTAAACATATTTAAAAAAAAAAGAGCGCTGGCAGAGACTGGATAATTCGAGGATCCTCAATTTGAGATGCCTGAATGAGGCTCATACAGCAGTACCACAAATCACCATCTTCTATTGCTGTTAGATTGCCTTTGTGTTAGCGGTGACAGGGCAGACCCCACCTGGACAGCTAACACATCACAAAGTTGTCATTGCTATTGGCACCCTAGGTGGCAACTTCATAGGCCCAGGAACGAATGGACAGGCCCACCAACCTGTCCTCTCATCTCAGCAAGGAAAAGGCAGTGATGGGGGAGCTGGTGCCACCAATACCTATGCTGTACTTGTTCTGTAGATAAAATGAACTTAACTTCCTCAGTGTCAGGAGACTGGGACTTTTCATAAGAATTATATTTACTAAAAGAAAACACAGTATCAGGTTCAAGCCCAATTTAAAAATTAAAAGAAGAGGACAAGCAGAGTTCAAAATAATGAATGTCCACCTGAGATGTCACGTAGAAGAGGAGGTGTACATCCCTCAGGCACTTTTTTCTGTCACCAGACAAGCTCTCAGTCTGAACACAGCACAATTCTCAAAGCCTCATGCAGATCCCAGATCCCTATATCAGTCTGTAACTTTATTGACCTAGTGGCTGGATGTGGCATGGCAGTCCTTTTCTCATACCCTGGTACCTCCTGCAGCAGCAGGCTGTTGAACTTGGTTGGCAGGTCTTCGGTTGCTCAGTCCTCTAGCCTGGTCACAGTCAAAATGAACCCCTTCCAATATAGTAAAGAGTCCAACAAAAACTGTCTATCTGTCCTCACCATGGTCTTCAGCCCCGACTCTGGACCCTTTAAATTCAGCCCTTTGCTTGGGCTTCTAAAGGAGTCTTGTCCCCTGCTCAGAGATTACACCACTTTGCTGGTGGGGGAACCCAGCCCCACCCACTATTCCTGGTTCCACCACCCGCCATATATCACTCACTTCAATTAGTTGCTGCTGTTTCCTTGGACCTCTTCTCACCTGGCCCCTTTATCTTCACCCCTAACCTTAGGGTTAAAGTTCTCAGATCCTCTCTCCCCCAGCTTAAGCAAATGCAGCCAGTCAAACTTCTGTGGCCAGAGAGAAGCCCCTTTCCTGCCCCTCTGGTCCCAGCCCAGAACTGTCCTGCTAAGAGCATGCAACTCCTTTTATCTGAGCCTGCTGGGCTGCTGATTGGCTGCTTCCATGAGACCTCTCTAGCTGGCCAGGAAGACCCACCTTTGCTACTCCTTTACTGGGGCAGGATGTAATAGGACCACAGGGCCTCCTGTAGGGAGCCACAGCGGCCAGGTACAACCCATTACACTGTCCCTCCACTGTGAAATGAATCTAATACACATTCAGATTCTCTCTACATTTTGTTTTGACAATGAGCTTGGCAATAACAAATGGATGACAGCAGTAACAGTAAGAAGGATTTTGTAAGTGTGGGGATGGTAATGAAAGGGACTGGAAAGAGTAAAAATTAGTCTGTTTGATGTCTTTTGAGCCTGGCGTAATGTCTGTCTGGATGTGCAGCACTGCCCTCTAGTGGCTACTCGTTCAGTACTTGGCTGCTTTTTCAGTTTCCTCTTCAGGCCTTTAGTGGCGCTTTTAGTTAACTAGATGCTTAAGCTATTCCCACACGGCATGTACATTGTATAGCCAACAGTGGTGATGTCTATACATCTCTATAGGTAGGGTTATACTGAAAGGAGGAACAGAATATTTTAGATGTACAGCAGGTCTTTGTGCCTGTGAAAATGCACATATACCACCTAAGGATCTGATTACACTTATACTAACACAGCTGCCTTTGGAGAATAAAGCTCAGAGATTTCAGAGAACATGATTTACCTGGATGAAAATTAATTTAAAAGAAAACAGGTATATCCAAGGGATTGTGTGAACATCTGAAATGGTATTGGACTCACACAGTGGATTGCTGCTGATGTATTTTCTGGTAGCTGGGATACAGGAATATCATTTCACAGAGAGCAAGAAACAGTGCCAAACTGTCACCAGCTGAGGTTCCCTAGAGGATATGCAAGAGACTGGTTGCCAGGAAACGCCAGCCATACTGAACCTTCACAGCCACGATAGCTCTCCTTATGATATGTTACAGGCTCCCTTTCAGCCCTTTGCAAAGGCCTGTATTTTGACCACTATAAAAACTATTTTGTTTCCTTTACAATTTTCTGCATGTCTCTTACACTGACTGTAAATTAGTGTTTTCTCTTGGTTTTTTGAGGCCCATTTTCCAGTTCTGTAATACAGCATTTTTATCTACATTTGAGAGGAAACTAAGCATCATGTGTATGCAGCAAACCAGATCCTCAGCTGGTATAAATCAGCATAGCTCCATCACAGTCAGCGGAGTTACGCCAATATACATTAGTTGAGGATCTGATGAAGTACAGGCTAAATACCAACTTCTGTTCCCGTGAGCCAAGTCAGAATTAAGGGGAATACCCAATCCATTGGCAGGGCACTGAGCACCAGCACAGCTGTGCCATACTATGGATTACACTTCAGCCCATGGACTCAGCCCCAGGCATTCAAGAATCATGAGACAGGCCTCAGAAAAATCACTAAACTAATTTTAAAAAAATATGATTTTTAAATCAATGTTATTGTTTTTATTTGCTTGCTGGTCTCGGAGCTTTCAGGGGCACTCAGTCACATTTTCAAGCTTTTCTCTGCAGCCATAAGGGCTAGAAACCAACTTAAAAAAAAATTAAGCTGAGATTCTCACATGATATAAGGGATATAAGATAGATACCAAATATTGCAAGACTCACAGTAAAAGTCATGAGTTGGCAACACTGCGGACTATAGTAGTGGTCACACTAACTAAATCCCCTCCTTATGTGGAGGATTAATCCAATGAATGCACTATTCCTCTGTCATTCCCCCACGCACCTTCTCCCATCCTCCCCCCGCCCTGCACAGTATTCCCACTCCTTTTGGGGCCCTGCACAAGAAGGAAAGGATTTGTACCTGTTTTCTGATGTAAGGCTCGCCATAGAAATGTACCCACCCATTTTCATTTATTTATAATACTTTTAATTTGTAATATGTTTACAGTGAGATAAGTATGCAGATTCTCCTCCCCCCCATTTCAATTTCCTTCCTGCATACAATATTTCACACACAGACTATTAAAAGCACTCCCAGAGTAGTCAGGGCTCCCTGGTGATAGGCCATCAATCTTAGATGGTTTAGATTAAATAAATTGAGGACAGATTATCTTTGACAGGCTGGTGATGTAAGGTCAGGTCTTGCAAGGTGCTGAGCACACTCAACACACGTAGAAAATGAAGGTGATTAGCACCAAAAAAGAATCAGGCCCATTTTATGTAGGAAGAACTCTACTGTGTTTTCCTAACTTTGAAACATGTTTTGATAAACAGAGCTTTGATTAATAACTGCATTGGAATAAAAGTTATGCACATTTGGGACCAAAGTTAGTTCAAAACTCCTAACCCATATGGGGCTTACCAAGAGGTCAACCTACTAGTTTTTTCTTTAGCAATGTGTAATATTTATTGTTACTTAACATGGCACACTCCTGAGAAGCCCTAGGGGAGTCACAATTCAAGCCAAATATAGAACACTGACAGGTATCATTCAGTAGGTTTTAGAATACAGCATAAAATGATATCTGGAGGAGCATACTCTAGCTTTTTGGGACACAGACACACAAATGGCCAAAGCAATCTTTGATAATAAGGAAGGAGGCCTGTATTCATTCCCACAACACTATCAGCATGTACGCCAAACCTCAGCACTACCACCCATCTGAATAACAGACAGACTGAGACTAGTGAAAACCTCTTAATTTTTCTGAATATGCATTTTAATCTGCTGATATGAAGTTTGAGGAGGCTTCTGCTTACTAATGTATTGGAGTGGCTTCATGTCTGTACCTTTATTTTAGAAAAGGCTTTTCCCCCACCTAACTTTACATGGTATTTCACAACTATTAGAATATTATATTGAAAGCTTGGTTTTGTTTTGTTTTTTAAAAATATCACTTACGTATTCTCAAAAAGATTTAGAGACTTACTGACTCCAGTGCAGAATCTGATCTTCAATTTTGAGATCAGATTCTGCATTGGAGTCAGTAAGTCTCTAAATCTTTTTGAGGATACGTAAGTGATATTTTTAAAAAACAAAACAAAAACAAGCTGTGTAAATCCAGAATATTAACATTCAACCTAAACTCTGGCTTCCACACATCCATGCCAATACTGTATCACATCATAATATCTACTAAATTCAAACACAACCTTTCTAAACATCCATTAATCAGTACAGTCTGCTTTATTTAACTTAAACAATTTGTAGTTTGGCTTGTGCTAAATTAAAGCAATGGGGCATTAATTATCATTGTTAATGAACTATCAACTTGACAAACAGCTGTATAATTAGATTCGCTAAATCTTTTGTGCATCTTCCTAAAAAACACTAGTTGTTGTGTGTGACCTTGTCATATTAACTAACTCAGGAAATAAATAGGATTAGTGCTTATTTTTGGTAGTTCCTTCTCACATGTACTACTGTATATTGCATTAGGCTTAAGACAGTGTATTTGTGGTTCAGTTTCTGTGGCCAGTAAAGGATTATTCTGTGCTACAATGGTGGAGACTTGTATTTATGTATCAGATGTAGGGTTTTTGTTTGAACCAAAAATTAAAAAAACACCCACTACCCAAGAAGAGTTTTGTCCCCCAGCAATGGAGAGATGCCAAAGACTCCATGAAGTCCATTAGACTTCACTGATTTTATGTGGAAAGCACTCTGATACTACAACAATGGGCGGCAGTATAAAACCCTAAGATAGATAGAATTCCTCCTGCCCTGCAGGAAGTAAGAGTCATAGCTACAGGAACTTCAATGGAAGTCATCCTACAGGCAGGAAATCTCCTAACAGGAACAATTTTAAAGGGCCAGGCAGGGTTCTCATCCTGCAAAAGCTTATGCATATGACTAGCCCCACTGTACTCAGTTTTCAGTTAATATTGCTCCTCTCAGCAGTAGACTTGCCATGTAAATAGGATAAACAGAATTTTCACCATAGTTTTAAAATGATTATTTATAGTTTTCTCCATAAACACTCTTGCTTAATACACTAAAAGACCTGAGCCCAATCCTGCTATCCTTGCTCATGTAAGTAGTCCCATTGACTTCAATGGTATTTGACACATGAATAAATGTTACAAGCTCAATCCCTATAAAAATAAGATATTGAAAACCTCACAGATCCACTTAATGTTGAGAAAACAAAAATCTTACCACATTCTCAGATGCGAGCTGTACTCTGTTCGCACTCCATGTGCTAACTCATGCTTACTACAGTGACTGACGCATCGTCAGCACAGCTCGTACTGGAACAGGGTGCATAGAGTGGGATGTTTGCGTCATGGGCGCTGTTCTTCAGAGCCCTACGAAACAAAATTAAGATACTGTAAAACTTTTTGAAAACATTCACGTGTTCTGCTCATATGACAATATTGCTGCTTTTCAGCAAGGTTTTAATTAGGAGACTGCTTAGCACATATGGAAATCTAATGCTCTGTACAGTACTGTATAAACAGTAAAGGAATGTGATTATCTTGAAAATCTCATTTAAATCTGATCATTTGGACATTGTTACAAGTTAACTCCTAAAAGGACTATAATTTGAAAGATGGAGGGGAAAATATTTTTCTTCTGTTTATCAGTGTTTCCTTTGTGCTTTGACAGCACTTTGTGTATGTCCCATTGCACTTCCTCCGCCAACACAATGACCTCACTCTTGCCATAGGAAGACAGTATCAGATTTGCACTGTCCCATATATAGGGCTTCTGATTTTCAATTTTTATAACCATAATTGGTTTTATAACCAATAAAACACCCCCACTTAAAAAAATAATAAACTGGAGTTTATCCAATAAACACCAGCAATGGTTACTTGTACCGAAGGCTTGTCTACACAGAGCAGTAATGCAGACTACAAGGGAGTGATTTCTAAAGCATATACTATAGTCGAAGCAGATATAATAGAAGCCCTACCCATATACCATATGTGTAAGACAGTCCTTTCAGAGCATCCCCTTGTGGTACAACATGGCCCTTCAGGTACTGGCTTTAACTGTCTCTGGGGCCCTTGTAAGAAGTCACTCACAGACCAGAATGCTGTAAACTAAATTTCTGCTTTGTAAGATTTTATTTATTAAGTCTCTAACAGCAAATCAAACTGCTCCTTCACTCCTCCAGTCCAGTCCTTGTTCCCAGGATCCCACAACCCTCCTCCTAGGATCTGCACTGTTAACTTGCAAAGGTTTTTCCCTTCTTAGGTCAGAAATGCCACAGCTCTCCTTCTGGGCTCTGTACTGATCATTCAGGCCAGCTGCAGCCTTTACTCAGCTCCATCAAAGCTAGACCCTTTCAACTGTATCCCATCTAGCCTAGACTAGAAGAGCAAAACAGGCCTCATCTCCCTTTTTAGAAGCTTCCCTTTTATTATCAGGCCTGGACTAATTTACCCATATGACCTCCCTGTCATAGAGCTACTCTAATTTCCCCCACCTGGGGAGGCAGACGAGTCACAGGTGGGAAAAGGGCTAGTCAGGCTGTCACCTTTTGACAATGTAAAGCACAGTGGCACACAAGTTTACCTGCTGTTTTGTACTGTGGGTCACTTTGTAGGAAAAAGTCTGTCACATAGACTGATCTCCCATCCCAACAGGACCTCTCTAATCCCCTGTCTCTTGGTTCTCATAGGACTGTATTCTGCAGGCCATCAGGAGACATGCTTTTCCACAGGCCTTGCAAGAGGACAGTAAAAGGGAGGAGGCAAAGCTGAAACTGAAGGCAGGAGAGTGCTCAGAGAAAAAAGCAGATGGGTAGCTCTGACCATGTCTGGTGATAATAATCACAAACCTTCCAAGAGGCCCTTCGAAACATGTGGGGGGAGAGAGACAGAAAAACCCTTTTACAATTATTCTTCCTTTTAAAATTACAAGTTGCAACTTAACGAGAATGTTTGTTTTAAAATTATTTAATTTCCCTTTGATTTGTTAATCCTCACACCTCCCCCCTGGCAAGCATACATAGGTAAATAGAAGTAATCCCATTTTACAGGTGAAGACACAGAAAGAGTAAATGGTTTGCCCAAGGTGCAATAGCCTGTCAGTGATAGAGGCAAGATTAAAACTCAGGAGCACAATGGATCCTAGCCTGGTGCTCAGTCTACTAGGCAATGCTTGCTGTCTCATTGCTGTTCATTTTTAACCTCTTTGCAGAGTTACATGTCAAGGTAATGCGCATTCTTGGCTCTCCTGAAAGGTTCGCCTTCTGTAACCTGAAGCATTTAAAATCTTTTATGTCTCCTTTGTGCACAGGATTTTTTGGAGGTCAACAAAGGGTCACCAGACACTGGTTTCCAGGAGAACATGCATAATTTCTGGGATTTATTTTTAGTTAATGCTCTCTATCTGCAAGACCACATACAGAGCCAGAGTTATTTATGCTTACAGGATTCTAAATAAAATATAAAACCAAGAATTGAAACCACATTTGTCTCTTTTTCTTCTGTCTCCCATACCATGATAGTTTTAAGTGTGTGCTGTTTTGGTACTGGTGAAAGGCTTTACTTTATTTGACCTTCAGGTAGTGAGTGAAGCCCCAGAGGAACGATAATTTCCTGTTGCAAAAAAAATAATTTTTTTCTGTTGCAAAAAAAAAAAAAAAAAAAAAGGAGAAGGGGCTAGAAGGACTCAGAGGTCAACTAAAGGCACCGTTGCCAACTCTTGTGGTTTTAGTGCAAGCCTCACAACATTTGGTATTTCTCTTAAAGCCCCAACTACTGGAATAAGACATTGCAAAAGAATCTCAGCTTTCATTTAAAAAAAAAATTTTTTTTCAGAGAAGAGCTTGAAAAAGTGGCCCAATAACACTTTGAAGGGGCAAAAATCATTATACAAAGAAAACAAAAATGTATTATTTTAAAAAAAAAACCTTGTGATTTTTAAGACACCATCATGATTTTGGGGGGCCGGACTCATGATTTTTAACAGGGTTGGCCATATTGTAAATGCCTTAGGACAAATATAAAGGGCTAAAGTTGCAGATTCACTCAAAGAGTACCAGAAGAGGACAGCTAGCAGAGACCTCTAGACAAGACCCTCTGCTCTGAGTAGGTGTCAAGGAAGACAGTGAATGCTGCTCAAGGGAAACTATAGTCCTTCTTATTTTCCTATCTGTACTTAACTTCCTTATCTCTGCTAAAACTACACTTCTAATATGTATTATCTTACTCTTCTAGGTACCCTGGATTTTCTTCATACACAACAAGTCTCAGAAACTGCTCCACTAACAGCCTTTTATTGTGTTGGTTTGTTCCCGTAGGCTCTTACAACTGTCACTGCACCAAACTTTTTAATCCACTGACAGAGAAGGGAGGAATTCACCTGGTTTTGAGGAGCCTGAGAAAACAATGCTCACCAGAATGTATCTATTAAAATCTCATCCTTTCATACATGTACATGCAAATATAATATTACTATTATTTTAGTATACAGTTCCACCCCCAAGTTTCTGATTGGATGGTGGAGGAGAATGACATCTGAACAAACCATGTGTTTGGTTCGCATTTTCCTTTAGAAACATTGTAATAGTGAAAAGAAAAGGAGTACTTGTGGCACCTTAGAGACTAACAAATTTATTTGAGCATAAGCTTTCGTGAGCTACAGCTCACTTCATCGGATGCATCGATGAAGTGAGCTGTAGCTCACAAAAGCTTATGCTAAAATAAATTTGTTAGTCTCTACGGTGCCACAAGTACTCCTTTTCTTTTTGCGAATACAGACTAACACAGCTGCTATTCTGAAATTGTAATAGTGAGGTAGTGTATCTCCTCCCCAGAGAATAGGTGGTTTGCTCTGAAGAGAGACAACGGGAGACAGGTGTCAGATGGGACCTCAGGAGGAATAAAACAGGGAAGGAAATTAAAAGAAACGAAGTAATCAAGAAGTAGATAGTAGCAAGTTCCAGGTGGGAGCAGGAGGAATAGAATTAAAGGGTGTCTATACTTCGAGCTAGAGGTGTGATTTCCAGCTTGAAGAGACATATTCGTGTTAGCTCTGATCGAGCTAATGCACTAAAGAGTGTAGTTATGGCAGCATGAAGGCTAACCACCCAGAGTACATGCCTGTCAGAGAAACCAGGTATGTACTGGTGGTGGCTAGCCCATCCCGCTGCTCATGCTGCTATGGCTACATTCTGTTCTTAGCACACTAGTTCACTGAGAGCTAGCACAAGTACATCTCCTTAAGCTAGGAATCACACCCCCAGCGCAACATGCGGATGGATATACTCACATGTGAGCAGCCACACAGTGAAGTCATACATACCTGAGCTAATGTGTCCTCACTGGTGCTGCACTCACCAGTGGGTCATCAGGAGTTTGGGGGACATATCCCATGGTTCTTGGTACTGCAGTAAGCTGAGCGGCTCTTTCCAGTAAATTGTGAGAGAACTTGTCTGTCCTTCTAGGCAATGGGAAGGAGGAGGGGGGCTGGGGGGAGAGTATTGTGGGAAGGCATTGGAGGTCTATTAGCACTTGGTGATGTAGCCTACTTCTGCATCATAAACTGGGAGGGTTAGCAGCCTGAGTAAAAGTGGCACCTGAGCTCTAACACCCAGCTAAACTGGGTTTAAAGCATCACTAAACTCAGGTCAGAGGGTTCTGCATGGATGGAGCAGTGGCAGGGAGGGCTTGAGGGCGAGATTATGGGCAACAGCTGATTAAGAGCCTGAGTTAACTGTGCAGGGACAAAAAAAGTTGCAAAAATGAACTGTGTTTTAATCATGGCAAAGGAGTAGGTTTTACAGTTATTGTGCCAGATGTCACAGCGGTAGGTGCTGCAGTAACACCTACAAATAAACCATGATTATCTGAAGGCTAATTATCCAAATTTGACTTGTCTGGACTTTGTTTCTGTCTCCCATTTCTGCACAGTGAAATGAATCAGAAACACTAATTTTGTGAAATTTTTGGATGTTTGCTAAAATCTTTGAAAAATTAAAATTAAGCCATGTATAAAATGAAAACCATGAATAAGAGAGTAGGTGGGCTCTTAAAGCACACAGGAAGAGATAAGTCTTTGCCAGGTCTCCATTAACCACAGTTTTGTTCGGGAATGAGTGGGTATTCCCCATTTCTGGTCTTTCCAGGGTGGTTTGTTTCATTGACATTGAGGGCACTGGAGCATGGCATAGAGGAAAATCTCTGCTCTTTATCTAAGCTATGTAGAGTATGTCTAGAGGCCACAGTTGGTCAGGAATTCTTGTGATAAAAATAAGTAACAAAAATGAAAATAGCAGACTAGGTGTAAACTTAGATCGTTGAGTGCTAGCTCCTTGTCCATTCTCCAGGCCCCAGCCTAGCTCCTGTCTCTTGGGGAAAGCATCTCCCCACTGCTGGGTAAAAACAACACCAAATAGCAACTTTGTGCGTAGCAGTGAAGGAACACCTGGCTCTGAGAGCAGGCTGAGGATTGCTTTGGTTACCTTTATTTCAGGGTTCACAGGGGATGGACAGGGGGGCCATGTCGGTGCGTCTGTGTGCGGGTAACATTTGTGTGATGGACCCCCCGACCATATGTCACTGGGGTGACGCTGCCCCCTGGGCCGCTCGCCCAGCGTGGGGCTCGCCGCTCGGGGCAGGCCCGGCTTCGCTGAACCGAGCGCGCCCCCTGGCGGCCGCCCGCAGCCCGGCTGTCCGGGAGAGACGCCGCTTGGCCGCCCCCGGCCCGGGCAGACGAAGCGGCCGGCCATGAAATCGGCCTTTGTCACCGTGGGGACGACCAGCTTCGAGGAGCTGATCGCCGCGGTGACCGCCCCGGAGACGCTCCAGGTGAGGCCGCGGCGCCCTTCCCACAGGCGGCGGGGCCTAGTGCAACCCTGGGCCTGCCGCGGCTCCCGGCTTCCCGCCTGCCACCCCCGGGCCCGGGCCCGGGCCCCCAGCCGCCCCGGCTGCTCCCTGCCCGCGGGGTGGGAGCGTCTGCTGGGCCGCGGGGCTGGCTCCCGCGCGGGGCGGTCGGTTCCCCTCAGCCGGCGCCGCGCCCGTCAGGAGCCGGCTCGTGCGCGCGAGGGGAGAAGCGGGGCTGGCCCCGCGGGGCGGCCCAACCCAGCCCTCTCGTCGCCGCGGTAACATCCACTCCTCTCCCACCCGACCCGCTGTAGGTCTTGCGGAGCCTCGGCTACGGCAGACTCGTCCTGCAGGTTGGTAGAGGGGCGGCGGCCCCGGCCCCGTTCCGCACGGCGGCGTTTACACTGGACGTGTTCCGGTTCAAGGAGTCGCTGGCTGAGGACCTTGAGAAAGCGGATCTGGTGATCAGCCACGCGGGTAAGGCGGCGGCGTCTGGCGCAGGCAGCTGCCCCGGGACCAGGGAGGTGAGCTCCGCGGGCGGCTGCCGAGAGCCTGCCTGTGAGCCGGGGCAGGGCAGCCCCGGTGATCTGAAGCGCTGGCGTTGCTGTCTTTGCTCTAGGGCGGGGGCCAGGCAAACTGGCTTAGCCTGAGGGGCCACGGGCAAGTTTTAGAGCTTGTAGCGTTGTCCCTGTGCTGAAGTGGGGATTTTCTGTCCTCGTTTCATGACTCCGGTGCGTGCCTTGGTTTCCCCTGTATGCTGCCTTGTTACCCAATGGGTGGAAAAGGACTGTTTGCTCTCAGGGCAGGCTAAGGGGCATCCGTATGAATGTCACCTCGCTGTCTGAGCGTCAGTGGGGTATTGGAAAAGGACTGGCAGAGGCTGACCCCATGTTAATGGAGGATTTGAGACGATAGTGGCAAATCCAATCACCAGGATAGTGACAACTAGCAGCCAGTGACCCAGAGGGAGAGAGATTTCCGCACCTCTCAGCAACATACCAGCTCAAGGACAAAGGATGGCAAAGCTGTGAGGTGGGGGATAAGAACTGGCGGCTGAAAGGAGACCTCTCTCACCTGGGAACTGACTGGGGGTTTGTCTACACTGGCAATTTACAGCGCTGCATCTTTCTCGCTCAGGGGTGTGAAAAAACACCCCCCTGAGCACAGCAAGTTTCAGCGCTGTAAAGCGCCAATGTAGACAGTGCACCAACACTGGGAGCCGGGCCCCTCGTGCAGGTGGGTTTTTTTAGAGCACTGGGAGAGCTCTCTCCCAGTCTGTGCCGCGACCACACAAGTCACGTTAAAGCGCGGCCACGGCAGCACTTTAGCATTGCCAGGTAGGCTAGCTCTAAGGAGGTCAGAGAAAGAGATCTTGAACCGTGTGGGTCACTACAGCTTGTCTGGACTCTGAGTTAACCAGAATTGTCTATCGTTTAACATTCAGTTGCCTATGCTGCCCTAAAAACTTCCTATGCTGTGTTCCAGTTGACTAATAAACCCTAATGTTTTGACAATGCAGTTTGAGTGTGTCTGCAAATGCTTGGTGAGGTGCATTAATTCCCAAAGAGTGGACAAGTCCCTAGCAGGAGTTTAGCTATTTGGACTCACTGAACAGAGCTCACAGTGTGAAACGGGAGAGCTGGAGCCCAGAGGTCGAGTCGAAGGAGGCAGTGAGGCCACAAGGCCTATGCTGTGCAGGAAGAGTGAGACCCAATGGGGGACTGGCACACTGATGGTGTTCTTCCTAGAGAGTTTTCCAAAGCTGGAGGCACAGCACCAATCCTATGGCTCCGTGACAGTCCCCAGTTTAAATTTTGTAAAATTTTAGTCAAAACTCCCATTCAAACCAAATGTCAGTGGAATCATTCAGTATAATAGGAGTTGGCCTGAGTAAATACTTCAGGGTTAATTGGTTTTTACTGCAAGAGTGTAAGGTGAAACTTGGATGCACATGTGCAAATACTGTTCATATTACTGGTTTCTTCTGTAGGTGCAGGCACTTGTTTGGAGACACTGGAAAAAGGAAAACCACTCTTGGTGGTTGTAAATGAAAAGCTGATGAACAATCATCAGCTAGAATTAGCCAGGCAACTATACAGAGATGGACACCTCTTCTACTGCACTTGTAGGTATGGAACATATTTTCATATCATTTGTGCCTCTTTCTAGGGGTACAGCCAACTGTTCTCACTTTGTTCCCTTAGAAGAAATTGACAGCAGCCATCCTGACTGAACAAGTATTATCATTATGAGTGTTAAGGTAGTGCATAGGAGCCCTAGTCATGGCCCAGGACCCCATTGTGCTATGCATAGTTTTCACAGTTTTATTTTACAGTATTACTTACAACACACAGATTTATGGGAGGGGAGAATCTCTTCTCTGCAACTGTACATCAAAGTACAAAAAGTAACTCTTCCGCAAACAGCAGAACTGCTGTTCTGCTGATCCCTCCAGAGCTAGTCTACCACTGGTACATATTTTTGCCAGGGTAGATTACTACTAGAGTTATGCTTAAAAAGAAAAGGAGTACTTGTGGCACCTTAGAGACTAACCAGTTTATTTGAGCATGAGCTTTCGTGAGCTACAGCCCTTGAGGAATTCCACCATGATTTCAACAATTTCCATCCCACCATCAACCTCAGCCTGGTCCAGTCCACACAAGAGATCCACTTCCTGGACACTACAGTGCTAATAAACGATGGTCACATCAACACCACCCTATACCGGAAACCTACTGACCGCTATTCCTACGATGAAGTGAGCTGTAGCTCACGAAAGCTCATGCTCAAATAAACTGGTTAGTCTCTAAGGTGCCACAAGTACTCCTTTTCTTTTTACGAATACAGACTAACACGGCTGTTACTCTGAAACCTAGAGTTATGCTTGGTGCTACTTTCACCAAACCCTTGAAAATCTGGTTCCAAGGTTATCATTTTTTAGGGCACTACTGATTCCAATTAAATGACGAACACTCTAAACAGAGCAAAAGTGAGAGCATTTGAGTTGCAGTTATTCAGACTGTTCAGGGGGAAAAAAAAAAACATACAAATCCAAACCTCTGAAGTTAGTAGAAAGCAGCACTGGCCAATAGATCTAAGTAACATACTTTGTAAGGTAAATTAATAAAAGGCCCTGTCTCTTCAGAAGCTTCTGTTTGAAATGATTTAGGTCTTCATGTTTAATACAACCTTAAAACAACATCAGAAATTTGGGTTGATCAACCACTATCCTACCCAGAGGCAGAGTTGTGGAATAACCATTTAGATCTGACACAAGCTCTCTTGTCTTGCACACTGATTGCTTCTGCTGTCAACTTAATTCTAACACCTGGTCAAGACTCTGTGTGGATGTCTGTAGTCAGGAGATCTTAGGAAGGGAAAAACAGGATACAGATTGGATACTGTGAAATGCATTCACAAGTGTCTTAAATATAAGTAATCTTATTACTTATATGTGCACGGTACTATTAATGAATAAAATAAGATGAAGTTCCCTCTCAAGAATCTTAAACTTAATATAAACACAGATAACACAATTAATATTATTGTCCTTCATAAGTGAAAAATCATTCAGGAAAAATTAAGAAGGGACAGTGGGAAAGCTTTAGGGTACATGTTATGTGTTTTATGATTCATGTTTGGGAACTTTGGGTTATCATGGTAATTTCTTATGTTTTGGTAAATTTAAAACTGCTACCATGAGACACAAAAATAACCAAGTGAAAATGTTTAGTGGAAGAAGAATTTTGAGAAGGGATCTGAAGGGCAGATAAAAAAGGGAATGTAGGGTTGTTTTTGACCTAGGACAGCACCTAACCCACTCTGAATCTGGCTCCACATTGAAAGGAAAAACCATTAGTCGTGTTACTCCTGGGGGAATTCTGTAACAAAAAATCCAAAATTCTGGATATTTTATTTGTCAAAATAATGCAATATAATCACACCAGTTTCATTTATTTTGGTAATTTATTTATACCACACAGAAAAAAAATCAAAATAATTGTTCAGCATTTTCTAAACACATGAAATTTATGTTATGAATACTTGGTAACCAAGACCCTGCATTCCAGTTATAATCCTGGATTTTCATTTACATTACATTACTTTTATTTTGGTGTTTGGTGTACTGTAAAGTAGACTGCTGCTTTAAATCGCTCAGACTTTCACACATGAAAGTCATACAGTTTTGTTAGTCATTGTCCTGCATTTATTTTAAATGGATAAGTAAAATAGATCCTGAGCTGTAATCTGACCCATTGTGCCTCTCTGGCACAGAAGAAAAAGCGAGAAAGCCCATACAGACCTTCCTAGCTGAGAATTCCCTTACTGTCATTTACAATAAGGCTCCTTTATACCACTATGGCAAGGTAAAGGAGCCTTAATTGAGGAAAATGGGAACAATTAACTAACAATGGGAACATTAGCAGCCTGCCTGTTTAGTTAAAAGAAAAGGAGGACTTGTGGCACCTTAGAACACTTCAATCTCTCTGGTCACTCGATTCCAGACCTAAAAGTCTTCAACAAAAAAACTTCAAAAACAGACTCCAATGAGAGACTGCTGAATTGGAATTAATTTGCAAACTGGATACAATTAACTTAGGCTTGAATAGAGACTGGGAGTGGATGGGTCATTACACGAAGTAAAAGTATTTCCCCATGTTTATCCCCCCTCCCCTTCCTCAGACATTCTTGTCAACTGCTGGAAATGGCCCACCTTGATTATCACTACAAAAGGCTCCCTCCCCCCACTCTCCTGCTGGTAATAGCTCACCTTAAGTGACCACTCTGGTTACAGTGTGTATGGTAACACCCATTGTTTCATGTTCTCTATGTATATAAATCTCCCCACTGTATTTTCCACTGAATGCATCCGATGAAGTGAGCTGTAGCTCACGAAAGCTTATGCTCAAATAAATTTGTTAGTCTCTAAGGTGCCACAAGTACTCCTTTTCTTTTTGCGAATACAGACTAACAAGGCTGCTACTCTGAAACCTGTTTAGTTGTTACATTTCTGCTCTGCCTCAGGCACAGAGCCAGCTTCACACAGCCCTATGCCAGTCAAAGCCCAGGATGCAGCAATAGCGAGGAGAGGGACAGAGTGAGTCTCTCTCACTTATTTGCATGCAGGCAGGCGCCCAGCCCCACCACCTTACTGTCTCTCCACAGACATGTCCAGCCTTCCCCCCCTCCCGGAGATCTGCTCTCTGCTGACCACTGCTCCCAGCAGATGTTCCCCGGGCTGCCAAGGAAGGGGCATGTGTTCCCCACAGATTTCTTTGCTTCCCTCATTTTTCTGCGTGGGAGCCAAGAAATCTGCGGAAGGTATGAATTCTGTGCCCACCCCCCGCCCCCCATGCAGGGCACAAAATTCCCCCAGGAGTAGTCATGTGCTGAAATAGTATCAGTTTCATGACACTAATTCTCTTTCTACCTGTGGTGTCTCTTTTCCCTCTAATGTGTGTTCTTGTTGCTAATCTAATGCCAAAGGGAATCATGTGCATGCATGCTTCAAGGCTAGATTAGAAAAATAGTGAAAGACAAAATACCCCCATGTGCAGTATTTAATCGTTCATGTTGCCTTTGTTTTTGCTTTGTTTTTGTAGCACCCTTTTGGAGTCATTGAAGTCAATCGATTTGTCAACACTGAAACCCTTTCCTCCTGGACAGCCAGAAAAGTTTGCTGCATTCTTGGATAGAGTTATTGGATTTGAATAACTAATCCAGAAAAATGAAAATGTTAGTATGTGGTCAAATTCTTCTAATGTCACTTCCTTAATAGGAAAATCCACTTATTGGGACCAACACTTTTTGTATCAACTGAACATAAATATGCCTGTTCAATTTCAGCTGACATTAAATATTTTCCCATTTAATGCCAATTTAAAATCTACTGGCTTCATGCTTCAGTTAACACATTGTCAGTAGAGGTATAGGGTTATTTTTTGTTTGACAACTATATCTAAAGGACTTATCTAGAAAGAGTCAAGGAGAGCCAGAAACTAAAGACCCACAACTTGACTCTTGCAGACAAGTCCAGCTGATAAAGCAGATGGCAAATCCAGCTAACAGACAAAAAGATGTTTCCTTGCAGTTTTCAGTCTCAACTGTGAGTACGATCTTAAAGAAAAAGAGAGAGATCCTAAACGAGTAGCACAGTGGTTCAAACTACAATCAAAAATGGCAACAGGTGGGGAAAAAGAAGGGGGTAGAGGAGGCACTTCTGTGCTGGTTTGTTCATACACATCATCAGAACATATCAATTACAGGTGAGTTACTGATCAGGAAAGCACAAAACATTGCAACAGAAATGGGACTTGAAAATTTTGAACCAGTCAACAGGTGGCTTTGCTGGCGGAAAGCATGAACTACCATTGCATTTAAATGGAGCCATGTTGAGAGAGATACTGGTATCTCAACTCAAGCACTGGACAACAGATGTCTTACCCTCAATCTTGGCCAAATTCTGGCCTTTAAAAAGTCATCATTAGCAGCCAAATAGTAAAGGAAAGAGTCACTGTTCTTGTGTGTCCAAGCCAAATTGGCAAAGATAAAATGAAAATTCTTCTGATTGAAAACCGGAAAATGCCATGTTGTTTTCCTTGTGTCCCCTCCCCGTCTATGATCTATAAAGCAAACAGGAATGCATGAATGATTGCCATCAGATTCACTGAATGGCTTATGAACATTGACAAAGAGATGGGGAAAAAGAAGAGGAAAATTGCAGTGATTCTCAATTGTTCAGCCCACCCTACTCCAGAATTTACAAATGTGAAACTGAATTTTCTGCTGCCCAGTACAATTTCTCTACACCAGACTACGGTTGAAGGGGTCATTCAAAATTTAAAGCTCCATTATAGAAAGATCATGGTGCATAAATTCTTCATGCAAACTGATGGTGGCACAGCAAATGTGAGAAAGTTCACTAAAGATCTTGGTGTTTTGGATGCTGTTTATGTTGCGCAGTACCAGGCTGGAGGTAACAACTTTGTCAGTTGTAACCGAAAAGCTGGTTTTGCAGCTGCCATCAAGGAAATCACAGACTTATCTTGGAGGACTTTTCAGCTGAACTTGGAGAGACTTATGTCTTTGGCTGATTTCCATTAATACTCTAATACAGATGCTGACCTTGAATGGTTAAGTCAGATGACATAATTAAGATCTATGTAGATCAGTTTTGGAGCCTACTGAAGTGAACAAAACTGGGGGGGAAGATGCAGTCCTAAAACCAACCAAAGAAGCTATTTTTAGAACAAGCTTTTGGTTGTAATGAAGTGAATAAAACTATTACTAAATCCATTCTACAGTTTGGTAAAGCCCCAATCTCTGTCAGGTACTAACAGCATCGTCTGATCCCATCTATAAGGCCACATAGTGTTTTAACCATATTGGAAATTAATGTGAAACCAGGTCCTCCACCACAGCAGCTTCTTTCGTAATATAGCCTGGTCCACACTTGGAACAGACCTGTACTAGTTACACTTATGTTGATACATAGCTGTTATCAAAGTTCTGACTGCTTCTCCCAGATCACTGCAGTGTGGTTGAGTTTTGTTTTATGCAAACAGTCAAACGTAGTTGTACACTGCTAAAAAGTTAGTCTTCAACAAAATTTGCTAGCACAATTTTCAGGAGGAAAAAAATCCCTGTCCACACTGACTGACACCCTTCTAGTTACACCCATATCAACAACCATATTTTAGTGTGGTTCTGATCCCTGTAACTAGGATACAAGCTAACCTAAAGTCTAAATTAAAGTGCTCTTCCTCTAAATATTCTTTAAATGTTTGTATTTGAAAGCTGACAGTGATGCGGTTCCAAATATCACAGTACATGTGACCACAAATGATGGAAACAAATTAATTTTATTTCATGAATGCTTATTGAGCTAGGCAGCATACATACTTAATAAAAAGACAGCCCCTGCCTCCTAACAGTTTATAATTTGGTTTGATATTTTTTCCCAAATTTAGCTGTGTGATTTTGGACATGCAACAAATATGTGAAAGGGACAGAGCGGAACAGAAGCTTTGTTTGGCATATTAAGAGCTGAAAAGAGGAAAATTGGCTCAACTTTATAATTTCCTAAAAAAAGTATGAACACACTCTCTGCAACAGATTTCAGATTTCTTTATTTCAATTATGTGTCTTCTGCTAATATCTTTATTTCAACAGAGAGGGTTTTTTTACATGTCATAGCATCAGAAAAGCAAGGCAAGGAGTCTGTGATGTAAATTTTTGTGAATAAATACAGTAAAGTAAGGTTTGTATTAGGGCTGTCAAGCAATTAAAAAAAATTAATCACGCTGTTAAACAATAATAGAATACCATTTGTTTTAAATATTTTTGGATGTTTACTAAATTTTCATATATATTAATTTCAGTTACAACACAGAATACAAAGTGTATAGTGCTCACTTTATATTTTTTATTATAAATATTTGCACTGTAAAAAACAAAAATTGTATTTTTCAATTCACCTCATACAAGTACTGTAGTGCAATCTCTTTATCATGAAAGTTGAACTTACAAATGTAGAATTATGTACAAAAAAAACCTGCACTCAAACGTAAAACTTTAGAGCCTACAAGTCCACTCAGTCCTACTTCTTGGTCAGCCAATCACTCAGACAAACAAGATTGGTTACGATTTGCAGAAGATAATGCTGCCTGCTTCTTGTTTATAGTGTCACCTGAAAGTGAGAACAGGCGTTCACATGGCACTGTAGTAGCTGGAGTTGCAAGATATTTACATGCCAGATGCACTAAAGAATCATATGTCCCTTCATGCTTCAACCACCATTCCAGAGGACATGCTTCCATGCTGATGATGGGTTCTGCTTGATAACGATCCAAAGCAGTGCGGACTTACGCATGTCCATTTTCATCATCTGAGTCATGCCACCAGCAGAAGATTGATTTTCTTTTTTGGTGATTTGGGTTCTATATTTTCCGCATCAGAGTGTTGCTCTTTTAAGACTTCTAAAAGCATGCTCCACACCTCGTCCCTCTCAGATTTTGGACAGCACTCCAGATTCTAAATGTTGGGTCGACTGCTGTAGCTATTTTTAGAAATCTCACATCGGTACCTTCTTTGCATTTTGTCAGATCTGCTCTGAAAGTGTTCTTATAACGAACATGTGCTAGGTCATCATCCCTGACTGCTATAACATGAAATATATGCAGAATGCAGGTAAAACAGAGCAGGAGACATTCAATTCTCCCCCGAAAGAGTACAGTCACAAATTTAATTGATGCATTATTTTTTTAGCTAGCATCATTGGCATGGAAACATGTCCTCTGCAAGGGTGGCTGAAGCATGAAGGGGCATACAAACGTTTAGCATATCTGACATGTAAATACGTTGCAACACCAGCTACAAAAGTACCATTCGAACACCTATTCTCACTTTCAGGTGACATTGTAAATAAGAAGCAGGCAGCAGTATTTCCTATCAAGGTAAACAAACTTGTTTGTCTTAGCGATTGGTGGAATAAGTAGGAAGACTGAGTGGACTTGTAGGTTCTAAAGTTTTACGCTGTTTTGTTTTTGAGTGCAGTTATGTAACCAAAAAAAATCTGCATTTGCAAGTTACACTTTCACGATAAATAGATTGCACTGCAGTACTTGTATGAGGTGAACTGAAAAATACTATTTCTTTTGCTTATCATTTTTACAGTGCATATATTTGTAATCAAAAATAATAATATAAAGTGAGCACTGTGCATTTTGTATTCTGTGTTGTAATTGAAATCAATATCGAAAATGTAGAAAAGCATCCAAAATATTTAATAAATTTCAATTGGTATTGTATTGTTATAAGTGTGATTAATCACGATTAACTCAAAAGGATTAATCGCAATTAAAAAAATTAATCACGAGTTAACTGATTAATTGACAGCCTTAGTTTGTATGTATTATGTTTACGGTGTGGGTATTAATAAACATTCACACAATAAACAGAACGTATTATTGGTTAAATATACTTTTGTTTGGCAGAATTTTGAAAAATACAGACTATTCAATCAGAGGTTCTTACAACATTGTAGACCTGTCCAGGCAAGGTGAATAGGTTGTGTTTTAAACCATGTTCGCAAACACATTTTTAAAAATACAATATTATACAGGAGTTTTCACCTAGTGTAGACAGGGCAAGGTCTGCTTATATGTGTTAGGTGGTCATGGTCAATCCTAAACTCCTGTTTTTCTACTCCAGACATAGGCTAAATATTTTTTGGACTCCAGGTTTGATTTATTTATATAGCTGCAAGTCCGTGTCGGAGTTCATGCAGGTTGAAATGTAAAAGTGCCAATAATTCCACCAACTGAGAACAGAAAGAACACCTATATCAAATAAAGAAAACATTGTTTTGAGAGGCTCAGTATATATGTATACATATGCACACATAGCACCAATGAAATGCAGCATCCTCGAAGGTGGGAGTGTGATAACCAACTAGTATACCACACAGTGCACAACAGCTGAGGATGGAAATTTTAGTCCAAGCACCCCAGGAAAAATCACTATTATTTCAAGTAGTGTGATTGGTTCTTTAATGTCTATGGAGAGAGAACAGCACTTTGTTTTTTTTTAAAAAAAAGGTTTAATTTAAAATAAGCTCTATTTTAAAATAATTTTAACCAGGGCTAAACAGTTGTGTTAAACTCTTGGTCACATATCCAGACACCAACATTGTTAGATGTGATCAAACCCAGCACTAAAAGAATCTATCACTTGTACTAAGGCAGGCTGCCTTTAGTCTAGGGACTTGGCTTCACTGCAGAGTTAACCTGCGTTATAACTTGAGTGTTGCCCCCAGATCAAATCCCATCCATACACAAAAACTATGAACTCAAGCATGGTAGTTCTTTAACTTGATTTGGCTGGCCTGTCAAGGGTTATAATCTAGAGTTCAAGTGAACACAACTCAGCGGACAATCCAATCACTACAATCTGAATGTTATTTCACAGTTTGACTGCTCTCATCTGAGTTAGACTAATTTGATTTGTTAACTGCAGTGAAAACCTGGATCAGAAGTTAACAGACTGTACAGTCACTGTGGCCAGCTGGTAGGGGTAGACACATGAAGTAGGCTATCTTATTATTAGAGCTAGGTGGAAAATGGTTTTCCTATCCCATGAAAGTTTTAATGATTTTGAAATTTATCCTACCACAAATTGTGACAAATTATAAATCTCATATTTTTATGAACTGAACCTGAATTGGGTTTTTTTGGATTAGGTAAAATGAAATGTTTCCTTTTGATAATTCCAAAACTTTGTATTTTTATTTCAACCTTTTTTAACCTTTCTTTTTGGAGATTATAAATTAACAGAAATTTTCAAAACAAAAAGTTGTTTCAAACCAAAAATGAAACTTTTTGTTTTGAAAATCTTGAAACATTTTGACAATTTCAAAACATTTTTTAAAACGAAAAATTCAAATTGGGAAATTTGTCAATACCAACCCTTTCCCACAGAGTTTCGTGAAAAATATTCAGTTGGAAAACTCCAGACTAGCTCTAGTTATTACTTAATTGTTCATATGTCATGAAAAAGAAAAATACTGTTTGTATATCATTCTAATATCTCAGATATTATCCTCTTTGCTCTGACCTGAGCTTTAGGCTGGGATGGAGATGGAAAAGATTTCAGGTTATTAACACTTTATAGAAAATGAAATTATGTGCTTTACAATGTTTTCAGTACCTATTCCCCAAAAATTGTTCAGGTCTTTGACTGCTCGGACACTGTTCATATTTCATCCTGGATCATCTAAACACCTGTAACCTTCTGATTTCCTATTATATGAATCTCTGTACGAGTCACCATTTCTCTTTTATTGATCAGACACTCTAGCCATTTCTAAGCACTAGTATTTCCATTCCAGGACATAGCATTTTCATCATTTTTAGTTAAAGGAACAGTCTTTGATAAGTTTTTACAGTAATATTAATGTTTTTCATTTTTTAGGTAAAAGGACTGGTTTGTTTTCTCGTTGTAGTATTCTGGTCATCTTTTTGTACTGTTTTCTAGTAAACCATCAGAGGCCTCTACATTTAGGGGGAATCATATGGCTTGTGGGCTCTGAAAGTGCATTTACTTTGCCAGTTCAAATCCAGCCCAAATCAATAGTAAACAAAAGTTTCAAAGAGGGTTATTTGAAATTATTTACTTTAATTTAAAGAAAAACAAAACCAGCAAAATAAAAGCATGCCCATCCAGGCTTCAGGTGACCGTGACAACAATTAAAAGCACAATACAAAAATAATTACAAAGAAAATAACCAAACCAAGATTCCATCCTGCAAGCTGCTCCCAGGGGGCTAGCTCTGTATGCCTCTGTGGAATAGCTGGCAAAATCAGCCCATCTAACAGTCATCAGTCAGCAAAACTATTACAGTTCCTACTCTACCCTTTCTCTTCAAATAAGAACATAAGAATAAGAATGGCCATACTGTGTCAGATTGAAGGTTTATCCAGCCCAGTATCCTATCTGCCAACAGTGGCCAATGCCAGATGTCCCAGAGGGAGTGAACCTAACAGGTAAAGATCAAGTGATCTCTCTCCTGCCATCCATCTCCATCCTCTGACAAACAGAGGCTAGGGACACCATTCCTTACCCATCCTGGCTAATGGCCATTAATGGACTTAACCTCCATGAATTTATCTAGTTCTCTTTTAAACCCTGTTGTAGTCCTAGCCTTCACAACCTCCTCAGGCAAGGAGTTCCACAAGTTGACTGCACTGTGTGAAGAAGAACTGAATGAATCTCACTCTTCCTGAGATGTTTCCTGAGATGTCTCTATTGCAAAGGGGTTTTTTAGTCCACAACAGGAAGAGGGGCCCTCATAGAACATATTAAAAATCTCATTCAAATTGGTAGTATCAACAGGGAGACCAAGGATAGAATAGGTATGCAGATTAACGTTGTTCCACCTGGTGAAGGTACATTGTTAGTGTGGTGTGAGGTTTGCACTTCCACTGCCCCTGCAGTATTTGTTCTGCAAATAAACAGAAGTCTTCAACAGTCTCGCCATAGGCACTTACAGGAGCATGGAAAAAGAGAGTAAGAAAGACAAAAATGCCAGAAAGAGGGCTTTGAGGGGGTTTTTCCCCAAAGGTAGGGGAGAGGGATTGGTAATACCACCCATCAATTACACGATACTACTCTACCAGTATTTTGTCCTGTAAATGTCAAGCAGATACTTAAAAAATGGGGCAGGTTTAATTGGAAGAGTGTGAGCCTTGACAATATTCACATAGAATATTTTGTTTCTACTACTAAATAATCATGTAATTGTGCAATTGGTATTAAATGTCACTCCTTTAAATAGTGTTTTGCCTAAAATAAGTTTTTTTTAAAGTTCTGCATGTACATGTTTGATGTCTAATTACACCCCTTAGTAACACCTGAGAAACACAAATGACAGCTGTCTTCATAAACAGTTTATCTGCTGTCCAATAGCACACGTTAATTTTTTCTAATCCCCCAAATTTTCCTCACTGAGATTTTCACTTTCTAAGTTGGCAAAGACAACACTGCTTGGTTAATATTTACCACTTTGTGAACTAGGTATTGCAGGAGTTGGGCCTAGAGTCTCTATGAAACTACTTAGCAGTTTTGGCTGCAGTAGGGACCAAAGGAATTAAACCCTAATTTGTGACATGCTATTTATAGTCATATATAAGCACATCAGAAAAAAAGCTCTAAATAATCAATATGAACTCAGCCTAACAAGAAATCCCTTCTCTTCCTAGGGTGGGATGAAGAACTAGAGAGCATCTGTTGTCAATATTTTATTGGTCTTTTAGTCAAAGAACAATCAATTTTACAGGGGGAAAAAAAACAGATACACACATGGACTCTGAACCTGCATATGAGTAATTTTACATGGGAACAGTCCCACCGAGCTCAATGATTTGCAGGATTGGGGCTTACAAATATAAAACAAGAAAGACAAATGTTTATTACTAACTTACACTACATCTAAAGGAGTCTAGTAAAACACATAAATGTTCATGTTCTCCTCTCTGATGCCTCATTGGTTCATTAGAACTTAATTGTCACCAGCTCTGTGTATTAGACACCTGTTTTTGAAAAGGAGTAGAAAAGCCTTTGCACCTGCTAAGAAACCACCCAAATCTGAATATAAAGGGGGGGGAGGAGGACACACAAAGGGTAATATAACCAGTGAAAAACAAACTAGAGCAACTAAGCATTCTAAGGAAATAAAGTTTTTAACTTTCTCTGTATTTTAAACTATTTCATTTTGATGCATTACAACAGGCAAGCTAGACCACATATGCAAAGCAGTCCCAAATTATCTTCTATGAGAGGCATATAAAATAATACTTCACTCGCTACTAATAACAACCCTTGGAGCAGAAACAGCTATAAGGAAACACATTTAAGGCGACCCAGGACCACCAGCCAGAATCAACAGCGAGTCTTTGTGGGCTGTGGATTCTAAGCCTGCCCTGGGGGGCTAGTTGGGTTGTTAAACGCTTGTGATTGCTCTCCCTCCCTTGGGATGTTGTGTCTGTCATAGCCACACGGCGAAGAGGAGAAGGGAGTAATCCCCAGGCCCGGTCGCTTCAGGACGCCTGTTCTGTAACTTTTACACTTTGCTCCTTGGGGCTTCAGGCACCGATTGATTCCCCAGGGCCGGCTCGCTTGGCTATATGAGGCACGAGACCAGGGCCGATCACCAGAAGAGGCGCGGAAGCATGGGCAGCCCGGGCTCATTGCCTGCAGCTGGGCTCCCAGCGAGCGACGCCACGCGCAGCCCCGTGCGCCCGGGAGGCGGCTGCGCTCAGCGGCGCTCCCCCTCCCCACTCAGCGCATCCCCGCCCCACCGCCGTCTCCCCTGCAGCCTCCCCAGCGAGCCCCTCCTCCCCTCCCCCCCAGCCCCACGGCTCCAAAGCCCCCGGGGCCACAATGCAGCTGTCCTCCCACCAGCCTGGTGCCTGCTCCTAGTCCTCAGGCTGGACCCGGGGGCTCTTGCCTCGCAGAAGTAGGAGTTACCCCTCCCTCCCTTGCCCCCCCCTGAACCCACCCCCGGTCGGAAGATGCAGAAAGGCTGGAAGAAATACTTCGGCCAGAAATCCCTCAGCGAGGTCACCATGGATGAGTATCTGGCCAGCCTGGGGCTGTACCGCAAGCTCACCGCTAAAGACGCCTCTTGTCTCTTTCGGGCTATTTCCGAGCAGGTAAAAGGAGTTTCCTTCCCACCCAGGGTGGCTGCCCCTCAAGGCTTGTGCCCCTCATAGGCCCGACCTGGGTGGTCCTTTCCCCACCACATCCTAGCTCTGCTAGCTGGAGTTCAATACAACTCATGCCTTTGGGGAGAGAACTTCACTTCTCCCTTCCCCCAGGTTCTAGCCCCTTCTCTCCTGAAAAGAGCCAGCTGCGCTTGTGAGTGGGGTTTGACTTCTTTTCTTTTGGGGCTGGAGGGTGAATGGGGTTGGTTGAGGTAAGGCATCATTTGCCAACATATTTTTGGCTTTGAAGTAATCTTCATCTGTCTCTCCATTCCCAAAGCTGGAGCAGCAGGAGTTGGATAAAAGTTTCTAGTTTTGCTCTTGTGGCACCTTAGAGATAAACAGATTTATTTGGGCATAAGCTTTCGTGGGCTAGAACCCACTTCATCGGATGTTAGTCTCTAAGGTGCCACAAGGACTCCTCGTTGTTTTTGCTGATTCAGACTAACACGGCTACCGCTCTGAAACCTAGTTTTGTTCTGTCTCTTACACAATCGTGGGTTAGCTCTAGTTTTGCAAAATGAGCTGTGGCTCCGATCTGGTTTACCTTTTATCCCATCTACCAAAGGTTGGATTAAAGGTTCTCGTTTGGACTAATATTCTACCAGTGGTTACCTAATCAACAATCATTTATTTTCCTTTAGCATCTTCAAATTCTTCCACTTAAAAATGCATGGGCAAATAACGTAAGGCACAGATGTGCAACCAAAAAAGATCATGCTCTATATTGAGGTTCTCTTTATGAGTAACTTATAAAGGGTTTTATTAAACGATTAATTGCTTTCTATAGACTGTTAGTCCAATGGGTCTATAGGTTGATTACAACTGTCTATCACCTAATGGTGTGCTTATAATTACCTATAGTATATGTTGTTCAGGTCTGTAACATGCTTATAATATATTCACCTTGTAATGTAAATCAGGGGTTCTCAACCTTTTAATTTCAGAGGCTCCCCTTCCCCCCCCAACATGATATAAAAACTCCACTGCCCACCTGTGCAGGGCACTTACCTGGGGCTCCCTGCTGTAGAGCCCCCGCAAAGCTAAGTTGCTCAGGCTTTGGCTTCAGCCCCAGGTGGCAGAGCTCAGGGCCCTGGGCTTCAGTCCCAGGCAGTGGGGCTTCAGCTTTCTGCCCTGGGTCCCAGCGAATCTAACGCTGGCTCTGCTTGCTTGGAGAACCCCCCTGAAACCTTCTCACGGTCCCCCAGGGGTCCCTGGACCCCTGGTTGAGAACCACTGATGTAAACTATATGTAAAGGGAGCCTTAGTGCAAAGTGTAATTTAAAATTAGCTGCAAACCTTTCGTTTCAGTGCCTTTTAAAACACCTTTTTTATTTTCTAGCTGTTTTCTTGTCAGATTCATCATATGGAAGTCAGGAAGGCTTGTGTTTCGTTTATGAGGGAAAACCAACATAACTTTGAGTCTGTAAGTAGACTTGTGTATTTATGATATGCAAAGTTTTGTGTGTTAGGAAATAATGGGGGTGTTTATACATAAACAGTTATGTAGATCTCTGCACTGAAAACCTACATCTCCCTGTACTTTGTTTTGTTAAGTTTTGACCAAGCACGGGTTTAAACTAGTACTGAGCGAGATAAGAAGTCCAGGGTAAAAGGCTTGCTCGTTTGCCTTACTCTGTATGCTGTCCATTAGTTTCTAGTCAACCTTAGATTTTGTTTCTAAACCTTGGAAATATATTTATATGGCACAACATTTTTATTTGTAAAAGGTAATATACATTTATTCTAAACATCTGATCTCTCATTTTAAGTAACTGATTATAGTACTGTATAGACATTAATAAGCTATCTTTGTGAAACTGAAACTTCTTGTGTGTGAGGAAACTACACTTTGAAGTAAAACATGCACCTCTAAGGACAGTGGAATACAGCATAGCTTTTTAACCATGGTGTTATACGTGCTTTAATGTCACTGTACGCTTTCAGTGGATGACTTCAACAACTGTAGAAGCCTGCTATTTTCACCCAGTGAAGACTCTGCTTTAACTGAAGTGGTAGAGGTCTGTGGTTTTCATTCAGAAGATCACAAATTAAATCCCTGCCGACAACTGTGGTATCTTTATATACCTAGCCTCGGTTTGTTACAATACTGCTGAATATTAGGAAATGTACTTGTTGCTGCTGATGGATCAGTGGGTGTCAGCAACAGGTAAACTTACTAGTTTAGACAGGTCCTGTGACTGCTTTGAAACAACCTGGTTCTGAAGAGCATTCTGAATACTCTACTGGCTATTTGAACTCTAATTCACAAATGGCTTTCCCTGCATCTTAAGGGAACAATTCTAAATGTTTTATCCACAAAATAGATATTGAAAGCAATAAACTAACTTTTTAGTATTATAATACTGTAAGTTTTCTACAGTCTTTCGCATCAAGTGTTATGAAAGTGCTTTGTACACTGTGTACATACCCCCACTTAAATGCAGCTACCATTGGGGTGGAGGGAGACATCCAGTTGGCTCAGAACATGCTGCATAATAGTGAGATAAGACTTTTTGGTGACAGGCACTTGCACAAGTTCCTACTCACAATTATTGCTGTGGTATTTTAACTTCCATACAGCGCAGCCAAGATCTTTGCCTTATCCAATAAAAGAAGGACACAGTAAACTACGTGGCATTTAAGATATTGGCCTCTGGAGGAAGGGCTGGGGTGAGCAATGCTAGTATTTGCACTTGTGTATTTTAGGATATCTACCTTTCCCAACCTTAAGCTATCCCTTTTCAACTAGAGGCGTAGATATAAAATTTGATAATAGCTAAAATTGTTACCCTGCAATTTAAAAACAAACGTGCTTGAAAAGTCACTTCTGCAATGCACTGAATGCGAGCAGGTTGGGCAAATTGTTAAAATTTTCAGACCGAAGTTTTAGACCCAGATATAACCAAATTGTACATTTAGTTTTGCATGTGATATCTGGACCTTCCAGACCTCATGTTTGACACAAGACATTCCCATGTCCTTCCTTAATATGTTTGAGGAAACACTGCTATAATTCTGACTTTGTGATTTTTTTTTTTCTGTTCAATCTAGTGCATATAGATAAAATAGCTTTTCAGCAAGAAGTTACCTCCTTTACTAAGCACATACATATGCAATTGTTCCTAAATGTGGGGGAGAGGGAGAAATCATTCATGATCAGGAAGGCTACTTACTTGCCTTATGAACTTGAAGGCTGTTGGCCTAAAACCACTGCCTATATGCTGACCAATATCATCTCATTGTTTCCTTGTATTCCTCCCTGCCGCAATTGTCTCTATCCATCTGTTGTCTTATACTTAGATTGTAAGCTCCTTGGAGCAGGGATCAGCTATTTGTACATCGCCTAGCACAATGGAGTCCTGATCCATGACTTGGTTCCTAGGCACTAGGGTAATACAAATAAGAAAAATATTTTCAGTTTTCCTCTAAATGTTTTAAATACAAAGTGCAAATTCTGACTCTAAATGTTTCCAGCAGATTTAGTAATGATATGCAGCTGATTAAATCAATTATATCTTTTTTTTTTTTTTTTTTTTTTTTTTTCTTAAAGTATGTGGAAGGATCATTTGAAAAATATCTGGAACGGCTGGGAGATCCAAAGGTAAGGCCAGATTCATATTCCTGAGGCTGAGCCCAAAAAGCTCATGAAGTTTGCTGGAATGTAAGTTTGAATGTTTCTTGTTCTCCCTGCTAACTTGTATCTCAGTCCTGCTCTCAGATCAACATAGGTGGACCCTTGCACCTGAACAGAGCACTGTTGATTTCAATAGGACTTTGTGTGGGTGCAGTAGGACTCTGTGGATCTGATGGCAGGATCAGGGCCTTGGTTCTTGCTTGTGGGCAAAAAAGGGGCATTGTCAAACCACAACAATGTAATTTAAGCTGAGGGAACCAAACTTTGGTCCTGTCAGCCTGGATCTTTAAAAGGCTGTTACAAAACTGGGTGCATAATTCATAGCAAATGTTTGACAAATTTCGCATTTTTTTCCAGATTTGGAAAAAAGAAAACCCCTGCTTTCTTTCTTTAACTTATTGTTTCTTTGAAGATTTTTAACTAGTGAACATGAGCAGGATACAAGAGTATCTAAAGCAAATGTAGTATGTTTATCAAAGAAATACTTAAAAATATATTCGAGACTGGCACAGGTCTAGCTAGTAGAGCTTAGCTACAACTTTGCCTCTGATTACTGGGCCAAAAATTGAATACTTACTTGTCCTATGTCAGTGATTTTCTCTTCAGGAATCCTCATATTTTACAAATTTCCAGATGCAGAAGGAATCAGAATTTTGCAAAAGATGGAACTTAAGTATTTGAGGAGTACATCATCACTTCACATTGATTCTCTCTCTTCCTCTCTCTCAGTGGGTTTTCTTCAGTGCCCACATAAATATTTTTAAGGTAGTCTGAGGGGTTTTACACTTACTACTAACTTTTAAGGATTGAGGAGTAGACCCTTTTTCTCCTTGTTCCTATGAAGCACAGTTATTGCAGAGGGCAGTATATTCAGATGTACTCCTTTATAGAGCTTGGTTTGAGTCTTTTAGGGCTTTGAAGATAGGGGCTCAGAATTTTATCCAGTAGTTAGAGCTGGGTAGAAAATGCTTATTTAAAAAAAAAAATCACGAAAAATGTTGACTAGCTCTTTTAATGGTATAGTGAGAGCCAGTATACAGTTCCAAGTACTGCATGGCAGGCTCAGTGGTCAGCTCCACTACACATTTGACGAACATTTATTTTCGTACCTTCTAACATGATCTCAAAATAATTTTATACACCTAGGAAAGTGCTGGCCAATTGGAAATAAGCGCGCTCTCATTGATCTATAAGTAAGTCTCTTCCTTTTTTTAAAATTTTTATTTTAAAATAAATTTTGTAATGGGCTGTGAATGGTTAAGGGTACTAGCTGTGGGGCCCAGGATCTCTTGATTAATAGATTTTTTTTAAGGCTAGCAGGGACCATTATGATCATCTAGTTTTGATGTCAGCTTGGCTTAGGAGTGACTGCCGTTCAATGTTTATTATGTGAATGGGTGGCTGCAGACCAATTCCAGGTAAAGAGGATCCCACATCCTGAAATGTACTGAATTGGCATCCTAATTAAGTCTCACAAGAGGACAAAGACCTGGTGGCCATGGAGATGGAGCTAAGCCTGACTACTGGAGGTTTCATTGCTGCTGCCCAGGTAGTGCTGGCTCAGAGGGCTTCAGACTCTAGTGAGGTCTGTTTGGCACTTTTCATAACTATTACACTTTTTTTTTTTTAAGAGTTTACAGTGAAAGACTTACTGATGGGGAAGTGTATGAAATGATGTAGAATTGTGTGCACTAATGCTAGCTATAAAAGTTAATTGCCAACACACAAATAAAACTCTGTGCTTGCTATATGAGGTGTCCTTGAAAATTCAGGAAGTGAGAAGTGCTGCTTGGTGTGTATGCCTGGAAATGCATTTAAAATAAATTATAATTTCAGTTAACATTTGAATCCGCTGTAGGCACTGTCTGTCTTGCTAAAAAAAAAAAAAATACTGCCACTTCTGAACAAACAGTTTAGGAGCCTAATGGCAGAGACACTAAAACACTTTGCATCCTGTTTCAGTCCAAAATGAATTAGATTTCTATAAGGTTCTAATGGCATCCTGTACTGAGATTCTAACCCTTTTGGGAACTACTTCGTTTAGGGTTAATTGCCTCACTATCAGAGCAATCTGTCTTGAGATCAGAATTACCTGACATAATTAGATGCATCTTTTTATTATCTGAAACCAGACATCGTAGGTTTTACCAAATATTTCTTCTTTCAAGTAGATGGTTCCACTTTGTGAATTTAGTTATTGCTTAAATTTTATGTTGGCATTCACCTGTTAAGAAAAATATTCTGCTCTCATTCTCTATATTAACCAACGGTGGATTCTCCAAACTATTCTCTTCAAATGTCTTCATAACAAGCACTTGCATTAAACGCGTGCTCTTTCAATTCTCAATTTTTTTTCTCTTCCCCTCCCCCCCCCCCCCCTTGCCTAGTCGAGACTTTATTCTGTACCGGTACCCTGGAAAGCCACCTGCCTATGCTACAAACAATGGCTTTGAAGACAAGGTAAGGAGATGTGAGCCAATTTTCTACCCTCCCACTCCTAGATAGCTCTAATTTCACTCTGTTCTAATGAGCTTTTCACTTCAGTTTTGCTCTTGTAACTCCAGTGAAGTCTCTGCACATTTTGCACACTTAAAAAACAAAACCAAAGCTAACTTCAACAAAGCTAATGCTCCACAAATGAATTATTTCACAGTTGAAACAGTTCCTGCTGGCTGCAGGAGTTAAAATATTACAGATAAGGAATCTTCCTGTTTGATCAACTTTAGCTTTTCTGGGGTGATGGTGCTTGAATACAGTTCCCTGTGGCTAATTTTTTTTTAATCTTACTAGCTAGAATGAGACACTTGGATTGAGTTGCTAATGAGCAAAGTGAAGGTGGCAAGATTAGACAAATATATGGGTGAAGAAAGGGCACTCTTCTCCCTCCCCCAAAAGAGAACAGACAAGTTTTGGGCGTCTTTTGGGGTGTATTTTTCCCCTCCTGGATAGAAATTAATTAGCTGATTTTTGTGGGTTGTGCATTGTTATGTAAAGCAGTAGATAGTCTAAACCCACTTGAAGTTTTTACACAATTGAAGGGTGTAGGGAAAGTTCTATATTTAGCTTTTTCTTGTGAAATAGCTTTTCCTCTAGTTTGATACTAGTGGGCCAATAAGATTTTGAAGTTTGGGGATTCTAATGTAAGAGTGGCATTTAACTTCTAGACTGTTGTTTGTTCATAAGGTAGTTGACTCATAGTAAAGTCCCTCATATTTGACCTTTAACAGTTCGTGAAATGACAAAACAGCGTCCATGTGGGTTATAGGCAAATTTATTTGTACACTTGCTACAGTCTCTTTTATAGGGATCAACTCTGTTTCTAACACTCTGTTTGTATTTATACTAAGCATACCCATTGTTTGGACAGCGTGTTAAAGCACTGGCCTTAGAATAAGTAAAGGATTTGTAGTCTTGAGTGAGAACAACCAAACATTTTCTATTTGATTTCTTTCATTTCTTCCTCAAAGCTTTTTGTTGTTTTTTTTCAAGATCTTGCTGTGTTGTTCCAGTAACGGCCATTACGACTCTGTGTATACAAAACAATTTCAGGCAGATGCTGCTGTTTGCCAGGGTAAATTAACTCTCTTACACTATTTTTAATGGGAAGAGTGTTAAGTACTTCAAATGTCCTCTTTCTTGGGAGGAGAGGGGTACTGAAGGGAGAAGAAAGTGGAAAGCTCATTAACTATTTTTAATGTAGTTGGTGTGTTATGAAAGTCCACAATAAGCACATCCACTACTCTAAGGTCACCTATCAGACTCCAGGTGTTCTTTGTCTGGCACCAAGTCAAAACCATTGGGTTCTCTGTGCTTTGTTTGCCCAGCTGTCTTGTACGAGATCCTGTACAAAGATGTGTTTGACATGGATGAGGAGGAATTGAGAACTGCAGTTGAGATGTTTCGAAGTGGGGCCAAAAAGAACAGAAACAGTGCCTCTGTTGGAAGTGAGGATGCAAACTTTGATTGCCTTCCCGAGAAAGTGTCCAAAACTTCATCTGAAAGGAGGTATGGGATTAAAAACAAAATATCCTGTGAACGGTAACTGATCACTTAAAAAAGGTGTTGGCAGGACTAGCCTACTAGGTGTGTTCTGAGCTTCCATGTGGAACATCTGTGGCCATCCTCCAATGTCCTGGTACTGAGCCAGAGTCTGAGCATATTGTGGAAAAAGCAGCGTGCTTTTCCTGGGACTGGGAAGTGACGTGTGTTTGAGCAGCAACCTCTCCCATGGCTATAGTCAACTGGCACTGTCAATGGCACCTTCTTACTGAACAAATCATGAGTAATCAGAATCATTGGCTTTAATTTCTATTAGTATGGCAGCAGCAAGACTGCTATGAGAAAGTGAGCTGGATTCTGTTGTAGCTTGTACATCGTTAACTGTGCCCTAAGTTTAGGACCAAACCCTGCCCTCATTTGCAGTGCCACTGTGTAGCCCTTTTGTTTCTGATGGGGTAGTAACCAATGGCATTGTACAGATGAGAGGACAACATTTGACCTTATTAATGGTGATGAAGTGCAAGCCAGAAAGGACCCAATTTAAGTTGCTGGCTCTGGCAGTTCTTAAACACTTCTAAATTAGACACACTTGTTAAGGAGTCCTTGAGATTTAAAAAAAAAAAAAAAAAAAAGGAACTCCATAGTGCCCATGAGTGGAATAACTGAAGAAGTGTTTAAGTTTGCAGAATGGAACTGGGCTGACCCTTTCTTAAACATAAAGCAATGTTGGCTGCTACTGCGTGGAAGACCTGAATTGAAGGGGATAGGGGAGAGATCATTTTATTTACAATCAGAAAAGGGTTTACTCTGTGTGAGTGCTGCATTATAATAGTGTTAGGTTCTGGCTTGCATCTTATCACTTGATGGCGCCATGGTTCTTCTATTAGGTCATTCAGTCAGTTTGATCTTGTTGATTTCAGGGCTGGCAAGAAATCTTGCATTGTATTTTGTAATCCTATTTTTAAATTGCTTAGAGTGGAAGACTGGGAAGGCAATGATACTGACAACCCACCTGAAGATAAACTCAGACAAGGCACTGAAGAGGCAAAGGTTTGGCAATTAAGGGAGAATCCTTTAATTCTTTCCCATTAGTGTTCATGACACTGGGATTAAGGTTGAATCAGCCCTTCCTATTCTAAATGCTGCTGTTGGAGATTTACACCCTTTTTTTATTTCCTCAATCTTGCACGTGCATGTTTAGTTTTTAGCCCTGGTATTCTTTATCCCTTCTTTTAAATTAATTGTTGAGCCTTTTATCATATTAAAAAGCTTATTTCTGAGACTCTTGTTCTCTAGGTAGCTTTAAAAAAACCCTACAGGTTTTAAAAACAAAATTTGGCAAACAATCCCTGATCTGGACTCTTACCTAGAAACCATCTAATTTATCTTATTTAATCTAATTTTATTTTAGACACATGAACAGTGCTGTTCCATTTTACCAGGCCTGGCTCAAAACACTGCTCTAGCTAACATTCAAGGAGCCTGTGTGTGTAATATAATTAATTACACACAGACACACACACTCATTGACTTTGGTTTGGAGTTGTGTGGTCAGCAGCTTCTGAAAGTCAGTCTCTAGTTAGTTTTTTCCTTCTCTATTTTTACCTAGTGACTAAAAACTTTCTATTCTGAAATCAAGCAGATCAGTATAGAGTCTGTGATTAACTTCTTCAACATGATTTTTATTTATCTACTTTGTCCTCAAGCCTCAGAATCCATAATACCTAAAGACTTGTTCATATTCTTCTTAGATTCTGTACTTGAAGCAAACTAATTACATGTCATAGTGGAAGTGAAAGAGGCAGGGAAGACAAAGTGTAATGCTTATTTAAAATAATTAGAACCTCTGCAAGGAAAGGAAGGGGTTGTGAATATATGGCATGCTTTTAATTGTAGTCCATTTTAACTGTGTTTTAGCCTCCAGAAAATCCATCAAAGATGCCTTTTCCCTATAAAGTGCTAAAAGCCCTGGACCCTGAGATCTATCGAAATGTAGAATTTGATGTTTGGTTGGACAGCAGAAAAGGTACCTAAAAAAACCCCTTTGAATATTCTATAAATTCCTGGCTAACAGTAAAAGTTTTATTGAGGCTCCATGAGATTATTTTATAGACCGATTTACTAGTATTTTGGACCTGCACAGGGGGCTTGAGCAACTAGACACGTACCTGAAATGTGAAGGGCATTATCTAACCCAGCAAACATATCTGTGGAGCATACATCCTGTTACCAGCCAGAGACTTCTTCTTTTTCATCTCTAAGCAACCAGTAGAGTACTTCCAATTTTATATGATGTCCATCATGCTCCTGAAATCTGATCTGTTGAGAAAAATATGCTGGTTCTGGACTAGGAAATGTGGGGGTTCAGGAAAGCTTAGTGCAATAGCAGAGTATCGTCTTGTAATGCTATTTTCAGATCACGTTCAAATGTAAAATGGGGACTTTTTTACTTTATGGTAGCAGTGTCTGCACAAAGGCTCGTGTTCCATAAATGCATTTGGGTTCAGAGTAACAGGAAAGGAAGGGGGGTCACTTAGCAGTTAGTGTGCACTTTGAACTGCCAAATGAGACAAGTGCTCCCTTGCTCTCCAGGGGCTTGAGCACTCGGGAAATATTACACTCTCTCCCCACATCTCTCTTGCATGCCAAAGAATCCCAGATTGTGAATGCAACAATAGGTTCGCTTTACTCATCACTGAAATTCAGTCCAGTCCTTTCTGGGACTAAACAGAGCAGCCAGTTCCCAGTGTGCAACAGCACTATACAGAAATTTAGGAGTGATAAAGGAAGAATAACTTTTCAGAATTTCCCTGACAGTGAGATTTAAGTAGATTACAGTTATCCAGATACATCCCGCCTTACAAAATGATCACAATTGGTCAGCATTTGGTGTTTTCATATCTTCCATCAGCACAGCAGCCCATAATGCCAGGCTGTGCTTTTGACTCTCAGTACAGCTACGCTGCTTGCTCCTTTTGGGGAGGTGTAGAGTATATACACTGCACACACCTCTAGCATGGGTATTAATAGTAGTGTAGACAGGAGAGGCACTGCTTAGGCAAGTAGAGTGAAGACATGCCTGAGCCCTATGTGTATGTACCCTACATGGCTCTCTACTTGCACAAGCAGTGCCTCTCCTGTCTACAGTGGTGCCCTTTCCCCACTGCAGGGAAAGGCTCCAGCAGTTGGTAAAGGCTCCGGGAGCCTTTCTCTGCTGCAAGGGCCTGCCAGAGCCTTTCCTCACAGCAAGGAAAGGCTCTGGCAGGAGGGAGGTAGTGGAGAGAGACTCTGGAGGTTCCCTGCTGCCGAGCCTTTCCCCACTGCCTCCCCCGTGCCAGAGCCTTTCACTGATGCATGTAGCTACACACCAGTGTGGATGCAGCCTGCTTTTCATTGTGATGTGTGGCTACCCATACCCTACACACCACCGCAAGTGGTATGCAGTGTAGACATAGCCTCAATGCTGACTCGGAGGAAAAGGACATTTTTTTGTTTCTGGCCCAAAATTTCTATATAGTATTGCTGCACACTGGTCCCAGAAAGGACTGAATTTCAGTGATGAGCAAAGTGATCCTGTTGCATATGTATTTTGTAAAGTGCTTTGGGATTCTTTGGCATGCAAGAAAATCTGGGAGGCACAATCTTCCTCCAGAGCCCAGCTGCCATCATTCACATTGGAGTTGTCACTGTGCTTTGTGGCATCCCAAGATATGGGGAGAGTGCAACATTTCCCTAGTGCTCAAGCCTTGGAAGGGACTACTTGTCTCATTTGGTAGTTCAGAGTGCTCACATAATGATGTCCAGGAAAACACAGGAGATAATTCACTCATTTCAGCCTATAATACATACCCAGAATTGCACTCAAGGGAACTAATAGGTAAAAATGAAGAATAGTACCTAGCTTAAACTTTCACTTTGATCTCTTGTAGAACTTCAAAAAACTGATTACATGGTGTTTGCTGGGAGACAATACTATTTAGGAGACAAATGTCAGGTTAGTACTCGAAGCAGATTCAGTAATGATGAATTATTAAAGTTGCTTTAAGTAAAGTATAAAGTTATAAAATTATCTGAACTCATAGGGTCTTACAGAGATTTCTTCTCTCATTATAGCTATTAAATACAATGGGGTCATCTGAATGATTTTTTTTTATTATTATGATAACTTTCTGTAAATTCAAAACTAGCACAAGATAGTATATGGGAAGGGCCACTTGAAAGCGGACCATGAACTAGTGCTATGAATCCTGAAAGTCGAGGAGTTTAAGACTGAACTCTTGAAATACACAGACGCCACACTGACTGGCACTGTACATGAACCTCAGCAGAATGGCAATGAAAGATGGACAATAAGAGGGGTTTTTGGTTCTGTGTTTTGCAGTGCCTAGTGCAATGGGTCCTGTTTAGTTGTTGAATCGTACAAGGCAGTTTTGGTTCTGACTTGTCCTCTCCCTGCCTTTCTTCCATCCATGAAGTCCTCTCTTATTCTTTTTCTTGTTGTTTGTATCTGTTCCTGCAGTGTCTCTCCCTCTGCTGCCCACTCGTCTACTGTCTCTATGTTGGGTAGGGTGGGGAGTGCTGGACTGAGGTATTCCAAGACTCTCAAGCTAACTCAGTGGTATGTGAGCAGCATGAAAACAGCTCCTATGTTGCCAGCCATTGGGGGGAACCAAAGCACCATTAATGTGTCACCATTTGGGTTTACCTACTCCCCCTTTATTTCCCTCTCCAGGTACGTCTGGAGCCTGTGGGTAAGTACTACAATGCTCATATCCAGGAAGTTGGACATGATGGCAACATGGTGACCGTGTTCATTGAAGAGCTGGCAGAGAAGTAAGCAATCTGAAGACAGCCTTAGAGCTGTGTGTCTTATTTGCTGAAATCCTTTTTCTTTGTTGAGTCTGCACATACACACCTCTCTCCCAACAGATGTTTAAATTGTGGCTGTCAGAAGGTTTTGAAACTCTGGGTTCAGTTTCTTTTCAGAATATAAAATAAAAACCAGACCCAGTTCCTTACCAGTTTAACAGGTTGGCAGTAGCTACCATTCCACCGGAGCAGATGGCAGGAGTAACACCTCTTGGGTTTTCATTGAAAACATTCTGGGTATAATCTAATTACCATGTGGATAGAAAGCAGAAGAGTCTCCTGCCGGTTGGGCTGAGTTCATGGTAAACAATGAGTCTACACAACTAGCTTCTAGAACTTCTTAGGAGTGGGACTTGCATCACAGCTAAATAATGGGTTGCTTTTAGTCCTTGAAATTTGTTCTGACAACTCTCATTCAAATTCTCTCCTTGCCCCTCCCCCTTAATTTTGGGAGTTTTGTAAATGCCTTAAGATAAGTCGTACATCTAGCAAAAATGCCACTTGTTGGCACATCCCAAATTTACCTTTGATGATCTGTCTGTATTGTTATCTGTAAGATTAAAAAGCACAACTCTGGTGCTATGTGCATGTTATAAGTAACAGGTATTGCAGCCTGCCCTTGAGTGAAAGAATGTGCAAAAGTTAGACTGGATTAAAGATAAATTTAGAACAATCCTGAGAGTAGCTAGCTAGTCTCTGAAAACCAAGACAATGCTGGGATCCAAATAAAAAAAAATAAATAAATAAAAAGCCGGGGGTGGGGGGGGGGAGGGACTGACTACTGTACACATTTTACATTAATATGCGTCTTACTAGTGCTGTTACGGGGATGATTCTGCCTCTGACACTGGATCTGTCTCTAAAGGATAGTTGCCATTGATGCAAGTTACATGCCTATAGCAGGAGCGTCTTTTATTTTGCCCTCATCGATCTCTGAGAAATCTCAAAGTAGGATTACTATACAAGTGGGTTGGAATGATAAAACTATATTGAAACTGTCCCCTGGGTTTGGCTAACACAGATGTACATACATTTCTAAACTGTGTCTTTGTTTTTATGTGCTGCTTATTTAAAAAAAAATCTGTTCAGTAAGATCTGCTTGCACTTGATGGCAGCATGGCAGTCATTTTTGTCTAATGTGGCACTGACTTACACTAGTATTTTTCATGTAGACATATTGTTCCATTGGCAAACTTAAAACCAGTGACACAAGTGACACCTGTCCCTGCGTGGAATGTGGTTCCCAGTCGAAAAGGAGGAAACTATCAGAAAATAACAGGCGGCTATGTTTCAGAAATAGGTTTGTACATGGTTTCAATAAGAATCTTATTTGATTTTTTTTTTTAGGGGAATGAACGAGGTTTGTAGCAGCAGTCTTCAAATATTGGATCTGATTGAATTCAATTGGTAATATAAAACTCATTTTAAGGGGGAATGATTGAGGAAAACCCTTCTTTGGAGAGGGGATGAATGGAGGTGAACTTCTGATGGGTATTTTGCTGGGGTACTTACAAATAGCAAATCCATTGAGAATGTGTGTTAAAGTTTAGTATTTAAAACCTCCAAGAGGCTGTAAAGCACTTCACAGACAATATAGAAAGGCCAGGTCCCTTCATCAAAGAGATTATCTAATTTTGTTATAAGAATGATGGTAACAGCAGAGGGAATGAAGTGAGGAAGGGGTCGTGCTACAGCAGTACAGTTCCATAGTAAAGCAGTGTAGGCTTGTGTGCCTCTTGATGATTCAGTGAAGGGTTTTGTAATTACTTTGTGATTCCCATAGGGAATGAGTCAATGTCTTCAGGGAGGGATTTGAATGATGAGTACTGGCTTGGCCTAGCCAAAACTGGGAGGCTATTCTGTGCATAGGAAGCTTATTAAACATTCTGCTTATCTACCTGTAAAGGATTAAATTAGTATTTTAATAAGCTCACACATTTGGTTGCACTTTTCTGGGTGGATGACTTTCTTGCCATACTCCATATCCAAATATTAACTTACAGAATTTCTCATATGAAATTGTTAGCATTACTTTATAATCTGAATGTACCTCTGGAGTTTCTCATTTCTCCATTTAAGGCAGTCAAGTGGATCCGTACAGATGTTTAACTGATCTAACTTCTCTTTTCCATTCTCGCCCCCATTATTTTTTTTTCTTGTGCTTCTTTGAAATTGCAGAAATGGATATGAAATCACGGAAGAGACTGTTTAAGAAAGTCCGTGGGAAGGAAGTTTACATGACCATGGCTTATAGTAGGGGTCAGCCAGTTCTTCCACCCCGGCTACAGCACAATGTTCCTTCAGGTCGCTCTTCTCCAATTAATTGCTCTCAAAGTTGTGGGAATATGGCATCCTATGATCACTACCGTCCTCAGAATTCTCCTCAGAGGCATGGCAGGGGATATGGAATGCCCAGGTATGAAGCCTTGGAACCCTAACAAAGACCAGTATTCATTTCCCTGTTAGGTCTCCCACAGTTTTAGCCCTAGCTAATATTCATCTATTTAATAGATGACACTACAGGTGAGTTTCATCTGAGAGAATCAGTAGGCACTTCTTGGTAACTGGATTTTTTTGCCCTTTAAATTTAGGGGATCTGCCCGATTTATAAACAGGAACAACATGGTTGGCCCTCAAATAGCATTCTACCCCGGACCAGGGAAGAGATGTTATCAGAGCTATGACAATTTCTCCTATAGGTCCCGGTAAGTGAGTATAAATTTCTTAACAAAACATTGTACTACAAATAAGGGGACAATAAGCTTTTAAAATGGCATGATACTGAACAATGGGTAAATAGCACTTCTGCAAACATTATGTAAGGGCATTTCCAAAAGAAGTATAATTAAAACTTAATAATGGAAACCTGCTTAAACCCCCGTGTGTATGTCTTGATTTTTCTCTAAAGTTCATATAGCCGTAGTCGCCGGCAGATGCAGTGTGTCAATAAGGAATGTCAGTATGGATTTGTACCAGAGACTGGGGAGGAGCCTCAGGGTTTGGAAGAAACCATAACTTTCTATGAAATTGAAGAAGGAGATGAGGCTGCTTTTCCTGCTTTACCAGTAAGTCATGAGCTAGCAGTTCATTTAGAAATGTTTGCCAAAAGGAAAGCCTGTACAAACATGCAATGTTGGGGTAGGTTGTTAAAACACACACAGCTCATATTTCTTGCAATAGGCTTTTCAGACTTGGATGTGCAGCTTTGAAAGATGTGGAAGGGAGTTCTCCTCTTGTTTGCAATGCTCTAGTTAGAATCTCTCAGTTAAATAGCTATGAAAGCTGTTGAGATATAGTAGAGATTGAACTCTTATGAATTTACTACAGCTTTTCTACAGAAAGTCTTGCCACTCACCTGTTGCATCAACATCTGCATTTATGTGTGATATTAAGTGACAAATGGTTGTGATGTTAGAGAACAACACACTAACCACTCAGAAGCTACTTTCTTCTGCAAAAGAGAATAGCAACGATCTCCAGACTGACTTTTTCCTGAACTCCTCTTTGCACAGCAAGTTTTTCTATAAAATGAAACATATTACAGTATGTGATTCCCTTTTTAAGCATAGTTATTCCCCAAACTAAGACCAATCCAAAATGAAGTTTTCAATTCTGCAAGTAAAATGGCAGAATTGAGCCTCCAGTCTAAGTTGTGAACCCTAGCCCCTTTGGTGTCCGCTCTTTAAAAATCATTCTTTTATCAGTCTACTTGCTTTTCCAAATCCTGTTGTAGGTTTAGACTAAACCACCCTGAGTGTGCTAAAAATGGTCAGTCAATATTTAGCTGTCTGGACTGGAGTTCAGGCATAAAACTGCTTAAACGCTGACCATTGTGAATTCAGCCGTCCTGTCTTCCGGAATTTTTTTGTCACTGCCATTTTGATATAATGAATTTCAGAAAAATAGATTTGGTATATAAATAGGTATCTTCCTTTTTTCCTTCTCTTCTGGCATTTAAACACTGATTATGTTTCAGCAGCCATACTGTAGTCCCTTCTTCTGTTCAGGGCTTAACCTATGACCTTTGCTTAGCATTCTTGGAAGAAAACATTCTTTAGCAACTTAGACGCGCTATTTTGCAACTTCCTTTTCAGATTCAGAATCAGTAGCGTTCAGCAGGAATGTGTGCACCCCATTCCCACCCCCCCCCCACCCCCCGTATGTTTGCCTTTAGCTGCCATTGGATTATTTCTCATGTTCAGGCAGCTATTTTGTATTTTTTTTTTTTTTCTTTCTTCACTTGCAGTACTTAATGGCAGTGCTGCAGCACTTCAATGTAGACGCTACCTACACCAACTGTCAGTGTAGGTAGTCTGTCTCCCCGAGAGGTGGTAGCTTAGTCAATGGAAGAATTCTTCCATTGACATAGTGCTGTTTACGGTGGGGGTAAATCATCTTAACTATGCTGTTCAGAGGGTGTGGATTTTTCATACCCCGGAATGAAGCAGTTAAGCCAACTTAATTTTCTAGTGGTATACCAGGCCTCATTCCCCAGCCCAAAGTTACACAGCTGTCTGCTAAGGCAGGGAGCTTAGAGATCAGAGAGACATACTCTTCTTTGGACAGAGAGGAAGAGGAAGGCCCTAACTTCAGACATTCCCACCAGACCCGTTTCTCTCACCAGAAACGCCACACTCACAACTCCCCCTCCAGAGTCCTTTTAGTCACTTACTGTCCCTTGGATCTCTAGGCTCCAAACCTTGGGAAAATAGTGGTACACTTGGGCTGGAACCAGGAAGTATGCTGTTGTCTTGGAATTGCTCCCCAAGTGTGTGTTTGGAAGGCAAGTGTGTGTTTGGAAGGTTGTTTTATCTAGAGCCATGGTGTTGCTTTTCTGCTTTTTTTTTTTTTTTTTTTTTTTTTTTTTTTTTTCCCCAACCGTCCCCTATTGAGTTTTGGTAGTACATTCATACATGAAAGTCTAATTACCCTATATGTGGTAACTTTACTTCACTGACCATGTCACATACAGTATTCTATAAAATTATTACATTGCAGCTCCATATCTGCCACAAGAAGCTAAAGCCTAATTGCCATCGGAAAACTTCTGACTCTCTTGTTTACTATGCAGTAGCACTGTTTGCAGATTTAGTGTAATGAAGAACTGCTTCTGCCCAAGGCAGGGTTAGTTTAGTTTGCTGAATTCCAGATTTACAAAACTTTTTCTGTGAGCAGTGTGGCCCGGTTCCAGGCCTCTTGTTCTGAGACCCTGTCAGTGGTTAGGGCACTAGACCATCATTCCTCTCATCACTAACCGGGCGGTATGGAACAGGATGTCATTACATTTGTGAGCTCCGAGTCACGAAGTGAATGACTCGCTATGAAGGCAGCATTGGCTTTGGGTCCTGCTACAGTTCAGTTGGGAAAAGAGGGAGCAGGTTCTATAACCACCAGGAAGATTTCAGGGTGGGATATCTCAGATCTCATCAATGGCAAGTGACACACAAACTCAGCTGAAACTAGTGTATAACACTGAGTTGAGGTTCACATGAATTTAAACTCTGCTATTCCAGCTTATGTTCATCTAATGTAGCTCTGAGATGAGTGAAACAATTTGTATTATGGTCCAGCCTGGAGACCACAATTAGGGATCAGGACCATGATACTAGGTGTATACGCACAGAGGGAAAAATTGGTCTATGTATATTAGGGGAGACACCTGGTGGATACAACATGGAGGGAGCACAAGGTACCAGTGAGATCATTGTATGTGTAATAAGTAGTGTTTTACAGCAAAATTGTTTTGCCAAATCCTGGTTTCAGGGTGGTGAGAACCCCTGGCGAGTTCACTTTGTTCTAATAAAACACATTTTATCTTGTTTCCTAGAGTCAGGGTAGTCCTGCCCCAATAGTCCCTGCCCCTGCAGGATTCTGGGTAGCTAGAAGAGGCCCAAGCCCCATTCCACCCAGCAAACAGACTCTGAATTCCTCAGAGGAGGAAGTCGATGAACCGAGTGATAATGGTAAGTTCTAAATAATCAAACACACACTTGTGTTTGGATTAATCCAGAATCTCCATTTTTGTGTATTCCCGTGCAATGTGTGTACAGGCTACAAAAGCAGATCCCTTTCGCTCTGCTGCTGAGCCACATTGCCTTACAGTGTTCTTCACTAGGTACAGAGATGCCTTCCATTTTTCTCTTGGGAAGCCCAGCTTTAGGGCAGACATCTGTTTCAAGTAGTTAGAAGCATGCACATGTGCAACACCTCAGCTTTTATTGCATGGCAAACGTGTTAATCCATTTCATTTAATAGTTTGCCAGACTAGTGCTGATGTGACTCTGTGGGTTTGTAGCAAGACAACTCATTGCTTGAAACATACAACATAGATTCTATTTGGTGACAGTTACTATGGCCTTTGGTGGAATGGAATAAACTAGTATTGTCTTCTTCTGACTTTCCTCACAAAGTAATAAACTTAGTTACTAATGTTCTACAAACTAAATCAAAGTGTATGCTTTTAGTAGTACCCTTGGGTATTAGCATCTGCCTTTTTGACAAAAAGGAGCATTGTCAAGACACCTTAGTAATCTTTCTAAAAGTGCCAATGGCTCTTTTTTTCATCTCTCACGGAAGCCAGGAAGGGCACTCAGTTTAATATCTCTTGACTAAAAATGAGCAGTATTGGAGAGCGTACCAGTATAGTTCTTTTCTCATTTCCCTATGCCTTAATCCTCTTTCAAATGCATTGCCTATTAATTATAGTGTATAAGGAGTAAAAGGTGCATTTTTCAGATAATTTCATTGTAGATCTATTTATACGTAAAACACTTTATAAATAGTGACTAGAGGAGGGTAGAAATGTAGTGTTACAGATTGTGTAAAGGATTTTGCATTTAAAATGATTATGGAAATGTAACTCCTTTTGGGGGGGTGGGAACAGTCCTGTACATACTTGAAACACTTGTGGCTTTTTTCTCCATGTGTTCTTTACTTAACTATCTTAACCTTAACTCCTGTTACACAGAGGTGTATTAAGTCAAGTTATAAATTTAGCACTACTTTTCAAATAAATGTAAACTAGGGCCAAATTCTTAGATGCATCTAGCTACACTTCATTCTGCACATCTAGACTCAAATTTGGGTTTTCAGGGACTATAAATGATGTGTTTTTTGCCTTTGGACTACTTTGTTAATGTCACTTGAGCTGTGAAAGAGCTGACCACGTAATGATAGATGTTTGTAGGAAAAGCGGAAATGGTGCAATGTTGGTGTATCCCATTCTAGTAATCCTTTTTCTTAAGACGGCTCAATTCACCTTTGTTGGTGACTGAAATGTAATTCTGATCTTTTCTGTGTTTAACTTCTTTCTGAAATGAAGCTATCTGTTTCCTCTTTCCTAGGGGAATTTCATGAAGAATATATGTACACCCCTTCAGGTCAGTAAGAATTGGCCTCTTCCATATTACTCACAGTGAATGTAAAACAATAGTTTGATCTCGCACAAGTTTTTGAAGGATTAGATTTAATGCTCCTGTTTCAATTAATTTTGCCCATGCCCTCCAGATCCAGACTGTGAAACTCCAACAGTATTTAGTTCAGCAGAGACTACAGCAAACTTGGTAAGCTTTAGTCACTGTTTGGATTAGGCTTCCTAGAAACACATAACATCCTTCAAAGAAATTGGCCCTGGAAGCAAGCTTAGTGTAGATGCTCAAGGGTGGTTTTTAGGAGGAAGGAATAATAGTTCCATTTATATTTTGCATTTCTCCCACTTCCCCTCCCCCACCCCCACCCCCTTTCCAGCTAGATAGTGAATGCTTGTCTCTGAAGGGATCCTACTGAAATGTGACCTCATTACAGTATCATTATAGGGTTGGTCTTTAAATCTGTGCACAGTGCTTATCAAGTATATACACATCCTGGTGGTGGCTTTTACAGTCTGAATTTTATTTGTAAGAGTTCTGCTCCATGTCTGTCCTCACACTTTTGTGGGGAGAAGGGAGGTGGAAAATCATCTATGTTCTTTGTAAAGCCATGATTCTTCCCCCTCCTACTTCTGTTTTATATGCTACTCTTCAAGTCCCACAACAGTGTATGCTAGCCTTCAGAGACAGGACTGGACCAGACCTTGCCTTTAAAATCAGCCAGTTTGTTAATGGGCTTGGAGAGGCTACTGTTTAGTGAAACAAGGTGTTTTCTCTTCTCTGTCCCACACCCCTACAGCTTGCTGGTCCAGAGATCAGGTAATCAAGTGCAGGTATAGAAGGCTACTCTGCACCTGGCAGTGCAGAGTGCAGTTGTGAACTGGCCTAACTCTAGTTTAGTTTAATTTAGGGGGTTTTTAAGCAAAGTGCAGGATCTTTGAGTATATATATTAGAAAATTAAAGAATAACTAGAAGACTTTTGGGTTTCTGGCATCCCCCATCCCCCTCCCTCCTTTTCCCCACAGTCTTATAGCCTTGTGGCTTCTCTACGTTTTAAACACACTGTTTTGCTTTGAAATCTCTTCAGGATGGAGGGACAGGTTCTGTCTCACCTCAAGATGGAGTTGCTTCATACAACTATTCTCAGAAGGTAATCTAAATCATGGACCATTAAGTCACATGTGACAAAGGAAAGTTGAAAAATTAATGAAGAAAAACAAAAATGAACTCTTCTGCTATAAAGAGGTGGTCTGCCTACCTGTGCCTACAGGGTTGGGGCTAAATCCTACTTGTTTTATGATGTGAGTAGTCCCGTTGACTTTGATAGTCCTACTTGAGTCAGCGAGGAAGCAGGATTTGGCCTTAACTGCATTAAACTTACATATCATTCCCCACCCCAACACACACACTCACTGTTGGAATACTTTTTAAAAAAAAATCACACAGTACTGTAGCTTTGAACTTGATTTAAACACAAAGTGAAGTGAGATTGGTGATCATGTAGCAATTGAGTAAATTCTGTGTGTGTATATAAAAATTCTCAGTATAGCATACCTGTGTAATGGGTGTATTGCACTTGTTCATTTAATATTGTAAGCCCTCATAGAGATGGTGGAGTTTTTTGCTTAGCATTTTATGATGTAGAATCCTAGGACAATATAAATATTTGGGGGAGGAGGGGTTCTTGAGAGCAGATGTTCACTATTCCATATTTTCTGTAGTATTTTAGGCTGGAATTGGATCCCTAACTCCTTTATGCTCCTCTGAGTATCTCAGCCTAAACATATATGAAAACTACCAGACCCAGGTAGTATTTCAAAAACATGTGTGGGTTTTTTAAAATCAAAGTTGGCAGTGTATTGAAGACTCTCCTGGCTCTTTTGCAGGTGATGGTGAATTCTGCCGTGATCTCAACCTCCTCTTGTGTTAATAATGCTCCAGCAACAGTCTTTTCCTCCAGCACGGCAGCAGCCACTCAAGCCAACGTTACCACCTCCATTCCCCCACAGACTGCAGTGCAACCCATCCTGGTGTCCCCTTCTTCTGCTGGAAGGCCAGGTAGAGTGTTGGATACAAAACTGTAAACTTCAGGTTCTACTCCTGTTTGTTCTCACTTCTCACCACCCAGAATACACACTGAGTTCTTAAAGGTATTTCCATAGAATGTGGTTCCCTTCTCTCTGAATCTTTATTACCCCCACTGCTGACTTTCCTCATACACTGACAAGCCAGGTTTACATCTTCTTGGAGTCCCCCTTCAGCAGAAACAAACATAGATGGCTCCCTAACTTGCACAGGAACTGCACCCATCTAGTCTGGTATCCTGTCTTGGACAGTAGCTGGTTCCAGATGCTTCATGGGAAGGTGTAGGTGCAGTGGGTTAATCTGCCCGCAGCGTCCGGTCCCATCCTTGTCTCTATTAGAGATTGGCTTAAGCCCTGAAGCACGAAGTTTAATATTGTTGCCTCTTAGCAAAAGTGTCTAGCCAATATGCAAGGCCTTGCTGGGTTACTGCTCTAAGGAGTTGAAATTGGTGATGTGGATCAGGTATTTCTTTGGTGCAATCTCTATTTACAAAGAATGATCGCAATGTCCTGTTTTCCTGAACACAGTAGGAACAAAGCTGACACTTTGCTCACAATTTCCAAACCTGCCTTTCCAGCCAAGCAGCTCTGTCTCTGCTCCCCACAACTGCATGTCTGGATTCCTGCTCACTTCCTCATTTTTTTGCCTCTAGTACGCACAGCTGCAACCAGTTTAATACCTCAGTCACTACTTGAAATCAATCCCTGGGGAAATCCCTCAGCCCACATGGGTTAGCTGCTCATTGAACTTGTATCTCGTGTAGTGGCTTCCATTGTCTCTGGCTACCTAACTCCATAAAAGAGCTTAATTGCTTTTTCCATTTAGCCTGAATGAAGGCTGGCTGGCATACCCATCAGCATTAACATGGTCTCTGATTGCCTTGTAGACCAAACACCTGTTTGATGGCAGCCATCAGCAACTTCCAACATAACAATAGCCCGTCCAAAGCTTTTATTGTCATAATTCTGGATATTTTGATATCCATATAAATGTCTAATCCCTCTTTGAACCTTACTACTTTGCCTCAGTGACTTTCGGTGGCAATGAGTTCCACAGCCTACCTATACAAAGTGTGACAAAATATTTCCTTTTTATCAGTTTTAAATTAGTCACCTTTACCTTTTGTCCCTTCCCCTCCCCCCCCCCCTTAAGTTATAAGACAAGGACAACAGAAGTTCCTTAGCTACCTTCTCTAGACCATTATTTTATATAGAGTACATTAATTGTATTCACTCTATTTTTATCTTAGAAAGCAGATGAAAATCAGAATCTTTCCAATGTCATCTTATGAGAGTTCTTCCATGCTCTCAATTTCTGTACTCTCTATTTTCATTCACCTTCCATGGATTCTTTCTTTTGCTCTAGTCTCGTTCCTTTTCCCCTCTCCCATAACAACCATCTCAATTCAGTTTTTTTTTTTGTGTGTGTGGTTTTTATTTTTTGTTAATAATATTATGGTTAAGTTACTTTATGACAGGTTTCAGAGTAACAGCCGTGTTAGTCTGTATTCGCAAAAAGAAAAGGAGTGCTTGTGGCACCTTAGAGACTAACCAATTTTTTTGAGCATGAGCTTTCGTGAGCTACGAAGTGAGCTGTAGCTCACGAAAGCTCATGCTCAAATTGGTTAGTCTCTAAGGTGCCACAAGTACTCCTTTTCAAGTTACCTTATGTGATCACTGCATGCTTGCAGTTATGATTAACATTGTACTATGTGGGTTTGGTGGTGGTGTTACACACAAACTTATGCAAACAAATAAACTTTTTATTTAAAGGGGCACAGGCCAGTTGGAATCTAGTCAGCTTAAAAAAGTTTATACAGTAGCTTCAACTACTACCCTACCCTGAACCTTGCAGTCATTTTTTTGGGTTTCATAATCACACTTCCCTAACTTTTTAAAAAACTGCTGCTTATTCCATCCCTTGTGGCTGTGGGGAAACTGACTGCCTATGCAGGGGAAGAAGTGAAGCTGACTATACACGAAAGCTCACATCCTCTGAAGGTATTTAGGCACCAAACTTCCATTAGGAAGCCTTCAAATGCACAAAATAAACTGCAGAGATTTCTTTTATTAAGTTGTTTGAGTTAGTCATGTCTCTCGTCTTGACTGTAATGAGAGTAGGTATTACGTTTCAAACCCAAGTGAATTTAACTACGTAAACCATAAGACAAAAAGTGGGATTTTTTTTTAATTTGTCCAGAAGGAATGCTAAATCCTTAAAACAGAAGGTGATAACTATACATTTAGAGAGCATGATAGCAGTTCATACTAACTGCACTGGCTAGTAGTTCGCTTGTTTTAAAACCATTGAAAATCTGACTTGAGACTTTGAAATTTTTTTTTAACATAGTAGTGATTCCGTCAATGCCGTACCCATATCATCCAGCTCCCCCTCCCCCTGTCAGCGAGGTGGGAGATAGTGGCAGCATTCCTCCGCCTTACTCCTGCGATCCCAGCGGCAGTGATCTACCTCGAGGTAAGAGGGATGTATTCTCTAACACTGTGCTCTTTCCCTTGCATCAGCTGGCGCGCTCCTGATTGTCTATCCTACAGCAGTGGTCTCCAACCTGTTTATACACAAGATCAGTTTTTGAATTTAAGTGCAACCCAGGATCTACCCCGTCCCTTCCCCGAGCCCCAACCTGCTCACTCCATTTCCCCCTCCCCCCATCACTCGCCCGCCTCTATCCTAACTCACTTTCACTGGGCTGAGGCAGGAGATTGGGGTTTGAGAGGGGGTGCAGGCTCTGGGCTGGGGCAGAGGGGTTTGGAGTGTGGGAGGGGGCTCTGGGCTGGGCCTGGGGCAGGGGTTGTGGTGCAGGAGAGGGTGAGGGGTGTAAGCTTTGGGAGGGTGTTTGGGTGCAGAGGGGGCTGCGGGCTGTGGTAGAGTGTTGGGGTGCAGGAGGGGTTAAGGGGTGCTGGCTTGGAAAGGGGGCTCAGGGTGGAGGAGGGGGTATGGGTTCTGGCTTCAGGAGGGGGCTGGGGGTGCGGTTTGGGCTCCCACTAGGCACTACTTGCCTTGGGCGACGCAGTGGGGCTAAGTAAGGCTTGCTTGCTCCCTGCCTGCCCTGGCCCCATGCCTCTCCCAGAAGGGGCCAACGTGCCCCAATGAACCCGGGGGGGGGTGGGGAGACATGGCTCTGGGCACTGTCCCTCTATGTAGGCACACCCCCCCCCGCCACTGCTCCCATTGGCCACAGTTCCCCATCCATGTTCCCAGCTGCGGGGGCGGTGTTTGCAGGCAAGAGCAGTGCACGGACACCCCATCCTCTCTCCTTCTTCCCTCCCCCCCACCCCCAGGGCCGCAGGGGCATGCTGGCCACTTCCAGGAGCAGCATGGGGCCGGTCAGGCCTTAGTGGCAGCCCTTCTGTGCTGCCAGAGATCGTAATCAACGGGGAGAGTCTCCAGGATTGACCAGTTGATTGCGATCGACTGGTTGGTGACCACTGTCCTACAACAAGCTTAATACAGTATACTTGTAGTGAGGAAACATCGCTCTGTACAGATGATGCAGAGGAGAAGGGAATATTAAGGTTGGTTATGGGGTTGGGATATGCTTAATTTCACAATTTGGGAAGAAGCTTGTGCAGAGGTCTCAAGAGTGTATTATGGAATATTCCGCAAAGTAATTAACTTGTGGAGAAATAATGGGAAGCCCAGAATTGTTTCAGCTGTGAGTCACTTTCTGTTATGATTTTTTTGTTTCACGTAAGAAGCTAGTGAAGAATAAATTAATTGTTCTTGCCATAGTATTTGTGACGGTAAAGTACAATATAGGGGAAGTCCTGGCCTCATCAATGAGAATTTTGTCATTGTCTTTAGTGGAGCCCAGATTTCATCCTATGGCTTTATCAACTGAAGTAAAGTGTTTTCACTTCCCAGTATACAGCATGTTCATGCGCCTGTCCCTGATTATACTGATGTCTTTTAATATCTGAAACTTACTACTTCCCTTTCTGGTAGGGAAAGCCATGGTGCTGCTCCCAGATCTTTCTTTGCACTGTATTGAACAATTTAATGTGTTCAGGTCACGCAACTTCTTGTGTCTGCAGCCTCTTCCAGCTGTCCCTGAATTTCAAAGACATTTGAGTACTTTACATCAGAAATTCTGTCACTTTTTATTCTCTACTAGAGAGACTGCCCTCTGTGAAGACCTGCGAGCTGAAGGTGAACTGGCGGTAAACATGGCTTTCATATTATTTATCTCAACATATTGCTATGTAGGGAAGCAACTTAATTTTTTAGGTTGTCCCAAACTTTTGACAGTGAAACAGACCTAGGGGGAGGAGTCCACTTTAGGCAGTTGTCAAGAGTGGCTCTTTCATCTTGAGAGAGCTGTTAAGATAATGTTCTCCTGGTTCTTGCATTAAGGCCCCATGCTAGTGCACTGGGAACTTCAGGCCACTTGACCATATAATATACTTTTTTTCTGAGCTGTCCTTTGCAGGAGTTTGCCAAATGTTGAGCAGTCATGCTGCCACGTTTTGCAGCGTCCATGTTCTGCAATCTGGAGTGGCTGCCTCTTGGACAAGTGCCCTCTGAGGTCCTGTTTTCCCTTCTTACAGTCTTGAATTTCAACTTCTTGTTTGCTTTGTCCTTTTTCAGCACCTTTGACTAGGGTGGTACATTGCAGAATCAAGCCCATGTTTGTTGTGTCCTTTAACTCCCGTTGAAGAGAAAAGGAATTGAGGGTTAAGGGTTTTCAGCACCTTGCAGAATCAAGTGTTAAGTGTACGGAAGAGAATCTGAAGCAGGTGTGAGCTGAAGACCTTTTCCATAGAGGGCCAGCAGTTCTGTATTTCTCTCCCAATTAAACCGCTCCACAGAATTCTTTGAGCTTCTTTTAGGGAAAGGTCCAGACTTTTTTTAAATCTAGTGTCTAGTATGGATTTTAGGGGAGAGAACTAGAAATGAGTCCTATGTAGTGTTTAATATTAAGTATTGTGGTATGTGGGCATGTTACCTTAGTTTATAATGGCTATGGAGCTTTCATTAAGGCATCCATGGGTCTGTGAACAGGGGGTGACACACACATTCTATTGGCCCGGCAGTGCCTTTAAGTTGTGTCACAACTTCTGTTTATAGGTCAAGCTTTCTAAGTTCTCCAAAGTGGACGTGCTTAGTTGGATTCACTTGAATTTGGTATGCCTCTGAAGGGTGCAGGGCAGCGTTGGGGACCCAAATTTGAAGCAGGGGTTCCAGAGAGACATCTTCCCAAAACAGTCCTTTTAAAGTTTCTACGTGGGGTGTTTTTTATTATTTATTTTTGCACAGGGCTGGAGATCAAACTATTGATGTCACATTAGTCAAAATGGTCTCAACCTTTCAAATTTTACCCAATACAGTGTATGGCACCCGCTATATCTTTGGATGACCCAAATTGAAAGCAGTATTTAAGCAAACATCATCTTTCTTTTTTTTTTTCTTTACATTATGCATGAACCAATAGAGAAAAATGGCTGGAGGGTTTCCATTCTCACCACCATTTTATATGCTTTAAAGCTCAACTCTTGTAAGTATCCTAAAATTTGAATGGATAACTGGATTGCTTTGAAATTTGGTGTGCCTGCATGGGGGTAGCATTAGTGATCCAAATTTGGGGTCATTGAACCTGGGCATTTCCAAAGAGCAGCCCCTCTCCCCTAAAAAACTGATTTCTTCTGCTGCTTTGCACTGTTAAACTGAGTGATACGACTGACTGACTGAATCAGACTTCCTGATGGCTGCTGAACTCACCCTTCAGTTAACTAAGGAAAAGTTAATCACAAGCCCCCACCAAAGACAAAGGGAGTTCTGAACTGAGTGACTGGAGGTTGCTACAGTTTGTGAGTTGTGGGTGGCAACTTGAGTTTAAGGGGAACATCAAAGGATTTTGGGGAGCAGGGTGGAAATTTGACATGTGAATTCTTCCTGTGAACTGTGAAATAGCCAGTTTTGAAAGTTTCTAGGTGGGTTGTGCTTTTTGGGAGTTTTTTTGTGTGTGGAGTTTGAGATCAAACTGTTGATGTGATGTGGATCAAAATGGTCTCAATCCATCAGTTTTTACCCAGGATAGTGCATGGCAGCCACTGAGTCTTTGGGAGGCCCAAACTGTGAACAGCATTTAAGAACATGTTCACTTCACCTACGTAAATGTGCAGCTTGGAAGGATTGTAGTGCGTATGCACCAATCAGGAAATAAACTGTAAGAGGGTTTCTATGCAGCCACTTCATGCTTGCCTGGGTAGTTTGAGGGGAATATGCAGATGCCACTGCCCTTGCTGAGCACCCTGTCACTGATGTTTCTAGTCAGAACCTTTCTACAGCTGTGCAACATGAGTTACTAAATCTTCATTGCTTGCTACAGGTTGTCTGTTATATTATAATTTTGTTTTTACTTTATGAGGAGGTTTACTATGAATTCAGCAAAATAGTCAGCTGCTGGTCTAACCAAAGTTCTTATTATTGGGAACGAAAGAGCTAGAGACAGAGGACTTTGTGTGGCAGCGGTGGGGAATAGGACGAGGGAAAGGGGCTGCAGCGGGCAATGTGCCTAGGTGATAGGCAGCTCTTTGGTTATTTGAGAACGTCTGTATTTTACTAGCCGCAAGGGTATATGGAGAGGTGGCTAATTTTTTTCTGGGGCAGACAAATGTGGTGTTTACAAAGACGTGTCGTGCAGAAGTTTGGAACTGACTGCAGTTGTACTTTGGCTGCTGAGGGAAAAGAAATGCATGCGCTGCCAAGATTGCCAGCTTGTGAATTCTGGGTGGTTCCTGGATCGCGAGGATGCAGAAGCTTTGCATGGGAGTGAAGAGTACCCCTTGAAGTGGGGCTTGCTGACTACAGGCTGCTTTGGCTTGGTATGCAAATTGTGGGGCATGTACACTCTGCCTAAATGACTACTAACTACTGCCTATAATGTATCTATTTTTTCCTGTTTTAAAAAACAAAACAGGAAATTCAGTGACAAAAAAGATGTTCATAAAGAGTTAACGTTGGTGTGTCATCCCTTTGCAGAACATTAAATTGAGCAAACCTCAAATGTCTGAAAACCAGGAAATGTGCAGTTAAGGTGGCTCTTGTAACCTGAACTCTTCCCTCTTTTAGCAGGACCCCACTACGTCCTGCTAACACACACACCTTTACTCTGCCAACCCCGCAGTTGCTGACATGTAAAATAAAGTGTGGAATTTGTACACCTCATTCAGTCTCATCAGCAGGATTCCATCTAGCACTATTAAAGGACAAAACAGGAAAAAAAATTTGGTTTTGCTCTATTTATTTTTGCTTAAAGCTTGTCTGAACAGACATGCATGTGAGGAGTGTTCATCTTGGTGTGGTTTGGTAGTCACTGCAAGAGTCAGAGAGAGGTCCAAGCCAGGCCCATGTGTTTTGCTGTTTCATACATCCACATCTCTTCGAACTTTCAGAATCTCTTCTGGATTCCCCTCTCCCTCCCTTCGCGCCCCCTCCCCCACTCCACCCCCGAGTTAATTTAGGAGGCTTGCATGTGCACCCTCTTCCTGCATGCTCACTTATATTTATTGAAGTTGTCAATATCTGATTATTTTTTGAGTCCTGTGTTTGAGACCGTTTCTCCCTCCCTGCATTAGCATTCCAGACAGATCAGAGCCTCTCAGAGACTGCACTAGTAAAATTCTTATCCAGAAAACTCTTTCTTGAGGTCTTGTAAGGTGACACTAAATTCTTGGTGGCTGTTACTATCTTGTATTTATATATGAATCTCACTAGCCTCACTGCTGCTCTGTTTGGCAGGTGTCACATTGTGCTATATTTTACTGAAGATTATTCTGGTTTCTATAAATTTAAAAAAGCATTGTAAACAAAAACTGGCTCCTTCCTGCATTTGCTGCTGTTCCAGTGTTCCACAGACTTCTCTATCTTCTGTATTCGCCTGTCATTTCATTCTCTAGTAACTTGTGTTCTGTTATCTTCACTATGTAACGGCTGCTCCATTCAGCTCTTTAGAATTGATGCTTACTTTGCATAGATTTGCATCATAATTGAAAAGTAAAATTAGATTGTTTAATTTACCCCAAATGTAAATGAGTCTGCTGCTAGATACTATAGAGAAAGCATTTATGTTGCTCTTCCAGCATACTTTAATGCTTCAGCAGCATTATGGTTAACATTGTCACAGCCAAAGCAGTGTCACTAGGGTGGCCCTCAGGGCATAAACTCCTTGCCTGCATGGGTGGGGAAGAATTTATGCAGATTTACTAAGAGATAACTGGATAGATTATGGTCTGTTTTGAAATGGCAAATAATGAGAGGTGGCCATAGTGTGGATGGAGGAACTAACCATCTTTCCATTCCATGGTTAGGTTTTAATTTTCTTTTTAAAAAACGAAACAGCCTCAAAAACCTGTAAATATCAATAAAATGAAATCCTGAAGTACAGAATTAAGTGAGGTTTTTTTAGTCCCATGGTCCTGCCCAAACAGATTTCCACTGATACTTCTGAAAATGTAGGAGGTGGAGAACTTTTTCAATTCACTTTTAGAGATTGGGAACAGAAGCAGTGGTTGACATTTTCTTAAAATAATCAGTAATGTGTGAATATCTTGAGATTACCTGTTTTAGTGAGTCATGTGGAGCTTTGCCTCCCTTTCCTCTTTGCCTATTTTCCTGGATTGTGTGTGTAGCACAAAGAAATAGCCTCCTGATTGCTGCAAATCACAATAAACCGAGTGCTATGCAAGTTGGCATGCAGAGAAGAACACTGCAGATCTGAGCTGGTAATATTCTCTCGTTCACACAAAGCATCTGTCTATTTCAGATAAGTGCTACGGCTTTTTTTCTTTGCCGTATTGCTGTAGGGAGCTGAGAAACTAGGAGGAATTTTCAGTTAACTTTAATGCAGGCCCCTAATCTGGAACTAAAGTTACCCATTTCTTTCCCTAACTCTCTGAAGTAGTCACTGTGAGATCAGCCAAAGACTCTGTTTTATTGGTTCTTCTGCCCATTTCCAAAACTGCACTGTAGAATGAAAAACTATATTCCTGCCAGAATTGCAAATTTGAATATCCTAGACCATTTCACATTTTGAGGAGAAGTATGTTTCTGAGTTCAAAATTCGATTATTCTTAGTGAACAGTTTTTTAAAGACCATCCTCGCTTTTGGGATTACTCCTTAGTGTACCATATAATTGCCCAGGACTACATTATCTCTTCCCTTGGATGGAAGCAAATTGGAAAATGCAAGTTGGAAGGGTACAGAAAACTGGGTGCATTCTATCCTTCCAGGGTAGGGGTGTCAGCATCTGTGTAGAGAGATCGGTGGCATGCTTTTTTTTTATTGCATAGAGCTAGAAGACCTGGGGGAATCCTAATTCCAACTCCACAAATCTTGGTACTGTGTGGAATGCCTGCCCACCATGCTCCTTGCAGGTCCCCGCTTCCTTTAGCAGCACGTTTATCTTGGTGGCCCTGCAAATCTTGGTGCCTCAGAGTAACAACTGCAGAGCAGGAATTAATAATGGGTAGAGATAGCATTAAGTTTTGGGTGTTAGGGCCTAGTCATACATGCCATAACCATATGCATTTCTGTATGTGTAGAGTGGCTGCAGATGAATTGCTGCTGGTTTATGATAGAGCAGCTGGCAAAGTACTCCCTCCCGCACATGCTTTCAGACTAGCATTATGCATTCTTTTCATAGTGAAAATGGAGGGACCACAGGCCCTTGGAGAGAGGTCTGTAGTGCTCTTGTTTGCAGAGAAGATGCTTATCAGTCAAATCAGTTTGAGGACATAGTATTTTAGTGACCTTTTCGTTGTTTGCATTACATAGAATGCAAAATTTAGTTTCATTGAGCCACATTTTGTGAAGCAATTTTCCTGTAGATTTAAAACGAAGGAACATTCTATCTGTGGTGGTAAAAAATTATCCGTGAATAGTTGGCAACAAACCTAACCAATCTGTAATCTAGTATTTCTCAATAATGTCAGATGATGGATACATCTTTCCATACCTTTTTACTGTAGTCAGATGTATGCTAAATTCTGGACTTCAGCTTTGGTCATTATGATTTATCCATGTTTTTAACAGATTAAAATGCCATCTCTCTGGATATTGTGGAAGTTTACATAGCTATCATAAAATCTTATAAACTAATAAAAGTAAGAAAAACACAGTATTCCACTATCTATGTGCATGGGTATGCATTCATATTCTGTGTGCATGATGTTGGAAGTCCATAATAAGGAACTTTCACCTCTGCTCCTAGAGAGACAATGTGGGTGAGGTAACGTGTATTTTTATTGGACCAACTTCTGTTGGTGAGAGAGAAGATTTCAAGTTTACGTAGAGCTCTTCTTCTGGCCAGGTCAACACACTCACCTCCTCTGTCATTTCGCAGGACTCTTGTGTCTAAAGTACTGTTTTAACAGAAGTAAAGTAGACTACAGCAGGACCACATTTATCCAATATAATTGGGACCAGGGCCAGATTGGATAATCAAAAATCCGGATAAACCGGATAATGGGAAAGTACAATGTTGTATCACCATCTAGGGACCACACCAAACATTTCCCGTTCTGTACCTGTGTGTGGTGGTGGTCCTGTTAACACTGATGGCTGGTCTACACTATGGGGTTAAGTCAACCTAAGTTATGCAACTTCAGCTGTGTGAATAATGTAGCTGGAGCCAACCTAGCTTAGGTCAACTTTTATTGTGGTGTCTACACCACACTGGGTCAATGGGAGAAACTCTCCCGTCAACTTACTTTACACTTCTCGTTCTGGTGGAGTACCGGAGTCAACAGGAGAGTGATTTGCGGTCAATTTAGCAGGTCATCACTAGACCTGCTAAATTGACACCTTTCTCCCACCCCCTCCGGTGGATCAATCACTGCAGCATCAATCCACGGTAAGTGTAGACATACCCTTATAGCCAGATAATGGAGGGTCAGATAAATGGGATTCTATTATCCCCCTTGCCCAAAGAAACAAATTAGTTAATATGTAAAAACATTGTTAATTTTAAATTACAAATCTTTGGGAAGTTGCTTCCAACATAAGTTTTAGGTCCACATTTTCAAAAATGACTGTTTTGGGCCCCTTAAATTTTGGTTGCCCAATTTGACAAACTTCAACAGGCTTTAATTTTCAGAAAGCGTTGGTTTGAATACGGAACCTCTGAAAATCAGGCCCTATTGAGTGTCCAAAATAGCTAGTCACTTCTGGAAATCTAGGCCATGGTAATTTATACTTTAATATATTCATTTGTCTTAAGGTTTGTAATAATCATTGATTATAGTCATTCTGTGAAAAGCATCATTGAGCAAACAGTTTATAGCAATACATTAATAAGCCAAAACTAAAATTAATGTTACTTGTTAATGTATTGTCAAAATGTTTAATCCAGTTTTTATTGTGCTAAACTGCATAGATTGTTTACACATATGTGCTAACTTCAAGAATATCACTTTTGAAAGTAATTGAGTCAGATTCTGAATTCTGTATTCTAAAAATACGTTCAGAAAAAGTAATGCTGTCCAATTAAGCAATTTTATTTTTATTCATTTACATAGTTTTAACAAGACCACAAACAGATGACTGTTTCTGGGTGGTTTTTGTCCACAATCCTCAGTAATTATAGTATATTTTCTAATTTCAGATACAAAGGTATTGCAGTATTATTTTAATTTGGGATTGCAGGTAAGTGCTTGTCAGATATGGTATGGTAAACCGCTTGTACAGTATCACCTGTCTTGACAGATGCATTGATGTGTCTGAATAGGGCTTTTAAGTGTTCTGAATTTGCTTCCTGTGCACTTGGCTATTAGTACATGCATGGGTGCCTTGAGGAGACTAAATTTACAGTGCAGGAAGTTTGAATTGTAAATGGTGAAACTCATAAAGAACATTTACATGTAGTGAGTTTCATATCTGTGGCTTTATGAAGATGGGTGGGTAAAGCATTGTTCTTCCCATTTATACAGAAAGAGTAGGTAAAGCATAGAGAAGTTTTAAGGTTAAGAGCCTGGTCAAGTGCCTGTTGAAATCAGTGGGAAAATTCTCCGGGGCCCCATGTGTCTTGCCCAAGGCAATTGAACAGGAACAGAATCCAGGCACCAGCTTTTGATCTCTACTACAACAATTAAGTGCATAGTAACGCCTCACTCCCAGCTGATGCTCAAACAGCCATGTGATCTAGTTGACTTTAGAGTTGTTAATAATTCAGAGGTGAAACTTGAGCATTATTCTCCAGGTATCAGGCTCCAGTGCTCAGAGTTCCTATTGACTCTATGCCCTTACCACCCACCCTATGATGGAAGAGGGTTCTTGGCACCTGTCAGGATAAGGACCTTACAGAATGCAATAAGACATTCTACATCCTAGAAATTACTAATAGAGACTAAATTACTGGCAATACCTTCTCTATATTTATTAGTATGTTGCACACCAAAAAGGTGGTATGAGATTTTAGTGCCCAGCAGGAGGTAACTCCAGTACTAGAATTACATCTGCCCTCTGATTCTGATGGAATAGATAATGCTGATATGCTGCAGACTAAGACTCATGCCAGCCTCTTCCACAATAGAAATTCCTCAAAATGCCTTCTCTTCCTATATGATAAAATGTGTAGGGGGGACACTTTTAATTCTTCGAGAGGGTATAATACAGTTGAGAAAAGTGCTGGGGGGGGCGTGTCTTGGTGACTTTCTGGCAGTCTGCAAGATATAATCTATATCAACATTGTTAACCATTAACATTTCCAGAAACCTGTTAAGTGCTACTGAGGTGGGGGGAGGAAAGTGTGTGTGTGTGTATGCGCGCGCGCACACACAAACTATAAAACTTCTCTCCTTACTTCAAATCTCCTAAGTATTACCATCAGAGCTATTGGCATTCCGTGGTGTACATGCAACAGGTACCACCGCCATCACCTGTAGAAGCTTACTCAGCATACACTGAGCCTGCCCCCATGGTGGATCAGTCAGTACCTCAGCTGTACACTGACACTGGGAGGAATGATGTCCGGCAAGTTCCCCTGGAAACAACAAATGGTTAGTATTTTAGGATGACCATTTGTGTATGTGAGTGTGAGCCATTTAAGTAGAAATGTTTCAGAGTAGCAGCCATGTTAGTCTGTATCTGCAAAAAGAAAAGGAGGACTTGTGGCACCTTAGAGACGGCTGCTACTCTGAAATTTATTTGAGCATAAGCTTTCGTGAGCTACAGCTCACTTCTTCGGATGCATTCAGTGGAAAATACAGTGGGGAGATTTATATACACAGAGAACATGAAACAATAGGTGTTACCATACACACTGTAACAAGAGTGATCAGGTAAGGTAAGCTATTACCAGCAGGAGAGTGGGGGGAGGGAGCCTTTTGTAGTGATCAAGGTGGGCCATTTCCAGCAGTTCACAAGAACATCTGAGGAACAGCGGGGGGGGTGAAATAAACTTGGGGAAATAGTTTTATTTTGTGTAATGACCCATTCACTCCCAGTCTCTATTCAAGCCTAAGTTAATTGTATCCAGTTTGCAAATTCCAATTCAGCAGTCTCTCGTTGGAGTCTGTTTTTTGAAGTTTTTTTGTTGAATTGCCACTTTTAGGTCTGTAATCGAGTGACCAAAGAGATTGAAGTGTTCTCTGACTGGTTTTTGAATGTTATAATTCTTGACGTCTGATTTGTGTCCATTTATTCTTTTACGTAGAGACTGTCCAGTTTGGCCAATGTACATGGCAGAGGGGCATTGCTGGCACATGATGGCATATATCACATTGGTAGATGTGCAGGTGAACGAGCCTCTGATACTGTGGCTGATGTGATTAGGCCCTATGACGGTGTCCCCGAATAGATATGTGGACACAGTTGGCAACACGCTTTGTTGCAAGGATAGGTTCCTGGGTTAGTGGTTCTATTGTGTGGTGTGTGGTTGCTGGTGAGTATTTGCTTCAGGTTGTGGGGCTGTCTGTAAGCAAGGACTGGCCTGTCTCCCAAGATCTGTGAGAGTGATGGGTCGTTCAGAATAGGTTGTAGATCCTTGGTGATGCGTTGGAGAGGTTTTAGTTGGGGGCTGAAGGTGATGGCTAGTGGCGTTCTGTTATTTTCTTTTTTGGGCCTGTCCTGTAGTAGGTGACTTCTGGGCACTCTTCTAGCTCTGTCAGTCTGTTTTTTCACTTCCGCAGGGGGGTATTGTAGTTGTAAGAATGCTTGATAGAGATCTTGTAGGTGTTTGCCTCTGAGGGGTTGGAGCAAATGCGGTTGTATCATAGAGCTTGGCTGTAGACAATGGATCGTGTGGTGTGGTGTGGTGTGGTCTGGATGAAAGCTAGAGGCATGTAGGTAAGCATAGCGGTCAGTAGGTTTCCGGTATAGGGTGGTGTTTATGTGACCATTGCTTATTAGCACCATAGTGTCCAGGAAGTGGATCTCTTGTGTGGACTGGTCCAGGCTGAGATTGATGCTGGGATGGAAAAATGTTGAAATCATGGTGGAACTCCTCAAGGGCTTCTTTTCCACGGGTCCAGATGATGAAAATGTCCTCTGTGTAGCGCAAGTAGAGTAAGGGCGTTAGGGGACGAGAGCTGAGGAAGCGTTGTTCTAAGTCAGCCATAAAAGTGTTGGCATACTGTGGGGCCATGCGGGTTCCCATAGTAGTGCCACTGATTTGAAGGTATACATTGTCCCCAAATGTGAAGTAGTTATGGGTGAGGACAAAGTTCAGCCACCAGGTTTGCCGTGACGTTATCGGGGATACTGTTCCTGATGGCTTGTAGTCCATCTTTGTGTGGAATGTTGGTGTAGAGGGCTTCTACATCCATAGTAGCTAGGATGGTGTTTTCAGGAAGATCACCGATGGATTGTAGTTTCCTCAGGAAGCCAGTGGTGTCTCAAAGATAGCCAGGAGTGCTGGTAGCATAGGATCTGAGGAGGGAGTCTGCATAGCCAGACAATCCTGCTGTCAGGGTGCCAATGCCTGAGATGATGGGGCATCCAGGATTTCCTGGTTTATGGATCTTGGGTAGCAGATAGAATACCCCTGGTTGAGGTTCCAGGGGTATGTCTGTGCAGATTTCTTCTTGTGCTTTTTCAGGAAGTTTCTTGAGCAAATGCTGTAGTTTCTTTTGGTAACCCTCAATGGGATCAGAGGGTAATGGCTTGTAGAAAGTGGTGTTGGAGAGCTGCCGAGCAGCCTCTTGTTCATATTCCGACCTACTCATGATGACGACAGCACCTCCTTTGTCAGCCTTCTTGATTATGATGTCAGAGGAGTTTCTGAGGCTGTGGATGGCATTGTGTTCTGCACGGCTGAGGTTATGGGGCAAGTGATGCTGCTTTTCCACAGTTTCAGCCCGTGCATGTCAGCAGACACCCCAGCCCCCCCCCCCACCGCTGTTCCTCAGACATTCTTGTCAACTGCTGGAAGTGGCCCACCTTGATTATCACTACAAAAGGTCGTTCCCCCGCCCTCACTGTCCTGCTGGTAATAGCTCACCTTACCTGATCACTCTCATTACAGTGTGTATGGTAACACCCATTGTTTCATGTTCTCTGTGTATATAAATCTCCCCACTGTATTTTCGACTGAATGCATCAGATGAAGTGAGCTGTAGCCCATGAAAGCTTATGCTCAAATAAATTTGTTAGTCTCTAAGGTGCCACAAGTCCTCCTTTTCTTTAAGTAGAAATGGGCATCCTACTGTTTGTTTACCAGTTGACACAACATAATTGATTGCTATGGTCCTTTTTCATCGCTTTGTCAACTGAAATTGTAGACCAATGTGACCAACTGTTGTAGCTCACAGGAGTAGTGTAAAGGGCCTGTTTACATTTCCCATTAGATGAGATAAATGATGAATTGCATATAATGGCCTCTGGAATTGGTGACAACTTGTGTGTGGGGGGGGGGGGGGGGTTAAAATAGAGTTTTGTTGTAAAATGAGGATAGTGTATGCTCTGTGGGTGGGTGACGAGATATTATCTTTTATCATTTTTAAAATTATTGTTCATTACTTGCAGCCAGGGATAGATGCTGGAAAAAAATCAAAATTGACTATGAGCCCTGCTCCTTTATAGGTTATCTTAGGGTTAGGTGTGTGCTGTTTCTGATATATTACTTAAGTTTGATTTAGAATTGCTGATATTCAGGGCTAGGTAACACCATCAAGAAACAAAAATACTATTTTTGGCTTGACCTTGGTAGACTAGCTGCTTTTCTAGAAAGGACTTTTTTTTTTCAAAGCTGTGTGGGAGGTTGTGTGTTTAAAAATGTTTGCACCTTGTGATGACCTTTTTTTTTTTTTTTTGCTGACCCACAACAAACCAAAATAATGCTTGTATTTTTAAAAAAAAAAAATCCTAAATTTTGAGTACTAGTAGGGAATATTGGAACCATAGTTAGTGGACTCTCTCTTAGGTGTCTTGGCTATCTAAACAGCCATTATCACTGGTTCTCTCTTCCACTGTGTATAAAGTTACAGCAACACTTAGCCCAACCCAACAGTTTTGTAAGAGGCAAATAGGTTTATCTGGAGTTAAGGGGGAAGGAGGGGGGAGGGACTGTGTTAAAGGAGTAGAAGATGTCAAAGGTCAGATGTCTGGCCTCATTAAAAGTGTCTGTCTGATATTGGGCTAATGGAGTAAACATGGTAGAAACTGGCATGTCTTTGTCACCGTATCTTGCCAAAACTATTAATTGATCAATGACAATTACACAGGCTTGCAGTTCTGCTGCAATTATAACCTATTAAGTTTCTTTACCCCATATCCATCACCATGGTATCTGGTCAGAGGTTACAAAGAGAGGTGTTCTTTTGTTTTTGTTTTTTAAATCCCCTACTGTCCTGCAGCCCCCCAGAGAAGTCCAAAAGGGGATCTGCCCTTCCTCTGAGCCTCAACAAAAAGAAATACAATCAGTAGGCAGTGAATACTTACAGACCTGGGACACATCTGTGAATGAGCAGATTGCCCTCCAAACTTATTCAAGAGCTGAGATGGTCTCCTTGTCAGTGTACGCATCATTTGGGCATAAATTATTTATCTAGATATGTCCTGTGTTGTCATAAGTGTCATAAAATTGTTTCAGTTGTAATGAAAATGAAGGATTGCATAAAAATGGCCAAAATGTTAAAATATATCAACTCTGTTTACAGGTACTTTCCAAAATGTAGAGCCTCCACCTCCATCCCATGGAACAGTATATTATCCAGTAGCGACAGATCCCTATGGCCAGCCACCTCTACCTGGGTTTGACTCTTGCATCTCTTTAGTACCTGCCTATCATTATGTTAGCCCTTGGCATCCCACAAATCCATCGTATGGTAATTCTTCACGACTTCATAATACTGTAAATCCTGGACAGTTGCATCAAGTCAGCTATGTTACCTCACCTAATCCTGTATCACATTATGTACCTCAAAGTATGTAAGGCCAAGTGATGTAAACTCACTTCTTGCACTAAAGTTTTCTTGTTTTCTCTGTTAGTATTGTTTCAGTAGTGGATTGTGTAGCTGTTTTGTTTCATTTACATGTTTCTCTTTTAGTTAATGGTAAAAATGTTTAAAACTTGAGTATTGTTTTATTAGAGTATATTGGAAAGTAAAACTATTGTATAGCAAAGAACCCTAAGCTTATATTCAACTGTACATAATATATAACAATGCAATTTGTCTTTCATGCCAGTATATATAAATTATCACTTATCTTCATCAATAAGTACAATGTATGGAGGAGTTACTCTTGCACAAGAGAACGATGTATCTTGCATATTATACCAGTTTTCCTGTAATGGTAACCTACTTCATTATGTAAGCAGGAGAAAGGTTGGGTCCCAGTCCATTTGAGGAAAGTAATTACTGTTGAAATAGGCTGCTTTTTCCAGTCCTGAACAAAACACATCAGCCAGGTGTATTCTCCAATAGTAACTACTTATTTGTAATAGTTGCTCTTTCTCTGTTTAATTTTGTTCAGTATAGTCTTGAAGTGTTAGAAGGTGGGAGAGTGCTCAGCGTTGGCCTGTTCTGCTGTATCCAGTTGTATTTGTGAGAGAGCCTTGGTTCGTGAAAGTCACCCTGCACAAATGGTGGTAGAAGTGGTGTTTGACTTGCACTAAATAAACAAAAAAGCATCTAACCTATGGAAATGAGTCGTCTTTTCTGATCAAAAAACCCTCCTTAATGTCCCTACAAAGTAGATTGAGGCTTGTGTTAAGAAATCCACATAGGGTTTTTTTATGGGACATAGGAGACAATTGGACTGAACATATTCCCCAAAATTCCTGCTTTGAGTCAGTAGTGAAATGAGGATAACAACATCAAGCAGAAACTTGTTTTACTGCCAAAAAGCCAGTGCAGTACAAAACTACTTCTGTTGCTCTCAGATTGTAGTCCAATGAGGCGCTGCTGCACAAACTGATACTTCTCCTTGTCATAGTCATTGAGGACTGTTGTGTGCGTGTGACCCACGTGCTCTCTTACACTTAGGTCCCAGTGGTGGTGGGGTTTACCCCACACAGTGTGGGAAAGGCTTAATGTGGGCTTGAGAGGCCAGTTAACCCACCTGGTTGCACCTGGAGGGTAACCAAGGCCTAATTTAAAAATGAAGCCCAGCTGGGGAGTGCTATAAAGAGAGGCAGCCTGAAGCAGAAAGAAGTTGCAGGGAGAAAGGGAAGAACTCTACAGTCTCTCTTGGTAATGAGAAGGGAAAGACCTGCAGGAATAAGAAAGCTCCTGCAGGGTAAGGAGGAAGACCAGGGAGTGCTACCTGAAAGACACAGGATTGGAGCAAGTTCCTGTGGCTGATCCTGACACAAGGGCAGAAACTGGATCTCTCAGGAGAAACCCTGGATGATGCTGTTCATTACAAAGAGCCCAGAAAGGGGTAGTGGAAAAGGCTGAGGGAAGGCCAATAGTAAGTAGTAGTCCAGGGAGGCAGTGGCAAGGTGTCTGACAGAGCAGACCTTGGCTGCTGTTTATAGGGTCCTTGAACTGGAACCCAGCGTAATGCGAGGACTCTTGTTTCCCAATTAGCCCTTTGGAAGATGGAGTTAAGCTCCCTGATTCAAAGGGATAAGGGCAACTTAGTGCCCTGAGAGAAGAGTGTAAGTATTATGGGGCGAAGAGCTGGGGTCAAGGATCAGATGTAAGGACGTTCTCCCCATCCAGAAGAGGTGGGGGAAAAAATGGGGCGTGGTGAGAGAGCCAAGTAGCAAGAAGAAGCAGACCACTGAGGGATCCGGAGCAACGGTTGGTGGGGAGTAGCTAGAGAGGAGTCCAATGGTGAATCCACTCTTTTACTGCCCCAAATTTGTGTCATTGGGAAAGTGACTTTCCATAATTGTGTTGGCGTTTGGATTTTACATGGCCTTGATGTTAAGAGGTATTAATTTTTTTTTCCCATAAAGGCAAGAAAAATATAGGGTTTTTTAATTAAATTTCTAATTTTTAATTAAGTCCATTTTTAACCTTATTTACACTGTGTATACCTGTTCCCTGCCTAGGTGGTGCCACCAATTTTGAAATAATTTTATACCTTCTCTGTTGGTCCATTTTTCTAAAGCTTTGAGTGTGCATTGGTTATTGGTGGGCTGACACAGCTTGACATCACAACTGCAATGAACACTACCTAGGGAATATCCCCTTGGTGGGCTCTGGGAACCAGATTCTCATTTTAGTTACTCTGGATTTACAGAAGTGTAACAATGCAGAGTAACTCCACTGATGTTATACCAATGTACCTTGCCCCATGCCTGAATCCTGCAAAGGTGACTTTATCTGGAACCTAAGCTGCTGCTTAAGCAGCAGCTTAAACAGGTGTTCTGCAATCACTGATGATAGCTCAAGTCCTGTTTCAATCTTTGTACATTAACATCCATAACATTCCACACTGTTAGAGGCACACATCTTTTCAGAAGTCTTTCAATTTTAAAATTCATGCATTATTAAAGACAATTATCATAAATACTGCAGAAAAAAATCCCCTGTGTAATTCTGTGCGTTTGCGACATTAGACTTCGCTGTTACTAAAGATCAGGCTACCGCACTGGTTTTTCCTCCCCTCGCTGCACAGGAGCACTAAACTAAAGGTCCTACAGTAAGCAGCATTTCCAGATCAGTTACCTGTTTTGCTCCGTGCCAAGCCTTCATTTTAATTTTTCTGCCTCATCAGTATCTTCCTGAATAAGATGCAGTCTTTTCTTATTCTATATTACAGAATTGTGCTCCAACCAAAATCTTTGATCCAACCATTGAAGGGTGTTCGAATTAGAAATCCAAATCTCTATTTTCCAAATGGCTCCTTTCTTCATAATGGAAGGAGATGATAACCTTGGATCCAGCCTTTGGGTGGCTTGAAATTGGGATCCAGGCTTGCGTATTTATTTTTTATTTTGCAGCTTGGGTTCCTATCTGACTGTTTTCGGTATCTCTCTGAACCCTGACCGTTAGGGTGTTTTGGATTTCAGGGGTGAAATCCTGGCTGTATTGAAGTCAATTGGAGTTTTGTCACTGACTTTGTTGGTGCCAGGACTTCACCCCAGCATACCAATATTTGCACCCCTCATTGCATATGGTGTTACAAAATAGCTGTCATAGCTACCAGATGCTCATTGGCTCAGGTTCGTAAAACTAGGTGCTCAGTTCTTAAACCTAAGCACATGCACAAGTCTCCACAAGCCCTTGAGTTCTCCCAAAAGCCGTATACCCGAGTTGAATGCGGTTTGGTGTGTGTAGAGCCTTTGGAAAAAGTTCTGCTGAACATGGTACAGATATACAGATCCATTGCTGTTCATAAATATTTATTATCAATAGGCAGCTGGAAATGTTACATCTGAAAAGGTAGAAACACCTTGAATTTCAATAGACATACATTTTTGGAAAAAAGTAAATGCTTTTTAATTTTTTTTTCAGTTTACAATTAAGCTAAAAATACACATAAAATAATTTCATTTGTTATGTACATCATTTCGCTTCATTTTTACATGTGTTTGCGAATGATACAGAGTTTGCACCGCTGACGGAAAATAGATAAGTAGGTAAAACTCTTTCTCTTCTCCCCCCCCCCCCCCCCCCCCCCCCCCCCCGGAGGCTGCTATTTAATGGCCAAATTCTGAGCCCTCACTTAGTTTTTATGCAGGCAAAATTCCTACTTAAGGGCAACAAGATTTTGACCAAAAGTTTAAAAAACCAAAATCCCCCCACCTATTGTTTTTAATCCTCGAGTAAAATACCATTAAAATAAATGTTTAGATTCCAAACTGTTTCTATGATTAAACTCTGAGAAGATGCAATTGAATGATAGACATTGCAAAAAGATGTTTGGCAAAATAAGCCCATTCCCCTTGTGCCTGCCATGTAGGAAAATAGAATACTTAAACTTCCTTTACCGTCCTTTCCCCTTCAACAGATGAGTCTATAGTTCCCAAACTATATCATATAAACAAATACAGCTTAGCTTTTAAATGAAACTGCACACTACCCCCAAGTAGCTACACTTAAAAAAAGCCAAACCTCAAAAACAAAGAATTTTCCTCTAAATGGTCAAAAAGCATCTCCTCTGAATTTTGTTGGCTAAAGATATCACAGTGTTTTGTTAGCTAATTGTGCTAGGAGGGACGGTTCTCTGATCATCTCTGTGTGTGTGTGTGTGAGTGTGAGAGAGAGAGAGAGCAACCACATCTTGTTGCTCTGTTCATGCTACTAGCGTGAAAGTAAACAAAGTGATGGAAAAAGAAGTATTCAGAAGTGGTCTCTGAAGACTGTTGGAGGTGCTGTTTTTCATAGCTGCTGAACTGCTCACTAGAAATTGATCTCTGGAAGCTTTTCTGGAGGTCACTTTCAAGTTGGTTTCTAACAAGTGAGTTCATGTTAGTTCTTTTTCCTCTCTTTTGCTTTGCACACCTTTAAAAATCAAAGGAAGATTGATAGTCCTTTTATTCTCCAGAAAAACTAAGATTCTGAAAATAAGGATCCAGCACTGCCACCACATTTCAAACACCTCTTTAGATAAAAGATGTTATCTTTTAAAAACATTTCTGCATCATGATTTGACTTGGAACATTAACCACTCCTATGGAAAAACACATTACGAATAAAAACACAAATTGATTTAACCTTGTACAAATGTTACTGGCTAAACAGGGAAAAGAGTCTTAAGCTAATTTGTACAGGAAAGGGAATAATATAGCCAGATAATATAATATAAAAGGAGTAAAAATGCTTGTTTTGAATGGTTAGCACAAGCAAAAAAAAAAAAAAAAATCTTGTTTTAGTTCTGGGAAATGATTTATAGTAATTGAGTTTCATTTAACATGTTTAGTAAGCTACAGACTATTTTGGTAACACTTTATTTTAGAAATTCCATCATTGAGTTTGTTTATTATTCACTGTAGACTCACTGATTCTAATTAATTTCTCCATTATGCATTTGAGAGTCACAGGTGCTTCCCTATGGGTGATTCTGCTTCAACATGCCAGCTACACTTGTGCAACCTCCCTCTATGACATAAGGCTACAATATATTGGTGAGATTTGATGTCCATTGAAACCCACTCTTGTGAGGAGGGGAAGGCATAAATTATACCTTAACTATTTCAAAATTGGCCAAAGGCATTTTTTGTTAAACAATTTCTTTTAGTAATTCCAGGGTTTTAAAAATGGTTCAGACTTGTTTTTCCATGTGCCTAACCAAACCCATCTAAAACTAGTTTTTAAATGTCACATGCTAGTGGACTGGTGGAAATACTTATGTATTCATGTGGAAATCAGCCATAGAGACTGTTTAATGTCTAAAATTTACACTTGTGGCAATGCTAATGAGATAGAGATTAGCTCCCATTTTGATACTGAACCAAATTCACCAACATTCAACCTTTTCCAGCTAACATTATATATAAAAATTTTTCCTTCTAGATTCTATTCTTGGAAATGCTGAAAGTGGAAATGCTGAAAAAGCATGAAAAGCAAAAAGCATTGCAATCCATCCCGAAGTAGGAAGTACTACTAACCTCATGAAAATAGCTGGTTCTTGCACAATTTTCCAGTTCAGTTTGAAGCCCCACAAAGAAGTCAATGCTTATCCAAACTGCTGGGCACTTATCCAACTAAACCCAAATTCTAAGTCTTTTGCCATTTGCCCATTGGTCTAATGCACTGCTCACTTCCCGATAAGAATTTACAGCACAATCCCAGTGTGAAATGGGCCAAATCTTAGTCCCTCTGCTCATTCAGTGTAATGGAATGCTAAACTGTATTGTACTGTTCAGCCACTAGCTGACACTGTGTGTAAAATACCTTATTTAAAGCCAACCTTAGCCATATCTGGCAGACCATTAAAGGATCTTTAATGAACACATCTAATGTATATATAACCAAGCTCTGTAGCTAGTCCATATCTGGTACAGGAATATGACATGGTGGCAGAAGTAAACTAACAACAGAAAGAGAAGGAACAAAGGGTGCAGGATCTTATGAGCATGCCACTCTTCAGTGCCACAGAGAACTTCAGCTTTGTCCATTGTGAAGGTTTGTTAGTCTGGAAACAATGTTTTGCAAGATTTTGCATTGCTACCAAGCTCCACAAAGAAGCTGGAGATGTACAGGTATCTTCTTTAATTTATGCTACACGGAGTATATCTTTAAATCTTTTGACTTTACTGAAGACAGTCACAGAGATGACTATGAAAGGGTTCTGGTGCTGTGTTTGATGTGTACTTTATACCCCAGAGAAATGTGGTTCATGAAAGAGAGTATTTTCAACAGAGAATTCAAGAACCAGGGGGCAAGGTTGAATGTTTTATAAGAACATTGCCTACATTGGCTGAAAACTGTGATTCTGGGAATGCAAAATATGAAAATATCAGAGACAAGCTCGTTTTTGGGTTAACATAAAAAAATCTTTCCCAACAGGTACAATTAAACAGAGACTGAACCCTAGCCACAGCTATGCAGATAGCTAAGCAGTCAGAATTAGTCAAACAATAGAACAAAAGGCAGGAGCAACTTGAGAAACCTGAAACTAGTTTAGAAACTGTAAACAGATACTGGAGTGTTAAGTTATAATCATAAAACCCCTGAGGCAAGGAGAGAGAACACCCAAGCCAAGAGGGACAAAATACAACGTACATGCACAAGATGTGGAACAAGTAATATCTCAAGAGATGACAGATGTCCAGGCAGAGGCACACAATGTAATAAATGCACGAAATATGGACATTTTGCAGCTGTTTGCTGCACCAAAGCAATCAGTGAGTGCTCATATTAGAGACAATCAAGATCCATTGTTCTGGGATCTGTCATATGTGATGATGGAGAGCCTGCCTGTAGAGTGAAACTAAATATTTATGGCAAGACTATTGACTTTAAAATTGCCTCAGGAGCTGATGTCAGATTCATCTCAGAAGCACTTACAATCACCTTCAACCCCTCCCAGAGCTGAATTCACCTGACACAGCTGTGACTAGCCCTGGAGATATTCTGAACTGCAGGGCCCAGTTCATCACAGAAACAATTTACAAAGGCAAAAGTCTTGCATTCAGAGTGCATGTGATCAAAGGATCACAGATCAACAATCTTTTCAGCTTCAGTGGCAGCCAGGAGAGTGAGAAAGGGATAGAGGAATTGATGATACTGGGCTTTTGAAAGAAGATCTAGTACAAATCAACTTAAGAGACAATGCTGAACCATATGTGTAGAAACATCTCTTCTAGAGATACCTTAGAAGAGACTAGTTGCAGATTTTGTGTGAATTCAAAGGACATGGTTACCTGATTGTCAGGGACTATTTTTCCAGCAATATAGAAACAATGTACTTGAAAGACATGTCACAGTGTTATCAAGATACTGAAGTGCACTTTTGCTCACTTCGGTATTCCAGAACAACTAGTGACAGACAACAGACCACAATTAACTGCAGCAGAATTTGTCATTCCAAATTAAATATGATTTTGATCATATTACTAGCAATACCCACAAGCGAGTAGAGGCTGAGAGAGCTATACAGGCAGCCAAGAAAACACTACAGCAGGAAGATCCGTTCCTTGTTCTTCTGAGTTACAGATCTACACCAATAGCAGCTACTGGATGTAGTCCAGCACAACTCCTGATGGGAAGACAACTCAGAACTACTGTTCCAACTTTGGAAAAGAATCTGCCTCCAAAGTGGCCAGGCATGAAGAAAGTAGCCAAGTCAGATAAAAAGGCTAAAAGAGCGTATGAACATTTTTATCACAGACATCTCTCAGAGAACTACTGGGTCTAAAACCTGGTGACACTTTCTTAAAATTGGATGGAGAAAAGGGATGGACAACTCCAGCTGTCATAAAGAAAAAGAATTCAGCAGTCCGATTATCTGTGATCAAGACTGACAGTGAAGAGTTCAACAGAAACCACCAACATCTACAATTTGTTTCTCAGAAAGAGCAATCAACAAAACAAACTACAGATGGCAGAACAAGAACACAATGACTCAGGGATTCTTGACTGACCACAGCCAGTTGTTGCAGCTAATGGACAGCCAGATGACCAAGTTGTTTCATGTTCGGGTCATGTAATTAGAAAACCAGTACAATTAAGAGACACTTAACACTATCTTTTAAGTTTAGTACATATCAGTGTGATATTGTAAATGGTAGGCATGTAGAACTTAAAAGGGGAGTGTAATGGAATACTAAGATGTATTATACTGTTTAGCCACTAGGTGGTTCTGTGTGTAAACACCTTATTTAAAACTAAACTCAGCCGTACCTGAAAGAACATTAAAAGATCTTATGATGAACATGTCCGGTGTGTATAACCAAGCTCTGTAGCTAGTCCAGATCTGATACAAGAACATAACAGTCTGCACTCAGATTAAAATCCTTTGGAAGTAGATTAGAACTTTTCCCTGAGTAAAGACTGCAGAATTTGGACCTAAGAGGGAAGCAAATAAAAATAGCCACATGTAAGCTATGCCCATGCAAATCTATGGCCACATTTGGGAGTGGCGAAGGAAGAAAAAACATGAGTTCAGTGTAATGTATGTTATATAAACAACACTAGGAAACATTTCTAGCAGGGTAGGACCTGAATCTCTTCCCACTGAAATAAATTGGTTTGCCATTGATATCACAAGGATCAGGATGGGGCTTCACTCACAGCATCTATGGGAGTTACACGACTTTTTGCTTGTACATAGTGATGTGCTACATCTCATCATACAATTGTAAAGTGTAATTGTACGGTGGTTACACAATTCCCATACTACATGAGCGTTCCCTTTTTTTGTGTGCTACCATACATATCCCTATTGATTATGTTAACTCCATGTCAGTAATAGTGGTTTTCAGACACAGCTCCCATTGCCAGCAATGGGTAATGCATAAGACCATTCACTCTATGGGGTTAATTATATATGGTAAAAATTAACCTATTCCTATTCAGATTGCTTGCCATATGTACATGTAGTAATGCTAGACTGTACAGGAAGCCCTCTTGTTACGTGTCTAGTGCATTAACCAATTTTAATCTCTTTAAAATGTAAGGTTTTATTTATACACTAATTATATATCATTTATTTAAATATTACAAGTCTTAATATTTACATTTCTTTCTATTTCTGCTAAAAATATATTACATAGCATACCATTAGAAAAAGAATGTGGAACACAAATACGTACAATAAAGTAACATTAAAGGTGAGATGTAATCCCATGAAAGCAAGGATGTTCAGAGTTTAGGCTACTAGGTGACCCTGCTCTTGGTACCTGTCAACTGCAGACATTTCCTAAAGCCTCCTGTCTGAAAAGCACACTATTTTTTGTTTGTGGAAAACTGTCACAGTTGACAGATAAAACCTTACCTGAATTAGTTGTAAGAAAATAAATGAAAATATTTTACTAATATTGTCTGCTTACTGTATAAGCGCCTTTAATCTGAGGATCTCAAAAGTGCTTACAAACATTAAATAATTAAGACTCACAGCCCCTCTCCCCTGCGAGGTAGGTAGATATATTATCCCTATTTTACAAATGGGGAAACTGAGGCATAAAGAAGCTAAGTAACTTGCCCAAGGTCACCTAGTGAATCAGTAGCAGAGGTGGGAATAGAACCCAGGTTTCATGCCCCCCGGTCCTATGCTCTAACCACTAGATATACTTCCTCTGTAGAGATCACTTATGTAAATATTCAAGTATTTGTATATCTACTGATGTGTTGAATTAATTTAAAAATAGAACTATTTAAATCGGAGTCTGCAAAGGTGTCTTTACTTAATTTCCTGTTTCTGAAATGGGTTACTTAATCTCTGACCTCAATATAAATACCTCAGTTTTACTTATACTACATGTTAAATGTAATTGTGTGGTTTTGTGATCATTGGTTCCTTTTTGAGAGTGTCTCTTTGAAGAGTTGGGAGATGTGTAATTTAGGAGCAATATCTAAAGATCTTCAAAAAAGGGGGAAAATAATAAAGTAAATATTCTTAACTTTGAGTTTCTTTGCACATATTGAGCGTTAGTGTTGAAACACAAAGAATAAAGGCCAACCAGAGCTGTGAGTGCAGAACCGATGCGTGAAAAAAGATCTACCCCCTACTACAACTTTCCAAGGAAATTCTAAATTTTACCCTCAGCCACACCCATGGGCAATCTAGGGAACGAAAAATGTTTCAATGAATGTTTAAACTCTAAAATGTCTTTTCAACCAAACCAAAAATTTTAAATGGAAAAATCTTCATTTTGGTCAATGTTTTTGGATTCTTTGACTCAAATTTTTTTTTACCAAAAACAATATTTTCTTATGAAAAAAACATTCTTTTACCAGTTTTCACTTTTGGTTTTTATTGAAGAAAAGATTTTTTCCTCAGGAAACTTACCATAAAAAGTAGTTGGCTTTTTTAAACTGGCTTTAGTACAACTAACTCCAAGGGGTCCTACTGCCATCACTGAAGAGAAGCTGGGCCTTTTGCTTTGGCTGGCAGGTAGGAGCAGTGTGAAAGTTTTGTAAAGGCCCAGTAGGGTGCTTTATTCTTTATATAGGGTGGTTCTTTGTAAAGAGTTGTGTTCAATTGAAAGGCTTGATGTAATTAGCTCTTAGGGAGTGAAAAATACCTAAGCCACAAAACAAATCCCCAGAAGACCTGGCCATGGTGGCGCAACATACCTCTCACCCTCAATGTAACTTTGCCATAGATCTTTGCGTACAGCACTCTCTTGTTATGTTAAAATGCATTGGTTCCTATCTGTGTCCTTTGTAGGCACAGCAAGGCAAAACGTCTAATGCTGGTTTCACGGATGGGGTTTGTGTTGCCAGAAGTCACTATTGCATTCTGTTTATGCACTGCTACAGAGTGGTAACTAGGTTGCATTGTTTGATGTGTGAACTGGCTGACGCAAGATTGCTGCATTTGAACAACAGGCTGGAATCACGGCCAATAGCAGTGTGCTCACTGTCCTGATGGAAATAAAACCCCTTTCACACTCAGAGAGCCATGAACCCTGATTGTAGCCTGGTCTCCTTGAGCTCAGCTGATAGAATCTGCATTGCCTTCCCAGTAGTGATTTTTATTCTTTCTTGCTAGCCAGGGAACAGCACTATGGCTGGCCAGCCCCGTTCAGAGTAAGATTCATAAACTACAAAGTGGGTAGGTGAAGCATGAAGTGATTTCAGACATCTCTGCCTCCAGCTAACTGCTCTTTCAAATGCTTGCATTCCTAGACAAATGCTCGGTCAGCTTGGTTTGTAAGTTTTCAGAAGGTGCTTGCTCTGGGGTGTGGGGATGCTCCTTTCATTATTCCCTTCAATCCACCTTGAATACCTTCCTGGTGCGTAGCTGGCTTTAGGGTAGGAGTATGAAGGGAGGCTGGATTTGTTTATGAATGAGCAGCAACCTCCCTCTCAGCCTGGGAATTTGCACATTTTCGGTGTGCAATACCATGTCAGTGCTTTGTTCCCCCTCACAAGAAGAGAAAATGTAGGGTCAAAGACAACTCAAACCACCTTGTAAGCATGAGAGCCTGAAAGCTGTTGAGCTGATGGTGAAAAGCACCTTGGCTAAACTTCAGGACAGGCTTAAATATTTAGGGCTGAATATTGCATAGGGTTCAAGTAGCATGGCCAATGGAATTTGCAATCAGGGCCTCTACACCAGTGGCTCATCTTGCTGAAAACCAGAGCTGGCTTAGAGCCACACAGTCCAGACTGAGCTGCATTGAAACTCTCCAGAAGGCTTGCGTGCTGAGACCCAAGGTTTTGTTTTGGCCCATAATAGCGACAGAGGCTAGCTGCGAATTTCAGATCTACATCTGTAATTTCCTGAAAGCTCTTGGGTCTAGGAGCTCAGATTTTTGGTTTCGGCTCCTCCGGATTGAGATGTGACCTCATTTGTAACATATGGGTGCCCAAATGAACCATCTGCCAAAACAGCTTTCCTACTGGCAGAGAAACTGGTATTTAAAAATCAGGCAAAATGTGTCATGCTTTGATGTTTGAGCTCCTCTTCCAATGTTAAAACAGGAAAGGAGCTAGTAACAGGGAGTCCCTGGAGCTCCAGCCACTTTTCATAAAAAATGTGCGTCACCCAACAGCAGGCTCAGACGTTTCCAGTGTTATTACAGTAAATCCTTCTCCAAACACAATCCACAGCCATGTACGCTTAGGACCTGATCCTGGAAGTCTCAATTCCATTCCCTTCAGCAGGAACTGAGCTAGCTTAACACCTCATAGGATCAGAACCCTGAAGATCACTGCCCTGAGCTAACCAGGGTAGCTTTCTTTTAAGGAAATCTGTGCATCAAATCATGGGTGCCACTTAATCTGTCTGTCTTTCTCCTGGGGAGAATACATCCTGCCCCATGTGCTCTACTGAGCACCCTTCTTGAGCCACTACCCTCTGCACATTCAGGCCCTGATTTAAGCAAATCACTTAATACCCTTCTGAAGGTCTACTTCCACCATGATTCCTATAAGAAAGCTACTGACTAATAATGGCAAGGGAGAGAGGTGATTGGTGCTAGTCTACATATCTCAGCAGCAACAACCAAATAAGTTATGTTATCAAGCACTGCGTTATCAGAATCACCACCTTCATCAACTGTAGGTTGTATTACATCCCTTGCCCTTCGTCTGTGTGTCTCCTTAAGACTGTGAAGCTGTTTGGGCCGGGGACAGTACCATCCTTTATGCTTATACAGTGCCTAGCACATGGTAGCACTACTGGAAACAAATAACAAGGGATAGCTACTGCCGTGTTCCATTTTGGTTCATCTAGAATAGAAATTGCATGGGCAAAGTTCAAGCTGGTATTGCTTAGCCTGGTTTTAAGGAATGCAATTAATGAAACCAAGGAAGATCTTCTTTCTTAGAGCTTGCTAGCACAGCAGGAGATCAGTTTTCTACCTAAAACATTGTACCATCCAGGACTGAAAAATCTGTAGACAACAAAAAAGGTAAGGCAGCACTAGAGATGGGCTCAAGACACAAAATTCAGATCTGAATTTCAAACAGCAAGAGATTCAGGGCGGCTCAGATGTGGGGCTTTGGTGCAATCCATTACAAAGACAAAGGAGCCATTTGTAAAATTCAGACGGCGGGTTGTAGTTCAAACACAGGCAGGGATGTTTGGATCCTGGATTGTGGTTCAGTCCCATCTTTATGCAGAGCCCTATAACTATGCCAGTCCCTCAATTTCTCTTTCAGTGTAAAAGGAGTACGTAACTCTACTTCTAATGAGAGGGCCAGTGGATTACTAAATGTATCCGATAAATGAAAAATGAGATAACTATAAGCAGAGCACATAACTTAACAGGTGATAGTAACTGGCTGATACACTTCTCTGATTTCAGTAATAGTTTACATTGAGACTATAATGTACAACCTGAAAAACACACACAAATGAAATAATCAGGGGCTGTATTGCTTAAAAAAGAAAAAGGCCAGTTATAATTGGAAACCAGTTTGTCTCTTAGTCTCCAGTTAAGCTACTTTTCATTAGCTGGTACCATGGACCAGTGAATTGAGGAGAATGTGCAACATACAGCAGGAGTGGCTTGAGCAGGGGTCCATGGGTTCAACTGCACCCACGGAAATCAGGCCCAGATGAACTGGGATGCACTGAGTGCAGTTTTTCAGGACCCCCATCTCAGGTTTGGCCCTGCTGCTCGTCCTTTGTAATGGAGGGGCGAATGGGACAAATTTGAGTCGGGGGTGGTGTGACCTGGTCCACAGGCTCACAGAACCACTCGGATTTTGTGCCTGCCATTGATAGTGCAGGGAGTGACTCACCCACCCTGGCCAAATCCAGATCTCACTTTGGATGAGGCCCAAGGTGACTGGGTCAGGGATACCGCTCCCACCAGCAGCGGGCTGGAGCTCAAGGAGAGGCTGGACCAGTCCCCAGACTGCATACAGGGCAAAGGCCCCCTAGTCCCCATGGAGACGGAAACAACCCCCTAGGCCTGGGCCCTCTTTGACCTCCCCCATTCCTGACCCCTCCCCCGGCCCTCTTTGACTCCTGATCTCCTCCCCACCTCCCATCCCTGCAGGAAGAGCAGCAACCCTCAAAGGCCTGGCCCACTATGATCCTCCTCCTGTCTCCCACCCAATCCCTGCACCCATTGAATCAGGGGGTAATATCTGACTGACATCCAGTGAACAACCAGATAGTTTGGATTAGGAAAGAAACTGTACAGGTCTTTTACTCTGCCACCAAAACGTCTGAGGTTTATGGGAGCTGAAGCTTCGATCTGCATCAATAAAAGAACCTTGGGATTTACAGTAAGCGCACACAGGCTCAGCATAGCAATTGGTAGGGAACATCAGTCTGCCCTCTGCTGCCAAGTATTGAACATCCTTAAAATCGGCCCAAACTGGTAACTAGTTCAGCATCAGTGAGTGTAAAAAAAGCAAATAAAAAAATGTGGTAAAGGTGGCTATAAAACAGGCTAACATAACTAGAGGTCTACACCCGATGCTAGGGACCGAAAGGGAATCCTGACTCTGAATCATCGGTGATAGCAAACAATTACAAATATTTAGCTACGTTCTATAGCAGGTGTTTAATAGCTTTACTTATAGCCGAGTTGTAATATGATCTTCCTGCCCATCTTTCCACTGGTTTATAAGCAAGTCACAGGTCTCTCCCCATGAGTCAAACACATCCTCGGTGGAGTCTATAAGTTTGGAATTAGAGGAGCAAATATTGGAAGCACAGTGAAGAGAGCTGGTACAAACCATAGGGCATTCCTTGCTCTGTCCTGTAAGTCTCATGTTCCCACTGTAGTCCACCTCATTGAGGTTATTTTCACTTTTGGAACAGTTCTCTTCTCTCTCTTTATCGATCTGAGAATATTTCATGTCTTGCCACATGTAATGCGGCTGAATAACTCCATCTGAAATAGTGTACATAGGCTCTGAATTTGGTTCAGGCACATGGCCATTCATTTTAGAGAACAGGAGACCCAGCCTCTTGAAAGACTCTTTCTTAGAGCTCGAAAGCCTCTGAACCCTATTCCCGTTTCGGACGAAAGAGCGCTTATTTATTCCATTGCTTTTTGGTTTCTCTTCCACAATTTCGATCCCTGACATAGTTTTAATCAGAGCGGACACATTGAAATCTTTTTTCTTGTTGGCTATATTGAAAGAAACACTCTTGGCTTTAGCTTTTTCTCCAGAACCATCCTCGTTGTTTTCATCCTTTTGGGAGACCTCTGTGCTGCTAGTAGAGTAACTTCTCCTCTGGGGTTTCCTGTTTCCCAAGAGGTCAAGGACTTCATAGCGAAAGCTAGATATGTCCTGCTTTAATTCCTAAGGCAAGAGGGAAAATGAGTTACACTCAGAAGCTTCATCTGGGACATGAACGAATGATTGTATTCCCCTGAGAGGAGTGTTCAAAGTTATGCAAATGTCTGATACCAAATCACTATGTACAAGAATACCAGATAAATCTTTCATTATTCAGTGGCTGAAGGAACATTTTAGTAATTCTGTGCCTAGAGAGAGAACCTCTCTATGTCTCTAACGGCTACTAGGCCAGCCCTCTTGACACCAAGAAAAAAAAGGAATCATTGTTTTTTAAAAACCTAATGAAGATGTTCATGCAAGGGGTGAATGGGGGAGAGGGGGCTCTGCTGAAATTTACAAACATTAATGTGACTCTGTCTTAGTTGATGGGCCCCACATTTAACTTAGGTGACAAATGTCACCTAAAAAGCTCTTTGGGGCTGACTCCCCTAGAAACTCAGGCATACTAAGGAAATGACATAGCCCATCTGTCACACACGTGCTGTGATGTTTAATCTGTTGATTATCATCTAAGTCTGTCTCTTCATGGCTGCCTTTGATTGGTCTGCTACCTTGCATAATCATATTCCTTGCCACTGGTGTTATTATTCATGCACACAATCTTTAGTGTTATCTAGACTAGCATTTAAAGATGTGATGTTAAATGAAGTTAGCTCAATCTGCTTAACACCTTCTAAAATCCTAGTCCAGACAAACCGATTGCACTTTAGAACATGCTAAACTGCTAAAGCCTAGAGGGAACCAGAGGGTGGCAGGGACCCTGCCTGCTCACAAGAATGCACATAGATATACATGTCACAGGTATGCTCAGCACAAATAATACTGAATAATCCTTTCATCAGTAGCTCTCAAAGTGCTTTACAAAGGAGGAGGCATCACTTAGGCCATGTCTACACTACCCGCCGGATCAGCGGGTAGTGATCGATCCCCGATCGCTCTGCCGTCAACTCTGGAACTCCACCACGGTGAGAGGCGGAAGCGGAGTGGACGGGGGAGCGGCGGCCGTTGATTCCGCGCCGCGAGGACGTGAAGTAAGTGATTCTAAGTCGATCTAAGATACATCAACTTCAGCTACGCTATTCTCGTAGCTGAAGTTGCATATCTTGGATCGATCCTTCCCCCTCCTCCCCCCCCAGTGTAGACCAGGCCTTAGTGTAGCAAAAGGAATTGTTATGAGAGGCAACTGTATTACAAAAAAATGGATTACCTTAAAATTTTCTTCAGTTAATCCCTCGTTGGTTTTGGAATTTCTTATCATTGCTGCAACATATCTTTTCACTAGATTTCTGATCACTTCCTGAAACATAAAAGAACACGAATGATTCAGCTACCTACTTATCGAGGCCAAACGGTGCAGTCCCGTTGTGTTTTCACTGTCTGTGACATCTCTGCCCCACTGTTTGCAGAGTCACAGACCTGCCTTTGGTGTTGAAAAATGGGGTATGTTCTTTCAAAATAATGAAGCATTATAAAGAGTTATAGATCTTGCATCTTGAAAGTTCAGAGTTAAGCATAAGTCAAAGTCCTGTACTAGTGTTGTGCGTATGTAACAATGCTTGTGTGAGAGGAGAATTCATGTCTCAGCCTTCTTAATTTGACACATAACTTCAAGCCACTTAACTTATCTGCCTTGCTTTCCCCATTTCTAATATAAGGATAATTACCCACATTGTGGGGATAATATGAGTCTTAATTGGTTAAAGAATGTCAAGTGCTTTTAAAATTTCAGTACAAGTCTCATATATATGCCAGGTATTATGGAACTGTTAAATATGACACTTGGAGATTTGTTTTTCCCACACTCATGAGTCATGGACATCTCCATAGCTAAACAAATACATTTGCTGAAGAACAGCCAAAACTTGATGGATTCATTTAGAGTCACATTAGCCCACCTGGATATAAACTGGCGTCCCATTGAAGTAAATGGGAACCATGGACATCTACCCAAGGGCATAGTCTATCCTGAGGGTAATCAGTCTAACATATATTAAGGGCTCCATCCTGCAAGGCTCCCAGACCTTGAGCACCTATTGCTGGTATTGGGATCTAAGGATGCTCTTCACTTCACAGGATAAGCTCTTAGTGACTTGCCCCAGGTCTCTGACTCCTTCTGTGGTCCTGGGCTATTCAATTCAGACTGAATTTTTGGTGGGAAGAGATCCATTTGTGCAAGTAAAAGTATGTGCTCATTTGCCCCTGCCTGTGTGCATGTCATTGCTATAATTACACAAGCAAATTGTTTTTTAGACCCTGTAGATGTGTTCACAAACATAGGTGTGCAATTGCGCACACATTTTTCAGCATGCCAGTAGGCCTCTTCCCACTACAAATGTTGCCCTCAACCTCTCTGTGTCTGTAAGTGGGGAGAGTAAATCTATGATGCGTGTCCTCAGGCAGATTGTCAAGGTGAATTATTTAGGGCAGGATGTTCAAAGGAAGCCTTAACTCCCGGGGCATCTTTGAAAATCCTCTTTGTCAACAGCCCGGTGAAGTCAAAAAGCTCTGAGAACTACATTTTCAAGAATGGCTGTGGATCCCTTGACTTTGTGGTGCCCAGATTAAGACATATAAGCGAGGCCCGAGTTTCAGAAAAGTACCAAGTGCCTGTTTTCTGAAAACGAAGCCCCTTTAAGGTGTCTCAATTTTAGACACCTAAAAATTGAAGCACCCAAAATCGTTGGTCACTTGTGAAAATGTAGGCCTGATGTACTATATAACAACATTCAGGGGGATTTATTTTTATTATTATTGTTTTTCCTTCCAGAATACTGGTATAATGCATTCAGTTGGGTTCAAGCAACTGGTATTGTAAATACACATTCATCCTGTAATAAGCTGTATCTGATGAACTCTTGAACCTGGGCAGGTAAGACTAAATAGAAGCTACAAAAGTCTTTTCAGCAGAAGAAAACATTCCTCTCATCTGAGCCTTCCTCAGTCATAAAAAGACTCCAATTGTTCCTTATTTGTGATGAATCTAGGAATTCATTGCAAAAATAAGGCTAAGCTTTTTGACTTTTTAAAGCAGCAATTTTGATGAGGATTTCACTTCACCATGTGCCCAGGCATGAAATCTTGGCTCCACTGAAGTCAACGGGAATTTCACCCAGCTTTTGCACTGTATGTGAAGAGGTGAAAGGCCACAAGTGAGCTGCGGAGCCAAACCACACAGACCGTTTGGAAGAAGCCATGCATATTTTATTGCACAGTGAGCAGAAACCTCTTAGAGCTTGCACACGTGTCAAAATATATTACAGCACTTTGCAGCCAGCAAGGCGTCACGAATCAAGCACGAGCAAGAATTAGGCAATAAATGACTTAATGAACTGGAGGCTTTACCTGGTAATGTTGATTCTGAATCAGGTTGTCAGCGTGCCGTTCCTGCAATTAAATAGGTACAAGTATATTACATGGGGATCAGTCACGTCTCCATGTCTCCTGCTGGCTCGCTGGAAACTGTGGCCCAGCAGTAGCCCACTACTAAAAGCAAAGGGATACTGGAATCTGTGAGCCTGAATTAATAAATAATACTCTGGGCAAATGAAATACTCAAATATAAGGCTCCTTACTGTGAATGTTTTTAGGTTTTCATGCCTCTTCTGTTCATCCTCAGAGTCCATGTCTGGGCACAGTTGCTTGTGGATCCACTTGCAAAGGTACCAGATTGACTTGGGACTTGGGATAATATTAAATGGAGGTGGCAGAGTGCCACCTTCATCAAAGTAACTCATCCACAGCTTTGTCCGGGCAAACTTCCACTCAATGTCCGCGTGGTCCTGGGAAAGATGGAAACAAAATGGTACTAGCTTCAGGCAAGCTGCATTAGAGGGCACATTGACACCCACTGGATATGTATCAGCTTAGAGGTTGAGTCCTGTGAGAAGATATCTGTATTCATTCACAGGTGCTGAAGGGGGTCTCACCTGATGAATGAGAGACAACTTCAGTTCCTCTATAGCCCTTGTCCATGTACATACAAAATTGGCATGAAATGTAGCACAATACTGAAAAAGGCTGCAACACCAACATTTAGTGAAAAGTATTTCCCATGTCAAAACCTGGGTTCGTCATTTAAGATTTGTCCTGCCACTATTAATGGTTTCATTGACACCTAAAGCTGAGCAAGGAAAGCCATTCCTTAGGCTGAGTTAGCAACAGTGAAGTCATCAACTATGAGAGGAGAAAAAAGAACTTTTCAACTCTTCTTTTCAAATATCATTGGTTTTTCTTTCCTAGTCTGCAGGTGTGTTCAGATACTTCTCTGGGAAAGGATCTTAAGCAGTTGTGTTTTGTTTTTAAAGCTACTCTTATTTTAGCTCTTATAAATTTTAGATAAAATAAAATCAATCTTGATAAAAAGGATACATTTTATTCTGCACTAGAATTGAAACTTGGAGTCTGCATCATACTTATGCATGTTAAAAACACAATTAGATGCATTTTGCCTATTTTTCCATTTTCCTCCTCATTGGAATAGTTCACATGTATCTAGTGCATTACATCGAAAGACCTCAAAGCGCTCTACAAAGATGGGTAAGTTATTAGCCACGTTTTCCTGCTGCACAGACACGTGACCTGACTGGCCCAAGGTCACAATCAAGAATCAGGGCCCCACTTTGCTGGGTACTGTATTAACACATAACACAAAGAGGATTCCTGAGCCAAAGAGCTTAAAATCTAAGTCTGTGAAATGTCTATCCATAAAAGGGGTTTGGAAGCATTGTTTCCTGTCTATGGTAACAAATCTCACATTATCTGCAGAGAGACATGTCTGACTTGAGCCAGGATTTATAGACACCCTCCAGCTTTTCAAACTGATCATGTGCTATGTCTTTTGTATTTTAATTTTAAAAGTGTCACTGTTTCCGATGCTATGTAGAAATCATACTACTGGGCACAAAAGGAAGAAGATTGCTTGAGTCCTTCAATCAGAACAGTACACAATACAGCTTACAACATACTCTGAATTGCAATGGTGAGGATGTACATTATGTATTGTTATCCACACAGGGTACAGCACTGGGCTGAGAGCTGTGACACTGAAGCTGTTTGGCTGTTTAGCATTTTTAGCATGTTTAGCATGCCTGACATCAGGTGACAATATGGCCCAGTCACACTGTGCTGGGAGGGGCAGCCATGGGATTTTCTGCTTGTGCAGCCATTCCCATTAAGGGCGGAGTCTGCAAACCCATCAGACTGACCACTGGAGGCAACATGTAGGGTGAGGTGATGTGTTTGGTTGCATGTGAGCATGTTTGTAATAAGCATTAACTAACTGCAGCGATGCTGGCTAAGCTTCCACCTACACTATGAAAATAGGCACACTGGGTTCTTGGCTACATGGCATTGCCCTGACCTGGTTAAAATACAACCAGGTCTTGCCAGTTGAGATGGAACAAAACCATGTTTTGATCACATATCCACATCATGCTACTGCTCTGGACTTCAATAGGGCTGCAGCATAAATCAGGAACACGTTCAGTTCAGCCCACACAGGAAGCATGTCAGATCCGCACCACACTGCAGCAGGGGTGCTGAGAACCATTGAACCAAACTGCAAACCCCATATACGATGGAAACCACTTCAAGCCGGAGGTGCGGCAGCACCCCCAGCATCCCTATTTCCAGCAGCTATGCACTGTAGCCAGGTTTTCTGCAGTAGTAGCTTTCTAAACATAGGCAGGATCATAGAGGCAGTTTGCCTTGCCCTTTGGTCTATGTTACATTTTGGCCGGATCCTCTGGAAAGGTGTAACAATAAGTAGCACCGACAGGCATTAAAAGAAACAGCATCTGAACTTACCAGACGGCTGGAGCCGAGATATATGCAGCCTCATGAAAGCTTTGTAGGCAGCCTTCTCCCAGGGAATGTACTGGAGCTGTGCAGGAGGGTTGCCAGAAGGCAACCATACCCACATAACCCTGGCTACTACAATAGCCAAGAAAGATTTCTCTTCCTCGCTGTCCAGAAGGGATACACTATCCGGAGCGCAGAGATGCTAGGAACAGCCGCCTGAGCAATGCTAAGCAATACTTTTAAATGGCTACCGTTTCCTGGGGAAATACACTTTGCACCGTGTGAAGATGAATTTTAAACACAAGACAAACTTTGGGAAAGGAAAGGCAGGAGAGACTCCTTTGCCCAGCGCACACACAGCTCAGCCTGACATCCCGAGTAGCACAGATACACTGCACCTGCAATGTGCAACATTTTGTTATATGTTTGCAAAACTTGCATGGTGATACATAATCCCCACCCCAGCAAAACTCAGCTAACCTTACACTTCTAAACGTACTAGACGTACACTTCTAAAATCATCCCAAGTGGTCTTTTATTAGCCTTTTTATCCATGCGGCTGATCCCAGGTCATTTAGTAAATATAGCAATGTGGTAAAATCCTAGAAGGATAAAGAGCTCGCAAGTCTTTATTTATTGTTGGACAACTGCTTTGCCCAGTGTTATACTTTAGTCCAGGCACTGAAGTGTTAGTTATTTCACAGAGCAGGCACATGGATGGAGTTGAAGTCCATGAAAGTTGCTGTTTTCCTGTGGACTAGAAGAGACCAAAGTGATATGTTGTTGCAACTGCTATTCTAATTTGCCTCTATGTTTTCCTAGTTCAGAGACAGGAATGGGAAAAGAGACTAGCTTCAGAGATACTAGAGAGCAGGCTGTCAGAAACTGCTGATCAATTTGTGCCCTGTAACGGAAGATTTGATAGCCCTTGTCTAGGTTATCCTAGTTTGTGTCATTGAAATTTCTATTCTTATTCATGTGTCTAATTTTCTTCAGTGTCACTAAATTAGTTGTTTCAATAATGTTCTGCAGTTGCAAGTTGCACAGGTTAGTCATCTGTTGTAGAGAGAAGTATTTCCTGATTCACAAGCCCAAGTCACTTTTGCTACAGCTTCTGGCTCTTCCCTTGTGCTACTTTCTTGCTCCTTGTGGGACATTCTAATCTTCTGCCCACTGGTTCATCAGCATTCAAAATAAACACAAAAATGGCTAGAAGATGGGATCATTCTGCATTTTTCTTGTCCATTTTTAATGGTCTTCTGTATAGTTTGAATATGACCTTTGAATTTGTATGTTACTTAAGTGTTTACACCCCATCCAGGGATTGGCAGAGAGCTCTCTCTTTCACTCTCTCTCTCTCACACACACACACACAGATCAAAGATCACAATTGGCTGCTGTGGCTTGCAAGGTCTGATAGAGTAGCAGAGCGTGGCCAGCTGTGTGAATTGGTGGTACATAATTTCCTTCAGCATGTTATAAAAAGGCGGTGCGCTGGCTGGAGGAGCTAGTTGGTAGTGGGAGATAAGTGGTTGCTGCAGGGAAGAGTTATTAGGAAGGAGGCAAACTGCTAGTTTTTTGTTGTTGTTTTGTTGAGGGTGGGGGTATTTAACCAAACTGACATTGTGTCTGAATTAAGCCTTTTTGATTTCTCCATTTCAGACCAGAATATGGCCTGGGGTGTGTGGGGGTGTATGTGTGTGCAGGGTGCGGTGTGGGTGTAAAGTTCTGGGGTAATTTTGCATGGCCTCTGTAAAGCTAAATGCGCCCATCTCTTGGGCTGGGAGAACCCTGGTCCCAAATCCATTTGAGCTTCACCTGATTTGTCACACACGTGCAACTCTAGTAGGATTTCTTTTAAAAAGACAAACAACTTGCTAAAATCTGACCCAGATTACTCAGTCTTGTCCTCATTTGCTGCTGTGAATTCCCCGGAGATTCCAAATCAGGCTTGTTTCAGTTATTTGCACAGCTGTTTTGAGAACCTGAATGATGAGGGCAAACCTATTTTGGTGGTAGTTTTACACTGGGAATGTGCAATGGAAAGGCCATTTAGTTTTACTGAGAACATTTGTGTGTGCCAGGGAACTACCTTTTCCTCATTCACATCCCTCCTTAGAACACAGGTCAGAGGCAAAGTTGTTCAGTGATCACCCACCACAAAGCAAAGTGTTTTTTAAAAAGTAATCTGTCCTGCTTAGAGTTTTGTGCTTCCCTGATCACACAGTGCATTATAGGCCAAACTCATTCCTGCAACTGCAGCATTCGTGCAGCTACCCCAGGGATGAATATGGCCCTATGTATTCGACTTTATGGTCAGCTCAGTTTTGAGTGTAAATTCCTCAGGGAAGGGACTGTAGCTTTCTGTGTGTTGTACCGGGCTCAGACCACAATGGGCATTTAACAAGTAATAAAAAACCCCTAATACGACTAGTTGATAGCATTTCTTTGAGATGTGTGTTTATGTGAGGGAGAAGAGTGCTGCCGTTTCACAGAGGAATATTAAAAGAGAGCAAATTGAATAAAATGTCGCTCTCGGTAGCATCAGTCATATTCCAGGTATCGCAACATACCATCCAGAGCAATACACTTAATGCAACCTGTGGTGACTGTAGATAACAGGAGTATTCTGTATTTAGCACTGACAGCTCATCTAAGCTCTGGCATTGTTAGGGCCGCTCAGAGGATTCAGGGGGCCTGGGGTCTTCGGCGGCAGGGGTCCTTCCACTCCGGGTCTTCGGGGCACTTCGCTGAAGACATGGAGCGAAAGGACCCCCCGCCGCCAAATTGCCGCCGAAGACCCGGAGCAGAAGAAGCGGCGGCAGGTCCTTTACTCCAGGTGTGTTCGGCTGCACTGAAGGACCCGCCACCGAAAACTCTAGTGGGGGCCCCTGAAAACTCTCGTGGGGGCCCCTGCGGGGCCTGGGGCAAATTGCCCCACTTGCCCGCCCCTCTGGGCGGCCCTGGGCATTGTCCCCACTTCTACTGAGAGAGAGAGGGGAGGTTGGTCAGGATATGAAGCTTATCCCCTAATCTTTCACCACAGCCAGGCAGAGCAGAGAACTGACCATGTTGGGCCACGTTCAGCAGGCACCACTCTAGTGGAGGTGCTGCACCTCCCCCACCTCGCACGACAATCTCAGCCTGGGCTAGGAGCTCAGGTCGTGCTGGGACCCAGGCCACTCTCACCCCCATGTGGACATCCTACTCACTGGGCTGGGCGGACTCTGATTTCCAGCTCATTTGTCATCTTTAGATGATTGCTTTTTCAACAACACTGATCATTTTCCTATGAAAATCCATCCACTAGTTCCACATGTGCTCTGCAACATGCCCTTGTTGCCATAGCAATTCTGTATTCATATCAAGATTAGATTTCACTGCCCTTTCTGTAGGTTCCACGTCCGGGCCACTTCCCCCATCCTCCCTCCAGGTCATCACTCGCTGTTGTAGCCTTAGCACATTTTAGCTCTTCTGGCTGAGTCAAAACCGCTTAGCCCAGTCAGCCCCCAAAAACACAGGGCAAGGCACCCAGATTTTTTTTTTCTTCCAAAGAAATGTTATCAGTATCCATTGCAATGAGGCTACACAGTAGTGTCTGCATAATCGTTTGGCAAATCCCTGCCAGTTGAAGGGATAATTAATCTTGCCCAGAGATCCCCATGTGGAATTGCTGTAACCATCTCATTTGTGTGGCCATGAGGAGTTTCTAATTCAATAGCAGTGCTGTATTCGCAGATGTGCCAGATCTGAAATAATTACCTACTACACTAATTATCCAGCATAATTCAAGCACTAATCTCAAGCTTTATCGCTGGGTAGAAAACCTGTTATTTACATTTTTAAAAATGTTTTATAAAGATTCCCATTACCATCTCCCCTCCCCAGCCACATGGTTTGAATCATGCTTTGCCAAATGATGGGTCTGATCCTTAGCTGGTACAAATTTGGCATAGATCCATCAATGGAAGTCTGTCTTATCTAGCTATCTTAAGTGGCCCCATTAACATGCTGTCTGAGTACCTCACAAACTTTCAGGTATTTATCATCACAACTCTTCTGGGAGGTAGGAAAGTGCTTTTATTTCCATGTTACAGATGAGGCCCAGATCCACAAAGGCACCTAAACTCCAGATTTGGTTACCTACGTCCCACGTTTGGCTCCACTGCAATCCACAAAACTCCCACTAAACCCTATAGGTGCTGACTCACTTTCAAGGCAGAAGTTCCCTAGGTGCCTCTGGGCATGTGGACAGCTGCTGCACTCTAGGCGTCTGGACACCTGTCTCCCACCTAAGCCTGGGGCAGCAGGTGCCCATTCATGGATCACTAAGCAGATATAGGCACCTAAGTCCAGGCCATAGGGAGGCACCTATCCCTGACATACACCCCCTGTCATTGGCAGCTCCCATTGGCTAGTTTAGGTGGCTCCCCGCCTAGCACACTGGCTAACACACCTATCTCTCTCCTTTCATTGTATAACGAGACTAGATGCCTAACTTGGGCTTTGTCAATCTCAGCGGCGTCCCTGTGAGTTTCTAGGTGCTGCAATGCTGAGCGTTGCAAGACCTAGGCCCCTTTGTGGATGTGGACCAAAGAAACCAAGTGACTTGCGCAGGGTTGCCCCAGTTTCCCGAGTTCCAGGCTAGTGGCCTAATCACAGCACCACCTTCCCTCTAGAGCGATTCCAAATGTACACCCACTGAAGATCTTGTAGGACTAGGTCAAATTTACACCCGCTGAAGATCTTGTGGGACTAGATCAAGTCAGGCTACGTCAGCACATTGCGTCGCGTCATGTCATTTCACTCGTCAAGATGAAACAAATGAGCCTGTGACAGCATGTCAGTACAACCCATCAGCTACTCAGCACACGGGCCGTCAAGCACTCCGACATCTTCAAACTTAATTTTACTGTACATACAACAATGAATCCCCACGAACTTCATCCTCTCCCTGCTAGGCTGAGGTGCATGAGTGTCATTGCTCCCATTTTTCTGACACGGGGAAGAAAATGTGTTCCAAGAACACGCACCTTTCTGCAGAAAAGGAGAGAGATCGTTATTAATCTAGCCTCCAAAAGGCTCTGTGTGCTGCTCCCATATGTTGTTATACAGCAACAGCTCGTGGGCTAAGTTGGCATCAGGCTGTTGCCTGGCAGGGATAGCTGTCTGCTTGTGACAACACCCTTTGCTTGAGTATATCACAGGGAAGGTGCAAGGTGGTTCCCCTTTCCCACAGGGGCCATTAGCAATTACAATTCCTGCACCCTGAGTATAGAGGGACTGCTCTCTCTGCTAGTGCCCCAAGAAGCACCAGACTCCTCAACGGGTCACTGAGAAGTGTGGCATCACACAACCACCAACACAGGTCTGAGTCTACTAGACCAATCCAGCCCTCAGTTCGGGGGACAGAAATAGCACTGCTCGTGTGTTAAGCTGCCTGGGCATAAAATAAAATGGAAGCCATCTTCAGTATAAGCCCTACATTTGAAGGTACCTAAAATTCTGCCAAGGATTTAGCATGAGTCTAATTGCAGCTTATTATTAACTACATGTCTGCCTCAGTCATACGTCACTGCCTGGAAAGGCAATTGTTGCTATGAACATGTCCATCAATTATCAATATTTATTGCAAGTGCCTTGAGGGATTACAGTGCCACGCACATACTCAGTGCCCAGTAATTAAGAAGAAGAACTAAGTTTCTTTGTTTCACTGATCAGTCTTTCATAGAAATGGATGTGTCCATTTGGCAAGTCGGCTGATTTTGCCAACTTAAGAGAAGCGTTTGGTGTATGTTTGGAAAATGCACACTCCAGCATCTCTGCTATTTATATCTTCTGCAGATAGGATATAGTTGGTAATTAAAATCTTTATTATAGCTTACACTGCAGTACATTCCACAAGGTATCTGGGTTATACACACTAATTACCTCTCATCTCCCAGTAGCATATCTAATGGAAACAATGACAGCTAATGAGGAGACCTGGGACTATAATATTTGGGGAAAATATAGAACCATGTTTCATGCTGTCCTTTGTCCTGTCAGATTATTTTGGGCTGACAAGCGAGATGCATGTGACACAGCTCTTCTCTTTTCCTCACTACTGTTCCAACAAGCTCAGTTTTGGTTTGAATGCCCACATAAATCAGAGCAGTCTGAAGGTGATCAAGCCAAAAAGCCCCCTGAAAAACACCAAGGACGGGAACGATATCAACAAAGGCTTTGTTAACCCGGCTTCCCATTGTTTCTCCTGTAGCACAGTCTGAAAAGAGCCTTTTCTGCATACCAGCTAGGCTGATAGCATTACCGACACAAACACAAGTTACCTCACCACCTGCTGCTGGGGCAGACTGAGTCAGCCACACCAATCACCAGCAAGCCACTGAAGAGCTGTGGCACTCCAGCTACCGACACTAGCGCTGCTGACTGTATTACGTGCACGGTTAAAAGGAATCTGCGATGCTTCAGTTCTCCGCGCGCTCCCCCCCGTGCATAAAACCTTGCCTTTGCTTCAGGTACATAGTGTGGTGGATTTGGGTCTTAATGAGCCAGTGGTGAAGAAAGCTGATGCATTTTGCAGTTGAGCAGGTGGGACTCAGAAGCAAGGGGGGGATAAAAACCACATCTTTTCCACTAAGAAAACGAGGACTTGTGGCACCTTAGAGACTAACCAATTTATTTGAGCATAAGCTTTCGTGAGCTACAGCTCACTTCATCGGATGCATTCAGTGGAAAATACAGTGGGGAGATTTATATACACAGAGAACATGAAACAATGGGTGTTACCATACACACTGTAATGAGAGTGATCAGGTAAGGTGAGCTATTACCAGCAGGAGAGCGGGGGGGAAAAAACCTTTTGTAGTAATAATTAAGGTGGCCTAGGATCCAACTGTGGCCTATTATTAAGGCAAAAGACATTCTGAAAATTGGAATTTCAGTTTCCAGCACTCCCAAGATTCAAGGGTATTTTGGGTCTCCGGTTTTGGTTCAGCTTGTGATAAAGGTAGTGGCCATTTGCAATGTTTAGATCTGGATTCTGATTATGAATAATCCCAAAGTATTTCTGAGGTTTTTTGCCATCAACTTCTACAGTTGGTAAATGTTTACTAGTAGATTTTGTACTTGATCAACCAGAAAGGTAGGGATACAGTAACCTCCTTGTAAGCCTAACCGTGGGAGCTGTTTTCTCAAGTTGCTGGGATTTTCTTGACTCAAAGCAAAGAGATTCGGTATGAGATTTGTTACTCATCCATCTACCTCTTCCCACTCCTCTCCCAATCCTCCACTTCACTCCATATTCCTTTTTTGGGATTTTATGACTTCATCTCCTCTCATCATCTCACTCCTCCCATACACTCCTACCCCATCCTGGCATTCCCATCCCAAATAATAAATAAGCAAACAAAATACATAATCATCAAAAATCCTGAGTCATTAACCAAAACAAACACATAGTGTTATTGCGGTAACCCATGTGCTATGATTCCCCTACATAAGAACATAAGAACGGCCACACTGAGTCAGACCAAAGATCCATCAAGCCCAGTATCCTGTCCTCTCACAGTGGCCAATGGCAGGTGCCCCAAAGGGAATGAACAGACAGGTAACCATCAAGTGATCCATGCCCTGTCACCCAATCCCAGCTTCTGGCAAATAGAGGCTAGGGACACCATTCCTGCCCATCCTGGCTAATAGCCATTGATGGACCTATCTTCCACTAATTTATCTAGCTCCCTTTTGAACCCCTTTATAGTACTGGCCTTCATAACACCCTCTGGCAAGGAGTTCCAGAGGTTGACAGTGCGTTGTGTGAAAAAATACTTTCTTGTGTTTGTTTTAAACCCTCCCTTCCAATTGCCTGTCTTCACTTGCCATAATTTGCCTATCTTTAGGTGGTAAGGTCACTGGGGCAGGACTGTGTCTCTGGCATATTTTGTAAAGTCCCTAGCACCAATGGGTGCTCAATGCCTGCTTACTGAGCTGCTTATTCATGGATTTAGGTGCCTAACTGTAAAGTCCGAAATATGAAAAATGTTAGCCTAAATGCCAGGATCATTTAAAAATACCTCCTTACGTCAAAGGAAAGGAGACTATTATAAATTAATAACTGATCAAATATGTTCTTTTCCTGACCTTTGAGCTGCAGATGTGGATTCAAGGCGTGGGAGTTGGAAAGCCTTTATTTTTCTACAAACTCTGATAATGGGGGCTGTAATGAAGGGGCTGACAGGGCCTTAACTATAGTGTGGCAACAACTTCATGCTGTAATCACATTAATCCAGACCAATATTTACACCAAAGAATTCTGTTTCATTAGACATTCTCCAGCCTGTTTTATTTAGCGGGGGCTATCCTGTTTTACCTTATTAACATTGATTTAGTTGATAGACTGCAGCATGTTGAAAAATGAGTCTCGAGAGATTTGGAATCCTTTAAAAAAAGCCATGTTTCTGAGGGCTCTTAATGCATCCGTTCGTACTGCCTCCTCATCAGCTGGGAATTTCCACCCCCTACTAAATCCCATTTGATTTCTTTTCCCCAGATAAAGCTCCTTTAATACATATTTTAGGAATATGTTGGAGTGAAAAGAAAGAAAAAAGACAGTAAGAGAAGCAGAGAGAGTATTTTTCCTCTACCTTTTAATTTTGTTGTTGTTACTCTTTTAACTAAAGGCTCTTTAATGCAGCAGCCTGAGATAACGGTAATTCAGCTTGTCAGGTCTGAATAAAGAACAGGAGATTGCGGCAGGTTGCAACCTCTGTGGTTCCATCTGGATATTTTGACTTCCATCATGTAGCTATAAGGAAACCTTGCTGCGTTGTAGTGGGCACAGAGCCATAGACTTGTCATATTGGGCTCTGGCAGGCTGAATGCAACAGGGGAAAGAGAACCCATCAATATTGTACTTGTGAATTTCTCTTTATCAACAAAGCAAACTGGGAGTCATGGGTGGGTTTTGCGCTCATCCTGATCCTTAGCTTGCCATTCAACACTTTCGTTCCTCTCAACAAGACACCAGCTGGGTGGTGAGAATGCTACGAGGGGTTTGGCTTTGAGATAAAAAGCAACTGGAAGGATTTAACTGCCTGACCCTGCTGGGCCCTCTTAAAGGTATAAGCGTTTACAGGGTTGGGCCCTAGGATGGAAGCGTTCTATTTGCTAATTCTTGCAACAAAAGAAGAATGCAGCATCTGAAGTCAGAGCACATAAACTAGATCCATCTGGAGGCCCGGCAACAGCAGATGAATATTAACAGTGTGATTCAAGTCCACAGGTGATATGTAATTAGGCCACAGCCAGTGAAAACACAAGCAGCTCTACATCTTCAAACGAACACTTTAGCTTGCTAGCTAAAGGACAGTTAAACTCCCTGGCACTGCACAGATAGGCTCTGAGTCTAATTTTACACACGTCCTCCTGTCGCTGCATTGTGGAAGCACCACACACTTTTGTTGAGCCACACCTCCCTTCAGTTCCCCATGAAAGGCTTACAAGGTGTCCCCCACCAAGCCTCAAATACTAGAGATACACTACTGGGCCCTGTGAATCATGCAGCTTCTCACAAGATGGGGATTACTGCTAAGGAAAACAAAGGCTCATCATCCAACTTTCCTTACATCTCTTGTACAGAGATGGGGCTACAATACAAACTTGATTATCCCAGTATCATAGGAGACATTTAACACACTCAGATAACAGGGAGAATTTTCAGTGTAGTGAACGGGCATCAGAGGACGTGACCCACTTTTGGATAACAGAGTAGCACCTAACTGAGGTTTGGGTAATTGTAGCTAAAACAATTCCTGGGCTAAAAATGCACTTGTGCACAGAACACAGGAAGTTTGTTGGCAGATTGGAATTACATACACAATAGTATGTGCATGCCCGGAACCCCAAGATGCATGTGCACACTGGATGTTTTGGGTGCCCAGTTTGTGTGTGTTCTTTAAATGTGTAGGCCTTCGTATCTATAGAGTCTTACCATCCTATTCATCTTATTTGAACTAACACAGTGAAGGATTGAGGCCTAAGTCCACAAACTGTGTCAATTCCACTTTCTACATTATTGTGCATAATTATTAGCACAGCATCATAACGGAATACACCGCTCAACAAGGACAAAGTTACATGGTCTTTGCCCAGGGGATCTTATAATCTAAGTAAAATTAATGCAAAATAAAATTGGGGGACACATAATGATAAAAAAGAGACTGACAATTCATTTGCAGAGCAAAGCTGAAGGAGAGGTGTACACATCCCCCTTTAAAACTCAATTGCTTTGCTACTAGGCACATATGCTGCTTCAAGAATCACCCGTCCAAATCAGCATGTACAATAAGAGCATAACTTCATCTCCTGCTCTACCTGAAGGTATATAAACAAAAGCAAGCTTTGATTTGTCCTAGATAACAAAGTGTAGATGGACCTGAACCAAAACCCCAGGTCCAAACACTTCCCCACTCTTTGAGGAAGCTTGGATACTGATCCAAACATCGCAGCTGACCTCACTTCTCTTACGGACCGATTCACAATCTCCAAACGCATCCTCATTTGTGGGTAGTTCAGATGCAGGTCTAGATCCAAGTTTTGTAGCTTGGATCATCTCCAGAAAAACCCATGAGAAGAATCAACAAAATTGACAAGTTTCTGGTCCCCTAGAATGCCAGAAAGAATATCTTGGCTTGAAGTAAAAACCTGGAAGTTCTTGTTATCTGTTGAATGGTTACCAATACTAGCATTCAGTTATGCAGACTAGGCCATGGAGAATGAAATCTCATGTTTTGTGCCATTAACCATGTACTGCTGGGGTCAGAAAGGAGTCTTTCCCTCCTCCCCAAAAACAACCTTTCACAATTCACTAGGTGCATTATGGCAGTTTTACACCTTCCTTAGAAGCATCAAGTATTTGTCACTATTGGACTTGCTGAATGGATGGTCTGATTCTATGATTCTATGAGGTATAATGCATGTTGCATAAATGACTCTCAGGAAATGGGAGGCTGGTTTTATTTTTGGACTTTTGTATGGATGTTATTGACAGACTCATAGTGGACATTGAGAAGTATGCAACTATCTAAGATGAAAACGGTGGTATCTTGAGAAGTGTCTCAAAGACCTTGTTCCCGTACATACACCTGCATTCTTCAGAACCTATCACCCTCAAATCTCTTGGCATGACTCATACAAAGCCTCTCTGTGGCATCTTTAGGTCTTCTTGGGAGAAGCTGCAATATGAGGCAGGCACACGCAGAAAACCGATTTTGAACTAACTTTAATACCAACAAGCAGGAAGATCAACATGCAAGAAGAACAGGAGTACTTGTGGCACCTTAGAGACTAACAAATTTATTAGCGCATAAGCTTTCGTGGGCTACAGCCCACTTCATCAGATGCATAGAATGGAACATATAGTAAGAAGATATAGATATATATACATACAGGTAAGTTGGAAGTTGCCATACAAACTGTGAGAGGCTAATGCAGGAAAACTCTCTAACTTGATACATGCCAGTATTCATTCCAATACATTCCAAACTCCTTTTCCCAACTCTAAGCAAATGTAAATTGACACAATGCAGCAATATCCACAATGCCTCACAGTCAAAATGGTGCACCTAAGCAATATGCAGTTGATGTGAGCAGAGAAGGTTAAAGTTTTCATCAAGCTTGCAGGTAGCAAACCATTGTGACAAGAGGGTGACAAGTGAAATTCTGACACGCATTACAGTAGGCAGTAGTTACAATTGTGGCACGGACGGAGTTAAATTAATGCACAGAACCAGAAGAAGAGAAAGCCAGAGAGATCAGAGGTAGGAGAACTTCTTGTGGGAAATCCACTGCTGTGCTGTAAGCAATGCAATAGGTAGCTGAAAAATCTCTTAAATTTATGTGTGTCTTAATTACTATGCTGTCTGCTGCTGGCAAAGCAAGAAAACTCCATCTAAAATGCTCCTAGATTTGCAGTCAGATTCCTGGTAGTGTTAATTTATTTTTAACCATCCATATCAGCTGTCCTTGTTTACTACACAAAGTACCTATATTTTTAAGGAAAATATTTGCCATTTTGTCACCCTGTCTCTCCAATAACAATGTCCTAATCCAATGTATTCCAATCCAGAGTTAAAAAGTATGTTCCTATTTTTCTGCCTAATGTCCTAATTTGTATTGCTCAAGCATTGGCAGGTACGTTTTTACAAGGTCAGCCAATCTGCTCTCAGTGATACACGTGCATTTGGCTTGATATTCAAGTGTAACAAACACTCAAGATGAGACAGCCAACCACTGCAATCCTCATTTTTGTGGGAAATATTTCTTAAATCTCCTATGACTTGATTATCTCTATGGGGGAATAATCATCTTCCATGTTAGCCTGCAAGAGCCCAGAGCACTGTCCCAAATGTATACTGTGTATAAATATTAGCCACCTCTCAAAGGAGTGAAACACAACAGCTGCATCGCAGAGCACCACAGCGCTACACAAAAGGAGGTGAGGGGAAACATCCTATCCAGGGAACAATGCAGGAGTGATTCACAAAGACTGGCTGCAAGAGGCCAGTTGAATTTGGCCTGGGTGCTGGAAAGAACGCTCCAATTCTTGCTAAAGTTGCCATCGTTTATTAAATGACTATAAATGCTCAACATCCTATTTTACGAAACAGCCAGTAAACCCATGCTGGAGCGTTGGCTCAGTGCCGCTGGCTGAATCACCAACACGACTTCTTACAGATTCCTAGATTTTTCTTGGAGGCTTCCCGTCCAAATACTAACCAGCCCAGAACAAGCTTAGCTCACAAGATCACAGCCCCAGGGTTTTCTGAGTGCAGACAAGTGATGGCTTCAGCTATTAAATTTCTCTTTCGCTCACGTTGCTTTTGCTGTCTGCACAAGGTTCAGATAACTGTTGATATAGCTCCTGTGATGAACTCCCACAGGGTATCACAAAACACCTAGAATCTGAGTCCATCTGGGCCATGATTTCACAAACCATGCTGAATGTTTACCCTTGCAAAATGCACGTGCATCTTTGGTCCCATAAAAAACTACATGCCTGTGTATTAATTGGACCTCGCATGACCTACAGATTTAGACTACAAGCATCAAGGTGCTTTGCAGAATTACCATCTATACATGCAGAAGGACTCCTTCACTTCAGACGCAACCAAGCGGTGACAATATGAGAAATAACTTATCACCTAAACTGACCTCATTACCCGCCCTGTTACTTTATGCCACTCATGAATGATGGAGCTACCTGGCCACCACAGTCTCATGAAGATAAATTTCATTGTCCTTCGACTTATCATTATGGCATATTCCTTTTGCATTCATAACTTGATGCTATTTCTGTCACTTCTGGATAGGAATTTAGATGAGGGAGCCAATAGTGCGAGACGTACAGTAGTGTTCTGTGCTGCTATATAGAACATACGGATCTTCAGAAGTTGATGAGGCCCAGAAATTTATTGAAACGTAATGAGGTATTGGATTTTGTCTGCCTTCTTGGTTGTGAAGTGTCGTGACTCCCGTGATCAGATATTGACAACGGTTTGGCAAACTGGAAAAGGATGCAGGCTGTGCGGTGAAAAATCAGTATCTAAATGGCCACAGGGTGCTCCCCAGGGAATAGACAGTTATTGAAGGCTGAAATAGCTTGGTCCAAAAATCATAACATTCTTGAGCTCAGTAGATTGAGAGTTCCCTTAAGCTGTGCAGAGGTTATGCCATGTGCTTGTCTTACTGCGTCTTCTGCAGTTATTCTACGGCTTCATGTTGTGCTTTTTCTAACAACCAAGAACTAAACCCTGTGGGTGGGAGCACTGACTGAAAGCAAGGAAGGCCTAGATTCTCCCTCTTCTAGCCTCACCGCAAAGGCAGATGCAGAGATGAAACACGCAGGGAAAGATCTATCATGGTGATATTGTTTGGTCTTTTGCTCCTCGGGCCTGCGAATGCTGTTGAGGCAGCTGCACACTCAGGTGTGGGAGGCAGGGAGGGGAAGAAAGAGCTGACTGCGTGGCGGAGGGGCTCATTAACAAGTGGTGTGGATGAGAGCTGAATGGAACGCTGTCCATTCCATCTCAGGAACACTGACATGCTAAGACGGACTCCCTCACCCGGTCGTTTTGCCAGTGTTCACTCTTCTGTGAGGACTTGTCTGTGGCAGAAGGCTTTTCACTGGTGTGCATATAAAATGGACTCCACAACTCTCCAGGTCTCCTGATCCTCATGCAGTGGGCTGCTGTTATCTAATATGCTTTATATCCCCAAGAAAGCCAGCATTAAGATAAGAAAAGCTGCCCAATTCAGCAACCAGCCCAAAAAGGGGGAGGGAGCTTTGTTTACTTTCTGTGAAGGCAGGTTAAGAAAATGAACCACAATCTTAAAACTTGACCAATATTAATTCATAGTGGTTAGGGAACGTATTGATTCATATATAACCCTTAGAAGAGGCGGGGAAATTTTCTAGCCATGAGCAATGCTGTAAGCCACCAATGCAGACATGCCAGCTTTAAGAATCGAGCTCTTTGCAGGTTCAGTTTGTGCTGCATCAGGACACTCAGTAGCTGATTATCTCTTGCCTTCCAGGCAAATGTCACTGTGCTGTATGGGAATTTCTGTATTAAATATTAGGTGACAAGGAAATCATCTACCATCGCCATCCGGTCACTGTCACAAGCTATGGTAGGAAGCGACCATTCCACTCAGTGACAGCTTGACACATTCGTCAGTGTGAAAGCTTATCTGAGCCTTTTGTCTGCTGATCTTGCACAGACAGACATAGATTTTGATGCAAAAGTTCACTGTTCATAAACCCTTTATACCAACAATTTTCAGTGTATGGGTTGTTCAAAGTGTGCACCTCACCTAACTGTTATTCCTTATTGATGTTGTATGCCTAGCTATCTAAATCACGTGGTGGTGTTTCTGGTTTTTGATAGGATGCCTTTAGACAGGAGAATAATGAATAGGAAATAACAACAGTGAACAGTAAATACCTTGGTTCTCATGACAATCTTTGGTTTGGGCTTTGCGTCATCCACAACCCTATATGAAGCTAGGTAAGGAAGAGGATTGGAAAAGCATGTCAAAGAGGCTGTCTGGGTTCCCCACACATCCCCCCAGAATCTGAAGGGTCAGCGCTGGTCAGAGAGGTAGTACAGAAAGCATGGACAAACGCTGAAAACACTTATGCCTGTGTAATGATCTATTTTCCAAGTGGCTAACAAGATTAAGGGCCCGAGTCTTTCCATAGGCTTTAATGTGAGTTAGATCCCAAGGGCAATGTAGTTCTGCCCTGGTGGCTAGAGGCTGTTTTCAACTTAGCTAGCTAGTTGGGATTGGCATGAAGCTGCCGTTGAGTTTGGAACAGGAAGATGCAAGCAGACAAACAAGGTCCAGATGCTTCCTCTCCTTGCCCTGTTTTGGGGAAGCACTGCTCCCATACACCTTCCCTCCTCTGGCTGGTAAGGTGAGAACTCACCAGCCAGGGAAGTCTGACGTGGGAGCAGGAGAAGCTGAGGTGAATTTCCTTTTTCTCTTTTTTGATTCTTCATCCTCGTCAAGAGTAAATAATGGCATTTATAGAAAGGACAGTGGGAAGCCCAACAAGGGATGAGTCAGACCTCTGTATCACTGGCCAGTTTGGGGGCACACATTTCTTTCATTTCAGATACTTTTTGACTTTTGTTCCCATTCCCAAATAACCCAACATGGCATCACCCCATAATGTCAAGATCCATGATGACAGCAGCCAAAATTGTCACACACACACCCCGAATCTAACCTACTTTAAACACTATGTATACAAGGTTTAGGCTCCCTTCAGGCTTATTTACTTTAGGGCCTTAATAAAATCTAGAATGATGCCTTCCCAGGATCACAGACTGAGGCGTTCTTTTTCCTCTCAACCTGCAGTGCCTAACTCCTCCTGCTCAAATACCCACTGTCATTCAGAGTCCAGTTTTCATAACATTGACAATAAGAAAAGGAGTACTTGTGACACCTTAGAGACTAACAAATTTATTTGAGCATAAGCTTTCATGAGCTACAGCTCACTTCATCGGATGCATGTAGTGGAAAATACAGTGGGGAGATTTTATATACACAGAGAACACCATTGTTTCATGTTCTCTGTGTATATAAAATCTCCCCACTGTATTTTCCACTACATGCATCCAATGAAGTGAGCTGTAGCTCACGGAAGCTTATGCTCAAATAAATTTGTTAGTCTCTAAGGTGTCACAAGTCCTCCTTTTCTTTTTGCGGATACAGACTAACACGACTGCTAATCTGAAACCAACATTGACAATGTGTCCCCAGTTCTGCCTTTGGGTGTTCAAGTTGGCCCTTCGGTGCTTAAAATGAGGGTATGGTTTTAAAGACCAATCTGAACACTCCAATACAGAGTTGGTCAAGTCTGAAAGTGGACCCACAATGCCAGATATAACTGAGCTCAGATCCTGCGTTCTGCGCGGGCGTTATCCTAGTCTCAGTGACTTCAGGGTTGCAGGATCAGGCAATTACAGGATTGGTTTGCAGTTCAGTTGAGAATTAACTGATTTCAGTTGGTCCATTTTGGAATCAAAAGTTACAGAAGTGGCTCTTTGCACACATGAGGAAAGAAGGTTTGGATAATAAGTGATAGGACTGAGGAGAAAAGACACCAGAAAACATTTAAAAATGAAACAAAAAGTGAAGAAAAAAACCAAACCCTTTCAAATAAAACCACCCAGTTGCATTGGGTTTCCTGTGTGCAATAAGGTAAGTAAATAAACTGTTAATGGCAAGGTGATTAATACTCCTGAGGGCAGAGTTTAAGAAAAATAGGACAATTAATAGGTGATAACCCTCTGCAGTCAAGAAGCATTAGAGTCTAGCAGACCATCATCCATGAACACAGAAACACTGGTTCAGTCTAGTGACTGGAAACTCCAACACACTAGCTGCCGAGGAGTTGAGGAAATAGCCCCAATCATCCTGGAAGAAACCATGAGACACAAATGCTGCATGTGAAGCTATTAGAGCTTGCAGAGAAAATCGGAAAGGAAGATGGAGGGACAACTTACAGCGATGAGCTGGTAGGAGTTGTTCATCATGGCTATGAGCATGTTCAGCAGCACGACCAGGGAGATGACATTATACGTTCCGAACATGGTGGCCCCGACAAACTCCGTGAACTCATGCCTAGCCTTCACATTGGTGACGTAGAGATTCAACAGACCAAACACGGACCAGAAGAGCGACTGGAGGGTCTCAAAAAGTCTGCAAAAGACAAACTGCACTTTACTACTTGGGTCTGGGAGGACAAGAAAAACACTTAGGTCTCTCTGAGCCGTGTCTGTGATGAGGGTGAGTACAATGGTGCACTGCAGCGTAGGGCTTTCTGCACCGTAGCCATGGTGAGGGTGGGGATTGTGCTGCAGTGTACCATAGGGCACTATGAGCCATTGCCATGAGGAAGGTGGGTACTGTGGTGCACTGCACCATAGGGCTCTATGCACCCTGGCCATGGGGAGGATGTCAAGGTGCACTGCACCACCGAAGCCATTCGGCCTTCAGTGCACATGGGCAGGCTGCATCCCTGCGTTCACACTGAGATGAGTGTGCTGAAGAGCAGAGCCAATACCTTCCTTTCTGGAGGCTCAGTATGTGCCTCCCCCTTACAGGCTACAGTCCATCAGCCAGTGCAGGAGGGAGCTGCACCCTGGACCACAGTGTTCCCGGCCCTGTTTGGAGTTTCAGTGGCACCGTGACTCCCCTGCCCTTGTGCTCAGGGGGGTGCAACGACTAGGGCCATAACTGCCCCGACAGGTGCACAAGGAGATTCCCCTACACACACAGAGGGCCAGACACGATTGGGCCCCTCTTGTTAAAAATTTGCATGCCACAGTATAAATAATCTCTCCCATTCCCACAGGGTCTCCATCAGGAAGACCTCTACATGCATAGGCAACGCTTCAGTCACCTCTGAAGTGCAGCATGGGAACATTATGACAGCACACAGCCGTACTGCATCACAGGAGAGGAGGTGAATATCACATCCTGCTGAATCTCCAGGGGTGATATTGGCAGAGAGCGTGCAATTACCTCAATTGGATATTAACCAGGACAATGGGGCTCAGACCCCTACTCTGTATCCTCACATCACAGGTGGTTAGGGACCCCTGTATTATGTCTCATGAATGGCAGAACCTCATACAGTACAGTGCCCCCAGCATTATGCAGGAGCACTTGATCAGTCCTGACTCAGAAGAAAGTGTGTCACCTAATTAATGCAGCATGATAGGGTTCTCCTTTGAAGTCTCCTGACCCCACTTAACTTTAGAGCTATGGCTATGGGTTGCTATGGCTTCTGCCATAGACAGTGACCTTTTGCAGTCATGTCAAATACATTATCAGGATTGTGAATAATCACTCCTTTGGGTATTATTGTTTCAAGTTTTGGGGAGCTGACGTATCTATCTACATTTAAGATGTTTTGGCTTTGGCCTGGGGTCAACAGATGGTTTTTAAAAAAAAGAGTCTTACTGTAAAAACCAAGAAAGTATTACTTAAAAGAATATAATCTATTTTGGATGTGCTTGAAATATTAGGAATCTGTTGTATTGGTTGTTCATTTGCCTGTTAAATTCTTTTGGCATTCACACCTTTACTGTCCATAGAGGAGTTGCCATTCTTTACAATTTTAACTCTTGTATTACAATCTGGGTTCTATAGATCCTGGGCCAAATTATGAAGTCCTTAATAAAGCAAAACTCCCCTTGATTTGAACAACCTGACTTCTCTGAGAGGCGTATTAGTCGAATAAGGATGGGGTAAACATTGAGTAAGGACCTAGGGATTTGGCCCCATTACTTAAGTCTGTGAAACTGTACCTGAGCGACGTAAAGAAAAAAGCACAGATGACACCGTAAGTCACATGACACAATCAGTAAACCCACTTTTAAAGGGACCGCCCCGTCTCCCAGCTAAACAGCTGAACTCATTTGATCATTATTAACAATAATAACAATACCTAGCCCTTGTATATTGCTTCTCATCAGCAGGTCTCAAAGAACTTTACAAAGTAGGCCAGTATCATTATCCCCATTTTACAGATGAGGAAACTAAACTGAATTTTTAGCAAATAGTTTGTAAAACAATAGAAAAATATTTATTGTTTTTTAAGATCTAATGTAACGAATGAGGTATCGAATCATCCTAGTGAACCAGAATGTCAACTAAATGAAAAGTCAACCAGCCTACTGCTCAGCCCAAATAACATTAAACACATATAGCCAAAGGGAAAACACAAGAGCTATCTGTCAAACCACCCGCCAACAACAGGGAATAACTCTCTAGTTGCACACTGAATGGGGAAAGGGGACAAGCAGAAGGGAAATCTAAGTGAGGGGAGGGAGGGAGCAGTCAAGAATGAGCTATCTGACATAAAAATGCCTTATAGCCTGCACTAAAGGGATTAACCAAGGCCTCCAGGAGACATTGTGGCGGGGAGTTTCATCACGGAGGAAAAAAAACTTCCTTGGTTTGCTGCTTGACTGTACCTTGCAGAATTACATCCTCCCCATCCAGCCATAAATCTCAGGTAGGAACATAAGATGGAAGGTATTTGTTCAAGGATTTAGGACCGAGGGGTGAAATTCTGTCCTCAGCCACACGATTATTAATCTAGAATAACTCGTTGAGGGTGAATAGCATGTTACTTTGGACTTACACCTTTGTAACTAAGAGCAGAATTTGACCCTAGGTTAAGAAGGAACGTTATATTGACACTCACACACGACCCTGAATGGTATCCTAACATTAGCAGGCAGTGCAGCTTATCAGGAACAGCTGTAACAGACACCTTTCTTCCTGAGGGCCAAATTGTACGACCTTTACACTCGTACAATAGTATCTTACTCCACACAGAGTGCCATTGATTTCAGTGGGGCTCCTAGTGGATTAAGAAACTATTCTGTATGAGCAAGGGGTTCATACGCTAAACCGGAAACAGCCAGGCCGATGTTGTGTGCTGCAATTCTGTATAACAATAATATTTTGTTATTCTTTCCTCTCTCTTTATGTAGTACAATCACATACTGCCCGCAATGTCTAACAGGGGACCCGAACCAAAAGGCCATGTCCATTGTTAGGCACTTTTGATGAGGCTCACAATATTTTAGAGGAATATTCTTTTAAAATAGAAATCATTTCTGAAATGTGAACTCTGAGCATCTACCGGGAGAAACAGCAAACCTCAACGGCCCTCTAAAAGCATCTGAGGAAAAGACAGTTCCTGCTTCACTCTCTGGTGCACCGTTAGCCTCCAGCAAGGCTGCAGTTTCTAGTGTGTCTTGGAGAAAATGGCAACCCAGTTAACAGCGTCCCTCTCAAGACAAAATGACACTGCAGAAAACAAGGAGCCCTCCCACCCCCTTTTGGTTGACTGAGCCTCTGTGATAAATATATTCCTCAGACTGCCTGTCTAAGCAATAGACACACTCCACTTTCTCATGCACAGAGAGGCCAAAGCCTAAAAATTTGAATTATTAATGGCTTCACCTCGTTGCTGTCACAAAGGAATACTACTTTTCCTTGAGCTGTGTTTGTGGGTCAGAAAATTTCTTCGCAATAGATATTAGACCCATCCTTGGGGAGTAATCAGAAATAATATGATGGTAAATAGGTGTCATATTTTAAACGAGTTGTACAAACATGAACAGTGCCCCTGTTTCTCCTTCTCTGATTATAAAATTAGCTCTTATTATGTGACTGCCTCGGAACACTTTTAGAGATTGAGGGGACTCACTGGAAGCATTTTGCATTTCTTCTACCACTAAGGAGGGATGAATTCAAGCCAACTTGAGGTAACATTAGGCTTGATTTGAATTCACGCCAATGCTGCTCATTCTAAGAGTCCCATAGATATAATTTCCTATTTTGCAGGTTGCCCATTCTTAGCAAGTCACACATGCTGTGTGTCTGTTTGAGGAGTGAAATGTCAGCTTGCCCTGGGGGTTTTAATAATGACTATTTAAACTTTTAAGAACACAGTGAGTAAACTTCTTAAGCCCAGCTCAGACAAAAAGGCAATGGCAATGTATTTTGCCCCCTGCCAAGGGAGCTGGGTCCTAATGTTCCCCACCCACTGCTGCTTTGTTTTAAACAAACCTCTATCCCCAGATGCCGAGTGCCCTCAACTTTCTCTTTGTGAGGCAGTCTCGTTGGCAAGAGGTTTAAATGCACAGCGGTACCGGAGAATGAGTGGTCTGCATTTAAAGAATGCTGTCAAGTTGATTTGTGCACTTTCTGTCAAGTGGTTATATATCATTTTTTAATTCCCTGTTGTGTGTTACACCCTCTTAGAAACTTGAAAATCACATTTTTTCCCCCGTGACCAAATGTGCTTTTTTCTTTAGTCAAACATCTGTTATTTCCTTCATTGATCAGATGGCACTGAAAGCAGCAAAGTAACTGGCTTGCAATAAAGCTGGGCCCAAACAAAAATCCCAGATTGAAATGCTCCCTTCCTCCCATACCCTTCAGCTCTAGGGTTGTCTGGATCTGGTTCTGAACTCATTGCTTCAGCCCTTTCACTTGTCAGAAACTTCAATTTATAGAGCATCATGTCCTGCCAAAACATTTCCCTCTGTGGATCAGCTTTAGCTCAGCTCCAGGAATAATGTTTGTTAGTTAATTTACTGCTGCAAAGGGAGCACAAAACATTTTTGTAGGAGCATTAAAATATTTACCATGGGATAAAATGAAGGGCTTTAATTCTTTTTTCACTAGCACCATGTGGCTCTCTTCACTTCACAGGTGTTAGTATTGGGCTAAATGAGTTAACCAAGCCCTCCATGTTTCTGATTTGCAATGGTTGAAGAGCTCTTCTGAGTAAAGGGGAATGACAAGTCTGTGCTCCTTTTAGGAATGCATCCGATGAAGTGAGCTGTAGCTCACAAAAGCTTATGCTCAAATAAATTGGTTAGTCTCTAAGGTCCCACAAGTACTCCTTTTCTTTTTGCGAATACAGACTAACACGGCTGCTACTGTGAAACCTCTCTTTTAGATCTGCCACCTTTGGTACCTTTGATCATGAGGGGCTGTTGACATGTGGCCTCTGGCAGGAGTGGATGTAATTTCACATAAGTGGTTCTGCTCTTTTTAAGAGGAAAGCATTAGCAGGATGGCTGGAGCAGTTGCTCTTTTGCCCCAAGGCCTGGCACACTTGGGGTCTGTCAGCGCCTGGATCTGATAAGCTTGTGGACATGTTGCAAAGCCCATTTTTTAATCCTAAACATTTGGGCGAAAGATGAATGGAGCATTTGGGAGCATAATGGAGAGTTTTATTTGATTCACTATCAAGTGGTGAATAATAATCTCTTCTGCTTGTTTGTGTTTTATTTATTTTATTTTCTATTGTATTTTTCAAGCACTGTAAAAACACCAAGAGCAATTGGATTGGTGCTGATTATTATCAATATTACGGCTATTATTCATTAAAATAAATGCACAAGAAAGACAATTCCAGTTATTCTTCAGTTTGCACTTGTTTTTTCAGCCATGATCTGTGCCAGTCACCACCCCAGCAATTTATATAGCAGTTCCTCAGTAAAGAACTAGCATTTCCTCCAAGTCTCTCTGATCACACCTACATCAGTGTCAATAAAATCACCGAAGTCAACAGCATTACACTGGTGTACAACCAGCCCAGGTGAGATGAGAATTTTGCCCAAGCTGTATCACCAGGGCTATAACCTATGCTATGTTCCCAGGCTTCAAGTCAGTTTCATTCTTTGGGTTTGATTGCATAGAGCACTTGTTATGGCCCTACTGTATATTATTTTATACTGCTGTTATTTATCATCATTTTAGTTTATTCTATGCACAGGTTTGTTCCTTCACTTTTATTTGATACTTTCTTTATTTTTTTCTCATAATCACACTGAAACGATTCCTTCTGTGGAGCAACCATGATTTTCTAAAGGATATTGACATTATACAGGGGGCATTACTAAAATACCTTCCAGTGTATACATAGGATCCCATCCTGCACTGAATGGGAGATGGACCAGAGGACCTGGTGGTAGCAGCTCTTTTCATTGTTTAATTTCTATGAGACTTATCACCACCTCCCTTGGGTCACAAACGTCCCATCATATGGAGAGACCTTGTGCTCTGGAACTGAGTATCGTTCATGACAGCTAAAAGGCAGACTTCAGCAAAGGGTCTGCCCCAGTTAACTCAGACTTTCCTTACATAACCAACCAACTGGCCTGACAAATAAAGGCATTCGCAGCCAACGCGTAGAGACTGTTAAGGTAGGAAGCAATGTAAGTCAGCATTACAGAAAGGGAATGGAATCTTACGTGGAGAAGGCATTGTTCTGTTTCTCACATCGGATCCCCTTGCAGTTGTTGGGTTCCTCTGAGGCACTGGTCTCATAATAAAAATAAAGCTGGTTCAGTCCATTGGCAAAAGCCAGAAGCACCAGACAGTAGATAAAAAGGAATTTGAGGATGTCTAGCAGCATGCGTCCCAGAGAGATCTGCAAGGGGCCCAGGTGGGAATTTGCTGTAAACAGGGATATGAGACGCAAGGAACTTAAAATGTTGGATATTGCAAAGAGAGCTTCTGCAATGAGCGTCGGATGCCACATTTCCCATTCCTCCCTTGGACGAGAACCATTATACTGAAAGAAATAACAAGGGTACAAAAATTAATGGTGCAGTAAACACTTTAACATAGCCCCAAAAGCCACAACTGCTAACAACATTTCATTATGCAGTACACTAACCAGCTTTTGATTACTTGAACAGATGGTGTTCAAATCTGGATCTCAGTCAGGGTTAGCTAATGCTCAGGGTTCAGGTTTGAAAAGCTGACGTGGTTAAGGCTCAGGTTTGAATTCAATGGAGTCAACATTTCACAAGTTGTTCCTGTGAGATTTTGTCCTCTAGTGTGACAGTTTTGTGAGATCAGCTTTTCACCAAAGATTATTAGCATGCCTGAGCTAGATTCAAAAATTAAGCTCTTTAGTTTTGGAATGAAAATTTTATGGACCAGTTCAGGACCATGGATTCAAACAGAACCCTTGTCACCCCTAAAATTCAAAGGAGTTCAAATTCCTCATTGTCAAATTCAAGATTCTGACTTTAGTCCATTATCAATTTTTTTTTCACTTCCAGATTGTTCATACACATTTGAAATGGTGCCTTTATATTCTGGGATAAGCAGAGTGGAAAAGGAAGGAAGGAAGGAAGGAAGAAGGAAAACATGGATGAACAATAGAATGTGGTAACTGTATGCTTTCCTCCTTCTTCTTATTTCAAAAAGAGCCAGGCTACCAGAACTGAAATGCTTTCTGCACATTAATTTTCTTATTAGTTAATTTGTCATGGTAATTTTAGGAGAGTCATAAAAACAGAGGTCATAATTATAGCTGGGACACTGGATACACCTGAAAGCATCAACTATAAAATTAACTAGGTTTATAGTGCAATTATAAAAGCATATGAATTATTTGGGCCAAATGTTCCCCTGGTGTAAATAAGTGCACTCTAGTGACATCAAAAGAGTCATGGAGGCTGATTACATCAGTGTAGCTCCATTGGGCTAACCTACAATGGTGTAACAGATCGGAATCAGATCTTTTAACACCAGGGCTGAATTTGGCCTCTTAGTTCTGTTCTGCTCATTTACCATGTACCATGTAAAAAGGTAAAAAATGTTCCTAGAATGGCGAATACAGTAACAAGTGTTTTATAGCAACTGATAGATTTTGTAACCTTTAAGATAAACACACTTTACTCTGATAGAGGTGTCTTTGTAACGCCCTTCAGTTTAAATCTTAACGTCCAATGCATAAAAATCACAACTTTTAAAAGAGATAAGTAGAAGCAACCATGGGCTTCACAAAGGAGGACTTGGGCATTGCAGCACTAAACATCACATCACTTAACTTTTCAGCACCCTGCCACCTTGTGTCATTCGCAACCCCAAGTGAGGCAACCAGGCTCCCTATGCATTGTGTAGGAAGAGTTGGGCACCTAAAATAGGGATGGATTCACAGAAACCAGCCTGTGGAGTGGGGAGCTGTCTAAGCTCCCCTGTAGGAAATGCTGAGAAGTGGGGTGGGACCTAAGCCCTGCCCCTCAAAGGGAATTAGGCACCTATCTCTGCTCAGGATTCACCACCAAGCCAGGAACTCTCTCCTGGAGTTATGCACCTAAGCCATTTCAAGAATAACAAGGCATGGTTCCCCTCCTTACCCCAACATCTCTTTAGCCCAGTGATTAGCACACAAAGTGGGAGAGCTGGATTCAAATCCCTACTCTGTTGGATTCAGAGCAGGGAGCTGATTGGAGGTCTCCCATGTGTGTGTCATAACTACTGGGCTCAGAGTCGTTCTCTTGCAGGTCCAATGAATCTTTAAGTCTTTCATACAAGGTGGGAGAGATTGAGAGAGACCCCTCTCCCATAGCCATCATCTGGGAGACCTGTGTTCTTGTCCCGGCTCTGAATCAGGCAGAGTAGGGATTTGAACCCTGGTTTCCCACATCCCGAGTAAGGGCTTTAATTACTGGTCTAGCAGAGATAAAGGGGGAGGCTCTACTGGCCCCTGGCTGTCTGCTGGGTGTATTAGGCATGCTCTAAGAACACGTACCAGATCAGGCCCTGCAGGAAAGGTAGGCAGGGAAATGCCTCGTTTGTGAATCCTGCCAAGCCCTAGACATGACTTAGGAAGTGAGCAGCTTTGTGATCAGGACTTAGGCAGCTTTGCACATGCCCACAGGCAGCAGTTTAGGCACCTAGGGGACTTTAGATGCCTACAGGGGTAGGTGGCAGCTGAGGAATGGTTTTGTCAGTGTCAGTGACAGGCACCTAAATACTGCTTGAAAATCTAGCTGAGATACAGTGCAGCTGCATTTCTACATGACCTCTGATTGCTTCTGACATTTCCAAACTGTTCTCCACTTCCATGAACACCAGGGACTCACTTTGTTAACTGGATTTGAAGCTGGCCCTTAAACATTAACAAACAGTGCAGATGTTGTTATCTCTTTGCTATTACCTCAACCATATATATGTGTATATATCTATATAGCTCAGTGAGAGAGAATCAAATACTTGGGAAGCAGATTCGCATGGAAGCTTCAAAATTCTGCTTTGAGTGCTGGCGAGAAACTTCCCAACAGCACGTGGCTCTCTGCCAGGATTTAGAGTCAGCTGCTATTAAAAAGAACTTGACAAGGCCTTTTTCATCTCACAGATCTTTATTTTAAAAATGGCAATTTTTCAGGGCTGTGTTGTAATGGCTCTATATAAATCAATGGAACCCCCTCACTTGCAATGCCGTGTTCAGTTCTGGTCAGCCCAGCAAAGTGCATAGCAGAAACAGAAGGGGTTCAGAGATGTATAATGAAAATGATTAGACACACAAAAAGACTGAAATGGTTGGGGCTGTTTAGACACCAGAGAAAGGACAGTATAGAGAAAGGTAAACTGGGCTCTCCCATTTACTCTTTCTCATAATACAAGAACAAGGGGATACTCAATGACATCGAAAGGCAGGTAATTTAAAACTGATAAAAGGAAATACTTTTTACCCTACACTTAATTGATCTGTGGAGTTCATTGGCATTAGATAACACTGAGGCCAGAGTTTAGTTAGAATTCAAAACACATTAAGCATTTGCACAAATACTATTACATTCCCAGTCACACTACAAAGAATTTGTAGAACACCAGAAGAGTTATAAACCCCTGTGCTTCGGGGCACAAGCCAACCTCTGGGTGACAAGGATTATGAAGACACTTCTGTTAGGTTATTCCACCACTGACGAATCCAAGGTTTCTTGCACCTTCTTCTGAAACATCTGACACTGACAGATGCAGGATTCCGGATTAGATGGACTATGGCTTTGATCTGGCATAGCTACTGGCATGTTCCTATATTGATTAATGTATCCATGAGGCCCAGGGTGCAGAGATATGGGGTTCCATTTTGAAGGGGCAGGTGTGGGAAGAGAAGCTGAGAAGGGAGCTGTGCTGGCAGAGACGCCTGAGGAATGGAGTGCCAACGGCTGGGCATTTAAGGCTTCAGCTCTGCCCGGCAGTGTGCAGGGGCAGTGCTGCATCTGTATATAGGAGACAGCACAGGAGTGGAGGGGTAGGCCAGGAGGAGGAGCTGCAGAGCGAAGCTGTGAAAAGTCAGGGGTGCTGTCCAGTGAGACTGCCACAGTCCTCTGATCTCAGAAAGGCATGTCAGGGCTGAAGGGTTAGGATATAGTGAGAGGATGTGACACGGAGGGTGTTTGCACTGTAGCTGGGACTGAGCCTCCCCACCCAGGTAGACAGATTCACACGAGCGGGGCTTGAGCTACCGTGCTACAAATAGCAATGTGGACATTCCATCAAGGGCAGAAACTCGGGCATGGCCCCTAGGCTTCTGCAGCCCAGCTCCAGACCAAGCTGCAACCTCCCCACTATTATTTTGAGCAAGGTGACCCTGCTAGAACAAATCGGTCTACCCAGACAGGGAGGCTTGCTCCTAGCTGCACTGTAAACATACCCATGGATGTTCAGGGCCTGCAGAGGCTCAGTGGGATTAGCTACCCTTCCAGCTTTATGACTGTATGGAAGTGTGGGCGTTTGCATGCAGGGCTCTGTGGTTTTGTAGGTATGAATTACTCATTCATAAAGAGCATGTGGGTAGCTGTATGTTTGCAGATATGCATAGCTTGGGTTGGGTTTGTGCCTGGTGTTTTAGGTGTTATTGGTGGGTGTGGGGTAAGCGGCTGTGTGTCTGAGAAAGAGAATTGCCACGTTGCTGATTTGGTCACGTGACTTACGATTTCCAGCTATTTTATTTTTATTGCTCACAGTTCAAAGACCAAATGTTCAAGTGTTTAAATTTTCTCTCCTGCTGTAAATGTCTGGAGAAAAAGATGTAATCTGGCTTTGCTTTGATACTGATACAGAACAACCTGATCAGGGAGTAGCAGCTATCTTGGCATTCTCTTTGAAAAGTGCTAATTCATCGGTAAGCAGCCTTCTGCACTTTAAAATGGCCCCTGTGCTGGTCCTTTTATCTGACGAGCTTATACTACAGCCTTCCTGTTTCAGCTAGTTTGTGAAATATTTAGTTTCCTCATCTCTCTCCTATCTCCTTACATTATGACTGGCTACAAATGGACAGAGAACCTTGGAACAGTGAACTTCTACAGCACTGGTCTGAGTTCAAGATGCTGTGGTTAAAAAAAAAGGCAAAATCTTCCCTTGTGTACATAGTGGAACCAATGTTATGGAGCAGCAAAAAGGGAAAGCCATAATTGCTGTGGGACCAGTCACATCCACAATGCAGGGGAGGAGGTCAGGTTATGGAGAGCCCCACCTAGAGAACACTGCATCCCCTATGTACCCAGGAGATGTACTCTGTGGAGGTTCTCTTCTAACCCTGGAGGGTGTGGAGAGATATGGGAAAGGGGACTAGTGAGTGTGCAGTGATGTAGATCTACTGCCCTAAACTCCCTGCATAAAGAAATGTTCAGATTCAGACCCATGTCTAAAGCAGCAGGAAGCTAGATCTGGAATTGTAATTTCAGTTGTCTATGGCCTCAGAAGCAGGAACTCTGGGGAGCTGGTGGGGAACCCAATCTGAATACAGGGTTACTTCATGTTTGACTTACACCCTGTAACACCACTGACTTCAGTGGAGTTACTCCTGATTCACACCAGCATGAGAGGAGAATCAGGCCTACAGACTCTGTGAACACCAGAAAGATTAGAGAAAACTCTGTGAGCCGGGTCCTGCAAGCATACCACTCCCACTAAAGTCGATGGGAGTCACTGTGTTGAGGTATTGCAGGGACTGAGCTGTGTGTGTGTGAGAGAAAGAGAGACAGAGAGAGAGAGTGCTTCTGGCAGTTCCCTGGGCTTCAAAGCTTGCGCATAAATTAATTTAGAGCATCAGATGTTTATAAATCTGAAAGGTGCATTTGAGGATGAACGGTGATATGCACTAGCTCAGTTAGTGGAGCTGACAGTAAGGAATCTGCAGCATAGTTGTAAAATCTCAACAGAGTATTTTATCATTTTCCCCATTTACATTATAAAACTCTAATTGTTTTCTGATCTCCCTATTCTGGATTCATTGTTACATAGTAAGTGGATTTAGCACTGTTGTAAGGTTCTCAGTGACAATCCAGAAACTTGAGGTTCACTCTTTATCCACAGTCACAAGGTGGGCAGTGGTTATGTGAACTCCTCCCACAACACCCCACCAATGTGCCTTAACCTTAATCAGGCAGGACAACCTGTAAGGGGTGAGAAGCATGCTCGTTCTCCAAACCAATTTAGTCACTGGCTTTCCTACTGAGTTTGCAAACAAGGATGCCAACTAGTACCACTTGTGATGTGGGCACCTGTTCTCTCTGAGCTGGAATTTCAGCGTTGACAGATAATTTCCTGTGTACTATAGTTTTCACACACATGTGCCAACTTACTGTACCTTGACATAAGCGACAATTTTCAGGGAGATAGTTGCAAGATAGAGCGAGTTCATTGCAAAGTCCATCAGATTCCACCAGTCATGTACATACTCATTGAATCCACCATCCCACATCTCCTTGATTTCTCCCCAAATAAAACCTGTGGAAAGAAAGAGAGTTTATCTGCATGAGGGAACATTACTGCCCATGAAAGCAGAGCAAATCCAATGTAATAAAAGGCAATTATAAACTAACTGCTTGGGAAAAAATGCCTCATCCTTTTTCCTTTCCTACAAAATCTAATAAAGCTGCTTACAGAGTGTTATATAGCAGAATGGGAAATGCAGTCAGAAAAGGAACGGCTCAGGCTCAAGCTGTCCTGCCCAGTGCTTCACATACTAAGCACAAGGAGATGCTGCATGAAATATATATTCCTTTTAACTGTTCTAGGCCAAAGTTCCCCTTTAGAAAGTGTGGGTGACGTGGCCCAGGGGAAATTTTTATTGATTTAAATAAATAAATGATCTGAGTAAATTTATTTGTCTTAGTTATTAATAGAGCACCCACCCCTGTAGTGTCTAAGGGTAATTCAGTGCTCCTTAATGATGCCAGCGTGGCAGCCTTGAAGGCTGATTTCCCTACACTTATCCATAAGACAGGTGACAGTCACACAAGCTTCCCTCCATCAATCTGCCTCAGCCCTGAGATGGAAGGATCACATCCATTCTCCAGGCACATTCATTCAATTTCACCTTATTCCATGAATAGCGCCACTGACTTCCATAGGACTACTCGTGAGCAAGCTACTACTCAGCATGAGTAAGGGTATCAGAATCTGGCCTTCAGTTTATGGCCTCTTTGCTGAGGCTGTCAGCTAGAGTTCCACTTAGCACCATTTGTGGTGGTGGTTTTTGCGATGTGGACGTTTATTCACTAGGAACTGGACTGAGACAATCAACTCCTTTCACAAATGTCAGCCTCCAACAGGGAATTATTCTCACTTGTTACTAACCTAGGCTAAATTTGCCTACAGTCGTGACATAAGGCTCCATACCCTGTTACCACTCCCCTAAGCCATCTAGAGTAACATTTTCAAAAGAGCCTATGTGATTTCAGAGCCTAGCCCTCATTTTCAAATGTCACTTAGGTATTTCGGAGCTTAGGGTATGTCTACACTGCAACTGAGTGGTATGATTGTAGCATATGTAGTCACACCCGGTTTAACTTAAATCTACCTAGCACGGGTTCAATCATAGTAAAACCACAGCAGAACAGGTTTCAGTGTAGACGATACAATCCTGCCTGGACCCTGTGTACACGGGTAGCTAGCCCGAGTAGAAGTTCATGCTGCTGCAGCCCCATTGCTACTGGCCCCTGTGCTTGCTAGACTAAAGCTAGCTCGGGTATGTTTTCTGCGGTGTATTCATACCCTAAGTCCCCTTTTAGACTCCTAAGTGCCTAAGGGACTTTTGAAAATGGGACTTTTGCTCCTAAGTCCCTTAAGCACTTATGAAAATGTTACCCCATCCCCATATATTTTGCATGGTTGAGTTTACAGCATTGGACGTGACTCAAGAACCAAGACTTAAATCAGAAAAGAAAAAAAATGCATCAAGAGAGTGGCTAACAAACATCCGACAACAGAATTATGACGTGATCCTCCAAATTGGGATATCAGTTGAGTCTGTTTTCTAGGGCTTTAAAGGTTCAATATGAAGAACAAAGAGCATGGAAATTAACTGTTGCAAACATAAAGATATCAATCACATTTTCTTGGCTGATGCTCACTGGTCAGGTCAGCAGCATGTTATGACCAATAAGGTAATTTTAGTACAGCTGTCTTAAAATCTTTGCACATACAAAATAAAATAAAATAAAATAAAATAAATCAATGGAGCAGCTTCTGCTGAAGATCAACTATGTTGTATTTATTGTGAGTAATCATAGTTAGCATTGTTACTATAGTTACTGTAATGCTGTCTGCACTGTACGTGCCTGGTCGTTCTTTCTCTCTCTCTCTCTATTTTACAGATATTTCATAAACAAAAAAGGACGTTAAAATAGTTAATTCTTCCTTACAGACACATCAGCATCTCATTTGCAGGTCTGTTTTTCTCCAAAGAATTTCATATAATTTAAATGTGAAGTGGAGGGTGCATTAAGTGGTAGGAAAAAAGGGTGTGTTCGCTGTTTATTCCAAGATGAAGTGAGCTGTAGCTCACGAAAGCTTATGCTCAAATAAATTTGTTAGTCTCTAAGGTGCCACTAGTACTCCTTTTCTTTTTGCATGTACATTTCAGCTGCACATTTGCTAATTCCTATTGTTTGAAGACTACAGAGAATGAGGCTCGGGCTGTGTGAGAGCTGTAGGGCTAGCCTGTGTGAAGCACAAACTCTCCTGTGTTTTTGGTAAAGTTGGTCACAAAGGGAAAAAAAGTTTGTTAACGTTTTCGCAACTCTGTCCTTTACCCATCCTTTCATCCACAGTTAGAATTTTGTAAAAATGATTCTGACTAGCAGTAAAACATAGAAGCAACATTTTTGGTTTTATTTGGAAAAAGAATGTGGCAGTATTTTGTTCAAATTTTGAAATGTTTGAAATTATCCAACCAGTTCTAGTCTTAGAACAAACTAGCTGTTTGAGCATGTAAGCTTAAAGATGGGGTTTTGAAGAGATACTTGTTATCCACACTCCCCTTCCAGTGCCGCAACCTGAGTAAGTCTTTTTCTGGCCCACTGCAGATTTAGGGACTTGGGAGAATTTCTTGCTCAAGACTGGATGGTGGTGCAGACGGAGATTTCTGATACATTAGGTTCATCCCTCGAATGAAGAATGACACTATAAACACTGTGTTCAGCACAAAACATGGGATGGGGCAAGATCACCTTAATTCACCTGTTGGCCCCAGTTCATCCAGGAACATTTTCCAGGGATTCTCCAGGGATTCCCACTGTGTGTGGGGAATTCCCAGATGCCATGTTAGGGCAACTCAGCATCTCCTCTATGCCACCAGAGCAGCACAAAGAGGCCAGAGAAAGCAGACAGAATCTGAGCCCAACTAATTTAGCCTCACAACACAACAAGGTAGGGAAGTTTGATCACGTCTCCACTATACACTTGGTGAACTCAGGCCCAGAGAAATTAAATGCAGAGCTTGGCAGAACATTTTCGATGAAATTTCATTTCAGCAAAATGTGCTGTTTTGTTGAAGCCAAAAAATGTTGTGGAGATCGATCAGTTTCCATAAAAGTTTCAGCAGGAAGGCTTTTGGGTCTGGGGAGAGAACAAGCAAGAGAAACCCCTATATCTGGGCGGAGGGGAGGTTATTCTGTTGGCCTAGGATGGAGGCTGGACAGGCACAAGTCCCTGATTTGGAATGATCTAGGCAAAAAAACTCTGCTGTGGAAACAGGCAGAGCCAGGCCTTACATCTGGGTCTCTCACACACATGTCGTCCTAAAACAGCCAAAAGGTTTTGTTTTCATTCCAATGCAGACCGAAAACAAATTTTGAAACCTCATTGTGGTGCTCCGGTCAGCTCTATTTAACCGACCTGTCCCAGGTGAGACATGAAGCTTGTCGTAGAGCCAGGAACTGAACTTCTTTGAGTCCTAACCCAGGGCTTGACCATCCTACGAATCACCCTTCTGAGTAGGGACGGGCCCAAAGTGAACGTGCTGAGCCCAGAACCTTAGGGCTGAGTTTAAAGTAAGTCCAGGTTCGAAACACTGGACCTGATTGTACGTGCCAGCTGTAGGGCAGGAAGATGGCACCTTCATGGCAACAATGCAGCAGAAAGCAACATATATGGGCTGGCTTAATGGGGGAAGCTACATCATGAGTGGCCTTGCGATGTCACATTTGGCAGGGGAGAGTAAGGAAACAACTCTCTCTTATTTTATATCTTTTAAAAGCATTTGTATTCACATGGCCTCTGAATTGGGTGAAGCACCTGATCTTGCAGGAGTGGCTTGCTGGAACTGAGAGGAGTAGCCAGCAAGAACACTATTGTGGAATTTGCCCTCTGCCCATACAATCCTTGGCAGATATTCTTCTCGGCCCTACAGCCTGTTTTCATCAGGAGAAGCAGATTTCTCTTAAGGGAACCTCAGAATGAGACTCCAGCCTAAGCCGATGGTACATGGGAGCAGGTACATTTTAACACAAGAGCAAGGTAGAGTAAACGAAGCCAGACGTGAGCCTAATGAAAGGAGAGCTTGTGTTTCCTCTGTGAGTCTACAAGGTTTTATTTGCCACAGTGTGCATTTGAGCTCAAGGCAGCTCAGCTTGAAAGGGGAAATGAATCTGACTCATCAAACGTATCAAAATGTGGTTTTTTGCTCTTACACTTCTGAGGGCTCTGAAAGCTGGGTTCCATGCTGCCATATCGTCTTTATTCTTTGCTTTTGTGAAACAGACAGAACGGGGAAGCTGCCACTCATTTTTCTTCACAATTAGGGCTGCACTAATCAGCTTGGAGTAGGCAGCTTCTGCTTTGACATTCCAATAACCAGCTCTCCCCCGTTCATATTGGAGAGCTAGACGGTAACTTGGATTATGTGCCAGCACCGGGGCATAAGGCAGAGCAGCAGTCTTCCCTCTGTTGCCCCATATGCAGACAGTCGCGTAGCTAGGGGGGGAGCGGGGCAGCGGCCGCTCCCCCACTGAGCACAAGTGGTGCCTTGTCAATGTCTTGGCGCCTTTTAAATTTTCCGCTGTTGAGGGAACAGGGGGAAAGATCCAAAATGTCAGGACGGGTGGGGAATGGGCAAAGAGCGAGCAGACTCTTAGCTCTGCCTCCCCCGTGCACCAGCCAGTGCAGTGGAGCCAATATGAGAGAGTCACAATTTGTCGCTGGTATAGGCCAGCAGCCAGTTATGATGCCCCTTCCCACTCAGAGCAAAGGGGAAGTGAGGAAGGAACTGTGCATCAAACGGACACAGCACCTCTCGCGGCTACCCCAGGTTGGTGCAGCTTCCTGAGGGCTATGCCAAAAGACACAGTAGATGGCAATAAAAACAACAAAACAGCCCTAGCCCATAGTTCCAGAAGAAGGACAGCAGTTAATGAAGTTTCCAGATTTGGTTGCCAAACCTGTTTACACACAGATAACACCGAGACTAGCAATTAATCCACATGCAGTTATCATGAGCGTAAGTCTGCCAGTTGAGGCCCAAGCATATTTGTGTTTCCTCTGATTTACCTAGAACCCAGGGTAGGATCATCCATTCAACGACAGTGGGAGGTGGTCCCTGCACATGGAGATCAGTCCTGACAATGTGCTGCGATGCCAGAAGTAGCATGAAGAGGAAGGTTAGGTAAGAACCGGTGTGGCAGATAAACTTTATAAATGGCTTTTTAATGAACAGTCCCAGCCTGCTCTTAGGTGCAATTAAATATGCCACAGAAAGCACAGGAAATAGCAGTCCAATGGTGATGCAGGTCAAGAGCTTGACTGCCCAGTGTTTCCGCCTCCATCCTGGAAAGCCGTCGTACCAAAGTGTAGCTAACAGCTGCTGGCAGTTTGGCTGAGCAACAAACTGGAGAGGGAGAAAAAAAGGAAAAGGTTAGAAGGGCAAAGATGCAAAGGCTTCTCCTGGACGGTGATCATCATGCACTTGGGATAATTTCCCTCTTTGGTAATTCACATGAGCTGCATGGCCGATACGTCCCCCCGTTTTCCTCTGGGCTCCCAGTGAGTGAGCTACAGTGCACCATGGCCTTTTACTGGGGATGGACCTGTTTTGGTTTTTCGGTGGTTGTTTTTTTTTTAACTCAAGATGAAAACCCGTTGGGAAAGAAGAAGAACCACCGTGTACCTTTCCCCAAACACCAACCTAGGCCTATGGTAGTGCCAGGGATGGCAACCAGATTTCCGGAGTCCCAAGCTACTATCTTACCCATAAGGCTAGCCTTTCCCATCAAGGCATCCTGACAATCAGCATTCCAAACCGGGGCGGGCACAAAGCCACACAGTTAATGTGCCAGGCCCAGAATCTTAATCTGCCATTTATGCAGCCTTGCAAATGGGGCTAAATTGGGCCTAACCCTGACATGGGTATGTAGGTGTAAAGTGAAAGCAGCTGTCCCCAGTTAAGCCACCTCTAAAGGGCCAGGCCCAGTCATGTTCAGAGATGTGCCACCAGGGGCACGAGCTACTTGAAATACAGTGTGAGGGTGCAGACAGTGGGTGGGGACACAGCCTTGTCCTCTGTCTACTGGTCAGCTGAGCTGGCCCGGATGTTAGGTTTAAGCTTTATCAGAGAGTTTAAAAGACACTCTTTAGCTCCACACTTTCTCTCCCAGAGCTCCAGAGTAAAATGCTACTCAGACGTGAGTAAGGGTGGCAGGACAGGGAGCTGGATATCGGTAAACGAAAGTCTGAAGGAAACATTTCTAGATTTTGGGGACAGATCTCCTGCTGATCCCAGCTATGGAGATCTGTGGTATATTCTGGACCAGTTCTGTATGCAGGTCAGGAAGAGAGGGGGATTTTGCTTTTTTTTTTTAATACAGGCAGGATTTTAGTGCTTAACTTTGCTCTAGGAGGCTATTTCTGTTTTTAGTGTCCCTCAATAGAACAGTCACTGGTCTCATGTGAGCCCTAGTGCTAGAGTTACATAATTAATAGTTACTCTGAGCATCTTCTATTCCCAAGCTGCTGCTTCTCCAAATGCTTTTTTCAGCTTTTGGCAGACTCAAAAGAGCACTTGGCGGCATTTAGAAAATGATTTGGAGACCAGATAGGCAGGAAGAGACAGAGTGCTAAACTCTGTGTGTGTGTGTGTGTGTTTGCACGTGTGCCTGAAAGTGAACATATGCATTTGTGCATGCAGGCAGGCACATGCAAATGTAGGGGCGGGGGGGAAGGGCTCAGTAGGCGAATGCATGTGGTTACATGACGTTCTAACACGGAACGACTGGTGGGAAGCTGGATGCACTTTTGGCAAGGTTGTTTGTTGTCAGGGAAAGGTGGGCAGTTGTAAAATATCTGAGTCTAGTCAGGGAGAGGGACACTTTTGATCACAGAACAAAAATGACACTTTAATGTTCAGTTCTACTCTGAAAATGACTTTGAAGAAATGGGCTCATGAGATTCTACATTTATGGTGCCTGAGTGATTCCATAGCAGAAGTGCTTAGTTTACAAGTAAAAAGATGTTTTTTTCTAACCACCAGTCCTACAAACAGCCTTAGGATTCAAAACTCAAGCCAAGTTCTTTCTGTCTTGTGCATCAGCATCAATAATAAATATTCTGCAACCAGATGCTGCCCTCAATTACATCTGGGCAAGCCTATTGCTTTCAGAATATTTCTATTCAGGAACTTTTCAGAACAAAAGGTATATTAAGGACCCTATCCCCATACCCAATCCGAGCTCATTACAGGATGGAGGCATACGTGCTTGTTTTTTGCCTTGCGATTTTTTTCATCCCCCTTGATGGGGTTATCCTTAAATTCATAGTTGATCTAAAATATTCCTGAGGGATTCCTTTGCGACTTTTCACTCACACTCTACCAGTTCTGCATTCAAGATAACATGGAAAACCCATGACCTTAGGTCTAATCATATCATTTCACTAAGGTCTTGTCTACACCAGGAGGGTTTTATTGTTATAATTATGCTGGTATTGTTAAACCAGCAAAACCCTCTTAGTGTCGACACAGTTAGATCGGTGTAAAAGTGCTATACCATTATTACTGCATCTACACTCGGGCTTTTACTGGCATAGCTTTATTGGTAAAAAAAAATCACCCCCCTAACCAACATAGCTATACCCGTGAAACATTTAAGAGTAGACCAGACCTCTGAGACTGATCAGAAAATAGATTCAAGGTGGTGAGTAATCTGAAGATGGCAGTATTATTTGTTATTCATGGAGTGTCTCTGGAGAAGTGAGATTTGGTGTTTTATAGTGTTATTAATCCCCAAGTCACATGTACATTTAGGAGACAGTTATGTGCTCTTTGAGCCATTTCCCCCCAAAAATGTATCTTATACCCAGACCTGTTCATGGGTCCTACTGTTGCCCATCAGATGATTTCAGATTTGACATGGCAAAGTCACTTTCATAATAAAGGTTCCCGCACATACCCAGACTTTTAACTATCCATTCACCACTAAAACTTCCTAACAAGACTTAGCTCTTACAGGGTGCTCTTCATCCATGATCTCAAAGCTCTTTTTAAAGGCCAAGCATTATCATTCCCATTTTAGAGAGGAATAAACTGAGACCAGGAAAAAAGAAAAATGACTTGCCCAACATCACACACACAAAGTCAATAGCCGAGCCAGCGCTAAAACCTACGTCCCCTGCCTACAAAAAGAGTGGGCAGGTCCTTGAGAAAAGCTTATATTCTCTCGTGAGTATTTGAACTGTAACCTGAAGGATTGCTGGCATACAAAAGTTGGTATTCTCATTAATGCACTGGTGAAGGGGGCTGGTGGGAAATCCTTTCTCAGGAGCTCTCTCAGCACCTAAAGACATGATCTCAGAAGAGTCAAATGGTGATTTACTGTTCAAAGGGAAAAAAATCAAATAAGAAATTGACCAATTTATAGAGGCAAGATAATCCCTTACTCTTCTTCTATAGCTTTTTAACTGTAATTCACTTTGAAAACCCACATTAAGGGAAGTAATCAGCCAATGATTAATTATATAAGGCAAACTAACTAACATGTGACAAAAGTCAGACAGAATCCTTTAGGAGGGGCTTAATGCCATTATTTTTTGTACATATTGACTTGGATTTTGTTCACCTATCTTAGGCTCTATAACAGATTCCCCATATAAGAGATGTCTAAATTTGCAGGAGCAGGTAATTCAAATGGATGGATTGATCTGCCTGAGTGCTAAGAATAAAAATCCCAGAAGGAGCAGCAGGTGTCTGAGGTGTGGGACATTTATTTGGGAGAGACAGGTGGACACAGGAGGATACCGGAAAGGAAAATCAGAGGGAACACGTTTGCTTTAATTTGACTTTTAACACCCCCCAGTCACTGAACAACAGTTGGTATGGTGATAATCTAAGGAAAACTGCAGGGTGCTGTTTCCCAGGACCACTCGAAAATGCTATTGTAATAAAAATTCTACAGAAAAACAACAGAAATCAGTAATTTCCTTTTCCTTTTTTAATCTATGATTTCAGAGGAGTCTAAATCACTGGTTGTGCTTAAAAGCCAATGGAACAAAAGAAATGGAAGGTTAACTTGCCATATTTTTTACATTTAAGGGCTTAGACAAGGGTTCTGACTGGATGTTTTCTACAGGAACTTCCATAGTAATGAGTAGTATGTTTCCTAAAAAAGATCAGCAGTGATTTTATTTTATGTGGGAGGGGAAGTATCTTATAAAATATTTCTTCACTTTATTCCATATAATAGAAAGCAGAAAGGGGAGAAGGCGTTTATTTCCCACCCCTCACACTGAATCAAACCCACTAGAGCAGTGGTTTTCAACTTATTACACATTGTGGGCTGCATATGTGGCCCACAATGTGTTACCTGGGCCACAGGGGCTTGGTGGCAGGATAGCAGCAGCCCAGACCCCAACCCTGGACCCAGGACCCCTGCCACACAGCTGCCCTAGACCCCACAAGGCTTGCCGGCAGCCCCAGACCCCCACCACATGGGGCGGGCTGGCTGCCCCAGTCCCGGACCCCGGAGCTCACGGGGCCTGCCGGCAGCCCCAACCCTGAACTCCTGCCACGTGGGGTGGGCCGGCATCCCCAACCCCGACCTCTCTGCACAGTGCGGCGGGGCAGCCCAGCCGGACCCAGTGATGAGCTGCCAGAAGCTGAAGATCCGGTTCCTTCAGTTGCTCTGGGTCTTCGGCGGCACTTCGGCGGCAGGTTCTTCCCTCGCTCCAGGTCTTCGGCGGCACTGAAGGACCTGCCGCTGAAGTGCCGCCGAAGACCCGGAACGAGTGAAGGGCCCACCACCGAAGACCCGGAACAAGTGAAGGGCCCACCACCGAAGACCCGGAACGAGTGAAGGGCCCGCCGCCGAAATGCCACCGAAGGCGTGCAGTGCTGCCGAGTGAGTACAAATTCACAGGGGGAGCCGAGAGCTCGGGCGGGACGGGCAGGACAGGAGTTTGCCCACCCCTTTAACAACCGGTTCTCAACCAGCTGCAAAATTTAACAACCGGTTCTAAACCGGCTGAAAAATTTAACAATCGGTTTGCGCGAACCGGTGCAAACCTGCTCCAGCTCACCACTGGCCCAACCCCTCCGCACTGGGCAGCCGGGAACCTGGCGGACCCCAGCACGCAGGTCGGCCTTTAGCACATAGCTGAGCTGGACTACAGCTGTGTGCTAATTGGGCTGCATGCGGCCTACAGGCCATGGGTTGAGAACCACTGCACTAGAGAAATCAAAATATTTTTGCTTCTTCTGTTGCTTGTGCAACTTCCAGGCATCTTAAAAACTTTCTCCCCTAGTGCCAGCTTAAAGGCTTATTTTTAATATGTGCTCTCCTTTCCTTGTATCTGATGTCAGTTCTACAAAGAGAAGAGAATTTATATATCATGCAAGGGATCCTTTCAAGATCAGCTCAGAAAAAAGGAATGGCAATAAAAATGCCATTAAATCTTCCAACCAAGCCCACCCCTGCCTTACTAAAAATGCTCCAAAGGAAATTGAACGGTAACAAAAACTTCTCCAAAATGGCAGAAATCCTTGAAAACCCTCTGGTTCTCACACCAGGGCTGAGCACCTGCTGAGTTAGCCTTTTACTGTCCCCAAATTTGAAAACATAATGCAATATTTATCGCTAATTTTAAAATATTATTCCGATGGCTTTAAATCTCAAGCAAGATAAGGACCACAGGGGAAGACGCAGAAACTTCAGCAGCCATCTTTTTCCCAGTGACCAGCTGATCAAAGGTTGGGGGAGCAACAGAGGTTGAACCTATGATGGAATAAAGTGTTTCGGCAGAATGTCCATTGTTATCAGGGCTGGCGGGGACACCGGGGCCATTCATTGCTGTAAAAGATGATTATGGTGCCAGGCACTAAATAATAAAAAGCTCAACTCTAGTGCTTTTATATATGGAATAATCCAAAGCTGCACACTTAGGGACTTCGCACACATGGAGTTCGTTTCACCCATAGATCTCAAAGCACTTTATAGCGAGAGCGACATTTGATCATGCCCATTTCACAAATGGACAAAACTGAAAACCAGAGAGTGAAGGTGACTTGCCCCAAATCACACACACTAAGCCAGTGTCAGAGCCAGCCACTAAAACCTAGCTTCTCTGAATCCAAGTTCATTGCAGCATCTGCTGTATACAAAAAATATTATTTCCCTATCACCATCTTGCCTTCAGGTAAAGCAAAGTTACCAGTGATTTCTGGCAAATCTTTCTTCAGTTCCCTCATGTCCTCAGTCACAAACATTACATTCATTCTCTCCTGTAATCCTTCTTCATTTGCCATCGACAGAACTAATGCATGTGACTATCACATTTATTATTTCTCATGAACATACCAGATGCGACAGGTTTTGTTATCAACTAATGCTGTTGCACTGTGAAAAATGAGAGATCTGGAGTATACAAAAATTGTGTATGCTCCCAGTTTGATAATATTGTTTCTGACACAATAACTTCCAGAATCAATGGCTGGTTTATTATTCTAGGCACTTTTTTTAAAAAATGATGAGAATATGATGCACAAACAATATATCTTTTCAATCAATAACAGGCAGGATATCTAGTATTTTTTCTCTAGAGATATGGTGTTCAGGGAGTCTCCAATCTTCTCTTCATTTTCTGGGAGAATTGTCAAGACAAGACATCTCTGTTACCACCCTGAAGACATGATGGATAATCCTGTGACAGTTGCTTCAATGAAAAAGAATGTTTTTCAAAGGTGCTTTTAAGAGTGTACTCTGCATATACATGAATATAAGCGTACAATGGTATTGAGTAGAGCTGGCTGAAATGGGATTTCTGGTTCATGGGAAATGTCAGTATTTGGAAATATAGTTTCATTCCAGGCTCTCAGGGCTACCAACTTGGGAGTTGGGCAGCATAGGGACCCAGCTGTCCTCGAAGTCTGGAAGCTCTGCTTCCACCCTAACTGGCTGGTCCTGGCTTGGAGCAGTCCCCCTGGGGTCTCCAGCAGCCTGCAAGGAAATGAGGCAGGCTTCCATCAGAGACCTGCCTGTGATTCATCAAAAGTGCATCAGACCAGAGATGTTCCTGCAAAACATTCTGAGTATGACAAATTGGACATTTCCTCTCTATTACTGAGGTTGTATTAGTTGTTGGCTTGAATTGTCCCCTCTGTATCACAATCAGTGGAACTGGAGTCAGAGGGCTCATGTTCCCTGCAGGAGCTATTGTTGAGGAGACACAGGAAAACAAGAAATGCAGGAGTTAGGCTGGAAGTAACTCAGCCATGTGAACAGAACAGTGCACAGGGTTTAATGAAGTTCCACTTGTTCAACTCTACTGCACCCAGCTTCACTCTTTGCTAATGAAACATGGTGGCAGCATCGGAGCAGTGAGCTCTCTGAAGTGCAGCAGCTGGCAGCGTGAGCCATGGCACTTGGTCTGAAGCCACCCGGAGCCCTGGATTTGCAGACACCAAACCTAGTCCAGCGATGGGCCCAGTGGAAGGAAGAGTTTAAGCTGTTCCCAGACCCGGCCATGTGGGAGGATGACAACAGCAGGAGAGTAACCTGTCTTGAATCAGTGAGTCTGACAAGTCCCCCTTGGGGAATACGGCCATACAAGCCATGGATCTGATCAGGGTGCTGCCGTTTGAGAAACAAAAGGGAGTCCCATGGACTATGGAGGCAATTTTAAAAGCCTATGGGGATGTTTCAAAGTTGACAGGTGCCTTGAAGAAAAGTTGCAACTGGGAGTAGACTCCATAGTGGAACTTATCACGAAGGAAAATTCCCGTGGCAATATGTAATCCAGTATGCAAGGAGCTAGAAAGTCTGAGATTATAGGTGTATCATAGCACTGGTAGAGGCAGGTACAGCCTGGGTAGGCAGCGTGGCGTGGTATAGAAACCAGCAGGAAAATTACGCAGCTGCATAGACGCAAAGCCACTGAAAAGATGCCATAATTGATGACATCTTGCCAGAACTCTCCAGAGCCAGAATCCGTACGGTCTGTGATATGAAGAACTGGTTTTGGCACATACGCCGGAATAAAGAGTCTAGGATGCTGACAACCTCTGCAACACCATTTGGTCTCTACAGATGGCTGTGCATGCTGAGGGACATAAAAGGTGTTCCAGAGAAGACTCACTCAATTGCTGACAGGACTGACTGGTGTGAAAATATTTACAGATGGTATCCTCATTGTAGGCGAAAGAAGTAATGATACTGCTGCCAAAGGAGACCATGACGGAGAAGTATAAGCTCTTCTTCAGCGATGCAGTAACAAGAACATAAAACTCAACCCAGAAAAAACGTGACTTGTGAGGTGACATATATTGGACATCTGCTCACAGCAGAGGGACTGACAGCAGAGCCCAAGAAGATCAAAGCAGTTGTAGACACGCCAGCCCCAGTGGATGTGAAAGGGATTCTGGGCTTCATAGAAGTGATACATTTTCTGTCCAAATTCTGTCCACACCTGACTACAGTACCACAACCCGTGCGTTAGCTCAGAATGTTGACTGGGAATGTCCCCAACAGCAAGCATTTGACATGCTGATGCAAATGATATTGGATACCCTTGTGTTGAAGTACTGTTAGCCAGGAGAGCCACTGGCACTCCAGTGTGATGCATCAGAGAAAGGATTGGGTGGAGCTTTTTTGCAGGAGCAGCCGCTCGCTTATGCCAGCAGACTCCTGTCAGAGACTGAACAGGGGTATGATGGCTGTGGTATCTGGAGTGAAGCGATTCCATCAGCACACCTGTGGCCACCCAGTAATAGTGTAATCAGAGGTGCCAAACAGCCCAGCACAGACAATGATGGAACGAAAGACCAAAACCTGCTACCAATGAAGGGAGACCTGTTGCAGCCAGAGGGATGGAAACGTCACTGAGATGAGATGGCTAATGGTCTGAGAAAGCAGGCACTAGAGTGTGACAAGTCAGCCAAGGATTTACCAGCCTTGGAGACAGGCACTCTGAGGGATATAGCCATTACAGAGACATGGAATGGACTCAAGGAGTGGTGAGGGTTGCAGTGGCACCCAGGTCATAAGAGGTGACTCCACAAGTGGGACAAGTGGTCCCAAGGAACAGGAGACACAAGCCAGCAGACACGAACCCAGAGACGCAGAGATTATCACAGAATGGAGAGAGAGAGAACCATTCAGAGGCCAACCCCATGAAGAGGGAGGACTCCAGAGAGAGACAGTTTGCTACACCCGCAGAGAGAGAGAGAGTTTCCCCAACAGGCAACCACAACGGGAATGGCCTGTCTCAAAGCCTGGGTAACCAGCTGAGTCTGTGGTAAAGATAAGACTCCAACTTGGCTATGTACCAGCACCTCAGGCCAAAGTGGGGATCCGGGCATCAATTACTTGTTTTTAATGTTTATATTAAAATGTTTGTAAAATTGGGAAGATGTATCATGATCAGTGGAACTGGAGTCAGAGAGGCAGTGTTCCCTGGAGGGACTTCTACTGAGAACACCAGAAAAACAGAACACAGGGAGGTAGGCTGGAGGCAACTCAAGTACACAGACAGAACAGGGCACAGGGTTTAATTGTTCAACTTAACCTGCATTCAACTTCACTCTTTGCTATTTAAACACCCTGGTGTGGAAAATCCTTTAGAAGAAAATCCTGGGTGAAAAAATTTCAGCAAGGAGATGCTCCCCTATCATTCTATTAGACAGGCTCTGTCGTCTTCTGCTACAGAAGAGGATGAAGAAACGCTGCAATATCACTGATGTTAAACTGTGGTGTTTTGGACTATTACTGTAGCATACCACACTGCAAATAAGGGCTAATCTAACAAAATTAGGAGTGGCAGACAAGGAACAGAGGTTAATTTTCTGAACTCTACATCAGATTTTGCTCTCAGTTCTATTGGTGCAACCTCAGTATAACTGACAACAGAACTTGGGCCTGCTTAATAATACTGGGCTCGGCTGTTATAGATTCTGGGTTATTCATCTATGTAGAGCATTACACAGAAAGAACAAGAAAGTACCTCCAATAAACTCAAAATGGAACAGGCTGTTTGCAGCTCTGACGATCATCTAAAAAAACTCCAAGCAATATCATGCTCGTACAGAATGAATGTGCTCTTCAGAGCTATTTCAGTTGCTTCTTGAGGCACTCACATCTTAACCCATCAGTGGTCTAATCCTAAATTACATGTGATTGTGAGGGATAAGGGATTACCTGCTGAATATTGGGAGGAAAGGAACAGAATTTGTGTATCGGATGTCTATATTAGTGACACAGAACACTGCCAATATTTGAGCATGGTATTGATGACCTAAAATGTAAAGATTAGGCATAAAAATATAATCCATCTAGCAGCTGTTCCCTTTAGAATGTTTCCCCGTAGTAGAGAAACAGGTGACAATGAATGTGATGAATGCAGAAAATGAAATTCTGTAATAGCACCATACCACTATAATGCCAAATGGTATAAAAAGTAGCCTGGCAGGACTCAGAGCAGGAAGAAACAAACCAAAATATTTTGCACTTATGTAGTTTTTACCATCAAAATGGTTCCAGATATTAATTAAACCGCCAACCCCTCCTGTGCAGTAGTTGAATATTTTCATCTCTCTTTTATACAGGGGGAAACTTTGGCCCAGAGAAGTGATATTACACACTGGTTTTGTCTAAACTAGGAAATTCCTCCTAAATATTTCTCGCCACTGCTACCACCAACTGAGCTTGGCCACTCCTCTACAATACTCTAACCTTTCTAAGAGGAGTTACTTTTGCTTTTAGAAGACTGATTCTGATAAATACAGTGGGCCAAATTTTGCCCTCAGTTACGCTCATGCCAGTTCATTGTCTTCATTGCAGTTGCAGAAACGTAAATTTAATTCAGTGCTTTATAGGCTGTAAATTTCCTATGAACTCAATTCTAGCATGCCAGTAACTGTAGACAAATGCAACAGCTATTGTGTTCCCAGCAACAGTCCACATGGCGTACAGCGTGTATGTCACATGTATGGACAGGTCATTGTTTGCCCAGTGCAGCCACAAAGAGGCACTGCCTTGCTCCTCTGCACTGTCTACGCACCCCACAAGTCACAACAGTGGGAGAGAAGTCTCTTCAAGGCCACGACTCCCCTGTCCTGTGCAGGGTGTAGGCAGGCAAAGGCGGGAATGGACAGAGACTTGGCTCCCCTGCTCCATCTCTCAATGTGCTAGCAGCAGGGCTGAGTCTGTGCAGGGGATGGGGAGTACATCTCCCATTATTGTCAATGGCAGTTCTGCACGTGGAACAAAGGGGAAATGTGGCCCTTAGTCTTTATAAATCTCGCAGGTAGAATAGGTCTGCTTTATTTCCTAACATTTGGGATATATATAAAAGTCCTGTGCGTAATATCAAATATCAATCCTATTGCAGGCCTGGGGCCACCAGTTGGCCCAAACTCTAAACCTAGTTCAAGTCCACCAAATGGCACCAACCTTAACACAAGCCCAGGGCCACATATCAACCCTCACCACAACCCTAGCTTGGATCCACTAACTGGCCCCAACACTATCCCTAGTCCAGGGCCACCTATGAAACCTAAGCCTAGCCCAGGGTTGCCTACTGGCCCCAACCTTAACCCAGTTAGGGAAACCTACATAGCCCAATTCTAACTCTAGCTTGGGGCCATCTACAGGCTCTAACCTTAACCCTACCTCAGGTCCATCTAGGTAGCCCCAATCCTACCCCTATCCTGAGGCCACCCAGTAACCCGAACCCTAATGCTAGCTCAGGTCCACCAACTAGCCCTAACACTAACCCTATCCCAAGGTTTATTGGTCCCATTCTGTGCTCTAAGATTCTCCTAATGTGCCTGCTCTGCTCAAAACAAGGCAAAACACAATTAGACCAATAGACGAAGTACTCTTAGCCCAGCATTTATTTTGAAATTGAGGGAAAGGACTTTTCAAGAGGAAAGGAAATTTTACAGGTGAAGTAAAACCGGGATAAAGGAGATGGATTACAGCAAGGAGGCAGAGAGGAAGAGACTAGAGAATGTTGAATTTCATCAGGCTTCCGAGGGTTACAGGCCTAAAGCAGTGTGGCTTAATGTGTAAAACTTTAATTTGCTTTATCTGAAATCAGGTTTAGGTTAACAAGATCTTAAAAGCCCCTCTGTCCTTAGGCCCTGTCAAAGTAAAGGCAATCTTTTACCCCAGTTAAGTCACTGTCAGTCCCTAAATTTTTGCTGTGGTCCAGAGGCCCTAAGATTATATTAAGAAGCGCTGAGTGAGTGAGATGTGTGAGTGGGCTACAGACAATGAGTGTTATCCCTAAACCATAAATCACATCCATGGAAGTGGTGAAGTCTGAGTGGATTAGGAGCCAGATACGCCCCTTCGTCGTTACTGTATTGGAGAGAGGTGAAGCAGTTTCCGTGGAATCACCACATACTGGTCCCAGGAGCTTGTATTTTTGAAAATAAAGCCCATGTTTGTGGTTTAGGGTGGTGATTGAAAAACATCTGCCAGTTGGAGGGGAGCCCTCAGAAGGGACCAAAGATTAAGCTTGACTCCACACAATCAGGTTTGGAATGTGCAGTTGGGGTGTGAGAGCTGGGATTCCCCAAATTGCTTAGAAAATCTCTGGAGAGGTGCTCTGGAATGTAACAAGCTCAAATCACAACTTTAAAGCTCAAGGTCAAGGTGGAAGAGGTGTTCCTCTCAGGTCACCACAATGGCTGATGCCCCAACTTTCCCTGGGCTAGTCCTAAGGAAAGAGGAGAATCAGACTTCCACAGACCAGCCAAACCAGCTGCCCAGAGGAATGCCACTGGCCAGCATGTGGTGTTGAACACAGCCAACACCACCTAGTCCCCTACACTGTAATCCCTGACTCTGAAGCTCTAAAGACCAAGCAAGTCAAAGAGCAGAACCTTTTTCTTAGATAAGTAACATTATTCGTTTTTGTTTCTTATTTTAACACAATCCTGGGGATGCCTGCAGCTAATTTACTGATTTTTCTAACTTTTCTGAAGGGTGAATGTGAGTGTATGTGTTTAGGTAGCACATGAATATAAATTTATATTAGAAAGGCCCTATTAATCATATACCAACCCAAATTCTAAGCAGATCCTACCCCACATCAAAAGGTGTCATCCTGAGTTCTTAAAGGTGTCCAGATTAAACCACTCTGCCCAAAAGGGAAACCACAAATTGCTGACCACTGCTGTACTGAAAGTAGAGAAATTAGCTAGGAGGGGGGAAATGGAACAGATCATTCAATCAACACATAATGGCATTTCAGGTCTGAGAAAGAGACTACATCTCCTTAAATGTCCAGGATGAGTATGCATAAGGACTCCTCACATATTACAGTGACTTCATGATTTTATTATAGATATTATATGTCTTGACCAGGTGTCGATTTCATTCCATATTCTTGTCAATGTATTAATTCCATTTTATGTTACAGTTAATTCATTTATTTATCAGTTTGATGCTGACTGTGATCTGAACTGAATCATTGCATTGTCTGATTTTTAATTGGTTAGGGAAGTGGAGTAATTTAGGAAGTGATATGCTTATTTAGTTTTATATTTTGTCTGCTTATTATCTTAATAAAACCCATAAAAAGTACATTGAATTGGGTTCTCCTCAAAATGCCAGCAAGGCTCAAACAAATTAAAGGGCGAGGTACTTTAATAAAAACATTGGTGAGTCATCTGGCGGTGCCCCTAATTTAATAATGATGTCCCCCAATGGCCTGGTATGGAATTCCAGTGGGAAATGGTGAGACACAGATAGCTAGGTTTCTAAAACAGCCAGAAGTAAGATGGAAACTACATGTGGCTATAACTACTCCTTTCTGCACATTTTGCCCTGTCATTTTGCACTTGCTTGTCATACAAGTGAAATATCAGTCTCCTCAAATGTGCAATGGTGCCACCTGGCACATTAACAAGAAAATCCTCATATAGTGTAGCAGGTTTCTTTTTTAACTTTGACCTTGTTAACAACCACAGAGTTATTTGCATTCTGCTGGTCAGGTGTCAGCTGAGGACTGAGGCATACCTAAGAACTGTTCTTCATGACACACTTTCTGGAGTAGAAACAAAGAGAAAACACAACTAAGCAAGCAAGGGGTGTGTGTGTGTGTGTGTGTGTGTATTAGTGGGAAAAATTGCATCCAACTCAACATTCCACACAGGAATCCTTAAAGATAATATCCTTTTTGTCAGGTCAATAGTTATGGAGCACTCCCATCAGAAACCACATTGTTTCTTATGTTTATGGTATTACTAACAGCAACATACTGATGCAAAGCCAAAGAAAATAATAGCCATTACTGCCACTCAGAAGACAACTGACAAGGCCTAAATGGTTCAAGAAAGCAGAGCACTTCCCAAATCACTCAAAATCCCTCTGCTGGCTAATCAAGTGAGCTTCAGATTTCATATAGGTAAACAGATGGTTCCATATTATATTGTTTCTTCTAATCCCATCTCAAAACATTTTAGCTGGAACTGACCCATGAATCTCAACTCAGGGTCTCTTCTGCATTAGGTAGTCACAGTATAGTTCCCACTGGAAGTAAATGCAAACCCAATTTGAACTGCAGCAACAAAGCCACCAGTGATGTAAATACTGGCAGAAGGCACGACTCTGAAGGCATATGAAAGGGCTTGATCAAGTTCCCATTAAAGTCAAAGGCTTCCACTGGTTTAAATGGGAGTTGGATTGGTCCCTAAATCCCCAAATAAGAGAAGTGTTTGATATACTGCATATTGCAGGACAAAGCTAGAAGCTTGCAGGTTCTTGGCATGTAGTCAGGGAGAAAGAAAATAGGCCTTAATTTAGCAAAGCAGTTAATCAGGTGCTTAAATATATCCTTATCCATGAAAGCATTTAAGAATGTGCATAATTTTAAGCATGTGGTTAAGTCCTATTGATGCCAGTGGGCTTTAAGCACATTCTTAAGTGGTTTGCAAATAGGGATAGACTGATGAACTGGCATCATAGAACTAACCTAGCAAATTATCCACAGGAACATGCTTACTCTGGGTCAAAGTCTGTGCAAGAGTTCAGAATCAGGGCATGGAGAGATACAGTCTTGTCAAATGCTGGTTTTCAGCATTTGTTTTAGTAGACTTTAGAATACAGTAGATAAATAGTTATTCTGCGAAAGATTTCTGCAAACATTCAGGTGTATAAATCCATTACAGAAGTTAAGAAGGTCTAACATGTTGAAATTAATATTCTCAATTTACAAATGTAGCTCACTGCAATCCAAACTCGCTCTGAACATGACACACATAGCTAAGAGAGATGGTCAATTAATTCACAGCAAACTGGCTGATTTCCAACAACTGAGGGAAACATCAGGTGCATTTTACGGACATATCAGAGATACTCAGGTTAAAAGTCACATAAAGTCAAATATTGAAGTCTTTTCTCAGTCCTTATGCAAGCAGAGCTCCCATTGTTACAGGTCTCAGAAATAGGTATTGGGAGCTTTCTCGGAACATAGTTGAAGGGGTGGGCATGTTGATTTTTAAATAAAGATCTTTTCTCCCAAGAGTATTTCCAACATTTAAATTAAAATGTATTAACAAAAATTCAGGGTTTTAAAGGTGACTGGCAAAGATTTCATTATAGATTAGGCCCGTGTCCTTTTTTGCTTCTTTGTTACTAATAAAAAAGCCTGAAAATGTTTTTGTTCTGCAGGTTTGTGTTTGTTTGTTTGTTTCTGTGTCTGTCTGTCTGTCTGTTTGTTTGTTTGTTTGTTTGTTTGTTTGTTTGTGAGGTTCTTTTTTAAATCTTAGAAATATCAAGTCTGGTCTTCCCAGGATTTGCTGGAGAACTTCTGGGAGGTCCCAGGGATGTCTATTCTGAGTTCCACACCTTAATAGACTGGGTGATGATGTTGAATCTTTGAGAAAGACTACCTTTTTCCAAAATATTAATTAGTTATTAGAATTAAATAGGGGTTAAAAAAAACAACAGCAAAACCCAAAATGCTTGAAGCAGTTTGGATACAAGTCCTCTCCCCTCTCACTTGCTCAACTTTCACTCTTTTGGCTTCTTTGGTGTAATCATTTCACTAGTTCTCCAGTCAGTATGGTCTTCCAGCCTATACAAGACCTGCATTTCAAAATGAAAACAGAGCAGAAAAAAACCCTTAAAAAAACTACCAACATCTTTACATCCTTTCTTATACATCATAAAGAAGAAAAATGGGGCACAACTCCAGTTTTCTTTTCTTTGCAGATTGCCTTTAAGCAGTCTGAATAAAAATCTTTTACAGTTAATCAGGTTTCACTTTCTTGGTACTTACGGTGTTATCCTACTAGTTCTCCAGCCATCACAGAGTCCTCCAAACCTGAATTTCTAATGTAAATAAACAAACAGAAAAAAACCTTTCTATTAAAAAGCCCCTTTCAAGACTTCTTTTTACTTAATAAAAAAAGTCTGACTTTTGTGTATGTGCGTGTAGCACGTCCCCTTTAAGAAGAAGTCATTTGTTAGATTCGTAATAAAAAAAACATGTTTACAATCTAAAAGACATTGATAAATCACTGGAAAGAAAACAATTAGATAGAATGATGTCAATCCAAGCCCTAATCTTCTCACTGAGGGCACTACTGGAAATAAATAATACAATATCATGTTAATTCATATACTGTATCTGCAAGGTTGGAATTTGAGGCTGTGGACAAGAGGTCTGGTTAACTGAAAACAAACAATTTATACCCCAATAGGAACCCAGCTGTGACATTGCACTCCATATGTTTTATGGAAATATGCTTATGAGTGTAAATATGATGTAACTGGCATGTGCTTTATGCAAAAGGTCTCTTGTAAGGTATCATAATGAAGGTTATAACCTACTGAGTATATTCCTTCTATTTGTATGTATGTATCATTCTTGTATCTGAAGCTAGAAATATAAAGTATAACTCTGGGGTCCTAATGCAATTGTGCAAAGTGTAGGCCATTGGTGGTGGTTTAGAATCTTGATGGCTCCCATTGACAAGAACAATTGGTTGTAAATGGCTCTGTTTACTTGCAAGCCCTCCTGTGTTCGTGTAAGCCAGCCCAGGAAGGATGGAGGCTGGGGGGGGGTCTCACATGCCATGTGACCATGTCACATGATGCTGAAATCCATCTTAAATCTGGTACTTTTCCATTTAGAAGGATGGGTGGGGATCTAGAGAGACAAAAGATTCCTGCCTTGGGCCAAAGCTATAAAAGAGGGTGGAACAGAACAAAGGGGGCTGCCAGTCATGATAAATCCCCCTAGTTACCACCTGAGCTGGAAGTAACAAAAACTGTACCAGGGAAAGGATTGGGCCCAGACTAGGAAGGAGTCTAGTCTGTGAAAGAAGCTTATTGGAACATCTCTGAGGGTGAGATATTATCTGTAATCAGTTTCTTAATGTATTAGGCTTAGACTTGCATGTTTTTGCTTTATTTTGCTTGGTCACTTTGTTCTGTCTGTTATTACTTGAAACCACTTAAATCCTATTTTTTATTCTTAATAAAACCACTTTTGTTTATTATTGAACCCAGAGTAAATGACTGATACCTGGGGGAGCAAACAGCTGTGCATATCTCTCTATCAGTGTTATAGAGGGTGAACAATTTATAAGTTTACCCTGTATAAGCTTTATGCAGAGTAAAATGGATTTATTTGGGGGTTGGATCCAATTGGGAACTGGGTGTCTGGGTGCTGGAGATAGGTGACCTCCTGAGCATTTTTTTTGTTAAAGTCTGCAGCTTTGGGAGCGTGGACCAGACCTGGGTCTGTGTTGCAGCAGGCTAGTGTGTCTGGTTCAAGAAGGCAGGGTTCTGGAGTCCCAAGCTAGCAGGGAAAATGGGCTCAGAGGTAATTCCAGCATGTCAGGTGACAGTCCCAAGGGGGTCTCTGTGACTGAACCCGTAACACCAGCATATTTAATTTTTTTCTTCTACCATGAAAGAGTATTTTCCTGGAATGGTGTTATATTCTTCAGCTTTCTAATCATGAAAATATATGGGTGAAGGAGAAAATGGATCTGTGCACTGTGAACACCTCTCACCTTGCTGGGAAGCCCTAGCCTATCACTCAATTTCAGAATAAATCACTGTTATACAATGAGGGGTACACACGCTCTGTAGAAGTAGGCTTGCTAAACCATCAGGGTCAGCAGCAAAACAATGAGAACACAGCAACTGCAGTCACATTATAAATGCCATTCTGAACAAGACCCCAATTTGGGAGGATTACAATGAGTCAGTTTATCCATCACACTCACTCTCACTTTCCTAGAATGAAGAACTATGAAATTATCATGTTTCCAATCATGACGTATCCAAATGGCCTATTTTGATGATGCATCTATTGCAGACATAATAGACATTGGGAGTGAAATCCTCAGTCTTTTGTGTGTGGGCTTCACAACACATTCCCCTGATGAGCTCAAGAAAAGTTGAAACCTACCCCAATCAGAGCATTAATAGCACCATTTTCACCACCAAGAGGGGGCTCTGTATAAAGACTTTTTCCCATGGATATTAATATCTTTGGGCATCTCACAAACTGGAGTATGAATCAGCATGATTTACCCTTCAATGCTGACATCAGGGTAACTGGAAAGACTGTTTGTGAATGGGTGGTGTAGACCTTCAAACAAGAGAAGTCTGATGAATTTGCTTCTAAGAAACACAATGTATCACTTCTTTCCCCCATTCCATATTTCTCTGTTGTCTTGAGAAAGCAAAATCAGTCATGTCCAGTGCCATAGCTTTTGCTTCCAAAGCCCCTCCTATCATCAGCAGAAAGATTGATGCAATCTATGGAGCTAAGGGAAATGGTGTACCCCCTTAATCATTCAAGTATGTTCTTGAGTTGGTGACAATTTCCTTTAATTTTCAACATTCTTCCCTTCACTGTGTCCAAGATGTCATTCAGACCAGAGACTAGGGGCAAGAAAATATTAATGAAATATGATTCTTACTTTGTTGCCTAATACATGTTACCACTAGTCAAAAAGAATCCTAATGTTATTCATCCATTACTAGATGGTAGCATTACCAAAAATAATGCAGCAAAGACAGAAGTGTTCAATACATATTTCTGTTCTGTTTCTGAGGATGATGAAATACTTTTACTCCAACAGCAACTAAGGATGATGATCCTCTGAGCCATGCAGTCCCTTGAAAAGCCAGTTTTAAATGTCTTGCCTTTAAAAAGCACACTAGATATAGTCAGCCTTGTGTTATTATACCTCTAGGCAATGTTGCATTAAACCAGACAAAACCACTGGAAAATATCTCTGCACCTGGCTATCAGCAAAAAAATGTCCTTGGCTCTCCATCAAGAAAACTGAATGGGTTTAGAAATAGATATAAACAATGTATAAATGGCTTTTATTTTTGCATACTCCACACCACATCCTTCATGAGCCTGTGATATTTTTATAAGCAAACTGAAGTGCCCTTAGAAATTCTCCACGTTTACTCAAACTCTCCTGGGGATGCTACACATCTAACCTGACACACTCAAGACACGGCTGAGCAATATACAGCATGGATGGAATGATTGTCCATACACTCAAGTAATATATCTCTAGATGTATTTGTCTATATAAATGTTTTGGGGAAACAGTAACTGAACTCCTTATCTAAGGGTATGTCTACACTACGAAATTAGGTCGATTTTATAGCAGTCGATTTTTAGGAAGCGATTTTATACAGTCGATTGTGTGTGTCCCCACTAAGCGCATTAAGTCGGCGGAGTGCGTCCACAGTACTGTGGCTAGTGTCAACTTTCGGAGCGGTGCACTGTGGGTAGCTATCCCACAGTTCCCGTAGTCTCCGCTGCCCATTGGAATTCTGGGTTGAGCTCCCAATGCCTGATGGGGCAAAAACATTGTCGCGGGTGGTTCTGCGTACATGTCGTCAGTCACCCTCCCTCCCTCCGTGAAAGCAACAGCAAACAATCATTTTGCGCCCTTTTTCCTGGGTTACCCGCGCAGACACCATAGCAGGGCAAGCATGGAGCCTGCTCAGATCACCGCTGCAGTTGTGAGTATTGTAAACACCTCGCGCGTTATCCTGCAGTATGTGAAGAACCTGCAAAAGCAGGCGAGGAGGCGACGATAGCGCAATCACGATAATGATGAGGACATGGACATGGACTTCTCTCAAAGCACTGACCCAGCAGCTGTTCAATGCGAGAAGTTGCTGGGGATGGTGTAGCAGTGATCAGAGGAGAGCAGAGCAGGATCTAAAGCCTGCAGTAGGGGGCAGGAATCCCAATCTCCAATCTCAGGTGCTGCAGAAAGAGTTGTCTTTCCTGACTAGGTCTCAAAGAGCTGGACATTGTTATAGCAAGTCGTAGACCAAGGATTCAGCAGGGGCAGGTTGAGAGCCCTCCACTCCTGGGGAAGTTTCACTCTGAGCCCCTACTGCTATACAAGAAGCTGCAGGTGTTTTCCCACTCCTTTTTCCCCTCTGTCCCCTTCCCCCACTTTCTTTACCTCCCGTTTCCCTATCTCTTACTCTCTGTAAGAATCATACAAGGACCACGGTTAAAAAGTGAAAGGAAAAGTCAGCAAAACCAATATTCCCGTTGTTATTGCTGCTTGCTGTGTGCTCCACAATCTCTGTGAGAGGAAGGGGGAGATGTTTAAGGCAGGGTGGGAGGTTGAGGCAAATCGCTTGGTGGCCAATTACACGCAGCCAGACACCAGGGCGATTAGAAGAGCACAGTGGGGTGTGCTGCGCATCAGAGAAGATTTGAAAACCAGTTTCATGACTGGCCAGGCTACGGTGTGACAGTTCTGTTTGTTTCTCCTTGATGAAAACCCGCCCCCTTGGTTGACTCTACTTCCCTGTAAGCCACCTGTCCTTCCCCCTTCAATCACCACTTTCAGAGGCAATAAAGTCATTATTGTTTCAAAATCATGCATTCTTTATTAATTCATCACACAAATAGGGGGAAAACTTGCAAAGTAGCCCGGGAGGGGTGGGTGAGGAGGGAAGCACCGGGTGAGGTGGTGGATGAGGGGAGGAGGGAAGGACAAGGCCACACTACTGTTCAAAACTTATTGAATACCAGGCTTCTGTTGTTTGGGCAATCCTCTGGGGTGGAGTGGCTGGGTGCCCGGAGCCTCCCCCCAGCGTTCTTGGGCGTCTGGGTGAGGAGGATATGAAACTTGGGGAGGAGGGCAGGCGCTTATACAGGGGCTGCATCAGCGGTCTGTGCTCCTGCTGCCTTTCCTGCCGCTCCACCAGACACCTGAGCATGTCAGTTTGCTCCCCCATTAGCCTCAGCATTGCATCCTGCCTCCTCTCATTGCACTCATTTAATGCAGGGGTCGGCAACCTGTGGCATGCGTGCCGATTTTTGTTCTGTTCACCCAGGCCGGCAGCGGGCTGAGCGGGGCTGGCGGCTGGAACCCCAGACTGGCAGCGGGCTCAGCGGCTCAGCCCGCGGCCGGTCTGGGGTTCTGGCCGCCGGGTCCTGCCAGCCAGGGTCCCAGCCGCCGGCCCCACTCAGCCCATCCCGGGGTTCCGTCCATGCCCTTGGAGATTTTGGCATATATATTGGCATTTTGTCTTTTTGAATGGAGTTCTGCCTTCTCCCCACACAGCGATCAGATCCAGTACCTCCTGTTCCGTCCATGCTGATGAGCTTGCCACACTGGCCAAACAGGAAATGAAATTCAAAAGTTCCCGGGGCTTTTCCTGACTACCTGGCTAGTGAATCTGAGTTGAAAGTGTTGTCCAGAGCTGTCAAAGTGGAGCATTCTGGGATAGCTCCCGGAGGCCAATACCGTCGAATTGCATCCACAGTACCTCAAATCTGGAAGAGCGATGTCAATCTTAGCGCTACTCCCCTTGCCGAGGTAGAGCACAGAAACCGGTTTTAAGAGTTCTTTAAGTCAACAAAATCGGCTTGGCTGTGTGGATGGATTTAGCTTTAATTCTACCTAACGCGGCTAAATTTGACATAATCGCGTACTGTAGACCAGGCCTTAGGAAACCACTTTTGAGGCTATGTCTTAAAGTAAAAGTAGTAAAAAATAAAATAAAACCCCCAACAAAACCCATCTGATTCCTTCAGATTGCCTGTCAATGATTTGAAGAGTAAAGTGAGTAAGAGAGCTTGAGGATAAGCCTGCCATGAGAGAATTCCATACAGTCCTTTGATCTCTCAGTGAAAGTGTTAAGCCATCCAGTGGGAGATAAAATGCCATTTTCTCTCAGTACGGTAAAAATGGTTTGTGAGGAATTTAAATGGGCCTTATTCTCCCTGGCCTTGCATCTTGTGGAATAATTACACACACACAGGACGTGGGCCTGGTTCTCCATTGTGTCATCCTTGCATAGTCAATTGCACCTGTCAGTAAAACATGGACACAAAGCACTACCAGATCACAAAGCTGATATTTTGCCCACATTGATTTAGTGCAGGTACAAAGGATTTCACAGGATGGAAGGTAATTCATAATCAGGCAAAATGGTGCATAATGGCACCATTCTGGCTTAGCAGCATTTTATGCTCACTTTGCATAGGCGTAAATGACTCCTCAAGGGACAAGGCAGTGGAGAATATAGTCCTTTAGATCTAATTCCCAGCTGCCACTTTACACTACTCTGTCAGTGCCTTAAACAGGGCATAAATTATACTCTCAATCTACCTAAGGTCCCTTTTCACTGCTAGAGCAGTGGAAATGAGAATCAGACCCTTTGTCTTTATAGTTGATTGTGTTTTTAAGTAACTGTCAAGGAAGCCTTTCCCAGACCTTAGGAAGAGCTTTGTGTAAGCTGGAAAACTTGTCTCTTTCAGCTTGTCCAATACAAGTTAGTACCTCACCCACTTTGTCTCTCTAAGGAAGCCTAGAGTTTTAGAGAAGTGCCTTTTTCCCCTTCTCCTCTCGGTATAAATCCCATGATTTTATAGAGCTTAATTCTTTGGGAAATGGATCTGAGGAACATGGATGCAAAACCACCAGATCTAACCAACACATTTCATACTGTGCCAAAGTGGCCTTAATTTTTTTGCACATCATGAAGGAATGTAGCAGAACAGTTAGATCCCTTCTGTCTTCTAAATAAATGATCAAGTTCGCTTGGTATTTTGAAACTCATGGCATGCAACCATTCCACACATACGATTGTTTCCATTGCCAGGAAGCTTGAGAGGGACACTGAGCATTACATAGTGGATTTGAACATATGCTACAAAAACCACCTCAGGGCACATTCTAATCTCTCTTATCATAATTGATTCTTCTCCTCCTGTGTAAAAAACTAATTACCTTCCAGGATGCACGTGAGCTTATCCAAAAATAAACATAAACAGCTACACATGATGCACTGCACTTTGTGTTGACACAAGCACTCCTGGTGAGGATGCACAGAGCTGATGCAAGCAGTTGAGTATGCATGTGTTGAAGTGATATACCAACTGTGGCAGCCTTATGTAGTAGTAACCTGCATTGATTAAAGTTTGTAGACATGGCCTGCGACTACCACATCATTTGTCGTTAACATAATATTTGCTACCAATGGAGAGAAAGCTTCCCTGACTCAGGGCCAGGCAGTAAGTTCACACATGATTGTATGGCTACTGGGTAAGGCTCTGAATGGAAGCATTGCCATCTGCAATGAGCCTTCACTAGCTTCTCTATCAATCATGAATAATTATCTGTCCCTGTGACAATACATGTCTAGAGCCTACCATGTTTTTGCTGGTCTAGGCAAGGAGGGATTGAGAGATATTTAAACACAGAAACCTGTTATAGAGAGGGGTCCATGGTTGCAGACAAGACGCCCGCTGACTTTGGAGCCAGTGGGGCAAGGTGGCTCCAGTTTATGCTCCTACTCAGTAGGAAAAGCCTCCTTCTGAAAACAAGTGCTCACTCCTTCCTCTCTGTCCCTCTGGAAAGCGCTTTTAGTCCAATATTTTTCAATTAAGATAAAAGGAGTTTCCCCATGTCAGTCACCAAATGTCCCTGTTCACAGTTTTTACATGTTGGCAGGGATGTGTATATCTTGCCTGATGATTTGTTTTTATTACCATTATTATGCCCAACAATTAGAAACATGCTGCAGGTGGGCTGTTTGCATTAATCACTTGTTTGCAAACAGCAGGGAGCTGTGGGGGAGATCAGGGTGGTTGTTGTTTCCCTTTGGAGGTACATTCATTCTGGCCCTATGCAGCCAGACATTGCAAACGGAAACGGCACTGATTTAAAAGGACAGTTCAGTGCTTGTGTCCATCTGATGACGTCATTTACACACTGGAACTGACATAAGCACACCAGTGAAACATACGGAGTTACACAGCCAGCCAAATCCGACCAAAAAAAGAGGCAGAAAAATGTCAAAAAACAATTAAACAAATTACAGCTTTACAAAGTGTCAATACAGGGCAGCTCCCCACTGCAAATAATGGCTCCTACTTAATCCAGATCCATGCTGTTTCGCTACTAACAAAACACAAGGCCCAGTCACTTTACAGACTCCTGCTTGAACACTTCTGAAGAGCAGCAGCAGGATAAATGCATGTCCTGAGACACCTGGAATCCTTAGCAATCTAAGGCAATGCTTCTCAACCAGGAGTACACAGAAGTCTTCCAGGGGTACGTCAACTCATCTAGGTGTTTGCCTAGTTTTACAACAGGCTACATAAAAAACACTAGCGAAGTCAGTACCAACTAAAATTTCATGCAGACAAAATGAGAAAGTCAGCAATTTGTCAGTAACATTGTGCTGTGACACTTTTGTATTTTTATGTCCGATTTTGTAAGCAAGTAGTTTTAAAGTGAGGTGACACTTGGGATACACAAGACAAATCAGACTCCTGAAAGGAGTACAGTAAGAACATAAGAATGGCCCTAGTGGGTCAGACCAAAGGTCCATCCAGCCCAGTATCCTGTCTACCGACAGTGGCCAATGCCAGGTGCCCCAGGGGCAGTGAACCTAACAGGTAATGATCTAGTGATCTCTCTTCTGCCATCCATCTCCACCCTCTGACAAACAGAGGCTAGGGACACCATTCCTTACCCATCCTGGCTAATGGCCATTAATGGACTTAACCTCCATGAATTTATCCAGTTCTCTTTTAAACCCTGTTATAGTCCTAGCCTTCACAACCTCCTCAGGCAAGGAGTTCCACAGGTTGACTGTGCGCTGAATGAAGAAGAACGTCCTTTTATTTGTTTTAAACCTGCTACCCATTAATTTCATTTGGTGGCCCCTAGTTCTTATATTATGGGAACAAGTAAATAACTTTTCCTTATTCACTGTCTCCACACTACTCATGATTTTATATACCTCTGTCATATCCCCCCTTAGTCTCCTCTTTTCCAAGCTGAAAAGTCCTAAACTCTTTAATCTCTCCTCATATGGGACCTGTTCCAAATCCCTAATCATTTTAGTTGTCCTTTTCTGAAACTTTTCTAATGCCAGTATATCTCTTTTGAGATGAGGGGACCACATCTGTACGCAGTATTCAAGATGTGGGCGTACCATGGATTTATATAAGAGCAATAAGATATTCTCCGTCTTATTCTCTATCCCTTTTTTAATGATTCCTAACATCCCATTTGCTTTTTTGACTGCCGCTGCACACTGCGTGGACATCTTCAGAGAACTATCCACAATGACTCCAAGATCTTTCTCCTGATTAGTTGTAGCTAAATTAGCCCCCATCATATTGTATGTATAGTTGGGGTTATTTTTTCTAATATGCATTACTTTACTTTTATCCACATTAAATTTAATTTGCCATGTTGTTGCCCAATCACTTAGTTTTGTGAGATCTTTTTGAAGTTCTTCATAGTCTTCAAGACACTATCTTGAGCAGTTTAGTATCGTCTGCAAACTTTGCCACCTCTCTGTTTACCCCTTTCTCCAGATCATTTATGAATAAGTAGAATAGGATTGGTCCTAGTACTGACCCCTGGGGAACACCACTAGTTACTGCTCTCCCTTCTGAAAATTTACTGTTTATTCCTACCCTTTGTTCCCTGTCTTTTAACCAGCTCTCAATCCATGAAAGGATCTTCCCTCTTATTCCATGACAACTTAATTTACGTAAGAGCCTTTGGTGAGGGACCTTGTCAAAGGCTTTCTGGAAATCTAAGTACACTATGTCCACTAGATCCCCCTTGTCCACATGTTTGTTGACCCCCCCATCAAAGAACTCTAATAGATTAGTAAGACATGATCTCCCTTTACATGTTGACTTTTGCACAACAATTTATGTTCTTCTATTTGTCTGATAATTTTATTCTTTACTATTGTTTCAACTAATTTGCCTGGTACTGACATTAGACTTACCGGTCTGTAATTGCCAGGATCACCTCTAGAGCCCTTCTTAAATATTGACATTACATTAGCTATCTTCTAGTCATTGAGTACAGTGGCTGATTTAAAGGACAGGTTACAAACCATAGTTAATAGTTCCGCAATTTCACATTTGAGTTCTTTCAGAACTCTTGGGTGAATGCCATCTGGTCCCGGTTACTTGTTACTGTTAAGTTTCTCAATTAATTCCCAAACCTCTTCTAGTGATACTTCAGTCTGTGACAATTCCTCAGATTTGTCACCTACAAAAGATGGCTCAAGTTTGGGAATCTCCTTAACATCCTCAGCCGTGAAGACTGAAGCAAAGAATTCATTTAGTTACTCTGCAATGACTTTATCATCTTTAAGTGCTCCTTTTGTATCTCGATCGTCCAGGGGCCCCACTGGTTGTTTAGCAGGCTCCTGCTTCTGATGTACTTAAAAAACATTTTATTATTACAGTAGACTGGAAAGGTTGAGAGCCACTGATCTAAGGTCTGGTTCTTAGCTCAGAAAATTGTGTGTGCAGGCGTGCAGCCAAGCATCATTCAGGTAAAAATAAGGCCCAATGCTATAAGGTGACAGGCAACCTCTCACTGAGGTCCACTGGAGGAAGTGGAAGGTGCCCTGTGCTTTGAAGGCTTACTCCCCAAAATCCTGACGGGATTGCTGAAAATAAGGAACAACTGTTGTGGTCAAATCAGTGCGCTTATTTATTCTGTAGTTACATAACAACCTACCCTTACTACTTTACACCATTTATGATCCCCACTGTAATTGCCTTTAAGGGTGCCACCAGCTGGAGTTTTTGTGGGACTGCCCTGATTTTGAGAAGGCCGTTCCAATTTCTCCACTGCTCCACTCACAAAAATATGAAAATAAATAGAGTAAAATAATTTTTTCTCCTCCCAGTGCCAGTCACAGCTTAAACAGAAAATCTCTTCCAGTTGAAGGATCTGGCTGCCTATCTGATCTGTCTTAGTGTTTTGTATAGCATCCATCACCATAGTAGCTAAGCATGTAGGGTAAATTTTTCAAAAACACCTAACTGATTTAGGAACCTAAGTCCCTTTAGCATTTAGGCTTCTAAGTCACTTAAGTTCTTTTGAAAGTTTTATCGGTACTATCTAAGGCGATCTGGGCAGGAGTGGCCAGCTGCTCCAATGTCCCAGAACAAATTGCAGCAGCAGCAGCTGTAATTCATTTAACAGTTTTGTAGCTACAGCCTATGAGATGTGCCCTTAACAAATAACACCTAAATGTACTGTGAGTCATTCCTAAAAGCTGCCACTGTGCAACTTGAGCGCTCAGCTTCCAGTATGTCCATGCTTCTCAGTCTACAACAGTAATATCAGGATGATGCTGACATCTGTGATGTAATAGTGATGCGTTGTGATGAAACGATGCCACATGAAATGTTAATGACACCCCATCACCACACTGAAAAACATCACCATGTGACATGACATAATTGTCTAGTGGGACTGTGACCTTATTTAAGTTATTCAGTGAAAGCCTGGCCCGACTGAAGTCACAGGAAATTTTGCCACTGAGTGGAACATAGCCAGGATTTCATCCGTTATGTCTCCCAGGTCCATTTAAACGATTCCCAGTCTCCATCAGTGTGAGCAAAATCACAAATCCATATGAAGAATAACTGGCATGGAAGTATTTCACTCTTAGTCAACCTACAGCTTATCACTGTAGCAATCTGTTATCATGTGCTAGATATGGCCAAACTTGAGGCTCTAGCCTTGCTCTTTGCTTCTGGGGCTATGTGCTCTGCAGATATAGCAGGCCATGGGTAGAGGATGGGAAAGATGCATCTTCCACCACTCTGCAGTTTTCCCTCTGGTAATGTGGAGCAGACTTTATGGGCTATGGAATGTGTCATGTTGAGCTCTCCTCATCTAGGACAATGGCATAACGCAGGGTCTTGAGTGGAGGGAGGACAGTAAAAAATAGGGTGATTAGATAGGCTTCAAAGCTTCAAGGAGGCTTTAGAAAAAACTTTCCACCCTCCCAGGTGGAAAACAAATGCAATGGACAAGTGAAATACATTAAACTCCTTAACCAGGTTAACTAGGTCTTTCCCTTTCCAACCCAGGGATGTCACAGGCAAATGACAATTGATATGTAATCTACTGAGTTCTGTCCTTGGTTTGGAAACAGAAAGAAAATCCAGAGTCAGCTAATGAAACCATGTCAGCATTTTACTCGAGTTAGATTCACGGCCCTTGTCTATTGAACGATACTGAAGTGTCTCTGGATTTCCAGGGCTTTTGGGTGGCTCTCTTTCATCTTTTAGCGGAAGCATGTCTTCCTTTTTCTGGCACTAAAGGTAGTAGTTTCCATTTCTGGGAAATTTTTCTGAGTCCCTAGAGCCTGGATGAAGCAGAGCCAAAGAATCAAACTGGGGTTTTTCAGGTGTGAAGCACTATTTGCATGGCTCTGGAGACAAAGGTCCTATACCCAAATGTGAGAAATATGAGATTAAACTAGTGTTTGCTTACTAGCAACTGTGATCATTAAGATTGCAGATTGTCCACCATTACCCTCGTTAACAACATGCCCATAACTTTAATTGTGCAGTCACATGGGTTTGTGCATTTGGCATGTATGTAACTGGAATTTGGATATTGTAGGCCACGCTTGAATTGGCTGTTGGGGCCAATAAGATGCCTCCAAAAATATTGTTATGTGTCTCCTTTTGTCAAGGGCTTTTTCTTTCCTTTTCCAGATTTTTCCCCTTCTTCCTACCAGCAGTAGTGAAATGAGGGAGCCCAACTACAGCTCCCAACTTTGAACACTGTTTGCAAATGCATTCGCAACCAGAGTGCCCACCAAGGGCACAGAGTCACAGTTTGTGCTTCACTTGAGTGCGTTCAAAATACAGCTGCAAACAAAGCAGGGTGAGCATTAGGGATATGAAACACACCAGAATCATCGTCCGTAAGGCTCCTTCTTTGTCACGCCTACTCAAGGCTTATTAAAATCCTCTCTGATTTTCTTCACATCTCATCACTGCAGAACTACTTAGGGATACTGAGCCTATTGCAGTCACATCCTCTCAAATTCAAATCCATGGGCCTGTGAGAAGTGGTGGGATGATGAGAGCTGTTGATACCAGCAGGAGTTCCCTTTGCACAGGCAGGCCTGCCATTGGAAAGGCCCAGGGCTTGGACTTTAGTGAGAATAGGAAGATTACTGAGGATACCTGGAAGGGGATTTGGCGCTATCATCTTTAGAAATCATTAAAGGCTTATTAGATACCTATGGGCACAGTTTTAATTGAAGTCTGACTCAAATCTGTCCTAGACAGAAAATGAAGTACTCAGTCAATGCTAAACAGGATCACAAATGACTAATCTTGATCTTGTAGCGCGCTGCACACCTCCCAGGGGATGCTGAGGGCCCTGAGCGCTCATTGACTTCAGTTTAGAACCAGGTGGGTTTAGAACCAGCCCTACTTGCACCTGGTCTTCCTTTCAATCCAAACACATTGGTCTCAGCTGGGTCACGGTCCTGGTGTTCCCTCAATGAACACAAGGTAGGCCAGGAAATAAGTCATTTTACTCAACATATGTGGCTTTGGCAAACCCCCACATTAAGGTGACTCTTACCTCTTTCTGATGATACTTTATTGCTACCTTTAACTTTGCCAAATCATGACATTTTTGGGGATCCAGCTCCTCGCTCTGATCATCCCTGTGGTTGAGAATGATCTCCAGTTCCCTGGAGCTCCGTGCCTGGTCCAAAAGGTCCTTAGCAAAACGTTTGCACTGCTGGGAAAGCTCTTCGTATTCAGCCTTGAACTCATTCTCCACTTTGCTGAGCTCCTTCAGTTCCCAGCCCAGCCGGAAGGCTGTCAAAATAGGGTCCTCACTCGATAAGGCAATCAACGAAGGGCTGGCTAAGGCTTTGTAGATATTCAGCCTCGACCTGGAATGCCTCAGGCTGTCCACCTCAGAACTGGAGACACATTCCACACAGTTGCATCTGATCTGGTGGGGGCGCGGTATTGTTACCCGTCTTTGGACAAGCAGTTTGATGATTTCGTAGTTGTTGGTGTGGGCTGCCAACATTATTGGGGTGATATCAGGGGTGAATTCTGAAAACTGGGTGTCCATCATCAAGGTAGGGACCTACACATAACAGATAAATACATAATCATAATAAATAATAATAATAATTAATAACCTCATTCAGGGGAGTAGGAAATAGACATTCCTCTTGTATAGTTATACTAAACATGGTCCATGCTGACTAAGCAGGGTAATTCAAAATATTCCACATTCAGCAAACCTTTTTTACTCCCTATTTAGGCAAAACTGCTTTCTCCAAAAAGTGCCCAGTGGCCCTCACTGCAGCAATCCATGGCACTTTAACTCATACGCTGATGTGAAAGTTGCTCAATACCCCATGTTTGTTTTTAAAAAGGAAGTTGATGGAAAGTAGATCCTAGTTCATAAATTGCTACTGAAAGGACAGCTGGGTTTGTGAGACAAAGGCCCAGGGAACCTCACAAAAGGAGAGCCCCCCAAACAATCAATATATTATAAATATTATTATTTATTATTTATTTATTTATAATATAGTAGTGCCTCAGAGTCCCAGTCATGGACCAGGACACCATTGTGCAAGGTGCTGTACAAACACAGAATAAAATGACGGTCCCTCGTTGAGCAAAGGGGTTGCTAACTTTTTCCCTACTCTTTTAGTAGGGACAACGCTCCAAAGGAGGAGAATGTTACATAAATGCCCTCAGATCACATTTTCTAAAAGGTTTGAAAAATGTTAAATGTAAAATTAATGAGTCACAATCAGCCACTACAGGGTATGCATTATTCTGCTACTGGTGCAATTTTCAAGTAGTTAAAGGCCCAGGGCTGAAGTGGAGGTTAATGCTCACTCTATTGTGATTCATTACTATATTCAGAGTGCAGAATTACACTGAAATGCTCATACAGACTCACCCCTCAGTGTGTTTCCATTTGCAACATAGCTAGCTCTTTTTGTTGTGTGCTAATAATCACTCAAGCGTACTGTATTTCATGTACCCGCCGCACTCACTCCTGTGGCTGACATTCTGCTGCTGGAAGTCTGATTGCAGGTTATGGTGAATAGCGGGCACATTTCCCTCTTGTGACTGTCAGAGGCATTTTCACAGAAGGATTTTAATGACAAGAAACATTACTCAGACCATTAAAAAAAAACACTCCAGCTAGTTAATAATTCTCTTTTCTGACACCTGTAACATGATGTAATGGTGGTTGTGAGCAGCAGTGATTGGACGTGGGCATCTAAAACCATGAGTCTCTTCACTCAACGGCTCTAGTAGACTCATAAACCTCTATGCAGTCCAGCCACTAAAGCAGGACTGAAAGCCAGAGAGGTAAACTTGGGGCTACCATCTGTAATATTTTCCCCAAAACATGCAAAAAGCTAGGTGGGTTGGGTGTGCTGCTGGTGAGAATGGCAAAGCAGATGACTGAGCTGGCTAGAAGTGCCAGGGCTTGCAAATATAACAAGGTGCCTGCCTGGGTACAGCAAAATAGGAGTTAATTCTCCAGCAAGCCACACCCACACAGGTGGAAAGAATTATGTTAAGGAGGCAGAGCTCCTGACTGAAGGCAATCAGGAGCTAAGGGCTTACACCAGGGAATCCTATAAAAATGGCTCACTGGGTGCACTGAGGGCAGGGAGTGGGGATGGTTATTGTGTTTGGTTGAGGGTGGAGCATTACTGCTCAAGAAAGCTGCATTTGTTTTCTCTTTGTTAAACAAGGTGACTGTTGTCTTTTGAGAAGCCTATTAAGCTCTTGGCAATAAACAGCATGGAGGGAAGCTCTCTTTGCAATGCTTTTGCTGGTTGCTCACTCTGCCACTTTAGTAACCTACCTTTCTAAATGGCAAATGAAAGGTACAGAGTTCACTTGGCCACATTTACTATAGTTTTGATCCTCAAATAAAATGCATGTATAAGTACATAATGAACCTAGTTATTTCTCTCTCTTGTATAGTCAGTCACTATTGGCTACTATACCCAGATCCTAGGCTTCAAATTGGAAAAGAAGCAGTTTCCCCTCTGTAAACCCCATTACAATCAGATGACAGGTTTAATTTGGTTCTTTCCTGATTGAATGTGCTGTATCTAGACTTGTAAAGGGAGAATATTCAGCCTTCCATGAATGACTGAGTCATGTTTCTTTAAATAAAAGACATTTGCAGACAAAATAATGACACAAGTGGGGAAGGAGCTGAGCTAAGCTACCCTGGACCTTTCAGAATCTGACATCCTAGCCCTGATCTGCTGTTATTATTGTCTGTATAACAGTAGAGCCTAGACATCCAAACCAGGGTTGGAACTCTGTGCTAGGCATAATACAAACACATAGTGAGAGACAGTCCCTGCCTGGAAGAGCTTACAGTCTAAATAGACAGAGAGAGGGAAAAGAAACAGATGCACTATCAGCCCAAGGTCACACAGCAGTTCACTGGCAATGTGAGAAATAGAACCCACGTCAACTGATTTCCTTGGTAGTACCTTAAGCACTGACAACCTGGGTCCATCTCTAATTACAGCTGTATTACAAACCAAACCAACAACAGAGAGACGCCTGGTGAAAATGAGGGCTGTGATGATCCTTTTTCTTCTTCTTCTCATTCCTAATTGATCTACGCTAAAGGCAGTATGCTGGCCAGAAATGTTACATTTTGTGACTTTTTGGTGCTTTTGCATCAGACCTTGCTGGTTTTCAAATACAGATCTTGGTCTGTGACTCTTCTGTGTAAAAGTTGGCATTATGCAGAGAAATCCTCTGTTGATAACGCAATATTTGATGTATTGTCATTGGAGTAATTGCTGATGCTCAGTCTGTGGCTCAGCATATATTTGCATTGTTCTTACCGGTTGAGCTCATGTTTAGGTCAGCTTATTCCACATTTTAGGCTAAATTACAGTGATGGAAGTAGAATAGGAATACATTATTTTACCCCAAAGACTGTGCTAAGTGACCTGAATAACAAATTATTTTCCATTAACCTCATCCCCTGACACAAGCTGTTATGCCGAATCCCTCAGAACCCCACTGTCAGTTCTCACATAATAGCATGTGCCTTTCCTGCATTTTATCTTGGTAGTGTCAGCTTCAGAAATTAAAACTACCATTTATAACAATCGATCGAATACTTATTAACATCCTCCTGGAGTTAATCCTCACAAGGCTGGGCTACTCACCCGCTACCTCATTGCCTTTTTTGATGATACTGCAATGAGTGATAATTGGATTTTTTAACTAATTCCTGTCCTATTTCGGAAACATTGCAGTTTTCCCTCACATGGAATCATTGCTCAATCTACTTCTGAGTTTTCAAACAACCAGCAGAAACACTGTTTTATTCATCATTGGAAAGGCAACATTTTCTAGTAAACAATGCACAAGAGAGGGAGAACAAGGGCTTGGATTCCAGTCCAGGCTGTAACCTTGAGCAAGTCACTTGACCTCTCTGACTCAGTTTCCTCCAGCTACAAGAAAAAGATAATATGCTCTTTATAACATGCTTTAAGATCCTTAGATGACAGACACTCTATACATGCTAAGTAGTTATTCCTTTCCACAGTTAGAAGATGAAGACTACTAGGCTACACTATGCCTCATAAAGCAATAACTTCCTTCACTCCAAATGGACCACAGTGCAGAACCTCAAAACCAAAACTATTAATCTAGAAAGGTCTGTGGGTCTGATCTAGCCACTGTCTGTTTTGTCAAAGGTTGAAATCAGAATCACAAGGGGTTTATTTTGAAGTTCTTGTTTGGACAGAGCTGGGAACAATTGTTCTTATGAGATTTTTGGCCCAAGGTGATGATCCTGTCCTCTTTCCAGGCCCTTCTCAAGATTCACTTCTACTTTGGAGCCTACAGGAAATTGCTAGCTGATAACGACTAATCGGGTGGCCAGCAGGGATTGCTGGGACTGTTTATTAATTACTTATAGCACTAAAAGAGAGCCTGCCAAATTGTTCAAATATTGACCCTGGGCAGCTACCTTTTCTTAGGACGGTTACCCTCATCTTGTTACACCCACTTGTTGTATCTTCTTTTCAGCTAGAAGGAACCACCTGTTACTATGTGATTATGCAGCACCCTGCAAAATAGAGCCCTGATCTAATTGGGTATAGAGGCACTCTGGGAATACAATTCAAAAAGTAAATAACAATCTCATGAGAATGCTAATCTTGTGACATTTTCCTCTATTAAAGACAGCAGAAAACACCTGAGATAAACTGAGCAGGAAAGATTTCCACCATTTGGGCCTGAAATTCACAAGAAGAGTTCACAAGATTTCAGTGCCAACCAACCCAAGCTCAAGTATTAGCTCTGATTCAGCTTCAGACCTGAATCCTGAATCTTCACCGTCAAGACTGCACAGTTTTGCCCCAGTCTATATTTTCAAACCTATCACACATCCCTTTGCTCCGCCAATGGAAGCATACTTGACATCCCATTTAATTCTTTCTCCCGTCTTCACAGCTTTCTCCATTCTACCCCCTCTGCATGGATGTGCCAGCCTCAAACCACACCTGAGCACATACTCTCTCCTTAATCAATTCCCTCATAAATACTGTCTTTTTCCACAATTCCCAGAAATCCTAGCTCACTTCAAGCACTTTCTCTCCTCCACCATGGTATAGAGGAGATAAGGAAAGCCAAAGAGAACCTAAGCTTGGACTCTTCTCTGAGCTTCCCAGTACATCTTGTTTTAGCTTTATCTACCTCTTAGTCTGTACGCTTCTTGGGCCAGGGACAGGCTGTATATCTGTGTCCTGTATAGCACAGAGGGTATTAGCATGTTGATAGTGCTTGCAAATAATTAGTAATAATATTGACCTGAACCTTACCTGATCTGGATTCAAACATCAGCTACTCAGCTCATCTCTAATTCATAAATCAGCTACACTGGACTAGTGTAAAAGTGTGATATGAACGTTTTCTTAATGTGGCTATTTCCCACTACTTAATTAATATCTGATAGAATGAAAATCGAAAGGGTTTCCTGATTCAGAGTGTAATGCATCACTGGACAAAAGATCCCCTGGTACAATCTCATGTAAAGGTCCAACTGCAACACTTGAAAACAAAACACGACAGAATCAGAGTCTGGATAATCTACTGACCAATGAACCTTTATTTGTAATATATCAATTTTCTATGTGCAATTGTAAAGGAACCACATGCTATCAACTGCCACAAATGGCCTAGCCAGCGTCTGTAGGTCTAAAACAAAGAGGATTTTGCAGCATAAACTCTCATTACATGTGAAACTTGAGAGACCATAGCCACAGCATGGCTGGTAAGATACCTTAAGACTGGTTGTCAGTTCAGAATCACTGTCCTGTCTGTGACACTTATAGATTCTGTTTTGAAAATAGAGACACATGGGGGACAGACAGAGTCAGGGTTAGACGACAGCGCGGCTATTGGCAAAAAGGGCTTGAAAACACATACGGGATTATGGAGACATACGGTGACTGGGTGACATTTCTGATCCCACCTCCCTGCCTGCATCCATGATACAGACTTTCTGGACCAAAAAGGTGTTTGTGTCTTTTTGTAGTGTGGGGCTCTTAAAAATGCAACATTTGCTGATATAATAAAAGGAAGCTAATAATCAGTTTTAAGCAGTGATTCCAGAGATACTGATTTCAAGGCCCTAACATCTAGTCAGATACGCCTAGAGAGACTCTGTACAGGGCTAAAACAGTGACAATGCACAATGCAGTAACAATGTATAAACACAGTGATTGATTTTTCAATACAGAGCAATTCATTGAGTGAAATTACAGCGTTAATTAATAAAACATAGTGAATGCCACCATCTATTTGGTGACAAGAAAAAAGTTCTAGGCTTGTCTTTCGACTTGTCATGAACATCTTTTATCTGTGGCACTCAGTTGTAGGCAAGTATTCAGCTATATTGGGCCTGATCTTCAGTGGTCCGACTCCAGTAATTTCAATGGAGCTATGCTAACATGCTCAGCTGAGGATGTTGCCATTGGGACAAATTCTGCTCTCAAGTTACATCAATGTAAACTCCAAAATGTCCATGTATCTCAGATTTACAATGACATAACTGAGAGCAAAATTTGGATCCATATAATTTTCAGCACACTGTAGTAGCCAATCACCAACCAAAGGTTACTATATAATACAGTACTTATATTTTAAAATGTCGTCAAGGCCAAAAACACTAGCCTACGGTAAGCACTTTAGTGTTTGCTTTGGAAAACAATGCAAGAGAGGGGAAACATATGACTTCAATATAACCAGCCCTTTTTTAGCCAATGATAAGAAGAAGCAAAACAGATATTCAGCCAGTCATATTTGCTCTAGACTGATTTAGTTTTAATTTGGCTACTTATCCATGTGTTTAAAACCCGAGATGTACCCATGGGGTAGCCTTCGCAGAGCTAGCAAGCATAGTTAAGGCATTTGACAGTGGCGTCAGAGTTGTACATGGCCTTGTCGTGCTCAGCCATGTGTTTAAGAACTGCAGTGTACCTAAATTTAGACTGTCAAAAGATGTCACTATTTATGGCTCACGCTGCAATAATAACTCCTCTCTTGTGGGGGGAAGATGAGAAGAGAGAGAAGTCTGTACAAGGGAAGGATTTTGCGAATATAATATCTAAGTGAGCTAGCACTGTTCAGTCGGAATGAGCACTTCCTCCTTAACTGGCATAAGTGTATCTATCAGCATTACACTGCATAAGTCACTCTCCCTTTCTGATGAGAATGAAAGAAGTAAGATGAGGCAGTTGATGTTTAGAAAAAGAGGGAGGGTAACCAATGCATAGTCTTGTCTCCTGATCCCAGCAGGATGCTGTTGAGAATTAGATAGCTTGTGTTTATACCTCTTGTGTTTCAATTAAATTCAACCTCCTGGTTTGCTCTTAACTGAGGCAAGGGACACAACTTAAGAGGAACCTACTGGAACACAAATCCCATTTGAAAGGCTCATCTCATGTCATAAGGAAGTTTTAATTCCATTATCAGAGGGGTAGCCGGGTTAGTCTGTATCCACAAAAACAACGAAAAGTCCAGTGGCACCTTAAAGACTAACAAATTTATTTGGGCATAAGCTTTTGTGGGTAAAAAACCCACTTCTTCAGTTGCATGGAGACTGAAGAAGTGGATCTGAAGAAGTGGGTTTTTTACCCACGAAAGCTTATGCCCAAATAAATGTGTTAGTCTTTAAGGTGCCACCGGACTCCTCGTTGTTTTAATTCCATTGATTATAAAGCAGCGAGGATTTGATTCTGTGCTATAAGGGTGTGAACGACGGCATCCTCTTTTAAGTTCATGACTTCTGATTTGTACAAACACCGTTGAAATGTTTATTATAGTGACAACTTACATATTGTGTTGTAATGTGGCTCTCTGATGATTCCTCTCCCCCAGTTAGTAAATGTATCTTCTCTTATTATTCATTTATATAGCGTAGGGCTAGCTGAATAATATTTGTCAAATTCAATAGAACAAACAGAGGACCAAATTCCAACCTGGCTTCCATTGCGATAAATCCAGAGTAACTCAACAGAGTTACTCCACACTTACAGTGATATCATTGAGATCAGAATCTGGCTCATAGGGTGGCTGGCGTTGTTAAAGCTTTGCCAAAGCCCAGTTGTTCCCTAGTTACTTGCTAGACATAATCATTTCCCAAGATTCTCCAGCAGCAGTTCAGGAACATGTCTAGTAATGCTGGTAAAGGAGTAAATCCAACTTAGCCCCTTTACGGCAGTCCACATTGATGGACGAGTTAGTGCAGATGAGAATTTTTTTTCCCACTTAACAATATAAAGCACTATGTCTTCCCTTTGCCGTTTTTTGTCATTACGATTTTAAGAGCTACTCATGGGTGGGAACAGGAGCGTTGGTGACAACATAGAGCAGGGGTGGCCAACCTGGGGGGTGCTCACTGCTCAAACCCTGCCTCTGCCACAGGCTCTGCCACCACTTCACCCCTTCCCCACTCCACCCCTTCTTACCCCCTCCCCTGAGCCTGCCGTGCCCTCACTCCTCCCCCCACCCAGAGCCTCCTGCATGCCACAAAACAGCTGATTGGGAGGTGCTGATCGGTGGGGCTGCCGGTGGGCGGGAGGCGCTGGGAGCGGGGTTGGGGGGACTGATGGGGGGCTGCTGGTGTATTACTGTGGCTCTTTGGCAATGTATATTGGTAAATTCTGGCTCATGTTGGCCATCCCTGAGGTAGACTAAAGCCTGAAAATAGGGAGCTTTTTGTTTTGTTTTTTTTAAAGATGGAAAATTCATCTTGCTGAAGGGCTACCCACGTCCAGTCCTGTTCAGACTTTGTCCCAAATAAAGGCTTTGGCGCTCCACTGCACCTTACACAGCGTACAATTTACAGATAAGCATTCCCTGAAACCCAAATGTGCCTAAGTAAAGTCATTGCATGGCTGGCAATTTGCAATGATTATCAGGCATAGCTTGTAAAGTCATGTGCTTTTTATTATTATTATTCATGATTTTTTCTGCGGTTGACTTAGAAAAGACGATTGCATTTCCAGCCTTTTTTAATTACTTCATTCAACCTACAAATTCCCAAGTCAGACAAAACGGTAACAGGGACAAGATGTGCTAACGCAATTTAATATTTATGCTATCTATGGTCTTTTATGTCATCTTCTTTGTATGTAGAATGCCTGCCTTTTCCTGTAATTTATTAACATATGCAGGTAGGGTATGAATCCTTGTGTTTCCGTGATGAAATATGTGACAGCTTTTGTTTAGAAGAGGGTTTTGTTTTGTTTTTAATTCCTACTTAACTGTATTTCTTTAAGTTTCAGAATTGATGGCAAAAGAGCAGCATTACAAAAACGAAGCAAATGGGTATATCTGGGATCACTTCTGTGCTGGACTTAATGTTGTCTGACCCTGCCCAGTGGTCTTCCACAAAACAGATTTCTAAACTTACAAAGCAAATTCCTTAGCTCTCCACCCATTTTGATTTTGTTAGGCCAGGCCAGTGGTTTTTGTTTTTGTAATAAAGAGCAGAACATGAAATTTGATGCTACAGCTTCTGAACTAGAAAGTGAAAAGACCACAGAGTCACGGCTGACAAAAAAAAGAAATTTGGAAAATAGATTGTTTCTCCCCCCAAAAAACCCCAGAATGAGTAAGATTTTCCTTTGCTACCACTTATCCAATACCTTTCTTCATTGGTTCTAATGCTATCATTTAAAAACCACAGAGTTAATGATACACTTTAAATGCTGCTGGAACAAGATCTGACTCATCAATAGCATCAGAACTTTGGCATTTTCTTTCTGCATGGTGAATATTCAAGTGCAGTACCTGAGTCCTGTTCATATTCCCATGAACTAAATACTATGATGCACGTTGCCCTGAACCATCACAGTTTGGCTCGTGTGCCAACATGCTCCTTCAAGGTAGACTCAAGTTGAGCGTGGCCTTTGGACGGTCTCTACAGGATTTCCACTTTACTAGTAAGCAGAGGTGGGAAGTATTACAGAAATAACATTCTCAGTCCCAGTGTTAGGGGGAATCAAGTATCTTGTCACTAGTAAACACTGCATTGGCAGGCACTGTAAAGTGTAAGTTATTGCCATAGTGTAGGGGTAAGTGAACTGCAAGGTTAGATATGGGTATATCCGGCATTCTGAGCAGATCTAGATGAATACTGCAAAAAGTATCTGTGAGCTAGAGCCTTGCCACGTGACCGAATCTGATGGGACCCAACTAAAGTGCTTGGATCATGTCAGGTCTGAAAACTAAATCGTCTCTTGCTTATGGGGTCAGGGCAGCAGCATACCCCACTCCTGTCAACCACACCACCTCGTTGTGTTGTGTGTGTGCCGCAAAGTGACTCTGCCAATGAGCTGCAGCACGGCTCCACAGCCCATACAGCACAGCGAGGCGGTGGCATCTGGCAGGAGTGGCATGCGCAGCTGCTGCTTCCCCAGCTCCACGGTTGGAGACGGATCACACGAAGGGGGCGAGGGGAGCACGGCAGCCCCACCAGGTCAAGCCCCAAGGACATGACGTAGGCAGCACAGACACAGTTTCAACAGGAAGGGTTTGGTTCCAGGTTGGATCAGTTCTGAAAGTGACTCAATACTCTTGGGTCAGCTTCAGGTCTGTTGTGGTTGGGTTCAGGTCCAGGTCTGAGTTGAGCTTTAAGATTAGCCCAAGCATTAGTTTTTAATAAAACCATGAATTTGTTCCTGTGGTGCCCACAATATGTCCTCCTCACTTTCCTCCAACACTCACCCAGCTTAAAATATGAATGAGAAAGTGTTACGAACACTCATGGCACAAATAGATATTCATGAATACTCATGCTGAAAGAGTTTGAGTGTCCAGCTTGAAATCTCTTTCCGGGCTCGGGAGGCATCCAGTCAGGAAGCAGAAACAAATATGTGATTTAGGGGACCAATCAAACTGCACAAATAATGAAGATCAGAAGCCACAGTCATGGTGTTTGAGCAATCCCCAGCCTGAAATCTGTTGATTAACCATTACGTTCAAACACCAAACAAACTGATCAAAACAAATGTTTGTTGGTGTAGAAACAGGGAAAAGGATTAAATTTGTTGAACAAAGAGTTTGCCGCAAATAGTTCACCCAGCTGTAATTCGAGCCTCTAGCTCCCAACCCTGGAACGGCACAGTGCTGTGTGAGGACCTTTCTTCCCGTCTTCTTGGATTTCTGGTGACCAGATGGCCCAGACAGCTGAACTGGCATGATATTAAGCTACTGGGGATCAATGTAATTTATTGTTATGAGCTGCCAGCAAGTGACATAGGGTCACGTTGAGCACATTACTTGAGGTATTATCAACAACACTCTTTTAAATGAGTAAAGAAGGTTCCTAGTGAAGCAACCATTGTAGTTCCAATTCCCTGACCTTCTGTCTGTCTTTGAGGCAGGGAGCATTTCTTCTGTTCAGCTGTCGGTGGAAGGGACTTGAATATATTATACAGAGTGGACACTAAAAGAAAAGAGTTTGGGCAGTTCCTGGAGTGGCCAAGGATGTGGATGAGACACGCACCATGTCACAATCTGCCCTATCGCCCTGAGGATGTTGTTCCTGGTTCTTCCACACATCCAATCTTTGCTACCTGCTCTTAGGTTTAAAATATGGCTTTTTCCTGATTAATGTGTTAATTAAATGAAGTGGTGATTTCTCTGCTGTTGGTTTAATTAGATGGACTCCATTTCTGATGCAGCTTTCACTGTCACAGGCCTGCTGCTAACTATAGCTATGAGTTCTTACTATAGCAATAAAAATAATGAAAAGGTTGGGTGCTGGCAGAGCTGTTAGACATTTGAGCTGCAACAATCACTTTTAGATTTTCAAACACAATCTTTCTTCCTTGTGGTCTCTTCAAATATTCCCACACCAAGTACCTACAGCAAACTTGCTTGTAGTACCACTGTTCCCTCTGAACCTTCTCTGGAATAACTTTGACTCTAAACCTTTCCAACTATTGTTAAATCTTTCCTGTTCCACTGAAACTCTTGTCTCAGATGCTCTGATACAATGATGAAGGCCACAGAAGTTCCTAGACGGGTGGTTACATCTAGGCTTTGTGCTCCTTTTGCCTGTTGTCGGTTTCTGATGTCCTGCACTTCTTATGCTCATCTCTGTGGCATCTCAGGCAGGTTGGCTAAGGCCTCTTCTCAGAGATGTCCGAGAACTAACACTGAAGTTGTGCTTCTACCATAATCACTATGTGGAGCAGTATGTGCACCGCACATCCATTTGCCGTGCCTCTCCATGAACACCATTCCCATATTCATTTCTTCCTTGGTTTACTGTCTCGGAGTTGCAGGTCTGGAGTTTGATACCATTGGGCTGTGAGCACACAGATTCCTGCTTTTCTTTAATACTTTAGTAAGGTCAGAGGCAATGGTCATTCCTTTTTCTACAGGAAAGAAATATAAGGGATGATCTCTCTTATGGCTTTGAAGAGAGGGCAGTTCAGACCTTCAATCCTCTCACTGTGTAGAGGTCCTACCTAATCCCACTGGTTTCCAAGATTTTTCATTCTTTCTTATCTAGTTTTTATACCACCATCATCTCTTTGGTATCTAAGCTGTTTCCTTCATTTTCATAAGCACAGTTAGTTATTCGGTTACGAGGCATGTGGAAAGGTTAGAGAAACTCTTCTCTTGTCTCTTTTAGTAGAGAAGAAGATCCCTACATGATTATGACTACTCAACTGAAAACACCCTCCATCAAAGAAGTAACCTGGCTTTGGTAAGAATGAAAAGGTTTAATGTAGCATATCGTTTATGGTTCATAAAAGATTGCCTTGGGGCCACAGATCTATGGTATTTACTTACACAGAGATTAAGACAGACTTTTATTCATCAACTCATTTGAAACAGGATTTTCGAGATCAAGCTTAAGTTATCAAATGTTATCAAGTTTAAGAGCCTGCTTCTAGCAGGTGCCTGAGGATTATTAACACAGATCCTAAATCTTGTCCTTTATTCCCTACAGCGTTTTCTGGAAAAAAAAAATTTCCCCTGGGCTTATTTCTGCAGTATATTTTCTTTGGAAGATATTGGGATTGGTGTCTGTTGAGATCTCATTGACTCATGAGGCCTTTTGACCACTGAAACAAATGCAACCAAATTATCAATACTGAAAACACTTTTTTGTATTTTTGTTATTGAGACTTTGCATTTCAGTCCCATCTGCAAACCAGATTAATTTGGAGCCAGCTGCCTGGGGCAAATTACTAATTATGGCAGATAGAAGAGGGGTCTTAATATCATCTTTATGTAAACATTTGGTGTCAGCTCTGACTGACATGAGCAAAACAGCTACCCAGGAAAGTGTTTATGTTTAGACTGAGGACAAAAAATTAATCCAGATAATTGATAGAAGTTCATTTCTTAAAGAAGAGAAATAGGGTTCAGAATTCAGCATAGACTGTACATTTTATGTTAGAAATTAACATATTGCCATGAGTTACAATTTATGGCAGACTCATGCAAATTGAGTGTATTTGCACTAAGAGTTACACAAAGCACTCAGCAAAGCACCTGCATTGTTCTGTAAAAATCACGTAGGAACCAATTAAAAAAAACCCTGAATGCCCACAGGTTCGAATTCAAAATCCATAAAAGTCAGTGGAAAGACTCCTATTGTCCTTCAGTGGGTTTCACTGAAAGATCAGGCCCTCAGTGAAGGAGTTATGTGAAATACTATTGCTTCTAAAAATAAGATTAAGATTATTATGGCGAAAACTTTATAAACGTAAAGTACATTTTCGAAGGAGTGGTTTCTCTTTTGTAAGTGCAATTAATATCCCCGCAGGTTGCACCTACAGACTTGTCTACATGGGGACATCCAGGAAAACCTGATTTAACTAGAAGTGTGAATTTGAAGTGGATTCATTAAGCTGCATGAAATCCCTATGTGGACAATGTCATTCAGAATTAAAGTGGCCTGAATTTGTTTTATCTTAATTCACGTTCGAAGTACCTGTGACCACACTGGGAGTTGGATTAGGCCCTTAGTCAGCATGGATGTTATCCTCTACTACGAATGACACATATCAACCTCTCCCTGCAGGCTCTCCATTGATTAAAACAAAGGTGAGAATCCCATGACATGACACGTCTGTGGCTGAACCCAAAATCTCCAAAAAGGGTCATTGTGGGTCACAACTGCTGTGACATTAAGTTAGCAATGGAATTATTCTGTGTATAACTGGTGTAATCTCTTTAACGGTTTCATCTAGAGACCTGTAGTACAGTGCACAGAAAACTGTGGCTGTCCATTGTAATGATCAGACAGAAGAGACCTTGTGAGAAATGCCAAGTTCCGTGGAGGTGAACCTAAAAGGAAATAAAGCTATTTTAAAACATCATTGTTCAGATGTAATGTGCTATGTCGGTTCCCTCAAAGAGGCTTTTGCTTGCCCCGGTCTCTCCTAAACTTCCAATGTAAACGAAATCTCATTTCTTTCTTTCCAGACCCATCTGAAACAAGCCAAGCTGTAGCGCTGGAGAAGTGTGTTGATATAGTAACTGGCATATGACATATCACTACAATTGTCCTAGCGCTTTCAGAAAACAGCAGTTTAACATCAAAACTGCAGTGTAACAAAGGCGTGAGGAGTAAAGGGTGCCTGCTGGGTTTGGTAATGGCACATGAAGTCCTTTGCTGCTGTGTCAAGCTCACCAATTTGAATCAGGCTCTGAGAGGCAGGGATGGGACCCTGGCACTCTCACAGGAGAAAAGCAAACAAACAAAAACTAAAAAAGCTCTTGCCCTACTTTTGAAACCACTGCAGACCCTACTACCTGGAGATATCTCTATACAGCCCCAGGCCAGAGAGGGGCCAGGCCAGAACCTCCACAGGGAGCTCCCTTGTGTGTCTGAGGGGTGCCCAGGCTAGACCGTCCATTAGAGTTATATGGGCCCGTGGTGCCCATGCTCCAGCAATATTCAGGGCATGGGGGCCCGGCTCTACCAATGTGCGGGGCCAGGTCTCTCTCTCTGGCCCCACCTGCCACCCCCGCGCGCCTCCCCCGGAGCGTCCCTGCCTGCTGCCCTGCTGCTCCGCACTGCACTCCCTTGCCGGCTGCTGGTGGCTACAACGAAGGGAGTGGCGCCAGCGGCAGGCTGAGGCAGCTGCTGCACCTGCAGAGGGAGGAGGCACACACATGATGGCAGCCCCCCCGCCCTGGCTCCCACCAGGAGACGACTCCGATTCCGGGGGGCCTTCCTGGCGTCTGCACCTGAGCAGCTGGGGCTTGGGTGAGTGTTGGACTTTGGACATCCTGTTCCCTTCCCCCCCCCCCGCCATCCGCAGTCACCTGCCCGCAGTCACCACTCCGGCCCCTCGCTTGGCAAGGGGAAGCCCTATTCCCCCCCCCCCCCCCCCCCGCAGTGAGGCTACAGTGAGGAACAGCAACAGGAGAGGAGGCACACACGTGATGGCAGCTCCCTCCTCCCCCGGCACCCACCACGGGGGAGGCAAGGGGGCTTCCTGGACCTGAGCAGCTGGGGCTTGGGGTGAGTGTCATGACATCCTCCCCCCCCCCCCCCCCCCCCCCCCGCAGTCACCACTCCTGCCCCACGCTGGGCAAGGAGCAGCCCCCTCCCACACCGAACAATGACGAAAAGTGTTTGCTGCCTCCTGTAGAACATCGCAAAAGAAGGGGCTCCATTTTGTTTTAATTTTAGAAAGTATTTGCTTTTGCAGGTTATTGATCCAAGAGTGCTTGGTGTGATACAGCATGGCCAGAAGGCAGCAGGAGAGTGATATAGGAGAGATATCCAGGGGAAGGAGTTGGAGCAGAGTTGTTTGGAGTTGGAGCAGAGAGCAGTTTGAAGAGAGTTTGGAGAAGTGCCGTGGCTGGCTAGAAGACCAAGACCCTAGGTAAAGAGATACCGGCTTGTGCAGAGAGAGGGCAGGAAGCCCCACAAGCTGAAGAGCAGGAGAGGGAAGTAGCCCAGGGGAAGGAAGCACTAGTTCAAGTGGTTTACCACTATCCCTAGGGCCCCTGGGCTGGGACCCGGAGTAGAGGGCAGGCCCGGGTCCCTCCCTCTCCACTACCCTTCTCTGGGTTACTAGTGGGACAGTAAATACCCTAGTTCAGGGGCAGGAAACTGTGCCATTAACCCACCCACCCCCCCCAGAAGAGGAAGCGCGGGACCCATCATAATTGTACTGGCAATTTGCTACATTGGTTGTTTCCGTATTCAAAAGAGCATTAATAAAGTTGATATTTTTAGTTAAATAAATTTTTCTTACGATAGTGATATTGTGCAATATAGGTAAACTGTTAAATGCTTACTGTTTCCAGTCCATTTTTACATGGTTTAAAAATATATATATCGGTTTACAAGGCGGGTGGGACTTGGACACCACCAAAAATTATAAAAACCTGCCTCCCCTGCACTCTGCAGCTGGTTGGTCCAACTCACTTTGTGGATCATTTGTGGGAGGAGTGGGCTTGTGGTGTCTTCTCCTCAGCCCTCCTCCCTTCCTCTTGCACCCATACAAGTGCTGTCTCTGTGCTCCCCGATGCACAGTGACTACAGTTGAGGCTGGCTGTGCAAGGAAGGAAGGACAGGCTCTTTGCACAAGGAGCCAGGTATGGGCCGGCCACAGTCCAGCCCTCAGTATTTTCAGACAGAAAGGGTAGACCATATCAGGCTGTCTGTATATGTCTGTAAAAGTAGTTATGCCGGAAGGTACTTGTGGCCTGCCATCATGCAAAGACAGTCACAGCCCTCGTTCAGGTGAACAGGTGCGATAAAGCGCTCTCCTTTGTGCCCAACGTCTGGAGCACCTGAAATTCTTTTCTAGGGCAAAACAACTGATGCCCCCAGGGAGGTGTCAAGAAAGCGTGGTGCTAACAGGGTTTCCAAAGTGCATAACTCAGGGCTGGGAAGCTGGAAGAAGGCTGTATGTCAAGCAGCTAGGAGCGAGCAACCAGAGCCTCAGAGCTCTCTCTCTGCGCCCTGGACAGAAGCTGAGCAAACAGAGCCCCTCTCTATGGAACAGAACTGACTGTGTCTGACTTCAGTTTTCTGCAGAAAAGGAGCTGCCCATGTGCAGTTTTGTGCCTACCACTTTCCAGGGAAACAAGCCCTTGTGTATAAATAAACAGACTGTGCTCAGCAAATAACCTGACTCTGCACCATGGATTTCTCTGCCAAACAGAAACCACTCAGCAAGGCCTGGATTTCAGCTACTGCTCAGCCAAAAAGGGGCAACCTTTTTATTTTTGCTTGGCATGAATGAGGACACGGCCAGGACCATAATGTCAGCCGAGGAGGACCTGGATACGTGCACACACAGGCATATAATTCAACTTCAGCGGCTGTCCTGTGCTAAGAGGATTTCTGGGGTACTCTTGTGAAAGACGTTTGGTGGGGAGGCACCCTAGGACTTCCCCAGGAAAGGATCCAGTAAGGATCATTGGAGAATGTGCATTGGCACTGCTCTGAGGCTATCATAAGGAGTCTGAGTTCTGAAACAGGCTGCTCTGGAATTAGCTTTGTGGGTTAAAGCGTTAAGCCATGTGTCCTTATTGTGCTTTAACTAGGCACTTATTTTCGATAAAACTGTGCATGAAATGAATACCAATCCATTAGTATTGATGAGGCTGAAGAGCTAAGAACCAGTCCTGTAATCTTCTGCAGGCAAACTCCCAATGAGGTCTACAGAAGGTCCCAAACCAAAACCGCAGATCAGAACAACCTGAAATTCTGAGATTTTATAGTTAATAAATCCTGTTTTGTACAAAAGTTCTTTTGCTGACCCAGGGCCACTCAAAATAGGAATGAATCTGGGCTTGTGACAAACCTATTTTTTGTCAGAATGTTGAAGGTCAGGAGAGACGATTAGATCATCTTGACTGGCCTCCTGTCTATCGCAGGCTATTATATTTCACCCTGTGACCTCTGAATTTATAGATTCATAGATTCTAAAGCAGGAAGGGACCACTGTGTCACTTCATCAGACCTCCTGTATATCACAGGCCTTGGAACTTCCCCAATATAATTCTGAGAGCAGATCTTTTAGGAAAACATCCCGTCATGATTTTAAAATGGCCAGTGATGGAGACTCTACTTTGATCCTTGGTAAATTGTTCAAATAATTAATTACTCTCACTATTAAAAATTTACACCTTATTTCCAGTCTGAATTTGTCTAGTTCAACTTCCAGCCGTTGGACTGAATTAAACCTTTTTCTGCTAGATTGAAGAGCCTATTATTAAATATTTGTTGCCCAAGTAGGTGCTTATAGACTGAAATCAAGTCACCCTTTAGCCGTACGTTTGTTAAACTAAATAGGCTGAGCTCCTTAAGTCTATCACTATAAGGCCGGTTTTTCTAACCTTTTATTTGTTCTTGTGGCTCTTCTTTAAACCCTTTCCAATTTATCAACATGCTTCTTGAATTGTGGGCACCAGGACTGGACACGGGATTCCAGCAGCAGTCACACCACTGCCAAATACAGAGGTAAAATAACCTCTCTACTCCTACTCGAGATTCCCATTTATGCATCCTAGGATTGCACTAGCTCTTTTGGCCACAGCATCACACTGGGAGCTCAGGTTCAGCTGATTATCCACCATGACCCCCAAGTGTTTTTTCAGAGTCACTGCTTCCCAGGATAGAGTCCCCCATCCTGTAAGAATGGCTGACATTCCTTGTTCCTAGATGTATATTGAGTTAGATCAAAGCATTTCAGTCCTCAGGAGACTAAACTGTGGCACACCCCCACGGGGAGAGGCTGAGGTATTCCCAATGTCTGAGGCACCTGCAATGGCAGGGAACTGATTAGGTGAGACACACCCTGATGATACTAATGGCAATTCATGCTCTATGCTGCAGAGCTAGGCAACCGCCCCCACCCCCCACCCCGACACACAAGGTCCTGCCAATCTGATCTGGGGGAAAATTCCTTCCTGAACTCAAATCTGGGGATGAGTTTGACCCTGAGTATATAAGCAAGACACACCAGCCAGACGTCAGAGGGAAGGTCTACACAATCTCTTACGTAGATCTAACTTATGTGACTCATGCATGAGAAAAAGACACCCCCTTGAGTGATGCAAGTTACAGTGACCTAAGCGCTGTCCACACCAGTGCTATGTCCTGTCTCCAGCTATGTGCAATCTCTGATGCTTCAGAGGAATGCAAAACAAAAACAAAAAACCAATCCAGAATGCATCTGGCCAAGTGTGCATTAGAAATAAACTTCCTTCCTGACCCCTGCAGATTATACTAGTTTTGATTATACTCATTGTCTTAATACAGAGCTGCAAGTGTAATGAGCATGTCAAAGGCAATCCTGTTCTCCCCCCACCCTTGAAGAAGGGGTGAATCTGGCAATGAATCTGAGTTTGTGCCATCTGGATCTGATTCACTGGAACCAGGTGTATTTTGTGTGTTTGGGGATTTTATTGGGAACATTTTGCACAACTCTGTGTACAATTTAACTGTTATATCAGGATGAAAATTGTTTTTCCTTAACAGACATGCACAGTTCCCCCTGGCATTAATGGAACACACAAAGATATAAACGTTGGTGTAGAAAGAGAATTAGATACGTATATAGTTTAGTGCTTTGAAATGTAGCACTAAACTAAAGGTGTTGGGTCCAATCTTCAGCTGATGTAAATCAGCCTAGCTCCATTGACATCAACGGAACTATATCACCTTAAAACAACGGAGGAGGTGAATCACTAAGAATAAAAAATTCTGTATTACAAGAGAACTTTTTGAAGCCCGCATAGAATCACAGCACTTTCTTTTCATGATCATTCACACGTACTTGTGTTTAACCTCAGCATTTTCCCATTATACTGAAGACCCTTTCAGTAACGCTTGAGTTTATCTTTAGTTCTGTGCTACCTTCTGCCATTCTGGTATATCTCTGAACAAGACAACCAGTCTTTCTAGAGCAGTGAGAAAAGACTACATACAGTTCATTTTCCCATGTATGGTCCATATTTTGCCACTCACATCAGGATAAAACAGAAAAGTAGCATTTAATTTAACTCTGTCAGAAAATATCTATCTATCTATTTATCTATCTATGTATCTATCTATCTATCTAATCTGCCAGCAACATATTTCTAGTTAGTATTCAAGGGATTTGTGGAATGGTATTGTTTCTGAATTGTAAGTGGGACATCCTTCAAAGTTATCTGTGATGATCTGGAGTATTTCTTCATTGTTTGCTTTGGATTATTTACTCATTGTAAAAAAAAAAAAGCTCCACACTACGGCCTTTTATAGATTCATAGATACTAAGGTCAGAAGGGACCATTATGATCATCTAGTCCGACCTCCTGCACAACGCAGGCCACAGAATCTCACCCACCCACTCCTGCGAAAAACCTCTCACCTCTGTCTGAGCTATTGAAGTCCTCAAATCATAGTTTAAAAACTTCAAGGAGCAGAGAATCCTCCAGCAAGTGACCCGTGCCCCATGCTACACAGGAAGGCGAAAAACCTCCAGGGCCTCTTCCAATCTTCCCTGGAGGAAAATTCCTTCCTGACCCCAAATATGGCGATCAGCTAAACCCTGAGCATATGGGCAAGATTCACCAGCCAGATACTACAGAAAATTCTTTCCTGGGTAACTCAGATCCCACCCCATCTAACATGGTTAAATCACAGTAATCCCTCAATTCTTTTATACAACATGAAACATGTTCCAGTAGATTTCAGAACAGAAATTAGGCATTGCAATGGAGAGATAGGTCAATAGATGTTCAAATCAAAGAACAGGCAAAAATCTATAGTGTGTCTAGTATTACATACACTCAGCAGCCCATTGATCAGCTATGTTATTTGTAAATGAAGATGAGAGAAAAAATTGTACAGTACAATAGGTAACATTCATGGACTCTGATCTTGCAAACATTTCTGCATGTACTTAATTTTAAGCACATGGACAGTCCCATTGACTTCAGTAGGACTGCCCACGTGATTAACATTAAGCACATGTGTAACCCATGGCCTGTTACAGGACCCACTCTGTCCAAGGCACAGAGGAAATGAGTTATTGCACCCCACAACTACAGTGCTTTATTTCAAGCTGTAGCAACTCATGCTCCTAGCTCTGGAAGTCTCCAGTTCAATCACCAGCCTGTTTGTATGGCCATGGCATGCCAATGCATGGCAGCTGTCACACACGTGTAAGTGTTGAAGTCAATGGGACTGCTCACCTGCTTAAAGCTAAGCACATGCATCAGTGTTTGCAGTGTTGGGGTCTGTCTTTGAAAAGTGATTCCATGTGTTAAAAGCAAGAAAACAATAGCTTAGGTCAGCGTTTCCCAAACTGTGTTCCGCGGAACACTGGTATTCCGCATGATGTGAACAGGTGCTCCGTGAAAGAATCGTAATTTTAAAAAAGGGTCTTGCACTTGATTTTTGTACTATTTTATACGCACTTTCCAGTTAGAAATTGTTAGTTCAAGTTATTTTAAATTTGTATTTTTGCTGTGTTTTATAAAATAAAATATATTTGAGCATAAATAACGCAATTTTTTATTTGAAAACCAAACGACTACAAAATAATATTGTAAGTGTTCCGTAAATATATACCAGGTGTTCCGTGGCCAAAAAAGTTTGGGAAACGCTGGCTTAGGTTTATATATTGGAATTTAATTAAAAAAGACACTCAATTGTTACACAAAGTATCTATCTATAAATCGTTTTGGGTTTGCCCGCATCCTTAGTTTGGGAAGTGAAGATGAATCCTATCTGAAACTGAAGGGGGGGATTTAAGTAAGGCAGAATGTGATTACTCAGATTGGAAATTGACCAGGAGACCAGAACTGACACAGCTACTCTTACAAAAAAGGACCAGAGAATCTTTCATTAGGATCTTCATTTTGTGTTTCCTGGGTCATACAGCACCTCCAACAGCACAGTACCCCCATGCCACCTCCCCTAACTGTTCTGGGACGCTGGCTCAGAACTGATTCAGAGAAATGTGCTCTCTACAGAATCAACAACTTCCTGGGATTTTTCATAGTGATCTCATAGTTAATAACCAGGCCTTATCTAGCTGAGTCTGTGACGTGTCCAGACCCTCTGGAGCTTCTGATCAACTGGGTATCTCTTACCAAGCCATTAGCTAATATAAACATTCCTTGCCCGAATATTTGACTGACCTGCTTTTCACCACTTGGCTTCCTGTAACTCAGAAGCAGCTCCACGGCCCCAACCACCTCCTTCCGTATTGCATACAACAGAGCATCTCCCACGTAAATACTGTGGCTCAGCAGTAACTCCATGATCTCCAGGTTTTCATTCTCTATGGCTATTAAAAGGGCACTGCGTCCGAGAGGATCCATACAGTTAATGTTGATGTTGTAGTAGATTTCAGCCTCTTGTAAGGCATGTTTCACACTGGCATAGTCCCCCTTCTCCACAGCAATGAGATAGGCCTTCTCTTCCTGCGAGAGCTCTGCCTCTGCTCGCACGATCTGCAATGGGATCCGGTCTCTGTACGGTGAATAGTTTACCTTTTTGTAGTATAGCTGGGCCATTGTTCATAGTGACTGTGCAACCTGTTTGGAAGAAAGAAGAAGGACACTTAGAGACTGAAATTACAGCAAGTGCTAGCTTCCATTCAAGTGAGACAAATTGCTGAAGGTCAATCATAGTGAAAGTTTCTGATCCCTGCATCAGGGCTTATTTTCAATGAGTTTAATACTCCCCAACACTCATCAAATGAGGGGCTACATTGAAAAGGTTGCAGTGTCGTATTCCTCAGGACAATGCACAAAGTGACACTGGTTGTACTTTAAATGCCAGGCAATGACATTCTTCATCTGTTTACCAGCACCAGCTGTTGTTAGTGGATTATCCATCAAATGTGTGAATAAGTGGATTTCTCACCTCTGCTATGTTTCCACTCAGTGTTTTTCCTCTCTCTTTATAATCATTGGGCCATGTCCTCAGCCAGTATAAATCACCATAGCTCCATTGAAGTCAATGGACCTGTGCTGATTTATATCATCCAAAACTGGCCTGTTATACTTAATGAATTTTCCTTTTATTATGCGCTCTCTCGCCTGCTCTCTTTTTTTTTCTCCCTTGGAAGAAGGGCTTAATTTCCCCCCTGTGTTTATACTCTGACCTGGTCATGGTTTTATTTTAAAACCTTAGCACATTTTTTTAATTTAACTTTCTCCCATTTATAAATAGATCCTGAAAATGGGCTCACATTCACAGCATCACTCCAGCTCCCTAGAGTCAGCAGGGCTGCCTGCAGCCTAGGAAAAAACTTCCTTTGAACAAATGTAGCAAGTTGAACTTCAGCTCCATCCCATCACGACTTACTAGCCCAGCAGGCTACCAAACAAACAGGCCAGGTAGCGCATGGGATGGAAAAGCACCACGCTGAGGATACAAGGGCCTCCAGACATTGTTTAATGTTGTAGTCTGCAGGCTTGGGCCAATGAGGACCACAAAGTCAGTATCATAGCAATACATAAGTTAAAAACACCTCTTAGATCTGTTTGCCCAGTGCAGGATTGTTCCATGCAGCAAATTTAACAGGGTGTTGTCTCATTCACTCTTACGCCAGGTGGCAAGGTAAGATTGTTATGGGGAGAAAACAGATGGAGAAGGAGGGCTTTGTGATTCACACGCAGGCCTGGGAGTCAGGAGATATGGGTTCTATTTTTAGCTTTGCCACAGATTCCCCATACAAGAGCCGACATCTTTTCACACTTGTGTTTTCAGTGATGTGATCAACCCAAGTTTTTTATGCTGACGTGTGGGTATGTCTAACAGGAAGATTCCTGTCCTTCAGGAAATATACATATCTTGAATTCAGAACACATTTGTTAAAATGTTTTAAATAATGAAATGAAATTTTAAAAAGGATGCTGTCGAGATTTACAAGCCAAAAAAATTGACCAGCTTTCCACCTGTCAGGTTTGACCTTTGGTAACCCAACCAAGTATTCACTTCTTCTATCCAAAATAGAGAGTTTATTATTTTCTTACTGCTAGACTACCAATAAATCAACCCGTGTAACATGTTGTCCTGCACATGCACCTGTTTTGTTTAGTGTTATTGTGATGCCTTGTTTATATGTGCAGTAAAACTATTAGTGAGGGTGGGGAAAATATGTTCATTTCATCCACCTGTTGTGCAATGAGTGCAGATACTTTTTATTGTAATCTGCATAAATATCTATATCTGAAGTGTGTGTTCACAGCATCTCGCTACTTAGTGTGAAATTTAAATTTCACTGAATCGGCTGAGGGGCTAACCAGTCATACCTGATGTGGCAGTTTCCCATTGTACGGAATATTGCACTACAGGGATATCTCTGCTGTCTACGATGTGGCTTCAGAAATGCTTGCCATAGGGCAGCTGTGTTTGGAAGATTAAGGATTGAGTGAGATTCTCTTTTAACTCAAGTGTTTAGGGACTTGTGTTTTCTGAAACAGGAAGATCCCAGTTCTATCCCAGCTGTCACCATGAAATTGTGGGTGAATGCTGGCATGCAGCAAAGTGACATCTGTGAATGTCTTGGGAGGCCACATATTTGTTAGAATGGGTTAGGCATGTCAGAAAATGCTCTGTGAGAGCCCCTGCTTCTGATGAATATGGGAGTATTTCTCAATTTACAAGAATTACAGCTCCATGCACATCGTTTAAACCATTAGAAGCACATATGCTTTAGACACAATCTGAGATATGGTTCAAGCCTTGCACACAACCCATCTTAAGTACTTTGGCTTAGTTTCTTGATGCTAAACATAGTGACTTCTGTTATTTTGTTGTACATATTGTCTTTGGCATTTGCGTGCTTAAGTGACGTAACTTAAACAGACAGCTCAATGTGCTAGGATGGTAGCCAGTGAGTAAGGCAGCCAAGCCATTCCCAGACTGATCATTTTCTGTCCCCCCCACCTCCACCCCCCGATGTAGTCTAAAAGTCACAGCCCTTGCTGACATGGTTATGCCAGTTACATTTGTTAAGTGTAGACTGGGTCTGAGTGACTTAGGAACTCAGCATCTATTGACATTCAATAAGTCTTAGGCTCTTAGGTGGTCAAGTAACTTAAAAATGGGGCTATACGGCTCCTATGTCACTTAGGCCTGGTCTACCTTACCCCAGATCTGAAAGGCATCACCCTGGCCAGAAAGATGGGGGCTACAACACAGGGACATCAGGAGGTTACAGGGAGTTAAGGGGCTAGTTCCGTGGGTGTCAACAGGAGATGGAAAGAGCCTGAAAGCAAGGAAGGATTGAAGTGATCCTTGGGAAAGTGAGAGTGATGCAGAGGACCACATGAGAAGGGAAACATCATTCTCTTGTGAAGATTGATGCTTCAGCATGCCTGAGATCTTTTGGTGAGAAATTCAAGTCCAGCTGGACATCTTTTTCTCCTATTTCTATTCAATTTCATAGAATTTTTTTGCAAATAGTGGGCCAAATTCTGCAATGATTTTCGATCATTGCCACCCTGTGGAAGTCAGTGGAGTGGCAGTGGGTGTAAGTCACTCCAGAATTTAATCCATTGTCTTTCCAATAGCTCTTTGTAAAGGAAAAAACCCACAATTGATATTAACTTCTAAAACAGATAGATCCTGGCCCCCGATTATAGCCTAAGGCTCTGATCCATCAAAGCATTTGTTTCATTTCAAGCCCGCGAGAAGCCCCATGAAATCAGAGTAGAAAAAATTCATCAACTGAATTACTTGTTCTGAATTATTCATTCAGCTCTGTTACATACACTGTCACTTGTACAGCTGCTCCCCCCTCAAACACACTGGTGCCTGGGCCGGAAAGGGTAGAGTACAATGTCCAAGCTAATATAGTTCTCATTGGGTTACGCTGCAGATTGAGCAAGCCGTTTGTTAACTCTTGTTTGTCTGCTCAGATTTAGATCCAGAATGGATGAGGCGGGGTTGGGAGGTGGAAGTTCTAATCTCATTCTATCTTTCCTGTAAAATCGGGACATAAAGCCAGCCGTTAGCAAAATGATCACATATACTCAGACAGCTAACAAATTACCGCAAGTGCTACTGTATAATGTGTCACTCACTTCATACTTCACGAGCCTGCTGTGAGCAACATCATGCGCATAAAGAAGTAACGATTGCTGATCAAAGAAGTAACGATTGCTGATCAACAGATTTGCATTGACCGCTGCTGCTTATTTATTCTAGAGAGAAAACTTGCCCCCTTATAAGCATGTAGGGAAATGAGAAAAAAAAATTGGTGAAATCAAACTCAGAAAAGATCTGTGTAATTCCCAGGGACATCAAAGGGAAGCAGCAGCAAAGTATTTGAAATGTAGCAAAACCAGAAATATGGCTACTATTACACAGTGACTTTAATATATTGAAATCTGCACAGAAAGCTTGAAAAATACAAATTTTTCATTTTACTTCCTTTCACAGAGCAAAGTCTCCTACTAGCCAAGTTAATATCTGGGACTAGGGAAAGGTGTTCTGAATGGTACATGTGCTAGATTTCAAAAGCGTCAATGACTATATAAACACCATGTATGTGCTGGTGATATGCACACAATAAAATACAGAGCATTATGAAAAACAAGAGAACCGGCTAATAAATTGCATATCACGTGGTCCATACTTTATCATTTATCTTTGACTATATTGCCTGCCTCAAGCTCATTTATTCCCCCTTCATCAGATCTACTTGTAATATTCCAAACCTTCAAACAGCTTCAAAAAGCCACCATTTTTCTTTAAGCTCCCTGTTAAAGAAATGGGAGTTTTATCCCTTTAAATGCAGCCATTTAAAACCTTTATAAATGACCTGAAATAGCTTTTCTGTACCCACAGCGTGAAGGTCTGAACTCTCGGCATCTTCCAGGGTATTTCCCATTGGATAGATTGGCATTGCCACTTTGCAAAGGGATAAAGTTCCCTTTCTAGTGCTGCAGAGTCCGGAGACATCAGAGCTCAAATATGTCAGCTCTCCAGGACTGAATACTGCCCATCCTTGACTTTGAGCCAGTGTAGTTTTGGAAGGGACAGTCCACAAACAGGGAGGAAGAAAGAAGCTGAAATAAAAAATGGCTCTCGTTTGAAGCTATTGAGAGAGTTCATCCATTTCATGGCATATGCAAAACGCAGAGAAGAACTCTCTCCCCAGCCCATTCCAAACCATACAAACATAACAACACTAACTTAGGATGCACCAGATGAGGAGGATATGGCTCTGTCTCCAAGAGGTGCAAAAATTATAAAATAATTAAACTCCTTTCAATGTAACAACGTTTTTTTTCCGTAACACTTCTTCCTCTGGAGCAGGGGTGGCCAACCTGTGGCTCCGGAGCCACATGCAGCTCTTCAGAGGTTAATATGCGGCTCCTTGATAGGCGCCGACACTGGGGCTGGAGCTACAGGCGCCAACTTTCCAGTGTGCTACAGGGTGCTCACTGCTCAACCCCTGGCTCTGCCCCACTCCTTCCCCCAAGGACCGCGCCCCTTCCCCTGAGTCTGCTGCACCCTTACTCTTCCTCCCCCCACCCAGCCTCCTTCACACCTGATCGCGGTGGGCGGGAGGCACAGGGATGGAGGGTTAGGTGCTGATCGGCGATGCTGCTGGTGGGTGGGAGACACTGGGGGCTGGGGACCTGACGGGGGGGAGCTGACAGGGAGCTGTCGACATGTTACTGTGGCTCTTTGGCAATGCACATTGGTAAATTCTGGCTCCTTCTCAGGCTCAGGTTGGCCACCCCTGCTCTGGAGGGATGCACATTGGATAAGCTTCATAGAAGAAGTGGATTTGAGGAGGCACTAGGGGTGGCATGGAAGATGGCACAAAGATAAGATTGAGAGAAGGAAACAAAAGAAATGGTCAGGTGGGAAGCTTCAGTGACATGAAGGAAGCATTGGGGATGTAGGAAGAAATGAAATCAGGGAAATCTTATTATTAATAACTATATTTCTCCATAGATAGATATGATCAATGATGGGGACACACGGCTGCCAATCATGAATGCTGCTTTCTGCCACTGTGCAAATTTCATGATATTTCACCAGATTTTCACAAGATAATTTCTCAGGAATTTTTGGCATTTGTTTGCTTCTGCCTATCACAACAGGATATAATCCAGGGTGTGACATTCTAAGACTCTCATCCCTTGAGACTTCTGGTGAAGTCTTAAAACGCAATGGATCGATGTTAGTTTGTTTCCTTCTAATAAAATAGGACAATCTAGATAACTGGTTTATTTTTTATCACTTGTTTTGCCTGATGATTGACAGATAGACAGGTGACATAAATCACCAGGGCCTAACTATGTAATGAAAGCAGAATGTATATGTACATATATATAGTTTAGATTCAGGAGCTCATTGCTGACAACTGTGTGGACATCTGCCTAAGTGATGAAAACAAGAATCAAATACTCAAGAGCCATCTTTCCTGCTTGATGGGGCTCAGTGTGAACAGCCGAACGAAATCATAGATTGGTGTAGTCAATCAAATATTGTATCTGCCACTGTGCAAATAGCACATTAGGTGTTCCCTTTTAGTGTAAGTGCATTCTGGAAGAGGTTGACAAAATTGTGTGTGTGTAGCATTAAATGTTGTCAACACATCTTATGTCGCTTTGTCCTATGCTTGTATGACAATTTTTCCTCCTTGGTATCTCAATGAGGACATCATCTGCACTTTTCATTCTCTACCTGGGGCTTGAGCTCTTTGAGAAACTGGTAGGTTGAATTAGCTCTTTAGTCATCCTTAGAGTCTGTGCATTTAATAATATTGATCAATTTTAAAAGGTTATAAACCTGTGTTCTGACATAATCCAGAAGGGCTATTTAAGTAAATATTATTACATTTATTTAATGGACCAATTGAGTCTGTGATTGGATCCTTCTAAGTGCCTTAGTTCTTATTCACTAACTATGCTGGAAAAAGCATGTAGCCTCAGGACTTTTGGAAAATAATACTTATTTTTTATCTTCAACAAAATATTTTTTCCCTTTTGCAAAAGAGGCAATACGTACTCAATACAACATTTTTTCCATGGAGTTCAGTGGGAATAGAATCAGGCCCTAAATCCCCTGCAAACTCATGAAGTCCCTATATCACAGCCACCACCTCTCTGGTCAGAAGCAGAACATTCCCTGACAATTTTTTAAAAACAGAAAAAGCCCAAATAAGCATATTCCCTCAGGAGTTTCGGAAAATAATATTTATTTTATAACCTTCTGAAAAATATTAAGCAAAATATTTTGTTTCCTATGTCAAAGGGACACTACCCTCTCAGGCAGTTTAAACCCAACACTTAGGTTTCGTAAAAATATATTCCACTGTAGTGACTGCATCCCAAAGATTGTAACATTTTATTGGTACTAGGCCATGACAACTAGAAAGTGAACTGACTATTAACAAAATTAAAACGGACTAATCTAATTGCATTGTCCAAACTGAGTGAAATGCTGAACACAAACAGACTACATGGTGAAAAGCAAGTCCCCGATTCTGCAAGCTCCACCCAAGTTGATCCAGCTATAGGCTAAATTAGCTTTTAAAAATTCTTTCAGATTTAATCACCTAAGGTGGTGTTCAGAATATATGAGGTCATTGTGGTGTTGTATATGATTTTCTAACTTTACAGAGACTATTTAAAAAATATGTGATACAGGCAAGAAAAATTAATAAGCACCCAACTCAGCTATTGCTAGATAACTCCAAAGCTGTAATACAAATTGACAAAAGCCAGAATTTTTTTTCATTGAAGGTGACTCAAAATGTCACAAGTGAAGACTGAAATTTGAATTTTAACTCTGAATTTCCTATCTTTGGTAACATAATTTTGAAGTTATTTATGTGTGACTTGGAAAGCTCAAATCATTGATATAATTCTTTCTCCTTGTATAATCAATTGGATGAGTCACAACGAACTGCAAAAAATTAACACCCCCTTTTTTGACATAACGCAATTGGTGCTTTTGGAGATCTTGCTAGAGGTTTTCTTCTCCCTCTGACCATAAAACTCAGCTGATGACTTGGGACTCATGCCCCAAATAGCTGGCAGATCTGCACAGGCAGACCCCTGTACTGGTGCTGAGCCCCCTTATCTTCAATGGGGCTCTTTGCAGATGCAAGGGCCTGACTGAGTGGATCTCACTGCAGGATCAGGGCTTAAGAGTCCCAGAGCCTAGATGTCAGCTGAGATTTATATTTACAGTAGAAGAGGTCCTTTTTTTAAAGAGGTGGCATTTTAATCTTGTAAAATGCACTGAATGTATAACTCACCATTGAGGCAAAGTGAATTTTATATGTGTGTGTGACAGGGTCCAGACTGAAGAGGGAGTCTGAACCCCAAAGAATAAGCAACTGAATCAACTTATTGTATACAATATTATCTTATAAAAGTGTACCGAGTACAATGCCTAAAAAGTGGTGTCACACTGGTCATGAATATCATTCCCTGATGTATAGTATGGATGGATGGTGTGTAAAGATTTATGTATGTGTGCTGGAAATATGGTCCTAAAATGTGTATTGGGGGCTGACTTGATAAACAAGTTTGTCCTAGTCTAAGGAATGTTGTTTTGCCTGTTTGCCTGTCTCTCCAATGTAAATTGAGCAAGGTGATGCCAGAGACAATGGAAGTTACATTTCAATATGAGTCAACAGGGTGGTGGGAAGTCAATAGGAAGAGACAAACAGCACAGGAGAAGAACTTTATGTGGGGATAGACACTTCAGAAGAACACACTTCCAAGGTTTGCTGTACCATACAAAGAAGGGGAGAGAACCCCTTTGGTATCCATTGCTTCCAGGACAAAAGAGGCCAGTGCTCTGGAAATCTGTGAAAGGTGGATCCTTCAGCAGGGGGGGTTGAAGACTCTGAGAACTTACTGTAGGTGAGGAATTGCCAAGACCACATTTATAATCTGTTAAATTTAGACACTAGAAAGCATATTTTTACTTTTGTTTTGTTTGTGACCATATCTTCCTTTTTTTCTCTTGTTCGGTATCATTTACACCTATGTTCTTTATTAATAAACTTATCCTTAGTTTTACTATAAATCATTTTGTGTATTAAGTTAGAGTGTGTCCTCAGTAAGTCAACAGGCTGGTGTGTACACTGTCTCTTTGGAGGCAGCAGACTCAATAATTTCTGTGAGTGTCCCAGGAGAGGGACTGGACCCTGCAGAAAGACGCCTCTGGGGAACTGGGGTTCACTGGATGTTACCTGAAAACTTGCAAAGCAAGATTCAGATGGGCAGAGTCTCAGGAAGTTTGCTGGTGAGGCAGACATCTGTGGTATGACAGGAAGCTGACACACAGTTTACGCTCCAGCAGAGCTCACTCTTGCCAAAGCAGAGAGGTAACATGGTGACTTATGGTTCTGGTCTCCCTGACACACGCACACACTCCCTTCCCCTAGGGCCCCTTCCCCTGGGGCTCCTTCCCCGGAATATTCTATTCTGTTCTGCTTAGACTCTAATACCATGCCCATCACTATGGTATCTGAGCACCATTACAAACCATACATTTGCAATCAGAAGGAGAAAGTTATTCCACAGCAGGACAAGCATTTCTTCTAAAACTTTTCTCTGAGGACCCTGCAGCAGTCAGGCTGTGGCTGGCTCATTGATATGCACAGTGTTTGTATCTCAAAGTCTGTTGCCAGTCAAGACAATTTACAAACCCTGGGGTCTGTCAACCTGGGTATTGTCTTTTAACAGAATTTTCCCTTTAAAATGATGGATTCAGAGAGTTTGCTTCTATACCTGCGTGGCTTACATAAAATATTTTCTATTTGCACCTCGTGGGATTTTTGCAAGTTGTGTGAAAAATACAAATTATTTACATTCCGGATTCATCTTGTAGGCAAACCTCTTAATTAATTCACTAATTGTTCCGGGGCATGGGCGTTGGAAGTGGGACTAATAAGAAGCCCAGTATTCTGCAAGGGAGTCTCCAGTGAGACCAGAAGAATCATGCTGGCTAGAGAGTGCCCTCCCATGTCTGTTATCCACTAGCTGAAACTAGAGCAGTTCTCATCTAACACCCTGCACTATCCGGGCCATAATACATGTACAGATGCTACAATAGAGTATCTCCTCTACCAACTAGAAGTGTGGGAAGTTAGGCACCTAAATACCTTTGACGATCCAGGCCGTAGTACCTGAAAACCATGGCTTCTTGTAGCTAAGGGGGCAGTATTGTCTGCTGGTCAGAACAGGGGATTGGGAGTGAGAAGTTCCTGAGTCTGAGTCCAAGTTTTTCTACTGAGTGGATATGTGATCCTGAATAAGTTGCTTCACTTCTCTGTAGGTCCTTTTTTATTCACAAACCCTCTACACAGGGCTGCTCTGAGGCTTAATGAATTAATGTCTGTTAGACATTTTGAGATCATCAAATGAAAGTTGCTAAACATGTTCAAAAACATTATCACTCACTTTTCTACAGATTTTAATCTCTTAAGAAGTTTGTCATAAGTGAGGATAGTCAAGTTCTGGAATTGGCTTCCATGGGAGGCTGTGGAATCCCCATCATCGGAGGTTTTTAAGAACAGGTTAGACAAACACCTGTCAGGGATGGTCTAAGTTTACTTGCTCCTGCCTGACCATGGAAGGATGGATTAGATGACCTCTCATTTCTATGATTCTGTAAATTGCAGTGGTCCAAGCTCTTTATTACTGCCCTGCAGCACATCTGCATTAAGTGACTGCAGTGCAAATTTCCCTAAGGTAGATAAGTCTGGCCCTCCTGGAAATCTCAAGCTGAAATGCCAGCCCATGTCTTGAAATCCTTTGCTGATTCACACAGAAAAGCTACGGACCGACTCCTCTTATGATCTGAGAATGTGGGAAAGTGCCTTTAAAATAGCCATGGGGTGGGCTGGAGGAAAGGGAGAAAAGACAGGCTTATTGTGGGTACTCATTTTCAGCTCAGAACATTAGAATGGTCCATCAGTTTAACATAAGCCTCTTATACCAAGACTTATCAGCAGGACAAAGAGCAAGTGGCTGGCCTGTGAAGAATGACGATGTCAAATCGACTACTTACCTTTTGTACATTTTCTTTTTAAACATTCTGATTAGAATAGTTGTATTGAGATAGGATGTTGGAGGATATTTTGATTCATTACTAATGTTTCTTTTAAATTAAAAATTAGTTTTTTAAAAAAAATCCCAATCATTGCAAAAATAAAAGCCAATCTATATGTTCCATTCCATATCCAAAAACCAAAAAAGGCAAGTGCCTTTGATTGATTATGCTGATGCTTTCCCTAGTGGGAGCTGCATTTCCCAGGGAGCAGGCAAGCTGATGTTCTGTAAGCCATAGCAACTCCATTGACTTTCACTTGCGCCGGCCACCACTTCCCACAGCTCCCATTGGCCGGGAACGGTGAACCGTGGCCACTGGGAGCTGCGGGTGGCTGTGCCTGTGGACAATCAGTGTTACAAACTGTCTTGTGGCCTGCCAGCGGATTACCCTGAAGAGCCGCATGTTGCCCTCCACTGCTCTGAAGGTTCCACATCAGTGCAGGGGTCTGGTATTATAGAGAAGAGAGGCTTCTCCCAGTATGGCCCCATCTGGAAACTCAGTACAGTTTTCTTTCCCTACCCTTCTAATCTGCATACACTACACTGAGGCTCAGCGTATACTGGTGAAGTTGCACTAATGTAAGTATCCTGATGTCAATTATTCGGGTAAGTTGCACTAGTAAAAAACCCATTTTTTAATGGTGCAGTGTTCCAAACATTTGTGGCTTACTTTGGTGTAATTACATTGATACAGATACACCACTTCTACTTTCCCCAGTTTAGGCAAACTATTATGTATTCTGGGTGAGTGGGTTTAACTAGTGTCTTGTTATAATCTGTGGGCATAACTGAGGGTGAGAATGGCCAGCTCTAGATTTTGCAGGTGAACTCAAAAAACCAAAAAGAAAAGGAGTACTTGTGGCCCCTTAGAGACTAACCAATTTATTTGAGCATAAGCTTTTGTGAGCTACAGCTCACTTCATCGGATGCATCAAATAAATTGGTTAGTCTCTACGGGGCCACAAGTACTCCTTTTCTTTTTGCGAATACAGACTAACACGGCTGCTACTCTGAAACCTGTCAAAAAACCAAGCAACATCTCATCTCCCACCAAGGGAAACAAAAGTAGAAACCAATATTAGGCTTGCCTGCATTTTATTAAATAACAGTACATTCTCTCTGGGTCTGTATAATTAGCTGGGGTGCTTGAACTCCTGGAAATATGGCCTTTGCAGATTCTGGGTGTCCCTGATTTGGCTGGATCTGTCCTGAAAGCAATGTACCTTTTTTAATGAAATATATTTCCCAAATTAAACTGCTACTGGAAACAAATGGTCTCCATTGGTTTGAAACCCAAATGCAGTGTTCCACTGACCTGAAACCCACCTCCTTTCCTGGCACATTTCAAAACAGCTTGATCAGAAGGCGTGAGAGTGAAAACACCAAAAATGGAAATGGAAAGTGGGGGCATGCAGGGACCAGTGTGCCATAGTCTGCAAAGTAAAAAAAAAAAAGGGAACAGAGAACTGGATGTATGTTTGAGCCATAGCTAGGATTCCAATATGGGATTATTTCTGGTGTCATTAAAAGCTGCAATATATCTATGTGTTTGAAAAGTCTCTGCTGGTTCTGGTAGATTATTAGTTCCAGCTGAAAGAGAAAGGAGTATCTCTGCTACACAGCACTTTCACATACTAGGGAAGAGAACAACAGGACAGCAGCAAAGGGAACCTTTCCATTGCTTCAACATGTGTTCTAAGGAATAAAACAAGTATAAAGGGAAGGGTTGTGCCATTCCAATCACATTGTTCTGTGCAGCTAGAATATCCTATATATCAGCTAGTAATACAAGGAGAGGGACGTTGTCCCAGGATTGAGGCCCAGACACCCTGGATGTAGGAGCAATTTGCTCCCATAGTGAGGCACAAACCTGACTCCTTCGCCGCTAACAAACTGATCTGTGCCGGCAGTGAGGTAGTTAGAGGCACACCTGCAATTCAAGGGGAGTGGAAATAACACAAGCTGAGGAACCTCTGACCTGAAGAAATTCTGCAGCATGCAAAACATGAGTGTTGGCCATCATCCGTCCGGAATACAGCACAGGGAGAGCCCCAGAACTCCGACATCTCCAACAGAACAGAATCAAAGGCATCAGGGCACTGTTTGGGGAAGGGAATGAGGGGATGAACTGAGGGTTGGCACATAGCGCAGAGGTCTTTGGCGGGGGCAGGGAGGACAATCTGTAGTGGGAGGCAGAGAGATGGGTGAGACGTGAGTGTGCAGAGGACAGGAGATCTCAGAAAGTGCAGATAAGCTTTGTAAACGCCTCTGAACTTCCCAGGGCTTAACTGATGAAAGGTCTAGTAAAATGCCATTCTGTCATCCACATCATCCCAACTGGCAATATTTGGCACCATTTTGATCAGTCTTAGAGGAGAGACCCCACAGGCCCTAGAGAACGAATTGCTTTCTCACTTCTAGAAGTGATTCCTTCATGTCAGGGAGAGCATATTGCTAGGGAGTGGGGTGTGCAAGGGAATGGCTCTGCTCCTGCTTGGGCTCTACCTGTTATGTGGGGATGAACTGGCTGGCCCTTTTTGCCCATAAGCCCCTCGTAAACAGGCTTTGTGCAGGGAATCTCTGCAGGGGATACAGCCTTCCCTCCACCTACAACATAGCAGCTCTTGGGCCCTACCTTGGCCACTGGTCCAGCCCTTGGGATGGACAATGGCTACAAACCCTTACAAGGAAGCTTGTGTATGCTTCTTCCATGTGGCGATTCAGTGGCCGTGACCCCACTCTAAGCCCCCATTCATGGTCTGTCTTGTGGTGGTGGGGTGAAGCTCAGCTCCCTAGAGCACAGCAGGTGAGGCCTGGGTATTTTGTGTGCGTTGCCTCCTGTGATAGGGTGCACAAACCCCATACGGGGCTGAGGCAGCCCTGTCCTTCCAGTCTAGCAGAGCATGTGGCTAACTGAAGAGGAAACTTAAAAGGGAGCCTCAGATCAGAAAGAGGAAGGCTGGGGAGGAAGATGGCTCTACCTGAGGACACCTGAACAAGGGTGCTGAAGAAACCTCGCCGTGAGGAAGAAGACCGGCTGCTGAGCGCAGCTGGGGCTGAAGGTTTAGTTGTTGTTTCTTTTCTTTTGCTCTCTTCTATTGGGCTTGGAGGCTTTGGGGGAGATGGATGGTAGGAATGAAGTGACCCTGGGAGGCAGCTCTAGAGGCACTCCCAAGTGCCTGATGCTGCATGCTCTGATAGGGCCCTGGGTCAGAGCCTGGTGGAGTGGGGGAGGCGAGGGGGGCTGGGCCCCCCTACCAAGTGCCCTTGTTGCAGGAGGGGCATAAATCTCATTTCCACCCCTCTTCATCCCTCTCTTATAAAGAGCCAGGGTAAGGACATTGAAAACCCTGAGGCAAGGATAAGCCACATACAAGGGTTAGGATCTGCACCAAAGGCCCTTCCTGCTGGAAGGCAAGAGACTGGAAACTGGATGTGCTAACCACTAGGCCCCCTGTCTCTCTGAGGTCTCTACTACACTTCCGCGTACTGTCCCAGAACAAATTTCATAAAAGGTAAATAGGAAACTTCAGTCGCCAAGACGTCTGCCTGTCTATTGCATATTAACGTTCCCGTCTCTCGGAGCCTTCCACGAGAGAGGCTCCTTCTCTAGAAAAAATTACTTAAAACAAAAATCCAACCAAGCTACTAAAATGACCCCCAGGTTAGGTGGCTCCATTATATTTGTAACCCCTACCACAGCAAAGCATTTACAGTTTATTAATTTCCTACTTCTCTTCACACGGCCATCAAAGAGGCGTAAATATAAAAACGCACCATTGTGCAATCACAAGACAATCACAGCCTTCCATCTTCTCAGATACGGAAAGAACATGAAGCTTATTATGTCTGCCTCACGTCATCACTGCGTTCCTCCTCTTTCGAGGTGTGATATCTATTCACTTTCAGAAAAGAAACCAAGGAAGTGTCAAGCAAGCAACCCCATTGTCTTATCTGCTAATACAGCACGAATGTAGCATGGCACCATTATAATCGCTCATATTTTGCATCCGCATTCTCTGAACCCATTGTCTGTAATCTCTAGCTTCCCCAGCTACCTACAAGGAGTCTTTTTCTGTTACCACAATTGCTTGAAGAGAATTGTAATCACTTCTTCAATCAACAAGTTAATCATTGAACAGAGGCCGTAGCAGAGCTAATGCCTCTGTACACCGTCACAGCTGCTTCTTCATTGCTATAAGTATAAGGAAGCTGCCCATTCATTTAAAAAAATAAAGGATTATAGAATAGATAGCAACTTGTCAAATAATTACTCGGGGAGGGAAAGGGCATTTTGGGGAAAGTGTCAAATAACTAGCATTGTTATAATCGTTTATACTTTGCTTGAGCCAGGTCCTTAGCTGATATAAATCTGCACAGTTCCGTTGGCTTTGCTGGAGCTATATACCAGTTTGCAGGAGCTGAAGAACTGGCTGTAACTAAAAATGTAGCCATTATCTAATATAGCTAGCTAGCTCTTCAGAGTTTTATGCAGCATTCATCATCTGAACACCTACAAAGACCCACAACTCAGGATAAAGTCTTCCATGTTTACTTTGCAGCAGGAATATAGCACTTTCTCTGCTTTTTCTTTTTAATCTTATCCTTCAATCAGAGGTGTTAGAAAGAGAAACAAACAAAATCCCAAGCCCAGGTATCACACTACAGTCATAGATTCTTCTTTCAAACAAAAATATTTTAGAAGGCAAGACACACACACACACACACACACACACACACACACACACACAATCTCAACTACTTATTAATGTCACCAGGAATAGAACCCAAGACTCCCTGAGGTCATTTTTTACACTGCAACAAACATAGGGTAAAAAGCCAAACTGCACAGTTTATGACCTCTCAGGCATGGTACTCCACTCTCTTGACCCTTGAGCGGTCACACACACCTCTGCAAAGCAACTACAAAACATGGAGTAAAATGCTACTGTTTGGACCTGGAAGCAATTTGCACCAACCTGGATAAATGTAATGGTGGTGCAAGGGGCAAAACAGTGTCAGGATTTTGTTTCTTTTTGCCATTTTACTACCCACCCACCTCGTAGTCAAAGTGGATTGTTCCATGCTGTTTTTTTGGAAATGAAAGGAACCTTCAGGTTTTTGCTCATTTTGAAATACTAACAGGAGAAAAGGGATCCTTTAACAGGATCCCACCACAAAACCCAAATCGGGGTGTGAATTTTGAACACCCTGAATTCCTGGGTTATTTAGACCAGGGAGGGGTTAGTTCAAGTTCATAGCTGAAACAAACCCTCCAATGTGAGCTATTTGGTTTGGTTGCAGTGCTGAGAAGGAGAACCACCGGTTTAAAAGCAACGGGATTTGCTGAACATACTGGTTTATATTGATGGAGATTAGGGATTATCGATTTCATTGGCAACACAACAGCTTTCACCCTGCTCTGTCATCTTGGTTTGTTTAAGTCAGCCCTGCTCCGGACACTCTTCACTGCCGCTTATGTTGAGAAAGACTCTTGACAAAATGACTGCCTCGATTACTCAGGCTAGGGGCCATTTTTAAGGAAACAAGAAAAATTGCACACACATAAAAATATCAAGGAACAGCAAGAAGAATTTCTCTGAAGAAAGAAGATGGGTTTTTTCCTTGACAAGGCTAAACAAACAGGCTAATCTGCGGATGAAAATAAAAAATGTGCATGAAGCTCTCCGAGGAAAGCAGCTGCCAGTCTCAGATTGGAGAGCTGTGATAAAGCTGTAATCAGAAAGTGCCGTAAATTGTTGCATATCTGAAGAGTCACAAAAAGGCTGGGGGAGATAACAGCACATCCCTTTATCATAAGAAAATTCTGGTTTTGAGAGAATTAAGCATATGAATTTAAAAGACATAAATTGAAAGAACATATTTTTTTTAAAAAGAGAGAAAAAAAATCCCCAAGGGTCTTTCATGTAAATCAACCCCATCCCATAGATAGATAGATAGAGACAGATGGTTCCACTGCGTTGGCTAAGAATCAGCATCTCTCTAGGGGTATAGGGTCAGTGGCTCCCTTTAGAGTGAGACAGTGTATATTCTGCAAGCCCCTATACTGGCTCACTTCTGTGTGAAAGAGGTCCAGGGCCTTTGCACAACCTCTCCACTGCAGAGATCTTCCTTATCTCTTATGATCAAGGACTGGGACTGTAGATGGCTCCTTCCCAGGGGACCTATGGGCAAACGACATCTTGTGCTCTCTCTCCCCAGCTTTGTGCACCCATGCAGGGCCAGCCACAACGTAGGTAGAGGATGACAGGTGTGTCTTCCCAGGCATGTAATCTGTTCCTTGTCAGGTGGCGTGCTTTACTCTTGTAAAATGTGATTCTAAAAGTATGTGATGAGAAGTGAAATAAATATAGTTAGCACAGCCTCATTTTAAACTTCCTTTACAGCTCTGTCATGCACCTGAGCAAGGAGCCGGGCTGTTACGTCACATTTTGCAAAGCCTGCAAGATGCTCCATATTGGACGTTGTCCACTAGTCCCTTAAAGGGACCCTCTCACACTATTGTGTTTTGTTGTTTTGCTTTTCCTTTGCTTTTCCTTTTCCCAACATTCTCTCACCTGGTGTATTATTTCAGTTGCTATTCCTCCTTACTGTCTTTGTTTCCGGAGATGATTTGAGGCTGTATTTTAAGATTCCCTTAATTTTTTCTCTTGGATTACAGTTTGGAGTTTGCTTTCTTTTGAGTTAATCTGTTGTTGCTTTTAATGGACAAGATATTTCTGTTTTCAAGAGACATCTTAAATTAGACTTTTCATAGTTTTTCTTCAAGAGAGCCTTATTCTTTCTGTTCTCTGTTTTTAGATTCAGCTACGGTATAAAACTGCCTGGGCTTTATTATTAAATTGAGGTATATATTTTCAGGCTACATATGTCCATATATACAAAGCAAATGCACAAATATACAAATAAGGCTTTGCATAATTTTGCTGCTCTATTAAATGCAGACACTTGCAAGATCTGCATTTCCCCACACTTCTTGCTTCCAAACCTCTGCACCTGCTAATTTCTTAATTCTGTTTTCAGTTAGTGGAGGCTTGTGTATTCTTAATTATGCTAATGAGGACTATACCCTTTAAAATATTAACATTTTGTAAACTTAAAAAAACTCAGTTACTTTAACTAGGCCTCATCCTTGGGTCTGTCTTCACTCCAGAACTCAGACCCCACTTCAGAGCTTTAGTTCTCCTTCTCTAGACCTCCTTGAATGCTCTTCCTGCTGTTCTCTAGTCTACTCCAAATCCTCCCCCACCCCAGCTCAGCTCTTACCACCCTTGCTTGGCCTTCTTTATCTGCTCTCTAAAAAGAGGAGGATCTTGGATGTTAATGACCCTCTTCTCTGAGGTGGTGAACACCCTCAACTCCCCTTGAGTTACATGGGAATTGATGGCACTCAGCACCTCCCAGGAGGCTCAGAAAATCAGTGACTGGGACTCTCAGTAGGGCTCATCAATTCTCCAGTCAGCTGGATTTTTTCAGTGCTTTCTACCTTTGCTCCTCTCTCATTCCCTCTTTGCGGCTCCTTTTTGCCCCTCTCTCAGCATCCATCTCTTCACTCCCTCACGGATCTGAGGATCATCAAAAGACCTCCCAAAACTCCAGGAGCCTGATTCGCCACAGCCTTGCTCATAGGATAGTCATTTATTCCCATGCAAGGTGAGTGTAAACCACTATCAAATCTGAATCCTCCACTCAGCCACACCAATGATAACATTCTTCATGAACTTTACAAATGTGCACATGATTACACAAGGTACAGTACAGTGGAGAATCAAGCCCTTGTGCCCTGATCTTGAGTCCAGCTGAGCTATGGACAGAGGAAGTGAGAATAGTAGGAGTTATGTGATCATATACTACCTTTGCACTCTCCCAATTCCTAGGGCTGCCAGGGGCCAATTCATCTGCTGGTATAAATTAGAGCAGCCTCAGTGCTGCTCTAACTGATGTTCACAGATAATATCCCTAAGGGGCTGTTCCTCCAGTTAGGAATCACTGGAGTGCAGTAGTACTCCATCCCTCCTCCTCCCTCATCTCTTGGGATACACCCTGTCCAGGCAGTAAATTATACCTCTGGCAGAGGGGATAGGGCCTGGACCAGGATCTGGTCTGTCCTTTTTGGTAGCTATAGCTTGTCTACCTCCATACATCCATGACTTCAATGCATCGCTCTTCTGTTTCCCTGAACACTGCTTTGCTGAGCTGGTTTATGTTTCCTTGGCTTTTACAGAAAATGTAGGTCAGAGACATGTCGAGCATTCATCAAAACTGTGATTTACTGCACATGAAAGGAATAGTGAGCACTGAACCTGAGAAAGAGAAATGTGACTAATTGCCTAATTTATCCAAACAAACATCTACCTGATGAAAATCTTTGTTCTTGGCTTGTTTGTCTCTGTCTACGTGCATTCCTAATGTGCTTTTTGCTGTGGTATCGAGATGCTGGTCTTTTTTGAATGTCTACACAGAACTATTTAAGCCAGAGGCAGAAAAAGCCTAGCTGATCATTCAGTCCATCTCCCTGCCAAGACAGGGCTGCTGTTTCTTACAGTACAGGTTGTTTATAAGATACCAATTTCTGTCAGTGGAGAAGAATGTGTATCTGTGCTCAATGACCCTGAAATGAAATACACAGGCATTAAGGCTGGGAGCAAATTAAGATAGAGCTAAATTAGCTCCGTAGGAGGCAGTGTGAGCCATTCTGGCCTGAGGGGAGCACCGGGATCCTTTTCACCTCAGTAGACACAATCTCTTGTAGGGCTGCCCAGTGCACGTTGCGGGTATGTACCCTGGACAGTCCAAGGAGATGCCAGGAGTCTCCAAATTATTATCTTTTGGCAAAAAATCATGAGATTTTTTTAAATCTCATGGTTTTTCAATGGTTAACTTTGGCAATACCAAGATTGCTTCCTCTGGGCATGCCAGGCCCTGCACTTAGAGGCCGATCAGTCTCACCACTGAAAAATAACACTGTTATCATTGGGTACATTGGGCCAATTTAATGCACCATGGTCATTGTGCATTTTGCACAAAGGAATAATTTAAAGTGCCAGCATCATATTTTACACCCTTGCTCATATGTAGCATGAGAGAATCCCTTTGATTTATTAGGATGAACATGACACCAGTTTTACACTGCCGTTGGCAGTGGAGAAATACATTTATGTACATGCCTGACAAAGCCAAGGGGACCGATTAATCTCTTTCATCCGTGTACACTCTGCAGAAAGCCCCTATAACTGCCAGGCAGAGCCCAAAATCAACTGAAGAAAATATGGGCAACACAAACAATAAAAGACTGTTGTTATTCATTACCTAAGCATGGCTGCAGCAGTCTGTTTAGAAACACAGACGTGCAAACTGCTTGTGTATTACTGGAAGAGCATTATTTCCATAATTTCTTTCCTAATTCTAACAAAACATGATATACTGGATTGTTCTGAGTATTAAGGGCTTCATCTTGCAAACACTTACTACCAGGCATGATTATGGTCCATAAATGATACTTATATGGCCCCCATCATGTAGTATCTGTATTTAATATATCTCAGTATTTAATATATTCAGCCTCACAACACCCCTTGAGGTACTGACGTGCTGTATCCCCATTTTACAGATGGCGAAGTGAGGCACAGAGAGACTAAAGGACTTACCCCAGGTCACCCAGGATGTCTGTGCTAGAACAGGGAATTGAATCCACATCTTCCGAATTCCAGGCTAGCACCCTAACAACTGGATCATCCTTCTCTCTTGTTGTGTGAGGACCGCAGGGTGAGTCCATGTGTAGAAGAGCAGAGACTAGCTGCTCGTAGACTAGCACAGAAGTCTTCACTAGCTAAATTTTCATTGGCTTAGCGTTCATAAACAGCCAGTATGTGTTGACACACCCAGTGGTGATTCTCTGACAATATTACCTTGTTCTCCAGAATCTCAGCTTTCGTATGAAATGAAAGTAAGTCTTTAATCATTAGGGTTGCAAAGAAAACTGCAGAAATATAACCTGAGCATAAGTGATGCAGAAATGTCCACAAATGTGTCCAGAGAGCCTGGAACAATATGCCAAAGGGTGTGGACTACCCCCTTCATCTCAGTATGGGGTTAACTCAGATGTCCCCAGATGATGATGATTTAAATGCCAGCATTGTTAACTTTCATCTCATATAAAAAGGGAGACGGAGACTATGTCTACACTTCAAATGCTACAATGGCACAGCTGCAGCACCTCTTCAGTGTAGACACGTACTACGGTGGCAGAAGGGGTTCTCTCATTGCTGCAGTAAATCTACTTCCCTGAGAGGCAGTAGCTAGGTTGACAGAAAATTTCTTCCATTAACCTAGCGCTATCTACATGTGGACTTAAATTGGCTCAACTAGATTGCTCAAGGGTGTGGATTTTTCACAGCCTGGAGCAACCTAGCTGGGTAGATCTAATTTTCTAGTGTAGACCAGCCCAGAGATTCCCAGATTAACAATACTTGCTGTGAGTTTGTAAACTCATTTTGATGCCACACCCTGGTGGTGTTTGGAAGATACCATCACTCACCTTTTTCCCCAGTCAAGAAGGAGCAAAGCCCATGGAGCCTAGCAGAGTTTATGGGAATATTCAAACCCCACCAACAGGGTGCTAAGCTCAAGGAACCTCATAGAGCCCAGGATTGTCACTTATTATATATTGGTACAGAACCTAGCACAATGGGGTCCCAATATTCGTTGGGGCCTCTAGGTGCTATAATGATGATGAGAGTCTTATTTCAAAAATGCATTTTCACCCTTCCTCCCTCCCTCCTTCAATGACATTTTTCCACTGCACATCTCTGATTTTGGAGATATCGTCAGAACCTTTCTTTTCCAGACATTTAAAGCAGATAAAGTTACCAAATAAAAAAAAACCAAACCAAATTGGCTAAGGCCAGCTCATATGTATGAAACTACTGGAAAGGACACAAAACGAAGATTTTTTTTTTTGGCATATAAGCTCATTCATAGCAATGTATGTGATTATTATGACAAATGCCCATTAAAAATGGAATTTTAGCAGCAATTCTAATCTAAACATTCCCGCATGCATCTCATTAGCCATTAGTATTCTTGAATAATGTCCATTAAATTTTACCACCAGCAGTCAAGTTTTCGCAACAGTTTGGAAAACATGACTGCTAAAAAGAGGATCTGCGGAAAAGCATGAGAAGCTGCGTGCAACGTTCCATTGGGACACGCTTAAGATTCTGCATTATGTTTTAACAGATTGGACTATGGCCTTGAGATCACCAGCCAGATTTTTGCCATTGGGTACAGCAGTGTAAAGCTAGAGTTACTCCGTTGACTTCTTTAGAATTACCCTGGATTCACGCTGGTGTCACTGAGGTAGAGTTTAAAAAAATCTTCGTGGAAGGCAGATTACCTAAAACATTCCAGACCAGATTGTGGCACACTTCTTCAAGATCGTGGTTACCATACTCCACAAGTGGTCCCATTAAAATCAACGGGACCACTTGCGGAGGAATGCCATGACTACGCTACAGATTTCTGCTGACACACCTATGCCAGTCAGCGGTGTGAAGAGTTGTGGTCCCTGACCGACATAGTTGTGCCAGTAGAAGCCCAGTGTGGAGAGGCAATTATAACAGCAAAACTAGAGCGAGGGACCGGAATAAGCTGTACTAGCAAAAGCACAGTTTTGCTGGTACAAGCTGAGTCCACACTAGCAGAACCTTACCGGCATAGTACGTTAGTATACCTGTACGGGCAACATGTTTCTAGTGTAGCTGTGGCCTGTGGGGTTACCCGGTATAAGAGCATCAGAATCTGGCTGCTAACTTATACCTGTAACTGTCCCCTCTCTTTTATAGTTAAATTCCATCAACTTTTTTGGCATAGCTTGTAAGCAAGGCAGTGGGAGGGATACTCCTCTTATGATGCTGCAGCAGTGTGGTAGGACTGTTAGAACCTCACATCCAGCTGCATGAGAATCCCCCATGGTCCAAGCTTTCCACAAGGTGTCTTATGCTACCATTGCAAATTCTGGGCTTGTCTGGGATGAGGGCGGGGGGAGCAATGCTACACACTGCAGGGATTCCAGATGTAACTGTCACCAATAGGTTGCTGGGGAGACACCGCTGCAAGGAGCTAAGTTACTTCAGAGGCTGTACTGGCTTCTCACAGCAGCTCTGAAGTGGGACAACACAAAGTTGTCTTAAAAAAATACCTTAGTCCACCTCTACCTGGCCTATGAGTTTTCTGCTGTGACTTTAAGAGTTCCAGCACAAAATCTCAGTTGATATATACAAATTAATTTTGCATTGGCGTAAACTGGACTAGCTCCATTGGCTTCAATGGAGCAACAGAGTTACATCAGCTGAGGTTCTGGACCAAGGGAATCTAGTCACACAATTCCCCCACCTTTAATGAGAGCTGGATAACAGCATCCACTGGCACATTTTGAGAAGGATGTTCTAAGTTGTTCCATAAGAATTACTGGCTGGAGGCTGGCCACAATGACATTAACCCATTCAGGTAACTTAGTTGGCATTTCATGATGAGAAAAGTCAAATGTCATCCGTAAACATTTTCCCCTTTTCATTTTGTTGTTGTTGTTTTCTTTGAAGGAAAAGATGGGTGAATGTTGGCTCTGGAGGAAAGTTAATGGGCTGCTAGCTCTGAAAACTATATTTCTGCCCAGATGCCTTACACTCTAAGCTGCCCCAAAGCAAGCTTAAGCGCACTTCCCTGGCAGTGCCATCAATTCTGAGCTGTGTGGAACTGCTCTGTCGAAGGCTGACAGGCAATGTTTATGATAGCTCCCATACACTGTCCTTAATGCCTGATCAAGATAAAGGTGCAGTCATTTAAAAATACCTCTCTCCCTAGGAAAAGAGTTCAGATTGCCCATTTCAGTTCAGATAATATTTGACGCCAGCTACACTGCTAGACCCCACTCTCTCACTCACTGAGCCCCTACACGCATTATTGACAATGAAGTTGTTTGTTTGTCATCTTCAGATTGAACAGGAATGACATTTCTGTTGCAGTGCAGTAAAAGGTTAGCGCTTGCATAAGCTGATAAATATGAAGTCAAGGTGACTGCTTTATGTATTACATTAGCATAGAAGTGCAAATCCTTAGGGCACAGATAGAAATCTCAGTAAGCAACATAAGTAACCACTGCAAAGCAACAGAAAAAGTCCAAAGGAAAATGCGCACATTTTGGAGAAACTATATGTAAAATGATGAGAGGCATACAGTCTTGCAGTGTGGTAAGCTGTATCTATGCAGATCACAGAACGAAACAACCTTGAGGTCTGTAGGATGAATATTCCCTGCTAACTCAAAAGATGCTATTTTCTATTTGACTCTTTTTTGGTAATTACATCTGCACAAGAAGACCAAACTCTTGGAACAGCATCAAGTTGATAAGTCTTATGTAATAAGAAAAAAGGCTCTCTCCATAGCTTTTTTCAACATTTGACCAAAATAGCATATTGAAGAAAGTGAGAGTCAGTTTTATCTGACTGCTGGCTTTGAGATTTCAAATAAGCCCCTTGTAACAATTCCCCGCTAATTAAGAGTCCACACACATTTAGATGTGAACTCAGTTCAATACAACATTTAGAGCTCTTCTGACTTTTAATTTTTCTTTTCAATGTCAGCTATTAAAAAAATTATACAAGAAGATGAATTCTGTTTCTTCTCACCACCCCGGCTACAAAGGAACTAAACTGTTTTAAATACATTTTGGAGCATCTGGGTCTGATTCTGCTCTCACTTACACTGATGTAACCCCATTGACTTCAATGGAGTTACTCCTGATTTACAGTGATGTCAGTGAAAGCAGAATCAACTATTCTGGCCGCAATTCTGCTCTGTTGTAGTGGGGTAACGCCATCAACATCAGTGGAGTTACCCTGTATTTACTCCAGTGTAATGAGTGCAGACTATAGCTCTCGCTCACTCAATGGGGAGTGCATTGATAACCCTTGGTAGCATATAAAAAGAAGGGATATCTCACTTTCCCCCTCACTTCTTGTTTCATGTGGCACTCATGTAGCTTCTCCCCTATAGCTTCTTCTGCTAGGTTTGCCAGTTTTGGTTGGACATGTTCCTGGAGGTTTCATCACATGATATAATCTTTAATTAAAGATCAATCTTTAATTCCTGGAGACTCCAGGACCATAATGGAGGGTTGGCAACCCATTCTTATGCTTTCAGACCTACGCCTTACCACATTCTGGCCTATTATATCCCCACTTCTACTTCTAGGGCCCTCTTTCCCACCCAGAGCACAAAAGGAAAAGATGCAGACACAAAAGCACCAATTTAGGGGAGCCCAGATTATACCTCAGAGTGGCCCAAACGATTCCGTGTACAATGACATCTTTGGGTATGTGCTTCAGCAGAGCTCCAAGACCAAATAAGGAAATAGGGCTACATCTGAATTGCTAGAAAGGTTCTTTTGTGACAGTACAAATGATAATGTTTCAAAAATGTCAATGAACCATTCTGATCTTTTTAAATCAAAACAATCTGGCAAATTCCACACATTCGCGAAATGTTTCATTTCAGTTGACTTGAATCTGTATTTTTCTCTGACAAAAGGTTTGGCTGAAAAATTTCACCCCGTTTCCCTGCTAACTGCACTACAAATACATGAGAGGCTGGTTTAATGTGAGTAGCTGTCAGGTTTTCTGCTAGGTAACCAGTGTTGGAGACAGAGTTGATCAAATAGTGCAAATAATGACGGCAGGCGTTCATGCAAAGATCAGCCATTCCCCCAAACATTCATGTGAATAGACATGGTCAGGCTGCAGAGCCATTTGGAATTTGAACAAATATTTGCAGACATCTTTTTCTGCACTATCCCCCCAGCTCTGGTTGCAGCCTCCAACTAGTCTAAAATGTTTCAGCCTGAAGAGGATATTTTCTATATTAATTGTTCATGTATTGTAGGTTCTATTTAGGACCAACATTGTGACAGTCTTGACAACGACAACCGATCCATACAGACTTCAGCAGGAAAGCAACTGCAGGACAGCCACAACCAACGATAAAAAACTACTGAATTTAAATAAAACAACAATAGGTCCAGTTACACACTGGTTAATTAAGAGGCAAATTGGTGCTTACTCATAGCATCAGTTAGTCACAATATTTTAAAATCACCTTTTTTATTGCAGACATTAAATTTTTTTCTGGGCTGTGGAGCTGCCTGTGCCTTTAACATTTTAAATAAAAGGAAACACTAAAGCTTGATTCTGATCTCACTTACACCAGCTTTCTATTGATGTCACTCCACTGGAGTGACTCTAGATTTACACCAGTGTATCTGAGGAAAAAGTCTGGCCCGTGGCCTGCAGGAATGCCTTTCCACATCAACTGCCAAAGATAAGAGCAGAATTAGCCTTCACATTACAGGAGCTTCATTCAGTTGTCGTGCGAGGGTTCTCCACTTTAGAGTGCTTCTGAACTTTTTTTAATTAGCAGTCGGGATGAAGGCACACTGCTTTGCTCTGCCTCATGCTCCCAACTGTCAACTACATGCTAGCATTGGGTGTATGTTAAATGCTCAGGTCTGAACACTGCCTGACTACATTTGGCACGTGGGTCAGTCTGTTGTGACTTTTTTTGTTGTTAATCACAGTATGCCGTTAATGGGTAGGAGGGTTCCTTGGTGCCTTCTGGGATTTGAATTCTCCACTAATGCGGATCCAGATTCCCTGTTTATTACTCACAAATGCACACTGTGTATTTTGGGCCGATGAAGGATGATTAAAATGGGAAACCATCCATCACAAATTCTGTGTAAGCTTACTTCATGCTTTGCTTTGAATTAATAAATGGAACGAAGCAATAGGCTTGAGTAGCAGAGGACTGGGAAGCAGGAGATGTGGGTTCTAGTTCTGGCTCTGCCATAGACTTCCTGTGTGAACACTGGCAAGTTGCTTAAGCTTTCTATGCCTCAGTTTCCTGATCTGTAAAATGGGGTTGAAAATCCAGTTCTACCTTACAGGCATGTTAAAGGTTTAATCAACTCATACAAATTTGTCAAGCCTTTTGTGATCCTCAGTCAGAAGGTGGTTAACATACAAAATGTATATCTTCTAGCAATGAGCAGGGACGGACGGCCTGATTCTGACTGAATCTAGCTCCATATTATCTGCATCACTGGTCTTTTAAACTTTAGCATGAGACCGCCTGATGGACGGCATTCTAATCTTCAAGCCTCACTGCTTACCTGTATCTAGTCAAGGTTAACTTAATCAGACCACTGTACAACTAGTTACATGTATGTTCATGTATGAACATCTACAGTGCCATAATGCCAAAAGTGAGGCAGATCTACCTGGCCGAATGAAGGCTTTATGGACTCCCACCAGGGCTGCATGCAGCTTAATTTCAAAGCTCTATTACTCTTTTTTGAAAATACAATAATAATATCTTACTCTTACAGAGCATCTTTCATCCTGAAGGATCTCGAAGTGCTTTAGGACTATGGGGAAGCATTTTATTTACCAATAAAAGGAAGCCAACTCCGAGATAGAAAGCATCAGCTGTTAAAAAATATGCAGCAACCCTCCACAAGAGATTAGGACAGGAACTGAAGAATTTTTCATGGAATACAATCTTCAAAGCGCCTTTTGATGAGCAGGATATAGGAGGTTGTCCAACCTAACGCCCGCTTATTTTTACAGAAACTGCAGTAAAATGTTTGACACAAGTGGTCGAGTTTTATTTCTCATCTGGAAATCAGTGCCTGCAGCAACCCGCTGTCCTCTAACACCATACTGGGGCATTGTTTCAGTACTGACTCAGCTGGAAGAGTGCCACCTACTAGACCAACACCACCACTTGCTGTAGCAGCCTGGATTTTCCTTCACATGTCACAAAAAAATAAATACCAAATAGTCCACTCCAAACAGTTCATTAGCAATCCACAGGTGAAATTTGTTTGAACAAATACTTGGGAATAAGGAAGACAGTTGTAGGAATCAGGTTAGTTTGTGAATGATTCACAAAGAGGAAAAAAGGATATTATTATTATTATTATAATTACTATTATTATTTAGCAAATAATGTATTTGCAGTGATTCATTTAACCCACTCTTTTCATGCCCATCGGCCAGTTGCTTGGATGTGACATGAGTTGGTGGTCTCTTTCCATTTCATACTGGATTGGTGTTCATAATACAAACACCAGCTGACTTGTGCTGGGAGGCCAAGGACTGAATGGGGCATGGAGACTGAATTACCTTCCCAAGCCTATGAGTGGAGACCTTCAGAGCTGAAGGACATTGGCACTGTGGAGGGAAAGGGGAATCCTGCCCTGGCTGTACCTATTCTGTGGGTAAATAGTGGAATTCAGTCTCGAGGGCTGCCAAACCAACACCTTTCCTCAGCACTAAATGAAATAACCATTTAAAAAAGACTATAAAAGAGCATTGGCATGACAAGGTCTGTGCAGCAGGATTGCTGGACCTGCAGGTGCTGTGGGTCCCTGACAGTATCTGAACTGACTGCTTTATTCTTTCCCGCCTTGGTCATCCAGAGTGCAAATCCACACACGGTCTCCACTCACTTTTATCCTGCAGCCTATAAATATGCACGAACTGTGCTGGGGTGAACTTGAACACGCTCTCAGGATGTCATCCTGGAAGAGAAAGAAGGCTGCTTACAGAGATGCTGTTGCTTACACATCATCTGCTCCTGCTCTGCACATGCGCACACGGTTCTGGGGTCACTGAGAGATGCTTCTCGTCTGCTCTGAAGATAGAAAGACATGAAAATATATATTTCTGGCCACATAGCTGCTGGTGCAGAAAATTACCAAGCCCTGTCCTGCATGGGTCTGCATCATGGTTGGGGATCCTGTTAGAAAGACGTGGGGGTTGAAGAGGATCTTTGTCTCCACCACTTCACTTGGCTATTGTAAGAGGGACAAAGAAGAGTTCAAACTGGAGCTAGGGTGCTGAAATTGGAGCAATTACAGTAGCACTACCCTGGTTCTCAACTTGTGAGGTGACTTCCTTCTCTTCATGTGTCACTATAATAATGCCTGCATCTGTAATTTTCACTCCTTGCATCCGATGAAGTGGGTTCTAGCCCACGAAAGCTTATGCCCAAATAAATCTGTTAGTCTTTAAGGTGCCACCGTACCCCACAAAGACACTCTGAATACTTGGCACCACTATGTTTGTGACACCGCTAACTACTCAAGCCTAAACAAAGTGAAAATGAGTCATTGCGACATTAGTAAGAAGGACATTTAAGATGAAGGAACGTTCTATGCCTGGGGCCAGATCCTCACCCTTGTTCAAGACATGATTCAATACTCACTGAAGTGAATGGGAGTTTTTCCATTGACTTCAATGGGCTTTGGACTGGGCCCAAGGTTCATTTGTGCCATCAGTACAATACCAAGGGATCTTAAATCTGCCTACATGGCTGCTGAGGATTCCTTTGGCAGTTTGACCCTTTGCCAGGCCCAGGATCAATAGCAGAGGATAGAAAGCTTAGAGCCACATTTGCTTCCCACTCAGTGCATCTGAGGACTGAGCCCCATATTTCTAGCTCTGATTTGAAGACACAGGGACCGATAGGATACAAAGCTCTAACGAGTCTGACTCAGATGCAGGAAATACAGCTCTTTTGTCAAACAGACGTCGGTGTAAATCTGCCTAGCTCCACTGGTGTAAATCTGCCTAGCTCTGTGTCATTTGTGTGTAAAGCAGTTTTCTAATGCTGCTTTTGAGAAAGAACAAGAAGATACAAATTACAATTAGAACACACTCTTAACAGCCATGCAGCTGCTGTAACTCCCACAGAGCTGTCTTGCCATGAAAACTCCAAGAAATGGGTCATCCAGCTAGAAGAGGACAAATGAGAGCAGGGGGCTGGGGTGGGGGTAGGAATCTTTGCTTCCAGTCCCATCTTCAGATGTAGTAGCAAAGGGACATTTAACATCCAGAAAAGCACATTCATACCAGCAAAGGCCACTGATTATTGTGGTGAATTATGTCTGCACATTTTGGAACAGGCCCGTCCATCTCAGGCTTTCTGCTGCCAGAGCACCTCTTCTCAGGCTCAGATAAATTTGTGAGTCTCTAAGGTGCCACAAGTACTCCTTTTCTTTTTGTAGTCTCAGGAAAGACAGAGGAAATCACGCTGTCCCGCCCAAAGTCACCATTAATTTGCCAGACAGACTAACTGAATTGTTGCTGATTTTTCAAATACACGAATAGACCATAAAATAATTTATAGCAGATATTTCCAGTCTGATGCTATCATCCCTCCCTGCCGTGAACAAGATCTGCTCAGCTCCTCTTCCCTCATCTGTCTGGAGGAGCTGCAGCAACACAAGAAGCCATGATTCCCTCCTTATCCTTCCCCACATTGGTTAGTGTCAACTTTTCCTCCTCTCCCCAGCTCATCTAGAGCTGAGCGAGGTGGCCCTGTATCTTCCTGGTCCCTGATAATTGCTGCACTATATTCAGGAAGTCAACCTCATTGCAATTTGAGTGTGTAGATCCAAGAAGTGCTCAAGAAGTTTTGCAAGCCTGGAATCTACCCTTGCAAACCTGGGACTGCTCATGTGACATTTTGTCCACCATGACCATAGAAAATGGCTCGCTCCCAGTGGGTGAAGACTTTTTGAACATGTTCCTAGCAGGAATTTTAGCCCCACAGTCGCAGAGTCAGTTGACCCGGGCTCTGCGACTCACTGCTGCAGGTCTTTGGTTGCTGAGGGGACATACCCATAAGGGCTAAAGATTAAAAATAAGAACAATGGGATACTTTTTGCAAACTACCTATGTACATCCCAAGCCAATCAGATTGATGATTCCCAGGTGCAAGCTAAAGACTTTTGCAGCTGTCATTGCCACTGATGCTTTGTACCACTAATTGCACTATTTTTCTCCTCTGATTTGTGTGCACTGCGACTTTGTCAAGTTCCCATCAGCAGCAGAAAAAGCGAATGGCTTTCATTAATTATGTATTTGTTGTTTTATTTATTTCCTAAGACAACAGTTTTGCCATATTGTTGCAACATGTGTCTGCCTTGGTGGCGCCATTATGTAGCTCTTTAATTAATGTCTATTGATATTGCTGAAAGGTCGCACTAATTGCGGCTGCCTTGCGTTGTGTTGGCTTAGCATTACGCATCATGTGTGAACTCTCCATATCAAAGTTCCAGGACATATTTTTTCAGGGACATGATAAAACGTCAATTTGTGCTGCTGTATCACTGAATCTCTCGCTGTTGAGGACCACAGGGTCCCAGATGTAGAGTGAGGAGAAAACAGGGTGCTGACTTATCCACACTGCAACCCTGTCAACATCCATGTAGTTGCCTGTGTGAAAGTCAATCCTGTATTTGGTCCAGAATGCACAGAATTTGGCCCACGCTACGAACAACTCTATAAAAATAATGACACTTATTTAGATATTTGAAGGTTTCAAAGCATTTTATAAACCTGAATGAATTCAGACTCTCAGCCTGAGTGTGTGGCTGTTGGGCGACCGGCGTAAAACAAGTTGGTGGTCTCAGTCCAGTTCCTAGTGGACAAGAGTCCACAGCACAAAAAGGATTAACTGGCAGGAATTAACACTTCTTCATAGCGTATGCGTAACGTGCCTCAGGTGGCTCGTGACCAAGATTCATCACCAAATTTGGTCCGCTGGTCGAATCATTAACTTCCTCAGGTACTGAGGGGGAGCGTGACATGAACACCAATTGGCTATGATAAACAGCTAACGTCTCAACTGTAGAAGGGATCCCTCCGGCTCAGGCACATTGATGAAGCCGTATATAAAACCAGGAATATGCTACCGGCAATACACTAGCTCTTTGGATATATTCAATACTTCAGTCTCAGGGATTCTCAGTCGGGCCCTTTCATGAGTATTAAATTCCCTTGCAAAACAACCAAAATAATTTCCCGGAATGTGGTGTTAATACTCTACAGCTCTATTCATCAGAGAAATTACTTGACTCCTGCATAAGGACAGGCCTCTGGAAGGGCACAAATGGCCTCCAGATATTTTTTTTCACGTCCTACTGACCTATACAGCAGACATATGGCCACCGCAGGGAAACTATTTTTGCCTGGCAGTTTGACAGGGGGCCTTGCACAGAGAGCCAAAAGACCTGTAAATAATGCCACCTCCCTTCTCTCACCTCAGCTGAATTACTCACAGCCAAGTCACTCTTGTGTGGCAGCATGGAGGCTATTTTCCAAAATTGTTTCAGTCAGCCATGGGTTCATAGTGATTTCACAGACAGTGATTTGTTTATTTCTGCCAGGGGGTGCCTGCACTAATCAGACTTTGTGCGTATAGCTAATGCGGTGGCTTGCCAACTGCCTATACTTATACCAATGTCTTTGACAGGAGGTGCGTCTACTCACCAGCTAATCAGACTGTTTGATTAGGTTACAGAGAGACCCCACTGGAAAACAACTGGTGATAAATGTGAAAGTGAAGCTTTTGACAGTTGTAACATACCGGACCTCCCATTCCTTGTCATAGATTCTGAATCAAACCATCACACTGTGCATGTCTATACACACACACACACATGCAGATCCCTGCACATTATTCATACAGATAAGAACAAATATAGCTACAGAGATATTGTTTGTAACTTAGTGTGACCTCAGGACCATTAGAAGCCCCCCCAGTAAGAACATGCACCCTACCACTCTGCAAAATACAGATTTCAACAGATTTTAAAATATCTATTAGAGCTTTTAAACAATGGTTTCACACTGTATTACGTACCGTTTTTTTAGACCCCAACTTTGAGTAACCTTAAATCCTTTCTAATCTAAGGAACATCCTCCTGACAATGGCTCAGATTGCTCCCCATACATACACACACAGAGGGGAGTCTCTGTGTGCCGATCTCCCCATGCACAGCACAAATGTGGGATCCAAGGTTGATGCAGGGGGAGGAGTGGATACTGGGTGGACCAGGAGAAGATGTGAGTGGACCATATTGGTGTTGGGGAAATGTACATCATTTCCGTCGCTCCTCCAACCACACAGAGATTCCCCAAAAAAGACAATAAAGTCTGGGGTTGGACTATGTTTTCCCTGGATCCTGAAGCCAGGGGAGTCCCTGACTGTGACCTCCAATGTAGCACTGTCAGGGATCAAGGTGCTTGGAGCCAGAGCAGATGTGGAAACACAGAGCCTCTAGATGGATGGCCCTGGCCTTCCACAGATACCCTCAGATCTGCCTGGATCCACAAGGTTTGAGTATGGACCCTGTGGTTTTTTCCTCTAGGGAGGGCAATCTTTGTGTTCCCAGAGGTCATGTGATAGTTCTCACTGAGAAGATTTTCATGGAAAATTAGCCTGCTCTTTCCAACCCACACTCCACCAACCTTTGCCTGCAGGTTTTACATGGAAGGATCTTATCTGGGCCTAGAATTGCATCCCTGGCTTTAAAACACTTCATGGACTTGCCCTAGTCAAACCCATGCATCTTTTCCCTCTCTGCTACACTAGCATGGTCCTCTTTTTTCCCCCCTCAATGTAATCTCTCCTCTTCTGGTGTGCGATTCGTCTCCTCAGCTGCTTCTCCTGTTCAGAGTAGCCTTCCTGTCTCTAGCTACATATATTTTCAAATCTCATCTTCTGCCACGGCCCGATGCTACGACCCCTTATTCACATGAACAATCCTTACAGGGAAAGTCCCACTGGGGCTGCTCTGCTGAGTAAAGATTAGTCATGTGAATAAGGTTTGCAGGATTGGGCCCACAGTAGATGAATTGGGCACCTGCACAGTACTCATTACCAAACGGAGCAAAGAATTCTTGTTGCAGATAGGACAGTTTCATTAAAGTGACAGTGTTCTTGCACCTAGCTTGATCTTTCAAGGCAATGAGCTGTCTGAAGACAGTATGATGAGGAACTGTCATTCTAACAATCCATCTATCTGAGGCACCTGTCACTGTGGTATCTAAGCACTATTCTCTTGTTTCCATCAGGAAATGTGTTGCATTGCTGAGAATTTCATTGACTGAAAACGTTCTAATATTCCATCATACATTCTAATCACCAGAATTAATTGCAGCTAAAGGCCAAGTGAGAGAATGGCGCCTCCCCTTCATAATGCAGAGCAAAGGCAAATTGGAAAGCTCAGAACAACTGAAGGAGGAATTAGAATTATTTCACCCACTGCACCAGAAAATACAGCAACCACACCTTAGCATGATAGGGATTGCTCCCTAGTTGGGGCCTCCAGCACTACTGCAGTATACATTCTTATTAATAATAACAGAAATGAACAAAGTCACCAGACCTAAGTGAGGTTGGAAGTGATGAAAGCGCTTTGAAATATTAAACTCTACCCATAATAATGAGCACTTATATCTTATGACCACATAACGGTTTTTCACCCTGAAGGATTACAAAGAACTTTGAAGAAGATGAAGGTGGACACAGGAAATCAATAACAGGATGATTAACCCATCCATGAAAAGCAGACATGTTCATAATTCTACTTCAAGTTTCTAGTGAGATCACAAATCATTCCATACTTAATGTTTATGGAGTTTTACTAGGAACACTTAATGGAATTACCTTGTTGCATCTTCCATGGTTAACCCATGATTTACTATTGCAGCTGGTTAAATATTCCCCTCATTTAATGAATAATTCAACAAATAAAGTATTCAACAAATATTATTTCACTAGCTCTGGATTATTTCCTTTATTTTACTGCAGAGAAAGAGAATTGTTTTGTGTTGGCAAATGTGTGTGTGTGTGTGTGTGTGTGTGTGTGTGTGAGAGAGAGAGAGAGAGAGAGAGAGAGAATGAGATGGGAGACCCAGTGAAAATCATATTTGACCATTTGGGGAACTGTTTTCAAACACTTAAGCCAAAAGATTGCACTGAGAACAAATAATACTAAATCTCTAACAGCCTTACTGTCCTAGTGAGTCAGCTACAGAGACACCCATAATTGTTAGTAGTGAAGATTTGCCTCTGGAATCTTTTCTGTCCAAACTTATTGCATGAGTGGGTCTCTCTCTCCATGCCTGATGTTGTCAATACAAAGCAACGGTTGATTTGCACTGAGGAAAGGCATACAAAGAAAACCCTGGGTTGAGGCCTATACATTACTACAACACATACAGAACTACACTGATGTCTCCCAACTCCAGCTCATCTCATTCTCACACAACCTCTCATCCTGTCATACAAAATGCCAACAGAAACATTATACCTATTGCTCGTGACAGCCTCTGTGTAAAGACTCTTCATTGCTTTCCCTGCAGCATTCTGCATCCCTAAATCACCACATTTTAATATGGAGCAAACACTACAACACGTCCCCACACCATTTCTTCAGCACATTGGCAGTAGTGGTCTAAGTAGATTGAAATAGGAGCAGGAGCTCTCCATGCACCAAGCAGAAAGGGAAGTTGATGCAAGCCAACGGAGGGGGCCCTGTGCACTCCCCACACCCACAATTTAATCCCCGATTGCCACTACATTATTCCCTTAACCCACAGTGGTAACTCATCCTGGATCCTGAAGCATGAGACTGAAGGCTCAGAGAGCTGACCTTATCACTGCTGAAAAGGGATAATGCTTCTCCCATAGCCTTACAAAGAACTCAGAAAGAACAGGAGTACTTGTGGCACTTTAGAGACTAACAAATTGATTTGAGCATAAGCTTCCGTGGGCTACAGCGAAAGCTTATGCTCAGATAAATTTGTTAGTCTCTAAGGTGTCACAAGTACTCCTGTTCTTTTTGAGGATACAAACTAACACGGCTGCTACTCTGAAACAAAGAACTCAGTTAGACACAGGGGGCTCGATTGTCCCATGTCTTAAATCTTGACCCTAATCAGTCAAGTGCATTTGGGTGTGTCCACTTGAAAGGGGATATGGTCAGGGTGCCCTTATATCACAGTCGTCTGTGGTTGCTGGGGAACCCCATGAGAGCCCTTGGTAGCCAGCACTAATTAAAATAGCCTACAGGTAGCTCTAATTTGTGCCAGGGACCAGCTTAGCATCAAGTTAAGGAAGCACAAAGGTGGCTTAAAGTCACCTTCTTGTCCCCTTGTCCCCCAGACTATGACAGTAGAAGGGGTCTGGGTCCTTATGAATTTATCTACACCCAGGCAATATGAGAGTACTTCCCCACCAGCATAAGTGAGTGGACAATTCTGATTTAGTAGCATTTTACTTTTATTTTGCAGCCACTTTGCACAGCTGCTCATCACTGAAGAAGGTGAAAGGTAATAGGAAATCTGACCCTGCATCTTTGGGTGGCTTGATTCTGCTAAATTTGATGAGACTTGCTGACAAATGTCTTATCCTTCAACTTAGCTTTGTCTGCTCTTTCATGTTCTCCCTTTCTCTCTTTAGCCAGAAATGCTTTGCATGTTTGTTTACTCTGAGCTACATTCATCTGAGTCATTCAACAGCCTTTCCCCACTAGCACATTACAGTGAATTCTGAAGTGAGGCATCCGTAAGAGAGTATTATATTGCTGTGAGTATGCCAACAATGGGCTAAATTCTGGCCCATATCTTGCTTTCAGAATGCCTGATTGATATTAATGGGGAGAGTTATTTAAAAATCAACAGCATAATATGGCCCTTTGTTTCAGTTACCCTGGTTTTCATCTGGAGTAACCCTATAAATCAAAGGAGTCCCTCCAGTTTTACACCAGTGTAACTGTGAGCAGAGTTTGACTCACATTGTGCAAATGATGCTACTGTACTTAAAAGAATAATCCCAGCAGTATCAGCCTCATTTTAGCTACACTTGGGTGGTGGTTATCAACGATTCAGTCTATTATGAGGAATAATTATTTGCACATTGTTTTTAGTAAACTTCCTCTTCCGGGATAAGTTATCAAGACCTGTAACCTTGAGAATCCAGAGCAAACATATTGTGGATGAGACCCATAATTCAGTGAGATGACAATACCATAATTTTGCCTACTAAAAAAAAAATCCACCTAATCAGGAGACCTCAGTACTGATCATCTGAGGATTTTTTTATGATTGCCCGAAAAATAAATCTTTGCAAGAAGTGAAATAATCAAAGAGTTTTGTGTTATCCATTATCTCTGAATGCCAATCCTGTGCAGAAACTAGTTTGAACATCTAATTTAAAACAAGGGAAGAAGGTCAAGAAACTAACGATACATTTTAAATATCCGATAAATAATCCAAAAGATGAATAGTTTTAGATTGTATATGAAATATACTAAAGAGAAAGGGAGACAAGAGATAGACGATAAAAAAAAAATGTTCTCCTGAGAAAGTAACAAAATTTTAAGGAATTTTATGACTGTTCTCTGTGTTTACAAGTCAAATCAAAGCCAATTGTAGGGTACTTCGCATTCAAGCCATTTCCCATCTAGGTCCTTTTCACGGTTTGAAGAAAGCGAACACCTGGGCCCATTTGAGTTTTTTTCACCAAAAATGTGCCTGGCAACAATATCTCAAATTAAAGTTAGTTTAATAAAGATAGTTATTGTCTATCAAGGCTTGCATTGAGCTGATAGCTTATTGATCTCTGCTCGCTACATTTCAATATTAAAAAAAACCAAATGAAATGACAAACCATAGCATGGTAGAAAGGGGAGTCTAAGAGGCTCACAAGGAGTCTAGTTAATGCCAAGAGACTTGTGCATTCTCCAGAATATAGATACATTCAAAAACATTTATAAGCTAGATGGTCTGAAATGGAAATGACCCCAGCTGATATTTATCCAGCAGTTCTACTTAGGGAAGATGGGTGTAAACATTCATGAAGTGTACATACATACATGTATCTTGGTCCCTGGTTGTGTTGTTTTCTTCTTCAGAAATGATGCCCAACAGTTCCTACTAGGGTTTAATATTCAGGAAGGTAGGCCATTCTATTTGTCAACTGTATTAAAAGACATTTGGCTACACATTCTTAATAAGCCCACAATCTGAGTTTCCCTTTAGTTCCTAAAAAGCACTTTTGGAATAATAATCATGTGCACTGATGTAGCATCTTCCTTCCCAGAACTGAAAAGTGCCTCGCAAACAAAAACGTAGCTTCACAACGGTCCTGTGAAGTAGCTCGGCATGATTATCCCTATTTTACAGAGACGGAAAGCAAGGCACAGAGAGTCTGAATGACTTGATAAAGGTCACACAGGAAGTCGGTGACACATCTGGAAATAGAAACTCCTGACTCCTTCCCCTCTCTTCCCCTACCTTAGCCACATGACCAACTATTCTTCCAAAAATCTTCCACTCTCTTTCATTTTGCACACTGTACAGGACCTTGCATTACATAAGAGCATTTGTTACAAAGTGTTCCACCTAATACAAAACCTGTTTCTTTTTATGATTTGTCCAACAGGAAGATTCTCAGACAAAATATTTGAAGAACACAATGGAAAAGTTGAGAGAAGGTGATCAAGTGGATTAAAAGTCCAAACACCCTTTGAGGCAGCTGTGAAAATGTAGGACTTCATATAAAATCATTGAAATGGGTAACTCAAAAGTGTGAAGAAATTTATGGAATAATTATACCGAATCCTATGCATAGCCATGAGCTAAAATGATATTATCAACATCGCTTATAATAACAGACAGTCACAATGTCCATTCACAAAAGACACAGCTAAATAGCAAATAGAATGAAATCAAACAAATTAAGTCCTGTGAGTTCTTGAGAAACAGAGATTGGAGGGGTTGGTTTTTGTTGTGCTGGGAATCTGACAGATTGTTAGGCATTTGACAGTTCGTAATTTATGTAGTTTGAGGTTCATAGTGGAATTTTATTTTTGAAGGTATGGCAGAGAACATCCTCCTATGACATCACTATTAGCAGTTCTGGTTTCAAAAGCTGTGGATCAGTGATATGACTCACAAATGTGTCACAGAAATGGCCCACCTAATAAGGTGAAAATAAATGTATATGTGTACATACTATCTAAAGTAAAATCACATGAACACACAGGTGGCTGTTATAAAATTCATTATATATATTATAATTTAGCACATGGACATATATACGTAATATCTACTGCATGGACAGCTAAAATGAAACATGGTCCATTAGATTTAGAGTCTCTGCATCACCATAAACTCTTGCAATGAAGCCAGCTAGTCTGGACTTTATTATAAGTTTTGATGCCCTCCTGTTTTGTACTCTAATCCGACCAGCTGGCAACTTGGCCACTTCTGCAGTAATGAACTTCCCTGTGCAAAAAATAAATAAATAACCAACCAAATAAATAAATGCAGCCCATTGTAACTGTGATTCACTGTATTTTCTATCTGCATGGAAGGAGGGGGAGAAATCCCTGAAGCAACTAGCAGCTTCCTTCTAATGTGACACGTGCTTAATTTACAGTATCCTAGCAAATATGAAGAGGAGATGCCATAAACATGTAAAAGCCGGGGATATAATTTCAGGGAATGAAACAAGGCGATCAAAGGGGTCGTAAAAGCTGGTTTTGAACCACCCAGCTCTAGGAGGCGTATAAAGAAGGGGGAAGCAGGCATCCCCGGCCATTCTACCCTAAAAGGCTTTCGCCAGACTATCACGGGCAAGCAGAGATTATATATATACATTTTTCTCCCTTTCCCACTGACCTCCTAGAGTTGAGGCCAAACATCTCCTGGAGGAAATCCGACGGGGGGCACGGGAGGGCTGAGGCGGGTTTGAACAGAGCGCTGGCGCCTGATGGAGGCTGCTGTCAAAAGCTCGGTGGGGCTGGGGCTGGCAAATCGGTCTTTTCAAACTGCGGCTCTGCCTCCCTGGCTTTCTCTTCCTCTCCTGCCAGGCACCCAAATCACAGCCCTTCTCCTGGCGGTCTTGCCCACAAAGCAGAGGCGACCGCCGGTCCCTACAATCTGTTGCTCCCCTTCTGGCTGCCTTTTTACTAGAGCCCCCCCCCCCGCCCCCCCCCCCAGCCGCACACAGCGGGAGACTCACCGAAGAGACGCGGCTTCGATCTCTACATGCTCAGGTCCCCGCGGTCCGTGGCGTGCGGTCCATGCCTCTCATTTGTAATCCGCTCCGGGATGAGCCTGGCAAGGACAAGCCGCGGCAGGGCCAGGGCCACCCATTTCCCTCTAATTCTTCCCAAACTTCCCCAGCATCGCTCGCCGCGGCTCTCCCCACCGCCCGGGCGGGTGCCGAGCGCAGTCAGGGCGCCGGCGGGAGCGAAGGGGCAGCAGCCCCCAGCATCGTCTGGTGCCTCGCCTCTTTCTCCCCGCCACTCCCGGGCCCCGAATTCAGCGGCGAGCGGGTAGGGGCTGCGAACCCCCACCCCCACCACCCCCCGCTCCTCCTCCAAAAAAATAAAGAGATCTACGCACAGATGCACTCCGGAGCGCCCGCGGGAGGGAGTGAAACTGACACACGCTGCACGCGCCCCATCACACACACTCACACACCCAGGCAGGGTGCAGCGGCTGATTATCTCAGCCACCACCGCCACCCAGTCCCCTCTCCGGCTGGTCTGGGCTGCAGCCCCCTGCTTCTGCAGTTTCTGGAAAATGCCATCGGGAGGGATAAGCAGGAACGGCTTTTAAAAAAAAAATACACACACGCCAATCCGCTCCTTCTTCCTTCTCGCTCTGTCTGGCCCTCCTGGTGCTCGGGGGTGCTGCGGCTGGATTGCCCCTCTGGGTGGGGTGGGGGGGGGGGGGTGAGCCGCAGGAAGCGCTCCCCTAGGGGCGAGCAAAGAGAGATGGAGAGGCAGCAGCCGGTCCCTAGTCAGCCCGCGAGGAAGCCAAGTTCTCCCTCGTTTCCTCCAGCAGTTGGGGCAGCCTCTTGTCTCACACCTTGGAGACGACAAGAAGGGGGAAAGGAAAAAGCTGGATCGCACTGGGTCTCACCGACGTGTGGCCCCCCCTCGGCACTGTGCCCTCAAACAAACCAGAGAACGAGTCTAGCTGATGCTATTGCGCCAAAAAAAAAAAAAAATCCACCCCGGATCAGGAGCTCTGCGAAAACCTGGATCTGGCACCTGCTGGAGCCACTCCCATTGTGACCCCGAGGCCACCAATTCTACCGCCCGAACAGAGAGCCGGGGGAACTGCTCCCACAGCGCCAGAAATGTCTGGACCCTGGGGCATCAGAGCAGACGAGCGCCACCAAAACACAGTTCTGGCGCTCGGATTGTCACTGGATCCGTTTAGTGCTTAGCCCTCGTCCCTCAGATTTCATGGCAGGATCAGCGAGCCGAGCGTAGCTGCTCCGACTGCATCAAAATGTTCTACACCCCAGTACATCCTGGCACGTGAGTGCCCCCCAAAAAAACACAGATCCGGCACCTGGGTCCACCTGGATCGCCGCAGTTTCTGACTCCGAACCATAAATCTATCCTTCCCTGGAAAAATCTGGACCCTGGAGTCCCCTGGCCCAATAGCACTAGAAAAAACACGTATTCGGTACCTGGAGGCTTCCAAATTTTAAACCCAACCCCAAATTGTAATATGTAAACAGAAGAAAAAATAAAAGAGCTCCTAATAGAGCAGAATCTCCAGACCCTGCAGGAGCAGCACAAAAATATACACCTGACACTTGACTGCATCCAGTTAGGTTATTTTTCAATCCCCTCCTTCCCCCCAGTCCTGCCAACAAAACAGAGAAGTGCGGCTGCTCCATCCCACGGTAACAGCACAACAAAGAAACCTGGAGCCCCCAACCCACCAAACGGTACCGACAAAATAGTGAGCACGTGCTGTTGGTCCTACGTGACCAGAAAACCCCAGGCTCGTCCAGATCTCAGTGCAAGAGCAGAACAGAAACGAAAACAACAACAACAAAAACCATACCCAGCAACTGGTCAGTTTGGGACATAAACCTCTGAATTCTGCTGCAGAAACACACACCAAGTGTGGCTGCTCCTAGTCCCCCACGGAAATCTGTCTGCTGGTGCGTCCTGACACCGGAGCACTTGAAAACTCCAGATCTGAATCTATATCTTTCAGGGTCTTGCCTGTTTTTTGTTTGTTTGTTTTTTTTCCCAGCTAGATTCCCAAACGTTTACTGTCTAGGACAGAAAGCAGTTGTAACCATTCTTTGACATCAGATTGACCTGCTTCAATACATCACGTTTCGGGGAAGCCACAACAAGCCATATCTGACACCTTGATCTTTCTAGATCCAGCCAGATTCCACGCCAGGACATTGACATCTGGCAGTGGAACTGCGCCGGCAGATGTGCACGGTCCCACTGCACGTGGTTTTAGCGGATCAACCCCTGGCTGAGATTTCCCAGGCAGTCTAGGGAATGTGGAGGCATAGTCTCCATTATCTTCACACACATTTTGACAGGTCTGTGTCTACCCCCCCTAGGGATGCTTGCAGGATTCTCATTACACTGGATACGGACTGAAGTCGGCGGGATCCAGCTTTTACCGTTCTCCTGGCCAAGAAAGCTCCCCTCTTCACCTGCTGCGGGAGAGAGCTCAGCGAGGCAGCATTTCCATTCCGTTCCCTTGCGCCTGTCCCCATTTCTTCCCCTTCTTCCCCTTTCCCACTGATTTTCTCCCAGCCACCTGCTACTAGCTCATTTTCTCTCCATCCTCTTTTAAAATTCAGAACTGCATTTTATCCTCCCCCCCACCACCCAAACTGGTGGGCTCCCCCCCTCTTAGAAAATGCTACGATGTGTTTGTGGTTTGCTAGTGAGCAAAAGGTGGATGCTTCCAGGAGCAGAGCAGCTGGTGGCATAAGGTATGTCTGGGGGGGTAGAGGGGAGGGGGGAGCACGTGACGGAAGAGCAGCGTCACGGCAAGAGGAGCTCGTAGCAAATTTACCCCAAATCAAACCTGTCTGAGGGGCTCGGCTTGTGTTGTTGCTGTGGGTGTTTGTTGATTGTGCAAGGGACCAGAGGGGGGAATATTTAGCCCTAAAAAAAAGGAGGGGCGGTTGGTTGTACAGCCTAGAGTCACGTTAGTGAACTGCATCTCTGGTCTTGCACCACAAGAATCAATCGTATGTTCTGCCTTTGATCCCAGGGTAATTGACATTATAGGGATTGTCTCAGCTCTTAAGAGCCTCAAGCCACTTTTGAAGGAAACAGTAGATAGATAGGTAGAACCCCTGGAGGGATCCACATTTTGAGTCCAGTTCTATGTTCCCCTAGACTGATTTTCCTGGAGTTCTGAGCTGGGCATAGAACCAGAGCCGTTAGAACTGTATCTAAAGCATTAACATGTGTCTCTGTTGAAGGTATCATCATCTTTATGATCAGAGTGTTTATTGGCTGTTTGTGCTTGGGATCAAAACTTGGTTTTTAAAGAGGTGTTTGTAATTGGCCTTATAAACATGTCAAAATTTATCCTGTCATCTTTAATTATTGTTATCATGTTACTCCAAATATTATTGAAACGTGTATTAAAAGAGGAATGATAGGTGTGAGTACTCTGCATTTATACAGTACTTTTCATAGGAAAGCACATTTCCAACAAGCTGAATTACAAACTGTGCACAGGGACCACTTTATCCATCACTGAAATGCATCCACCTATGAGATGAAGTGCGACAAATGCTTTAATAGTGTACAACAACATTGCACAGTTTTAGGGCAGAGAGTGATGAACTCCTTATCCAACTGAAACTGCATAGTTCGGTAGCTAGACCTAATAGAGCTACTCGAGTTAGAATCTGACCAGGCCACTAGAATTAACAAATACTTCTCTCCTTGCAAAATAATAATAATAATAATCAATTCAGTCTTTCATTACTAGTGGTTAGGAGCCTGTCCTGCTGTATAGGGGCATTGGCTAATGCTGACTAGAGCTAAGTAAATCATTAATAGCAAATAATTTATTGAGAGTTTTATCCTCTCTTTCCACACATGGAATGTCCAGAGGCAGATCATGATTTCCTTGAATTTACTTATTATTCAAATTTAATCAACCAATTTTTGAGGTTTATTTTTTAATGCTGTGGATTAATTGTAACCTGTTTGCTGCACATATTGGATACTCCATATCTGAGGTTTGAGCTGTGTTGGTTAGTTGCAACTGGGCACATAAATGACATGATATTGTCCCTGTTCCCTGTTAAGATGAACGTAATTTATAATTAGGGGAATGGCTTGTAGAAGCCAACAGGATACTTGTAGAGAAACCCTCTGTACATATGATTAGGCTGATATGGTAGACAGAGGCAGACAGCTTTAACTTGGGAGAGAAGAAAAGTACTTTTTTACCATTCTGTAGAAAATATTTTAGTATCCTATAATAAATCTTAGGGTCACTCTAGTGATGCTTTCAGGTGTATTTGTTTAGGTGACTTTGTTCTGTAGTGATCATCTTATGATTTTTCTCTCTATTTCTCACCTGCTTCCAAAAAAATAGCTTTGCATTTAACACTACCTGGCTGGGGTCTCAGAACTATTAGTGGAATAGTTACTGATGGGTGGGTTGGAAAGATAAACCAAATTCTAACCTTGTGGAGAGAAGGGTAGAGATAATTGTTTGGGTGCAAGGTCTTGTGCAACTAGGAGGCTGTGATCTCCTTCCTAAAAGATGCCAGAAATAGGCCGATGAGGGTGACTGTGGGCAAGGAGAGAAGTGAATAGCCAAAACGGGTGCTATGTGTTATTACACAGATGTTCTCTTGTGTGGGCAGCTTTTGGTTAATCCAGCCTATATGTTCTGCAGTGTGAAGATATAGAGAACAGCACTCAAGGAACCCAAACTGCAACGGCAGTTGGAAAAAAACAAACAAAAATTCTACTACGCTCATATCTTCATTTTTTATTTGCTTTCAGTGCTCTTTTTTCTTACCTTATAGGTGACAGGCTGATCTACTCATCTGCATTTTGACGGTTAAATCTCAATCTAAACATCTTTGGGTGATTAAAAAAAATCAGTTGAGGAAGAGCAATTTTAAACCAAATTCCTAATAACATATTTGGTTTGTGAATGTTCCTCCATAGCAATAGGCGTGATCTAAATTGAGACATAAAGGATAAGATTTACAGCACTCTGGAAGTGTAAAGAACATGTTAGCATAAATGAGAATCAGGCCCCAAACTCTTTTTTTTACATGCCTGTTTCTGTTTCACAGAAGCTGTACATGTCATTCCAGGAATGCCAGAGATGTATAAAATGATCTGGATTTTTCTTTTTCCTTCTGTAGCTTTAACATACAGTAAAACAGGACAGTATTCACGCCGTAAAAACAGAGGGGAAAGTAATTACGCCTATAAATAATAAAGACTTTAGACAATGTCTTTTATCTCACTGAAAAAATGCATATCCCTTTATTGTGCAGAAGGGGAGATTTTGCATATTTTAATTAAATCAGTTGAATGGTTGGAGGGGATATATCTGTTTGGCTATCAAGTTCCTTATTGAAGAAAAGTTCTCAAAGTTCAGGAACCTGGAGAGAGCTTTAAATCTTGAAGGCTAAAAATAATCTGCCACTTAGGAATGGCATTTTTTACCACTGCTTTAGATGACTTCAGCTAATCAGAATATGGAAATTAAACAAGGAAATTAGAAATCAGGATTTTAAAAAAATTCTTAAAATTTCTTTTGCTATTAATTGGACACTGCATAATCCCTTGAGATTGCCATGTTCATGATAATATCAGTAGGAAATGATGCAATCTGATGAACTGTATCTTGGTAGGAAGATGAGGGCAGCAGCAGGTGATACAGAGGACAGCAGGAGAATTCGACACCTCTTTTTAGGTAGTGTCTGTATTATTTTCTTTAGATTTTTTTTTTATTATTGCTTCATTGTCTTTAGCTTCAGTGTAAATATCCCAAGCAAAGCTTCTGGCCCAGGTTATCAGCTGGTGTAAATTGCTGCACCTCTACTGAAGTCAATGTTTGCAATGGAGCCACACTGATTTACGGCAGCTAAAGATCTGCCCCACCAGATTGACCTTAAGACAGGTGTGCGAATCATCTGTTGTTCCCTCTAGACCAAATTCAGAGGTGAAGTTAAGGGTACTTGGTATACCGTACCTCTCCTCGCCCCCCAATGTGTACATTACACTGCTTAGACTCCTGCTTGGTTACCTTTCTTTGCTTAGGCTACGTCCACATTTAAAATGCTCCAGCAGCACCGCTCCAGCGCTTCCGTGTAAACCCTCACAACAGCAACAGGAGGTGTTCTCCCATCTCTGTAGTTAATCCACCTCCCCAGGAGGAGAAAGCTAGGTTGGCAGAAGGATTCTTCCGTCACCCTAGTGCTGTCTATGCCAGGGATTAGGTCAGTTTAATTATGTCTCTTGGGGTGTGTGAATTTTTCACACCTCTGAGAGACATGCTGGGTCAACCTAACTTTTCAGTGTAGACCAGCCCCCAGACTCACCTAGGTTCACATCCTCTTACCAGCATGTAACTTATACCCCCTTTTTCCCCACTCATACACAAACACACACAGAGTAGCTCCCTGTTTGGACACTGAGCTGGAATAACTCACATGCCAAGGGGACCAATGCAGAGGTGGGGAGAAGGAGGCTACAGGAATGTGTGAGTTAAATAGGTCATCCCCAACTTCCATTGACTCCTTCATGCACATTCCTCCTGCTCCTCAGGAGGAAAGCTACACCAGCACAGACTCCTTCACAAAAACGTATGCACCATTAAATGGGCGCAAGTAGGTGTAACAGAGTCTAATTGAGTATCAGGGAATCTAGGTCTCTGACCCTGCAATTGATAGTGCGCAGGTGACCTGCTGCACCCTGTACAAAGCCCCCAGTGAAGTCAGTGGGGCCCTAGGCAGCCAGAGTGGTCAGCCCATGTGCTATCATTCGCAGGAGTCTAAGTGAGTATAAAAGGCATCTAACTTACATCATCCCACAAATCATGTTTGAATTTTGGCCAGCGTCTCAGGGTGAAGATCCCTGTCTCACGGGTTGTAGCTCTTCTCTTCCTCTCTAGGTACATGACATCAAGCTAACACCATCACTGCTTCCTTTCTCATTATGTCAGGCTTAATTTTTTTAAAGACGGCAAATAAACTAAATAATCATTTTTGAGCCAGTCACAGTTTGCATCTGATTAAGCAATTGAAACTATTTTAAATTCCGGCACAATCTCCCTTTAATTTTTCTTTCTGTCCTCAGCTGACAATCTTCCTTTCTTCCATTCACCTCAAGTGACTCTGCACTTCAAGAAAATCACTGGATCTCTAGCTAGAAATAGAGAATTATTGGCAGCTTCATTAGCTTCTCATCCCAAGCCAGGCGGGCAAAAGATAATGCTGTCATATGCTTGAGAGAGAGGGCTTGCTGTCAGTGCTGCCGGTAATGGGTGCAGTGTGCGTCCCCTTTTAATGGGGCCCTGTGTGTCTCCTGTTCATTCCCATCATGAGGAGGAAGCAGTACAATTTGTGTAAACAAAGAGAAACCCTGGCGATTAGAGATGGGCTTGAAGTGCCAACAATTGGATCCCAAGTCCAAAAACTCCATAGCTGAGGGTTGATTGTGTCTGTAATTTATGGTTTATGTTCAGATCTTTATAAAGAAAGATGCTCTTTGCAAAACTCAGATCTGGGTCAAATCCTGAATGCCCCGAAATTTCAGGAGTTTTCAAGGGCGTTGAGGCAGGCCCAGCTCTCTCAGAGGGAGCTGCCAGTTTAAGCAGACTGCTGTGTATGCTGCATCTGTGCAAAGCCCCAGTTGTTCCTAACAGTTTCAGAAACTGTTGTTGGACCCAGTACTCATGTACTATGCCTGAACATAAGATGACCATGATAAAGCTCCAAGGAGCCTATTAGATAGCAAATCTACCCACCATCTACTTGTCTGTGTTTGTCTAGGGAATATAGAAATTGCCATACTGGATCTGGCCAGTGGAAAATCTAGTCCAGGATCCTCTGACTGGGAGTGGCTTAGTCATTATGCAAGGTAGCCTATTTCCCCTTGTTTTTTCCTACCCTCCCCCCGAGACGTTCTTGTTAAACCCTGGATTTGTGCTGGAAATGGCCCACCTTGATTATCATACACAATGTAAGGAGAGTGGTCACTTTGGATAAGCTATTACCAGCAGGAGAGTGAGTTTGGGGGGGGGGGGTGAAAAAACCTGGATTTGTGTTGGAAATGGCCCACCTTGATTATCATACACATTGTAAGGAGAGTGGTCACTTTAGATAAGCTATTACCAGCAGGAGAGTGAGTTGGGCGGGGGGGGGTGAGAAAACCTGGATTTGTGCTGGAAATGGCCCAACTTGATTATCATACGCTTGTAAGGAGAGTGATCACTTTAGATAAGCTATTACCAGCAGCAGAGTGGGGTGGGAGGAGGTATTTTTTCATGCTTTGTGTGTATATAATAAGATCTTCTACACTTTCCACAGTATGCATCCGATGAAGTGAGCTGTAGCTCACGAAAGCTTATGCTCAAATAAATTGGTTAGTCTCTAAGGTGCCACAAGTACTCCTTTTCTTTTTGCGAATACAGACTAACACGGCTGTTACTCTGAAACCTATTTTTGACAGTGGCCTGTAATAGGTGTTTCAGAGGAATGCACAAATCCTCCCACAGTGGACAGTGATGGAATAAGCTGCCCAGCAAGGAAGCTTCTTCCCAACCCCTAACAGCTAGTGGTTGCCTTCTGTCCTGGAGCATGAGAGTTTTTACCACTTTCAAAAATACAAACCTCTTCTATCTGATGTAGCAATGGATATGCTCATTATCCAGATAAATGTCTCAATCCTACTAACCTTCAGCCTCAATGATATCTAGTGCCAATGAGTCCCATAGACTAATTATGTGTTGTGGATTTCTTTTTTTATCAGTTTGAAATGTGTTACCTTGCAATGTCATTGGATGTCCCTGATATTGTGAGAAAGGGTAAGGAAGAGCACACAGTTTATCTTACCTATACAGTGCTGTAGTCTTCATAGCTCTATATACCCTGTGTCACATGGCTCCTCTCTAAACAATCCCCACCTTTTCAATATCTCCTCACATGGAAGCCTTTCCATGCCTCTAATCATTTTCATTTTATTCAGGACACTCTTTTATTGCCTCTAAAAAATGACTGGATCTAATCTCATCTGCCCTTAGTCCATAGCCACCTAAGAACACCTAAGACACTGCTGCTATGCTCCTGAACTTGGTCACCTGTGGCCAAATTCTGATTTAATTTACATGTGGGTTAATGCAGAGTAAATCCTTTAATTTCAGTGGTGTTTTACACCAGCTTTACGTCCATGTAACTAACAGCATTGGCCCTGCTGTATAAATCCAAAATTTCCTTCTCTGAAGGTTGGAAGCTATTTGCTAGAGATATAAATCCTCAGGTGGGACCAGTTTTGTTTCCTTTATAAAACTGGGTGCACCTAGTGAAACAGAAGCCATTACATGCAATGGGCCTGAATTTACTGAATAAGAAACATGGGGATTATCTTTTCTATTGAAAAAGCTAGGTAAAACTTTTACGAAAAGGGTCTTTAGAGCTCATCTTACTGCACCTTACGGATAGACATGAGATCAGTGAAGGAGCTGCAGTGGAAGTGTAATAAACTGATTACCACTTACGACAGCTTTATCACAGACCTGCCATCATCATGGGATTTGGTGCAGTATTTTAGGGTGAAAGGAGAAAGTAGTTTTATGTATCAGCTTCTGTTTTCAATTCCAGCCAAGATCATAAAAATAGACTCTTTAGTATGTAGCCATGGATAAAAGGTATCAGGTATATTTAGGATATAGAAGTGAAAGGTAAGGATCAATTAATATTGTAACACAGGACCTACAAGGCCTCAGGCCTGTAAAATATTTATCTTAGACAGATTAGGCATTAGGATTTATTATAATAGTAAGTATAATAAGTAAATTAATAATAACTCTGCTGAGCTTGTGTCTGTGTTTGTGATATGCTGATGTTTTGAAAATAACTGCTGAGTTTGGCTAATAATGTCTATGCATAGACTATAGGCACCACAAGGTGACTCTTGGTAGCCAGGGAGAAATGTTCGATTTCCTTAAGGTAGCCACCTGTTACTATGGTGATAAGGTAATGTAAAATGTTAATGAGTATAAGGTGAACTAATGAGTAAGGGGATGCCACGAGTAGGGAGGTGTGAAAGTTCAAATAAAGAAAAGGAGTTAAAACCTTCATAAATATGTATGACCCCAGTGGACATCAGCGTAACACATTAAAACAGCGGTATCCCGGTCGCGTGACATGGTGGGGTGTCACCAGGATGATGGCCACTGGTGGCGATGATGATGATAATGATGGGGGTGAGGATGAAGATGAGGAGTAACACTTCAGGTTTTTCCACAAGGCATGATGTGAGTGAGGCAAATATTATGCATTCTGTACTGGTATCTCTCCCCTGTGCCAGATTGCAACGGGTGTATTGTTTGTTTGGTTAATAAAAGTAATTATTATAAAAAGAGCACTATGTCGTCTCTGTGGTGCTCCGTTGGGTCCCCCTCCTATTGATAACCTCTCCACTGTAGTCTGTCTTGAGGGCTGAACTCTCACAGATGAAAGTAGGTGTAAGCCCTCGGTTTGGGGTGGGTAACCGGTTAAAGTAATCCACAACTATAGATTAGGCTAAAGTAGAAGCCTTTAAATCTGAGGTTCTTGCTCCTGCAGTGCATATTCCAATAATATTTCCAACAAATATCCTCAGTTCTTTTCTTTTTATCACCCCATCTTTATTTACAGCACAGCCCTTCATTTAACAGAACCAATACAATTACATTAGCTATAATGGCTTAATTACTGTATATTCGTGACTAGGATGTTTGGGGATAGTGGTTATTAACATGACAGGTTCATATTCATAATTGTCATTAGTGTGCTTGATAAATCAGTGTGCTTGTTAAATAACTGTTTAACAGGGCTGTGTTACTTTCCCTAGGACCACAACCTGGAAGAGAAGAGCTAGTTTACCAGTCTGAAACTTCTGCAAATGGCACTACTTTCAGGCTGACAGATGGCATGCAGTGCCTTTTTTCCAACTCAGCAGAAAATGGAAAAATATAATAAAGAGACTACAAAGATTGGAGTCTTTATCAATGACTTGAAATCTAGTGCACCATATGCTGAGTACAGAAATATTCATCTGAACAAATTAAAGCACAGCGTAGACTGGATTTATCAGTTACATGTGTTCTTTTTCATAGACTTTGCTGATAAGCTTTATTCATTTATGTAGGGCATAATGTGTAATTGCCTACAATGACAAGTTCGTGCTATGATATCTTCTTCCCCAATCCCTGGTAGGACTCCTTTGTATCAGTGCCCAGTGCAGTATTTACTGTACTGTCAAGTGGAGTTTCATAACAGAAAATCTGTAGGCACCAGCTGTTATTCCACTTCCACATCCAGACTCAGTTTGCTCATTTTGGGCCTGAATCATTCCTGTTAAGGTCAATGGGAGGCTTTTCTATTGACTTCAGTGGGCGTTAGATCAATCCTTGTCTTCTGGGCCAAAAATCCCTTAACCAAGAGACATCTCCTTTGCAACTTCACAATCAACGCTGACGTTTTTGTAAGGACTGTTATCGTTGCTTTGTGATGATGGTTACGTGCTAAAGAGCCTTGGAACCCTCACACACCCAAACACAACTGGAAGTGTTATTTTTATTGGTATCTAAGTATGGGTGGGCTATGGGGAGTTTTGGTTTGAGGAATCCCTCAAACTGTTTGGATGGGGAGGGTTGAATTCACAAGTGTTTTTCTTTTTCTGTAAACTATATCCATGTCGTCTCCTCCCCACGAAGGGTGACTGAGTTTAAAAGCAAAATTCTCTAGCTACAGAGAAACTATGCTGTGTATTATGAGCAGAAAGTCATGGGCCAAAGTCAACCATCAGCTCACTCCACGGAAAACAGTGGAGATACACCATAGATTACTCTGTCTAGCTGAGTCACACAGAGGGTCATAGATTTAAGTCAAGATTGGATATTTTTCTAAAAGATGTGCACTAGGAATTATTTTGGGGAAGTTCTATGTCCCGCATTATATAGAAGGTCAGACAAGATGACCACAATGGTCCCTTCTGGGCTTGGAATCTATGAACTGGGAATCTATGAAAGCACACTCTCAGCAAATTAACAAGTAAACCCCACAAAAGCTAGGCTAAAAAAAGTGGATCGCTTATAGATGCTACATAAAGAAAATTCATACTATATGCATTTTTTCATTGGATTATTACTCTCTGTCTGCTTTTTTCCACACAACTTCTCTGTGTTTGCTTTTTAATCTCCCTTTTCTCTACTCCATTTTTCAACTTTTATCCCACTGGATTCCTTCCCTCTCTCCTCCTATTTTCACCATCTCACCACCTAAGCATAATGTACTACTTACGCTATGTCTACACTGCAATCGGGGGTATGATTTCAGCTCATGTCGGCATACGCATGCTAGCTTTTAATCTAGCTAGCTTGCTAAAAATAGCCGTGAAAACACAGTGGCATGGGCTTCAGAGCAAACTGTACCAGGTCCCCTTGGGTACATACTTGGGTTTTTTGTATGTGCTGAAGCCCGCACTTAAAGTTAGCCTGGGTACATCTACCTGAGCTGCAAATCACATCTTTGATTGTAGCATCATCAGAGTCCAACTTTCAAAAATGCTGGTTGAGATTTTCATAGCAGTCTAGGGGATTTAAATTTAGACACATATCTCCCATTAGTTTTAATGAAAGATCAATGTTTAAATCTCCACGACTGCTTTGGAAATTTCAATCAGTATTTGCCTAGGTTTGAAATTAGACGAACCAAATGCTACCAGCCACTTTGTCACTGCCAGATATTGTGGTCTTTTAGGATTTTATCAAGGTACTGTATTTTCTCAAGGGCTGTCTCTCTGAACTCAGTGCAATGGCCAGTAGAGGCTGCCCATATTATGTCATTTACAACCTCCAGAGTCATTACAACAGATGGCCATTCCATTTTCATCCCCTTTCCTCATGGAGATTTCAATCCCATTATGACGTTGGCTATTGTGTTCCAGATTTTTAATGTCTGATTCTAACTACAATCTGCACATGTAATTAAGCAGTGATGAACAATGGATGTGACTGAATAGGATGTGCATGCACATTACGTAGCACACAAATTGGTTTACCATCATTTGGTGCAGGTATTTCACACCTCCCGTTCAAAGAGAGAAACACGCAGACGTCCTGATTCTGCAAAGGTACTTAGGTACATGCCATACTTTAAACACATGAATAGTCCTGCTAAAGTTAACTGATGGGCTCAAAGTTAGGCATGTGTTTAAGTACCTTGCCAAGCCAAGGCCAGAAATTAAGATTTTATATATAAATGAAGCCAAACTGTGGCCATGATTGTTCCCAGAAGGAAATCTCTGTGACACCAGGGCTTGAATTTTGGCTGTGGCATAAGGACAATCAGAGCAAGGGCTAACAACAGAGAAAAAGACATACAGAAGGGCCTGATCCTGCTCTCACTGAAGTCACATTTTACCATTACTTTCAATGGGATTAGCATCGGGCTAATATTGTGTAAATATTGCAACAGCTAAAACTATTAGTCAGTGGTAATTCTGAAATGACAGCACTTAATCATTTTCTCTCTCTCTCTCCCCCTCCCCCCCCCACCCCCCCGCCCATTCCCTTGCCCCATGTATTCTGCAGGGGTAAACTATTGGACAGAATCTGAGAGTATTTCGAGGACACTTACATAAGGACAAGGAAATGTTTTCTACGGAGAGAAGCCATTCAACCCATCAATTTTCATTCTTTTCTAGCACTCCAGACAAGATAAGAGCAAACCAGAAATGTGCTCAGTTCACATATTCATCCAGATAAAATTATTGAAGCAGCATGTTAATTAAAAAAAATCACACCCATTTCAGTGTCAGCAAAGCTGTACCAGTTATGTCAGAGTCTGGAATGTTAGAATAGCTAAGGTGACTTACGATAGCAAGATTTGGGTATTAACGTGTCTGCATTTAGATGTGATCGTAAGCAACACAAAGACACTAAGAACTAAATTACCCAGAAACCATTGCTAGAAAACAAATAACTATCACAGAAAATATGGTTAAGCGGTTAAATATTTAAAGAAAAATCCTTGTTCTTACCTTTTTTTGATTTGATAAACTGGCTTCATTCAGGTTCTTTGTCTCTCGCTGAGCTTATTACTATATTATTTCTTCTTTTCCTTATTATTTATTTCTGTAGCTCTATCGAGTTAGCATTTTAAAGATGAATACAGTGAGGAAGTCCCTACTCAAAGGAGCTAACGTTCTAAAAATCTGTCATCTTCCCCACGGTTCAGGTCCCGCCAGATCACTCAAGTTAAGCTAAGTAGGCTCAGGACTTGTATGGAAGACCTCCACGGATGCTGCAGAAAATGGGGCTGGCAATTCAGTAGGTGACACTCCTCTTCTCTACCAGAGCATTATGGACCTGACTCAAGAAAACACTGAAGTCCATCACTATTCAGGCAAGCTTTAAGCACATGCCTAACTTTCACTTTAGCACATGCTTGAAGTTAAGCACATGTTTAATCACCCATCTGAATATAGATGCTTTCCTAGAGTAGGGCCTGTGTTAGGGCGACTGTGCTAGTGGAGGTGCCATCACTTGGAGGAGATGTGAAACTTAGATACTGACCACTTCTGGTCATTACGCTTCTTGAAACAGTAAGAAATGTCAACTGGTTAAATTCCAGCTGGGTTACTTTCATTCTTCCTACTTAAATTCCCTGTACTCTTTCAGATGGAAAGGCATATTTCTACCTTCTCATCCTAAACTTTCTGTCCTACAAGATGTAAAATTGGTCTACCCTGTTGGAGAGTAAGTGTATTTCAGTCCAGAGACTATCACATTTCAGTAGTAGATTAAGTGAACCCAGTGTGTAATTTAAGATCGTGAAACAATGTAAGGTAGTACAGATTGAAGGTTCTATACAAATGAAGAGTCATTCTTTGGGTCACTGCTTCTGCTCTCTTTACACCCATGTAACCCAATTGAAGTCAATGGGGTTGAATGTGCTTTGAGCTGGAACAGAATTTGGATCTTTGTCTCTGTTTGTGTTAAATAATTATAGTGCTGTTGATCTTCAAGCAAAAAGTGGACAAGGTGGAAAATACATTTTATTAGAACCCCAAACACTTTCAAATACACAACATTTCAAGTATTTGTAATAAATCATGAAGGATCCTGACGTTTGGCTCTATCTTAATGTATGAATTAGCTCAATAAAAGGCAACTTGCCCACCCAAGTTGTTATTATTTATTATTTGTATTTATGTAGTTCCTGGCAGTCCCAGTCCTGAGGCAGGATCCCATTATGCTAGATGCTGAACAAACACACAACAAAATGATGGTCCTTGTCCGAAAGAGTTTACAATTGTCTTAATTGTGTCCATTCCCGCGCCTGCCAAAGGCGATTGCCAAACTCCTATTGACTTCAGAGGGAGCAAGATCTGGCTCATCATTCTTGTCGTTATCATTTTGAACCCTCTTCTGCTTTAATCAGAGCTTTTATGAACACCAGATGGTCTATTGCACTCTCTACAGGTAGAGACTTCTAGTGAACCAGGGGAGCAGAGCATGGCATTTCCTTCTAATGTCACTCCCCCTTTGTCTGTGGCTGTGCTGCAAAAATGAAATGAAGAAATATCAGGAGAAGAGGAAAAGGAGAACATTCAAATCAAATTCTAGTGGCGCTCTGGCAGGATTCAGGGGGAAAATACTCAAGATCCATTGAGCCTCCAATCGTGCTTGAATGGAGAAATGTTCTTGTGGGAGATTGACTGGTCCATTAAGGCCCAAGTCCTGCTCAAAAACTACACAGGTGCAGGAGTCCTCCCATGCAGTTCACTTTTCAGGATCAAGACCGAAGTTTGGATCCTCAAAGTTTGGGGGTTTTGCTTCAGTCCATTCTATAGAGACTGGCTGGCTGCAACATTTGGATCTGGTTTTACAGTGACATTTCCCAAACATTCAGGATGGATGAAGGAATTTCAACTCAGCTCTGACATATTCTTTCCTCAGTTATAGCTATTCTTCATTTGTCCATGAGCTTCCTTCATGAACACAATGTATTCATTTTTAAATGCCCAGAAACTATTCAGTGAAAAGCTGCTGGCAATTACTAACTCTCACAACAGCTTCGCACAATGAGGGGTAATTATTGTCAAAATCCTTTTTTTTCCCTCCACAACATGTTGAAGGAACTTTCAGTTTAGTTTTGTTCATTACCAAAGGTTCCCTTTATAATTTTAGTATTATCTTGATAAAGGTGAGTAACAAAATGGTATGTGCTTTATTGCCTGTGTTAAAGTAAGATTTTTTGCTGTTGATTTAATATCAGTGTATATCAGATTTCTTGCCATTGTTTAAAGAAAAATTAAAAGGCTTTTGCGTCTCAACTGTTCTTTTATAAAAGAAATGCACTTCTGCGCTGTTCCTCAACTCTGCTTTTTGTCCAACACACGTAAGGGGATAGCTCAAATTGCATAAACCCATTCGCTAACAGGATGAGTGACTGAGTCATTTCACAGCAGTTCTGCAAAGAGAGCTGACCCCTTAGTACTCTGATCACAAAGCCTAGAGGCTGACAATAACATAGAAATATCAGGGGGTCCCATGTTTGTTATACAGTATCACCGCTTAGAGTTTTAAATGCAGAATAATTCAAATCCTGCAGGACTATCAGGTAGGATACTGAGATGAGATTATCATGCCATGTGTCCGTTAAACTTTATTTGCGCTCTACATTCTTGAATGTAACTAGAAAGAGCCCAAAATTATTCATATAGGCAGAAATGTCATTATGGAAACAAAGAGCTAGTTTAATTTAGTTAGGCCAGTATCAACAAAGCCTTCTTTAATAAGCCCGATGAACAGGCACAATCTACATTAGTGCTCACTGAGGAACAAGTAAGTACACTGAGTAGACCACAAGCTAAAGATGTTTGGGAGGGGAACAAAATGAAAAAGACATTGTACTTTCAAAAGCTTAGGGCATCAGCTGCAATAAGAAACAAATCCTTCAATATGAAACATGTAAAACAATTATAAATATATTGACAATCCATATTACAATATTATACTCTCCAGCAATTCATCACAGAGCCTCACCATAGCTAAAGGAGTTTTGAGTGCCAGGGACAGCAACTTGTGCAAGCCTATGACCTTTGCAGAACAAAGTCTTACTAATAGCCTGTAGTCTAAACCAGCTGACGTGTTCCACCGTGCAAGCCCTTCTAAGTGATCAGATTTTTGTTGTTCTAAAGGCAGCAGGAGATTGTATTAATCAATTAAACTATTTTTATCTAAACACAGTAACCAGAGCTCGCTGTCTGCAGTCCTGAGCTCCACCTTTCAAGATGGAGAATGACTTTTGCTCTCTGAAGCCGCACCCCACATCTTCCTGTAACAACAGCAGCTGCTTCACACAAGATTGGCCAGCTGACCACGTAGTCTTGAGAAGCAAATGTTGAATGTACAATGCAAACAGCTTTGTTAATGGAAACAAAATTGTAATTGTTAGAGTCTACATATGTCTGAGCAACATCTCAGGCAAGTATGGAGGCACAATCCTGCTGTCACCGGACCTTGATTATGTGGCTGTTTGGGGAGAGTTTACTGTGCTGATTTTCCTCCTCCCATCACTCATTTCCTGTGTATTTGTCTGACTTCACACAGAGTGCTCCACAAGAGATGCTGCTCTAACCATTTTCCCTGAAGATTTATTCTCTGTGTGGTCTTATGCTGTAATCACTTGGCTGCCAGAGGAGTGAGAAGAACACATAGGAAATGTGATTGCCCCTGAAGAATAGCACGGGAAAAAATATCACTTTATTTTAGGCTACCATTCCTCCCTTAACAGCAAGCATGCTCATATATCACCAATGTCTAAAGCCAATTCACACTGAAAATACAACTAGAGCTGTTTAATGCCAACATTTTAAACACCTATTAGACACTTAAATTGTTGTCTGGACACCAAATTGGGCACCTAAATGCAAGACAGGCATGTAAGTAATTTTCAAAGGGGTGCCCTTGGGTGATATATGGACAAGGAGCCCCATTTGTGTGTTATGGCATGGTCAAAGATACAGCTGCCAAAGTGGGATTTCAAAATGGACAGAGGCCACCTTACCCTAGCAAGGTTTAGATTCCCCCAGTTAGGCATGTTCAGGGCACATATTAATTGATCAGCTCTGGTTCAGGGTTCTTTTCAGGGTCAGATTAGCACTGGAGATGCAAAGTATGCTTTTAAAACCCTAGTAACTTGACCATATCAAAAATGCCTTTCACCAGACCATTAAAAGGTGCATCTATGAGCAATGGACTGTAACCCTGCCAAATATATGCAGGACCTTTAACTCTTCTTTTCAAGAAATGTTGCAAACCTGTTTAGTATCAGCAAGAGTTGGGAGGGAGATCTTTAAAAGGGTGCGGGTTCACTCTCTTAATTCATGAGCAGCAACCAACCTTTTTGGCTCAAACTTTTAAAACAAAAATTGCTCCTGGGCTGACAAGTCACTTGGCCTCTAACAGAAAGTGAACACAAAAATGCTCTGCCCTTTCAAAGCCTTAAGAGCAAAAGGGAAGACTTCCCTCAGCCATAATCCAAGGTGAACATACAGAGCCAGTTTCCTCCCTCAGATACGCATGCATAATTGGCAGTGACTTCAGTGGAATTTTTGACCAAAAGAAGAGACATTCCCCCGATTCGTTTGCCCATCCGTCACCATTATCGTCATCCTTCTCCTCCAGGGTTCTCATCCAGACTCAGCTCAGTCTCTCCATCAGCTACTCCTCTGCTAATTTATATTCCTTGCCTTTCAGGTAGGGGCTACCAATGAGGCGCAAAATGTAAACTTGTGGAGAGCACCTGCTTATCTACCCATCCTCCTTACCAGACTAGCTGAAGGGGTTAACTCCAGTCCTTTGTAAAGCCAGTGTAAGTTCCTTTCCTCCCATTTGCAGGAACTAGGCAGATGTAACTGTGAAGTAGAATAAAGAATGGGTTAGAGATCTGGAAACATCAATCATCATGTTTTCTTTCCTTGTTTGTGTGAGAATTGCTGTACTTAATTCTCTAAAGTGTTCTCTGTCTATTCTGCCTCATCTTGGAAAGCATTCTCTGATACTTTGTACGGAGGACGCTACACTGTACATTCAAAATAAGCTGTATTGTAGACACTTTTTCTGTGCCTGGGATCACAGAGGCATAGATGGAATTAGATTGACATTAATCACCACATGTTGTACACATCAGAGGCAAGATGTCAGGTGCCAATTGAACATGATTCTAGACAATGAAATCCCAGGTCTGCTCCACATTGGTATTCTGCAACATCAAGGAAACATCATGTCTTTAAGCACTCCAGAGAAGCATCTCCTTAAATGGCACTGTGGTTGCAAAAGGGACTAGGCTGAACAACTGGAAATCCTATAATAAGTTGAATATAGTAGAGTGGTTCCTCTGGTAAGAGCAAACACGCACACTAAGGAATAATTTTGTCCTGCATGGGAGGGAAATCTGAGAAATCTGAAGAGCTTTTACCTCTGTTCTTTCAGCTAGCTGAGTAGTTAAACATAGGGCATGACTTACAACATCTCTCCATATATCTGCAATTGTCTTGGCTAACTTGCTTTGATGCGTGGAGTACTGGTCGTGAATTTCCTAGCTCTGTGGGTTCCTCCTTCAATTCTCCTCTTTCTTCCCTGAAACAAACATTACATTAAAATGACAGAGTGGTGGTGAAGGGTTTGTTTTCATGACTCAGCCAGTGTGTGTACACTATATGTTAGTTAGTCTTAAATTGTACATAATGTATTTGAAAATAGAATGTTATCCAAGTAATGTGTGTAAGAATGAAGGAGGCTTTAGGCTCCTGGTACTCAATTCTAAATTAAAAATGCCAAATGGTGATCAATTGTCTAGTGGGCAGACTGGCTATCAGATTTCCCAAATTTTATTCACATCTCTGCCACTGGGTTGTTGTATAATCCTGGGTATGTCATTTATCCTCTTTGTGCCTTAGTTTGCTGGTCTGTAAAATGGGTATGATATTATTTACTCATCTCACAAGGTTAATATTCATCAAGTTAGCTGAGGTTGGTAGTGAAAAGTGGTTTTTTAGTGTTCCTGTGCAGTGCTGATAAGTATTAAGTACGGTCTTTCTTTTTTATTCTTGTAGGTAGCAAATTGCTTCATCAGAAGAAAAACGTATATAAAGGACCCAATAGATTAAGAATTAAAGCAACTGGCCAAATTCTTCCCACAAATGCCCAGCACAAAACTTGTAACCAGGAGCATGAGTCGTTCACTTCTATTCTAGCTCCTACCGACACAAGTGCTGCCAGGAGGGGTCTGTATGTTTAAGTGTGTACACGTACCCCGAACCTAGCAGTTACCCCTATCCACATATTGCTACACTGGTAATTTATGTGCCTGACTGTAACCATCTGTATGGGGATGAGGTGCATGGAGCAGCTACCGGTCAACATATGGTTGTATATTAGCACTAACTCTACAGTGTAAACGTGCTCATTTGGGGGCCATCCTGTGTTATACAGGAGTTCAGCCTGGTATCAACAACAGGATAAAGGAGTGACTTGTTCTCTGTGCCTTCAGAATCACTCAGCAACACTTCTATCTCTACCCCTCTCACTCTGGCCTTTTTACCTCAACCTCACTTCCCTACAACATCTTAGAAGACACTGTCCAGCACAGTCATGATAAAAATCACGTGGCATTGCTGAGACATGGTTTTCTCTCCCCCGACCCCAGAAATTAATTTTTAAAGCCAAGCAATTGATTCATTTTATTTTTCATTTTTGTCTTTTCTTCTTCAGCACATCATTCCTCAAATTGTCAGTTAAACCCTCCTCTCCCTTACAACAATCATGTTTATTAAATTGGAATGATTGATTTTCTAATCCTGAAAAATATTAATGTCTTGATGCCTTGTGGGATTGCATCTCTGATCTAATCATTTCTCCTACATGGAAAACTTCTGGTTCTAGGCTGCTCAAAAGTAGTTAAAACAAAAACAAAACAACCAACAAAAATCATTGACTTTAAAGGTAAAAAGGAAGGCAATTCTCCAGTATTTCCATTATCTGATTCAGGTAGTGCAACATATGGGACAGAATTTGTAAGGATCATCATTTCCTTTTCATTATATGTGTGAAAGTTTCTATTATGACTTTCATCTTCGGTCCTAAAACTTCTCACTTCCTTAAATACTCTATTGTCATTGAGATTAAATTAGAGCCATATATTAAGAAAGAACAGTACAATAGTGTAACAAATATACTGAACAGGAGGAGTGGATCTTACAACACTTCCAAATTCCTCCATGTTTGGAAATGCAAGCATTTTGTTTCAGTTGATTAAAATAAGCAGAATTTCTAATATCTTCCCCCAGAGCAGAAAATGAAATTAATACCTCTATAAACTATAACATCCATGAGAGGAAGTGGTCTTCATCATAAATTATATTGAAGAGATTTTCATTTTCTTACATTGTTCTTTGTTTTCAATTCATCTGTGTGAGAAGGATTTCCCTTGGAGAACACTGAAATTAAAGCTGAAGCTAGAATGAATTAATTAATTTGACTAATTTTAATGCACATGTTATTTCAACAGTCTCTTCTTTCAGTAAAAAAGTGAACATAGTTTGTTGTAGTCACCATAGCAATGGTTCTGATCAATCTGATTTTAGCAGTTCTCAAGGACTTGCATTGTAGTCATTCATTTCTCAATCCTAAGAGTAAAACATTCATTAGGAGTAAGGGTTCAGTGTCCTAAGTTACAGGCTTCAACTAGGCAGTGAGCTTTGACAAGCCTATTGATTCTGTGTAATATTTCTCCCTATTTTTTCCTTGTGATTGGGTATTTACTCCATATTGACACTAAAAGAGTTAACTGGAGACAGAGAGCAATTAATGCCCCTCGTTGCATTGGAGACTGGCCAGGCCCAAATGAAGATGAAGCCCAGTTGGGGAGAAACTGGGTGGTGAGCATAAAAGGAGGAAACTCAGATGAGAAGGAGACCGCATAGGGAAGCAGGAAGAATTCTGTAGGCTTCCTCTGGTTGAGGAAGCAAAGTGGAGCAAAGACCTAGAGGCAGACGTACAATAAGCTCAGCGAGGGGCTGTAGGAAAGGGCCTGAGGGAAGGCCATGGTAGAAAGAAGAGGAGTCTGTGGGAGGAGACCTTAGCTGCTCACCACAGGGTCCTGGATGGGAACCCAGAGGAGAGGGAGAGCCTGTATTCCCCTACTGGCCCACTGGACAATGGGGTGCAGAAACACACTGGTGAGAAGGACTATTGAGTTTGGATCCCGTCCTCCAGGGAGAAAGCCTTGGGATGTATCATTCCACACACCAGCAGGAGGATAACCCTGCAGCATCTGGGAAGGGGTGAAGAGTCTGCGGAGAAGAGAGCCCAGATGGGGTGAATAATTATGTGTATTTGAGTTTAGTTTGTTGGACTTTGTTTATGCCAGAAGGGGTGGGACAAAATGTTACCTGTCCAGAGGGCTGAGTCATGAGAAGAGAGACCACTGTAAGGCTGGAGCAGCTGTCAACAGGGCAAGGCCAAAGGAGATCCTGCCATGCCATACCCAGCCATGAGTGGGACATGCCAGTGGTGAGTCAATTCTGACATTCCTCACTGTAGAATCCCTTAAAATCCGGTCAGGAAATATAGTAGTCAAGAGCCATCTCATCTAATCTATTGAATTGCTAAGCCCCACTATATCTGTTTTGAATTTTAGGCATATTCCTGATCTGGCATCTTCCTAAATTCTTTCTTGTCCTTTCCCAGTCTGGCATTGTCTTTGACATAGGACTGTGGGGATGATTTATTTTCCATTCAACACCCACCAGCCTGAAGGATGAGAGTTTTTGAGTCTGCTACTGATCTTGATCCATAGCAAAACAATGAATGTAAACAATTTTCTGTTAAACTTCTAATAATATGACTAAGAGCCTCCTAATATCCATCTGCCTTCAATGTGTTCAGTGAAAGCTTAAGTGTGGAAATATTTTAAATAACAAATTGCTCTTCCTCTGACTGACACGGTCAGATTCACCTTTTTGTTTTGACCAAGGCAAATAAATGGTCAGCCAATTTATCTTATCAGTCATGTTGAATGTCCTCCGAGCATTAATCTGAAGAATCAAGCAGGTTGAATCCACCCGTTAAGAATGGCATCCTATGGGCTTTTAAAATCTAGACAAATATCCTCCCCTAAGGAGAACACTAAATTTTACACTGCTCATTAGCAAAGTAACTATTTGAAGAGTGCAATGTGACCTAATGCTGAAGCTGCTATTGCAACAACAAAATGCTACTCTTTGAATTCTGTGTAGAATAGGTATAAAACAGGGATAATTTGAAAATGCATATACCTATATTATAGATCAGAAGAACTTGCCATTGTCTTCATTTCAGACTTAAAGTCCATGAGGGTTTTTATTACATCCATGTGCTTAAATTCTCAAACCCCTTGACAATGGGGCTATAATTAGACAAGGAATCAATTTGCTTAATTCTTCTGGTGGTTCACAACCTACTCTCGGGGCCCAATCCAAAGATTCCCATGAACTTTAAAGGGTGTTAGGTAGAGTCTCTGAGGAATAGCGAAGAATTGAAACAAAACCGTAACTGTCAAAAAGGTAGTGCATACCATGGTAATTACTAGCAATGAAGACTGTTGTTGCTTTCCTAGGAAGAAAATTCCTTTCCTATTTCCAAGTTGTATACCTTCCTTCAAAAGTGGCACTTAAAAGTATCAGCAAAAGATTGTGCCTTTACACCTTAGCGTTCACCAGAAAAAAATCCATAATGGATATATATAATAATTTTTCAAAGATCAGCTAAGCAAGTATTCAAGCTCTGGATCTAGCAATGCTAGGTCTTCATTCAAAGCACAGCATACACATAGACCCCATCTCTTTAATGAGAGCTCACTGAAGATTAATGTTCTCTCTATGTCTTTTAAATATATTATAAAAGGCTGACCTTCTCTCTGAAATTGTCCTTCTGAGATATATGGCACTACGATTGTTCCTTTCATTTTTAATTCTGATTAGTTCTTGTCATTAAAGTCACTCCCTCTGTGTTTCTACTGAATGTATTTTTTAATAATAAAGTTTAATTTTAAAAGGCCTTCAAATGCATTTCCCATTGTAGAATCCCATTATCCATGGCTGAGTTTCAGAACTACTGTATGGTATGGACCTCCTCAGTGGTTTCATATAACTCCAATATATTTCTGTCATTTTGGGAAGGAATGTCTTGGTTCCAAGTCTTTACATTTCAACCTGATAGAAGGCCCCACTATTCGTTACTATCTGGCACATTCAGTGCCTTGGAAGGTGAAGCAGATAGAATGGAACTCCCATGGCACCAATCAATTATATATATTTCTAAATTTAGATAATATTTTATTGCTCCTTTCAACCAAGTGACAGGAAGAAGCTGATTTGCTGTATAGCAGAAATCCCCTCTGAATTTCTGGGATGATGAAAAAAATTAACACCCGGTAACTCCCAGTCCCAGAACAGTCCTCACTCATTCCTAAAACATAAACAAGTATGGCCACTAATGAGTCATTGTTGTGCTGATTCAGATCATAGACCCCAGTTTTCTGGTGCTGGCAAAGACATTTTAATAAAGTGGATCATAGAATCATAGAACTGGAAGGGACCTCGAGAGCTCATCTAGTCCTGTCCCCTGCACTCAATGCAGGACTAAGTATTGCCTAGACCATCCCTGACAGGTGTTTGTCTAACCTGCTTTTAAAAATATTCTCTCTCAGCATTTACCCCCAGTGGTCTGTTGAGTGGTGCATTTCCACGGATGAGCTGAGGTGCCCAACCCCCAGACTCCAGATTCCCCCAGGATTTACATGAAGCCAGGTACTTTGCATCAGCTCTGTGACCAGGCAGCCCTCCTGTTCCTTATTATCTCTGCTTCAAAAGAATCATGCTACCAGAGACTACCCCTCGCCATCATTATCCCTGCAACCCCAATTAATGGGACGGTTCTCCACCATGGAGGGGCTCTATCTTTCTGTGGGAATCTCTGCAGGGGTTGTGCAGGAGATGTGTCTCTCTAGACCCATCCCCACATAGTCTGGGGCTACCCACTCTTCACCTATAGCTAGCCCTGCCCCCTCACCACATATGGATTCCAACCCCACGAAAATTCTGTGTGAAATCTTAGAAAGGCAAAGACTCAGCCACAACAGCAATGCCCTCCTCTCCGTTTCTGAACAGCAGCAGCTGGTGACCCACACGCAGATGCTCCTCTCTGTGCACAGGACTTGGGGCAGATGGAAAGGAAATACTTGCTACCAAACTAGCAAGAAAACCATGCACCTGTCTGATTGCAGCATAGCAAAAACAAAATTTCACCCATTTTTGGCTGATGGGAGCTGTGCTTGAAAGAGCCCAGACTAATTTCTATGAATTAAAGGCATGGTAGTGACAATACAAGTGGTTTTGCAGTGGATGAGCAATGGCTATGCTCGGGTTACATTTGATGGCGTGCTTCTAGCTTGCATTTTCAGCATCATGTGCATGTGTTTCTGTAGCTGGTGTTATCCTGTAACTGTCATTCTCTCTCACTACATGAGTGGAGTACAATATGTCTTTAGCCCAAATAGAAATAAAGGACAATACACACCAGGTGGCACCCTGGCAGTATTTTGTCATCCTTCTCCTAACCACTGAATAAGAGCATTTGCTCCTTTGTGGGAAACTTCTAATACAATTGAACTTTCTTTTATACAGTACTTTTGATAGAAGTTACAAGTTCAAAATGCTTTGTGGAATTAAAAATTATAAGGCAGTAGGCTGTATACAGTGAAAGAGAAGGAAAGGGTTGTTTAATAGTGGTGGGGGGGAATTAAAGACTTGATTCTGATTTCACTTACACTGGCATAAATTGAGTACCTCCACTGAAGATAAACTCTAAGTGATGAAGGTGACATGTGAGATCAGAAATTTCCTTTAAGTCAGTGTCTCTCAACCTTTCGGCTGGCAACCCCTTACTGAAATTCAAAAATGTTCATGATTCTGTTACGTGTACTGTAAGAGTAAAAATATATCAGTTATAACAATAAGCTTGTACCATCTATTTGTGTGTGTATGTATTCTGAGCGGTTGACAGCGAATACTTGACCTTGAAGGGTCAGGGTTTGTAAGGAGTGGGGGTGGAGGGGAATGGGGATTTTCTTTGCTTTAGATTAAACTAAAATTTGCAACGCCTCCATAAATCCATAAGGACCCGTGCTGGCTATAAGTGGGACGCACAGGGTGCACAAGCCTCATGTTACCCCTTTGCACGGGGGGTGGATTTCACTCCGGCAACGTTTTTTACTAAACTCTGTAGTCAACACAGGCACCTACCAAAAGGTACAAAGTATTGGCTGCTCCGCTGTGGCTGTACCTTACCAAAAATTCCGGTGAGCCCCCGTGGCCAAAGCAAAACCTTACGCAGCACAGGTGGGGCTGTGAATGCTGGCCCAGCAGCACAGAGAAAAATGTTCCACACAGCAAGCCGACACCTACAGCTGCCACCCCCATTCCGCATGGGACCACGGGTCCCAGAGGAGGGCACTTTGGGGGGTGCTGCAGAAGAGGTGGGGCTGGGGAAATAAAGCTGAGCCATCCACCGTGCCATAGAAAGAAGAAGCATAGCAGCTATTTTCCGAGGAAATCAGTAGCTCCGCCTGCTAAGAGCATCTTGAGATGGTGAGGATGTCCACACGAAGCTGAGTACCTCCCCCACTGCATTTGCTTCCATTCCCATGCAGAGTCAGGCCTTTCAGTTGCAGGATGAAGTTAGGCCCCCAGGTAAGTAGCTACTACATGGAGGCAGGAGATATGAAATAGACCACTACAGGGTGCTCTGTCTTCTGCAAAGCTGCCATTTGACGTGTGCAGAAATCATGCTCAGAGTTGGGTCGTCTTTAGCCATAATTTCAGAGATCAGATTATATGAATCACATAGTGCATGTTTGGGGGTAATTTCCCAAGAAAAGTAGGCCCTGGAGGAGACAAAGGGGGTTACCAGCTCCCTTCGACCTTTCTCACTTCACCCTTCCTTGATGGATATAGAGTAAGTGTAGTCCATAGGAACTGGGTAGTATCCCTTAAAGTTAGGGAGCCCTCTAGTGTCTTCTGTTGCAAAAGCCATCAGAACCTAAAAGATTAGCAGTGCATATGCAGTGCTGTTGTCGGTGTGTTGGTCCCAGGATATTAGAGACACAGGTGGGTAAGGTAACATCTTTTATTGATCCAGAAGTCGGTCCAATAAAAGATATTACCTCACCCACCGTGTCTTTCTTGTAGTGCTTATCTGTAGGTAGGCCTTGTATGTTTGTGTATGATTAGATGGTTATTTGGAACCCAGGTGTGTCTCTGTGGTTTCCTTATGTTCTTAATATAGTGCAGAGAGGAAGGACCCGACAGTAAGGATAAGAAGTTACCTCCCTCATGAAAAACTCTTTGGAGCATGGTGAAAAGAAATGCTACGAGCAAAGAGATGCAGCTCTTGAAATATATTTAATTTGGGAATGGAGGAATCATTTTAATGGAGTAATAAAATAAAAAATTAGCTGTCCGGTTTTCAAATTAAATAAATAAATATGAAAGCCAACTTCTTATTATTTTATAACTCATTCAAAATGCACAAAGTTTATCACCTTCATTTAATACTAAACATAAAGCATTCCCCTTTTATTGCTCAACCGGAGCTGTGCTGTTCAGATCAGCATTCCACCTCAGCTGTAGTCCAAAGAATTGTCAGAAATAAAATAGTATTGGGTGTGGGAGATGGGAGAGAGGAAGACAACGGAAGGAGAAAACCCTTGGGATGGCCTCTCTGTTATTTGTGTGAGGATCCGGCCTGGAATACACAAAGAGTGTCCTTCACTAAACATGACCCTTGCACATTCCTTGCAGGTAATGAATAATTGATCCTTGCATGCAGGATCCTTACACTTGTGTTATTATGAGTGGGATCTCCAAAGACAGTCACAGTGTTAGCTTGTGGCAGGCTGTCATTATTACTGTCACTCGCAAAAGCGATTTATTTATCAACCTCTATTTCATCTGATGATTTCCAGATGCTCCTGCTGTGCATTAATCATCAGTGGTAAATACGGTCTTAAAAAAGAGAGAGAGAGAATAGCTGGTTCCTTTTGAAGCTCTAGGCTCACAAGCCTTTGCTAGTCCATCCTATTGGTAGGTTTCATGACACAGCTTCAACTAGCAATAATTTTTTTGTTAATATTATTCTGCGTTTGCATTGGATGTTTAAGACTTTCCAATTTGTTTGAGAAACCATCAAGGAGATCTGCTAGCACAGGCATGTTATTGGGTATTCAAAGCTCTTACTCACCACATACCTGTTTGATGCAGTAGACTGTATGTGTGTCTGGTAGATAGGTAAGATGGCATACATGTATTACAGATACTGGGTCGTATCTAAAAGCCTTCCCCACCATCATTAAATGACTTACTTTGCGGGACAGCTGCCAGAAAAATGGAGTATGATGATTAGGTATAAGTACTGTATTTATCAATCAAGTATTTATACTGTCCCCATCACCAGAGTATGTAAGTGCCCATTTAAAGGTGTGCAAGTCAGATAAGTATCTAAGGACTATTGTTAAAAAAGACAACGAGGTGCCACAATTAGGGGGACAAGATCCATTCCTCATCAAGAAAAAGGCTGAACAGGTTCTTGCTAAATATTGAGATTTGCTCTCTTTCTCACCACACTCAAACATGCCTCCTGTTCACCGTTGATGCTCCCATTTTTTTGGAATTGCCCAGAATATCAGGTGAGCTCATCCCTTCTCTGACTGAGGAGCTCAGACTCAGAAAGAAGGAAAATGCAAAACACACTGTTTGCAGATGTATTGAGTGGGGTTAGAAAGAGTCACATAGATATGTACAGGCATCTATAGAGAACAGAGCATCCCTTAAAGCATGAGCTGAAAGACAGTAAGATGACAGCAACTGACAGCCAAAGATAAGAGAAGGAAAATGAAAAGATACAATTTTGGAGATGGAAGGGCAAGGAAGAAAAAAAAATCAAATTCCATGAGTGTTATGGTTTAATAAAATCTGACATTTTGCTCTCTGCTTTAAATGTAGGTCATAGTTCTGAATCCTGAATTTCTGAATCCTGTGTTTAGTGAAAAGTTTGCCATGCTTACTTCAAGGGTTATTCTTTAGTAAATGAAGAGAACGTCTTAATGGAATAAATCCTTCCAACAATACATTTTCTGCGTGCAGAACTAAAATTGATAAAAAGGGAAGCCTCAAGAGAAAAATGAGTGATCTTAATGAAGCTGTGCAGAGATTTAGAATGTGGGGTACGCCTTAGCAGAGATTGATTAGTGAGCAGACAGTAAGTCAGGTGGCCAAAGGTGTATGATAAATGCAATTTATCATATTGCTGGTTCTCCAATTTATAAGGCCAAATTCTCTGCTGGCCTTACTCCATTGAAGTCAATGAGTCAGGCCTGTGGAGTTTTTAGCTCATCATATCACCACATTGTACAGTATTTGGTGTGATGTGGGAATTTATAAATGTATAAAGTACACATAACACATGTTTATATGCCCTAAACATTTTATTGGCATATATTTTAAATGGGCACATTACTTATAAGCACCCATATTGTCTTTATACCACTGCATCATATATCCTGAATATGCCATATACAGACTTGGTCATTTTCAGTAAAATATTATGCAATATTTTTATACAAAATTTTAAATGAAATTTTTATTGAAATTGTTATGGCAATTTCTAATTTACCAAATTCACTTCTAAAAATAGCTTTTCTGTACATCAAAATGTCATGAATTTAAAGTCTGACACCAAATCACCATCCTCTGAAGTGGATACTCAGATTCTATGCAGGCTTCAGGAGGAAGGTAGAAAGGTCCTGCTTGTAGATTTAATGAAACACAAGATGAGATCTTAAATCTGTCAATAGTCCACGACTGAATATTGCCCACTCTGGATTTCAACCCAGTGTAATTCTGCTGTGAAATTCCACATTTGGGGAGAAAGAAGGAAATATTTCTATGGTAGGTTATATTTTAAAAATCTATAGCTATTTAAGGTGCTCTGGGTTTTGGAAAGTTGGAAGTAGTCCTGGGAGGAGATGGATTAGTGGCAGAATACAGGTGCAGTTGTCAACAGTTCATCATTAATACAATTTATCACATAGGTGTTTAATCTACTACATAAATTACAATACCACTTGTGATAAAAAAAAGTGTTAGCTGTAATTTATAGTTCCCTCTGAGCCTGTAAATATTGAATTAATGGTTCTCATCAACTCTGGCTTTCCAGGTGGTTGGAAACAAAAATATAGTCCCCCAAAAGTTTGTAAAACTCTCTAAAACATTTCTAAAATGGTTTCTCTGTAACAGATGTTTCATATACTATGTGTGCTGGTGTGATATGAACATTTTACTGGAACTTATTTGGAGTAACTTACATACTACTCCAGTAACTCATTAGTGGCTTTGGCATACATGGGAGATGTAGCCATCCCAGACCCAAGCGGATAAAACTACACACATCTTGCATTGTAGCCATAGATGAAGCAGAGAGACTGACTGACAAGGAGATAGGTGGATAAGGTCGCTGAGGTAATATCTTTATTGGACCAACTTCTGTTGGGGAAGGAGACAACCTTGCGAGCTTACACAGAGCTCTTCTTAAGGTCTAGAAAAGGTAGGCAGGTAGGAAAGCAGGCACACCATTATAGTAATAGAATATTGCCATTCCAAAACAACTTGACAGGGTTACATCAGGTTTCTTTTCTTGAAACAATATAGTTACATCCTGAAAACCATCAGAGAGCATTTGCCCCATTAAATTCCCTCAACCAGCTTTACTCCTAATGAACCTACCTTTTCATTAGGTTTTGTCTGTCAGGTGCTGTGATCATTACTGAGGTATTTGTTTTGTTCCTCCCAAAGCCTGCCCAGAATCTGAGTCTCCACTTCAGAAGAAGTAGCTGCACCGAATATTGAGTATTTTCCCCTCTGCATGAGATAACATTAGTGGCCCAGAAATAGAACTCTGTAAAATGAAGCTTGCAGCCATAAATAGGTGGCTGCAGTCTGAAGGAGCAGAGGGGGAATTTAATCAGGAAAATGTGCTTTTAATTGTGACTGTTTTCCATAACAGACCTAACTGAGGAGGAATAATTAAAACAGAAGGACTGAGTGCAGAATGGGTAATAACTGTGGAAATCTCATTGAAAGGAGGATTTAATCGTGCCTGCTAGCTGTGTTCCAATAAATTGTTGTTACATTGAGTACTTAAGGGAAAAAAGAGACCAGTTTGCTAAACAACATACCCTGATATTTCAGTCTCTTTCATCCTTTGCTTCCATGCGCAATGAGCCTTCATGTCCTGGGTTCTGTCAGAATGTCAGTACTCTCTGTGGGGACTGAAAGGCTCATGGGCAGCACAGGGTGCTTGTGAGGCACTGCACCTACCGCGAAGAAACATGGAGAGAGGCTATCAAGGCAAAACCGTTACCGTCTCTAACTCTATGTGCCATTCGTAGCTGTTAATGTAAGAGCACAGGGTGAGGCTGTTCCTGGCCTCTGCACAGGTGTGCAAGGTAGTTACAATGCTTTTTGTTCCCACACAAGGTTGTGCTTGGCACTCAAGGAGCTTTTGTGCCACTGGGTGCTAGCCTCTCCCTTTGAACCCATCAGAGCTGGCTGAACACAGGAGAGAACAGTTGCTCCACCCCCTGAAAGGGCAGGGCAGTGTCCATATTCCCCTGGGGCCTCCTTTGGGGCCTCATTCTCTCTGCCCAAGGCATGATGTCCGCATTGTCACTGCTGCCTGTTGCAGCACTGCACCCCCACCCCATCCTCCAGCACTGTGTGAAGCTGAGAAGAGTCATTGAGAACTAATGCCCCACTCCTGCAAATGGGGAGTCAGTGGGGCTTAGCTCAGTACAGGGATCTGTGCTAGAAGATTTATCCTACCACAGAGAAGGTTAAGAAGTGACTTGATTAGGGCCTGTGAGTGCCCACCCAGAGTTCTGATAGCAGAGGGCTCATTTATCTAGCAGACAAAGGCACAACAAGATCCAGTGGCGGGGTGGGGGGCGGGGTGAAGCTTGACAAATTCAAAGTGGAAATAAAGTGCAAATTTTTAACCGTGAAGGTAATTAACCCGGGAGCAACCTACAAAGACAAATGGTGGATTTGCCATTACTTAAGGTCTGTGAATCACACTGAGCTGTCTTTCTTGAAGATAAACTCTAGTTCAACCAGATGTTGATAAAGAAAGTTCTGGGTGAAATTCTATGACCTGTGTTGCACAGGAGGATAGACTAAATGATCATAATAGACCTTTCTCTTCTTAAAATCTATCAATCAGCCTGTTTATCTGATTGCAAGATCAGAGCTTTAAATCAGTCCCACCTTTTTGCCCTATCTGATAATATAAGTACCATAGACTGGCTTGAATAAATTAGAGGGAAGTAAATTTAGAACCACTACATACATCTTCTAGCCATTCTGCAACTCCGCGGCTTCAGGAGGACAGAGAATCCCATAGTGTAGCTGTAGTTTTTAAAGGACTAGGTAATTGTCTGAACATTACTAATATGCGTAGTTACAAAATCTAAAGAAATTATATGAGAAACAAAATCTGATTCTTCTGAATGAGATGCTGGCAGACCAGCTGCCAGCTCCTGCCAAGGCCCCTAGGCCTCACTGAACACTGACAAATGCATAGCTGGAAACCTTAGTGTTTGAACTTTATGAAATGCTTGTGAGTCGCTGCATGCATTAATCTGACATAATATCTATATCCCAAATTACAAGATAATATTTGACTATTTTCTTTGGAATTATAGAAGAGTTTGGTATAAAACTAGAAACCCCCACAATCAGGACAGAAGCATGACCAAGTGTGAAATACTAGTTTACCACAAGAGGTGTCATCTCCTGCCCAACCAGAGAAGGCCTGTAGACACCATACAAACTATGATAAATGAGGGGGGTGGGGTAGCTCCCTTTTGTGGACACCCAGCCAGCCAGTTTGCTATAAAATTCCTCTTAGTGTTCTCTACTTGCTTTACCTGTAAAGGGTTAAAAAAGTCCAGGTGAAAGGAAGGGAGTTGGCACCTGACCAAAAAAGCCAATGAGAGGGCTAGAACTTTTTAAATGGGGGGCGGGGGAACTCCCCTTTGTCTGTTCTGTTGTTGTTCTCTGGGAAAGAGGGGAACAGGGAGCAGTTATGCTGTGAAAAGCTGAAGACCAGATATGAAAATCATCAGATCATATCTAGAACTACTTATTTAACAACCCGGATACGTAAGTAGATCAGGAATGTTTGGAAAGACGTGATTAGGTTTATTTCTGTTTATTTCTTATTGGCTTGTGGACTCCTTTGTGCTAACCACAAATGCTTTTGGTTTTGCTTGTAACCTTTAAGATGGACCTCAGGAAGGTTATTCTTGATGTTTAATTTTTGTAAGTGGGTTTTTTAACTATAGCAAAAGCCTAAGTTCTAGATGTACTTTCTTTTTTTGTTTGTTTTTAACAAAATTTACTTTTTTTAAGGACAGGATTGGATTTTTCATGTCCTAAGAGGTTTGTGCATGTGTTGTTTAATTAGCTGGGGGCAACAGCTAATTCCTTTTAATTTCTTCCTCAGCTCTTCCCCGGAGGGGCATGGGGTAAAAGGGCTTGAGGGTACCCCACAGGAAGGAATTTCCACATGCGCCTTCCTGGGTACCAAAGGGGTTTTGCGTTTGGGTGGTGGCAGCATCTACCCATCCAAGGTCAGAGAGAACCTTGGAAGTTTAATACAAGCCTGGAATGGCCAGTATTAATTTTTATAATCCTTGCCAGCCCCCATCTTCTGCACTAGAAGTTCCAGAGTGGGGAATCAGCCTTGACACCAACCATTGTGACACATCAGAGGACAAAAGACTTTGCTGATTGCTCCCCTGCATCCATGAAGAGGGGACATGCACAAACCTATTCTAGCACAGTTTGAACTCTAGCGGAAGGGAATAAAAATCCCTGACCAAAAAGAACTGTGACACTATGTTTCTTGGAATTTGGGGAAGGCAATATTTCTAACTTTAAACAAGGGATCCCCAAGCTCCTCATCTTGGGTTAGCCCTAAAGAACATATACAGCTTGCATATTACTGCAGCTTCTAGTACATTTTGAAACCTAAAACTGTAACTCATGAGTGTGTGTATGTTTACCTGCTTTAACCTTATGAATAACTCTTTTCCTAGTTAATACATCTTTAGTTGGTTTATTACAAAATTGGCTAGTAGCATTGTCTTTGTGAGAGATCTAAGGTACATTTGACCTACATGGTCCTTTGGGACTGGGAGTAACCTGAATATTGTTGTGATTTTTGGTGTAAGGGACAGGGTAACTGGGGTGGCAAGATAGACCACAATGCTTAAGGGGACTTCTGTGACTCCATATTAAGGCTCTTATAGTGCTTGAGGAGCTCACACTTGATACTTGGTTGGTGAAATCTAATTATAGAGCACACAACCAGTTTGGGATTTGTGTCCTGGTTTGTAACAGTCTGCCCTGAGATCGGCACCCAGGTTCGTGAGCAACTCCAGACTGCTTGACACTGAGCACAAATTTTGTCCTGAGTACAAGGACCAAGAAAGAATTCTCCGCCCTCCTTCCCCCTTCCCCCAACCCCCCACAATATACAGCCTTACAGTAGTAACAAGAATACTCTGGAGTTATACAACATTTTGCACTGGAGGATCAAAAAAGGGATTTATAAGATGGATGCATGTAATTATCCCAATTTATGGGAAAACTGAGGTCAATTGACTTGCCCTAGGCCCCCCAACGAGTCATTGGCAGAGATGGCAATAGAATTAAGATCTTTTACTGTCAGTTCCATATTCTAACCATGTATCAGCCTAAATTGGCTTTGGTGCATTATGTTTTTCATTTGCCTCAAAATCATCAGGTTTTGCTCATTGACGGAGTGACGTTAACCTGACTACCTGGACCAATACTCTGATTCAGTATGCTTTGTTCTTGGGTGGATTACAAAGACATTGTCATATTTAGATTCATTAGTATTCTGTCAAAGAAATCATCTATGATCTTGTTGATGATGCTTTGTTTGCATCCAGTTCCAAACATGCTAAAATCCTGCTGACAACAGTCTGTGTTGTTCTCAGCCAGTTGTCAGTGGGAGAAAAAAAATATTGCAAATTTTGTCACCATCAGTTGGTCCAACATGGGAAAATTATGATAGAAATTTCAGTGTTTCATGAAAACAGAACTATTGACTATGAGGTGCATTTGTTGGCACTTGCTCTGTGCACTTCATATAATCCTCACTGGCATTTTGCAAACAGTAAGGAACAGAGTCACAGGGGCTATCTGATAAGAGATAATCACAAGGAGTTCGTCTTCATGTCCAAGCTGCCTAGTGCGATTGTATTCAACAACTGCAGCCTTTGGAAACGAAGAAGATTGTCTGAAATTATGAACAAAAAAGAAAATACCGTGCAGCTTTTTAATTCATTTGCAACCAATGACTGATTGGCTGTTATAACCAACTCACATTTTAAATAGCTTTCTGGCATGCTTCCACCACCTAAAACTATACAGATAATTCTCTGACAATATGCCAGAGATAATGCAATTATCATGGAGTTTCCATAGACATGTTTTATATTATCTATTTAAAATAATCCTATTTTCTTGATATAATCTAATCTAACTGTGACTTGGTTTGCTAAATGAGATATATAGTTAAAAGGCGACTCAGAAATAATAAACAAGAAGAGGAGAAATGCTACTACCCTCATGTTTAGAGTCAGACACTATGGATTCAGAGGAGTCTAGTAAAGTACATTAGGGATGTGTACAAAGTCTAGATTTATGTAACATGCTTGTTACTGATCTGGAAGCAGGAATAAACAGTGCATTATTTAAATTCATATATTAAGCTGCACAAGAAGTGACATTCTATTTTAAAGTTATGGGCCAGATCTTCAGCTGCTGTAAATTGGCAGAACTGTATTAAGTAGGCCTATTTACACTCGACAGAGTTCTGGTATAACATATTTAATGGAACCATCGACATGTGCATATACCCACACAGGAGTGACAGTGTGCTCTTATCACTGTAGCCTTTCTTCTGCCTTACCCTTCCAATCCACAGTGTGTGTTACACTTGCGGGCAGCATTATGTCTAAAATCAGATTGTAAGCTCTTTGGGGCAGGAATCATGCCATGTGTTTTCATTTGCTCTGTAAAGCACCTGGCATGTTATTTTCAGAGCTCTAAGAATGAACAATAACAAAAACAGTAATAATGACAGACTGGAAGGAGTGTCAGCTACTTGGCAAAGGAAGAACTCAAAGGGTGCTAAAGCGATTTGAAACAAATATTTGAATGCAGTTTGGAAAAATACAAGTAAATGTGTGTGGATATAATCTGGACCAAAGATATTTACTGGGATGGAGAAACCCAGATGGTAATTCTGAAAACAACCTATGGTAACAATGGAGTTCACAGCTATGTGAAGAAGTTGAAGTGAACTCTTTGTTCAATGAACCCTGTTTCTTCTGCTCATGTAATGTTCACAAGCAGATCACAATTTCCTGGCAAGTATTTGTTGTTTGAACTTCGGTGGGGCAGAGATTATTGTAGACTTTTCTGTTCACTGCATCCCTCTGTCCCTTATTTAGTATTCATACTACAGTAGTGTGAAGAGGTCCTAATGAGACTGGACTCCCCTCCCCCCCCTTAGTGCTAGGCACTCTATATACACATAGGATGATACAGTGCCTTCCCCCAAAAGTCTTGCAAGCTAAACAAACCAAAACTACAAAGGGTGGGAGACAGGAGGAATTATCCCCATTTTGGAGAGGGGGAACTGAGGCACAGAAATAAAGTGACTTGCCCAAAGTCTCTAGCAGAGCCAGGAACTGAACCAAGGTCTGCAGAGTTTCCAGCCACTGCCCTAACTGCAAGACCATCCTCGCTTTCTGACATGTGACTATTGGTTTCCACAGTGTTATTGTTATTTTTCAACTTTCCACACGGCACAGTGATACAAGAGCATTTGGTCCATAGACTGATCACCTACTGGGTCCAAGAGGCAATCCCTCCTCCTCCTCCATAGCACAGCACAACTGGCCAGCTGCATTATGTGTGGCTGTGGCATTCTGCTGAAGTATCCAGCTCAGGTCTCTGTGGGAGACAGCCTGCAGAACTAGATGGAGCATTGTTTTTTCCTAGTGTGGCAACTCCTCTGCTTGAGAGAAACACCAGCTTGTCCTTTAACATGCTACTGGCAGTGCTATGATAAATGCTTTTCCAGCAATGCCAAAAATGCAGTAACGGAATAACATGAAGTAAAACATTAACAGTTATTAGTGTTTAAATACGAATTGACAATCTAAATAGGGGATTTAATAATGATGAATGTTGTTTAATCCTCACTGCTGCACTTGTTTTCTCTGGGAGAGCCATCTTCCCCACGTTACATAACTCTGAAACGTCTGTGACCATCTGGAACAACCTGTATGAAACACAGAGAATTTCCAGGTGAAATAACATTTCCCCTGTCTACCAGGCATTGGCTTCAGAGAAGGTCTCTAATCATCTGCTTAGCACAGCGTGAGTTCAGAAAAAAATTGAAAATCTTGCGGGACTTTATATAAATGTTCCCAGTCTAACATTGGTCCTGTGAAACCACAGGCATTCATCACTCCTGCTCCATGGGCAGGTGGGAAGCATTGACTTGGAAAGAGAGGAGTAAACGTTCTTACTGGTGGTACAGTAATGAAGGGAAACTTGTGCTGGAGAAAATAACTTTCCAACTGAACTTGTTTTGATAGTATGCACTGTCTGTCTCTGGAACCTGTATGCCAACCATTACCATAGTAGCTCGTGATACCCTGTGAGGTAGGGAACTATTGTTTTACATATGAGGACCTGAGACACAAAAGGGCTATTACTTGCCTGAGGTAACACAAGAAGTCTGTGGCAGAACAGGAACTTGACCCCAAGCCGTAGGCCAACATCCTAACCACTGGCCCATACTTCCACAGTAGGCATTGTGCTTCTCAACTAGATCTGGGTTGCCCTACACTCATGTCCAAAGCTTATTTGACAATGCATTTTATTTGGCCAAACATTCTCCAGGGAACATGGATGTGTTCTGCCTGTCACTGAGCCACATAACCTGTTATTATGATTTTCATAGACTTTAAGGTCAGAAGGGACCATCACAATCATCTAGTCTGACCTCCTAATTATAAAACAAAGACCATGAAACCGAGGCCAGAGGAAATGCTACATGTTAGAGCTATTATTTACCACCAGACCTTCATTTGTTTGAATGGATGATTTGTTTCAATAGACTAGATTGGTTTGAATACCAACTCAACAGTTTAGTCCCTGTAAGCCTACTTTTCTGCACATTCTGTACCATGCTTAACCATTTCCTTTAGGTCCCCTTTCTAAAGTTCAATACAATATAAAATAAAATAAAAATACTCCCAGATTGTTTTAAGATCCCACAATTATTATTTTCCTTGCATGGGTGCTGGAACTAGAGGGAAAGGGTCCAGAGAGGAAGAGTGAAGAGGCCTGAGGGGCTCCTCCAGGGGCCTGACCGATGACTTGTTGGCAGTGTGGGAAACCAGGACATAAAAAGAGGGACTGCCCGTTCATGGAGTGTGGGTTTGCCAAGTTCTGTGGCTGGACTAACGCTGGAAGGCGGGGGAAGGGGTGGAAACTGTCCACCATATCAGTGATGGTGGGGAGGAAACCGCAGAGGGGCTCCATAGATATGGCCTCAGCCTGCTCGCTTATCCAGCAGGGGCTAGTAAAGCCACACTGGCTGATTTCTGGAGCCAGGATGGACCTTGAGTGTGTCCACAGGGATAAAAGACAGTGCCCTAAGGCCCAGGTGCCCCTTGAGGTCCGGGGCAAGTTTGAGTGGAAACGGGTCGGGGTAGTTGAGGAGCTGTCTTACCCGGTGGTGGTGGGCACAGACTGGGAGCCCTTCCCAGGAGGGACAGGAGGCAGTGGGAGGAAGCCCACAGTGGGGAAAAGGGGAGGTCCCCCAAAGAAGGGAGTGGAACCACACAAGCCACAAAGCCTCGGTAATGAGGGAGACCAATACCTCCAGAGAACGAGGTACAAACCCCTAGACAACAGAGCCCGAGGTGGGAAGGAAACAAGGAAGGAGAAGTAGGGGAGTCATCCGGCTTAGGGCCCTTACCTGAGGAGAAAGGCCCGATGGAGCCCCCTTCATGGCTCTTCATGGAGCACCCTTCAGGAGAAAGGACACAGGCCCCATGTGCTGGGCTTGCAGAACCGGAAGCCCTGGGTGTCCAGGGGGAGATAGAGATCAACCCCAAATCCCTGCCGGAAAGGAAAGGGGAAAAAGAGGGGGGACACCCATGGGGGTGAGAATGGTGTGAGGACCTGTGGGTAACAGTAGACCTCTGGGGGCATCCACCCTCTACACAATGTAACTTCTGCAGGTGGGGGATACAGGAACCCCACAAGGAAGACCCCCAGGGTCACCGGAAGGAGAACTCCCCCGCACTGCCCCATCTGGTAGAGAGAAGAGGGGGTGGGCAAGGATGAACCTGGTGGTTCGGTAAGGGGGGGAGGTGTGTAACAGGGTGCTGACCAGGAACTTCTGAGCCAGCCTTCTGTCACTCCAGCTCCAATTAAGGGAGGCGAACTGGAGCTGACTAGAAGAACCTGAGCCTGATTGGCAGAGGTGGAACAGCTGCCAGCCTGATTAGCTTGAGGCTATATACAGGCTCAGAGAAAGGGGAGGGTTGGGTCGGCTCTCCCCTCCCATCCTATCTGCAAGAAAGAGAAGCCCCTAAGTCTGGAACCCCCAGCAATATGTGGTGAGAGGTGGTGGGTTTGCACCCAAATGTGTAAATAAACTGCACCAGTAACTGCTGAGCCGGAAGGTGAATTGAAGAATGCTATTTCTTTTGTTTTTCATTTTTACAGTGCAAATGTTTATAATAAAAAATAATATACACTTTGATTTCAATTACAACACAGAATACAATATATATGAAAATGTAGAAAAACATCCAAAATAGTTAATACGTGTCAATTGGTATTCTATTGGTTAGCAGTGCGATTAAAACTGCGATTAATAGCGACTAATTTTTTTAATCCCAATTAATTTTTTGAGTTAATCGTGTGAGTTAACTGCGATTAATCGACAGCCCTACATAAAATATAATAAAAGTATGGACCCTGTCACAGAGAGTCCATAATCCAAGTATGAGATAAGGTACAGTGGGGTAGATAACACCTACCAGACTAGGGACCATAAGGAAACACTGAAACATTTGTTTAATTAATTAGCTATTTAGCACACTGCTTCGACTGTGAAATTGCAATGTATTTGCTCAGAACCAGCATTTTGGATGTGTCTTGTTGGCCACTGTGATAGGAAGAGAGCCTCCTTCGTTCATCGTATTCATTTATCCCGCAAGAGGAACTAGTAAGAGTGTTAAGGAATTCAGTTTGACTGAGCTGTTAATAACAGCAATTTTGAATCTCCTCTTCAGCCTAGTGGCCCAAGCCATGCCTCCCCTCCGCCTCCTGGCCCCAAAATGCAGATGCTAGCGGCTTGATTTATCACTGTCACTGCTACTTCATTATAGTAGTTTAGTGCCTAATGGACCAAAAAGTGAACACATTGGAATTTATCCGTGCTGTTTGAGTGACTGCAGGTATTCATCACAGATCTAAGTTTTGCCGAACATTAATGAGAGGTGAGAAGGCTGAGCTTGTCTTTAATTATATGCTTGAGGAATTGATCAGTACAGCTGAAAGCAAGTACTAACTTTCTTTTAAAGGTTATCTTAACACCTAACCACCCCGTCAATCATTGTACTTTAGAACCACTACGTCTTGTGTTTTGTCTTCATTCATCTGTAGGACTTTTTGTTCTGGAACCATTAAACGGCCACAAAGGGAAAGAAATCCACTCCCCAGGAAGCCTAGTGGAACATGCACAGTGAAGGGCAGATAAGTCATGATAATACTTTCCCAAAAAGCAAGCAGCACAAAGGAAAAATAGGGCAAAAAAGGAAACCTGAGCCACACATTGCAGAGCTGGAATCCATTTATAGCACTGTGAGGGAACGGTGGAGTGAAATGGAATGTATATTGATACCCAAAATGCCCTTCTCCAGCTCTCAGCTGTCTCACAACCATGTTAGACTATCTGAGCTCCCAGAATAAACTCTCTTGGGTGGCTGCGCTGACTACTTTGCAACTCAGAACTGTGGACATTTTTTTCCTCCTTTCACTCTCTGGGCTTTTACTGAATATGGGTGGAAAATCTCTAAGAACCTCATAATCATGCCACAAGGGGCCAAGTGTTCCCCTGGTGTAATTCCACCAAAGAAAAAGAAATGATCGTGGGGATGATTTTGGCTCATTTTCCCTCTTATCTTGCTCAGTACATGAGGATGACTCTTTTAGCAGTACATGCTCTGCTAGAGCATGTTTTAAATGTCCAGAGAGTCCCCAGCTGGGACAGTGCTTGGTGGCAAAACCCCTGGCATGTAACAACTGCACAAGTGATCATTAGTGATCCCAACTGAAGAAACATGCATGAATTTTGGTGTTCAAATAAGCACTTAAAAACCTGTCATTACAAGCACACGATTACAGACCTAATTCTGGCCTCAGATACATGGCTCCTCTCTCAGTGGCATCGAAGGGAACTGTGCCGATGTATGTGGTGGTAGAAGTGGAACTTCTGTACTTAGGGAAAGTTTGGAATCTTACAGGCCAACTAAGGACACCCAGATTATCCTTTCTCTCTGGCTGTTTCTTCCTCTCCCCATCTGTGCACTGATTGTAGATGCCCATAGTTATTATTTTCTAGCTGTTTCTGCATATGCTCGTAATCCTAAATTCAGTCTGCAGATTCTTACCAGGATAGGGGTGCGTGTGTGTCCTGATTGTAGAGTGATGAAAAGATCACGACAAACACTCCATTAAAAGCATGAAGAATGTACAAATTGTTGAACAAATAATGAGTGGTTTGGGAATGTAGTTTAGGTACCCAACAATCACATTTTGTGATAAGAACAAATTTAAAGTTTTAATAGAGCTAATGTTAAAATGATATAATACACAGGTTGAGAAAAGAATGTCAGTATATCTGGGTATAGTGCTTAGATTATCCACAAATACAACATTTGTTTTTAAAGTCATAAGATACACATAAAAAGAAAAGGAGTACTTGTGGCACCTTAGAGACTAACCAATTTATTTGAGCGTAAGCTTTCGTGAGCTACAGCTCACTTCATCAGATGCATTCACCAATGAAGTGAGCTGTAGCTCACGAAAGCTTATGCTCAAATAAATTTGTTAGTCTCTAAGGTGCCACAAGTACTCCTTTTTCTTTTTGCAAATACAGACTAACATGGCTGCTACTCTGAAACCTGTCAAGATACACATAGTGCATAATCAGGAGTAACCCAAATTTAGGTGAGTAAATTTAAGAATACAGCTTAGATTTTAGCATCCAAGTATTCGGATACATCACTCATGAAAAGCTAAACAGAGAGTTGGTTGTGGAAAGCACATATATCAATGAGTGAAGATTGTCCCTTAGTAATTGAGAATTTAGGGTAGGTTGTCCATTTAGAAAATACAATCCATGAGGAAAGTATTTCAGATACTTTCCCCACTGCACTTCTCATCGGCACTCCAGTTCATCCCTCCTGGTATTGCCGATGTCCAGTGATGTGTTCTATGTAGATGTCTCTTGACCATCTGATGGCGTCTGAAACCATGAGTTGCCACATCAGCCGAGCATAGCACTGACTGATTCTGCATTCTCTCAACACTCGCTCATTACTGGGGTCCCATGCACCCAAGGCTCCGACGATTAGTGCGTGTATATCTGAACCTGGTAACCCTTAGCTCTCAAGGTTTTGGCCAGAGGGGCGTATTTCTCCCCCTTTTGAACTCGGGCATCGTGGAAGGCCGGGGTCCTGTTCTCGAACGGCACTGTGACATCCACCATCATGTCCTTCTTCTGGTCCTCTTTGGTGATGACAATGTCCAGTTGCAATTGGCTGTTGGTTCCGGGGATGGTGGAGTTCATGGCAGCCTTCCCCACAGGTGGTGGCATGGCTCTGTCCAGGTGATTTTGGATGGAGCTATGTTGCAGCTGCCAGGCTCTGGAATGGGGCTTGCAGCTACACAGGACATGGGGTAGTGTCTTGTTGGCATAGCCGCACTTCCTGCATCGCTTGTCCCGATTCCCGTGGCGACGGCTCTGTTTAGCGGGACACAGTTGAGCCGGGCCCTGTGGATGAACCTCCAGTCGGCAAATCAGATGAAGCTGCCCCTGGGGAGGAAGTGGTTGCTGGCGTCCACTTGCACATCACCTCAAATGCCTTGCCCTGATCTGGCTTCCGTTTCAGGTTTTCCACATATTGGCAGTGGATTGCATCCTTCAGCGTCCTCTCCAACATGGTTCTAGCTCTCAGAGTGATGATAGTGTGATCTGTGTTCTTCACATGTGGCACCAGGACTCCTATCTCCTGGTGTACCTCACACCACATCCAGTGGCCACCGATACGCTTCTCCAGTTATCGCGTAGCGTTGCAGGCACAAGTCCAGAGCGAAGCAAAGTCTCTCCCCTCTCTTCCAAATTCTCCTGCCAGGGAGCCGCTCAGTTAGGTGGCTACATCTTGGTTGGAAGGGGGTCCTTGCGATTCGTTTCTTGACAGCATCCTGCATAGCACTCTTTGCGATGTTCCTCAACATTGTGTCCGGGCACATTAGAAGGCAGAAGGCATGAGTGATTACCGCAACGTCGCAGAGATCACCCATTCAAGAGACACTGGCGCCGCCCTGCTGTGCGAGATGTACACCAGTTCATTGCTGGCCCTCTGGGGAAGAAGCATCCAGATTTGAATCCCTGTATCCAAACCTGCCTCCACAGTTCTGCATTGGATCCAAAACCGGAAGGGGCCTTTATTCCAGATCAACTTCAGACACAACCTCACTTGTTGAAAATTATTTACATCAGAAATGAAGAAAATTAAACTGAGGTTACAGCAATAGTTATTTACACTGAATGAACAAATCCCATTGTAAGTTCCTTGCACACATTACATTTGTGTTCATTTTGGATCTTCGTCACACATTGCACCCTACACCTAACGTTGGCTTTGCAGTTTTTGTACCCTGTGACATTTCTCAGGCTTAGCACAGCACAGGTAAACATTCTGTAATGACTAGACCCTGCTCCTTATTAATGCTGTGGAACACTGTATGTTTTACTTGGATTTAGTCAGCAGACACCACAGAAGAGATCTGAATACAGCTTTTCTTATTTCTCTCTTCCCAAGCTATTTTTTAGTGTTTTGGCTTTTAGTGTTCAATCCCTTTCACATGCATCCTTTCCTCCTAAATACATTCACAAGAAGGGGCATCATGGTAAGGAAGGGAGGGGCCAAAGGAAACTATATCTTTAGAGTTGTTGTTGGAAGCAAACAAGGCAATGAGGAGACTTTCACTCTGATCACTGGCGCCTAAATATACACTCCTGCCTCTTCTGTAACATAGCCTGTACTATCAGCAGTAAGAGGGTTGTCTTCAAAATCAGTACTTACAGATGCTTCTCCTAAAATCTCTGTGGATACTATATTCACTGCAACTCTCTGTCTTTGCAAGCTAAATTTGATTCATTCAGTTCCCAGCAAAATAATGACAGGTTTCAGAGTAGAAGCCGTGTTAGTCTGTATTCGCAAAAAGAAAAGGAGTACTTGTGGCACCTTAGAGACCAACCAATTTATTTGAGCATAAGCTTTCGTGAGCTACAGCTCACTTCGGATGAAGTGAGCTGTAACTCACGAGTAACTCACGAAAGCTTATGCTGAAATAAATTGGTTGGTCTCTAAGGTGCTACAAGTACTCCTTTTCTTTCAGCAAAATAATGTTTCTTTTATAATGACCATTTTAGAGTAAGTTCAGTCTGTCAGCAAATCTCTGAAAGATTTTAGTGACAGGTTGCCTGAATTGCAAACACAGGCTGAGACCGTGATGTCTCTTACAGTTCTGATTAAAAACCATAATATTATGTTGCAAACAGGAGACTTTGGTAAATGTTGCAAAATCAAGTAACATTCCTGTTTGAGGAATTCCTGAGAGTTCTGTTATCTATCTCTACTTTACTGAGTTTGCATTCCAATTTTGACCCTCCTGTTTGCAATTTTTTATGTATTCCCAATCTTCAATCCTAGTATCACTGTATCATGTTCTCCACTATCATTGTGTCTTTAGTTTAAATGACTGTGAATGAATTACGAATCAAGTCTGTAAAGGATTTATATTGGGCCCAATCCTGTATCCACTGGCATCAATGTAAAATTCCTATTGACTTCAGTAGGTGCAGAACTGGGTCCTAAAATAGTACTATGCCCATTGATCAATCTTTATCACTATGGTAGCCATATTTTTTCTCCATTCACTTGCAGTCTTGGACCAAACCTTTCAGACTTCTTATTCATGGAAGCCACCCTTTTTGTCAACAGTGTGAGAGATTTTTCTTTGTCTAACACTATCTGACCCTTCCCTTTGGGGAGAAAAAGCAAACATGTCTGCTCCCAATGTACTGGAAAATTAAAAGTGACAGGCCACATGTTAATCAGAATCTTATTTGCTTTTAAGACTTGTATTCTCTCTCTGTCTTTCTGGTAACATATACATACATATATTCAGCACCATCTTAACCAGAACTGCAGTTTAGAATTTGTGATGCTGCAGAATAACATAATTGAAGATGTAATTTTCATAATTTTGAACAAAGTGGGTGCAGTCCGCTGCTTCAGCTTGAGAAATAACCTTAATTTTGTTCACCATTATTTGGTGGAGCACACGTGGAGGCCAGTTTTGGAAAATCAGGCCCAGTGGTGCTGATTCACAAAGCATTTAAGCAGATGGTTGGATGAGTCCAGGGCCTACATGACTATAGCTATCTCAGCCTCTAAAGAATCCATAAGACTCCTTTCCCCAAAACTCAGTCTTAATCTCATCCCACTTTTCCTTGTGTCCCTCTGTTCTATAGAAAGAGAGCAATCCAGCTTTTTGGACAGGCTAAAATGCCTCTGCAGGCTTTTTTACAGCAAGAGCCTTCCAGAGGCAACAGTAAAGTGATATAATTTGTCACCCTAAGGTTGTTGTAGTTCTTGTGTTTGTTGTTATTGGTAGTAGTAGTTGGCCAGGACCCCATTGTGCTAGGCGCTGTACAAACATAGAACAAGAAGAAGATGGTGCACATTGTTCCCCAAAGTCTGACCTTTATCACTGGGCATGTTGAAACCATGGAATTTCTTTGCAAATGCTCTTTGGGCCTGATTTGCAGAAGTGCTGCTGAGCAGCCTCCTCTCCCAGTGACTTCATCTGGAATTGTGGGTGCTCCATTCTTCTGAACAATCATGCCCTAGTTCTCCTAACATCCAGAGTGTGTATTTAGGCAAAAGCAAATGACCATATAGGGACTGATTTACCACTTTATTAACTCCAGTTTTTCACCCGACTGATTCCAGTGGAGCTCCATCAGCATAAAACTGGAGTAATGTTATGGTGAATGAGGCCCATAATCTCTTGTGTATAGCAGGCAATGAATGCATACATGGCCCTTTCCATTTATTCAGTAGCTTTCACCCTCACCCATGCCTTAATTCTTAACTGTTGAAAATTAATGTAGATGCTTGATGCATTCTGAGTATGAGACAAATTACATCTGAATAATTTAAAGGACATTTTCTCACGGCGTTGAGTGCACTTGAGTGCTTCTTATTTTTCATTGCTTCACACTACGCATGGAAGGGTTCTACATAACAAATATTGGTTCCCTAATTTCTTTTAAAATAACTGCCTATCGGGCATGGCAGATAAAATTTAATTTTTCTTCACTGTTAAATGTTCTTTTTATTAGCACAGATGTCTAGCAGAGAACCTGACATTGATAAACCAAAAGGTATTTTTCACCTCTTCCCAAGTTTGACTCAAATATGTATTGACTGCAGAAATGATTTTCCACCTGCAAATAAAAGAGTTGGAAAGATACAGCATTTACTGTGACAGATGTCCTGCGCTTTAATATTAATGCCATTCCCAATGTCTGTTCCCAGGAGGCAGCAATAACAGTTGTTGACTTCATAATTTTTTTTAACAGATAAGTCATGAAGTGTTGTGTCATTTATTTTGAAGTATCATTTATTCTGAGATGAAACTGACAACCTTGAGACTCAGCTTCATTTGGTTTTTCCCTTCTTTTTAATAATTTGGCCCTGCAAAGAATGTGACTAGGTTTATCAAATTATTTGTTTTGCTAAAACAGGACTTGTCATAATGAATAGATTTTGATTAGTAAAAAGCAATTTAAAAAGATATTTATTTCCCTTTGTAATATTTTAGAGTCCATATTCACACTCATCAGGTCCTGGAATGGAGAGGTAACAGGGCCTTCTTCTAAGGCTGTAGGGCAGTGGTTCCCAAACTTGGTTCATGGCTTGTTCAGGGTAAGCGGTCCACAAGATGCATTGTTTACCTGGAGCGTCCACAGGTATGGCTTCTCATAGCTCCCAGTGGCCGCGGTTCACCGTTCCTGGCCAATGGGAGCTGCGGGAAGTGGTGGTCTGGCTCATGCCACTTCCACTGCTCCCATTGGCTGGGAACGAAGAACCCCGGCCACTGGGAGCTGCGAGCAGCCGTACCTGCGGACGCTCAGGTAAAGAAAGCATCTCGTGGCCCGCCAGGGGCTTACCCTGAACAAGCCGCGAACCAAGTTTGGGAACCACTGCTCTAGGATAACTACACTTGGACTATTCCTTTCAGTTCTGGGAACCTCATCAACAGAAGGATATTGACAAATTGGAGAGAGTTCAAAGAGCAACACAAATTATTCAAATGCAGGAGGTACTGTTTTAAAAAGAAAGATTGAGAATTAAATGTATGTAATTTGGTTAATGGACAAATATTGGGGAGAGGGAAAGAGGCATGAACTAGATAAAAAAAGAATTAGTTAAGTTCATGGAAGATAGGTCCATCAACGGCTGTTAGCCAGGATGGTCAGGGATGGTGTCCCTAGCCTCTGTTTGCCAGAAGCTGGGAATGGGAGACAAGGGATGTATCACTTGGTGATTACCTGTTCTGTTCATTCCTGCTGGGGCACCTAGCATTGGCCACTGTTGGAAGACAGGATACTGGGCTAGATGGACCTTTGGTCTGACCCAGTAGGGCCATTCTTATGTTCTTATTCTTATGTTCTTATAAGAGTCTTCAAATATGGGAAGGCTGTAAATGCCAAGAAAGAAGAATAACTATTTGGTGTGGTTCAGTGAATAGAATCATAGAAATATAGGGCTGGAAGTTGGGTGACCAGATGTCCCAATATTTGGGGTTTTTTCTTATATAGGTGCCTATTACCCCCCACCTCCTGTCCCGATTTTTCACACTTGCTATCTGGTCACCCTAGCTGGAAGGGACCTCAAAAAGCCAAGTCCAGCCTGCTGCACTGTGGCAGGACCAAGTAAACCTAGACCATCCCTGACAGGTGTTTGTCCAACTTGTTTTTAAAAGCTTCCAGTGATCCCTTGGAAGCCTATTCCAGAGCTTAACTACCCTTCTACTTAGAAAGTTTTTCCTAATATATAACCTAAATCTCCCTTGCCGCAGATTAAGCCTATTACTTCTTGTCCTACCTTCAGTGGAGATGGAGAACATTTGATCACCATCTTTACAACAGCCCTTAACATATTGGAAGACTGTTATCACGTCCCCCCTCAGTCTTCTTTTCTCAAGGCTAAACATGCCCGTTTTTTAGTCTTTCCTCATAGATCAAGTTTTCTAAACCGTTTATCATTTTTGTTGCTCTCCTCTAGACTTTTCCAATTTGTCCACATTTTTCCTAAAGCGAGGCATCCAGAACTGGACACAGTACTCCAGCTGGGGCCTCACCAGTGCCGAGAAGAGCAGGACAATTACCTCCCATGTCTTATGTACAACATTCCTATTAATGCACCCCAGAATCATGTTAGCCTTTTTGCCGCTTTATCACTTTGACAACTCATATTCAGCTGCTCCACTATATCCCCAGATCTTTTTCAGCAGTACTATCACCTAGACAGTTATTCCCCATTTTGTAGTTGTGCATTTGATTTTTCCTTCCTACATAAAATACTTTGCACTTGTCTTTATTGAATTTCATCTTGTTGAAATCAGACCAATTCTCCAATTGCCAAGGTCATTTTGAATTTTAACCCTGTCTTCCAAAGTGCTTGCAACCCCTTCCACCTTGAGGTCACCTGCAAATTTTATAAGCATACTCTCCACTCCATTAGCCAAATAATTAATTAAAATATTAAATAGTACTGGCCCCGGGACTAACCCCTGTGCAACCCCACTAGATACGCCCTCCCGATTTCACAGCAAACCATTAATAACTACTCTTTGAGTATGGCATTTCAACCAGTTTTGCACCCAGCTTATAGTAATTTCATCTTCACCACAATTCCCTAGTTTGCTTATGAGAATGTCATGTGGAACAGTGTCAAAAACCTTCCTGAAATCAAGGTATATCATGTCTACTGTTTCCCCACCCCTCCATCCACTAGGTCAGTAATGCTACCAAGAAGGAAATTAAGTTAGTTTGGCATGATGTGTTCTTGACTAATCTATAAAAGAAAAGGAGTACTAGTGGCACCTTAGAGACTAACCATCACTTCATCGGATGCATCCGATGAAGTGAGCTGTATCTCACGAAAGCTTATGCTCAAATAAATTGGTTAGTCTCTAAGGTGCCACTAGTACTCCTTTTCTTTTTGCGAATACAGACTAACACGGCTGCTACTCTGAAACCTGACTAATCTATGCTGACTATTACTTATTACCCTATTATACTCTAGGTGCTTATAAATTGATTGTTTAATAATTTGCTCCAATATGTTTCCAGGTTTTGAAATTAGGCTGTCTGGTCTATAATTCCCTGAGTCCTCCTCGTTCCCTTTTTAAAGATAGGAACTGTATTTGCCTTTCTCCTGTCTTCTGGGACCTCTCCCATCCTCAATGAGTTCTCAAAGATAATTGATAATGGCTCTGAGATTGCTTCAGCTATTTCCTTAAGTACCTCAAGATGAATTTCATCAGGCCCTGTTGACCTGAATACATCTAACTTATCTAAGTTGTCTTTAACCTGTTATTTCCCTATTTTGGCTTGCGTTCCTTCCCCCTTGTTGTCAGTATTAATTGTGTTGAGCATCTGGTCATCATTAACCTTTGTAGTGAAGATTGAAGAAAATAGGCATTAAGCACCTCAGCTTTCCTGATGTCATCAGTTATTAGCTCTCCTTCCGGCTAAGTAGAGGACCTACACTTTAATAATAATAATAATTAATAATGAGGAACAAGGAATGAAATTGAGGGGAAAGTCTGGACAGAGTATCAGGAAAAAATTCCTAGCCGCAAAAACTCCCATGGGAAGTAATGGAAGCCTTATCATTTGGAAATGTAAAACTAGACTGGACAAAATGCTAGAAAATGTAGGCAACACTCCTGCATTGGCAGTGTTTGTGACGGGTTTCCCGGGGTGCAACCTGGAACTGGGGTGCCGTTGAGCCTTCTGGCTTACCAGCCTGGGCTCCCTCTCGCACTGTGATGTTGTGACAAGCTGCAAACTTCTCCAGGTACTGAATTTACACAGACATCCACAGGCAGGGACACACCCAGCTGAGTTACATGAATGCTTTCCCAGCCACTGATGAACCAACACTAGAGAGGCTCCAGCCAATTCCCCCATCCCAGCTCCCTAGCCTAGAATCCCAAAGCTGTACCATCTTGCCCTGGTCAGATGTCCAATCAGACACCCCTCCCTCAATGTGGAGAGGATATGCCTCAGTTTTTATTCCTGAGCAGATTTCCCAAGCACTTCAAGCAAAACACACTGTTTTAGGTAAGACCTAAAACAGGTTTATTAACTACAAAAAGATGGGTTTTAAGTGATTATAAGTGGTAGGCATAAAGGATAGAGATGTTTACCAAAGAAAAAAAATAAGCGCACAGTCTAAGTTCTATAAACAGGATTTGACTCAAGCAGTCTCACACTCTGATAGATAATACAAGCAGGTTACAGATCTTCCATACATAGGCTGGAACTCTCCTTCAGCCTGGGACCACCACCCCAGTTTAGTCTTTTTCCTCCAGAGGTGTTTCCAGGTGTTGAGTTGTGTGGGGAGTGACGCCAAGTAATGATGTCACTTCCCCTCTTTTATAGCTTCTCCCAGCTTGTTGGAAAGAGCCTTTGCTATGACGTGGGTCAAGCAGTCTCCATTGTCGACTTGCTATCTCTTTAAAAGTCTCCATTATATACATCTTCTAGGATAGTTGTGAGTGTGGACTCCCTTTAATGGGCCGTCAGCAGCATCTGGCTGTTCCATTGTTGTACCTGAAAGGCTGATTGTGGGTGTTTCCAACCTCACAACATATTTCAGTAACACACACATAGCAAAACTTCATAACTTCCCATACAATGATAGCACATATAATTCAACAGGATATTAATGTTCAACAGATCAAGGCTTTTAAAATGAAACCTCCCAAGGCGTACTTTGTACAAACATATCATAATTATATGACAGTGGTGAATACAGGGGTTTCTGGGTATTGATTGCTTTGAGGCCCAGCGTGCCACAGTGAACTACTAGATTTTTCTGTTCCTAAAATCTGAGATTCTATGACAAGTGATTAGTGTGTGTCTGAACCCTAGTTATATTACAGCAAAGTTTGTTATGACTGGTAATCCCTGCTCAATAGAAACCAATGAGTGGAACATTAGGTGTTATTGCATGTCAACACTGCAGTGTGTTGGCAAAGCTGCAGTTAGAAAAGCTTGTATGGTACCTGAATCAAGCTAGTACCACCAGCACCTCATTCTCTTGAACACCAAATGTTTTTAAAGGTCATTTTAAAATTTCTGAGTTGCTACATTCCACCAGCCCAACAAATACAGATTATAAACCCCGAGGGTGAAATTCTGGCCCCACTGAAGCCACTGGGAGTTTCTCTTTGATTTCAATGGAGCCACAATTTCATCCCAAATCTTTTTAGGTTTTGTTATCCCAGCAACTTTACTCTTTTGAGAGAAGCATAGGTATCATTGCTCAAGCTGAGGTTTAACATGTTACAGATCTAGCACAAAGAGATTTGTCGCTTAAGGGGTTTAGTCTAAAGTGTTATACCCAAGACAGCATTAGCATTGAGTCAGATGTCCCAGTTATAATGGTTTAATTTAGAAACATACAAAAAAATTTGATGTGCCTTCTTGGTCTTTAAACAAGGAGAGGCCTGATCTCCCACATTTGCAGCAAAGCTTATTTTTTTTACCTGTATCAAACTATATGCTGATTGTAGTAAAACAAATTATCAGATAACTTTAGGAATTTTTTAACATAATAAACCAAAGAGCAGAATAACACAGGATTTGTCACTATGGATTAAAGCAATGATCCATCTACTCCACTATCTGACAACGGGCAATTGCTGGCTGTTGCAGAATGAGTCTTAAAACCACCAAAATGTACCTAATTATGTATTATTATACCATAGCTGACCTTCACCTAATGATCAACTTATTCCCTGAAGTATGAGGCTTGAGAGCCCTGGAGAGTTAAGAAGATTGATGAGAAATCCTACTAGTATAGGAGTGTTACTATCATGTCACATCAGTACAACTACTACTACTAATAATAATAATGATTTTTGTTAAAGTGAATATCAAGATTCACATATTTGGAATGTCTGCAGCAGAAATATCTGAACATACCTTTTTTCCAAATGGGAAAAAAAATTCAAACCTGTAACAGTATTTTTATCTTGAAACTAACTTTCCAACAGAGAGATAAAGTTAGCAGTGCAGAAGGAACTATTATTTGTGTCTGATAACCTAAACAGAAAACATTTGCATATGCAACAGAGATGCAATAGTCACTAAACTAATCAGGGTCCATCTTGTTCTTCTCAGATGTCATTGTGATGGACACATTACAGTTAGAGAGCAAGAATCTATTTGCATATGTGCTTCCCTTGGTTAACATTGTCCCATACCTCAGTATTAATGACATCTAAGGAAGCAAACAAAAGCACTTTATTCATCCCACAACTGTTTGCCACTAAACATGAGACAGACCTTTTCTGGCTTACTGAGAAGTAGTAGTTACTTGGGGGATGAAATATAGAACAAAGCTTTTCACATAGAAATAGTGTAACAAATATGCAACAGTGAGGAAACTACATTCCTGAGTTCTGGTGACAGACTAGCTGCAGTCGCATGGTTTATGAGCTTGCCAAAGACCCTTGATGGAATTATTGCCTTTTATGCAAAGTTGCTTACCCAGCATTGTTATTTTACAACAAAGTCCGTATCATGGTTTGAAGGGACCAAAGCAGACAAATTGTCAAACCAGAGGAGGCTTTGACTCAGGTTTTCAAACCCCATCAGCAAAGTGCGACCCCTCAGCCTTCCCTGTGATTAGTAATTCTGCAATGGCACTTTGGAACATTTGTTGTGAAATAGCAAGGGGTATTTTTTTTTCTGAAATGTACAGTAATTTGTTATTAATAGCAGGGACGTCAGTTCTCTTCAAAGCAGAAATACATAAACAAGATGAATCTTTAAGGAGGTGCTATCAAAAATGAAAGGTCAGAAGTGAAGCATAGGCATAAAGGTATCCCAAAAGCAGCCTTTTGAAAACGGTATTTTTTTTAATAGCTTTGCCAGGAGAAATGAGGTTGACGAGGCATCTCTCAATGATTTAGTTTATAGGCAAACTTTCATAAAATGGTAGATATTTCTAGAAAGCCTTTCAGCCCACAGGATACCTGCTGTACAGACCATAGACAGCAATACTGGGAGCCTAGTGGCATGCTCATTAAAGGTAAGATTTCGTACAACTGTAAAATGGGGATAAAAATACCTACCCTGCTTTGCAGGAATGGAATGCTGAAGATTACCTCGGTAATGTTTATAAAACACTTTGAGAGCCCCAGATGAACAGCAGAAGAGAAGAGCAAAGTATGATTAATTATTAAGGGCCAGATCCTGTTCCAGTTGCTGTCAATGGCAAAGCTGCCTGGGCGACCTTAACGTTGGCTTTCTAGGCTTTACACTGCTTCATTTGGCAACTTAAACAAGATTTTATCATTTTATCTATCTATCTATCTATCTATATGTAAATAAGGTGAACTGGATTTAATTATTACTTTCCGTCTAATTATACAGATATACTATTTCAAGAATAATTTTTTGTCAGCATTTAGAAACTAATTAATGTTGTCAATAACCACTGAGTGACAGAGCATTTGTTAAGTGTCATCTCATCTTAGCTGTTTCTTTTTCTTTACAACCATGCTTCAGACTGTTTCTGTTCACTAACCCTTCTCTATGGCACTGGGGAAAAGGGAGGTGACCCATAAGCACCTCTCTCAAAGGACTCAGGCAACAGACTCCTTTCCTTAGTTGTATCTTTTTGATCCGTGGAAGAGATCACATAGCATTGCGCTGAGGCTCAGCTGTCCTGTCTCAGGAGCACTGGGGAGAGCCGCAGGGGCGAAGGAAAGTGAGGAATCGTCTGCTGCTATCAGCACGTCAGCTCCTGAGGGGTGCAGCACAGAAATGTAGCCCCTTCTCTTTTTCTATATGAGCCTCTTTCCAAACTGGGACCTTCACAGTCTAAAGGCTCAGCCCCATCAGTGACTCTAAATGATTCTCTAATCTCAGGTGGTTAAAGGGGGATCTGGATCACTGTACTGCTGTGCTCAGATCACAACCATGGGCCAGATTCTGATCTGGGCTGAGAGCTGGGCTATGTGTGCTGAGGGCAAAGCAACACACCAGCTGAGCGCCAAGCACAAGCACACTGAAGCAGAATTGTCAATAAGCATGTCTTGTTTAAAACTTTAGGGGGGCAAGGAAAGAGAGTTCTGAACCTTAACTTCCACTTTCTGTTGTGACTATACTGATAGTGTATTATCCAGAGCTCCTGCTGTTGGGGCCCTGAGGGGTTCCCCGTCCCCACCTGCAGAATGCCAGAGCCAGATAAGGAGGAGAAAGAACAGGACTCGGGATGACATGTTCATAGAGATCCTGCAAGCCAGTGCTGCATCAGACCATAAGGAGAGGGCCTGGAGAGTGAATATTGCAGACTGTATGCAGAAGAAAGGCATTACCGTGGCTTGCTGTGAAAGTGCTCTTTTTCAAGACCTCCCTGAGCCATCTCGCTCTGCGTTGAGCTCTTCTAGTAGCCCTTGTGTCTGACTGTTCAAACTCACTAGAGAGCCACTCCACCTCTGCCCGCCCTCATTCCAGCAGCAACTTTCCCCCTTTGCCTCACAGATATTACGCAGGACACACCAGGCAGCTATAACCATTAGGATATTTTTCTCAGAGATCCAACCTTGTGAGTAAACACCAATCTACCAGAAGCACACTCATTTGTAATTCTGCATCTGCTGAACAGTTGAATAGTTGGTAGTTGAATCTTTCTTTGGTGCTGTCAAGGTGTGTGTGTACAGCAGGGGTGGGCAAACTACGGCCTGTGGGCCAGATCCGGCCCAACAGGGCTTTGGATCTGGCCCAGCACACACCGCTCTCAGAAGCGGCTGGCACCACGCCCCTGCGGCCCGGGTGGGGGGCGGCAGAGGGTTCCATGCGTTGCCATTGCCTCCAGGCACCGTCCTCCGCAGCTCCCATTGGCCGGGAATGGGGAACCGCAACCAATGGGAGCTTCAGGGGAGGTACCTGGAGGCGTGGCAAGGGCAGCATGCGGAGCCCTGTGCCTCCCCCCCCCCCGCCCTGGGGCCGCTCTGGGTAAGTGGCGCTGGGCCACGGCCCGAACCCTCCTGCACCCCGCCCACCAACTCCCTACCCTGAGCCCCCTGCCTGCACCTCGCACCCCTTCTGAACCCCAACTTCCTGCCCTGAGCCCCCTGCACCCCAGCTCCCTGCCTTGAGCCCCCTGCTGCACCCCGCACCCCAACCCCTTGCCGAGCCCTCTGCTGCACCCCAACTCCCTGCCCTGAGCTCCCTCCCACAGTGCGCACCCCTCCTGCACCCCAACCCCCTTCCCTGAGCCCCCTCATATACCCCGCACCCCTCCTCTGCCCCAATCCCTTTCCCTGAGCCCATTCCTGCACACCGCACTCCCTCCCGCACCCCAACCCTCTGCCCCGGCCCTGCATACAATTTCCCCACCCAGATGTGGCCCTCGGCCCAAAAAGGTTGCCCACCCCTGGTGTACGGCTTCATGAGCCAGGAGAACAAGCGGTAGGCAGGGTCTCCCAGGACCAATGTTGGCTTTTAAATACCTGCAATGGTAATATGCTGGTTGGGAATGAAAGTCCCTGCTTGCAGCTTTCTAAACAGTCCTGTGTTCTTAAAGATGCAAGAGTCATGCACCTTCTCTGGCCAGCCAACATTGATGTCGGTGAAGCACTCCCAGTGATCCACCAATGCTTGTGGAAATAGAAAAGTAGCCCTTTTTGTTGACATACTCTGGGGCAAGGTGGGCTATTGCCAACATAGAGATGTGTATGCCGTCTATTGCTCCATCGCAATTCGGGAACCCCACTGCTGCAAATCCATCCACTATGTCCTGCATGTTGCTATTGCTGAGGGAATTCTACCCCCCAAAATTAAAAATTCTGTGACAAAAAATTATGTGCACAATATTTTTAAATTCTTCAAAATTCTGCAAATTTTATTTGTCAATAAATAAATGTGGCTTCAGCATGGCAGTGGGAAGCACAAGCCACTGGTTGCACTTAGGTGGGAGATCACTCTGAAGCCCCCACCTCACCCCGTACAGGGACTCGGCCGTGAAGCTGCACCTGACCCTGACACAGTGCAATGGCTGGGCCTGCCCCAGAAACACCCTAGGGCCCTGCCCCTCTGCGCCAGGTGCACTAGGTGTGGCTGGGCAGGCTCAGCCCAGCAGGATCCAAGTGTGGAGGGGCTTAGTGTGGGGGGATCCAGGTGTGGGGTGAGAGGTTTCTTTGTGGGGCAATCTGGATGCAGGCAACTCAAGTGGGAGATCTGGATGCACAGGGGCTCATTGGGGGGTTCCAGGTGCAGGGGAAATGGGACTCTGCAGGGGATCCAGGTGATAGTGGTTGGGCTCAGTGGGGGGGAACTGGGTGTGGGGAGATCCAGCTTGGAGGGAGGAGGTCTGGGTGTCGTGGCTCAGTAGGGGGGGTCTGGGTGCTGGGAGAGTGGGACTTGACGGGGTGGGGATCCAGGTGCAGCTGGCTGGGGATCAGTGTGGTGGGGGTCTGGGTGTGGGAGGCTCGTCGGGGGGGGAGATCCAGGTGCAGGGGAGGTGGGGGGCTTGTCAGGGTGGGGGGCCTGCTTAATGGGGGAGCACCAGCTGCTGCCAAGGGGATTGCGCATGCCGAGCTCCCGCTTCCGCCCCCCTCCCTTTTCTTCTCAAGCCCCTTCCCACATTCCCCTCCCATGGGCGGCGAGTTCTATGGGCCCGTGGTGCCCAGGCACCAGGAATGTTCCTGTCCCAGGGGCCTGGCTCCAGCAAAGTTTCCCGCTTCCCCTGGCCCCACCTGCCGCCCCCGGGCGATTTAAAACAGCCCGGGGGCTCCCGCCGCCACCCAGCAGCGCAGCGGGGCTGAGCGGAGGCCGGCGCGCTCGCTCCGCGTGGCTGCCGGCGGGCCCTCGCAGCCCGTGGGAGGGGGCTGGGCCGCTGCGCGCTGCCCCCGCCCAAACGCCGCTGCGGCCAATGGGAAGCTGGAGGGGCGGTGCCTGGAGACAGCAGCGTGAGGAGATCTCCCCCCTCCCGGCCTGCCCCGCCCCGCCTAGGAGCCGCTGCCGGAGGGGTGCCCCAGGTCAGCACCGAACGCCTCCATCCACTTCCAGAGCCTGCACCCACACCCCTTCCGCAAACACACCCTTCGGCCCCCAGATTTCCTCCTGCGCCCCCTCCCCCAAACTCCCTCCCCGCTCCTGCACCCCATCCTGCACCCCCTCCCCCAACTCCCTCTTGCACTCCCGCCCCTCCCCTGCACCTACTTTTGTCCCCAAACTCCCTCCCAGACCCTGCACCCACACCCCTTCCGCAAACACACCCTTCGGCCCCCAAATTTCCTCCTGCACCCCCTCCCCCCAACTCCCTCTTGCACTCCCGCCCCTCCCCTGCACCTACTTTTGTCCCCAAACTCCCTCCCAGAGCCTGCACACCCACCCCCCTCCTGCACCCCTGCCCAGAGCCTGCACCCAGCACCCAAACTCGTTCCCAGAGCTTGCACTCCAGACCCCCTCCCCCACCCAAACTCCCTCCCAGATCCCGACCTCTCACCCCTTCTGCACCCAAATTCCCTTCCAGAGCCTGCACCCCAATCCCCTGCCCCAGCCCAGAGCCTGCACCCAAACTCCATCCCAGAGCCTGCATCCCCACCCCCCTAGTGCACCCTAATCGCCTGAACCCCAGACTCCCTCCCAGATCCCCACCTCTCACCCCTTCTGCACCCAAATTCCTTCCAGAGCCTGCACCCCAATCCCCTGCCCCAGCCCAGAGCCTGCACCCAAACTCCAGCCCAGAGCCTGCACCCCAGACCCTGTCCCCCACGAAACTCCCTCCCAGAGCCCGACCCCTCACACCCCCCTGCACCCAAATTCCCTCCCAGAGCCTGCATCCCCACCCCCCTAGTGCACCCCAATCGCCTGAACCCCAGACCCCCTCCCCCACCCAAACTCCCTCCCAGAGCCTTAGGCAGGTGTGTGGGGGGAGTTTGGGGGGGAGGGGGGGTGTTCTGGGCGCCACCAAAATTTATACAAACCTGCTGCCCCTGCCTCCCCCTACCCTATTCCACCCCCTTCCTTCCCTATTGCCACTTCCCCCGCACCCACTCTCCCCCCTTCCCTCATTTCCCCCAGACCCACCGCGGGTGGGCACTCACTGTTCCACAGAAAATAGGAAGGCTCCCAGCACACAGAAGAGGAGCACAACTGGCACTAGGACCCAGGAGGCTGCATTCAGCTTACAGCTCTGCAAATACCGGAGGAACGTGCATCCTGTGCTTGCAAACGCTCATGGCAATAATGCAGAGCTGTGCAGGTTCCATGCATCGGTCGGAGATGGTGGACAGTGAAGAGGGCCACGTGGATTTGTGGGATTTTTTTAAAAAGGTGTGAACATTACGGGATATAGATGACATTATGGGGTGCAAAAAATTGCATGCTGGGAAGATGATGCCTTGTTCCCAATCCCCCCTGCGTGACTTGTTTCTGCCACACTGTGAATTGCCAAAACTTCCCAAAAGACAGTGCACTGGATGGTGGTGAGTTCCACTGGAATACGTAGTCATGGTGTACCACACTGCGCATTGACACAGGCACTCCTGGTGAGTACACACAAGGAGCCACATATGCACACACGAGTGATATACTAACTGTGGAGACTTTATGCTGACATAACTTGGGTCAGCCAAACTTTGTAGTGTAGGTATGCCCTACAATAAAAGTACAGAGTGAAAGCATGCAGGTGTTCTTTGGGTCTGGAACCAGCACAGGACACGTTTACATTCCATATTACTTATTCTTCTTTGTGCGCTGAAGCTGCTAATCAAGATGAATCTTCTTCTTCTGTTTTTTTCAGTACTGCTTTTAAAAGAAAACTAAGTAGAGTTAGAATAAAATTCCATTTACTTGTTGGCCGTAGGGTATTTTGGGAGACTGGTATAGAAAAATTCAAGGAATGTGAAACAGACCCCAGTTTGTACTTAACCCATAAGGCTACAAGATGGATAGAGGAAATTTTGCCTTTGGAAAGTGAAGGTGCCCATTCCAGAAGCTGATTTTGAAATGCCCCTGTGGCGAATGCCACCAGATTGCCTGGCTTTTAGGTACTAGAATGCATTTCAACGTGGATATAATCCAGGGCAAGTTCCAATAAGGTATAATCACTTACAGGTGGGATTATGCAGCTAGTGTTTTCGCAGCTTCGTTTTCAACACTAAGGCCTGGGCTACACTGGGGGGCTTCGAACTAAGATACGCAACTTCCGCTACGCTATTTGCATAGCTGAAGTCCAAGTATCTTAGTTCGAGTTACCTGGCCGTCCTCACGGCGGCGAGTCAACCGCGGCGGCTCCCGCATCGACTCCGCTTACTCCTCCTGCCAAGGTGGAGTACAGGTGTCGATTCGGGGATCGATTTATCGCGTCTAGACAAGATGCAATAAATCGATCCCCAGTAGATCGATCACTACCCGCCGAGCCGGTGGGTAGTGAAGACATACCCTTAGATGCATGACAATATCTCACAAATCTCAGGGGGGAAATCTACACACAGTTATTAATTTTGGCGTAGGGCGTTATAATTTCACAATAGAAACACTAATACATTTTGTGTTTTCCCTCTAGCCTTCACAGATTCTCAGGTTTTAAGGCCAAAAAAGACTATTCTGATCATCTAGTCTATGTCATGCAGGAGATCAGGCCAGAGACCCTCACCCACTTCTCCAACTAGCCTCCCACATGTCCATCCCATAGATACTCCACTGCTAAATGGTGATCTCCCTTTGATCTCTCCTTTAGATCATCAGAACCACTTCCAAAGGGAAATAACGGATTAGCACTGACCCTCCTACAGCCTACTACGAGCCCTAATCTTGTAGCTCATCTTCCCTTTTCAGCAGGCTGTAATCACTCGGATTGGTGGCTTTGCCTTTTTTTTTTTTTTTTTTTTGGTAGGTGGAAAAAAATCTCATCATCTGTCCTTAAGCACAGAATAAAGGCATTCTGCAGTGGTCTGACTCTCTCCTTTATTTATGCTGTACTGTATTTCTGAGCATGCCAAATGTTTATGAGGCTTCAAACTCAGGGGATTTAGATTTGTTTGGGTTTTCCTCTGCCTGTGTTGATGCATCCTTGCCAAATCGAGGGCTACAGTCTGGACTGTGGTTTATAAATCATGGCTGGCACTGGAACATTTGCTGCCAGCTGAGTACCCCCACCAGAGAAATTCTTGATGATTCATCCAGAACGCCTGCTGTGGAGCGGCACTTTATTGCCCTGCCAAAGGTGCAGGATGTGCTCTTCTCTTCACTGGGACAGTGCAAAAGTAGGAAGGGTGCTTTGGGGCAATGGCCCCACCCTTACCTCTCCTCCTTTCAGGTAGTGAGTGTCTGCTGGAAGTGATGCCCTGAACTCCCCAATGCAATTGTGCTCATCCCCTATAGAGAGGCAAAAGGGGGGGGGGGAATCATTGTGCTCCCTCCATACGTGCATGGGGTAGACCCACACAAGCCCTTGGTAGACATAATATCTTTATATGTAATTTACAGCTCTAAAGTCCTGATTTGTTTGTGCTCATGACAGAACAATTTGTCATTGTTTTCAGCCTGCGTTCAAGAGTTAACAGATAATAAAAGTAACTATCTAACAGCTGAATAATGAATATTTGCAGAGGGAGAGAAGGCAAGAGGGAGATTTAGATGATAGTCTAAATGAGACTGAAAGCCAATGTGGATAGAGGGAGTCTATTCCAGATGTCAGGAGCTGCAGAGGAGAAGACTCTCTCTCCAAGAGTGGTAAGCTTGCAGAACGGGATAGAGAAGAGACCAGTGCTACCAGTTGGGTGATCAAAGGACTCAGTGAAGGGAATAGAAAGAGACAAGTTCCATGAGGATGGATAGAGTGAGTTCATGGAGAGTTTAAAAACAAGGAGGGCAATGTTGAACTGGATCCCTTGTACGATTGTGCATTTAATGCCCAGGGAGATTAAAGAGGCTGAAAAAGCAATAAAAAGCAATAACCATTGTGAATATAGCTTAGCTGCTCAGTCATAGCAACCATAATGTAATTAACTTTAACGCTGCTGTAGGGGAAACAATGTCAAAGAAACCCAGCACAGTAGCTTTAACTTCAAAACAGGAACTACACAAAAATGAGAACTCTAGTTAAACAGAAATTAAAAGGAACAGTGAAAAGGGTGAAATGCCTGCAACCTGCAGGGAGACCATTTTAAAACACCATAATGGAGGCTCAAATGAAATAGCTACCCAAAAAACAAAGAGTAAGAGGACCCCAAAAAGGCCACCATGGCTAAACAGCAGAATAAAAGAGGAAGTTAAAGACAAAAAGGCATCCTTTTAAAATTGGAAGTCAAATCCTAGTGAGAAAAATAGAAAGGAACAAACTCTGGCATGTACACTAAGGCAAGTAAGAAAAAATCTGAAAAACAACTAACTAAAGACACAAAAACTAACAGCAAATAAAACGGTAAGCATCAGAAGCAGTAAGCCTGCCGAACAGCCAGTGGGGCCACTGGACGACTGAATTGCTAAAGTAGTGCTCAAGGAAGACAAGGCCATTGCAGACAAGATAAATGAGCTCTTTACGTTGATTGTCACTGCAGAGGATGTGGGGGAGATCCCAACACCCGAGCCATTCTTTTTAGTTGACAAATCTGAGGAACTGTCCCAGACTGAGGTGTCAGTAGAGGAGGTATTGGAACAAATAAGTCACCAGGACCAGGTGGCGTTCACCCAAGAGTTCTGAAGGAACACAAAGATGAAATTGCAGAACTACTAACTGTGATATGTAACCTATCACTTAAATCAGCCTCTGTACCGGGGGCTGGAGGCTAGCGAATGTAACTTTTTTTTTAAAGGCACCAGAGGTGATTCTGGCAGTTATAGGCCATTAAGCCTAACGTCAATACCAGGCAAATTGGCTGAAACTATAGTAAAAAGCAGAATTGTCAGACACATAGATGAACACAATATGTTGGGGAAGAGTTAACACAGCTTTTGTAAAGGGAAATCATGCCTCGCCAATCTATTAGAATTCTTTGAGAGTGTCAACCATCATGTGGACAAGGGTGATCCAGTGGATATAGTGCACTTGGATTTTCAGAAGCCTTTTACAAGGTCCCTCACCAAAGGTTCTTAAGCAAACTAAGCAGTCATGGGATAAGAGGGAAGGTCTTGTCATGGATCAGTAACTGGTTAAAAGACAGGAAACAAAGGGTAGGAATAAATGGCCAGTTTTCACAATGCAGAGAGGTAAATAGCAGGGTCCCCCAAGGATCTGTACTGGGACCTGTGCTGTTCAATATACTCATAAATGATCTGGAAAAGGAGCTGAAAAGTGAGGTGGCAATATTTGCAGATGATACAAAAATATTCAAGATAGTTAAGTCCAAAGCTGACTGTGATTAGCTACAAAGGAATCTCACCAAACTGGTGACAGGGCGATAAAATGGCAGCTGGAATTCAAAGTTGATAAGTGCAAAGTAATTCACATTTGAAAAAATAATCCCAACAGTTTATACATACAAACTGATGAGGTCTAAATTAGCTGTTACCACTCGAGAAAGAGATCTTGGCATCATTGTGGATAGTTCTCTGAAAACATCTGCTCAATGTGTAGTGGCAGTCAAAAAAGCTAACAGAATTTTAGGAACCAATAAGAATGGAATAGATAGTAACACAGAAGATATCATGCTGCAATATAAATCCACTGCTCGCCCCCCTCGCCCTCCAAATGTTCATCCACGCATCCCTAGGGGGGCGTGCCCCACCATTTGAAAACCTCTGAAATAGGGGGATGGAACAGCTTCCATACCAAAGAGAGAGTAAAAAGACTCGGACTGTTCATCTTAGTAAAGAAACAACAAAGGGGGGATATGATACATGTCTATAAAATGATGAATAGTGTGGGGAAATGTTATTTACCCCTTCCCATAACACAAGAACTACGGGTCACCAAATGAAATTAATAGGCAGCAGGTTTAAAACAAACAATAGGAAGTACTTCTTCATCCAACACACAGTCAACCAGTGGAACTCGTTGCCACAGATGTTCTGAAGGCCAAATTATAAATGGTTTCCAAAAAGAATTAGATAAGGTCCTGGAGGATAGGTCCATCAAAGGCTATTAGCCAAGATGGTCCAGGCAGGAACCCCCTGCTCTAGGTGTCCGTAAAGCTCCAACTTCCAGAAACATCTGGCACTGGCCACTGTCAGAAACAGGCTACTGGGTTTGATGGACCATTAGTCTGACCCCGAATGATCATTCTTATATTCTTATTCTTCCATTTTTTGCGGGTCCTGGAAAGTCAAATAACTAGCTCCAGTGATAGTCTTCCCTGGGTAGTGACAGAGAGGATTTTGGGGCCCAGTTGCACCTTCACTTACTCATGTGTAACTCCCATTACCTCAGATCAGTGAGAGTTGCCCGCATTTAAATATGGACAGAATTGGGCCTATCACATTTTGAATTTAAGCTAAGCACTTGGTATGCTGTTATTGCTGCTTATTACACTAAGCAAGTTCATTTTACTGTTTCTTCGTTCTCCTTCCCTTTTCCTCCATTTCCTAGATTCACCCCTTGATTCTCATCACATGTTGATATTGTAAGTAAACTTTTTGGAGTGGGGGCTGTCCTTGTTAATATGTATACAGTGCCTAGCACAATGGACCTTGATCTCACATTGGGACTTCTAGACACTATCCAAAGAAATAACTGAGAAACAGGGTCTCACTTTGGAGGTGCTTCCGCTTGACTTCAGTTGGTGTTGAGGCTGCTCAGCACTTCTGTAAAGTAGGTCCACAGGATGTGTTCTCATCTGACTGTATCTTGACAGATATATGACTCTTACATGGACACTAAAGAAAACCTGACAATACTCAATGGGTGACTTGTTTCACTAGGTTCTATTATTCTGAGGAACCACCCCCAGATACCTGAATAATTAAACAGTGAAATATTAAGACACAGAAGAAAGATCAGAATGAGAGAGAAAACCAGAAGGCCAAGTGAGACACATGCATGAGAGATTATAGTCTGAGGAAAGGGATACAATAAACTGATAACTACACCAAGGTTTATCATTTTAATTTATGAACTGACTGAAGCATTTTGAATCATGGAAAAACCACTTCAAAAGAAAAAACATCTTTTCTTCTTGCAGAGTTCTTATCAAATTAAAGATCCAGCATTGTTCACCAATTTAATCAGGATTACAGCATATAAAGCTAATTACTGGGTGAAAGGGTGAGAGGGCCTAGAGAAATTCATCATTCACAGTCACAGTGCCAAAATATAATTTACTATGTGCAGTTTTATTCATTTGTATTCATTAGACTGGCAGAAAAAAATCTAACTCTGAAATAATTTATTAACACAAATATGCTGTTACTACTGGACCTACTATAACTTGCTTATTGGATTTCTTCTTGCCTTGTTCTTTCTCACACCACTAGGAATATGTCTACACAGAGGTTTCTTCCCTCAAGTTAATTGATTAGCATATTAATCAAGGTAAAAACATCTTTGTACAGGCTAGCCTGGACACTCCCCAAACATCTATTCCAGGCTACAAATTTGAGTGTCCAAATTAACCTTTACAAAGGTAAAAATGTGTTAACTACCCCAAGTTACTTGTGACTGAATTAATTCGAAGTAAAACATTCTAATGAAGACTAGCCCTGTGTTATTGTATCTAAGACCATGTGGTCACTGTAAAAACACGCTAACTACTCTCAATAGAAAATCCTAGTGGACAAGACACAGTAATTTTTACCTCCATGGAGTTAGCTGAGATCAGCACTATACCCCTCACTGGGCATTGTCCTTGACTAGCTACATCAAGGTCAAAACTACAGTGCCTTGTCTCCACTAGGATTTTACATCGAGATAGCTAGCTCACATTCACTATCTCCATGTAAAAACATTTTTTTTTTTTACACAGTGCAGACAATATTTAAGGCCTGGTCTATACACAATTTTTGCATTCCCTTTAACTATTTCCAATAGGGTGTGGTTTTATGCTGAAATAGAGTACTGTGGCTGCAGTTATAGAGGTATCAAGGGAATAAGCTATGATGGTATAAGCCCAATAGCCATACTGGTATAGATAAAGCAGTACTGTTTTTTTTTTGTAGGCGAGACCTTATTGTAGCTTCTTGATTTTGTGCAGCTATGTCTGGGAACTGACTTGCTTATTCAAGAACATCACAGTCTGTTTGCAAACATTCCTCAAAGAGGGACAAGGGAGGCAACTGTTAAATAATATTTGTTTCAAACTATCCAATCCATTCTTTTAGCTACTCCCATTAAGTTACCAATGCTTATTTCTTTAGGCCTTGACCCAGATAGATGCTGAAAGCTCTCATGAAGTGCTGAGCACCCTTGACTTGAAAAGGAGTTGAGGCTACTCAGCAATTGGCAGAATTGAGCCTCTAGGGAGAACCCAGTTAGAGGCCATTGCTAGATGCTGGTGGTGTGACAGGGTCAGGCCAGATGGCTACAGGAGAGTGATAGAAGGTAGATATATTAGCCCCAGATTAAGCAGATCCCTTTTCCCTAAGTAAGATAATGGGCTGTTCCCGAACAATCAGGAAGTTGCTGGAACCAATTAAGGCAAGCTAATTAGGACACCTGGAGCCAATTAAGAAGCTACCAGAATCAATTAGGACAGGCAAGGTAGTCAGGGCACCTGGTTTTAAAAAGGACCTCACTTCAGTCAGTGAGGGGCATGCGAGGAGCTGTGTGCAAGAAGCTGAGAGAGTGAGTAGGCATACTGCTGGAGGACTGCGAAGTACAAGCGTTATCAGCCATCAGGAGGAAGGTCCGGTGGTGAGAACAAAGAAGGTGTTGGGAGGAGGCCATGGGGAAGTAGCCCAGGGAGTTGTAGCTGTCACACAGCTGTTACAGGAGACACTAGAGACAGCTGCAATCCACAGGGCCCTGGGCTGGAATCCAGAGCAGAGGGTGGGCCCGGGTTCCCCCCATCCCCTCAACTCCCTATTTGAGACAAGAGGAGGTGACCTGGACTGTGGGTTCCACCAAGGGGAAGGTCCCTGGCCTATCCCCGACCCACTAGGTGGGTCAGCAGAGACTGTGGGGAATGTTCTCCTCCCGTTCCCCAAGCTGGCCAGTGATGAGGTTAGCTGAGTGAACGGCAGGTTTGAGCCATTGGCAAAAGTGGCCAAACTAGGGCTGCCGTGAATCTCTGAGGAGAGCAAATTTGCCAATAAGCACAGGACCCACCAAGGCAGAGGAGGAACTTTGTCTCAGTGGATAATCTCTTTCATTGTCAAGGATCGTTAGAGAAATGCTCTTTGTTTTGTCATTAAAGTTCTTTTAAGAAATGCTGCAAGAATGTTCATTCCCACGGGATTTTTGTAGTTGATATATCCCATGGAAGGCATTTGTTGTTTAACAGGCATTCAACTAAGTTGGCTAGAACTCAATATGTCTGAAAAGGTTCCAGTTCTCTTTGGGTTGTGAGTATATTCCAAGGCAAAATCCCCACTGGGTAAAGAGAGGCATGGTCTAAACACAGGACTGGGAGCCATGAACCTCTGAGTTATAATTTCAGCTCTCACACTGATTTCCTATATGACCTTGGACAATTATATGACCTTTGACCCCACTACTGACTGAGATGGTGGATGGAGGCACAGCCATATAAATGGGAAATTCCACATAGGTAAAATAGTCTTTTAGGAAAGCTGTTGTGAATTCTCCAAGGGCAGTATTCACCCTTGTGCAGAGGCGCCAGCAGAAAGGTTATGGGGCTTTAAGTCTCATTTACATTCTATTTTGATTTCCTTGGGATTTCAAGTGGTGCACAGACCTTCAGCAATAAAGCAAACTTCACCCCAAATGAATTTTTGGTTTGGGGATTGGCAAGACAAAAAGGGCGTAAAATGTGAGGATTCTGGACAGTTTTCCACTAAAGTAAAGTCCTCAGGGGATTCAAAGAGAGATGGGTCCCTCCATCAGGACTGCAGGAAGCCACTGAACAGGGAAATACTGGCATATTGGTATCAGAAGTAAAGTTATTTCGTCTTGCAATAATTTTTACCCAGCTTTTTTTTAACAAGTAGCTGACACTCACTTTATGTGCTTGATCTTTTCAAAGCAACCCCCGCATCCCTCCTCCCTTGAGGAAAGAAGTAAACTGCTGCTTTATGCTTTTTCCACAGCCTAGTGAAAAAATGACTCCAATTTGGTCCTGCTGTTCTTTAGTCTCTTGCTCAGCATTATCCCAAACCACCGTCCTGTAAAAAAAAAAAAAAAAAAATCACTATCCCCAGCAGGAGCAAGGGAAAATTAGCAGGAGAATTTGAGTCCAACCCCATGCAACTGTGAATACGAAATGAGAAAAGGGCTAATAAGATGATTTTAAAGTCTGACGCTCGCATTGTGCTAGTCAGTCCTTGAACTGTTTACACTACTTATACTTACACTATTTATAACGCTCTGGGGAAAAGAAAAAATCTCTGTGCTTTATGAATTCTTTCCATTGAAAACGGGTTTTAAAGAACCTCAAAATCCAAATAATCACAATGGGTTTATTATAAGGTTGCATTTGCGCATATTGAACAGAGGAACCCAAAGTGCTATAATAATAGAGGAAATTAACTTCCTTGTCCAGGCCAAGTCCAAATCCAGTTAATTAACTTCTGCCCTGGTCGACACTCTTCCCCTGTCATTTCACTAAAGGTATGTCTACACTACAGAGACTATAGCAGCATAGCTATATCGGCATAGCCCCTAAGTGTAGACGCAGCTACAGAAGGGGATTTTCTGTCAGAGTAGGAACACCACCTTCCTGAATGAAGTTAGCTAACATAATTGCATCTACATTGAATGTTACCTCAAGATAGCTGTACTGGCCAGGGGTCTGTTTTTTTCACACCCCGGACTGAGGTAGCTATGCCAGTATAACGTTTCCATTCAGACCAGGCCTTAGAGGTGTTTTCTGTACTTCCCTTCCTGAAAATTGTTGTGGTGCTGGGGCAGAATGGCACCTGCGCCCTGAATGCAGGGGGGGCTAGTTTCAGCCATGAGCAGCTATATACAGGAACAGATTCAGTGAAGCTTATGCAGTGAGGTGTGAACTGCATCTCCCCACACTAGCCGGGCATTGAAAGGGCTACAGTAGGGATCTACTTTGTGGGAGAGTAAGCAATACCACAGGGAGGGAGGGCAGCTTTAATTCCCTGCAGAGGCTCTATAGGAGCCCTGGGAGCAGAGACTACTGAGTGAATGTGTATTGCTTGGTTGAAATTCACCCCTATGCAGATCCAGCTGAGAGAATGCACCATTTAAGTCCCAGACTGGCAGAGTCCACACCAGTGGAGGTCTGCATAGACACTAGAGAAAATGTCAGTAAAGAACTTGGGAATCCTTCAGGATGAAAAGTCCTATAGTAATGCTGAATATATATGATAGTATAAACAGCATTATTAATTCGATAGGAATCCTCTAGGTACTTAATATCATGTGCTACATAACATAAATAAAGAACTAGGGCCCCAATTCAGCAAGCACTTAAGCTTACATCAGTAGGGTTTAACCACATGCTTAAAGTTAAGCACATGTTTAAGTGCATTGCAAAATCTGGTCCCAATTTCAACTATTTCAATGCATAAGGCATTGGCAGGGAATACAGAGGGAAAAACCATCCTGCAGGCTGCTATACATACAGTTTTGGGTGCAGACTGAATTCAGTCATTACACACTATAGTGCCACAGCAGCTACACTCTGCTTCCATGATAGAAACATCCTTGCTCACAAAGGGACAGGGTCGTCTGGAGAATCATAGAAATGTAGGGCTGAAAGTGACCTCAGATGGTCATCAAGCCCAGCCCCCTGTGCTGAGGCAGGACCAAGTAAATCTAGACCATCCTGGGCAGGTGTTTGTCAAACCTGCTCTTAAAAAAAAACAAAAAACAAAAAAACGATGGGGATTCCACAACCTCTCTTGGAAGTCCATTTCAGAACTTAACTACCCTTACAGTGAGAGAGTTTTTCCTAGGATCGAATCTAAATCTCCCTTGCTGCAAATTAAGCCCATTACTTCTTGTCCTACTTTCAGTGGACATGAAGAACTATTGATCACTGCCCTCTTTATAACAGCCTTTAACATATTGGAAGACTGTCAGGTGTGTCCCCCTCCCCACTCTTCTTTTCTCAGAACTAAACATGCCTAGTTCTTTAGCCTTTCCTCATAGGTCAGGTTTTCTACACTTTTTACCATTTTTGTTGCTCTCTTCTAGACTCTTTCCAATTTATCCACATCTTTCCTGAAGCATGGCCCCAGAACTGGGCACAATACTCTAGCTGAGGCCTCACCAGTGCCAAGTAGAGTTGGACAATTATGACATTCCTGTTAGCACATCCCAGAACAATCATAGCCTTTTTCACAACTGCATCACATCGTTGACTCATATTCAGTGTGAACCACTAGAACCCAAGATCCTTTGCAGCAGTACTACTATCTAGACAGTCAGTCCCCATGTTGTAGGTCTGCATTTAATTTTTCCTCCCTAAGTGAAGTACTTTGACTTGTCTTTATTGAATTTCATCTTGTTAATTTCAAACAAATTCTCTAATTTGTCACGGTCATTTTGAATTCTAGTCCTGCCCTCCAAAGTGCTTGCAACCCCTCCTAGTTTGGTGCCGTCTGCAAATTGTATAAGCATACTCTCCACTCCATTATCCAAGTCTTTAATGAAACTATTGAATAGTGCCGGAGCCATGACTGGCCTCTGCAGGGCCCCACTAGATACACCCTCCCAGTTTGACAGTGAACTATCGATAATTACTCTGAGTACAGTGTTTCAACCAGTTGGGCACCCACTTATAGTAATTTCGTCTACACCACATTTCCCTAGTTGGCATATGAGAACGTCATGTGGGACTGTGTCAAAAGCCTTACTAGAATCAAGATATATCACATCTGCTGCTTCACCCCCTGTCCCACTAGGCCAGGAACCCTGTCAAAGAAGGAAATTAGGTTCGTTTGGCATAATTTATTCTTGACAAATCTATGCTGGCTATTCCTTATAACCCTATTAATCTAGGTGCTTATAAATTGTTTAATAATTTGTTCCAGTATCTTTCCAGGTGTCAAAGTTAGGCTAACTGGTCTATAATTCCCCAGGACTTCTTTGTTCCCCCTTTTTAGAGATAGATACTATGTTTGCCCTTTTCCAATCCTCTGGGGCCTCACCTGTACTCCAGGAATTCTCAAAGATAATTGAGAATGATTCTGAGATTGCTTCAGCTAGTTCCTTAAGTACCCTAGGATAAATTTCACCAGGTCCTGCCAGCTTGAATAAATATAACTTATCTAATTATTATAATTGTCACCATTAACCTTTTAAATAAAGATTGGAGCAAAATAGGCATTAAACACCTCAACTTTCCTGATGTCATTGATTATTAGTTCTTCCCCACTAGGTACAGGACCTACACTTTCCTTCATCTTTCTCTTACTCATAATATATTTTAAAAACCTTTTCTTATTGCCTTTTATATCACTTGCTAGACGTAACTCATGTTCTGCCTTATCCTTTCTGATTTTGTCCCTACATGCTTGTACTATTCTTTTTACTCATGCTGAGAATTCATCCTTGTTTCCACTTTTTGTGGGGATTCCTTTTTTATTTTCAGGACATTAAAGAGCTCCTGGTGGAGCCATATTGTCCTCTTACTGTTCTTTCTATATTTCCTTTGTATCGGGATAGTTTGCAGTTGTGCCTTTAATATTGTCTCCTTGAGAAACTGCAAGCTCTCCTGAACTCCTTTGTCCCTTAGTCTCACCAGGGGACCTACCTACCAGTTCTTTGAGTTTGATAATGTCTGCTTTTTAGAAGTCTATCATCCTTATTCTGTTACACTCACTTCTTCCTTCCCTATCATTTTATGATCACTTTCACACAAATTGCCTTCCATCTTCAGATCCGCAACCAATTTCTCCCTCTTGGTCAGAATCAAGTCTAAAATGGCTTCCCCCCTGGTTACTCCTCCACTTATTGAAACACAAAGTTCCTCCCAGTACATCCAAGAGCTTATTTAAAATTGTGTTTTGCCAAATTACTTTTACAACAGATGTCTGGATAGTTAAAGTCCCCTATTACTACTAGGTCTTGTGTTTTGGAAATTTCCATTATCTGTTCTAGAAACGCTTCATCCACCACCTCTTCTTGATTTGGTGGTCAATATTAAACCCCCTATCAGATGTCACACCTATTTTCCCCTTTTATCGTTACCCAGTGACTTTCAGCTGGTCTTCCTCTCCTCTCCTTCTAGACCTCAGAACAAGTGTGTATATTCTTGATGCATAATGGAACACCACCCTTTTCCCCCTGCCTGTCCTTCCTAAACAAGCTGTACCTTACTATATCAATATGCCTGTGATGCCAATTAAGTCACAATTTAGTTTATGTACTAATATGTCCAGTTCTTCCTGTTTATTCCCCATACTCCTTGCATTTGTGTATAGACAGTTAAGATGTTAAGCAGATTCCCCCACTGATTTCCTTCTTGTTGCTTATATGTCTGTTGTAATTTTCCATGACCCCCACAGCATCTAGCCCTCTGGTAAGGTTGCTTGTTTCTGCTTACCTGTGGGGTTTTGTCATCTTCCCCCTATTTAATCTAGTTTGAAGCCCTCTTTTCTAGACTGGCAAGTCGGTGCACAAAGATGCTTTTCACCTTCTTGGTCAGGTGGACTCCATCACTTCCCAGCAGTCCCCAGAATGGACCAGGTTGGCCCAGAAATGCATTATGAGGCAAACAGATATCCACAAGGACTATTACTATTAGCCATCCCCAGCATCACTGTCTTTGTTCTATAAGAGAACAGAAATAACCAGTAATCTCATTTTGAATCATAGAATCATAGAATATCAGGGTTGGAAGGGACCTCAGGAGGTCATCTAGTCCAACCCCCTGCTCAAAACAGGACCAATCCCCAATTAAATCATCCCAGCCAGGGCTTTGTCAAGCCTGACCTTAAAAACTTCTAAGGAAGGAGATTCTACCACCTACCTAGGTAACGCATTCCAGTGTTTCACCACCCTCCTAGTGAAAAAATTTTTCCTAATATCCAACCTAAACCTCCCCCACTGCAACTTGAGACCATTACTCCTTGTCCTGTCATCTTCTACCACTGAGAATAGTCTAGATCCATCCTCTTTGGAACCACCTCTCAGGTAGTTGAAAGCAACTATCAAATCCCCCCTCATTCTTCTCTTCTGCAGACTAAACAATCCCAGTTCCCTCAGCCTCTCCTCATAAGTCATGTGTTCCAGACCCCTAATCATTTTTGTTGCCCTTCGCTGGACTCTCTCCAATTTATCCACATCCTTCTTGTAGTGCGGGGCCCAAAACTGGACACAGTACTCCAGATGAGGCCTCACCAATGTCGAATAGAGGAGAACGATCACGTCCCTCGATCTGCTGGCTATGCCCCTACTTATACATCCCAAAATGCCATTGGCCTTCTTGGCAACAAAGGCACACTGTTGACTCATATCCAGCTTCTCGTCCACTGTCACCCCTAGGTCCTTTTCCGCAGAACTGCTGCCTAGCCATTCGGTCCCTAGTCTGTACCGGTGCATTGGATTCTTCTGTCCTAAGTGCAGGACCCTGCGCTTGTCCTTGTTGAACCTCATCAGATTTCTTTTGGCCCAATCCTCCAATTTGTCTAGGTCCCTCTGTATCCTATCCCTGCCCTCCAGCGTATCTACCACTCCTCCTAGTTTAGTATCATCCGCAAATTTGCTGAGAGTGCCATCCTCCAGATCATTTATGAAGATATTGAACAAAACCGGCCCCACCTTGGGGCACTCCACTTGATACCGGCTGCCAGCTAGACATGGAGCCATTGATCACTACCTGTTGAGCCCGACAATCTAGCCAACTTTTACCCACCTTATAGTGCATTCATCCAGCCCATACTTCTTTAACTTGCTGACAAGAATACTGTGGGAGACTGTGTCAAAAGCTTTGCTAAAGTCAAGAAACAATACATCCACTGCTTTCCCTTCATCCACAGAACCAGTAATCTCATCATAGAAGGCGATTAGATTAGTCAGGCATGATCTTCCCTTGGTGAATCCATGCTGACTGTTCCTGATGACTTTCCTCTCGTGTAAGTGCTTCAGGATTGATTCCTTGAGGACCTGCTCCATGATTTTTCCGGGGACTGAGGTGAGGCTGACTGGCCTGTAGTTCCCAGGATCCTCCTTCTTCCCTTTTTTAAAGATTGGCACTACATTAGCCTTTTTCCAGTCATCCAGGACTTCCCCTGTTCGCCACGAGTTTTCAAAGATAATGGCCAATGGCTCTGCAATCACAGCCGCCAATTCATTTAGCACTCTTGGATGCAATGCGTCCGGCCCCATGGACTTGTGCACGTCCAGCTTTTCTAAATAGTCCCTAACCACCTCTTTCTCCACAGAGGGCTGGCCACCTACTCCCCATGCTGTGCTGCCCAGTGCAGTAGTCTGGGAGCTGACCTTGTGCGTGAAGACAGAGGCAAAGAAAGCATTGAGTACATTAGCTTTTTCCACATCCTCTGTCATTAGGTTGCCTCCCTCATTCAGTAAGGGGCCCACACTTTCCTTGGCTTTCTTCTTGTTGCCAACATACCTGAAGAAACCCTTCTTGTTACTCTTAACATCTCTTGCTAGCTGCAGCTCCAGGTGTGATTTGGCCCTCCTGATTTCATTCCTACATGCCCGAGCAATATTTTTATACTCTTCCCTGGTCATTTGTCCAATCTTCCACTTCTTTTAAGCTTCTTTTTTATGTTTAAGATCCGCAAGGATTTCACCGTTAAGCCAAGCTGGTCGCCTGCCATATTTACTATTCTTTCGACATATCGGGATGGTTTGTCCCTGTAACCTCAATAGGGGATTCCTTGAAATACAGCCAGCTCTCCTGGACTCCTTTCCCCCTCATGTTATTCCCCCAGGGGATCCTACCCATCAGTTCCCTGAGGGAGTCGAAGTCTGCTTTCCTGAAGTCCAGGGTCCGTATTCTGCTGCTTACCTTTCTTCCCTGTGTCAGGATCCTGAACTCGACCAACTCATGGTCACTGCCTCCCAGATTCCCATCCACTTTTGCTTCCCCTACTAATTCTTCCCGGTTTGTGAGCAGCAGGTCAAGAAAAGCTCCTAGTTGGCTCCTCCAGCACTTGCACCAGGAAATTGTCCCCTACATTTTCCAAAAACTTCCTGGATTTTCTATGCACCGCTGTAGTGCTCTCCCAGCAGATATCAGGATTTTGCCTGAAGATTAGAAAATAGGATTTCTCATGCATAGGCTGACACGTCGCATGGCCTTTTTTCTGTTTAATATATGGCCATGATAATTATTTGGCTCCTGAGTTAGTCTGCCTGCTGCATCTCTCCTTTTTATTGAGAAGTGAAGGAGAAAAACACTAAACTATCCATTTATATAGTATCACTCTTTATCCTAATCAGCAGAAAGCAAAAATGAAGCACAGATTTCCTCTAACAGACCTTTCCTTAATTCACAGTATATATCACTTCATGCAATAAGCTGAATCATTAACCCAGGATAGCTTTAACTGGTTTTCATTGTAGAGCAAAGTACAACCATTTCAGTTTTATTATTTTTATTTATTTCAATATTTAAAATAATTAAAGACGCCTATCCAACACTCTAGGAACCCTAACACACATTCACAACATAATCTTTTCATTAAAATGATCAATTCAGCAGGTGCTCAGGCAGACAGCCACCTACAAAAACTCCTCTATGGCTCCTCAACATCTAGAAAGCATACTCTCAGCCCCCTCCAAAAACCCCATTAAACGGGTGGTTTTTGCGGTGTACCCAGAAAGTCACTGAATTTGGATCCTTTTGGACCAAGGAGGGTATAAGTCTATTAGTGGATACTACATGAGAATTGCTTGTAAGGAGTAACCAGGGATATATTGGGCATATGCCAGCCAACAACTGCTTAGTGAATAGTGAAGGTCATTCCAAAATTATCAAGCTAAGTGACACTCACAAACCATACAGAAGAATGTGCAATCCAGCATTTTTTACAGCTGTACATGTTGTTGTATCATCCAGCTACTGTAATTTATATGACCGTAGTGCCAATACAATATGGGAATACAAATGTCATTGTGTAATTAATAATTCCCAATTATTAATTACATGCTCAGGTTTGAGGTTTGGCTTAGTGAGCTTAAAGGGACCAGCATTTTTTTGGATGAGCTTGTCTAGCTAGATAATTTTAGGTCCCGTAATGACATCTGTAGTCAGACATATTGGGCCAGATCCTCAGCTGGCATAAACTGGCATCGCTCCAGGTAAGTTTCCAGAGCATTTTAAGGTGTTGGTTTTTATCTTTAAAGATCTAAATGACTTGAGATCAGGCCTCTTAGAAGGTTCTGTATGATCCATAGTGGTGACCTTTTGCTCAGCTGACATGCTGGTTTAAGTGAGGGTGACCAGTGACAAGTCATTTCCATGAGTCTTCAGCTATGGAATTCACGTCACCTCCTGATCCACCAGAACCTGGGGCTGTTGACAAGCTGGGCAAGCTCCAAGGTCTGTTTTCCTTGAATTTCTCTGAGGCGGTCAGAATGGAGTGAATGGGAAGATTTTAGATCCTTCTTTTTGATACTGACCTAGCTGAACATGTAAGTTTTATGATGATGGTAAGATATCTAGAGTTTCATATACTGAAAGAACTAAAATAAATATCTGGATTATTGAGCCTTATGCTTCTGGACATAAATTGATTGCAAAAGGGATCCAGAAAGACGATATTTCTCTCTATATTTAACACTGAAAAATTAGCCATGCACCAGGTTCAATTTCCATTGAGGTCCATAGAAAGAGTTCCATTGACTTCAGTGGGATTTGCATCAGGTTCTAGGAGCATTAGGGTTTGGATTAATATTTTTTCCTCTAAAGCATCATGAATTGGCCAGTGAGAGACAACATACCCGACATGATAGCTTTGATAGAAATACCATTAGGCTATGTTCCTTTGCCACTCGAGCATTTTCATATTTTTTAGCTTCTCTTCTTGGGATTAAATAATTAATGCAGCTGGACAAGGAGATTGTAGGTGTTTGTTTTTCTACCTGGTGAACATTTTTTGCTGTTGTGGTCAAAAGCTCACCCCTTCATGTCTGTAGGGAAGGCTTTTTAATCCAGACTTTTAAAGATTCTGCCTATTGATTAATGACAGCCAGCTTTGACAACAACGTACAAATAGGGATATGATTACAATGCCATGAATGGACTGAATATACATATAATCAATCATTACAGGAGAGAGCACTGTAGTTTATAGAATACTTTTCAGGCAGTGCCCTCTGTAGTCTGGTTCCACTGGACAGCCAGAGAAAGTTATACCTCATACAATGCACTCCTAAAGGATCGGTGATACCGTCTGTGCGGTAGACATGGCTACTTTTCTCCTTTTTACCTATAGCACAAATCACTATATCTCCATGTCAGAATATTTAACATCTCCTACACAAAACAACATGTAGCCTCTTTACAGAATTGGTCAGTTCCAAGATGGAGGGTTACTGTAAGTGGGTTATGGACAAAGCCAAAAGGAGTTTCATAATGAATTTGTAGGCAATTCATTATTCAAATAGCCATCACTTGACTGCCCACAATCTGATAACTTGGAGTCCCTTTCATCAACATCAGCATCATCACTCCCATAACTGTACTGGTCGTTGGGGCACCATCATTGATAAGCAATCAACCAATTGTATCCACCCCTGATGATTGTGTGTCAGTGCTTGAGTCTCTGCAAAGTCCATTCCTGTCCACTCTTTCATGTTGTCAATCCATCTCTTCCTCTGTCTACCTCTTCTTCTCTTCCCGTGTACTGTCCCTTGGAGGATGATTTTGGATAGACCAGATGATCTTGTTACATGGGCGTACCACTTCAGCTTGTGCTTCTTCACGGTCATCAGGAGGTCTTCATATGACCCAGTGCATTGGGTGATGAGTCCCTTTATGAACAAAAGTTCATATGCTCTAATAGAAAAACTACTACATGCTACTGATATTCATTACGTACCCGATATTCATTTGTTGGTCATAAATGCTGATATTCAGTTCAGTGAATGTCCATTTGCGTACACTCTTATACATATTGGGAAACTGAGCTACAGGGACCATTAGCCAGCTTGCCCACAGTTACTGACTGGCAAGTCACTGACTGTGGCAATCTTGTCCCCTCTTCTCATGCCTAGATCAAGCACTATACCACCTGGATATTAGTGGTGTAGCAATAATGTAAATACTCAAAGCAAAACTTGGTATGAGTCACCCTGAATTTATCCTTTCCAAAGATAATAATTTTCCAACAATTTCAACAGAAGATTTTTTTTTTAATTTCGTGCGGCTACGCAGTAGCTAGGTATAGACCACACAGGACTGTGTGATTTCATTGTTGTTTTCTGTAGCTGATTATGTTATTTACTTGGGCTTATTCTTGGTTGGTTAGGAAGGGCTTTCTTATGCCAGCTCTGATATATAGTTAATTAAACTGTGCTGCTTTTTTTTGGAAATCTTGGTTTTAGTTATCAGTAAAAAACTGATTATTCACTCAGAAGCCTGTGCTTACAAGCATTTAAATTACAATATATTACCAAGCTAACCTAGGGTAGGTATTTATAGAGCACCAACCCCTGCAGTATCTAGGCACTTATTCACCAGGACATTTTTCATGAGTCTGTTAAATTTAAAAAAAAAATGCATTTAAAATGTTAATTGTAACACAGATACATTTCCACCTAAATAGCCAGATCTGGGTGCCTGCCCTCCTTTAGAAATTGTGTGAGAGAAAGGTTAAGCAGCGGAACTTTAAACAGATGACATTTTAGGAAAGCTATTAAGTCATCCAGCTCACAGAAGTCAGATGTTCCCCAGGAGATTTCATGGGACAGGTGTGATAAACTAGAAAGTCATGGAAACAAAACGATGAGACAATTAGAGTGTTATAAAGTACTAACAGCTGCCAGCCAGGGTCCACATCTGGAGTCTGGGATCAATACGTCACTCACTGAGTGAAAGTCTCATCTGTATAACTGTATTCGCCATGGGGAAAACTCCTCAGTTTGAACCAACAAAACCACGTTACCAGAATTCCATCCAATTTCAATTTGCTTTTATTTTCTAGAATCGATGCAAAGCTAATTCTTTTCCTATTGATTGTTTCGACAGTCTTTCAACATCACTGAGCAATTAAACAAATGGGAAATTTGCGTTTTAAAATGTATAGTTCCTATTTTCAGGTAAGAAATTAACTGATAGGAAAAGCATGATGACCCTAGGTGGGGGGCATAATTCTTCTAACTGACTAAAGAATATCTGAGTCTGGATGTGTGCCTTTTTCTTCAGGAGAAAGAAGTAATCCAGTCAACAGGGCTGTGTTTCTGATAAATATTGGTATTCCCACAGTAACTGGCTATGGGGAAAGGTGTCATGTCTTTAATAGTAATATGGAATATTACAAGGCACTCTGGAACCTTTGGTTTCAATGAATATATATTGTCAGCAGCATTTTCAGAGTAGGGGTACAGTCACATAGGATTCGCCCATCTCCACCGAATTCAGTGACAAAGCTCCCAAGTGGACAAAACTGTGATTGTTTTCTGTGAACTGCTCCTTCACATTTCTACTAGTCTGCATCTGTTGTAAGAAGTAGCCATTCTGTGTTCAGTTCAGATGCAGTCTGTTACAGAGGAGGCACACATACCGTGCTCCCTCTCTGGTTTTGTCTTGATGAGGAAATGCAGCTGAGTTTAAGTCAGGCTTAGCTGCCTCATGCTAACAGAATCTGACCTAAATTCCACCACTTTTCCTACTCAAGACAAACCCATTGAGATTTACTTTTGTTCTTTCTCTGTTTGGTTTGCTTAAGCTAAAAGTAATTCAGACTTAAAGTATACGGTTGCCCTTGGTGCATGTAGAACATAGGATTGACACAGTCAAGTGGAATAATACATTTTCCCAGTATCAGATCTTATATTGAAACTCATACTCCAACTGATTATGTGGAATGGAATTCATATTGTTTAGAAACCTATTGTAAACATTTCAATGACAATTTTGTCTGTCTTGTATCATTTTTCATTAAAAAATTGGTAATTTTTAATTTTTTTTCCTTTCTCCCCTTTTAAAAAATCCTACCATATGACTAATGTGACAAAAATTCATTTTTCTGATAAATGGGAATGTGATAATATGTGATAAAGGTTGAATAACTTTGATAAATTAGGGTTGTTTTTCAAAAAACAAAAGAAACAATTTTGAATTTTTCAACATTTTCCACATTTTTTTTTCAATATTCAACCATCTCCTCTCCTTAGTCTATGATAAGTTTTGTGACCTTTTGTCACAGTTGATTTCCAGCTGATTGCATGTGCCTTAAAATGATTTAACTGTTCTGGTATCTGTACTTTAGTATTATAAACAATACAGAAGTTGGTATTGAGATTTTCACATGAAGAGACTAATTCCTTCATCCCTTCTTTACACAGAGTCCTTACTCACATGTGTAGCATCACCGATTTCACTAGGAGTATTCCTTGTGAGTAAGGGTTGCATGATCAGAAAGACAGTGGATTTTTTAAATGCAGAACTGGAGAGAAAGTGAAATGAGTGGAAGACACTTGAGCAGAACAAACTATTACATGAAAAATCTCTTGCAGACAAGTGGAGATGTTTGTAGGGCAGATGGGATGACATAATAAAGTTCATCCTAGTAAAACTGAAGGGAGAAACTGCAACAGAAGCCAGTGTAATTTCACATTAAGATGTGGAACAATATTTAAGAATAACAAAAAAAAATTATCAAGCTATAAAAGTATATGGTAAGTGAATGGACTGATGGATTCCTGAAGGAGCTCAATCAAATACAAAAAGAGCTGATTAGGAAGTGGAAATTGAATGTTAAGATATTTTGGGTAAGAGTTAAAAGGGTGGGTTTTATTTGTTTTGATTTTTTCCTTTTAAACTATTAGTATATATAGTTCAGTCCACAAATGTAAGGGGAAGCCTAGTTGTCTTGAAGATGAAGAAGACAACAGATAAGGAGGTGGTAGAGACAGGACAATTTTTTTTTGTATCTGTCATTTGAAGATAGGGCTCAGTCAGAAATGCTGTATTTTCAGAGATTGTAGAATTGAAAATGTGTCAAGGATGGTTGCTAAAACTATTACAAGAAGCTTCTAAAAGTGAAAACATACTGGGAGCAGTCCACAATCAACCATGATGTGAGGAAAGGGACACCATAAACTGAAGACTATTTAGTACTGGTACCCCAATAACACAGAACAGAAGTGTGTACTGCTCCTCTGAGGTATGCAAGTGTGGTCATGCACTCGCTGTGTCTGAGAGAGAGAGAAATGAGAGCTGAGACAATTTTTCAGGAGACAAATTAACAAAAAGGATGTTGATAAATTAGAGAGGGTTCAGAGAAGAGCTATGAGTATGATTAAAGGATTAGAAAATATGCCTGATAGTGACAGACTCGAAGAGCTCAATCTATTTAGTTGAACAGAAAGGGTTAAAAGTTGACTTGATCACAGTCTACAAGTAGCTACATGGGGTAACAATATTTAATAATGGGCTCTTCAGTCCAGCAAAGAAAGATATAACACAAGGCAATGGCTGGAAGTTGAAGCTAGACAAATTCAGACAGGATTTTTTTAACAATTTTTAACACATTAGCACAATTTACTAAGGGTCATGATGGATTCTCCATGGCCATTCACTGGCAATTTTTAAATCAAGATTGTGTGTTTTTCTAAAAGTTATGCTGTGGGAATTGTTTTGGGGAGTTTCTCTGGCCTGCATTATACAGGAGGTCAGGCTAGATGATCACAATTGTCCCTTCTGGCCTTGGAATCTAGGAATTGCTCCTATCGAAACAGGTGTCAAACAGCTATACATTAGTAGAAATTTTCCTCGGCTTCTGATGGCTGTTGGGTGTCCTATGTGAAGTGATGACAAGAGACAGGTCTCAGAGAAGTTCACATTTCCAAAGCAAGTTCCCCCACAGTTGACATGGATTTATTCCCTCTTTGGCCATCTCAGAACATAGGCCAAAGTCTTGAATGAGCATGGAGGTGGAACTGTCCATTCATCCTTACTACAGCATGGCTGAGGACAGCATGAGGAAGTACTGTAAAACACGGGCAACAACTGTATATCCTCCATTGTCTGTGCCCACCAATGGGCAGCAACCCAACCCTGGACTACATCATTAGGGCAAAGGCATTGACCTATCTGTGGCTGCCACCAAAGGTTCCAATTTTCTTGGTTTCTACAGGACTGTCCATCCAGCATTGTTCACAAGCATTGAACTGTGTTCTCTTACACATGCTTGTTTGGTGTGCTCAGCTCCGTGCCACTCTTCAGACAAGCCCAGGGACATAGCCAATGCACAATCCAAAAAGTTTTAAGGCAGTTGTGGGGAATGCCTTAAGCTTCAGTTCCACTCTGATAGTGACTAAAAATGGAACCCTTCATACTTCTTGTGTGTGTGTTAAGAGTCAAGTGCTGACACTGGTGCAAAAAAGTAAGGTTTTATTGTTTCTTTTACTCGGGCTAACCCTACAAAGTCCATACTGATAAGAGCGAGTGAAATAAAGCCATGTTCATTTTGTATATCAAGGGAGTTTTCTAAGTTCTAATCAGTTACACCTGTACAACCCCCATTAAAAGCAGCAGTGTTTAAGAGGGGTCTTTGTGGGTTTAACTTTAAGACAATGGGGTTTTTCTGGAGTCTGAAGATATAATAGTGCCAGCAAAACTAATTACTGGTGATGTGTGAGATGGAAGGAACCAGCTTGACCCACAGAGGTTAGGCTGAAATTTCCATGGCCGGCAGTGAGAACAATCATCTTTTGCAAACTGAATACATTCAATCTGGGACTCTCTGCACATGGAGCCCCCCAATGCCACTCTTACAGGATGGAACCGTATTTTAAGAAGTGGTGAGAAAACTGCAGCTGACGTTTTTCTGGAGTGGAAGATATGGATGGAATTTTCTTTACAGTGTTAATGCCAAGACAAACTAAGCAGATGGAGCAGGCATCATATGCTTGATTTTTTTTCTCCCTTAAAAAAGCAATTGGCAGAGCTGCGCAGTGACTGTTAATGTCTAAGGCCCGTAGTTACAAATCAGGAAGAAACAGTGCTAATTAGTTTCTGAGTTTGCCTGCAGGGCAGGAGAGGAAGAATGATCATCCATTGAACTTTTAAAGCAGGAAAGGAATTTTGAGTGTGGGGCCACAGAAAGAGTGCTAGGTCCTCCTAAGCTTTTTATTATTTATCCAGAGCAAGGCTAAAGATCTTTAACTGGAGGGGACAGTAAATAATGATGAAGAAAGCAGTCAGACTTAAATAAATGATCTCAGGCCTGAACTAAATTAGGTGAGTGAACAAATAGCGGCAGATATAGATAAACGTGAAATAATAAGTACTGGAGAAAAGGATAAAAAATGAGGAAAGAGGTCTGGGAGCCACTGTAGCAAAAGATCCGAAGTCCAATATGTAGTTATGCTGCTCGAAGGATTGTGCCTTCCCCTCTCCAGCCCTGTGCAGCCTCCCAGAAGCAGGCAGAATGTGGTACTAAAGATTTCCAAAGGGATGTTTAGTGGGGAAAGACAGTCACCAGGAGACAGCCTGCCAGTGACTGGGTGCTGCCTCTCTGATTCTTATCAGTGTTTGCCCTCTCTCTTGCCTACTTTTTATTTAGTCATCAATCTGTGCTCTGAAATACCATTTGTGCAGATGAGGGATGTACATTCACACTACAATGATTTGGAGTGAATAACATTACCTAGAAATGTGCCAAAGCTGAAATCCAGATCCAAAGTTCCGAGACAGTCAGATCTGGGACATAAGCGTGGACCACTATAGCTATATATCTAGGGCACTTTTATGGCTCCCATCACCACAGTATCAGAACACTCCCCACTCTTTCACGTATTCCTCCTCAACACCCCTTTACAGCAGATGTGACGCTGTTCTCAGAGCACCCAGAACTGTAAGTCACTGTATTGCCTCTCTGCCTCAGCAAAGAGAGAGCTTTGCTGTAGTTTAGACTGTGTCAGCTCTCTGCCACACCAGTCTGTCTGCTGCACATAACTTTTCCTTGCAGGTAACATTCAGTAAACCCAGTTCCCAATTTCCCAAGTGATGTCTCTCCGCAGTATCCAGTCCCTCACTGGATACTCACAGAAATTATTAAGTTTGCTGCTTCCAAAGAGAAAGTGTACAAAGCAGCCTGCTGCCTCGCTGAGGATACCCGCTACCTTAAAATGCAGCACTGAGATAGTCTGTAGTAAAACTAAGAGTAAGTTTTTTAATAAAGAACAGATTTAAGTGATATTAAGCAGAGATAACAAAAAGAAGATTGTTATATGCAAAACAAAATATAATGTGTTTTCTAGTGCATAAAACTTAATTCTAGCATGCTATGTCTTTGCCTAATACAGTTTCTCACTTACACCAAGCTACCCTCTTCTCCAGCCCTCCAGGTATGAGGATCCAACATTCACAGAATCAGACGGTGCTGTCCCCTAAGTGATGGGTAACAAGAATGGGAAATATAAGGGGAGAAGAAAGACAAAGTCCATTGTCTTTGCCTCAAAAGCCAGGAAGCCCTCCTGGGGGTTCAGACTCCCATGTGCCCCCTGGTGTGCTCACCAAGCTGTTGCCTGCACTGCTTATTAGTTGATTGTTTTGTTTAGTGTATTATGTACTTTCATTGTCCATGGCTTACAAAGCTAGACCCAGACACATAAATTCACATTACTTTGTCTAAGGCAGGCTCATTTATTCACTGCTTCCAAAACATATTTAGGAACATATTTCCAACACGCACACACACAACTATACACAACACATACATACATCACACAATGATATTCATGACCAGCCTAACTGATTTCAATGGGAGTTGGGCACCTAAATATCTTTGAGGATCTGGGCCTAAGTGACTGGCCCAAGGTTACACAAGAAGTCTGTGTTCTGCTGCTAATGGAAACAGCCCACAAGACCCTGAATTTGGCTAACTGCTCAGGTCAAAAGGAGTAGCAATACAAACTAAATAGAGAAACAAAAGCTGTTTAAGCATAGATTTTAATTTGGAAGAAGAGTAATCAGCATGCACAGCAGGGTAATTTGACTTACAGATCAAGCATTCAAGGAACTGAGCTACACATACTTACTGATGAAGAGGCTGGTTTAGAGCCCTAAGCATCCAGCTTCAGATACCTAGATTCCATGGAACCCCAATGGGACAGATTTAGCCCTTCCTCCTTTCAAGATACTGTGGATAATAAAACATCAGGAAACTGAATTTATGCTGGGGGGGGGGGGTTGGATTCTCAGGCCAGATTCTCCAGGTCTAGCCAAGCTATACTCCCTGCAGGACTCAGGAGGTCAGAGGACAAGATGTTTATAAATCACCTTTCCCATAGTCCTACGCCACCCAAGAACTATGTTGGCACTTAGAGCAGACTTTAGGTTGCTGCAAATTGTGCCAAGTTACACTGGCAGGAATGGTCCATTAGGGAATGTACTGCTGGCCAGGGATCACTGGAGTATACAATTAGCCAATGGCATGTACAAATACCCAACTGTTATGCACCATCACAGCAATCATGAGAAAATTGAATGCTCCTTTTGACAAACCTATTGAAAAAATCCAGCCCTGCAGATCCCAAGGCACTTTCCATAACAATAGGATTTTACACTGGTGCCTTTGGCCAAAATTTCCCCTCCCTATCAGTCCTGAGCTGTGTCCTGGGCATGCCACACTCCACCCCAGACGTGGTGAAGTAAGTAGCATGGACAGAAAGGGCAATGGGATTGAAAGCTTTCTATAAACGTAAAGCATTATTATTAGCACCACTTCTAGCTCCTCAAAAATACCAAAAGGAAGGTTGCAGTAAAACAATTGATATGATCTGAATTGCCGCTGCGCACACAGTGCAGGCCCTGTAATGTCACAGAGAGCTTTGCAGCATTACTGAAAGTAATTGATTAGAAGATAGTACAGCTCTAGAGTTTGACTGGTCTAATTCAATCAGAACAAGAATAAGTCTGTATTTAAACCGCATCCACAGTCTAATATCAAAAAGGCATTGTACATCTTGATAACGTCTCAATTTTTATACGCCTTTCCTTTACTATGTTCTCTTGCAAAAGCCATCTAAAATCAAATCGGATTTTTACAGTAGCTGAAGAGCATTATTTTAGTTTCTGGAACTTCCACACAGTGGGTCTACGTCTGAGTCAAGGAGAGAGGCGATGCATCCTTTTCTGAGCGCCTCCTCTGCAATATTTCAGCATCATAGACAGGCTAACCTCCCATCCCATTGGGTATTCATAGCAGTGCAAAGAAAGAGTTTTTCCCTGCATTAAAGCCATAAAAACTGTGAGTCTATTAAGATAAGAGCTTGTTATTAGCCCCTCCCTAAGCTTTAGTCACCAAGAAGAGGCTCACACAACTAGGTTGCAGTAAATCCAAGATTTTTCTTCATGACATGACAATCATGGACGTACTTTATCCCAAGTTTTAAAGGGAAATAAATCCTTGCCACATAAGTATGTATAATTGGCATAATACAGAGGAGAAGAAATTGAGTTTTGGGGTTTTTTTTTCAAGGAATGGCATGTAGTAATGTTAGTGGAATTGGATAAAGCGGGTCAGTCTTCAGGAGAGACCTAGTTTGGTGTGACACAAGGGACTCAGAAACGCACCCTGGGACCAGGCTCTGACCAGATATACAAAGGTCTCTCAGCATGCTCTTAGAAAGATCTTTCACCCTACAACTTTTCCTGCATCACTTATTGTTAATGAAACCCAGAGGACACATGTTGTGCCACTGTTTGTGGACCAGTCAACTTCTCAAATGCATACTGGTCCCTGTTGAAAGGGATACTATAAAAGCAACCTGCCACTTTGTTGCTTCTGCTCTAAGATGTAGCAGTGAGATAATATTGGGTCCAGATTCTGATTCGATTCAAGGGGTTAGATTTGAAGGTGAATCAGGGTGTGTGTTCAGGTGTGAAATCTCATGAGATTTTTTGGCCCCAGTTGAAGATCATTTCATGAGATCAGTTGTTTGAACAAGATAGTTTTCTCAACATCTGAACCAGAAATGGAAAATAGGTTATTTAAAGTTTGTATCTCTAAACCAAAACGTAGGGGAGAATTTGAAGCTGGGAGTAAAACTTGAATCCACCCCACTTCTGAGAGTTGAAGGGTTTTGGATTTGAGCTCGTTGGGGGCAGGAACCATCTTTTTGTTCTGTGTGAGTACAGTGCCCAGTACAATGTGGTGACTAGGGCTCCCAGGCACTATGAAGTTCCAGTTTGGCTCATCCTTTCGTTCTGTCTAATCAGCAATCAGCATAGAGACTAACTGGCACCTGCCTACACACACACGTCTGCTCTGCTCTCTTTTTTCATGCGTCATCCTCTTGATCATTTCACTAGTTGTCTGACTGAAAAGGAGGACAGGAAAACTAGCTATCCCATACTTGAAAATTCACATTAAAAAAGCCTCCTCAAATATCAGGGTCAAAAAGAAAATGGATCTGACTGCACTTTCCGTGGCTACAAAGAAGCAGAAGACCCTGGAGTTGTCCTGGATGAGACAGCCAGAATGCTGCTGGAGGAGCAGACACTGATGAAGGTGTTCATTTAGCCAGTTGTAAGCCATTTGCCTAGCTAAATCCTTGGATCGCTCCAACAGCGGTCGTATTTGAGTGCCTCCCCTGTGAGGCAAGAAAGTATTTTTTCCCTCCTACTTTTATATGGAGAAATTGAAGCACAGAGAGTAACGCCTTCATTCTCCACTCTGTCCAAACTCTGCTCAGCCAGATTTGAGAGAGAGGGCACCATAGGCTTGCAGCTCTCTCACTCACGGCCACCCGGCATGCAGCAGATAACCTCAGACTAAGTGACTTGCCCAAGGTCACAAATTTTGGGCAGAACCAGGAGGTGAGCCTAGTTTTCCGGGGGCTCAGTTTCATGCCTTAACCACAATGGCCTGTCCTGCCTCATCCAGCCCACACAGTGGAGCCTGTCACCCCACCAGTGGATTTACTTGTACTCCCCGTTTACATTGTGGCTGGCTCACGTGTAGGGTCCAAAGGGAAGGGGAGTGTGTGACCTTTCCCCTCTCTTTGCATACCCAGGCTGAACAAGCCACATGCTGCTCTGACTCAAACTTCCATGTGACATACCACTGCAAAAATACCCTACGATTTAAGGATATTGGGGAAAAAAACAATAAACCGAGGTGGCGATGGCATAACTTTATCCATCAAAAGCACATTTTTAGAGAAATCCCCCGGGATTAAATTGTGGTGTAACCTTCAAGACAACAAGCTTTTTGACTGTAAAAATGATTAATTGCCTCTCTCTGAGCAGATACCGTCCGTTTGATCAAAGATCAGCAGCCGTAGAGATTCAGTGTATTGCAAAGGTGAATGAGGATGAATCAGTCACGTGGAATCTGTTTTTCATCTTAGGGGGGAAAAACCTCAATCAGAAATATAAATAAGACATTGAAGTTGGAACCCAGTTACGCCTGCAATTGGACATCTGTTTTCCATGTAATTACACTTTGTGAAATGCCCTCGGACGTCACATGCTTGTATTTGTGCCTTTTAAATAAAACATCATTGTCTGGCGCATCATTAACTGTCATAATGTTGACACAAACATGACTGGTTATTCATATTAACTCCAAACAACATCTTCAGATGTGGCAGCTGGGTGGCTGAGACTCTACCTGACCCACAGGCAGGCAGTTCAGGGCCTGATTCTCCACTGCCTTACACACTGTGCCATTTACACCTCATGCTGTAGTGATAACAATGACCAGACTGGGCTGTGCATAGGAGGCACTATGGGTGAGAAGTGGGTTACCCAGGTTTACCCTGGACTACACAATTGTGTCTGTTTACAGTTGGAGTACAATGCTATACATTAGGATCGTCCACTCACAAAAGCATCAAGCCTGCAAGTTGCTCGGTGTGGGTGGCTCCCTGTGCCCAAATGCAGTCCAAGTCAGTGGCAGGGTCTCTCCCTTCAGTAGTCCCCTTGCTCCCCTTCCCCCCACCCCCACTTGTCAAGAGCGAGGTTCTCCAGCCCCAGCGCCTGACAGATCCATTTCAGGCATGTCAGCCAGTAATGATGCTTTCAGGCCACTTAACCCTTTTTAAGTTCCTCACTGAGGATTGTCTCTCAGCTAGTAGGAAGCCAGCTCCCATCCACGCTCCCAGTGCTGCTGCTAAATATGCACCATTTCCGTAGTGTCATGAGGAAATGGGAGTGCAGAGGGGAGGAGTGAGTGACCATGCAAGGCTTCTGCACTCACCCCTGGAGAGGGTAACAACCTGAGCACATGCATAAGCCTCTATTGCCACAGAGACCAGGTGGGTTGCACAGCTGCTTACTGGATTCATGCATGGATAACCTACAGTTAGCATCACGTAACCCATCCCAAAAAGGTAGCAGCTCTGGGGTGGAACACAACAGGCACACAGCAACACTACTTTTTTAATCTGTACCAGTTAGTATTTAAACCAGATAAGAAATTTCTGTCTACTAGGTAAGTATGTTGGCAGGGCTTTTAAAAACACAGGGCCTAATGCTGCCCCCACAGACAGCACAAATAATTCCTCTTGTTTTTAATAAGAGTCATGCCTGAATAGCTGACTAAAGAATTTGGCCCTTAGCTTATCAGCCTGGAAGCCTGGGCTGATTCCCGTTCTGTTGGCTCCAGTTTTTTGTAGTCACATTTTATTTTTTATTTTTAGCCAAATTTCAGTTTTTGAAATCAACCCTGTTCTTGAGTTCTCCACCAACAACAAAATAAGCATCCAATAACCATCAAACTTCACTTCCCCCCACACACAAACACACACCTTAGCTAATTTTTAAATGGGTAAGACTTCAATTTTTTTAACACAAACTCTTTAAAAAGAAAGAAACCAAAACAGCACCATTCCTGATGTGAGAGTTAAATGTGGCAAATTACCAGCTGGAACTAATGTTGCAAACATTGATGACTGGGTTCTTAGCCCACAAATATAATCAGTGATACAAGGAGCAGTGATGAGTCCTTACCTGCAGCAGAGCACACTTCTGTGATAAAATCAAAAGCCAAATGGACCTGATTCACTGTTACACTGAAGCCTGTTTACATCGCTCTGCCAATAGAAAGGAATCTTCAAGTGGCTGGTACTTTAAGGCGCCTGTCACTACTAGCGCAGTGTTAAAGGTCTTAACTGAGAATCAGGCTCAAATATAGTGAAGAATTTGTTATTTTAATTATGTGCTGAGTAGTATCAGAATGTTATTTTCAAGGTGACTCTTATTCCTGAACTACAACATTAATGTCACTAATGTGCAAGCGAGGTGCAATGCTTAATGGACTAACTTCATCCTCAGTGTAACTCCTTTGGCTTCAGCGATGGGATTAATTTGGCCCTGTGTGCCTGTTCCACCTAAATACAATCTGGGAAGAGAAGGTGCTGCACCATAGCACGTGTTAGTCCCCAGAGCAGTTTAGCATTTGCCCAACTGCTAAAAGAATGGCACTTATGCAGTTGATACTGTGTTTTCATGCTATGACAGTTTGAAATACATAAATGCTTGCAGGGATATGTAAAATCCACACCACTTCCAGTACAGGAGATGGTGAAATGTTAACAACAAAAGCAAGCCGTGCACGATTAGGACATATTGTGACGAGTTCATCACAACCATCTCTTCTGTTAAATAGAAGATAAAACTGAAGAAAAATAAAGTTTGCAAAGTCCAGTCACTCACTGTCCAGCCTATAATTCCCTGAGCCTGCAAATCCTTGCACAGTAGGATCTGCAAGGTGGTTGCACTGCAGTGCAAGTTTGACTAAAGGCTACACAAGTGGTACATGTAGCCTTCAGCCCTCAACCCTTCTTCCCTACTCACAAGAGGGCAGAGGACTGGTGGCAAATGAGAGCTTTTTTACATGGGAAAATAGCCTGGACTTTGGAAATGGATTAAGTTAAACCTCCAAACGGAAGTTTTAATGCAGACTAAGAGTGTCCGGACAGGGAGCTAGAATGGAATAGCTATTGCACCTTAAATTTACCTGAGTGATTGGTGGGTTTAGGCTAAACCCCAGAGAAGAGCCTGGTTAGCAGTGCAGTGAATACATGCCACCCATACATGTTCCACACTCTGGCCTGACTCCTGCTGCAAGATAGGAATTATGTGGTGGCAGTTCAGCAGCACTCTCACTAATGCAGGATCAAGGTTCAGGGAGAACTTTCTGATTTGCCTTTATACATGCAACTCTGTCACAGCTACAGGGCCGACTTACACCCCTTTTACTCCCCCCAAGTGCACCCCTCAGTGACAGGCCTGGCTTCCTGTGCCTCACTGCGAATCATGCAGTCCAATCACTCTCCGACTAGATCTCTGGGCTGCAGCCCCACCCTGTCCCCCCATTAACCCAACTGTGTCAACAACACAGGCCCAACTCAGTTCTGGCACGTGTAAGAGTTTTCCTCCATGAGCCTGGGACAGCATACAGTACATTTACAATAACACAGAAGCAGCCTACTCAGAACAAAGCATTATTTTTTTATTCCTCACAGGCACAAAGCATTTAGGAAAATGGGCTAACAATGAAAAGCCTAGACTCCTCCTTCCTTACCTAAGTTTAACCTCTCTATCCATAGCTTAGGGAAGTCCAGTTTATTCCCATCTCTCGTTTGGGAGAGCCAGTCTGTCCTGCTTGCATCATGCACACTCTGTCCTTGCTGCGGTTTTTCTCTCTTTCTCCCTCTGTGCATATTTGCCATCCTGTCAGCTGTTCACTGACACACCCTGGGCAGCCTCTCCTAGCTTACCCAAAGGGCCTCCCTTTTCTGGAGCCTTTAAAGTTTTAGATCCCCTTGAATCCAAGGCTTTAACCTTGGGAACAATGCAACAGTTCTAGCTTAGATGGAGCCAAGCATGGAGTTTCTTCCCTATTGAGAGTCATTGTTTCCCAAAGGAACCTTAATTGCCATTGTTTCATTTCCAAGTGATTTCTCCCTTAACAGTCTTGATTTAACACCTGGAAGTCAGGCAGGTTCATATCAAACAGATAACCTGAGGGTATATGATATCTATAAAACAGAATACACATAATTCCTCTATTCTCTACAGTTTTGCACCTGCATTCAGCAGCATCAGACCTTATATGTAACTGCCCATCACACAATTCTAAAATCCAGTAAATGACTGTTTATAGTTAGAGCTATTTTTTTGGCAAAGAGGAATACTGATACATTGCTGCATTTCCCTCTATTCTCCTCAGTACTTAATATTTGCTTTTAGATATTTTTGGAGGGATATTTTTAAAGCCAATCCATTCATCCGTATATGCAAGGACATTGAAAAGAAAGATAATTCTATGTATAATATTATAGCAGGTAGAAATGTGTGTCTATGTCTCCTGTCAGCATAATGTACTAAATCAATATGGCACAATACAGCGAGATACTGCAGCCTTTACTCCCCTTGATTTTCGCTTGAATAGGCCCACTGAAGCATAGTGTGTCTTCCATGAAGTCAGTGACATTACTTGCATGAGTAAATGCTGTTCAAAGTAAGTAGGGATTGTAGAATTGAACCCTAAAAAGTGACCATGCTTTCCAAGAAGGCATTTCTAGTGTCAATATAGTTTTTTTCCCCCATTAGCATAATAACAACACTGCTGTGTGTTATGTAAATCCAGGGCATGGTTACAAAACTATTAATATTAAATAATTCTCTCTGAGCTAATGAAATTATTGTTTGTATCAGATTCATAAACATTAGTTCTTACACTGGTGATTTTGCTCTGAATAATTCATATGCCAATATGTTTTGAAAAGGGCTCAAAATGCAATACAGCACTTTTCATGGATAAGATTTTCATGTTATTTTGCTTCAGATTTGTGCTTATGGTTTGGCCCTTGTGTCTCTAAATTTGCATTCTAATCTCATCTGAGCACTAATTACTAATGCACCTGCCACTGAGGTACTGCAGTAAGCACTGGCGTAGGGGAGGGGAAGCCATGATCATTTGCTTTACGTGACGTCTGTATGGCAGGAGGTATTGTGCAATGACTAATCATTTCAAAGGCCATGGTAAAATGGTTTGTCACCATTCTGAAACCATTTCTCCCTGTTTTAAACCCATGGAAGGTGGAAATCTCTCTGTGTACTGATTTTTTTCTCTCCATCACATGCCCCTTCCCTCAGTGGTTTGCTATTGGAGTACTGTAATATCAGCTAGTCTGATCCTCCCGTGCACTTCCATGGGTGAAAGGAAGAGACTGGGAGGATAAGACTGAAGAGTGTATAACAATCAGAGAGTGCCAGCTACACAGCATATTCGCTCACAGACACCTCTGTGTAGTCCAAAGCCCTTGGGTAGGGCAAATCAGGGCAATCTCTCCGGGCCCAGTGTGATTGGCCGGTGCGGTCAGTCCCGGAAGACATGGTGCTGCAAGTCCCCCATCCCGGCCAAAGCCCTGAGCGGCCTTGGCGCTATGGCCAACAATAGCCGCACGGTAGGAGACGGCAACTGCCAGCAGCAGCAGGCGGCCCAGCACCAGGCTGGATCCATCCCACTGGCCCAGTCGCCAATGCAGAGCGGGGCCTAGGGTGACCAAGTGTCCGGTTTTCAACTGGAACACCCGGTCAAAAAGGGATCCTGGCAGCTCCAGTCAGCACTGCCGACCAGGCTGTTGACACTCTGGTTGGCGGCACCACACAGTGGGGCTCCCGGGAAGCAGCTGGCATGTCCTCCCTCCAGCTCCTATGCATAAGGGCAGCCAGGGGACTCTGCACGCTGCCCCCACGCCAAACGCTGCCCCCATAGCTCCCATTGGCCAGGAACCGCAGCCAATGGGAACTGCGGGGGAGGTGCCTTCGGATAAGGAAGAGCGCAGAGCCAGCTGGCTGCGCCTTCGCATAGGAGCCGGAGAGGGGAAATGCCGCTGCTTCTGGGAGCTGCTTGAGGTAAGCGCCTCCCAGGGCCTGCACCCCTGACTGCCTCCTCTGCCCCAATACCCTGCCCCATCCCTGATCCCCCTCCTACCCTCCAAACCCCTCGATCCTAGCCCAGGGCACACTCCTGCACCCCAAACCCATCATCCCCAGCTCCACCCCAGAGCCCACACCCCCAGCCAGAGCTCTCACCCACCCCTGTGCCCGAACCCGCTGCCCCAACCCTGACCCTACTCCCACCCTCTGAACCTCTCAGTCCCAGCCCAGAGTACCCTCCTGCACCCTATATCTGTGGGCAGGAAATAGACTAAATTTTAAAATGAGCAACATAACCAAGTAACTACACCCATTGCATTAAAGCAAGTTTATTTTCATCTTGTCACTTTAAGAGGTCTCCTAATAGTGCTTTTTTGTGTAAGCAAACACTATAATTGCTTCAGGGATTGTTTAGAATTAGAGTTGGAAGCCTGGGAGAGGAGATGATCTATGTGAAGATTTCTGTCTTAACAGGTGCCATGGTTCACAGTATGCAAACGAGTTTGAGAACAAGTGCACTCTACTGGCATTATGTAAAATCAAACACTATCCTTTTTCAGCTACCCTGACCATATAGAAAACCATTTGTCAGACTCCAACCAGATACATAGAGGAGTGCAAGTACTGCAGTGGTTTAAAACCAGAGTGAATTCTGTTGTGATATTCCAGTGAAATTACAAATTAACCCTACATCAACCCCCAGCTTAAGCCTTCTCCCCAGGTGCTGCTGCTTATAGGGTTTCTTCCCTTGTGACCTGTCTGTCCCTGACCCCAGCTCCCTCTGCCATACACCCCTTATTTCTAGTATTGAGTTTGCCCCAGTGAGTCAGTAGTAATTAACATGTAGCTTCCTGCAGGGTTCCAGCCCCTATTAACAAGGGCCCTGATTCAGCAAGATGTGTAAGCACGTGCCAAACTTTAAACACAGTTATATCTGTTGACTTCAAATGTTAGGAGTCTGCTGTAGAGGTAGGAATTCAGGATGGAAGATCTTAGAGTCAGAACGCACTCTCTCTCATTCAGATTCTATTTCTATTCTTTGTTATTTTTCTTAATCTAAAACAAAAGTCACCTACACCAAAAACACATATTTTCCTCTTTGGGTCTGGAAAACTTAATAATTGGAACAAAATAGGAGCAGTTTCTAATGTCACTAGAAACCTATATGGAATTAGTTCCATGTTATTCACAGAATCATATTTTGTTGTAGGTTTAAAATATGGATTTAATTCTTCTCTTTTTGTTTGTTTTGCAATTTATTTATTAGAGATTCTTGATTCTTTGTTATGATTGCAACAATGGGCCAAGTGTTGGAAACTGGAGCAAAGCCAGGGTAAAAATATTTTCCTGTGGGGGGGCCGCTGTGCACAGTGAGGCTTGAGGAAAGTGACTCTCAGTCCAAACGTATGCTTTGGGTACTGATACCACATAGACAGTTTGTGGCCAGCCACTAAGCGGGAAGTGGAGTAAGTGATGGCCCATTGACCCTCTCCAATGGATGCTCCTATGTATTCGCAATGTATGTATGAACTCACTGGCTATGCTCCCAACAAGCCCATTTCTTGCCCTCAGCAGAGTTGCTGTTGAATTTCATCTGGCACTCTCCAGCACATTCACCTAGCATTGTTAGGCCTATTTGAATTTCCTCACAGCCTTCGCCAGTGCTAACTCACCTAAACAATCGTACATAGATTTTGCCACTTCACTGTTCATCCCTTTCTCCAGAACCTTAATAAACACATTAAACAACACTGGCCCTGGCATGGAGCCTGAGGAGGAATATAAATAGGGTTGCCAGGTGTCCAGTTTTCGACCTGAATGCCCGGTTGAAAAGAGACCCTGGCGGCTCCGGTCAGCACCACTGACAAGGCCATTAAAAGTCCGATCAGGGGTGCTGCAGGGCTAGAGCAGGCTAGTCCCTAACTTTCCTGGCACCGTGCTGTGCCCTGGAAGCGGCCAGCAGATCCGGCTCCTAGATAGGGTGGCCACAGGGCTCCGAGCACTGCCCCCGCCCGGAGCACTGGCTCTACACTCCCATTGGCTGGGAACCGCAGCCAATGGGAGCTGGGGGGCCAGTGCCTGCAGGCGAAAGCAGCACGTGGAGCATCCTGGCCCCCGCACCTGCCTTAGCCCTGCTACTCTGCTGACCAGGAGCTGCCCTAGGAAAGCCTGCACCCCAATCCCGAGCCCCAACCCCATGTCCCAGTCCTGAGCCCCCCACAAACCCAGAGCCCCCTCCTGCACCCCAAGCCCCTCATCCCTAGAACCACCCCAGAGTCTGAGCCCTCACCCCCCTCCTGCACCCCAACTCCCTGACCCAGCCCAGTGAAAGTGAGGGAGGGAGGTGGAGAGCGAGCCAGCGAGGGAGGAGGAACATACTGAGCAGGGGCAGGGCCTCAGGGAAGATGCGGAGCAGGGGGCAGGACCTCAGGGAAGGGGCAGGGCTAGGGTGTTCGGTTTTCTACTGTTAGAGAGTTGGCAACACTAGCAGGGCCCCCAAGCCAGCGAGGTCTGGTTTGCAGTGGTGCTGGAATATTTTTAAAAGTGAGGGTGCTGAAAGCCAGCCCCCTTACACCTGTCCACCCCACCCCACCCCCCAGCTGAGACCAGGAGCAAAGCCCCAGGCGTGGAGCTCGCAGCCGGGACCCTGTGGGTGCTGCAGCACCCCCCACACACACGTCTAGTTCCCATGCCTATGCTGATTTGTCCCAGGCCCCTCACCCCCACAGGGATGGCCCTGCTTCAAGACAACATTTGGACTTCACTGATCTCAGAGAGAAGGGTGAGCAGAAGGGAGAAGAGACCAGAGGCAGAAGACTTTTGATCTGTGGCATGGTCCCATCCCAATCTGTAGCCTTGGAAGGATTAGATTATCGGTAATGTCAATTTCACCTTATACACAAACCCATGAAAAATTATTGCCATCTCTAATCAAAATTTATAGATGTACAATGTAAGAGAAATGCTGCTTGACAACTTATTAGAGTTTGATTTATGGATACTTTGACATGTGATGTTGACCATTTGTGTTTTAACAGTTATAAAGCTTTAGCTTTTTGAATCTCAACGTCTACAGTCATTAAATAATTATTGTCTGATCCCCCCACCATTGTCTGACAACCCCTTAATTTCCCACAACTGAACATTTAAATCAATAAAATAAAAAAGGTGAAAAATAAACACATTACCTGTCAAAAAGATAAAACTGAATTCTGCGAAGCCTACCATTCTGACAGGGATTCCTTACAAAGGCGATGCTGCTCTGTCAGGATGGTCCAACCCCGTTTCCTTCTCTGCTGTGTGAAAGCCATGGACAGGAAAGGGTTGGTTCAGGGGGGAGTGGACAGTAAGAGCCTTGTAGGGCTGGACAGAGAAAGCATCACAGAGGCACAGGCCTCCACACATGCCCCAAAATATGCAGGACCCAAAACCCTCTGTCTATTCTGGGACTGGGTGTGGGCAAATGCTATTCCTTCATAGGGCCAGCTTCTCAGCTGCTGTAAATCACTTCTGGTATAAACTGATGTACTCAGTGGAGCCATATGAGGATCTGGCCCAGGGTTCCCTGACCCTTGAGCAGGAGTTCTCTCTGGGAGGGTTTGATCCACTCATATTTTGCCAGTTAAAATAAAAAGAATAATGAACCTTGTTGTTTTTTTGTAAGTATGCAACCTACCAAGCCTAATAACTTGCCCCTCCAAAGTAGGCTATGGACTTTCCAGTCCCTTGCTTCTATTCAAGCTGTTCCTTTCTCTTTGCCCTGCGGTTTCCTAAATTAGTATTTTAGTTGAGTTTGAGTCCCTTCCAACCCCATTTTGTTCAAGTCTGATTGAAGAAAACTAACCAACATGTAAGAACTTTTAGGCCTGATTCTCCTTTGCCTTGTACCCGATGTGTAGCCATTTTCACCCATGCAAAGTGAATGCAAACCACTACCGCATCTGCATTTTGCAACCAGCCTGCACCGATTTAAATGACTGCACAAGGTGCAGGACAAAGAATCAGGCCCCCTGCATAGAACTATCAGGTTGTAAAACAGGAAATCTGAGGTTCTTATGAAATAACATGACTCCAAGGGCTGAGTTTTAAACAATACGTTGACTATCATGAGACTTGCAATAAAATTTCAAAAGCTTGGCAATGCTGTATCTGTATAGGGATCAGCACAATAGGTCCGAGGTGCTGCCACAGTACAAATGTTAAACAAGCTCATCCCAGATCCCCATTTTGCAGTTGGGCCCATCTCTGTGATACGTGGAACCAAAACTCTGGATACAGGCACCCCTGAATTTTAAGGGTTCAACATTTGGATCTGAATTTTGTGGCTTGGGTACCCCTCTCATTGTCACCAAGTTCTACGGGTAACTGGCCAAATTAATCCCTGGTGTGATTCTATTGACGTCAGTGGAAATCAAAGCAAAGCTGAATTGGTATTTTGTTCTGTTCCTTGCATCTCTCATGATGTCCTTTCCCTCAGGATCCTGCTTTTCATCTGGCATCCAGTAGATCTGGTCATCCCCTGCCACGTACCCACAACAGAGCATACAGAGCAGAACTCACAGTTTTTAACCTATTGCCACAGCATCCTGTACCTGACTGTGGCATGCGTCTGAATGTCCTTTTCCAGCAATGCAACGTACAGCCATGACAATCTATTCAGTTCCACCGAGATCATTTTCTTCTGATTTGTTTTTCAGCCACCAGTGCATTAGAATTCATAGCATATGGCCTTACCTCACACAGCCTTTCATTCTGGACCATGTATCATGAGAGTATATAAATAAGTGTAGACCGCTTTGCTCAGAAATCAATTAGCTTCATTTCCCCATAATATTGACTTCAGTATTTGCTATGTACTGTAATTGATTGCTCTGAAACAACTGAATTATTTGATTTCTATTGATGGTTTGGTTGGATTCCACTATGTATTCTGAACTCTCTGTAAGTTAATGTGTTTTACTTCATTTTGCTTCTTGTAAATAAGAAGCATTTTCAACTTTAAAATTCTAGACTGCCTTTAATACAGAAAGTCCATCGCTTACCAAAAATGAAGGATTCTTTTAGGATGAAGTTATGAATGAGTCATCTGAACATTTAGAGAGAATTTTTCAAAGCTTCCTAGACCTTGACAATTTAAGAATATATGCTCCTCTTTTGGCAAGGAAAAAAAAGTGATATAGAAACTCAGTAACAGAAGATGGCTAGTCTGAAGCTGGGAGATGCAGACAGTTTTCTACAAGGAGGGAAAGGTAAAACTGTTACCAATAGGGCTTTCTTGGAAATAAGAACTGGTTAAATTGGGAAGAGAAATCTCTGCTCTGGGAAAGAATTCCCTGACACAGAACATGTTCATTTTGTCTTGAATGGCTTTGTATATTTTTGAAAACATTGAAATTGCTGTGGTATTTTAAGGCTTTTAAATCGGCCCTTTTCCAAGGTCTCTGAAAACAGGAAAGAGCTCATAAAGGTTCCCTAAATTTGAAGGGAATTTACTAAATTAGATTCCACAGACTAGACAGAGCACGTTGAAAAGAGTGAGAACAAGATTGCTTACAAGCTGTGTGGGAATGGGGCAGTGTGGATGACATGTTGGGTCCCTGAGCCATTCTGCCTTCTGGTCACAGGATGGATCAAGACAGCATGTGTTGGGTGGGATGGAGACAGTCTGTGGTAGACACACACACACGCACACACACAAAAGAGCTGTATTTGCCCCACTTAGAGCATCCTGCCAACCACAGCACACTGTGGTTGCAGTGTCAAAGGAGTATGCAGAATCTAACCTAGCCCTCAAGTTAGCAGCCCATAAAAGCAGTAGTGGGCACATTAGCCACTCCCCCAGGCTAGAACCAAAAAACGAGCTATGTTAGAATAGTACCCAGTGCTGTACAGATGAGGTGCTCTAGTGAGGGATGAGGATTTGTATTCCCCACTCCCAGTGCATACACATAGCATGGCGTAGGATTTTGCCCAGAGCAAAAACTATTTCTTGCCTGTTTTTTCCTGAAGTGACATTCTGTGCATTTGCACCACCAGGAGTGTGTCAGAATGATCTGATAAAAGGGATTCCAGGTTACTGAAATAGACTTGCCTGAGGTTTCAAAGCATTGAGTGGCAGGTACAGTAAGTGCATTCGAAACAGTGGCTAATGAAATACTGTAGATTTGAGGGGAATGTACTGATTTCATTTATTTTCCCCCAGCCTTCGTGGTGAAATGGATAACAGCTAATGCTCTCCTGATGAATACAATACATATTCTACTGCGCAAAACTCACATTTGCCTACAAAATTAAAACTGCATTTAACATATAATTGATCCAGCAACGTTTAATAACTGCTGTATTCTTTACTCATAATAGCAACAATTATTTGACTCCACTTAAGAATTACACTGTAGTATATTTGGAAAATTAGTATTTCCTTATCACTAAGCATCTGCTGAGCTCATACCTCAATGGCTGCAGTCCTCAGATTCAGCTGAGCTTCATTTGGTGTGGCATCTGGAGGCAGGGGGCAAAAATGGATTTATGCCACTAATCTGCTCCCTGGCCTCCAGGGCTGCTGTGGGCTTGTTTAGCTTCTGGCTGCATTGCTTTTACTCACAGTTACTAAAAACATCCTCCTGTTAGACTGGCTAGTAATCACTAGAATGCAAAGCACTAGGTCATGCCTCTTCAAACCACCAGCATACCCCTTTAGTTAGGTGCTCGCAGGGGATGACGTAAAATTGATTATGCCATCTGGACATTTCCTTAGGCTGCAAAAATCCTCACTTACCCACTTAGAATAGCTTTATCGCTTCTTTGTGCTGCCAAAATGGCATCACTGTGGGACATCTGCCCCTCCGCACCTAAGATTTTTTCCTTTTAAAAGGCTAGCAAACGTGTCAAAGGCTGACACAATCATAGGATTTGTGCTAGCAGCATGGATGGCGGTAAACTTCATATGGTAAACTGACATGTAGAGCGGAGTTTATATTACTGTGTTCTCTACCAAATCATGGAACAGGGATTGTCATTTTTTAGCCTTTTCTGATATTGTTCCAACACAATTATCCCTCTTAAAGGTCTGAATTTCTTAAGTCCTTTATACTCTGATTTTAATTTGTCATTCCACTTTAATTGACCTGGCAACGATTATTCCCAATCTTTGAAGAACAATAAATTGGGATGTGGACTCACTCAGGTACAAAGAACAAAGAGGTTTTGACAGATAACTTATCAAATATACTAATAAACTTTTAGTGAGGTGGTAATTCCTTAAATCTTATTTTATAGACAATTGCTATTAACTGAAACCCTTTGTACAAGAAAGGGCTAACCTGGTTCTTGCTAGCAATCCCTTCAAAAAGCAAATACTCATGTTATAAGTTTATAATAAATGTTGGAATGTATTTACCACTTGTAATCTGAGGATCTCAAAAAGTTTTACAAACGTAAATTAACTCTCAGGCCACTTTTCACATACTATGCAGTTTGGGTGTAATGTAAACAGATGAAGAGGGTCGGCTTCAGCAATGAAACAGGAGTTTCACCAAATGAAATTTGTAAACCATTTAGTGGATCCAAGCTACAACAAAAGATATTTAGACAAACAAATACACAGGAGAACTCACTTGGACTATACACCAGTCTTCTAGTAAGTTGGTTGGGATCTTTGCCCTCTGCTCCCAAGTGCTTTTCTCCGCTGGGCCTTAGATGACTGATTTTGCAGTTTCTTGCATTCATTGTGAACACCTGATTGCATCTTTAGTCACCAGCTCTGCCCCTCCACTCCATCCTGACTGCTTCTGTAAGGGGAAGAAGGGAGGTAAGTCCCTGCTAGCAGCAAGCAAGTAGGGCCTCTGCCTCCTGTCATGTGCAATTTCTTCAAGATTCCTTAGGGCAGGAAGCACGGTCCCTTGGTTAGGGCACTGGCCTGTGATTCAGGAGACACAGATTTAGCTCCCGCTCTGCAGGAAGTTTGGACAAGTCGCTTAGTCTCTCCCATCAGTTCCGCATCTGTAAAATGGGGATAATAATATGTCCCTGTCTCTTAGGGTGTTGTGAGGATGAATACATGAAAGATTACTAGATGCTCAGATAATAAGGTGATGGGAGTCATGTAAGTACCTTGAATGGATGCCTCAACATCTGGGGATCTGTCAATAGTCTGCATGGCCCAAAATGACAGTGCAGCAAAGCATCTTGCTTCTGATTTGAGTAAAAGGTACCAGGCAGTGACTGGGCTACAGTTCTGTGAGCCCTGAGTAAAGTCCTGGGGACTTCCTCCCCCACATTAATTTATGGAGTGTGACACAAGTTGCCTCACTCTGATTTGGCTCCTTAGTCAGCTGTCTATGATGCTTAATGGCTTAGCACTGACCCTGGCACTGGTATATAAGCAACATTCTGGAAAGTCTGGCATCTCTCTAGAAAGGACATCTGGTACTTTAAAGTGTTGTTAATTAGAACGGGTTTACTAACAAATTGCATTCCCAGCCATGATAACAAGTACCCAAGTCGCTGGTCACTGGTGCTCTTTGTTACCTTAGAAGCTCTTCTTTTAGCACAGATTCAATTTATACCAGCTTTCTAATTATAAGAAATCCTGTTGCAGGACCTCTTGAAAGGGAAATTGTTTGCATAAACTATGAAATACTCTAGGGTGAGGTGTTGCAGGATACAAGACGCCTGGGTGTCTCAGGACCTCTGAGTAACAGAATGGTGGAAAAGTAGACCCCTCCACAGAGAGGGTAGTTTTACACCTAGGAAGTGTGTAGAGACATCTACATTGATTAAAAAAATAGCACAAGTTACCAAAAAGGAACTTCTAAAAGATGCTCTCCTTGGGCTGATTGCAGAAGCCAAAGTTGGGCCTAGTTAGCATTTGAAGTGAAGAAAGATGTGACAGTAACTGCAACATGAGATAAGAGCTTGGATGAGAGTTTCACCTGTGTGGATGGGTAGGAAAGGATGGATATCTTAGAGATGTTAAACAGAAAGGCTGCAAGATTTAGACATAGCCTGGAAGTGAGGCTCTAGAGAGGTCTAGACACATGTCCAAGATGATGCCCAGGTTACAGGCCTGAGTGACCAGTAGGATCGTGGTGTTGTCCACAGCTTAAGAGAAAGGAGTTAGCCATTGAGCAGATGCCGCTCTGGCCTATGAGTTTCCTCTGACTATACACCATGGCAGTTAAAAAGGAGGCTATGAATGACGGGAGCTCTCACAAGAATCCATGTTTATAGGTTTGTGGCTGAGTGGTCTTCTGCTCCCCATCTCTTGTGCTTTAAAGCATCCAATTGATGTGCCCCAGTCTGGCAGCTTTCAGGACATATTGCCAGATATATCTATTGAACATGGTTTCTTGCTGCTTTGCATCAGTAGCTAACTGAGCAGGATATTCCATACCTATGCTTTGGTATTTGTGAGGTGCAATGTTCACCTAAGTCACATGGTATTGTTTCTGCTCTCTGGCTGGGAGAGTTAACCTTTATAAACATGAACAGTGCTTGACCAAATAATTCAGGCTTTGAACGTCTCAAAAGAGTGTGAGGGAGCAATTTACACCAAATTATTGATAAGCAGGCCTAGGGAATTTAAGGAAAATTTAAACCTTTTGCACAAGAGCAGTATATCTAGCCACTTGTTTGGACTAAAGATTTTACAAAACTAGCTTCCTTCCTGCCTGCAAGAGAGATTTAGCTGTTTTATCAGCTATTCAGCAGTATTTGTATTTAGTTTTTCCTCTCACACAAAGTAAAGAAAAACTCTGATTAGCTGAACCCTGATTTCTGAAATTCAGATATGTCCTTCATGTCCAAACTCAATGTAGAAGCAAATTTTGTTTATCTGTTATTTGGATGATCTCTGGGATATTTGAATAATTGAGATTAACCTGTAAATGAATGTGCATGTAGATGCACAATCCTGTTTGTGAAGGATTCCCTTAACTATTTTCATCTTGTAAAATTAATTGCTTCAGTGACAGAATTCTGACTATGGAGCTTGATCAATGCTATACATACTATATGCCATGTACTACAGTAGCTCGTATCTGGTAAGTCCTTTAGTGACGTCATGTCATTTATGTGATGCCATCACTATTCAAAAATATACTGGTTGCGGGTGCATGATGGTCCCACAAGCAAAAAGAGAAGTCAATAGTCTCCTCCATTTCATTTGGTTATCTGTTTTAGTGCCAGCTTTCTGTTTCCTAGGTTTTGGGAGCAACCAAGGCCCTGCCATGCTGCCATAAGTGGACTGGAATGTACTTTTGAAACCTGTATGGGTCCACTCTGACATAGTCCATGAACATACGTGTATTTCTGTTTTACAATGGATCATCGGTGGGGCTACATGATATTCATCATCTGCACGACATTTCACCACATGGGCAGACATTACAAACCTGCCTTGTGTGTTTATTTTTAAAAGGACCCTTGAGACCACATTTGAAACTCCCACTGTGTCTTAGGAGAGAGAGTGATTTCTTACAAGAGGGATTTTCAGGCGATATAATTCTGTAACCTGGGAGGAAACACGTCAGAGTGAATTTGTTGCAGTTCCCTTAAGGAAAGCAGAAAAGCTGAACTCCACAAAGAAAGAAAGAATTCCTGGGGGTAAGGGAAAGATCTGCTTTGACCTAAAGATAAAGAGGTTCCCTGGGAGAGAGTGTAGTAGCTCCAGAAGGGGCACCGTGAAAAAATAAATTAGCTTGTAGTTGGCTGATTTCAACTTCATTTTTACCTTAATTATATAGATGAATTAATACTTCCTACTACAATGGTTATATAATACAACATGCCTTGGTACAGTGTCTTTAAAAATGAGTATTTCAGTGAACTGTACAATAAAAGTAGGAGCAAATGATTACAGCTGGGTTCATTTAAATCACTTGCAATGCCTGGGAGAGCATCACAGTCTTTCAGACATGAGCCTACTTTCACATACATAGTCTGAGGGCACTGAGCTAACAGTGACTACAAAGCACTGAAGCCCAACTGGATTTTCAGAGGGGTTGGGTACCCACTCGTTTCCATGGGAGCTGTGAGTGCACAGCATCTCTGCAAAATCAGGCCCAAAGACTCAGACATGTGTCCCTGGGTGTTTGTAGCTATAGGCTGTACTTGTCCTGTGTGTAAGAGTTGCCAGAGAGAGAGAGCAATTATGTGGTTTAATTATTGGAAGACAAGATGTCTTCATCTCAATAAGTGAATTCCTGGGAAGTATTTAATTTATAAATATGAGCAGATTAACTGGGCTGTGTAACTAAGATATGCTCTGAATGCTAAGAATTGGAATAGGACACAGGCAGAAGTGACAATGAATTTTTAACTTTGGTACTGCTTGCCTGTTTGAGGGTTTCAGGGTTTTTCTGTAGAGTACTGGACTCTAGGCTTTCTGTAGCCATGCTACCCTGAGCTGTCAACTCATCCAGTCTCACAAGATAAGCAGAATCGGAGCTGGTCAGTGTCATGCTGCTGCAGAAGGTGGTGCTGGTGAGTCAGAAGCTCTTCTGTTGGAGTCAATCTCATGCAGCAGTGATGGTCTTCAGGTGTAGAATGCATGACAGTAGTCCAAGCAGGAAATGACATTCCTTCACCACCTGCAGACTGTCCTACTGTAATGCACTCTACAGCTGAAGGCCACTCAAAGCCCCAGCTGATGCAGAAAGAGGCTGCTCATTTTCTTCCAGCTGGGAGAACATTACCTATGCTCCGTCATCCACTCTAGCATCCAATCTGTTTTCAGGCAAAAATCCAGCATTCGGCGTTTTACCTAACAGCACCTCACTGCTACCTCAGCAACCCCACCAAATTTCCTCATGTGATACCACAGCACTGAGAACAACTGAGTCACTTGAGCTTGCAGCCTCCAGATTTAAACAAGATGGGGCTGCTGGCAAAGCGTTCTCAGCGGCGCACCCTTCATATTACACACACACACACACTCGGAGTCCAACAGAGAACAGATCTCTAAGGCACTCTACAAGGCTTATCTGTTTGTGGGTTGACTGTATGTGAGTGGGACAGCATGATGGAATGAGGCAATGAGTATCAGCTTTAGTTTTTCTGGACACGTTGGACAGCGGGGTTTTTGCTGTGGATATTAGCTAAGTCTGTTCTTGTGCCCAAAACAATGGATGTCCAGCCCATGCTAGAATTCTTAGAAACAATGCAGCCTAAAATTATATATAATTTCAAGTCTGTCTCATAAAAAACATTCCCCTCTTTCCCCGCTTCACTTAGCCCATGCTCCTCTGGCTGGCAGCTACCATAGCAACACAATAGGGGGAAATGAAAGTACCTCAAACAACATCCGCTTCTCAGGCCGTGGGATTTCGGTAAAAAAGTATAGCCGCTGCTGTACATTATGATTTGCATTGCTCTGGCACTGTATCTATGGGGTTTTCGCTCATTCATCTCAGCCTAATGATTTCAGGAGTGGGAGAGCTTTCAAAATCATTAGGATGAAGTATCTCTCACAAGTTACTGAAATTAGGAATGGGAGAGTTGACTGTTTTTATCTGTTCTGCTGGATTTCTGGGTGCAATTCATCTCCTCCTTATCTTATTAAAACAGTTATCAGCTCCTTTGAACATAAGCCCCCTCAATCTCAGAGAAGGCATTTCCTCATAGTATTTTAACATTGTGGTCCTGCTCCCATTGAAGGCACCAGTTATATTCCTCCATTTCCAGTCTTAAAGCTGAGATTTAATGTAATGCCCATGAGACAACACTACTTTTCTTTAAGCTAGGAGGGCAGACATTGCACACCTACAGTAAACTATGTCTGTGTTTGCCTAGTGAAGGAAAGCCAATACACAAATACATCCAGGCTTTTGTTGGTGCTTGATGTTAAAAATGCTTTTCATACTGTGTAATTGAGAGATTACATGGATGCACAGAAGCATTTCCAAATGTAAGCATGCTCTAGGCTATACCAGTCAGCCAGATAGAGTACCAGTGAGTGAAAAGAGTCCAGAGACCCCGATTGAAATTAAAATCTATCCTTCCCCCATCTATTTTACATACCAAAGTGTAACTCCCAAATTCATTCTTCTATGAAGGGCTTGCCTGGCAATTGTTATGTTCTTTTAGATCCAATCTTATTCTTCTGTCACTTAGGTATGTGAATAACATGCTGGTGTATAATGATTGTTCTAGTAGTGAAACATCTGGTATTTGTGACTTCCAGTACATTGTGGTATGGATCTGTGTACATTACTGCAGCACTGGAGAGCAATTGGGATAGATAAATTACCAATCCCCACATTTGTTGTACATCTAAGGGCTCAGGACAAAGCATTTATATAACTTGATCTACTCCCTCAGCCCAGATCCTGAGTTTGACCTCGTATGTACACAGGTTGAATTGATTTTCACAGTTTCCATTTAAGATTTAATATGTAAAGCTTGGATAATTTGAAGGCTTTTGTGAGTGCCTCAGATAGGTGATGTCAGCAAAGCTCCCACGATCTTCCATGGTGTGGGACCATCCCCTAGAACATTGTATAGAACACCAGCATGTTATTCACAAACCTCATTAACACTTCAGTCTACTAGACCTGTTGGCTCCTTGTCCTGTGTATTAGTCAGCCACAAGACTATGTTTTTCAGAGCTTCCTATAAAGAATCTAAAGACCTTTAAATTTCAGCCACAGAAGTCTTTGCATTCTGGAGCCTCTAACGTAGTAAATCCTTAGTTTTCTACATTTTCCCATGCCTAGCTATTAAACTGTGAACCCTTTGAAATGTTAGTAACAAAAAATGCGCAGCCACTTATAAATGGATAGAAATTAGGGGATACAATATTTGTGCTGTCAATGATTTACAAGTTTGAAAATATTTATCTTTAGTTCAATTACAACCTTGGGAGTCTGATTTCTCTGTCCTCAGAGGGAGCTAATTTCAGTTTTAAAAAAGACTAATAAGTGCTGATATGGTAAATATTTAACAAAGTCACATTCCCTTCTGCCTTCTCTTCCCCATGTTGCTTTAAGTAAACAATAATTTTTTTATTAAATTTCAGTTGAGGAATCATAACCACATGCACAAACAATCAAACAGATTTCAGCTGATCAAGGAAAAGAACTGGAAAAAGTAATTCCCTACCTGTATCTTTCTTTCAGGGCATTTATACCATGTCCTTCCAAAGGCTTCTAATCCCCTTATGCGCCAAACACTGCCATATGAGTAGTATTTTACTCTGCAAATAGGCCCATTGGCTTCAATGGATTACTCAAGTCCCAGTAGGGGTAAGGGCATCAAACCCGAACCCAGAGTATTCCCAACTCTATACAACAGCTCCTGTATCACGAATCATAGTAGAATACAGAAGAGGCAATTTGAAATGGAACAACTAAGAAATAACTATATAAACACATTCAACATTCAGTCTAATAAGAATTCCCCAAGAGTACCACTTATCAAGAGCAATCACACTTTCTTCACCTTCTTCTACCTGGGTAGGTGGAGGGTTAGAACTTGGGAAACATTTAGCTTAGTCCTAGTCATTTTCTGTGACCATCTACAATTTATTGGCCATAAGACAGAGGCAGATGTTCCAGTTCGCAAAAACTCTTATTTTACATTTTCAAATTTGCATCTGTGATTCTGAGCTCCCATAGATACAGCCAGAAATACAGGGATCCAATTCTCCTTACTTCGCAAGCTATTTACCTTAACATGACACAGAGTATAGGAATAAGTAAAAGGCTTTTGCAAGTTATCAGATGAATAGTTTAAAAGTCCTCTTCTAAAAGGGGCATGGTACTGCCACACCAATTTGAAAGCATGGGGAAATCCATTGCTTCTCTGCTGGCACTGTTTGCCATTATGCTTTCTTTTCATGAATTACTAAACTAGGTGTATTATAAAAGGAGTTGAGACCAGACTAGATCTCCCATAGTGGTAGTAGTCATTTTGCTAATATTAAGCAGCCTTTATGGAAGTAGCTTAAGAGTAGTCAGTATTTAGGTAGCTGCATTGTTCGTAACGTCTTTGGATTTTTTACTCTTAAGAACGTGAAAGTCAAAGTCAGAGAGGTAAAGGCTTAAAAAAACTAAAAGTATTTGGTCCTGCTCATGTCATGAAGTAAGCTACAGTGAGGAAGGGAGAGAGATTAGTTACTATGAGCCTGATTTCTCCACCCTAACTTAAGTGGAATAATGCCTTACTCAATATGCAGTTCCATTGACATCAATGGTACAACTTGAGTAGTACACCTTGAGAGTAAGGGTATCAACAGCAGACTAATGCAAGAAACTGAAAAGCTTTCTCTGAAGATGTCGGTAGCTAATTTCAAGAATGTAGCAATTTAGGAGAGGACTAGTGAATAGATGATGAACAGCCTCCCGGGGGGCATCCTGGAAAGGTGGGTGTTTCCTGATGCCAGAGGCACTGTGTCTCATATTCAAGACTAGATGCAATGCAAGACTGATCACCATCACCACATTCAGAGGAGGAGAGGAGCCTAGCAGTCCAATCCAACCCAACACCGCCTACCACAAACTCCCAACTACTAACAAACACTTACACAATGGTGACAAACAGACCTTTTCCTGACACACTCATGCCCACAAATGCCTAAAAAGTCAGATCTAGTCAAAGCTTTTATTCAACTGTCAACTAAGAAGCTGCTTTAATTCAATTCCTGACAGTGAGAGCAGCTAACTGAGGTTAATATTCAAATGTCTTTAGGACACTGACTTCAGTAGCATACAAGGCTTTAGAACCAATTGTGGAGGAAAGGATAATTCAATTCCTGGGGGTAAATGATAAAGATAATGCAATGTGGGTTTGCCAAAGATAGATCATGCCAGACTAACCTGATTTCCTGCTTTGAGAAAATAACTTTCAGATAAGGGAAGTGCAATGGATCTAATTACCTGTCAAAGCTTCCCAGCATCGAGTGACCCATTGGGTAAATATGGCCTATATTCTTTGTTCCTAGTTGAACACATTTACATTTAGCCATATTAAAATGCATACTATTTCCTTCTTGCCCCCATCTTGCCAAGCAACCCAGATTGCTCTGAATTAGTGACCTGTACTCTTCATTATTTACCACGCTCCCAATGTTTGGGTCATCTGCAAACTTCAGGAAGTGATGATTTTCAGTTTTCTTCCAGGTCAGTGATGAAAATATTAAATAGTACGGTCAAGAACCAATCATTTTGGGGACCCCACTAGAAAAATACCTGTTTGATAATGATTCTTCAGTTCAAATTACATTTTGAGACTATCAGTTAGCCGGCTTTTAATCCATTCAATGTGTGCCATGTTAATTTTATATCTTTCTAGTTTTTTTAATCAAAATGTCATTCAGCACCAAGTCAAATGCCTTAAAGAAGTCTAACTATATTATGTCAACACTATTACATTTGTCAACCAAACATGCAATCTCATAAAAAAAAAGATATCAAATTAGTTTGACAGGATCTATTTTCCATAAACCCATGTTGGTTGGCATTGATTATATTACCCTCTGCTAATTCTTTATTAACCAAGTCCTGTATCAACCACTCCATTATCTGGCCCAGGATCGATGACAGGCCTGTAATTACCCGGCTCATCCCATTTACCCTTTTTAAATACTAGCACATCATTTGCTTTCTTCCAATCTTCTGGAATTTCCCTGGTGTTTCAAGACTTATTGAAAATGGTGAAGAAAGCTCCTCACACTGCTCTTTTAAAACTCTTGGATGCAAGTTAACCAGACCCACGATTTTAAAATGTCTGATTTCAGTGGTTACTGTTTAACATCCTCCTGAGATACTAGTGGAATTACAAGAGTGTTAATCATATGATATGAGTATATTTCTTGAACAGTCTGCCTCTTCTGTATTATTACATTTCCATCTAATAATAGACCAATACCATTGTTAGGATTCTCTTTGTTCCTAATACATTTAAAAGATATCAGACTAGCCCACTGTTTTCCCTAAAAGAAACACTTAAATGGAGAAAAGATGTGCAAAATATATAACAAGGTCTTCTAGGCCAGTGCTGTACACTAAATGATGTTTTGTTACGTTGACAATGAGTGTGTCCCTAGGGAAATGGGAAGAGAAGGGAAGTTCTCCAAAATATTTTAAACCACGCAAATGCTCCTGGTGAAGCCTTTTTTAAGGCTATTCAGTCATCCTTCCTCAAAGCAAATGTTATTTTTATAATGATATGCTATAAAAATGTTCATCCAATTATTCGTTGAAGTGATTTCTAACCAAAGCTGACTGCAGAGGAGAAGGTGGGATGGTGCAAAGTAAAAATGTTTCATTTCTATTCATCTGTAGTGCTAGGTAGACATATCACTATTTCCTTCTCTGACTAGAAACTCCTCTTCTGCTCTGCCTCTGTTGTTGGTGAGAAAAGTCCATTGGAAGGATAACTGTATGCTTAAAACCTACATCTATATGTATGTGAACCAGGGTTTTCATTCTCCTCAAGCAGCTCATCTGTCATCCTACATTCCAATATAGCTCTGCAAAGTTTAACACCCAATTATGGAATAATTTAGATCTGTTAAACTAATTTCTCCATGTCCATAAATGAACAACTTTCAGTGAGTTGCTTCAGGCCTATTCAGTGTTGAGTCAAATCCAGCTCCAAAATGGAGGAACTCTGCAAGTAAAGAAAATACATCTATTGAGTTACAGTTTCATCTCAGGTTTCAGAGTAGCAGCCATGTTAGTCTGTATCCGCAAAAGAAAAGGAGGACTTCTGGCACCTTAGAGACCAACAAATTTATTTGAGCATAAGCTTTCGTGAGCTACAGCTCACTTCATCGGATGCATTCAGTCTCATCTCACTTACACTAGTGTACACCTACCACCACTCTATTGATTTCAGTGGAGTTATTCTTGATTTACCCCAGTGTAAGTGAGTTCACAATCTGGGCCATTGTTAATAAATTGAAAAGAGTTTAAGAAGAAGGCACACAGAGATTTGCAGTTGCAAGCACTACACGGAGTGGGTAGGTTCACTAATATTACTGGTTCTATCATTTAATAAAATAATTTAGAGAGAACGCGGGATTCTGGCACTCCAAGGTACTAACTTAAGTTCTGAGACAGAGTGCACCTTAACAGCCACACAAGGCCATGGGTCTATTCTGCAAACTTTACATTTCAGAGTAGTATCTGTAAAAGCTGAATTTGCACCCAGACGTCAACAAATTTCTGATTTTAAATGTTTTCTTTTTTTTGTAGGGGGAGGGGTGGGTTCAGATTCATGTGTGAACTCAGGTCTTTTAATTCTTCTCACACGTCTTTTAATTCTTCTCTGCAGTGGGCAGGATCGACCCCATATACACACAAAAAAGGGGCCAGACATCTTGGCCCTTAGGACCTGTGGATACATAAGCTCTACTAGAAGCAGGAGACATCTGTACAAAGGCTCTTGTCTCGTCAGTCAACCCTAGCCCCCATACCTTGACAACATGGCTTCTGCATGAGTGGGCTCCCCCTACTGCTGTTACTACCTGTTCCCAGAACACCCTTTGGGACAGAGGAGTTCCCTTTGGGAGTTTGGCAGCAGAGGGGGATACTCTGCAAGTTACTGAAGACTCAACCTGCAGTACCTTGCTTGAATTTGCCCTAGCAGAACATGATGAGATCTCAGCCCTAGTCTTGCCACATACCTAGGAGCTTCAGTGGCACTAGCTAGGAGTCCTTGCACGCCACACACTATAAGAACTTCAGCTGTGGCTGGGCCACAGACGGGGAAGAAGAAGAGGGAGGCTCCTTTCACCATCTCCCCCACTTGTGCACCCACACAGGCACTATCTACAATCTGACCCTATGGAAGGGCTAATGTTACAACCCTTGCAGCTACAGACCCTTTGGGGCCCAGCAGTGATTTCATTGTCCCAGTTTCCCTACTAAAAGGAAACGTCTGTTTGGGAGCAGGAAACTGGGACTCAAAGTAATTCCTTCAGGGGGTCAAGAGTAGGAGGCTGGACAGCTGCAGCCAATCTTCAGAAGCACATCTAGAGAGCAAATCTCCTTGGAAAGAGGCTGCTCTTCACTCCCAAAAGGAGAACTCAGATGCATGGACTGTTGCTCACTTATTTTGCATTGTGATCTTTCTAGCAGATCTGAGGGTTTGGTTGGGTTTTTGTTGTTGTTTGTTATTTTGTGTTTTTAAATAACTTCACTTGTGCTAGCTGTCTTACAACTAAACAACAAGGCCTCTTTTCCAAACGAGGGTGGGGGGTTTTCGGGGTGGGAGAGGTGGTTCTGTGCCAAAAGAGCATCTGCCTGCAGCTGCTTATGGGGCAGAGTTGTGGCACTGAGCTCCGCAACCATCCCCATCATCCTCTGAATAAAGAAAAAAAATTTAGAGCATCTTGTCTGGTCCTAGCTTCTTGCATTACATGATGAAGTATGCATGTGGGTCCTGGGACTGAGTCTGGACTAGCAGCCCACAACACACTAGCTCCAAAGATAATGAGACCTAGATATTATCCTTATCCCTTTTATTATGGGTGGGGAGGAGAGGAATCATGTTCCAATTTTGTTACCATAGCGGCATTCTGGATTATTTAGACTGAGAGCTTTTGTGAAAATTCAACAAAGGGCGGAGTATCTCTTTGAAATTGGAACAGATGTAACATTGCATGCCATATGCCACCAGGAAAAAAAATCAGTTGGCAAAGGAAACATCATCAGAATGATAACCTAACCTGTATTGTAGAATGGAAAATGTCAGTTTCCCTAGATTACAGGGTAGGGTTCTAAAGCAAAGAAAATTGCATTCACATACATAATTGCTGAAAGCCATTCTTAGCAAGGATATGAACTGCTGTTCGGGGATGGGGATTGCATTTTTGGCTTTTTTCTCCCCTGCCTTCCAGAATTCGATGAACTGCCATGTAATACAAAGAAAAGGTTGTTAACATTAAAAATTAATGAGCCCTAGTACACTGCTTAATGAAACTAACCCCTGAGACATCTTATTTACAAGACAGGATGATTATAAAGGTCCTCTGCAAGAACAGTGAGTAATGGCGAAGCTCTAAAGCAGGCTTTATCTGTCCATGTTCCCAGAATGCTGTTAGAGCAAGCATTGTGATAATAACTGTGTTCATGGTCCAAAAGGGAGTGATGCAAATAATGTGCAAATGGGTCTCAGTTACACGTTATCCTGTAGCAATTTGGAGAACACTCCTGAGGTGCTGAGAACATTCAATTCCCAGAGAAGTCGACTATTACCCATGTCACCATTAACTTGCATAGGTTACCCCACTGTAGGTCAAAACCCATGAGTGACATCAGTAGATTCTCCTGCAACAGGGATATTGACCTTTAACAGTGACCCTTTCATGTCACTGTGGCCAAGAAATAACGTGTCCTATGAGTCACGCTTTTATTTCAAGATGAGGCACCTGCCTGCAAGGCAGTTTGAAGATGGAGAGCTGAGAATGGGGAAATGTAATTGCTGAAGAGCAGAATCCACCTACAGTCCTTAGAGAATCCACCAGTTCAGTGGACTGAATCTCCTACAATTCCCTCAAGAGGGTGGTGGTACAAATCCTTCCACCTGCCCCCAGTGGAAGATTGAGCAGGAAATTTTGCAAGTTCCCTCCTCCCCCACCTCAAAAAACCCCACAGAGTTCCCCACCACTTTGGGGGATAAGCCAAGTAAAGGGAGCATGTAGCTCATAGCTTTCATACACAGCAGTGTCTCAATCTCTATTACCATACCATAAATCCACTTACCAACTCCTTGACATATATGGATCAGGCCAAAAATATAAATGAGCACAAAAACCAAAGGAAACACATCAAATAATGGAAAACTGAGCGCTTTTCACCAGAACCTTGAAGGTTTGATTGTTTGGGTTCTTCAGCTAGCAGGCCTGTCCCGCCACAACTCTGCAAGCAAAGCTCCTTTCGGGCAGAGGTCCATCCTTTTCCCTGGCCAATCAACCTTGAACTGAGCCAGCCTCTCTCTTTTTATTCCCCCTCCAGGCTTGGTATAGTGGGCAGGACTAGCTGGCCCATCGGCTCTCCTTAACCCCTTCTCTGCTGCCCTGGGGCCCTTCTGACCGATCCCAGGGAGAGACTGGGAATACTCTCCAGCGCTCCTGAACACCAGAGGGCATGGACCTTGCGTGAAGTCACAGCACAGGAAATACTGCAGAGAGTGGGCCTGCAGGCAGCAAGATGGAGTTGAGTCCCAAACAGGGAAGAGACACACCTGGATATTGCTCTGTGGGAGGGTGGGGGGAAGGCAGTGTATGTCCGGTAACAGGGTAGCAGACTAAGGAGGCATCTGTACTGCAGATGTGGCTATGTTTGCAGCTTGTGTAGATGTACTCATGCTAACTGTACTCCAGCTAGCTTGCTAAAAATAGACGTGAGGCCACCACGGCGCAGGCTGCACATGCCCATCTGATCCCCCGCTTGTTCAGCCCACTCTGAAACTGGTGCGGCGCCATCCTCACTTCTATTTTTAATATGCTAGCTGGAGTTCAGCTAGCCGGGAATGTCTACACGAGCTGCAAATCACACCAGTGGCTCACGGTAGATGCACCCTAAGACTCTGTATAGGATCGTCTAGGTTCAAGTACTAGAACCCTGCATTAAAATTCAAGGTAATTGCTGTCTGCTACAGCAGGTGGGTCCAGTTAGCTCCCCCCAGGTTATAAAGGGTATCAAGGGCCTTTAGGGCCGGAGGGGATAGATCAGAGGAGGAAGCCACAAAGACAGCCATGCTCAGGCTGAGGTTCTGGTGTGTTATTGCTTTGAGTTGCCAGCCAAACCAACCCTCAGAAAGGAGGTGAGTCTGGACACTAACTCACCGTCTGTGTGCTCTCCTGAGCTGGGGACAGGGACTCAGACCATTCCCTGATTTTATTGTGAGTGTGTCTGTGCATGGACTAAGTTAAAACATTATGGGGTGTTTGGGTAACTGGAGCCAGGATCTCTCTCCTGATGCAGAAAGGAGGGGTAGCATTTCCTCCTCCAGTGTCCCAGGGATCCCAGAGCGGATGGAGAGTGAGAAGGCAGTACAGGCCAGGGATCTGGGACATGCATCACCCCATCCTGCACCTGTAACTTTCCCACAGAGCCCACTACATGCTGAGGATCCTAAAAGGGGTGTCTGGCGGCACCAGCTAGGGGAGCTTGGCAGTGCAGCTCCCTTGGAGTCACACTGCCAGGGACCTGGACCAGTGCAGAGGAATATTGCCTCCATGCAGGTAACTCTCTGCCTCCAGCAGATCTCTGAAATCCATGAGTTTCTGGGCCAGACTCCAGATTCTCCTGTGGGGAGCAGACCCCACTTTCCGGACAGAAGAATTCAAAGAAAACTGCATGAGGGGACCCTCCAAAAGTTCCCTGGGTCCTATGTGGATATTTCAGTTTACACATATAATCCGTCATTAAGAGGGGATCTCAGGTTTTGGCTTTGTATGCACTCTTGCACGGAGGTGTTCAGAATAGTATGTGTGAGTAACTTGTGCTTGCATTTAGAGCAGGCATGGTGGTTGTGGGTGCAAGTTACCAGGCATGTTTCTGTAGTCATGTTTCTGACAAGTGTGGGCCTTTGTAAATATTAATAGTAGGACAGCTTCTCCTTCAACATGCCCTCACATGCCCTGGATCTTTAGAACATTCACTCGACTTCCATGTGAGGAGAACCGTGTCTCTTTTTTTGGTCCTCATTCAAGGGGGGGAAAAATCCATCTTTTTGAAGTCTCTCTCTGTAATTGCTTATAATTTATCATGTAACTTCTGTGCAGCCGCAACTATTCTTAACTTCCTGGCACCTTTATGAAGCAAAAATGTAAAATTCTCAAGAGGCTTTTCTAGTAAGATAACTTGTATGAAGACAATCAAACGAACAAGGCTGTTACTAATGAGCTTAATCTTCCTTTTGGATTCTAACAGCAGCAACATTTGCTGGGACAGCTAATCTTGGTCTACAGTATTCTTCCTGAATGAAAATTAGTGCCAGAGCTTGCCTGACTCCCCTCCCATTGCTACATTCACTTGTTGTGCCTTGTTTCCAATCCAATTATAAATCCTTAGGGGCAAGGAGCCCGGTCTGCCTGCATTTGGTATAGCACGTGGCACAATGGCATGTGACTGGAGACTTCAGGGCCTACTAAGAACACAAGTAATTGATAATGACCAGCCTTTCCATAGGTTATAAATGGGGAGACCATATAATTTAGTGTGAGGTTTCAATATGGATCAGAGCAAGAGGAAAAAAATGTGTAAAACTCTACCCAAACCCCATCCACAATTACAAGCTCCACCCATAATTGTATGCTCCACCCACAGCCTCTGAGGAGCTGGATTTTTCTGCTAAAATGATGCGTAAGGGATTAAATAGTTAGTACGCTAACATGCAAATTGTCACTTAACTGCAGCATTAACTCCCTGTTAAGATGAATGAAGGCAAATAACACTTTAAGACCTATTGACCCCAATCCAGCTGAGCTCTTCTTGGTGCACGACCACCTTTTCTTTACACCACCATTATAACCTCCTGATCTAATGGCTAGAAAGGGGCTGGTCTGGCTTCCAGTGCGGTTTGGGAGGCCTTTATACCTGCCAGATTGCCAGAGGGCAGCAGAGCTCTGGCCACACCCCTTTCCCTGAGCATGCCCCCAACATGTGCCCTAGGCAGGGCCTGCAAAGGGGCAGCATAGAACCAGCTCTCCACCATGAAGGGATTCCCCTTTGCCAGGGGATTCCCCAGGCAGGAGGCAAAGCCCACTTTAAGCCCCCTTTGCATCTCAGAATGGTGCAAATGAGCCATAGCATTAGTCCCTGGCTTTTTCTTTCTTTCTTTAGCCATAGCCAGCTAGCACAGCGTCAGGTCCCATTCAAACTTTCCCTATCCATACAGGGCATTCGGAGTGCAGGGAGGGTGGGTTGTGAAAGCCTAAGCTCTGAAGACACTGATCGTGCCACCAAGGTGAGGCACCGGCACATGTTGCAGAACAACTGAGTGCCGCCGTGGGATAGAAGTGCGAAACTCCGGCCCTCTGTTTGGGCTACAGTGTACGCTGCAAACAACACTGGCAGCCGATAAACAAAAACGTTAATCGCTTTTTGCCCAAGGAGATGATAATAACTCCTGAAGTTATTCAGCCCAAATACAAATGTTTCATCTCCCTCCTTTAAAAAAATAATAATGGCAGAGCCTTATCAGACTGTACTGCCCTACCCTGCAGCGCTGTTGCAGTTTTCTAATTGTATGCACTGCGGCAGAAGGTCGTTTGCTTCTAAATTCAGTACTCTGGACTCCCGCTGGTCAAAGCGAATCTGCCAGTTCCCAATAATGCAGCTACTTCCCCACGTACAGGGGACAACATTAGATGATTGGTGTGGTAATGCCTTGCTTTTTAAAGCAACACAGAGCAATGGGAAAATCACCAGCAAAGATCAGAGGGCCTTGTGGGAAAGGCACTGCCAGCTCTGCACCACCGTAGGGGCGACTTAGCTATGAGTATGGTACAGTAGGTGTGAGATGAAATGAGGTTAGCCTAGAAAATCAATGGGCCTGGTCAAATTACAAGTCTCCTCATGAACGCTGCGTGGTGCTGTCTGAAAGCTGATATGATTTGTTGCTTTGTTCTACATGTGTATTTATAGGAATCAATAGATGTAACGTAACCAGAGCACTCCCTACCAGTCCCTAATAAATATTTTTCCTCATAAGAGACAAAGCGCAAAAGTTTCCTTTAGTTCCCCTTTGTCCCCGTCCCCCTTCCGATGGCTAGACCCCTGATTCCAGTTGCTCACCACAAATTTCCTGGGATTGCCCCTGCCTCTTTCACTAACCAGGGGGTTAGGGAAGTCCCAGACAAAAAGTAGTGTGATTCTATCACTGTACATAGCACCTCTGGACTGGCTGCACAAGGAACCCAAAGCTCACACAGCAAATAAACAAACCCACCAACAGTGCAGGAACTGATTCCCAGCTTTGTCCAAGTTGCTCCCCTGAATTTCCTGGAGAAATGGAGACAGGTTCCCTCTGACAGCCATCTTTCCTTAGAGAGTACACTCACTTTATAAGCCCGTGTATTAGCAATGCAGCAAAGCTCCTTCTGTTACCGTTAGTCAGGCTCCCAGTGCTCTCTCTCTCTACTTCCCTGAGCTATGCAGGGATGTCTCCTTAGTCCCATCTTCCCCTGGAGCCCTCCTGTCCCAAAATCTAGACTGACCTCCCCTCTCTGTAATACAGAAACTGTGAAATGAGTGCCATCAACCCCCATGTTGTGTCCCTAAATAGAATTTGGGCCCTTGCATTATTTAGATAAAGTTATTCAGCTCCCATCACTTGTCTTATGCTCAAGAAGTCTTTTAACAACATGTGAGCCTCCTTTCAGCACAGTTTAGTAGATTGCAATCTAGTGTTTCTTCTGCATATAAATCATGCCTATTCCTTAATCCTGTTGTTCCTACTATCCAGTTTTTCAAACCAAATCTCTGCTTTTAAAAGTCATCGTGTCACCTGCAGTTGTAAGTTAGCCAGCTTGGTAGCAGATGAGTCCACTACTTTGGGGTTTTATTTCTGCAGGAGGTAACAGCTTGGTTTTTGTTGTAACATGCTTTTCTGCTTCTGCCCACACTGGTGGCCGCAATCCACAATCTGAATCACTCTCATCATGAGATCTAAGTAAATTGCCCTCCAAGCTCTCAGCTAGTTCAATAGTTTGCGGTAGAGCAAGCTCAGTTGAATACAGCTGCTTTGACACCAATTTGGACGTCAGCATTTCTTCAGAAAGTACCTGATTTATGGTCACTTTTGCATGGTACCAAGCAAATAGAGTCAAGACTTTGCCAGCAATGAAACTTCTGAATCTGCATCTTTCTCGGGCGGTCAGCCTGATTCTCCTTTCATTTATAACAATGCTACTCTGATGTAATTTCTGATTTACACCAATACGAGAGGAAAACCAGGCCAATTGTTCACCTTGCCTATATGAAATCTGACACATAATCCAGTGACTGAGATAAGGAGGCCAACAAGCCTAGCAGCATAAAGAAAAGACGTAGTTCACTGTTGTAATATCAGCAGATCAGAAGATGACTTTGAACGAGAGCTGTTCGAGGATATCCACTTTTCCTCAAACCTACTCAGAGGGCAGAGCCTTGGGTTCATGGTCTGATACATTTACAAACCTCGTCAAAGTACAGTGTGCGTGGGCCAAGGTCACACAGCTGGAAAGCAGGGGTCATACTCCTTTCCCCCTAACTTACCTTTGTTTGTTTTTACCTGACAAGTCATGGAAGCCTCCACTTCAGTTGTCTGTCCCTAGAAATAGGCTCCAGAGCACAGGACGCAAGGTAATCTCTTCAGGGAAGACGCTGTCTCTATGTATTTATCCAGCACCAGGCACTATGGGGCTCTCAGGTCATTTAGGGTCTGTCATGGTTCCAGGGCTTGCTGCATCTCTTCCCCTCTGCTGGTCTCTAAGAGTACACCCCCAGAGGTGTCAGGCCCTCACCTCTCCAGGGCGGAATCCCATGATTCTCACACTCCTAGACTGAGCCCTGACCTACAGCACTCTGTGTACCAATCGTGCTACAAAGCTGGCCCAACGGAGTTCAGCACTTGTAAGTCTTCCCTTCGGGAACTGTGACCAGGGATTAATACAGGTGACCAGGCAGCTTTCTTACAACATAGGATTAAACAATACTAACAGCCAAGACAAAGCATAATACAAGAGAACAGGATTTTAAAGCCGTAAAAGGGCTGCACACATGTCTATTTTACTCTAAGCCCTACCATCCTGTGGAAGTGGGCCAGATAGGTTCTGCTTGCTCACACCCAGCAGTGTCTATCTCTGTGTCAGTCTGTTTCCCACAAACTGCTCCTGACAGTTGCCTCCCACTCTCTCTAGACAGGGACTTTTTAGCTGTTTAGCATCCTTTTGATCTTTTTATTCCCAGCCTTGGCAAAACAAGTCTTGAAGTCTGCAAGTAGCATCTTAACTCAAGATAGCTAAGTCCCAGGCAGACTGGGAAGAGCTGCATAAGGATCTCTCAAAACTAGGTGACTGGGCAACAAAATGGCAGATGAAATTCAATGTTGATAAATGCCAAATAATGCATATTGGAAAACATAATCCCAACTATACATATAAAATGATGGAGTCTAAATTAGCTGTTACCACTCAAGAAAGAGATCTTGGAGTCATTGTGGATAGTTCTCTGAAAACATCCACTCAATGTGCAGCAGCAGTCAAAAAAGCTAACAGAATGTTGGGAATCATTAAGAAAGGGATAGATAATAAGACAGAAAATATCATATTGCCTCTATATAAATCCATGGTACACCCACATCTTGAATACTGTGTGCAGATGTTGTCACCCCATCTCAAAAAAAATATATTGGAATTGGAAAAGGTTCAGAAAAGGGCCAAAAAAAAGATTAGTGGTATGGAACAGCTTCTGTAGGAGGAAAGATTAATAAGACTGGGACTTTTCAGCTTGGAAAAGAGATGACTAGGTGGGGATATGATGGAGGTCCATAAAATCATGACTGGTGTGGAGAAAGTAAATAACGAAGTGTTATTTACTCCTTCTCATAACACAAGAACTAGGGCTTACCAAATGAAATTAATAGGCAGCAGGTTTAAAACAAACAAAAGGAAGTATTTCTTCACACAACACACAGTCAACCTGTGAAACTCCTTGCCAGAGGATGTGGTGAAGGCCAAGCCTATAACAGGATTCAGAAAAGCACTAGATAAATTCATGGAGGATAGGTCCATCAATGGCTATTAGCCAGGATGGGCAGGGATGGTGTCCCTAGCCTCTGTTTGCCAGAAGTTGGGAATGGGCGACAGGGGATGGATCACTTGATGATTACCTGTTCTGTTCATTCACTCTGGGGCACCTGGCATTGGCCACTGTGGGAAGACAAGATACTGAGCTAGATGGACCTTTGGCCTGACCCAGAATGGCCGTTCTTATGTTCCCAACTAATAGGTCAGGCATTGCCTCCTAATGACCCCCCTGTGTTTACTAGAAGGTTACTTATCTGGAGTCATTGTGTTCCCTTCCTGCTGGTTTCCTAACAGCCCTGTTATTGAACTAAACAAGCGTGCATACAGTACACGTTCCAATAACCCCATGTACAGTACAGTAACTCTCTCAATAACTAGGTCATACCCAGTATTCATAAAGTATTCAGGATCAGTCCCATATCCTTCACTGGGTCTCTAGGCACTACTGCATTTAAATACCATTGTAGCGCATCAGAATGCATCTACAATAAGCCCAAGTAATTGCTTATTGTCCTTCGATGTTTCTGCTAAGGGGAATGTGGAGGTACATGCCTTCTTCGCACTGAGACACTAGATTCTGCGCTCAGTTGGGGACCATAAGTGCCCCAATTAAGCGTGGTGATGTTCTTCCACTGCTGTGGAAAAAGGAAGCTAGCTCCTCTCTAAGATACCGTGGTAATTACAGGAGGTACAGTGAAACTTGAGAACATGACAAGCTATTAATCACACTGTTTGCCATTTCCAGTTCAAAAAGCAATCTCTTAATAGCAATGGGTCACAATGAGTTCATCTGCACCTAGAGCAATTTTTTTTTACATGTATACATCAGTGTATACTTAGCACTATCCTGTCGCTCAGATACTTTGAGGGGTGATAGTGAGGGGGGCATACAAACCTTATCTAAAACACTGTTGTCAACCTTCTTCCTCCCATGATTTCTCCTCAGTTTCTGTTGTCTTCACTCATGTTACGAGTAAATTTAGGGCCAAATCCTGGAGTCCTCACTTGGTTTTTACATTGCTTTTACTCAGGCAAAAATCTCATGACAGTCACTGGGAGTGTGCCTGAGCAAGGCCTGAGTAACTTCTATGCGAGAATCCTAAATTTTGCCTCCTAGTGAGTAAGCCCTTTGGGCCAGGAGCCAGGTCTTTAATTTATTATTAACTATTTGCATTGTGGTAGCACCTGGGTGCCTCAGTCATAGACCAGGGCCCCACTGTGGTAGGTGTTCTACAAAGAGAACAAAGAGACATCCCTGCCTTGAATTGCTTACAATCTAAGTAAAGCTCCACACATGCCTTTGGCCCGATATAGACTATATAACAATAGCACAATAGACAGGCACGCTCTCCGTCTTTCCATTTCTAGCGTGAAGTCAGCGCAGATTTGAGAGCGTTTCTGACTTGCTGCAAGTGACCAGAATCACCAGCGCCACCTGCCCCTTCTAATAATTCAGAAAACTTTATATGGAGCAAATAGTTGCTAAGTTATAGGAAACAGTTCATAAAGAAAACACAAGGCGGCATCTTTCTGTCTGTAAATGGGTAACATCAACACCATTTCATTTATTTTTTTTTTTTGGCTCCAGGCCTCTTTCTGCCTAATTTTCTTCTGTGGAAACGTCTTTCGAAATGACCGTGCTTTGAGCCCATGTCTGCTTTGGCTCAGTGCCGACAATGTTTCCAGGTTACACATGCCATTCAGTCTAGTCTTAAATGTGGGATTATTGGGAGGGTGCAGGTTCAGTTTGACATCCCACCCCTCCACTTGGTCTCATGAAGGGATGGCCATGAACCAGCATGTCCGGGCTACAATAAACACTTCACCCCACTCCCTCTGCAATAACTGCTTCCAACCAAGCCCAAAGGACCCCTACTGCAGTGCCTGTGTTCAAGTGGGACCTGGTCATTCCTCCTTCAGTCATGCTGCTTCCTAGGCCAAAGTCCAAGGGGTGCTAGCTGGCCACTTTTGTCCTCCTTCGGTCTTTTGGGGGAGATGAGTAACAGAATGGTCCTGAAAACTTGCAGACCACATCAAGTTGCATTCTCAGTCAGTCAATAACAGATGAACCTAAAAATCCTTTCTGGACTTTTTCAAAGCACGTGAGTTTGGATGTTGGCCAGTTTTCAAAAGCAAGCCCCCTAAAAATGTTCATGCACCAAAGGACAAGTGAAAAACAATACAACAGTTTGGTTCTGTTTGGCAGCCTGCTTGGGTTCCTTTTTGTGAAGAGACTATGTTAGACAGAACATGTATGCTGTCAATAAACTACTACTATGGGTTAGTTGATACAAAGTGCCCGAAGGCTACTTTGCAACCACAGACTGTAATAAGACAATTAGTGTGAGTTTTCAAGTTGGGAACATGAACTGAAAAACTGACTGACAGAATAAGTTCAAAGAGAACTGCCATATAAAGCCAACCATGATTAGAGGAAGGTATTGCTGAGAGGTTACCACGGTTTGGCTTTTGAGTTTGAGTCAAACCCCAAAGCACAAAAATATCAGCAATTCTCAAAATGTGAAAAGCTGGGTGAGTGGCCGATCATACTGCAGAGAAGATGAAAGACAGTCCAGGAAAATGGAGAATAGAGGAGTATAAGGGTTTCTCTTCTCCCTTGCTGGATCATTTTCACAAACAGTAGGATTCAGATACCATGTATTGAACAATTAATTCTAGATCTTAAATCAGGGGGTTTCAACTTTTTTTTTTATTTGCAGACCCTTAAAATTTCAAATTGGGGTGCGGACCCAATCTTAGACAGTCTGCAGACCCCACAGGTTGAAAACCATTGTTCTATGGTAACAACAACCTTTCGCAGACCCCTTAGACATAGTCTGCGGACCCCTGGGGATCTGCGGACCACAGGTTGAAAACCACTGTTCTAAATATTGTATAGAAGTTCTTGCTTTTGCTGAGTCCTAGGTGAACTTGAACCAGCAAGAGGGAAAAAATGAGCAGGCTACCTTCAAATAATCTTCTAAAGTCAATATTTCTTCTAGGGGGAGATACTCACTGGGACACTGAGGCTCCTTTGCAAAGGGTCCCCTGTTCTTCACAAACAATTAATCTCAGACCTGACAAACTCATTACACCAAAGGATATTTATCCATTAAAAGTAACATGTTAGGTATCTACAGAAAGTTAGTAACAGACAGAACTGTGGCAGAGAAACCTACTTTACTAAAGAGGAAAGGTAATTATTACATTTAGATCCAGGTTTGCGTTTTATGATTTTGTTTTGTGTTGTAACCATTTGTTTCCATTAAGCTCTCTTTTATTTCTACTTAATTCTCAATTCTTTCTTGAATAAACCTAATTTTGTTTTATTAAAAGTGCTCACAATTTTGTGATTGTACAGGAGCAGTGATTTAAGGTAAAACTAGTAAACTGCGGTACACTGCTGCTTTGGGGGCAAAGGATCTGGGATTTCCGTGAGTAGCCAGTGTCAGGGGCTGGATATCACGAGGCAAAGGCAGGGCTGGCAGGGCCCAGAGAGAAAGCTTGCGACACTAGCAGGCTGCTGGTGTTAGGGAGCTAACACTCAGTCACCACGAGCAAGGCCACCTCTTGCCTCAGGCAGGTGACTCACAGTCCCGGGTACCCCAAGAACCATCACACTCCCCATCTCATTGTCTTTTGAGAATGGTTTTAATCAGGGGAGACCCAAATATTTTCCAAAGACAAACATCATGGTCGAGTCTGGCAAATCTTGCTCTAGTCAAACTGGAAAAGCCACGGCAACTTCCTCATGTGTGCAACTGCTGCTTCCTCTCAAGCAACCAGTGGTGGGTACTTATGTCATGTCCTTTAAATTCGCAGTTCCCTTAGCAATGATAAATCTGTACAGGAGACAGAAAGTCTTGGCAGCCTGACAGGCACTTAAAGTGTAGAGATGAATAAAAGATAAATCACTCCTTGTGGGGATAAAAGAATCTAGCTGACAGTCAATATAAACAGGATTGCTGGAGGATAGAGACCTACGGTGCTAGCAATTACCAGCGAGACTATCTAAGGAAAATAATGAGGAATTCACAAGTGTCTGAAATGAAGAAGCATCTAAGGCGATGGTCCTTGGGGATGCAAAAACTAGGCTGGAAGTGGGTTTTGTTATTCTAGGCACTTGTTTTCTTTGGATTTCCCTAATAATCTTAATTTTAGGGTCACCCACTTATTCTCCAGAGAGCTGGTGCCTAAAGGGACATTCTTGTGCTTCCCAGACAAAACCCTACCAGTGCTGACCAAGAAGCTGCACAAGTTTTCTGAGTCATCCTTGGTTCCCATCCTCAACTTCCACTGTCTTGTCAAGATAACAACATAAAACAAAACAAAAAAAAACATTGCCATGTGGTTCTCATTACTGCCTGGACAAAGCACTACTAGGAAACTAATCCAAGAAACCACTGATCAAGAAGAGATCTCCATGCTAACCATCTGAAGTTCCAGACAAAAGCTGCTTACTGCTAGTTTCCAGATTTTTCATTACCATTATCTGTTCCCCAAACAGCTTACAACCTAAGTGTGAGGCAAGACACAACAGATGGATACAGATATGGAAGAACATGGAAACAGTGAGACAATATGGTAAGAAAATATATATAAAATACAGATATAATAATAATCTATTATAATTTATAGTGCTTTTTAAGTGCTGTAATATTAGTGTGATGAGGACAGTGTAAATGCCTTGGTCAGTCACAAAGTGCTTTACAAAGAGTATGTATTATCACCACTTTGCAGAGAGGCACAGAGGTTAAGTAACTTGCTTAAGGTCTAATGGTGAGTCAGTGGCAGAGCCAGAAAAAATCCCAGATCACCAGTCATGTTCATTAACCACTAAATCACACTGTCTCCATATACATGAGACAGAGCTGATACTGTGCAGGTCAGACTAAATGGGCTCTTTCACCCATTGCTGTCATAAGAAAATCTAGATTTCATAGGAAAACATGAAACCTAGAAGCTTTTAGTGTATACTGGTGAGAAACAAATCCAAACTGTTGTGGAACTGATAGAAATATATTTGTTAAGGGTTTGGGCTGAAATACATGAAGAACTGTGGTTCCTCACCACCCAGCAGGCTATCTCTGGACTTCACACATCACTTAATCCAGAATCAACATTATTAAACTGGATTTTTTTCCTGCAGCAAAATGTGCTTGTTTTCTTGGCTGCCCTATTATAGTGACAGACTCAACCTTGGCTGATCTGACTCTTGTTACTTCATGTTTATCTTAGCAAGGATTCTAGGGGATACTGACAGGCTACTTCATGCCACTCAAGAAGAAAGCACTAAGTTGGCTGCTCAGTGACGCATGTAAATTCCAACTGAACAAAAATGATATCTTATCACTTAAAAAGTGTCATCAGCCCTTTGAAACAGATTATCACATGGCAGGGACATCCTGCGGGGGGTAGACTTGCTTGGCTCTCCAAGAATCCTATTTTGTCCAAGAAGAGCTAAGCTGTCTTTTAAAAATAACTATAAACTTTAATATCTCAGAAAAATATTAAAGAATTGAGTCAAGTAAACTGAAGCAGAATCACAAGCAGTTCTATAAGCAAAGATCAAATAACAGTTGCTCAGATGCTCTCTGGAAAGCATTTCAGTTCTCAAACCACCACATAAAAGCTGATTTATCTAATGACTACACAACAAGCAGCCCTCGTGTGAATGACCTACAGTAAGAAAAGAAGACTTGAATAGAGAAGCAAGAGTTGGTGTTTATCATCCTTGTCCTGTGCTTACAAAATATAAACAGAGACAGCTGTTTTCATCAAGGTGTTAAACTGAAAGGGGACTATTTTGAACCCTAGAACTGAACATCTTACAATCGAAAACAGAAAGATCTTTTTCTTCACTGGGGCAGGTAGAGAGATTAGAGCTATTTTCCTGTCATTTGCAAAATTTCCAAGAGCTGATATTTTATTTGATGAATGTCACATCTTTTTCTTGGTGAATTGTCCAGTTGGTTAAACTGCAGCTTTCTCAGATTTGTTACTCACAGCCATTTGCCGAATGACTTCTGTGAATAGTGCTTGGTCTATAGCTTGTTCAAACTGTTGATTGTGAAGGAACAATACACGAACTCCAGGCTGTTTTGATTGGGCACAAAAGCCAGATGTAACATTTCTATTTCCTGACTGGAAGGGAGTAACTTTATAGTTCAGGTTTCCAGGGGAAAGTAAGGATGATTATGCAACTATTTACATGAACATTCCCTCTAAATATACTGTTTTAGCAAACAGTAATCTCCTTCATAGATTCTTAGATTTCTATGCCAGCAGGGACCATTGTGATCATTTAGTCTGACATCCTGGATAACACAGGCCAATCCAGACCAAATAATTTTGACACCAACTACAGAAGCAGGGGGAATCCAGATATAATCATGTTAAAATATATTTTGCTTTTGTGCAAAGAACACCCTTGGTAAACTTCAGCCCCAAGTGTATTAAAATGACCCTGTGGATTTGTAAAGGAATCAGCAAAGGAGTCTTGAGTTGTAAGTCATATACGTTATCAGTGGTTCATGGGATTGGTAGTAGAGACTGTTTCACCTCCAGATTGTCAATTCATATCAGACATTTGTTAGGATAGCTATTTGGTGATGGTGATGTTCTGTGGAATGAGTTGATAGTCTAAGCCCAGGTTCTAGGTCAGTGGTGAGCAACCTGCGGCCCGCACACGGCTCGTCAGGGTAATACGCTGGCTGACTGCCAGACAGTTTGTTAACATTGACCATCCACAGGCACAGCCACCCTCAGCTCCCAGTGGCCACGGTTCGCCTTTCCCAGCCAATGGGAGCTGCGGGAGGCGGCGCGGGCCGCAGGGACGTGCTGGCTGCCGCTTCCCGCAGCTCCCATTGGCTGGGAACGGCGAACCGCAGCCACTGGGAGCTGTGGACGGCTGTGCCTGCAGATGGTCAATGTAAACAAACTGTCTCGCGGCCCGCCAGTGGATTACCCTGATGGGCCGCATGTGGCCCGCGGGTCCACAGGTTGCCCACCACTCTTCCAGTGGCTATGTCCATACTATATGACTGCCACACTTGTTAGCAGTCTCAGCAGAGAGGCCAAGGATTGAAAGAGGATCCTACCGTAGGGACATTTTACTGCAGGAAAGTTTGCCTGTAGGTGAACTAGACTCTGCCCTCTCATCAGCCGTAAGAGCACTTAGCGAAATATAGGTGAAAGTAACAGCAGGGAGCAAAAAATGGAAGAGCCGACCCTTCATTTTAAATTTAAAGGACTAATTTTCAAACTATTTGAAAGCTACAGAAAAGACTCTTCATCTCTTTCAACCTAGTTCTTTGCCTGAAAAGCCTTTTAACGTTCCAAGAGATGGAGCGATCAGGCCTGCATGCAGGAAGCTCACTGAAGGCCTGTTCTAAGAAGACCTGCGTGTAATTTTATATGTGCACACCAAAACTGTTCTTTTTCTCTGCACCGCACTGAAGGTATTTTCAATCCCAAAATCACACCAAATTAATTTTCTGGGTTCTATTGGCCTGATTCTCCACTGCCTTACAACTTGCCTAGTCGTTTATACTTGTGCAAAGTGAATGTAAATGGCTGCCATCAGTGTGAATGACTGAAGATCCTGAGCCGGCAGCATTTTATATCTACTGTGCACGGGCAAAAATAACTGCCCAGGTGCCTGGGGGCAGGGGGGGAAAGCAGGCACCATGGGCCTCATTCATTGTTGCCTTGCAGCCCCTTTACACCAGCTAGGAAGTTACAAAAGGGGTATGTGTCTGCAGCAGCTCCAGGCCCCGGGATTCCAAGGAGGAGTGGGACCAGAGGAAGTGTGGCCAAGACATTCATACACCCAGTTGATTCTGCATCCCTGCAAAGCCCCATAGGACCCACAGAGGTGGGGCACTACTTAGAGCAGCTGAGTCCTAGTCCGCTGTGGGTGCCACACCAGCCCCTGCCTGCACCTACTAGGAGTGGCAAACTGCCTTTCCTCCGTCCCTGCCCCAGCACCTGTGCCAACCCCATGTTCCCAGCTTGTGTCCTTCCTCCTGCTTGCCTCCACACAACAGCCACCCTCCATGTGACCTGCAGCACAGAGCAGCTGCAAAGTTTACTGACACCCTGGAAGGGCAACTTGGAAAGTTCCAAGTGAGAACTGAGCCAAGGAACTAGCTTCTATATCTGAGCCATGATATTGGAGCAGGCAGCAATGCCAGCTAATTAGGGAGGGAAAGCACTGCTCATCTGTTTATGGGCTATAGAAATGAATTTGATACATCACTCCATTTCTGGCTAGCTCATCCATATTCATATCACGGAGCGAAAGCCTAAAGTAGGACCTCCAAATGTCATTTGATTTGGGGAGCCACCAGCAGTAGCAGCAGCTGTGCCCGCTGTCAAAAGAAGGCAGTGGGCCACATTCTATTGTCGGTTACACTGGTGACAATCCACTTCATTTGCTGCTCTGGATTGACACCAGTGTAACTGAGCTGAGGATCCAGCTCACTGTGAGCTCAGAAGCAGAGAAAATGAAACTGCCTTGGCCCAGCCTTAGTCTGTACCAGGAGTGGCAGAGGTGCAACCCCCATGGGACCTTGGGAGGTCTGGCACAGAGCTTGATATGGCAGCAGTAGCAGTCACAGACATGGCCCATCTCCTACCAGCTGATCCCCAGATCTAGCAGCAGTCAAGCTCTCAGCCGCTTGCTCCCCTTGTTGTTATTGGCGATAAGGGCTGGAGTCTGAATTGTGCAGCTTGGCCTGTGGTAGTTCTAGATCGCTCTCAGGTCCCCTTTTAGCCTCCTTTTTCCATAGAATGAACTAATCCCTCCCCAGCCTCAAAGGCCCCTGTTGTCCAAATTTTCTAACACTTCAGTTGCTTTCCTCGAATCTTGCTCAAGTTAATTTAAGTAATTAGTTGTTTATTTGTGCAAATTAAGTGCATTGTGGCAGGCACAACCCTCTCTAATCTCTGTGCCCATGCAAAACAAACAAGCCTGTGTAAATAAGAGTCTTATTCAAAAGTGGTGGCGTAACACAGGGGAGGGCAAGCAATACAGGGAGTGTCGAGGAGCACCCCTGTCAAATAAGGCAGCCTTGAACAAGAAGCGATCCTGTAAGTGCATCACACTAATTACACTTGATCCTGTCTGTCATACACCCTCCCACTCCTATGTCAGTCATGTCAGAGTCATGGCATCTGAACGTATTGCCAAGGAATCAAGCACAGCAGGATAAAATGCATCTAGGAACTGCTGGCGATATAATGGATTCTGCAGGAGACTTGCCAGTTTGTATTTGAAGCAACCTAGAGGCAGCCTTTGCTCACTTCTCACTGGATCTTTGGAAAAATTCTGCTTTGTAAACAGCATCGTGCAAAGTAATAAACGCCGGGCTGGATGCATTTGGTGCAACAGCAGCAATAATTACAGGCCTCCCACATTCCCCCTCTCCTTTACCTCACCAGCTGTGGTTAATAATCTAGCATATGGGGATGGGAACAGCTGACCTGTTGGGACAGTCAGGAAGAAAACAGTTTTTAAAAACAGGGGCATTTACTATTACCGTTAATTAATTTATTCTATTCTAAGGGCTCGATCCGTCTCATTGAAGTCAATGACAAAAGTCCAGTTGACTTAAATGGAGCAAGATCAGGCCCTTAGCGCCGGACCGGGGCAGTTAAAGGGAATGGCAATGGGGTGGGGTGCGGTGGGAGGAGCACAGCCCCTCCTCCCCTGTTAGAAACAGGAAGAGAGCTCCCTCTCCTTGCCTTGCTTCAAGGGAGCAGTACTTGTCCACAGCTCCCCCTCCTCCTTATCTGGCATGGTGAGCGTCACATTCTTTACATGTGCTTTACCACTGCGGACCAAAATATCTTACCAACACAGAGGGGCCTTTGAAAGGGGAGCCATCCACTTCTGCAGAAGGTGTGGGTATGGGTGTGGGTGTGCGCGCGCTTTTGTGGACTGACACGGAACCCCCGTGTGCCTGACGTGCACACAGCTGCCTGGTGACGTGTTCAGTAGTATTCTATCTAGAGGCCCCAATCGCGAGCAGCCCCTATTGTACAAACACATAGTAGGAGACAGTCCCTGCCCTGAGCTGCTCACAGTATAAATATGCAAGACTCGCAAAGGATGAGAGAAATGAAGTATTAACATCCCCATTTTACAGGTGAGGAAATGAGGGACAGATTGATTCAGGGCCGGACCCTCAAAGGTATATAAGTGCCTATCTCCCATGGGAATCTTGTCCAAGGTCCCACTCTAGTTCATTGACTATAGGACTATTCTTCTCTGTAAAGAGCAGGGAATAGAATGAAGAGGCACTTGAAGATTAAAAATGTGTTTAAGATTTGAGGAAAAAAAGTTCGAGACTGTATTAGGTAATTACTCAGGATGCTCTGAAACCTCTGAATTGATAAGATTATAATCCTGCTTCAGAGATAAAACTTAACCCTCACCTTTGGGCTGCCTTTCTAGCTGGTGTTCCCCGGCGTTCAACACCCCAAATGTAAGGGGATTGCCCAGTAATAAAGGGCTAGCAAAATGGACAGACCTCGGCATGGCCAGTAGAGTGAGGGACAGATGAGAGTGGCTGTTGCCAGAGCATGCTGTATATCAGTTATTTTGAGCTGCAGGCAGTCCTGTGGGGATTATGCAGCAGGGCTGTATCTTAGAACAGACCCTACTGCTGCTCTAGTTTATGATCAGCAGCCCCAGATTCCAGGAGATAGAAAACTGGCATGATGTAATATTAGTTCACCCAGGCTGCACCAGGTTTAGCTCAACTGCAGCCCAGACTCAGGGCCTTTGCACTTCTATGACCTTTTGCATCTCACACAATCAGTCACTAAAAGAGCCTCACAAACATCACTTCGAGAGAGGTAAGGAGTGTAGCACATTTTACAATTAGGTAAACTGAGACATTATGAAACTGAGTGACTCACCTAAGGACACCCAGTGAGTCAGTGGCAGAGTTGGGTAAAGAACAAAGAGTTCCAAGTCTCAGACTCTGCTTTGCCCACAAACAGCACAGCCGATGCAATACAGCACGTTCATAGGCCTGACCTTCAAAGCAGATCTAGAGACTAGAAAAATAATTGGAGTGGCTGTTGGTTCTGCATGCAAGAAAGGTTGATCACTTCTATATATGGAATAATCTGCTGAAGCAGCTCTCCTTCTGCAGCTCGCACAGTGCAACGGTCCCAATCAAAATATTGGCTGATCTTTATTCCAAACAGGAACGCTAAACACAACCTTTCCTATTTGTTACATTGCAACTTTCCAAGCTCCCTCACCAGCACCACATGAGCTTTTGACATTCAAATTGAAAGCATTTGACCACCTAAGAGGGAAGAATTGCCACAGTGGAAAAGCAGGGCTGATTTCCTTTGAAGAATTGTGAAATTGCCATTGACAGCAGCACTATTGTATGATTGGCATGCCAGTTAATCCTTATAATTTTAGCAAAGCATTTCAGCAGTACTACCCGGTTAGGAAAATTTTGTGCTACACTACCTTGCATAGATGATTTCCTCGTGGAAACAGGAGAAATCTACGACTCTGCCACCTTTTTGCTGTTGTTGCAAGCAGGGCTTTGGAGCTGTGCTCCGGCTCCGCTCCAGCTCCAGGCAAAAACCTGCAGCTCCACTGCTCCGGAGCTGCTCCACGCTCCAGCTCCAGGCTCCGCTCCAAAGCCCTGGTTGCAAGAAAAAACTCATGATGGACATGGAATTATGGCAGATGAAGGCATGAGTTAAGTCAGATGGGCGAAAAATAATTGTTTGCTATCATTCAATGTGTTCCAGTGCCTCCTGTGTCTAGGATGTCACAAGGAGAACAGTTGGAAGGACCACCATAAACTCTAAAGGGAAAGATCTGCTTTATTAAGATCAGAGATATTCTGGTCCAATTGTTTCTAAACTTTTAGTTATTCAAATGTAAGCCTCAGGAGGGAAGATATATGGGTTTGTTTCTTGCTGTGAACAAATACATATTGTAAATCTAATAAAAGTCTCTTATCGTGCCACAGAAAAAAGCGTACGTTGTAAAAAAAAAATACAACTTTTAGAGCAGCGGATGCCTCCCGGAAGATGTTTGGTTTGGAAACACTTGTGGCCATAGATCACCAAGTTCTGGGATTTCAGCTTCTTCTGGGTTACAGCACTAGATACGTTTGTATGAAAATACAAGGCTCAGCTTCACCTGCAGGCCTCTGTATCATTGCTGAAGGGTGGTTTGACCCCCAGAAGGGGGGCAGTCATTGCACCACACCCCTCCCAGGGCAATTAATTGGGGGGAAATAGCTGTAAACTGCAGCTGGGGCTCTGCAGAAGCACAGAGGAAGATTCCTGATTTGCAGTGTTGTTGTAGCCATGATGGTCTCAGGATATTAGAGAGACACAGTGGGTGAGAAGAACGAGGAGTACCTGTGGCACCTTAGAGACTAACAAATTTATTTGGGCATAAGCTTTCATGGGCTAAAACCCACTTCATCAGTGGGGATGCATGCAGTGGAAAACACAGTAGGAAGATATATATAGAGAGAGAACATGAAAAAATGGGTGTTGCCATACCAACTGTAATGAAACTAATCAATTAAGGTGGGCTGTTATCAGCAGGAAAAAAAAAATTGTGTAGTGATAATCAGGATGGCCCCCAGGTGTTTTGGTTCAGGGCCATTATTAATCCTTTGTTTCAGGCAAACATTCAATGACAGCTCTAGATCAAAATTTTAGCACTGTAAATTCCACTTTCTGTTCATTAAGGACATGATCATTCTCCCAATGAAGTCAATAGATATTCTGTCATTGACTTAAATGGCAGCAGGCCCAGGCCCTAATTAAGGACAGTTAAGAATCCCTCACTTTGTGGCCAACAGCCTAGTCAATAAAATGCTGTTTCTACACAGACCCTTCCTGGAAGGTGCATTACATATCCTTAGGCACTGCAGCTCAGGTTCCCATGTATATTTGTATGGAAGGGTGATTTTAGCATGTTACCTGCCATGAAGACTGCATAGACTTGGGATGAAGGCCCATTTCATTAGCTATGATTTAATAGCCTTATGTCTGTGAATAAGGCAGTGCATCCTCAATGGCAGAGACCCTAATTGTCTCTTGGTGAAAACAGGAGGAAAATCCCAAGAAAATGTATGTAAAGGTGACACAGGATGAAAAAAGTTAAAAAGATAGGAATAGAATTAGTGCCAGTCAACATGGTTTTACAGAAATAGTTCTTGTCAAACAAACCTGATTTCATTCTTTGATGAGATCACAGGTCTGACTGATGAAGGTAACTGCATAGCGGTAATATGCTCAGACTTTTGTAAGGCATTTGACTTAGTACTGCATGACATTCTGATTATATATTATCACTGTACAATATCAATAGAGCACACATTTAAATGGATTAAGAAATGGCTAGCTGACAAATCTCTAATAGCAGTCGTCAATGAGGAATCATCACTAAATGGAGGTATTTCTCCAGGGATTAGTATTAGGCCTGACACTATTCATTTTCATCAATGATCTGGAAGTAAATATAAAATCATTTCTAATAAAGTTTGTGGATAACAAAGATTGATGGAATGGTAAATGATGATGCGCACAGAGCCGTCAACAGAGTGATCTGGATCACTTGATAACCTGGGCCCATTCACACAAGATGTATTTCAATACAGCCAAATGCAGAATTATACATCTAGGAACGAGGAATGCCAGCCATACTTACAGAATGGGGGACTCTATCTAGAAAACAGTGACTCTGAAAAGGATTTAGAGGACATAGTGGACAAATAACATGAGCTCCCGCTGGGATGTTGTGCCAAAAAAATGGCTAATGCATCCCTGTATGTGTAAATAGGGGAGTAGTGAACAGGAAGGTGATAAGGTGATTTTACCCCCGCATACGGCACTGGCAAGATCAATACTGGAATACTGCATCCAGTTGCAATGTGCACATTTTTAAAGAGAAGTTGAAAAATTGGAGAGGGGTGAAGAAGAGAGTCTCAAAAATAATTCAAGATCTGGAGAAGGTGCTTTAAAGAGTTTACTCTGTTTTTTTATCAAATGGAAGATAGAGAGGTGACTTGATTGCAGTGCATAAGTACTTCCATGGGGAGAAAATACTTGGTACCAAATGGCTCTTTAATCTAACAGAAAAGGTCTAACAAGAACCAATGGTTGGACGCTGAAGCCACACACATCAGAAATTAGGCATGCATTTTTAACAGCGAAGATGATAAACCACTAGAACAAACTACCAAGGGAAGTGATGGATTCCCCATCTCTTGATGTCTTCAGATCCAGACTGGCTGCCTTTCTGGAAGATCTGCTCTAGCCAAACACAAGTTATTGGGCTCAATACAGAGGTAACTAGGTGAAAGTCTATGATCTGAGATATACAGGAGGTCAGACTAGATAATCTAACGGCCCCTTCCAGCCTTAAACTCTATGAATATGCGCAGAGACATTACAGTCGTGGAATGAAATGGTTTTGAAAAGCAGATGGGAACTTTATATAGTTTCACAAGCCAGAAGTGAGAACAGACCAACAGTACATTTTCCAGCAGCTTTACATTCGATGTATGTTCACAGTTGGTTTGGCCAAGTTGCTGACACCATGTTAGAAAAACAGATATCTGCATCCTTCCTAGCATCTCAGCCCCCTCAACTGCCAGGGGCTGCTTTCCAGTTGGATTGTTAAAGCATATACATTCATAGCTATAAACAGTTTCCATACTAATCAGGTTATAGGCAGCGGGAGCCTATTCATTGAGGAACTAGAAGTCCAGCACAGAGGATTCTTTTTATTCCAACTCAGTAAAAATGTTCAAACAGGGCTTGATTTCAAAGACCACTAGAGTCAATTGAAGCCCCATTTCAGTTGGCTTTGGATCAGGCTCACAGTGGCCTCCATCTGTGCTCATGAATACTGTGCACACATCTTCACACACAGCCCGTATTGACAGTAGAATACACACATCAACCGCATGCACAGTGTTAGTGCTTGAAAGGCACACACGGGTGTACTGCCTGCATATTTTGGAGGCCAACTTGAGGCCCATTAGAAATTTTGGCCCAGAAAGTTCTTGTGCCATCACTGACAAATCACCAGCAGTCCTCAGTGGTCATTCTAGATCTGAATATTTTAAGGCCAGCAGAAATGTATTCCCTGCTGACTCAGTTCCTGCTCTGGGCTTTGGGCAGGGTTATAGACCAAGCCAGGGAGCTGGAATTGATATTTGTGGTAATTTTGTCAGCCTCAAACAAAACAAATAAAGTTGCTTTATTCAATTCCAATTCTGAAAAAAATGTACATCACATTCTTTTGAAGGAAAGATACAAATGGCGTTTGGATTCACTTTAACAACACACCCCCAGCAAGTACAAATTACTAATATATTAGTTAACCTCTAGGCTGGAGAAATTCTGTAAGATAAGCAATGAAAATCCAACTATCACTGTTAGAAAAATATTATGTAAACCGGTTCACATTTCTCTGATAGCAGTGATTAATTCTTCCCAAGTTGTCTATTGACTCCTAAAATCTAGCACTTAAATTGTACTTTTCTCTTTCAAAGCACTTTACAAACATTGACAGGCTGGATCCTCAGCTAATGTAAGTCAGCATAGCTCCTCTCCCTTCAGTGGAGCTACATCGATTTACATTTCCAAAACACACTGGGGAATGTAAGAGGCTGGGGGGAAGCTTCTGATCAGAATTTAAAGGAGTGGGGAACTTTCCAGTCACTGTGAACCCTGGGCAGAGGTGGTCAAAATTGTGATTGGTGTAGTCATTGTCTCAAGGATGGGGGCATTTGCTGGAGAATTGTTTTGATCAGCACACGTAATGCAGCATCCACACTGGCATTTTGCCGCTGGAAGTATCTTGGTTGAGGACTTGTACTACCCAGGGAGGTGGTTTTATTTTGGAGACAGAAAGCCTGGGTTATGCCAGCAGGAATCACATTTGGGCACAAAGCCTGTGGTGACAAAAGGCAACTTCTGTCTACAAAACTTGGTCGGTAGACTAGGTCTGAGGATCTCACTCATTAACCAACCTTCTTTTGACACTAAGGAAATTTTCTAAACATCCCTTCGCACCTCCATTTAAACACTGTTTCTGCTCTGCTGGTGTTAGCAACATTGGGATCCCTTGAATCTCTGGGACCCTGGCAACCAATGATATTTTTAAACATCTTGTCATGAAACCCTGCTCAGAACAAGTCTAACAGACACTGTTAAAAATGCTGCTCTGTCTACACTAGGGCTCCCACTATTGCTAACACATGTTGAGTTGAACCCACGTTAACAATGGTGGGGAATTTTTAGACAATGTCTGTTGCACAGACGGGGCCAGGTCTATCCTTCCAGGTCCCCTCTGAGGTCACTTAATAAGATAATTCTGCCCATTTTTACACATGGGGAAGTAAGGCAGAGTAGTTAAGTAATTTGCCCAAGGCCAAACAAAGAGGATCAGTATCAGAGGAAGAACTAGAACTCTGGAGTTCCTGGCTCCCAGCCTGATGCTCAGATCACTAGAGCCCAAATTCAGGAAAGCACCTGTATTCATGAGAGTACTTAAGCATTTACTTAAATTTAAGCACATGCTTAATCTCCACTGAAATGCTTTCCTAAACCAGGGCCTAGATGGGGACTCTATATTTTGCATTATGTCCCTTTGTTTTTCAGACCCTACTCCTCACATGAATGCTGTACTTCCATCAACTTTATAACTTTTTTAAAAAATGTCTAAGAATTCTCACCTCAAAGTCATTCCTTTCCAGGGGAATATAACCCAATGTACAGACTAGACAAACCATAGAGGAGGAATCACTTCCCCATTTCTGAAATGCAGCCATCTCTGGGGCAGAATGCAGCACCTCTTCAGAAGTTTGCAGAAACATACTACTCAGAATTTTTTGGAACAGGAAGTAAAGAAGAACACCAAATCTGCTACAAGTGAATTTAGTGATAGAATGTTGGAAACAGTCCTGGATTTAGGGCAAATATTCATACTGCAGTTTTACATCTCAATCAAAAGCTTGATCTTAAATACCATCATCTGGACTTAATTGCAAATGGTTCTTTAGTACATTTCACCTTTATTCATGTGCAGCACCTTGCAGTGAAAGTATGTTTGTAACACTGTAAAACTTGTAAGTGCTCACATAATAGTCAACACTTCTTTATATTCTTTCCTCTCCTCTCTCCCACAACCTTGAGCCAAACGATGGGGTTTATTATTGAGTTTATGATGATTCCAGGCAGCATTGGAGTCTTTCTTCTATGTGTGATGGAAGCAGTATAGCTACTCCTAATTGGGAACCCCTTGACTTGGTCGTACAGTACATTGCCTGCTACATGTGTTATATTTATTTCCCCAGATTCCGATAAAAAGAAAAAAAGAGAGAGACCAAAATGAAAATGTCTGACGAAGTCAAGACAGATGACAACATTTTTAATGCATATGAAAAAATCAATGATCTTGCATTTAATAATGATCCTGTATTTATATCACAAAAGTTTGCGGGAGCAGAAAGATGGCCTCCAACAGTGTGTAAAAGTAATTTAGCAATACAGGAGGGATCCATTGAAGAGAATTTACTGTAAATGAGTTTGTTGCCTCAGTGTTCACAGGGGAAATGGGAGGCTGAGGCCAGAGACAGGAATATGTTTTCTGCAAGGAAAAAAAATCATAAGAAATATGGAGGGAGCAAATATCTCAGCAAAGAAGTGATGTATAAATCAGCATTACTGAAGATTAGACAAGACCCCCAAGGTCATCTCTGATTTCTGGAAGAGATAGCAAAGAAACCTAAGATGTACAGGAACAGGAAAAATGTTTGGACAATACCACATAAAATATTCCTGGTTTGTTCTTTGCACTGCTATGCTGGGGACCTGGCTTTGATTCTCAGTCCTTGACTCTAGCTCTGGACAATCACTGTTTGAGTTCATACCCTAGAGTCCACAGATATAGGCAGAAACAACTGGGGATTAAACTGAATAGGGACCAGATCCTGGGTTGGGGAGGTTCATAATGCATAAGTTCCATTGAATTCAATGAAGCTACGCTATGTAGTTTTATCCCAATGAGGATCTGCTCCTAGAAGATTACCCTCTTTGCAGAGTGCTTTGAAGCCATTTTAATTATGAATTTTTACATGTATTTGTTATTTTTTAAAATGCTCATCATCTGCTCCACAAGACCCACATAAAATTGACCTTCCTAAATGCATATTAGGCTACCTAAATATGTGTCCTGATTTCAAAAGTGCTGAGCACCCAGCAGCTACCACTGAAATCAATGGGAGCATTGCCTGAGTAAAGGCTACAGCATTTAGCCCTGGGAGATCAAGCACAAGCTTGAGGGAAATTAATCTGGGGCAGAAAAGAGGGCAGATAACTTTCAGGCTCTATTGAGAATACTGTGCTTAGGTTTTCTGTCTAATAATAAGCAGGATATTAGAGAGACAGAGGCTGAAAAGAGAAACAGTCCAGAATGATTCAAGGGATTGAGAGGTATCACTTGCATAGAATGACTAAAACTAGACCTTTGGGAAAAAAAGAGACAAAGAGGTGACCTCATTGAAATATATTAAAATCTGAAGGGAGTAGAAATGAGAAGCTCAAATAGCATCTTTCAAATGCAATACAAGTATCAAGGGGCAGGAATCAAGGAGTCAAGGCAGAATTTCTTTTCAGAGAATATTTAGTAAATAGCCACTGAAGACGGCAAGAGAAAGAACAGGTATGAAAAGTATTTTTAAAGGAGTTATACAAGTACTGTATTTAAAGGGGGTGGAAGGAATATCCTATCTAAGGAGATGAAGCCTTAAAAGAATCTATTGGCATCTTATGGCTCCAGCTGGGAAGGAGAACACAATTATGTCTAATCAGAAACAATACATTCAGTTTAACATGTTGTACATGATATATGCACCTGTGTTCTAGGTGAGATGCTGGAAACTGTTGTAACAAATTGGTGGCTACCTAGGGCATAGTGGTTTTTACTTGGTCATACTGCTTATGGTGGCCATTTGGAGATTCACAGCAACATCAGACAGAGAACCCACTTGCCCCTGCTCCAGAAGGACAGACACAAACTAAATGTGAATGTCCCTTACTAACTACTATTGCAGGGCCTAAGACACACTACTGAGCTATTATTATTTAATAGCATTCAAAAGTGTGCTAAGTGCCGCTCAATCTCCCACCATGAGTTGTTATCAGGAATTTATCCCAAGACTGTCTCTCTTGGGTGGCCCCCTGTCAGGATCTGAACAAAGACAGTCAGGACCAAGGTGAGAGCAGGGTCAAATCTCAGGCAGGAAGTAGCAGAGGAGGTCATAATCAGGTTCCAGGCCAGGGTCGATACCAAGGGTCAGAATCCAAGTCAGGTTTCAGGGTCCAGGTCAGGAGGCAAAGTCCATATCAAGCCAAGGTTGAAGCCATGAGTTTGACTGGAGGAATGGCTATAGTACCTACAGGAGAGCTACCGTGTTGCCTAAACTCTTCCTACAATACCCCTTGGGTTTATAAAGGGAGGGGAGCCAATCAGGAGCCAGGAGACCGCTGTCAGACCCTCTGGAGATGGGACTGCCCATAGTCTGTGTCCACAGCAGGTTGTAGGTAGTGAAGGTCAAGCCAGTTACGGCTAGTGCTGTGTGGTGGCATGGAGCTGTCCACTACCTGCTAGTGCTGCAGGTTTGGGTTCTAGACCTCATGGGCCTTACACACACCCTTTATCATAATAGGCATGAAAAAAAGGTGTGTTCTTAATCAACTCAAGGTAAAATCCTAGTGCAGACAAAGCAGTCTGTAGGTTTCACATCAGTTAGCAAACCAAATTAAAGACTATATGGGGGTGTCTAGTCATTAACTTGCCCTGTTAGCTCTTGTGAGAACTACAAGCTGCCTTGTCTTCACTAGGACTTTACCATAGATGTTAGCTAACTCAAATTAAGAACATTTCCCTCACTCACACACACACACACACTCAGAGTGAAAACAAAGCGTAGAGGGAGACAAATCACACTTAACCAGTGTGTTACACAGACCAAGAAAACATCATCACCTCTGTACTGCCGGGGTGAGGAGCGGATTTTAATGGTCTGCCCTCAAGAGATTAACAGAAACAGAAAGATTCTCCAGAGGGAAAATCTTATTCCATCAATGGACCACTCTCTTGCTGGTCTTTTGTCCTCCATTACTGAGGAAATAACGCTTGGATCTTTTCTGGCTTCATCATCACAGATCATCCTGGTTTATGGAAAAAGAAGAAAGATGGTTCAAGGACCAGTGGCAGAGGCTCGTGCTGAGGCTGATCAGTTGCAGCACAAAGATTTTTTAAACCCTTATGCTGTGGCTGTGCGGCAGGGAAAGAAAAAAAATTTTCCTCTACCATCGCATACGCAAAATCTTAGACAGCAGATTTGTTTTAGGTGGTAGATAGTCTTGTAAATTCAGGTGGTCTCAGCTCAGGAGCTAGTCCGAGTCCCTTCAGTTGTGAGGAAATTGTTATTTTGCAGACAAAATCAATCAGATTAGGGATGGGCTATCTGCTTCCATGGTGTCAGAGCAAGGTCTTGAGGGAACGAGGGCCTTGTCTTCTCTGCAAGCGGCTGAGCCAGGGATCCTTCCTGAGGTACTAGAGGTGGTGGGAGACTTGGTCCCACAATCTGTGCTTTTGATCCACATCCTTCTTGGCTGGTGAAGGCCAGCGGGAATATAGAATCATAGAATATCAGGGTTGGAAGGGACCTCAGGAGATCATCTAGTCCAACCCCCCTGCTCAAAGCAGGACCAATCCCCAATTTTTGCCCCAGATCCCTAAATGGCCCCCTCAATGATTGAACTCACAAACCTAGCTAAAGCCAATGCTCAAACCACTGAGCTATCACTTCCCTCCCTGTCCTTCCCTTTCTTGTGGAGACTCTCAAAGCCTCTCAGAGAAGGTAGGCTGGCTATTGCTTTGAAAGACACATTAGCGCAGCCTTTGCTCAAAAAGTCTTTGTGTGATGCTGACAATCCAGCAAATTATTAACCAGTACCACATCTTCTCTTTTGGGGTTGATTGTGTGCAGACAAGTCTCACGATATCTAGATGCCTTTGATCTCTTTGATCTTTGTCAAGCTGCATATAGACCTGCTTTGGTCACCTAAGAAGTCTGTGGCAGAACTGGAAATTGACCCAAGATCTTCTAAATCGCAGTCCAGTCAGTGCCTTAACCACTAGACCATCCTTCCTCTCAGAGCGGGGAAAACCGATCTGACTCCTGCCACTAGATGGCAATAGTGCACGCACACACAGTACAATAAACATGCCCTGTCAGTAACTTTATGTGAAGCAGGCAGGCAAGATGGTTTTATTGCACATACATAGCCAAAAATCACTGTTCTGCTCAAAAAAACATTTCCTAACGAAATATGTGCTCGTCACTTATTTTGCTGGCATTTTATTTCCAGACTCCCCTGCAGAAGGTCTCTGTATGGCAGCTGTTCCTTGGCGCTTTCACTGTAAACATGATTTTAGTTTTGCTGCAAAAAAAATAAAAATAAAAAATGAATAGGTGCAAAATGTAATTGTTTATACAGTTAGATTTTATTGAAGAGATTCATTTTGCAAGCAGGCAAAATGCCCATTAACGCACACACTCCAAGGGGAAACATGTTCTCATTCAAAATTCTATGTTCATCCTTCAAAATAATCTGGAAATTCTTTCATTTCTCTTTTACCTTTCTCTTCCTCACACACCTGCCCCTTGCCCCCCATACTTGCAACCTATTGAACAAAGTGTCCCTGCCTGTCCATTCAGCATCACTGGATAATTTGAAGCCTTTATAATTCAGTGCTACACTCAGACAGGTTTTCTGCCCTCGATATTAAAGCTCAAGGCAAAGCCAACTGAAGCTTTGCATTTCTTTAAATAACTAACCAATTATAGCATATAACACAAGAGCCAGGAGTCACGCAATGAAATTAACAGGCAGCCGGTTTAAAAGAAATGTAAGGAAGTAACTTCTTCACACAGGGCACAGTCAACCTATGGAACTTGTTGCCAAGGGATGTTGTAAAGGCTAAAACTATAACTGGGTTAAAAAAAAAAAGAATTAGATACGTTAATGGACGGTAGGTAGGTCCACCAATGGCTATTAGTCAAGATGGTCAGAGATGCAATCCCATTCTCTGGGTGTCCCTAAACTTCTGACTGACAGAAGCTGGGACTGGAGGACAGGGGATGGATCACTCAATAATTGCCCTGTTCTGTTCATTCCCTCTGAAGCTTCTGGTGCTGGCTCCCATCAGAGGACAGGATACTGGGCTAGGTTTGGCCATCCTTATATATAACTTTCTCATAAAGCTTCCATTTCTCTATACATCCATACAAGCTTCAAATCTTAGCTCTCCTGGGAAGTCTGACTCTGAACTTTGCTGCTTGGCTCACGACTTCCATGATTCAGGGAATGACCAGGAGGGGCACAAGTGAAAGGACCACTCAGGAGTCTTCAGTTCATATGATGATCCACTTGATCGGATTCCCTTCTCTCCCTTCCCCCTTGCTCTGCACCTTGGACAGGCTGCTCAGCCACCTAATCCAGTTCTCCTCTGGACTTACTGCCTGGCTACCTAATTCCATTCTCCTCTGGCCACATGGTGCTGCTGTTGCTGGGGAGCTGCGTTCCAGAGCCGCTCTGGCGCTGGCAGTGTTGGTCAGGAAGCACAGGCGCAGGACAGTGCACATGCTGCAGTGACTGTTCTAGCAATAACCGTGTATCTTCTGGGGTATTATTAATCGTACGTATTATTTTATTGACATGACACTTCCAAATAACCATATTGACGAATGGTCACTAGTATCATATTTTTTACTGTCAAAACGGTGGCCACCCTGAATTTCCTGTAGCCACAGCAAGAATTCATTTGCAAACCACTGCAGTAGGCAGTATCTGTTACTAGAGCAAAAGCAAACTGTTTCTGACATTCGCCTGCTAGGTTAGCATGAGAGAAACAACTGAGCTATGTCCTGGCCCTCCGTGACCCTCTCCAGCTTCTCTTAGCCCATTCTCTTTTCTTCTCTCGAAGCCCATCTGACTGAGCACCCTCTTCTTTAGCCCCCTCTGATTTCCCTCTGCCAGTCTTCTCTTCCCCAGCCTCCTTCCCACTCGCCTTCTCCAGAAGAAATTACTGAGCTCTCCAAATCCTCCAGCTGCCGTGCTCTCCTCTGACCCATTTCTCCTCCAGCAATTTTAGGCTTCCTCAGTCATCCCAATTTCTTGCTACACTATCTTGCCGCTCTTTGTCTTCACTAATACAGTCCCCTTCTTGCCTTAGGGTTGGTCCCTTTCTCCGAGCGGGTCCTCAGAATTGTGAACTGTGCAGGACTGCCAAGGACTGCTCATCTAGTCTCGCCACCTCAAGAAATACGAAGCAGATCACTAGTGTCAGGAGAGGGGAGGGGCTACCCGTGCAGGATGAGTACTGTCTGCCTGCAGCACTGGTAGCCTAACCTGCCTCTTAGCCTTCCGTCCACACAGTAGCCCACTCTCTATGGCAAAGATTCCTCCTTGCCCAACAGCTCCACTAGTCTCCCTTCCCCTAGGCTCCTAGGGAAGGGACAGAAGATTCCCCTTCCCCTATCCCTCCTTTGCAATTCCAGAGTAGAGAAGGAACAGAAGTTTCCCCACATTTCCCCATCGACTGTGGGGAAGGGCAGTGAAGGTCACATGGGTGCCAGCACCAGCTGGCTCCCCTTCTCCTCCCACCCTTAAACCCATGCTTTCCTGGACTTCCCCACCCCCACCCATAATAGGACATTACACAGCACATCTGCACTCATCACACAACAAATCCCAGGTAGCCTCTAAGCAAAGACCATTTGCCTTATGCTAGGGAAATACAGCTAGATCTGAGTCTTTTGATTTTTGGAAGTTTCCAATAAGAGAACGCAAACTCTAAAAACTTGGGTTCCTGCTGAAAATATGAAGCCCAGCAAATTCTTGTGGTTCTGAAAAGTTCTGAGATCTAATATACTCACCTCAGTGCCTGATGAATTCACCCTAAGGATTAGTGCAAAAGGATGCTCATGTTTGCCAATGACAGTTGCTACTTCCCTTGCTCTTCTACAAGAACTATTATGAATTCTCTCAACAGCTTTGAAGCTGCTCTCAGATTTGTCAAACGTCCTTCTCGAGTGCCCTTGGGATCTGCTGTGTATTGAATGTTTCCCTCTAATTCTCCTGATATGTTGGCAACTAAAGCTGGTGCTGCAGATTTAGGTTCTGGTTCCCTTCTTGTTAAGCCCTCCTGCTGAGGGCTCCCTCCCCAGGGGCATGTTCTTTTGCCTTTTTCCGATGGGACTCTGACCCTTCAGTACAAAAAACCTTCCTGCCATCTTTGCACCTATAAAGCCACCTATCCCACTCTAGATAATAGCTACATTGTTAGCGTGTTGATGTTGCTTATGCAAAAACTAGCCAAGTCACTTTGATTGTGGATGGTTTCTAGTCCATTGCACTGTCAGATCCTCATGCTATAGCACAGGGTAGCATTGTTTGTTTCGCGAACACTGCAGCTCTTTTATTTTAAAGCCATTTCTTTGAATTGGGCTTAGGTTTTGTCATTATTTCTTTTCATAAAATCTAAATTTCCAATGCATTCCTAGAACACTGTATTATACGTATAGCATAATTCATCCCTGGTGGGAACCCATGGACTCTACTGGGGTCACATCAGGAAGGAGCTTAACCCAATTTCTTATAAAGTCTAAATAAACTATTTGATCTATTGTGTTTGATCTGTTCCATACTATCAGGAGTGTTTCTATATTTTTACTACACTGAGAGCACGCTTGTACCAAAAGAAGCTGGCGAACGGCCTGCAATTCACTACTAGTAGCTCTGCTATCAAGTGAGTGCAGCTTCACATCGCACCATTACTATTTTCTTATCACATTTTCAATTAAAAATGCTTAGGCATACAATTCTACTCACAGCTGGAGTAGGAGTCTACACATTTCAATCAGATTTCAGTTCTGCTTTGTTCTAAAGGGAGAATAAGTTTCATCTCTCTATGGGAATGGATCGCTTCTGGGGTAATATTCTTCCCTGGTGTAATTCCACTAAGGACATGAATTCATAGCTTCATAGATTCCAAAGCCAGAAGGAACTATTGTGATCATCCAGTCTGACCTCCTGTATAACACAGGCCAGAGAACTTCCCCAAGATAATTCCTAGAGCAGATCTTTTAGAAAAACATCCGATCTTGACTTAAAAGTTGTCAGTCATGGAGAATCCACCACAAACCATGGGAAATTGTTCCAGTGGTGAATTACTCTCACTGTTAAAAATGTACGCCTTATTTCCAGTCTGAATTTGTCTAGCTTCAACTTCCAGCCATTGGATTGTGTTATACCTTTCTCTGCGAGACTGAAGAGCCCATTATCAAACATTTATTTCTCACATGGGTATTTATAGACTGTAATCAAGTCACACCTTAACATTGTTTTTGTTAAGCTAACTAGATTCAGCTCCTTGGTCTTCTTATGGCTCTTCGCTGGATCCTCTCTAATTTATCAACATCCTTCTTAAATTGTGGAGACCAGACTTGGACACAGCACTCCAGCATGGGTTGCACCTGTGCCAAATACAGAGTTAAAATAACCTCTAATCCTACTCAGACGTCTCCTGTTCATGCATCCAAGGATCACATTAGCCCATAGCACAGCACTGGGAGCTCACACATGACCCCCAAACCTTTGCACTGCTTCCACAAATCACATCCCCGATCGTGTAAGCATGGCCTACAGTTTTTGTTCCTTGATTTACAATTAGCAGTATTAAAACACAGATTGTTTGCTCACATCACATTACGAAGTGATCCAGATCACTCTTAAGTGCTGCTGTTTCTCAGTTTAATGTGATGTGTTTTACCCATGAAATCAGAGTGGTTATGATATCATAAAGAATCACTATGACCATAAACACATTTTATTGATGCTTTGAAATAAAATTTCGAACACAAAACATGAGGGAGTGTTAAATCAGCTACTAGCAATATTTCCAAATGTCGGGATGACATGAGTTCATGTGTATAATTGGACATGTGAATTGCATATGACAGTAGAACAGCACACAGGCAAATTTCCTGGAATAACAGGGAATGCAGTTCTACAAAATGTGACACCAACTGCTGAACGTAACGATCAAGCATATTGTTTGTCAAGAAACAACCTTGTTCCAGAATCCTGCTAACTAAACATTTATGTGAAGCTTCTTTTATTTTGATTTAGTTCTTTTAAAGGTTAATGAATATTTTAAAATATTATTAACGAAAGAAGGGTTGAGCTTTTAGTATGCTTTATTATTTGTATCACAGTAGCACCTAGAGACCCTGACTCAGATCATGGCCCCACTGTTCTAGGCACATACACACAGTAAGACAAAGCTCCTCCCACACAGAGTTTGCAACCAAAACAAAGAGTGGCTGGGAATATTATTATTGCCATTTTACAGATGGGAAAGTGAGGCACAGAGAAACTAAGGTCTGGTCTACATTTCAGAGTTAGGTTAACACAAGGCAGCTTAAGTTGACCTAACTATGGAAGCACCTACACCGAAATTTCACTCCTGCCAACGCAACTGCCCCGCTATGCCAGGAACTGAACATCTTGTAAGACCCAGGGCCTGACCTTAACCACAAGACCATCCTCCCTCAATCAGCCTTGAAGATTGAAATCTGTAGTTACCCACCAAGCAGGTACACATAAGGCAGCATTTGTCACATATCTTTGTCAGTGCACCTGAACCTTGATCTGAAGAAACTGCCTATGGTTCTGAGAGTATAATTCTCATTCTACAGTACAGGTTCACTCAGTCCCTCGCAAATGGCCTGCAAGGATGCCAGTTGTGATGAGTTATTGCTTTAATCTGAACCCTTCTCCAATGAGATCATCAGCTCCTTTCACCAGTGCCTTCAGACCACCAAATACAGCATATCTGGGTGTGGACTGGTTAAAGGCTAGCCAAAAGAAACAAGTTCTCAGGAGGGAGCTGAGAAAGAAAGTAAAGTTGCTTGGAGCACTGGAGGCAAGAGGCTGCTCCAAGCAGAGAGACTGGCATGACCAAAGAAGGCAAGTCATGATTAGGAGCAAAGGGTAAGCTTGGGCAAGAATCTGCAGAGCATGAGGTAGGAGAGGGAGATCGTGGAGATATATGCTGAAGTGCAGGCAGAGGCGGGGCTTTGCAGAGCCTCGATGAGGGGTTCAGATTTGATGGGACTCTGCTGGTGTAAATCTGCTGGCTTCAATGGGAACTCTGAGTGCACATCCGCAAGTAGAACGTGGCTCGTTGCGTGCAATCTAGCCATCGTGTTTCACCTCTGTGCAAGGTATATGGTCACAATTATGGAAGAAACTTGTAAAATAATAAAGACACATTCGTGCAAAACCTAAACATGTTTGTTCACTAGAAGCATCCCCTGACAATGCTGGCTCCTGAGTATCATCAAGGACACTTTACAATTCATTCCCTCTGTTGCTTACCTCATATTGTCAGTGAAGTCTCAGAGCAGTCAAAAGCTTGGCAAAGGGGCTCTTACACACATTTACTGATCTGGTTGATCTCTGCCAAAAATCTCATAAACAAGAAGGCAACCAGCCAGCTGGCAAACTCACATTTCTCTAAAAGATCATAGCAACTTAAGCTGTGGCAACCTGTCCTGTTTCTATCAAAAGAGGGGTGAAGCCAGCAGCAAGCTGCTCACACACGGCTGGTTTCTGAGTCGTTTAACCTGATGTGAATCATCAGGAGTCTTCCTTGTATTGGAATGAAGTCACACTGTGGTAAACCCAATGTAAGCAAGGTCAGAATTAGATCCAGAGAGTCTTTACTGTCACACAGCTTGCCACTGAGCTGAACCATGCAGCTGGGCTGTCAAGTTCCCATGCTCATTTCTGCCCCCCCGCCCCCAGGACCTGCCATGAATATCTCAAAGCAGAGCTCAATATCTATATGTATGTGTTCAACAAAAGGAAAAGAAATGAGCACACCTATAGGCTGAGAAGAACTTTATTATGCCGCATTCAAGGTAATATTTCTGGCCCTGATTTGTAAGACCTCAAGTTCTCAGGTGCATGACTTGTGCGTGCACAACTCCAGGTACAAAGGCAATTCCCGATGAGGGTTCACAAGCACAAACCCCAAGTCGCAAGCATACATCTGGGGATCTGTGTATTCATGATGTGCACCCACAAATACGCTGAACATCTGACCCTCGATACTGAGGGTATGTCTAAACTAGAAAGTGTCTACATTAGTGTAGACACTTACTACAGCAATAGAAGGGGTTCTTCCATCACTGCAGTAAATCCACCTCTGCGAGAGGCAGTCACTAGGTCAACACAAGAATTCTTCCATTGACCTAGCAGTGTCTACACTGGGCTTAGGTCAGCTTAATTGCATTGCACAGGGCATGTAGCATAAACCAGCCTGAGTAACCTCAGCTCTTCTCTCACCTTAGATTTCTTTTAAAAGGAACATCATTCTAAGCAGTGTTTGTTCATTTTCTGTTTTGTGTGTTCTTGTCTCGGATTGGATCATTTGCCAATAAACTCTGCCTTCTTTAAAACAACTGAGATTGGCTGTGGAAACTGTTAAATCTGGGCTACTTGCTGTTGGAGAACTTCAGAGAGAAAAAAAGTAAACTCACCGGAGTCTGAATCAAGCATGCAACTGTTTAGGCAGAAACAGATGTTCACATACTGTAGTGATGGATGTAAAGGATAAGAAACTAAATAGGACAGAAAATAGGGATTCCCTCCCCAAAGAGTGCTATGAAGAAGCGATCTTAACCCAGCAGGGAACAAATTGGTTTGAGCAGTATCAGACTTGGCTGAATTTTGAAGGATGGGCGACTGATCTAGTGATGAAAGCACAAGACTAGGAGTCAAGTTATCAGGTTTCTGTGCCACGCTCTGCCAGTGATTCAAGAATGACTTTGGACAAGTTCATCACTCTGGACAGATCCTCGGCTGGTGTAGATCAGCAGAGCTATGGTAATATGTACGAGCTGAGGATCTGGCTTTCTGTGTCTGTTTCCCCATCTGTAAAATGGAGACAGTACTAATCTCACAGGCACATTGAGAGTCTTCCATTAATTCTTGTAAAGCATTTCAAGATCCTTGAATGGAAGCCTCTTGTAGAGGGTTCACTCACTGGCCAGTATGCCCCTTCGTGGCCAGGCATGGTGTCATGGTGCCTCTGAGACTGGCTGCCCGTTAATGTCCTGCCCCTTCTCACTGCTCAGCCGTCCAGCCAGGTCGCTTATAGTCCCACCCCTTCCAGAGTAATAAAGAGTCCAACTAACAAATAGTCCAATGACCTTACACCAGGTCTTCAGGCCCACCTTGGGCTCAGTAGCTCTTGCCCCCTTGCATCGGGGGTCGGGGAGGACTTTACATCCCCTTCTTTGGAGGCAGGTAGGGGAACGCAGGCTGTCCCTCTCTTCTGGATTGCAGCCCAGGGACTAAGATCTGCTCCCTCAGATTCACTGCTGCTTCCCTCAGCCACTTCCTACCTTCATCTGCCTCCAGGCCTCTCTCAAAGAGCAGCTCACTCCAGTGTTTTGTCCTTGGAGGTTTCGGCTCCTTGCGCCCCATCCTCCCAGTCTGTAGCCAGTGCAGCGTCCTCCTCAGGCTCCCAGGCAGCAGCCCTCCCCTGCCTGAGCTGCAGCCTTTTATGCCAATGGTTGCTGGTCAGATAATTAGCCACGCTTGAGGAAGTAGCTGCTCTGTCCATTGACCCCTTCGTGGCTGTTGCGGGGTATGGAACACCCTCATCGCACCAGTATATAAATGTAGAGCGTTCTACCTCTTGGGATCATACTGCACCAAGCCTGTTTGGGCAAGGGGATGTTGTAAGAATCTCAGCTCAGTTAGCGATATAAACAAATTCCTTGATACTTAGGCCATGTCTATACATCCAGCGCTACAGCGGCATGCCTGTACCGATACCCATGGGAGAGAGCGCCTCTGTAGACAAAATAAAACCACCTCCACGAGCGGCAGAAGCTATGTCGGCGAGAGAAGCTCTCCCACCAACATAGCGCTGTGCACATAAGCGCTTACATCGGTGTAACTTATGTCACTCGGGGGGGTGGATCATTCACACCCCTGAGCGCCATAAAGTATAACAACATAGGTTGTCATGTAGTAAAGTTAGACAGACCTCAAATATAACAGCGATGGGAAAAAGAATGGCCTTATCTGAAGAAAGACAGTTACATCATAAAGTCAGCCTTGCCTCTTATACAACATATAGAAACCCTGGATGTCTTTGTGATACATCTTTTAAATGATAAAATATGTCCTTAAGAATAAAAGCTGTCAAGAACCTAAAGTGAAGCTGTATGACAAAGCTATTAGCAATAAAGAAGTTGTGAGAGGCTGGAAAAATGTGTTATTCAAAAAATGGTAACTTTCAGAAAGCTACAATACACCATTGCTACAGTGAAAAGAAAATCAGAGACAATAATTCTCCATTCTCCAGCCTACAATTTCTTTGAGTAAAATCCAAAGTTTCCAAAGGGATATCAATTATTCAGAGACAGCACAGCAAGCTGTGCAATGATCATATTTTATCTGATTGTTTAAATGTTCACTTGAGGCTTTTGAAAGAAGCAAGTGCAACCATCGGTTTGTGCAATTAATGCTGAGCCACTGGTTTCACAGAGAGCTCCAAGCTGGACGGCTGAAATCCTCTCGTTAGAATAGGCCATGCACTGCACTAAGCATTCCTGGGACAGTTGCAGGCAATCAGTGTTAACATTATATAACCGGCAGGTTCCCCACTCATGGATGAACAAGAAGGAATCAGACTGAATACATTGTTCTAACTCGGCAAGTTTCTCCTTACTGTTTCTATTAAGAAGTTAAAACAATTTGAGAAGCAACCCACCTGCTTTTCACATGCCCGATTCTGAGCTGAGCCTGGTGAAATTCAGGAGTAACCTGGACAAAGTAAGCGGAGTTACACTGATATTAATAAGCTGAGAATCAGGACTCTGACATACATTTTACCTTCATGTTTCTGAGATAACTATTCACATTACATCCTGGATGAAGTTTGAAAAGATTGCTGCAAAAGATCTCTCTCAAGACTTACCAAAGGGTAATCACCTTGTCTCTTTTCCCGGGCTTGGAGCGCCTCCATCAGTCGCAAGTTCTAGGGTAGGGGTCAGGAACCTTTGAGAAGTGGCGTGCCAAGTCTTCATTAATTTAAGGTTTCGCGTGCCAGTAATACATTTTACATTTGCAGGGGCCCCCCGACGGAACCCCAAACTGGCAGTGGGCTGAGGGGGGCTGGTGGCTGGGACCCCGGCTGGCAGGGGCCAGTGGATGGAACCCCAGACCAGCATCTGGCGGAGCGGCTCAGTGCACTGCCGGTCTGGGGTTCCATTTGCCACCCACACTGCCGGTCTGGGGTCCCGGCTGCCGGCCCCGCTCATCCTGCTGCCACCCTGGATGGACAGAACCCCGGGCCAGCAGCGGGCTGAGTGGGGCCAGTGGCCGGGACCCCAGACCAGCAACATGGGCGGCACATGCAGGTAGTTGACCCCTGTTCTAGGGCCATGATGTCCCCTCAGTCCCATGGAAAGTGATCAAAATCTGGGATACTTTTGCTGAGAAGAACACAGGTTTGTGGCCAAATTTGTCCTCAGTCACTTCCTTTCCATGCAAATCTTTCCGTTCAGGCCAACTGCTTCCAAAACCTTAGTCTCTCAACCTTGTAAAATTAGGGTCTACAACTGAGGAATCTTCTTTCTGTCTTTAACGCATTCTTCAAAGTCACTGCATGGGCCTGTTCACAGTCTTCTGAAGTTTGATTAGTGTCCCACTGGAGTGCCTGCCAGAGCCTAGCAGAGTCTCCAAATAATTACAAATAATAATGTCATAAAGAAAAAGAATGGTTTGATTCTCCACACGATGTCTTTACACTGATTTGACTCCACTCACCTCTGTGGAGTTATTCCTGATTTATACGAGCAGCTGTACGAGGAGAATGAGGCCTATCAACACAGACTTCTCCTTCTCTGCTCTGAAGTGGATGTAAGCATTATTATTTGGTCCTCGAACATCATCTTGGCTTAGCTCTCTTTGTCTTCTGTCCTGCTGCTCCCTGAAGACTTTCTGAGTTAAAATCTGCCCTTCAATGTATCCAGATCCTAGCAAACTCAAAAGGAGCGGCACACAATATCTGAGGGCTAAATCGCCACTAACATTTCTGAAAGCTACAAGACATTTCTTTCCTAAAACCAGGTTTCCTAGGTAGAAAGTCAATGATGTAATGCTCTTGGTGAATTCAGTCTGTGACAATCAGTCATGTAGCAATGAGTGCAGGATTCAGCATCAAACATACAGCAGTCTACGTGGGTGTTTAAGGAGAAATTAGAACTTAACTGATGGCTTGCATTCTTCTTCACTCAGATGTAAATCATTTAGCTCTTCTGTTTCTTGCTTTAGTCTAGGATGGGAAGGGTGCTCTTGTGGTTAAAAGAGAGCACTAAGAGGTCTCTAAACTTTATTTCCCCCACACACACATACCCAAAAAAGGTGATTAGCTCATAGGCCCAAGGCATTTCATGAGAGGGAACTCTCTGGAGGAAACCTGCAATGAGAACCTTTGGTGATTTCCTCCTCCTAGCTGTCTTCAATGGGTTTTCACCAGACGGTGGCACTCCAGCTATGTGTTACTGCCTAATATAATAAGAAAAGGAGTACTTGTGGCACCTTAGCGACTAACCAATGTATGCATTGTTTCCACAGTATGCATCCGATGAAGTGAGCTGTAGCTCACGAAAGCTTATGCTCAAATAAATTGGTTAGTCTCTAAGGTGCCACAAGTACTCCTTTTCTTTTTGCGAATACAGACTAACACGGCAGTTACTCTGATGCCTAATATAAGTACACCTATCAATGTTATACTTAAAACTATCTCTAAAACAATGCAAAGCCTCTCCCATTAACTTGTTTCTCAAGCAGATAGTGATGGAGAAGTTATCAATGAGAGTCACCAAAGATGCATTTAATCCTGTGCAAGAATATTCTCCATTTCATCATTTTTTCTCTCTCAACAGGTAAACCATCTGAAAGAGCCTGAATGATAAGTCGATAGCTCAGAACTTCTTTAAAAGCTTTTGCCTCTGGAGTATTAGGGGAATTAATGTGGTGGAGAATTGCTTTTTGTTCTCCTACAAGTTCACAGAAACCTTCATTATACAGCTCTATTTCAGGAGGATGGGTGATGGGTTCAAGTAGAAGCTAAGGCCTATCAGTTTGAGCAGCTCCTGTATTTCAAGGATAATTATTCTTTATTTGGAATTACCTATAGTTAAAATTACACAAGTGCTAATATTAACTGCGGTGTTGCTTCTGCATCAAAGCTTTGAACTTTAGCTACCTCTTCTACAGGCCCATAAAAGACTTATGGAAAAACACTGACCTCACAAGAAGCATGGAACCTTGCTAGACATGTCAAAAGTTACTTTGAGCCAACAGCAAATCACAGCTACAATTAATGTGATAGAGAGAGTGGGTATTACTTCAAAATAGTCATCACAATAATAAAATAATAATAATAATATCTTGTATTTATATAGTATTGTAACGGTCCTCACTTAGGGGTGGGTTGGGAAGCATGGCCTATTGTTCAGGGCCACAACCCATGACCAGCAGGGGGGTTGTTTGTAGGAGAGCTCGGACCCTCCCTTTCCAGCAGGCGGCAACCCAGGGCCCTTTGGACTACTAGAGATCTGGAAATTAAGGCTGTCCCCGGGCCAGTTCCTATCCCTGCCCCCCTCCCCCAGCCAGCTCAGTCCAAGGCTTTCCCCTGCTGGAGAAGTCCAAATCAAGAAAATAAAAAGGGACTACCAATGTCCAAGGTCCATATGCAGGGGGAGGGGAATGCTTCCCTCTCTGTTTCTGAGGTGGGGCCTCCCTTCCTTCAGGGAGGGCCCTTTGGGGCAGTTATCTTGGAGATTTCAGCCTTCCCTGTGCTCTGTGCTGCTGGAGCTGTGGGCTACAAATCTGCTTTCTTCTAGGTCTGCCCCAAATGACCTGTTTCCCTGTCTTTTAATTTCTCCACCAGATGGAGTATTTGCTGCTGGTGTGGTGGGGCAGGCCTGGCTAGGCCCAAAATAATCCTTTAACCACTTGTTGCCCAGTGGGCGGGGGGGGGAAGGGTTGTATACCCTGCTACAAGTATCCTTAATTCTCAGGGATTTCAAAGCACTTTTAGAAACAGGAATCACATCACCCACCATTGAAATGCAGTCATCCCTAGGGTAGAAAGTTGCAGCCATTTGCCAGAGAACAGCAACACTGTACGATAAAATGGGAAGAAGAATACCACAGAAAATTGATGTCAGTGCAGTTGCAGGAGGTATGAATGATACTTCCTGGACAACGTTTGCAATGATGGCTATATTCCCCCATATTCAGCTAGTGACTCTACTCAGTACGGTATGGTGCTGACACAGAGCATTCTTAAAGGAGCCCCTTGTCAGAATTCTGAAAGCACATCACTGCCCGAGAGGGAAATATCTTTTCTCTAAGTGCAGTTGCAAAGAATGAGGAAGCCACTGACAGTGTTTAAATAATAACCTCCCAAAGCTGATCCCATTGAAACCAGTGGAGGTTTGAGTCAACCTACTCCCTCTAAAGATCATGACAAGCAAATTAGCTTAAAAAACAAAACAAAAAACACCCTTGATATAACACCCTTGCTTTGGTTCTTCTGTTGGTAGACTCAACTACCAGGTGCTGAGACCCTAAAGAGAAGTGCTAATTGATTCCTTCTGATTCTGGGACTTTGTGGCAGTTGTAACTTGTTAACTCCACCCTGGATTTATGGTGGTAGGAAGTAATATAAAGTCTGAGGGTCAGGAGGTATGGTTGCAGCATGTATAGACATACCAGAGCTAGCTTTGACCAGGTATGTCTACACATGCTGCAAACCCACCTCCCGATTGTAGTGGAGACACACCCTGAGACTGATCAGCTGTCAGGAGAGAAATTTAGGAATACCTTGGGGAGAAGACTTGGGCTGGAGTTTATTGTTTATTTTGTGCTAGCTTATTAATAAAGCCAAGCCCCAGGAATTTTCCCCACTCAGTGCATGTTGACTGGGTTGTGGGACAGGGTGGGTACTTGTAATCTGCTCACACCAACACTGATTGAACCCACTAGCAACTGCAAAATATCCAGCGCTAAGTCAGCTGGCTTGTGAAAAAGAACTAGTAAAGGAATTCAAACACACAATTGGGACAGTGAGTTCCTCATCAAACAGGAGCCTGACCTATTTTTGGCTGGCTCAAATCTTTACCTTGTATAATAGTAGGCACTAATCTGGTGGCTTCTGCTGTTCTTCGGGCGTGACAAGGAGCTCCTCCCATGCACCATGCTTAGAAGTGTGTCACCTACCCCCATGTGTTATCCCATTACCCAGAAAACAAACAGAAATCCTGAGCCTGTACAAATGTTCAGTCAAAATGTGTTCGCTGCCCCACTCTAAGAGAATTGTGCTATTGACTTCTGAATATTGCCATTATAATAAAGAATTTGTGTGATTCTAAGATTTTGTAGGTCCGACGTTTGCTGTCTGCAGTCCAACAAAGCTGCCAGTTCTCTTTTCTGCCCTACGTGAGCCAGCCCAGAAAGCAAGGCCAAAGATGTATTGAGCAAAGATGAGATCTAGATCATTATAGGGAGGGGCAGTCAAATGCCAAAATAGCTCAAGGATTCTGTTATGGAATGTTCCTTGAAGGAAATAACATGTTTTTATAGTAGAACAAAATGGCAAAGAATGCCAAAGATCATTTTTAGCCAAGGATTAGAATCTGATCGTGTTTATACGAATACAAATGCTGAGTAACCCCAATAGAGTTACTCCAGATTCACTCCAGTGTAAAAACCAATCTGGCTTTAAGTGAAATTGGAATTTGGCCTCAGGCTGTTGTGATTCCTGTGGCTTATTTGCCACCACATAGGAATTGTGATTAAGGAATAAGAAAGCTCCCTCAGTTCAATCAGGTTTGTAACAATGATTATTCTGCAGGAGAGGCAGTGGTTTGACTCAGCTCAAAATGAAATCAAGCTGCAAGAGGAAATTAAAACTGTTTACAGCCATGCATGTAGAAAGATGCTCTTTGTCTCCCTCTAAGCAGGCTTTCACATGCCAGCATCCTTCCCTAATGGCAGGGCACCGAGAATTCAAAGCACAGATTAGTATAAAAAGAGATTGAAATGACTCCCTGTGGAATAAATTAAATTCCTCACCCTTGAAAGGTGATTATGTTCTTTTCATTTGTGAAATGCGCCCTTTCACGCTTACAAAAATAACATTGCCATCACCTTTTGCAGCTGAGCTAGGTTAGTTTTCACTATTTATAGTTGTAATTGTTCTATGTACTGCCTTGACTGGCTATCATAGGATTTTATGACAGCCATAGATCAGCTCCTATGAGATTGTAAACTCAAAATTAGACTGAAAATTCATCAAGGCAGGGATCGCATCTTCCTTTGGGTTTGTTAGTACAGTGCCTAACACAATGGGCCCTAAACCCCACTGGGGAATCAAGATACCACTGCAATACAAAGAATAAAGAACATTATTCTGTTAGCTAGGACCCACTCCACTGGATCTGAATACTCTGATGGTTGGGGAGATTTGGAACATGAACCCAGATATGGCTGCCACTTTTCTCTATCTGTTTATCAAACTGTCTATCAGGTTCTTATACCATGCATATCTCCATGGTATTTGACACATAGCATCTCTGTAATTAGTTGAACCAATGACCTGGGTCTGAACCCCCGCCCTCAGCTTTGTGGGATTTGAAACCCAAATCTTTGTATGATTTTTGCATCCAGGCCCATTTCTGTTGAGACTAAATGTGACGGTTTTGTGTCAGTCAAGCATAAGGACAGCTACATTGCTGAGTGCTGCACTGACTGGCCGCTCTCTGAAGTATACTTAGTACAGCCTGCTAAACTGACCCATTGATCTACCAGAGAAATAAATCCAGGGTCTTGACCATGTCTGACAGGATCATTAAAGATCTCATGGCTATTCTGGCTGATGTCCTGGCTGAGATCATAGAGTTTGTTGGATTTTTAGTCCCATACAGTAATAATAAATCCTCAGATGGAAGGTGACAGTAAGCACCAGCTGTTCTTATTAATGATCATGACAACTACAGCAGATACTTAAGCTTTAATTATTTTATATTTGCTGTATATTCTTTGGTACTCATGATAGATCAGTCTGGGAGGAACTGTCTTTTGTACATGGATTCCAACAAGAATGACCTACATTTGACCTACCTTCCTTTCCACAAGAAAATAATTACTATCAAGGCAGCTTTGTATCTGGTGTCATATATGAGTCAAATGCATGAACAAAGGGAGAGGCCATTTTTCTCCCTGACTTTTTCAGAGAGATGAGGGGACAGCATATGCCTAGCATGACTTTGGGTAGAGAGGGCGTGTTTTGACATTAGCCCATATTTCTAATTAGAGAGCCAGTTCCTGTGGCTGCTTTGGGATTGATAGTTCTCTTCCTCTTGGGTAGCAACTAGCGTGATAGACGCAACACAATAATGAAGTGGAATCTAGGAGGGAGAAAGGAAAGGAGTGGGTGGAATAAGTGTGTGACTCTCGGGGTATGAGGCCCAGTCACTGGACCTATGAAACCTCTGAACAATTAAGGGGTGCACAGGCCTCCCAAATAAGCTTTCTTGTTTTAATCTTGGGAAAGGGGGTAAAGGAAGCATTTAGGACCATATTTCTCCCTTCCCCAGTTAGGGTGGCCAGGTGCCCGGTTTTCGACCAGAAAGTCCAGTCGAAAAGGGGACCTGACACTGTCCAGTCAAATCAACTGACCAGACACACAAAGTCCAGTTACTGCAGGTGGGGGAGGCAGGGAGGTGCCAGGTCATCACCCGTGCAACCTCTACTCAGCAGTGGCCGCCTCCTGCTTGCATCGGGAGGCTGCAGCTCCCAGCCGCAGCTCCGCAGGCGAGTTCCTCCCTACCCGAGCAGGGGAGAGAGGGGAATAGCAGCGAGCGACGAGGGAAGAGGACTGAACGGGGGGTGGGGTCTTGGGGGGAAGAGGCGAGGCAGGGCAGGGATGAGGCCTCGGGGGGAAGAAGAAGGGTCGGGGAGGTTCCGGCACTCCTGCTGGAGTGTCTGGTTTTTAAATATTACAAAGTTGGCAACCCTATCCCCAGTGGCAATTCCAGCTAATTCAGCTGGTTCCTACTGGCTTCAGCTGGCAATTAGGTTTTGGAAAATCTATTAGTTACTGATTTCAGGAGCAATTGGTCCTTAATATGAAATCATTGAAGATTAATTGAAATTAACAACAGAAGCCACCTAAAAACCAAGAGAGTCCAGGTGAAGGACTCTAATGTAGCTTTCTGAAATTTCCACTAGGGTTGGCCAAATTGGCTATAATTCTCTGGTCCTGGAATCTGAACATGAAATATTAACCTCCATAAACAGCTCTTGCAGAGATCTTAGGGAAAGGTTATTTCCTGGGCCCAGACTTACATCATACCTCAATGTTCCCAAGGTAGAATACCAAACTGATGCTAACCATGCCCTGCCCTACCCTATCCACAAGCTGCTCTGAAGGGACTTGACTGTGAAAGCAGTACAGTGTAGAGTAGAATAATCTCGTCCCTCAGTACTTTTATTTCTTTCAAGCTACAATTAAACATTTCTAATTTCTAAGTTGCTCTGGAGAATAAGGATAATTAGTAACAAGGCACATGTGTTCAGAACAGGCAATTATAACCCATTGGGTTATAATTTATGTCTTATCCTTCTGTGTGAAATAATTAATATAGTATAAGATGATTTATAACAAAGTGTTTAGAAGGTAAAGTTAGCTGTGCATATATAATGAAGCCCAGCTAAATGATTACTTGGTAAAGGGGCAGGAGACTTACTAATAAGCCTGTACTTCTCTCACAGGCTAAACTGTACTTAGAACTGGAGTGAATCACTTTTTAGAAGAATTCCTGATATAAATTAATAGGCTTCTTGACACTAAATATTCTGTACACCTGAAAGTAAAATGCAATAGAAAATTGCCGTGGTAAAAATCAAAGGCTATTAAATGAATAGGCTGCAAGCATACCTGTAGGAAGACTGGTGTGACATGTCCCCTAGGTTGGATACTGCCTAAGAGGCAGGCAGCTGCATTCTACTCCAGCTGTAGCTTTTGAGTGGTCTTTGTAGCCCCAGGCAGAACATACTGCAGGAATGCAACCTAGATATCAGAAAGACTTGGCTCATAGTAGCAAGGTCCAGATTGGAGAGAAAAAGTCAGAAACATCTAACCATGCACTAATAGGAATGGTCCTTCTGGCCATCAACAACTCCTATGACTCCAACCCACTAGCATTGCATTTGTCTTATACGGATTTAACTAGTCCAGCTCATTCTCGTCACTATCTCAGCTAGACACAAAGACACTGCACTATCTGGGTCTCACCAAAACATGGAGCAGCCATCCTCACCCTGATGGCATTGCAGGCCCAGTCCCCTCATGATCTTGCCCAGCGGCCTCACAGTGGGGGGGTGAGGGGAAGGGGGCGTTTTGATTTTTTTGACAAAATAGAGCCTTCCACAAGAGAGCCATCAGAGCATTCAGATATTTGCCCTAACTACCCCTTCCAACCTGTTATACTATAGAAGAGCAAGGCCCATGTAGCTGCAATGGGATTTCAGCCTCTCTAGTACTCTGGCAAGACATGGGAGATGGGCAGTGCTGTCTTCAGAGACAGCTAGAGAGAGGTACAGGCTCCATAGCAGAGAAACAGGAGGGCCTGATCTGTGGTCTGTTTCAAAGTGCTTTTACTCTGATTTCTTATAGAATGTTAGTTACCCAAGCCAGCCTCCTTCTCCTTCCTTCCCACTACAGCAGTGGTTCCCAAACTCGGGACGCCACTTGTTCAGGGAAAGCCCCTGGAGGGCCGGGCCAGTTTGTTTACCTGCCATGTCCGCAGGTTCAGCCGATCGCAGCTCCCACTGGCCGCGGTTTGCCCTCCAGGCCAATGGTGGTTGCGGGAAGAGGCGCGGGCATAGGGCACTGGATGGGGAATCAGGACACAATGCTGCTATTCCTGGCTCTGCCATTGACCTGCTATGTGACCATGGGCAAGCCATCCTTCCACCCTTTGTGTGACTTGTCTATTTTGGTTGTAAGCTCTCTGGGGCCAGGACCATCTCTTGCTGAGTGTGTATAGCCCCTAGCACAATGGAGCCCAGATCTCAGCTGGGGGCTTTAGGCCCGGCTGTGCTACAAATAATAAATGCAAAATGCATAAACTTAATGTATTAAAGCCGCATAAAGACTGAAACAACATGGCATTTTTGTATTTTTTGGTGCACTCATGCACTGTTGCTTTGCAGAGGGTATCAAAGAGCAAATTAGTGCTGATATAAAATAGAGTGGCATGTTTCTTTCCCCGGCAAACGAATTGTCCTGTCGCCAAGCAGAGATATTTCCTGCATTATGTAAGCCCCTCTCAAATAGTCAGTATTTCCTGTGGCGCCCTCATTGTAATGATTGCCTGTGTCCTCACCTTCTGCAAGCGTCAAAGGAACTGCCAGCAGATTTATGTTGTAGTGAAAGCCACTCTTCCGCATTCAGTGCTCTGACTATAAAGTGAAGGGAGAGGAGACAGCATAGAAAGGATGATTAGTCAGGGTCTGGACTGCATGGGCTTCTTTTTCTGTATCCCACTCTAAGAGATCCTGACACTTCTAGGACCTTGTCTTCACTAGGGAAAAAGGTGTGTTCCTAACCTGAGTTGATAGAGGGCTTGTCTACACTTGGAAATATCCCAAAATAATTAGGTCTGTATGAACCTCCTATGGACATTCTTATTCTGGAATAAAAGCACTTTTTGCTGATTTAGTTTAATCCACTTTGGAACTCCCTATGTAGAGTTAGTGCGGGAAAGCTATTTGGGTAAATTTCCAAGTGTACACAAGCCCTAACTGAAGGTAAAGACATGGCAGTTCATAGCTCTCACATGAGTTAGCAGGCTGAGTTAAAGAGAGTCTAGTTCCCACGATCTGCTAACATGTGAAGACTACAGACTGCCTTGTCTTCACTAGGGCTTTTCCTTGAGTTCATTAGCTTGTGTTAAGAACACACCCTTTTTCCTAATGCAGAAACAGTCACCCTAGGGGAACAGTCACTGGAGTAGGATATCTGCCACCTTTTTCATAAACTACCACGTGCCGGACCCAAATATAACACCCCCAACCAGATTAGTGCTGATGTGGAGAAGGAAGGGAAGCTGTCATATTTCTATCATCATGTTGCCTTACCTCCTTTTGTGAGACTGTCATTTCCAGCAGTTTTCAGAGCAGCAGCTGTGTTAGTCTGTATCCACAAAAAGAAAAGGAGGACTTGTGGCACCTTAGAGACCAACAAATTTATTTGAGCATAAGCTTTTGATGAAGTGAGCTGTAGCTCCCGAAAGCTTATGCTCAAATAAATTGGTTAGTCTCTAAGGTGCCACAAGTCCTCCTGTTCTATTTCCAGCAGTGCGAGACTTGGGCTCACTGCTGGGATTCTGGCTAGCCATTGTACAGGGACGTAAGGAGGTGATCAGGAATGTAGTTGCACCATCCCCGTTCTTAGCACTCCCATGCGGGGCCAGTCACAAATTGGCCCATCGTGTCTATTTTCTAATTCCAGTCCTTACAATGGTTCAGCATTCCAGAATAAGCTGTTCATACAAGGGGCTGCTCTCTGGCCCTGTTTTTGTGGAAAGGAGGTGGAAGGCCCATGGCTATTAAATCATTATGTAATGTTGTAATATTGTCCTATAATATTGTCATTTATCTCCATCAATGGCACCTGATCAACTGCACCTACAGCACACTAGCTCTGCAGATAGTCCCATCAAAATCAGATTTGCCTCTCTTTGTCGGTTGTCTTCATTTTGCTGCTGTTGTCATTAAAGTGAAGCTGCTGGGGCAGTGTGCATGCATGGTAACTACCTTAATTGGATGACAGATCTTCCATGGCTGACAGCACTTGCGTTTCTGGTAGTAATTGTTAATATAGTGTGTACGCTAACGTGGTATTAAGTACCCCAACAGATGTAGAATGTGTGGGGAAAGGATTCAAATAAGCAGATAGCAAATGCATTTGTTTATTGAGTTATGCTTTTTTCCATGCACAAAAAACAACCATATATTTTCAGCCAGAGTGACTTTTATTTTAGAGGAAGGGGAAACAACAAAAGTAACATCTCTGTAAGAAAGAGAGAGAGAGCAAAGTAACATACTGCATGAGCACTGCTTCCCAAAATGGCAGCTGACATCTAGAAATTTAAAAGTGCAGTACCCAGAAACATTTCCCAGTTATATCCATGAGGGACTAGACTTTCCGAAAGAGTTTAGCTCCCATTTGCATTTTCAAATAACTGTTCAGGGTCTCAAAAGGGTGAATGCTCAGGTCTTTGAAAATGTGGCTCCATCTGTGATTGTTCTCATTAAGTGATAGGGCTTGTCTACATTACCTGCTGGATCGACGGGCAGCAATCAATCCAGCGGGGGGGTCAATTTATCGCATCTAGTCTAGACACGATAAATCAACCGCTGAGCGCTCTCCCGTCGACTCCGGTACTCCACCAGGGCAAGAGGCACAGGCAGAGTCGACGGGGGAGTGTCAGCCGTCGACCTAACGCAGTGGAGACACCATGGTAAGTAGATCTAAGTACATCGACTTCAGCTACGTTATTCACTTAGCTGAAGTTGCGTAACTTAGATCGATTCCCCCACACACACACCCCTGGGTAGACTAGGCCTTGGAGAGCTTATCTTTGGCAATTTACTGAAACATAGACCATAGTACCCAGAGACCTGCTGTCTGCAGTTCCCCAATTTGCCTGCAGTCCAGTATCTCGCCTTCCGAGGTCGAGGATGACCTTTGGCCTCTGCGGTCACACCCCACACTCTTTCCCAACAGCAGCCCCAGTTACGCCACAGATCATATTTCTATAGCATTTCTCAGGGCCAGGAAGGACGGGGATAAGGGGATAGCTACAGTTCCAACAAGTACAGAAAAACAAAACCAGTATGTATTGCTTCATGTCTCACTTTATCCAGTACAAGAGTTCTCAACCAGAAGTACACATACCCCAGGGGATACGCAGAGGTCTTCCAAGGGGTACATCAGCTCATCTAGATATTTGCCTAGTTTTTACAGCAGGCTACATAAAAAGCACTAGCGAAGTCAGTACAAACTGAAATGTCATACAGACACGGACTTGTTTATACTGCTCTGTATACTATACACTGAAATGTAAGTACAATATTTATATTTCTATTGATTTGTTTTATAATTATATGGTAAAAATGAGAAAGTCAGCGATTGTTCAGGAACAGTGTCCTGTGACGCTTTTGTAGATTTATGTCTGATTTTGTAAGCCAGTAGTTTTTAAGTGAGGTCCGCAAGACAAATCAGAGTACTGAAAGGGGTACAGTAGTCTGGAAAGGTTGAGAGCCACTGATCCCGTATGTACCCAGTCCCATTAAAATGCTTGCGCTCTATGGCCCTATGCGTAATAGGTCCATGGTTTTTCATAACCGAAGTCTAAAGGCTCTATCCATTTCCATTCAGGGAGATGTACAGGTCTGCACTGTCTGGACAAAACTTGGTTTGAAATCAGGATTTGTTAAAGAATAATCTGGGAACCTGGCTTCCCATTCAGCAATTACCTTCCCCAGCTGAGCCTGAGTCTGAAACAAATGAGATAACAAGGGAAAGGCTGAACAAATTTACTGACGGTTCTTAACTAACAGCAACACAGGGAAGTAAATACATTCCGGGGAAAAACAGGCACAAAGACCACAACTTGGTTATGAACCAATTAAAAGGTGGGCTGGGAAAGGGATTGCTGGTCAGGAAGAAAAACAAAGGGAAATATGGAGCTCAGATAACAGCACCACAAAAATGGTCATGCCCAAGTAAGTTTATTAGTTTGTGTTGCAAATTTATAATAATTCGCTTTATCTTAGTACCTTGTGCTTGTGAGACATCTTTCAGCAGAGGGTCTCAAAGCACTCGACAAAGCAAGTTAGTGCACCCCTCAGCACCCATGTGAATAGGAAAGCATTATTATCCCAATTCTTCAGTTGTACAGAAAGCTTAGGAGATTTGCTCAGGGTTGCACAGGAAGTCAGTTGTCATGCTTCCTGGAGTGGCTCACAACTGTGAGTGCCGACCTCATGACAGACTGTCACAAAACAAGCGTAGACACCCCAAACTGGTGATATAGTCCATAATTAGAGTTCACCAAGCCAGTAACAAATGTGAATTCCTGGATCCCTACAGCAGTCCTACCATGGAGTCACAGGCAGTCCCCTTAGACTCTCCCATCTATCTTGCCACCCAGGCAAACTGAACTTTTTGATAAAAGGTCACTTAATCCTAAAATCACACCACATCAGGTTGTTCCCAGTCCAAAGAGATCAGTCACTTACCCCAGATCAATTGGTACCATGAATCTTACACCAAAGACAAGGCTGGTAGCAAACTAACTATAGGTTTAATAGCTAAGAAAAGGAAATGAGAGTTATTGAAAGGTTAAACCAAGTAAAATATAATAACAGGTGAGTCACAGTTAGTAATTCCAAATGGTAGCAGAGATGTAGTAATTGGCCAGTTTCCCAAAAGTCTCTTGGGGCTACCCAGAATAACTCTGGGGAGCTCCGTCTTCTCGTTGCAGTTATTCTGCACTGTTAGAATCCAAACAGTCGGGAGATGAAGGACCTTTCTTTGAATCCATATTTATAGTCTCCTCACACAGAAAGCAAGCTGACAATGTCTCTACCCACGTGGGCTTTTCCTTTGATGATGATGAGTGAGGAATGCACTTAGCCTTTGAACCTCTGACCATCGCCTAATGGCCACTTGCTTTGAAATTAGCATTTTCTGTTCAAGTCCTTAAGTCCTTCATTAGCGTTTCACAAGATTTCTTTGATGCTTGAGGAGTTATTTAGTTACAGGGATATTTACCATGTAAATGTTTGCTATTACATTATGACAGGAACAGATATGTGAAAACAATGCATGTAACATCCCATTAGTTTTATGAAGTTTAAACATTAATCACTTTGATCTATACTAATGCACAAGTGAATTGACCTGAATACATGCTAGCATGACCTGGTCTGCCAGTGTCAGACCAGTAATTCAATTTCTTACTCCCACTCCTGTGTTCTAAACTCACTCTCAGTGGGGGTATCTGGGCTCCTGCAAAACATAACACATTCCAATGTCTAGACTGTTAGCAAAGCTGGAGGGATACTTCATGTTACCCAGAATGGGTTTGTATCTACCCTAGTAACACTCTCATGCATCACAATCTCATCTGATTCCCAGGATGCGGACACATAAGATGGGACATCAGTTTGCAGTCAGCATTTCCAGAGCTGTAACAACATTTCAGGGACAGCAGTAACATAATTCAGAGACAAAATTCCTTTGAACAGTATTACAAACACAGTGCCCTCAGGTAATGGTTAGCTGACAATATGGATACAAATGTACCCACTGATCAAAGTACCTCCCATGTTTAGAAGTTCCCAATGGTCATTTAAAGGGGAATTTAATTCATCTTTGCTTTCAGTTGCCATTACAATACGCTTATGGCACTACTACAACTGAAATACCCAGCAGGTTAGTGCAGCTGGGAATAGCAGACGTTCAAGGGCCTAGTTGAGAAATGGTGTGTGTACATGCATGCAGTCCTCAGTGCTTTCAATGGGGCTTCTGTCTGCTGACAGCAAGGCTGAGTCTGGCCTCAGATCTACAATGATCACTACAATAAGTTATAAAAAACGCCATGCTACTTGTGCAGTATTATCATACTATGGATGGGTACGTTATGTACGATCCCTAAGCAGAAAAAATAGCTGTATTTCAAGAAGCAATACACATGGTCTGTGGCCTCGTTAATCCATAAGCTATGGACAAACTGAACCGATGAGAGAAAACATTATCCTCATGCTTGTGGATGTGATAGGCACTTTCCACACTGGGCTCACCTCATGTGTCTGATCATCTAGCAGCTTGGGAGGTCAACCTCAGATGCTTTTCATGTCGACTACGAGCGACCAGCAATTCTGTTGAGCTCAGTGTATTTCGTTCCTTGCGACGCTAAGCCGTCAGATTTTTCTCAGTGTAATCGGAATTAGGCTTTATGGTAGGATTGTCAAAGCCGCTCAGCGCTGGCCTAGCTCTGCTTCCACTGGGCCAGTTTCTCTTTTACACCAGGGCCCCTCTGGGCATGTTCACACTGCTGCTGGGAGTGAGTCTCCCAGCCCAGGTAGACAGACTCATGCTAGTGGGGCTTGAGTTAGCATGTTAAAAATAGCTGTGTGGAGACAGTGGCTTGGGCTCTCAAGCCCACCTGACCCCCTCAGTTTGAGAGCCCAAGCTGCAGCCCAAGCCGCAACATTATACAACATGTATAAGTAGGGGCATAGCGAGCAGATCGAGGGACGTGATCGTTCCCCTCTATTCGACACTGGTGAGGCCTCATCTGGAGTACTGTGTCCAGTTTTGGGCCCCACACTACAAGAAGGATGTGGATAAATTGGAGAGAGTCCAGCGAAGGGCAACAAAAATGATTAGGGGTCTAGAGCACATGACTTATGAGGAGAGGCTGAGGGAGCTGGGATTGTTTAGTCTGCAGAAGAGAAGAATGAGGGGGGGATTTGATAGCTGCTTTCAACTACCTGAAAGGGGGTTCCAAAGAGGATGGCTCTAGACTGTTCTCAATGGTAGCAGATGACAGAACGAGGAGTAATGGTCTCAAGTTGCAATGGGGGAGGTTTAGATTGGATATTAGGAAAAACTTTTTCACTAAGAGGGTGGTGAAACACTGGAATGCGTTACCTAGGGAGGTGGTAGAATCTCCTTCCTTAGAGGTTTTTAAGGTCAGGCTTGACAAAGCCCTGGCTGGGATGATTTAACTGGGAATTGGTCCTGCTTCGAGCAGGGGGTTGGACTAGATGACCTTCTGGGGTCCCTTCCAACCCTGATATTCTATGATTCTATGATTCTATGATCCACGCTGCTATTTTTAGTGTGCTCGCTCGAGCCCCGCTACTGTGAATCTGTCTACTCAGACTGGAAGTCTTGCTCCCAGCTGCAGTGTAGACGTACCCCCCCTAAGCACCCTTTCCACTGCCAGGGTTGTGTAAGATTATGTCTATACCACAAAAAAGGGGTGTGCATAACTCAGGTTAGCACATTAACTAACTCAGGTTAAAGTAGCAGTGAAGACACAGCCACTCAGCTTTCCATTCGGGTTAGCAGCTCAAGCTCAAGGAAAGCCTGGGCTTTGGTGTAAGATCCAAGTTAGAAGTTGAGTTATCTTGTCTTCATTGATACTTAACCCAAGTTAGCTGAGGTGGGTTAGCTAACCTGAGTTATGAACCCACATACTATTTCAGTGTAGATATACCTTAGTGTATGGGCCTTAGTGTAAACGAGAATCTGGCATAACAACTCCAGTGATAAAACTCCCATTGCCATCAGTGGGAGCAGATTTAAGTCAATGCTGAGCAATTTTGAAAATACCACCCTACTATGGTGGTCTTACTCTGAGCCAGTTTTATGACTGCTTCCTACCACAAAACAGGACTTGCCACTGCAAACTCAATATTGTCAAGGTTCACAAAGGGTTAATTTAAATATTAAAACTAGTTGGGAAGTGCTAGAGGAGAATCTGGCAAACACCTTAAGGATCCTAGTCCAAACTAGCATCGAATATTTTCACTTCTGCTCATGTAACAGTCTGCCTGCATCATCAATCTTCTTTATGACCTTATGTCTGTTGGGAATCAGCATCACTATGATCATTGTTCCACTAATTCACTTATGTAATACTCAAGGCAAAGTCCCCTTTTTTTTTGGTTTGTTTGTTTTTCCCTTAAGTCTGATTCATGTGTTGGTTTAAAAATTAAAAAATGGGGGATGTGATTAAAAATAGTACTTACTAATAATAACAAGCAGACAAAGCAGGTCTGGATTTTTTTGTCTTTTCTCCCTCAGTGATTCTCTAAAGGGAGTGAGACAAGTCAGCTCGTCCCTAATGGAAACACTGAAGTGGCGATAAATCTGATGTTATACCATCATCACACTACAGCAAGAAAGCCTAGGTTCTTCTTGCAAAGCAGTACAGAGGGCTTTTCATTTCAGTAATGAGTGCTGTATTCTCCATAAGACACAAGGGAACAAGGGTCATATCCTGGGGTGAGAAGTTAGTAAGTGTAGTCCATTTACGCATTTCAGAAAGGGTCAGGGAGAAGCAAATGTCTGAGTGGAAGACATTTCCTTGGCTATCTTCACAGCTCAGCCAGAGTGGGACACTTTTCACCACCGCCAGTGTCTCTAAAGTTATAGCCCTGTCATGAGTGAAGCAGGCAAAGCCAGGTACAGAGATTAAAAACAAGCCAGTGTGAATAGCAAATTCTCAAAGAAAGTGCCCTGTAAATTTCTCCTGTCTTGTTGCTTCGGTCTCATGATGCAGACTGTAATAGGAAATGAAAGTAGGAAAAATATCATGGTGATGTTCAAACTGCAGCTTCACAGCCCTTCTCATCACCGGTGCTTAGATACGGTGCTATAGAGACCACCACCTTAGACATGCCTAAGATAGATAGACCCAGAGGACCCTGAGGCAGAAGAGCCTAGAGAGCACAACAGCAAAGACCCCAAGGTTTTTTCTAAATCACTATCATCATCCATATTTATTCAAGAAAGAACCTTAAATGTACGGTGAGCCAGATTCTCCGCTGTGCCTATTTTCTGCTCGGTGCAGCAGAGCTGGGGCAGGGGAGGGGGTTCCCTGATTCTCAAGGCAGAGCTGCACTGTTCTGGGCCCCAGCATAGGTTAGAAGAGCCTTGAGGCTGCTCTAAATTATGCCAACTCTCAATGGTTCCTCGGATAATATCCGTCACCTGACATAGGCAAAGCACTGCACTCTCTGACCAAACCCCAGCTCCAACATGCCCCCGGGCCTGAGAGTGGGAGTGCAGATCTGGCATAGGTAGCCTCTGAGCTGAGAGCTCTCCCATGCTTGGGAAAGTCTTAGCTGGCCAGAACAAGCTACTTTTCCGCTCAAAGCAGCACAAAGGGTCCACAACACAGCTAAGAATCTGGCCCAGTGTGTTTAATTAATAGCATCACTGCATTGTTGTTAAACTAGTCTGCTCATTGTGAGCAGTAACGACTCTGAGGCGAGTTCAGATTCAAACCCCTAGGCTCAAGAAACTAAGCATAAGGAACAAACCGTTTGCAGCATTTCAGCGCTATCCAAAATTAATCCATTTATTTTAATGCCCAAAAGCATTTTTTACATTTGATCTCTTAGCTTGATGATCTGCAGTGCAAGAATGGAAAGAGATTGACATATCTCAAGGCACCATGATAACCAGGGGAAGGGAGTAGGAGGCAAAAATCACTGAAACCATCAGTTCAGAGTACAGCAGCCGTAAAAGAAGTAATGAGAGAGGCAAGGGGAAAAAACACAAACCAAGAGGTGATACTCACACTGTAGACTATATGGCATTGCTCAGATTCCATCTGAAACAGTGTGCGGCTGGGGTCATTAGTGTTACACTTGAGTATAGAGAGATGCAGGGATCAAGGATCAAAATTACGAAAGAACTGATTGGGCAAGGAGGGTTCGTTCTCACTGCAAAAGAGAAGCCTCCAGGGTGACTTGTGGACAGCAATGACGGTAAAGCCACTCCACCAAGGCACGAACGTAGACTTCGCCCTGCCTCTACAGAACCTGTCTTAGCTGCCGGGCATGGAGCAAAGGACCTTCAACTGAGGCTCACGAATAGGCAGCTACAAGAGGCCACGTTGTTTGTAAGAGTCTCTTTTAAAACTTAGATCAGGAAGAACAAATTGAAGAGTTTGCCACATGAAACAAATCTATACAGATTAAAAAAAGAAAAGAGCAGACAAATATCCACCTGTATGAACAACACACCTGATCTCTTTAAGGGGCTAGTCCGCCCTCCCAATATTTTGGGATTTCCTAGATCTGGGAGGAAGGCGGAGCCCAAAATGTGGATTAAGAGTCCAGCCTCCATCTAAAATATACATGTGAAAAATAAAGCAAGCCATTTTAAAGGATGAGATTTCTCATCAAATTAATGATGGGAAAGGTTTGTCACAGCTAGTCCACTTTAGTGCCTATGCAGGATTATTCCATACAGGACATTTACGAGTGCTTTGACCAGTCTTGCTCTAAATGTCCTAAGTGATGGAGCTTCCACTCCTATCCTTGGGAGATCTTTCCACTGCCTGGAAGCTTTCTTAATTTGAGCCTGTTACTCCTAGTTCTATGCCCTGATTACCACCTTATATAATTCATCTTCCTTCCTAGCATTCATACCCTTCAAAAATGTGCAGGTGGTTATTCTATTCCCCACCATCTCCCCCGCATACACACACCGGTCAGCTAATGTTTCGCCAAACTATACACACTTGCTCTAGTGAGTTTAATCGTTCGTTGGTCCTCATAAATTGATTGCTGTTGCTCCTCTCTCAACTCCAGCGGGTTTGTGCATGTGTCTTTCTAATAATTTCAATGGCCAGCACTGGAAGGTTTATAAGGGTTAGTTTTCCTGCTCCATAAGGTATTGAAGCTTTTCAATTTCCACTGTAACATATGACTTTTTTTAAAAGCTACATACAAATTTCTGTTTTCTTCTATGTAAAACTAAACTATAAAAAAGTAGATTGCAGGCTCAGTTAAATAAGAAGGTGCTGCTTATGCAAATTTGCAAAGACTGTACAAGGACCCTCAGGTTTTGTCTAGCTTATCTCACACTTGTCAGTTGTTTCCATCCCGACATGTTCATGAATTCTGCATCAGTTGCCCTGTATTTATTAACAAACAGTTGAGGGGTAATATTCAACAGTCTGCAGACAGTCCTGTAGTCCACCAGAGGGCACTGCAGTAACCCCGGGCGATTCTGCCATGAAAGGCATTAGAACATCTTCCTCATATTACATGATTCTGGCAGAAATTAAGAGTACTCATTAGTAACCTCACATTTCTCTCCAAAAGGATGCCAGTTATGTCACTTCATGAATGCACAAGATCAGATAGCTCTGGAGAGTCAAAATAGCTACATGACTAGATGATAATAAATTTCCATAATGCTGGGTGTAATATACAGCAATCGATGTGGGTTTCACTCCCACGGGTGAAAATGGTCACAAACCTTTATTTACAAGACATTGCAACAAGAATATAAATGCAAACACACAAGCTTTTTCTCCAGCTTGTTCTCCTGCAGGGTTAAAGGAATACACACATTTATAAGCCCAGAGCGTGCCCTTCATTGGACTTTGCAGCATATGGCACTGATGAAGTGCTCAGTGATCCTAAAATGACCGTACTCTGGAGACAATCTTCACATTTCTGAGGCCCTTCAATAGCCATGGAGAGGAACTTGGTCAACTCAGAACTCCATATTGCTACAGAACAATCTATATATACCACTCACTGCCAGCTTTATCTTAACTCCATCTAGGGACACATATGTTAGATGGACAAACTCTATATCGTCGCTAGGTTTGGGAAGGGAGAAGCTCCTATATTTAAGGTTGGATGCAAGGAACACAGCTGCAGCACCTCCCTCTCCTTGCTTCAGCCTTGTTCCAGCCGGAGACATTTTAGATAAACACTACACATGGGGCTCCGTTTCCTGTTTCTGTACCAGTACTGCACTGCTCCAGCAATTGTAAAGCAACCATAACCTGGCATAACCAGCAAGCTGAGCAAAGCAAAGCAGCCTGAAGCCCACTACTGAATGTGGCAGTGTGGTCAAGTAGATAGCGCACTGGACTGACACAGAAGATCTGGGTTCTATTTCCTGCTCTGCTACTAACCTACTGTGTGGCCTTGGGCAACTCAATTCACCTCTCTGTTTCCCCATCTGTAAAATGAGGATAATGATACTGCCCTCATCGGTAAAACGCTTTGAGATCTACTGAGGAAAAATGCTAGATAAGAGTTATGTATTATTATTAATGGAGATGTATCTTATATTCAGAGAATGCATGAAATGAATTCTTATTTTCCTTGGACCAAATTCATCCCCTGATTTCAAGGGATTCACGATGCAGAGGAAATTGGCCTCTTGTTCTTAGCGCCTGGTCCACAAGGAGACTGTAATTGTTTCTATGATCATTGTAGCCAAGTTGTACTCTCAGTTACACCAGTGTAAATCTAGAGTGACCCCCACCTGAATGTTGTTAGCCCAGATACGCAACAGTAGTTGGGAGCAGTCTTTGGCCCCTGCTGTCGACAGAAAAGTGGGGGTTCATGTGTATCAGTCAGAGAAGTTTGGACCATGTGGCCAGCACTCCTCCTTCTTTTTTAGGAGAGTATCCGGGAAAGCTCATTGTTTAAGGCAGCACTCGAGCTCCACTCCATACGGATTTGCACTCTGCATGATGCTCTTCACTAACATGACAGGTCTGGGATGTTTTCCAGCGAAGCATGAGAGCCAGGTACAGATCAGCATGGCTGCAGCCGCCCCACCTCCCATGCAGTAATATGCCCAGCCAAGTCTGCAGGTTCCTGCAGAGGGAGAAAGAAGAGGGGAAATCAGGAGCCCAGTACATGCTGTCGTGCAGCGTCAGTCATGAAACAGCCTAGTATATCTCTGCACCTCCCCAGGCTAGTGGGGGAAAAGACAGTGATGTAGCCTGGCACATGGGGTACATGGATACACTTTTACTGAAATCGTCTTTACATCCAAGGCCCTTTGTGACCTAACCCCAGCCTACCCATTGTCTCTCAGACACTATGGAGCTGTGGACTCCTGCCAACTTTCACTTCCCACTCATTAGATTTTCAAACAAATCCCTTTGTGCTCTCTCCCATGCAGCCTCTCATACATGAGCTCCCTGTAAACATCCACAAAGCCACGGCAGCGTTCCCCTCCAAATCTCGCCTTAAAACTCTCCTCAGAAAACAAAACAAAAAACTCGGCAATGGTGTGGTCAGACCACTACCTACCATGCCAACCCATATCACCTCATTGTTTCCTTGTGTTCCCCGTCCCTCTGTATGTATCCAGCACCTGTCTCTTGTCTTATATTAGAGTGTAAGCTTCTGGGAGCTGGTACCATCTTTCTGTAATTTGTTTGCACATGATTGAGGCCCTTAGGTGCCCCCTAATACAAATAAATAATAATACATAATCTACTTGTTTATTGTCCTTCTTTCGTCCTTTCCATGATAAGACAAATCAGGGTTAATTTCAAGTATATAGAGCCTGATTCCCCACTGTGTTAGTCCAGTCCTACACTTAGTCCTAAAGTTAGTGTTGTTATTCATTTGTATTGAGTAGCATCTAGAGCCCACTGTGCTAGCAACTGTACACACATGTAACAAAGAAACAGTCCCTGCCCCAAAGAGTTTACAATCTAAGCAGAGAGCAGTAGATTTACACCAGCGTAAAGCTGGGGTAATGCCATGGTGAATCTGGTCCCATTTTTTTCAATACATCTTTTCTTTTTGTTTGTTTGCTTTGTTAAAACTTTACTATTTTATACTTAAATCAAATCAGTGACAGAGCCGGCACCGTTTTTCCAATGGAAACCATGGCATCTGGTTGCCTTGAGCCTGTGAGACACCGAGGGCAAAAATCACACCGGGGCATCTGGTCACTTTGATGGGTGAGACATGCTTCAGGCAAAAGTTACACAGCAGCCAGGAGAAAAATCCAGGTCATTAACGCAGTCAGTGGAGGCCTAGAGGGAAGCTTCTCTTCTCAGACGCTCATGGCAGATTGGTATATATTGCTTTATGTATGGAACTCCCTTTGGTTTCTGCATGAGTGGATAGAAAGGAGTCGCCAAGTCAAGATCTGCTACATAGAATTTTGCCCTGAAAGCAGAACAAGATCTAAGAAGAGGAAATAAATCGCCCAGCTGTGGTGCTCTGAATCCAAGTTCCACTAAGCAGACAGACTGCTCTAAAGACCTGTGATAAAGTTTCCACACCTGGAGTCACTGCTTTTGTACAACACAAGAGCAGCCCTAACAGCAAACCCCCAGCAGAAATTTCATCCAGGCTCTAACAGAAAATTAGAGCACCAGCAACTGTGAGGCAAAGTTAAGTTGCATAAAATGATGGTCAGGGGACTAATTTTCCTGTTGAGGGAGTTATGGCCTCGCCATTAGAAAGCCTTCAAGACAAGCATGTATATGGCAAGATTGGCCTTGATGCAGAGGGATGAGGGATAGGTGAGCTCCTGCAGCTCTTTTTTCCTATGATAGCTCACTGTAGGCCAATGTACGCTAATGCAAAGGGACCCGGTGGGGTGAAGACAATTGTACTCATCGGGCTACCCCCAAAATATAGTTTATTACCAGTTATGGTATAGCCCATGTTCATTTATAACATATGTGATATTATAACATGTTATAACATTGCCTGTGATACTATAAACCTCCAGGTCCCTGCCTTAATTCCAAATTAGATAGCAATATTCATCTGGCCTTGAGTTCCCTTCACCGACCAATCAGTATCCATGAGTCCTGAGGTTGGCTAGACAATCAGAAACCTGGGGGGAGGGGAGAGACAATACATGCTCCAAGAATGGAGGGAACTGATTCCATGATGGCAGTGGTGGTTTTGTGCTTTATGCAGTAATACCTTGTCGTAATTTCAGTAGTTACTGGAGCAGTCCACTGAAAGCAACAGTAACTAACGCATGGCATATTAATTCACACTAGCCCTCCACATTAGGTCTTTTGCATGCTGCGAGTAACTCATGTCCACACTGCAGTGCTGGCACCAATGTCATGTTAGCGGGAGGGAATGTAGTTCATGTCGAAGGAACATCTACAGCAGGTCACAATTATACTTTAGCAAGAAAGATTTTGCAAATTATAGAGTCAACAAATCGCACAAATTGGCCTTAGTTGTACATGCTGGCTGAAGTTAAATCCTTTGAAATGATGCCGTGTTGCTCAGTGGGCAACACTCACTCCAAGGAACCTCTTTTTCAGTCATGTACACTGCAGTACAATACGCAGAGCCCTGAGTGAGCATTGAACAGATCAGGCTGAAAATGAGGGACTCCACCGCACAATTCACATCTTGCACCACATTTCAAATCCTTCAAAGTGCGGGGGAGTTCAGAGTCAGGGTTTATGCCAATCTCTGATTTAAGGTCATCTGCTAAAGGATACCCTCCTACCCCGCCAGCTGCCCCTCTCCTGCTCAGTAAGCATCCAGTCAGTAAAGATGGCAAATGTGAGAATTAAAAGTAATATCTCTCCGAAACTGTTGTCTTCTGCTTGTAAGCTAGGTAGTATTATTATTATTATTGTGCGACCAATTCAGGCCCTCTGCTGTCAGACATCCTGCACTGCCTAGCCAAAAAAAAATTAAAAATCCACTACAAGGTATTATAATGCAAACACGGTGATAAAAAAGAGCCAATGTGCATCCCCATGGTTCAAGGGACAGATGTGCAGATCTTCATGGGATTCTATGGATAATTTCCACTGATTAAAGAAAGTGCTGGCTTCTCTGCTAGAAAACAGCAAGCATTCAATAGATGTCATCCTTCTTGGCTGGATTATGTTATTGGCAAAAGCAGATCTATAAATACCTTGCACATTTTTACTGTCCTTAGAGCTAGCCTCTGAACAACGCGAGTAACGTGTAGTTTGATGTTCTCTGCACTGTTATGCCAATGGTCAGCTTTTTTGATTTAATTGTTTAGCACAGGCTGGTTCAAGCAAACTGTGCTGCTATTTGAATATTCTTTGTGTAACTCAGGACTATGTCTAGCCCCATTATTCTGTTGGACTGGGGTTTATTTCATTTATTCATTTATCTGCATTGTTTACCCAGTTTGTTCAAGACCTGCAGGAAGGATTGCTCCCCAGAATGACTGAAGCATCTATCCTTGCATAAATACACTACAGCAAGCACAAGATTAGTTGTTTCAATGTCCCTTTCTGAATCTGATCTATGGGTCCAGCCATCCCTTTTAGCATAAAGGGCACAGTGGGGAAAAAAGATGCACCAAAACAATGCAGCTCTGTAGAGTATGGATCTGAGAATCGAGCCAAAGCTAAGCTAAGCAAAGCTTAGCTGTGGAAGTGGTCTGGGCTCATAAGAGGATGAGTAAAAGTCTGCTGAATGTGCTTCTGTTTTGACTGCCGTCTGATGATCCAGACACGCTGAGCTGAGCAAGCACAGCAAGGGCGTGCAGCACAGAGGAGAGCTGCTGATGTGACTAGCCATGCAGGTTTCCCCAGTCGGGGCTTCAACAGGTGGTGAAATAAAGCTCAGTGACACTCCCTTGATTAGCTCTGGACAAACATGACAAATGTCCACACATATTCTTTTGCATTCTGAAATGAATTCCCCTTTGGCTGAGTCCCTGCTTATCAGGAACACTCCAGCGAGTGATTTTTTTGGCAGCGATGTTTATGGAGATGGTGAATTTTAAACGTTTCAAATTCATAATCCCAAGTATTCACACTGGCAACCTGTTTCAAAGAGCTACATTCATCCAGTCAGGGATCCAAATCACGCCATGGGCCCTACCAATCAAAACAGCTTGCATGTGCCCCTGAACAGATCACAGAGGAATAACACATCACATAAATTATGGGTTATGAGTTATTTGCCCACCTGTAGTCAAGCTCCACCCATTAGATGAGGACACAAGACTGAATGTCAGTCCTGATGTCACATGGACATTGGCACTGAGGTGGCACTCACACGTGATATGCAATTGTGCACACATACGTAAAGGCAGCAGATTCCCAGCCCGCTTCCCCCAAAGAACACACACTTTAAGGAGCTACAGTGCACTTACATCTAATCAAGTCTTTACCTCACTGATGTGCTCCTGCTCCATTGCTGTGTGCGAGAGTGTGCCTGGGAACAGAACCACTTAGTAACCTCGCTCACAACTACACAGCCCTGTGCCTCCACTCGAGATAGGCAAGCGCTGCATAACCCACCTCCACCCAGAGATTTGCTTCTGTGTTGTGAAGAGTGGGGGACGTGAGTGTATAAAACCTGCTGGAAGCAGCTTTAACCTATATACCATGGGCACCATTGTAACACTGTGATGGCATGCGGGAGGCATGTGGGATAAAAGATTTTCCACCTCTTTCTGCCAGACCTTCACAGCATGTGACCCAGACATGTAAGCCCTTCTCCAGTTGTACGCCCACTCACAACTCATGACAGAAGCACAGGGGATCGGACCTGGTGTACCTCACCTTCTGTTTACCCTAGGCCCTGTTTCCTTGATGCACATTGCACAGGTCAATTAGTCCCGGAACTATTTTATCCTACGAGAGTCAGGGGGAGGGAAAGGAGTTGTAAGAGAAAGAGAAAATGTTCCCACAGCAAATAAGCTTTTAAGCTAAGTCGGGAAGGGGTAAAAAGCTCACCTTGTTCCTCTTTGGTATGTATCATTGTTAATAGGCTCTCACTGAGTCACTCCATTCAAGTGTTGAGATTTGCTGTGACAGGATCACTCATAAAAGTTATTAAATCATCACTCAGAGATGGGCCTGACATTTCAATCAGAGACTTTGCTTTTATTCCAAGTTGCAAATTTCATTGGTTTGGAATGTGGCTATATTTCCTTAGATTCAGCAGTTCATTAAATTGCATTGTTAACATTAAGCGAACTAAGCCACTGAGTGGCATTTTAATCTCTCTCTCATCTCTGTTTTTCATAAAAGCCCTTATCACCATGGTATCTAAGCACCAGACAGAATCAAGGAGTGAAAGCGCAAACCACAGAAGTGTTTTTTCTATCCCTTCTACCCTGCTCTGCCCAGCGAGTAGTATATTCGTGTTCCCACGGGATTGAATTGGGATTAAAACAAAGCCCAGGTAAAACCATCAAACTTTGCCCTCAGACCAAGCCCCAACCACTTGAAGTGCCCCTGGTACTTGACAGTCAATATCTTGGTGTATCCAACTGCAACCTCCCTTCCAAGTGGGCTAGAAACCATCTTGTGCAAAACATTTTGCTGGCATCTGACAGATAGAGTGAGCATGTGCAAAGAACCCATATATGTCTTGGGATGGGGACCCATGGGGACCCAAGACTTAAAGGTAAATTACTTTCGTAACAAAAAAATGAATAAAATGCTGTTCCAAAAACAAGTCTGAGACCCTAGATTGTTACTAAGATTCATTAGTCATTCAACTACCATAGTGATGGGTGTGGTATAGGGATAGATGGATGTATAGGTTTAAAACTAGAGTGTTTGGAAATCTTCCATCAACATTTTTTTTTTTTTTTTTTGAAAATGGAGTTTCCGGAAAAATTTCTGTTTTGCCAAAAAAAATCCCATTAGGAAAATCATCATGAAATATTTGTTTCTGATCTGGGGGACCCAAATTGAAACATTTTAGTGGGTTGAACTGAATTGAAACACTTCATTTCCAGTCAGTTCAACATTAACACGTCCATCTGAGCTGCCACCGAGCCTCATGGAAGTTTAGTTCCGCTGTCACATGCCCCAGACATCTCCCATAAGAAATTCTGAGAATTCCTATTTTTGACCAGCTGTATCTAAAACATCACAATTAAAATATTTTAAAGTCAATTTTATAAGTTTATTTACATGTTGGGACCTGAATTCAGGCACTCTGGGTTCTGTGCATTTCCCACAGCATGTGATAAAATCATAAGCGCCTAAGACCTTATCCAAAGCCTGTTAAAGTGAATCGGCCACTTTCCATTGATCTCAATGAGCTTTGGATCAGGGTCCTAAACAGGTCACCTATGTGATTTCCTTAAATGGTTTTAGGTGCTGCATTAGTGACATCAGCAGGCCTGCAGGTGAAGTACAAAACACAAGTCTTGGCAGGTAGATAAAGTAGGAATGCATTTTGAAATATTTTGTGTTACAATATATTTACAATAATTGTAATGTTAGGGCTACACACACACACTCTGTTAAGGACTTAAGATTTTAGATAGTTTTCCATTTTTTAAAAAAAAGAAGCCTTAAATGCAAATATTTTAAAGGTGAGAGGTGGGACAGAGACAGTGGGCAGAGGAAGTATGGCCTCTGGGTAAAGCACTGGACTGGGCCTCAGAAGAGTTGGATTCAGTTCTCACCCCTGCTGTAGTCTTCTTGCAGGACCATGCATCTAGCTGCAGTTGGAATGTTTTTTGATTTCAGGTATCTAATCAACGAGTGGATGGGCACCCCAAAAACATGGCTCTGGATCTGGTGGTTGGTGAACCACGCAATCTCTGAAAAGCTCTAATACAACCCTAGCTTTGGCACAGCAGTTGCTGTGTGCTGTGCAATAATGTTTTCCTAATATTGGGTACTCCTGGGGAAATTCTGTGCCACTGCACATGTGCAAAATTCATGTCCGGTGCAGAATTTTTTCTTTCTGTGCAGAAAATGCATTCTGCTGGAGAAGTGCCTTTCACCCACCAGAGGCTGCTGTGGCGCTAGAACAGACAGCAGCAGCTGATCAGCAGTAACAGTCGGCAACTGGCTGCGTTCATCACAGCACCCTGCCCATGGAGCCAGGTTAGGAGGCACAGGATATGGGTGGAAGACAGAGCGGGGGGAAACAGAGGTCTACTGAGGGGTTACAGACTGATGTTCAGAAGCACTAGTGGGGGGATAGACTGGGGTGGGAGCTCAAGAGCTAGTGGGGTGACAGCATTGAGCCAGGGACTGAATGGGAGGGGGCTTTAGGACCACATGGGGATGGAGAGTAGGGGGCTGCAGGGCCACATGGGGACAGGGGGTAGGAGGTGCAGGGACACACAGGGATGGGAGAACTGAATGGGAGAGGCTAGGGGTCAGTCAGGGTCATATGAGGGAGGTGCCCCAACTCCCTAACAAACCCTCCCACACCTCCCAAAAAAACTGTTCCAGACTTCTACTCACACCCAATAACCCTCTAGGTCAGTGGTTCCCAAACTTTAACAACCTGTGAACCCCTTTCACGAAAATGTCAAGTCTCGCGAAACCCCTCCTAAAAATGAATATTTCCAGGGATTTTCTCCTTTACCTGAATATAAATTATAAAACCAGTGATCTTGGAAATATAAAATTTGTTTCTATAAATACACTTATTACACACTATTTATTATTAATATTTATCATTACAGTATTTTTATTACATTATGAAAATGGCAACACTCTTCCAAGATCTCACTTTCGTAGCTTATATCACTTTGAATAAGCCTGTTATAAGACCAGGCTCCTATATTTCATCAAGGAGTATCAGATGTGCAACAGCATGAAGGTATTTAAGAAGCCAACTCAAAGTTCCTCCAAAACAAGCATTCAGGTCTTGAGCAGTCCAGGCAAACAGTGCACATTACAACAAAGCTTAAACTTGTTCTTCATCATAATTTTAAAAACAATACTAGCTGCCTATTTAATTTTTAAAATAGCAACAAATATAGACTCATAGACTATCAGAGTTGGAAGGGACCTCAGGAGAGCATTTTGTCCAACCCCCTGCTCAAAGCAGGCACAATCCCCAATTATTTTTTTGCCCCAGATCCCTAAATGGCCCCCTCAAGGATTGAACTCACAACCCTGGGTTTAAGCAGGCCACTTCTCAAACCACCGAGCTATCCCTCCCCCCAAATATCTACCTCCCTTTCCATTTGTTATAAGGAGTCTTGAAGTTTAAATCTCCTCAGTGTGATAGATATCCTTGCTTTGATCTGCTTAGCTCTTGGAGGTCCAGGGGCTCCAGGCTGCAGGCCCCGCACTGCCCAGAGTCCCTAGGGACAGCTCTGTCTACCATTAGGGAATTTTTTCCCAAGAACCCCCTGTAACATTTCACGAACCCCAGTTTGGGAACTACTGCTCTAGGTTCACTCCCAGACCCCTTCCCTCTACCTCAGCTCCTCCGTTACCTCTGACTCCCCCAAGCCTTTGCACTGCTTCTGAGGGGTGCAGGAAATATGTTTCTGTATTATAGTTTAAATTAATTCCTCAACGTTCTTTATTAATAGCCTACTAAAGAATTTATTTGTCACAAAAAAAACATTTCCTGGATCTTTTTTTTTTGTCTGTATTATTACAGACTTACTTACTGACAGGTATTTTGAAATAAATTACCAAAATAATTGAAACTGGTATAATTACACTGTGTTGTTTTGACAAATAAAATATGCAAAATTTTGCAGAATTTTAAACTATTGTGTGCAGAATTTTTAATTTTTTAGTAAAGCATTCACCTAGGAGTAATTGGGCCAGAGTCACCCATTGTAGTGTTCAGCAATTGAGTACCCTTTAAATAGTTTGGGTGCCCTCTAACCCTGTCTTCTATTGCAGAAGCCACCAGAGCCTAACAGAGTAGTAATTTACACGCGATGCAAGGCATTTTATGTGTGCTAACGGGCTTGTCTACACTGGCTGCCACAGCAGCGCTCTAAAAAAAAACCACCTCCACGAGGGGCATGGCTCCCAGCGCTGGTGCACGGTCTGCCAAGGGCGCTTTACAGGGCTGAAACTTGCTGCACTCAGGCGGGTGTTTTTTTCACACCCCTGAGCAAGAAAGTTGCAGCGCTGTAAAGTGCCAGTGTAGACACGCTCTATGTTGAGCCAAATTAATCTATGTCCTTTGAAAGAGTTACATCTGGGAGGAGAAGCCTTGTTTCTTAGAACTGCACAGTCACTCCGTCTGCTGGGAAAAGCTTCCTTCTTACCAGACCTACGTCAGTGTGAGCCTGTTCCCAAGCCAGACCTTATTCTAAAGCATTTCCATAATGCCGTGCAGCTGGGTTTGGCATTCAGGTGATTCAGCTCGTCTCAAGGCAGCTCCCTTCGGAGCTGAGAGTTCTGATTTCATGACACGACACACAAATACGTCTTGCATTAGCAGTAGCAGCGGGGCTCAACGGAAGCTGAAGGTCCCATCTGTTCAGAAAAGTGACTGCTGAATACGTGCCTCAGTGTGTGCTGAAGTTTAAACATATTTTTCAATGCAGCCAAGCTCAGTGATGGTAGGGTTAAGGAAGCTCTCCCCAGACAGCACTCAAGTACTAGTAATTCTAAAATGAAAAGCCAATGGCCTTGAGAGGAGCGACTGCCAGAAAGCACAGCAGAATGGCAATCAATGGGTGAGGGCAGGGGAGACCGGCATACAGTGATTGTCTCTGTCTAGCCAAGTGCTTGGAATGTGCCTAACAGGGAAGTCTCCATCCCTCCTCTCCCCAGAGAATGGAGTGTAAGTCAGTGGGAGAGCTGGATAAAAAGATGAAAGGGGAAGTTTTAGAAAGGTTTGAAGTTTTCAAAAAGATCTGAATAGTTGGGGATTTGGCTCAATATTCACCTTCCCCCACCCTCCTTTATTTTTTTCCATTTCCATTTTGCTGTTGAAAAAGGGAGAGCGACAGGAAAAAGAGAAGAACTCCAATATTGTTTATTTTTGAACAAAAGGCCATTTTTCAAGTAAATCATTTCAAGTATCCTGTCTTCAGCAATCATAATACGTAACACTTCAGAGGAAGATGAAAGATGCATCAAGTGAATGGTGTATGTGTGTATATGGAAAATGGGCAGATGGTACTTCTTTGGGATTCAATCTACACTCAGTCATCTGACACCCTGAAGCATGAAACGTGATCCCTTTATTTTCATATCTTGTAGTCTACAAATGCTGTTAAAGGACATTAATTATCCATCTCATTACTGAAATCTACAGCACTGCCTTAATGTAAATCATCCTACCTGTCTCACTTCCACTCCAGATGGGATTGTTTTGTTGGGTGGGCAAAATCATTCCATTAATTAAATGCTCTGTAATTGTATAATATGCTTTGAGGCTCATGGAAGGTGCTATAAAACCAGTAAGAACAACATGCTGCTATAAAACAGGAGAATAGCTAGAATTACATTGGACAAACTAACTAGTAGGACTACTTGAAAAATTTCCATCAAAACTGTTTTTGACAGAAAATTGGGTGAAACTTTTCATGTAAAGTGTCTGCTTTCCACTGAAAATTTCAACTTTTCATGGAAAAAATGAACATCCAAAAGCCAAAAACTTTCCTCCAAAAACTGAAAATGTTGCTTTGAAAATGTTGATGCAGTGCCTTCTGGGTTACCGGGCTGGACTACACTACCCATGATGCACCAGGGTGACTCAGCAAGAGCATGGTACCATGGTGCACCATGGTAAATATAGTCTGGCCAAGGAGGCCAGTCTACAGAGAAGAATGAGGGTATGAGGAATCCAAACTACAATTCTCATGCACCATAGCAGGATTTCCAAATTTTAAAAAAGTCAGTTTCCATTTGAATTTATTTGGTTTTCAATTTTTTGCTAAAATGTCAAAAAATTATGTGAAGAAAAAACTCATTTTCTAATCAGCTCTACTAACCAGCAGACACACTGCAAGAAAACAAGGCACAATCAATATCAATTTGTTAGATTTGGCACTTTAATTTGATTAGACATACAGCAGAACCTCAAAGATACGAACACCAGCGTTACGGACTGACCGGTCAACTGGACACCATGTGAAACTGGAAGTATCCAATCAGGCAGCACCAGAAACAAAAATTTTAAAAAAGCAAATACTGTACTGTGCCTGTATTGCATCTTCAAGGGAGGCAGATCTGGGCTGCCTGTTCCCATCGCTACCCCGTCCCAACCCTCATGCGCGGGGTACACTTACAGCTAGGAGTTGAAGAGACTGAGATCGCAAGGCAGGAGCAGCACTGGGGTCTATGCTGCTTTCCTTGGTGCTGTTTTCACCATGGGTGCTGTTTTCACCGCCACTTCCCCTCCCCACACCACCACTCCCCACCAGGAGGGGGACTCGCTGTTTTCACCCCCACCCACTGCAGCCAGGCAGGGGACAAGTTTGCCCTGCCTGGGAAAGAAGCTGCCTGCAAAAAAACTGCCTCGCTGCGTCTGGAACCTGGCCCAGAGCATGAACTGCTGGAGCCGGAACCGTATTTCATTCAAAGTTACAAACATTTCAGAGTTACGGACAACCTCCATTCCCGAGGTGTCCATAACTCTTAGGTTCTATTGTAGATGTCTGCATTCAGCAAGGTTCGTGTGTGAAAGAGACAATCCACAGGCAGAAGAAAACCCGATAGTTCTGGCTTCTCCTATTCTCCATTTCCTAGAGACAGCAAAATAAATTACTCTGTAGTCTTTGATCCTGTGGGAAAGGGTTTCAAGAGCCCTTTGAATATCCACAGCCTTGTTGGATAGATGAGAACTGACGGTCAGGAACACTCAGAGGCCGATTAGGACTAAGTGGAACCCAGAATAAATACCTCCTGACTCGCTCACCAAACGAGATCAACACCTCCATCCAAAATACGATGCTTATCGAGGCAGCTCCTTCCCCATCTCCTGCTTGCTTGTCACAAAGAGAGAGTCTCTCTAGTGCCTTCCTACTAAGGCAGGCAAATCACCTCTGGATCCTTTCACAAGTAAAGTGCTTCTTGTTCACCACTCTGGGACTGATCACAAGCAGAGATGGTCTACTCAGCAGCAAGGCTGATCAATTCACAGTGGGAGGTCTCACACAGTGCACAGTGGATCATTGGAGCCCAGTGCTTCATGTTGCCAAATTTGAAGGCCAGAGATCCTGTTGCTCCAAGGAATTCACTTTTAGGAGTAATGTTTTTAACATATCTTTGTTTGAAATTACACATGCTGCACTGTACCACACTTCAGTTTTACTTACCCTTCTAGCGAAGCAAACAGCTCTCGAAGTACTAATAAAATATCCATGAATTGCCACTAAAACAATGGGGGAACAGCTTGTGTGTGCACAGGACATTCCATATTCCATCAGGGAACAATTGATCTCAGCCAGATGTAAACAGACCTGTTCCCTTTGAAGGAACTCTGAATGTACCAACAGACCCTCCATCTATTTATTCTCTTAAGACACACGTGCCAGCAGAAGGTAGATGGTATAAATTGTGAAGTGGCAACTACTGGAGTTACTAAACTACAGTGAAACAGACCGACGATCCAGGAGCACATTCATGAAGGGGACATTTTTTCAGGATTTTACTAGGCTTTCAAGCTTGATATAGTCTGAGTAAAGCAGCCTGGTAGCCCCTTAAAAAGCTAGGGTGCCAGGAAAGAGCAATGAGAACCTGGAACTCTCATCAGACTCTGTCTGCACTAAGAAAATTCATAATTACTTTGCTCTCCTGGTAGCAGCAATGGTGGATAGTAGTAGTATAGAGTATGTAGTTTTATCACCCTTCATCTAACCATTACCAGAGCTGGTTTTCACACAGCTGTCTTTTTTCATCTTCAGAGCCATTTGCCCTTCCTTTGACAATAAAAGTCCAAAGTAGAAACCAGCTGCAAGGAAAGAGAGGGAAGAAAGCAGGACGAGTGTAAAAATGCTGCAAGATTAAGAGACAGGAAGGTCTGGAGCAGCTGATTAAATGATTTGGCTATACTGACATCTAGAGTTTATTTAGAGTACGGTTAGGTGTAGAGTAACATGCTCCTTGTTCCTTCGGAAGTGAGGAAGTGTGTGTTGGTAAAGCATTGAGTACCCACAGCAACTGGGGATGCATACATGAGAGATGTCCCATATTCCAGTGGTTCTCAACCAGAGGTCTGGGGACCCTCAAGAGGGCCTCGAGAAGGTTTCGGTGGGGGCTCCAAGCAGGGCCAGCATTAGCCTCACGGGGGCCCAGGACAGAAAGCTGAAGCCCAGGTCCCTGAACCCCACCACACAGGGCTGAAGCTGAAGCCTAAGCAATGTAGCTTTGTGGGGGCCCCTCTGGCATGGGGCCCCAGGCAATTGCCCTGCTTGCTACCCCCTAACACCAGCCCTGGCTTGTATATGTAGAAAATCAGTTATTGTGGCACAGGTGGGCTGTGGAGTTTTTACAACATGTTGGGGGGCCTCCGAAGGAAAATGGTTGGGAACCTCTTTCAGATATGAAGTATACGACAGGCCCCTCACTCAGGGCCACAGCTTTAGTCCGGATTTCTCTATGAATGTACTTGTTGTTAACGTTGGGAAAGGAGCCTGGAGCAGGGCCATCCTTAGGATTTATGGGGCCCTACGCAGTATTATTAAACTGGTGCCCCTGTGCCTGACGGCAGCCCGGGCTTGCAGCCCGGGGGGAGGGGGGAGGCAGCAAAGGATACCGAGCCGCCCCACCTGCCTCATGGCGGCAGAGTGTCTCAGCTCCCCCAGAAACCCCCGTACCTCCTCCCTCATGCAGAATGTGCGGCACCAACGCATTCAGCTCTGTGAAGACGGCCCGTGCCTAAGGAGACTGCAGCGCGCGCTGGGTGTGCGGGAGCCAACCCGCTCTTACCTGGGGTCATGGGCAGTGGGTGAAGCCACTGCTTGGGGAGGCTAGCCCCCTAGCCCACCTTTGGCCCCGCCCATACTCCACCCCCACTCTGCCCAGGCCCCGCCCTCTCTCCACTGTCTCCCTCCTCTCCTCCCTCCCCCTCCCTGATCACCCCGTTCCAGCCAAATCACGGAACCCAAATGAAGCAAATGACATTTGAAAAAAACCACTCTTCTGCAATTTCTCTCTAAAGAAAATGGAGCACGTTTTCCACTGCATGCCAGAAGGTGAAGACTAGACATGCAGAAGGGACCTAATCAAAAGCACTAAATTTGGGAATAAAAAACGTCACTCACAGGCTTTTTGATATACCCTGAAGTTTGTCAGAGATTTATTTGCAAAAACTTTGTAGTAAGGGCAAGTCAGCTGTCCTGCTGAATACAACATTAAATATTATGGAATACATGATGCAGCTCTTCTCTGTTTTACATTTTCTTAATCAGTATTTCTAAGCTGATTTTATGTTTTCAATGTACTCTTAAGCCTACATAAAGTAATCATTCCAGATTACTACATATTTAACTCACTGAAACAAAGACATTGTTTTAAATTAATCAGTCATAGAGGTTTAGTGTGTTCATAACAATATTCATTGTACTGATTTTGCTAGAGGGTTCTCTTAAAACTAGTTCATCAAATAGTTAGAAGTAAAGAAAGAGAAACTCATTTGTCCAGCTATCTGGCAGGAAAGGGGTGTTGTGCTAATAGGTCTGGCAGGCAGGAAGGCTTTTTCACTTTTAAGTTACTAGATCCCCTCCGGAGTAAAAGTCACCAGGCTGCAGCAGCCAGGTGTGGGAGCCCGCAGGAAGGGTCAGAACAGGGATTGGAAGAGGCGGCAGGGTGGACACTAAAACCCAGGGTTGCCCCAAATTTTCGGGACGCAGCCGCATATGCCTAAGGACGGCCCTGGCCTGGAGACAGCCTTGAAGACTGATATGGTCCAAGAGGCAATGCACAAGTGTGAGCAATGCAAGCATTCCACATTGCAAGACCATCCTCAGGTCTAAACCTCTGTGCATCATTCTGAGTCCTCCCTGACAAAGCTTATTCCTAAAATCTGTTCACTCCTTTTACTTTATAATAATACACTTGAGGTTTTTCCCCAGTGTCATCACCCAGCCTCTGTAGAGAGATTCCAAATGAATGATGCCACTTGTCTGTCTGAGGTTATCGATAGTGTGACAAAGTTCCTCCTCTACCTTGGTGGGTCTTGCACTTATTGGCGGATTTGCTCGCCTTGGAGCTTCACGGCAGCCCTCAGTTTGGCCATTTTCGTGAACCCACAGGCCAGGTCAACTCCTCCTGTGTCTGCCCAGGAGTTGGGAGGTTTGGGGGGAACCCGGGCCCACCCCCTACTCTGGGTTCTAGAGTGCCTCCTGGAACAGCTGTGCGACAGCTACAACTCCCTGGGCTACATCCCCATGGCCTCCTCCCAACACCTTCTTTATCCTCACAATAGGACCTTCCTCCTGGTGTCTGATAATGCTTGTACACCTCAGTCCTCCAACAGTATACGTTCTACTCTCAGCTCCTAGCACCTCTTGCTCCCAGTTCCTTACATGCGCACCACAAACTGAAGTGAGCTCCTTTTTAAACCCAGGTGCTTTGATTAGCCTCCCTTAATTGATTCCAGCAGCTTCTTGATTGGCTGCAGGTGTTCTAATCAGCCTGCCTGTCTTAATTGTCTCCAGAAGGTTCCTGGTTGTTCTAAAACCTTCCCTGTTACCTTACCCAGGGAAAAGGGACCTACTTAACCTGGGGCTAATATATCTGCCTTCTACTACGCTTCTGTAGCCATCCGGCCCGACCCTGTCACAATAGGGAGACAACTCCTGGAACTACCTTAGTCCAGTGGCTAGAACTAGCAGATTCATCCCTACACTGATGCAGGCACAGAGGGGAGGCAGACTGCACCACCACTATTTAGATGCTGTAGGGACTGGTGCAGTCCCTGGTGCAGACCAGGGCAGCCCTCAGGCCTGCCAGAACTTGTACCCCTCGCAATGGGCAGTGTGGGCCACTGCAGAAGGTGGGTGCAGAATCAATGAGATGCAGCTCCACCCTGGCCGCAACTCTCACTACTATTTGCCTCCTTCCCTGCCAGCTCACCGCTGCTTCACCCCACTCCTCTCCCATCCCAGCACAGAATGCCCCTGCATGATGCTGCATGATTGAATATGACCATTTATATTGATATTACCACTGTTATACAATTGCAACAACTCCTGTACAAAGTATATACCATGTAAGGTATCAATGGAAAAGTTATGATTTACTACCTATGATAATCTGGTTTATAGGCATGTATCATCTTTGTATCTGAAGTTATGAATATTGGCTACATTTCTATCTCAAATGTGTTTGTACATGAGTCACATCTCAGATAGATTTACATCAGGCAACACAACTATGTGTTGATGGGCCATTAAGGTCACTCAGCTCTAACAATGGGCCACTGAAGATGCCCCACCCAGATAGCTCCTCCTGAGGATGCCTCACACAGCCAGGGACCAACTGCCACCCCAGTGAGTCAGCAAAGCATGTAAGGACATGTGACCTGAGATGCCATCTTCTCCCAGTAACTTTCTATACTCATAGGTTTCAGAGTAACAGCCGTGTTAGTCTGTATTCGCAAAAAGAAAAGGAGTACTTGTGGCACCTTAGAGACTAACCAATTATTTGAGCATAAGCTTTAGCTCACTTCATCGGATGCATACACGATGCATTCGATGAAGTGAGCTGTAGCTCATGAAAGCTTATGCTCAAATAAATTGGTTAGTCTCTAAGGTGCCACAAGTACTCCTTTTCTTTTTCCATACTCATGTGACCCTGGACTCCATCTTGGGTCAGTATCTGTCCATGCACATGTGGGCTTTGTTTGGGACAGTAAATTTTCATGTATATGGCAGAGGATATAAAACAGCACCTGAGACATCTCCATTGTGTCTTCATTTCTCTGGACTGGATTTCTAACAAGGCAGCTTTGAACAAGGACTGATGACCCCCCAATCTGTTTGGGTGATTCCAGAGAGACTTTTGCAAACCAGCAGTTTATTCCACCACTGCTACAAACCTGATACAAGGACTTTGCAATCACTTGCACGTATATGATCTATTAGCCATTTATAACTCTCTTCTTTTCTTCTATTATTAAACCTCTAGTTAGTTTACTAAGGATTGACCAACAGTGTGATATTTGGGTAAGATCTGAGATTCATACTGACCTGAAGATAGGTGTCTGATCCTTTGGGATTAGAAAGAACCTCACATATGGTGAAATCAGTTTTCAATAACCCCTCACTATGTTAGACTTGGTTGTCAGGATAGGAGCCAAGGGGTGGAGTGCCTACAGGGGACTGTGTCTGGCTTCTGGTTAACCAGTGTGGTGCTGCAGAAGCTTCTTTGTTACTGGCTTGATTAATCTAATTATAGAATAAACCACCAGTTTGGGGGACTGTCTGCCCTATTCAGTGCAGTCTGCCTTGAGTGTGGCATTCTCAGTGAGGCCCATTCCAGGCACCCGGTCACACCCTGAACCCACAACTGCTATAGAGCCTGCTCCCTACCTTAGCACAGGGGCTCCCTGCACCATGATGTTCCCAGGGGGACCTTATAAGAACATAAGAACAGCCATATGGGGTCAGACCAAAGGTCCATCTAACCCAGTATCCTGTCTTCCAATGGTGGCCAATGCCAGGTGCCCCAGAGGGAATGAACAGAACGGGTAATCATCAAGTGATCCATCCCCTGTCGCCCTTTCCCAGCTTCTGGCAAACAGAGGCTAGGGACACCTGGCTAACAGCCACTGATGGACCTATCCTCTATGAACTTACTAGTTCTTTTTTTGAACGCTATTATAGTCTTGGCCTTCACAACATCCTCTGGCAAGCAGTTCCACAGGTTGCTTGTACATTGTGTGAAGAAACACTTCCTTTTGTTTGTTTCAAACCTGCTGCCTATTAATTTCATTTGGTGACCCCTAGTTCTTGTGTTATGAGACAGAGTAAACAACACTTCCTTATTTACTTTCTCCACACCAGTCATGATTGTATAGCCCTCCATCATATCCCCCCTTAGTCGTCTCTTTCCCAAGCTGAAAAGTCCCAGTCTTATTAATCTTTCCTCATACAGAAGCTGTTCCATACCACTAATCTTTTTTTTTTTTGCCCTTTTCTGAAACTTGTCCAATTCCAACATATCTTTTTTGAGACGTGGTGACAACATCTGCATGCAGTGTTCAAGTTGGGGGCGTACCATGGATTTATACAGAGGCAGTACGATATTTTCCATCTTATTATCTAGCCCTTTCCTAATGATTCCCAACATTCTGTTACCTTTGCACCAGCCAACAGGCATCACAGGACCATCGTGCAGTTATGAAATGGCTGGGCCCAGTAACTCTGCTGGAGCTGGGTAAACTCAGAATAAAAAGTATTGCACGTGTTCTTACAACTCAAGGCAGCCAATCCATCCCACTAGTATTTGTCCTCTCTGTACAGACAACTTAAAGATTAAAACCAACATTAGAAATAAATATACTTCTATAACCAGCTGTCCTTTCTGGACAGCTGCCTGCAACACAAATTCAGGATGTAACTGAGTTACCAGTTGCTGACTTGAAAAGCCTTGTGATAGCACAAGAAGCGATGGGAGAAGAGGTTGATTGTGAAAAGGCAAGAAAGGCACAGAGTGTGCCAGACTCCAAATGCAATTTGGAGTACAGTAGCTACATGAATCTATGGTCAGAATCCCAAAGGAGAAGTGTCTTGACAATTCAGCGTGTTTGGGCATCTGAGAATTCTCTTGCCCCAGCATATATGTATCCAATTAGGCAGAGATTTAAAAGGAAAAGCAATCAACCAAATCACTACTTCTTGTGCTTGCTGTGAGTCTATATGTGCAATATGACAAGCATAACAGTGTTGAGACAACCTTAACTTATGACTTTCCTGTGTATTTCTTAACGTTAATGATACATTCATGTCACTTTTAATAAGAGATCATGTGTATCATGCCCTATTTCCTGTTCATGGGTCTTGGGTCTTGGGTCTTGTCCTTAAAGCAAGGCCATGCTCAGAAAATAGACTGCAAAAAAGGGACCTTCTTACTCAATAGATGTGCACTGGTCTCTGTACATAGATGGAGTCAGAGCTGCTTACAATAAAGACCAGGGCTAGGATTTTCAAAGGCTGTAAGGGATCCAGTCAATGGGAGTTGGGTGTCTTTCAAAGGGAACCAGCTGCCTAACTCTCTGTTTGAAAATCCCAGAGTACAATAATTTAAACAACTTTCTACTTCAGCGAGCAACTGGGAAAAGTCACTGGTTTTATTTTTGAACTGAGTAGATTTCACCTGGAATTGTGAATCTTTTTTTTTCTTCCCCCTCCCCGCCCCCCCCCTTTTTTTTTTTTACAGTCACTTTTCTGAGTGTCACTTCACTTTAAGGTGAGAGCTTCTCCACTGAGAAGCTCGGATACCCTGGTGAGAGGTGTGGTACAAGGGCCTAACCAAACAGAACGTGTATCTGACATTAACAAGAAATCAGCAGTACCTCTGAGTGCAGCAGACAGCAAGTTAAATGCTATTTTATGGCTTAATTTGATTAAGAAAAAATAAAGCTGTGGGCTAGAATATATAGGAGAGATGCTTTGATCATCTGTAATTGGCCTCAGCCCATTTGTCATAAGCTTCATTCCCCCGTGATCCATGTACACTGCAGCCCTGATCTGTTGTTATCTCAGAGGAGTCTGCAGTAAAGAGAGCTCTGCCAGGAAGAAGCTCGTCTCCTCCTTCCCCAGTCCTCCCCGTGTGCTTGATGTAGACGGCACATTGTACTCAAGGGAGCTGAGACAGTTTACAGAAGAACTCCACTGTCAGGAATAGTTTTCCATTGTGCTGATCCTCCTGAGAGGGGGTTTTACATAATATTATCCCTTCTTGGTGCATTCTCTGTCCCCTTCAAAGCCACAGTAGAAAGTGATCCCCTGATACAAAGGCTTATATTTAGCATGCCTAGATCAAAGCATCCCGCAAGGCCCCGATTCAGCAGAGCCCTTGAGTGCATGCATAATGTTAAGCATGTGCTTGGGTGCCGTTGAAGTCATGTGCTTAAAGTTAAAACACATGTTGGATGCTTTGTAGAATCAAAGAAAAGATGCCCTTCTGCCTTAGAAAGGGATGAGATGTCTCTGGGGTAATGGGTGACTCAGGGGGATGATAATGCAGTATAGAGTCTTTACCCTGGGTTGCCAATTCAAATCTGACTCAAATCAATAATTGTTAGAGTTGAGCCAACATCCAAACCCTGAGTCCAAGCCCAGTAGGCTTTTGGGGGGGATGGGTTCAGTTCTGAATCCTTAGATCCAAACCATCTCTCTGTGATTTTGATTCCTGATCAGCTGCCAAAGGGACCCACTTTGAAGTCTAGGTTCAGAGGTAGCCCACAAGGGAGGAAGTGTCTCAAGCTCAGCAAATCTGCAAACCTCATGAGATCAGCTGATCTCACAAACTTCTACCATTGGGGAGCTGAAATCTCATGAGAACTACTCAAAAGGTTTTAACACCTTATACCCAAATCCCAATTCAGCTCCAAACCCAAACACCAGTCCTAAGCCCAAACCTAAAACAGATTCAAACACAGCCACTTCTAAAAATGAGCAAAAGTTAATACCATTGGAGAGCTGTTTATTGGCTCCATGGAATGAATTTGTGGTCTTAGGCCAGTACCTAGTGGACAAATATCCGTATTACAGAAAGGGCTTCCACAGTTGATGCTAATTGCCCTCATTGTCAACAATCCCAGGAGCAAAGAGGGTTGCCAGTTTTGGTTGGATGTATTCCCGAAGGTTTCATCACACGATAATCTTTAATTAAAGATTCATCTTTAATTCCTGGAGACTCCTGGACAATCCTGGAGGTTTGGCAACCCTCGGAACGAATGAGCCATGGAAACTGACCTCCTCTGTCCCCAGCAGAGGTGGTCCTTCCAGGTCAGTCTAAGCTTGTCAGCTCTGGGAACATTGGCAAAGAAGTTTGCATAGTTGTTGCCTATGCTACATCTGTCCTGTGGATAAACAGAGGGCTTCATTCTCTGTCGGATCACAAGCATTTTCTTAGCAAAATACTAAAAAAAAAAAGAAAAAGAAACAAGGAAATATAAAGTATTATGGGGCTCACTACTTAATGTTTGTATATTGTGCATGACTTTGAAGATACAGGGATACATATCTACTGGTGCCTCAAAGAAGCACCCCTTGCACTGGTGCACATCTGCCTATCTCTCTGTACAGCACCTTGCACAATAGGGCATCAATCCAGATAACAAGTGCCTCAGATCAACTTTTCAGATACGCTACGTATTGTTTTACCCGACAGTCACAATCAGCTGCTCCAGTCATCAAAGAAAGAGCATTAGCAATAGGGCTGGGAGGTAGCTCTCTAGTCAACTTTAAACAAAAGAAAATGAAAATCCCACAAGTTGCAGAAGGCAGAGGTGTGATATGACCCATGATACTGACAGCAGCCACAACAGCTGAACCTACCAGGCCAGCATAGGTGCTGGCTGAGATGAATAACATTGGTGTCATTTTTCAGAGTAACAGCCGTGTTAGTCTGTATTCGCAAAAAGGAAAGGAGTACTTGTGGCACCTTAGAGACTAACCAATTTATTTGAGCATAAGCTTTCGTGAGCTACAGCTCACTTCATCGGATGCATCCGATGAAGTGAGCTGTAGCTCACAAAAGCTTATGCTCAAATAAATTGGTTAGTCTCTAAGGTGCCACAAGTACTCCTTTTCTTATTGTTGTCATTGATTCAGGACTCATATAAGGTGATTAACTAGAGAGAATATGTGTAAAAACCCATTAGCCATTCGGTGTTCTCCTTTCCAGGGCTGCCTTACCTAACTGAAATTGCTTGGAGGCATTCCCACATGTCTGCTGTATTTCTGGGCTGTTCCATCCTAAGGGGTACAAAGCACAGCCTGAGCTTATCAACAGCCCTAGAAAGAGAGAGAGAAAGAGAGACAGAAATGTAAAGACGTCCCACAGAAGTTTTAAAAACCAAATAAAACTCCACCACTCTGGGGTTGTTGTGACAGGATCCCTAGAAACACAGACTTTTAGGCTGCAGATTTTATTTCATTCATCATCAAATAGATGTTTCTGAAAACCTCATTGAAGATTAACAGGGGAGTGGGAATTGACACAATTCAATAAAAAGCCTCAGTAGAAACAAATGCGGTTTGAAAGCAAAGCTAGTGTTCTGAGAAATCAAGATCTCTGGCTGCTAAGAGAGAGGACACTGAGACTGTGTCTACACTGCAATTAAACACCCTTGGCTGGCCCCTCGCAGCTGACTCACACTCACAGGGCTTGGGCTGCAGGGCTGTAAAATTGCAGTGTAGACATTTGGGCTCTGGCTGCAGCCCGGCAGAGTCCCAGAGCTGAGGCTCCAGCCTGAGCCCAAACATCTCCACTGCAATTTTACAGCCTCAAGTCCCATCAGCTGGCACAGGCCAGCTGTGGGTGTTTAATTGCAGTGTGGACAAACTCACAGAGCTCAGCCACATTGGCCCATGGTGATGCTGCTATTCCGTCTCCTCTGTACTGCGCCATTAAATGTAGAAGGGCCTACCTTGCTGGATGGGGCCGCTGCCGTGTATTGTTATGTTTCAGACATGCAATGTTAGAGAGGGAACCACTGAGTTCTCGCTCTGGTGGTGACTTTGGGCCATTGAGTTACTCCTGATTTGACTAAAAGCAGAATAGGTCTCTGGACAATTGTTGTTTCTTGCTTCATCTAAAACAAAAGTCAGCTAGACAGAGAAACACATCAAGTGCCATAACAGGCCGTAAGGACCCTATAGGAATGCGTACGGAATTGAAGCAAACTCAGTTAAAAAGTCAAACAAATATTCAACATGCTCGTCATATGCGCCCAGTTCTGGCCAAGAATCAGAAGAAGGGGAGTACGTGCGTGTAGTGCTTACAGTGGTCTGAAAACTTGTGCTGGGAGAGTCTTTCATAATCGGGGAGCAGCAGCTTTGGTAAAACGGGTGCTTAAAGTGCATGCCTCAGTGACCCGGCTTGATTCCTTTATTTATTTGTTTGTTTGCTTGCTTGTTGTGCTGGGTCTGTGACCTTCTCCTCCAACACACACACACACTGTAAGCCCAGCATGTATGTGTAATGAGCCATCAAGAGGATCAGTGGCAGCACTGCAGAAAATTGTGCCTGCCCCCAAAAAAGATTGCAACCATTTGCTCTGCAACGACAAGGTTGGGACTGAACAGAAAACCTGTCCAACTGAGCATCTCTCTGATTTGGGTTTCCAACTCCTGGGCTTTAGGTTGGTTTTGTTTTTGTTTGTTTGGTGACGTAGCAATGCAGCAAAGCTCAGTTCTGGTTCAGTAACTGGTCCTGCCCTGTGTAATCTGTGCTGTCGTTGTCTTCCCTGGATCAACTCAGCAGTCACTGACTGCTGTAAATGGCTTGCCAGGATATGTGCTTCCAGTAGATAATCATAGAATGTAACAATCCAGCAGAGAATGATAAATACACTGTGCTCCTTCAAGTGGATGTTGGGTCTCCTGCTGGGTCCATCATCGTTCTCAGCTGTTTAATGATGCAAAGTTGCTTTGAATTCTCTCTCTCTCTCTCTCTCTCTCTCTTCTGGGACAAATATTTTGAAGAGCTGACTACTGCCTGTAAAGTATGCTAGTGAGTAACATGCAAACACACACACACATCCCCATACCCCTCAGTATCACAGCTACAATTTTCTAACCAAGTTTACAATGGGCTCCATCCTGTCAGGTGCTGAACTCCCTTAAAGCAATGGGATTTAAGGGGCTCAGTACAAGGGAGGTGAATAATTCGGATGTGTGTAGTTTATACAATGAATGTTGCCTCTTCGTCTGTTCTGATTATCCAGAAAAGGAACATGAATTTCTAAAATTTCATGATTATTCAGCCAATGATCTTTGAATTTTTGAAGCAAACAGCTTCTGTGAGCATTTAGTAATTGACCTTTGAAATACAAGTTGTTTTGATTGGACACACAGGTCATCTGGTATGTTTCTGGTCCTTGATTGGATGAATGTTATTCTTAGGGTCCGGTCCTCGTCTGGTGTAAATCAGTGTAGCTCTGCAAAAACCAGTTGCACTATGCCAATGACACCAGCTGAGAAGCTGCTCCTTCCACAGTGCAGATTACAAATCTGAGATTCGTTTGCTGCTACCGTCCTCCAATATTTGCTTAAAAATAGGGCTGTCAAGCGATTAAAAAAAAATTAATCACAATTAATCACACTGTTAAACAATAGAATACCATTTATTTAAATATTTTTGGATGTTTTCTACATTTTCAAATATATTGATTTCAATTACAACACAGAATACAAAGTGTACAGTGCTCACTTTATATTTTATTTTTGATTACAAGTGTTTGCACTGTAAAAAGACAAAAGAAATAGTATTTTTCAATTCACCTAATGCAAGTACTGTTGTGCAATTTCTTTATCATGAAAGTTGAACTTACAAATGTAGAATTATGCACAAAAATACTGCATTCAAAAATAAAACAATGTAAAATTTTAGAGCCTGCAAGTCCACTCAGTCCTACTTCTTGTTCAGCCAATCGCTCAGACAAACACGTTTGGTTACATTTGCAGGCGATATTGCTGCCGGATTCTTGTTTACAATGTCACCTGAAAGTGAGAACAGGCGTTCTCTTGTAGCCGGCGTTGCAAGATATTTACATGCCAGATGCGCTAAAGATTCATATGTCCCTTCATGCTTCAACCACCATTCCAGGGGATATGCATCCATGTTGATGATGGGTTCTGCTCAAAAACCATCCAAAGCAGTGCGGCCCGACATGTTCATTTTCATTATCTGAGTCAGATGCCACCAGCAGAAGGTTGATTTTCTTTTTTGGTAGTTTCCGCATCAGAGTGTTGCTCTTTTAAGACTTCTGAAAGCATGCTCCACACCTCGTCCCTCTCAGATTTTGGACAGCATTTCAGATTCCTGAACCTCGGGTCAAGTGTTGTAGCTATCTTTAGAAATCTCACATTGGTACCTTCTTTGCGTTTTGTCAAATCTGCAGTGAAAGTGTTCTTAAAACGAACAACAACATGTGCTGGGTCATCATCCTAGACTGCCATAAAATGACATATATGGCAGTATGCAGGTAAAACAGAGCAGGGGATGTACAATTCTCCACCAAGGAGTTCAGTCACAAATTTAATTAACGCATTATTTTTTAATGAGCATCATCGGTATGGAAACATGTCCTCTGGAATGGTGGCCAAAGCATGAAGGGGCATACAAATATTTAGCATTTCTGGCACGTAAATACCTTGTAATGCTGGCTACAAAAGTGCCATGCAAATGCCTGTTCTCACTTTCTGGTGACATTGTAAATAAGAAGAGGGCAGCAGTAGCTCCTGTAAATGTAAACAAACTTGTTTGTCTCAGCTATTGGCTGAAAAAGAAGTAGAACTGACTGGACTTGTAGCCCCTGAAGTTTTACATTGTTTTGTTTTTGAGTGCAGTTATGTAACAAAAACATAAATCTACATTTGTAAGTTGCACTTTCAGGACAAAGAGATTGCACTACAGTACTTGTATGAGGTGAATTGAAAAATATTATTTCTTCTGTTTATCATTTTTACAGTGCAAATATTTGTTATCAAAATATACACTTTAATATCAGTTTCAACACAGAAGACAAGATACATATGAAAATGTAAAAAAAATCCAAAATAGTTAATAAATTTCAATTGGTAGTCTCTTGTTTAACGGTGCGATTAAAACTGATTAATCGCGATTAATATTTTTAATCGCAATTAATTCTTTTAGTTAATCGCATGAGTTAACTGCAATTAATCGACTGCCCTACTTAAAAAATATCACTGTCTGATGACATTCCTGCCAGTAAACTCATTCCCCAGAATATTCACAGAACCCAAATACAAAAGGGGAAACTGCCCAGTTGAATTTATTTACAATTTATATTAGTTAGTGAAACATTTTTCCCCCTCATCTGACACTATCAAAGACTAAAAATTAGAGCCTGAGAAAACTCCCCTCAGGTGGAGTGTATCTGGATAAAAAGAACAGGAGTACTTGTGGCACCTTAGAGACTAACAAATTTATTTGAGCATAAGCATCCAATGAAGTGAGCTGTAGCTCACGAAAGCTTATGCTCAAATAAATTTGTTAGTCTCTAAGGTGCCACAAGTACTCCTGTTTTTTTTGCAAATACAGACGAACACGGCTGCTACTCTGAAAAATGTATCTGGATAGAAGTCATACCGGGAGAATAACAACAGTATGAACACAGCTTGACACTAATGCCGTCTGGGCTGAGAAGCCAATGCATACTCTAGTGGCAGTCAGCCATATCCCCCGAGAGCATCTCCAAATAATATAATATACACGTGCAGCCGCACCCCCACGCCCAATCCTTTCAGAGAAGTAAAAGGCACGAAGCCAAAAATGCATTTTGTGGACTCGTAACTGACAACTAATCCCATTATACTCGATGAAAGGGCTAACGGAAGCCCTTAAGGGCGTATTCTTAAAAATGAAGTAGTAAGTAAATTATCCGGCAGTATATTTGCACTTTTCAGCATTTCCTATATTACATCTTATTAGAAGGGGGAACTGATCAGTTTTCCCTGGTGATGTTGCTTTCTGATGTTACTGCTTGAAAACTAGGGTGATACCTGACAGACAAATACACAGGGCAGGGATGACGTCAAACCCACGTATTTAGCACTGGCTGCATGTGCAATAATTAGCCGTGCTATCTGCCCAATACTGACTGTGAAGCTGGATAGTATGGAAAATATTATCTCCTTTGCAGTAAACACTTCCACGAAATAGTGCATCAGCATTTCATTGCTGGCTACAAAAGCCTATGAAGGGTTGCAGAATTTGAGTCAGTAGGAGGGATGCTGGAACCAAGGATAAGGTGTAAGGAGGAGGCAGGCCACCAAGCATATCTTGCACTGGGAATGGGATGAATCTGGACCTCCAGGACGAAGTATGAGGAGGCCTCACATTGGCAAAGGTGCAAGGATCACATGGGCATGATGCTAGGATCATGCATTTAATATGCACGCTCGACCTTAGCTAGATATGATGTTTGCATTAATTGAAACTTGCCGTGCCTTGCACCATCCAGGTGTGATCCTTGCACTTTTGACCGGTGGGGGGAGGAGTCAGTGCAACAGGAGGGATGCCTGGGACTCTGCGGAGGCTGGGCCCTGGCATGCTTCAGAGTATAGCACTGAGCACTTAACTTTGAGAACACCAGCATTGGCCAGGCGCCTAGCCATAGGAATGTTTAAAGGGAGGACATCCAATATATTTACTGCTACTATACAAATATTATACATACAACTTGCCAGGCGGCATTTATGTGGGAAGCAAATACGAATGAAAAATGTATCACATTTCTAACGTATTTTGTGTGTTCCCCCTACAGCATTCATAAGGCTGGAAGCCTAAAAAATACCCGTGTCCAAAGGGTTAAACAGCAAAACTCACCATAATGCTCTGTGGCCTTTTCAGATGGAGAATGTTACACTTCAGTGAATGGAGGGACAAAAGGCCTGTTTCGATCACCAGCAAAAGGGGCACAGAACTCATGTGTGGAAGTGACGTATCTAGTCTCCTGGGGATATTACAGCCAGGCCATCGCTGCAGAAGATTAACCTTGGCAACCCGCTGTTTACTCTGATAGGACAAACTTGCAGGGGGCTTGCTGTCTGTCTCTGTGGCTAGTAAACAAACTGATGTGTAGTGCTGGGCTCAAAGTGAAAGGAAAATGTATCTGAGGTCTAAGTCTTAATGGACCCATTTTCTCCGCACTTTTTGCCATGCTGAGATTGCTCTGACTGGAAACGAATTGCACTTCTCCCCGAGATGTATTTCAGTTAATGCACCTACTGCCGAGAACCTTCTATGCCTTTCATAAAATCCAGAGAGTTTTGCAAGCACATATGAATCAACACTGTGAGAAGCTGGACGGGTTGAGAATCAGTAGACATCAGGAAGCTTTTTAGTCTATGTGTGTGCAGTGCCTGGCACAATGGGGCTCGATCCCTGATTGGGGCCTTTAAGCAGGGTCATTATACAAATATCATCATTTCAATTACAAATCTCCTGAAGCCTTCTAAAAAAACCTGTAAAACTACTAGGTGAAGAAATGTTTTCTTTTAAAATAACATGACTAGCGCCTTTATCTGGAATGTACATTAGCTAGGCAATGCACCTGGTAAAGATAGTACTTAGAGTGGTTTACTTGTGCTGCGGTATGAAATTATTTAAACCTGAGTCTACGCTTGCGTATTGCTCTATGGCACTGACATTAGCTGGGTGGTCATTGGCTATGATGGCTAACTAAGCAATACAAATTCTTCCCAAGGAAGGAAAGAGACAAGCTGATTCATCCAATTACAGTGTTCTATAACCTGCTACCTGCGTGGCAGGATTGTCAGGAGACAGTAGCCACAAGCCATGTTGGTTCATCATTGTTCAGGAACATGCATTGCTCTTGGGCATATTTTTATTTAATGATGATTGATTTTTAATTATTTGTTATTAGGGGAATTAACCCCTCCTTTTATGTACTTGGTGCTTAACAGCCCATGACCTGTACCCAATTAAGATCTACTAAGACAGTGGTTCTCAGACTTTTGTACTGGTGACCCCTTTCACACAGCAAGCCTCTGAGTGCGACCCCCCCCTTTATAAATTAAAACCACATTTTTTTTATATTTAACACCATTACAAATGCTGGAGGCAAAGCAGGGTTTGGGGTGGAGGCTGACAGCTCACGACCCCCCAAGTAATAACCTTGTGACCCCCTGAGGGGTCATGACCCCCAGTTTGAGAACTAAGAAGCATTTGACTGGCGGAAAAATATATATTCAAGCAATAACCGTACGAAGGATCACACGCAGGGCTTAAATTCAGCCAGAGCTGTCCAGAGCTCTGGCAAATATTTTCAAACCTTGACTCCAGCCTCATGCTGTTGCGGTTCTCAACCCAGAGTCTGCGGGCCAGTTTCAGGGGGTCCCTGGGGCCCCGCGACTGAAGCCTGGAGCCCTGAGCCCCAGCATGCCCTGCGGAGAATGGGGGTGGGAAGGCGTGGTGGGCTCCAGGAAATACTCTATGAGAATTTAAGCCCTGATCACACATGATGAATAGGGAAACACTGCGAGGTAGTGACCTTTCAAAATAAACTTTGACCTGCAGTTTTCATACAGCTGTCCTTTATTTTTTGGAAACGTAGGTTGACACCTAAAATACTGAGCAACAATTATTTTTTGAGGTATGCTTCAATGGGATAAGTAGAAATGGAAATTCAGGGAAACCAGTGTTCAGCAACCTTAATAAGACAAGCCCAAACCAGATCCCCACATGTAAAAGTATTCTGAGGCAGTTCATATCCAGACCTGAACTTCATGGTTCTGGCCAATCTTCAATGTAAAAATAAAACAGCCTTCAGTCTCTCATAGGGCTGTGTAGTAATGCGAACTACCTTGGGAGCTAGATAGATGGCAGCAGAACATACTCAAAAGTTGCTAGATTAGTATGACGAATAAATCCTTGTGGTCAGATGTTCCTGTTGCTTGGTCCTGAAGAAAACACATAACAGGCTTGCCAACAGAAATTAAGTAGAACAATGCAACAATGCAACATTTAGTTGGGGATTGGTCCTGCTTTGAGCAGGGGGTTGGACTAGGTGACCTCCTGAGGTCCCTTCCACCCCTGATATTCTATGAACATAATCTGAAAACTAGTTCTTCAGCAGGAATAGTCACCCAGGGAGTGATTTCTGCTAACGTACATGCAACCCAGTGATGTATCTTACATCATTCTTGTTTCTCACAGTGTAGCATAGGCCATGAGACTATATGGAACCAACATCAAAAAGATTGCATTTAAATTGAATAACTAGGCAAACACGACTGTGGTGGGGAATTGCAGACTCTGCCCAGAATGTAGCTTGGCAGCAAAGTCCCCTACTCTACACATGTAGGGCATGCTCCATGAATGGATCTACCCTGGTCTACATGGAAGGTGGAGGTGGTTGAACTGCTCCACAGGGAACTGAGACTAAGGAGTGGTTTGGCATGGAGAAGATCGAGGACCTGCCCAAGGGATGTACAATCAGCCAAACAGGAGATTCATGGAAAGGTCAAAAGCTGAGTCAGCCCTGCTGGGATTCCTAGCCCTGATGGCAGGGACTGTAGGTATTTCAAACCTGATGCTTAGACCTCTTTGCCATCCTCTATCTCTGTTCATCTAAACCTGTGAAACCTGCAGCTGTCTCCACTCTCCCATCATCAAAGAATAATGTGCCTGATTTGCTGGTCTGGCCATGCTGCACTTGATGCAGGGCCAGAGAGGGGCTCCCCTGATCCTGGGGCCAGCCCATCGTCCAATATAAATTACTTACACTCCCCGGAGCTAGTCTAGCAGCCAGGAACCACGAAAGTATACGCTCTGTACCACCTGTGGATTCTCCTTGTACAGGGATGAATCTTCTGGGTTCATGGCTGCTTTGCACTGCTAGAGAGATGCAAAGCAGCCCCAGCAAAGCCAAGAATCTGGACTATTTATTTTCCTTAACTGAAAATTATCACATCCATCACAAGAGGAGGTAACATCCATTGGTGTCAAGATATTGTGGTGCTTCTTCCTTCACTGCTGTAGGATTCAAGCCCTTCACTAACGTTAGTAGGTTCTCCCCCACAATAACTTAAGGAAGTATTATTGTCCTTATTTTATAGATGGGGAACCAGAGTGCAGGGAGATTAAGTGTCTGACCCAAGGCCACACAAAGAGTCTGTAGCAGAGTCAAGAACTGAACCGAGATCTAATGAATACAGTCCTGGGCCTTAACGACAAACCCTTTCTTCCTCCCCTTTATACCACTGTGCAGAACACTGCTACCCCGCTGTTATAATCTGATGTCCCAGGGCAAGTTGCCTGATTCTGCCAAGATCTGTTGAAAGCAATTTGTACTCTGTTGCTGAGGATGACATAGATCACTATGATGAATAAATCCTTCTGGTCAGATGGGATGGGAGGAGATCCTGGAGAGAAATGCATCCATTACAGAGCTCTGGATGGTGGAGGGACTCGGACAGCAGTCAATTAAAGCGTTTGGATTCTGGCACCATCCTTGTAATCCTACGGTTCTTGCCAATAAGGCTAGATGTGCATTTTTAAACAATGCCTCTTTGTTTTGTTCAGATGGAAGCGGTCTCCAACAAACACAACCAGCTGCCTAGACAAGCCCATTGCATGCCAAGCTAGAGCATAAAAGGAGGCAATTACGAACGTTCCAATATTTATCACATTTTAAAAAATAATCCAAATGTAACACTATTTCCCAGAAATAGTTCTTCATCCTTCATGGTGCTGATTTCTGGGGCTTGTGCAGCTGAAAGCCTCATGGCAATGAGTTATCTATATTATGCACAGCACCCACATATGAGGACATCTTAATACAGAGGGACAGCCTTAGAGAAAATAGTAGTGAGCTGATTTTCGGAGGTGCTGAGCAGCCCTAGTTCCCACTGACTTCAGTTCCCTACAGTGTGGCAGCCAGATTCTGGTATCGGTGGCGTTCTTTGGAATTTATACTGACATAACGGAGATCAGAACCAGGAGGGGGATGATAGCCTAGTGTAAACATAGATTTCACATTTGAATATAGCACCCACAAATGAGATTTATTTTCAACTCCTCGAGGGCTCCTTTGTTTAAACTTCTCCCTTAGTGCCAGCTCAGCTGTGTGTTTGGAACTCCTGTTTGCATTGCCTAGATGGCTGCTTCCAATCCATCACACCATGGTTTTATATGTCTAGCCCTCTATGCTCATAGCCCTCCTTTGTGAGAGGGAAGCAGTTGCACATTGGTTTGCTGTGGTGCTTTGCTATGTGTTCCGTGGTTTTCCAGCTATTGTGTAAATAAACTAGCAGTATCACACTGGGGAGGGAAAACAAAGACGTTCCAGTTTATTACGAAAATGCAGACAACACACTAAGGCCTTGGCTACAGTGGAGATTTTGACTACTGGTGCAGTGGTGCAAACCCCTAGTGTAGACATGCAAAGCCACAGGCCATAAGCCATGTTTTGTGCTGATACTTGAAACTGTGATAAGTTGCCCCAGTGCAAAACTATATTTCAAGGATGGGTTAGTGGCACTGGGGCAAATCACTGCTGGTAATTGTATACTGAGGGACCTCCCGCCTTGAGCAATGCTGCTGCAGCTGATGGAAGCTTTGCCTTTTATTTTCCATCCGTCATCTATGGTAATTTACTAACAGGCACAAGGAGGGTATGGAACCCTCCGGGAAGGAGAGAGAAGAGAAGGTTGAGGCATGGCAGGCAGTCTCAGAGAGGGAATGAAGGCAGAGGGGGTAGGAGGCCTGGAGCTGAGAATGGAAGGCAGACAGGAAGGGGACAAGTAGTTGATCAGTTTGGACTGAACAAAGAATGGGGAAGAGAGGACAGAGATAGAGGTAGGATTCTTTTGGTATCCCACAGTTCTGGAGACAATGAGCCTGATTCACCAAGGTGTCACTCCCGCTTCACACCAGACTGATTTCAAAGGAGTGATGCGGGTGTCAAACTGGGGTTACACTGGTCCATATGTATGGAGGAAGGACATTATGGATAGGAATGGGTTCTGGCTAGGGCACAGGACAAGGACTCAGGTGACCTGAGTTCTGTTGCCAGCCCTGACACTGGCCTGTTTTCTGCCCCTGGGCAAGTCCCTGCCCCATTCTGTGCCTCAGTTTCCCTCTTCTTGTCTTCTCTCTTCCGATTGTAAGCGCTGCAGGGCAGGTTTGTCTCTAGCTGTGTGTGTGTATAGTGCCCAGGACAAGGGGGCCCCAGTCTTGACACAGTCCTGAAATACAGATAATGATAACAGAATTGTGGAGACAGACGAGGGCAGGACCGATAAAATGCCAAGGGGGGTTATGCTAGGTAGAAAGCTGCATTGGGGGAACATCTCCACAGCTATATTGTGACTGCAAGAAGAGGTGTATTTATATGTGGAGATAACTAACCTCAGAGAACTGCCACAACGTAACATCCTTGTGGAGTCAAGGCATAGGTGGCTCTCACCTGGATGTAGCTAGTCAAAATCGACACTATATGCCCTGCCTGGGGTGGACCTCGATTAGCTGAGGTGAAAACTACAGTGTCCCGTGTCCACCAGAGGGAGCTATCTCCCTGCTTCCAGAGGCCACTAGCATCCCACAGGTAAAATTATCCTTTTTTTCCCAAAAAAACACCTACAAATATTATCCTCTCTGTCTCGCAAACTATGGTGGGTCCCTGCCAACTTCCCTCCCTCACCCAACAAGACAGCACCTCTTGTTTGCAGTGAAAACATAGCCACGGGATTGTCTACACAGCAAGCCTCTTCTACAGTGAAAAGGAGTACTTGCGGCACCTTAGAGACTGACTAATTTATTTGAGCATACGCTTTCGTGAGCTACAGCTCACTGCATCGGATGCATACTGTGGAAAGTGTAGAAGATCTTTTTATACACACAAAGCATGAAAAAATACCTCCCCCCACCCCACTCTCCTGCTGGTAATAGCTTATCTAAAGTGATCACTCTCCTTACAATATTACCAGCAGGAGAGTGGGGTGGGGGGAGGTATTTTTTCATGCTTTGAGTGTATAAAAAGATCTTCTACACTTTCCACAGTATGCATCCGATGAAGTGAGCTGTAGCTCACGAAAGCTTATGCTCCAATAAATTGGTTAGTTTCTAAGGTGCCACAAGTCCTCCTTTTCTTTTTGCGAATACAGACTAACACGGCTGTTACTCTGAAACCTGTCATTCTACAGTGAGAGGGGCCTGGCCTTTCTGAACTCTCTCAGGGCTTGTCTACACGGCAAGTTGCCGAATGGCATGTCCCGGGGTGAATCTACAACTCCTGAGCCTGCAGCGCAGTAATGGCCCGCGCAGACACTGCTATCACACAGTGAAAGTACCGAAGCGCGGCTCGGCGTACTACCGCCGGAAGTATTCCAAGCCGCACTCTGGGACTTTCACTGCGCTGTAGCAGAGTCCACACAAGACACTACCACACAGCAAGCCGAGGCACTGTGGAGTCACATCCTGGCTTGCCGTGCAGCAACTTGTTGTGCAGACAAGCATTAGGAGGGTTCAGAAAGGCCGGGTCCTCCTTATTCTGGAATAGGCATGACTGAAGTAACCAGAGGTGTTAAAGACGAGAGTGGAAATAAAGTGCTGAAGTTACTGTCATCAGGGGACGTGTACTAAACAGAAAGAACCAGCAGCTGAAGTAGGCAGAACGTTTTCCCACGGAGATTCCTGGCTTTTGGGGAATGTTACAGCTCTGGGCCTGGTAACAAACCAGAAGAACATTTAATGTAGTGAGAGTGTCTCTCGTAACAGACGTGGCATTTATGTAGAGCCAACAGGAAATTAAAGACTATACATAAAAACAGAAAGGTCAAGTATTGGAATAAAAAATCATATTCATGCTACCAAGATTTACTTCAGATGTTTAGTACAGATGTTTCCAGCTCAGTGATCGTTGGTGTCCTGAGCAGTGCTCTGAAGATCACTGTACAGTATTAGCAAATGCTAATCAGCAACCTGAAGCCATTCACGTATGTAGCATAATGCAAACGATTTCCATTACCTCCTACAAACTGGGCTGCCCCCATGAAGCGTCCCATCATCCGAGAGATGAGCTCTTCCACGCAGCAACCCAGGATGGCTGCTAACGCCACCAGGAGCAGCAAGGCACAGCCAATTCCGGTCACCACGGTGCAGATCTGCCAGGATAAGCTGGGGATAGCCCCAAAACTGGCATACCTCCCACATTCTTCCACCATCACCAGGTGCCTCTCCTCCGTCCGAGCTGGGTACGTGCACCGTCGGAAGGTGCCAAATGAAACTGGCTTCCCCAGCTGGGAACCAAAGAGCCAACAGGGCACAAAATAACTGGCCGAGCTGGCAACTGCTGTGAGAAAGGATAGGAAAGCCCAGAGGGCCCCAACCAGCGTCAAACTGCTGCCCATCTTCTTAGATCTCCGGTTAGAAGTGAAATTAAAGGTAGCTGCCTCAGGGCATTCAAAGTGTCTCCTTGTCAGGGGTCTTCACAAACCTCAGAGAGGGACAAAAGAGGGCCAATAGAAGGGACTCAGCCCAGACTGAAAACAGGAACCGTGCTCGGGTCTGCCTCTCTACTTTCAGAAGCCACCAGCTTCCTCCAGGCAAAATTATCCTTTTTTTTTTTCTTCAAAAAAAGTCCTACAAATATTCTTATCCTCTATATATTGCAAATAACTATGGATCCCTGCCAACTTCCTCCTGCACCCAACAAACCAGCAGTATCCCTCTTATTTCACTCCATTGTGTTCTTAGTCCTTTTCCTGAGTGCTGGGCCCGGCCAGGCCTGCTGACTGATACATTTGGGCCCAGAGACAGTCTCTTGTTGGAAACATTTGTTTATTATTTGCTCAGGGTGCTGAAAGTTCTGATTCTGCTGTGTCGTTGTCAGTTGACCTCACAGCCGACTCTGACAGTGCTAGCAGGTCTTTCTGATGCCATTGCTATGTTCAGCTGCAATCTCTGAAATAGAAAAGCCACCCAACCAGATTACTGGCTAAGCGATTTCATACTTTACATTGTAAGTTTCAAAAATTCTTCACTCCAGAAAGGTTGTTTAGGAATTAATGTCACTTAAAGATCCTCCTATATATGCAAACCATGGGCCCAGTCTTGTACTCCCATAGTTAAAAGTTAAACACATTAAAAGTTAAATGAAATGAAATTAAAAATTAAAAGCAAATTGCAAGTTATTGCAAATGAAAGAAATTAGCAACGAATAATCATTTGCATTTTGTTTCAGTTTGTTCCCTCAATGCCTATGGCCTGTCTCAGACACAAGAATGTTTCTCATATGAGTCAGCTGCTACTCTGAAACCTGAATATTGACCATGTTCCTTTAACCAAACTGAGACTTTATATAGCAATGTGTATTCCCCCACTGAGCATTCCTAGGGGAACTGGGGCAGCGAGCACTCCAATCACACAGAAGAGATTGGTTTCAGAGTAGCATCCGTGTTAGTCTGTATTCGCAAAAAGAAAAGGAGTACTTGTGAGCTCACGAAAGCTTATGCTCAAATAAATTTGTTAGTCGCTAAGGTGTCACAAGTACTCCTTTTCTTTTTACAGAAGAGATTGCACTGTATTTATATAGACAGGCAGGTTTGTGCCTTCTAGGCAACAATTGCTTTCTTTACTTGATGGCCTCAAAGCAATCCCAAGAAGAATTATACTGAGCTGTATTATGTGGTTGCCATTACCATAATATCTGAGCACCTCACAAACTTTAATATATTTACCATCACAGCAGGCCTGAGAGGTAGGGCAGTGCTATTATCCACATTTTGCAGATAAGAAACTGAGACACAGAGAGCCTACAAAAAGAAAGGTTTCAGAGTAACAGCCGTGTTAGTCTGTGTTCGCAAAAAGAAAAAGCTTATGCTCAAATAAATTGGTTAGTCTCTAAGGTGCCACAAGTACTCCTTTTCTTTTTGCGAATACAGACTAACACGGCTGTTACTCTGAAACCTGTCAGAGAGCCTGCAGGCACATCTATACAGCCTGCAGCAGCGAGCAGCCCAGCCCGGGCTGAGAGACTTGGGCTTGCGGGGCTTGTGCTAGCACTTTAAAAATAGCTGCAAAGACAGCTCTTTGAATACACCCAGCTTGGGCTGGAGCTTGGACCCTGGAGCTTAAGGACGCAAACCCAAGTCTCTCGGCCCCTGCTGGGAGGCTCGCTTCCACGGGCTGTGTAGACATACCCTAAGTGACTTGTCCAAGGCCATCCAGGAAGTCTTTGGCAGAGCAGGCAATTGAAGCCGAGTCTCTCAAATCCCCAGCTAGCCCTGGACCATTCTTCCTGTCACAACAATGGATAACAATCCCAGTTCCACACCAGCACTAACATGCCTCTCTCCCTCTCAAACTCCTTTCCCTTGAACTCCATTACTGGGGTGGCGGTGGGTATTTTTTTAATTAAGGAGAAAGAGAGCCCTTTGAGGACATTGGTGAAATGACAGCCATGCTGGAACTCTGCGCTTTAATAAAAGAATTTCAAACAGATGTTAAAGGCATTTGATTTATGAAACTTTTAGAGGTTGAGGGTTTTTTTTAATTAAAATATAGCATAGCAGGAGCAGCAGGAGCTGTCATTTCTACTCCTGCTCTTCCCTGCCAGCATGTTCCGGTTGAAAATGTTTCGTCAGTTACATCTAGGGAGGGAAGGGAGAAGGTCAATGTTCCAGTTTAGTGGATAGTGCTTTTTTATTATTATTTTAATTTTAGTAAAAATATTCAAATTGAGACCTAGAATAAATGAATTTTTAAAAAAGCAAACCAGGACCCATGGCATTTCTCCGGGATCCATCTCCTCTACACATATCAGATATACGACAGGTCATTAAAATCCATCTTTTGTCCTTTCACATTATAATGCACCCAGTATAACTTTGGAATGATCTCTCTCTTGCTTCTTCAATGAAATGCAATTAACAAACAGAAGAAAGCTAAACAGATGAGCAGCTGCAGTAACAAGTCGTCTGGTGAATACAAAACTGAGTGGGATTGTGTGGCTCTTTTGGGCTCTGGTTGCTACATCTATAGGCACTCTTTCCCTCCCCCTTCTCCTCCCCCACTGCAGTGGAGAATTTCCTCTTCCCCACTGAGAAGCAAACTACATTTGTACTATATCTGCATGAGCCCTAGGCAACTTCAGACTAAAATCTGTTGGTTTGGGCTTCATTTTGGAATCAAGTTTACCTCCCTACCACACACTCTTGTGCTATTAACAGTTCCATGACAGGGGAGAATGAATAGCTCAGACAGACAGTAATACCCTAGGCTATGCATTCTTTGGGTAAAATACTGGCCCCACTGAAGTCAATAGCAAAAGTTCAGTAGAAAAAAAGATTTTGCCATTTTAATCTACTTCACTGGTCCAGATCCAACCCAGTTCAGAAGTGACTGGAACTTGTTACCATCTGGTGGCTGTTCTGTCTCCTCTGTTAAATGAGTTCGTGGTCTCCATTTCGTTCCTAGTGTGCGGATGTCTACATCACAGGACACTAGCTGGCAATCTGAGTTGGGAGGCCAAGGAGTGAATGGGCACAGAAAAGAGAGTAGCCTCTTCCCTTTAGAGGTGACCTTTGCAGTTCAGGGTAGAGTACTGAGTGGGAGGTTTTCTGTGCTGCTACTCATGCTGTCCCTGCTCTGTTGACCGAGGACTTCAGTCTCCATGGCACTAAATTCATACAAAACAATTTTTAAAAGGAGATAAAATGACCCCATAATGGTTTTTGCTGGAATTGGGGTGTTAGCCACTGTGACCTGGCCAAACTGAAGTACAGAATATTACATTATATCCCTGCCTAAACTCCCTCCTCTAGTACCCGTTAGATACTGCTAGAGATGGGCCTGAGCTGGAACCCCAGATGCAAACACCAGCAGGGGTGGGAGACATTCAGATCCAAATCCAGACCAAACCACCACATCAAGTCTAGACACAGCTGGACACTGGAAAAATTCCAGTTTGGATGCAAACTCTGTAATTTAGACCCATCTCAACATGCACTGTTCTTCTCTTCCTGTGCTAAAACTTGTGAGGTGTAATGTTGTTGTATACGGATAAACAGCTGCTGGGCTCCACTCCAAAGATGACTGCATTTCTGAGTGAGATATAGTGGATGAAGTGCTTTTTGTATCTACTCCATGGAACATGTCCCCTTTGAACATACCTGCCCAAAAGTTAGGGCCAGATTTTCCAAAGTGCCTAAGGGAATTGGCCGGATTTCCAGAAGCCCTCCGCATTCCCCCAACATGCTGAACCCCTTTGAAAATCTGTTCCCTTCTTCTTGCTGCCTAACTGGGACCTGAGCACTTTCAAAAATCTGGTCCTTCCCCAAGCCCCAGAGCAATATTGTTCTGCCTTCATCCTCCCTCAGATAGACAGCACTGTGGGGCATCCGCCAAGAGAACATCATACAGGAACATGAATAAACAACATACAAATGACTCACCTAAATCCCACATCTCTTCCTTTCACTCTTCATGCTCCCCCAATCTGCCTTTCCTTCTACACCCTTCCTTAGCACAACGGAGGAGAGCGGCGCCAGCCAACTCCTCCTAGCAGCTCCAGTGCCATGCTCTGAGAGGCACGAGTCACAGCCCCACAGAGCAAGGAGGCAGGCAGCAATGCAGAAAGACTAGCCAGGCAGTGTCCACCCAGCAGCAGCAGAAGACAGTTTCCCAAGTGATGGAGGCAGAGGCAGGGGGGCAGGTGCCATGGCCTATTGCTGGAAGGACCTTTTGTAGTTTACTGAATCCCTACTCAAGCAGGAAACAGCAGAACTCTAGAGTGAAAGGTCCCCACATGACCGACGTGGTGGACAGGCCTATGGCCAGCCTCCATAATGATTCCGTGGTCGTAGAAGTCTCTGCCATCATTACCCACTCCACATCCTGTAGCCACTTGGACTTCATGGTCACAAGCAGGCACAGAACTCAGGGCCTTCTGTTCAAAAAAAAAAAAAAAAAAATCACAGACCCCTACCACAAGAGCTAAGAGATAATCTTTAATAACTGTTCCACTATTAAGATCTTCATCCTCTGTGTGCATTCGCTCCAGGCAGAGCAGAAACATGTTTGTATATAGTACTTGAGACAGACAGAAATTTACACACACAAGCCATCATATTGCAACTGCCTCATACCTGTGATGTAACATAAATCATTGAATTATAGAGCCAGGGCCTTTCTTGTTATCAATCTCCTTTGAGCTGCTCTGGTGGCCTAAAGGGGCTGGAAAGCCACCAGCTTCTCCCAGCTGGTGATTCCCACCACATGGGGGAGTTCTCAGCTGATGCAAAGTCCGTGTAGCTGGCTGCTGCGCCACATGTCCTGTAGTCACCAGTGAAGGGGGCATGTCAGGGGTAGAAAACCATGGGAGGGAGCATGACCAGAGCACTACTACCCGCCAGCAATCCACAGGTGGTCCTAGTTAGGTTGCCTACTTTAGAGCAGAACCTACAGTATGCCATAGCCTGGGTCATTGTAGGACTGGATAATACCACTTAGCTCATAGACAACATATTTCATTCGTAGATCTCACAGCACTTTTCAAAAGGAGGTCAATATTATTATCCCCATTTTACAGAAGAGGAAACTAAGGCACATCCAGGGAAGTGACTTACTAACGGTCACCCACCAGCAGAGCTAGAACGAGAACCCTGCTGTCTTGAGTCCCAGACTAGTGCTCCACCCACAAGGCCATACTACCTCCCCAGTTAGCTCATCAACTTCTACCCCAAGCAACGTTTTGAGCCCTAGTCAAGGAGCCATTCCAGGGACTTCTTGAAGTCCAGTAGGGACAGCATTACTGCTATTGATTTTACATGGAAGGTGCTCAGATACTATGGTGATGGGCAGCCGTATAAAATCATAAGATAGACAGCTCGATCTGTGGCTTCGACCCTTCCCCGCTGTGCACCTATCAAATAAAGCACAGAGTCTAGACCATGATCTAGAGATGAAAAAGACCTATTCGCTCATATAGTGCTAGTGCAGGGCTTTTCCATTCTGAACATTTCATGGCATTTTGTCCAACCTTGGAGTAGTTTTAAATGCAAAAAGAAAAAGTTGCAAGTAAACCATGTTTTATAGAAGCCCCTTTGCAAACTTCTAGAGTAAGGAAAACTATTGGAAGATATTATTTTATAACTGTACTTAGTCTTTCTGACCTCTGCTCTTTGATTTGACATATTATGTTGCCATCAGCTGTCATTTCCTTCATTTCTTTACAGACAAAAAAAAAAAAAAAAGAAAAATCACATAAGCCAATACAGAATGTCTGGTTGTTAAGGGAATACAAGCAACTTTAAAGCAATAAATGTGAAATGTGTGTAAACTTCATTTCACTGAAATTTAACTTCCATATTTTCAATAAACATTGTGCATGATTAAGCCGATTATCTGAACCAAGCTCCAGTGGATACATTTATTTAACTCCTGTAGTGTTATCGCATTAGGAAGTTCTCTCTTTCAGATATTCAGTCTGCTATCATTTTACCTTTAAGTCTTTGATGTGTGTTAATGGAAAAGTGAAATCCTGATTCTAATCCCAGGTAAGTATTCTACAAACAATAGCAAAACAGGTGGGATTAGGAAAAAAACAAACATCCTATGACATTGCTCTTGTTAATAAAATAAAATGAAATAAAAAAATAAAATGTAACAACAGAACAAATGAATAGAGTGGGGTTAAGATGCTGCTAAAGCCCTGAGCTTGTAAAAAGCTTCCTTAAAGGCAATTTTAAATGCATTTAGCTCAGACTGCAAATTAATCTCCTTACCACTAGATCAGTCTCTCTCCTGTCAGGTTGTGATCTGAGAAACTTCTGCTGCTCTCCGACATTCTGCCAGTCACACTGGCACTGTAATGAAAGCTCCTCTCCTCTCCTAGTGCCTGTGTGCAGCCACTCACCTTTGGGAAGGAGGGGAGGAGTTCTCAAGCCTCACTACCTAGTAAGAATTAACTCTGAGCATGCTGTATGCTTCCAACCAGGGCTGCTTGATGACGCTGGGTAGAATAGGATACAGTCCTCCAGACAGCAATATCAGGTACTATCCAAGAACACCATGAGCAGTCACTATTATGGGAAAGGACTAATGCCGGACATAAAAGTTAGGACACGGGGAGGGGTCATGAGGGCAAAAATTGAAGCCCATGTTAAAAATATTGGCTCCATTTGTTTAAATCCAGAATAGGTTTTGATTGTACATAGCAGCTTTCGTACTCAACTTGAGGTACTTTACACTGATGAGTTAGAGTTGTCCAGGGACTATAAACCAACACAGCAGCCAGTATGTGCTCAGCCATAGTTCACCTTGTAAATTAAGGACCAGATTCAACCTCGGTGTAAGCTGGCCACAATGGAGGAGGATATGGCTCTGTCCCAGGGAGGACACTGGCTGCTGGTTACTTCTGGCAGTAGGCAGCGCTCCACCCCTACTTCCAACCCACCCACCGTGGTGATGGAAAACTGATACGCTGCCCTGGCAACGAGCGATGAGGAATCACACCCAAAGGTGGAGGAGGAGAAGCCATGTACCCCCATGGCTGGGAGGATCGCAACCACCACTCCCAGAAGTAAACGTAGGGTAGTGGTGGTTGGTCACTGAGGGGGACAGAGGCACCCATCTGTCACCCTGATATAGCATCCCAGGAGGTATGCTTTCTCCAGGGCCCATATCCAAGACTTTACAGAGGGATTGTCAAAGATCATCCAGCCCTCTGACTACTATCCCATGCTGCTCACCCATGTGGGCACTAACGATACTGCGAAGTATGACCCTCAACAGATCAGAAGTGACTACAGAGCTCTGGGAGTAAGGGTGAAGGAGCTGGGAGCACAGGTGGTGTTCTCTTCGATCCTTCCGGTTAAGGGTAGGGGCCCAGGCAGAGACAGATGCATCCTGGAGGTAAATGCCTGGCTGGGAGGATGGTGTCACCAGGAGGGCTTCAGCTTCCTTGACCACGGGATACTGTTCCAGGAAGAAGGACTGCTAAATAGAGATAGGGTCCACCTCTCGAGGAAGGGGAAGAGCATATTTGGATACAGACTGGCTAACCTAGTGAGGAAGGCTTTAAACTAGGTTCAAAGGGGGCAGGTGACCAAAGCCCACAGGTAAGTCAAGAACATGAAGACCTGGGAGAAGGTTCAGAATTTGGGGGGAGCATGGGCTGTTATAGCAGGGATAAAGGAGAGACAAGACAGAACTGGGGGCAGGGGGGAATCAAATTAGTATCTTAGATGTTTGTATACTAATGTGAGAAGTATGAGAAATAAGAAGGAAGTACTCAAAATGCTAGTAAATAAACACAACTATGACATAGTTGGCATCACAGAGACTTGGTGGGATAATATACACGACTGGAATATTGGTATAGCAGGGTACAGCTTGTTCAGGAAGGACACACAGGGAAAAAAGGGAGGAGATGTTTCCTTATATATTAAAAGTGTATACAGTTGGACCAAAATTAGGATGGAAATAGGAGACAGACTTGTTGAAAGTCTCTGGGTAAGGATAAAAGGGGTAAAAAACAAGTATGATGTCATGGTGGGGGTATACTACAGACCACCGAACCAGGAAGAAGAGGTGAATGAGGCTTTTTTTAAACAACTAACAAAATCATCCAAAGCACAGGACTTGGTGGGGATGCGGGAACTTCAACTACTCATTCATGTGTTGGGAAAATAGCAAAGCAGGGCACTGATTATCCAATAAGTTCTTCGAATGTATTGGAGACCATTTTTTATTTCAGAAGGTGGAGACAACTACTAGGGGAGAGGCTGTTCTAGATTTGATTTTGACAAATAGGGAGGAACTGGTTGAGAATTTGAAAGTGGAAGGTAGCTTGGATGAAAGTGATCATGAAATGAGAGTTCATGATTCTAAGGAATGGTAGGAGGGAGAACAGCAAAATAAAGACAATGGATTTCAAGAAGGCAGACTTTAGCAAACTCAGGGAGTTGGTAAGTAAGATCCCATGGAAAGCGAGTCTAAGGGGAAAAACAACTGAAGACAGTTGGCAGTTTTTCAAAGAGACATTATTAAAGGCACAAGAGTAAACTATCCCACTGCATAGGAAAGATAGGAAGTATGGCAAGAGACCACCCTGGCTTAACCAGGAGATCTTCAATGATCTAAAAATCAAAAAAGAGTCCTTCAAAAAGTAGAAACTAGCTCAAATCACAGAAGATGAATATAAACAAATAACACAAGTACGTACGGACAAAATTAGAAAGGCCAAGGCACAAAATGAGATCAAACTAGCTAGAGACATAAAGGGTGACAAGAAAACATTCTACAAATACATAAGAAGCAAGAGGAAGACCAAGGACAGAGTAGGCCTGTTACTCAATTGGTGTGGGGGGGGGGGGGGGACAATAACAGACAATGTGGAAATGACAGAGGTGCTTAATGACTTCTTTGTTTCAGTTTTCACCTAGAAGGTTGGTGGTGATTGGACATCTAACGTAGTGAATGCCAGTGAAAATGAGGTAGGATCAGAAGATGCTAAAATAGGGAAAGAACAAGTTAAAATTTACTTAGACAAGTTAGATGTCTTCAAGTCACCAGGGCCTGATGAAATGCATTCTAGAGTACTCAAGAAGCTGACTGAGGAGAAATCTGAGCCATTAGTGTTATCTTTGAAAAGTCATGAAAGATGGGAAAGATTCCAGAAAATTGGAAAAGGCCAAATATAGAGCCAATCTATAAAAAGGGAAATAAGGACAACCGAAGGAATTACAGACCAGTCAGCTTAACTTCTGTACCCAGAAAAATAAAGGAACAAATAATTAAGCAATCAATCTGCAAACATCTAGAAGATAATAAGGTGAAAGTAAAAGTCAGTGTGGATTTGTCAAGAACAAATTGTGTCAAACCAACCTGATAGCTTTCCTGGACAGGGCAATAAGCCTTGTGAATAGGGGGGAAATCAGTAGACGTGGTATATCTTGACTTTAGTAACGCTTTTGATACTGTCTCACACGACCTTCTCATAAACAAACTAGGGAAATGCAACCTAGATGGAGCTACTGTAAGGTGGATGCAAAACTGGTTGGAAAACCATTCCCAGAGAGTAGTTATCAGTGGTTCACAGTCATGTTGGAAGGACATAATGAGTGGGGCCCCAGAGGGATCAGTTCTGAGTATGGTTCTGTTCAACATCTTCAATCAATGATTTAGATAATGGCATAGAGAGTACACTTATAAAGTGTGTGGATGATACCAATTTGGGAGGGGTTGAAAGTGCTTTGGAGGATAGGATTAAAATTCAAAATGATCTGGACAAACTGCAGAAATGGTCTGAAGTAAATGGGATGAAATTCAATAAGGACAAATGCAAAGTACTCCATTTAGGAAGGAACAATCAGTTGCACACATACAAAATGCGAAATGACTGTCTAGGAAGCAGTACTGCGGAAAGGGATCTGGGGGTCATAGTGGACCACAAGCTAAATATGAGTCAACAGTATAATGCTGTTGCAAAAAAAGCAAACATCGTTCTGGGATGTATTAGCAGGAGTATTGTAAGAGAGACAACAGAAGTAATTCTGCTCTACTCCACGCTGCTAAGGACAAATGGGAGAAAATCCAGAGAAGAGCAACAAAAATGATTAAAGGTCTAGAAAACATGAGCTATGAGGGAAGATTGAAAACACTGGGATTGTTTAGTCTGGAAAAGAGAAGACTGAGGGGGGACATGATAAGAGCTTTCAAATACATAAAAAGTTGTTACAAGGAGGAGGGAGAAAAATTGTTTTTCTTAACCTCTGAGGATAGGACAAGAAGCAATGGGCTTAAATTGCAGCAAGGAAGGTTTAGGTTGGACATTAGGAAAAACTTCCTAATGGTCAGGGTGGTTAAACACTGGAATAAATTGTCTAGGGAGGTTGTGGAATCTCCATCATTGGAGATTTTTAAGAACAGATTAGACAAACACCTGTCAGGGATAGTCTAGATAATATTTAGTCCTACCAGGATTGCAGGGGACTGAACTAGATGACATCTTAAGGTCCCTTCCAGTCCTATGATTGTGTTCACCTCGGCTTGATTTTACACCAGAAATTTGCCCTCCCTTGTCACCACATCTGGGGTTCGCTCTCTCTCTCTCTCTCTCTCTCTCTCTCTCTCTCACACACACACACACACACACACACACACACACACAAACACACTCTTTTCTTTATAGGAAAGGTGGAGGGAAGGACAGCTTGACAGCCCTGGAGAGTGCAGGCCTCAATTTATCCCCAAAACCAGCCCAGCACAGGCAGCTGCAAGATGAACTTTCCCCACACTGCCCTGCTGCCACTGTGCCTCAGCCCTGAGCTTGGAGGATCACTTTCAGGGTGGCTTTCTTTCTTTTTTGCCCTCCTCTGCTGAGACTGCCAATGAGGGTGCCAGGTGTGGAGGGAAACTGGCAGTGCGGGTGCTTAGAGGTAGCCATCCACAGTATGAGTTTATCTGGCGAGTCTGAGGCAAAACATGGCCCTTGCCCTCTACCAAGGGAGCTGATATCAGCAACTCAGCTCAAACGGGCCAGTAAACACTTTCATTGACCTCAGTCAGATTTGAGCTAGTGACCTAATGGTGACAGAATTCTGTGCCATCATTGCTAATCTGGGGTCTGAGTTTCTTCCTGGACAGCCTCTGTGCAGAAAACGCCTCTAATAGCAGGTGCAGGACACTCGCTGTAATGGTACGGCATGCTCGGCACGCTCTCGCTAACCTCCCCTCACAGCTCTGCAGTACTTGATAAGCATGGGGTACAGTGGGGCATGAAAACATCCACTCTGCAAATCAGAACGCAACGGACTCAACCACAGCAATGTCCATTTTAAATCGAGCTTTGCAAACATCATAGCAACTCAGCCAGGGTTTTCTGATCGGAAGAATCGTAATGATGATTCCAAGATGGTGTGAGAAAAAAGCCTCATTCCCTCATTGCCCTGAACCTTTGCTGCATTTTTGCATTTTCCCTTTTTACCTGCCTGCTGTCCTGAAGCACAGAGATATTAAACCAGGCAGAAATTTCATCTGTTTCCTAATAGAACAGTCAAAATTCCCTTCCCTCCCTTTTTCTGTAATTTATACCATATAATACACGTGTGTAATGGAGAGCAGAATCTGGACCCTTTTCATATTATTCAAACTCTGGAAAGCACTTTGGGATACAGTTGTAGGGAGGACACTGTTCAAAGGATCATCGAGTCACACTATGCGGATGTGACCTTCATCTAAGGTTATTTTGACTTTTCCTGCATTCCATTTTCCATTCCCTGACTTGCAGTGCAACGTTAGGCAAGCCAGCCACAGGAATCATGCTTCACTGATTAGCGCTTAACTAAACTCTGGAAATGGAAAAGCTAGGTTAAAAACATGGGGGGAAGCTCAGTTTCTGAGAGCCAAGAAATGTCAGCATACAAAGGTTTTCACCAGAATGGCTGCTGTTTGTTGGACAAAGACCTTTCCACCTTGTAAAGCATAATAGGGTTGATTTCCTTTTCGACCTGTTGCAAATCCCATCTCTTCTTCTCATCCTCTACCCACCCAATGAGCCATAAAACAAAGAGATTCCAATTCATCATCTTCTCTCGCTGCTAGACCTGCCTAGGACTGAACTTCTAAGTGCTATCAGGGCATGTTCTATAAAAGTTGTCAGGGACACACTTCAGCAGGTTGGAGCTACTTAAGAACCCACATCAGAAAAACAACCATTACGAAGGGCCCCTTTGCTGAGGGCTTTACCAATGAAGCCAAAGCCTGAAAGGACCAAAGAAGGTCCTAGGATTCTGTCAGATACTGGAAGAGCCGGACTTTTGCAGAGTGCAGGATGCTGTTTCAAGGGAAACTTTGTGAGTGGCATTTTTGTTGAACTACAAAGAACTCTTCACAGGGCCCCATGTGACCCAGGAGGGAAGCCCGTCCCACACCACTGCCACCACCAGAATGCAACCAGCAGCTAGCTTGCCACACTCATGTGGGTGGTGGAGAGCAATTTCTTGATGCTTGTACAGTCCCACCAGCTGAGGAAGAAGGGCTCATTACAAGAGCTTCGATGGCATCTCAGAGCATCTGGAGACCCCGAAATCTGTGGGAGCACTGGCAGAGCTCTGCAATGAGGTTGAAATCAGTCCCTATTTGCTTTTAACACACTGCAGAATCTTACGCAGTGCTGTAGACTGATTGAAAGCAGCAGCCTTGGTGGTTTTTGGAGAGACAGGAGGGAGTGGGGACAACGCAGGGTCAGTCAGTCAGTCTGTCTAGGTGGGGATTTAACATGGGAAAGAAAATCAGCCTTCTGGAAGCGTACAGCCAAGGTCTCACACTTGCCACAACCCCAGGGGGGTAGATGTTTTGCGCTGTTAAATCTCTGGCCATGAGAAAGCCTTAGTCTCGGGGCTGCTGTAAGTTCAATGGCAGGTGCTGCAAGAGGTCTCAAGCTAAGTCAAAAAAAATCAACATGAAATCATGTAAGATATATAAAGAAAAGAGAAGACGGTGACCACAGCAGAGAGCGAGGGCCTTTTGCCGGGAGCACTAACCATAACTGTGAGATGCAGCGAGTTCAGAGTACACATGGCATTTTAACCCCAACATGGGTATAGGAGGGACGGGGTCGGCCACTAAAGACCTGCAGTGTAAGTATATTCACTAGCTTTTCCCTGCAGCTTTCAAACTAACCAACTAACACTGCTGCTTTTGACATGCCCTGCTTCTGACAATCCCAGGGCCCCTGGGGCTAGAAGAGGGGCTGGCAGATGGAAAAGGCAGAGTTTCAAAGCAGGTAGCTGGATTAGAAACAAGGCTTTGGGTAATTAGCCAGAAAAACTATTGGTCTGGGCTTGAAGAAGCACGAATGCCCATGGTACCACTAGGGTTTTTAACTAGTGGAGGAGAGCAAGGGTGCTGGCTATTTAGGGGAGAGGCAACAGATCTACGCTCCACTGTCCCATAAGCCTCTCTTTTCTCTCCTTTTCTAAATGTAATTACCTCTGTCAGCTCCCCCCACTGCATCTGCTTCCCTCAACCTGCACTTGATATGGGGCATTCACCTGCTCCCTTTGTTCCTGCACCTTGAACAGTATGGTCACCTCGTTTGGTACCTTTGCTTCCAGCCACACCTCCTCCTTATAATATTGTACCCTGCACCTGTTCTCCCACAGGCATCTTGCCACTCTGAGCCAGCTACCACATCAGTGCTGTCAAGAACAGGCACATCTGAATCTTGTCATAAAGACAAGGATGGAGGTTTGGAGTGCCATTCCTCCTTAACTAAAACAAACACCAAAACCCCTTCCAGTCATGCCAGGTTGTAGAGACAGCCCAGCTATTAGCCTGTGGGTCTTCCACTGCTAACTTGCCAAAGTCCCCAGCAAACCACCTTCCCCCAAACAGACTAATGGCATAAATGTCTGACACAGCACCCTAGGTAGCTTTGCAGCTGTTATGCAAATTCAGCCCTGTTCCTCTGTGGTGACTAATGAAGCCTAGATCAAAAGAACATTTAAAGACAGAGGTCTCAACAAAGGAAAAGAGTTAACTTTCAAAGAGACAATGAGAGGGGAGTGCTGGAGCCTTGAACACGGCTGTTGCCGACTTCACTTCAAAAGAGGTTTGTTTTCCGTGAGCATAGAAAAAGCCTGAGATGTTTGTTTAACCAGGATAAAAATGTCCTTTCAGCAGTTTCTGAACATAAAATGGAATTCAAAGGGACTGGCTTATTGAAACATGATGATGCTTGGTCTGAACATTTGCATTTTTCCCCTAAGAAAAGGGAAAAGAATCCTTTTTCTTTACATGTTATGTCTAGTGTTTGGGTGAATTGAGCACTAGTGAAGGGTACCAGAATGACAGCTGAAATTCTGGTTATCTACAGAACTCACATAGCACTAGATCGCTTCCCCTACCAACGTGGCTCTTCTGGTCAGGAGGGCCGAAATCGAGGGGAGAGGAGAGCAGAGCAGCTCAGCCTCCATGCCCCACTTGTTGTTAGAATGAAACTTATTTACTACTGTAATGCCTAGGGCCCCATGGTCATGCTCTCAGTGGAGACCCACAAGTTAGTTGATGGTGGTTTGTTTTTTGTGTCATGGGATGACTAAGAATAGCCACAATATCACCTGCAGCTCACCTACACACACACACACACAAATTGCCATGACAACAACTTTGGATCAATACTGACCCAAAGTGGATTTGAACTGGCAACTGAGAATAATCTCAGAATAATAGGAGGTGACCCTTCTTCTACACTAGACACATGCAGTTTGCATGTGACTGAGCCCTTTATACCTCTCTTGCTGGTTCAGTAGTCAGGCTGATGGGTTTCCAGCACATAAAAGAGCTGCTGCTATGTAAAGGCTCTTCTAATTTCATATATGTAGAGCAACATAACGGACTTATACAGGTTCTTTCATCCAGAAGGATTTCCAAGCACTTTGGGGGTTTACAGAACTGGACAGTTAGGGATCACTTTACTCATCAGAGAAATGCAACTGCTTCTGGGGTAGGGTGCATTGGCTATTTAACAGTGCACTGTAACACCGGGTAATGGTTTAAGAGACGAAATCAAGGACAACAATGTATCTATTTGAACATGTAGGGAGAATTTATGCATGCAGAATCTAACTACCAAGTTATAGTCTGCCCAGAGCTCCTAGATATAACGCCGTCCTCTTGGACTTGTCTTTACTTATATTCTGAACATTTTTCTCCTGGGAAAAGTACTATTGAGTCCTCTTTGATATTCTGCCAAAGTGCAAAATAGCATTTTTCAGAAGAGGCTATCAAAGTACGTTACAAATAATGAGTGAAGCCTCACAACAAGTGACAAACACAGGCACATAGGGTATGTCTACACAAGGATAAAGAAACAAACACACACATAGCTGGCCCAGGTCAGCTGACTCAGGCTTGCAGGACCCAGGCTGCAGGGTTGAAAAATCATTGCGTAGATGTTTGGGCTCGGGCTGGATCCTGAGCTCCGGGACCGTGGGAGGATGGAGGGTCCCAGAGCTCGGGCTCCAACCCAAACCTGAATGTCTACACAGCAATGTTTAGCTCTGCAGCCCAAGCCCCACAAGCCTGAGTCAGCTGCCAGGGCTTTTATCCCTGTATGGGCATTAGGATAAAGGTTAATTGACTTGCCCAGGATGAGATAATGAGTCAGTGCCAGAGGCCTTATACCCAGTCAAAAGGGTAAACCTTTTCCTTCTCGTACTAGTGTTTCTATATTTTTAGCATATTGTTAACCAACGTGGCAAGTTCCATGGAGTACACAGCGTTCACTGAGATCTTAGAGCAAAAACTAAATAGCAAGGAAAGGCACAGGTCTGTATCCGGGGAATGATCGCCCCATTTCTTGCTGCTGCACCTCCAACCCAGATAACTGCTTCCAAAATCAGATTAGGAGCAGGGCAATTGCAACCAAATGAATCTGATATCACAGTAACACACACATCTTGCAGAGAGAGTTCTCAGAGCTCTTAGCAAAAGACAACAGCAGTGAGGAGTCAATACCCACAATACACCAAACACCTGGCCCCATAAATATCTGGCCCTTCGAATCTGTTTTGTAACGCAGACAGGAAAGTAGTCTAGCCCATTACCTGATCTAGCAATTAAAGATTAAATTATCTGCATGAATCAAACTGACCGGGAGACGAAACAGCCTGCTTTCATCAGAGCCAGACCTCAGCAGGGAGCCTGGGGAATCTTATCCATCCCTTACATTAATTATGGTCTAGTAGGTACACAGGTGTGTCGGGGACCAGGAAAGCTCCTGGGGGTCACCCAGCCTGGAACCCCTGTATTTTGCAGGACTAATCCACACATTATTCCCAATCAAGTCGCATGCAACCTGTTCTTGGGGGACTCCTTAGTCATTCCTCGATACTACAAATACAAAGACAAGACAGACTAATAAGCAAGGGCATCAGGAAGAGAGGCAAGCTTGAGCCACACAGTTCAAGAGCAAATTCAGAGAGGAACTTCCCCACTCTTCAGGGCCATTCACAAAATACCCAGTCCCTGACCTACTCTGTGCAACCATGTCTTCATCCAGCATCTAACCACCATACTCTGCCACTTTCTCCCAACTAAAGGAGCTCTCCTTTAGTTCAAGTAGCAGGGGTCTGTAACATTTAGAGTGTGGGTGCTCTGGGGCTTTGACTGTGTTTTGTTCGGTTTTTGTAAAATGCCTAGCACTGTGGGGCTCCAATCCTGATCCGGGGCCTTTGGGCCCTGCTATAGTGCAAATAATCACGAAAAACAGTCATTTTGGTGCCGTGGGTTCTGCTGGCCACTGCTGACTAGCATGTCTGTGTACACGGAGCCACAGCTTGTTACAGGGAGGTTGGTTTGGCCCATTATAGAAATGGGGCTGGTGTTAGGATATAGATATTCAGGCCTGTCTGTAAAGGCCCATACTCTAAGAATTTAGGTGTATTCTTATCACTTGGCTAGTTCTCGAGGTATAAAAGAAAGAATCAAAATCACTGTCTGCCAGTGTAAGGTCCTTCTCTTACTGTGACAGTCTGAGGTCCTGTTCTTAGGCTAAGGCCTTTGGCTAAGCAACAGAGGCAGCCATAAACTGGGAAGCGACCGGTCACATCCTCACATTCCAAACTAGTCACATTGAAATAAGGTGCTATTGGGCTGTTAGGAATACAATCCTGTCCTGATAATGCCTATCGCCTCCAGAGAAAGGGAAGTGCCTAGAAGATGTAAAAGGAAACTTACTTTGATAGCATCCTGTCTGGCAAGAACTCACTTATCAATAGCTGGGATGTGAAATCCTCACTTCTGTATTGTTTTGTCATTATAGTTCCCACTTTGCTATTGTTTGTCTGTATAATCTCTGTCTGGTTCTGTGATTGTTTCTGTCTGCTGTATAATTAATTTTGCTGGATGTAAACTAATTAAGGTGGTGGGATATAATTGGTAACATAATCATGTTACAATATGTTAGGATTGGTTAGTTAAATTTCAGGAAAATGATTGGTTAAGGTATAGCTAAGCAGAACTCAAGTTTTACTATATAGTCTGCAGTCAATCAGGAAGTGAGTGGGTGGGTGTGGGGAGGGGAAATGGGAACAGGGGTGAGGAAATTGGAATCATGTTTGGCTAAAGGGGGAAATGGGAACAGGGAATGGGGGTAAGGAAATTGGAATCATGTTTGGCTAAGGGGAGGAATGGGAACAGGGACACAGGTGTAAGGCTCTGTGGTGTCAGAGCTGGGAAGTGGGACACTAAGGAAGGAAACTGGAATCATGCTTGCTGGAAGTTCACCCCAATAAACATTGAATTGTTTGCACCTTTGGACTTCGGGTATTGCTGCTCTCTGTTCATGCGAGAAGGACCAGGGAAGTAAGTGGGTGAAGGAATAAGCCCCCGAACAGCTGGAACTGAACTTCCCCAGAAGTTCTGGAGAGTCAAAACCTGGAGGTTTCTTTTGGGTGTGCCTCTATTCAAAAAAAAGTGTCCACCATTGCTAACAACTTATGTCGGGATGCTCCCCATTTAATTGCTTTTGGATTCTATGATCATTGTGATGTATGTTATAGAAAAATGACCATTCTGTGGTCCCGATGCACATCTTCTCTCCTGGGGGTATAGTGCTCCAGGGTTTACTCTGAGACTGTAATGTCCCACTACTCCAGTAACCAACACCTTGTAGATCACTAAGAGCACAACATTTTGAGTGTTTCCTGGGTTCTCCTCCAGCAGAAGGTTATACATTTCTGATAGGGTTTAATGTACCTTGACACCAGGCCCATTAGCCTTTGGTCGGTGAGAATGCTTCACATAGGCTGTGAGTGGCATTTAAAGAGGTTATATCTATGAACTATAAATAATAGAGAGAGAAATTAGGTAGGGCTAGTGGATAAATCTACAGTCTCACCTTTGGAGCCACAACTTGATCCAGTCATGGTTATAAACTGAGCAAGCTCCCGTAGTGGCCTTACTGCCTATGACCATGGGTGTACATAACAAGGAAAATGCGCTCTGGTAAGAATGCTCACCACAGTGCTTTTGGAATCATTGCAGAACACCTCAAGTCTCCTGGGTCAGTATATACCAACAGGTAGAGCTAGCAGGAGCTGCAAGGAGGGCTCACTTTTTACACAGCTGGTCATCAGCATATCGGACATGTGCGTTCATGTAAGTACAGAAGGAGGGGCTGCCTATGTCCTGGATTTCACTCTGTCATCCTTACAAATAAGTCCTTGAAGCTGGCACATATTCCATCACTCAAAGACGAACGTCTGAGAGATAAGGTAGGGGAGGCAATATCTTTTATAGGACCAACTTATGCTGGTGAAAGAGACATGCTTTTGTGCTACACAGAGCTCTTCTACACCAACAGAAGTTAGACCAATAAAAGATATTACCTCACCCACCTTTGTGTCTCTGTTATCCTGGGATCAACGTGGCTACAGCAAACAACATCTGAGAGACTAATGGGATCTTTCCAAGACACTCTAGGGACAGAGATTATAGCAACTCACTAGCATCATGTTCTGCTGTGATATAATGAGACTTCATCATAACATTATATCTCAAGTAGCTGCAAAATGAGGGGAATAGATCTGAAACCAATGGGGTTGGCAAAGAGCTGTCTAAGGCTCTTTAGTACAAGATATTCATTTTTAATAACTTCACTGAAAGTGCCAGCAACACAGGTATTTAGCATCACTGGTAACATCTTCACCTCTGAGCCAGAGCCCCACACCAAAATACCCAATGCAGAGGTTGTAGTGCAAGATGGGGGAAAGCACTACCTATTTGGGGTCCCTTTCTTCAGTAACATGGTAGATGCAGACTGGTTGTGCTAGTAAATTTTAATGATGATTTTGCAAGGCTAGTTATGACTTATTATTTCCATTTTACAGATAGGAAAACAGAGGCACAGAGACTGCATGGGTCAAAGGCACACAATAAGTCATCAACAGAGACAGCACTGGAACCCAGGACCCTGGCATGCCTCCTGTGTTCTAACCATACTACACAGAATTGAGGTGGGTGAATAACCTGTAAGTAATACTATATGTCTTTCATTTTACCTCTCTTTGCCTGGGAGCAGATCACAATTTTATCACATTCAAAATTAATCGCCAAATTCTGGGAACAATTCTTGGTCTGTAGCAAGCTCATTGCAAGTACTTGGCTGTCAAAGCCTGAGTTCTTTTAATTGAACACATACATCATCATACAGTGGGTGAAATCCTGGCTCCATTGAAGTCAATGGCAAAACTCGCATTGGCTTCAGCAGAGCCAGGATTTCACTCAATATGTTTCTGTTCCCTGATTGGATTAACACAATGTTTAGAATCAGGTTTGGGAGTAAATACTCATGATCACAAATGCACCTTCCACAAACTCTCCCTAATATGGGCTGAAATTTGCTATTTCCCTCAATGTTCCTGCCGGCAAATGCATTTGTTAGGAGGGTCATGGAGAGTGAACACAATGGGGGCACAGACAGAACACAGATGCATTTATTTAAATATCTGATCTAATATTTGTAATGGTTGTCACCAAGGAGACCAAACATACTGGACACAGCGTGGGCTGTCAGTAAGAAGAGCAGCTCTCTTTTCACTTGTCTTTACGGTGTTAGCTGAGCAGTATCTTCTAACAAAAAATATATGTATCAGGATTTTTCCCTAAGGAATGTAGCATTCAGTTTCCCACTGGTATATCATCTCGGTGGCATGTAGAAAGCAGTTACCGTGATTAGTGAGCAAAAATAAAATCCCTGAACATGCAATAACAAAGCAGCAAACAGGAAAGTGATTAATACCTACAGCTTCTAGTTTTTTCACAGCCGCCCATCCCCCAGGCTGAAATAGGACTGTGATGCTAAGCACCCCTGTATTCACACCCTACTGTAATAATCTTTGCACAAAATATGCCTTGTGAGGTATCGTTTGAAAACTAATAACCCACTGATCATAATATTCTTGTGTGATCTATGTACATGGTGGATACTAAGAGTTACAGATATATGCTAGAAATATGTCTTAGGTATGTTTAAATCCGGCACACCAGGGGGCTGGTAGACAGGTCTGCGCTAGACAAAGGGCTTGTCTACACTGAAAATGTTACAGCAGCACAGCTGCTCTGCTGTAGTGCTTCAGTGTAAGACTCTGCCTATGTGAACGGGATGGGTTCTCCCATCAGCATAGGCAATCCACCTCCCTGAGAGGCGGTCGCAAGCTGTCTGCATGGGGATTTAGGTTGGCTTAACAATACTGCTCAGGGTGGTGGATTTTTCACACCCCAGACTGACATAGTTAAACCAACCTAATTTTCTAGTGTAGACCAGGTCAAAGGAACATGTTTTTCCTACCTGGGAGTTACATTTTCACTGTCTTTCAAAGTATTTACAGATCACGTGAACAGACCTACCTAGCTAAAAAAGGGTGGAAGCAAACCTCACACTAACAAGTGGGGGGAGGAGACAGCATGGCAGCTACACACAGCAGGAGAGAGAAGTTTGGTCCAGGTTTTACTTTTCAAAGAATACATTGTAAATGTTCACTGGTCTATAAAGACAGGGGGCTTTTACTTCCCATGACTTAACCTATGTCCTATTGTTAATCCATTTATTTTTGCTATAAACCACCTTCATGCTGGTTTTAAAGGGAAGAGTGTATTTACCCCCGTTAAGTTAATAAGCTGTGATGTGGTTTTGTCTCTTTACAGGAGCAACAAATATTATATTATTTCTCTGAGCCCTCCAGGACAGGACTGGACACTTCAGGGCACGCAGTTTGGGGAAAATTCGGGACAGGGAGTGTGTTGAGGTCACCTCGCCGATTGTCACCAAGGCTGGGGTCAGAGCTGCTGAACCAGGGCTGCCTTGCTTACATACACTCAGGGTGTGGTCTGCGTGCTGGTAGGCTGGCTGTGAGTAGCCCAGGTTGGGAGCTACAGCAGCAAAGCATTGTGGGGGATGCAGTGTTACAGGACAAGTGGCGACACAACCTCTCACTGGTCTGGGCTGCATACCCAAACCCCAACCAGGCTGAAACAATACGACTGTATTTTATTAAAGAAAACTGGTAATATTTGCCATATGTTGTTCTATCTGGTTCTATATAGAACCTTGTACTTGAAGCACTTTGCTCTTCCAGGGAAATGGCCATAATGACCTGGTAACTGAATTCATTCATCTAGCTGCCAGACTGGAAGAATACAGGACAGCACGTTGGTTAGTCTTACTCCCTCTCACTATGTTCAGTGCTCAGCAGGGGTGAAAGTAACAAAGGATTTAGTGGTATTCCGGAGTCCTGAGCAGGGGTCATGGCCTCAACCGGAAGAGGCGTGGCCTCAACTGGAAGAGGCGGGGCCTTTAAATACCCGGGCCCTTTAAACCGCCAGCCTGGGGAAGCTGGTCCGGTCTAGCACAGCATACTGGCTCTTGCAAATATGCCATACCAGCTTACTTTCACCTCTGGTGCTCAGGTATTACCATGATTAATATATACCCCCAAGAAAGATGCATTTCCCACTTTCTTCACCCCATCTGCTTCCTAAAGCAGACAGCGTCCCAAAGATGCAATCCACATTCCAGAAAGGTTCCTCATATCACCATTACTAGTCCATCAGGAGAGAGGATAAAGTCCAGACGACTTCAGAATTAAAGCCCCCGGGGCTGATAAGTGCTTTATTGACTGTCTGTGAAGCTAATGGCTAAAAGGTAACCAACAATGAACCGCAGGAATGCAAGTGCACTAAGGAAAAAGCCACATTTTAAATCACTTAATAAGGCTTCTTCATTTTTAATGAGTTGTAAAGACAGGGGGATAGAAGGCTGCTCTGTTCTCCTTGACAGAGGCCTGCTGCTGCACACTGCATTAAAAATGCTCTCTCATTCCTCCAGGAGAACATCTCCGTGGCTCTATACTAGGGTGACCAGACGTCCCTATATTATCGGCACCATCCCAATATTAGAGGCTGTGTCTTATATATGCTTATATATGTCTTGGCCCTCTCCCCACCCTCCTAAAAAAGTGTCCCCATTTTTCACACTTGCTATCTGGTCACCCAGCTCTATACTAGGGACCACACTGAGTCAAGCTTCACCACCAACCATTTGTCGCTATAGACTGACCTGAGCTTGATCCAAGGAGACATCTCTCCTGAACCTTTCTGCCTGGTTCTAAATAGTGCACTGAAAGGGACACTCAAGTTCAGGTTTAATTTGAAAAGAGCCTCATTAGGCCTTTGCCAATGAGCCAGACATCCAAAAGCACCTTTCCAATTACACCCGGCCCCTGCAGAAGTATGCAGAGTTGGTGTTAGGGATCCAGAGAGAGGAGGAGAGAAGTACTGGGACATGGATCCTGGATACAAATGCTGCGGGGAGCAGGGTCGGCTCCAGCATTTTTGCTGCCCCAAGCGGCAAAAAAACAAACAAAAAAAACCTGCCCGCCAAACACGGAGGTGGAGTAATGGTGCGGCCGCCGAATTGCTGCCGGCGATCAAAGAAGAGTCGCTGAATTACCGCCACCGCCAAGGGCGGATTGCCACCCCAGAGCCCGACGTCCTTCCGCCCCTTTACATTTGCCGCCCCAGACACCTGTTTGGTTCCCTGGTGCCCGGAGGCGACCCTGGCGGGGAGTGCCCACTCATTAAAGGACTCCAAGGGGTATACATATCAGAATTATTCTCACTCTTCAGGTGTCTTTTCCAGACAGACCTCGCCTCTTCACTCTAGCAGCTATTCCTAAATCAGTCAAAATCACAGATTAAAGAGACAGCTCTAGAGTCTATGGGCTTCCTTGATGGTGAAGGAAGGGGAGTTGCAGCACTGGAAAGCAGATGGCTTAAGTCACTGAGAGATTCCAAAGCAGTAGATGCCTTAGAAATCTCTCTGACGGAGAGACAGACAAGCAAGCTAGCGACTCCAGAGAGAGTGGATTGTAAAAGACTCAGCAACTTGGAGACCCCTGAGAAAAATATGGGCTTGGACCAGTGTATATTTACCAGTGTTATATCAATACACCCTCTACCTTCTTAGGTTCAAGTTTTAACTGGCATTTTGAATGGGAACTTGATTTAAAAGAAAACACCTATTTTCCTAGTCCCACAGAGGCACAAATTAAAATTTACACAGGTTCCCTCAGGCCACCCTTTTGGAAAGAGATGACTGACCATTGAACTACAGATATCTACATGTTAGTGCCCCCTAGAGGATGTTCTGAGGGCAGAAGGCCCCTTTGGCCAGCAAGCAATAGGACCCTATCCCTTATGAGTCAGTTTCATTCAAATGAAAAGCCATTTCTGTAAAGCTCAAGCAGGGGACTCAGGACACCTTGGGGGATATGAAATATCTGGGGAACTTTTAATCTGTAAATCATTGGTTTAATGTCCATCCACGGTGCGTAGTAAATTAAAGCTGTTACCATATGATGGCAGTATGGTGACCTACTGAAAAGAGTCTCACAATCCAGTCCTTAATGGCCATGAGCATGGGTTATATAACTGGCCTTATCAACGGTGGGACTGGGGATTAAATGAGCATGGAGGCTGGACTAATGAGGGTTCAGAGGCACTGGCAGCTGGTGGCGTGTTTTTATATAGGCTTACACTGCCCCCTACTCAGGCTGAATCTGTCCTGTAAATAAACAGAGGCCTTCGGAGCTCTCCATCTGGCATCTTTCCCTAAAGCTAAATTCACTGGAAGAACTGTTGAAAAAGGAAAAGCTCAAACCGATTGCGACGTGATCAGCCAAATTGCTGATCCCAGCAACCCATCAAAGGCTCTGGATAAACTGGCATTTTTCATCAGGAGCAAGATGCAAATACAGGAGGAGTCTCCAGTGAAGTGGGAGAGAGCTGGAAACAAATTTGAACGGGAAGAACAGAGCAGTTTACTGTTACTGCCGCCCATACCCTGCCCACTTTGAATTCGCTGCCCCAACCCCCAGTCAGGTCTGCTTATCTGCCGCCTGACTTATCGAAGGTGACTAATGCCTGCTACTGCTTCCTTCCATTAAAGCAGAACCACATCTTCCAGGAACCTGAAATATTCAGGTCTACTGGAGCTGGCTCCCTGCCACGTGGCTCTTTCAGAGAAACAAGGCTAAGAATAGGTGATTGGGAGAGTGTTAAAAACCACAGAGCATCAGCAAAGCATGCGATACCCAGCTGATTAATGGAGCAATTGTCCTGCAGGTTAATTGTCCTAATCTGGGCATTAGAGCAGCTGATTCTTTGTCTGAATGCTCTCAGCAAGAGCCTGTTCTTCCAGGCGGTGCTTCTGCCACTGAACCAGGGATAGCTGAAGCAGGTTTATAAAGGCCCCCTTGTTTGTCAAATACAACCTGGCTACAACAGTCCCTCTGCCAACATCGTACCACCGGAGCACAGCACATGTTGTGTTTAATCCTGCAGGAGTGCAAGAAGCCCTCTTCCCACTTGCCCCCTGCACAGTTACCACATGTTGTCCTGCTCCTGGCACTCCCAGAGATCCCTAAGGCAGTGACAAGTGTGGGAGCATGGCCCTGAACCCTGCTCCTCATCCATAAAATGGGCACAGGTGATTTAACCTCCATTTCAGTGCTCCCTGCTCACACCCACTCAGTTTTGGGGTGCACAGCCAGAACAGAGGTCAGTGGGAGCTGCAGGTGCTCAGCAGTGCTGAACATCAGGCTCTAGATATTTCAAAGTGGGCACCCAAAATCAGTGCCCACTGTGGAAAACGGGACTGTCAGTGCCTGCCCTTGGAACCTGGCATTGCCCAGCAGCTTGGCTCTGCTCCGTGTCTCCCCTCAATGCTTGCGATAATCGTTACTGGGGAGATCAGGGAGCACTTAAGGTACCTACTCTCCGACTTGGGTTTTCCTCCCATCTCCTGGATCCCTCGAGGCCAACAAGCCTGTTCCACTCTCATGCCCATGAGTACCTATAAGGGGCACCTTTGACCCCACAACACATCCAGGTCACGTACTGCTGTGCGCTGGGCTGGAAGCATTGTTTCTTCTCTTCTCTGAGTGGTGGAACAGTCTCTGCAGGAGATTTCACCACTGCTTTAGCTCGCCTTATTTTCCATCATTCCCACAGAAAGCTAGGAACCTGTCAATACTTTACACTTTCTGCCAGAGTGGCTATACAAATCCAGACCCTGCTCAGGTTATACCCAGACAAGAGCACAGTCCTTTGCTTCCATGATGCCATTGTTCAGCTAATATTTTGGTAACTCCCTTTTCCTTTTAAACAAGCATTCTAGGTGTGATTAGCTCAAAGCTCCCTCTTGTGGTCTCCTTTAGGCAGTGTTACAGAAACCTCCTCACAGATATACTGCACATAATAGACAAGTCTTCCAGACTAAATACAATCCAGGGGCCAGATTCTGCGCTCATCTCTCTCTCTCTCACCTCTAACTTTAGGCTTCCCCAGTGCTCCATGGGTGAAGAGGTTTCAGGGACATTTTTTATTGCTGGACAAAGCAAAAATGAAATCCAGTAGGGGTAAAACGTGCTGGATATTCCTTCAGGACGTTTTCAAGTGCTCAGGAATCACGACAACAATCCTGGAAAGCCAAAAAAGAGAGAAAAAAGTCAAACTGACAACACATGCACGTAGGAAATTCAGACACTCAGTATGCAACATATATAGAATGTCCCCATTCAAATTCAGCATGCTTTCAGCCACAGCATCATGCCAGAGAGCAAACACAGCGCAGGCAGGCCTGAGTCAAAGTCTGTGTCAAGATTCCACTCTGAATCTTTATTGTGTCGGCGTTCCAAGTTCAAATGTTGGGCTCCGGCTTGCACATTCTAGGGGTGAGATTGAGTCACGCTATTTGGATGCACAGCTGCTGTTGGGTCTGCACTTTCCCAAAGTTGTGGAGAGTCCCGATCTGGTGTTCTATGTCTGGCCCATTTTAATACCAAGTTAACTATTTTATTTCTTTCTTTCATTTTTGCAGTTAGAATATAGGCAGCACCTACTTGTGTCCAAACCCAGCACCTGACATTGAGAATACGCGGTGCAAGCTGCTTCTCTGGGGGTTTTTTCCTTAAGGGAGGCGGGTTATATAAGTTTTCCTGAGCTTCCCACCATCACACCATGAAAAAGTTGCTAAAAGCTGATGGAAGGAAATTTATTATGTTGGAGAAGGAGGACTCCCAAAATAAGGGATGTGCTAAACATATGGAGCCTAATTCATCACTGCCCTGCACTTTGTGTAGTCATTTACAGGCCTGCAAAGCACCAGAAAGGCTGTGTTTTATACCCCCCCGTACACTTGGCACGGTATAAATGACAACACAAAGCACCAGGTGATGCCAGTGAGCTCATGGGGTGGATTCCTCCTGCCCACGGTGATGTCGATCAGGAGGATTCCACTAAGTCAGTCCACTGCTGGTGTAAGCAAGAGGATTGTTTCAACAGGCTTTCCCAGCAATTTACAGAGTTAAAAAAATGAGCGGCAGATCTGTCTGCAACACTGCAAAGCCCCCAACTGAAAGTATGCATGCAGGCTGATTTTACTAAGCTGGGCCGCTAAAGCAGGGGATCAGTGAAATTCACCTGAATGCAAAGCCATAGGCACCACTCAAGCCTCATATTAAGGAACCTCTCTATTGGGATGAGTATTCCATCAGCTGGCTGGTTAGAAGCTCACATTGTGTGTCAGTGTCTTCCAAGAAGGAGGGTGAGGTGAGGGGTATGGAAACAGGAAGGGGCGATTGCTCTCCCTTGGAAATGACAGGGTGTGACGAGGGAGAACCAGGGCCTCTTCCTGTTGTATCCTCTCTGTGTTTTTATGTGGTTTTCCAAAAGGCCAAATCAAGGTCACACCCGTTACTTGTGGTATTTCCATAGAACCCCCCTTTGGTTGTTTGAATTCTCTCTGTGTAGGACCCGTCAAGTGCTCACTTCAAGGGGCTGGTTCAGATGAGTCTGAGAAATTTGAATGTTAGTTATTTTGCAGCCTTTGTCCTCAGAGTACAAAAATAACAGTCACACTTGCCAATCCACACAGTCTCTGTCCGTCTGTTCCTTCTCTGTTTCTTCTAAAGGAGCTGAACTGGGCACAAGATTACGGAGAAGAAATCAGATCAATAATTTGCATTTATAGAGTCTCCTTCATCCCAATGGATCCCAGGACAACTAAGAAGTGTATATTACAGCACCACAGAAACACAGCCACTTCTGGGTTGAAGAGAGGCAACCAGCTGGCATGTAGTATGCTGCATTATAGTATTGAGGGCTGAAGCAAACCCACATCACAGGGTGAGGGGCAAGAGACGCTTTTAGCTGTTAAATTCCAAATTGTGACCTTCTGCACAGATGTGCCCCAAGATTGAAATGTCTGTTGAAAAGAAAACCAGTCCTCCTCCTGGCCAGCAGGAAGGAAAATGTGAAAATAGACAAGAAAAATGTAAATAAAATAAATATTTAAATGAAATAAAAACTATTTACGTAGGACCTACAGTATTTTGGTCAACAGTTGGCAGAGGGAACAAAAGTTAACTCCTCCACTTCTCAGGGCTACGACGACAACATTGATGTTGAAAAAAAACTAGGGCCATAAGCAGAAATGTCTTGTCTATTTTAGAGACAAGGTGGGTGAGCTGCGGTAATATGCTTTATTAGACCAACTTCTGTTGGTGAGAGAGACAAGCTTTTGAGCTTACACAGAGCTCTTCTTTGGGTCTAGGAAAGGTACCTTTCACCAACAGAAGTTGGTCCAATAAAACACGCTACCTCACCCACCTGGTCTCTAACATCCAGGGACCAGTACAGGTTATTACAAAACACCCTACAAGATAGCAGTTGGCGGCATCCCCCACAATGTTATTTGAGTCCATGGTGGAAATACACTGGAAGCTTAACTGGAGAGGCACATGGGGTTCAAAGTCTAAAATGAATTTCCCATCACGGCTGATTAGCAGAAACTGGATCTGCCTGCAGCAGGGCATGCATAAGCAGCTCATTCAGTGACTTCTGTTAGGAAAGTGTCTCTCTCCTGCGGGTTCCCCCAGAGAGCTACCAACCAGTAAGAGGTTTAACCTTCATGTGTCACAAGGCCTGTGGAGCTGAGCTGCTGCAGCCACAGCCAACTACATCAAGGCTTCTTGCTGAGAGGAAGTTTTCAAAATCAATGGCCCCAGCTGCTGAAGCCCCATGTACCTGCTATCAATAGTAGCAACGGGTCCAGGGTTCAAATGATAGATAATGGTGCTGTCCAAACAATAACAACAACTATTAAGGATAGAATAGTGACCTAAACCGCACCCAACCTCACCCTCCTCAGCACTGTAAAGGAAGCTTTCAAGATGAAAAGCAAGGACTGTCATTTTTCCGCATGTTTGTACAGCTCCTAGCGCAGTGAGGACTTAAGCTGGTGAGGTCTTTAGGCACTACTGCAATATAAATAATTAATACAAATAATTTTTAAAATGCTCTCTCTTTTAAAATGTCCTTACTTGGGTCATAAATAAAACTGTAGAAAACTGAAAGTTGTTTTGTTTTGTTTGTACTTTGAATCAATTCTGCTAGGTTTTTCTTATTATTATTATTATTAATGAAACTCGCATTTTAGGAAAACTGACCAGTCAAATTCCATTGTCAAAGCTTTCTGGTTCTCATGCACTAGTAGGGCTGTCCTTTTGTGATTGGATTTCCAGTATCACAGGGAAATGCTTCAATCCTAAACCTTTCTTCTATTCCCTTACTTAGCAATTACTCCTAATAATTTACCATTACTCCCCTCCCCACCCCCTTTGTCTCTCTTGTCTGTTTCAGTTGTAAGCTCTTTGGAGCAGCAACCATTTCTGGCTATACAGCATCTAGCTCAGTGAGGTCCCAGTCTGGGCTGGGGTCTCTAAGCATTACTATAACACAACAAAATAATAAGTAATAACTAAATACTAGGTTTTGTAAAAACCCCTTTCTGCAATACTTAAATGTGAAATCTAGTACCCGGTCTGCAACAGTGCCAGCTCAAGATGTAGCTCCCCTGCCTCTTGCATCCAGCAGTGCAACATTTTCCTCCCGAGCCTCTCTAATGATCAGCCCTGAAGCCTGAGCCTTAATGATTTGAGCTGAATTAGTTTAACTGCAGATGTTGCTAATGACTGTGCACATAAATATTAAAAACTTTTCCACAATGCTGAATGCTAGTATCGGAAGCATGAGCACTAACACTCCAGTACCAGGAGATTAACTATTTACTGGCCTGCACAGTAACACTGGCTGTACTTAGTGGCTTCCTTTTTCCCCCCTATAGGTTTGTCAGCCTGTTGTGAATCTTCCTTGAAATGCTTAAAAAGAAAAGGAGTACTTGTGGCACCTTAGAGACTAACCAATTTATTTGAGCATAAGCTTTCGGGAGCTACAGCTCACTTCATCGGATGCATACTGTGGAAACTGCAGAAGATGTTTTTATATACACAAACCATGAAAAAATGGGTGTTTATCACTACGAAAGGTTTTCTCTCCCTCCACCCTACTCTCCTGCTGGTAATAGCTTAAACCAATTTATTTGAGCATAAGCTTTCGTGAGCTACAGCTCACTTCATCGGACGCATACTGTGGAAAATACAGAAGATGTTTTATAAATTGGTTAGTCTCTAAGGTGCTACAAGTACTCCTTTTCTTTTTGCGAATACAGACTAACACGGCTGTTACTCTGAAACCTTGAAATGCTTAACTATTTAACTCTTGATGTGCTTCCTCCTTGTCAAAGACCCCCTGTCAGGCAAATAGCCCCCATTCTGGCATTAGATCAATCCCAGATAGCACTGATATTTACCCATCTGACATCATTAATATCTATGGTTTGTTTACATTTTAAAAAATAAAGATTTGTAAACCCGTGGACATCGCTAATCTATGTAACAACATGTTCCTGTCACCGTCATCCTCCTCCATCTCCTGCCGTCCCCTCACTCTGTTTGTTAAAGAGACTTTTTGGAGTCCCTGCATAAATTGGACCCTAATCCTTCAATCTGATCAGCAAGCATGAACCCCTTGTCCTGCTGCAGAGCCCCACTGAAGACGTAAGGTACAGCCAATCGATGAAGTCGGGCAGAAAGTGAGATTTTGATCAAAAGGAAAGAAATTCATAGAAAATGTCAACGGTGCAATAAACAACAACAAAAATCGAAACCAGAAAACTTGGACTTGGAAATGTCACTGTGACGCATCATGAGAAATGGAGTGCAACTGGGGAGCCCAGCCCAGCCCATAGAGGAGAATGGGGGCACGAGGCACCTGAACTAAGACTTCCACAAGGAACCGCTGCGGCACATCCAAATTGAAATCTTCTGGTTTTGGCCAAAAGTTTTTGCCTTTCAGGTACTCAGTTTTCCAACTAAAAGTCAACATTTTCACCAAAAAAATCAACTTCTTTAGTCAATAACTCAATTTGCCATTAAAAAAACAGGTTTGATGGGCCATTTTTGACCAGCCCCATCACTGCCATGCTCTGCAAGGGGTCTGTACTAGTGGAGCTGACTGCAGACTTGGGGCTTCAGAGAATAACGTCCTCGGAGCCTGAGGGCATTGCCTGCAGAGCCTAATATAATGGGGCTCTGCTCATGACTGGGGCCTCTGGCACAATACAAATAAATAATTGTCACCCCCATCCTCTGGTTTGCAGTTGGCACAGGTGACCTAATGGAATCTATAGGTCCCTCACAGCAGCCACAGCACGAGCAGCGCCTTCTGGTTTGTTCCCAGGCTCGTGTTTACATGCTCTCTTTGCCCGGTTCCCAGTTGTAAACATCCTGTGATTTTCACTGGATTGTTTGCACAGCTGAGAGAGTCCAGAAGGAGCAAACCTGCTCCCCTCCTCCCTCTCCCAGAGCTCCCTGTGGCCAACCAGCACCTGCAGCGGGACCTTGCCAAGGCTGGAGACTTCTCTCCTGTACAATACTAGGGGCACTTTGGATCGCAGGCACTCTCCAGCGTTTGCAACACTTTCTCCTCCCTGCTAGGCCTGGCTGCACCATTCTCAGCCTTTGCATAAAATGCCTTAAGATCCCGGGATGAAAGGCACTCTAGAAGGCCAATGAATTAATATCACTGCAGTAGCTTAATAGGCAAGCACATGGGAACATGACAGGGAAGTACTGTCTGCCCGGGGCGCCCAAGATTGCAGACTAATACACTACATTTGCTGCTGCCATTCACTGCCCTCCTCCTGGCATATAAAGAGAAACCAAGCCTCTTCGACCCTATCCTCCAACAGCCTCACTGTCTCCACAGTCATTGCAGGATCCAGTTCATTGCTAGTCTCTTTGATCCCATCTTGCTCATGGACACAGATTCTCCTCTCCCATCAGTTGGTACCATCCTCCTCTCTGCCCCTCATACAATCTGGCCGGAACTGAGACTGCATGGAGACTATTCTAAAAACACAGTAACAGAGATTCAAATGAAACGTATGCCCCCAAATTAAAAAACAAAACAAAACAAAAAGTAGGAGGACCAAAAAAATGCCACCATGGTTAAACAGTGGAGTAAAAGAGGCGGTTAGAGGCAAAAAGGCCTCCTTTAACAATTGGAAATCAAATCCTAGAAAAATAAAATCTGGCAAGTCAAGGGTAAGAGTATAATCAGGCAGGCCTAGAACGAATTTAAATGCAACTAGTTAAAGACATAAAAAAAAAAAAACAACAGCAAAAAAAATTTAAGTACATTAGAAGCAGGAAGCCTGCTAAAAAAATCAGTGGGGCCACTGGACAATCCAGGTGCTAAAGGAGCATTCAAGGAAGACAAGGCCGTTGCAGAGAAGCTAAATTAATTCTTTTCATTGGTCTTCACTGCAGAGGATGGGGAGGAGATCCGCACGATGGAGACATTCTTTTTAAGTGACAAATCTGAGGAATTGTCCCAGATTGAGGTGTCATTAGAGGAACAAATTGATAAATTAAACAGTAATAAGTCACCAGGACCTAATGGTATTCACCCAAGAGTTCTGAAAGAACTCATACGAAGTTGCAGAACTATTAACTGTGGTATGTCACCTACTGCTTAAATCAGCCTCTGTACCAAATGACTGGAGGATAGCTAAGATAATGCCTACTTTTTTAAAAAAAAGTCTCCAGAGCAGATCCTGGCAATTACAGGCTGGTAAGATTAACTTCAGTATCAGGCAAACTGGCTGAAACTATAGTAAAGGAAGAATTATCAGACACACAGATAAACAAGGTATGTTAGGGAAGAGTCAGTATGTCTTTTGTAAAGGGAAATCATTCCTCACCAATTTGTTAGAATTTTTTAAGGGTGTCAACAAGCATGTGGACAAGGATGATCCAGCTGATACAGTGGACCTGGACTTTCAGAAAGCTTTTCACAAAGTCTCTCACAAAAGGCTCTTAAGCAAATTAAGCTGTCATGGGATAAGAGGGGAGATCCTCTCATGCATTAGTAATTGGTTAAAAGACAGGAAAACAAAGGGTAGGAATAAAGGGTCAGTTTTCGCAATGGAGAGAAGTAAATAGCAGGGTCCCACAAGGATCTGTACTCGGACCTGTGCTATTCAACATATTCATAAGTGATCTGGAACACAGGGTGAACAGTGAGGTGGCAAAATTTGCAGATGATACAAAATTACTCAAGATAGTTAAGTCCAAAGCTGACTGTGAAGAGTTCCAAAGGGATTCCATAAAATGGGTGACTGGGCAGCAAAATGGCAGATGACATTCAGTGTTGATAAATGCAAAGTAATGCACACTGGAAAAAATAATAGCAATTATACATACAAACTAATGGGATCGAAATTAGCTGTTACCACACAAGAAAGAGATCTTGGAGTCACCGCTGATAGTTCTCTGAAAAACATCTGCTCAATGCACAGCGGTAGTCAAAAAAGCTAACAGAATGTAAGGAACCATTAGGAAAGGGATAGATAATATGACAGAAAATATTACCATGCCACTATATGAATCCATGGTATGCCCACACTTTGAATCTTACATGCAGCTCTGATCACCCCATCCCAAAAAGAGATATTAGAATTGGAAAAGGTACAGAGAAGGGCAACAAAAATGATTAGGAGTATGGGACATCTTCCATATGAAAAGAGAGTTAGAACACTGGGTCTGTTCATCTTAGAAAAGATGACTAAGGGGAGATAAATGTCTATACCAGGGGTTCTCAACCTTTTTCTTTCTGGGACCCCCTCCCCCACACGCTATAAAAACTCCATGGCCCACCTGTGTCACAATAACTGTTTTTCTGCATATAAAAGCCAGGGTCAGCATTAGGGGGTAGCAAGCAGGGCAATTGCCCAAGACCTCATGCCACAGGCATCCCCGCAAAGCTACATTGCTTAGGCTTCAGCTTCAGCCCCAAGTGGTGGGTTTCTGCCCTGAGCCCCATCGAGTCTCATGCTGGCCCGGCTTGGTGGACCCCCTGAAACCTGATTGCCGCCCCCAGAGGGCCCCTGACCCCTGGTTGAGAACCACTGGTCTATACAATTATGAATGGTGTGGAGAAATTGAATAAAGAAGTGTTATTTACCCCTTCACATAATACAAGAAGTAGAGGTCACCCAGTTGAATTAATAGGCAGCAGGTTTAAAACAAACAATAGGAAGTACTTCTTCACACAACACACAGTCAACCTGTGGAACTCATTGCCAGGGGACGTTGTGAAGGCCAAAAATATAACTGGGTTCAAAAAAGAATTAGATAAGTTCAAGGAGGATAAATCCTTCAATAGCTGTTAGTCAAGGTTGTCAAGAACCCAAACCCATGCTCTGGGTGTCCCTAAAGTTCCAACTTCCAGAAGCTGGGACTGGACAACAGGGGATGCATCATTCAAAATTGCCCTGTTCTGTTCATTCCTTCTTAAGCATCTGGCACTGGCCACTTCAGAAGACAGGATACAGGGCTAGATGGACCATTGGTCTGATCAGGATGGCCATTCTTATGTTCATTGGTGAGAGAACCTTCTCCTTTGCATCTCTTGCTAGCTACAACTCCCTTCCCTCCTCATTCAAATCTGAGCTCTAAACCTCTCTTTTCTCCCTTAGTTTTTCTCTCCCTCTGCTACTATTGGTTACTTAGTGCTACAACATGCAGCATTTATCTCTATATAGACTTTTAGGGTATGCTTTGTATGAAATGCAAGGTTATCGTGGAGTAGTAACCAGTGCATGCTTTTTGTGGGTTTGTTTTTCAAAGACCAGGCTTTGCATGCATCCTCCTTCATTTTGTTTTGCTTTCAGCTAAACAAGGCAGCACTTATCTACAGAACACTTGGAACACATCACTGTCCTTTGCATGATAAGGTCATGTGCTTGGCACTCTGCCTTCAACCCAAGAAAGTGAAATAAAGTAAAGCCTCAGGCTTTAGAGAGCCATATCCTTCTATTCTCCTGGAGGACAGGAGACCCTCTACGGCCAAACTGAAGAATTTTTAACTTCTTAATCCTACCAATTTTCATTCTGCAACTAACAGCCGCACCTGCAGCTGTGATCTCATCAATTCTCACAAGTCCAGCAGAGTCAGGCCTGCTTGGTGCTTAGGATTTCCTTGGTAACCATTCACCTAAAGTACCGTGGGAAATGATGCTAGTGATTCAGTAAGTGATACTCTTTCCTGTCAGAACTGAATGAATGCTCTAACATGATGCTGAGATGCTGTCTTTTGGTGTAGACATAGACTAAAGTCCTGACCATTAGTGATCATTGAAGATCCCAGGCTATTTTACTAGTGAAGCATTGTTAGCTCTGCTATCCTGGCCCAATCCCAATCAGGGTAATAACATTCCACCTCCCTAAAATTGTCATCTTCAGTTTCAGTTAGAGATGTCTTCTTTTTCCTGTCCTAGACTCTGTGTGGTGCTGCAGGGTGCTATTAGACAGCTGCTGTGTTCAACCCTGTAGCCATCCTTCATTTTAGTGAGGGGGTCAAGGATTCTGTATTTGACAAAGTACTTGGGGATGCTTCAAATGAAAAGCACTATTGAAATGGAAGACATTATATTGCTGTTCCAGGAAGAAGGACTGCTAAGCAGAGATGGGGTCCACCTATCAAGGAAGGGGCAGAGCATATTTGGATACTGACTGGCTAACCTAGTGAGGAGGGCTTTAAACTAGGTTTGATGGGGGCAGGTGACAAAAGCCCACAGGTAAGTCCAAAACATGGAGACCCGGGAGAAAGGTCAGAATCTGGGGGGGAACATTGGCCATTGTAACAGGGATAAGGGAGAGACAAGAGAGAACATAGGGAGGAAATCAAATCAGTATCTTAAATGTCTGTATACTAATGAGAGAAGTATGGGGAATAAGCAAGAAGAACTTGAAATGCTAGTAAATAAACACAACTATGACATAGTTGGCATCACAGAGACTTGGTGGGATAATACACACGACTGGAATATAGGTATAGAAGGGTACAGCTTGCTCAGGAAGGACAGGCAGGGAAAAAAGGGAGGAGGTGTTGCTATATATTAAAAGTGTATACAGTTGGACCAAGGTTAGGATGGAAATAGGAGACAGACTTGTTGAAAGTCTCTGGGTAAGGATAAAAGGGGTAAAAACCAAGGGTGATGTCATGGTAGGGGTCTCCTACAGACCACCGAACCAGGAAGGAGAGGTGAATGCGGCTTTTTTTAAACAACTAACAAAATCATCCAAAGCACAGGACTTGGTGGTGATGGGGGACTTCAACTACTCAGACATATTGGGAAAATAATACAGCAGGGCACAGATTATTCAACAGGTTCTTGGAATATATTGAAGACAATTTTTTATTTCAGAAGGTGGTGAAAGCTACTAGGGGAGAGGCTGTTCTAGATTTGATTTTGACAAACAGGGAGGAACTGGCCGAGGATTTGAAAGTAGAAGGCAGCTTGGGTGAAAGTGATCATGAAATAATAGAGTTCGTGATTCTAAGGAATGGTAGGAGGGAGAACAGCAAAATAAAGACAATGGATTTCAAGAAGGCAGACTTTAGCAAACTCAGGGAGTTGGTAGGTAAGATCCCATGGAAAGCGAGTCTAAGGGGAAAAACAACTGAAGACAATTGGCAGTTTTTCAGAGACATTGTTAAGGGCACAAGACAAGAGCAAGCTATACGACTGCCTAGGAAAGATAGGAAGTACAGCAAGAGACCACCCTGGCTTAACCAGAAGATCTTCAATGATCTGAAACTAAAAAAAAAAAAAGAGAGTCTTACAAAAAGTGGAAACTTGATCAAATTACAAAGGATGAATATAAACAAATAACACATGTATGTAGGGACAAAATTAGAAAGGTCGTGGCACAAAATGAGATTAAACTAGCTAAAGACACAAAGGGTAACAAGGAAACATTCTACAAATACATTAGAAGCAAGAGGAAGATCAAGGACAGAGTAGGCCCAGTACTCAATGGTGGAGGGGGGGGGGGGCGACAATAACAGAAAATGTGGATATGGTAGAAGTGTTAAATGATTTTTTTGTTTCAGTTTTCCCCAAAAAGGTTAGTAGCGATGGGACGTCATAGTGAATGCCAGTGAAAATGAGGTAGGATCAGAAGTTAATGTTAAAAATTGTTAGACAAGTTAAATATCTTCAAGTCACTAGGGCCTGATGAAATACATCCTAGAATACTCAAGGAGCTGACTGAGGCGATATCTGAGCCGTTAGCGATTATCTTTGAAAAGTCATGGAAGACGGGAGAGATTCCAGAGGACAGGGAAAGGCCAAATATAGTGCCAATCTATAAAAAGGGAAATAAAGACAACCCTGGGGAAATACAGACCAGTCAACTTCACTTCAATACCCGAAAAAATAAAGGAACAAATAATTAAGCAATCAATTTGCAAACACCTAAAAGATAATAAGATAAGTAAGAGTCAGCATGGATTTGTCAAGATTAAATTGTGTCAAACCAACCTAATAGCTTTCTTTGACAGGGTAAAAAGCCCAGTGGATAGGGGGGAAGTGATAGATATGGTATATCGTGACTTTAGTAAGGTTTCTGATACTGTCTCATGACCTTCTCATAAACGCACTACGGAAATACAACTTAGATGGAGCTACTATAAGGTGGGTGCATAACTGGTTGGAAAACCATTCCCAGAGAAGCAGCCATGTTCGTCTGTATTCGCAAAAAGAAAAGGAGTACTTGTGGCACCTTAGAGACTAACAAATTTATTTGAGCATAAGCTTTCGTGAGCTATAGCATCCGATGAAGTGAGCTGTAGCTCATGAAAGCTTATGCTCAAATAAATTTGTTAGTCTCTAAGGTGCCACAAGTACTCCTTTTCATTCCCAGAGAGTAAGTTATTAGTGGTTCACAGTCAAGATGGAAGGGCATATCGAGTGGGGTCCCACAGGGATCAGTTCTGGATCCAGTCCTGTTAATATCTTCATCAAGGATTTAGATAATGGCATAGAGAGTACACTTATAAAGTTTGCAGACGATACCAAGCTGGGAGGGGTTGCAAGTGCTTTGGAGGATAGGATCAAAATTCAAAATGATCTGGACAAACTGCAGAAATGGTCTGAAGTAAATAGGATTAAATTCGATGAAGACAAATGCAAAGTACTCCACTTAGGAAGGAACAATCAGTTGCACACATACAAAATGGGAAATGACTGCCTAGGATGGAGTACTGCAGAAAGAGATCAGGGGGTCAAAGTGGAGCATGAGCTAAATATAAGTCAACAGTGTAACACTGTTTCAAAGAAAGCAAACATCATTCTGGGATGTATTAGCAGGAGTGTTGTAAGCGAGACAAGAGAAGTAATTCTGCTCTATTCCACGCTGATAAGGCTTCAGCTGGAGTATTGTGTCCAGTTCTGGGTACCACATTTTAGGAAAGATATGGACAAATTGGAGAAAGTCCAGAGAAGAGCAATAAAAATGATTAAAAGTCTAGAAAATGACCTGTGAGAGAAGATTGAAATAATTGGGTTTGTTTAGCCTGGAGAAGAGAAGACTGAGAGGGGACATAACAGTTTCTAAACACATAAAAAGGTTGTTACGAGGAGGAGGGAGAAAATTATTCTGCTTAATTTTGGAGGATAGGACAAGAAGCAATGGGCATAAATTGCAGCAAGGTATAGGTTTAGGTTGGACATTAGGAAAAACTTCCTAATGGTCAGGGTAGTTAAGCATTGGAATAACTTGCCTAGAGAGGTTGTGGAGTCTCCGTCACTGGGGATTTTTAAGAGGAGGTTAGACAAACACCTGTAAGGGATGCTCTAGATAATCCTTAGTCCTGCCATGAGTGCAGGGGACTGGACTAGATGACCTCTCGAGGTCCCTTCCAGTCCTATGATTCTATATTCAGTCCTTCCCATAGGCCAGGAAGCTAAAGATGGCCAAGTTGCTCTTTGTAGGTGGTTTAGTGCACACTTATAGATGTAAAGATGGACAAAGATCAGAGACAATGGCAAAAGAGATAAAGGAGTTATGTGAAACCAGGAGAAGCAGGTCAGGCATGAAATAAAAACAACAGCAAAAGGTTAAAATGCAGATATGCCCTGAAAAGTGACTCTAAATATGGCATAATGGGGCCTCAATGATTTCACATTACATTTCCTCTGAAGATCAAATGAGGTTCTATTCCGCTCAGGCATTTACCAGTAACAAAGATTCTGCAGGTCAGTTTCTGCCTTCAGTTACATCTGTGCAACCCCACTGCCTTTGGATTCTGCCCTCAGCTAACCCAGGCAACTCTCCTGCCTTCACCTATTACAATGATTGTCCTCAAAGAAATTGCACAGTTGTAAACAAAGGCACCCTCTGACTCAGGTGATTGGAACCTAGTTATCAAGGCTGTTGACGATGCACATCCAGAACTGAAGTTGACTTTGTTTCCGATGGCTGTATTTGCTCAGCAGGACAGACAAGAATAAAGAGACATGTTGAACTTAATTTTGTCACTGCAGTAAAGAGATGCAACTCTGGGCAAAGGGAGGAGGACTGTGGAGTAAGAAGGTGCTGTTTTTATACAGCCCCCTTTCAGACTAGAATCACACTTTTAAACTCTCATTCTTCATAAAAATCAGAGAAGGATCTGAAATGCACATGTACAAAATGAATCAGGAACCTGATCTTCCCAAGAGAGATTCTACAGCCTCTCTGCTCCCACATATGGGTCTTCTATGCAGCTGGAGGAAGTTTAGAGGTTGGTGGCAAATGCACAAACCACTGGAGTCAAAGCTGATTCCTAAATATGAGGCATGTTTGCCAGGGGAATCTTAAATCCTTGTGGGGTTTGATTCTCTCTGCAGTTAGAGGCTTGAGAGTTTTACAAGGGTAACTTAAGCTCTCTGCGAAGCTATGAAGACAGGAAAACCCAACATAAAAAAAAATTCTCCCTGGCTCCCAGGATATAGATAAATATTTCCCTCAGCCCCCATCGCCCCCCACCCCAAAAAAAAAGAGGAAGGACTCCAATTAAGCTCTGTAAATTGATCAAGCACATTGTTTGAAGTTTGTTTACTTTAAATGCAGTTGGATAAATATGGTGACCTATTAAACACACACACACTGAAAAAGTGCCAGTGAAATGTTTAAAGTTAACTGAGAACAGAACTTTCCTGGAATCCATCCTTGACCTCCCAAAACATATGGTTTCATTTTTCCCCTCTTAAAAAAAAAAAAAAAAAAAAAAAAGGCAGATCGTGTGTTTCCAATAGATTCCTTTGATATATTCCCAGGCAATCAAAAAGAAGACGGCTGCCAAGAGGTAGATCTAGCGAGTTTACTGTGAAAGAATTTATCATTTCACACACAATCAATGAGCCATTTACAGCGCTGCGCGTCGCTATGTCAGGACTGTAGCCCCAGCAAGGTCACCTGTCACAAGCTGCCCGTGAATCTATTAGTTGCAGCTCCACCACCAAGGACAGCTGCTTGTGGCTGCCAGCGATACGGGTTTGGGGTCATCTCCGCACAGATTTCAAACAAAGGGACATCCAGATACCAGCGGTTAGGGATGCTCGTCCCAGGCTATATATGTTGGGCTAACTTCAGTTTTCAGCTACGCTGTTGTGAATCCCAAGTAACTTCACTGAAGTCCATGCACTGAGAGCAGAATCTGGCCTGCTGTTTCTTCAGCATTTTGGCCCCCAGGATATGCAGCGCCTCCATCCAACCTCACAGAAGCCCCTGTCAGGGGCAAGCAGTGCCTCTCCCCAAGATACTTCTGCTAGTTACCTGTCAGAATAGACTGTCAGAGACGCAACTTCTAATGTACTGCTGAGTCTGGGCTAAGCATCATCTGAATCCGGTCAGCTTTTGCTTAACTCAGTTCTCATGGACACCAATGGGAGTTGGATATTAAAAGCAAATGCAAATAGAGGAGACTATCCAGATTTTGTCATGGATACTATACTCCCACACAGCTGCCAATTGGATCAGGTATGTACTTACCTGCTACTCTCGGAAGAAAGTACGTGTGCAGGGTAAACCACACGATAGCATTTATAACTGAATTAGTACTAGCTAGTGCATAGTCTATAAGGGCCCCCGCTGGTCTGCGCCCTGGAATCCTCTGTACATCTGATCTCCAGGGGACTTCTGCACACAGACTCCCTGGAGGAATGGACCTCACGAGCAGCATTTGGGAAGATATTCAGAGGGAGAGATAAATTAATAACCCATAAAGAAAATGTCTTTTTGTATACCCAAAGGATTTTACTCTGACTGGGCTCACCATTTGCTTTACAGTTTCTCTCTGTAAGGCATTGTCAAGTTCATTAACACACTCAGCATTTCTCTCTTGTGGCACCTTTTAGCCACGGATCTCGAAACATTTTCCTAACGCTAATTAAACCGTGCAACTCTCCTGAGAGGTAGGGATGAAAATACGTTTGGGACACAGTCAATCAAGAGTGACTGGCAGCAAACTGTATGTCAGGATATAAATAAATCTAACACCAAATGAACGCCTCTTTCAGAGTATTCTATTATACCAAAGAGCTTTGAAAGAAATGGACTGACTTGGGGAAGGCCTCTGTTTATCTGAATGCTTGCTTCAGTCTAAACAGTTCCTCACAATGCCCCCTCTCCCCAACTGCAGCAATTTTGTTTGTGGTAGAGGATATCATGATAATATACATATCTCAGTTGCATATGCTTCATGGCAGTCGGTGGGGACAGAACATCGAACCTTGCCCCTTGAGCTGACACAAACAGCCAACAGGGTCACCACACTAACTATGCAAGCCTGACACTGAAGGACAGTGGTCCTTTTCCTAACAGTAATTAATTGAGGGACACATGCCTATGACACACGCCGCCTCCTGTGAAACGCACAGCAAACCTGTGAGCCTCTGTTTTGCAGAGGGGGAGTTTCTAGATGTATGGCGCTGGACAGTGTGCATGGAGATGGTTTCCTGTTACTGAAATATTATATTAAAGTGTACCCCTTTTCTTTTTTGAGTTGCCTAAGAAAAAGCTAGTGACAGTTCAGGGTGGATGGAAGATATGTGGTCTAATCAAGATCCCTTCTCCATTGAGTCTTTGTCCCTTGCAATTCCCTTGTCCCCCCAAATGAGATTATCTTCTCAGTCAAATCTTGGTCTTGGAGCAAAACCAGGATGGCTTCAGATCTGCATGGGGGTTGAATTGATGGCTTTCCTTTTAAAGACAATACCTCTGTTATATATACCAGCTCATTTTCCTCCTTTAAAATGTCCGTTTCAGTCTCAGGCTGTTAATAGACATCTGACCCTCAGTTCATCTTGCCAAGTATTTGCTTTTATTTCTGCCTTTGGATAACATTTTAAAATTCCTGAGGAGATAAACAAGAGGATTAACTAAGTGGTAACAAAAGGAAAACCTGTGATAAGGCATGAGAGGAGCGGCAACTCGAGCTAGGGAATGTAAATGTTTGTAAACCCTGTTCTCAACTAGAGAGTTACAAGAAAGACTCGGCCCTGTATTCTCTGTCCTGCTATTTACAGGAAACAGTTTGCTGGTCTGCTACCAGGGTGCTCCCCAGTCATGATAGCAAAGCGACAGGCATCAGGGGTAGTTCAAGCAATTCCCTCAAAGCCATTTGACCTCCCGCCCCCACCCCCAGAGAGGCTGGAAAGCCCAACATTCAGTGTGCACCTTTCTGTTTACACCTCCCCACATAAAGCCCTGGTGGGAGTGAGGGTTGGAGACTGTTAAAATAATAGTGGGTGCAGGCTTCCTATTAAACAAATAGCGGAGGAAACCTACCTTCATTCCCCTGTTTCACTGACATCTTCCAGTTTATTCTCTGCATCCTACATTGCTTTTTTCAGAAGCTGCAACTTCTGATCTATCATGAGCTCCTCTTCTTCCTCATCTCTCCTATCCCTTTAAGGTTGTTTTGTGCCTATATAATTGCCACCACTGAACTGGGTGAAAACCACTTGACTTCTTCATGCTGGATGTCTGATAACACTGAGTATTTCAGAATAAACAGAACAAATGGGAATCGCCTCTTCAGTGAACTTAAGCCTGATTTACCCTTAAAAGTCTTGCTGGCATTCGTTACGGTGGTTGGGTGTGGCTTTTTGCCAATGTAGCTATGTTGTCAAAAGCTCTAGTGTAGATGCAATTATACCAGCAAAGAGAGCTTTGGTTAGTGTAGCTTAGTTCACCCAGGGAAAGCTATGCTGGCAAAAGGATTTTTATCCCAGTATAATCTGTGTCTATATGATCTTCCAGCAAACCTTTCAAGTGTAGATGAGGCTTTACTGTCATTAGGATGCTAACTCAGAATTTTTGGCTTCTTTGGTAATTCCAAAACGTGTGCGTGTGTATGTTCTCCTGCCTTCTTCAAGCAGGTCCTCTCCCTTCACATAGTCTATGTAGTTATACTGGAGACCAGTATAGTTTGAAATATTTTAAACTGCACCCGTAAGAGGTTCTCATGTTTTTTAACCACATACTAGAGCAGCATGGTCCACTGGAAAGACCCTGTCTGGCCTTGGACAAGTCATGTAACCTCTCTGTGCCCATGGAAGGTGAACTGTAGTTGTTCTTATGTCTTTTCTCCATATATACTTTATATGGGCTTCTTTATTAACACACACAAATGAAAACTCTAGTCCTTTGGTGTCTAGCAGGGTAGATGTCTCAGTTTTCCCGACAATTCATTAACAGGTGTTTGTTTTGGGTAGGCAAACTTCTTCTCAAGATATTACCCATCCACGCACACAATTATAGATAATGCCACAAGTCATCTCTGCTCAACCTTTGTTTTGACTGAAGGTGCAAAGTGTTTCTTAGCTAGCTCAAAGTCTGACATCCTTAGAATTCCTTTCTGCATCCACTTGTCCAAAATTATTAGCTACCCAGTTATCTTTACTGAGGGTTTTCCCTATAGGTGTCCCTGAACTTTTTCCTATAGTGCAATTTGGTTTTACAATGTACTCCACACAACATTTCCCACACAGAAATAGCATTAGAGTGTAAAGCTTTATGTAATTTAAATAAGCACCTGTATGTCACTGGTAATATACAGTTTTTACAGTACATTTCCCCAGGGCATTAATGTTCTAGCTTTTAATTATAAAGAATAGATCTGTGTCATAGTCAAAGTCTTTTGATGTACATTTGTTGTTTCAAGCCTCATTTGTTTAGTCATATTGTAATGTGATTCATTTTAGTCTGGAATTTTTGTTTTGTTTCTTTTGAAGAATATCCATTTGTACCATTTGAGAACTAGTAATTAACCTGTGGTGCTCCTACAATCTTTATACCATTACCCCTGCACCACAAGTTTAACATCTAACGGGGTTCTTACCTCTGTAATTCATCCGATAATTTGTTTTTATAGAGGTATTTCAGTCTCGAGTTGTCTTTGGCATTATTTTTGTTTTCATACTTTGTTTATTCTGATTCCAAAATATTTCATTTTTTTCAGACCCAGCAAAACGTCATTCTTTAATGTCTGAAGCCAGCCAACCAACAAGTAGAGATAGGACCTTCTAACTTAGTCCTTTTCACCTTATACCCTCTGCTACTATTGCTAGTGTTTTTGGTATCAAACAGCAGGATCTTGGATTAGGAACAAACTGTTATCCACATTCCATAGTTATATTCCTGCACTCCAAGGGCTTTTAAAAAATCTCCTTATTGCTACTGATAGTGATTCTAAAGCTAAAGAAAACAGAATCAGAGCTAAAGGGCATGCTTGCATAATACCTTCCACAAAGGGCAGGTTTTCAAATGTGAATTTCCTGGACAGAAGTTAAATTAGCCCCTGTGCAGAGAAGCAAGAACAAGGTTTAAGCATCATTTTAAGTCCCACTTCGGACCTCAAAATTAAGGCTGAAGTAGGATATAAGTGACGCACAGGCCTTGTGCAAACTCTCTGCCCAGGTGTGAATTTCACCCAGAGGCTTGATTAATGTGCTATCTTATTTATTTGGTAACACTTTAGTTTTGTACACAGTCATCGGTGACACACATCAACAGTTCCCTATGATGAAAGCAAGAGCAACACCATGAGATTATTTAACATGGTCTTGTGCCATGACATTGCTGGGAAATAGGGAAGTGAGGAAAAGAGTTGCGGAGGGAGTGGGAGTAATGAAAACACAGAATTTTTCATCTTCAGGATGTTGATTTAAATCCAAGGGAGGTAGGCAGTGACTAAGGGCATGTTTACACTTACTGCTGAGCGTGTGTGGTGAAGATGCTCCATGCCGACGTTGAATAAAAATACATCCCCGTGAGCAGCAGAAGCTATGGCAGTGGGAGAGCTTCTATGCACACTAGCTCTATGCCAGCGTAATTTGTGTCACTCGGAGGGTGGAATATTCACACCCCTGAGCGACATAGGTTTTGCCAACGTAAGTGGTAGTGTAGATAGAACCTAAGGGGTTCTAACACCTTTTGGGTGAAGTCAGTCCATTTCCTAGTGTCCACCACACAATGCCCACTGAACTGCAGCTCAGTTAAGAGTCTCACTGTGACCCAATTCTTGGCTGCTCTTGTGTCATAAAGGACTCCAGCGATGACCAGATCCCCTAGCAGGAACTTTCCAGCTACAGAGGGGCTCCCCACACTGACAGGTGGCGGTATAATACCCCTATTCCTCTCACAGTCCCTGACATAGGGATGTGCCAGAAGTATAGCCAGAGTGCAGAATGCCCTGTCCTATCTAGGCTGCAAACCAGCCACCAGCTTAGGTTGGAGCAGCTCCTAGAGCCATTGTTAACTTATATCACCAGCCATGCCAGCCCCTACTCCATAAATCCACTTTTGCCCCTTGCTTCTCCTGGGCTATGCCTCCTGATTTCACGTCTAGAGGTGATTCCACCAGATCACGGGTAGGCTGGGACATGTGAGCATGCATTACCACTCCATTACTTGTGAGAGTGAAGAGAGATCTTCAGACTCCAGCAGAATCAGAGTGGCCCCTTTGAGGACAATTAAATTCAAACAGGAAAAAAAATTAAAGAAAAAATGTTAAGCTAACATTACAAGCTGGGTGAAACCTTATTGTAGGTTGAATTGAGACTGATCATTAAGATTAATAGGTATGAGCTCATCCTTCAGTTAAAAGAACTGTAATGATAAACCCCCACCTAAGACCAAAAAAGAAAAAAAAAAAACGCATTTGAACCCAGGCAGCAGCTTTTATTGGGTATTGTTTTGGGTAGAGGGTGTAGGTGGGAAGGAGGGAACGGACAAAAAGCTGGGAAAGACACATACACAGAGAGAAAGAGTGTGCGCGCGCACGTGTGCTGAATGTATGGTGGCTGACCCTAGAAGAAACCTGGGGAGAGGTTTTGGGTCTGGAGTGCAGGCTGAAAAAAGTGCTCTTGGTGTTGGGAGCAAAACCAGCAGTTTCCTGTATTTGATTCCTGCTACTTTTTAGAGACAAAGGACTTTCGACAGTCTTTGTAAATAAACAAAACAGCATCAAAGACATACCTGACTGTCAACTATTTTTCCTCCTAACTGGAGCAACCTACTAGACCCCAATATTTTGGCTAGCCGCTCCAGACAAAGGGGTGACAAGACAGACAGGAATAGCCCACAGCACTGTAAATTGACTTGTCATGTATTTCTTTTACAACTCTGTAGTTTAAAAGAAATAGGTGACCACAAATAATTTAAAAATATGAAAAGCCAGCCAGGAAATCTGGCTGCAAATGTTGGAAAATGCATTTCTAAGTGAAAATTACTCACTTGGTTTTGCTCTCATGGGGAGGTAGGATAGAGAAGGGTTAAAGGCATCCGGGGACTCAGGAATGCAGACCTGGCATTCCCATTTCACCTGAAACAAACACTTGAGGGTTTACACACTGAACTAAAAATAGGAAAGATTTAGGATATCGTTTGCCTTAAAGGAAGGGGAAACTTCTGAACACAAGAGGAAACAGGCCCCTTGGACACAGTTGGAGACCTGTTCTTTACAAGCAATGAATTAATTCTTGTTATGGATGAGAGGTCACGAAGGATGTGAGAATTAAGTCTTCTGTTTACAGCCTGGATGATCTTCCCTGCACTGCTATGGCAACATACCATAAGACAGAGCAGCACCATTAACCCTGCTCTGGGGCCTGATCCCGGAAGGTGCTGAACCTTCTCCACTCACAGAGACAGCAGGGAGAGCTGAGAGCATTCAGGGCTAAGTTTACAAATGGATCTAGGTGCCTAAAGATGAAGCTAGGCACTCAGTGGGATTTATTCAAAATGCTTAAGCCATTTAGGCACCTAAGTCCCATTGAAAATCAAGCCCTCAGTACCTTGCAGGACTAAACTCCTAATAACTAGGCTATGCCAAGGAATTAGGCCCTGTCATATTTAGTATGGGGTACTTAAGACATGGAAGATTAAGATTTCATTTTGGACCAGTTCACATTTCAGGGGGGGTTGTTAAGCTTGTTTTCACAGATTTCCACATTTGAAGCAAACTAGATGCTTTTAATTTTGTGCTGTATATTAAAGAGTGGGCCAAATTTGGATCTCTATTACACTGAAGTAACTCTGAGTTACTCTGGATTTACACTCATACAAGTGAAATCAGAAACCAGCATGTCACAATGTGTTTATACAGAAGCAAAAGATATCTCCTTCTGTGAGATTTTCCAAAGCTCTTTACAACAATTCCTAGTCCCTGGCCCTTCCTGGAGTTAGCTCTGATTTTTATTTTCAAGCATTCCCTGTTAGGTTCCATAGTTGTTGCATGTCTCAGTTTGCTCTTATTGCTTTACTTTATAAATTTATTTAGTCTAATTTTCCACTGGTGTGTAATCTGCATTTGACAGCAATGCAATTTCCTTTCAATTATTTTAAAAATATGTTTGGATGCAAACATTTTAATGAGTCCCAAATTTCCATGTGTGCAGTTGTAAACACTCTCGCATCTCTGTGCACAAAAACTCTACCCAAGGAGACAATCCAGATGAGGGCAAAGGCTTCTGTAAATGTGCACTGGTACCTGTTAAATGCAGAGAACTTGCACCTCTCCCTCTCTCTCTGAGAAACCCCCAATATACAGAGACAACGCAATTACGTCACTCAGGACTTTTCCCCATGTTTGGCGCAACAAAGAATAAACTGTGCTATTCTCAGTCACATCATATGGGCCCAGGCCAACTTCTGTTTAACAACAGAAAGGCTCCAGTTTACTTCAGTTCAAGTAAGACCAGGCCCTAAAGACCTGTGATAGAGTAAGCTGCCCCACAGACAGCCCATCTGTTAAATTGCTAATTCACAAATTCTCTCAGACTCCCTTACTGAGTTATATGCAAAGTCTCAAGGAGAAGATACAAAAAGAAAACTCAACTGCAGGGTGGACGCTGCAAAGCTGCTTCTTCCATCTTCCAAGTGCTCTTATCTCAAGAAGTAGAAAGTTGGACATTCCTACCTTAAGACTATGATTTTGGCAGGACTTTCTCTCGAAGCAGGAGAAGCCAGTACTTGCTCAGAGCTGTTGGACTCTATTTTAGGTCATGTGATAGTGAGGCAGGTGAGTGCTGCTGTTCCTACCTTAATACAGCACCATCAGGTGTTAAGGCTGCAGTATTGCAAAGAAGGAAACAGTGCAGCTTCCCACTGAAGGGGGGAATTTGTGCTAATAGGTGGTTAATTTGCTCTAATTCTGGTTTGTTTGTGTGTGACTTGTTAGTGATGGACCCTTATTCCCTCATGGGCAGAGGAATTAGGGTGGGAAAATGTTTTAATGGGAGAAAAAGTAATTAATAAAAGAGTGAAAGAGAGAGAGACAGAATGAAATGAAACCTGCATGGAGAAGTGGAAAGGGCTAATTGGCTAAAACCAGTAAGGGGTGGAGCCAAGAGATTATAAAACTGATCTCAAGCTCCAGAAGCTCAATCCAGGTCAGGACTTGAAGTCAGTTAGAGATGGGCTCAAAGGTTTCAACCAGATGCCTTTTTGCCCTGAAAAGCAGGTTTTATGAAGGGGAGATTATTTCATGAGACTGTTGTCACTGGACCATTGTCAGTCAAACTCGTATTCCTTTATGGGATCTTAAATTAGAGTCCATTTACTTTTGATATCTACAATAGGTTCCTGACTCCTTTCTGCTCTCTGTCTCATCACTGTTTCAATGAAGCTATACACCCTGCCCCCCACTACAACTGTAGAGTGACAGGCCCTGATGCTGCATTCACTTAGGCATATTCTTAACTTTAAGCATGTCACATTGCCAAGAGTGGGGCTTAGATCTGGAATAGTTGGGATATCTTCTCCACCTGGGATTCCTCCATAGCCTCCCTCTCTGTCTCTCATATATATTGGTGCCTGAATAAATGCCCTAATGAGCTTTCTGCTCACAGTCACTGGGCCTGGCCCCATCCAGGATACAGGTTCTGAAATGAGACTCAGTCCTATTAGCAAGATATGGGCAGGGCTGGTCCTATCCTGTCTCACATGCACGGATATCAACAGACAGTACATGTCACTGAAAAGCCCAGACAGACCGTCCTTAAAATGGGTTGGATACCAGAACAAACCAGGGCTAAGTTTAAACAAACAGACTTTCCAGCATCCATCTCCTCTTTCCTTAATCCTTGAGGGGGTCACATATATTTGTACTGTGTATTCATACTAAATCAATAAAGCTATAATAATGTAAATGTAGAGCAACAGTTATGGGCCGACATATTGTTGCAACGTACAAATTTCCTCCGCTGGCTCCGTTTGGATAGGTTTGGCACGGAAGCCCAGTGCGGGGGACACTAGCATGAGCTTGACTATACACAATAGAAGGGGCTTGTCTACAGGAAGAGTAGAAGAAAAAGAATCATTCACTTTTGAGTTCTAATCCCAGATCTGCTATTGGTGTGCCTTGGCCAATTCACTTCAACTCTCTGTGCCTCAGCTTCCTAGCTGCAACATAGGGATGATTAAATTTACCAGAATATAGAGGTAGTGGAAGGCTTAATTTGCAAAATGCTGATGTTGTTACATGGTAGGGCCCATTTACACTACTCCTCAATGAATTCCCCAAAGAGCGAAAGCCCGTAATAATATAAATAACTCCACTGCCTTCAAACTCATTTTAGAACGTTAATAAAGGTTTTTGTTTATTACGTAACTAACTCCCAAACCTTCTGCTGTATTTTTCATCTGCTGGTGCTGCCTGGCGCTGTATCTGTATTTGTGCTAGATTGCAAATGTGAAGAGGAGGGGGGGTGAGACCATACACACACACACACACAGGATGTCACGCCTATTTTCCACTGAGCTACTTTTGCCAAGAAGTGACATTGTTGGAGCATCCAGCCAAAAACGACTGGGCTAACCGTAATCAAGCGATCTTTAAATAACTCCTGACAGATTTTTTTTTTTTTTAATGAGAAGTCTTCTACATCTGATTAAACTATACTGCAAAGGGGGACTCATAACCTTTCCAGTTTCCTGGCCTCGGTCAGGGCTGTGTTGCAATTACCAAACACTGCACTGCAGTTTTTAAGCTAAAAAAAACACGTGTTTCAAACTCCAATTCCCTTTGCACTCACTCAACAGTCTCTTTCCACAGTTTTGTGATTTCCTCATGGAGATCAACCAAATTGGTAAAGTAAATATTTCCATCTAAAAAAAAGTCTTCATGAAAACTGCAGGCGGTTCAGTTCTGTTCTCATTTGTATGCTGGCGAGGTAGAGGTAGAATTAATTGAATTGAAATTTAATATAATAATGTCAGACACAGGAGGTAACTGTTCCGCGCTACCCGGCACTGGTGAGGCCTCAGCTGGAGTACCGGGTCCAATTCTGGTCACCACATTTTAAGAAAGGAAGACACATTAGCTAGTGGTCTGACAGAGAATACTGCACTGAACAGAGTATTTTGGCAGGAGCAGACACATGGAGCAGACCCCATTTGATATAACGCAAGGAAGAAAAAATGTTTAAGATGTGACCAAGCTGGAAAGAATCCAGAGGAGAGCAACAAAAATGCTAAGGGGTTTAGAAAACATGACATACGAGGAAAGATTGAAACATGTTTAATTTAAAGAAAAGAAGGCTGTAGGGACGGACATGAAAAGTTTTCAGATATGTTCAGGACGGTTATGCAGAGGACAGTGATCAGTTGTTCTCCATCTCCACCAAGGGGAACAAGAAATAATTGGCTTAGTTTGCAGCAAGGAAGATTTATGATAGATATTAGGAGAGCTTTCTGACTCTAAGGAGAGTTAAGCACTGGAACGGGTTACCTAAGGAGGTTATAAACTCATCATTGGTGGGTTTTAAGAACAGCTTAGACCAGAGGTGGGCAAACTACGGCCCACGGGCCACATCCGGCCCACGGGATCCTCCTGCCCGGCCCCTGAGCTCCTGGCCCGGGAGGCTAGCCCTCCTCCCCCGCACCTCAGCTCACTGTGCCGCCGGCGCAATGCTCTGGGCGGCGGGGCTGCAGAGGCCGGCCTGACCCGGTGCTCTGTGCTGCGCGGGGCCGTGGCTGGCTCCAGCTGGGCGGCGCAGCTGTAGCACCGCCAGCCACTGGTGCTCCAGGCAGCGCGGTAAGGGGGCAGGGGGGTTGGACAGAGGGCAGGGGAGTTTGAGGGGGTGGTCAGAGGCCAGGAGTGTCGATAGGGGTCGGGGTGGTCAGGGGTCGCAGGGGGCAGTCAGGAAGGAGAGGGGGGGTTGGATGAGGCAGTGGGGGGCAGTCAGGGACAGGGAGAAGGGGTGGTTGGATGGGGCAGGGGTCCCGGGGGGGGGGGCAGTCAGGCATGAGAGGAGGGGTTGGAGCAGGTGATGGGGGGCAGTCAGGGGCAGGGGTTCCGGGGGCGGTCAGGGAGAAGGGGTGGGGGGCCCAGGGGAGCAGTCACAAATGAGAGGAGGGGTTGGATGGGATGTGGGGGGGTCCGGGAGCAGTCAGGGGACAGGGGGTGATGGATTAAATCTATACCTACCTCCTATAAAACAGAAATTAATGACCTGCCAATGCTACATGCTGATGACAATAACATTGAATGTGTGAATAGTTTCTCTCTCTAGGTAGTCACTTGACAGTGGGAGGTTCTATAACCAAGGAAATCACATGTTGCATCAATCTTGGATCAGTGGCATTTCAGTGTCTTCAAAGGGCTCTGTTTGAGCAGCAGGGTATCTGTTTGGCAACTAAGGTACGAGTGTTCAACATGGTACTAATAATAACCCTGTTAGATGGAGCAGAAACATGGCTATTAAAAGCAGCTGAGGAGAGGAAACTAAACAGTTCTCAGTGTCAAAAGTTACAGCAAATATTCTTAACATCTGTTGGTTTGATTTTGCCATGAAAAAGAAAACACAATCCCAGCAAGCTGCAGCTTGCATCACCTGAGAACAAGACAATTGTTATGGTGGGATCATGCCCAATGTGCAGAAGGTGCCACACTTTTACAGAACGTTTATAGGGCTGAGGTTGAAGGAAGTAGAGCACAAGGCCAACCGTGAATGAGGTTGGAAGATGCAATTTTGAGGGATTTAGGATGCCTAGGTCCTTCCATATTGACTCCTGCTGAAGGAAGAGACTTGCGAAGGACCATTCAAGGTGGAAGTCCATTCTACGGACCATCAGGACTACATCATAGCAATGTGACTTTGCTGCTGCTGCTGTGCAGGAACAAGCGTTATCCATGAAAACCCAAAGTTTTGGGAAATATGGGGGACACTCATGTTATTGTTATTGGAAGGGGTGGTCAATTAATGCACTCGCCAGAAGGTGCACAGTTGTTGGTATGAACTCCCTGGAGCTATGCGAACAGATTACACCTGTTACAAATTCAAAACTTGGCAAACTGATTGAGCGAAACTGATCTGAGCTTCACACAAATCTTCCTCTTCATGGAAGCCAGGGAGAGAATTTATGGTTTAGATTCCCAGCTATATAAGACTTGCAAACATGGGAGAGGGCTGTATGTTGAGACCATTACACAGTGCGTGTGAAGAGGGGTTTCTTTTCTCTGAAGTTGATATCAGAGTGTAAGATTTTAGGCAGCTCAAAATGAAAAGGAACAGGTCCTCTACATAACATTTTAGGGTGAAGGAGGGGACATGCAGCCCATTCAAATTTGTCCTCTATCTGCCTTTGGTTTGTCCTTGCATAATTCCAGTGGTTGGCTGCGCAAAAGAGGATACCACATCCCCACTCTTCTCCAGTGGGCCTGTCTATTTCTGAAAATTTTAAGATTTAATTTAATAAAAATCAAGTTTCAGGCTCTTATGATTAAAAGTAAAAATTTCCAAGGTAAGAAGCAAACTGTTGCAATTCTGCCCTACAGTCTGTACTCAGATTTCATGCACAGTTGCCAACTTTCACACAGTAAATAAGCACCCCGACTTTCACAATAAGCCAAAAATCAAGCTAATCCCATTTCAAAACAAGGCCAAAACAAGCCAATCCCTAAGAACCCCAACACTATATGTGACTAGATTGCCCCCGGTGTGCAGCCTGGGACTGTGGTGGGCCCGCTGTGCATCCCTGACTCTTTCTCTTGCCCCTTGCCCCTGCTTGCTCTCACCCGTGCTCCTGCTTTCCAGGAGCCAATCAAAAAAAAGAAGCAACAAGCAACAAGCTACATGCCAAAAACTAGCCAACAAGCAACTCATAAGACAATTAAGCCAAAAATAAGCCCAATTTTTGTGCACCCCCCCCCTTTTTTTTTGGTGTGGGTTTGGCATGTCTTGATTTCATGGTGATGGATACACAAGAACCAACGTAGAACAGACCAACTAGCCAGAAAAAATATCTCCTCAATATCTCCCCAGCTCCCCAAACAAGCTTCTTTACCAGCAAATAATATTTCCTGTTTTGCCAAATTTCTGTCCTGTATCCTGGTTGTACTCCTTCAGACATGCACAGTAGAAAGGAATAACAATTCATCCAGAAGAAATAAAAGACAACAACAACAAAATACTACAGACTGAGTTTTATTTTCCAGCTCCTTAGCATGGCAACAGAAAAAGAGAATAGTGCAAAAATAATTCTTCTGTTAGAAAACAACTTACTGTAAAAGTTACTGGGGAAAGAAAGCAGTTACTCTGCCTACGAAATGTTCCTTCTACCGTTAGGATCTCATAGACCTACCACTGGTGAACTCAGTTTTTTACTAAAATAAATACACAAATAAATAAATGTAGCTTTGGGTTTTGTTTTTTTTTTTTAAAAAAAAGGGGGGGGAGAAATTATTATCGATTGACAGAAACACTATTCTCACTCTCGACATTTGTGCTCATCAGTTTTTCCCAAAACTACAAAAGATTATGTCATTACTCCCTCTCTCCTCCCCCCACCCCCCCCCCCAACAAAAATGTCCCTTTTAAGAGGCCTTTAACCCCCTGAAGAGCAAACGGGGCCTCTTGCTGCCATCCTGTTTTATACATTTCTAGGAAGTCAATTCCAGTTACAGGATTTGTTTTTACAAGAAAGATACTCAGATTCTACACTACATAGGGGAGGGGAGTCATTCATCTGCCTATGTAAGTACTCAAACTACACTGGGATTCTGCGTATTTTAGCAATTGCTTTAAAGCGTCTGTTAAAATATAATAAAACGGTTAGTATAATATAATTATGCTTGAAGTTGCTGTACTCCAATTAAACCTAGGCCAGATATGAAAAGCTCAGTGGAAAGCAATAACATCCCTTTAAGAGTATTGTCATGTGTACACGAGCCAACGAATTGTCTGGGGGCTGTAAGCTAGCTTTCCATTGGGGTACTGTGTTCAAGGAGAGCCCCTTTTCCTGTCATGGGAGTTACATACATGCCAAGGAAACAACAGAACCCTACAGTTTTCCAGTTTCATTCTGCAATGACATGGATCTATTTTTCCATGTAAAGATCCAGCCACTTAAAAACGGAGTACCAAATTAAATTAGAATTTGTTTTTAATTTAAACCCAAACATTTGGCACATCAAGACTCAAAGAGCAAGGAGAGAGAAAACTCACACCAAATGCTTGCCCCAAAAGCGCTTTTCTAAGCAATAATACTGGGAACTGTGCAACCCGGAAGGACAGAACACATTGGGACAGCTGTATTGTAAGGCTTGCCACGTATGGATGTGCTAAAACAGGTCTGTCAAACCAGTGCAAGGACAAGAGAGAACCAGACTTATCTCTGCAACGGCCCTGATTCAACACTCATTGTAGTCAAAAGGAGTCTTTTTACACTGTCGTCAGTGGGTAAGGCTCCTGAACTTTAATAAACTTTGGCTACATTCACAATGAATGGCCAAACTATGTTATGAACTGGGTTTTGCACCATGTTTAAATGGTGTTTAAAAGGCAACTTGCAAATGCACTACAGTTGCACTGCAGAAAAGCCAACTGTGCAGAAATCCACTGCTGTTGTCCATGGATTACACAGCTAAACAACAAGACAAATGAGCTCGCAAGCAAGGGAGACAGACAGAGACACACCCACCCTCCATTAAAATTTCTGTAGTGCTGTGACCAATTGTTTTAATTTAACCTCTGGCTCCCAGATTTGCTGACCCAGTATTATTTAAGAAACTATTGGCAGCTCATGAAGATTAGAAATATCAAGCTCCTCTTCTAAAGATTAACAGTGAAAACACATCAACTCCGACAAGCCTGCTGAGACTTACTCAGCTCCAGATGATCAGCATTCTTTCCCTTCCAATGCAAGATAAGGGTGGAAAAAAAAGAAAAGAAATGGAAGTATTCAACTCATACCAGAAGTAAACGAACAAACTTTACATCAGCAGCTTAAAGACAAAGGGCAAGCTTTTCAAAAGTATCTTGTGATTTTGGGTACCCAATTTCAGGCAAGCAAAAATGGCCAGATTTTCAAACAGTGGGCCCTTCTCAAATTGTGTAACCAAAAATTGAAGAACCCTAAATTGTCAGTGCTAGTCAAAATGTTCCAAATTTAAATTTTTCAACCCGGGGGAGGGGAGGAAAGAAAGGGGATTAATTTTTTGCCAAACATTTTTCAGAAAAAATTTGATCCTGTTTTTCTGACCTGCTATATAATTGGTTGGGAAAATTCACATTTTGCTTTTTTGACCAAAAAATTTTTCAGCTAAAAAAGGGACACCTTTCCCCCCCAAAATTCAAAAAAATAGAAGATTCCCAATGTTTCAACCACATTTTTGAAAATGTGAGCCAGAGAACTGGATTCTTCTCTCACACTGGTGCAAACTCCATTTACTCCGATCTACACCTGCGTAAGTGAGATCAGATCTGGTCCCAAAGTGAATTGGATTGAGTGTTAATACCCCTTTTTGGCGTACACAGAAAATGTCTGTGGTAATTAAAAACAAACAAACAAAAAAAGCAAACCTATGATAAAAATAAATTTCAAAACACAGGATCCACATTTTAAAACACATTGAAGGTATTTTTATGGCTAACTACAGACATGATAATACAGACATTTACAAAAGATTTAGTGCATATTTACACTTTTTAAAAAAGAATTAAAGCTGCCACATTCTTCAAAGATTTTAGGGCTATTTCAACAAGTGAGTTACAAAAGAGCTCATTCCCCAATTATGAAATCAACTTGACAATTTAAACAAAAAGGAAAAAAATAATCCACACAATTTATTTTAATATAGATTTATATAGAAAAAAAGACCATTCTCTTGATACATTTTCTACGGTTGTTAAATAGCAAACTTATCATGTTTCCATTCATGGTTTGATATTTTGGACCCTAAAAGATAAGCAGCACATTGGTCAGTTTCTTCTGGCTCTTCCCTGTAGGTCACAACTCCAGGGAAAGGAAAACCAAGACAGCATAAATTGTAACCCATCTAACAATTACTATTCTATAAATGGAGAACTAGAGGACTAGAATCCTGGAGAATCTCTCTCAGAACCACTGAAGTCAACGGGAGTTTTACCATTGAGTCTATGGAGAGGCAAACCTCTAAAGGTTCTGATCAGCATCTATTTGTCCTGTGGATGTTGAGTGGAATCCCAAGGGACAGGTCACCCAAGATTTATTTCAACACTTCTGCTTCTGGTCCCAGCCAGAAAGCGGAGGTGACTGAAAAATTATTTAAACATTTGAGAACTAAAACAAAACCCCCAAAGGCTCTGCTTGAGTTAGGAGAGGGAAGGGCCTGTTATTTTAATCTAAACTCCTTAGCTCAGTACTTGTTTTACATTTACACAACAGTGCAAACAAGACAGGTTTCAATGCTTTCCTGAAAGCCTAAGAAACATTACTAGAAATCAAAAACTAAAACCACCCTAGAGTAAGATCTTTTGGGGGGAGGAAAAGAAGTATTTTCTTCATAAATACAGTAGTACAATTATATTTACTGTCTTTTACTTTCTAGACATAAAACTGCTAGCTTTTTAAAAAGTTCCTATATGAATATACGAAAAGAGAACCCCCTGGCACATTTGACACGGTGTGGAGAATTACAGTAAATCCTGTGCTGGCGCTCACCAGTCCTAATGGGTGTTAAAATCCAAAGGCCAAAAAAAGTCTGTCCATATTAAATGTGCGGTGTTACACGACCACCAGTGTAATGGCCAGATAAACAACAGTCTCTGTGGTGGCTGCTAGTAATAGGATTCACTGGACAGATGTCTAGAGAGACTATTGCAACACATAATGTGAGCAATGGGCTCCTGGAGCATGCAGTGTTCTTGGTAACTTTTGAGTGAATCCTGCAAACCAGCCACATGGATAGCTCTTAGGAAAACCCACTAACTCATTTAATCAACAAACAGCTGTTAGATGGGAGCATTTAAAGTCACCAGTGACATCGGGCCATATCTGAACCAATCATCTAGTGATGAAAGGTTCTGTCTCCTATTACTCAGTCCCCTGGGCCATCAAATCTCAGGGGAGTTCCCCATGGAAAGCATTTGTGGGATTGGACACTTTGTGAGCATTTAAGGGGAAAGAGAAAGAGATGAAAAATGTATGCTTGTTCTGCTCTACAAAGAGGAATATGAGGTTTTCCTTATAAAAGCTGCAACTCTGCTTCTAATACCCGAGTTTAAGACAAACTCTTAGTCTAAAGTTTGGTTTGAGATTTAAGCTCATTGCAATTACTTTGAATTACAATCTTACTTCAGTAGAAAGTAGTCTACAGAAAGAAAAGGACCAGGTGTGCAGTTTGACTTCTTTAAGTAGCTTCTGTTTAAAAACAAAACTGAAAAAACTGTACAGAGAAAGACTGAAAACTATATCACACGACTCCCACAAAGAAAGCAGCTTGTTTAGATTCACATCAGGATCACTCAGGGAAGACTTAGGGGAAAGCACATATTCCTGATGGCTCCTAGTTTGTCAACCCAGCAAGAGGACCTCAGATCCCCAGCTTACACAAGAATAATCCACCGTTTTTTCCTTTCTTTCTTTTTTAAATGGCTGACTGTAATAAAAACTTAACTCACGACATCAATGCTAAAAAACAGGGAAATTAACTAAAGCAATATGAAATTGTGGGCAATGTTTCCTTCCAAACTCATTCACATTTGCACAGAACTGCCAAAGGCACCATGTAATACTGAAGTTTTTCATTACTGGAGACCTCTAGCCTGCATTTTCAGGAGGAGACCATTGCTGTGCAGTTTCTGTGTTTCATTCAGAAAGCTTAACCCTCTATTTCTTTTCTTCATTAGAATAATTACAATGGAATTTTGTTATAAGGAATGAGTTGGGGGAGGACAAACAACCAGTGTTGACTGGTCCATCCTAATCATCAACACACATGGACCCAGGCAAATTGGAGTTTACCCAATCAGACATATGTGCATAATTGATCCATACATTTTAGTTCCAATGCCGGTCAATTGAGTTAGAATGGACTAATGGGCACAGGATAGAACATTTCTTCCCTGCCTCTGAGTAGCACTCAAGAAGGTACAGTTTTCCCAGACTTTGAAAGACTAATGAAAAGACTTCCACTTCTCACCCTGAATCCCTTTCACAGCTATACTCTCAATCTCCCTAGCTGTTCACTGTATTAAACCCAGTACACAAAATGTACAATAGGGAACAATCCTACGGCAGGAAGATGGATAAGGTCACACAATGCTTCCAATGACAACAAAGGAAGGAGAAGCATCATTTAGAATCATCCCGGGTAGGCATTACTTGATGTCATGGGATGAAATTAAGCAAAGAAGAACATTAGCTATTTTCAACAGTGAGAGCTATGAGGCTGTGAAGGGCATCCCCATGGGAAGGGGAAGAACACTTGCCTGGACAAAATATAACAGAATGAACTTTAAGGAACAATTCTGCACAGGCCAAGAGGAAAGACGAGGACCTACCTGGTAGAGCTGGGCCAACTCTTAAAGTACAGCTCTGAATTATCCCACACATTGTGGGTGTCCAGTTTTGGGGGGTGGATTCAGACTGTTAGAGAAAGAGGTCAGTGGCAAAGTTAGGGTATTTGCACTGTGGCCATCTCTTACCAACATACTTTGCCATCTCTAAATTTTATGGTTCTAAGAGCTCTCAATGATTAAAATTAGCAAGTGGCAAACCCACCAGGACCCAGAGGAATTGCCTTTCAAGAGTAAAGCATGATCCATTCTGCTGAACGAATGCTTCAAGTAAAATATAATCCCACTCTGAGCGGATATTCGGGCATTACAGTGTTAACTTTGGGACAGGATGAAAACCAAGAAAGGTATCATGAGGCCTACTAATGGGGGACACCTTTCTGGGTTTTCTTCTCCCCTGTAAAATCCAGGCTGCTCCCACTGATCTGTTATGGCCAATTACTTTAATCCTTTTAAAAGCCGATTAGCCAGAGGCTAGAAGACACAGTACCAATAGGTGATAGCGCTGCAGCCTCCATACTCCCACTGCAATTTAGGGCCTAATGCACTAAGGTGCCTAGTGCTCTCGACTCAGTGGGAGTGAAGGGTACTGAGCCCATTGTAGGATAAGGCTTGGTGCTTTAACGTGAAGCTACTTCACTCATGGCAAGATTTGGCTACTACAATGCTGTAGTGGAATTTTGGGATCAGCTGAGATGCTTTAGCAGCACTGTCAGGTAAAGACATAAAATTTAAGGAAACCAAGTGTTTTAAAACAAACTAATATTAATACAAGTGTTTTCATAAATTTTTTTAAAAACCCTCAAAACAAACCTTTTTTAAAATGTGTCTGAACACCCCCCCCTGCAGGGTTTGCAACCCATGCACTGCAGCATTTGGGCTAGTTCCTAAAAACCTGAAAGTGAAACTGATGATGAACAACTGTGAAACTTATTCCCTTAAATACTTTAAAACACAGAAATGCTGCTCTCTCCAGTTAGAAGAAGGAAATATTTTGGAAGCACACAGAATTTGCCACTTGAAACTTTTGACAATGACCAACTGTACCCTTTGCCTTGTATAAGGTACTAACTTGGACACTTTGCTATATGAAAAGAGAATCCGTTATTTCATGGAATGAGGGACATACAATCTAGAAAGAGATTTGAAATAGAGGGAAATATACCAAAAATAATTCTCTATCAAGGTCTAATGCAGCAGATCAAGTTGCTAATATTCAAATACTACAGGGCTCAACACCTACACCGGTGGAAATTCAGAGTAATTCCACTGAAGACAGTGGAGTTACAATGGTGAAAAACAGATGTTACTGAGATCAGGATTAGGCCCACAGTTTCTTCATATTTATTAACTTAAAACCTGAATGCAATATATTATTTATCTACTGTATAAATTACTCAAAATTATATATGTATAAAAGTACTGGGGACCCTCTGATACTGCTGAAAATAACAAACATGACATTAATCTCTGGAGTTATTAAAAATAATGTGACTGAGATAGAGTACAAAAAAACCCCAAAAAAGTGCATGAGCACATTGTGAAAACTGAAATCCTTCCAGCCCTGGAATATGGGATATCCATGTTGACTTCGTACTACTGAGGGCAATAGAGAAAAAAAGCTCCCTTGATCATCTCTTATGAGTTTTACAAAGCTACTCAGAATACCTGTACTCTGGAGCCTTCAGTGACATTCAGAACAAAGCACACCAATCTGGTTGTGATGTTACGTGGTCATTGTGTGACCTGGTGCTCAATAAATTTGCAGAGTCATTACGCCCATCTTGGCAGTGTTCAAATGAAATTAACCAACTGCTGTGAAAGTAAGTACTATTTTTTTTTTAAAAAAATACAAGGTTTTAAAAATACTGAAATTAAAAATAGAATTTAGTGCATTTAAGACCTTGGTTTTATCCAGACATTACCAGATCCAGTATTTAAAAACAAGCTTGGGGAGGAAGAGAGGGGAGGGAACGACTTTCAAAGAACAAGTATTTTATAATTTAGAACAAATTATAAATTAACCTGTCCACATTTTGGAGACATAATATACAAGAGCAAAAAGCTGAGTGTTCCTTTATTACTCAGGTATTCTATTTTTTCCAATAAAAATGTCTTTTTTAAAAAAATTCTTGCTATTGTGTCCCAGCTTTGATACAAGTTCAGCCTTTCAGATGAGGTATTCCACCATTTCTGCATCAGTGAGGTCCTGCCCCAAGCTGTGAACAGGCGGTTTTCTTTCCAAAGTGCTGGAGTGGAAAACTGGCCCATCTATATCAAGAGGAGGAAACATATCAGAAAGAATCAAGCTATAACTCCAGTTGCCAACTACAGCTACAGTGGGGATATGATTGGAAGAAGGGAGTTTCCTGCTTATTCATAAAGGCAGTTTGTGATGCTGGCCAACAGACTGACAGCAGCTCTTGAAATTTAAAAATTCAGATTCTCTCTCTCTTTCCTTACTTTCTCTCTTTCATAGTTATGCAACGATGTATAAATCTGCAGTGCGTTAAACTCAGTATAGTCACTCCGGCTTTACACCAACGTAATGGAGATCAGAATCTGTCCCTTTGGCATTAACCTTTCACCAAAGGGCGCTCTGAGACCCAGCCTTTACTGTGATAATCACCTAGCTCATATCACCCTTCCAACATCTAAACCCATAGAATTGGCAGTCCCAAAAGGCTCTGCATGACTAGCACCCTGAAACAGAAATTACACCGACCTCATACCAATGCTCCACTGGGGACCAGCTGGGTCTAGTTACCTGTTTTGTCTGAATTGTAGGGCATGCTGGTCGTGGGAAGTCGCCCTGGTACAAGGGCCACAGCAGAGGAAGCAGCTTTATTTTGTTCACTTCCCCTGTCTGTCTGAGTGCTGCAGTCTCGGCTGCCCGTTTTCGAGTGTGCAGACAGCAGTGGGGTGGAGGGAAGGACCGGCGAGGGCGTTGAAGAAATGGATTCCGAGCGATATTCTGGACCCAGCAGAACACCTTTGTGGACAGAAAGGGAAGAAGATTTTAAAGCACTTACATATAAGGAGCATCTCAGCACTAGTTCTGCCCAGTTCACAGTTTTGCACTTCTCCCCCTCCTTTCAACGGCCAATCTCGAAGTGCTTTACGAAGGACTGCATATCCCCATTTTACAGACGGAGAAAGTAAGGCACAGATGTTGGGAAAACCAAGGTCGCTCAGCACTATAAAGGTAATGTTGGAATAGGTTTCATCTCCTAGGCCCTATCTCCAACCACTAGACAATGCTGCTTCTCCTCCACGGCCCACTTCTGTGTAGTCCTGCTCACCCTGAAGTCAATTGCAAAAAATTCCCATTTACAGCAATGGGAGTAGGTTTGGGCCCCAAGCCATTTACAGAAAAACTAACTAATAACTTGGACTAACAACAACACATTTTCTCCAAATAAAGGCTGTGAGCCCTTCAGGCCAGTGACCATATCTTTGTATCTGTTTGTGGTGCACCTAGCACCCTCGGTCAGGACATCGTCCTTCCATTGCTTGCACTGCCCCGAGTGGTTTTAGACCGTGCTCCCTTAACATAATTAGCCGTGCTTTTGTTAGGATTACGTTACCTAAACTGCCCTTCCAGCTTTTGTCCTCCCTCTTCTCTTCCAATATGGGAGTGCTGCTCAGTGTTGAAGAGTGGGACAGCAAGCCTGATCCAGCGTTAGAAATTGACATCAGGGACTTAGCTGGTCTCATTGAAGATAGCTGATCTGTCTTACTGGTCTCTTTCCGGGAGCGCTGCTGGAGGACTTTAATCATGGCATCCTTTTCAATGATCTGAGCATGGAGAGTCTTTATCCTAAGAGGATAACAAAAAGAACAGTATCTTCAGACTGATGCTTCAAAGTCCACTGTGTTCTCGTAACTATCCCTTGCTTTTTAGGCATTCGGGGAATTAGTGCAGCTCTTTGTTAAAGAGAATGCAACTGAGCTAACTTGAATAATGGGTGCTCACTGGCCCATCGTGGCATAGGGCCAGATCATGGACAAGACTTTCTACACTTGAGAGATTTTCACTGAGCTGCCCACCTCAGGCTACTGGACACAACAACTGCAGCATCAGTTTGAGATCCAAGAGCTATGGCCAGAAAGCCAAGGGATAAGGAAGAGGAGGGATTAATGCTCTTCAGCAAATCTGCACTGTGCCAAACACCAAGACAAACACCCCCATGGAACCGCACTGTTAAGACATGATCCAAATTTACCTGAGCTTGGTGTGAGAAGCACACGTCTGTATGAAGGTGGTGAAGAGGAACAAGAAGAGCAGACAAATATGGACAGAACATTAAAAAAAATAAATAGAATCAAGAGTCTGAGGGGCATTTTACTTATGAATCCAAACCATACCAACAGTGAAAGAAAATGCAATTGTTTTGTTCAACCAAGGGAAGACAACCTGGTATCTCTCATATTTCATTGCTATAAGTGAGGCTACCAATACCCCGACATGATGATTCCCAATAGCCTGCCCCAGCCATCAACTTAAAATTACAATGCAAAAGAAGCTGTCTGAGAACAAACTGTATTTTACCTGCCCTCCATGTCAAGACACCGCCTATTGGCCATCAGGATCTCCTCTTCTTCCTTCTGAATGCGAGCTTCCAAAGAGGTGTCGTAGCTAGCATTAGGCGAGTGGCTGATCACAGTTGTGTCCCTGAGAATGAGCAGTATAGCAGATAAAGGACCATAGGAATGCATTGTCCTCATCCCAACAGCACACAATGATCTCTCAAAACTATTTAACAAAGATATCCACTTCTTTGAGTAAAGGCTTGTTCAAGGTCTCCATTTCTGGCTATGGATCTCAAACCAGGAAAACCCATCTCCCAGCACTAAACAAACAACAGAGATGTCTTAAGTCACTAAAAACAAGGGCCTACTCTATACACAATGCTGCTCATCTAAAGGTGTGTTTCTAAACGGATTTAGTTAAACCCAGGCAAGTTTGTGTGTAGTCAAGGACAAGGATGTAGGGAAAATGGCACCCCAGGATGAGAGGCTAGACACATATATTCTCTTTTAAGCTAGAATATAGTGAATTTGTGTCTGATGATTTTAGATATATAGTCCTCTCTCCTACAGGCTAGTGCTCAAATATTTTGGGTACTGGTTGGATATGGAGTATAAACAGCTCTCTTTCACTTTAACTTCTACACAACACACTTAGGGTTCCCCCACTGCAGTGGTTCTCAACCTGTTTACCATTAGTGTGTACCAATACTACCTGTATGGCCCTTAGGAGGTCACACGGGCCACAGCTCTGTGCTAACTGGGCCGCAGGTTGAGAACCACTGTCCCATTGCAATCTTTGCATAGTCTACTAAACACACACCAAGCATTTAATGCTGCTATACCCTTACATTTCAGATAGATTTCTTTTTAACACGTCCTAGGAAGACCAGCCTGCCATTTAGGTTAAAAACACCACACACCAAACACTCAGGCTCAGATTTTCGAAATCAGTTAGGGGATACAGACATCAAATAGGAACTGGACATCCAAACCCCTTAGGTGGTTTTGAGAGTCTCAGCCCAAATGTTACAGTAGGATGAGAAGAGAGTTTATGTTATTACTCTGTAGCATCCCATATTTTAAACAATGTGATGCAGGATAATAAAACTAATACAGCAATATTACAACCCTTGTTCACTTCAATACCAGTCATCATGCTATGCCATTATACCACCATGTGGGTCCTAACAATTACAAGGCCCCATACAACATAAATGCACATTCAAATAACATTAAGACTGCAGCAGCCTGAGACAGGATGAGAGCTACCAAATCATTATAATGTGCCAATTTTACTTCCCATGGCTGGCAGGGTTAAGAGTGGAGTGGCCAGCATACCTCTCACTCTGCCAAGGCACGAACAGGGGATGCAGTGAATGGCAAAACCCCAAAATAAGGAACACAAAGAGACTATTCAGACAGGAAGCTTAAAAATGGCGTCGCCTTGAAATGAGGAACATTTGGGAGGAATGGTGGCCAATCTTAACTTGGAATTAACTTTCTGACTGTCAGATGCTAGGGAAGTACTAGATCTGTCTCTTTTAAGGACCAGCAGTTGGAAGGAAACAGGAAACTAAAGTCTGGAGATGGGAGCTTTCCTGACTTTGGAAACCTTCCTTGCTTGTTTACTTAACTACAACATCAACTGGCTTAATGTGTCATATGTGACAACCAACGGACCACACTCCTATTTATCAGCGTGGACTGAAAATATAACATGTCCCCTGGACACACATTAAAGAAGCCATTTAGAGAATCTCAGGGAAGCTGGAAAACAGTGCACAAGAAGCATTAATACCTTGAGGTAACAGGCTGCTTCTGGAGTGAGAGAAGATAACCCTTTAAATGCTAACACAGCAAATGCTGCAACTCTCCTCGCTGATTTTTATTATGATCCTGCAATAAGTTACGAACCTAGGCAAAAGTACCCAAGTTGCAACATCTGCACTTCAATCTGGTTTACAAAATGGACTAAAATAAAGCCCTCTGTCAGGAGGCAGGCACCAGTTAGCAATAAAATCACATGTAAGCACTGCCCAATTGCACTCCATTAGCAGCACTTGCTCACCAGCTAACTGAAGCCTATTGACAGCAAGTATTTCTGGATAGTCGTCTTGGAATCTAAGTTGGATACCAAATTTCAGACACCATTCCCTCCCTGCCCCCACAAACGATGCCATCTTACGCAGCCAAATGCTTTAAGCGGAATTTCTGTGTATGTGTCTTTGGTTAACAGCCATATTGTGGACAATACCACAAAGTAGTTTGCAAAAATAGTCTGGTGAACAAATGTGGCATTCAGGCCAAATGTGAATCACCACGCTTCCCAGATCTTACGTGACGGCAGCAAGGACAGATTCTTGTAAATCTTTTTCTGCTCTACCATCTATTTTTGAATCAGCAGCTTCCAGGAGCCATTCAGATGAATACTTGTATGAAAAACACAGTTCTTTCATTTGAGGAAACAGTCCCTTCAAAGTTTCTAAATGCTGGCAACTATGCAGAAATCCCAGCGAAAGCAGCCAAGCTCTAACTCCATTCCAGGAGTTTTAGCTGATGATGTGTGCAGGGCAAGGGGAGGTGTCATGGAAAAGTGAGACTCAGGGTAACATTCATTGGTAGGAAATATGACATTCTACTGGAAAAATACCCTGCTATGAATAGTCTCATTTACCTCTGAGCAGCCACCGTAGCTGCCGCATCCAAAGCAAACTGTCTCATCACGCTCTCCTCTAGGTACTTCTGTTCCCATTTAGTCATGTCGGCTTCCAGGGCAAGAATTCTCTCCTCCTTCTCCCGCAGGAGTTCCATAAGTGCTGTGGCGTTGTACTCCGAGGCACTGGCAGTCTGAGATGTACCTTGACGCTGATTTTCAAAAGAACAAAATGCATCAGAATAGATTTGGAAGAGCCTGTTCTCACACGGGGGATGAAGAGGCCGGCTTAGTTATCAGCTTAATGGAGCAATCGTTGGGCAGAATTCTATGGCCTGCGTTATGCAGGAGGTCAGACCAGATGATCATAATGGTCCCTTCAAGCTTTAAAATTCATAAATCACCAGCTGGGGCAAATCAGCTGAGCTCCACTGAAGCCATTGAAGATATGCTGATTTACTCCAGCTGAGAATCTGCCCCATGAATAATTCTGTTCATGAACACCGTGACCCAATTAAAATATTAGATAATACCCACACACCTACCACCACTACTCTCTCTCTATATATATATTCTGGAAAGCTGTATCATGTTACTCACATGTGGTGACTAAAGCCCATCTACACAGCCAAAATAATAGGGGTCCCAATTCCAATATCACTCCAGTTTTACACTAAAGTAAGTAATGCCTCTACCTTAAATGGAGTTGCACCAGAGTAAGCAAGATATGAATCAGGCTAAAGAGTTTAACAATTATTGGTAATGTTGTGCCACACTGAGTTACGAACAAGCGATGTGGATAAAGACCCAGCCACATCATAACCAGGTGAAAAAAATGCTTTTGCCTTGTATTGAGATTTCCAACACAGCTCCAATCACAAGATGCAGCATGTGATATCATTCACTTATTACAATAAGGAATATAATTAGTTAGAAAAGCAAGCTTTGTTTATAATGAAAAGATGGAAAGTGTCTGGCACAATGACAAAAAGCCGCTAGAGGCAAGGGAACTAGAACTAGGAGAAGACAATGTATGAGACCCCTTCTAATTTTTGCAAAATGAATCCCGGGTATTAGAAAAGGGGCTGAGATTAGACATTGTCACATATAAAGTGGGATCACATGCTATACTTGGGAACTGAGGGGGGGAAGTAATTAAACTCTAAGAGGACGTTTGGAACATAGATACATTTATTCCATTTGGAGCCAATAAGCCAAAGAGAGGCATACTGGAAAATACAAAAAGATGTTTGAGATTTTCTATGCTAAAAGCTCAAAGAATAATATTAAACAGGAAAGTATTATAAGGAGACTTTTCTGGGAGTGCAAGACCTTGTGCCCAGAAAGCTAGTTATGAAAAGCTCATTTATAAGAGAAGGAATCAAACAGACAATCTAATATGTGTGACTCAGGGTTCAGATTATTTTACATTTTCTGTTTCCTTAAGATGAACCATGGTTTAAAGCAAAAATCTTGTTACGTCCACTTACAAGTTGTTGGTTTTAAATAACTTTGTAATTTGAACACTGCAAATAATTCTCAAATTATGTCAATTCAATATATTTTCTGTATTAGATAGGAAGAATTTTTAAATAACATTTATATGTAGACCCATTATAGAATGTGTTAAATCTGGTCTTCTTTCAAGACAGTTTCATTAATAATATAACTTATTTCTTCCTTCATATACTTATGTTTTTGTTTAAACATTTTTTTATTAATCCTATCATTAGAGTTAATGACATAATATCATATCATTTCTAGTAAAAAAAATGGAAGTAGTTTACCATTTAATTTACTGTCTATTATATTGTGGCATATGTTTCAGTCAATTGGATTTTTAGCTGTAATCTGAGACAGCCCCCACTGTCCCCAAAAAACAGTTACCTGCAAACTATCATATTGTCGTAATTCTTCTCCCTCACTTATGGCATGTCTGCATTTGCATTGTTAGTCCTGTTTTACCTTGTGTTAATTAAACAATTGTTAATTCTAGAGCAAATGTTTGTTCTAGGGTTTAAACATTTGTTCCTAGTCACATTTAACTCTATGTTGCAGTTTAGGGCTAAACACAACGAGGAACAAATATCTGTATCCTACTTACACCAGAATTTACAATCACATTAATTAACATGTGTTAACATGGGGTCAAACAGGACTCAAAATTCAAATTCAATTCATACTGTCCCCAGAAAAAATGTTTTCCTTTCATCCCATTGTAAAAATGGGCTCAATACAAATTGTTAGAGCATATTATATATTAGTGGTTACAAATTTCCATCAACAGCATTTATGTTATCAGGCTTCAAAAGCCTTCCAAAGAGCGTTCTGTCTTCAGGCCAATGTTTGAGGCTGCGTGAACAGATGTGACCACCTAACAAATCTTGGCAGGAATGGGGGAGGGGCGCGTGTCGGGGTGTCTTAAAAATTAAAGACAAATTACAAATTAAAATGCAAAGCAGGAGTCATTAAGAGTCCAAAACAATTTCGAGATATATGCCTGCAGCCTCCCAGATGAGGAATCAGCTATTATTTTTAATTTTAAAACGTTGGGATAGAATTTAAAGGTTTACTCAGTTGAGTGAAACCAATACCAACCCAGCAAAGTAATGGCAACATTTTGCAAAAGAATATTTTTGCTATAGTTCTATACAAAAGAGGGGAAAGATCATGCTCTGCTGCATGTTTTGTGCATGTTTAGACAGGAAAACCTTACCAGGAATATACTGACATGAAAAACTGCTCAGTGCATGGACTAATCCAGGTTACCTGCTGCATCCGGAGAGACTCCAGTTCTCTCTCCAGGCGAGTTCGGAGCCGGTGCTCCAACTGTTCTCGCTTCTCGCAGGCTGCCTGCAGCTGAACCAGTGCCTGCTGCATCTTCTCCACCTTCTCCACATAAACCTGCTTCTTCTTCAGCTGAAACAAGAGAGGACAATGATCATAACTTTAGTTCCCACCTGCTCCCCGTTCTTCTTTCCTCTTCTCTCATTCCCAGTCACAGTTAGGCCCAATCTAGGTACCCATATGCCCTCCCCACCCCATTGCCTTAGTATCTGAACATTCACAAGCATTAATGAATATATCCTCACAACCTCCCTGTGAGGCAGGAAAGGATTATCTCCATTTTACAGATAGGGATCTGAGGCACAGACAGGATAAGTGATTTGCCCAAAGTCACACCGGCAGTTTGTGTCAGAGCCAGGAATTACAGCTTGTCAAAAAATGCAGAGAAAGTTTTGAAAACATGAAAGTTTTTGACCAGCTCTATAAAGAATTACACCCAGAACTCCTGCGCCCCAATCTGAGGCCATAACCATCAGACCATGAAGAGCACCAAAATAACATTATAACCAGATTAAGGACTTGTATTCTGTCCACACTGCAGACAGAATAGTACTAGCAACAACTGTGCATGGTTCTAGGCATTGTTCCAGAGGCCAGAGTGACCTAGGAAGTCCCACTCTATTCTTCTCTCTCACTGCCCCCGAAGACTTATGCTAGCCAAACCACATTAACCTGACCTATCAAAACTATCAGGCTGGGAGACCTATTTATGAAACATTAGGGCCCCAGCAGGATTAAAACACAGTCCAGACTTGTATGATTTTGTAACCTCAATTTGGTGCTATCTACACAAGCAAGTCCAATCTGTGTTATCTGGATCCTGGTACTACCAGATCACAGCAGACTCCCCCAGTATGGTAATGTTCACAGTAATGAGATGTTAAAGATGACCTTGGGGAATCACACTATGGCAGAGGTGGGCAAACTACGGCCCGCGGGCTACATCCGGCATGCGGGACCATCCTGCCCAGCCCCTGAGCTCCCAGCTGGGAGGCTAGCTCCCGGCCCCACCCCCGCAGCCTCAGCTCGCCGCGCCGCCAGCGCTCTGGCCCGCCACTCCAGTGTGGTGGCGTGGCTGGCTCCAGCCGGGAAGCGCGGCTGCGAGCTCCTGCTGCTCTGAGTGGCATGGTAAGCACGTGGGGAGCGGGGGGGTTGGATAAGGGGTAGGGAGTCCTGGGGGGCAGTCAGGGGACAGGGGGAGGTTGGATGGGGCAAAGGTTCGGGGGGGGGGGGGGGTCAGGGGACAGGGAGCGGGCAGGGATTGGATAGATGTGGGAGTCCTGGGGGGCCTGTCAGGGGTCGGGGGTGTGGATAGGGGTCAGGGGACAGGGGGGGTTGGATTGGGGGTGGGGCCCTGGGGGGCGGTCAGGGGTGGGGGGGTCCCAGGAGGGGGCGGTCAGGGGACAAGGAGCAGGGGGGGGGGGGGGGGTTTTGGGAAGTGGGAAGGGAGGGAGAGGGGGAGGGGGAGGGGGCCAGGCTGTTTGGGGAGGCACAGCCTTGCCTACCTGGCCCGCCATACAGTTTTGCAGTCCCGATGTGGGCCTCGGGCCAAAAAGTTTGCCCACCCCTGCACATTTAAAGACCATACTATAAACACACCCAAGAGCCATGCTAGAATATGCTTTGGCCTTTCTCATATGGAGAGACCCAAACCTCGTGTTATCCATGTTAAGGAACCATGGCCCAACTCTGTTGAAGGGTTTAAACGCAGTGGATACTGCGGTCCAAATGAGGCCTACAACACAGCTATAAAGATGGTTGCCAGAGGGGAAAAATACAAACAACTGTTGTTAGCTAGGTTTGGGCTTCAAGTGCTGGGCAGGGCCCTAGGCGATGACAACCCACTGACTACCCTTGGGTGAATTCTGCGCCACAGCAGAAAAATGCCCCCCTCTAACCCTCCCCCCCGCAGATTCTCTTCGTTTCCTTGCAGAAAATGGTTTCTGTGGAGAAGAAAAGAGAAGCTGCACCAGTGCTCACTCACCTCTCTTCCTCCCCCCACCCCGCCCCACCAGCTCAGATGCATTTGTTCAGGCAGCCAGGGGAGAGGGAAATCACTGGGGCAAGGGGGTGGGGGGGCCTCGGAATTAGTCCTAGTAGTTCCCTCTCCCCCTCCCCCTTTCCTTCCCTGCACGAACAACCAGGGCTGGGTTAGATCAACCCCCAGAAACTTCCCCTGGCTGCAGGAAGCTCTGCACCGTCTGGGTGCGGGGGGGGGAGGCTGAGCAGTGGTGGTGGCGTTTGGACGGCGGGGGTTCCAGATGCACAGGCGTTGGGCGGACGGCGGAACAACTTGCTGTACAGTGACCCTTCCGCCCACCCGTGCATCCCTTTCCTTCTCTGTACCCAGAACCCCACTCCGAGTCCCTGTGCATACAGATTCGCCCCTGCACCCAAACTGCGCCACACAGAACCCTGGTACTCTTGAGGGAATTCTATGCCAAACAATTAAAAATTTTAAAATTCTTCAAAGTTCTGCATATTTTATTTGTCAAAAGAGCACAATATAATCAGACCATTTTCAATTATTTTGGTAATTTATTTCAAAATTACTTGTCAGCAAATAATTGAAAATGATGTGCTTAAATTGTATTATTTTATCAAATAAATACGCAGAATTTTAAAATATTGTGGGCAGAATTTTTAATTGTTGGCACAGAATTCCCTCAGCGTAACTGACACAATAATGGCTGAAGAAGGCAGTACTCCCAGGGAGACTCAGAGCCCAATTTGCAGGGGACATTGTTGCAAAATTTAGACTCTCTTGATTTCCCTATGTCATCCCTCAAAAAATTCTCATCATATGCTCCTCAGTCCCTCTGCATCAAGCCACTATAGACAGTGCTTAATTTGTAATGAAAGAGGTGCTGGGGCTCAAGCAATTTTTTTACTTTCGTAACTGATGTGACAAACCTAGAGGTGCTGCGGCTCAGCCCTGGCAAGCCCTGGCACAAATTAAGTACTGACTATCGAGAACCCAGTGTGAGTAGTACAGTAGGTAAGCTCCAGACAGCAACATCTTATTTTCCACCAGTCCCAAGTCTGGTATCATTTATTCCCAAACTCAGCAGACACCTAATCTCACAGCATGATGCCGTGCTGCTGCCCTAAAGGATTTTCCAGAGACTGGTATTTTATTATAAAGGTATGATAAACAATGAGTAACCCAACCAAAGATTTCCCAAACAGGGCAGGTACAGTAAGTAGGTATTTTTACCTCTCGATTGCTCAAGATTTCAAACGTATTTGGATCAGGAGATGCAAGAACATGTTAATGCAATTTTACATTAAACTCTTGCTATTGAAAACAATGAATTAAAAGAATGATGATATGAAGATTGAAACTGTTGGATGAATAGCTCTAAGTGCTTTACAAGGATTAAACTAACCCTTTTAATTCCCCAGTAAGGTGGATATTACTGTACCAGTTTTACAGTTGAGTTAATGGAGGCTCATAGCAGTTAAGTGACTGCCGAAACTCATATGCAGTGCGTTAGCAGCAGAGCCAAGAACAGAACCCAGGAGTTTCTGGTTCTGAGTCCTTGTTTTTGCACAGGGGTCACACTTCCTGTACAAATGCAGGGTACAACATGATAAAGTGCTTGGGAAAATGCAAAAACACAGTAATTCATGCAGGAAAATTAGCAATGATCTCTAACTCTCTAATGCATGAAATAAACCAAGGATCTTGGGACTCCCAGTGCTATCCAATGAGTTACTATATTTCCAAAATTTTGTAAAGCACAATTTTTTAAAAAAAAGCAGCCAATCACCTGCTAAAAGAAAATACATTTATTAGTTTTATAATTAAATAAATATGAGAATGTGTGTGGATTAAGTTTTTGGCCTACAGTCAACAAATACCAAGAGCCCAGCCAAAAAAAGAATTAGGCCACAGAAATTCAACTGAAATGTTCACTTTGAAAATGCTCCCAGCAGCCGAACCTGCAGGTGAAATGTTGTAACACAGGTGATTGCCCAACATATTAGCACTGCCCGCACATGTTTAACTAATGTACCAAACCTAAAGTACAGGCATGGCTTGTTCAGTGGCTTTTCGTAAAGTCAGATTTCTTTTTCTTTAAAAGAAACCGGAGTTATCCTTTCCATGTCAAGCAGCATTAAGTACATAAAAAAATAAGTTTAAAAGGGGCTTTAGTATAGAAACGCTTTAACTCATCTTTGTTCAACGAAATTAAAAGATGGGTAAATTTTAACATCCCTTTGGGTACATCTTCACTGCAAGCCCCTTGTGCTGAGACAGGACCAAGTACACCTATACCATCCCTGATGGGTGTTTGTCCAACCTGTTCTTAAAAATCTCCAATCACGGGGATTCCCAAACCTCCCTTGGAACCCTGTTCCTGATCTTAAATACCCTTATAGTTAAAAACTCTTTCCTACTATCTAACCTAAATCTCCCTTGCTAGAGATTAAGCCCATTACTTCTTGTCCTACCTTCAGTGAACATGGAGAATAATTGATCACAGTCCTCTTTATAACAGCCCTTAACATATCTGAAGACTGTTATCAGGTCCCCTCCTCAGTTGTCTTTTCTCAAGACTAAACATACCCTGTTTTTTTTTAATCTTTCCTCATAAGTCAAGTTTTCTAAAAAATTTTTTGTCATTTTTGTTGCTCTCCTCTGGACTCTCTCCAATTTGTCCACATCTTTCCTAAAGAGTGGCACTTAAAATTGGACACAGTACTCTAGCTGAGGCCTCACCAGTGCTGAGTAGAGCAGGGTAATTACCTCCCGTGTCTAAAGGCTTGTCTACATTACCTGCTGGATTGACAGGCAGCAATCAATCCAGCAGGGGTCGATTTATCGCATCTAGTCTAGATGCGATAAATCGACCCCTGCTGGATTGACAGGCAGCAATCAATCCAGCAGGGGTCGATTTATCGCATCTAGTCTAGATGCGATAAATCGACCGCCGAGCACTCTCCAGTACTCCACCAGGGCAAGAGGCACAGGTGGAGTCGACGGGGGAGTGTCAGCCGTCAACTTACCACAGTGAAGACACTGTGGTAAGTAGATCTAAGTACGTTGACTTCAGCTACTTTATTCACGTAGGTGAAGTTGCGTAACTTAGATCGATCTCCCCACCCCACCCCACCCCCCTGGGTAGACCAGGCCTTACATACAACACTCCTGTTAACACACCCCAGAATGTTATTAGTCTTTTTTGCAACTGCATCGCACTGTGGACTCCCATTCAATTTGTGATCCACTACAGCCCCCAGATCCTTTTCAGCAGTACTTCCACCTAGCCAGTTATTCCCTATTTTGTAGCTGTGCATTTGATTTTTCCTTCCTAAGCGAAGTACTTTGCACTTGTCTTTATTTTTAATTCAGACCAATTCTCCAACTTGTTGAGATTGTTCTGAATTTTAATCCGGTCTTCCAAAGTGCCTGTACCCAGGGTTCCTGGTGGGCTTGTACTCTGGCTGCTATCCCATGCTACTATGTCTACACAGCTATTTGTTACCCATGCTAGCTAGATTAAAGCTAGCATGAGTATCCCTGCCTGTGCTGCAATCACACCTTAGATGCCTTTGAAAATTTGACTTCCCTAAAGTATCTCCACTACCTTATGCACGAGATACCATTTTACCTCTTGCAATTATTGTACTCAATCAACACACAGTATATTCTATATTCAAAGTTATACAATGAAGTGGTATTTTTCCCCATCTCTGACTTCTTTGCTACTATGACTATCAGCTTGGAGCAATAAACTGTGAACCTGGATTCATCCGCTGAAGTCTTATTGCAGAAGTTTAGTTCTATTTTATCTTCTGGATGGATTTGTCCTCAATATAAAAAGGCCCAGGAATATTGCAGCCAAGCACAGAGGGAATTTATTAACATAAATCAAGAATATGAGTATGTTTTCCTAAGACTGGAATTGGAAACAGCGTTTCTTGAACATTGCCAAAATGCTGCAGGCAAAAGAGAAAAAAAGAAAGCACCAAGTTGAGGCTTGTTCTTTGTTAACTGTCATGGTTCCCCCCAATAAGAAAACAAAACTAGCTGCTCCACGCTGATGGCCATAACAACATCTGCCAGTTGGAGAGATGGCAGCAGTGGATGCTCGAGTCCTTCTGTAACTGGCTTCTCAGTCAACAGGTGCTCCACTTAACAGCTCTCTCTTGCTCGTTTATGAAGATGTAGAGAGCAGTATCTGCCTCCTGTTCCTTCCCTTCCAGCAAGATCTGGAAACTCTTTTTAAGCAGCTGCAACTTTGGACCAGTAACACCCGCAAGTCAAGAAGAGCCTGCAGGGAAGCACTGTACATTCAACGTGCCCTTTCCCATCACCAACAACCTGATGGTTCAATTTCTTCTCCAAAAACTCCTGACTTCTAGACTATTTCTTAACATTTTCCCCACAACCACTGAACTATTAAACTCCCAGATGCAAATTCTAACCAATTTGGATGCTTTGGTTGCTAGCTTCACTCTATTTCTTTGCATTATGATATGAATTTATCCAACGTAAATCCGTTTGTTAATCTTTTCTCTTAGCCTGGTATCAAATTAAGTTTAAATCCTGTGTGCTTCGCTGTGATTTATTTGTAGAAAATAGATTGAGAACGATTTTTTTTAAACACGCAAACATAACAAAATGTCAGATTTTTCAATGATACTGAATGTAATTGGGTAATAAATTAATGTTCACATTACCTATAGTAACTCATCTTTTGGAGGGGGTGCTGTGAAGTTACAGAGTACTCTATCATATTAATAGTCTTCCATTAATATAGCACCTTTTAAAATCAAAAGATCCCAAAAGACTTCAAGTATGTCCACTCAGGGCTGGGAGGCGGCCAGCTATTGCACAGCATCCCAGCACAACCATGCTGGGAGACAGAAATTTTTCTACAGTACCTAGTGCAATTCTAACAGCACAGGGCTAGATACATACATACAAATCCTTTTAACTTCACTGCCTGGCTACTTTGCAAAGTTCATTTCCAGATACCTAGGGTGTCGTTTTAATTCTGTCAGACATTTTAACTGATGCAACGATGTCGAATTTAACCGTTTAAAATAGATGCTATCATTTTTCCAGGAAGAATTCCAAAACACTCTCCCTTCTAAAACATTCCTCCTGAAGTCCTGCCACACAGTTTTACACAGATGTCTAAGCACGACATAATGGGTAATGGGAATAAATTGCACAAAATTAAAATCAGCCAGTGAAGTGCCCCAAAAAGATTCCTTGGTCTCCTGATCAAGCAGTTTTTTCATTCTTCTTTTACTGTGAAGACTGTTTCTGTAGTCAAGACATTTCTGGTAGGTTTCAGTGCAATAAAGAGCAGCAAGGCAGGCTAGGGATTCTAAGGCTACATTGTTCAAGAGAGTTCTGGCTGACCTGAGCAGTTCTTTGTTTCCAAGTTAGTCAGAAAGATTTTATTGCTTAAAAACGACTGCACATTGAAATCCATGAACTGCAAGACTCCCAGCAAACAGAAATAAATCCATCTCTCTAAATACACAGGAATGAAATAATTCAACAAATACATTCATTGAGCTGTGGAGAGCAGGAACTAGCTCTTCACATGGGAACATACTTAAAATACCCACTTCCCAGAACAATGCAGAGAATTCCTTAGCAATTCCAGCCACCAGGCTACCTGAGGTATTCTTTGCCACAGAGAGCATTTGATCAGACGTGCAGAACTACTGGTCCAAAAATCAGTTATAGCAAAGAACAACGTGTTCCCATCTAGAGATGGGCAGCTGAATATTATTAGAATTGCTCACTGAAAGAGACTGATTGGTAAAACTCCAAGAGCCAAACAAATACAGTTCATCCATTTTATTAAGCGCTTTAGAGACAAATCCTGCAATATCCTCAAGGGCTCCAGAATCCTTGTAGTTAAACTAGTGCCATTCTGTGGGGCAAGGCAGTGGGGTGCAGAAAGACAGCGGAGATCACATCCATCCAGTGAGGAGCCGAGCTCTGCCGGGGGCTTCAGGTGCAGGGAACAAAGGCAGTCAGGGCAGAAGACCCTTCCCTATACAGGTCCTTAGCTGCAAAGGGAGCACAGAGGCTGCTGCATCCTTCAGGCTGGAGTAGCTTCCATGGAGCAAATTCAGCCCAGAAAGCAATGACAGGAGAAAAGGGGGGAAATTCCTCTCCTTCAAAGAGATGTATAGCTCCAGATGAGTTACTAAGTGAGGATTTTTGGGAGAGGACATCCTGCATAACCAGCAATGATTCAGAAATCCTCCCAGCCATTATCCTCTTTGTTTTGGATAGCACTATGTCAGCATCTGCCTCCCACCCGCCGTTTTTGAGATCTTCAACATATTTTTTAAAATCTTTCCAGTGTGTTTTGATTCTATAATGGGTTGATCCTAAAGCTGAATCAGTTCAGATGCAGCTGAAAATGTATTTCCCCACATGAATTTGCTCACTATTTCCGAAACATACTAAGAAAAGAGCATCCGATGAAATGAGCTGTAGCTCACGAAAGCTTATGCTCAGATAAATTGGTTAGTCTCTAAGGTGCCACAAGTACTCCTTTTCTTTTTGCGAATACAGACTAACACGGCTGTTACTCTGAAACCTAAGAAAAGAGCGCAAGCACATTTAACCCATATATAACGTATGTAACTCTCTCTCTGCTGTTGGACTATATTCCTGTAAGATTCCTATGAACCCTCAGTTTGACTGAATTCAGTTCCAGTAAGATGCCACTGGCCTCAGCAAGAGCTCATGCTGAAGCAATTTGGTAATACTATCCTCTTACTAGGGAGTAGGGTTTGCTGCATGGGAAGGTCATAATATTGTCTCTCCATTTGTTTGGGTTAAAGCCTCAAAGCCACCTCTGGAAAATTACTAACAGGCAGAAACAGAGTTGGAAATGCAGCAGTAAAAAAGCCATTTCTGCATCATTACAGAACGACAGGTCATTAAAGACATGTACACACTACTTAGGGGGAAAAAATGTAAAAGCACCTTTCTCTCCTCCCATTGCCATACACACATGAATGAACAAGGTTTGCAAATAAAGTATTTCCTTTAAAAATGATTGTTATGAATGACATCTTGGATACAGCATATAAGATACAGTAGACACCATTAAGAAGTCAACATTTCAACATCTGCCCACAGATAAACCTCACAGTCTATCCAGAAATATCACATTATTCCCCTACACTGTAGATAAACCAGGAAAACCTGTGCTATCTTAGCTCTGGTAGCTGGTTTATGTTCACATTTTATGGCTGTAACGTCTTATGTCTTCTAGAAGCTTCCTTTGTAAAGAATATTTCCTTCAAAATTTGTTTCCAGGGTTTTTCCCAATGTGCTTTATAAATTTGGGAGGAGGTTGTTTTCCTTTACATTGTGAGTTGCACGTGTGTTATCTACTAATCTGTACTTTTAGTGGCAATTGCTTTACTTTGGGACTGTTGTATCTGGACCGCTCGGGCTCTGTTCTGTGGTGGAACCAAGAGAATGAAAGTTATACTCCGATAAAGTTGCATTTTGGGAGGAAATGTGGCAGCTTGGTTGAAGTTTGGCCCTCCATCAAGAGAATGTTAAGAGTCCACTGGCTTAAGGAGAAATTGAGTTTAAAATCATCTTTTTAAAATAAGACTTCTAAAAGCAGTGCTGATGACCCTTTCCTCCATTATCACCAGCTGTGGCTGGGTACTGCAGTAGTATGACAAATTCCTGTTGCCATATTGAAAGCCTGGTACGCAGAGTCAATGGGTCTGGTCACTATGGCCAGTTCTGCAGATTCTGCAACTCTGTTAACATTAACTTAGCCAGATTAGTATATGCTACCTATAGTGTCTTGCCCACAGTAGACTCTTAAAACCTGTTAGTTAGCATGTAACCCAACACATGCTAATAATGCAATTTTAAATCCTAGTCCAGACAAGGCCTATATTGGAACAAATCCTAGACCCCTACCATCTTCCTGCATACTGTACACTAAAACCACTCAAACCGCAATGCAATTGAGGACAGAATGGCAATCCATGCTCCAAAACTACTGACTCCTACAACGAGGGCTGAAGAAAAGTCTCCTTTAGTTGCCAGGAGTATCAAGTCCATAGTACACAGTTAACCAGTTGGGACTGCAAGATATTTTACAGCCAGCATGTATTTTAGTGCTGGTATGTAGAACTCATGTAAACTATGTTTTAGTTATATAAACAATCAGGGTTTTTCACTGAGGAGGAAAAGGCTAAATATTGCCCTAGAAATGGATTTGGTATGACACTGTAATCACTCAGTTGTTACTGTGAAACTGTGGCACTTAGTAATGAGGCCTAAAGTAGAAGGGAGAAGGAAACTGACTAGAAATATATTACCGAACTTTATATAAAAATGTTGCCCCTACATATGCGGCATACATGAAGCCAACCCATGCTAATGCTAAAATACTTGCACTTCAATAGCACCTTTTAACTCAAAGAGCTTTAAACCACTCAGGCCCACAACACTTCTATGAGATGGGCAAGTATTACACCCTACTTTGCTCAGATGAGAAATAGATGCGATAGGGGAAATTTAAGTACTTGGCCCAAGGTCACACAAAGTCAGTGTTACAGCCAGCAGCAGAACCCAGGAGTCCAGGCGCCTGCTCCAATTTCTGCACCAAATTGTCTCCCAGTCTGACCTACACTGTGCATTCCTGACATGCTAGAAAAAATGATAACCCTATACAGCATAGCAATGGTTAACAATTCCCTCAGTAGCCTCTTAGGCCACGTCTACACTACCTGCCGGATCAGCGGGTAGTGATCGATCTGTCGGGGACCTATTTATCGTATCTAGTGTAGACGCAATAAATCGATCCCCGATCGCTCTGCCGTCGACTCCAGAACTCCACTAGGGCGAGAGGCGGAAGCGGAGTCGATGGGGGAACGGCAGCTGTCGATCCCACGCCGCGAGGACGTGAAGTGATTCTAAGTCAATCTAAGATACGTCGACTTCAGCTACGCTATTCTTGTAGCTGAAGTTGCGTATCTTAGATCGATTCCCCCCCCCCCCGCCCAAGCGTAGACCAGGCCTTAGACACTCATTCAAGCAAAGGAAAGAACTAGACTAACTGGCATATGCCAGCTATTCCGCAGCCAGCCCATTCTTCTTTAAATTTAACGTCTCAAAAAAGCCAGCAATTTTTCCCATGATCCCAGAGGCAGCCACCAAAATAGCTGTCCTCTTGATCAGCCTGAGCCAACAGTGAGGAAGAAGATTCATTGGCCTGGATTGTTGGCATTAGCACCAGCCATTTCCTTAACTACATTAAGTAAATTATCTACTTAATGAGACTGCTATGGCCACAGGAAAACAGAGAAGTTCTTTGATTGGGAGTTTAACAAGCATTTACTAATTTGCACCTACAGCCTAGACAAGACACATTTTGCTGCAAACTATGAGCCAGGTTTCCAAAGAGCTCAGCTCCCATTCAGACACTGGTTCTCAGTGGGAGCTGAACTCATTTCAAAACTTGCCCTTGTGGGTCAATTGGTTTTCCCTTATCCCTGACTGCTAAGCAGGAGTCCCCACTGAAATCAATGAGGTACGATATGGAGGCAACAGCAGCAGGATGTGATCCGATTTCTCCCAGATACATTGAGTAGTAACATTTTATTTTAAATGCACATTAAATAAAAGCATAGTCCTTAACTACCAATGAGATGACGGCCTTTTAAATACCTAAGATAAACACACAGAAAGATGGGGTTCTTTTTTTTCTCCTTGGGTTACTTATCTTGTTATATACATGCCCCTGGCCTACTGCATGTTGAGAAACATAAGTGCAGGGCTTATAGTCAGGCCTGCGTCTCATACATAGCAGTACAGAGGTACCGCTGGCTCAGTTGTACGTGAGCATCAGGAGGAGGGAAAGCCATAGTTCACATTACAGCTTCAAGCGGCTACTCAGCTCCTCCCTCAAGATCTTACCAAGGCCCTCCGGCAGAGGGAGGACAATGAAACCCTCATTATTTCTGAAGTGAAAAAAAATATGGATGATAAACACCACCTGAAATAATTTTGAAATCACAGATAAGCAGTTAAGGGCAAACATTATATGATACACACAGACATATACTGGGTACTGTAGACATATTTGCTTTGAGTTCCTTTAAGTATCTGTGATCATACCCCTACTATTGCCCAGAAATAAACCAACTTCATCTAATTTTAATTTCAGTTGCACCTTATTTTAAGCTTTTATTTAAAGAAACATTTAATCTACTATTAACAATGCAGGAAAATACTCTGTGAGCGTTCCTTTCTCCTACTCTAGCAGCCTCCACAATGTGTTTGGAGAACTCCAAGGAGGCTGCTTTCTCAGTATTAATAGTACTTTTACATAACCCTTTCACCCTGCCACCAAGATCTTAGAATACAGAATATTAATTAAGACTCAGAACATTCCGATGAGGTAGGCAAGCAGTTTTATTCCCAGGTTTTAGAAGAGGAATATACAGGCTCAGAAAGTTAGGTGACTTGCCCAAGTCAGTGAGTCAGTAACAGAGCTGAGACAAGAATCCCTTCATCCTGATTGCAAGTCAAATTTTTAAGTTCAGCAGCACATAGTTTCTAGCTCTGATATAAATTAGAATAAATTCTGTTTTTTAAAAGGATCTGACAGATATCAGACAGGATGAGAATCTGCTGAGTAGGAAGCCAACGAGGAAGAAAAAAAAAAACAACCAACCACACAATACAGGATGCAACAGCCAGGGCCACTGCCAAGTGTTAACATAACTAACTCCACCCTCTTCTGCAGCACTAATTTGGAAATTCCTGGCAATTATGGGGACTGCCTATTCGGGCAAAGCACGCAGGAATAAAAGAAATCATTGACAAATTGTTCAGATATCTTAGTCACTGTACACCACAAAATCATAGCCTGACATTTAGAGTCCTTTTCAAATTGTTACTCTAAGCACTGAGCTGTTTCCTGTGCCTTCTTTTGGAAACTTACTGAAAAAGCAAATCAAGGATTTGAGAAGCCCTCACAGTTTAGTGCCAATGAGGCAACAAATCCTTCATGATCCTAAGTATTTTAATGAAAAGTGATTTGGGAGAACTGCAAAGAGTGGTCATTTTTTCTCCATTCTCCCCATGCCTCCACTAAAAAGTGCAACCCTGACAGCTAATTTCTGCTCACTTGCTGAGAAGCTTCATATTTATCTGCAACAGGAAAGGTGGCACTTCCTGTGGGGCCTAGATTCAAGCAATGGCTGGATAAAAAACACCACAAACCTTCATACAGTCTACACTATAGTGCATTTGACCTAAAAACAGGGATCATTAAGTATATCCCATATTTTATTTTAAAAAAATTAATCTATTGGCAGAATATTTATAAGACTGCAGCATACCACAAATCTCTTACTAATACAAGATGGCTTTTTAGAAATACAACATGTGCATGTTTATCTATTACTAATCTGCTGTCATTCAGATGCTACAATGATGGCAGCAGCGTCAGCACCCTCTCTCATTTTAAAAGCCTACACCTGACAACTCTTTACTCTCCTGAGCGTACACAAGGCCCAATTCAGCCTGGGCATAAGCTGCTGCAGCTCTTCTGAAGTCAATGCAGTTGTGTCAGCTGCAACCAGGGCTGAATTTGCCTCTTGGTCTTTAACAACCTTTCAGTCCTCCAGCCTCACGAAGTCCCCACCCCCTCTCAGGCCCACTTCCCTTGCTATCTTGAGGAGCAAAGCCAAGTCTCACAGCTGTGCACAGCACTATACGTGGGGCAGCTCAAATATTCGACAGCGTTGGTGTGACATTAGTGCTGGTGAAAGATGCTAAGTCAACAGTCCCTGAGCAGGAATTCCTCTGCTTATCTCCAGAACAAGCAGCAGCAGGGCCAGCTTTCCTCATGCTGCCCCAGATGTGCAAGAACCCCTCATGTTTTCAGAGGGCAGTTCATACTCCATTCAATCCTTAACCTCTCTAATTCGGTGTAAAGCTGAAGTTCCATTTCTCCACATGACTCCACATCCACCTCTCTCTCTGCCCTCTTCTCCTCCCACAACTCTAGAGTTTGCCAAAGTCTTTTCCCAGACATCCCACTTTGATTGCTTCAACTACTTGCATCTTCATACCTTCTGTCTCAGACATGTCAATCCTCTCCTTTAAGGAGAGTCTGAAAACCCTCCCATTCCACTGCATGACCACATAGCATGTGCATGGCTCCTGTTTATATTGTACTTTAGTCTGTAGTTCCTCAGGATGGGGATTCTTTTGGCTGGCACACACACACAAACGACAAGGGGATGCACACCGACCAAGGAGCGGCATATAAATGGAATCGTAATAGTCTGCAAAGATTGCCATTTGCCAACCATCATGGGGTTTTTTGTGACACAGGCGTGTTTCCACTGGGAAACAGAATGTTGATTCTTTGCTTATTAAAAAAAAATTGTTAATTCAAATTATGCTTTTAAAACTGTTTTCCTTTATTAACTCATCTTCAGCTCCACCCAGTTCAATATGAGTAAGGAATACAAAGTGATCAGTGTAGCTCTGTACCAGAACACCACCAAAGCATTAGTGGACAATGGCATGAGAGGAGATTATTCACTATTAGTTAAAAGCCCACCCTGACCTGAGTTCCCCCAAAATTCTGGGGGTCTTTGGATTTGAGATTTCAGTTCAAGTCCATCTTTATCATTGATTAAAACAGGAGGAAAATGAAACGTCGTTGCTCAAAGGATGAAAGCCCTTAATGGAAATACAGGCTTATGGCTTATATACGCTCTGTTTTTGCACCAGTTTAATTAACTGACACAAGCTAAACAGATACAAACAGCTTTAAAGATAGCAGATTTCCTACCCAGTTTGTAAAAGGTAAATCACTGCCACATTCTCTTTCATTAACATGTACCTGGAGCTACCCCAATTTCTCTCTACCAGTGACCTTACCTCTTCCTCCAGTTTCACCACTTTGGCCTGAGCATTGTTTAAGGCCTGATCACGGATCTCAATGTGCCTTCGCTGATCCTCGTTGGTGGAGCGTGCAGCAGCTAGTTCTATCTCCAGTTTCTCCTTCTCCCTCTGCGTTTCTTTATCTACGGAAATAAAGTGGGAAATGTAAAATAGATGGAGCTTTCTTTGACAGACGACTAGGAGTGGGGCATTCCCCTAAATTCTACCAGTGATCAAGAACAAGGGGGTCTTTGCTGACAGCTGCTTGCTCTCCAAAGAATGGAAAGGGCCGACATCTCTCTCTATACAGAGGGATAGAGATAATAGATTGCTGAGAAAAATATGTTAAATTCGGTCATTTATCTTACCCTGATTAGATAGATGGTTAAGAGAATGCAGCACCTTTTATCTCTAGCTCACTGGTTTAAGATCAGAAAACAAGCTAACCTGGTAACATCACTGCTTGCTGGCTGGGTGATGGCAGGGGTGCAAAGGGGACCGGTCCAGCTTAGGGCCACAATGTAATGTTTGCTTTTGACACGCCCTATTCTGTGATGAGCACATTTTTAAATTAATCCATAAATACAGAAATATAAATAAAATACCATGACAGCTCACTGACCTCAGTTCAGTTCCTGACGGGCAAGTGTCTTCATTACTGAAGCACCGCCCAGTGGCCCCCTTTGCCAGCATTTTCAGAGGGGCCAGGAAATGAATGAGCAATGAAAGCTCATCTCTCCTCTGTCGCCCTTAAAAGTGACACCCCAGGTCAGGACTGAGGCATGTTGGCCTGCACTGTCACTGGCCCAGTTGTACCCGTGCTTTGGTTACATAAGGAATTCACCCTCTAAGGCATCACCTGGCACCATTTGCCAGCACTGTATGCATTTGCCAGTTGTTCACATTGGATGAAGAACTAACTGATGCTTGATGCAGGAATTACTGGGTGGGGTTCTAAAGCCTGTGTTGCGCAGGAAGTCAGACTAGAAGATCATAATGGTCCTTTCTAGCCTTAAAATCTATTACATTGTTTGGATTTCGTCTTTAACATTGCTATTTGATGGCTTCTCATCTCTTGAAGCAAGCATTAGTAGGCTCAGATAACGCTGCTAGTGATGAGGCACACAGACTGCAAGCTTGGACTTCAGGTTTTTTAATCGTTTTTGGAAGCAGATTCACTTGGGCTATTGGTACAGTTGTACACGTTTGCTTCCTCTGCCCTCTAAAGTGTTTATTTCAGTCCTGACTATTTCCCTTCGCAGTCCATTCTAGCCTCAGCAGGTCCAATTCATACTGTGAGAATCCAAGCCATGCTACTTGTGTCCCAGCTGGACAATGGGTGGTGTCCAGATTTACACACCACCACAAATGCCAGAAGCAAATGCACACACTGTCATCCTACCATGGAAACAGTCAAGTCAAGACAAAATTGACTGGAATCTACTCCATGCTCACTGACTGCTCCAGTTACGTTGCCATCTGTCAAGAGCTGAACTTCACGAATGCCTTAGAATCTGTGCCATTACACTGCATGTTCATTCACAGAAGAAGTAAACAGGGCAAAATCAGGCCCAGGGGAAATATAATGCAAGTGTATAAAGCAAACCTGTAAGTGAGCAAAGCAAGAGTGCTGAGCGGACGTGCTTTCTGCAGAGTCACTGCAGTCCTCAGAAGAAGCCAAACACTTGCACTGGTAACATTAATTCAACTTCAGAATGCACCCCTGCAGCAATCTACATTCGGCATTGACAACACCAGAGAAACTGCATTCCAAAAACTAATATCCCATGCAAAGGAATGAGGACAAGCAGTGAAAGTTTTTGAAAAACAGATGCCAGACTTTAGCTGTTAGTGTAGACAGTGTGTGGTGTACACCAGCGTATAAATATATCTACAGGCACAGAGCGGTTCCCATTCTTTCACCAGAAAAGAGCCAAGTGTGGAGTGTTAGCAGCATAGAGAAGCTACAAACTCCCTTCTGCGAGGGGACCAGAGCAGCCCAAAAAACGGTTGCTGTGGCAGGGAGGGAGCATAACCAGGGCAGCCAAGAAGAAGCATGTCAATGCAGCACATTTACAGGGCAGCCTCTGAAGTGGGGCTGTTAGGGAGCCCTGATTGCAACCTTAAGCTGGCTTCTGCTGGCAGAAACATGTGGGATAATAGATGGCAGCAACACCACCCCCTGCCCTTCCCTAGGTGATTCTTTCCTACAGCCCAAGGATCGCATCAGCTGGTATTGCAGGTTTAAAATCACAGCCTGGAGGATTGTAACCTACAGATTCACACATACAGGGCCCAATTCTGCTCCCAAAATCAATGCCAGTTTTGCTACTGACTTCAGTGAGAACAGGATCCAGCCTGTGTGATTTATGCAGACAGACATCTCATAAGAGCTATGGTACACCTCTAGATATCAAGCAATAAAACACAGCATTTCTCCCCTCTCGTACTTTTATCTCAACATCTATTAATCCAGTTTAAAAAACAAACCAAACTAATCTCACAACTAAGTAGACTTCCCAATACCATCTTCAGGGATTTACACGGACAGCTAAGCCCTGTGACTTCAAAGCCACATACTCACAACATGAACGGCTAAGTGAACGGAGGTAGACTGAGGACAGCACAAGGGAGGGATTTCAGCACTGCAAAGGAGGAGAAGTGGACTGTATTGCACCACTGCAAATCCTCTTTATTTTGCAATTTTATATCTCTCTCTCTTTTTTTTAAAAGTCATTATATAACACAACTGGAAAGAAGCAAGCATTGTCAGAAGGGTGGAGTGCACCATGGAATTAGGAGGAAAGTTGACTCACTGCCATAAGCCTCAAGATATTTCAGTACAGGGGAAAGGCAAAATTTCATACCTGCAATTTTGGTTTGCCCTGTGATGGATCCACCGCTCTGGACATAAGTCATGACCCTTGGGTATCTCTGCCCAGCCCAGCAGAATAGAGGCAGAGCTCCTCCTTTTTATTCTTTTAGACTGAAAGTTCTCCCTGCCAGCATCTTTGCTAAACTGACCATGCCAATGAGCAACTGTCTGGGAAATAGCTGGGGGATCCACAGCCCTGGATCTCAACTTAGCTCCTCGTCTGCCCTCACTTCCTTCCAAGCCCTTGCCCATGTGAGGGATCAGAATTCCACCCTATGCACGGAAGCACACTGATGTTATGGACTCTCACCACCCAGTGATAGGATTTACCCTGTAAGCAGGTTGCTTTGTGTTTGTAGGTGAGCAGATGTATTTTATGTGCTGACAGAAGGAGAAACCTGAATTCAACTTCTTCTTGCACTGGTAGTTTCAGAGACTCTCCAATGTGCCCTACATCACAGTAATATCTGAGTGCATGACAAGACAGACTGATATGGACTACATGACACCACCTGAATGGAGGATTTTTCCCAGCCTGAGTGGCACATTTTTCCTAACCACAGTAAACCTCTGACTCACTTTGTGCAAAGAGCTGAGAGATGGTTTTCCGATTGTCCTCAGATCCCTCAAATTCCTTCTCAGCAAGCTGCTTGTTGGCCGTCTCCATACGCTCTGCAGAATTTTTTTTGAAGAGGAGAAACAACAAGAGAATGAAAAACTTTCAGAAATGCTGTTAGAATCACTAAGTGAGTTGCATCTACTCTGGACATGTAAAAACAAGTTCTATGCAAAGGACTCCTGGTTCTAAACAATTTGAAACAAAAAGCCTGGATCAGAAACTGAAGGGGCAGTTGCTTTTGCAATACACACAGATGCTGTTTAAATATTTCTAGCTCCAACACTCTTCGGGAAATATTTTAGAGAATTCAGTGGGGGATGAAGCTAACAGAATTATCTATAAATTACTCTAAAAATTTCTGTTGCACTGCCATGTTGTTGTAGCTGTGTTGGTCCCAGGATATTAGAGAGACTGGGTGGGTGAGATAATACCTTTTATTGGACCAACTCCTGTCAGGGAGAGAGACAAGTTTCGAGCTTACACTGAGCTCTTCTTCAGGTCTCTCTCTCAGATTCCCTCACCCACCTTGTCTTTCTAAAGATCTATAACATGTAAGAGTTAAGAAAATAAAAAAAATAAAAAAAAATCACAAGAGTGTTGAACTATCCTATGGAATTTTATCCCAGGGACATAATTTTCTTTTAAACAACACAGGATGGCTCCAAAAACCTGTAGAAAGGATATCATTTTTTAAAATTAACTTCCGCAAGGGTATGTCATTCTCTCGCAATCCTCCACTAAATCTTCTGGGCAGAAGTTGGAAAACTATAAGCCCTAGTGGCCTGATCTCTGATTATCTGACTTTCCAGAAAAATGAATAGCCCTAATAGTAAGTGTATCAACATTTGTCTCTTGAAACAGCAGAGCTAACAAAGGCTATATCAGTCTTAGGACACGTATATTAATTGCTTAGGATTTCTGATTTGCTGGGAAAAAAGAGGTTAGTTTATTTATTACAAGCTTCCGTATGTCACCCTCCACTGTAGTACTGGACACTATGCATTTTAAAACCTACGCCAATGAGTCTCAGACTCAGGCTCACACTACAGTACTAAAACCAGCTGCGTAGAGGTTTGAACTCGGGTTCTAAAGCCTAGGGAGGTGGGAAGGCTTCGGAACCCAAGCTCCAGCCCGAGATGCAACCCAGACGCCGAGAATGACTGCTGTGGGTTTTTAAAACAACAATGTAGACATACCCTACATGGCTTTAGGCCAAGACAAAATATTTCCCATTCTCCAAAGTCACCTGGCTTTAAACGGTTAGAGACCATGAGGAAAGCGATGGCAGATAACACACAGGAGAACCAGAAAGCATTTACAGAAAAGGCTGAACAACTAGTTAAAATTATTCTGAGTTTATGTTTCTAAAACCACAAGCCGTTTTCTCCCTTTGAAAATTAAATGCTTAACCATTGCCAATCTCGGCTCGAACACCACTCGCTGACAGCCTCAATTCCCTACCACGATACTGATGGAACTTCTTACCAAGAGCCAGACACTACTAAGGAAATACAGACGGCATCTTGCCCTGGAAGGGAAAGGGGAGTCTGAAGGAAGAGCTGCCTGGATTGATAAGGAATGTTGAGTGCAAAGGGGTCACTGGACAGGACATGAATGTCAGCATTCACAGTTTCACACTGGCACTTGAATAAAATGTTTTTAGAATACAACGTGAGAAATAGCCCCAGGATTATATCCTGGGATATAGTTTTGGCTTGTCACTATCTTTCTGTTTCCTTAATGATTAACAGGCTGGAAGTTAGATATTGCAGTAATCAACTGAACCTCACCTTTCAACACTCCCAGCACTCTGATGACAACACTAGACAGTTGAGAATACCTGGAGTATTAGGTCATGCTCTGTAAGCGTATCAGCCATAATAAGTGAATCACAAAGGAAAACAGACAAGTACAAAAGAATTTTTTTTAAATTGAAATTTTTAATGTTTTACCTCTCAAATCCCTGTTGAAATCATGAAGCCTACGAATTTCTCCTTCCAGCTTATTTCTCATAGCCTTTTCCAGGGCATCCCGCTTAGAGGAGGACTTCTCCAGGTTTTTATATGCTTCCGAAACTTGCTGAATTTCTGTTTCCAGCTGCAGAGCAAATTAAAGCATTCATTTCCTTTAGCATTAACAATGCCTGGCACTTAGGTAGCATCTTTCTTCTGAGGTTCTCAAAGCGCTTTATTGAACAAAGATTTATTAAGCCTCGAGTGAGGGAAAGCATGATTCTAGCCATTGTACAGGTGGGTAAAACTGCGACACAAAGTCATTGTGACGTACCCCAGGTCACACAGGGAGTCAGTAGCACAGCTAGACAAAGAGCTGGAGTCCTGTCTTCCAGGCCCTTGCTCTTCATTACAACAGTCAGTGCGGGGAACAGTTACTTGAAAAGACAGAAATGCGTTTTTGCAGGTTTTGATGCTGGGGCCTGGGAGCAGGGGCACAACTATCCAGTGAAACCACCATAAGCTTGGTCAAAAAGCAATTTCATAGAAGGACTTTGATGCAAAAATTAAAGCCAAAGAACAAGCAAAGCATATAAATAAAATTATATTTAAAAATATTAATACCAAACTGTAAGATACCGATGTGCTTTGCAGATTTGTATTTATTTAGGGGATAACAATCTATTTTGTATGTTCTACTTACAAATCTTCAATCTAATTAATAAACAACAATAATACCCAACTCATAGATAGTGTTTTCATCAGTAGATCTCCAAGAGATTTACAATGGAGGTCAGCATCATTATCCCCATTTTACAGATGGGGAAATGGAAGCACAGAGCAGTGACATGACTTGCCTAAGGTCCCCCAGTAAGCCTGTGGCAGGGCAGAGAACACAGCCCAAGCAAGTCTCCTGAATCCCAGTCTAGTATCCTATCCTCTAAGGGTATGTCTACAGTGGCAAAACTTTTGTTGATCAGGGGTGTTAAAAAAAACAAAAACAAAACCACACACACTCCAAACGACAAAAGTTTTACTGACGAAAAGCACCGGTATGTACAGCACTTCGTCGGCAGGACCGCTGTCCTGCCGACAAAGCTGCTGCCGCTCATGGGGGGTGTGTGTGGAAGTTTTTTGTTGACAGGAGAGCTCTCTCCTGCCGACAAACAGCAGCTACACTGTGTGGCTTTTAGCGGCACAGTTGTGCTACTAAAAGCCACGTAGTGTAGCCATAGCCTAAGAGACACAGCTCTGAAAATAAACCAGAATATTTGGTCAGTCGTCATTTAACTTCAATTTACAGAGTCTTGAAGCCACAGTTGTTTAAACAGTAAAATATAGCTTTCCCCATCCCCTCTCACTGTACAGCCTCTTGGTTTGATGTCTAAGCAGGGAACTGCTCACCAGAGACAGAAGCCAATTCACTTCCAGTTCTCCAAAGCAGGCAGAACATGTTAATGTCACTTTGGCATTAACAATCCACCAAACAGCAGACCTCACCAGACCTCCTGGGGCAAGAAGTTGATTGGAGGGGTGGGGGAAGGGGGGAAAGAAAATTCCTTTATCCCTTGTTATCAGGAAGCTGTCAAACACTTCACTAAAACACTTCCCTCACTGGAACCTCCCTAAAACTGAACAAACCAACCTGGGCAGAAGTCATGTTGGGAATAAGCAGCCATGGGAAGAAATAGCAAACACAGGATCCCAGACATGGTACGAGAAACAAGAACAACTAGGTAAAAGTTACAACAGCCAGGCACTTCAAGGGCCTTGCAGGCTGTTTAGGGGCCAAAGTGCAGTTCAAGACCCAAAAAGAGGTTTGCAGAGTCCTGAACTGCAGCCCGTGCTCACCTTCTCTCCACATCTGCAGGGTAAAGGGAGAGCTGACTGATCAGCTGCAGGTTCTAATTGCTGGTGAATTCAGTAACCAACAAGCAATTTATCTTTGTTTGTCTATCAGGCAAGCACAACTACAAACACACACTACTGACAATTCTTGTAAGAATTATAAAAGCCATACGTGGCGGTGTGATGGCGAGGGCTGTCTCTCTTACTTTGCCAATCCCTGCTGTATAAAGCAAGCAACAGTGAGGCTACTAGAATGACCCGTGAATTGTGTTATGTCGGGGATTTAAGTGGATTTATAGTGCCAGAGAGAAGAGCTGGCTTGACAGCCCTGAAAGTCCAAACTTCTTTATTTACCCACAGTTTGGGGTATACACAGCATAGGCAGCAGCTGTGCAGGCTTCTCTCACAATGCACTGTCAGGCAGTTTTGGAGGGACCATTTCTGGGGCAAGAAGGTAGTTCAGTCCCCATGACTGACTTAGTCTTTGGCCTATGGAATCTCAAGTATTTCTAGAGAACTCACCATCATAATACCTAAGCCTTCTCCAGACCTAACGAGAAGATCATACCATCTGCAGCCTCAATGTTATTAGAACTGGCTTTAAGTAACTGAGCTAACCAGTCAAGCAACCCGCCTCTCTGAGACTGGCACCCTTATTGGCAATTGGAACAGGCACAATCGTCTACTAGGTGCAGAAATGAGGCCACCAGCTCATCACACGTAGATCAACAAAACGCCAGCAGAGGATAAAGCTTAGGTACTACCAACATGAGCAGGTTCCAAACTGGGTATGGAGATGAAAGGCTCCAGAACAGATAACCAATCCCCTGAACCATGGGCGGCAGGTATAATAGGCCAGGGAAGGCTGTGCCTGCCCTGGCACTGCCGCTGCAACCCCAGCTGCCAGTTTTGGCAGTTTCCAAATCTGCAGGAGGACATTTTTATTATGTGCTATGCAGTTTCCAGGGCAGCTGAGGAGGCCCTAGAACCTGCATGGTGCATATGAAGCTGACAGGTAGCTCCAACCCACCCGCTGCTGCCTGGCTGCTCTTCTCCTCCAACGTGGCCTCCCCGCTGCGGTGACAGTTCCCCCCCCCCCGCAGGATCTGGACGCCTTTCTGTCCTCAGACAGGTACATTGGCCTCTGTGCCCCCTTACTGTGGGGAGGTGAAGCTGCCCCTGCCCAGAGGACATGGAGCCCCCAAGGAGCAGGTTCCAGAGCAGGGGGGCTGCAGTGCAATGAGACTGGCACCTCGATAGGATCCAGGAGGAGCTGGCTGGGAAGAATGGCTGGACTCCCTGCCTTGGGGCAGCAGCAGCAGGAAGTGATTGTGAATCGCACTCCCCGCTGTGTGCAGTGACTCGGGATCACACACTGCTTGCAAGGTCCCTGAGCCCTGGGGCTCTGCTGCTGGGGACCCCTGAGCCCTGACTGCAGCTGGGAAAGGTGAATCTTGAGGAGTAACATTCCTGCTGCTCCCCAGGAGCCTCTCCCAGTGCAGAGACCTCAGCCTAGCTAGGGCACCCCTTCCTTTGATCCAGCCCCTGCTCACAGGGAGGGCACCGCTAGGATGGAAGGTAAAAGAGACCTTCCCATTCCCCCTCACATGGTGCCTCCCGGTTCTACTGTGGCTGCAGGGGGGAGGGTTTGGCCCCAGGCTGCTCCCAGCTGGGCTGTGGCCAGGAAAGCTGCTGCCAGCTCCCATTCTTGGCAGGGTGCGTGAAGCCAGCCTGCGGTGTGCTGAGGGCTGAGACAGTGACATGTTGCGGGACAGAGAAGGGAGAGCGTGCAGCTGCAAGGGAGCGCTGTGCTCCTTGCTCCTTCTGCGCGCACATGGGCTTACTTGCATGCCCCTCGCCTCGCAGCCTCAGCTATATCTGCTGACATGCATGCCACTCCTCTGCACAGTCAATGCATTCTTCTACATGCCTGTCCGCCTCCCTGTCATCTGAGTGTTACTCATTACTTGCTATGAGATCAGTGCACTAACGGCTTGGACAGCGAAGTGCAGCATTTGTGCACAATTACCCTTCCTGTGCCATTTAAAACAAGAAACCGATAATGTTCCTTTCTCACAGTTTTACCGCCCCGCCCAACACCCCCCATGTCTATTAGGAGAATGGCTTTATTGGGTTAGGAGAAGGAGGAGATTCTAGTTGAAGAGATTACTCCTAGGTATCAGAGTTTTCCTGAGGAGCCTTTAATTTCCTCCACCAAACCCTCTTGCTCTGAATCTAAATGAGAAGTTGCTGCTGCTTTTCGAAGTGGTATTCCTGAGCCTTCTCCGTTAACGGGGCTTATATTGCACTCCGTGTGCTCTGAAGCAGGGCAGCCCGGTGTATCTCTTGCAGGGACAACCAGCATAGCGGCTGTTCCAGGATGTGGGCAAGAGGGGATTGAAGGGGAAACAGGGATGTGTGAAGGGGCAGGATGCGGGTGGAGGGAGATGCAGGGAGCAGGATGGAATGGGGGGCAGGGGCAATGGGTGAGCTGCATGGAGGATGGGGAAATATGGGGGAATCAGGACGGGGAGGGAATTGTGGAGCTCTGGTAGGAGGAGGGATGCGGGGGGCACGAGGAGAGAGGGGGGAAGGAGAGGAGGGACCAGTGAGTGGGGGAGGAGGCGGGGCCATAGGTGGAAGAGGCGGGAGGGAGAGCTAGCCTCCAAGGGGAAGCGTCACAAGCCACCCATGCCCTGAACCGTCCAGCCCACATTTGTTTTGTTGTCATTTTAACTACAGAGAATATTAGATAAAGGAGAAGGTCAGTTCCATTCAACACCCACCTTCTGTAACCTTGCCACTTTCTCATAGCACCCATCCAACTCCTGCCGTAAGGATCGGTTCTCCTCTGACAGGATCTCCACCATCTGCTGGGCCCTGGAAACAATGGCAAAAGGATCTACTTGTATCTGCTGATAAGGAGAAGGTATCTGCTGAGCCCTTGGCATTAATGTGTAGGAATCTCCTTGCTGCTGCTGCGGCTGCTGCTGGCCTAGACCAGGCTGGCATAGCCGGTAGAAATCTCCCTGATGGACCTGGTTTGACAGGAACAGCTGCTGGGTCCGCGGTAGAAAGCATGGGTCTCCCTGATTTGGAGTCAGGGGTTGCTGATGCTGGGAAGGAGACAATCTGGATGGTGGTGGAGACTGCAGTAAGGTCAAAGATCCCAAGGACGTTAAGGAGGAAGTTGGGCTGTGATGGTGAGGGGGTCTCTGCTGTAACTGCAGGTGTAGGTCAGGGTTTTGCCTGTAAAACAATAAGAGCAAATTCAGCTGAAGTTCTGCAGAGCATCACACATCAACCAAGCTGTATGGCAAGGTGCCGAATGCAAGTACATGTAACAGCTGCTATCGGCAGGATGTTCCGTGCACAAAACTTTAATGCAAATACGTTAAGTATGAAAAATCATGTAAAGAAGTGCTTCAAAACCACTAACCAGCTGTGTGGAAAAAATCCCAAACATAACAACTGTCCTAAGCTCATGAGTACATTTGTACAGAGATGGCATAAGAAACTACCTTGAGATCCACTCTGTTAACCACTCCAGAATAGCACTATTGTAATTCAGAATACACTGGCAATATATTTATTAAAAATCAAATCTGAACTGTTGAAAGGAGAACTATTTTGCATGTGTTTACTTTTCCTCACTTTACATGGATAATATATTAAACTAAGGACAGTTGAGCCAGTCCTGTACTGAATTGCATAGGCTCCGTTGCAAAGGTCCTGCCAGCAAAGAAAATCTTTCTGCAATTCAGGATACAGATTTAAAAGGAACAGGCTATGGTCTCGTTTATTACTGTGCCAGCTGCTGTTGGCTCAAGTACACTGAAATACCCACTAATGAGCCACAGCACTGCCAGCGGAGAGAGTTAAAAGGAGGGGATAGCCAGCCTGACAGTTGGGATCAGAATTTGGGTCCAGAAGCTTCCTCAGTCCCAACACAACAGGTATTTTACAGATCACCTTTGTACCCGATATGCAGAGGATGAGAGTCTGTTACAGATTTGTCTAAACAACTTTAACTCAAGCTGTAGCAGCTCATGCATGCAGCTGTGGAGGTCCCCAGCTCACATCCTGGTGTGTTGGTCAAGATGGCAGCTGTCACTTGAGCACTTCACATATCTAATAGACTGCTCAGCCTCAGGGGAAGGAGTGCCAGAGCTCTTTCCTCCAGAGACTCCTTCTGGTTGATGTGTGGAACAGCACTGTCAGCCTGCATGGGGAGCCATGGCCAGCCCTGGAGGAAAAACTCTCATACTGTTGTGGGAAGGAGTAAGAGATGAGGAAACTTGAAGCTCTCTCTCTCCCCATCCCACCATAAATTTCCCATGCACATATGCCCACCTCCTTTAAAAACAGTTCAATTTGGTGAAGTTCTGAGGACACTTTTTATTTAACAGTCTAGTTCTCTAAACAGTGTCCAGTCCCTTCCTAAAAGTTATCCTGGTACGGGACAAGTTTGGTATTTCCCATTCTGTAAAACAGAATGGTATTTCCTGTTCTTCTGCTGTAACTTCTTAACCCTTTGGCTGCTGTTCAAGCTTGCAGGTGGAATGCACTCGCAACCCTGCATCAGGTATGGCCACGAGGAATGACACCTATTGTGCTGCTCTGCACTGCTGAACATACCAAGTACATCCACCTACTGGGCTGCTCTGTTGACCATACCAGGGACGTTAGGTGGAATACACCTGCTGCGCTGCAGAATTCCCCAGGTACATCCTTCCATTCCATCCAGCGAAACATTAATTAATAATTGCAAGTGCTTAGGGGAATTAGTAGCTAAAGGGTTACATGAAATATTTGTCAGAGGATGTTTGAGTGCTTAGAATCGGCCTTCCTGTACTGTACAAAGCTCATGCATCAACTTTTCATACACATCCAAAGAGGAAACATCTGTATTAATCACATCTTGTTAGCAAGATATTTTAGAGGTCATATATTCTGAGCTTCTGCATGGGATATACTACCTCGGGGTTACACGTCCTGTGCCTTATTTAACATAAATGCATGCCACTGTATCCAGCATGTGATTGTTACTTTTAACTGGACTTCTTCTGGTCAAAGCCACTCCTGTTTACATAGAACAAGTTACATCTGTTGTCTCTTATTACTAGGAACATAGGTTAGAAATCCCTCTTTGGCTCTCACATTCCCTAGCAGGCTAACAAACGCAGCCAGAGAGGCAACTCACTGTCACTTCAGAAAAACTAAGTACTGGTCTGGTTATTGCCCATATCATTACTACCCTCTAATGACTGTGTTACTTACTGTTTGCTAGTAACATTATTTCAATTAATGCATTTCCCTAGGAAAGATCAGATGCAGCATGTGGTTTTCAGGGATTGGGGGAAGAAAGAGAAGATGTGCAATTAATTTCCTCAGCAATGTTCAGCTCAGATGTAACATCTGGTTATTTCTCTACTGGGAGGTTACTGCTTTATACCTTTTTTTTTTTTAACCCAATAGTGGAGACAGAGGCAAAAAGGTCAAGAGACTTGCTCAAGGTCAATGCTTCAACCAGGAGAGGAATCCTGAGTCTTCATGACACCCAACCCTTTCGTCTAACCAAAAAACCTAAAAGAGAACCTGGCCCCTAACATTCCACCTTAAATGGCCACAAATGCCTCACAGAAACCTCTAAAAAAATATCCCAATTAGAGAAAATTCTGCAGATGAAGCTAATCTTGAGATATTTTATTAAATCATCAAGGAAAGTTACATGAAAAGTTAGACTTTTGCTTCTTCAGAATTCACTGGCTCCTGGAGTTTATTCCCAAGTGACATCATAATCCTCTGCGTGATGTCAATCATTTCCATAATAACCTGACCATGATGTCAAACACAGCACTATGTTGACCGACAGTGGTCCAATCAGTTTCTGTATGAATTTACATTTTCAATAAGTTGCCAACCCTTATGTTTCCAAGAAAACCTTCCAGACATGAACTGACGTTGTACTCTCTGTCCGAGTATGCAGCAGACAGCCTGAAGCACTAACCAACACAGGTCAAATGCCTCCATTAATCTAAATGGTTTGTTAACAAACATTGTAAGCCTAAGAAGGATCATTAAAATGTTAACATTATTTACTACTTCAATACAGATCATTTTAGTGGAAGTATTTTGTTACTCTGCAATGGCGAGTAAAGTTTAGGAAGAGTATTATTCTCTCCATCTCTTCACCCGACTGCAGGTGTGCAGAAGGAGCAGATAAGTATTGAAGGGAGATTACCATTTTTGTGCATGTGTTCCTGATAACAGTAATAATTAAAAAAACAAAAAACAAACAAACAAAACACGAGTGAAAAAAAAAGTAAGTATAGAAAGTTGCAGCTGAGCTACTGCTAAACAGAATACATTTTCAAGATTGCCAACCGGCCGAGGGTCGCAGAGCTCACCTATGAGGCATCTCACCTTCTAAAATTAGTCTGGGCTTGTGGTTCCAGCACTGACCTGAGAACCAGGACTCCTTAGTGCTACTATCAGTTCTGACACTAGCTAGATGGCTGATCTTGGGCAAGCCACAAATTCTAAGTGCCTTTACTTTCCCCATTTGTAAAATGGGGGTAATGCCACCACCTTTTAAAAACACCCTGAAATCCTCAATTGCAAAGCTCAATATACAAGTTCAAACTGTTACTCAGTGTTGTTAAATCCTGCAATTTTCTCTGTGGTATCTGGTGGTTTACTCAAAGCCCCAGCTCCTGGGTTCCTCCGATGATGAGAGAATTACAACTGTCACCTTATTTTAATATAGCACATTTCTAACCCGCAAAGTTATGGAGAAAGGATTGAGAACATGACATGTGTGAACCATAGAGGCTCAGAAACTAGAAGACAAATAAAGTGAACCCAAAACGTTTTGTGATTTTTGTTTCTTTGTTTGTATTAGACTTCTGGATTTTTAAGTCAATCTCATTACGTTTGAGGCCCAACTCGTTATTTTCGAGCACACGGGACTGGAAAGTTATTAATCAACTCAACAAATACTTAACTCTGTGAAAGACAATGGCTAACCATAACTTGGCGTTTTATGTATAGCTTAAAAATATATATTTTTTATTTCTAGTTCTGCTCACTAGGTGCTAGACATTATCCAAACACTCAAGAAAAAACTCACAATATATGTAAAATAAATATATATATTATTTATTAAATTTACTCCAGTGTACAACTGAGCGACAAGCTATACTGGATGGGGACATCAGAAATTCCAACTGCAGAAGAAATCAGAGCAATAATTTTACTGAGTGTTTCCCAAATTGGGAAGACCAACTCCTAAGGGGCCTCTTCACTTTCAAGACTGCATCTTGCACACATCACATCATACACAAAGTCTCCAGGGGGAAATAAAGAGACCAGAGAAGGTACCTGACTGATTAAAAACTCTCCTTCTCCCCTTTCTCTCCTTCGTGCTCAAGCAGTTACACTTCCCCTTTCTCCCACAGCCCTCCCGTCCCAAACTTGGAAATGTTAACCACCAAAGTGAGCAGCCTTCACATGATCAGACAGACAGCTGAAGTCTAACTGAAGTATTGTTGTTTTGCTCCCTGTTCATACCTGATCATCATCTACTTGGACACAGCTCAGGCTGCAGAGGGGAAAACAGTATGCCGAAAAAATACTAATTATGGGCCTAATTCTGCAGCACTCGTTCACAAGTGCAGTCCCACTGCGGGCAACAGAAGTAGTCCCCCACACAAGAGCTGATGGATCAGGTCCAAAATGGGGCTGGAACTTGAATTATTCATCATGATCACTGAAGTGCAACAGGCAGCTACTAGGGAGAGAATCAGGCCTCTGAAGCTTCACATTCATCTTACCCATATTCAATTATTTTTAAAATTTCTAAAAGTGCCAAGTAATAACATGGATGCGTCAGCCTGAATCCCTGGCTGGCCTGATATTTCCATGAATCCAATGTCATTATGAACATATATATGTTCCCAAACTAACACCACCCAGAAGCAGGTGAGGTAGACAGTTTGCAGTTAACCTGGTGGGTTAAACTTACCACACCAACCATTCTTTTCCCAGATTCAAAAGGGTGAATCATGAGAATGCTGTGAGTTCCCTAGTGTTTATCTTGCTCAACCAGTTTTCGTTTAACTGGGTTGTTTGGTCACCCTCAAATTCCACTAAACAATGAGGGGGGAAAACCTTCAGAAGTGGGTGTGGTTTCAAGAGCAGAAAGAAAGGTCTTTGTTTCCTTTCTGTGCAGTTAAAAAAAATTATTTATCAGGATTCGTTTGGGTTTTCAAATATAAACAGCCCCAGTGCACGCACAAGAGAGAATTTTGAAGATTTTCAGAATGAGAATTTCGAAGATTTTCAGCGTTCCAGACAAGGCTACAAATCCATTCATTGCCCTTCCCTGACTCTCAGAAAGTGTCCCCCTTTTAAAAGTTGTGGACTTTTAAAATGCCCAGTCCATTGCCCAGCTGCACCTTTAGCAGCACGGAAGGTTTATTGTTTTAATGACAGTATGTTTAAAGAGGGACGGGGGTGGGTTTTGCTATGCTGCTCTGTAATTTATGGATTAGGAGTTAACAATTTAGTCTTCTAATTGTTCCACCATTTCAGCAGTTGCTTCCAAAGGAAACCTCTGCCCTGTGCAGTTATGCAGGTTAAAAAGTAACCTCGTGGATTCACAGTGCTTTGAAGACAAATTTAAGTTGCTTCCCAATACCTGAAAACTTGCCAGCTGAATCTCATTCCATTGGCCAGGATCCAGCCAATACAGAAAAGTAAGCTGTTGGTGTGGTTTCAAATGCCTCTCTCTGTACACAGAAAATAGGCTAAGTCTCTCATATGAAGAATATTCCCACTGAGGGATAATCGTTAAGGGTCTCTTGCCCTTTTCAGCTTGCATAGCAATTTGTGGCCTTGCCTATGGATTTTGTGAACCATTTGCAACCAACTTCTACAGTCATTAGTCCCACTGGGAAAAAACAAACAAAACCAAAAAACCCTCCTCCTTTCCTGGCTTATTTATTATTTATGTCGACAGATCAAAGGGCCTTCTCAACAGGCCTGTTTGCTGCAGAAAGCATTTCAGATCATGAACAATGGCGAATGAAGCCTGAAAATAGCTTCCAGTAGGGCTGGAAAGGATCCACATAGATTCAGATTCTCCAGAGCTCTGAATCTATTCCAAAAACACTGGCTCTTCTCTTCCTCCCACCCCACTCTTTAGACACAAATACACACAGCCTCCCCTGCCTACTTTTGTAATACTTCACTGACCTCGTGTTGCTGCTTTAGAGCATTGTCCAGCCACAAAACAAGACAGAAATTATTAAACTGATGTCCACTAGCTTGAAACATTTGAAGTGGGTTTCCACTTGGTCTAAGAGAGAAATCTGATCCACCCTGGGCTGGGTCTTAAAGTTGGGTAGGACGAAAGAAAAGGAGCTTAGAGCCAGGTTGCATTGCAGTTTAATAAACTTGAACTGCTTCACCCACCCAAGATATCAGTATTTACCCCAGATCAGATCCAGCTCCTGAACCAGAGCAAATTAGAACAGGTCAGGATCTCAATTAATTCAGGGAAAAAAATAATGGCTGCTAAACAAACAAGTCTGGGATGATGCACTTTCCCCTTTCCTAAGTGAGCTCATATAAAAACATTTAGGTGTGGTTTATACCCTAATAATCTATTGTCCTGGCAGATCCAGTTAAAGCATGGCTTAACCTTGCAGCAAGAGATTGCATGTTTCAACAGTGAATCACGCTACAGCTTTGGCTTTTTAGCAGAGCGGTTGCATGGCTCAGGAACCTGGATAAAACTCAATGTGGACCCATCTATGCTGCAAGATCAAACTGTATTTTAAAGAGCGTTAGGCCACTACAGCAAGGAATTTGGCCCCTAACACCTGGGCAACAGTCCTACCATACTATAGCTATAGCCTAACACAACAGAGATGGGATCTTCGTTCAAACCCAACCTGCATTGGGAGGCTGAGTTTTGCCCCTTCTTTGCTTCTTACAAAGATAAAACCCACCGAGTTGGGAAGGTGACTAAGCAGTTAAGGGGCTGCTTACCTGATTGACCCATACTCAGGAGGATGCTGATACCTCATCATAGGCCCATCGGATCTACTCTGCTGGCTCATGCGATGATCAACATAGAAATGTCCAGGGTCCTGAGGTTTGCAGTTCATGGGTGGGGTGGACATGTTTTTGTAAGGGTACTCTGGCGGAGGGCCCCGGTGCTCTATTGCTTTCATATTCGGCTGGGGAGGCGTGGGCACTGAGTTTTTATAGAAATCATTGGAACCGGAGTTTTTGTACAGGTCATTTGGCTGCTGGGGGGAAAGCGGAGCACTCGTGACGGGCGCATGGGCCTTGACACCACTGGTGGCCAACGACAGTTGCATCAGTCTCTCACTAAGAGAGCGAACGTGTCCTTGCTTGAGGTCCTTAAGTCCTTCATCCTGATGGACTTTCCCAGGGTTCACTCGCTGAACCGTAGGCCGCCCTTCAGTCCTCATCTTTTGATTGGTTACCCCCGTCACATAAAATGCTGCCCCAACGCTAGCATGCGGCTGGCCTCTGAAATACTGTGACTGGACTTTGGCTTCTTCGTACGTTGGGAGGTCTTCACTGTTCTGAAGTCTTGGAGAGAGCTGCTTCTCCATGATGCTATTGTCCACTTGAATCTCCTGGCCCTGGGGCTCTTGGCGGGCAGCATGAGTCACAAGCTGATGGTCCTGGGTGCTCAGCCCTTCGTTCTGAGACCCTGGACTCCCACTGCTGTTGAAAGGGGGTGCATTTCCTGTGGCTTGTTGATGTAAGGCAAGGAGGTTGCGGTTGTCATTTGGGTTTCCGTATCGGAGCTGCTCCTGCAGCAGACGCTGTAAAACTGTCGTAGCTGTTTGCTCTTCTGAATTCCTCATCTCAAACTGTGGTGCCTCTGGGGTGGAATGCAAAAGCTGCCCTTGACCTACGGAGAGGAGACGTGGTTAGCAACTCTTCATTGGCTCACTGTTTAGGAGCAATGGCTTGAAATTGAAGAAAAATATGTTAGATTAAAAGGATTTTCATAACAATGAGGGTCATTAAGACCGTCAGACACTGGAAGGACCTGCCTAATAAGGTGGCGAAGACTCCACTGACTGCAGGTGGCAGGGCTATGGACGGAATGCCCCATACAGGAAGGCTGATCACTGGCAAAAAGGAGACCTATAATTCACAACATGGTGGTAAAATGACTGAGCTACACTGTACACCCATTCCTGACAGTGGTGAATTGCAATTCCCATTTTTGCCATGTAAACAAGGACTAAGAAGAGAATAGGGAACTCAGCACGTAATCTGTTCAATTTAAGAAGAAAACAAGAAATACACTAAATAAGTTATATGCGCAGAGTGAAAAATGAGAATCCCCATCACTTGGGTCATTTAAAGTAAACTAATGAACGCCTGACTAGATGGTTATTTTTTTAGAGTAGCTGTAGGTTTGAGGGCAGATTTTTAAAGTCCAGTCTCCCTTTTGCACGCACTACTATATACTGGTTTAAGTGATGTCATTTAGACATCTAACTTCCTGACACACAGGCATATTAAAGTAGTTAGACGTCTAAATGACATCAGTTACAACCACACAACTATGGGGGAAGGGGTGGTGAGTAGAAGGCGCTGGAGGAGTAGGAGGAGGAGGAGGACGACAGGGAGGAATCATCAGATTGACTCTGAGTTTGAAAGGAAAAACATTGTGAACATCATTTAAGAAACTCATAGATCAATGTCGAGTACATACTAAGACTCTGTCTACACTAAAGGGAAAAGTCGATCTAAGCCAGGCAATTTGAGTTACATGAATAGCGTAACTCAAATGCACATAGCTTAGATCTACTTACCGCGGGGTCCACACTACGCGACGTCGATAGGAGACGCTCTCCCGTCGACTCCCCTTACTCTTCTCGATCAGGTGGAGTACAGGAGTTGACGGGAGAGCGATCGGCTGTCGATTTAGCAGGTCTGAAGACCACTGATGCATCGATCGCCGCAGCATCGATCCTCCGGTAAGTGTAGACATGCCTTAAGTAAGGGCTCGATGGTTAGGGAGCCAAAGTGGTCAGACGGGACTAAGCCACTGCATCTCCCATTAGAGTTGCAAGTACTCAGCACTTCTGAAAACCAGTCCCAACATGTCCCTTATTGGGCATGCAAGAATTGATGCACCCCAAATCCAGGGTCATTTTTGAAAGTGTGAGCAAAAGTAGCTTGCTTTTTTAGTGACAGTCTGTGGCAAAGCCAGGGCTAGAATCCAGGTCTCCTGACTCTTCTGAAGTATTCTTCATTATATGTCTTAACTACATGTCCATCCAACCTCCTCTGCTCTGTCATGCCAGCTTACAGTGTAGATATATCAGCCACAAACTACTGCTTACGATGATGTATTGTCAAGAGAGAAGACTCTTCTCCAGAGTCTACTAGAGAGAAAATTAGAACACACCCTATTCCATAAAGCCTTTTCAACAATCTGAGAATTCAGATACTGACACATGCACTGGATTTTCACTTCTTTGAAATCATATCTACTATGGCATGTACCTAATTTCCGTCACTTTGACTTCCTCAGTCAGGAGGAGCAGTTCTGCTACATGAGGGGACACCTGACCTTCCGCCTGCAAGTCCAAAATCTCCACTCAGAAATGGTTTCTGTCCCTTCAGTAATTGGGATCACTTGATGCTCTCTTCACTCCCCAAAAAATTCTGAAAGAGAAAGAACATTTTAACCAGCAGTTTGGAGGACATCAGGAGTTACAAAACTTGGTCAATATTTCATGCTCCCCAACCCTTCACCTACTACCCACTTTTCCTGAACCTAAAGATTTCAGTCCCTATGAGATGAACAAATCCTACTGCCTAACATCTAACTCCAGACACTTCTTACTCATTACAGTTTTCTTCCTTGAGAACAACTGTAGCTAAATCATGTTCTGTCCTATTTGTGCCTTCAAAAGAAACAGTGATAAAAACTCCCCAATTCTTTAAACTGCTGAAGATGCCCTGATGGCTGCCTTTCAATGGTACTGTATACACACATCAATAATAAATATAGTACCTTCCATCAGAAGATCGCAAAGCACTTTACAAACATTAATTTACAAACATTAATGAATTACGCATCATAACATCCCTGTGAGGCAAGTAAGAATTATCCCAATTTTTAGGTGGGAAAAGTGAGAAACAGTTGCTACTGGTCTAGCACAGTGGTTCTCAAAGCTGGTCCACTGCTTGTTCAGGGAAAGCCCCTAGCGCACCAGACCAGTTTGTTTACCTGCCACATCCGCAGGTTTGGCCGATCGTGGCTCCCACTGGCCGCGGTTCGCCGCTCCAGGCCAATGGCGGCTGCGGGAAGCGATGTGGGCCAAGGGACGTGTTGGCCGCCCTTCCCGCAGTCCCCATTGGCCTGGAGTGGCAAACCGCGGCCAGTGGGAGCCACGATCAGCCGAACCTGCGGACGCGGCAGGTAAACAAACCGGTCTGGCGCGCCAGGGGTTTTCCCTGAACAAGCGGCAGATAGGCTTTGAGAACCACTGGTCTAGCAGAAGTATATGGCGGAGCCCAGATCTACCTCCAAAATCCTGTTCTTTAGCATCATCCTTTGCCCTTTAGGATGAAAAGCACTGCAGCAATTTAAAATAATATTTTAATATCTTTGAAACTAGAGGGAGACAAAAATCAGATCAAACTTCTACATTTATATCGATATAAAAATCCCCCTATATATATATATATATATTTCATTATATATAATGAAATTGAACATAAATTCCTAGGTGTGTTCTTGACACTCTCAAATAGAGATGTTAAATCGACTAATAAACTAGGACCTCTGAAGAGGGAGTGAATCATGCAAAGGAAGTGGCACATACTAGTATATACAACAGCACTTACGTATTTTAGGAACAGACAATTATAACAAAACAAAATAAAACAAGCAAAAAAAAACAATTAGTCATTGAGGTGTATAATTTAACATGATTTCCTGGAATGTTTCAAAAAATAAAGTCAACAGATGCAGTGAAGGAATGCAGACATGAATGCTTCTGTCTCAGTCTTATTACAGCACACATCCACACCCAAAGAAATGATCTCAGGTCTGTAAGTTAACTACTTAGGGTGTCATCAGCAATTTCAATACATATGAACAATATCTAACTATGGAACAAGATTGTGTTGTGTGGTGTGTTACATGCAAGATGGTGGCTAAGAACTAACACCTAATGTCAAATTCTTAACAAGTGACTTAACTTGAGAGGGATATATTGAAAACAGCTGCCAAAAATATGCAGCAAGAGATCCTTTAAACCCAGGCTTTAAGATAGCAGATAGCTAGAGCAACTTCCAGCCTCTTTTCCCAGTATTACCCAACTTAAGTTCAAGGATCCTTAGTCCCACTCATACCAATATCATCATTAACTCACTTTTTACAAAGTTGCCCAAAGCAACCTTTTTTATGAGAACACAAAAAGGCTTTTATCACGTAATATGTTGTTGTTTTTCCACCCAACTACAGTACTTCTTTGGTGTCAAGTGGGCAAATGTGGATTGTATCTTCCTGTTAAAATGCAAAGTTATTTGAGGGAGAATTCCATAAATCCTGCTTCTCAATTTAAAAGATTTCTCAACAGAGCAATTCAATCTCTGTGTGTGTCTAACGCCTTCTGATATTCCTGAAAGAGTAAAAGAAGTGCTAAGTATCTCCGCAGTTATTTCACACACACTCTTTTACCTCAACACAGCACTAACTTCTTGCATTGATCCAATAGAACAAAAAAGACCACATCCCACTTCAAAAAAAATTCCAGCTGTGATTAAGGAACACTAAATAATCCACCTGTACTTCGGGCCCAAATTAGGAACCATCCCTGGAAAACTGGGACAAGAGGCGAATCCAGTTATACTATGGGAATGCTCTAGCCAATAGATCCTGCTTTCTTGAAACTCCAGTTGTTAGCAATGTTATTGCTGACCCAACTTTATTAGCTACACCTTATTTAATTGGTTTCAGAGTAACAGCCGTGTTAGTCTGTATTCGCAAAAAGAAAAGGAGTACTTGTGGCACCTTAGAGACTAACCAATTTATTTGAGCATGAGCTTTCGTGAGCTACAGTATGCATCCGATGAAGTGAGCTGTAGCTCACGAAAGCTCACGCTCAAATAAACTGGTTAGTCTCTAAGGTGCCACAAGTACTCCTTTTCTTTTTACCTTATTTAATTATCACTCACAAAGAGGGCCTTGGGCAAATTGCTTGTGTGGGAAGATCCTTGTATTCTGCAGTGCTCTTGTGCGGAATGCTGGAAATTCTATAGCAGAGCCATTTAAATGGAGGTTTTTATGTAATTAAACATGAAAATGATCAGTACAATTAGTACTGCAGCTTATGTGTTATTTATCTGGATACTAAATTCTATTTATGCTCCCCCAATATTTTCAGTTTTCCATGTGCCAAAGATTTCTGCATTGAAAACACAGAAGTGCATTGCAAGTTGTCAAGGGGAGGCCGGAGGCTTTGGCACCTGGAAAGGCATGGGAGGCTGGAGTTTGGGCATAATCACATTATATGATACCTATGCCAAAATGATTGGCAGTGAACTAGTTCATGCTGCCATTTAAATGGTCAACTTTAGGTTTCAGGCTTAACCATTAAGATGAATGGGGCCACTCACACCTACGGTTTCAGACAGCCTGCAAAGTCGTTTTCTTCCCAAGCATAAAGGCTAGAAACACTTTTTACAAAGAAAGATTCAGTTCTAGAGTACAGTTCTGCTGCAAGGGGCCAACTGAGGTGAATTCCACAGGCTGCATTATGAAAATAAACTGACATATGAAATACTCACCACTCTTGATGAGTGACTACAATGATATAGCTACATATTACCCTGCGTGGAGTGACTGCAGCAGTAAGAACACAAGTGAAAGGACGCATCTCTTTTCTGCTTGCGAAAGTAAGTAGAATGTAAGATTCCGTGTGAATGCAACCTGTACACACTTGCCCTGAATTACTGCTTAGCCAAGTAGCTAATTAGCTAACACATCAGGTGGGATAAAAACAGGTTCACCTCCTCCACGTCCTCCTCAGAAGGGCTGAAGTACAGTTAAGCACATTCAGTTTTAATACTCAATCCTGTACCATCCATACAAATAAAATATAGTCCAATGGCTTTATGGACTCACAAGCTCCATACTTCCAGCCACTTCAAAGTGGAGAATAACAGCATTCCCAAGTAGCCTAATGGCTTTGCTGGATGGAGCTATGGTCTATTTCTTTAGAAATGTAGATATGATCCAGACCCTCCCCCAGGCTGGCAGGAGCAGATACAGTTTGGCTCTCTGTCAAACACACTTTAATAGGCAGCTGAAAAGTTCTGTGGCATCAGAGGTCTTTGCTTGCCCTTGTCGGCTCCAGGAGAATGGTGAGGAGATGCTTAGTGTGAAGGTGACGGTCTTGGACTGTGTCAGAAATTAAAAGGTACCTCTAGAAGTGCTTAGATAAAGAGGGGCCATGAAGCATAACAGATACCTTAGACAGGACTGGGTAAAAGCAGAGACTAGCTCACATTCTGAGTGATCTGTAATGGAGAAAACAAGCTTCCCCTTTCCATACAGCCTAAACAGGGGCCCAATCCTGCAATTGTTTATTCACATGAGTAGCTCTTACAACCTTCAGGCCACCTGGAAATGCAGTTACTGCGCACGTGTGCACACACAAACACACCCTTTGAAGTGGCTGGAAATGTTGGGTTCATGAGGGTGAGGACATCGAGCCATTTAATGAATGATGCAGGTCAGGGTGCCAGAATGGAGGGGCCATGCCCCCCCCACTTTTTAACATGGGCATAGTTTGGTGGTGAGGGGCCACGTTCCCCGCCCCGCAAACTGCAAGCCTTGGGCAGGCACAAAGCAGGGCAGGCAGGGGCTGCTGTGCTTCATGATGGAGGAGCTGATCAGGTCCCTTGCCGCAAAGCGCAGTCCCTGCCCGCAGCGCCAGCCTCCTTCCGGTGCGGGCCCCTCTCATTGGCCCCATCCCTGCTCCTCTTACCCCCAAGGCCCCACCTCCAGGCCAGGCCAGGGAGCCAGGGGGGAGCCCTGGACCCTCCACCTGTCCTGGGCGGCACACCCAGGGTCCAGGTGGCAGGGAAAAGGGCTAGGGGCTGCTCTCGGGCCCCTGGCCCAGGACAGTTGGAGGGTCCCCGAGTTTACCACCACCCGGCTCCAGCTTTTTTCAGCCTGGCCAAGGGGCAGGGCCTCAAGGGGAAGAGGAGCAGCAGGAAATGGGACGATGGAGAAGGCGGGGCCACAGAGGCGGAGCCTTGTGCCCCCCTCCCCCCACTTCTACCAAGGTTCCAGCGCTCCTGATGCAGGTTATAACTAAGCATTCTTAACTGTACTCCAACCCTTTCTAAGGAGGAGAGAGGAGAATATATGGAAGGATTGCCCTTGAGAATAAAGGTTTTAGAGGTATGCATGCCCTCTGGCTCCAATACCCAAAACCCCAGAGGCATGGACGCACAAGTCCCCAGAGTTCTGATAATATTTTACCATCCGCTTCTGAACAGAGCACAACTGTTCCCAATTAAATTTCAAAGTATAGAGCCCACAGGTAAACACCACCAAAGCAAATTTGTTGCCTAACATGTGCTTCCCTAGCTTAGATTCAATTATTCCTTTCTCAGTTGCTTGTGTTTGCTGACGGTGTCTCAGGTGATCTTGCAGGTGCGGCAACCAGCAGGTGCATGTATTGGTGCCAGCATTACACATCTTCATACCAAAGAGACAGAGTCATCACACGAAAGAGGAAAACTTCCTCCTTTTAGCTAAAACCAAGAAGTAGTGCCACTTGGAACCATGCAAATTAGACACATACATGCTTTTAGCATTAGATCATCAGGCATTCTACTGCAGCAAGGGGCTCAGGAATCTAGGTAGATCTATCATAGTTCTAGCGACTGATACAACTCTCAAGTACCATGTTGACAAGAATCGTACAGTGGCTAAATACCCTCCCAACCTGCTCACCATATTGGAAGCAGGTCAGAAGGAAATAAAGTAAAGCTTGGCAAGTCTGAACAGAAAGCACTGAGCGAAAACCTTACTTGCACTGACCTAATAACAGTTGAGTCATATCATCAGTAAGGGTAAGAGGCTCCTCAGGAGCCTGAAGGAGAGGTGAAAAGACCTCACCCATACTCCCAATTCCTGTTCTTCCATCATAAAGAAAGCATCCATTTCTTTACAAGGACCTTATCAAGTAATTTTAGCCGAATATAATTTAGGTTTTTTATTGTAAAAACGAAGCAGGAAATGCTTTACAAAATCCAGTATAAATGGAAATGTTTCCTGGGCTTGTTTTTAAATATTTCAGTAAAAAGAGGTGTTAAGGGATTTAAAGGTTCTCCAGCAGTACTGGAAACCCAAACTCAACAGTGTTGATCAAATGGGTAAGGGGCATTATTCCTGATATCTTGGTCAAATTGCAAGATCTACTGACTTTGGGATGTGCTCTTACACAGCTGTTGCAATGTACTCCAGAGGAGACTATTGTTTAGCAAGAGACATAGTAATTCCTGCACATCTAGGGTGAAATCCTGACTCCACTGAAGTCAATGGGAATTTTACTGTTGACATGCATAGGACCAGGATTCGACCATAGATGTTTGCATGATATAACTAGATCAGTTTTGAATAGACTTAGTTACACTAGAAAGTGCAAGTTTTCTAATACAGACCAGGCCTTACATCGCATTAAGGTCATTGGTGAATTTTATCAATATATATTAGGCCAAATTCATTCTTGCTGAACTTCATTGTCTTCAACAACTCTTGAGTTTTTTAGAGCAGCCTTGTGAATTGTCAAACCCAAACAGCCTTTTGAATTCAACATTTAGTTTTGTTTTTACAGACACTTGACCCCTTACTGCTGCCAGTACTCAGGCAGCGCTGGGCTTCTGTCCTCAGCAGCCCCATCCCACAAATATCCCAAGTATGCGTTGGCCGCATTTTCATTTCATTGTGTGGTTTCTCCATTCCTTTGCTGATTTAGTCCAGGCCTCTCTTTTGCATTCTCAGATAATGAAAACCATGTGTGGTTAAAATAAAATCTTCAAAACACACAAACCAGTTTCATCTGCATTATCAAGACTGAGAAAAATGTTTAGGGTGGTTCATTTGTCCCTATAAATAGGATCAAAATGTTAATCTGTGCATTAGATAAAAAGGTTGGAATCAACTTCTACTTTTTAAAAAGCAGAAATAATTCCCATAGCATAAGACAAAGTGACCATGGAAATGCATTACCTAGCCAGAGATTTATGTTGCATGTTATTCTTAGGTAGTTTTTCCTGATATGTCAGTTAAGACATGCCAAAATAATTCAGTTAATGCAGATCTCTAATATTAATAAAAACTCGCAGTGGATAAGGGGAAAAAAAACTTAACCATGGCCTGATGTTAGCATAGAATTAATTCCCTGGATTTTGCCCATATATCACAGCTCTAGCCTTGTTTAGGGCCAGATTCTAAAAGCCCTTTTCATGCTGAGAGGCACTTTGTTCCACAAACAGTCATACTGAAGTGAAATGGCTACTGGCAGAGTGTGGGTATCAGAATCTGGCCCTTCATTTTTTCAGGTTTTTATTTGCAGAAAGAAGCCAAGTAAATACATATTTTTCTATCCAATGGCTAAATATTGATAACTTTTTAATTATTCATGAGCCTCACAGATTATAAATACCTCCTTCTGAGAAACTATGACCCAATCCTGCTCCTGAGGGACTATAACCAGGCTTGGTTGTGGTAGTACTGAGACAAACCTAGGTCACAGACAGGCCTGTTATGTGGTACCAGTGGTATGAGGTGAACTGCAAAGCTTTTTTTTTTTTTTAAATTAATGGAAAGCTGGCTCAAGATCCTGTTTAATCAATGTTTAAAAAGTCAGAGCAGTTTAAAACTGATATGCATTATTCTTTCATCATAATGATGTGTGATTTGCATTTTTAAGTACTTTATGAATATTAAGTCTCAAAACCCCAGGGAAAGGGAATATTATTGTACCCATTTTACAGATGGGTAAACTGCAGTGCTGAGTGGTTAGGGCCGATCTACACTTAAATATTTTGCCAGTATAGCTGTGCCAGTTAGGGGAGTGATTTTTTTTTCAACAATATATAGCTATGCTGGCAAAAGCCCTAGAGAGGATGCAGTTATACCAGCAAAAACTTGCTTTTGCTTGTATACTTATTTTGCTCAGGGAACTGGTATAAGCAATGTTAGCAAAAGGATTTGTTTGTTGGTATAGGCTGCATCTACACTAGGAGGTTTTGCCAGTATAGTTATATCAACAAACCTTTTAAACACAGATCTGGCCTAGGTGACTTTGCTCAAGGACACAGGAAATCAGAGACCTTGTTTACACACAAAACTTGCACCAGTTTAATTAGAATTGGTTATTAAAATAAATTCAGTATAAACAGTGCAAATACTGATGAAGGGACTATTAAATCAAATACACCTGGTTTACATCCATTTACTTAAGGTCCATAGTTTACCAACACAATTTAAAGCAAGAGTTAAACTGATTTAAGTGTCTTCATATTAAGGGCTTGCACCAGTTTGACTAGATAGATTTTTAAATCAATTTAGTTAAATCAGTGTACTTGTCTAGTATAAGCAACGTCCTAGTTTTATGTTCTAACCATTATTGGTGTATTATATGCATTAACAGTGGCTGCACAGAAAACAACCAAAAAATAATCCAAGCTCCCCATGATTTTCACCTATTTTGTTCTAAAATAGAATTGTGATTTAAGCTTATATGCATATGTCATTAAGGATTCAGAATCTCAGACAGTATTAAACAGCTTCTTCTGTTTTTTAACCAGAAGTTTGCTATTCAGAGATAAATTAGACAAGAGTCATCCTGGGAACTAGAAGTTAAAAAAAAAAAAAAAAAAGGCTACAGAGATCTGAATGGCCCTGCTTATAGCTGAGCATTCTCTGCAGGACAGCGAATACAGAAGAACTCTTTGGACCACTAAGGAAAACACGTGAAGATCTGGCTGTTGTAAACACGGAGAGGGCACTTATGTTTTCATCACCAAACTGGCAATACATGACTTGCTCACCACAACGTGTCATGTTAGATTTTATTACAGGTGGCTAACTAGCATTGACTTCCTGCCACTACATCCATGTGCAAGACTCCAGCACCCAGGCCTTGCCCACTTAAAACCATCACAGCAAACACCACATTTAATACCCGATTTTAGAAACAAACTTCAAGGCAGTCTATATTTCTCCACTGCTCAGGGAAAGAGTTGTTTGCTTATTTATTTATTATTTATTTTTAAAATATATCAGTCATTAACTCTACCAGATCAGAGCCACTCATTCATTCCTCATTCTCTGATCTCTCACTTAAGCCAACTGTTTGGTTCACACTTTAATGGCCATCAATATACACAACACATTTACACAGGTAAGATTTAATAAGTTATTATTTAGAAAATACATCTGGGTGTCTAAGTAAAGAAAAATTACAACAGCTTTGCAAAACTCCACTTGTTTGGAGGGGTTTAACAGACAAGAAAAGTAAATATTATACTGCAGACTTAAACTTTAATTGGTCTTATGATTCTTTTGCTTTATTGTTTCCTGTCATCCCATGGGCAGGGGTTGGGAGATCTTTGCCTGAGCTGTTAAAAGTTTCATGACAGTTTTGCAAGGCTGAGTTACATGCAATATTACAGAAATATTATGGTTTTATGGTGTCTTCTGATACACTTAACTGCAACATTTTCATACAGACAAACTGTCAATCTAAGTGGTAAATCCAGTCTAGAGATACTTGAAGCATGAACCAAATATTTTTACAAGAACTGAAACTATCTCCGTGGCACCGGGCCTGCAATAGATTCACTCTATGTAGCTGGCTGGCACTGCATTCCAAAGCAGCTTTGGGATGCTCTCTATTTTACTCTGAATAAGAATTTAACAAACTAGTGAATCATGCCGCCAATCTGGATTCATAAGAAAGCCATTTGCCTCCTCTCTCATAAAAGACAATGATCTAAAGCAGCAGTTCTCAAACTGTGGGTCATGACCCCAAAGTGGGTCGTGACCCCATTTTAATGGGATCACCAGGGCTGTCTTAGACTTGCTGAGACCCAGGGCTGAAGCCCAAGTCCCACCGCCCGGGGCCGAAGCTGAAGCCTTGGGCTTCAGCTTTGGCCCCACCCCCCAGGGCAGCAAGGCTTGGGCGGGCTCAGGCTTCTGTCCCCCCTCCTGGGGTCATGTAGTAATTTTTCTTCTCAGAAGTGGGTCGTGGTGCAATGAAGTTTGAAAACCCCTGATCTAAAGCAGTGATGCTCAGACCTCAGTGGTTCAGGAGCCAAATTAGCAATCAACATTACCCAAAAGAGCCACAGTAGTGTGAATTCATTGTTTCATTTACTAGATATATTATTCTCACAGCAAAATGACTGACCAATATTATTATTTTATCAACTTCAATTGGTCAATAACAAAGTAAAAGCATCCTGATTGGTTAATAATTAAATCACAGTGTTTTAATATCATGTGCTGCAAAGAGCCACAGGAGACACATTGAAGAGCCACTTGCGGCTCCCCAGGCTCAATCTGAGTATCACTGATCTAAAGACAATTTTCAGCTGATTAAATGAATACTGAGGGGGGAAGGGGAAGAGGGGAATTCAGCACCTTATGGAGAAGCTCAACCCCAAAAGTGATAATGCCCTATAACAGGGAAAGCAAGTAAGAGAGACAGATGAAAGTCCATCTGAGAAAATAACCACAAATTGGACCAAATAAGACACACAAAATTCTTGGTAACATGAAACTTGCCAATTTGCAGAAGCATCGTGGCCCAGATTTAACACAATGGCATAGATGCTGGAACTAGGGGTGCTGCCGCACCCCCTGTCTTGAAGAGGTTTCCATTACATACAGGGTTTACAGTTTGGTTCAATGGCTCTCAGCATCCCCACTATACAAGTTGTTCCAGCAACCCTGCACAATGGATTGAATTGTTTTGGCAAATCCTCTACTGCTTAAGGGCACTTCATACCTACAGCAATGGGCAGTTTGGAACACTTATCTGAACAGCCAAGAGAGTCAGATCCTCATTATATTCCAACTGGCTATAAGGAGAGAGCGAGCCTTCTACCTTATTGCCAGTCACTAAGCATGGCTGTTCTTACAATATTACAAACACTTGGTCTCCATGGAAGGGGCATACCTAGCAGCAAACACTAGCAACAGAGAACATTCCACTCCCATCCACAATAAGAGAAAAGCTCTGTAAAACTACTACCCTTAGAAAATCTTCCAAGAGACTTCCCCAATCAATGAATATCTACCGTTAGCACCAAAAGTCCATGAAAACAGGATGTACCACTAAAGTTCAGGAGCGGTGGGGGTGTCAAAAGAGGGTCTCCTGCTTATTTTTAAATTATTATTTAAAGAGGGAACATAATCCAAGAGTGGGAACAAGCCTAGAACCTTATGCCAAGAACAAGGATGTGCTTTTCCTTTATAAATTTACGCATGGCCCAAAGCCAAACAGCATTCTGCTCCAGATCCAAAATCCCTATGTTCATGGGTGTTCAGACTCAGGCTTTTTGATTTAAATCAAATTCTAATGCAAAATCTTAACACTGAGGAACAGTTGTACTTTCACTGGGGTAAAATCAATGGCCCCTTTAAAAGCCATCAACGTAACAGAATGAAGAATTGAGAGCCAGCAGTGTGCCCTAAAAAGATATCAACAGGTAGGTACACTCACAGCTAAACAATATTTTTACATTAGCGGACAAAAGGTCATTTCCCATTGGACCGTCAACTTCAGTTGATTATCGGGAATAAAGCAGCATCACTATTTTTTAAGATATCAGTGCCCTGAATCAATGTCAAATATTTCCCAATGTTAAAAAAAAAAATGGAAGCCTCATTGAGGAGTAGAAGTTTTACATATTTATTATTATGTTGTGAAATGTGAAAGTTCTACTTTATTATTTATTTTGTGCTAGGCACTGTACAAACACAGAGCACAGAGACCCATTAAGACATCCCCATTAAGAAACTCATTATTTCTAGACTGGCTTCACAGGGAGAAAAAAAATGGGATGAGAACATTTGCAATCCAAAAATCATCAATTTCACCAGCATGGTAAGGAATGCTTGGCAGTGAAACACTGCAGCCCTACTATTAAATACGAAATGAAAACGGTCAGTCCGTTTATATGGAACGTGGAGGATGGGGAGGAGGAAAAACATTTAATTCTCTGTACTCCCACTCAGTCTTAATATTCTTTTACAAAGCGAATGGCTTGCGTTAGTCAGGGTACATCTGAAAGTACATAATTCAAGCCTTCATTTACAATCATAAATCTTCTTTATTCTGGAAAGATCCCTACCAGGTGGCAATGAGTGCATAAATTGTTAAAGCCAACATTAAGTGCTTGTGTATCGCAAGCCATTTTGCATTTAAAAACATTAGCTCTTGAATATTAATGTGGATGGCATATATACCACCATGGGAACTCCATGGAAATTCACCAATAACGTACCATAGAAGTATTGCCATATAACCCACTTCAGCATAAAGAAGCTGTAAAAAGACAATTCTCCAAAGCCACTTTCACTATATAGTATCTTTGGAAGGTGGTGGGGCAGAGATAAAAGTACTTACCAACTCTTTCCATATGGATCAAACATTCATGCTATAGCCTCTCCAGTCTAGTAACTTACGGAATGTGATCCTCTGACCTTAAGTACTTCCAAATCAGCTGCCCTTTTAAGTATACTATATTCTAGTGAGATTTTATACATTCAAATCAAAAGTAAGAGTATGGTCTGGTGGCTCAGATATCACATTCTACACTACATGTGGACCACAGATTCAATTCACAGTCATTAGACTGCCAGGCTGGCAAAGGGCAATATTCTTTGCTCCATTTCCATGAGCAGAAAGAGCCAACAATGTCACTTCCTACTTTGGAAATGCGGAAGCAGCCCCTGCTCTATAGCATGCTTCCTGGGACCTGACTCAGGGCTCTAGGGGTAGGGAGCCTTGGTCACCAGAATAAATATGAGGTGGCAGAAGTGGAGAACAGCAGCAGTCACACTCTGCAGTGTGCTTCGCTCTGCACCCCACAGATCTGCAACTGAATTTCCAGTCAGGCATCGATGCTGCTTCCTTGAAAAGCCAGGTAAGCTAATGTGAAAGGTACATTGTCACAGGGTAGCTAAGCAGAGACACAAGGCCTCTGCAGATCTTAGGAGATCCACCGATTTAGAGGACACTGACAATTGCCCCTTCCATGGTGGTGGAATAGGAGGCTTTTCCCACTCCCCTTCCACCCCCCACCCCTCCAGAAAGAAAAGGACATTGTGAAGGAAATGTTGCAAGCCAAAACTTGGAATTTCCTGCGTTATCCTCAGGGAAAACCCACACAGTGGGGAAGAACCTGGCACTGAGACAGGGAATGCCTCAGAAGCAGCCAGACCTGTCTTATGGAGACACTTCACATTTCAACATGGAACAAGAACCCTCCATGGATAAGAGCACTCCTGGTATAGTCCAGGTAGAATCTCACAGAGGCTTCTGTGGACTTGACACACAGTTTTGGAAGGAGCGAAGGTGGGTGTAGTGGAGAGGGAGAAGAAAAATTAAAAGCACGTGAAACGTTCTCACAGACAAACCACAGTATATGTGCGCTGTGGATTAACACTAACTCACTAAAGAAAACAGCCTGCCACAAAAGGTGTGTTGCCCTGCTAGGAGACTGGGCCTTCATCTGGTCATTCTCTGCGCATGACCATACAGAAGTGTTCATCTTAGAATGAAACTTCCTAGAGGCACAGCTCCCAACTACCCATAGGTTCAGTACAGCGCCAAGTTCACCAACCATGCTCACTAAATAATACATGGTTATACACTCGTACACACGCACTCTGTGCATTGGTGACCGATATTTTTATATTTGATAAGCACAATAGAGAATAAAACACTTTAATTAAACACTTCATATATAACTAGAGCTTCAATGCAGCAGGAAGAAATCTTGATACGGTATGGAAGCCAAGATTACACACACACATACTGAGCCCTGGGTATTTCTCTGTAAAATCGGAAAAGCAGAAAATCTTGAAATGTAGATTCAGACTTTAACTTTTCCCACAGCAGTGGAAGAAAACGAGAAACACCGCTGCCGTGAACGAGAGCAGCGAGCAACCTCACTTAAGCCAGCCTTGCAAAATTCTACTTGCCCAGTCACCCAGGGCAAGCAAAATGTCATTGCTGCACTTTTAATGACAATTTTGCAAGGCTAGGCTTAAATATTTGCAGGAGGTGACGGGTCAAATAATGACCCCAGGTTCTCAGACACCACAGTGATGGACAAAGAAACTAACCAGAAGAGAGGAGAGCAAATCTAACGCCTAGGTTTATGCTATCACAAATAATGCGGGCTCCACTGTGCCATAAACACTTACTTCTCTTACCTATTTTTGAGCTGGAGACAAAAGGATTTTCTTCTTTTTTTCCAAACTGACCAAACTCTTGTAGCTTTTTGGGTCAGCTACACAAAGGACGCCTTGCTGCCAAGAGAATTTTCACTTTGTGCTCTTTTTACCCCAGGGAGTAAAGGGCGAAACACTGGATTCAGGAGGGAAGGTGGCTGCAGTACACGACTCAACAGGCTGGCTTCACAGGCAGAGGCAGAGATGTTGCACTTCAGGGAGCTTTCACTGCAAATCCTTCCTTCATTCTCAGTGTCGATAAAGCAGGCGGGAGGAGGGTAGACCTTTTTTAATTGCAAAAATAATAGTTTGCTGGGGGGGATTCTGTGGGCCGAATTTATGGCTCGACTTTTTTTAATACAAATAATCAGGATCGACGTATAAAAAATCCAACTGCAGACCGATCAGACGTGCCTGGTTTCCCTGGAAGAAAGAATGTGGTTTATTTAAGAATGGCAAAAAGGAGAACAGAACTTCAAAAGTTTCCTCCGTCCCAGTGCAATTTGCTAAGTACAAATTCTGCTTGTCAAGCCCAGAAATGCACAGGAAACTCCGGTCCCCCTCTGCCCAGGGAGGGAAAAGCGGCCATCCAACCACTGCATTCCGGCCTCGGAGGAAAGTTACTGATCTCAATGAATTGCTCTCACACACGAAGTATTTCTTTTTTTAAAATATGCCTTCTGCACAAAGAAGTTCCTGAGCTCCCCAGACCTCAGGGACTGATCTCCCATTAATGGGAAAACATGGCTGGGGAGGAGAATATCCTGCAAAAAGAGATCAAGCCCAAGAAAAGCAGCTTCTCTCTTCCCTTTTCCTTCTTCCGACTCTCTCTCGGTCTCTCCCCCAGCCTGGATTCCCGCTGGGGCTGTGCGAGTATGTTATGAGAAGAATGCAGGAAACACACCTCCTCCACCTCCCCCTAGCAGCAGCCTTCCCAAGCCACACTGCAGTCCTGCTGCTGGAGCCTCATCCTCAAGACACCCAAAAGGAAAATCCCTCCGAAAGTTTAGCTGAACAGAGTCCAGACTGGAAAGAGCAACTTCAGCATGTTGTAGAACGGCGGGAGGAGCCAGGAGAGAAGGAAAGCCTTCCCAGCCACTCTTTTTATGTCTATTGGACAGCTCCATCTTCGGTGCAGTTTTCTGTTGGCTGACTGGCTTGTCAATCACGCCACAAACGTTTAAAAAAACCCAGAAACCCAAGACAAGCTTCTATTGTATTCTTGCTGGAGCAGCAGGGAGATTTAAGTCTGAACCTCTCGTCTCAGGAGAGGTGTACCGAGGACTCAGTGCCCCTGCAGGAAATTCTGTAAGGAAAATGACATCTAGTGAAGAACTACAGCCCCCTGAAGCAGCAGCTAAAAACCTGTTTTAATCTTGAGGAGGAAGGGGGGAAAAATAGAACCAAGCATCTCTCCTGAATTCCTTAAAATACCTTTCAACAAATTGGAAGCGCTGATAGCACCAGAGATCGGATATCGTTCTTTCACCTTGGTCACCTGAATCAGCTTGCTTGCAATTCGAATGAAGAAAATCAAGTTAAATGTGTGCACAAACTTTGTAGTGTAATAGTTGGCCTTTTATCTGTAGTGGCTAATTGGTTCATATTGGTAAAGGGCTTTGAAGGTGAAAAGCACTGTGAGCTCCTTAACTGCATATCATTGTGCACTGCTCATGCACACTCTGGCCCTATGATTTCTCTATAAATATGAGTTTATTTACACAATCCTATTTAGATACTAAGATATATATTGTAAGCTATAAAATATTTAACCACTTGATACTTGTAAAAGCACTCAGATCATTGGATGAAAAGTGTGATTACTATGTGTTTTATTTATTTTTTTATATATTGTCAAATATATACTTCAAGCTGTAACATATTTTTACAACTTGATACTTGTAAAAGCACTTTGAGACCACTGGATGAAAAACACTATTATAAAACATTTTTCATCCAATGATCTCAAAATGCTATTACAAATATCAAGCTGTAAAAATGTTACAGCTTGAAGCATATATTTGAATATATAAATATGATATATTTCATGAATATAGTCATTTATATATAAATATTATTATATATATTTGTTTACATACTTATACGAAAACCATTGTATGTAAAATTACATAATAATAAATAAAATACATATCATTGCACTTTTCATCCAATGATCTCAAAGTGCTTTTATAAATATTACTTTAAGCTTCACAACATCCATGTGAGGTAGGGAAGTAATTGTGATGTAAAAACAAGGGATGTTCTTGCGTATGTGCATTTGTGCAGTTCTTATTCACTGATATTTAATAAATAATGAAATAATAATAAATATATATTGATCTGGGTTCATTAGGCCTAATCTAGCCTTACTTCAATGCAGAAGAAAAATCAATATGAATTCAGTGGGACGAGTCACTTGGATGAAGTCAGTCATATGCTTAAGTGTTTCCAGGATTAGGCCCCACATTTTGAAAACATCAAGTCAATTCAGCACAGCTAAATGAGAACTCCAATTTACACAACATGCAGAAAATAACTGAAAGCGTGGAAAAAATAGATGATGACTAAATACATGAAAATCAGGTAAGTGCATTTAAGCAGGACACTTTAAAGGAGGAGTCCCCTGTACTAAATGTTTTACTCAAAAATAAAACTGTTAAATATTCTTCCAGAGCCCAAACCTGCAAGTTCTGAGCATCTAAAATCCCCATTGCCGTCCCAGAATTGCACCTGAATGATAGATCTGAGAAGAGTGTATGCTCCATGCCTTCTCTAGATTTGTACCAAATACAACCACAATATTGTCAACTCTCACGATTTTACGAAGTCTCATGATTTGTTTTTTTCTTAAAATCTCAACTCCTAGAATCATGTGATTACCTTTAAAAAAAAAAAAAGGAAAGGAAAGGTGAAATTCTAAGGAAGCTTCTTTCTAGCCATCCCGGTTGCAGAGTTAAGCTTGAAAACATCGCCCTCACCGTGCCTTTCAAAAACAGAAGACAAAGAGAAAGAACCCAAAACGTAATATTTCCAAATCTCATTATTTTTAATCCAATCTCATTATTTTGGGGGCCCTGCCTCATGGTTTTTCAACATTTGGGATTGGCAATACCACAACCATTAGTATGGTTGTAATTGTGCAAACCTCTAGCATAGTCAGGCAAAGCTGCTATCTACACCAGCGCTGGAGCCTGAAACAGATACGCTCCACTGGTGCAAATAGCCTCTTCGTCTGTCTGTTCTAGGGTACACTGCACCCCTGCCCTGCAATCGGGGCAAATCCCCAATCCAAACAAGGTCTGAGATAACAATGTGGCCCCTCCTCTCAAAGGTTTCAGAGTAGCAGCCGTGTTAGTCTGTATTCACAAAAAGAAAAGGAGGACTTGTGGCACCTTAGAGACTAACCAATTTATTTGAGCATAAGCTTTCGTGAGCTACAGCTCACTTCATTGATGAGCTGTAGCTCACGAAAGCTCATGCTCAAATAAATTGGTTAGTCTCTAAGGTGCCACAAGTACTCCTTTTCTTTATACAATAAACTCTAATCCTTTGTTTGCCACATCACCTCTCTGTGAGGTCATTTCATTGTCTGAAAAGCAGGATGGAGATTACTGGGGTGACAGTGTTTATTTGTTTTCTGACGACCTCTTTCAGTAACTTGCAATTCAAGAAAGAATAAGATGAAAAAGAAAGGAGGGAAGAGGTCTATCCATCATGGCAATTCATCTCCCTCATTTTATAGTTCAGGCCCAAGGCCTGCAAGTATTTGCACCATTGAGTAGCTTCATTTACTTTGCAGGATCAGGCCTTAAAGTAACACCAATTTCCAGAAGTGTTCATCAAGCAGCAGTTTCCACTGGCCACTGGTCAAACCGTGCTGCTTGCATTATAAAACTTGTCCAGTAAAAGACATTACCGCATTAGGGTTGCCAGGCGTCCGGCTTTCAACTAGCAGCCCTAGCAGCTCCAGTCACCACTGTTGACCAGGCCATTAAAACTCCAGGGTAGGCAGGGAGCCTGCCTTAGCCCCTACCAGGAGCTGCCTTAGGTAAGTGCCACCCGGCCTGAGCCTGCACCCCAAACCCCCTGCCCCAGATCGAAACCCCCTTCCGCATCCAAACTCCCTCCCAGACCCTGCACTCCCTCCCACACCCCAACCCTCTGCCCCAGCCCTGAGCCCCCTCCTGGAGCCCGCACCCACTCCTGCACCTGAACCCCCTGCCCCAGCCCTGGGCCCCCTCCCTCACCCAACTCCCTCCTGGAGCCTGCACCTCAGCCTCCTGCCCCAGTCCTGATCCTACTCCCACACTCCAAACCCCTTGGCCCCAGCCCGAAGCTCCCTCCTGCACTCCTAACCCCTCATCCCCAGACCCACCCCAGAGCCTGCACCCCCAGCCGGAGCCCTCACTCCCTCCCATACCTCAACCCCCTGCCCCAGCATAGAGCCCCCTCCTACACTCCTCGTTTCTGGCCCCACCCCAGCGTTCACACCCCCAGCTGGAGCCCTCACCCTCTCCTGCACCCCAACCCCCTGTCCCAGCCCAGTGAAAGTGAGTGAGGGTGGGGGAGAGCAAGTGACAGATGGAGGGGGCCTGGAGTGAGCGGGGGGTAGTGCCTCAGAGAAGGGCCAGGGCCGGGCCTTGTAGAAGGGGTGAGGTAGGGACGTTCAGTTTTGTGCAATTAGAAAGCTGGCAGCCACATACGTCATCCACCTTGTCTTGTCCAATTCAAGTCAGTTCAGTGGGACTATTATTGTGAGGAAGGACAGCCTGATGTGGCCCTTCACCTTTTAACTGCTTTACCCACAAGACTTATTTACATATGTTCACAAATCTATTATAAAAATAATCTGGAAACAACTTCAGGAAAATAAAGCAACCCTCCCCCAGAAATTCCAAAAGCCTGCACATATAAACACACAAGTTTTTTTCTGTAACTGATGCTCATTCGCTGGAAAAATTTAGCAAAAACAAAAGTAGGAACACATGTAAACAATTCATTAACATTCCCACAACATTTACAGCTAGAACAGGTAAACAGAGCACAATATATGCCAGAAGTTATGGTGAGGAGTGTGCTGGAAATACATAGCTATAGCTGGATGAAACATTTATAAATAACCCTGAAATATATGATCCTACCACATAACTGCCTACCTCCTGCATCCCAAAAGAAAACTTGTGGCATGGCAAATGGAGGTTCATCAACAAAGCAAAATATTTTTAAATTCACACTGTGAAAAATGGCTTGCCTTGCCCAAGGCATATTAACCTCAAGTCATCTTCCTCTGTTTATTCAAAAGAACATTAGTGCAGCGCTTTTTTAAACCAATCAGCGATAACAGCGTTATCTGAACAGGAAAAGAACAAAGAGAGATGCATGAAATCCAAATTCTCCTCAGAAAACGTTCTTCCTTTGCATCCTCACTCCCCCACCCCTCCAGCTAGCGCAGGACTCGTGAGCTATGGCACACACTGACTAAAGTGCTGCCAGATGAAGGAACCTAGCAGTTTTCCACACACAGATCACACTAGAATGTGGGAATTCAGGAAACAGCACAAGAAAGAGGTTCCTAATAACCACGCCAGCATTCTCCGGCCAAGTTATGCAATCATGCAAAGGTTACAATAGGTGTATTCAAGGCAGAGAAGATAAATATCACTGTGGAAAAAATTTGGAAGTAGAAAAATAAATCCTGAGCCCATCCTATTCCTAGAATAGTACTTGATAACCTGGGATCCCCCAATCTATGATTTTTGAGGGGCTGCCGCTCTTTGCATTCTTTAAAATGCCTTCATTTAAAATTTCTCCCTTCAGTAACCACTGCAGCTTTGTTCTCTTTTCTCCTCAGCAGCTGGAGTTTAGGAAGCTGCTCATATCACCCTCACTAAATGGGACAGATTCCCAGCTAAGCCTAATGTCCACTAAATACAGCTGAGGGGGTGTAAATGCTGCAACACCAGTGCCACCCCCATCCCTGGCATAGAAAGTGTGTTGCTGGTTATGGCCCCTGGGGCCATTATGTCAGCTGAGACTACACAGATCACAGCAGCACTGTGGCCGTTCCCCTTTTGCCCCAGCCTCCCTCCTACACTGAAAGCTCCAGAGGGGGCAGTGGTTATACTGGCTCTCCAAAGCCAGTGAGTTCCCCACTGTGAGAGTGGCACAAAGTTGCCAGAGAAGAGAATATGGCCCTACACATTCATTTCACTCAGAGATTTATGGAATTTCGAGCTAAAGCTGCAGACTGAGTTAAATACTGTAATATGAAAAGATCACACAATCAATAGAAACTTACAGGATGGAGCCAGAAAAAGAGATGTGGCTAGGAAGTTTACTGAAGGTAGAGGAGCCAAAGAACAGGTAGTTATGAGAGAGAATATTTCCTTGTCTTGCTCTCCCCATATAAATAAGATCATTAACATCAAGGGCTTTATTCTGAGCGAATGCAGTGGTTAAAAAGGAATTATAAGAATATTCTGTTTTTATTTTCGTCCACAGATCCCAGTGCTACAAAGTTGGCTAAGAATCATTATTGCTGCTTTATAGAGAAGGGACTGGAGGTACAGAGGGGATAAGTGATTTGCCCAACGTTAGTGAGCCAAAGGATGAGCCAGGAATAGAACCCAAAAGACTCATGATGCCTTTCCCATATTTTATCCAGTGGATAACACTACATACAAGAAAAGTCTCCTTAAAACTTCTCCTCAGCTGAGAACTGCGCCTTGTGAAAAGAGAAAGGTCAATCTACTTGGCCCAGCAGAAGTGAGGATGAGGCATACATTCAATGTGAAACAGGTCTTCGTACACCATGAGATGGTAATGATGGGTACTTGCATCCCAATGATATTAAAAATTACTACTGTAAAACCTAGCATGTTTGGGGTTATTAGGGAAAATTCTGCTTTCCAGAATACAGACATTTGAACAGTTATGAGCCATATCTAATGGAGAGCTTCAATGGAGAGCTTGAAAGCTCATCTCTCTCACCAGCAGAAGTTGGTCCAATAAAAGATATTGCCTTACCCATCTTTTCTCTCTCATCGGCCATACGGTCTTGTTTCCCCCCTCAGTGCTCACGGGTGTCTTTCTACAGCAGTTTATTAACCTGCTAATTCTACACAATACAATTTTAATGACCGTGTAATTTAGCAAACTGCTGCGGGGAAAGTAATTACTGTAGAAAACTTTTACATCGGCCTGGTCTACATTACAAAGTTAGGTTGACATAAGCCACCTTGCTTCTACCTAGCTGTGCATGTGTCTACACTTAAATTGGTCTCTTACCCATGTAAGTACCCCATTACAGCAACGCAGTAACACCTTCCTGAGCAGCACTGAGCCATGGTCTATGTACTGAGGTTGACACAGCACAAGTGTAGACACTGCATTACTTATGGCAACCCTAACAGTCCTCCAGCAGCTGTCCCACAATGCCCAACACTGACCACTCTGATCACAATTGTGAACTCTGCTGCCCAGGGGTCACAGAGACTGGAAGGCCCTGTCCCCTTTAAAGCCCTGGGAATTTTTGAAATACCTTTTCCTGATTTTCCAGCTTGGCAAGCATACTACCTGCTCTCCACTGTTGCGTGCAACTGTCCAGCTTACCATGCCAGCTACACGCTCCAGATGTGCTCCAGTTTGGAGTAGTAGACAGGAGATATTGCATCTCCTGGGCCTGTGAGGAGACCAGATTATGCAGCACAGCTATGGACCGGTTGTAGAAACACTGACATCTACAAGCAGACTGCAAGGCGGATGCAGGAGAAGGGTTATGACAGAGATCAGCAGCAGTGCCATGTGAAAGCAAAGGAACTGCGTGAGCCATATCAGAAGGCCAAGGAGGCCAATAGTCGATCTGGTGCCAAGCCACAGACCTGCCGGTTTTACAAAGAGCTGCATCACATACTTGGTATAGACACTGTACGCCACCATGGATACCTTCAAGGAGCCCAAGACACGGGCTCCTAGTGTAAATAGTGAGGATGAGGAGGAGGAGGAGGAAAGGAAGAGGAGGGGAACATGTGACCAGGTGGTCCAGCTATGCCACGAGCCAGGACCTGTTTGAGATTCCACCGCAGACCAATAAGTCCCGACAGTCGAGCACGGGTAAGCCCGATGCAGGGTAAGGAACCTTGGGTAAGTGTGCAAATGTGTTTCCCATTACAGTGATGTACTGATGGTGCCCCAACTTAACAGGTCACAGCCATTAATTTTTCATTAATTTACTCTCACTAGAAGAGACAGCAGTACAACAAAGAGGGGTAGCGGTGTTAATCTGCTTTTCATTCTTCTGTAGAGTTACGGGGGGCGCTAAGAAGCAGTTTGTTTATGTATACAGAGATGACCCTTGAATCCTCCTGAGAGATCTTGATGCAACTGTCACAGATGTACTCTGCAATCATCTGTCAAAGGTTTCTATGGATAGCAGCCATATTTATTCCTCCATGGTAGGACACTTTCCTATGCCAGTCAGCCATAACTTCAGCAGACACCATTGTAGCACATAAGCTAGCAGCATGTGGGCCTAGGCAGCTTTTGGGACACCAGCAGCAGCTGCGCTCTCTGTGCCTTTGTTACCCTCAGGAGTGAGATATCAGCTAAAATCGCCACTGGCTGTGGAAAAGGCTGCCAATATTCAGAGCCAACACTGATGTCGGTGAAGCGTCCCCGATGATTCACCAACACTTGCATAACCATAGAAAAGTAGCCCTTTCTGTTGATGTACTCAAAGGCAAGTTGATCTGGGGACATGGGTGCTGTCTATTGCACCACTACAGTTCGGGAACCCCATTACTGCGAATTTATCCCTTATATCCTGCACATTGCCAAAAGTCACAGCAGGAGACAATTAATGGCCCTGCACACTTGCATGACAACAGCCCCCACAGTGGATTTTCCAATTCCAAAATGATTTCCCACTGACCAGCAGCAACCCAATGCTGCAAGTTTCCACAGTGAGATCACTACTTGCTTCTCCACTTTCAGTGCAGCTCTCATTTTGGTGTCCTCCTGCTGGAGGCCTGGGCAGAGGTTAGCACACAGATCCAGGAACAAGAAAAGGAGGACTTGTGGCACCTTAGAGACTAACAAATTTATTTGAGCATAAGCTTTCATGAGCTACAGCTCACTTCATCGGATGCATGTAGCCTTGTGCATCTGAAAGTTCTGCAGTCACTGCTCGTCATCCCAAGCCCGCATTACAATGCAATCCCACCAGTAAGTGCCTGTTTCTCAGGCCTAAAAGCAGCGCTCCACCATCTATGGCTGCTCTGTGAATGCCACCAACAACCTTGAATTGGTTCTCACTATGTTCCACACCAATCTGCCCTCCAAGAAATCATCATGTTCCCCGCTGATGTGGTTCTTCTTACAGCTCTGCAAATACCATCCAATGTTTGCAACACTTATGATAGTAGCATAGAGCTGTGTATGCCACATGCTTCTGTCAGAGAAGGCTGACAGGGAGGGGGGGGAGGATGCATGGGTTTGTGAAATTTTTACAAAGTCACAAAAATTATGGGGTGGAGAGAGTGGCATGTTGGGAAGTTGACCCTTTGCTCACAGCCACCCCTGCTAGACTCATTTCTGTCCCACCACGGACTGCCAAAACTTCCCCAAAAATAGTGCGCTGAACAATGGTGAGTTGTACATCAGGATACCTACCACACTGTTCATTGACACAAGCACTCCTGGTGAGTATGTGCAACGCTGATGGAAGGAGCCAAGTACACATGCGCACAAGCACTATACTAATTGTGGCGGCTTTATGCCAACGTAACTAGCGTCGACCAAAATTTGTAGTGTAGACATGGTCATAGATAGCCTCAGACCCTGTTTATCCCAGGCTTTACACTGAATTGAGGAACATGGTTCCAGCTAATACTAGGATTGGCGGTTTAAACACAGTTCCTTAACCCAGTTCCCAGCACAGAGTAGTTGGGACTTTAGTGTGTGCAGTGGAACAAAAGCAGCCTCACCCACTGAAAATGGAAAACAAAATGAGCGACAATGTTTCCACCGTTAATCCCTTTCGGCTACAGCCTGTAAGGGAAGTGCTATAATTAGCAAGCACAGGCCCCCTTTTACAGAGCAATTTGGAAGAAATAGTTAGAATGCTGCTAAGCAATCACCGACTACAGAAAAATTAAATTAAATGTATTGGCTTCACTCTGGCTATATTCATGCCCAACTCCCACGGACGTACATGGGAGTTTTGCCTAAGAAAAGGCTTCAAGATCAGATTCGTAAGAAGGGATTTGATTTAATCATCTTTAAACCAAGTATATTAATAAGGACCTATCTCACAGAGGACCTGTGAGCATGCTGAGATCTTTGGGTGTAAAATACTATTACTGAAGTGTTTTAGGATTTAAAAGTTTACTGTTTGTCTCTACATAGGATCTGATCTAAAGCCCACTGGAATCAATGGAAAGACTTCCATTGACTCCAGTGGGCTTTGGATCAGATCCACAGTGGACTGTGTGTTATAAAACAGTGTATAAAAAGGCGCTGTAGTGCAGGGGCCGCTTTCCATGCACTTCAACACAGTGATCATTTGATCAAATTAGGTCATATTCATCAATGACTATTTAAATGTGGGAATATCAATCACAAACGCCATTACCAGTGATATCAGTAATTATTTGTATTATTATTAATATTACTCTACTGATCTCCTTTTTTCCCCCTAATGTAGACACATTATTAAGGAAAGGTGCTACAATAAAAAGTGATAGAGGACATGGAATTCCAGTATAATCAATACTTCACCACAATGAAAATTATACAATTTACTCTTCCCAACCAAAATTAATGCTTCTGTTCTACACTGCAGTTTATTTGTCTTAAAGGTCACTTACAAAGAAAAATATTAGACTCGTGCATCTCTTTTTTCCCCCTCTTTGTGTTGTACATAGAAAGCCATATTTTTATATATTATAATATAGATATACACACACACTTTTTTTGCATTTGAAATTAGAATTTGCCCTGTACGACTCTATGATGAAGAACTAACAATATGATGATACCACAAAAGAATGAAAGTTTAGCAAGTGAGAAGGAAAAGGGATGTTTAGTCAGATAGTGTATTGTTTTGTGTTGTTAACAGCTATTTAACTGCAGTGATTATTGAACATTTTGAAGAAAGGAAGTGTTTACTAAAATTTCAATACGCAGTTCTGAGAACTCACAATAGAACATGTTCTGAGACATTCAGCAAGTCCTCCAGAAGAAGCAGACTTCATATTCTTGATATTCCTAAGGCTAAAAAAGGCAAATTTTCTTTTCGGAAAAAAGAAAGATCTTTCAGGCCCTCTTTATACATCATAAAGAAGCAAAGTAACAACAATAACAAGAAAAGAAAAAGAAATAAAGAACACAAGCCCATTTGTATTTAAGTCCTTTGCAGCTCACTTTTAATATTAGAGTCACAGAATTGAGAGCTGAAAGAGATCTAATTGATCTTTTTATCCACCCCCCTGCAAGAATAAGAGTATAGCCTCAATCCTACAACGAGCTCCACACACACAGACACCTCCCGCTTCCCCTACATCTGAGTGGAACTAATTACAGGATCAGCCTATATCCTCCCAATAAAAGCAGCATTAAATATTAAACTGATTCTGAATATTAACTCTGACCAAAAAATTAAAAAGAAGCAGTGAAATGAGAATACATTATCTAAAAAGGAGGATAATCTCTGCTGAGGACAAAACACATGAAACTCTATTCAAAGGTTGGTGAGAGAGAGAAAGAGAGAGAGCAAAAAAGACAACCAACATCAAGTTTTTTTAAGCAAATGGCAGGTTTCAGAGTAACAGCCGTGTTAGTCTGTATTCGCAAAAAGAAAAGGAGTACTTGTGGCACCTTAGAGACTAACCAATTTATTTGATCATAAGCTTTCGTGAGCTACAGCTCACTTCATCGGAAGCTTATGCTCAAATAAATTGGTTAGTCTCTAAGGTACCACAAGTACTCCTTTTCTTTAAGCAAATGAATAATTTTTAGAATTACATTTCTCCTTTGACGGAACTAAAAGCAGCAAGACAGTGAGTATCAGATAATTGATTGAAACTTTCTTTTCCTAAAATAAAAAAAGTACAGATTTGATCACGGAACAAGGTCTAATCAGATTTTTCCAATCCGTTTGAGATGCTTGAGATGAGATTGAGTTCTGACAGAGCACCAGCATCCTCTGCTGGTGATACCAAGTTTAATAGGCCATTTAGAGGAAAAATGAACAAAGAAAATCAATTCTATTTTAAAAACACAATATGCCATTTTTTTTAAATGGGCTATAAATTGGACCCATTTCAACTTAACAAACAACAGCAACACTAAACAGATTGCTAAACTTTGGCAGACAGAACAGTCACTTTTAAGAGGCCAGATCACCCTAGCAGATCATTATGTTTGCCAGCTCAGAAACCATTATTTATAATTTGGTCCATACTGGAATAAATTTAACTGTTGCAGGTAGTAAACATCCTGTTTTTACTGCTGTTCACAGTAGAAAGCACCTGTTCTGCGCTACTGAATAGTCCAGACACAATCTGTCAGAACAGGGCTTCCATAACGCTGAATCTTCCAGCTATCCGATCCTCAATTATGGCATTCCATCAATTTCATTACTGCTGTGACAAGTAACAGCAGCACATTAAAGGTGCATCTACACAGCACTGTTTTTCCTTCAAATTTCCCACTGTAGCACTGGCATGGGTGCAGCTGTGCCAGTAGTATCAACAGCGGAACAGCTAGTGTAGGCTAGCCACTGGCTTTTTAACTAAAGTGCAGTCCAGACCTGCTCTAAGCCCTATCTGCACTAGAGCTTCCATCATGAAACTGCAATGGCGGTGTGTCACAGGTCCTAATTCTCCTGGTGTACGCATAAGCCTTGTCTACACACAAAAGTTATATAGTTAAAATATAGTATCGTTAAAGTGGTACACCTCCCCCAGTGCAGACTCAGTTATACTGGTATTTATACAAGTTGTATTGCATCCACACTAGGGGTTGCATCGGTATAACTATATCGGTAAAAAATAAAAATCACACCCCACCCCAACATAGTTATACCAGAACAAAAACTGTATGTAGAGCAGACCTCAGTCAGAAGGGTTAAGACTGGCAAACTGAATCTGTGTGCAGCTCATGAGAGTGTGGGGAAACAAAAGAGACAATGTGAGTTCAGGACAGAGTATTCATTAGCCTTAGGTTTGAGTTTCCTGGGTTTTGCGAGTTTGTTTCCCATTGAACACTTTTCAAAAGTAGCTTTTTGTTCTTCTGATTTCCTTCTTAATATACAGTAATGAAAAGCCATGATATTCAAGTTATTTCTTGGAGACTCGTCTCTTCTATAAATACACATTAAGCTGCTTAAAATGGTTTCTGTTTTGTTGTTTAAATGTCTTGAAAACAGGAATGGGATTCTTTTGATGGACTGTAATGGGCTTGGGATCAGACCCTTATATAATATACTTGATCCAAGGATCTCAAAAGGCCTCACAAATATTGGCCTAAGGTATTAAACACATACATAAAGAAATTAATTTTTTAAAAATACATGGGGCTTTGGCATGCATCTCCATCAATTCAACAGTACGAGCCGCACTACAGACCTGCTGCTGGAGTTTTTACCGCTGTGTCTGTTTCAACCCTTGCCTCTGCCTCAAGAGCTCTTTCTTGTTGGCAACATTTAATGAGGGGGCACAGGCTGCAATTTATTCACCAGGCTGAAGAAACCCATCTTCACATCTCTACCACAGCTGACCTGGCCACAGCAGTGGAACAAATCACCCAGTGCTTCTGGATGGAATTTTCAGGAGTTCAGCACCCAACGTACGGAGGTCTTTTGAAAACTGGCCGTAAGCATCACAATGGGAGCTGCTGGATGCCAAGCACTTTTGAAGATACGACCCTTAATTAGGTGCCTAAATGGGAGTGGAGCTCTTTTGAAAATCTAACCCTCATTGTGGATGCTTGAACACTCCAAAATCTGGCCTTGGGTTCTTTTATATATGACCCTAAAAACCATGGGACTGGGTGAGGGCTGTTTGCTACGTAATCCAGATAAAACTGAGACAAGGGCAGTGGTTTGGAGAAAGCAGCCAGAACAGTTGGCAGAAGTTGGGGGAGGGGATGGACTGACTGCTGCAGGGGCTTGGGTCTATTTTACCATTCTCATCTCAGCTGGTAGATATCCTTTATAGTGTATTTTGCATTGTGTATTTTAATTTACGGGACGACCATAAAGACAACAGGACGGACATCTATAGAGAGTTTTATAACCCTAAACCAAATACAATTGTGAGGGCTACCAAGAATAAATAAATAATAATAATGATAATCAATAGTACAAAACAAATAGATAAGATTCAACATATAGCAAAGTCAATTTCAACAGCAATTGATCCAATGCATTCTGGTTCTGGAGAGCTTCATCCTAATAACACTTTCCGCTTACATACAATCCCAAAGCACTTTTTAACCATACAATCACCAGTGAGATGCAGTTAACTCTGGGGTGGAGGGTGACAGCCAAATGACACACAGCACGTTGCACAAACCGTGTGGGGAACAAAGGCAGCCAAAGCAAACTCCTACTCTTACTCGAAGTGCCAGGTGGTTTCAAACATGAGGCTCCACACTTTTCAAGACACTGATACTCAGGACCATGGCAGGTATACACAAAGAGATCACTGCAATATCAGAAAGTGCTAAAAGCAGGAGTCGAAAGAATTCGAGAGGAATTGTGACACCAGTACAGGGCACTTATACCACAGAAAGTGTGGACATTTCTCCCTTTTATTAGCTGTGTTGTACCTGCTGGGCTGCTCGTATACCCCTCTCCCCATACTCATACTAACCCTCACCTCAGTCAGAAATATGAATTCAGTAGTCAGCTCTGGCCCTTGGTCACGCATGCAGACTCCTAAGCTTCGGACATCAAAAGCAAACACACGTAAGAGTCACTGTAACAGGACTGAGGCAGCACAACAGCCTCCCTGTAAAGGAACCTGAATCTTCTATTTGATCACACTATGCAAATATCTAGTTCTACCAAGACTAGGAAATTCAGTGAATTAAAGAGTTAATAAGAGAACCCAATAGTGCCCCACCTACATCCGCTGGCCAAACACTGGCACATGAAAGGAAATGGAAGTGTCTCCTGGGGTCACAGGGTAGCAATGAGCTCTCTACAGACATGCAGTCGAAGAAACTAAAGGCTTCATTGTGTGAACATGTATTCTACCGGGAATCATCTTCCCTTTCTCCCATAGGTGACATTTTAGAGTGTGCTGGAGGACACACAGGGATGCTTGGTGTGACACACAGCCACAGTCACCTCCATAATGCTCACCAAACAATCCAGCACACTGCTTTTTCCCCAGTCTCCTTCCAGCCCATCTCTTCCCCTCCCATTTCTCTGCAATTCATATAGTCCCATACTCTCAGCCTTGGTCTTCACTTAAAATTTAGATTGACCTACCTATGTCACCCAGGGGTGTGAAAAGCTGACCTAACTCCCTGTGTAGACACAGCTAGGTCAATGGAAGAACTGTTCTATCAACCTAGCTACCACCGCTCAGGGAGGTGGATTACCTACATCAGTATAGGAAACATCTATGCTATAGTGCTACAGTGCCCATACCAGTTTACACTTGCCCTGAGTTTCTCTGTTACCATTTCACTTCCTTTGTCTCCTCCTCACTGCTTTCTCTTCCTCCATTCTCTGCCTCCCAGCTTCTCTCCATTCCCCCTCTTCCCTCCATAGGTCAACTCTCTCAGGCATTTAGAATACATCCAATATTACAGTATGTATGTAGGTGATTAATACTTTAAACTTTAACCATGCCTTACATTCACAGTGGCTTTACAGATTTAAATCAAGGTTCCCTGCTTGCTGATTTAAATGACGATTAAAATCAGTGATTTAAATTGCTTTGATTTGAAACAATCCAACCTGCAGTGGGCATGCATACAGCTGCTTAAATCTTGACACCCACTGCCTAGCTCATGCATAAGCCCCAGCAGGATCCTCAATTAGGGGTTCCCCCACAAATCTCCCCTGCAGAGCCCAGGTCAGTAAATGTTCTCAGAGGACACCTACCAGACCAGGCCTTGCACAAAAACATAGCTGTGGTGATGGGATCACCCCGCACCCCCCCTTATGTCCAACAGGCCAGGGTATAGACCCCCAGTCAACCTTCTGGGGAGCAGGGACTTGAATGCAGGTCTCATGTCCCGGGTGAGTGCCCTGATCACAGGGCTCTAAGATATTCTGAGGAAGGCTACCCTCAATCTTTCCTGTTGTAGCTACTCCACTTTGTATAAATAATTAAATACTCATTGGAACAGCAATTTGAACTTGGTTCTACCACATCCCTGGTGAATGCCTTAACCACTGGGCAATACAATTATTCTCACTCACTCTCCCTGGCCCAACAAACATTTAAGCATTTCATACAAAGTAGAACAGCTCCACCAGGAGAAACTTCCACCCCAGATTACCCTAGCCCAGTGGGCGCTATGTTCACATGGGAGACCTGGGTTCAACTTCCTGTTCCACATCGGGCAAAATGGGGATTTGAACCCAGGTCTCCCACATCCTTCACCACCTTTATGAGAGAAAGGGCTAACCTGGCGTAGGCATCTAACTTCAGAAAAGGAGTCGTGGCTTGTCTTCTGAGTAGAGGGAGGCACCCCCCTCTGACCCAGAGTTAGGTGGCTAATTCCTTTTGAGGGGCAAGACTTAGGCCCCACCTTTCTCTGCAGCATTTCCCATTGGATAGCTTAAGCAGCTCCTTGTTCAGCTTGCTGGCTTGGTGGATCCCCTTCTTAGGTGCCTAATTTTCCCAGGCATTGTCCAGGAAACCTGGTCACCTATTTCAGAGCTGTGGATTCGATTCCGAGGCACGACACCTAAAAATGGGGTGCTGCTATGCTGAGTCTAAGTCCCCTTTGCAGATCTAGCCCTAATTCTGCAGCAGCACCAGAAATGGCACCTAGACCATTGTTCCTTTCTCTTTAGTTCCACCTAAGATTTGAGGTTCCTTCTATACTGGCAATTTTCAAGAAATTTCCCACCCTTGTACTAGGACTGGTGCAATTCCACAGTGGTAGCAATGGTGGGAAAGCTAGACCAGGCACATTGTATTGTGAGGCAATGATCTCTTTGGTGAGAAGACATACCAAGAGGCCACAAACAAGTACTTTTCCTACACAGTGAGACTGCGGCAATTAGGTCACCATTGAGCATTATCATCACAATCCAGGGCAGACACATTCCTAGGGAATAACTGTGACATGACATCAAGCACTCAGACTGCGGAAGAGGATATTGTCTGTAGTGGTACTCAAAGTGACCAATGTAGGGAAACATCAATCCTGGGGTGTTCTGTTTCCAATAGGCAGAGGAAGAGGACAAAATACATAGATCTGGTTTAGCACTAGGATAGGATTCAGAGTTTGGGTTTGAGGCTGACACAAGAGAATTCAGATCCATTTATGACAAAGCGTCACATACTGACCTTATAAAATTTTGGCCCAGCATTCTTCACAAAGTTTCCCTCGTCTTAGGAGTCATGTAAACTAAATTTAGATTCTGAGTTCCAATTCTGGGCAATCTCTAATTTTGAATTATTCTTTCTCGTCTATGAATAGACTGAAGTAGATCCAGGGCCAACTCTGATAGGTTCAGACTCTAGGTTCGAATAAGCTCCCTAACATGCACATACGTATTCGAATGACGGAACTTGGATAAGGGACCAACTGACAGAATATTCTCCCTGAGGCCCCTCAACCCTGGAATTCACTCCCCAGCTCCCCTTCCTTTGGTCTGTAATAACCTAAATACATTAATCTACAAGGCCACAAAGCCCTTTGATTTGAGCAGGTGCTTGAGGAGAATTGAGATTTGGGAGCTAATACGGTATGGAGTTTTATTTGATGTGGAAATTGTGGTTTTGTGGAATGGCTTCTTGTGTGTGGGAAAAGGTCATTGGTTGTCACTGCTGCTTTCATTAACTGGATTGTATTCTTAACTATCTGTGGAGGGTGCCCAGTGCCTGTGACAGGCATTCTTAATGGGAATAATAATACTTACCTGTTTTGTAAAGCACTTTGAATTCTACTGATGAAAAGTGCTAAGTAAACACTAGGTATTATTATTATATATTGGAATCAAAATTAAATTAAAGCAGAAGCTCTCCTCCCCTGAACAAGTCGTATCTCCTGCTTCTATCACACCGCTTTGGGACTGAAACCAGGCTCTTTGCCAGGATTAAACCACTAATTTTATGTGAAGTGACAGTTAGTGCCAGAACTTTGGTCTCTGCTGTGGCCCCTTTGAGACATGCGAACCAAGCCGCTGAGGATTCCTCCAGCATAGGAAGCAGCAGCAGGAAGGGGCATTACTGAAGAGCCTTGTGCTGCAGAACTGACAGAACCACCCCTAGGAAGCCACTGATGTAGGAACCTTGGGCTGCTCCAATTTATGTGGAGGGGTCTATCAGCTCCTAGCTGCCTCCAAGAGAACAAAGGAGATTTAAACCCACCTTGGGTCCAATTTATATGCTATGCTTCATCAGTACCCAAAATCTAGCTTTTACTGCCTAATCTTGCATCCCTTACACAGGTAAATAGCCCACTGAAATTAATAGGATTTATTCCCTGTGCTTGGATTGCAGGGTCATAGTGGATATTTAATACGTTTAACGAAGACAGAATCCCAACCTACATATTCTCCCAATTTGCCATTACCTCAGTGCCTGGCCTCAAAGATCATTAGGCCCAGACCCTGCCCAAGGCTGCAGTGATTAGCAGGATCCCGACACTTATTCAAGAACAAAGAACTGAAATAAATTTATGGAGCTAAATGCGATTTGCTGGAAGCGGCACAAAACTATAACTACTGACTCTGCTGGGATTATTGTAAACTGAGTGAAAAGTTTGTTCTCTTGACACATCCCAGCTGGTGGGTATGGATTCACTTACCCTCTTTCGAATTTAAAGAGGCCTAGGGGACGGATGGAAAAAGAGAGCAGAATCTTTATGTAGATGTTATAATAAAACTATAATAAAGAACAATATTGTCAGACATATAGATTAACATAATTTGTTGAGGAAGAGTCAACATGGTTTTAGTAAAGGGAAATCATGCCTCACCAATCTACTAGAATTCTTTGAGGGGGTCAACAAGCATTATGGACCAAGGGGATCCAGTGGATATAGTGTACTTAGATTTTCAGAAAGCCTTTGACAAGGTCCCTCACCAAAAGCTCTTACGCAAAGTAAGCTGCCACGGGATAAGAGGGAAGATGCTCTCATGGATTGGTAACTGGTTAAAAGATAGGAAACAAAGGATAGGTATAAATGGTCAGTTTTCAGAATGGAGAGAGATAAATAGTTATGTCCCTCAGGGGTCTGTTCTGCGACCAGTCCTATTCAACATATTCATAAATGATCTGGAAAAGGGGTAAACAGTGAGGTGGCAAAATTTGCAGATGATACAAAATTAGTAAAGATAGTTAAGACCCAGGCAGACTGCAAAGAGCTACAAAGGGATCTCTCGTGACTGGGCAACAAAATGATGGCGCCTAAATTAGCTGTTACCACTCAAGAAAGAGATTTTGGAGTCATTGTGGATAGTACTCTGAAAACACCCACTCAATGTGCAGCGACAGTCAAAAAAGCAAACAGAACGCTGGGAATAATTAAGAAAGGGATAGATAATAAGACAGAAAATATCATATTGCCTCAATATAAATCCATGGTACGCCCCCATCTTGAATACTGTGTGCAGATGTGGTCGCCCCATCTCAAAGAAGATATACTGGAATTGAAAAAGTTTCAGAAAAGGGCAACAAAAATTATTAGGGGTATGGAACAGCTTCCATATGAGGAGAGATTAATAAGACTGGGACTTTTCAGCTTGGAAAAGAAACGGCTAAGGGGAGATAATGATTGAGGTCTATAAAATCATGACTGGTGTAGAGAAAGTAGATAAGGAAATGTTGTTTACTACTTCTCATAACACAACAACTAGGGGGGGTCACTAAATGAAATTAATAGGCAGGAGGTTTAAAACAAATAAAAGGAAGTATTTTTTCACACAACGCACAGTCAACCTGTGGAACTCTTTGCCAGAGGATGTTGTGAAGGCCAAGACCATAAAGGGTTCAAAAAAGAACTAGATAAATTTATGGAAGATAGGTTCGTCAATGGCTATTAGCCAGGATGGGCAGGAATGGTGTCCCTGGTGTTTGCCAGAAGCTGGGAATGGGCAACAGGGAATGGATCACTTGATGATTACCTGTTCTGTTCATTCCCTCTGGGGCACCTGGCGTTGGCCACTGTCAGAAGACAGGATACTGGGCTAGATGGACCTTTGGTCTGACCCAGTAGGGCCATTCTTATGTTCTTATGCTACAGGTTTGGGGCTGGGGGTGCAGGTGGACAGGGCAGTCCCACACTTTGGTGTTGGGGAGAGGCATGTGCTCTCTCTGGGCTTTAAGACAAGCTGGAGGGAAGCCCCTTCCTCTGTCTGATAAATACCCCCACCCCTCTTGTATTCAAATATCTCACAGTTATTAATGGACAGACAGACAGACAGACACACACACCCCACAAGGTCACAAAAGGAAGCTGTGGTAAAGCCAGGAACTGGACACAGGTCTCCAGGGTCCCAGCCCAGTGCCTTAGCCACAAAACCAGCCCTCCAGCTCCTGCCTGGGCCCACTAGAGTGGAGCAGGGGGAAGAGAGGCCAGACAACCCCCCACCCCTTTGAACTGCGGGGAGGGCAAGACAGCTCCTCTCGGGCGATACAGGGTGGGCAGAGAGGCAGGAAAGCCAGACTGCACCCGCAGGACTCTGGTGCAGGTGCGGAAAGGGGACAGAAGGGGAGGGCCGCCCCCTGTCACCTGCGGGGAGCCCGGGGGCGGGGCAGCCCCATCCCCGGGACTCTGGGGAGGGAGTAGCGGGGACTAGAGCAGGGCTCGGTGGGGAGGAAGGAGAAGAGATGGGCAGCGAGGGGAGGCCAGTCCCCCTCTCTCGAGGCTCCGGAGGGAGGGGAGGAAACCAGCCGGTTTTGTTTCTCCCCGCTGCCGTTTGGAGGGAGCTGGAGCCGCAAATCCCTCTCTCAGCAAACGCCCTTCAAGCCCCACGACAGCGAGGAGGGGGAGGAGGATGGGCGCATCCCCCCTTTGTTGGCGGACACAAAGTAGTTCAAAGGGCAGCGGCGGAAAAGCTCTTGCAGCCCGTGCAGAGCCCCTGGGCGGCCGGGAGCCGCGCCCGCCTGCACCCGAGCCGGCCCCACGCCCCCGGCCCCCGGGGCGGAGCGCGGGCAGCAGCTGGGTGTAGCCAGGGACGGACCCTCGCGCGCCGGGTAGATCCTGCCCCCGGCCCTGTGGGGCAGCGCCTTACCCCGCGGGCACCTGCCCCAGCAGCCGCCCGCCACTTCATCCATCTTGCGCCGCGCCCCCGGGAGGTGACAAAGCCGAAGCCGGCACGAGAATGAGACACACCGAGGCGCTCTGGGAACGGCCTGCCGCCGCTTCGCCGATTAACTTTCACCGGGCGCCGCCGACTACGACTCCCAGCATGCCCCACTGTGGGAACCCGCTGCAAAGGCTGCTGGGAAGTGTAGTTCTCTCCCCCTGACGCGCCCCCAAAGGTCCCCAGGGAAGACGTGAGTCCACAGCGGTGCTGCACTGGGGCGGGGGGCGTCTCCGCCCGGATCCCGGTGCCTTGTGAGCCATACTGAAGATAGCCACCGCTGTTATGTTTTTCTATACACAAAAATCAACCTTTTGCTTGCATGACTTATGTTAGGCTAAGGCAGAGATTGTCCAATTGACTCTTGGTGAGCTGGCTGCTCCTACTGACTGTTGTTTTATGCATATGTGCAATATTATAGACAGTACACCCACAGCCCTACAGAGGGCGAAGAGAGCATTCACCCTAAAGACATGTACCCTTCCCCAGATTTTATCCAATAAGCTACAACCCCAAAAGACTGAGGTTTGTAATGAGTAGATTTCCTGTGAAGTCTAAATATTTATTACTTTTTACATCTGAGACTGACTGTGGAACCCAATGCGGGACTGGGGGAGAAAAGAAACTAGAAATAGCTTTTATTAAAAACCCCACATATTTTAATCTTAACCTTCCTCTGACCATGCATGAATAATTACGCAGATTTTTGCAGGTATGGCTTCTAGCTGTTATTCATGTGTTGTAGGCAGCTGCACTCCGCCATGTTTTATAACAGCCCTGTCTCATTCAGCCTGCCCTATTGACAACCCAACTCACTGGTGTGCCACTCTCATTCTTTTGTGTCACTGGATTGTGGGGGACCAGTGACAAACTCTCTTTATGGAGCTGCTTTCTCAGACTTTCCAGTAAAAGGTCAGCGGGTGCCCATTAAATAGTAACAGCATTTTCTTCTTCATCAGCAGCACCATAAAAATGGCTCAGACTCAAATGTGACTAAGGGCAGCATCCATGCACAGTGATTTCTGTTGTTTAACAGCATTTTTTGTTGGTGGTGCCTGATTCTGGAACTTGCCACTCACATTTAAAAGGTTTCCGTTTCAATATCACTTATCTGAATTAGTTTAGCTTTCAAACCTATGAAACTCACTGCCCCCCAAATGATCCCAAGCCTTCACAATGGGATTTGAGAACTCCCTCTTTACATGTGCCATCCCATGACAACAGGGCCAAAGATATACAGTAAGAGGAAAAGGGAACATTCCAAAATGAGCATACAGATATCCACATACTATCTGTAGATAACTGGTATTAGTAGGCAGTATAGTTCCCAGCCCTTTAAAATTGTATGCAACTCTTGATTTTGTTTTAGCACCTAGATACCACTGTGATTAAGTACCTTATAAATATCTTGATAGATGACTTTAATGGCTATTTCTAATGCATTGCTGGATTTACATTTTTTTAGATAAACCTTGCAGAGTTTTAAATGATACTCTTCTAGATATGATTTTATTATTCTGCTTTAATTGTATTTGTTTAGAATTTGGTTGGGAGGGCATGATAAATCAAAACATTAAAGGTTAATCTCCATACTATGTTATAAATCATCCTATAATGGAAATGTGGTGCTAGAACACAAAGATCGTAAGCTGATGATGGGAAATTGTACAGAATAATATATTTAGCAAGTGAAGAGTAACAAAAATATAGCAGCAAGGAAGAACTTCAGCCCTTGCAGCTGGGAGTGAAACATTTTAAAATAAAAGGCTTTAAAAGACTTGTGTGAATTTAGCCCTGGTGCTAAGTGTCACATTCACAGCAACTGAGTGAAGCCTTTCATTTACGCACAGAACCAAGATGCTACATTACAGCACAAGCCATTTAAAAATTATCTACAGTATAATAAAAAGGTCATGAGCCACCTCAGTACTTCAGCCCTGTGAATGCCATCGACCCTAACTTGGAAAGACCATCGTTCAGTCCTTGAGTCTGTCAGCTGACTCTCTCAAGGCGGCCTACTACTGTCACGTGTGGCAGTTGTGGTGTAACAGTTGTTGATTGTCAAGTGTTGCAATTTTATTATCCCTTTACCTGCATTTCTAAGGTACCTGCATGGGTGCAAGAGCAGCAGCCATTTCCTGAGTCACAATTGATTCAGCACGTCAGAGGAGAAAGACACAGTCCCTTGGAGGCATTACTTTTGCTCTTCCTTGTTTTATTTCTCTTAATCTGTGGTTTCCTCAAACTTGTTCATAATCCAAGCCATATTTTAACAAAGGATTTCTCATGGATGGTGCCCTTTCTATTTACAAGTGCATGATATTCTTGTGGCAACTACCTGCATGGAATAGTGAGGTTACAGGAAAGTTTTAAATTTAGTTGTCTTTTAAGTGGATCCAGTAGCTGAAAAGGAGCAGACTAGGGTGGAGGCAGAGACTTAGGGTTGCATTTATAAATGCAAGCATTAGAGGTGTTCAAAAACCAAAAGGCAATTTTTTCATAGCCAGCTCTCCCAAAGCATGTGTGAAATGTAACTCAGCCCAGCTGTAAACATTTTTTTCTCGTCTGTGTAGACAGATGTCAGAAAACAGTGTTTTAGGCCCAAATACCTACACCTGCAAAAACTTGTTTTGTCCACACTGATAAGTCATTAGATCACCTTTACCTCACAGTGATGTTTCACAAGTTACTGCTGTAGCACCTACAGTGTGAACAACCCATTAAGAGTCCAGTAGTTAGTCTAGTAAGAAGCTAATTGGACGTTTTACAGCATATTTACATTTCAGTCCAAAAGGCACATATGGTACACAGCCCCCACATCTCACTGATGCAAGATATGTCCCAGAAGCCAGAGCATATGCCACCTCCCTTCCGCCCAGTGTTTTCTTCTGTTGAAGACTGCATATTTTAGAACACTGTCGTTAAATTTCCTGTACGGGGAAGCTGTTAGGAGTCTCCTTAGCTGCTGCATGCTGTTATGTAACACAGCAGTTCTCAAACTTTAGCAACCCAAGGACCCCCATTTTGATTTAAAATTTTCAGGGACCCCCAAGCCCCACCACTAAGCCCTTACCCTGCCCCCTTCCCCGAGGCCATGCCCCTGCCCCACCCTTTCTCTGAAGCACCGCCCCTCCTCACTGCATCCCCCGTCCCTCCTTTGCTTTCCCCCACTTTCACCATGCTGGAGCAGGTGCTTGGGTGCAGGAGGGGGTGCACGGTGTGGGCTCTGGGAGGGAGTTTGGTTCAGGCTCTGGCTGGGGTGCGGGCTACAGTTGGGCAGCACTTACCTTGGGTGGCTCCTGAAAACATCCGGCACATCCCCCTTGCAGCAGCTCCTAGGCGGGGGGGGCAGGGGTCTCTGTGCGCACGGCTCCTGCCCGCAGGCACTGTCCCATAGCTTCTGTTGGCCGCAGTTCCTGGCCAATGGGAGCTGCAGAGTCAGCGCTCGGGATGGGGAGGCAGTGCATGGAGGCTCCCTACCCCACCCCTCAAGGACATGCCAGCCGCTTCCGGGTGAGGTGCAGAGCTGGGGCAGGCAGGGAGCCTGCCTTAGCCCTGCTGCGCCACCGGACTTTTAGCGTGCAGGAGGCATTGAGAAGGAGGGGGAGGAGTTGATCAGTGGGGCCCTGCAGACCCCCAGGGGTACCTTCGGGGACCCGCAGGGGTCCACAGACCCCAGTTTGAGAAACGCTGATGTAACAGGTTTAGAACAAGCGGGGGGAGGAGGATATGGAGGAGGGGTTCTTTTATTTTAAATTTATTCTCTTTAAAATGCGGTTTCTATGATTGCTCCCCAATTGTCCTATAATGGTGGCTAGAGAGGGTCTCAGCTAAGAGTTTCAGCTATGCCACATTTAGTGCACACCTTAGTGCTTTTATAATTGCTTCCCTTAACAGTTTGAAAGGAGGTTAATTTTTTGAAGTTGATTCTCAAAGAGTGAGCCAAGGCGGCACCCAAGTCTTTCTTTTGTTTCACTTGCGTGTACATGCAATGCAGGAGCGGGAAAAGAATGCTTATAACTTTCAGGGATTCCTAGATTTCTAGTATATCCAAACTGGATGTAACATATACCAGCTAAATGAGCTAATTTCTTTCAGATTTGTAAGTGCTTACCCAAGTCTGAAATTTCCCAAATTTCATCCTAATCTGTTATCTGAAATTAGTTTTAGCTCTAATCTAGGAATTTAAATTTATGTATCTTATCAAATAGTGGAGGAATTCTGGCATAATGGTATATATGCTGATTTTTTAGGGTAAGGTCCTGTTGTTGCCCTGATAACAAATCTGGCATCTGCAAGTGCTTCAAAGCAACGAGCATCATGCCAGGAAAATCAGTTTCAAGAGTATATTAGGATGCTAATAATGCCAAACACTTGGACAGCTTGAAAATGCATTTTAGAAGTTTACAATGCATTAGCACAAAAGGGAAAAATCCCAAACATATGAAGCACAACTTTAGATGACTGCGTTCTTGTGCAGGTGACTGACTACGTGAAGGAAGGAACACATACCAACTGGTGAGCACTGACACATTTATTCAGCAGCTATTACAGTCAATCTCAAAAACAAAATGTTTTTGAACTGTGTCAAGTGACAAAAAACAGCTGCTAAAAACACTGAGCAAGCTTAACGCAGCAATCTATTTTGAGAAACAGACATTTAATAAGGGTTAATCTCTTTAAGAGGCAAAATATAAATATATACACTCTAAATTAACACCAACAATTTAACGCACTACATTAATTCAAGTGGGATAACCGTGGACAAATCCACATCATGTAAACTGTAGACTCAAGCCATCTCCATTGTCCTCTTCTCATAATGCCATCTAATTTCGGTTTACATTCTGTGATCTGCCTCTTGCAGAGCTGAGATACAGAAGCGCAGCAGTGTTGATGGTTAGGGGCTGTGCACAGGAACATACTGGGGAAGCGTTCTGTCCATTACACATTGCTTAGAGCATTCACACCAGGAAGAACTTTACCTGTTAGCAATTTAAAAACCCAAGGAAAGTTAGCTTTACTTTAAAAAAAATAATAAAAAAAAAAAATCAAGTTTAACCTAGTATCTTGCAACATTTTAACAAATCAGTCACAATTGAGCTGCAAGAGGACACTAACCCCACATACCCCTGTTAATTTTTGTAGCTATTAGTGTTATACTTAGCTGCTTTATATGAGCAAACACACATTAAAGCGCCAACGAACATCTGATACACAACTGTATTCATATGAAAACAGAAAATCCCTTTACATGAAAGGTAAAAAGTCAAGATTCCTCTGCTCAATTAACATGGCTTGTACAATTCTATCCAAGTCCCTCTTACGATCTAATCCAAAGCCCATTGAATTCAGTGGAAAGACTCCCATTGACTGCAATGGGCTTTGGATCTGGCCGTTAATGCTGTTCCATATTTTTGAATCATAGGTGACCTGCAGACCTGGAAATGGAAAGGGATTTTGTGGGGAGTTAACATTACAAGCCTTTATTTAAAACAAAACGAAACAAAAACCCCACAACTTGTGTTAAATACCAGATTACTGAAGTACAGGATTTTTTTCAAAAAAATCTATTTTTTCCCCACTGTTTATGCCATTTTACTCCTGCACCTCATTTGGTTTTGAGGATGAAAATAGACTATTTGGTTTCACTTTCGTTGAGTCAGTCTTATTCTTATGCTGTAGTATAATGCTGCAATAGTTGATTTTTAAAGAGCTCACTAGTGTTCACAATGCTTAAGTATTTCTAATCAGTTAGGGGTTCATTACATTTAGAGACTGTACACACAAAACCTACATTTGGGCCAAAACTAAACAACTTTGTCCTTTCAAGTAAGTCAGCTGCACAGTGCCCCTTCCAGCAATTTGCATTTTTTCCCTTCACCATTACTCCCTAGGCAACAGAAACAAAAGCCCTATCTAGCATACAACCACTGAACCGCACTACTATCTATTGTGGCTTCTCTTTTATACAGTATGTGTCAACACTAGAGAATTTACACATATTGGGAAACAGCAAATCATCAGAGGAAATGAAAACCCATTCACAGTACAATACAACCCCCATAAAAGAGTCCTATAAATTCTCACTATTTTAAACTTTCAAATCTACTAGTGTAGAATTCTAAGTGACCACTAGAGGGCACCTTAAAACGAGTGAATAGTTTAAAAGAATGTTCTAAAGCTACTGTAAATTTTGGCTAGAAGTACAGACTATTCAGCCTTTTTACATTGGTTGCTTTATGAAACCCTTTAAAGAACTATTACAAGGATTAACTAACTATTCCTGGTGTTAGCATCTGAGACAAAGCCTCTTAGTATGTTTAAATTTTTCCTTTTTTAAAAAAAATGGGGATGGGGGGAGCAAAGGCATGGCCGGGAGTTTAAAAAAAACAAAGGTGAGCTCTTAAAATAGTGTGTTTTAGTTTCTACCAATTCATTTCTGCCCCTTCTGGGATGAGAAATTCTGTTTTTAGAATAGTACTGGAAGAAAAGAGGAAAGGAAAGGGAGTAGAGTAAGGAATGAAAGTAGCATTTAAAATAAAAAAGTCACTAGGTATCTCAAAGGTAGTGACAAAGCATGTCCTATGGCTGGTGAAATACAAGGGACACATTACATTACTATGCCACCTCAAAGTAAGCCCCAGGCTAGCTGAGAACTGGCAGATCTACTCCTCCCCCCAGTTTCTGAACTAGATTAACAGAAGGAAAGAAGAAAAGGAGTACTTGTGGCACCTTAGAGACTAACCAGTTTATTTGAGCATGAGCTTTCGTGAGCTACAGCTCACTTCATCGGATGCATCCGATGAAGTGAGCTGTAGCTCACGAAAGCTCATGCTCAAATAAACTGGTTAGTCTCTAAGGTGCCACAAGTACTCCTTTTCTTTTTACGAATACAGACTAACACGGCTGTTACTCTGAAACCTGTCAGAAGGAAAGAAGTTACCTTCTAGAAGTTCCAAGCTGGCACCACCTCCGGTGCTGACATGGCTGACTAGATCCTCGGTGTTCCATTTAGCACAGGCAGTAGCAGTGTCTCCACCACCTGTTAAACAAAGCAAATTAATTATAGATCGAAGGAAATTTAAATTCATCCAACTAAGAGAAAGCTGGCATGGAAGAATCTGCTCTTCCTCGCAAGGCTGTGTGTCAGCTGAGTCTACCCCAGCAGTGTGCTCAGCACCCTTCAAGGCCACACTTGCTGCCAGAGCAGAACTGAACAGTCCCTTAAGGAAGGGCATGAGATTTTACATTCACTTTGTAACTCGATGCCAGCAAGCAGCAACTTATAATATATCGACACAAAATCTTACCAATAATGGTGATGCAACCCTTGCCAGTAACTTCCACAACTTTATCCATCAGTGCTTTGGTTGCTTTGGCAAACTTTTCCCACTCAAATACACCAACTGGACCATTCCACACAATTTGCTTGGCCCTGCCCACAGCTTCCACAAACTTCTTAGTACTTTCAGGACCGCAATCCAAGCCCTGACAGGTAAGAGAACATGGATGCAATTACTGTACACCTTCATCAGAAATCACCCACATATAGGTGGCTTCTTTAAATAATTAAAACAAAACAAACAAACAAAAAAAACCCACCACACACACACACACACACCCTCACTAAATCAGAGATTCCTGCACCACCTCTCAGTCACATCAGCCTGACAGGTGCTAGCCACATCTGATCTGTGTCAGTCTGAAAGACACCGTCACCTCCTTGGGACAAGGACTAGTGAACTTAACGCAGTAAGCTCACTGCTAGTGCAGGAACAGCAACAGATTGGATAAGAGGTGAGAGCTTTTCCCCCCCCTCCCCAGGTAGTGAATATTGAGGAACTAGGAGGAAATTGCTAGCTGTTGCTGCTATATGGTGAAGCCTGCTGTGGTATTTCTCTTATTATGAGCAGTCATTTGAAAAGAAAGTTAAAGCACTCAGAGCCTTGGAGAGGAGTCTTTGCCATTCACTATAAGTCTAAATACAGAAATTGCACATCCCCTATTTTATGCAGAACCTCTCTGATCTGAAATCAGAAGGTTTTAAAAGGAATTTTATTTTTTTCATCTTAGTATCGGAAAAGTTACTCAAGATTTATACTTAAAAATGCAAGACAAGACACATATTTTCACAACTTATTTAGTCAATATACTCTACACGGCTGAGTACATGCACAAGCTTCCTGCACAGAATCTTAGAAAAGATGCTCATCCTCTCCCCAATGTACTTTCCCTAGTTTATTTAGTGAGACTGGAAATAAGATGTAAATTTTTAACAGGGAGGTTCCTTAACCATTAAAAAAATGCTCCAGTTCAAAAAGGAATTATTTTGGGGAAGATTTATGGCTTGTGCTATACAGGAGATTAGACTAGATGGGGCGGGCAAACTTTTTGGCCTGAGGGCCGCATCAGGTTTCTGAAATTGTATGGAGGGCCGGTTAGGGAAGGCTGTGCCTCCCCAAACAGCCAGGCATGGCCCGTCCCATCCAACCCCTGCCGTTCCCTGATGGCCACCCCAGGGACCCCTGCCCCATCCACGCCCCCTGCTCTCAGTCCCCTGACCACCCCCAGACCCCTCGCCCCAAACTGCCCCCTGCCGCCCCATCCAACCCCCCTCTCCTTCCTGACTCTTCCCTCCCCCGCCCAGGATCCCTGCCCCATCCAACCACCCCTTCTCCTTGACTGCCCCCAGACACCCTGCCGCTAACTTCCCCCCTCCACCCCATCCAACCCCTGCTCCTTCCTGACTGCCCTCCCCGGCACCCCTGCTCCCATTCAACCTCACCCTCTGACCACCCCGACCCCCATCCACACCCCTGGCCCATGACCACCCCCCCCCAACCCCCCCTGCCCTATATCCAAACCCTCCCCCTGCCCCCTTACCACGCTGTCTGGAGCACCGGTGGCTGGTAGCATGGCTGCACCAGGACATCCAGCCACGCTGCGCAGCACAGAGCACCGGGTCAGGCCGGGCTCTGCCTTGTGCTGGCGGAGCAGTGAGCTGAGGCTGTGGGGGAGGGGGGACTGCGGGGGAGGATCCGGGGGCGAGACTCCCGGGCCAAGAACTCAGGGGCTGGACAGGATGGTCCTGCAGGCCGGATGTGGCCCGCGGGCCTTAGTTTGCCCACCTCTGGACTAGATGATTGCAATGGTCCCTTCTGGCCTTGGAATCTATAAATCTATTACACCTACCATCCAGCCAGCAGGGATCCCTGAGGCCACAGTGGCTTCCCCACTTTGCGCATTCTCATCAAATTTATCTGCAGTAATAAAGTCAACGGGCAGAGTGATCCTCACACCATTCTTCTCAGCCTTGGCCATCAGGTCCTTGATGATCTTTGATCCCTCTTCATCAAACAGAGAATTGCCAATCTAGAGGAGGAAGAGTGCGGTGGGATATTTGAAAAGAATTTCTTTCAGCTTTCAATCACTATGGAGGGGTTGCTATGGGTCTACTAATCTGAAGCAGCAGGGAAAGCTTGTTTTGAGGCTCCAAAGGGCTATCTACACCGTGATACCAAGTATCAGAGTCCAGGCCTACTGATTTGGGCTCAGGGATAAAAATAGCAGTGTAGACACCTCGTGGGGTATCAGAGCCCAGGCTACTTGTATAGCACAGCAGCCCGAGTCTCACAAGCCCAAGTCAATTGACCTAGCCATAGCAATGCCATGGGTCTTTTATTGCAGTGGAGATATACCTAATATGCGCTTTAAGAGAGAAATTCACCCCTGGGCTGAGGGTCAGCATGAGTCCTTTGCCCCACAGAACTCCTTTTCTGAAGGCTGACACTGGATTGCCTTTGTTGCTGGCTCTCTGTACAGGGCTGAGCTTCGCCCAAGGCCCAAAGTACTTACTTTCAAATTATTATTCATTCCTTGACAGCATCCAGACCTCAGTGATAGGCCCCCATAATGCTGGCAAATTGAGATCACTCAGTATTACATTTGTTCTCGAGTTAGATTATGAACTTTCAGTTCTGAACTCCAGGAGAAGGGAGAGAGAATGATCTAGTGCAAGCACCTGGCCTCCCTCCTCCTCCCCCTCAAACAGGCAGAACTGCTGGTTTCATACCTCCATATTGTTGAGTACTTTGAGGAAAGTGAAAGCCATTCCACCACCAATGATCATCTCATTGACTTGATCCAACATGTTATTGATGAGCTGAATCTTATCCTGAACTTTAGCTCTGGTGGGAGGAGAGAGGAAGAGAAAGCAAGTAATATAGTTAGACATAACACTATTTGAGCAGGACTTTTTTGATTTAAGCAGTGCATTTTTCCTGGATCTTTGTACCTTGCAGGAGGTGACAACATGCAAGGCAGAGCCATTTTAGCCACCCAAGAATTGCAACACTCAGCCTGATATGCTCCAGGCTTTACATCTCAAGGCCATCCTGCAACAGCTGGTATAACAAAAATCAGGGAGTAATACTACAACAGCACTGGCAGCAACTCCTAGGAGATAAATATTCAGCACTTAATATTTTCATATCACTGTATAAATATTACCTATTCAAGCCCCACCACACCCATGTAGCGGCTACAATTCCCATTTTACAAACTGGGGAGAAAAAGTGACACTTGCCAGGCTTCCCAGAAAGATAGCAACAGAACTGGGATTAGAACACCAGAGTTCTTGACTGCAGCTAATGCATAATCCACTGTGATCTCACACTGGCCCCTGATGCTCAGTTTACGTAATTAGCCCAGCACTACCACTCCATTAAGTTAGAAGTACAGCAGAAAAAGCCACCTTCAAGCTACTTGAACTGCTTCAAGATCAAAGCCAGTACAGAATCCCTCTCCCCCAAAAAGAAAAGGAGTCTATTTTAGGCATAAGTTTCAGATCACAATGCTATGACAGTGTCCATAATACTAAAATTTCAGAGATGGCACCACGTGAACCCATCTCTTGCTCTCCCCTCTCTTTAATACCAAGTGTTGCAGATTTTCTTCTCTAACAGAGGGCTTGTCTACATTAGGGATTTACCCCACTATTGCCAGCCCCAGTTCAACTCCACAGACATTACATCACCAGGAGCCACAGCACAGACAGTGCACTGGTGCCAACATCATTTTAAGCAGCTGGGTTCCTAACGTTGCTAACACTGTTGCAGCTGAACTGGTGGGCAAGTTTTGTAGGGTACACAGGGCCAAAGAGCAAACCAGCAACCAGGTCATATAGAAGTCCCACGCCCTGTGCAGCCAGCAGCAGTCCCAAGCTGGAAGAAGATGCACGTGATAAGAACATTAAAAATGACAGGGTCTAAATTAGCTGTTACCACTCAAGCAAGAGACCTTGGAGTCATCGTGCATAGGTCTCTGAAAACATTTGCTCAGTGTGCAGCAGCAGTCAAAAATGCTAACAGAAAGTTAGGAACCATTAGGAAAGGGACAGATAAGAAGACAGTAAATAGCATGTCACCACATAAATCCATGGTATGCCCATATCTTGAATGCTAAGTGCAGTTTGGGTCATCCCATCTCCAAAAAGATATATTAGAAACAGAAAAAGTACAGAGAAGGGCAACAAAAATGATTAAGGGTATGGAACAGCTTCCATATGAGGAGAGATTAAAAAGACTGGGACTTTCTGGCTTGGAAAAAAGACGATTAAGGGGGAATATGATAGAGATCTATAAAATCATGAATGGTGTGGAGAAAGTGAATATGGAAGTGTTATTTATCCCTTCACAACACAAGAACTAGGGGTCACCCAATGAAATTAATAGGCAGCAGGTTTAAAGCAAGCAAAAGGAAGTACTTCTTCACACAACAGTCAACCTGTGGAACTGGTTGCCAGGGGAGACTGTGAAAGCCAAAACTATAACTGGGTTCAAAAAAGAATTAGATAAGTTCATGGAGGAGAGGACCATCAATAGCTATTAGTAAGGCTACGTTTTAGTCAGGGGTATTTTTTAGTAAAAGTCCCCTGGGACAGGTCCCAGGCAGTAAACAAAAATTCATGGCCCATGGCCTGTCCATGACTTTTACTAAAAATACCAGTGAATAGAACTGGAGGGGGGGAGGGGGAGGACCGGGCTCAGGGGCTGCATGAGCTACCCGTGAGCCAGGCGCACCAGCCACTACAGAAGTCAAGGAAAGTCATGGAATCCGTGACCTCTATGACAAATTCGCAGCCTTAGCTATTAGCCAAGACAGTCAGGAATGCAACCACATGCAGTGGGTGTCCTTAAACCTCTGACTGCTAGTTGCTGGGACTGGATGACAGGAGATGGATCACTTGATGACTTCCCTGTTCTGTTGGTTTCCTTGAAAGCACCTGGAATCAGCCAGTCAGAACACAGGACACTGGGCTAGACAGACCATTAGTGTGACCCAGTACGGCCATTCTTATGGTCTTATTTGCAGTGTGATCTCTTGATTTCACCAATAACCTTGATGTTCTGATAATCTGTCCATTCAAGATGCAACTCGAGCAGGAGCTTCCACTACCAAGAACTAAAGCACTGCTCCCTTTAATTCTGAAAGAACCATTCAGGCCAAATGCTGCCATTGGTGTTGTGCATGCAGCTCCTACCACTCTCCTAGACTGGCATGTGCATATAACAGAAGGCAAGATGTGACTCTAAGATTCTGAAGGCTGTCAATAAAGGCAGCATTGCTGAGAGAGTGTCGCTAAGCCCAGGTCATGTTATGAAGAATAAACAATGAGCTTTTTATATTCTATAAATAAAACAGTATTTCTTAAGAAACAGGTTAAATTTTTGGGCAGAACGAGAAGCAGGAGTAAGTGGAATCTCAGAAGAGAATACAAGTGTTCATGTTATTTAATAATCATGTCTTACTGGACCACAAGAGGCTACGCAGAGTCCAAGCCTCATATCACTTAGCCAGGTGTCTACATTGTGTTTTTATTCATTCCTCAGGGTCAAAGCGACCCTGGCAGAACCAACATGCCAGCCTGAAAAGCGCACATACATACCACAAGAATGAGCAGCACATGGGGAGATTACTCCTAGTTACTCAACAGCTGTCCCCCCGGGGAAAGTCTTTGTACATTAATTGCCTGTAAAGAGCTGAAGTGAATCTAACTACAGTAGGTCACAGTTGCATAATGACAAATAGTGTCAACTTACAGAAAGAGACGCTGAGTTTGCATTAGGTCTGTACTCTGAACCCCAGTAGAAAGGTCGCTAACTGACAACCTTCTGTTTCAAGGCCACTGTTTACATCTAAAAGCTCTTCTGGTTCATTTGCACAGCATAATGCTGCTGGCTAAGGCTGTGTCTACAGTGCCATTTTCAGCACTAAAACTTTAGTCGTTCAGGGGTGTGAAAAAACATCCCCCTGAGTGACAAAAGTTTTCGCACTAAAAGCGCCAGGATAGATAGCGCTTTACCCCTTGTTCAGGGTGGTGGTTTGTTTTTTTAAAGCACCGGGAGAGCTCTCCCCCGGCAATAAAGTGTGTCTACGCTGCCCACGTCACAGCGCGGCCACGGCCGCACTGTAACGTGGGCAGCGTAGACATACCCTTACTCTGATTAGGGCAGCTAAAAAACTAGCACAGTATTCAAACAGAGCCTGCCAGCAACACTGGAGTGGACAGAGCCAGTCAGCTCCTCTGTAGGGTGTGAATTACATGGGACTCAAGATTTGCACACCATTTTTTGGTTAGGAAGAAAATAATTCTTGTTCACAACACAAACTGGTAGAACTGTTCATTCACTCTACCACTCAAGTGGGTGTGTGTTAAAATGAAATAGTGCATGTAAAATATACTTTTGGCTCTTACCCTCCAAGGATTGCCAAGAAGGGCCTCTCTGGACTCTCCAGAGCCTTTGCAAAGTAATCCAGTTCTTTCTTCATCAGGAAGCCAGCAGCTTTCTGAGGCAGATTAACGCCTACCATGGAGCTGTGGAATCAAAAGGGGGGAAAAGAGTTCTGTAATCTGTAGAAGAGCCATCCAACAGCAAAATCCTAACATTCCTAGTGCCAGGGGACCTCAATGTCCACAGCAGCATATGTTAACCCTTTATTCAGCAACAGCAGCAAGAGATCTGTATGAAAACAATGACCACACACGCGTCTAATCTTACTGTGTTTAGTGTTCTGTAGATAGCTCAGAGAATTTTTGCATGGACCGTTTGACTTGCAAGGTATGTTTACAGCAAGGGCCAACACCTGAAATTCTGGGGCAGGAATAACAAAAATAAAAGCAGATTCATTTTCACATAGCCCTGCATTATGAAATAAAGCCCAGCAAGCAGGCCCTCCCTGGAGTTTGCGCATGTATATATGCGCACCCCACACATGTGGATGTCTGCTGAACTAAGTTTCAATCTTTAGGGCAAAGGATAACAATTACAGAGTTGTTTGCCTGATAGTCTAGAGAAGTCCTAGCCAAGTGATTTTAACTCTATGTCCAATCTTTCACTGCTCGTCTTCAAGGGAAACGCGTACAACACTTTCAAAAGGCTAGCCTGGGAACTTAAACAAGTCTGCTAGACACCAAAATGCCATGGACTTAACAGAGACACTGATTTTTGGCTCATTACAAAAATTTGTCACACACACTGCCTGCTACCCTTTAATTGCCCACTTCAAACTCTTTATGCATAACAATCTAACCCCCACTTGCCCACTCCGTTTCAAGTGACCATTTCCAATATGCATTATCCCTTTTGCTTAACAATCTGTCTGAACTTTTATTTGGCTGACCCTCTGCTTCCTTCTCCAGACCTGAAGAAGAGCTTTCAAAAGCTTGTACCTTCCACCAACAGAAGTTGGTGCAATAAAAGTCCTCACCCATTTTGTCTCTCAAGTGATTTAAGTTTCAATAGCCTAAAAGTCAGTTCAAAGTTCATATGCTTGCCAATTCTTATAATAAGAGGTAAACTCTAAATAGCTACAAAATGAACAGGACTCGACTATACGGTAGCTAGGTTAAATTCAGCCATTTGCTCAGAGAGGGTGCATGGGTATGGGTAAAAGCTGCATGGACTATGTCGTTCAAGTCTAAACTTAGTTAGCTGACGATGGAACTGGGAATTTCTCAGCATGCACCCAGAAATAATGTCACAAGGCTATTGAAGATAAAGCTGTATGTACATTTCCCATGTGGTGGGAAGCTCAGCAGGTCTTCGGTACCTGGAAAGATACTGGAGCAAATTATTATACAATGAATTTGTAAGCACCTTGAGGATAATAGGGTTACAAGGAATAGCCAGCATGGATTTGTCAAGAACAGATCATGCCAAAACAACCTGGCCTAGTGGATAGGGAGGAAGGAGTAGATGTGATCGATCTTGATTTCAGTAAGGCTTTTGACACAGTCCCATACGATATTCTCATAAGCAAAACAAAAAAATGCAGTTCAGATGAAATTACTATAAGGTGGGTGCACAACTGGGTCAAAGACCATGCTCAATGGTTCACTGTCAAACGGGGAGAACATATTGAGTGGGGTTCTACAAGGGTCAATCCTGGGTCAGGAAAAGTCCATATTTAAACTTAGATAACAGAGAGGAGAGTATGCTTATAAGATATGTGGATGACACCGAGCTGGGAGAGGTTGCAAGCACTCTGGAGGATAGGGCTAGAATTCCAAACAAACTTGACAAACTGGAGAACTGATCTGAAATCAACAAGATGAAATTCAATAAAGACAAGCACAAAGTACTTCACTTTGGAAGGAAAAAAAATTAAATGCACAAATTACAAAATGGGGAATAACTGGTTATGCTGTAATACTACTGAACAAGATCTGGGGGTTATACTGTATCACAAATTGAACAGGAATCAGTGTGATGCAGATATAAAAAAGGCTAATATCATTCTGGAGTGCACTAACAGGAGTGTCATGTGTAAGACACAGGAGGTAATTGTTCCGCTCTACTTGGTACTGGTGAGGCCTCAGCTGGAGTACTGTGTCCAATTCTGGGTGCCACACTTTAAGAAAGATGTCAAAGTGGGCAGAGTCCATAGGACTGCAACAAAAATGAGAAAAGGTTTAGCAAATCTGACCTGTGGGGAAAGGTTAAAAACTGGGCATGTTTAGTCCTGAGAACAGAAGACTGAAGGGCAACCTGATAACAGTCTTCAGGTATGTTAAGGGCTGTTATAAAGAGAACTGCTCTCCATGTCCACTGAAAATAGGGCAAGTAATACTGGGCTGAATCTGCAGCAAGGGAGATTTAGGTTAGATATTAGGAAAAACTTTCTAGCTATTAGAGTAGTTAAGCACTGGAATAAGCTTCCAAAGGAGGTTGTGGAATCCCCATCTTTGGAGGTTTTAAATAACAGGTTAGACAAACACTTGTCAAGGAGGGTCAAGATTTACTGGGTCCTGCCTCAGCACAGAAGGCTGGACTTGACTTCTCAAGATCCCTTTCAGCCTTACATTTCTATGATTCTATATTTGGATCCCCCCCAAAATCACAGCCCCAGCAGGCTTCATTTCCCTGAAGATTTATATCTATTTTTGAATGACTAGGGGTACTCAACATGCAAATGTCAAACTTTATCAGAGTTGAGTTGCAGTTGCGAATCTGAAAATCCCCTTTGCAGTGCTGTTCACGACACCTTGCTAGTATAGAAGACCAGGATTAAGCAAACTCGCATATCCAGAGTGAATCCAAAGGACAGATATTCTGTACCACTGCCTGCAGAAGGTGGTTAACATACCTGTGAGCTCGGTGGGCAGTTCCAAAAGCATCATTGATATAAACATCTCCCAGTTTAGAAAGAGAAGCTCTGAAAGCATCCACCTTTGCAGGCTCAGCCTTGATCTGAGGGGATAAAGACAAGTTTGTGTTACTTAGTTACAATATGAACCGGCAGTTCTGCAACAAATAATTGCAAAGCAGACTCAGTTGTTCATTTTGGGTCTACAAATCGAACTACTGAAAGTAGGGAACATCTGAGAAGCTTGTTAGTACCCATGACCTAGAAGACAGCTTTCTGATACTGGTCAGGACCTTATCTCATAGCCTCTTTTCCAGCCCAGTCTCTGTCATGAATATTAAACTCAGTTAAAATCTCTTGTTGCCAATCTCTGGCAACAAGAGATTTTAACTGAGTTTAATATTCATGACAGAGACACACCATTTTGCTCTTGTGGGCTGAGAAGAAGGGACGCCAAAAAAGAATTTCAGAATTTAGACTAATGCTATCAGTAGCTCCCAAGTTGACCAATTTAAGTGCTTTTCAGAGCCAATAATTGCTAAAGCAGAACAGGAGATGGATCTAGATGTAGACTTTGCTGCAGAGTGATGTGCTTAACAAGCTTCGGAGATTTCCCATCCTGTTCAGTGTGCACCAGAAATCATCAATTGCCCCACAGGGCCACAGATTAGTAATATCACTGTTACTGCAGCATCGATTTTCATTCTGTTGGGACAAGAACCAAGCCTGCCACATCCTCCTTTACTGTCACACTCCATTGTCTGTGCCCCTGTTGATATGCTACAGCATGTAGTCAGCCAGTTAGAGACCGAAGAGTAAGTTGGAATAAGTGCAGACAATTATTTCTTTCGGAAGGAAATGAGTCTGGCCCTCTCAGTATAAGACATATTGTCTTCCAAGAGTTAGGTTGTGGCAAGCAATACCAGCCGTTCATGGTTTCTTAGTGCCCATAATGGGAGCACCCTCTTTTCAGAGGCTCACTTGCACGCCAGGCTATTTTTTCTAAGCTAGAGTCTTGTGTGTCAGGCTATAAAGGGCACCATACTGTACATCAGCATTCCACTCCATACACTGTATCTGAAGGGAGCCAAAGCCTGCCTGGCTAATGGGGTCACCAATGCTAAGAAAAGAAAACATCTGAGAGCAAGTGCTCTTCCTGACCTTCAAGAAAATGTCAGAGGTACAAGGCAGCACGGACCCTGTATGGTTGCTGATGGGAAAGCAGTCTTATTCAAGGTATTTCAGAGTGCTAGTACAGTACAGTGGTTAAACAACCCATTAGTACCCCTAGAAATAAGACTGAAATGGACACATGGTTCTCACAGTTACAAAGAGGCAATAAATTCTCTCCTTCCATACTATATTTTCTCCTGTTCACATCCCAAAATAAAAATCCTTCAGCTGCAGCCAGTAGCTTCCCCATAACCCTTTGCTCTGCTCCTCCCTTTATAACAGTGCCCGCTACTGCGCCTTCATCCTGAGCTCCTGGCATCAATAGCATCATCTTTCAACTTTTTACCTGTCAATATGGTCACTCAATATCATTATGTTTACATATGAGCAGTGTGTGTTCTAAGGAAGTTGCGTCATTTTCTGCCCTAGTCATCAGATGCTTTTAACCTGCCAAGACGTTGTCAGATTAGCTACGAATATTAAAGCAATACACTAACATGTCCAATCATTTTATTCCAAACTGTAAAAGGAAAAAAAAAACACAAAACTCCTATCCATCAAGAAAGCTTCAGGACCAGAAGGCCAGTTTTTACACCACACCCATCACCACAGTATGCAGTGGCAAATCCAGAACACAGCTACTAACCAAGCATCTGGTCATTCCCCAACTAAATCCTTTTGCATTTCCACAGTGGCCTCAACAGCAAGCAGAGCCACACAGTGTTTTATGTGGTATCGTATTAGTGCCTTTCAAAACAGGCACTTGGAGAGTAAATGCTGCCAGCTATATCAGAGTCTTTCTAAACACATTCCATAAAATATCCCACACAGCCCCTTGTCACTCCTGCTTGCCCTACAATAGTGAATAAGGGAAAGACACAACTGAGTTAAAAATGAGATGTCTCACCTTGTTCCCTGAAGCATCTTTCCCTTTCCCCTCTTCTTCTACATGGAATCGGAGGTTTTCCAAGAGGATGATGGAGCCAGTTGGAGGATCAGCACAGGCCTTCTCCACCTCTGGACCCACACAGTCCTTCAGAAACAAGACCTTCCTGGAAGCACGAGTCAAGACACACAGATGCATCTAACTGACATCAACAACATCTTTTCTTGTAAGATCCATTTATAGCGACAGCCTGCATAAACTCAACAGCTATTATACTTTACCTGCCAATCAATGCTTCAAGTTCTCCAACCACTGGTGCCAAGGAGAATTTGTCAGGCATAGGGACTCCATCAGGTCGACCCAGATGACTCATCAGAACCACAGATTTGGCGCCATGATCCAAGCAGTGCTTGATGCTAGGGACAGCTGCCTTGATTCTGTAACCACAAAGAAAATGACAGAAGAGAAGTTGGTAAGGGGTTCAATTTGAGCTCCCAGAGAACTGAACTTGTTGGCCATTAAGCATGGAAAGCAGACTCCTTAAAGCATATCTGCTGGGAGTGACCTCTAACAGAAATAAGGGCAAGCTGAAGAGAGAAACATCAGAAATAGGTTCTCATCTGAACAAATTGCAAGACATTATTACATGATGGGGAAAGTCCACCACAGGTTTCCCTCAGACATTTGTAAAATCCATCCTTATTCTTAAAACACTGCACAGCATTACCAACAATACTACACCATATGGGATATCCAGCCCCTCCATAGGTCTGCAACAGGCACTGGGTATAATGATTGGCATGGCTGATGTTAACATCCAGGAGCCCATAAGGTAGAACTTTGCACGTGGAGATTATCCAGTAGCATGCACAGCAACAGCAATGGCACTATGGGGCGCTTCAGGAGTCCCAGAGTGCACTGGTATAACTCTAGTTGCAAGATGAACCGAGTATGGACATGTCTAACAGCTTCAGAAACAGTAAGTACAATCTGCACTACTAGATTTCTACCCATTTTTCAGTAGCTGAACTGCTGCTATCTTCTACTGTAGACAGGGCACAGGAGTTTTATGTACATCATCTAACCCTGATAGTTGTTCATGGTTAGAACGCCAGTAGACACTGCACCGTACAGAAACTAGCACCCCCCTCCCCATTGTGGCCCTAGAAGCTGAACCAATAGAGTCACAGAGTTTAAGACCAAAAGGGACCACCAGATCATTTAGCCTGACCTCCGGTATGTCACTAACCACAGCATCACCCTGTACCTGCACACTAAATCCAACAATTGAAATGTGATCAAAGTATTACATCCCATAGGAAACTATGATGTGCCCCAGACAGAAAATAGGAGGGACCGAGGTACATCAGTGCCCAAGGCCACCACAGTGGCAGAGAAATGATTAAGCAAGATATGCCCAGATAATCCTGGCAAGTGACCTGAACCCACACACGACTGGGGGTTTTGCCTTTCTCAAGGTCCCTGTCAATCTGACCTGGGGAAAATTGCTTCTGTCCCCACACATACTGATCAGTTAGACCCTGAGCATGTGAGCAAGAACCAATGACCAAGCACTTGAGAAAGAGGATACCTGGTCCCATCTCCAGCCATGGCTATCCTGATGCTTCAGAGGAAGGGATTCCCCCTCCCGCACAAATACACTGGGGGGTGGACCCCTTCCTAATCCCTGCAGGTGGCCGGTAGTAATGGTGGGAAAATTTATCAAAAATATACTAGTATACTAGTGTAAACAGGGCTAGTATCTGTCTGTAGGTGCTGGAACAGTTACAAGGACAAGCAAAACAACTAGCCATTTGATCTTAATGTCCCGAACAACTGTTTCCTTGACTAGAACTAAGATCCCACCTGCACCAACTGGGGTCAACCAAAATGACATACGGCATGTTTTGTACATCAACTGTCCCCTTCTATATCTGCAAAACAATCATTTTCAAAACACTGATGTGGTTGTGTGAGAGGAGAGGTGCCTTTGGCACCCCATGTCAACTCTAGCAGATTCTCACATGAGAATACAGCCAGGGAAAACACAGTTTCTTGACAGTTATAACATTGCAACCATGCTTAGCATGGAAGCAAAGGCTTTGGTCTCAGCTAGGGAAATTTTTTTTACAAATGTCCCACTATTGCTAACACCAGCAGTGGCTAATCTGATCTCTAGTATAGATGGGTTATTGACAGCCACAGGCATTTTTAATAATGTTTCGGAGTTAGGCTTTCTCCAGGACAATTTAGATGACATAGTGGTAGCAGCTGGTGGCCTAACCACACTAACACATCATTGCTAACGCCACTGGAGCTGAACTGTATAGAATATGTCCTTAGTATGGACAGGGCCACCAAGGCTTCTACTTGGATTTTAAGAGTCTTACCTTTGGTTGTTTGTTATTTTGTTGTTCTTCATTGGAACATTGAAATCAACCCTAAAAGAAAAAAAAATGTTTTAAGCTCAATTGCAAATAACTGATTTCCTTTAAAAAGAGGTGGGGAACTTGCTAATTAGGAAAGCAATTCAAGAGCTCACTGAAGTGCAAGGTTTTCAGTTCTACCCTAATGTACAGCAAGTCTCAACATGAAACTGGTATGTGACTGAAAACATCGGAATAGTGAGGTCACAGTAGCCAGGGTGTAGAAGGCAGGAAGGGAACAAAAAAAAGTTACATTAAATCTCTTCTTATGGATTCAATGGATGCTGCCACTTGTGAGTAAACATTAGTATCCATGAAAATTACATTGTTATAAGAGAGAAAAAAAGAGCATGGAAGCTTAAGGTAAACTATAGCATGTCATCACCATGTTTAGTTATAAAAAATCTTGAACATTGTTAAAAGAATCATGCAATGTGACTACAGGTAAAGGCATGACCACATCTGAGCCAGGAAAAAGAGGACTGCAAAATTAAGCCATATTTAACTTTGCATTGAATATCTTGCAGCATTTCTCCAGCAGGATGCCAAGATTCATTTTCTGCTTCTCTCAGAATCTTCCAGACCCAACAGTTAGTCATAAAGCATCTTCTAACCAAAAAAAAAAAAAAAAAAATACTAATTTATTATCTCCGCCTATGTCTGCAGTCAGCCTGAAATAGAAGCTTTGAATGGTGTGTCCTTCCCCACTCATCTCAGTGTGTTAACTCTGAAGCCTATTGTTTACACTTATGTGGTAAACACCGCTTACAATTTTATTACTGATCAAGTCACACAACAATCATCCCTCCTCCTTACTAGGACCTGCACAATGTACTGAGAGTAGCATCGCGTTTTGGTAACACAACTGGGCAGGGCTTGAAAGAGTACCATTACTTCCTCCTCCCTGCCCAATTTAGACTTTTGCTCTGGCGCCCACTGAAAAGGTAAGTTGATGCTCAGCTAGTGAGCTGATATGAAAGATTAATTGGCTCTGCAGACTGCAGTTCTCCAGCTAAGTCAGCAGCAATGATAAAACATCCTTAGGAAACCACATCCCCAGAACAATTATGATCAGGGGCCTTAATACTGCAGGGTAAAGAGAGGGAAGAAAATAAAACAATCCTGGTTTCAGAGTAACAGCCGTGTTAGTCTATATTCGCAAAAAGAAAAGGAGTACTTGTGGCACCTTAGAGACTAACCAATTTATTTGAGCATAAGCTTTCGTGAGCTACAGCTCACTTCATCGGTTGGTTACTCCATCAGGGCCCCTATAATACCTCTGTGGGTGAGTGGTGGAAAGCAGAAGGATTCCATGAAGTATTCCAGATATTGCCTGCAACTCTGATCTCTTCCATTTATTCTGTATGCACTCAGGTCTTTCAATCACAGGATTTTCAAAGCAGAAGCCCGTGATTTTTGCTGGTCCCATTGGTGTACTGTGCTGTGTACTTAATTTATCATTTAGAAGCTCCTTAATTATCCCTAGTCTTTCTGTGGTTAGTTACTTGAGCTTTCTTGCATTCTCTTCAGCAGATCTCATGTGGATTTGGAGGGTAATTTCCCAACAGCACATTGGCCAGATGGTGAGAGAAAAGGGAGGAGTTTCTGCCATTTCTGTCTAGCATACTAGTACCCATAAGCTAAGGCATGACAGGAAGTTGTGTTGCATAATAACTGAAGGCGGAACTTATTCACAGGATGCCAGAATGACAGAGAATGTTAGAACTTAATGAGAGCAGCCCTCTCTTTGCTTTTACTTTCAGCAATTCTGAGAGGAAAACGTTGCTGAAGCATGATGACTAATGAGCAAAGCCTTTTAATTTTGGGGAAAACGGTAACTTTTACACTGTAAAAGCAGTATCCCAGCATCTGGATGAGTAAATGAGATATTACCCTGGAGTTTGTGTGTCATAATATGAAATGGTCCCAAAATCCAGCAGGCTGCATGCATTTTTCTCTGCAGTGTCCTTAGTAAAAAATGCATGAGGCCAGATCTTTAAAAGCTGCCAGCAAAATAGGAGTAGCTGAGCAGAAAGAATTGAACTGGCAGCCCATGGTACAACAGACTAATTAAAAAAAAAACAAAAAAACAAACCCACCACCATAACATTGTCACTGTTTTACAATCATGAAGCAAATGAACAATTTGCTTAGCAAAGTCTCCAGTCCACCATTGCCTCCCTCTGCAGCCTTATAGCTAATAGACAAAGAAACCAGATTGCTCCTTAAACCAAATAAATGTAAGACTTATGGAAGTCACTAAACCACCAGTTTTGCTTAGGGCTCCTACCCTTTTGCATTAGCACTGAAAGACGGGTGGGGTATATATACACACACCAAAAATTATCTGAGTGAACAGGAGTAAAAAAAAAAAATTTTTGTTAAATTCAGTATCAATTAGAAGACAAGCTAATTCTTTTCAGAGAAATGTGCTTCAGATAAAAAACAGAGATCAACCCTGACATCTTGTCTGCAATTTTGTATTTCCGTTTAGCAGCCTTGTTATGGTACAGATATATTTTAAAAGTTAGCAGCAATACTGTGTTAGAAGGATGGTAATCAAGCAAAAACTAAAGTGAGTTTAGGAATTATTTGGGTGACTTGAAATATTTCACCTCAGATGATGAATGCATATCACTCAGCAGACTTTGGATGGTTGATTGATTGTATCGACCCCACAATTCAAAGAGGAGAGAAGTAGGAAAGACATTTAAAGCCTTTGGTACAGTGGACATAGAAAGGAGAGACCAAGTATCACACTAAATTGGTAAACATGCAAGCCTTTGATCAAATGAGTCAATTTCTTCATAAGGTACCAACTGAATCACTTTTAAAACACATTATTTCTTTCAGAGTAACAGCCGTGTTAGTCTGTATTCGTAAAAAGAAAAGGAGTACTTGTGGCACCTTAGAGACTAACCAGTTTATTTGAGCATGAGCTTTCGTGAGCTACAGCTCACTTCATCGGATGCATAGCATATCGTGGAAACTGCAGAAGACCTGCATAGCATATCGTGGAAACTGCAGAAGACCAGTTTCCACGATATGCTATGCATCCGATGAAGTGAGCTGTAGCTCACGAAAGCTCATGCTCATATAAACTGGTTAGTCTCTAAGGTGCCACAAGTACTCCTTTTCTTTTTACATTATTTCTTAAATCACAGAAGTTAATAATGGAGACCCTCTGATTTTACTAGATTCTATCAGCCAGTCCATCTTCTGCCAATGCAGGGTTGTACCCTAAAACACGTCACAGGAAAAACTGGTCAAATAGCAAGTAGCTAAAAAAAAAAAAAAAAATAAGACTGAAATTCTTGTTCTTCTGTATTTGGGAAATGAACCAGGATGCATTTTGGGTTCTCTTTGGTTGAGTTTCTTCTGTCCATCTGGCAATACCAGCCTCCAGACAGCCAAAATCTTGCTGAATTATTTGAAAACAGAAGTACACAAGGCATTTCAAAGAGGGGAAAAAAAAGTCATTTTTACGGACTAGGAGCAGGCACAAAGGAAGTTAGTGGTATGGCCATTACATTCCACCTGCCACTCGTGCACCAAATTAAGTGGTATACACTTGTTATGTTGAGATGACCTTGGGAAAAGCCTTTGCCCTAGAAAGAACAAAATCTAAAGCTTACGTGCATGCAGATGTGCCTCAAAGCACTAGTGTACCAAAAGAGTTCACAGTGCCTAGTGTACCAATTCCCAGGTCAGGCTTAAAATTGATTTCTATAAAGGCCAACTGAATTTCTGTTTAAGAATCTGATATCAGGAGGTGCAATGCACCAACAATTCAATGAGACTCTCTAGTTGTGCTAACAGGAATCACCGTTATTCAGTTAACAGCAATTAGTTCCATTTTCAGTTGTTTATTGGAACAATTGGTCTAGTTTAAAGGGGGGGTGCGTATTAAGTAAATATCCGTACATTTATAGCCTGAAATTTCTGTCCCCTGGGTAAGCAGTGCAAGATCTATACATGTTCCTATGTCAGAATGGATATTCAGAGCCATCAGAGGACTATCCCATAAACTTTTGCCAGGTGAACTCACATCCCTGCCTGTCAATCATAAACTTCCTAAAAGGAAACATATCTATTTCATTCCATCTTATTCAGATTAGAATTCACAGTATTCCATCACCAGGCTGATAAAGGGCATTTAAAGAAAAGCCACAGAAAAGAGTTTGTTGGACTAATAAAAAAAAAAAAAAAAAAAAGTGTGTAGATGATTGCCTGCTGGTTAAACGGGATACATTTTTAAGACAGGTTTCAGAGTAGCAGCCATGTTAGTCTGTATCCGCAAAAAGAACAGAAGTACATGTGCCACCTTAAAGACTAACAAATTTATTAGAGCATAAGCTTTTGTGGGCTACAGCCCACTTCATCGGATGCACAGAATGGAACATATAGTAAGAAGATTATACACACACACAGAGAAAAAGTGGAAGTTGCCATACAAACTGTAAGACACTAATTAATTAAGATGAGCTATTATCAGGGAAAAAAAACTTTTGTAGTGATAATCAAGATGGCCCATTTAGACAGTTGACAAAGACAGACCAGTGCAATTTATGTCAAACCCCCAGGAACAGTCTGAGTGAAAATTAGACCTAATTTTATTTTTCCAAAATGTCCTTATACAGTTTGAAATGCCTCCTCAATACAATTCTAACAGGAAAAAAAAAAAAAGATACCCTATCCACCTTTCCTAAAGGATCCCATTGGGTGTGTGTCACAATCACAGGCACACATCGCACTGCATGCCCTAGAGAGAAGTCTGCTCACTGACGCATCACTCACACAAGCTGTGGCAGTTTCATGAAGCTGGGCCCAAGTAAAATATGAACCAACACGTGGTTGCTAGATTGGGGGGGTTGGGTTTTTTTTTTTTTAAAATGCCCTGCCTTTTTAGGAACGTGTACTGAGATCATTAGAATAAATCCCTGAAATTTACTGGGTCGCTGATTGGAGCCATAACCTCATTCTCAATTACACACAGACCTTTTACAGATTTTTGGTACACTCATGAGGGTAACATTTAAAAAAAAAAAAAAAAAGGAGCGTGAAGAACGACTGGCTGTTGCCAAAGCGTGTGCTACTTGATGCCTTACGTAAAGCTCCAGCTGCTGGAGTCCTAAGAACCTTACTTTAATTTAAAAAGTGAGAGAGAGAGAGAGAGAGAGAGAAAATTTCTGGCCCTCGTGGCTGTGGAGAAAACCCGGAAAAACGTGCCCCGAACCCATGTGAAAAGCTGAAACACCGGAACCCAAAAGAAAAAAGAATCTGGACTCTGTATTTCAGAAGCTCATTATTTTTGATCCAATCTCATAAGCGGGGGGGGGGGGGGGGGGGGGGGGGGGGGGAGTGACGCCTGATTTTTGAATGCCCGGCTGGGCTTGGCGAGTGACATTACCAAGGCGGCCCTCTGGAGAAGGCCGGCCGCAGTCACCCTGCCCGGGAGCAGGCGCGCCCGGAGGAGACCCTGTCTCACACGTGGGCCGGCCTGGCCCGGCAGAAGCTGGATGGGGGTGGGTCTCCCTCATCCAAGCGGGCCCCACTCACTCCCTGCCCCCGGAGCCGGCTGCCTCCACCACGGGGCCCTGCCCGGGCCGCAGCCGGCGCCGTGCCCAGCCCGGCTCCTCACCTCATGATCACCCGCTTGCCCTTCACATCCACCTTGTCCAAGGTGAGCTTGGTGGAGAGAGACATCGTGTCCGCCGCTGGCTCCGCCCTGCCCAACGCGCCCCAGATCCGCTGCTCTCCCTGCCGCAGCCCGCCGCGCTCTGCCCGGCGCCTGGGTCACCCCGGCGCGGCGGCAGAACCGGCCCGCCCCCCGCCCGGAGCCCATTGGGCACCCGGCCGCGCCGCGTCAGGCAACTGGCCGGGCCGCCCGTCAATCAGCGAGAAGCGGCCGCCTCCCCGGGAGGCTGAGCCTGCCTGGTTGGGCGGTCACGTCCCGCACGGAGCCCTAGCTCACCGAGGGCGGGGACGTGGCCGCCTGAGGGGCGGGGCGCGGGGGTCCGGCTCTCGGTGACGCGGGCTGTAGGGCCGCCCCTTCCCCCTGCTTTGGGAAAATGGGGCTTCAAGTGCACCCTGTGGCGGCCTACTCTATGCACTGCTAGGCCTGGACCCCTTGTAACATCCCCACACACCCACTGGTGGATACGCAGTTACGTGCTGCCATGCGTTTCACCTCTGGCCCCCTGCATCCGACTCCCCTCCCATGGCTTCCAGTTCTGAGCAATATTGCTCCTCCTCCTATCAGACCAGAGGTTGCCAGTGGCAGGTTACTGGAGAAAGTACGCGCCAACTCAAGCCTACCCCTGCACAATGACCTTTTTAAACCACCAGCTGCACATTCGCCTTCACGTTGCCCATTATGATCTCATCCGCCACGCCAGGATGTTAGGGAGGAAACACTGGTGAGAGGAATGGATATGTTTTATAATCCCCAACCAGTCCCTTGGCGCCGACCCCACAATTTGTCCGCCTGGTTTTGACCTGCCCCATCGCCAGTGGTCCCTGTTGAACAGGTTCTGGACCGGGCAAGGTCTCTGTGCAGCCAACCAGTATCGCTGGAACCTTCATGACAGCTCTTTGCGCAGCTATGGCGCTACACAGATGATGACGCACATTGTCGATGAATGCCTGCCAACTCGGTTCAGCGGTGGCCTAGAAGAAATGCATCACGCCCCTGAAGATGCCATCACTTGGCTAGACGACTATGCACACGCTAAATAAAAATAACACGCTAAATGCCAGTGACAGGTGGGGGTGAGGGGTGTTCTGCTCAGTGTAATGGGTGTGTAAAGACCCTGTCCTTCCACCAGAAAGATCACAGGTACACAGACCCATCTGAAACATTTAGTTCTAGCCTCTTTGATGTTCCATGCTGTGTGAGAGAACTCAATAGAACTAATTTTGCCACTTCTTTTTACTACGGGCATGGCCTTTGTAAAAGTATTAATACATAATAATAAATGTCTTTAGATAGGGTGAGACAAGGTGGTCTATCTTTTACTAGACTAACTTCTATTACTGAAGGAGGCAAGCTTTCAAGCTTCGGGGAGCTCTGCTGCAGGTCTTTAGATAGAGGTGTTCATTGCAGAACAAGTCCTAGTGTATTACACATTAATACGTCCACAGTTCTGTAGATAGAGTTGAAAACATATATACTCTGAGATAATCTTGCCTTCCATTCATGTCACATTTTTAAGTATTGGATTGTCTAAATATACATGTTCAAAGCCCTGTCCAAATATGCACACAATGATCCACTGATCATATGCTCTGTCCTATGTGTTAGACAGCAGTTCCTGGAGCACCTAGTGTTCATTTATTTTTAGGATTCTAAGCATTGTAAAAATCATGTTCTTTCAGTCCTCGGGTAGAAACTAAGATGAATCAGCAGAGAACACCGACAGTGGATGCTGACTCCTTTTACGATATGGGGCAGCTGATGACACACACAGCCACAGACTGCCCTGTCTATGGAACATCACAAGGAAAAATAAACAGTAACATTTGAAATGTGTACACACACATATTTTCCAACCATACTCACAATATACCTAGACCCTCCCAAGGAGAGATCTGACTCCTTACAATATGATCCTAAACCACAGTAGATTTACTGTGATGCATTTATATCCAATTCTGTATGATAAGGGCATTGTGTAAGTGTTTCACTGCCTTATGGAAAGCTTGCAAAGGCTCATCCATCTCTCTGACCACTACCCCATGATAATCATCCACATCCAAATCATCCACTAATAATACTGCCAAATATGATTCTGAGCAGAGCAGCAGTGAGTGCAGGGCTCGGGGAGCAAAAAGTGAAGGAGTTAGGGACACAGGTTTTGTTTTCATCCATCCTCCAGGTTGAGAATAAGGGCCCAGGCAGGGGACACATGCATGCTAAAGATGAATGCATGGCTGCACAGTTGGTGTAGACAGGAGTGCTTTGGCTTCCTTGATAGTAGAATTCTGTTCTGAGAAAAATGACTGCTGGGAAGAGACAGGGTCCACCTGACCAAGAAAGGGAGGAACATCTTCAATCACCTACTCGCCAACTGAGTGAGGAGGACTTTAAACTAGGTTCAAAGGGGGAAGATGACAAAAGGTCACACCCAGGTAGTAAAAAAGGTGACCAAAAACAGGGATAGATGGTTTTTTTGTGGTGGTGGGGGAGGGGGGGGTGTTTATCAGGGAAATGGAAAATTACAGTAGGGTCATAGAAACAAGAAGGATAACAGTGGGGGAAATCTGCTCAGCATCTTAGATGTCTATACACAAATGCAAGGAATATGGGGAATAAACAGCAACAGCTGGTAGTATTAGTACATAAACTGAATTATGACAATTCGTATCACAGATTTGAGGAGATAAATCTCATTATTAGAATATCGGTATAGAGAAGCATAGCTTGTTCAAGGAGGACAGGCAAGGAAAAAAGGGAAGAGGCGTTGCATTATACATCAAGAACGTATATACTTCTTTGGAGGTCAAGAAGGAGTGCACACTGCATACTAGCACTTTCAGAGGACAGGATTAGAATTCAAAATGACCTTAACAAACTGAAGAATTGGCCTGGTATCAACAAAATGAAATTCAATAAAGCAATGTGCAAGGCACTATACTTAGGAAGAAAAAATCAAATGCACAAATACAAAACAGGGAATAACTAGTTATGGCGTTTATAGTGGATCACAAATTGAATAAAAGTCAACAATGTAATGCGGTTGCAAAAAAGACTAATATAATTCTGGGGTGTATTAATAGGAGTGTCATGTGTAAGGCCATGTCTGCACTACCTGCCAGATCGGCAGGTAGTGATTGATCTATCAGGGATTGATTTATCGTGTTTAGTGTAGACGCGATAAATCGATCCCCGATCGCTCTGCCATCGACTCCGGAACTCCACCACGGTGAGAGGTGGAAGTGGAGTCAACGGGGGAGCAGCGGCCGTCGATCCCGTGCCGCGAGGACGCGAAGTAAGTGATTCTAAATTGATCTAAGATATGTCAACTTCAGCTACGCTATTCTCGTAGCTGAAGTTGAGTATCTTAGATCGATCCCCCCTCCCCCCCAGTGTAGACCAGGCCTAAGACAAGGGAGATAACTGTCCCACTTCACTTGGCTCTGGTGAGACGCTAGCTGCAGTAGTGTCCAAATTGTGGTTGCGACAATTCAAGAAAGCTGTGAACAAATTGGAGAGAGTCCAGAGGAGTGCAACAAAAATGATAAAAGGTTAAGAAAACCTGATCTAGGAGGAAAGATTAAAAAAAAACTGGGCATATTTAGTCTTCAGAAAAGATGATGGGGGTGGGGTGGGGAGGAACCTGATAAGAGTCTTCAAATATGTTAAGGGCTGTTAAAAGAGGACTGTGATGAATTGTTCTCCATATCCACTGAAGGTAGGACAAGAATGGGCTTAATCTACAACAAGGGAGATTTAGAACATTTTTTCCTATTATCTAACCTGACTATAAGGCTATATACCAGCGATGGACTCAAGAAAATTCATGTATGCGGATGATATTGCAAAGCCTTCATACCATCGGTTGCACCCTAACCCAATATCTTAGCACTATGGCTGATTATTTCCAATGCTGGAAACGTAGGCCTAATCCAAAAAAACCCCAAACAAATGTGGTAACTGCTTTCCATCTGAACTATAAAATGGCTAATATCAAACTTGATATCAAACTCAAGTAAGAGTCTTGTTATACGCTACAGAGCTGAAATTGCTGATATTTGGGTCTATGCATTAGACCTACTCTGGGCTAGTGGTTCTGATGCAAGAAGACTATCCAGGTGCACCAGCAGTGAGGCTCCCCTACTAAGAGCTGAGATCACTGAGAGCTGTGTTAAGTAGGGGGGACCTGAAGACATATTGGTGGGCAGCTAGTGGAGGGGCGTGGCCAACGGGGCGGCAGGTGGAGAGGTGTTTTATGGGGGAGGGATATCTCAGTGGTTTGAGCATTGGCCTGCTAAACCCAGGGTTGTGAGTTCAATCCTTGAGGGGACCATTTAGGGATCTGGGGAAAAAATTGGGGATTGGTCCTGCTTTGAGCAGGGGGTTGGACTAGATGACCTCCTGAGGTCCCTTCCAACCCTGATATTCTAGGATTCTATGTGCAGCTCTGTGGTGAAAGCATCAGCCAAGAAGCTAATTCAAAGTATCTTGGCGTTACACTGGAGTTTGATCTTTAGACAGCACCTCAAGAACACCCACAATAAGGTCAGGTCTCATGTCGTGCTTATCAGAAAATTGGCCGGAACATCATGGGGCTCCAGTCCATGGACCTTACGAACCGCAACAACTGCCTTGGTATATTCTGCATCTGAATATTGTGCACCAGTGTGGTCTCACAGAAGTCACACTAAACTCCTTGACACTCAACTCAATAATGCTATGCACATTGTGTCAGGGACGCTCAAATCTACTCCAGTTGACTGGCTCCCGCTCCTATCGCACATCCAACCTCCACAGATTAGAAGAGCTGCTCAGACATCTTGCTTTCTTAATCATGTCAATGCAAATATGAGGATCCCAATGCATCATGACCTGCAGAACCCGCCAAAGACGAGATTAAAATCCTGCAACCCTCTATGGAACCGTATCAAGATCCTTACGCCCAACTTTGCTGCTGAGGCTCAATGGAGAGTCACCTGGAGCACTTCGACCGCTCAAAACAAACCGCTTATCATTGATCCTGTTGAGGAACCACCGGGTTTTGATTTATGTCGGAAAGACTGGTGCAGATTGAATCACATCAGGACATCTCATGGGAGATGCAGACAAACCCTCTTTAAACAGAAAATGAGGCAAACACCTGTATTGCAACTGTGGTCACCAGGCACAAACGATAGAGCACATCGTATCTGAATGTCCCCATTGTTCTTTTGACGGGGCCTGAAGGACATTCACCAGCTCACTGCTGCAGCAATGTGCTGGCTATCAAACTTAGATATAAATTTGTAGTTGTTGCTACCTACCCAATCCACATGAAAGAAGAAGAACTATAAGGCTTCTAAGGAAGGCTGTGGAATCCCCATCATTGGAGATTTTTAAGAACAGGTTGGACAAACACTGTCAGGGATGATCTAGGTTTACTTGGTCCTGCCTCATTGCAGGGGGCTGGACTAGATGTCCTCTTAAGATCCCTTCCAATCCTACATTTCTAGAATTTCTTTGCTTTTATGGTAAAAAAGTGCGAAGAAACAAAATGAAACAGTTCTTTTCAGGTTGAACAAAATGGCTGTTTGCAATTAAGTTTTTGACAACTTTTTTAATTTGGTGAATTTTTTTTTAGAATTTTGGTTTTGTTACAGGAAGAATGGGATTTATTTTTTGATTTTTCACAAATGCAAGCAAATGTAAAGAGTCATTTGTCCAACTCTAGTTGTGAGGATGAAATCCATTACGGAGGGGGAAACGCTCAGTCAAAACAGCCATATAAGTAGACAGATAGACTAATCGGTTCTCTTCTGGTGGCTTTCAGGCAGCTCCCAGCATTCTTGTTAACAGCAAAGAGTTCTTGCTTTTTCTCTTGCTCCTCTTCTATAAACAGCAATCCACAGTGGTCACAGTGCTGCTGGCCTCTTCTCTTTAGATCCTACTACCACATAATCTTACCTATTCTGTGTTTCAGTGTTTCAAATGAAGATGAAGAGATGAACACACCTCTCTGACCAAATTCATCTTACTAGGTTACTCCAAACCACTAGGCCTCCAGGGGTTACTCCTTAGTTCATATTTGAAAGATTAGGATTTGTACACACACACACACACAAAATGAACTAAAAATTGGTTTTAGTCCCCACCTTTAGATAATTTGGTGCAAATCTATGTGGACACTTCTTTTGGAATAAGAATGTTCTATTTTAATTTAAATTGGTAAAAAATAATAGACCTCAACAAAATAGGACACTCAATCTGAAATAAGTGTGTCCACACACAGACTTGCACCAAAATAGCTAAAGGTGTGAATTAAAACCAATGTTGCTATTTTGGTTTCAGTTTGTGCGTAAACAAGCCCCCTGAATTCACCACCACAATGGCTAGAAACATAGGTCTCATCCCTGCACTAAAATTCCCAGACCTATGTGTGTGGCACCCCATTACTTTCAATGGGGATCTGCACCTGCAGACCTGTTTGCAGGATTCCCATGCTAATGTTTTTTTAAAGGAAAGCTAAGGACTCAACCCTGCAAAGACATAGGCTATGTCTACATGCACACCTTACAGCCATGCCCCTGTAAGGTGTGCAGTGTAGCCATTCTTTGTCGGCAGGAGAGAGCTTGCCTGCTGACAAAATAAAACCACCCGCAACGAGAGGCAGTAGCGCTCCCGTCGACAAACTGCTGTCCACACTGACACTTTTTGTTGACAAAACTTTTTGACAAAAGTTTAGCGACGAAAGTGCAGTGTAGACATAGCCTCACACACGCTTAACTTTCCATACTGTAAGCAGTCCCAACAAATCAATGGGACCTTATCATGCATAAGTTAAGCACCTATGTCGATCTTTTCAGAATCAGAGCCTGAGAGTGACAGACAGGACTTATTAAGCAACTGTGACTTTTTCACAAAAGACAGAAATGCTTCACAGCCAACAATGCCTTTACTTATACATTCATAGAGACAGGGATAAAGTGTGCATGATGCTGGAAAAGCAATCACAGGAAGGGGAACAGAAAGAAGCCTCAGCAAACATGCTGGTAGGAGAGGAGTACTTGTGGCACCTTAGAGACTAACCAATTTATCTGAGCATAAGCTTTCGTGAGCTAGAGCTCACTTCATCGGATGCATACTGTGGAAACTGCAGAAGTTTCTAAGTCTCTAAGGTGCCACAAGTACTCATTTTCTTTTTGCGAATACAGACTAACACGGCTGTTACGCTGGTAGGAGAATTGCTTTGGTGGAGAGGTGTATTTTGCAGACAGCAAAATGTTAGAGGCAGTTCTCTTATTGTTTTTATTTTAAATGTTGTGTTTGGGAGATTATACTGTGGAAGACAGCAGATTAGCCAGTGAACTCAACAGCAACACGCCCACCCCACTGCCTGTCATTTTTGTGTCCTTGCATCTTTCATTCTGAGCCCTTTGAATTATTGCAGCAATCATTCTGGCCATGCACAGTACCTGCAGAGATCTAGGACTTAGACTTAAACTCTGGTCAGAACAAAGGGTGCCATGACCTCACACAGGGGCCCTCAGGTTAAATTTCTTCTCTGTTTAGGATGCTTCAAGTACAACTTTATGCTAGTTAGCAGTTTATTTTGGATATGGAGTGACTACATAAATGAAAGGTTCCAGTCTGCAATAATGCTATCTGATATCTTTTACCCACAGATCTCAAAGTGTGCATAACCAACATTAATTGACCATGCCCACAGCATCCCAGCCCATTTTATAGCTGGACCAATTGAGGCACAAAGGTGAAATTACTTGCCAAAGATCATATATTGTAGCAGACCAATGGCAGAGCTGACAATAAAAATTAAAAAATCCCAATTCACAGTAAATCACATTCCCAAATAAGAGGGTCATCTATGAAATTGGAAAGGGGGAGCAAGGTTGAAACAGCATGTGGTGCCAGACAGATGGTTCCATAATGCCCACCCACTACATGTGACTATTTAAATATGCTGCAAAGCAACTCTACTTAGGTGAATAAAGAATACTTTCTAAAAGCCATATATTTTAAGCTTTATAGTGAAGCACAACAATACAGCTTCACAACAGGAGTATTAGAATGGAATTCTGGAAAGCACTTTAAAAAACAGGCATTGAACATTACATTTTGACAACATTATAATTATAAAGTTGAAGGCACAATCTTGACAGAATTATAGTGTAATATTACATACTTATAGGTGTAAATTTAAACAGACAGAACAGTACTAAAATTAGTATTTCAAAGAATTGTTCACCGTTCCTTTTCTGATACCAAACTTAATAAAAAAAGATTCCTCTAAAGTTAAAAATATTTGCTTGGAACTTCTGGTTTCTTGGCCAGAAAACAAAATATTCTTATCGGCTCATGTAATTAAACATTGCTCTGCTTCTGTTCTGATTTTGTTGGTCTTACAGCTCCTTTTGGTATCAAATTGATTACATGTAATAAGAGGCATGCCTGTATCATTTGTAAAAGTTTACTGGTAAATCCAGTGTAAAATTTCAGACAATGATTATTTTCAGGGCTTTGTTTTGTTTTTTTAAATAAACCAGAGGTCTTACATCTATCTAATGACAGTACAGGAAATAATAATAAATAAACAAACTAGTTTGATGCATAGTTTCATTTGTAACTGAATATTTTAAAATGGTTTTGATGACACATAATCACAGGATTTCAAGATGTCCATAGACAGGAGTAAAGTATATTTACAGAAAAAAATTAGCACATTTACATGTGTTCAAACATTTTACCTTTTACGCTACTTCACCTGCACTGTACATTCAAACTGGAAAACATTTTGGTTCTTTAACTTCAAGCACAGCATGAAATATTTTATTCACAAAGCATCAACATAAACATTCTAAAATGTCAGCAAGTTCCTATACTGACATTTACCAGGAAAAAACCTTGTTTTCAAAAAGACTGACTCAGATTTTCTGGACCAGATGTACAATACTGAGTATGTCAATGCAATGTATATTCAATCAAGTGCAAAACAAATTTTCAATCACCTGATTAAAATAAGAGGCTCCTTGTTATTGGATACCACTGTGCGTGTGCAGTAACTGGATCAAATACTGGTTTTAATGATACAGAAATAATTAAAGAGGGACTTTCATACAAGGAAAACCTGCAGATTTAACCACATCTATTCATCTTAAACACTGAGTAATAAATTGTTCTCATTACCGTATGTTTGCTAACTACCAACCAAGAGTTTAAAACCAGGATTTGTCCCAAGTGACCATTCTTGATTCCTGAAGTAAAAGTCTTAATTTTGATATTTTTTCCATGCAACAGATGTGATAAGCATAGGATTATGAACCTGTTCCTACTCCCACATAAGTGAGTGGCAAAATTCCCATTTTTGAGTAGGACAGGGCCCAACTGTATTTGTTGCAAGATCAGGCAGAAGATGACCAATTACTAGCATAATTCAAAACTAGTTCTCTTGTATAAAGAAACAGGCTGCTGCCATGTAAAATTCCTCCTTGAGAAAACAAATCAGGCAGAATACTCCCCATTGCACCTGCTGAGTCTTGCCAGAAAGAGCCTCTGAAAATGAGGGTAGGTGAAAAACAAAACTGGAATCATGGAAGCAACGTATGTGATCTTAAAGCAATAAATGCTGCATGGCAATATTTTATTGGTTTCTACATAACAATTCATCCACTAATCAGAAATAGCTGTGTTGTTCAAGACTGAGAACACCACTTAATAGAATGGCTTTACTATAGCATAAATTAAAGTTTCCTGAAACTAAAAAGGACAAATATAATCTAGATTGAAATATTTCTTAAAATCTTATCAGTTTGTGATCTCATGAAACCAAATTCCCGAATGGAAATTTGATGTTTTCCTACCCCCTATTTTCTCTTTAATGTGGAAACAACAAAAAGTTATATACTGCATTCAGCATTACGATATGTGTAAAATACTCTCTCATCACACCCTAGGGACAACGTATTCTGCTGCACAAAACTTCCTGTTTTCAGACTTTATATTTTCCCTTGTGAAGCGACAGTCATTTCAGTAGTGAAAATTATACAATACATTAAACATTTGCTTTTGACATTTTACATAACCTGTGCATAACCACTGATTCTCAATTTAAAAACTAGAACACTAACATTTACTGTTCTCTGTGTCTATTCTCTGACAGATGGACTGACCTCTCTGAAAAACACAAATGAGAATTAAACTCTCACACCATGGATTAGACTTCATGGTATAGTTCCTCATCATTATTTACCTAGTAAACTGGTAAATAGCTCTCTCAGCAAAGGATTTCAAGAATAAGATTTGCAGATTAGCCAATATTCCAGGGAGGTAAATGGTTGATAAACACCTAGTTTCTTTCTCAGTGAGAAATTTCATTTTTAATATTTATGATTAGCGATCAAAAATCTAATTTTGAGAATTCAGTATTATAACAAGTGAAGGTGGGCCCAATTCACATAGTCTGGGTCTGGATAGTCCCAAATTGACGTGATTGGGAACCCGGGTTTTGGTTCAGGGCTCTGGTACACTATTAACATCTTTACAAGCAATTGACATTAGCTCAGTAGGTAGTAAATGGAGCAAACACTGTGTGGTAACATTACCTAAGTGTGAAGGCGTAACTGTAAAGATTACAATGGTGGACCTTGTAACATCAGTATGAATCACCGCAATTCATTTAAAGGCAATTGGCAGGTGCTGGTAACTAATAATAACTCCACTGAATGCTAACAGGCTTTTTAAAAAAAAACAATAATTCAGGTAGTAGCATACTCTATTACTTCCTCAGAAGAGCATGGGAGAAATCGCAGGTGGTGTGTTTTCTGAGCTAGCAGAGGCTGGGAGAGGCAAGACATATCAACCCATTCTGTGTGTACTTAATGTGCTTTCTAGCAGACAACCTCAGTCGCAGGAGTGTATTGGGACACAGATATACAGAGAAAGGAAAGAAGTTTAGCGGGGAGAAGATGGAGGGAAATAAACCAAAGCTGCCTCAGTTCTCTCTCTCTCTATATGACCAGGATCCAGATCAAGGGAGAAGAGATGGCAAGGGGTTTGGTTTAAAAACAAAAACAAACAAAAAAAACATTCTAAGCTTTTGCAGGACAATTTCTTGTATGGAATAAGTTATAAATGAGAGAAATCCCAAAAGTTATGCAATAAGGCACATACATTTGCAAATGAAGAGCACTTTCAGTGTTTATAGCTGTGGTCATCAACATCTTTGATACAGCAAACATATCAGCCATGCTACACATCAAGAAATTGTCCCCAGTTGCCTGTTGGTCAGTCCTCTACTCCATTTCTGGTTCCCCTGTGTGTTTTCTTAATTGTATTTCAGCATCTTCTAGAAAAATAGTGTGACATTAATAGCTTCTTAGCTACATTACCTGGCTTCACTTGCAGGCTCCAGCCGCCACTGCCCTTTCTTTCTTTGCTGTGTCTGGTAAAAAATACTGAAAGGTCACTGCAAATAAATGGACCAGCTTCAGTGTTTAAAACATGAAAAAATATTTTCTTTCCTGTACAACTGGGCAATTAAAACCTAGAGAAGAAGAGAGGAAAATCCTTAAAACAAGTCAGACCTCTGGAACTTATCAGTGCGTACAGAATTCTAGCCAACTGTATCTTTTTAAGAGCCTTTCATAATGCTGTGTCTTCTTCCTCTCTGAAATCTCCCACTAGAAGTGAGTGCTTATCTGGTTCACTGAGAACAATGCTGTTGAGGGAGCGTTTATCTGAGAACAGGGAATTTAGTGAGGCTCTACTATAACTGATGATTTGATCCATTAGGCTCAGTTTGGTAGAAGCTGTCCCAGTATCATCAATTCCAACATGGACACATATTTCCGAACGACTCTTCTGTCTCATATTGCCATGGGCACGGAGCTCATATTTCTCATAACTTGGTTTCTTGTAGCTAAGGAAAAAAAATCCAGTATAAATTAGTTGGCAGTAACTGTGAATAGAAACAACCCGATGTGGAAAGAAACTGTACTGCAGATGCTCATGTACAAATCAGTACAGTTAATACCCACTGCCATTCATAATTTGAATACATAGTGCAGTGCTAAAAACGTCTAATTTCTCCTCTTTTGATTGATTCTAATACCAAATGAGAGCTTTATTTTAAAACAATACACAGAAGGGGAAGGGAGAGCAAAACAGATTCGTACCACTTCTTATATTTAACTGCTTGACTGGGTATTAAAATTCCAAGGTACATCCTGGTAGAAAGCATCTACAGGTTTTGTTAATGGAAGAGGCATGCGTCAATGTTCTACTATAATTAGGAAATCATCGCCTTTTCTACCCATGGCCCTTTGACGCCTGCACTCGCTGGTTCCCACACTATATGGTATCACATCTACCACAGCTCTCCATTGAAGTTGGCTGAGGGGTAAGAAATAACACAAGCCATAGCATTTAACAGGGTACTGTTTATTGCAATACTTCATACTGTTAAGTCCTCAATGCCAGCAGGTGTGGTGTTCCCAGCTGTGTTGCATCATAGCCACAGAATCTGTAGAAAAGCCAGCATGGCAACAAAACTTCCCACAGATTTTCAGTGACAAGAGTTATTACATACTAAGTGCACTACTGATTTTTATAGCTCCCATCATGTACACCTGGCGCGGTTGCAGTTCAAACTCACATGTTTAACAAAACTGCCTGACATATTTTGGATCAACTGGCTACACCGATGAAGCAAAACGGACAAAAAAGAAAGCAAGAAGGAACTGTATTGAGAAGGTGACCATCCTGAAGACAGCCACTACTAAAGATGGACTTGCCTGAATTCCAGAATTAGGATTAGAGTTTAAGAATCTCTAACTCTTCATCCTGTGCTCAGTTCACTAGACCCCTCTGCCTCTAAACTAAGAGAACTATGATTGCAAATCAAAATAAATACAGAATTTTTCACTTACAGCTTTAGCAACAGAGAAGAACACACAACGGAAACAGAAGAGGCAGCCATTGCAGCAGAGCCCATCCATGGCTGCAAAACGATACCAAATGGCAGAAAGACACCTAGGAAAGAAACCAGCACTGATTCCAGAAAAACCATATAAGAATAGAATATTCCTTATACAGTACCTTTAATGCACTGTATACAACCAAGCAAGTGTCCCTATGGATGACTATACATGAAGTTTTAGTTGCATTTTAACATTAACAAACATGACTAAGTTCTAGTGTATGCAAAACAGAAACACAGGTAGGAATAATCATTTTGTCATTTCTATACTAAAATTTACAGCTGTATTAGCTAAAATGGGTTATCTAGCATGTGTTAAAATACAACAGAAAGTTCAAGTGTAGGCATAGCTTATTTTCCCTGCAGTAAATGGTTCTCTTCATGAAGTCAAAACCATGGGTTTTCACGCCTCATTCAACAAAACGTTTCTCTTAAATATATGTCGATGCACAGACCATCTCTATATTAATCATAATAGGGGATAGCTCCCTGTTACTCCACCACCATCTCTTTAAAGGTAAAGAACTTGTATTGATAATCACTCACAGACAAGAACGATGGGTACCATTTTATGGAAAAAAAACCCCACTGCAATCATCTATTAATAAAGCACAATGTCAGTACTACAACAGAACACTCACGTACCAGCAGCAACAGGAATTCCCACGAGATTATAAATTAGAGCAAAGACAAAGTTGAACCGGATTGTTCTGACGGTCTTCCTTGATAAATCTATACTTGCCACCACATCCAACAAATCGTTCTGCAAATTAAAGTGTTTATAGGAAAAGTCAAAGAAAACTAATGTCACATATGAAATGTTATCATATTACTGTTTTCAAAGCTAAATACTGTGCACTGAGCATTTCTAAAAGATGCAAGTGTCTCTCTAGTAGGTGTTTTTAGATTGTCAGTCCTTCCTCTATTTTATGTTTGTACAGTGCCCAGCACAATAAGTGTTTGGAGTCCCTGGGCACTGATGCAAAACAAATAAATAATATGTTTACAGCAACGTTAGTGTTGATACAGTCATTTGTCAGGGTTCCTATCAAACTCTGTTTTTCAGGCATTTATAACCAGGCTGTGAAAATTCATTCTTAAGTGCAACTTAGCACGCAGGAAGATGTGATCAACAGATGTTCTAGGTGTGATCTAGGTGTTATAGCGTCCTACCAAAATAAAGTTTAATTTTCAATGTTCCATTCCTTCCCCAAAGGTCACCCTCATTCCCCCTTCTTTACCCATCCTCAAACTTGGCACTGTTGCCACAATACATCCAGCAAAAGAAAGCTGGCTGCAGCTTCCTTCCAGAGCCAATGAACATCACACCTTTAGGAGTCAGAGAAAGATAGTTTCCTCCCTGCTCCAATTCCATTGGTCTGTAGGGATGGAGCACATCATCTCTGCAGTTGTCCCAGTCAGGCCAGTGTTGGAGTGAGGGACTGAGCACAGGTCCCAAACAACAGCTTTCACTTCACTGCCTCTGGCATGCCCCACCCATTTTTCTTTAACGAAACAAGCTTAGTTCCATTACTCACCCTAATTAAAACCACATCTGCTGCCTCAATGGCTACATCAGTGCCTGTGCCAATTGCAATTCCAACATTAGCCATGGCAAGAGCGGGGGAATCATTGATACCATCTCCCACCATTGCTACCCGCTTGCCATCCTCTTGTAACTGTTTCACTTTGGCTACCTTGTGCGAAGGAAGAACCTCAGCAAACACTTTGGTGATACCAACCTAAAGGAAGAGAAAGAATAAAACCATATTACAACTCTTCTATATCCTGTCCAAGACTCTGTCTCTGAATTTATATGCTTTCTATTCTCTCTGGTGAGGAGCAGACAGTATCCCTCTGAGTGAACCAAATACAATCCAATTTCACTTTAAGTAACATACCACACTGGAGACTTCCCTCCCCACTGCCACACTATTTTATCATTTCCCCAATGAGGTCACTGGCACAAGGGAGAGCCTAGTCTATTTTAGGGATGTGACTTGATATTAGCAAGAAAAGTAGTAATTGTGATTACTGGATTAGCAAAGGGAGACCAATTCTATTAAAAAAGCTGAAATTTAAAAAGTTAATAGGAAGATATAAAGCAGGAAACACTCCTAATTCACCTTTTTAGCAGAGAATTTACAGACTGCTGAGAAGACACTAATTGCTACAACAACTCAAAGAAACCAAGGAGATCTAGAAGAGTAATCTTCAAGAAGAGTAATCTTTCTCCAATGATCAATGTATTTTCATGCCAGCTAATTAAGTAGAGATACTTACATAGATAATTGCTTGAGGATCATTCAATAATAAACTCATTTTATTATGCACTATGAGGGTTAAAAGGGACATCAGGATAAAAGTCTTGGTCCAAATCTGATGTAAGAAGTGCAGTACACTGAAGTCAGAGTTATAGCTGCTTACAAAAAACCTACAAGTGTTTCTGTACTAGTTACTAACATCTTGGATTTTTTTTTACACTGTTGGCACTTTTCACCTTCAACCAATTTTGCTATGTATGAGCGGGGGGGGGAGAGGGGGAGGTTGGGACGACGACACACTAAAACATGAAATGAGATATTCCCTCCCCTTGGAGTAGAGCATAACAGAGTTCATTGGGGGGGCGGGGGTAGGGAGAATACCATGAAGAAAATTGTAAGTCAATTAGATATTCAGCAATTTACCTCAGAGGCAATATATCTCGCTGTTTTACTGTTGTCTCCAGTCATTAGAACAACTTCTAAACCCATAGTCTTCAAAATGTGGACTGCCAATTCAGCTTCAGGTTTCACTGTATCAGCAATAGCTATCAAGCCACACAGCACTCCTAATACAGACAGCATGAAAATGAACGTGTTCCTATTAAGGTTCTTTTCCCCACCTTTAGCAGGCAGTGGGTCCTAGAAGACCCTCTCAGAGCCCAAAGGATCCTCTCTCCTTCTTTATTAGTCTCCTAACCCTTAAAAGTCCTTGTAGTGTGCCCAAACATCCGTGCAGTAAAGGAGAAATGGACAAGGCTCTATCTTTCAAAACGTTACAAAAAGTTGAAAGCCAGAGACTCATTTGTGGTCACATGATTCTATACAAGAGCAAGGTATTATTAATTATTATTATTATTATTAATAATGATAATCCAGATTATAGTTTCAGGGTCAATTGTTTCCCTCATCACTTTCTATTTAAATGCTCACAAGTCAAATCCAATAACACAGAAAAGGGACAACAATCTTACCGTCAACAGCTACAAGGACTGCAGTGCAACCTCTACATTCGTGTTCAATCAAGGCATTATCAATATCGCTTTTAAGAAGGAGGCCATTTCTATTCATCCATTCCCGGTTTCCAATGAGAACAGAATACTTTTGATGATTCAAAGTAGCTGAAGGAAGAAAATACAATCCTACAATCATGTGGATACATTTAAGTTAATCCGGACAGGAGTTCACATGGGTGCTCAGACAGATTAGTAGCATCATTACCCAAAATCTAAATAATGCTTAGGAACTGTTTTCTTCTTACAAACGTTTTTTTTCCTGTTTTTTTGATAAGTAAATGAATTAACTGTTCTGCAATAGGAGGCTGATAGCATTTACTTGGACCTACAGTTGTAACATGGGACAACTAATACACATGAAAGCCATGAGCTGAGCCTCTTTTGAGCAAAGACTGGTCAAGAGCGTAAGTTACATGAAGATTTTGGGTAGTAATCATCTGGGAAGAAGCACAGTTTTAAAGAGAACAGAGAAGGGCAGTGGGAGCAGACTCCCATGTTCTATTTCCAGCTCTGACAAGAATTACCTTTACCACAGAACTTTAAAATCTCTGTGTCCCATTTTAATAGAGCTCCTTTTAGCCCACGTTCCTTAGAGATATGGAAGCATCCATGACCCCATTCCACAGATGAATAAAATACACAGCTATTAAATTAAGTAAAGAGCAACTCCTTTGTACCTCTAGGAGGTTGCAGACCCAGTTCTCCAGAGGGGAAAGGTTAGTGACCCATGGCAGCCTCTTCCCCCAGCATCCTCAACAAAAGTCAGACAAAACCAGATCATCATTCTTGGCACAAATTTTATTTTACATGCATGTGTCAGCTTACTTGGCAATTGGGCATCAATAATCAAGGCAGGTTGCATTGACTCCTCAATGTTCTCATCAACTCTTATGAGTGTCATATTCTTAATATTATTTTCTTCAACCTTCTCATTCCTCCTGTACAGCAATGCTTCAATATTGGTGACTTTACAGCTAATGCCACAGCCTGCTACTACCTGAAAATCTGTACAGGTTCCAAGGGTTTCTGAGTTCAGTTCCTAAGAGAAAAGGTCAAACATTTTCTGAAAAATACAGAACCAGTTGCATTTATAAGAGTGCTGACAGTAAATTACACCCAAACCCAAATCTAGAACACGAGCAGATAAAATGCAATCATCAAAACACAAGTTTAAGTGTCAGGCTCCAGCGTAAACAGTACCAAATCACTCTCATGCCTTCATCATTTTCAACTTTCAGAACTCTCCAAGTAAAAGGCCACTTCAATAAGCCAACCACTTTCTAGTCAGTGCAAGGTTATTCACAGACGCACACACAATATTGAGACAAAGCTCTATAGGAGAGGATCTCTATCACTGCAAAATATTCTGCCCATCTAAAAGAATCTTAGTACCATACCTTCTTGCAGTATTTTGTTATTGCTGTCCCCAGAGGGTGCTCACTGTTACTTTCGGCAGTCCCAACTATTGCCAAAATCTTATTACGTGGCATCTGGTTATCCTCCACTAGAATCTTCACCTGCATCACTACTGGAGTTCCATGGGTAATGGTTCCTGTTTTATCAAATACGACCACCTTTACCTGCAGCAAAACAGAAAACTGCATTGTTGCATAAAGGTCTTACTGCAGAATCATTCAGAAGCAAAGTTACTGTCCAAAGTTACTACCTAGCCACTTACAGACAACATGCAGTGATAACTTCTGTGTTTGGAAACAAATGCAGAATACTGGCATGTAGAGTCCTACTATAAATTAAAGCCTTGGAAAAATAAATAGCATTTTTTACCTTATGAGCCATCTCTAGTGGTTCTCCACCTTTGATCAATATGCCATTCTGAGCTCCTACCCCAGTACCCACCATCACAGCTGTTGGGGTTGCTAATCCCAATGAACAAGGACAGGCAATGCACAAAACTGTGATGGCGGCTTGAAAAGCAAAGCGGATTACTACTTCGGTTTTGGAAATGCTTTTATTGTAACCCTGTGGACACAGAAACACATTTTAGTAATAGAGTAAGGAACACTGTAAACCATGTAGTCAACTATACATTTTCTTAGTCACAAAGGCATATTTGTAATTACATAAAAAAAAAAAATCTATGTTTGAAGAATGTTAAAGTTGAAAAATAAAGCACTCGAAAGTTAGTAAGTACCAGAATTCTGATTGCCCACGCAACCTTATTCTGTCCTATATTGCATATACATATCACATGCTATATTTTACCCATAAGACACCTGCCTCATTCTATTTATTTTCTCAAACTAAAGAATATAAGCCATGAGACTCCCTTAAACTGTACCATAATAAACAATACTCTAATCACTACATATGGTGATTAATGGCCTATAAATATTCTCCACTAGACTCTTCATCTGCATCCTCTGTCAGAAAAAATAATCAAGCAAGAAACTGCCATCTTAACTGTCTGATGGTGCAAATTAGGGCCCCAGTCCTATACTGAGATCCACCAGCGTGTAAAGTCTATTGATTTCAAGCTGGATTCTCCATGGGGCTGTGCCAGCAAATCCTGATGCAGAACTGGGACCTATATTGAAGAGATCATCTTTCCCAAAGGAAAGGAAATTTGGAAGGTTCAAGGTTTTTGTAATGTCAAGTTATTGCTTTGTTTGTTTTAAAAAGTTAATAATTAGTTTAATAATTAAGTTAACCAATTAAAATATTTTTAAAAACAAGATATTTTTGTTAATCATTGAACTCTTTCAGGTTTGTAAGTTCGATACTTTTTCAAAATAAAGTTCCCATTTCTGAGTCTTTTTAGTAGAGAAGCTGACACTTTCAGTCCTAATTTGTATCAGACAGAGCCATTGCTAAGTAGTACTAATAAGGGCAGGCCTTCACGACCTGCGGGATCGGCGGGTAGCGATCGATCTATCGGGGATAGATTTATCACGTCTCGTCTAGACGTGATAAATCGATCCCCAAACGTGCTCCCCTTGGACTCCAGAACTCCAGCTCGTGAGAGGCGGAGTCGACGGGGGAGTGGCAGTGGTCGACTCACTGCCATCCTCACGGCCAGGTAAGTTAACTTAAGATACGCCGACTTCAGCTACGCTATTTGCATAGCTGAAGTTGCATATCTTAGGTTGACCCCCCCCACACAGTGTAGACCAGGGCTAAGATAGCTGCTTTCCAAGTAGTTTTAAATATTTTGTAAAGACTTACTTAACTATCATGTGCTATATGACTTTGCAGTTTTCCTTTCATAAGCAAAAATATAGAAATACATTGCAGCATGTGAACAACATACTAGACAAATGACTGTGAGGATATTCTAGGATGGAACTGTTGCAGTCAAACAGACTTCTACTACTCCTATTATTTAATAACATTTAAGAAAGTGATTTAAAATAGTCACTTACATGAAAATATATTTCCACAACTTCAAAATTGACAAATCCAATTACAATCCAAGCAAAAAGGGTAACCACAGAGACAGCCACAATAAAAGGAACAAAATAGCCACTAAGTTTGTCTGCAAATTGCTGGATTGGAGCCTACGGGAGAGAAAATACAAAAACATAAATTCTAATCACATGATACTCTCTTCCATGCTTTTAAGCACTAGTGTAAACAGAGTATCTCAGCATATTCAACATATACTTCTCATAAAACCTAGATAGTCTCTCAATAGTTTTGACATTTTGACATGACTTTAGAGAATTAAGAGACTCAGAACTTTGAAGTTTTGAGTTCAAAGTTTCTCTGATTGATATGTCGACATTGCTTGGTGTCTTGATTTTAAGAGTTATACTGAGGTTTAAAAGACTCTAAGCTTTATGCGATTTGCTGAATAGAGGCCTAAATGAAGAGGCAGAAACTAATAGTTTAAATGAATGCCACTATTCAGAAAAAGTACCTTTGAGGTTTGTGCCTCCTCCACAAGTTTGACAATCTGAGAGAGAGTTGTATCAGCTCCGACGTGAGTTGCAGAGATCAGCAGTGACCCATTCTGATTAATAGAACCTGCAATAACTGTACTGCCAGGTTTTTTAGTCACAGGCATTGCTTCACCTACATAAAGGCCAACAGCAGACATTAGGCTGGCAAATTCTGATTTTGACAGTGTTATTTTTCCTACTGCTCTCTAGTCCTAACATACAATTAGAAAACATACAAGCAAAATAGTGAACTTTAATCTCCCTTGTTCATAAGTATTTGATGCAAAGAAATATTTTAAATTTTTTTAAAAGCAAACAGCTTACCTGTGATGAGGGACTCATCTACCATAGACTGTCCTTCAATAACATAGCCATCAACTGGGAATTTGCCTCCTGGAACTACTTTGACAACATCACCCCGTTGAACCAGTTCAACGTCAACCTGATCTTCACTGAGAAGGAGTATAGTACATGTAATAAAACATGGTTAGTGATGTTACCAAGTCAAAAAGCACTTTTCAGGATTATATACAGCAGAATCTCACCAATTCATACATTGCTAATTGACAAAGGGCATTTTGTGATGCTTTATACTTGTTTTATTATTTATTATTTGTGTACTTGCCAATTCAGAAAATTCGTTCAATTTCAAAGCGCAAATTAGCAAGGTTCCACTATGGCATATCAGAATGGTATCAATTTTATTACATTTTAATGTTACATCTGGCAAATTCTCTTAAGTTGAACAAGTTATTTGTTGTGCACATCTTCAGCAAGGTAAAAGTATTAGTTCAAAAACAAAGAAAAGAAAGGAAGGACAAAGCAAAATACCTCAAAAGAATATTGTCTGGTCCTAGATTAACGAGAGTTGCTTCTGTAGCTTGTAGTGAAATTAGTCTTGAAAGGGCTTCCGATGTTTTACCCTAGAATATGAATTGACACATTTCCCTTTGATCACGCTATCAACAAAAAAATAAATCACAGGCTAAACAGCTACATGCAATACAATTCACCCTTTAAAACAAACACTTCTTGCAAACTGACTAGAAAAAATAAATTTGACATTTTAAATAGTTTTCAGAATTGCTGAAAATCGTTTTGCAACATGAACAAATGATAAGCAGCCAGAATAACACTTTCCCATGTGATTTCATTTTAAAACATGCACACCCTATAACTACACACATGTAATTTCCTGCAAGTTGTAGATGTAACACTTTACACCAAATATTTATAAAAATACAAAGTTCAGTCTTGCTTCTGTTTTCTTACAAGCTGCGATTTTGCTTGCTAAGTATTGCCTCTGTATCTCACTAAAAAGTTAATCTTTCATGCTTTCTAGTGCAACCTGTCTCAAACATTTTATAGTATTTTATTTCATGTCAACCACATGAGCAGGTACTTTTATTTTGCTTTACCTTTGCCATATGTTCTAACCACCGGCCCAATGCAATGAACACAAATAGCATAGGAGGTGTGTCGAAGAAAGTCACAGGATTCACTTTTGCTTTTTCAGCCATTGCAACTAGAAGAATAACGAAGGAGTAGACAAATGCAATGGTGGTTGCCAAAACAATGAGCACATCCATGTTAGCAGTTTTATGCTTCAGTGCTTTGTATGCTTGAATGTAGAAGTACCAGCCCCCAAATAACTGTAACAACAACAACCACAACTGTACTTTACTCATTTGAAAATACAAAGGCAAAAATTACTGCTCTAAAGCTACTTTATTGAAAGTGAGAGGTGCAGAGTTCTTTTCCGTGCATCCTTTTTTAAAGTTCAGGTTAAAAAAGTTTAAATATTAATATTTCAATTGATATGAAGAACAAACATTTAACAAGTCTACTGCAAATCAAGGGAGCTCAAATTAAAAAAAGACTAATAAATACAATGCTAAAATATAGAAGATGATGGATCTAATCCTGCTCCCACTGAAGTCAAAATACCCACTGATTTCAATGAAAGCAGGCCCCACAGCAGTTTCAATAAGCATTCACAAAGTGATCTTTTGTGCTTAATTTTTTTAACGTTCCATTATAAAAAGACAATTTCTATTTGTGAATTTCTAATGACAGCAAACTGAAAGGCACCATGTTTTTATTTACCTGAACAGGGACACACAATAAAAAAGACAGAAAATTCATTACAGACAATCCTGGCAGGACCTGACGCTCCAAGAACATAGAAGAGTGATGGGCCTCCATTTCCTCCTTGCTCATGTTGCGATGCTGGTGAACACCTGAGAAGTGACTGTCCATAATCATCATGTAAATCATCAGCACCATTACAGGAATGCAGAAAACCAGACTCACAAGAAAAGATCTTTTCCACCTTAGATAAGGGAAAAAAATTATGAAAATCTGACTTGTTTTGCAAGTAACAGATAATTAATCATGACACAGATAACATTTTAGCTACAATGTCTGTAGAGACCAACAAAGTAATTTGTGAAAACTACACTACTGGTTCAAAAACAGCCTCAAATTTTAAAAGAAGAATCAATGAACATTTAAGTAGAATTTAAAACAGACTGAGTAATACTTACTGCCTTATTTCCTGTTTGTGGTCTAGATGGCTAGCAGATCTGTCCTTCTTGACTAAAGAAGTATCAAAACCTAAATCCTAGAAGAGAAATGTAGCAAGGATTTGATTTTACCATACAGAGGATTAATATCACAAAAGATACACTTTCATCTTGATTTGCAGGTAGTCATCAATACTGCACAAGGAGAAAACACCTTCAACTGTATTTCTTTGTCCAGGCAAGTAAATATCACCTGTGATATTATAGTTATACAATTTATACATGAACACGTTAACTGCTCTACAGTACACAAAAGCCATTCCCTGCCATCTAGAAAAAGGAATTTGCCCACTGGCACAGACAATTGGAACATACTTATGCGGGCAATGTAAACTTATTTCTACTTTTTTTAAGACATCTTGTGCTGTATAGAGATATTTGTAGGTTATCTGGTGGAGCAGGCCATGCATTCAGCTTGCTTCATTAGCACATTTATAAGGTCATTCTTTCACTTTCTATGTCAAAAGGTATCTCAGAAATAGCTGTCAGACTTAGGCTTCAACTTGTTCTAAAATGCTCTTCCAGCCTTTCCTTGCAGGGCATGGACAAAGTCACCAAGGAGTACTGTTCTGCTGGCATATGGAGTTTCCCTGACTGCCAGAACACCTGTTCTCTATGTTGACTTCTCTACACCGATGGTGAGAAGAGTGGGTGGAAGAGAAAGGGGACAGGATTTTGGTGTTGATATACCTCTGTTCCATAACCATTACATACCAAGAGTTCTTGTATTCCAGGGTTTAGAACTCTGGGAAGCACATTGGATATTCTATAAGATTTTCAGTGGCCCAATGAAACAGTTTAATACCACGTAAGCACTTACCTCTACTGTTTGTATAATATCTCGAGGACCAACAATCTCAGGATCATATTTAATGTGTGCTTTGTTGGTTGCAAGAGCCACTGAGCTGTATAATACACCTTTAGTCTTCATAAGGGTGGATTCTATTTTATGTACACATGAGGCACATGTCATTCCTCTCACCTGTTAAACACAAATTCTTGCCTGTTATCAAAACCAAAGACTGATTTTTTAAAATAATAGTGAATACTTTTTCATCTATTACAAATAGAGAATCTGAGAAGAATTAGGAAACCATAAACTGTGCTTTTGTTATCTGAGTTATAGCATCCCTAGATGGTATAACAAAAACAAAAAAACCTTTTGGAATATACAGCTATCTGACCAGCAGGTGGCACTGTGGCTTGATATTTGAATAATGTGTAGGTTAGCAAATCCACATATAGTTTGTAATATTTATCTATCTTTAGGTTTTATTTTGCTGCCCATCACCACAGTATATGAGCAACTTCCTACCAAATCAATTGCAATAACAAAGCCTCTAGTGGAGGCATATAAATTGCACATCTTCACAGAAGGTTGAAAAATTCTGAATGCTACCTTTTTCCATTTATAGTCAATATACAATTTTTAAAAAGACTGAAGAGGTGGTACAAAGGTCAGCATTTCAGCTTTTTGCATCCTTGCTAATATTTCAAGCTTTCAATAAAAGGCATGGATTGAATACACTGGGAAAAGGTACATTTGTCATATATTTGGGAGGTTTGTTGCTATTTGACATGTATTATTGCATTTGTTTCTAACCCACCTGTGCATAGCTTTCCACTGACATTTAACCTTATAGAAGCAGATATTCTATTTGAAAGTCACATTTTCAGCTAAAAACTGTCTACGTATTTTTGGTAAAAGCAATCTTTAAGATTACTCTAACAAAGATTAAAAGATTAGAGGGGAAAAACAGCTTTTCCCCCCTTTTTACCCAGTTCCTAGTGTAGACCAAGGTGTTTGTGCATTGGACTGCACTGGGTGAAAAGTTAACTTCAGCTGTTTTGTTGATGGTCAGTCACATTTTCTGTCTCACACTTAGCATGATGACATCATTCTCAAGTCTTGCTCTAGGGGTACTCACATGCATGCACTATCCCTAAGCTCTGGAAGAGCATGTTTATTAGTAACAGCAAAGCTGGAACTGACACCGAACAGGACACATGCAGCAATCAGGAGTATGCATGGAGAGGAAGGTGGGGAAGAGGCAACTGGAGAGGAAGGATGGTCTACTGGCTAAAGCGCTAGCCTGGGATTAAAGAGACCTGGGACCAGTTCCCTGGTGCTTCCTGTGTGACCTTGGGCAAGCTTTTTAAATGGGGATAACTTTACTTCTGTATATCACAGGAGTGTTGTTAGAATAAATACATAAAGAATTGTGAGGCATTCAAGTACTATTGGTAATGGGTGCCATTAAGACAGAGACTTATGTAAAACCATGTTTGGTGCTGCTATTCTCAGATCTGCCCATAAGTCTCCTATAAACATCAACAGAGGAACATAAGAACTCTTAAAATTTTTAAAATATTTTTTTTAACTCTGTACTATTTAAAGGTGCTTTATCAGAATCTTGAATTTATCTTTTAATCAATCAATACAGAAGTTTACACTGTCATTTTAACCATAGATTTTATCCAACGGTAACAGCCAAATGCAGCTATCTATTTTACAAATATCTATTTTTCTTTGAATCAGACAATCCTATCTGTATGGAAAGCTTTCTAGGAAGTAAAAACATTACACATGCACATTGAACAATAAATATAAATATAAATTATTGATATGGTTTTATTTATTAAAATGATCTGCTTACAACAAGTTCTAGAATTCCATCTCCATCATAGTTTTCCATAACAGTAGCTCCAAATCCCAATTCACGGATTAGATCTGCTATGAGTGATGGCTGTATGATAGCAGGGTCATATCTCACTTCTGCCTTCCCTGCCATTAGAGCAACAAGCACAGAACATATTCCTAGAAATATACAACCAGAAAGTACAGTGTTAATTAAACATTGTATTAGAACAATGTGCAAACACATTTAGTTTAGTAAACATACTGCACCTCAATCACCATATTACAGGAGGCTAGCAATTACCCACATTCACTAAAACTGTGAAACAGGTAGCCTGCACCTAGCATGCTGTGGGGGCACTTTCAGAACAAGCAATAAAAGGTAGGCTCTGAGAGAACATGTGTACTGGACGAATCTAAGTCTAGAGGTAAAGGAAGATGAGGAAAACTGAGGGAAATGCCAGATTTACTACTTGTTTAAGTTGGTTAATTTCAAAAATTCCAGTTTATGATACATTAAGGGAGCTCGAAAACATCCTCAATTTTTTTTTTCAAAAATTCCTTTTAAGAAATTTAAGAAACACACTTTGTAAGGGTTTTAGGGCTCCCCACTATTTGTATTGCCAAAGGCCTTTTCTGTAAGAAATAAACTGATTGAATACATGTGAGAAAGAGAAAGGAACTAACACGCAGTCCTGACAAACACAGAACAAAAGAATTTTCTCTACTTTCCAGTTTCTCCCAGCACCAAAGGATTAAAGCATCAAATAGTCCAAGATTTGTCCAACTTTCACATTATTTTAAACTGATTAAGTATAGCCTTCATTTGCCATTGTTATTTGACCCTGCAGTATTTTGCTTCTGCAGAGCTCCTCATCCTGTTAGCAAAGGGAGCACAGAATTATGGTCATAACTATGAATTACATTTAGGACCATGTAACGGTGTAAAAGCTTGGCTCTTTATCCCTCCCTATTTGCTAGACCACAAACAGTTTTTATGAGTCTGCCAACGCCTCCAAGTTACCAGGTCTATCTGGTCCTTTAGATCAAACAGTAAAGGCTCATTGCTTTTAGTTCCGGGGACCTTGGGTTCCATCCCCACTGATGACCTAAGGCGGGGAGGAGTGAAGGGGAGAAAGTAGTTGCCACAAGGAAGTAAAGCAGGAAAAGCATGGTTAACTTGGCCTCAGTATGGGCTTGTCTGTGTAATGGGGAGAGTTAGCTAACACTGAGCTGAAAATCTGGAAAGCATTTTAAGCATGCTGAACAAACAAAATGCAATTGTCTAGCTTCTAAAAGGGCAATAATAGAGAGAATACAAAAACAAAAACTGAATGGAGAAATGAGTGCCATTTTAAAAAGAATTACTTGCCCTCTAAAAAGTTGAAACAATTCATTTTGTACTGACCAGAGTTTTTAAGGATTAAAGATCCACTGTGTACATCAGTAACTGGTTTATTCTCAAAGTGCAGGAGACTTTCTGTATTGTACATTGTCAATGTGTTGCACATGTTGAATGCTAATTAATACCATGCTATGGGTGGGACAGGCAAACAGAGGGTATGTACCTAGGAGTAAGTATGAGATCAGAGTTTTATAAGCTGCAGCCCCAATGCACAGGGGAGTGATGTACTGATGAAATGAGAAGCTTCAACTTTATGTCACCCTCTATGCTCTCCCTTGTGCTTTGGGGCTGCAGCCGATAAAACTGTTTTAATCTCCCTAGAAATCAGAAAGTTGATTTTACAATGTGTTTAATCCTTTGACTGCTATAATTCCACTCCTGCCAAGGCAATTTAGAGTAGTATGTATCAAGTGTGGCAATGGAGCTTTATAGTTAGTGTGCAGGACCACATACTTTATACCCAGTAATGCAACAGTGTGTAGGATGTACACTGTAAAACAATCAAAATTCAACGGGTGGTTGTTTCTCCCTCTAACGCACGTTAAAATTCCACTACGACAGCTGTAAAGGTATCTCTAAAACACGTTTAGAGATTTAACAGGTTTTACTGAAGTATATCTCACCATCTTCTCTCCTCAAATTTCTCTCAATATTTGCTACGCAGGAAGCACAGGTCATGCCAGTGACCTGGATGTAACACTTCGATGGAGTCCTTGCCTCCTGTTTATCATCATGGACTGGTGACACTTTGGAGTGTAGCGCTGTTTCGTAAAGCATATTATCCTGAGAGTCTAACAGCACTTCCAGTGAAGGCTGAGTTATTAATACCAATGGTTCTGTCTTTGCTGGGGAGTGGGAAAAAAAATCATAAATCGTGAATTTATTAACAACCTCTGAAACAAGTTATGACCCAGACACAACATAGCATGACTGCACATTACTGTAGTATTCCTGATTGAGAAGCCAAATTGCACTCACTTTATCAGAAAGATGCATGTATTTGCTCTGTGGATGCTAAGTCAAATAACTAAGCCTACCTCTGCTCTGATGCCTAGAAACCACTCCCTTAGATACTAGTTAGGCAACTGACAAACTGTGACTTCTGTTTTTCTGCTCACCTGTGTTCATTTTGTTACCTTTTTTACTCACCCTCCCACATCATCTGTTTTGTCCTTCTGTTGTATCCTGTCTGTTACGTAAATGGTTAGCTTTCTGGGGCAAGGAACAACTCCTTGTTATATGTCTGAACAGTACTCAGGCCAGGCCTATATTAGGAAATTAGGTCAGCATAACGACATCATTCAAGGGTGTGAAAAATGTACCCTCTTGAGCAATGCAGTTAAAATGACCTGACCCCTGGTATAGACAGTGCTAGGTTGACAGGAGGGCTTCTCTCGTAGACACAGCTACCACCTCTTGCAGAGTGGGAGTACCTACATGGACGGGAGAAGCCCTCCCACCAGTGTAGTTAGCATCTTCCCTGAAGCAGCGCCACTGCACTGTAGACCTGCCCTAGTTGTGACACCAAGCACCGCTGTATTTACACCTTACCCACTATTGTAATAATCTTCAATTAATCCAGAGGACTATGGAAATGAGTCTCCACACTATAGGGGTGGGTCTCCACATGTACAACCCCATTAGCATGAAAAGTAATTATACAGATAGTATCTCATTCAGCAAGTTGAGTCTGTACCCCATACGTCTGTACATTTAATTCTAGGCAGTATGATATGCTGAAGGGAAGTGAATTAGTTATACAAACTCGGTACAAAAAATGTAGCTTGGCATTACCTGATAAGGAAGCATCAAATCCCATGTCCTCTATTGCAGATCTTAAGTCTTCTGGACAAGTTAGGAGAGGGTCATATTTTATAGTCCCATTATGATTCACAAGAGACACAGATATTGATTTTACACCTGGCTTTCGTGAAATGACTCCCTCAATAGATTGCACACAAGAATTACAAGTCATTCCCTCAATATTTACCACAGTAACTTGAGTAACGGATTGGTTGGTGCTGTTTAAAGCTGTCTGAGAAGATTTCACTGGAGATATCTGTGCATTGAAAAGCTCAACGTTTTCATATTCATCAGGAAGACTGACTTTAAACGTCTCCGGTGATACTGCCTCTATGGCTCTTCTCAGCGCATCTATGCTGATGAAGTCTGGGTCGTACTTTACAGTAGCTGTTTTCTTCTCTAAAGAAACTACTATGCTTGCTACAGATGGGAGTGCTGATATGCTGCTCTGAATATTTAAGACACACGAATTGCAGTGCATGCCATCGACTCTGAAAACAATGGCCTTTAAGTCATTAATATGCTTTGGACTTTTTTGAAGTGTTCCCTCTGAACATTTGGTTTGGGTGTTCTTTAAACGCTCCACATCAATAACACCCAGCTTGAGGGGTTTGGGCTGTTTTTTGATAAATGCTGTGAAACCTGCAGCTTCAATTTGGTTTTTGATTTCCTCTGCTGTAATTAGATGAGGCTGATACACAATAACAGCTTCCTGATTGTCCAGGGAAACTAAAAATTAAACAGAAAAATGTATTAGTGTCTTTGCTCCCCATCCCCTCCTAACATTCTATTTAAACATCACTGACCATAGAGAGTCCTATGAACAGCGCATCTTGTCAATGGGGTAAAATTTTCAAAAAGTGATTTAATCACTAAGTCTCACCAAAAGTCAATGGGATGGACTTAGGCTCTTAAGTGCTTAAATCACTGAAAAGGGGACTTAGATACTTTTGAAAACTGTACCCAAAGTGATCTAGTTTTTCTACCTTTAGTGCCTAATACTGCAACAGGTCTTAAACTCCTGTTGCTTCATTTTTTGACCTTTCCCTAGAAAGGTCATGCCTTGCCCAACAGTGTGTTAGTTATTTCTTACATTAATGCTAAACAAACTCTTCCATCATAGACCCCCACGTCATTTTCTTTATGTTATAGACAATTAAATATGTGTTTCTGCCATCTCCCTTTATGATACTACCTTACATACAACATTGTTAGTTATTTAAAGTTAAATATAATTAGAGCTATGAAAGAAAGAGGAGCTCTATTACTCCTGTCTCAATCAAAACATAAAGTAATCATGTGAGACCAACAGCTTGGTCAGAGACTGGGTTATTTTCTTTATGACACTCTGTCAACAAACTTCAATACTAATTGCATCCTGTTGTCTCTAGGCCTGGCAGTCTCCTGAGCAAAGATGATGCACTTTACCAAACTGTAAACCGGTTTTGTAAAGTAGCCAAGTGCTCATTCACTGGGGAAGGGAAAGAGACTAGAATGCTCCTGTTAGAAACTAGAATCAGATCAAACTCATTTTCACTTGTGCTCTAAAACGTGAAACTGTGATTCCACTGATACACAGGTGAATCATCCTACTGAACGACCTAACTTCATGACAGATCGCATCAACAGATATGAAAAAAGGACAGAGTAATCAATTAACAATCTACATGTAAAATTAAAATAAAGCATTACCTTTAATCCGCTGTACCCCTTGCAGTTTGCCAAGCTTTCCTTCTATGGTGCTGGTGCAAGAATGGCAGGTCATCCCCTCTACCTTCATCCTTAGCACAACATCACATGCTTGGGACCAAATGGAATCTTCACCAGTCCCTGATGTCTTCTCTGGTGCTGCAGTATTTAAATCTATGCCTGGCACCATCTGAATAATCTGGTTGCCATTTATAATAGAAGAAATGAATGTCACAACTGCAGTTTTTTGGTCAGAGGAAATTTCAACACCTAAGATACCTCTGTTCTTTAGTAGGGCGTTACAGATCTGTTCGCATGTTACATGTGATTGAGCAGGAATGGTTAGAAAAGTAGTGTCAAGTAAAATAGGTTGTGGGTCTGAATCAGCCAGGGTAGCATCAAATCCCATGTCAACTATAACTTCCTGAAGGGATTCTGGAGTCTGGAGTCTGGGGTCATAGATAATGGTTGCATTCTTTCCTTCCAGAGATACCTTGAAGAGGAAAAAAAATGACTTAGAGCTAATACCACCCACTAGTTTAATGTCAAATAGCTTTTATCTACTGTAGGATAAGCATGAAAAAGACAGTTACCTTTTCCATAACTGGTGTTCTTCGAGATGTGTGGCTCATGTCTATTCCACAATAGGTGTGCGCGCTCAGCATGTGCTCCGGTGCCGGAAGTTTTTCCCCCTAGCAGTACCCATAGGGATAGAGCGCCCCCTGCGACCCTTGGAGTGGCGCCTGCCTGGCGCGGTATGGGGGAGCTGCACACTCCCCCGGACCCTCAGTTCCTTCTTGCCAGACAACTCCGACAGAGGGGAAGGAGGGCGGGATGTGGAATAGACATGAGCAACACATCTCGAAGAACACCAGTTACAGAAAAGGTAACTGTCTTTTCTTCTTTGAGTGACTGCTCATGTGTATTCCACAATAGGCGATTCCAAGCTATATCTGTTGGAGGTGGGTAGGAGTTCACAAGTTCCCAGGACAGAGTACCGCCCTGCCAAACCTAGCATCATCCCTGGCCTGGGAGACGACTGCATAGTGCAAGATGAACGTGTGAACCGAAGACCACGTGGCGGCCCTACAGATGTCCTGAATGGGGACGTGGGCCACAAAGGCAGCTGACGAGGCCTGTGCCCGAGCCGAGTGTACCTTCACAATGGGTAACGGCGGGACACCCGCCAGCTCATAACAGGAACAGATGCACAAAGTGATCCAATTGGAAAGCCACTAAATGGAAATCGGCTGGCCCCTCGCACACTCAGCTGAGGAGACGAATAGCTGCAAGGACTTTCTGAACGGCTTGGTCTGCCAGAACCAGTTGCACATCGAGTGTGTGGAGACGGCGCTCCTCACTGGACGCATCGGGCTTGGGGCAGAGGACCGGTAGAAAAATGTCCTGACCCATGTGATAAGCAGAGACCACCTTCAGGAGGAATGCGGGGTGTGGGCGGAGCTGGACCTTATCTCTATGAAAGATCGTGTACAGCAGCTCAGAGGTCAGGGCCCTGAGCTCCGAGACTCGCCTGGCCGACGTGATTGCAACCAGGAAGGCCACTTTCCATGAGAGGTGAGACCAGGAGCACGTGGCCAATGGTTCAAACGGGGGCCCCGTGAGATGAGTCAACACCAAGTTTAGGTCCTACTGCGGAACTGGGGGTCTAGAATACGGAAAAAGACGGTCCAACCCCTTGAGGAACTGGCCAGTCATAGAACGGGAAAACACCGTGTGCCCCTGCACCGGTGGATGGAAGGCCAATATGGCTGCCAGGTGCACCCTGACTGACGAAGGCGCCAGGCCCTGAGCTCTCAGGTGGAGGAGGTAGTCAAGAATAAGCTGGACCGGGGCGGTCATGGGAGAGACACCATCGTCCGCCACCCATCTAGAAAAAAGAGACCACTTGGCCAAATAAGCGCGGCAAGTGGAGGGCCGTCTACTTTCAAGGATGACACGCTGAACCTGTTCTGAGCACGTCTTCTCCTCTCTGCCTAACTACTGGTCAGCCACGCCATGAGGTGAAGAGCCGCTAGGCTGGGATGGAGGAGGCGGCCCTGGTCCTGAGAGAGCAGGTCCGGGAGGAGCAGCAACGGCCACAGTGGAGCTACCGCCAGGCCCGTGACGGTCTCGTACCAATGTTGCCTGGGCCACGTCGGAGCAATCAGGATGACCCAGGCCTTGTCCGTCTTTATCTTCTCCAGGACCCTGCTGATTAGAGGGAGCGGGGGAAAGGCGTAGAGTAGCCGGCCTGACCAGGACAGGATAAAGGCATCGGAGATAGTGCCCCTCCCCAGGCCCCCCCAGAGCAGAACCGGGGAAATCGCCAGTTCTGTCGAGTCGCGAACAGGTCCACCTGGGGAGTTCCCCACCTTTGTAAGAGCCAGTGGGCCACTTCTGGGTGGAGGAACAACTCATGCTGCAAGGAAGAGTCCCTGCTCACGCAATCCGCTCTCTCATTCCGAGCGCCCAGTAGGTGGAAGGCCTTCAGGTGGATGTCGTAGGCTATATAGAGTCCCACAGCCTCAGGGCTTCGTGGCAGAGGGCAGAGGATCAGGCCCTGCCTTGCCTGTTGATATAGAACATGGAGACTGTGTTGTCCGTGAGGACCCTGACTACCTTGCCCTCCAGGTGCAAGCGGAAGGCCATACACACCAGCCACACCGCCCTGATTTCCTTGACATTTATATGTAGGGTCAGATCTTGGGCCGACCACAGGCCTTGGGTCTGAAAGTTCCCCACATGGGCCCCACAACCCAGGTCCGACGCGTCCCACAACCCAGCTCCAACAATGGGGCTCTGTCCCTGAACGGGACCCCTTGGAGCATGTTATTTGGGGTGAACCACCACCGTAGGGAGGTGATCACAGAGTCCAGCACAGTGAAGACCTTGTCCATCTTGTCCATGGCCTAGGAGAACTTCGAGGCCAACCAGAGTTGGAGGGGCCACATCCTGAGTCTGGCAAGATGGACCACGTACATGGATGCCGACATGTGACCCAAGAGCTGCAGGCAAACCCCGGTTGTTGTCACTGGGAACTTTGAGACCAAGTCAATGAGACCTTTCAGGGTCTCGAATCTGTCTGGCAGGAGAGAAGCTGTGGCCGACGCTGCGTCCAGGAGCACCTCAACAAACTCTATGCGTTGGACCAGGACTAACGTGGACTTGGTGCTGTTTACCAACAGGCCCAATGCAGTGCACGTGGACAGGAGGAGCGCCACGTGATCCCTTACCTGGGACTGGGAGGTGCCCTGGACCAGTCAGTCGTCCAGATACGGAAAAATCTGGACCCCCCACCGTCTGAGGTAGGCCGCTACCACTGTCATGCATTTCGTAAACACCCTGGGGGCAATGGACAGACCAAATGGGAGGACCATGAATTGGTAGTGATTCTGTCCCACCACGAAATGGAGAAAGCACCTGTACCCCTCGAATATGTGGATGTGGAAGTACACGTCCTGCAGATCGAGGGCAGCATACCTGTCCCCAGGATCCAGGGAGGGGATGATGGAGGCCAGGGAAACCATGCGGAACTTGAGTTTCACCATGTACTGGTTCAGACCTCGCAGATCCAGGATGGGTCTGAGCCCCCCTTTGGCCTTCGGGATAAGGAAGTATCAGGAGTAATACCCCTTGCCCATGAACTCCTTGGGCACCGCCACTACCGCTCCTAGTCCTAGGAGCCGCCCCACCTCCTGCTCAAGCAAAGCCTCATGCGAGGGGTCTCCCAATAGGGACGGGAGTGGGAGGTGGCTGGGCGGGGAGGAAGTAAACTGGAGGGTGTAACCTCGGGCGATGGTGTGGGGACCCATCAGTCTGAGGTTGGCCGCGACCTTTCCGGGAGGAAAGCAACAACCAGTTGGAGAAGGGGAGCTTTATTGAGGGTGGATCCCTGATGAGGACTGGTGGGGTGCCCCCAAGCATCCCATCAAAAGCACCTTTTCCCCGCCTGCTTGCCCTTACAAGAGCCAGGTTGGGGGGCCGTCAAGACTGCCTCTGAGGGCATCTCTTATAGTCTCGCTGTTTCTTGTGGGAGGCCTCATACTCCGGGAGGGCGACCTGGACGGGAGTCTGCTGCAGCTTGAACTTAGGTCTTGCCAGAGCCGGTACATATAGGCCCAGAATCTGGAGGGTCGTGCGGGAGTCTTTCATGACGTGACGTCTTGTATCTGTCTCCTCCGCAAACAGGGCTTTCCCATCAAACGGGAGATCCTGCATGGAGGACTGCGCCTTGCTGGAAAGCCCAGAGAGCAGGAGCCATGACGCCCATCTCATGGACACCGCGGAGGCCATGGATCGTGCGGCCGTATCTGCAGCATCTGAGGCTGCCTGCAGGGACGCCCGAGTGGCCACTGCCCCCTCCTCCACTAGCGCCTTGAACTCCTTTCTATTGCGCTCCTGGAGGGAGTCCTCACAGATTGAATTCGTACCGGCCCAGGAGAGCCTGATGATTTGCCACTCACAACTGGAAGCTCGAAGACTAATAAATTTTCCTTGCAAAAGAGTCCAGTCTCTGAGAGTTCTTAGTTCTTTGGGTTTGGGGCTGGTTGACCCTGCCATTCCCTGTGGTTGACCAACTCGACCACCAGGGAGTTAGGCGCCAGGTGGGTATACAAGTACGCATGCCCCTTGGTGGGTTCAAAGTACTTGTGTTCTGCTTTCTTAGAGATAGGGGCCAACAAGGCTGGTGTCTGCCACAAGGCATTTGAAATGTTAGCCACCCCTTCATGGAGAGGCAAGGCCACCCTACCCAGTGCCGACGAGGACAGCACGTTAAACAGGGAGTCTGAGGGCTCCTCCACCTCCTCTGCCTGGAGGTGGAGGCTTGCTGTCACTCTCTTTAAGAGTTCTTGATGGGCCCTGAAGTCCTCCTGCGGGCGCAGGGGGGCGGGGCCACAATCGCCTCCTTTGAACGGGGAGAGGAGGCCAGTGCAGTGCTCTGGGTATCAGCCAGCATTGGAGGGTCCATCATCTGTTTGGACTCCAGGAACAGTGCCGAGGACGTACGTCCCACCGACTTCTTCTTTGGGGGTCTGGAGAGGGAGGCCGATGGTGCTTTCGAAGCTCTGGCCACCGAGTGAGCCCCCACCGAGGGCTGCGCCAGAGGCCACGGTGCCCACTGGTACCATTGGGCCAGCCACGATGCTCAGTGCCACTGCACCTGCTGCGGCACCAGTGGGGCCAGCTGTTCAGCTTGGCTGGTCTGGACCATCGAAGGACAGCTACGAATGGAGGCCGAGCTGGCGTATGATCTGCTGCTGCCTTTGGACCGGGAGGAGCGGCGGTGCCGGGATCGACATCGGCCATGGGACCACAATCTCAATGTGAAGGATTGGTACTGACGGTAGCAGCTGCTCCGCGAACGGCCCCGATGGGCGGACCCGCAACGGCGAGATGCCAGCAATCGACGCCCGGGACTGCGATGTCTTGGCGGAGACTTGGAGCGGGAGTCCGAGCGGGAACGGCGTCGATGATCATGCCGTGACTGGCTGTGGTACCCGCTCTGAGACAAGGACCATTGGTAGTGCCTGCCGCAGTCCCGTCGATAATCACTCCTTGAGGACGAGCAGCGCCAAGAGTCCCGGCCATATGGAACCCAGCCAGACAGTCTGGTCGGCGTTGAGGGCGATCCACCTGGACTCTGCCCCGAGTGGTCACTGGGCAGTGAACTGCATTGGGAACATTCCCTCAACCAAGACCGAGCCGGAGGCGACTGTGGAGATCCCAGCAGCGGCTTCCCTCTGGAGAGTGGGGCCAACATCAGCGGCGCTCCTGGCACTGGTATGGACATAACGTCCCGGGCCGCCTGGAGGGCTTCAGGCATGGAAGGCATCTGGACATCCAGAGAAGCCTGTTCCGAAGGGGCTGAGCTACTCCGCTCGATGTGAGTCAGAGTCCTGGGGCTCAGTGGTGAGTGACAACTGCCCAACATGGGTCTAGCCTCTGTCCTGGATTTCCCTCCGTGCCGCTGCAAAGAGGGAGTCTTCCTGGCCCTCTTGGCTTGCCCCGTGAACGGGGAGCAGTGCCGACTGGTCAATGGAACCGGAGGGTCGCCACGTACCAACGCCGTGGTGCCGGGGACCATTCTGGAGCGGCGTGCTGAAGATGGGGCCAGCACCAACTCCATCAGGAGCCTAATGTCCGTTTCTCTTTTGGTCCAAGGCTCAAACGACTTGCAAATCTTGCACCTTTCGCTGATATGGGTTTCTCCCAAACAGCGCAAACAGTCTGCGTGTGGGTCACTTCTCAGCATAGAACGCCTACAAGAGCCGCACAACTTAAACCACGGGGCATGCCCCGGCCCAGGCTCACTGACTGACTAAATTAACTAAACAGCTAACTAACTACAGATACTAACACTGAACAAACAAACAGTACTGGAGATCGAGCTACAGCAAAGCTGGAGCAGAGTAGTTCCGACGCACCTTCCCTGGCAGCAAGAAGGAACTGAGGGTGGGGGGGAGCGCGCAGCTCCCCTTTTACCACGCCAGGCAGGCGCCACTCCAGGGGTTGCAGGGGGCACTCCCCCCCTACGGGCACTGCTTGGGGAAAAACTTCCGGCACCGGTGCATGTGGCGAGCACGCACACCTATTGTGGAATACACATGAGCAATCACTCGAAGAGGAATTAAAGTATTAGAGTTATCTTAAGTTTAGTTAAGGAAATATATAAGTACATGAGAAGCATCAGAACATCAGTACATCAGAAGCAGGAAGCCTGCTAAACAACCAGTGGGGCCCCTGGACAATAGAGATACAAAAGGAGCACTTAAAGACGATAAAGTCATCGCAGAGAAACTAAATGAATTCTTTGCTTCAGTCTTCACGGCTGAGGATGTTAGGGAGATTCCCAAACCTGAGCCGTCTTTTGTAGGTGACAAATATGAGGAATTGTCACAGACTGAAGTGTCACTAGAGGCGGTTTTGGAATTAATTGAGAAACTTAACAGTAACAAGTCACCGGGACCAGATGGCATTCACCCAAGAGTTCTGAAAGAACTCAAATGTGAAATTGTGGAACTATTAACTATGGTTGGAACCTGTCCTTTAAATCAGCTACTGTACCCAATGACTGGAAGATAGCTAATGTAACGCCAATATTTAAGAAGGGCTCTAGAGGTGATCCTGGCAATTACAGACCGGTAAGTCTAACGTCAGTACCGGGCAAATTAGTTGAAACAATAGTAAAGAATAAAATTGTCAGAAACATAGAAGAACATAAATTGTTACGAAAAAGTCAACATGGTTTCTGTAAAGGGAGATCATGTCTTACTAATCTATTAGAGTTCTTTGAGGGGGTCAACAAACATGTGGACAAGGGGGATCCAGTGGACATAGTGTACTTAGATTTCCAGAAAGCCTTTGACAAGGTCCCTCACCAAAGGCTCTTACGTAAATTAAGTTGTCATGGAATAAGAGGGAAGATCCTTTCATGGATTGAGAACTGGTTAAAAGACAGGGAACAAAGGGTAGGACTAAACGGTAAACTTTCAGAATGGAGAGCGGTAACTAGTGGTGTTCCCCAAGGGTCGGTCCTAGGACCAATCCTATTCAACTTATTCATAAATGATCTGGAGAAAGGGGTAAACAGAGAGGTGGCAAAGTTTGCAGATGATACTAAACTGCTCAAGATAGTTAAGACCAAAGCAGACTGTGAAGAACTTCAAAAAGATCTCACAAAACTAAGTGATTGGGCAACAAAATGGCAAATGAAATTTAATGTGGATAAATGTAAAGTAATGCACATTGAAAAAAATAACCCCAACTATACATACAATACGATGGGCGCTAATTTAGCTACAACTAATCAGGAGAAAGATCTTGAAGTCATCGTGGATAGTTCTCTGAAGACATCCACACGGGATGTTAGGAATCATTAAAAAAGGGATAGAGAATAAGACGGAGAATATCTTCTTGCCCTTATATAAATCTATGGTACACCCACATCTTGAATACTGCGTACAGATGTGGTCCCCTCATCTTAAAAAAGATATACTGGCATTAGAAAAGGTTCAGAAAAGGGCAAGTAAAATGATCAGGGATTTGGAACGGGTCCCATATGAGGAGAGATTAAAGAGGTTCGGACTTTTCAGCTTGGAAAAGAGGAGACTAAGGGGGGATATGATAGAGGTATATAAAATCATGAGTAGTGTGGAGAAAGTGAATAAGGAAAAGTTATTTACTTGTTCCCATAATATAAGAACTAGGGGCCACCAAATGAAATTAATGGGTAGCAGGTTTAAAACAAATAAAAGGAAGTTCTTCTTCACTCAGCGCACAGTCAACCTGTGGAACTCCTTGCCTGAGGAGGTTGTGAAGGCTAGGACTATAACAAGGTTTAAAAGAGAACTGGATAAATTCATGGAGGTTAAGTCCATTAGTGGCTATTGGCCAGGTGGGTAAGGAATGGTGTCCCTAGCCTGTTTGTCAGAGTGTGGAGATGGATGGCAGGAGAGAGATCACTCGATCATTACCTGTTAGGTTCACTCCCTCTGGGGCACCTAGCATTGGCCACTGTCGGTAGACAGGATACTGGGCTGAATGGATCTTTGGTCTGACCCAGTATGGCCGTTCTTATGTTCTTATATGCGTTGTAAAGAAAGGCCCTGATTAACAAGTAGAAGGAAGGCCTTGAAAATAATACAGCCAGAAGGAATAAAATAGGGAGGATGTCCAATTCAAAGAATAACTAATGAGATAAGGGAAAATTGCTAAAAAGAATGCCTCTAATCGATAGGGGTGACTGCAGATGGTTTTAAAGAAGACAAAAAATATCTGTCTTAAAATGAGACACCATGGCCTTTCCAACCACATACCAGTGTTAAAGCTTATGTGAACCCGGTGCAACGGAAAAACTGTTGGTCCACAAGAAGGAGGGGAGGAGATAGGTAGGAATGGCCTTGGGAAGGGGGAATGGCCCTGTAAATCTTATCTGGGTTAAGAATGGAAATAAGAGTGAACGGTCTCAAATTGGTTTTTAGCTGAAGTCAGTAATTGGCAATGACATCACTTTTCTGCTGAACAGTTTAAAAAAGTAAACTCTTAAAAGGTTCATTGCTAATACCTGCCTAACCACACTGGAGCCAACCAATATAGGTTTAAGCACCAGAGATGACCCAGGCCTGCCAATAGTGAAGGGGCAGAGTGAGGGCAGCCGGCTTCAGCAGTGTTAGTGTGCATGCTCATTCCATGTGAGCATGCTCAATACAAGCCAAGCAGCAAATGGGGAGGGGCACATGCCCCCACAAGCCCATACACACATCGCCTCTGCTAAGCGCCCCTGGGTGTAGCCTGTTTGTAAGTATCTTGATCAAATGTTTATAAATGTTTTGTTATTGTTTGTATGTAGTAAATTGCTGATTATTTAGAGCAATTGTATAAGTATCATTTGGCCTTTGGATTTAATAGAAAAATGTATGGTTAAATTAGTGTTTGTTCATTTCCCATACTAATAATTTAAAATATGAATAATTCCAACACCTACCATAGTGACACTTCTCCATTATCATTTGCCCTTGAGGGCTCACCTGAAGACGAAGTCTGAGACTCTACTCATGAAAACCATAAATTAATTTATGTTCACCTGTGTGACAACATCATGATTGGATGTGGGAGGCTCTACCACAGAAGCAGTCCGCCAATTTCAGAATCTTATGCTCTATTATACTGCATACACTGCTCTCACACAGCAACTTTCATACATTGTTTCAATGCTTTTTACAGTACATATTAAAACCCTAAAGTGAAGGTCTGTTGAACTGGATTAGTCATTGCAAACAAATGTATCAAATCTAATCTTAAAAAGCAGAAACTGCGCAAAGGCACAACTCTGATCTGTCATACAATGGTGCAGTGATGGATTATGGGAATGTGAGAAGAAAAAGGAAGGAAACAGACCAGAGATGTGGGGGGCTTCACTCTGTAACATTCCCAGACCTCTGTTGAATCTGTTTATAGCTCTCTGCTCAAACAGAGCCTTACATATAATCTGAGTTGTGTGGTCTACAACAGCCTGTTTTAGAACGCCGAATGGATTATTTACAGAAAACAGGAGGGGGCGGGGAAAGCATTAGGGGATGGGCAGATGGCTGAAAAAGTAAGTCTGCAAAAGCAAGACTTTATTATTATTATTTAAAATGTATGTTGCAGTAGTGCCTAGACACCTCAGCCTGGTCAACTCCTCATTATTAAGGCTAAGATTTTGTCACAGATATTTTTAGTAAAAATCAGGGACAGGTCACAGGCAATAAAGAAAAATTCATGGAAGCCCGTGACCTGTCCCTGACTTTTACTAAAAATATCCGTGACAAAAATGGAGACCCCCTAGGATTCCCTGGGACTCTCACCGCCCATGGGGGCTTGGAGCTGCGGGGTCCCCCTGCCCGTGGCAGCTGGGAGCTGCGGGGAGCTCCATGGTCCCCCCTGCCTCTCACGGTAGCCAGGTGCTCCGGGGCAGGAGGAACCCCGGAGTAGTTGTCAATATTTTTGTGATGCCAACACCTGTCCACTATGCACTGGATGGTGACCACTAACTCATTTTACACCATCATCAGATAGTAAATTTTCTGTCACTTCCAGCCCAGGCCAGTTTGTTTAGTATGTAAACCAATGCTGAAGGTGATATAACCCCATTTATTATTTAAGATAAGCAAAAGAGCTGTAAATTCCTAGTATGAATTCACCAAATCACATTAGTAGAACTTTGCTAAGCCTCATTTTACTAACACACACACACACTTTATAATCTGGATACTCAAAAAAATATGACCCTCCCTTCTTTGCAGCAAAGGTTTAAAACCAGCGTCTTGGAGTAAGGTTTCTTGTTACTTTATATTTACAACTTTCAGTTACTGAGAACACTTCATAATGTGCTAAAATACAAATGTCAAAACAAATAAAGATTTTGTAGCGTATTTTCCCTTTTTATTATATTTGCTTCCTCCATTTGCAAAATTCAATCATTTGCAATGACCCTCCCATTTTCAGTATGGTTCTGCTGTAACAAATAAATCAAATTAAGAAGTGTTTGGTTGGTGCTGGCCCAGTGATCTTGTAGAGATGCAGCACAGTTCCACTCAGGGGAATTATTTTGCATACACAGGCTGCCAGCATATGAGAAGTTCAAGAGAGTGGCTACCCATTAGAGAGAAAATATCTAAACTACAAACAAGTATTCACATTATAACAAGCAGAAATACATGGGGCCTGCTTGCTAACCTCTAAAAATTATACATAAAAGGTGTATCATTTCTTACAGCTAGGCCAAGAATTAGCTTTAGTGTAATTTTTCCCCATATCAGCAGTTAATTCCTGATGCTGACCTATAATTATTGAAAACATGCTTATTCTTCTAGACTTTGTACAGACTCTACAGTAATTTCATATTGGTGAGAGTTACATTTCACATTTGCTTGTGCTGCAAATGTAATTCTCTCTGCATGTCCCTTTCCCCACCATCAGTACTTAAGGGATGTTCTCTTTCATGCCTGTTATTATGTGCGTACTTAGCAGTAAACCCTGCCATAATTACACATTTCTGGAGAAAATTAGCAGCTTCCCGGAGTGGTACTGGACAAATTTTTTACACCGTTTTCTTTTTAAATTTTATCTGCTACATTCTGTGATGTCTTGTTTAACTATCAATCTTTAGGTCATAATTTAAATCCAATTTAAAATGAAATAAGGAAGTTTGCATAAACCGTTTATTGAGGAAACAGATATCTTGTATAGGAAACCTTCTTTCCAGTTCTTCATATAGTTCCTTAAGGCCTCTATGGAATGGACCATCTTTTTGTTCTGTGTTTGTACAGCACCTAGGGCTATGGGGTCATGGTCCATAATTGGGGCTCCTAGGTGCTACCACAATACAAATAAATAATATAATGGCATAAAATACTCCCACAGATGATCTTGAGTGAGGACATACAGACTGAAAACTGAAACCAAAGTACAAAAACTCTCTGTTGACTTTACCCTGAGATGCATGTCAACTGTTAGAACAACATACAATAGAAGAAACATAACTTTGTCACATCCTACTTATATTCCAAACATGTCAGTTCGGGATGTAAGAGTTTAACTGGTTAACCGACAAGCTTGATGCTTATCGGTTTCTGCTAAAGATTAAAGTCTGCTTAGTGTCCCAGCTGCCGTGAGGTGTGCCCAGCATCCCTCCAAGCTGCCGGCCCCACGTACCCGGAGTCCCTCCAGGCTGCCAGCCTCGTGGCCAGGACTCTGGATCCCAATGTAAAACATGGAGGTGCTGCAGCACCCCTGCACCTTTAGTTCCCTGGGTAAACATTTAACTGTGTAACCAATAGAATTTTAATTAGTTACATGGTTACTGTTTTTACACATTATTTACATCCCTAATGTCAGTGCACTCTGAATAGAACTGGTTACAAGGACACAATCTAATGGAAAAGATATACATATGAAAAACCTTTTCTATAAGGGTGTTTCATATTTATATAGCACTACAGTCGTATATGGTGCAGTATGACAGCTAAATTCTGCCAAATAAACAGGGTCTCTATCAAAAGAGCTTGTGTGATGCATGGCTAGAAAGGGTTAAACATCCTGCAAAATAAATAACCCTCAAAAGACAGGTAGGGAGATAATGTTTGTGTTTTTGTGTATTTACATATGTATAAGTAGGGTCGACAATCTAATCAACAGTCCCTGTCTATGCTGTATTCTGATAATTCAGAGGCCAAAGGACGATGCTATCATTTAAATGAATTGTAAACATGGGATATCTTGGTATTCATCTCCTTGAAATGTACTGTGAATGGTGGAGGAACAAGCAAATGGCCATATGTTAATTCATATAGCTAAGCACCAGTGATGGACCTCCTTCAAAATCATCCTATTACCTTTTGTTCCCTGAGGAAATCCCAACTTGTCAAAGAGGACATGAAATTGTATAAAAGACCCGTGGGTCCAGATTCTGTCATCTCAGATCTGCTTAAACCTCATTGGGGAAGTTTGAGTAGCAAGACTGAGGTCCCAGTTATGCTGGTACGCCCTGAATATGAGATTTGGACATTTGACCTATGAACTGAATTCTAAAAGGACTCTTTGCAACTACGAAGCTCACCATCTCTGTTATGAATCTGCACCTCAATGAACTGAATTCATGTCTGTATGTATATTGATATTTTAACCATACTCTCTCTCTTTTGTTTTTTAATAAATTTTAGTTTAGTTAATAAGAATTAGGTGAAGCGTGTATTTGGGTAAGATCTGAAACATTCATTAATCTGGGAGGTAATGTGTCCAGTCCTTTGGGACTGGTAGAACCTTTTCTTTTATATGATGAAATAAGATTTACAGAAATTTTTATCATATTTGACGTAGGTACCTGGATGGAAGCTTGAGGCTGGATCACTTTAAGGGAACTGTATTGTTTGGACTCCTGAGTAACCAATGAGGTAATAAAGAAGCTGTTTTATGCTGTCTTGGTAAATCTAGATATTGGAATATCCACCAGCTTTATGGGGATTGTCTGCCCCATTCTTTGAGGTTCACCCTAATTGAGTGACCATAGCTGGCTCCCCACTAGGACCCTGGTCACAGCTTGCAATTCAAAGGCATAAATTAATGCAATACAGAATAGTAAATCTTTATAGCTGGAAATCTTTGCAGAACAGGTGGGTTTCAGAAGAATTGTGAATGAGATGACATAGATGAAGTGGAATGGTTAGGAGATAAGTTTAGGTGGAGCACAGGGATGCAGAAGGCTATAGAGTAGGAATGGTGGATGTGCCAGACAGAGTTTTGAAAGTCAGGAGAAGTTTCAATTTTATGAGGAAAAGTTAATGCAAATAGCCAAGAGCAGGGTTGTGTATTAAAGAAAAGGACAGAACAGAATGTGTTGTTAGTAGCAACATTTGAGATATAAGGGAGGAGACAAACTGGAGAGAAGACTTCAGTACTTGGAGGTAGGATAACACCAGAGCATGGACTAGCATCCTAGAAGTAGGGATAGAGAGGATCAAATTCTACTGAATGAGACACAGCTTTAGAATTTCAACATGAGAACAAAAAGTTTTAGAGGTTCACAGACGTCCTACTCTTTCACGTCATACAATACAAATACCCCCAATTTAATTTGCTCCCAATTGGAATGGAATCAAACATTATTATTTCAATTTCCAAAAGGGCAAACCAATACCAGTCACAGGCCCAACACATTATCTTCCAATTTTATTTTTTCCTTGGGCAAAAAACAACCAGGAGACCATTGCTGTGATCAAATTACATCAGTTTAATCATTTTAATGACCACCTTCCTCCTTTTCTGTCATCAATTACGCAATTTGGCAGAATCAAAAACAAGGATACCGTAGTTTATTGGTTTTCTTGCAATTACAAAACAAAATAAGCCAAATTAAAGCTGTGTGTGGCTGCATTAGACGTCCAACATATGCTTCCTTTGCTGGCCTATCTGATAACCCTTAAACACAGCAGTGCCTTATTATTCACAGAGATTATGCATGGGCCAAGGGGAGAATAAATCTGTCCACCTAACTCAAAGTTTTGTTTCTGTAATGTCGACTAAATATTAACTATGACCTCTTGATTTTCATTATAAGCCTCTTCCACTTAAACTTTTAGTGTCTACAATATATTTTTGGCCAAATATGGCTTGGCAAGAGCTGTATTAGAATAATATTTCTAGCCCACTGTTTCAAAACAAAGTGGTTAATGCCTTTTTTTTTAAACAGTCATTTCACAGTGTACTTGCTACTAATGGGGCTATACAGAGCATGTTATCTTCAGGGAGGTCATGAATCATTCATTCCTAGCACAGGATTCTGAGTACAATTTTCAGGAGGAGGGTGGAACAATTTAAACTATGTTAGATTCTAGAATGTCAAACCTTTAAGGTAATTTTCCAAAGGCACCAAGGGAAGGATACTAAAATAATTTTATTTTGCAGATAGTATTTTTCATTCATTTAATTCTTCATTTTACTTAGTTTCGGTGGAGGATTATTTATTGGTCTGATCTCTCAATGTTACTATTAAAGTAGTAACCCTTACTAAAAACAATGAACAATGAATAAAACCAGAGGATCTGTTTTTTGTTACCAGAATCAATCAAGTTCAAATTCTATTAAGTCACCAATGGAGATCAAAAGTAGGATCTAGTGTAAATACCACTGTTGTTCACAGATCTCTGTAGCCGGCACCAACTCCTTGTTTAGGTAGAAATAACCTGTACTAGCTGGTTGCATCATATCCTCTGATAAACAGCTGCGCATCACAGCTAGTTATAGTGACTGCGTGCCAAAAAATAGGCTCCACTGTTTTGGCAAGCCCAATGTTTGTCTAGACCACATCTGTTAAGATGGAAATACCTCCCTACAGAAAGCAGGGGTACATTGTTTTATGCAGGGTCATTTAACTGCCATAAAATGTTAAAACCTCATTTGCAGGGGAAAACTTCACCTATGCACCAAGCAGTTGGGATTAACAGCACGCTGTTGTTGTAATTGGTAGGATTAAATATGCTTTCTGGCACCAAACAACAGGTCACAAGACTAGAATGGATTGATCAGGTGTTAAATTGCTTTATTATTTATAAACATATTGTAAAATGGATGTATTGGTTAGAATGGAACAGCTTATATTGCTAAAAATATTCCCGTTAAAACAGCTTTGTTTCAAGTTAGACAGATTCTTTTTTTTTTTTTTTTTTTTCCAGAATAGCCCATGTTACAAAAGCTGTATTTCTTGTTTGAGCCAGAATCTCTGAAGACACGAAGTTTTGATTAAAAGTAGATAAATTTTTCTACTAAAAGCTCAACCCCTTTTAAAACACTTTTGTATAGTAACAGTTAAATTAATAAGGAAAAAGAACTACTTTTTTCTCTTAAAAGAGCACAATGCAGCTAATACCACCTCCCATTCCCATATAAACACAGTAAAAAGGAAAGGGAATTCTGAATGCCTGGCAGGGACATCAAGAATCTCCCCTTTCCCTTGCATTACTCCCCATCCCCACTCTCAAGTTCCACATCATAGTGACATTCCTTTTCCTGGTGACAGGCACCATGGTTAATTAGTTTGGGATTCACTGAGCAACTCAAGGCACACTCTCCTTTCACAGGCTATGCAAGCTGCCTCACTACATTGCAAGTCTGGAAGAAAAGACCTGAAGAGGTTTAGGGTAAAACAGCCACAGGAAGGCAACTGGACAAACACTGGATTGTGATTTAGGAGACCGCAGGCAAGTCACATCACCTCTGTGCCTCAGTTTCCCCCATCTGTAAAATGAGAATAATGATGCTTACTGCCTTTGTAAAGGTGCTATTAGATATCTAATGGAAAGCCCTACGTAGGAGCTAAGTGTTACTACTACTATTTTACTGGGATTAAAAGTGGACCACCACCACCACTTTTCCTGTAGTTTGACCTCTATCTGCTCTCTTCTTTTGGACTCTGCGTAATGTCCTCTCCTCTGCTTTCTATACATAACATTGCTGAACTCGGTTAAGTATGAGAGAAAAGGTGCTTTAGAAAAAACATGAAATGAATTGTCATCAGTTGCAGGAAAAGTGTATCTCTGCATTTCTCTGGCACTGGAAATATGCCAAAGCCACTCTAAACAGCAGATCCACAGATAATAAAATGACTATGTAGTTTTTAAGTCCTTTCCTCCTCTGCTGCATACTTCAGATCAATCTTTATCATGGCTTCTCCCATCAGAACCATATCATGTAGGAGACTTTGGTAGAGTTACTTACTTGGATGTTGTGAATTCCATTCATTTTCCCAATGTGTTGTTCAATGGTCTGAACACAAGAATTGCATGTCATCCCCTCCACGGAGACTACCATGGATCTTGCCCCCAGTGACGGATCCATTCTGCTTCAGTCTTCACATTCCTGTCAGTCAAAAGGAAATATTGAGACATGAATTAAAAAGAAAAAGCAATCCAACCTCATAATGCATTAAAGGTCAAAAACAAGGTGACCCGCATAAGATTAAATAGATATTGTAACTGGGAACATATAAATTAAGTACAAGTAACAACTTGGTGGGGGCTAGGAACTGCAGAGAAACAGATGTCTAAAAAGGAATCCTTTAACCACTTACATACATCCTTTACCTTTGAATATATACTTATTAAGTATTCGGGAAGAGAAGAGTTCATACATTTAAAACTTGCTCTATGCTATAGCCAAGACAATTTAATTGCATGTATCAGTTCTGAATCACTAGTGTTCTACCTCCAAGCAAGGAGTTAAAAAAAACCCAATAAGATGTAGCTTTTGGTAATGTCAATTACCATGGAACTGGGTGAAATCTGAAGGAGAGAAGAATGCACAAGAAGAGAATTAATTCTTCCACAGATCTGTTTGTTTTACACATTATTGTGTGACTAACAAGAACAGCAGCCATATGGGATGTAGTCCTAAGAAATGAACTGGAAAAGATAGGGGGCCTTTCTGACATGTCCTTGAGGTAGCTCTACTTACTACTACTTAGCAGGATGTTGCATGCATTTCTGTTTGTGTAAATGCTAAAATGTACTGAACCAAATAATTAAATGGAAGGTAATTAAAAGTATATTTTCAAGTTTGAAAATTAAACTAGGAGAAGTAAACAAACAAAAGTAGAATTTGATGCAAAATATTTAGATTATGTAAGCCATTGGCAAAAAAAATTAAGTCATAGAAAACAAGAATAAGCTTTGAAACAAGGAGAAAAAGGGGAAGGAATTTATGTCTTTTACAAATAAAAATTACAACGGACATTTGACCAGGAAAGAGTATGAGCAATTGCTGAAGAAAAAAGTAATTAACTGCCTAATGTCTGACAGCAATGAAAACAGCAGAGTGTACAGATGATTTCAACGGGAGTGCTCATGCATTTAAAGCAAACCACAAGCTTAAGTGCTTTGCTGGTAAATGGGAATTTATTGTGAGAAAACTAAACTACAGTGTAATATTCAAAATGTTTCATAAAACTGGTTTTGCAGAGAGACTTTGCCTCCTGTAATTCATTCAGAATGAATATGCTGTTCCTCCCCATGACACAAGGGCATGAAAATATCTGGTTTTGCTTTGAAATCTACTAGAACAGCACAAAGATTGTGAAGCAACCACTTTAATATCAGGATTATCTCTTAGCTTGAACTCAGATACATGACTATCACAAGAAAAAACACAAAAGTTGAAACTCTTCTGAAGAATGCTTCATAATGAGATGAAAGGTGAGTGACACTTTGGTCTAATTAGCATCCATTTCAACAAACTAAGAATATATGTTTTTCCTCAGAAGATTTCAAAGTGAAGGGGAAATGTAACAATGAACATATCTGAAAAACACCTCGGTGTAAACTCAAAGCTTGTCTCTCTAAGGAACTTGTCTGTCAGGCAGCCACTATAGCATGGGAGAAGAGTAAATGGAATCAAAATTCAGTTTTTAAGAAGTAGGAATGGCTATATTCATCCAGCTCTCTGGAAACAAACATGACAAATGTGTGTCTTAGCTTCCTTCTTTTGCTATATAAATTGGTGGTTTTCAGCTCCATAAACGCAGCACAAAATGAATTAACTTTAAGGAATATGGGAATTTCTTAATTTGATTATTTAATAAAACTCTTGAAGTTTTAACAACTATTTCCCTCTTTACTCTTGCCTCCTCATGTTCTTTCAAGGTCAACCACAGGAATGTTCCTGCCATTTTATAGCCCTGTTGACACCCTAAGGGAATATTCAGAAAGACATCCTACTTTCCACATAATGCTGCTGCTATACAGTGAAACCTGTTTTAAGTGACCACCCAAGAGACTGATGGTACTTGGCTTCTTCATGGAGGTAGTCATTTAATGAAAGGGAGCAGAAGTGTACTCAACATGCTCCCAGTTCAAAAATACATCCCTATTCATATTCAGGAGAATGAGTCAATACACTCTTGAGCGCTCTCCTGAATAAAAATAGATTTAAACATGTTCATAACTGCTTTCCTGAATCAGGGTCAGTGTTTGTGGATACTCTACAACAGTCGGGAGAAAAGAAATGGCCTAATTAGTGGGGGAGCATCATTAGTACAAATTTCAGGTTTTTTTCTCTCCTCCTCTTTATATTACTTCTAGAAAATTTTCATAGGGAAAACAGGATCTTTAAAGTTCATCTGCACCTGCTGCTTATTTGTCACCCAAATTCAGAACCTGGTTTATTACACAACAAATAATTTCAGTAAAGATTATTTCTTTCCACAACAAACAGAGAAAAAGGATTTCAGGTGAGGAATAAACAGCAGCTCACACTTGAACTCAAACAAAAGGCCTTTTTCATCCAAACATCCTTCATAGGAAATATATATGTTTATCAGCAGAATTTTTCTCCACTTTTTTCCCTAGACATCAGTGACTAACATAGTGTGTGCATATGCTGGGATTTCCAGTAATGGAAATATTAATTCTGTAATACATTAATAAAGCTTGACATATTTATTGTTCACATTACAATTAGCTTACAATGGACCTTGCCTATCTCGCTGCCCTTATCTTCTCCAACACACTCCCTCTAAGGTGCACTTCTACACTCCCTTTATATTTCACTCACTCATGACTTTGGGTGTGCCCCCAGAATGACCTTCCCACTAATTTATGCCAACCTCCCAACTTCTCCTCCAAAAATCTCTTTAAAACCCTCTATCCTGTGATGTGCTCCAACCACAATAACCCCCACTACTCTGTCTTTGTTATTTTATTGTTCTATACTGTACTCGTTTGCATCACTCGACAGGGCAAGGTGCCTGTTACTTGCTTGGCATATACCCCCTCTACCCCCACAAACATATAGTGCTTTGTATAGTTATATAAATAACTAATAAATGCCACATAAAAATTAATGGCATGAAAAACTCTACATGTAAAGGAATTAATCTAGTGCCTTTTTAAAGGGTAAAACAGAGTAATGATGAAATGCCAGCACACAAGCATTAACATTTTTCACTTATTGAAAGGTTTTTAAGTGCAAAGCTGGTAATAGGAAAAATTATAAAGTTTCTGGCAACTAACTAAATTTTTTCATATGGCATAACTTTGCTAGAAAAAAGTTCATCTGATGATGATGCAGAACACAGTGAATATAGAGCCTCACACACCAATTTAACAATCACTTTTTAGGGTACAGTCCTACTTAAAGCACTTACTTATCTCATGACATTTAGTGCAAACATTTCAAAAGTTTTATAAATATTTAATTAGAGATGATTCTCCGATTTGTTCAATCCATACCCTTACAAAACTTGAACAACCTAGTTTAAAGTCTGGAAGACTTCTGCTACTGCAGGTTAAGGGATTGGTCTTGAAATGAGCTGAGAACATACAACAAGGTGCTGAGTGCCCTCAACAGCAACTGAAATAAGTGAAAAATGTGCAGGTTTGGGCACAAAATGACTAGAACCTGGCACCACGCTCAATCCAACTCCTCTTGAAGATAATGGGATGTTTCTGGCACTCTGCTGTAATTACAGTTAAGAAAACCTCTCTGTTTAAAGATTGACTTTCCTATGTGCTCTAAAATATGCACATCTACTCAGATTGTCTTGTAATTTGTTGTTAATGCAGAGCTCAGGTTGCCGGATAGTATCTTATGCACATCCAGAATGTCAAATTCAGCAAAATTCAAACCCCTGAAAACCAGAAAATACAAAGTTAAGGTATACTCCAAGACAACCTTAACTCTGACCTCTTTGAGCAATATTCTGGTACATTCTTAACGCATACTTGCACTCTGCCTTTGCAGATATTGCAGAACACTCAGGAAAAGGGTACATGACCACTATAAGACAGTGTCTAATGCCTGTGGCATTATGCCCCATATTCTTCATAGTAATATTATGATATGAATATGGCATAATTATGATGTATTTTGTGCAAGACAAGGCACCTGAGATATCGTTGGAAAGGTTATGATTTACTGAATATGATTATAATATTTATATGCATGTGTCATTTTTGTATCTGAAGTTAGAAATGTTATCTATGCACCTATTACAAATATGTTTACAGCTGGGGAATAGTCATTAGACAGAATGCAATCAGTCTAAATTGATGGCTGGAAAGGGCCATTAGGAAAAACAATAGGTCATAGAAGATGCTAATCTTTCTCCAGGAAAGGCTTCCTGTGGATGCTGCAAACAGCCTCTAAGGCTGCAGGGTCATGTGATCAAGTCACCTGATACTGGACTCCATGATAATACTAGTATTTTTCCACTGACCGGAGGTGGGAATCACACTGGAAGACAAAGGATTCCCGCCATATGTAAAACCTATTTAAGGTAGGGGAATAACATAATCAGGGTTGGTTCTTCATTGCATCTTCGCCCAAGATGACTGCTGTAAACATATAAGAAACAAAGACTGAATAAGGGGAGAAGGACTGAGCCCAGGCTGGAAGATTGTCTAGACTGCAAATGAAATATCTGAAGATTTAAGCTGCAGGCAAGTGCAGCTGGCCATCAAGTATCTCTGCAATCTGCCTAAAACATTATTTAGGGTGAGAAATTACTACTTGTAACCAGGTTTCAGAGTAGCAGCCGTGTTAGTCTGTATCCGCAAAAAGAAAAGGAGGACTTGTGGTAGCTGTAGCTCACGAAAGCTTATGCTCAAATAAATTTGTTAGTCTCTAAGGTGCCACAAGTCCTCCTTTACTTGTAACCAGTTTCTTAGTATCTTAAACTTAGATTGCGTTTTTGTTTTATTTGCTGGATAATCTGCTTTGATCTGTTTGTTATCCCTTATAATCACTTAAAATCTCTTTTGCAGTAATAAACTTGTTTTTGTTTTCTCTAAAACCCAGTGTGTGGAATTCATAACTGGGGTGCAAAAAGCTGTTGCATATCTCTCTCCACATTGAGGGAGGGGCAAATTTCATGAGCTTACGCTGTATAGTTCTCTGTGCAGTGCAAGATGGTACAATTTTGGGTCTAACCTCTAGAGGGGGGCATGCACTTGAGTACTGGGCAATTCCTTCACTGTGTCTTTTCATGCAGAGCTAATCTCAGCATGTGTGTGTGTTTCTGCAGCTGGGTGTGTCCCTACCTGTATGTGTGCTGGTAAAGTGCAGTCTGAAGCCTGAGGGAGGGCTTGGCTAACTTGCCTCAGAAATACAGCGTGAAGGGAGCCCAAGCTGGTGGGTCAGGCAGGCTCAGTGGTACCCCAGTCCCAGGTAGCACCTTGGAGGGGAGGGAAACCTGTAAGAATGCCTTCTCTTTGGTAAAGACAAAACTCATGTTTAGGCGAGCTGTACTGAACAGGAGCTACCTACACCTGCCCTACACTGAAACATTTAGCCCACAGAAACACCACCACAGCTGCTAAATTTTTAAAAACCTTCACTCCCTTTTATAACCCCTTCACCCTTATGCACAGGATGCCATTTAACACTATATTTATCATTAAACCCACAGAGCAGTCTCATTTGAGGCCTCGCTGCTCATAAGCCCCATGGTAAGTGACACTAAGCTACTGAGACAACTACAGAACTTTCTGATCCTACAGATCATCTCTGAAATGAGGCATGCTAATTTCTCAAGGAATACATGCATCTTCTGACTTTGATCACACAAATGGGGAGTGGGGGGGGGGGAGGGGAGGGTTTCAGATCCCTTCCCCCACAAATGGGCAGAGACCCCCAGATCTCCTCCTACCACAATCACAACTATGCCAAGCTGCTTCCTCCAACTACACAACACATTGTATTCACAGCGGGAGTGAATACACATAATTCCCAGGGGCTATTGCCAGGTCCAGAGTCAGAGTTAAAGACTCATTGACAGTGGTTTGAGCATTGGCCTGTTAAACCAAGGGTTGTGAGTTCAATCCTTGAGGGGGCCATTTAGGGATCTGGGCCAAAAATTGGGGATTGGTCCTGCTTTGAGCAGGGGGTTGGACTAGATGACCTCCTGAGGTCCCTTCCAACTCTGATATTCTATGATTCTATGATTCTATGTATCTTAACTTTATATTTCCTGGTTTTCAGAGGTTCGGTTTTGCTGAACAAGACATTCTGGAAGGATAGGAGATACCAAAAGGCAACCTTAACTCCATGTTAACAAAGCTTCTTTTTTGTCAGTGAACTGATTTCAAAGGGGGGTTGGATCAGGCCTCGTCTGAATACCATCAGCAACATTTTTTGGTATTCATTTTCAGCCAGAATTTCCTTTAAAAATCTATAGCAGTGGTTTTCAGTCTGTGACCCGCAAACCCCTAGGTGTCCACAGGCTACGTCTAAGATTTCCAAAGGGGTTCGTACTGCCATTCAAAATTTTTTAGAGGTCTATAAATAAAAAAAGGTTATAAAAACCACAGATATATAGATTCAAATTATTCTTAAAATTCTTCAAGCTAGAATTTTGCCAAAGCTTTATTTCATTTCAACAAAACAGAATGGTAAATCAGATCTGAGTTTGTCCATAATTTACAAACTGCTCAGTATTTCTGCAAAGAAGATTATGATCAGTGTGATCTTATGCAATAGAACCTTGGCACCATTGAGGTTTATAACTATATTCTGTCCAGTTTGTGTATGTTACTTGCTTCCTTGTAGTTGCAAGATTACTATTTAAAAGATACAACCTGAAATGAAAAAGTAAAGAGCAAAACTAGCCACAAACCACTGAATGCCAAACTGCTGCACAAATGCCCTTGAACAGATTTCTAAACTAGGTACAGCACAATTTCCCTGAATTTAGTACTCTGCATCTAGTTTCTGATGGGGTTAATTCCCAGCCTCAGGTCAGGATTGGCAGAGAGTGAGGTTAGGTAAACTGAATGCAACATAACTCAAGACCCTTTGCTCACAACATACATCACCTGTAACATTAATTTCTAGTTATATTAGGGTTTTAGTATTTTTGGAATGTGAGAAAGGTACAAGAAAATTAATCTTTACAGTCACTTGCTACTGGTGTTTATGGGTCAAAATAGGACCCATATTTAACTTTCACAACAAGCATAAAAACTAGTTGGAAGTGTTGAGACTTTCTGGATTTGCTTTCCTTACATTTCCTCTGAAATCCTCAATTAAGACTAGCTAATCTCTCTAAACTTTAACACCAACTTTCCATGATAGGTATCTAACAGCGCAGTTTTTGATCAAGGCATCTGCCAAACTCAGAGCCGCATGCAGCAAACGTTAGCCAAGAGGCAGGGAAAAATCTTAAAAGCCACAAGACCCTTAAAAACCTGGCTCTATGATTTAACATTTCTGCCACAGACATCAACAGTGGGTATGAGCCGTGCTCCTACTTTTAATTACTCAGACTTTCACCAGAACTGTACAGTGTTTATACCACATGCTTCTTGCAAAAATCATTTAAAATAGATTATTCTGGTTTCATCCTCTCATCCCAACCAAGACTGGTTTGCAAGGGCAACAGGTAGAAGCAGGACTCCAAACTCCTCAAAGTTGGAGGATCAGAAATGACAAAAGTTACCTTTGCCTTTGGTCCTGCTGCTGGGGATTGGTTTGGGAAGAGAAGATGATGTTAGGCAGGAAGCTATTTTCTCTCTCTCCTGGTCTCATTGCTAGAGAAGACAGGGTCAGTCTGCTGACTGCAGAGTCTGCAGGGAATGTGGGGCCCCAAGCAGCCACTGGCTCTGTTTGTACTTAGGGCTAGTGTAGAAGTCAGTATTAACACTTGCATGAACTAGAATAATCATGAGCTACTACCTCAGAGAGCCAAACAACAAAAATGAATAAATAGGTGGAACAAACAGAAGACATTTTATTCTTCTACAACTACTACAAAAACAAGAATTCTGAGATCAGTAGTGCGAAAGGGGCTAAGAACAATGCACACAAATGATAGTCAGCAGATCTATTGCTTGACACGCAGTATAATCACAACTGGCACAATAATTATTGACTGCACCCCATGTGATGGGTCCTCATCTTTCATCTAGTAGTCTCATTTTTCATTAGTAATTTTTAGCTATGGGGAGTCTGCTCGTGTTTTTTTTTTTTTATTTAACACAAGTCAAAATGCCTAATGATGCTTAATAAGCTTCTTTCATGGTAGCCTCTCCACAACTGTTATGCACTGAAATGCTAATCCATTAATAAAGATTCTGTGCATTAGGAATGATAAAAAAAGGCAAACAGAACAGTGTGTTAAGATATGGTAACATAAAGAATCGTGCCAAGAGGCATGAAGGAGTTACAATCCATTGACATGAGTTCCTGATAAGCCACAGCCTTATTTCTGAATTTTTCAGTCCAAGTTATTTAGCATAGCCTTCCATAGCTATATCTGTTGGGGGGGGGGGGGTGAGGGAGAGAAGAGAAGGGAATTCCAGCATTTCAAAGCCTAAAACAGCTGCCTGGTTTAGAAAATGTTAAGGTCAGTCACAACTCTTCAACACAGATGTCAGCCAATCACCCAGCCAAACCCCTCACCTCTTGAACCTTCTTTTTAAAAGCCCATATATAAAAAATGCCAGTAACATAGGACTGATACTCAGAAGGAAGTTGTGTTTTGTAAACAACACTATGGACTTCTGGAATGCAATTAGTTTGCAAAATTGCACATATGCCACAGGCATGATTTTTTCCCTGGAATTATGGGATCAGGGGAAATATTAACTGTTAAAGTTAAATTTTAGGCTGTTCAGTATAAATCTGTAAAGTTGCATTATATGTAGATACAAGCAAACCAGCAGTATTACTTTAATGCTTTATAAAATATGTTATTTATCAAAACCATTATATAATACAACCAATTCAGTTAGCACCCTTATTGATAATAGAGGTGGGTAAAATTCACCAAACAAAAAATCTAATTTGGCGTCAACCGAAATTATTCGTGAATTTAGGTCAAATTCAGCAAATAGTGTCAGACAAAAAAAGAAGAAAAAATAACCCTGAAAGCCAAAAAAGACTTATTTCAAAACTCAGTTCAAAATTTACCTTGGTTTATTGAAAAAATTAAAGGATAAAAAACATCCAAAAATTACATGGAATTTAAAAAAATATGTTTGTTTCTAATTGAACTTAATATTTTGTTTAACCCAAAAACAATTGTTTGAGAGATTTTTTGGTGCAGACACCAAACCAAAAAAATCAATTATTTGTCGATAGCTCTAACAGAGGCAATGGCTAAACTCTCTTTTTAGCCAAGAGGGAGCTGTCTCTTCACCTCACACTTGAAAAGCAACTATAATAGCACTATCTAAAAACACCCGTTATTTTAAAAATTGACTACATTGCTTTAAGTAATTGAAAAATAAATTTAATAACCATTAAATAATTTATTAAAAAATTCCTAGAGCTTAAAAGCTGCGTAACAATAAATATAAAAAATGCTGAAAATAAATCACAATATCAGTTTTTGAAAAGCAAGAGTTTACAATATGGAATTGTTACATGAACATTCATAGTAACAGCTGTGATGGTAGATTAATACTGAACAGTATCTGACTATTATATCTTGTAGTCAATATTATCTCAAATAAGGATAAAATAGATGACAAACCAAAGAACAAATAAGTAACATATCAAGAGGAAGCATGTTCTAACAGTTAAAAGACATGATGAAGTCAGAAGATCTGTGTTCTATTCTGGGTTTTGCCATAGATTTCCTGTGTGGCAAGTCAACCTGCATTTCCCTATTTTTAAAACAGGGACAAAGGGTGAAAAAGAAAAACAGTGCAGCTTTCCCACCATACAGGGGTGCAGCAAGGCCTGATACAGGCATGTTAGTAAAGTGCTTTGAGACATTCAGATGTGGAAGGAATTAATTTGATTACAGCCAGGCATCCAATCATGACCTCCTAGCAGGGTTGCCAACTTTCTGATCACACAAAACCGAACACCCCTGCCCTGCCCCTTCTCCGAGGCCCCATCCATGCACCACCCCACTCCAGCCCCCCACTCAGTCACTCACTCTTCCCCACCCTCACTCACTTTCACCAGGCTGGGCCAGGGGATTGGGGTGCAGGAGGGGGCTCTGGGCTGGGCCAGGGGGTTGGGGTGCAGGGGGATGAGGCCAGGGATGAGGCGTTTGGGGTGCAGGAGGGGGTTCCTGGCTGGAGCAGGGGGCTGGAGCAGGTCCTGGTGGCGCCTACCGCGGCTTCGAGGAAGCGGCCGCCAGATCCCTGCAGTCTCTAGGCACATAGGCGGCCAGGCAGCTTTGTGCAGTGCGCGCTGCCTTCGCGCCCACAGGCACCGCCCCTCGCCACTCCCATTGGTCATGGTTCCTGGCCAATGGGAGCTGTGGAGCTGGTACTCGGGGCAGGGACAGCAGGTGGAGCCTCCCAGTCCCTGCCCATCTGGACCTGGCAGCCGCTTTTACAGAAGCAGCGCAAAGCCAGGGTAGGTAGGGATCCTGCCTTAGCCCTGGGCCCCCAGTGTGATGCCGACCGGAGCCACCAGGGTCCCTTTTCAACCGGGTGTTCTGGTTGAAAAACAGACACCTGGCAACCCTACCACCTATACGGCTAGTTTTCATACTGTCTGTCCAGCATAATATCTAAATAAATTAATCTCAAGATTATGTCACTCCAGTTTGATGGGTTTGAAGGTGTACATTTCATGTTCAGAAAAAGACTTTTCCTCCAAAAAGGATCCTCACCAGGAGCAGAATATAACTCCAATGGACTTTCACAAATTCTATCAAGAAGGGCAGACTTTTTTTGTTGTTGTTAAAACTTTGAGGCCTTCTTCGTATACCATAATTAATTAGTAAAAAGCACAAGATTTTTGCTTTGCAGTTCATGTGAAAAAAAGTTTCCCTAACATAAAGATACTGAAGAATTTTTAAGAGCTCTAGTCATTCCTGATATGGATTACTAAGTTGGCTGAAGTTTTGTCAGAAATTGATTTTATATATATATATATATATATATATATATATATATAAAAGCTATTTTTTGTACGAAGGTAATGCGTATAGGCCCAAATTAACATCAGGGCCCCATTGTGCTAAGCACTCCACAGGCACTTACTTCCAAACCAACCAGACAAGTGGGAGCAGAAACAGTGGGGATGTGACTTGCCAAAGGTTACACATCAGGTGATCAGCAGCACTGCAATTAGAATCCAGGTCTTCTCACTTGTGCCAATGCCCTATCTGTTGGACTATACAGCCTCTCATTTAGGTTCTCCAATTCCTTTCAGGGTGCTAAAGTCATATATAGACCCAAGGGAAGAAGTTCACCCTTAGATTAGACAATGTTATTAGATCTTTACGACGTACTTATTGTTATGCATTCCCTTGTTAAGAGATATTTATGATAAGAACAGTATTTATCAGAGGCCTGCAATCAAAACCAGGGTTAATGTGACTTGTTGCAAATGGTTGACAACATTCATTTGATTATTTTTATTATTTGATTTACTTGCACCCAAATCTAAAGGTGACAGGTAAAGAAGCATTTTCAAATAAAACTGATTTTTAAAGTTATGTCTATTGAACACTGATTGACTGTGATAATCTAGTCTGACATCCCATACTTCTGACATGCAAGAAGAACATAAGAATGGCCATACTGGGTCAGATCAATGGTCCATCTAGCCCAGCCTGATACCTGAAAGGGAATGAACAGAACAGGCAATCATCCAGTCCCAGCATCTGTCAGTCAGAGGCTTAGGGTAACTCAGAGTGTGGCGTTGCATCCCTGACCAGCTTGGCTAATAGCCACTGATGGACCTAACCTCCAGGAATTTATCTAATTATTTGTTTAATCCAGTTATAGTTTTGGCATTCACACCATCCCCTGGCAAACAGGTCCACAGGCTGACTGAGTGTTGTGTGAAGAAGTACTTCCCTTTGTTCAAAATCGGCTGCCTCTTAGTTTCATTGTCTGACCCCTGGTTATGTGAGAAGAGTTTCCCAGGGCTCTGTATGGCACGGTCTACCCTAATCCGAGAGCCACAGTTTTTACTGAGACAGATCTTAAAGCCATACTCTCTGCTCCAGTTTCATGTAGTTATTTTGTCAGAGCTGCTACACCCACTGGGGTGGAGTCCCCTGCACAGGGTACCCAGCTGCTGTAACTCTGCAGGGCAGGTGGGGTGGCGAACCAGCAGCCCCGGCTTCTTAACCAAATGCTCTAACCACTACACCACCTCCAGTTACAGGTGTTTGTGCACGTTGTGCCACTACTCATTTACTCCAATGCTAGATGGAGCACTCCACACTGAGACCTGGAATCTGCATAGGGTGCACCTCCTTATTGATTAGCAGCAAGTCATGTTGTGGAAATTAGTGGACCATGCTGTACCATGACACAATATGGCCATCCTTGTCTATAACAATTCAAATTTTCATTCTTCATAAACCCTGATCATTCTCTTGGCATTAGGTACACACACTATTTGAGGCAGAATGACAAAAGATAATACAGGTAGTGACAAAATACTGTATTTCGCACTTGGACAATTTGTATAGCCTAAATTTTCAAGTGTGCCTGGTGATTTGGGGTGCCAACTTTTTTGGATACTCATGTTGAGACATTTTAAAGGAGTCTGATCTTCAGAGAACAAGTGTTAGTACTTAAAATTAGGCCCCTTCAAGGTGTTATTAACTAGACATCCAAAAATGAAAAGTACCCAAAAAGTCACTGATCCATTTTGAAAATGTAGGCCTACATTTTAAAAACATTAACTCAGTCTCAAAACCCCACTGTCAGGTAGGGAAGTATCCCCATTTTACAAATGGGAAAACTGAAACACAACATTATGTGAGGTGCTGGATGTCATGCAGCAATGTATGGCATATCAGTAACCAGAACCTGGTAGTTCCTAACTCAGTATGTTTAACTACTAGCTGATTCTATCTACCAAAATAAAAGATATCAGAAGCATGATAAAATTATTTTTAATTAAGAGCATTAAATTGTTTGAAAATGAGATGTGCACCTAAACCAGGATCTGCTGGTTCCTGGAAAATACAGCTCCTAACTGGATGGAGCTTCTTGGAAATGTCACTTTTGACCTCGATTTTTGACAACACAATATATGAAAAGAAATGACAATTCTTTTAGAGTAAATATCCAAGAGAAGTAGAAGGCATATTTTTGCAACATCAAACTTTTTCCAAGAGACGTGCAGAAAAAGAAAGGAGAAGAGTCATCTTTGAAAGCAGTTCATTTTATTTTTCCTCTCATCTATGCCTGTTAGCGAAGACCAGGAAAAAGAAATTACTTTCTGACTTTTGAAGATATCTTCCAGTTATGCTGTATCCTGCTAAACTGTTTCTTTTATCAGGAAAAGGAGTCTGTTTCTTGGTATAAAATCCAAACTAAGGCAGACAGAAGATGCTGCCAGTTCAGATAGCAATTATTCTGATAGGGTGGGGTCATGCTTAAAGACAGCAAGATAAGCAAGAGCTTGGGAACCTATGCAGTTTCCACTCACAGCTCACTCTCTCCTTCTGGCAGAGCGACCAGAGACGAAGACAACTCACTCATCTATCCTATCATGTAGGAACTTCCAATGTCATGAAACTGAAACTGTTCTTGTGGTAAGTACCCTTTTATTAGAATAAGGATGTTATAAAAATCCTAGGATAGGGTATGATACCATCTTCCTCTTCTTCACATATGGCCAAAACAACAGTTTGAACCTAATTTAAACAAAAAACAAACACAAATTTACATCTGAATTAGGGCTTGTCTACACTGGCACTTTACAGCGCTGCAACTTTCTTGCTCAGGGGTGTGAAAAAACACTCCCCTGAGCACTACAAATTTCAGCGCTGTGAAGTGCCAGTGTAGATACTGCATCAGCACTGAGAGCCAGGCTCCTTGTGGAGGTGGGTTTTTTAGAGCACTGGGAGAACTCTCTCCCAGCGCTATGCCACGACTACACAAGCCACGTTAAAGCGCTGCCGTGGCAGCGCTTTAACATTGCCAGTGAAGACGTGCCCTAAGTCACAAGGTTCTACACTCAGTACTACTTCTAAGGGTAGAAACGTCTGGTTGAAGCTGAAAAGGAACTTTGTGACCACAATTTCTTCCTAGTGATAATATTAAATGAAGACAAACTCTCCATTAAATAGCCTGCGACATGCTAATTATGTTATATAATTTGGCTAGCACAAATATTAATAATTAATCCTTATACTCCTGTGTTCAAGATACATCTTACCCTCATTTCACATGTGGGGACAGATACCAAAGTTAAATGACATGTCCAAAGCCACACAGTGAGTTGAGGAGTAGCCATGTTAGTCTATTTCAGCAAAAACGAGGAGTCTTGTGGCACCTTAAAGACTAACAAATTTATTAGAGCATAAGCTTTTGTGGGCTATGACCCACTTCTTCAGATGTATAGAGTGAAAATTACAGTGGGCAGGCATAAATATACAGCACAAGAAAAGATGGGAGTTGCCTTACCAAGCGGGCGGTTAAAATGCTCTCCCACTGGTTTGTGATATATGCCATCATTTGCCAGCAATACCCCTCTGCCATGTACATTGGCCAAACAGGACAGTCTCTAAACAAAAGAATAAATGGACACAAAGCAGACATCAAGAATTATAACATTCAAAAACCAGTGGGAGAACATTCTAACTTCCTTCAACACTCAATTTCAGACTTAAAAGTGGCCATTCTTCAACAAACAACTTCAAAAACAGACTTCAACCACAAACTGCAGAACTGGAATTTGTTTGCAAACTTGACACCATCAAATTAGGCCTGAATAAAGACTGGGAATGGCTGGGTCACTACAAGAAGTAATCTCCCATCAACTGTGAAGTATGTGCCATCCATCCTGATGGAATTGGCATCGTTAGCACTACAAAAAGTAATTTTTACTCTGTTGACATTCACACCTTCTTGTCAACTATTGGGAATGGGACACATGCACCCTGATTGAATCACTGACCCCTCACTTGGTAAGGCAACTCCAATCTTTTCTTGTGCTGTATATTTATGCCTGCCTACTGTAATTTTCACTTCATACATCTGAAGAAGTGGGTCATAGCCCACGAAAGCTTATGCTCTAATAAATTTGTTAGTCTTTAAGGTGCCATGAGACTCCTCGTTGTTTTTACAGTGAGCTGAGAGTGACAGAGCCAGGATTTTAACTTTTGAGTTCCTGATTCCCAATCATGTCAATCACTATACCATTGTTTATTGAACTGTTCCACCCCATCATCTTCAAATCCATATGGTAGGACATATTCTACCAGCTATAAGAAGCAACAATACTGAAAATTAATTTTTAAAAACCTTCCTGGGGCATTTTTAAACTCCCATAAGAAGGGACCATTCTAATGAATTAGAAGGCCCACCCAGATGGTTTTCAAAACTTCTCTGGCTTATGTTATGTTGGGTTTTTTTTTGCATTAATATGATTTGCTAATCTCTAGATGCATTCAAACAACCATAAACACATAAGCGTTAAACAACTGCTACCCCATGGTTACTCAAAACAACTAAGGTCTGGTCTACACAAAAAAAATTAGGTCAGTTTACTATGTCAATCAGGGATATAAAAAATCCACACCCCTGAGCAGCATAATAAAGCTAACCTAAGTCCCCACGTAGACAGTGCTAGGCCTAAGGAAGAATTCTTCTGTAGACCCAGCTATCACCTCTCGGAGAGGTGGATTACCTATGGCGACAAGAGAATCCCTCCTGTTGGCATAGGCACCGTCTACACTGAAGTGCTCTAGTGGGCACAGATGTATCATTTTAAGTGTAGACAAGCCCTAAAATATGTTACCTCTCTGACCAAAGAGATACCAGTTCTCCTAAGCAACTAAATCTGTATGCCTTTGTAAACAGATGAGTCTTGCAGCATGCCATGAATATTGAACTTGGCTTCTGTGGGACCAATGCTGTACATTACTTTACTTTCTTTCAATAGAAACTCAGAAAATAGATAGCATTTGTAGAGCAACAGACTGTTACCATCTTAAGTTCCAAATCATGGTCATTTGTGAGATGGAATAAATCTGAAAAGTACCTTCCACTTTGTGGAATGTAGGCTGAAGGATTATCTCCTGTATCAAGACTGTAGTGGGTCAAACTACAATATGGTCTTATTGATACATTTAGAAGGACACAGGCTACCTATAAACTCAAGGGCATTTTTTATCTGCAGTAGCTCAGACAAGAAGCTCATTCTACAAGGAATGATTAAAGTCTGATGATGGTAGAGGCAAGATCTGGCTGAAGCGTCATCTGTAAATCAAAATCCTATTTAGCATTTGAAAAGTATGCCAAGTAGCATATATAATTATATACTAAAGTTTAAGATCGTAATCATTACACCAGCAGGCAAGCAGTGTCTAGTGAGTAACTTGTAATACAAGATTATCAAGTACACATTTATAAAACTGTATTAATCAGACTTTGTTTTAGAGATAAAAAATGGTTGAACTCAAAACCAAGGGATTGTTCCAACTGTAGACCCTCTACAAACAAAGAAGATTTAGGACTTGCCATCACAAACAAGCAGCATGTCAGTCTAAGGGAGGCAGTTTCTACCATTAATTTAAATAGAAACAACTAGGATGCAAGAAACCAAAAGGTTCTCAATCCATCGCTGCTGTGCTGGAAGAAAGTCAAAAGCATCACCACCTTATATACAAGCTTGGCCGCAAATGGCATTTGTAAGGCACCCGATAGCTTTTTATTGTACTTTTTATTATATTCTTTACTGTGTAATATCCTTAGAAATGCCTTTCTCTGCCAGTTTTTATCCTTTCCCATTATTCTTCTCCCTGTATTTTACAAAACACAAAACAATACTACTTCCTTGTTTGTACATCAACACCATCAATGAAGTCAGCATAATACTAGAAAGAGGCTGGCTCTGCAACTGCAGAATACCAAATAGTGAAGATACTCTCAGTGGCTGAGTAGCTGGTTTATCGTAAATATTTAGACTCCACAGGACCTTTGCCACTAGACTGAGGTACTGTAGGCTTCATTATTTGGTCTGATTGTCTCTCTAGGTTGGATTCCAAATACCACATTTTCTCCAAGGGACTCACTAAAAAGTGTTTGAAATAAGTGGTTGAGGAGACACGAAGGGAAAGAACTTATATTTCTCAAAGGCAATTTTCCCTGTAGAAGAGGAAAAGAAGCTGTAATCTGGCAGAGAGAGATAACAGAGAGATACAGCGCCACAACCAGTTAAGCCACCGTTCCTAACGTGCAAACAGTGAATTTTGAAAGTAGAAAAATCACAAATGGCATCAAATGAAGTTTGAAGGGTCCAAAATATAATCACTCAACTGCATGTTACTATGTGGACATTAAAAAAAAAAAAAAAAAGTCAGTCATGTTAAACGAAGGCTGCAAGACTGCTAAAATCCCAGACTCTCAACTGGGTGTCCCACCTAAAATAAACTAAGGGCTTGTATTTTCTGTTTTATCCTTGTGATCAATAAGGATACATAGCACATATACAAACACTGACCATTTTTTTAAGTTTTGTACAAATATTCATCCTCAAAATACCTTTGGGAGGGTCAACACCTCAATTTACAGCTGGCAAAAATTAAGAGAGGTCAGTGGATTTATCTGAAATCATACAGCTGGTTGGAACAGAATCCCAAAGGTATTACACTAGTATTCTGTTTACTGCTAGAGATAAATCTGGGTTTATAAACCAGTGATTCCTTATTTATACGTATTCATATTTATTATTTGTATTATGGTAGCATGAAAGACGTGTTAGAAACTGCATGAAAAAAAAATATGTGGCCCCTACCTCAAAGACATTACAATCTGCAAAGATACAAAACAGGCAAAGGTTGGGCAAAAGGGGTATAGTACACAAGGTATGTGATCAGGCTGATAACAGGCACATGTCTTGTTAGGACCAGGTTGCCAGCTATGTTGTAATTTATTATTTCTAGTTGTTAAAGCATTTCTTTGTAAAATTACAGAAGTGGAGTTTTTTGAGTAGTCTGGAGGGAAAGTTACACCAGAGCTTGCCAGTGAGGCTAGCCAAATTGAACTTTTTGGTCTTTACTGGCAAATGATTACATGCACTGCTCTTATCTATGCAGTAATGTAACTAGATAGTCCAGGGATAACAGCACATCCTAAACGCACATCTAAGTTTTGTGAGACTCTCAACTGGTTATGTTTCACATTGCTTGAATTAAAAACTGAAAAAATCCAGATATTAACAAATCCTGCCTGAGTTATACAAACTATGAAAAATCCTTTCAGGGCTTCTAGCTCTTTATAAGATGCACATCAGAAAGTATACATGGCAAATATTTTTACTTCAGTTCAAACAAGAGCTTAATAAAACTTGAGATCAATTAATAGCAAATCCTGTTTCTTGCTTCTATCCTTCCCAGCAACCACTGCCGACAATAGCAAATGGAGGGTTTTGGACAATATGAATATAGCCCAAATAGGACCATTCTAAACATCAAGGAATAGAATGCATCTTAATTATGTGGGTATATAATAAGACTAACAGAGGCGCCTTATTTTTTAGATTAGTCTCAAAATACTAACAAGAACAATGCATAATTAATTATCCAAGCATAAATAAAAATATGAGAACAGTAAGAACAGTAAATGACATGTTTTGCCTGTTCACCACCTGCGGGAGAGGCAGGTGGACTTTCACTATCCAAGCTGGGAGAAATAAAAGAAAATAAAACAAAATACACCATCCAAATCTGCATAAGAGATGTATAGATTTTATGAACGCTTTAATAATCTAGAGTGTTACCAATAAAAGTGAAGAGTCATGTTTGATTATGGCATGTTATTAAGCCAGGAGTAACCTTCTAATCACCACCTTATATTTCCCGAAATTACCTGGATCATCCTGAAAGACCAGATGGATCGGGTAATATCTTTTACTGGACCAACTTCTGTTAAGAGACAAGCTTTTGAGCTTACACTGAGCTCTTCTTCAGCCCTTACTGAAATAGAGCTTTGTGTATACTAGAAAGTTTCTCTTTCACCAAGGGAAGTAAAAGATATTACTTGACCCACCTTGTGTCCCTCATACCCTGGGACCAACAGCTTCAACAATCCTGCATGGATCATCCTGGCCATACCTAGTCATACATACCTGTAGGAGATGCGAAGGAGAGATAGAGGGGAGGCTTCTCCTGCTGGCATAGCCCCTCACACCAGCGGCAGGTCTAATGCATTCTCCCTCCCGACCTCCCCCAACATACATACAGCTCAAACATTTTGCGGGATGGGAAAACTGTCCCCCCGCCCAATGTTCCTGGAGCGCCCACCACGGCCAGCAGCTCAGCGACCCAGAGAGCGGAGCGGCGGGAGGAGCTGTCACCAGAGCCCGGGGCTGCTGGGCCTGAGGAGCGCGCTGCCCGCAGTCACAGCTTCCCCCACCCCACGCCAGAGCCGGGCTGAAGCCCACCACAGCGCGGGGGGCAGCAGTGACCAAGGCAGACTGGGGAAGGAGATACGCGCGATGACCAGCTTGTCTGGGAACGGGCCCCTCAGCGCCGGGCGAGGGAACGCGCGCGCGCGCACACGCACTCACCCAGCAGCGCTCCGCCAGCAGAGCTCCGGCTCCTCAACAGCTGCGCTAGCCACTCCCGCCCCCCAGCGCGGCAGCGGAGACTCCGCCCCCTGACAGCCCCGCCCCGCTACCATTGCCAGCCACTCTGCGCCGTCCCCGTGCAGAAAGCCACGTGACAGAACTCGGGCTAGTCCCCCGATCACGTGACAAGGGAGTGACTGAAGCTGTACCGGAGCCTCAAGGGAAAGGGGCCCCATGACCCGGAGTCCCCAGCTCTGCGAGAAAGGGGAAGGGTGGAACATTTTCAGTCAAGCGTTTTTGCTACAGCAAGGCCTTGGCGACATCGCAGTCACAGGACTGTAGAGGAAGTCTGATTCTCTCCCCCCGCCCCAATACCATTTCTGGTCAAGTAGCTGTGGTTTAGTTTTTTGAAGCAGAATGAAACATCACAGGTTAATTTAAGGATCTCGTTTACAAAAATCAAAGCTCCGCGAGCAATGGGGGAACAAGGTCATTTCGTTCAAATTTTTCAAGGAAGTGGGAGTGGAGTTCTGTGGCAAGAAGGGTGAACCCAGCACACGACATAGAAGAAGAGGAGGAGGTGGTGATTAAGGCAGATTGCTGCCCTGGTTTATTTTTCTAAAAGTGATTACAGTTTAGAAACCTACTGTAACCTCAGCATATGAGGGTGGGTGTCATACAGTACTCCCATTAGAGAAGGGTGTCTTAGGAAGAGGCTATATTCAGGGACTTCCATTCTTCCCAGTTTTCACTTTAGCACCTTTCCGCAGAAGTGTATACAAATTTCTTTTAAATTAAGTACTGTGTTTTGACCTTCATACGCACACTGTTACGGTTCCTTTACCAGATACCCCAAAAAGGAAGCAGTACAACTATATTAATAAAAAGAAAAGGAGTACTTGTAGCACCTTAGAGACTAACATTTATTTGAGCATAAGCTTTCGTGAGCTACAGCTCACAAAAGCTTATGCTCAAATAAATTTGTTAGTCTCCAAGGTGCCACAAGTACTCCTTTTCTTTTTGTGAATACAGACTAACACAGCTGCTACTCCAAAAACTATATTAATGTATTTTAGCACCACAGTTGAGGGTGGGGGAAAGACAGGGGGCACATGCCCTACACACCTCTGTGATCTTAGTGCAGTGAATTGTACCAGTAAACATATTAAGAGCTACTAAAATTTGTTTATAAAATACTCCTTTTGGGATATAACTTAAAAATCAGAAGGGATCAGGTATCAAAGTCTTAAACCACTAATGTCATATACCTGCAAAGTGAAAAAGGGCCCTATAATCACCAGAGGTAATATTCCCACATCCAATTAGGCCAGAAAGTCAGTCTTCAGCCTCATATGGCAGGATACATTTGAGTTTTAAATCATAGGACTGGAAGAGACCTTAAGAGGTCATCTAGTCCAGTCCCCTGCATTCATGACAGGATTAAGTATTAAGTGTCAACATAAGTTTAGGAAGTAAGATGGTCAGAACACCCCAGAGTTATCAGGTGCCCTTGCACAAGTGCTGCAACAGGAAATCAGGCAGCAACTGGTTCCTCAGACTGGTCTAGGGTGTATTGTGCTAGGCACTACTTAAATATACAAAGAATCAGCAAATTAATGACAATTTCTATAGACAATTGGGATGAGGATTTCACCCAGCGCCTCTGCCTTTCAGTCTAAAAACAGGTTCAACCTACAGAGACTTCTGCCAGCATAGGTATGTTGATCAGGTGTGTGAAGAGTGATCCCTGACAGACAGTTACGCTGGCAGAAGCCTCTAATGGGATTTGCTAGTATAACTGCATCTACATCCTCACTGACACCGAAGCACTTTTACTAGTATAGGCTTTCACTATACCAGTGAAAAGCACAACCAACACAGCTGCATCCAAACTAGGAGTGCTTTTCTGGTATAGCATCCAGCATTCCAATGTTGGTAAAATGCTTCTGGTATAGCCAGAGCCTCAGTCAGACTTTTAAGAGCATTCATGGCTCCAAACAGCACCACCGAAGGCAAGAAGGCAGGCATTACTAACTTCCCACCGACCTCCTGAGTTCAAGAACCATTTCAGCAGGAGCCTGATGTTAAGCAGAAGCCATGTTTAGCCCTCTTATACAGGCAATCTATTCTTGAACATTTTGGCCTCCCCTCTATATTATCACTAGCTTCCGGTACTTAGTTTTGCAGATTGTAAGCATATACTTCTTGCTGCTATCTCCACACTATGATTATTCTGGCTAATGGGTACTTTTAAAATGTACTCAGATAAGTTCACTTTCCATTACCCAGTAAGAAGTAGAGGATGCTGGGGATGCTAGATTCCTGAAAGGGAGACTTGATAAACTAGGGCCCCTTGCAGCCCTTAAGACGACTGCTATGTGAAAAAAAGAGACAATACAATGCTTCTTTGTTAAAAGAACTATGATTTAAGAATGGAAGATGTGTCCCTGCAGTAAGTCTGCATGCAGAGTCCAGCTGAAGTGAATAAAGTCTACACGCTCTTAAATGTCTGGTTATTGCAAAAAGATCCATTTGCCTTCAGTTACTTCATCATCTGCATCTATCCTAAACTCATATCAGTGGTTCTTAACGAATATCATGTATCTAAAATTCAAGATTTTATAACCAAGCAATATTCTTAAAGTTGCTCACTATACTTTTATAGCAAGCTATGAAACATGGGACAGGAATAAGACCTAGATGAACAAAAGAATTTTTAAATATATTTATTAAACCAGTAATGCCACATCACAGATAGCAATAATCAGTGAACAGATGCCATTACATGTATGGCATAAATGAAAGTTTCAGACCAGTTCAGGATTACTGCACATTTCAGTCCAGAATAAGGAAAGGCTATTTCTCTCTCCATTCTTTTGGGGTAACTTTGCCAACAGGTGATAAATTCCACTCAATTCCAGTTTGTGTTGCCACCTGTAATAGATTAAAAAGTTATATAAGAACAAGTTTGTCTAATTCCAAGGCCCAGAAGACCACTGTAATCATCTAGGCTGATCTCCTGTATATCATAGAACTTATCCAAATTATTTTGGGTAGCATATCTTTTAGAAAAACATCCCATCTTGTTTTAAAAAGTGGTCAGTGATGGAGAATCCACCATGACCCTTGATAAGTTGTTCCAGTGGCTGATTACTCTCCTGTTAAATAATTATGCCTTATTTCCAGTCTGAGTTGGTCTAACTTCAACTCTCAGCTATTGGATCATGTTATACCTTGCTCTGCTAGACTGAAAAGACCATTATTAGGTACCTACCATATTCATGGTTCATTTTCATAAATTTCACAGCATTTTAAAAATCTTGAATTTCAGAGTTTCAGATACTTAAATCTTAACATGAATATGTATTTAAAAATGGTAAAAACATAAACATGTAAAGCCCTTAAGATTCAGCATTTCTCCAACTGGGGGTCCTGACTCAAAAGGATGGTCACAAGGCTATCGGAGGGTCACGATATTGCCTCTATTATTTCTGCACTGCCTTCAGAGCTGAGTGGTCAGAGAGCAGCGGAGGGATGCCCAGCTCTGAAAGCAACACTGCCACCAGGAGCAGCACTGCTACCTATAATAGCCTTGCTAACCCCTTTTGGGTGGGGACCCCCCATTTGAGAAAAGCTGTGTATTTTTGTATACTTTTACTCTGTAGCATAGAATACTTACTATAAAAAAGTACCCTATTACATGGTGAAAGTACACAAAAGATGTCATGGTCTATGATGCAATTTTCACAGCCATTAATTTGATAGGACCCTAACCATTATTAATAGTTAGTAGCCCTCAAATCCAATAAAGCTATACAGAGTAAAAGTTATGCATATTAGGTGTCTCCTTTTAGAGAGTGACAGTTTCATAGTATCTTTAACCTATGCAACTGTTCAAGTTAAAAAAAGAACAGTTGAAGGGCATCATTCTTATCAGTATTATTTTTACTCTCAGATTTGACATCTTATTCAGCCCCTTACACTGATTCCATTGGTATTACATTTATACTATTTTACAACAGTAACTGATATCACAGAAATATTAATAACTCAACATCCACACCTGTCTTTTACTAAACTGTAAAAGAAAGGAGACTTATGTCACATACTGTATTAGAAATCTATATTTAAAACATTTAAAAACAGATACTGTGAAATTCAGGGGATAACAGCATCAGCCCAATATCTTGATCTTATAGTACAGCCACACAATATTTTCACCAACATAAAAAGAAAACTCGAGTTGAATAGCTCACTCATCCAACTGCCCATTTTGGAAATGCATTATTAGACAAAGGAAGTGTGCTTAGCTTATATTTAATCAAGCTGTTTAACAGTTCTGAAGACTTGCAATAAATTGATATTCAAAATAAGTGCCTATTGAAGCCCTACATTTAAAGCTGTACTAATGAATCGCTTCCCTTTGGGGTATTCATACAAAATTACTCTTTCAGGAAACCCCAAAGCCCTACACTTCGAGTTGCTTCATACAGGCAAATCCTTATAAAGGTGCATAACAACTTGCAAATTCAGGGCTATAATTACAGCAGACACTAGTGATAGTACCAATCATATAGTACTTACATATCCCCAAATGGAGGCACAAAATAGGGCTCCACCAAGTAGTATAACGTTGCCATATTTATCATGGAAGTCAGATGCATGTTTGTGGTGACTCTGTCTTGCTGCAATCCACTGAGTGCCCCGAGCTAAGAGAAATTGTCAAAATGTCAGATGTACCAATGGACTGATATACACATCTATTCAAGTCTCTGGCAGTCCTCCCATCCATCCCCTAGAAAAAATGTACTTCAGAACACTAAGGATAAGGATGATCTTCATTAAAACAGAGAGCTAGACACAAGACTTTGTAACATTCTGACAGCATTACAAAGCCACACAATTGCTGGAACAGAGAAAATGATCCATTTTAGACAAATCCATCAAAGACTTGTTAATATTTTATTTTATTTGGTTGGCAAGCTACTTTAAAACTATTAGGCAGGTAACTATAAAATACACCCACAGAAATGAAAACCTTTTGTTCACTCAATTTCAAATCTCTAGTGCCACTCTAGGTACAATCACTTCCTCAAATGCTAAGATATATGGTTAGTCTATAAACTTATCAATACACACTTTTTCACAAAGAATGTCTGTAATTAATCCCAGTGTTTCCAGAAGGAGCAAAGAAGCCAGAAAACTTATGATGGTATCGCTCTCACACACACAACCAGGAAAAAGACTCACGCACTGTGTAGACAATGCTAATTGAAATATAAATCCCAAGAGCTGAAAAATTTTGTATGAACTTACTCTTGTGAAATTAAATGTACTAGGTAAGATCAAGGCCCAGACAACCAACTTCAAGAAGGCTGTAACCTGATGTTATTTCCAGAGCATTTTACGTAGGCAATGCACTGAAATAGTCACACACTAAAACATGGTCTCCCTAACATTAAACCCCCGCCCTTTTTTTAGCTTCCACTTTAAAAACCACTGAGCTTAAATTAAGCGTTTTGCCAAACGTTTACTTATGTGCTCAAACAAGACATCACCCATCAATCCGTAGGCTTCCAGTATATATCAATAGCGCCCACTCTGCCTTGGAAAGTAACAATCCAAGGTCTCATTCCTCCAACAGCATCCATATGAGCAGACCCCTGTGCCCACGCCATTCCCCACGCCTCGGCGGAGACTACCCGGACGGGGAACGGGCTCGCGGCGGCAACTGACTGCAGGGGTCGGGGGGGGCTGGGTTCCAGTGCGGACCAGGTCGCTGCGGAGCGGCGAGGAAGGGGCGCTACACGGCTCAAGAGCTCTCGGTTCAGAGGGGACTGGGATTCTGGGGACACCCGCCCAGCTGTGCCCCAAAACCCCTCCACAGCTCACCGCTGAGGCGCACCGCGGTTCTGGCCAGAGGCAACATGCTGGCGTCTCGGACAGATAATTTCTGTCCTTCTCCTTCTGCGCCTTATACCCTTGCGAGCAGTGAAAAACAAAATGGTGGCCAGCCAGGAAGTCCGCACGCTGCGCATGCGCCCCGTGGGGCATGTATTCCATCCTCTTCCTGAGCGCGGCCCCACGGCATTCTAGGAAATGTAGTTTCTGCGGTTGCGTGGAGGGGCTCTTACAACCATATGGGAAGAATCCGCTGTACCCGGGAAGCTGGGGGCCCGGGACTCCCACGGGCTCCCCCACACTCCCTACGTTAGTGATGGCTTTTGCTATGGGAATTAGTCAGTCAGGAGAGGAATCTTAGTGGCGGTGACTCTGTAGTGCAGAATAAGGATCTCCCAGCTGCCTTTTTTAATAGCGGTGTCAGGATGGCCGAGTGGTCTAAGGCGCCAGACTCAAGGCTTAAAGTGCCTTCCTCTCTCGAGGGCTGGGTGTTCTGGTCTCCGTATGGAGGCGTGGGTTCGAATCCCACTTCTGACACATTTTTTTTTTTCTTTTCGGTATTTGTGCGAGTAAAACACCGAGTTTAACTGTAATAAGCACCCGAGGAAGCGTTTTACTACGCGGCAGGGTAGGGATCACTTCACGCAGACAGGAATTTACATAATATAAATATACATTGTGGCGCCCATTAAATAGGGACTTACATTATAAAAATGACTAAATAAAGACAGGGATTTACACTATATATTCAGAGAAAGCCTTAACTGATTCATAGGCATGATCTAACTTGGTCATTGATGTATCGATCTTAATAATGTAAAATCCCTGTGGCTCTGATTTTACAAATACATGTGCATATGAGTAAAATTAAGCATGTAGTTATATGATTGAAAGATCACAGTTTATATCTATACAAACAGGTGCATAGAATAAGTATAAAGAACATATTTAAATACTTAAATCACGTAAACTCTTGCATATGTAATGGCTACCAAATTAAAATCTCTCAGTAAGAATATGTCGAGAAAGATAGAATTTAAATCCATACCTATGTCATACATCGAAAGATATAGGTATGGAAGTACATTCTATCTCTTTCTTGATAGTGATATAGATGCATGCATGGTAGTGCCTTGTCTTTATACAAAAAACGTGCATTCCTGTATGTATAGCGGAAATCTCTATTCGTATATAACTATGTATGTTATCGATATTGATTTATTATAGCTATACTGATATATTCCAGATAGTTTTTATGATCCATGAAGAGGCAAACCGCGAAACTGCTCTGCTTAGGTCAACGAGGTTCCACTTGCGTGCAAGGGTCTTCTTAGGTAGACCCAGTTACAGCACGACGGTCCAAATCTGCACAAACTATGACAGGATACAAGAAATAAAACTTGACGGATCAAGATGATACTTTAAAATAAATACCACAGTATAGGAATATAGGATTGTGTAGCTGCATGAGAGGGGTATTTGAGGATCTACTATAAAGATTATTTTCCTAATTATAATACTCCCGGCATGCACTATTTCTTCAGAGGCATCCAGCCATCCTGTTGGTTGCTCCTGCTATCCTATGTCTAACCGAATATAAATATATAATAAAATGTATAAATGTATAATAAAAGTGTCTTCTGTGTATTAACAGACCCATCTGCCTTCAGAGGGTCGGCGCCTTCAGATCTCATGGACTTTTCATAGACGCTGAAGAACATGGTTAGTAGTTAATACAGTAACAATTTCAGGGGCAAACAGTTGAAAGTTGCACCATAAACCGTGGAGCAATGAAGCTTGGAAATGGAGAACCAGAGACAGTGCTCAGAAAAATGGAAGCCAAGGAAAGCAATCTGGAAAACGGACTTTTAGCTGAAGAGAAGTACTGGTTAGTCATCAGTAACGCTGAAAATGCAATCCTGGGGTGCTTCACGAGGATAGGACATTAAGATTCACATTTACAATGTGACAGGACAGGAAAAGACTGTCAGTGCAATGTGAGCTGCGGATGAGACTCCCAGACAAATAATACCTGAAATAGCACCTAGAATAATGTGCAAGCCAGACTGGACACCTCGGTACCACGAGGCACCCCTCTCTGCATTGCTGATGCTGCCCTGTGCCCTGTCTGTAATGCTGTCCTTACTCCAACTATTTAACTGCAGTGACGCTGCTGCCTCAGCTCATCGCACTCCCAACACCCAGGCCAGTTTAGCTCCGCCCTGCATCCTGCGGTCCCTATCACAGCCCATCCGACTACTAGTTCCGCTCCTTGGCCCTCCGAACCGACTCCTCCCAATTCATCAAACAACCAATCGCACTACAACAGCTTGCCTCGTTATGATTGGCTGACGGATGAGGACGTTAGACCAATACAAAATGAGCTGGAGCCAAGGACGTGAATGGAAAGTAGTCTGTCCGCCTTGTTCGGCCAATAGAGCGGTGCTCCGAGTAAGCGGCCAGGCCAATCAGCGGCGGGTGCCGGTGGAAGGAGCGGACATGGCGGCGTTGCGGGTGCTGATGTTGGGGGTCTTGGTGGTGCTGATGGCCTGCGAGGGACCCTGGGCTGCAGGGCAGAAGCGGAAGGAGGTGAGGGCCCCCCGCCACCAGCTGGGCTGAGGGAGAAACCGGCCCGGGATTCCCAGGGCTATAAGGGCCATAGTCTGCCTGGCTACCTTCCGCTGGGGGAGCCCGGCCATGTCCTTGGGCTGCCTAGCCTTGGGGAGCCGGGCCCCCGCCTGTGGGGAGCCGTCCGCCCGGAGGGGGGCAGCGCGGGGAGCCGGGCCCCCGCCTGTGGGGAGCCGTCCGCCCGGAGGGGGGCAGCGCGGGGAGCCGGGCCCCGCCTGTGGGGAGCCGTCCGCCCGGAGGGGGCAGCGCGGGGAGCCGGGTCGTGCCTGAGGCGAGGTCATCTGTGGTCATCGGTAGGGAAGAATTGTGGACCTTACTTAGTTGCTGTCACTAAGATGTGTCCAAGCTTACATGCAGATAAGTGTTTTTATATGTGAAAATGATTGCACTACTTGTGTATGGGTTTGTCTGGATTAGCTAAAGAGAATGGAGCCTATTAACAGTATCCGAATAGAGAAATCATTGCAACTGAGCAGTTATTTTTTGAACAAGGTAATGTTCTTAAGTTACAGGAAGTGATCCAAAACTAATCTATAATTTAATTTAAATCAGTAGGCTTGTTTAGCATTACTGGACAATATTAGGATCTGTTTTCTTGGTACATTAATGCCTGATCGTTGGCTTTTGACCTGATTTTTTTTGGAAGTACTGAACACTCACTCCAGAATTTCAGTCATCTTGTTGAAATGTCACCATGAGACTGTTAACGGTTCAGAGTATCAAAAGACAAGACTCTTTTTAATGTCAGTCCAGTTTTTAAAATAAACATTTTTGACTTTATTTTTAGATGGTTTTATCTGAAAAAGTTAGCCAGCTGATGGAGTGGGCCAGCAAAAGAGCTGTTATCCGAATGAATGGAGACAAGTTTCGTCGCCTTGTAAAGGCACCACCAAGAAATTACTCAGTGGTTGTGATGTTCACTGCTCTTCAGCCTCACAGACAGTGTGCTGTGTGCAAGTATGGACTTAATTAAATTCTAAAGAACTTAAATGTAATGGTTACTGTAAAAGGTGCCATATGTTCTGAGTGGGTAAAAGCTGTACCGACCTACTTTGCAGTACCTTTTTCTTGAATTTGAGCAGTTTCAGAGTGGGAGAGAGCTACTAAGACACAATAAACTGTAGTAGTATTTTTCTAATGCAATCTCCTATATATGCACATGCACAGATCATCTAAAGTCATATTAACTGTGTTGATCTCTGTGCTGCAATAATTGCAGCTGTGCAGTATGAAAAAGGGAAGTTTTTGGAGGGGTTAACATTAATCTTTTTGGGTGAATGGCTAAACACTTTTTTTAGAGTTTGCTGTTGAGCCTTGTAGTTTAAGATTTTGCTCATATCTAGAGTATTTATTTACATTTATACTGTATCAGATCCTGGGTTCTGCTTCTGCCACTTTGCATTGCTCCAGAGATATAAAGGGACACTGAAGATGGCTTTAATGGCTAGTCGGGGAAATCTCTGGGTCACCTCCATGTACAGAAGCATGTTGGGGGAAGAGGGCATACCTTGAATTCTGCTGCATTCTGATGATCCTCAGCTGTCACAGCAGCACCTTGGAGCACAGGCAGCTGGGCACAATGAAAAACAGCCTTGAGCATCAGTTTTTCATATGCCCTGCTTCCTGATGGTGGGCCCAGTGCAGCTTGACCAGTCCAGAAGATCTGCCCCACACCTTAAAAACAAAAAACTCTGTGTGCCCAGTGCTGAAAACAGAGGAATGAGCAATGAAGCATGACCATCTTGTTAGTTTTAAAATCTTAACTGAAAAGGAGTTTTGGTGTGGTTGGGAGATGTTACTTCCAGTGAGATGTTAGAGCTGGAAGGATGTTCACAGGTCCCTCTGTTTTGGACATAGCCTCATGAGTATAACATCTGGTTTTATATGTTTTGTTTTGGTTTTTTTTCTTCAGGCAAGCTGATGAAGAATACCAGATTCTGGCAAACTCCTGGCGATACTCCAGTGCATTTACCAATAAGGTTTTTTTTGCCATGGTGGATTTTGATGAAGGCTCGGATGTATTTCAGATGGTAATATATTTTTCATTTTTTTTAAAGTGATTTTTAGTTGGGGAGAACTGGGGGGGGGGGGGGGGGCAGTGATAAAGAAATCTACAATACAGAAGATATGGTACAGTATTACCATAATGAGGGATGCTGGCCAATCTGTAACGAAACTGCTGCAAAATAGAAATTGCACAGATTTTTTTTAAAACCACAACAACCCTCCAATCCATGAGAAATATGCAAGATTTGTTTGCTAATGTGACAGTAGCACTAATAGGCCAAACTACTAATAATACACAGGTAACAGTGCTGAATAGGCATGAGTGATAGACTGGATGACCTGATTAGGTCTTTTATGTCTAACTCTTGTAATGCCATTCAGTGTAATAATGGAATTACAGTGACTTGTAAAATACCGGAACTAATTTAAATGTTTGTGGCAGTTTGCAAAAGACTTCTAACTCTAAACAGTGATGGGGGAGGGAAAAACATTTAATTTGTTATAAAGGTATTTTTAAGAAACTCGGTGTCCCATTTAAAGGAGCAGTGTCAGAAAACTGATTCTTTTTTTTTTTTTTTTTAACTGACTGGAAATATTTTCATGTCCGTCTGATTTTCAGAAATGTGACAAGTTACTAGCAATGCACAGTAAATTACTCTTTAAAATGTCCACTTAATTTTTTCCTAAAAATAAAAGTCCATGTTAGTTATAGGCAAACAATCTGTGGTCTGTCTCTTAAGACACAAAATCTGTTTTTGAAAGAAGTGCAAAATCCTCAGAAAAAACTAGAAATGCCACCCTCCTTGCATTCTTTCAAGTTACTTGGAACCTGTGCAGCTCAATCATACAGATTATTCGGGATAGTACTTGATCCAGAATGTACATTATGTTTGTGTTAATTTGTTTTCAGAGAATTGTCAAATCTTGATCTTGGAGATTTACAGTTGGACCTTTACAAAACTGTGATTTCAGTTTCATGTTGAAGCAACTCAAAAGGAAAATCAGATTTTGTAGCTGATTTGCCAAGCTTTGAGTGCCATGATTGTTTCAGTCTAAAAGCATAATTCAGTCCAAGGTCACTGAAAGGTTTACACACCCTATCTAAGATTTAGGCTCACAGTGAAACTTTGGTGAAGCCGTGCTGTTGGAAATTTTATGCAGGTCTTTTATGACAGAAATAGCTGCTTAGCTATAGAAATATGCTAGGCTCATCAGTATTCATTAAGATGTATGCGATTATCTTTTGATGCCAATACGTTTACTCTAGACACTACTATATAGATTTCTTTATAGATATACTTGTATACAAAGACTCAAAAAACCTTCCTTTATGAGCAACGGCAAGAATAGTACTTTACCATATAGACAACTCTCAGGAGCTTTATCTCTCAGCTGATTTCAGGTACATGTATTAACTGTACAACCTTCTTTGAGTTCTTTGCTGACAACAGATGTCAGTATCGAAGACATGAGAATATTGTTTATATTAGAAATTAAACAGTGCTGTGTTAAACCTAATGGGAGAATATCCAGTCTCAAACTGCTTTCTGAGATGTGCATTATTGTTAGCATTGGGTATCGAATAACTGTGGGTGTCTCAGGACATTCTGGATACTAAAGAGAGAAGAAAGTATGGAGCATTCAAGAAGAATGTGTCTGACTAATGTACTGTATACATAATTTTGTGTCATGGATTTTTGCATATCCTAGACCATTTTATGAGAAAAAACATTCAGGCTACAATACTATTTTTTGTTGAAATACCCATGAGATCTATTTTATGAATAGCCCTTCTGTTTAATTACGTGAATAAGCTACAGGACAAAACATGAATGAGAAACAAATAAGAAAAGTGCAATAAAATAAGAAAAGTTTAAATGGCTAAATAACTTTAATTCTTGATGCTTCACTTCTACTTTTATTTATTAATCTTTTTAATGCAGCTAAACATGAACTCGGCTCCAACCTTCATTAACTTCCCAGCTAAAGGGAAACCTAAAAGGGGTGACACGTATGAGCTGCAAGTGCGAGGTTTTGCGGCTGAGCAGCTTGCTCGCTGGATAGCTGATAGGACTGATGTCAATGTAAGTACAGATGGACTTTCATTTCCTTCCTGCGATGTAAATCTAGCTGTGGAGAGTCTGTTTGCCAGATATACACAATGGGGAAGGAAATCTATTCTAATTGGCTACTCAGTGACACTGTTCAAAGCAGGTCCTAAGCCCAGCTGTGTCTAGCTGAGCTTTGGAGATGAAGTATCTCTTAAAAACAGGCAACTTGTTTTACATGCCACATTATAATATTTTACATTTATTTAATGCTCTTCCCCTAGAATGACTCCAAATCCCTTTACAAACTTGTGTGGATTCACCCACCAGTAAAAGCATCCACCTCCATGGAAATAAAGCTGTTTTATCATTATCACAGGAAGAATATTAAATATGGCCTAACAGATTTTGCTCTATAGTATGTATTATTGAAACAAAAGATAAAAGGCATTCATTTCTGAACTACAGTTAGAATTATTAAAGAAATATTAAGTTGGTGTGTTGTGTACATTGGTATGGTTTTATTTCTCCATATTCATCCTGTTTTTTTTAAAAAAAGAATTTTTTTAAGATAACCGTTTGCTTGCATAGATTCGAGTGATAAGACCTCCGAATTATGCTGGTCCCTTGATGTTGGGTCTGCTGCTGGCGGTCATTGGTGGCCTTGTATACTTACGGAGAAGCAACCTGGATTTTCTCTATAACAAAACTGGCTGGGCTTTTGCTGCTTTGGTAAGCAAAAATACTTTTTTTAACCTCTCCCTGTTTCAACTTGATCCAGATTGAATTGAAAGGGAAGGAAATATTGCATTTGCTTTGTTACCTCTCCTGCGTGGGAAACTATTTAGTGGTGAAACAAATAACCTTTTTCCGTCAACTGGGCGTATTATAAACCAGATTCTCCTACTGACCTCAGAGTAAGCTGAACATGAGCAATTCAGGAGAGCATTTATAACCAAACAGATGAGGCCAGACTACATGCCACATCCCTCCACACAGATTATTAGTGTGAATTTTATTTAAAATGAGTTTTTTACCTAGTTTATACTTAGGCTCTGATTATCCCTAGTCTAATTCAGTAAAAACTCATTTTTCAGGATATTAAAATACAGGCTTCAGACTCAAACATTTGCTATTTGGCCTCTGGAATTGCAGCTTAAAGTCCTAAGTATTGGTACAGGTGCTGGGTATGTAAAAAGGGCTGAATAATTTTGTGACCAACAGTGTTTGAAGTTATTCAAGATACAGTCAATCAAATGTTATATATCAGGGCATATGTTGATAGCATTCAGAAGATCGGAAAGAATCTTTCCCTGCTATACGGCTTTGGTGTGGTTTTGTTTTGCTATTAGTTGATACCAGACTTGATGGGACAGTGGCCTGATCTAGTTTGGCAAATCCAGTGTTCCTTGAAATGTGAGCTTATTGTTCTTCTAAGAAGAGAGGACATCTTGGCTAGAACGTAGTACACTGTAAAGAGTCTTTTGATCTTAATGGCAAAATCCAGAGGCACGGGGACCAAGAGTTCGGTGTAATGCAGATCATATTACTACAGTATTCATATTTTACATAAAGGGTTATTTGTGCCACAGACTTTCAGGTTTGAGTGGAGATGATTTTTGAAAAACATGACTTCTGGAAGGAAAAGTCCATACTTTTGGTTAGAGTGAAGATGAGGTTCATGTAGCTTTTTTTTCTTGGTTGTCTGGTAGTACTACTTGATTGCAAGCTTTTCAGTTCAAACTGTGAGAAACATTATCAGTTAAGAATAGATATTGTGCTATGCGTTGTATAAGGCGATATCAACATCTGTACATTCCTGGGTGAAGTGAATTGCAAAGATGAAAACTGAATAGAGAGACGTATGAGGTCCATACTAATTTGTCTTATGTTCTTCCTTTCTAGTGTTTTGTGCTAGCAATGACATCAGGCCAAATGTGGAATCACATCAGAGGGCCACCATATGCTCATAAGAATCCCCATACAGGACAAGTGGTAAGTCTTTATCTTTGTAGGATTACAGTGAAAAGATCCATATTAAAAAACACAAAATCCAGGATGCGAGTTTTGTTTCTGACTTCTCTCTTCCTGTGTCAGCAAGAGTAGGAATACTACAGAAGGAGCTCTTGAGCAGTCAGTGGGCAAATTTGAGGAGTTGTATTAACTGGTTTAGAAGGAATACCTATTTATCCTCTGCCAGAAATATGGGAATCATGAAAGAAGGGCCTCGAGAGTAAGATGTGGGAACAGGAAGCTCCTCAGGGCTCCAGCATGGATTTAGAGGGACCCACATCGGGTCCTATCATTCTTTTGACTAAGAAGGACAAAGAAACATGACCTTTTTGTTATGGATTGTGATTAATATTTTGGATGTTATCACAAAGCAATGAAGTCAGAATTTGCCAATCAAGTTTACTACATAGTTGTTAGCACTTAGAGAACATAGAGTAAATGTGACAGTATATACTAAATTGGTTTGAAGTTCATTACAACCAGACTGCTATTTGCTGTAGTGCCTTATAATTTAGTGTCAATGCCACAAGAATGGTGCTATTAACCCTATGATCCAAGAACAAAGGCTGCTTAATGTCTGATTCAGTTTAAGTGTTTTGTCTTTTGTAGCTATTTCTCTTGTGTGCAATAAAATACATAAAAATAAAACTAGAAATGTAGTCACTAATCAGACTAAGAATGATCATTTTGACCAGCCTGATGACATGCCATGCTCAACTCAGTATGATAAATCACTAATTCATGACTAGATTGCATGTAATAGCTAATACTAAAAAGGGAATGGTCTAGACAGAACCCTGTATTAGGAGCAGGGAAAACCAATTCAGAAGAGGGAACTCAATTGTCTATAGTTCCATTTATTTATTTTAAATGCTGAGGGACTTCTTAGTTTCAGGTATGCTGCCTTTTAAGAGGAGGCTTCCATTTCTTGCTGTAGACGTATCAAAAGTTAAGTGAAGATACAAAAAAGAATTATTTAGGGTAGATAAGTACAAATTATCGTGTTAAGTGAGTCAGAAATGATACCTGTTTTATTTTCTACTTCCAAACTTGGAATTACATTTTATAGATATTTTGCTAACCGCTTTCTTCTAGAATATATTCTTGTTACTAATCTATTTTAGAGGAAGCGCAACAGTTGCACTGTCTGCTTAGACTCTGGAGGTACATTATTTTAACAGAACTGGCTTTTTTTTTATCTACTTTTTATCTCAGCCCATCCATCCTTCTTTGTCTTGTCTCCATAAATTTTAATTCCATCTCTCATATGCCCCCCGCTGCTCTACTCTGTCACTTCCATAAACACATTTTAAAAAATGAAACTAAGACATCTCCGGGCAGTGGGAGAAGTGACAGCAGTTGGACTTCTAAGCAACTTTCTTCTGCTGCTTTCAGGTTCTCTGTGTTAAACCATTTTATTGCCTCTCGGAACCTGGCCTGCCTTTTTTTTTTTTTTTTTTAACATGTACAACTTCTCTCCTCACCTCCTCCACATACCCAGTAACTAGTATGTAAAACCATTATTTCTATTTGTATGTACTCAGACATGCTTTTGTTCTCTTTGGCAATGTTTTACTGAACTTTTATAATAATTTAATCCTATGACTTATTAAAAAGTTATATCAGCCTGTCTTGTCCTCTTCAGTTCTGCCTTGCATATCAGATAGGCAAGATGCAACTCAAGTGCTTCTCAGTTGTACTGGGCATATGACATCTCTTGAGATGCCTGTGCCCCAGATATTGACACTGAACTGAATGCTGCTTCACAGATCGTTAAATTAACTTGTGAGTAAAATGTGAAATTATATCATGATCTTTACCCAGACAGACACATACACTTTCAAACCACATGTTCCTTTTTAATTCTCTGCGTGTTATAAAGTATTGCTGAGCTGCTGTCAAAAATGTTGTTGTGCTTGGATCTAACATAGCCCCGCATACGCAAAGCTTTGCATATGTAACTGACTAGCAGTAAAATTTTATTCTCCATATAGTCTAAGCTGTTTGTTAACCTGTTCAGTTTGCAACCTTTTAATATCAAACAAACCATGCTTAATATTTTGTCTAAGCCACATTGAGTGAAAATAATTTTCATTTTTAATATTTTTCTTATCTGCATTTCCTGTGTTTTGCTATTGCTTTCTGTTTATCTCGTTCTCAATGGCCAGATTTTATATCCATTACTAATTACTTTAAACTCTGCTCCAAAGTTTCTTTCTTAATTGAATTTTGTCTTTTACAGAACTATATCCATGGAAGCAGCCAAGCCCAATTTGTGGCTGAAACACACATTGTTCTACTGTTTAGTATCCTTTATAATGAAATATACATATCTGATGGCAATTTAATTTTCTGCCAAACCTATACCTTCTCCCTTCACTACAGGAGTAGTTTGCTAAGATTCAAACTGATCACATAATACCAATATTGGTGACCAAAACCTTGCAGTGCCTTTATAATATGTCAACAGCTAACATTTCCTTATGCCCACAATCTGCCAATTCAACAGGATTAGGTATCATTCTCTTCGTATGTCCTTAAATGAAGCTGTGGACGACTGCATTCTTTGAGACAGCCTGTGTTAGTGTCTGGCAATAGGTAAGTGGAAGCAGAACTAATCATTCTTTCTCTGTCTGTTGGTGGAGTCTTTCCTCTGTACTAAGACTTCCTGTCCAATGGAATCCCATAGATGTTTAGTTCATGGGCCACTGCACACTTCTAAGTTCTCCTATTATTATATTAACCTTAGCCATTATGCTAATGTTTCACACCTTTTGTTTTCCTGTCTTGACAGAGTAAACTTATAGCTTTGTCACCACTGCCTTCACATATGTTTTTAAAGTTTTTCTTCTGGACAAGAGCAATATCTTCCAATTCAACTCCTCTCTCCTATTTTTCCAACTTGTGCAACTTTTTTCCTTCCACTGTCAGTAACCTTAGTTGTCCTTGTTTCTGAACTTTCCTCCTCAAGCATCTTTTGTGTTTCTGTAAATCCACCAATTCCGACCTCCACATCACTTCTGTATGCCACTGCCTTATCTCCTTACTGAAATCTTCGTCCAGGTGTTTGTCTCCTCGCCTTTTCTATAGCAACAACCTCTCTACAGCCTCAAAGTCCCCGCTCTTCAGATACCCCTGCCTGCATTTTCAAAGTACAAAGAGCAGAAAATGTACCATAATAACATCAAGCTAGTGCACTGGCTCCACATCTACTGGTTCATTTTAAGATCTAGTACAAAATTCCCTTCCCTTTTCCTTTAAACTCTCCATAATATACTGCAGCCATCCTGTAGACCTTTCCTTTCCCGTAGTAAGGTCACTGGTGCATGAGCCTCTCTATTACAGCTGTTGCCATCTGGAGCAGACTTTCTAGGGTGTCTCCCCCTCAAGCTCTCTTCTCATCTGAAAATGCAGTCTACCTTTTTTCTACTCACCCACCCCCAATTCCTTTCCTTTTTGTAGTTTAATTCTGCTAAGCATTTTGGAGGTACACATTATATAAATGATACAAAACTTAAAATCGCATTAACTTTCTCATTGTTTCACATTCTAGTTTTAAAACCAAAACAAAAAACTACAGTTGACCTTGTAATTCTCAGCTGGTATCCGGTTTCATCAGGCTCCAAAATGGGTCTTGTGTGAATTATTTTTCTTCCCCCCAGAGTCTCTTTTTATTTCAGTAAATGACAGGCTCAGTCTTTTGTCTCTTTACAATATTACAGTGTAGCCACAATATACGATAACTTGTCAGTTCAGGTGAATGAAGAAATTAATGTTAAGTTTGATACAAAGCACCAGGAATCTTTGTTTTCTTTCACTGCACCTTTGACTTATTCTGTTTGTTTTAAGCAGGTGGTAGTGTTTTGTGACTCTGTGTTCTGAAAGGGTTTCCAAATTTCAGTGCATTTATTGAACAGCATGGGAGATATTTTTTGGGGCAAAAATGTTGCCATAAAGACCAGTTTTGGGGCAGAGGGAATTTCTTTCCTTTTTTAGCTATTATTACTCTCCTCTGTTGGTTCTGAATCTAGTCAAATTCCACCTATCAAGAGGTGTCAGGCAGATTGCAATGACAAGATGTTAAAACAAATTGGGGGCTTTAAAGTGCTCTCATTTTGTGTGTCTGTGTCTCCACTCCCTCCATGTACCTACCAAATTTTCTAATCATTAAAGCTCTTCAAAAAAGGCACAATTTGGTAGTATCATTTCATAATTAAGTCCTTCTTTTCATGTAGCTTCACTAACTGAAGAGTCATTTCAACTGGAATTGAAGGGTCTATAAGTCAATGATAAAAACCCATTCTTTTTCAGTGGGAGCAGGATTAGGCCTGAAATGTACATATTAGAATGCAATTAAACAATGTAGGGCTTGCGTTCTGTTTTGTTGTCAAAAGAGTTTCACTATGTTAGATTTCCTTATGGTCAAATACAGCATAACCAGCTTATAAATCCTGACCTTAATTTTAGCAGTATTTTTACTGGTGAATAATAGTTCAAACTGAATAAGAGAAAAGTCCAGACTTTGCTGTTTGTGCCTGTTATAGTCTGTCAAATTAAACAAAAACAGAAAAATATTAACTACCATCTTGTTAGGCCAACAGAAGTTAAATAACAGAGACAAGCTTTTGAGAATCACTTCTCATCAGGAATGGGAAGGTGAACAAGGTAGAGCAATATGAATTAGAGGCAAGGTCTTAATTCATACCTCCCTCTTTCTGAGGGAAAAGTACTATTTGTTGCAAGCTTGCTTAGTCTAATTATGATTTGTAGCTAGTGCAGTTAAACAGATCCCTTACATTTTCCTGGTTTTTGCTCTTCTGTGTTTCCTGGAATAATAATACCATTACTGCATGTTAGTTGTAATTTTTCTACAGTGTCTATCTTGGTTGGGGAGTCTTTAATCTTTCTAATAAGTTTTGTATGTGCCACATAGGTGATTATGATTTAATGGATTTATTAAATTTAAAAATAAGTACATCGTGTCTCTGTCAGTTTAGCCTTAAACAGCTTTTCAGATGGTGGTGTTACTTTAGGAATGGTACTCCTGCATGAAGCTGCTACCTCTGATATGGAGGTGGGGAAAAGAAAAAGTAAGTACTACTTCTAATCCAAGCAGTGCATTTTGTTGCTTAATTGAATCTCCATCAAGGGAAGATGCATTCAGGAAATGTTTCCAGTGTGATGGTTTACGACAGTGCTGGCACTCTTATTAGCTCCCCCCTCCGCCCCGCCCCAAGGTGTTTAGGTTCTCTGCACTTAATTCGTCGTTCACTAAATCTAGCAAAACCATAAAATTCAAAGTTAATTCACATTCCCTCTTTTATTCATACAATTGTTGGAGTGGACTTGGAGCACAGAGGAGAGAAGCAAGATAGTGTCTCACTATTGTCTCGTTTCTCTGTGAGAGACTACTAAAAAATAAAAGCTCAACTATTTATTAAACTCATAATTGAGGGATGAGCACTGAGGTAGCTCTAGGTTGTCAAATATATATTTGATCTTCTAAAATGGCCTTTAACTAAAAATCCAGATTAGTCATCATCCAAGAAATGGACATAAAGCTCCAGGCCTTAGTCCTTTTAAAGCCTTTTCCTCAGGGTTTATTTGTTTATTATGCACAGATTATCATGAAGCAGAGAGCAAATCAGCTGGAAAACGCTGTGCAATAGTTCCTCGGAGGCTTTCCTTGCTTTAACCAGCCAGGAGGGGAGAAGATACAGCTTTCTTCTTTGACTCACCTTCCCCTTCCTTTTATACTTCATCCTGAATAGCAATGTGACAGGCAGCGACCTGCTAATCCTTTACACATTTACACAAGCCTTTACCTTGTCACATTCCACAGTTCTATTTTAGAACCTGATGAAGCATGTACACCTCAAGTAACATTATGTACATTTGGTTCGTGTAACAAAGACGACTAATGTTCTTTCAGTCTATTGTCAGTTCACAGATTATTGACCTAATAGATTGTGGCTGTTATGGTTTATCACAGAGGTTCTCAAACATTTATTTGTAGGCTGCTTCTTAAAGGGACACTGTCACCTTCAGGTTTTTTAAATGCTTGTATATCATCTGTGTTGTCTGTTTTATAGAAATGTTTTGCACATTTCCTTCTCTTCGGTTCATGACGGTTGGTTCAGCAGAAAAGTATACGCTGACCCAACCACAACCTTCTATATTATAATGTGCAAGAACTCTTATTTGGCCGTGCACTAGCTCCTCTCATTTATCTGCAACAGTTAATTCTGCTCAAACTCCCCCTGCACACTCAGCCCTGTGGATGGGAGCAGGGAGTTATTGACACCAGCCTTTGTCTCCTTTGCCCTGCTACTTCCCAGCCTAGGGATGAAATTACCTTCCCCTATTCTGCTGCTCCACAACGTACATGTGTGTGTGAGTGAGTGAGAGAGAGAGATGCTTTCCTCTACCCAGTTGAACTGTTGTGCATAGTATACCCTGAAAGAGGTGAACTTTCTGTTTCTACAGAAGCATTTGGAGGAGCTTAGTGAGGTGCAAGAGAGGGAAAAAAAGGCATTCTGGGTAATATGGACTTTCATAAGTGCTATGTAATATTTGTTAATTAAAAGAGATGGAGGGGCTTGTTTTTCTATACTGGATCTGCATTATCTATATAGGGTGTGTCACGCTGTCTGGAGTGGCCCGCTACCATGAGTGCCAACCTCAAGGCAGACTGTCAAGAAGTAGGGCAAAGGCCCCAAACTGGTTGTATGTTCTATAATTAGATTTCACCAACCCAGTAACAAGTGTTAACTCCTAAAGCACTATAAGTCTTACCATGGAGTCAGAGTCACATTGGGCATTCCAGTCTATCTCGCCACCCAGGCGAGCTGGACTTAGTGATAGGTGGTTGCTATACACCAAAGATCACAAAATACTGTATTCAGGTTACTCCTAGAGCCAAAGGACCCCAGTCAGCTACCCAAGTCAATTTGTACCTTATATCTCACACCAAAGACAATGCTTGTAGCCAATCCTATAGTAAACTATTTAAGAATTTATTAACTAAGAAGAGAAATGAGAGAGTTAGTTATTACAAGGTTAAAGCAGGCAAACACATATAAACAAATGAGTTAGTGTATAGTTTCAAAAGGTGACAGAGTTGTTGTAATTTGTCAGCTCTGAATGTCTTTTAGGACTAACCCAGGTTGACCCTGCAGATCTCTGCTTCTATTTCATAGCTCTGGCCCTGTGAGTCCAAACAGCAAAAGAGATGAAAAGCGTTCTTGTCAGCTAGTTGTATTTTCTTCTTCCTGAATTCAAGCTGATGGGACGAGCCCTTTTGCATGTAGCCTCTTCAAGAGTGGAAGGGGCAATTAATAAAGGCTATGTCTACACTGCACTTTCGTCGCTAAAACTTTTGTCACTCGGGTGTGAAACGCCCCCCACCTATCCCTCGGGAACAAGTTTTAGCAACAAAAAGCGCTGCTGTGGACAGCACTTCGTCGTCGGGAGCTGCACTCCTGTCAACAGAACTACCGCTCCTCATAGGGGGTAGTTTTATTTTGTCGCTCGAGAGAGCTAGAGAGCCACACACAGCACATCTTACAACAGCGAGGCTGCAGCAGCACAGCCATACCATTATAAGGTGTGCTGTGTAGACATAGCCAAAGCCTTTGTATTGTGGTGTCCCATAATGGCCCATTTAGTTTTGATAGGCCTTCTTGATGAACAGGAGATGATCCCTCCTGACTGGGTTCAGAGTTTCAGAGCAAACTTTTTTTTTTTTTACAGTTGCAAAGCAAACACTTAAATATTTCCTGATAGCGTGTGATAAACATATTATAAGTGAGATTAATGCATGCAGCAATTTACAAGCATTTTATAAAGTCTAAACACCTGGTTGTAAGTTCAGTACCCATCTTAACCATACTAACACACAGGAAAAAACAGACTGGTTTCCAGCAGTGAATTTGTCAGTGCTCTGCTGAGGTCTAAAGCCTTGACAAGAGCTGGCACCTGGTCTGCCAGCATCACAGGGTGGGATTTTTTTCAAAGGGACTCAGCAATCGCCTAATCCTGCTCCTGTTGACATCCACAGTTAAATTCCCATTGAGTGCAGCAGGTGGAGATTTAGCTGTTATTGAGCATTTTTAAAGCCCTATCCATAGTGGTGTTTTCAGGGTAGACTTACCTGTCTGGTCATTTTATTCTGCACTCTGTTGCTTATCTACAGTAATGTGTGTAGCTGGTGTTGGCCTGGTGGTATTATTCTTCAGCTGGCTGCTCTCTGTCTTCAGATCTAAATACCATGGCTACCCATACAGGTATGGCTTTTTTGCTGTTTAAATTATTGTGCTTTAATACATAGGTGTTGATGTAGCTATATTATATTGATTAGAACAGAGAATATTCTAGTAAATAAACATACAGTGACTTAAAACATTGAGATTTTATAAAAATATAGGGGTGCTACTTGCATGGTTTACAGTGTAACTAAAAATCAATAAACTGTTACCTTACATTCATTCTGATTGGGGTTTCCCTTCCCAATAGTTTTTTGACAAAAGTGGGTGACTATAAAAAACAATACTTTGCCTGAAGTCCACTTCAGAAGAAAAATGGAAAACAAACTGTCCTGAAAACCCTTTTTTGGTGAAACTAGGGGTGTAAAAGCGAATTGATTGCAGTAATGACCAGAAACTTTTACCTGTTGTCAACAGTTTAGTCCCTGTTTCCTCTATCTTATTCAAAACAAAAGAAAAAGTGCTATGGTACTTTTTATAATCTGACAGGTATAGAGTAAGTAAGAACCCAAAGATTACTTAGCATTAAACACCTTTAATGCCCCATTGTCATTACTCGCCATAAATTCGGTAATAGGAATGAAGCATTTGATGACCTTAAAGCTTTTTTCCTATATTTTTTTCCAATTCACCTCTTTCTTAATCGTTACCTCATTAGAGATGAGATTTTTTTTCAAAGCTGCTTAAGGGATTTGGAACTTAAATTCTACCTGGAGTTCTAAATTTCTTGGGCTGAGATCTTCAAAGCTGTCTGTGTCTCTGCATTTGTTATATGGAGCATCTGGTACAGTTTTTGAGGGGCTGAAGTCCTAATCAACAGGACTCTATATAACACCAGGTTTTGATTTGTAACTATTTTATCCTTTTTGGGGAAAATTTTTAAAAGTTCAAATGGGAGTTAGGAAGCCAGCTCCCATTGACCTCCTCTTCTATTGCTAGTTTATGATTTGCCCTTGCTTCTGTAGGCTGATATTTTCATCTTTCTGCCAGGGCAATCGTTCTTTCAAAAAAAATTCTATTAAAATCAATATTGTGTTTTGGAACTAATGAGGGAGTGCTTCCAGAGCAATGGACAAAGTTGGATCACTGCTCTTTCTAGTGACTGATGTGGAAGGAGACTGTCAGAACCCCCACGTTTTCAGCTTTTAATTCTCCTACCATCAATGACCTTTGTATGTTAATCAACTTTGTAGCCCAGGAGGTATGGATGTGGTTCCCTCCAGAGCCAATCAACTTTATGAGTTACTATAGGACTTGCTGTAAAGGAACTTCTCCCCAACTACTTCCACCTCAGCTGTACCATATACCCAGTTCATGTCATGTTACATTCTCCCATATGCCCCTAATCATTCTAAATGAAACCGTCTAGAAAACTAAATGGAATATTTCTTACTTTAATTCAGTTCTTTTTTTAAAAATATCCTATGTTTTGTTGCAGTTTCCTGATGAGTTAAAGGATTCCACAAGCTGGGAGCATTTGAAAGATGTCAACTCTGAAATTGTGTGTAATGGAACTGAAGAGCTAAATGTGTATGGTTCATGCTACCTCTCTTTAAAGCGAATGAGATAGTTAAACACTGAACCAAAGAAAATGTGTAGTGCCTTAATATGACAAGCAGTATGCTCTGAACATGACATGGAGTATTAAGATTCAGTCTTTTTTCATAAGCTTTACATCATGTTAAACCATTTTACTTTAAACCTAGTGGAATTCAAAACTTAGATTATGGACTACTAGTGTTTCTTTGAAATAACTAGAAACAGTACTTACATTCAGTTTGATAATTTGTTTGCCTCATTTTGTTTTCTGCTCCCTCATAGGTGAGGGGGGTGGTATGTTTTTTGTTTTGTTTTTTTAATTGCATTCTCTTTCCTGTCGACCTGTTGCTACTCTCGCTGGCATTTTTCCTTTCCCTTTTTTCATAACTCTGCCTGAGTCATACCCTTTCATGAATGAAGGGGCCAAATTCAGCATGTACCTGGAAACCTCTTCCTTTTTTCTGGAACACTCTCCAGCTTCTAGTGGCAAATGTGCAGATCTTACAGTCCTCAACTTGAATCTCTTGTATATGACTGCAATGCAGTGCAACTGATTACCCCCACAGAGTAAGGGAAAGTCATCAACATATAGCACTGGTGAATGCATGTGGAATCTTGAATTAAGTTACCTAGAGTGGTTTAATATTGAGTTTTCCCCTCAATGCTCAACACTCCCCATTACCAAAAAGACACTGATATATTTTTTTAATAAAATTACCACCATTTGTTGCAGTCTCTGCTATCCTGAGCTGTCTGATAGGTCTGGGAAATCCCCCCTTCCCCTCTGAACACATTGTCCTGTTACTAATTGGCCAGTGAGGACTCTCTGACTGCCTAAGACTGAAACTCCCCTGTATGCAATAAATGCTGGCACAGTGAGTCCAGTCTACATAGCCCAAGGTCAGGAATGTTCTTAGCCTTTTCTTCATTCTAAATAGTTGATTCTGAAAAACTAATCTGAAACATAGCCCAAAAGGTAGCCAGTTTCAGCTGATAAAGCAGAGGGATCCTAAATGTGGTTTAAAAATATTCTCAGAATCCTGCCAAACCAGCAGACATGCAAGCACTTTCAGTCAGTATCACTTGGAACTGTAACTTGCCACCTCCTTTAACTTGTTCTAATTTCCTTCAGCCTTACTTACTAGGGAGATTGGGTGGGGGGAATACGGGTATGATCCTAGGATAAATATTACTATCCCAGTGGAGATTCTCTAGTTTTATAGTAGCCCTTTCTGCTTGTTAGAGGAAATAAGAGCAGAAAATGGTGAGCCCCTGAGAAACTTCCTTCTCCATCCCATCCCTAAGAAGGAGGAGACTTGACTTCTTCTGCTTCAGCCCAAATAGTCTTAAAATTCCATGACTGGGAATTCCCGCACCTATACTGGTGGGAACTCTTTCAGCTTGACTAGATAGTGCTACCTGCTGCAGGGCAGAACAAATGCTTGGAGGTAGTTTTATCATGGAGGATGTTATAAATAGGTAATTTCTCACCTCCTGTCCTCTTCTCTGTCCCAAAGGGGCAAGGGCTATGGAAGTTTTCTTTAGACTGAAGAGTACATGAGAAATAACCGCTTCATTCAAACTAGAATGTTACTGTTATGCAAGTTCGCTAAGTTAACTTACATCTCAAGTGCCTTAACTACACTAATCTAGTCTTTTGGTAATGGTTCAATTTAAATATTGAGATGTTTTTGTACGGCTCAGAATGATGAGCTTTAGTGGCACAGATAATCACATGATTGACTGGATTTTGGACAACTTTCAATAAAATGTTTTACAGTCTGATCCTTGTTCTTGCGTCTGAAATTTAAACATATATTATAAAATATTCTATTAATAAAATAGAAAGTTGTGATTCCTTTTGAAAGTGAAGTTAATTTTTCTCACTCCAGTATATTGACCCAATAGACTTTTTGTCAGCAGTATGACCAGATAAATTGTCTGGGGCCTACTGGACTAGGACAGAAAATATAGTCCCAAAATACAACAGTGTTAGGAGAAAACTACTCTTCTGGCTAGGAAATTCTATCTTGGTCTTATGGATTTTCTTGTACATTCCCTCTGATGCATTTGGCCACTGTCCTGAGAGAGGATATTGGGCTAGATGGGCTACTGGTCTTATCCAGTATGGCATTTTGTATAGGAAGAAGCAAGCCAGCACCGAGTGCTGGAACTTTGAAGATGTTTGCAATGCAATTATGAATTGCTTCAGCTGTTGCTTTTTCATCAATACTCCACGAATGCTGCCATTAGTTATTTTCAAACTTGCTGAATTTCAACTGTTGGGAACATAGTCATAATATCTAAGCTATCCAGACCGTAGCCACTAAGGACTCTGTTTCTGAGAAGGTAAAATCTTTGTTGCTTTAACTATGTTGTTAGGCTTGTTTCTAGTAATAGTTTTAAATACACGAGGTACATTTTATAGGCTCTTCAGAGGAGCACATAGTTTATATGACTCACTAGCTTTCAAGCAGTTGTAGGAAACCTGTGGACCAGACCATTTTAGTGGGTAGAGAGGAAGGATGGCATTTATGGGTAAGGCAGTGGACTTACAGGCAAGAGATCTAGATTCTCCTGCTCTGTGACTTTGAGCAAGCCACTTAATCTCTGTGGCTGAGTGCCCCACTTATAAAATGGGGATAATGTTTTACATCTCACACCATTTCTCTGTCTTCTCTACCAAGACTGTAAATACAATGCATAGACTTGAAGGCAAGGTGAATTAAAATAGAGCAAACAAAGTGCTCTAATAAAGACCTGTGAGGTCCCTGTTTTGTGCCAAGGAGATCTGCTTAGGGATCTAACAGTCAGGGTTGAAATACCTACACTCTGTAGAACCATTAGTTTGAATTTTAGCAGATTCCACTTACCCCTTCAATCCACCTAGATCAACTGAACACCATCAATTCCCTCTGTGTATGCCTTTAGACCAAAGGGTTGTGTCTGTTCTGTGCAGACATTAAAGATCCCATTATGCTGCTCAGAAGAGTGAGGGGCTCTGAGCTGGCCTTCTCAGCAAAAATTTCCAATTCCAGCTCTGCTGCCCTCAGTTGTGCTATTGTGGTAGCTATACATTTAAATATTTTGGGATTACAGACTATGTGTAAGTGTAAAACTATGCAGACAGCATAAGGCAAGTATAGTAGGCTTGGCTGTAGACTGCTATGCAAATTGGGTTTACCAAATCATGTAACCAGACTGTCAGACTAAGCGTTTCTAGTCTTAAAATTTAATTCTGCTTTTTTTAAAAAAACAAACAAACCACTTCTCCTCTGGAGGTGGAGAGAAATCAAATAGCTTTATCTGGGTAATGCAGCAGCAGTGAACATAGGGGCTCATGCAGTGGTGAGCTGGAGCCGGTTCGCTAGAACCGGTTGTTAAATTTAGAAGCCCTTTTAGAACCGGTTTTTCCACGAGGGACAACCAGTTCTAAAAGGGCTTCTAAATTTAATTGGCCAAAAGTGGCGCCTTAGGCGCCAACTCCATGGGTTCTCCAGCCCTGGAGCACCCAGGGGGAAAATTTGGTGGGTGCAAAGCACCCACTGGCAACTCCCCGCCCAGCCCCAGCTCACCTCCGCTCCGCCTCCTCCTCCTCCCCTGAACGCGCCGCCCTGCTCTGCTTCTCCACCCCCATCCCCCTCCAGGCTTCCCACGAATCAGCTGTTTGTGCGGGAAGCTGGGGCACGCAGGGGAACTGTTCCCCGCCCCAGCTCACCTCCGCCACCCTTGGCCTGAGCGGGAAGCCGCCACCTGCTTCTCAGCCCTCCCAGGCTTCCTGCCGAACAGCTGATTCACGGGAAGCTGGGGGAGGGGGCAGAGAAGCAGAGGGGGGCAGCGCATTCAGCGGAGGAGGCGGAGCGGAGGTGAGGTGATCTGGGGCTGGGCGCAGGGTGGGGAGCTGCTGGTGGTGCTCTGCACCCACCAAATTTTCCCCGTGGGTGCTCCAGCCACTACGGTGGCCCACGAGACCCTCCTGCCTGGTTCTCGGGGCAGTCAGGGGAGGGGGCGTCAAGGAACGCGGGGGTGTTGGATGGGGCAGGAGTCCCGGAGGGCGGGGCTGGGCAACGACCCCCTTGTGGGGTGAGGAGGGAACCCGTTGTTAAGATTTTGGCAGCTCATCACTGGGCTCGTGTAATACAGCGGTGGCCACATTTCACGTTACCTTTTCCTCTTCGCAGGAGATCAAGACAGTCATGCTTTGAAGGGAGAGTTCTTATAAATTAAATTTCCTGCCGACAGAGCAAGTTTGTGCCCACAAACCAAAGTGAGAGCATTTTATGTAGCAGAAATGCTGCAATTAAGAGAACAATTCACTATATTAAAAAAAAATTAAAGTAGAAAAGGGGAGGGAGAGCAGTTTTTTCTCTAATGAAATAGGAAATTGAGTGGAAAATGAACAACTGGAGTGATTTTGTTTATGTAAACAAGACCTGACGAAGGTGTGATTCCTCAGTATGGCAGACAACAGAACTTGCTGGTTTCCTCCTTTGAAGAAATGAGCGAGTGTGAATTTTTTGTGTATGCTAGACACTGTTTTTAGAATAATAGTAATTGAATGCAATTTTTGGGAGCTCTTTGGGTGCTAAGGTAGGTGGTTGTCCTACAAAAAGGGAAGCATCCAAATGACTTTAAATCTGGTTCCATCTACACAAGCAAGACAAAACCATTGTGCAACTGTGCTTTAACACTAAAATTGGATCATTTGTCTCAATGGCCATCAAAGAGTACTGCTTCCATTTCCTTTTCTGTAAAATGGAGACCATTAGAAATTCACTTACAGAGGTGTTGTGAAGTTTAACTAGCACTTATAATATCCTTTTCAGAGTAGCAGCCGTGTTAATCTGTATTCGCAAAAAGAAAAGGAGTACTAGTGGCACCTTAGAGACTAACCAATTTATTTGAGCATAAGCTTTCATGAGCTACAGCTCACTTCATCGGATGCATATCCTTATGATTAAAGATAGTAATAGGTAAAAAAAATCAGCTCAAACTTTGGAATCCCATTATTTTTATTGAGCATGAGCTTTCGTGAGCTACAGCTCACTTCATCGATGAAGTGAGCTGTAGCTCACGAAAGCTCATGCTCAAATAAATTGGTTAGTCTCTAAGGTGCCACAAGTACTCCTTTTCTTTTTGCGAATACAGACTAACACGGCTGTTACTCTGAAACCTGTCATTATTTTTATTGCTTGTGTAGCAAAAGTTACCCAATGCATAGAACCTAAACTTCCATTTTTTGAAAAAAGTGAATTCCTACTCCTGTTGTAGTCAATGGGACCAGGATTTCACCAGTTATGGACAGGGACTAGCATGAACCTTGTTTGGGGGTCACAAACAAGGACCTCTGCTGGCCATATCAGTTTCTGCAGAATTTAAGCGTTAATGTTTTAGGTTGGATGCTTTTGAAGATAATCTTCTGAACATTAGTCAATTAAATGCTCTCTTCCAGAGTCTGAAGCCCTGTCTTCCCCAATCCTCTTAATGGAATGTTTGCTCTGAAACCTAACATTTATGTCACTGACTGTTTCAGTAAGAACACCTACCTCTTGTGAAATTTTGTGTGGGGCTAAAATATTATAACATTTCCTCCTCCTCCCAGTTATGCAGGAAATTGGCTCTATCCAAACAAACCTCTCCAATTCACATCAGTAAGATGTGAAGATTAATGCATAGATGAGATTTGCTTGTTGAATAGTATTGTGCTTGTAGAAGATACAGTCTCTGTCCCAAGGGCTTTATGATCTAAGAATAGAATCTCCCAGCCAAGGAATAGAAGACATATCCAATTGCATAGCATAGCTCATTCTAAACTTGTTCAAATACATAATAAAATGGTTACCTACCTTTCTATAACTGTTGTTCTTCAAGATATTGCATATATCTGTTCCAATGTAGGTGTATGCATACCTTGTGCACAGTTGTTGGAGAACTTTTTCCCTCAGCGGTACCTCTTGGGGTGTCTTGAGCACCCTTTCTCATCACGTGTGCTAGTATAAGAGATGGAGCCATCCTCAGTCCCCCTCAGTTCCTTCATACGGGGCAGACACTGATAGAGAGAGGGGAGGGAGTGTGGGTTGTGAAATGGACAGTTGCAATGTATCTCAAAGAACAACACCATGGTTAAGACCTAAATTCCCTGTAAGCTGTGCAGTCACGCAGCAGGCTATCAAGGGCCGTGCAGGCGGGGAGAGACACCCCTACCCATGCGCACCACAGCTGCCAGGGAGAGGAGCCCCTCTGGCAGCCCAGCCCAGCCCAGCCCTGTCAGAGCTGCCAGGGAGAGGAGCCCCTACCTTGGCCCAGTCCAGCCCCACCAGAACTGCCCAGGAGAGGTACTTCTCCCTTGGCCTGGCCCAGCCCCACCAGAGCTGCCACGGCTGGGGAGAGGTGCTTCTCACCCAGCCCTGAGCTGCTCCAGCGAGAGAGGGCTGGGGGGAGTCCTCTCTTCCCACCATAGCCCCAGGGCAGCCTGTACCCCAAACCGCTCATCCCCAAAGCACACACCCCCCGCACTCCAACCCTCTGCCCCAGCCCTGAGCCCCTTCCCATACCCTGAATCCCTCATCCCCGGCCCCACCCCAGAGCCTTCACCCCTAGTCAGATCCCTCACACCCCCGCATGCCACCCCTTTGTTCCAGCCCTGAGCCCCCTCCCAGACTCCAAACCCCTTGGCCCCATCACACATCACCTCTGTACTGGTGCATATAACAACATTCATTCCACATATGGATGTAAAAAATTAGAGGGAACACTGCTTAAGAGCCATGAATCTTATGTTACCTGGGCCCAAGCACTTAGGAAGTGGGATAAACAATTTGTAAACAAAAGGTGGGAAACAAATGGAACTGGTACACCGCCTTTGACCAATGCATCAAAATGTCTGTTTGGATGAGGGGGCTGGACAGGATGAGACCACTGATGCTGAAGAGCGGCAGTGGATGTTGACTTCTATAACCCCTGTACTTTCTCCTCAGCGGATCTTGAGGCTTGGAAGCAAAATCCTGGTATCTGCATGGCGGTTGAGGATTGAACTGTTTCCTCTTCGTTGCCTAAGTCTAGTATCCTATAGATTTTAATGTTTCCCTGGAATCTTTTAGGCTTCTAGGTCCTCAATGGTCTGCTGGACTTCTGAGGAGATCCCAGACGACTGTAACCATGAACATCTCATAGAAATGGGTGATGCCAGGGTTTGAGCTGCCACATTTGTGCCATCTAAACTGTCCCGAATAGCAGTTCTGCCAACTAGCTTGCTGTCATAAATATAAAGGAAAGGGTAACCACCTTTCTGTATACAGAATTATAAAATCCCTCCTGGCCAGAGGCAAAACCCTTTCACTTGTAAAGGGTTAAGAAGCTAGGATAACCTCGCTGGCACCTGACCAAAATGACCAATGAGGAGACAAGTTACTTTCAAAACTGGGGCGGGGGAGGGGGAAGCAAAGGGTCTGTCTGTCTGTGTGATGCTTTTGCCGGGACCAGGTCAGGAATGCTCTTCAGAGCTTCTGTTAAGTTAGTAAGTAATCTAGCTAGAAATACATTAGATTTTCTTTTGTTTAATGGCTGGTAAAATAGCTGTGCTGAATGGAATATATATTCCTGTTTTTGTGTCTTTTTGTAACTTATGGTTTTGCCTAGAGGGATTCTCTGTGTTTTGAATCTGATTACCCTGTAAGGTATTTACCATCCTGATTTTACAGAGGTGATTCTTTTACTTTTTCTTTAATTAAAATTCTTCTTTTAAGAACCTGATTGTTTTTTAATTGTTCTTAAGATCCAAGGGTTTGGGTCTGTATTCACCGATGCAAATTGGTGAGGATTTTTATCAAGCCTTCCCCAGGAAAGGGGGGGTGTAGGACTTGGGGGGATATTTTGGCGGGAAGACGTCTCCAAGTGGGCTCTTTCCCTGTTCTTTGTTTAACACACTTGGTGGTGGCAGCATAGGGTTCAAGGACAAGGCAAAGTTTGTACCTTGAGGAAGTTTTTAACCTAAGCTGGTAAGAATAAGCTTAGGAGGTCTTTCATGCAGGTCCCCACATCTGTACCCTAGAGTTCAGAGTGGGGAAGGAACCTTGACACTTGCCCTCATCGACTATTACTTCAAAATTCTGCCTACAGTCCTCTGGTAACTTGTCTTTTAAATTTTATAATGCTATCCCAAAGGGTGAAGTCATAGTAGGTGAGCAATCCTGTTGGTTTGCAATCCTGAGTTGCAGATTCCCTGTAGAAGAAAGGTTGCATCCAACAAGTCCAGCCTCTTCAAAAGTTTGCCTTTGGCTGTCGATGGTTGGTGTCCTTGTTCATTAGCATGCTCTCCTGTTCAATAGCAGCTGCCACCACCAGGGAACTTGCAGAAGGGAGAAAGTACAAATGGTCATTTCCCTTAGAGGGGATATAGTATCTCTGTTTAGCTTGCTTTGCTGTGGGGGTAAGGAGGATGGTTCTGCCACAGTGCCTTGACTGGCTCCATAATGGCTTGATTAATTGGGAGAGTCACTCTGGAAGAATGTCCACTAACTTGAGACAGCTTTCACGCATCTCCTCTGCCTGAATGTCAAGAATAGAGGACACCCTTCTCAATAGATCTAGATGAGTTCTGTGGTCTTCTGGTGGTGGTGGATTGCTTGCTGCCTCAATAGCCTCATCTGACGATGAGGAAGAGGATGACACAAGATTCTGAGGTGGTGGCTGCTCCGTGACTTGTGCTGGGGGAAGCTGCCTAAATGACTTCTGGCTGCTCAGTAGTGGGTACTGGAGATTGATGCTCTTGGTGCAGATGCCCTGAGAGCAGTCTCAATGACAAAGAACTAGGTGGGTGAGGAGGGGTCTAGTGGGAAGAGGGCTACCCCACGTGTCCAGAATGGCCATTCATATGGATCTGAGACCCATCCTTGACTGGGCAATTGCTCCTTAGGAGGAAGCCAGTGCTGTGACTGTGGCATATCCTATGGTCCCCATCTCTGATGAACGGTATGCCCTCTGTCTTGGATGTCATAAAGATGAATGCACCTCTGAGTCCGATGAGGAAGAATCTGAAATGTCGGACAATGGGGCACAGGGGCCAGAAACAGCTGGGACTGGGAATAGGTAACCTGGTACCAGGGATATCATCCGAGGCTTGCCCTTGGACTGCACCAGCCTTTGCAGAAGCTTGGGAGGTAATGGTACTATGGGTTCCTGATGCAGTGAGGGAGGCACCACAAGTATCGGTACTGAGTGTAAAGTACTTCTTGTGCTGCTGAGGATATCGGTACTGAGAAGCTTAGAAGGTCCCTTGTGGCTGCATATGCCTCCACATGTTTGGGAGCAAGCAATGACTGGTCCTTTGGGACTTGGAGTAACCAGTATGTTGCTGTGATCCTTGGTGTAAAAAATCATCTATCACAAAGGTAGGCTTACCTGGGTGGCAAAACAGATCAGAGTACCCAAGTCTGTGACTCCATGTAAGGGCTCTTATAGTGTCTGAGGGGTTTACACTTGCTAATTCATTGTTGAAATCTAAGTATAGAACTCACAACTAATTTGGAGTTTGTGCCCTGCTTCTTAACAGTCTGTCCTGAGGTTGGTACTCACACTTGACTTGAGCCACTGCAGGACACCTTGACACCTTCCACTCCTACTCAGCCAGATAACTTTAAAATATTTCAGGATTTTTTGTGTCACATAGAAGATACTTTAGAAATCCCTGTGGTGCTTGTGCAAGAAAAACTGCATACACCACTAGATATTCTGCACTCCTCTTATGCCTGGACAGATTACCATGATCATTTATGAGGGGCTACTAGAACAAGAAAAACATTTGTGGCAGTCTCCAGCATCTTTGGCACTTACCTCTAAAAATGGTAGAGAGATATTATGAACTCCCTTGAAAGGGGTTTGAATATTTTAAAGACATATCTAGTTCCTTGATCTCTGGTAATGCTGATAGTGCATGAAAGGTCCACATAGCAAGGATTCAAAAAATTACTTCAAGAGACATGGATTCCTCCCCAGAAATAGGTTTATTTGGCAGGAAAATTTACTTATATTGAAGTCTGCATCTCAAATTACCAGGCACTTCTGTTAAAGTATGATTACCTTAATTGTGACAAGGTATCACAGTGTTAGAATATAGAGAATTTATAGAATTCTCTTTATAGAATAGAGAAATTCCCTCAAGAACATTGGGAGGAACGGAAATCTATTGTATCTGAGGTACAATTGGTAGTTCACACACTGCTACAGGAAGCGTTTGATGTGTTGGATACCACAGCATACTCAGTGGCCACCTCCATCACCATGCACAGGACTTCCTGGCTTTAATCTTCAGAAATAACAAAGGAGGTCCAAACAACAGTTGCGGACCTCCCATTCAAAGGGTGTGATCTGCTTAATGCAAAACTGATGAAGTCCTGAATTCTCTGAAAGATGTGAGAGCCAGTCTCTGTTCCTTGGGAGTTTACATGCCAGCTCCTAGGAGAAAGCAGGACAGGTAACAATGTTATTTTATTATTACATATTACATATTATTATTAAATTATTACAACCCCTAAAGATCATTAGAGCCACCAAGGAAGGAGGAGATGTTCCAATACAGAACTCTTCTTCTACTGCACACCCTGTGTCCACCTAATGACAGCAAGTTTGATACCATCATCAAGAGCTGCACAGAAAGTCTGAAAGATCTATACCCTTCTCCCCCAACCTCTTTTTGGCAACAACATTTTTTATTTTAAAAACACCTGGAACCTCATTACTTTAGACCACTGGATCTTAGAAATTAATAAACTTGGAGTATTCCATTCAATCTGAGTCCTTTTCCACCCAACCCTGCTTCCCTATCTCTATTCAGGGACCCCTCTTATGAGAAACTGTTAAAGCAAGAAGGGGAAAAAAATAGATCTAGTTTGCCATGGAACATACAGTACTTTCAATATATATTAAAATACTACAGTAGTGTAGCAAGGTGGAGCATGTCATGTGGTTTTTCTTTTCCTCCCTACAGTTTCATCCCTGGTGTGACATTCTATACCTTGGGGGAGCATCCTGGAACCCCCATATTCCTCATTTTTATATAATCATGATCTTACATGTAAAGGTATCAGGGGAAAGGTTATGATCTGCTGAAAGTCATTTCTCTATCCATATATGGATATCATGCATATGAAGTTATGAGAATTGTGTTGTATGGTTGTCACTAAAACATGCCCTAAGTTGGGAGATCAGCCAGATATTAGCCCCCAGAGGCAACAGCAAGGAAAATAATCAACACCCGGGTGGGGTGTCAATCAACCCATCAACAACCATTGTCCAGCAAGGGAGCTACAATGCAAAAACTTAGGGCTTGTCTACACTGGCACTTTACAGCGCTGCAACTGAAAAAATACCCCCCTGAGCACTGCAAGTTTCAGCGCTGTAAAGTGCCAGCGTAGGCAGTGCACCAGCACTGGGAGCCGTGCTCCCAGCACTAGTAGCTATTCCCCTCGTGGAGGTGGGTTTTCTAAAGCGCTGGGAGAGCTCTCTCCCAGTGCTGGTGCTGCGACTACACAGCCATGTTAAAGCGCTGCGGTGGCGGCGCTTTAATGTTGCTAGTGAAGACATGCCCCTACCTGCATGAGGCCACACCAGGGGAATTTCTCAACCTTGCCTGGAGACAGCAATGCCCACCCAGACATGCCTGGACTTGTGTTTTCCAAGCACATGGACTCAGGGTATAAAACCAAACACATGGGGCCCATGCTTAGCTTTTCTCCTTCACCCCACCTATGCTGCAAGCAATGAGGACACTCTGAAGACTCCAACTGAGGGGACTGGCCCAGATTTAAGGGACAAATCTATATATTAAGGATTGCAATATCTGGGTGGGGTGAGAAAAACTGCTTAATCTAGATGTTGCCCACTCTAATAAGGTTGAGAGTTCAGATTGCGTGTTTATATTTTCTTTTGGTAACTAACTCTGACTTTTTGCCTATCACTTAATATCACTTAAAATCTATCTTTTGCAGTTAATAAATTTGTTTTACTGTCTATCTTTACCAGTGAGTTTGTATGAAGTGTGTGGCAAATCTGCTCAGGTTTTGCAAAGGCTGGTGTATGTCCACTTTCCATTGATGAAATGGTGAACCAATTAATAAATTTGCACTGCTCATCTTGAGCAGTGCAAGACAGTATATTCCTGAGGTACAGCGATAGGAGCTGGGGGGATTTAGTTGATTCCTCTCTGTGTGATTCATGAGTGGCTCTGGGAGCATTCAAGCAATCTAGCTGGCTGTGGGGGCTCCACATGTGGTTGTGCTGAGTGATAACAGCACCTCGAGGGGTTTGCTGCTGGTCACTAGCAAGACATTGTGAGAGACAGACCAGGCCTGAGAAAGTTCAGGGGGCACAGCGGTCCCACAGTCCCAGGCTGCACCCCAGGGATCCCGTCACACTTGGTTATTACTTGTTTCTCACAGGCTTATGCCCCCTTGTATTTCTCAACTGTTTTTATTCAGCTTTAGAAAAATCATCAGTTCTTTTAAGGCCTGATCCTGCACCATTGACTTCAATAGGTGCAGGATGGAGTCCTCCACTGAGTGTTGTCCCGGATACCGAATCAGGGCAACAAGTCTGTTGCTCTCATCAAAGGGTGAGAGGCTGGCAGCAAATCAAAAGTTACAAAGCTGCAGCTGACTGTCTATTTTAAGTGTTATCTTAGCTGAAGTTAGTTAATGATGCTGGGCAAGTATTTTAGCAAGGGTGCTTTTGTATACAGCGTATTGGGTATTTGCTGGATTCTGTTTATGATCTTTGAATATTTAAAATGTTATAAACATACTTATATACTTATACCTACTGGGATAGGCCATCAAACGGGACAGGGCATCAAACTACTGGGATAGGCCATCATGGAAATAACATGAGTTATTATTATTGTGAGTAAATATATTATTGACTCATGTTATTTCCATGATTTTGCTCTTTGTCACTGATTTCTCAATTGACAGGAAAGATGTCCATAGTTAACACTGAGGCCAGATAATTGACATCTCCAGTAAGTGAGTAGGTGAGTAAAGTGGCATTTGGATTTCCCTTGCAGATGCCGTATTTCTATAGTCCATTAATTCAAACTGATTTAATTCAGGAATTCTTGGGAACCTAACTTGTGGCATGTTAACGAGTCCCCCAAAATATTTTGTGTTCCCAAGAAATTATTAATATTACAATTATGCCTAGAGACTTTAACTGAGCTGAAGATCCACTGGGCTAGGTCCTATACAAAGAGTAAGAGATAGTCAGTGACCTGAATAGATGACAATCTAAGGTCCTGATTCTCTATGTGTCTACTCATTTAAATTTACTATTGTGAGTAGTTGCATTGATTGTACAATAGTAAAGTTAATCATGTACGTAAGTGGTCATATCAGGGCCTAATTTATGCAAAACGTGTGAGGAAAGGGATATAACATACCAGCAGAGTGATGTAATGACTTGAAGTGTCAATCCATTTTTTTATTTTGAGTTTTAATTTTTAAATCTGTAAATGCTGCACAGGCGTTATCTATATTGATGTTTGACACATTAGTACACTGATGTGCTTTTTGACAGGACGTTCTCTCCTTCGGTCATGAGTGACACTATGTTTAAGTATCATGGTGATGATCCTGTACAAAAAATAGCTAGAGACAGAGACACTATTGCCTTGCCAAGTGTCTGTGGCGGCAGCTGCCACTAGCTCTTTGCTTGGGCGAATGACCAATGTAGGCGCGGAGAAGACAAAGCGAACAAGCTTTCTTCTCCCTTTCATGGGTAACGTCATACCATTCCATGTCTGACGTCAAGCCCTCAAGGATGACGTAACCATTCATACAGCCAATCACAGCTAGAAAGATGACGTAAACGACCTTAGCAACAGGCCCAGTCCGAGCGGGCCAATTAGAAAATCGATGGGGGTGGCAGGCAGCCAATGGGATACGGCGAGGGAGGAAGGCGGCAGGAGGCCGGTCGTCTCCCTCATCTTCCCTCCGACAAGATGGCGGCGGTGCTGGCGATGGCGGCCCTAACGGCTTTGTGTCCCTTCAGCGCCTGAGCTCGGTTCCGGCCTGGCCGGGGGTACCGAGCAGCGGCGACATGACCGCGGAGCCCATGAGGTACGGACCGAAACACTCTCCCGCTGGGGTCTGACGAGCCTCCGCTGCGGAGAGGCGGCTGGGGATACTGTAATCACTTTCTTCCCACCCAGGGAGTAGAGGCGGCAGCGCCGCTCCCCGCTGCGGGCCGGTACCGCAGGAGGGTGGAGGGGAGGCTGGGGAAGGCATCGGCAGAGAAGGCCGCGGGGCAGAGTAAGGGATCGCGGGCGAGAGGCCGGGCAGGGGGAGAGGACCGGCGGGACGGAGGTTAAGTGCGGTCTGGCTGCTGTCTGTGCGCGCGGGGCTTAACCCGGCCGGGCTGAGGGAGAGGAGCCCGGGGGCGGTTATATTCCCCTCGCCGGTGTGCTCGGGGGTAGTGCTGCGCCCCCGGCTCGGCCGGGGCAGGCGCACGGCCTGTTCCCTCGGCCAGTCCCGCCGCGGGGCGGAGGGGGCCCCGCTCCGAAGCCCGCGTTCTTAAGGTTGGGGGCGTTGATGCTTCGTTTCCATTCTGCCTTGCCTGGAGAGAGCCGGAGCGGGACCTGGCTTGGCGGACCAGGTTGAGGGGCGGTGCCCTCTCCTGACCCCCAGCCCTGGATGGAGTTTTTGCGTCAGCGAATGTCTTGGTACCATAGCGGTGCTGCCGCCTCTCCCCTCCTCCTCCAACGTGTTTATCCACAGTGAAAGTTCCTTGTCCCCTATTGGCCCTCCACAGTAAAGGATCTATTTTTACATCACAATCAGTGTCTGCGACCGCAGGAAAGCTGATCTTCATACAAGGTGTTCACCCTAAGCATCTTAGTCTATAGGCAGACTTTTCTCTAGCTTGCAGACTGGAAACGTTCTCTCCTCCCTCCCAGCAGGGGAGGCTTCTTGCAGTTCTTTGCTTTCTAGGACCTACTCTTGTCTGCTGTGTTAAATTCCTTTCTTTGCTGCATACAGTAAATTATGCTATGCCAGGCCACAAATCAGCTTCAGTGCTGACGAACAGGTGCTATGTTTTACCATTAATACATAATTAGTTTTGTGTGCCTTCCAACATACAGACATTTCAGGGGAAGGTGACCAAGGAGCATGGTCCATCAACTGCACAGCACTCTGAATGCTTAAGATGTGATATGAATAATAAACGATTGTCAGTTAACCTTCATGAACATTGTCTAGCCTCGTTCACAAAATCAAAACAAAAATTGAAGGAAAAGTAGCATCATGTGAACTTGTATTATGATCCTCAGTAAAGATTCTTAAGCAATCATAGTTGTTTACATGGATTTTTTTCCTCTGTGGCCCTAAACTCTTTATGGCATCTTTGCAGTTGGTAGCACATTAACAGTACAGCATCCTTTTAGTGAAGTTTGGGTTTGATTACATTTCTATTTGTTTGTATTATTTTTCAGTCAAAACAAAAGAGGGGTCTGATTTTTTCGTTTGCTTTCCCTTGTTTGCGTAGTTGTTTGTAATTTACCATAAACTCCCAGTAGGGTTTCTGCCAATACTGATAGGAATGGTAATTTTCTCCCCTTATATGTTCCCGGCCCTGAAAGCCTTTTAATTTCTTAGTTAGCTGTGCCTGAAGGCCTCTAGAACTGTAAACAAAAATATTAACAAAGTTAACATAAAGCAGGCTGATCAATTCCAGGAGCAGCAACAAACAAGCTGTCCCTAACATAAAATAGGGTGACCTTAAACAGATAAACCATCACAGGGTCTGTTGTATATACATTTTTTATCTTAAGTTAATTGATTATTTTACAGAAGAAGCGATCTCTTCAGACGCCCCACTCCTCCCCTCAGACACCCTCCATGACCCTTTGGGTCATGATCTCCAAAGTATGGGAAACACTGGGTTGAAGAGTTCGGTGTGAGAATATAAAACAGAAGCAGTGTAGTCACTAGAACAAATTACCTCTTAAAGCAGGGGTTCTCAACTTTTTTCTTTCTGAGGCCCCCTCAACATGCTGTAAAAACTCCACGGCCCACCTGTGCCACAACAACTGTTTTTCTGCATATAAAAGCCAGGGCCAGCATTAGGGGGCAAACAGGGCAGTTGCTTGGGGCCCCCACGAAGCTACACTGCTCAGGCTTCTGCTTCAACCCCCAGTGACGGGGTTCAGGGCTCTGGGCTTCAGACCCATGCGGTGGGGCTTCAGCTTTGCGCCCTGGGCCCCAGTGAGTCTAATGCTGGCCCTGCTTGGTGGACCCCCTGAAGCTTGCTTGCGGCCTCCTAGGGGGGCCCTGGACGACTGGTTGAGAATCACTGTCTTAAAGGGTTACCTTCATGAGTAATGGTAACACACTGGTTTGGGCGGGGGAGTGATTTGGTATGGGAGAGGGTAACATACTTGAAGTTACTTTCCCAGAGGAAGAAATTAGTCAGGGAATTGTTCTGTGCTGGTAGTATGGCATGAAAGATTGATAACTTTGGAATGTATGTAGAAATATTTACAAAAAGTTTATTGAGTACAAAATATCTACTACTGGCTTCTTTCAAATTACATTATTGCTGCATTACACAACATGTATCATGTCATGCTGCAACATCACTCATTCAGAGTGAATGGATGCAGGTTACCTTAAGAAAGAAAAATGAGATCAGGTTTCCCACCAAGATGTTAGGGCAAATCTGTCAACATATTCTCTATACAAGACAAATATTGAATGTATTAACTTAAAAGCTAAAGCAAAGTTGTTAGTTCTATTGAACTATGCATTATTCATCTATAGCATCATTAAGGCTGCATTGAAAAAGGCCCCTTTACTCAGCAGATGACAGGTGAATTTTCTACAAAGATGTTGTATGAAGTCTCTTCTAACTGCAGAAGAAACATTTTAAAATAACTCCCTTTCAAAGTTTTCTCTGTCTTCATATTTCTTTGAGTTCCGCATAGTCCACTCAAACTTCACATCTGTTCTGGCAATATCTTGGATGTAGGCCACTTCTGAATGTTTAACATTAAACTTCTAGTTAGTTATTCTCCTTATTTGTCATAACCTTAGTCCCTCCAAGATTAGCAGCAGAACTACTCAGTTACTTTCATTTTAAACACTGGCAACCTGGGTTCCAAAATCATGACCCCCCAAAAGTCTTATTTTCAATAAAATTTCATTTTTGTCTGGGTTTCCAGTCAGTTCTATCCCTGACTTGCCAGCTGTGCTCTGTACCAGAAAAGATGAACCAGAAAAGCTTGCTGGACAGCAGTAGGCGCTGGGGTGGACTGTGGGGTGATATGAGGCGGTGAGCAGAGATGCAGGAGTCGGGGAGAGAGAATGGTCCTTGTGGGAGAGAGTGGGGTTAAGCAGGGATGATTAAAGGAAGAGTCATCTGTGGCACTGTTTCTGTGCCAAGGCATTATTACACCAAGGGCTACCCTCATACTCCAGCTTTCCTCTCCACCTCTTCCCCTGGTTCAAGTCAGCTTAAGCCCAACTTTTTAATCATATTCCCTGCTTACTTCCCATGGTGCCCTACAGCCTCATGCCTCATACACAGCCTTACTCACTTGTAGAAAAAAGGCTGCAAGTTGTTCAAGATGAAATATATTTGGGCTATGGATTATGAAAAGCAGGTAGTTCAGGCTGAGAAGGGGAGTTAATAAGTGGATCAGAGCTGGGCATCGAATGACTTTACTTATTTTCTTTCTGTTTAGAACAGGCATCAAACATATGGGCAATGGGCCAGATCCAGCCCAATTGATGTATTTATGTAGCCTACGTGATATTCAGATTGTGCAAAATACCAGCTTTCATTTAAAAAAAAAAATGTTTCTCGCCCTCCTGGTTTTGAAGAAAACCTTCCAAATGTGAAAAACAACAATAAAGAGATGTAGTGATGCCTTCCCGAATCTGCAAACAACCTAAAACAATGGTTCCAAACAGTGAACTCCCGTATCCTCTATTAATCTCAGTGGAATGGCAACAAAAACATTTTAATGTGAACACTAGCTGTTGCACTGCTGATCATTTTAACAGATGGAAAGGGATGGGAGTGAAGCTCACAGGAGGGGTACAGAGAATAGAAGTTGCTGCAGGAAAGGAAAGACAGAGGAAAAAGTAGAGGAGATACAAAAAGACAAGGAAGCGGGAGAGAAACAGAGAAAGAAGGGTAAAAAAGGAAGAAAAACAAAGGATAGAAACAGTAGCAGCCCAAACAAGGAGAGGAGCATATTTTCACTGTAGACTAGTGCAGAATAAGTGTGTGTTAACTCTCTGCTGAAAAAACAGTATGAAACCTGTATCTATCTGTGCCTGGATTTATCTTAGGAAAAACAGTATGTCTTTATTAAGTGTATTTTGTGTGAGGCAAAGTGCAGGTGCAAATGCACATAGTCCATGACAAAACATGTCACTGAATTGGAATATTGGATGTGTCTGCAGTAAGGCCTTAGTGTACTGCTGAGCCTCACCTGACCATATTTCATGTCATTGGACCTCAGTTCTGGCTGACGGGTGATACAGAAAGATGAACTGGTTTGTGAATAGGGCAGTAGCAAGTTGTTCCAATGATGGCTCAGAAAGGGAAAAAAAAATACAGAAATATAATGGCAAACATGATGTATTGTTTTACACTGATTTGAAACCATGGTATGTAGTGTGCTCTGAAGTTCTAGCTGTGGAGTATATGGTGCCTTCAAAGTTCTTGTAACATTTAAAGACCAGACAGCTGACACTTAAAGATAAAAGGAAGGCTTTTTTTTTTTTTTTCAGAGAAAGCTTGAAGCCTTGAAAAATCCTCAGGGCTTGATTACTCAGACTAGCAGTGTCAATACCAGTGCCCTTCAGGTGACTTATTTGGTGCGTCTGGAAACTGCAAATCACACAGTTTTATATGGTGTATATGATTGTTTCAGAATTTTGTTAGGGTTAGAAACACCTACCAGATAACATGGTTTCTCATGTTTGTCGCATGGGTAACGATATATGAGACAAACTGCTTTTATAACTTTGGAAAAGTCTGTAGCTGGCAATTCAGCTTGATGAGTCAAAAGAAGTCTGAAGATGTCTCTCTGCATCTGACGATGCATCTACACTGCAAAGTTGTCTACAAAACTTTTATCTTTCACGAGTACTTAAAGCCACCCCTCCCCGCGTGTGAAAGACAAAAGCTTTGCTTACGTAAGTGGCAGTGTGAACATGGCTTTGTCTCCTGCTGACAAAGCTAATGCCGCTCACGAGTCTGGAAGTATTTTGAGGGCAAAAGTGCCAACAAAGTACTGACAAAGAGCGTTTACACACACTGACTTCTAATGACATGGCTGTGTCGACACAGCCTTGCTGCTAAAAGCTGCGTGGTGTAGACAAGCCCTAAGATACTGCCTGATCTGAGGGGTTGTTTGATATCTCTAGTGCTACACAGCTAATATTTGTGAGGTAAGTTTCTGATGGTTCTGTTGGAGAGTTGATCTTCTGTAAAGCACGACAGCAGAATGCTATTCAAGACATTTCAAAACGTGTTTAGTCTTCCACATTTAGTAGGAGCTGTGTATGATAATCTGGATGCATAGTGCCAAGGTGGTGACAGATAAGGGTAGTATACTAGTCCACTGATCCAGAACATCACACTAAATACATCCCTGCCTCACTGTTTCATAAACTGCTAAACTCTTGATGATAAGAAAATGCCTGAATGTCTGTGTCATGTCATAGATGAATTCAGAACTTTTGCATTGCTCTGTAACTACCAACAATGCTTTCAAACTGAAGAGTTGTGAGACTATTTTCCTCCTGTCTCACAGGTGGGAAAGAGATGTAGTGACAAGTAAAGTGTTAACTTAATTCTTTTAATTACAAGCAAAAGTGGAGATTTCCCATAATAATAAATCTCTCTGTAGTGAGGGGGCGTGGCCTCCCTCCCAGATGGACAGGAAAACTCCCTCACCCACCTCCTGGTGGGCAGAGCCAGGGCATCCACACCCATCCCGCTGGAAATAGAAGGGCGGGACAGGAACCAGAATATAATGGGTGGGTCTTCAAGCTCAGTTGGGCCAGAGCTGCAGGATGTCTCCTCAGGCTCTAGCAGCATGTGGCCTGACAGACACCACTACAGCACCAAAGCCCCAGAGGAGCTGCCGGGGGTGCAGAGGAGCTGTAGGGGCTGCTATTAGCTGTCTACCCCAGGAAGACTGATGATGACCTTGAGACCCGAGTACTGCACAGTGGGAGTGTAGAAAGTAGCCCATGGGAACCAGGTGATAATCCGGTTGTATTGTGACCCGAAACTAGGTCAGTATGTTTCGGGCAGATCCCTGTTGACTAGTGACAGAACATTCTGCTCAGCCCTGGGCTGGGACCCGATGGAGTTGGGTGGGCTCAGGTCCTCCTACCACTCCACCCCTGGGGTGGCAGCCTCCCCACCTCAGGCCAAGAGGCCTGCGTTGGTCTGCTGTCTGCCAGAGCTAGGACATCAGACTGTTTGCTGTCTGCCCAGTCAGAGGGCTGAACCTCTAACTGTTTGGTATTCCTCCCTGCCTAGGGGCAGGGTCCCTAGAGTCCTTTGCCCTGACTGCATGGCATGGCTACTTAACTGTTTGGTGTTCCGTCCTGCCGGAGGCTCAAGCAGCCAGTGCTAATTCCTCCTGAACTTGACGCCTACAGCAAGGGGACGTAGCCTCCCTCCCAGATGGACAGGGAGGGATGAACCCAACCTCCTACATTCCCCTTGCTGACACTCTAATTAATTCATAGGGGTGGCATATTTAGCCTACCTTTTTAACATGTTTGATCACCTGAACCCACTGAACACTTATTTCAGGGCAGAATATGAATGATTCTGCCTGCACAAACAGGGTAGAAACATTCTTTAGAAAATTTGTTCTTCCCAAGTGTAAAGAAAACCTGGAGTCGTGACATTCTGTACCTTGGGGGAGTGTCCTGTAACTCCCATATTCCTCATTTATATATGATTGTGATTTTGCATATAAAGCAGGCCTTGTGAGTGTCGGGGGAAAGGTTATGGTCTGCTGAAAGTAATTTCTCTATCCATATACACCTCTACCCTGATATAACACGAATTCGGATATAACGTGGTAAAGCAGTGCTCCGGGGGGGTGGGGCTGCGCGCTCTGGTGAATCAAAGCAAGTTTGATCTAACGCGGTTTCACCTATAACACGGTAAGATTTTTTTTGGCTCCCGAGGACAGCGTTATATCAGGGTAGAGGTATACATATATCATTAGTGCATATGAAGTTATGAGAATTATGTTGTATGGTTGTCACTAAAACATGCTGTAAATTGGGGAATCAGTCAGATATTAGCTCCCCAGAGGCAACAGAAAGGAAAGTAGCCAACACTCGGGTGGGGTGTCAAACAACCCATCACCAGCCATTGTCCAGCAAGGGAACTACAATGCAATGACTTACCTGCATGAGGCCACACCAGGGGAATTGCTCAACCTTGCCTGGAGACTCAGCAATGCCCCCAGACATGCCTGGACTTGTGTTTTCCAAGCACGTGGACTAAGGGTATAAAACCGAACACAGGGGGCTCATGCTTGGCCTTTCTCCTTCACCCACCGGTACTGCAAGCAACAAGGACACTCAGAAGACTCCAATTGGGGGGACTGCCCCAGATTTCAAGGGTGAAATCTATGTACTATGAACTGTGGGGTGAGAAAAATTGCTTAATCTAGATGTTGCCTAGTCTAATAGGGTTGAGAGTTTAGACTGCATGCTTACATTTTCTTTTGTTTTGGTAACTAACTCTGACTTTTTGCCTATCAAAATCTATCTCTTGTAGTCAATACATTTGTTTTACTGTTTATCTTTACCAGTGAGTTTGTATGAAATGTGTGGCAAATCTGCTCAGGTTTTGCAAAGGCTGGTGTAGATCGACTTTCCATTGATGAACCAATTAATAAATTTGCATTGCTCATCTTGAGCAGTGCAAGACAGTATATTCCTGAGGTACAGTGCTGGGAGCTGGGGCTTTGGCTCTGGTGCTTTTCTCTGTGTGATTCATGAGTGGCTCTGGGAGCATTCATGCAATCTAGCTGGCTGTGGGGCTCCACATGTGTTTGTGCTGAGTGATCACAGCGCCCGGAGGGGTTTGCTGTTGGTTACTAGCAAGGCATTATGAGAGACAGCCCAGGTTGAAGAGAGTTTAGGGGGCACAGCAGTCTCACAGTCCCAGGCTGCACCCCGGGGATCCCATCACCGTCATTTTTATCTTCTTTGAAGGAATTTAGGAGGCTATCAGACTATCAAGTACTCATAAATCACCTTTGAAGGGAATTTAAGACTTAATTATTAGACTGTTTTTCTACTGTCCCATAGTTGTGGAAAGAAGTTTACCCTTGGTGGTGTTGATGCTGACTGCAAAACATTGCAAAACAAACTAACAGATCACTCTTGGGCCAAAACCCACAACTAACTTTTCTCTAGCAGAAACTCCATAGACTTGTCTGTCTTCTGAAGGAATCGCCAGCCTTCCTTAGTTGCAGAAGCCATGGAAGTTTTAATCTCACCTTCATCCCTTATTTCCGTAAGTCAGGTTTCTTTTCAGTGGCAATTTTTTTTATCACAACTGCCTGTCTATTGAAAGTGAAGTAGAATTGTGTTGCCCCAATTCCATTTTGTCTGAAATATCATTCATCAGCAAAGCAGGTTCATTCATCAGATGGAATTGTGAATGTATATAGTACAGCCTGCACCCAGTTTAACAGAAAAGAGTGCTTCTCTACTTGAAAGAAGTGAAGAGAAAGTAGAAGTCTGGAAGAATGGCTGTAGCTGAGGGTATGTATGCAAGAATTGCACAACATCACCAAGGCAATTCAGATGGATAAAGGCACACTAAGTATAAGAACATAACTTCTACATCCAGAATTTCTTTCTAAGTCCATTTAGCTTCCCCCTTTCCTTTTAACAGGCTGAATATTGAGAAGAATTACAAGTCCTCAAATGTTGATTTTTGTACTCCAAAAACAAACCTTAGTCATATATGTATTAGTGAAATGATAACTAAAACTCAGGAATGCGCAGCTGAGAGAAAGGGGTCATATATTTATTTTGTGGACTATGAATTGGTTGCCACCTTTGTGGAAACAGGCATTGCTGGAGCACTGGATGAGGACAGGAGAACAAGATGAGTTCAGACATATATCTAAATGAATTTAACAGTAACAGTCTCCACAAAGAATGTGATAGGATAAACTTAATCTTGTTTGGGGAACATCTTCAGAAACTCTGAATAGGAAGAAGTCTTCAAAATAGTATCTGAGTTGCCTTAGTTATCATTAATTGTTTTGTTTTTTTCTGAAACGCTAATTTTTGAAGCATTGATTGAAAAATGAAACTCTTCAGAGGTAGGAGTATGTGTGGTTTTAGGATGAAATTAAGCTCAGTGCAAATGTGTACTGTATTAAAGACTAAAATAGATTGGGGCTAGGGAGGGGAGCATGGGAGGGAGGGAGGAATTGTGGTGGTCAGTTTATATTATCCAAGCTCAAGGTGAAATGAAGAGACTTGAGCCTGGATAAGACTGTGAAATAAATATTATATAGACCAAAGGTGCCTCTGCCTAAACAGTTTTTATTGCTCGTTTACTATCAGCAGTTGCACATTTAACAGAAACATAGGGCTACCAAGAAAACTGAGCAGGAATGAAAATTGTGCAAAACTCTGGAGCGAAAATAGAGCAAACCAAGACAACTAATATCTTAAGCACTGGTGTGTCCTTGTTGCAGGCATAAATGAAATACAGACCAACCTTTAGACTTTAATGTGAGGAAACACTAACCTGGGAACCTTTGCCGGACCTATTTGGCTGTCGCTAGTCCATGACAAAGATATTTGGCAACGTCATAGGGAGGCCTTCATTCAAAATGAGGTAATGATGCAGCATCATAGAGAGTTTGTTGTAAACAGTTCAGAGGAAAAAACAGAAAATAATAAAAGCAATTTTTGTATTAAAGCAGTGAAGTATTTATCTGTTATTGGATGTAATCCTTGCTTCTGTATATCTAAAACTGTTTTACATGAAAATGACTATTGCCTGTCTGTTCCTGTTTGTGTTTTTATGCTAAACTTTTTCTTTGATTATGCTTTTGTTGGGGGAATCTAGCATTACCATATAGCAGTGTTTCTTAAACTTTTCGTGCCGGCGACCTCCTTTGGACATTAAAAAAAAAAAAAAAAAAAAAAGTCTCCTCCCCCCCTCACCCCCCCATCGCACACTTTAAGCTTGGGGCTTCAGCTTCAACTTCTCAGGGCTCAGGGCTTCAGCCCAGCATGGGGCTGAAACATGTAAATTAGCTTTGCAGGGTCTCCTGTGGCATCGGGCAATTGCCCTGATTCCTACCCCCTAACACCAGCCCTGCTTGTGACACCCCCCCCCCCCCCAAATCCCTCCACCAGCCCTTGTGGGGGTCACAACCCCCAGGTTGAGAAACACTGCCATATGGTATTTTTACCTATTGAAGTTCTCTGTATGCTTAACATTCCTTTACTTGTTCTCCAGTACCTATTTTTTCTATTCTCAAGCTTGTCCTAAGTAGTCTTCCTAGTTATCAACTTCTCAGCTTGGTTATTTGAAAAGAAAAATATTTAGCCTTTTAGTGCAACAGTGCAGCCTTCAGGAAAACCCATGCTATTGTCAGATAGTTTGGATGCCGTTTGAATAAAACTAAATTGTTTAATCTTCCTTGAACAGAGTACAGATTCTTTTAGTGAACTTTTGTTCACCTGTTCTCCATTTCCCTTTTTATGAGCAGTTATTGTCTCTGGAGAGTCTTTTGTGATATTTGCTTTCCTTACTCAGTATACTCCGAGGGCATTTCATGCATGTCCCCAAATGTCCTAAAGTTTGCTGGGTATCTTTTGATTAAATCCCTGTGATTATAAAGTCAATTCTTACCAAAATAAGATATTAATCAAGTAATGAGTTAATGAAATCTAAGAATAGCACCTCAGGATATAATACAGTAATATGGGACACGATGCCTCCGTTGTCTTTTTTAAAAAATGAGTACTTTGATAGTCTGCTATTTTTGAGGACATTCATAGTTTGAATTTTCAGGTTGCTACCACACTAAAATTACCGTATATACTCGATCATAAGCCGCTTGGTTTATAAGCCGACACCGCCCCCACCCCCTCCCCCCATACGATGGATAAGTAAAAATGGACAATTTTTATGACCCATTCATAAGCCAACCCTATAATTCAGGGGTCAGCAAACTTTGGCTCCTGGGCCATCAGGATAAGCTGCTGGCGGGCCGAGATGGTTTGTTTACCTCGAGTGTCCGCAGGCACGGATGTAAACCTAAGTAAACAAAGTGTCCCAGCACGCTAGCTGCTTACCCTGACGGGCCGGGACAGCAACTGGTGGGGAAATATTTTTGTGGGGAGAAGCTTGGGGTAAGGGGACCACCCACCACTAGCCCCCCACACTCTCCCCATCCCATCCTCTCCCACCTTATTTGGGGAGGGCCAGGGGAGAATGTCTCTGGCCTGGCTGGCCCTGCTCTGGCGGGCCAGACTGGGCGGCACAGCCTCAGCATGTTCCAGTGGGCTGGGCTGGGTGGCACGGCTGCAGCGTGTTCCGCTGGGCGGCGCGGCCACAGCCTGCTCTGGTGGGCGGGGCCAAGCAGCGTGGCTGCAGCCTGCCAGCCCCGGAGCTGCAGCTGCTTTGGAGGCTGTGGGGAGAGCAGCATGGCCAGAAGCCGAGAGACTCTGGCCCCGCCTCTTCCCTTCTGGTTCTGCCGGCTGTGCTGCTTCTTCTTGCTCCCTCTGTTGTGTGGAGGGGCTGTGTCCCACCTCTCCCTATCTATACCCGTTCATAAGCCAACCCCCTTCTCTGAAGCTTCCTTTTTTTTTTTTTTACTAAAAAAATTCGGCTTATGAACGAGTATATATGGTAATTTAAATTGTCCTGGTAACAGATGTAAGCAAGGACTGACTTGAAATTGCTTAATTAGCATATACATTTGAAATCATTTACAAAAATGTTCAGTTTTAGCCCAATATTTTGAGCTACCACAGAACTGCAGCCCCAGTTGAAAACTGTTAATGAATTTTGAACATTAACTACCATAAAGGACATAACTTAAATTGTTTTATAAAAATATAGTAGTAAAAACATACTTTTAATGTTATAGGATGGTTTGATTTTTTTACAGTGTATTTTGGACTACTGTTTGTATACTGTATGATGTGTTAAGTATTTAGTACAAGGCAGATTTGTTCACTTCTGCTATGACTGGTTATCAGTAAATGAGTAAAATATATTTAATTGTATACATTGTCTACTTCAGCCCTTTCAATTTGTCTGTTCCATGTTCTTGAGTCATTTTTCATGCGTACAACTATCAGACCACAGCCTTGACACATTTTATAGGAGAGTACTATGTAGTCTCTGGCCTTTTGATGGGGGACTTCTGAATTGGGGTAAGGCTCCAGACATCTTTTCTTCTGGGTGGAGTGTCTCTTCAGGGTTATCTATGTGAAAGTTCTGAAACAACTGTCTAAAAGTAATGGTCTCAAAAAAAGATTTATAAAAACTAGAGAGAAAAATCAATAACTGTATGCATAAAGTCCAGTTTGAAACTGAAAACCTTAACTAGGTAGCCTCACTATGGTTTTACTTACAATGAAATAAGAATACTTCCAATTTTTGTCTGCTATCCTTTAGATCAGGGAACATTTTGGAGACATAACCTCAGGGTCTTTTTCACTTTTCCTCTCTCTCCTTTCACTCTGGCTATGGCTAGCTTATCATACGAGGTACACTTCAGAGTTATTTACATAAATGTTCTCTCTGATGGGGTCATCGTTGCCTTTTATGAAATCACAATTGTATATTTTAAAGTCATGCATTCTAATGTCCACTGGTCTTGTTTAAACTTATTCGAGGGGTTTTATTTTATTTACTTTGCCTTTCTTTTTCATATATTTATTGGAAGGTGCGTTCCTGCCACAATAGATTTTTCAGCCCTCGTTTGCATCTCCTCTGTCCCCCTGTGTGCTTGTCTTAACCAAAGGTGTTAACTTTGAAATCAGTTAATTTTCAGCCCCTTAAAGAAATAGTTATATTTCTCTTAGTCATTCCATCTTATCAGAATCCCAACTGTAGATGAAATATGAATTCACAGATGCAAAATCCATCACATTATAATTGGCTTTACCACTAAACTGACATTTTTGGAAGTAAACATTTAAATGTTGTAAGTACTTAATACTGGACAGACATTGGTCACTGTTGACATAGGTTATATGCAGTAGTGATTTTGAGGAGAAGAAAATCACTCTTGTTACCAATCACTTCAGCCATCCAGCTCCCCAGAATTTTAATTGTGTGAAATTGCAGTGTTGTAGCCATGTTGGTTCCAGGATATGAAAGAGACAAGGTGGGTGAGGTAATATCTTTTATTGGACCAACTTTTGTTGGTGAAAGAGACAAGATTTTGAGCTACACAGTGCTCTTTTTCAGGTCAAAGATACTACCTCATCCACCTTGTCTCTCTGTTATGTGAAACGGAAGTTATAGAGGATGGAAGAGTAAAGTAAATTAATACTCCTGTTTACAACAATTTACCTAACATCTGGCTGCAATTTAAAAAAAAAGAAAAATCTGCATAGATTTTACAATCAGTAAAGGGCTACTTAAATTGTGGCCACTGAGTTCTCGTTATGCTGCAAGATGCCATTTTACCTTTTAAAGTGGAAAGTGATAATGATTTAACATTTTATAGTTGCCTAAAAAGGTAGTGAAAATCTTGTGTACTTTAAGTAAATATTAAAAAAAAAAGCTACAACTGACTAAAGAATCTGCAGACATGTGAGCTAGTGCTCTGAAAAAGTAAACTAATGAAGAACACAAACATTGCTCTCAGAGATGTTCTTGAAAGATTTTTAATTTTACAGTGGTTCCTGCACCATTGACTGTCAGGAACCATTAAAAATTCAATATGTTATATATGTGGATAACTTTTATAGTTAGAATAACTAATTACTTTATGAGGTAGTCCATACCTGTATTTTGAAGATGCGTGAGGAAAGTAATTCTAAATAATACAGTTTGGAAGGTAACAAATTAATAGTTTGTATTTTTAAAGCACTTCCATCTAAGGATCTCAAAATTTTTGGAGTATATCTAGATTAGAAAAATTTTTTTTACTCATTTATCTTAGTCTAGATATACCTTAAATGTTTGTAAGGCACTTTAACTAGTTTTAAAACCCTAGTTTATTTTAACTTTCTCTGTCTACGCTAAGGTTTTAAAACGTTTTAATTGATATTAAAAAAAAAAAAAATTTATCCTATCCTAGATTACCCTTATAGAATTAAGACTTACAACACCGCTGTGAATGCAGGTCACTAGCAAATATACTGTAGGGAACAATGCTACATGGCAAAGGAATAGACTGTAGGACTTAATGGTTCTATTCTATCTCTGATTTTTTTCTTAAGAAATTTTTAAAAATTACCATTTAAAGTGTGCACTATCAGAAAATTTGATGTCTTGAAAATAGTTTTAAAAAGCACAATTTGGATGTGCCCCTTTAATGGCAGTGTTGAAGGATTATCTTACACAGGGGTTAGTCTAGTTGATTATGTATGATTTTTTCAGTTACTGTACCAACAGCTGGAAAAAGTAATATGAGCACAGGAAAGCTTTTGGACGGTGGTCTCCAACCTTTTTATGTGCAAGATCACTTTTTGAAATTAAGATCAACCCAGGATCTGCCCTGCCCCCTCCCTCCATTCCCTCTCTCCCTCCGTTGCTCACTCTCCCCCACCCTCACTCACTTTCACCAGGCTGGGGCAGGGCGTTGGGGTACGGAAGGGGATGCGGCGCTGGGTTGGAGTTGGGGGGTTTGGAGTGTGGGAGGGGGCTCAGGGCTGAGCCTGGGGCAGGGGATTGGGGTGCAGGAGGGGGTGAGGGGTGCGGGCTCTGGGAGGGAGTTTTAATGCAGGAGGGGGCTCCTGGCTAGGGTAGAGGGTTGGGATGCAGGAAAGGATGAGGGGTGCAGGCTCAGGGCTGGTGCAGGAGGTTGGGGTGTGGGGTCTGGGAGGGAATTTGCCCCAGCCAAGAGCCCCCTCCTGCACCCTGAGTGTTGGGGTGCAGTGAGGGGTGTGGGCTCTGGGAGGGAGTTGGGGTGCGGGCTCAGGGCTGGGGCAGGGGGTTGGGATGAAGGAGGGTGTGTGAGGTGCAGGCTCTGGCCGGGAGGCGCTTACCACAGGCAGCTCCTGGTCGGCGGAGCAACAGGGCTAAGACAGGCTGCCTGCCTTCCCTGGCCTCATGCTGCTCCCAGAAGTAGCTGGCGTGTCTCTGCGACCCAGGGGCCAGCAGGCTGTTCTGTGTGCTGCCTCTGTCCCCGCCCTCCAGAGCCGACTCTGCAGCTCCCATTGGCTGGGAGCTGCGGTCAATGGGGTCGGTGGGCGCGGGCAGCACACAGAGACCCATGCCAGCCACTTCCAGGAGCGGCGTGGGGCCTGGGCAAGCAGGCAGCCTGCTGAGCCCTGCTGCGCCGCCAGACAGCGATTGACTGGCAGAGGCTCCAGGATCGCGATTGACTGGTTGGTGACCACTGCTTTAGGAGGTGGGAGAAAAATATGTGGAGAGCCTGAGACAAGAAACCTTTTTAAAAAGTAGTGCTAATAAGGTAACTGGTGAATTAGAGCCTTGTCTTATTCTTAAGAAAAATTGTGTACATGGGAGAGAAATGACCAATGGCTCCTGTTCTATAAAACTGGCTAATTGAAAATTCTGTTGGCAATAGTATCAGTAAACTAATTCAAATAAAGATATCAGGCAGTCATCTGCTCGTACACAATTGTCTTTTGACAAGATACACATGTTGCTGGTTATCTTCTGAGACACTCAGTAAATAATTGGGATGGCTGGTTTGATGTAAGCTTTGTATGGGTAAGTTAAAATAATGTCTGATTCCATGCATCTTTACAATTTTTTTTCTTTAGGCCATGTAGAGAAACTGCTTGCAATTTCTGTTTGGGTTATGTATCCACAGACAGACCAATATAAGTGATTCACATTTTTAGCTATTATTTAATTAATCTCTTAGTTATGCACAATGTTTTTGCTATGTTCTTTCCTTTTAATTTCTTGGCTTCTGTAAATATTTCATTTTATTAATTACATGAAATACGGCTTTTTAAAATGTGACATGCTTTATTGTAAACTTTATACTAATGTAGTCATAAATGCTTATATTTCAGTGCCAAATCTGCACGTACAGATTTTTTTTCAAAATTACAGGGGGGTTATTTTTGCATATTTTGGTATCCTGTTTTGAGATAGGTGTTTTGGTTAAAAAAAAAAGCCTTGCTTTGGAAGATCTTCAGTTCCTTTATTGATATGTAGTACTTAAGAACAAGCAGCATTCATTTCAAGCTTGCACTATATATTAATAAAGTAGCATGAGATAGTGAGACTAATTTCAAGTGACACTTCTGTGTTTTATCAGTGAAAGCAAGTTGAATACGTTGGTGCAGAAGCTTCATGACTTTTTGGCTCACTCTTCCGAAGAATCTGAGGACGCAAACTCGCCTCCAAGACTATCTGTGAGCAAAAGTATAGGTAAAATATATATATATTTTCTCTTTTAAATGTACACTCTTATTCAGCATCTTGGAATGTAGTGCAATAAAATGCATTTTGATGTACAGATATGCAATATTGTTCTTGCTGTTTCCTTCTTAAATGGAGATATCTGGATAAATATACAGTAGATTCTTGGTATAAATTGCTTTTCATTTGTGAATATAAATGTTCTGTATGTTATGACACTTTTAAACCAACAAAGTATTCATTATTCCGTTTCATGGAAGTTAAACTATCTGTGTGTCCTTGGGGTGGGGGATGTTTGTATCTCCTCTGGGATGCTTTTGGTTCAAATTTCTCATGGTTCCCTATATTAACAGTGCGTAATAGACATATCTTGTTTTTCTGCTGAAGTTAAGATCTTTTGACCCTCACAATTGTGGAACAGAGTGTGGGGGAGTTGTTTTCATGTTAATTGTGGGAACAATTCGTGAATTAAGTCAGAAATCACTAAAACAAAAGGGCTTTTCTAAAGCAAATGATTAGGTTTCTTCTAGAAAATTATTGGTATCTCCAAAATATCTAATAGGTAAGTACCGGATTTAAAAAACAACAACTTCATTTTAACTACTGTCAATAATGAAGGCTTTTAAAATAAACACACAGCAGAAAATTATAATCTAATGTATAGTAGGAATCTGGATTTGTTATAGATATAGAACTTTTCAGACTCCAACTTTCCTAAAACGCTTTCCATAGCAATGAAGTGACTGTGTGAGGAAAGTTGGGATTGTATTAGCCGAGGAATGTATTTTGTTCTATTTTCAGACAGATCCATGGGATCTCTAAAAGGATGCTGTCAAAAGAAATAGTTAACTTTTCACTAACAACTCATTACCTTATTAAAATTGGCAGAAATTTAAAATCTAATTTTACTTGATTATCACCTGTGTTTTTTCTTATATTTCTCAGATCATATAGTGAAATAAGACTGGTCATTTTCACTTTGTATTTACTTCAGCTTTCTTATTCTCCTTATATAACAGGATGCAACTGTTTTGCATTTCTAATGTTTAGGAATATTTGAAATATTCTTTTTATACAAAAAAATAAGTGCTCTATCAGATACACAGCATTGATTTCAATGGAGCTAAGACAATTTACATCAACTGAAGATCTTTATATTCATATTGGGTTATGTAAAACTTCTGTTAAAGTCACAAACTTCTGCTATACTTGATAATATCCCTTTGATTTAACTGGAGTTCTGCTTAAAATTTCATCTTAAGTATAGCATTTCTGGCAATATTGTCCCCTTATTACTGCGTTGTAGTGTCAACACTGACTGTACGATTCAATTCCTGTTTGGTGCTTCAGTGCTTTATTTCAGGGCACCTTTGCCAAACCAATCTGTGACATGGATAAACAGATATCTGTCATTGTGAAGTTGTTCTGGGGAGGATACTGTTTGCAGCACCTCTCTCCCAGTCCTGTGTAGTTACAAATGTGACTCTAGCTCTTGTCCGTGAAAGAGAATTACTGTGGAGCAGAGATACACCAATTGCTTAGTCCTTTTGACAAATTTCAAGGGTGTATGTGTGTGATATCACACACACATACATTATATATAATTACAAAAAACTACTGTCCCTTTGTGTGTATGAACTATAATAGTCTTTAATCATTTGGTCGCATGCTATTTTTCCATAGGATATTTTTCATGCAATGCCCTGCTTTGGGGATGAATTGTGTAATAAAAAAGATTGTCTTTAAAGACCCTCCTCATTTGTTGGAAGGTGTCGAGTGAATGAGGCAGAGGATTGCAGAAAGAGAAAGGAGGGTCTCATGGTCTTCACTGTTGTGCTGGAGAACTGGATTTTGGCCCTGCCTCTGCCACAGAGTTCCTGTGTGATGCTAAACAAGTCACTTAAACCAAACCTTTGAGGTGCTCGCTAATTGTGTGTTTAGCTCAGGGGTTCTCAGACTTTTGCACTGGCAACCCCTTTCACACCGCAAGCCTCTGAGTGTGACCCCCCCCATACATTAAAAACACTTTTTTATATATTTAACACCATTATAAATGCTGGAGGCAAAGTGGGGTTTGGGGTGGAGGCTGACAGCTCGTGACCTCTTGAGGGATCCTGACCCCCAGTTTGAGAACCCCTGGCCTAGCTTGATATCTTGAAGTCTGATTGGCAGAAGTGCTGACCACTCATAATTGAAATCAATGGGAGTTGTCCTTAGAACATATTCTGAAAGTATTCTGAAAAATCAGGTCCTAGGATTTTCAAGTTGGCTCCCCAAAATTAGTGAATGCTTTTGACCATATTCTCTGTGCGTCAGTTCCCCATCTGTAAAAGTGAGATAATACCACCCCCTCATCTCAAGAGAAGTTTTGAGAAGACTAATTAATTTTTCTTTGAAGGACTCAGCTTACTATAGTGATGAGCACCATAAAAAAGCCATGTGGAAATAATTTTTTCTTCATAACAGGATTTGAACAGTCTACAATAAATTGAACAATGAGGAGAAAACAAAATATTGAATAGCTGCTCATTAATCACTGTTTATCCAGTGCACTGAATGAGACTGCAGTCCTGTAGAAAAATACTATGTGATCATATAGTTTAACACTGTATCGCAGTGCATACACACAAGGGGGCTGAATGAAGCTTATTCGGGCAACCTTAATCTTGAAAGTTCCTAAGTTTTGTGTGCCTGATTATGCAACCTTAGTGGTCTTTTAACATAGTTTGTGTGTGTGTGTGTAACTTTCTCATTTTTTTTTTTTTTTTTTTTAAAGAAGAACTTCTGTTTTTTCAGTTTGCTGTCATGTGGCATCACAACACCACATGGGTGGAACCTTTAGATACACTACACAGACTTCTGCCACTTGAACTAGTGGAGTAACTGATAGCAATAGTAAGTTGTTATCCTCTATGTGGATCAGTACTAGAGGGACATCAGACACACATTTAAACAGTGATTTTCACAGATATTTGCTGGCAGAGGAGGAATAGTGAGACTCGGGAATTTGGCATTCCAGGCTCTGGAGGGGATTGTTTTCTAGTGGTCACAGCCACTTCGGCTCATTTCCTCCAGACTTGTCCCCCCTTCTACCTCATCCCTTCCAAGGTGTTCCAGTCATGTCCCGTCCTGTCCCCTCCCCCCCAGCTCCTTGCACCAGTCCTAGTATCCTTATCTTCCCAGTCCCAGACTCTACTCAAGCTTCTCGTTTCAGTCTTTTTGCCCAGCAAGTTCTTATTTCCCCCTCCAGGCTTGCTGTCATAGTTCGGATCTCTGACTTCATCATTCTCTCATCCCGTCTTCACACCTAGTCATGGTCTCTTCCCAGCGAGTTCTGATTTCACTCCCTTTTGAGCTCCTTGCCCACAATCTGTCCTCCCTACCCCTCCTGCTCCTCACTGCATTCTCCTTGTCCAGCCAGTCTTAGTCTACCCCTTCCCCACCGTGACTCCTAGTCTTCTTGCCCAGCAAGTCTGCCCTCCTCCGCAGCTTCCTGCTCCAGCCTCTTCACCTCCAACTGCATAACTGTTGTCTCAGTCTCACCAGACTTTGTGTGCCAATATACTCTCCTTCCTGACCAGTCTGGCTTCTGTCTCCTGTGTATTTGAATCGGACAGCTTCCTCCTTCATACTGCACTGCCTGGATGTGTTACAAGGGAGTAGAGGTGTCATTGAGAGCATAGGAAAGACAGGCTCCCTGCTCTCAATTCCCCATCTTGATGTTCTCTCAGCTCTGTACCCCTAGACTGGAGAGAACGTGCTCAGTTGCTGTGTGGTGACGGCATGTTCAGTCTGGTCAGCACTGTGATACGAGGGGGTACAACATGCTTAGTCAGTTTGTGGGTATGGTGACAGTCTGGTCACACGTAGGCGCAGTGAGATTTGAGCATGCCCAGTGAAGATGGAATCTTCTGAAATTTTAGCTGTTAAAATCAAAGTATTCTCTACTGAGCATGTGCAAACTGAAATTGTTACAACTTAACCAAAGTTAGGCGAATTTTAATGAGGATGCCAAGAGGCACATCCTTGGCACATCACCCCTCAGCCAAATTTCAAGTAATTAGTTGTCACAATTTTGGCATGAGTGTACCTTATACCCTTCCCTTGGTCTCTTAAGGGCACCCGCTTAAGGTTTTCAGTACTCAGCCATCACCTCTGTTAAGTGAAGACATGCATCTCTCTTCCTCTTGATGGGGATTTTAAGGCTTCCCTTCCCAACTCCCTGCACTTTGATATCCCTAGCAAGCCAGTCTACTTAAAGGCCAGTCTACATGTGCTTTGCTTTCTCCCCAAAGGCTATGAACAGCGTATAACCCTCAGCTACAAGTTACCGTACTGCTCTTTCTAAGCAAGCATGTTTATTCTTAAGGTAAAAGCATTATAGAGAAAACAAAACAAAAGCTCCTTCAGGCATGCTAAAAGCTTACAATAAGTCACCCATTATTCTTATAGGGCCCTAGTAGGCCAAAGTCTTTCCAGCCCTCCACAAGGGTTTGGCCCCGCTTGGACAGAAGGTCCTGTCTGTTTGCTGGATCAGAAAGAAGGCTTTGAGTCAGTTTAAATGCAGCCCTTTTAAGCCAAAAGCCCTTTCTTGGTTTTCCTAGTCTCTTGTAACCCAGTTTGAGTCCCTATATGCAAATACCCCAGTGGGTGGTACCTGTCTGGTACAATGAGTGATTCTCCTTAATCACCCTACAGTGTTTTAGTTCCTGAAGGAGCTGTAGTAATTCACCCCCATGGAGTAGAACACAATCATACATATAATTCCTGAGCCACAGTGATACATAAGCATAATATAATATGTTCCCCCAAAGACACTGCATATGGTTGCAATATCTGTCACAATAGTCACAGGGTTTAAGGCCAGAAGGGACCACCAGATCAGCTAGCCTCCTGACCTCCTGTATGTCACATGCCACCAACACCACCCAGCGCCCTCATGGTAAACCCAGCAATTGAAATGTGACCAAAATGTCACAGCCCGCAGGACACTAAATGGTTATTTGCCACAGGCAGAGAATAGGAGGGTGACTTGGGGGAAAATTCCTTCCTGACGCCACATGGTGATCAGAGCCTGAGGATGTTAGCAAGAAAAATCCAGCTAAATATCTTGCTGCAAAACAGAGGGACATGAGAGTACTTCAGAGAAATGGTCTGAAGAATTTAATACAGAGAAAACATTTTTCCTTACTGTCATTTTCATAAACATCTGCATTGTATTGGCTGAAATTTTCCAAAAAAACAAACAAACCATTAAGCCTGAGGCAGACACAGCCAGTGTGGAAAAATTCAGCCCAAACAGTTTGCAAAATTATAAGCAACTGAAAATAGGGTCTTATAATGTAAAGAGTGCTATGAGCCTAATCTATAATATTCGTGTGATATCCGTATGAAAAATAACGTTTTTGTACTTTCCATTAATCCATTTCCTGTCAGGCTCCTTCTAACATTCTAAGCTTTTGAGCAACTTCATATAGCTGCATTATAAAGAATACTGAAACAGAAATATTCCCTTCTCCCCCTCAAAAAACCTATAACATTTCTCTCAAAATTACACTTGATGGGGGTTCAGTCGTGGATCAATGACATGTTTAAGGTTTAATATCCCACAACCCATTAGGGCTAGAAATAGGAGGTCTGTATATCTTGAAAGAGGAGACTCCACAATATCAAATGGGATACATCACTTATTTTTAGCTGTGCTAGCTAGGTCCTTGATATATCAGTCCTTAAAATCACAATGTTATGTACAGAAGTTTCAGGAATGTATTGGTTGTTATTGCTTTTCGTATGAAGCATGTGTAGTTGCACTTTGGCTCCTCTAGTATGATTTCCTTATTGGTGGGAAAAGGTTGAAAAATAGTAGCAGTGGTATTTTTAAAAAAAATCTAAATAAAATTTTCTGTAAATTATTTGGCATATGTGCAATAGCTGATGCCATGGTGTTATGCAAAGGTTTTATTGTGATTCTATATAAAACTCACTCCTCATCCCCACTGACTAATTGTACATTTAGTAATGTTTTAATAATGCTGTAAAAAAGTGTATACCAACCATCATTTATAATTTAAAGAATTGTTAGTGATTTCTACCATTCAGTGAATTACATTTTTTCCCTCCTTGTACAGGTAAAAGTAGTGGGCCTGAAAATAGTCCAACTCCAATGGAAAATAACAGGGAAGAGGTAGGAATAAAGTATATGGTGCATTTGATTTACAGTAATGCTGGTAATTCAAAAATGGCTGGTATAGATTAAATTTGAATAAAAATCTGTATTGGATTACACTACCATATCTGCTGAATGTGCAAGTTGATTAGGGAACTTTTTCTAAAAGTTGAATTAAAAAAACACAATATAACCTTTTAAATGGATATGAATGACATCCATTATGACTAGGCAAGCAATGAAGCCATCACAATTTAAAAATAAAAAGTAAAATAATAAATTCAATGTACTTTCATAGTTTTGACTACTTTCATATTTTTCCTATGGTACTTCATAATGCATGAGTAAATGTATACTTTGTGGAAGGTATCACATTGTACTATCATGAGGCTTCTAACCACTATTAAATCTTTGCTGAGAAGTGGGGAGCTGCTGCAATTTTGTGAATTATCATGGTTGGGAAGTGGCAAATTATGTAACAGTAAGTAATACCCCTTTTCATGAAAGTATTAGGGCTGTCAGTTAATCACAGTTAATTCATGTAATTAACTAAAAACAAAAACAAATCGCGGTTAAAAAAACAATTGTGATTAATTGCAGTTTTAATCGCACTGTTGTTAATAGAATACCAATTGACATTTTTTATAAATATTTTTGGATGGTTTTTCTACATTTTCAAATATATTGATTTCAATTACAACACAAAATACAAAGTATTCAGTGTTCACTTTATATTATTTTTGACAGATATTTGCACTGTAAAAAAGAGAAACAAAAGATAGTGTGTTTCAGTTCACTTCATACAAGTACTGTAGTGCGATCTCTTTATCATAAAAATGCAACTTACAAATATAGATTTTGTTTTGTTACATAACTGCACTCAGAAACAAAAGAATGTAAACCTTTAGAGCCGACATAATCCATGTAGTTCTACTTCTTGTTCAGCCAGTTGCTAAGAGAAACAAGTTTGTTTACATTTATGGAAGATAATGCTGCCCACTTCTTATTTACAATGTCACCTGAAAGTGAGAACAGGGCTTTGTGTGGCACTTTTGTAGCTGGCATTGCAAGGTATTTATGTGCGAGATATGCTAAACATTCATATGCCCCTTCATGCTTCGGCCACCATTCCAGAGGATGTGCTTCCATGCTGATGACGGGTTCTGCTCAATAATGATCCAAAGCTATTCGGAAAGATGCTTGTTCATTTTCATCATCTGAGTCAGATGCCACCAACAGAAAGTTGATTTTCCTTTTTGGTGGTTCAGGTTCTGTAGTTTCTGCATCGTAGTGTTGCTCTTTTAAGACTTCTGACAACATGCTCCACATCTTGTCCCTCTCAGATTTTGGATGGCACTTCAGATTCTTAAAGCTTGGGTCGAGTGCTGTAGCTATCTTTAGAAATCGCACATTGGTTCTTCCTTTGTGTTTTGTCAAATCTGCAGTGTTCTTAAATTGAACAGTGTGCTGGGTCATCATCCGAGACTGCTATAACGTGAAATATATGGCAGAATGCAGGTAAAACACCAAGCAGGAGATACAGAATTCTCCCCCAAGGAGTTCAGTCACATATTTAATTAATGCTTTGTTTTTTTAATGAGCATCATCAGCATGGAAGCATGTTCTCTGGAATTGTGGCCGAAGGATGACGGGACGTACAAAGGTTTAGCATATCTCACATGTAAAGCGGGCAGCATTATCTCCCGTAAATGTAAACAAACTTGTTTGTCTTAGCGATTGGCTGAATAAGAAGTAGGATGGAGTGGACTTGTAGACTCTAAATTTTACATTGTTTTATTTTTGAGTGCAGTTATATAACAAAACAAAATCTACGTTTGTAAGTTACACTTTCACAATAAAGAGATCACATTACAGTACTTCTATGAGGTGAATTGAAAAACAGCATCTTTTGTTTACCTTTTTTACAGTGCAAATATCTGATAAAAATAATATAAAGTGAGCACTGTACACTTTGTATTTTGTTATGATTGAAATCAGTATATTTGAAAATGTAAAAAAAAAAAAAAAAAAAATATTTATCATTTCAGTTGGTATTCTGTTATTAACAGTGCAATTAATCACATCCTCAAGTGACCCACGAATATTGATGATATGCTCTTGAGTGAGCCACACCCAGTCCTTAGCCCAGAAAGTTGTGAAGTGCGAGCCGTAACTGTTAAATGGACCCTTTGGGATGGAGGATTGCAGGGAAATAAAATCTTATGAAGGGGTCCTCTACTATTTTTAATACTTCCTCAATTTCCTGCAAATTTGGTGCATAAGAAATATGGTGTGTGATTCTGTGAATTTCTCAGATCACAATAATATTTCTTTATAATTTCTGATGTAGTGTATGCTTGGTGGGGCTCAAAATATATATTCATTTTAAGAGATCTTAATCCAGGTAGTAATTTATAAACGAAAAAGTCTCATAATTGAATTCAGCTAATTACAACACTACATTTACAAGCAAAACTTTAATTTTTGTTCTGCTACCCTTGATATGAAATGTAGTATGAACAAGAAATGGGATATGATTGGTTTAAACCCAGCTAGAAATTGACTTCTGAGTTGCTGCTGTATACCTAAGAATCCAAGAAAATAATTTTTTGTTGGTGTATGTTCTGGTCACACACTAACAGATGTTTGTGACTTCAAAATTTTTCCTTGTTTTTAGGGCAATAGCTCTTCAGAAAGATCCAAATCTTTAGGATCATCACGTTCGAAAAGGTTAGTTTGAAAAGGAAAATGTGAATAATACTATTTGTAACTAGGTGCCTTCCCTAACTTGGTCTACAGAAACAATCTACGCAAGGCCAGATTACTATATAGTGTAGATTGGTATGGAGCCATGTAACTTCAGGCTGATTTACACCAGCTGAGGAGGCTCACTGTGTCAAGTTCAAATTTACCCCCTTCCTGGAGTATGGCTTTATTAACAAAGTCTTGATGGTATCTTGTTTTCTATCTCAAGGCTCATCAGGCATAAATGCTCATTGGGTTCCTCCTTCAGGACTATCACCCTACACCCAGGATTTTTTTCCCTTGGAAAGTCATTTCTTTGTATCCAAGTGGGGTAATGAGTTTACCCTGTCTTAGTGAGTCACTAATACCCAATAAAATCAATACTTTACCAATAAAATCAAGACTTGGTAACAGTATGAGGTGTTTCAGACAAACACTGCCAGTCTGATGCACTTCAGTTTATTCATGGTTTTTTTTGCTCTCTTTCAAGAAGTAATGCACTAAGGTAATAGTTTCTCAGTTTGTGCCTAAAGAAAACACATTCTCTGTGTGGCCAAAAATAACTGCATTTTATCAACCTTACACTGATCACATTCCTTCTTGTCTTTTGCCACTTTTGGTAAACATTACGGTTCTGTCCTTCAGATCCTTTTAAAATATGTAAAACAAAACAACATTTCTCTGGGGGGAATAAAAAAAAAATTTATGTATCTCTAAGAACAAAATTCCTCTTTTGTTTACTGTTGTCATGCTTGCCCAGTCTATTTCTCTCTGCTTCATCATCTCATGCAGTTTAAATTAGATTTAAAAAATAGAATTTAAAATTACCAGGTTCCTGACCCAAGGGAGATTGTTTGATTGCAAAGCACCATGTACACCTAAATTGCTATAAAATGTTTATCACAAATGTGGATTTTTTTTCTGTTCATACAGGAAACCTACAGTTGTAACAAAATATGTTGGATCAGATGATGAACAAACCTTACCTGAAACTGTAAATGAAGATGTTTCAAATGAAAACTCAGAAAATGATGTTGATATGAAAAGCTTACCTAAAGGTAGAGCATGCATTTTCTGTGTGTCTGAATTCTGCGAATTAGTGTCAGGATTATATGATGGAATATGCATAATAGCCACAAAGGGAAACGTTGTATACTTTGTCTGGTTTTTTTTTATTTTTATTTTTTTTGTAAAGTGCCAACCTTAGCAAGCAGGATATTGAGGCCCTACTATGATTATAGCATTCAAAAGGTTAAAATATTTTGTTTTTAAAGGTCTACTTTGAACCCCACATACATAAATCACTGGATCTACCAGGATGCACTGATTATTTAATTCAAAATATGCACTGGAATCCATATTTTTGTGGAAATAAAGTCAACATGAAACAGGAAATGGTATTTTGCTTTTGTTCTTTTGTAAACATTCCGGGTAAAATTTTCAGAAGTACCTAAGTCCCATTTGAGAATGGGATTTAGTTCTCATAAGTGACTGATTTTGAAAATTTTACCCTTTGCTTAAAAATATTAGAGGTTAGGCCAGATCTTGAAATATGTTTAAAAACAAAACAGAAAAAGCTGGTCATTATTGGGTTATTTTTAAATGCAATACTTTTAAAACACCCTCTACACCACGGGGGGAGGGATAGCTCAGTGGTTTGAGCATTGGCCTGTTAAACCCAGCATTGTGAGCCCAATCCTTGAGGGGGCCGTTTAGGGATCTGTGGCAAAATTGGGGATTGGTCCTGCTTTGAGCAGGGGGTTGGACTAGATGACTTCCTGGTCCCTTCCAAACCTGAGATTCTATGATATTTTTAGTTTTAGCATGGTTTAAAAAGAACAACAAAAAAGCTTGCCTTTCGTAGCTCCATAAAAGACATAGTATAGCAGAGACCCCAGAAGCAGTCATCGTATGGTTATTTTTACAGAACGTTGTATTACTGCAAATTCCCAGGAGACACAGGATTGAAACCCAGCTCTAAATGTGAAATTACACTTTTTTTCTTCACATAACTTTGGTTAGCACTGTTCGGTTTTGTTAAAACATTAATAAATTTAATAATTTTGTAAAAAAGGAAAATGAGATTTTGCCCTGTTGGTGGGGGGAGGGAAGAAATTTCTACAGCTTTTGAGAGATGCTCAGTTAGCTGTCCTAAAACTCCAGGAGCCACGGAACAGTTGCATTGCAAGCTCACCCGCATTGTCTCACTGTTATGCTTTATTCTGTTCTTCATGTACTGCATCTGGGAGTAGAGAGGGTAGTTCGCTCTCCAGGGTCGATTCAGTCTTGGATCTCTGTCCTACAATTGCAATATCAGTGCCAGTTTGAGGTGTGTGGTATTGATATTTGTAATATGGACACCTGTGCAGTAGGATATATTTATCAGTCAGTCATCATATAGCTTGTTGGGGGAAAATTATATGCAATGTTGGCTTTTATTTAAACAGGAGTCTTGCACTTCACTGGAATGTCACTTGGATATGTAATGGTTTCCACCTTTTAAATGAAATCATTCTAGGTACAGTGGTTGTACAACCAGAGCCAGTGCTGAATGAAGACAAAGATGATTTTAAAGGGCCTGAATTTAGAAGCAGAAATATCGTTAAAATGAAACCTGAAGCTCCCAAAAAGCGTGGAGGTAAATACATTTTATAACATGTTTAAAATGGGTTTAAACTGCTGTTTATAGCCACATTTGGTACATCCAAAAATTGTACATATTTCCTAAAAATACCTCCACTCTTCTGGCTTTTAGTTCACTAAGGGTTCTGTCCTGCTGAAATTAGCCTCCATTGCTGTCCTTGCAGTGCAGCAGTGAAAGCTAAGATTTTACAGTAACTAATCTCCTGCCTTGGGTAGCCATAGCATGCTTCACTAGGTATTCTGTGTAAATCTTCTTCACTCTGTTGCCAAGAGTTTGATTCCATTCTGCTATTTTGCCATATCCTTTTCTAGGGAATAGTGGCATACCATTGCATACCCCAGAATTTAAAAAAAACGTGGTCGATCTAGTAGCCTGTGGGCTGAATTTCACCTGCAGGATAGTTCCGTCTGGCCCCTGAACACATAGTATAGAACAAAATGGCATCCTCCGCATAGTGTGACCTTATACATACGGTGCATCCAAGGTCATTGTGTGGAGGGTGCCATTTTGGACTTCCAAAGGCATGCAAGTATAACTGCATGCCTTATTAAAAATGTCATGCATGCCACTGCTAGGGAATGATGATGGAACTCCACTGAATGTATTTTCTGAGGCTCCAAGAAATCCATACAGATGTAAGCAGAGACAGAACGTTAGTTGGTAAGGAAGATGTGTTTGTTTTGAAATCCCAGATTAATTTAATTTCTTGGCACTTCCCTGGCTATTGGTTATATACCTTAGGTCATCTGTGGAAAGTTGTTATGCCAGCCAATTTTTCTCGACCTCTACTAGAATTGATATGCAAGTACATAGATGCTAATGGATAATATAAATTCATCTTTTATGGACTTGGAAAACAGAAAAGAACAAGCAAGAGGCCATGCATAAACTACTCTGAAAAAATATAAATAAGTGACTGTACATTCCTTTCTCCCCTTATAGTGCAGGCAGTTTTGTAATTCACATACGAAAAATAGTAATCAGTAACTTACTCCAGCCTAGTTACTTCTTTTTTTATTATAATAGTTGATATAAATAACTTTTTTTTCCCTCATATGTAGTTTAGGTATTTAATAGGAACCAAAAATAATGACTGTGAAAAAGTTTACTTACTCTTTTGTGTGTTCATGTGTGAAGTGTGTTAGGGTTTTTTTTTTGAACATTGATCTCTCCTCTAACTAGATTGGCTAATTGAAGGGCCACATGGTTCATTTTTAATTATATTATTAGATGTTACATTCAGGACAGAATCTCATGGTTTTGTCTGAAGTGATAAAGTGCGATCACTGAGGTCGTTCCTGCTCACCACCACATGGTCTCTTGTGATGTACCTTCGAAAAGACTTTTATTCTTGTAAATGGTATTTTTGTTGTTTTTATAGTAGTTTTAGTGTGTGTTTTAGTTTTTAGGATTTTAAGGTCTTTGGGACGCCATTTTGCTGGTCTCCCTCCTGGCTACTGGATTATGCTGAAGACACTGGGGTTCAAGATCTGCGCTTTCTGCCCTTGCTTGTTCTCAATCAACAACAAGCACCAATGCTGCCTTTACTGCATAGGGAAGCCCACTTTGCATCCAAGTGAAGTATCTGCCTCTCTTTCCCAAGCCATACCTGAGCAGGCTGTGCTCTCCACTTCAAGAAGCACCTCATGGAGGTTGCCATGAAGCTGCAGTAGGATCCAGACCAGGGAACCCCCTCATAGATTAGTCTGAGCAATCAGGGAGTGTGCCTCCTACCACGGAGCTCCAGTCTGGTTCTGCTGGTACCAGTGCTATGGACCTCAGGCCGAGGCTGAGTCGTGAGTGAATATAAGCGCGGCAGTAAGTTTCCTCCAAGCCCAAGAAGGATACTGCCCTGTCCGCGAGTTCTGTTCACAGGGAAGCGGAATGTTCCAAAGCTCACAAGCATGATAAAAAGTTGTATAGACCATTGGATCTGCCAGTTCCATCCATTGAGCCTTCCAGGTTGGCACTGCTTAAGTCGATGGAATCTTCGGTTCTGAGGCAGTCCTCTGTTTGGCTCCCATTCCGGCTCTGGTTCCGACTACAGTGCGTATCGCTGACACCAGGGAGACTTGAGTTGGCTCATGAGCTCTTCGTCATGGAGGAGGTAAGGTCTCCGTGTTTTGAAGTGCCATCACCTTCTAGGGGAGTATGCTGTCTTACATTAGACTTGCCTGTTACTCTGTGTTTCCCGTGGGTCCGCTGGTTCCAGTGGCACCACCATTTGTACCAGCCTGACTTTTCAGCATTGGAGGACTCTGACAGAGTGCAGGGTCTGGCTCTCCCATACTACCAATATAAGTACCCCAAGGTTCTGCTGACTCAGTGGCAGTACCCTCTCTTTCCCCAGCAATGGAGCCATTGGTACTCTGCTCTTCGGGGCTCTCCATAGCAGCTGCCGGATCTGCCTGGTAGGTCCTACTGGGGATTGTGGCTGCAGTATCCACCTTCAGAACCTTCCTGCTCCACTTGAGAGGTGTCTTTTTATCTTGTCTCTTCAACCATCATCAAGTTGGCATTCCAAACCAATGTTGGAGGCTGTTCCACTTAATCTGACTCCAAAGGTACTGCTGGAACTCCAGACGCTGCAGTGTCTTTGACTCCCTCCTCACCCCTGGATGACTACTGTCAATTCCAGGAACTTTTATGTAGGGTGGCTGCTGCTCTCCATATTCCACTGGAGGAAGTACAGGACAAACAGCACCAGCTGCTTGACATCTTATGTACCTCGGTACCAGCCAGAGTGGCTCTACTTATCAAAAATGCCATTCTTCAACCAGCCCATATTGTCTGGCACACTCTAGCCACTTGCACACCCACCCCCAAGGGGGTGGAGATGAAGTACTATGTATCTGAAAAGGGGTCTGAGTTTCTGTTCTCTCATCCCCCCACCCAATTCCCTCGTCATACAGGCAGCGATGGAGTGGGCCCAGCAGCAACAACATGCATACTCCACACAGCAGACAAAGAGGGCAAGCAACTGGACCTGGGTCGCAAGGTATTCTCCTCTGCCAGCCTCCAATTTCATATCTCCAGTTACTTTGCTCTGTTAGCTAAATACAGTTTCCTTACCTACAGGAAGCTGGGAGACTTTGCAGACAAACTTCCCCAGCAGGACTGAGCTCGCTTCCAGGCTATGCTACAGGAGGGGAAACTAGTTGTGAGAACGAGACTCCTGAACGTAGCAGACACTTCTTCATGGATGATGGCTATGGAATTGCTATGTGGAGGGAGTCATGGCTGCCTTTGTCAGGCTTCCCAAGGGAAGTCCAGAACAACATAGAGCAGTGGTCCCCAAACTGTGGGGCATGCCCCCCTGGGGGGATATGGAGGAATGTTTGAGGGGGCGCACGATGAAGCCTGGATCAGCCCCCATGCTAGGTAGGGAGGGAGCACCACCCAGTTGCAGCTCCAGCCCTAGTCACAGGTCTGGCCCCAGGCCAGCTCCTCCCCCATCCCCAGTTCTGCCTCCAGCTCTGCCTTCAGCCTAGTCTCATCTGGTGAGCCAATTATGCAGTAATGGTGGTGTTGGTGGGGCTTAGACCTATTCCATTACTGGTAAGGGGGGTGAGACAGGAAAAGTTTGGGCACCACTGCTATAGAGGACCTCCCTTTCAATGAATCTCATCTCTTTTTAGACAGAAGACTGATGAGTCCCTCCACTCCCTTAAAGACTCCAGCGCCACTCTGCTGTCTCTGGGTATCTACATAGTAGCACCCAAGTTTTACCAAGTTTTACCACCCGCAACCAGTCAACATTCTAGAGCTCCCCATTTCTTCCACCAGCAGTCCTGTGAGCTGCCTTGCAAATGGCAAGACCCAATGGCCCCACCCTCTGGGTTCTTCATCACAACCTACAGCATCTCGTACTCAGTCTTTGCAGAAGCAATACTTCTGAGGGCACCTAGAGAGCCGGCAACCACACTACCTCATGCTATACTTCTGAGTCCCCTCTTCAGGGAGCATCTATGACGCTTGTTTCCAGTTTGGAGTGCAATAACAACGGACAAATGGGTCCTAGATGTCATTTGACATGGCTATATGATCAGGTTCATGACGTTACCTCATCCACGTCATCTGGCCTTGCCTCAGGGACCGCTCTCACGACAGTATCCTTGCTCTAGAAGTGGTCTCCCTACTGCAGAGGGGAGCGATAGAACATGTTCCTGTGACCAGTCTGGACGCAGGGTTTTATTCTACTTATTTCCTAGTCCCCAAGAACATAGGCGGTGGGTATAATAGGCCTGGGGAGGCTCTGTCTCTCCTGTCACAGCCACCAGACCCTGGTTGCGATGTTTGGAGCCGAAGTTTTTGCTTCATTAGGCCCCATGCAGGTTCTGGGGCGGCTGAGGAGGCGGTATGTGCTATTCAGCTTCCCAGGTTCATTGGTAATATCCCTGGACTCCAGAGAGATTACTGAGGAACCCACAAAGCTGAATTTGAAATATCATCTGAGCCGCCCCGGAACCTGCATTGGGCATATCAAAAGCGTTGGGAGAGACGCTTTTCCCTGGGGTGGCTTGCGGTCTGGAGAGGGAAGGTGCAGCTATAGCTGCCCTGGGGCTTCTTTGGGTGGGGGTGGGGGCGCTCCGGGCAAGTGGGATGGGGGCTCGGGGCTTCAGCCAGCCCAGGGCTGCTCCAGCCAAGAGGGGGTGGATGTTCGTGGCTTTGCCCACCCGGGGCTCCTCTGGCCAAGAATGTGGGGGGCGCTCAGGGCTTTGGCCAGCCCAGGGCTCCTCCGGCCGGGGATGTGGGGGGGTGAGGACGCGCTCTGGCCTTCAGCCAGCCTGGGGCTCCTCCGGCCAAGGGCAGGGTGCTCGGAGCTTCAGTCAGCCCAGGGCTCCTCTGGCTGGGGAGCAGAGGGACGATGCTCAGGGCTTCTCTGGGCGGTGGGGAGGTCGCACTTATGTCTCCAGCTGCGGGCTGGGGGAGCGCGGGTGGAAGTGGCAGAGCAGGGGGCTGGCCTTCCTGAAGGGGGGCTCCACCCGCCGCCCATGCTGAAGAAGAAGACTGATCTTAGACCTCTGTCATCTCAACCGCTTCATATGCAAGCCAAAGTTTCATATGGTCACCATAGCAGCCACCATTACTTTGTTAGAAAGAGGCATGTTGTTTATGGCCCTTGTCTGTAGGACACTTACTTCTACGTGGATATCCATCCTACCCACAGACATTTTCTGAGATTCACGGCAGACCTCTGTCACTTCTGATACAGGATTTTACCGTTCCAAATCACCACTGCTCCTTGGGTCTTCACCAAAGTTTTCTTGGTACTGGCAGCCCACCTCTGGTGCCAAGGGATCCTTATATTCCCATATCTTGATGATTGGCTGCTAGCAGCACAAGGAAAAGGGGAGGGTTGCACCTTGACCTCCATGCTGCTCACACTCCACTCCTCTTTGGGGGTGAGTATAAACATTGAAAAATTGACTTTGGATCCTATACGGTCCCTGGAATTCATTGGGGCCCACATCCATGCAATCTTGACATGCGCCTATCTACTGGAGGATAGGTTCCAGACCCTACAAGAGCTGAGTTTTCAAGGTGATTTTGAGTCCTTCTGTTCAGGCCAAGACTTATCTCTCTCTTCTTGGCCACATGGCGGCTTGCACATATGGTACCACCTTCACTTATCTCCACTTTTGCTGCCTACAGTTGTGGCTCCAGAGGCCCTTTTCTCCCACATGCCACGCCATAGACTTCCTACTGACCGTTTCCCACGAAGTTCTCTCCTCCCTCAAGTGGTGGACGGACCCAGGACAGGTCTACACCAGGATACCATTCCTTCCATTCTCCCCAAGCACGACAATCATCACAGCTGTGTTGCTCGTCAAATAGGGTGCCCACATGGGTAAGCACATGACTCAAGGGAGTTGGACTGCTCTGGAATCCTGGATGCACATCATCATCCTGGAACTTCGGGCAGTGCTGAAAGCATGTCGTGCATTTCTCCCGTCCATCCACTCCTGTTATGTTCTTATCATGTCAGAAAACACCACCACCATTTGCTACATGGGACCTACACTTTGTGTGGAGGCAGTTTGTCTTTAGGATTGGTGCATTGCCCACAAGATCCTGTTGTCGGCAGTAGGGATGTAAAAGTTTAAGCAGTTAACCAATAAGCATCAGTCTTATCGGTTTAGGTTAACGATTAAACTCTGCTGCCACCCGGTATCCTGGCTGCTGCCCGGCATCCCAGCTGCCGGCCCAGAGTCCAGGGGCTCTGCTGCCGCCCCGCATCCAAGACTCCATTGCGAGCGCAGGGCCGGCAGCCAGGTTCCGCGTAAGATGTGGGGGTGCTGCAGCACCTGCCGCACCCCTAGTTCCCCGTGTATGTGAAATCCTTAATGGTTAACTGTTTAACCAATAGAATTTTAATAGTTCTAACACTTACTATTTTTAAACCATATTTACATCCCTAGTCGGAAGCATACCTTCCCAGGACTCAAAATGTAATTGCGGACTTCTCACCAGGAAATTCATGACTGACCACGAATGGGAGCTCCATGACTCTGTGGTCGTCAATGTTTTCGACCGCTGGAGGGCTCCTATCTGGACCTCTTTGCCTGCCACATCAATAGCAAATGCACCCAGTACTGCTCTGGGTGGGGGGACTCTGCTCCCTTTCCCGAGGTGATGCCCTTTCCCTCCTCTGGTTAGACCAGATCTATTTACACCTTTTCTCCCCTACTGCTCCTGTGGAGTGTCCTACACAAGATCAGATGGGAGAGAATGACTGCCATTCTGATCAGCCTGTTCTGGCCTTGCCAGTTCTGATTTCCCCTTCTTCTCCACATCAGCGTGTTCCCCGCTTCCGCTGCCAACTTTCTTGGAACTCGTCATTCAACACAGCCCGAGGATCCGTCATCCCAATCTACAGACTTCACCTCAGAGCTTGGTTTTTGGATGGGCATCTTCGCTAGTGCGGGAATGTTTATCAGCAGTACAAGAAATCCTCTCAAGTAGCAGACAGAAGCCCAGAAGGTGGTCCTATAGGCCACGTGGAAGCATTTCACCTCATGGGCCCAACAGAGGGGTATTGCTTCTGAACATGTGGACATCCTTCTTTTGGACTCTCTCCTCTTCCTGAAGATGTCAGGCCTCGCTCTCAACTCCATCAAGGTGCACATAGCCGCTGTCAGTGCCCTCCACCTCTCTCTGGAAGGGCACTCCCTTTACTCATCCCTCCTGATTACCAGGTTTTGGAAGGGCCTCCTATGGACTTATCCTCCTGTTCGACGCATCGCTCCCCAGTCGCACCTCAATCTTGTTCTGATGGTGTTGAACTGTTTGAACCTGCTCCCTGTCTCGCCTCTCCATGAAGGGTGCCTTCCTGGTACATATTACTGCCATGAGAAGGGTTGATGAGCTAGGGAACACGATGGCAGACCTCCCCCCCCGCCACACCATATTCATAAGTACAAAATTTCCCTGAGCTTGCACCCTAAGTTTCTGCCAAAGGTTGTATCCTGCTTTCATCTTAACCAGTTCGTACACTTAACCTCTTTCTTTCCAGAATAATACTGCCTTCGCTCCCTCGACGTCTGCTGGGCCCTGACTGTCTGTCTGCAGAGGACAAGATCTGCCGGGCCCTGACTGTATCTGTAGAGGACTAGACTTTTTATCGCTAGAGGGGGAAGAATTAAAGGGCAAGTGATCTCCGCTCAGAGGGCTTCTAAGTGGGTTTCAGGCTGCATTATGCCCTATTATCAGTTATCTGAACTGTCTCCACTCCTTGGGGTACAAGCCCACTCCATGAGAGCGCAAGCATTGACCACAGCTGTGCTTCATGACGTACTGCTTACGGACATATGTAGGGAGGCCATATGGGTTTCAGTACATACATTCTCTTTCCATTACGCTTTGATGTGAGACTCTGCGACGGATGCCTCATTCTGTGCAGCTGTTCTCCGTTCCACGGTTCCATCATCTTCTTCACACCCTCCTCTTAGCTAGGTACTACTTGTTAATCACTCTCAGTGGAATACATTAGGGACCATTGCTAGAAGAGGAGGAGGTTATTTACATGTAACTGGAGGTTCTTCGAGATGTGTGGTCCCTATCTATATTCCAGTCCTGCCCTCCTTCTCCTCTGCTGTGGATTTCTTGGTTTGCAGTGGAGAAGGAACTGAGGGCATGGTTGGTCCGCCTCTTCCTTTATCGCCTCAGACGAAACTATGAGGTGGAGCAAGAGCACATGCATGGACCAACGGACGCTACTACTTTCAAAATCTCTGGTTCTGGATGCATGGCGCATTTATATAAACCCTCAGTGGAATACAGAGGGACCGCACATCTTGAAGAACCTCCAGTTACATTTATGTAACTTCCTCATATTGCAAATAAATCTTACCAGTTTTTTTTTTTTTTTTTTGGTGAGACTAGAAGGCTGGTTCATAAAGGTAATAGTATTGATGTACTAGACTTCTGTGAGAGGCATTTGACTTGGAGCCGTACAACATTTTGATTAAAAAAAACCCTAAAATGATATAAAATCAACATGGCACATGTTAAATGATTTAAAACTGTCTGATAGGTCTCAAAATGTAATTGTAAATGGGGGAATCTGTCATCAGGCAGGTGTTTTTTGTACCGGGGGTCCCATAGGGACTGGTTCTTAGCCCTATGCTATTTAAGGTTTATCAGTGACCTGAAAGAAAACAGAATTACAGAGAATGTTTGCAAATTACATAAAGATTAGGGGAGTGGTAAAATAATAAAGATAGCACTGATACAGAGCAGCTTCTGCCTGCCATGTACCAATGGTGAGGTGATTCTACTTTTTCTGACCTCTGAGCTTTTTGGAGAGTCTTTTGCCCTCACACCTATACCATAAAATACAGGGAATATATCTGGACTAGAGTTTGTAGTCCTGTTTTAATTTGCCATGGGTAAATGACGCAACTTTGTGTCCTGTAACAAACATTTGTGGAGCATCTAGATTGCTATTTATAATGGTGTTTAGTTAACTGATTGCCTGTTAATTTGATCCAAGAAAAAATTCTTCCATTTCCTAGCAAGTTATAAGTCTTAGGAAAAAATACAGGCAGCATTATATACTGGTATTAAATAACTATTACATGTTATTACTTCAGGCAGTTCCACCATCCTTGTGGAATACAGTGTAACGGGGATTAGCCATAACCCCCTCTTCCTTACTAACATCACTTTCTGATGTTGTGGTTACCAGGGGGGCAGTTTTTGAAGAAAAAATGTTGAACTTTTGCCCAGAAATTTCAAAGGGAGGCTTACATCAATTTAATAAGAATGCAGGCCACGTTATTCAGTTTTGTCCTGGGCTTAGGTCAAAATTTTGAAACCTAAGTGCCTAAAGTTAGGCTCCTAAATTCTTGCTTAGCTACTTAAATAGAAGTGACCTTTCAGAGTTACGGAGCATCTGCAGCTTCCACTGGAAAAAAATCTGCTCTTTGGTGTTCAGTTCACAAAGCATTATTCTCTTGAGTCTGGAGCAAGATCAAAAGATTGGTTTAGTAGGGGATTGCTTCTGTCCTTGTTTAAATAATACTCCTGGGTGAATTCTGTGTCAAAAAATGAAAAATTCTGCACACATTTTAAAATTCTGCAAAATTCTAGCTATTTTATTTGTCAAAATATCACAATACAGTCATGCCAGTTTCAGTTACTTTGGTAATTTATTTCACAATACCTGCCAGCAAGTATGTCTGTAACTGTTACAGACAACAAATAAGATTGAGGGAAATTTTTTTTGACAAATAAATTCCTTACTAGGCATATTAATACAAAACTTTGAATAATTCATTTAAACTATAATACAGAAACATATTTCCCTACACGCTTCAGAAGCAGTTTAAAGGCTTGGGGGAGTCAGGGGTAATGGAGGAGCTGAGGAAGAGGGAAGGAGCTTGGGATTGAACCTTGAGGGTTGTTGGATATAGGTAGGAGTAGTATGGAACAGTTGAGTTTTTTTGTGGGGTGAAGGGATTGTTAGGAAGTCTTCCCCCTGCAGACTCTGGCTGACCCCTAGCCTCTAATTCAGTCAGGCACATCTGCCACTGCCCAATGCGTCCCTCTACCCTCCTGTTCCCATGTGGCCCTGCATTCCCACTCAGCCACTTTCTCCCCCTATCTCCATGTGTCTCTGCACCCTCACTCATCCATCCCCTCCCCCGTCCTCGTGTCCCTGCACCCTCACTCCCATTCAGTTCCCCCCCCCAGTCTTCTCCCCATCAACCCTTCTGAACTGCAGTCTGTGACACCCCTCCCTCCCCCCAGCAGCCCCCTGTGCCCCATGCTGTCCATCCACCTATATCCTATGCCTCCTGACCTGGCCCCACAGGCAGGGTGCTATGAGGAACGCAGTCTCTTCTTTTCCGTATGTGCAGCTGAGGCTGCTCCCTCGGCGCCACAGCAGCTCCTGGTCGGTGAAAGTGCAGGACTTCTCCGGCAGAATGTATTTTCTGTGGAGAAAAAATATTCTGCGCAGGACATGAATTCTGCATGTGCGCAGTGGTGCAGAATTCCCCCAGGAGTAAAATAAGCACTCCCTTCAGAAGGTTACCTTCTGTTAAATGGAATTTTCCTAATATATTGCTTCTGAAGATTCATATATCAGCCCTTCCTTTTTCAGAGTCTATAAATACTCAAGAAGAGTGAGGGTCAGGGAGTGGGTAGAAGGGTTATGTGACCTTTTATAGTACCATTTTCTAGAATGCTCAGATCCAAGGACCCCATAATAGTTATGCAGTTAAAGGTTTCTTGGCTCCTGAGTGTGATATACAATTCCTGCACTGTGGTTCTGCAGCGGTAACACGTTTGGACAACTCAGTTTTTGGGGTAGTAACCTTCTGTTTTGCAATGTTTCATGTCATCTTTATATGATATATTTAAATAGATGCCGCCAAACGGCTGAGTTTGGTGATAGTTGTTCCTACAGAAATATCTAAAGGTCTAATACATGCAAGGGGTGAGTGGGATGTGGAGAGGATAGTTTTGCAGCAACTCGACAGTTCTTCATGTGTCTTCCTGGAAATTCTATATGGTTTCACATTGGAATTCCTTCATGGTTTTGATTCCAAAAGATATTTATTTTATCTCAGAATCATTAGGCTTGTATGAACTAAGATGATGCATGGGTTTAACTGAAGGTGTGATGATATTAATGTCTGTAAGGGAGATGATGATAAATTGGTGCAGTGTCATATCTCTAGTTAAAATGGTGCAACTTTGTGTATAGAGAGAGCCTTTGTGTTCTTTGCTGGTGCTTTCTACTGTTTCATGTCCAGCTGATGGGCCAGTGATTGCTTTGTGTTGATTGCAAAACACTATAAAAACAGTGCGGTGTTATGTAAAATTTTACATAGTGAGTAGCATTCATTACTTGGTGGAAACTTAATTGTGTATTTTTCTAACATATTTAAATGAATATAGTACTTGTGAAAACTGCCAAGTTGGTACCCCTGGAAGTGAAAACCCTCATTCTATCCATGAAACAAGCATAGCATAGGCTGAAGCAGTGCAGATTTTCCCCACGCTGACATGGTAGTATGCTTCCACCATATTTTGGAGGGACTCTGTCTGCACTAGCCTCTTAACCTCCAGATAGTGTCCAATGTATCTTTGGCTGTCTTCTAAATTTGACAGTTTTGGTAATGTTTTGTGTGTTGTTTCCTGTCCACCGTGTAATGGACAGAGACTAGCAACTCATCTTACATTAAATACCAAGCACTCATTGGCTGATAATGACTTGACAACTATCATCTTGGGCCACATTTGGTCTTGTGACCTAGTTGTCGAAGGCTCTGTATTTCATTAGTGATTGCCCCATAACCATCTAGCTCCTGTCTTCCTTAACTATTCCTCCTTTCCCCTAAAATACAAGTTTTGGTTAAACTGAATGTTTCAGAGACTCTTGCTGCCTGCAGATGTACTGATAGACATGGCCTTAATTTCTATCTTGAAATATTTTTCGTAATGGTAATGTAAACCATTTGAGCAAGAACAGACCTTGTAACTTTATTTAAAAAAAATACTGTAACCTTGCAGTATAGCTTGAATAAAAACTAGCATAACATTCAGAATATTGATATAACCAGGTATTTATTTACCATGCAAATCTGGTGAAATTTCTGTCAGGATAGACAGAGTTTTGAACACACTGATATTCATGAAAATAGAACACTTATAATAGCATATGTAGTATAAAATGACTGACCAGATATACTAATGGCAATATTCTTTGATTCAGATCTTGTCATGGTCATCCATACTACTAGTCTACAGTATTGAAATAGGCTGTATCTGGCGCACACCTTAGTACAAGTGGTGGCTATTTACCTTCTGAGCAAGAGAATATTAAACATATACTTCCTACTCGGCTTTGGCAGCCAGGAAACTTCTAGATGAAATTCAGGATTTTAATTACCATTTTCAAAGTGGCACACTCCGTCAAGAGCTGCTTTCCACAGTTTGTATTCATATCAATCTAGTGAACCAAGCTTAAGATCCTAAAGGATGAGGCTTGAGTGGGCATGGAGTTCCTTGGAATTTTACTGCCAGAAATTTGAATTCAAGCCAGTACCATAATATTATATAATATAAAACTACAGCTTTTTCCCTATTCTTTGGTTCTGACCTTTATAAGAACTAGTTTAGACACTATGGGAGGGATAAAATCTTCAGAATGTTTGAGGAATTACAGAAATGGTGCAACTGGCCTGGGATTGGTCAGGTCTTCATGTATTCTTTTTATAGATGTGGTGCTGAACAGGATTGTAAAGTGAAAATACCAGGCAAATGTTTCTTGTCCTCTTCCTGGTAAGCTGAATTACCAGTTGAGATCTTACATTTTGTCAAAATTAAGGATAATATACTGATTCTGATCGAAATATAACCTGCAGTTCTGTAAGATAAAACACCATAAATCTTTGCTTCTAGACTAGTACTTGGAAAAAATGGGGTTGAGCAGGTCAAACTTGTGTATCCTGTTGTGAGGTGTTCGAGACTCAAGTACTAGCATAGAGATTTCCATGAACAAGATAATTTATTTTCCTTAAATGACAAAAATGTGTTTCTTGTTAGCCAAAGGAAGGAAAAGCCAAGAGTATACAACAGGGGCTGGCTGGAAAGCTGACTTGCTGTACCTATTTTACAAAACCCATCTTAAGCCTGAAGTTGGTTCAAGGATTTGAAATGCCCTTTCCATTTCATATCAAGTACTTCGTTCTAAGAATCCCAAAATATTCTCAAGTCTGTTAACACACACTGATGTACCCAGCAGATGAAAGTGTCTGACTCTGAATGAGATCTATTGTTTTCACCTTTCTTTGTAAAGCTTTCTTCCTCTTTACTTAAGCCTAACAGACTCTGAGTCCATTTAAGGCTCTGTCTCCATTTTCAAAATCTCTGAATCTTTGCCAATAGTCTGTATTTTGTTTTTGAAAAGTTCAGTAGGTTCCTGAACTCTTTTTGGTATTTGTGCCTGATTCTGTGTATGTGTTTTAAAGCCTTTAAACGAAGTCTCATCTCTTGGATTCACAGCCTCCTGAATTGATACAGGCAGACAGGTTGCAGTTGACATAAGTCATCCTGCAGCCTTCTCCTGCTTTACTGCTTGATTCCAACTTAAAACAGTGGCTGTGGGGTTTCTCAGCTGGCTTCCCTTCTTTTCTTGGCAGCATCACTGCTTATAAGTAAGAATAAAAGTTGTTAAATGGAACAGTTTGTACTAAAATACCGCACTACAGGTGGAAGCCCCACCACAGCAAACAGGACTAAACCAACTGGAAAACTGGAGTAGTAGCTACCAATAGGATGGTCAACGTGTATTTTGTCAAACTGTCATTTCAGATACAGAAAACATTTATAGATGACAAAATGAATGTGAACTTCCAGGACAGTGTGTTGAGCAGAATGGTCTGTCGGTGTCCTGTACAATTGCTACAAAATATTGCCTTAATCTATTTTTGATCTTATATAACGTTTCACACAAAATCAGAGAGATTTTATTTATATTTTTAACTTTTCATAGACTTGTTTTCCTTATTTCTCATTCAGAAATAAATTTAAAAATCTGAAGGAAATATTAAAATATTTATTTATAAACTGCCGTGGTATTTTATGAAGAAGAATAACTGAAAGTTGAGGGATTTTACTGTACAATGTAGGGCCATGATTAAATGTATTTTTACTGACAGTTCAAGTATGTCCTCATAAAATAACAATTTAATCCAAGTATATAACCTCACCAAGGAAGAATTTTTTTTCCCCTGGATACATTTTATCCGGAAAGCAGATAATGGCCCAAAACCTCTTCATTAGCCTTTTAAAAAAAAGGTGAGTGGTTATAGAAAGCTTCCTCTACAGCTGGGTGGTAAAGCATTAGAGTGGGTTTTGAAGTAAACAAATAATTTGACAAACCAAAATGTTGTAATAAGGAAACACAGTAGTTGTTCATAGATTTCTTTTAAAAACTAATATGTCATTTATAATCTCCTATAGAGGAAGGACTGCATGGAATTGTAAGCTGTACAGCCTGTGGGCAACAAGTGAACCATTTTCAAAAGGATTCAATCTATAGACATCCTACACTGAAAGTTCTTATCTGTAAGGTATGTAATAAACTGTGCCTCCACGTGCCTTTTCATTTCTTAAAAAAAGTGATCTATCACTACGTGTTCTCTGTGCATTGTTTTCTCTTGTTAGCCTGTTAAACTTTGCAATGTACATAAACAAGGAAACTGGTAGCAGAAAAGGGAAAAGCAAGTATTAAAATGTGAAGTTACTTTGATAAAGCTTATACACCACAAATGTTTAATTTATTGTGGTTTCTTTGGAATTAGTTTTAAAGTGTTAATAATTTTGGAATATATCACGAAACTACTCTCATTTTAGTGTTTATGGTTTTATATGCTATAATGGGGTTCGAAATCAGTCTGCCTCGCCCAAGAGGCATAGCACAAAAGGCTCAGCACCAAGGTAAGGAAGAAGAGGTGACTTTAAGGACTCCTTTGCACTACTTGGAACTAGGCAGCTACCTGGAGTTCAAACAGCCCCTGATATAAATTAGATCAATGACAGGGTCCGCTCTAACTTATGGCAACTTTCCCACTGGTTGTGTATGGGCAGCACCACAGTCCAGAATTCTGTAGCACTGACCACTATGGGTAGATCACCTCCAACCCATGTCCATTCCATCATGCCCCTACATTAAAGTCTTTGAAGGAGGCAGTGTAGGGTGGCCTATGTTGGCCCAATGCTGTGCCTGCAGTGGGGGAATTCACCCATGCCCTGTTGTGTCAATTCTTTAAGCTCGTGGAGTCATAGGTGCCAACTGTGTGGGTGCTCCAGGGCTGGAGCCATCCACAGGGAAAAATTAGTGGGCGCTCTGCATCCACTAGTAGCCAAGCTTCCTCCACCCCTTCCTCCGCCCCCAGCGCGCTGCATCCCCGCTCCTCCCCCTCCCTCCCAGCGCTTCCCGGACACACCCCCACCCTCCCGCCACCTAACAGCTTTTGGCGGTGCTTAAGACTTTCCGGGAGGGAGGGGGAGGAGCGGGGACATGGTGTGCTCAGGGAGGAGGCAGGGAAGGGGCAGGGACTTGAGGGGAGGGGGCGGGTAGGGGGTGGGGACTTTGGGGAATGGGGACAGGGTGAGGGCGGGGCAGGGGCGGGGCCAGGGGAGGGGTTGAGCACCCACTGGGAAGAGGGAAGTCGGCGCCTATGGGTGGAGTGACATGTAGGGTCTGTGATGTGGGCTGTATTTGGCCTTCAGGTTTTTCAGTTGGTCTAGTACTATATCCTTAAGGATTGACACACTGGATCTGAATTGAGGTCCATCTTGACCAGTATCCTGACTCAGAGAATGGGCCAATACCAGCTGCTTCTCAGGAAATTACAAAATCTCTGACAAAAGTAGGTACAGAATAACCAGTCCACAAGGAACATTGCTTCCAGTCCCACTGTAACTCTGAATAGTCAAGTTATATATATTTATTTGAGCTTAAGCTTTCGTGAGCTACAGCTCACTTCCATCTTTTTGCGGATACAGACTAACACGGCTGTTACTCTGAAACTAGTTTTATATATGTGTCCAATCTATTTTTTTAATCTCGCTAAACTCTTAACCTCAATTATGCCTTGTGTCAGTGAGTTCTACTGATTAATTGTAAGGTGATATTTACTTTTATCAGTTTTATATTTCCTTTCTTTTAAATTCATTGAATGCTGCCTTGTTTTTTTAATATTATAAGAAGGGAGAACAAATCAGGAATTCTCTGTACCTTTCGTTATTTTCTATCCCTGTGTCATTTCCTTTCTTATTTGTCTCTTAACTAAGGTAAACAGATCCAGACTTTTCAATATCTCATTATGGGGGTGTTTTCCTCCGTCTCTTAACTACTCTTGTTGTCTGTCTCTGAATCATGTTTTTGCTATAACTTTTTTTGTCATAGGATGACCAGGTACTGAACTCTGTATTCCAGGCGAGGGTGCATCATTACTTTACACACACCACATGTGGATAGATCCTGAAGCTGTTTTTCAGGATTGTGATGACAGTGGGTACAAGTGAGGGCAGCATTTGGTCTACAGTCTTTTGTCAGCTCTTGTTCAAGGAAAACTGATAAGTCACTGGAGCTCTACTTAAAAAAAGACTGAATAAGGACTTCAGAATTTGACCTAACCAATTCAGGAACCGCAGCCATTACTATTAATCAAGTGGGCTTAATGTTTAGCAGCTTTTGGTAGTGCACAAATCTTATTTAAAAAGTTTTAAACTTAATTTCATAAACTCTGTTCCTGTACGAATTGTTGCGTTGCTAACATCAACAACAACATGAGGTTGAAATGATAGTTGCAGCTACGCTGGGGGTTTTGTTGGTTTAGCTGTCGTGGTCAGGGTGGGTTTTTTTTGTTTTTTGTTTCCTTCCACGCCCTGACCAATGTAGCTATGCAGAGATAAGTGTAGACCAATACGGAATATAAAAAATAATAGTCAACTTGGAAGTTTTAGAATAAAAAAACCTGTGGTCTTCAAAAGAAGGCAAACATATTTAATTTTCAAATAAGGCTTGTACCATTCAGTTCAGAAAAGTCATTGTGTAGGAGCTGCTGTGTCTTTGGAGTGTTGTTAAGATTAGTTAGAATTTTGTAAACAGCAGGTGAAAATGAGAGAGAGAGAGAACATCTTAAAGGGGTTTCTAGTTTTCATTTATAGACAGTGATCTGAAGTTCTAAGAACATTTTAAGAGTCTGACTTTAATGGATTCATTAGATTAAGTCATAAAGATTTATTAAATTCCATCTCACTTTAATTGAAAAAAAATTCCTTGTCCACCTATTTGCCTTGCAGACTTGCTACAAATATTATATGAGTGATGACATTAGCCGTGATTCAGATGGAATGGATGAACAGTGTAGGTAAGTATGTAAACACCACTATAATATTACCCACATCAATTAAAACAATAATGAAATGCCCACTGTCCAGCTAACAGACCCATAATATTATGTTGATATTTCAATTTTAAATTTTAGCACAAACTAGGAAAACATAAATATAAAGAAATCAAGTAATTAGCCCTTTTAGTTAAAAGTTGAATATCACATGACTTAAAACCTAAACATCAGTTTATGTATACTTAGTTAAGTTTCCAACACCAGCTTTATATATGTCTTCTGATCATTATCCCATAAATAGCATTTATCAGGTGGGCCACTGAAGCTCACTTTCCCAGAGAAAACTTGATATATTGGTCTATAAACTGCAAACCCACTAATATATATGTAAGAGGTAGAAGCTAAAACCCTCACTCACTCTTATGTCATCAACCAGAGGCCACATTGTCTCATATTACTATCCAGATATGGTCCACTCAGAACTTTGCATCTGTCCAGTAAACCAAGAATAGGTTTATTCTATCCTGTTCACTTTCTGGTCTTCGTCAGACTGTGTGCTCCAGACATGTTCCAAAAAGAAAAATTTTCTCCTACATACACTGAGTATACACAGTTCAGGACACCTTCCTCCCCCCATCCAGTACCTCATGAACCCCTGCAAAATGGGCCTCAGTAGCCCTGTACCTGTGATATGGGTCAGAAAGGGAGGTGCAGTTTGCATCATTGTATTACAAAAGACCATACTCTTATAATTCTCGTACTGAACAGGGAAGACTTAAGTTTCTTTCATGTGGCAATTTTTTAGGTTCTCCTGCCAGGCAAGTTCTCCTGGAGGCTAGGCAAGGGTTTTTGGAGCTGTACTTGAATATTTCTGGTTTTCTGAACTGTTAGTTCAACATTTTAATCTACTGCCTTTCAATGTCTTTTTTGTTAATTATTGTGTTTCAGTAATGTTCTAAATTAGTAGATATCTGCTTGCCATCTTTTGAAATGAAAATTTTGCCTTTGATTAGTAACTTTTAAAATATTTTAACTTTTTAAATCAAACTTTAAAAATGATCAATTAAACTTTGTCTAAACAATTAATGTAATTTGTTTTGGGGTAGCATTTTTAACATTTCCCAATCATCATTTCAGATGGTGTGCTGAAGGTGGAAATTTAATTTGCTGCGACTTTTGCCATAATGCCTTCTGCAAAAAGTGCATTTTGCGCAACCTGGGTCGAAAGGAGCTGTCAGCCATAATGGATGAAAATAACCAATGGCATTGCTACATTTGCCACCCAGAACCTTTGTTGGACTTGGTCACTGCATGTGACAGTGTTTTTGAAAATTTAGAACAGTTATTGCAACAAAACAAGAAGAAGATCAGAGTTGAGAGTGAAAAAAGTAAAATATATGATCACACACTCAAATTTTCTCCAAAGAGAAATATTTCAAATTGTAATGGAGAAGAAAAGAAATTAGATGACTCATATTCTGGTTCTTTAACCTATTCCTATAAAGCACTAATGGTGCCAAAAGACATGCTTAAAAAGACAAAAAAACTGGTTGAGACCACAACTAATATGAACGCTAGTTTTGTAAGTTTTTTGAAAACGGCAGTAGAAAATTCAGAAATAAACTCTACCATACAGCTACGTCAGCTGAAAGCTTTTAAATCTGTGTTGAGTGACATAAAAAAAGCTCATTTAGCATTAGAAGAAGGTCTGAATCAAGAGATTCAAGCTTTGGATGTTAAAATCAAAGAGAAGAATACCAAAGAGAAAAAAACTGATATTAAACTAGAAAAAAATGAGGTGAAAAGAGATGAAGGAAAGGAACATGTAGAGTTGAAAGAGGACGCTGTAAAGTCAGTGAAAAAAGCTGTGTCAGAACAGCCTAACAATGAGCCCATGGACCAAAATGTTCCAGCAACACAACAAACAGAAAACAAGAATACTAGCAGTGAAGATAAAAAGTCTGAGACAAATGAAGAGCCTCAGTATGAACCTAATAGTACTGAGGCTTTAGACATGGATATTGTGTCTGTTCCTTCATCAGTCCCTGAAGATATCTTTGAGACTCTAGAATCGGCTATGGAAACTCAGAGTGCAGCAGATGAACAGGGCACTGGAAGTACAGCAACAGAGCTGGAGACAGTAAATGCAAATATAAAATGTACTACACCTTCAAAAGACATTAAAGGAGGTACCAAGTTAAAAGCATCAGCTAAAGTAAGAAAAGAATTGTTTGTAAAACTGACTCCTGTTTCCCTTTCTGATTCTCCAGTTAAAGCTGAAGATCAAGACAGTAATCCAGTAAAGGGAGATCAGAATGCTGATGTAACACCCAAGGCAGAAAACTGTGATTCTGGAAAAGAAAATCATTACATTGGTAATGAACACTCACCTGAAAATGAAACTGTCCTCTTGGTAGAGGAATCTGATCTCAGGAGGTCTCCACGTGTGAAGACTACACCTCTGAGGCGTCAAACAGACATGAATCCTTTAACATCTAATTCAGAAGAGGACAGCAATGACGCATACTGTGAGAAGCGCAAGCAAAAATCATCAACCCAGTCAAGGAGAAAAAAAGATAAAAGAAATTCTTCTGACAGTACTACTGATCATCCTAAACCTAATAAGCTTTCTAAATCAAAAAAAGCAGACATATTGGACCAAAGTTCGGATTCGGATGAGATGCCAGCAGTCCTTAAAGAAGTAGCCATGATGAGTCCTAGTTCCTCAGATATTGACAGCAATAGTGAGACATCCAATAATCAGAAGAATGCTTTAAATGATCTAACGAAACAACCAGTGAAGTATGAGAATGGAAAGCGCAAAAGAAAAAGCTCCACTTCTGGTTCAGATTTAGTTGCCAAAAAAGGCAAATCAACTAAAGGCTCCACTTCTGCAAAAAAGAAACGACAGAACCCTTCAGATTCTTCAAATTATGACTCAGAGTTAGAAAGAGAGATAAAGAGTTTGAGTAAAATAGAGTCTGCAAAAAAAGCCAAAAAGAAATACCCCAGAAAAGAAGAGAATTATGATTCTTCTGAAGATGAGCAGAATAAAAAAGGATCTACTAGTAAGAAAAAAATAAATTTGACTAAACAGCAGGTTGAATCATCTGATGATGCTGAGAAGTCATCCCCAGAGAAAGAGGAGATTAGTCATTCTTCTGAAGATAAAAAAATTAGGAAGGGGCAAACAGTCAATGAAAAGAAAAGCAGAGATTTACAAGAACGAACTTCGAAGGCGAAGCATGACGGATCATCTGATACTGAGAAATCATCCCTGGAGAAAGAGGAGAGTTGTCATTCTTCTGATGGTAAAAAGAGAGCAGAAGCAAAAGAAAAGAAAAACAGAAATTTGAAAAAGAGAAAGGTACAGAATGATTCTTTGGACGGAACTGAGAAGTCTGCAGAGAAGGAGCAGAGTTGTGATTCTTCAGAAGACAAAACCAAGAATAAAAAAGAAACAGAAGGTAAAGAAAACAAAAAAGAAAACTTGAAAAAGAAAAATTATAAGAAAGAACAGAATGGTTCTTCTTCTGATGGAGATAAATCATCCCCAGAGAAAAAGAGCTACATTTCCTCTGAAAATAAGAGTAAAAAGGAAATGGCTGTTGAGGAAAAGAGAGAGAGAAATTTGAGAGAGAGAACATCGAAGAAGTTGCAGAATGATTCCTCTTCAGATGCTGAGAAGTCCCCAAAGAAAGAGGAGAGTTCTTCTGAAGATGTTAAACAGAATAAAAAACGAATAGAAGCTAAAGAAAAGAAAAAAGTAAGCCACAAAAAGAAAACTTCCAAGAAAGAACAGAATGATTCATTGTCCTCTTCTGATGAGGAGTCTTATGAAGACAATAAAAAAAAGAGTAAAAAGAGTTCAGCTAAGGAGAATAAAAAGGGTAACTTAAAAGTGGAAAAAAGAATGTCTAAACAGAAGGATGACATCACCTGTTCCTCCTCATCAGATGAGGAAGAAAATGAGGACCAGAATTCAGCAGGCGATGGAAGCAGTGATGAGCAGAAGATTAAGCCCGTGACTGAAAGCTTAATACTGTCCTCCAACACAGGATTTTGTCAGTCTTCAGGTGTGCAAAGGTCTACAATTTGATTAGCATATTAATACAGGGAGGTCGATAGTATGGGTTGGGTAGTCATATAAATTTAATAATCTAGTAGTGCAAATGCTTAAGTGAAAATATCTGTAAATGTGACTGTGCATTCCAAAATTTAAGCCATATTTCTAAAACCTGTTTTCTAATGTGATGTGTTCAGAAGTTTTGTGATGTCACTTGCAACCAGTTACCATTTGACTTGTGCTAACCTCAGCAAACAGCCATTTAACTTAATTTACAAATCACCTTGGACTTTTTATTTAATTTTAATACGTTTTCTAAGAAGATATTTGAGAAACTGGAACCATAGTCTGTAATACCATTGTGGGTTGGCTTTCTTATGCCTATTCTTAGTTGCTTTTGTCTGTCTAATGAATACAGAACATGAATTGGGTTTAGGTAGTAGAGAACAGGAGAGCTCACATCAGATCTTCTAGCTTTGGGTCATGTAATGGAGAAGAGTATCAAGCCTTGTGGTATAATGTGTCCTTTGGAGAATTAGCTATAATTTATGCATGTGCACTTTTTATATTGGGCCAGATTATCTGTGTGTCCCATGAAATAGATTCTAGTAATTTTATTTAACTAAAATGACATCTGTTGCTAAAGTCTATCAGGCTGCTATTTATTATTTGAGCAGATTTTTATGCATTTTAAAAGTGCTTCTGAGAGCATGGGGGCTAATTCTTTTTCTTGCCCAGACTTGAGAGGAGGACCCCCTTTGATCAGCATCTGATTAGTCCTTTATTCTTTAAAAAATTCAGAGCAGCACAGCTGGAACTTCTAGGTTTGGAGAACCTAAAAATAAGGACGAAGGGTGATCTTGAGGTTAAAGAGCACTATCAAGTTTCATTTCCAGCTGAACAATTTATATCTATGGTTGCTACTAAGATTACTCTGAGAGAGAAACTTTTTCCAGACTGTTTCCATTGACATTCTACAGTACTTTTTTTCTGTACTTGATTTCACTGCATTATAGTTGATGCACACCCTTTCCCATGGCTTGTGAGACTGAAGCTGAAACAGAAGATTCAGTAAGCACAGGGCCGGCTCCAGGCACCAGCTTTCCAAGCAGGTGCTTGGGGCGGCATTGAGAATGGGGCGGCAGTCCGTGTCCCGCTGCAGCAATTTGGCGGAGCCCCGCTGCTCTTCCGGGCGTGGCGGCAATTCGGCAGCGGCTGCTTGGGGCAGCAAAATTGGTAGAGCTGCCCCTGAGTAGGCAGGAGTATGCACAGAAAGGGAAAGGATGGGGACAAGAGGGCATTGTTGCTTCTGGGTCTTCCTTCTCAAAAAAGTAACAAAAACAAAAAAATTGAAAATGTATTTCAAAGAGTACTGAATCAGAAAATTTATTTATTTAAATTAGATAATTCAGAAAATTCAAGTTGACAATGTTCCTGTAAAGCACAGACCTCAGGAACTCCCAAGTTCTGTTTCAAGTTCTGCCACAGACTGTTTGACTTCAGGGGAATTACTGAACCTTTGTGTTTTATTTTCCCTGTATGTAAAATGGAGAGAGTACTTGCCAATGGTACTTTATTCAGTAATGTTTGTAAATTACTTTGAGATCTTTGGATAGAAGGCACTATAAAAGAGCACAGTTTTGTTAACAATATATTGAGCTATTGTTTTTAGAGTAGTTGTTACTGATACATCTTGTTTATATATTACTATTCCGATTATAATAGGGTCAAAATCTAACACAGTTATGCAGAAATCTTGTAAAAAAGTTGATTTTCATGTACAGTTAGAGTGGAGCTGGAACATGCTAATTTACCTAACAAGCAGTGGTATAATGGGTCTGAAGATTCGGTCTTCTAGGGGTTTTTGTTTTTTAAATTTTCTGCTTTAGGGAGAGATGATAACATGCTCAGTGTTAGTGTAGGAGCTTCTAATCTATCTAGGATCAATGGATTAATTTAACCATTCTTAAATTAAAAATGTAAGGCTCTTTGCTGGTCTCTTATATAAGGAATTTAGACTGTTCAAAAAGTCTGGCAACTGCAGATAGTTCAAGAGACTTGTTCTGTTTATAAGATATGTTCCCTGTTTGAAGCTACTTTGATTTGGAATCAGTGCAATTAACTCTGCTCTGAATATGCAGTAAGCAGAAGGTCTAACAAATTTTTCTGTACCGCTCTCTTGTGTTCCACCTCAAGAATACCTTAGAGGAGATTTGATATGTTATAAGAGCTATTTAACACTGAGCCATTATCCAAATTCAACAGGTCATCTTAGGGTAACCAGTTCTTCGAGTATGTGTAAGTATGGATTCCAGTGTAGTTGTGCATGCATCGCATACGTATGAGATTGGAGTCTTTGGACTAGAAATGTCTTTTGGAGCCATGTATGTGCCCTTTGTCTACTATGCTACAGTGCCGGGGAGAAAGGGTGAAGCAGCTGCAGCCCATTCCTCAATTCCTCTTACCACCCATGGCAGTGACATTGAACAACGGTGCCCGAGTTGCTACTAATTTACATTTGCTGATTATTCTACCCAACAATCTTATCATGCCAGTCATCTGCCTAACTAGTAGGAAATCTTAGTCTCCAAAAGAGTATTTTTTTACACTGCAAAACCACTACACAATTTGACATGACATATACAGTCTTTGTTAAGTAGAGGTTCAAAAGTGAAGGTGCTTGATATATAGCTCAGTATTGTGGAGCATTAATAAAAGATTTCACTATGCCTGACTTTTTTGCCAGTACTACTAGTCCATTTTTCAGTGGGCTATTAAATTTACACAAGTTCATGCCATTTAATATAAAAATGTAAAGAGAATAGCATTAAAGATATAGAATGTTTTTCTCCCTTAAATGGGCCATAAACTTCAAGACACTACTCAGACAAGGATTTACTGGTCACAAATGGAAACTTAATTATCTCAATGTCTGGCAGCATTTAGGAATTCAAGCGTACGTATATAGTAGAGGAGTATATCACAAACCATAATGGTAATGTACAAGATAACATCATTTCTGCAGCTTCACGAAAGTGCAAGGTGAAGCATTTTATACAGTTTAAAGAGAGACTCCTCTTCCCCAAATCCTTACATAAAATTACATCAATTAATCGAATAGTGATACCCTATAAGAAAAATGATTCATCATTTTGTGAATCATATTGCATAAATGATATCAAAGAATTGTAAAGCAGTAAGTAGCAGTGTAGCATAGGGCAAGTTTGCCCAATGATATTCACCCCATTATATGCACTGGCTTGCCTTCTATTCTATTCTGCTGTAATGCAAGAAACCATTAGGCCTGTATCCTGTAAGATATTAGCTGGAGCATAAGTGTGGTTAAGTAGGCCGTCTCCCTTAGCACAGATCAGCGGTTACCTTTAGATTTGGGGAACTAAGAAGAGTTTGCTCACCAGTAGGAGCTAGAATGTTCCCGTAAGTGCTACTACAAGGAACATGGAAGTAATAACTGCAAATCCACTTAAGCAAGGGATGATGGTATGATCATGCGCTGAAATGGTAGTCACGCAGATCAATATGTTAACATATAAAATAAGTACACCTCGGTATTATACTGGTAAAAAGGCTACATGTGGGCATATGAACAGATGATGCTAAGGCCCTGTAACAGGGCAGTCAACATGTGGCCCGGGGCTGGTCTTTCCCTGGGCCTCTTCCATTGCCGTCTGCTTCTTTTCTACTTGACCCTTCAACTCGTTGGGGGACTTGTACCATTGGACACTGCATGACGGAGACAGAGTTGGTCCTTTTGTCCCCAACTAAGGGTGTGAGCATGCAATTCTAAAGCTTATACATAGAATGATACCACAGATTACCCTGATCCTGTATTATCTTTCTTATGTGGCTTGGATCATTTCTAGCTTTCTCCATTATTTTAATAAAGGTATCTAAGGTTTTATTTTGCCCTCAGTATGAGTATCCTTGTTACTCACACCAAGACGCCCCACAAAATATTGAACTCCATAGTGTGAATTCTGTGTAGCCTGATTCTGGGGGGAAGAAGCTAATTGCAGTCAGATCAATTGGTCATTAATCTAAATATCAACCTTAAAAAGGGTCAGGCAACAATAGGAATGAGAGAGCGTCTGAAGCTTATACCTGTGGATTAAAAAAGGGTATTGGAGGTGGGGGTGTGGGGAGAGATTGAATCATATGGAAATGGTGGATGAGGCTCAAGCACATGATGGCATGAAGTTACAAGAATTGGGTACTAAAGAACTTGTCCTGCTCCCTTGGATTTCTTTACACGTTTGATTCCCATGGGAATAGAATTGGGCCTTAAGGGACTTTAAGCAGAGGAGAAAATAATTTGTGCGTGGGGTGGACTTCTAAAGGAAGAGAAGCTTCAACTATTAAAGGTGACCTACAAGTGGAATTTAAAAGTAATCCACCAACATACTAGCAATATCTGTTGAAAGTCCCTACTAACCAAGCAGAGGGACGTATTGAACGCAAGAACTACTGACGCTTCACCCTTCTTTAGTAGGTCCCCTGATACCCAGTCCTACTGCTGATTGCTGGCTGGCTCCCATTCTATGGCAATGTTACATCAACTAGAGAACCTTGAAAGCCATATGAAGTAGCAACAAAGAATACTTACTTGACCACTTGTGGACCAATTCCTCTTTTCATTGGCTAGACATCACTGCACGATCAGAAATTTGTTTTTAAAAAATGAATTTTCAGTGGGTAGACTGAATGTCCATAGACTATACTGGAAGTAGTTTAGCACACATTGCCGGATACTCTTGTGTCATTATAATTCCATTTGCAAATCAACTTTTAAAAGAGTTAAAAACATTTTAGGGAAAAATAGTGAGTGTGAACTAAAAAGGTAATTGGCAGGGTCAAGATCAGAATGTATAGCTCCCTTCTCTCATGTGTAATTTTAAGGAAGGAAAAAATTTCCTTCTGCTTAAGTTGACTTCTGGTTTTAATAGATAAATTAGGTATATTAACTTCCTGCATTTGTGAGGTATGTTATATCATAAGCTGAATTTTGATATTGTTGCTCTAAGGCTAATCAGCATAGTTCTCAAAATACAAGTCTTCATACATAAATGTGCATGCTCTAAGATGGATGGATGTTGCGTGGTTTTCCTTGGTAGTACAGAGAGGGAAGTAGATCATCAGGAGAAACTTTTTCCTGCTGAAATATTTCTTGTGAAGACTAGGCAGCTCAGTTATGAGTAAGCAAGCTCTTGTATACTTGGAAGTTGATAGTACTGTAGCTTATTTGCCATCATCTTTTCAGTCTCTGTGAATTTGGTGATGGGAATCCAGTCGTGAAGTGGACAAGAAAACCTAAAATTTTCATTTTTAAAATACCTGAAGAGTGGAGCATTCAATTATTGTGCATTTTAAAGTAAAATCTATACAGATTATGGCTTCATTTTATATGGTATTAAAGATTTGCTTGAAAATTACAATAGTAAATATAGATGTTAACAAGGCTCTTGCTTCAAAGAGTTTTCTGCTATTAGATATTGTATGGGGGAATACTTTGTCTATTCAAGATTGCTTTTTTTATTTTTTTAAAGGTCGGGTTGTGATATTTAGTTCCAAGTTATCTTTAAATTGAGTGTGTGCTGCAACAGGTCACATATAATAGAAAATTGATATGTGCATTGCTGGTTTTATCCTTATGTCAAATCTCTGACTTTTTTCCCAGGGGATGAAGGAGATACTAAATCGGGGGCTGTTCCAATGGAGGAGGAGGAGGATGACGACGATCCTGAGAATAGGTATGATTCCATCCATAAGGACTTTAAAAAGATTATAACACACCCTAGGCGTGGGCGCAAACCGGCGCAACGGAACAGCAAGCAGGTTGTAAAAACCAGGACTGCCTGCCTTGTAAAGACTCGCTCACAGGCTTCCCGCAAGTTTGAACGAGAGGCCAGAAAACAGAGGCCAAAATCCAGAAATGTAAAGAAAATATTTAGAAGTGTTAACTAACACACCTTGCATAGGGTGTGTTATAAATGCATTGCAGCACTGTCTGTTTTATATTCCTATGTAAAATGTGGGTTTTGTGATAAGCTCTTCATTGAGACAAGTAAAAGCCTGCTTTGATAAATGTGAATTTCAGCTACTTACATGAATAGATGATAAAAATTGGCATCTGTGCAATATACAATGACAAAATCTTTATAGTGGATCTTGATTATTAGAGCTACATAATTTGTTTTTTTTTATTAAAACACCTTTTCTCATTAGAAAGATAAAGCAAAAATATGGGAACACGTTTATGGAGAAAACATTTTCATGGATATTCTGGACTGTTAATGAAATTGACGTTTAATAAATTGATGAGTACCTGAAATCACCTACATGATGGTTAAGGTCTTGATGCTACATGCACTCATACATAGGCTTACTTGCCATGAAGGGAACTACTCACATGCGTAGTGAAGCATGTGAATGAGTGATTTCAGGATCTGGGCCTATATATTATTTAGTTTTAAAATTTAAATTTATAAAAACTAATAGGTGTAATTTTACTTTTAGGTGGTTGTTTTTTTAAACGTATGTCATATTTTACTATTACAATGTAGTCCTCAAAAAGTAGCTTGGATAGCGAATGAAATAAAATGTAAAAGTTTTTGGCTTTTGAATTAGTAACAGCATAAACAAAGTATTAATTTAAAGGGACTCTATGCTAAACACTCAATTATGAGCAGGAGTTTCTTTTTGGAAGCTATTGTAGTTTAAGTTTTTCCAAGAAAACTTTATACAGTATTTCTGAAACTGAATTCTTTGTCCTGTAGTAAATGTGGGACCGACTTTGTAACTTTACAACACAACTGTTGGTGGAGTCTGCTTTTCTGCTTCTGAGCCTTATTAGCATAGAATATTGTGTCTGTTCCACAAAATAGCTGCGTTTTGTTACATAGCTGAAGTGAATTTAAAAACAGAATTTTGTTATATGGACCTCAGTTGGGTACAGAAATATTGCTGCTAATCTAGCTCTTCTGTATGTTCAGTTTTAAAATTTAAGCATTTTAATTCACTTTTTAAAAAATAACTTTTAAGGGACTGACAGCACAGGTCCATAAGCACAACATTTAAACATTGTTAACCTTATTTTTATTTAAATATACTTTAATTTCACTCTACCTTTGTTACGTTTTTAAGAGTTTCTGGTTGATGATTCAGCTGATTTAAAGCAAATATTTATCATTGAAAGCTCAGCTTTTTACAGTACAAATGTTAACTGGTAGATTTGACCTGTTAGTGTGGAGGGGATTATCGTGTTTCTCAGTACAACCCCTACAGGTCTTGAACAAAATAGATTTGATCACTAAATATCATTATATTTTCTTTTAGGTTTTAAAATCAGTTTGTGTAACTTTTCAAACTGAATCATTGTTTAAATTTTTATCTAGGAAATATTCTGAATATACATTTCTGAGGTGTAGGGGGAGGTATTTGTTACCAAATACACTTTTCAACCTTCAGGAAGTAATTGATAACTGAACTCACTAATATTACATTCAACACTCATTGTACTTTGTACCGTAATCACTGGTACAAAATTGTAAAAAGATGGAAAACATTTTGAGAAGATTTAAAAAAAAATTTTTTTTTCTTTACTCAACACAACTTTAGAAAAATATTTTCTGTTACTCAGACAAGCTGCCTCTTTTCTACCAGACCAAAGAGGGTACCTAGTACCCAATGAGATATTTATAGTGTGGGCACTCATGGTTGCAAGTCTCTAGTTTAGAAGTTCTATTGTTTGAATACATTTGAATGTGAATGACATGAATAATTTTTTTAATAAGTCTTGAAATCATCTTTGCCAAAGTGCAATATCTGAGTTGGTCACAATATGACAGGCAGTGCTGTATGCTGTCATCTTATGTTGTGTATTTGTTTATTGTTGGTCCTTCTGATCTTTTAAATGGTACTGTTAATATGTTCGCAGTAGTTTTGTTTATTAAGAGGTAAATAGTGTATTAATGCAGAATGCCTTTTAAGTATTTGATGGATGCAATAAATTTTTGTAAAACATTTTTCTTGTCCAAGCATTTAATTTAATTGTAATACCTCTATGAGAGATGGAAAATCAGATCGTTGAAACAAAGGCATAATACAGTCTATAGAACAAAGTATTTGGTAATTTATTAATCTGAAGGAAAGTATTTTTGTGTGTGTACTAAATGTCAGTCAAACATACATATATAAAACTATAAATACAAATACAACTAAATATTAAAAATATGCTAAAGGTGAAATTTAATTAAATTTCTAATACTCTTAAAGGATGCTGCTTTCTATTAGCGCAGCCTTATGGTTTTGTCTCTTTAGCGGCTTATTTTGGACAATTCGATTATACATATAACTAATATGTGTTTATGGACACCACCTGTGAGTTGATTTAATTTAATTAAGAATGTTAACACATAGTGTTAATCGTTATTTTTAGTTAAATTCTCAGCTAAATTTGTTTTACAGTGGCAACATTGTATCCTCAAGATTTTTGAAAAGCTATAAATGAGTCAGTTCTTGCCAAAGGGTTACTGCCTATTTAGACATTTCAGGGCGTGGGGAACAGAGTCACAAAGATGTGAAATAACTTGCTATAGATCACACAGCAAGTCTGTGGCAGAGCTGGGAATAGCATCCAGGTCTCCTCACTTGCAGCCCAGTATACTATTGAGTGGATCGCATGGCCCCAGTTTTTTTGTTTTTATTTCTATTTAAAAATTTTATAGCATTTAATTGTAATTGATGTTGGCTAAGAATCCACCTCAGTTCCCCGATCCCAGGAAAATAAATAAAAATCCCCCAGAGATTTGTTGGGGGAAACAGATTTGCACACTATCATAATCTGTATTGTCTTGGCGCTTCTACAGTTTGATGGTTAAACAAGTGCTGAAAAGAATAAAAGTTTGTCAGTGTAGGTAACTGTTGATCTTCAGTCTTAATTACTTTCTAAAGATTTGGAAGTTGAACTTGAAGTTGGAATAGATTTTATTACTTTGAGGTCAGATATAATTTAACTTAATAAAACTGATTTCAAGAACTAAACATCCAGTTTCACATGATGCTGTGAATACTGTTATGCCAAATATTTATCAGAAGCATTTATAGGGTTTGATCTGTTCAGCACTGTCTTTTCGGTATTGTTTACCAATTTCATTATATATAATCCTTTGATTACACCAAAAGTGGAAAAATAGTCCTAATTTCTAAACATGCTTTAAATTTTCAGACTAGACTTCAGTGGAACATACTAGAGAATATCTAGTTTTTGAGGACCATAATTTGTATCTTATTTCTACTAAATAAATAGTTGCATCCCCTGTTGATGTGCAGTGTTTGAACTTTCTTTCACTAGGTGAAAAATTAGTGTTTTTAATGTCTTGTGAAACATAAAAGTATTTAGTTATTAATCTGCCAATTTCAGAAATGCCTATTAATTAGTATTATTTAATTAGTAATAATTAAAATTATTCAGCTTGAGGAAGTTCAGATGATGATGGTACTGTGGACAGTGACCTGGGTATCCTTAGGAGCAGGCTGGAATAGAGAAGAAATAGTATTCTATGTGTGCATACTCAAGTTTGTACTTGTGAAGAAATTCTGCTGAATGTATTCTTTAGATTTCTCTCAGCAAACATTATTCTGTAAATGTGAAAAAACCCTTCCTTTTAAGAGTCAAAATCCACTTTATTTAAATAAATATATAAATATATGTATATTTTAAAAGATGGTTTGCAATGCAGGTAAGAATTTGTTATCCAATTTCAAATTTTATTAACTCTTTTAGCACTATTGAGGATAATGTGAAATCATTTAGGTGCACTGGTACAGGGCAGTATGTTGAGACTTGTGAACTTAATTTTAAGTTTTGCAATGTTTTTTTCCATCGGTACCTTATTCCTTTCCCGGTGTTGAGTGTGTTTCTTATGTAAAAGTTAGCAAACCTACTGGTGATGTCCACGTGACCTAGATTATACTTTAAGGTTAAAATAACTTATATATGAAAGTTACAAAATAATTAAAAATAAGGAAATAGTTCCCCTTTTTTGGGAATCCAAACCATTGTATTCTGAAGGAAATTACAACTGATCTGGGCAAATAAGTACAGTATTCAAAAAAACTACAAAAGGGGGAAGATTTAATTTTCGAATACAGGTAACTATTTATTCCTCCGGTCAGATATTATACACATTCATTAATATTTAAAATTTACTCTCTTCTCTTATTTCTCCTACACGGACTGATACAAAGCTAATTGAAATGAATGGGACTTTGTCCATATGAACTTCAATAAATGTTGGGTCAGGTCCACAAAATGAAGTCTGTTGATATAAGTAATTAAAAGCAACTTTTTAGGTAAACTTGTTTTAAAAAAATAGCTTTATATCATGACTCATCTAGTTATATATGGGTCAGATAATTCTTTAATGTCTTAATATTTCCTCTGTGGATGCTGCAGGTCAGTGTGACTTAGTGCACCAACCATAAACATCTTCATGCTCTTGGATAATTTTTAATTCCCCCCCTTTCTTTTCTTTTAAATAATAACAGTTGAACACATGCCTGTCTTGAATTCTTATTTGAAATCATATTAAAGTGTATTAAAAGATGGAAAATATTGTATGATTGAAGTGTAATTGCAAAAACCGTGGGGAAAATAAAATAGTGGTCTTGGAAAATTTGGCATTGTTTTGGGGGCATAAATTAATTCCTGGAAAATTAAATAAAGTATAAATAAAATAAAATATATTTTATAGTTCAATGTGACTACTAATTACTTGAATTGTGTAATATAAAAAGCAACACATTAGGGTCAGTTATTTCTGTGCCAGTTCCAAATGAAGAATAGAACTGTTTAAATTCCTGGCTTTTGAACTGGGTTTCTGATTAGGTATAGATACTTCCCTTTCCTGACTTACTTATTTACATACTTACATACATACTTACTTACATACATACATACATACAAACAATAAAATGCTTTTCATCATTACTGCTAAAATGATCGGATCTGATCGAGAAAATACATGAAATCTTGCAGTTAACATTGCAGACAGGAGAAATATATTTAAAAATATTATTATTTTTATTCCTCAGTTCCATGGGACCTGATCCCCTGTGAGGGACAATTCTTTTTCCCCCCTTGAAGTAAAGTATCAGATTAAGTCCACAATTTTCTTGTCCATTTGTACATCACTTTTGCCTGTATGTATTTTCATACTTGATTTTCCTTTGTTGAAAGATCCTGTAAATAATGCATTTTTCATAGTCTAAATTATTGTATTTTAACTGAAAATATTTTTGGGTTGGAATGGGAGGCTATGAGAAGTTGATCAACCTTTTTTTTGTTCCACAGGAAGTGGGATAATAGTCTGACTCTGCAAGTTTATATAGACCCGTAACTTTTGACAAATCACTGTTTTCTTCATCTGTGGGTCACTGTGCCTAAGAGGGTTGCTGGCAGATGTTTGAGGGGATGTGAGACTGCTCTCATCCCTTTTCTCTGGTCTTCTACTGATGTAGATTTTTCCAGCCATTTGCAACCACATCTTCTTGAGAAACCGTGTGTGCCCTATAAAACACTGCACTTATTCCTGCTGCATCTCCTTTGAAGTACAAGGGCACAGACATAAAGGATTGTAACATATACCTCAGGAACAGCTGTCAGGAGCAAAATGTGGAGTTATAGTATAAAAAATTGTTTTAGTGCATATCCTTTATCTTCAGAATTTAAGGTGTTCAGTGCATACTGCCTTTACCACAAATTAAATGCATAGAGGAAAGTGTCCAGAGATTGACTGTTGGTTTAACACTGTTTTTTGTCTCTAATCTTTTAGACACTTGGCCCAAAACACTTAGTGTTCCTGACGCCATTAGAACTAAAAAAAAAAATAATAAAAAAATTCAGCTTAATATTGCATCACAGTTTATTAGAAAAGATGAGTGACATGGAAGATGGGACAGGTGGGAAGGAATGAAATGGGCCCAAGTTATTAAATGTTGCTTTAAAAAAAACACATTTCAGCAAAATCTGCAGTAAACATGGTTTAAAATTGGAAAGTGCTTATTTGGGAGCACTGCAAAGAACTTTTTCCAGAGCAGATTACCATGTTTAACATATGAAATGTCAGTTAGAATATCCTCTCATTACCACCATGATTGCTCTCCATTCCTAATTCTTTCTGAGCTCACAACCCTGTTACTGAAGTGCTGAATTATATAAGATTACATTTGTCATTCATTGATCTATTGTGTAAGCGATGGAATACATAGTATTTTTTGTTTTACTTCAAAGAATTGCCAAGAAAATGCTTTTAGAAGAAATCAAAGCCAATCTTTCCTCTGATGAGGATGCATCTTCAGATGAAGAATCAGATGAAGGAAAAAAGAAGACGGGAAAGAAAAATGAAAACGCAGAAGATGATGGTGAGCACCAAAATGTGGCAGGAAAAAAGTGGTGCTTTAGAATCTGTCATAATTTCAGAAGTCGTTCGGGGAAAGATAACAGCAAAATCAGTAAACAATCCCCAAACAACATCATGCATTTTTTTATACCAACTGCCAAACTGAACTCAGTATGGTTCTGTGGGTTTCTCTGGTTGACTTCTGTAAAAGTGTACTTTTACTTTATGATCATATCGTTATAACCAATTTAGAATCGAGTATGTGCTAAGCAATATTTGATTAATAAAAGACAATAAGACATACAAGTATTATTCCTGGGGGAATTCTGCACCAAAAAGTTAAAAATTCTGTTTACAACATTTTAAAATTCTCCATATTTTATTTGTCAAAATAATGCAATATAATCACGCTGGTTTCAATTATTTTGGTAATTTATTTAAACTACAATACAGTGGATGGAGAATGGGAGTGGGGAGCAGTGCAGAAAATCCCTAAACCCCCTTGCCTAATAGTAATGTAACTAGGTTTGACCTTTTATTTCTAGTTATTAGACAACAAATATATGCAGCCATATGCTCAGTGGTACATCATAGGCAACTGAAGAGCAAGTGAGGGCTGTGGAATCAAACTCACAATTTATGTTGGCTACTGACCATGTCAAGATAGGTCAGTAGCAAACAGTTCATGGAGTACATTTTGATAGGAAATTTTTTCAGTCCCAAAACTTAGTTCAGTTCTAATCACTAAAGCACCATAAGCTTTTATAAGGCCATACGGTCCTTTACACCAGTCTGGCAATGTGTAAAGGAGCCTTAAAACTTTTATACCTGTTTTATACTCCTGGGGGAATTCACAAAGACAATGGGAACAATTCACTAAGCAGGCCGGCTGCTGCATTCTGCTCTGCTTTAGGGGACGGAGCCTGCGCCACGCCTACCTCCTCAGAAACACCCCAGCACCCGTCCCTCCATGCTGAGCATGCCGCAATAGCAAGTGAGAGGGACAGTGTGTCTGTCTGTCTCTCTCTCTCTCACAGGCATGACTGCCGAGCCCTCCCTTCCTCCACACCCCCCCGCCCCCCCATGATTGATGTCTCTACTGGCTGCTCCAGGAGCCCAAACTGACCTGACTGCGCTGCCGGGGAGGGGCGTGTGACCACTCTTGTAGCTTCCCTTTGCTTCCCCATGAGAATTCATTTTTCCGCAGGGAAACAAAGAAATCTGTCGGGGATATGAATTCTGTGCACGCTCAGTGATGTAAAATTCCCCCAGGAGTAAAGTATGTGAGATATGTATGACGAAAACAAAATTGCTTCAGTTGATAATCCATGTGATAACTGTAAGATCAAACCATTTCCACTGCAAAGATAAAGTGGGGGGGAAGTGCATATGTGCATTTGTTCGATCACATCTTCCTGGAAATACTTAATAGATGAAATGCAACTTAAATGAGCAAATAGCTACCTGTATGAGTTCTGTGCTGATTTTTCTTCTCTCTGACAGAGGAGAATGAAAAGGAAGATAATTCTGAATCAGATTCAGATGATGAAGAGTCTAAGAAGCCTAGATATAGACACAGACTGCTGAGACACAAGCTAAGTATGAGTGATGGAGAATCTGAGGAAGAAAAAAAGGGAAAATCTAAAGATGCAAAAGAAGGCAAACGCAGAAATAGAAGGAAAGGTACAAAATTTAAATGTTTGTGTGGCAGAATGTATTTGTGATTGGATGAAATATGTTCAGTTATGTGGCGTAATGGAGATTTCCAGTGAACAAAAGATGTCCTGGAATTCCAAATTGTCTTCCTCACATCTCCTCTCACTCTTTCACACCTATAGTTGTTTCTTGTTTTGCAGTTGAGATTGAGGAAGTTAGTGCCATCAACTCTCTACAGGCAAATAAGGGAAAACAGTGTTGTTGTCACTGAATTTTTGTCAATACGGTTCTTTGTGTGTGTGTGTTTGTTTTCAAAATACTCTAATTATAATTTTTAATCATGGGACAGTGAACTCCCCATGAAATTATTTGGTAAGTTTTTGATGAAATAATAATTAAAAAAACCTAACTACCATTGAAACTATTTGAAATATTTATTTACAAGGGCAAAAGCTAGCAAATTCAAAGAAAATGATGTTAACTCAAACACATTTTCTTAAAGTCCATTTAAACTAAATCAGTATATCTAAAACTAGAACAATTTGGAAAGAACTCAGATTTTGAACTAGGAATTTTAAAATATATTTTTTACACATCTCCTCCTGTGCTGTCATCCCAGACTGTTGTCTGTTTTTGTTCATTTACTAGGTTTATTATAACACAGTGATTATTCCAGGATAGTTTACTCTTATTTAATCCCCTTCTCTCTGTTTAATCTCCCTCCCTCTCTTCTCCCCACACTCTAAAAAATTGGGTTAATCTGGTTGAGTCATGAAATTTTAATACCAAATCAAATAGGTATAATTCAGGAAAACCCAATTTTTCCTCCTCCTTCCTCCTGCAACTGCTATCTCTTCCTCACACTATACATAGGCCCTTGTGTCACCAGAAATTTCCTTCATCCTAGAGAGTTAAACTCTACATCCCTCCAAGTTCTTCTAAAGTGGTTCACAATAGGATGGCAGATGGAACTCTTAAATGAAAACTTGGGTTTATTTCTCATTTTTCTTGTCTTAAGAAGCTAAGAATGCAGCTCTTCTAGCTTTTTCTGGGTTGAGGAGCAAAGGAATGACTTAGTGCAGATTTCTTACATCTAATAACCGTGGGACCAACTGGGACCAACACTGCTATAGCAACACTGCAGACTCCAATAAGCATGGCATTTCAGAGTGTAAATGGTTTATTTACATTGGAAGCAAATTATCCCTACTGCACAATTTGAAAGTATAGTTATATTTTTAGTGTTGCAGTAATGCCAGGATACCATACATGTGTAGTCTTCCATGTACCTAAGGATGAATCATCCTGTATTGTATTATATTTACAGTGTTCCCCCATAAAAGTCTCATTTTTGCATCTTCTGTGATATTGTTGTAACTTTTACAGTATTTTAGCAAATAAAACGCCAGACCAAGGCATGGCCGGACCAATCTCCAGAACCCTTTAGTCATAAGTCTCCTCAATTACCTCAACCCTGACCTGGAGCAGTAAAATTTCTTTCACTTCAAATAGCTCAGTGACTTGGTCCTCCGTTTTTATACCTCTCCAAGTACATAAAACAAACAAAAACCTAACTCCCAGTTACTCATATTCTGTTATTTACTGAGTAGCATTTTATTTACTTATTGCAACATATACCATTTAGTAAGAAACTCGTATAGCTTTCCAGTGTATTCAAAATTAATCTTAAATGATAAAACAGGACTGAATAGCATACTATATTTTTAGCTGCTTATAAATGTCAGACTTTAAAAAATCATGAGTCAGGCCCCCCAGAATTATGAACTATAGATACTGGCCTCTTTTTGAGTCTTCATGACTTAAACATAATGAACTCATGATAAAATCATTAAAGATGGCAATCTAGTATAAAGAGGTAGCACACTTTGCATGAGATGGGAGAAATGAAATGAACTCTCAGCACAAAGGATTTAGATTTGCCTTTTTTTTCCTAGAAGTTGCTGATCCTGACAATGCTCGTTGGCGTTGGCAGTGCTGTTATCCGAAAACACTGACATCCATAAAAAGGAGATAACAGACTAGCCCTTGCAGTGAACGTTTAGTGTGACTGAGTAAAGCAACTGTATTCTAATTTAGTCTTTGCGTCAGCATATTAAATCCACACACTTCACCAAAAATCACAGTATGTCAATCTGGGTAGAGCACTTGTTTTCATATAAAATACTCAGATTTGTGTATATTTTAAAACTTGGTTATGTATATCAACTTTTAATGGTGGTATGGTTGACTCTGTTTATAACTCCTTTCAGATAGAAAAGTCTTAATCTGGGATTATTTTCTACATCACTAACTTGATTTTTGTAGTACTTACTTTAATATGAATTGGATAAATACTACATTCCACTTCATATGCATGAAGCATGATTACAATGGCTATAAATAAGGAACTGTACAGGGCTTGAAGGAAACACTACTATCAATCCTTGGAAGCAGTGCAGGATGGCTCTGTAGATCCTCTGTGCCTGCTCTTCTAGCTCTCGAGTAACAGCTGTGACCTCTGAATGCACCCTGAATCTGCATTGTCATTATCAGGGTTGGGGGACCTTGATTGGCTTCAACATCCCTGAGAGTATTTACTTGTTTTGAATAAGTATCTATTTATGTACACCTCATTTCAACTACCCTGTCTCCCATTTTAATGGGAAAAACTGTTCAACATTCTATCCGTTGCAAATATATATTAAATCCTTTTTCAACAGTTAGCTTATATCCAATAAATTCTTTGGTCTGATGTGTGAAAAGTCAATCCAAATTGGTCTGAAACTTTAAAGCAATGAGGTCCAACTCTTGGGTAGTGGATAAATTTAATGAAATATGGAAATCTTATTTGGGACATAGCTGAAGGCCATCTGTAAAGCTTTTTATTTTGGTGGTGGGGAAAAGGGAGAAATGTGAAACTATCCTCGTGTTTGTAATTCTCAAGAAATGTTCCATTGAATGGGCAGTGTCGGGCAAAAAATTCATACACTTTTTTTTATACAACAGTTTATTATCTATGTTACTAACAGTGTAGACTATTCATATTTAAATCTAATTTAGGGGTTGTCTATATGGTGGAGTAATGCACGGTACAGGGGTGTGGTTTCTAAAGTGAACTAATGTTTTGCACATTAATTGGTCTGTGTAGATCCTCATGGTGCTCATTAAAAGTGTCCTACTGCGCTTTAACCTATCCCAAGCAGAGTGTTATAAAACACTAGGGAATTTTTAGTGCACACCAGCAGAGTCTACATGGACCAGTAAAAGCACAGCACATTTAGTGTGCTTTAGAAAACATGCCTCTGTAGTGTGAATTGCTGCTTCGTGTAACCAAAGCCTTGCTTTTCATCAAGTGTGATTCTCATCAGTTGGTTTTCTCTTTTTTGTTTTCATGTACTAGACCAGTGGTCTCCAACCTTTTTACTCCCAAGATCACTTTTTGAATTTAAGGGCAACCCAGGATCTACCCCACCCTTTCCCTGAGGGCCCTGCCACTTCCCCAAATCCCCGCCCTGCTCACTCTATCCCCCCTCTCTCTTTTGCTCTCTCTCCCCCACCTTCACTCACTTTCACCGGGCTGGGGTAAGGGGTTGGGGTTCAGGAGGAGGCTCCGGGCTGAGCCTGGGGTAGGAGGTTGGGGTGCAGGAGGGGGCTCAGGGCTGGGGCAGAGTGTTGAGGTGTGTGGGGGGATGCTGGCTCTAGGAATGGGGTCAGGGCTGGGCTGCAGGAGGGGGTATGGGGTGCTTTCTCAGAGAGGGGGATCAGGGCTGGGGCAGGGGGTTGGGGTGCAGGAGGGGGTGCGGGCTCTAGGAAGGAGTTTGGGTGCAGGCCAGTGGGAGCTGTGGGGGTGGTGCTTGCAGGCAGGAGCAGCACGCAGAAGAAGACCTCTGTCCCTTCTCTCTCCTCCCCGCCCGCTTGGGGGCATGCTGGCTGCTTATGGGAGTGGCATGGGGTCAGGGCAGGCAGGGAGCCTACCTTAGCAGCAGCTCTGGTGCACCGCCTGAGAGCGCGTTCGCCTGGGAGTTTCCAGGATCGACCAGTCGATTGTGATAGACTGGTTGGTGACCACTGTACTAGACCAATAAGGGAAAATCAAATCCAAACAAAACTGTTCAGTGAACTAAAAAGAATCGTAAAATATTACTGTTAATATTAGGGTTTCTAACAAAACATATCACTGACAATATACCTTTAAAAGACCTCTTTATTACCTTTTGAGTTATTTTTAAAAAAGTTTGCATTGGGTTTTTAATATGTAGCAGTTCAAAGCCATATGTGTTTCAATTGCATTTCAGGCGTTTCATGCATCTTCTCTGCTCTGTCTATTGAAACAATTATTGCTGCACTACCTTACTGAGATATTTTATTACCTGCATATGAGGGCATTTATTGACCAAGAATTTATAAGTGCTACGAGCAGCAGAAATTAGTTTCAAACAAATTACTTCTGTATTATTAGTAAAGTTATATTGATATTACTTTAGGTTACAACAGAGGTCGATATGTTCTTTTTTTTTTATTCTTAAAGTGAGCAGTGATGATTCAGATGACTCAGAATTTCATGAATCTGGAGTTAGTGAAGAAGTCAGTGAATCTGAAGATGAGCAACGTCCTAGAACAAGGTATAAATAAACTTTAGTTCTAGTCATCTCTGGTGAACTTTTTAAAAACTGATTATTGGGAAGGTACAATCCTATCACATGTCATGTCTGAAATGTTTAGATGTGTTCTAAGAACCTGATCCAAAGAGTGCCATTGACTTCAATGGTTTTTAGATCAGACACTAAATTTTAGTTAAAAGAAAAGGAGTACTTGTGGCGCCTTAGAGACTAACAAATTTATTTGAGCATAAGCTTTCGTGAGCTACAGTTCACTTCATCTGAGTTGAAACAAATTTTAGTTGTTTGTTACAGAATTTCGGTATCTGCAATTTCATTTATTTCAAAAGCCTGGAAGTTGAGTTGAGTGTGAGAGTTCGAACTTCCTCGTTTATGTCTCAGTATAAGAGACAGTTAGGAGAGTTGGGATACGAGAAGATAAGACCATTAAAAACACATGGTGTTTTTCTAACACGTTTGCTGCAGTCAAGGAACAATGGCTTCTAATTAAGGATTGAGTTTTAGTGAGGTTATGGGAAGTTGTCTAGGATGTAATCTTCTTGTTTGTGTAGTGTGAAAGAGACAGGTGGAAAATAAACCACTAACATTGATACTATTTTGCTATGGAAGGGATGTGTGTACAAACCAGTTACAATATAGGTGTCACAATACTCAATGCAAAACTACGATGTGGCATTTTCCTTTACCCCTTTAGAAATTATAGGACCCTATTGGTAAACTGTGCAATCTACTCCATTATTGCCTGATAAAGTCAATAATTCATCATTATTGCATATCTGAAGATAGTAAAGGGTCCACATTACAGAAGAACATATTGTTTTGCATTTCTGTTAAGGAATAAACAGTTAATCTAGAGAATTGATATAATAGTGATGCTCCTCTTGTAAGAGGATGTTAGTCTATAGGGTGAAAAGAGAGAAATACACCATTGTATTGAGTAGTAGAGTATTTTATAAGAGGAAAACAAACATTTGATCCATCAGTGTTCTCCTGTTTATCAATGAAATTTTTTCCCATTTCTCAGATCTGCTAAGAAAGCTGAGGCAGAAGAAAATCAGCGGAGTTACAAGCAGAAAAAGAAAAGACGACGCATAAAGGTTCAGGAGGATTCTTCTAGTGAAAACAATAATAAGGTACCATATAGCAATGCCTTATGTTCTGACCAAATTGTTGAAACCGATGATAACTAAGATTTTGTCACAGATGTTTTTATGAAAAGTCACGGACAGGTCACGGGCAATAAAGAAGAATTCACAGAAGCCTGTGACCTGTCTGGGACTTTTCCTAAAAATATCCACGACAAAATGGGGAGCTCAATTTGGGGGTCCCTAGACCACCCACAGTGGCTAGGCAGCTGCAGGGGACCGCTCGGAGCTCCGGGTGCCCCCACCACCCACAGTAGCCCACAGCTCCCAGCCGCCACGGGCTGAAGTCACTGGTGTCGCTGGAAGTCACGGATTCTGTGACTTCCGTGACCTTCGTGGAAAAAATTATAACCTTAATGGTAACTAGAGTTTGCTTTTTTGCAAGGTGCAATTAGGGAGTCTTCATTTTCTATATGTCTTGTAACATTTTAAAATTTTTAACTCGCATATTCTCTTTATTACAATTACATTTTTACATTAAACTGTTAGTAGGTGATTGAGTCTGCCAAACCAGATTAAACTTCAAATGCAGATGACTGTATACCTAAGCTTCTGAAGTCTTTCAAGAGTCTTTATTTTTGGCACTTGTTCTGCCTTATGAGACTTCAGTCCAAACCTAAATTACAGTGAAAAAAGTTTGGTCTAAATGATCCTACTTGCTGATGGCATTTTTTTATACACTACAAACTAATCCATAAAGCCCAGTACTCTGGCAGCCTTCAAATTCGTACTTGAGATTCTCTTCTTCTGTGACACTTCCAATATATAGCTAGTTGATAATAGGTACCTAATAGAATTACTGATATTAATAATAATCATTTCTCTATCAATTCAGTACTTTATTCATTCATTCTTTATTAAAAAATACTTAAAACCTGTTAATTTTACATGCAGCTTGTTTTTATAATCATATTTTCTTGTCAGTGTCACTCACATCCTCTGTCCCCCATCCCTCTAATATTTCCATTGTTGCATCTTGTTTTAAACTAAATTGTAGTCCGTTGGGGTTAGAGGTGGTCTCCTAGGCGTTTGTATAATACCAGTGCACTGGGACACCAGTCTTGATTTGGTGACCTTCTGGATGCTATTCTAATGTAAACTTCACTTCTTGATTCTTTTTCCTGTTTACATGGGGTCGGAAGTGCCCACCATTCTTCGCCACACCTTCTGGTCCATGGCAGTTGTTTATAGGTCTTCGACGTCCAGTCCCTTTCTCTTCAAACTTCCTCCCACGTTTTCTTTGCTGGTCATTCTTTTCCCATTTCCATTCTTATCGCATGTCCAGACAACCTCAAATAGAATGTTATTCTAATACTAACAATACGTGATATAAACCTCTATACACTTGATTTTTTTTTGTTTTATTTCTACCCTTTAGTCGGAGACCCTGTGCTGGAATGGTAGGGATATGGATTATTAAGAAATCAATTTGAGGAGCAGTGGCAGACTTCTGTGGGGAGAAGCTGTCTGCAATAGGCCAGATTCTAGACAATGGTTTTGATCTTTTAAATGTTGAACAGTACATATATTTTGCATTTTAGACAAAATTCAAAAACACATTAGGTAACAGTTGAACACCTTTCATTATATCTCACAATATGTGCAATTATAGTGTCTGACTCTGAACAGCGTGGAGAAAAAATGTAAAGCAGATGATTTAAAATATCTTACTTTTTTTGGAATGTCCTCTTTATGAATGCACAGATAATATATTTCTGTATATGACTACCTATAGAATAATATGTACATTTTGTTTAATCAGTGAACATTTTCTGAAAGATACAGGCATGCAGTAATAGTAAATATTCAAGATTAAAAAGGGAAACCACCAAATATGTTTGTCTCATATATGCAGAAAGATCCTCAGTTTATTCAAGTGGAAAGAAAAAATAAAAAAAACTATATTAATTTCTTCCAGGTGCAGTAGTGTAAAATAAAATAAGTACTAAGCAGATTGTTGAGTTTAGTATATTTATTTAATTCACGGAAACAGAGAATTAATTAGCACACAAGTTATAATTGCTAGCTATTTTAGAGGTCATCATAATCTTAGGTAATGGAAGGGAAAAGGAATTATTCTGATGAATAGTTTGTATAGCTGTCTAAGGGATAGATACAGGCATCAAAATCAGCTCAAAGAGAGTCCTGGCTGTTTTTAGTTTTTAGTTTTTCATCCGATGAAGTGAGCTGTAGCTCACGAAAGCTTATGCTCAAATAAATTGGTTAGTCTCTAAGGTGCCACAAGTACTCCTTTTCTTTTTGCGAATATAGACTAACACGGCTGTTACTCTGAAACCTTTAGTAAAGCTGTTCTCCATAATTGTTGTATCAAGAAAATATTTTGTTTGGTCAAAAACTTAAAAAATACATTTATTATTTGAAGTTTTGTCCCTTAATTTAACAGAGTATAACACACAGTAACTCTGTTGGTATTTTTTTAAAATGCGGGAATTGACAGTAACACCCTTATGTAGTGTTGTTTAGACTAGTTAGTTGGTATTTCACAACTTTAAATAAACCCCTTACAACTCTCTTTCACTTTGGAAATAATGAAACTTGTGTGAATTAGTGTCTGAAGAGAATAGTTCAGCTGGCATATTTTCTACTTCAGGATCCAGATATTTTTAGTTTATATCCATAATGGAGATTTAAAAGGCTCTGTCAATTGGATTATTATTTCAGATTTCAGTTAAAACTTGTCTCAATATATTGTTTGTGAGGGGGAAAATCCAATGTTTTTGTTACATTTCTATTTTTCAGAATATTTCCCAAGGATTCACATTTAGAGCTCAAAGAAACATCATTTTCTTACAGTGAACAGTCCAGTTTGTAGCCATTACAGTGAAGGAGTGAGAGAGTTCTTCCCAATTTTTGATTTCGCCTGCAGATTTCCAACCTGCTGATCTATAGAGATCACTTTTCAATCAGAATAATCCTTTTTTTCCTCTAACTGCTTTACAGAATACTCAGATTTTAAACCTATGGATTATACAGTGGAAGAATTTTTTTTTTCTTTCATTGTCCTTAGACTTTCGAATGGTTGATTTTTTTCTGTTTTAGAAATAGCTACTTAGCCCTGTGAATGAAGGACATTTCAGATATCAGACTTTATTTTAAAATCAGGTGTTCCTGCTGGTAAACTATTTGAGTTAGGACATACTTGATTTCTCTTTAGATTTGATTTATATTCTTTCAAGCCATAAAACAGACCAAATAGGAAAATGTACAAACAGTAAAAACAAATACTTTAAGTAAAAAAAGCCAAAACAGAACTCTGTTACATAACTATTTTTTCTTAAATAAGAAAACTGTTGACTAGACTAGACAAAATTCCATTAATAGAAACTAAAACCAGCTACGTTTTGGAGTTATGTGAAGACATACAGCTATTACTTTTAAGTAAAGTGGAATTTCTTAACCAAACTTGGAAGAGTCATTATCCACCTGACGAGTGGCAATAGCTGGAGCGAGGAGTCAACCAGGTCTTGTAGGATTTCTCTGGTTATACCGTATTGAATAGCAGTAATGGGGAGGAAAATATTATAAGCTTCCCTTTGTGTTGTCACAACTGAAATTACTGGTGGTAGAAGTGGATTTAGGTCCAGGTATGGGTATGTCTAGTTGAAGAGGGAAAGAGTGCTTTTTTCATTTTTAGCAATATCATTTGAAAACACCCCTTAATATCTTTGTGTAGGCATAATTTAAAATAATGTAACCTGTGTTTTTTAAATGTGTTAAACTGTCAACACAAGTTGGTAAAGGATCTTTCAAATTATGCTGGATAATTCAATTTGAAAACTCCTTTTTCTGTTTAGATAAGAACTGTGTCACAAAGTTCGATCATTTATTCAAAAGTCAGGATTATAATAGTCCTTGTGTCTCAGGTTTTATACTAATGATTAATTGGTTTGATTTGTAATAGAGTAATTCTGAGGATGAAGATGACAATGATTCAAAATCTCCTGGAAAAGGCCGGAAGAAAATACGAAAGATTCTTAAAGATGATAAGCTTAGAACAGAAACACAAAATGCACTGAAGGAGGAGGAAGAGAGAAGAAAACGTATTGCAGAAAGAGAAAGAGAGAGAGAGAAATTAAGAGAGGTACATCTCATTTATTTATTTTTACTTTTGCATGAGATATTTATTGAAAGTTTAATTGCTGATGGTGTTTAAAGAGATCATAAATTTAGCTGCGGGTAAGGAATTTTAAGTGTTTAGAAATTATAGATTTGTGGAACCATGTGTAATAGGATGACAATCCCCTTAAGGATAGTAAGGATTAGTGGTCAGGCATCTTAAATTGCTGGTTCTCAACCTATTTACCATTGTGGGCCGCATATGCAGCTCTTTGTGTTATGGGGCCACATCCACACAATATATGTACTACCTCTATGGCCCTGAGGATGTCGCATGGGCCACAGCTCGTGCTGATTGGGCTGCAAGTGGGCCATGGGTTGAGAGCCACCATCTTAAAGGGACACACCACAGACCAGGTGTTGACTGATCTCCCTGAAAGGGACAATCACACCATAAATCACACATTCATACTTAAACTTGTAATTTGTTGCAGAATAAAGCTTTTTTGTTTAAGGTTAATGATCAATAAATAAGGAATTATTGTTTCGTGTCTCAATTGTTTAAATTATTTTTTGTGGAGACAAATCTTGAACTGAGATGTTAGGGGATAAAAAGGGGAAGATTGCTTAAAATCTTTCCTTTTGGATTTAGCAAATAGGGCCTTGCTATTTCATTGAACTTGTGTGTTTAAAAGGGCTTGAATTAATCATGTGCAAAGCATTCCTATAATACATTGTTTTTTGCTTCCAGGTGATAGAAATAGAAGATGCTTCACCTCTAAAGTGTCCGATCACAACTAAACTGGTTTTAGATGAAGATGAAGAAACCAAAGAACCTATAGTACAGGTTCACAGAAACATAGTTACCAAACTGAAACCACATCAAGTAGATGGTAAGAAAATATAAAGACAATTATGTTAATTGAACTCTTTTTTTTTTTTTTTTTTTTCCTTGTGCCGGCAGGGCCTACATGTTGAACTGGTGTCTTATGTACGATTACTTGGGAAATGCTGTTAACTATGAGTTTTTGTTTTATTGTGTTGGAAATATCTTAATCTGATTGCTGATTTATATAAAAATATCTTTTCAGATAAGTTCTTTAATAAATTTAAAACGTTTAATACTTTTTAAAGGAGCTCTTAAAAAAAATTCTCTCCAGGTGTTCAGTTCATGTGGGATTGCTGTTGTGAATCTTTGAAAAAAACAAAGAAATCTGCAGGTTCCGGATGCATTCTTGCCCACTGCATGGGTCTAGGAAAAACATTGCAGGTAAGTGGCAAAGGACTTTTGGTGAGGCATCCTGTACTCTGGAACCCACTCTCTCAACTGGTCCAACCAGAGGCCAAGTTTAATCACTTTCAGGACACAGTGTAAGACCCACCCCTTCTCCTAGGCAATGGCCTGATGAGGTTGTTTAAAAAGAGGAAGTGCGTGTTGGTAGAGATTGGTCCTCTTTTCTGAAAGAGTTGGCGTTAATATGTATTTGCCGTTTATAAAATATGTTCATGCACCCTGAGCTCTATCAATGTGCATATTATACTTGCCTAAAAATAACTAAATTAGGTAATAAATTTGGTCTTAGTTTAAAAGCGTATGATCTGTATAGAGTTAATACATACAACTTCTTTGCATTCCAAAATAATACATAGCTACAGGGGGATGAACAAGCATCTGTTATGTTCATTTGAAACCCATATTTCTGAATTTATTTAACATTACTCTTATTTTTCAAGTAGGCTATGCTCTCTAAAACATACCTTCTTCAGTGAGTGTGCTATTTAAATTGGTTCCTTTCCTCAGTGGCTCCGGATTATCCCCTGGTCATGTCTGAGATACCTGTCTGTTCACTATCAGTGATTTCATTTGTAGTACTACTATAGCAGAGTTCTGTAGAGATTTAGCCCTTATTTCCTCAAGGGGAAGTTGTATTAAAATCAGGCAACTCAGATGCAGTATAGGTTTTAATATATTAAAAAAATAGTCTCATCTCCAGTGTGAAGAGACTGCTGTCTTTAGAAGTAGCATCCTGTTGGAAGATATGATGCCTCTAAGAGTATCAACATTTATGGATGTCACAAATGATTATTTTGTCAATCTTAAATCATAGGAAGTGTCATGGTTTCACATAAATCCTGAAATTGACCTTTTAGTATTTCCTAAAACAATTCTGAATTGGCATAATATGACTTTTAGACAAACCTTTAGTACCTTATACTGGACATTGGAAAATATTGGAGTCTGTTAATATGACAAATGTGCAAGTTGGATCATCTGATAATCCAGATGATAAAGAAGAGAGTTTTCTATCATTATGAAATATTTTCACAGCAGAAGGTTTCTTTTTCTCTGTCACCTATAACTGCTCATATGATTAAGGAATTAATGGATGTAACTCTCCTATAATTGGACAGAAGGCCAGTAACAAACATACATTGTGTCTTCATGGGCATTCTTTATAATCTAATCACAATTGATTCCCCCTGCCCCCTTTACAATTATTTTTCAGTACTTCCTCTCTAACCTTCGGCTGCTTCTGTGTTCTTTTGTCCTCCACTTATTTCCATTGTAAGAAGTAGATTTAAGACAGGTTTTAAGAGATTTTCTATAACACCTTGAAATAACAAGGAGATGAAGGTCAAGTAAAATGAGTGGTCAAAGTCTCCAGGATGGCCTAAATGACCAGTTTCTTTGGGCACTCTTTCCTTTCACTCTTGAGTATTTTTAGCATAAGATGTTAACAGCAGCTCTCATCTTAATAAGAGCAGGTATACTATTTCTCCCCCTGGTGATGGCAGCATAGTTCCAAGGGCTAAAAGCAGCTTAGTTTGCATTGAACGTTGCATATTTGCAGCACAGTCCTGAAGTTTGGAATGAACTGTTGTATGGTGTACAGAACTGGTCACCATACTGAAAGGAATTGTTAACTTGGAAGGCATGTAATGCAAGATTGGTGCCAAGTTTCAAGAAACTCCAGTTTTTCCTTGTAAATAATTTAAGGAGTTGGGCTTATTCTCACTGGGGACGAAAGGAGGCTGAAACACACAGGGCGGTCCCTAGGGGGGTGTGGGGCCGGGACAACCCCCACTCCACCCCAGGCCCCACCCCCACTCCATCCCTTCCCCCAACCCCCCGCCCCTGCTCTGCCCTGCCTCTTCCCAAAGTTTTAACTACTACTCCCCCAAAAAGGGTGAGGCTGTTTGGGTAGGAAGGTTGTTGTCTGTAAACTTTTATACATTATTTGGAGAAAATGAAGACTGGACATGGATGTGTGTGTAATGATGGTAGTGCTGTGTGTGTCTGTGTGCAACTTTTTTTTTTCCTTAAGTATTCTCCTATTAAGTAGTAGTTTGCTTGGTTCCCTTTACAGGTAGTGAGCTTTCTCCATACAGTTCTGTTGTGTGATAAACTGGATTTCAGCACAGCTCTCGTGGTGTGTCCACTGAACACTGCCTTGAACTGGCTGAATGAGTTTGAAAAATGGCAAGAAGGTTTAGAAGATGATGAGAAACTAGAGGTATTTCATTTTTAAGAATTTTCTTTTTTTAAAAGTCCCTTATATAGCTGAACAGTTTGAGTAATTATGACAAAATTACACCATTCAAAGTGCATACTAGAGATTGTGTTTTATGTATACAGAAAATTTACTTGTACTGATGTAGTAGGTGTGATCTAGGTATGTAAAAGTTGTGTAGTACTCCTGTTTTGTCTTGGTTAAAAGCAGAGTCCAACATCCAGTATTCTCTTTCAAAAGGTTTCTGAATTAGCAACTGTAAAACGCCCTCAAGAAAGATCCTATATGCTGCAGCGATGGCAGGAAGATGGAGGAGTTATGATCATAGGTTATGAGATGTACCGTAATCTTGCACAAGGCAGGAATGTGAAAAGTAGAAAACTTAAGGAAATATTTAACAAGGCTCTGGTTGATCCAGGTAAGTGAATGTTGTTAATGTAAGGACTCAGAGTAGCAACTAAGCTGTCCATTTAAGGGTATGGGCTGAATTTAGAACTCTTGCAAATTGGAAATGTTTTAGTATTTTTCTTTTTACATATACTTTTAGGAAAATCATTTAATGATGTATTAATGAACCCACTAAGCTGTTTTATTTACAGTTAACTTAGTTTCTGCACGGGTGATTTCTGTAACACAGCTATCTTACAAAAATTTTCAGTTATGACTCAGAGTATTTTAAGCTAGGACTCTCTTGTGGATATGAATGAGATGTACTCATATGAAAAAAGATACAAGGTACAAAAAATATGTTGATGACCTTTCCTCATCTCTTAAATATCCCTTTTGGTCAACCTTGTTTTTTCTTCAAGTGATTGCACATGTCCATTCCAGTGCAGATATGTGCACGCCCTGAGCACAGTCACCAGAAATTTTTTCTTCAGTGGTATCCATCAGGTCGGCTCTGGTGCTGCGTATCCATTGCACCGGTATAAAGGGCCTTCCCAACCCCACACCCCCTGAGTTCGTTCTTAACACCCATGACAGTTGCTGGGACTGTTCCCCTCACTCTTGCAAGTTCTCAATAGACTTTGTCTTCTCAGTATTTGCTGTTGATAGTTACGTCTTGGTAGTTAGTTCAGTTAGTTCTCTCTGTTTAGCGTCCGCTCTCAGTACCGAGGCATGCCTCGGTCGCCAGGCTTCAAGCCTTGTGCTTCTTGCAACTAGGCTGTGCCCCTGAGTAACCTGCACTCCAGTTGTCCTAAGTGCTTGGGTGAAGCTTATATTGGGGACTTCTGCAAAATTTGCAGAGACTTTAAGCCCCATACCAAAAAGGATGGAGAGGCTAAACTGAACTAATGGAAGCAGAGGTGAGACCCTCCTTGGAACCATGCCATTCGGACTTGACACCGAGTACCTCAGCGTCAGTGAGGAGTGCTCCTTCCACTGTCCAGAAGTCACAGAGCCATTTGACATCCCCAATGCCAAGGAAGAAACAGAAGAAGCTGCTGACCGAGAGAGGATGTTCTCCGACCCCAAGGATGGCCAGACATGGAAACCAGAGCAAAGTGTGACCTGTATCAGGTCACTTCTTGGCTCTGACAGCTCAGTTAATGCTTTGATTCCGGCCCCTATGTGGGCTCCTTTGAGTCTGGTACCAGCCGAACTGTCAGCACTGGAAGGTCAGCATGGTGCCGGGATTATTGCAATGCCGTCCACGGCTGAGGCTTTAGCTTCGGCCAGAAACTTGCTCTCGCTGTTGATACCAGAGTCACAGACAGTACAAGAGTTTGGTGGTGGTGGTGCTGCTGGTGGAAGGGAGCATGTGGCCACTGCTTACTATTTGGTACCGGGACCTTCAGTGCCATTTAAAGGGAAACGAGCCATGTTGGCTCAGTCCTTGTCTTCCCCACCCTGGCACTGGTCACCGGCACCAGTGGGAGCCACTCCTCCATGGTCGTCATGCAGAGACTCCTCCTCCAACAATTTTAAATGAATGGGTAACACAAGAGAACTGGGGGGGGGGAGGGAAAGGAGGATCTAAACCTTCAAAAACCTAGAACGGTGAAAAGAAATTTAAAGATATACTGATGAAACTTATGTGCATCCCCAGTGTTTGATTAATGCACAGTTCTACTAATTGGGAAACTCAGATCCCTGAATGCTTTTTTTTCTATGAGTAGGGAAATTAAAAGTTAAGGAAAAATCAGTATCTGTGGGAGGGAAGAAGTCAACAACGAACTAGATATTCTGAGTGGGTCGTGAGTCTGGAAAGCTGCCAGCTGCCTAAAGTGGAGAGCCAGGGCAAAACTGTTTACCTAATATGTAATCTCCCTGCTACAGACAGCCTTGGCTTCCCTGTTTCATCCAGTAGGGTGGCCACTGAAGTATAACACGAGTGAAGAAAAGCTGTGAACTCTCTTCAGCTGAAACTAAGGCAAAGATATGGATCTTACCTTGAGTTATGGGCTAGTTAATAAAAGATGGTCTGTGGATGGCATGTTTTATCCTTATTAAGAATAGTGGCATTGTCTTTTGAGTGTAGGTGACCTGCACCACTCTTCTGATGAATAGACCCTAAATAGTTCTTGGCTTTCTGATGGCTCATTGTGCTCTGCCTTGTCTCCATCTCCATCATGTCCAAACTCATGTCCTTTTTCTGGGTTGGTCCTTCACAGCAGCATGGGAAAAATTAATGGCTGATCAAATGACAATGACCACAAAGCAAAACAAATTAATTTTAAATTCTAAGTCTTTGGCTTCATGAAGGTGCATTGGGCAAGATGCATTTAGTCATAAAGGAGTTGCTAGCTTATTCTTACCGATGAGGAAAGAATGGTCTTGTGACTAAAATACATGATTAGTAGCCCTGAGATTTGTCTCTATTTGATTTTGGGCTTCTTTGTGCCTCAGTTTTCTCCATTTGTAAAGCTGAATTAATGCTTCTCAAGCACTTTGAGATTCTTTGATGGAAAATACAATATAAATGCATTGTGTTATTTAATAGGTACACCTTGAGTGATGGGTCTCTGATCCGAGCATTAGCTTCTAGGAGAATGATGAGGAGCTATTCTACAATGGCCTAGATTAGACATGCATATTTGTCATGAAAAAGTACTAGTCTGAGCACAAAACCTAGTTATTTGGCTTTGACTGTGATAATGAAAGAAACAAATCGTATGGTTACTTGTTAGAAAAGTCTACTTGTCGTGGATGAACGGGCAGGTAGAATTTTGCAAAGCTGTATTGGAAACAAACTATCTGTATGAGGGATTGATCCGGCAACTGGCTTTCTAAAAGAAGTTTTCATATATTTTTTTCTCTCTTGCTATCTTGGCATCCAAATTTATAGAGGTAGTTGTAAATTTAAATCTTAAGAATTTTTGTGTAAGTTAAGTATCAAGAAGTGATTGAGATGTGTTGGCATTAAACCCAATAAAAATGAAGTTGTTGCTTTGCTTGAAATTATAAAATTAATGTTAAAAAAAAAAAAAAAAAAGTTTGGGGGAACTTTGAGCTGGGCCTTTGATATTATTTGACATCAAATAAAATTTGCCTTTTACCAGTGGGCAAATCAAGTTTACCACTTGGATAACTCATCAGGCTTTCAACTCTATCTGTTGTCAAGTAGGATATTGCATACTGCTCTGTTGTCTTCATACAGAAAGTTGCTGTTGGACTTTGGTTCTCTTTATAACTTCTTATCAGTCACCAATAGATGGCAGTGTAACGTGACTTTAAAAATGTGTGCTTATGAAACTTGACAGGGAAAACGTGCATTACTAATATACGTTTTACAGTGTGGTTGTAGCCGTGTTGATTCCAGGATATTAGAGAAACAAGGTGGGTGAGATAATATCTTTTATTGGACCAACTTCTGTTGGTGAGAGAGACAAGCTTTTGAGCTACCCAGAGCTCTTCCTTAGGTTCAATAAAACATATTCCCTCACTCATCTTGTCTCTATAGTGTGCGTTTAGACGTTTTTAATAGGAATGTACTGTAAAATGTTTTGCTTAATTCTACCCACTAATACATTATGCACTACGTTATGTATCTTGGAAAAATCAACTACTGTGAATGCAGTTGCAAGCCAAGGGTATGGGCTTTAAAGCCCTTAAATCTAGAGAGCTTTATTTAAAAACAGCATATGGTTGCCTGTTAATAGAGCAAAGTCAGACTCTTGTAGACGGCGAGCGTCCTCGTGGTTACAGAAAATAAAGTTAATTGCATTAGACATCTTGATTTTCTTCTAGGCCCTGACTTTGTTATTTGTGATGAAGGGCACATATTAAAAAATGAAGCTTCTGCTGTTTCTAAAGCTATGAATTCTATACGATCCAGGAGGAGAATAATTCTTACAGGAACACCCCTGCAGAATAATCTTATAGAATGTAAGTAAATGCTTCTATAGTCAGTGCAGAAAACATTTCCTTCAATACATTTCTGCCAGTATAGAATATATTATTATAAATATATTTAGTTTTGAAGTAGGAGAAAATAATGTGTTCCTGGTGGTACCAGACCACACCTTACAGCTAGTAGAATAATTTTCATTACTTTTTAATTTACCTTCTGGATAAATGTATTGGAGATGTTTTAGCTATGTAAACTGCTTTAGAAATCTGATGCTTACACACTAAGTCACTCTTGGAAGTCTAGTTAGTTTAGAATGAAATCCCCTGGTAATGCGTGCCTCTACTGACTGCCATAATTTTGTTTTCAACTATTACAAAACCTACTATAAATATAGTTTTTCTATATCATTGCTTCCCTGCATGTTTAAGCCCACCGGCAGTATGACATTCAAAGTAAGTCTTACATCAATGCATCAGATCAACATTTATGCCAATTTTTCAAAAATGGTTAATACCTTCTGAAAATCTAAGTACATAGGTACCTAAATATGGATGGTAGATGTTTAAGGACTCACTTGGGAAAATTTTGGCCTTAAATTACCTTGCTTAACAGAAAAGAGTTTATGAATGGTGTACACACACCCATTCTCTGCTTTTCTTAAAATAAACTTTTCCATAGGAACTATTTAATTTTAAAGAACTGGAGTTGATCTTTCTCTTCCAGATCACTGCATGGTTAATTTTATCAAGGAAAATTTGCTTGGGTCAATTAAGGAATTCAGAAATCGGTTTATAAATCCCATCCAGAATGGTCAGTGTGCAGACTCCACCTTGGTAGATGTTAGAGTAATGAAGAAGCGTGCCCACATACTGTATGAGATGCTAGCTGGATGTGTTCAGGTATGGAAATACTTTACCTTCACGTTAACTCAAGCAACTTAATATTATAGTAATCTATTTTCCTTTGAATTAAAAAAATGTTATGGTCTGGGTCCTCTAAATTTGCATCTACAATTGCTACATACATAGTCCAGTAATTTCATTATCATTTTGACTCAATGTATAGTTTTCATAAGTAGTTTGAATTGTAAATAATTCAGAAATCCCATATAAACAGAAAATCTTGTAAAAGCTTCACAGTCTTTACAAACCCTGTCAGTGCATCTTAGGCAGGACACATACAACTTGGAGAATTGTTTTCCTGACTTACTGGACAAGTAATCTATATTATCAGGTAGGATATCAGTACTTCAGTTTTGAAATATTCTGAATTTAAACTTAAAAACCAGCCTGCCTTTTACGGTTTCCTAAAATGTATGGTAAGATGGTGGTCCATGGAGAACTGTCTAACTGTTGAAGCTGGCTCTCCTGTTTCCATTTGAGAGAATCAAAACAGATGGAAGAGGAGGAAGGGGGGATGAAGACTGATTAACTTTTTTTAAAAGGACGAAACACCTGTTGCCCGAAAGACACCTAAAAATACAGATATCCTTCCCCAATATTACTTTTTCATGTTTAGGCAGTTGCTATCATTGCCACAGAGATGTTATAAATGATTATGAAGGGGTATGATGGTGAGTCATGTGGTCATAAATAGGGAAGGGGGCTGGACCATCAGGCAGTGTCTCTATTTAAAGAAATAATAAAAAATAAAAATGGTCCACACTGGAAATTTTTTTTTGGTATCTCCTGCACCAATACATCTGAAAATGGAAAGCCACTTGAAGATACACAGTAGCAAGAGGGGCCTTACCCAGCTGAAGCTAAATATACAGTAGTACAGTACTGGAAAACAAGCCATTCCCACTGAGCTGTCCTGCTCATATCAGAAAGAAGGAAGGCAGCAACTATGAAAATCTTAATACACAAATAACTTAATATTTAAGCATTATTAGATGTCCTAAACTAGTCCCTGGGTCCAACAAACTTCTTGGTTTGCCACAAAGGGAGTAGCCCTGTGACAAACTGTGGGGAGTTTTGTCAGCCCCCAAACTGTCAACACCCACCATTTTGAGGGTGAGGAGGCAGATGAAGAGTAGCAGAGACTATAGGCAAGTGAATGAGGAAAGGGATTAGAAATAGCATTGCCAAACAAGCATTCAAAAATCATGAATCACACCCACCCTCCAAAATCATGAGTGGCTTTCCTGTGGAGTCACATTCAGTGTCCATAATACAAACACTGTCATTTGGGGCTCGTTCACCCAGACCTGAAGACGGTAACTATGCTGAAGAGAAGCAGTCACTGGAAACAACTATTGAAATTGCATTTGACACAGCAGAGACGGAAAATGTGTGCATAGAGGAGATATGTGTAGTGTGCGACCAGCTGCACTAGATTAAATGGTCCTGTGCAGATGGGCTGGTATAATTTGGCTTTCATTGTGTATTATAGTTTTTTCTCTGTGGTTAGAAAACATCCTAGAGGTGGCTTTTGTGGTACATTTGGTCTCTTAAGGTGCCACAGGTTTTTAAACTCTGAGTAAGAATCCACTTGCTTTATACACACTTATCTGTTTGACTAACATCCTTTTGTAAATTAACAGAGGAAAGATTACACAGCATTAACGAAGTTCCTGCCACCAAAATATGAATATGTTTTAGCAGTTAGAATGACATCTATTCAGTGTAAGCTGTATCAGTACTACTTGGATCACTTGACAGGTAGGTAACTAAAGTACACTTAGGTAATGTGATTAATCATCATTTAATCAGTTTTTTTTAATGTTTTCATAACACGCTATAAATGGTCCCTTTTGGTTTGCTGTAGAAGTCCAGTTTGGCGCAGATGGTTACATATAACTAAATATTTACTGAAGAATACAAATACTTACATTTCTTGTTTGTGGTTCATTACCCCTTTCCTTTCTCTTCCTCCCCAAAAATATAATTTAAGTAATTCATACATTATGTGGATTAATTGCTGGTACTCTTTAAGCAAACACGTTATTTCAAGCGGACTTTGGATTATTACACAAGTCTTTTACATCTGGGGACCCACATTTGTTTCAAGAGGAAATTAGTTGATTTGATCACATCCTAGACCTGGTTTGTCCTCAGAATCTTTCAGCGTGCCTTTGTTCCGAGGGCAGTATTGGTTAATCTTTCACGTTACTCTTTTGCAAGCATGATATGGAGTTGCCCCCTCTGTCTCATTCCACATCCCACTGGTCTGGTAGTGAAAAGACTTAAGTTTGTCATTAGATTTCCGTGATGTCTCAGGACCAGTTTGCCTTTCTAATTTTTAACTTCCTTAGTATTTTAGAAGAAGCAAGGCCATACACAAACTTGTTGAATTTAAAAAATCTTACAGCTTGAGCAAAGGCATGTTCAAATGCTGAGAACTGCTGTGCTCTTGACTCTAAAACATTGGTGGTTTTCTTGGGGCTTGCAGTTCAGCATCTTGCAAGACCTGCCAGTGTCAGCAGCACTTCTAAAGTGATAGTGTTGTATTTACCATCAATAATGGTAACTCAAGAAGCTAGCAAAGGCCTTATGCACTCAGTGGCACAATTGGACCAAATTCCACAGCAGCAGCTCTAAAGTTCTACAGCAACTATCCCTAAACTCTGTAGCAACACTAATTTATTCTATGATAATGAAATATTCTTCATGTTAAATTCTGTAGTTGCAGAATATATGGGGTCATGATGATGATACAGTCATATTTTTATCTAATGAATAACCTAGCATACATTTGCTTTTTAGAACTGTTACTAAATTAGTCCATCATGCAAATGTGTACTAACTCAATCTTTTTAGCATTAGATAGACTGAAGTGTGTGGCACAGTTTAAATTGATTGTATCTAGTTGCTGCAGTGACTGTTCATGATTTGTTTTGCTGTTGCAGTTACCCTCCCAAGTTTAATTCAAGAAAAGGATGATAAAAGATTAATTGCATTTTGTATCAAACTGTGATTTACAGCAGATGTTCAACTTGGATATGATATTCAGAGTGTTGTCTTACTTGCTTGGATTATAGCTGGGTGTAGTTTGTGGTGTCTTAGCTAAATTGCCAGCTAGGTTTTCTTTTTCAAACTTTGTGTGGGCTGTTTCCTTTATTTCAGTTAAGATGCTAATCTAAACAGTCATCCGGAACCAGTGTTGGTAATTTCATTTATAAAAATTGCAGGTCTAAAAACCAAAAGCTCTTTTTCAGGTTTAGTTTTGTTTGTTTTGTTTTTTTTTAATAAGGAGTAAAACCTTTATTTAAAAAAACCCCCCCTATGTGAGTGTGTTTCAAAGCAGAACACATACAGTGTTTTAATAGTCTTGTAGAGCTCATCACTAATCAACCCTATAACTTAGTCTATTCTGTATTAACAAATTTATTTGGGCATAAGCTTTCGTGGGCTAAAACCCACTTCATCAGATGCATGGAATGAAAAATACAGTCAGCAGTATATATATTACAGCACATGAAAAGATGGGAGTTGCCTTACCAAGTAGGGGGTCAGCATCATCAAGGATCTACAACCTATCCTGAAGGACGATCCCTCACTCTCGCAGACCTTGGGAGACGGGCCAGTCCTCACTTACAGACAGCTCCCCAACCAGAAGCAGATACTCACCAGCAACTACACATCACACAACAAAAACACTAACCGAGGAACCAATCCCTGCAACAAACCCCATTGCCAACTCATTCTGCATATCTATTCAAGGGACACCATCATAGCCGCATCAGCCACACCATCAGGGGCTCATTCACCTGCACATCCACCAATGTGATATATGCCAGCAATGCACCTCTGCCATGTACATTGGCCAAACCGGACAGTCTCTGCGAAAAGAATAAATGGACACAAATCAGACACCAAGAATTGTAATATTCAAAAATCAGTAGAGAACGCTTCAATCTCCCTGGATACTCAATAACAGACTTAAAAGTGGCAATTCTTCAACCAAAAAAACTTGAAAAACAGACTTCAATGAGAAACTGCAGAACTGGAATGAATTTGCAAACTGGACACCATCAAATTAGGCCTGAATAAAGACTGGGAGTGGATGGGTCACTACAAAAAGTAATTTTCCCTCTGCTGATACTCACACCTTGTCAACTGTTTTTGGTCAACATCCACCTTGATTGCGTTGGCCTCATTAGCACTACAAAAGTAATTTTCCCTCTGATATTCACCCCTTCTTATCAACTGTTGAGAATAGGCCACTTCCACCTTAATTGAATTGGCCTCGTTAACACTGGCCACCCACTTGGTAAAGCAACTCCTATCTTTTCATGTGCTGTAATATATATACTGTCTACTGTATTTTTCACTCCATGCATCTGATGAAGTGGGGTTTAGCCCACGAAAGCTTATGCCCAAATAAATTTGTTAGACTCTAAGGTGCCACAAGGACTCCGTTGTTTTTGCTGAAACAGAATAACATGGCTACCACTCTGAAATCTCTGTTCAGTATTGGCTCTCACCTATATAAATGCACTGAAGAAAAATATATTTGTATTCTGTTCATTACTACAACATTCCAAATGCATATCCTCCTAAAGTTATCCGTGTGCTTAAAAATAAGTGAGCTGTAAGTTTTATCGAAACAGCTCAGTAGGTGAAAACACACTGCTTCCTCAGAACAACTATTTTCTATCAAAGCAATAGAAGTAGTTTTGTGAAGTCTTCAAAACTTTTGCTGGCTTCTTATACGTGTGTGTTTGTCTGCTGAAATTTTTAGGCTTCCTGGTATAAACTGTGTTTTACCTACCATGCTACAAACAACATACCATTAAAAATATGTATCTCATGGGGCACATACTGACTGAAAAATTAGCCCAGTGTGACTAATCTTTTAGTGCTGTTACTTTGTTGTTATTCTGTGCTGCCACTGAAGAATTCCCTATTCGTTTACTGGACAGCAGTTGCTTGCACACCTTTTACTTTGTAGCTGATAGAAGGCAAACAGCCTGATCCAGTCGCCGCTGAAGTCAATAGAAAGGTTCTCATGTACTTCAATGGGCTTTGAGTCTCTCACACCCCAGGGATGTACGATGTTCTGTGATAAGTCATTAGTTTTTTTTTTTATTGAGACTAAATCTCCCCAGCTCACTCAAGGACTGACAGTGTCACAAATCTATCTAGATCTTGAGTCTTCCTTGTTAATATCCATCCATATTGCTATCTTCTAAGCCATTTGACTGGTCCCTAAGTTAAGTGCCACTTTCTGCATTTGGTATTCCAGCAGTTTCAACTAAGCAAAGTACCTTCTGATTTGTATTAGTTAAATATCTGAAAAATGAATCCTACTACTGAGGCTGAAGTTCCAGTAGAAGAAATTTCTTTTTACCCGCAAATACAAATAAAAATAAAAAGTTCAGTGTTTTATCGAAGTACTTTCAGATGTGGTACAAGTTGCCGCTAGAATACATAATCTTAGAAAGTTAGTTTTTACTCCAAATATGAAAATAGTTTTTCTACTTTTCATTAATGTAGAAAATATTATATCTGTAATAATTTTTTTAATTGCATGACAGATTTTAGAGGAGGTGGTCTCTTCTCTGTTTCTGTATCATGGAGTTAGGGCATCTGAACTTTGCACTTTTGTAGGGACCCTTCCAAATCCATAAGAGCCATCCCAGCTACCACAGTGTTATTTTTACCTTTTATTAGGAACATAAAGGAATAATTATTACATGGAGCTAACTGTAGAGTAACTCTTCATAATGTGGCAAAAAGCAGCTTGCTATCATACTTTCCCTTATGCCTTCATTTTACTACAGTCTTCTTTCTATAGCCTGTTGACTGAAATTCTTGAATAAGTTTTTGAGCCTGGTTCACCCACAGGCATTTATTTTGTGATTCAGAAAATGTATGATTTTTCCAGTTATTTTCTTTAAACAGGCTTCACTGTACAGATAAGTCAGTTTCAAAAACTTCAAGTTGACATAGTTTCTTTGGCAACACTTTAGGCCTGTGGTGCCCAACCTTATTACACAGGAGGGCTACATAAACCTAAGCACAAATTTGTGAGAACCAACAGATTCTGTTTTGTATGTATTTAGATAGGTTGTTTCTATGTACAGTATTGTCTATTTAAAAACAAATAAAGAAATCCAGTGCATAAAACGTGCATCAGCATTACAGCTACAGCTAGGGACCAAATGGCTAGGCAGCAGTTCTGCGGAAAAGGACCTAGGGGTTACAGTGGACAAGAAGCTGGATATGAGTCAGCAGTGTGCCCTTGTTGCCAAGAAGGCCAATGGCATTTTGGGATGTATAAGTAGGGGCATTGCCAGCAGATCGAGGGACGTGATCATTCCCCTCTATTCGACATTGGTGAGGCCTCATCTGGAGTACTGTGTCCAGTTTTGGGCCCCACACTACAAGAAGGACGTGGATAAATTGGAGAGAGTCCAGCGAAGGGCAACAAAAATGATTAGGGGTCTGGAACACATGACTTATGAGGAGAGGCTGAGGGAACTGGGATTGTTTAGTCTGCGGAAGAGAAGAATGAGGGGGGATTTGATAGCTGCTTTCAACTACCTGAGAGGTGGTTCCAGAAAGGATGGTTCTAGACTATTCTCAGTGGTAGAAGAGGACAGGACAAGGAGTAATGGTCTCAAGTTGCAGTGGGGGAGGTTTAGGTTGGATATTAGGAAAAACTTTTTCACTAGGAGGGTGGTGAAACACTGGAATGCGTTACCTAGGGAGGTGGTAGAATCTCCTTCCTTGGAAGTTTTTAAGGTCAGGCTTGACAAAGCCCTGGCTGGGATGATTTGATTGGGGATTGGTCCTGCTTTGCGCAGGGGGTTGGACTAGATGACTTCCTGAGGTCCCTTCCAACCCTGATATTCTATGATTATAGAAAACAGGAAAAAAACAGCAAAGAGCACACAAAATGATGTAAACCTGATGACAAAACGCTAATGAATCATCTGTTAGTATATTGTGTTGAAGCAGGCCGCAAGCCTTATGAAATGCTCTGGTGGGCCATGGGTTGGATACCCCTGCTTTAGGCTATTAAAAATAAAAGAATTTTTTTAATCCAGTCGTTCACCACAAATGCTGTTCACTTTTTGCAGCAAATTCAGCTTAGTCAATGAAAATAGACAAGGTATTTACACCTTCTGGCTGTTTTACATTAGCACAGTTTTAAAGTTACAAAATATGCCAGGAAATAGTTACATTAAACAATGATCTGAATTAACTGAAACTTTACAAAATCATAACATTTGTATTAATCTTAGGTTTTATAAATAATTGCTTTTACAAACTTGAATAAACCTGAGTGCCCCTTCACTGGGATTTATATGAATTCCCATTGAGGAGAGAATGCAATCCTTTGTAAAAATGTTATCATGTAACTCATCAAGAAAAAGACGGAAATCTAGTTTTGACTGTTTTAACTAGAAAAGAATCCTGTAACTAGGTAACTTGACCTCTCTAAAAGAGAAATTACAATGTGAGATGTGCACCTGGAGAGAACACTCTATACTAAACAAATGTGTTGTTCAAAGGGGGAACAGTATTTGGCAAACTTACTTCAAGCTTTCATTCTATAATCTGAACTTTATTGTCAGGTGTAGGTAGTAGCAGTGAAGGTGGAAGAGGCAAAGCTGGAGCTAAGCTCTTCCAGGACTTCCAGATGTTAAGCAGAATCTGGACTCACCCTTGGTGTTTGCAGCTGGACTATATTAGTAAAGAAAATAAGGTAAATTAGATACATCAAAATACATACTTCTGCTTCTATTGAAAGCTTTCCAAATAAGACATGACAAATGCTAGGTAGATTTTTGGCAAATTAATGGAAATCTCTGTTGGTGTGGGGCACAGTGATTTTGCCAGCTATTTCACTTATGGCCACTAATTCCCCCCCCCCCTCCCCCCCCCGCCGGGAAATTTTGTCATCATTAAAACATTTTGAAATGTTGATCTTTCACTGAACTCTTGGTTTGTTTAAATGAAGAATAAACAGATGTTTAAGTGTTTTAATAGAGGCTTCAGTCTAGATGATGGTACTTAATAAAAATCTGTGTTCTAAGAATATTAATTTTGTTTTTCAGGGCTACTTTGATGAAGACAGTTTGGATGAGTTCATAGCTTCAGATTCAGATGAAACTTCAATGAGTTTAAGCTCTGATGATTATGCTAAGTAAATTGAGCTTTTCTGTGTGAAACATACGTGCTTAACTTAAATTCTGTTAGATTTCTTTTCTTTTAAAGTTACAAAAATTTAAGCAATATTTTTGGGGTTTTTTGTTTTTTTACTGTTACAGCTGTTGGATCTCTCACCTGCAGATTTTTAAATAGTGAACATACAATGTTATGTTTCTAGGAAAAAAAAATCCAAGGGGAAGAAAGCGAAGAAAGAGAGTAGCTCAAGTGGAAGTGGAAGTGATAATGATGTTGAAGTGATTAAAGTCTGGAATTCAAGATCTCGTGGGGGTGGAGAAGGAAATACAGAGGAACTTGCAAACAACCCTCCATCGGCTGTAAAGTCAGATGAAGGTGAGTGTAATGCACAAGTAAACCGGGATATGATGCTGCATCATGTTGAAAAAGGTGATCGTGACAAGGCTGGGAATTAGTGCAGTCCATGCTTATACTATGCCTGGTTACAACTGGTGAGTCCTCAGTTCAATAAAGCCATTCTCCCCACCAATTCCCCTCCCCACAGAACAAACCCTAACATAGATATACTTTTAGAAAACAAAGGGAGAATCGGCCTAAGGGTGAGTTTGTGTTGTGACAGAGCAACTAACTATTGTTTTTCTTTTATTTTTGAGCAAAATACCCTGCAAGCCTGCTTCAGGTGACACAAACCAACAGTTTCATTCTTGTAAAACTTAAGGTCAATTCGGAGTAGAATTCAGAGGTAAACAGTGCTGCTGGATGATAGATAAATGTGTTACTTTTCACCTTCTAAATGGGGTCTATGAGGAAATCTGAATAGAAAGATTAGTAACAACAACATTCTACATAATGCATTGATGCATCTGGAATTTTATTTGGATGTTGAGCTAGCAGATGGCTGTAATAGATCGAGAATAAGGTGGCTGTTTTGAGATTATTATTCAGCTGCATACATCTGTAAACTTCACTTTCAAATGGTTGTTTTTAAATAATCTTGTTTTCCTTTTCTGCTGAGTGATGGGAATCATTTGTAGGTAAATTTTTGGCAGGTTCATTTTATGGGTTTAATAACCTTTCCTAGATAAATTACTCTTATGACAATGAATTTGAATTCATAATTAAAATACATTTGTAAATATATGTTCTCCCTTGTTTTTATAAACAGTTGTGATTAAAATACAGTTGTAAAAGGATAGTGGTCCTTTTATATATAGATATAGGAATATATTATCAGCATTAATTTATAATAATAAAAAGGAAACAATCTGTCATACCATTTCTTACTAATCACAAATCACTACAATGTTAGTGGGTAATATTAAAGGTTCTACTATCCATGACCTCATCTAACTTCATATACATAGTTTGAAAATGGATGCTTGGTACAGTGTGAGTTTGAGGAGGGTTTGCCCTGTTTCCATCTTGCTTCAGATATAAAAGGTCCACCTGCACTGTAGACTGCTGTGAGTATGTCTCTTGTGTGCAAGTCCTAGAATGAGATTAAGATGGGAATAGATGTTGTCAAGGTTCCTCCCCCACTCTGAACTCTAGGGTACAGATGTGGGGAGCTGCGTGAAAAACCTCCTAAGCTTATCTTTACCAGCTTAGGTCAAAACTTCCCCAAGGTACAAAATATTCCACCCTTTTGTCCTTGGATTGGCCGCTACCACCACCAAACAAATACTGGTTACTGGGGAAGAGCTGTTTGGACACGTCTTTCCCCCCAAAATACTTCCCAAAACCTTGCACCCCACTTCCTGGACAAGGTTTGGTAAAAAGCCTCACCAGTTTGCCTAGGTGACTACAGACCCAGACCCTTGGATCTTAAGAACGATGAACAATCCTCCCAACACTTGCACCCCCCCCCTTTCCAGGGAAATGTTGGATAAAAAGCCTCACCAATTTGCATAGGTGACCACAGACCCAAACCCTTGGATCTGAGAACAATGAAAAAGCATTCAGTTTTCTTACAAAAAGACTTTTAATAGAAATAGAAGGAAATAGAAATTTTTAAAAAAAAATCCCCCCTGTAAAATCAGGATGGTAAATACTTTACAGGGTAATTAGATTCAAAACATAGAGAACCCCTCTAGGCAGAAACCTTAAGTTACAAAAAAGATACACAGACAGAAATAGTTATTCTATTCAGCACAATTCTTTTCTCAGCCATTTAAAGAAATCATAATCTAACACGTACCTAGCTAGATTACTTACTAAAAGTTCTAAGGCTTCATTCCTGGTCTATCCTCGGCAAAGACAGAATATAGACAGACACACATAGACTTTGTTTCTCTCCCTCCTCCCAGCTTTTGAAAGTATCTTGTCTCCCCATTGGTCATTTTGGTCAGGTGCCAGCGAGGTTACCTTTAGCTTCTTAACCCTTTACAGGTGAGAGGAGATTTCCTCTGGCCAGGAGGGATTTTAAAGGGGTTTACCCTTCCCTTTATATTTATAACAGATGTGATCCTATCACACATATAAGTCTAGGCTTGTCTCCTCGCACATGCAGGTATCATTTTAAACTAAGTAGCTCGTTCAGTGGTATTTGACTCATCTGGATTTATTGGTGGATCTTGGATCGTGTCCCAGGTCTTGTCTGAAAGGATGGGGTTCAGTAATAGAAGGGATGAAGACTGCCTTCCTTTGTGTCTCCACTTCTCTTCCCACACAGGATCTTGCTGATTTCTTCCAAGAAAAAGTTGATAAAATACAATGTGACCTTCTCCTTCCACTAGGCTTGCCTTCCCTTCTCTGCTTTTCCTATAGTTCTGCCCTCCTCCTCTCTCAAAGACACAGATGTTTCTCATCTACTGTCCTCCTCTAATTCCCCAGTGACCCCATGTCCTCCCATCTCCTGCTCACCTACCCTCCTTCTCATCCATTTCCTTACTCTTCTCCGATACTCTGACTCTCCTCTGGTTTTTTCTCCTCACAATTCAAGCATACTTCAGTTTCTCTCATCTTAAAAAACAACGCCACACCTTTGATCCATTTGCCTCTCCAACTACTGCCCCCTCTCCTTTCTTCCTTTCATCTGAATTCTTGAATGTGCTGTCTACAGTCATTCTCTGGGGTTCTTCTCCAGTCTACCTTCTGACCCTTGCACTCCACTGAAACCACTCCTGCCAAAGTCTCTCTAATGACCTCTTTCTAGCCAGAGCTCTGCACTAATACTCCATCCTTGTCCTCCTTGAGCTGTCAGCTGATTTTGACACTATTGACCATGTTCTTCTTGAAATCTTATCTTCCCTTGGCTTCTCTGACTCTGTCCTTTCATAGTTCTCCTTCTCTGATTGCTCCTTCAGCATGTCCTTTGGAAAATTCTCCTGACCCCCACCCCCCTGCCAGTTTTTTGTGGTGTTCCACAGGGCTCTGTCCTTGTTCTCCTTCTCTTCTCCCTCTACACCTTATTTCTTCTAGATCTACCTCTACTCCAGATCTGCCTCGTTATGTCAAAACTAAAATCTCAGCCTCTCTGACATGGATGTCTTTCAGCTGAAGCTCAACAGAGCCCTTAATCAGAACCCCTCCTCCAAGTCCTCCCCACTAACTCCTAAGTGAAAGTGAATGAGAAAGATTTGACCTCTAGTTTCTCACATCCAAGCTGTATCTAAATCTTGCACATGCTCTCTGCATAACATCTCTAAGGTGTGGCCTTTCCTCTCCATCCACACAATTAAACTAATCCAGGCTGCCTCATCTCACATCTTGATTTCTGCAACATCCTTTTCTGTGGCAGTGATAAATGTAATCTTGCCCGTCTCATATCCGTTCAAAATGCTATTGTAAAGATATTTTTCCTAGCCCATCACTTTGACCATGTCCCCCATCTTTGCATTCCTCCACTAGTTCTCTTTATGCTTTTGCATCAAACATAAGCTACTTGTCTTCTCTTTCAAGGCTCTTCACAACCTATCCTCACCCTATGTATCCTTACTCATTCACTACTGAGATGTCAACTCCTGCTTTCAGTCAGCCCATGCTGCCAGCCTCCATCACCCACTTGTTAAATTTTCAAACAAGGACCTTTTATACATCCTCCCATGTTTGGGAGGACCTCCCTGTAAACATCTTCAACACCTACTTCTTCACACGCCTTCAAAACCCTCCTTTGCCATGGGTACAAAATGCTTAATGACGGTTAGGCTGCTGCTGTGTTGAAACCACTGTCTAGCATGCTGACCAATATTGTCTCGTTGTTTCTTTGTACTCCCCTGTCTGTCTGTCCCTCTGTTGTCTTCTACTTTGATTGTAAGCTCTTTGGGGCAGGGACCATCCTTTTCTTCTGTTTGTTCAGCACTTAGCACAAATGGGGTCCTGGTCCAATAAATAAATAATAAACAATAACATTTCCCCTTCTTCATATTCAGATCATCTCCTGCAATTTGAGGTTATAGACCGCCTTTTCTCCCACTAGGCAGTGGACCTATTTCAGTGGGTCTCCAGTGTAAACTGAAACTCACTTTAGTTTGACCTTCTGGCCAGCATGGGGGGGGGAGGGAGGGAGGGAGTGTGTGTGTGTGTGTGTATTTTTGAGGGGCAGGCACTCTTTCCGTGACCTGGTAGGACATTGATTTGTCTCTTGTTCTTGACCATATGTACCATGGGTGGGCAAACTACGGCCCGCAGGCCAGATCCAGCCTGGTAGCTGCATGATGCAGCTCGGCCCCGCTCTGGTGCTCCCACCGGGGCGCTGGGTCAGGCACTGCACCATGTGGCACGGCCCCGCTCCGGCCAGGGCGTAGGATCAGGGCCAGCACCACGTGGCTTGGCCCCGCTCCGGCCAGGGCGTAGGATCAGGGCCGGCACCATGTGGCTCAGCCCCGCTCCGGCCGGGGTGTTGGGTCGGGGGCCGCAACACGTGGCTCGGCCCCGCTCCGGCCGGGGCGCTGGGTCGGGGGCCCACCATGTTTGAGGTAAGCGCTGCTTGGAGCCTGCACCCCTGAGTCTCTCTCCTGCCCCAGCCCTGATCCCCTTCCCGCTCTCCAAACCCCTCGATCCCAGCCCAGAGTACCCTCCTGCACTCCAAATCTCTCATCCCCAGCCAGAACCTGCACCGTTTCCTGCACCCCTGCCCCAGCCCTGATGCCCCTCGTGCCCTCCGAACTCCCCAGTCCCAGCCCAAAGCATTCTCCTATACCCCAAACTTTTCAGCCCCAGCCCGCACCCCTACCCTGCCCCGCACCCCAACCCCAATTTTGTGAGCGTTCATGGCCCGCCATACAATTTCTATTCCCTGATGTGACCCTCGGGCCAAAAAGTTTGCCCACCCCTGGTCTATACAATGGCTCTTTCATACACTTATGCCAATTTCAGTTTTATTTAACCTTTTAAATAAAATTCATATAGCAGCAGTATAACTAAATGTTGTGTGATAATACTTTCAAAAAAGGAAATTTCTAGTTGAGGCATGCACAGTCTGCATCCTTTACATGCTGCATTGTCAGGTATTAACACCAAACAATGTCACTAACATGACTTAAACAGTCACACCAGCCTACATTAGGGACAGAATTCAGCATTCATTTAAAAGTATGCTTAAAAAAATATGTGCAAAGAAATTTTCAAATGAGAGTTCTTTTGCAGGTTAATTCTTTCCTCTGCACTGAAGGAGGTATTTGCAGAAATGTTGAGGATGACTATTCTGTCATGATGAAGTTGCCTTTCAGCTAGTTTGCTATATGTGGTCTTAAAAGCTGAATGTTTTGAATTAATAGTAAGATAATAAGAGAAAAATATTCTGTATAAGTAAATACCTCAGTAAGATCAAAGTTTTTAAGTGAAAGAAGGTTTGTATTTAATTCTAATAAATCAATATTTATCACACTAACGCAAAGGAGATTAAAGGCAGAAACATACAACACCATAAAAAGAATTTAGGTAACATAAATAAAGTCAGCTCCTGATTCCTGTCTACATTTCAGGATCAAATGATGAGGTTGCAAATAAGCCTACATGTATATTTGAATTCAAAAGTGTTTCACAATAGATAAAGAAAATACTAATACCCTGGAAGGAGAGCATGCTGTATTTCAAATAGTTCACAACCAGGTGTTGTTGAATGACAAATCTAGAGCTAAACAAATGTTGCTTGTTTTGTTGGGTATTCAGTTATTTTGGCATAGAAATACAGTGAGATACGACTTTCCTAATTCTCTCTAGCTTGTCAGGTTTACCACTTTTAATCTTCTACATTTTTAGGAGGAGTGACTCGGATATAAAGTATCATCACTTGCTTGAAGTTTGACTGAAGTCAGCTTATTAGGGTATAGAAGTGGCAAGTTAACTAAAAGTTTTATGTAAATAGCAGATTAGACAGCTGTTTATGATCTCAAGTCAATAACATTATATAGACTTAAATTAGGAATACATTTACATTCCAAAACAAAATGTAAACTCTTTGGGGAGAGACTCTGTGTGTACTTGTACAGTGCCTAGTACAAAGGATCTTTCCTGATGAAGGCCTCTGAGAATTACCTCAGTCTGGATTTTTAATAATCATATGAAAATTGTCTCCTCCTTTGCTTTTTTTGTTAAACAACTAAATATTAGAATCCCTTTTGTAGGCAAATGTGGATGACACCATTAACAGAAATGTGTTTAAAAAAATAATGGTGTTTTGCACTTAATGTTAATTATTGCAAAAGAAATAAATCCAAAACTCTAGTTTTGATGGTACTTCCTGTATATTGTGCCTTTTGCAAAGAGTTTTTTTTTTTTTTAAAGTCTCATCACTAAGAGAATTTTAAATCTATTTTCCCAGACCTCTACCCCCTAAATGCAAAAAAAAAATGTATTGTTGGGAACAATCCTGCATAGCTCTGGTTTGATGAACTAGATAACCCCAAGGCCCAAGTACAGTGCCCTTTCTAAGGGTTGTAGATATTTGCTTGGAATTTAAGATCAGTATTTTAAAAGCAGTTATATCATTTTTGTAAAATCTGTGATTGAGTTTTAGGAAGCAAATATTAGTTGTGGGTGAAGAAGTTGAATGCTACTTTAGGAAAATGGAAGGTGACAGGACTGTGTGTTAAAACAGTACGTAACACCAGAAAAAGTGTGTGGCAGATAGTGACCCTCTAAGGATAACACACTAGTCTCTGAATTTTTTCTTTAATTCCATACCACTAACTGGCAGGACCTTTGGTTGAAGGGATAGGCCTTCTATATCTTAAAACATAAGAATGGCCATACTGGGTGAGACCAAATGTCCATCTAGACCAGTATCCTGTCTTTCGACAGTGTCCAATGACAGGTGCCCCAGAGGAAATGAACGGAACAGGTAATCACCAAGTGATCCATCCCATCACCCATTCCCAGCTTCCGGTAAACAGAGGCTAGGGACACCATTCCTGTCCATCCTGGCTAATAGCCATTGATGGACCTATTCTCCATGAATTTAGGATTTTCTTTTTTCTTCAAAAAAAGTAGATGTTATAGTCTTGGCCTTCACAACATCGTCTGGCAAAGAGTTCCACAGGTTGACTGTGTGTTGTGTGAAAAAATACTTCCTTTTGTTTGTTTTAAACCTGCTGCCTATTAATTTCATTTGGTGACCTGTAGTTCTTGTGTTATGAGAAGGAGTAAAGAACACTTCCTTATTTACTGTCTCCACACCAGTCATGATTTTATAGACCTCTATCCTATCTCCACTTAGTCATCTCTTTACCAAACTGAAAAGTCTCAGTCTTATTAATCTCTCCTCATAAGGCAACTGTTCCATACCCCTAGTCATTTTTGTTGCCCTTTTCTGAAACTTTTCCAATTCCAACATACCTTTTTTGAGATGGAGCAACCACATTTGCATGCAGTATTCAAGATGTGGGCATACCATGGATTTATATAGAGGGAGTATGATATTTTCTGACTTATTTATCCTTTTCTTAATGATTCCCAACATTCTGTTAGCTTTTTTGACTGCCACTGCACATTGAGTGGATGTTTTCAGAGCACTATCCACAATGACTCCAAGATCTTTCTTGAGTGGTAACAGCAAATTTAGACCCCATCATTTTATACATATAGTTGGGATTATGTTTTCCAATGTGCATTACTTTGCATTTATCAACATTGAATTTCATCTGCCATTTTGTTGCTCGGTCACCCAGTATTGAGAGATCCTTATGTAGCTCTTTGCAGTCTGCCTGGGATTTAACTATCTTGCGCAATTTTGTATCATCTGCAAATTTTGCCATCTCACTGTTTACTCCTTTTCCCAGATCATTTATGAATATATTGAATAGGATGGGGCCCGGTACAGACCCCTGGGGGACATCACTATTTACCTCTCTTCATTCTGAAAAATGACCATTTATTCTTACTCTTTGTTTCCTATCTTTTAACCAGTTACCAATCCATGAGAGGACTTTCCCTCTTATGATGACAGCTTACATTGCTCATGAGCTTTTGGTGAGGGACTTCGTTAAAGGCTTTCTGAAAATCTAAGTACAGTATAGCCACTGGATCCCCTTTGTCCACATGCTTGTTGACCTCCTCAAAACATTTTCGTAGATTGGTGAGGCATGATTTCCCTTTACAAAAACCATGTTGACTCTTCTCCAACAAGTTATGTTCAACCGTGTGTCTGACAGTGTTGTTCTTTACTTTATTTTCAACCAGTTTGCCTGGTACTGAAGTCAGGCTTACCATCCTGTTACTGCTGGGATCACCTCTGGAGTCCTTTTTTAAAAATTTGTGTCACTTTTAAAAATTGGCGTCTTAAGAGTTTTTTTTAAACATTTGCCTTTTAGGAGAAGTCTCATGCTTTCGTTTTGAGGAGATTCTTTTTAGCTTAGTAGTGTTTTTGTTATACAGGTAAAGCCACATCCTCTTCCAACCCAGGCAGCCCAGCTCCAGACTGGTACAAAGATTTTGTCACTGATGCAGATGCTGAAGTGTTGGAACATTCTGGGAAAATGGTGCTTCTCTTTGAAATTCTTCGCATGGCGGAAGAGCTTGGAGATAAAGTGTAAGTCATGTTAAATAATATATAGATTTGTGGAAATTTTTTAAATTGTTTAAGTATATTATTCTGCCTTACCATTCTTTATTGTCCACCCTTTGTTAACACTTATTTTGTGCTCAGAGCTGTAGCTCAATTTGTGTTAGAGATGTGTGTGTTTAACTTATTTTTATCAGAAGAGCGTTCCATGCTTGTCCAGTACTCCACCAAAGACATTCACTCCATTTTAAAGATCACATTCAGGGTGAAGGAAGAGAAGTAAAGCAAAACAATACAATAATTACATGCATTGAATGAATTTTAGTGGAAAATGTTGTATATTTCCGTATTTCTCTTTTCAGTCTAGTTTTTAGCCAGTCTCTAATATCACTGGATTTGATAGAAGATTTTCTGGAACTGGCAAGCAGGGACAAAACTGACAAAGATAAACCTGTTATTTATAAAGGTTAGTATAGCATTTCTATATCTTCCAAACAGTGACAGTGGAGAGAATTTCTTAATGTCATTTCCTGCTACAGATAGTATAGGTGTGAATTTTAATCCAATCCAGGGTACAGTGATTTTTTTTCACTTTACTGACCCATTGCCAATTCCTCTGGTTTCCCAGCTCATCACTGGGGCTATCTCTGTAGAAAACCCAATATTTGACATATTGTGGTCCAAACTCCTTTTTAAAGAAAAAGTGAAACATTGGGTCTATCTCAAGATGTTATTTGATTATTGTAACATTCTCTCAAAGGATAAATTTGTGTAAAATTGATTTAATTCTCCCGAAGACATGCCAAAACCAATATGATAAGTTGATGTTTAGCTAGTTTTTGTATTTTTGGGACAACACATTGTATAACTTGGTGTAGCATCTGTAATATTTCCATCTTTCCACCTCAGAATTGTTCTGTAAAGTTAATTTGGTGATGGAGGCATCTGCAGAAGGAAGAATTCTTTTTTGCCTATGAAAGTCATTAAGGAAATTAGTTATTAAATTCCTTAATGTATTTATTCTTGAATAAGTGTATGCTAATTCTGTAGTTGGAAAAGTATTATGGTTTTGTGGACTGAATATGGGCTCAAGGGCCAGGAAGTCTTGCATACTAGTCCCACATCTGGCACAGTCTCACTGGGTGGCCTTCAGAAAGTCACTTAACCTGTCTGTCTGTACCTCATCTAAAAGAAGGGGGTGATAATACCTACCTCACATGAGTATTATGAGAATCAAACTGAAGCACAGACATTAATCAGACATGTAAAATATAAAAGTAAATATTGTTAGAATGGCACTAACATCTGAACCTAAACCCTGTGGTCCTCTATGCATAACACCAAAAACATACATTCGCTGGTAACATTTCTCAGGCTTGGTTTCAAATGTGTGCCTCATTTTTAAATTTATTTAACATGTTGAGGAGGCTATATTTTATCTAAAAAAAAGTTCAGATGTTTAATTATTTTGCATTTGATTATCTCAAAAATAGCTCCTTTTTAAATCTTTCAGTTTGGTACATTTATACTCTTGAATAAGGGCTGTGTGCTTTGTCTTGTTTGAAAAAACATTGTTTTTGAAATAAAAGTTCTGGATATTTGAAGAGAGCATTCTGAATAGAAACAATAGATTAGTTTCTTAAACTTTGGAAATAGAAACCAGAATGTGATACTCTAAATCTTTCCTCCTGATCATTTAGGGTTGTCCAAATGAAGGAGTCCATTATACAGCTAGTTTATTAACCCTCTTTAGGGTATGGATCTGTTACTCAGGTTGAACGCTGCTTATCACCCTTTTCCTGTGACAGTATGCTCACGTTTCCGTCACATTTCAACTTGTCACCTGCACAGCAGACTTAAAAATTGTGAAGCTAATTATTCCTTTTTAGCTCTTTGTTCATTCTAGATGGAAGAGAGATGAAACAGCTAATTCATTCTCAGACCAGAAGAGTTGCTACCCTTTTCCCAACATCACCAAATATGGGAGGGCTATTGGTCCAATTGCATGCTGTCTATCCCACCTGCTGTGGATCTTAGGCTGTTGCTACTGATTGCAGGCGTGTGCCATATTTCATGTATTTATTATATTCTAAGCAGATGGGATATCTTTCTTCTAGAAGTAGGGAGAGGAAGGTTTAGTCAGGGGCCATACAAAATGAAAACAGTTTTTACAAATGGAAAAACACTGAGTCTGATCCTCATTTTTAAGAGAGGGTTATTAAAGGAAATGACACTGGCTGTGCTGAAAAATTTAACATTTTGAGATTTTAATGAACCACACATTTCTAAACCTGCTCCCTTGTGTTGCATTGCAATAGGCTTTTTCATGTTCTCACACATGGCACAAGGTATATTGTATTAGATCATATTTTCTTAGTAATGTGTCAGTAGTGTGAACTTTTTTCTCTAACCAAAGGTGTACATGTGTACTGTAGCATTTTGTTTTACATCTCTGTAATCTTGCAGTGAAAGACCCTTCATACTGTGTTTTATATGAATTCATATAACATTCCTTAAAAGATTTTTGTTTTGGCAGCACAGTGTTGAGCAATTAAATACCAAGTAATACAGGGACTTAGAAATATCAATATCATAGTTAGCTAGCTAGACATCGATAGATCTCCAGCTGCTGTCTATTTATGTATTTATTTTATTGCTCACTGCTGCTGTATTACACGGAACTCTGTTGTCCATATAGCAAGCTTCTAAAGAGTATTTCCAGTATTTTGCTTCAGAACATTGGTCATCTGTGACCTCTGAGCTGTATATATCTTTATAGCCTGTCCATATAACCTGAGCTAATTTTACATGGTCTTTGTTTTTTCCTGTTTGTGATGGTTCTGTTGATGTACAACTAGGTCATCAATTCCATATAGACATCTCTGTCATGACTTAGCATGCAGTTTCTCATAATTCATTGTCACTCAGCATTACTACTTCCTAAAAGAGCTGCTCTGATTTTAATCGATGGCCCGGTGGAGTTCATTTTGTGTAAATAAACTTGACCTCCAGAAAAAATAAAAGGTTAGTTCTAAAAGGGAAGAGAAAAATCTGCTTCTATCAGCTGTAATTTTTTTTTACATTTGGAAAGAAGTAGCCATAACTCACTGGCTAATTAAACTCAAGCAGCTGCTCTAAATTTCAGTTCCAGAATGATTATACCTTGACTTTTTGAAATCCCCTTTCAAGCATTTACCTAAGGGGTACAATTTCTTATAAGAGAGACTGCAGCCTAGAGTAATTGGAAACATACAGACTCCAAAGATCAATTAGAAAATTAGGGTTACTGGCATAATGCCTAAAGGTTAAATGTAGTTACTTTTTACAATTAACTTTTGCACTGAGGTTAAACAAGAAACTCGACTGATTTTGTTGCAAACGTGTCCAGACCTCTAGAAATTTGATATGACAAAGGGGGCTGGGAAACACGTGAATCTTAGAAGAGCTAACTAAAGGTTACTGAAAATATTGCAATTAAAGTTTTCCCTCAGTGTATAAATCTTAATAAATCTAAATTTAAGGCTGCGTAAAGCTGCTTGTGGAAGTTTCACTTAGTTCATTTTTTCTAAATTGAGACTTTTCCTTGGGAAGAAGACAATAGTGCTGGACCCTACATAGGGGGTAGAATCCTATTCAGAAAATAAATTTTATTTCATTCTTGGTTAACTCTAATTCTGCACTTCTTATTTTGGGCAAGGCTACCTGAGGATTGGGGAGTATCACAAAAGATATGAACTATTAGAGTAAAGGCTTTGGATACTTACTGTCCCAAATTATGATTACCACTATTTTCTGTAATCCTTCTGTGGATTATATTTCATAATTCAGGTTACACTGCATCATTTTCACAGCTCAACTGAGACGAGCAGCAATGGCAGGTACCCCCTTATGGGTTCTTCATTTATTTGTGCACATGTACTTTGGGGCACGGACATCATAGAGATCAAGTTCTTTGGGTATAAAATATTTTGATTGTTATAGAATAGCTGGTTCATGTGAGGTTGCATGATTGCTCCCTTAACTTTTAGTCTCAATCTGGCCCTGAATGATCAGTATTTAAATTATTGTGCTGCTAATATTTTCATATTGTGCTGGTGTCATTTAATCACCTTACCTTCAAATTTCTAGGTGAAGGAAAATGGTTCAGAAATATTGACTACTATCGTTTAGATGGTTCAACCACGGCTCAGTCAAGAAAGAAATGGGCTGAAGAATTTAATGACGAAACTAATGTGAGGTAAGATCATTCTATGTAGCTTTTTATTTCCTCTCTCTTTTCTTCCTACATCTGTTTTGTACTTATACTAACTTATGAACTCTTTTTAAGATAGTGCAGATACCAAAATATCCTCCCAGTGATAGAATTTTAATTATTTTTAAAGATACTTTTACATAGGTTTTGTACCTGTACTGTTGCCCCTTCTTCCTCTGTAGTGTGTGTGTGTATGTATGTAATATTTTATAGCTAAGTGTCCCAGCACTTTCTGTTATGAGATCCTGTTTTCAGTTGCTTATAACTTTGCTGACCTACGTAATTTAAATTTAAATTTTCTATGTCGGGTGTCTGCCTCTGATTATAGGCAAGTCATGTAAACTAAAACTTTCACAGGTGGCCAGTGTGTTCCTTCATTTTCTTAGTATCCAACTTGAGACACCTGGGGTTTGATTTGCAGCAGGGCTGAGCACTCAGAATTGCAACAAAGGTGAATGGGAATTCTGTTCTGAACATATAAAGTGCTATTAAATGCTAATTATGCTGAAATAGTAGGCTCTAGGTATCTCAAATTGAGCACCCAGAATTAGTTGACAATTTTGCCTTTAGTCTCTTTGTCTCAGCTCCCCCTGTGTAAAAAATATTGATACCATTGCGCCTCATGGGGATGTTAAACTTCAGTCATGAGATTATTACATGGTGCCACTGTATGGCAGAGTTAAAAGGTATTTCGGTACCCTAACTATGTATTTTTGTACCTTAATTTTTTTGTTTTCTTTTAAGTTTAATATTAACTCTGAATTTCCTGGGTATATACACCTGGCTTTGGGATAATTGCAAAATCCATATAACGTACATTACCCTACATTACTAATATGTACTCTTAACATTAACTCTATTTTCATGTAATTTTTGTCTGGGAATTTTAGTCTTATCCAGGAGAGACTTTTTGTGTGTGTGTGTGTGTGTGTGTTTGTAACGTAAACTATGCATGTGCAAGGCCACTGCACCAACCTGCTAACGTTTAAATTAGTAATGTAGTTTGTCTCTAGACACTCTCTCTCAATACTGGCCAAACGTGAATGAATTTTAAAGACAATTATTTACGCTAAACATGGAGATGACCAGACTGCAAAAATTAATGAATTAAATAAGGGGTAACAAAATAAGCTTTCATATTGATTTTTCTTAACTTTGAGTTAAGTCAGTGAAATAATGAAAAACAACTTTTAGTTTTGACTTGTGAGTTTGATAGTGTGTAGTTCCGCCCTTAATGAGGAGAAATGCATTTGATGTTGGGATTTTATTTGAGAAGAAAGGACTTCTGTCATTTTGTTAAAGGTTTCCTATTAAGTTGGTTGATTATAGGGTTTACTCTATGCCACATGCCTTGTCCTTTGATGTGGCAAGCTTACTATCCCTTGCACATGTTGAATATATTCAGCCAACTTCTGAATGGAACAAATGGGAATCACTCTGTTGCAGCATTGGCCCATTAACCTGACAATAAATGCATCTCACTAATATTTATTTACTAAATTAGTTTGAAAATGAATGAAAAGGTTATTCCTTATATCTCCTCAACAAGGTTAGGTTTTCTCCAATAAACAGTTCTCAGTGTAACAGGTATGCTTTGTATTGCATTTTCACAGCTATTTTTGTACAATTTTGAATTTTCATAAATATAAATGTTCTCTTTCTATAGCACTGTTTCATGGATAATTTAGTTATGGTTGGAAAAGACTATTTTCAGATGCATATAACAGTTTGAAAATATTAATCGTTGGCTGATATTTTTCATGATTGTTGACATTGGTTTTTGTGGAGAAATTCTAGTAAAAATACAGCTGGCTTTTTTTGTTTTGTTTTTTCAGGCCCCTTGTTGTGAGTGGATAAGTTTGAAATATAAACCTTAAACCATACAGCTGAAACCTGTCCCTCAATTTCTCTGTCAATTTTGTTTTGGTTTGATAATTATATTTTCCTCTTTATTAAAATTTCTCTCCTTCTGTTACAATTGGAAAGGCCGACACAAACAGGGAAGAAGACTGGCTATACAGTGAAACCAGCTATACACTAAGTTTTTTATCAGATGAATAAAGCAAACTGAAAAACGGATTTTTTTTCCTCAAATCTAATTTAGTTATCGTAAGTTTTATTTGTAACAATAGCAGTTATGGAACTTCTGTCTGAATTTTTTTTATTACATGTTTGAAAATTGCATATCAAATATACAGGAAGCTAACATTTCTGGATCCTGATACTGCCCCAGTCTGAGACATTTGAGCCATGTCTTGCTTCCTGCATATATGGGAGGCTGTTCAGATTTGTCAGTGAGGCCTTTGGGCGTGACCACACTCCTGCTTTCATGCCAAAGTCTCTGCCTCAGTTTTGAAAATCTACAGGATCTAGAACACAAATATTCTCTTTTTAAACTGTCTAAGACACATGCACCAGTGGCATCAAAGTTAAAGTATATGTCAATATCTGTTGTGAGGGGGTTTTCTTCCCTAGATGGAAAAATAGAAGCCATCCACAGAGGGAACTTTGAAGCTATTTCAGCAGCCCATAAGGGCTTACAGGGCAACCACATGCTGCAGATGACCTACAAATCCTTAACTCCCAGAACCATGGTTGATTCAAGTGGTATGCTAAGTAGAGTGTTCATAGTGAATACATCCATGGGACATCAGGAAGCTGGCAAAAAGAGCCATGGAAGCAAATGCAGTGACCTGGCATTGACTCTAGCTTAGTTCCTGAGTAGCAGATAACTATTCAAAGGAAATCCTCTGTGCCTCAAAATTTGCAGATAGAATTCTGGCTGGTGAGAAGTCCAATGAAGGTCAAGGACGAATACAGCCTTATATAAGGGCATAAGCTCCTTTCATTCCTACTCCCCCCAAAAAATACCAGAAAAGGGATGCCAAGTGGAAGTCCAGATCAGAGAATGGGTTCAATCCCTCTTTCCAATCCAAATATTAATGTATTAACGCAACTAGGATTACTTCCATCCACAAATTGGTTTAGTGACAGGCTGTTCCACTTCTCAGACGTCTAATTTTAATCAGCTTCAGACAGGTGGATACAGGCGATAGTGCAAGATGAATACTTAGTCACTCTGGAACTTTAAGCACCTTCATCATCACCTCTCCATCCTCAAGAAAGAGCAAGCACTTCCAAAGTGTTGTTCCAGATTTTTCTAAGTATGAAAAAGAACTAGAGGAGATCAAGCTCAAGAGAGTGAAAAGGTTGACGAAGAAAACAGTTCAGAATGGAGACTCTAGCTTTTGCTACCATTGGAATCTCTTCGGAGGACTTCATGGGCTCAACAGAACCTTATGTGCATTTTATAGTCAGGCCCTATTTTCACCAGTTTCTTCATTTTGCCTACAAAAATCACCAATTTTAATAAATAACATTACCTTTCAATCTATCCTCTGCTCCTTTGGTATTCACAAAGCCATTTAGTTACACTAACTTACTGAAGGAGTCCAGGGATTTATCTATATCCATTCATTAAAGGCAGACTCATCATAGCATCGTTTTCAGGGGCCACAGAGGAAATTACATTAAGGATCCTTTCTGTACTTCAAGCATAAGGGTTCCTGGTAAACTTAGCTGTTCTTCAAGAGGATCATCCACCTAGGGAGACCCAAAGAGAACTAGAGTCTTCCTGAAACAGTAGAGATTGAAAAGATCCAGGCACTATTCTGGAAGGTGTTACAGAACTGAAGGTCATCCATCTATTGTCACTTGCATTTATCTTCTGTCTGAGGAGTAATCAGTGTTCAAGAGACATGACCGTACATGACAGAGCTTCAGGGATTCCTCTTGGGGTCTGGAACCATTCCCAATACGAGATGATATAAAGGAAAGAGAAGAGTGACAATCCCACAGTTAATCATTTCCCTGCCATTGCAGGGGCTTTGCGCATGGTATACCTCACTCCCTCCTATTCTCTGCCTGTAGCACATAGTAGTCTAGTCTCCTGTGGGCTGTAATACTTTGGTCTAATTTTGGTTCTTGGGGTTAGTATGGGGGTGCTGGGTGGGGTTGGAGGCTTGTGATATACATCAGGTCAGATTAGATGATCTAGTGGTTACTTCTGGCCTTAAAATCTATGGTTCCATGGTGATAGAAAAACCCATATGATGGCAGGATCCTCCTTCCACTATCCAGTCCCTGAAATCTTGTCTACTGATACCAGTATTTCAGATTGCGGAGCACACATGGACCATCAAAATACAAGGAGTGGATAAAAAGGTCAGAGGCAGAAAGGTTCCTGAACAACATCTTGAAAGAGATCTAGATAGAGTTAGGCTGGCTCTTTGGCATTTTATTAGTGCTAAGGGAAATAGTATGTCCTAGTTCAGACAAAAAAGGAAACCCCACAACTGTGGCATATATAAATCAGTAGTGGCGTACAAATGTTTCAAGTCTAAATGCTGAAACAGTACATTTTTTTTTTCCTGGACAAAAGCTCAGCTGGCCTCCATTAAAATGGTCCATGTAAAGAAGTCACTGAACAGATAACCAGACTGGTTAAACTATCTGCAGACAGTCAATATTCTATATGGTCCCTGAATCAGGAAGTATTCTTTCTGATATCCATAGAGCCAGGTTCAAGTATATACATCCAGGTGAAACTCAGAGGTCTGGCTTTTCTTCACCAGGGAAGCAGACCACAAATTAGCGAGGCCACGCTGACTCTCAGATAGCTAGATTGGTTTCTTTCCTTCTCTCCCTCCTTCTGCCACTAGGAAGAAAGTGATTTATTAGATAAAAGAGGAAACATCTATCTATTCCTCTCACGTTCTTGTCAACTGCTAGAAATGGCCCACCTTGATTACCACTACAAAAGGTTCCCCCCGCTCTCCTGCTGGTAATAGCTCACCTTACCTGATCACTCTTGTTACAGTGTATATGGTAACACCTATTGTTTCATGTTCTCTGTGTATATAAATCTCCCCACTGTATTTTCCACTGCATGCATCCGATGAAGTAAGCTATAGCTCACGAAAGCTTATGCTCAAATAAATTTATTAGTCTCTAAGGTGCCACAAGTACTCCTTTTCTTTTTGCGGATACAGACTAACACGGCTGCTACTCTGAAATCTATCATTCTTGTCACTGCAAATTGACCAAGAAGGTATTTAGACCTAGTGGAAAAGTTGCAAAAGTCCCTGCTCTGTCTTTCCATTAGGTAGATGTCTGCTCCTGCATTCTGTTCCAGACTGACGAAGCCTAAAACTTTGGCTTTGAGTAGCAAGAACTGAACAAAATGGGGTACTTTTCCAAAGTATACTCTTCTAACCTCATTCAGGCTGTCCTATTCTCTGCCTATGCAAGCTTTTGAACTGAATGCCCGTAAGGATGTTAACATACAAAAATCAGCACCAGGAAATAAGGCATTCCAGCTCTTTTTGGAGTTCTTTGCGGTGGCCTTGACTTCAATCTTAGACTTCCTTCCACAGTGTCTTATATCTCGGTGTTAAACTAGGCCATAAACTCATGCTCATCTAAATACCTGATGTCATCAAAGTAGCTTATAGTAGTATAACTGTCCAAACCAACCATTAGGTGTATCTTTGTTATCTAGAATTGGCCCAGAGTGGTACAAGTTCTTATGAACCATCCAATGGCCTGAAATGCCCTTTTTTATTTCTTTTCCATGAAAACTTTCTTCTTGGTTGTAACCAGGTTGGCAAGAACAGTCTTGGAAATCTTTGCTTTTAGGAATACACATCTTCTTACTGTATCTTCTGTGATGACAAAGTAGTTATTGGTAATCAAGGTTAACTCATAGGAAATTGTTTTGTCTTCATTTACTTTGAATCTTCGACACCTGAAAGGATAAGTACAGCATATGTCAGAACAGCAATTAAAATATTCCTAAGTGGAACTGATCAGTATAGAAAAACATCATCTTTGTTCATTTCCATTTACCCTAAATGTCTAGCCTTGAATGCATCCAAATACTCTGTGGCTAGGTGGATCAAATAATGTATCACTGAAGCATATTAAGCCACAGATAGACTGATTCCAGAAGAGAGAGAGGAAAATAAAAAACATGATTCAGCTTATTCCACAATCTCATCCTGGTCAGAAAGAACATCAGCTACCACAGAGGAAATCTGTGAAGCTACCACCTTATCATCCATGGATACTTTTATATATCAGTACAGACAGAAAAGTGTCTCCAAACAATGTTGTCTCAAAATAGATTAATACCATTTTAGGCAAGGGGAAACAGTTTGCTTCTGTCCTACTTATGTCTTCCTCTCTCTAATATTTTCTTCCTGCTCACTACATCCCAAATGTCTTGGACTTGGGGAACTTTCAGGATTGAGAATGGAAAGTTTACCAAATTACTGCTTTACTGGGTCTGACCTGTCTCAATGTCCACTTCACTCAAGATGAGTTTTTCAGGTATGTTGATGATGGTCTCTGTGGGTCCATCTGTTTAGTTAACACAGTTGAATTAGGCATTATGGTTGTTTGTTTAATTTAATAAGGATTCAGAGTTTCCATAAAGCACTGGAAGTTCATATCTGGAGTAAAGGCAGAAGGTGCATCGCCAAGCCCTGGTGCCTCATGAGCTACCTCTACTCTCAGATAGATAGATATACGTGTGCGTGTGTGTATATATAATATGCAATTGTACATATTAATTGAAGCTCTCTTTTGTTTCATGAATTTTCCCAAATACACATGTCAACATTCAAATTAATATCTGTAATGCAGCCAATTGTATATTTAAAAAGCAATAAATGGAATAAACTTAATTCATGCAGTGTTAAAACTGCACTAATCAATGACTTTTAAGTTATATTCCCCAAATTCTGCCACTACTTACATGCTAAGTTGCAAGTTAAAACTTATGCAGTAATAAGAATATTACACACTTGCAAAAAGGTACAATTACTGTTGTTATAACTTTAGAATCTCTGCATTTTGTGTTTTTTTAAAATGTCAATCTTAATGTTACATGAGATTTTTTGCATTGTTAATTTAAAGTTAATCTTGGGTGATAGTGACATGTAAAGAAACAAAGGTGCGTTATTTTATAAAAAAATGTCCTAGAAACAGTTTCATGCCAAGGAATTTTTAAAGTCTGCTTTCCAGATAATAGTTCCAATGACACCAGCCAGCATGTATTCATTTTTAAATGATGGTTTAACTTGGCATAACTAATTTTCTTAATTTGATCCTGAATTCAAATGTCTGAAGAAAAAGATTTTTTTTCCTCTCAGAACAATTCTTGGTAACAAATGACTTCTTAAAGTCCCTGTCCTGTAGTTCTGACAGCTGGTTAGCAGCTTTGCCCTTTTATTTAGAACATAAGTTGCAAATTTTACAACTTCATGGTTTTAGAAGATTTTGAATCATTATAATTTATGAATAATTCGTAATAGGACCTCAGAGGATTTAGGTTACAGCATTTCAAAAACTTCATGTTTATAACAGTTAAGGAATCCAAGGTAAGAGAAGTCAGTTTGTAAAATATTACATTTCATAATTTTATTTTTTGTTGTTTCAGAGGTCGTTTGTTTATTATTTCCACTAAGGCAGGATCCCTTGGAATTAATCTGGTGGCTGCTAATAGAGTGATTATCTTTGACGCTTCTTGGAATCCATCCTATGATATTCAGAGTATCTTTAGGGTTTACCGCTTTGGGCAGAACAAACCTGTGTTTGTGTACAGGTTCTTGGCTCAGGTACGTATGATTTGGATGCTTCTCATTCATCCTTTCAGGCTCAGATCCTGATGTCTTATCTGTAAAGACGGACCCTTACATCCTTATGGACTCTCTTTGAAGTCTGTGGGGGGCTACACAGGAAAAGGGGTCCACTGGTGTAGATCAGATAGTAGAATTGGGGTTTAAGATTGTCAGACCATTAGAAAAGAAAAAAATTGTGAATATTAAGTCCAGAAGGGTCCAGTAAGATCAGCTAGTCTGACCTACAACATAATACATACCACAGATTTTCACTCATGATTCCTGCATCAAGTTCACAGCTTCTGGTTGAGCCAGAGCATATCTTTTAGAAAGACGTCCAGTCCTGATTTAAAGACTCCCAAGTGATGGAGAATCCACCATATCCATAGGTAATTTGTTCCTGTTTTTGTTTAACCTCACTGTTTAAAAATATGTGCCTTATTTTTAGTCTGAATTTGTCTAGCTCCAGCTTCAAGCCATTGGATCTTGTGCCTTTTTGTGATAGATTCAAGGCCCTCTACTACAAGAATTTTTTCTAATTTAGGTAGTTATAGGTCTTCAATTCATATCTTAATCTTCTAATTATTTATCTTAATAGCTTGAACTTCTTTAGTCTCTTACTGTAAGATAAGGAGTACTTGTGGCACCTTAGAGACTAACCAATTTATTTGAGCATAAGCTTTCGTGAGCTACAGCTCACTTCATCGGATGCAACATGAGCTGTAGCTCACGAAAGCTCATGCTCAAATAAATTGGTTAGTCTCTAAGGTGCCACAAGTACTCCTTTTCTTTTTGCGAATACAGACTAACACGACTGCTACTCTGAATACTGTAAGATAGTTTTTCCAGATCTTAAATCATTCTTGTAGCTTTTATCTGAATCATTTTCAGTGTAACATCCTTTTTAAAATTGTGAACACCAGAACTACACGCGCTATTTTCATTTAATCTATATAGAATGCCAATACTACTCCCTATGTCTGCTCTCTATTCTCCTGCTTATACATTCAAGGATCACATTTTCTTACCCACCATATCACACCAGAACTCATGTTCAGTTGAGCCCAGTCCCATGTCCCCTAAGTTTTTTTTTTAAAAGCTGTCATTGAATGTAACCCATCTGTTTCTTATTTAGTGTGATTTTTGTTTTTGTTTAACTTAAAATAAGGTGAACGATGCAACAGAATTATCAATTTTTTTCATATTCATATTTTAAAAACTACAATTTAGGGAGGTTGTGCAAAAGCTGATTTCTTCAGGGAGCTAAAGAAATTAAAATATATTGATTACTCTAATAAATAGACATGCACCATTAGTTGCATTGGCAGTTCATGTTCCTTTGTGGTGTTTCATTCAGGGACTACATTCATTTTTAAACAATTTAGCAAACTACGGGAGACGTATTGGAGTAAAGTTCTTTATCTTTTTGAACAAACGTTAATGATATGATAGTTTTGTTGTTACCATTGCTGTTTTTCTCAGTGACAGAATAACTTGATCCCATTTGTGTGTTTAGATTTATAAAAACAAATATTTGGGGTTTTTTTAGGGAACAATGGAGGACAAGATATATGATCGTCAAGTAACAAAGCAGTCACTGTCTTTCCGAGTAGTTGACCAGCAGCAGGTTGAGCGTCACTTTACCATGAATGAGCTTACAGAGCTCTATACCTTTGAGCCAGACTTGCTGGATGACCCTAATTCAGAAAAGAAAAAGAAGAGGGATACACCCATGCTGCCAAAGGTAACATAATTCACAAATCTTTCATAAATCTTTAAGCCTGTTCAAGTGGACAGTGCTCTCTTTCTTAGGAGGGAAAGAGTGTTATGAAAAGATTGGGATTGTTTACTTTTAAAGGGAAACAAATAAGAGGGCACATGATAAAAGTATATAAGATAATGAATGACATAGAGAAGGTAAATGGATCTTCTGTTCCTCCTGACCCTCAACACAAGAACAAGGGGACCTTCAATTCACTTAAAAGGTTGGAAATTCATACCAAAAAAGAGAAGGATTTTTCCCGCAACATGTGATTAAACTGTGGAACTTGTTGCCAGAAGAAGTCATTGAGGCCAAGATTCAAAAAGGGATTGGATATTTACATGGATGTCAGGAATGTTCAGAGTTATCACACTGAATGATGACAAATTTTTAGCGGCTATTAAACCTTGTTCTTCAGGGTTTAAGTCATCGGTGGGCAAACTACAGCCCACGGGCCACATCCAACCTGCGGGACCATTCTGCCCAGCCCCTGAGCTCCTGGCCCGGGAGGCTCACCCCCGGTCCCTCCCTCGCTGTTCCCCTGCCCATGCAGTTATGTTGCTGCCGCACGGGCTCCTGCCACTCTGAGCGGCATGGTGAGGCGGTGGTGGCGGTGGGGGGGTTGGGTAGGGGGTGCCGGGAGGCACTCAGGGAGCGGTTAGGGGCGGGCGTTCCTGGGGGGTCAGTCAGGGGACAGGGAGCAGGGGGCGGCTGGATGGGGCGGAGGTTCTGGGACGGTCGGGGAACGGGGGGAGTGGGAGTGGTGTGGGAGTGTGGGAGTCCTGGGGGGCCTGTTAGGCGGCGGGGGTGTGGATAGGTTGGGGCAGTCAGGGAGCAGGGGAGGTTGGATAGGGGGTGGGATCCCGGGGGGGGCGGGGTGGTTTGGGGTGGGGGATCCCAGGAGGGGCAGTCGGGACAAGGAGCAGGGGGGGGTTGGATGGGTCGGGGATTCTGAGGGGGACAGTCAGGGGGCTGGAAGTGGGAGGGGGTGAATAGGGGGCAGGGGCCAGGCTGTTTAGGGGGCACAGCCTTCCCTACTCCGGCCCTCCATATAGTTTTGCATCCCGATATGGCTCTCGGGCCAAAAGGTTTGCCCACCCCTGGTTTAAGTCAATCTATGTCAGTCTTACAGTAACTTTAAGTAGAGAAAGTGTGTTATAGCCATAAATACACAGAGCACTTGTTTTGTTCGTTGTTTTCAAAACAGATTTGAAAATAAGGTAAGTGTAAGATAGCTATTGTTTGTAGTACATTTAAGATCACAGTTAATAAAAATAAATTTAATATTAAATGTAGTCTGATTAAGGTTAATTCCTGAGTAACCAACCTGTTGTGAAATTAAGTCTTTCACTTACTATAACAATCATTTCATACAACTTCACGTTTTCCATGTGTAAAATAACCTAAGTAGGTCCTTTATGTAGTAAAGTGATCATATTTCTTTGTTTTATTTGTAAGACTTCTGTAGTTGGCCCTTGGAGAAAATATTTAGGGCTTTTTTAGGTAGTTTTTTTTCAGTTTCAGCTGAATTAGTATTGAATGGTTTCATAATATTGAAGCAAAGTGGACCAAACTTCTGCAGGACCTAAGAACCACCACAAAGCCCACCACCAAGTGCAAGACGCATTCTTTTGACTTTGCATTTGCTAATATTAACAAATAAAAAAAGTACTATTTAATTTTTTTTTTTATTCCCATGCAATTCTTGAGGAAAGGAAGGGAGAAAGAAATAAACCACACATGGTAGAAGCTACTCATTTAACTTAATATATTTCTGTTAGGCACTGAGATACTACAGTAATGAAGGCACTCCTGAAAAGAATACAATAGAATAGAAATGATGTCAAAATGATGTAATTTGGTATTAATTTAAATTTGTTGTAAGCAATTAAAGAGCAAATGTTCCAAGCATACATGTGGGGAAAATATAGATATTTCTAAATGACTTGGTTGCTATTGTATTTAATTGATTGTAAACTGTCTGGAGCGGGAGAAATGCTTTTCTCCTGCTTTATCGTGACCCTGGTTCTTTTTCAATGAAAGATGGCATATTCTCCATTTTAAATAATCTATTTTTAGATTACTAGAATATGATTCATTATTCTTAAACACCAGACTGGTTTTCATTGAATTGTTAGGCCAGACATTTTTTTAGATGGATTTTTACTAGACCACCTAGAGTGCCATGCAGCTGTCAGAGGGCTTTAGGCGATGTTAGCCCAGTACAGAGCCACTATAGCATGGTCATTTTAAAACATTTGAAAACAAACTTTATTGACCCTATCTAAACCCTTCTTATTATGAGGTTTTTCAATTCAAGCAGTAAGTCATAGATCATTTTCTTAATAGTGGTTTTATTGTAACTTTGTCGGTGAATTAAATTCTCTCGTTATTTAATTTGTTTCTCCAGTTTAGAATTAACATCTGCTTTAAAAGAAAATTATTTATAAAGTTAATATATTACCCTATTTTGATTATTTTATTTACTGTATGTTGATAGCTCCACAAAGAATAGTTGGTGCATCTCAGGATATTTGTATATTCTTAAGAATAGTTCTTCATAATATATCAAAATGCCTCTTCAGTAAAATTTGGACTGGTTTTGGTCTTCATGAAATGATCTGATTATGATTAGTGATTTTGGAATTTTGAGCAAACCATCTTCTGTAGTAATTATACTCTGAAAGTTACGTCTTTTCTAACGTACAATTTTAGTAATGCTCACAAGAGTCTATCCAGTTGTGAATATTAAAATACCACTACGGAGTTAAATGTTGGAAATAAATTCCAAAAATATAGATTTGTTTGAATAAAAAGTCTGTGTCATTAGAATGGATATCTTGACAGAGAGACATGAGTGTAGAAAAAAGACACACATACAAGTTGACAAACTGATATAATACTTCAGAACAAATTTGCACACATCAACTAAATTCCTCATCCCACTAAAGTGATGATAGGCAAGTTGTGAAGAGACAGACTGAAAGGGAGGTTAGGTTATCCACCTTTACACAACAGGTAAAAATTTCCCATTCAGCATATGGGATGTGGAACTAGAGACGTCTTGTATATCTATTTCAAAGAAAAGTTGTACTGATTTAACTCAGCACAAGACTTTAAACATTCATTTGTTGAAAACGCTTAATTTCAAATATTTGTTTAGGTTTTTTTTATTTATATGTGAGTAGATTGCTTGCTGGGGCAGTCTTTCTTGAGAGCAAACAGTTTTCGTCCTCATTCAGGGCTGGTTTTAATATCAGAACAGTTTGTGTCAACATTTAGTTTTAAATATTAAACTTCACACATTAGTTATCTTCCTATCATCCAGATAGAGACAGATGGGCCGGGGGTGAATTCCTGCACATACACAAGTCCCCCCCGCTAGAAAAAAGAAAATCTCTGTATATTGTAATTCTGCTTGGCTGTGCCTTGGTTCTCTTTCCAGTCCAGTTGCCAGTCTGGTGTTCTTTTAAGGATGTACACTTCATTATATGCTATGTACAAACTTCTAAGTATTTGTAACTTTTCACTTGAGAGGCTATACATTATCAGCTAATTATCTCCTTGTTTTAGCAGCTTCTACGTTTGGCTTGCACAGAATAATTCCTTGTGTGCTGGTTCCTGTATCCTCACAACACTAACTGAGAATACTGGTGATCTGTTAACGTGTAACGCGTCTGTCCTTTCTCTCCTTTTCTCCCTCCTCCTCAACTAGATTTTTGGGTAGGATAGTTTAAGATCCAGTCATGTGAGGTGCTGAGCTCTCTCAGCTCCTACTGAAGTTGGGAATTAAGGGTGCTCCCTGGAGACACTCATTGCCTTGCACAATGGACACAAACTTGCACAAATCATGAATCTGTCAAAGGAGGTGTATAATTTTTAATGTGTGTTTTCAAACAGCACTGTGTGGTGTAGATCGGCAGTTCTCAGTCAGTGTCCCGGGGTCCCCTGGGGTGCGGCAAGCAGGTTTCAGGGGGTCCGCCAAGCAGGGCCGGTGTCAGATTCACTGGGGCAGAAAGCTCAAGCCCCAGGCCTTGAGCCTTGTCAGCCAGGGCTGAAGACTGAGCAACTTAGGTTTGTGGAACCCCCTGTGACATGGGGCCCCAGGAAGTGCCCTCCTTGGTACCCCCTAACATGGGCCCTGGCTTTTATACGCAGAAAAATAGTTGTTGTGGCACGGGTGGGCCGTGGAGTTTTTACAGCATGTTTGGGGCCGTAAAGAAAGAAAGGTTGAGATACCCTGGCAGAGATGATACCCACTGTCTCTTTGTATCATGGGTCATTTTATGCTGAAACCTTACAAACCTGTTTTAAAATGTGAAGTTTTGAGGAGTATAAACCATTTTTTAAAAAAAATCAGTTTTTGTGCAAGTCCTTCTTAAAAAGCAACTCGTGTGTATTTCCATGATTTCACAATTGTATATTTTTTCAAGTACAATTAATTTGACACTTATTTCAAAATTAAACATAAAAAAGAAAAATTACTTTGAACATGGAGCCAGACATTTTTCTGTCCACAAATTAGGACAGAATCAAATTCCATCTCCATTAGATTCAGTGGGAGAAACTGAGCAGCTACTTTGGATTCTGCAATCATTTTTTCTGTAGCTTTGTTTTATGCCTTAACTTTGTATTTTTTTCCCATAATCAGGTGATCTCTTTTCTCCAAACTGGATGCTCCTCCAAAACCAGCTATTTCCTTACACTCCTCTGCTTAATCTTTCTCACAAGTGCCAGGTTCCTTGCCTGCATGTTGCATTATTCTCATAGCTTTCCTCAACCACCACTCTTCTTCCCACCAACGAACAGTCTATATTTTGCTCTTCCAAAATCAGCAGTCATGCCCCCAAAACCCTTGCTGTAGGGTCAGCGAGTAACTGGAAGTAGCTATAAATTTACAATGAGTAGAATTTTGGGACTTAGTCAAGCAGCCTAGCACTGGAGAGGGCGAGGAGGATTGGGCTAAGGTGTGCAATGAAAGAAGACTGTTTTTAGAGGACCATCAGATATGGGCATGCAAATTACTTGTCATCTCCTGAAAGTCCGGGACACTGTCTGCCTACAAAAATATATATAGTTAAAGAAAACAAAACTACACATAGGAGAAACAATCACTTAAGATTCAAACTGAATTGTTTTCTCTCATTAAAACTAATGGAGAATGATTTTGTTCCTGTCCTACTTTACCACACAAGTTGGCAACCTCTTTTGATATTTGTTACTGTTTCTAACATGAGTCAGAATATTCCAACTTCATCAGGTAGGGGATTGTATACATGAAATATTTTTCTTTTCTTTTTTTTTCATTTACTATGGAAAAAATTGAAGATGAATCCCTGGAGTTTTACTTTAATTCTTTTGGCTTCTTTTTAATTCAGTTTGGCTTCAGTTTGCTTTTTTTAGTTGTATTTATTTTTTCACTGTAAATTGATTAATTATTTTTGGTTCCATCCTTTCCAGCACTGAGTTATTTTACCTACAAATCCTTGAGTAGTCCAATAACCATTTTGACTGCTTCTTGATCCATACATTTTGCATATAAATGTCATTGTTGATTGTGTCTTACTTATGGCTGTCTTTTTTGTTTCTTTTGAATTAGACACTTTTTAAAATAAGGTATATCTCAGACTCTAGGCATCTTTAACATAAAGACAAACATCAACATAAATCTGTACAAAGGTAGCATAGGATGCACCAGCCTTCAATCCTAATAACTATACTTCCTAATTATTGTAATTTCACCAGTTTTCCTTCTAATATCTGATTTTTGGTGTTCAGTGAATTTATTGTTGTTCATGAGAAGCAAGAGGAAGTCTAAGGAAAGGGTTGGCCCATTACTCAATGAGGAGGGAAAGACAGTAACAAAAAATGCAGCAGTGGCCGGAGTTTTAAATGCCATTTTTGTTTCAGTTTTCACCTAAAAGGTTAGCAGTTATCGGATGACTAACAAACGTCCATGAAAAGAGTTTTGGATCGGAGGCTAAAATAGGGAAAGAGCAAGTTAAGAATTACTTCGACAAGCTAGATGACTTCAAGTCGGCAGGGCCTGATGAAATACATCCTAGAATACTTAAGGAACTGGCTGAAGAGATCTCTCAGGAGTTAGAGCTTTTAGAATGCGTGGAGGAAAGAAGAGAGCCCATCAGCAGAAAAGGACAAATATAGAACCTGTCTATAAAAAGGGAAATAAAGACAACTCGGAATTATAGGCCAGTCAGCTAACTTTGGTACCCAGAAAGATAATGGAGCAGATAATCAAACAATGAATTTGCAAGCACCTAGAGGATAATATAAGTAACAGTTAACATGGATTTGTCAAGAACAAATCATGTCAAACCAGCCTAATATCCTTCTTTGATAAGGTAACAAGTCTTGTGGATGGGGGGAGGGAGGGAGTAAATGTGATATTTATCAACTTTATTTCATAAGACTTTTGATACAATCTCACACGACCTTCTCATAAGCAAACTAGGGAAATACAGCCTAAACAAACCAACTATAAGATGGATGCACAGCTGATTGGAAAACTGTAATCAGAGTAAATATCAATGGTCCACAGTTAAGCAGGAAGGGCATATTGAGTGAGGTCCTGCAAGGATCTTTCCTGGGTTTGATTCTATTCAGTATCTTCCTCAGTGATTTTGATAATGGCAGAGAGAGTACACTTATAAAATTTGCGGATGATACAAGATGGGAGGAGTTGCAAGTGCTTTGGAGGGCAGGATTAGAATTTAAAATGATTTTGACAAACGGAAGAAATTGTCTGAAATAAATAGGATGAAATTCCGTAAGGACAAATGCAAAGTGCTGCATTTAGGAAGGAATAATAATTTGCACAAATACAAAATGGGATACGACTGCCTAGGAAGGAGTACTGCAGAAAAGGATCTGGGGGCTATCATGGATCACAAACTATGAGTCAAAAGTACAATACTGTTGCAAAAAAATGAACATCAATCTGGGATGTATCACCAGGAGTGTTGTAAGCAAGACACGAGAAGTAATTATTCCACTCTACTCAGCAGGCCTCAACTGGAGTATTGTGTCCAGTTCTGGACAGCACACTTGGGACAGATGTGGACAAATTGAGGAAAGTCTAGAGGAGAGCAACAAAAATGATAAAAGTCTAGAAAGCACAACCTACTGGGGAAGATTGAAAAAATTGTTTGTTTAGTCTGAAGCATAGAAGACTGAGGGGGGACATAAAAAGTTGTTATAGAGAGGAGGGTGATAAATTGTTCTCCTTATCCGCTGAAGACAGGACAGGAAGTAATGGGCTTAATGGCAGCAAGGGAGATTTAGGTTACGCATTAGGAAAAACTTCCTAACAGTAAGGGTAGTTAAGCACTGGAACAAATTACCTAAGGAGTATTGTCAGTAGCTACTGGTGAGGTGCTCTGCTCTGGTTCGATGATGATGATAGTCGGCTGCGTGCATGTTCCCTCTGTGTGCTGCCCCAGCTCTGCGCAGATAGCTGACACAGCAGGTCCTGAGAGAACCCCCAAAGGCCACAGACTCTATTAAGGTATGAAGGCACCCGGCCAGGTTTATTGTCCAACGAAGCACAGTAATAGTTTCCTGTAGACTCTACAGGACATACTACGAATATGTGCCCCCTGGCGATGGACACAGCTCAGTCAGTGGCGAGACATTCCACTGCCCCCTAGGCTGGACAAAGATATGCACTCCCGGACCTATTTTTATACAGTTGCAGGACAGATTACTCATCCCTACTGACACATTGAGGTACAGCCCCTTGACTCATTAGGGTGCTGTCTCCCCCTTTGATCATGTTGGTTCAAACAAACAGATTTGTCCATCATGCTGTCCTTTTGACCCTGTCTTTGGGATGCACCTGGCTGTTCCTTGTTATATCTGTGAAGTGTCCTCGTATCAGGATGTCCAGGTGCCATCTTGGCACACGTTCCTCTTATTACTACTTATATCATTAGCACATGCTTTCTAGGAACCCTTTTCTTGCCAAGTTCTGCAATTAGGGCCTGCCTCTGGCTCACAGCCCAGCTTTGCTTAGCAATGCCTGGAAGTACTTTGGTTCAGGCTTTAGGCCTCAGACCAGGCCTCTCATGCAAGGGTTTATGTTTCAGGGCCTCTTACGGCAAGGAGGTTGTGGAATCTTTGTCATTGGAGGTTTTTAAGAACAGGTTAGATCAGTAGTGGGCACCCCGTGGCCCATCAGGGTAATCCTCTGGTGGGCCGCGGGATAGTTTGTTTACATTGACTGACTGTCCACAGGCACAGCCACTGGGAGCTGCAGGCAGCCATGCCTGCGGACGATCAATATAAACAAACTGTCTCGCAGCCTGTCAGCGGATTACCCTGACGGGCCACAGGTTGCCCATCACTGGGTTACACAAATACCTGTCAGGGATGGTCTAGATAATACTTAGTCCTACTGCAGTGCAGGGGACTGGACTAGATGATCTCTCGAGGTCCTTCTGAGACCTATATTTTTAGGATTCTATAATTCTTTCTTTAAAAGTTTGAATTCAGGTACTTTACTAGCATTAGAGTTTCTCTGTTACCTTCCTGCTATATTGGTGTTGTCCTTATTTCAGTGTAATTTTAATAGCAATACCTGTTTCTGGCTTTATAATTGTAATACCTGCAATATTAACAATGAGACGAATTCAATATCTGGTTCATGCTTCGGTCTTTTGCAAAAATCAAAACAGAAGTAAGAGGCATCTAATATTAATTGTATTTAGGAAAACATTTTATTATAATCATGAATTGCACAGTAATCAGAGAGGAAAATCTTGGTCAAAGTAATGTTGCATAATTAGATATTTTGTTCCTGATGATAAATTTAACATACGCAATCTGATCTCTATAGGCTTTAGTAGGGAACAAAGGCCAGTAACCTATTACAAACATTTACCTGCATTTCTTCTTTTTGACACTGAACTGCCTATAGCTTTCTTACAAAGACAGAACTGTTCCTTTGTAATTATCAGAAAAGCAAGATAGGCATGTAAGCTAACGTGAGGCTTTAGTTTTGTTTTTTACAAGTTTGAGGTATAATTTTCCCCCTTCTGTTCAGGCCCCTTCAGCTTTTATTTCTTCAAAGAATAGTTTGCTGAACAATGATATCATTATGCAATTTTATTACCATGCAGATGGTAAGATAAGGAACTTTTGCCTCTGTAATGCTTGGCATTGGCAAGAAATGCACCAGTACTCATGCAAATGTACTCGAAGCAATATGTGGAACTACAGCTAGAATCCAGAAAAACAACACCCTCCCCTCCCCCCCAAACCCCAATACATGACCAAATGTTGAAAACATGGATTTTGGAATCTAAGTGAATATATAGTTAGACCCTTAAGGCTAGTTCTTTAAAGGGGGTAGATTGTGAATTGGGTGGTGTGTTTTCTCTTCCATCTTCCTTTACAACCATCTAAACATAGATTAACCATCTTTCTCTCTCTCAGGTCTCCTCATGAAAAGGTTACTTGCTAGTTGAGTGCAGACCCAGCACACTTGTTGACTTCATAAAGCCCAATAGCAGGGCTTTTCCAGCTCTGCTAGGAGGAGTTGCTTACATTAGGAAGGAATTGTTCAGAACTCCATAGTTAAGTTGAGTCTGGATTTCCTATATAAAACTTATCTTTAGCACCTCTAACTTTTGATTTGAGCAGCTAATTTGTTTGTAAATTCTTTTGCTTTAAATATGATAGGATTTTTCTGGTGCTATTGGAAATTTTATCATTAAAGACTTTGTATATGTTAGATAAACAAAAATTGCCTGTTTTCTAATATTCTCAATGTCTGTGAATTTTTGGCTTGTTTTTTGTGCTCTAAATTTGAGATGTATATCTTCTCTCTCTCATACACACACACACACACACACACACACTCACACAGTTTCCTTATAAAGTAATTTGTGGAGGAAAAAAAATTATAATTATGTGTCAGATCCACATGCCAAAAAAGCAGGAGTATATACATTTGCCTGGCAATTAGCAAAAGTAATCTGTATATAGCTAACATTTACGTTTTTAAACATCATGCCATGTAAAATTTTACTAGTAGTTAAATACATCTGTGTTTACTGTTTTCACCATAATGGGCTTTTACAATATCTCATTACTCGGGTGTTGCATTTTAAGAGATCGTCAATAATAAAAGCACAAAACGTTAGTGTTACAAGGAATGTTTTAATGTCATATTTTCTAATATAACAATATTGCTTCCAAATAAAGAGCAATATTTGGGAGGTATTATGTGTGTAGTAGTAAGAGGGCCTGAGACATAAGCCCTTGTATCAGAGGCCTGGTATGAGGCTTGAGGCCTGGGCTAAAGTAGTAGTCAAAGCTTTGCTGATATAAAGCAAAGTCCGGTTGTGAGCTAGGCAGGGCCTGCTCACAGAATCTGGCAAAAATAGGGCTGATATTGCAAAACCACACATTCCTAAAAGGTGCTAGGCACAAGGCTCGCACACAGACACATCCCAGAAGGGTGGTACCAGAGCACCTCAATACCAATACATTCTCCAAAGGTAACAAAAACACACTGACCCATTTTAAAAATAAGGTCAGGATAACAGCGTGATGGATAGAAATGTTTTAATCAAACCAACAGGTACAAGGTAATGGGTGGTAGTTAGCTAAGTCAGAGAGTGGTCTCTAGGTATGTCAGAGGGCAGTAACTAGCCACGTCAAGGGGGCAACACATAACTTGTTTGTGTGTGTATAAAAATGTATCTCAGAGGAAGTGTCTTTGTCTGGCCGAGGGGAAAATGGAAAGTCCCGCCATTATCTCAAGCATACATGTGTTAGTGTACCTGTAACCATTGAGCAAGGGCATTAGCACCGTGCTTCATCAGCAATAAACCTGACCAAGTTCCTTCGCAGAAAACTGAGTCTGAATTTATTGGGCAGGTCTGTCAAAATCTGCTATCTGCGCAGAGCTGGGACACCATGCTAAAAGAACTCATGCAGCCGAACATCTATCAACAATGAGGAATTTTATGCTGTTAAAAAGAACCCATGCCAGTAACACTCAGAACCTGAGTCAACTGACTGGGGATCACACTACAGAGCTAAAATTAGCAGTGTACATATTCAGGCTCGGGCTGGAGCCCAGACTCTGAAACCCGGTGAGGGGGATGGTCCTCGGAACCCAGTCTCCAGCGCTATCCTGAACATCTACAGGGATATTTTTAGCCCTGTAGCTCAAGCCTGAGTCAGTTGACCCTGACTATAAGACTCGCTGTTGGTTATTTTTTGCAGTGTACACATGCTCTATTGTGCAAAATTTTATCATCATTTAGATTATGTAAAAATGAAGAAAAATCACAGAACTTTCACAAAGGCAAGACAAGTAGTTCTTTTAATCAAATATTGAACAGAGGGAAAGCCATCTTACAGATTTCTGTATTGATGGATATCAAGGCATTTGTCATAACTTGCGTACATTTTTCGCCTTCTCGCTAAACAAAAGCAATGACACTTACAAGTTGAAATATAACCACTGCTTCTAGGCATATACTTGGCATTGGAAATATTTATGCAAAATTTGCATATATAACATGTATGTTTCATTAACATAGCTAGCAACATTTACATGATTCAGAGGTTAACTGGAAGGAGGTGGAAATTTGTCTCTAAAATTTTAGTCTTTTGGATTTTTTTAAGAAATCATCCAAGTGATTGTGTAATTTGAATTGTTTTAAAAATTCAACCGGTTTCAATTTCATGAGAGCTATATGTGTAATCCAAAAACATATTGCTCCTACAAAAATCATAGAAATTCAGGACAAAAAACTTAGTTGAGCTATAGTTATATTGTAAAGTGCTACTAGAAAAAGGACCTACTTACACTCGTAGCCTCATTTTACCACCCTTAATCACATAAGGGTTTGAAGGCTCAGATCCTTGGTATGAAATATAAAAAAGAAAGATCAGAGGCAGATGGCACTACAGGGAGAGTGTTAAGATGGTTGCCCAGAACATACATTTTCAGTTCACTGGTGTGTGCAAATTAATAGTGTGGTGAGCATGGTATTTGAACTGCTTATTTACATAAGGCTGGATTTTTAAAGGTATTTAGGCTGTTAATGCCCATTAATATTGCTTTTTAAAATATAATTATACTGCTACATCTTCTTTTTGATTAGCACTTAACAGTACTGACCTAACTGTTGCATAGCAATTTGTGTTTGTTTTGGATTAAAGATGGCATGACTGCTAGAACTTGCTTGTGTTTTGTTTATGATGTAGTATGTATGCTAGTGATTGTGTGACTCTCGTCACCTTCAAAAGAGTTAACATGTAGCTACTAAGCAATTATTTGGTGGACTATATTCTTCTTCAGTCCCCATTACTGCTACCTTTTTATCACACAGGCAGGCTGCTGTTGTGGTATAATATGTTTTCCAAGGAACACATACATTGACTCTTCAGTACTCCTAGTCAGCTTGAGGATTGAGAGTCTGGTTCTCTGTAAGGCAGAGCACTATCGCTAGGATTTTAATTTCACACTAGTTGCTGAAAGCCCCCGCTGTCACACAGGTATAATTCCTAAATTCATGTGTAAAAAAAGCTAAAAATTGAGCTCTTGTTTCTGTGCGCTGTGTTTGTTTCTAGTTTGTACACAGAGCTGCCCCTTGGCTGGAGGCACAGTCACCTCTTGCCTCACATAGCTGTTACTCCCATCTTTCCTGATCAGCTGTCATATTCCAACCTCCACAAAACCAAAATCTGTCTTGTTCTCACAGCATGCATTGATGATTGAACCTGGTGATATTCTAAACAAAAAGGGCTCTCGGCCATGCTTCTAGCTGTATCCATCACTTTACACCAGTGGTCCCCAAACTTTTTACGTCGCACCCCACCTCTTACCCGTGTCCATGTCCCATCCATCCGCCCCACGCACCCTGGGGAGCGGGGCCACGGCTCCAGGAGAGCGGGATGCAGATGGGGTAAAGGGGCCAAGGCTGGTGCTACAGCTGGGGACAGGGCCAGGAGTGGAGCCGGCGCATGTGGCCGGGGACAGGAGCAGAGCTGGGTGGTGCCCCCCACCCCGTGTGTGGACTGGCCCGGGACCTAGCTGTGCCCTCCTGGGTGGGCGGGGGCAAATCCCACAGTTTGGGGACCTTTGCTTTACACTGCCTCAGTTGACATTTGTGGCTTCAGAGTGACACAGAAAATAACGTTGGAATCTTGTTATATAGATACTAGTTTATTTTTAATAGTGCTATTACAAGAAAAGGAACCGTGACGAAGGCAGATTCAGTTCTTGATTTTTGTGTTTAAAAGGCTATTTATATAGTAAAAAGTTCTGTATAAAAGTGCACAAAAATTGTTAAATTAGCCTTAACTTTCACTGATTAAAAGTAGATTTTTATTAATCCACTATCTCTGCATCTTTGCAAATAAGACTGCATTAAAAATTATCTCTGTCAGTCCAAGAAAAGCATACAAGGTGCACTATGGCTGATTAATCAGTGGTTCAAATTTAGATGATGTAAGTATAGAAATAATTACTGTATATACAGTGGGCTTTGTGTAGATTTCTGTTATGCTGGTGACTAGTTATCTAATCCAGACTGAAGTTTTAGGCACTTCAAAGCATTTTTAGTTTTGTAGAACAGCAGATTATAAGGTTAGAAGGCACACTGGAGCTATTATCTTTCCTTGGAAGAGAGAGTTTAAACAGAACTCTCTCAGTTTACTATATTTTTATTATATTTCAGATGTTATGTTTTGCTTTGCGTTGGGCTTTTCAGCAATGGAGGTGGGTGCTTTAAATAAATTGACTTATGAGTACTGTTATAGTGTTTTTAAATAGATTCCCACAAATTTTTACACTGAACTCCCACAGGATTATGTGCTGGGGGAAAGATTTAGCACAGCAGTTCTCAACGGGGGAGGGGGGGTCCACAGCCCCCTGTTGGGCCACAAGCCCTTTTACAGGGGCTGAAGCCAGGAGCCACAGGGCTGAAGCCCTGAGCCCCAGCATCCCCTGCGGGGCCGAAACCCCAGCTACCTCCACCCTGAGGTACCCCCTGCCTGCACACAGCCCCTAGTTGCCCCCTGCCTGCACCCTGACCAGTTTTCAAACTTTTTGAGCTGAGCCCCTCCCCCCTTTGAGTTATAATTTTTGGTTGTGTGCTCCTCCCAACCGAGACAGGCCGGGTGGCCTGCTGAGAAGATGAGTCAGGCGATAGAGGTGGTGTTCTCTTCCCGGACCTCAAGCCCTGCTGGGCCCTGCCCCCCAAAATAGAAGTCAAGCTACGCCTTATAGCATGTTGGGTAGTGGGGCGGGGGGGAGCGCTCAGAAAGAAAAAGGTTGAGAACCCCTGATTTAGCACTTGTTAAAGTCACTGTCAAAATATTTTTCCCCAATTGTTGGCTTGGCTTTTTCACTGTGTAACAGGTATGTTCGAAGTGACAAGTTCAAGCAGTTGTCACTTTACCGCTTATGGCCACTGGCACTAGACTTCCCAAAGAGGTGTTGCAGGAGCAGACCAAAGGCCAGGTGGGGAGAGGTACTGCTTAAGCCTGTGCTCCAACCCAGGGTTGTGAGTTCAATCCTTGAGGGGGCCACTTAGGGATCAGGGGGCAAAAATTGGGGATTGGTACTGCTTTGTGCAGGGGGTTGGACTAGATGACCTCCCAAGGTCCCTTCCAACCCTGATATTCTATGAAACAGTGTCCCTAGGAGCATCCAGTAGCGTGTACCCTGTCATTTATTCTTGTGTCGTCGTCATGTCCCCAATACCACCAGCAGCACCCCCTATCAGCAAAAGCAAGCAATGCCTTAATGCGGGGGTAGTCAATTATTTTTTGTCAAGATATAGTCAAGGTCCAGATTCCAAAGAAAATAATAAAAAATGATTATAGTAAGTACATCAAAAGATTTTGGGGTCTGTTTGAAAGCATCTGGCAGTCTGGATTTGCCCGCGGTCCACCTATTGACTATTCCTGCCTTAATGCCACAGTATTTATGTTGTTAAATATAGGATTGGCTGAGTTAAGGTCATTTAATGCAGATTGGAAAGTCAGATAAAACTAATAGTTCTGATTGAGTTGGGCATAGTATCTCTTTAGCAGTAGTTTGCAATATGTGAGCATTAGTTGTCTGGGATTTAGCAAGTGTTTGCTTTTTCACTGTAGTCTAAGAAGAGAAAAATTGTGGATTCTTAAAAAGCTGCTAACTCCAGAATAGTAAATTTCTCTGCTCCTTTTCTATCAGTCACTGAATTGGTTGGGGAAAATGTCTTTATTTTATGACTCAGTATATAGGTTGTGTGCCCTCCTGGGTTAGTCTTCTTTTAGATGTAATACTTCTGTTGCATTTAGTTCCATGAAAAGTTGAAAATGACAACTGGGAGAAACATTTTTGAAGTTTGGACACATTTTCCAGCAAATTTTCAGTTCAGCACCAAAATTGTATTTCAGTATCGTTTTAAAAACCTATAAACCATATTGCTGAATGCTTTTTTTTAAATTTCAGAGTATACTAATGCAAATCAAACTTTTTTGCTGAATTTCACGTAAAATTGAATTAATTAGTTTTTCAGTGTAAAAACATTTAAGAAAATGTAATGGCGGTATCTTACTTAGCTTTCAATCGTCATCGCTTTATTTAATACAAAATAAAGTTTAGACAAAGAAAAGCAAACATACACAGTTGGATGTAATTTAAACCACATTTTGATGACTCTGCTGGCCAAGTGAGTGTGGATTATATTCCAGTATTGTTTTCAGTAATAGTGTTACCATGGAAACTAATGCATATGCATGTATAAGAACCCTCCACACACTTATGTACAGCTACAGTATGTTGAGAAAGCTTTTATTGTGTTAACTTCATTTTGTAATCTCTTCTGGACTTTCACCCACCTCCCTTAAATGTTTTCTGTGTATCCTATTACCACATCCTTTCTCTTTCGCTAAATCCCATTATTTGATTCATGTGCCCTTTAGTCACACGGATATATCGCAGAATTTGTTTCTGAGGGGCTGAAGGAGAATGTGGTGGCTCCCACATGAAGAGGCCAGTTGATAGGACAAGGATGAAACAAAGAGGTTGACTTTTTAAAAAAAGATGTTAACTGCTTTAATACTCAAAATTATGGTTTGTTTTTTGCTTGTGTAGCAGTATAAAGTGTAGAAGCAGATAGTTGTCACTTGTGATTAAGGAATTGGACTGAGATTCAGGATATCTGGGTTCGCTTCCTGGTTCTGCCACAGGCTCCCTGTGTGACCTTGGCTACAAGTCACTTTTTCTCTGTGGATCAATTCCATACCTTCTACTTGTATTTGTTTCCCTTTCTCCCATCTTAGGTCTATATAGACTGTGAGCTCTTCAGAGCAGGAACACAGTCTGAACTTTGTGGTCCAAACAGGAGCGGGATCTAGCAATCTTATGGGCCTTGGTTCTGTTGATCCTTAGAGGCATTGCTTTCATTTCAACACCATCATCTGGGTGCCCATGGAGAAGGAAATGTTGACTCAGTAAAAATGAAGACTGCTAAACCTTTAACTTTAGTTTAAGATACAAGCAGCTTTGTTCCAACCATTCTTTTCCCCTCCATTTGTTTTTATTTCATTTTTTAATTGAGATAACATGATCTCATTATGTGACATCTGTATTCCTATCAAGGACAAGGCACCTAAATACGTTAGTTACCTGCCACGTTCTCTCTTTTATTTGCTTAATTAATAAATTAGGCTTTTTTAGGTTAGTGACTGACTTTTGAAAAATAGTAATAGTTTTTAACACAGCTCCATAGGACCTTTAATATTCAGGACTTTGAATAAAACAATTTGCAACTGAGGTCATTTAAATATTTTAGTTATTATAAAAGTGTAAAAGTATTAGTATAGTATAGAATGTGAGTGTCCAAAGCATGGCCTGTTGGCCAAATCCAGCACATGGAACCCAGACATGTGACGTTTTAATATAGAGCTGTGGAGACTACATATCCCAACACATGCATTTTGCCGTTTTGAAAAAGGTGGCCCCCTCCAGGGGCTATTGGTGGTATAGTAGTGAAACTGTTCCTGGAGTTTCAGGTTGAAACATGCAATTTGGACTCAAATACTTTCCAACTCATAAAATCCAACAGGGAGGTTTTACCTCATCACCGAAGGAGATTATCATAGCCTCCCGTCAGGGGCAGGGTGCGAGCATCTCTTAAAGAAGCAATTATTTGGCACATTTCATTCTATTTAGGTTCTATACTGCATCAGTCATTGTGGAATCTGGGTATACTGTAGTGGTGCACTAAGTGATTTGACTATCTGTTGCAGGAGGTTGTTTCTCCATTACCTTTCCCATCAGGAAAACTGCATTTGTTTTTTTTTTTAAATTTCTTCTAGTTTTGTTTATATATGAAGTGCTTTGAGCTCTATTGTGAAAGTCAGGTCAAAGAAATATGACTTGCACATGCTCAGCAAAAATATACTGTAGCACTATTACAGATAAAAATATTTAATAAGTGACCTTCATTTCATGGTACTTTTTCATTTAAACAGGATACAATTCTGGCAGAATTGCTTCAGATCCACAAAGAACATATAGTGGGCTATCATGAGCATGATTCCCTCCTAGACCATAAAGAGGAGGAAGAATTGACCGAAGAGGAAAGGAAGGCAGCTTGGGCAGAATATGAAGCTGAAAAAAAGGTAAAGATGCCTGCCCTAACGTAAAGTGGGTGTCGTGTGTAAAAAATAACCGTCAGTTTAAAAAAAAAATTATAATTGTTCTGTAAGCATAATGAATCTTTGTAGAAATAGCTCTATTACAGGCTTGGAAATGGGCTTCTGAATAATATTATGTAAAATGGTCATTTTAAATATCACCTCTATAAAAGCTAAACAGACTATGAAAAATGAAAAGATAGATGCTGTTTTGGTGGTGGACTTTTGTATGTATTTGCTTCAAGATATTTTTACTTAGTGTTTGTTACTTTTTTTTATTAATAATTAGCTTTGTAGTTTTCACATTTCATATTATACATCCAGCTGACATTCTTTAGTATACTTCATTCTGAAAATGTATGGAAAATCTCTACCTTTTGAGATTTTTTTAATGGAAAAATGGGCATCTCATTTCAAAACAAGCCCTCCGCCTCTCCCCCAACCCCAGAAAATATAATCCAGTTGAGGCATAAGTAAATACTGGAAGTGGCCTGAGAGTTTGCAGTTCGTTCATTCATTCCCAAAGTCCTAGATTCTTAAACTAGAGACAGTTCTTTTGTTTGCTTTGTTTTTTAATTATAACCCAGGAATTACTAGATCAAAAAGAAGTGGGAGAAGGAAATTGAGTGCATAACAAGGATTTTATAAACTGTCAGAAAGGGAGATACCCACTGATGGTAACGTAATTACTTTGGTTTGAATTATGAACAGAAAGACAGAAAGTTTTAGTGGGAATGGTCATTGCAATAAGTAGAACGAACTTTCTAGTGTTTAAGACAATAAAAATCTTTGTTCTTAAAATATGCTTATAAATCTGTGACTTAGTTCAAAAGTCTTGAAAATAATTACATTTCACTTAACTCAGTAGGAGAACAGAGAAAACTGAAACTAGCCTCCATTATCATACTGTACAAGGAGAATAAGAACTTAAGTATTGGTTTGTTTGGTGTAAATAGGAGTATTGTTGCTAGAGTACTCATCTAAAGGATGTAAAGGCAGCAGAAGTGAAAAATGCCTGAAAGATGTTGCACCTGGGTGATCAGATCTGATGATTAAGATATTTTCTCTTTTGAATTCACAAAGTGGGAAATATGGAAAGTTGCTGAAGATTTTAAGTGGGCATCTGACTCAGGAAGAATTTCAGGAGTTCGCAGATAGGAAGAGTAGTTGGAGATTTTTGGTAGCAATGTAATTTCTCTGAGGGAACCAAAGTACTGTGTGAGATATGACACTAAAACATCTGGATGGCTCCAAGTGGATAAGTTTAACAGTCATCTATATGAAGTTGTGTAGGGCCAGAAATGGACCATGAACTCATGTCTTGAACAGTTTCTTGTTTCTGTCATCTATTTTTAATTTTTTTTTTTTTAATGTCTTGTCCTGAGGACAAAATTTCTCACGAAAGAACACCATACCCAATCTGGATGGGGGAGTATGATCAGAGGAAAATGTCCTATGAGTCCCGTCCCCCCTCAAAAGGGATTAAAACCCCTTAATTTACTATATTTCATGTGTCTTCCAAACTTACTTATGAACAGGACCTAGAACAAAATTACCCAAGAAACCCTTTCATTCATGCCTGGGCGGCGGGAAAGGCTTCTGAATAATTTTTTTCCTGTTACAAGTGTCTTTTTCCAGTTTTATCATCTTGTATAGTGCATAATAGCTCTTGACATTTATTTTAAAAACATATAAAGTAGTACCATTTCCAGTAGACAAAACAACCTCCCTGAAGGATACAAGAACATCATGCATGAGTACAACCCTGCGTGGTGTGCAACTCCTGTCTGGGAGCTTGCAAGCCGCTTGTACACACTAGCATGACCAGGGACAGTTGCCAGTGACTCTAGTGCCCACCCCAGTGGGTGGGGCGGGGGTGGAGGGGAGGGGAGATACTGCCATGCTGGAGGAACTGCCAGTGGCCCGACATGCTGCTACTTTTGCTCGTGTGGTTCCTGGTAGAGCCCTTCAGCTTTGTGGATACCAATTTATATCCGCGGTTCTAAATTTTGTATCGTGCAGGGCTCTATGCGTGGGGGTTAGAATCTAAGGACTGGAATGATCAAGCAATTGAAAATCTGTTTTTTCTGTTTCGTTTGAAACGTGAAGCCCTGCAAAATTTAGATTTTTTGGAAGATTGTTGAGTAATTCCTACCAAAATTTTGAGAATTCTATGTTCATTGGTATTTAATAGGAATTCTGCAGTAAAAAGACCTTTCTTCAATTTTAAAAAATTAGGCTATATGTGAATTACAGTATATGAGAATCCTTAACAAACACAGGATGGTTTATGGCAAAGCTGAAAGTGCTATTAATACACCTAGCTAGTTACCAATTCCTAATGTTACTAATTAATGCACATTGCCACTATTCTTAATATTTAAATCATACCCTTCCTAAAACAGAGCAACAGTTTATATACATATAGAGTCTGAAAGAAGCATCCTCAGAGTTGTCCAACTTCATTATATAAATACCAGATTTTGAAATCTGAGAGAAAGTTAACCACTTCAGATCAGACTCTGATTAAGAGAAAAAGAATAATACCTATTCAGGATTGATTCTGTGATATCCAAGATAAAATTATATAGGGTTGATTTATGGAGATCTAGTTGTTGCAAAGGCATAGCTTTATACCTGGCTGGCATAGCTGCTTTTTTAACAGTCCGAAAGGAAAGGGTTTACTGTATTAGTGTCTGTAATTCAAATTTATTTACAGAAAAAGTATTCATCTTTGGTTTTTGCAGAGGGTGGGATTATTTGTTCTTACAAGGAACATTGGTGTCCCTACATTTTGGAAATACAGGTTTGCCAGAATATCCTCATGGCTTTGTGCAATCTGACATGCCTCTCAGTTGCTTTGTGGTATAATTTGTTTGAATATTTTGGGGAATTATTTTTCTGCTTCAATAACTTTTGTGATCTAACTGGTGTTTTTGACTTTTATTTCAACAATGGACTTGTGTATTTGAGAATTATTCCTTGCAAGAGGTCTTGTATTTCTTTCTTCCAATGAATAAAACTCTGCATACTGCATTTCTATTAAGTCAGGCTAACCCTGTTCCTCTAGTTTTTCTGTATTTGATTAATTCATTTTTGAAGTCCTTGCTCTGTTGTTGGTGTATCTGTAATGGTGTCTGGCTACACAAATGTGTACTACTGTATCCATATCGCAGTACTTCAGCATGTGCTTAAAAATCAGTTATCATATAAACCTTAAACAATGTATTTTGTCAGATTATATACATATCACATACACACTTTTACATTAGTGTAGTATGTATCACTAGACAAATTGAAGACATTGTTAGGATTTTCTTCTCTTACTATGTTTATACCAATAATTATAGATGAACTAGACTCAAATCTCAAGACACATACTGAGGCTTCTCTAAGTAGTTGGAAACTTAATCATTTTGATTCCATGCTTTGGAAAGAATTTTCAATACACTCAGATGGTTCCACTTCTAAGGGTTAAAACTTTATAAGATCTTTGATTTCTCTTGTAGGGTGTGTTTTGTTTGTGTGTGTGTTCAGTTCTTTCCTAGAATTGACAGCAGTGGCATGCTATAGCACTTAGGAATATTCATAGTCGCTAAACCTAAGTACAATTTTTGTTTTTAAGGGTCTGACCATGCGCTTCAACATGCCAGCTGGGACTAATATGCCCCCTATCAATTTCAACTCTCAAACTCCATATATTCCGTTCAATTTGGGAGCATTGTCGGCAATGAGTAACCAACAGCTAGAGGTAGGTAGTGAAATCCAAATGGCACAGTGTATCTACATTGCTTTGAGCATGTCTCAGATATTCAAATTAAGTTACAAATCAGTAATTACTGAAATTTTTTTAACATCCTGATAAGTAATACCTTCTAGTTGAATGTAACATTTTTTAAAAGTAGGTTTATGATATGTCTGTTTAGTTGAAATCTATTAACTTGTGTGTGCATATTGAAATGTTTATAGCAACAGTGTATTCTGATTATAGGAAGCTGATCACTGTAGCATTTGTATAATATTAGGAATGTACTAGTATAATTTAAAACAAGAAGTAATGTTGAACACAGTCATAGTGAGTATGAATGTGACAATTGTAATAATTTTACAATGCCAACTGCAAAAAGTTTGTTAGGTGCAAAATTTGTCACTTAGGTCTAACACAGTTTTGATCATTTAAAAAGCACTGAGTGAGCAGATTGTTTTCAGTTGACTTATTTGTATTTTCTGTTCATTTACTTACCTCCAAAATCTAATTGTGTGTGAATTTATTTCCATCATATTACCCAACTCTGTGTGTTCACTTGTGTAAAAAAGTTTCAAATATAGTTACATAAATTGGAGATGGAGAAAAGCATTTCTAAATGCGTGGACAACTTAATCTCTTGCTTTGCACCTATCCTTTATAATTCATTGTCTGCTGTTCTCTCAGGACCTCATTAATCAAGGAAGAGAAAAAGTTGTGGAAGCAACCAACAGTGTAACTGCAGTGAGAATTCAGCCCCTTGAAGATATAATTTCAACTATAGTAAGTAAAATAGATATTATTCCACATTTGGTCAGGAGCTGGAAAAATGTTAAGAAGTAGTGTCAAGCAAAGAAGTGACTACTGATTATAAACAGTCATCCAGTTAATTGTCATATTATTTCTTCTTCATTAATAAAGCAGTATTTTTAATTAGTGCTGATTTCTGTTACCACAATTTGTAATAACAGCTAATTAATGATGTAGTTGGGTAATAGCACCTGTGTGCATAGTAGAATCTTATAGTGCCAACAATTTGGTCCATAGCTCCATGTCAGTATTTCCCAGACAGTGAAAATGCTGGCTTCCTGCAAATGAGACTGATTGGCTCAGCTGAGTATTTTTTCCCCCTGTTTTCTTCTCCATACATTTTCCCCTTTTAAAAGAAAATTTAGAAAAGCATGTTTTTTATTGGCAATATAAAGATCTAATAACTTCTGGTTATAGTTATAAAACTGTACTTCCCCAGAATATTTACTGGAAACTGGGCGGTCAGTCAATGCCAACTATATTAATCCAGCTCTGAAAAAATTGCGAGAACTTGATTGCCCTTACTTTTCTATCAGGGTGACTAATAAAATGTATTTTTTTTCCTTTTCAGTGGAAGGAAAATCTGACCCTGACAGAGACCCAAGTGCAGGCCTTGGCCCTAAGCAGACAGGCAAGCCAGGAGCTTGATGTTAAGCGCCGAGAAGCCATCTACAATGATGTCTTGACAAAACAACAGATGGTAAGAATTCTGAATGCCTTTTAGATAGTTATGTTTACTTGGATTGGGATGCATGAGTGATAGCAACCTGGACTAGCACATGATATTAAAGATGTTTTTGTAGAATGCCAGCTTCTTATCAATCCCTTAGGCCCAGTAATTACCAACAGTGTGTTTTGCTCCTCCACACCAGAAAGTGCTGAGTCATACAATGTTTTGGACTAGCGTTGCTCATTTAGGGAGATGTTGTGTAAAGTAGATTGCAAATTCCATCTCCTGAATTCTGCTATTAATTCATGTATTTGAAGTGCTTGAAGACTAAGTGGCTTAAGGAAAACCAAATACTAAAGTGGTAATAGGCATGTAGCATACAGTGACCTTTACACAAGACCCAGTCTCCTTAAAGATGTTAACTTTCTAATCATATATAGGAACTTGCATCTCTTCAGGATAGTTCTGTTTACAGCAGTTTAGTTCCATGGGAAAACAAATCAACAGCACTCCTCCATGCATTAAATCTTCCTTAAAACAAGTCAGAAACCAAAATAATCCATGCCAATGCTCTTTCTGAAATCTTTCTCATCACCCTTTCCTGGTGTGTTCCTTTACCATTCACAGGCTTTGTATTGGAAAGTTCTAACTCCTGGCACTAAGGAATTATTTTATGCAGAATGCACATAACTTAAAACCACGTAACTCATTGGACTTTCTAAGTAATCTTGAGAAATCTGAAACTTTCCCAGTAGGTGCTAGTCCAACTGGAAGTATTTTCTCCTTTGGTGTTTGTCACTAAATGTTTGTTTGCCCATCAACTTGTAGGATTTTCAAAGGGATGTTAAATAGTACCTGACAACAAATGCTGTAACTAATACAGGGGAGTAATTTCACAGTAGAGTGCATATCACCATGGCAACTAACATAAATGCTGCCTGCAATACAATAGGCAAGTCATTAGGAGACCTTAGTCCTACATGGTGTTACTAACTGGTTTCTACTGTAATCCGCTTGTGAATGCCATCACGTTAGTGATGGGGATAACAATAATGTTTTTTTCTTCAGCCATGGTACCCCTAACAAATTGATTTTTAACTCTAAACTTGATACTTGGTGCAGTAAGACAGGTCATGCACTTGTAACAGCTCCACTTTCCCTCCACACAGTTAATCAGTTGTGTTCAGCGGATACTCATGAACAGAAGACTACAGCAGCAGTACAATCAGCAGCAGCAGCAGCAAATGTCTTATCAGCAAGCAGCAATGAGTCATCTCATGATGCCAAAGCCTCCAAATTTAATCATGAACCCTTCCACCTACCAGCAGATAGATATGAGAGGAATGTATCAGGCAGTTTCTGGTGGTCTGCAGCCACCGCCATTGCAGCGTGCCCCACCCCCAATGAGAGGCAAAAATCCAGGACCTTCCCAAGGGAAATAAATGTGATTTTGCACTAAACGGATTGTTAAAATCAGAGAGAACTTTTTTATTTTTTTAGGAATCAATGGCTTAACAGAACTCAACTGCATAAATAGTTTGGATCCCTTAAATGCCATGTTCCATATTAGTGTTTCAACTGTGTTTAAATAGGATGTAACATTTTTCCCTCTCATGTCAGTGATGTTGCCTAGAATCTTCTTACATGTGTTGAATACAGGAGATATCAAATTGTTTTCAGTGAAAACAAGCCCTTCCATAATAGTAGCAGCTCCACAGGTTTACTGTCTAAAGTCCTATGCTTGTTTTTAGTAGCCATAAAACCATCATCAAACATGAGAAACTTAGGTAAGAATACAGATCTGTATGTTTCAGTATTCCATATATAAAATGTACACAGCTGAGTTCTTGATTAGAGTTGATTCCTCAAATTATGGAATACTTTTATACTTACCCATTTCTTGAAATTAGTGAGTGTGATAAGACAGAGAAAAATGATATTGTTTCCTTGTGACTGAAGTCTGGACTCGTGCTATATCATCTGTGCAGAATAAAACATAGGAACTGAAAATTCTCTTGAGACAAAATTGAGTGCAATATTCTTAAATACTACGGCTCTAAAACGTTGTCATGCAGTTATATAGAAACCGTGTATACAGCCTTAAATCATGACTTGAGAAGAGAATTTTTTCTTCTCCAGTCTTCTGCCACTTGTTATTTTCAGTTTTATGTGATGGAATAACTGGTAAATTTAAATTTACAGCTTTGTATCCTTCACACATTATTTCACTGTTCGCTGACTCTGATACAAAGCACATTTCTGTTAACTCCTTGATGCTGGTGCTAGTGTCTCTTCCCTTTGCTGGCAATGGGATAGGGACCAAAAAAATCAAATTACTGGTATTTTGGAGGTTAAGATAGTGGTGGTTCTTAGGGTCACTCCCTGTTTTATAAACAACATCACAATGGCAGAACTATTGCCAACTTTGAATTCATACACTGAATGTGCTTTAACAATTTCCAGTTCTGCCAGAATTGTGAAATAATTCTCCTTGTATAGATAAGGATCTCTGCCTACCATGTTCTTCTCCCTACCCCTTCTTTCATTTTTGTAAGAATATAAGTTGGTCCAAAAAGACCTTGATTCTTTGATTTTTTTTTTTTTTTTTTTAATAATCTAGACCAAGGTACATTTCTGATTGGTTACATGTCATTAATACCTACGTTCCCAACATTTTAATGGGATAGTAACACATTTTCTGTGCTTATGATGATCCAGTTACACACACACACACACGACTTTTCTTTGCATATAGTTTGGCTGATGCTATTTTTAAAGGAAAACGTTTTTAGAATGTGAGACAAATTAAATGACAGGAATATTTGAGGTGATATTGTATCAGGTATTGAAAACAGAATTTTTGAGAAACGAAAGCTGGATGGAGGGATTTGCTGTAGATATTGCTGTACTCACCTGACTTGCTGACATCAACTAGAAGAGTTTTGGCTTCTTGAATCACTCTTGAAGGACTTTTTTGAGTTTTTATGTCCTCAAAAGACAAGTGTTTCCACATCTAAAATATACAAATCTTGTGAGATATTTCATTTGGGGTTTGAATTTTGGTTTGTGATATGTGTAGAATTTGTTAGATCTGCTGCAAAACCAGCTAACAAAATTGTTGGTTTGGATTTTTTCCTGTTACAAGACATCGCAAGAAAACCCTCTATGTTCTAAGCCTTTGCCAGCTCCATAATCAGATTTATTTAATTTGAGGGGGGAGAGGAGCCAGAAAAGGTGCATTCATTTTAGAAGAAGTTAAAAAAATTAGACTTTGTGAGACAAGCATTTGAATGCAAATGTACTCTGGACAACTGTCATGGATATTCCTGCATGTCGTGAATAAGACAAATATGTTCTACCAGACCTGGGAATTTTCAATGGAGTTCTACGATAACTTGCTCAAAGACTTAAATGTGGAAGTTTTAGGCAACATTTAAAGGCACATTTTTTCCACCATGGACAAAACTATGGATAACAGAAGACTAATGCATAAGAAGATTAATCAAAGATAAGAAGCATTGAAATAAAACTTGGACCACTTTGTATACATGTTCCTCACTTGACATTTTAGCTGCATAATGTGTGTATAACATGAAGCTTTAACAAATATTTAAAGACAGAACATTACATCAATAAGGTAATAAAAGGCTCATTTTTATATTTGTTTTAGATGTTTTAACTAGTTGAAATGGCTTAAGATGACAAATAAAAATGTTGCTTGTAATACAGTTTTGCCTGCTAAATTCTCCACATTTTGTAACCTGTTTATTCCTTTGGATGTAAAGCGTTTTTGCTTAGTATTGTGATATTGTATATGTTTTGTCCCAGTTGTATAGTAATGTTTCAGTCCATCAACCAGCTTTGGCTGCTGAAATCATACAGCTGTGAAGACTTGCCTTTGTTTCTGTTAGACGGCTTTTCAGTTCTGTATTAAATATCTTCAGTACTGTAGAAAAGATGTCACCTCGTCCTATAAGGCTGTTTTGTAATATATATATAAGGACTGGAAATGTGTTTTTAAAGAAAAGCAGCATTCAAGTATGACAATATACTATCTGTGTTTTCACCATTCAAAGTGCTGTTTAGTAGTTGAAACTTAAACTATTTAATATCTCATTTAATAAAGTGACCAAAATACATAAACATGTGCAGTGCTGCATTTTTAACATGCTGTTAGATCCACATTGTTTACAGCCCCTGAGGAATTTGTTATTTGAGAAATAACAAAGTAATGGTTGTGAGTGGCGCATTAACTGACGTCTCTCTGGTATAATCTCTCTCTCCACATTTTTAGTTCAGGATTCGGGAAAAATACTTATAGGGGACCCAGGAGATAGTTCCAGAGGTATTAGCGTCTACATAAATCGCCCCTGCCTTTGGAGATTCCCCAGAGATTCATTTGACACTCAGGATCTGTGGAGTGCCAGATGATCACCACCCTGGTCAGTTCCACAGATGTTGGAAGAGAAAATACTGCTACCTCCTTTCATGATGCATCATCTAAAGCAGTGGTTCTCAAAGCTGGTCCACCGCTTGTTCAGGGAAAGTCCCTGGCGGACCAGACCGGTTTGTTTAGCTGCCACCTCTGCAGGTTTGGCTGATCGCGGCTCCCACTGGCTGCGGTTCGCCGCTGCAGGCCAATGGCGGCTGTGGGAAGGACAGCCAGCACATCCCTTGGCCTGTGCTGCTTCCCGCAGCCACCATTGGCCTGGAGCCAGTGGGAGCCGTGATCAGCCGAACCTGCGGACGCAGCAGGTAAACAAACTGGTCCGGCGTGCTAGGGGCTTTCCCTGAACAAGCGGCGGACCGGCTTTGAAAACCACTGATCTAAAGAATCTCTGCAAATGGAACTATTACAGCTTCCTGGGATTTTGATCTGAGTGCAAGAGTGATCTCTTTTGCCCAACATCGGATAAACTAAATTGTAATATAAAGAGACATTTTTCAAACTGAGTTTGGGGGAAGCGTAGCAGATAAAGTACTTGATGCTAAGAGGTGCTGAACACCTGAAACTCACTGACTTCATGGGAGCTGCAGGCTCCCAAACCCTCCCTTAGTCTTAGGCCTCTAAGTTTGGTATTCGAAGTTGTATGTTTTTAATATTTGTTTTGATGACTGCAAATAGACAGTCATGTTTTATTACATACCAACTATTAAATACTAAGTGGTCCATGTGACTTTAATCAAAGCCTAATCCAATAACAATTACCACTTATTATAGCAAAGAATCTCACAATGTGTATCTTAATTTTCTTCTGGCTCTTGTCTATACATGTTAACAGCACAGCAGGTAGAAGCGGGTGTCTGCTGTACCTAGCATATTGATCTGCTGATGCTGCTTGTTGCATTTTGGTAATTTTTTGGGGATGTAGTTAAGAAGAAATCTGAGACTCTTAAATCTTGCATTAAGCCAGTCTTGCAAATCTTTTATGCAAACTTGCCAACACAGGCACAAAATCTACGTCCCTCACCCTCTTCCCTCCATGATGGGGAAAAAAAGTGTAACCTTTCAAAATCAGTTACTTGCTGTAGGTGAGTAAAACTTTGGAAGGCTGTGCTGTACATACTCTAAGAATTACTCCTAAAAACTCCTTTGCCATCATAACTACAAAACAAACACAAAAGCTGTTGGTGTGCTGAGACCACATGCCTGTCATGCAAATCAATATTGTCTCATTGTTTCCTTGTACTCCACCACCTGAAGGTAGCCATGGCTGTCTCTTGTGTTATATTTAGATTGTAAGTCCTTTTGTTCTGTGTCTGTTCAGTGCCTAGCACAAAGGTGTCCTGGTCCGTAACTGGGATTCCTAGGTGCTATGATAATAAGTATTTATATGAGAGACAAGGTGGGTGAGGTAATATCTTTTATTGAACCAACTTCTGTTGGTGAGAGAGACGAGCTTTCGAGCCACACAGAGCTCTTCTTAAGGTCTGGGAAAGCAACTCCCAGCCAAAGCAAAATGCAAGGTGGAACAGATTGTTTAGCTTAAGTAGTTAGCATAGGAGTTAGTTGGTCCAATAAAACACATTACCTCACCCACCTTGTCTCTAATATCCTGGAACCGACACAGCTACATGCATATAAGTATTTATATGGTCCACATCATCCCCATTCTTCTGCTCATGATATATCCTGTGACCTCAATAGTTCCACTCTCCTTGGAGTTGACTTTGCTTGACATCAGGATTAATTTATTCCTAAACTGTACTGAAGCAGATCAGACTTGGAGTTGAAATAATTGCAATACCATGCATAGACTTTCCCTTCTTTCAGTCCTATTATTTTTCCCCCACCCAGGACCACCTCAGCCATTACTACTTGTGCCTGCCGAAGAGTCAGTCAGTATGGTTAGACCAAATCACCTATTGTGAGGAGTTTAAAACCTCAAGACAGCTGTACAGTGAAAAGTCCAGCTCTTCAGTGATTAGCTGAAAAAGGGGAAGTCAACTGTTTTTTCAGAGGGGTGCTAAAATGCATGTGAGGCAGAAGTGCAGGGAAACAGTGTAAGATCTATTCATGTGAATCTAGAATCCTTAATTCTAGAGAAATTAGCAACAGTGTTAGGGTAATGTGCAGCCCCCCACTCAGTGGAACTGGTGCCTTTGTACTACACAGGTTAGGGTTAGAAGGCAGATTTTTCTGGAGCCTAGGCATTGGGTCTGTATTCTCTGGGTGCTATGGAGCCTAGCTATATGAATCTACTGGATGGATGTCCCCTATGAAGCAGAAGGAGAACAGCAACAGGGGCTACTGTGACTGCAAGGTTGGCTCTTCCATCACTCCCTAGCCTACAGGGAAGAACCCTACCCTCTGAAATACAGCTCCCTTTGAACCAAGTCAGGCTAAAATTGGTGCAGAAGGGCGGGTGGTCTTGTGATTAGGGAACAGAACTGGGAATTGTTACTTCCTGGGTGACTGAACAAGTACTTTAACCTCTCTGTGCCAACATTTGCTCCTGTAAATGTAAAATACAGCATTTTCCTTACATGGTACTATAATATTTTCAAATCTGCTGTGCTCTACATGCAAAATAGCATTGGTTGGGGGAGGCACTTGATACTGAAGCTCTCTTGGGCAGGAATAATCTCTTTAAGGTTTATCTGTAGCACCTGTAACTGTCCAGGTGGGTTTCCTCAGGACTTTGCTCAAATGGAGCAGTGAGAAAGGAGCCCCCATCTGATGACATCCACCCAGCTGCCTTACTTTACAGAGAGATTTTAAGATGAGAAATTTAAACTTTCGACATAAGGAAACAATATAAACAACCAAAATACAATATACATTTAGTTTTTCTTTCACTAATTCAAACAAGTTTCAAGTTGAAGCATTGCGAACATTTTTTCCTGTGGACCAGGGGCTACACAGCAGCCTTGGAACTTGTCTGTCAGTGCAATTGGTGTGTGGAATTTTCATTATGGAAACTATATGATTGTAGGAAAAACATTTCACCCAATGCCTTTCATGCTGCTCTACAGTACTGATTTCAGAGTCCATCTGCAATTCTTGTCAAAAGGACTACAAGCTATAGGAACTACTGACACAATGTAAAATACTAGCATTTCCAACACATTTACAAGTGTAAAAGGTCCATTTTATTACACTTTTCATAAATGAGCCTGACTCTGACTTCTGATATAGGTAATGAGACTTAGATGTTTCAGTGATGACTCAGAGAATAAAGGAAAAAAAACATTTTATTTCAAACACTGGATTAAATTCCTTCATGTCTAGCTCATTCGGGTAAAGCTCTTTCAATCTTTACCTTGCCACTTGAAGTCTGCTGTCCGTAGTGGTGGTTGCATTGCGTACACTCAGCTGCAAGGACAGAAATGTTTGGGAGAGCAGAGTACTGTTGCAAAGAACTGGCAAGATTGTCAAGAAAGGGAAATGATACTAGATAAAAAACCTGTGTGCATCAGACAGAGCTGTGTTAATATAATACACATGAAGCAGCTGATCTGACCATCCTTATTTTGGTAAAACTAACATGGGAATGAAGTAAGGGTGGCGGGCTAAGACCTACAAGAGTTTGTGCTTCCCCATAGCTATTCATACAGCTCCTTAAAGGCAAAACTGAAAAACAACACTAAAAGATGAGGTTGCAAGCAAAACATTTTTAAAACTACAGGTCTTGATTTTCTTTTACATATGGAGTCATAAGTGTCTCAGACATTATTAGCTCTTTGGATTTAAAGTGCAGGTGAACTCTACAAAGTGACCATGTAAAAATGGCACATTCTTATTCAACAGACCTGCTCCCTATGTGTATTCAGAGTCAAACTTGCCGATGTCAATGTCAGAATATCAATTGGACTGTTAGCCCTATAGAGACCATACAACTGAAGAGAAAGGGAGCTGGAATCTTGAGCTTAATCAGCAGAATTTGTTTATTTACTCTCCATCAATTGAGGGTATAATACAGCACAGGTGTTATCAAGGACTTAGAAGACACTGGGCAATTTGTACTGTAAAACTTTTATCAGTGATAGTGCGGGTGGGGGACAAGAGCTAGAGAGAGACCAACTTAATTTTCCAGAGCTAAGGCTGAATTTGCAGGTCTAGCAGGTAGAAAAACCACCTTTTAGCCCATGAGCCAATAAGTTCAGCTCTCTTCAGTGCAGCATTTAATCATAGTTAAGTGCTGTGCTAAATCAGAGTCTTAACTTGAAGACTGAGCACATTTGACATGGAATCGATGGGATAAAATTAACAAAGCATCCCATAAGGCAGTTTTCACAGAGGGCACCCTTCAGAGTTGGCACTGATTCAGGAAAGCATGTCAGAATAGCATGTGCTCCAGTGCTTCCCAGAATTAGGGCCTTTTAGCAGTAGCAACGAAGGTTGACTGGGAAGGAGCTGCCCATTTCTTGAGATGTTAACGCCGGACACAGGTTATTCTTCCAGCAATGCCCGTTGCTGAAATTGTCATTACTATGAGAAGGTGAATGTTTCGAAATACTCTGGAATGACTGTTTTAGGTTTTGCTATGTGTTTTCTCTCTGCAGTGCTTCTGCCTGTGCTCATGTTTGACTATTTTTTGCAGCATTAACGCTGGGCTGGTTTGTTAGTCAGGAAGGTTGTTGCTCAATGTTCTATTTAGTTTTTAGAATGGACCTGTAATCACTCCTTAATCCTGTCATGTGTACCGGAGTCTCATTAACACTACATGGGTAAATACTGCATATGTGTTCAAACTCCTTTGAATTCCTTCAAGCTCTTTGCTATCCTGCAGCATTGGTTAGTTAACATTTGTAAAGTACTTTGAAGACGCAAAGCACTGAGTTCTAAAATACTAAAACTGGTAAAGATGTGTTGAACATTGTATCGCCTTAACTTCAGTTATGAATGAGAGCTCCTCATCCTTGTGCCTCTGCTGGAAGTCTTTCTGGAGCTAAATCTTTCCCAGTGTATCGTTTTATTTTGCCTATATTACTGCAACTGAGAAATGTCTGAGTGAAATCCTGGCTCCACTGAATTCATTGGGAGTTTTGCCCCAACAAAACTATATCTTGACCTGATCAGGTACTGCCTTTGAGTGCCACCTTTCACTAGCGCTGGGTTTTATGGATTTGTGCTGCCCGTTACAAGGTTCTCATGGTTTGTTTGCCTCCACCTCAACCCAAAACACTGTACTGTTCGTTCTCATGGTAAGTGAACAAAACAAATTTAGTGAGAAATCCACAATATAAAGACAACTTTATTGCCAATAAGCTCTTAAAACTCTTTTTTTTTCCTGTTTCAGTAGGACCTTATTCTTCCTGATGAAAATCCGGTCATAACATCTCTCATTAAAAATAAAATTATTTTGAAATAAATAAATATATAAAATAAATATCATATACATTTTATAAATAGTTTTGTCCTTATGCACAGTATCCATGCTTACATCTTAATAATGTTTCCCACCCTCACTCCCACCCTCAACAGCAGGAAAAAAAACACACATCAAGACCAGTCCATAATAATCCATGTTGCAAATTCCAGGGCCACTTCAGCAGGGTACCATTTGAAGGGCATCTTCTTAAAACGTAACCATTCCAAGCTTACCAGCAGCATCTGTATCAGTTCTGTGGTCTTTTTCTTTCCTGTAATCAAGTTGTTGTGGGTCGTTTGGTTTTTTTTGTTTTGAATCATCATTGTATGTGAATATTCCACCTCTTTCATAACCTCCAGGTAAAGACAGTGAATGAAAATGAAAGATTATACGGAGGGCTCCCTCCCCATACCCTATCCCCCACCCCCACAAATAACCCAGCTTTGATATACACTTTAAAAATGAGGAACGGCAGTGTTGAATTCAAGGTAAGTGCTTTTCTATGTTATCTAAGTTTATAGGAATGATGGAATGACTATTAATATAGTGCTCCAGGAAAAAGCTTGGAACCCAAGTATGTACATTGATTGGACAGCGGCAGGAAATATCACCTATAGTGGAAAAGGTCTCTGTACATTGCAGGTATTTTAGCAGGGTCCACGGGTCTGGGTAAAAAATGAGTGAACTTCTGGTGTCTCTTAGTCCTGTATCCTTCACGCGGTGAGCCGTCCTTGTTCAAAGCCACATAATACTGTCTCTCAGAGTCGGAATGTTTGTAGAGGGTCGAGGCATAGGTGTTGTACCAGTTTTCTTCAAACTGCTCTCGGAAAACGCACTCCCTCGTAAGTTTCTTCTGTGTTGGGGAGTGACGAGAAGGAGAGAAAAGGCACACGCATGAACTTTATACTTGTAATGCTTTATAGATTCCATTTCCTCCTCATCTTGCACCTCAATTTCCTGAACTTTCTTGGCTTCCTAATTTTGGCTCCCCTAAGGCTGGCTGCTGCTGACTGTAAAGTGCACCCTTGCAACATGCTTCATTTCCCATTCATTAATTCTAGAGCTAAGCCCAATATCATAAAAGCCCCAATTCAAATACCCTTGAACTTTGAGAGGGAAGACAGAAAAATCCAACCTGAGATCTGGATCTGAATTTTGCTGTTTTAAAAATAGGCTGAACCAAAACTCAAAACCTGAACACCCCTGGAATAAGGAGTGTTTGAGATCTGTATTTGAATGTTGCAGCTTGGCTACATCTGTAATTAACACAGGGAAAGGTTCAGGCCTAAGATGGTATCACTGTGCTTTGTATGCTGCATGATACACAGCATTAAGGGCTGCTACAAGGAGATCAGATTTTACCTGTCACCTTAAGCACAAGACTTGTCAAACGTACAGATACTTCTAGCTGACCAGTGATTAAAAGTGGAAAAGGGTGCAGTTAATTTCAAAGGTTTAAATAACCCTGAAATGCACTTTGGACTCTCAGAGCACACAACCATATAAAATACAATAATGAAAGGACTATAATCTCTGGAAAAGCCAGAGAACTGTGGTCTGAGGCCATAAACGTAATGGAAAAAGGTCTTTGTGCTCAGCGGCATAGTATTGTCCTACAGCCAGGACACCAACCAATAATGGTTTGTAATGGGAACTGGGGCCCAGATCCCGGAGCATAGTGTGGCTGCTGTGTGCCCACACTGCCAGCCAAATCTTAGTCATAGGGTCAAAGGCCAGAAGGCACCACTTGATCCTTTAGTCTGAACCTCCTCTATATCACAGTCCACTACCAGCACCTGCACGTTAAACCCAACAATCGAAATGTGACCAAAGTATTACAGGCCACAGGAGACTAGAGTGTTCTGTGCCCCAGGCAGAGAATAACTGGGACTGAGGTCCCAGGGAAATGATTAAGTGAGATATACCCAGATAATCCTGGCAAGTGACTTGTACCCACTTGGTGCAGAAAGCAACCCCCTCCCCCCAAAGGTCACTGCCAATCTGACCTGGGGAAAATTCCTCCCAACGCCACACATGCTGATCAGTTAGACCTGGGGTAGTCAATTATTTTTTTGTAAAGGTCCAAATATCTTGCTCAAGGTATAGTCAAGGTCCAGACTCCAGAGAAAATAATAGAAAAAATAAGTAAATAAAAAGATTTTGGGGTCCGTTCAAAAGAATGTGGCACTCCAGATTTGGCCTGCGGTCTGTCTATTTGACTACCCCTGAGTTAGACAGGGAGCAAGAAATAGCCAGCTATGCACCTGAGAGCACGAATACTCGGTGTCACCTCAGAGCCCCGGTCCTCCCTTCCAGTGTCCTATCTCCAGCTGTGGCCATCCTGATGCTTCAGAGGAAGGAGATTTAAAAAAAACAAAAACAAAAAAAACCTCCCAGAATACATTGGGGGAATGCCTTCCTGACTCCTGCTGCTCGTCCACTAAAACCCTGAAGCATGAGGTTTAGGAACATAAGAGGTAAACTGGAAGTGAGCCCTAGGACTGCTGAGCCTCTGCCCCATCATCACAAGCAATCCCATCATGCAATTGCACTCATAAATTTGTCCAGCTCTCTCTTAAAACTATTTAAGTTGTTTGCCCCCACAACTCCTACTGGGAGGCTGTTCTAGTCTGGGCATGGAGCCAGTGTAATCAGCCATCGGAGGATCATCTCAGCACAGGGAAATTCTCAGGTGACACAGAGTCACTGGAGTGACTGGGACATAGGGGACATCTGCGGCCTCCCTCTCTCCCATTGATCTCTGTCTGCCATAACTGCATCTTGGGGCTTTTGGCTGCTGGCATTGACGTTAAACAACGTGCAAGGGACATGCACCAAGTTGACAGCGTTGCATGGAGAGTAGTATATTGCTAACTGCAAAAGGACAGGTTAGATCTGTCACAGAAAAGATTTGCAATTAACCTTCTACATTTAGCAACATACAGATTTATTAAATGGAGAAAAAATGAAAGCACTGAGGGAGTAGATGGCTTTGATCTTTGGGGCTGTTAAATTCACACACACAAATATATGCAAAATTAGCACAGAGAAAAATGACTTCCTTACTGAACCCTTACAAAAACACTAGACTATTCTACGTCCCAAAATATGGCCCTAACGCCAGTACAAGATATCATTTAATGGGCCTTTACTGTAGAATACTGTTATACCTTTTAATAAGGGAATCCTGGTCAAAATGTTGACGCCTCTTCCAATATTTGGTGTTTTTCTTAAAGCCCTAGCTCTTGGAATCCTATGATTTCAAGAGAATCTGTTTTCACCTTCTTTTTATTATTTTTTTTAAAGAAAGTTTCTAGTCCTTCATGATTGCACAAAAAAGCTTGCAAATGTGTCCTGAGTTGTACCCTGAAGCCAAATAAAATTAATACAAAAATATTTTATTTATTATTTGTTTTAAATTCTCATGTTTTTTAACATTTGGGCTTGATGATACTGCTGTTACAGCCACCTGGCCAGTATGAAGAACATTTTCTAATACACAGGTCTGTGGTGGCAGAAAGGAAAATTCCAATGATATTGTACTGAAATTAACTCTTGTTACCAACTAAGATTATATGCTATTATATTGACATTTCTGTGGCATGACATTAATGAATTTGTAGTTTGATTGGCCTGATTGTGGGACTGTCTGTTGCTTTAAAATTGCAAGTACAGCACTTCAAAGCAAAACAAGCAGAATGCAGGTTAGTTTCCTACGTTTCAATAGTACAGCTTAAGGTTCTGACACCAAGAGATGGTGAGCACCCAACTCCTACTGACTTCAATAGGAGGGTAGTAGCTGAACTCTTTTCAGAAGCAAGCCCTACTCCTTCCTGAAGTACAATCTCACTTTCTGTTACCTGGTATAATTGTTGTTCAAATTAAAATTAAATTAATGCCAAATGGAAAACAAGAGTGACAAGAATGCAGATTTAGGGTCCCTGCTGTTGTGTGGTTTAAATTTTTCAACCAACATTTTTCTCAGTACTTATATGCCAATAGACTCCAACAGGATCTCATAACGTTTCCCTAGACGTTACCCCCGAGGGCTCTGCATATGCCTTTTACAACAAGTGTAACTGCACATTCCATCCTTCTGGGCTGTCTGCCTAATCTGTGAACATGCGGCACATCAATCGAGAGAAGAAGCTTTCTCCCTTTTGCCCTACTCTATACATGTGTAATGCCATGAAGGACATTGATATACTATCCTCACTTCCACCAAGATGCTTACCAAAAATTAGCCATCTAAGGTGGGGTACGTTGAAGTGGGGAGGGATAGCTCAGTAGGTTGAAGGGGGGAGGGAGTGGTTTGAGCATTGGCCTGCTAAACCCAGGGTTGTAAGTTCAATCCTTGAGGGGGCCATTTAAGGATCTGGGGCAAAAATTGGAGATTGGCCCTGCTTTGAGCAGGGGGTTGGACTAGATGACCTCCTGAGATCCCTTCCAACCCTGATATTCTACGACACTTGAAGGCAGCAGATAATTATTAATGTATAGGTTATAAAAGAAAAAAACCAACTACCCAAACTGCCAGTAATTTGGAACCACTGAGTCGTGCTCATCATTAACCTACATAAATGTGTGATCTGATCATTGTTGCTCTCATCTTTCCTCCTTTTATTTGTTATACTCATTTGGTGCATTTTATTTCAAATTAGATAAGTCTTCAGAGCAGAGAGTATGTGCATGGATGCAGACTAGAATAATGGGGCCCCAATCCTAATGGAGGCTTTTGCTCACTAGGATGATTTAAATAGCTCATAATAATGATGATGTGGCAGGTTTTGATTTTGAGAAACAAGGCTAAGGTTTGAGCATCACCATGTCACCCTGTATCGCCTACATTGCACATGCCCTATATATTTAGACATGCAGTTAATAGCTTATCAGTCAGTTAAATATATGCAATATAGGTGAATTAATTTTACTACTAACCCTTAACTGCCTTTTTTCTGTTTAAATGTGTAAACTTAACACGTAGCTCTCTGCATTTAAATTTTGGGGTTTTTTTATTTGGAGGAGTATTTTAAAGGACGTGAGGGGGAAAAGGGGAAATTGCCTATGCACAGAAGCATTTAAATTCTCTCTCTTAGGCTTTGAAGTTCACACCTCATGAAGAGAAATGGGGTTTGTGCAAGTGGTAGTGTGTGGGGTTTCTATGAAGGTTTGTACATCCGGATTACACCAGTTTAATGTACGGTGTGATTCTAAAGTGATTTGGTTCAATCAGTGTAAAAAGCTGGGTTGTCCTGTTTCAGTTTGAAGGCGCTTTACTTCAATTTGGGTTCAATTGATTAGGAATGGATTTAAATTACACTGAAATAAGCTCCTTTTAAACAGAAATATAAGTGTGTCCACACATGGGTTTGCATTGTTTTAACTAAACCAGTGCAAATTTGTGTGAGTAGAAAAGGCCTGAAGGGGATTTATTTTGCTTTAGATTAAGTCGATTAGCTCAAACCAATTCCTGAACTAACACACTCTTAAACTGAAATTAAAGGCTGAAACCCTGGCCATATTGAAGTCAATGGCAATTTTGCCATTGACTTCAATCGGGGTTAGGTTATCATCTGGAGCATCTACAAAGAGATTTGCACTGGTTTAACTAATCAGTTTAAAATCTGATTTAAGTTAAAATTGATGCAGTTTTCTGATGTAGACTCAGTCTAATTTTGATGGATTGTGCTGGGTGTATTTTAGTAAGACATTTACAGTCTCAATTCTGCAGCAGCCCAGGGGCCTATTTCATCAGGCAGAGACACTATACTATGTGAATGTCACAAAGGGGGTGGATCTTCATTAACTTCCACTAAAAGTCTTAGCTGATGTCTGTGCCAAAGGATTTTTCAATCACAGAACTTTCTATCCTTCCCTGTCTCCAAATCAGTGCTACCAAGGCCTGATTCCTCTGTAAGAACCATTTACAAGCATTGTTTGGAGGGATTTTCCAGCTATTTTGGAGTTATTGGTAAGCAAAACAAGTCTCTCATCTTCATCAGTTTTAAACAGGCTGAAGTGATTTTCCAATGGGATGAGACCAAGCATGGAAAATGTCAGTGCCAAAGGGGCATTTTTTAGAAGGTTATGAGAACACAGGAGTTATAATGAAAGTCCCACCATAACTTTAAGTACAGCTTTCATTATTGAAAAGCTATAATATAAATGTATGCATCTGCAGACGTAAATATATATATTCCTGTGTGAACCCAGATCATTCAAAGTGACACACTGTTCAGATGAGAGAACACAAACACACACCCTGATGGTGCGCTATAATTTATTGCCTGGCCTTTAGTTTATGATCACCACAATATCCCTGAATGGCAGAACCACAAGTGAGCTACACAAAGCTCCCAAACAAAGGCTAATAATAAAAGCTTTATACCCATCATGTTCTTGTCTGTTTTCTTTATCCCAAATATTTGTCAGGTTTTGTTAGAGCTTGGGTTGGTCTCTCTCTCTGCTTTTTTCTACTTCAACTTTGGTTGCAACTATGACAACAATGGAATAATTGATATGCGTGGAGCTACATGACATCCACAGGTGCAGTACAGAGTTGTAACAGGCTTGCAGATGACCATGTCCTTAGGGAAGGCTGGCAGCTTATGTGGTGACCCTGTTGGACTCTCATATGGGCAGTACGCAGGCTAGCCCAGCTCTCAGAAGGCACTGTGTAAGTTTTATAGTATTACAATGATTATAAAACCTCAAACTTACCGACCCATACAGCTCTCCTCTCTCATTCATTCCGAGGTAGAGTCCTGAATCCACCCCACGGATACTAACCAGCCCCACCGCCAGGCTAATGAACTCCAAAATCCCTAAAGAAGAGGAATACAGATCATTCAGAGAACAGAACTGACACCAGGTACAAGTGACAAAAATAAATCAGCCTTCCACTGCCTGTTGGAAGAGCTCTTTGTTTACAGGGCGTTCTATGGGCCCTGACTCTCCTCTTGCTCACACAAATGTAACCCATTGACTTGCACTCTGAAATCCTCACCTGTGAAGCATTACTATAGCCTTAAAAGTTTAACTTCCTCAGGGAGAGTAATCCTTTATTAGTAAAGTATCATTAGCTTCCTTGCCAGTCACTGCAGGACGGGACAGGTGAATATTTTGTGCCTGGTCTGATAAGTGCCTTAACATTCTGGAAGGCTCTATAGTAACAATGTTTATTATCCACTGAAAGTGAGGTGGTGATGACCCCCACCATGCTTCCTGTTTGTGGACAGTCTGAGGGGACTGGCTCAGCGGAAAACCCTTTGGAGGTTTGCAGGGATGGCACGGCAGGGTTATGGACGATTTCCCTCTCTCTTAGTTCAGAGGTTGGTTATGTACTTGTGTCTGTGTGCGCAGGCATCTCAGCGAATTCACTGGGAGCTATGGCATGGAAGAGAAGAGTGTGTTCACTCCCCCAGTCCAAGCTTCTGTTTAAACTGATGGGAGAGAGATTTCCACTGACCGAACATCCCCCTCCTTCTAACCTTTCATACAGCTCTGAATCTATTACCCCAGCTCCTAGAACATCCAGCCCGGGATGAGCACACCTCCCCCACCCCGCTCACGTTACCTCACACGGCTCCTCATGTGCGTGTGCCCCGGAATTCTCAGTGCACCAGGTGGGGTGAGTTTCGTCATCTGCCACCTGCTGACTTTACTGGGAGTCACGTGGCTTGAAACCCACCCCTCCAGCCGCACCTGCTTTTGACTCTTTGGAAATGTACCTTCCAGTATGTCAGGTGCATCGCTCATACAACAAGGACAGTATGGCTAAATATAGGACAGATGTCCCACTTTCCCTCCACTCCCTCAACCATAGGGTAGGTAGCCTTCTCACTCAGCTATGCTGGCAGTTAAACTAGTGGCAACAAGGTAGACTTCCTAGTTTAACTTAAATTTTGCTCCCACAGATAAGCTGTTTTTTGGTTTTACTTCCCAGCTCGTGCCTTGACACTTGCGTGGTGTTAGAATTATTCCACCAGCAGCTATAAGACTGGTAGCTTAGTGCCCTTCTTTTACATGTGCTAGCTGTGAATGTAGTCCCAATTTAATCTCTCCACCCTACTGACTAACATACCATGGACCCGATCAAATTTCCAATAAAGTCAGCAAGAGCTGCTGAGTGTTGAGCACTTTTGGAAACCAGTCACTTATTTAGGAGCTGAAATATGGACTTCAGAGCCAAAATGTAGACTTCTGTTTTTTAAAATCTTGACCTAAATGTTCTTAATGGATTGGCACACACATTTTCTAGAGGGTTAAATCTGCAGCCATATTCCGTCTGGGAAAACCTATCCTTCCTATGACCCCAGACTCGCTTCTGCCAGTGAAGTGAGTCACCCTGTTGTGACTCTAGTACAAAAAAATGGAAGAATACAAATTGTTTCCTTACGTTCTGTGCTTTCTACAAGGGATATGTGGCAGGATCCAGAAATTACCAGTACTTGTTTTCTAGCAAGCAGGGAGTTAACTCCTACCTTAGACAAAAGTCCCAGTCAGACAGTCTGGGGCAATACAGGGGACTCTTTAAGAACAGGCCTTTGGTACTCAGCAAGGACGTGGGGTGGGGGGGTGGGTGGGCTTTTTAGAAGGCCCATTGGACACAGACTGGCTTGTGCTCTAGACTGCGGAGGTTTTCTGCTCACTACTGATACGTTTACTGGGAGGTGGCACGGTCCAGTGAACTGGGAGTCGAGGCCTAGCTTCTATTTCTTCCTCTGCAAGTCGCTAATTCTGTAACGTGGGGCAAGTTACTTAACCTCTGTTCCTTTGCAAAGTGCTTTAAGATGTCCAGGTGTAAAGGGCTATATAACTGTTAACTATTATGCTACACCATTTTGTTATTGTACATATTGACCTTTAATCCATAAGAATCCCTTTCCTAGACGTAGAGACCATACTGAATGAGACTATTTTTATTTATTCTATTTTTTTGTTGCTGAAGTAACAAATTCAGTTCACCAATTTACAATACTTTGGGGGTTTATTGCATTTGTGTTGAGTACATTTATCCTCTTGCAGTTTCACAATCAGCAACATTTGGGATGGGACATGAGGCCAAGGGGATTAATAAATAAAAGGGTGGGGGGAGGAGTTTTAAATTGACTGGGCAAAGTCTGAATGAGAGGCTCACATAAGGGAACAGGAATATAGCACTATCTTAGAAACTAGGAGCCTCTTTCTCACCCAGTAAGATTAATTAATTTTTATTTGAGTGAGAAATGCCTGAAAATGTTTGAGAACCGTGAATCTATCTTAAGTACTTATACCACCACCCCCATTTCCATAGCATCTAAGTGCCTCAGAACCCTTGTGAGAGATGTACTATTACCCCCACTTTACAGATGGGGAAGTGAAGCACAGAAAGCCTAAGTGACTTGTCCAAGGTACAGCAGGAAGACTATAACACAGCTGGGACTTGAACCATAGTTTCCCAAGTCGTAGACTAGCATCTTATGCACTAAACTCTCTTTCTCCTTTCTAAAATGGATGGGTAAACAAATACTTATCCTACTCTGGGGTAGATGTCTACCTCTATTTTTGCAGGCACTTAACTCTCTTCCGGTATACTCATGACAATCTCTTTTGACAATGTCACTTGTAATATTCTTCTTTTCTGATCATTCGAGTGGCACTTAGAGAAGCGAACCAAAGACAACTATGTTGAAATAACATTAAGAGTGTAACTTAAACCCACAAAAGTCAGGAGAGAGAGTGAAGGCTGAAAAAAAATGTGGGCGGACATCCATCTTGTCCTTAACTCACTCCAATTGCTAGACAAAATTGCAGCTTTATGCCTCTGATCTCCACCAGCACAGGGAGTGGCCACTGGGGTTAGATCAAGAATTTACTTTCTAACTGTAGTGGGGTGTGTTTATGAAAGTACGTGATTTTCTTTTCCAACACTTGTCTCTTCTTTTGTTGCTTGATTATTCATTCTGCTTGCTCTTTGAGTCCCTCTACATAATATTCAGAGAGATTTGACTAGAACTATTGCTGGATGAAGTAAACACTGAAGGGATGAATAATCCTTCTAGCCTCCTTTGTAATGGCCAGATCCCACTCACTGTTACATTACTAAATGAATGTTTAAGGAACTGTTCAGCTGGCTGCACCTGTCTCTTTTTGCACAACTATATCCATGTGCCTGGGTGTAGAAATATCAGATGTTGTACTGATCTCTACAAACCTAAAGCTTCAGCTAAAAACCTCAACAACTGTTTGGGAACAGGTGCACTAAAGTATGAATGTCAAAGTCTTCAGAGGAGCTTCCTCTACAGATTTCACTAGCTTCCCCTCAAAAAAAAAACAAAAAACAAACACTTCAATAGACTTTTTAGATCTGTGCCTGGGGGAGTTCTGTTTGCTGTCCTTATTACTCTTCAGTCTAAACTTCGACAGCCTGATTCTCTTCTCAGGGCTTGTCTACACCGGAAATTTACAGCAGTGCAACTTTCTCACTCAGGGGTGTGAAAAAACACCCCCTTGAGTGCAGCAAGTTTCAGCACTGTAAAGCACCAGTGTAGACAGTCACCAGCGCTGGGAGCTGCGCACCCAGCACTGGGAGCTACACCCCTCGTGGAGGTGGGTTTTTTTTTAGAGCGCTGGGCAAGCTCTCTCCCAGCACTGCGCCGTGACCACACAAGCCACGTTAAAGCTACACTTATAGATTAGATTACCTGTAACTTTGTTGAAGTCAGTGGAGTAACACTAGTGTAAAACTGGCATAAGTCAGAAGAGAATTGATCCCTGGTTGCAAGGAGTTCCCCAGTAGGTCTAGCATTCACATAAGGAGTGTGTCTCCTGGGGAACTGATATCAATTCAAAATCCCTTCCAGATTTCTGCTAATCATCCATTTCTTTGGTATAGGAAAAGGTCTTGGCAGACCAGTAATAACTGAGATATGGTTTCAAATTCTTCCAGTTTCATCTATGATTCTTTAGGTAGGGCTACTAGTTTTGTGCTGACATCTGGGAACTTCTCCAACATGAGACCTAGCTTTGCTCTACAAATCCTGGAGAGTCTTTCTCCAGGATCCTGAGCTAATCCTATTCAAAGAGGAATGTGCTTCAACCTATAGGCTACAGTATTCTCCATGAATATGACCCTGTTACCGTCTTTATTTCCTATGGATATATCTCTTGAATCCCACACTAGGCCTCCCTCCCTTCGCCCCCAGAGGCTAGGAGCTCCCCATCATATTACTCTGACAGCATTTTGCTTCGTTGTCTTACTTTAAAGAAAACTTTTAAGTCTTGTACAGATTTAGACTCTGCACTTTGGGGATGGATCAACAGAGGATGGTGCAGACACAGTACACTTTTTCCTGAACCCCATCCAACATTACAAGATAGATAACAAGTCCAGTTCCACCCCTTATTCCAGCTGCAGTTGGATAGATGCCATGGCTGTGGTGTCCCGGAGTGTTATCCTTGGAGTGGATCTAATTATCTGCTTAGGAGGTCAGGATGCATCTTCCCACTCTATGGGTCCTGTCAAGCTAGCACCCAAATCTCAGGAGTTTCTAAATCTGGCCACATTAAACTTAGTACCCTAAAGTAAACCCCATCTTTGGCTGTAATCTAGGTCTTTCACCATGCTTTTCCACTTCCCCAGAATTGTGTAGTGTGCCTATTTCTGTAATAATTCATTGTCTTCTGACTGGTGCATGCAAAATTCAGGAATGCATTGGTACATGAAATTCTAATGCAAACCAGACCAGTTACATTGGAATTTAAATATTCATGGCTACTGAATGCAGATGGTGAATACAGTGTGCCAGTACATTATTACTTTGCATCTCTGTTGCAGCTAAGCTCAGTCCAACTTTATCTGAACATGAGGATTCCAGTGTAATCCTCTGGGGTCTTGCCCTGCAATTATAACAAATAACTATTTATTTTACGCTGCCTTTGGGAAAACCCCGAAGGAGAAATCTGTAATATTTTATATCTGACGTCTGGTCTAGTTTACGTAGCTGGATGCTGACTAGTAAAACACTTATGGAATGCCAACGTTTCAATTTATTGCACACACACTATGATTAACTCTTAATCTTAACCTTGCAAAACTAATGAAACGTATTTGCTTGTTTTAATATGTGCAGTTTCCAAACTTTGTTTAGAGACAAATTTATTTCATCTTAAGCTTCAAAAAGTGGAACTGGGTGAGGTTCTGTCATTAGATGCTGATAGTTTATTTGTCTAAAGATGTGTAAAAAGTGATCAGAAAAGTAGCAGTAAAGTGGCAGAAGTAGATAAAAAATATACAATAGATACAAAGGACTTTCTTTCAGTTCCTCTTAATATGGGAACCCATCACATGTTGTGAGATGAAAGGGAAAAGGTATGTGTCTTTCGGGAGGTAATTAAAGAGCACTTGCCCCATGAGCCTATTACTACCTTACTCTGACCTGTGGGTTATGACTTTTTTGTTGATTTAGGCAAGGACATGCTACCTGCACCTGGTGTTTATGCAAGGTACAGTACACAGTCAGGGGTTTTGGTTTTTTTGTTTGATTCCAATCAATTCAAAATCCTTGCCTTCAAACAATAACAACAAAAATATTCATAAACTATTATTTCTCAGATAAAATGTATGAGTAACAAAGCTTAGAAGACAGAATAGAAACCCTTTCAGTGAGGAGTTAAATTATTGCAAGCCACAAAAAGTCACAAGAATGTTTCTTGCAACCTGTTGACTGTACAATTGAGATCACCAACTTGGGACTTGTTGATAGTTTACACAGACACCTGCACCATTTGCCAAAGTAGCAGGAGTTTTTCTTAACTCTGTTCAGACTTACTGTACTTCTGTGCCTGTGGCTTGAGATGCATTTTTCAAAGATTACATAACAGTCTCATTAGAGATCTGTGAGTTTCTGTGATACTAATACAGACTCTGAAGTCTTTTCCATCTTTGCCCTGGATACTAGGTAAATCAGCAATGTTCTGTCTATTCTCATTTCATTTTTCCTCTTTCTGAAGGTTAAGGTCACCAAATATTTTCTCAAAAAAAAAAAATCTTTCTGCCCTGCTGATTCTGCTTTGGGGACATTCTTAATGGCTATGTAAGTAAGGCAAAAGAAAAGACTTTAGCCCACAAACTCTGCAAAGGCAAAAAACCACAAAGTTTGTTTTTGTTTGTTTTCCCAGAGTGCTGTGTCTTCTTTCTTTTGCATTTCCAGCTGCGCTTAGCTTCAGAGGTTCGAAAAGAGCTGAAGTAGCCAGCAAGTTGCTTTTTTAAAAAAATCATGTTTTTGTGCACCTGCAGAATGACTTAGCACTGGTAGAATAGGAAATTGAAAATAAAAATGCCCAAATTTCTGGGGAGTGAGCGCATTTGTTTAGAATTCTAATTATATCCATTCCAGGGATGATTTATATTAATAGTGTAATTAGTTTTGCATGTGAGACAGGCGGCTGGGCTCTTTGAACAAGTTCATAAAGAAAACAGGCAGCCTCAGAGCCATCGCGTGTATTGAGCAGAGAAAAGACACCTGTTTCTTGGATGGGGGAAGATGTGGAGACAACTCTCCCACTTGGGGGGGGGGGGGAGAAAAGGGGGTTAACCCCTCACTTTCGGGGGCGGGGGGAGATCACAAGGATGCATTGCATCGGGTTCAATGAGGAATTTTATAAAAGGTCTAAAAGAAACAGGAATAAGCAGAGGCAAACACGTGGTTTGGAAGCTAACCAAGTTCGGGATTTTAAGGCTGTAAACAGTGTTAACAAGGTGACTCGTGGGTACTTTTCTATTCTTCTGCACGACTCCAGGGAACTTTTCCGCAAGATAAGGTGCCCTCACCTACTGTCTCACGGCCAGGAAAGGACTCGGAGCCAGGCACCGAAACCCCGAGGGATTAACCTGCCCCCACAAAAGCTTTTGCACCCTCCCCAGTTTCCCTGGCTGTGTTCAGGCAGGACAGACCTCTCCCCAGAATCCTCACTGCATCTCTTCCCCTCCTTCCTCCGCTTCCCAGTGTGGGAGTCTTGATTAGGCATTTGAATCCGTGAACCCCAGTCGGATCAGGCAGGCAGAGAAGATTCCCTGATACGCCTGTAGCAATGCAAAGAATGCGGAGCTTGTCTTCTGCTCAAACGCAGGGGGAAGAAGTGCAAAAAGCATATTTGGCACATACAAAAAGAATGTGGAGGCAAATGGAGGTGAACTCAGGATCCTCAACCTGCTTTGTCTGGGACTGCAGGAAACTCAGACCAGACCCTAAGCAATCAGTGGAAAAGCGAGACTGGAACACCCCGCCCTTGCATTCCCCCCCCCCCATTCCCCCAGCAGCTCCCACACGTATAAGGAAAAATCAGTGATAAAGAATATAAGCCCCTTTCTTACCGAATCTGCTGTGGTCCTGCCTGGTGCCATGCACCGTGCCATTGGGGAAGATTTCCAGATGGAAGCCCGTCCTGCAGTAAAGCTGCCTCCGCCTGAGGATACCTTTAAGGTGGGCAAAGTCAGTGGGAGATCCCCTCTGGAGCCTTCCTTCAATCTGTCCCAATCTCTCATTCAAAAAACCAGGAGAATCAGCTAAAGCAACATTCCCAAGAGAGGAGGAAAATCCATGCAAATCCAAATCCAGAGATCCAAGAAAGCCCCCTACCTCAGCCATCGCAATAGCAGAGAGAGCGTGTGTGTATGTGTGAGAGAGTGAGAATAGTGAATGTCTGTGCAAACAATAAAAAATTGCTGGTCTCTTTTTAAAAATGTGTGTGTGTGTGTGTATTATATATAACTAACCAGCTGTGAGCTTGGCTGCCTTCAAGTAACTTCTCTACCCTCTCACAGTGTCTGATTTGAACGCCTGACCTTGCTTTGAATAAAAGTATTGTTTTTCCTTTGCATTGATCTCCTCTTGCCTTTCATAGCTGGATATGTCCAGCTATCAGATGCAAACTGCACTTTATATACATACACACTCCCCTTACATTGACATATTGGATATTTAAATGCAAGCCACACCTCACTGGCATCCCCTTTGGCTATTGCTTTTTTTTTTTTTCTTTTTCTTCTTCTCTGATCCATTTGGCTTTTTTTTTTTTAAGAGAGAGAGAGAGAAGAGGGAAAAAAAGCTTCACTCCCTCTTTTATTATGAAAAAATGGCAGGAAAAGGCTACACATTGCACTGAGGCATAACAGCTTTTGGCAGGTTCTTGTAAAACTACTGATGAAATCATGGAGCCCTGTGTATGCAACCCTACTGATACACAGACTTCACATTGCTGCTGGCCATCCAAAACACTTTGTGCGCGTGTAGCAGTTTGTCTTTCCCCTTCCTTCAGTTCAGTGTGTCTGTTTAGTTATACCAAGCATACTACTTTCACAAAGAAACCAACTTTCCCATCCCCCATCTCCTATTTTTCACACCAACCCTAAATTAATCACATTAAAAACCCTTTCCTATTCAGAACTCTGTATTTCAGTCAAAGGTTTTATTTTGTGGGGCTGAGGTTGGGGTTTGGAAGGGGAATACATTTCAGACACTTTTTTTTTGCAACATTAGACCCATCTGTAATTTTTTGCCCTGCACAACAGACATAGTGGTAGGGGTAGTGGGGGAGGGAGGATAACATGTAAGGAGAAAACTTTAGAAGCATTTTTCAGCTAAATATGTAAAAACTGAAAGAGATCTTTTTGAAAAATGATACTTCAGATTTTATTACTTGATTTTACAAGCCACTTGAGAGAAGAATATATGGAAGGAGTTTCCAAGCCTGTTGTGGGCTTTCTCCCCACCTTTTTCATGTTGGAAACAGGTGTTTCCTAGCTCTCTCTTGCCCTGTGACACTGTATCTGTAACAGCAGCTGCTGGGCGAGCTGCAGACAGACAGAGTCAGGCACAGGGAGACATGGGGACCAGAAAATGCGTGGAAAAAAAATTCCCCGGAGGGGAGCTTGAACCCTGCTTTGATGCAATAAAAGGGACATTTTTTCAGAGCTCCTTTCCCCTCTCCGTCCCCCCGCAGTAGCCCTACCACCCCCACTTTCTGGGCTGCACAGGCAGACAGCAGAGGACTCCCAAAGGCAAGGAGTGTCTGTGCTCTTGACCACTAGAAGGCGCTGTCGCTCGCTGTATTGCTTGGTATCCGCGCTCCTGTCCTTCCACTTGGCCTGTGTGGGGTGAGGGGACGCGGCCGTCCCCCTTCCTGAGTCGGCTTGGAGTGGGGAGGGACAAGGCGATCTGCTCTCTACCGCCGCCCGCTGGAGAGCAGCAGGGCAGCGCTTAGAGCCGGGGGTGGCAGACAGCCTGCCATGGAGACACAGCAAAGGGGATTAGAAACAATAGCTACAGGGAGCTGAAAATGCTGGGAGATTAATGTCCCTAAAACAACCCCCCCATCAACCAACCCCCCCCTCCCCCCACTATTCAATGTCAGCATTTCCGAGGAAAATAATTCCTTCCAATAACTCTTTGTTCTTCCCCTCCCACTGTCCAGCCAAGCCCATCACACCCCTTAACAGACATGTCTAGAACCTCCCAACATGGCTGTGAGGGGAGAGGGGCATTATCCCCATTGTATGGAGGGGTAAACTAAGGCACAAAGTGGTGCAGCGACTTGCTGAAGGACAAAAAGCAAGAGGAACAGAAGCCAGGAGTCCTGATTGGCAGTCTGCTGCTCTATGCCTCCCTAGACCCGTCTTTTCTTATGTGAAATATAATAAATCACTAACAATAAAAGTGAAATAACAGCCCAAGTTTTTGTCTGGAGCGGAGGTAGAAGCAGGTTTTAAATGAAGGCTATTGTGTCCAAGAGATATGGCTGTCAGTGGATGACTGGAATTTGGGCTGATGTTAACAGTGATATTTGAAGCATAAAAGGATTTTTTTTTTTTAAATCTCTTCCTGGAATTTAACAGAAATTTAACAATTGCCTTTCACTGTCTGTTCTTACATTGGAGAAATTCTCTCTTGGTGGGCAAAAAATCTGTTGGTGGATGACTGAAGAATAGACTGTACAGGGTGAAAATGGCAAAAGTCTAAGATAAAAACAAACCCTATCAAGTTAAATAATCATTAAGGTCTAATAGTGCAAACTCTACTAGGTGTAATGCTAACAGTCAACAGGATACTCACAATGGAGAACACTGTGGATGAAATCTTGGCCCCACTGAAGTTAATAGGAGTTTTGTCATTGATTTAACTGGGGCCAGGATTTCCTCTTATGTCTGGAAGTAAGTGTTTAAAGGGTCAGGGCCTAGATGTATTAGAAAAAGGAGAAAGAGAGAGAGACTCCTTCATAATGGGCCTGATCCATACCCCATTGAAGGTAATAGGCATCTCTTTCCATGGACTTCAAGGGGCTTTGGATCAGGTCCAATATCCTTAAACTAAATCCAAAGGAGGACTAGAGGGGCATTCAGGAAACTGACTAGGGGTACTAGGGTTCAATTACATTACAGTAAAATCCAGGATTTAATAAAAAACACAAACCTACATGCTTAATGTAAAACAAAAGCAGGGAAATCCCCAGCCCAGGCTGACATTCCTCTCTTAACTCTGGTGATTATGGTTAGCTTTTGCAGCGTCTGCAATACGGTCTGTAGGAAATTATATAGCCCACTACAACAATGCAGGATGTTTAGGCACAATAGGGTGAGGGGAAGGTAGCTTTCACTTCCTTTTTTATCTTTAATTTCCTGTTTTTTTGCTAAGAGGATGAAAAAAGAGTAGAGAAATTTGTTTCCTGCAATGTTACAAAATATATATAATTTAAATTTGAGGGTCTGGATTGACGCCTTTAAAGGAGGAACACATAGTTAGCTATTTTCCCATGTATTGTATAGAATATAATTTTGTACTAATTTATTTCTTAAAAAGCAGGAGAAAATTATATACAACGTGCCACAATACAGGGGAAAACTATAAATCTATATAATACATTGCATATATGTTATAATCCATCTAGTTTCCCCCAGGTTTATGCACTGATTAAAGTGTATATTGTCTACTGGGAGAATTGGAGTGATTACAGCCAAATTAATCTCTCTTTCTATTTAAACAAGTTTGCCGCAATATTTATATTCATTTGAGCATAATGGACCTTTCAGAGCCATTACCATCTATTGTGGGAATGCACATTTAGCCCGGTAGTAAAACTCCTAATTACATTTATTTGTTAAATAATTACTGTTCATAGGCAACAGCAACATTTGATATCTCACCTACTAATTGTAAAATCAAAGGCTTTGATCCTGCAATTGACTCTTCACAGGCACAGGACTGCATCCATCTGCAACAAATTGCAGGACAGGGGTCAGAGTTATAAATTAGTTAGAAAAGAGTAAAATGAATAAAATAATCAAACCCTGATACTGTAGATCCTCTGCCCAAGACAATGCCATTGATAAAGGATCCAGGTAGGGTTGCCAGTTTTGGTTAGATCTGCTCCTAGAGATTTTATCACATGAGATAATCTTTAATTCCTGGAGACTCCAGGCCAATCCTGGAGGGTTGGCAACCCCACCTAGGCCTGGATAAAAAAATTTTAATAGCATTGATAGCTATGGTCACATACAAGAAATCAGTTATATGAGGAACAAGACAATTTAGAGAATAAGGAAACATCGTGGAGACCCTTTTCACTGTATTATAATAATACCTTCACTTCTCAAGCACCACCCATCCAAGGATCTTAATGCACTGTACACATTTTTCTGAATTAAGACTCACAACCCCATTCTGTGAGGTAGTGAATAAACAGATTTTCTTAATGGGGAGATTTTATTAAATCCTTTAATTGACTGTGATTCAATTTGTTGCTTAATTTATGAGTGTAATTATTGTGGTAGCATTTAAAAGCTCCAATCTCAAATGAGGACTCTATTGTGCTAGGTCCTCTACAAACACAAAACAAAAATACAGCCTCTGCCACAAGGAATCCTGGGGACTTTACTCAGGGAAGGAGTCCTATTGATGTACATGACATGAACAAGGTGAGTACCTCATATTTTATTTAATTATGGTTAGAGTAGGTGGCAGAGCCAGGATTAGAATCCAATGCTAAACCTGTCACATTTGGGTGCCTAAGTTTAGGAGACAAATCTGTAACTAGGCACCTAATTAAGTGGGCTGATTTTCACAGGTGATGAGCGCCCACACTCTCATTTATTTAGGCACCCAGAAATGGATAAGTTTTAAAATAGTGGCATTAACATTTAGGAAACTCAACTCACCAGGTAGCACAGCTCATTCAGAAGCCATGATATTATTATTTCCCCTGTGAAGAGGAATTATTGCTACCTGGTGACTAGGAAAGCTACATCCTCCTGAAGGAGGTATTCTATGAATGACAGCTCCTCCTTAGTTCCACTCTATTTGGGAGTTGCAAGTGCTCAGCACCTCTGAAAATCAGGCTTCTTAGGTGGGTAAATGTGGATTTAAGAATCTGGCTTGAGGCACTCAAGCTAATACACCTCAGGAGCCTAAAGGACTTTGATCTGTATATCCAAACTCCCCTGCTCCAACCCCTTGATAATTAGTGTGGTATGAGAATCTCAATCAGGAAAGGGGCATGCTTCTTTACTCAAGGAGAGCACTGCATATTACAGTGGGCTCCATTTCTAAGTGTTTTAGTGCTATCCGTGTTAGAATAACATGAGCCTTGATAATTCAAGTAACAGACTGCCTTTTGTGTTAATAGGCCAGGCTTGTCTACACTGGAAAATTTACTGGTATAATTATACCACTATAGTTATGCTGGAAAATTTCCCCATGTAGACAAGCCCACAGTAAAAGTGTGACCCCTTTGTTCTAGTATCTGAATTATGGAAGTGAAGAGGAGTTGAATAAACATGCAGAGCTCTGTTGCTTAAAGGCGTTTAAAAATGTGATTTAGCACTTTGTTAGGTCCTGACTTTGGAGACATGTGTAGGATCTTTCTACCTGCCAGTGGCCTGAGTTCAGAAGTTGGTGATATTATTAAAGAAAAACCTGTATCTTCTTTCCTCGTTGTACCAGCCTGCATCCAATCTTGTAACTATTTCCTGGTAGAATATGTGCACTGGTTTTTATGCTCTGACAAAGGAGAAAATTTATTTTCTATGCTTTCCCTCTGTATGTAACTCACATATCTACCTATTATGAGTTTATGGCATAATACCAGGCCAATGTAGCTGTGGTTCATTGTTAACTTGTTCAACCTGGGGTAGTGTTGGTGGATGGTAGGAGTGTAGTGTCCTGGTAAAATCCCCTCCAGTTTCTTGACCAAGCCTAGTAACAACTAAGAAGGGAGAGCCTCAGATAATCCATTCTAGTAGGGTGTCTCATGACACATGAGGACCTAAACTGCTGCAGAGAGTGCTGAATTACAAGTGAGTCAGTTCCCTCTCTGATTTCACTGCTGAAGAGGGAGAAGGATAGCCTCGGAGTTGCAAAGCATGCATAGGTTGCAAGAGTCCCAGCGAAACAGGGCCTCAAGAGATTACTTGGTTGGTTTGTGCGTAAGGTTGCCCCGACCTCAAGTTTTACCCTAGGCCTTGTTGTATGCTAGGGCAAGGCTTGAGGAGTTTTGGCTTGTGTTGTGCAGATGCTTGTAAGTGTTGCCACATTCAGCAAAGCTGATGGTTACTTTAATACCCAATCTTAGTGCATCAAGTTAAGAAGCTCTCGCTCACCCAGATGTTTTGGTTTAAAGATGGAATCTGGGGCAAGGCTGGATCTAGTTCTCTGAGTGGGTTCACCTGACCTTATTGCTAATATGCATGACATATAACGAAACAGAATTTAATATCCTAATTTCTCTGCAGGTGAGAGAATACATGAGGAAATCCCAGAGAAACATAAAGAACATTCTATTCCAATGCAAATAAGATGAGTGTTGCCCTGTATGATTGTTACTCTTCTTTTCTGCTTAAGTTTCTATCCTTTCCTATTTCAGATATGCATAGAAATGTCTATTGGGAGCATGTCTGTACAGTAAATATATTAGTTGATAGATGGTGTTGCAATTAAGGCAAAGGATTGGGAGTCAGAACTGAGTTCTATATCTGCCTGTGCCAAAGCTTGCTTTGAACCACTCTGTGCTTCTGTTTCATCATCTGTAAAATGGAGATGATACTTGTCTCTCTCATCAGAGGGTTGTAAAGCTGAACTCATCAATGTTTTGTAATGTGCTTTGAAAGCCTCAGATGGAAGGCCCTACAGAAATGGGTAGTACTAATATTCTCATATAAAATTTTGAAATAAAGGGGATAAGAAAGTGAAAAGTGAATGCCTGAGTATTCTTAAATGCCATGAATGTGGGTCCTAGTAATAAAGTGCAGTTTGAGATACTCATGATGGTGTTCTTTGCGGGACCCGGAAATGGCAGAGACTGAACGTAGCCAAAAATCTGGAAGGCTAACATTGCGCTGCTCAATGGCCAAGTTGGCAACTTGCTGCTCAGAGATCTTGGGCAACAGGAAACCGCCTGCTAGGAAGGAATTAACAGAGACACTGCAGTTTCTATTTTCATGATTCTCTGCCATTGTGGTTGTACTGTTAGGCTTATATTCATTGTGCAATGACACAAAAATACAAGCATATTTTGTCATTGCTCACCTATTGCTTTGGCTTATGTGATTTTTAAGGAAGGGTAATAAGCCATTTATTCTGTCTTGACCTGTACATTATGCAGATGATGATGTCTCTGTTAAGTGATCCTCACAGCTCAAGGAGGAAAGGAACCAAAGAGCATGTTTGTTTGTTTTTTTTTAAATCTTTCCTAGCTTTCCTCTTTCACTTATTAATGAGCATGGGGGGACGTGGGGAGGAGAGTGAGAATGCATGCTGGGATGTGAACATACATGTTTGCGTTTTTATGCCTTTACACTTGAGAGCATGTGTATGTACAAGCATGTGTGGGCATCTGCAGGCTTCTCTGAGCTTTTCAGTTCTGCAGGTTAATTTGATCTTATGCTTATGACACTGCAGTTTTTGGGCTAAACCTTGCAAACATTCCACATGAGTACTAAGTATATATTTCATGTATATACCTACTGTATTTTCCACTCCATGCATCTGACGAAGTGGGTTTTAGCCCACGAAAGCTTATGCCCAAATAAATGTGTTAGTCTCTAAGGTGCCACAAGTACTCCTTGTTGTTTTCACATGAGTAAAATTGCTCACATGCATTCATGAAGGATTGGCCCATATAATTACAAGGTGACACATTTATACTAAGGAAGATGTTTTTTTAAAACTCTGTAAATAGGATTCTTGGTTTTGCTAATTATTAAGTACATTCCTTTCTAGAATTCTAAATAATGTGTGAGTTCTTTTCTTTAATAAATTTCCTTAAATAATGTATTGCATTCCCACTGCCAAAAAGGCACCTGGGTACTTTTGAAACTAAAATAAATCTGTGTTTAAACCATTAATGGTAAGTAATCAAATGCCCAGCTCCCACTCTGCCCCAGCACCATATCTGTGCGGAGGGGAGTTAAATAGGTATGAAAAGCCAACCCAAACAGGCATGCCTGTGCTGAGTCCTGAAAAAAGCCAATGGATAGGGAGGGAGATATTCCGTGGAGGCCCTGCAGCTTTGTCCTACACTGAGGGCTTGATCTTGCAAGTTGTTTCTACTCCCAATAAAGTCCAGATAGGTTCCTTTTCAGAACAGTGAGAAATTAGTGTAAGATGAATTCTGTTATAACACGAGGCTCACCTTAGTAGAGCTGGTTAAAAATGGGAAAGAGAAGCTAAGAAGAAATAGTAATGCAAATATTTCCCTATATCTCATCTGACAATACAAGTGAGTGAAGTCAATTTGTAACGTCCAGGAGGGTTGTTACCTCCCACTAAGATTTGGGGGAGAATTCTTTATTCAGGGCCAGTTCTAGGGGTGGATGAGCAGGGCAATTGCCAGGGGCGCCAATTTCCAAGGGGCTCTGTACTGCCTTTTTTTTTTTTCTATGCCATTTTGGGGTGAGGAAGTCTGAAAACATTTTCCACCCTGGCCTGCAAAATGGCCAGGACTGCTCCTAACTGGGAATAATAATGGAACAATTAAAATTGCACTTATTCAAAACTATTTTCTTTTTGTGTCATACTGAATGGTAAGCATAACCAAGGATCAATCAATGACACTGCACTATTTACAAATGTAGACTCTTCTCAGCGCTGTTCAGCTCTAGGCCCTGATACAGCATAGCACATAAGCACATGCTTTAAGTTGCATTGACTAAAATGAAACTACATTTCAATAGGACTTAAATACAAGCTTAAAATTAAGTGCATTGCTGAACTGGGGTCCTAATAAATATTAATTAGAAATGAATATGTTGACACAAACTTTCTCAGTTGCAGAGCAATGTGTATTCTACCAGACAAGTGGATAGGGAATTTAATTTAAGACTGAATCCTGTATTGCCCTTAAAAGTGTTCCGCTGAAGCCAACTTTGGAAAAAAAAACACCCCCACTTCAGTTTAAGGACAAAATTTTAAAAAGAAACATTGCAGGAAAAAGGGGACAAAGAACAAAGTGCAGTGCTTCAGTTCAAAGGAAAATCTACATTCTATGCAATGGGACCAAATCTTTCTCATTTTATTTACACAAAGTTTCTCTTTGACTGCTATATATGATGGAGATATACAGAGCTACTCTTCGATAATGAAAACCTAAAAGTCAGGTTTTGTTACAAAAAAATTTTTTACAAAATTAATTAAAAATAATTTCAGGAAACATTGTTCTTCATTTAAATAGTTTTAATATAAAAATTCATTTGCTGTGTTGCAAACCCCAACACCACAACATTGGACTAATTTATGAGAACCAGAAAGTGAACCTGAGTAGAAATTTAAAATGAAATAATCTCATGTAGTTTCATTGTCCTGCCTAAGTGAAGAGAATGAATCACAGAAATGGTGAAAAGTACATGAGTTTTAAGTGACCATTAATTAACAGGCTTTTTTTTTTTAAATATGGGGTGCCACACTAATGACAAATGCTGATACCATGTATCGCTCTTACATCATACAAGGTCATAACTGTGTGTGCTGGATTCCAGTTTCTGCAATCATCCTTACACATCTTTTAAAAAGAAATTTGGGGGTGGGGAGGGGGGAATAACTAGGTCAGAACAAACGGCCAAATGAATGTACAATCATCAAGGATGGAATAATTCAGCATGCAGTAACGACTATACTTTTAGAGGGGAGTTTCAAGATCTGAAAATGTTTCACAAATGTTTAACTAGGTCTTACAACATCTCTTAGAGATGGCTATGCATTATTATCACTTTTTTACAGATTGGAAAATTTAGGAACAGAAAAGTTTAGTGATTTAGCCAAGGACACACAGGGTATGTCTTCCCAGCAAAGCGAACTTGGGTGATTGGCACCCAAGGTTAGCCTACCCTGGATGTGAGCATCCACACCGCAAAGCCCTCCCTTAGTTACTGTGCCAGCACTTGTGGTGTCCTCCCCCATGAGCGTCTGCTAGGACTTCTGGGGGTATATACTATGCTGCAGTAAGCAGAGCAGCTATATGATTCTTCCCCAGTCAACTGTGGGACAATAATCTGTCCTTCTGGGCACACACAGAATTGTGGGAAGGCATTGGAGGAATCTCAGCACTGAGAAATGGGTGATGTACCATCTGGAATTAAAGTCTCACTTGGGTTTGACCCTCGAGCCCCAGATAAGCTGGGTTGAAAAGACCACCAAAGTTGGGGGAGAGTTTTGTATGTGGACGGGAGGAGGTTTAGGAGCAACACCCAAGTCAGAGCTCTTGTTAACTTAGACACAGAATCAGTGGCACAGCTGAGCTAGAACCCAGGAATCTTAACTCCTAGTCCACTCCTGAAAACCGCAAAATTCACTTACAACAGACTTCAATAAGGGAAGGAGAAGAGGAGGATCTTCTCAGATAGTCATATCGGAACATGATGGAAAAATCCTGTTGCTGGGGACTCCTCTAGATTAGAAACCTCCCATTGTGTCTCCCTCAAGCTCACAATAAATGTACCAAAAATTGAAAGTGAAAGTAACCCTTGCCCCTTTCCAGACACTTGGCTTATCGACATGGCATTTTGGACCCAGCAGGAGTGAGTTTCCCAGCCTAGGTCAACAGACTTGTGCTCCTAGAGTGATGCTAGTGTTCTACAAACAGCTGTATCGATAGCGCTTTGAAGTTACAGCTATTTTTAGAAAGCTAGTCCTGCTAGCTGAAGAGTGTCGACTGAGACGCTTGGTCCAAAATGCTGGGTAGAGAGATCCTTGGAAACGTTGCCATGCTTTATACATGATGTAGTGACAGCTGTGACTCATGACTGATGTTGGGATGATGATTTATCTTAGTCTGCACCATTTCCTTTCCTTATGGAAGACAAAAGCAAATGCAAACGAAGCATGTTGACATATTTCTTTGCAAACAGACTTGATAACAGCACAATGATGCCCAACTGGAAGAGCTAGGTCTAGGTTTGGTAGAAGGAAATGATAGGGTCTCAGGTATACAGTACCTCACAGGAAGATTGTAATGAGACCCAGCCAGCTATAAGAAAGAAAACAAACCCTACTGATTTTAGTCCAAGCGAAGAAAGAGAAAAAGAACAGATGCATGCGTTCTTCTGGCCATGCACAAACTGCAATCAGCAGTGCTGAGTTAGAAGCAGATAATAGCCTAGACTTCTTTTCTTATTGTGCTTCCTGCTGGAGAAATGCCCTGGCTCACAGAGCAAAAAGATTTAATTTGGGGCGGGGGGAGGAAGAGTAAGGACCTCACACAAGAACTGACCTAAACGCCAAGGAGGTTTGAATAATCTAATTTACAATAAAATAGTATTTACAATGTTATCAGACAAAGCTTAGCAGTGTTAAGTTAAACAGCATATAATGTGATTAGTGAGGGGGTCATGCCCATGATGTCATGCAAATTCTCTGAACTCTCAGTATGGGAAGATAATGTCTCAGGCATTTATTCTCTTGTGACATGTAAAAGCTCCCTAAAGGTTTGGGTTGGGAGGACAGCACGTGCGTGGGTGTGTGTGTGTGTATGTGTGTGTATATATATATATACATACACACACATAAGAACAAAATCCCAATGTGGCTTATTAGTTCAAATAGAAAAATTCTCTCAGCATGACAGATCTCAACTGCATGTACATACAAGGGATACTGAATGCATCCGATGAAGTGAGCTGTAGCTCACGAAAGCTTATGCTCAAATAAATTGGTTAGTCTCTAAGGTGCCACTAGTACTCCTTTTCTTTTTGCGAATACAGACTAACATGGCTGCTACTCTGAAACAAGGGATAATGCAACTTAGTGGTTAGAACAGGGGCTTGGGAGTTGGAAGGTCTGGGTTTTATTTCTGATTCTGCCACTGACTTGCTATTTTACCTTGTGCAAGTCATTTAAACTATCTGTACTTCTGTTTATCCCATATTTAAAATGGAGATAAAGTAATAATATTCACACACCTTTGTAAAGTACTCCAAGATCCTTAGGTAAAAGGCCCTATATAAGTGTAAACTATTGTGATTCTGCTCCTAATGCAAAACCAGTATGGAATATGCAACAGCAACCTTCAGTGTAGATTAGAGTGGAGAACTTCATTGTGGGCAATGGCTCATATGTACAGCATTAAATCCTGGCATCCCTCTTTATGTAAAAATGCAAAAATTGTGGGTTTTTAAAAGCAAATTGTCTAAACTAATTAATCCACAGACCATTAAAGAATCAAAATGACAAAAGTAAGATAAAAGTTTTAAACTCAAAGATAATGTGATGCTTATTTTAGAACATATTTTAAGTCTAAAGGAGCTCTTAATACAAACAGTTAAATCAGCAAAAGTCCCCTTAAACTTTAAAACCCTTAGAGTGTGTATGACAGGCCAGACTGTGAACTCAGGGACTGTCTACACTTACTGGGGGATCAATGAGTAGCGATCGATGCATCAGTGGTTGATTTAGCGGGTCTAGTGAAGACCCTCTAAATCGACCGCAGATCACTCTCCCATCGACTCTTGTACTCCACCAGATCGAGAAGAGTAAGGGGAGTTGACGGGAGAGTGTCTCCCATCAACGACGCGTAGTGTGGACCTCGCGGTAGGTAGATCTAAGCTACGTCGACTTGAGTTACGCTATTCACGTAACTCAAATTGCGTAACTTAGATCGACTTTTCCCTGTAATATAGGCAAAGCTGAGTAACTCTAGTGTAGATCTGGAGTAACTCCATTGAAGTGAATGGGATTACTCCAGATTTACACCATATAAACTGAACTCAGAACCTAGCCCACTTTATTTCATGCTTACTCTTTAATGGAAGCATACAGCTTCTTTACTCCCACTTCTTGCCATGAAGTGAAAACAGTAGTAATTGTTTCATTCTAATTTAGGGATTGACTATATGGTATTTCTTTTCTCAATGATGAAGAAAATAAACACTGGCTAGACATAAAGTCAAGTGGAAGTTGAAGTTGCTTGGGCCATCACAAGATCAGGCCCAAAAACAGAATACAGGAAATCTTTATCTCAAAAAGGGGAATGGGTGGATAAGGACAAACAGGATTTGAAACAAAAGACCATGCAATATAATATCCATAGGATGTGGCAAACTCAACTGAAACAGAGTTGTATCATGTGCGTCTTTTATCACGACAATGATCCTTTGTATTAGCTGGAGCACTGATTGATGTTTAGGGCATTATCTCTGCTCTGATGAAGAATGCCTACATTAATTTTATTTGACTGCAGAGGGATGCCCTTGGGAATAAATCACTGTTCAGAAAAGGGAAGCCAAACTTTTGTCTCTGCATGGCTGATGAATCATGAGCAGGAGCCAAGTGCAATATGCACAGAGCGCAATGGAGCATTAGCCAGTCAGCTCAGGCATGTGGGATGTACTAATTACAAGAAAGAATGAAAGCAAAGCCTGCAGGTAGTCACCTTTTAAATAATCAGGGCTGACAGTTTTATTACAGTAGCAGAGGTTAACACTTCGTAGGTATGTGCTACATCATGTGTGCTGCCTGTATGAAATATTCTTTGAGCATTACATAATGTATTTAGTGGACAATTTTTATTTCAGGCATTTTTATATTACTAATGATTTCGCCCCTCCCCCCCTTAGAGTTAATTATAAAAGGAATACCTTATTGTTGCTGCAGGTGCTGCCAATGGATTATGCTGGATAATGTATCATATAGAGTTTTCAAATGAGCTATGGGTAATTCACCAAGGAGGGATATACATTCTAAAACTCAGAACATTTCCAAGAATTAATATTTCCAATACCCTTTGTAAGATACGTTAAAATAAGTTCTTGAATTTTTGTACCTGGACAAACCGAGGCAACTGTGGTCAAGCTGACTGAGCATAGTATGATTAGTCAGGAGACCTGGGTTTTCTTATGGACTCTGCAACTGACTTGTTATGTGATCATGGTCAAGCTGGTCTGTTGGCCCATTTGTAAAATGGGGGATAATGATACTTTTATCTGACGTTTGTAAAGAGTTTTGGGGTGTATGATGAAAAGCATGATGAGAGTATAAAATAATGTACTTACATAGTATTTAATATCATAAAGTTTTTCACATCTTAAAGCATGAATCTTTCCGTTCACAAGATGTGCTCCTCATAGCCAGGGCTGATGAGGATGGGGGCAAAGGGAAGACAAATGTACCAGGGCCCTGCCCTGCAAAAAGCTGTAATTGGGATGAAATGGGGGGGTGGCGGGAGGGAGGGCCCCAGCCAACATGATGTACCAGGGCCCCAAATTTTTCTCAGTTGGCCTGCTCATAACTCCCACAGGAAACAAGTTAATTGGTAAGCAAATAACTGTAGCTGCAGTATCCCCTTGGGGCCAAATTCCTGTTCCATGTTATGAAAGCAGTAAAAGGTGCCGTGCCCTCAGCAGGTGCCGCACAAAGGGCATGTCTCAGCTTGCCTCTGTAAGGCAGAAACTGTCAGGGCACTAGCTTCTTGAGGCTCAGCACAGATTTCCAAACCCAGTGCTAAACAGCTGTGTGACAGAGCCTTGAAAAATTGGTACTAATCTAACTAAATAAATGGGGATTTAACCAAATAGAATGTAGCTGCAAAATAACATCCAAAAATTCTTACTGTGGTCTCCTTTGGTAAAACAATCCCTCTTACTTCCTCCCACGTAATGTAAGCTGGAGAAGAGAACTAATGTTTAATCATAGGCTGTTTGGGTCCGCACTGTGGAGTTACAGAACACAATAAGTAATGAAGTTGAATCATTTCATTAAGTGTGACAGCCTTGGCTATGTTAATTAACACAATAATAGCTTCAGCTAGATCAGGGGTGGGCAAACTTTTTGGCCCGAGGGCCGCATCTGTAAGTAGAAATTGTATGGCTGGCCATGAATGCTCACAAAATTGGGGTTGGGGATGCAGGAGGGAGTGAGGGCTCGGGTTGGGGTTGGGGGCTCTGGGGTGGAGCCAGAAATGAGAAGTTCAGGGTATGGGAGGGGGCTCTGGGCTGGGATGGGGGAGTGTGGGGGGGTAAGGGCACTGGCTGGGGGTGCGGGCTCTGTGGTGGGGCTGGGGATGAGGAGTTTGGGGTGCAGGAGGTTGCTCCAGGCTGTGACTGAGGGGTTCAGAGGCCGGGAGGGGGATCAGGGCTGGGGCAGGGATTGGGGCATGGGGAGAGGCTCAGAGGTGCAGGCTCTGGCCAGCGCTTACCTCAAGCGGCTCCCGGAAACAGCAGCCATATTGCAACTCTGCCTCCTACGTGGAGGCATGGCCAGACGGCTCTGCATGCTGCCAGTTCCCGGCCAATGGGAGCTGCGGGGGTGGCACTTGGGGCAGGGGCAGTGTGCAGAGTGGAGCCCCCTGGCTGCCCCTACACATAGGAGCCGGAGCGGGGCTATGCTGCCGCTTCTGGGAACGGCATGGAGCAGCCCCTGACCCTGCTCCCCGGCTGGAGCACCAGACAGGGGCCATGCCAGGCCACTACTTCTGGGAGCTGCATAGAGCGGCCCCTGATCCTGCTCCCCGGCTGAAGCGCCGGAGCAGGGCAAGCCCCAGACCCTGCTCCCGAGTGGGAGCTAGAGGGCTGGCTTAAAATGGCTGGCGAGCCATAGTTTGCCCACCCCTGATCTAGATCAATCCATAAGCAATTTATACCTACAAAGATGTATCGCACCAGTCACCTCTGAAATACAGTCACCTTTGTGTGGTAATTCAGGAGTTGTTTAACAGCACTCAGTTCCTAGCAGTTCAGGATGGGAGAAAAGAAGATCTTTGTTGCTACATATCTTCTGGATTTTTGCTGCACTAAACTTCCTGATGAGTGTCCAGGCTTTCATGATAGATCTTGACATACCACTTCTGAGATTGCTTTTCTCCAGTGTGCTCTTTGGGCTACATTCAGGCTCTCTAGGAGGTGGTTGTCTATTTCTTGGTCGCTGGATTTTTCTTCCTGTTTAAGGAGGCCTGCACATTTTTTCATCCAGATATCGTGTATGGTTTATTTTTGGCACCCACATGGGATGGACTTCGTGGTGGTGACCTTCCTGAACTGCATCAAACAGATGCATCATACATGATACCCAAGATACAGTGAAAATCTGAGGTTATAGCTTTACCAAAACTTGGTAAAGCCCACTCTTTTTAGGAGCCAACTATTGCCCAAATATCACTTCTGAATTATAGCTACAAACTCCTACAGGCAGATGATCCTACAGAGAATTATGCTCAAGATAGAACAACTTTTGCATGATGATCAGGCAGGGTTCTGAACAAATTGAAGCACCCGTGATCCAGTGATAGCACTTCCTATGAACATCGACAATACATTTCAACAGATGCAGAAAACTAGAGCTGTCTCTTTTGATCTTACAGCAGCCTATGACACTATCTGGCACACTGGTCTGCTGTACAAGATGTCAGCAGTTCTTTACAATGGGTTGTCATGGCAACTGAGCTGATGTGCCAAGGTAGAGATTTTCAGGTGGCTCTGGGCCACAAAACCAGCACCTGGAGATTCCAGAAGAACAGACTCCTGCAAGGCTCTGCGCTGGCATCAGCTTTATTTATATAATGTATTAACCAATAACGTACCAATCACCATCTCCAGACGGCTCACATACACAATGAAATCTGGCCTTAAGAGACCATGATTTCTAAAAGATTGAAGAGAACCTGAACTGTGATATGGTTGCCATAGGTGACTATTGCAAGAAATGATGATTGAAACCAGGTATATCCAAAACTGTGCCAACATGCATTCACTGACACCATGCTCAGAGCCAGCTTGAGCTTATCTTTTTGGCACAGGATACAAAGATGCTGTATTTAGTGGTCCCCCTAAAATGCGCACTTGCATACAAATACCAACTTACTAAAGTTATTCAAAAGATCAGGAGCGAACCTCTCCTGAAAAAATTAGTGGGGTCTATCTGGGGAGCAAATGTGCCAACACTGTATAGTTTGGGGCTTGCTCTCTGCTATTCAGTTGGTGAATAATATGCCCCAGTTTGGTTAATTTCTGCCCACGCTAGACTAGTAGACACACCATGTCTTACTCACACCATAAGTATTATCACAGGCACACCAAAGCCAACAACAAACTTTATGGTTCCCAGTCCTAGCCAATAATCCTCCACCTAATATCCAGTGTCTGAATGTAGCCAACAAACTGATCACTAAGATACAGAAAATGACACACTTCAGGGATATATGGGATGCACCTTTCCACCGACTGCATAGCAGAAATTCTGTCTGGATAATGTTGCATACTTTCCATCTAACTAATAATGTCATCAGCTTACAATGGTGGGCAGAATGGGAACAAGCCTCTACCACTACCAGGAACTTCCAGATCATCATCAAACCAGATGCATGACTACCTGGCTTTGGGCTCCCATGCCACCTCTGGAGCCAGCTTAACAAGTTCAGATGTGGCATGTTTTGCTGTGCCAAGACCATCCATGCCTGGGGCATCCAGGACAACCCATCCAAGTCTGTGGTGAATGCTGCATGTAGTCTCGATGGTTGTTTGTTTTGTGCTGGGCTCTTTGGAGGTCTTAGCAAACGGAACATTGCTGACTCAAAGGCCATTGACTGGCTCCAGACTCTTTTTAGCTGGGTTTTTTTGTTTGTTGTTTCTCCCGCTATCCCCTGCCCCCGCAACCTTGCCTAGTCTTGCTCATATGTAATAACTATGTAGTGATTTAGAATACTTTATTAAAATAAAACTACAGGGGTCAAGTTTAAGAAGGCAAGTTTAAGAAGACATAATTATTCCAAATGCAATTTAACTAAGACTTTGGAATTGTCTACCATTTGCAAAAAGTGATCTGGGATCAGCTTTTTGGTTTGTTTAGTTCTGTAAAGCATTTTGAGATGCAGGTTGTATGAAAGATGGCATACCAGATAACATCATATTGCATTAATGACCATAAGTGGTCAGGGCCATTATTGTACATCTGCTCTTAAAGGTGACACCTGTAGCAGCGCCTTTTTGGTCAGTACTGAATCAGAGGGCAGAGCGCCGCACACTGAATTGCTTGTGCCATTTTCTACGATATCCTCCAGTGCTTCTTGGAGGTCTGCCCTTCTTCAAATACTGGCTAGACATGACTGTCCTTAGCTTGTGAGACCTGTCAGATCACTTAACCATAACAGTTAGACTTGATAGACAAGACTAAAAAGGTGAAATGGGGGAGGGAAACAGATATCAAATGTAACTGTGAGCTAAGAAACTACTAAAGACTAACACAGGAAAAATAGGATATGTCCAGTTAACAGGTTGTGTTTGTTTTTTTGTTTGTTTTTTTTTTTTTTTTAGAAAAAATCAACTGTTTTCAAACTGCCAGTAGTTTTGTTTTATTTCCAGGTCATAAACCTTGCTCGCAATCCTGTATCTTTGCAGAGTGTATGTGCTCAGCAAAATGATCAGAAGTTAAACAGCAACAGCTGCCAGAGAAGACCAAGATGTACTAGCAAATCACTTTAGTTAAAAGGAAGACAAAAATCTATGGAGTACGGAAGTGAGTTTTAAATTAGCCATTGCACTAAACTCAGCACTAACGAAGGACCATCTGCAGGCTTCCACAAAACAAACTAGAGCATTGAGTTAAAACTAATGGAAGCCAGTCATTGTAAAGGTTTTCCTTATTTACCTAATTGGAAGCAAAATAATTCCTTTGGTAGTTGTCTTGTTTAACAAAATTTCTCCCTTTTCCTGATTTATATACAGTAAGATGAGCTTGTTAATTACAACCATATTTCTCTCTGTGCAGATTGGTGAGTGTTTGTTTGGGAAAACCTGGAAACTACATCCACAAATCAGGTGGAAAGATCTGCAGTGCAAATTCCTCATAGACTGCCAGATTAAAGTCTTAATCTGGAAGACATCCTGAACTTCATTATCCTGTTCTGTGTATTGGGGCAGCTCTGCTGAGTTTAGTGCAAAGTGGGCCATAGTGGAAATCAGAGGAATAAACTCATTAGAAATTTGCACTGGAGCTAAGATTTGAATTGGAGCTCCTGGGGATCCTTTATCAACTAAACCAGCCTGATTTCCTTCCTCATTCCATTATTTCTGGAGCTAATTTTCAGATAAAGTAGAAAGCGGCTGTTTCTTTTTGATATTTTTTTTTCTAAATATTGCAGAGATTATAATTTAGGGCAGGATGCTGCCTCATTAAGTTTTTCTCATTTAATTCAATGACAACAGGATCAGGGCCTTAAGGCAGCAGGAAGGACTGCGTCAGCCATAGCCTCCCTAGAACAACGACTTGTCTTGATTATAGTATTAGTTTGGTAATGGAAGATGAGCTCACCCCTGTGAAAGATTAAATAAAGTATCACAACTTGGCTGGCCTTAAAACAACTTCCTTCTCAGCTATGTTTTGAAACCTTGCAGCCTCCATGGTATTCTGTAATTTGAAGAGAGGGTCATAAAAATGTTTGCAAAAATGTGTCCTACGTCTGATGGCAAGAAGACAAAAGCACAGATGGATAAAGGGCATGACTAGAGGTGATATTTCTCTTTCTAATAATAAAGTAAAAATAAATAATTTATTTGAGGATTTCAAAAGCAAGTGAAATTAATCAGCCCGGACCCTGCCACTAATCTGAACACTTCGGAGCTTTGAAGTTTTTGAAATCCATATCCAAACTTTGCAACACACATAGTTCTCTGTTCAAAACCTATTTATGTCAATGAAGCATATAATGTAAATTATTTCTTAGGTACAAGATGACATGTCAATAGGACTGATACTTGCTCATTTGGCATGGGATGATGGATGTTGTGGGCATTGTAATGAGTGCTCTTAATGTCGCGACTGCATATATAAGGGAGCGTTGAGGTATTATAGGTTGGCAATGTTAACCGGTCTGCTTTTTTCCAGATTCTGTAATGTTAATATCACATTGGTTTGTGTGGTCACTGTGATGGGGTGTGCGCCCCATTCTGGCCTTGAAAGGGATGAATTAGGCTGGATAGGCCCAATCAGCCAATTAAGTTGCAAACACAGGGGACATTTAGGCTATGTGGAGGGCACTAATTAGAAGGAAGCTTAAGTGTGAGGGAACTGGTTTGCTTCTGTAAAGTTAGGCTGATGAAGGACCAGATCTTAAATGCTCACCTTAGGGTCCTGGACTGGAACCCAGAGTAAAGGGTGGGCCTGAGTTTTCCTACCATCCACTGCAGAGTGGTATTGCATGGGACAGTGAATGGGAAGACTGCCTGAATCACTGTGAGAGTCAGGGAAGCAGGTGTGAGGACTGCTTGTGCAGAGAGACTTTGAAAGACAAGTGAGCTGTAACTCACGAAAGCTTATGCTCAAATAAATTTGTAAGTCTCTAAGGTGCCACAAGTCCTCCTTTTCTTTTTCCCTAGAAGGGGAATCACAGTGTGACCTGACCAGAGGGCTGAGTCACAAAGATGCTGTACTGTGACTCTGTGAGCAGGAGGAGAGTTGTAACAGTGGAAGAGAAGAAAGGGGGAGCTGAACTCGGTGGAGCTAATCACTAGAAGGGGGTGCCACCCAGTAGTGAGTAGAGCAACCTGTAACAGTCACTTTAAAACACTGCTCAAATATGCTCAAATAAATTGGTTAGTCTCTAAGGTGCCTCAAGTACTCCTTTTCTTTTTGCGAATACAGACTAACACGGCTGTTACTCTGAAACCTGTCATTGTAAGGAGAGTGATCATTTTAGATAAGCTATTACCAGCAGGAGAGTGGGGTGGGAGGAGGTATTGTTTCATGGTCTCTGTGTATATAATGTCTTCTGCAGTTTCCACAGTATGCATCCGATGAAGTGAGCTGTAGCTCACGAAAGCTTATGCTCAAATAAATTGGTTAGTCTCTAAGGTGCCACAATTACTCCTTTTCTTTTTAAAACACTGGCATTCAAGAGGAGGTATTGTTTAAGCTGATTCTTAGTTTATTTATGAATTTTATCTTACAATTTGAGTCATTAGCACAGCAGCTTATTCAACTTGAATGTTCATTCTGGTGCCATGCCATGCCCTCTCTTGATCAAATGTATCCTAGTTGGCCTTTACTTTTAAATATTTCTGGGTAGTTTGATTGTTTGGAGTGTCTTCCTCTAAAGACATTTCTACATTTAAAAAGTGTAGTGTGAAAGGAAGAAAAGAGCCACCTCTGATCACTTCACTGGAGTTAAAGAAGGGATTAATTTAGCCCATTATTTACACATGAGACAGGAACAGTTTCTTTGGATGTGGGAATGATCTGCCTGCTACAACAACACTGCATGCTGCCTGATTCATGATATCTACCTTAAAAGCAGATATCATGACATCTGACTAGTCTGGCATTTCTTTCTTGAACAAGCTCAGAAAGAGGGCTGTTAATTAGCTTATTTTCCTTCAAAATGTAAAATAAGGCAGAATATAATAAGTATTCTACTGGCAAGTGTCTTAACTCTAAGAACTCTTAGAAATTCAAAGAACTGGAGGAGGCGTCTGTGAAACGTACATGCAAAGTGGAGAAATTCAAGCAGACTGGCTGCCAGTAACTTGAAGACACCCATAACGACTGCTTGTACTTGCATGGTTTATTATGACTCATAACTACACAGCCAGAGTTCCAACCAGTGCATGTAATTCCTGGAAGGTAGGAGACCCCCTCGAAAAAAGAGAATTTTTAGTTCTGTACATTTCTTTAGCGTTGCCAACTACTACTAACCTGATAATGCTTCAAACAGTGCTAACTGATCAATGCCACAGTGCTTGTACCATCCTCCTACCATCTGTAGAATCCTATCCAAAACATACGTAAATATTCTATCTAGTCTGAGGACTCAGTTTATGTTAATTTGGATAGAAGTTGCTTTAGGTTTGGGCTAGCTGCTGGACAGCCCAACTTAATGAATAGAGTTACCTGTGCAGCCAAATCTTATATAAAAGGGTTAACAATTCTACAAATGTGGATTTGCTGATTATTGTTGAAGAGTCAGTCCTTTATCAAGTGTAGTTATCTGAAATCCTTTGGCTAAAACCTATGCTAGCAAGTGCTTTTGCTTTTCAGAAGCAATATGGCTTAATACTGGTATACAACATGTTGCAGATGGCAACTTCATGTGCAATCAGGCATTAATGTGTGCCTCAGTTAGCCCCAAATAACCAAGATTTGGGGGCTGACTCTCCTCTTAAGTACATCAGTTTTACACATGTATAACAACATTTATTTCAGTAGCGTTACTCCCGATCTACACTGGTGTAAGTGAGAGTAGAATTAGTCTCATAGTCTTTCTATTTTTCTGTTTCAGCAAAAAACAAACCAAAAAACCCGCATTCATCTGTGGGACATTTTTGGTGATCTTAAACTGCTTTGCTTTACAGAGCTTTGTAGCTGAGTGGATCAAGAGAAACCGTTACTACAATGTCTATGAGTACTTGTGGCACCTTAGAGACTAACCAATTTATTTGAGCATAAGCTTTCGTGAGCTACAGCTCACTTCATCGGATGCATACTGTGGAAAGTACAGAAGATCTTTTTATACACACAAACCATGAAAAAATGGGTGTTTACCACTATAAAAGGTTTTCTTTCCCCCTACACCCCACTCTCCTGCTGGTAATAGCTTATCTAAAGTGATCACTCTCCTTACAATGTATATGATAATCAAGGTGGGCCATTTCCAGCACAAATCCAGGGTTTAACAAGAACGTCTGGGGGGAGGGGGGGGTAGGAAAAAACAAGGGGAAATAGGTTACCTTGCATAATGACTTAGCCACTCCCAGTCTCTATTCAAGCCTAAGTTAACTGTATCCAATTTGCAAATGAATTCCAATTCAGCAGTCTCTCGCTGGAGTCTGGATTTGAAGTTTTTCTGTTGTAATATCGCAACTTTCATGTCTGTAATCGCGTGACCAGAGCGATTGAAGTGTTCTCCGACTGCTTTATGAATGTTATAATTCTTGACATCTGATTTGTGTCCATTTATTCTTTTACGTAGAGACTGTTCAGTTTGAGCAATGTACATGGCAGAGGGGCATTGCTGGCACATGATGGCATATATCACATTGGTGGATGTGCAGGTGAACGAGCCTCTGATAGTGTGGCTGATGTTATTAGGCCCTGTGATGGTGTCCCCTGAATAGATATGTGGGCACAGTTGGCAACGGGCTTTGTTGCAAGGATAGGTTCCTGGGTTAGTTGTTCTGTTGTGTGGTATGTGGTTGCTGGCGAGTATTTGCTTCAGGTTGGGGGGCTGTCTGTAGGCAAGGACTGGCCTGTCTCCCAAGATTTGGGAGAGTGATGGGTCATCCTTCAGGATAGGTTGTAGATCCTTAATAATGCGTTGGAGGGGTTTTAATTGGGGGCTGAAGGTGACGGCTAGTGGCGTTCTGTTATTTTCTTTGTTAGGCCTGTCCTGTAGTAGGTGACTTCTGGGAACTCTTCTGGCTCTATCAATCTGTTTCTTCACTTCCGCAGGTGGGTATTGTAGTTGTAAGAATGCTTGATAGAGATCTTGTAGGTGTCTGTCTCTGTCTGAGGGGTTGGAGCAAATGCGGTTGTATCGCAGAGCTTGGCTGTAGACAATGGATCGTGTGGTGTGGCCAGGGTGAAAGCTGGAGGCATGTAGGTAGGAATAGCGGTCAGTAGGTTTCCGGTATAGGGTGGTGTTTATGTGACCATCGTTTATTAGCACTGTAGTGTCCAGGAAGTGGATCTCTTGTGTGGACTGGACCAGGCTGAGGTTGATGGTGGGATGGAAATTGTTGAAATCGTGGTGGAATTCCTCAAGGGCTTCTTTTCCATGGGTCCAGATGATGAAGATGTCATCAATATAGCGCAAGTAGAGTAGGGGCGTTAGGGGACGAGAGCTGAGGAAGCGTTGTTCTAAGTCAGCCATAAAAATGTTGGCATACTGTGGGACCATGCGGGTACCCATAGCAGTGCCGCTGATTTGAAGGTATACATTGTCCCCAAATGTAAAATAGTTATGGGTAAGGACAAAGTCACAAAGTTCAGCCACCAGGTTAGCCGTGACATTATCGGGGATAGTGTTCTTGACGGCTTGTAGTCCATCTTTGTGTGGAATGTTGGTGTAGAGGGCTTCTACATCCATAGTGGCCAGGATGGTGTTATCAGGAAGATCACTGGTGGATTGTAGTTAAGTCATTATGCAAGGTAACCTATTTTCCCTTGTTTTTTCCTACCCCCCCCCCCTTCCCCCAGACGTTCTTGTTAAACCCTGGATTTGTGCTGGAAATGGCCCACCTTGATTATCATACACATTGTAAGGAGAGTGATCACTTTAGATAAGCTATTACCAGCAGGAGAGTGGGGTGTAGGGGGAAAGAAAACCTTTTATAGTGGTAAACACCCATTTTTTCATGGTTTGTGTGTATAAAAAGATCTTCTGTACTTTCCACAGTATGCATCCGATGAAGTGAGCTGTAGCTCACGAAAGCTTATGCTCAAATAAATTGGTTAGTCTCTAAGGTGACACAAGTACTCCTTTTCTTTTTGCGAATACAGACTAACACGGCTGTTACTCTGAATGTCTATATACAATGTCTATATAACTCTCTGACTCTTCACTGGCCTACTAGAGAGCTCAGCAGAAAATTAGAATAGCTTTATGAAGCCACTTAAGTTTGAACAGAGAGGACAACAGCCTTTCTTCATTTTAAAGTACAATGAGTTAATGAGGAACCAGTTGTGGATATGAACGTTGTGTTTAATAGGTGGCTATAGATGCAGAACCTTTAAAAGACAGAGGAAAAGAACACCGTATATCCCTTTCTTGCTGTGTAAGGTATTGTTATGGAGATATACAAACTCCATACGGGAAAAGAAGTGGTTAAAGATCTGTTCTGGGTGCAGGCAGCTCTACCCTGCCACACCTTCAAGGAATGCAGAAGCTGTAGGGGGAGCTTAAAAGGGGAGCAGAGCAGCTCACTTGTTGGCAGACCAGGGAAGAAAACAGACCTTCAGTCCTCCGCTCCAGAAGGCAGGAGCTTCCCAGATGACCACTGCCTTGAGGGAAGAGAGGGCCTCATGCTGATGCACCTTGACAAAGAATAATTTTTCTCTTTCTTATTAACTCTGTTTATTTGCATTAATTCCCTTTGTCTTTTGTTCACAGATTGCCCTGGAAAGGGAGAGACTTGCAAGTGACCTGGCTGGAAGCTGAGTCACAGGAAGAGGCGGGTCACGGCAGCAACTGTCAACAGGAGACACCCAGCAGGGAGAAAGCTGCTACATCACACCCAGCCACAAGGAGATGACAGCGGTGAGTCAACCCCCTCAGACATACATACTGTGAAAGTTCCAATTAATATATTAAAGTCACTTCTGTGAGGGGGAGAAAATGCAATGACACAATATGGGGCTTAATTCCACTCATTCGAGAGTGGTCCCATACAAGTGACTAAAAGCTACATGATTAGTGGAAAATTAACCACCAAGGAAAAAAAAGGCCCAATCCAAAGCCTGCTTAAGTCAATGGGAGTTTTCCCACTGACTTTAATGCACTTTTTGTCTCAGACCCATGGTTCACTTATTTGTCTCTTAATATTCTGAACTTTCTGTCTATCTGGTTCTTGGTAAAGATGTTTAAGAATATTAGAAGTACAATCAGAAACTAAGAGATGTTTTCTCTGCTGCAGAATTGCAGTGGTAATTATGAGACTCAAAGACAGGTGTGGAATAGTGATAAAGCATTTACTCTTCTGCAGCTCTGAAAGGTCTGACAGTTTTTTGGGATGAAACAGCTGACTATTAAGGACCTCAAATTCTTTCCAAGGAATCTCACAGATAGCTGGGAGTGAAGACGCTGAGTCACTTCTTGGGAGAGGATTGTGTTTTTTACCCTCAATGTAGGGTGGGGCCATAATATTAATCATTATTATGGATAAAAACAAACAAATCCAGACTGCAGTGTTGACCTGATCTGTTTCTCTGCTTTCTGCACTGATATTAACTAAAGTGCATTGTATTCTTATGTTTATCTCTTCCTCACAAAGGTTGTGTTAATACTTTCTTCAAATAGAAACAACCGGAAAGAACAGGTCCCAACTCCACGAACCAACCAGTTTTTGAAATTCTTGAATTATGAAGGAAAGTCTTTCTATAGCATAATACTAATGTAACTGCAGTAGCCAGAAAATTAACAATTCCCACAGGTTAGACATTCCTTATATGTGTAGTCATTAATGTATATGTAACTCTGGTCTAAGGTTTTAATCTTTGTGCTCTTTCAAAAATGTGGTTTTGATGGAAATTTACATGTTAATTGTTTTTATACTTCTTTAACTTTTATTTCTAAAGCCCCAATCCTTTAGGGCCTGCTGACCAACCTATACAACTCTTAATGCTTCATTAGCATGCACTGAATTCTTGATTAGTCTTACATCACTATCCCACACATCTTCTGCTTTCTCCACTCCTCCAGCTTCAGTGCTCCACGGCTCTTCTTCTTCTGCTCCCATCTCTGTTACTTTCTTCAGCCATGGAAAGCTCTTCTTATTCCAGCTTTCTAAGCCACTCCCTTCCCTCATTCAAAACCTTCCTTAAGGCTCACTTATTCTGCAGGGTCAATAAGAAGTGAATCAACCAATCAAAAACAATATTTCTGTAACTCTAGATTATTCCTCTAGCCCCATGCATGTCATATCTCTTCTCTTTTAGACTATAAACGCCTCAGGGCAAGCACTGTCTCCATTCCGTGCATTGTACCACATAGAGCATTTAGCCAGTGATGAAAATTTGCACTTACGTAGCACCATACACCTGAGTATCTGAATGCTCTTTACACGTATAATCATACTGGCATTCGGTAAGCGAGATAGCTTGAGGGAGGCTGGATCTGGGTTAGAATTAGACTAGCATTTAGGGTTCAAGGTTGAATTAAAGGTAGGGTTAGGATTTGCCAGAATTATATACTCAAACAGGATTTTTTTAATTTTATTTTTTTTGCCATCAAATTGCAGAAGTCTCTTGATTGATCACCTGATCTCTTGAAATTGATCGATCTGCTCCAGATTTATGGCAGGGTAGTTAAGAGCAGGGTCTGGGCATAACATTTTTTTTAGTCACTTTTACAATGTAAACTGAAAAAGAAAAGTTTTGCCTAATTCTGGAAATATAACTATGAGACGGTGGTAAGACAAGTGCCAGCTCAGTTCAAAGTCTAGGCATTGGCTGAGAACTGACAAGCTCGCAGCTTGAAACCAGGCCCATTTGTTTGTGATTGTTGAATGTATTTGGTGAAAACTAATGGCATTCTTTGTTTTCACTCATGTGTATCCTCTTATAATGTAATAGCCAACATTTACATTTTATATACTCTAACTAAATAACCCATCAAATGAGAAAGAAGCCTTGTGTAATGCAAATGAAGAAAACTTTAACAGGAAAGTGCTAATTCTTGTGCATTTTAAAACAAGTGGTCATTTTCTGTGATGACTGGTAGAGGTGCTGGAACAATTTTTATAGTGCGGGTTCTGAGAGCCATTGAAGCAAACTGTAAAGCCTATATATAATGGAAACCACTTCAAACTAGGGGATGCGGCAGCATGCCTAGTTTGAGCACCTATGATTGGAGATCAGACTCTAAATGCGTTCCTCTCTCTCTCTGTCATTACTCCCTGAGGTAAGGGTCACCTGGATGAAGCCCAAACCCTCACCTGTACCCCAACCCCCTGCCCCAGCCGTGAACCCACTCTCGCACTCCGAACCACTCGGCCCCAGCCCGGAGCTCCCTCCTGCACCCCAAACCCCTCATCCCTGGCCCCACGCCGGAGTCTGCACTCCCAGTCAGAGCCCTCACCTCTCATTTCAGGCCCCACCCTGGAGACCACGCCCCAGCCCAGTGAAAGTGAGTGAGGGTGGGGGAGAGTGAGCGATGGAGGGAGGGGCGTGGTGGAGTGAGTGGGGGCGGGGCAGTGGCAGGGCTTGGGGAAGGTGGGGCAAGGGTGTTCGGTTTTGTGCAATCAGAAAGTTGGCAACCCTACTCATCATGTCATTTCAACAAGTGTAAAACACCGTGTGGCAGGACAGGGGTAAACCCTTTGAATGCCCTGCTAAATTGCTGGCTAAGCCCTGCTTTCTGGTAGGGAGGCCAGGTGCAGGGGCCCAGGCAGTCAGCAGAGAGCCCAGCTGCAGGCCCTAACAAGGGCTGGCTCACTGCTATGAGTTGAGTTAAATAGCCACAGCTGGGCTGAGGACGAGAGGGCTATAAAAGCCCTGAGGAAAGCTCAGTGAAGAGGCTACCCTGGGAGGGGATAGGAGGGTTACATCTCTGTGTAAGGGGACTGTTGCCCCCTTACTAACATTCAGTGGGGTGTTTTGGTTGGCTAGCTCCCAGTACTAAAAGGGGAAGGGTCTATGGGAAATCAGGACCCTGAGACTGACAGTCCCCGGGAACAATGGCGAGAGGCCAATGCTTCAGGTTAGCCTGCCCACCCTGTCATTCAGGCTGATCAGAGAGTCAGAAGGCCAGGGAGGTCCCGTCCTCCGTGTGAGCTGGTTTTGCCTGGGTCAGACAGAGTGGGGCCGAGCTAAGGAAAAAGCAGGGGCCCAAGCTGAGCTGGGGAGCAGAGCTATGCGAGATCCAGAGAGAGCAGACCCTGTCCTGGAACAGAGCTGCAGCCCCAAAGCCAGAGGCACAGCCCAGAGAGAGCAGACTTGCCCTGGGAGGAGAGCTGCAGCAACCAGAGCCAGAGGGGCCAGAAAAGCAGCCCAGGAAGCAGGTCAGCACTGGGAGCAGAGTCACAGAAGCAGCCTGCAGAGCAGACCTGTCCTGGGAGCAGAGCTGCAGCAACCAGAGCCAGAGGGGCCAAAGAAGCAGGCCAGGGAGCTGGAGGCAGAGCAGCAGCAGCAGTGCAGAGACAGAGTGGTGCAGCTGGGGCTGGAGCAGTCTGGAGCTGGGTGCGGTGAGCAGCTGGGGAGACCGAGGGGGACCCTGGGCAGCAGGCCCAGCACAGGGAAACGCCTCAGCCAAGAGGCTCTGCAGGCCAGGCTTGGATCGTAACCCCGACAGGGCGGGGGCGACACTGGGAAGAAGGGTCCTACCACTTAGAGCTTGAGAGCGTGTGGCCACCACCAGAGCAAGTGTCCAACCCACAGCATTCCTACAGCACAGCCAGGGCCTGAGAAGAAGGCCTGGGACTTACAAGGAACAGACTGTGAACTGCCCTGACATTCCAGAGACACTGTTTGTGATGTTCGCTGCCACAGAATAGGTTGATGTGTTTCCTTTAACCTTTCCCATGTTTCCTTATTCTTTTTAAAATTAATTGTTGATTAAATAACTTGCATTTGCTTTAACTTGTATGTAATGGTCAGTGGGTCAGAGAAGTGCCCAGTGCAGAGAGAGTACCCCGGAGTGGGGACACCCTAGCCCCTGTCCTAGGTGACCACAGCAGAGTTGGGGGTCAAGCCACTCAGGAATTCTGGGCCCAGCCTTGTTGGGGTTACGAGGGCTCTGCCAGACAGGAGAGTGGAAGGGGAGCCCTCAAGGGCAGGGAGGCCACTGGGTAAAGGAAGTGGGAGCGAGGACTCAGATCCTTTCGCTAGCCCACTTCACCGGGGTAGTGCAGAAGCCAGGAAAGTTCCCCACAAGAGCAGGACTATTCCCCCGTTTACATCTGTCTCCTCACCCAAGGAATGGTGCCCCATGGGCCAGCAGACTCTGGGAAGGGTCTGACTGGGGATAGCTGTTGGGGGGGGGGGGGGGGGGGGAAGGGGGATAACACTGTTGCACTGTAAATAAAGACACAAGGGTGAAGCATCGAAGAAGGCGTGGGGACTCTTTATTTAACCAGTCAACACAGGGCACAGGCACGAGAGAGTGGAAACTTGTGCAGACCCTGTGACACACCCCCAAATAGCTAAAGCTGCGATTAAAATCACAAGAGCTAGCAATACAGGTATGGCCTTGGAAAATAAGAAAATGGAACTGGCTACCTGGGATATTCTGTGAGATTGCCCTGTGAGCCTACGCAGGGCTGCAGCGACTCCCTTGCAGTATGGCCTCCTGGCCACCAGGGGCAGCAGCTGCTGCGGTGCCAATACTGAGGACAAAGAGACTAACTTATCTTCACGCTCTCCTGAGCGGGCCTCGTGCCTGTGTGGTGCTGCTGTGCGGAGACAGGAAGAGGTCTGGCTGGAGGACCTTGCCGGCAGGGAGGTGAGGGCCAGAGTGGGATGTGGGAACAGGAGTTCAAGGGGGGTAGGGGTGGGGTGGGGTGGACTCCTCTTCATGCCCTTCTGCCCTGTGTGGTTTCCCTAGCCTGTTCCCCTCCTTGGATCCCTGGCCCCTCATTCTGTCTTATTTGAGACATGATCTATGTTTAATTCTGTAAAAAAACCTGTCTGTCCTGGAGCACAAGCTATGCTCAAACAGGTTGCCAAGTAGGCTTCTAGCATATCTGTTTTTAACTCTTTCTGAACATGATGCTGTGGTAGCTAACCTAGCTTGGGGCTCTGGAGAGGATTATGTTTTGATTCGCATTTTAATGTGGTAAGTGAAACCATGCTATATGCTATCTATATGCTGTGTTTTAAATACATTTCCAAACCACAGCATAGATGTACAGGCCCACATTTTCAAAAGCAGGCTTAAAACAGCGTACCAAATATTTATGGATGAGCAGTTTGGAATGCCCCATGTCTTATATTCTTGTGTGCAAATGGCATTTATGTAAGTGAGTTAGGTAGGAAGATGTCTTTGTCCCTGATCTGGAATGACAAATGCGTTTTTTATTCACAAACTGAGTTTGTGGATGAACAAAATCACATGCGAACTTGGAGGTGCAATGTTAGTCTTGCAGATTTTAGAAGCTGCATTGAGGTCCTCTGAAAACTGTGCCTAACTTAATCCCGTTGTGTATCAAACCTACAATAAGCTGCAATTTCATTATCAAAAGAAAAGCAAAAGTAGAGATGGTTGGGAATCAGGTATGACAGTTTTAGGGATGTATGTGCACGAGTGCAGCCTTTTACTAGAAGGTCAGCAACAGCAGGGTCTTGTATGTGGTCTCTCGTGAAACAAAATAGCAGCAGTTAATGTATTTTATGAGTAAAGATGCAAGTAGTATCCTTTGAAAACTGAAAAAAGATATGGTGGGTATAAGCACAAATGAGAGGTATAGTCCCTGCCCTGAAGGCCCTGCAGTTTTTCGGTTCTGAGTTTATAGATCTGTTTCTTCTAGTTCAAATCTATTTTTCCCTTCAAATGTGATTCAAAAATTCCAGGATGATTTGTTAAAGAAAATTCCAAAGGCATCTTGTTCTCTGTATGAGGGATAAAGGAATCCTGAAAAAGTTACTTGTCCAAAGTAGTATGCCTTGTATAAGATTGTGGGGTTTTGTTCCTTTGGTTACTCTCTGTTCTATTTCTCACTGTCTCTGCTAAGCAAAATGTGAACTGTATAACATTTTATATAAACCATTTGAGTCAAATCTTCTAATTTACAATATTCAAAGTAGGTTTTAAATTAAACTAAATGAATTAATCCCATCCTATTCTGAACCCCACCTAAATGGCACATGACCAATATTCAGAGACTTTGTAATGCAACATTTCTGCCACTAAAGCAAGAAGAAAAATAGACCCTCACGTGGTTGGCTGATCCATATAAGCCACTGTTTAGTGAATAGGCCCTTTGGTGTGTCTCTACTTTCTCCTCGTTTGATAAGCCTGAGGTATGGTTACTTTGCAGCTTTGGCACTATATATCTGGCTTGGGAATGGTGTGATGAAAACTGAGATTGGATCTCTGTGCTGCTGACTTGCTAATTTTGGACATAATTGCAAGTCTCAAGGCCAGTATGCCTTTCAACAGCAGAATACAGTGTCTGATACATAAAAACTTACTTCAAAATAGAACTTTTAAAGATTTTTAGAGTCACTTTTTCCCCATGGTCTAGTTCTAGCTCATATGTCACCCTAAGGTCACTGATCTGAGCCCAGGTCCAAAGCTGTTGATGACAAATCATAATTGTGTAATGGCTTTTCTGTGCATTAGGTGAAATGTGTTGTTCACCACATTCTTTTACCAGGGAACAAATGGGGATCATTTGGAGGGGGGCAGGGAAGATACTACCACAGTATGCCCTCCTGTTGATAGACGCATCTGAGAGGCTAAGGAGCCTCGGGCCATGGAAGCTGGTAGTCCCTCCAAAATAGAACTCAGGCATGTGGGGAAGATGGGTGGGGGAAGTTTACAGTACCACTGCTCATGCAGTTCTGTCAAACCACCACCTTTCTCCACTGAGAGGCATTGCACTGAATCTCTTCACTGGCAGTCATCCCAGCTAACTAGACGTGACTGTGATTAAGAGGAACTATTAAATGGGTTCTATGGCAGCAAATGTACGTGCATCCCTTTCATTTTTACTAAATGGTTTTGAATAAGAGCCTAAACTTCTGACATTTCAGCAGTCCGGTGCCTGATGAGTTTTCCTTTTCATTGATGTCTAGTAATTTCATTTTGCACACAAAAGAAAGTATTTTTAACTGACAAAAGTACTACAACGGTACAAAAAAATCAACAGTTATTCATAACTGTTAACCAAGGTTTGTCCTTGGACAAATTCACAATTTAGTTACGCAATGACTCTTGACTCTTTATTCTGAGTATTCTTCAGATAAATTGTGATGTGTTGGATTTAATAGCACTCCCCACACCACAGTGAGAACTGCCTTGCTTAAAGAGTCTTGGAGCCAGGACTCAATGTACCCCCTAGTTATGAGGTCAGTGTCCCTTAACAGGTGTTAGGCGTAGCCAGCAGAGGAGGATCCACCTCGTCATTGGGATGGCAGCCAGGAGTCTTACACAGGCTATTGCTGTGTAAGAACAGTATCTCCCACACCAACAAATAATGTACTTAAACTACGGAGTTTAACAGCTAGCTGGAACCAAACACAACTGGAAACGGAAAAGACAAGTATTTCTAAGTGCTGCAGTTTTCAAGTCATGATCCAGCAAACCTACACACAGTAACATTTCTTTGTTTGCACAGCATAATCAGATGATGAAGAGGATGATTTTTATTTTGCATTTAATTTAAAAAGAGATGTTAAGAGAAGACATGCAGCATGATCTAGTGATTAGAGTTCTGACAATCTAGAGATGCAGGTTCTCACTGCATGACCTTGGGGAAATCGTTATACTTCTTTGTGACTCAGTTTACCCTCTGGAAATGGGGAAAACATTGTGTATGTCAGATGAAACATGTATGTTTTTTTTTTCTTTGATGAGGAGACCGGGCTGCTTATGAAGGATATTTCCTATTTAATCCCAGCACCCTGCAACATGCACTATGTTTTTTGCATGCTGCTTCTGAAACCTCAAACACAGTGACTGTCTTTGGGCAGATCAAGATCAGATGCATGCAGCTTCCCTTAGATACCATCAAAGCTATGCTTATGTTGACTGGAGAGGTGACTTCAGGACCCCACAGGTGGTACTTGTCTGATTGTCATCAGCATATGTCATCCCTGTCTGGAAAACTGAAATTGTCTTTGGAAATGGAGCTGGAGCCTTTTGGATGGTAATACCTATACCTATTGGTACCCTCTATTAACAAAAGTGTTTTGGGGAGAATCAGTTGTTTATGAAGAGTCGATAATAATAATAATAATAATAATAATAATTAATAATAATGTTAAACTAGAGGATAACTTCCTACTACTGCTACCAAGTAATTGAGGTACTCCTATAACCTAAAGGGTAGGAGTTCTGTGTTGCAGTGCTGAAAGGCCCAGGTTCAAATCCTACCGAAATCCAATGCAAAGGGTCCTCAAGTGTGCAGAAATAGGACAGAGGTGGTGTTCAGATCTATATTGAGTTAAGATTTGGGTGTTCAGGCTGAATCTGGGCTAGGATTGGAATTATATGATGGTGAAAACTTACCTTTAGTTCTCACAAAATTTTGGCCCCAGATGGCAGGACAAGGACAAAACCGCTTTTGTGATACTTCCTCCATCTTGAATGGTGCTGAAATCTTGTGAAAACTTGTCATGAGAGTCGGGCACATCATATCTGGTTTTTAGAATTGGGTTCCTTCTGGATTTGGATCTGATAAGAAACCAGAAAAACAAAGGCAGTTTCTTTCAATATGGGGATTTAAATCCAAACTTCTCTGCCCCAGTGTTGAAGAGGTTCCTGTCTGAAGGTCTGATTTCAGGCAATTTTCATTTAGGGAGTGACTGTTTAAAGAGCCGCAGGAGCCCTAGAAACTGAAGTCTTTTGTTCACAAGCCATGTACAGTGCAGATGACAGCAATCCGTTTTCCCCATGCATTGCCAACAAGCTTAACCCTGAGCTGGAAAGACTTTACTCTGGAGAAGTGAAAGGAAATTCAGTCTCTGAGCTAACTCAGCCCTTTATTTCATTGGAACAAACATTGCCAAGTGTACAAAGTTATGATGATTATGTGATGAGGACCCATTGTCCACTGGGGATTTAAGGACCCTATGATTTTAATGGAAGACTGCAAAATAAACGGTCCCACAGGACAGTGGGTCTGGAGGTAGGCAGTAGAGCCTCAATATACTTGGACACCTTTGAGAGCTTCAAGGTAAAACTTTTGATGTCTCTTTTACAATGATCTGTTTCCTTACATATTTTGAAACATCTGTTCCAATAGTACTAAAAGTTTGCTGTGACCGATAACTTTTCCAATGCTAAGCACTTGTTAAAATCATAACATGTGTTCAGACCAGACCTGGATAAAGATTGTGCTATTCTCCAAATTATATTGAAAGTTTGGCAATTTTCTTCAAGTTACAAAATAACTTTCCCATGAAGTCTAAATATAGACTTAAAAGTAAAAAGTCTTTCCTGTTTAGTGGAGAATAATAGTGACCTTTACTTTGTCCAAATCCTATTTTTAAAACCCAGGATTCAGGGATGTGTTGCTGTTTGGGTATTTTTTTCAATTAGCAGTTCTAATGGACAGTGGCCTGTTTTCTGAGCAATGCCACTTCAGTTGCCCAACTCTTAATTTCTTTGCAGTCTTTCTTTTGTGAAATGTTAACCTACTTGATCAGCATCTGATAAATGCTGTTTCAGGAGGACATAGGGACTCAGCAGAGGTAACAATCTATCCATCCACCTGTAATGTGTACATTTTGGGCCAGATTCTAGCTGATGTAAAATGGCCTAGCTCTGACTCCACCAGCTGAGGATCTGTCCCTTCTCACTAATGAAGACCAAGGTGGTGGAAGTTTTTCCAACCCCACATGAAATTATTATTATTTTTTATTATTTATTATTTTTAAAGTCTTTCATTTAAGATTTGCATTTGTTCTGACTTTGGGTTAATTTTGTTCTAACAAAATCGGCAGCATTTTCTAGTAGTCAGAGAAAGGGACTTTTGGGTTCTGTTCTTCAGTTTGCCACTGACTCACTTTTCAAAGTTAGGGACCTTACAGTCTGATACTACTAACGCTATTTGCTGTAAGTGCTTACTAACACATAGTTTCAGTTGTTTTAATGGGACTACTCATGTTGTTAGTACTTCAAGTCTCTGGGCGCTGTGGATGCTTAGAATCTTTGGAATTCAGGCCATTTATTTAGATGTCTTTTTGAAGGCACCTGTTTTGAAAATGTTGATATTAATTTTTCAATGCCTCAGCTTACTCATCTTACAAATGGGCATAATGATACCCAACTCATAGGCACATCATGAGGCTTAAGAAACCAATGTTTGTAAAACACTTGTCAATCGTTCATTGCTAGGTGATCTATAAATGCCAAATACTGTGGGGATAATTGATTCTGTTGTTTTTATTCACTATTTCACTTACCTTACTGATGAAAGTGATGTCTATAGAAAACCTGACAGGCTTCATCAGTTTAAGGAAATTGTTCACTCGGCATTTACTCTGACTGCAGGCCTGATCCTGGAAAGTGCTGAATTCCTCTTATGAGCTGCGTCTCGTTGACTTCAACATTTTGCCGGATTGGGTCCTATACTTATTCCTGCTGCTTCAGATATCTTTGCTTGTAGGGCCCTAATTCATATGGAATAATCTAAAACTGCATTGTTTGATTCTTGATGAATCTTGGATCTTCATGAAATTCTCTCTGTTCAAGCTTATTATTTTAGTGTTTTCCATTAATAGTGAGATTTATGCTTGGCAACTATGCCAATGCAGGGCAAGAACTCAAAGCCTTTAATACCAAGTATTTTATATGCCTTCACAGTATGTCAGATAAATCCAATTGAAAACAGCTCTTTAAATCTTTCTGTAGCAAATACCAAACAGATTTTTCAAGGAAGCTTTGTGTGTGGTTTCTCTTTTCTTCATTTTTTTTTTTTTTTTTTTTTTTTTTAAGAAGGCGGCCAGAAGTTTTACTTTTGTTGTTACCATAGATTCTTCTTGTCGGATCCAAATATTCCTAATAGTCAGTGGGAAATTGATTTGAAACAAAATGTTAAATCATATTTTTAGGAACAAAATTCAAGTGTTTCTGTTAATCCCTCTGACATAATATGGCTAGACAGATACTTTTTCATTTGGTAACCTCAGATTCAATTCTTGAATCTATTATACTGGTCAATAAACTACTTTCTTGGAAATCCATAAGGTCTTTTCATTACTGGGGGGGATAGGGTTGGAAAGGACCAAAGCAGGGGGTGGGGAAAAGAGTGGTATTTTCACCTTTCTTACAGGGTGTTACAATGATGAATAGCAAAAGTTATACAACTTTAGGTGTTTAAAATATTGAAGGGTGCCCCTTCTGTATCAAAGCTCTTTAATGGTTTTATAAGTAATCTAGATTTATTCTAAAACCTTCTGTTCTAAAGACCATTCTGATTTGGGAAAAAAACAAAATTCCAGAAATCTCCATAGAGCCTTATGATATGTCTGGCATGACTTTCAGAACAGAATTTCAGATAAACATCAAAACCTTGGAGACTTTTGGGGTTCAGTCATCATTCCTAGGTATTTTTTATAATTTTTATTTTTGTGTGAATTTAGTGCTTATGAAAAGGGGTTGGACTGAAACCACTGGAGACTGAAATTATCTCAAGTATTTTTTTTTTAAATTGTATTATAGTGGTGTTTAGAGGCCCCAACCAGGACTAGGATTCCAATGTGCTAGATGTTGTACAAATGTACTATAAGAGATTCACTGCCCCAAAGGGCTTACAACATACATTGAAATTTATTAAATTTAAATCTCAGTTTACAATGCGCAGACAGTGCAATGTGTGTTATCCTCCATGTTGCTTCAACCCTGACTTAGGAGCTAGGCCCACTCTTTTCTTGGCCTTGCTTCTGAGATTGCTATCTAGTTTGTTGATTTTTGTTGTAATTGTTTTTGTTCTAAGTAGTTTGGACTCTGGGAACTTGACTGAGACTGGCAAATTCACTGCACACATGCCACTGTACAGTCATCAAATACTAACCCCTTTCAGTTGCTACTGACCTAGGGTCAGTGAAGTAGCAACAAAAAAATAAAGGAACCAGGACTTGGGAGTGCATTTATCCTACAGCCACATTGAGAGAGACAGTGCAGTATGCATCCGATGAAGTGAGCTGTAGCTCACGAAAGCTTATGCTCAAATAAATTGGTTAGTCTCTAAGGTGCCACAAGTACTCCTTTTCTTTTTGCGAATACAGACCAACATGGCTGTTACTCTGAAACCAGTGCAGAGTTGTGGGGCAACGTATCCCCCTCATATCCTCTTAGTTCTTGTACCTAAGCATGGGTTGGATTTGAACAGGTGAATGACTGTATAGTCCATTAGCAATCCCCTGAACCAATTCAGGCCCCCAGTTCCCTTTCCCACCCTTGACACTTTGTATAATTTATGTAGTAATTACACTTCAGTTGTAACTCAATTCCCAGTTTTGCTCTTTGTACAGAAATTAGCACTGAAAGGCATAGCAGTGATGGAGGGCCCTGCAATAACAACCAGGAGGTTGATCTATTTAATAAACATTTGTCAAAGATACCATTTTAATGACTTTGAGAACACAATAGGGCTAACTGTATTTCAGAAGTTCAGCACTGGTTTACACTCTCTTTGAATTTCATGTTGCAACGTCAGCGTTGAGTGATGCTATTAAAGATCCGTGAAATGGAGAACTACCCTAATTCCCCCTCCAAAATAAAAAGCAGAGAAGAAAAACAATGATTCTCTGAATTATTTATCTTTATCCAGTTCCTCTGTCAGTGAGGGGATGAAGCGAAAAATTCAGAACAAAGTAACTTAAAAAAATCAAAGGATTAAAACCCTATGCATGTGATCCTGATGAATTGGATGATTCAGAAGATGTTAACCAGAGCAACAGCTGTAATGGAAGGAAAGCCTGTAAAACACACAGGTTTTCTGATTTATTGTGGTAATCAAGCCTAGAAGTGGGCAGGCACTGGGTGGTACAGAATACCAAAACCTCCTCCCCCGCCCCCCCCCCTTTTTTTTTTTTGGTGCTGCCTGGGAGATATATTTCAGTCTATGGGGGAAAAAGTTGAGTTTTATTCCCCTTTTAAAGAATATTTTTCCCTTCAAAAATGAAAGCATTGAACCAGCACTTTCCTGACTCTCACCTAAAATCTTCTTAGGTTTAAAATGACTATTGATATGGACTGTTCATTATTAGGTGTTTGTAAAGTGCCTAGCATATTGGGATTCTGATCCCAGATGAAGGCTGTAGGCACTACCATAATGCACATAAGTGATCAGAAACTGAAAACATAAATATAGACACTGGATTGATTAGGAAAATACAAAAACTCCATAGCCATTATCCTCCATCAATCTGACTATGACAGTTTGGTAGGGACTAAGTTCATAAGAATAGTTCATGACCTTATCTCATGGGCTTTATGGAAAGGTTTGAGTTAAAACCAACCCTGGATGTGAGTTGCCTTGCCAACCTCATTTTCTAGGGTAAAATCACCCAAAAACATGATGACCAAGATTCAATAAGACTTCAGAGGTGACATGTGAGGGGGTCATGTGGGGTCACACCTCCTCCCCCCTCCAGATTTGCTGCTTTGCTTGTACTGAGCATGTTCACATGGAATGAGCATGTTCAGTAACACTGCCAAAGCCGGGTGCCCTCCCTCTGTTTCCTCTGTCAGCAGGCACAGGTTGTCTCTGCTTGACCTTGCCTACATTCTTCACCAATAACAGTCAGGCTTCAGTCTGGTAGTACATGGGATGGATATGGTCTTGATCTTTGTAACATAAATTATTCTTCTATGTGTTACTGTACTTTGTACCAGCCATTCAATGGGACTTGGGCTCCTTAGTCATGAAAGTGCTTTCGAAAATTTTACCCAATATGTACAAAGACTGGCTGTTCAACGCAGCACAAAACCCATCTTTCCACATGAGGTCCCCTTCATCAGTAATAAGGGCTCAACAGTCATCCAGTATTTATCACGTTTAGGTAAGTTTGAAAAAAATTCTCTAGGTACAGGATTCTTTTAGCAGTAGTGTGTGTGTGTGTGTGTGTGTGTGTGTGTGTGTGTTTGAAAAAAGGACAAGAACATGCAAGGTCTATGTGAGTTGTAGGGAAACAAATTACAAAGTAGAATATCTGCCAAAACACAATCTCAAACTTGGCATAGTAGACACATGGCTATAATATTTGATTCTTTACCCTGACACAGAGACTAATTATTATCAAGCATTCCTTAGGCTTAAACAATATCATCTCTTGTTTACTATCTCTGCAGTTGTAATACAGTGTACTTAATGTCTGGTCCAAAATATAATAAAACAATATCAAGGAGTAGTTTGTTTATTTCTATTACTTTTAATCCAGTAACTTTATTAAAGTTTCATGTGCTCATCACCTCTGGAAATAAGGCCACTTTTTTGCTTAATTGCCTAATATTGTTCTAGATGCTTAATTTCAGGCACTCAAGTTTGAAAAATTTAATCTTCATGCTGTAGCTCAACCAGAAGTTACGTGCTTGACGCAAAAATTCCTTGGTGAAATTCTATGTCCTGTGTAATGCTGGAGGTCAGACTTTGATGATCATAAGGGTCCCTTCCAGCCTTAAAATCTATAAATCTGTGTTGACACCAAGGGCCCAATCCAGAATCCACTGTAGTCAATGGGAACCTTTGTATTCATTTCAGTGGCCTTTGGATCAAAACCCAAATACCCAATGCTGGCCCATTCTAATATTTTAGGGCATCTAAAGTTAGGCAGGAATTTAGTTGTCTAGCTTAACATACCACGTTTGTTGCATAGGAAGAATGCAAAGAACAAATGTAGAGGAGAGAGCAAAATATGTAAACCCTTTGGGAGTACTTATGGTATTTTATATCTTAAATATGGGGAAGACTGCAAAGACATTGGCAGCAGTAAATATTGTACATCCATTTTTAATGGTGCTCACCAAAACCAAAAATGCCTCAAAAAGTGTACTTTTTGAAAAATGAGTTAGTATTTACCCATCTATGCAATATGTATTTTTCATGGGAAGAGTTTTTCTTTTCAAGTTCATATCTAGAAACAAAAGTCCTATTTATTTTTGATGAGAGACTGCAATGACATTGCAACTGCAGGTGAAGACTTGTCTCTTATTTATTCCTTTTTATTGCTCATGAACCTTTGCCATGGTCCCAACAACAGCAGGAAATGTTAGTTTCAGGTTCCTGTGGAGTAATACAATAAACCTCCTGAATAGCCTTATGACACAAGGACTCACAAAACTGCCGGTGAACAACACCAGCCATAACTAATGGGCCTATGTAAATTCTAACCATTTGTGAGATTGGGGTTGGGGGGGGGAATTATTATCCCAAGTGCTTTTGTTTTTATCAGGCTCACTATCACGTCCCAGTCTTCTGATTTTCTATTTGTAGCACTTCTGTAGTCTGTTATTTTTGTTGAGAAAATAATTTTTTTTGCTCATCACAATTTTCTGGGGGTGGGGGAGGGGAGGGAAAGGTTGATCAGATACAGGGAGAATTTTTGTTTTGTTTCCTATCTGTCCTGGATGCACAAAGCAGGAAAAAGTTTCAACTTTAAGATGTTGCCTCTTGAGGTGATTATAGAGCCAAATGTATAATTTATCACATGAATCGAGCTTGTTACTTTTTGAGTGTTTTGTGTAATATCTATAAACAGACTGTGAATTTCTTGAACTTGTTTTATACTTCTTTGACTTGATCATCCATCTATATCAGGATTTTTTGGCTAAGCCTGTGAGGCCATACACTCATCTTGATGGCCTTTCTTTGTCTGTCTGTAATGTGATAACTTTTGAATGCTGCATCTGGTCAATTCCAAAATTTTAGGGAATGTTCTAGGCATCAGTGGGCATAACACTACTGATTTTGGGGTAAAATAAAAAATAAACCTGAAAGGGGGAAATGGGGGACAAATGGAGTCCTTAGCCTGTGTTTAACACAGTTACAGCTTCAGGAACCTCTGTAGTTGTCTGTAGATCAAACAACTAGGTGCTGGGACCAAGTAACACCTTGCAACTAATACCTCTATCTCAACTCTGCCTATCCTCCCAACAGAGTTTAACATATTGACTCGCTGAATGATTGATCTCCCAGAGAAAAAGAAATAATAATGCGGGGAGGGAAGGGGGATTTTGCACAGAGCCTCTGACATGGGGAGAAGAAGGAACCTGGAGTGGGGGAGATTGGGGAGCATGCAGAGCCCCAGTTGTGAGACCCTGGCATGGGGGAATAGAGGGCACACACAGCCCCTGCCATGGAGGAAGAGGGGAATGGGGGAGTACACAGAGCTGCTGGCCGCAGGAGGCAGAATGGGGGACCCTTTTATATGTGGGAAAGGAAGAAGAGGGATGCATGCAAAATCTCTGGAATGAGAGAATACAGGACCCTGATATAGGGAGAATGGGGGGCCCACATAGAGACCTTGGCATGAGGAAAGGGGCAGAATGCTGGGGGGAGGGGTAGCCAGAGACCTTGGCATGGAGGGAAAGAATGGGGGCCAGTGGTGTGTGAGGATGAGGACGTGGGCAATACACTGAGACCTTGCCCTGGGGGAAGAGGGGATTGGGGAACTCATAGCTGTAAGCATGAGGGAATGGGTAGAGAGAGTTGCAGGAAGTCTGAGGCATGGGGGAGAGGGTAGAGGGGGTTGGGAGGCTGGCATACAGGGAGCTTGTGAGACTGGGGAGCGGGAGAATGGAGGAATGCAATAAGCCCCTGGTGTGCCTACAGAAGCTATGCAGCATGCAACCCTCTAGCTTTATAAAGTGCCTATTGTAGCACTAAATGCTTACAATCTGTTCTCTGCAAATATTCAATACTTGTAATTCAAGCTTTTGCTTAGTTGTGATTGGTCAAGCAAGTCATGTGGTATGGTTTCTGTTCCATGAGTGGATGAGCATGCAAGCTCTTTTGACATGAATTCTCATTTATGCACATCTGACACTGAATTTTGTTTTGGCAAACAGCTGAATTTCTCATGAATGGTCAGGGAAAGAAAGCGCCTATGAACTTGATGAATTATTAACCAATTCTAGCAGATATTCATAGAACATTTCTTGCAGTATTTTCCTACCTTTGCCCAGGTGTTTCAATAAAAGTACCTATTTTAAACTCTAGGCACTTACATCACTATTATTAAAAAGAAAAGGAGTACTTATAGCACCCTAGAGACTAACCAATTTATTTGAGCATAAGCTTTCGTGAGCTACAGCTCACTTCATCGGATGCATACTGTGGAAAATACAGAAGATGTTTTTATACACACAAACCTTGTATAAAAACATCTTCTGTATTTTCCACAGTATGCATCCGATGAAGTGAGCTGTAGCTCACGAAAGCTTATGCTCAAATAAATTGGTTAGTCTCTAAGGTGCCACAAGTACTCCTTTTCTTTTTGCGAATACAGACTAACACGGCTGTTACTCTGAAACCTATCACTATTATTATTTACTATAGTAGTAGTGCCTAGGAACCCCAGTCAGGGACCAAAACCTCATTGCACTAGGCACTGTACAAACATAGTATTTATTTAAATGAGAAACATCAATAAAATCGTATTGTCAGGAATTCAGCTGGTTCTGGGCATGGTCGCCCAGCAACCCAATGAGCTCTGCTGGGCCCAGTAAACCCTCACTAAGTGATTGTGCTCCCTGATAGGACAGGACGGCCAACAGACCCTAATCATGGTAACAACAGCACCACAATGCCTGCTCAGTGTGTTCCATGCCCGCAGCTGTGCCAGACCTGTTTCCTGTTGAGCTCTTGCTCCATTTCTTGCCTATTCTGTCCCAGCGAGGGTTGCCAACTTTCTAATCGCACAAAACTGAACACCCTAGTCCTGCCCCTTCTGTGAGATCCTGCCCCCCACTCACTACATTCCCCCTCCTTTGTTGGCTTGCTCTCTCCCACCCTCACTCACTTTCACTGGGGTGGGGCAGGGGTTTGGGGTGCAGGAGGGGGTGAGGGCTCTGGCTGGGGATGTGGGCTCTGGGGTGGGGCTGGGGATGAGGGCTTTAGGATGTAGAAGGGGCTCTGGGTTTGCGGGGGGGCAGGCTCAGGGCTGGGGCAAGAGGTTGGGGCACGGGCTTACCTCTGGTGGCTCCTGGTCAGGGGTGCAGTGGCGGGGCTAGGTAGGTTTCCATTCTTCTTTCTTGCAGTGTAGTCATAAAACATCAGAACTGACGTGCTGCTACCCAATCACTAATCCAGCAGGTGCAGTTTGGAAAAATCTAACAATACATCTGATGAAGAACCAAATACTTTTTGGTCAGTCTTAAGAGATACTATGCCCTGCAGTTTAGAATCCTGTAAGCAATGACATATGCCTGGATTCACCTGTGGCTTTTATATAAAGCTTTCATCAGTGATTTTTATTTTTAAAGATAAGGGGACATAGTTTATCATGCAGCTGGTACTTTTAGATTAGTAATTGAGACACCATTACTGAAATTCCACAATCAGAACACATTTGGTGGTTCTGTTAAATTTATCATTATTTGGCTGCCTCTAGTCACATCTGTTTGTATTCTTACTCTTAAGTGTATCTTTGCCATCATAATGTTGATTATATTTGAAGCAAAAAGAATTTTCATAAATAATATTTACCGGTAGCTGTGAGCTGGACCCTAGAGTCTGTGTGTGTGTCAAGAATGTGTTTTAACCTGAGTATGTTGCAAACATGACATGAAAGAAGCACAGAGAATGGATCTCTGTTACATTCCATTGGAACGTTGATTCATTTTCAAAGCCAAGGCTAGGTAGTTAGTCCATAAGGAAGAAAAAGCAAGGGGAAAAGATTTGATGGGAAGAACACTTTGGGAAAATGCAAATATTTGGGAAAAAAGACTTTGGGTGGGGGAAGAACTGCATCATAACTACAGCATTTAAGTCAGTATCTCCCTCCTATTACCCCCCCTTCCGCCGCTGACATCTATTACACGCACAGTATGTGATTTCATGAAAAATTTAAATTTATGAAGCGTCATCAGGCAGATCTGTTTGCTTTTGTGTGTTTGAGTAAATCTCTGATATAGATCATTAGCTAGACTGTGCCTAGTCTTTATCAGGGGCACAACAGAGGGAGGATGAGGGCTCCCTCTCTCTCTCTCTTTGTGCTCTCAGTATACAAAGCCCAGGAGAGCTTAGCATTGACGGTGGCAGTCGATTTCCCAAAGAAGAAGGAAGGATTTGCCAAAGGTGGGACTATGGCCTTACGCTGAACCATCCAGCAGAGCTGACTCAGTGCAGGGCCAAGGAGAGTGCATCTTGTTTCCCAGAAAAAGGGTGTTCCAAAGGCTTCTCAGATCAATATACCTGACTGCCTTGTGCCTGCCTGATGCACAATGCATATGGGAATGATCACTGGTGCAAAGGCATTCCTCACCTCTGCCTCAACATGGACAGTTCAACTGTTGAGTCTTTTCTTTAGTTAAGCAATGCAAATGAAAAGAACCTTAAAGTGGTACAGGTAATTAGTTAAGCAGTTGCTTAACTAAGATTTATTTCATACTCTATCTTTCTTACCACAGGCTGGTGAGTGGTTGACATATAGTATTTCTGTATGTCAGAGGCTGCCTTTTGGAATCATTGTAAAACTGTCTGGAAAGTTAAACTTCGTAAGTTATGTTAATGTTAAAAACTTTATTTACTGGTTTGACAGACATCAGAAATGTTTTCATCAGCTTTACATGAGTCATAGAGTATAAAAATATGAATCTGAAGTAGTTGCTTATAATTGTACTAGTAGCTGAAAACCCATGCTGCCACACAGGAGTGGCAGTCTCTCTCATACAACCAATGAAATTGTTGCATGTAAATTAGCTGTAGGGCAAGTGTGATAGTTGGCTGAGTTACCTCTGTTATTGTGACTTAATTAGCATCATAGAGACTAGATGGAATGTATTAGTATAGAGGGGTAATAGCTCATTCAGGAAGGACAAAAAATGCATGTGTTGCATTATACATCAAGAATATATACACTTGTTCTGAGGTCCAGAAGGAGATAAGAGGCAGTTGTCAGTCTCTGGGTAAAGATAAAAGGGGTAAAAAATAAAGGTGATATCATGGTAAAGGGTCTCCTATAGATCACTAAATCAGGAAGAGAAGGTGCATGATCCATTTCTAAAACAACAGAAATATCTAGAACACAAGTCCTGGTGATAACGGGGGATTTTAACTACTTAGACATCTGTTGTAAAAGTAATATGGCAAAACACAAAATTTCCAATAAGTTCCAATAATAAGCACTTATTGGGGACAAATGTTTGTCAGTCTCTGGGTAAAGATAAAAGGGGTAAAAAATAAAGGTGATATCATGGTAAAGGGTCTCCTATAGATCACTAAATCAGGAAGAGGAGGTGCATGATCCATTTCTAAAACAACAGAAATATCTAGAACACAAGTCCTGGTGATAACGGGGGATTTTAACTACTTAGACATCTGTTGTAAAAGTAATATGGCAAAACACAAAATTTCCAATAAGTTCTTGGAACTTATTGGGGACAAATGTTTGTTTTAGAAAGTGGAAATAACCAAGAAGACAGCCATTTTAGACTTGGTTCTGACCAACTGGGAGCGATCATGCGTGAAAGTGATCATGAAATGATACATTTCATTATTCAAAGGAAAGGAAGGAGTGAGAGCCGCAGAATAAGGACAGTATACTTCAAAAAAGAAGACTTTAACAGGTTCAGATAACTAGTAGGTAAGGTTCCATGGGAAGAAAAACTAAGGGGAAAAGATGTTCAAAAGAGTTGGCAGTTTAAGGAGACAATATTAAAGGCACAACTGCAAACTATCTTGAAGCGAAGGAAAGATGAGAAGAATAGTAAGGGACCATCATGGCTCCATCAAGAGCTCTTACCTGAAAATCAAAAAAGAATCTCACAAAAAGTGTAAATATGGACAAATTGCTAAAGAAGAGTAAAAAGAATAGCTCAAGTATGTAGGAACAAAATCAAAATGCCAAAGGCACAAAATGAGCTATGCCTAGCAAGGGACATAAAAGGCAATAAGAACAGGTTCTTTAAATACATTAGGAGAAAGATGAAGGAAAGTGTAGGTCCTTTACTTAGCGTGAAAAGAAAACTAGTAACTGATGACATCAAGAAAGTTGAGGTGTTTAATGCCTATTTGTCTTCCATAAAAAACTTAATGGTGACCAGTCATTCAGCACAGTTAATATTGACAACGAGGGGAAAGGAACCCAAGCCGAAACAGGGAAAGAACAGGTTAAAGAGTATTTAGATAAGTGAGATGTATTCAAGCCAGTAGGGCCTGATCAAACTCATCCTAGCGGACCGAAGGAACTAGCTGAAACAATCTTGGAACCATTAGCAATTATCTTTGAGAACTCGTGGAAGATGGGTGAGGACCCAGAGGACTGGAGAAGGGCAAACATAGCACCTATCTTTTAAAAGGGCACAAAGAGGATCCAGGGAATTACAGAACAGCCAGCCTAACTTCGATACCTGGAAAGATACTGGAATAACTTATTTCAGAGTAGCAGCCGTGTTAGTCTGTATCTGCAAAAAGAAAAGGAGTACTTGTGGCACCTTAGAGACTAACCAATTTATTTGAGCATAAGCTTTCGTGAGCTACAGCTCACTTCATCGGATGCATGTAGTGGAAAATACAGTGGGGAGATTTGTATACACAGAAAACATGAAACAATGGGTGTTACCATACACACTGTAACAAGAATGATCAGGTAAGGTGAGCTATTACCAGCAGGAGAGTGGGGTGGGGGGCAGGGGAACCTTTTGCAGTGATAACTGTTCCTCACACGTTCTTGTCAACTGCTGGAAATGGCCCACCTTGATTATCACTGCAAAAGGTTCCCCCCCACCCCCACTCTCCTGCTGGTAATAGCTCACCTTACCTGATCACTCTTGTTGCAGTGTGTATGGTAACACCCATTGTTTCATGTTCTCTGCGTATATAAATCTCCCCCTGTATTTTCCACTGCATGCATCCGATGAAGTGAGCTGTAGCTCACGAAAGCTTATGCTCAAATAAATTTGTTAGTCTCTAAGGTGCCACAAGTCCTCCTTTTCTTTTTGCGGAACAACTTATTAATCAATTTGTAAGCACCTAGATCATAATAGGGTTTTAAGGAATAGCCAGCATGGTTTAGTCAAGAACAAAGCATGTCAGATCAACCTAATTTTCTTCTTTAACAGGGTTACTGGCCTAGTGGATGGGGTGAAACGAGTAGATGCGATATATTTTGAATTTTAGTAAGGCTTTTGACACAACCACATGACATTTTCATAAGCAAACTAGGGAAATGTGGTATAGAGGAAATTACTGTATGTGGGTGTACAACAGGTTGAAAGACAAAACACAAAACTGCTTACAACTCGAAACAACCTTGACAAATTTGAGAATTGGTCTGAAATCAACAAGATGAAATTCAATACGGGAAAAAGGGGAAAAAAATCAAAATGGGGAATAACTGGCTAGGTAGTACGGCTGAAAAGGATTGGGGGTTATAGTCGATAACAAATTGAATGAAAATCAACAAAGTGATGCAGTTGTGAAAAAGGCTAATATCATTCTGAGGTGTATTAAACCTGACCTGTGCAGAAAAATTTAAAAAAGCTGGGCATGTTTTGTCTTGAGGAAAGAAGACTGAGGGGGGACCTGATAAGTCTTCAGGTATGTTAAGGGCAGTTATAAAGAGGAATGTGATCAATTATTCTTCATGCCCACTGATGGTAGGGTAAGAAGTAATGGTGTTAATTTTCAGCTAGGCAGATTTAAGTTAGCTATTAGGAAAAACTTTCTAACTATAAGGATAGTTAAGCACTGGAAAAGGCTTCCAAGGGGAACTTTCATTGGAGGTTTTTAAGAACATGTCGGACAAACACCTGTGTGGAATGGCTAGGTTTACTTGTTCCTGCCTCAGTGCAGGAGGCTGGACAAGATGACCTCTCAAGGCCCCTTCCAGCTCTACATTGCTATGATATCATAATGGTCTAGGATTCTTGGCATGGCGTAAATATATGCCTTACTGTAGCTGTACACCACGCAGATGTAATTCATAAAGTCAAAATTGCTGAGAACTTAAAAGTACATGTTCCCCAAGGTTTGTGCACAGAGCTGCTCCCTGGCTAGAGGTACAACCAGCTCTTTGTTATCCCACCTAGCTGTTACTCCCACCTTCTCTGATCAACTGTCACATTCCAACTGCCACAGAATTTTGGGACTCCAACATTCCATCTGGTTCTCTCAGAGAGTATGACTGAGTGTGAGTGAAAATGTGTGTTATGGGAGATTTGTGTGGGCGGTATATGAGGGATAAATGTGTGCAGCTGTGAGAGGCGGTGTGTGTTTGGGGTTAGTGTGCGTGCTGGTTGTGTTGTTGTGTATTTGGTCTTTAAGAACTGTGGTAGTTGGGGCATGTGATCCATCATCTGTGCAGTCTCTCTTATGCAGCCAATGCAGTTGTTGCATGCAAAATAGTTGTAGAGTAAAAGTGGTGACTGGTTGAGTTATCTGTGATATCACAGTGCGTTAGGACTCTTGGCATGGCATAGATACATACCTCCCTGTAGCTGTACTCCACATGGGTGTAATTCATACAGTTAAAATGGCTGAGAACTTAAAAGATGCATGGCAACAGACCATGCATCCAGTAATGACTGAACCTGGTGATAATTTGAGCAGAAAGAGCTCTCAAGCACGCCTGTTGCTGTTTCCATCACTTTTCTAGGCTTCAGAATGACAATCCTGGAATCTTAATAAATAGATGGTAAGAATGCCATTAGAAATATCAGCATGTTTTGAATATCTGTGTGTGTGTGTGTGTGTGTGTAATGTTATATATATACACACTAGTGTATGTGCATATATGCACGTTTCTGTATGTGTGTATGTTTGTAAAATATGACATGTATCACATTGTATTTATAAACATTTCCACTCATGGGATTAAAAAGGAATAATTTAATATTTGGACTTTGTAGAAGATACCAAAATGTATTTTAGCTGAGATAAGCTAATGGCTGATCTTACTGACTTAGCTTTTTCTTTAAGGCAAATCCTTTGGTTTATCTAGTAGAAATGCTACTTATTGACTACATGGGTTTCAGTTCAGATCCTGGACACAGTGATATGCTGACTGGAAGGGAGACATTGGTCGATGACAGGTTTCAGAGTAACAGCCGTGTTAGTCTGTATTCGCAAAAAGAAAAGGAGTACTTGTGTCACCTTAGAGACTAACCAATTTATTTGAGCATAAGCTTTCGTGAGCTACAGCTCACTTCATCATTAAGCTTCCCTCGTGTGTTTAGCTGCCTCTGGCAGGTGCAGCACTCTTCAAATGGTTTGGAAACAGACAGCTGATTGATCTCTCATTTATTGATTTCCCCACCCCTCTTCTTCACCCAAGCTTTCTTTTGGCCTGAACTAATTACAGATTAGGACAGTTCAGAAGCTATTGTTTGAGAGAACTACTAGATAGTCCCCAGGTCAAACCCTGTAACTTTGCCTATTGCAAACAAGATTTTGTTTTGTAAGAGAAACTTAATGGGAATGGTAAACTGTCAAAATCCGGTAAACTGAGCTCTGTGAAATCTATCTGAACTTGAGAGGCACTAGTTATACTTCATCAGTGAGGTAAGAAAATAAATATATTCATGTACCTTGGCTCAAAAAATATTTTAGGCAACAAAGAGATCTGTGGTTAGAAATACAGTTAGGACTTGACAGCCTGGCAACAGTTCCTGCTCTGACACTGAGCAATAATAGTGAGTGCTGTTTTTTTCACAGAAGTTGGAACTGTGTTGACAGATCTTCCCAGGTTATAAGCACAGTTTCAGGTCAGAAGCAGTGGTGGCATGCCTCCTGGAGAGCCACACACAATTGCTAATGTATACGTTTTTTTAAAAAGACAAATTAAAGCTCCCTTTTTATCTTGCCTTATTTTTCTATTAAGACTACCTAGCATGGAAACCTGCTGGATGGAGGAACAGAAAAGACACTGAGAAAGGGTCAGACTACTTTTTTTTTTTTTTTTGAAAAAGACATTTGTTTTCCTTCCCCCCATTTTCTCCTTGTCTCTCCTGTTGAAATCGTGATAGTGCTTCTTGTTTGACTGGCTACCCCTCTCTCCCATCTCTGTTAGGTGAGCACAGTCCAGTATGGATCCCCTGCTGATAGTGAGATCACACGGAGTATTTCTGGTACTCTCCAAATGGTTTTGTCAGCAAAATAATCTGGGAGCATAAATCAGAAACTTATTTTAAGGAAAAAAAAATAAAGTATTTGTTGTTTATATTACAAATAGCAGCCAAAGATCCCAGCCAGGACTGGGACTCGACTGCATTAGGCACTGAGCAAACACAGGATGTATCTTCTCTGAAAAGAGTTCAATCTAACTGAAGAAAGATGCAAGAAGTGAATGTAGCAAACAATCGGAGGGAAGGGGAAAAGACAATGAGAGTAACAGTAGTAATGTCAGATGGTCCACAAAATAGCAACAAAAGGAGGAGAGATGGACACAAGAAAATCTCCCTAAGATGTCTACACTATGGAGGAAACTGGAGCCTACACCTGTGTACGCTGCAGTGTGAACTGTATTGTCTACAACTGAAAGCTTCAGGAGTTTACAGGACCGTATTTTTTTCTGTGTTTAACTATGCATTTTAGCTGCCTTACAGGATTTTGGGGGTAATAGAACCATCAAAGTTAGCCTTTTTGAACCTTTGGTATGTTTAGAATGTCAATTAACTTTATTTAATAAGATATTATCAAGATGGATTAGGCCCCAAAATTGACTTATCTTAAAAGCTGTCATAATATAAGAGAGAAGTTAGCATGTCCCTAAATTATCTTAAAGTGGATGGTATTGGTAGTTTATTAATGGCAGAGATAAGTCTGACTGCTAGTGGTTGTAGATGGAAGGCAAGCTGTAACTGAAATGGTGAGAAATCCAAGTATTGAGCATGAAAGAAAGGGGAGGAGATTGAGTGAGTGGACATATGGCATAATTTAAAGCTTTTCTCTGTGGCACTTCTACCATGTATAATGTGCACAGCTCTGTTCTTACATCTGAGTTTCTAATTTGAGAATCTGGAGAGATTGGAAATGTCATAAAACTGGCTTGTGTGTATGTACGCCGCTCCCCTGTGTTGAACAAAATCTGAACTATTCTACAGTGTGATAGCCTTGTGTGGCTAATGAAGATTTTTTTTTTTAACTTAAGCAGTAGAGGTTTGTGCTTTTGGAGCAGGAGGATCAGCATTTTAATCTTGCTCTTGTCATGAAACATATGTGAAGCCCTGGGGGTAGTACAGTGGAAACCACAAAATTTCTAGATGACTGCATATTAGTTAAAATGTCTAGTTAGGTGTGTGCTATCCGGCAACTCCAGAGCTGAGTTTCCAGGAAACCTTTACAGCTTTTGCAATAACAATAGTGTTCATATACAACTTTGTTTATCGTAGGCACCTACAATGAATTATTTGGGTTTTATCTGTGAAATTTCTGGCCAGTGGAAGGACTGGTTTTACAAAGAATAAGTGTAGGTTGGAACGCTAGTGGACTTAAACCCTTACAAGGAGAAAACAATATTTTAAGGAAAATCATATTTTGGGCCCAACAAGTTTGACCATGATAATTACTGCCAGAACCTTAAATGCTGTTGTGTTTAGCAAATGTTTCCATCAAATTCTACAATCATTTGGAATGTTCCCTTTTTTAGTGAAATGAATGCTTGTAAACTGCCAGATGATTAACAGTGTTTGCTGCGATGTAGACAACTGAGGGCGCCCCGAGAGAATCTGCTGTGCTTTGCTACTGTAATTTCCAGTAAAGGTTTGGTCAAGATTTGAAGCTGTGTCAAATGATGTATTTTGCAGCTTTAAGTTAAATTCAGACCTGCCAAAAGGTTCTTGATTGCTAGTTTTTCTGGCTGAAAGCATTTAAATGCTCACTCCACCAAGTCTCCATAGCTTCCCTTGTTCCCCCATGCAGAGCACTCCCTATCTTTCCCCGACATCCTGACTTTTCTCCTCTGCCCCCTGACTCTCCCTGCCCTCCATGCAGATTAGCCACCCCAGCTTCTCTTCCAATCCCTGACACCCTGACTCCCCGACGTCCCATGCAGAGCACTGACCCTGACTCACCCTTCCTAATCCTGATGCTCCAACCTCCCCCCTTCTGCCCTGGCTCACTCTGCTCCTCATGCAGAAAAGAGGAAAGAACTGCTTCTTAGCTGTCTTGGATATTTCTAAATAAACTGAAAGCAGCAAATCATAGTTCTTTCAGTCCCACCAAAACATTGCAGTTCACAAATTCATAAAGTTGCATTAGCATTACCCCATCAGCACATGCAGTCATTCTTAGCGTGATGGCAATGACTTTTGCATGAATATTTGTTGTAGGTGTTATTTAGTTATAAACTATAACCTTCTTCTTTGGCATAAGAAAAAACAACAGCTGGCTCTAGTCAAGAAATGTTGTACACTGCGTTTTCAGAACCATTAATTTATCCACCCTAATCACCAGTTAAATTATCTCATCCTTCATCTTTTTTCCCTTCTTTTGTCACTCCAAGGAAGGAATATTTCTATCACAATAAAGATTGTTGTGTGTTCAAAACAGGAAGCAAAAAGTATTATTGCCGAGCTATGCCGGAAGGACAGGAGACACCGGATATGGTTTAATTAGGCCACAACTTTTTTCCTAAATGTCTAAAAGTACCCAGCAGATAGAATTGTGCAACAGAGGTAATTCCATAATCATTTACACATACATGGGGAAGGGGGCTGCTGTCAGCCCTCCCCCTTTACCCTTACGGGTTTTCTGCCAACCTGCTGCTGGGACCCTGCCCCTTCCTCCCTTGAATGAGGATTAAGGGGAAGGGAGCTATAAAAGGAGAGGGTAGTTGTTCCCTGCTCTACCAGTCATAGGAGCCCTGAACCCCCCTTGTTTCTATTCCTTTAAAGAATGCCTCCTTTAAGTCCTTTTCCAATCCATTTTATCTGATTACCCTATCCCTTCCCTACACAGTACCTGCATTGGATCTCCACCACAAGGAGGTGCCAGCAATGAGCTTGGGTGTCTTCCCCACCATAACTAGCCAGGTTCCCAGAACTCTACTAATGCCTTCTTTAATATCAGCCAAAATGTGTCGACTCCCAAGTCTGACAGGTGGATCACATCCTCCCTGAATAATTCTGGTGCCCCGTATGCTATTTCCAGATGAGAAACTACTGACCCCCCCCCCCCGCCGTCTATGAATTTGGCTACCTCTGTATTCATATCCCTCCTAAGTTTGTCGACTCGAGGTTTCTTCACAGCTCCCTGCCACACCCTGTGTTGCAACATGCCTGACCAAATAACTTTTACTCCTGGAAAAAGTTCCAGGATCTGTCCCAAGTCCCTCTTAGCTCTGATCATTAAGTCCATTACTTTACACATTGCCAAATAATTTTCCCTGAGGTGAACCACAATCAATCTTGTGCCTTGATTTGAATGTGCCTTTCATAGTAAAAAAACCTCAGTCCTTCAAAATGCTGAAAACACTGTTCAGGTGATAATTGTATTTTTTATTTAAGCATCACCGTGATTTCACACTGTACAAGAGAATAAATAAATAAAACCATTTCCTGAAATGAGGCACTTAGGCACTGTAGTAAATGAAGTGTGTGTGCTGGGGGGGAAACTCCCTTTTATGGACACCCAGCCAGCCAGTAGCTATAAAATCCCTCTTAGTAGCCGTTCTCTAATTGCTCTACCTGTAAAGGGTTAAAAAGTCTCACTGCTATGCATAGGTAAAAGGAAGTGAGTGGGCACCTGGCCTAAAGAGCCAATGGGAAGGCTAGAACTTTTTAAAAGAAAACTCCCCTTTTGTCTGTCTGTCTGTTGTTCTCCTGGGGAGAGGTGGACAGGGCAGAGCTATGCTGTAAGAAGCTTGGGCCAGGTATGAAAAAAACTATCAGTATCATACCTAGAGATTACTCGTTTAAAACCCCAGATATGTAAGTAAATCAGGAAATGTCTAGGAAGACGTGATTAGGTTTATCCCTTGTATTGCTTTATGGCTTGTGGATTCCTCTGTGCTAACCCCAGGTGCTTTTGTTTTGCTTGTAACCCTTAAGCTGGACCTCAAGAAAGCTATTCTTGCTGTTTAATCCTTGTATTTGCTCTTTTTAAATCTAGCAATAGCCCAAGTTCCCAGATGTATTTTCTTTCCTTTTTTTTTAAAGTAATATTTACCTTTTTTAATAACAGAATTGGATTTTTGAGTCTTAAGGGGTTTGTGCACTTTTTATTTTTAATTAGCTGGTGGCAACAGCTAATTTTCTCCCCCCCCCCCTTTTTTTTTCTCAGCTCTTCCCCAGAGGGGTGTGTGTGTGTGTGAAAGTGCTTGAGGGTACCCCAGAGGAAGGAATTCCCAAGTGAGCCTTCCAGGTCTCTCAGAGAGGTTCTGCACTTGGGTGATGACAGTGTTTACCAATCCAAGGTCAGAGAAAAGCTGAAACCTTGGGAGTTGAATACAAGCCTGGATTGGCCAGTATTAATTTTTAAAATCCTTGCGGGCCCCCACCTTCTGCACTCGAAGTGCCAGAGTGGGGAATTAGCCTTGACGGCACGCAAAAGACTAGATGCCAAGGTTAAAAAAAAAATAGCTTGCTCAAGGACAAAAATGTAGCACTCAGTGGAGTCTGTAGCCTGTACAAAGAAAATTTAGAGGGAATCTTGCAGGGAACAGCTTTGTTTCAACCCATATTCTCAAAATGGTTTCATTTTGCTACATCTACACCCTGACAAGGCAAGTGATGTTAAATTGTTTCTCTCTCTCTCTCTGTCACTATATATAGCATGCATGTATTTGGTATATGTTTTTCTGTCCCATTTCTCTCCTCCTACAACAGTTGGATGCACAACAACAAATGTATGTGAGCATTTGTACTTTGTATTTCTGTTAGTATATCTGTGCAAGAAAAGAAATGTTGTTCGTTGTCAAGGTTCCTTCCCCACTCTGAATTCTAGGGTACAGATGTGGGGACCTTCATGAAAACCTCCTAAGCTTACTTTTACCAGCTTAGGTTAAAACTTCCCCAAGGTACAAACTATTTTACCCTTTGCCCTTGGACTTCCACTGCCACCACCAAACATTTATCTGGGTTTATTTATTAGGAAAGCATTGTTTGGAAATGTCTTTCCCCTCAAAATCCTCCCAACCCTTGCACCCCATTTCCTGGGGAAGGTTTGGTAAAAATCCTCACCAATTTGCATAGGTGACCACAGACCCAAACCCCTGGATCTTAAGAACAATAAAAAAAAGCATTCAGTTCTTGAAAAGAAGAATTTTAATAGAAGTAACAGTAAAAAAGAAGTAACAATAAAAAGAATCACCTCTGTAAAATCAATTACCTTACAGGGTAATTAGATTCAAAACACAGAGAATCCCTCTAGGCAAAACCTTAAGTTACAAAAAGACACACAGACAGGAATATCCATTCTATTCAGCACAGCTTAATTTCTCAGCCATTTAAAGAAATCATAATCTAACGCATATCTAGCTAGATTACTTACTAAGTTCTAAGACTCCATTCCTGTTCTGTCCCCAGCAAAAGCATCACACAGACAGACTCTTTGTTTTTCCCTCCCCCCAGCTTTTGAAAGTATCTTGTCTCCTCATTGGTCATTTTGGTCAGGTGCCAGCGATGTTATCCTAGCTTCTTAACCCTTTACAGGTGAGAGGATTTTTCCTCTGGCCAGGAGGGATTTTAAAGGGGTTTACCCTTCCCTTTATATTTATGACATTTGTAGATCACTGTTGTGACTTGTGCAGTGCTGGTGGATACAAGAAAATTCCTGAAGGTAGGCACTTTGATATGTTCGGTGCTGTCTGATCCGCTTAAATTTTATTCTCTGAAGTTCATTCACTTTTGTGATCTGTTTCTCACTTTACCAGTATACACTGCTACAGCTGAGCAAAGTTTCTTGGCACTCCAAAGACTGAAATCTGTTCTCAGAACAATGATGACCCAAGAACATTTGAACAATACAATGCTTTTTTGTACAAACCAACTGAAGATGTCTGAAATTGCAAAGGAGTTCATGTCAACTAATGACAGGTGCATCCATTTTTTTGGAACACTTTAAGACAAGGCGCCTTTTCTTGTGTGTCTGGTTTCCCCATTGTTTTATGTCACCAAATTCATTGTTTTCATAAAAACATCATAAAATACACTACGCGTATGAGTTTGAGGAGTGGTTTGGTGGGTGCAGTTTGAGGAATGCACAGTTCAGTATGGGGTACAGTGTGTACAGAAAACTGTCTGTCAAGAGACATACAGATTTGATATCTTAATACACTATGTAGTTTATTTAGGTTTCAGTATGGATCTCAGCGCCCCACACCCCATTGTTCAAAGCAAGCTTGTGCTGCTTATGGGCAAGAGGCCTTGAAAGAAATGGTCTTGGGGAGGGACTCAAAGGATGAGTAAACATAAAAATGGCCATATTGGGTCAGACCAATGGTCCACCTAGCCTAGTATCCCGTTTTTCAATAGTTGCCAATGTCAGATACTTCAGAGGGAATGAACAAATCATCAGGTGATCCATTCTCTGTTGCCCATTCTCAGCTTCTGGCAAACAAAAGCTAGGGACACTTCAGGACATGATTTTGCATCCTTACCCATTCTGGCTAATAGCCACTGATGAACCTATCCTCCATGAACTTACCTAGCTATTTTTTTGAACACTGTCATAGTCTTGGTCTTCACAACATCCCTTGGCAAACAGTTCCACAGGTTGACTGTGCATTGTGTGAAGAAATACTTCCTTTTGTTTTTTTTTAAACCTGTTGCCTATTAATTTCATTCGGTGATCCCTAGTTCTTGTGTTATGAGAAGGAGTAAATAACACTTCCTTATTTACTCTCTCCACACCAGACATGATTTTATAGACCTCCATCATATCCCCCTTAGTCATCTCTTTTCCAAGCTGAAAAGTCCCAGTTTATTAATCTCACCTCATAAGGAAGGTGTTCCATACCCCTAATCATATTTGTTGCCCCTTTCTATACCTTTTCCAATATATATTTTTTTGAGATGGGGCGACTAGATCTGCACACAGTATACAAGATATGGGCGTACCATGGATTTACATTGAGGCAATATGATATTTTCTGTTTTATTATCTATCCCTCTCTTAATGAATCCCAATATGGTTAGCTTTTTTGACTTCTGCTACTCATTGAGTGGATATTTTCAAAGAACTATCCACAATGACTCCAAAATCTCTTTCTTGAGTGGTAATAGGTAACTTAGACCCCATCATTTTATATGTATAGTTGGGATTATGTTTTCCAATGTGCACTGCTTTGCATTTATCAACATTTAATTTCATTTGCCATTTTGATGCCCAGTCACCCAGATTCATGAGATCCCTTTGTAACTCTACACAGTCTGCTTTAGACTTAACTGTCTTGAGTAGTTTTGTGTCTTCTTCAAGTGCTTGCTCATGTCCATTCTAAGTAGGTATGTGCACGCCCACGTGCATGGTAGCCAGAGATTTTTCCCTTAGCGGTATCCATAGGACTGGCTCTGGTGCCCCCTTGAGCCCTGTGCTCATGTGCCCTGCCGCCCTCTCTGTTCCTTCTTATCACCAGTGACGGTGGCTGGAACACTGCTTGCTCTTGCAAGTGCCCTTAGTGCTTCTTGAACTCTGAGTTGTTTCTCCCACCTGCTATAGTAACCACTCATTCCACAAGAGCAAAGGCTTCCTCAGTGGCCTTCCTAGCACAGATCCCGATTCAAGATATTGGTCTTCAGTCCATACCTTTGTGTCCCACTATGCTATCATTTAACAGGCTCAGGACAATGCTGGCTTTGGTAGAGCAGTGTTGCGAGCTGCACGAAAGTGAACTCCAGACCCGCCTCCAAGGGTACTGCTCATGAGTCACCTTCATGGTATGGACATGAGCAAGCACTCGAAGAAGAAAAAATGATTGCTTACCTTTCGTAACTGTTGATTTCAAGATGTGTTGCTTATGTCCATTCCTTGACCTTCCCTCCATCCGCACCATCAGAGTAGACAGCAAGAAGGAATTGAGAGGACTCGGGGCTGCCGGCACCCCATATATTGGTGCATGAGCACGGGGTCCCAGGGGGCACAAGAGCCGCCCCTATGGATACTGCTAAGGGAAAAATCTCTGGCTATTGTTCATGTGGGCACACACCTACATGGAATGGACATAAGCAACACATCTCGAAGAACAATCTGTTACGAGAAGTAAGCAACTGTTTATCTGTTTATTCCTTTTTCCAGATCATTTATGAATGTATTGAACAGCTGTGGTCCTACTACAGATCCTTGGGGGACCCCACTATTTATCTCTCTTCACTGTGAAAACTGACCCTTTATTCCTACTCTTTGTTTCCTATCTTTTAACCAGTTACTGATCCATGAGAGGACCTTCCCTCTTAACCCACGACCGTTTACTTTTCTTAAGAGCCTTTGAGCCACCAATTGGAAGGCATGAGATGCCTTGTCCCAGGGTTGGGGGTTCCACGATCACCGCTCCCAAGAGAAGGAGGCAGGTGATGGTGGTTGGGGACTCTCTCCTTAGGGGGACTGAGTCATCTATCTGCTGCCCCGACCAAGAAAACCGAGAAGTCTGCTGCTTGCCAGGAGCTAGGATTCACGATGTGACGGAGAGACTGCCAAGACTCATCAAGCCCTCGGATCACTACCCCTTCCTGCTTCTCCACGTGGGCACCAATGATACTGCCAAGAATGACCTTGAGCGGATCACTGCAGACTACATGGCTCTGGGAAGAAGGATAAAGGAGTTTGAGGCGCAAGTGGTGTTCTCGTCCATCCTTCCCATGGAAGGAAAAGGCCTGGGTAGAGACCGTCGAATTGTGGAAGTCAATGAATGGCTATGCAGGTGGTGTCGGAGAGAAGGCTTTGGATTCTTTGACCATGGGATGGTGCTCCAAGAAGGTGGAGTGCTAGGCAGGGACGGGCTCCACCTAACGAAGAGAGGGAAGAGCATCTTCGCAAGCAGACTGGCTAACCTAGTGAGGAGGGCTTTAAACTGGGTTCACCGGGGGAAGGAGACCAAAGCCCTGAGGTAAGTGGGGAAGTGGGATACTAGGAGGAAGCATGAGCAGGAGAGCTTGAGAGGGGAGGGCTCCTGCCTCATACGAAGAAAGCAGGGCAAACAGCAAGTTATCTCAAGTGCCTATACACAAATGCAAGAAGCCTGGGAAACAAGCAGGGAGAACTGGAAGTCCTGGCACAGTCAAGGAATTATGATGTGATTGGAATAACAGAGACTTGGTGGGATAACTCACATGACTGGAGTACTGTCATGGCTGGATATAAACTGTTCAGGAAGGACAGGCAGGGCAGAAAAGGTGGGGGAGTTGCACTGTATGTAAGAGAGCAGTATGATTGCTCAGAGCTCCAGTATGAAACTGCAGAAAAACCTGAGAGTCTCTGGATTAAGTTTAGAAGTGTGAGCAACAAGGGTGATGTCGTGGTGGGAGTCTGCTATAGACCACCGGACCAGGGGGATGAGGTGGACGAGGCTTTCTTCCGGCAACTCAAGGAAGTTACTAGATCGCAGGCCCCGGTTCTCATGGGAGACTTCCATCACCCTGATATCTGCTGGGAGTGCAATACAGCAGTGCACAGACAATCCAGGAAGTTTTTGGAAAGTGTAGGGGACAATTTCCTGGTGCAAGTGCTGGAGGAACCAACTAGGAGCAGAGCTCTTCTTGACCTGCTGCTCACAAACCAGGAAGAATTAGTAGGGGAAGCAAAAGTGGATGGGAACCTGGGAGGCAGTGACCATGAGATGGTCGAGTTCAGGATCCTGACACAGGGAAGAAAGGAGAGCAGCAGAATACGGACCCTGGACTTCAGAAAAGCAGACTTTGACAACCTCAGGGAACTGATGGGCAGGATCCCCTGAGAGAATAACATGAGGGGGAAAGGAGTCCAGGAGAGCTGGCTGTATTTTAAAGAGTCCTTATTGAGGTTACAGGGACAAACCATTCCGATGTGTAGAAAGAACAGTAAATATGGCAGGCGACCAGCCTGGCTTAACAGTGAAATCCTTGCTGATCTTAAACACAAAAAAGAAGCTTACAAGAAGTGGAAGATTGGACAAATGACCAGGGAAGAGTATAAAAATATTGCTTGGGCATGCAGGAGTGAAATCAGGAAGGCCAAATCACACCTGGAGTTGCAGCTAGCAAGAGATGTTAAGAGTAACAAGAAGGGTTTCTTCAGGTATGTTAGCAACAAGAAGAAAGTCAAGGAAAGTGTGGGCCCCTTACTGAATGAGGGAGGCAACCTAGTGACAGAGAATGTGGAAAAAGCTAATGTACTCAATGCTTTTTTGCCTCTGTCTTCACGAATAAGGTCAGCTCCCAGACTACTGCACTGGGCAGCACAGCATGGGGAGGAGGTGAACAGCCCTCTGTGGAGAAAGACGTGGTTTGGGACTATTTAGAAAAGCTGGATGAGCACAAGTCCATGGGGCCGGATGCGCTGCATCTGAGAGTGCTAAAGGAGTTGGCGAATGTGATTGCAGAGCCATTGGCCATTATCTTTGAAAACTCATGGCGATCGGGGGAGGTCCCGGACGACTGGAAAAAGGCTAATGTAGTGCCCATCTTTAAAAAAGGGAAGGAGGAGTATCCTGGGAACTACAGGCCAGTCAGCCTCACCTCAGTCCCTCGAAAAATCATGGAGCAGGTCCTCAAGGAATCAATTCTGAAGCACTTAGAGGAGAGGAAAGTGATCAGGAACAGTCAGCATGGATTCACCAAGGGCAAGTCATGCCTGACTAATCTAATTGCCTTCTATGACGAGATAACTGGCTCTGTGGATGAGGGGAAAGCAGTGGACGTGTTGTTCCTTGACTTTAGCAAAGCTTTTGACACAGTCTCCCACAGTATTCTTGCCAGCAAGTTAAAGAAGTATGGGCTGGATGAATGGACTATAAGGCGGATAGAAAGTTGGCTAGATTGTCGGGCTCAATGGGTAGTGATCAATGGCTCCATGTCTAGTTGGCAGCTGGTATCAAGTGGAGTGTCCCAAGGGTCGGTCCTGGGGCTGGTTTTGTTCAATATCCTCACCAGGAGCGCTTCCACTGACCTAAGATGGGCAGTGTGAGGAGCTGAGAGCCCAGTTTCAGCTGCCTCCTGGGCTCCTGGCAAGCTGCCCCCCCCGCCCCCCCCGGCTCTCTGTTCTCAGTTGGGAGCAGGATAAGTCACCCAGGGATTCTTGTCTCCCTGTTTGCCCCTGGGAGGGGGGAAGCCACCTGGGGCTTCTCCCCCTCAGGGAGTGGAGTCCAGCTGCCCTGACTTCTTGGCCCCCACCCGCACCCCACCGGGAGTGAGCAGTCTTGTCACTTTCACAGCTCCAGCGTGGAGCTGTGAAATTGGTAAGGCAGCCAAGCTTCCCAGCAGGGAGGGAGGGGAAGCCACCTGGGGCTTCTCCCCCTCAGGGAGTGGAGTCCAGCTGCCCTGACTTCTCGGCCCCCGCCCGCACCCCACCGGGAGTGAGCAGTCTTGTCACTGTCACAGCTCCAGCATGGAGCTGTGAAATTGGTAAGGCAGCCAAGCTTCCCAGCAGGGAGGGAGGGGAAGCCACCCGGGCTTCTCGCCTACCCGTTCCCCACTGGGAGTGGGGTCCAGCCTCCCAACTCTCCAAGGGAGTAGGGGGCAGCTGGACTCTAGCTGCTTGGCTTTCTTGTCAAATTCACAGCTCCTCTGACAGGCCTATCGCAGCATCCTCTGGATCACATTGACATTCTTGTGGTACATGAGTAATGTTTCTGCTTGGTGTCTTTGCATTTGCCAGTCTATATTCTTCATCAAGCAGAACACTTGAATTCACATTTGATACTCAGAGATTTTTAATGGAAATGATTCTCTAGCTCTTCAAAGAAGGACTATTACACCCTTACAATTCTCCTGTAAAGCATTACAATATTCCTTCCTGAAACTGGTTGGCTGAGAAGTGGTTTGATGTCTATATCCTTTCTTTGGATTCTGTGTCTTGCAGTATAGGGGTTTAGATTTGATAATCTAGTCAGTCTTTTCCATTTTGAACTACTTCGATCCCCAAATGAACATGTAAGGGATTGATTCTTGCTACAATGCAAAATACTCCTCTACTATCCACAATGCCAAGCTCATCCCTGCTCTGTGGATTTCCCATTGGATCTGAGATGAGTACAGAAGATGGTCTCCATCGTTTGGAGAGAAGAATTTGCCCTGAGCGGTGTATGTGTGTGTGTGTTTTTTGTTTTTTGCTTGGTTGGTTTAGGGTTTTTCATTTTGCAGAGAGTAACACAGGGGACATGATGGAAATATTTGACCTTGGTCATATGGTAAGTCAGTGCTGGCATAGCACATGGGTCTCTGTGGTCACTGATCATAGGCTCCGTTCCAAATGGATGTGCTTCAAAAAGGTGACCCTGTTTTTGCTCACATCTCAGATGCCCTCAGAAAACTCTTTGCAGTAGCTATCTCAGTATCTGTTTTTGTTTTTGTTTTAAACACCATTGCAACCTTTGCAAAAGATTATTTTGGAGAAGGAAATGACATGATTGAAGGACTGGATGGCCTGCTAAGAAAGGTTGGTTGGTGGTAGGAAAAGATCAGGGAGTGGTGGACCTGGAGGGACCAAACTTCTCTATTATTATGACATCATCTCATGCCCCTAGCACTGGCCCTGAGTAGAAATGGCAGAGTACCTAAGTACATTATACTGTATACTGATTAAAGTTCTTTAAAACTCAAGTGAGACTAAAGGACTCAAATTTATTCATGGTGTTTTTCTATTATCTTCAGGGATTAATTTAGATGACAATGATGTATTTGGCCCAACAAGTAGAATTTCAAAAGAGCAAATTTGGCAAAAGATTTGAGAAGTAACAGGTGAAGGTAAATAAAATTGAGCTCTGGAGGGAAAGGATGAAGAAGAAAAATGGAAAGTGTGCAAAGACAAATATATGGCCAAAGACTGGGGCCAGAGTCATGTACAAATACACTTGGGGGCCATTCCCTGCTGACACGTACTTGCAACTTTCTCTGATGTTCTTGTGAAAACTATTTCAGCCATGGAATTAAAAAAAATAAATAAGAAGAGGCAGGTGTGTCTGTATGAACAATTGCCGTAACACTGATGAGAACTGTTATCTTATGTATCATTACGTAGTCGGAGGGTGGGGGTTTTATTCTTTCAGCATTCCAAAACTTGATTATTATTCCTACAGGATTTATGTTCAATAGATTTCCTGCGTGTAGCCTTTGTCTTAGAGAGATTTCTGACAAAATTATTTATCTTATGGGATAATATACACTCTTACCAGTGCTGATGACAAAACTTTGTGCTGAAAGGTACATTTGCAAATACTGAAAATTCCCTTCAGATTGCATCTAGAGGTCACACATGACTCCTTATCAAGATCAGCTAACACAACAGGGCTCAGTAAACCCAAAAGACAGTGTTACTATTGTATGTAAAGACACTCAAATCAGGGCCCCGAATTAGCAAACTGCTTAAGCATGCACTTTAAGCATGTGAGTTATACCATTGATTTCAGTGGGATGACTTAAGTGCTTTAAGTTAAAAGCTTGCTTAAAGTCTTTGGTGGGCCCCAATCCAAACTGGCTTTCAGTATGTTATAGGCTAACTTCCCGGGAATGGCACTGAATTAGAGGTGTGCTAAGTATTTGTAACAAGATGAAAAATTACTTACAATCCAAGGTTTTTATTACTTTTTCAGTTTTATATGAACACAAAAATGAAACCATTTCTGTGTCACTTGTGTATATGAAGTTTCAAAAAGAAATGGGCTAATTTTCTAAGTGAAAGCGACTGCATTGTGAATATGTAAATAGTCACATTTTTACATGTTTACGATGCTGAAGTGGTTTTATCTCCAAAAATTAGGTATGAAGTGAAATAAAATAAAAATTGTGAACAAACATAGTTCTGTGCTGAATATTTCTCATGGTCTGCACAAAGGCAAGTTAATAGCGCTCTGCATGGGCACATGGGTCCACCCATGCAGATATGATTGCAGATTAGGGTATCTGTGTGTAATGTAGAAGTATGTGCATGTTGCTTTCAATGCTTCCTAATGGTGGTCCTATTTATACCTATTTATAATTAGTAAAGAAATGTCTGTTGAGGAAAATAGGAGCATAAACTCTGGCAAATGAAGTGTAAAAATACAATTAGGAAGGCCAAAAAAGAATTTGAAGAACAGCTAGCCAAAGACTCAAAAAGTAATAGCAAAAATGTTTTTCAGTACATCAGAAGCAGGAAGCCTGCTTAGCAACCAGTGGGACCAATCAACGATTGAGATGCTAAAGGAGCACTCAAAGACGATAAGGCCATTGTGGAGAAACTAAATGAATTCTTTGCATCGGTCTTCACGGTTGAGGATGTGAGGGAGATTCCCAAACCTGAGCCATTCTTTTTAGGTGACAGATCTGAGGAATTGTCCCAGATTGAGGTGTCATTAGAGGAGGTTTTGGAACAAATTGATAAACTAAACAGTAATAAGTGACCAGGACCACATGGTGTTCACCCAAGAGTTCTGAAGGAACTCAAATGTGAAATTGCAGAACTACTAACTGTAGTCTGTAACCTATCATTTAAATCAGCTTCTGTACCAAATGACTGGAGGATAGCTTATGTGACACCAATTTTTAAAAAGGGGTCCAGAGGTGATCCTGGCAATTACAGGCCAGTAAGCCTGACTTTGGTACCGGGCAAACTGGTTGAAACTACAGTAAAGAACAAAATTGTCAGACACATAGATTAACATAACTTGTTGAGGAAGAGTCAACATGGTTTTTGTAAAGGGAAAACATGCCTCACCAATGTAGTAGAATTCTTTGATGGGGTTAACAAGCATGTGGACAAGGGGGATCCAGTGCATATAGTGTACCTAGATTTTCAGAAAGCCTTTGACAAGCTCCCTCACCAAACACTCTTAAGCAAAGAAGGCAGTCATGGGATAAGAGGGAACGTCCTCTCATGGATTGGTAACTGGTTAAAAGATAGGAAACAAAGGGTAGGAATAAATGGTCAGTTTTCAGAATGGAGAGAGGTAAATAGTGGTGACCCCCAGGGGTCTGTACTGGGACCACTGTACTGGGACCAGTCCTATTTAACATATTCATAAATGATCTGGAAAAAGGGGTAAACAGTGAGGTGGCAAAATTTGCAGATGATACAAAACTACTCAAGATACTTAAATCCCAGGCAGACTGCAAAGAGGTACAAAGGGATCTCTCAAAACTGGATGTCTGGGCAACAAAATGGCAGATGAAATTTAATGTTGATAAATGCAAAGTAATGTACATTGGAAAACATAATCCCAACTATACATATAAAATGATGGGGTCTAAATTAGCTGTTACCACTCAAGAAAGAGACCTTGGAGCGAACAGAATGTTGGGAATCATTAAGAAAGGGATAGCTAATAAGACAGAAAATATCATATTGCTTCTATGTAAATCAATGGTACACCCATATCTTGAATACTGCGTGCAGATGTGGTCGTTGTGCAGATGGTTACCATCTCAAAAAAGGTATATTGGAATTGGAAAAGGTTCGGAAAAGGGCAACAAAAATTATTAGGGGTATGGAACGGTTTGTGTATGAGGAGAGATTAATAAGACTGGGACTTGTCATCTCTTGTCCAGGATGAATAAGGGGGTATATGATAGAGGTCTATAAAATCATGACTGGTGTGGAGAAAGTAAATAAGGAAGTGTTATTTACTCCTCATAACATAAGAACTCGGGGGCACCAAATGAAATTAATAGGCAGCAGGTTTAAAACAAACAAAAGGAAGTATTTCTTCACACAATGCACAGTCAACCTGTGGAACTCCTTGCCAGAGGATGTTGTGAAGGCCAAGACTATAACAGGGTTCAAGAAAGAACTAGAGAAATTCATGGAGGATAGGTCCATCAATGGCTATTAGCCAGAATGGGCAGGGATGGTGTCCCTAGCCTCTGTTTGTCAGAAGCTGGGAATGGGTGACAGGGGATGGATCACTTGATGATGACCTGTTCTGTTCATTCTCTCTGGGGTACCCAGCATTGGCCACTGTTGGAAGACAGGATATTGGCTCGATCGATCTTTGGTCTGACCCAGTATGGCTATTCTTATGGATGACGCATTGACCCTATCCAAAATCCTTGTCATAAAGTTGGGAGTTTACAAATTATGGTGGACTGTTATCAGTAAACCTCAGGTACTGTCTGTCTGTCCTTTTATTTATTTCTGAAGAAGGTTTTGTTTTGATGTGTGCATGAGCTGCAATATTCTTCCTTAATTAGAGTTGAGAGAATAATTTGAAACAAATTAATTTTGTTTAATTAAATTTGGCCTGTTTCTTTGCTTGTAGATGAGTAAATCTCAATTTCCTTGAACATATTTGTTCAGATTTATTCTACAAATATCTTTTCACATTTTTTCCTCTAGTGGTTTGATCTTGGATGTGTAACATTTGAGCTGTGTTGCAGATAGTTTTGATTACTAGAGCTCTGTGTAGCTTGAAAGCTTCTCTCTCTCTCTCTCTCTCTCTCTCTCTCTCCAACAGAAGTTGGTCCAATAAAAGATATAACCTCACCCACCTTGTCTCTGAAAGGACATAGCATATTAGTTACATTTCTAAAAGTCTCTCTCTTCTCTCTTTTAAAAAAGAAAAAAAAATCAAACAACTTGTTAAACATGTGTCTAGACTAGAAATTCTCCCCTGAGCTCCTGGTAACTACAGGTGCTTGTCTTGCTCAGGACACACCCTATGTGTACATTCCTCACATTCCACAAGTGACTTTGCTTATATAACCTTAACTACACTACCTCCCTAAATAGCTAAACTGCGGGTTTCTTTCACTTACCCCACATGACTATCCTTATCACTCCAGCAGGGCTTACTCTGCACAAATCCCTTCTCCATTTCTTGTTCCATAACTCTTATTACAACAGCTAAACATTAAGGCCTCAGTTCAGGAAAATATACTTATTCAGGAGAGCACTTAAACACTTGCTTATGTCCTACTGAAGTCAGTGTGATTATTCATATTAATCATTCTTTCCAATGCTGTTTACTTTTAAAAGCTATGAGGCCATGTTTACACTATAGTACCAACTTTGGATGCATGTTATACATATACCAAAGTTGGTAGATCACTTGGGCACATGAATTCTTGGGTACTTGCACATACAAACCAGGTATGCTTGTGTCGATGGAAAGAGTGGTGCACCATTGGCAGGTATTCCAATGTCCCTCATGTCACTGTCGATCCCAATAACTTTTGAGAAATTTTCTCAATGTGTTATGAGATAGAAATGGCTCACCTAGGGATCTGTGGGAGCTATGGGTCAGGGTTCCCAGCATGCAGTTTTCTCCATCCCATAATGCCATCCATGTTCCATAATTTTCATGCCTTTTTAAAAAAACATCCCACAAACCCAGATGGCACTTCTCGGTGTCTGCCATCATTGACAGAAGCATGGAGCCCATAGACCTCTGCACTATTCTCATGAATGTTACAAATAACAGAAGAATTGTGAGTCCTGTATTTGCAGGCACGCAGGAAGTACCACAACAACAGGGAACATGACTATTTCTTCGAGGACAGTTTGCTAAGGGACATAGCAAAAAACACTTCAGGGTTGTTGGTGGCATTAACGGAGCAGCTGCAGGTGGTGGAGTGCTGCTTCTAGGTCCGAGAAACTAGCACTGACTAGTGGGATTGCATCATAATGCGGGCTTGGGACAACATACAGTGGCTGCAGTATTTTGGTATGTGAAAGGCCACATTCCTGGATCTGTGCGCCAGGCTTACTCTAGCCCTCCAGTGCAGGCAGACAACAATGAGAGCTATGCTGACCGAGGAGAAGTGAGTGGTGTTTGCAGTCTGGAATCCCGCAACACCAGATTGCTACCAGCCAGTGGGAAATTACTGGAGTTGGAAATCGACAGTGGGGGCTATAGTCATGCAAGTGTTTAGGGCTACTAATCATCTCCTGTATGTGACTCTCAGCAATGTGGATGGATTTTCAGTATTGGGGTTCCCAAACTGAAGTGGGGTGATAGATGGCACATACATGCCTATTTTGGCACCAGCCCATCTTGCCACAGAGTACATCAACGGAAAGGCTACTTCTCTATAGTTATGTAGGTGTTTGGTGGATCACCAGGGATGCTTCACCAGTATCAGTGTGGACTGGTGAGGGAAGGTGTATGACACTTGCGTATTTAAGAACGCAGAACTGTTCAGAAAGCTGCAAGCAGGGACATTCTTTCCTCACTGGAGGATTACCACTGAGGATATTTAAATGCTTACTCCCCTGGCTCATGAAGCTGTACGCTGGTCACCTGTACAGCACCAAGAAAAGATTTATGTACTGGCTCAGCAGGTGCAAAATGACTGTTAAATGTGCTTTGGGTAAATGGAAGGGACACTGGCTCTGTTCACAGCCTGCCTCTTGCCTGCAGGCACTGCCCACCCCCCCAGCTCCCTTTGGCTGATTCCTGGCCAATGGGAATGCGGAGCCGGGGCTCGGGGTGGGGACAGTGCGTGGAGCCCCGTGGCCCCCCTGTCTAGAAGCCGGACCTGCTGCTGGCCACTTCCGGGGCGCAGTGCAGCATCGGAACAGGTAGGCACTAGCCTGCCTTAGCTGGGCAGCACCACTGATGGGACTTTTAACCTCCAGGTCGGTGATGCTGACCAGAGTGACCCAGTGCCTTACATGCCGCAACCCGGTACTGGGTCGCAACCCGAACTTTGAAAAATGCGGGGTTAGAGCACTGGACTCAAAGGTGCTGTTGCTGACTCTGCGATTGAATCATGGTGTGACTTCGGGCAAGTCATTGCAACAGTGTGTCCCTCTGTATTGCCATCTGTAAAATGGTAATGATAATACTTACCCATCTTTTGTAAAGTACTTTGAGATTCTTCGATGAAAGATACGATTTAAGTGCAAGTATTCTTACAGTCACTTAAAATAGTGCACTTGAAATCGATTCCTCCTTCACTTAACTGCAAAGACCTGAGTTCAGGCTTGCATTTTTCTCAAAATTTGCTGAGCTTTTTGGTGTCATTAACCATTGCAAGGGGAAACATAGAAACCAAGAATTGCTAGGTAGATAAAAGGGAAAATGATTTTAAAAATGTTTTGTCTGAAAATAATTTTGTATTTCACTGATTTATCTTCAGTAGTTTTCAGAAATGATTCTCAGAAGCTGCCGAGTTTCATCTTTAACCATCACTAATATTCATCTCAGAAATCTTTGAGAGAGGGCAGCCCTTTAATATATTATAAGTATGACTTCTCATATTGGGAGGTACTGCCGTGTCTTTCTTTAACTGTAAGCTTACCCCTGGAAGACATTGCTTTCCAATACTACCTTTAACTAGAATTTAGCAATAAAAATATTAATTGGGGCACACAGCTCATGAATTTGCATAACCCTTGGAATGTTAATAATGTCACAATAAAATATAGCTCACAACATGAGTTCAAAAAACGTCTACTGTATATCTTGAAAGTTTAGCTAAGCCTCCAGACTGTCACGCCAAGCCTTATACCCATCACAGATCAGCATGGATTGTCAAACTGATATCTTTATTCAGGATCAAGATTAGAGAGAAATGATATCAGCATAAAGCAAGCATCATCAGTTCAAATGAAGCTGTTCTTTCCTGATGCTTTTGCATCAGCCAGTTATCTGGGGTTTTAATTTAATAATGTATTTGCTCTATATCTCTATTTATTTTTAAATTCTTGGCTAATTTACCTTCCTTAACAATTTTTATAACTTTCATTTTTCATTTCTCAAATGCCTTCATTTGTGTCAGCTAATTGCTTTCCATACTTCCCTTAACGAGGCTTATCTGTTGCCATCATATCAAATGTTCTCTGATTTTGCTGGTGCTGAAGAAATCTCACTGATGACCTCATGTTCCTGTGGCTTGGCTTTTTTGCTCTACTCTGATTTTTAAAGGTGACCTCCAAATGATTTTTTAAAGATTGGTCTTGGAGGGCTTAAGCTCTTTTTTGCTCTTCATGTTGTATATGAAGAAGGCCAGAAATTTTTTTCTTAGAAAAAAAATTAAAAGTTGTTTTCCTGTCTGTCTGTTTTTCCAGTGAAATATCAGGAATGCAAAGCTGGTCTTTCCTGGTTTTCCTGGAAGAACTTTTGGTGGTTTTAAAGCATGTGTATTTGTATGTTTCTTACACCTTAATTAAAGGAGTGGTGTGTGTTTTTGGAGCTGGATTTTTAACAAAGATATGTTTCCTCCAAGTTGTGCATTAGTCATTGAAGCTAAATAACTGTTTATTTTTTGTTAACAAATAAAAAGTTTAAAATAGCCTGGTTACAAATTCCTCTCACTCCCAATTGCTCAACCTTCACTCCTTTGACTCTTGTGTAGTCATCATTTCACTAATTCTCTAGTCATCACAGGGTCTTCTTGGGTAAACAATACCTGAACATTTAATGTTGAAAAACAAGCAAAGAAAACCTCTCTCCTTTCAGGTCATCTTTATACATTAGAATAGGGGTGGGCAAACTTTTTGGCCCGAGGGCCACATCTGGGTGGGGAAATTGCATGAAGGGCCATGAATGTAGGGCTGGGGAAGGGAGTTGGGGTGTGGGAGGGAGGGAGTGTGGGGTGTGGAGAGTGTGCAGGAAGGGGCTCAGGGCAAGGGGTCGGGGCAGAGGAGGGGTGCTGGGTATACGAGGGGGCTCAGGGAAGGGGGTTGGGGTTAGGTTGACCAGATAGCTAGTGTGGAAAATCGGGGTGGGGGTGGGGGGTAATTGGAGCCTATATAAGAAAAAGCCCCAAATAGCGGGACTGTGTCTATAAAATTGGGACATCTGGTCACCCTACCTGGGGTACAGGAGGGGGTGCACAGTGCAGGAGGGGGCTAAGGGCAGTGGTTCAGGGAAGGGTGCGGAGTGCAGGAGGGGGCTTGGGGCAGGGGCTTGGGGTGTGTGCAGGGTGCAGGAGGGGGCTCAGGGCAGGGGGTTGGGGGGACGTGGTGCCGGCCGCTTCTGGGAGCGGTGTGGGGCCCATGGCTCCACAGGGGTAGCAATCCCGCAGGCCGGATCCAAAGCCCTGAGGGGCTGGATCCAGCCCACGGGCTGTAGTTTGCCCACCCCTGCATTAGAAAGTAGCAAAAAGGCAAAGAGCAAGCTAGTTTTCCATTTTGTAGGTCACTTCTTAAAGATTTTACAGACTGAGCAAGATGGAGCGTGGTGGGGCTCAGATGGGAGGCCTTCAGGAATAAACCAATTTCAGCCCAACCTGTCTCTTTTTTCAGAGGTGCTAAGTACTTGTTACTCCGCTTGAAGTTAGCTGGAATGATGGGTGCTCAGCACCTTTAAGAACAAAGTGATTATTTATTATTATTAATTTTATAAACTGCAAACATAAAGTGTGTCAAGCTGGAAACCCAAAACTTGATGCACCTTTTGAAAATTTAGGCCATATTGAATATGGACATAACAATTTTCTTAGAGCAGTGGCTCTCAACCTTTCCAGGGTACTGTACCCCTTTCAGGAATCTGATTTGTCTTGCATACCCCCAAGTTTCATCCCCCTGCTTAAAAACTACTTGTTTACAAAATCAGACATAAAAATACATCACTAGGAATATAAATATTGTACTTACATTTCAGTGTATAGTAGTATATAGTGCACTATAAAGAAGTCATTGTATGATATTTTAGTTTGTACTGACTTCGTTAGTGCTTTTTCTGTAGCCTGTTGTAAAACTAAGCAAATATCTAGATGAGTTGATGTATCCCCTGGAAGACCACTGCATACCCAGGGGTACATGTACCCCTGGTTGAGAACCACTGTCTTAGAGGCCCTTCTGAATATTGGCCTAGCTCTGTAAAGTGCTTTTCATTCCCACTGACTCCCAGGTCCTTCTCTCTGGGCATCTTTGGAACTCATATCCACATGGGCCCCAGCCACCCTGGCGTCAGCATGCTGCTTCCCTGAATAGGAGCAGCCTACCTGGGCTGGGACCAAAGGGGAAGAGCAAGCAGGGCTTCAGGGAGGAGCATGGGCGGGGCCACGCTGGGCTGTTTGGGGAGGCACAGCCTCCCCCAGCCTATGCAATGCATCGCCCATGCATATCCACACTAAATCATTCTGTAATCCTCTCTAGGCAGGCCCTGTACTGGAATTGCAAAGGTGTCAGGTGCAATGCTAGAGAGCTTATTCATGGCTTCTCTTTGCTGGGCTTTGTTATTTTGGAGGGCTGTATTGTGACAGGTGATATGCCTCTTTAACTCTCAATGTCTTCACTTCAGTGTGCTCAGCCCTTATCAGGACTGAGGGCGATAATCACCAAATTTCTCATCTATCTTAGAGGGAAAGTAAAATTAAAAAAAAAAAACAGTTGTGCGAATGTGTTCTTTAAGCAAGCTGAAGGAATCTGCTACTGACATGTAACTCCTCTGTCTCGGTGCTCACATTGATGCATTCTGTTTGCTTGTTATAAATCTAAATTGCCATGTATAAAGATATTTACAGCTAGATTATCTAGTGTAAAGTTATTTAGAGAGAGATCATCTAGCACAGGAAATATTTTGTTGGAATAGAGAGAGAACTGGAGAAATGAACTGAAAAGGCATCAAGTTTTACACTGTTAAACATTCTAAAAATAAACTGGAAACATTAAAGTATCTGATTTTTTTCCCTCTTCCCTCTTCTCCTCCTCCCTCTCAGGCATGTGTACTCATAAAATTTAATGGAGTGAAATTGCTTGAAAGAACTGGGCCATTTTTTACTCCTTGATACATATGTGAACAATTTTAATAAAAAAAAGGTTGATTCTTAAACAGCTTGTGGTCGATAATTTGTACTGGACAGATGGATTTGGTCACTGTAAGCCAAATAAATAAATTAGCGCTATCTTTGAAATGTGTAGCCAAGCTTGGCATCTGCTGTTACCATACTCTCTCTTCAGTTCAGATACTTTCACCTGTGCTGCTGAACCAGCCTAACTTTGTTCTATTTGGCCTTGAGTTAGAACAGAGGACCACCTGCCTGGAAGAGATGTGAAATGTTACGCGTGGCTTTGTAATGGGATAGAGTACCAGAGTACCAAGTCTGCAAATATTTTACTGAGCAGGTCATGTATTAAGTAGAGGACTGAAAGGCAAAATGATAAATGATGAGGTCATCCCTTTAGAACTGGTGTCCAGGTGGTGAAAAGCCAGAGGTCCAAGGATAAAAAGTTAACTTCCTTTTAGGTTAGCCAGCTTAATGTGTTTGCCTTAATTTTCACTGTATTTACCAGTTTGTCTCAAAGTTTTTTGGTTGTTTTGTATATAAATACAACGATCCCACTTTATAATTACAAAGGGAGGATATGTTTAGTTGTTCTGATTAAAAAAGATGAATTCAGAAAAATTAAAGTGATGCTCTTGGGTAATTTAGGCCAAAAATGTACATTTTGCGTAGGAGTACCATTTTACCAAGTCCAACGTCAATATTTTAATGAATTTTTCCAGAGAGATTTTTCTCTATGGGGAGAGTGATGAGGGTTGGATTTAAACATTCCACTCCAGTTTTTATACCCCATACATTGAGCATTGGCTAGTACATGAGAATCCAAAAGTGAAACTGAATAGAAATGAAAATAGAATTGACTATTCCAAGCTAAGTGAAATGTAACAAACAGCATAATTGATGAAATGTAACTTCTGATTTACAGTATTAGTTTTATTATAAAATGTCGATAGGTGAACAGGGAAAGAAATTGTTTTATTTGAAATGATTTTTTTATCTGAGATTGTTCCTTTAATTAAATATGCATATCAAGGTGGCCATGTGTGAACAAGTGTTAGATTTGGATGGGATTGAACAGTTAGACTAATAAATTTGTGTGTGTGTATTGGTGCATGTTCATACGCAGGTTAGGTTTATTTACGTTTTGTGCAAATTATACATGGCTTCCCATTTACTGGTAGTGGGGGAGGGCAGTGCAGTTGGAAAGGTTGGAAAAAATTCCAACTATCAATCTGTTGATACAACTGTCAATCACTGGGAATTCTGATGGAAATAAATTCTGATCTGAGTAACATAGTATTGCAAAGGCAATGGGGCCCACTGAATAGGGCACTGATGGGAACCAGGAGACCCCGATTCTATTTCCAGCTTTTGTCATTTACTTGCTCTGGGCAAGTTATTACAATTTCTGTGATCATCCTTGTCACACCAGGTCTTTTCTAGTTTTGGGAGAGAGGAGACGGTGGGAGAATAGATATTTTTGCCTAACTGCGAAGGGAATTATGCTCTGGGTGAGAAGGAAGACTTTAGGCTGCCAAAGCTGTAATTTTTTGTGGAATATCATTTGTGAAGCTCACAAGCACCAGTTTGTGTTCAGATGTGGGCTGAGCGCTATGGTGGGAGCATTTAAAAATCATTAAAGTTGATAAACTTTCTGAAATTTACTGGGATACTCTTGATAGCGGCTCATTGCTTCCGTGTGGGCAGCTTACATTTTTGGTGCGTGCATGGTGGAAAGTTTTCTGATGCTTTCATTTTGCTGACAGTTGAGCATTTAGTAGGTTTAACGTTATGTTTACTTGCTGTATATTATTCAGCCACTAGATGTTTCTGAGTTCTAGACAGGGTGTGGTAATCAACAGGGACAAACCTGAGACTCAAGCTGTGTGGAAACCTGTTTGTATGTGTCTATAGCATGTAGTTAAAAAATGCCCCCTGTTTAAAGTAGACTGTGGTTCCTTATATCATGACAGCAGGAAAGCTTATTTCAGAGAGGCAAGTCACCTGTGTAGGTCAATGACAGTTTTGCCTGACTAAAGCTTGCAGGATGCAGACCCTCTGTGGAAGTATTTTGTATGTACCAGATGTGCCTGTTAGTTAGGTGTGGGCAGCCCAGAGGCATATCATGTAGCTGAAAGATGTAGAGAAAGTTTTCTATATTAAAATAGGTCATGTTCATTAGACATTATAGGTAGAACTTTCAAAAGAGCCCAAGTGACGTAGACACATAAGTCCTATTGAAAGCCACTGACTGTCAATGGGACTTGTGCTCTTAACTCACTTTGGTGCTTTGGAAATCCCCTTCTCCCCCATGGCTTTGGACTCATCAAGCAGTGGAACCTCTCAGCAAAATGATTAAACCAGAAGACTACTCTAGCTTTCATATAGTAAGAGTCTAACCTGGTGAGATCATGGATACTGCCTGTGGGGTGCTGAGCACCCTTGACTCCACTGATGTCAGCAGGACTTGTGGATACGCAGCACCTCACAGGATTTGGCCCTCTCAGGGCATTGTCCTGGAGGACTGCAAAGATCAGCATAAAACTAATCATACAAACATTATTATAAACATAGTCCCAGCTAAAAAAGAAAAGGGGTAATAAGAATGATTGGAATTCTTTACCCATCATTTGCTTTTATCACAATAAGATATGAAACTCTGGGGTGGTCGGAATTCTTTTTCAAGGAACTCTTTTTTTTTTTTTTTTCCTTTTAATTAACTTGAGTGGCATCTAGCAAGAGTGAATAAACTAATGGTAACAATTTGAAACAACTTTTTAGTGAAAGGCAAAAAACCTTCCATGAAAAATGTGCAGTAATAGTTTTTTTCCTTTCTTTTTTTCTCAGTCTTTCCTTAGTAAATGCTAAGGAGTCCACCCTGAACCAGATGTTGGGAGTCTATAGTTTAGTGTTTCTGGATCGGTGCCCAAACTTTTACCTATCTTTTCAGCTATTTACATGGGTTTTATTTCTCCAGCTGTGCTTTCATTGATACTGTACAGTTGCAGACCTGCTAAATTAAGAGTCACTAGTGTAGGGTATTACTGTATGTTCAGTGAGACTAACAGTGATTTTAAGCATCAAATTAAAATCATTTGGGCTTTGTTTCGTGAACAGGAGGATCAGACTTAATGAAGGATGTGAAGAAATTTGCCATGGACAATGATAACATAGAGGGAGGGAAGGGAGGCGTATAGGAGTGTTTTTCAAAAACTACCACAGAGAGGGAACAGACAGCTGCTGCATATGAATGGAAAAGGTGCATGGGGATGTCTTTTGTTTAAAGCAGACTAAACTTTCACTCTGTTGTTTGACTTTAAAACTATTTTTAGTTTTAATGGTTTCTACTTTAGTTGCCTTTTCAGTTTCCATCCTTACCTTGTACATTTCTTTTTTTTAAATTTGTCCTTGTGGATTAGAGTATCACAGGCTTATTCTCAAGAGCATCTTTGGCTTATTAATGCTTGAAATATTAGTTGAAGGCACACACTCTTCCAGCCAACATAGCATAGAACCCACATCTAGAGGGGCCTCCAGGGGTAAGCTGCATGGGATAAATGAGCTGGCCAGCTTTGTTTAGCGAGAGGTAACTAAAGTACTGTACTTTGATAACTTTGTCTTTGTGGTACTGTGAAATAAGAACATAAGAATGGCCATACTGGGTCAGATCAATGGTCTATCTTGCCCAGTATCCTATCTTCCAACATTGGCTGGTGCCAGATGCTTCAGAGGGAATGGTCAGGACAGGTCAATTTTGAGTGATCCATCCCATCCAGTCCCAGTTTCTTGTAGTCCAAGGTTTAGGGTCACCTGAAGCATGGGGTTGTGTCCCTGACTTTCTTGGCTAATAGCCATTAATGGACCTTAACCTCCATGAATTTACTTAATTCTTTTTTTGAACCGAGTTGTACTTTTGGCCTTCGAAACATCCCCTGGCAACAAATTCCATAGGTTGACTGTGCATTGTGTGAAGTAACTCCTTTTGTTTGTTTTAAATCTTCTGTCTATTCATTTCATTGGGTGGACACTGGTTCTTGTGTTATGTGAAGGAGTAAATAACACTTCCTTACTCACTTTCTCCACACCATTCATGATTTAATAGACCTCCATCATATTCCCCCTTAGCTGTCTCTTTTCTAAACTGAACAATCCGAGTCTTTTTAATCTCTTCTCATATGGAAGCTGTTCTATACCCTTAATCATTTTTGTTGCCCTTCTCTGTACTTTTTCAAATTCATATATCTTTTCTGAGATGGGGTGACCAGAACTGCATACAGTATTCAAGGTGTGGGCATACTATGGATTTATATAGTGGCATTATGATATTTTCTGTCTTATTATCTATCCCTTTCCTAATGGTTCCTTTTTGTTAGCTTTTTTGACTGCTGCTGCACACAGAGCAGATGTTTTCAGAGAATTATCCACAATGACTCCAAGATCTCTTTCTTGAGTGGCAACAGTGAATTTCAACCCCATTATTTTGTTTGTATAGTTGGGATTATGTTTTCCAACATGTATTATTTTGAGTTTATCAACATTGAATTTCATCTGCCATTTTGTTCTTCAGTCTCCAAGTTTTGTGAGATTCCTTTGGAACTCTTCACAGTCAGCTTTGAATTTAACTATCTTGAGTAATTTTGTATCATCTGCAAACTTTGCCACCTCCTTGTTTATTCCTTTTTCCAGATCATTTATGAATGTATTGAAAGCCATGGTCCCACTCTAGATCCTTGGGGGATACCACTAAGTAATTCTTTCTCCACTGTGAAAACTGACCATTTATTCCTACCCTTTGTTACCTATCTTTTAACCAGTTACTGATCCATGAGAGGACCTTCCCTTTTATCCCATGGCTGCCTTCTTTGCTTAAGTGCCTTCGGTAGGGGACCTTGACAAAGCCTTTCTGAAAGTCCAAGTATATTATATATACTGGATCACCCTTGTTCACATGTATATTGGCACTCTCAAAGAATTCTAATAGATTGGCGAGGCATGATTTCCCTTTACAAAAGCCATGTTGACTCTTCCCCAACATATTGTGTTCATCTATGTGTCTGCTAATTCTGTTATTTACTATAGTTTCAACCAATTTGTCTGGTACTGAAATTAGCCTTATTAGTCTGTAATTGTCAGGATCACCTCTGGAGCCTTTAAAAAAAACAAAACAGCATCACATTAGTTATCTGCCAGTCATCTGGAATAGAGGCTGATTTGAGTGATAGGTAACATACCATAGTTAGTAGTTCTTTAATTTCATATTTGAGTTCCTTCAGAATTCTTGGGTGAATACCACCTGGTCCTGGCCAGTTATTAGTGTTTAATGTATCAATTTGTTCCAAAACCTCCTCTACTGACACCTCCGCCTGGTGCAGTTCCTCATAATTGTCACATAAAAAGAATGGCTCAGGTATAGAAATCTCCCTCACATCCTCTGCAGTGAAGACAGAGGCAAAGAATTCATTTAGCTTCTCCACAATGGCCTTGTTGTCTTGAGTGCTCCTTGAGCACATTGATCATCTGTTGGCTCCTACTGATTGATTGGCAGGCTTTCTGCTTCTCATATACTTAAAAATGTTGCTGTTAGGTTTTGTCTTTTGCTAGTTGTTCTTCAAATTCTTTTTTTCGGCCTGCCCAATTATACTTTTACACTTGACTTGCCAGAGTTTGTTTCTTTCTATTTTCACCAGTAGGATTTGACTTCCAATTTTTGAAACATGTCTTTTGTCTTCTACTCTGTTGTTTAGTTATGGTGGCCGGGTTTTTTGGTCCTCTTTAATGTTTTTTTTAATTTGGGGTGTGTATATGTAATATATATATAGTTTGAGCTTCTGTCGTGGTGTTCTAAAAAACCTTCCAGGCAGCTTGCAGGCATTTCACTGTTGTGATTGATCCTTGTAATTTCAATTTAATTAGTATCCTCATTTTTGTGTAGTTTCCCTTTTTGAAATTAAATGCTGTTATGGTGGGTTTCTTTGGTATTTTCTAGCCTACAAGGATGTTAAATTTATTTACGTTGTGCTCACTATTACGAAGTGGTTCAGCTGTGTTCACCTCTTGGACCACATCCAGTGTGCCATTTATGACTAAATCAAGAATTGCCTTTCCTGTCGTGGGTTCCAGGACTAGCTGCTCCAAGAAACAGTCATTAATGGTGTCTAGAAATTTTATCTCTGCATACCAACCTGAGGGGGCATGTTCCCGGTCAATATGGGAATCATAGAATCATAGAATATCAGGGTTGGAAGGGACCTCAGGAGGTCATCTAGTCCAACCCCCTGCTCAAAGCAGGACCAATCCCCAGTTTTTGCCCCAGATCCCTAAATGGCCCCCTCAAGGATTGAACTCACAACCCTGGGTTTAGGAGGCCAGTGTTCAAACCACTGAGCTATCCCTCCCCCCTTATTATTGAGTTTTCTGGTTTGTTTCTCTAATCTCGCTGAGCATTTCATGGTCACTGTCACCATTCTGGTCACCATCACAGTCACTGTCGCCATCCTAGCATATTCCCACAGCTACATTCTTACTATTCAAGCATGGAATTTATATCCATAGAGATTCTGTGGTACTGTTTTAAAAGATTTTTACTATGTTTGACTCTACGCTCTATTTCATATACAGTGCCACTCCCCTCCAGTGAGACTTACTCTGTCATTCCTATATATATTGTACCCTGGTATTACCATGTCCCGTTGAATATCATCGTTACACCGAGTTTCTGTGATGCCTATTATGTCAATATCATTTAATCCCAGGCACTGAAGTTCACCCATTTTAGTAGGTATTTAGATTTCTTGCATTTTGTATACAAGCACTTCTAACAGTTGTCACTTTTTAGTTGTCTGCCTTCATATAATATAAGTGAATGTGACTCTCTTGCATATGAATGTTTCTCTTCAGCTCATATCTATACTTTATCAACTTCTATCCTCTCCTCTTTACTAGGATATAGAGTATTCCTTTAATAAATCCTCCCATAAGGGATGTGTCTTCCCGAACCACGTGCTCCTGCGCACCTGTCAGCTTTCCCCCAGCCCTTAGTTTAAAACCTCTTCTATGACCTTTTTGATATTACATGCCAGCAATCTGGTTTTGGTTTAGGTGGATCCTGTCCTTCCTCTATAGGCTCCTTCTTTCCCCAAAAGGTTCCCCAGTTCCTAGTAAATCTAAATCCCTTCTCCAAACACCATTATATCATTGACGCATTGACTGTCCAGTGGGCCCTGCGCATGGAACTGGAAGCATTTTAGAGACTGCTACTATGGAGATCCTGGGTTTTAATCTCTAACCTAGCAGCCTAAATTTGACCTCTAGGACCTCTCTGCTACTTTTCCCTATGTCACTGGTACCTACATGTACCACGACTACTGGCTCCTCCCCAGCACTGTACATAAGTTTGTCTAGATGTCCTGAGAGGTCTGCAACCTTTGCACCTGGCAGGCAATTCAGCATGCAGTTCTCCTGGTCATCACAAACCCAGGTATCTATATTTCTAATACCGAAATCCCCTGTTATTATTACCCATCTCGTCCTAATAACAGGGGTCCTCGTCCCTTGAGTGGTATCCTCAGTGCAGAGGACATCATCTAGAAGGAGGGTCCCAACTATGGGATTTAAGTTTATAGTGTGGCCTGCTGTGATGGGGGTTGGGGGACTGTGTGCTGAGCCTAGCAGTTTGTTTTCCCTCTGCTCCAGCTTGATGTTCTCCTTCCCCAAGACTTTCATCCACCCCAAGAGCACAGAGGCTGTCAGAGTGGGGATGGGACTGCTCTGCTGTGTCCCAGAAAGTCTCACTTGTGTAGCTCTGTGTTTCCCTTAGGTCCTCCAGTTCAGCAACTCTGGTCCCAGTAAAAACAACGAGGAGTCTGGTGGCACCTTAAAGACTAACCAATTTATTTGGGCATAAGCTTTCGTGGGTAAAAACCCCCACTTCTTCAGATGCATGGAGTGAAAATTTTCATGCATCTGAAGAAGTGGAGTTCTTTACCCATGAAAGCTTATGCCCAAATAAACCTGTTAGTCTTTAAGGTGCCATTGGACTCCTCGTTGTTTTTGTGGCTACAGACTAACATGGCTATCCCTCTGATATCTGGTCTCAGTGATATTCTGAGGGCCATGAGCTGCTTGCACCCAGTGCGGACACATGCCACACACCCACAAGGCAGGTAACACATGCTGCATTCAATTTAATAAACTGGATAGTCCCCACTCTGCTGCTGCTGGACTTCTACCTGCATTATTTTTATTCTTGCTGGGGATTTGTTTGTTTATTTTTGGTGTGTCTGTGTTTTTGGGTGGGTGGGTGTGGGGGAGAGTTATTGGCCGAAGTTTAGAGACTATTGATTAGGTGTTTCTTGCTCTCACACTCCTTCTCTAAACTCCCCCACAAAAATCCCCATTTGCTGCTCCTGTTTGCTAGCTCCTCTGGCCACTTACAGGCTGACTTTTTTAAACCCATGTTCTTCCTAAGTTACCTAGTCCCCTTGTTAGGGATTCTAAAGGGAAAAGGGATCGAAGGATGTCAGACTAGAGTTTCATTAGGAAGCTCTCAGCCTTGCCTAGCAAACTGCAAGGCTCAGCACACAGTCCCCCAACCCCCATCACAGCAGGCCACACTATAAACTTAAATCAAGCAGGCACAAGGCAAGCACACAACAAACAAACTGGCAGGTGGCAAACTGGCCCCGAGGGTCATGTAGTTGCTCCTTCTACACCTGGAGAACTCCCTCACAAAAATCCCATTTGCTGCTCCTGTTTAATAGCTGTTGCCAGTGATGCCAGCAACAATAAAATACCTGTGTGCTTGTGCATTGAGAATGGAGCATCTGCTCCAGCGACATTCGTAGGGTGAGCAAACATTTCCTTAGCTTTTGCATGTCAGATGCACATTTGTAGATTAATTTCACTTTTAATTTCTTGTTTTATTATGTCAGTAAACCCTTATTGTGTGAAGTTATTTGTTTACATTATGTAGCGTGGAACAATGGGCAGTTAAAGATCTTAGCAGTTGTCCTTGATATGACATGCCAAATCTACCTCCATCCCACACAGACCCACCGTTATCTCACTTTTATTGAGGTGAATTATGTACATCAGAATGAGCTAATTGAACAGACACTTGTTTACATTAGAGAAATCTGTTGTGCTTTCATACTTTCTGCATTATTTTATCCTTCTGTTTCCATATGAACAGAGTAATGATATACTTTTGGTATGAATTATTTTTAGTTAAGTGAAATAGCAAACAAGAAAGAACAAAAGTAAAGCCTCCATGAGAGGCAACAGTGTATGCATCTCTTATGTGACAGTCTGCACTGAACTGAACACAAAATAGCTGCTTGTCTCTGTAGAAACTTGAGACTTTAGGCATTTAAAGATGCAGTACACAGAAAACAAAAGGTTGCTTACCTAAATGCAACTCCTTCATTTTGCCTCCTGTGTCCCATATTCTAGGCTTTAGGAGATTGAGAAGTGTGGCTAGTTGTCTTTTGTGTTGCAATGGGTAGCACCATACATTCCTATATCCACATTCTAATCCCTTGCATGATGCCTAAACAGTTCATAGAATTGTTGAAATACCTACATTAAAAACCCTCTTTTGTGCCAGCATAACTCTTTTCTACATCAAATTTAATTAATGTCCTTAAAATTTGCAGTTGGCCCAGTTGTGAAGTTCAGATCAGGACCTGAATTTCCCTAACAAGGTTTTTGGATCTGGATCTGGGCCCATTTTACTTTGTGTAACTTGCCACTCTTTTTAAAAAACCTGCTCCTGCCTCCCCTGGCAAAATGGCAACAATTTTAAAAGATAAAGTTTCCCAATAAAAATCTGTTTATAGATTTTCTTCAATAAAAACACTTAATTGTTAGTGATTGTCAAAGGGGCCACACTGACAACTGGCCCTGGAGACTGAAGACCTTAGGCTATGGACACAGGTTAAATAAGGGCAGTGACAAGGTAGGTTTCCCCCACAGTGTGTCTAAACCCTATTTTACAGAGCGGAGTTCAGTTTTCATACCTATTGTCTGATCGAAAACCATTGAATTCATTAGAAGGACTCCCATTGACTTCAGTGGGGCTTTGGATCCTATATCCTTGGTCTTTCTAACAAAATACCGACATGGAGGCCAGGCAGCAATGGTGGTTTTGAACAGATGTCTGGTGATAATCCACCAACTCTTATCAGAACAGGTTTCAGAGTAACAGCCGTGTTAGTCTGTATTCGCAAAAAGGAAAGGAGTACTTGTGGTACCTTAGAGACTAACCAATTTATTTGAGCATAGCTTTCGTGAGCTACAGCTCACTTCATCGGATGCATCCGATGAAGTGAGCTGTAGCTCATGAAAGCTTATGATCAAATAAATTGGTTAGTCTCTAAGGTGCCACAAGTACTCTTATCAGAACAGTCACTTAAGAACCAGCCTCTGATGAGCAAGTTTGGTCACTATTGATGTAGTCTGGATTTGAACCAGTGCCATTGAACCATTGGTTAGTTCTATACAACTGTATTGTTTTGTGGAGTTTTTCAAATAAACTACATCTGCAAGAGTAACCTCTACAGTGCACTAGAAGCTTGACTCCCAGACCCTGTAGACAGACTTGCGCTAGCTCTACTTGAATTAACATGCTAAAAAGAGCAGCATGGATGTTGTGGCATAAATGGCAGCTTGGGTTAGCCACCTGAGGTTGGACTGAAGGGGTCAGGTGGGCTTTGGACTTGGGTATTTAGTGTGAGCTTCAGTGTCCACCCTGCTATTTTAGCACATTAGCTTGAGCAGAGCTAGTGTGAGTCTCTACCCGGGCTGGGAGTCACGTTTGCTGTTGCAGTGTAGACATTCCCTCAATGCTTTAGAGAGAGTACAGCTGGAGAGCTAAAAGCAAGTAACAGAAGGAGAGAGAAATGATGAGCTACAGGCAAGGAAAGATGGGGAGATTGAGGAAGGGTGTTCTAGAATGCTGGCTCCATTGAGAGAAAGACTGTCTGAGTGGCAATGATAAGTTTGCATAGCTGGGTTAGACTCAGAGGAACAGAAAAATTACAAATCAGTTTTTGTCATCAGACTTGCAGTGTAAATACTGTACTAGCACTTTCACAAATTATATTAGATGAGATTCAAACAATTATAAAACGGTCCAGGTGAGAGAGAGCTTGTCAGGATGGACATAGAGGGCTCCAGAGCTACTGTAACTTGCCAAAACTGAAATGAGAGAGGCCTTACAGAATGGTTGTATTGTACAGGATCACCACGTATCCTTCCAAGTGAGCTAGTTGTGGGCAAGGAAACGTTCTGGACAAAATACATGGGATGCTCCAAGATGTTATAGACAAGTGCCTTCAGCATCCTTTTCGGACGGCATTCTTACAAGCACCCTAATGAAGTCATAGATATGATGTGTACAAAGAAGGTGTGTCTGAGTCTGGTGGACTGGATTGGACTGTGGTTGGAATACAAGATTGGGGTCAGGCACCTATGTGTTCTAATCCAGACTTTAGTACTGACTTCAATCTGTGGAGCTAAATTAATACCATAAAGCTCTTGCTCCTACAGTTCCTGTGCTCCCACAGCATTATCTGCTAACAATGTTATAGTTCAGGCCAAGATTTTGTCATGGATATTTTTAGTAAAAGTCACGGACAGGTCACGGGCAATTAACAAAAATTCATGGAAGTCTGTGACCTGTCCCTGGCTTTTACTAAAAATAATTGTGACAAAATGGGGAGCAAGGAGGGTCAAGCACCCACTACTACTGGCCAGCTATGGGGTCCCCCCACCACTCGCAGGTGGCTGGGCAGCTGCATGGTCTCCCCACGGCAGCTGGGCACCTCCAGCCCCGCCGCCCCAAAGCTGACGCAGAAAATGTCCTGGAAGTCTCTGGAAGTCACGGATTCTGTGATTTCCGTGACAAAATATTAGCCTTAGTTATAGCATATACCTTTTTAGTAAGGAATTAGAGATTTTTACACCCACGATTTTTGGCATCTTTTATCATTTTTATCCTAATGATGTGTTTCGGTTGCTAAGCAGATTATGGTAGTTGAAAATAAATAAACTGCTTCCTCGCTTACATGTCTTTCCCATTCCAAACAGATTCTTGGAAATTTGGGCCTAAGTTTTTTTTTTTTTTTTTAAAGATTTCTGAAAATTCACATAGAATATTTTCAAATGTACTCACTTGCATTTGTACACTCAAAATTGGTACCCACAAATCCTGCTTACTGTCAGATGGGTTTGTGCAGATGTAGATGGCTATCACGCACACATAACAAATATCTGTTCAAAAGTTCCTGTTTTATGCACATAATTAGTTGCACTTACAGATACTGTATGTGCATTTTTGGAGATTGTTTGTTTGAAAATTACACCTTCTAGCTTACAGCTCATGAAGCTGCTATGGGACCAAATCCTTGTCCTATTAAAGACAATGGGAAGTGATTGCCTCTGATTTATCTGGACTAGGATTTAACCTTTATTTCTAAAACTTTCATAATTCACCTGTAGTCTTCTGATCATCTGTTTCCCTTCCCAGCAACCACCTGGAACTTTCACCTTCATGTTCTAGGAACACAAATGCCCCTTGGCTGGCCAGCTTTCTGTTCTTTAATTGAAGTAGCAGTTTACTACAGTCTGTACAATTCAGCTCTGTCTCTTCTGGAGTCTTTTGTACATAGTCATGGGTGAGGGAAATAACAGATGTCACTGGAAAAGCTTATTTTCAAGTGGAAAATTTGTGAAATGTAATAATTTGTTGACATTTATTTCTTCCCTTTATTGGACACACTGAAAGGATTTGCAAGCAAATATTTGGGAACCCTTCTCTTTAGAGCTAGAAGGTTCATAAAGTTCAAGAGGTATCCTTTATGCAAGCCTGTGGACCAGACAACTTCAAGGTTTCATGGCTTGGATCTCAGCACAACAAACTTATTTTCTGAGCGATAGGAGTTGGGATTGGCCATAGGTTCTCCCCTCATGACAGGAAAGTTTTATTCTGGTCAATTTTGGTTAAATTGAGAGAGGTTTGTTTGACAATTTCTCTCTCTCTCTCTTTCTTTCAGGAAAGCAAAACAAAAATGAAACACACCTCAAAGGTAACTTTTGCTCTGCATTATCTTTGTTTCTTTTATAATGGAAAGAGAACTGATCTAGTGTGTTAATCAGTCAAGAAGCAACCTATTTTCCGTTCTGTCCATAGTTTATAAGAAGTGTCCAAAGAATAGAATTTGCTTGTGCATTTTTTGATTATTTCAAAAACCGTAATGGCTATGCTAGCAGTAAAAGTGTCATGAAATTACTGTAAGGTTGCATGAGTTTTGGCCATAAATCTTATTCGCCTCAGCTAGATCTCATACTTTAATTCACAGGGGTATAAAATACTATTTATACTACTTCTTAGTTCACTTAATCATAATTAAATGACTTCAGAGGGCAATAATTCCTAGAGACTCTTTCTTTGATGTGACACAAATAACAAACTCTTTGTAATGTGTAGGTGTTCTACTTCACTTTTACATTTTGCCACAGTCTTATACAACATATAATGTTCTCTTTAGCTACAGGCATATGCTCTAGTTACATGCAACATATGGGTCACAGATGGGCTGACATGGCCACATGACATCTTTTTTAATTTCATTGCACTGTATTGAGGATATGCTTGGACCTTTTCATGATGGCTTGAAAGGGGTCTACTAAGGGTTTTCTTTTTCTCCACCTGTGCATTTGTATACCAGTTTTTTGCCTTTAGATTGTGTCATATTAATAAACAACGTTATCAAAATCATACCATGATGACAAATTTATTGTTGCCTTAAGCATGGCTTCATTGCAAAGTATTCACAGCTTCTTTTCTGATTTTTGGATATGCCTGATATGCTTGGGCTTGCTTTTTCTCCACTGATCCCCAGCAAGAGGACATTCTTAGGAAGCAGAGAGGGGCCTGAGCCAAAACCCTGGCTCCAAATATCCTTGATTTTGGAGAGTTTTTGAAAACTAGATTTGAATTTTCAAAATGATCTAAACCAAAATAAAAATATTTTGCCCTTCTATAGGACCTTCTATCCAAGCATGTGAACCATGGCTGCTGATACCATGATTGTTAGCATGGACCAAACTCAAGACCTTCAGCAACAAAAGCACAGGTCTCTAGGCCAGAGCCTGAATGGAACCTTTGGGTTCTACCAAAATAGACATAATAAATGATTTTTAAAAATAATAAATTGCAGAAGTTTGTGTGCTGTGCTTGAGGAACTGAGGTTATCAAGACGTAATCCTGGTTGGGAAGTGAATGGTTACTTTAATTTCAATATCAACACATCAGCGTTCTCAGAGCCTTTGTCAAAGGTCTGATTCTTGTTGTCTATGGTTGAGGAGCTTTGACTTGACAGCACATTGGATTAGTGCCAAGAGGAAATATAGGTTTGCCATATCAGAACAAACCACTGGGTCATTTATCCAGCCTTTGACAGTGGCCAAAAATACGTTAGAGGAAGATGAATGCCCCATTTGTACAAGGCTGTGTAAATGTGATGGAGATGGGAATTATTTGTTACGTTATGTCTGGTAGCCAGAATATAAAAGAGAATAACTACAGGATGGTGAGTCTGATTCCTTACAAGTATCGCTGGCAGTTGATCCATTACGATAGAAGCAATTCATTCATTCAACAGTGAAACTAATACCTGGCAAGACTGACTGAGCACTCCAGCCTCTGACCTTTGTTTCTCACTATTAGTTGGGTGTTCTCCTCCTGGCCTAATGTTATGGTACGGAGATTGAACTAACACAAAAGCTCAGAAGAAGGAGGTGGGGTGAGGGATACTAGAGTACCCATCCAACTCATAAATTGTCTTTCCTGCCCTTTGAAGTTCTTTTGTACTGCCCATGAAAGCCCTGAAGCCTTGCAGGTTTGGACTTTCTGCAATAGAAAAATTGCAGTCAAGCCAGGAGTTAGTCATTAAGCTAAAATATTTTATACTTGAGAAGGTTTCTTTTTTGTTTTCCAAAATGTGAAAAATAAGCTGCTACTTCAGGAGCACTTATCAGATGTGCAGATACAGCATTTCTTTTCCCCAAAGTGACCGGGTCTGAAATCAAAGCTGAGAGGAGGTGGGGTAACTAGGAACTGCTCCAGTATCTCAGCAACTAAGTTTTAACTCTGATTATGTTGTTGTTGTTGTGTTTCCAGACCAGATTCCTTTATTCCTAAATTTCACATTTTTGGTTACAAGTTGACACAATGGATGAAAAAACAGACTTAAAAAAGAAGGTCTTACAGTTGTGTTGAAAGTCTATTTCTGTCACATGTTTTACATTTTGCTAATCCCTTTTAAAAAAAGCTTTCTCTATGTCTTCCTGGTCAGATGGTTTGATTAAGCAAATATAACAACAGGTTTTTTCAATTATCTGACCCACAGTATCTGAACTTACATCATGCATTTTCTTTGGAGGCTGGAACCAAAACTCTTTAGGTAAATAACTGGGAATTTTACATTTATTTCAGCTGTCTGTTTCTTTAAAGAACAGACTCAAGCCCTATTCCATTGTTAAGAATTTGTGCTGAATTACATATGTTTTTAAGGCAAATATCTGTTAGAACTAACCCAGAATGGGAAAGTGTCATGAAAATACACCCGTCTTTGGATAAATTTGCTTTGCATATTTCATATGCTTTAATTAAGAACAATACTACTGGCTCCGGATGAAAAAATGATTTTTTGGGGAGAAAAAGAAAATATATTTTCAATAGAAATGTGTTTGGACCAATGCCCAGATTAAAATCTCCCCTAATTTTGTGAAAGTTTAAATCTAGAGCTAAACTTTGTCTTTGCTGGCTATCTCTAATTTTACATATAACGTGATATAGTTGAGATCCGATGAAGTGAGCTGTAGCTCACGAAAGCTTATGCTCAAATAAATTTGTTAGTCTCTAAGGTGCCACAAGTCCTCCTTTTCTTTTTGCGGATACAGACTAACACGGCTGCTACTCTGAAAGTTGAGATTTTGTTAGTTTTAAGATAAAATCTATAATCGCTGATATACTTGCACCTGACTGATAAGATTTATCCTTTTAGAGGAAAACTATTTCAAATAATCTACAGTGGATTCAATATTGTAAACTCATGAAGCCTAAATTGATGCTAGTTACTTCTATAATCCCTTTAAAGTACTTTTGAAGAGCAGAGAGGGGACTGCAGTAGAGTTGATGCAGCCCTCGAGTGTATTAACTCTCTGCAAACTTTTCCACAGGGTTAGGGGGAGGGAGGGGAAACAATGCATATGGTTTTTCCACCTTACCAGTCCTGCCTCTCTTGTCTCTGACCTGCTCCTTCACTGCTCCTGATCTTCAACTCAACTTGTATTTTGTCAGGATTGAGTGGAATTCTGACCTCTCAAATTTTTAGTCTGCTCTAAATCTAGAACCCACCTTTTTGTGTAGGTTTTAAATTTGGTATAAGTTATTGCACTCATTCCAGGAACAGAGGGATGAGAGCAGAGAACAAAACAGAAGAGTTAACTTAGTTCTCCATTTTTCTATATCAGGCTTAGGGACATCACTTGTACTATACTTATGGGTTCCGTGTTTCCTTTGGCCAGTTGGTTTATTCACAAAAATGTCTTTAAAGATGTTTTATCCATTCTGTTATTCCTTTAATATGTATCCTCCTTGAGCTGAATACATTTGTCCCAGTTTTCTCTGAATAGTTCCCTGCAAAGTATTTTGTTTTAGAAATGAATTAGGTTTGTAGTTTGTAAATACAATACACTTACCAAAGCTTGTCACTTTTCTGTAAAACGGCCTCTGAAATCTGTCTCCTTCTCCATCTCTTCAGGTAACACCCTGGTCTAGTCTTTGGCCATTGCTCACCTGTAACTCTCTGTCCCCTCTGCCATCCCAACACCTATTCCCCTTTAGTATATGGTACATTCAAAATGCTATAACATATACAATTAATCTGTCACTGCTCTGATCCAGTTGGTCCTCAACAGGTTTTCCATCACCTGTATCCTTTTTAATTTCCTCATCCTGATCATCACCTATAACTTTGCTGTTGTCTGCATCTTAAATCTCATCTCTTACCACTTCCTGTCCCCCTTCACTCCACCAACACCACAGTCCTGTGGAGGAAGGACGACCTTCCTTCAATCCCACCCGACCTCCTGGGTATGTACTTGGATGGCTAGTCCAAGCCTCTGCCCATGCCAGTGCAATAGCACTGCTATTTTTAGCCTGTTATGTTGAGCAGAACAAGTGTGTGTCTGCCTGAGCTGGGAATTACACCTCCCAGCTGCTGTGTAGACGTACCCTTTGTGTTCTTCTCCTACTCTAGTCTTGAGGTTTCTCCCATATTGCCCCTTAAACCTGGAAACATCCTAATGCAGCTAGTTCCAGTCCTCTCCTCTTCTTATTTCCTCCAAAGGTCACTTCTATGAACACTGTCAGTTAATGCTATGGTTCATTAAAAAATAACAGACAAAACCAAACTGGTGCTGCCCTGCAATATATCTCCAACGGGGACTATTTGTGCCTATGTTTATTTTGTTTCTAACTGTTGCCTATGTTTAACTTCCCTGACCGTGAGCTTCTTTGACCAGGACTCTCTCTCCTTGGGATCTGTACAATGTTGAGCACACTGTCCGTGTTCGATAAATAATAAGTGATTATTTACTAAAGGGTCATTTTGCCTCTCCCTTTGTATTGATTTTTCTCATTAGCAGAATGGAGTTACATGTCTGTCTCAAATGAACATAAAAGAACCTGAAGTCTGAAACGATCCTTTTTAGGGGATGAGGGCCTGCACCCACTCCACAATAAAAATGGATTCAATAGAAGGTATTAACAGGGAACTGGAATTTTTCAAACTCAGTTTAAAGGAAAAATACACAATTTTTGACTGTGTCAACAGCAATGCCACTACTTGCTCTCTCTCGGTACAAAGAGTGCACACACTGTTATAGTTATTGGCAGTGAGGAAATGGAAGTGAAACCAACTCAGGTACTGAAAGGAGGACAGTCTGATTGCTGAATGTTATCTCTTGGATTTTACAACTTTGTTTTGTGATTACTAACTAAAGATGGGTCTGAAACCTGTGGATCCAAACCTCTGGATCTGAATAGCACAGAATTTTGAGATATTCAAAACTCAGATCCAGATTTCAAAAATAAATATATTTATTCATTTGTAGTTTTACTACTCTACAGAAAAGAAAAGAGCACCGATCCAGTGCTCTGGGTGCCCTGGACAATATTTTTAAAATATACTAATATCTAAAGATTCCCATACACTAAAGAGTCCCATCGGTTTTCCCAAGATCAAATCAAAACAAATATTAATTAATTTCACAAAATCTCTGACAGAGTCTCACACCATTTGTATCCATCTCTTCCCCATTTCTTTGTGGACCAGGAAGAAGAGTTGTGCTTTGCAGTCTTCCCTGAACATTAACAAACTCAAGCTGTTATGGACCAAGAGGAGGAGTGAATCCCAAAGGCCTAGGGCCCTAATGGAAACTGTCCGGCCAATGCCCCCAGCCTTATACCTAGGGTGACCAGATGTCCCAATTTTATTGGGACAGTCGCGATATTTGGGACTTTATCTTATATAGGCGCTTATTACCCTCCCACCTCCTGTCCCAATTTTTTACACTTGCTGTCTGGTCACTCTACTTATACCAATGGGTCTCCAGCTCTGGTGTCTCCACTGACCACAGATGTGGCAGCATGTCACAGGGCAAGAGATGTGAAAATAAAACCCTTTAGCAAGTGACCGATATCTTTGTAATGGGCCAAGCCAGAACCCCAGTTTCAAACACTGAATGTTTGTATTCAAACTGTTAGTTTAACGCCTCTATGTAAGAGTTTTTTGCTTTTCTTTTTTTCGTTTTATTAAATCTGGTTTGAACTCTTTGGATGGTGTGAAACTACACAGATGCATGGAAGAGACGGTTTGAGAATGACAGCATCTTGCTAAAATCTGTGGAATCTAATAATATCCTGATAATAGAGCTGGGTGGAAACTGTTTTCCCATTTTGCAAGAATTTTCAAGATTTTCAAACATTTTTCCCATCCCAAATCAGGGCAAAAAGTTAAAATCTCAAAAATATTCACAAACCAGAAATCAGAAAAACAATTTGGCTCAATTGAAACATTTTGTTTCAATCCTTTCAAAAAATTATTTCAGTTTTGAACTTGAGAATTTTTACATTTTTTACTATAAATTAACTTAAATTTTGAATCAAAGTCATTTTGACCTAAAAAACAAACTTGTTCATTTTGAAAATGTCAAAATGGGCATGTTTATAATTTTAAATCCTTTTTTCAGAATTTTTTCAAAATGGGAAATTAGTCAAAAATGACTTTCCTGCCGTTATGGTTTTGAGCAATTGGCATTTCCTGATTTTAAAAAAAATGTTGAAAAATTCTCAACCAGATTTACCTGAAAATGCCACATGATTCTCAGTGATATTGATGTGAGCTGTGCACGTGCAACCAATATGCAGCTTATCGGTGTTATTTAGAGTGGATTAAGTGGATTGGATAAAATTAGAACTGATATGAAATATTGCTCAAAAGTATAGATGGGCTTATACTGCTAAATATGCATTTGTATTTTGCACTCCTCAATGACTGAAGCTGGTGATTGGAACCAATCTTTTGGTTCAGGATCCATGTTTGCTCCAAACCTCTTGAGGTTAGTTGGTTCATCAACCCACAAAAGATGCCCAAGGTGCTCCTTGATTCTTCACAGTTATTTAAAGAATTGGTTTAGGTTACAGTGTTGCACCTTTTGTCAGCTGGCTTTTGTAAAGAATTGTACAAAGGCAAGTAGTCCTATTTTTGCAGACTTATCTTTCTTAAAGGTCAAGGACTTTCTTCCTCCTCCTGAAACCTTAGAAGACCCCTAGGCCCTGTATCTCCCGCCAGACATTAAAGGGTACATTTCAAAGCAGTGAGTGTGGGAGGTACATACACAAATCTTTTTAACAAATAATGGGATTTATCTCCGACTTGATCCCCTTGAGCACCACTTAAAAAACTTACCTCTGAACATGTGTCTTAAAAGTCCTTCAGTCACCACTCTTTGGGATACAGAATTTGTTGGCAGGCAGGGTGTGGACATTGCTTACCTTGTGTGTGTTGGTGGGAGGGAAAGTAAAAGGCAGTTTAATGGCTTCATAGCCATTTAGTGCCCTTGGGGCAGCTGCTGCCTAAGCTGACCATGGTAAGACACTACTATTCTGGAGCTTGCATCAAAACTAGATCACATCTGCGAATTAAAAAGACAGGTTTCAGAGTAACAGAATGTAAAAAGAATGTATGTAGGCCTTTGACAATGAAAGAAGCTCCCATCATTTTCATAGCCCTGCTGCAAGCATACCAGTGCCACACAGATCACATTGTTAAACTTGCATTGTGCACTGACTTTTTTCCAATCCCAGGTCTGTCTGAGAGCCTGGCCCTTATTTTCAAAGCACTAAGTGATCCAGGCCCAAGTTATTGGAGATACTGACTATGACTCTACACCCCTATGCAATGCAAACAGTGAGCACGCTGAAACAGATGGAGCCCAGATTTAAACTTGTGGGAGCAGGCAGCAGGGCATTCTCAGTGGAGGAAATCGTTACCACCAAAGAGAAGGCTGAGTCCAGAAGAAAAGTTATAGGAGGAATGTGAATGAAATGAGAGCAATGACTGTGGATAAGAATGGGGAGGATATCCCTTAAGTAGGAAGCAGCATAGAAGAAAGGACAGTGATGGCTGAGGGAGTAGTGGATGAAAGGGGCATCAAGACTGAAGAGAGTTTGGCTATGTGGGCCAGGCAGATTTATGTTGGGCATTGAAGGTGAAAACAAGGAGCCTAATCTTTGGTGTCTGCTCATTCCCTTTCATGCCTTACAAGCAGTGCAAAGGGGATGGAGAGCTGTCCTAGCAGGGTAACTTGAGATTTCTCTTCCATAGGGAACCCCTGAATGGCATAAAGCTGGCATACATTTATGGCACTTACTCTTGGACCTCTGCTCAATGTAGTGGGTGTGCAGGGGGAGGGAGGGATTGTGGCTGGAATACTCAGTGTGGAAAGCGATCCTGGGATGGTGTAATTGCCTTAAGGGGCTATCCCAGGCAGTGCAATTTAGAGGAGCACTGAAACTTCTTTAACATGTGCTGTGTGCTGAGTGGGCCAAACTGGTTCCTAGCTGCTCCGAGTATTGGTGCTGTAGAAAGATGACAGAAAGCTTATCTATGTCTCCTTTCCTGAGGTGTTTCAAGCGCAGCTCAGCTGCACCTGAGAATCTGATCAGGAAACTGATGTGGTTGTGAAGAGGAAACGAGTGAAGGGATTAAATAAGGGAGGTAAATACCGGAGAGGGAGAGGAATTATTTAAGCTCAGTACCAATGTGGACACAAGAACAAATGGATATAAAATGGCCTCCAGGAAGTTTAGACTTGAAATTAGACAAAGGTTTCCAACCATCAGAGGAGTGAAGTTTTGGAATAGCCTTCCAAGGGAAGCAGTGGGGGCAAAAGATCTATCTGCCTTTAAGATTAAACTCGATAAGTTTATGGAGGAGATAGTATGATGGGATAACATGGTTTTGGTAATTAAATATTCATGGTAAATAGGCCCAATGGCCTGTGATGGGATATTAGATGGGGTGGGATCTGAGTTACCCAGGAAAGAATTTTCTGTAGTATCTGGCTGGTGAGTCTTGCCCATATGCTCAGGGTTTAGCTGATTGCCATATCTGGGGTCAGGAAGGAATTTTCCTCCAGGGCAGATTGGAAGAGGCCCTGGAGGTTTTTCGCCTTCATCTGTAGCATGGGGCACGGGTCACTTGCTGGAGGATTCTCTGCTCCTTGAAGTCTTTAAACCACGATTTGAGGACTTCAATAGCTCAGACATAGGTGAGAGGTTTTTTGCAGGAGTGGTGGGTGAAATTCTGTGGCCTGTGTTGTGCAGGAGGTCAGACTAGATGATCATAATGGTCCCTTCTGACCTAAATATCTATGAATCTAGGTGATGTCAGATGGGGCAAGAACTAATTTTTGAAATCTGTTTTATATTAGGGGTCTTGGACTTTAAATCCTCTCCTTCATACCGTAGTCCCTTAACCCAACTAACATCAGCTCAAAATAATTCAAGAAAAAAAGTTTGATTATGCCATCAAATACTGAACATTTCCTTTGTTTTGGTTCTTAAATTTAAAAAATAGTTTTAGATGAGATATTTCTTTAATATTGTGTTGCTATTGATATATGACCCCGAGCAGCTTTATTCCATCCGGATGCACAGTTCACTCAAATGAATTATTAGAGCAATCCCAAAATCCATAGTAGAAAAGCGAGCAATTAACCTTTACTAATAAGAGCCAGAGGTAGGCTTTGAGAGAGTAAAAGTGAAGTAGGTAGCTGGTGTTTAGTTTCAACAGCTAATTTTAACACCAGCAGATGGTGCTAAAATGTCCATTTTTTAAAACAAACATCTCAAATTTCCTTAAAATCATAAACTGTCAGGGAAAGATAAATTGAGATACATTAGCTAATTGCTGTGGAAAGTTCAAGCTACGGTGATATTAGTCATCATTTTATTTAGACTAGCATAACATGCATGGAAACTTATGTAGCCCTTTTTTATTTTGCTTTTAAGATGTATCAGTTTTCCTTGAGTCAGGTCTTTACCTTGAGTAAGGTAATTAAAGTATTTCAGGAATTTCCATCCATATGCAAATCTGAAGATTAAAAATACCCTGATGTACAATTTTTACAGATAATTAAGAGAAAGATTTATGTGTTTGATTTGTTTTTCCTTTATCTGAGTACAAGCTACAGAGGAAACAATTGGTAATTCTTTATTCCCAAGACATTACTCTGCGGCTTTGAAAAATGTTGCTTTGTTAGTTGCTAGTCTATCTGGAAAGACGTACTACAGTATTTTTTAACCTGTAGTAGCCCTTAATACCAAATGGAAAATACAAAAAATTAAAGTACAGGAACTGACTGGATAGCTCAGGGAGGTTGGTAAAGGGACACAGAGTCTGTTCAGTGGCCTATGTGAAATGGATTGATGTGTCTCACAAAATAGCTCATAGTGGATAAGAGTCCATATACATAAAAATGATAACCACAACTGGCACCATTGTTGGTAGTTTCAATAGAGAGGCAAGGACTGAATAGGCCACTTAAAATAAACTATTCTCTACCTGTTAGAGGGAAAGTAATGTGTTGGATTTGTATGCATATGCATGTCCATATGATATGGGGGAGAAGATAGAGAAATACCATATTTTCTGTGGCTGGCCCACGGAGCGGGTAAGTGACCCCACAACTAGCAACAGCTAAGAGTTTTCCTGCAGCTCAAATAGTACAGGTCTGTGTTTCTGGATCAGAAGGACCAAAGTCTGAGTCTCATCTCCTCACAGGTGAGTGTGTGATTAATATAGTAATGGTCTGCTGCACATGGATTTATAACAGTGGTCCCTTTAAGTAAGAACTGAGGCACATTTCTCAAGGTAGAGTGGGGAACTCTCCAGGCTTTATATGTTGCGTGTATAAGCTGAAGGTTTCAGTCTCAAGGTCAATCCAGCACTTTCATTATTATCATCATCCTTGTTTGTAGTCTGGTAGTACTTAAAAGTGCGTTCCAAATTCATTTTAAACACACAGCTTTACTCTCTGTAGATATATTATACAGTTAGTATGAAGAAATGAGTATTGTAATAATATTGGTTGTACAGCACCAGATAATACAGCCACAGAGCAGAAACCAGGCAGACAACCAGCTTGCACCCCCAAATACTATAAATCCGCTTTAAAAACAGACATGGAGGGGGGGATTTTGACTGAGGTCACCAGGGCAAACTCAGTTTAGGTCTTTTCCAAAAAAGCCAAACAGTATGCACAGAATACATAGACCTCAATTTATGTACCTTAGGGAGATGAAGGAGTACACCAATCCTGTGGTTCTGGGGAGTCTGGGTATCTCAAACCTGAGCCTACAAAATTAAACCATCCTTTCTAATGCCTAAAGACATATTTAAAAGTTGCTTGTCTTTGTCATTCAAGTCTGGAGATTATTGCTAGTGAGGTATTTTAATCATTGTATTCAATAGCTGTGAGCCAGATCCTGATGTCTCTTCCATTGACTTCAGTGACAATTTTCCCTGAATAAGGGTTGAGAAATGACTTCAGAATGTATCCCCATAAAAATAACTGGATATGACTATTGAATGTTTTAGCCAGCCATGAGGTCACTTTGTACTATGCAGCATCCTGCTGCTCACTTTATAAATACCCCTACCATAGCAGTCGCCCAACTGATGCAGCAGATTAACACCATGAAAAGGTATCCACAAAGACTTATTAAAAATGGTATGTAACTATTTTTGGCAATGATGCGTGTATAATTATTTGCTGACCTATTGAATTGGTCATTGAAACACTGTGAAATTCAGGTTTTAATAAGCATTGCCATCATGATAATTAAAGGCTCTGTCTTATGGGAATGTGTGCTTGTTAAATTGTAATTTGGTTTAAAAAATAATTAAAGACAGAGGTTATTTAGGAAGGAAGGCTTAAGACCAAGATTGTATCTGAAAGAGATTAAAGACAGGAAGCCCCAGGGTATTGCAGTCCTGAAATGCAACTCTTATGAAAGAAAATAAAGAATTATAGGCAGCACAGGTAGTGATGCCTATAGTTAAAGTTGTCCAACACTTTCTATTATAAGATTCTGTTTTCAGTTGCTTATAACTTTGCCAAACTTAAACCATTTGGGCTGAAATTTTCCATGCCAAGTGTCTGCCTCAGACTGAATTTTTTGGAAAGTTTCAGCTAGAACGGTTCAGCCACTTCTCAGAATGAGAATGAGGTTAGGGAAAAATACATTGTTTTGCCCATGTTAAAAATCTTACAACTGTTTCCTTGAGAAGCTCTAATGCCTCTATCCTTTGGAGCAGGGATTTGAAACTTTGCAGGGGAGTTGCCCTAATGTCAGGGCTGTGCCTTTTCCCACACCGATAAAAATTCACCCAAATTTGGCCAACTTAAAAAAAATCAGTTTTCATGTGCCCAGAGACTTGTTAGAGTCTGGCAGCCAACTTCTCTGAAGATTTATCTGCAGTTAGCACGCTTTATGTCTTCACTGCTATTATGTACCAACTGGACTGCACATACACCATCCCCAGAGTGACCGAGCATGTTCCATCGTGGGACTGCAGGGGCTGATCAGGATTTCCCTGCAATTGCTCTTCCTGGTTGCTAGACGCTGCTGTGGCACTCAGCATAGGAACTGAGAGCAAGAAGATAGTCTGTCTTATGCTCTCAGTGACCCTCCTGCTTGTGCCCGGGCAGTGTGGAGGAGAAGGAAGAATCTGCTTGACTTGAAAGCAGAGAGCTGAGGGACAGGGAGTGGGATGAGGGGAAGAGATGCAGGGTGGTGGGGACAGTGGCAGGAGTAGGATCTCAGGGGCGTGGGGGAATAGAAGTCTGGAAGGGAAGGGGCAGTTAGAGCAGGAGCTGGGAGAGTGGGACACAAGACTTGGAGGATGGCTAGGAAAAAGAGGGGGAGAGTATGGGCAGAAGTCATGGAGTGGAAGGATAGATGCAGAAGGGGACAGGCAAGAACAGGTATAATTGCAGGAAGTAGGGATAGGAGCAGAAGAGGAGTCTGGGAGGGACAGGGGCGGAAGGGTCTGTAATCACTAGAGGACACTCCCATATAGAATTTGGAACTCATCCTATTATTCCTGAGTCTCAGCTATCCTTTTCTGTTTAGCAAATAGGTTTGAAACCCTCTGATAAAACGTGTTTCTCCATCCCCTCTAGTGGCAGATCCATACAGAAGATAACAGCCTTCTCCAACTATCAATTGCTCCGTCAGGTCAAGAGGATTGTAATGTGAATCTTAAGGTCCCAACCCTGCAGATGACTCATATTGGGGAGTCTGTATGATTCCACCTGATATATTTTTGTTTTTTAAAAAATTAAAAAAAAAAACTTTGGAAATTACATAATAAAAGACATTAAAAGAATGTTAAGGTTGCAAAGTCAAGCACTAAAAGGTTAGGAAGTGGCAGAATTAAGTTTGCCATGGCCATTCAAGCCATCTTGATTATGCTGTCAAAACCAGCATGTTGTTTTATGCTCTCTCACTCTAAAGTACTTTCTTAACAGTCCAATCACAATTCTCAATTCAGATTGTTTATTTTTAAATAATAATTTTTTACAATTACTGCGGTTCAGTTCAAGAATCAGTGATGATCCATGCTTTAAGGCACAGCTGTACTTAGAATGCAGCAGTATAAAAATAGCATCTACATTAGAGATAGACCAACACTAGAACCTCTAATCCAAACCCTTAGGATTTTTTGGTGGCCCTATATGAGTGAAGTGTTCATTTCAGATTCCTGGATTTATACCCTGCCTCTTTGGTTTTGTTTCTGGATTGAGTCCAGAGCTGGAAAGGGTCTGGTTTCTGGTTCAATTTTCACAAAAACAGCTTGCAAAATGTTGGTTCCGTTGAACCTACGTTGCTCCCCTGAGTTAGCCTGATCATTAGCCTAAACCTGATTTCGATCTGGATCCTCATCTGAAGGCTTCCTCCTCATCCCATCTGAACAGCTTACCCATTGCTGCTCCTTTAGGTTCTTGGATTCACATCTGTTTTATCTTGGATTCACAAAATCTCTTTGTCTGCCACTCAACAGCAGCAAAGAAAAATTTTATAAAGAGTTGATCATCTCTCAGACAGTACCTACAAAGGTGTACCAATAAGGAACTAACAATGCAGGATCTTCTTTCTGAGGTGAAACTAAAAATCTATTCTAAACTAGAGACCATCTTTAAATGAAATGAAATTTTCATAGACTTAATGTGTAAGAGACAGTCTTTGGCATTTATTACACAGTTATTAGCCACACTGAAATCCAACCCAGTTATTAGCTTGTCCACTATCTCAGCTGTCCAATCGTCAAACCCAGTTTTCAGACAGGTACACATTCCTCAGTCACTGTCTCCATTTGAGACCAATTAGGTAGTTCAATTTTTAATCCCCTATTCCCAGCCTTTTTAGCATGTCTGGTCTAATAACTGTTATGTTTGAGCTGGTGCCCTCTATTTCCAGGCATTTCATAGATCCTATTACACATTCAACAGCCAAACTCCCATTATTGTTTAACTGTTTAGATGTAAACAAAAACTGTGGGGCCCATCCCTGAACCTCCAAGCGTTGCCCCTTCAGCTTGACCATTTCCCAGATTGGGTGTGGGGCATTCACTAGACACTTGTGATGCTCTGTTCTGGCCAGCCTTGCATTTTTAACATACCTTGTTTACAAACCAAATTTATCACTTTTTTCAGGTCATTCAAAATGAATCCCCTTTTCCATCATACATATTAGTCACAGAGTTGTACTTACAGGATTCCTGGTGATCAGCTTCCGTCTTCCTCACTCATGGCTGCTTCCTCTTCTGCTACACTGCTGCTAATTTTACAGTTTCATGGAGTGTTTTTGGCCTTTCACCAAACTTGATCTACCAGTTCAAGTCTAGCTGTCTATAAATTGGTCCACTGCCAATTTCTCCTGAAAATCTTTGCTGGTGTCTTGGTATGCCAGGAACACAAGTCTCCACAGGTCCGCTGCCAGTTTAGGTGGAGAATCTCTCCCCCGCCCCCCCCGCCATGCTTAGTTGTACCAGGCTGGCTTCAAACAACATATCAAGGGCTTGTACTATATCTGGATAATTCAGTCTCTTTTATGGGGGTAAGTTCTGTAGCACCATCAGAGCTGGGTAACTCAGGTTGGCTGCTAGGATTCTCCCTTTCTGTCCATCTTCCCAGCCATTCACTTGGGCTACGATGATGAACTGAGTCAAATACCCCTCCCAGGGAATTTTTGCCATTATTTGTCCTGGGACAATTTGACCTCTCCCCTCTGGGGTCCTTGTGGGTAACAAACAGGTTAGAAAAGTGTTGTAAGTGTTCTGTCTTACCTGGTTCTCTGGATGGCCCAGTTCCTCACTTAAGTAGGTTCTTACAACTATCTTAAATGAAAGGTGGTGGTAGCACCCAATCTATAACATAACCAGTGCAGTATACATTGGTTTCTCTCATTGTGGACAGGAAGTTGGAAGCAGTGTACCTTTTGAACCTTGTTGCTCCATCCCACAGTGCAGTCCCTGGCATTTGTAAATTGCTCAGCCTCCCTTTTCCAAGCAAGAGTACAGAGTGCCATGGGATAGTTGCTTGAAAAGTCCTGGAATGCACTGTCCTATAGTGAGGTACTGTGGATAATTGCATGATTGCCAACTTCATGGATTTGGTTGAAGGTAATACGGCTGGAATCATTAAAAATGATTATTTTTTCTGCTATTGAATTCAGGGAAGTCTTATGGCCTATGTTATGCAGGAGGTCAGACTAGATGATCACGTGGTCCTTTATGGCCTTATAATATATGAATCTATTGAGCCAATTAATATACTAAATTGATTGCTCATTTATTTATTTGCTGCGTAGTGGCTTAAGTTCTTAATTGTTTACGAATCACGTCTGTTTGCCCTTCACCTATGGCTCTCCCCACAGCCCCCTTTCCCTTATCCTCATCACCCTCCTCTTCATTGACTTACTCTATATGCTTGCTTGCTATTACCCTCCCCCTTCAGTTCCCACCAGCTCTGTATACTCTTCTCCCTCTCCCCTTCTCAGATCCCCACCTCCCGCAAATCTGTGCCTTTCTCTACATCCTCCTCTTACTCTACTGCTGTGAACAACACTGGCATCTCTCAGTCACCCAAGACCGTAATCTGGCCTTCATCTTTAACTTGGTCCTCTCTTTAGACCCATACATCCAGGTCAGGTGTAAATCATGCTGTGTTTTCCTTCATTACATATCAAAGATCTGACATCTTCTCTTGTCTCATGTTTTCCAGACCTTTATCACCTCATACCCTGACTATTGCAATCTCCTCCTCTGTGGCTTTGACTTCTGCAACCTTGCCTTTCTGAAGTCCATGCAAAACTCTGCTATTTAGATCATCTTCCTGGCCCGTCATTCTCACTATTTCACATACACCTCTTGAATCCTTCCACTGGGTTGTCCTTATCTTTTCCAATTTATCCCTGCTCTATCTGTCAGCTTTGTGATATTATTACATTATAAGCTGCTGTCTTTGCTTTGCCAACAATGCCAGCTTTTACAACCTGTTAATTAACTCCCATAAGCACCTTCGTGCTTTCTCTCATGCCATCCTCTTGTGTGGTATAATCCCCCTGGAAAAGTCTATAAAGCTACTACTTTACTCAAATCCTTCTTTAAAACTATCTGCTGCCATGATGCCTAAAGAACAATGCTAGCTGATAGTGATTAGACAGATGACACACTAAACTGTGTGCTCAGCTGTACTCACATTATTGTTACCTGTTCCTTCCCTTTCCTTTCCATCCCTCACCCTCACTTGTTGTTTCATCTGTCTGTTTCTTGTCACTAGCCAACAGCATAAAAACTTTGGAGCAGGGAATGCCTTTTTAGTACATTTGTATAGCACCTAACACAGCATAGCTCTCATCCCTGATTGGGATCTCTAGGCACAGTTGTTATACTAGGAAGGAAACATATCTCAATCTGAGAGATCTAAAGGTCTAGAAATGCACTCAGTTTGCATCCTGAAAAATTATGCTTTTAAATTTTCCATGTTCTCATAAGCTGCCAGGCTATGTCATCAGTGTGTGTCTATCGAACAACAGAAAACTCTTCTTATTATGTAATTTAAAAAATCCTACATTATGGACGAGTATATGAAATATTTTTGGAAGATTTTTTTTTCTTTAATGTACCTTGTGTATGTTGTCCTTGCAACACTGCTTTTTGCTATGGTAACAACTTCTTTTTTATTGGAATCAAGCATAAATGTGTAATGCTGCATCAACCCCTTTACTCCTGAGAGAAATTAGCTTTAAGAAGATTTTTCTGCCAAACTTTCTAGGAGGAAAAAAATGTTGAAAAATGTGCAATAATTGAGAAAAACAAGATTTTATTTTACATAGGAATGTTTCCCAATAAGATGTGTCATTGTCTGTTTGATTATGGTCCTATATTTGGAAACATTGACCATTTTTAAATAAAGGGGTGGAGAGATTTTTTTTTGCACACTATATTTCATTTCTGTTATTTTTCATATCAGAAAGTAAGTGGTTTCTTTCCTGAGTCAAATGAGCAACAGCTGGAACTTCCTGCTCCCCTCCCATACTTCCACTTGAGGATCAACATCAGCTGTGGCTTTGTGGAGAGGCATAGTGTGGGACTGAGATTGCAATTTAGCATCTGATTTGAGTATGTAATAACAATTAGGAGCTCCAGGGTCCAGCAGCACAATCATGGGCCTTGGAATACACTTGTATCTGGATGTGTTCTAAATCTAAGCTCTCTGGAGGGTAATAAGCCTGCAAGCAGGCCAAGAAAAGGAAAAGGAGAGAACTTGGTTTGGAGATACTTTAGGACTTCCCTGGAGGTCCTTCAACCAGTGAATCATCAATGTTGAAATATTTGCAGCCAATTTCCAAGTTCAGGCTGAATTGTGGAAAGGGAAAGAGGAAAGCTATATAAATTGGACAGTTGAATTGTCTCCTCAGGATCCCTAATAATTGATAGACACTTCATACTATCAAGTCTGTCACCATAATGGATACAGCTATGCCATATTATTCAAATTAGGCCTGAAACTGCAAGATGCTCAGGAGTTCCTGCCCGGTTCTAACTACCCTCTCTTCTCAATGAAGTCGACAGAAATATCTGATCTGGTGATCAAGAGCAGACTTCAGTCTATAGGGCTGTCAATCTTGTACCTTTCTTGTGAATTGTCCTATCATGCACAAATAAATGAAATTTTAGATTTCTCAAAAGTACAGTGAGAATACAAAATGCTATACGTGTGCAGTCACAGTGCAGGGTAACTGTATCTTGTATTTCCTCTCAGTGGTCCAGCAAGGGCACCCACTCTCAGGCTTCCTGCTCCCCAGCCATTCCCTTTCATGGGTGGAGACCTGCATCTCACTGCCCTGATTACAGGGCAGTGAGATGCAGGTCTCCACCAGGCTGCACAGTTTCCTGCCTTCACTGTTATTCCCAGCAGAGACAGACTGCCCAAGCAAGTACACCTGCTGGCTTTCACTTCAGAGACAGTTAACAGCATGACTGCCTAGTTATAGATACCACTACAGGAAAAAAAACATTAAAAACAATAAAAGAACCTGCTTTATACGTGCATGCTTATAAGCTTACCAGAGATCACTTCAACTCTAACATGTGCTCTGGCAGGAGCAGTCCTTCAACACCCCATTCACAGTGTTTCCTTGTGGTTTCAAGTTTATCTAAGCTTCAGCTCAGAACAAGCACGTAGTCTTACAGAGCCTCAGTAGGCCCAGTCCTTCCAACCCTTCCCTAAGGATTGGGGTCCTTTATGTACCAGGAGTACTGTCCTTTTGCTGGATCAGGAAGAAGGCTTTGAGCCTTTTTAAAACCAGGCTCTTTATGCAAAAATCCTTTCTTTGTCTGTTGTCCTTGGAGAATCCGGTTTGAACTGGCATATACACATCTCTCCGGGAGGCTGGCTTCAAAAGGCTGATAATGGAGGAAGTACATTAGCATCTCCCTCCTCATAGAGGAGTTACATACAATTCCACGGTAACACATACACAATTGCATTTTTAATACAATGAATGCAAAAAAAATTTAACCTAATCCAATAATGTTTAATTTAATTCAGTAACGTTTGACCAAGATGTTGTCATTCTGTCACAAGTGTCTCTGAGGTAATTTGTAAGAGAAAGGATATTGTAAGACATTGCTGCTGAGAATGTGTCACCACACTGTTGGTGGCACTGTAACTGCCTGAGACATATTACAGCTGGGATCTGATGCCAGTTTGCAGCCATTTCTTATGCCCCACTAATGCAAGCAGTGGTTTAAACCACAATCTCATTTTAACAGTGGAGGGTCCTCATGATTCAACTACAGTGTGATCTTTGCCCTGCCCTGTAAATTAACTCTGAGCAGACCTGTGAGTTAATTTTGTCGACACACTTTCAGATGTCACTGGTCTTTATTTCCTATGAATACAACTTGCATAGGGAAAGGAAATTAAGATACTATTTAGGGGCTAATCCTGCAGTCTTAACTCCAGGCAAAAATCTGTAGAAGTCAATGAGTGCAGAGTTCATTCTGAAGTGCAGCTACGGTTAGAAAAATAGCACCTTCTTACTTGACAAATCTGTTTCCTGTGTATCTTTGAGTCCTACCTTCTTATTACAGTGACACAAGCAAGTGCGTATTGTTGTTAGTACCATGTAGCCAGAGGGAGCTGGGGTCTATTCTGCCTGGTGTATCCTTAGTGAAAGTGCTAGAAAATATCTAATTCAAGAAGCTTTGTAGCTGATGAGGATGTGAAAGTCTGTAAAGAGCTTTGTGATTGTTCAGGATAAACAGTACCATATAAATGTAATCTGTTGTTTTATATAAAGGGTGAGAAAAAGTAATTTCATTATGATTAAAAATACAATGTGTCTTTTTTAATGCAGAAAATTTCCCCAAAAAACAACTCGCAAATTAAGAGAATAACTGCATAAGATCAGTTGTGTCAGAGAATATTATACTGAACTTGTTTTTAACCTGCTTCCCAGTGGTTTCTTCTGTTCTCTAAGTTAGTGAGTGGTCAAACATTTTTTTTTGCGGTGTCATTCCCAGGAATATGGAATGAGTTACCACTAGAAGTATGTCCTATCTATTCCTCCACTCTCTGGAGAAAAACTGATGACATTTACTCCATATATGCTAGGGAGTTTGAGGGTAGTCTGGAATTTGGTTTTACTTATAGCAATATTTGAGGATGGTGGACTGTTATTTTTATTTTATTGACTTTACAAAATTGTTGCACAGCCAATGAAAAAAAAATCTAAAAATTAAGTAAAATGTTCCACGTTGAACATTTTTAGCTCTCTCAGCTCCCAGTGGTTTTATTTGGGACACACTAATCATTTTTACTTCTCTGTGAATCAAATACTGAGATTCTTCTTTATCCTAAGGTCCACATATCAATTACAATGGGTACTTCAGCCTGTTTGCAGCTTGGGGGCCAAACCAGACCTCCCAGTCACTGGCAGTAGGTAAATGGTCCGTCATCTGAAATTCTCACTGTTTTTTCCCTGTTGCCCTAACAGCAGGCAGGCTGAACCAGTCTGTGACTGGTGGGATCAATAACAATGAAAGGATGTTACAGATTGCCAAGAAAATATTCATTTCCCTAATATTGGCTGCTGGGTGAAGGTAGCTGTAACTAATTTTGTATGCCACTAACAATGTAGTGATACCATCTAATTTTAAAGAACCATTTGCATGGATGTAACATTATCCAGTTCCAGTGTGTTGTGGGAAGTTATAATTGTAGGCTTTCTGTGCTGCAGTTACTTGATACAACAGGACTGAGTCAAAAGTGCTTTCGTATCTCCAGTTTATAAGCTCCCTGGCTTCTGTGGGTTTTTTTCTCTACCCTAATTTTATTTAATTGTAGCTTTTCCATTTTTAATTCTGTTCTCGTTATCAAATCCAGTATGTTAGCTGTAGGAGGTGTAGGGGTTCTGTGATTGTAAAACCCAGACTCCTACATATGAGGTTTTTTTCTCTCTCAGCATCGGCATGAATATGTATTGAGTCTTCTGAAGCCACAACATGGCTAGAAGGTGCCTGATAAAAGAGGTACCATAATTTATTTCTGTAGTTTGCATTGCTAAATGAACAGCTGAAAGCAGAGAAGGGTAGATACAATATTCCACCATTTACTCATATTTCTAACAGTTTCAGCTGATTCAGTCATCCCAGGGCCGGCCCTAGGTTTTTTGCTGCCCCAAGCTCCGAGAGCGCAAGCAAAGAAAAAAAAAAAAGGTGGCTGGGGGGAAGGTGGCCGGAATGCCGCCCCTGGAATTGTGCTGCCCCAAGCACGTGCTTGCTTTGCTGGTGCCTAGATGCAGTCCTGAGTCATCCTATTTTTATTTCCAATACCAACAAAATAGCATCTGTAAGTTACTCTAGGTAGGATAAAAATTAGAAAGAATTTGGTTGTCATCCTTGGACACAAGGTGATCACCACTTGGGTCTCTTGAAGGAGTTTCTTCCCATGATTCATAATTGGCTTGGTGCATTATTACTTTTTTTTAGGCTTTTCAGTGAAGCATCTAAAGTTGGCTACTGACAGAGACAAGATACTGGAATAGATGGACCCTGTCTCCGTTCCATTATGGCACTTTCTATCTACTTAAATCTAAAATCTATCAAAAAGATGCTAGAAACATTTACTTGTAACTATCTAGTAAGGTGGGTTTCTTCCCTGTCATTTGGAAAATTTGAGTTTTGTATGTTCATACAATAAAGTTGCTCAGGTCACTCATTTCATATTATCTTTTTCTGTGAGACTAGAGCCGTGGAATGGTGTTGTGGAAAAATGCAGTTACAATTAAAACATACCTTTAAATAAAAATAATTGAATACAATTAAGAAGTTTTGTTTGGGGGAACTATTTCAGGATTTCTTATTGTGTACCTGATGCCATTAACTTATAAAATAAACTAATGACAAAATATAAACTGTTCATTTTAAATACTTAATAACAGACCCTTGCTTGCTATTCCATAAATTTGGTCTATGGGATGGACTCTATACTATCAGGATTCCCAAAATCAGTTTTCCAAACAGGAGTAGACATGCTTGAGATACATATGACCAGAGGCACTATTATGTGAGTGACTACCTGGAGTAAAGTTTTGGCTGAAATTAAATGTAGTATCAGTTAGTATCTGATCTGACTTGTATTGGGAGAAATCAAGCTGAAGTAGACTCCAGGGGGATTGACTCAATCTAATAGGCTGCTTCCATCTTTAACTATGATCCTGTGGAAGTAGGAAAAGATAAATAAATCCACAACAAAAATTCATTCTATTGGAGGAGGAAAGCAAGGAAAGAAAATGCTAATCTGAAAAATACCTGGCAAAAATAGCACTTTAGTATAACTGTAAGCATGGCACAATTAATATAGATTTGGAAGAGCGAACTCTATTCATTGCAACAAAGCTATCTGATAAATTTTTTACAGAAACTTTATTATGTCGTCTTATCCTGCTATTTGTCAAGGTCAGTGACAGTGGGACAAGTTTGGTGGGATTCTCCCATCAATCCACCAGGGTGCACTGTACTAACATTAGTTCCACTAGTGAAACTGTTCAGTAATCACTGCTCCTTCCCAAGAGGCTTTGACTAAGTGCAGCTGCATGATGCATGTGCTTACAGGAGGGCACCTTCAGGTTAAGAAAACACTAATTTATGTCTGAAAATGGTTCTCGGGTCAACTGCTACCAAGACATGAAAAACTGGATCTGAAGGAGCACTATCTTAAGGAAAAAACTAAAGTATAATGCCAAAGATTCTGTGGGTTATTAGACCTATTGTATGTAATCAATATATTTTAATATAGAGATAATTTATATATATGGCTTGATCCTGCAAGGTATTGAGCATCCATGACTCCTGCTGATTCCAAGGATATGGCCCATAATCTCTATATTAAAATAATGGTAAAGTTTGACATAACCCTTCAAAAGCCATGGCGTTCAGAGTTAAAGCTTCCTACTGGCACTCTGAGGAATTGTCTGCACATAGTTATTCAGGAATAGCTATTTGGAATAACTCCATACATGGACACTCTTATTGCAGAATACGAATGTTGATGCATAGAATTATTCCAGAATAGCTATTACATTTTAAATTGACAACTGTACCTTATTCCCGAATAATTCTCCTGTATAGACAAGCCCTTATGCATGTTGGCATGCTTGCGTGTATGGTTCTGTGTTTTTTATTTTTTATTTTTTTTTGGATCATATATGTGTGCAAATATTAGTGCTCCTGGAAGAAGGTATATCTTGAATGAATGCATTCTTCTGTTATCTCCAGAAAAGATACAACTGTAGAAAGACAAACCTCCACACAGCCACACCAATTTGCTTAACCCTGAACAGCTATGTTATATGAAACAAGTTGATTACTGCAGTTTTTAAATAAGTGACCACATCAGAGAATCCACAAAAACAACTGGTACTAATTGGTGGCATCCTCTTGGCAGTCTCAGAAAAGAGCCTTTGGAGTGAATGGACATGCAGATTGAAATCCTTTCTCACTCCTAATAGTGATCTCTTCAGACTGCAGGTCAAGATTGAGGTGTATAGGTTGGGCTAGATGACGGAAGCTTGTATATATTGGTACTACATATTCTAAACCCTAGAAAATGTACTTTATCTGATACATTTTACTTCATAAAATCTAGCTAAGTTCCATGCCGTGCTTTTATTAGCAACAAGAACATGATAATTAGCCAAAGGGAAATAGAGAATAAACAAGAAGTAGGTTAGGAGGCTTTTTTTATTTTCCTTATCCATTCTATTTGCTTTAAAACTCCTTATGTTACACTCCTATATTAAAAAGAGAAGGAGTACTTGTGGCACCTTAGAGACTAACCAATTTATTTGAGCATAAGCTTTCGTGAGCTACAGCTCACTTCATCGGAAGTGAGCTGTAGCTCACGAAAGCTTATGCTCAAATAAATTGGTTAGTCTCTAAGGTGCCACAAATACTCCTTTTCTTTTTGCAAATACAGACTAACACGGCTGTTACTCTGAATCCTATATTAAAGTGGGCTTTCTGCTGCACAGTACTGGCCGTATCTATTAGCAGACGGGGTGAATCAAAGCTAAGTGCTTCCCAAACTATCTAAAAATGCAGGTCCCAAACCCTTTCACTTATGTTTGGGGGAAGAGGGGGCAGAAGTACTGATATTTGAGTTGGACAATTTTGCACTATGTTTGGAACGCAGTACATTAGTCATCTGATCCATTTGTTCATCAAATATGACTTTCTCAAACTTTTAAAAAAATGTTTTGTTGGGTCCTTTTCTTTTTCTTTCTTTCTTTCTTTTCTCAGATCTCACTCTGGGACTCATCTGGTGCTATCTCACTTGATTATTATGCTTGCCTCCACAGCTCTGCCTCTATTAAGAGAATTGCAACCACCCTAGGTGAATTCCTCGCATTCCAAGCCAAAAACAGAACAGATTTAGAAACTAATACTGCTTGGCTGATGATCACTGCCATTCCCTTTTCTATCACTTTTCTCTTTAATTTAATTAAATCCAAGACCTTAACGTTATATTTTTGGAATTGGATCTAGAAGCTGTGCTAGCTATTTCTCTGTTAATGGTTCTCTGAATCCTTGCATCTGTGATAGTAAGAAAAACGACACACACTCCAGGTCTGAGCTTGGAAGCTGGCACCTGTTGCCTTTCAGCTCAGGAGTCAACTTGACTCAGAATGAGATGGAACTCTACTGATTAAGATACATTAAGTGATGCTGCATTTTAATCCATATTAAAGACAATTGTTTCTATTTCTGTTCAATGAGTATCTTCTTGGCTGATTTAAAAAAAAACAAATATTGTGAATTCAGTTACTTGCCAGTCATTGTCACATGTGAATCTAGTGTCAACAGCTCAATAATGCTCTTGTCGAGCCCCGATAACATTCAGCATTCATTTTTTTCATTAAATTTAAGATGCTATAACACATCAAATGGTTTGGGCCCTGGCAATCTAAAAGACCCTCCTTGATTGCTCTGAAGCAGTTATGATCCTCAGAGGCGCCTGAGCTAATACTCTGCTTTAAAACAGAGGGGTCTGTTGATAGCTCCTCTCTTCAAAAGGGATCCTTTACTTTGATATGTTCTTGGAAAGACAGGATTTATTTACATTCATGGCATGGCTCTTCTTGGATTTTTTCAGGAGGGGTACAGGGTATTGGGATGACTGATTACTTGGCATTAGTTTCAATATTTGATGAGGTCCTTAAGTATTGTTGATCTGTCTGTATATGTATATGTTGCAAAGTGGCTCTTGGTGGTAAAATATATTTGTGCGAAGCATGCTTATCCTTGGGTATAATTTATATGTGCACAAACCCTTATGATTTTAGATGGTCAAAATATACAGTGATAGTATGTAGTTAACCAGTGGAAGAACAATCATTCCCCCTTTCCCTCACAACACACAAGCAACACTAAGGTAATAGCACCACCCAGCAAAAGCCTCTAAACATAAAGTTAAAGCTGATGAGTAATTTTATATGGGTAGGAGGGAGATTTAGTTGGCATAGTCTCAAAGTGGTTATCGTTAAACTGCAGGGTAACTCTTAATAATAAGTGTCCAGGTCTGACCTCTAGGGGTTGTTAACTGTCTGCATTTACTGAGGGGTAAAGGTTAAACGAGAACTTGGTCATCCCCTGAATACATTCCTTGTATATTTAGGACTCACGGACTGCAATAGAAGATAAAGTTGCACGGGCAGTACCAGCATGTCTGAAGCAAAGTGAGAGAGAGAGAGGAAAAACTGTGATGGCATAAAAGTCTTTGCTACTCTACTACTGTCGGTATACATACAGTACTAAATACCAAAATTCAATATTTGGGAGCCATGGCCTGTTTCCAAACCTGCCAGCATTTGAGATGTAAAGTCAATACTGGAGGGAAATACACCTTTTAAAGTAATTGAAATACATTTCACTAGGAGAAGTTTGCTTTAAACTTTCTTTTTGAGATTCAGAGGGGAAAACACTTAAATTAAATATGAACAGTTGGAATGTGCTATTGAAAGCCTCTGAACCCTTGTGTAGTTAATACCATAATAAGGGCTGATGGAGCATTATGGGCCAAATTTGGAGAGCTACTGAGTACCTGCAACTCCCATTGCAATCAATGGAAGTTGCAGGTGTACAGCTGCTGTCAGGTTTTAGCGTTGAGCTTGGATGACTGACCCAAAAGGAAAAGCCATAAGGGAAATTAATTAGTGGTGTGGAAGAAATATGTCACTGCCCCTGCTCAGCTGGTAGGTACATATTGGAGAAAGATGATATTGGGTATCAGGGCCTGCACCAAAAAATTTGGCAGAAGTCAAAATGCCCTGTTGTAGTTACTAGGCTTGAGGAAAACTTTCATAGAAGATTATATAACCCCTATTACACTATTTATTTATTTATTACACTTCTTATATAACACCATAGAGAGTCTATTTGGGGCACTCTGATCTCTCACATGCAAAGGTAAATATGTACGTAAGGCTTATAAAATATGTACTGAAATAAAATTTAGGCACTGAAATGACATAATGGACCAAATTCTTTCCTGGTGTAGCTCCATTAACCTAAGTTGATTAACCAGAGCTGAGTATATTTGCCCCATTATTTTCCTGGTTAAATATCTATTTTGGTAATAAATTTATTTATTCAACAAGCAAACAAAATATTGGTTTTACTATAATTGCTAATTTAGGAAAGTTATATTATTTACTCAGATCATAATTATTTTAAAGAAGTCATTACACTGCTAAACAAAATCATTTTTGATCCAAAAGGTGGTAAAACCTCTGAAGAAGTTATTGTCCTTTGTTAGTAATGGCTCCAAAAGAGCCAATAAACCAAGAACTAAAAATCCTGTCAGTGTGACTACTGCTCATGTACTGTCAGGGATGAATGCTGGGAAAGAGCACAAAGCCAAAACGAATGGGTTGTGGTGCTAGGAAAATACGCTTCGACTTGTGGGTCTTTGTACGCTCAGTTTCTCATGCACTAGCATAGAGCTGTTGTGTTTGGGTTTCCATTGCTGGCTGTGTTCAGGAAAGTTTTTATTATTATTATTACTGCTACTAGTACTTTTGTGGTAGAGCCCAGAGGCATCAGTTTGTGGACCAGAGCCAGGCAGTGCACAAACTTAGCAGAAATATAGTCAGGGTCACAAAAGATTTAAAATCAACATGTAAAACCAGAGACAATGAGTGGATACAACAATCATATGAGGGAATGCAAGGAAACAAAATCATATGATTGGTGTGCTACGCAGTGGTTAGAGCACACCACTGTTTAGCCATTGTTATATTTAAATCCCTCCTCTTGACTCTCTCCCCACACAAAGAAAAAAGTATACATTGAATTAAATTAAAAAAGTTTCTATTTGGTTTGTACTACTCGTTTCCACACAAAACCAAGAGACCCAATTCTGCTTCCATTCAAGTCCAATGACCGTTTGCTTCAAAAGGAACAGGAATGGGGATTAAATGTTGACCGTTTGACCAGATGATTCCTGAAATAGGCTGAGATTTTGCCTCAGTTCTGGTCCTTTGACTTTTGACTTTGTAGTTTGTTTCACTTTATTTCCCCATAGTATCTTCTGCATAGTGTGTCTGCATCTCAGAACACCATAGTCAGATGTAATAGTATGGCATATAAGCATTTTTCATAGTAATTTAAAGTAGAAATGAGTCCGAGTTGAAAAATTTTATGTCTGAGACTTTGGTTTAGCCCAGGGGCCAAATGTGATGTTCACATCCACATCAGGTGCTGACCTTCTCCAAAGTTTAGGGATGATTGGATCCAGGGTTCTGGTTCAGACCCTTCTTTAAACAATATATGAGGGAGAATGGAGAAAGTGGTTGTAGTCTGGTCTCTGTCTAATTGAAAAGGGTAGCTTTTAAGGTGAGATTTGAAGACATGGCTGCTCAGGGGACAGAAAATAGAGACTGCCAAATAAATGGGGCAGCACAAATGTAGAAGTGAACCTCAAGTTCACGGAATTTGCAAGAGGGAAGGGAGATCAAGATTCAATAAATATAGAGAGTGCAGAAATAAATAGGTTGATGTGAAATGAGGTGCATGCAATGGAGCAAGTCTGTTGATATTATGAAACCCAGAATGGCAATTTTGAGTTTCATCTGAATATGAACAGGAAGCTGATGGAGAATGCAGAGTTCACACTGTATATGATGCGACTGTATTTCCTGGACCAAGACTGAGTAGTGTGGATGTCAGGGGCCCTGTATTCTATTTAGACCCTCTGTATTTTTGAGAATGGGATTTAGGAAGACTATAAAAGAGTTTGCTTTGTAGTAGTGACACCTATTGTACTAAGAAGGGTGAATATAAAGAAAATAAAGCAAGAGTGATGGGAAATCCTCTAAAGCATTTTCACCTCAACAGAATTTATACTTGTCAAGGAAGGAAGACTTTAAAAAACCCACTGAAAAAGTTTGAGCTCTACTACTTTCATCTTTATTCTCTGAGAAGTTTCAAATATCAAGAGCGGAGAGGGAGATTGAATCTCTAATTAGTAAAGGGGGCAGGTAAGACATTAATTGATTTGTTATGCTACCGCTTTGTCCTGTGCTGTATTTCAGAAAAATAAGACAGCTGTAATGTTCTTCAGCAACAGAGCACAGATTTTCATATGCTAGAGAGTTAGAAAATGTTGTTGCCTATTGTACTGGTGAACCTGTACTTTTCACCTTTGTGACAGTCTGTACTGCTGTGTTCACCCCTTTTACAGGACTCTGATAAATCTTGTACAAAGGATGCCTTGTGAGGTATCATTTGAAAACTCATAGTTCGCTGATCAGTATTGTCCTGGTAAAATATGTGTGGCAACATTGTATGTAAAGTTATAAGATTCTATGGTATGGTATTATTAAAAGCACCCACAAACGAGCAAGCCACTGCCTCAGCCAGGTGTCAGCAAAATCAAATGGACTATCACCTGGTTAAGTGGCCATTCTTTGGAAGGAAACAGGATATGGAAAGATTTACATTTTGATGAAAAGCAGCAGGGGTTCCCACCCATATGGATTTTCTGTCTCCTGAAACTCAGCTGGAGATGATTCTTAAAGAAGAGGAAAAATATAAGAAGGAAGAACAAAGGCCCCAAATCATCTCTCCATTCATCTCTACTCATGGCATTGACAACACTTGAACGACAAAGGAAGCATCATTGGACTGGGGAGAGATCCTGGCTGAAAGGAATTCAGCTAGTAAGACTGCTATAACAGGAGGTGCAGCATGGGGCATGGGTCACTTGCTGGAGGATTCTCTGCAACTTGAAGTCTTTAAACCATGATCTGAGGACTTTAATAGCTCAGACAGAGGTTAGGGCAGTGGTCCCCAACCTTTCTGTGGGAATAGCATATTCCTATTCCCAGAAGACTGTGGCGGGTGCCAGACACCCTGCCGCTGAGAAGCGGCAGCAGCAAGAAGCGTCGCTGCCGAAATGCCACCGAGAAATGGCAATGCTTCTCGGCGACATTTCAGTGGGCGGTTCTCCAGTGGCCGCGCTCGGCGGCGGCATTTTGGCGGCATGGTATCAGGCGGGCACGCACAATTGTCCTGGCGGGTGCCATTGCACCCACAGGCACCGCGTTGGGGACCCCTGGGTTAGGGGCTTGTTACAGGAGTGGGTGGGTGAAATTCTGTGGCCAGCGTTGTGCAGGAGGTCAGACTAGACGATCACAATGATCCATTCTGACCTTAAAGTCTATGATTCTATGAGACCTTTGCTTTGAATTCACTTTAGCTTGTTAAGTTAGGCATTAGTTGTGATTTACTTTTATTTTCTTGTGACCAATTCTGACTTTTCTTTTTCATTACTTGTAATTAGGGCTGTCAATTAATCGCAGTTAACTCATGCGATTAACTAAAAAAAATTAATTGTTATTAAAAAATTATTACGATTAATCACACTGTTAAACAATAGAATACCAATTGAAATTTATTAAATATTTATGAATTTTTTTCTACATTTTCATATGTATTGTATTCTGTGTTGTAACTGAAATCAAAGTGTATATTATTTTTGATTATATACACTTGCACTGTAAAAATGACTAAGAAATAGTATTTTTCAATTTACCTCATACAAGTACTGGTGTGCAATCTCTTTGTTGTGAAAGTGTGTAGTTTTGTTGTTACATAACTGCACTCAAAAACAAAACAATGTAAAACTTCAGAGCCTACAAGTCCACTCAGTCCTACTTCTTGCTCGGCCAATTGCTAAGACAAATAAGTTTGTTTATATTCACAGGAGATAATGCTGCCCTCTTCTTATTTACAATGTCACTAGAAAGTGAGAACAGGCATTTGCATGACATTGCAAGGTATTTACATGCTAGATATGCTAAATATTTGTATGCCCCTCCATGCTTTGGCCCGCATTCCAGAGGACATATTTCCTTGTTGATGTTGCTCATTAAAAAAATAATGCGTAAATTAAATTTGTGACTGAACTTCTAGGGGGAGAATTGTATGTCCCCTGCTCTGTTTTACCCGCATTCTGCCATATATTTCATGTTATAGCAGTCTCGGATGATGACCCAGCACATGTTCATTTTAAGAAGACTTTCACTGCAGATTTGACAAAATGCAAAGAAGGTACCAATGTGAGATTTCTAAATATAGCTACAGCACTCAACCCAAGGTTTAAGAATCTGAAGTACTTTCCAAAATCTGAGAGGGATGAGGTATGGAGCATGCTTTCAGAAGTCTTAAAAGAGCAACACTCTGATGCAGAAACTACAGAACCCGAACAACGAAAAAAAAAAAAAAATTAAACTTCTGCTAGTGGCATGTGACTCAGATAGTGAAAACGAACATGCATAGGTCCGCACTGCTTTGGATTGTTATCGAGCAGAACTCATCATCAGCATGACTGTACACTTTGTATTCGGTGTTGTAATTGAAATCAGTATATTTGAAAATGTAGAAAACATCCACAAATATTTAAATAAATGGTATTCTATTATTGTTTACCAGTGTGATTAATCGCAATTAATTTTTTTAATTGCGTGATTAATCATGATTAATTTTTTAATTGCTTGACAGCCCTACTTGTAATCACTTAAAATCTATATTTCTGTAGTTAATAAACTTGTTTTATTGTTTTATCTAAACAAGTGTGCTTGGATTGATATGTTTGGGAAACTCCATTTGCGATAACAGAATTTGTGCATATTATTTTCTATTAATACAATGATCGGACTTTATATGAGCTTATATTGTCCAGGAGAGTGCTGGGCATTACAAGACGCACATTTCTGGGGGGAAGTCTGGGACTGGGAATTTGCTGGTGTTGCTCTGCAGTGTAATTCAAGAGTGGCTGGCCATAGCACTCATACAGTATAACTGGGAGTAATTTACATGCTGGAGGCTGTGTGAGAGCAGACCAGGAGTGGTTGCTCTCATAGTGAAGCAATGTAAAAGGCACCCCAGATTGGAGAATTGAGAGGACACAGTTTTTCAACAGTCCAGACTGTATCCTGGATAATGTCACAATCATATTTTGGAAATACTGGATTTTTGTGGATTTGTTTTAATTTTAAATTGTTTTTTGAGGAGCCAGTTTTAAAGATCTGGAATTCCTTTCATTTAAAAAAACAATGCATGGAGAATCATTAAAGCAATATGTTCTCTTCTAAAAGGTTGCTGTAGTACAAACCTAAAAACATTTGCAAGAGTGGCATAGTTCATATATCTATGTACAATGTAGGACATTAGAAAGCTACAAAAAATGAGGAGAGGAAAAGATGGAGGGAAGGATATATTTTAATCAGGACTGGATTGGAACTCAGGGCCGACCTTCACATGTAATAGTGTCTGTCATAACTCTGGAGTCCCAGATTTCATGCAGAAACTTCATAGTATCACTGTTGAATCCTTTGAAAGTTATAATCAATTAAGGTGTTTAGTAGTGTTAGCTTGATTCATGATTTGGAACCAAAGCTGCTTTTCATTTCAAGATAGTATATAAGAAGTAATATTGTGATCTAGATTTGGATTTGGGTGTTACAAGAATCTTTATAAAAGCAGTATATGCATATGTATCATGTATGTAGATAGTTAATACGAAGAGTTATTGACATAGAAGAATGTGTAGCATTGGTCATTGTTTGTTGGTTCAATAAAGTTATTAGGCACTGCAAAAGGCTTCCTGACTACAGATCTTAACAGTGGGGATATCTAACCTTCAGGAGAATAAAATATTGATTTTTTTAATATGGTTTCAAGGTCTATGTAGATATCTTGGAAACTTCTAGAGCAAGGATACTGCTGTGTAAAATGTGTATACACTGGTTCAGTGTGTGTTCTGTATAGATACAGCACTTAGGACAATCGAGTCCTAGTCCAAGACTACAACACCTAGGCACTACGGTAATACAAATAATAAATAATGATCGTAATTAATCCATGAGCTGCAAGCATACAGGCACCAGAACTGTCAAAGAGATAGAACCTAGCGACTTTGGCTCCCAAACATAGCTCTCTACCACTTGAACTAAATCTCGTAGGGATGTTTACACTAGAACTGGAAAGTGTAAATTCTATCTTGAGGAGACATATCTGCACTAGCTCTGATTGAGCTAGTGTGCTAAAAACAGAAGTGTAGCTCAGCAAAGTGAGTGTTGGGAGGGGCTAGTCACCCTGAATATGATCCCATCCGAGACTATAGTGTGGTGTGTACTGGGGTGGCTGGCCTCTTGTGACATCACAGCTACACTTCTGTTTTTAACACAATCAGAACTAGTGCAGGTATGTGTTCATGAACTGGAATTTACACCTTCCAGCTCTAGTGTAGGCATACCCTTAATCTCTTTTAGTTGTAGTTTTGGGGTTCCTGTCCTTTGTACCAACTACTAGAAGGAGACATGGTCAAATGCTTTGATAGTATAAGATATTAGAATGGCAGCAAAGCCGTTTAGGGTCTCACTTAGCCTTAGATCAGTTTTGTGGTCATTAAGTGTTAGTGCTTGTCTACACAGAAAAGTTACACTGGTATAAGGTAAGGTGTGAATTTAAACCAATATAGTTATACCAGTATATCCACCGATGTGGCTACTGTTACTCTGGAATAAATGCATTTCAGTTTATTTTATTTCTCTTTGGAAGGGATTAAATCTAATCTCCCCCGAAAAGCAGTCTTTTTTCTGGAACAAGGTTGTCTACATGGGGAGTTATACTGGTATAATTAAACCAGCAAAGCTATATCAATATTAATGTACCAATATAACTGGTAAAACTTTCCCATGTAGACAAGCACTTAGATCAGAACAGATTAACATTGTTCCCAATGGAATTACTAAAAAGATTACCACATAGTTTCCACAAAATATTGTGAGCCTCATCTCTGACTTGGATGGATCAATTACTCTGAGGGCTGATAAGCTATCAGTAGTGCTTTCTCCATGTCTATTCTGTCTTTGTTCTAAGTGCTGAGACTTATCATGTTGTTACAACATAGGTTCCACAAAATAATGCTTGCCATTTCACGGTGACTGAGCCATATTTGTACCTCTTATGCCATGCAGAATGCCCAGTGATGTCAGCGGGAATAACATATGTGGATTGAAGGCTATGTATGGCTTTAATAACTCCTCTTACCATGATGGTATATAAAGATGACAGAAGAAAGGCTGACAATTGCATTTTCTGGAGAACTAAATTGCTCTTTTGTTTTTTAAAAGACATTCTTTATCATTTGATTGTTATTCTCTCCCCCACTCCTCGCCTGAAGTCAAATAAAAAAAAGATAAAATGAGTGATGAAAAAAAGAAGACCCAGTCCTATGGTTTTTGGAGGGGGTTGGTGTGGAGGGGAGGGGAGACACAAGCCAAAATAAGTGTTTGACTGTTTTGCAAGATAATCTGTACAGTGATGTAATATCAGGCACCTGGTGCAATCACATCATCATTGGTTTTAGCTTTTTTTATGACTAACAAAAAAAATTAGCCAACAAGTAGAAAAAAAAAGCTGTAGGCCAGATGTTCTTTGAGAATGGAATAAAGTGAGAGGTGAAGTAAGTGTTTGACAAGAATGCACAGGGAGAAGATTAATCACCACTTCAGTGTTCCATGTCCAAAATGATTGTGTCTGTGCTTGTTTATGAATGTCTGATTTTGAATTAGACAACTGGTGTTCTCATCAAAATACAAACACAGAGAATTGCTCATTTGAATAGAGGACTAATATCAGACAGATGTAAGTGATTTGGATGCCTTTAAATAAAGCAGAAAGCAGCAAACTGTTAAAAGAAAAAACAAACTGTTTGACCAAAACTACCATGATATGTCTTGTTGATGGTATGAAAAATCAACTTGTCACTTCTGTTTTAAGTACACAATCATTATCATCTCCTTTTTCCAATCTCAAAGTTGGGTAGGGCTGACTTCTGTTTGGTTCTTCTGTTTGGTTCTTCTGTTTGTTTGTTATTTAGTTAAGTACCTAGACTGCCAGTCACCTCAAGTCTAGGCTTAAGTACAAAATAGTAAGTGCTTAAACTGTTGAGAAGATCGCTCACCACATTCTAATAGTGTACATGGCATTGTTTTTAAATTGGTAAATTACATATTTATTTTTACTGAGATTAGTAAGAATGAACTGGGAAAATATAAGAAAGGTACAATATGTAAAGTGTATATGCCGCCCAGGTAGCAAGCAGCGGAATTTAGCAAGCAGCAAACTGTTCCTGACTCTAATAAATAAATGAAATAAGAACATAACAGAAGAATATAAGAATGGCCATACTGAGTCAGACCAATTGTCCATCTAGCTCAATATTCTCTCTTCTGACAGTGGCCAATGCTAGATGCTTCAAAGCGAATGAACATAACAGGGCAATTATCAAGTGATCCATCCCCTTTTGTCCAGTCCCAGCATCTGGCAGTCAGAGGGTTAGGAACATCCAGAGCATAGGGTTGAATCCTTGACCGTATTGGCTAATAGCTATTGATGGAGCTGTCTTCCATTAACTTATCTAGTTCTTTTTTGAACCTAGTTATAGTTTTGGCTTTCACAACATTCCCTGGAAACAAGTTCCACAGGTTGAGTGTGTGAAGAAGTACTTCCTTTTGTTTGTTTTAAACCAGCTGCCTATTAATTTCATTGGGTGACCCCTGGTTCTTGTGTTATGTGAAAGAGTAAATAATACTTACTTTCTCCATACCATTCATGATTTTATAGACCTTTATCATATCCCCCTTTAGTTGTCTCTTTTCCAAGCTGAACAGTTGTAGTCTTTAATCTCTCCTCATAAGGAAACTGTTCCATATCTGTAATAATTTTTGTTGCCCTTCTCTGTACTTTGTCCATTTCTAATATGTGTCTTTTTTGAGATAAGGTGACCAGAACTGCATGCAGTATTCAAGGTGTGAGTGTACCATGGATTTGTATAGTGTCTAACATTGTTAGCTTTTTTGACTGCTGCTGAACGTTGAGTGGATGTTTTCAGAGAACTATCCACAATGACTCCAAGATCTCTTTCTTGAGTGGTAACAGCTAATTTAGAACCCATCGTTTTGTATGTATAGTCGGGATTATGGTTCCCAATATCCATTACTTTGTATTTATCAACATTGAATTTCATCTGCCATTTTGTTTTGCAGCGACCCAGGTTTGTAAAATTCCTTTGGAACTCTTCACAGTCAGCTTTGGACTTAACTATCTTGAGTAATTTTGTATCATCTGCAGACTTTGCCACCTCACTGTTTACCCCTTTTTCCAGATCATTTACGAATATGGTGTCCGTACAGATCCCTGAGATATACCACTAGTTACCTTTCTCCATTCTGAATAGTGACCATTTATTTCTGTCGTTTGTTTCTTGTCTTTTAACCAGTTACTGATCCGTGAGAAGACCTTCCCTCTTATCCCATGACAGCTTAGTTTGCCTAAGAGCCTTTGGTGAGGGACCTTGTCAAAGCCTTTCTGAAAGTCCAAGTACACTATATGCACTGGATCATGCTTGTCCACATATTTGCTGACCCCCTCAAAGAACTGATATGATATGTGTATACGTATGCACAGTAGTACACATGATATACATTGTGTGTCTATGTGTATATTTTCTTGAGAATCAGATAATTATCTTATTTTAGGATCTAGCATTAAATATTAAAGCTGAAGGAAGGAAATTGGAGCTATTTTAGAAAACTACAAATACAACAAATAAAATTGGTTGGATATTATTACACTGTACCGCAACAAAGATGAATATGTATTTATCACTTATGTGTTTGGTTACATATTCTGTTCATAATAAATAATTTTGCAAGCAAATCTTGGAAGTGCTGATCATAAATATAATAAAAATTGTAATTATGCTTTTCAAAGTGGGACCCTGATATTGATTGAAGTCTCTATGAAATACTGTAATAGTAATAATAATAATAATAATTTATTGCTAATCATAAAATTACCCTATGAAACTTCTCACATGACGGTCAACAGACACTTTGTGCAAAGAAAACAAATAACCACCCTAGCTCATGCATGTGCAGATGAATATTGCTATATAATGGTATATATATGCGGTATCATCTTTGTTATCCAAATATCAATTATCCAATTGTCATATCCTCTGTCTACTAATTAACTCAAACATTCTCTTGATTATTTGAATGTATTCAGTGTTCCCCATGACACTGAGATTATTAACACTACTTTGTAAATATTGTTGAGGTTTTTCCTTTTGTCTTAAGTGCTGTGTGTATCATGATGAGTGGAACTGGAGTCAGAGGGCTCAGATTCTCTGGAGGGCCTATTATGGAGGGTGTGACAGATATGGCAATTTTCTGCAATATCTTTGGGAGCTCATATTGGATTAAGTTTAAATAGCTGTGGAGTCCATTGTATTATAAATGCAAAGTTTATGTATTATTCTGGAACTGTATGTAACTTGTCTAGGGGGAAATCATGGCCAATGTAAACACTAGGATGCATTATGAGCTTCAAAGAACTATTTTGAACAGTGTGCAAGACAAGAAGGAACTTCTAGGACAAACAAAGTTAAATGAATATTCTAGGAAATAGCTGAGGGAAGGGGAATGCAAATTCCCACCTCTAGACCCAACCTTTTGAAGCTACGCCCTGTCGAGAGAACCATTGTCTGACTGATTACATAGTCATAGTTTCTGAAGATCAAAGACCTGAGCTGTGTAAAAGAAAGGCTAGCTTATGCATAGGTGTGCTTGTCCTGAGCCAAGATGGTTATGAACTTATCACCACAGGAAAACTTTTTTGTGGGGTGTGCAGGACTGATCTTCTATCAGAGCGCTTGTAGGAGATGGGGATTATTGCTGGTAAGCTTACTAGGATGCATTAGATTTTTTTTTATTGTTTTAAATTTGTTTTCTTTATAATGCTTTCACATTAAGAATAAATGTGCCTGCTTAGGAAGGGCTGTGTTCTAATTGTGGGCAATTACACTGTTTATAGCCTCTGAGGAGAAAGCAAAGCATAGATACAGGCTCGTTAGGCTGTCTGACTTGCTGGGGAACTCACAGTGTAGGCAGGGAGCTATGCAGCCTGGGACAACCCTGGTCAGGAGGGAGAGAGACATAGCCATCTGCCCGAGAGAGGTGATGGCTGAGGAGGCAGGAGTCTAGAGTGGATGTCCTTGCTGGACAATGCAGGGGTAGTACAGGTGCAGTTGGTCTGAACTGTGAGAGAGGGGACACCAGGGGAACAGAGAACACAGGGAGTTAAGCTTAAAGAAACTCAGCCACATGGACAGGGCAGTCCACTTAATAAAGTTCCATTTGTTCAGCTTAACCTTCATTCAGCAATTCTCTTTGCAAAAGTTCACTCTCCTTTTATCTGGACATTCTCATTCCTTGTCTTCTGTAAAGATGGGCCTGTTTGAAAGAGTTTGGATTTTAGGGTTGATTCAGAGGCTATCCAAATTCAACTCTTAATCTAATGAAGCTGGTATTTTGATTTCTCTGCTTCCATTCCCCACCCAAAGCCAATCACAAAAAAGAAAAAAAAAGGAGCCAGGGACGGGGGGACTGTAGCCAAACATTTCAGAACTATTACGATTCAGTTTAGAATTTCTGTCGAGAAATGGCTGAAGTTCAGGATGTGAAATGGCATTGTTATGTTTGTGTCTCAGTGATCCCTGGTTAGGTCTAAAAAGTTTTTTGTTGATTTTTTTTTTTAAAGAAGCTTTTTCTGCTGTGTTCTTTTTGGGATCTGACAGCCAAGCTGCATTCTATCCTTCTCATGTATCACCACCATCTTATAAATATACCGCCTCCTTGAAGTGTGGTTTAAGTTTCCACCCTTTTCTCACCCTCGTGCTTGCTATCACCCCTGTTTGGAGTGACTTTGCACCCCTCTCCTCATGTGGGTCGGGTCCTGGCTTCTTTTCTGGCACCTGATGCCTCCATCCAAGTGCGCTTCTCACTGTGCCTTTTCACAGGGTGCTGCTCCTTGAGAAAACAAAGACTAATACTGCTACCTGACAAGGAGTGTAAAGCCTAGTATGCAGGAGCAATAAAGTAAATACAACAAACTCCTGCAAAGGAATGACACCCAGAATAACAGTATAACAAAGGGGGACTTTATTGGGAACAGGAAAATAGGATCTGGGGAAGGAATGGGCTAATGATAATAAATAGTAAACGTTAATAAACCAATACCCCATTTCTTAATACTCATCAGTGGTCCAACCCCCAGCTTCCTCCCTGGCACTTTCTCAAAGCAGATGGTTCACTGAGGTTTCAAGTCCTGAGGTGGTGGAGTATTGCAGTGCTGTTGTGTTGGCCCACTTAAATAATAGTTCCCTTATTTTCTCTTCACTCCTGGGGTCTTCTCCTGACTCCAGCTGGGTTTGCTGTTCCCTGGTCTGTAATTCTCCTGAGATGTTGGCTTGCTCTTGATACCAGTTGAGATCTTTGTCCGCTGGATGCTGGTGACTACAGTGCTGGAGCTGCTTGATGCATGCAGCTTAAGAGTGTCAGAGCTGTGCAAAAACTCCTGTTGGGGGTGAGTGGGAGTTTAGCAGGGACTCTCTGAGCTGAGGTCTTCCTCTCCCATTCCAGCAGCCATACTAAAACTAAAGCTACATTCTTTCTCCTTTATGTAAAGTCAGGCTGCCCCATCTCTGTAGGGCTGTGTAGGGCTTGTCATTGGTCCAGTGAACTTTTTGTCCAGATCACGCCACACAGAAGCTTTCCTATTAGACTCAGCAGGGTTTCTAGTTCCTTCTGTCCCCACTCCTGACTCCATGCATACTGGAAAATGAGGTCAGAGGGCTATGGTTGCAGTTTTAGTTGTAGTTGTTTTGCTAGAGTCCCCTGGAGGATTGACCTGGAACACCAGGAGCTGCCAAAGTTAAAGTGCTGGCTAAATACACCCTAAATACACTTATGCAATTCCATTAGCATTGGGGACATTTTTACAGTTATTTTCAAGACAGAACCCCACTTGAGGGATCCTTTCTGACCCTTCCACAGCTTGTCATTTCCATGGCAGTCAGACGACCATGCTGAATGGCTCAAACTTCTGCATAACAGAGATCTGTGTGGGTTTGTTTATGTTTCAAGATTAACTGGGATCGGCGATTCATATTGGATGCATATAAATATTTACTGATACCCACGTCTTTTGCCCTTAATAAACGTGTGAAGATTACTTTTATACTAAAAAGCATTATTTCTCTTTTGCTACTTTTATAAACAAAGGAATTTTCAAAATCCCAATAATATTTAGGCCAAACACTAAGAGAGTAAGACCTTCTTTTCTGTTTATCCTATAACAAAATGCATACACTATAACTGTAAGAGTGTGTATAGTTCAGGGGACCCTCAGTTTTATGAAATCCCTTTTCATCCCCTGGTAACCCACTGCACATACACTTGATTTTACAAAGGTTTTGGGCATCTCCCTTAATAAAATTCAAATGATACTGCAGTAGTATTCTGCAGGCAGTCTGGAAGCCTGAATGTATGTCCTGTAATGCTCCAAACCTCTGTCACCCTAAGGTTCAGAACTTTTGAGGTGACTCTCAAATCGAGACCTCCCGCATGGTAATACACTATGTCACCAGAGTAATCTTTGGGCAAGACTGACATGTAATTCTGCTGAATGTCGATAAGGCCACTAAATCCTCCTGCAAACAACCTCAGGTATTGTGATGTCACAGTCACCCACACACAGCTTACTTGTGAAATGGGACTTCCTGCTGCAGTATTTTAAATAGGAATAATTCTTTTCTTACCTTAGTCTACTCAAAGAATTTGATTTTAGAAACACAATAGAGACGTATATCTTGATACAAGCATCTCCAAAGTTCAGGTGCATTTGGACCTGATATTTTGGTGTGGATATGTGAATTTAGTGGTAGGAACCTAGGAATTGCAATAGTGAAGCACACCAGTTTCTAATCTTGGCCAGTATCTTGTCTTCAGCAGTGCCACATACCAGATGATCCAGAGAAAGGTGCAATAAATCCTGCAGTAGGTAGCTACTGAAGAACCTGCCCATGGGAAATGTTTATTCCTAACTCCTGACAAATAGGGAATGGTGTATGCCTTGAAACGTAAGGTTTTGTATCCCTTCCAAAACTCGTGTGTGTTTAAATTTTTAAAAAATCCTTACTAATATAACTCTGGATGTTCTCATTATCCATATAATGTTCAAATCTTTTTTTTTGAATCCAGCTAAGCTCTTGGTCCTAACAATATCTTATAGCATTAAATGTTCTTGAAAGAAGCTGGTTTGACAGCACTGGAGATTGAGGTCCTTTTTAGCCACCCAGTAAATACATCGTGGGCACTACAGTACATGGTTGCCACACTGCCCTGCCAACATTCCTCAGCTCTGACTTGAAGGCACCACCTATGGAGATAAAATTTTACTCTTATCATTCAGTTCTAGGTCTCTCTGTCAAGAGTGTTAACAAAGAGGCCAGTTAGTGCCAATTGTAGTCATAGCTTTTTGATGTGGAGACTTGTTCATCAGGAAGTGAGATCACTAGATTCATTTTCACAGAGGCTGCCTAACGGTCGCAAGTGTGTAACAATTTTGATCCCCATTCAACTGGGATGGATTTAAATAGGCAAAACCCAGCAAATTACTTATTACCAATCCTTTAAATCACCCAGTTCCCCAATACTTTGAGATGCCTGGATGAAAAGAGGTACAAAGTGCATTGTGACCAAAACAGCAAGATACACTTTGTGAAACAGGTAGGTGTTGGTGGGTAGCCTTGTTGGTCTGTATTGACAAAAACAATGAGGAGTCCGGTGGCACCTTAAAGACTAACAGATTTATTTGGGCATAAACTTTAAAAAAACTGTAAAAAACCCACTTCTTCAGATGCACCAAAGCTCATGTCCAAATAAATCCGTCAGGTAAATGTTGTTATTCCCATTTTGCAAATGGAGAAACTCAGCCTCAGAAATGTTGAGTGTCTTTTCCAAAGTCACGTAGCAAGTCATTTGCTGAGTCTATTGGGGTCTGATGTATGTTTATCAGGTAACATAATTTGGTAATCTGAATACAGTTCTTTGCACCGCCATTTTACTTGCTAAAATCACAAGAGACATTTTCAATCTCACTATTTTAATATGGTGTTATTTCCCCCCATCGATATTAGACAAAAAATGTTTTAATATATCAGTAATCTTTGTACAATTAAAAATTTAATTGTACATAAATGAAGTTTCTATATTCACTATCTTAAAAGATTAGTTCCCGCAGGCCTGCTGTTCACATCAGTAGCAATATAAAACAACAACATAGCCCCATATAATGACAAATCATCTAGCCTAAGTCTGCCAATAGCTCTTTCCACTTTAGTTCTACGAAGAGATTAAACCTCAGATCATCATTTCTCATTGAATCAGGCTATATTTTCCAGTCATGTTTGCTATCATTTTCCCTAGGTGACCCTAAAACATTTTATAATTTTATTCCATGTATCTGTCTGAGTATAAAGCTACACTCATGCATCATTTAACACTCCTCTGCTGAGAAGGTCGATGTTTTGGCAAGGTTTGGTGTTGATGTCTTTATGAATGGAAAATTTTGGTTTTACACTATATCAGTAACCCTGTAGATGTGATATTGGGATGTAGGGATCTAATATCTTGAAAAATGCCTGGTGGGAGCCAACTCAGCTCTTGTTAGGCTTGCTTTTGAAAGAGAGGCTGACTTTTGCAGCATATAAAAGTGCCATTCAACTGTCCACTGAAAAATGAAAGGGTGAAGAGCAAGAAATCTGCCATTTTTATTTTGGCCCATAGTCATTAGTTTAGATAACTAGCTACTTAATTAATTTTCATAATAGCAAATTTATTTCATTTATGTAGTAGCAAATTAAGAATTAAATGTTGACTTTACCATAGGTTAATAGTATTACACATTATTAAATGACCTTTTTAAAATATGTTTCAATATCCAGGATTACATTGATATTATTTTTTAAAATAAAATCTGAGGATAGATTTTAAATTAAAATATTCTGAAAAATAATGAAAAGGGGATTATATCTTTCCTCTTCTTTATGGTAGTATGTTGTGGAATATCTAAGTATCCTTTTAGGTGCCGCCCCTATAGTCCGCTATAAATGCAAAACTCCAATGGCGCCAGTGGCAAAACTCCCGTTGAGTGTTTTGGAACCTTACTTGGAACCTGACAATTCCACCTGCATTATAGGAAGGAAATGTGTGGACGGTTGCTTTTTTTGTTTAATTTATTTTCTTGCAGAAACTCGATGGAATTCATTCTGGAGTCATGTGAAAGCTTCAGGTCTGTCCTCCTTCTATCTGGGATTTACCTGTGTCTTTCACAGAGCAATGTTCATAAATCATTCTGTTATTTTCAGAGAATGAGAATGCTGATGGTTCTCTGCTCCCTTCTTCTTTCGCACAAGTTCAGAATTTGTTATGTAATAATTAGAAACGGGCCATTCAAAATGGTGGCAAGCATTCTACCATTTGTGGGCCAAAATCTTGTGAGAACTGCTTGCAAGATTTTCAAAAAGAAAAGGAGTACTTGTGGCACCTTGGAGACTAACAAATTTATTTGAGCAAAAGCTTTCGTGAGCTACAGCTCATTTCATCGGATATCCAATGAAGTGAGCTGTAGCTCACGAAAGCTTATGCTCAAATAAATTTGTTAGTCTCTAAGGTGCCACAAGTACTCCTTTTCTTTTTGTGAATACAGACTAACACGGCTGCTACTCTGAAACCTTGCAAGATTTTAATACCATTGAGCCCGAATCAAAGCTTGGATTAGAACCTTAATCTAACTCTAGTGTGGATCCAAACACAGCCTCTTTGGTCTGTTTTAGAATAATAGAATATTGCCTGTGCGTCAGAGAGATCACTCAAAAGCCCGAAGCTAGGCAGGTATGTATCCATCTTAGAACTTTGTCACCACTGACACCTGACCCTTAGCATGAAGAACTGTAGCTGTGTCCAGGGAATTCCTATTTTTACTATTTATGATAGAAAAATATTAAAAAGTTCTAGTGCTAATTTCCAGTTTTAATTATAGCATTATAGAAAGCATGCTGCCCTGTGTATTTCTGAAGCACATACTCTCAATACTATTCAGTCTTTAGTTTCCTGTTTTCAGAAATTCTGCCCACCACAACCTTTTTTTTAAACCTTTATTGATATTTTGATATTGATTGGTATTTGCCTTTGAATCTAGAGAAATTAACAAACAGGGAATGCCTTTCCTGATAATTCTACAAACACAAACAAAAAACCCTTTTTACTCATCTGCACTTATATCATATTCTAAGTACTCAGTCAGTTCCATTCGTTTTGGGAGATAGGTAAATAAGGATAGCAATCCCAATTTTACAGATAAGGAAGTATTGGCACAGGGTATCAAGCCAAAGCCAGGATTCAAAGTCAGCAGTTCATAGTTTCCAGACCTGTGCGTAGTCCACTAGATCTCACGAGTATTGCAAATTCTAATTCATTCAACCCTCCTGCAATCCAGTCATTTTAGGATTTGTAATTTTATAAGCTCATATCAGTGTTAATTGCCATGAAGGACTCTGGTTATCTCAAGACAATTAAGAGATAAGAAGAGAATTGGTGGAAGAGTGAATCAGGGGTCACAGTCTGGTTCACTATACAGGCAACCAATATGTTCATTCTGATAAATGAAAACAAAATACAATGTTTAAAAGAAGCCAAAAAATATCCTAATAAATACTTAGAGTTTGACCATCACACAGAGTTGGGTTTTCTTGGCAAGAGGGGCAGGAGTCATTTCTGAACAAACAAGATTGAAATTTATGTCTTAGTGGAGCAATATTGGAAGCCTGTTTGACATACTGCACAAAGGCCATTTCCAATGCTTTCAGCCAAATGAATTTCCTCCATGTAGAAAAGGGGAAAAACATGTGCTGTGTTTATTTCAGATGCAAGCTCCATCCGTACCCAAGAGCAGATAGGCTATGCTTAGAATGTAGGAATAACTCACTGACTCCACCAGTGGGTCAAAGGCAATGGATGTTCATTTTTTAATTACAGGTCTATGCAGATTTTCAGAGATGCTGGGCACCTGCAGCACCTGTTGATGTAAGCGGGATTGTCGGTGCTCAGAATGTCTGACAATCAGGGCTCTAGAGGACAGCGGTTGTCTTCAAGCACACTTGTACATGTCTAGCTGTTCTTGTGAGCTTTAGTGAATACTTGTACAAGAGGTTTATACAAGAGGCTGAGATGAGAAATATCCTTAGAGTTAGGAATTACTTTATCTCTTCAGAAATATTAACTAATTAGTTCTTCCAACACCCTGTGAGGTAGGAAAGTATTATTATCCCTATTTGTGAAAATGAAAACAGGCACAGAGGTTAAGAGACTGCTGCCTTTGAGTCCTATGCTTAGTCTATTAGACTATATTGCCTCTCAGCTAATTAGTAATAGGTACAATTTTTCAAAAACACCTGTGTGATTTAGGAGCTTGTCACATTATCAAAAGTGACTTAGACACCTAGGGTTAGATTTGTAAAGGTATTTAGGTGTCGAAAGATGCAGATAGATGCCCACTGGGAGTTTCAAAAGCACCTAGGTGCCAAACTCCCATTGAAATGAAATAAATGAAATTGTACTTTGGCATTTCAACTTTGGGTCATGTCAAGAGATACAGAAGCATGTGGGGACAGATATAAAACAAAATATTTTAAAAATATGAATTGTTTTAATCTAAAAAAGCTTGGTTCAGATCTAGTTGTAGTATGGACCAAAGACTGAGAGATTATTTCTTCTCCTTGTGCACCCCACAGCCTAGCAGGGATCTCATGCATGCAGCGGGTCATGGGCTGAGCAGAACTTTTCCTGCAATTGCTTCTCTTTGTCACTAAGGGCCACCGTGGCACCAGCCACCGGAACTGAAAAAGGGAGAGGGTCTCTCCTCTGCTGTTAGTGCCTCCCCTGCTGGTGTCCAGGCATCCTGAAGGAGAAGTGGGGAAAGGCTTGACTGGACAGGAGGGCTGTGAGGAGCTGAGGGAGAAGTGGGGCAGCATAAAGTCAGCCTAATGGGATGGGGCAGAGGGCAGGATAAATGGAAGTAGGAATAGAATGGGGGAAGGCTGCCTCAGTCTCTCCTCCCCCTCCCCTCAAGTCCTCCCCACAGGTTGCCTTAAGTTCTGCTCCTTGCACCTCCCTTGCCCACAAGTCCCTAGCTCCCCAGCCAGAGTCTGCTACTGGATGCCTTTGATTCCCACTAGCATCTGAAGACTTCTCAGTCATTCCTGGCTCCCACAGCCCCCAAACTGCCTCTAGCACTTCCAACCCTCCTTTTGTGTGAATGGAAGAGAGAAGCTCCTTTCCCCTCATCTACCTCCAATTTCCATGGATTGGACACGCTCAAAGAGGTGGACATCAGTGCCTGTTTCTCACTAGCAATAATGTCACACGTGGAGCTGCACAAAACATAATGTTTATGGATATGGAGGTAGAGTAGTTAAGGATGGAAAAAAGTTACTAGATCAAGCTCCTCACCCCTTTTAAGTAGCCTGATGTAAGTCTTTGCTAATGGCCATATATGATACTAAAAATAGGCCTGAACCTCAAGGTTTAGAGTGGTTCAAATCATAGGGGCTTGTGACTATCTGTATGACATATTTAACTGATGTGAGCCTGAACCTTATCCCAAAGGCTGAGAACTCTCTCTCTCTCTCTAATATTTGCTGTGTTAACAGTTTGATCCACTACAAATGATTCGAAAGGGAATAAAAAATTAGCAGGTAGTTGTGAAAATTGTATGAATAATAACCACCTGTTTTTTAAAATGTGTTTGATGTTGTAATAGTTGGTAAATACTGAATGGTTCTAAATCTTTAATTCCATGTTTTCCTTCCCTATGTAATTCCTTTATCCACAACTTTCCCTTCCTACAATATTAAGCAGCAGATGGTATAAGCCAGTTAGATGCTGCTCTCTTCCCCAGAGTTTCCTGCATTTCAGAGATGTTGCAAAATGCTTTTAGATCATTTGGGATAAAAGACATTATATAAATGTTGTTGCCCCTTTTTGATCCAAGCAGCCAGTCAAAATTTGCAGGCTGTCGGTGTACCAGTTGTGAGTAGAAATTGGTGGTAGTCAGGTTTTTCTTTGACGCAGTTTTGTTTATTTACAAAGAATGTACAAAGCCTGTGTCTGTTATCACAGCAGGAATCAAATAGCAGGAAACAGCTTCTTTTGCTCGCAGTAGGAAGAGTACTCTCTTTCAGTCTGCATGCCTGACACAAAAACCTCTCCCCAGGTTTCTTCCAGGGTCAGCCACATGCTTGTAGCTGCCCTTCAGGCTTCCTCTCTTCCTTAGTCTGTTCTTGTCTGACCTCAGTTTCTGTGAGATCTCTTCTCACCCCTCCCCATAAAACTCCAAAACAATCTCTCTCCCACCACAGTATTCAGCCAGACTCCTGGGCGGGTTCACACACAATTGTGTTAGATGGGTCTTATGCTTACAGTTATGTTATTTGAAGGACGAGTCCACATCTACCAGTCTCAATGGGATTTTAATTCAGCAAGGTTTCGCCCAGCTCATAACATAAATTATTAATGTTATGTTGTATTACAAAACATTTCAACACAAAATATGTTCTGTTCTTAAAAAATTGTTGCAGCATTACTTCTTTTCTATGGTTTAAATTGGATTAACGGTATAAAGGGGTTTGGTTTCTCTGCAGAGCTGGCCTCTGGAATCTTCTCAATCTTTTTCACAGTTTTAACTTTTAAAACCTTTCCTGAGAATTATTTTTCTCTGAGCTCCTATTTTAAAGGGCTTATTTGCTTTAAGAAATTGCTTGCTTGCTGTCATTGTGAAGGAATGTATCAAACCTGGTGTCAATAAGCTTAATTGGAGTGAAAGTCTGATTGGGTTTTGGGGAGGAGTGTGTATTTTGCCCCCTTGCTGAGCCCTAGAAAAGAACAGGCAGTTCATCTTCACCACAGCAGAAATCCAGAGGAATAATCAGGAAATGTGTAAGTAAAACCATCATTTGAAGATTAAAAAGAAAAACTCAGCTAGTGTTGGTGTTTTACTGTTGCTAGTGGATCAATGCATCAGACCTTATATCTTGAGTAAGTGAGAGCTTAAAAACACGAAGGATGTAATTAGCAGGTGAGCATTTAGACCTGATGAAAGGGAGATGGTGGGACTGGAAGATCAGACCAATTTTGGGAAAGAGGGGAAGTTTTCTGGATCAGGGACAAGTTAGTGGTTCCTAGAGAGGACCCTGCCAGCTAGGTTGGCATATCTTGGTTCCTGTTAGAAGGGCTGAGTTCTTCATAGGAAATTACTTCAGTGTGCATTTGGACATGAAGAAAAGTTCTGGGAGGCAGAGAGGAAAATAGTGCATTGCAAGGAAACCTCTGATGGACAAATGCTCTTAGCTGGCTAGGGCTATTCTAAGTAGGCATGAGATAGAGAGAGGTTAAGAGGAGGATGTATAATGGTATGGCTCCCATACAGTACAGGAAGTTATGAAGTAGCAGAGTCACTGAAAAAAGTGAACTTCAATGTATTTGTCATTAATGCTAATGGACTCGAATTGTTTAATGGAACACAGAGGTGGATATAAAATCAAAGTGTGTGTGTTGACTGCAGGATTATTTTGTGTTTTTTGTCTTTGGACAATAAAACTGTACCTAGAAAGAGACTCTAGGTGTGGCAGTGGGTCTGGCAGGGGCTGGGGACAACCCAGCACCTTACAATGGCTGAATAGGTCTTCCTAATATCTATAATATTTGATATAATTTTCTATAACTATGTATAATATAGAACTATATAATATCAAGAGAGGCAAGCCTTACGATACCCTGGTAAGGCTTTTTACACAGGTAAACTGAGGCACAAAGACCCAGAAACAGAGTTCAGAGGCCTGATTCTTCTGTCACTTATACCAGTTGTATAATGGTGTAAATATCCACTAACTTCAATGGAGTTATTCCTCATTTACACCAGTGTAAGTGAAAGGGGAATCAGGTCTCCAAAAGTCCTATCTCTATGTTCCATGCTCTAACTACTATATATCACCTGATTAGGATGACATGAGTGATGTTGTCTGTTAAGTGCCTTGACGTTATCAATAAAAGGCTGGGAAAGCCATATGTTAAGTATGTGTGATGCACTAAGGCACCAGTTATGCAGCTGATAGTATGTGGGCAGGTGTGTCTAGGCAGAGCCTTGTTGAATTGAATGGAATTCTGCATGGGTATAGTGGTCCATCTGCACGCTATCCGTTATAAGATTAGTGCATAAATAATTCCAGTTATTCAATATTGATAATGAGCTATTTCAGGTGATGGCAAGGGATCACGTTATAGTAAATCTATTAGTACAGTGCTGGGATATTTAAAAATAAAGACTAAAACTCGGGTTTGTTTTAGAAAAAATGGCCAGTTGAGTCCCCTTCACATATACTTTTGTGCGAAATTCAGTAAACTCACAGATATTTTCTAAGTGAAAACATCTTTGCATTTGGAGTAACTGTTTTTTTCTTTTTCTTCATGACACCACATCTTGAAAGGATAGTGCAGCAGGGTGAGATGAAAGACAAACCTCATAAAAGACTATTTTGTAGTATTAACTCTAGAAGAAGGGAACTTTTTCCCCCAAAATCTTTGTCAAGGCCGCTGTAAAAACTTCTGTGTTGACAGCTCAGATTACATATAATCCCCCAGCTGTGAAAGGACAATTAGTGCCAAAATCTCTAGAAAAAGCTTTCAGTTCTCAACAGGTGCATCGCCATTGTGTTCAGGTTTAACATCCACCTGCCAATATTTGGGGAAGGAAATTTCCACCTTCTGCCATTATCCCCCCACCCCCCAAATATCCGCTCCTATTACAGCCTCTATCAGAGCAGCTCCAGTCTCATATTGTACAAGAAAAATGAACAAGGCTGTACTTCTATTCTTTTGTCTTCTGTCTCTATTCCATTAGCTTTCTTTAGCTTTTTGATTAAAGGAATCTTAATTTTGTGGGGGAGGGAGTGGAATTGCTGCATTTGTTGTCTCATATATATTATGAGCCTCATTCTCCTCAAATTTATGCTTATGAAAATCAGGAGTTAACTCTCTTTACAATGCTATCCATCATCATAAATTTTAATACAAATGGAAGAAAGTACTTCTTCACACAAGACACTGTCAAAATATGGAACTCTTTGTCATGGGACATTGGGAAGGCCAAAAGTATAACTGGGTTAAAAAAAGAATCATATAAATTCATGGAGGATAGGTCTATCAATGGCTATTAGCCAAGATGATCAGGAATGCAAGCCTATGTTCTGAGTGTCCCTAAACTTCCAACTGCTAGAACCTGGGATTGGATGACAGAAGATGAATCACTCAAAATTGTTCTGTTCATTCCCTCTGAAGCATCTGGCACTGGCCGCTTCAGAAGACAGGATACTGTGGTCGACTTGTGTGGCCATTCTTATGTTTTTATGAGTTCATCTGATACCATAATTTATGTTTATTATTTTCTAATATAATTAAGAAAAACAAAAATGGAATATCTTTGCTTTCAAGGACATGTATTTCTCTTAATCTGAGGGAAATAAAGACACATTGGGCATATTGATAGCTGATGTAACAACTTTGCGGTCGGTGGAGTTATAGCAGGGCTGAAATTGTCCATTACTTTTCATTTATGGCATTTCATTTCTTAGTGGGTGAGAGAAAAATGTTAATTTATAAAACGCTTTTTCTAGATGGGATGTGTCATTTGATAATGAGTTTTGTTTCCACCTTTAGCTCGGGAAATATTCAATAAATTACGTAGTTTAACTTTGCACGGCACCCTGTACAAGGGGGTCTTCATCCAAATTTGGCTTCTAGGAGCCACTGTAATTCAAATAATAATACATATTTCTGACATGTCAGTAGGAGGGGAAGCCAGATAACTTATGTAGTACCTCTCGTGTAGTATATGTCATCATGTTGTGTTATGGGCTAAAGAGCTGAATGGGGAATAGTTGATGGATCTTAAGAAATGAAAACTGCTTGAGATGGCACTGACTTATAAACAATTCCAAATATTTTTGGCATAGTTTTCAGAAATTTATTTTCTCTTTATACTTTTTTTTATAGGTAGAAATAAGTTCCTGAATATTCATCAGGAAGAAGTGACCTGCACACATGAAATTCTACAAGATCAAAAACCTGATATTTTTGGCAAAGCAAGCACTTCAGAAGGTTGCAGCCTACAGGGAGGCTGACTGCCTGGTGAGTTAATGGTTTATAATAGAAGAAAGGAAGCACTTCTGGTTTAATTATGAGAGCGATCAGATGATCTAGTAAAACATGATGGCTCTTTACATTTTGTTGCCCTTTTGCCTAAGCGGTTAGACAATATTTGGGGTCTTGCCAGATTGTTTCTATTAGGAGGAGTAATTGCTGATATGAATCACCTATTTCTTTGGTGCAATCTTGTTTATTTACAAAGGATGTACACAAAGTTTTGTTTTCTTGAACACAGTAGTTCATTTATTTGCTCACAACTTCCAAGCCGGTCTTTCTAGCCAGGCCTGTGGCTCTGTCTCTGCTTTATTTCAGGGCCATGCTCATGACTGTTTCTTGGGTTCTCTCTTTGCTTTCTGATTGCTTTTTGCTTCTGACGCACATGCGCACACACAGATGCATACAGCTCCAAAAAGCCAAATGCCCCAGCCCCTGCATTTGCCATAAATTCCCAGTCCCAGGAAAACTCCTCAGCAAAATCCAGCAACTTTATCTTGCTTTTACTTTTGGTTAAGAGAGTATTTCCCCCCACCTCAACATACAACAACCATGTATGTGAAACAATTTAAGAAGGGATGCTATTCCAGTGACTTCTCTATGGTATTACCCAAAATATTTGTCATTTTCTAATTGCCTCTACTGAATACTTTTTAGAGTTGTTTATAAAAAAGCAGATGAAATTTTATCTTAGTGTCATGACATTTTTAAAAAAAACTGTTTAATGTTCAGTAAATTGTGTAGATGATTTTTAGGCCCCGATCCTGAAAACATATACATATGTGTTTGAGTACTCGTAGGGGTTAATCCCATTGAAGTTAATGGGGTTACTTCACATGCTTAAAGTTATGAACATATATGTTTGCAGGATCAGAGCATTAATTAGTTCTATGACATCTGTACTATTGATAAAGGTAGTTTGTGATTAAATTGTCTGTCTTTAACACCTTACATGTTAGTGTGCTAATTAAATGCTTGTAAAACAATAAGTGTAGTGTAGATATACAAAAGAGATAGCTGTAGATAGTTGTAACTTGGGTTGTGTAGGGGAAGTTTGCATTAGTGGAAGTCTGTACAAGTATTGTACTGCTTGCTACTTTCTACTAATTTACAGTCCTGTATTAATGCAGTATACTCAAACCACAAGTAAAGTAGGAAGAACGACAATAGACCACTAAAGGTCTGTTGCAACCCAAAATTATTCTAAGATTTGATTTTAAAAGCTAGTAATTTCTCAGGAAAGTCACACTTATGAAGTAACAATTTCTCTTCATTCGGCACAGACTTGAATGATACATTGAATTCAGTATTGGAAAGATACCAGTCATGGATCCATAGTTGAGACGATACAGTGTTTTCACTTACAGCACACATTTAATCTCTTATTTATAAAGAATATAACATATCCTCCCCAAAATTATAACATTTACTATTTGAGCACTGAGTGAATTTTCTGAGAATGTACAATAACTTAATTTGTGATAAATTTAATTTTTAAATAGGCCCTTTAAGAAATTTACCACCTGGTAGCAGATTAATTTAAATCCCAAATGATCCCAGTAATGGAATAATGCAGACTTTTCAAACCTTCTATACAAATAAAACTCACTGAAATAGTGTACACAGGCAGCATTTGAAAAAAAAAAAAAAAGGATTTATGGTCATTTTTTGCCATTATTCTACCCAACAGAAAGTTTCGCCTTTAGGAGAGATTGAACAATAATGTTTTTCAGAAAATTCCACAAACAAACAATTTCCTTCTTTCAAAATAGCTGCCACCCTCTTTGTTCTCAATAAGACTGAAGTGCAAAGATGCTCTCTATCAACGTGCCCTTCTTAGAAATAGCCACTATCACCCATTATTTTCAATAGGACAGAAATACCTTAAATTGCTCTTAGCAAAGATGGCCATTGCCTCCATTCAGCTGCTCTTCACAGTGCTCCCCTCCATCTTCTGACTGCATATAGAGCCACCATCTTCCTTGCAGGCAGTTTGGCTTCCCTTATATTGGAAACAATGGGGAATGCTGGCTTTTTATAAAGTGCCCTCTTAACTGAGGGCAGCTTTTGGCCTTGGGCCTAATCAGAACAATAATTGATGGCAGCAGTTTTGAAAGTGTGCAAGTCTTTGTGAGTTTAGCAGGAAAATGGAATATACCGACCTTTTCCAACAGATAAACTTTCAATTATGAAAATTAACAGCAATAAATTACCATTTTCCCAAATATTTTCAAAAACTACTTATTGCACCAGACTGACTCACTGCGAAAGGCAGGATGGGGAAATTTGTTGGGTGGACAGTTAGTGTGCTAATTCACATTTGTATGCAGATTGTTTCGGGGAATATAGGGTGTGAGTGTAGGAGAATGCAGATAGGAGGAAGGGGGAAAGTAATATATATCTGTGTGGAGGAAAGGGGAGAATAAGTGGAAGAGGAAATTGGGTTCTGTGTGTACAGGGGAATGAACAGAATTTAGGAAGAAAATGGATTGTGTACTTTGTCTGGTTTACATCATAAAGTACTTGTAAACCTCAGTGTAACTGGGGAGAGGGGGCAGGGGGAAGTGTTTTAAAAAAACAAAGTAAAACTCATTTTTAAAATCAGCGGCATGTAAGCTGGGGCTACAAATTGTTATGTGTTAATCATAGTTGGTATGGTTATTGCATGGTTTTTGATACTTAAAAAGTTACTTTCAATTTAATTTAATTTAGGCCCCAGGGTTTTTTGTTGAAAATGAATACATTTTTCTAAAACCTAATGTGAATACAAATGTTTTAATGAAATCTTACATTATTTTAAATCTTCTTTTAAGTTTTAAGTGTTCTGAACTTAAATTCAGCCTCTCAGTGCTAGTGGACAAAAATTTGAAAGGGAAACGGAAGACTCTTGTTTCATTGCTCAAGATATGTAAAATGCAAACAGTGGAGGATAAAAGCAGTGAAAATAAAATTATATTTTTAAAATGTTGGTTATCAATTTAAGGTATTTCTGACTATGTAGCAATATGTAGCAAATGTAACTAGGTGATGTACAGTACTGCTAAATACACTAAAGTCATTCCAAAGGCCGGGGGCCTGCAAGTGAGAACTATTGACTCTGGAAAGTTAAGTGCCAAGGAGAAAGTACAATCAGACAGGGGAATCATCTATCACTAAAACTAACACTGTTGGGGAGTTGATATTATTTCCAATTCATAGCTGTGGAAAAATGAGACAGATTGTCGTATCCAAGATTAAACAGCAGGACAGTGACAAATCTGGGATTTGAATTCAGAGTGCTTGACTCCCAGTTCCAATCTTAAAGTCCACAGAATACTTAAGTCTTTGAAGCATTTGCTAATACTGAATTGTGGTATGTCAAGGGCCTGAAGTAATAAAAATACGTTTCTATTAGTTGTAGTGCTGGATGTTGTCTGCATAGAAATTAGCATGGTTAAAGTGGGCATTAAGACCTCTCACATAAAAAAGTAGGTTAAAGATGGCACTCCAGCATCGGCAAGGACAAAGGTAAGATGTAAAATTCTGTCAGAAGTGAAAAAGGAGGGGTTAGATATGTAAAATTCAAAGCAGAGAGTCAGTGATGGAGGCAGTGGTTATTTGCTTTAAATACTCAGGATAGGCTAAGTAGAGTCCCTTTTTGTTTTTTTTAGCTTGTAGTTTTCAAATGAAGTTCCTTGAGATCCAATACAACCCCCTGACTCATTCAAAGTTTAATGGACTGGCATTCCTTGATGAGGCAGAAATCCCCATGTTGCATTGGCAGAGCATGTTCATTTATTGTACATGCTCAGTAAATTCCAGTGGATTACATACATTTTCCTAAACCGATAGATATAGTTTCATCATGCAGATTCATCTGTGAGGTTAGTGATAAATCATATGGGGAAAAAATCCATTTGAGTGTGGTAATTGCATCAACTTGTATTATTTTAGTTCAGCATGGTCACAGATATAAATGTCCTTAAAAGAACCAGAAAAAAGATACACATTTACTATCCCCCTTCCTCCCCCGCATCATCCCCATTTTTCACTTGCTTCTACGAACAATTGCTAATATATAGGCCTGGAAGTACTTAAAGACCTTCATATTTTTGAACGATTGACTGGCTCCTTAACTTAAAAAAAATGTAAAGTGGTGAAAGGAAATCTTCTGTTGCTGCAGAAATGTAAAAGTAACATTTTTGGCAAGCCACATTGGATGATGTCATTCTGGAGAATGTGTTAAAGTCTGTTATTTTACAGCGGGAACTGATTTCTCTAGGCAGGTCAAGTCTATGGGCACTTAGTGTCCCTCTCAACTTTAGCCAAACAAGATCTGTGCGTTTTTACACATCATTTGGTGGTAATAAACCATGCACACTTTTAAACCTGGGACCCAAAGGCATTTATTTTTTTCTAATATATATATTTTTAAAAAATCTTTGTGATCTTGTGCATAGTATTTATCATCTGGGTCCATCTCTTGAATTGATAAAGGAGCAATGGTTGCAGGCACTGGGTGTTGCTTGCCTCTTGTAGTGGACTTCTGGGAAATGAGAATATAAAGAGCAGCTTTATAAGAAGCATTACTTTTTTTGCTTCTCTGACATACTGCCAGTAACTCGTGTGGTGACAATTCCTTGCTGTTTTTTTTTCCACGTGGTTGTCAGTACTTAGTCAATAGATAAGTGGAGGAGCAGCAATTCTGTGAACATGTTCGTTTTTGCCAGGGTAAAAGCTGATTCTCAGATCTGAAATACATTAACTCCAGCCCAAACCTTTGGTAATCTTCAGATACCTTTGATATTTAAAGCATTAAGTGACAAGGATTAGATTCCCCTGAAATGATCAAAGAGTGAGTATGAGTTAGGTGGTCTTAGTAAGGTGTAAGGAATGTCCAGTTTAGAACCAGTACCTTTAATTCACTTGTAGGCTAGGAAGTGGATTGTTGCTTGTTACCTTTTAAATCAGCGTTGTTTTGATAACAGCTGCTCTACCTCATCTGGTGACTATTTAGCCTAGTCACATGGTATTGGTGTTTAAAACAAAAATCAAAAGAACAAAATAAGTAGCAAAGAATACAGAGGGCCAGATTCCGATCTCTGTTATGCTAGTGTAACTTTGTTGACTTCATTGGCGCTATTTGGTATATACACTGATGTGATTAGAGTCAAATTCTGATTCAGTCTCCAAACAGAATTTTCTGGCTCTGAAATAAGAAACTTCAGGATCAGCCCAAAATTCTGTTGAGAGAGGCTATTCCATTCCATGCTTTACATTTGGTTTCCATGCTCTTTTTTTTTTGTAATAAAAATAATGTACTAATAAAATTAATTACCTGTGTTCCTAATACCTTTATGCAGGTTGAATTCAATTTGACTGCTTAAATAAGGGGGCACAGTCAGGCCTCATAATTATTAAATTTGAAAAAAAAATTCAATTTACCATTTGTGTTCCTTCTTTGCATTTCACTCAGGGTGACTATGAAAATATAATAGCCTGTTGAGTAACACTTCTGTTTCTAATACTACTACTACTTAAATAGTGTTTTCCATCTGCAGATTTCAGAGTATTTTACAGAAGAGATTTTCTGTCTCCTAGTTGGCTTTATTTCTTCTTCTTGTGCACTGGCATCAGGCTATTACATTACAATTTACAGTGCTGCTGGGGGTTGTTTAAATCCACCATGAAAACTGCTTGGAATAAAATTTTTAGAAAGGAAATTCATTAAAATATTAGGTTGCGTAAAATCTTATCTTTATTAAGAAAACTTATTTGCTGGATCTAAGCTAAGTTGCCATTGTTACTTTTACAGTAACATCCTTTCATGTCCTGTGTTGTAAAGATAATTTTATCTCAATACTGAGAGCAATATTTTAGAAATGATCATATGGGGCAAATCCTGCTGATTCTGTGGAACTTTTGAAGGATAGCTATTCTAAGTGAGGCTGGTAGCACCACTTTTTATTAAGGTTGCCCAACACTTCTCATTATATGGGCTTTTTTCGGTTGCTTATAACTTTGCCAAACTAACTATTGGGGCTGAAATTTTCCATGCCTGTTGTCTGCCTCAGGCTGAATTTTTTTTTCAAGTTTCATCCCAAAAGTTTCTGCTGTTTCTGAGAACAAGGCTAGAGAAAAATAAATTGTTTTACAGTGTTAAAGATTCTGTCTAGTTTTGAGATGCTCATGGTTTCGACCAGGGACTTTAAATTTGCAGTGTGGTTGCTTTTATGTCTGGGATTTGCCTTTCACTATTCCTCTGAAAATCCATCCAAATTTGGCTTGGTTATGAGGCTTTGAAAAAAAAATCAGTTCATACGTGCTCAGTAGAGACTTTTTAGAGTTTAACGGCTAAAATCTCAGTCTATTCTGTCCTCACTGAGCATGCTCCAACCCCTCATAGCTTCTAGGGCTCACTAGACTGTGCATGCACGATCACTACAAACAATTGATCATGCAGGGGCAGAGCCAGACTTTTCCTGTAATTGCAGCTCCTGGCTGTGGTGAGGCTGGGCACAGGAACTTAAGAGCAGGGATCCTGACTCTTGTGGTCTCTCCTGTTGGACCTGGGGAGAAAGAAGAGAGTAGATTGGGGCAAAGAGCCTGGTGAGACTAGGACTGAGGGAGGATGGGTGGGAAGAGAGAAATTATAACAGGGTTCTGGTTGGGAAATGGGAACCTGGGAGAGCCTAAGACTAGTTGGGGAAGGAGATTGGAACTGAGGGGGTGGGTTTGAATGGAGGGGAGGCTGGGACTGGGAACTGAGAAGAGGAAGCCTGGAGTGGCTAGATAAGGGGAATAGGGCTGGTGTGTGAAATGGGGAAGGATAGGGAGCCATTTTGTGTGTGTGTGGGAATATTGAGATCAGATGAAGAGCTGGGGTGGGGGGAGATCGGGACTGTCTGGGTAAGGAGAATGGGTCTGGGAACTAGTGGGGAGGGACCTAGTGTGTGCGCGGGGGCTGGCAGTGGAGACAGATCCCATGAAGAGCTGGGGTGTGGGGAGATAACTGAGATTGGGTGACAAAGAGAATGGGACAAGAAGCTAGAGAGGGGAGTGGGATGAGGCAAGTAGCTGGGTTTGGAAGAGAGATCAGATGAGGAGACAGAAGAGGAGGAGAGAGACAGATCAGGCAAGGATGAGGTGCCGGAAGAGGGAATCTGAGACTTGCTGGGCAAATAGAGCTGTATGAGAAGCCATTAGAATGGAGACTGGGACGCTAGCACTTTTGGTGGTAAAATTTTTGTTGGTCAGGGGTATGAAAAAAACCAACACCCCAACCCCAATGTAAGTTGCACTGACAAAAGCGCTGGTGTGGACAGCACTATGTCAGCAGGAGATGCTCTCCCACTGACATAGCTACCACCGCTCGTTGGGGGTGGTTTAATTATGCCGGCGGGAGAGCTCTCTCTTGTCAGCATAGAGCATCTACACAGGAGGCCTTACAGCAGCACAGCCGCAGCGGTACAGCTGTGCCACTATAAGGTCTGTAGTGTAGACATAGCCAAAGAGACAAGACCAGAACAGGGCTAGATTGGAGGGGACAGGGCAGAATGGGTCAAGCTTTGGTGGGGGGAGGTATAAATAGGCACAACAGTCTCTGACCACTCGAGCACATTCCCCTCCAGTGTCTGGAATAGAACCCAAGATTCCTGAGACTCGCCATTCCTTTGGTGTCAGCAAATATCTGCGTAATCTACTGGCAAAGTGCGTGTCTATCTCTCCCCCTCTAGCGCTGGTCCACATAGCAATGCAAGTTGTCATCCTTTATCAGATACTAAATTAACTCAAGTGGCAGAGGTCTGTGTGGTGGATCTAAAGATCCCACTCTGCTGATGAACCATATGGGTGTCAATACAAGAGAATTTGCTTATTTTGGTTTGCTTTTTAAAAAAAAAAAAAAAAAAACCCTCAGTAATTACACTTACAAACACCTACAAACATCAAGTTTGCAAAGTCAACCACTTGACATTTAGGAACTGCCTGAATTAAGGTTGCCTGTGGAACTGGCCCCTTTGGACATGATCATGGTTCACCCTGTGCGCAGAATGAGGTAGGAGTCCTGATAAAAAAGTAGTATGTGATCATGTAATTAAAGGCTGCACAATGCGTATCCACTGAGGACAGGACAAGAAGTAATGGGCTTAAATTGCAGAAGGGAGATGTAGGTTAGCCATTAAGAAAAAAATCCTAATTTAAGCGTAGTTCACCACTGAAACAAATTACCTAGGGAGGTTGTGAAATCTCTGCCATTGGAGGATTTTAAAGACGGGTTAGACACACACCTGTCAGGGATGCGCTAGAAAATATTTAGTCCTGCCTGAGTGCAGGGGACTGGACTAGATCAGTGGCTCTAAACCTTTCCATACTGCTGTACCCCTTTCAGGAGTCTCTTTTTTCTTGTGTACCCCCAAATTATTCCTCACTTAAAAACTACTTGCTTACAAAATAGGACATAAAAGTACAAAAGTGTCACAGCAGACTGTTACTGAAAAATTGCAGACTTTCTCATTTTTACCATATAATTACAAAATAAATCAATTTGAATATATATATTGTACTTACATTTCAGTGTATAGTACACAGAGCAGTATGATTAAGTCATTGTCTGTATGAAATTTTAGTTTGTACTGACTTTGCTCGTGCTTTTTATGTAGCCTGCTGTAAAACTAGGCAAATATCTAGATGAGCTGATGTATCCGTTGGGAGACCTCTGTGTATCCCCTGGGGTACACATACCTTTGGTTGAGAACCATTGGACTAGATAACCGATGAAGTTCCCTTCTAGTCCTACATTTCTGTGATTCTATGAAAGCTTAACTTTTACATTTCCTGACTTTTTCTGGAAAATGAACATTTGAATTTCCTTAGGTTTTAGGGGTAGGGGGGGTTAAGAAAAAGGAAAGGAAACTGCTTGTGCTTAAACATTAGAGCTGGTTCAGAAGCAGACAAACAATCTTGCAAAAATTTTCAATGCAGTTTCCATTTCTCAGGTTTCAAATTAGACCCTGTCAGACTCCTGGCTGAGCTCCCCCTTGTGGATGCTCACCACGCAGCTTGGTGTGGACTCTCACTCTGGATCCATGAGCTTCTAAGCTCCTTTGGGTCTGGGCACGCTCAAGCCACAGTCTCTGGCCCCGCTCAAACACACTTCCTGAGCACAGGGTTTGTCTGGCACCACTTCTCTGAGCTCCCAAGATTGCTAAAGCACATCCTCCCCACAGCGCCACCCTTGGGTACTCCAGATTATAGTTTAGCCTATCAGGGACCATGAGTTTGTAGCAAGAAGATACAGACTTGCAGAGGGATTTCTAAACCGTTCACTCTTTCACTCAAAAGTACAGGATATGCATACCGCTAGGCAAAATAAGAAATACCTCCTATGCAATTCTTTCCCTCACCAAGCTTAATCATTCTCTGGGTTTTGGTCAGTACATTCACAGGTCCCTTCTCATGGACCTCACTCCCTCCAGGTCAGTCTTTTCCTGGTCAGAGAGTCTCCTCTGTGTTTGACTCCTGCAGTAATCTCCTCCTTGGTTTGATTAGGTCCAGCAGTCAAACAATTCCTCTCACTCAGAAATCATGTCCTTTTGTGTTCCCTGAACCTCCCAGAGCCTGTGGGTTTCTCTTTAAGAACAAGTTCCAACACCTTGTTTCTTTGTTCCTTCTTTTCTGCTCGAGTTTTCCACTGCTCTAACCCATTCTCCTGTAGGGACTCTGGTTAGAACTGGTTTTCTCCATGGCTGTAGCAGTCTCATTTTTCTACAGCGCCCCCATTTGAATGAAAGGCTATTCATGTTAATGACTCTCAGTTGTTCCTGGTCTAGGAGGTGTGTGACAGCAGCCGTGGTAGCAAATGGTTTCCTGCTGCAGTTTCCCCTAATGTCATCAATAAGTTCACTGAGGCTTTATGTATGGAACAAAGATCCTTGTGAGGGGTCTAGTTCATTAAAGAACCAACAAAAATTCAAGGAAGTCTTCACCCCAGTGTCTTAGTTGTGAGACAGAGTCAGTTTCCTATATGGGTGCACCACGCCTCTCCATCTTCTCTTGTCTTGGGTTCCTTCCTAAGAGTCAGGCCTCTTGCTGTTACCTGGGAAGAATCCTTCCCTGGAGCCAGGGTTCTGTCTGTAGAGATCAGCTATAACTTTTCTCCAAGGCTGCATGTAGATCTTGGTAGACTTGGCTTCCGGTCACTGGTTGCTCCCTGTCCCTCACATCACACCTTCCAATGAGCTCTCCTCAGGAGCTTCCTGTCTCTAGGAACCATATTAGTTGAGCCGTTTATCAGGCTGTTTAGCTAACTAGCTGCCAACCAACCACCTAAAGGATTTAATCACTTCCAGGTGGGTTGAGTTGGCTCATTCTCTGTTACAGGGCCTGTCACAGGTAGGCTGGTCCCTGATTCCCCTGAAAGGGCCAGCCTCTGTGATAAAGCAATTTCATAAAATTAACCAGAATTCATAAGAGTCACCAAGACAAATGTCCCAACTTTCACAAAGATCTGGAAAAAAATTTTTTAACCAAAATTGAAATTAGTTGTTTGCTAAACACGTTTTTAAGGCAACAAAAACATTTTGATGTCTATTTTGAAAATTGTGTTGGTAAGGATTTTGATTTAAATGTAGTGAAAAAATGAAAATTTCAATAATATCAAAAAACGTTCATGAAATGTCTTTTTTTTTTTCAATGAAAAACTATGCAAAAATTTTGAGCAGCTCTATAAATCATGTTAGCATTTAAATGGCCCCAGTAAAGAACTGAAGTTCAGCCCCATTAAGGTGAATGAAGTTGGGAGCAGTGACCCCCCAATTTCATCATAATACTCCTTAGCTATTATATAGCCTTTTTCATTTGCAATACCGGTAATAATGATTTTATGGTAGCACCCAAAGACTTTGCTGATGATGATTTTTGGATGGGGAGCTAGTTGTAGCAAGACAGAGTATCAGAGTATCCCTTTATATCAGGGGTAGGCAACCTATGGCATGCATGCCAAAGGCGGTGTGCAAGCTGATTTTCAGTGGCACTCACACTGCCCGGGTCCTGGCCACTGGTCTGGGGGGCTCTGCATTTTAATTTAATTTTAAATGAAGCTTCTTAAACATTTTAAAAACCTTATTTACTTTACAACAATAGTGTAGTTATATATTATAGACTTATAGAAAGAGACCTTCTAAAAACATTAAAATGTATTACTGGCACACGAAACCTTAAATTAGAGTGAATAAATGAAGACTCGGCACACCACTTCTGAAAGGTTGCCGACCCCTACTTTATATTATGATAATTTTGTCTATCCATTTGAAGAGATTTAGAAAAAAAAAAGCTTAGAACTTGATTAAATTATAGCAATTGTTGTGGAGAATTGTGAGAGTATTTTATTTTATTTTATTTTTCTTATGCTCAGGTTTTTTTCTTTTGTCTCTGATGTTAATACTGTGTTCTGGAGAATTTTGCTGTTAACTTGCTATTTTTGAAATGCACCGTTCCTCATGCAAATTATCCCAGTAGCAGCCGCTGCCAACCAGGCAGGAAAGAAACGGAAATTCTCCCACTCTCTCCATCATGCCTAATTTCATTAGGCTCTGCTATAAATCTTAGTGGATGACCTATGAACATACTCTGCAGTATTTTTTTTGCTTAAACTTGCCAAAGACACGTCTCCTCACTAAGGACTACGACGTGTGATGTTAAAACTTTCAAAGATCACCTGTTTGGAGTTATCTGTATGTGAATTACTGGTAGTCAGAAGAGAAAATATTATAGGTATGTTAGAAGATGTTAATGGGTGCCATCAGTCGCAGACATGGTTAAAGCTGATGAGTATACTTCATTCAGGCTAAATGGAAGGAGCCTTTTTGTGTAGTTTTCAGAGTAACAGCCGTGTTAGTCTGTATTCGCAAAAAGAAAAGGAGTACTTGTGGCACCTTAGAGACTAACCAATTTATTTGAGCATAAGCTTTCGTGAGCTACAGCTCACTTCATCGGATGCATACTGTGGAAAGTGTAGAAGATCTTATTATATACACACAAAGCATGAAAAAATACCTCCTCCCACCCCACTCTCCTGCTGGTAATAGCTTATCTAAAGTGATCACTCTCCTTACAATGTGTATGATAATCAAGTTGGGCCATTTCCAACACAAATCCAGGTTTTCTCACCCACCCCACCCCACCCCACCCCCCACACACAAACTCACTCTTCTGCTGTAATAGCTTATCCAGAGTGACCACTCTCCTTACATTGTGTATGATAATCAAGGTGGGCCATTTCCAGCACAAATCCAGGGTTTAACAAGAACGTCTCGGGGGGGGGTTAGGAAAAAACAAGGGGAAATAGGTTACCTTGCATAATGACTAAGCCACTCCCAGTCTCTATTCAAGCCTAAGTTAATTGTATCCAATTTGCAAATGAATTCCAATTCAGCAGTTTCTCGCTGGAGTCTGGATTTGAAGTTTTTTTGTTGTAAAATAGCGACTTTCAGGTCTGTAATCGCGTGACCAGAGAGATTGAAGTGTTCGCCGACTGCTTTACGAATGTTATAATTCTTGACATCTGATTTGTGTCCATTTACTCTTTTACGTAGAGACTGTCCAGTTTGACCAATGTACATGGCAGAGGGGCATTGCTGGCACATGATGGCATATATCACATTGGTGGATGTGCAGGTGAACGAGCCTCTGATAGTGTGGCTGATGTTATTAGGCTCTGTGATGGTGTCCCCTGAATAGATATGTGGGCACAGTTGGCAATGGGCTTTGTTGCAAGGATAGGTTCCTGGGTTAGTTGTTCTGTTGTGTGCTATGTGGTTGCTGGTGAGTATTTGCTTCAGTTTGGGGGGCTGTCTGTAGGCAAGGACTGGCCTGTCTCCCAAGATTTGGGAGAGTGTTGGGTCATCCTTCAGGATAGGTTGTAGATCCTTAATAATGCGTTGGAGGGGTTTTAATTGGGGGCTGAAGGTGACGGCTAGTGGCGTTCTGTTATTTTCTTTGTTAGGCCTGTCCTGTAGTAGGTGACTTCTGGGAACTCTTCTGGCTCTATCAATCTGTTTCTTCACTTCCGTAGGTGGGTATTGTAGTTGTAAGAATGCTTGATAGAGATCTTGTAGGTGTCTGTCTCTGTCTGAGGGGTTGGAGCAAATGCGGTTGTATCGCAGAGCTTGGCTGTAGACGATGGATCGTGTGGTGTGGTCAGGGTGAAAGCTGGAGGCATGTAGGTAGGAATAGCGGTCAGTAGGTTTCCGGTATAGGGTGGGTGTTTATGTGACCATCGTTTATTAGCACTGTAGTGTCCAGGAAGTGGATCTCTTGTGTGGACTGGACCAGGCTGAGGTTGATGGTGGGATGGAAATTGTTGAAATCATGGTGGAATTCCTCAAGGGCTTCTTTTCCATGGGTCCAGATGATGAAGATGTCATCAATATAGCGCAAGTAGAGTAGGGGCGTTAGGGGACGAGAGCTGAGGAAGCGTTGTTCTAAATCAGCCATAAAAATGTTGGCATACTGTGGGGCCATGCGGGTACCCATAGCAGTGCCGCTGATCTGAAGGTATACATTGTCCCCAAATGTAAAATAGTTATGGGTAAGGACAAAGTCACAAAGTTCAGCCACCAGGTTAGCCGTGACATTATCGGGGATAGTGTTCTTGATGGCTTGTAGTCCATCTTTGTGTGGAATGTTGGTGTAGAGGGCTTCTACATCCATAGTGGCCAGGATGGTGTTATCAGGAAGATCACCGATGGATTGTAATTTCCTCAGGAAGTCAGTGATGTCTCGAAGGTAGCTGGGAGTGCTGGTAGTGTAGGGCCCGAGGAGGGAGTCTACATAGCCAGACAATCCTGCTGTCAGGGTGCCAATGCCTGAGATGATATGAGTGATAGCTGCAGCAATAAGAAGCCAGCTCCTGAAGCAATGGGCAGCATGGCAAGGCCTGAGCAGAAGTTATGTGGACCAAGAAGTTTTCCCGGGGAAATGGAGGGGCTAGGGGATTGATTGGTTGCAGCTGTGTGTGTCTGTGTGTGGCAGCAGTAGAAAGCCAGCGGACAGTGAGAGAGGCAGTCATGCGCATGGCTCTGAGAAGCAGAGGTAGAGCTCCTTGGGGCACAGGACTCACTAGAAAAACAGGCTTGGATTTCTAAGCAAGGAAACTGCTGCTATTGTTTCTTTCTACTATGTTCAGGGAAACAGGAATTTGTGGCCTGTTTGTAAATAAACAGGATTGTACCAAAGAAATACCTGACTCATATGATCAATTTCTCCTCCTAACAAAACAACCAGGCAAATCCCCAAATATTGGCTAATGGCTTAGGCCAAAAAGGGGCAACAGTATATTGTTTTACCCATTTAAAACTCAAAAACATATTAACTCTATTTCTTCAAACTTTTTACACACAATCAACTTCAGAATGTTATGAACCTCTGACAACTGTTTTGCTATAGTAACAATAGACTTGTTTATTATGTTAAACCTACCTATGAGAATCCAGCTGATAGAAATGTTCAATGTTATGACGACTTTAGCTATGATTACTGTGATTTCCTTTTCAAATCATCCAGTATATCCCTACTTAGATAAATAATCCACACAATATTCCCCCAAATATCTCTCTAATAACATATACATACCACTGTGTTCTAATAACTCATACTTTAAATGGTTTAAATATAGGAATCTTATGGGGCTATAATACAGAGGTCATGGAGGGTGAAGTGATGCTCTTGATCTGATGCGGGGAAGTGGTCCATAATAATAATAAACTGGATTCTTTGTTCAAGCAAACTGTCAAAAACATATCAGCTCCCCATATAGGATTTTTCCCTTTCCACCTGACTTCTTCCTGAAGCTCTCTAATGTTCTCAAGTATGTATTGCTTTTGCTCATTCCTAGGGTTACCATACATCCAGTTTATCCTCAACATTGCCTCTTTTTTGAGGCTCTGTCTTCTGTCTGGGTGGATTTTTCAAATGAGGGGACATATCTGGAATTTTTGCACACATTGCAGCTTAGAAAGAGCCCAGATTGGTCCGCTTCCTGATTGGTTCCCCTGCATTTGCACCTGATTGATCCATTCCCCTGTAGCCAGAGCTGGCAGATTCCACCCACCCAGTCCCCGGCTCCTGGCCCTGGGGAGCGGGTCCCAGGAGGTGCTGACTGATGGCTGTTTCTGCATCCTGGGCTTGTGCCAGACACCTTGACAGGGAGCAACACTGCCCCCAACCTCCAGTGAGTATCCCCGCCAGCACCCCTAACTATACCTCATCTCAAGCTCCCATGTCCTGTGGGAGTGTTCTCTTTTTGGGAACCTGAAGTATGGTAACCCTACTCATTCCTGCTTTATTCAGTTAGCACTAAATACATCATAGGAAGCCAATTGGTCCCATGCTTTTAGCTGTTCCCATAAAATAAGAAAAAAGGGAAAGTAAAGAAAGGCAATACATTACCCCTGGGGGCATTCTGTGCCAAAAAATTAAAAATTCTGCACCAAAAAAAAATTTTTTTTGCACACAATATTTTAAAATTCTGCAAAATTCTGCAAATTTTATTTGTCAAAATAACACTACGTAATCATGCAAGTTTCAATTATTTTGATAATTTATTTCAAAATACCTTTCAGCACTTATGTCTGTAACAATACAGACACAAAAATTCCCTCAGGAGTAAAAGGTTAAAGAAATCCCTATGACAATCCAGTTCCTGTTTCTCTGCCTTCTTCCCACCCCAGAGCCCAGCTGGGGGGCCAGACACCCACAATCCCTCTCCCCCCCACCCCCTGAGCCCAGCCACTGTGCCCCCCCAGCCAATACACCCAACCCCCCAAGAGACCAGTCCAGCTCAGATCCCCACACCCTCTCCCCCCCAAGCCCAGCCGCAGGACTCCCCCTTGCCCAGATACCACCACCCCTCACTCCCAGAGTCCAAATACCTACCCCCACTCTGCCCCAGAGCCCAGCTGTGCCCCCCCCCCAGTTCAGACACCTGCTCCCCTCCCCTCCAGAGCCCAGGGATCCAGAGGGGGAAACAGCCTGATGCTGGGTCCTGGGCTTGTGTGGAGTTTCCTGCATGCCACTCTCTCCTTCCCTTAGAGTGTGTGGGGAACTGCAGCTGCTGGGAATCCTCTAGCTTCCTCCCCTTCCCCCTGGCAGTGTCTTCTGTGTCCAGCAGCCCCTACGAGCGATCAGCAACACTGCAGCCCATTTCTGTGGGGGAGAGGAAATTCTGCATGCACAGTATTGATTTCTGCAAAATTCTGCATTGCGCAGTGGCGCAGAATTCCCCCAGAAGTAACACCTTTAGATGACATGTAAAAAAAGAAAAGAAAACAGTTCCTTATTCGACATCTATTCATTCTCTGCATTTCATTGCCACAAAGAATCATCAGCATATTCATACTGTGCATGGAATGAGAAAGGAACAGGAAAAGTTTATTACCATATGTGCAGCTATCTAATTTTAGACTATAATAAGGGTGATCAGCCCTCATACTAGCAGGTATAAACTCATTGTCTTTGAGGATCAAGGAAAGAAATCTTTCCTCAAACTAATTTTCCCCATGTATAGCAGTTTTCATATACAGCTAGGTGCATTCTCCAGAAAGAGGGTTGCCGCCTTCTGAAACTTCAGATACAGGCCCATGCAGGATACAAGAATTAAAGAAAAATGATCTGGAAAGTCTCTTGTTCTTACAGTAATTTACAAGCACTTCACCCACTATCACCATTGCTGGTAACCCATCAGATTTGGAACTTAGTCATATGCATAAATCATTTAAACCGATGATACTGTTCATGTAAAATTAGCCGGATTTGGTTTGTTCTGAGTTTAGTACAACAGGCCTAGTATATAGATTTATATAATATGTAATCTATTTCTCTAACTGTAACTTCTAACCACAATATCCAAGTCCCACATACCACCATAAGAATTAATCCTAGGGGAAGAAAATTTTCATTGTTGTCATCTTAAAAGTTGATACATAAAAGAATAGAAGGCTTGAAGCCTTATGGAGTGTGCTTAACCAAAGAAGCTAATACATATTCTTACTGTGTACCCCTTGTCCTGTCCGGTATCCACTGTTTCCCATGTAGACTTCCATGACCGTGTCTTGTTTTATTTTAACATTGTAAGCTCCTGCAGGGGCAGAGACTTTTTATTGGCCTTGTGAATAGAGGTGGGCAAAAAAATGTTGGTCAAAATATTTTTCAGTGAAAAATGCCAAGTTAGCAACATGAAAATGTTTCACAAATTCATGTCTGTTTTGCCAAAGTGTTCATGTTAAACAAACAATATAATCTGGAAAAAAAATGTTTTGAAGTTTCAAAGGAAAACATTTTAATTATTTTAGTTCAAAGGACTTATTTCAAAATGTCCATAAAGTTTATTTAAAATTTTTTTTTAAACATAAAAGAAGTTCAAAGTAGAAATGAAATATTTAATTCTGGTTTGAACTTAATGTTTTGTTCAAAATAATATTTTTTTACTTTTCTATTTGCTGAACATTTCAAAACAATTTGTTCTCGGTTCAACTTGAAACAAAAAGACCTTTAAAAAATTTTTTTTGGACTTGCCAGCGAACCAAAAAATCCGATTATTCACAGAACTCTATTTGCGAGGCTTCTAGCACACTTTTGGGTGGTTGATTAAAAAAATAATATGTATGATTGCATTGTGTGTTACACCAGTTCTGCAGGAAAACAGACTTTCAACTATCTAATGAAGTGTTAAGTTTGATTTACTGTTTATGTGTTCAATAGTAGATGTTAGCCAGAATTCAGATAATTTAAATCCTATGAACTGGCTATGCCAAAGGCAGCATAAACTGGAGAGTCATCAGCATGTATGTAATAGTTCACACAATGTAATACTGTCTAGATTTTCATCATTAATTTTCCTGGACTAAAACCTAGTAGAAAAATTGGAGAGGTTTCAGCTGGAAAATAGTCATAAAATCTAAATGTTCTATGGAATATCATATTAATATTTGTCATTTTGCAGTAGTTCTTTGGTAATGCTTGTTTTTCAAGCACTTCATCCCACTATAATTAAAGTGAAAAAAATCCGCTATTTTTTTCTTTCTATTTTTTTTAGTGCATTTAATTCATTCTGTGGGTGGGCTCAGGAAACCCATAGCGGGGAAATTCGAACAAATCCACCACAAGCAGAAATAACTGACCTGACAGCAAAAGAGACACTTGCTGAAGCACTTTGAAAAATAGTATATTTTTGGGGTGTACTTTTACTCTCCATCATTATTAATATTCTCTTAGGGTGAAATTAAGCCCAGTGCAGCAGCCGCTATGCATTAGTGAAACCCTACAAGCCCATAATCCAGGGACAAGGTGCTCAGAACAAACAGCATATGCCAGGGAAGTGCATATTTCCCTCTCACTGACCTTCCAATGTGCCTCTCTCAACCACGACATGGTTAGACAGAAGCGCCGTCTCAAAGGGTCATTCAGTCCTTGGCCTCTCTCCTGAGGCAGCCAGCAACAGGGCTGAGTAATGCCAAGTAGATGGGTGGCTTTTGTAATGTGAGTACTTGTTCACAGGAACTGCACTGGAGTAGATGGCTCAAATTCTGTGCCTATGCAGTACTTTACCTCTGGGTTGGAACTACCTACAACGGTAACATTGGATGGCACTTTTTGTGATGTGAATAGATATCCACAAGGGACTGGATTGAGACCCCTAGTTTATTTCATCTAGGCTACCCACCAGCTATCATAAGGAAAATTTTTTAGCTATAGCACTAAACACCCGAACCGAGTTGGAACTAGTGTGTCGAATATATCAAGTTTTTCCTGCTAATTCACTAAGTCATACAATCTCCTGTGACTTGATCCCTGCTGCTTACCAATAATTTTAGCACTAATTTGGGAATAGTGTTTGTTAGTTATCATGACCTGAATTCTCTTCTCAGATTCTAGGGAACAACTTTCATCAATGTCAGTTTGTTCACAAGTATGTGAGTGCAGAATAAGGGCCAATGCATAAAGTTCTCAGCAAAATAGGGTGATCTTTAAATGTTGAGGACATTCCAAGTCAGATGACAGAAATATAATGGTTGGTCAAATATTATTATTATAAGTATTAAAATAACTTCAGAAGGAAAATGTGAATATTTTTAATATAAGAAAACAAAGATTTCATATATGTTATCGGTTGAGTTAAATGTCATTGAAACTGGTGGTGTAGCCAGGTGCCCTTCATCTGGGATAAATGTAAGAAACAGCTAAGCTCCTTTGTGGAACCATATACAGTAGCTGAAACAATAGCAGCCTCCGCCCCACAAAAAAGGCACATGCTGGCTAAAGGGTTTTGCTGGGTATCATTTTGTGAAGGTTTGTGTATCTGTGAAAGAGACAGAAAGACCAAAGAAGCAGAGTGAGAAGGCAACAAGGAAGTACCAGACAGCCACAGAAGCAGTAGCATTGTGGCTCTGTCTCGGACAAAAGCTGAGAGAGAGAGGTTTTGGGCCAAGTGCTGACTAGAAAGGGGTTTGGAGCTTTGAGCAAAGAAACTGTCTCCTGGTATGTTTCAGAGTAACAGCCGTGTTAGTCTGTATTCGTAAAAAGAAAAGGAGTACTTGTGGCACCTTAGAGACTAACCAGTTTCCTGGTATGCGATTCCTGCTGTGTGGAGGGAAACAGGACTATTTACATTCTTTGTAAATAAGCAGGATTGTATCAGAAATACCTGGCTCCATCATCAGTTCCTCCTCCTAACCGAAACAACTCACAGGACCCTAAATTTTGGCTAATTGCTCAGGTCAAAAAGGGGTAACAATATTCTTATTTCTTAGTTTGTGATCAGATGTCTTGCTCTGAAGGCTTTTTACTGAGTTACATCAGTGACACAATCAAAACTTACAAGATGTCATTCAATTCACTCTTTCAGTATGTACTATCATAATTTGGCTTTTATCCAAGAAATAGTTGCTTTTGTTAACATGTAAGGAAAAATGGTGTGGTTGAGATTTTCAAAGCAGTCTACGGCAGTGTTTCTGAAACTGGGGTCTGTGAGGGTGCTCCAGGGGGTCTGTGAGTCATGTCTGGGACCGCCGGCCCCGCTGATCAACTCCTCCCCCTCCCTCCAAGTGCCTCCTGCACATCGCAGAACAACTGTTCAGCGGCGTGCAGGAAGCAATGGGAGGGAGTGGGAGGAGCAGGGATGGTTCACGCTCGAAGGGAGGGGGTAGAAAGAGGTGAGGAAGAGGAGGGGCAGGGTTGGAGCTGGGTGGGAAGAGGTGGAGTGGGGGATGGATTTTTTTCTTCAAATATAAATAAACATCACTAGGCTTGGAGGGCTGCAAAAATGTTAAATCAAAATGGGGGTCCTTGTGTTGCTAAAGTTTGAGAACTGCTGGCCTAGAGGATTTAGACACTTATCTTTTATTAACTGTAATAGGAAATGTGTCTAAATCACCCAGACTGCTTTGAAAACCTCAACTTAGTGTTTGTAAATATACATACGGAAATATACTAGTTTCTCACTTTCTCTTTATAGGTGTGTTTATGTGTATATATTGTTACTATGTCAACATATACATATAATACATTATGGGTGAATGATGTGTGAGTAACCAGGATAAAATTATCACTGCATCCAGACAGTTGTTAAAGGGAATGAGTGAGGTAAAGCACCTTTTGTCTGGGCAGCAAAACCTTTTCTGAGGTTCCTTTGTGTTGCAGAGCTGCTTTACAAAAGAAGGGTTAATGGCTAGGCCACCTATCTAGACCACATAGAGCTAGGTGAGTATCTTGGACTAAAGGTTTTCCAGGTAGAAACCCCAGGGGCAGAGGCAGGAGCAAGTAACAATAGGTGAAATCCTGGCCCCAATGAAGTCAATGGCAAAACTTCTTTTGATTGAAATAAGACCAGGATTTCAGTGTGTTTTAATAGTTCTGTTTGAGAAGGGTCTAAGAAAGATAGAGGTCTAAGAGGTGTGCCACTTGGTGACAGGACAGTGCAGTGGTGCTTTCGCTGAGGTTTCTGCAAAGAGTTGCTTTTATGCAATTTACAATTAGTTCTGTTTAAGGACCTCGGGCTTGTCGGCAAAGGGGCAACAATATAAACATATTTTGTATTCCTCAGAGTTCTTTAAGTCTTTTGAGCAGATCATATTGTTAGCATTTGAAACGTAATGCTCTTTATAAGAGAGATTTGTTTAGTCTGTTCTCCTAAGGATCAGCTGTTGCTTTGGCTGTTTCATAGGATAATAGATATATGTGTGGATCTTATTATGGAATTTCTCTGAATATTAATAGGAGTTTTGAGGGCAGTTTACTCATACTTCATACTAAAAAGACACATCTGTCATTAAAATTGGAGAAGTCACAAATATGGCACTACCTGGAGCATCCCTGAAAGGCCTTATCTTGCAATCTGTATGACTAAATCTGCTAGGGAAATAGGGTATAATGTCAGGAGGAAGAATGATTCACAAAAGAAAACTGTGGGAAGACTAGGTTGTTTTTTTTATTTTTAGGAGGTGCAATTAACATGAAAAGATTAAAAAAAAAAAAAGAAAAGAAAAAAAGAAAGAACATCTTCTCTTTTTACCTGAACTGCTAACATGTCTGTTTTTTAAATATATTTTTAAAAATACGCACCTAGCTTTATATTGATACCAGATGAATGGATTATTCATATTTATAAATTTCTAATTTTATGGTAGCTGCCCTTACCCACGATCCTTACACTAAAGAGCTACAGTGTAAATAGATAACGTATAGATTATGGGGTGCTCCTTGGGATGGAACTAACAGCAAGTTGTCATGGTGGTTTTATTTTGTATGTTTTTTTTAAACACTTTTTTGAGAGAGGAGGTCTAGTGTCAGTAGCGCATGTTCGTTATAGTTTATTATATTAATAGGCAGGATCTCACTTTACTGCAGTTATTTCTGGTTTATGGTCTTTTATTTTGAGGTTGGAATCGGGCCATAAGCAATACTTGTATTTCATGGTCTATGAGCACTATCTATATAGTTTGTTTTGTCATAAGAACAGATAGATCTGGATGGAAAACCTTTTAAAAGCAGTATCTCGTTGGCAGATAGGAAAGGACGTATTATGGCTTGAATCAGCTAATTGGGCATGCAGAATTTTACTGTCTCATGTATGGAAAACAAATTCTGTTGCAGGCATATTTTCATTTGGTTAGGTGTCATCCTGGTGAAGAATGCATTTCTATAACTTCCGGTGAATTCTTGGTGAATAGCATTTGTAATTAAACAAGTTTTTACATACCCCATATTCCTTTCTGTATTACGCAAATGAATGGAGCGGTTGACTGTTGTTAAAGCCAGAAGTGTGCCTAATAATTGGCATGATAGAAAAGCAAATTGGTAGCTCAGTACCTTTTAAAAACAGCTGTAAAGTTTTTATTCAGTAGCAGAAGTCAATTGATTTTGTTTCCCTTTCTTCCTGGTTTGCCTTTGCTCTTGCTCTGTGGTCTGAGCATGTTACATTTTTCTCCCACAGCTGTTGAAGAGGTCTGCAAAAGAGCCAGGTTCAATGGCTCACACCTGTGTAAGCATTTGAGGTAGAATAGTGTGAATTAGCCAAAAGCTACAGATCTCAATGTAAACTGTTCTTCATTGTGGTAACTGAGGAGGGAGCTTCTACTGCTCCTGTGAAATGTTTCCCTGCTATATAACCTCAAAATATTAAAAAGAAAAACCAAACCCATAAAACCCCAAGGTCTCCAATTTTTATTTCATGCCAGGTCAGTGCATACCAGAGGCTTTCTCAGAGAGTGAGTCACACAGGACTTTTAAAATGTTGTCTGATTAAGACCCCAGTAGAACCTCTCAGTTTCATTTCTTGGGAGCTTTTTATGGACCCTATGGACTATTTTTGTTTTAAGTCATGTAAGTTTGTGGTAGAGTACATAGATAAAAACAGTGGAACAGAGCATCACCACACTTTGGAGGCATTGTCATCTGCCTCAGTATCTTGAATCTAAAATGGGCTCAGCAACCCTCCACCCCGAACTTTGGAGCATTTGAAATATAGATAAAATTTTGCTCGTAGGGGTTTTCATCTTCTGACTTCCACTATGAGTTTCAGTGTCAGATGAACTCAAAATCTCTAAGTGAAACTCATTGGAAACTGGCAAGTTCCTCCTATTTTAGGAGGTTAGAATTGTACAAAACTACTGAGTTTAACGTAGTTTGCATGTGAAACCATAAATCTTTCCCTGATTTATGAAACTGAGCCCAGATTTGTTGAGTGTACCTTGGTATCATTTTGTAAGTTTCACACAGTTCTCCTTTATGCCATACACTTATGCACTGACAGGCTATTGGCTTGGAAACAAGATTCTGAGGAGCAATTCTACAAAGAATTGTCCAGAGTCCTTAGATGTGTAAGGTCGTTGATGACGTTATATGACAAACCCAGCCCCCAGTCTTTCTGTAATCATGGCAGTGAAAATTAACTTTTATTTCAAGACCTCCTACAATAAATAGCCCCAGGAAGAACATGAAACAATAAGCAGTTACGAGATTTGTGTAGCTATATGTTTGTAATAAATCCTTGGGGAGCTAAGATGTCATACTTGTTACTATGTTCCACACCCTTGCCAATTTGATCTTTGTAGCAACAATGGAAATAAAACTTGCCTTCTCCTGCTCTAAAACCAAGGCACCTACCCTACCACTCGAGATAAAGCAGAATCTTGGTTAGCTATATAAAGCTTTTCACACAGAACAGCAACTCTGTTTTCAGCAGCGGGTAGTGGTGCACATAACAAACACAACTCAGTTTATTATGGTATTTCATATATAGAGTAAGCTCTGTTACTCTATCCTGTGTATTCCCTCTTTCTCACCATGGTAGCTTTTCCAGAGAACTCTCACATTGAAGTGTATGAGGTGGTATGAAGACCTGAAGGAATCAAATTAACCAGGAGTCCAATTTAAAATCTAGGTGCCAGCTGTTTAGGCTGCTGGGTACGGCGAGCTTTTGGAATTCTAGTCAAATTATTTAGGAGCCTAAATTGGAGATGAGCTTTCTTGAAAATATGGTCTCACTTGGGAGTGCTGCATTTTCCTGAAAATCTGGCCTTAGGCCAGCTGGTGCTTACTTTGTGTCTCTGATTGTTCATAAATCAAATGATTGCACTTAGCCTGCCAATTGTTGTTTTGCATATTTAAATCTTGGGAGCTTCACATCAAACCCCTGCTACCATAATGTATTATCTAACAGTGGAAAGCTAGGCTCTCTTTATGGGCAAAACCTTTTCTACCTTCCTAGGGCTTGTCAACATGAGGAGTTTAGTTTGCATGGGGTTGATGCTCACTAGTTGGTGCACAATACATAAGCCATACTAGTAGCATGTACATGGGACAACTGTGCAATCTTTCAGTGTGTATCGTGTACATTAAGCATATGGTATTTTGAGCAGATATTACATGGTCCTTTCGCTTCACTGCTGAGCTGTGTGCATTCTGGGATTTTTCTCACTGCACATTGAAGGGTGTCTTTTAATTTACAGGGTTTGAAGGGGCTGTCTATTGTTTGTGTGCACGTAATGCTGCTGTGCACTATTTTGAGAGCCCTCCAACTGCTATCTCACATTATTTTGTGGGTGTCTGTGACCGACCTGTTTACCTGTGTGCCCTGCACTGCCCTGGAATCAAGTTGACCTGATGTCCCCTCCCGTGCTTTATCCGTCTTAATCCGGCCCTGCTTTCTTGTCACAGGTTTACGACAGCACTGTTGCAAAATATGCAGACTTGGCCAGCTAAACCAGACTCTTATTAGACAGAATGCAAAAGGAGAGGGACAGAAATGAAAAGAGATGAAGTGAGGAAGAAAAAGAATACAGGGGTGGGTGACACAGTCTCACATCCCCAGTTGGTGGTTGGGATGCAGCTGGAGCTGGTGGAGGCCCCTCTCTCTGGCCTGATTTGGTCAGGACATCTCTTAGGATCAGGATGCTAAAGGCTCAAAAATGTCATGGTAGACACCTGGGTCCTGAGAGATGGTTGGGATGGTAGCCATGATGGTGAAGCTGACTCCTTCCCCTTGTCAGCCAGTCACGGTACACAGCATTATGGTGGCCAGCTCTTTTCCACAGAGTCTCTTTTTGAGGACCCTGGAAGAGAGCGATGGGTGAATAGTTCATCTTCTCATTATTTTGTCCACCAGTTAGGCCTAACTTCCAATACACCAATTTTGGTTCTTTAATTTCCAGTCCTACACTTTTCTTGTTTACCAGTCATGATCTTAACACAGTCCTTGAATTACATCAGTAGGCCTAGCCCAGTTTCTGTCTTGCTTTTGCACCTTTTGTCATATAACCTGGGACATGGGTGGTCATGCCTACTGGCTGCAGCAGGAGTCGGGCACAATAGTCAGAGCAGGAGTCATACCTAGTGGCTAGAACAGGAGTCAGTAGCCAGGAATCTGAGATGGAGTCAAAGGTCAGGTGCCAGAGCCAACGGTCACAGCCAGAGTCAGGAGCCAGAGCCTAGAATGTGAACCTGAGTCAGAGGCCAGTGGCCAGAACTGGAGTTATGGGTCAGGAATAAGAGCTGAGGGTCAGAGCCAGGTTACCTGAAATGAGGCAAGGCAGGAGCAGGGCTGGGTCTAAGTTTGGGAACAAGCAGGCACAAGAGCTATTGCAGCCACTGGCGAATACTTTGACCAGCTGCTGAGCTTAAGAGCCAGTCTGTTGATTCTTCCAACCAATCAGTTGGCATAGCCAATCAGGCAGCTTCTTACGGGCCATTTGTCCTTGTTAGGTTGCCTGGAGCCTGGCTGTAAGAAACTTTAGGGCTAGAATGTGTGACCATGGGGGTTCTGGGCTGCTGATGCCTACACATCACCACAGGAGGTTTAGGCTGGGCTCCCAAAGGAGGACCCTATGAGGCTGGGCTCAGCAGGAAATACAGCCCAGCAGGACCTGAGTGGCAGCTCCTCGCAGCCCCCTGATCGGCTGGCACCAGTACTTAAGCCAGGAAGCCATGACTAGCTGCCTGAGCAACAACACAGACTGCCTGCCTGTCTCTGCTTCAGATCCCAGGTATAAAAGACTCCAGCCTCCGGCTCTGCCTGTTTCCTGACGCAGGGCCGTCCTTACCCATACGCAAAGCAGGCAGCTGCGTGGGGCACCAGATTTCCTGGTGCCCTGCGCACCTGCGTGCTGCTCCAGCCCCTGCTCCGGCTCTTGCCCAGGGCCTCTGCCCCTGCTCTGCCCTCACCCCACCCCTTCCCGGTCCCAGCCCCGCCCCCATTCCTCTGAGGAGTGCAGCAGGGCCGGGTCTGCACTCACTGGCAGTGGGAGTGCAGCAACCTGGCCCCAGCTGCGCCACCGGTGAGTGCTGGGGCGTGGTTCCCCTGTCCGCCAAGCCAACCCCTCCCCCGCGGAGGCCTGGGGCCTGCTCCTCCCCCGCAGAGGACTGGTGCCCCAGACGCGCCCCCCGTGGGGGGGGGGGGGGGCTGCGTAGGGCCCCAGAACAGCTAGGGGTGGCCCTGTCCTGATGCCTGACTCTTGATTGCCCTCTGTCCTGTCTTGGACTCTGGCCTTGTGGTACCAGACCCGGCCCAAATCCTGACTTCAGCTCTGATTGCCCATGTCCTGGTAATGACACTGGGTCTGCTGCAGGCCCTGATTCTTGACAGTTTTTCTCATCAACAGGTGATATGGGTTATTGTGACATCTCATGAACTTTCACTCACATTTTACAGTTGATCTACAATTAGGATACATTTTAGGCCCAGTTATCAGAACACATGCATAGGGGAAGCCAGGTGAAAGCCAGTGGAATTCTGGGACTTGGGGTCAAACTCCAAAAATCCAGGATTCTGTTCCTTCTGTCCTGTGTTTCCTCTCTTTATGGACAGGTTAGTGCCATTTTCAAATTGCTGTTGGCCAGCAGGGACACAGCAATGTGCCCAGGGCCGGATTAAGACCTTTAGAGGCCCTAAGCATTGAAAAGATTATGGTGCCCCCCCATATGTAATTCAAAATAAAAACAATACTATACTAAACAATACTATACTAAATACTACTATACTATACTATACTAAATTTTATTTTTTGAAATGACACAAAACTTATATGTATGCTGAAATTAAAATAGCTTCTTTCTAGATTTTCTGATTGCAAAATCTGATTGCAAAATTCTGGATATGTTCATCAAAGCTGACTCGATGAAGCATGTCTGCTTCCATACACAATAAGGAAAGTGAATCATGTCTGTCCTGACACATTGTTGCTCTCTGAGGGTTTTGAATTCTTTTCAGCTGAGAAAAAGAGCATTCTGCGGAGCAGTTAGTAATCATCAATGTTAGAAAAATACGTAGTGCGATCTCTACATTTGGAAATTCACATTGTATTCCGTCTTTCAGTATTGTGTCACGAAGATCAATGTGACTGAATTTCATTTTTCCTATTTCATTAAACTTTGCACGCATATAACAGTGGAACTGCCGTACCTCTCCACAGAGATTCATGTTCAAGTCAACCGGGTATGAGTCTACTAGGTTTTGGGAACCTTGTCAATATTGTTCATCAGATAAGTCCATATCGTTTAGAAAAGAAAATCTACTTGATACTTCTTTGTACACTTCACCTCTCCTCTTCATATGAGCTTCAAGTGTATCAATTATAGCATAGTAAGTAGATACGCAAAATTTGTCTTTAGGATTCAATGCTGTTTCTGTTGAACTACTATCATTTGCTTGTTTTTTCCCGATTCGCTTGCGGGACTGGGCTTCTTTGTAGTTAGTATCAGGCAAGATATCTTTTGATATGTCTTCAGATCTTTTGAAATCATTCCTCAAAGTGTGTAAGTGGTCTGCTAGTGATTGACAGAGGTCTGCACATGTTTTCAAATCCAATTCTTTTTCTTGGAGAGCTTGACTTGTGTCGTAAAAGTGTTGTAAAATTTCATTCCACGTGGTCAACATGAATACAAACTCTAGTTCTTGCATCTTGTTTGCAGTGTTTTCTGCCTCTCGTATCTTTTCTCCCTTTTTCGATTGGTCTTCAGCTATACTTTCTAATGCATCCACAATCTCTGAGTAGGACTCCAGAATTGCACTTGTTGCCACTGCATGTGCCTCCCAGCGAGTATTAGAGATTTCAGCACACAGATTTCAGTTGAACATATTGCCCAAATATGTTTTAAGAACTGCCCATCGGTGTGTTGAGGCAGAGAAAAATGTATAAAGTAACTGGACTGTTAAGAAAAAACTTACTGCCACCGGACAACAATCAACAGCACCGCGGCCAACAAGATTGAGAGTGTGTGCAGCACATGGTATGAATATGGCATATTTTTTCTGTTCTAAAAGCTTCTTCTGCATTCCTTGATAATGCCCTGACATGTTGGCAACGTTGTCATAAGATTGACCTCTGTACTTTGAGAAATCTATTTTGCAAACTTGGCACAGATAATGCAGTACTTGATTTGCCATTTCTTCACCAGTGTGGCTTTTCAAATTGAGGAATGTTATAAATCATTCAACTGCTTTTCCATCTGTGGGAGACACATATCTTAGTACAATACTCAATTGATCAATATGTGAAAGATAAGGTGTAGAGTCGACAGATAAACTGAAGTACCCAGTAGTACTTATTTCATCCACAATAGTTGAACGAACTTTGTCACTCATTAGACCAATGAGTTCATCACATATTGTCTTGGATAAGTATGATGGGTTCCCTTTGCCAGCATTCCCATATTTTGAGATATGGCCTGCTAAAAATGGGTCAAACTGAGCCACAAGCTCCAACAATCCCAAGAAATTTCCATTCTGCAATGATCCAAATGTGTCATTTGATCCCCGGAAAGGCAGACCACGTTCAGCTAATGTTTGAATAACAGCTATAACACGTTGCAAGACATGTTGCCAGTATTCACGCTCCCCTTTAATTTGTTCTTCCAATTTTTGTGTCAGTCCAAAGCCCTGTCTTCAATTTAAATATGTCAACATTGAATCTCTGTGAGTAGTGCTATTTTCATGTTGTTCAATTAAAACAGTATTCCACCAGTCACAAAATCCATCTGCAGCAAACCGGGATGTTGAAGGTTTATATACAAAAAGTTTGCAAACAAAACAGTACACAGACCCTGTTGATGGTGAATACAGTAGCCATTCTCGAGTATATTTCTCACCATTCTCTTTCATGCCGACAAATATTTTTTGTGGACAATATCTTGTTTGTTTGCCATAGGTAAAAGTCTGACGTGATTTCTCAAATGGCCCAGTGTGTTGTTGACAGTCATTTGATCCACAGTCTATCCAGTAAGCTACATCATCGGTACTGAAGTCAACCCACATACCAGGATGTTTTCTCCTATTATTTACAGCATGAGCAGGTTCAGTCTCTGACACATCCACACCTTCTAGAACAATGTTTTACCACCAGGAGTAGGATGATTAGTTACAGTCTCTGACACATCCACAGGTTCTAGAATGGTGTTTGTTTCACCCATAGAAAAAGGGTCAGTCTCTGAAACACCTACAGGTTTTGGAACGATGTCTGTGCTACTGAGAGAAGCTGTTGCTTCTGATGGATTCGCTTTGAAAAATGTCAGCTTTGGAAGATTTTGGAATATTTCACTAGATTTTTGTTTCTTTTCTTCCACCAGTTTACGGTTCTGTGCTCCACTCAGTTGGTTACGTTTCATCCTGCCCCTTATCTCAGTTATTAAAAAAACCAAACAAATTACACAACGTACACTATTTTTATGTGTGTGTGTATGTGTGTGTATATATATATATCTGAAAGAAAAAACGAATCAAGTACGTATAACTCAGAAGACTATATCAATAATAAAACATAAATTTATTGCAGTACATGACAGGATCTGATTTCCTCGCATTATTTCGATCTACGTTAGTAGGATGCCCCTCTGGTTTAGGAGGGGATAAGTGATAAAAAGAGAACAGAAAAACAGGGGAAGAGTGTGTAGTGGAGTGTAAGGAAGTCTAACAAAGTTCTGATTTTTCCCATGATGACTACTTCGATGCTTTTTTTGAAATATCAAATATCAAATTTTTTAAAAAAAATCTTTTTTTTTTTGTGCCCCCTGCTTTGCTGGTGCCCTGAGCACATGCTTAGTCTGCCTATTGGGTAATCCAGCCCTGAATGTGCCTTGCTGCTATGCTGGCAACTGTAAATACACAGCGATTGTTTGGGCTTTATTTGAGCTCTCAGGTGTCTTCAGTTTTGGACTTCAGTCATCACACCACCAAATAGTTGACATGGCTACAATAGCAGCTCCTGCAGCAGCAGACATGGAGAGAGGGAAGACAACACCGAGCAACTACTACTGTATTACACAAGCTCTTTCTGGAGCAACTTCACACAACGCCATTTCTGGGCTGCAGACTTGGGGTGACCAGCATTGGTGACAGAATTTCATGATGGTGAAGGCAACCTTTTGTGAGATCTGTGCTGAACTAGCCCCAGAGCTGCAGCATACCAACATGCAGTGTCCCACACCCACTAGGAAACAGGTCACCATTGCCATCTGGAAGCTGGCCGTTCCCAACTGTAACTGGTCTGTTGCCAACTAGTTCACCATAGAAAATCAACTGTAGGTGTGTACTTGCATGCCGAAGATACTGTTGCACTAAGTTATAAAACTTGGTAATGCTTAGGAGATTGATGGCGTTGCGTGCATGGGGTTCCCATACTATCTTGGGGCAATGGATGGGACCCATGTGCCTACCATTTGCCTCCCATGTCAGGGCTCCTCTATTTCTTAATTCCATCCTCTGAAATTCAGTCCAGTTGTGGGGAGATGGTAGGTGGTATATGGGTGGGGATTAGATTGAGAAGTTGTGATTTATGTTCCTGGTGTGGGTCTGCAGTTTATGCTGTCCCTTGGAGACTGTAGAGTGTTGGGATTTATGCTCCCAGTTTGGGAGCACAGTTCATGCTGTGCTTTGGAGGTAATTATATGAAGACAGAGGGGTTGGTATTAGTGGGGATATTGGGAAAAGGGCGTGGAGAGGCTGGATACTAATGCCCTATGCATCCATTTTAGGTTGTCCTGACTCTCAATGATGATACTCTGAGGTAGGTGACTAGGAAACAGAGGATAATTTAATTCAGAAAGGGAAAGGACAGATCAGCCATATGCTGTGAAATAATATGGTTCCTCCAAAGTGATGCAGGAGTACAAGGGAACTGTGAGCTGTGCCAGGGGCGGTGACCATACAGCTGTCCCACAGAATATCCAGACTAAAATCAGTTTCTCAGTTTAAGGGCATGACTACACTTGCAGATGTAGAGCGCTTTGAGTTAAACCAGGCTTCGCAGAGCGCAGTAGGAAAGCACTGCAGTCTATCCACACTGACAGCTTCAAGCACACTGGCGTGGCCACATTTGTGGCACTTGCAGCGGCATTGGGAGCGGTGCATTATGGGCAGCTATCCCAGCATGCAAGTGACTGCAACGTGCTTTTCAAATGGAGGAGGTGGGGTGAAGTGTGACAGGGAGTGTGTTGTGTGTATGTGGGGGGAAAGAGTGTGGGTTTTTGGGGGGCTGAGAGCATGTCAGCATGCTGTCTTGTAAGTTCAGACAGCAGCAGACCCCCTCCTCCTCCCCATCTCTCTCTCTCACACAACATTCCACACTAATGGTTGCTTTGTCTCAGAGTAGATAAGCAGCCGACTGTCAGAAACGGGGCATTCAAAGGGCATTTCCGCATTCCTACAGCCGATTCCAAACAATGACAAGAGTGGCCACTTGACTTAAGGGGATTATGGGACGTTTCTGGAGGCTGATCAGAGCGCAGTAATGCAACACCTTGTTCACACTGGTGCTGCGGTGCTCCAGCAGGGGTGCAGCAAATGTTATTCCACTCGCCGAGGTGGAGTACCAGCAGTGCTGTAGCCATGAAGTCAGAGTGCTCTATGTGCCTTGCCAGTGTGGACGGGTAGTGAGCTAGTGCGCCCGGAGCTCCTTTATTGCGCTGTAACTCGCAAGTGTAGCCAAGCCCTTAGATTCTGTTTTGTCTCCCCTGCAGACATGCTGAAGGTGCAGAGAGAAATAGACTGGATTTTGCATTGATTGTTTGAAATCTTAACCACTCCCAGTCTTTCTATGAAACATGTAAATCTGTGAAAAGCCATTAAGAGCTGTATAGTTATGTTACCCCTAACCTAAACTTCTTTTCCTATACGAATCCCTGTTACAGGGCATATATACCCCAGTAGGCAGAAGTAGCATTACTGTCTTTACGGTCATGCAGTGCACATGCCTACATAAACCTCACATAAGCTGTAAATACTAAACAGACTTTTTTCCTGGAACAACCGTTCCAATAATTTTTGAATTTCACACAACAAAATAGTATCATTATTTGAATCTGCTGTGTGTGGTGTGGTGCAGTTGTGAGTGCTCCATATGGCCACCATTTGAACATGCACATAGAGTTGTGGGGGGTGAGGAGTGCTTTTCATTTGCAAACAGCCAATGGTTGGGGCTTCAGCATGAGATAGAAGCCAGTTACCCAGCCAGGGCAGTCACCATTTTGAAAACATGTTTGGGAGCAGAATGAAAGGGGGCAGCGTTGGGCGAGGGAGAAAGGGAAGGAGGTGGGGGCCGGGATCTCAGAAATGCTTCTACTTCACGTCCACCGAAAAGGGCAGCATCCGTGGAGCCCTCAGAACAGGAGCTAGCATGACAGTATAGCATAATAAATGGTATAGATAAATCTGAACATAGAATTATAGACAGTCAGGGTTGGAAGGGACCTCAGGAGGTCATCTAGTCCAACCCCCTGCTCAGAGCAGGACCGATCCCCAATTAAATCATCCCAGCCAGGGCTTTGTCAAGCCTGACCTTAAAAACTTCTAAGGAAGGAGATTCCACCCCCTCCCTAGGTAACGCATTCCAGTGTTTCACCACCCTCCTAGTGAAAAAGTTTTTCCTAATATCCAACCTAAACCTCCCCCACTACAACTTGAGACCATAACTCCTTGTTCTGTCATCTGCTACCACTGAGAACAGTCTAGAGCCATCCTCTTTGAAACCCCCCTTCAGGTAGTTGAAAGCAGCTATCAAATCCCCCCTCATTCTTCTCTTCCGTAGACTAAACATCCCCAGTTCCCTCAGCCTCTCCTCATAAGTCATGTGTTCCAGTCCCCTAATCATTTTTATTGCCAGGTCCCCTGGATAGGATCTTCCTCCTGTGTCCTAGCCTGGGCTTGGGGTTGGGAATTGGCCTGGCTTCCTACATGGCCACCCACAGGGTCCTTAGTTTTGAAAAGATCCTGATTGTTCGGGGAGATCTCTTCACTGACCTCCTTGTTGTCATCCTCTTCCAATGACTTGCAGCCATCCCTGGGCGGGGGGAGGGGGGCAGAGTTTCCTCGGTGACAACAGCAGCAGTAGTACCGCTGTCCATAAGGGTGTGGGGTTCTGTAGTGGCGTGCCAGCAAAAAATCCTGTCTAGCTCCTCCTAAAAAAGACAGGTCAAAGGGCACTGTTGGTTTTGCCATCCTGGGGGTGGGGGGCATGCATTTTTCTTAGCTGCTTGCTCTGATAAGACACTGGTAGGTGTCATGGCTGTGACCCTTCTTCTCCATTTACTTTGTGATCTCCTTAAAAAGTTTCTTATTATTGAGGTTGGTCTCAAGAGCTGCCAACACTGTCACTTCTCCCCAGATGGCGAGGAGATCAAGGATCTCACCATGGCTCCAAGTGGCTGCTCCAGGCATGTTGTAAGGCTGCTGCAGTAATATTACTGTAAGGCTGATATAGTCGAATCTGGGAGCAAATGAGCCAATCCTGCCCCTGCACCAGTTTTTAGCGCGGGAGGGGACTTCAGGTCAACTTGATTCCAGGGCAGTGCAGGGCACACAGATAAACAGGTCGGTCACAGACACCCACAAAATAATGTGAGATAGCAGTTGGAGGGCTCTCAAAATAGTGCACAGCAGCATTACGTGCACACAAACAATAGATGGCGCTAACTCAATTTGAATCAAACTTAGTACACTTTGAAAAAGGATTCCAGAATTTGCTCCATGTAGGGAGTTAGTGCACTTTATAAGTTTGTTTGCAAGCATTTTAAATCCTCACAAATTTGAGTTACTACAGACTATACCCCCCAAGAAGACAAACCCTTAGCTTTTTGAACCCTTTGGAGAGTTTAGAGTGGAGGCTGGTAACCTGATAGGGCAGAGGGCTGTTGTCTGCTGTATTTGAGCGTCATTGTTGCCTGGCAGTGAGAATCACTCTCAGGGAGGGTGGCTGCTTTGCAGAAGGGAGGATAACTTTTTTCTTGGGATTAGGAAGTACTGCTGCTGCTGCTACTGTAGACTGGTTTTTGTGTCATTGCTGGCAAAATATTTACTCCTGCTTTTGTTTAATTCCACTCAGCTAGTCTTATTCAAGTCTCTGTAACCGTGGAGCCATGTTATTTATGGCTGTTAGTTGTCAAATAGAACAATTCATTAAGCGGCTCAGTCTGCTGATGCCCTTTTGTTTTATTATTCAGCTTCCTGACACCCTTCCATTACTGTCTCTAAGATGTCACAATGTTTCCAAGTTTTGCAACACCCTTTTTGTTGCTGAGGCCTTATTTAGCTGCCCATCCTGGCCCAAGCTGCCAGGATGAATGAGAGAGTCTTGCTCACAAAACCACATTCATTTCCCACCCCACCAGATCTAAAATCTTTGGGTATGTAGCTCAGACACAGGTATTTTAGATCTTGACTTTACTTAATGTGACAGCCTAGATCGATGCAGGATGTGTAGGACTCTTGGGTTGGATGTGCTTTCATTTATTGACACCTGGTATACTATCTCCTTCTTATCTGACTGAAGTTTGTCCAGTGAACTTTTGCCTTGGAGACATGGTAATATTGTGTAGTAATAACATATTCAAGCACATTTCCAGACTTGGTCACCAGAGGCTCAGTCCTGTTCAGCTGCCATAAATGGAAGTAGGATCAGGCTCAATGATACCTAGACTTAATTGATCCATATTCAAATGTGGTAGGTAAAGTGGTCTAAGTGAGTCATTATGATGGGATAGAAGAAACGGGATGTAGGCTGTAAAACAACCAACAGGATGGTATAAATAAATTCTGTTCAACCCCACTGACTTCATTGGGATTGCACAGTGTGAATTAGGGCAGTATGAATTAGGTCCAGTGACTTTAATAATTCATTCTGTATTTCTTTTTATTTTTTTAATATGAATTTCGTACTTGTGAATGTGAGGGAGTAATAACGCTGGACTTTAGCCAGCCATAGTGTGGGCAAAGACAGTAAAATTCCATACACAGCTGTGCTAATGTGCCTCAATCCTAACTTACAACATTTCCTGCTGTTCTAGAACTGGTCTTGTCTTAAACAGATTGCCAATCATGACAATTTCAATAGTTTTGTGACAGGTTTCAGAGTAGCAGCCATGTTAGTCTGTATCCGCAAAAAGAAAAGGAGTACTTGTGGCACCTTAGAGACTAACAAATTTATTTGAGCATAAGCTTTCGTGAGCTACAGCTCACTTCATCGGATGCATTCAGTGGAAAATACAGTGGGGAGATTTATATACACAGAGAACATGAAACAGTGGGTGTTACCATACACACTGTAACGAGAGTGATCAGGTAAGGTGAGCTATTACCAGCAGGAGAGTGGGGAGGACCTTTTGTAGTGATAATCAAGGTGGGCCATTTCCAGCAGTTGACAAGAACGTCTGAGGAACGGGGGTGGGGGGGAGGGAATAAACATGGGGAAATAGTTTTACTCTGTGTAATGACCCATCCACCCCTAGCCTTTATTCAAGCCTAAGTTAATTGTATCCAGTTTGCAAATGAATTCCAATTCAGCAGTCTTTCGTTGGAGTCTGTTTTTGAAGTTTTTTTGTTGAAGAATTGCCACTTTTAGGTCTGTAATCGAGTGACCAAAGAGATTGAAGTGTTCTCCAACTGGTTTTTGAATGTTATAATTCTTGACGTCTGATTTGTGTCCATTTATTCTTTTACGTAGAGACTGTCCAGGTTGGCCAATGTACATGGCAGAGGGGCATTGCTGGCACATGATGGCATATATCACATTGGTAGAAGTGAAACGTTAGTGCTCTGATTCACTGAAAATTTGAGTCCATTCTCCATATTGACTCTCCTGAGCACCTGCTAATCTGTTGGTTTCAGAAGTGGTTAGATTCTTTGGGCCTGACTTTGACTTTACTGTACTTATAATGGTGTAGTTCAACTGACTTCAGTAGAAATACTTTTGAATTTAGATCAGCTTCAAGACCCCATTGACTAATTCAAACTTTATTCACATGTAAATCTCTTTGCATTTTACTATTTCAAATTATACCCTAGCATATTTGTCTTTGCTTGTATAAAGGTTTCATTTCTCTTTCTCCTGAACTTCCTCACCCATACCTTATCTATTGTCATGCTCTCTGTTCTATATTGATACTTTATCACGGCTTGTTGTCTTTTTTCTTTTTGCAAACCCTACCATGGTCTTGGTTTCTTTTAATGATCTGGAAAACCTCCAAAATTCCATATAAAGTCATTTGTATGATGATGTTCTCTTGAAGGACATTTATTGTCATGGTTTTCTGGGGACTTTGTGAAGATTTTTGGCAAAATTTGGAGTCCAGCTGTAAAGATGCTGGGCTGCCCATTCTTTCAGAAACAGAGAAGTCAGTTGCATAAGAATGTGTTGGAAATGGTGCAGTGTTCATTGTCTTTTGAAGGTAACATTCCCGCTACCTTATTCAAAGCCTTTTGATGTTCTGAACAAATCTTGAGTGGAACTTGATAATAGTCACTTGTTGTCATGCTCCTGTGAGGCTTTACATGTTTTGTAGCTGAGAGTGAGAGAGAAAATTGCCTGGTGATTAAGGCACTGAACTGGAATGCAAATTATTTGGGTTCTGGTCCTAGCTCTGACACAACTTTCCTGTGTGACCTCAGGCAAGTCATTTAATCTCTCAATGCCTCAATTTTCTGATATAGAAATTGTGAATAATAATATTTCTTTACCTCCTAGCAATACTGAGGCTAGATTAATATGAGATGTGCTCTGATTTTATAGCACCTTATCAGTGTCTTGACTTATTTGAATACCATATTAGGGATATTCATGTGCTCAACTAATACAGAAAAATCAGTAAAAAAAGGTGAAAAGGTTTTCATAAATTTAATTTTAATTTCAATATACATCATATTTAGAGGTGAGAGGGAAAAATACTTCAGTATAATATTTTGTTCTAATGACAGCTTGTAGATTATCTATCTACAGTAATGAAGGTTGAATGAAAGAGTAACTGCCCAAATCTGGTGTATGCAATAGTTTAGCTAACTACTCTCTTTTACAGGAATAACAAACAATCACTATATTATTAGGTGACACATTTCTTAAACAAAAATTTGTTACTTTTGGAAACAAATGGTTAAATAAAAATCCCAATCCATGATCTGCATCAAATACAGGTGCCTCTCAAACTTGAATATCAGACTGAGGAAATGTCACTATCTTCTTTACAAGGGATATAATACCTGAATGCCAGAGTGCCATCTAGTGTTTCAAATCATTACAACAACATAATTGCAACTCTTACTGCAACCTCTCTAAATTTTTATGCCTATAGTTTCTGTCCTGGCTGCTCCTAGAGGGATTGGTTGAGACTGTCTGGGAAAGCCTAGTGCATGCACAAGGGGTAACTGATTGTTGGTGAATGAGACTTGTTCTTCACAGACTGATATTGTAGAGAAATGGAGTGTAGCTGAACTGTGAAGCTCTGATCCAGTTCTCCCACAAATGTGATGGAACTGGAGATCATTCAGAGTGAAATTCAATACTCCAGGTATAGTAACTAGATAGATATTGAACATGTATATGTAGCAATTTATATTTAGCAATTTATAAGTCCTTGAACCTAAAGGGTCTGATTCTTCTCACACTAATATTGGTGTAAATGAAGAGCTCAGAGCTGTTTCCCTGATGCAAACTCAGTATGAATGAGAGGAGAATCAGGCAGCAAAACTTCAGTTAAGATAAACACCTGAGAGTCTGGAAGCTAATCCAAAGTAAATTACTGTCTTGAGTCTGCAAAATTAAACTGCAAATCTGACAAGTACAGTCTTCCTCACAGTACTTTGGTACTTTCACTGTTTGGCTCTGCCAGAACCAGGAACTGCTGAATCAGGTGGATACAATTAACAGAACTTTTTTGAAGCTGCTAGAGACCTACCAGGGGGCGGGAGTAATTAGCACAAATAAAAAATTTCCCAGCCTGTGCAATGTTCTGTGGTTTTCAATTCCTAAGGCTCAGGTGCCTGAAAACAACATATTAAGTTCTGAACATGGCAGATGGCAGCCTAGCACTTGGAAAATCATCTTCCAGCTTCTAAGCAGTTTTTCTTTCCTGCCACACCTACAGTAAAAAGAATATCCTATTAAATGTGGTCTCCCAGCTGCAGCCTTAGGTCAGTCAAGATCCAGCCCTGTGGACAAGAAGTGCCAGCAAGGAGAGATGCCAGCCAAATGCTAAGAGCATGAGAGTACTCTCCTTTCCTTCTGCCCCCATCTTTGGTTCAAGTCAGGCCAGGGAGGATTATGAAATAGGTCTGTATGGCATGTTAGAAGCTGAGTCCTCTCATAACAGAATGTGTGATTTTTGGAATAAACCACCACAGCTACAGCAAGTTACACATTAAAACTCCTTTTCTTCAAAGCAGCCAGGCCTGCTCTGACAGACAAGAAAACGAATCATAGTGGCAGTTCAGACTTACATCAGCACAGCATACCCCGTGAAAAGGTCACCCTTTCAAGGCCAAGAATTTTTGTGTTAGAACTATTATCCTATTAATTAATCTTTTTATTTTCTCTCTGTGTCAGTGTTAGATTTCAGTAGAGAATGGAGCTGTACTCTGGTAACTTTTTCTTACAAATGCCCCACTCACAAGGAGCTCTAGGGTACACTGCTCAATATGGGGTCTGAATTTAGGACTATACATGGTAGTCCTAATTCTCATTCCTCAATAATGATATTTTTTTCAAAAATCAATTCAGTTTTCAAACACCCTAAGGTTCAGGGTTGTTCAGATCCACGGTTGGCCCATTAAAGAAAGGGAGGCAGAGTGCAAAATTTTGATCTAGATTTTGGGTTTAAAACATTCCCGCACTCCAGTGGTGTTTGGATGCCTGGCTTCAGAGCAGGTTGATCTCCATGTAAAATGAAAAACGTGCTCATCTTGCAGGATATGTTCTGTGAATGGGGTTTGTGAACAGAAGAACCCTGTAGTGTGATTTACAGGGAATGGAAATGAATTAGCCCTTGCTGATTTGCTTGGAAGTTTAAGTTTGATACGTTCCATCCACCAAGGTAACCTACTCTTATTTCTTTCCTCCATTCTCACCATACCCCATGGGTCCCTCGGCTTAATTTGGGTGTATTCACAAGGACAGCTTGCTAAACTGACCCCTCCCACTCTTCTTTTTGGGGCCAAGTGGTGCCCTCTTAAGGTTTTCATGGGGAGTGAAGAAATCGTGAATTTTGTGGTTATGCAAATACCCTCCACTGATGATTGCAGAATGCATTGCAACTTAAGCCTTGTCTGCATTTAAATAGTTTTGCACAGCTCTGGTTAAAATCCTATAACAAGCTGGCAGTTTTTGCTCGAAAACCTCATCCTGTTAACTAGGTGATGCTCCTGCTGGGAACTATTTTGCTGACTCATTTTCATAACTCATTATCCTCACCCATATATAGGGGAGGTATATGTGTTGTTTCTGGAGAGAGAGGGGGAGAGAGAGAGAGAGAGGATCTATATGTAACTAAACAGTCGTTGCGGAGGGATCCTGAAGACAGCTACATTTCAGTTGGATTTTGTGTTGCTTCATTTTGGTGGCTTAACTGGAAAAACAAGAGCAGTTCATTTGGGAAATAGTATCTTACATGTACATAGCTTTTTTTCATGGCAAAAGAAAACACCTAGCAAATCTACAAAATAATTTAGCACAAGAATTTGAGGATATTATACAAGGGGAAACTACAGAGGTGATATAGGCAAATAAAAGTAGTTACCATATTGAAATGTTGGATTTACAGCCATACTGTATGCATAATGTCATGAGTTTTATTCAGCTCCTGAATTTTGTCTTTTGAAAGAATGCATACTTATTTTGAAAACTGAATGATGATAAATGTGGATGGAAGGGTGAGGCAAGAGTTTGCCACAAAATCATAAATTTGTATCTGGGGATAGGTCTTCAGGTCTGTGTGTCATTCAAAAGACAACAGCTTTTAAACACAGCACTCGCTTAACGCTATGTGAGTATGGGCTTTGAACTGCCCCAGAGGAGAAATAGAAGGGCATTGTATATATAAAGGGAAAGTGAGCATAGGGTAAGAGAGCTACTGTGGAGAAGGATATAGGTAACATTCATCAGCATGAGGCCAGTACTAGATGGTGGCAAACAGCACCAATATAGGTGTAAAAATTCACCCCACAGGATGGAAGTGTGAAAGACTGCCTAGGGAACAGGGTGATGTATTGTAGATGGCCCACATTTCTAGGTGTCCTAGCATTAGAGAGAGAACTTGTGGAACCAGGAAAGCCAAGGCATCAGGTGAGTGGGCAAGTTGGCAGTGGTGAGTGGCCCAACAGTACACTCTACAAAGTCATTGGTAACTTGCTTCACTTGTTCATCCCCTGACTTCTGCTTGTTGAACAGAAATGGATGATCACATAGATATCCATGTCAGTTTCTGGTGGCGATTACTTTATATTTCCCCATTTTGTAAATCCCAGATATGCTAGTTTTGTATTGTTTTGTATTTTCTTGTATTTAAAAGGAGAATGCCTTGTTCCACGAGTATGCCCTAGTTGTAGTTGACTATGTGTTCACCCCACAGCTGCAGCCATTTCCAAGCTTAGTATTGTCTAGTTGCTCAAAATGGCATCTTTTCAATATTAGTACAGTTTGCTTTGGCTTGCTGATGAGTAGATATCTATGGAAAGCCATAGTGCACAGCCAAAGGCCTATTTTTGTCCTGAATCAATATAGCTTCGCAAGTGCAGGTCCAGGATCAACATAGATTCATGGAAACTTTTGCTATATGCCTAGCAGTTAGGGCTTTGTGCTCTCCAGAATATGCTTTGTCTTTGTAATCTGTGTGTCCTGAGTAAGGTATAAACAAGTGAAAAGAAAGGGAGGGGGAAAAAATTCTTGGAACAAATGAGATTTTATTTTCTGGCATCTACAATATAATCCTCGTTAAACTTTTTCCCACTTCAAGTCAAACACAGGTGTACGGTCAAGACACAGCTGCTACAAGATGGCTCCAAAAATGTTGATGATCAGACTTTGAGAGATGGTATAGAAAAACCTAGAAGTGGTATAAACCTCCCCACCTCATCTTTCAACTACACAAAATAGATTATGTATTTCTGTATATGTATGTTTCTTGTTTGGATCTCAAAGTGCTTTAAAAGCATGGCGGAGGATGAATGTTATTGCCATCTTGTAGATGGGAAAATTTAGGCACAGAATGTTGAAGTGACTTGTCCACCAAAGTCACATAGTCAATCAGTGGCAGAACTGGGAATACAACTCAGGCTTCTTGAGCCTGGTTTCTTTCCCTAACCACTAATAAAGCTAATGTTAAAAAAATTATATAGTATACAAGTTAAGAAAAGAGTGTCTGTACATCTGGGTATAGTGCTTAGATTATCCACAAATACAAAGTTTGTTTTTAAAGTCATAAGATACATATAGTGCATAATCAGCAATAACCCAAATTTAGGTGAATAAATTTAACAATACAGTTTAGATATTAGCATCCAAGTATTCGGGTACATTACTCATGAAAAGTTATACAGAGAGTTGGTTGTGGAAAGCAAATATAGCAATGAGTGAAGATTGTCCCTCAGTAATTGAAAATTTAGGATAGGTTGTCCATTTAGAAAATACAATCCATGAGAAAAGTATTTCAGATACTTTCCTGACTATGATTCTCGTCGGCACTCCAGCTCATCCATCCTGGTATTGCCAATGTCCGGTGATGTGTTCTATGTAGATGTCCCTCGACCATCTGATGGCATCCAACACCATGAGTTGCCACATCAGCCGAGCGTAGCACTCACTGATTCTGCATTCTCTCAACACTCGCTGGTTATTGGGGTCCCATGCGCCCAAGGCTCTGATGACCAGTGGTTGTATCTGAACCTAGTAACCCTTAGCTCTCAAGGTTTCAGCTAGAGGGGCGTATTTCTCTACCTTTCGAGCTTGGGCATCACGGAAGGCCGGGGTCCTGTTCTCGAACGGCACTGTGACGTCCACCATCATGATCTTCTTCTGATCCTCTTTGGTGATGACGATGTCTGGTTGCAGCTGGCTGTTGGTTCCGGGGATGGCAGAGTTCATGGCCACCTTCCCTACGGGTGGCGGGATGGCTCTGACTAGGCAATCCGGGATGGCATTATGCTGCAGCTGCCAGGCTCTGGAATGGGGCTTGGCTTGCAGCTACGCTGGACGTGGGGTAGTGTCTCGTTGGCATAGCCGCACTTCCTGCATCAGTTGTCCCGATTCCCATGGCAGACAGCTCCGTTCAGTGGAACGCAGTTGAGCCGGATGAGCCTCTAACTGGCAAATTGGATGGAGCTGCCCCCGGGAAGGAAGTGGTTGCTGGCATCCCACTTGCACGTCACCTCGATACTATCCAACATAATCCTAAATCTTTTTTTGTGATAAAGCTTCTCCATCATGTTTATCCCCTGACATACATAGGAGTCCAAGTAATTGCCCATTTTTTCCCACAAGTCCTAGGTAGGTGGAATCAGAGCATTCCATAAGGAGTGGTTTACAGTTAGGGTGACCATATTTCCCTGTGTTGAATATGGGATACGTGGTAAAATTTACTTGTATTCAAGCGAGTTCAATGATGATCAGTCAGAACTATGCAGTACAAACATTCAAATTAACATCAAGTTGACTGAGTCCCTGTTAAAAAGAAATACGGCATAGCTGGATTCTTTTTATTTACCTTGTTATCTTTAAGGTTCACACAGGGAAAGGTGACACACACACACACACACTCCTGTATACCTCCCTCACACAGGGGGCATGACCGACCGACCCTCCCCTCCCTGCCCTGAGGTCTCCGCCCTCCATGCCTGGCTGGCTGGCCTCTCCTGGTACCTGATGCCGCACCTTCCTGAGCCAACACATGGGCAGGCACACAGGTCTTCTGGTCCCCCTCCCCAGATTTCTGCCAGGGTTCACATGAGAATGTGGCCAGCAGCAGCCTTTTGGCACTGTGCAGGAGGGAAAGGACGGAAACTGCTCCCAGCCGCGGTGTTGGGGTGGGGAGGGATGACCTGGCCCATGTCTTTTGCAGAGCCCCTCTCTTCCTGCTCCCCTCCACCCCCCCACCCCACCCCCCCCCAGTCTGGCAGCAGCTTGTCCTTTCCTGTCTGCACAGTGTTGAAAGTCAGCTAACACCTCCAGGCTGATGCTGGCCACCGACATAACCCAGCCGCCACTAGCTACAGCACGGGCAGGAAGGGGTTAAGCCCTAAGGATGCATTGTGCACCAGGGCCCAGGAAACCTGACTGGAGGGGCTTAGTGAGGGGGCCAAAGAGGTGGCTCAGCAGAGGGGAGAGGGGGGACTCTGCTCTGGAGCCTGCAGTGCTGTAGTGTGAACAGGCTGGAAATCGCTTCCCGCCGCCCCTCCACTCCAGAGCTTAGCTGAGGAACAGAGAGACTTCCTTGTGCCAGCACTGTGCGAGGCTTTGGCACACATGGGGCTTGACTCCTCTTGGCCAGTGCCCCAGGCTGGAGGGTCTTGGACTTTCCTGGGGGACTGGTGCAGCCAGAGGCGGTGGGGGAAGGAAGGATCCTGCCACCCAGGCTGTTAGAAAACTGAGCACTCCGACCGGGGATTGGTTCTCCGCACAGCACTTGGAATGGGACACACCCAGCTAGGGGGGATATGGCAGAGCAGCGGAGCTGGAAGGCGAAGGGGCAAAGCTGGGAGAGGACAAGGGTTACCAGGTGTTTGGTTTTTGACTGGAATGTCCGGTCGAAAAGGGACCCTGGCGGCTCAGGTCAGCACTGCCGACTGGGCTGTTAAAAGTCCGGTCAGTGTTGCTGCGGGTCTAAGGCAGGCTAGTTCCTACCTGTCCTGGCACCGTGCTGCACCGCAGAAGCGGCCAGCAGGTCGCTCTGTGCACTGTCCCCGCCCCCAGCACAGGCTCCACACTCCGATTGGCCGGGAACTGCAACCAGTGGGAACTGGGAGGGCGCTGCCTGTGTGCGAGAGCAGCGCATGGAGCCTCCTGACCCCTCTACCTAGGACCTGGACCTGCTGGCCGCTTCAAGGGTGCAGCGTGGAGCCAGGAGAATCAGGGAGCCTGCCTTAGCACTGCTGCACCGCTGTGAGCCGCCTGAGGTAAGCCCACGCCCAAGCCCCAGCCCTGAGCCCCCCCCAAACCCAGAGCGCCCTTCTGTACCCCAAATGCCTCATCCCTGGGCCCACCACAGACCCTGCACCCCCAGCTGGAGCCCTCACCCCCTCACACCCCAGCCCAGAGCCCCCTCCCACACTCTGAACCCCTCAACCCCAACCACACCCCCGAGCCCACAACCCCAGCCCAGAGCCCATACCCCTCCAGCAGCCCAACCTCCTGCCTCAACCCGCAGCCCCCTCCTGCAGTCTGAATCCCTTGGCCCCAACCCCTAGCTTGGAGCCCCAAATACCTAATTTGTGCATGAAATCATAACAAATGTGGACACAAACTAGGTTTGCAGTTATGCTGCCACATTAAAAGTCATGCTGTTATTTATATTTTGAATTGGACCAGAACTAGAACATTAAACTTGATCCTTCAAACAATAGAATAAAATAATATAAATAAAAATAAAATATATGTCAGTAACTGGTGATGAAAACAGAATATTGCAAGGAACAAGGAACTCAAGCCATTAGAAGTGGTATTAGGAGGAAGAGAAGAGAGGTTTTGAGAAAATTTAAAATATGAAGAAAGTTAATTTTTAAAAAGGAGATTTTCAAAGAATTGTGAGTAAAGAAGCAAAAGTCCAATATTTTGGCACTTGGAATGGGAACAGAAGAAAGAATTGTGGTGAAAAGATGAACCAAGAGAGCAAAAGGGAATGTGAGGAATAGTTGGGTAAGAAGGGTAGTACTGGTTGGGGTGACAGCATTAAATGTAGGAGTATGAATTTAAAGCATCAAAAGAGAAGGATAATAAGCCAATGAAATAAAAAAAAGAGAAGAGAGATATGTGACTAGCGAGGCCAAAACCACTTGGTCTGTTGGCATAGAAACAATTATGTGGCTAACTATTTTGGACGATGTACTAAAAATGATTTTTCCATTACACAGGGCCTGTGAGGTTGGGTTATCTTTCGTCATGACACAAGCCAAAACAGTGTGAATTGTAAAGAGGTTAGTAACACATTTGTGGCACGACTTGACATTTCCAAAATAACAACTGTTTACTCCACAAATCAATTGAGTTGCTTCATGCTCTGTGTTTACTGGCAGTCTTACACTGGGTCCACCTCAAGGTGATCTATAGCTTTAAATCCCTAAATGGATGAGGCTTTACCATAAAAATGATCACCCCTTTTCATGCTCGACCACAGTAGCTGTGTTCTGTAAGGATATGCATGTGATGGAATTGAGACTTTAATTTGCAGGACCTGGGGGACAAGGTGTTGTTGATGCACGGTCCTCAGCTATGGAATTCATTTCCATACTGAGCTAGAGGGTTGTCACCTTCAGGTCACAGTGAAAGACCCATCTCGGAGTTGCAGAGTGGTCCTGCAAATGTATTGCTGGATGCAAATCGCCTACATTACTCTCTTCCTTGAAGTAAGCAGCTTTATTATGAAAGAAAGGGAGGAGAATCTGTCTTCTTACTTTTGGGAACTAACATGTATTCATGTAATGGCACTCAGAAGTTAATGTTATTGATTCTATATATGATACAATCAAAGTAGACATCTTAATGAAAATATTTTCAAATAATTCCCAGATAAATCAGATCCAAGGCTACCTTAACTATCATCACACAGTTATTTACAATACAAATACTATAAGATAGTATTTCCATAAGCACACACAGAGATTTGGGCCTGATTCTCCACTAGCTTGCATCTTGGGTCATCATTTACAACTGTAAAGTAGGTGTAAAATACTGTCATAGCAGAATGGTAGTGTGTGTCAACCACCTCGCATCGTATAAATAACCACATAAGGTGTCAGAGCATTCAAGCTATGTACTTGCCCATATAGATATGTCTGCAAGAGATATATGTTTTCTAAAAAGGAAATGCAGTTGATACCATAGTTCTTGTGTCATGGCTGGAACCTCACAAAGATACAGGATTTATATTTATATCTTTTCTGTGAGTCATGCTGTACTTCAAGACATGTGGCAGATGCAACAGCTGACTGCTTCACTACAGACAATCTTCCAAATTTACAACAAAATCTGAAGAACAATAAAATAAAAGGGAGAAAATTGCAGTTTTTTACCAGTTTATTCTGGATTCCTCACTCTGCATAATGAGATGAAGACTGTTGGCACTTTTAGTCTAGGATGAAGAGTTTCTAGTTTCTCTGCAAGCAAGACTGAAGTTAGCCTTCCATTATAAGCTTAATTTTGATACCCACCATCAACTTTGCCGAAACCAAACCAGTTTGCGTGATATTTCACATGATAGATCTTACGCCAAGGTAGAATTTTTCTGAAAGTGTGTGGCATTTGGAAGACAGAATGATCTCATGTTTGAACATTGCCTTATTGATTTTTTTGGCTTGTCATATCTTCAAAATGGCTTGACCTAAAATGCCAAATTTGTTTTAATCTGTTGGTCTTTGTGAGGACTTAATCTTTGACTAATTTGGGGAAATTATTCATGGAATCATTTCATTATTAAAAGCAGTATCTGCTTCTGTTATAAGTATGGAGTTTATAAACTCCATGTGACCCCTGATGCAGAGACCGCCATAATGGGAGAGTGACAGGTAGGGAACCACACTAAGTGATGAGGTGCTGTCTGGGGAAGCAGGAGAAAGTCGTGGTCTGGGGTGGATTGTGGATGGCTAAAGAGCAAATCAGTTGGATTTGGTCTTTGGAGGGAAGAGGAACCATCCAGCTGTCCACAAATAAATCCACTTTAAATATCCTCCAGCCCATGTAGCTCTCTCCCCATGATTGGTGAGGCTAAATGGAGAAGGAGGATACTAGGAGCTACATCTTGGGAGAAACTTCTCCTCCTTTCTTTAAAGCCAGGAAAAACAGTGTCTTAAATCTCTTCATGAGAAATGACCATATTCAGTACAATAATTTGGGACACGTCCCAAATATACACGGATTTCAATTGTTAGTGTTGTTATATTGTGTTATCTTAAATTAGTTCCCTCGCTTTACTCCATTTGAGCCACTCTGCTGTCACGCTCCAGTGAGAAAGGAGTGTGCTTGACCACATTGAAACAACAGGTGAACTACACAGAGTGATTTGATTAACAGCTCTGAGTGATTGGATTAGCAGTTGATGAGTTGTAATTTGAACTGTTGCATCTCCACTACATTATTAGCTTCAGCTCAGGAGTTGCAATCCATTCCCCCTGACAGGCTAGCTTGCAAGGTTAAAGCACCATTTAACTTAAGCTATAGATTTTTGTATGTGGATGGGATTTGGTTTAGGGGCAATAGTCAAGTTATAGCTCAAGCAAAGAGTGCAGTGAAGACAAGACCTTAGAACAGACATGTAGCTATGAAATCGGTGGCTATGCAGCTTTAAAGTGCCAGTGAAAATATTAGGTAGTTTATACACTTGAGGCTAAAAGTGGTGGGGAAGTTACACGGGTGTGTACAAAACCAAAGCCACATACTCTAGAGTCCTTGACTCCACAAGTAAGTAAAGTCGGATTTAGAAGGATTTGAAGCATACAGACATAAAGATTGTTAACTTCTTTACGTTCTTACCAAGATTTTCTTCATAAAAATCTCTCTCTTTTTATTGCAAGGTGCAATGGGTTTGCAGATTGTAAGGGTGGCAAGGTATGGAGATATAACTATGGTTAGCTAGGTGACCTTTACTGTGCATTTCCATGTTTTCTGTTTGTTGGATTTTTTGTTGTTGTGTTCTTTGCTTTAAGTTTAAAGTTAACTTTAAATTTCCAGGCTTTCTAAAGTTTTGTTATATGAAAACTGTAGTGTTCCCTTCAGTAAATGAGGGATTCAGCTTTGGCTTAGTATTTTGCCTCACAATTTTACTGTACATTTTATTTTTATTCTGTATCTATGGACCTGATGAGCTTCACTTACTGAAATCTACATTTTAAAAATGGGGGATCTAGATAAGCTAGCATTCTTCCATCAACAACCATTGGGTGCTATCTAAGTCAAAAATATGGAAAGTCTGTCAAGGTTTGTTTACACTGCCATACAACACCAATGGCTAGTTTGTGCCAGCTGGTTTGGGGTTGTGGGGCTTGGGCTGTGGGGTTATAAAATTGCAGTGTAAACTTTTGGGCTTGGGCTAGATCCCAGGCTTTGGGACCCAGACAGAGCCTGAATATATGTGCCTCAATTTTAAAGCCCGGCTTGAGCCTGAATCCGCTGACAAAGGCCAGCTCTGGGGGGGTTTGTTTTGTTGCACTGTAGATATACCTTAGGCCAGTGGTTTTCAAACTTTTTTTTTTCTGGCGACCCAGTTGAAGAAAATTGTGATGCCCATGACCCAATGGAGCTGGGGTTGAGGGGATGAGGGGTTTGGGTGTGGGAGGGGCTCAGGGTTGGGGCAGACGGTTGGGGTGAGGGCTGTGGGGTGGGGCTGGGAATGAGGGGTTCGGGGTGTGGGAGGGGGCTCTGGGCTGGGGTAGAGGGTTGGGATTGGGGAGGGGGTCAGGGCTCTGGGCTGGGGGTGCAGGCTCTGGATTGGGGCTGCGGATGAGGGGTTTGGGGTGCCGGAAGGGGCTCTGGGTTTTGGGGGGGGCTCAGGGCTGGGGCAGGGGATTGGGGCGTGGGGTTGGGGCGTGGGCTTACCTCGGGCAGCTCCCAGTCAGTGGGGCAGCGGGGGTGCTAAGGCAGGCTTCCTGCCTGTCCTGGCACCGCGGACCGTGCTGCACCCTGGAAGCAGCCAGCAGCAGGTCTGGCACCTAGGCGGAGGCATGCAAGCAGCTCCACGCAGCTCTCGTCCGCAGGCACCGTCCCCGGTGCTCAGGGCGGGGGCAATGTGCAGAGCCCCATGACCCCCCTGCCTAGGAGCTGGACCTGCTGCTGCCTGCTTCCGGGGCGCAGTGTGGTGTTGGAACAGGTAAGGACTAGCCTGCCATAGCTGGGCAGCACTGCCAATGGGACTTTTAATAGCCCGGTCAGCAGTGCTGATCAGAGCCGCTGCGTCCCAGTGCCTTCCATTCCGCAACCTAGTTCTGGGTCGCAACCCACGGTTTGAAAACCATTAGTTTAGGCTCTGTATTTTTCAACAGCTCATCCAGGGCAGCTCTAGTAAGGAAAAAGTTGCTTTATCCTCAGTTGGACAATAGGCAAAAACTTGTAAATTCTTATAAAATGTTGACTTGATTATCTATCAGGGCAGTCTGCACAGCACCAAAGACACTGCTAATTTTTTCACCCTGTGGAATGCATCAAGTGACTTCTCATGCTTTGAAATTACTATTATTCATCTTTGTTGTTGGAGATCAGTGGGAACATCATGTTTCCCGATGCCTAACACCCTTAGTTTCATGGAAAGAGGGCAAGCATTTTCATTTTTCCAATTTTTTTTAAAGCTTTTTTGGACCTTGGAACTGGCAGGAATTTTCTTTCCCTGCTATTACTAGTATTTGATTTGGCACAGAATGCTCTTACTGGAATTGCTTTGTATTAGAAGCATTCCCCTAAAGAGATAAAAACATGTGATTTATTAATCCTTGGTATTTTATTTAACAGATAAGTTGCTGGCTTTCCTTCTCTCTTCTTGTTCAGCATGTGGACAATATTTATTTATTGTCATTGTTGAGATTAGAATTAATATGATTAAATACTAAATCAACTTCAGGCTTGGATAGATTCTGGATGTGGACTGATCCAGATGTTAATCCAAAATGGTATCTTAACAGTTGCAAAATTTTGGAACTAAATCCTTGTTTAACCATAATTGCTTGTTGGCTAACTCATGTAACCATAAAGACTCAGAACAGTGGAGACCTGAGAAAACTCATAACCTGCCCCTTCTGCGTTGGTCCATCGTGTCCTTAATTGGTATATTTACTTAACAAGTGTGATCAGAATTATAACATATGTCAACAACTGATGTGTGTGGTTTTATTTTTAAATTGGGAGGTTTATTTTTGTATCAGATATTCATTTGTTTTATCATATGTACAGAAAAAAGAAAAGGAGTACTTGTGGCACCTTAGCGACTAACAAATTTATTTGAGCATAAGCTTTCCAATGAAGTGAGCTGTAGCTCACAAAAGCTTATGCTCAAAGAAATTTGTTAGTCGCTAAGGTGCCACAAGTACTCCTTTTCTTTTTGCGAATACAGACTAACATGACTGCTACTCTGAAACCTGTCAATACACAGAAAAGTTAACCATTCACTAAGGTATCCTATGTGTTGTTTTTTTCCTACTGGAGTCAGCCTTCTAATTTCTGGGTAGACCTGTTAAACATTGTTGCCACTCCAACTTCAGCTTACTCTGATCCACCATTATCACATCACCATGCATAGAGACAGCTTAAATATTTTAGGGAGGTATATTAAGGATGGCTTATTATATAAGTAAAAGGGAAGTGAGTGAGTGTGTGGGTGAAATCTTTAGGTGCCCCTCAGCTTTCTGCTGCAGAAGTACAACCCAGTTGCTTGTTCCTTTCAATATTAGAGATCAGTTTATATAGGTTTTTCAAAGAACCTTAAATGTTAGGAAATAGGCTAGAATCTTACTTAACAATGAAAGTTGAAATTCTCCTTTACATTTCTAGCTTTTCCAAATCAGGCTGTTCGCAATTTTGGGCTTCATATAGTCTAAAGGCCTAATATGTTACTTATAACAAGTATCAGGGCCAGATTCTCAGTCCATTCGATCCCCTTTGTGGCATGTGAGCACTCCAGCAGATGTGACTTCTCAAATATAGTATAAAGTTGGTGGAGCTGACTCCTACTCCAACCTCCCACTTTCATACAGATAGGGGTGTGACAGGTCAGAGTGGAATAGAGCTCCCCTAGGACAGTTCACAGCCACTATATTGTCCATAGCCAGATGTCATAAGTTAGAACAGCTTCTAGTGTGCTCACTTACATTGGGGGTAGGATGGCTTAAGAATCAGGGAGCCACTCCTCTGCCTTATCTTATCATGTATGGTCCTTTGGGGACGGACTATAACCAGCTGTCCCAAGTTAGAGGTGCCCCTACTTGGGTCAAGAATCAGGGAGATGTTACTGGCTCCCTCACAGTCCCTTCCCAGGGCTGTGTGTGTTGTGATGCAGGATAGAATCTGGCCCTTTAAGTGATTTTTCACTGCAGTTTTTGCCTTAGTGATTCTCCTTAAATTGTTCCTTATTTTTATTAGAAAAAGAACCACTACATTTCAAAACTTAAGTACATTACCTAGTTGCAATATACAGCATATGTGTAGATATCTTGTTTGTTAGGGATGGGCCTAAGCCATGGAGAGAACCAGCCTTGAATCCAAACTTCCCCAGGGTTCATGAGAAGGGCAGAGGAGAGGACTGAATCTGGGTGAAGAAAACAAAGATTTTCCTCCTGAACGATCCCAGTTTGGCAAATATGCATCAAGGATTTCTTTGATGTTCAGAGCTTATGTTGGAGCCTCAAAAGGTTCAGAGTGCAGGTGTGATTCATGTTAGACAAACACTCAAAATTTCAGAGTGTAACTTAATCGTCAGTGTCTGAAAACTCGGCTGGACATCTTTGAACAAGCTTTCTCGTGACACTTCTGAGAATATCTTCCCATTGGGTGAGAAATACAATGACAGTTCTAGGAATATTTTAATTTTGGAGAAAAGATTCATGATGGGATGTGTGAATTGCACTTTACATATTGCTCATCACTACTCAGAACAGATTTCATCTTACTTTTCAGGTTTTATCCTTTTGGGGAGCCTTTTTTAAGCACCACTTTATGAATCAGAAGACTGGAGGCATAAAGCCAGCCAGTTCTTAATTCTCTTCTCGTCCCTCTGTCACATATAGCTTAATAGCATTTTTATGATAGGATTGGTTTCCAGCAGCTGAGGCAGTTTTTGTGTGTTACAGAAGGGTTCTAATAAACCTGGATCTTCCATGTGGCAGTTTTAAGTAATAAATTCCCAAATACTTCTTCGCATTTACTTTATGTAGCTTTTTTTTTCCTTTCAAGCATTAATTCATCTTCATCATTACAGTGAAATAGGAACTTTTTTACTGTCCTCATTTTATAGATAGGGAAACTAAGTCATAGACATGAAGGGACTTCTCCAAGATTAGAGAAATAGTTAATGGTCAAAAACTCAAAAACAGGTTTTCCTGGTTTCCAGTTCTCAGATCACTAGAGTACTCCAGTTTCTTCTACATTTCATTTTATCTGTGCTGTCAGGAAAGTAGCACATCTTGGAATCGCCCTTGTTTTTACTGATTTTCTTTGGCATCTTATGAAATGACATCCTGTAATGGTCAGGAACTATTCACTAGCATGGGATCCATTGGCTGAGGAGATTGGATTTTTTTATTTAAAAGATTACATTAAAAATCAACAGTAATTTAAAATAGTAAAATAATGCTGTTAGAAAAAAAATTGATTCCTTTTTTAATTTTAAAATTTACCTGCAGACAAATGCTTGGCTGCCCCTAAGAAAACTACTGACCTAAACGTCAATGACCAGCCTTGCTTAAGACTTGATGCAGGGTCTCTCATGTCATTTTGGATGTACCTAGAGTTACTGCCAAACCATTTGGCACAGTTCAGGAGTGTGCTGATTGTGTGCAGCCCTTCATAGCACAGGGTGCCAAAAATTATAAAGGCCATTTTTTAATATTTTCCACAATGTCATATTGCTATTAATGTAAATTACAAAGAGATTTCTTTTTTATCAAAGCAACCTACAAAAAAAGAAAAAGTGGTGTAATCCATATAAATCACTTGCCTGTATCATGCAGAGCAAAATTCAGGGTCGGCAAGGCTAAGCTTTTCTATTTGAAATCAGGGTTTTCCCCCTGACTGTAAACATCTACTCAGAATTATGTGTGGTTTTAATGGACCCTACTCACCTCCATTCCAACCGTCGCACTCGCTACCTATGCTGTACCTTTCATTTACTAGCTAAAAATTGAAGACTGACAGTGAAGTCACTACAGAAAACAGTTAAATATTTGACCTTGCTTACTGCTAATTTATATAAAAATCAGATTTATTTCTTTTTGGAGAAAAATTCAAAAGCACATTATATGTGCACTGGTCATCCTTGGTTTATTGCAGTCCAATGGAATAAGAGATTTTGTGTGTTGTAGTGGCGGGAACATTTTAACCATTTGTTTCTCTTTGCCATCTATTTTCTTTACCAGTTCAGAGCTTGTGCAAATTTCAGAGCTGCATATGATATTTCCCAGGCCAAAAAGGATACAGGCATCAGTGCCTCACGCCATATGTCCAGATTAATTACAGTAGAAAGATGCAAGGTGTTCTATCCTGCCCCATGCTGTGTAAACATCTACCCTCTGACAAGTGAAGGACTGAGTCAGTCTTGAAATCAGGTTTCTTGCATGACAATGAATTGGTTTAATGCTAGATCATGAAACAGAACCTGAAATCTCTGTATGCGGTCTGTAGACCATTCATCAGTTTGCTTGCAGGAACACTAACGAGCATTATGAATTTATAACTGTCTTTTGCTGTGTTTCAAGTCACTGGCTGCTTAGGGAATGTTCTAATCAATGGGAACAAAAACAATGAGGAGTCGAAGTGGGGTTTTTTTACCCACGAAAGCTTATGCCCAAATAAATCTGTTAGTCTTTAAGGTGTCACCGGACTCCTCGTTGTTTTTGTGGATACACACTAACATGGCTACCCCTCTGATACTAATCAATGGGAACTGTTTTAAAGTAAAGAACTAGCAGTGTTACTGAATATGTTCTATTGGACAGGAGTACTACCTGTAGGAAGGACTAGCTTCTCCTAATGAAGATGGAATGCCATCTACCAGAGTAACGTGTTGGGTGAGGTAATATCTTTTATTCGACCAACTTCTGTTCATGAGAGAGTAAAGCTCTCGAGCTTACCCAGAACTGCTGCTTCTACCAGAGTATGTAGCTATCATATGTAAGTACTGTCTGTAAGTACGTGCCAACTAACAATGAACAGCTTTACTGTCTGTTATTGAGGAAGAACAGGTCTAAGTCCGAGGGTTAACATCAAATAAGTTGGCTGTTTTTTCTTACCTATCCTACTTTGTGTAAAGATACCACACCTGTATTTCAATTATTTTCAGCTAGGTATTGACATTCTACCTGGTCAAATAAAAAGTTCTCCAGTCGTTTCAGTTGGAAATTATGTCCCCCACCTCTGTCCTGAACTGTTGTCTAGTTTAGTTTTTGTGCTGATTAAATGTTTTTTCTTTCCACACCAGAAATGGCTACACTTCTATCATGGGGAAGCAATCCTTGTGTTTTATAAGACCATATTCTATCCACATTCTCCATGCAGAGCCCCCTTTTATGGAAAAGGAATGTGTGATGACTGAAAGGAGAGTATAGCTCATAGCTTGTAAAGGTGGTGAAACTTCTTGTGTGATGCATGGAGTTTTAAGAATTGTGGTAATGCTATGCGGTTACTGTACTTTTAAACCCCAGAACATCCTAGGATGCAGAGTTAAAAAGATGTCAGTTGGAGGCAGTCATAGCTGCATAGGAGGCTGAATCCTGAATTAAGTAGGGACAGATCTATCTTGTAAATAGACCCATTCACTGTTTTAACTTGATTCATTTTTGTTACTTTATTTTTCTTGTTGTCTTGATCTGGTTGAAGTAATTAAATTAAATGCACATTTGTTTTACTGGATTGTGGGAGACAAAGGGTCTCACTATAAACGGTGCTATCTTAATGCATTGGTGCTGGTGTTTTGTATGCTCAACTGTGTGTGAGTGTCGTTGACTGGGCTTGGACCCTTCTGGAAATATCAACCCCCTGAAGTAACAATGGCAGGAATACGTCTCTGTGCTAACCCTTGAGGTTGATGTCGTTTTGAAAAGTACTGTCTGAGACTGGAAGGGAAAGAAACAGCAGCCCTTACTCCTGGAATAACTGCAGGTAAGTTAGTTTGCTGCACTGGCATACCTCCAACTGAACTCTTCTGAATGGTAGTCAGCTTAGTCCAGGCCAAGCTTGAGAGAGACTTTGTGTGGTGATATTTGGCAGCACAAGCTGTGCTTAGCAAGACTGGAACCTATAGAGTTAGATGCAACTGCAGGGTCAATCTGTACAGAAGCGTCAAGAAAATGTCTTTTGTGTTCCTTTCTACTAAGTTCTGTCTCTCCTCTACCACGTGGCACCATACATTCTCCAGTGACCAAATTCTAGTTCCATTGATTCCAGACTTATCCATTGGTTTCTTATAATTATACATTGTGTTCAATTGATTTGGCCCTATATAAACTCATTCTTTCTCTCTGTCAAATCAAACCCAAGCCTCAATGGATATAAGATCCTGCTATAGTGTGTGCATGTCTGATTAAATTACTCTACAAAATGTCCTCATTTATAGCATTATTGTTGCTAAAGATTATGTTTCCTAGATTCCATTCTATGCTTGTATATTTTATTCCAAACTATACCTATTAATGCCCTTAATAAAATAAAATTAAAAAACCTCCTACATGAAATTTAAGAAATAGTATAGGTTAAAATAACAGTTATCAATTCAAGAGCTAGATAACTTTATTTAACATCTGTTTTCAGTTTCTGGATCTCTGTGCACAATTCCATGCCATGGAGTGATGTATTGAACCAGTTTACTGTGAATGCTGTATCCTGTGCACACAGCGCTGTTGCTTGACAAGTGTCACTGACCCATGAGACCAGTTGAAGGGTTTTGGCAGAGAATCAGTACAGTGAGGTCAATTCTGGTTTTCAGGGAGAGAGGGCTTTGGTGTTGGGAGTAATTAATGCCATTATAAAGTACTGCAGGATAAACTACTCCAGAGAAGATTCAGAGTCTTGTTTTGGAAAAGCATCCAAAGTAACTGATAATGATTCCAGGCTTGTCCATATTTCTTGGATGTGTAAAATCAGACTAGGAATCTCATGGAGCACAGACTTTTACACGATTTCCAGTATTACTTGCTCCCCTCTGAACTCTACATATCATAAACCTTTCCTGTGATAGTTTGACATTTCTCATTCTAATAACTTCACGTGCCCTTTTTTGCAAGTTCTCTTTTAGATCAAGGGCTATAGGCCTGTGTTTGTGGAATAAAATAATCTCAATTTTCTCCCCACCCCAAGAGTTATTGTGAAGTCCTAGGAGGCTGTGAAGCACTGCAAGACAACAGCCACAATGTTTGTAGATGGCCACAGATTTATTACCATATTTCCTATATAGCTCTTGGTCTGCCTGCCTGTTTAGTTAGGGGAGATGGGGGAGGCATTGCTATACAAAAGGTTTATCTAGATCAAAACATAAAAATACCATACCGGTGAGTCAGAAACAGGTAGACCAATATTTAGCAATGGCTAAATCTTTACAGAGATTCCTGTTGCATCTCTGCATTGAATAGACATTCCACTGTGAAATAAGGCAATGTCTACACTGTGGGAACTGTAAAAGAGTGCAGGTAGCAAATAGGTGAGCCTGCACTCTGATCACTTAGATGCTCATTAGTGCCCCAGGAGAAGCTGATGAGGCTGGGGGAAGTGGGGGGTAAAAACTTAATTGGCCCCACATCAGGCCGGGGCTGATAAAAGAGGCACAGGAATGAAGTGCAGGGAGGGAGAGAGGGAGGAACAGGGCTCTCTGAGTCTAGTCATACAGGGGCCTCAGAGTAGGAAGACCTCTGTTCCCTTCAGCTTCTGTGGGGAGGGCCTAAAGCTCAGCAAATATTGTAGATAGGTGGGAGCACGGGAAACTGTGGTAATACTGGTGAAGGGAAATTGAAATAAAGTTTCACTGAGAGCACACCCGGTGGAGTCCATGCGGGTGTCTGCAGGGAAGAGGATGGGGCAGATACAGGTCTGTGTTACAGGGACTATAGCAGCATAGTGTCAAGTCTCAGGGGGTAGCTGTGTTAGTCTGTATCCACAAAAACATCTAGGAGTCCAGTGGCACCTTAAAGACCAACAGATTTATTTGGGCATAAGCTTTCATGGGTAAAAAACCCACTTCTTCAGATGCATGGAGTGAAAATTACCGATGAAGAGAAGGGAATTACCTCACAAGTGGAGAACCAGTGTTGCCAGGGCCAATTCAATCAGGGTGGATGTAGTCCACTCCCAATAATTGATGAGGAGGTGTCAGTTCCAGGAGAGGAAAAGTTGCTTTTGTAGTGAGCCAGCCACTCCCAGTCCCCATTCAAGCCCAAATTAATGGTGTTAAATTTGCAAATGAATTTTAGTTCTGCAGTTTCTCTTTGAAGTCTATTTCTGAAGTTTTTTTGCTCAAGTATGGCTGCTTTTAAATCTGTTGTAGAATGTTCAGGAAGATTGAAGTGTTCTCTTACTGGATTTTGTATGTTATCATTCCCGATGTCCGATTTGTGTCCATTTATTCTTTTACGTAGAGACTGTCCGGTTTGGCCAATGTACATGGCAGAGGGGCATTGCTGGCATATGATGGCATATATAACATTAGTAGACTTGCAGGTGAATGAGTCCCTGATAGTGTGGCTGATGTGGTTGGGTCCTCTGATGATGTTGCTAGAGTAGATATGGGGACAGAGTAGGCAACGTGGTTTGTTACAGAGATTCGTTCCTGTGTTAGTGTTTCTGTGGTGTGGTGTGTAGTTGCCAATTATTGGGAGTGGGCTACATCCACCCTGATTGAATTGGCCCTGTCAGCACTGGTTCTTCACTTGTGAGGTAACTCCCTTCTCTTCATGTGTCAGTATATTTATGCCTGCATCTGTAATTTTCACTCCATGCATCTGAAGAAGTGGGTTTTTTACCCATGAAAACTTATGCCCAAATAAATCTGTTAGTCTTTAAGGTGCCACCGAAATCCTTGTTGTTTTTATAGGGTTAGGGTAGCTACACTGGCATAACTCTATAGCGTAAACACAGCCTGCAGCGGCAGAAGGGATTTTTCTATCACTGTAGGAAGACCTCCTCTCTGAGCAATGGCAGCTAGGTCAACAGAAGCATTCTTCTGTTGATCTACCTGCATCCGCACTGGAGGTTAGGTTAGCATAGCTATGCTGCTGAGCAGTGTGGATTTTTCACACCTGAGCACTGTAGCTATGTCAACCTAAAGTTTAAATGTAGACCAGGCCAGTGACTGACGCAATATTTCCAAATTGAGGTATATGACAAAGTACCTCGAAACCGAAGTGCTAACCTTCATGCAGGGTAGTTGCTTTTCACCTCATATCCAGTCCTTACAGCATCTATTTTGAAGTCCCTAGGCAGAGGAGAATTGCTTTTAAAGACAGAGTTTCAGGGCCAAGCTTATCCCTCATGTAACTCCATATGCTTCAGTATGATCAAACAGGGAAAATTTGACTCTCAGTCCCAGTTATTCTGAATTTACCAGAATTTAGGTCAACATAGCTACTGTGCTCGCGGGTATGAAAAATCCACACTCCTGAGCATTGTAGCTATGTTGACCTAACCCCCATTATAGATGCGGCTAGGTGGACAGAAGAATGTGTCCGTTGGCCTAACTACCGTTGCTCAAGGAGGTGGTGTTCCTACAGTGTGGGAAAACCCCCTTTTGTTGCTGTAGGCTGCATCTACACTACCAGGTTACGCTGGCATAACTACAGCATCATAGCTATGTCATGATAGTCCTCATTTTAGAAATATGGCCTTAGTGTCAATTAAGGTAACTTTTTTGTTGTTTTTGTTTGCTGTAAGGTAGTAACTTGAATAAACTAAGTCACAGAAATTGTATAAAGCTTTACTCTGAAGTAGCTATACTTCCACATGAGAAAGTAGTGTGAGTCTATTTGTACCATATTCTCTGTACAGTTCCTTGTACAGTACATTTACTGTCCAGTGTCACCTTATATACCGTATGATAAGGCCTTATGCCTTAGATTTCGCTTGAATGTAATATGGGAGGTAATTTATTCTATATCTAGAAATATGATTATTTTTGTTTATGGTCTAAGTAACATACCCATTTGAATTATTCTCTAAATATTATGTGAATTAATCCTGTTTAATGTTCATATGCCCCAGTCTGACCATGAACTTGCTGGTTTGCATCTGTCTGGCTCTGATCATCCTTTTTCAATTTTCTGTGGTGTTAATGAGCTGAGGGGCTTAGGTCACAAGTGAAAATGAGTTCTTTGACCTTATTTATGTACATTGCACAACCACTGCTCAATCTGGCCCAACTGGCAGTCTCTGCTCAGCAGAGGCCCAGAGCAGGAATACCAATGGTAATGTAGGCCAGAACTGAGGTATATTGGCAGAGCTGTGTTGGGGCTCAAGATTGTTTACAGGTCAAGACTGAGTGGATTGGCACGGCTGTGTGCAGTGAAAATTGCCCATCTCCTGCTCTCACTATGTCTGGCTCTAATCAATCCTTCATCTTCTGAAGCACTGAAATTACTCAAGAAAGAAAATAAAAGGCAGTGTATGTGGTAATATGAGGATAGGGATGAGACTGGAAGCCAGGAGTGCTAATGATGCCTATCCTGTTTGAGACACTGACTCATCTAGTGACCTTGGGCAAGTCACTCAACCTTCTTTTGCTTTAGTCAACTCATCTGTAAAATTAGATAAAAGCAATACTTCATCAAACGCCAGATGCTGCATATGAAATGAGGTCTGATGAGGGAATAGACCATGAAAAATATGCATTTCCTTAATAAGAGTTTAAAGAAAATTGAACAAAGATAAATGACCCGTTTGTTAGCAATTAAAAAGGTAAACCCCTATGAAAACATAGGATTTTATAGAAGCGTGGATTGCAATGTGGTATATTATTGCCTTAGTTTATTTTGCTTAATGTAGTGTTTGAAAAGCAGCCCTGTGCTAATTACTGATTAGCACAAGTTGAATGTCTAAAGTTGAAAAGCATGGGCTCAGATCTAAGAGAAACCTCATGCCAAGCCCCAGATTGTGGTGATTTTTTCCATTTGGAGCTTTCTGCTGTGATCCTGTGCCAGCTAGAGGGGTCAATCAACAGATTATGTGAAATGCTCCCTTTCCCAGTGGCCAGCCATGTTTCTCTCTATGGTACTCCCAAGTGTAACAGGAGTTTTAAAACTAGAGATGGACCTGAGCCACAAAGTTCATGTCCAGATCTGAACTTTCCCAGAATTTGGATGTTTAGATGAGTAGTTTTTGGTTCAGGGCCATCTCTATTTAAAATGTATCTGTGCTAGGCTATCTAAACCTATTGCTGTATGTGCGTTGAAAATAAAAACTCTCTCTAAGGTTCATATTTTCCAGGAATAATTTAAACTTATATATTCCTTGCTGCTATAGTAGGTGGTGTGCTACTAGCTAGCAGAATATACTTCTGAGTGTATTGCTACTTTCGAGGAGTTAGAGGAGAAGGCAAAAGCCTGGTAGCCTGATACAGAAAGATGATTTATGGCTCTCCTACAATATTCAGAGGCTAAAAACCATGGTAGTATGTATTCACAGATACATGTCTGATCCATATCGCAGAAACATGACATTTGATAATCTAGCTGAAGCACATCTTGAAGACTTAAACTGAAGTGGCGATAGGTTGGCCTTGGTGCAAGAAGAGATGACAGTTGAGTGGACTACTATCTTAAGAGCCTATAGACAAATGGATGGTAATATAGATACAAAAAGTACTGTTAATAATGAAGCTAGTTCCTGCCAAGCCTATATCTATTAGCTTATATGATTATAGTGAGCCCTTGCCCTTGAAGGACAGTAAGAAGCTTTGATGAAAATGGGTTGTGAGACAGCTGCCAGTTTGAACAGGTAACAGGAAATAAACGGGTACATCATGTTGGAATAGGACTATGGCACAGAAGGGCACATTGTTGAACATGATATCTAATACGGGTTTGGAGGGATTCACTTGTTTTTCTCTTATACACAATTGGATTTAAAGTTCTTTTCCCAGGATGAATTTAACCTCCTTGACTATAATTCACACAGTTAGTTTATTTTAGCTCAGGGACCCACTGGAAGAAAGGGAGGAAAGAAGAAATTATGTAGAACAAAGTGCAGCTAAAAAGGATTTAAACATTTTTAATTGACAGTTATGTACAGTGCATACACATCCCTATTTTTATACTGTGTGTTAGAGATCTTCGTTTGAAAGATTATATATTTTATTTATAGACAGCACAACCTCAGTTATTCATGTCATGGGGGACAATGAATACTCAGGACATGAAGAGAATTTTCAGTAATGCTGGGGGATACAACCTTGTTTTGGATCAAAAGTAATTTTTGGATAATTGTAGTTTGGAAAATTATAGATGTACTGAGTCTGTCACCGTGTATAATTATGGGCCGTATTTTCAAACTTGGGCACCTAATGCTGCCTCTGCACACTCAGATTGGCATTTAAGTACCCAGATATTCCTGTTAGATATCTTAGCACTGAAATGAAAACATGTCATCAGATCTTTCACCTTAATGCACCCCCTCGTGGTTGGGCATGCTGTATGGTTGAACCTTCCCTTGAATTCTCGTTTATATCCCAGGTGACAAGTCCACAGAGACCTTCGGGTATGAAGAAGTGGCCCCTTTGGAGGGTCTCAGTTATTAACAGAAAAGACCAATACAAAATATAAGCAAAATCTTCACCCCAGCTGGGAGACCGAGTCCATCTGCTCCCACCTGAGACCTCCGCTGACATCATCCAATCTCTCCACCTGGGGCTCTCTTGACTCATGTCCCTGACCCTGGAGTCAGGTCTCTTGCAGCTAAACTGGGTAGGGTTCATCTCCAGAGTCAGGGTCCATGGAGAGCCATCAACTGCAGCTCTTCCCCAAGGCAGCACATATTTCCTGTCAGGCTGGGCTTCCTGCCACTGTCTGGGAGACCCCCCGGCTGAGATCAGGCCCTCCTGGATATCTGCCAGCTGCAGTTCTCCCATCTCTAGGACATACCTTCTAGCTTTCTGCTCTGGTGAGCCATCTTGAGAGCTCCTCTCCACAGGAACTTGCTGTATCCTTGGGAGTGCCTTCTCTAATTGAGCTTGGGTAACCTTTATTAGGTCCGGCTGCTTGTTTACTATTTAACCATTAATCAGCCACCTGGGACCGTCTGTTACTCCTAGGAGGGACTTCCATTCAGATTCAGGTTTTGGTTTGATTCATTTTATCTGTTCACTAAATGTATATCTTGATCCAAGATTGATTTTAGAATACTTCCAAAGTTCAGAGGTTTTTGTGTATTACGGTTTAGCTTGGGCCCATTATCATTCGTGTTTGTATACATACTGTACATCTGTTGAGAACCAAATAATTTCCCTTCATAAGATACTTTATTTCTTCTCCAAAGCTGCATAAAGGATCACATGCTGCTGAGGTTTCTCAGAAAGAAATATTTTTGCATGGTAAAATAGTCACATAATATCAATCCAAATGGTAAGAGTGCAAGTTAGGGCTACCTCTTCAGGCAGCTGTAATTTAAACACAACTCTTTGTGCCAAATTTCCAGGCTTTTTTCCCTTTTAATGAATACATGTTTTTTAGAAATGAAATACTTCTTGCCTTCTCTCCAATTCTGCACCCAATTCAGTGCTATGTACTCATGGTTTTGCCACAACAGGTGTTATGGGCTTCTCTGAAAGATTTCAGCAAATCTATCAAAATGATTAAGATTCTGAAAATAATTATTACATATTTAAAAAGCATCCTATTCAGCAAACAGTGCAACACAAAGTGGAATGAAAATCAAATCACCATAATCAGAATTAATAATACCTTGCTCTGAGATAGCTCTTTTTTGAGGAGCTACTATCCTTTTAAGGTTTCAGAGTGGTAGCTTTGTTAGTCTGTATCAGCAAAAACAACAAGGAGTCTTTGTGGCACCTTAGCGACGAACAAATGTATTTGGGCATAAGCTTTCGTGGGCTAGAACCCACTTCATCAGATGCATGGAGTGGAAAATACAGGAGCAGGTATAAATACATGAAGATCTCTGCTCCTATATTTTTCCACTCCATGCATCTGATGAAGTGGGTTCTAGCCCACGAAAGCTTATGCCCAAATAAATTTGTTAGTCTCTAAGGTGCCACAAAGACTCCTCGTTTATCCTTTTAAGAAGCACCAATCACTGCCCTCAAAGCAAATATTTTGGAAAGTATGTTTAATTCTTCAGAGTGAGGGGGGGAATAGTCCTTGCTGGTGTCAAATTGATTTTTAATAATCTGAGCAAAGTTATAGTTTTAAGTCTCCATTTTAAGGTCTTTATTTTTTTTCAACACATTTGACTGTAAATTCACTCTGTTCGTTTAAATAACCTTGATACCATCTGGGATTTGAAATTTGGGTTTTTAAAATATTTTGTTACTGCAATGAACAAGAGACTTTTTTTGGAAATATTTAATATTGACTGAGCTGTCAGGGCTTGATTTCACTTGGTGAAACTGAGTGAGGTGATTCATTTCAGTAATTTGCCCATGTGGAGAGAGATACTTAGTTAGCAAGAAAGAACTTGTTGAGTGACTAGTGACTAATGAGAGTGGGGTTGAGTGAGTGAGGTGTAAAGGGCATTAGAAAAAGGGATGAACAACTTTGAATAAATATAAACTTGAATCAAACTTTTCTTTTGAGAATCTACATTTTTGTATAAACTTTTTCTTGTTTTGTTTCTTTGTTTTTTTATTTTTAAATGTTTATGCATTTCCTAGCTTGGGAGCAGAAAAGGAGGTATTGAAATCCAGAAAGAGGATTTAGTCTCACAGTGTCATGTGATGTGTCTGCTGTTATGGCTGTTTTCTTTACACTACACCTAAAAATTTCTGTGGACTCTGCTGTCATGCAGAGACAAGCAGGCATTTTGTGTTTAGTTCAGCGCAGACTATCACAAATAGAAAACATGCTCTTCTTTCTCATGGAGACTTCATGTTTTCTTTTTTGTTCATTTTGTGTTAATCTGATTAAAAGTATCTGTTTGATCTTTGTGTATGGCAAAACACAACATTCACAATTTCTCTGGCCTGACCAAGAAAGAGATTTCTGACCTAACTTGTAGACCAGAAAGGTTTAGGTAAGTGTCTGAGATTTTGGATACTTATCCAAACAAAACTCCAAATCTTCTGTGGTTTATCTGTCTCTATTTGAAATGTGGATGCGAAGACTGGATCAGATGGGCCTGATCAGAAATGAACCTGAGCCAAAATAGTGGACCCAAAATTCCCTGAACTTCGGTGGTCCTTATCTGAATTTCATGGCTTGGGCCCATCTCTAGATCATCAGACCAAATGGGAATTAATTCAGAGTTTGTTGGCTGTTGTAATATAGCATGGTTCAGTAGTCAGAGTATGGAACTAGGAATCAGGAGATGGGGTCCTATTCCCAGCTCTGTCATAGACTTGCTGTGAGACCTGGGGAAAGCCACTTCACCTCTCTGCCTCAGATTTTCCATCTGTAAAATGGTGGTGATGATTACTAATGCTTTGAGATTTATGGATTAAAACACATTATGTACATGCTGAGTGTTGTCATATGTGTTTTATCAGCTAGTTTAAACAATTAAAGATAGAGTTGTAAAACACCTAGGTGAAGATGGTATGAGAGGGACAAACTAGTACAGCATTTGTAATAGAAAAGTGTGCCACCGCACTATTGGCGAGAAGATATTTTGATATGCAACCTGTATTGGAGACAGGTATATTTCGTCTTTCTGAGCGTTCCAACAAGGTTGCAATTTGTGGAGGTAGCTTTGTGCTGGAAACCTGTGGACAGCTGTATTTGACAAATTGAACTGACACCACCAATTTGTTTCACAACAAATAGGGCTGAACGTTAGTGGGCTAGGAGTGTGTATGGGAAGCTTGTTTTGTTGCCATCTGTGCTGAACTTGCTATGTGGACATAGAGGATTTCAGTCCTCCAGGACTGTCAGTCTGTCACTAAATTAATTGGTTAAAACTAACCATGATAATAAAAGCATAGATTTCGTTTCAGTGATTTATTCATTGTCTGTGGTTTCCATTACACTTTTTGCTTTAACAAGATTTCCTTGTAAATAACTCCTGAACCCAAATTGTTTACGAATTAACTAGCATACAGGTTGCCAGCATATGCAGAGAGTTATTGTCTTGTCTATAACATTGCTGTCTGTCCTGTTCTTTGATGCTCCCACACAAAGTTTTGGCTTCATCTATTGCAAGCTTACCACTCTCTGTGCAGTGAGGATAAATCATCAGTTCCCGTCATTACGCTAAATCATGGTTTGAGACCCCCAGAGGTGCAAAGATTATTCTTTTGCTCTTTAATTTATGAAGACATTTGCTCTTGAAATAACTGAAAGCAGCAGCTGTTTTGTTACTGATCATGAAGGAGTCATTCTGAAGGGCATTGAAATAAAAGATATCATTGCTGGAAACCAGGCGCAATTTGCTGTAGATGTATCACAGAAAGCTATAATAGTCTGCGTCCTGGCTCACGCAGCAGCCGGAGCAGATAGGAAGGGTTCTGGCTAGAAGAATATGCTTCAGCAGCTTGCATCTTATGAGTAAATGCATCTTATGAGCTGTTGGGCCAAATGAAAGAAGAAAACAGCATGGCATTTCTGCATTGCATGAGAGATAATCTGCAGCATGATACTTAAACTAAAACAGTCCGATAGATTTTAGACAAGCCCTCTGTCTACAGGAGCATCTGTCAAGTAACAATGCATGTGCCTAGATAAGAGTGGAGGAAGTGAAGTGGTGGTAAGCTTGTTTATATTAAATGACAAATTAAAACATGCCAACTATCTGCAATGTCAACCGGAGTGTCTGCATTCCACCCAGGAGGAGCTCTGGAACGGGGGGTTCAGAAGTTCAATCAATATTCTTTACCAATTCACAGGCTTCTGATATCAGCACTATTATTGTGAGCCCTCATGGTGTTTAAGAGGAACATGACCAAACAGTTGTTATTAGCTGTGTACTTCCATAGCTTCTTCCATCCAAGGATTTGAAATACTTATAAACATTAATCAACCATCCCAAATCTACCTTAAAGTTGGACATTCCCCATTTATAGACAAGCAATATCATTTGGGACTTGTGTTCTTAAATCAGTTAGGTGCTTTTGAAATTCTCCCCTTATATCACTATGTAATCTTAAGTGAGTCATTCAGTGGCAGAGCTGAGACTAGAGCCTAGATTTCCTGGCTCTCAGTCCTGCGTTTTAATGGATCATGCTATCTCCAAAATGTAATTAGCTTTAACTGTCAATCTTCCTGATATGTTCTGTATTGCAAGAAGCACAGTCTGGGACTAAGTCACAGAGTAGAGCAGTGGGTTAATCCTGGTTCAAATGAAAGGAGACCTAACCTGAATCTTTGCCAGATAATTTAGAAAAACTCTGTGTGTGTGTGTGTGTGCGCATGTGTGTGTGTAAATAATATAGATACAGTTGTGGGTTATACAAATACAGTTTGTGCAGGACTGTTTTCTACATCTTAACTTCCGGGTTTGACCTGTTGGACTGTCTTTGAGTGTAAATGATTAAAATAGTTTGAGTGGATCCTGTTCTCCTTTTATTTCCAGCCCAGTATTGAAATACCCATTTAATAACACCTGCCTGGGTAATACAGCCTGCCTTGTACCCAGATTGTTGTGGGCTGGTCGGTCAGCATTTGGGAGGATAAGAAAGTGAGGCTGATGCACATTCTCCTGGACCCTCTTGTTCCTGAAATTCTTCAGGAGATCTTGTTCGCTGGAATTAGCAAAGGACTGGGACTCAAACTCTCGAGTACTACTCTTGGCTCTGACACTGACTCCTTTTTCTGTGGCCTTATGTTAGTCGCTCACACCTCTCTGTGCTTCATTTCCCACATATATAAAGTGCAGATAATCATAATAACCTACCTATCTGACAGGGCTGTTGAAGACTAATTAGATAATGTTAATAAAGTGCTTTGAACATGGAAATGTAAGATTTAAGCGTTAACCTCTGTTAACCTAACATATGCTAACCTATGCTCCCAGTTGATACAGTATATCTCCAGCATTGCTTGTCGCCCACACATCACCTCCTACCTGGGGGTCTATTTCAACCTTCCATCTACCCCAAGTGCACACACATTTTTTTTCTTTAAGGGGGAAGCTTACTCACCTGTTTGATTGTTCGTAAAGCTACTAGTGGGGGGGGAACAGAACCATAAATAACTAACAGATGCACAAGTGCACCTTGGGATGAATGTGTTATGGATACAAGACTGTCATCACCTCCTTCACACACCCGTTTGTTATGTGCTCATGTGGTGTGCACCTGGGGCTTGTTGCTACTTTGGCTGTGCACTTGGTTGAAGTATGGAAGACCATGTGGGACTGAGGAACATATGGTACTTGTGATGGATCACCCACCGTGTGGAGACCTCTGCCAGACCTTGGCACAAAGAAGTGAGTGAACAATGAGTGTGAGGAAAGAAACCAACTTTCCAGATTAACTGTAAACTTTCTGACCTGAAGAAGAGCTCTATGTAAGCATGAAAGCTTGTCTCTCTCACCAACAGAAATTGGTCCAATAAAAGATATTACCTCACCCGTCTTGTCTTGTAAACTTCCTTGATTTTTGTGGGTTTCAGCAAGACCTCTTCTCTGTAGTAGGGCCCTTTCTAAGCAGCAGGGGGCTTGGAGGGGGTTGTAACAGGGGAGGCCTAACACTTAAGCCCCACGGCTTCATTGGCAAGCTTACTTTTCCAGTTTAGTTCTTTATTTACCTACCACCTTATTGAAAATCCACCCTGCTCAGGTCATCCCAACTGCCCCTTATACTTGAGGATAAGAATTTGTTTGTTTTTATTTGAACACCAAAAAGACACCTATCCAAGAGCTCTCCCTGCCATGATGGGTAATTTAAATCACAGTTAAGAAAAACACCGGTAGTAGAGCAGAGGCCAGTCCCTCTTCAGCCAGGAACAGAATAGCCAGCCTTCATAGCGTAAATATCTCATCTCAGATCCCCCATAAGCTCTTATCAAAAACCAAAACAAAAAAACCCTGGACCTGACAATCTTGTATACCTTAGCCATCTTCAAATGCCCACTCAAATAGATATATGCCTTGCCGCATGCCTTGAAGGGCAACACAATTGGGGGTATTTGGGACAGGGTAAAGGGGGTGAATTCTAAAGCTAAGGAGCCCTCATGGAGATTGTCCTGCCAGCAGCTCTCACTCCCTTGAACAAAAGGAACTGCAGCTAGAGCATCACAGCTGAGGTACTCAAAATTCTTCCCTACTTTGGAATTGTGTTACCCCCAATGACGTTTCTTCAATACTATCAGCATAGGGCATATTGTGCAACTTGGGACCAAGTCATACCATGACAATTTTTATAGTCATTTCATGAGTCCCTAAAAAGCAGGAATTTGTAATCATAATGCTAATACAATCATAACTATAGCAGTGCACTATCCTAGTACCAGGTATCCTTTGAAATTGAAGTTCTGTCATGTTGCATGGCATAGCAGCTGTGATATATCCAGTAAAAGTGCTTGTCCATAGATGCTGAATAGTCCCAGACAGAACTGGACAAATAGAAGGGAGGGTTTTCCCATGAGCTTTCATCAAGCCAAGTTTTGTTTGTACATATATTGGTGGAAGTGAATTTCAGACGTGTAGCTGAGGTTTGTTTAATCATGAAACTAAATTTGTATGGGGAAGAAATAGTACTTTTTACAGGCTAGGTCATTGTGACAGGTCTGCCAAGCTGTCTCAGCCCCTTGTCAGGGCACCAGTGCCTCCATCAACCCCCTGGTTAAAGAAAACCAACTTGGGTCAGGCTAACAGTGAGTTTTAGTCCTCCGGAGGCCTAGAATGACCTGGAGGTGACATGGACCAATAGGGAGCCAGCAGGCCAGTTAAGAAGGCTTGCATGCTGCCTCTGAGAGTAGTACTGAATGAAGCTGGGACAGAGGAAGAGCTAACCCAGAACCCTCAGTGCCTCGGCTTCAAGCGCTGCAACCAATCACCTATCTCTTACATTTTGTTTGTTTAAAGGTGTGGAGAGGCATATACTGAGTTGGTAATTATTTAACTGCTTAAAGACTGTAGGCAGAGGTTATACACAGGCTGCCCTTCTCCGGACCAGCTGCCACACCTTGTAAACTGAGGTAGGGAGTGCCTGCCACTCTACACTTTGGCATGGGGCGGACTAAATAGCAGTGAGTAGATTTGCTTACATTTATTCAGCCAGGGAACAGAAACAACAGCATGTGACTTAGGTAACTAATCACACTGCATGAATTCACACATGAATACTAGCAGTGAGCAGATTGCGAGCCATCATAACCAAAATTTGTTCTTGCAAACAATTTCTGAACAGCTGAGAATAATGAGGAAAATTGTAAAAATTGAGATCTTGGGTTTGCACCTGTGTAATTGCATTGGATTTGCTTCTGATTAACACTGGTGTTAGTGAGATCAGAATCAGGTCCAACATTTGTATTGCTATTATGACGGGGGGGTTTTGTTTTTGGATTAGCATTTCAGTAGGTTACAATACAAAGTAAAGGAGGAACATGCAGGGGTTTACTGGGAATTACGGCCTATGTCTCAGCATTAAGGCATATGTCTCAGCACTGATATGACAAGGATTTTTTTAAATTTTTTTTTGGGTGTGTGGGCTCCTCTGGGTTCCATCCATTTTTCCTACCTCTAGAAAACCTTTCACCTGGAGACAATTCAACTTGTCTTCTAGAAGCAGCTCCAGACCTTTCAGTCCTGCCCCGGGTCAGCTATGTGGTGGGAATGGCTATAAATTGCCTGAGGTGCTTTCTCCTGGCAGGAGATGAGCATGCTGCCTCAACAGCACTCTTAGCCTAGGAATGAATGTGGATCCTCTTAGTGCTTCTCTACATGGCATGTGACTGCGCAGCAAGCTTGGTTGTGAATGTACACTGCGCCATCTTGCCGCCCAGTAACATGTCAGGTGGACACTGCCATAACTCAGTGAAAGTCCCAAAGTGTGGCTTGGTGTACTAAAATTTCAAGTACTGGTACACCAAGCTGCATTTTCAGATAAAGAAACTAAGGGGCACAGGTGAAGCAACTGCCATGGTCATGCACATCTGAGAATAGAGTCCAAGGGTCCTATTCATCTATAGTGTAACTCCATTAACATTGATATAGTTACAGCAGGGATCAATTTGGCCCCAAATTCCCAGTCCTGTGAGCTAACTACACATTCTTAGAAACAAACCAGAGCCACGTTAAAGTAAAAAAAAATTACATCAGCAGACCATATCCATCTTTTATAAAATGGTGAAATCCAAGAAAATGAAACGGTACATTGATCAGAATGCAAATCTCCTATGTACACCTAAATGAATATTGTGGTTCTTTGAGTCTCTTGTACTAAGAGTTTATTAACTGACACTTGGGCAGTTCAGTAACCGATGATATGTAAGGCTTGGGTTTCACGTGGCTTTTGTCAGGGCCGGCTCCAGGCACCAGCTTTCCAAGCAGGTGCTTGGGGCGGCATTCAGAATGGGGCAGCAGTCTGTGTCCCTCGGTGGCAGCTCCGCTGCTGGTGCGGCGGCGGCAATTCGGCAGTGACTGGTTGGGGCGGCAAAATTGGTAGAGCTGCCCCTGGCTTTTGTACATCTCGCTCACATATCAATGCTGCATAGCTCCAAGCTCTAACCCAGTAATGCAAGGATTTCTGTGCCTGCCTGTTCCTGCTGTGACCATGAGTCTCACATTAGGGAGAAGATTGATGAATCCTACAAAATAGCAAGTAATATGGGAAAACCATCTATTTGCTATATTAGTAACTCCCAAGGAATCATGGTGGTAAGATGGTTGGTGTATGTATGTGGGCAGATTGTAGTAGAGTATTCACAAGTCCAGTCATGAGTAATACCATATAAACCAGGTTTCAGAGTAACAGCCGTGTTAGTCTGTATTTGCAAAAAGAAAAGGAGTACTTGTGGCACCTTAGAGACGAACCAATTTATTTGCGCATAAGCTTTCGTGAAGTGAGCTGTAGCTCACGAAAGCTTATGCTCAAATAAATTGGTTAGTCTCTAAGGTGCCACAAGTACTCCTTTTCTTTTAACATATAAACCAGTCTCAATGCACTTAAGGAAATGACATCCTAATGATTCTCCAGGAAGCAGGTATGCATAAGTGGATAGAATCCTCACCCCACCCGCAAACAAAATAAACCAGACCCTGGGAGGAGGAACTGCTTCTAAAGATGGGTAATTCTAAAATAACACTACATGACTCCTCAGCCCCTGGCTGTTCCTAGTGTCCTTCCCTCAGGATCACTGACCCAAACACTAGCACTGTGCCTGACGAGTACTCTGTTGTTATAATTGGGCCTACAAATTTACCTTAATTGTGAGTTCAACTGTAAAAAAATGAGTGAAAGTTTATAAAGTGTCACAATAACCTGTAATAATAAATGTGGGGGGAGGACAGCCTGAATTAATTTAAACAGAAAGGATTTTACTCAAGGACTGTTTTAAGATAACCTGAACCAAAACTGGTGGACAAAATAATGAAGGGATGGGCTACTGCTGGCACTAGAACTCAAGAGTTCCAGGATTCCACTCCCCTACTCAGACCACTAGACTACACTGTCTTATTTGATGCACATTTTGGGCCAAATCCATCTATGAAGTAACTCCACATTACTGGCATCAGTGGAATTACAATAATTCTGAATTTGGGCCCTATGGCCACATCCCGACCCTTCCAGCCCCATTGACTTGATATTTGTGAATGGCCCAGGGGGAACAACAGTCAATCTCACTCTAGCATATTTCAGTAGAATGCAAATTATATAATGTGTATACTGACAAGGCTTCACAAGACAAGGGATTTTAAAGTTTCCTAAAATGAGACAATGCAGGTACAAGTGCATGAAGGAAATGAAGTGTTTCTGATTAATGTATCTATAGGTTATCCAGCTGTGAAGTCCAGATATTCATTAGAATATGTGTTAGTGCTAAATTTGTGTTGAGATTGTTCTTTCTGGAGTGCATGGGTACATAGACTCTGCAAGGTGAGATATAAATAGTAAGAGGGGAAGCAGAAAGGTAGGATAAAAAAGGGTAACTCAACTTCTGAGGAGGTAAGCGAGGTAGCCTAGTTGTTTTTTTTTTCTGTTTCTCTGCTATGGTTGCATTAGGATTCCATGTTAATGTTTTTTGACGTAATATCTCAAATACCCATAATGGACCAACTTCTAGTCTGTTACACCAATGTAAATTCTGAATAACTGCATTCTGTACTTTCAGTGATGTAACTGAGAGCAGCATTTAGACCATCATCCTTATTTCCCTATAGAGAAGGCTACTTTTTGCAAAGCTTTAATATTTTTAATGATTCTGCAGATTACACCAAAAATCTTGGAAAGAAAACAAATCTATCAAAAGTTTTAAAAGCACAGGTATGTGGTGAATTTCTTTTGCTCAGGGCACTGACTCAGGCTTCTGGTACCTCTGGGCAAGATTTTGATTCATGAATTGTTGCCATTCTATAACTAAACATTACTGCTGTTCTTAGATTTTGATGGAAAATGTAAGGTAAATTAAACCCTTATTCTACCCCCTGAGGTAGAAACAGGGACTAAACGACAGGGGATGGATGGCTCAATCAGGGTATGTCTACACAGCAACTAGACACCCACAGCTGGCCAGTGCCAGCCGACTCGGGCTCGTGGGGATCAGGCTATGGGGTTGTTTCATTACTGTGTAGACTTCTGGGCTCAGGCTGGAGCCTAAGCTCTGAGACCCTCCCACTTTGTAGGGTCGTAGAGCTGGGCTCCAACCCAAACCCGGGAGTTTATACAGCAGTGAAACACCCCTGCAGCCTGAGCCCCATGAGCTGAAATTAGCCGACGCGGGCCAGCCACGGGTGTCTAGTTGCAGTGTGGACATAGTCTAAATTGGCTTTTTCTGTTCACTCCCTCTGAAGCATCTGGCACCAGTCACTGTCAGAATAGAGGATACTGGGCTAGATGGACCATTGGTCTGACCCAGTAGGGCCATTCATATGTAAAACTGTTTCCCTTCAGTTACCTTAAGCTCCTGATTTTCATAAACCACCTTTTCTTGTCAAAATGAATTCCACGTTTTAGTTAGGTAAGGTGACATGTTATTAAGTGCCCAGTGGAGATGTCAGAATTCAACTGATTTATAGTGCACAAAAAACCAACACCCACCACACACAGACACTTCTTGACAACACCGAATTCTGTTTTGATAAGGTGGTCTGCTGTATATCAGATCTGTTCAGTGGCTCCAAACAGTTCAGGGTTGTTTCTGTATTGGATGAACTCCCTCACTTTCGAGAATTTCATTTTCATTTCATGGGATAGTTATTATCAAGCAAATGCTTTTATTCATCTAAAATTATTAATTTGGTATTCATGAAAACTGCTGGACTGAAAGGTATTGGAAGCTAATCTACTAACATGCTTCCTTCCAATCCTCTGTCCTGAATTGGTGGGAACAGCCCTACGTGTGAGAGAGGAGTTAACTCTCCAAAGCTTCTCTTCTGAAACTGCATAACAGAGTATGGCAGAGCCAGTTGTGATGGTGGGCAGGTGGGATTATGTATGGACTCCTGGCCCTTTATAATCTGATTGACAAAAGCCAGTCTTTTCACACAGCCTATCTGAACAAGTGAGGCAGAGTGGCCCAGTGGCTCACTGGAAATCCCAATGTGGTCAGTGACATTCAGGAAACTTGGTTTTATTTCTAGTTCTTGCTGGCTTTGGGCAAATCATTTCACTTCTCTGTGTTTCTTTCTCCTCCCACCTTTTGTCTTGTCTATTTAGAATGTTAAGATCTTCAGAGCAGGGACTTTCTCTTAGTATGTGTTTATGTACAGTGCCTAGTGCAATGAGGTCCTGATCTTGCTTGGGCCCTCTTGGGGCTTCTGTAATACAAATAATAAAAATAGTAATAAAAACTATCAGGTGATAACACTTTTTGTTCTCTGCTGCAGTTTTGAACTAGTAACAGAATCCATTGTATTATATTACCAACACCCTGGGCTATCCAACTGCTCATACCTTTCAATCCATTGACAGATTACTGACTTGACTAAGTATGCGGGGGTAGCCGTGTTAGGCTGTATCCACAAAAACAACAAGGAGTCCAGTGACACCTTAAAGACTAACAGATTTATTTGGGCATAAGCTTTCGTGGGTAAAAAACCACTTCTTCAGATGCTGAATTAATTTCTTAATTAGCTTCCCCTCACCTTCCATACATATTCAGGCTTCTGCTGTTCACCTTTAGGGCTCTGCACAATTCTGTTTCTCCTTGCATTTCTGTCCTTCCAATCTCATTTTGTAGCTCTTCCTCTCTTCTCTCTTCCTTCAGTCCACCTACAACACCTGCCTAACTTTTTCCTTTTTATCCTTCTCTACTCTTGTCTTCATAACTTATTCTTGGCAGCCCCTTATGCTTGGACAAGTCTGCCTTTTATAATACATTAATATTTGAAGTTTAGTCTTTATCTGGATCATTAGGTGTATCATATGTGTGTCTGATGAATCCCACTTTGGGGGCCAGGTTATGTTCTCTTGTATTTATTCATCACAGTCCTTCAGCAGTAGATGTCATGGTCCTTTTTCCATCCTTTATAGGTCACTAGAGCTCAAATACAACTCAGCTCTTCGTAAAGCAAATGTAGATTTCACCTTATTTCTACTGGGCTGGCTCCCTCAGCACATAACTGTTGTTGGATCTCTGAGTGCGGACTGGTGCGTTAGTTACAACGAATAATGCTCCAGCCCTGTGAATTACATCTTTCTTATTTTTAACATATCTAAGCTATGTTCTTTCTGCATTGATGTCTGACTTCTAGCCCCTTTTTCTTCTTCGTTCCTATTTACTGCTCCCAGCATGCACTGGATAAAAATATTTACTATCTTTAAAGGCCTAGACATTTTAATCATTCTGTGATACCTTGCTCAAGACAAAGCTATTGTCTGCAAGCAACAAATAATGTAAATAATGACATAAATTTCAGAAGTTTGGGTTTGGGTTCATATTAACACCTGAAAGTTTGGATGCTTAACTAGACCTCCAGAGTCTGCAAATGGAAATGTCAAAGAGCCTTCTCTTTAATGTAATTTGTAGAAGTTTTGGTTGAGGGTCTGGTTAGAAACTATTCATATTGCCTTCCTTGTGATATTTTGGTTGTTTTAGTTCCAATGAACACCACAAAAATGGAAGGTTAAGGGCTAATATCCCCATGTGACTTTTGGGTTTCCCTGTGCACATCAGGTAAATAAACATTTCAGTCTGAATTATTCTTATTTTTGATTAAGGAAAATAGCAAGAAAGAACAGTTTCCATCACAGATCTCACACTGTGTGTGACTCCAATATACAGTCTGAACTGTATTTTGTCAGGTTTAGTTCTAAAAAGAGGAGAGTTTTAGAAGTGATTCTTGTTTTTTCCTCTCAAAACCAGTTTATCTGTCTTGTTCCAATGATTACATAGACATGTTCCTTTCTTCTAACAGAGTAGAATTGGGATTGAAAGTCTCTGTGCCACAGAGCACTCTACGTTTATTACACCTGTGTGACCAGTATGCTTGGCTCAATGCCATGAGTAGCCAAGTTCCTTTCCCGTAATTCCAAAATAACTGTGAAACATATAAATTCCTAGTCTTGACCTTTTTTGTACATTCCAGACAATTCTGGCATGAGAATATGCTTTCCCCAAACCCAGACTTGCGTTGCAATGTTACAGATCATGGACAGGAAATAGCTGCAAATGTGCTGTACACTTGCACATTTATTTCCATTTCTGTAGGGACCATAAAGCACAGTTTTGTGTTTTTAATCAACAACTTAACTTTTTCCCATAAGCATGTAAACTTCAGGGGCAACCTGACAAAAAGGTGTAGCTCAAATGGCTGTTCGCATCTTTAAACATCTATGGTTGGGCTGTGTACTAATAATATTGGCCCTCTCTAACTCTGGAACTATTGCATTTGGAGCGTGAACAGAGAGTCTGTAAAATAGCAGCAAATTATAGGGAACTATATACTATCTGAAGAAGAAAGACTCTAGAAGAGAATAATTAGAGAGATAACAGTTGGGCCTGTTTCTTACCTTGGGTCTTGTACTATGCGTTCAATATGATGCTAAGGCAGTGGTCTCCAAACTCTTCATGGTTGCACCCCTCTTATCCTCGTCCACACACACGCCCCCGGGGAACCAGGGCTGGGAGTGGGACCACATTCTGGGGGGGTTGGGAACACAGACAGGGGTCCGCAGCTGGGGCGGATCTGGGGCCGAGACAGAGCTGCTGCCAGGGGCAGGCCTGGGGCCGGGAGCGGAGCTGCAGCTGGGAACCAAGGCTGGGGGCAGGCTGGGCAGGGAGCAGAGCTGCAGCCGGGGGCTGAGGCTGGGGGGTGGGGCTGGGAGCGGAAGCCATGGTCTGGGGCCAGGGCTGGGGGCGAGGCTTGGGCTGCGGCCAGGAACAGAGCTAGGATCCAGAGCCGCGGCTAGAGCAGAGCTGGGGGAGCCGGAGCAGAGCTGGGGGCAGAGTGGGGCTGGGTGGCGCTCCTGCCTCGCTCCTCTTGGGGGCTGGTCCAGGCCTCACTGCAACCATGCCTCTGAGCATCCTTAGGGGGGCGCGCCCCACAGTTTGGGGTCCTCTGTGCTAAGGCATGCTCTGGGACTTCTGCTGTGCTGTAGCAGTGTCTGCAAAGATGGTACCGTGTGGCTGGCTGCTGCACTTGCCAGGCAATAACTTGCCAGGTAGACAGGCCCTTATAGGGGTCTAAATCAGGAGTAACACCTGTGATTCAATGGAGGTTACACAAGTTTAAAACCAGTTTAAATGAGAGAAGACTCAAGCCTAGTTAAACACGACTCTGAACATGACAGTTTGATAAGAAAAATAATCCTTGAATAGCTGACATTGAAAGGGACAGGCAATTTTAATATTTTCTTTGATGTTTTACTAAACACAGTTCTTTTTACTTTTCATTCAGGGAAGTATCCTACATTTCTACTAGTTGCTCAGTGTTGTTCGATCCTTGGTTTCTCCAGCTGCAAAAATAATTGAATCATTAAATTACTTTTAAAATATCAAATTTTCTTTTAAAGCAGAGAACTTATCTTACAACTTTGAAACTTTGAGCCTTTATTAAGCAATTAAATGGTGAGTTGCATTTTCTGCATCTTAATCTGCTTCCCAGAAGAACTGTCTTGGCTGCCATTTCTCCTTGTGCTGAGAATTCAAGGTAAATGAGGGATTGGACCAATTGATTCTTTATTTCTTTCTATACTATCTACTATATAAATAACTGTCTACTGCATTTATGCCTTACGTATTTATAGAGTTTTATCAACATAATTCCTAGAGAGTTGCTCTACTTGAACTATGGGATCAGAAGGAAAAGGCAGCCTATATGAAAAGCAAGCAAGAAAGGAAAAGACATTTAAAATTAATCTCACAAACCCAGTTATCCTTCCATCTTGTACTGCTGCCTATTCTCATTTTATCTCTCATTCTCTATCCAGGACATCACACAGTTCAGTGTATGTACAGCTGCTTGAAACTCTGACTCATTCTTTTTCGAGTGATTGCTCATGTCCATTCAACTTAGGTGTGTGTGCTCGCCATATGCACCAGTGCCAGAAGTTTTTCCCACAGCGGTATCCATAGGGGACCAGCTCTGGCACCCCCTGGAGTGTCACGCGCATGCCGCAGCATATAGGGCACTGACAGCCTCCTCCATCCTCAGTTCCTTCTTGCCACCAGTGACGGTGAATGGAACTGGTGCTGCTTCTGCTAGAGCTGTTGTTTCTTGTTCGTTCAAACTCATTTGCCTCTTAGTAGGTCCCTAAAGGGACTTCACCTCGGGACAGGGCATGCCCCAGTCCGCAGGCGTTAAACCCTACGATTGCTGTAAAAGGCCCATGCCCATTAGTGATCCACATAATAATAGTTTACAGTGCTTGGGCAAAGGTCACAGTGATAAGTGCAAAATCTGCAAGTCCTTCAAGCACAGGATGAAGGAGGAGTGTGACATTCGTTTGAAGGCGCTCCTGATGGAGTCTGCCCTTACCCTGATGTCGGAGCAGCGCCAAGTACCATTTGGCACCAAGCACCATGACCTCAGTGCACAGCGCCCCTCCAGTACCGTCTATGAGCCAGCACTGGTCTCCTTCCATGACTCCAGCCAAGAAGCTCAGGAACAAGGCGCGAGGAAGATCTCCAGCTTCCTGCAAGGGAAAGGACAAGTCTGGGATGGACCAAGGCCCTGTCTCGGGTGCCTCTTCACCCCTTCGGGATCCCAGGCCCCAGCTCAGGTCGATCCCTGGATAGCAGCAGAGGTCTCCATCAGCTCCAGGTGCCATCCACACCGGAGGCCCTGCAAGCGGCGCAAGACATTATGTCCCTCCCGGTGCAGCCCACTCTGGCCCCTGCAGGGTTCCAGTCCCAGGGTAAACCTGTGTTGGGACCACCACAGTCTTCACCTTTCCAGCAGCGCTCCCCGTTGTGGTGGACATCCCACCAACGGTCGCCCTCTCACAGCCAACACGCTTCTGACCACAATAGGCAGAAGCTTCGCAGCCCCATCCGGTCTCTGGATCTTGGACAAGGGCAGAGAGGCCTAAGGCATGGCTCACCGGTAACCGGGCACAGACCTCTGGAGGCATGCGCCCCCGAGCAGGAGTTTCGGAGTTGGCGCCTGGAATCTCTGTGGCACTGGTACCGCTCCAGGGACAGGTTGAGGGTATCCCCAGACCGTCACCGATTCCCCCAGGGTAGTGTCACCACATGTGGCTATATCTTCACGACACCAAGCCTACTCTAGTTCCCAATCCTGCTCCACATCCCGGTACTGCTCGTTAAGCATGAAGTGTAGATCATCGGCCCGGTGTTGTCGCAGATATGCAGAGCGCTGCCAGTCAACGAGGCCCCAATCCAGACACTCGTCGAGGTCAGCCAGATCCAATTCTGGGAGGGGTGACCCATACCGATTGGGACAGAGCCACCAATCAGCTGCGTCTTGGTCGCAGGGGAGCGACCACTTGGGCTCTGACTCAGGCTCGGAGCAAGGTTCCCTAGCGGCAGGACAGGCTCTGGCACCTACGGTGCAGACTACATTGGCAGCACCGCAGCTGGGCCCGTGGCCTCAGACTCTGTGGCCAGCACAGTGGTAGCCATGGAATTCATGGGGGTTCATTCAGCCCTCTGAGGCGGCCCACTTGGTATCTGGAGCTTTGGAGAGACGGGCAACTGCCCTCTCCCACCCCCCTCCTGCCCAAGAGGTCTTGGCTTCAGGCACCCTGCAGGCACAGGAGGAAGTGGGCGAGCAAGCCACCGGACCACCGATGGCTGCAGAGGACCCCTTTGTACCAGCTTCCTCATCATCATCCCAAGACGAGGCCATAGTGGGGCCCCCTTCACCGGTGCCCCAGGATGATGCTAAGGTGCATCAGGAGCTGTTAAAGGGGGTTGCCACGAACCTGGGCCTCCAGGCAGAGGAGTTAGAGGAACCCAGAGGCTCCCTCTTTAATGTTCTTTGCCCATGGCCCTGGCCAAGGTAGCTTTGCCCCTGCACGAGGTGGTCGCTAAAATTACAAATGCCCTCTGGCAAACCTCCTCCTCCTTGCCTACTATCTCCAAGAAGGTGGAGCATACGTACTTTGTGCCATCCAAGGGCCACTAGTACCTTTATACCCACCCTGCTCCCAATTCCCTACTGGTAGAGGTGGTAAATGACAGGAAGAGACAGGGTCAACCAGGGGCTACCCCTAAGAATAAAGACTCAAGGAAACTGGATTTGTTTGGGCATAAAGTTTATTCGTCCTCCAGTCCTACAGTTGCGAGTGGCCAACCATCAGGCCTTACTAGGCTGCTATGATTTTAATATGTGGCAGGCCATGACCAAGTTAGAGAGCGCCCTTCCTGGGGCTTCTAGGAAGGAGTTCTGGGTGATCCTGGATGAGGGCTCAACTGCAGCCAGAACAGCTCTCCAGGCGGCACTGGATGTGGTGGACACCACCGCCCGTACCATGGCATCGGCCATCTCATTGTGCAGGGCTTCGTGGCTGCTCCTCTGTGGTCTTTACTTGGAGGCTCAGTAGTCAATGCAAGACTTCCCTTTTGACGGGCACGCCTTGTTCGCAGAACAGACGGACGTTAAGCTCCATGGGCTGGAAGATTCCCATACAACCCTAAAAACACTGGGCCTGTATGTCCCCAGTCCTGCCCACAAGTGGGTTAAGCCTCAGCAGTCTCAGAGCCAGGGGAGCCACCCTTGCCAGGGGCCTCCCCACAAAAGTTCCAGGTGCTACAAGAAGTGCCCTGGCCACCAACCCCCGTCTACATCCCAAGCGGGCTCGACCTGCAGTAAGGAGACTGGCAAGCACCCATTTTGAGGGTACGTCCAAGGGTGACCTACTGGACTGTTCCCCGGATCCTTCCTTCCCTCAGTTTGCCAACTGCCTTTCTTCCTTCCTCCCTACCTCAGTGACCTCAATACGGTGGCGCAGGGTTACACCCGACAGTTACTTCCTACCCCCACTTCCCACCTCCACTCCCTGTCCCTCTTCAGGGACCCCTCTCTCGAGAATCTTCTCGTACAGAAGGTAGAGGGTCTACTACAGCTGGGTGAGGTGGAGGTAGTTGCTGTGGAGTACAGGAATAAGGAGTTCTATTCCCAATACTTTTTAATTCCCAAAGCCAAGGGGGGTCTGCAGCCCATACTAGACCTGCAGGGCTTGAACTGCTACTTAGCGAAAATGAAGTTCCACCTGGTGTCCCTGGCTTCCATCATCCCCTCCCTGCGTCCAGGAGACTGGTACGCCGCCCTTGATCTGAAATATGTGTACTTCCACATTGCCATCTTCGAGGGACACAGACGCTTCCTCCAGTTCATGGTAGGTCCCGACCGCTATCAGTTCGTGGTCCTCCCGTTAGGCCTAGCAACAGCACCAGAGTGCATGTCAGTGGTGGCGGCTTACCTCAGAGCTCGGGGTATCCAGATCTACCTGTACCTTGACGTCTGACTCGTCAAGGGCATCTCCAGGTCCAAGGTCCAAGGGGACGTTGCAGTGCTGCTAGCCATGTGCCGTTGCCTCAGCCTGTTGGAGAATGACAAAAAATCCACTTTAGTTCCGGTACAGAGGATAGAGTTCATCAGAGCAGTGCTCAATTCGACCTGTGCCACTATGTCTCTGGGACTTCTGCATCGACCACGGAATCCATGTAGAAGCATGTCACCTTCTGGATGCCAGGAACACACTAGCAGATCACCTAAGCAGGGACTTCTCCTCTCAGCATGAGTAGGTGCTCCACCCGGAAGTAACCAGCATAATTTTCCAGTGGTAGTGAACTCCCCAAGTGGATTTGTTCGCCACCAGGCAGAGTAGGAGGTGCCACAGGTTTTGCTCCAGAAGGGGTCTGGGCAAGGGTTCCCTCTCCAACGCCTTCCTCCTACCATGGGCAGGAAGCCTGATGTACGCATTCCATCTCATCAGATTCCACTCATCAGCAAGGTCCTAGTGAAAATCAAGTGGGACAAGATGCAGCACTGGTTCAGGATGCTTTCAAGCTTGTCAGAGATCCCTCCCTGGCCCCTACCGAACCAACCAGACCTGCTGTCACAGGATCACGGCCGACTCTTGCACCCCAACCTTGCGTCCCTCCACTTCACGGCGTGGATGTTGCGTGGCTGAACCCAGATGAGCGGACCTGTTTGGATGGGGTCCAGAAGGTCTTCCTAGAGACTAGAAAGCCCTCAACTAGGCAGACCTACCTGGCAAAGTGGACAAGGTTCTCCCGGTGGGCAGCCAAACGGGGCATCTCCCCTTAGCATTCTTTGATGCAGTCTATCTTGGTCTACCTGCTTCATTTAAGGAACCAGGGCCTGGCACACTCTTCTATCAGAGTGCACCTGGTGGCCATTTCGGCCTTTCTTCTGCCAATCCAGGGGCAGACTGTGTTCTCCCCTGACATGACAGTCAGATTTTTTAGAGGTCTTGAGAGTCTCTTTCCTCAGGTTTGGTCCCCGGCCTCTCAGTGGGATCTTGGTTCTGTCCAGGCTCACAAGTCCGCCCTTAGAGCCTTTGGTCTTGTGCTCCCTATCTCACCTATCATGGAAGGTAGCTTTCCTGGTGATGGTGATGTCGGCGAGGCGAGTCTCCAAGCTGCAAGCCCTGACCTCAGAACTGGCATACACGGTCTTCTATAAGGATGAGGTCCAGCTCCGCCCCACCTGGCTTTCCTTCCCAAGGTGGTGTCTGCTTTCCACATGAGCCAGGACATCTTTCTTCCGGTCTTCTGCCCTAAGCCCAATGAAACTAGTGAAGAGAGGTGCCTCCATGCTTTGGACATAAGAAGACCTCTGGCTTTCTACCTAAATGGGACAAAACCTTTCTGTAAGTCGACTCAGTTGATAGGATGAAGGGCCTCCCAGTGTCCACTCAGAGGATTTCTAACTGAATCACCTCTTCCATTCAGACTTTCAACGAGTTAATGGGAGTCCCTCTGCCATCGATCGTCAGAGCCCACTCGACTAGAGCGCAGGCATCCTCGGCGGCGTTCCTGGCACACATTCCAATCCAGGACATCTGTAAAGCCGCGACATGGTCCTCAGTACACATGTTCACGGCCCACTATGCCATCACGCAGCAGGCCAGGGATGATGCTGGGTTCGGCAGAGCTGTGTAGCAATCTACCTGTCCGTGAACTCCTTACCCGCCTCCAGGAGTACTGCTGGGAGTCACCTAAGTTGAATGGACATGAGCAATCTCTCAAAGAAGAAAAGAGTTACCTTTTTCCATAGCTGGTGTTCTTTGAGATGTGTTGCTCATGTCCATTCCACGACCTGCCCTCCTTCCCCACTGTCAGAGTTTCCGTCAAGAAGGAGCTGAGGGTGGAGGGGGCCGGCTGTGCCCTATATGCTGCGGCATATGCGCGCCACTCCAGGGGGCGCCAGAGCCAGTCCCCTGCTGAGGGAAAAACTTCCGGCACCGGTGCATGTAGTGAGCACACACACCTAAGTTGAATGGACATGAGCAACACATCTTGAAGAACACCAGTTATGGAAAAAGGTAACTGTCTTTTCTCTTACTTTTGGGAAAATAAATTAAAATCACGTTAATCATTCTGATAGTATGCCTGAAGTACAAACCATTCATAGCATTTACTACTAGATGTGCAGATTCGCCAAAGTTCTCTCCTTTGATTAAAAAAAAAAATTTTCTTTTGAGGTGAATTACTGCTTTTTTTTAGTGTCACTAAACTTTTCGTTTTCTAAATCTCTGTCACGGAATACTAATACTGGCAAAAAATGTCATTTTTCCTTGTGCGTGTTTAGCTGTTGTTCATTTGCTGTGGGAACAGTTTCATTTTCACACACCCTCTTTTTTTGTTTGTTTTTTTACAAACATGTGCCTGCCTTGAATTTGACATCCTTTATTTATTTTTGGTGTGTGCGTTACAGAATGCATGACCTCAGCTATTCTGGCTTGTCCTGTTAATAGCATACCTGAATTCTTGGCAAAAACATTTGGGGAATGCTGAACAGCTCCAGGTTTTTTGGGTAGAAGAAATATAAAATTAATTAGCAACATAATTTAGGTCTTTATCTACCTTGTAAAAGCACACAAGTGTTTGTACTAGTAAGAGGCTCCTGGCTTAGATTTTGCTCTCTTGTTAAAAAGTAATATATTGCTTAGAGTAGTAATTATATTAACACCTCCAAAATTATCTCATCAGGTAAAACAAGAAGCATAGAAGAAAATAAGAGTCAGAACCATAACCTGGAATCAAGCACTGATACCATATAAAACCATCTCTCAAAAGATGTTGAATAGATATTTTCCCTGATCCAGCATTTCAATCTGCTAATGCCGATGCCTGTGCCAGCCTTGAAACATACACTAGCAGATCTTGTTGCAGGATTGGGCTCATTATCATTACATAGGGGAAAATGTGTTTCCTTTAAATAACAAGCTACCAATTGTGTCATTTCTCTGCAATTTTGTTCTTAGTATCATTCTCGAGTTTGACTATTTAAAGATATAAAAATTCTAGTAAGACATATAAAAGATGCAGTTTCCTTTCTTAAAATGATTCTTTCAGAAATTTGATTTGGATTAGATTCTTCCAGACAACGTTCAAGATGATTTTTTTTTTTTTTGAACCTCTCTTTAAAGTGTTTGGAACTCTCTTCTAAGAACTCACTGAGCAAATGCAAGTTCCCTAGTAATTGCTATTATTTTCTTAGCAAAATGTAAGGGCTTCTCTACACTACCCACCGGATCAGTGGGCAGCGATAGATCCAGCGGGGGGGTCGATTTATCGCATCTAGACGCGATAAATCGACCGCTGAGTACTCTCCCGTCGACTCCGGTACTCCAGCAGAACGAGAAGCGCGAGCGGTGTCGACGGGAGAGCGTCAGCTGTCAACTTAACACAGTGAAGACACAGCGGTAAGTAGATCTAAGTACATTGACTTCAGCTATGCTATTCACGTAGCTGAAGTTGCGTATCTTAGATCGACCCCGCGCGACAGTGTAGACAAGCCCTAAGATTGATATCAGACAGGATCCTATGAGCTGAAATATTCACTTTGAACACCAGAGATTCACTCGCTCTCTCTCATAGACAATTCAGTTTATCTAACAAATCCTTTGCAAGGAAATATTGCTTTGAAGTAAAGCTAAGAAACTGGCAAAAATAAAAGCTAGCTATTAAAAACTATATTTTAATACCATAAGTGATGTTTTCCTAGTTGAGATTCCAAGTGGCCTATTACCCTCATCTATGTTTTGTATTGGATTACATTTTTGCAACTGGCTGTTAGCCGTGGCCTCACCCCCCACTGTCAGTGGTGTCTCTGAACTGATATGGTATCAGAACAGTGTCATTATATGGTAGCTTTCACAGAGCTAATCCCATCTGGGGTAAAAGTTAGTGCTGTCTTTCAGAAGAATCCACTTAGGGTGACCAGATGTCCCGATTTTATAGGGACAGTCCTGATTTTTGGGTTTTTTTCTTATATAGGCTCCTATTACCCCCCACCCCCGTCCTGATTTTTCACATTTGCTGTCTGGTCACCAAATCCACTGGAGATGGAATTCAGCAGGAACTTGGCATCAATTATCAACAATCTATCATTAGGTTTCCAGTTAGTTTAAAACTCAGCTGTTTCTTAGAGTACTCCCAAGTCTATGATAACTGTATTGGAATCAGTGTTGGAATCAGCGGATATTGACCCCTGTTACCTGACAGAGGCATAATGTTCTGGAACCCTGACTTGATGTGACTGGGCCAGGAAATAAGGACCAGTCTTTTATCAGCACTCCAGTGTATCACACTTTATTGCATGCTGTCAGAAGAAAACAGAAATCTGTGGCAAACGTTGAACAAATGAAGCTACTGGAATTCCTGAGATTTCCCTGGAAGAGAACCTGGAAGAGAATTTTTTTTGTGGGAGAGGGAGGTGAGAGAGAAGAGACTGTCAAATCCTCCTGGAAGCAAATGTTTTTGAAGACAAATTTAGAAAGGCTGAAATCTTCCACTCTGTTACACGTGGCAGGCTGGAAGGCACTGCGATCTACAGTACCTTCTTTGTAGGAGCATGATGAGGGACTGCAGAAACATTCAAAAAATTTAAGAATACTTGATCCATGCAAAAATCTCACTTGGGAAAGGTACGTTTTCTTTACAAGAGACCAGTTGCCAGATAAGACTGCTAGACCATTATGTTACAAAACTGTGTAGTAAAGCTAAGTTATGTGAATATGAATATTTAACCGATTAAGTAACTAAACACTGAATTATTTGTGATATAAATGATAACTAGGTTAAATCAAGGTTACTGCAAGAAATAGATTGATTGCAGTGCCAATGAAAATTCTGCTTCCCATATGAATGATAGCAAGCAATGAAAAATACTGAAGTGCATCTAATTAAAAATGCACACCAAAGTATACAAACAGAATGCAAGTAATCAAAATGGAAAAACAGATTTATTAGCAATACATCTGAAAGCGGTCACAACACACTGCGAAGGTGTACAGCACAAGAAATGGAATGCCATACATACAGTGAAAGCAGTCATTAAAAGTGTGTGATGCTGAGCAAAAAGTGCAAAGAAATACAAAAGAAATACAAAATACATTGATGAACTCAGAGCTGAAGAATAAAGTTGTAGTAAAAAAAAAAAGCAGAGAAAGTAATAAACTGAACTGGCTCGTATTCATGTTCACCACAACTCATTATTGGATGGGCTCAGAATTGCTCTGCTGCATGGCATAGGCCTTAGGTTACTAGTCAAATCATCTTGGAAGCAAGTAGTTTTGAAGACAAATCAGAAAGGCTGAAATCTTCCACTCTGTTGCATGTGGCATGCGAGAGGCTTCTGAAGCTCTATCTGGCTGCAGATTTGTTGCATTAGTATTTTCTGAGTGCGGTCTGTGTGCCTGGTGCTATACAAATGTAGAAGATGTGGTTTCTGTTCCCATTCTAATGACTTAGACAATACAGGACAGATAGATCAAATGGTACCAAAGTTTCTTTTCTCCAAACATGACTGTAGTGGGTTATCATTGTAAAGATTATTGGAAGAAGTGTGTTTTAAGAAAAAATTTGTATGAAAGGAGGGTGGTTGTTTGGTGGACAAAAAGTGAGAGACTGCTCCAAGCACAAGGGACAGTGAATGAAAGCATGAAGAAAAAGGCAGGAGGAAGAGAACAAGGATGGTTCCAGCACTAGACTAAGTAATCAAGACACCTGATTTGGTTCCCAGCCCTATTACAGACTTGTGTGTGACCTTGGGCAAATTGTTTAGGCCCTGCTTAAGAATGCTTAAGAATCTGAGTATCCCACTGAAGTCAAAGTATTTAAAGGTTTCAGAGTAGCAGCCATGTTAGTCTGTATTGACAAAAAGAAAAGGAGTACTTGGGTCTCTAAGGTGCCACAAGTACTCCTTTTCTTTTTTTAAAGTATTTAAAGTTTGTGTAACTGGGCAAGCTGCTTCCTGAGCACCCCCTCATAGCCAGAGCGCACTCTGCAGCACTCTCTCTCTATTTTCCCTTTTCAGGACTCCTTAGACCTCCATGAGAGGCTTTCTTGTGGACAGTAATGCCCGTCTGGATTTATTAACATAAACAATTCCAACTATCTTCAAAGTCCCAAAATATAGTTAATCACTACAACATATAGTCCATCAGTTCAACACCAATTCAGCTCTGCCAGTCCCAGGGTTATTCTTCAGTCTCAGCCTCCTCTTTTATCAAGCAGCTACTCCAGCCCCTTCTAGCTAGAGTCCTTCCCTGTTCTTCCCAACAGGGACTCCCCGGTCTTCCTACCTGGAGTCCTTTTTTCTCCAGGAAAAGTCCCAACCTGCTCCTGGTGTTGGCTTTTCTCCACTGAGAGGCCAGCAGTTGAAACTCCTCTATTGTTCTGGTCCTCAGCATTCTTCAGCCTTCTAGCCCTGGCTTCAAGGCCTAAACCCTTTTCCCAGCCAGAGTCTCTAGCAGGAACCTCCTGCTCACTGCAATACCTCTCTGCCACAATTTCCTCTTCCTGTTTCCTGCTCACTTCTGGTTCTTTATTGAGACCATCTGCCCTCTATCAGGCCCCATTGAAAGGTGGGCCAAGCCAATTCCCTCTTAAAGGGACCAGTCCACCATGTTATGTGTGCATAAGTGCTCTGCTGAGGTATTAATTCCTCTTTGTCTCAGTTCCCCGTGGACAAATGAGAGAGAGATTTTCCTATCGAAGAGAGGTGTTGTGAGGATAAAATTAATAACATTTGCAAGATGCTTATTCAATACAGCAATGGGACCACAGAAGTACCTAGATAAATAAAAGGAGCAGTGAATCATGAAGTCTAGCCAGAATTGAGAGATATGGAGAAATAAGAAACAAATGAGAAAAGAGATGAAGTCAGGGGCTGTTGGAATTGATATTGTGGACCCCACTTGCATAAAGCCACCTTTCTCACCCACTCCTGGTTGTGTACTGAGCAGCATTCAGGCAGACCCAGGATCCGAGTGTTGGCCATGTCTAACTGATGGTATTAGTCTCCTACTTTTATACATATTTTATTTTTAAATGCTATACCTCATGCCAGATTTTGCAATAACTAGCTTAGATCTATATGTTGTATTGTTTTTCCCTCCAGATCATCCTGTTCTTACTGCAGTTCATTTTAAAAATTATTTCTGTACTTGCTGCAGTTGAGTAGTAACATAAAAAGTTGCAGTTCATTATAGCTATCAACTAATCATTACGCTTCTGTTTGAGTTCAGCGGAATGAAGGTTTTCCAGTATAAAGTTTTCAATTTTCTTTCCTCTTCTGGCTGTTTTTTAAATAGAAAAATATTTCTAATCTTCCAGCAGGGGGAGACAAGAGTGTATTAGTTTTCCTCAGGGAAAATGGGGAAAAAATGGTTTGAAAAAAATATCCTCATGATTTATTTTCAGGCCCCCTCTCCAGATCACTCTAAGATTATTTAAAAAGAGAAGAGTAATGAGTTTTAAAAGACACAATTAATTTTAGGGTTCTGGAAAAATCAGACTCCGTATGAGAGATTCACCAGAAATTCTGGCAGGCTTTATTCTTTCATACTTCATTATGGTCTTTCATTCGCTTTATGGATATGTCTACACTGCAGTAAAACATCTGTGGCTGTCCCGTATCAGGTGACTCGGGCTCATAGGCCTTGGGCTGCAGGACTATAAAATTGCAGTGTAGACATGTGAGGGAAGCAGTGAATGTATTGCATAAAAGATTATGAAAAACCGGTTGCCAGCAAAGGTAATGCAGGGAAATCTAACTGTTCCATTGATTTTTTCCATTTATATGAAGTGTTCACTTAAGGGTCTAACCCTAAGCAGAGTTCAGATGTACTGAGGTACAAAAGCGTATGTGCAGCTTGCTTTATGATAATTTGTTAGTGATTTCTTGCAGCTTTGATCAGCATCTTCCTTAGATAATGTATCTCCTCTCTCTCCCTCCCCCCCCGCCCCCATTCAATATGCTTTCCTGGAGAATGCTTATTGCTAGTGAGGACTACCCACAGTAAATGGAAAAATTGGTTCAGAAGAAAATCAGAAAGTAATAAATCTTTGCTATTGCCAAACCAGATCTAAACCTCTGGGTTAAAAAAAAAAGTCTCTTTTTCTCAAATCCTTTTACCTTTGATACATAATTTCATCTGGTGAGGGAACTCCCAAAGAGTGATGCATGTGAGATTTCTTTTAATGTTGGCATTTGGCTACTACCACACAAAGGCTGTTCAGATGCTGGGTTCTACAACTTCTAGTAGCGTATTAAGTTTCAGTATCATCACACAATGTCCTTGTTATGATGTTGTATCATTCCTGAAAGGTATTTTGGCAGCTTTCAACATCCTGTAAACTAGACTTGCATGATACAAGATTGCCCCATCAAATTAGGTGTATGCCCTAAATAACTTCACTAAACTGAATCCAACCTTTGTGTCCCTTAGGGTTCACCTGTCACTAATTTTACATGGCTTGCTAAAGAAAAACAATTTTTCATGTTTCACCTTTGTAAATATCTTTTTAAGACTTAATGCTATTATTTCATCTCAGTCAGACTCCTTGAGATGAAAGGCAGAACCTTTTAAATTTGGCATCAGTTTTTACAAATCCTGCTTTACATGATCAGAATTTTGCAGGTATGCAAATGGAGACATAAATATTTTTAGGAGTGTTTATGTTGCATCAGTGCAAATTAGTTTTAATGCAAAAGGTGATATATAGTGGAATCTTGCCATCTTCTTGTTACCTTTCCTGTGCTTTTATTGTGATGTATGTTCAAATTGCTTACTAAGAAGAGCGTTATCTTTAATTGCAGTGCAACATTTCAGTTCATTGTAAATATTAAATTGGCACAAATTCTAGGTTCTGCCTAAATTTATGTTAACATGGTTTCCTTCAGTAACGGAGAAGAGAGTTAATGTGAAATTTTCACTCTGGCATCAGTCATTTTTACAGTATTTATTTCTGTGTGTATCTTTAGCACCGTTCACTGCTATTTATGCAGCTCTGGAGCCTGAAAAGGGTTCACTTTGGGAACCTGCATAGATTAAGAGCTAGAGAACACGCTTGATCTCATGCAGACAAATGCATTGGAAATGGGTGAATAGATAGACTGTTGAAGGACCTCACCCCATTTTGAATGGGTGAGGAAGTTAACAGCCATACAAGAGATGATGGTTACTTATTGTTCACTGTGTATGTGAACAAGGATTGAACATTATGTGCTCACAAAAGACACCAAAATGCTTGTTGACATTAATTGAAACACATTTTCCAAGTGACTTGTAAATTTGAATGCAGTTTTTCATGGCTAAGCTTTTTTACATACATTCAGAAGTTGTTTACTCATGTCATTACCACTGCCATAAGTTGTCAAGCAGTGTTTAAACCCAACACCTTCAGCACAGATCTCCATTATATGACATGAGCTAAAGGAGTAACCGCATTAACTACCAGCAGTAGTAGGCTGTTATCCTCTGTGGACTCGCTAGAGGCAGAAATGTAACATACACTTTGCAAGTGTGTTACACACACAAATTGATATCTAGTACTGCTCTTGGCCTCTCAATTTGCAAGTGCAGTGTGTACACACAATTGAAAGTTTTTGCATGCACAAAACTGGTGTTGAAAAACTCCCTACACCAAAATACACACATAGGACCAGATTAAAACTTTGTTGAAAATGTTATGTGTATCCTACTGTATCACTTCTTCGCCACATTAAGCCTCTGTCTGGATTAATTATTTACTCTGAAGTCTCTGCTACTTTACCTGTAAGGTAGATCCAGTCATCCTAGTGACATCATAAGGGCAGTGAAGATAGCCCAACATGTTGGGCTCATGGATTTAATGAAACTCTCTCTATTGCTTTGTAATATTAAAAAACCCTAGCTTTTGAGATTGATGAAACTCCTCAGCTTCACCTCACATGGGTTTAATCGGTGTCAGCAATTGCAGCAGCATCTGTCTCTCTCTTTCTCTGGTTTTACTTGAGGAGCTAGCGGTACCTAAAGGATTCCTGAGATTAGGCAGGAAATGGTTATTCAACTGGTGAAGAAGTCAGATTCTCTCATGGATCCCTTATATTTCTCTAAAATAGAAGAGACAAAGTGATTTGTACTGTTTCTTTGGGGTGTCTCAAGATTATACGGTATTTCCTTTCTTTCCTGAATCACAATTTCAGGAAGGAATAGTCAGGCTTCTTTGTTATGTTTTCTTGGCTGGGGATCACTATAAAATCAGGACATGCATCCAAACAGCACACAGTAGACAGTCCATAAGATGCTGAGCAATAGCTGACTCAAGCCCTTCTTCGAGATGACGCACACTTTCTCAGTTCCCATTTTCCTAAGTTCCATGGTAACCAAAAGGTCAGCCTTATTCCCCAAACAGTGGGACTCAGATGTGAGTTTACAACACTGAGCATTTTTCATTCATCAAATCCTTTAGGGCCTATTCGTTGCTAGTGTTCATGTATGGGCGTATCTGTAGTTTTCCATGATCCTTTTGCACAGCTGGTTGGATGTGCAATCTGTATGCAGTTTAGCCAAAGAAACATCCAAAGCCACCCTGATGGCTCAACCCATAATGTAACCAACTATATCACCAGACAGTAGAGTCCTGGAGACCCCAGAATTTTCTTTCCTTCGGGGGATACCACAGGATGGCTGGGAGTGTGCTAGAAGTGTTCTGGAGGAGGGAGAAAGTGGATGCAGCTAACATTAACCTACTGCCCATGGCCAGTAGTAATAACATTTTCATTATCCAGAAAAAGATGAGAATCTATTTGCTTTTTCAGCTACAACTGTAGTAATTGCTGAGAACCATACTGTGCAGTTGGGATAAATTAAGAGAGAAATGAAACACCAGTAGCCCACAGTGAGGCCTGACTCGGATCTCTCTTGTACCACTCTTACATCAGTGTAATCCCATTGATGTCCAGATTTACACCAGTGTAAATGAGCTCAGAATCAGATCCAGTATGGTTAGAGATACTGTGGGGGGGGGAAAACAAACAATATAGCATCATCATATGGTGATCATCTTGCCACTCCACTAGTATCCCTGGAGGATGTTAAACAGAAGCTACAAAAGTGGGACATTTTTAAATCACCATGTCCAGATAGCTTGCACCAAGAGCCTTAAAAGAGCTGGCTCAGTAGATCGCTGGACTGTGAATGTCGATTTTCAATAAGTCTTGGAGCACTGGGGAAGTTCCAAAATACAGGAAAAAGGCTAATGTACCAATTTTAAAAAATTTAAGTAGGATGATCCAGGTAATTGTAGCCCTGTCAGCATGACATCTATCCTGGGCAAGATAATGGAGTGGCTGATATGGGACTGGATTAATAAAGTATTAAAAGAGAGTAACGTAACTGATGAAAACCAACCTGGGTTTATGGAAAATAGGTCCTGTCAAATTAACTTGATATCCTTTTTTTAATGAGATTACAAGTTTGGTTGATAAAGGTAATAGTGATGATGTAATATATTTAGACTTCTGTAAGGCATTTGACTTAGTACTGCACAATATTTTGATTAAAAAACTAGAACAATAAAAAATTAACACGGCACACATTAAATGGATCAACAACTGGGTAACTGATAGTTCTTGAAGTTAATTGTAAATGAGGAATGGTCATCCAGTGGGTGTGTTTGCGGTGGTGTCCCACAAGGATTGGTTCTTGGCTCTATGCTATTTAATCTTTTTATCAATAACCTGGAAGAAAACATAAAATCATCAATGATAAAGTTTGTAGACAACCCCAAAATTTGGAGAGTGATAAATAATAAGAGGAAAGGTCACTGATACACAAGCAATCTGGATTGCGTGGTAAACTGGGTACAAGCAAACAATATGCATTTTAATACAGCGAAATGTAAATGTGCACCTCTCGGAACAAAGAATGTAGGTAAGCCATATTTACAAGATGGGAGACTCTATCCTAGGAAGCAGTGACTCTGAAAAAGATTTGGGGGCCATGGTGGATAATCAGCTGAACCTGAGTTCCCAATGTGACACTGTGGTCAAAAGAGCTAATGTGATTCTGAGATGCATAAATGGGAATCTCAAGTTGGAGTAGAGGTTATTTTACCTCTTTGACACTGGTGCTACTGCACCTGGAATACTTGTCCAGGTCTGATGCCCACAATTCAAGAAGAATTGGAAGGGGTTCAGAAAAGATTCATGAGACCAATAAAAGGATTAAAACCTACCTTATAATGATAGACTCAAGGAGTTCAGTCTATTTATCTTAACGAAGAAAAGGTTAAGGTGAGAGTAATTAACCATTAGAACAATTTACTAAGGGTTGTGGTGGATTATCCACCACTGACAATTTTAAAAGCAAGATTGGCTGTTTGTTTTTCTGAAAGATTATTTCAGGGAATTGTTATGGCCTGCCTTGCACAGGCAGTCACAGATGATCACAATGATCCCTTGTGCCCTTGGAATCTCTGAATCTCTTAAAACAGGTGATTGCCTAACAAAAAGTTCTTTGTGCAATCTTCTTTAAGACACCAATTCAGCAAATTACCCTATTCCCCAAAGTATTTAGGTACATGCTTAGAGTTAAGCAAATACTTACATCCCATTGACATTAAAGTTAAGCATTTTTGGTGTTCTACTTAATCGAATGGTTTCAGAGTAGCAGCCGTGTTAGTCTGTATTCGCAAAAAGAAAAGGAGGACTTGTGGCACCTTAAAGACTGACAAATTTATTTGAGCATAAGCTTTCATGAGCTACAGCTCACTTCATTGGATGCATTCAGTGGAAAATACAGTGGGGAGATTTATATATATAGAGAACATGAAACAATGGGTGTTACCATACACACTGTAACGAGAGTGATCACTTAAGGTGAGCTATTACCAGAAAGGGGGGGGAGGAATCTTTTGTAGTGATAATCAAGGTGGGCCATTTCCAGCAGTTGACAAGAACGTCTAAGGAACGGTGGAGGGGGGGAATAAACATGGGGAAATAGTTTACTTAGTGTAATGACCCATTTGCAAACTGGATACAATTAACTTAGGCTTGAATAGAGACTGGGAGTGGATGGGTTATTACACAAAGTAAACAATTTCCCCATGTTTATTCCACCCCCCACTGTTCCTCAGAAGTTCTTGTCAACTGCTGGAAATGGCCCACCTTGATTATCACTGCAAACGGTCTCCCCTCCCCCTGCTCTCCTGCTGATAATAGCTCACCTTAAGTGATCACTCTCCTTACAGTGTGTATGGTAACACCCATTGTTTCATGTTCTCTGTGTATATAAATCTCCCCACTGTATTTTCCACTGAATGCATCCAATGAAGTGAGCTGTAGCTCACGGAAGCTTATGCTCAAATAAATTTGTTAGTCTCTAAGGTGCCACAAGTACTCCTTTTCTTTTTACTTAAATGAAGTAAACATCATTTTGAATAGACAAATTACACTTACCAATTTTAGAACTAGTAAATGACTCCCAACTTTAGTAAAAGCTCATTTAGAGCTCATTGTAAAATGGGTTATTTTCCCCATGGAAAATTTCAACTTGGTTGAAAAACCAAAAGTTTTAATTATTTTTGATGAAAAGTTGAAATTTTCCATAGGAAGTGCATGCCTTCATTGAAAAATTTTGTGTAATCAAAAGCTCATTTTTTGTCAAATCATTAACACCAAACTGAAAAGGTAACCAGGTGGTTCATGCCACCGATTGTGCAATTGCTAAAGTAAATTCATGATCTTGATTATTCATTCCAACTATTATTTAACATAAAGCAAGTTGATCCTGTTTGACTGGTTGAACATTTATTGTATAGCGGCTCTTAAGTTATTATCAGCCCATAAAGTCAGGCTGATAAGTGCCTTTCTGAAGTCTGATTGGCTGAACATACTACGTAGAGACCTCCTGTTTTTCACTCAGTATAGCACAACTAAACTAAGTTTTGTTAAAAGTTAGAAAAACATTTGTTGATATGATGGTTTAACTTACTGTTTAATAATGATAATAAATAACCTCCAAATAATGGAGTTAGTTTCTAAGCACTAATTACCCGTGACCTTTGGAGCTTATAAGCTTGAGGGAGTCTTAAACACAGAAGACATTTATGGCTTTGCATTTTTTTGTCTTTGTGTTTCATCACTCTAAATATATAAATGCTATTAAGATGGTTAATCTCCTGTGTTATGTATTTTAAAGTCCCATGTGAAAAGAATGTGCCTTGTGTTTTGCAACATTCTTTGTCTTATGATTTGATTTATCATCATCGTTAATGTTTAATATAATTAACTGGAAAGCCAGCATTACAAGTGTTGGTGTGTAATTACTCAAGCATGTTGAGCTGTCATTGAAATGGACAGCACATCAGAGACACCATACAAAGTGCATGTATATAGGTCAAACCAGGAGTTCCCAACTAATAAATCTATTATTCTAAACACTGCATGATCTTATAGAAAAACTCCATGAAAGGATGCAAGTCAATGGTAAGGACGCTCTTACAGCAGGCCATTCAGAGCAGCAGCAAAGATATGAAACCACTTATTAAGACATAGTGAATTCCAGCAGGTAAGCAGGATCTGATGCAAAAATTAAACCTACTTGCAGAATTTTCCCTAGAGATGATTTTGGCAGTAAACCAAAAATCCATCTTGGAATTTTAACCTTTTTCTTCAAGTGACTGCACATATTCATTTCACTGTAGGTATGCACACACATCTTGTCCACAGTTGTCAGAAAACTTTTTCAGTGGTGCTGGTGGGGGCAGCTTGAATGCCCTATGCCATTGCGTGTCACTGTGTGTAGGTATAAGAGGGCTGAGAAGCCCCCAGCCCTTCTCAGTTCCTTCTTACTGCCAATGACAGTTGGAGCCCTTCCAGTCTTGTTATTGCAAGTGCTTCCCTCACTCCTTGGATCTAGTTTGTTTTATTCTCTTAGTAGTTAGGTAGGTATAGAGTATTGTTAGTGACAGGTTTCAGTTTTAGGGGGTTTTAGACTATTTTTTAATCTCAGGACTGGGACTGGGGCCACACCACTCTCTCTGGGGTTTGTCCTGCCAGTCATGTACCAAGTCGCTGATGGTCAGCAACCCAGAGCCCAGCTGCCTAAAATATTTGGTGGAGTCCCACATCAGTGACAAATGTCACAGTTGACCTGTGCCAGGTCTGTCGAGGCCAACCCCTGAAGTTTCCACAGAAAGACATCAAAAGCATGCAGTACCGATGCCTTCTATGCTTTCAGTACCTCAGAAACCAGTACAATCAAGGGGCAAACCACTGATGATATCCCTGATACGTCCATCGCTGGGCTTGGGTTACCTATCCCCAGTTCAGGCAGGATCTGCTCTATTTTTACCACAGGACTCAAGGTCATCTTCCTCAGACTCAGAGGTGAGGTCTTTTGTGTCCCAGTTAAGATGGGACAGATATCCTCCACTAAAGTCTTGGTGCCCAGGGGTCTTGCAGCAGTCTCAGGAGTGGGCCCATCTCAAGGGGCAATGCCCCATGCAAGAATGGGCCCCAACCACGTCAGTAGCCCTTCTGGACCCTGTGGGTGTCCCCCCTCATGCTAGGACCTTTCCTCACCTACCTCTGTTGGCTTTCTTGAGGGCTCACTGAGGCAACACAGGCAATACTCTTTGACACTCAGTCCTGGGATTGGTACTGAGAAGCTGGAAATTGCTTAGATGGCTCCTCCACCGTAATACCAGGCTTTGCTTTAGCATCCCAGTGCGTCATCTTCATCACCTGATGAGGCTACAGAGATGGTGAGTGATTCATTGCCTCCAGAGGATCACAAGGCTCACCAAAAGCGACTTAAAAGGGTGGCCTTTGTATTCGACGTTCAGGGTGAAGAGGTCAGCAAGAAATCTCACAAGCTAGTGGACACATTAGCTTCAGCAGGGCCCTCCAGGGTGGTGCTCTTGATTAATGAAGCAATTTCTGAATCATAAAGAGCACTCTGGCAGACCCATTCTTCTCTCTCTCCCACAGCAAAACAGGCAGAGAGGAGGTACTGTGTCCCTTCTATGGGTTTTGAACATCTCTTCTCTCAGCCCACCCACCTCTGGGCTCTTTGGTTGTGACAGCAGCTAATGCATGGGAGAGGCAGGGGCTCAAAGTGTCAACACTGAAGGGAAAGGAGCTGAAGAGACTGGACTTGTGTGGCTATAAGGTTTATTTGATGAGAGGATGGCAACTTGGAATAGCTTGTTGGCTAGCAATTCTAAGTCGCTATAACTTTACTCTTTGGAAGAATGTGATGAAGTTTAAAGACAGGGTACCAGATGACAGCAGGCAGGAGTTCATTGTGATGGTGGAGGAGGGAAAGCTGTTGTCCAGGGCAGCACTCCAGGATAGCTTGGATGCGGCTGACTCAGCAGTTCGAACCATGGCATCTGCCATAACTATGAGAATATGTTAATGGCTGCAATCTCCTGGTTTCCCGCCAGATGTGCAGCAGACCATCCAAAACCTGCCTTTTGAAGGCCCCTCCCTCTTTTTGGAAAAGATAGGCAATAGCTACATAACCTAAAAGATTCCAGGACGACCCCAAAGTTGCTCGGAATCTATATGCTGACAACAAAAAAGCAGCAGTTCTGCTAGCAGCAGACACACAGATGTCCGAGCTTTATAGCTTGGCCTCAAGATCTTCTGAGAAAAAGGGGCAAAAATTACAGGCAGCAACCACCTTCTCTGCCTCAGCAAGTTTTTTTCAACCAGCTGACCTGTCTAAACATGGATTTTGATGGGTTTGTCGAGAGCAACATACCAGTTCCCACAAGACTACTTGTTCCTACCCCATGTGTTTTCCAATCGTCTATCCCATTTCGTCTGTGCTTGGACTCACAGCACATCAGATTAGTGGTTCCTAAGCATCGTGGATCTGGGATACTCGGTTCAGTTTGTTTCTATCCCCCCTTCCTACCACCTTTCCCCCTCCCTCTTCAGGGACCACTCTCACAAGGCTGTCCTTCTGCAGGATATCCAATCTCTGCTTCAAGCAGGGGACACAGAGGCAGTTCCTCTGTTCCTCAGGGGAATGAGTTTTTATTCCCATTATTTCCTTATTCCCAATAGGAAAGGTGGTCTCAGACCTATTTTAGCATTTAAGAGAATTAAACAAATACCTAAAGAAAATTAGGTTCTGTATGGTTATCCTAGCTTCCATTTTTCCTTCCCTGGAACAAGGGGACTGGTATGCTGTCCTCGACTTAAGATGCTTAATTCCATGTAGTAATCCATCAAGATAACCAGAAGTTTCTCATATTTGTAGTGAATGGAACCCACTATAAATTCACAGTACTGTACTTCCATTCAGCTGCCCCTCACGTTTTCACAAAGTCCATAGCAGTGGTACCTGCATATCTTCAGGGACTGGGTGTTTGTTTTCTTACCTAATCAACCGGCTTGTGAGAGGCTGGTCCGAGTCTCGAGTACTGTCCAGCATGACTATCATCCAGTCCACCATCACTGCACTGGGATTATTACTCAACTTGGACAAATGAATTCTGAAACCTGTGCAAAGTACAGCATTTATGGGAGCACTCCTGGATTCTATAAAAGCCCATGCATTTTTACCACAGTCCAGGTTCCAAACACTTCAAGGCTAGGTCATGGAACGAAAAGCACATCCCATTACCGCAGTGCACACTTTCCTCAGACTCCTGGGGCACATGGCAGCATGTACCTATGTGGTACAGCACTCCAGGTTACACTTCAGGAAGCTTTAAGGATGGCTAGCATTGGCCAGTCATCATCATCTAGACAGAGTGGTTCACATACCAGAGGTAATTTTTCCTCCATGGATTGATGAACAGACTCTCTGAAAATTTGTATGGTAGTTCCCTTTGTGTCCCACAACCACCATGTTGATCAAGGATTCCTCATCCTTGGGTTGGGGGACACACATGGGAACCCTGCCAGTCCAAGGTTTGTGATTTTCTCAAGATCTGAGGATGCATAAATGTCAGGGAACTGTGTGCTGTATGTCTAGCTTGTTCAGCTTTCTGTCCACATACTGTGGGAAAAAATCTGCTAGTGTTAATGGACAACACAGCAACTGTGTTTTATGTATGGAGGCAGGGAGAAATGCGTTGGTCGCAACTCTGCCAGGAGATAGCTCTCCTATGAGAGTTCAGGGTAGCCAACTCCATTCACCTCAGAGCTGGTTACCTTCCAGTTGTGCAGAACATATTGGCAGATCACCTGGACAAGTCCATCTTCCAGCTGTGGGGGACTTCCCAAACGGACCTGTTCACAACAAGGACCAACAGAAAGTGCCCTCAGTTCTGCTCCGAGAGAAGGCATGGCCCTGGATTGTTGACAGACACTTCTCTGCTACCCTGGAAGAACTCCCTGCTGTATGTCTTTTCCTCTAGTTTCATTACTGCCCAAAATCTTGTCCAAGACCAAACAGGACCATGCTTACCTCATATTTATAGCACCGGTGTGGTCTTGGCCCTATTAACCTTAGCAGTCAGACCTCCACTATATTTCCCATTAGATCCTGATGTGACTTTTCAGGACCATGGCTGTCTGCTCCATCCCAACCTCCAAGCTCTCCACTTGACAGCATGGATGCTCCATGGCTAACACCATTGGAAAGGGCTTACTCTAAAGATGTTCAGGAAGTATTTTTGAATAGTAGAAAGCCTTCAATTAGACATACTTACCTGGCCAAATGGAAACTTATTTTTATCTGGTCTCAACATAAATGTGTCTCTGCAGAGCAGGCTTCCAAACAACCAAGTATTGGACTAACCTGTGCACCTAAAACATTAAGGTCTGATACTTAGCTCTATTAAAGTACATTTGGCAGCTGTTTCAGCTTTCCACCCTATTCTTGGTGGATAATAGATCTTTTTTCCAACTCCATCACTATCAGATTTCTAAAGGGTTAGACAGATTATAGCCACAGGTACAAGAACCTGTACCCCCATGGAATCAGAACCTCGTACTGGCAAAATTAATTGAGTCACCCTTTGAACCTATCACAACTTGCTCCCAGCTCCACCTCACTATGGAAGGTGGTTTTGGTTTCAATAACTTCAGCAAGAAGAGTGGGTCAGTTGAGACCCTTGGTGTTAGAACCTCTCTATACAGTTTTCCATAAGGATAAAATTTACCTCCGTCCTCCCCCAAAATTCCTGACAAGTGTGATGTCCAAATTCCACATTAATCAGGCAATTCATTTGCTGACTTTCTTTCTGAAGCCTCATACTCATAGAGATGAGGAGAAACTTCATTCTTTAGATGTGAGAAGCACTTTAGCCTTCAACTTGAACCACATTAAGTCCTTTATATCCTCAATGCTGTTTGTCACTTTTGTGGACAGAATGAAAAGCCAACTGGTTTCTACTCAGAGGATTTCCTTCTGGATTTCTTCTGGTATTTGTTTGTGCTACTAGTTAGCGAAAGTCATGCCACCACCTACAGCATTGGCCCATTCGACTAGATCACAGGGAGCTTCAGCAGCTTTCCTGGCACAAGTACCTATTCAAGACATTTACAGCATGGTGACTTGTTCATTAGTCCACGCTTTTGCTGCTCATTATGCCATTTCCCATCAGTCCAAGAATGCTGCTAATTTTGGACAGGTTGTTCTCCAGTCACTGTTCAGATAGACTCCGGACCTGCCTCCACATTAATCTGCTTGCGGGATACCTACAGTGGAATGCACACGTGCAATCACTGAACAAAGAAGAAACAGTTACCTGTCTTTCCATAACTGTTCTTTGAGGTGTGTTGCACGTGTTCATTCCACGACTCACTCTCCTTCCCCTCTCTGTTGGAGTCTGTCTGGTAAGAAGGAATTGTGGGGAGAAAGTCAGGGCAGTTCTGCTCTCCAATACCTGCTTGCAGTGGCATGTGATGACATATGAGCTGTTCAACTGGGAACCGCAGAGGGAAAAGTTGCCCGGCAACAGTGCACGAGGCACGTCCACCCCTACAATGGAATGGACATGTATAACACATCTTGAAGAACAGCAGTTATGCAAAGATTTGGTAACCATTTCTTCAGCTTTCACCAAATCTGAAGGGACTTCTTTCAGAACTATCTCTAATTTTCAAGTAATAATATGAGGTACTGCTAATCAGCAAGCAGTGCTGAGCTACTACACATACAAAGTACAATACACACGCACACAAATACTATTGATGTATGAACAAGCACAATCCAAGTGATCCAGATGGTCATCCATATCTTTGAAACCTCACACCCCATTTGGCACTCAAACATCTCCCAACAACTTCCATCAGGTTCCATCAGCATCTTGCCTGCTTTGTTGCCTCTCTGTAAAGGACAACCCAACAGTCTGATAAAGCAGTAACATTAAATATTTGCCTTTCAGTGAGAAAGGGTATAGATTTCACTGAGTGGTAAAATAAGAGTATTTCTTCTTTTCCACAAAATCCTGCTGTTATGTGTACTTTCATACTTCTGTTGGCTATTTCTTACTCCTGTCAGAAGCGAATAGGAGGCACTGTGGATTGGTGCTGTCATGATCTCATCAAGCTTGTGAAAAGAAAACAGTGGTCATGTGGAAAAATTATATTTTTCAGTATCTTCTGTGCTAAAGCAACAGTTGCCTAAGTTTATCCAAATGTTACTTCAGTGGCTGCTACGGCGCATGACTTAGACAGCTATGATCCTTCAACCCGAACAATCAATTTCATTTTGGTGCAGATTCTTGTCAGAGTTTGGCTTGTCCTTTGCTTTTTATTTGGTCTGAAGCATAAGAGATCAGACTTTCAGAGGAATTTAAAGCTTGGTGTGCGTGTGTAATTTTTTCCTGATTTCAGACATATACAGAAATATACTGCATCTTATATATTTGATTAGCAGTTAACTGTGACTCCTAAGAAAGACAAACAAGGAAACTTTAATGGCAATACTATTAAATGCACATTATCTAATTTCTAATGTTCAGAGTTCTAATGATACATATATGAAGAAAAACGTTCTCTCCCCACCACATGAATACCATTGCCATTCTTTAGCCCACAACTCCTTGCCTTCTGAACTGAAGCCTTGATGAAATCTCCAAACATCAACAAAATTTTTAAAATGAGTAGCAGAGTTTTATTCTGTTGCCTCAAAGTCAGTCAGTCATGAACAGTGCAAATACGGAGGAGTTCTCATGTCCATAATTAAAATGGAAGGTTGACCTTGTGGCTAAAGAACAGGACTGGAGTCATGAGAAATGTGTCCTAGTCCCACATGGACTACTCAGTCTGAGTCAGATCACTTAATCACTCTGTGCCTCAGTTTCTCCGACTGTAAAATGATTAAAAACAATTAAATCACAAAATCATATTTTGTCAAAATGCCCTAGGGAGAAAATTTCCAAAGAATCACCATTACTTCTGATGCCTCAAGTTAAAATGAATGATTTAGGTTAGATCTGAACCTTATAACTGATTTTTCAGAGGTGCTGGGGACTTAAACTGGAGTTGTGGCTGTTAAGTACTTCTAAAAATCAGGTCTAAGGTTTCTCAGGGAAGGCTTTTAAAATCAGTAGCCACTCTCAGAGATTTTCTGTATAATATATAATAAGCCAAAACAGTCAAAGTTAATTCATTTAAAATTCAGAAAAAATGTAGTGGGAAATTTCTTGCATTATTCATCCAACTCTTGTTATAAACAAATTCATTTCAAAGTCCTCTCTAGTGTTTGATTAGACGTAGAGAAAATAATGCTCTTCAACAGAGCTAGGCCTTTAATAGATGTATTCCTTAAAGTGGGCCCGACTGTGCTAAAATGCTAAGTGCAGCCAATTCCAAAGTTACTGATACAAAACAAAGATCTGTAAACCCTTATTCACATGCCTAGTCATCTCTTTTGACTGTGTAAAGTACTATGTAGTCATAACAATATTTAGCACTTACCCAGCAGTTTTCATCTCTAGGTCTCCAAGGGCATTACAAAGTACAATATTACTTACCCCATTTTACAGATGGGGGAACAAGCTGAGGGAGGGGAAGTGACCTGCCCTTGATCACACTGTCAGTCAGTGGCAGAGCCAGAACTAGAGCTCATGTTGCTTGATTATTCCATGCCCTATCATCTGCACCACGCTGCTTTAAAATACATAATTGATTAGTAGTATTGTTGACAATGAAGATTTTTTTAAAAAGTGGCCTGTGAGTGATCATTACCATTCACTCTAACACATCATCATGCTTTTCCTTCTCTGTCCAATATCCTTCTCCCCAATGGCACTCAGAGAGGTGACCGTCATCCAGGGTAATGTGCTAAAATAGTCCAAGTCCTTCCTAAAAGGATGATGTCAATGGGTAGTGATGGGAAACTGCATCTTCAGCACCCGACTCCTCACTTATGGAGCTCCACTAGGATCAGTTCTCTCTCCTGTCCTTTTCAACATCTGCATGCAACCATTAGGTGAAAGATCAGATGACATGGACTCAATATATAGATGAGACACAGCTCTACCTAGCCTTCACCACATACGCCCACACCTCTAGCACCAGGATGGCCCAGTATTTGGATGCGATTAGCTCTTGGATGAAGAAGAGCTGTTTGAAGCTGAACCTGAACAAGACAGAGGTGATGCTGGTGGACAGAGGAAAGTATTGGGAAGAACATGAAGCTATGCTGCATTCTCCATTGGTTGAAGATGCACACCCTGGTCAACGTGGTCCATAGTCTTGGAGTACTCTTGAATTCCTAGTGGACACTGAGCTTTCACATAGCAGCATCCATGAGTAATGCTTTCTACCATCTCAGCTCGGCTAGAGAACTCTGTCCCATCTCGGCAGACAAGGATTGGGCCTTAGTTATTCATGTCTTCATCACCTCTCAGCTGGATTACAGCAAAGCAATATATCTGGGTATAAAACCTTCAGCATTTAGGCAACTCCATCAAGTACAGAATGCTGCAGCATCTCTGCTTAGCAACACAGGCTACCGCAAACATATCAGACCTGTCCTTTGCGCTCTAAACTGGCTTCCTACGGTATATCAAAGCAAGTTCAAGGTCTTAGTCCTTACCTTCAATGCACTCAATGGCCTGCACCCAGGATACCTAAAAGATCATCTAAAGCTCTAGGACAAAGACTATGATTGACAACTACATTCCTGGCACAATAAGAATAAAGATAGTCTATGCAGGAGATAGAACCCTCTCTGGGAGTGTTCTGAGACTCTGGAATGAACTCCCCCCTGAACTCAAGATCATCACAAACCTCACCACCTTCTGCTCCAAGTGTAAGACATATTTCTTTGACTTGCCTTCTCTAAGCGTGTGTGTGTGTGTATGTTTATATATATATATTGTGGCAAGGCACCTCCCTTGTCTCACCAGACCTAGCACTTCCCCCTCTGGCAATGGCAGGCCTGGGGTAAATCAGCCCCACTCTAGGAGGGGTTTGCCTTCCCCTTTCTGTGCTCCTTTGGTCATATTTTCAGGGTGGGCTCAGGGTCGACTTAAGGGGTGATCCTCCATCAAACAAAAAGGGGTGATCCTCTATCATAAAAACAAAAACAAAGTGGGATATCTTTCCTTGCCTCCTCGCTGGGGCAGGGTGTCATCCTGTAGTTTGTCATGGGGTGTCAGTCCTTCCCCTAGTAGACACTCAGGTTTGGCTCTTTCCCCTATGGGAAGGAGCACAGCCTGTCACCCTGGAGAAGCTTATTTCCCTGCTGTCACTAACCTTGCAGCAGCTTGTGTATGTCTCTCTCTAAAGTGCCACAAGGACTCCTCGTTGTTTTTGCTGATACAGACTAACACAGCTACCACTCTGAAACTTGTGTGTGTGTGTGTGTGTGTCTATCCTTTCCTCTTCCCTGAGGAGGGGGTTTTAAAGGCCTCAGGCAGCACTTAATAGGATTCAGGTGTCCCTAATTAATCTGAGGTAACCCCTTCTCAGCTTGTAGGGAAAAGGGCCTTTAACATTCTAGAGCTAACATATCAGGCTGCCAGGACCCTCTTGCAGCCATCCGGCTTTGTCACTATAGATAGATACAGATATGAATGAAAAAAAACACACTACCAAAACAAGACACTACACCAAACATGCTTATTCCATTGGGGAGAAGATGAGAGACAAACACGTGACAGATGTGTAGTCATGTGGCTTAATGTACTGCTGGAAGCTTCTCAGATACTATGAGATAAGCGTGGTATAAAAACCTATATAGAATAGAATAGGTTATCTTCAAACACTATGCATCAAGAAACACTATCTGTCTGAAACTTTTAAAGGCCCTCCTACATGCCAGAAACCCTATTAATTGTGCATTGTTGTTGTTATAACTCCTTCTACATCCCTAAGCATCCAGAGAGAAATACTGAGATTGTGTTTTTGTAGACGTATTTTGAACACTTCAGAATAGCAGTGTACTTACAAAGCCAATTGGGCTGTTATGTAACTCCAGCCCAACTTGATTCCCCCATTCACTCTCTTCACTGTGCTGCTGCATTTGAGCCAACACCCATGTCCAGTCATATAGGGTGTGCTTGGTAGCTGCAGGTCCAAGACACCAGAATCTGCAATGTATTTTTCCAACAGCTTTGGATCTGTGTGGCTGCTTCTTAGCTGGACTCAGCTTAGGCGTCATGTCTCGCCTCTTGGCTGGGCTCCACTCTTGGCTGCTGTCTTAACTCCCTGTGGGTCTGGCAATTGCGTCAGCCTGAAGGGCTGCTTTGCTCCTCAAGATGCCATTTTCCCTTTTAATTCAACTGAAAGACATTTACTTCCCTTTATTACATTTGAGCATTAGCATCCTCTTGTGATGATGCTTAAACAGTCTGTTATAGGCCACAATATTCAGCTGACATTATCCATAGGAACTTGTTCAGACTAAAATTAGCATTTTTTAATACCAGTAGTTGGGTATGTGTGTGTGGGAGGCGTAGAAAGGAAATAGTCTGAACTCCCTGGAATCAGTGTGTATGACAGTATATAGCCTCATTAATATACTTGATTCCAAGACAATGGTGTGTTCTTATTAGTCAGGGACTATTAGTCAGGACTACCGGGTTCTGTTCCTACCCCTAAAGATGACCTGCTACTCTAATCAAGTTGCTTAGCCTCTTTGTGCCACAGTGCAAAATAGAGCTAGTAATGCTTCACTTTTCCATCTGCAATCATTCCGCAGAGTCAAGGGCTTGTGGAAGGAGAGCCTCAGGCAATGTTAATACACTATGAACTTATGTAGCGCCTTCCATTTGAAGACAAAAAGCAGCCATGTACTATGGAGTTTTCAGCCCAATGAGACTGAAAGGGGTAGCTCAGGTTTGACTTCTGATCCCAGCCTGGCAAAGCAGAGGAAATAACAAGCATTAGCAGAATAGCCAGAGTACAGAAGACCTGCCCCATTAATGTCATGTAGATTTACCTATTCACAGTGAAAATTAGCATTGCATCATTAGCACGATTAGGTCAGTGAGGGTTGAGTATCTGAAGAGACTCCCAGGACTCTGTAGGTTGTAAGAGATATTTTCAGTGCTCTGGTATCCCTGTGGCTCATAAAGAGACTGAGATACCACTCACTGGATCCACAGCTGCTAGAGGACAACTACTATCATGTGGCACTAAGATACTATGGTGATAGGTGCGTTAGAAATAGATGGATAACAGGACAGGGAAACAGATGTCTGGGTTCTGTTCTCAGCTACACTACTAACCTGGAAAAATCATATTTAGTCTTGGTCTCTAAAATACTTATATATCTTACAGTTGTTTAGTGAGTAGAGCTGGTTGGGAAATAGAGCAGGGGAAACATGAAAAAAATTCTTTCCATGTGTTAAACATTTTTTTACCAGATGTAGAAGTGAGGGTTAATTCATGAATGTTTGTAAAGGGGTTTGAGATCCTCTGATGGAAGACAATATAGAAATGCAAAGTACTGTTACATGATGATAGTAGTGGTAGCTGCTACCTCAAAGCACTAAACACAGCTACTGCTTAGGATCAGCTAACTTCAGTAAAAGTGGATTTTTCATGTTTGTCTTGTTTTCCCAAGACCGTTCTTCTGTCTCTTAGCACAATTACAAAGTTACAAAAAATAAAGCAATTAATTTTTACAGAATGGGATCAGGCATGTGAGTTTCTGCAGTATAAATTAAGAAGGGCATGTTGCTACTTGTGTCAATTTGACAGGTGAATAAATTGTAAATCATTCTAAATCTAAAAATGATATTGCTCTACAAATGAGACAAACAAAGTTTCACGTATAAGGTTGACAAATTTTCATTTAAGAATTCTTGTGGTTTAGATTTTTTTAAGGCCTCTACTATGTTGTGCAGTGTTATAATAAACTCTGGGTCTCATATGCTAATAAACCGAAATGTATTAACATGTAAGTGTAATCAGTAATCTGATCTAACAGAAGACAAATTACCAGAATTGCTTCTTTGGTCTTTGCATTCAGAATAGGAAGCTTCTATTGATTTTGAGTCTGATGAAAAGCTCGACTGTGTGATGAATTAACACATTCTTAATCTTTCATAGAATCATAGAATCATAGAATATCAGGGTTGGAAGGGACCTCAGGAGGTCATCTAGTCCAACCCCCTGCTCAAAGCAGGACCAATCCCCAATCAAATCATCCCAGCCAAGGCTTTGTCAAGCCTGACCTTAAAAACTTCCAAGGAAGGAGATTCTACCACCTCCCTAGGTAACGCATTCCAGTGTTTCACCACCCTCTTAGTGAAAAAGTTTTTCCTAATATCCAACCTAAACCTCCCCCACTGCAACTTGAGACCATTACTCCTTGTCATGTCCTCTTCTACCACTGAGAATAGTCTAGAACCATCCTCTCTGGAACCACCTCTCAGGTAGTTGAAAGCAGCAATCAAATCCCCCCTCATTCTTCTCTTCCGCAGACTAAACAATCCCAGTTCCCTCAGCCTCTCCTCATAAGTCATGTGTTCCAGACCCCTAATCATTTTTGTTGCCCTTCGCTGGACTCTCTCCAATTTATCCACGTCCTTCTTGTAGTGTGGGGCCCAAAACTGGACACAGTACTCCAGATGAGGCCTCACCAATGTCGAATAGAGGGGAACGATCACGTCCCTCGATCTGCTGGCAATGCCCCTACTTATACATCCCAAAATGCCATTGGCCTTCTTGGCAACAAGGGCACACTGCTGACTCATATCCAGCTTCTCGTCCACTGTAACCCCTAGGTCCTTTTCCGCAGAACTGCTGCCTAGCCATTCGGTCCCTAGTCTGTAGCTGTGCATTGGGTTCTTCCGTCCTAAGTGCAGGACCCTGCACTTATCCTTGTTGAACCGCATCAGGTTTCTTTTCTTTCACTTCATGGAGACTTGAGTTCAAATCCTGCATTGTTCGTAAGTGAAATCAACTTGGTGATATCAAACCAATGCCCAGTAGACATTTTCTGTTATGTCACAAAACTACCACATAGTGCAACAAGATTGGCAGTCTCTGCTTAGCACCAGCTAAGTACAGGAATATCTGAGGTTGCAGGTGAAGATAGAGGTGCATTGGCAGAACTGCATAGGAAAGCTCACACAGCTCCTTTTTATGCATAGACTACCTCAAGCCATCGTTATTAGTGCCTCACTTTAGTGAGGAATGCATTTAATAACACTATGTTGTGATCATTATGTGAAATGTCAGGGTCACTGTCTATGCAACAGGCTCTCAAAGGAACTACCCAGAACTAGCAGTTCAAAAACCAGGGCACCATATGTTCTGTGATCCGTGGCTACAGAATTAATCTCTTCCTACATAGTTGTGCTCTAAAACATCAGCTTTGTTTAAAATAAAAAAGCTTCTAAACCAGTGGTTCCCAAACTAGGGGCACCACTTGTTCAGGGAAAGCCCCTGGCGGGCCAGGCTGGTTTGTTTACCTGCCGCATCCACAGGTTTGGCCGATCACAGCTCCTACTGGCCGCGGTTCACCGCTCCAGGCTAATGGGGGCTGCGGGAAGGGCGGCCAGCATGTCCCTTGACCCACGCTGCTTCCGACAGCCCCCATTGGCCGAGAACAGCGAACCGCGGCCAGTGGGAGCTGTGATTGGCCAAACCTGCGGACGTGGCTGGTAAACAAACTGGCCCAGCCTGCCAGGGGCTTTCCCTGAACAAGTGGCACCCCTAGTTTGGGAACCACTGTTCTAGGCCATTAGGGCTACAGAGAAACAGTGGAGACATAAATGAACATAAAGAGTGCAGTGATGTCTGAGTCTGCAGAGAGGGTGCAATGATAGCTGTGAGATGTATAAACTCCTTCATTCATCTCAGTCAGGGTCCCCATGGACTCTGATTCTGCAGCCATGGAATTTGGCATTTTTCCAAGACGCTGTGGAATGCAGCATTTTTGCCATAGAATTCACCATTTTGCTGCAGCTGGCACCTGGCATTTTGTTTTCTGTCTTCCTACTTTGCCACCCTCTGGAGGTCTCATGCCCCTCAGCTTTCCCCACAAGGAAGCGTTAATTGTTTGACAGTGCATTCTCTCTGCTCTATTCCATGGAGTCAGCCAGCATGGAGTCATGGAACTAGAGCTAAAGTCTGGCTTGCAGCTAGGAAGCAGGAGGAACCAGAAGTGTAGGCTAACTAGCTAAGCTACCTGGAGAACAGCACAGCAGCGAAAGCTGAGGTGCTGAGAAGCTGAGCCAGTGAAATCTGGCTTTTTCTCTCACATAGATGATGGAAAAGTAGGTCCTAAGACAGGGTGTCTGGACAATATCATGACTGCCAATGCACCAGGAGAACATAGCAGAAAAAAATCTGTTGTCTGAAATAAATGTTGCTGAAAATACTCACTGAAGAATTTTACATCAGTGAGTGTTTTCATAGCTATGAGCCATTGTGTGTCGGGAGGTGTATGTTCAGGGTAGGAGGATGTGAATGAAAGGTATTTAATGGAGATACGGTAAATTAACATTGCAAAAGGATGTTTCTTGCCACAGAATTCGGGTGTTCTTGCTGCAGAATTTGGTCGCATTGTGCTGCAGAGTATACAGGACCCACAGAAAGAATGATATTTGCAGTTGCTTAATGCCTTTTTTTTTCTTTCCAGGCCACTATTTTATTTTAAAAAGGTATAATTACACATAGACTCTTTCCTTGAGCCTCTATGTAAATCCTGGGGGACTGATGTGATCTCTCAGGACCAGACCCTAATCAAAATACATTTTAGCTCCTCCCCCATCCTGACATGTATTATCTCAGCAGAAGGAAGTGAAATAATAAGCAGTCTGAGTGACATCAGAAACAACAACGTAACACTAAAAAACCTAACAAATATATATCAAACTAGCATCACAAAAAATCTGCCTGCAGTGGACACTGAAAAACAACTGTGGTGTATAAAACATGGAGGAGGGCTGTGTACTGAAAAGATTTGAATCATAGTGGCATAGCAGTACTCACCAGAATGCTCTGTTGAAAACAGTCAATAATTCATGCAGATAGCCTTTTTTATACCTTATCAATAAATTGTAAATCATATATTTGTTTGGCTGTGAATTATATGCAGAAGTCTTGTAAAGAGTAAATTCTTAATATAAACTACTAATTTCTTGTGGATATTTGATCTTTTACAAATTTGCATTTCTTTATGTAAGCAGAGTCAGGATGAGCTCCACCCTGACACCTGGTGGTGAGGTGTGGCAAGTTGTGGAAAAGAACTTCAGGGGCCAATCTCATTTGCATAGGCACACCCACCCCGCCTAGAATGAGGCCATAGCTGCCCAAATGGTCACTTTGGCTGCTGTGGGATCCCCAGTGTCTCTGTTATTGGGGCAGGAAGAATAAATTGTTATTACCCTGATTATGGGAACTGTGCTTGGAACTGTACTTGGCCTTTTGTTATGATGGAGGGACTCGCCATCAACTAAGTAGCACTCGCTAGGCAAGAGTCATGGGTTCCAAAACTCTGAATTGAGAGAGACTGGGGACAAGTATTAATACTTGGTGGCATGGGCCTCTTACATGCTAATTGCACTACCTCCTCTCTCCACTGTGGAATATCAGAGCTAATTTTGATTCCCTTAGGAGTCTAGTTACAGGCTGCTGAGCTCACTTTGGGCTAATGGTGCACCAGCACTGAGGTTCCCCTACTACAAGCTGAATTCACCAAAGAGCTGAACTGACTAAGAGTTGAAATCACTGAGTGTTGTGTTAAGTAGTGGGGGAGCCTGAAGATATATTGTGGAGCAGTTCGTGGGACGGCGAGAGCTGCTTGTGGGACGTGGAGCAGAGCAGTGCATGAACCGGCTGGTGGAGCCGTTCGTGGGATGCGGGAGCTGCTTGTGGGATGCGGAGTGGAGCAGTTCGTGGATCGGCTGGTGGAGCAGTTCGTGGGGTGGCGGGAGCTGCTTGTGGGATGCGGAGCTGGTGGAGCGGAGCGGAGCCCTATGGAGCTGCGGGGCAGTCAGCTTCAGATCATGTAAGGTGCCCCTTACGTCTCTTCCCCCAGCCCCGATCTCCACCCAGGTTGGGAGGTAAAGCTCTGCAGATAAACTTTCGAACTCTGGGACTGCCCTGACCAGGGACAGAGACTTTTGGGTCATTGGACTTTTGGGACTTTGGGTGATTTCGGGTTGCTGGACTCAAGAACCAAAGGGAAAGGACACGACCCAATTTGCTTGGGGTGGGTTTTCGCTCATGGGTTGTGTTGTGAATCCTGTTGGTGGTGTTTCCCCAACATAATGCCACATTGTTTCTCTCTGTTATTAAAAGGCTTTTTGCCACACTCAGACTCTGTGCTTGCGAGAGGGGAAGTATTGCCTCTTGGGGGCGCCCAGCAGGGGTGGTATATATTTGTCCCAGGTCACTGGGTGGGGGCTCGAGCTGGTTTTGCATTGTGTTATTGGAATGGATCCCCTAGATATTGAACCCGGCCCTTGTAGCTGCCAACTCTGACAGGCAGAAGGGTTACATTTATATCAGATAAACACTACTTTAATTGTCTCTCTGCAGTGAACTATTACTTTGAATTAAATGCAGCATGATATAAATTTTAAGGAAAGAGCATAACGGCCCCCGACTGTGCAACAGAACTCCTATTAAAGGCAGGATTAGACTTTCTGTTGGACCAGTTCAGTAAATCATTCTTGGCCTCATCTCCTGAAGTTAATAAGTACATCCTGAAAAGAAAAGAATGTGACATAGCATGGATTTGGAGTAATCTACTTCTGAAAGTATGAAAGAGGGGATATTTTCCTATTAATAATACTGTTGTGACCCATTTCCAAGTTCCACTCTTGACTTTTTGTACATGCAGCCATCACTTTGGGACCAATATCCTTTACACTTACTTATGATAGCACCATTTAGCCAAAAGTCTCCAAATACTTGAAAAATATTTATTACATTTCACAACCCCCAAGAGAGAAAAGTAAAAATGAGGCACAGGGAATTAATTATTTTTAAAGTTGCACTACTAGTCAATTAAAGAGTTGGGAAAGAATTCAGGAGTCCTGATATCTCATCTCGTCACTTCTAATATTGAGACCATGCTCCCAGGCCTTTTGGTCTGCCTTATCAACACCCTATAATGAATGATTTAAACTAGTACAGAGGATACTATAGGCCATATCCATCCCTGGTATAAGAGGGTGAACTTCTGTAAAGTTAATGTAGTTTTACCAGGTTACACCAAGATTGCATTTGATTCCCTAAATTAGTTTGCCTGCTTAGCAGTATGGATGCGGACAGGGACGCAGCCACAGAACACTCACAAAAAGTTGGGAGGGGTATTCCAAGGGGAATTGTATCCCAGAAGGTAATTCAGTCCAGTGATCTATGCTTGGACCATATCTATATTCTTCAAGTCTCTACTCTTCATGAACGAGAGTCCACTTTGGCACCCCATCCTTAGTAACGGGGCAGTGGGGAGGTGGAACAAAAGGGTAGTCCATATTTTATATACATGGAGAGCTACTATAAAGGGAAAAAAATAATAGACACTGACTAAATAGGGTCTGATCTCTCCACGAGTGATCTCCAGGGAATTATAAGACATGCTAGAGGAATCTGGGAACAAACACTGATAGGCTGTTTGGTCCCATTTTAGCCTAATAATTTCCAAATTACTGTGTTAACCTTTTCGCCTTTATTGACAGGTCACCAGAGGTAGCTTTTTGTCAAGATCTATAAAAAGACTTCATTTTAAATGGGTCATTTTTCCTCTCTAACACAATATACTAGTTGGAAACATCAAGTCACACGTTGGATAAGACCCCACTGTATATTCTAAATGCTCTGACCTTATTCCTTTCGGTTTTGAAAGCTATGCTGGATAAGATTCCACAGTGTGTAAAATCAAAACTTATTAAGATTAAAAAGAACAGGCTTGAAGTATACACATTAATCTTCTTCTAATATTAAAATTACATGCAGTGAGGAATTACAGTCTGATAGATGGAGAATTGAATTCACTCTCTTGGATTCCATCTGCCCTTTGGGGAGTCTTTTTGAGGGGCTAAATTTTTAAGAAATCTGTTAAAAATCTGTTTGGAAACTTTTCAATATGGTGCAACACTGGAAAAAAGCTGGTTTATGGACAACTTTTATTTTTCTGCAAAGGGGCGTTTACCACAGTCACAAATGGTGACTTATCAGTTGCCTGTAATTTATAGCAGGTGGGTGATTGCTCACCGCAAGTTTTTAAAGTCAATTAACAAAGAACATGACCTTAATCTAAATTATTCAAAATACCCATTACAAATGACTTCAAATTGTGGTTAGCCAACATCCTCTTTCCTTGTTGGTTTTCCATCCATCCTTTCTTATCTAGGATGTTGAAAACTGCAGCACAGTGGTGCTGGATAAAGAATACTAAAGCTGGTGAGCATTAAACCCTCTGCTGGCTTCTCCCCTGTCTGCCAGCTACAGTCCATATCTTTCCAGCTGTTGTGGCACTGCATACTTGATACAGTGGAAGTGTAGTCTAGTGCTTAGAGCACAGCGCTGAGTCAGGATTCCTGGTTTTTTCCCCTCTTTTATGTGGCCTTGTGCAAATTGTTTTCTCTGCCTCATTTTCCCCATAATCATAGCTCCCTATCTCACAGGGACTTATGAAGCTTAATTATTTGTAAAAGGATTTGCAATCCTGGGATGAAAACGCATATGTGCAGTATACTCCCATTTATTCGAATAGCATGGGGGACATGGATTTTATTCAAAAAATTGTGAATTCACATAATCGAGAGGGCAGCCTCTTCCCCCAATCCCTCCAGCACTCTCCCTGGCACTCAAATAGCTGGACAGAGTATAGACTTCACTATTGTCACTATGCATGCACAGTGACAGCAAGGTAGCAGATTCCCTAGTATCTGTGCTTCTCCTGCTGCTGCTTGGCTTTGTGTGTGTGCCCCAGCACAGGCTCCTGCAGGCCTCCTGGGGAGCAGCAGGGAGGCTGCGCTGAAGAGGGAGTTGTGTATTTTGGTGCTGCATCAGCCAAGGCCAGAGCTAGAGAGAAGGTGAGGGGGCAGAAGGAAGCAATGTGCATGCAGGCAGCTGGACATGGGTGACAGAATATTTCGCTGGGGAGCAGGGTGCACACTAGCAGCAGGGTATTTCACTGTGGGGATTGCATGCTGGATGCCTAACTGAGAGATTGGACACTAGCAGTTGTTTTAGGAGTGGGGACAAGGAAGGGATTCAGATAATGTGGAGGTTTGGATAATAGGGTTTTGGCTAAACTGGAGTATATTGTAAATGTATTGCTAAAGTATGTGAATTTTGTGACTAATACTCGTGGTTCAATATTAAAAATGTTCAAGAGACCAAATGACCTAGATTAGCGACGTTTATTAACTAAAACAAATCAGTACACTAAAAGGAGACATACGTACATCATTCCATGAAGCTATTGCAGTGTTCACCTTACACAGTAGGTTTGCTTCCACTGTTACACTCCCAGAATTACCTGTGTTTAGATCATGGTTGTTTATGAGTTAGAAAGCACTGTACAGGTCACACTGAACTAAAATTCACCAATCAGCTTTGTACCTTCTTTTCTTAATACTATGGTGTACCTTTTCTTGTCTTTGTTTTGGATAACACACTCTAAACCAGTTGGACATAGAGGTACATCCCAAACTGTGCTAGGACAGACCATTCATGTATCTAGTTTTTGACAGGCTTCCAATTTTCTAATGCCAAAGCTGACTTCAGCTTTGCAAAGTGTTGTGGGATACTTGACCTGGGTGATGAGTATAATACATCAGTTAACATAACTCCCAACACATATATAATGTATATCATATTAAGACCATGTGCATAATACTTATTAATGGGATGTATACTACACATAACATACATATATTGGCTAAAAATGTAGTGTATTAGTAAAAAATACATTTCATATAGATTCTCTTGCCATCCCACTTTCTGAAGGCAGCAACTGCTCTACAACCACATCTTGCCTACTCTATAGAAAATTAACATCACCACTGATCACACTGACTTGAAACATGATCCTCCTAACCTATCCTAATACTTGTATGCATAGCTGATATGTGTGTGGTGGACACATGGTGAGAAAATGCATTAAACTCCTCATTTCTGGTGTCACCTATTCATCTGCATAGTACACTAACAAAACAGATAATGCAGAACCTACAGACTGGAACCTTTGTGAACAATGACAAATAGTGCTCGCAGCAAGCGCAGTCAGATGAAGTTTAATCGCACCGAGGCCGTCCAGATGGAGATGAGATTTGGCTTCATCATCATAGGGCAAAGGCCATGAAGATGACTCAGACCAGTGCGCTTCTGACGTCCTGCAGCTTTGAGCCCATACGCTGATGAACTTTCCTATCACCGTGGAAATAATAACCTCTTCAAATGTCAAGCTGTCGCTTCCTATAGTTTGGAAGTTAAGTTTGAAGCATATCCAAGTGTATGCTGCTCAGCTGGCTGGCAGGATATCTATCATACCTCTCCACTCACTCATTGACTTGCACTTTAGGGAGAACAACTCATCAAAATTATTTACTGACCAAAGGGAACAATATGTGAGCTGGGGAAAAAGAAGTTGAAGCCAGGTTTGAATTAAAGAGGAGGGGAAAATGTGTTGTTGTTTTTTTAAAAAGGGGATGTTGGGGGGAAATCCCAACTGTTAGCCTGTAGTCTATTAATTGTTTGCCTTTGAAATCCATCCCAGTTCTTCTTGACTGACAACAACACCAGATTTAGGAGCGATGAGGCAAAATGAGGCACAGTTTATAACGTCTGCCTGACTGTCTGGCTGTCTAGGGAAAGGAATACTTCTGGGCTGCACCTGTTCCATTGTGGTAAAACTTGTTTTATCACTATAGCTACAAAATGGCTGATCCTCCGACTGGGACTATGGCCTTGTGCTTAGCGAGTTTTTTGAAGGTGGAGTATATTTTCTACAGACGCTATGACACCGAAGGCAGGATGTTTACTGTGCACTGTAGATGTTAGTTATTATCTGGCAACATCAAGTGGAAAATACTAATAACATTAAGTAAAGGCAGCAAAATTATAACATTTTAATAGGCCTCAACCTTTTGCAATGACACCCTTTTAATACTTTGATCTGATTTCAAACAACGGAGGCCAATTTTTCCCTATTATGTTTAATAAATTACTGCAGCATTGGGGCCTGGCTTTTTTTTAAGAACTCCCATCAGTAACAGGTACTTAGCATATAATTCAATTTTAAACAAAAAAGTGGTTTAATTTACCTTACAGTCACTATAGAGACTATAGAACTTGACATTAATAAGGTTAAGACACAAATTCAATCGCCTGGAGTGTTCATTCAAGAAGATGGAAAGCCTTTCTAATAATAGAAATATATGATTGCCAACCTGCAACCCATAAAATCTAAGGGACAGGCGTTAAGAGAGAAATGCAACAGTCTGAGAAGGATGGAAATGGAGAGCAAATCTGTGAAACTCTGTTTTTTAAAAAGTAAGAAAAAGGAAGCAGGAAATCTTTTATTTTCACACTTAAGGAAAGATAACTATAACTATAACTCAGTTATAGTTAATGAACATATTAAATGAGGGTAGCAGAGCAAGCAATAAATGAGCTAAGATAAAACCCTGTCCTCCATCCCCAAAAGATAAAAAATCTAGAGCAGCAGAGGAAAACAAAATGAATAATGAGAAGAAAACAAGTTTCTCAAATAGTTCGTAGACTTGTTCCTGTGAAAGGCCAAATACTGAAATCTAACTCAGGCAGACTTTCCACTGATTTAACTCCACTGAGTATTGGGGTTTTTAAAATAACTAATGGGGTATGAAAAGAAGAGACATTTTTCATAAACGTTCATGGGAAAATTGTTATTTCAGTCTAGGCTAGTTCACAGCTCAAAAATTTAGACTTTCCTGAAATCTACAAGTAGCTGGTCCCATATCAAAACAGATGCAAATTATATAATGTGGATTTTAAGGAACTGTTATGATCTGGTCAGACCTGCATAATATAGGCCATAGAATTTCACCTCGTGATTCCTGCTTCTAGTCTAAGAATTTGTGATTGAACTGGAATATATGTTGTAGAAAGCATCTGATCTAAAGACTCTAGTGATGGAGAATTTGAAACATCCCGTAGCAATCTGTCCTTACTGTTAAAAATTTGTATCTCATTTCTGCTTTTAGCACTGTTGACTTCAGCATCCAGCATTTGGATCTTGTTATGTCTGCTAAATTCTGTATCTTTTCCCTATCGAGGTAACTATAGATAGATTGTGATCATGATGCATCTTAAATGTCTCTTTGATAAACTAGATAAATTGCACTCCTTTAAGTCTCTCATTAGGTGTGTCTCCTTGTTTTTAATCAGCTGGGATCTGACCCTCAGTTTTTTTTAAATGTCTAACTGTTCTTATTAACAGTTTTTTTCAAATTCCTCTTTAAAATGTGAATACCAGAATTGGAAATAGTTAGTGGTCTCATCATAGGTTCATGCTATTTTTCTTTTCAATGCCATCATACTGCTAACTCATGTTCATCTGATTATCTACAGTGACCATTATAGTCCTTTTCAGAGTCATTGCTTTACAAGGTACTGTCCCCCATCATATAAACTTAGTCTGTATTCTTTGTTTCTAGATGTAGGACCTTGCATTTAACAGCCTTATATATGGTATCTTGCATGAGGTAAGCACCATTCCGATCTAAGTATGGACTAGACACAAATTTACTTCACTTGAGAGAACTAACAGAATCAAGGTGCAAAGTAGAATAGCTGCAGTAAGTAATCTGTGATCCTGGGGTTAGGCAATCTGAAATTTCACCATGGCATGGTAAATAAGAAAATATGTGAACATCTTGTGTGTTGCTAATTTTTGAGCAAGAACAGTGAAATCCATGTTCATAACTGTGTTAAAGAGCTATAGTACAGATCACTAGCCATTTAAATCTCTTCGGAAAGTTCAAGGGAACGGCTGGTCATAGACTCATAGACTTTAAGGTCTGAAGGACCATCGTGATCATTTAGTCTGATCTCCTGCACATTGCAGGCCACAGAACTTCACACACCCGCTCCTGTAATAGACCCTCTGACTCTGTTACTGAAGTCCTAATGTTCAGTCTAGAGCAAAAGAAGACTGGGGAGAAACATAACCATCTATAAATGCATAAAGTAAAGAGGACAAGGATCGATTATTCTCATTAGTCAGTGAGGACAGCGTGAGCTGCAGCAGAGAAGACTTAGGAAAAATAGCACAACTCCTAGAATAGTTAGGAAATGCAGTAAATTTTCAAGGGATTTTGCCAGTGCTATCACTGGAGATACTCAAGGCTAGACTTGACACCCATCTTTTGGGGATAATTTAGGGATAGTGAGATAACCCCTGCCAGAAGGCAGGTTAATGGATTAGGTTGACCCAGCAAAGATTCCTTCCAAGCCTAATAATCTTATGGTTTGAGACCACCAGCACTGCCATTTAGATACTCAATTTCTCAGGCAACTTTCCAGAAATAAAATCTATTCATGTAAAGTTCATACATATGTATATGCTCCTGTAAGTGTGGGGTAGATCTATGCTATGTAACTATTTGGGATCCCTTTAATAATTTGAGAAATGGTGTCTGGCAGGGCAACCATCTGGCCAGAGAATACAGGCAAAAGTGTACGTCACTGGTGTTCAGCTATTTATATTTAGTCCATGCTGCCAATGACTGTGCTAGAGAATAAAAACAAGATAAATCTCCAAGAACACATAATGTACTGTAATCCCAAGTTTTTGTCCTTGTATTTACAAAGCATCTTATCTCCCTTCTATACAAGGTATCATTGAGAGAAATGTGAAATGTAACATCTCCTAAAGTTTACTTTCAGGGTACCCCTTTTGAGGGACTCGCTTTGTACACACTTTCTTTTGTTATCTGCAGTCTCTCTGGTGTTCTTGTGAAGTTAAATTCACATTTCTTGCATCTCTTCTGTCGCTCAGAAAGGAGGCTTTAGATATACACTGGACAGTCAACTATTATAGTGCACATTCCTGAGCAATGTTCTGTTTCTGGGGGAAATTCTGCTATATGAAGATATTATCTAGCCAGAAGGCCCTTGCCCTACAGGAGCCCATCTTTGTAATTAGAGCATCTGAGAGGGACTGGCTGGGCCCAGAAGAACTTCACATTCCAGGACCTCATCCCCGAAGTGTTGGTTGCAGGAAGATGGTATCTGGACAGAAGACTGGCCTAAGACTGCATCTCCAGAAGTGTAGGTTCTTTTCACCCTAGCAGGAAGGAAGTAAATAGAGATGGACTGTCTTAAAAAGAAGAAAAGAGAGATGAGGCTGCCTGGGAAATGGGGGAAGGAAAATGGATGAATGATCCACACTTTGTTGAGTTTGGAGATAAAGTACCAAAAATTCTTCTCTCACTGGCATCAATATATTTTGGAGTGGCTCTGGTTACACAAACCCTTAGTAGTACAGAGAGCTCAAGTCATTCATAGATGCAAATACACACACGGACATTTACAAGTACAAGCACACTAGAATTTGTAATGGAGAACTCAGGCTTTAATGGGATAAATAATATAATGTGCTTATCTGTGTTAGTAAGAACAGTTAGACATATAAAAAAATGAGGGCAGATTTCAGCTGATTTATACCAGGTGAGGAGCTGTCCCTCATATGTTTAAAAAAAAATCTATTTATTTTTCCATTTATGTTTATGCTGTTTGCTTTCAGCGTGCCCTCAGCTTGGACAATAACACTGGCCTGCTCTGTTTCTTTAAACTCTGTTTTCCTTTCTGTCTCAGTGTTGCCGTGTCTGTCCTTCAAATGGTGCTGAGGAATATTTCTCATTCCATAAAATTAAAAAAAAACCACAACAATATTTCTACATGTATTAGGTCTTGTAAAACTTTTTTAAAAAATCATTTCACAAAACCTATATGTTGAGCCTAGTCTACCTAACATGGTATCAGACTACCAAGTGAGTTAGAAGACTAGCAATATTCACTAACTACATTGGTTGGGTGACTGCATTCAGTGGGTATGAATCAGCGTATGGTCTTGGTCTGTTTGCTTGGGAATCACATCTCCATCAACTTGATGAGATGCTCCTCTGGCTTCTTCCATTTCATAAAAAGAAAAGGAGGACTTGTGGCACCTTAGAGACTAACAAATTTATTTGAGCATAAGCTTTCGTGAGCTACAGCTCACTTCATCGGATGCATTCAGTGGAAAAAAATCCACTGAATGCATCCGATGAAGTGAGCTGTAGCTCACGAAAGCTTATGCTCAAATAAATTTGTTAGTCTCTAAGGTGCCACAAGTCCCCCTTTTCTTTTTGCGGATACAGACTAACACGGCTGCTACTCTGAAACCTTCATTTCATAGACTTTTTACTTGTGCTGGGATCACATTTTAAAATTCAAACTCTAGCATGAGCTAGGCAATGATAGATTAAAAACCTGAGCAGCAAGTGCTGCCGTACTGAACACTAATGAGTTACATCAGATTTAATTAGAATGTTATGTTCCAGCCCTTTTCCCTACCCATTCAGTGTATGACCACAAATCCTTGAGCCCAGAGTGGAGATATGGGGCCAAATTCTATGCTCAGTTGCACTGGGGTTACACAGATGTAACTGAGCACAGAATTTGGCCTATAGGTTCCCCCGTTCAATCTTTTTTTTGCCAAGCATTAAATCAGAAAAAGGATTCTTTTGATACTGACCGTCAATGGGAAATGCTACAGGAAGGAGCTTTCCTGTTTTACTTAGCTCAGTATAGCAGTGGGAAAACAACATTCTGGAGTGAAACTTGCAACCTATGAAATGGCTGTTTAAAAACTTAAGATACTTTATTGTGCGTGGATACCTCCAAAAAAGGTTAGCTTTTAAACTTCATTCTTGGATTTAGTGCCAAATTCTGATCTCAGGTACACTGACATCAATGGTGTTACTCTGAAGTTACATTTTAAGACAAAAATCTGGCCTTTGGTCCTTAGTGAAGACAAACGCCTTGAAGAAATTTGGTTCACAAATGAAAAGGTAGTAAAGGACTCTGTAAATAGCGGTTTCAGGGGGACTGGCTCTTTCAAGATGGGTTTTAGTGTCACTCTTGAAGAGAAACCAGGAATTTTGCACCTTGAAGTTCTGAGAATCTGAGTGTTTCAAATTATGTTAAAATTATGTGCTAATTATATTTTACTAATAAAAATACTTTATATTTAGCACCTTTCATCCAAGGATCTCGAAAGACAATATGAATATTAATTAATTAAGCCTCACAACAACCTTGCGAACTACATAAGTACAAATGTTTAAACTGCTGAAGCACAGAGAATTTGAGTGAATTGCCCATCGACAAGGAACAAAAGCTCTGACATTCTGTACTCTGTTTAAATTACTGTGGAAAAGTGCCTCCTTTAAAACAGCATCTACATTATATACCTTTTCTCCTGTTTTGGACTCTTACAAGTTATTTTTTTAACAACTTTTGCTATTCAGCTTTTTAAAAGCACACACTGGTATCTACATCTTAAAACTCTTGCGCACAAAGATTTGATTTAATGTGTCATGTTTAGCGTTTGTTTCCCAATCTGCCTTGAGTAGCTATTAGGATTTTGTGCCTTTATGTGGACATGGCAGTTTCAGTCAGTGCCAGGAAAAAAGTAATAACTCCTCTTTAACAGAGCATAGGTTTTAAAAGTTAACGAGAGACACTTGAAAACTGGCAACTTTTCAGTGTAGAAAGAAAGAGTAAGTTACGTCTGATGTAGTCAAGGGGAAAAAGAAACAGAAGACGCCTCTCCCCCCAAAATTGTCTTGGCAAATGTGGAGTAGCAGGTGTGATGCTAGATCAGTAGCACCATGATCTATTGTCAAATACTTGACAATGGATAAAAATTTCCAAATGGATCCACGGTGGTTGGAAAATCTTGAACAGTCAAGTCAATTTTTTTCCTTTTTCTTTTGCATTTCTTACAGATTTACAGGAAGCATGGGGGGGGGGCGGTGTTTATGTGTGTAATACAATAAAATAAAATAAAACTGCTGCAGTCTGGCAATGAAAACCAGCTGAGTTCAATCATCAAGATTGTTTAGAGTCAAACCACCCTGGGAATGACTAAAAATCACAAAAGTACCATAAAATACAATGGAAGCAGTATTACGAATATTAGTAAGAGAAAGTATTTTTGTTACTTATAGCTAAAGTGTTAGGGCAGAGCTTTTACCAGGGATTATGGGCATTAATCTATGGTTACATCTGCAGTTTACAGACCTCCTGAGATTTTTCAAAAATTGTACACCCACTAATAGTAAATCACAGCCATGAGGTTATTAAACCTTTTGCTTTTAGTAGGGATGGTGAACTAGTTTGAACCCCATTTAAAACTCAGACCTTTTAGTTCCATTGCCCGCATTTTATTGTGGGCAGTTTAGAACAAACCTGCAGCTGTTCTAAAACAGTCAACATTATATAACTGCCAGTGTGTGATTTTAAAAAAACTACTAACAACAACTCTGGCACTAGGATAAAATAGCCCATAGGAAATACTCAGCATTAAGCAACTAGTTTATGGACTTAAGAGGCCTCAATGGAATCACATCTTAAGTGAATTTAACTTTTAATACTGTAAATCCCATCCAAACAACAGACAGTAAATAAATGCATCTTTAAAAGACAAGCCTTTGGGTGTGTATATGACCTTGGTGAGTGAAATTACAGCAAATACTAGTGTGTGAAGGTAATTATTTTTTTGAATCACAGGATAATAAAATGTCTTAATTGGCTTTTATGGACCCATGTCTTCGTTGCATACACAGTTAGTTCAGTTATATTTATACATAGGGCCCTACCAAATTCACGGCCATAAAAAACATGTCACAGACTGTGAAATCTGGTCTTTTGTGTGCTTTTATCCTATACTATACAGATTTCATGGAATGACCGGTGTTTCTCAAATTGGGGGTTCTGCCCAAAAGGGAGCTGTAGGGGGGGTCACGAGGTTATTTTAGGGGGTCATGGTATTGCCACCCTTACTTCTGCGCTGCCTTCAGAGCTCAGCAGCCAGAGAGCGGTGACTGTTGGCCAGGTGCCCAGCTCTGAAGGCAGCACCCCACCAGCAGCAGCGCAGAAGTAAGGGTGGCAATGCCATACCATGCCACCCTTACTTCTGCGCTGCTGCCTTCAGAGCTGGGTGGCCGGAGAGTGGCGGCTGCTGACTGAGGGCCCAGCTCTGCAGGCAGCAGCACCGAAGTAAGGGTGGCAATACCATACCGTGTCATCCTTCCTTCTGTGCTGCTGCGAGCAGCGGCTCTGCCTTCAGAGCTGGGCTCCAGGTCGGCAGCCACCGCTCTCCACCCGCCCAGCTCTGAAGGCAGCACGGCTGCCAGCAGCAGTGCAGAAGTAAAGATAACAATACTGCAACCCCTACAATACAACCCCCCTACAATAACCTTGCAACCCCCTACCCCCACATCTCCTTTTGGGGTCAGAACCCCTACAATTACAACACCCTGAAATTTCAGATTTAAATAGCTGAAATCATGAAATTTCCTATTTTAAAAGTCCTATGACTGTGAAATTGACCAAAAGGGCCCTATTTATACACAACTCTCAAGTGTTGTGCAGCTCCATGTGTGATGTTTTACATAAATTTAATGAACTAATTTGCAGATCTATGAATAATTTGCAGATATATTAACAAAAACTTCCGCTTATAGCCAGTGCCTCTGCCCAATGAAGTGGCAGTGGTAGAATATGAGATAAACAAAATTTGACAGCTCTGTGTGGGTGAATAGGTACCAGAGTGTTTAGGGGCCCTGGGGTAGGTGGGTAGATGCTAGAAGTTTTTTGGGGTTGCTGGGTTAGTTGGGTCCGTGTGTTTTGGGGTGTTTGAGGATGCTTGGGTAGGGTATTGGATATCTGAATAGTGCTGAGATTTCTGGGATTGGCTGGATGCTAGGGTGTCAGGAATAGGAGGGCCAGGGTTTCTGAATGCTGTCTGTGCGGTACCTCAGGCCTGCTTGGGGGTTGGTAGCTGGGATCTCTGTGGGACTTAGTGAGAGGCCAGAGACTAAATGGAGGAGCCTGGAACCAGCAGTGAGCTCCTTTACCTTGTGTCCCCACCATCTATTGCCACTGCCTTCTCTTGCTGTTACTGCTGTCTACTGCTCTTGGTTGGTCTTTCCCTTCTGAAATCCAGCAGAGGGAGCAGTGAGAGGAGAGGGAGCTTGCAGAGCAGGTGCCAGAGTGGCCTCTAGTGGGAAGAACTGCAGCCCGGCCTACAGCTCATCTGGTTGCCTGAAGGTGCAGTTGGGCTGTGGGAATGCGTGGACAGGGTTCCCAAATGCCTGAGTATCAGACAAGATAAATGACACTTTGCAACCCTCTTTTCATGAGTGTGTACAGTGTTCAAAGAAGGCAAAGGGTCCAACATGCTTTTCAGTTTTTTGGTATCCCTTAGAATGTATCTGGATGCCCAACCTTTACTTATGTGGAACAGGGAGGGTAAGAGGAAAACAAGAGTTCAGTCATGCTTTATACCTGATAGCCTTTTTCCTACTAATAATATTTACCAAGGATCCCGGGAGCAGTGATAGCACTTCCTTAAAAAAAGAGCAAGGGGCTAAGTCCTTTGCTGCATCCAGACTCCACTGGAGACATCAAAGGCTGGGGAGCCCAAAGAGGAGCTGGTTTCTGTGCTTTGACCTTTGGGGCACCCTGGTTGTCTCTGAAGTATGCCCTGGCTGCATCTGTCCCATGAGTTTGCCAGCCACTGATTATCGGAGCACAGAATACTCCAGCCATACCCCCTATGCCAGTGGCTAGGAGGGAGTAGCACAGGGCTGGTTGCTTGAGCTGGCTATACCTCATAATCAGAGTGGCACAAAAAAGGCTGCTATGGGGCTAAAGATTGAGCCCAATTCATGTAAATGGATATTTTAAAACTGGAGGAAGCAGTGTCCAATGGTGAAAGCAAAAGACTTGGAACTGGAGTTTCTGGTCTCACTCAGTGTGACCTTGACAGGTCACTAAATCTTTCTGTGATTCAGTTTACTCATTTGTAAAAATGTGAATATTGAAACCTACTTCATAGTGTTGGTAAGACTTAATATTTGTGAAGTGCTTTGAGATCTGTGGATGAAAGATTCTAGAGAAAAGCAGTGTTATAACTTTATAGGAAATAATCACACTTACAGCTAAGCACACTAAAATGGGCAATCTTGGGCTTCAGAAGAGGGCATCAGTTGACTGTTGCAATGGTTAAGGTGGAATTTTCCCAAAATATTCATATTGCGACTGCACAACCTTTTTGTTAACACTTTTTTTTTTTTAACAAAAAATGAAGTTTTCCACTGAAATTTTTAATTTTGGTCAAAATTGTGACTGGGTTTTTGACAAAACAAACAAACACCATGGTACCAGAGACTAAAAAACAAAAAAAATTGGTTAAAATTTTCCATTTTCAAAAAAAAAATCAGTTAAAATTTTAATGAAAATTTTATAGTTTCAGTTCAGTTTCAAAAACTGATTTTTTGTTTTACTGAAAACAGTTAGAAAACCAAAAGGGTTTTGGGTTTTTCTTAAAAAATTGAATGTTTCTATGGGAATCTTTTAAAAATAGACAAAGTTTAAATATTAAATAATTGGCTAAGTATATATTTTATTTTGTTTATTGTTACCTTAGGCCAGTGGATCACTGCAGGAGACAGATAACTGAACCAGTATTAAACAGCCTGTATTTCCTTTGAAATAAAAACATATGTATTGTACTTGGTGACTTTGGTAGGAGATGCTCCCGGGACACAGCTAGAGTTCACGAGAACCAGTGGTTCTCAATCTGTGGTCTGTGGACCCCTGAGAGTCCACAGACCATATCTAAGATTTCCAAAGGGGTCTGTACCCCCATTTGAAATTTTGTAGAGGTCGCATATGAAAAAAGGTTGAGAACCACTAACTTGGACCTCCGATCACCAAAACTTAGAACCAGCTATAGGAACAGAGCAGGCCTCTAGAGGAATTTGGGAGAAAAATAAATGCTCAGTAGGCTGTCAGAATTGCAATAGAGTGAAGGTTTTTAAACCTCTAGAGTATTAAAGGTTGACTGTGCTATTTTAGACGGCAGTAATATAGTCTTCAGAAGAAGAGTAGATGTATCAGAAGAAAAGTCAATTTGTTTTCAGTAGATTACCCTTAGAAATATTGTTAATAATCAAAATCAACTAGAAGGAAGGGAATATGAAACACAAATTCAGGTCCAGCTCCAATGTTTTTCCCTTGAAATTTGGGCTTTGGATTAGCAAAAGATGAAACTTAGTGGACCTGAAGTCTATCCCAATATTGCCAATTGGAAAATCTTGTGAGATACTTTAGGCATTTCCATTAATCTCTGATTTTAGCTACAGTGTTTCTATGCCATGTGAGCAGCATTTATTTCAGTATTTCCTCTTCCAAACCTGACTTGCTCCTGTAGGGTAGATAATTTAGGTACAGCTCTTTTATTGTAAGCTGTTTGGGGCATGGATTGGGGCTTCTCGGTGCTATCACAATATTACTAATAATTAAAAATAATTTGGTGCCTTTAGACATATGATGGATGGATGAGCATGTACAAAATTTAAATTAAAAACACAAAAACAAAACATTTGTCTTCTACCCTACTTCTGTAGTCACAGAGAAAATTTTAAATTAATTTGTATTAGTGGTTTGATTCAGTTTTTATTTTATCTAACCTGGTTCATCCATCTTAAGAGCTGACCATTCTCAGTTCTCTTGGAATAAATTGCAGCTACATCTCCTTACAGCAGGCTCCAGAGCACCCTTATGTTTTCTGGAGGCTTTACGTCATAACCAATGATAAAATGAAAACAACATTTCTGTAAAAGAAATAGTTCATTCTCTTGGGAGAACCCATCATCGGTTTACAGTGGGAAAGAGGCATGTTCAATTTATGCATGCTATGTTTAATTAAAATTTCCAGAGAACCGTTGTAGCAAACATGTGAAAAGGTCAAATCCATCTTGATTGCTACTGAATCTTAAGGAGGTTTGCTTGTAATAGAGTCTGTGAATGTCTAACTAGGTTTCAGCTGAACAATAATGTTTCTCTTGTTTAAATCTTGAACGTGGGACAGACTAGGTTCAATTTAACTGGGAAGATAGGCTGCAGTCCTGAGGAAGGGAATATCTTATGTTATATGTTATGCTGTTATTTAACTGATCTGTATTTCTTGTACTGTAAATAAAAAAAGGAATTCTGTAATGAACCTCAATTTACTGTAAAACTTCTGGGGAAGTTCGTCCTCATACATTTGTAGATAGGGGTCAAGTCCTCTAGACCTGTAAATCATTATAACTCCATTGAAATCAATGGGGTTATGCCAACTTACAAGAATGGGTATCTGGCACACTAAGAAAAAGACTAATAATAACATAGCCATCTTGTTATGAATCGGTGAATCATAGATATTTGCACTGATTATAGGAGTGAAACCAGGTCAGTATTTCAGACCATCTGCTTCATCATAGGCTTCCTGTCAGCCATAGTGATTTTTGCTGCATAATACAAAGAGTAGGATAGCTGATGGTCATGTGACGCCCACATTGCTTTCCAGAGGTCTCCCATGCACAGGGCAAGCATGTATCTGCACTACCCCTCAAGAGAGTGCAGTGTGTACTCGCCTCTGCAGCCACCTAGGCTGTCTAACACATAGGTGAGTGAAGGGAGATTGAAGGGCATGGGCTTGCTGCCTACCTACTCATTTGGGGTGACTAGCTAGTGCCCTAGTGGGAAGGGCAGGAACTACAATTGTGCCTGGTTCTTGCCTGGGATGGCTTACAAGAAGAAGGCTTCTTGCATCTGCTGCAGATTTGCTTGTGTACTCCCACAAGTGCCAGGGACAATTCAGCCTTTACTAATTAATCCTTGCAATGCCTATGTGAGATAGGTACGAATTATCCATTTTATAGAAGAGAACATTGAAACAGATAGGTTATGCAATGTGCCCAAGGCCACAGTGTTAGTCATTGTTAGCACTCAAATTAGAAATTGGGAATTCCTGGTTCCTAGACCTGTGCTTGGACCAGGTGACCATACACGGTCATTCATCTGCTCCCGGTCCACATCCCCCTTTCCCTCACACATGTTATTTCAGTACCTCCATATCCAGTCAGCAATGGGGGAGGGGGATGAAACAAATATTTTAAAGTAATTTTTTAAAACTTTTCAACAAATATTTAGTGCAGGTTTGGTTGGTTGTTTGAATGCAGTTTCCCTTCAGTTTTTATTTTTCTGAATCAGTTCATCTACCCCTAATTTTAAAAAAAGATGTGCTATATTATCCTAGAGATTATGTCAACTCCGTGGTGCAGCAAGGTTTGAAATAACCTATCCATGTGTAGAAGATATGTTTAAAAGTGACTGCTTGCAAAAGCAATCAACAAGTATCACCATGTCATCTAGGGGATTGGCGTGTCTCTGTGACATCTCCGTCACAGAATTGCTTGCAGATAGCATGATACAACTTTAAGCATAATGCTGGTTACCCATGACACTCTCTTTTTGTCCCTTCTATTGTAAGACTCTTATTGCAGGTGAACTTCAGGGTAGCAGTTGAAAGGGAGTTGGGGGAACCAAGCAAACCCAATTTTACATGTATATCATTTTCATTGCTTTATTTTACATAATTTCCCCTCTTTTTCCGAAGCCATCTGGCACTGTTTTCCCTGTAACTAGAGGAGCAACGTACTGGGTTTCACAACCAACACTCTATCATTTCTTGGTAATTCAGAGAAGGCTGTCTTACAGAACAAAGAAAAGTACTTCAAATTAGGCCTTTTGTTTTTTTACAACAGTTATGCCATTCCTCCTCTGCAAACTGTGCTAAAACTGCTTCTGTGTCTGCAACATCAGCAGGGTTGTTTGATGGAATGTTGTGTTTCACAAATTATCATAATTCCTGACTTTATGATTAGAGGAAGTTGTCATGGGAACGTTCACGTGATTAAAGGCCAATTTGATAATGTGAGGTCTGACATTTCTCTGTGTTTTGCACACACGTCTATAATTGTCGTCATATTTGTTTTTATTTCATATTTATAAAAAACAAAATCACATGTATTTGAAACTTACTGTAGAAGAAAATACGGCAAATTTTCATTATATTTCCATGACATTTGAGAAACATCATTTTTTGGAGTTCCTGCTTATCACTTTCTGTTTGGTGTCTCACTTCACAAATGACTAAATGGTGCTCTTCTCTTTAAGGCTTAAAACCTGCAGATGATTATGCATATGCTTAACTTTATACGCCTGAGGTGTCCCATTGAAATAAAAGCCTTATTCAGTCGCAAACCAAAATGTTGGTTGGTGTCACTGTGCTGCTGGAGGTGTCTTCTTTTGCATGAGAGGCAAAACCAAACTCTTGACCATCAGTGATTCCATGGCCAGTCTCCAAACTTTCAGTAATCCTGGCTGTATATTTAATTAAATTCCCCTTAGCACAATTTCCCTGTTGCTTTAAGTGAACATGATATTATTACTCACTTCCTGTCATTCCATAAATGTTCTTATAATGTTAATGGTACAGTTATAATGGCTATAGTGTTCAGTTCCAGATGAGATTGTAGTTCAGTACTGTATGAAAGGAAAGGAACTGGGCCACTGGGCTAATTTCAGTGATGTAAGGTATGTAGGGGTTTGTTACAGATCAGGTGTATTTTGGCCAGATAACAGGTGTTAGCAACTGTGATGGGTTGGATCCCCGATCTGGGATGCCACCTGATGTGCTAGGGTCCCACTGGTTCCACCCCGTTCCACCAGCCTGGGTTTCCTCACCCTGTCCTAGCTGTGCCAGGCCCTCAAGCCTTCTCCACGCACGCACACACACGCACAGCGGTAGGGACACACCCACCTACAAATGGACACAGAGACCCTGAGATCAGCTCTGTGTGGGCGCAGGGACGGATTAACCATTAAGCTAATCAGTCTATAGCTTTAGGCCCTCCTATTTTTAGGCCTACTGGTCAGTCAGGGGGCACGGCCAGGGCCAGGTGAGGGGTGGGGGGAGTGAGCTTGCTCACGCAGCCCTGCTGGAGCGCTGCTGCCAACAGGAAAGGCAAAGCAGCCCCCTGTGGCTTGGAAGGAGCTCAGTGGCAGCCTGCTGCTTCTGCTCCCTCCGTCTGCTTCTCCCCACGCTGCAGGAGCACACTGCCAGGTATCCGGTTAACACTGGTGACCCCACCCTAAAAATCCAGTTACCACGGGAACCTGTGCCAGCCGTGGGTGTAGTCTGAGCAGGCATTGCGCCCCACCCCCACCCCACTCCAGCTTCCCACCCCCAATTTCTCTGGAGCTCTGCTTAGCTGTCAGGGAGGGAAGAGGCTCCCTCTGTCCCTCTCCTCGGCTGAGGCTGGCAGGCAGCTTCAGGATGCTGACTCCTGGGTCCTAGTGCCTGTGACCGTCATCTTCTGTGTGTGCTGGGTCCCATTTCTGGACAACTGGTGAGTGCCTGTGGGGGTGTAGGGCAAGGAGGTGGCAGGGGGAAGAGGCAGTACCAGAGCAGTGGGGTGGGAAGTTTGCACAGAACCTGCACACACTCTGTCCAGCTCCAGACAGAACTATTGCCCCTCCCATGTATAAGGAACAAATTCCCACACATTTGTAGGAAAAACAAAACAAAACATCCCGTTCTGGATACCAGTACTTTAACTTTTACAATACCTTCCATCGAGGGACTTCAGATTTATAATGCACTGTGGTCAATATTGTATTGAACTGTATTAAAAATCAAAGAAATCCAATTTTTTTCTTTGATGTATTTTTCTGTACTGGGCAACCAAGTTCTTTCCTTATGCTCAGCCTAGTTCCACAGAACAACGCATCTTTGTACTTTTAAGGGGTTGCAAAAGCACTGGAGGAAGCTCCACACACAATATTTTAGGTTTTTCCCTCCCCTTTCCCTCAAGGATTTTAAATCCACTTCTTAGCAGGCTATGATAGAAAGACTGGCTGAATAGGCTAAAGGCAGGTTCTGTCCTTTTGCTGGTTCTCCAGCAGTTCAATCCATCATAAAAGTACCTCACATTTGATTTCTTTTGAATTTCATTCCAAAAACGTAAAGCTAAATAAACCTGAAGTTAGTCCTCATTCTTCTGCCCCAACTCAAACTAACTTCTTTCCCAAGTGGAAAATATTGGGTAAGCATGGAATGTGTGTGATTCCAGAAGGGAAGAAGAACATAGGCCAATTCCTGCTGACAGTTACACCTGTGTAGCCTTATTGACTTCAGGGAGAACAGATTTTTGCACAAGAATAGATTTTGGTTCCTTCTGCTTTTTCACACCTCGTATAAGCAGAATCTCATTCACTTTCCTCCCTTAAACTCTGAGCACTTTAAGGAAAATAATAAGCAAGGTCTGTTTGATTTACACATGCAAATGAAACTGGAACCACTCCCTTCATTCTACACCAGCCTTAAACAAACACCAGACCTTATGTAACAAGGGTGTAACTACAGCAGCCTTGGTTGGACTGTTCTTTTGAAAGATCCTTAATGATTCTTTAAAGATGCTGATTTTCAATTAAGTCTTTTTGTTCAGGGGGGCAGAGAACACAACAGGGAATAGCTCTGTTTGGTCAACTCCTAGTCATTCAAAAGCTGAAAGGCTTTAGATTATGTTTGTTTTGAACAGCTAACATAGTACAGAAGTCCTAAAGATTATGACTGGGCAACCATCTAAAGATCTGTGTCACTTCTAGCTGTTACCTTTTTCTTACAGAATGCTTAAAACAAACAGATGCAAACCATAGGGGATGGTGCACACAGAACTCATGCTTAAAAAACCTCATGTCAGAACTGCTGATCACTCATTCTAGAACAGAATACTTAGTCCTGCCATGAGTGCAGACTAGATGACCTCTCGCGGGCTGAGGGATGTGCTGGCTGCCGCTTCCCGCAGACCCCATTGGCCTGGAGCAGTGAACCACGGCCAGTGAGAGCCGCAATCGGCCAAACCTGCAGACACAGCAAGTAAACTGAGCTCGGCACAAAAAGTGGGAATGTGCTAATAAAGTTTGTGGATGATACAAAGCTGGGAGGTATTGCCAATTTAGAGAGAGACCGGGATATCATACAGGAAGATCTGGATGACCTTGTAAACTGGAGTAATAGTAATAGGATGAAATTTAATAGTGAGAAGTGTAAGGTCATGCATTTAGGGATTAATAACAAGAATTTTAGTTATAAACTGGGGACGCATCAATTAGAAGTAATGGAGGAGGAGAAGGACCTTGGAGTATTGGTTGATCACAGGATGACTATGAGCCGCCAATGTGATATGGCTGTGAAAAAAGCTAATGCGGTCTTGGGATGCATCAGGTGAGGTATTTCCAGTAGAGCTAAGGAGGTTTTAGTACCGTTATACAAGGCACTGGTGAGACCTCACCTGGAATACTGTGTGCAGTTCTGGTCTCCCATGTTTAAGAAGGATGAATTCAAACTGCAAAAGGTACAGAGAAGGGCTACTAGGATGATCCAAGGAATGGAAAACCTGTCTTATGAAAGGAGACTCAAGGAGCTTGGCTTGTTTAGCCTAACCAAAAGAAGGTTGAGGGGAGATATAATTGCTCTCTATAAATATATCAGAGGGATAAATACCAGAGAGGGAGAGGAATTATTTAAGCTCAGTACCAATGTGGACACAAGAACAAATGGATATAAACTGGTCATCAGGAAGTTTAGACTTGAAATTAGATGAAAGCTTCTAACCATCAGAGGAGTGAAGTTTTGGAATAGCCTTCCAAGGGAAGCAGTGGGGGCAAAAGACCTATCTGGCTTTAAGATTAAACTCGATAAGTTTATGGAGGAGATGGTATGATGGGATAACATGATTTTGGTAATTAATTGATCTTTAACTATTCATGGTAAATAGGCCCAATGGCCTGTGATGGGATGTTAGATGGGGTGGGATCTGAGTTACTACAGAGAATTCTTTCCTGGGTATCTGGCTGGTGAATCTTGCCCATATGCTCAGGGTTCAGTTGATTGCCATATTTGGGGTCAGGAAGGAGTTTTTCTCCAGGGCAGATTGGAAGAGGCCCTGGAGGTTTTTCGCCTTGCTCTGTAGCATGGGGCACGGGTCAGTTGCTGGAGGATTCTCTGCTCCTTGAAGTCTTTAAACCATAATTTGAGGACTTCAATAGCTCAGACATAGGTGAGAGGTTTATCTCAGGAGTGGGTGGGTGAGATTCTGTGGCCTGCATTGTGCAGGAGGTTGGACTGGATGATCATGATGGTCCCTTCTGACCTTGATATCTATGAATCTATAAACAAACCAGCCCAGCCTGCCAGGGAGCTTACTCTGGTGGGCCACAGGCCAAAGGTTGCCGATCCCTGATATAATAAATATTTAGGCCCTTCCCTCCCATTAGCCTTAGGCCTCTCATAACTTTAATCCGGCTCATAGAATCAACTCAGGGATTCACCCAGCACGCACATGCACATCCCCTTTGGGGAGTAAACGCAAAATACTATTGTCTTGCACGGTATAGAAAAATCTGCATAGCGCAAGCTCATAAAAATTGTCCTCTCTCTCAATGTGAAAAAAATATGCACAGTTTCTTGCCCCCACAGATATGAATTGCACAAACTGGGTTATGTTATAAACAAGAAATAAGTTTATTAAGACAAAAGGTAAAATTTAAGTAATTATATGGGATAGCAAACAGAACAAAGCAGATTACTGAACAAATAAAACAAAACACACAAATTAAGCTTAATACACTCAAGAAACAGGTTACAAAATGTAATTTCTCACCCTAAATGTTGCTTTAGGCAAGTTGCAGAGTTTCAGTAGCTTAGAGTTCCAGTTATTTCTCTTTACAGACTGGACCCCCTGCCTCAGCCTGGACTCAACCCTGCCTTTCTCTTCAGGTGTTTTAGCAGTCTTTCTTCCTGGGCAGGCAATGGAGGAGAGCCCTGATTGATTTACTTCCCAGCCTTAAATTTGCATAAAGCAGGAACCCTTTGTTTCCAGTGGAAAAATACCAGCAGTGTCCAAGGTGGTACGCTGTAGCAGGTGACATCATCAGATGACCCTGCAGTGTCAAAGAAACATCCCAGGAAGCTCCTCAGGAAGGTGGGAGATTAGTATCTTCAAAGTTCTATTGTCATTCTTAAATATGTGTAATGTCACAGTGACAAAGTAGGGTAGCTTGCACCAATTGGGAATTCAGTAGGTAGGTAAAATAAGTAACTGACACCAAATTCAGCCTCAAAATAAAAAGGCATAACTCCCATTGACTTCAAGGCTGAAAGTTGTGTCTGGTATGGATATGAATAAAGTAGCTTCAAGGTTAAACATCTAGGAATGGTGTGAATGGTGTGCATACAAATTAAAGTAATGCTGTGTGGTAGAAGGGCTGCTTTATTTTACACCCTCCTGTTCATTGCTTTCCCTGCAACACCCCATTTCCATCCCTCCCAAGTATAAGTTAGGTTTGTAACATACTAGCATTGAATACCAAAAAAGATGTATGTTTAACTGCTTACCTCTTCCAGTTGGTACTCAGATACAGCAGTCATGGGCACAGTATATTCACAGACTGTCTTGCAGGCATCCCTCCAGGAAACCTCTATCCATTTACTTACTTTTTGTGAGGGAAATCTTATGTAAAATGAGCCAATCACATCTTTTAATGATAGAAATGTAGGACTGGAAGGGACCTTGAGAAGTCATCTAGTCCAGCCTCCTGCACTCAGTCAGGACCAAGTAAATTTAGAACATCCCTGACAGGTGTTTGTCTAACCTGTTCTTAAAATCCTCCAACCTCTTTTGGAAGCCTATTTCAGTGCTTAACTGTCCTTAGAAAGTTAGTTAGAAACTATCCTTAGACAGTTTTCCTAATATCTAATTTGAATCTCCCTTGCTGCAGATTAAGCCTATTACTTCTTGCCTGCCTTTAGTGGACATGGAGAACAACTGATCACTAACCTCATTATAACAGCCTTTAACATATTTGGAGATTATGAGGTTCCCATTCTGTCTTCTTTTTTTTTTTTTCAACACTAAGCATGGCCAGTTTTTTAACCTTTCCTCATAGGTCAGGTTTTCTAAACCTTTTATCATTTTTGTTGTTCTCTGGACTCTCTCCAATTTGACAGCATCTTTCCTAAAGTGGTACCCTGGATTGGACACAGTACTCCATCTGAGACCTCACCAGTGCCAAGTAGATCAAGACAAATACCTCTTATGTCTTACATAGAACGTTCCTGTTAATATACCTCAGAATTATATTAGCCTTTTTTGCAATTGCATCATATTGTTGACTCATATTCAATTTATGATCCACTGTAACCTCCAGATCTTTTTCAGTGGACTACTGCCTAGCCAGTTATTTTCCATTTTGTAGTTGTGTATTTGATTTTTCCTCCTAAGTATAGTACTTTGCACTTGTCTTTATTTAATTTTATCTTCTTGGTTTCAGACCAATTCTCCAATTTGTCAAGGTCATTTTGAATCCTGTCCTCCAAGATGCTAGCAACCCCTACTAGCATGGTATCCTCTGCAAATTTCATAAGCATACTCTCCATTCAAGTCATTAATGAAAATATTGAATAGTACCAGACCCAGGACAGATCCCTGTGGGACTCCACTATAGCTTCCTTATGAGAGTGTTGGACTGTTTCAAAAGCCTTACTAAAATCAAGGGATAGCACGGCTACAGCTTTCCCCTCACCCCTGCCCCTCCGATCCAGTAGGCCAGCAACCCTGTCAAAGAAAGAAATTAGGTTGGCATGACATGATTGCTTGACAAATCGGAATTAATAAGTGTGTTGTTCATAAACAGAGAACTCCATAAAATTTAGCATTTCTTATTTAAAATAAAAATTCTATAAGCAAAGGTAATATCTGCCTAGCAATAATGACATACTCCTATTACACAACATGCAGCTTTCCAGCCCTTTGTCTCCCCATGTCTCAGCTTTTATTGTGCCACTTTATGACCTTTTTTAGTGAGAGCGATATCATAGTTCCAGGCAAGTAGTGCAGCCACCATTTTCTTTCCATTTAAAAGAAAGAAAGAACTCATCAGAATGCAACCAAAACATGTTTTCTAGCTAAGCCAATTGATTTTAAATTTGGGTTCTCAAAAAATAAAATTAAAATTGTTTTTGGCCTTCATCGGTCTCCCAGGACTAGAACTCTTGGGAGATGCCCATCTCCGTAAGCTTTGGTTTACTTACTTCGGTCTCCCTTTTCACTCCCTGTGTCCTGTTCTCCACCTGAAGATCACAGGTAAGCTTTATTGTATAAAGTAGTGGTTCTCAATCAGGCGTGCATGTACCTCTGGGCATACTCATAGGTCTTTCAGGATGTACATCAACTCATCTAGATACTTGCCTAGTTTTACAACAGACTACATAAAAAGCACTAGCAAAGTCAGTACAAACTAAAATTTCATACAGACAATGGCTTGTTTATACTGCTCTATACGCTGTACACTGAAATGTAGGTACAATATTTATATTCCAGTTGATTTATTTTATAATTATATGGTAAAAATGAGAAAGTCAGCCATTTTTTGGTAGCAGTGTGCTGTGACACTTTTGTATTTTTATGTCCAAATTTGTAAATGAGTAGTTTTTAAGTGAGGTGAAACTGGGGGGTACACAGGACAAATCAGACTCCTGAAAGGGGAACAGTAGTCTGGAAAGGTTGAGAGCCACTGGAATAAAGTACAGGCGCTGAGCCATATTCAGAGGTACATGCAGAAGGGCAAGGCTGTAGCAGATAAAGCAGCCAACAAGAAAGTGTTAGAGGAAGATGGGCCTTGCTAAAACAACACCCTGTGCGTGTGAATTACACTCACTTGCATTTACTTATTCCCACTAACCAATATGTTGTTCACACTGCAATTTACATCACCTCTGAATTTGCCTCATAGCACCCAATCCTGGTATTGTTGAAAGTGTTGGCAAAAGCCCATCAACTTCAGTGGGAGTGGAAGCAGGCTCCTAATGTTGTTTTTTTACTCCAGTAGGTACATGCTTAAAATTCTGCTTATAAACATTTTTTTCCTAAAATATTTTTGCATATTTTCCCTCAACTTATTCTTGCTTTTGAAATTTGGTTCTGAGCTTAATGTGAGCAGAATGCTTTCATCTAAAAATAGTTTACACACATTTTTTATCCACTAGACAGGCTATGGTCCTTTTCTGCTTGTCCCACCTCATCATACTATTCTTTCTCTGAGGGCAGCAACAATGCCAAGCTGTAAAGATCCTTTCCAGCACTTGTTTCTGGCCTCATAGAAAAGTCTGCATGGAGTTTTGCTGGCAATGTAAAAATGGACTCTGGGTCTGTGATGTTGTTAAACCAGGGTTCTCAAACTGGGGGTCCGGACCCCTCAGGGGGTCGTAAGGTTATTACATGGGGGCTTGCAAGCTATCAGCCTCCACCCAAACCCCGCTTTGCCTCCAGCATTTATAATGGTGTTAAACATATAAAAAAGTGTTTTTAATTTATGGGGTGGGGTGTCTCAGAGGCTTGCTATGTGAAAGGGGTCACCAGTACAAAAGTTTGAGAACCACTGGGTTAAACCTATTGACAGGTTCTGAGCTTCTTTGTGACAATGTGTTCAGTTCATTCCATTGTGCTTGTTCAAAATATATGAACTGTCATCACTTCCGGAATGTGGTCACACGATTCCCTGATGACACACCCAAGAGCTCCCCTCTCACAGTAGATGCTAATAATTTATTCATTTATACCAAAGTCTCCCAGACTTACCTCAGAACCACCTTTTCATAGACATCTGTGGACAAAATATTCAGGATGTCCCCTTCATTCTGAGAAATTCTTTTTATGGACCTGTGTGTGTCTGAGTAAGTTGTGTTCCCTTTTTGGACACTGAAGTCACGTTTTCCCATTGATTGAAATGGAACCAAGATTCACCCATTTGTGAATAAGGCCCACAGTTTGTTGTAATAACCATGTTCTTGAAGGACTCCGCAGTTACTACCATTGATGTCAGTAGAAGATATTCAGTCCATTAGATGTTTTAATTCCTGAATTGCCTAAGCTGTAAAATTTCTTAATTACAGTCTCTTCAATGTATGTGAATGTTGAGTCATCTGTAAATGACAACAATAAATTACATAATGGTTTCAGAACTTGAGACATGAAAGCTTAGGTAGCCTGAAGTGTAATTAGCAGAGGAAAGCAGCCTAAACACATTTGGCTTCTGCCAAAACATTTAACATTTCATTGACTAAGCGGCAGTATCAAAGATGTTTAAGAATTTGGAACATAAATTAACACTTAAAGGACTGGAGAGGCAAAGGATAACATCAGTGAAAGGCAAAGGAATGTGATGAATGTTGCTCACATGGTGTGGGAAATATTTCACAAGCCATTGCAGGGTCTGATCTGTGGTTTTTCTTCATGTGGCTCCAATCTGTAGAATTAAGCAATCATATCTGTGGTATTGCTAAACATGCTAATGCAGTTGGTTGATTTTGTTATGACTTACCCTTTTTTGTCACAGCATTGCAAAGTGCCTCACCCTAATTTAAACCATATGGACAGGGATCATGTCATACTTGGAAAGAAACCAATCAAACAAGACATACGAGGGTGGGCAGACCTGACTTGTTTTAACAAACTTTAAGAAAACATTTCTAAGGGGATATTCCAGAAAAACATGCTTACCAAGAGGCCTTGAACAGATGTTTCAGCTCATGGATTATGTTGCTTCTCAGTTATTGTTATAGAACTCATACAGGTATAACTAACTCAAGCAAAGCTTTGAATTACTATGACCTTCTAAAGCTTTTACTGCAGGTCTTCTCTTTTCTGGCAGAGAGATACACAGGCCTAGACACTGAGCACCAGCACTGTAGCCTTCCCACACCTTTTACAGATTATTCAGTTAGAGGTATCATCATCAATTGTGCCTCTGGGTATGAACTTGTACTCTAGTGGCTCAGGTTTCAGAGTAGCAGCCGTGTTAGTCTGTATTCGCAAAAAGAAAAGGAGTACTTGTGGCACCTTAGAGACTAACAAATTCATTTGAGCATAAGTTTTCGTGAGCTGTAGCTCACAAGAGCTTATGCTCAAATAAATTTGTTAGTCTCTAAGGTGCCACAAGTACTCCTTTTCTTCTAGTGGCTCAGTAATCCTCAATGTGTTTCTCTACTTCAAGCATGTACAGTTGGTTGAAGCATAAAGACAAAAATGGGGGATAAACCAGCACTAAAAATCTGTTTGTTACCAGGTGTGAAACAGTGGATTTAAAGTGAACTTTTTGGTACAAGCACTATAGATTTTGTTTGTGATATCATTTTGTCATTTGTGCTGTATAGCAACTGTTTCACTTTTCTGAGCAATTTGTGTTCATTCTCACACAGTAACTTTTTAAATAAATTAAGATAGTTTCAAGATTTTGGATGTTCATTTGTATTCTTTGACTCAGCAGCAGCCTAGGGAGAGGGGGTTAACCTAACAAAACCTAGTCACAACTTACATAATGTATATATGACAGGGAGCTAGGTATGGTATTTAGATCAAGGTACTGGCAGTTAGGAGATCTGAGTTCTATTGCTTACTCTGCTCCTAACATTGTGTGGTTTGTTCAAGCCATTTATCCTCCCTGTATTTTGTTTTTCTAATCTGTAAAAGAGGTTGATATTTATATATTGCAAAGGCTATTCTAAGAATTAATATTTATAAAGTGCTTTGAGATCCTCAGTTGCAAAGGACTATAAATACTCATTATCATTAAAGCCCCAAACCTTGGATCAATATATATTTGATTTCTTTTATTGTGGTCCTGCCCTATGTCACTTCCTGAGACAAAGCTATCCTTTGGATATTTTGGAGGCTTATATCTACATATTTAGAAAATTACTTATTTCTCTAGGATGACCAAACAAATTCATTGCTCCAGCTAATGTAAATCCTTTGTGGAAATCAGAACTTTGAAATCTACAGAGCAACAGATGGATTTAGATCAGTGTTTCCACCTCATGTTCTGAAAATACATTGGACCTGAAACTTGATCTAGTTAGATCATAAGGCAAAGAATAAATTTTTTGAAAAGGACATAGTAGAAGAAGAATGTATGTGTAATGGCCAATTGGCTGCTGCTTGCTGTTTTGTTACCAGACATATAGATGTTTTGGATAATTCTACGGTATCCGCATCTAATACCTGCTTAGTCAGACTAGCTAAAAAAGAAGCATAAGAAATAAGAGGCAGCAGGAATAATTAAAAAACAATTATTATTTGTAACAAAATATCTTCATCTTGTGCTTTTCATTCCAAAGCAACATACAGTACTTTGAAAATTTTAGAAACATATATACAGGATTCATTTTCCCTACCACCAAAGAGCAACCACCTCTGAAATTAAATGAGCCTTTTAATAGTGCTCAACAATAGTAGTGAAATGTTTAGTATAACAAGTTGAAATGAAATCTAGGAACGTAAAACTACAGGATGAGGTTAGGAAGGCAGAATGTGAATGTGCATACTGGAAATGGCCTAAAATGCTTGTGAAAAGTGCTTTAGGATCATTCCATCAGAAGATGGAACTCCAATACCACAGTGTCCACAAGTCCACACTCCAGTGTTGGTTCAGTACAAAGGTCCCAATTCAGGAAAATATACCAGGCTTATGTGCTTCCTGAATAGCGATGGATGTAAGTATGTGTTTGTGTCTTCCTGAACTGGGGCCTAACTCAGTGGGAAGATCAACGTCTAGTGAATTTATTAGTCAAGAAAACACTGTCCTCAACAGATTAATTTATTTAGCTTATCTGTGACTGTTAGACAAGTAACACAAATAGTAATGGAGAGAGAAATAGACTGATTTAAAGAAATCTTAATTGTAACCAAATACTGAAGTTTTGGAGCAAATCTCTGAAGCAGGAATGGAATGTTCTTGTTCCTGGGGCAAGTTGCCTTAGTGCCTTGGTAGCTTGGGCTGGAAGAGATGGTGATCAGGCAAAACACTGAACAGAAATATACAAACTCAACATTTTTTGTCAAATAGCTTGAAATCATTTTAAATAATTCAATATGGGCAAACTTTAATTTAATTAGGTCCTGTTTACATTAAACTTATACCCCTTGGCTTTTACCAGCTCTGTAGAACTCTTCATTTGCAGGTGAAATTTGCATTGATCCCTCTCTTCTCTGGTTATTCACACAGACTCCAACCTTCCTTTTGTCCAGACTTATTCCTCAAAAAATTTCTCATATGTAATTGCAGTGCTGACAGACTCTGGTCGTTGATGCGTGGGATCGAACCTGGGACCTCTGAAGCTTAGTGTATGAGTCAACAGATATTCAGCTTTTAGCCAAGGCTGTAGCAGACTCATCAATCTCTATTGGGCTGGGTGCCACTAGACGGGGACAGAGCACAACACCAAGCAGGCACGAGTTACATAATGGCGCACACATCCTGGTAGGGTTTAAATTCTATCAGTCTCTTCACCATGTAAAATTTTGGCTCTTTGTATTTCCTTTTCAGTCAAACCTGAACATTGTCCTGAATCAAATGTCTAGCTATTGATATTTTAATATGAAATTAAATACAAATATTTACTTTTGAATTTATTAAGAGCTCTTATTTTTTAAATGGCTATTTTAGACCTTCACTGGGGATTTCACATGGTCAGGATTTGACAAAGCAACCTAGAGGTGAAAAGCTATACATCCCATTGCTAGTCATCCCCCTCAGCCATTCAATGCCCCCACTGCACATTTAAGACTTTTTTTACTCCATTCAGTACCTCTGTCTCATAAACATGCTTGTTTGAGTAGCTCCTCCCTAATTACTTATCACTATTAAGCTGCATTGAACCATTTTTGTCTTGATTAATAATTTTTAGCCTTTTAAAGATCTGTGTTTTTCTCTATGTACATGTATAGTCTGACTACATTCAGTCTCATTATGTACTGCTCCCACTACCATCTGTTTCTGACCAGCAGTATTCTTTGCCTTTGATTTCTGGAGCAAATTTCCACTTATTCCATAACTGCTACACCTTCAACACTGATATTAACCTTGGATGTGGAGCTCTGTCAGAAATATTTTATGGGCACAATTTTATCATTAGGAAAGTTGCAGATGGATGCTGGAGATGACTCTCGTTTTTATTAATGCTTGGACTCTACACGTCATAGCGCCTTTCATCAGTGCAGCTCAAACACTTTAAAAATTAATTTGTGTTATAAAATAAAACCTCTGTGAGGTAGATGGTGGTATCTCCACAGGACTTCGAATTAGAAAGGAACATATATGCTGATTTACAAATTCTTTAAAGCTTAAGAAACATTGATCACACATTTAACAGTTGGAAAATCCAATGAAAAATATTCCCGTGGATAAAGTTAAATTAGACACGCTAGACCTGATTCTGATCTTGTTTATACTAGTGTAAACCAGGAGTAATTCAATTGAAGTCTGTGGATTTACATCAGTGTAAGCAAGATCAGAATGAGGCCCATTGTACTCTAAATATGTCATGAATGCAAAACGTGGTGATATAGTGCTTCTTTGCTTGTTCTGCCAAATTTTAATAGCATTTCTTGGCAATTTGGTGAAACTGGAGGAGACTGAAGTCCCAAAAGGGACACTGTAATGGTTTTAAGTATTGTTTATATTTGATATCGTCAAAAGATACAGGATTCCCCAAAGAAACATTTTCAATTATAATTTGCTACCCTGGTCAGACCTAATTACCATTCAGCCCACATGTTGGGAATGGGAAGACAATAGCTTAGAATGAGAAGCCACAGCCCTTCCATGAGGTATTAAGCAGATGTATTAAATGACAGCTCAAGTATAGTATCAGTGTATATATAACATATGGAAAGCTACTGGTCTTCTTTCCTGGTGTTTATTGCTAAGTTTATGCTGTTTTGTGATTAAGGGTCCTATTCCATATTCCTTATTCCAGCAAAATTCCCATTGGGAAAGAGCCTGAGTCCCATACTCAGTGTGCACTCAATCCTTACCTAGGCAAAGTCCAAATGGTTCATTGTCAGTATTTCCTAAGTAAAAAGAATAGGATTATACTCTAAGTAATATGCATAGATATGCTCTCTGATAACTGGAGCTTGCTTCAATGATTCCGAGGGGTGAGAGTGGCAGAACTGCTCAGTTCAAGTCCTCGGATGGCTAGGTTCTGCTCATGATTGAGTGTGTGTGTTTCTTATTGACTTAAATTTCTGCACACCTAAGGGTAGAATTTGGCCCAAAGTGACCACAGTTAAATTATTGCTGATAAGTGCTGCCGTACATCTGCAATAGATATTTCATATCAAAGCAAAGAGCACCTTTATGTTGTTTCTCCCTCTCTAAGGCTAGCACCTGTCCTCAGTTTAATTAATGTTTGGAAAGCATTGTGATTATGTTTTAGCACTTACCAGCTCTCTGCACAACAACTGCTCTTAACAGTGTATTGGAAAGGATGAAGCATAGACTGAGTATCATTCAGTTTACTCTAGCAGAGAAGTGGGTCTAGGATGAGAATTAAGGAAGAAAAGAAAAATAAACCCTCAGGTTTTGTCTCCACTTTGTGGACTTGAAAGATCCCATGGCATTTTTCATAAGAGTAGGGTTTGCCACAGTGTCCTTTACTAAAATTTTCTTTCCCTCGAACAGTTTATTGTATTGTGATTAGTGCCACTATTGGTCACAACAGTGGATGCATTTCCGTAGTACTAAAATACTTTGGGAATGTTGGGATGAAAGACTCGGTATAAATATAAAATACTGACATAAGCCTAATGAGTTGGCTAGCTGATAGTTCTGGTGTGCATTTACCACTAGTTCATACTCAGTCATGATATTTGCAAATGCATATTATGTGTGTGTGCAATTCTCAAAATTTAGCTCATATCCATGTTCCATTGGGAGGGCAATATATGCCTGGAAAGGCATACAATGAAAACCTATATTGAACAACCATCCAAAGGAACAGCAAAACTCAGTTGCATAGCAAGGATTACCTTTATCTAAAAGGGGAACACCATTGCACTGTAATGCTTGCAGCAGGGGTTCTCAACCTTTTCCTTTCTGAGCCCCTCCCGCCCCCCCCTCAATATGATATAAAAACTCCACGGCCCACCTTTGCCACAACAACTGATTTTCTGCATATAAAAGCCAGGGCCGGCGTTAGGGGGTAGCAAGCAGGGCACTTGCCTGGGGCCCCATGCCACAGGGCCCCTGCAAAGCTAAGTTGCTCAGGCTTTGGCTTCAGCCCCAGGTAGCAGGGCTCAGGGTTCTGGGTTTCAGCCCCATGCCGGGGGCAGGGGGGGCCTTTGGCTTTGGCTTTTTGCCCTGAGCCCCAGCGAGTCTAATGCTGACCCTGCTTGGAGGACCCCCAGAAACCTGCTTGCAGCCCCCCAAGGGGCCCCGGACCCCTGGTTGAGAACCACTGGCTTGGAGGATATTTTAAGTGTTTAAGTCAAGCAGTGGTTCTCCTATTTTTACTCCAGGCTGGTCATTTCAAAATGAAGAGATCCTCTCAACACACAGTTCCCCACTGCTTGCTTCTCAAACATCCCCTAAGCCTTGTCTGGTGCACTTGTTGTTCATGGACCACATTTTAAGGCCACTTGTTAAGAGAAAGAGCCACCTAGTTTCCATATCTCTGGACCTGCCACAATAGAAGTAAGACTGTGGGGATCAGCAAACTGCAGATTTTCTGCCCACCTGATCTCGTTGTTATTGTCCTCAATTGAGCAAAAATAGGATACAGTCTGGGAAATTATTGCAATGGGAGACCAGGTTGTCTGCTGCACTGGAAAGCTAGATGTGACGAATGATTTGGGGCAAGTGCCAGCATTTCCTTATGTGTCAGGGCAACTGAAATATCTGGTCGGTGATAAATGTAGCCAAACATTCATTCTGATTAGAGATAGCTCAGTAACTTAAAGGTCCAGCTAGTCAGAAAGTTTCAAAATTTTAACATGAGATGGGTTTTTTTTTTTCATTTTTCAACCAGCTCTACTCAGAAGGCCACTTAATGATCCCAGAAGAGGATGCTCCCACCAGCAAAAAAAATCCATAATTCCAGCAGCACAAATTTCAAGACAGTTTCAACTGTGTTAGGACTAGAAACAAGCCTCCTACCAGACCCATGCTGTAAACCACTAGATAATGCTGGCTCTTGCCAGTATTTAATTGATCATTATGTAATGAAATTTAAACTCAGGCATAACTAATGGGAAACATGATACTGAATCTTTTTAAATGTATATGTTCAAAAGGTATATTGGAACTAGCAAATCAAACAGATTTGCTTGTAGCAGTTATGTATAATGTACTTTGACATTTTCTGGTTAAAGAGGGTAAATGGTACCTTTCCTAAGCTGTACAGTATGTGATCAGAACTAGAGAAAATATGTGGCATGTGACACTTCAGGCCACTAAAGTTGCTTGAAGTTAGCATTTTGCAGAATTCCAGTAAAATGCCAAGATGTACTGGAGTCAGTTAATTCCAATGGTAAAGCATTGTCAATAATGTCTGGATCTCGTGTAACAAAAATGCAGCAGTCAGAACTAACTTGGCAGATTGCTCTCTCCAAAGTCAGCAAATCCTGACAGAAACTCATCAATCAGTGACTTCGCATCCCTGCACATGTGCAGGTATAACAGACTCCTCATCTTCTTTCAAAACTAGAGAGATGTTCAGACTTTTCAGTTTTCTTTGCTTTAAAGTGCCTTGAGCTAAGAAAAGAATCTGCAGTTTTCCTTTTCCTTTTCCTCGGGAACTTGACACTTGTCACACTAAGATGGCCAGACAGACAGACAGATGCAGCTATAAACAGTAATTGTCAGACTGACCTCCTCTTTCTTATTCTGTAACAGGCCAGATTATTTCTTTTATCTCCTTCTTTTCTGTATTAAGCGAGAGAATATCTGTGAGAAACAGCGTCCAAACAAGTCCCATGCCAAACTGCTTTGAGGAAGTTGCATTGATTTTGGCTTCCCATGCAAAATTTATATAAAATATACAATGGGGCATCACTGAAAAACATTCCTCTGTCAATATCATTTCTAGTGCAGGACTCTGTGTGTGAATGGAGAGCTGCATTAATCACACTATTACCAGATATGGTTATGGGTCATTGGTAGACTCACTGCTTCTGTCCTCTTCCCTGTTCTAATTAGGTCTTCCTCCATCATGGGTTTTGGCAGCAATTATAGCCTCCTTTTGCAGTCTGAGTTGCTATTTTATTGTTTGTTTGAGTTCCTTATAACAATAACCTAGCTTGTTTTGGCAAAGAGATTTCACATTAGCCACATCTCCACTGGGCATCTATATTGGCTAGTATTATCATAAGGCTTACACACCAATACAAGAAGTTTCTGAGCCTGTTTATTTTGCTGGATTTCAGAAAGGGCTGAATGACTATTACTGCTATCTATAACTGTTATGACCTTTCTATCTGAGCTGATCATCTGTGAGTATTAGGATGGAATTTTATCCCCCTTAGTCTCCTCAACAAGGGCCCAGATACTAGTTTGCAGACTTCAGTGGAAGCTGCTGGGATCTCAGCTCTTTTGAAAATCAAGCCATTTATTTAGGTGCTTAAATGTGATGTTAAGTGGCTAGTTTAGACTCTTATTTTCTAAAAATTTGACCTACCATTCCTCTCTGTTATCCTCCTTCTGGTGGACTTCAGCGACAGCAACAAGTAGCATGACAAAGGCCATGAAGTTGCCCGGTATTACAGTTTTACTTGCAGCCTAGGTCCAAGGCTACGTAAGGATTTGGTCCAAGGAATTCTTATTCCTTGTGGTCTTGACCTGAGAGGAACTTTTACTGTGTATCCATTTTTGTGGGAGCTGTGAATGAGTAGTTTGGACAAAGCCTTTGTCCTGCAATCTGTGGGACCATTTCAGTATCAAGAGTAGACCGTACATTCTCAGTAATCTGTTACTGTTTCTTTTTAACTGAACACATTGATGGGTCTGATACCACTCTCACTGACGTTAATAGAGTAGAATTAGGCCCTAAGTGGTTTAATTCTTTTTCCTCTAAAAAAACCCCCCACATTTTAATTGAAAAGGAAATGGGGTAAAAAGCATCCAAAAGAACTAAATTATTTTTGCTAATAACTAAATTGGCTAAATGAATTTATTTTAAAACGTGCATAACATGTAATTCCTCATCTGACTGTTTAACTCCTGAGTTAATATTTACAGCTGAGTTATAAACCTCTGGAATAACAGAGAGAGTCTTCAAATGCTGACAGACCCTTCACTTTAAAATGGAGGAATCACACTGTTAGAATTAAAAATGCCAACATTAATAATCAGTACAGCTACTCTGCCACCAGGGAGTAGAGACAGCAGTGTGATATTTCCTCCAGGATATGGTAGAAGGTTACTGTCATACTCCACTAATAGTTTTAATGTCTATTTGATATGTCGCCTCTCTCACTCACCTCAGTAATAACAATGCCAGCAGGACCTGTCCTTGACTCATTTTCGTTGTACACAATAATGCAGTTTGCTGCAGTTAAAATGTTTCATCCTGACCTGAGGCCATGAGTTGCCAAGCATTTATTTCATGGGAAGCCCAGGCTATGTAAAAGGCTGTAGAAATAAACCTAAGAAGTTAGAATGTTTGATGTTCAGAGGTTTGGCATCTTTACATGCAAGCCTGATACAAATCCTAGGTTGTGTGGCCTAGAGGACAGAACACTGGACTTGGACTTAGGAGACCTTGGATCTATTCCCAGCTTTGTCACTGTCTTTCTGGGTGACTTTAGGCAAGTTACTTCACCTTTCTATGCCTCTGTTTCACCAGCTGTAAAATGGGAATAATGATACTGGCTTCCTTTGAGATCTACTGGTGAGCAGCCCTACATAAAAGCTAACTATTATTATCCTTTTAACCTTAAAGTGAAAAACACTTCATTTCTACATTTTATGCCATGTCTAAGGGCCAAACCTTGCCCATCTGTAGTTCTGGAGCTTGGGAATGCAGAAGGAACAGAATTTATAGAGACTCTGCAGGTAGTCCCTTATGCACCACAGAGTCCAGCTTTGTGGGCAATTAATTCCCTTAGGAGGTTTGGGTTGGAGAGTGCAGGGCATAGAAAGAGTTGTGGTGGATCTCCTGCTATGTAGAAACAGTAATCACTGTTTCCACAGAGCCAGTGAGCAGAACCAAAAAGGGCTGCTACCTCCTCAGGGCTGCATGAGAGGCTGCAGAGTGTCTCCAATGGCCTGAGAGGGCACGGTTTCTCTTTCCTTGAAACCTACACTGTGCAAAACTTAGCTTCTTGGGCATGGTAGAGGGGAGGCGGATTGAGATTTAACATTTTTGCTAATATTCTGTAATGGAAACAAGTTAATTCCCAGTCTATTCTGCGTGGGTTGCCATTATTAGTCACCTCCTTAAGCACCTGGTTTCCCACATTAAACCTATTCAGCTCCTGAAGCGAGAATTTTCTATCCATACCTCCAGATGAGTCTTCCTTGGATATTTTTGCCTGGAAACTATTAGTATTAATGAGAGCTATGTATGCACAGTGGGAGGAGAGTACAGCCTTTGGTGTGTGAGGTACAGGAATCTCTGTCACTGGCAGGTGAGGGCTAAAGGGAACAGTGCCAGCAATGCCTTGTCTTCTGCTTGCAAGATGTATTCATAGATATTAAGCCATTCCTTTACAGCTATTTTCCTCTCATAAATTCATGTAAAACCAACTGCAAACTACTAAATAATTATCCGTTCTCTAACCTTTAACAAGAATAAAAGGCTCAGCATTGACTTCAATATTTGCTTTTAAGTGCCTCCTCCCTTCATCTTGACCTTGACTTAGTCACTAAATTTGCCTGTAACTTTTACCAAGTCATCGGAATGAATGGAATATATTTGGGGTGTCCAGCTCGGGGGTGGGGGGGTCATTATTCTTGGGTGGAGATACAATATGGATAAATAAAATGTTTAATCGCAAAACTAAAGGAAAGGGAAAAGAACATTTATAATGAGCACTTGGTGCAGCTTTCCATTGTTCTTTTGCTCAAGGAGTGTGTCCATGACATCAGACGATGAACATTGTGGTCTTCTGGTTTTTTTATGACTATTACGGACCTTTTTTTTTTTTGCTAGGTTTTAATGCATTTGATTAATGTCCCAAGATGAGGGGACAGATTATCTAGGAGGAAAAACCATGTCCCTTTGAATGCCAGCAAAACTGGAGAAATACCAAACTTCCTCTGTTTCACAGCCCCAATTGTAAATGCCTTTTTTTCTCAGCTGCTTTCTTTCTGTTGTCATGGTGGTAGAGTGCACTTCCCAATCCCCTCAGGAAAAATGAAACAAAGTCAAAATCATCCTTCCTGATAGAGTCAAAGCTTATAACAGGAACTCCACTATGCACTTGAGTTTTGCCAGCCTTTCTGTGTACAGGGACCTTGACATGGCTCCTATAACAATTCGTATTAGCTTGTATCGCTTTTCAGCTTTTCAAAGATGCAGAGCTCTTCTGCTGGCTTATCCTGGCAACAAGACCAGATCAGTTTTATTGGCTGCATCTCGAGAGTATATATTAGTTTCAATTTCTCTCAGAGGCAGAGGAAACGATGTTAAGGAACGGGGAAGGTCCTGCAGGGAAAAGCCCTAAGGACAGTCAAGCTCACAAGAAAGCTTAGGCTAAGGTTTATGTTGTAAATTAACATTAAAGGCAAACACAAGGAACAGTGTAAATTTGGACTATATTTAGTGTATTTGTACTGTGGTAGAAACAGGATGAGACTCCATTTTCCTAAAAGCATATATATAATACACTCGTTTGTGTAGATTTATACACCATATTTTAAGCTATCAAAACTCCTATTTCAATATATATAATATATTTATGATTATACAATATATATCTATATATATAATATTAGAACAACTATTAAAGTTCTATATTTAGAGGTACATATAGTCTCTTAAAGTCACCAACACATCATCCCAAACTGGAAATTTTTACTGTATGAATACTTCACTTGTCATGATATAATAAAAAACTTAAGTTTTAGCTGAACATTTGCAAATACAAATTACTTCTTGAGTGTTTTGCCAGTTTTCTTAATATTTTTATAATAGCAGATCTTTGCAAAAATCTTCTTGCTAACATGAATCTAGATTTCCTTGTAAGCTTGTGTCTAAACAATTTTAACAACTTTATAAATAATAAAGCATTGCTCTATAAATGCTGATTTGTGCATATGTGTGGTTTTTATTCCTTCTGGACCTTCTCTTTATCCTCTTAATCTCTCTCAACACTCTTTCAAAAATAAAAATGACCAAAAGTTAAAAGTCAAGCATTTCCTTCAGTAGTACTGGCTACTTTCCATTTGTAGTTAAAATTGTTTATAGTCTGTAATGACTAGATTCTCTCTCTCTCACACATATCACTTTCAAGTAAATTAATCATAAATAACTCCTTTCTTTTATTCAGGCTTCTTTGTTCTTCACCAAATTCTTCCTGCAGAAAGCAATGGAGAAGTCAACATTTTATTATAAGAGAGTTTTAAACAGAGCCACTCCCAGAAGACACAAGAAATATGTTTGTAGTTTCTTCTCTTTGAAACTCCTAGCTTTATGGTACTTGCAACCTGAGCTGATATACAACAAACCCTTAATCACAGAACAGTCTGTTTTGACAGTACTAAATGATGCATTCAAGTCACCCTTGTTGTACAAGAATTCAGTAATGTCTCTGCTTTTTAAAGAATATGCTAACGTTAACTTGCAAACATGGGCAGGAGCCCAGATCTTTTCAAAAGAGTGACATTTAGCATAATTTTTGATGTTCTAAATGGCTGATCTATATTCAGATCTTAGAAGCTCAATGCAGTGTGAGTGTCATACTGGAAGCAAGAGAGAGGTCAGGGTAGCTAGTTGTTCATGGACCTCTGTTTCTGACTTGTTATAGACTTACTAGTCACATAAATTGTTGAAAGATTTCAATTCATTCCATCACTAAATCAATTTTGTTGAGTTAAAAGCTGCTAAATCGCAAGTGATTGTCATTATCACTTGTTTATGGTACCTTAACACATCAATGCCCACCAGAACTTCTTGGTTTTCATTATTCTGCACACTGTGGCCACTCAGAACTTCTTGGTGACACTGGGGATGGAACTAAAACCCTTTCTGCTCAAAAGCACTTGCTTACCCACCTCTTGAGCTGAAAGAGAATCTTCTTTGGGTGACACATTACCAAGCAATTCTTGACTATCCACTTGAGGGTATTCAAGGCTGAAACCTTGGCAGGAAAGCTCAGGCAATCTTGGCACTACTGAACCTAAACCCAACCCTCAGACTTGAACCACAAACTGTAATGTAAAGAAAACCAGTTCCAATAATTGTCCTCAACCCATCTCTCATGAAACGTGACAGTTAGAGCCAGGTAAAACTCTGTGGTTTCCTTTGACAGAGGGCTGCGAGGATATTTTCATGGGTTTTGATCCCACACATTATGTTATGTTTTGAGTTTCGAGTTTGAAATGAATCCAAAGACTCAAAGTGAAACTCATTTGAAATGTGTAGACTTTAATGGCAAATTCTCTAAAGAGAAATCATCAGTAAAATCTTTCACCAGCTCTGTTCTAAAGTAACATCAACCTTTGTTGATGCCCTTAGGATGAAGTATGGAACTATTGTAGAATCAAATATAGACTTGAAATGTGCAGTTAACTGGGATTTGAGCGTGAAAGGAGTCCTTGGATCTTGCTGTTTATATTGAGTTAAATATAAAGGACAACCCATTATGTGTGGAAACAATGTGAGAAATTCCCAGGGGACTGTAATTGTTCCTTAGGTTGATATTCAGGACTGTGAATGGAGTTTGACAATACCCTGGTGCTACAATGTAAGCTAATTTTCATATTCATCTTCCCACCTCTTAGGTTTTTTAAGCAGGCAAGTAGAAAGGAAGATGGGTCCATCCACTCAGTCTTAGCACACAGTGGAGTAAGCACAAGATTTCTGGGCTAGTGTGTGCTGGTGGTGGGAAGCATGTATGCCAGCTAGCTGGGAATTTAGCCGTAGACCCAACCTGGAAAATCACTTCCTGTTGGGGCCATGATGAACCTGTATGATAACTAAGGAGATGACTAAGGGGGAATATGATAGAAGTCTATAGAATTATCAATGGTGTGGAGAAAGTGAATAAGGAAGTGTTATTTACCCCTCCACGTAACATAAGAACCAGGGTCACCCAATAAATTTAATAGGCAGCAGGCTTAAAAATAACAAAAGGAAGTACTTCTTCACACAGTGCACAGTCAACCTGTGGAACTCATTGCCAGGGAATATTGTGAAGGCCAAAACTGTAACTGGGTTAAAAAAAGAATTAGATAAGCTCATGATTCTATTAGCCAAGATGATCATGTATACCACCCCATGCAGTGGGGTCCCTATGCCTCTGACTGCCAGATGCTGGGACTAGACGACAGGGGATGGATTGCTTGATGACTGCCCTCTTCTGTTCATGCCCTTTGAAGTATCTGGCATTGGCCATTGTTTGAAGATAGGATACTGGACTAGATGGACCATTGGTCTGACTCAGTATGGCCATTCTTACATTATCTTCTTATGCATGTGTGGTAGCTAGTTACTGTCCCTGGCTATCTCAAGTTTGTCTAAACAGTGCAGACAAAATAATGAATATGATGCATCAGTCCTTTACTGACCTTAGAGGTGGGCTTGAGTTGTGACGTTCAAATCTGTACTCATGTCTAAATCTGACCTTTCATAAGCTAGACAGGTGTGGAAAAAAGTTTGGATCTGGTGCTCTTGTTCAGATCTGAATAAGTGAATTTGGAGGCTAAAATCTTGAACAATGCTCCATGAAAGTGAAGATAATCAGAAGGAAACATATTGCTACTAGTCTTGTAATTTATCATGTAGGTACTTGTCTGTTCTGTTAAAATTACTTATGTTGGGGGTATGGGCATTTGCCTGGCATAACGGGGCAGATTCATTATGAGCTTCCTTGATTTTCCTTTCTTTGACATGTCAGATTCTGGCTTCAATTCCTGATAATTTTGATTCTCCCAAATGCATTCTACTTGTGACCAAATGAGACAGTTCAACCTTAAGCTTCTGTAAATAACAGGAAAACATTAAATATCAAAGGACTGAGGCATTCACTTGGTGTTTATTGTTCTTCATCTGTTCTGCATGTTAACATGTTAGCTCAGAATTCCTGTTGGCAAGGTCAGAATTGTGATGTCATTAAAGGTTTGGTAAAGTTAGTTCTCCAGCCATATGTTTGGCAAACATTATGAGGAAAGAAATTAAAATAATTTTAGTATTAAGCAGTCAAGAAAAAACGCTAATACTTAGACTTGGTCATTTTAAGATTTTATTATACTAAATGGCAGAAAGACTATTAGACTAGACAGTTAGACTTGGAATGATAACAGTATCCTGAGGAAAGTGGACCTTAGATAGTACTGTATGGAACAGTTGTTCCATTGTTAAGTTAACTAGACTTCAGGTTACAATTAAACAATTAGACATGACAGGCACTACCTTTCTATGTGAAAAGAGCACACCTTGGAAAGTGTTATAAAACACAAGCCCACAGCATTAATGACTTTAACCACACGAGAAGTGTAATCATTGCCATGAAATATATGGCCTGAGGTGTCGTATTGCCATTATGGAATGGTATTTATACAGTACATAAAAATAAGGTGGACAATTAGCTACTCTGCTCAGTGTTGTCATCACCTGTGTATTTACTATATAGTCAAGACATGGCTATGACTTCATTACCAGCCAATCAGAAAGCTCTAATTTTGTCCAGCATTTTAAAGTCATTCCAAATAGAAAATGCCCAACTTTTTTATTCACCCATGAAACAGACCACAAGATACTAACCAAACCAAGCTCACAGAAAACGTGATACTCCAGCTCTACAAATACATCTTGGGGGAGGAATTGTTTTTCTTCTTTTAGAATTTCACAATACAACAGTGTTTCCCCAAGCTTATTTGTAGCAAGTCAACCTCCATGCCTTCCATAAACATCTATACCACACTTCTTGACTGGTAGTCTGTTGCCCTTATGACTTTTACCTGCCAACAAATTACTGTGAGATAACTGGTGCCATCATGAACATCCACAATGGAGTGTTATATTTACTAATAATATTTACCATTTGTATAGCGCTTGTGTTGTTCAAAGAGCTATGTGGGACAGGTAGATGTTACTAACACTATTTTGTGGGAAAACAGACAAAGGACCAGATTAAGCCCTGGTGAAAGCTGGCACAAGGGCTGTGAAGTTATATTGTACTCAATGGGTGTTGCGTCAGCTTACGTCAAAGCTGAATTGGGCCAAAAGAAAGTAAGTCAGTTGCCCATAATTACAGAGTGAAGTTCCTTGGGTGTGGCACCCATTCTGATGCTTGGACCAGTAGACCACGCCTCTCTCTAAAGCCCCCTCTGACATCTTTACCACAAGAAGCTTATGATATTGACATATGCTGAATGATGGGCTTGTAAGAAACAATTAGTTTACTGCAATAGTACTTTATAGGCATGATGAGCAATACTCATGAGGCCAAAGTCTCCCCGGGCAGTCTGTCAGATATAGCTACATTTCATCCGGAACAAAGTTTTGTATTTGGGAATTAAAGCCTTGTATCCATTTGTCATAACTGCCCATTTCTGCTTTGGTGGCATGTTTCTTTATCATACTCCCCCATCTTTTAGAGAGTGGAGCAGAAAATGTCTCTCTGTCTCAAGCTCTCCTCTTTCTCATCTGTTACACAATCATTCCTCTCTTGGTTTGCACAGCTGGAAAAGAGAAGTAAAGCCAGAAAGCGAAAAGAAAAAAGAAAGCAGACAAGAAGTTAGACAAAAGGCAAAAGTTGAAGACTAAGAAAGAAACAAGGAAAAATGCATAAGCAGAGAAATTAAGAGAGGTGAGGGTTACAAAATTACAAAGAAAAAAGGATGGGTGGAGAAGACAACTATGGTGGTCCTAAATCCTGTTGCTCCACATGATCTTTTCACAAAGAATTATGAGTCACGAAAGTTTTAGGGGTGAGCTACTGAAATTTGTTTTGGGCTTCCCACTACACTCCCATGCAGGGTGCAAGAAACCTCCCATTAGCTAATGCAGAAAGGATGTGATCTAAGGAAAAGGGAATGTTCCAGTGACAGAGGGGTCAGAACCCTGCCAGCTCAGAAGAACAGAGCAGAAGGTCTGGGCATGACTCATGTGTGCCTCTCCCAGCATCATATACCCAGCACCCAGGACATGTTGCATGGTAAAGCAAATAAGATGTTGTCAATATTAGAGCTCTGAAGGAGTCTGGGATCCGGAAGAAAAGTGTGTACAGTTTGGGGTTTTATCAGTATTAATAGTCTTTCAAAAACATTGAAACCAGCTTGCCCACTTCCCTGGTGTTTAATAGCTAGTAAAATAACAACACAAAATATTATTTAATGGGTCTGATTTTCCACAGCCGTGCACATTCTGGAGTTATTTATTCCTGTACAAAGTGAGTGTAAAACATTTCCATTCTAATCTAGTACAATTTAATACCACTTTGCACTGTTGTAAATTACTACACTAGGTGCCAAGACAGTGGTGTAACGGGTCCAAGTGCTATACATATGTGACACTTTCCTAAGGGTAGCCAGGGCTGCGGGGCCCCTCGCTACCTCCTGCCCTTAATGTGAGGGAGCCTTCTCTGTGCCTACCAGGGGTCAGCTCCCTGACTCTCCCCCACAGGCAACACAAACACGCCCCTCTCAGTCCATGCATGTTTCACTGTTCCTCATGCAGGCTTGAGATAGGTACATTCCAACCCCTAAGTCCTCCGAGCATGCCCCTGCATTCGAGGCCCTTATCTACTGGACACTCACAGAATTACCAGACCTGCTTTTCTCAAAGGAACAGTGCACTGCAGCTTACTAGTTACACCTTAGAACACTGCTTAACACACAGCACATAGATTTGTTTACAGAGAAAGCAAGTATACATTTATTTAACTGAGAATAAACATTCAACTGATCACAAACAAAAATATTGGAAACAAAGGGTTACATATCACATAAAATTATAACACACATTCTAGAGTCTAAACTCAACTAACGAGTTGCCTCTTGTCTAATAAGATACTGCTTAACCCAAGTCCTTCTGACAACACTTTTCAACCAGGATGGTTGAGGCCCTTCTTTCATGAGCTCAAACATGTTGGCAGCTTGCTTCTCCCTGAGATAGAATGCCAGGGTGTCTTTCTGCACCCCCAAATGTATCAGCTCAGACCTTTGCTCTTCACCTGAAAACAGCATCATTGTCATCGTCCCCTGATGTTTACCTCTTCCTGTTAATTTTCCTTCTGAGGCCCCCGCAAGCTCTTCATTAGCATCGGATTCAGTATGCTAATAGAATTCTATTGCAGGACATACAGTGGGCAGCTAGGGAAATAAGTGTCTCCCACCGCCTGTCCAGAGACGTCTGTCTCAAGGCTCACTACTTCTGAGTGACCTCTCTAAGTACAAGACCTTAAGTACATAATTTACAACATATATACATATCTCCTTACATATTATCCACACATACATTTAGCAAAGAGTGTGATGACTAGTGAGACACAGGCTTTCAAAAGAAACCTTACATGACACTCTTTAGTAAAACAGAAAGTAAATACCAGACCTCTGAATTCCCTGTAACCCATAACCCCCCTGCACCCTTTGCCAGTTGGCATCCATAGGTCCTAAGGTCACAGTATTTCTCATCCCAAAGCACCTCAAAGTGCTTTTTAAACTGTAAATGCAGGAATCCCATCATCCTATACTGAAATTCATTCAGCTTGGAGGTGCCCAGAGGCACCTGTTTAACCATGCACAGAAGCACGACACAACATTTGGGACAGGAAGGCAAGCATATCCCTTTGCCACTAATATCTGTCATTTTATGTCCTGGAGATAGTTCTCAAAACAATGAAAATTGTTTCACTGTCATTTTGAGTTGGTTAAAGCCCTTCTCATCTGTTTTCAGCTCTGTATCTGCTGCTGGAAATGGCATACTCTTTTCCCATTTAATTTTATTTACAATAACACAAGTCTCAGTAACAATAGTGGGCCAAATCCTGCAGTCACCATATTCAAGCCATACATTTCAATGGGAATTTGGCTGAGTAAGTACTCTACAATATTTGGCCCAGTAATAATGCTTTGCACTTATATGAGCACCTTTTATTCAACGTTTGCAGTGTTCTTTTCAGGTCCATAAATTATTAACCTTGTTTTACAGACACGGAAACAGGGATGCAGAGAGGTGAAGTGACTTGCCCAAAGCCACCTAACAAGCCAAAAGGAGAACCAGTAAGTGTTAAATCTAAAAGCTGATAAGACCACTTAAGTGACATCATCCCTTTCAAAAATGATATCCAGTGATTTCCTTTACCTGCTGTCAAAGTTTGTCACAACCGTGAAATGGTCCCACGCAGGAATAGGGATGGATGGAAAACATGATGGAAGCAATCGATGGGAAAAGGAGTGCGTGTGTGTGTTTGGGTTTGGGTGTGTGTTAATTATCCCTTTTCACCATCTGTGAATTTAGGTGGAGTGTTTGACCCTAAAAAGCAAACAGTGAAAATGCTGCTACTTGCTAGGAAGTGTAGGTGGGCTGTTATGCTTTTCTTTTATAAATGTCCATAAAGCCTTAATCATTAGGGGGGAAGGCAGGCTTTGTTATGAAAAGCAATTACAGAGAGTCACTTTTTCCAAAAGGTACATTGTACTTGCTCTCAGATTGTTGCATTGTGTGGTGATGAATAACACTTGGAAGCAGATGTCAAAGTTATCACTGCTGAGTGGAAAGAGTACATTTTTTTCCATTTTATGTCTAGTTTAGACTATATCAAAGAGAAGAAAAAAATTTAAAAGTCGAAAACATGTTGAAACAACGTTACGGTTGTGACAGAAGTTGACGACAGCCAGGAAATTCCAAGTTATGGCCCTCACTCTGTCCTTTGTGTGAGTTCAGGATAGAAGTTCAGCCTCCCAGCTCCTAGGACAGTTTGTGTCACAAAAACTTTAAGTTTCTGAAAGGTTTTATTTGCTATTACATGTTTGCCTGTTAGTTCCTGCCTGTTTCCCTTCTCTCCCTTTGATCTTTCATGAAAGTTTATAAAACCCACATTTTGTACCATGCTCCTTACAGTGCTACTTTAGGCTCTTGGGTAAATATGTACTTATAAAAAATTGGTCTTAAGTACTCAGTACCCCAGAAAGTCCCCCAAAGGATTCATTCTGGTCTGTTGGATAAATACAAATGTCTGTTTATATATATGTTTATAAAGGGATGTGGTGTCCACACAAACCTCATGTTAAAATATTTTCCTTCCATCTGTTAGTAATAAGAGCAGCTCAGATTATTAAAACAGAAAGAATGTTTTAAAAAATCATATTTACTATTTTACCATTTGAACGTTTAAAAAATATTGCATTTTACTCAGTTTGACATTAAAAACTAGCCTGGACAGTTTCACTTTAATTCTCACTCAGTGTAAAAATGATTCATGGATTATAAAGCCAGAAGGGAGGGATCCATTGTGATCATCTAGTCTGACCTCCTGCATAACACAGGCCATAAGATTTTCTTGAATTAATTCTGTTTGTACCAGAATATATGTTTCAGAAAAACATCCAATCCTGATTTAAAAATTTCCAGTGATGGAGAATTCACTACAACCTTTGGTAAATTGTTTCAGTGATTAATTACCCTTACTGTTAAAAATGTGCACCTTATTTCAAGTCTGAATTTGTCTTGCTTCAAATTCCAGCCATTGGTTCTTCTTATACCTATGTCAGCAAGATTTAAGGGTTTTCTATTATCAAATTTCTGTTCCCCATGTAGGTACTTAGAGATTGTGATCAAGTCACCCATTGATCTTGTCTTTGTTAAACTAAACAGATTGAGCGTCTTGAATCTTTCACTATAAGGCAAGCAGCAATATACAGGCCAGAATCACGATAGTAGGCTCAAAATATTCAGGAGGCCAGTCATTTGGGGAACCATTGGACAAAGCCATGATGTAACCCTCAGATTAATCAAAAAAGACTTTGCAGGTCCCCCTCACTCCAAATCTAGGAAAAGGGAAAGACGAGCTTATTACAGATCTATATAACCTTTTCATGACTGCTTCTCTAAGTATGGATGGCTAGACTACAGTAAATGCAAATGGAACAAGTCTAAGCCCAGAAAGGGGAGAAATCAGTCTTCCGCCAATGCAAATTCCAACACTAGAAACAATGCCTGACTATGTTCAGGAGAGATCCAAGGTGCAACACATAGGTGGGAGTTTATTAAAATTCAGGACAAACGGCCTCTTTACTCATTGGACAGATAAGTCCTTGTTATGGTTCTACAAGAACCAGAGAATTTTCAAAGATTCTGAATCATTGTTTTCTCCCCTCTACAGTATTCTACTAAGAAGGCAAAATATGCTAAAGACCATATGTGATCAGTAGTTCCCAGACTTGTTCTGCTGCTTGTGCAGGGAAAGCCCCTGGCAGGCCGGGCCGGTTTGTTTACCTGCCGCGTCCGCAGGTTCGGCTGATCGCGGCTCCCAGTGGCCGCAGTTTGCTGCTCCAGGCCAGTGGGAGCTGCTGGAAGCGGCGCGGGCTGAGGAATGTACTGGCCGCTCCTTCCAGCAGCTCCCATTGGTCGGAAGCCGCGATCGGCTGAATGTGCGGACGCGGCAGGTAAACAAACTGGCCCAGCCCGCCAGGGGCTTTCCCTGCACAAGTGGCGGAACAAGTTTGGGAACCATTGCCATAGATCATCTTTTGCGAATCAGTGAGGTAGAGAGATTCCCAAGCTGGAGATGTACTCCAGCTGCTACTCAGTCTTGTTTCTGGTACTCTGGTGGATGAGTCCAAAGACAGATTCCACAGTGGGATAGCCGTGGCAGAGCCAGAGATGTCTGTCATAACACCAGATGCCTGTCTGGAAAGTCTGGGGTGTGTTCTCCAAGAAATCGGTGGCACAAGGGACACAGATGTTCTCAGAGCAAAGGAAGGGCATGGACGGCGGGTGAACCCCTACTTTGGGGAGGCAAGCCTGCCGGCCCCGCCCCTTCCACCTAAGGCCCCAGCCTCCACGCGCCGGAGCCCCAAAACCCCCCTCCCACACTGTAAAAGGAGAAGCCCTGACTCTGAAGGGCCCCCCCACGACTGGAGGAGCCCCAGCCTGCCTGCCCCAAACACATCAGGCTGAGCTGCTGCCGCTGGCCACCCTAACTCACCCCCCTCCGAGCGCCAGGCCGAGCCCCGACCCCGCCAGAGTCGAGCTGAGCCACCCACCACCCCCAGTGCCAGGCCGGCCCAAGCATAGGGCCAGGCCAAGCCTCCGGCCTCCCACAGCACCGGGCCGAGCCAGGCTGAGCCGCAGGCCTCCCCCAGTGCCAGGCCGAGCCGCCAGCCCCCTAGCACCAGCTCCTCCTGCCCCTGAAGGCCCCCCGCCGCTGGCCCCAGCACCTGAGGAGGAGGGACGTGGCAAGCAGCAGGATGGGTGGAGTGGAGGAGGCGGTGGGAGTCTTGGGATGGGGCCAGGGCCACCACAGCTCAGATGTCCGGCCGTGGGTCGGCGACAGCTATATATTATACCTGCCTATATGACCTATTATACCCGCTGCCCATGAAGAAAGGCATAAATTTTCTAGAGCTGAGGGCAATAAAGTATGCTTTTCAACAATTGGCCCCAGTGTTGCCAAACAGTCAAATTCCGATAATGACAGATAGGGTATGTAAACCATCAGGGGTGTACAAGCTCACAGGATCTCCAAAAGAAAGCAGCATTGATGTAGTGGACAGAGGCCCATCTACAGTCTATCAGGTCCTTGCATATCAATGGCACTAGAAATGTGAAAATCGACTAGCTGAGCAGCAGGTAAATCAATCAGGCAGAATGGAGTCTTCACAACAAATCATTCCGATTGATCATCAAAAAATTCAGAGTTCTGATTCTGATTCTTTTTGCATCTAAGGAAAACCAGAAGATTCACCAATACTTTGCAAGAAAAAGGAAGCTAGGAGTGCTAGGTATAGATGCCCTGTAGCTCAAATGGTGAAAGGACTTACTTTATGCTTTCCTCCAAGTGCCCATCATCTCTAGGAGAATACAGAAGATCAGAAAGACGGACAAGGAAGTGATCTTAGTGGCCTTGCATTGGCGTAGGTCAGGGGCAGGCAAACTTTTTGGCCTGAGGGTCACATCGGGATTCCAAAATTGTATGGAGGGCCAGTTAGGGGAGGCTGTGTCTCCCCAAACAGCCAGGCGTGGCCTGGCCCCTGCCTCCTATCCGACCCTCCCCACCCCTGCTTCTCGCCCCCTGATGGCTCCCCCGGGACTCCTGCCCCATCCAACCCCCAGACCCCCGCCCCGTCCCCTGATGGCCCCCCCCGGACTCCTACCCCACCCACCACCCCCTGCTCCCTGTCCCCTTACTGCCCCCCGAACCACCACCCCTGACTGCCCCCCACCGCCCCATCCAACCCCCCCTCTCCTTCCTGACTGCCCCCCCGGGACCCCTGCCCCATCCAACCCCCCCTGTTTCCTGCCCTCTGACCACCCCGATCCCTATCCACACCTCCGGCCCGTGACCACCCCCTCGAACCCCCTGCCCTCTGTCCAACCCCACTGCCCCCTTACCGCGCTGCCTGGAGCACCGGTGGCTGGCGGCGCTACAGCCGCACTGGCCAGAGTACCGGGTCAGGCCGCGGCTCTGCAACTGCACTGCCCGGTCTCCCAGAGCGTTGTGCTGGTGGCGCGGCGCACTGAGGCTGCAGGGGAGGCGGGACAGCCGGGGAGGGGCCGGGGGCGAGCCTCCCAGGCCAGGAGCTCCCGGATAGGAGGGTCCTGCGGGCCTAGGTGGTCTTGGTTTCCTGACCTCATGAATATGTCAATGGAGCCACCATTGTTCCTGAATGAGAGTCCAGATTTGTTATGCCAGAGTCCAGTTCTTAACCAGGATCCAAGCAAGTTAAATTTAGCAGCTTAGCATTTAAAAGGAAGTTTCTAAAAGAAAGGGGTTACTTTGCAACTCTGTTAGCATTGAGTAGAAAATTGACAAACAGGGCTTACTCAAAAATCTAATCTAAATTCAAAGCTTGGTGTAAAGAGAGACATATTCAGGATCATATAGGCAAAACATCTCATGTTCTGGAGTTTTTGCAAGATGGTTTCAATATCAGGTTTCAGGCTGATACCTAGAAAGTACATGTTTTTGTATTGTCTGCAATTTTGAGAGCATCCAGAAAATCTTCCATTTCCTACCATAAGGACAGTTGTCGCTTCATTAGAGCAGTGCAGCTATTGCATCATCATAAGGTGCACAGAGCTCCATCTGGGGATTTGAACATTGTGCTCAGTGCCTTAATACAGGTGCCCTTTGAATCTATGAAATCTGTTTCATTATTACTTGTCTATCAAAAAGACCTTTTTCATTGCTAGCACTTCATGAAGAACAGTGTGAGTCACTCCATCCTGCTGCATTGTTCACAAAGATAACGTGGTTTTGAGAATGGGTCCCACCTTTATTCCAACATATAATAAGATTTTTCATTGAGCTAAAGAGTTCTCATTGCCTTTTTTGTCCAGATCGTTCTCACCCAAAGGATAAGCTATCACTTTGCTGAATGTAAGAAGAGCCTTACAATTTAATCTGAAAAGAACTGAGAGCGTAAGACAAACACCACCCTTTCTGGTTTAATTTCATCCAGGAAAAAGAGGTGCTAAGGCATCTATATCATCAGTCTCATGATTGTGTATAGAGCAAAAGAATTCAATCCTCCAATGGGCACCAGAGCTCATACAGTATGAGCAGTGGCGGCATTGTGATCTGAGAAACCTGTAAAGCTGTAACTTGGTCATCCCTGCATACATTTACCGAACTTTACAGAGTAGCTACTCAGTCCTCAGCTGATTTTCCTGCATGCTGTGCTCATATACAACAAACCCTGAGGTTTTGTGGACCTATTCCTTCAAAGCAGGGAAAAATTTCAGGTAAGCAACCACTAATTCTCCCGCACTTCGTGTCATCTGCAAACTTTATCAGTAATGATTTTATGTTTTCTTCCAGATCACTGATAAAAATGTTAAATAGTGTAGGGCCTTGCGGGACCCCATTAGAAAAATACCTGCTCTATAATGATCCCTTATTTATGAATACATTTTGAGATCTATTAGTTAGGCAGTTTCAGTACATTTAATGTGGGATTTTAGTTTCTTAATCAAAATGTCATCTGATACCAAATTGAATGCCTTATAGAAGTCTGAATATATTCCATTAATGATATTATCTTTAGCAACCAAATTTGTAATCTTATCAAGAAAACATATCAAGTTAGTTTGACAAGCTCTGTTTTCCATAAGCCCGTGTTAATAGGTATTGATTATAATTCTCTTTTAATTCTTTATTAATTGAGTTCCATATTCTGCCCAGGATCAATGTATCTTTTTAAATGAATATTTTTACATAGATCCTCATCATGCCATCAAAGCCATTCCAATCTGTGGTGGAATGCTAATTTTTGTGCTGTACATAATATTTTAAAAAACGTCTAAAGACAAGCAACTAAATTCAGCCTTGAGATAAGAACGCAGCTCCCATTTGACTTTAGTGAAAACTGGCTCCTGCTTACTCCAGGGTTCTTCATTTACCCTGCTTATTTTCACAGATCATGTGGTTTCTATTATTTTAAATATTTCACATTTTTAACACTGATTTTAATATAGAAAGAAAAATAAAAACGTATTATTGTGAGCTTCTGTTTAACAAATTTGATTTTTGGCCGCAATCTTGTACATTCAGGCCAGAACGCATATATTTATGGCTGAGTTATAAACCTCTCCAAAAAGGGCAAAACCCACCGCCAAGCTCAATCATAACTGGGAAACATATACAATTCCATCATCAGTGAAACTAGAGATAGGGCTGAACCTAACTGCTGGATGCAAGCCCTATCAAACTTTGATATGGACCCTTGAATGCTAGGTATGGAGTACCATTTGACCTAGTGTCTTCATGGGGATTGTGGCCAGGTCTCCAGAACCTCTGTACAAAAGATGCTCTTAGCTATATGCGTTGTGAGTGAATATGGATTTTGATGCTAATTTTAATAGACTGAACAAAACTGGGGACTATGGTGTGTTTGAAATTCAGATCTAGATCTGAATCTTGTAGCTTGAGACCATCTCCAGTGGAAACTCATTCCTGTCTGACAGCTCTGAATGGGTGATGTGAAATGAGATGGGGATAGAAGTGGATATTTTATTACAAAACTCCAAACTATGTGGCACTCACTTGATTTTGAATTTTACTTCCAAGTTTGAATTCAGCCTTCATTCACTGAAAAAATCACAACAGTTCTTGATCCAGTCAAGAAAACCTCATCCCTGTGCTGAGGTGACTTGGTCTGATGTATGACAAAATCAGGTTAGATTTTTGGTTTTATATTTTAGAATAAAATTATAGAAACAAAACATAAAATAAGTCTACAGGATGATGTGAATACCAACCTCTTCGCCATGAATGTTTAATATGTATATATTTATGTAATGGAATAATATCTCCACATGCCCTTCCACCTCTAGCATTCTGGCTGTCTGCCAGGATTTTTCTGTGCCCACTGCCTGACACTAAACTCATCTCTCTCAGGTGTTGGCTAGAAAGCTGAAGGCACAGGCAGAAGCTGAGCAGTCAGCAGAGGGCAACATCACTTTCTCACTCATAAATACAAAACTAGCACATTATAAGCTTCCATTCTGCTGCCCTGCCGTCAGCATCCCTCAAATTCATAACGAAGAATTTCACCCTTAAACTCCAGAAAATCACACTGGTCCTATCGCTGACTGGGGGATACTTCAGCTAACACCCTAGACTATTGCTTTTTTTTCAGTCCATTTTCTAAATCTTTATTGTGCCAATATACATAAATGGTGTTTGACACTTGATTACGGTCCCATACCAAGTTTTTTCTTTATTCTAAATAAATAAATAAACAATGCCGTGCATAAACGTGGTAACTGTTGTGTGAGATTTACTGGCATTTAAAAACAGTCGCTCTTAAAACTGTGACGCATTCAGTTATCTTAACCTACAGTAGTTCATAAAGTGAGGCAATTAATGTGTTGAATTAATAAGTCCCCTTTGTCATTCACAGTAAATGGTTCCTAAAATGCCTGCACTCTCTTCTAGATTAATAATAGCCTTTCCAATGTGGTTCCTGTAAACAGCTACAGTCCCATATGAAAATATCCGGATGTAGGATCCTACACAATTGCAGTGATACATTTTTCCAGGAACCCAGTACAAAATCCATCATTCAATCAATAAACAAACCTCTCTCACACTTTTTTGTTCTTGCAAATGGTATGGTCAAACTGCTGCCTCTATTGGAAACTTCTTTTACAAGTGCTGTACGAGTTTGGGAAATCTGTCAAACATTCTGAGCAGCTGCTGAGCAGAGCCCTCCGATCCATGTGTGCTTTGGCACTGGAGGGATGCACAGGAGCGAGGAGTGAGTGGAGGGACTGGGCTTTGAAGTCTGCTTGGTGATGTTATATTATTCTTGGCTCTTGGCACTTTGGAAAATACACTGCATCAAGTTCTCATCATTGCTGAAGTGCACAGTTTTTCTCGAGGCTGTAGAAGGGTGGTTTTAGCATTACATTCGGAAACACCTCAGTAATTTAGCAGCTGAGATTGTTATTTTTATTAAATTCTTGTTAGGTTTTTTTCTTTCTGTGTTTGGACCTGTTCCATGGCTTATTTTTGGGGGTGTTTCATGCTTTCACCCAGAAGCTCCTGGGTACTTCATCTGTGAAAGCCAGATTTGCTTTGGAGTTTCATTCACAACTGAATTTACTACTTTGAAATGTGGATTCAGCGATATCCCACACTCACAAAATTTGCCTTTCTATAGCATCTTCCACCCAAAGATCACAAAACCGTTTACAAACATTACTAAAATTAGGCTCAAAATACCTGCGTGTTACATAAGAATTGTAATGAGTCAATGTGTGTGCACAACTCTGCCCTCTAGCTGATTGATAAGAACCTCCCTACTGTTTGTCAGAGGTCTTATATTGCTAACAGAGATTCTCCTTTAACTCAAGTGCTAGCAACATGTGCTTTTGGAATAAGAGGGTCTGAATTCTGTCACCATGAATGGGTAAGTGTTCATGTGTGAGTCTTAGTGACAGGCACTAGAGTAATGCACAGCAATGATTTCCATTTAACTTGGGGTGGGAAGAGTAGGGAGGGTTAATTAATTAGTGTTTGGAAAAATGGGTTTAAATTGCAGGGACAAAAGGTTTATCAAAGGAGCCTTGCAAACCCAAATGGTTGAGAGATTCATGTACCCTCAAACTGGTTCATCCTTTTCTTATATGGATGATATATTCGCACCATTACTGATAAAGTATGGCGATTGCTATGTGTTTGACTTTCCAGATCTTGATCTGCCTGTCCCCACTTGTTCCTCCATGGAGTTCAGAAAAGAATTCCTATTTCCTGTACTTCCCCGGTTGGATATTGCCTTATAAATCTTAAAAGGGTTCTTCTAACCTAAAACCCTAGAGCTAGTGATGGATTGAATCACAAAGTTTGGGTCCATATCTGACTGTCCTCAGAATTCCTTCCAATGGGTTCAGGTCCAATATACTGCTACTGCCTAGTAGCTTCTAAGCAGCTAAACTGAGTCAACAGAGAGATATCAGCTTTACTTTATACATACTACATATGTGATGTAATAGCTACTGTGACTTAGCTAAGGTCTCATCTTCTTAGATATAGTGCTTGATTTCCTTTGAAAATGTGATTTATTTTTCTTTTGCATTTTGTGTGATACTCACTGGCTTTGTGGTGTTTTCATAAATATGTTTGCATTGATAAGATCCTTCAGATAAATAGTTTTTGAAAAATTATACAAAGATTTTAATTAGTAAGGGTGAAAAAGCCATGAATATTGATTTGTACATTTAAATTAATTATCTTCAGTCATGTTCACATCTCTCATGCACTGCTGCTTTTTGTAAACATTTGAACAATCAAGTTTTACTGGCAAGAACATCCCTGAAAAGTGAATTTCAAAGTTGCACATGTTAGTAATCACAAAAAACAATTTTAAAACTTGCATACATAAGTACAGTTGTCAGAAGTGCTTGTGTATTTGCTTGTTCAAGGAATAGAAACAGTGCCATATGACCTATTTAACCAATCACAATGAAGCAGTACATCTTGAATTTTGAATGTTCACAATTGATTCATAGGGTAAAACATGTGAGAAGGTGTTTATAAAAAACGGTGAGCACTGAATGGATTTGAGAGGATCATCATCTCCTTGCAGATGTCTGCAAGCAGAAAAAGAAACTAAATTCTTCAAATAAATTACTCATTATGGCTGATTTGCTAAACTCTAATTACAAATTTAACATAGTTAAAATTCTCTGTACCCAACCCATGTTTTTATGTTGCAGAAATAATCTGAAATATATGTGCAGCCTGAGGTGCTGAGCATACTCCACTCCCATAAATGTCAAATGGGAGTAGGAGGGTCTCAGAACCCAACAAGTTTGGGCCATTACTTTATATCAGCTAAATTGCCCTCTGCATCTAGTTCTGTGTCTGGCTGCTCTCATTCCTGGTTTACTTACACACTTTTCATTGACATTTGTGGAAATGCAGCCTCCTACATACTTTTACCAAATGACTGCATCACAGCCAAATTCTCCTAAATTCGAAATAAATAAATAAGCTGCTGTTTCCACTACTTTCCTCCTTATTAGTCATACCAAAGATGAAGGAGGTCTTTGATCAGCATAAAATTATGCAAATCCATCGGTACCATATTTTCTTAGTTTCATATTTGGTTTACAAAATCTGAAGTCATCCCTTAAGAACTCTCTTTGTACTTTTGTCCCTCAAAACAAACACTCTTGAGGGTCAAATCCCAACATGATATTCAGTACAAAACTTTAAATAAACATTTTGTCATCAACCAGAACTCAGTTCTGGTAATACTTTACAACAAATGGAAATTAATTAGTAGCAAAGAAATTCTTCTGGACTTACATATTACAGACTACATCCCTTCTAACTCTTTGTTGCCAGCAGAAAGCATATCCTCATTCTAATCTTTAACAAAACCACAGAAACATTTAGAAAGAAAGAAACTTTTTGAAAGAAACCTTTCGAAAGGTACTACAGTCCATGAATCTGACTCCTTTATCCCACTGAACTACTCTCATGAGTAAGTACTATCCAAAGTGCACAAGGGTTGTAGAATCAGGTCCTTAGAGCATGAACTCTTCAGAACAGAGATGGATCTTTCTTTTGTCTCTCTGTCTGATGTTATTTATGCTGCATTCATTTACATAGTGTGTGTGTTTATATAAAGTGCCTGGCATACTGTTAATTTAAAAATAAAATATATACTATTATTAGTGTGCTTTGAAAATGTAAAATAGATATAAAGTTCTAAATGTTATTAATAACCGTCAAAATGGATGCTAACCTGTGGACTGTTTGTGTTTTGATCATTCATCCCAAGGAGACTAGTTTGAGCACCAGCATTGAGCACTCAGTTGTAATGGTATTGCCCTTCCATTATTACTGGGGTTATTTACATGAGTAACTACTAGCCAGCATAAATAACAGTTATAGTATTGTGTCCTAATTAGACAATGAACAGACAAAAAAGGAAGATGGAAGACAGAGAAAAGTGTGAATGAAAAGTGAAATCAAGCATATTTCTTGTTAATTTCACCATTTTGTTTAAAGTTTCTTCAGTTTGTTGGATTTGTGTTTATTGTTTTCATTCTCCCCTATTAGTTCATACCTCTGTGAGGGAGGGAGGTGGAGAGTAGGAGGACAGAGGTTCCTAGGCCTTTTAGAAGAAGTGGAATTTTGGGGAGACTTGAAGGAGGAGAGGCACTTTACAAACACTCATCTATTGGATGGCAACAGACAATTGTTAAATTCTGTATTTTTTCATGTGATTTTCAATGTTATTTTTTAAAACAGTATGGCTAAAATGATTCTTTTACCTCTTTAACCCCATAATATTGTATTTTTAATAGATTCCACAGTTGCTGACAGCTGGTTGTGATAGAGACAGATTGGTCAATAAAGAATAAACTTTGTGCATTTTTCATACCTATTCTATATTTTGTAAGGGGAACGTTTAGAGTAAGTGCGGTATTCCCAGGAGGCCTAAAAACACAAGTGAATTTTGAGGGCAAATACCTCTATCAGGAGTTTAAGAAAGGAAATGCCCTTCAAACAAATAAACTCATGCATCCTGTTTGCAAAAAGAATTATAATATAGGCAACAAAAAAGGTTGGAATTGTTATTGGAAGGAATACAGATTGCGGTCATGGTGTTTTAATTTGGTTGAAGTCAGCAAGCAGTCAGTAGTATTAAATGTATTCCTTCTTTATTCAGCAAGCAAACTAAACTAGTTCTTCCATCATTAGTCTCCTACTCCATTCCCTAAACTATCTATAGTTTGTACTCGAGTATGTACTGCTTGACTCACTCCTGCTTTCTTCAATAAGCATTAAATACAACATGGAGACTTGGGCTCTTTGGCATGTAGATCATTCATAAAGGTACAAAGCCCAACATACATGCTGTTGTATAAAGCAAAGTCTTTCTTCAATTCGCAAGTTCTCCCAAAGCTGTGTGCAGTGGTGTTCTAGCCATGTTGGTCCCAGGATATTAGAAAGACAAGGTGGGTGAGGCAATGTCTTTTATTGAACCAACTTCTGTTGGTGAGAGAGAAGAGCTTTCAAGCTACACAGAGCTCTTCCTGCCCCCTTAGAATATATGCTAACTACTTATGCTAAATTATCTGTGTCATAAATATAAAGGGAAGGGTAAACCCCTTTAAAATCCCTCCTGGCCAGAGGAAAAATCCTCTCACCTGTAAAGGGTTAAGAAGCTAAAGGTAACCTCACTAGCACCTGACCAAAATGACCAATGAGGAGACAAAATACTTTCAAAAGCTGGGAGGAGGGAGAGAAACGAAGGGTCTGTGTGTCTGTTGATATGCTGCTTTGCCGGGGATAGAACAGGAATGGAGTCTTAGAACTTTTAGTAAGTAATCTAGCTAGGTATGCATTAGATTATGATTTCTTTAAATGGCTGAGAAAAGAATTGTGCTGAATAGAATGACTATTTCTGTCTGTGTGTCTTTTTTGTAACTTAAGGTTTTGCCTACAGGGATTCTCTGTGTTTTGAATCTAATTATCCTGTAAGGTACCTACCATGCTGATTTTACAGGGGTGATTCCTTTACTCCTATTTACTTCTATTTCTATTAAAAGTCTTCTTGTAAGAAAACTGAATGCTTTTTCATTGTTCTCAGATCCAAGGGTTTGGGTCTGTGGTCACCTATGCAAATTGGTGAGGATTTTTACCAAACCTTTCCCAGAAAGTGGGGTGCAAGGGTTGGGAGGATTTTGGGGGGAAAGACGTGTCCAAACTACGTTTCCCAGTAAACCCAGTTAGAGTTTGGTGGTGGCAGTGGTTATTCCAAGGACAAAAGATAAAATTAATTTGTACCTTGGGGAAGTTTTAACCTAAGCTGGTAAAAGTAAGCTTAGGAGGTTTTCATGCAGGTCCCCACATCTGTACCCTAGAGTTCAGAGTGGTGGAGGAACCTTGACATGGTGGCAGAGTGGTGGGATTAACCTGAAATCATTTTGAGATCAATTTGAGATTTTCTGAACTAGAAATACAGATTTTAAAAAGGAAATTTTTTTTTTCCTTTGGGGCTGCTGGAAAAGAGGTCCAGAAAGCAGCTGAAACTGAAAGCAGCTTGTTTTTTCTCTGCTTTGGAGCCAGAGGAGAGACAAAAGGGAATTATCTTTGTGAATTGCAGGTTTTCTTTGCCTGGAGGCAGGGTACTTAACTCCTGCAGGGAAATTCACAGTCTTCCAAACCAGAAGGGTTTTTTTTCCCTAAAAGTAAATAGGGGGTGGTATTCTACCCATTTGCCTGGAGACAAAAGTGGCAGGGGCTTTTTTTTTTTTTAGGATTTTGATATTTTTTTACAAGGCGCACAAGTTTGAAAAGGAATTTTTTTTCCTTTGGGCTGCTGGTAAGCAGGTTTCCAAGTAGTTGGAGGTTTTTTGCTTTGATTTGGGGCCAGAGCAGAGACAAGGGAATTGTCTTTTTCTGTAGGCTGACAATCACTATCAGCGAATAGGTATTCTATTCCAGCACAGCAAAATTTTACAGCCAAGTTTTGTTTGTTTATTTCTAAACCTCGGGTGTAAAGTTAATTAAAAAACAGAGAGATTAGGATGACAAAATCCATGGCTCGACAAAAGCTGGAATTAGCCAGATTTCAGGCTAAGGAAAAACAAAGGGAACATGAAAGACAGATAGAACTCATGCGGCTGAAGAAGAGAGGAAGCATGTGGAAGAAGAGAGGAAGCATGTGGAGGAGGAGAGGGAAAAAGAGAGGAAGCATGCACTGGAGATGGAGAAGGTAAAGGCTCAGCAGAATATACCAACAAACCCTAGCAATCCTTCTCCAGGTACCACTCCCCATCCCAGAAAGTTCCCCACCTACAAGGCAGGCGATGATACTGAGGCCTTCCTAGAAAACTTCGAAAGGGCCTGCCTTGGGTACAACATCTCTACTGACCAATACATGGTAGAGCTGAGGCCACAGCTCAGTGGACCCTTAGCTGAGGTGGCAGCTGAAATGCTAAAGAACACATGAACAAGTATGAACTGTTTAAATCCAAGGCGAGAGTCAGAATGGGGATAACACCTGAGCAGTCTCATCAGAGGTTCAGAGCCCTAAGGTGGAAATCAGACGTGTCATTTACCCGACATGCCTACCATATTGTGAAACATTGGGATGCCTGGATATCAGGAGCAAGTGTTGAATCTCCAGTAAATTTGCCCTTCCTAATGCAAATGGAACAATTCTTAGAGGGTGTTCCTGAGGAAATAGAAAGATACATCCTAGATGGGAAACCCAAAATTGTAATCGAAACAGGAGAGATTGGAGCCAGATGGGTGGAGGTGGCCGAGAAGAAGAAAACTGGTCGCAGTTGGAGCGGAGACCAGAAGGGACAACCCCAGACCACACCCTATCACCGGGGGCTGCCCAAAGCCCCACCTACCTCCCAAAGAACCCTCCAGACCCCTTATCATCCCACCACCCCGTTCTCCAGCAACCCACCTCGCCCCAGTGACCCGTCAAGTGGACGATGTTTTAAATGTAATGAGCTGGGGCATGTAAAGGCCAACTGCCCCAAGAACCCCAACAGATTACAGTTCATTGCACCGGGATCACACCAGAGGTCCGCAGGCCCAGATACCTCCCAGATACCCTTGGAGCGGAGGGAAACTGTGAGTGTGGGCGGGAAGAAGGTCACCGCGTGAAGGGACACTGGAGCACAAGTGTCAGCTATCCATGCTTCCTTAGTGGACCCCAATTTAATCAACCCAGAGATCCAAGTGACGATTCAACCCTTCAAGTCCAACTCTTTCAATTTGCCTACAGCCAAGTTGCCTGTCCAGTACCAGGGCTGGTTAGGAACGTGGACTTTTGCAGTCTATGATGATTATCCCATCCCCATGCTGTTGGGGGAAGACTTGGCCAATCATGTGAAGCGGGCCAAGAGGGAGGGAATGGTCACCCGTAGCCAGGCTAAACAAGCCATGAGGCCTAGCTCTATTCCGGAAACTTCTATCAGAACCCAGTCAGAGGTGATGGACCCGGACCCCAGGCCAATGTCTGCAACAGCAGTAGTGGATCCAGTCCCAGAGACCCAGACGGAACCAGTCCCAGAACCGGAACCGGCGGAACAACCAGCACCAGACCATTTGCCAGCACTGAATCCAGTACTTGCAACCTCAACACCAGAGGGCCCCACCGAACCTGAACCAGCAGCAGCCCATAACCCTACACAAGAGGCTCAGCCGGAGCCTGAACCCCAACATAGTGTCCCAGCGGAGAGCGGTTCACAGTCAACGGAAACAGCCCCATCCCCTACATCGCTTCCAGAGGGACCAAGCATAGGTCCACAATCCAATGAGGAACTGATGTCTCCAGCATCAAGGGAACAGTTCCAGACTGAACAGGAAGCAAATGAAAGCCTCCAGAGAGCTTGGACGGTGGCACGGAGCAACCCACCGTCTCTCAGCTCTTCTAATCGATCCAGGTTTGTTGTAGAAAGAGGACTTTTATACAAGGAAACTCTTTCTGGTGGACACCAGGAAGACTGGCATCCTCAGAGACAGTTGGTAGTTCCAACTAAATACCGGGCCAAGCTCTTGAGCTTAGCCCACGATCACCCTAGTGGCCATGCTGGGGTGAACAGGACCAAAGACCGTTTGGGGGGGTCATTCCACTTGGAGGGAATGGGCAAGGATGTTTCTACCTATGTCCGGTCTTTTGAAGTATGCCAAAGAGTGGGAAAACCCCAAGACCAGGTCAAAGCCCCTCTCCAGCCACTCCCCATCATTGAAGTTCCATTTCAGCGAGTAGCTGTGGATATTCTGGGTCCTTTTCCGAAAAAGACACCCAGAGGAAAGCAGTACATACTGACTTTCATGGATTTTGCCACCCGATGGCCGGAAGCAGTAGCTCTAAGCAACACCAGGGCTAAAAGTGTGTGCCAGGCACTAGCAGACATTTTTGCCAGGGTAGGTTGGCCCTCCGACATCCTCACAGATGCAGGGACTAATTTCCTGGCAGGAACTATGGAAAACCTTTGGGAATCTCATGGGGTAAATCACTTGGTTGCCACTCCTTACCACCATCAAACAAATGGCATGGTGGAGAAGTTTAATGGAACTTTGGGGGCCATGATACGTAAATTCGTAAATGAGCACTCCAATGATTGGGACCTAGTGTTGCAGCAGTTGCTCTTTGCCTACAGAGCTGTACCACATCCCAGTTTACGGTTTTCCCCATTTGAACTTGTATATGGCCGTGAGGTTAAGGGGCCATTACAGTTGGTGAAGCAGCAATGGGAGGGATTTACACCTTCTCCAGGAACTAACATTCTGGACTTTGTAACCAACCTACAAAACACCCTCTGAACCTCTTTAGCCCTTGCTAAAGAAAACTTACAGGATGCTCAAAAAGAGCAAAAAACCTGGTATGATAAACATGCCAGAGAGCGTTCCTTCAAAGTAGGGGACCAGGTCATGGTCTTAAAGGTGCTCCAGGCCCATAAAATGGAAGCATCGTGGGAAGGGCCATTCACGGTCCAGGAGCGCCTGGGAGCTGTTAATTATCTCATAGCATTCCCCACCTCCAACCGAAAGCCTAAGGTGTATCATATTAATTCTCTAAAGCCCTTTTATTCCAGAGAATTAAAGGTTTGTCAGTTTACAGCCCAGGGAGGAGACGACGCTGAGTGGCCTGAAGGTGTCTACTACGAAGGGAAAAGTGCTGGTGGTGTGGAAGAGGTGAACCTCTCCATGACTCTTGGGCGTATGCAGCGACAGCAGATCAAGGAGCTGTGCACTAGGTACACGCCAACGTTCTCAGCCACCCCAGGACTGACTGAATGGGCATACCACTCCATTGACACAGGTAATGCTCACCCAATTAGAGTCCAACCTTACCGGGTGTCTCTTCAAGCTAAAACTGCTATAGAACGGGAGATCCAGGACATGTTACAGATGGGTGTAATCAGCCCCTCTGGAAGTGCATGGGCACCTCCAGTGATTCTAGTTCCCAAACCAGATGGGGAAATACGTTTTTGCATGGACTACCGTAAGCTAAATGCTGTAACTCGCCCAGACAACTATCCAATGCCACGCACAGATGAACTATTAGAGAAACTGGGACGGGCCCAGTTCATTTCTACCTTGGACTTAACCAAGGGGTACTGGCAGGTACCGCTAGACGAATCTGCCAAGGAAAGGTCAGCCTTCACCACACATCTCGGGCTGTATGAATTTAATGTACTCCCTTTCGGGCTGTGAAATGCACCCGCCACCTTGCAAAGACTTGTAGATGGTCTCCTAGCGGGATTAGGAGAATATGCAGTTGCCTACCTTGACGATGTGGCCATATTTTCGGATTCCTGGGCAGACCACCTGGAACATCTACAAAAAGTCTTTGAGCGCATAAGGGAGGCAGGACTAACTGTTAAGGCTAAGAAGTGTCAAATAGGCCTAAACAGAGTGACTTACCTTGGACACCAGGTGGGTCAAGGAACTATCAGCCCCCTACAGGCCAAAGTGGATGCTATCCAAAAGTGGCCTGTCCCAAAGTCAAAGAAACAGGTTCAATCCTTCTTAGGCTTGGCCGGTTATTACAGACGATTTGTACCGCACTACAGCCAAATCGCCGCCCCACTGACAGACCTAACCAAAAAGAAACAGCCAAATGCCGTTCAGTGGACCGAAAAGTGTCAGAAGGCCTTTAACAAGCTTAAAGCGACACTCATGTCTGACCCCGTACTAAGGGCCCCAGACTTTGACAAACCGTTCCTAGTAACCACAGATGCGTCCGAGTGTGGTGTGGGAGCAGTTTTAATGCAGAAAGGACCTGATCAAGAATTCCACCCTGTAGTGTTTCTCAGCAAAAAACTGTCTGAGAGGGAAAGCAACTGGTCAGTCAGTGAAAAAGAATGTTACGCCGTTGTCTACGCTCTGGAAAAGCTACACCCATATGTTTGGGGACTGCGTTTCCACCGCAAACCGACCATGCTACACTGAAGTGGCTTCACACCATCAAAGAAAATAACAAAAAACTTCTTCGGTGGAGTTTAGCTCTCCAAGATTTTGATTTCGACATCCAACACATCTCAGGAGCTTCTAACAAAGTGGCTGATGCACTCTCCTGTGAAAGTTTCCCAGAATCAACTGGTTAAAATCGTCCTTGAGATGTGGAAAATATTGTTATTCTTTATGTACTTGGTAGTATATTTAGAGATGCATGTGTCTTATTAACTCTGTTTTTCCTAGAGCTCCAGGAAGAAATCCCAGCCAGTGTTTCACCCTAGCTGAGATTTGGGGGGCGTGTCATAAATATAAAGGGAAGGGTAAACCCCTTTAAAATCCCTCCTGGCCAGAGGAAAAATCCTCTCACCTGTAAAGGGTTAAGAAGCTAAAGGTAACCTCGCTGGCACCTGACCAAAATGACCAATGAGGAGACAGGATACTTTCAAAAGCTGGGAGGAGGGAGAGAAACAAAGGGTCTGTGTGTCTGTTGATGTGCTGCTTTGCCGGGGATAGAACAGGAATGGAGTCTTAGAACTTTTAGTAAGTAATCTAGCTAGGTATGCGTTAGATTATGATTTCTTTAAATGGCTGAGAAAAGAATTGTGCTGAATAGAATGACTATTTCTGTCTGTGTGTCTTTTTTGTAACTTAAGGTTTTGCCTAGAGGGATTTTCTATGTTTTGAATCTAATTACCCTGTAAGGTACCTACCATGCTGATTTTACAGGGGTGATTCCTTTACTCCTATTTACTTCTATTTCTATTAAAAGTCTTCTTGTAAGAAAACTGAATGCTTTTTCATTGTTCTCAGATCCGGGGTTTGGGTCTGTGGTCACCTATGCAAATTGGTGAGGATTTTTACCAAACCTTTCCCAGGAAGTGGGGTGCAAGGGTTGGGAGGATTTTGGGGGGAAAGACGTGTCCAAACTACATTTCCCAGTAAACCCAGTTAGAGTTTGGTGGTGGCAGTGGTTATTCCAAGGACAAAAGATAAAATTAATTTGTACCTTGGGGAAGTTTTAACCTAAGCTGGTAAAAGTAAGCTTAGGAGGTTTTCATGCAGGTCCCCACATCTGTACCCTAGAGTTCAGAGTGGGGGAGGAACCTTGACAATCTGTTCAACCTTTTAGTTAGCCATGACACTCTGAGTACCTTTCCCAGACTTGAGGAGGTTTACTGTGTAGTTCATAAGTTTGACTCTCTCACCAACAGAAGTTGATCCAATAAAAGATATTACCTTACCTACCTTGTCTCTCTAACTCCTCCCAAAAGCAGAGTCAGGGTCAACAGCAAACAGTCTCTCACCTGAAAGACATTCAGGGTATTACTAAGAAACAAGAAATAGATTTAAAATAGCAAACCAGTGAGGAATGTATTCCTTCTTCACCTTTCACTCATTCATTCGAGAAGTCTCTCTTTCTCTCCTTGTAGCATGGAGGTCAGCATACCAGAGGTGCAGTAGACACAGAGATACGACACTGAAGGGCAGATTATAAGAATCTGGATAGACAGAATAAAGAAATAACACATGAAGTTACACTCAACAAACAGATTTGTCACAAAGGACAGCAGAATTGTTAGTATCACAAAAAGTGTCTGGTCGGTCATCTCCCCATGGTGGCATTTCATTGGTTATAACAAAATGTTAGGGCTGTTCAACTTTAAATACACTTATAATGCCCTTTTCCCAGCAATCAGCGTGCCTCAAACTCACCTCAGAGATCTCTTTCCTGGAGCTGTGACCTCATGAAGTCCACTTTTAACCTTGCTGGGCAGATTTTGGAGTAGTCTGCAATGTATCCAGTCCAATCCCACCAAATGTACTCAGACTAGTCCCTCCTCAAGGGGCAGCCTTTATCCATGTTATTCAGAGGTAAAACTATCATTGCCCAGAGAGCAGGAACATATTGTCTCTTCCCTTGATCACTTTTTCCTGGTGTGATGGTGGCTTCCAGCTACCAGCAGGCTGCTTGCGATCTAGCAGTGGCTCCTTACTCTACCAGGTCCAACCCACACAGGGACAGGGAACAATATAACTGGAAAGTATTGCACCTCATTCAAATTCTGTGGCCATTTCTGAAGTCTCCTCTGCTTCTGAACACAGCCAGAGTGTTGCTCACAAACCCAACTGTATTTTGCTGTTAAAGCCAATAAGAAGGTTTAATTGACCAGACATTAGTGCCTTCACTTCAAGAATTCATGCCAGGGCAGCTCAAGCTCCAGAAACTTGATGCTCCATATGAAGAACAAAATGTTCATCTGATCACAATTGCCAGGACTTGGACTATGATTTTCAAGACCAGAGTAGCTTATAAACTAGCACATTAGGCTGAGTCACTGTTCTGGCAGGATAGGTATAATTTCTTTTTATATAAACCTATTTCTGAAGTACTTTATCATCCCACAAGCATTCCAATACAAATGTCTTTGTATATCTGAGTTTTGCAAAGACAAAGATTTACATCAGGTAGGGAGGGAGCAACACCATGTTAGGTCTTTTAAAGAAGTGAAGTAAAAACAAATCAAAGACTTTATTTTTGCCTTTTGACTTGATGCTCAACTGACCCTTAGACCACTGAGATGTTTTCCACACCAGTTTCCTTTATCCTCTCCAAGAGCATTGGTTCACTTCACATGGCCTTTGAGAAAGGTTCTATCTGTTATATAAACAAACATACACTGACATGACTTAAAAAACTATGATTGGTAAACAAAACTCAAAATCACCATGTAAATATATTCTGCCAGAAAAAAACCCATCTCTCTCAGGGTAAGTTCACAGATACTCAGTGTGGGTCGTCACCTTTCTATAGCTGTAGAGGCAGAATCAAAGCTGAGTGGATGGCTGACAAGGGACTAGACCCCATCTTCTGGAGACCCCCTCAGTTTTGTTCTGCCTACTGTAGCTACTGGCAGGGCAATGAATCCAGCACCTCCTGCAAGAGAGAGAATTAAAAACAACAACAACAACCCTGAAGAGGCATATTTCCTGTCTTCTAGCTCTGTATCCCTGCCAGAGGATGCAGAAAAGAGAGGTTTGTGTCTTGTGCACTCCAGCCACCTCATCTGCTGAGTCAGAAACGTTTAGCCTTGGCTGCCTTACTCCAACCTAGGAGTCAGTTCCCCAGATACTCCCCACCAGCAGGAGTCAGACAGTCAGGCCACAACATCTCAAAGAATGGCAGAAAAATAAGGAGAGCCCTTGGCCATCGGAGGTGGTTACATCAAAGGGCAGTGGCTCAGCACAGGGAAAACATAAGCAGGACCAGCTGAATGCACCCTAGACAGAGCAAGGAGCAGCAGGTAAGACCATTTTGGGCGCATGCCGTCCCGCAGTGTGGGTCTCGCCATCCTCTCCTCACCCCTTTCCTTGTCATGCAATTCAGTCTCCTTCCCTTAGCACCAGAGGAAGTCAGGAATTATGGATTGCAACGGGAAAGAAAAGAATTGCCCCTTCAGGAAGAAATTCCCTCTTGGGCTAGGAGCTCTTGGATTTGGCACAAAAAGCACCTTTACCTCAGAGGCTGCCACATTGTGAGTCTTAGGCAGCAGCTACAGTGTCTCCCTTAAAGGCTGTGATGAAGTGGGAATTTTCTGTAATATTTTAATGAATTCCTGTGTGTGCCTTAGTTTCCCCTATATGCTGCATTGTTACCCAGTGCAGGGAAAAGGACTGTTTGCTCTCAAGGCAGTATAAGAGACACAGGTATGAATGTCGCCTAGCTATCTGGGCGTTAGTCCCCATATTAGTGAAGAATTTGAGAAGATAGTGGCAAATCCAAGCACCAGAACACTGACAACTAGCAACCAATGACCCAGAGGGAGAGAGATTTCCCCAACCTCTCAGGAGGGAAGCTCTGACCTGTAGTCTGACCAAGGAGGTCAGACTGAGAGCTTGTTTTCACTACCTCGGTAAGTCGACCTACGTTATGCTATTCCAGCTACGTGAATAATGTAGCTGGAGTCGACGTAGCTTACATCTACTTACCCCAGTGTCTTCACTGCGCTACATCGATGGGAGACGCTCTCCAGTCGACTTCCCTTACTCTTCTCGGGGAGCTGGAGTACCAGAGTCAACCAGAGAGTGCTCTGCCATTGATTTAGTGGGTCTTCACTAGACCCGCTAAATCAACATCTGCTGCATTAATCGCAGCAGCGTCGATTTCCTGGTAGTGAAGACAAGCCCTGAGACACAGACAGAGCTTGAACCCTGGGGGTCAGTACAGCTTGGCTGGGCTCTGGGCTAACCAGAATGGTCTATGGTTTAACCTTCAGTTCTCTGTGCTAACCTAGAAATGTCCTATGCTGTGTTCCAATTGACTAATAAACCCTAATGTTTTGGCAATACTCTTTGAGTGTCATGGCAAATGCTTGATGAGGTGCATTAATCCCTGAAGCATGTACAAATCTCTACCAGGGAGTCTATCTCAATTGGACTGGCTGGGCACAGCTTATGGTGTAAAACAGGAGTTCTGGAGCCCCAGAGGTCCAGTTTAAGGAGACTGTGAGACTGCATGGCCTACCCTGGAGGAAGAGTGAGACCAATTGGGGGTTTGGCACACTGAAGGAGTTTCTCCTAGAGACTGTTTCAAAGCTCAGGGTATAGCACCAACCTTATGGATCCATGACACAGGCCGCCTATCCACTCTCAAAAGAGCAAAGATAAAGAAATGCCTGTTAGCAAAAAAAGGTTTGTAGGACTCTTCATCTGACTCAGGTAACCAACCTCCACACCTCCGAAATAGGAAGGGAAAAAGGGTTCAAGAAATTACCTCAGTAACTTAGGAAAAAATTGACCCATTCTTCTGTGGAGACCAGTTCCTCGACTCATCACCAGAGGGTGCAATAGATAAAGGCTCTGCTCACAAACTCTTCATACGTGGAAAATAAAAAACAATTGAATTGGAATAGAATTGTGTGTGTGTGGTTCTTCATCTTCATCATTATTTAATTCATTTTCCTCTTCATCTTCATGGGGCTCATCAAAGAAAAAGAAGGCTAGAACATCTAAGTTCAAGACAGGAAAAAACAAGTCCAGGATAAAGTCAGGATCTTCTTCATAGTAGTAGTGTGAATTCTCAATCTCAGAGTCTGAATTGCAGGATGAAGCAAAACGAGGATCTTTTCCCAGCTGAACCATTTGAAAAGATGTTATGAAAGGTGATTGGATACTTGAGTATGCCATCAGATGAACCCATTAAAAAAGATCTTAAGGAAGAAGAAGAGAGGATTGGTACAGAAATTACAAAGAAAGACATATTTTCCAACCGGTTGAAAAAATCTGAATCAGACATTCCCCTTCATGTCTTTTTGGAAAGAGTAATTAAGTCCAAATGGGAGATACCAGAAGAGTCTATGGATTGTCCAGACATGCCCAAATATTTTACAATGTGAACCACAGCAAAGCAGATTTTGTGTGTCTTCCCAACGTGGATGGGGCCATTTCAGCATTAGTCAAAGACACTGCTCTTCCAACAGAAGGGGATAGGGGCTCTTTCCCGAAAGAATCCATTTTGCCAGCCAAAAGATGGGACAAGATCAGATCAGCAGCTGCCCTCCTGAGGAAGTCCTGAGGATGATAGTAGGCATCCTAACAAGGATTCTAGAAATGATTGTGTCCTACACAGGTGTAATGCCTTTGGTAAGAATTAATATGAGGACTCTCTGCAGGGGTCTCAAACTCAGTTTACCTTAGGGCCAGTGCCAGTCCTCAAATCCTCCCAGTGGGCCAATAATGTCACTGAAGATAGTGTTCAGGAAAGAAAAAATTTATATTGTATTTTTTATTTTGAATTTCTTAGAAATAATAAAGCTGTCAGACAACTTTATACAATTCTTCACCTGCCAGAGAGTTTTTAGTGTTTGCCAGACACCTGGCAACACTTCAGTTCTGTCAGTTTGTTGATGTTTGGTTCAATTACTGAGCAGTTGAAACCTTCGGGATTGCAGCAAGGGGTGCATCAGATAGTTGTGTTCGGTATTTTGACTTGTTTATAGTCATTGTGGAAAAAAGTGATGCTGCCTCCATGGCTGACTCTGCCCAGCAACTAGTGGTGAAATCTCTGCCCCTCTCCCCCAGCCGATGGGAGCTGCGAGGGGCGGTGCCTGCACCAGACATTGCTGGCAGCGTGCTGCAGTGGGGAGGTTCTTGGGCTGCAGATGGCCCACAGGCCTGGACTTTGAGACCCCTGCTCTAGAGTTTTCTGCTGTTTTTTCACCACCATTTTCTGATTTTTCCATCTCGAAAAGTGAAGTTCCATCACTTGTGTTGAAATCCTTGGCTTGATGGATGAGTCCAAAGACAGATTCCAGGGAGGGATGGCCATGACAGAGCCAGAGAGGTCATTGTAACAACAGATGCCGGTCTGCAAGGATGGGGAGTGTTCTCCAAGAACTTAGTGGCCCAAGGGCCACAGTTGTTCTCAGAGCAGAAGAAAGACATACATTTATTGCCAAGGGCAATAAAGTATGCTTTTCAACAACTGGCCCCAGCACTGTCAAACAGTCATATTCTGGTAATGACAGAATACGTTGGCAACAGTGTACACAAACCATCAGATTGGTAAGGCTCATGGGATCTCCATGATGCAGTGGGCAGAGGCCCATCACAGTCTATCAGGTCCTTGCATATCAATGGCACCAGAAATGTGAAAGCCAACTAGCTGAGCAGCAGGTAAATCGATCAGGCAGAATGGAGTCTTCACAACAAATCATTCCGATTGATCACCAAAAAATTCAGAGTTCTTATTCTGGTTCTTTTTGCATCCAAGGCAAACCAGAAGATTCACCAATACTTTGCAAGAAAATGGGAGCCTCTGCCCCCCGCAGCCCTAGGCATAGATGTCCTGTTGCTCAAATGGCCAAAAGGCTTACTTTATGCTTTTCCCCCAGTATCACTAGGGTAATGCAGAAGATCAGAAAGACGGATGAGGAAGTGATCTTAGTGCCCGCCCCCATTGCCCAAGGGGGTCTTGGTTTCCTGACCTCATGAATACATCAGTGGAGCCACCATTGTTCTTGAATCGGAGTCCAGATTTGTTGTCCCAGGCAGGGCTGTCCTTACCCATACTCAAAGTATGCAGCTGCGTAGGGCACCAGGAAATTTGCAGCTGCACACTCCTCCAGCCCCTGCTCCACCTCTTCCCCAGGGCCTCCGCCCCACCCCATCTCTTCCCGCCCCTGCTCCACTCCAGCCCCGCCCCCACTCCACCACTTCCCCAAAGCCCCCGCCCCTGTTCTGCCCTGCCCCACCTCTTCCCACCGCCGCCCCACCCTTTCCTGCCCCTGCTCTGCCCCAGCCCTGCCCCCACTCCCCTGAGGACTGCAGGAGGGCTGGGCCTGCACTCACTGGTGGCAGGAAGTGCAGAAGCCCAGCCCCAGCTGCACCACCGGTGAGTGCTGGGGGGTGGTTCCCCACTGCCCCCCAAGCCAGTCCCCCTCCACAGAGGCCTCCCCCCCCCCCTCAGGGGGGCTGTGTAGGGCCCCAGAATAGCTTGGGACGGCCCTGGTCCCAGGGTCCAGTTTTTTCTACCAGGATCCAAGCAAGTTAAATCTTGAAACTTAGTATTTGAAAGGAAGTTTCTTGAACAAAATGGTTACTCCACTGGTTATCTTTCAACTCTGTTAGCATTGAGGAGAAAATCAACAAACAGGGCTTACTCAAGGATCTGATCTAAATTCAGAGCTTGGTGTTGAGAGAGACATATTCAACATCATGTAGGCAAAGTGTCTCATGTTCTAAATTTTTAATAAGAATCAGTATCAGACTGCAGGCTAATGCCTGGAACAAACATATTTCTGTACTGGCTGCAATTTTGAGGTATCCAGAAAATCTTCCATTTCCTACCATAAGGACAATTATTGCTTCATTAGAGGAGTGTAGCTATTGAGCCCTCCTAAGATGCACAGAGCTCCATCTTTTAATTTGAACATTGAGCTCAATGCTTTACTGCAGGCACTCTTTGAATCTATGAAATCAGTTTCATTATATTATTTGTTTATCAAAAAGACCTTTTTGATCGCTATCACTTCAGAAAGAAGAGTTTTTGAAGCTTTGTCACTTGATCCATCTTGCTGCATCTTTCACATCGACACGGTGGTTTGGAGAGTGGATCTCACCTTTATTCCAAAAGTAAATTAGATTTTTCATCCAGCATAAGAGATCTCGTTGCCTTCTTTTTGTCCACATACTTTTCCCACAAAGGAGAAGCAATGGCATTTGCTGGATATAAGGTGAGCCTTAAAGGCTTATCTGAAAAGAATTGAGAGCATAAGTAAAACAGCCTTTCTGGTTTTATTTTATCAAAGAAAAAGAGGTTCTAAGGTATCAAAATCATTAGTTTCACAGTGGCTATGCTGATGCTTTGGTGAGGGTTGTTAGGAACTGGGACATAGGTGGTCTGGCCTACGAGTCAAAGCAGAAGTAGGGTTGCCAACCATCCAGGTTTTACCCAGACAGTCCAGTTTTTGGTTTCTGTGTCCAGGTGCCCTTTAGGGTTGCCAGGTGCCCATTTTTTTTACCAGAAAGTCTGGTTGAAAAGGGGGCCTATTAGTGTCAGGTCAGATGCAGACACCCAAAGTGCAGATACCACAAGGCGGGGAAGCTGCCGGGTAATTAACTCTTGCCAGTCCCTGCTCAGTTGGGGCTGCCTCCTACCTGCAGGCAGGCTCCTTGTCAGGCTGCAAAAGCTCCCATCCCAGCCCTGGAGGAGAAGGAGCCCAGCTTGAGGCATGGGGGAGGTGGAGATGATCCAGCGAGCAATGGCGGGAGGGAGGCAGAAGAGCGAGCGATGGGGGTGGAGCTTCAACGGAAGAGGCAGAGAAGGGGGCAAGTCCTCAAGGGAAGAGGTGGAGCAGGGGCAGGGCCATGGGGGGTCCAGTTACCAGCAATTAGAAAGGTGGCAACCTTAAGCAGGAGTGGGATCTAGTGAGCGGAGAGGGTGTCTAGATTAGGGAACAAAAGCAAGTGTCAGAACCAGAGTCAGCTGCCAAATACCAGAGCCAGGAATGGAGCCGGAGTCAGAACCAGGAATCAAAGCTGAGAGATGGAGCCGGGGTCAGATATCAAATGCCAGAGCCAAGGATCGAGTCAGAAGTCAGAGACAGAAATAGTAGCCAATGGTCAAGAGCGAGGCGTAAGGGCAGGAACCGGAGGAGAGGCAACGGTCAGGCACAGGCCAGAAGTAAGGTAGGCGCTAGGAGTGAGGACAGGAGCAGTGCAGGAGTCAGGAACAGGGTTGGGTGTGGATTGCAGGAGGCAGGAAAGTGCAGGGCCCAACACAGCAGCAGCAGGGAATCTGCACAATTGTTCAGATGTCCCACGTGGCTCACTTCCTGTAGGGGGAGTGAACCGTTCAGGCAGCCTCAGGCTTTGGGTGCTCCAATAGCACTTCCTATGCGACCTGACCTTCCAGGACTGGCAAGATGCTTCTTCACCCATCTCCCCTGTTGGCAACAAGGGAGTGTCAGAGATCCAGGATGCCCATAGCCCTGGATGTTAGACCTGCACTGTCAGATCCTTACAGGCATATGGGACAAAGGATTCAATCCTCCAGTGTGCACCAGATCTCGACTCAGTATGAGCATTGGCAGCATCATGGACTGGGAAAGGGCAGGCCCTTTACAATGAAATCTGTAAAGTTGCAACTTGGTCATCCCTGAATACATTTATCAAGTTTTACAAGATAGATAGATACTCAGTGTTCAGCTGAAGCAGTCTTTGGCAGCTGGATCCTGCACACTATGGTGATTCCTTAGGGTGAGGGAATCCTTTCTCTCAGTGACATTATTTTGTTCCCTCCCTAGGAATGTTGCTGTTGCTGAGAAAATCCCACATGGTGGATTTGTGGAGAAAATGGGAGAATTTGTGGTTGCTTACCTGAAAATTTTCCCTTCTTCAAAGGGCTAGATCCAGTCCTCCCTGAAAAAGGGAGATCTGTCTAACTTATTGTTAAAGTTCTCTGCAGTAGTTAAATGTTTCTTGTTCATAATGTTATCTTGTTGAGTATCTTGCAGATGAGAGATTCATTCTTTGTTTTACAGTCCAGATGGACTAGCTTTGGAAGCATCTCGAAACTGAGGTCGTCTCCGGAAGGTAAGGGCTAGTCCCTAGTTAGCTGTGCAGTCAGCTTTGATTCTGCCCCCTACAGCTGCATAAGGCGACAACCCACACTGAGAATATGTGGATCAATTCCTTTGACAAGGGAAGATTTCTGGGCAAGCAACTACAAATTCTCCCATTTCAAGGCAGTCTCAGACTTTTCAAGACAACAATTTTTAGTTGGATTAAGCTGGACTAAACCCAGGCCCCAGAAGTGAAAAAGACAGTGTTTGTAAGCCTAAAGCAACACTTCACTGCCAATTAGTTTTAAGTATGCATTGCACTGTCAGAGTTCCAAGTTCTGTGGAAAGTTGAACAATGTTTTAACATTTTAAGAACAAGGGGACAGGAGCTTAACCCATGTATCACTGCTCTGAATTTCATTCTAGGCATTTTTGGGTTCAGAAAGGATTCTAAAGAATATTTTCATCCGGAACACCAAAATGATGGCTAATAAATTATTTTCCTGTAGCATTTCATAAACATCATTTGCCAGAAAGCCAGATCAGTTTCTAATAGTTAAAACAATTAAGGCTTAGTTCTTTGATTTCATTGGAAGGGCATCCAAGACCTATCCATCAAAGTCTTGGTCTGGAGCAGTTTTTCCAGAGATTTCATGCTTAAAAATGATGGATCTGCAAATGCTGGCAAGCCTTTTTTATGTAGATTTTTCTAACTATTCCTTGCTTTGCAGCAACTGGCTGCAGTTGTATTCTTGAAAGACATCACAGAAGTGCCATATGCAGACAGGTATATGTCCAGAAATATTCCCTGTAGTTTTGAAGATGAACTGCAAATGCTTTTCGGAATATTTTTTCCCCAGACTGTTTACGTTCCCAGATCAGTAGGAAAAATACTAAGGGTCAGATTTTCAAAGGAGCCGGTCCCTAACCTAATATTGCACCCTTGTTTTGTACGTCCAACTGTTTCTATATATAAAAGCTCCAAGTTGCCCAGGCAACTGCAATGGTTCATGCAAAGCAGGTGATTAGTCCTCCACCCAAGGTTTCATTTCAGAGCATGGGTGTAGATGGCGTGTGCAAATGTAAGTTTTTGCAGACATAGAAAAGTGGTCACTCCGAAAAAGTGGCTGCACAAAACTTGGGGGTCAGTTTTCGAGGCTGCTTTTGACATTTTGGGCTCCATTTGCATATTGTTGCCCCTTTTCAACCCAAGTGGCCAGTCGCCGTTCAGGGCCCTGGGAATGGTCCAGTTTCAAGTAGAAATTGATGGAGTCAGGTATTTTCCTTGATGCAATCTTGTTTATTGAGAAGGAATATATGAAGTCTGGTGTCTCTGAACTCAGAAGGAACCAAGAAGAAAAGAAGCAGTTTCTTTTCTTACAGCCCCCATGCCTCTTTAGCAAACATCGGACCCAAAAGCTCCTTCCCTAGCCTTTTTCAATGTTATACTTCTTTTACAGGCTCCTACTTGGCTTTCTTGCCTTTGCCTTTCTCTGTCCTTGTCTTTTTCAGTTTCTGTGTGTTTTCTTCCTATACTCACATGACCCAAAACAATACTCAGTCCAAAGATCCTGGGTGGGTCCACCCATACCTTTTGTCCTACGTGTAGGAGCTTATGCTTACATTTACATTAATTGAAGGGTGACCTTACACCTATCAATCTCAATTGGTTTTTAACTTCACCCATACCTAGGTTTTATCCATCTCATAACAATATTTTTAAACTACCAAATAAATATATTTCAAAGAAACGTATTTTAAAAAAACAGAATCCCCAGTTTAGCAGTCGATATTTCCCTTGCAGGAGTTGCTGCCATCAAGGAGTCATAAAGGAAAGTACTCTGTTCAACGGTAGCTCTAATTAGAGATTTGAGGAGCTTGAAGTCATTCAGATTTCACATTGGTAATTTCATTAATACTTGCAGAGAAATGCAAAAATCCAAACTAAGGACTTGGGAGGTAATTGAAAGAGGCAAATGGTTTTTCATTTTGATTTTAATCCGCACAATTAGTCTCTGATCTTACAAACACTTCTGTACACACTTAACTGGGACTACTCACATGCTTAAAGTTAAGCAGGTTTGCAAGTGTTAATAAGGCCCTGATCCCACACTGATTACGGTGTGGATGTGTGGGTTTTTTCAGCTTTTTGTCATTGACCTATGATGAAAGGTGATTTTGGAAGTGGTGTGTCTGAAGTATTTCTTTATATATGTTTACAGTTTTTTTTAATTTACTTTCCAAAAAAGACACAAAATTCAGGCTCTTAAAACAGTTTTTTGTTGTGATTTTTGCTTTGTTTGTTTTTTGCTTTATTTTTGGTTTTGTTATAATTTATGTAGTTCCCCTTTAAAGAAACTGTTTAAAAGAGTTGAAAATGACAGGTTGATTAATCAAGAATAGCTCTTTCCCCACTCCAGCAGTCTCTTCCAGGGTTAAAACAAAGAGCAACAATTGCCAGATCTCTTAATTTCTGGGCCTCATTGAATTTAATGCCTGTTAACCCCTAAGGACTACTGAAACATTTGTGCTCTGTAGGCCCTTAGCCAAGCTTAGCATGCCGCAAATGAAGTAATGCCATACCTGTCCATCTGTTTGGCCTATAGCTTTACAATATTTGGGATAAAAGTTTAATTTCATATAATTTTCTGTGACATTGTTTAGAAATAGACCATTTGTACGTGTCAGAATGAAATGCAAATCACCCTGTAGTAAATGGAAGTATGATTTTTGATTGATGTTTTGTAATGCATGATTGTTATGATTGCTACCCTGTTGTATATCCTCCCCTTCCTCCAGAAGAAAATGTAATGGAAAATGTAACCCTAACAATTATATACAGATGGTACCATCCACATTATTTCAACTCTGTGTAGTGGCTTATGTTTCTGTACTACAACTGGTGCAAATTAAATTTTAGTCATCTTCTGTACATACATTATACTGTATCTCCACTGGCTAAAAGATTAAGAACTGCACAGCTGTTGGATGAGAGGCCATGTTGTTCCATTTATTTGGCTGTTCTGTGTTGCCTGTGCCAATGAGAAACTGGTGATCCAGCTGAACTTTTTGAAAAAAGAGTATGGCTGTAGCCTCGAATTAAATGCCTCCGATAAAACCATCCTAGAATGTTTTATTTTCATGATGTGACAAATCAGGTAGCGGTGTAATTTTTTGTTCATCTTAGATGTTGGAAGGAACAGTCAGCAACAGGTGATTTTATCTCAGTTGTGGGGCCCAATTCTGCTTGTACTTAAGTGATAGATGCTTTGTCATTGACTTCAACGGGAGCAGGATTGGGCGTGTGTGCATGCATGTGCGTATTTTAAGAGTTGAAAATCAGTTCCTCCTTCATTTACTTCCAAAGACTTGAATAGTAAATAGAAAATAGAGATGTAAAAGACCTAGTAGGTCATCCACTTCATCTCCCTTTCCCCCAAAAACTGATGTTGATGTTTCCGTAGGTGGCACTCTTCCCTCTCAATTAGTACTGAACCAATTCTTCAATATAGTGTTAAAAGCCACTGACACACTTACTTAAATTGCTGTAACTCTCTGGGGCAGGAACTCTCTTTTTATTATGTGTTTGTGTAGCGCCTAGTACCATGGGGTCCTGGTCCATGAATTTAAAGACTTCAGGGGAGTTATTCTTAGGGCTTCTCTTTCAAAGGGTTTAAGCTGGATTGAGTTAACGCAGGTTAGTTAACACACAATACACAAACAGCACTAATAGCATGCACATAGGATAAGTGCACATCATTGTGTACATATAATGGCTACTTGCTACGTACTAAGTGCATGGCATTCTTGGAGGATAACCCAGGCTCCTTTCCTTCATTGCAGAGCAGTGTGCATTCTAGGATTTTTCTTGCTGTGCATCCTAAAATTCCGCTGTCTATCTTCTATGCTTTCGTTCCGGGTGGGTTTGTGCCATTTTCAAATTGCTTTCAGCTAGCATGAACCACAATGCTCTGCGCCACTATACTGGCAACCATGAATATGCAGAGGCTTCCTGAGCTGTATTTCAGCTCTCAAAGCCAGGTGGTTTCGGTTTTGGACTTTGCCTGTCGCACCACTGAGCACAGGGTGTGGCAGAAGCAACAGCTCCTCCAGCAGCAGCAGTAGATTCAGTGGCAGCAGAGGAAGTGGGAAGAGGACAAGGAAGAGCATGACACTGAGCAACTGCTACTACAGGAGCTGTTCCCGGAGCAGCATCACACCATGCATTGTGGTTTCTGGGCTCAGGAAACCAGTGCTGATTGGTGGGAAAGGATCATTCTGCAGACTTAGGTGACCAGCAATAGCAAGAGAATTTCAGGATGGCAAAGGCAACCTTTTTTGAATTATGTGATGAACTAGCCCCAGAGCTGCAGCGGCAGCATGCCAATGTGCAGTGCCCCATACCCAGGGAAAAGTTGGTCCATACCCATGGAGAAGTGTTCATTTGGATGGTGGCCACTCCCAGATGCTACCGGTCCATAGCCAGCCATTTTACCATAGAGAGATCGATTGTTCGGGCCATTGTCATGCAGGTTTGTGATGCCATGCATATAACTAAGGTTATAAAGCCTGGTAATACTCAGAACATGGACAGCTTTGCACACATGAGGTACCTAAACTGAACTGGGGCAACTGATGGGACCCATGTGCCTATTATTTCACCCAGTCAGGACTCAGAATTTATAAACAGAAAGGAATGTTCCTCCACGGTATTCAAAGGCTGGTTGACCACCATGGCAGGTTTACAAACATAAATGCAGGGTGGTCTGGAAAGGTCCATGATGCTAGGGTCTTTCGGAACTTAGCTCTATTAAAAAGAACAGTTTGCCCCCAGGATCACTATAGACTTTAATAGTGTAGAGATTGCTTTGATTATCCTGGGAGACCTGTCTTATCCTCTGCTGCCCTAGCTAATGAAACTATCCACAGGCTGCTTGGACAGAATGAAGGAATTGTTTAACTATCACCTCAGTAGTTGCAGAATGACAGTAGAGTATGAAAGGAATAGGTGGGAAGCTGCAGAAAAAAATACACCTTACATTATTGCTGCATGTTGTATTTTGCACAATATTTGTGAGATTAAGGGAGACAGCCTTAATGATGGCTAGGGAGCTGAGGTATGAGCCTTGATCAGCGGTTTGAGCAGCCAGCAAGATGTCCAATAGAAAATGGAAACAACCAGGACAATACTGTCTGAGACGTCTACTGCTCTTGCTTTTGGTCGCTGGGCTGAAAATGTGCAGCTGTACATCCCATTATTAACCCAGGGAGTGGGGGTTGGTGGAGGGGTTGAGATGAATTTTGAGAGGTTCAGTCTCTCTTATGGGTGGGGATGGTGGCAAGTTGTGGCAATCCTTAGGTTACCTTGTGTCTGTGCCTTGTAAAGCCTATGAATTATTTAACATGCTTGAGTTTTCTGTGTAAAATGCTTTGATGATTCTTTATGAATTAAATTTTAATGTTTTATTAGTAAACAACAAACTATTTATATAATAACCAGAATTAAACCTTTAATTAAAACAATAATGCAACAAAAATTCAAGGTGACACAGCGCAGTGGAGGGCAGAACACAATGGGAGGAAGCGGTGCTTCAAGTTACTTTGCTATTGGGGAGCAGGGGTAACAAGGAGTTGTGCCCTTGTCATGTGAATAAAGGACAGCAAGCCTGTGCTTGGTGTGCCTTGACTGAGGAACTCACTCTCAACTGGACTGCGCTCTCTAGGCAGGAGTACCAAAGCCCAGCGGAGATGACAGAGGGTGGGGTCGGGTGTTTGTACTGGTGGGGTGGGCTCTGCCTAAGGGTTCTAGACATTATTTGATACTCCCCCTCTCCACTATGTAATGACAGAGCTGATTAAGACTCCATTGAGGCTCCTTTGTTGCAGATCAATGAAGCTGATATCACTGATAACCAGGTCTAAGCACTAGACTCGCCATGGGACAAGGTCTCTGGTGAAAGAGACTGCCCAGCCTGCATGAGCAGTGAGGCTTCCCAACTAACAGCTGAAATCACTGAAAACTGTGTTAAGTGGTGGGACCTCAAGACATCCCAGAGGTTCCAGTGGAGTGAGTGGCTCGTGGAGCGAGCAGGCAGCAGAGCAGCCGACAGCATAGCCAAGCAGCTGGTGGAGTGAACGGGCAGCAGAGAGGCCAACGGCAGAGCTAGTGACTGGCAAGCAACCAACGTTGGAGCGAGCAGCTGACTGGCAGAGCAAGCAAGGTGACTCCCCGCCCCCCGAGGTGGGAGGTGAACTCACGCAAATGCACCTCTGAACTCTGGGTCTTCACTGACCAAGGACGACAACTGCGAGTGGGGTGCGGTGAAAGGACAGGGTAGGGACACGTTAAAGGAACTTTTGTTTATTGGACTTTCTCACTGCAAGGTGAGAACCTGAGGCAAATGACACTGCCCAGCGTATTCTGGGTTGGGTGTTTTGTTCGTGGTCTTATACTTATGAATCGTGCTTGTGGCATTTTCCCAAGTTAATACCAGGTTACTTTCCCCTTTTTATTAAAAGTTTCTTTTCTATGCAGCACAGACTCAGTGCTTGCAAGAGGGGAAGTATTGCCTCTTAGAGGCACCCAGTGGGTGGTGTGTAATTTTCCCAGGTTACTGGGTGGGGGCTCGAGCCAGTTCTTTGTTGTACTGTTAAAAAGGAACCTGTAGATATTGAATCTGGCCCTTGTTGCTGCTGACTCCACCTGGCAGAAGGGTTACAATTTGAATATGCCTGGGAAGGGCCAGAGCCATACTGTCAGCCCCCATTTTGAGCTGGTGAATGAAGTTGGAGCAGGGGGTATTGCTGGGCAGGACAGGGAGGGGAAAGGAAAATAGGTAGATGGGCATGTACCCTCCATGGTGTGGGCTTGAAAATAGTTGATAGTCAGGGCTTTAGCAGGAGAAGCCACCATTTTGAAAATATGTAGGGTGTGGCACCAAATGGACAGTGTGGGCCAAGGGAGTGAGGAAGGGTGCTGGATACTTGAAAAGGCTCCAACTTATATCTGCCAATAAGGGCTGCTGCAGTTGATCACCAGGAACAGAAGCTAACGTGGCAGTGTAGCATAATAACAATAAATTGTAAAGCTGGATTCTTACATGGCAAGGGTCCCTCGATAAGATCTCCCTCCTCAGGCCCAGCTTGGGTTTCTGGCTAGGAAGTAGGCTCAATTCCTACACTGCAGGAGCTGGGCTTGTTTCCTTCCTGGCTGGTGTCAGGATTCTGAGTCCCAAAGAGATCCTGGCTTTCAGTGGACAGCTCTTCATGTTCCTTCTCCTTCCAGCGTACACAACTTTCTTGGGTTTAGTTATGGTGTAACTGATCAAAATGCTGTCCTGCTGCCCAAAAAAAAGGACAAGTTACATTTCAACTGCCGGAACATTTTCTGGTATCCTTGGTTTTAATGGACATTCTCCTGAACTGTTTGTGCTGTATCCTGCACTGGTAGGCATCCTGGTTGTGACCCCTTGCAGATCTCTGCTTAGCAGTGTCCACAAAAAGATCTTTATTCCAGTGGCTGGCCGCAAGAGCTTGTTGCATCAATGCATCTCCCCATCTGGCAATGCAATTTAGGGTCCCAGCATAGCTCCAAGCGGATGGTTGAGGCATGTTGTAAGGTTTCTGGAGTAATCACAGCAATGCTGATATACTCAAATCCAGGAGCAGACAGGTAAATTCTGGCCCACACCTGTTTTTAAACAAGGAAGTGGACACCCAGTAAACTTAACACCAGAGCAGTGAAGGGCACATGGGTAAGTAGGTCAGGAACGGTTACTCACAAAGCAGTGTGGGATAGCAGTTGAAGGACTGCCAAAATAGTGTGCAGTAGCGTTGCATGCACATGAGCAATAGCTTGAACTAATTCAATTTGCATCAAACTCAGTTAACATTGAAAGAGGCCTCCAGAATTCATGAGAAATGCAGTTAGTATGCTATAATGAATTGTGTCATGTATATGCTAGCATTTTCAAACCAGATTAACCCGATTTAATCCAGTTTAAAATCCCCATGTAGACAAGCCCTCAGTTTACACTGGGGTAACTGAGAACATCTTTTAGACACAATTTTAAAGGATTTGGGGCCTTTTGGTAGAAATGTGAGCAATAGAATCTTGCCAACTTTATTTTCCATTAACATTTCTATGGCTCTCGCTTTAATGATCCAAGTAATTAACATTCCTCCTACCTACAGTTTTTTTGCAGTTTGAGCTGACTACAAGAATGTTCACTTCCTGTCTTAAACTCTTAATGTTAAACAGCTGCCAAGTTTCACCCTGAAATAGCTGCATTTCTATGGTAAAATAAATAAATGTCCTTCTTTTTATTATCCATTACCTGTTGATACCTATAAGAGTGTAATGAGGTTTATAATATAATGTCTATAAAATATTTTAAGATCCTCAGATGATGCATCTTTGGGAAGTGCAAAGTATTGTTTTTATTATTTTTCACCATGTGGATAAATAAATAAGTTAACATTTTAATTAGGAGCACTTTTTCTCTTTAAGTATCTGGTCCATTGCTTTAATTATGGTACACAGATAACATCTAGCACATGTAAGAGCAGATACTGTAAGATTAGTGGCCCAATCTTGCTCTTATTGAAGTCAGTAGGAAGAGGACCTACATCATTAACATTTTCTTCAGAAAAACCTGGATCAGAGTATCCACATTTACCATTTATTAAAACATATTTAATAAAAAAGAAGTTGTTCATCTCAGAAGTCAGTCAAATTAGCCATTTCTATGAAGTTTTATACGTATGTGCTGTAGACATTGGCCCCTATAATCATAGTACTTAGCACTTATAGACTTGCCCAAGATCAAACAGTGAGTCTACGGTAGAGCCAGGAATGGAATCTCAATGTCTGAAATTTTTCATTTTATTTTTGGGGGAAATTCCATGTTATTTCATTTTATCCACCTGGTGCGGGAGGGGATATGTATGGTCCTGCTCCCCAGGGAGCAGAAACCTGGGTGACTGGGCCAAATTTGAATGAATGGCACTGCAACCCGGTGTGCCAGGTCTCAAAGTCTGAAACTGGGAGCCAGGAGTTGCCATTGTGGGGTGAGTTTTTCATTTTACTTTGTTTTAGGCATGATTTTTTTTGTTTTATTTCACGTTATTTCATATTTACAAATAACACAGGGCTCTACCCATACATAACTGTACTTTTGGTGTGTACATACCCCAAGTGAAGATGCTGCTTATTGTAAACCCAACGGTATGGAATTATTATAAAAATGCAGAAAAGACATTTCCACTGATATTTGTTTCTGCATGTTTCAAAGACTTGTGTTTAATATTTTTTTTAATGTTTGCACATTACAGCCACCTAAATTCTAGGGTTCTGGGGAATGGAACAGGAATTGTTGGAAATTAGCATTGAAATAAATTTAGATTTATAGAAAAACTTCAGGAGTGCTTGACATACATGTTTCCATGGAACTAGAGATGGGACCAAGCTGCAAAATTAAGATCTAGATCCAGATCCTCCAGCCTTACCCTTAAGGGATGAGAAGTTGAAATTCAGACCTCAACTTTGATTTGAACCCATCTCTCCATCATCTAATTACAGTAGAGTTCTATTTATAAGGGTCAGTTTGAGCTGTTCCTCTTTTTGATTGTTATATCTGAATGATGATTATGTGTGAATCCATGAAACCACAAACTTCCCAAATCAAACTGTGTATATGTGCAAAATCCCACCAGTTTCTTCCACATGTCTTAGTGCTATAGCATGACAGTCAAGATAGAACTGGTTGAAACTAGCACTCTAGGGTTGCCAATTCTGGTTGGATGTATTCCTGGAGGTTTCTGCACATGACAGAATATTTAATTAAAGATTAATCTTTAATTCCTGAAGACTCCAGGACAATCCTGGAGGGTTCGCAACCCTAACTCCCACCAGCCATAACATTCTTTTCCTGCAGTTGAGCTCACCACAAGAAGTTGTGAAATTCTTTCCTACTTTTGAAAGAAATCAACAAAAATAGAGAAATTTCTTCAAAGTTGAACAACAGACATTTGATTGTAAGTGATGACAAACACATCGACTTCCTGGTGTTTTTTGGAAAGTTAGATTTGTTGCCAAGAATCAAATCTACAGGTTGTGACCACTGATGCTGAATTCAACTAGATAATCCAACTGCTACAAAAACTTAAGTTCCTGTGAGTACACCTACACAGTAAAAAAAGACCCATGGCAGTGAGTCTCAGAGCCTGGATCAACTGACTTGGTTTTGCTCCTCAAGGCTAAAAGTAGCAGTGTAGACTGTAGATGGCAGCACCTGAAATGAAAAGCATCAAAAAGCTAAGACAGCAGTGATGGGGTGACAGCTGAGCCTGGTATGTCATGCTTAAAAGGCACCTAATCCCATAGTTCAGTGCAGCATGATTGGCTGCAAAAGAATCTTCAAAAATCATCATTGACCTTGAAGAGTTCCAGGGGTCTGTGTGTGTTTGGCACTATAAACCACCACCAATAAGAATAATTTAAGAAAGAATCAACCAAATTCTTCTAAATACATAGAGCCTGATCCAAAGCACATTAAAATCAATGGCTTTGGATCAAGCATTTATATATACAGTCATAGGTTGGTATTCTGTCTTCATATTTATCAAATACATCATTTATAAGGTGGGGTTTCACCACTGGGGTTTATTGTGTGTCCATAATATTGCCCCATATCTGAGAAAAGTTAACTTTTTTAGAAGAGAGAGGTGGTTCTGAAAAAGTGATTGAAACTGCCAGATTCTTTCTGCAGTCTCTTTCCTTTCAGCCAAACTTTTAGCGTCTGATTTAGCACACCTTCTGGAGGCAAAACTCCCACTGAACAAAAAAACGGGGGCTTTGTCCTCGCAACAACAGCAGGATCAGGCTCTTAAGTGGTTTTTCTGCCTTACTTTTTAGTGGAAAATCTTATTATTCTTATTTTGAGTGAACTGAGCAAACCATTAGCAGAAATCTTTTCATCCCTTTATTTTCATCTTTAAATAAAAAGGTTGAACATGAAAGAATTGTATGATAGTCTCAGCACATTAACAAAATATCATTTGGAAACTTGTGAGTTAAACCCTGTGAAAAATAGCTAAGTCCTAAGTTATTAATATTTAGGAAATTCTATAATTTTTGTGGTGTCACTAAGTGGTGGTGTCCTGGGAAGGTTTGAAGATTCCTGGCCACTAAGTGGCAAGGTATGTTGATAGTCTGGAATAGAGTGTGACCTGCCGTGGTTCTCCCTGCCAGAAACTTTCCTCCTCGCCTGTCACTCGTAATGTGACTAAGCTTCCCATGCTACCAGGTCCTGATTCCTCCCTCAGGCCAGGAGTCAGCAATAGGTAGGGAGTCACTTTTGGAGCTCATTTTATGGGTAGTGAGTAACAAACATGGAAGCCAGCCGTGGGAAGAGTAGGGAGGTGGGACTAGAGACAGTGAAAAGTGTGTGGGCAGCATGAGGTTGTTGGATTGCAGATGGGGAACATATTACAGTGGTCAGTGGGGAAAGGGTTAGAGAAGTAAAAAAGGATTGCTAGGAGAGGGAGCAGCAGCTAATAGGAAGACAGAGATCAAGGTGGTGTGGTAATGGGAAGAAAGAGAATAGAAGAGAGTACAGTATTCTAAGGGATAAGTTGTCACAGATGCCTCTTTCCATCAGCCTTTGTTTTGCCTCTTGTGAATTCCAACACCTACACAATAATCTCTGTTCTAAAAGCACTGTCAGAATTCCCAACACTGAACCCTGCAAACAAGTGTGTTCTCAATTAGGACAGGAACTCCCCACCCCCTTTATTTGATATGAGTGTTCAGCTCACATTTGCTGGCCTCCAGAGGAATCACGTTAGCACATGTTCCAGAGTGTTCCACCTCCCAAAATCATAGAATGTGCATTTCTTATAAACCAGTGCAGATAATTGCCTGGGTTTTCTTTTTCATGGCCACCCACCTCCTCTTCCCAACTAGCTTTGATATAAAAAGCCAAATCCCTTCCCGTCCACATCAAAAGCAAAAAGTTTGCTCTGTGTCACCTCTCCTGGGATTTGGATTCAAACTTTTCAGAAGAAAGATGGAAAGAATAGCTTGATTTTTTTTAACTTTACTACCCTCTGTCTCATCGATAATTTTCAGGGTCATTGGTGGAGCAGCCTCATAGACGAAACTCATAAATATAGCACAAGTGATTCTTTATTACTATTGTTTACGATTTATTCATAATCTAAGTGTGCTGAGTATATGACAGAGGATATAGTCCTTGTCCTGAGGAGTGTATGGTCTAAGTTGGATATATGTTTTGTATATTTATAATGTGTGTTCAAGCATCTCAGGCCCTGGATAGGCACTTCTAAAAACAGATCTGAGGCAATAACACAGTGAGTGATAACAATAGACAGTAGGGATAAGAGGAGGATGAGGGTTCAAACATATTGTGTATTGGTTTTTTTATGTCATGCATGGGACTTGATAATTATGTTGGCTTTCTTTCCTTTTATTTTAATGTGTTTTTGTAATTGCGTTCACTTTTTGGGAAGAGGGAAGACAGACTGAGGAAGAGGAGGAGTGGGTCCTGGAGTGCAAGTTAGTGGTGGAACCCCCAGCTGAAAGGAATGTTCTAGGAGGGGAGGAGAGGCACTTTACAGCAAAGTGTTTCCTTTCAGTATTATCTGGAAAATCTTTTGGTTTTTAGGGAAATACATAGGTGTAAAAATGACACGGTAGGGAGGAACACAGACTGTATCCCGGTCAGACACATAACACCCCTGCTAAGTTTTGCATTTGGGTTGTCTCCCTGGTACAGTGGGATGCTGATTACAAATGCATAGACAGATACATAATCTCCTGGGGCCAAATGCTGAGGTTTCTTTCTCAGTTCTTATTCAGGCAAATGCCACAGATCTAAGCAAAAACTGAGTAAAGTCTTTGAGATTCAGCCTTTAGTGAATGGGATCCCAGTTTAACCCGGTACTGTTTCCCACCAGCACATTTACATTCATGTTTTTCCTCACTGAAAATATCAGATGCCCTCCGCTTAAACTATTTTGTGCACTTTAAAGTGCTTGGAGCTAACACTGACTGTTTTGGCACAGTTTTGGGGTTGCAGTTCCGGACAGCTACAATAAGCTTCCCTGTTCCATTGAGCAAGGTTGTTTGACTTTTTTGAAACTCTTAAACCCTTCTAACATGGTCTGATGTTGGGACTGTTTTAAGTTGTTTGTTGTTTTATTATTTGTATTGTACCAGAATACATAGAAATAAGATGATAGTAGGTTTGCTGTTTCCCTGAGGCTCTCACAGGATGTCTCAGGAACTGCACAATTAAGAAACTTTCAAGATAAATTAATTAATGGGAGTTGCATGAATTAATTAAAAGAAGAATTGACTCCTGAGAGTTCCTCTGGATTTAAACAATTACAGCTGAGTACAGAATTCAGAGTGCACCACCTCTCCAGTGCGCTTGAGAGACAAGCATGTGTTGTCCTAGTGAAGATATAGTGAGTTTTAGATCCCAGGGACCAATTCCTTGGCCCTTCAGCCAGCTGCTTTGCATTGCTCATGCAGCACAAAGGAGACAGAAAGCTACCCTTATGGGGCTGCTGGTAATGTCCATGACATTGCAGAATCCTTGGGTGACCTAAAGCTGGCACAGCTGGTGCTACACCACTCATTTCCCCATAACTGACCTAGGGATTGTGACATTACCAAGGGTACAATCTGGACTGTTGAACAGCTGTGTCCCCTCAATTCTCCAGCCTCGGGTGCCTCTTACACTGCTTCTCTGTGAGAGCAACCACTCCTGGCCTTCAGCATGTAAATCCAGAGTTATATTGCAGAGTGACACCAGTAAACTCCCAGTCACAGACTTTCCCCCAGAAATGTGCACCTTGTGCTGCCCCGCCCCTCCTGGACAAGAAAAGCTCATATAAAGTCCATCATTTCATTAATAGAAAATGATATGCACAAATCCTGTTATCTCAAGTGAAGTTTCCCAAACACTTCAATCCAATAAATACTAGTTTAGATAAAACAATAAAATAAGTTTATTAACTACAGAAAGCTGAATTTTAAGTGATTACAAGTAATGAGGCATAAAAGTCAGAATTGGTTACAAGAAATAAAAGGTAAAACGTAAAGTAATACCTAACTTAACAAGCTAAGTGAATTTAAAGTAAAAGGGTCTCTCTCACCACATGTTCTAGCAGTCTTACTGGCTGAATCTTTCAGCCAAGATCCCTCCCCAGTCCAGTGATGCTTCCTTTGTCTTTCAAGTGTTGTCAATGCCGTGAGTAGAGATGAAGGGAGAGATAATCTGGAGAGTTTGTTCCTCATTTTTATATCTTTTCCTCCTCTTTGAGAATCATCTCCAGCTGGGGTTCAGGAGAAAGCAAGTCTGTGGGACGGGAACTTTCAGCTGTTTCTTTCCCAACATGTAAATTTCTCTCTTATACCCTTTTTCCTGCCAAAGAATGGTTGCTTAACCAGGTGATAATCCATTTGATTTTGTTGACACCTGGCTGAGGCATCAGTTTGCCTTTTGTCTCTGATGAACTAGTTTTCTAATTTTGGAGCATGTCTCAGCAATGTCATATGGTAGAATTTTATAACTTTACATACAGTGTTGCCAAACATATTTTACCAGGACAGCAATGATCCGCACATTTATGAGTTTTCAGATGATAACTCACAAGGCATACTTTGCACAAAATCCATTATAGTTTTGTAAAAAGGGTGAACATATAGATACAGACTGTCACAGGGATATTCCAGGATAGGCCAAGGCATGGCCAGAGTGGCTTGCATTCCAGTGATCAACTGGTGATACTATTCCTGGGAGCCTTTACTACTAGTGTAGCGTAGACTAGCCAAAGGGCAACAAAATGGAAGATGAAATTCAGTATTGAAAAATGCAGCGTAACGCACATTGGAAAACATAATCCCAACTACACACACAAAATAATGGTGTCTATCCACCCCTTAACATATTTGAAGACTTATCAGGTCCCTCCTCAGTCTTCTTTTCTCAAGATCAGACATGATAATTTTTTGTAAACTTTCCTTACAGGTCAGGTTTTCTGAATTTTTTATAATTTTCTTCCTCTCATCTGGACTCTCTCCAATGCATCCACAACTTTCCTAAAGTGTGGCACCTAGAATCAGACACAGTACACCAGCTGAGACTTCACCAGTGCTGAATAGAGCAGGACAGTTACTTCCCATGTCTTACATACAACATTCCTGTTAAAACACCAGTTGCGGGAAGGTCCAATGAACAGCTGGCCTTATGGTTTCTATTGGCCTAGTCATTCCAGGGGCTCTCAGTTGCAGACTCAATTTCTCCCATGTGCTTCAGTTGCTCCCCCAGAGGTTCTATCACTACGGGAGGGCAGGAGAGTGGCAAAGTAGGGCAACCCAGGCCTACTCACTCCACTAGGTCCCAACCCAGAGCCCTATGGGTCTCTCAAAGCATCAGGCCCAGTTATTGAGCTACCTCAAATTACATTTCCCCCTGGGTCACTTCCTACCAGTCTGGAGCTCCTCAGTTTGAGGCATGGTTGCTGGTTCAGCAGACTCCCCTTCGTCTCTTAGTGTCCCATTCAATCAATCTCTTTTAGGGCTTCCAGCTCTCAAAGAGTAGAAGAGGCAATGGGAGTGAGGGAGGGAATCCAAGTCCCTGCTGCTAGAACAGCCTTCACAAAGCTGTTGCCACTCCTCACATAGCTCTCAGCATCAACCTTGCCTCCTGCTGCACATGCAGCTCTTATCCCCCCACCCCTTTTCCTGGACTACCTGTGTCCTTTTGAACTGTTCCTCTGCTGGAAACATGCCCTGAACCTGTGGAGGGCTGGGGCCTCCCTAGCCCAGTATTTCTCTACTCCCAGCCCTGGTACAGTGAGGGGCCTGTAGACCCCATCACAACACCCCAGAATGATGTATCAGCCTTTTTCACAACAGCATCACATTGTTGACTCACATTCAGTTTGTGATCCACTATAACCCCCAGATTCTTCTCAGCAGTACTACCACCTAGTCAGTTATTCCCCATGTTGTAGTTGTGCATTTGATTTTTTCTTCCTAAGTGTAATACTCCACACTTGTTTTTATTGAATTTCATCTCGTTGATTTCAGATGAAATCTCTAATTTGTCAAGGTCATTTTGGATTCTGATCCAAAGTGTTTGCAACCCATTCCAGCTTGCTGTCACTTGCAGATTTGATAAGCACGCTTTCCACTCCATTATCCAAGCCATTAATGAAAATATTGAATAGTAGTACCCCACTAAATATGTCCTCCCAGTTGACAGCTAACACTTGATGAACTACTCTTTGAGTTGTCTTTCAACCAGTTGTGCACTCACTTCGTAGTAATTTCATCTAGACCACATTGCTGGTTTGCTGATGAGAATGTCATGTTGGGACTATGTCAAATGCCTTACTAAAATCAAGATATATTATGTCTACTGCTTCCCCCCCCCCCCCCCGCCCCCCATCCATTAGGCCAGTAGTCTTTTCAAAGAAGGAAATTAGGTTGGCACAGCATGACTTGTTTTTGACAAATGCATGTTGGCTATTTCTTGTAACTCTCTTATCCTCTAGGTGCTTACAAATTGATTGTTTAATAATTTGTTCCAGTATCTTTCCAGGTATCGAAGTTAGGCTGACTGCTCCTCACCCATCCTCCATGAGTTCTTGAAGATAATTCCTTATGGTTCAAAAATTGCTTCAGCTAGTTCCTTAAGTACCCTCGGATGAATTTCATCAGGCATTGCAAACTTTAATACATCTAATTTATCTAAATATTCTTTAACCTGTTCTTCCTATTTCAGCTTGCGTTCCTTCCCCTTTGCTGTTAATATTAATTGTGTCGAGTATCTGGTCACAATTAACCTCTTAGTGAAGATTGAAGTAAAACAGGCATAAAACATCTTAGCGTTCTTTATGTCATCGGTTATTAACTCTCCTTTCCTGAAAAGTAGAGGACCTAGACGTCCCTTCATTTTTCTCTTGCTCTTAATGTATTTAAAGAACCTCTTCATATTGGCTTTTATGTCCCTTGCTAGGTGTAACTCATTTTGTGCCTTAGCCTCTTTGATTTTGTCCCCACATGAGTGTGCTTTTACTTTGTGCTCCATCCTTGTTTCCATGTTTTGTGGGATTTCTTTTTGATTTTCAGGTCCTTAAAGAGTTTCTGATAAGCCATATTGTTCCTATCTTTCCCTTGCATCGGGATAGTTTCTGGTTGTGCCTTTAATACTGACTCCTTGAAAAACTGCCAACACCTCTTTTATTCCTTAGATTTTCTTTCCATGGGAACTTATCTACCAGTTCTCTGAGTTTGTCAAAGTCAACTTTTTTGAAGTCCATTTGTCCTTATTCTACTGCTCTCACTCCTTCTTTTCCTTTTTTAGGGTATGTCTACACTACAAAATTAGGTCGATTTTATAGAAGTCGATTTTTAGAAATCGATTTTATACAGTTGATTGTGTATGTCCTGACTAAGCGCATTAAGTCGGTAGAGCGTGTCCTCAATACCGTGGCTAGCATTGACTTACGGAGCGGTGCACTGTGGGTAGCTATCCCATAGTTCCCGCAGTCTCTGCTGCCCATTGGAATTCTGGGTTAAGCTCCCAATGTCTGATGGGGCAAAAACATTGTCAAGGGGGTTTTCGGTACATGTCATCAGTCGCCCCTTCTTCCCTCCCTCCTTCCCTCTGTGAAAGCAACAGCAGACAATCGTTTCATGCCTTTTTTCCTGGGTTACTCGTGCAGACGCCATACCACGGCAAGCGTGCTGTTGTGAGCACTGTAAACACCTCGCACATTATCCAGGAGTATGTGCAGAACCGGGCTAAGAGATGCCAGCACAAGGACGATTGTGATGAGGACATGGACACAAACATTCCTGAAAGCACAGGCTGTGGCAATTGGGACATCATGGCGGCAGTGGGGCTGGTTGATACAGTGCAACACCGATTCTGGGCCTGGCAAACAAGCACAGACTGGTGGGACTGCATAGTGTTGCAGGTATGGGATGATTCACAGTGGCTGCGAAACTTTCGCATGCGTAAGGCCACTTTCCTTGAACTTTGTGAGTTGCTTTCCCCCACCCTGAAGCACAGGAATACCAAGATGAGAGCTGTCCTGACAGTTGAGAAGTGAGTGGCAATAGCTTGCAATGCATGACTGCTACTGGTCAGTCAGGAATCAATTTGGAGTAGGCAAGTCTACTGTGGGGACTGCTGTGATCCCAGTAGCCAATGCAATCACTGACATTCTGCTATCAAGGGTAGTGACTCTGGGAAATGTGCAGGTCATACAGGATGGTTTTGCTGCAATGGGGTTCCCTAACTGTGGTGGGGTGACAGACGGAACACATATCCCTATCTTGGCACCGGACCACCTTGTCAACCAGTAAGTAAACTGCAAGGGGTACTTCTCAATGGTGCTGCAAGCACTGGTGGATCACAAGGGACGTTTCACCGACATCAAAGTGGGATGGCTGGGAAAGGTGCATGATGCTCGCATCTTTAGGAACTCTGGGCTGTTCAAGCAGTTGCAAGAATGGACTTACTTCCCAAAACAGAAAATTACCGTTGGGGATGTTGAAATGCCAATAGTTATCCTTGGAGACCCAGCCTACCCCTTGCTCCCATGGCTCATGAAGCTGTGCACAGGCAGCCTGGACAGTAGTCAGGAGCTGTTCAACTACAGGCTGAGCAAGTGCAGAATGATGGTAGAATGTGCCTTTGGACGTTTAAAAGCTCGCTGGCGCTGTTTGCTGACTAGGTTAGACCTCAGTGCAACCAACATTCCCATTGTTAGTGTTGCTTGCTGTGTGCTCCATAATATCTGTGAGAGTAAGAGGGAGACGTTTATGGTGGGGTGGGAGGTTGAGGCAAATCGCATTGCAGCCAATTTTGAGCAGCCAGACACCAGGGCGATTAGAAGAGCACCGCTAGGTGTGCTGCACATCAGAGAGGCTTTGAAAACCAGTATCATGACTGGCCAGGCTACAGTGTGACAGTTGTATGTGTTTCTCCTTGCTGCAAACCCTCCCCCTTTGTTGATTTTAATTCCCTGTAAGCCAACCACCCTCCCCCCTTTGATCACAGCTGGCAAAGGAAATAAAATAACTTGTTTTGAAACCATGCATTCTTTCTTTATTAATTTTTTAAAAAATGAGATAACTGACAAGGTAGCTGGGGTGGGGTGGGGTGCAGGAGGAGGGAAGGACAAGGCCACATAGCTTATTGTAGCCACACTACAAATCAAAACTGTTTGAATGATAGCCTTCTGTTGGTTGGGCCATCCTCTGGAGTGGAGTGGAGCCTCCCCCCCCCCCCGCCACATTCTTGGGCGTCTGGGTGAGGAGGATATGGAACTTGGGGAGGAGGGCAGGCGCTTATACAATGGATGAAGCGGGGGTCAGTGCTCTTGTTGGCTTCCTGCAGCTCCAACAGATGCGTCATCATATCCGTTTGCTCCCCCATTAGCTTCAGCATCGCCCCCTGCCTCTGCTCTTTACGCTCACTTTATGCTTTCCTGGCGTCTGTCACTGAATGTCAGTGTGGGAGGACTGCATGAGCTTGGAAAACATGTCATCACGAGTGTGTTTTTTTCACCTTCTAATCTGCGATAACCTCAGGGACAGAGATGATGGGGGAGCATAGAAACATTTGCACCTGGGGGGAGATAAAAAGGGAGAGTGAAATGTAAGATGATACATTTCTGAGAACAAAAGGAAGACTCTTTCACAGTGAATCAAGCAATTTACAGCAGACAGCACATGTGCTTTAGGTACAGGTCACATTTTGCCTTTTATATTGAGCAGCTGCCGGTATAGAGACACATCACAAATGGCTGGGCAGCAGAATTCGGTCTCCAGGCAGCCATGGTAAGCCTTTTGGTATGCGGGGTTGGCTTCTTACTCCTTCATAACATGTGAGAATGGTTTCAAACTGCAGCGCCATCCTTTCCCATAGCAAGCAATTCCAGTTGGGTTTCATATTTAAAAGGAGGGGCTGCGGTTTTCAGGTGGATGTGCAGCACACACCTCCTCCCACCACCGCGTGGCTATTCTCTGGGATGATCCCTTCACCCCTCCCCCCACCACGTGGCTATTCTCTGGGATGATCCCTTTACCCCTCACCCCGCCACATGGCTATTCTCTGGGATGATCCCTTCACCTATCCCCCCGCCATGTGGCTATTCTCTGGAATGATCCCTTTTAGCCAAGCGCAAACAACCCAGCATGAACGGGGTACTTTTACTATTCCCTTACAAAAAATCCCCTATTTCAACCAGGTGACCATGAATGATATCACTCTCCTGAGGCTAACACAGAAAGATAAAGACCGAATGTTGCTTGAATGCAACCAAAACCCAGGACCATTCGCTGCCATGCTTTGTGCTGCAGTGATTCCAGAATACTTGCTACTGGCTTGGCATGGTAAAGTGTCCTACTGTGGAGGACGAAATAAGGCAGCCCTCCCCAGAAACCTTCTGCAAAGGCTTTCAGAGTACCTTCAGGAGAGCTTCATGGAGATGTCCCTGGAGGATTCCTGCTCCATCCCAGACATGTGAACAGACTTTGCCAGTAGCTGTATTGGCCGTGAATGCATCCCAATTCTTCAGGGCAAATCAAACATTAAACACTATTGCTTTTAAACCCTGTACTGTAGTTACAAATGTGCACTCACCAGAGCTACCGTCTCTGGCTTCAGAGTCGGGGATCCCGCCTTGGGAGGGTATTGGCTCCAGGGTGATGAAAAGCTCCTGGCTGCCAGGGAGAATGGATTCACCGCTTGCCTGCTGCACATTCTCCTCTTCCGCCTTCTCCTCTTCCTTATCCACAAAATCCTCCTCTCTGTTGCGTGAGACTCCCCCCTTGCAGGTGTCCACGGACGGTGGTGGGGTAGTGGTAGGGTCCCCCCCTAGAACGCCATGCAGCTGATCATAGAAGCGGCATGTATGGGGCTCTGACCCAGAGTGACCGTTTGCCTACTTTGACTTTTGGTAGGCTTGCCTGAGCTCCTTGACTTTCACATGGCACCGCTGTGTGTCCCTGTTGTAGCCTCTCTCCACCATGCTCTGTGCAATTTTGGCATATATATTAGCATTTCTTCTTTTTGATTGGAGTTCAGCCTGCACAGATTCTTCTCCCCATACAGTAATCAGATCCAGTGTCTCCCTTTTGGTCCATGCTGGAGCTCGTTTGCGATTCTGGGGGGACTGCATGGTCACCTATGCTGCTGAGCTCACCATGCTGACAAAACAGGAAATGAAATTCAAAATTTCCCAGGGCTTTTCCTGTGTACCTGGCTCGTGCATCAGAGTTCAAAGTGCTGTCCAGAGCAGTCACATTGGAGCACTCTGGGATAGCTCCCAGATGCCAATAATCTGCACTACCCCAAATTCGACCCAGCAAGGTCGATTTTAGTGCTACTCACCTCGCCGGGGAGGAGTACAGAAGTCGATTTTAAGAGCCCTTTAGGTCAACGGAACAGGGTTGGTTGTGTAGACGCATTCATTTTAAAATCGACCTAATGCAGCTAAGTTCAACCTAACGACTGAGTGTAGACCAGGGCTAAGACTCATGAAATCTATCATTTTGTGATCACTTTTACTCAAATTGCCGTCTACCTTCAGATCCACAACTAATTCCTCCCCGATGATCAGAATTAATTCAAAAATGGCTGTCCCCCTGATTATTTCATCCACTTTCTGAAATTGTCCCCAGTACATTCCAAGAACTTACTGGAAATTTTGTTTTGCCAAATTACTTTTCCAACACATGTCTAGGTAGTTAAAGTCCCCCATTACTATCAGGTCTTATGTTTTGGATATCTCTGTTATTTGTTCTAGAAGTGCCTCATCCACCTCCTCTTCTTGATTTGGTGATCAATAATAGATCCCTACCATAACATCACTCCTTTTATCTTTACCCAAAAACTTTCAACTGGACAGCCTCACACCTCCCTCTGGACCTCATAACCAGTATATTCTTGATGTACAATGCAACATCTCCCTTTTTTCGAGCCTATTCTTCCTGAGCAAAATGTTGAGTAGACTGCACCAGTGATTTCCCTCTTCTTTCTTCTGTGACCTTAGTATAATTTTCTATCCCCTTCCAGCATCTAGTCCTCTCTTAAGGTTGCCTTTTTTTATGCTTATCTGGGGGCTTTTGTCACCTGCCACCTTCAAACCTAGTTTAAAGCCCTCCTCACTAGGTTGGTGAGTTGGTGTGTGAAGATGCTCTTTGCCTTTTTGGTCAGGTGGACCCCATCTCTTCCCAGCAGTTCTTCTTCCCAGAACAGCATCCCGTGGTTGAGGAAGCTGAAGCCGTCTCATCAACACCATCTGCGCAGCCATACGTTTATCTCCAGGACACACATGTCACTGGTGCGCCCTTACCCTCAACTTGGAGGATGGACAAGAACACAACATATGCCTCTGACTCCTTCAGCCACACTCCCAGAGCCTGTGGTCACTGCTGATCTGCTCAGGGCCATACCTAGCAGTAAGTAGCATCAGTGCCCACTATTATGTAACAGTGCTTGCACTTCTACTAGGCAGGACTGAGTTGGCAGCCCCATGACAGCACTCTCATTAATGTTCATTAGAGCTCTCCACTGTACTCTCTGTCTTGCTGATCACTTTCTGTTTTATGAATCGACATGCTGCAGTTCACACCTGCCTTGGGTAGGATCAAGCCTAAGTCAATAGGTTTGTATCTTTTATTTAAATGTTAGTGATGTTACATTATACCATTGAGGGTTCGGCTCTGGCAGCTACAGTCTCAAGTTCAACAGAGTTATCTCTGCTTGTTTTAGATCTAGCGCTCATAGGAACGTGTGAAACCACAGGCAAGTAACAATACAATCCATTATCTTATCAATTTTATTAAAGTTACTAACAAAGTTATGAATGTCACAGCATATACAACTCCTGGATATATCCATGCACCAGTTATAACTACAGACATACTCACATCCTCCTAAATAGTGTTAGGGTCTGATGGCTTTCTCATGGATCGATCATCAGTAGAGGGATGGCAAAGAGTCCTTATAGACTAACAGACGTATTGGAGCATAAGCTTTCGTGGGTGAATACCCACTTAGTCGTTACTGCTGGAGTTTTCCCATAGGAAGCTCAAGTTTCCCACTCCGGGCACCCCCTTTTAATAATGTGATTTTGCCTATGCCTGCATTCTGTGCATGTACATGAAAGTGTCAGTCTTCTTTTTTTCTTACTGGTGTAGTGTCCCCTAGAAACTTAAGGGACCCCGATTTCTTTAGGTTCTCTTTGTTCTCATTAGCATTGACGCACAACCTATATCCTGTGGTTAAGACACATGTTGAAAGTCAATACCATCTGGCTTTCACATTGGAGGGGGTTCAGTACACTGTCTAAGTCTTACCTCAAGGATTCCATAACAGTCCAGCTATCTTTCATAGATAAATGAAGTGAATTCTGTCTAGGTTTTCCAAACCATCTGTTTTATTCAGTATGTAGAAGACATTTGTTTTCCAAGAGAGACTTGAGAGGAATATCTGGAGTGCCTGGATGAGCTTTTAGAAATCATCATGGAAGCAGGACAAAAGTGTAACCCAACAAAGGTAAAACTAATGGTCCCGAAGTTTCTTTTTTAAGTATCACATTGTCTCAGGGAGGTTGTATGCAATTCGGGAATTGCCTACGCCCACTGACATAACTTCTTTATGCTCATTTCTAGGTTTAGCAGGATACCATCGAGACTTCATCCCTAACTTTGCTTACATTGCAGGTCCACTCTACAATCTCTTGAAAAAGGGAGTAGTTTGGGTCTGGACAGACCAGCATGTAAATGCATTTGTCAAATTAAAGCAAGAAGTAGTGCAGGCACCTGTGCTGATCACCCCAGATCCTAGCAAACCATATCATCTAGCGGTATCTGTGAATACAACTGCAATTGCAGCAGTAGCTTCTCGAGAGAGACATCGAAAAATCAGACCAGTAGCATATGCTTCCAGGAAAATGAGTCCAGTGAAACTTAAATTGGCTACAGGTTCATTGCCTACAGGTTCCTGCAGCTATGTGCAAAAAGTTACATGTGTGACAGGAGAGGTGGGCTGGTGGTGAATTTGTTTGTAGGATTATATGTTTTCATTACACTTAGCATTAGCATGAACTCACAGAACAGATCATACAGTTCTCTCCATTTTCTACATTATGTGCTTGATTTATTTGTTCATTAATAAAGCCAATTCTTTTATCATGTGCTATTTGCAAAGATGTTTGTTATACCCAGTGGGACTGATTTTCCGTCAGATGCTTACCTGGGTTGGGGTAACAATAGGTTTAATTTGATAACTCTTGCATTTTATTAGCTGTGAATTTAGTAGCTGTGAACAGCAGAATAATATGACACAAAAGAAAAAAGCTGCACTATCCATGCTGTACTTATCCTGCTACAGGGAGGTCCAAACATCATATTTCACAACCCAGTGAATTGCTTTCTTATGGGTCATAAGAAGAACATACACTATGTGACTGAGGCAACTAACTTTTAATATCTTCAGTGTAAAGTGGACTATTTCTAACGGATCATGACATTATCAAACTGCTGTTTTAAATCATCTCCATGTGCTATAGCAATGCTGTAAGACGCATTTTCAGATGTTATTCATTCAAGTTCAATGAGGGGAAATTGGAAACATTTGGGTAGACCCTACTTACAGATCTGTTAAGACCACACTGCAGATACGTAATTTAAATGCATGTGGAGGTGGGGAGTGAGGAATTGGGGAAGGGGTGAGCAGGAATAATTCTATCTATTGGTGTCCTTTTAGGATCTCATCATCACACATTTTGTAACTGTTGCATGAACCCTGCTATCCAACCCACATTGTGGAGACTATGGGATTTTCTCAAAGGTGGCATTTTTTCATATTCTAGGGATCAGATTCTGCCTGGTTGCAGAACAGGGTTAGGTGAAGCAGCACAACTTCTGCTCTGCCGTGGTGCCTGGAGCCAGATGGCACAGGCCACAAAGTGTGAAGTGTTCGTCCAGAAAGGCACTGAACTGGCACCTCTGCCAGCAAAGCCCCAGCTAGATTTTAAAGCTGCCTTCCCACACTGGAAGCTCGCTCCCAGGGAGACCGAATGATAGTTCTGCCACCTCCCCCCGTTGAGAGGGGAACAGGGGCAGGGGGAAATTTCTCACTATGCCATATCTAGTTGGGCAAGACATTGATGTGTGATGTTTTCAGTGCTTAAATACTGATACATAAATACCTGAGAAAGATACATTTTAACTGGTTGAAGAAAACAAACTGTGTGAGGGCTGTTGTTTTTTTGTCGCTCGGCACCGACAAGTCCAACAGACCATCCAGGACCTCCTGTTTGAGGGTTCGACCCTTTTCCTTGAGAAAACAGATTCACGGCTTCATAGCCTTAAGGACTCAAGAGCCACTCTCAAGTGCCTGGGTCTCCATACTCCGTCTACGCAGTGGAGGCATAACAGATTTTCAGCCCCAGCCCCTGCCTCGATTCTACCAGCTGCAGAACAGCCAGGACTACTCTAGGAGGCATAACAGAAACAACAGGAGGCAGCCTCCTCCCTCGTCAGCTCAGGGCTCTGGGCAGCCAAAACAGTCCTCTGGTCAAAAGCAGGCCTTTTGAAGGTGCGCCCCAGGGCAACGCACCAGTTCAAACATCAGATCCAACTATCCCTTCTTTTTTGTGCCGACTATCCCATTTCTACCTGGCATGGGCCTGAATTACGTCAGACCACTGGGTGCTCTGCATGGTAGAACCGGGATATTCTCTCCAGTTCAGCTCCCTCCCTCCTTTCCACCCCCTTTCCCCGTCCCTCTTCAGGGACCCCTCTCATGAGCGGCTTCTAATGCAGGAGGAATGCACGCTTCTAAGTGTGGGGGCTATGGAAGAGGTTCCTCAGGAACTAAAGGGCCAGGGCTTCTATTCCCATTGTTTCCTAATCCCAAAAGCCAAACTATGACGGGTTGGATCACAGAAACCCCCTTGGGAAGTGCCAACTGATGTGCCAGGACTACTTCTGCCCCTGCTTTCCTGCCCAGTCAGCTTAGGACTCCAATGCCCTGCCTGGTTTGAGCCAGACCCGCTAGCCTGCTGCAAACCCAGACCCAGATCTGAACCATGTCCCCTAACAGCTGTAGGCTTAACTGAAAGCATCTTACAGAAGTGTTTCTGTCCTTGACACTCAGATGCCCAACTTCCAATGGGGTCCAAACCCTAAATAAATCAGTTTTACCCTGTATAAAGCGTATACAGGGTAAACTCATAAATTGTTCGCCCTCTATAACACTGATAGATATGCACAGCTGTTTGCCCCTCCTCCAAGTATTAATACATACTCTGGGTTAATTAATAAGTAAAAAGTGATTTTATTAAATACGGAAAGTAGGATTTAAGTGGTTCCAAGTAGTAATGGACAGAACAAAGTGAATTACCACCAAAATAAAATAAAAAATGCAAGTCTAAATCTGATCAAACTGAATACAGATAAAATCCTCACCAGTTCAGGTAAGTTTTCTTTTACAGACTAATCTCTTTCTAGTCTGGGTCCAGCAATGACTCACACCCCCTGTAGTTACTGTCCTTTGTTCCAGTTTCTTTCAGGTATCTTTGGGCGTGGAGAGGCTCTCTCTTTAGCCAGCTGAAGACAAAATAGAGTGGTCTCTCAGGGGTTTAAATAGACTTTCTCTTGTGAGTGGAGACCTCCTCCTCTCTCCTATGTAAAGTCCAGCTACAAAATGGAGTTTTGGAGTCACCTGGGCAAGTCACATGTCCATGCATGACTGAGTCCCTTACCAGCCACGTCACATTCCTGGGAAAGCCCAGATGTGGATTGGCATCTCCAAGTTCATTGTTGGCTTAAGGGCTTCTTGATTGGGCACTTACTGAGAATAGTCTTTTCTCAGTAAGCTGACCAACTGCTTCACTAAAACCTACTCAGAATCAAACAAGTATGCAGCCAATATTCATAACTTCGAATACAAAAATGATATGTGCATACAAATAGGATTAATAGATTCAGTAGATCATAACCTTTACAGAGAGATATTACGTGGCATATGTAGCATAAAACACATTCTTGTTATGTCATATATACATTCATAAGTATATTTCCATAAAGTCTTATGGGGGGCACCGTCACACCAAAGGTGGCCTCTGGCCCATCCTACATGTGTGAGACCTCAACAAGTTCATGGAGAAGCTGAAGTTCTGCATCATTTCTTTGGCCTACATTATCCCTGGCCTGGATCCAGGGGACTGGTATGCCACCCTCGACTTGAAGGACACTTATTTTCATATTTCAATAACACTGTCCCACAGAAGGTACCTCAGGTTCGTGGTGAACCACAGTCACTATCCGTGCACAGTCCTCCACTTCGGCCTGTTGGCGGCACCTCCAGAGTTCACTAAGTGCATGGAAGTTGTGGCCAATTTTCTGCGAAAGCGCCAGGTGCAGGTGTTTCCATACCTCGATAACTGGCTAATGAAGGGCCGCTCCAAAGCACAAGTGGACACACATGTGAGCCTGACAAGAGCAACTTTCAATGACCTTAGCCTTCTACTGAACATGCAGAAGTCAACTCTGTCCCCCGTTCAGAGGATAGAGTTCATAGGGGCAGTACTGGACTCAAAACAGGCGAGAGTATTTGTCCCAGAGTCTTGAAGTACAACAGTTACGAAAGGTAGGTAACCATTTTTTGTTTCATCACTGTTTTTCAGATGGGTCTTTTGCACTGGATAGGGATTCTTTCTCATAGGAGGAACATATAGATGAATGAGAGAGCCATCTAAGACACAAAAAGAACAGGAGTACTTGTGGCACCTTAGAGACTAACAAATTTATTAGAGCATAAGCTTTCGTGGGCTACAGCCCACTTCATTGGATGCATAGAATGGAACTTATAGTAAGAAGTTATATATATATATACTTGCAGAGAAGGTGGAAGTTGCCATACAAAACTGTAAGAGGCTAATTAATTAAGATGAGCTATTATCAGCAGGAGAAAAAGGTTTTGTAGTGATGATCAAAATGGCCCATTTAGACAGTTAACAAGAAGGTGTGAGGATACTTAACATGGGGAAATAGATTCAATATGTGTAATGACCCAGCCACTCCCAGTCTCTGTTCAAACCCAAGTTAATGGTATCTAGTTTGCATATTAATTCAAGCGCAGCAGTTTCTCGTTGGAGTCTGTTTTTGAAGCTTTTATGTTGCAAAATTGCCACCCTTAAGTCTTTTACTGAGTGGCCAGAGAGGTTGAAGTGTTCTCCTACCGGTTTTTGAATGTTATGATTCCTGATGTCAGATTTGTGTCCATTTATTCTTTTGCATAGAGACTGTCTGGTTTGGCCGATGTACATGGCAGAGGGGCATTGCTGGCACAAGACACAGTCCAGCTGTGATAGAGTATTTCCAGGAAGTGGTGTGCAACATCAGCTGTAGCTCCAGCATCTTAATTAACAATTCGTTGAATTGGGCAAAAGAGAGAAAGTTAAGGGAGTTGATTGCTCAGCTTATCCATTTCCAGAAGGACATGATTTTAATTTTGAAAATGTTACTCGATCTAAAAACTGAGAGTCTCATACCCACTGCGTGAGCAATTCTTAGTTTACTGTAGAGCCTGCAGTTAAGAAAAATACACACGCACCTTTACATCTAGTGCTTTTACGAATCATTTCAAAGAACTGTAACTAAGCAGCAGTAGCTATATCATGGCTACATTCCATGAAAAGAAAGGGCTGCGTTGCTTATGTTGTTTCCAAAAAAATTGTTTTGTTTTGCATTCCCAGAAGTTCCTTTTTTTCTTCCGAATAGGTCAAGCAGGAATATTGATGTAAATCCTGTGTATGGCGATTTTGTTAGATTTCCAGCAATTGCAATGGAACATATCATAACAAGTATGTTTTTCTCTAGAGTGATACCATTAGTCAAAATATGTTTTATCATATTTCCACTACATAAACACAAATATCTTTCAAGAATCAAGCTTACTGGTCTTGAGGATTACAATAGCCACATCTCATAAATGGTTCATAAGCCCATGCAAACCATGGTTTCAACTCAGGATGGAAAGTGTTTGTTGGGAAAGTGTTTATCTCCTACCAAACTAGAAGGCTTGACAACATAGGAGGATAATATTTTATGAGCTGGCTGGGCTGTGCCTGATAAAACAGTAACTGTGATGAGTCTCGTACTTTAAGCATGTGACTGCTGACTGAATGTGATAAAGGAACCAGAGTTATGCATTCATGGTGCTTCAGTCTCATTGCTATTTGCTCATTGTCATATTTATATATTTAAGGTGTGTACATAGCTTCAATGACATATTGTTTTAACACCTCATAATCTCAATGTGCCAACAATGAACCTGCTATCCCTAGTGAAATGTAGCGACCATCTGTCAAGGTTCCTTCCCCACTCTGAACTCTAGGGTACAGATGTGGGGTCCTGCATGAAAGACCCCCCTAAGCTTATTCTTACCATCTTAGATTAAAAGCTTCCCCAAGGTACACACTTTGCCTTGTGCTTGAACAGTATGCTGCCACCACCAAGCGTTTTAAACAAAGAACAGGGAAAGAGACCACTTGGAGACGTCTTCCCCAAAAATATCCCCCCAAGCCCTACACCCCCTTTGCTGGGGAAGGCTTAATAATAATCCTTACCAATTGGTACAGGTGAACACAGACCCAAACGCTTGAATCTTAAGAACAATGAAAAATCAATTAAGTTTTTAAAAGAATAATTTTAATTAAAGAAAAGGTAAAAGAATCACCTCTGTAAAATTAGGATGGTAAATATCTTACAGGGTAATCAGATTTAAAACATAGAGAATCCCTCTAGGCAAAACCTTAAGTTACAAAAAGACACAAAAACAGGAATATACATTCTCTCCAGCACAGCTTATTTTACCAGCCATTAAACAAAAGAAAATCTAACACATTTTCTAGCTAGATTACTTACTAATTTAACAGGAGTTGGAAGGCTTGCATTTCTGATCTGTTCCTGGCAAAAGCATCACACAGACAGACAGAACCCTTTGTTCCTCCCCCCTCCATATTTGAAAGTATCTTGTCCCCTCATTGGTCATTTCGGGTCAGGTGCCAGTGAGGTTACCTTAGCTTCTTAACCCTTTACAGGTGAAAGGGATTTGCCTCTGGCCAGGAGGGATTTTATAGCACTGTATACAGAAAGGTGGTTACCTTTCCCTTTATATTTATAACATCATCCTTGTACACACCCACTTAATTGTAGCAACAGTCTTTGCACGTTAGGATATAGATATTCAGGATATAGATAGGTCTGTAAAGGCCTATACTCTAAGAATTTAGGTGTATTCTTATCACTTGGCTAGTTATAGAGGTATAAAAGAAAGAATCAAAATCACTGTCTGCTGGTGTAAGGGCCTTCTCTTACTGTGACAGTCTGAGGCCCTGTGCTTAGGCTAAGACCTTTGGCTAAGCAGCAGAGGCAGTCATAAGCTGGGAAGCGACCGGTCACATCCTCACATTCCAAATTAGTCACATTGAAATAAGGTGCTATTGGGCTGTTAGGAATACAATCCTGTCCTGATAATGCCTATCGCCTCCAGAGAAAGGGAAGTGCCTAGAAGATGTAAAAGGAATCTTAGTTTGATAGCACCCTTTCTGGCAAGAACTCACTTATCAATAGCTGGGATGTGAAATCCTCACTTCTGTACTGTTTTGTCATTATAGTTCCCACTTTGCTATTGTTTGTCTGTATAATCTCTGTCTGGTTCTGTGATTGTTTCTGTCTGCTGTATAATTAATTTTGTTGGGTGTAAACTAATTAAGGTGGTGGGATATAATTGGTTAAATAATCATGTTACAATATGTTAGGATTGGTTAGTTAAATTTCAGGAAAATGATTGGTTAAGGTATAGCTAAGCAGAATTCAAGTTTTACTATATAGTCTGCAGTCAATCAGGAAATGGATGTGGGGGGGGGGAAATGGGAACAGGGAATGGGGGTGGGGAATTGGAATCATGTTTTGCTAAGGGAGGGAATGGGAACGGAATGGGGGTGGGGAAATTGGAATCCTTTTGCTAACGGGGGGGGGATGGGAACAGGGACATAGGTAAGGCTCTGTGGTGTCAGAGCTGGGAAGGGGGACACTAAGGAAGGAAACTGGAATCATGCTTGCTGGAAGTTCACCCCAATAACCATCGAATTGTTTGCACCTTTGGACTTCGGGTATTGTTGCTCTCTGTTCATGCGAGAAGGACCAGGGAAGTAAGTGGGTGAAGGAATAAGCCCCCTAACAGCACACAATTCTGTACTTGCATTCCCAAACTAGAAGAGGTTGTAAAGAAACAAACTGTTCAATGATTTGGTGACTGTGATGAAAACTAAAGAAAGAGATTTGAGCTACAAAAAGCAAATGACATTATTGGCAAGACACCAGACTAGAAGTAACCAAAAATTTTAAAGCACATGATTGTAGCGACAGAGTGAGTTACCATAAACCACCTTCTGTTCCCAGTACACAGTCACTTTTATTTAGGTGAACATTAAAATGTATTCTCCCAAGATCAAGAGGCAAATATTGATTGAGATTGTAATGAGTTTGTGGTCCTTCAGAATAGCTAGTAACCAACTGAATATGAGTGATTTATAAAAGGAAAATGTATAGATACATGAGAAGTCTAAATAGGAATTGGCTTGAAATGTGCATCGTCTGTCTTGTTCCAAGTTTATTTGGTGTGAATCTACTAATAGAACCTGATACAAGTACAACTACTATTTTTTGAGAATTTCAGAAATAACTAAACAGAACAGATTGGAGCATTATTTTTTTACCTTTACCTTGTTTCCAGTTTTAAAATATGAATGTTCAAAACCAAAGTCAGATCCTTAAAAATATGCTAGAAGAGTCTCTCGTGCACATAAACATGTACAGCTACATAAAACAAACATAAGTAAAACTTAGAAGTACTGAAAATGAGAGACTCCTTCATTCTGCCGTGAGTCAAATGCAGCTGCAGACATATGTTTTCCCTTGTTGGGGTCCATTAGCAAGTGTAGTAACTATTTTCTGGCAGTCATAACGCTAGCCGACATATATGTCCAGGGATCACAGTGAGCTGAAACAGAATTTCAGGGGTGAAATCCCAGTGAATAGCATTAAGGGCGTTGTTATGTATCACCATGCTAATAAAACTAACTACAATTTAGCAGGAACAAAAGTTGGCAAAATATGACTTAATTTAGTCTGCCAGTATTTATGAGCACGCTTGGGGCTCATCAGCATTCGGAAAAAGAGGGAACCTTGTGAGTTATATTTTGTTCTGAAAATTTCAAGCCAAAACTTGTCATCCACACAGCATTTTTAGAAAATTCTGTTTTTCTCACAGATTATTACTGAATTGATAACAAGTTGTACCTTTCTTAGAGCCATCAGCTATTATTCACTGTCCATTATATTATTAGTAGTCACAATCCAGACTAGCTGAAGTTTATATGACATAAGAGAAATTTTACTTTGGATGGCAACAGCAGGCTGATCCTGGAGCAGAGTTGCTACACTAACTTTCTGCACTCTGAAGACTTATGATGATTGGTTTTAAAGGATTGTACTGGCTTATATGAAGGATAATTATTGTGGGATTAATGACTTTGTGTAAACAGAAACAGGAGAAATATTAATCATCAGTGTAACTTCACTGTTTTTTGCTGAAATTGCACCAGAGATTAATTTGGCCCATTGTTTAGTGCTTCTATTACTCTGAGGGAAAGTTGAGACAGATTATTTCTGTATATAGAGAGGGAGAGAGGAAAGAACAAAGACTTATGCTAGGAATAAAGAACGGTTTGAAAGATATATAAAAATCCATCAAATCTTCTCCACTATCTGGTTAAATGGAGTATCTCATGAAGACTAATATGGTGGGAAATAAAGACAAAGGACAAAATAATGACACTATTGAAGTCAATGGGAGTTTTGCTGTTGACATCAATGGAGCTAGGATTTCACACAAAGACATGAAGGTGGAAAGAAAGTTCAGGACTAAGGCTATGTGGAGCATATTGTCTTTCTTCCTGAGTGCTTTGGTTACTTTCTGGCTTCCTTCACAAACCAAGAGTCTACATGAAGCTACAAATGCCAAGTCTCTATCAGACAATGAAAGCAAAGCAGATGTGCACAAGAATTTAAGAAGACAAAAGAATAAATGAAGAAAGTGGACACTATTTTTAGAATAAATAGGTTAAAGGACTGGAATATTTTACCTGGGGAGCTGTATTAGAATAGAGAAAGATAAGAGAGGTAAAGAATAATGTCATTAACTGAAAAGGTCTTAAATGGACTATAGAAGCTTTCTGAAGAAGACATGCCAACTAGATAATGACCCACACACACAAATCTTGTGGTGGAATACATCCTTCCCAGCTGAGATGAGTGAACATAAACATGAGCGAAAAGGAGGAATGTGATCGAAACAGCAGGCTACGGCAGAAAGAAGATCACGACTGACTTATGAGAAGTGTTTAAAAGACTAAATAAGTTATTTTCCTTCACCAATGACACGCTTTGCATATAATTCAAATCTTAACCCAAATCCCAAATCAGGGAGTTTTAAAGAATGGGAGAGCCATGGAATACAAACAGTTGGCCAGCTGCTCAGCAAGAAACTTTTCTAATTTATTTGGAAATCAAAACTAACTTTAACTGGCCCTCTCTCCCATGGTAACAGTAACTTCAAACTAGGAATTATATGTCTTAACTTTCTGGAAAAGTTGTTTTATACAGAAAGCTAGCTTTAATAAAAGTGATGGTGTCTGGTCTCTCATCAATTAGGAAACAAAAAAATAACTAATTTATATCAATTGTTGCAGACAACCTTACTTTTAAAAAAATGTCCATATATGACATGCTGGAAAAAGACAAATTACATCAGAGGAATGGGATTTGACTTGGAAAAGGGGACTGGCAACCTCAATCTGTAGCACAATTCAAGGAAATTTCTTTAAGATAACTGTTTCTTTAAGATACTGGGCTTAAATTGCAGCAAGGGAGGTTTAGGTTGGACATTAGGAAAAACTTCCTAACTGTCAGGGTAGTTAAGCACTGGAATAAATTGCCTAAGGGGGTTATTGAATCTCCATCATTGGAGATTTTTAAGAGCAAGTTAGACAAACACCTGTCAGGGATGGTCTAGATAATATAGTCCTACCATGAGTGCAGGGGACTGGACTAGACGATCTCGAGGTCACTTCCAGTTCTATGATTCTATGGTACTTAACACCAATCAAGTTAAAGTAAAGATATAGATTGAATGAGGATAAATGTTGGCAGAATTGTGGTGAAAGAGGAGATTTGATGCATATGTGGTGGACCTGAAGAATCATTAGAGTATTGGGATGCAATTCTTAATCAGATATTACAAATTGTTGGATATCCCTTACCAAATGATCCCTTGGTAATTCTCCTTGAAGAGAAATTAAGAATTCATCTCAGGTGCTAGTAGCTGCTAGACTACTGATACCCTTTCACTGGAAAATGAAAAATGGTCTAAAACTAAAGGAATAGTTACAAAATGGGGCAGGTTGTTGTTATGGAAAAATCAATTCACCAGTTACATACCCAATAAAATAGAGGACAAATAGATATTTGATTACCATTTACTCAATATTCAGACAAAGATAATTAACCTAACAAAACAAAAGCACACCTGTCCAATTTTTTGAATACTAACATTTTATAGAGGTTTCCCTTAGTTGAATAAAATAAAAAAAAGACCACCATGTTCTGAGTAGGGTAGGGAGCCTTACTCTGTGATAGGGAGAGATCTGATGGTTGTATAACATTTTTCTAAACAACAGCTCACTGGTGTAATGATTCTTCTCGTCTCTGATAGTTACATGGCAATGATTTGTGAACCTGTTAAAACTTCCTAAATAAATTAAAAGATTTTTTTAAACAAAGACTAAATAGGTATAGTTCAGCTAAATGACAAGGACATGGAAATCTTTTCTACATATTTGAAGGGTGTGAATATCCAGGAGGCAGTAAAACTCCTATGAACAGCATAATGAAGACTCCATGTCTGCTTGCTCCTCCTACAGCTTCAGTGAGAATTACAACCATGCCATGTTGTTCTCATTCTGTCCTTGAGATTTTTCCTCACCTGAACTGCTTCAGGAATAAAGCTGGCAATTTGAAATGTGTACTGCCTGCTGCTTTCCACATCTCTATGCACAATCCCCTAGAATCCAAGATACCATTATACTCAGATGCTCGCAGGCCAGATACAGTTAGAGACATCTAGCAGCATGTTAATAAAAGGCCTGATGAAGAACAAAAAATAAATAAACCTGCTATTGCTCTTCTAAGAATTGCTGCCACCAGGAAATTTAAAAAGTTGCTCATGGCATATGCTGACTGCCTACATCCATGGACCGCTTTTCATCATTGAAATAATAGCCACCATACCCAAAGAAAATTGTGCAGGCTGTAGTGAGTTAACAAAGTCAATCCTTCCCGATAAATCCTGTGCATCACTGATGTTACTAAAAATCTGCTAAAACTTTAAAGTGAACTTTCAGTTAATCACATAGTTGCCTTCATTTTCATCTTGGAAAGACAACACTGAATTTTTTCCTTTTACCTCATTTCTACTATGTGAAACAGACTCAGGTTCTGCAGCAGCTTCACAAGAGTCAGAGGATTAAACCACAGAGTACATTATGCTAAAATGTTGGGAAGGCTTCAGTGACCCATTGGATATAATTGTGTTTACCAGAGCTCAAATACAGCTATGGGGGGAAAGAGTAAAGAAGTTTGGCAAGACTAAAGTAAAGATTTAAAAAATAAAACATGGAATACAGCCGATTCATAAAGCACTGCACACTCTCCTGAAGTGCCTACGGAAGTATTGTTACAAACCTAGAAACTAAGGAGGAAAAAGCATAAAGAAGTACAGTGGTGAAATGCACATTGATTTCAAAAGGAATTTTGCCTGCGTAGCTGAGTACAGAATTGTGTTCACACAGTTATTATAAGACCCCTCTGTTGAGATTGCCAAACCCTTTCCATTATGAAAGATTCTTGCAAGTTGTTTTTTTTTTTCACAGAAGTTCTGAGCACCTCCATTGTTTGCAGCAGGCCACTGATATTCAGCAGGGAGCAAGCCATTGGACTACAGAAGTGCCTTTTCTTTGGCCCTGAAATTTCATTTTGATGTAGCTGAGTCATAAACTACAAAAAATCACAATTTCTCTTCTCTCACTTGCATGCCTCTGGAAAATTTTGGCAGCACGCCAAAATAATAACTGCACATGAACATTTTGAAGTAGGAGGCCCATATGGCCATCAAAGCAACAGCAGCAGGCATTCCACCAGAAAAAGTGGGAACTGCTGTAGAAATGGGAAGAGAAACACACTGCGCTCCCCATACCCTATGACACCCCCCTTGCCTGGCAAATGGCCCCAGAACCCCATGCCACCCCTCCAGGGACACCACCTGGGACAAGAGCTCTATCAGATCCTGGGGGGTGCGGAAATCTAGGCCTCTTTCCTGTAATCCCTTCTGGACACAATGCATTTCCTCTGTAGCCCATTCTCTCCCTCTCTGGGGGCACCACATGGATAACAGAGAAAGCCAGACCAAGTTCTCCCAAGCCAACTGTTGGCCCATCATCTGGTCCCAGTGGCCCCTTCATTGGGATAACAGCCTTCTGCTGTTGCCAACTAGTGTAGTTAGTCATATAAATCAAGTGGTAAATGTCTGTGCTGAAGGTTTAGGGTTCAAACCCTGATAGTGGTGGGGATATTGTTACAGTTGTACTGAATAGAATTTGATTTTACTTTTTACAAAATCTAGGAAATGCATACAAAAACTATGTTAAAAGAATGTTATTTAGGTTGCAAAGTCAAGCACTTAGAAGTTAGGAAATGCCAGATTTATGGTTGCAGACATCTTCTAACTTCTAAGTGCTTGACTTTACAACTTAAATATCTACTCTGCAAGGGTCTCTAAGCAGATTTCCTAAACCCCAAGAATATATGACAACAACAATCATGGGGAAACAGTTCTGAGAACAATCACTGGGAAAAGGTATACATGCTATAAAGCATGATAAAACAGGTGGTCTTTTCCAGTGCCCAGGATGTATTTTAATGCACCAACCACCACTGAAAACTGGGTATTTAAATTTCATGTGAAAAGAGATCAATCAGCTACAGAAGAACCTCAGAGTTACGAACACCAGACTTACGAACTGATCAGTCAACTACACATCTCATTTGGAACCAGAAGTACACAATCAGGCAGCAGCAGAGATAAAAAAATAAAATAAATCAAATACATCAAATCAAGTACTGTGTTAAATGTAAACTACTTAAAAAAAATAAAGGGAAAGAAGCATATTTCTTCTGTATTGTAATGTTTCAAAGCTGTATTAAGTCTGTGTTCAGTTGTACACTTTTGAAAGAATCACCATAATGTTTTGTTCAGAATTATGAACATTTCAGAGTTATGAACAGCCTCCATTCCCCAGGTGTTCATATCTCTGAGGTTCTACTGTATTGGACTGTGATAGACTCTCACAGTAAACAATATTATGTGGACTCCAGCACCCTCTAATGGTCTGTTCATGTTTTTTATTACGCATGTGTTCCTTACACATACATATGTAGTGTTGTTGTAGCCGTGTTGGTCCCAGGATATTAGTGTAACAAGGTGGGTGAAGTAATCTCTTTTATTGGACCAATTTCTGTTGGTGAGAGAGACAAGCTTTCAAGTTTCAAAAGCTTGTCTCTCACCAACAGAAGTTACTTGCCTTATCTCTCTCTTACAGTTACATACACAGTGACCATGCTTGTGATATTAGGAGACAAAATCTTGTACTAATAGCCACCTTTCCATTTGATGCCAATTAACAAATTTGTAATATCCAAAGCAGTTTTGCACACAATTGATGATCACAAAAATGGAGATGTATCTTGTCATTTTGTTGGCCAGAATAACGGCATCAAATTATTATAAGTTCTAAAGTGGGGGGTGAGAGAACTGGGAACTCTGAAAGAGCAGGAAGCAAAAGTGAATTTAAAAAATCATGTTGCAGTGCAAGTTATTTGAATTTAAACATAAGAGAGAGACTAGAGCATTGGGAAAAACTCAAACTTTCTAACCTCTATAGGGAAAACATACCTATTCTAACTTGTTTTTAATATTAGTGGTAGGCTTGCCAACTTCCCCAAATCTAAAGTCTACCAATACTTATAGAGCCAGATCCGCAGTTGGTGTAAATCAATGTATACTGATTTATATCGGCCCATAGTCACCTGACTTTATTTTAGGCCTTACAAGGCAGCATCATGACATTCCTTTCACACTGTATGCTTCAGTGTGCAATAACATGGTCATTGTGTATAAATGCAATCGCATAATATAGGGTGCAAGAGTCATGATATAGAGTTGCAATGCTGTGCCTAAATTATTTTCTTCAATAAAAGAAACCAAAAGTAGGTCTTTGGGGGGCGGGGGGTGGGAAAGGAGCAGGTTTTTAATATGAAAATATGATCTTTACTAGACAGGTTTTAAAGATGATAAAAATATGGTTCTGATATATTAGTACTAGTCAAACACATTTTACACTTATAACATCATCTGTCAAGGAGCTGGAAAAATTAGGAAGAAAAACAAAAGCATGGATAAAATATGAACCTCCCTCCCAAAACCACCAATCCAAAACAAACAAGACCTCTTCTGAGATTTGAAAATGTTCAGCTGACTGTAATTTATTTGTTAATGTTATTTAGTAGTCTTGATCTCAACGTCCACCAGTCCTACAAGCTTCCTGATACTACAGTGATGGGAGCTAGATAAATCAGATAAATCCCAAATTTACCAAAGTCTTATGCAATATCCAAAACCTTTATAAAGTTGGGGTTTCATAAAAACAAATGTCATTTTCAATAAGAATTTCAGATACAGGACAAGATAAGAATTTTGATAACAGAGATTCACGGTTCAGAAAGTAGGGGGTTATCTGTATAATAATCCTCAACCTTAACTATAGCAACTATATGTCTTTGTCAAGGTCTGTAAGATGCGATAAGTACATTTAAAGGAGACTTCAAATATATAATTTTATACAATAATAAATCCTGTAAACGATTGTATCTTCTCAATAATTCTACCTACAATTCAGTTTAGATACATTAATTCATTAAAATGCATCTCAAATAAACAGTCCCCTTCCCAAACTATTTATAGCATGAACACATCTTTGTCAGTTTTGAATTGTGCTCTGCTTGGCAGTAACCATGAAGGCTACTCAGAAACTTCAGTTAGTGCATCATGTGCTGTTACTTTCTTGAGCAAAGTGGACTAGGCTGGTGATAGCATATGACATCTGTGCTTCACACTGCACTGGCTACAAAGTTCTGGGTGAAAATAAAAGTGCTAGTTTCAAGCTAAAAAGTCTTCATAACCTATCTCCTAACCAGCTCTCCCTCTGCAACTTGCTCTGCCATTTCTATTTGTCTGGAATGCTTAATCTAACCATCCCCAGGATGAGACTTGGGGAAGCTGGGGCAGAGCATTCTGAAGGAACTGAAATGTGAAATTGCAGGCCTACTAACTGTAGTCTGTAACCTAGCATTTCAATCAGCTTCTATATTAAATGACTGGAGGATAGCTAATGTGACGCCAATTTTTAAAAAGGTCTCCAGAGATGATCCCTGCAATTACAGATCGGTAAGCCTGACTGCAGTACCAGGCAAATTGGTTGAAACGATAGTAAAGAACAAAATTGTCAGACACATAGATGAACTTAATTTGTAGGGGAATAGTCAATATGTTTTTTGTAAAGGGAAATCATGTCTCACCAATCTACTAGAATTCTTTGAGGGGGTCAGCAAGTATGTGGACAAGGGGGATCCAGTGGATATAGTGTATTTAGTTTTTCAGAAAACCTTCGACAAGGTCCCTCACCAAAGGCTATTAAGCAAAGTAAGCTGTCATGGGATAAGAGGGAAGGTCCTCTCATGGGTTGGTAACTGGTTAAAAGATAGGAAACAAAGGGAAGGAATAAATGGTCAGTTTTCAGAATGGAGAGAGGTAAATAGTGGTATCCCCCAGGGGTCTGTGCTGGGCCCAGTCCTATTCAACATATTCATAAATTATCTGGAAAAAGGGATAAACAGTGAGGTGGCAAAATTTGCAGATGATAGAAAACTACTCAAGATAGTTAAGTCCCAGGCAGATTGTGAAGAGCTACAAAAGGATCTCTCAAAACTGGGTGACTGGACAACAAAATGGCAGATGAAATTCAGTGTTGATAAATGCAAAGTAATGCACATTGGAAAACATAATCCCAACTATATGTATAAAATGATGGGTTCTAAATTAGCTGTTACCACTCAAGAAAGAGATCTTGGATTCATTGTGGATAGTTCTCTGGAAACATCCACTCAATGTGCAGCAGCAGTCAAAAAAGGGAACAGAATGTTGGGAATCATTAAGAAAGGGATAGATAATAAGACAGAAAATATCATATTGCCTCTATGTAAATCCATGGCACGCCCACATCTTGAACACTGTGTGCAGATGTGATCAACGCATCTAAAAAAAAGACATATTATAACTGGAAAAGGTTCAGAAAAGGGCAACAAAAATTATTAGGGGTATAGAGCATCTGCCATATGAGGAGAGATTAATAAGACAGGGACTTTTCAGGTTGGAAAAAAGACAACTAAGGGGGGATATGATAGAGGTCTATAAAATCATGACTGGTGTGGAGAAAGTAAATAAGGAAGTGTTATTTATTCCTTCTCATAACACAAGAACTAAGGGTCACCAAATGAAATTAATAGGCAACAGATTTAAAACAAACAAAAGGAAGTATTTTTTCACACAACGCACAGTCAACCCGTGGAACTCCTTGCCAGAGGATGTTGTGAAGGCCAAGACTATAACAGGATTCAAAAAAGAACTAGATAAATTCATGGAGGATAGGTCCATCAATGGCTATTAGCCAGGATGGGCAGGGATGGGGTCCCTAGCCTCTTGTTTGTCAGAAGCTGGAAATGGGTGACAGGGGATGGATCACTTGATGATTACCTGTTCTGTTCATTCCCTCTGGGGCACCTGACATTGGCCACTGTTGGAAGACAAGATACTGGGCTAGATGGACCTTTGGTCTGATCCAGTATGGCTGTTCTTATGTATCTAACCCACTCCTCTGGCTCAGTTTAGAAAGTGCTGTAAGATGCATCTCACTGTCCACATTTATTGCTATTACAGACTCAGCCTCCTTGGCACTGAGAAAACTCCAGGGCCGCCCGGGCGAGGACAAGTGGGGCAATTTGCCCCAGGCCATGGGGCCCGCAGGGGCCCCCCATGAGAGTTTTCAAGGATCCCCAGGAGAGTTTTCAGCTGCAATTCGGCAGCGGAGGTCCTTCCGCTCCAGGTCTTTGGTGAAGTGCCCCGAAGACCCGGAGCGGAAGGACCACCACCCCCGAAGACCCCAGGACCCCTGAATCCTCTGGGCAGCCCTGGAAAACTCAGGTTTTCTTTGATTCTATTAAGGTTGCAGTAGAGGTTGTTGAGGCCCAGAGCATATTCTTTCCTTATTCTTGGAAAACGTTTTTGCTTTTAAAATGTAAAATTAACTGAGATATAAGTGTGTGTGTGTGATGATGAAAAAGTTACTGCTTTATCTTTGACTTTTTCTCTTATAGCACGCACACGAGGTCAACCGATGATAACATTATCTTAGTGGACCAAACCCAGACAAAACTCACATTGACTTCAAAATGCATTTTCTGCGTAAGGTCCTCAAAGGATTTTCATGGATGTTTTTCTTCACAGTTATATTCCCATTTTTCCTCATGCTTACACATTACAAATGTGAGCTGGTTTCAGGTTGGTGACATTTAAAACTTTAGCCATAAAGTACCTCAAGTTTTAAAGGTGAATTAATGTGAGCGCTCACATCTTTCTGGATCCTTGGCCTCCATGCCAGTCCTCACCATAAGTGTCCCCCTCTAGTCTTACCCAGCTTTCCAAAGACACACACCTCTCAGCCTGCTACCTCGCATGCAGTGATTTCCCTACACCCCCCCTGAATTTCCCCAGCACCCTCTCCAGTTTTGTGAACTAGTTACATGCCAATTTAGTGACTGTTTGGAAATCTGAATTGAAATTGAAATATTAATACACACTTTAAAAGCATATACAGTGTATGATAAAATATGTGTATCTGAAAAAGTGTAATAGATTTGAAAAGTATAAATGTAAGCGGGGGAATAGTCCCGCTATTGTGGGGAACTTTCCTGGCTTCTGCACTATCCCGGTGAAGTGGGCTAGCGAAAGGATCTGAGTCCTCACTCCCACTTCCTTTACCCAGTGGCCTCCCTGCCCTTGAGGATTCCCCTTCCACTCTCCTGTCTGGCAGAATCCTCGTAACCCCAACAAGGCTGGGACCAGGATTCCTGGGGGGCTCAACCCCCAACCCTGCTGTGGTCACCTAGGACAGGGGCTAGGGTGTCCCCACTCCGGGGTACTCTCTCTGCACTGGGCACTTCTCTGACCCACTGACCATTACATACAAGTTAAAGCAAATGCAAGTTATTTAATCAACAATTAATTTTAAAACGAATAAGGAAAAATGGGAAAGGTTAAAGGAAACACATCACCCCGCTCTGTGGCAGGGAACATCACAAACAGTGTCTCTGGAATGTCCGGGCAGTTCACAGTCTGTTCCTTGTAAGTCCCAGGCCTCCTTCTCAGGCCCTGGCTGTGCTGCAGGGATGCTGTGGGTTGGACACTTGCTCTGGTGGTGGCCACACGCTCTCAGGCTCTAAGTGGTAGGACCCTTCTTCCCAGTGTCGCCCCCGCCCTGTTGGGGTTACGATCCAAGCCTGGCCTGCAGAGCCTCTTGGCTGAGGCGTTTCCCTGTGCTGGGCCTGCTGCCCAGGGTCCCCCTCGGTCTCCCCAGCTGCTCACCGCACCCAGCTCCAGACTGCTCCAGCCCCAGCTGCACCACTCTGTCTCTGCACTGCTGCTGCTGCTCTGCCTCCAGCTCCCTGGGCTGCTTCTTTGGCCCCTCTGGCTCTGGTTGCTGCAGCTCTGCTCCCAGGACAGGTCTGCTCTGCAGGCTGCTTCTGTGACTCTGCTCCCAGCGCTGACCTGCTTCCTGGGCTGCTTTTCTGGCCCCTCTGGCTCTAGTTGCTGCAGCTCTCCTCCCAGGGCAAGTCTGCTCTCTCTGGGCTGTGCCTCTGGCTTTGGGGCTGCAGCTCTGCTCCCAGGACAGGGTCTGCTGTCTCTGGGCTGCTTTTCTGGTCCTTCTGGATCTGGCCCAGCTTAGTTTGGGCCCCTGCTTTCTCCTTAGGTCGGCCCCACTCTGTCTGACCCAGGCAAATCCAGCTCACACAGAGGACGGGACCTCCCTGGCCTCCTGATTCCCTGATTAGCCTGTCATTCAGGCTGACCTGGAGCATTGGCCTCTCCCCATTGTTCCTGGGGACTATCAGTCTCAGGGTCCTGGTTTCCCATAGACCCTTCCCCTTTTAGTACTGGGAGCTAGCCAACCAAAACACCCCCACTGAATGTTAGTAAGGGGGCAACAGTCCCCTTACATAAACATAAGACTAGCTTCCTTATACAGCTATTGTTTTTTATGACAGTGTCAGTGCATTCATTTCGGTGATGTTTGCCAACCTAATAATTTCAAATTATGATTTGTAAGTGAAGTCTGAATGAGCTCTCCCTGACAGCTAGTGATGAGCTAGGGGCTGGGGGAAAAGGCTTCAGGACCAGGTTGTATTTACATTCACATCTAATCTACCTAGGTATCCAGCAAACAGAGTTGTGTTGCCCAGGTGATAGATTTTGGCTGGGGTTGGGTTACAGATCACTTGAATGTGGGGAGAATGAAATGTTGTTATTCTTATTGTATGAGTAAAGGGAAGTAGAACTGTACTTAGCCAGTGTTGATTGAGGGCATCAAGAGCCAGGTGTTTTGCTTGATAGTCTGTCTGAGTCACAAGTACTATTTGACCTGCCCCTCTCCACTGTTTAAAGACAGAGGTGATTAGGCTCCATAGATAGTCTTTTGTTTTGTTAGGTGACCAATAAGCTGAAATCACTGAAAATCAGATCTAAGTGCTTAGACCTGCTGTGGGACAGTGTTTCTGTGGAAGAGATGGCCCAGACTGCACTAGCAGCGAGGTTCCCCCACTGAGAGCTCAGCTGAAATCACTGAGCGCTGGGTAGAACCTCAAGAGACCAACTTGCAGAGGTTACAGTGGCAGGTGGCAGCAGGAGGTGACAGCGTAGAGCCATTGGCAACAGAGCCGTGGAGTGAATGGTGGCACAATGAACACCAGTGGCCAGAGCAAACAGTGAGCAGCTAGAGGAATAAGCAAAGTGCTTTCTTGCCCCCCACCTGGGAGGTGTACTCATGGGAAAGCACCTCTGAACTCTGAGTCTCCACTGACCAAGGACAACACCGGTGAGTGGGGTGCAGTGGAGGGAAATGTGAGGGGCATGTTAAATAAACATTTGTTTGTTGGACTATATTTTAGTGACTTTGCTCCAGAATGCTAGATTTGGGCCTGGGAATGGAAACTTATATAAATATGTTTCCTAGTAGTCCAAGATTTTTAAAATGCATTATTTGCCACAGTTGTTATCTCACATCGTTGCTATCTTGAGAGGTCATTATGTAGAGGAGGTTCTGTACTAAACATTTATATTATTATAATTAATTTTTACATAAGAATGGTCATATTGGGTCAGACCAATGGTCCATATAGCCCAGTATCCTGTCTTCTGACAGTGGTCAAGGCCAGGTGCTTCAGAGGGAATGAACAGAACAGGTAATCATCAACTGATCCATCCCCTGTTGCCCATTCCCAGCTTCTGGCAAACAGGCTAGGGACACTCAGAGCATGGTGTTGCATCCCTCCTCGTCCTGGCTAATAACCATTTATGGACCTATTCTCCAGGAATTTATCTAGTTCTATTTTTTAATCCTGTTATAGTTTTGGTCTTCACAGCATCCCCTGGCAAAGAGTTCCATGGATTGACTTTATGTTGTGTGAAGAAGTATTTCCTTTTGTTTTTTTTAAAATCTGCTGCCTATTAATTTCATTGGGTGACTGTGTTCTTGTGTTATGTGAAGGATTAAATTACATTTCCTTATTCACTTTCTTCACACCAGTCAAGATTTTATAGACCTCTATCATATCCCCCCTTAATCGTCTCTTTGCTAAGCTGAAAATTCCCAGTCATTTTAATCTCTCCTCCTGTTTCATACCCCTAATCATTTTAGTTGCCCATCTCTGTACCTTTTCCAAATTCACCAATCTGGGATGGGGTGACCAGAATTCCAATTCACCAATCTGGGATCTGCACACAGTATTCAAGGTGTGCACGTACCATGGATTTATATAGAGGCAATATGATATTTTCTGTCTTTCTTAATGATTCCCAACATTCTGTTTGCTTTGTTGAGTGCCGCTGCACATTGAGTGGATATTTTCAGAGAACCATCCACAATGACTCCAACATCTCTTTCTTGAGTGTTAACAGCTGATTTAGACCCCATCATTTTGTACGTATAGTTGAGATTATGTTTTCCACTGTGCAATACTTTGCATTTATCAACTTTGAATTTCATCTGCCATTTTGTTGCCCAGTCACCCAGTTTTGTGAGATCCCTGTGTAACTCTTCGCAGTCTGCTTTGGACTTAACTATCTTGAATAGTTTTGTATCCTCTGCAAATTTTGTCACCTCACAGTTTACCCATTTTTCCAGATCATTTATGAATATGTTGAAAGGTAATGGTCCCAGTTCCAACCTCTCAGGGATACCACTATTTATCTCTCTCTCCATCCTGAAAACTGATAATTTATTCCTACCCTTTGTTTCCCATCTTTTAACCAGTTACTGATCCATGAGAGGACTTCCCTCTTATCCAATGATGGCTTACTTTTCAAAAGTCAATTTAAATTAAATACATTTTTTTTAATGTATGTATTTTTAGAAATCTAGACCTGTTATGTGTTTTGCATTATCCTAACAAAACATTTAATTTATTCATATCTTTTTTATATGTTGCAGATCAAAGTGAAAATGAAAAGACAAAAAACAATACAACAATTTTTCCACTCAAAGGCCTCAAAAACTAACCAAGGTGAAGAACGCATCAAGAATCAAGAATATATCAATATGTCATCTGAAGGTTCAAGTGGTGTATCTACATCCGACCAGCCCGAAGCACAAATACAGCTACCTACTGAAGAAACAGTGTCTGTCTCCAAATCCTAAAGGCAGTTCCCGATGTTTGTCGGTCAGAGTGTTCCCATTTATTGAAGTTACAAAAGATGGCTACTGGCGCACCTCTTGCAAAAAAGCTTATGAAGAAGGAAAGCTCCCCAATGCTATAACTGGTAAAAGTGGAGGAGCTTGGTTTGTCAGACTGATCAGCAAAGCCAATGCTGACAAACTACGTGAAAAGGCAGCAAAACACCAGGCCTCTGGACTGCATCAACATACAGAAAGCCTTATAAGCCCACTTTCAAAGCCCATTTTAGAAGTACTTAATAAGAATGCTGGAGACACAACACAGTTCATGCAAACAAACATGGCTGTGGCATCATACTTTCTATTTAAGCAAGAGATATCACACACTACAAACTGGAGGCCAATGTTAAGTGCATTGTCACTTGTTCATCCTGTAGTTGAACACTGGTTCCAAACGAGACCAGCAAATGCTCACTATCTTTCCCCAAGAAACTCAACTGCCCGGCTAGAAGCATGCGGTGCAACAGTGAAAGACTCAACAGTTGAAAAAGTGAAGAACTCCCTCTCCACATTCAAAAAATTTGCATACATGGCTGATGAATGCAAATGGGCATCAAGTATTAAGTCACTGTGTACATTATCTTGATGTCAGTGGTAGGCCAGTAGATGCATTTCTAGATGTTCAATTTATAGAAGACACATCGGCTGCATCTGTGACAACCCACATCTTAGAGTTAAATGCTTGTCAGTCGGACCCCAAACAGATGACTGCTTGGGCATTTGATGGAGCTGCAAACTTCTCTGGAAGACATGGTGGAGTACAAGCTTTGCTCAGAGAAAAGTGTAACCCTAATCTCTCCTATACACACTGCAGAGGCCATCTACTCCAACTAGCACTAGTACAAGCTGCAGAATCTTCAAAGGACATTAAAAAAGTTATAAATTTAATGTCTTCATTATATTCTTTTTTCAGCAAGAGTCCAAAAAGACTGAATATCTTGAAAAATATAGAACATACACTGGGACTGAAGTTCATATTAGTCCAACCTGGAAAAACCCTCTGGCTTTCTCATGAGTGATCCTTGGCTGTTGTCTTAAAATTACTCCAGCTGTTATTACTAGCTTTGGAAAGTATCTACCAAGATGAGATGGATCTAAGTAGTGAGGCTGGTGGATTACTTTTGCTACTACGTTCAGAGAAGACTATTGCCATTCTCTCTCTCGTAAGTCTACTGTTGAAACCACTTGGGTCATTAAACAATGCTATCCAGGCATCTGCTACAACAGTAGTAGATCTTTGTCCAGCAATAGAAGCTACATTTGGATCAATCAGAGAGCTATCCATTGGAAAAAGTACTGGAAGAAGCAAAGACTTCAGTCCAGAAGTTGACTAATGAAGGCATTTATATTGACTCCTTAAGTGAAGAGGACAAGAAGTGTTTGTTAAGACAACTGAAAAAGTACACAGACTTGATTCTTAAAAATTTACAACAGCAACTTCTAGATTCTACACAATCACTACGTAACTTTTACAGATGCCTGTCCTATAAAACACCAACAGTTGAGTGGAGTGAGGCACTACCAGCATTGGGGCTGCCATGTGATCAGGACAGACTAGAGAATTTGAACACAGAGTGGAATATCACATGACGAATAAATGAAGATTTGACTTCAACTGCTTTTTTATCATCACTAGTGGCTCAACCCGATCTTTGTGCTATGTTTCCTGGGATGAAAGAAGTAGAAATTCATCTCTTGCCACTCCCAGTCACAACAGCTACAATTGAGCATTCTTTTTCATCATTGAATAGAATTTTGTGTTCTGAAAGAAGTCGCCTTCTGTCTGATCATGTGAATGAACTAATGAGCATATCAATTGAAGGAATGGAAGTACTGGACACACGAGAAGCCACCAAAGATGAACGCATTGCATTCAAGAAGTTCATTAACAGAGTTGTGCAAAATTATAACCAGAAACCACGAAGGATGTAGACGTAGTTCTTCATAGAAGGCTTGAGTAGCCAACCTTAATCTGTGTGATTTTTAAAACCTGAGTTAAATCTAATAAAATGGTCATGAAACATTTTTATGTTTTTACTATGGTGCCATACAGCCCACCTTCACCCTCACAGTCTCACCCCTCATCGACCCTGACATCCCCCACCCCCTGTAAATTCAAACACCCCCCCCACCCCCTGTAAATTCAAACACCCCCCCCCCCCCATTTCAATTCCTGGGGAAACAGCTGCTCACATCCACTCCACATCCTGAGGAAGGGAGGAAACAAAATCAGTTTGAGGCACTAAGACCCCAATCCTACAAGGATTTACACGTACTTAACTTTATGGCCTGTGAGTAGTGCCACCGAAGTCACTGCACATGCTTAAATCCTTGCAGAATTGGGGCCTGAGATGCTTTAGTGCTAAAAGCTTGTGGCATAAGTCTGACAGGAGATCTTAACTAAGCTGGGGCAGTGTATGAAGGGAAGGAAGGCTTTTGATAGCCCACTTAGGGGGTCTAGCTATGGCAAGCAGTTTCAGAGGACTGTGTAAGGTGGGTGCTATTCCTTAATTATGCTGCATATAAAAAAAAATATGTATTTGCAGTATTCTAGTTTCACACGGTAGCTTTTCTTCCGGAACAATTTCTTTACATTGTAGGCAGTTGAATGGTTGTGTAATCAATCAACATTGCTGCAGAATTTAGAGCCAATATGCCAAGTATATGTGGCGTTGGTCAATGCATTTCAAATAAAGCTGGTTGAAAGTTTTCAAATGTAAATATTTCTTTATTAAAAAATGATCTTTTTCAAAAATGAAAATTTCATTTTTTTTCTTCATGTTAATTTTTTAAAATAAAAAACAAAACAAAATTGCAAATTTTCAGTTTTTCTTTAACCTCACCTTTTTTGCCCCTCTGATTTTCAGGGCCAAAATGAAAAAAAGGCAGAGAAAGGAGAAATAAGGGGGTGAAAAAACAGAAAACCAAATATTTTGAAGCTGAAATGTTTTAGTAAAAATGTCATGAATATTTTTTATCTCAATTCCTTTTCAAAACTTTGAAACAAAACATTTTGAATTTTTTGAAAACTGTCATGATTTTTTTTATTTTTGTTCAGCTTTAATTACAGAGCTATTCACTACCCATAAATGTTCTTAACACAGAGTTAAGATTGACCAAATGTGTGCTTTATACCTTCCCAGAATGTCAAGGTCTCCTATATTTAAACTTCTGAAAACCAGAAAATACAGAATTAAGATATTCACCAGTAATGCTGTGGCACAGCAACATTATGAAGGAGCAGTAGTGTCACCACATTTAAGGGTACACCAGAATTTCCATTTTATCAAGGGTGAAATGGTCTGCAAAACTTCTCTCTTTTGGGTTAGTACATCATTTTAAATGTGTATTGTAGTTTGTGCACAGCTTGATTTTTTCTATAGCATTTTGTAGGGAGAAATGTCATTTGAGGTTTGCTATATGACTGTTTTTAAAAGGGCAATGTGACTGAACATATTTTAATGTCTATTTCCTTCAGACCTCTTTTTCATGGGAAATACTGCCCTTTGAGGGATGAAATTGATACTGATTCCTTGATTTGTGTAGACTGAATAAATTATTGTAGAAAATTGAAATTTGTTCTATATTTATATTTCATGATAAACATAAGATACTGGTTTTGCCTGACAGCAGTATCCTGGTGCCACATAAATCAATGTTGACTTTATACCAGCCCTTAGAATAGGGCTCTTTATTATGGATGCAGTTCCCATAGTTACCCTGTGATCATGCTGAAATTTATTTTTCTTTGGTTTCAGAGTAGCAGCCATGTTAGTCTGTATAAGCAAAAAGAACAGGAGTACTTGTGGCACCTTAGTGACTAACAAATGTATTAGAGCATAAGCTTTCATGGGCTACAGCCCACTTCATCGGATGCATAGAATGGAACATATAGTAAGAAGGTAGGTAGGTGTGTGTGTGTGTATATGTGTGTGTGTATATATATATATATATATATATATATACACACACACAGAGAAGGTGGAAGTTGCCATACAAACTGTAAGAGACTAAATTAACTAAGATGAGCTATTATCAGCAAGAGAAAAAAACCTTTTGTACTGATAATCAAGATGGCCCATTTCGACAATTGACAAGAAGGTGTGAGGATACTTAACATGGGGAAATAGATTCAATATGTGTAATGACCCAGCCACGCCCAGTCTCTATTCAAACCCAAGTTAATGGTATCTAGATTAACTAGACTGGGAGTGGCTGGGTCATTACAGTCTAGTTAATCTAGATACCATTAACTTGGGTTTGAATAGAGACTGGGAGTGGCTGGGTCATTACACATATTGAATCTATTTCCCCACGTTAAGTAGGGTGGGGCCTCGGGCGGAACGGCGGGAGGGGGTCAACATCCCGCTGCCAGCCTGCCCACGCTGTCCAGGGGTAGCTGCTCCTTTTGCCCCCCGTGAGCGGCGGCCCGGGGTGGGGGCAAAAGGGGCAGGGATGTTAAAGCCACGGCAGCGCTTTAAGCAGGTCCCTTTGCTGCGTCAGCTCTTTGAAGCGCCCTGCTTAAAGTGCTGCCACAGCAGCGCTTTAACACTGCTACTCTTTTTGTGTCTCCCGCCCCCCCCCCCCCCGCCCCGTTTGGTGGCCCTGACAGTAGGGACCCGGCAGGGCTCCCGAGCGGGGTGGCGCAAAAAGAGCAGCGACATTAAAGCGCTGCCACGGCAGCACTTTAAGGCGGTAAAGGCCGGTACAGGAGGCCATCTTTTACCGGTACCCCGTACCGCCTTACTTTCACCCCTGTCAGACTGGCAGCGGGCTGAGCGGCTCAGCCCGCTGCCGGCCTGGGGTCCTGTCCGCCGGGATCCCGGCCGCCCTGAGCCCGCTGCCGGCCTGGGGTCCTGTCCGCCGGGATCCCGGCCGCCCTGAGCCCGCTGCCGGCCTGGGGTCCTGTCCGATGGGATCCCGGCTGCCCTGAGCCCGCTGCCGGCCTGGAGTCCTGTCCGCCGGGATCCCGGCCGCCCTGAGCCTGCAGGCCGGCAGGGGGCTGAGCGGGGCCAGCGGCCAGGACCTGCAGTGTGCCATTTAAAAAAAAATCGGCTTGTGTGCCGTAGGTTGCCGACCCCTGTTCTAGTGTATACTGTACTTCATGGGCGATTTAAGTGATTTTCAAGGGAAATTTTGACTATACGTGATTTTTGTTTTAGCCGCTGACCTTAGAACCTCACCCCCGCATAAGATGCGACTCCACTGTACTGGTGACTGGACCAACTGCCGTTGGTGAGAGAGACGCTTTGGTCCTTCCCAGAGCTCTTCCTTGGCTCCAGGCAGCTCCAGTTCTCTCTGGCCCAACAGGGGAACGATATTGTCCCGCCCACCTTGCGTCTCACCTACCAGCAAGGCTCCCAGCACGCTGCCCCTGGCCACGCTCCCCGCCTGCCCTTCCCCACGCAGCGCCCTCCGCCCTGCCCCGGCTCCCCCCGCTCTGCGGGAACGGCCTTCGCTGTGCATTGCCAGCGGAGTCCCCGCCAGGTGGCGCTGCGGCGCAATGGCCAGCGGCGCCAGACCTCCGCTAGCCGCGGCTTGTCAGGCCTCCTCAGTGGAGTTCCGAGCCGCCGGCTTCCCCGCCCTGCGCCAGCCCCTCTCTATGGATCGCCGATGCGGATGGGGCTGGGGAGAAGATGGCTCTGTCTAGGGGGCTGCGGTGCTGCCAGCGGGTGCTCGCCTGGGTGCCGGTCGTTATCATCACCCTGGTGGTGCTCTGGTCCTACTACGCCTACGTGTGCGAGCTCTGCCTGGGTGAGTGGGGGGGCTCTGCCCGGCTGGGCTGGTGGAGGGGCGGGGCCTCTCCCTGGGTGGGGGGGGCTCTCCCTGGGTGAGTGGGGGAGGGGGTTCTCCCTGGGTGGGCTGGGGGAGCTCTCCCTGGGTGGGGCGGACTTTGTCCGGCTGGGCTGGGGGGGTTCTGTTTGTGCCTGGCCAGGGACCTGAAATTTGGATGAGTGGAGGAGTGAAGTTCTGCTTGGGGGACTGGGGAACAGGATTGAGGGGGCACTGGATGAATAAATGTGATTGTGTGAAGCAGCGACAATAACCTGGGGTGAGATAGAAGCTGACACCCCCGTATTTCCCCCCATCCTGTATATGAGCGGGGTGTGTATGTGGGGTCTCCCAGAAGGAGAGGGAGGATTGAAGAGAGTCTGGCAAGAGGAAAGAGCCTAAATATTTGGCCCCAGCTTGGGGGGGTGGGGAGGATTCATTCCCTTCCAGACTGGGGAGGAGATGGGGAGACACACACTGCCAACTCTTAAGTGTTTTTTAAAAATCACTATTTAGGCCCCCCAGAATAATGGCAACTGTAAAAATAATAGTTTTTAGATGCTTATTATTTCCCTTCTGGGGTTTGAGTAAAGGCTCAAGCTTTTTCCTGCAACCATGAACGCTAGAATCTTTTTTTAAAGAAATAAAAGCTGAGATTCTTATGACTGTGTGACTCCAAGAGCTTGGGCTTGACACAAAACCCTAAATATTTGAGACTTGTGATACCATGAGAGTTGACAGCACTATGATGGTAGTAAAATTGGCATTCATATGCGGGGTGAGAGTAGCAGTGTTTGTTCTGAGCTGCACGTTTAGCCATAAATAAATTCTTTGCGCATGGGCCCTTTAAATTTTTGTTGGGTAGATTACACAGAAAAGAGACATATCCAGATATAGATCAGTTGGTCAGCATCTGTGGTCACTTGGACACAACATCTGTCACCACTGATCTTGCACTGACTCTCACCTCAGAAGTGCGAGACAGTGGGTAACAGTGGCTAACTTTGGGTTTGCATTGTCCAATGCAAGAGCAGTAGCTCACAAAGACACCATTATTTGTGAAGTTATTATGGATAAGGACCCTGACTCTGCTAGTATTACTGAGTCTTAATAGGATGATTCATCTGGTCTTGTGTTGGCACAGTTGGGTCCACAGGGAATGTCATTTACCATGAGTTTCAGGAGAGTTGGGGAGGTGGCTCTGCTGTTTGCATCTTGCTATGTCTATACAGTTGCAGTAGCAGAGGGGAGTATGTGTAAACGAGCAGGGGAATCACACCCCGTAGTTGGTACTATAGATGTAACCTTAGATGTAGAAAGTGACTTGTTCTAATGACAGATATATTTGTTTCAGAGAGGTAGCCATGTGAGTCTGTACCAGCCAAAAAAAACAAAACAAAACACACCCACCCCCAAAAAACGAGGAGTACTTGTGGCACCTTAGACTAAGGAAATGCCTGGAGTGGAAAATACAGTTGGAAGAGAGAGAGAGAGAGAGAGAGAGAGAGAGAGAGAGAGAGACACACACACACACACACACACACACACACACACACACACACACACACACACACACACACACACACACACACACACACACACACACACACACACCATGAAAAGATGGGGGTTGCCATACCAACTCTAATGAGACAAATCAATTAAGGTGGGCTGTTATCAGCAGGAGGAAAAAACGTTTTGTAGTGATAATCAGGATGGCCCATTTCAAACAGTTGACAAGAAGGTGTGAGTAACATTGGGGGGGAAATTAGCATGGGGAAGTAGTTTTTAGTTTGTGTAATGACCCATCCACTCCCAGTCTTTATTAAAGCCTAATTCGATGGTGTCCAGTTTGCAAATTAATTCCAGTTCTGCTGTTTCTCATTTGAGTCTGTTTTTAAAGTTTTTTTGTGTTTTCCATTAGTATGTCGGTTCCAGGATGCGATTAATTTGGGGAATGTTTGTGGTGCACTGGGCATCCCACTACCCCAGATTCATGACTGAGTTCTTTTCTTAGCTAATGTTGAACTGATATTGTTGACTGTTGAATGTGGAGTTGAATCTGAATCTCATATTTTCAGATGCTATGGCGATGGGTTCGTAAAAATAAATATGAAGTTGAGGGGTTTGGGGGAGACACAGACCTCCAATAAAATTTCATGTTAATGGACCCTGAACCGTGTTTAAAGGTGGTTTTCATTTAAATTAAATAAAGAATAGTGAGTGATGCTGTGCAATGCAGACCAATTTCTTTTGTCTCTTTATCTAACCTAGGCTTTTGCTACTTGAATGAACAACTTATAAGAACACTCAGTGCTGTCTACAATAAATTGCTTTGTCGCAGTACTACCTAAGAGGCTAAAGTGATTATTAGTAAGTTTGCAGGGAAGTTTAAAATAATATGATGCATGTAATAGTATTTAACATTTCTATAGCACTTTGTGGTAGGATGTCTGGGTGCAATCCATGAAGGTATTTAGGCACCTACATCCCATTTATAAGCACCTGAGTCCTGTTTTTAAGCACCACTGCAGCCCTTAAAACTCCTACTTGGCTACCACCTAATCCAATAGGTGCCTAAACTCACTCAGCACCTCTGGGTATGTGCACTGCAGCCTTTCTCTAGGTGCCAGAGATAGATCAGGTGAGTGCCCTAGCCACCAAACTATGGAATATCCTGATGTAGGTCTTCCTCAGTCGCTCCTATTGAAAGCGTTCCACTTTAATTTAAACCAGTGGTTCCCAAACTTGTTCCGTTGCTTGTGCAGGGAAAGCCCCTGGCGGGCCGGGCTGGTTTGTTTACCTGCCGTGTCCGCAGGTTTGGCCAATCGCTGCTCCTTTGGCCTGGAGCAGCGAACCGCAGCCACTGGGAGCCGTGATCGGCCAAACTTGCGGACGCGGCAGGTAAACAAACCGGTCCGGCCCGCCAGGGGCTTTCCCCGCACAAGTGGCGGAACAAGTTTGGGAACCACTGATTTAAACAATGGAATAATAAATAGTAATTGGGCCAGAGAAAGAGTTAAAATGACTCCATAGCCTAGTGATTAGAGCACTCTCCTGTCAGATGGCAGATCCCTGCTCAAATCCCTTCTACCCCTCAGTAGGAAGGGGGACTTGAATCAGGAGGGTCTCCAGCATCCTGGAGGATTACGCTGTGCATTAGACTACAGGTTATATGGAAAGTCTTCCTGGTCCTCCTGTCATTTGGTTTGGGCCCCATGTGCAGCTTTGGTGACCAAATGCCTATCTTCCTCCGGGTCCTGGATCACTAGTAAAGATGCCTCCTTGCAGCCCATAGTTAAGTGCTTATCTCTGTGAGAGGGGTCGGGCTCTCTGGTCAGTATCTCTCATCGGCTAGCTTAGGTGGCTCCCCACCTAGCATGCTGGCTTTGTGGATTACAATCTAAGGAGCCTATCCTTCCTCGTTCATTTTGTAAGGAACCTAGGTGCCTAACTCAGGCGTTCTGGATCTCAGCAGCATTCGTGTGATTTTTCTAGGCACCTAAAAGGCATCGCAAAGCCTGAGTCACTTCATGGGTCACCACTTATGTGCCCATCATGTGACCCAAGAAGGAGTTAAACCTCCTCACTAGGCAGAAAGGAAGACACTGTACCTAAAAGAGATGGGTAGAGCTGTCAGTCCTGGAAAGAAGAGCTGACAGCTGTGTTTGTGAAGCGACTGGGAGGTGGAACTGATGGCTGTACCTCTTTATTGGGGTAAAGCCAAATAAAGGAAGCAGAGGTCACGAGAGAGGAGTGAGGGATGTTTCTGAGATGAGAAAAGAGCTGCTTTCTGGTCTCCTCCTAACCTAGAAGGCTCTTGAACCAGACCCCAACAAGGGGAGTGGCAAAACTGCAGAAACATTTGCTTGTCTTGTGCTCAGAAGGACTGTACTGGTGGTAGGCAAGGCAGTAACCATGGTAAGATCTATTTTTGTTTTTCTACAGTTGGACTAGGTACAAGGAAGTTGCCCTGTATTTGTTGTGTTTCATTTCAACACGTAGTCAAGAGAAGCCACCCCGGGACTTTTTTTTATTTTCCTTTTACTGAGATTAGAACTACTTAATTCCTTTTAGTAATTAATTTAAAGAGACTGTAGCCCCCAGCTGCGCAGATATGGTCAGTGGTTTATTAGCCCAATGACATAAAGAGGTTAACAAAATATATACCAAAAGTACCAATGGAGTTTTGGAAAGTGTTTTGATAGAAGGGCTATATAAGTTTAGTAATAATAATATTTAGTTCTTATAAGATCAAATCCAACTCCCATTAAAGTCAGCATCCAAATTCCCTTTATCTACTTCCACAGGCCCATATCACGCTTTTCAACTGTAGATTGTTCTGCAGCCACAAACTGGGTGAAGTGTTTCAAACAGGGTGACAGTGAGGGAAGAAGAAGTTTGTTTCCTGTGTTCTTGGTCAAACCATTGGTCTCTTCAAAGCCCATGCAGAGCAGACAGGACCTCAATGTCTAAAATTTCACCTAAAAGAGATGCGCGCGCACGCACACACACACCCCCCCCCCACAAACACAATAACTGTACGAAACTTAGTTTATCTGTATTGGAAGGATGATTGGCTGAATTGATGCTCTTAGGATTTGAATCTGCTTTTCTAGGGAATGCACATATCTGAAAACTGATGCTTAGAGCACAAAGTTGGCCCTTCCAAACTCTTGGCATAATACAATTTTTCTTTTTCTTTTAAACAGATTCTGTAACATAGTACCACTGTGAGTTTGAAACAGTGTAGAGGTGATGTACTCTATTCCAGAGGGAATATCTCATGCTATTATCACTGCAGCTATTGCTGCCTGATTTGGATATAAAGCCATGCTTCAGAGGGGATCTGGTTCCAGTGACTGGCTGGTGGATGCTACCATAGCATGAGAATGATAGGGAATGAGTGTGCTGGAGGCGTGAATATTATGCCACGTCAAGGAAGAGGGAAAAGAACAAACTGTTGCAAAACCACAGAGTTAAAGCAGGGATTGGCAATGTTTGGCATGCGGCCCACCAGGGTAAGCTCCCAGATGGGCTGGGCCAGTTTGTTTACCTGCCGCATCCGCGGGTTCGGCCAATCGCAGCTCTCACTGGCCGCGGTTTGCCACTTCAGGCCAATGGGAGTTGTGGGAAGCGGTGCGGACCGAGGGATGTGCTGGCCGCTGCTTCCCACAGCCCCCGTTGGCCTGGAACAGTGAACCGCGGCCAGTGGGAGCCGCGATCGGCTGAACCTACGGACGCGGCAGGTAAACAAACCAGCCTGGCCCACCAGGGGGCTTACGCTGGCGGGTCGCGTGCCAAAGGTTGCCAGTCCCTGGGTTAAAGCTTCCACTCCCACTAAAGCAGAACCTTGGGCTTATGATGCATGGGGGGGGTCCTACTGTGGGCATCAAAATGAGCCTTAGGAGGGAGCCAGGCAGCAGTTATGTAATGCTAGTGAGGTCTTGTAGTGCTGATTTTCAAAGAACCAAAGAAAAGGGAAGAGGATATTACATATTCAAATGTGAATAAGTGACCATGCATAGGCAAATGATAAATTTTGCTGTATTTATCAACTATAAAATCCTGATTACTTAGCTGATTTCAAATAGCCTACGGCTCAAAAGTACCAGATAGCATGGCATTAACAAAAGCCATCTTCATCAACATACGCAATACATCTCAGTTCCTATTCTAATTTGTATTTTCCATGTGAACCGGTTGAAAGACCATATTCAAAGAGTAATTATCAATGGATCGCTGTCAAACTGGGAGGGTGTTTCTAGTGGGGTCCTGCAGCAGTCAATTCTGGGTCAGGTACTGTTCAGTATTTTCATTAATGACTTGGATAATGGAATGGAGAGTATGCTTATAAAATTTGTGGATGACACCAAGCTGGGAGGGATTGCAAGTGCTTTGGAAGACAGGATTAGCATTCAAAATGGCCTTGACAAATTGGAGATGTGGTCTGGAATTGACAAGACAAAATTCAGTAAAACCAAGTGCAGAGCACTACACTTAAGAAGGAAAAATCAAATGCACAACTACAAAATGGGGAACAACTGGCTAGATGGAAGTACTGCTGAAAAGGATTTGTTGGTTATAGTGGATCACAAATTGAATGTGAGTCAACAATGTGATGCTGTTGCAAAAAATGGCTAATGTCATTCTGAGGTGTACGAACAGGAATGTTAAATGGGAGGTAATTGTCCTGATATACTCAGAACTGCTCATGCCTCAGCTAGAGTAGTGTGTCCAATTCTGGAGGCCACACTTTAGAAAAGATCTTGTCAAATTGAGAGCGTCCAGAGGAAAACGGCAAAAACGATAAAAGATTTAGAAAGCCTGACCTGTGAGGAAAGGCTAAAAAAACTGGGCATGTTTAGTCTTAAGAAAAGAAGCCTGAGTAGGGGACCTGATAACAGTCTTCCTGTGTGTTAAAGGTGGTTATAAAGAGGGCTTTCAGGTAGGACAGGAAGTAATTGGCTTAATCTGCAGCAAGGGAGATTTAGATTAGGTATTAGAAAATGTTTTAACTGTAAGGGTAGTTAAGATCTGGAATAGACTTCCAAGAGAGATTGTGGAATCCCCATTACTGGAGATTTTTAAGAGCAGGTTAAGCATACAGCTGTCAGGGATGGTCCAGGTTTACTCAGCCCTGCCCTCAGCATAAGGGCTTGGACCTGAGTTATGTTCTCTCATGGGTATCAGATAAATTGATGAGATTAAACCTGATGTAGTTAAGTCTTATTTACCCAGGTAGAAACTGCAGCTGTTTTGGAAACATTGGGAGTTCCAAAAGGCCAGAGCATTGATGCTTTCCCAGAAGCTGAATAATGACTCTAAAAATGGCATGGAGGGGCCAGCCATTGTTTCTAGATAAATGTGGATCAGATCTGCTCAGTTTTCAAGGTGGTTTTACTCTGTCTTCTAAACTTGTATGGTGCCTGCTACTGACATAAGAGATTGTGTGTTATCATTCTAACGTAAGCATTTATAACTCTTCATCTAAATCATATGACCCCAGGACAGTCAAGAGTAGTAGGAGCTCCTTAATACCACAATATGTACCAACAACTTCTCTTAATTCATCAGTATCTCTTCCTGTAGAACCCTGTTTTTTCCTTGGAGAAGTCTCTCTTTTAAATACTGTCTTGATCCCACTAGGTTTAGCTTGTTGGAGCAAATGAAGTCACAGCCCAAAAACTTGTTTATTTATGAGCATTTGCCAAAAGGTGTTGAAACTTAAAAAAAATCAGAGGTTACACATACTAAGCTGTATCTCAGTGTCTGATCATATGGGTAAAGTTACCTGCGTAACTTCAGTTTCCTAGACGGAGTAACTGTGTTTTTATTCAACTGTCAGTTTTAGAAATATTTGCCTTACTTGTAACAGAGTTCAAAAACACCCAGATTTCTGAAACAGAGGTTTTTTAATCTTGTTCCCTCCCCAGAGAGAGAGAGAGAGAAGAGACAAATTTTGGAAATGAGGGAAGAGGGAGAAGTATCAGCTAAAATGACAGGATCTTTTTGGACCTTAGTTTCTTTACCAAAAATGTATTGTGGCTAATGACACTTGTGCATTTCCTGAGAATTTGTTCTTTTTATCCACCAACAAGGGTCAGCTTCATAGCCACTAACCACCAGTTGAGAACTGGGCAGATCTCCTATTGCATTCTGTCAATTTTGCCACTCCTTAAATCAACCTAGAGGGATAACTGCTGAGCAACAAAAAGCTCTCACAGCTCTCCCCCTCCCTCCTCAGGGGCAACTGCTCTTTACTCAGAGTAGCTGTTGAGCAATGTACCCCTCCTCCCTGCAGGCTGAAGCAAGCAGTGGGCTCCATAGTGCTTTTGGTGCCCTGTTAATCCAGATTGCAGCTAGATGGGTCCAAGTAAGACACTGTGTGTCATTGCAGAGTACCACTGATTGGCTACCTGGCTAGGCCATGACAGTCTACTTTAATTTTACATTGATACAAAATTAACTGTACATCCCTGGATATTAATAAACAAGACTTCCAATGTAGAAATGAAAGCAGCTGTAAACTAGCTCCAAGCAGGCATATCAGTAAATAAGTGAAGATGTTATTTGGACAGGCTGTTAGAGGAGCCCTGATTATCTGCAGGCATCGATACCATTGGGACTCCTGAGAAAAATTACATTTTGTAGGAATGGAAAATGGTGTAACTAAGATGATTGAACTTTTTATTATGGAGCCCATTCAAGTGAATAAATGAAAAGAGATGCTTTCCCAGGTGTAGTGTTATGTCTGATCATGGTTTAATGATAAAAATTGGGAATCATTTCTTTTTGATCTTCTAGCATATTAAAATTCTTTTTTTTATTTTTATTTTGTTTTAGAAAAGATTATAGACTTCTTTGGGAATTTCATCTGCTGCATAAACATATAGTTTGTTTTTTCTTTTTCAGTGACTCTAACCAATCCTGTAGAACAAGGTAGGTGAATTTTATTAAATACCTTGGCATTTGTCCATAGTTCCAAAAGTGCACAAACATCTACTTAAAAGAAAGCAGTTGAAAATCATTTTTTGTATATTTATGTACATACAGCTCTCAAGGGAAGGAAGGGAAAGGGTATTTGCGCTGAATCTCCAAATAGTAGGATCTTTCAGTTCAGTAACAAGAAAATTTAAAAGCAAACATTTCCATGCTCCAGCAGACTACAAATAACTTCTTGTAGAATTCCATTAAACCAACATACTCTTTCAATATTTCCTTCCCCCGATTGCAGATTACCAGGATATGTACAGCATGTATCAAGAGAAGTGTTCTAACCTCTCTCCGTGCTCGTGAAAGGTGCCAATTGGAAGTGGAAACCTTCTGTTTATTCCCAGAACAAGTACAGCACGGGCAACAGGCATGCTCCCAAAGCACCTTCACACACACTATCCTACTTTTTCTGTAAAAATACTATCTCTAAACAGTAGTTCAGTCCCTGTGGCCCCAATTAATGTTCTTCATTGCTGTATCATTTAATGCCACTTGTAATGGTTTTGTAAAATAGACATCTCTCGACCAAGACCACTAAACTCATTTTCCATAGGCCCCTGAGCAGCCATTGAATGGTAATGACTTTCAGACTACAGTCTCTATATGAATTACAACTAGTGGCCTAGGGGTGAAAGGTTTTATGTCCCATTACTAGTTCACCACTGCACTCTCCTTGTTCGCATGCACCTTCTTCAAATTCGTTCAGTAATGTGAAAGTTTATTCTCATGGAAGCAGAAACAGAACTGCAAGGTCACTGAATAAATCAGTCAGGAGGAGCAGGCAGGATTAGACAGAGCTACCATTGGCACGTACTGTCAGTGGGTTAAATTCCAGCCCTGTGTTATGGGGGTCAATGGGAGTTTTGCCATTTGGCCCTTTGAGCCAGATTCTCTGTCCTGCTCCATCCCTTTTGTGCTACTTTAATGGTACAAAGGAGATGCATTCTGGCACTGTCTCCCCTGCTGGAGATTTCCACAGCATGGGAGAGTCCCCAGCAGGTGTATAGCTGGCATACATAGCTCCCACACAACCCATCCCAGGGGATGGGGAGGAGTAGCAGGTTTACTGATCCTCATCTGGCAGACTGGCCCTTGAGAACCCATGTCAGCCAGAACAGACAAGAGCAGCTTCCAAGGCAGAGAACTGGAGAGCTGTAACTCACTCCCAGATGGCCCCCTCTTTCAGTGCTGCAGCAAGCAGGTTCTCTTTGCAGCAAAGTACTGCCCCAGTATTTTAAGTGGTCACAAAAAAAATGTAGAAAACATGGCAATAGGTTAATGAGGATCCAGCAAAATGTATCTTATTTTGTAAAGTTTGCCAGTGAAGTTAAATCACTGTGCATTTAAGTTCCCTGGAGAAAAGTTTGCTCACCATGATCCTTTTTTCCCAGAGAAGCCCCTCTGTGCCACCTAACCAGCATAACTAAACCTTCAGCAAGAGTTATCTCCTTAAATGCCAGTTTAAGAATGACTGAGTGCTTGCCCTATCCTGCTGGGATGCCACAGAATGAGTTAGTGGCTTGTCACTCCCAAATAACTAGCATCCCTTAGTTATGTCTCTTTCATTCTGCCAGTGTTATTTAAAAATATGTGCCCCCAAAAGCAGTGCATTGCTGTTCTGCAGTACACTGTTTTATCTGAAGTCAGTGGAGTATTTGGATCTGCCCCAGTGGGAGCCATTTCCAGTGTGAATTCCATTACTCCTGAGTTGAGTTTCTTATTGCTTAAGGCTACTTTGCACTACCAGAGTAGAAATTCTTTACTGATGTCACTTGGTAAATCCTGGGAAGGAGCAGGGAAAATGTCTTGGAAGGGTTGTGAAGTAAGCCTTTCTCTGTGAAATAGAGCTTTTAGGACATCTCAACCTCTCAGAATTTTTTCAGTCCAGCACATGTGTACATACCATGTATATTATTGGTATGCACAGAGAATCCTACATTACTTCCTAAATTACTATACTCTAGCTCTATATATATAGTGAATGACACACTGGAAAGATCAATAATGCATCTAAATAGGCATTCTGTCAACAACAGTGGGCGACATGGATGCTTCAGAGGAAGGTGTAATCTCATATTGCATAGAATTGTGCAAAAAAGCTATCTGAAGAAGGTTGATCTTGTGGATGAGAAACAAGACCAGAAATCAGGGGACCTGAGTTCTATTCCCAGCTCTGCAATAGATTTTTTTTTTGAGGTTTTTTTAATTGTGTGCACGCCTAAAGGAAGCGTGATGAGCACACTTCAAATAAATAAACTTAAGATAACAATAACGTACCCTCCCCGAGTGGATAACTTATTATTCACATTGAAAGGGCCAAATTTTCAAGTCTGTACTCAGCCTTTACACTAGCTAAATTTCCATAAAATCTGAGTAAGGAAACAGGATTTGTCCTGGACTATAGCCTTCTGACTCTTCCTGTGGAGGTCATATTAATTCTGAGTTCAACATGATCAGGAAAAGCACATATTTGCATCTATTTAAGTGACACACTTAGAAATAAGGCTGTCTCCTGATTGCAGATATAACCAAGAGTGGCGGGTGAACTTGCCGTTGGGGGAGGCTAGCCCCCGGCCCCTCCACTTCTGCCCGCTGGAGCCCAGAGCACCACTCCCTCCACAGCACTCCCTCAGCCCCAGCACTGGGCGGGTGGGCGGCACAGCTGGAGCACCCCCAGCCCCGGAGCACTGGCTGGACAGACGGGCAGTGCAGTGTGGCCCCAGCCCCAGGTCTTGTGCGCACCAGCCCTAGCCTGCCTGTCCCAGGGTCTCCACCACAAAAGAGCAGAAAAGGAACTGGAAGCAGGCAGGAGGGGTCTTGGGGGCGGAGCATGGGCAGGGCCACGCCAGGCTGTTTGGGGAGGCACAGCCTTCCCCTGCCTATGCTACCCACTGCCCATGGATATAACTGTAGTTAATATTGTATTTTGTTTGAGCATTTAAAAAAATATCCAAGTGCTTTGCAAAGCTGATGCAGAACTGCCCTTTGCCCTTCTGAGTCTCTTCATATGCCTCATTTTCAATATCTCATGTCCTTCCAAATTCTTTCAAGTAAAGAAGTTTGTATATTGAAATAAGATTGCTCCAGGTACCTTGTTTTTCATATGATAATGATATCGCTGATGAATTATAACCCTGCCTCACAGCTGTGATCATTTCCTGTTTTGCCTACTTGCTGAAAAGAAATGTTTTCCCATTTTGCTTTGTCACATGAGCTCTGACAGCTGTAGTTGACAATTCATAAGATATTTGATTTTTCCCGTGATACAAAATTCCATTGGAGCATAATATTTTTAAAATGAAACACCCTGAATGGTGAAGAGTATAGAGTGACTTCTGCTTATGATTCATTATTCTTTTCTTCTCTTAGTGGCCTACCTCAGCATATTCCATGTCATCTTTGTGCTCTTTGTATGGACATACTGGAAGTCCGTTTTTACTCTCCCGCTGCAGCCAGATAAAAAGGTAAGGGCCTACGTCTTCACTACCCGCCAGATCGACGGGGGAGCTGCCACGGTCGACTCGCTGCCGTGAAGACGGCCAGGTAAGTCGAACTATGATACTTTGATTTCAGCTACACGAATAGTGTAGCTGAAGCTGTGTATCTTAGTTCGAAACGCACACACACGCACACCCGCCCTAGTGTAGTCCAGGCCTAAATACTTTTTATCCATGGCAAACCTAAGACGAAAGTGGAGACAAAGGGAGAATTCAAGAAATCCACCTATACTACTGTGGCCAAGGACATCTGATGAGTCTTCCTGGTTAGATGGAAACATGTCTGTGGCTGTCCATAAAAAAGAGTGCAGTTGAACGGTTCTGAGAATTGTTTAAATTAAGCTGTCTAGGGAGCTTAAAGCAGGCATGATGTTGCTTTACTTTCAAGTGGTTTAGGAGCTAACAGGATTTTAAATGGTTGAGGATAATGGGATTTATTATTATTAATTTACATCTTTTAATGTCTTCGATCCCTAAGCATTTAACCCAGGGGTGGGCAAACTTTTTGGCCCAAGGGCCACATCAGGGTTGCGAAACTGTATGGAGGGGCAGGTAGGGAAGGCTATGCCTCCCCAAACAGCCTGGCCCCCGGCCCCTATCCGCCCCCTCCCACTTCCTGCCCCCGACTGCCCCTCTCAGAACATCCAACCCCCCCTGCTTCTTGTCCCCTGACTGCCCCCTCCTGGGACCCCCTGCCCCTAACTGCCCCCCTGAGACCCCACCCCGTATCTAACTTGCCCCTGCTCCTTGTCCCGTGACAGCCCCCTCCCAGGACCCCTATCCCCTGACTGCCCCGACCCTTATCCACACGCCTGCCCCCTGACAGGCTCCCCCGGGACTCCCACGCCTATCTAACCCTCTCTGTCCCCTGACTGCCCCCCATCCAACCCCCCGCTCCCTTACCATTCCGCTCAGAGCAGCAGGAGCTCGCAGCCCCGCCACCTGGCTGGAGCCAGCCATGCTGCCGTGCTGCCCAGCAGCAGTGGCAGGCCAGAGTGCTGGCGGTGCAGCAAACTGAGGCTGCAGGGGAGGGGGATAGCAGGAGTGGGGCCGGGGGCTAGCCTCCCCAGCCTGGAGCTCAGGGGCGGGGCAGGACGGTCCCACAGGCCGGTTGTGGCCCGCAGGCCGTAGTTTGCCCACCTCTGATTTAACCAATCCTGATGTTCTTATTCAGTCTAACTTCACACCAATTCCATGAGAATTTTTCCTGAGTAAGGACCTTGAGATTTGGCTCCTGTATACAGAGCTGGATTAAAACAATATGGAGCCCTAGGCATGTCTGCCAGGAGGTCCCCAAAGGGTGCACTGGTAGTGGTGACAGGGCCTCTTGAGCAGCAGCAGTGTTGCACCCTTGGAGGCATGCGAGTTGTCCCCCTAGAGTGGGTGTGGGGCCAGATGATTTTTCTCCCTGGTTCTAGTGTTGGCTGGCCTGCCCTCTGTTGGAGGCTATCTGCAGACTCAGACAAATGTCACTGAATTGATTACACTCGCTTCATATTTTCAGGGGATGGAGGGGGGGTTGGCAACCTTGAAGGCTTAAAACATATTTTTTGTTTTAAATGAAAGGTGAAATTCTGACGTTACATGACTGTGGGATGTGTCTATTGTTTAATTTGCCAATCCCTGCCTATATACGCATAGACACCTAACCCAGTAGCAAAATGTCCTTCTGTGGTGATAATAGAAATGGAAAAATCACTGTCCAAGAGCACAACAACGAGGGAGAAGAGGCATTGAAAGAACCACTTCACCAAAATGTAGATTGTGATTCATTTACTTGACAAATCATATTCTTAATTTAAGATATTTTTAAGACAGAGAGCATGACTTACTGGAGCACTGGACTGGGAGCCAGGAGTTCCTGAATTCTAATCTTTGCTCTGCATTGATTTACTGTCTGACTATACTCAAGTCACTTCACTTCTTTATGCTTTGTTATACCCCTTGGTAAAATATTTGGCAAAATACCAACCTCAGAAGGCTGTTTGAGGTTGAGTTAATGAATGTTTGTGCAGCAGTTTAAAAATACAGCTCCAGAGTCTGAGCTTAGTTACAAAGATGTAAATTTATGTCAGTGGAATACTCCAGATTTGAACTAACATAACTGAGAACAGAATCTGCCTCATAAAGTGCAATGTAAATGCCGCTATTATTATCATCATCATTATTATTTTAGTTATTTAATGAAGAGAAAACATCTAAGGCAACATGTAGTAGTGAAGCTAATCTATTATGCTCTGACCTCAATTTCAGTTTGTATCTCTTATGAGTGAATCAGTTAGTTCCGCAGCAGCTGATCTGTCCAACAGTGATTACCTCTCTGTTTATCTCCTAAATGAAAGCTCTTCTAAGTGTGATTAATGTTTGTGCTTTGGAAGTGGTGGGAGGATAATGGCTTCTCCAACCTGGCCTGCATTTGAAATATTACTGTACTACACATGGATAACTGGTCCTCTCATCATTTCTGCTTCTAGTTCCATATGTCCTATGCTGACAAAGAGCGCTATGAAAATGAAGAGAGACCGGAGGTGCAGAGGCAGATTCTTGTCGAAATTGCAAGGAAGTTGCCAGTGTACACAAGAACGGGGAATGGAGGTCAGCTAAGCAGAGGGCTCTGTTGATGTAAATCTATTCAATCACGCTAAGCATTGTATGCTGGCAATCCATTTTATACTGACAGTAACAGCAAATCCCTCATGCCAAGACATACTGCTAAAGGATTTCAGTGCTCAGAACTTTAATGCTGAGGAAATACTATTAGTTTAAAAGGATTTCCTTCCTGGCTTCCTCCTCCAACCCTCCTGATTGGGGAAAACGAGAAATCCTTGAATACTTATCACATTTTCAAGTAGAGTGCCGGGGGCTTAGCCTTATGTTGTCTTCCTTTCTGTAGTTATAGTTTGGAAACCGTAGTTGGGTTCCCAGACTATACTTATTAATGTAGAATTATGGGCATAGCTTGGGGGGGATAGGAGAGTACTGCCACCCTCCCACCCCCAAAAACGGAAAGCTCTGGCAGGCATGGAATTTATATGTTTCCCCCCCACCCCCACCATGGCCTGACTGCAGCTGCCCCCTCAAATATGGAAGCCAAACTACACCTATGTGTAGAAACAAATCTTGTAGCCTTTTTTTTTTTCCCCCCCATTTCAAAGAGGGTTTGGCCTGAGTAAAGACTGCAGGACATGGCCCCATAAATGAGGTCAACAGTTATTGTCCCTTATGGACCTAGTTCTGCAACCAGATACACGTTGTCACTCCTGGGGGAATTCTGTGCCACTGCGCATGTAGAGAATTTTCCCCCAGCAGAATTCTTTGCTTCCCTGCAGAAAAATGACTTTCTGACAGGGAAGCAAAGGGAAGCCACAAAAGCAGTCATGTGACCCTCCCCAGTAGTATCTTTTGGATGCCCAGTGCAGCCTGCAGAGAGGTAAATCACTGTGGGGCAGGGAGCAGGACTGGGGAAGACCCGGCTGGTAGCTCCTACCTTGTGCTGGGCTCAGCTACTAGTTCCAGCTGGGAGGACATGGGACTTCCTCTTCCCTGGCACAGCATCCAGGGCTTTGTCAGACCCACCCCCAGATTTCTCCTCTGGCTGTAGGACGCTCTGCAAACTCCCCCCCCCCCTCCCCCCCACGTGCTTCCTGCTCCCATCGCTCCTCAGCTGCAGAGGGAGGGATCACTGTACAGGGAGCTGCTCCCCCATCCAACCCCCTCATACCCAGACCCTCCCACAAAACCCCCCCAATGATCCCCACTCCCCTTGCACCTGGACCACCCTGACAAGCCACCCGTACCTGGATCCCCCACAACCAGACACACAGACCCCACTTAGCCCCAACCACCTTCATCTGGACCCCCCTGAAGAGTCCCATTAATGTTGCACACAGAACCCCCCCAACAAGCCTCTGTGCATCCAGATCCCCCCGTACCAGATCCCCCACTGAGCCACCCGCACACAGATTGCCCCACACAGAACCTTCTCACCCCACACATGGATCCCCTCACACTAAGCCCCTCCACACTTGGATCTTGCCTTGCTGAGCCTGCCTGCCCACATCTGGTGCACTTAGCACAGAGGGGCAGGGCTCTGGGGTGTTTCTGGGGCAGGCCCGGTCCTCGCGCTATGTCAGAGTTGGGTGCAGCATCACTGCTGAGTCCGTGTCCCGGGGGAAAGCTGCACAGTGATCTCCCACCTCTGTGCAGCCAGTGGCCTGTGCTCCCCAATGTCATGCTGGAGCCTCTACATTTATTTGACAAATACAATTTTCAGAATTTTAAAATATTGTGTGCAGAATTTTTAATTTTTTGGCACAGAATGCCCTCAGGAGTAACACATGGAACTCTTGTTGAAGCCTAAAGGAGTTGTATGGTTGGAATTGCTGCAGTGTTCTGGCCTGTGTATTCTTTAGTCAGCAAACTTAGGATCTGAAGTAAGGAATTTTTGTACTGGGCCATTGTTTAAATGGAGTTTTTTCAAAGCCACAACACAAATGTACATGTACACACACATCCTGTTTCTACGTTTCTTTTGACTACCTTCAAGCTGAATATACATTCACCGCAAAGCCAGCCCCTTGGAGTATTAGGACCACCATTTATCTGTTTTCTGCCTGGCAGCCTGAATCAACTGTAAAGTTGTTTAGGAAGCTAGTTATGAGGGAAAGGATGAGAACATGAACAGAATATTAAGTGTGTGTTCTCTTCTTGCTCATTATTTAACACTAACTACTAACTCTAATACTTCTGTGTTTAATTTTAGCTATTCGATTCTGTGATAGATGCCAGCTAATCAAGCCTGACCGTTGTCACCACTGTTCTGTTTGTGCTATGTAAGTTGTTGTTGAAATGTTTTGACACCAGTGAATTGAGCCACTGCTAAGCAACAAAAATGACAATGTCTTGAACATGTACTTATACACATAGAAGTACCCAAATGTTTTCCTGTGTTCAAGAATAGCTAAACAGTAAGGGCGAAACAGTCAAAAGGACTTCTGCTAGGTCTTGTGCACATGTGTGCCAGCACCTACATGCACGAAAGTGTTAGCATTTGCACTCCCAAAACACTGTGTCCCTAATATGTTTTGTGGTATAGTTTCTACACTTCTGCCTGCATGAGTGTGAATCTGGTGGAAGTTTGCCAACTTATGAAAGGCACTAGCCACTGTCAGTGCACTCAAAAAAGTCTTTTTTCTTTTTTTTTTTAAATATGTCAGGCCTTCGCTATGTATTGATCATGCAAAGATTGTAAGCACCCCAGAGCAGGAACCATCTTCATTTTTTGTCTTGTACAGCACCAAGGATGTCGGTAGCTCTTACAACAACAACAACAAATAGCCTTAAAAATGGTGCCTGCCTTAAGAATGATGGAATGATAGCAGCCATCTTAAATCTATTTCTTTGTAGAAATCCAACACACAACAGCAACAAAGTCTTCTGACCTACAGTTGGTGGAGTCTTTGTTTATGAGTCTGTTTAAGTTCCAAACATAAGGATCCTCTTTGTTGTATTCTTTTTCTTTCCTTTTGCAGGTGTGTGTTAAAAATGGATCATCATTGCCCATGGTATGTCCAGGATATTGGTCTGTATCTTTCTGAAAGTAAAGGCTATTTAAATGCTTTTGTTGGTATTGTGTCTGCACGCCTCTTTCTTTTATCATGGAGGATGTATCTCTTTTTTGTGTTTAGCACTGTATGAAATGAACATACTGGGAAGACTTGCTTGAAGCATTTGATTTCTTTTGCGGGACAGATAAGGAATATTCTTGTTTTATTAACTGCATTTTTAGAAGCTGTTATAAACTAATCTACTCTTAGATTATTACCCAGAATAGTAAAGGGGCCTCAACCCTACCTTTCATTTTGGGTACATAATCATTTGGGCAAGCAGTTAGTAGTTGCACCCACCAATAATATTTGCATGCAGTATGCATATGAAATGGTGTCATTTGGGCATATGTGATAGTGTCTGCGGAATGGTGCATGAAAAATTAAAGGTCACACTTTGAGAGTTTGCCCCCATATACTTATTTCCCAGAACTACCTGGTTGAGATTTTTTAATTACTGTCATTGGGTTTTCCCAGCTCTGCTACTCCCTACCCTTTACTAGAAGGGAGGCTTCAGGAACCAGAGGCAACACAGACATGGGTCTGAAACATACCCCCGTATCTTATTTCCAAATGTAGGGGGTTCCACATTTGAACCCAGGTCCAGATGCGAGTCTGATGCACCACTGATTAATACCTAGTGGAAAGATTTACACATAGATTCATAGAAGTTAAGGTCAGAAGGGACCATTATGATCATCTAGTCTGACCTCCTGCACAATGCTGGCCACCGAATCTCACCCACCCACTCCTGCAATAAACCTCTCACCTATGTCTGAGCTATTGAAGTCCTCAAATCATGGTTTAAAGACTTCAAGGTGCAGAGAATCATCCAGCAAGTGACCCGTGCCCCATGCTGCAGAGGAAGGGGAAAAATCCCCAGGGCCTCTTCCAATCTGCCCTGGAGGAAAATTCCTTCCTGACCCCAAATATGGCAATCAGCTGAACCCTGAGCACGTGGGCAAGATTCACCTGCCAGATACCCAGGAAAGAAATCTCTGTAGTAACTCAGATCCCACCCCATATATAAAGAGGGTATAAGATGCTATCACCAATGTGAATGGAGAATTCTGATTTACTACCATTTTGCACTCATTTTGCACATGTGTAAATTACTCCACGATGTGGACGTCCGTGGTGAATCAGGCCCAAATGGCCCATACAAGCCAAATCAAAATCCCAAATCTGGGTACCTTCAGAGTTTGAGGTATTTGAAATCCAGATATGAATTTTTCAGCTTGAGCCCATCTCTGTGACAAACTAGCAACGAGACCAAACTGATGGAGGTCTGGTCTTTTGATGTTATCAGATACATTTATCATGTTTTGCTTGGTGTGACTTTTGCTTGCAGGTAAAATACAAAAGTAACCAAGAACTCAGTTACATTTCATTGTTACCACTAAGGGGAGCTGCTATTGAACAGATTGTTTTGTATAATCAAGCACCTACATTAAAATTTAAAAAATTACTTTCGTATTCCTTGTCTTTGGACCACATGTGCTGTAAGTATCCTGATTTCAACTTTGCTTTAATTCTTTAGGGTGAATAACTGCGTTGGATTTTCTAACTACAAATTCTTTCTACTGTTTTTAATGTATTCTTTGTTGTATTGCATGTATATTGCTGCAACAGTCTTCAAGTATGTCATCAAGTATTGGACAGTAAGTGCATGAAATCATGTTACTTTTATGTATTTTATTACTCTTATTGTGGCTTTAAACTCTGCTGTGTTACTCTTACTGTCATTCCACAGAAAAATATATTGCAGTTCAGTAGTAGGGGGGCTTTTTCTTAAATTCTGTATGTCCGTTTAACTCGCATTGTGATTCAGATATGCACAAACTGAAGGGAAAATAGGCTCCAGTTATAGAAAGGTTTTGGCTGAAAAATGCTAAACCTGTTTTTAAATTTATTCTACAAATGCTACCAAATTTGTGCATGAAAGGGCATGTTTTCAGCCAGTCTTTAGGGCCCAGAACTTGCAGCCTAATTTTAAACAAAATACAAGTGAGTGTGTTTAAACTATAAGAAGGAGTGGGTGATGGAGGGAGAATGAGGGTAACAGTAACACATACTGTCCCAGAACTGACTTGAGCAACATAGCACAGGGATCATTGTTGCCAGTTGCAGTTTTAGTGTATTCATTTTTTTAACTGTCCTATGTATTGTGTAAGGGGAATGTAAAGACTCGCAGAGAGAGAGATCAGATATAAGAGATTTACAATTGAATATCAGTCATGTCTGGAATGATCTTTGTGACTAGAGAGGTAGAATTATAAAGCAAGTCAGAATCAGTACATCGTTGTGGTGATCTTGCAACAGAACACAATGAAACTTCCTAAATCCAAGTACAACTATTATTTGGGAAATACTGAAAAATTATGTCATCTCATCTCTTTATGTGCTTGTATTGCCTGGGAGGATAGTTGTCTCCTGGGTAAAAACTGGCAAGTTACCAACATTTGAAATGTATTAAGTGGCCACATACGCATTTTCACCACATACGCATTTTCATTAGCATTGCAGGAAACTATTACTTGGAGTATATTCTTTTCTGTGACTTATGCTTTGTTTCCTGTAATTCCCAGACCCACTTTCCCAACCTTCTCTGAATCCTTGCTCGTGTGGATCAAGTTTAGTGTGTTAAGGGAACAAGTGAGAGGAAAAGTAAATGAAACCTACTTTGGTGTTAGTTTTCATGGTGTTACTTGCCTGCTTGTCTCCATAAGCTTAGTTCCTGCAGTACACCTGCCCTTCTCTTCTCTTCGAGTTAGAACTAATATAAAGAGCTTTGTCCTGCCATTGATCTACACACATTCATTTTAGGATATGGCATTCAAAGAAACTGCTTTGACCTTCATTGTTTCCTTATAGTTTTTCTTTTTTGGCTTAAAAGTCGGACTGAAATACTGAGCACTACTTTATATTACAGTTGGTTTATATGGAGACAGTGTCCGCTGACGGAACAGGAGATGGGCCTCAAGACTCTTGATTTCTAATGCCTGCTGGTGCTGCTGGTTCACTTTGTGACTTTGGCCAAGTCACTTAGAGTATGGCTACACTGCAGTAAAACACCCACAGCTGACCTGTGTCAGCTGACTCAGGCTACGAGGCTATCAAATTTTAGTGTAGACACTGGGGCTTAGGCTGGAGCCTGGGCTCTGGGTCCAGCTGTGGGTGTTTTTTATCGTAGTGTAGATGTACCCTTAATCTCTCTGGACCTCAATTTTATAACAGATGGTGCTGTAAACCATACCTCCAACCCAGTCACCACTGTGGGGCACTAATGGGAATTAGTCCACGTACTCGGGAGGGCAAAGGCTTTGTAACTCTCCCTTACGTTATGTAGGACTTGTAAGGTGGAGGAAGGCTTTTGCACATTTGCTCACTTGCAAGGGGTAGGTACAGTCTGTCTTTACACTGCAGGAATTAAGTGCCAGAGAGGTCCTCATGCTCCAACATGTGAAATGAAGCATTTCAGCCACCTGTAAGATTTTCTGGGCTTTTACTAACTGTAGACATCTGTCACAAGCATTTGATTTACCTGCTTGTTGCTGTTGTAGCTGAGAGAGAGGGAGTTCAAATTTCTGATCTCTTAAATTGGAATGTAGCCATTGGAAAAGATGGCAGCATATTAATGTGCATCCAGGAAAATGTGAAGATTAAAGGAAACTCAGCAGAATGTGAACAGGCTTTGAAAGCACTTGTTGTTGCCTGCCAAATTCACTGTGGGCATAGGAGACACTTCTCATACCCATATGGGGGACTGTGAACATACTGGCCCTGTTCCATACAAAAAATTAATAGCAAAGCCCAACTGTATATCTGCTTTGGAAGTGATGAGGGAAAGAGCCAGCTTATTTCTTCTTTGTCTTGTCTGTTCATTGTAGGGAGAGGTGACTTTTTTTCTGCAAGTCTGAAAAACCCACACATCCTAAATAGATCCAGTGTAACGTCTGATTTCCTTTAGGCACCAAGATTTCTCTCTCCCTCTTTTTCATGTCCTTTATCCTTTTTTGCTTTTATTTCTAGGACGAATTGACCAATGGACGTTCCAAGTTCCATGTCCTTTTCCTTCTTTTTGTGGCAGTCATGTTCTTTCTAAGCCTGATGTTTCTCTTTGGCTACCACTGCTGGCTCGTCAGTAGAAACAGGTCTACTTTGGGTAAGATTCCATGTGTACACCATAAAGCAGTGTTCTAAAAAAACGTGTGCTGTTCACCTCTAGGTATACCAACAAATATTCAAATATTTGAAAAAGCATTGAAATAAAAAGATTTCTAATTTACACTGCTGGGGGTTTTCCTCTTCAGTTGACAAAAGCTAAATTGGTGACATGGATACTGTAAAATAGAAGGGCCCAATCCTGCAAATGCTTATGCATTACTTTATTCACTGAAATCAATGGGACTACCTGTAAGTACATTTACTTACACGTGTGTTTGCTGGAGTAGGCCGTAAAACAGCAAGTGGATTTGAGCAAAAGTACATCCATCTTTTCTGATGGTGATTGAGGGTAGGGGTATGTGGAATTGGATCAGTTTTGTGAAAAACTTCTGAAATTCCATGATTTTTGAGCCAAAAAACTTCCAAGTTTCAAAATTTGAAACTGCATTTGGATGAAGATCAGGTTTCACATCAGAGCACAAATATCACATGTTTCAATGCAGATACTACCATTTTGTGACAAAGTGGCTTGAAACAAAATTGAAACTTTTTTAGCAAAGTTCCACACACAGATTAATCTCTCTCTTTCTTGCACAGACCTAGTATAGGTTTGCCTTGAAAACTCGTTTTCAAAGGGCACTAGAACTCATCCATAGGCCTTTTTGCTGGCCTGAAGCATCAGGTCTCTACACAACAGTGTAGAAGGTAACTTTAAAAATACTGTTTCTGATGCCCTCTATTTTATCATTTTCTCCGTGCACCGCTTTTATCTCTCAACACAGGGCCTGTGTATCCTACCCTAACTCTTAATAGATAAGTGATAATTCATCAAGCACTCTGAATTTCCACACTTGAGATATGGTTCATAGAAGGGAGTTTGTTTCCGTTTTATGCTTCCAGTCTTCGGATTAGAAATTCCCCAATTTTTGTGTCTTTCCAGTGAAATTCAGAGCAAGTCTCATGAAAGAATGTTTAAACACATTAAATAATAAACTTCATTTTATAATTTTTGTTTTGGGGATTAAATTAAAACATCGTTAATTGGTTTTATGATTATTTTATGGGTTTCATCTGCAAAACCCAATCCATGCCATCAATTTTAAGATAAGAGAAATAATAATGTAAAGATTTACAGGCATGCAAAAAGAAATGGCTGTGATCTCCACATTCATTCCTGTAACATTTCCATTTTGGTCCATGGTGTGGTATGTTTGTTTGCTGAATGCAGTGGCTCTCAACCTTTCCAGACTACTGTACCCCTTTCAGGAGTCTGATTTGTCTTGTGTACCCCCAAGTTTCACCTCACTTAAAAAACTACTTGCTTACAAAACCAGACATAAAAATACAAAAGGGTCACAGCACACTGTTACAGAAAAATTGCTTACATTCTAATTTTTACCATATAATTATAAAATAAATCAACTGGAATATAAATATCTTACTTACATTTCAGTGTATAGTATATAGAGCAGTATAAACCAGTCACTGTCCGTATGAAATTTTAATTTATACTGATCTCTCTAGTGCTTTTTATGTAGCCTGTTGTGAAACTAGACAAATATATAGATGGGTTGATGTACCCCCTGGAAGACCTCTGAGTATGCCCAGGGGTACATGTACCGGTGGTTAAGAACCACTGGCTTAGTGTACTCAAAGATGGCTACTGTATAGCATAAAGACGGTAATTTACTTTGCATTGATTAAAATATGTATTATTTTCCTAATGTCTAAATCGGCTTCCTTTGATTTTGATGAAGTTTATGAGTGAGGAAGGGACCTCAGGATTTGTCCATTGAAAATTCCCATGAGGATACAGTGTCATCACTTTAATGTGTAACAAAGCAAGGTTTTGAAAAATCTTAGACACCTTATGTTGGAGCCTCAGCATAAAATATTTTATATAACATTTGCTTCTTTTATTTTTTCCCCTATGATGGCATCTGTCCATAGAGGCGTTCTCAGCTCCAGTGTTTCAAAATGGCCCAGATAAAAATGGATTCAATCTCGGCTTCGTAAAGAATCTTCAGCAAGTATTTGGAGAGGAAAAGAAGCTGTGGTTACTACCGATTGTATCCAGGTAAGTGGTAACCAAAACAGTGGAAAAGAGGCCAATACCATGAAGCTGAGGGCCAAATTCTGGTCCTGGGCTCAGCCTGAGTGTCGACCAGTATGTATTGCGGAGTTCTGCAAGAATCAAGAGGAGCTGGTGTCCTCGCATGTAGATTGAGAAGTGGTTAGGGAGTCACTCCTAAGCAACAGCTGCTGCAGCCTCATTGCTACACCTCCAGCTGTACTGCTGACTGGAACGTGGTTAGGCAGTCATAGACCCATCAGCAAACATCTTTGCCTTGTCCCCCCAGGCTTCCTGTTAACATGGATGAATGAAACTGCCACGGAGCACAGCTTCATAGTGTACAGGTGGTCTGCACCTTCTCTGTTGGCGTGTGTGTGTGTCTCTGTCTGTCTGTCAGTCTCTCTCTCTCACATGCATACACACACACGTGTGCGCACACACACACACGAACTATTACATTTAGCTATCTCTCTTAATTATATTTAAATGATTGGGCTAAATTGAACTCCATTTGAGTTACACAAGTAGTGAATTCAGACTATAATCTTTATCCCACTGATCTTTAGCAAGAATTCAAGATCAAAATCACTTTAAAACATGGTCTATGAGCTTCCGTCAAAACAAAGTTCCAAAACTGAACCCAGTATTTTCCAGAATTTAGTCCTTTAAAAGTAATCTCTGGACATTCAAAGACTTGTTTTAGGTTTGACTCAAGCCCAAAGCAAGGAGTAAAGTTGTAGTTCAACCTTCAAATGAAGCAAGTCGGAAGTAGCTTATTTTCTGCCTTTGTCTCCCCAGCCAGGGTGATGGACATTCCTTCCCAATGAGAACGTTGTGTGAAGCTCAGAATCCACTGCTAGCAAATGAAGAGCAGTGGGGAGATGACGGACTGGATGAAGAGAACCATGGTAAGGTAACACAAAAGGAAATTTAGCTGTGTTTTAAACTAAAGTAACTGTTGGGTGGATTCAAAAATAGTCACTGAGAACCCACTATGAGAGTTATTCTTATGAAAGAGCATGTTGGCTAAGTCTCTGACAGCTCTGACTTGGTTAATGAAATAGAACAAACATAAGGCCCAAGTTTGGAATGAGTCTCTCATTTTGCAGGAGGAGCTCTGCTCCTACAAATACAGTAACTCCTCACTTAAAAAGAACGAGGAGTACTTGTGGCACCTTAGAAACTAACAAATGTATTTGGGCATAAGCTCTCGTGGGCTAAAACTCCGATGAAGTGGGTTTTAGCCCACAAAAGCTTATGCCCAAATACATTTGTTAGCCTCTAAGGTGCTACAAGGACTCCTCGTTCTTTTTGCTGATACAGACTAACACGGCTACCACTCTGAAACCTGTCGTCACTTAAAGTCGTCCCGGTTAATGTTGTTTCGTTGTTACATTGCTGATCAATTAGGGAACATGCTTGTTTAAAGTTGTGCAGTGCTCCCTTATAATGTCATTTGGCAGCCAGCTGCCTTGTCCACTGCTTACAGGGAGAGCAGCCCGTTGCAGCGAGCTGGTGGGGGCTTGGAACCAGGGTGGACCGGCAGCCCTGCATCAGCTCCCCTAAGTTCCCTGTGCAGCAGCCACCCAGCAGACTATCGATTGCTGGCAGTTCAGCTGTCCCTCCCCCCCACTGCCAGGTGCTGCTCCTGCCCTGTGCCTTGGAGCTGCTCTCCAGAGCCTCCTGCTTGCTACGGGCAGGAGGAGAGGAGGCGGACAGGGGGGCTAATGTCAGGATGTCCTCCTCCCCCCTGCTCCTGCACCCCGCTTACCCTATCTCCATAGAGCAGGGGGGACACACAACAGGACTCAGGAGGGAGGGAGCTTCCTGGCAGCAGCTGCTGTGGTCTCAGCTTGCTGATTAACTTAACAAGGTAATGTACTTAAGAGTGGTGTCTGCATACTTAAAGGGGAAATGCGCATCTCTCTCTCCCGCACACAGGGTGTGTGCCTCTGTCTCTGTCCCTCCATTCATGCTGCCTTGTAGAGTGTGAGGCTACGTTAACAACAATGAGTTAACCCTTGAGGGCTCAGCCAATTGCTAGTTCATCATTTAGCAGTAAGGCATGCCCTGGGAAATATCCCACCCTCTGACTCCACCACCTCAACCAAGCTTCACAATCATCATCGCTGTGTACAGTATTAAATTATTTGTTTAAAACTTAAACACACACACACACTCTGTATGTGTGTGGTGTGTGCGCACACATATATATGTCTCTTGTCTGTCAAAAAAAAAAATTTCCCTGGGACCTAACCCCTCCATTTACACTAATTCTTATGGGGAAACTGGATTCGCTTAACATCATTTTGTTTAAAGTCGCATTTTTCAGGAACATAACTACGACGTTAGGTGAGGAGTTACTATAATTGGACTTGCAGTTTTGCACCCCCAAGTTGCAGGCAGAATTGGTGACTTTTCTTCATCAAGCTATTTGATTGCTCCCACAAATTAAATACGTAGATGTGTAAATACTCTTTGCACCAGGTATGCAATGTAGCTGTAGCCCTGTCGGCCCCAGGATATTAGGCAGCCAAAGTGGGTAAGGTAATATTTTTTTATTGTCTCAGAACTCTGTGTGGCTCAAAAGCTTGTCTCACGCTAACAGAAATTGGTCCAATAAAAGATATTCCCTCACTCACTATTTGCACCCACAATTATTTGGGACATGAAACTGTGCATGCTCAATGAGAAGTTTACCCAGCGTACATGTCAGAGTGTGTGTGCACATGCATATGTACAGTAACTGCATTTTGGCACTGTGAATCAGTCAGTAAGGATGCCCAATTATGCTTTGCCTCAAAGTGAGACTGTAAGGTAGGTGGTACTTAAACAAACCTGTCCATGCTGCTATAATTGGTGTTAAAGAAATACTTGTGCCTACAGCAATTATAGTGAAATGGCTTGTTTGTACAACAGTTATAATTTCAGATTAATTGAAAATTAATTTTTGGATTGATGGAAATAAGACTTGATGGACCTCTAAAAACATAGACACACTTTTTATGCTATGGTGCTCCTGTGAAAAGGCCCCTGCTAATATATCCACTCGCTGCTTGCTTTTGCTCTGGTTAAGATACCTCTACAGTTTCAAAATAATTCAGTGCTTCTGCCTATTGAATCACAATTTTTTTTCTCATGTACTTGTTAACCCCCAAACTCCAGCCTTCAAACATGATGACAAGCATTAACACATCCCGGTGTCCTGTAAAGCTTCATGCCCTCCAAGTTTTAGGGTTCCAGAATATTGTCACTTGGTGTCATGAGGCAGGTGCTTACTGTATGGAGCAAGGATAGCCACATATATAAGTTTAGAAAGTATAATAATAAAGGCATAGATATTCCATCCTGGCATGAAAGCTCAGCAGATTTCTATTTAAAGAATTGGATCATGTTTTTTTCCTATAGGAATCGTGAAAACATAATAAACTCTTGTGTAACCATAACTTGTGAATTAAGCAAGTATAGGTGAAGAGCTTGCTAATGCACATTTAGTGCTATAGAGACTAGGCTTTCATTAGGAGCTCATCTTTGGTATCATGTTAACTATTTCCAGGCTTAAAACAAGACCATTCGTGCTGTAGTTGACTTCCGGGAAGCCCCCTTTAGTCATTTTCAACAGTGCATACTTGGGACCTGTGTGGAAGCAATAGCTTTGTTTAAAAATAAAGCTTATGTAGGTTTTTATAAGTGTGTGCAGTCTTGTTACTTGCAGAACACAGAAAGGAGCTAGAGGAAGGATGGTCCAGTTATTAGGGCACTAGCCTAGGATCTAGGTTCAGTTCTCTGCTCTGCCACAGACTTCCTGTGTGACCTTGGGCAAGTCACTTATCCTCTCTGTTCCTCAGTTCCTCATTTGTAAAATAGGGATAATAAAACTGCCTTACCTCACAGGGATGTTGGGAGGATAAATATGTTAAAGACTCCAGCACTTTGAGATCTAATGATGAAAATTGCAATATAAGACCTCAGTATTATTTTTTTTTATTTCTGACTATACAGCACTTGCAGCCTTACTGTCCCCGGTTTAATGTTAGCTTGTGTTAAAGTTTTATTGTGGAGGGGATGTGTCATTGCAAAGTAAATACATGAAACCTTGTCCAAGGCACACTTCAGACACTAGCACTCCAGGATTTCATAAACAGAGCTGAAGAGGCTCATTTCAACATTGGTTCAGATAAGTGATTTCAAATGGCCTTTGTACATCTGGGCTGAAAAAACATCTGCTTCTGCTAAAACGTGTATATTTTAGTTAAGCTAATCTGTCTGACACGGTGATGCATTGCTGATGGACTTTTTAAAATAAAATTGGTGTTCTTCTGTGTGCTATTTGTGATAATTTTAAAAAAAATCAATCCTTCAGGAGTGATTCCCAAGTCCCCTACCCTTTACAAAGTGTTATGGTCTCTGAATAAAAAGTCTGCTTAGCTCTCTAAATATGAGCATAAGCATGCGTAAGAATGAAATTAGCTTTTGCCAAGTCAGCTCTCAAAATCTGAGTTTCAAGCCTTATGATTGTAGTGCTCATATAATGATCAGTGACCTGTACTAGGCTCTTTCCCAGTGAAGAAAATGGTGTGTAATCATCTTGCTCTGAAACTTGGTGAAGTTTTTTTTCAGCACCAATAGGTAGGGCCATTTTGGTTAATTTCACAGCCAGAAGGTTTTTTAATTGGTCAGTTTGACATCTGAAATTTCAGGTTGTTGTAACCGTGCTTCCTGCAGTTGGAAGAAGCTCCCAGAGGTGGAGGTGGGTCTGATCTTCCCCCATACTGCTGGGAGTGCCCCCACGGGGGCTCCTAGCATCCAGTCCTGGCCTCTTCCCCTGAACAACTGCTGTTTGGTGGGGGGGAGATCAGACCCACCTCTGGGCACCTCCCCAAGCTGCAGGAAGCTCCATGGCTGCATTGCCTTCAGAGCCCAGCTGAAACCAATGAGGGTGCAATGCAGCCAAGGAGCTTCCTGCAGTCAGCGGAGGTAATTGGAAGTGGGTCTGATCTCCCCCCCAAGAGCAGCCATGCAGGGGAAGAAAAAGTCCTGTCCCTCCCCAGCCCGGCAGACTAGCAGCTGGAGCTCAGTGACAGATAGGAGTCCCTGGCTGGAGCGCCCCCAGCCCTGCCCCTTCCTCTCCCCTCCAATAGCTAGAGTTCACGGGGGAAGTCTAATTTCACGGTCTGTGACGTATTTCTCACGGTCGTGAATTTGTAGGGCCCTATCAATGGGACTCGAATTCCTTCCTAGAACACAAAAGCAGAATGATCCCTCCTGTGATGTATTTAAGTGGTGTCTCTCTCCTCTTGGAGCTTCTGCAGCACACACCTATGATTGGTCAGGCACCTGCACTTTGGTAGAAGTAGTAAGAGCTGTTCTCATCATCGGAGTCCCTCCTCTAGGCATATGAGGAAGAGGAAGTGACATGCCACAGAGATAATTTAAAAAAAAGAAAAGAGAAAATACTTGATCCAGTTTTGCTGTATAATGTTCTCCTTCTGAACCACCACACTACAATCCTTGCCTGTGCTGTGGTTTGATTTTTCTGAACATAAACAAAGCGAACACCCAGCAGACCCTTAAAGCTAAAAGCAAAAATGGCAAAGGCAAACCCCTTGTGGATATAGTTTTAAAATCAATCTTAGGGGAAACTGGGAGACTTCTGAATACAAGAGACATGTTACTGAAATTCAGGAGGCGGGGAACACCATGACCTGGACTAGGTGTATGAAAAAGAATATTCTCAGTTGCTTTTATCTTCACTGTAAGATTGTGTTCCTCTCGGTTTGAAATGGGTGTTGACCTTTGCTCTGACTTTTTTGTACATTGATTTGCTAAGGATTGTAGCATTTCAGTTAGAATGAAAAACATTCTGAGCTTCTTGATCAACCAGAAACCAAGAACACTTCACTTTCAAATGCACTTTAATTCTTAAGTTATGGCATTTTTCTGATTTCATTAATGCTGTCCTTTATTCACAAACATATTCTCTCTCTAATCTATCTAGTCAGGAAGTTCCCCCAAATGGCCTGTGCTGGCAGATTATAAAATCTTATTTTTTCTAAAAATTAATCTTGAATGCGCTTAATATCCAAATCCTGAATTTGTTGGTCCTATGTGTGCTTGGATTCTGTTTGCCCTTATAGTAACAAGATAAGGCTGTGGACAAGAACTTTTTAAATATCTATGTAGTATATGATGTTAACAACTAATCACACAGGTGGATTTAAATGTATGTTTCAGGGCAAGTCAAAATTCTAGATGTAATTAATATATGTAGTACTTGGATATGTAGTACAGTGAATTTGGGAGCATAATCATGAGAGTAGAGTTCCCCCTGAATTGACCACATATTCCACTGTTTTCTTTGTCATAGTTGGAAGCCGATAAACACAGATTATCACATAAATCTTCAAATATCTGAAGGCACCTGATTTCAATTTAAATGTTACTCATTAGGAAATACTGTATGCATGAGAATTGCCTTGACTGCAGTTGAGGAACTTACTGCAGTGCTCTGACCAGGAGGAATTAAATAAAGAGAAACCTCCCTGTCCTAAGAAATCATCAGTTAATTTGCATAAATCCTTGAAACAAAGCCAATCACCTCTTTTTTCATTGTAGGGATTAAATTGCAATCCATGCAGCTACATCCATCCCCTTCTATCACATGTATTTGAGACACAACTGATATTGCTTTGCAGTCTCTCATTTTCTAGCCATCTCTTTCCTTCCAATCAATGCACCAGCACCTCAAGTGCTATAGTACTGTAACTGAGTATTTGGATTATATCCAGAGCAATAGCAGCAAGACCATATAATTTTCTGAACTAATCAGACCTGAACCATGCCATTAAAATTGGAAGATCTTTACTTGTCAAAGTGGCTGTTAAAGCCTGTGGCATGGACTGTGAATCAGATAATGTCAATAAATAAACTCTCAGTTTCGAAATCAGCAGGGTTACCCCGATGGGGATGAATGTCTGATTTTGTTTAAAATGGTGCTTAAAAAAATTATCTATAACATTTAATGGCTAACGGTGTATTCAGAGCATAAGGATGACATGAACACTATTCTATCTATCTCTAACCATTTTGTTTTCAATTTTATAGGTTACCATGAAGGTTCATCTCTTGCCATAGAAATGGAGACATAGCGGTTTGCAAATCTGATGGTACAAAACTCATTCAGACAGGTCAGCACTTTGTTTTCAGGTGACTTGAGACAGTCTGATTCTGACATGGGACTTCTTCTGAGGCCTTGTCATTTAACCTGTTTGTCTATATCTCCTTCTGTGAAATAGGATAATAATGCCTCATAGGGACACTCTGAGGATTAATTATGGTATGTTTGTACAGAGCTTTGAATAGAAAAGTGTGAGATAAAGTAATGGAGGTTGGGGTTTGGGGGTTTTTTATTTTATTTTATTTTATTTTTTTAACCTCCCAGGACTGTGGTGAACTGTCAGTGTGGTGCACAGAGTGTTGCCTACAGTGTTCTCTCTCCTTGTTCAGAGATCTAGAAAATAAATTTTACATATCTCTGACCTACTTGTGTGAGCTAAGAGAGCCCAGAGAAGCCCCCTCAGTTTACAAACCCCATAAGAGCACCGAAAGGCATTTAACTTGAAGGAAAGGATCAAAGAGTTGTGAGGTATTTGATGGTGGAATGTGGCTGGGCAGTATATTCCCTAAGATTTAATCACATCTCTCCCCCGCATGACCACAGGAATGAAGATCTGTTTCATGTACTTCCAAAAGTAGCGGGTAGGGCCTGTGGAGGAGTTGGGAATAGCAATGCTACATTGTAAATTCCTCTTCCATGCAATCAGGGCTAAATTACAGTAGCTTACAATGCTCAAGTCAGTAGTGACTCTCCCATCTGGCTTTTTCTCACCGTGGAGGGGCCTGGGTATAACAGCAGATGGCATGGGCTGGGAGAGGAGTCAGGTCCTTCATGTCAGAATGTCACTGATCCATCAACTTAGCTCCCATATGTTCTGGCCTTCACAACATTGGGAGGATGCCCTCTCACAGCTCCACTCAGTTATGAGCTGTGTCCTCCTCAAGTCTCTGCAAAGGAACCGTGCAATGAAGCACCACTTCAAGAGATCTACTTCTCTTTCTGTTCTGTAGGTAGGGCAGTGTAGGGCCGTGGGTAGACAGAGGACGTTTAACCCTTACTTTGTTCAAAGTGTTAATTGTAAACTCTGTGCTAACGCAGCATAATCCAGTACCTAGTTCTGTACTTCAAAAAGATGATTTAAGGCCTGGTCTAAACTAGAGAATTATATGGTAGAACTACGTCACTCAAGGGGTGTGAAGAATCCACGCCGCTGAGCAATGTAGTTATACCAACCTAACCCCTGGGGTAGACAGAACTATGTCGGGGGGAGAGCTACTCCTGTCATCAAAGCTACCGCCTCTCGGGGAGGTAGATTTGCTACGGTGACAGTGTAGTAGCGTCTTCACTAAAGCGCTACAACTGCGCCGCTGTAGTGTGGTACGTGAAGACAAGCCCTAAGACTATTTGATAAACTACTTGTTATAGCTTTTGAATATGCATCCACTTTCTTCTGAGGAAGACGATGCTACCAACCCAGGAAGGAAATGTTGCGAATCTTGATAACACTGAAAGCCACTTGCTGCCCTACACCCATCAAAAATGCTAGTGAGAAGGCAAAGTGTTCCTTGAAGTCTGTATGATTTAAAATAATAAATGTTGAACCCAGTATAAAGGCTGAAGCAGGCAGGTGTGAATTGCTCTGACAGAACAATGCTTAGTTTATTTTTCTTGTTCCTTTAAATTTCAGCTTCCTTCTCAGGAGCCAGCATCTTTTCTTTGCACAGACTTCAGAATTGAAGGTCAGGAAGCAAATGAATATTCAGGATAAAAAAACATCATGAAGTATTATCTGACTGGAATCCTAACGTTCTAGACTGATTGTCCAGAATACCTGCTGGGCGGATCTTTCAGGGCTTTACAAGTTCAGGGTGTTTTAAAGTTAATGTCTGAGCGGAGCAGTTTCATAGACAGTGGGCCAGGGCAGACTGGCCTGAATATATCTATATATAATTGTGTCTGTAATAGGTGAAAAGTGTTGGTGTAAATGCATTTCCACAGTCCTTTCCATTGCTACAAACATCTGGCACTCTAAATCTCAAAATACTTCAAGCCTTTATATTCCCAGGCAGGCTGTTTATCTTGGGCCCGATTCTTCAGCCTTTACTCACGGTGAGTAAAATGTACACATAAATCAACAGAATTTCTTGAGTAAGTACTACTCAATGTGAGTCAGGTTTGCCAAATCAGGGCCTAAATTGGAAGAGCCCTTTGTGTGTATGTGCAGTGTATATTTAGATAACATGCATATACATTTGCAACTGTATATGTGCATAAAATACCTGCTCATGCTGGCAGAAGCAAGGTTAAAGAATATGCCAAGGCCACTGATGCTTCTGTCTAGAAATGCATCATCCTCAGTAGGATTTTGAAGTTTACTGGCCTTCAAGCACAATCCTGTAGCAGGTACTCAAATGTTAAAGGGAATTTTAGACAATATAATGACTTCGTTTAATTCCTAGGCCTAATGTATGGGAATCTAACAATCACATAGAGCACATTCTTCTTCCCTCTCCCACCAGGATCCGCTATTACAAAGGTTTTTAATCACTGTTTTCAGCTCCCCATAAGCATTGATCTAGAAGCAGGTAAATTAGAAACTAGCATTGAATGTATGGCTCCAGCAACTGTGATTGGAGCCTCAACCAAGATGGTTTTAGCCCCATAATGCTGAACACAGCAGCTGATGTATTATATTAGCTCAAACTTCTGCCTGATTAAATGTATTGACTGGGGCTGTAAAGATTTTTTTCAATACCAAGCTGTGGTCATATTTCCCAGTTACTTTGCATTCCTTTGACTGCACATCATTGTTCCAGATTTTTTTAAACTACTTTTGCAATCAAGAATTTTATACTAGGTAATGGAATTTGGAGTTTGGGTCGTAGATGTTAGGGGTAGGTCTTAATTTTCTCTTTCCACCTGTAAGATTCAGGATTGACAGCTCCCTCATCATCCATGCTGGAAATTAGATGCTTGTTTCATAATAGTAATGTATGGACAATACTAATATTAGTCCTTAAGCATAGGTCATAAGATCAGTCATTCTGCTCACTATATACCATTTTAGATACAACTTTTTATTTAGTATCAGTCTTTACTTTCCTGTGGACAGTTCCTGAAACAGCAAGTATGGATGTGATGAGAAACTGCTTGATAAATGTTCAGTGACAAAGGCCTTGTCTACAGAATAGACTTTTTCCCCCTGAGATTTCTCTCTTGCTGCTATGAGAGGAAGATATACCAGTGGTAGCAGCAGCTGGAAATTGTAGGGGAAGAACCTGGTGTACATAACACTCCTCCTCCCACCTTCTGTCACAGATATAAATCACTGCTTTTGGAAGAGGCGTCTTTCATCTCTGTATTTAAATCCTGGAGCTGGTAATCGAACTCTTGCTTTCAGCAGCAACATATTTTACAAACACCCAATTTAACTCCTAGAAGCTGGGGTAAGTGGGACTGCAGAACACATCCATATCCTAGTGTAGGTTCTCTTCTCATCTCTTTTTTTGAGTGTGTTAGCTAATTAATTTGTACATTGTGCAGATGGGACCTCAGACACCTCTTTTGGTAGCTGTTCTGTTATCAGGTGGCTCTCAACATTTTTTTTTTATCAAATCTGAATCTGCCTTTCTTTAGTTTAAGCCCATTACTGCTTTTAATACATTCATAGTCAACTTCTGTAAAGGCTTGCTCCTTTCATTACGTTATTTTCTGTGAAATACTAAGGAAAGATAGCCATGAAATCAAAGTAATTGCCTAATCTCATACAAAATGTGTTTAAAGGGAGATTTTCAAAGGGAGAAATGCAGTTAAGTATCTTAACTCCCACTGAAAATTAATGGGAGTTAGGTACCTAACTGGTGTTTGTGCCTTTAAAAATCTTCCCTTAAATCACTACAAACTCTTTAAAATGCCCTATGTATAAAAATGTGAAGCTAAGGATTGTAGCAGGAGGCTGGCATATTATCTGGTAGCTTGATTGTATCCTTCAGGGCAGGAAGAACAGCGCTGTGGCCAGACCCACATGGAACTCCTGGAGTTTTTTAGGTAGGTTCTTATATCTCTTGTTTTGTTTTTCTGTTTACAGCCATCTAATTCTTTCGTTTCTTACCAAAGCTAACTGTACAGTGGTAGCAGGAGAGTATCTACAAGGAGCTATAGAAGCTGCTCCTGTTTGCTCACTGACTGCAGCTCTGACCTTCTTCTTTGGGTAGACCACATCAGGCTGCATTTCCTGTTGCAATTATCACTAAAATGGCAGGCCATCAGTGTTTATACAACTGTCCAATTCATAACGGGACAGTCTTAAGTAATTTCAGGTATTTTGAAATACTGTTTTGAAATTTCCATGCTTAATTTACATATTCTAATTTAAAAAGCTATTCTGTAGCCAGGTAAGGCTGCAGGTCTCCTTTTTAAGGTAACTTGGTGACTGTCTCCTGTCCAAACAGAAACTAACTGTTTCTTAGCTCTTCAAAATCTACTTTTAAAAATCAGTACCAAGGCTCAAAACTAAATGTGCTTAGAAAATAAAATCAAATCAAATCAGTGCTGAAGTTCAATCCAAGTGAAGCGTGACAAATATAGTACAGAGCAGGAGTGTCTGAGTGACAAAAAAATCAGTTTTCAAAATAAACCTGTTTGCTTTTAGAAGAAATGGTCATACTATGATTGCAGATCGAATTTGTGGATGCTGCAGTCCAATGCAACAGAGTGGAGTTGTGCAAAAACTTTACATCCCAAGAAAGAAGCTGAGTACAGAAAACTGTATTGAACATAATTATGCCCAAAAATGGAGAGATACAGTGTGCCTTTATTTCCTTCCCTAGAGATATTCTGCATCTGCCGTCTTCAAGGCTGCATGTAGATGAATAACCAGGTCCTTTGGGGAAGCCTAGCACCTCATACAATATTTCTACTTAAGTTTCCCTGCTTTGATGGTGTATCGTGACTACAGATCTACTCCTAAGGTCACAGAGGATGACATACTAAGAAGTGTATAACTCTCAGTTGGTATTTTTCACCATTAAAAAGGATTCTGTCAGCTTGAAATCTAGTCACCATAAAAATTGAGTTAAATAGTTTCGACACTACCTGTGATTTGTTGTGGTTTTACAGTCAGTTTCCTATTTATTTTGTAAAGTGTTTTTTTTTTCCCCCTTCCTTCCCTGTTGCTGTAGGAAAGTCATGCACAAACATCAGGGGAAATGCACTATGCACACAACGCTATCAAAAGCACTAAGTAAATGCACTGAAAAAACAGACTGTTGGTAAAATATTCAGCTTGGAGTGTGATTTTTAACGTTCTGATAGCCCTTTAAATTTAAGGGTGCATTTTCTCTTTCAAAGGTGCTATTTGCTGGGCATATTTTTATGCTGCATCACAGAAAGAGATGTTTAAGTCCTATGATATCATCAGGATCCAGTTGTGTGTCTGTTCTTGCCAAGGAAAAGAATGGGCTTCACAACTGTAAACTGAATCCCAGAAAACAGGAGTTAAAGCTCTATTAAACTTTTGGAGCACAATCCTTCTAGCAGGTCCCAATGTTTATTTTTAAATTGTGTGAATGCAATATTCCTGAAAGGTGCCAGATTGATAGCCCTGCACAGTGTACTGTTTAGCCACAAACTGGTGGCAGCAGTACAAGCTTTCCCGAAAGGGAATACCTCTAGGGCTAAAATAGCTGGCAGTCTGCTTTGAGAAATGAAGGCTTGAATGGACAGAGAGAGGCAAGTTGCCAGTTAGTGCTCTCCGTGGTGGCTTTTTGTGCTTTGGATGTGGAAACTGAATTGAAATCACTGAATTCAATTTATGTAATTCACCAAACAGCCATCAGAGAGTAATTTTTAGTCACAACCAACCTGGACTGAATTCAAACCAGAGACCTAAAGATGAAAAGCTTAACAGGGGTTCCTAAAGTCTCTTTGGAAATGTTAAACACTAAACATTAATTTAGCTCAAAGTCTAAAAACTTGGGTATTGAACCTCCCCATGCAAAGCACGTTCCCCTGTACCCCCAGCCCCAGATCCATTTTATACTGACTGTGGTGTTCATATCGGATAAGAAACATTTATTTGTCCTATCCTCCTCTTCCTCTCTCCTCTCCCCCCCCCCCCCCCCCCCGCCCAAAATGACCGTACTATAAACACTTTCCCCACTGAATGTCACCACATGCACAAAGAATGCTGTGGGTGGATTTTACTGTAATATGAATCATTCGGTCAAGCTGCCTGTCTCCTATGAATAACAGTCCAAAATATTCCACTGACAATTATCCTCTTTACATTCCAGATACCCTGCTCTAACAAGCAGGTAAGGCATCATATTGATGTCTGCATAGGGTGTCTTGTGACAAGGCCTCTCCTTGGCCAGTGAGTTGCTCTCCAAGGAATTAGTGTTTGTAAGCATCTCTGCACTGCAGTTTGTTTTGTAAATTTGGACTCTTGCTGAATCAGTGTAAGATGTTTTTGGAGTAGAATAAGTTTTTGTATTCCTTTAAACAGGAATTCAGTTCTGTACATTTTTAATAGACTGTACTTGTTGCATGTAGGTGTACTGTAATCAGTAAGGACTAGGAAGCTTTCTATTAGCATGATAGTGTGATGAATGTTTACTTCCCAGAAATGGCCAGAGCTGTGGTTCAGCAAAATCTACAGTGTATTCCAAGTGTAGGAGGTGTGTATTCTGGCACAGGCTGAAAGCATAATTTTGTACCAGTTACAGGACTAGCTGCATAAAGTCTGTAACACAATATGAATGTAACCTGTCAGGAAATACTTCCTTTGTATCTAACGATGTGGATGGGGGAGTTAAGATTTTAAAGATGCATTCAGGGAACAACTGCCTTCAGTACAGTTGTTAAGCCAGCACAGCAGACTTGCCATTCATATGGCTGACTGTTCCACAGAAGTGTTAAGGGAACTGATCATTAATAATTGTAAGCTGGTTAACAAAACATTGCTGGACCCTTGCCTGTTAGGCCTGAGTCAACTCAAAGTTACACGTTCTCTTTTTGTGTCTGTGGTACAATGTTTTCAAACTGATCTACTTGAAAAATGTCTTCTTCTTATTGGTATTTTTCAGTTGTCAGCAGGTGTTCTGATGCAGAACATTTCAAACTGAGGTTTTTTTCCCACAAACCATCAATTAAAGCATTTGCATGGCAGAGTTGCTTTTTCATTAAAACTAATGTTCTGTTAGCAGCTTGGAGGGTGGCAACCAATTCAGACGTGGAGCATTAGATATGTACTTTTCCTGATCATTTCCTCTTATTTCATCTCGTTTCACTTTTTTTGATAATTAACAGTCCACCAAGATGATATCCGTTTGTTCATTTTAGTTTTTACAGGCATTCTTATTCCATTTTGTTAAAGAATTTTTCTTCCTGATCACATGCAAATGACTTACAATTTATTATTTTTCAGCCAGCTGCATTTTTTCCTTCAGTTACTAATGCAGAGAGTGGATGGAATGGGCTCTCAAAAAATGTTGTGCAATGTAATTTCTTGGTTTGATGTCAATTATTTGTCAATGGGTATCTTTGCATCATCCTTGTCATTCTGATTTGTTTTTTTGTTCAGTGCAGCAAGATCCAATTTTCTGTATCTTCTTTTGAATGCTTAAATATTTTTTTTAAATCCCTATTTTACTGTTTTCTGTCTGCAATTTGGAATGTACACATTGAAATTTTTAAAAATGGTATTCACATTTATATTTCAAGTAAGACCAAAAATCTTTTATGCCTGCAAAGATGCTGTTTAAAGTATTCATTCTATATCAGGATTTGAGGTTTGCAGCAGCATCTGCAGTACAGCTGGTATTAGAAAAATACGACTGTTAAAATAGACAAAAGGGTCATTCTTGCTCTTTTATTCCAGTTGTGCTTAGGAAGAGGCATTCTTTTTGCACTGGGTGCTAATATCAAACAGCCCATGTAACGCAAAGGTGATTTTACTAAACAGAACTTTTTTGCTACTTGTAACTACCTTTGCATTTACTTGTGACCAAATCCTATACCAAACCTGGACGACAGAGGTGTCTTTCCCCCCACTCGCAAAGCTGCAGAGCCTTTGCAGTGTATTATCTATTACACACCTGCATGGAAGGAAAGCACATAATCTGTATCTCTGTGTTTTTCTTTCTCCTCTGGGCCCTGGTGCTCAGTGAGCCCTAAAGCTGTTTTGTGGTGCATCTATAAATGGCGCAAAGTCATGACACAGGCATCTGGTATCCTAACTGTGCAACAAACCACCCTGGTTCTGGTGCAGACAGGGCCTTTCTACAAGGGTGAAGGAAACTAAGTGCTTGTCTACACATGAAAGTTCTTCTAGAATAAGGTAGGGTGTGAATTTCAAGTGCAATGGCTATTCCAGAATAACTTGTGTGTAGACAAACCCCAAGTACCATAAAAATGTAAGTTGCTTCATTTACGCAGGGAGCTTCGATTTTAACTTCCGCCAGTTCTTTTGTAAAGTTTTCAGTGCATCTTCATTTAGGGACGGACTTGAGCCATCATTTAGTCAAGGGAGATCCTCCTTCCCTAAGTTTTTAAAACAGGAGCATTTCAAAAATAACTTTTTTAAAAAATTCATACTTACCTGTTAGATGTAAGCAACCTACATGTTGGAGTTCACTTTTCATTAGTTATTTTGTTTAATATTTTACTCTACTTCAGAATCCATTTTGACTGGTCAGCTTCACTCCTTGCTGCACAGGCATGGGTTTTGTTTGCTGCGGAAGGTGTGAATCAAACTAAACATTTTATCCAAACTACTCAGAAAGCTTTGCTTGGGGAGAAAACCTACTGTCACTTGTCCCCTTCAATATTAACAACCAGTGCAGAGAACTTTCCCTTCGCACTAATGTAAACTAGCATAGTGAGCCATATCATGTCAGCAACTTTAAACGGGACTGCCATTTGATTTAAATTAGTTCTGCCTTACATATACACACTAACTTACTTGCTGGCGCAATATGGCCCTATGTTCATACCAGTAAGTGTGTTTTCTTTGCTTTTTTTGAAATGCATCTTGCAGATTCAGTGATTACTGGAGTGTTCAGCTAAGACTGTGATAGATTGGAACTGCATGAGGTTTTATCTCTCACACTTCCTTATGTTAACAGGGGGGCCAAATGTTTTCCATAATGTTATGAAAAGTCTGACAGCATTGGGAATGTTTTTGCGCAGTTTCAAGAGTTTTTATTAGCGATGCTGGCATTGGCTTTTAGTGTCAAATGGATTTTTACAAAAACTTTCTGTACAAACCACCATTTTTATTGGCCAACAAACATTCCCTATATTTGATGTGTTAGTAAGTTTCAGTAGCACTTTCAAGGAGTTTTTATGGTTTGAATACTGTATATTATGCATTGTTTTCTACTATTTGTTTTTTTTACTAGAGAATCGCATGGTTTATACTGTATTGCAGTAAAGAACTGCATTAAAATTGTTTTAGCTTTACATTGATGTTGATTATTGGCCATAAGTTAGTCCAGAGCACCATTTCACAGGCAAGTCTTGTGAGCCTGAAACAGCTGTCTGAGGATAGGAGGGTGTGATAGCTCATCCCACCTAGGCGAGGTTTGAGAAGATCTCACTGCTGGAGCTGCACACGTGGCAAGCTCAATTCCTGCCTCCTTTGCCCTGGTGAAGGGATACTTGCACCAGCTTGTCTTTTTGAGGAGAATTCCCATTCCACCCTATTACAGGCAGGAAGCTTACCAGTACACCACACTACAGCATTTAAGTGTTGGGATATTTTTTGAATGATATTAAGCACCATGTTAAGGTGAGGTACAAGTTTTACAAACAGGCAATCCAGTTGCTATCACTTGTGTGTGAAAAACTTTTTTTGCTTCTCTTTTCAGAATAAACTGTTCGCGCTAGGTATTCCAAAAAATTACAGTAAGACAAGACCCTGTTTTGTTGTGCACTTGAAGCTGAGGGACTTAAATATTTTACAGTAAAAATTATACACCAAGAAGCTAGAACTACATTTAAAGTGTGTCAGAGTTTTAGCTTGTGTTTAAGAAGCATTTAGACCTAATTACTGGACATAAAATGCAAGACAGCTACCAACATAAACCCCTTTCTTAGGAATGCTGGCTGGTAGACAGGGCTAGAAACCAGGCATCACTTCATCTGACAGTTTACTTATCTTTAAAATGGTTAATTAGAACACATATGTAGCTTAACACATAGGGGTTTTAATAAGGCACAATTGCTAAGTATTTTGTGTAGAGATTTTTTTGAAAACCATACTGTTGCCATCTTCAGCAGTAGCCCTTTGAGCATTTTCACTACAGCAGCAAGTGGGTTATGGTGGAAGGCTTCTTTATTTTTTAGTACCACAGAGCTTAATGAGGCACCTACAACATGTTTTAGTATGTGGAATTAATCCATAGAGAACAATGACCTAAAAAGAGTTGAAATCAATGGCTGTGGGCACCATCCATGGACCAGAAATCTACCTCTGGTGCTAATGTCTATGCAGAGTTCCTAGTGCCTTCATGATTTTTGAATTAGTAAAATAAGCTGTAATGACTACACCAGCACAATGAAAACTGTACCAACATAAAATGAAATCTACACTGCATGCTTTACAGCATGATTTTATTTTGCTATTGCAAACAGCTATAGAACAGGGTTATGAAAGAATAAATAAGTTAAAGCACTGAGTGTGTACCAACTTCCAAAAGCTCATTAAACAGCCTTTAGTTTATAATAATTGAATGTTCTTCATTATTGTATCTGATTCAATTTTCAGAAAGTAACCAAACAAAATGAATGTAGGTCAAATATTTTTCCCCTCTGGCCAATAAAGATTTTAAATATGCCTGCAGCCAGCCCTGCTACAAATAATAAAACGTAGAAAAAACCTCATTGTAATATACAGCAACATATTGACATAACCAGTTTGTGTTAAGTGTCAGTCCGTCCCAAAATACTTCTGTCCAAAGTGTGTTGGTGCAACAGGATGAACTTCTGTAGTTAAAATTGTGATCTCTGGGAACTCCTGGATGATAGATTTGGCACCTTTTAAGGAGGAAAGAAGAAAATAGTTGAAACTACACTTTGTAATTCAGTCCAGCGCCTGCAGGATTTTATAATCGGTTGAGCAGAGGTTGGTCCCCTGTAGTTACCTCACCTCCGCTGTTTGATCCACTTTTTGCATTTACACTGGGCTTGTGCAGGGCTGAAATTGTGGAAAAGCAGCATCACTTGCTCCACAACCTCAGCCGTGCAGAACACAATGCCATCCACAGCCTCAGAAACAACTCTGACATCATAATCAAAAAGGCTGCCAAAGGAGGTGCTGTTGTCATCATGAATAGGTCAGAATATGAACAAGAGGCTGCTCGGCAGCTCTCCAACACCACTTTCTACAAGCCATTACCCTCTGATCCCACTGAGAGTTACCAAAAGAAACTACAGCATTTGCTCAAGAAACTCCCTGAAAAAGCACAAGATCAAATCCGCACAGACACACCCCTGGAACCCCGACCTGGGATGTTCTATCTACTACCCAAGATCCATAAACCTGGAAATCCTGGGCGCCCCATCATCTCAGGCATTGGCACCCTGACAGCAGGATTGTCTGGCTATGTAGACTCCCTCCTCAGGCCCTACGCTACCAGCACTCCCAGCTACCTTCGAGACACCACTGGCTTCCTGAGGAAACTACAATCCATCGGTGATCTTCCTGATAACACCATCCTGGCCACTATGGATGTAGAAGCCCTCTACACCAACATTCCACACAAAGATGGACTACAAGCCGTCAAGAACACTATCCCCGATAATGTCACGGCTAACCTGGTGGCTGAACTTTGTGACTTTGTCCTTACCCATAACTATTTTACATTTGGGGACAATGTATACCTTCAAATCAGCGGCACTGCTATGGGTACCCACATGGCCCCACAGTATGCCAACATTTTTATGGCTGACTTAGAACAACGCTTCCTCAGCTCTCATCCCCTAATGCCCCTACTCTACTTGCGCTATATTGATGATATCTTCATCATCTACCATGGAAAAGAAGCCCTTGAGGAATTCCACCATGATTTCAACAATTTCCATCACACCATCAACCTCAGCCTGGTCCAGTCCACACAAGAGATCCACTTCCTGGACACTACAGTGCTAATAAACGATGGTCACATAAACACTACCCTATACCGGAAACCTACTGACCGCTATGCCTACCTACATGCCTCCAGCTTTCACCCTGACCACACCACACGATCCATTGTCTACAGCCAAGCTCTGCGATACAACCGCATTTGCTCCAACCCCTCAGACAGAGACAAATACCTACAAGATCTCTATCAAGCATTCTTACAACTACAATACCCACCTGCAGAAGTGAAGAAACAGATTGATAGTGCCAGAAGAGTTCCCAGAAGTCACCTACTACAGGACAGGCCTAACAAAGAAAATAACAGAACGCCACTAGCCGTCACCTTCAGCCCCCAACTGAAACCCCTCCAATGCATCATCAAGGATCTACAACCTATCCTGAAGGACGACCCATCACTCTCACAAATCTTGGGAGACAGGCCAGTCCTTGCCTACAGACAGCCCCCCAACCTGAAGCAAATACTCACCAGCAACCACATACCACACAACAGAACCACTAACCCAGGAACTTATCCTTGCAACAAAGCCCGTTGCCAACTGTGCCCACATATCTATTCAGGGGACACCATCACAGGGCCTAATCACATCAGCCACACTATCAGAGGCTCGTTCACCTGCACATCTATCAATGTGATATATGCCATCATGTGCCAGCAATGCCCCTCTGCCATGTACATTGGTCAAACTGGACAGTCTCTACATAGAAGAATAAATGACACAAATCAGATATCAAGAATTATAACATTCATAAACCAGTCGGCGAACACTTCAATCTCTCTGGTCACGCGATTACAGACATGAAAGTTGCGATATTACAACAGAAAAACTTCAAATCCAGACTCTAGCGAGAGACTGCTGAATTGGAATTCATTTGCAAATTGGATACAGTTAACTTAGGTTACCTTGCATAATGACTTAGCCTCTCCCAGTCTCTATTCAAGCCTATTTCCCCTTGTTTTCCTAACCCCCCCCCCCCCCCCGCTTCCTCATACGTTCTTGTTAAACCCTGGATTTGTGCTGGAAATGGCCCACCTTGATTATCATACGCATAGTAAGGAGAGTGATCACTTTAGATAAACTATTACCAGCAGGAGAGTGGGGTAGGGGGAGAGAAAACCTTTTGTAGTGATTAACACCCATTTTTTCATGATTTGTGTGTATAAAAACAAACATCTTCTGTATTTTCCACAGTATGCATCCGATCAAGTGAGCTGTAGCTCACGAAAGCTTATGCTCAAATAAATTGGTTAGTCTCTAAGGTGCCACAAGTACTCCTTTTCTTTTCTGCTATGTCTCTGTTTGAATTTCGTAAGTAGCCCTGACAGGCATTAGAATTTCTCCATCCTCCCACCCCACTAAACAGAAACCAAAAGTCATTCTCAAAGCCCCAGAAGTCAGCAGAATAAGATGGGACCGAATTCCTTTCTTAACGAGTCAATGCCACTGTTATTCACAAGGGATCGCTATTGAGTCATATGACATGCCCTTTAACAGAGTGGAGAGGAAAACATCAAATTGAACCAACGTCTTTCACGTCACATTTTATAAACTACCATGACCACCTGTTGTTTTGTTTACATTTTATCCATTCCTTTCCTCGATTTATGACTTTTCTCCCACTTCGCTCCCCAAATAAGACTACATTAAATCAGCTCACTGGAACTCTTTTTAAAATCTACGCATTGTGTACAGTTCTGTGTTGCGTGAATAACCTCCTCCCAACCTATTCCTTCAACTTACCGTGAGGTGTGGAGAATAGGCTTAGTAGGATAATGACACTTGGTTGAACGCCATGTTCTATAAGAACTTTTACAGCTTCAATGACAGTATTGCCAGTGCCTGGGAGGAGGGGAAAAACAACATTGTCCTTATCAGAAAGACTTCACAAGTCACTTGGAACTAGATTAAGCAGAATTCACATTCAGAGGGGATTAGTGTGCCACCAATACTGCCGTGTAAGTAAACAGAAGGAATATGTCCCTCTTCTACTGCAGAACAGACCACTCACTCTGTTACCTATGGCAGCTTAGTGCCTTGATGACACTACTGCATCTAGGCACTAAAATACTGTATTAAGAGCAGGTTTCAGAGTAGCAGCCGTGTTAGTCTGTATTCGCAAAAAGAAAAGGAGTACTTGTGGCACCGTAGAGACTAACCAATTTATTTAAACTGGTTAGTCTCTACGGTGCCACAAGTACTCCTTTTCTTTTTGTATTAAGAGCCTGACCCAAAGTCCATTGACATCAATTGGCTCTTGGTTAGTCCCTCTGGCAAGAAATCACAGTTGAAACAGAAAATGACAATCGAGTTCCTTGTGAAGGAGGAGAATTAAGTATTAGAAAATTCGCTTCAGCCTGACGTAAGCTCTACCAGCTTCTGAGGCTCTTTGGTGGCATTAATTAGTTTAATTTTGAAATAATTTAATATAAACTGTTAAATAGAATTTTTAAATGTAAAATTAGCGTTAACTAGTATTTAATTAATTTGAAATTTTGAAGTGTTTAGCATGCAATAATAGTTCTAAATCTTTTCTACACTTACATACTAAAATTTATATATTAAAAAAGCAATTTACAGCAAACCCCAGTTCTCCCCTACCCCACATACACAGTGGGTCATACTCAAGCAATTTGTACCACATTTATTTTACCTCATTAGATCTATCGCCTCAACGTGTGTATTTTGAAGATAATGCCTTAACAAGTACTGCAGTTTGACTAAGGACTTGGCTACACTTGTGAGTTAGAGCACATTAAAGCAGCTCCGGGCACCCAAGCTCACTACCCGTCCACACTGGCAAGGCAGGTAGAGCGCTCTGACTCCACGGCTAGAGCGCTCCTGGTACTCCACCTTGGCGAGAAGATTAACGCTTGCTGCGTCTTGACTGAAATGTCCGGGCGTCAGTGTGAACGAGGTGTTGCATTACTGCGCTCTGATCAGCCTCTGGAAACGTCCCATAATCCCCTTAAGTCATGTGGCCACTCTTGTCATTGTTTTTGAATCACTACAGGAATGCAGATATGCCCTTTTGAAAGCTCCGTTTCTGACAGCCGGCTGCTTATCTGCTCCGAGACAAAGCAACCATTAGTGTGGAATGCTGAGAGAGAGAGAGGCGAGGGGGGTCTGCTGCTGTCTGAACTTACAAGACAGCATTCTGACATGCTCTCTGCCCCCCCACAACCCACTCTCTCTTCCCCCACATACACACAACACACTCCCTGTCACACTCCACTCCACCCCACCCCCACCCCCATTTGAAAAGCACACTGCAGTCACTTGCATGCTGGGATAGCTGCCCATAATGCACCACTCCCAATGCTGCTGCAAATGTGGCCACGCCAGTGCGCTTGAAGCTTTCAGTATGGACAGACTGCAGCGCTTTCCCTACTGCGCTCTCCGAAGGCTGGTTTAATTCAAAGCCATCTACATTGGCAAGTGTAGCCATGCCCTAAGGCTTATTCTAGCCGAACTTGATAAATTCTCTGCTGTGTTGCTCAAGGCAAGCTAAAATCCTACTAGTAGCCACTGACATTCAGGGAATTTTACACAGAACACCGATTAGTCAAACAATATTTAACACTAACAATTCTCTAAGACACTCACTCAGTATTGGGTACATGAGAAGAACTTTTCTCCTGTAAATGTCTGGTGGAAACTTGGCATAGTACACTTTGGCTCTCTGAGTCTCTTCGTCGCTCTGTATCAGGATTTTTCCTATTCGGATGGATCTGCAGCAATCCCGTAAGCCTTGTTCCATTGCCTCTCCTTCAGTTTAGTAACAAGAACAACAACAAAAACCCTGTTACACATCAAGGAAGAAAGCACCACAAGCTACTACTAGTAAAGGATATTCAATATTTAACTGTGGTAAGGAGATTATTAAACCAAATGACTAAAATCACATTAGATTATTAACTGGAAGTTTTCACTCTGCTTACATAATGAAGTTAGCCTGATCAGTATCACTCATTGGTCCCAAGCACTAACACAAGGCTGGTTTTCAAGGATATAGCAAATCTAAATCTAAAATATAGCAAAGTTTCCTACAAACATTTTGATCATTCCTAATCAGTATGAAAAACCGCTTTGAGTACTGAGAAGGAAACTCATCTGCAACTCTCCAGTTACTGATGCATCATCATGATGCTATAGAGGGGACAGAAAACACTGCATCAAGTGGATTTCAGCCTCTTGCTGTTAGATCTTTAAGAACTGTTGCTATCAAGCTGCTAATTAAGTTAGACAAACCCACTAGCATTCCCCAGAATGTGCACAATTTCTACCAGTAGCCACAGTTTATTTGGAGAATTGTCAGGAAGGGGAAATTAATGGAAACAAGGATGGGGGTTTCTAGAAGCAAGGAAAGAAGGGCAGGCCTTGCTCCATTTGAATGTCCTCGACCTAGAGCCCCTTCTCTAGCAGCCACAGGAAATCCCCAGCAACTGTTCTATTTCCTAAGGGGTTAATAAAACACGTTACTTGATAGTGGTTGGGTGTAAGCTTGGTTGGAAACAGGACACTTATGAAGAGAGAAGAATGGCAGTTGGAGGACTTTGGTGAATTTTGTTCATCAGAGTAAAAGGGGTTGTTGCTGTTCTTAAAAGCAAGGTGGTAAAGAGATTTAAAGAAGAGCTTTAAACACAGACACATTAAGAAACCATGGCTTACCACTTCTCATTATGCTGACTCCACAGTTTCCCTTCTCAAATTTCACTCCTTCATACTTGTACCCTGTGAGACGAAAGACAGATCTGATGGTCAGTGGAAGTCATTGTGCCTTTTTAACCCATTTGGTGCCCCTTTAGGTCATAGTCTTAAATGATATTCCCATGAATGGAACTAACATCTCTCTAAGTACGTACTGTATAAAGAGGAGCTACGGATGTATGCCATACTCTGCGTGGACCAGTAGTATGATAGTATGCCAAATACTATGGGCCTAAAAAAGTGACGGGCAGAGGAACAAAAATGTAAGTTGGCAAAGAGCTGGTAACATGGGGTTTAGAGGAGAGCCTTCCCTGCTGTAGGATTTTAATTTAATAACTCATATTCTGGGCACACTTCTTATGAAGGATGCCATACAAAATAAAGCTGAATGGTAACTTCAGAAGAAGCCAATGGATACAGGCCAGTGCCGTGGACAGATACCAGAAATATGAAACTACTTGAGTTATTTGATTTGTGCAAGGAATAACTGGAAAATACTATGCGTCTGATGGGGTCAACTGACAGCCCTGGAAGCTAAAGTCCTTTACTTATTCAAAGAACAGCTTGGACAGCAGGGCAAGCTTCCCCTGCCCAAGCGTTATGCTTCAGTCTTAATACTGAGGCTGGTGCAGAGTTCAGTCTACACCTGTGGAGACTGAGGGAATTATGTGTAATATTTTTTATAAACAGCAAAAGCCCCTGTGGTTCTCTGTGTGACGTTACCCAGCCTGACTGCCAGGAGATAAATCAAAAGAGGCTGTTCAGAGGGAAGCAAACAAAAACTGAAATAATGTCCTTGAGGAAACACTGGGTAAGCTGTTTATTGGGAAATAGCCTGGATGAAGCCAGGAAGTGGGTAAGCAAGTTTACTCTTCCCAAGGCTCAGCCTAGGATCAAAGGAGATGCTAAACCTTAAAGATGCCAGCCTCGGGCAGGAGGAAGGGTTGAGTGAGTGGCCAGAGGCTGCCCAATGAGTGTCAGCAACAGCTGCCATCCTGGCAAGGGAGGACAGATGCAGAGGAGACATGCTGCAAGCATGACAGTCTCCTTCTCCCAGCTAGAGATGAGGGTTACTCACAAATGCGGGCAAGGAAAGATTATGGTACAGGTAAGGGAAAATGTGTATAGGACTCAGTTGCATTAACTCTTTGCTCAGGGTGCTATGTTCCTTTGGGGGTAAGAATACTTAATGCTTTGTTTTGGAAAAGTTGCTGTTTAGTTGCTTTAACTAGTAAGAGGGTTCGAGAGCTAAAGTGCTGATAGGTGCCAAGTGCTGTTGGGTCTGTCACATTAACACAGTTGGGAACACAGAGATCTGGTCGGAGAGCGGTTGGTCCATGTGGTGCCATCCAGAATGAGCTGCAGGAAGCCAGGCCTGTCACCTAACAGGAACATTCAAGAGGTCTAAGGCACAGTTTGCTCTATAACCATGACAATGGCCCAGTCAGAAGTCCTTGGGCGTTCTTCTGCAAAGGAGCTACCAGCTGCAGTTTGGAACACAGCAAACTCATTTCACAGAGGCCACTTAACAAACAGCCTTCAAGTGGTGTCAGTTGTTGATCGATGTGGACTGGATTTGAATCCAGTGTTCCAGAGGAGAAAGGCGACACTTCTGTTAAACCAGTAACACAATGTTCATCTGTATTACTTTTAAAGCCTCTTTCCCAAATTCTAGCTAATGCTACACTGTTTCCTGTTTAACCTGTCTTGCCTGTAACCTCATATTTGGCTTCAACAGGAACAAGCCAAAATGATTCCTATGGGTTCTCTCTAGTGTTAACACACAGATGCTTCCCTGATGATGCAGAAACTAACTTCCTGCTCCTCTGTCATCACTGCTATCTGGTCCCTGGTTGAAGGCAACCAGGCACAGAGAATTTTGCAAGACCTCTTGAATTTGCCTAAATCCCCCCAACTCTCCTTAATGGGTAAGTAAAACATCATCAGGGTTATTTTCATCATCACAGTAAGGGCAAGTAAGCAGATCTGGCACCTGGACTGGTACATTTTCATGATCATTTTGCTAGACTGATTTAAATTCTTACTAAATAACTCCTGTGTGTCTTGCTGAAGTGTATTAGCCAGTAAAGTTTGGGTTTGTTAAATGTCAGGAAGCTGGGCCTGACCTGAATGTTCAGCTGAGTCAGCCTCACAAGGATTCTAAGTTCTACTTTACATATAGTATGAAGCTTCTACTGCCAACCCTACCAGCTGGGGAGTAAACTCCCAATTACCTGTTGGAGTGGTCACTGTGCATTCTGTATATGGCAGCTGATTTAATCCCTCTTCAACCACAAGTCTGATCTGTAGAACCAAAGGAAAGCATCAGCTTAGAGAGGTTTCTTACCCATCAAGGTAAGGTACTGTATTCTAGTAGTTTTACCAACATACAGTGAACATGTCAACAAGGTTTTCCCCTTGCCAGTTTATTTTCATATCCCTATCTCCGTTCAGGAGCTGCAGTGGGCTGCCCAGAACAGCCTGACCCGCAGCACTGTAAACACAAAGCCAAGTTCCCCAAGGCAAATCAATCAATAGAGAGATATCATCACCCCTCCCTTTGACACCTGTCAGTTGTCATTATTATGGGATGCTCTGCAAAAAGATTTCACGTTCACAAACATGGCCCAGTTTCAGCAGGGATATCTCTACAGGAGACAGAGCCAGTAAATTCCACAGCCTCAGGTGATCTGAAAACCCCTAGTCCTCCCCCAATGATAGCTCTGTAGCTGTACCCCAGGCAAGGTTATTTAAAATGTATTAATCTGACCCAGGAATGATTTCCCATGAAAGGAGCTCCAGGTATTAAAGATTTAGAAAGTAGAGCGAGCCAGCGATTCAGAGCCCAGAATACTCAAAAAAAAACCCACAGCCAAGCAAAGATGAAAATGTATTAAGCAAAAGTCACTGTATAATGATAGAAGTGAGGGAATCTCTCACAGGACTGAGCACATGACTTATCCATTGACCAGATAAATATAAGGTTCATCTCCACTGTTCTCATTCCAGGAACAGGGCAAAACCCACCAGAGGAATCTTTTCCATCCTTCCCTCTCAACCCAGTTCCCAGTGCACAGACTGTCTGTTTAAGGGAAGTTCTTCAGTTGCAGTCAGTGCCAAAGGCCTTTCGATTTATTGTCATGCCAAAGAAAGTTCAGTAATTTTATTGGCATGACAAGGTTGATGAGTGTTCTCAAGCTTACCACCACAAGAATTTCAATTCGGAGCAGAGTTTTATGGGCCACATTCAGAGGTGATGGACAGGTTATGTCAGTGAGTGAGTGGGTCAGAGTTGGTGTAATTCACACACCCAGGGGCCAGAAGACAAGAAAAGCAATTAGCAAGATGCTGTAAGTAAATGTCAGGAAAGATGGATACTTTCATTTTTCTCCATGGCATATAAATGACACCAAACTGCATATCAGGAAGTGGGTCCTACTGCGTCCTGCACCTCCATGGGCATCCCCTGTGAATTTGGCCCAGTGTGTCCATCTCTAGTTTGGTAGTTACAGCTAACAGGAAGCTGTCACTGCCAACTTATTCCCTTTTTTAATGTGAAGTTTTCTTTCTTGCTCTTTACTGGCACATTCTAATCCTGACAGCTTGAAGGAAATATCACTTGTATCTGGTTGTGCTGTTTGTGGGAAGATGCATCTTCTAGTACTCTTAAACCAAGATGCACCAGGCTTTAAAAGTACATGCCTAGGATTGGGAACAGAAAGGGGCAAAATAAATTACCTAGACCAGGTATGGAAGGCACCCACCAAATGCTGATTTCATGTTTACAGTGCTAGCACAACTCATTCAGAGACTTAGGTTATGTCTACACTACCAGGGTAAATTGACCCAAGTTACGCTACTCCAGTGTGAATAATGTAACTGGAGTCGATGTAACTTATGTCGGCTTACTGCAGTGTCTACACCGCGCTGGGTCAACGGGAGACACTTTCTCGTCCACTTACCTTACTCCTCTCATTCCTGGTCAAGTCCCACTAAATCGACCCCCAGTGCATCGATCGCAGCAGTGCCGATCCCGCAGTAGTGTAGACATAGCCTGAGTTCTACTTTGTGTTTGAGTCCAGTGTCTCCAACTCTTCAGTGGAAGAGACTGAAAAGCCCTGCAGTGTTCTCCAGCAGCTCCTGGTCTGCTCCCAAGGCTTTTCAAAGAGCCTCTACTCAACCTTTTCAGACCAAACATCAGTGTTTTGATATTTCACCACCAAAGCTCTAATCCAAGTCTTTATAATGCTCAGATCATCTTCTTAGGCCATTATTTTAACCATGTGCCTCCACTAGCTTCCCCTTCTCTTCTACAAACACCAGATTTGTCCTCACCATCGTGTTTTAGCTGCCTGACACACCCTTCACAGATGCATTAGCACATCAGTGACAGCCACCTTCCCTCTGCCAGCCTTTCCACCTATTAGTCCCCTTCTCCCCATAGCACCTTTGCACACACTGTTATGCCACCTATTATGTATGGGAACAATTGCATGAAAAAAATCTGCACTGCTAAATTTATCGGCCTTCAAATCTCTCCCTATGACTCATCTGCTGTGACCCTCCCGGAGACTGCTAGCAGCCAGTGCCAAGCAGGCAAAAAGCTAAACTGTGCTCACATCCAATCCCACCTCTCTGTTTATTTCATCCATCTGTTACATTTTATCATTTGGGCAGGGACTGGCTTTTTATTAGGTTTGTAAAGCACCTAGCACAATGGAGCCCCAATCTGCCTGGAGCTCTAGGCACTACCAAAGTACAAATCAAACAATAAAATATACAAAGCAAGACATCCCACAATCCTATGCACGGGTTCTCCATTTCTTCCCTCTTCTTAGGAGGAGGAGGGACCTGCTATCTGTCTAACGAATGTCAAGCCTGTTGTATGACCAGCAGGTAGAGGCAATCCTGTGAGCAGCAGCTCTAGATCTGTAAATGTGCAGGTTAAGCAACACTGGACTCCAGCAGCATAAGCCTGAGTTTGGCTCAGTGACTGGAAAGTTACAGCCTGCAGCAGAGAGGAAGAAGTTTGTACATCCCTAAGACGGGCACAACACTTCCAGGAAAATATGAGAGGGCCCAGGGTGAGGACTTTCACACTGGGGAACTGCAACAGGGGTAAGTTAGGGTTAATTAAGGTTTTCTCCTGCCTGTCTTGCAATAGCCATTGTTTCCCTTCTATCAAAACTTTAGCAACGTATTTTTGACCTATCTTCTTTTTTGAAGTGATTTGATAGCCAATTCACTGGGAGGAATACCCCTTTGAGAGTAGGTCACGATGGGAACCCTCTGCAGGTAAAAAATAAAGTGCTTTCAGAAGGAGCTCAGTGTGGTAGAAACTCTTGTAGAGAAAGCACCCTTGATGGAGAGAACCAAGTTCTGTTAATGTTCAGTATGGTTTATCTTTATTGTTTGCAAATCTTGACTCTGCGTATAATAAGATTTTGGGAATCCTGGGAACCCTGACAAATAGGAACTCTGAAATGGAAGTGACCTAGAAATAAGTCTTTCACATCCTGTGTGTATCTTCCACGATTGTCCTTATTTGCTTTATTAACTGTCACAAATGTGTGTTTGAAACAAATGACATTTGTTGGAGACTGTGATGTTATACCCCATATTCTTCATAGAAATATGGTTATGATATGAATATGGCATAACTAAGATATACTTTACGCAAGATAGCTCATGTAAAATATCATTGGAAAGGTTATGATTTAATGAATGTGATTATCCAATTTGTATACCTATATCATAGTATTAACATGTTAGCAGATTGAAGTAAAAACCGTAGGCTCCCTGGTAGTGTTACTTTGACCTGTTAATATGTACTGGTGGAGGTAAAGGATCTTAGATTGTTATTACTATTATTTATTTGTAATATCGTGTAGTCATGGAACAGGACCCCATGTTCAGGTCATTAAAGATCCCATGGCACTTTTAACAAGAGTATGGGTCTTACTCAGGGAAACTGGGGTAGGCACATCTTGCTTATCTATGTTTCCCTAGCATTCTCAATTACCTACAAGCTTTTCACTTCTGTCCTAACATAGTAGTGTGTGCTGTTAAAACAGCTGCTGCATTCCACAGGTGGCTGGCTGAAGGTATTTGTGAAATCCTTTGGCATGAAAGGCATCTTATACAAAGACATTAAGAAAGTTACTGTCAAACAGCATTCACAAATCACTCCCACACGATGACTCTCCAGCACGAAAGTCCTGTTTAACACAAGTGTCAAAGCACAGCAACAACAAGAAGAAATTCTCCACCTACCAGCCGATCAGCAGAAAACACGAAGTCCCCTCTACTGGCTGTCCTGAAAAAGGTAGCAAAAGTGCTAAATTAAATTGCGGAATAACTTTTATTTCGATAACACTGATAAATAATTCAAGGATAGTACACTGTACATAGCAGGAGTTCTCCGCATAACTAATTTCTACTGGATAAAACTAATTGGAATCTCTTGATAGTGGGTAACTAATATTCAGAGAACATAAAGCTACAGCCAGGCTTGCCTCTTACTATAGGCTAACATTTTGCAGTGCTTTGCCCAAAGCAATTAGAATATGGAAACCTAAGATTGCTATGTAAGCTTTCCATGGGAAAATCTGATCTTGCTTCCACTCCATCCTAGCAGGCCACCCAAACTATCATGTGTTCACTTCTTGAATTTACAGACATTGTGCTCAATATCCTGCGTCCAATCAAGTCAATAGCCAGAAGCATTGTCACCAAATGAGAGCAGTACCAAGCCTCCAGCGCTGAACTAAGAATCCAACTGTCTGACAGCCCTAAAAAACCCCAAACAAGCCATCAGAATATCATGTACAAGCACATCTTAGTACTACATGCAATTAGTTGCAGCTCTCTCTAAATTTCCATAAAGAAATGTTGGCACCAAACTCCATATTTTTGCAATATTTTACTTGAGGGTTTACCTGCATGAAAGTCGGTTATTCCGGAAAAAATTGGTTATTCCCAGAGCAACTGGTGACTTGGCCACATTAAAGACATTGTTTTTAAAGGGACAGTGTCAGTTTGTCTTAATTTCTTTCCCCATGTTACCAATCTTATACTAATAATAAGTTTATTTAGTTTGTCACATCACTGCTATTTATTTTTTGGCTTTCAATTATGCTGTGAACACAGACTAATCACTTTCTGGTTCTCTGGCATTAAAAGGAAACCCAAAACTTTTTTTAAAATGGCTTCAGGTAAATCTGCACAGTGTTCCTCTGATAAATCTTGTGATTTTACAATCATATTTTGTTTTTTTAGATTTTGATTGATATTTTGTTCTTTGGTATTAATTAATTATTGGGAAAAGGGGAGTGAGCAGTGAGATGGCAAAACTTGCAGATGGCACATCTAGGTTCTTCCATACCATGGAATCTAAGAGGATCTAGGTAAGCTAAGTGACATAATGACAGATGAAATTCAGTGTTGACATTCAAAATGATGCACATAGCTTATTAAATTAATTATATCGACTTGGGGGGAGACCTGGGTCTCACTACGCAAGCAGTGTTTGACTGCATAAGAATAGAGAATAATTCTGAAAATATGGCAGACCAGTGGTACACCCTCACCTGGAAAACTGTGTTCAGGCCTGGTGACCCGATGTCAAAAATGAGAGTAGACTCAGGAGTAGACTCAATATCACAAAGAAGAGAAAATATATTGAGGCAATACTGCCATGTTCCTCTTGCTGTCAAATCTAGAATTAAGGCACCGAGTGTATTTTAAGTGTCTGCCCTGCTAGAGGTGGAACATGCAGGGGATGCCACCCTCCACTGCCCCCCCCCCAGCAGTGAAGTCATCTCACTGATGTATTATGCACTGCTGAGTCATCCGGCTTTGTACAGCAGTCAGGAGCATATACCCTGCTGCTTTACTGTCTTCAGTTCTATATTATTCACTCTAAACACCTCAGGGAATAAAAAGCCTAAGTAGAATACAATAAAATGGTCACAAACAAAAGCCACAATAACCTTTAAATACCTACACTTAAATCCTGCCTCGTGTTACGTCTGGATTTTAAACAATACAGACACACTACTGATCTAAGCTAACGAAGCTGCTTCTATGGAAACCAGAGATCTTGGGTGCACTAGACTTGATTTTATTGCAAATTGCAATACTACAGGTTTTAGCCTCCAGATCACTCCATCTAATTTATCCCTGCCATGAATGAATGAACTTTTGTGAGATGATTTTTATAGTCTCACCAGTACAGAGCTTTAAACAAGAGACTACAGCAGTGTGCTCCCACATAACCAACGTTTAAATGCACAAGTACACTCTCCATTAGAGGGTTCAAAATTCACATCCATTAGACTTAAGCTGTGGGCAACCACCTCTAACTAAACACTGGAAAGCTTGCAAAACTGAGCAAGTTTGTGAAAACATCTGGATGTAGAGATGAGGAAGTGATATGGAACCTATCCTATCCCCCAGTCTCCTGTACATGTGCCCAACTCCTGTTAATATTAATGACAGCTACATAAAGGAAGCAAAAGGAACATGGACAGCTCTAGAGAGAGACATGGACTAAGTCAGTAATGACGCTTCGGTGGACTAACATATGCTATCTTTCAGAGTAACAGCTGTGTTAGTCTGTATTCGCAAAAAGAAAAGGAGTACTTGTGGCACCTTAGAGAGTAACCAATTTATTTGAGCATAAGCTTTCGTGAGCTACAGCCGATGAAGTGAGCTGTAGCTCACGAAAGCTTATGCTCAAATAAATTGGTTAGTCTCTAAGGTGCCACAAGTACTCCTTTTCTATATGCTATCTTATCCGGTATGAGGCATTAGAAGGACTAGTAATAATGCCAATTACTTTAACTTCCTTAGGCTTCAGGGGCTGTACTGAAAACAATGCCAGGACAACACCTTGGTGATGGCAGAAGAACCTAAACAGAACAGAAAGGAGAGAAATACCCACCAGCTATTTGTGGTGATAAAATACATATATTTAAGACTTCATCTTGCAGACACAAGGTTTGTCCAAGAATAGTCACTTGCCAAACGGGCCCAAATCTTGGCCCTCCTGTGCTTTGTCACATGCCGCTGACCAGAGCGCCACAGCATGGCATGACTCCATGATACAGAGCTTTGTAAGTATCCTAAAAGGGGGAACCCATGAAATGCCACCCAGCCCACAATGGTAAGAGCTTTTTTAAAGTGTCTTGAGATTTTGCCTGATTTTCCCCACCATATTTTGCAGCAGATGCCAGATAGTTATTGCAATGCAAGATTGTATTAACTTCCCTGATTCCTGGAGAGGGGGGAGAAAGACTTATTTGCATGAGCTCCCACTTCCCCAAGCACCTCCCACCATGAAATGAACACAGAGCCCCACTGTGCCCCTCTTCTGCACTAGCCCCAACTGTCCTCAGGATCCCACAGGCTAATATGGAACTAACCTGTGTCAGAGTAAGAGACTATCCCACCCCTGCTCCCGAGTAAGAGCCACAAACTGCCTCTCTCAGCCCTATATCTTGGCCACTTCTCTCTCATCCTGCCCCTCCCAACTTTGTGGCTTTTTCATACTGTCCCAGTGCCTCGACCATCTGTCTTCTGGTGCACTAAGCAAACACACCTCCCCTCTAAGACTTGTAATTGTGGTGCTATCTGCTCATTTTTATACTACTTTCTATCTAGAGAGAGATCTGAAACAAGACGTGATTTGGACGCCCTGTAAGTGAGCCAATTTTTCCTTCCTTCCTAGCATTGTCTATTAATGTCTCATTATGATATCTGTATCAAGTAGACCAAGCTCTCGGCAGCACGGAACTAGTCTTAGCTGTAAAGCTCCATGCCTATCGCTGCTGCATCCATTCCTAAGAGGATTTCCAGCACTACAGTTGCTTAAAAAGACCAGACAAGATGAATTATGCTGTTCCCAGAAAAAAGCATCACAGCAAGTTCTAGTCACCCTGTGCCTAACTGTTCCTTCTCCCCTCTGGGATTTAGCAGTGAACATTTTAGAATCCTCCTGGATGAAAGATTATTGCACCCTGGAATCTCTTTCTCCACCACTGAAATGTAGCTGTCTTTCTCAGATGGAATGTGGCAATAAAATTGCTGCCATTTTTTCCCCTGTGAAAGTGTTAACAAATGAGAGGCGAAAGCCCCTGTGACATTGGAAGCCTGCTTGCCTTTTTGAACAGCCTCATTGGGTCTTCCCCCCTTACACAGTAATGTTTTTTTCTAGTAAATGTTTAGTGAAAAGCTCAGAGTGTCAGTTACAGCTCTGCTGCCTTGTCATCATGCCATGTTCAGGATCGAGTGTAGCTCTGAGACTTGTCATCATTGCAGTCGATGTTTTAGTGATCCATATTTATGAGTCTCCACCGCCTCTCAACAAAATAACATAGCCTTGCAATGAATCTTATGTGTAAATCTCCTCAAAGGAAGAATCAGCCAGTGGCTTGCAGGCTTGCCAAACCCAAAGACCTACTGAATACACTTGGAAAAGCTGAACACTTTTTTACTTGCAGCAAGAAAGACACCCAGTAAGTGGGATATTTCCCTATGTTCCAAAAACGACACGGTTTTCCTTTACTAGCCTCAAAACTCTTTACAGGGGAAACCCTTCTCACCAACAGGTTTTGAGGGGACACGACAACACCATGGGTTGGGGAGGCAGATCTTAATCCTCCCTCTCTCCGCAGCCCACTCTCAAAGCCCCCTTTCTGCTCTGCAGGGGAGACAGCTGCCAGGCAGTGTGTCTGATGTGCAGAGTCGCTCTCTATGGAACCTCCACAGCCTGTACAACGACATTGCAGCAGCTCCGTGCATTCTGTGCCTGTGATACGATTACTCTTCAGCACACAGAGAAAAAAGATACAGAAAAACCCTAATTTAAAATAATTTAAACTACGGAAGATAAGGTTACTTAATGCATATAGTGTCCTGGAGAGGTGAAGTATTGTACGGATATGGATGATTTAAACCATTGCTTGAAAATTTTACACAACACCTATTGTCAATGACCCAACCAAAGGCAGATACAAAAGACCAGGGAGGGCCACTGGTAGTGCCTGGTGGCAACTGCTGCAATAGCCCGCTTCCCAGTCAGCAACAAAGAGAATCTCACAAGTGTTGTTGACAGTTTCGCGGCTGCCCAACCCTGTCTGAATAACACACAGGAAACTGGCAAGCGTCTTGTCTGCTTCATGCTGCTGCTCACGAACTTCTATAACCCGGAGAAAATGATCAAAGGCAGCTCTCTCCCTTAAAGTTGTTCCAGAGGCAGCCTCATTCCATTCTTCTCCTCTTTCACAATTGCTTTCTGGGAAATCCAGCACTCAGGGACTTTCTCTATTCCCTTTCTTGCTCTGGTAAGTTTACATCTATTAGCTACTAGGGAAAAAGGAAATGTTAGTCATATCTGTGTTGCTCCCTTCTCCTGTTCAGTCACAGTCATCGCAAGTCAATAGCAGAACCTAACTGGAACTCCAAGTCACGTGCTGCTTCAGCCTCTTCTTGGTATTCTTACATGCTTTATTAAAATATTTGTTTAACAGGTGAGGCTGCAACATATACCTCACACTGATTTAGTGTCTTAAAAACTTGATTTTTTTTTAAACAAGCCAAGCTTACAAAAAAGGAGGCTCTCCTTGATCAAAGGAATGAATGTGGGGGTTCAAAGCAGCAGGAATTTGAAAAGCAATCTCCTAAGTGCCAGAGAAGTGGGGATTGTAATGAAACTACTGACCTATCCAATGGCACAGTGGCGCCAATGGATGCTTCTACAATAAATCTGACATCATAGCCAGTGAGCAATGGTTCTTCCTGCTCCAAAGCACAGGACCAAAGTAGTACTGCTTTCTATTCTCTGTATGTATATAGCGTCTCACCACATACTATGCATTTTAGCATGTACATCCAAAAGCAGGAAGCAGAGTCATAATACAGCAAGGAGGCAGACACTATGAAAGCTACAGCACAAGTCTTAGCAGTGAGACAAGAAGAATAATTGACTCTGAATTAAGGAAAGTGTAAGCCTCTTTTAACATGTTTTAACTAGAAGTATAAAGACGGGGTTTTTTTTACAAACACTAGGTCTTTCTACCTGTGAGGATTCCTTCCTGCTTTTAGGGTACTATTTAAAAAAAAAAAAAAAAAAGAAGAGAAGAAGAAGAAGAAGAAGGAAAACAACAAGAGACTAGAACTATAAAAATTGGGCAGTTAGTCATGATTTCATGTTTACTATATGCATGAGAGGTAACTTCTAGTCTCGATCAAACTATGAGTAGGAATGATCTGGCAGCAGATCTATTTTAAAGTCACTTCTTTGGCCAAACTAGTGACTTACTGGTCATGTCCTGCACAACTCCGAACAACATGTTTCTGTTCCCAGTCCCAGCCTCTTGTTCTGAGTTGGGAGACGTGAAGAAATAAAGGGACTCTGTTCCGGGTAGAAATGAGCAGGATCTTGCACTACATCTGTTAGTTAAGGAGTGGTGTTGTCTGACTCCAGAACAGCGAAAAAACCTGGTTGGATCAAGACGTGTCGCAGGAGTGGGGAGACCAGGAACAAGACAGATGAAGTGGGTGAAAGGAAGCGTGCATTGTTTTTGACTACTTTCTGTCTTTGTCATGCACAAAATTTAAACAAGCCTGGACATAAGAGACTGCATCAGAATCAAGACAGTTGGCTTGCAACTACAAATAGACCATGTGGGTGTATCCCATGTGACCAATTTCCAACAAATGCAACAGGGCACACGCTGGTGCCCCATACCTTCCCCAGCTTCTATTTATGGCTCCACACAGACTTTTCATTCTGTGCACTATATAAAAAATCCAAAGAGTAGTTGAGTTTCACCACCACTATTTCCATATCACATCTTGATGTTCTCTAGAAAAGTGTTTCTCAACCAGTGGTCCCTGAGATCTACCTGACACAGTTTAGGAAGGCAGCAAGCCGGTCCCTGGTATCAAAAAGGGTGAGAAACACTGCTCTAGAGAAAGGAAGCAGCAGCTTATTACCACAAGGTCTTATGTTCTCTTGTCTCAAATGCTCCAATCAGCTCTGAACCTGCCAAGGCCAAGCGTGGGTGGCAAAAGACTCAAACTAAGGAGTGAAAAAATATTACAGGAAGCTTTAAAGTCAGAGGATTCATTTCTTTAGCATAAATAATATTGAAACAGAGGTCTACACCGCAATTTAGCCCCACAGCCTGAATGCCATGAGGCTGAGTCAGTTGACCCTGGCTCTTAGACTTAGCCCTTGTCTACACTAGGAGTTGAGATCGAATTTAGCAGCGTTAAATTGATTTAACCCTGCACCCGTCCACACGACAAAGCCCTTTTTTTCGACTTAACGGGCTCTTAAAATTGATTTCTTTACTCCACCCCCGACAAGGGGATTAGCGCTGAAATCGGCCTTGCCGGGTCGAATTTGGGGTAGTGTGGACGCAATTTGACGGTATTGGCCTCCGGGAGCTATCCCAGAGTGCTCTATTGTGACAGCTCTGGATAGCACTCTCAACTCAGATGCACTGGCCAGGTAGACAGGAAAAGGCCCGCCAACTTTTGAATCTCATTTCCTGTTTGGCCAGAGTGGCAAGCTGCAGGTGAGTGCAGAGCTCATCAGCAGAGGTGACCATGCAGAGCTCATCAGCGGAGGTAACCATGATGGAGTCCCAGAATCGCAAAAGAGCTCCAGCATGGACTGAACGGGAGGTACGGGATCTGATCGTTGTATGGGGAGCGGAATCCATGCTATCAGAACTCCGTTCCAGTTTTCGAAATGCCAAAACATTTGTCAAAATCTCCCACGGCATGAAGGACAGAGGCCATAACAGGGACCCGAAGCAGCGCCGCATGAAACTTAAGGAGCTGAGGCAAGCCTACCAGAAAACCAGAGAGGCGAACGGCTGCTCCGGGTCAGAGCCAAACATGCCGCTTCTATGATGAGCTCCATGCCATTTTAGGGGGTTCAGGCACCACTACCCTAACCGTGTGCTTTGACTCCTTCAATGGAGAGGGAGGCAACACGGAAGCAGGTTTGGGGGACGAGGAAGATGATGATGATGATGATGATGAGGTTGTAGATAGCTCACAGCAAGCAAGCGGAGAAACCGGTTTTCCCAACAGCCAGGAACTGTTTCTCACCCTGGACCTGGAGCCAGTACCCCCCAAACCCACCCAAAGCTGCCTCCCGGACACGCCAGGCAGAGAAGGGACCTCTGATGAGTGTACCTTTTTAAATAGTATACATGGTTTAAAAGCAAGCGTGTTTAATGATTAATTTGCCCTGGCATTCGCAGCCAGTACAGCTACTGGAAAAGCCTGTTAACGTGTCTGGGGCTGGAATGGAAATCCTCCAGGGACATCTCCATAAAGCTCTCCTGGATGTACTCCCAAAGCCTTTGCAAAAGGTTTCTGGGGAGGGCAGCCTTATTCCGTCCACCATGGTAGGACACTTTACCACACCAGGCCAGTAACATGTAGTCAGGAATCATTGCAGAACAAAGCACTGCAGCACATATTTGCTGGCGTTCAAACAACACCCGTTCTTTATCTCTCTGTGTTATCCTCAGGAGAGTGATATCATTCACGGTCACCTGGTTGAAATACGGTGCTTTTCTTAAGGGGACATTCAGAGGTGTCCGTTCCTGCTGGGCTGGTTGCCTGTGGCTGAACAGAAATGTTCCCCGCTGTTAGCCATGCGTAGGGGGGAGGGGTTAGCCACGTGGTGGGGGGAGGCAAAATGCGACCTTGGAACGAAAGCACATGTGCTACGTATAATGTTAACAGCAAGGTTTACCGTGAAAGAGTGTACCCATTGTTCTATAAAATGTGTCTTTTTAAATACCACTGTCCCTTTTTCTTCTCCACCAGCTGCATGTGTTTCCAGGATCACAGGATCTTCTCCTTCCCAGAGGCTAGCGAAGATTAGAAGGCGAAAAAAACACACTCGCGATGAAATGTTCTCTGAGCTCATGCTGTCCTCCCACACTGACAGAGCACAGACGAATGCGTGGAGACAGACAATGTCAGAGTGCAGGAAAGCACAAAATGAATGCGAGGAGAGGTGGCGGGCTAAAGAGAGTAAGTGGTGGGCTGAAGATGATAGGTGGCGGCAGCGTGATCAGAGGAGGCAGGATTCAATGCTGAGGCTGCTGGAGGATCAAACTAATATGCTCCAGTGTATGGCTGAGCTGCAGGAAAGGCAGCTGGAGCACAGACTGCCGCTATAGCCCCTGTGTAACCAACTGCCCTCCTCCCCAAGTTCCATAGCCTCCTCACCCAGACACCCAAGAACACGGTGGAGGGGCCTCCAGCCACCCAGCCACACCACCCCAGAGGATTGTCCAAGCAACAGAAGGCTGGCATTCAATAAGTTTTAAAGTGCTGTGTGGCCTTGTCCTTCCCTCCTCCACCACCCTACCTGGTGCTTCCCTCCTCCGCCACTCCTCCCGGGCTACCTTGGCAGTTATCCCCCTATCTGTGTGATGAATTAATAAACAATGCGTGAATGTGAAGCAATAATGACTTTATTGCCTCTGCAAGCAGTGATCAAAGGGGGGAGGGGAGGGTGGTTAGCTTACAGGGAAGTAGAGTGAACCAAGGGGCGGGGGGTTTCATCAAGGAGAAACAAACAGAACTTTCACACTGTAGCCTGGCCAGTCATGAAACTGGTTTTCAAAGCTTCTCTGATGCGCACCGCGCCCTCCTGTGCTCTTCTAACCGCCCTGGTGTCCGGCTGCACGTAACCAGCAGCCAGGCGATTTGCCTCAACTTCCCACCCCGCCATACATGTTTCCCCCTTACTCTCACAGAGATTGTGGAGCGCACAGCAAGCAGTAATAACAATGGGAATATTGGTTTTGCTGAGGTCTAAGCGAGTCAGTAAACTGCGCCAGCGCGCTTTTAAATGTCCAAATGCACATTCTACCACCATTCTGCACTTGCTCAACCTGTAGTTGAACAGCTCCTGACTACTGTCCAAGCTGTCTGTGTATGGCTTCATGAGCCATGGCATTAAGGGGTAGGCTGGGTCCCCAAGGATAACTATAGGCATTTCAACATCCCCAACGGTTATTTTCTGGTCTGGGAAGAAAGTCCCTTCCTGCAGCTTTTGAAACAGACCAGAGTTCCTGAAGATGCGAGCATCACGTACCTTTCCCAGCCATCCCACGCTGATGTTCATGAACTGTCCCTTGTGATCCACCAGTGCTTGCAGCACTACTGAAAAGTACCCCTTGCGGTTTATGTACTCGCCGGTTTGATGCTCCAGTGCAAAGATAGGGATATGGGTTCCATCTATGGCCCCACCACAGTTAGGGAATCCCATTGCAGCAAAGCCATCCACTATGACCTGCACATTTCCCAGGGTCACTACCCTTGATATCAGCAGATCTTTGATTGCTTTGGCTACTTGCATCACAACACCCCGCACAGTAGATTTGCCCATTCCAAATTGATTCCCGACTGACCAGTAGCTGTCTGGTGTTGCAAGCTTCCACAGGGCTATTGCCACTCGCTTCTCAACTGTGAGGGCTGCTCTCATCCTGGCATTCTGGCACTTCAGGGCAGGGGAAAGCAAGTCACAAAGTTCCATGAAAGTGCCCTTACGCATGCGAAAGTTTCGCAGCCACTGGGAATCGTCCCACACCTGCAACACTATGCGGTCCCACCAGTCTGTGCTTGTTTCCCGGGCCCAGAATCGGCATTCCACGGCATGAACCTGTCCCATTTGCACCATGATGTCCACAGTGCCAGGGCCCGTGCTTTGAGAGAACTCTGTGTCCATGTCCTCATCACTCTCGTCACCGCGCTGACGTTGCCTACTAGCCCGGTTTCACTTTGCCAGGTTCTGGTGGTGCATAAACTGCTGGATAATGCATGTGGTGTTTAGCGTGCTCCTAATTGCCAAAGCGATCTGAGTGGGCTCCATGCTTGCTGTGGTATGGCGCCTGCACGGAAAAAAGGCGCGGAACGATTGTCTGCCATTGCTCTGACGGACGGAGGGGCGACTGATGACATGGCTTACAGGGTTGGCTTACAGGGAATTAAAATCAACAAAGGGGGTGGCTTTACATCAAGGAGAAACAAAAACAACTGTCACACAGAATGGCCCCCTCAAGGACTGAACTCAAAACCCTAGGTTTAGCAAGCCAATGCTCAACCCACTAAGCTATCCCTCCCCCTGGGTATTCCAGGGAGGACTGAATCTCCATTAAAGTTGTCAAGGTGCCCCTGACAGACCTCACCAAAAAGATTGTCGGCCGTTGATCTCACGGAGGGAGGGCCTGATGACATGTACCCAGAACTACCCGCGACAATGTTTTTGCCCCATTAGGCATTGGGATCTCAACCCAGAATTCCAATGGGCGGTGGAGACTGTGGGAACTGTGGGATAGCTACCCACAGTGCAACGCTCCGAAAGTCAAGGCTAGCCTCGGTACTGTGGAAGCACTCCGCCGAGTTAGTGCATTTAGAGCATTTGTGTGGGGACACACACAATCGACTATATAAAAACGATTTCTAAAAAACCGACTTCTATAAATTCGACCTAATTTCGTAGTGTAGACATACCCTTAGTTCTGCAAGTTTTACCCCAGGGCCAGCCAGAGACCGACCGAGCATGCTTCAACAGCACAGTCTGACATGCTGCTCCCCACTTAGCAAAGGGGCGCTGCCGACAAATGCAAGAGTCTAAGACTGAGAAGCAAAATCAAACCCAAGACACTGTACTTCCTCGCCCCTTGAAATGCCCACAAAGCTTGAGCAGCATCTAGGTCTCAGAAAGAGTGGGAAGCCTGAACAGTGGTGGCCCTTGTGCGACCACCTACAGTGCTGCCAGACGCACCCTTGTTATTACCAAGAACTGGCCCTCCTCACAGCCCTTCTTTGCTGAGACAAGTCCTGCCACTTAGGACACTTTAAACCTTGCCTGATTCCCTCTCCATAAAATTGCACCCCACATATACCCCCAGCCTCCTGCCTGGCGCCCCAGCCCAATCCCTCCTGCTCCCCCCCATCTGATCCCCCGTCTTCTGCTTCCCCCCCCCATCCCACCTGCTGCCTGGGGCCCCCCAGCCCGATCCCTCTTGATCCCCCACTTCCAGCCTGGGCCTCCTCAAACCGATCCCTTCTGCCCCCAGCCTCCTGCCCGCCCCCCCGGCCAATCCCTCCGCCCCTCCCACCCCCATCCCGATTCGTCCTCTTCCACAGCCCGCTCCCCACCCCACCCCCTGGTCCCCCGGGGGTCTCCGCTCTCCCCACCGCCCCGGCCGGGCCCTGCTCTCACTTGTCCCTGATGATGGTTTGCAGCTCGCGGATCTGGTCGTTCATGGGCAGCAGCTTGAGCTGGGCTCCGATCTGCAGCGGCTGCGGCCCGGGCTCCGGGGGTGGGACCCCGTTGCTGCCGCTGTCCGGGCTGGGGCTGCTGTCGGGGCCGGGCTCCGCGAAGCGGATCAGCCGGGTGCTGCCACAGCCACCGCCTGCCCCAGCCGCCGGCTGGTCCTCCTGCTGCCGCGGGCCGCCCGCCGCGCCCAACGGCCGGTTGTGGCAGGGCATGGTCTCCATGCAGCGGGGCGCGCGCCGCCACCCGCCGTCCGCGCGCAGCCCGGGTCCCTCGCTCCCGGCCGGGCCCGGCCCGCCCCGTCCGCGCCCATTGGCTCCCGGCCCTGCCACTCACCACTCAGAAGGGGTCCAACGGCCGGGAGCATAAGGCCCCGCTTCCCGCCACGCCCGCTTCCTGTGCTGAGCACGCGGGCGACGGCGAGCCGGGGGCTCCTCCCCCCGCCGGCGCGAGCGGGCTGGGCTCTGCGTCCAGTGTCGCCTTTCTCCCCCACAGAGCTGCTTCGCGTGCCCCCTGTGGTCCCCTTCCTTTCCCCGCCGGGCCGCTGCGCCCTGCTGGGGACCCCAGTGACCCGCCCGCGGGCGCGCCCTTCCCCCCTGAGCCCCCTTCCTTCAGCGTCGGCATAGCCCTGGCGCTCCGCAGCCAGCGTCGCTCAGGCATCAGCAGGCCCCTCCCCGGCAAGTGAAGTGCCGGGACCCTCCCGCTGCCCTCGGCTGTGAGGTTGCTGGCCCCGTGAACCCGCTCCCCTTATCCCCCGGTTGTCCTTCCCCAAGGCCCGCAGCCGGGCTGAGCAGCCACGTGCCGCTCGAGTCTCCCCCCCCCCCGGCGGAGAAACGCCTTGGTGGGGATCCCGGGATGGGCAGGCGCTCGGAGCCTGGGGGGGCTGCTCGAGCGGGATCGCCAGGGTGACTTGTAAATGAGGGTTGAGAGTGAGTTCAGCTCAGCAGGTGTTCGCGGGGGCGGGCAGTGGTTGCCTTTAACTATTGCAAAGGGGCAAACCCCCTGCTTAACCCTCCTTTGTTCAGCCCGCGTACGGATTGTTCGAGCAGGTTAAAGGGATTGCAAGGGACCCTATAAATCAGTCTAACGGCCAACGTTGTTGTTTAAGGGTTTTGCCAACTCCAAGGATAGAAATATATATTTATCTTCAAAGGAAGTGGTTTTGCATATTGATTTAATAGTCCTTAATGATTCTGTTGGGAGACTAGCTGGCATTGGGTAAACTCCTCTACCCACACGTCCCTCCAGCCTTCCTGTGGGATATAGAGATGGCTGTATTTTCATCTGGTTCCTGACATACCCACTAAAAACGCAATTGGTTGTAAGGACACGCCTGCTTGATGGAGGGGAGGGGCATGCCAACAAGAGCTGTGTAAGGATATTACCTGGTCTCTCTGGACAAACTTCAGCTCTGCTATTCCCCCAGGTGTTCAGGGGGCTAATAAAAATGGCTGCTTGGGAGATAGGAAGGAGTAGGAGAATGTCTTTGGTCAGGTAGCAGAGTAGCAGCCGTGTTAGTCTGTATCTACAAAAAGATGAAGTGAGCTGTAGCTCACAAAAGCTTATGCTCAAATAAATTGGTTAGTCTCTAAGGTGCCACAAGTCCTCCTGTTCTTTTTTTGGTCAGGTAGTGTTCTATCCCCAGGGTCAGGGGGATGGATCTAATCACAGACAGGGAGCTTTTTAAATTTCCTTTCTGATTACGTTAACTAGCTTAACTTATGAGTACTAACCCTTGAGGGAAAATACTTTGTTGCCTATAAATGTGTGTTCCTTTCCAGTTCCCATACTAAATGTAGCCTGTGCTTCCTAATGCCCCATACAGGTATTGTCCTGAACTAAACAGTCATTGAATGCTGACTATTCTAAATGTTACAGTGCAGCCTTCCTTATCTGAACTAATTGGGCCAGTTATATCTTTGAAGATATTTGAGGAGGATAGGAAAAAATAGGGGATGAATTCTGGACTATCTGCCCCCAAAATAAGCATCCACAGATGGTAATACTTATACCATAAATAGCCAGAGTTTAACAGATTTATTTGAAAAAAAATCCCAGGTGCCCATCTTATGTGCAAAATTTCAGACGGTATTTTTTTCAACAGAGAAGTTGTGAACTCTTGGAGAGAGCGGCTTTATAATGGAAATAATGGCAGAGCCTTAACTGTAGAGGCACAAACACAGATCCTTCATTGGAGTTGAGGTGTTTGATTCTGCATTAATTAAGGGATGCATATCAGTAACTCTAGGCATGTGCCTGTTAGGAAAATAGGAATTTAAAAAATAAATAAATAAAGCAAAGCCTTGGTACATCTTAATTATCTTGTCAATTCATTTAACCAAGAACTAGGTATGTAGTAATACTGCAGTTTGCAGAGCACAGTAGCATTCAATGAGAACTTCTTGTATGATTTTTTTTTTGTAATGCTTAAACATATATACAATGGAGAGAAGACAAGATAGGACTCCATGAAAGGCTGGACCACCATAAAAGTGCATCTATAGAAACAATGTCTAGGGTTGAAATTCAGAGGGCCTCAAACCAGGCTTTATCTTTCATACTCCCAAAGTACATGTAAAGGTATTTGCAGTTACAAAATTGTATGTGCGTCTGTGAATGCTTGCAAAATGTTTACACATTACACTCATAAATGCATTTTTGAACACAATCAGAGGCTTCTGAAAATGTGGCCTAAACTTGAAGTTTAGATTATGTGCAGCAAATTTTCAGTGATGGGAAATGAAGCACAGCCTCTCTGCCAGATCAATTTCCCTGGAATGTAAAGTGCTCTGGGATTGTGTGCTTTAAAATTTTAGGACGAACAGCAGCCCCGGAACCCAACCGAATGGCTGCCAGATAAGTGGCATCCCATAACAGGAGGCATGAGTGTGGGGAACTGAAGACTACTGCAGGAGAGAATTCTAGGAGGCTCAAAGGAGAAGGGAGTCTGACCTCAGGAAGTTTAAATATGTAACCATAAACATCTCGCAAACCAGTCTGAATCTGAGTCCTAAAAGTCAAGGCTTGTGCATGTCCCTACTGTATTTGTGTTTTGGGGGTTTAGAATTGGTTCAACCTGTGCTGCTCCTTGTTATACTTAATGATCTTTTCACTCCTGCCTTGTCCTCCCTACCCATTTCTTGCATCCACCTGTTGTCTCTCATCATATGTTAAAATTATAAGCTCTTTGGAACAGAGACTAAACAAAATTTATTAGAGCGCCTAGCGTTGATCCCTGATTTGGGACTCTAAATGCTACCACAATACAAATAATTATATTAATGTCAATGAAATAAACTTAATTGCTGCTATCTTGGCCCAAATTAAGGGCCCAATCCTACCCCCACTGAGGTCAGTGGGAGGTTTGTTATTGACTTCAATAGGAGTTAGAGTGGGTTGCAAGCTAATATAAAATAGACAGTTCAGCACATTTGTCATGTTTTCCTTCAAGAAGAGTAGTCTGAATTAGGTTCTGTGGCCTCTCCCACTATTAAGAGGGTATGTCACATCAGCTGTTAAACTCAGCATGAAGCCCCTGAGTAGTAGGTTCCAATCCTATTAGGTGAGGCATCCTCAGGGAGTGCTGTGACAGTGAGACTGTTGTTGCTTGGCCCTGCCTGACAAAAATCACAGATGGGAGCCACATTACTGCATGGTCCCTGCTAGAAGACCTAATGCAGGATCAGGTTTTACATTGGTATAAACTGGGAGTAAGTGCATTGAAGTCCAAGTTAGTCAGCGTAAAGCTTGTAGAAGGGGAAACGGAAACCAGTCCTATGTGTATGACAGAAAAATCAAGTTGTCAATTGTCCATTCATTGTGGTATTATTTCTAAAATATTCTTAAATTTATGTATTAGAGTCTGCCCTCTTGACATTCATACTAGCTATCAGGTCAGTTGATTTCTCCTCCCTACTTCATGCTAACTGACAAAACTCAGAAATTCCAAGTCCTGTGAATTGTGTTGTATCCCTGTCACTGCTCACTGAATTCTGATTGTTAATTAAATGATGAGACTCCTAAATTCCAAGCCATTAATTGGACTATATTACAATCGTGGCCAGGAATACTTATCAGTGAATCTTATGTTTACTGCCTGCTTTATAATTACAGTTAATATCTCAGGTCCTTTGAGGGTGGAGAGACAATACAGAATGGAAGGGGAGCAAACACAAATGTGAAGAGAGAAGAAAAGAGAGGAAAACAAATCCATTGTTACTCCAGGCACACACACACAAAAATTTAAACCTCTTCCCCAACACTGCTCTAAACCTCCTGAAACAGCCACTTCTTGTTATGTTTCTACACAGAAAGCTAAATATATACTTTCCGTCTACAATTATTTTTATATTTAGATTAAGGATATCAACAAAAAAAACCAAAAGTAAAGTCTACGTGTGAGAGCATTGTGTTGATGTGTCACCTCTGCACATGCTACAGTAACCCTGACATCAAAATGACTGCTATTTCTCCACACATACAGAGTTCTTGGTCATTTAAAGGTGTAGTACACAGAAAATAAACTGCAGAACACTGAAGGTGGGGGGAGAATTGGGGAAGAACATTTTCTGCTGAGACATAAAGCCTGAGATTTTATAAGAACTATTAGCGAACAATTTAGTTGAGGAAGTTAGTCCTTTCTGTGGCTCAGAATGGTCACATGCAATCTGCAATATTTTCAATAAACTTGTTCAATATTTACAATTGCTCAGCTAACACTTTATGCAAACATATTTTGGATTGTGCATTTTTTGTAAACTGTTTTCTGCAAGGATTCATTTGGTGCTCACTGCTCATTATTCAAGCTGCATGGTTGTCATCAAGAAAGTTACTTTATATTGTTCCTTCTCTGTGATTGGATTAACATAATTTTTTTTTATAATTACCCGTGGGAACACACATACTTGTGTGAATATGAGACTCCCCTGAATATCTGTATGAACAAAGCCTTGCACATCCAAATGTTAGCAAACAGCAAAAAAAGGGCTTATGAATACTGCTGAGGCAAATTCACTTATTTGATATGCATAAATGTTTGCAAATACTGTTTTGCAGTATTTGCCCATTTCTAGCCCTGACCATTTCACATAATGAAAAAAAATCGTAAAAACACAGCTGTTGACCCCGATGGTCCTGACTAAATTGAAGTTCAGCTAATTACTTTCTGCCTCCCTATATTTGCACTGTAGTTTACTGGATTTTTCTTCAATTCCTGCCCTCAAGTGTTGTGTAGTAGAGCGGGATGACCCCAGCAACTGGAGGCCCATCTCCCTCTGCTCCACAATGTTCAAGCTGTATGCCAGCTACCTGGCGTTGAGGATCACGGAGTGGTCGTTGAGCGGGAGAGCCATCAGCTCTGTCCAGAAAGGCTTCATGTCCTGCGAGGGCTGCTACGAACACAGCTTCGTCCTCCAAACCACCATCCAAACAGCCAGAAGGGCGTGGAGGCAGTGCGCGGTAGCATGGCTCAACCTGGCTAACACCTTTGGGTCCATGCCCCACCGCCACGTCTTTCCCACGTTCCAGGAATTCGGGATGCCAGAGAACTTCCTTCATGTGATCCAAGAGCCGTATGAGGGATGCAGCACCACCATCTGCTCGGGTGAAGGGGTGACCGCCGAGATCCAGAGCGGAGTAAAGCAGGGCTGTGCCCTCAGCCCCATCATCTTTAACCTCACCATGGAGCCATTGCTGCGAGTGCTCTCCAAAGGCACAGATGGCTTCAACCTCCACAGTGAGAGGATGAGCATCGTGACTTACGCGGACGACCCAGAGCCTCCAAGGTGTGCTAGACGCCACCACTCAAGCTGCCAACTGGGGCTCCGCTTCAGTGCAAAGAAGTGCGCAACTCTCCACATTGACGGCAGCAAAAGGGACTCGGTGCAGGCGACGGGGTTCCAGATCCAGGGCAAGCCCGTCATTCGCCTGGCAGAGCGGCAGGTGTACCAGCACCTCAGCACACTGACGGGTTTCCGTGTCCGGCAGACACCCGAGGACACCATCCAGGAGATCTTGCAGGATGCCGCCAAGATCGACGCCTCCCTGCTGGCACCGTGGCAGAAGATAAACACCCTGAACACCTTCTTTTGATCCTCCGCATCTCGTTCATCCTAAGGGGATCTGCCGTGGCGAAGGTGCCCCTCAACAAGACAGAGAAGATCGACCGGCAGCTGGTGAAGAAGTGACTGTTCCTTCCCCAGAGAGCCAGCAACGAGCTACTCTACATCACCCACAGGCATGGAGGCGCCAAAGTCCCCTGCATGGGCGACCTGTGCGATGTCGTGGTGATCAACCACGCCTTCCGCCTGCTGACGTGTCCTGATGCCACAATAAGGAACATCATGGCAAACGCCCTACGTGACATGATAAAGAAGCAGATTGGCAGAACCCCTTCCAACCAAGACATCGCCACCTTCCTGAGCGGCTCCCTGAATGGCGAATTCGGGCGGGACGGGGGCGACATCGCTTCACTGTGGTCCCGTGCTCGCAATGCCACGCATCGCCTGGGGAAGCACGTCGGCTGCCGCTGGAAGTGGTGTGAGGAGCACCAGGAGCTGGGAATCTTGGCACCGCAGATCAGATCCAATGACATCCAATGACCTTCGTCACCCTGAGCGCCAGGGGCATACTGGAGAGGACCCTGAAGGCCACCATCCACTCGCTGTACGTGGAAACCCTGAAACGTAAAGCACACCAGGGTAAAGCCTTAGAGTTGACCAGCAAGTGGGATGCCAGCAACCACTTCCTTGCCAGGGGCGGCTTCACCCATTTCGCCGACTGGCGGTTCATCCATTGTGCCCGATTCAACTGCATCCTTCTTAACGGAGTCGTCCACCAGAGGAACCGAGACAAGCGTTGCAGGAAATGTGACTACTCCAACAAGACCCTGCCCCATGTCCTGTGCAGCTGCAAGCCCCACTCCAGAGCTTGGCAGCTGCGCCACAACGCCTTCCAGCACTGCCTGGTGAAAGCCATCGCACCATGCCTGGGGGAGGTTGCTGTGAACTGCGCCATCCCTGGTACCGATAGCCAGCTGCGATCTGACATCGTCATCACCAATTAGGCCCAGAAAAAGGTCATCCTCATCAACGTCGCAGTCTCCTTTGAAAACAGGACCCCGGCCTTTCACAAAGCCCAAGCTCGTAAGCTGGAAAAGTACACTCCCCTGGCCGACACCCTGAGAGTGAAAGGCTATGAGGTGCAGATGGACACCCTGATCGTCGGAGCCTTGGCACCTGGAACCCCTACAATAAGCGTGTGCTGCAGACATGTGGGATTGGTCGACACTATGCTTATGGGGCTCCTCATGGTCTCAGACAGCATCCAATGGTCCAGGGACATCTACACCAAACACATCGCCAGCCACCAACAGTACCAGGAGGCGTGAGCCGGAGCGACATCGTGCATCGACCACAAGAAATGGACCGAGAGACTTTGTCCATTGGACCATATGAACTGGAACCATAAACTCACTGAACGTTAAATCTCACCAAATGGGGGTCAATCCATCCTCATCATCGTATCCACTCGTTATACTCCACACCTGAACATAGCCATCATATGAACAACATACCCTCATATCTCAATGTCTGTACTTTGACCCGTTAACCTTTTACCCCCAATTGGGGATATTGCAGATTATGTATTCCTTACGCCAATTTTAAACCAAACTTCACACCCCTTGATAATCTGTATGTTATTCCCTGATAACCAGAAACTTCTACGCTTAAACTCTGTACCTTTCACTTTTTTTAAACATCATCTTAATAAAATTTTTATTTCTGTGTGCTTATAATCAGCTGCTGCATTTTACTCCAGAGGTGTTTGCATTCCAGTGGTAGATGAAGTAAATTACTTTGGCTGGGAAGGCAATGTATTTTTGAAAATTTGGCCTTATGTTTCTAAAGGAACATGCAAAAAGACTTGGAAAATATGGCCCAGAAGACCGCTAATACTATGCAAAATTCTGCTATAGTGGCTGTCAACTCCTAGTGGAGTTACACTCGGGATAACTTTGGCTGAGTGGTTCTTCTGTCATCCAGATAGTTCCTTGAATTCATTCTGAATGAAGCAAAAGTAAATTAAAAAAAAAAAACCCACCTAACAATTCTTGTCTAGTTTTTGATATTTATAAAGGGAAATAATACCCCACACTTTGCAGTCCCTTATCTCTCATTTCAATGGGTCCAGATCAAAGTGGTCCTGCAGCCAATTTTTATCAGCAAATCAGTTGCATCCCTTTTCCAAAAATACCTGCTTTGGTATAGCGGGCTTTCTGTAAATCCCCCTGCCTCCCAGCAACTCACCCATGCACACACACACAATTCTGGGGATATGACGGGGGAAACTCTGCACTTTGGCTATTCTCCAGCTGCCCAAGGCCGATAGCACCCCAAGGGATCACTTAACGGGTGCCAAGGACTGCACCTTAGCTACCCATCCCTTCACTAGACTCTAGACTGGTGCAGGAATAGATTCAATCCCAGATCTATATTAACAGCTGCCATCAGGAGTTCCATAGACACCATAGCCCTATTGAAGTCTCCGTGCCTATTAAAAGAATCTGCCTTCTGGTGAGGCTAATTCATGCAAGAAGCTTATTGAATGCCTTTTTTTTCCCTTTGTATGTCTACACTGAAAAATCCTCTCTCTTGTTGGTATGAAAAATAGAGGTGTGGATTTTGTTTTTAAAGACAGCTATGTCAGGGTGTGTTGCAAGATTGGGTCTCTTATGAATTCAGATAGTGTTTATAGCAGTGTTTTCCAAATCGGGGATGGGGTTGGGTGGTTATGGGAGGAGGGGATGCCGTAGGGGGTAGGGAGGTTGGAAAGTGAACCCACACTCACCCCACACTATTGTTTCCTGTCCTATGGGTCTGGGCCCTGCTCCCTGCTCTGAGTGTAGCAATCTGGTGCATGGGGTTGTAGTAGTGGCTGGGCCAAATCTGAGTGGTGCTGTGACTTTGTGCACCAGGTCACAATGCCATTCCCTTAAATTTTGTCTGACTGCACCCCCATCATGATGGATTTGGCTGGGCCAAACCTGAGTGGCGCTGCAGTGCCAGGTTCAGCCCCATAGGACAGGAGCCGCCACTGATGGCAGAGGGTGAGGCAAGCTTGCTCTCCACCCCACCCCCCACACCCCCAGGGCCTCTCCTCCACACCTGGCTGGAATTAGGGTTGTGGTGCCAGGGCACATGGTGCTGCTGCATAGTTGGTGCCCATCAGCAGGGGAGGACAAGGAGGAAGGTGACCTATGATTTTGGATCCCCACTGATTTGGACCCTGGGTTCATTGAAAAAAAAAAAAAAAAGACAAAATGCAGTTGGTGGGTTTCCTTACTAAAAAGTTTGGGAACCTCTGGTTTATAAGGAAATGAAGTGAATGTTCTAATTTTTTTTTTCAGTGTATTGTTATGTGTAAAGTGTAATTTTGGTCTCAATGACCCTCTATTTAGAGTTTAGTTTTATGGGGGGAAATTACATAGTCCAGTCTGAAAAGTAAATGTGCTGGCTTTTAGTTTATTGCCATAGACTATGGTATCTGGACTAGTTACTACCTTTGTTGCCAGCAAAGAGGGAACTTTATTTATGGGTTTCTGCTTTCATATCTTGTACAGTGTTTAAATGAAAATGACTGCCCCACATATTAATTTAAATAACCAATAGCTGTTTTTAATCTTACTTTTGTAAAACAACAGTATCCTCTGTTCAAAAACAACACAAAGAAAGCATAAGTAAACAAACTGTCCCTTCTTCTCTGAATAAAATGCATAGTGTTACTTACTCTTTACTAACTGCTTAGTGAAGGTGTAAATGTTAAAGGCACTTAAAGCTCAAGAAATCCTTGAGAGCAGCAGTGAGCCATCAAAATGGTCTTCACTGTACTCTTAGCCAGTCTAAAACAATCAGATAATCATGTAAAATTGTTATGAGCTGGGTGAAACCTCCTCATAGGTCAAATTGAAACCTTGCTGAGATTGATGGGTGTGAACTCGCCCTTCAAGTAACATAACTATAAGAATATATTAATCACAAGCCCCTATCTAAGACAAAAGGGTTATATGAATACACACAGGGGTTTCTGGACTAACTGTAGTGGGCTTTTGCTGAATATTGTTTGGAGGCAGAACACAGAGAAACAGAAGGGACAAGAACAGAGAGAGAGGCAGAGGCAAAAAGCAAGAAAACCAAGCAGTAGCCTGTAAGCACAATGTGACCCTGGGAAAAATGAGAGCGAGCTTTGGGGTTTATTGACTGAAAAGGCTTGGGGCTGTGTCAGGGATCGGGGCCTGCAGCAGAGCTAGTCTGTAGGCAGCCTCACCAGCACAACTGGCCTGCAGCAGTCTGCTTGATTAGCCATGAAACCTGATTGACCGCAGAGGCCTGCAGGCTGGCTCTTAAGCCAGAAGCACCCCTAATTCCCTGTTTTCAATGCTCAGGTCTACCACTGTGCCTGTGTCAGTTTTGCTACCTTGTCTGGTATCCTGCATGCTCTAGTTCCTGACCTCTGGTTTTGACTTTTGGCTCCAGCTCCTGACTATGGGACTCTGGTATGAGCCTTGGTTCTGGTTCTTGATCTCTGGTTTTGATCTTTGGCTGTGGCTCCTGATTATGGACTCTGGTTTGACCCTTGGCTTTGGCTCCTGATGACTGACTATGGCTCTGACTCTGACCATTATGCCTGCTGTCCAATCTGGCTACTAGGCTAGACTACCCTCATCCTGGTTGGCTAAGAAATGGCTCCTTTTGTTTTTGGTTTCTCCTGTGTTCAGAGAACCAGGACTCTGTACACCACAGGTGCTGACTCCATGGGTGCGCCAGGGCTGGAGTACCCATGGGGAAAAATTAGTGGCTGCTCTGCACCCACCAGCAGCTAAGCTCCCCGCCCTGCCCCACCTCACCTCCTCCTCCCCTAAGCATGCCGTGTCTTCGCTCCTGTGCCTACCTCCCAGTGCTTGCCACCACCAAATGGCTGCAGCAAGCTCCGGGGGGGAGGAGCGGGAATGTGGCGTGCTCAGAGGAAGAGGCAGGGGTTTGGGGAAAGAGTTTGAAAAGGGGCAGGGAGGGGGCAGAGTTGGGGTGGGGACTTTGGGGAAGGGGTTGGAATGGGTGGGGCAGGGGTGGAGGTAGGGTGGGACCAGGGGCAGAGCGGGGGTCGAGCTTATGCTGTACATTTCTTGTTTGGTTTTTTTTCTATGCAATCTTGTGTTTTGGGTGTGTGTGTGTGGGGGGGGGTGTTTTTATACAAGACATTAGACTCTATCTAGTTCCAGCTGGAACATCTCCAGGGCCCTGAAATTTAACTAGCTGCTCGGCTCGATAATGGGGAAACAATAGTAAATAAATACCAGGTTACTGATCACGTGGTGTTCTATATGCTATCAGCCTGTGGCATCAAGACTTCTTCCCCTCCCCCTCCAATAATCCTAAATAGAATGACATGAAGGCTTATATTTTCAAAAATTACTAGTGACTTTTGGATAGCTCAGTTTTTGGTGGCCATCTTGAGACCCCTTAAAGGTGCCTGATTTTGTTTTCAGAGGACAGGTACTCAGCACTTCTGAAAATCGGCTCCCTTTGAGGTGTCGCCACTTGGGCACACACATATTAAGGCACCCAAAATCATTGGTCACTAGTCATGTATTAGACCTACATAGGTACAATATAGAAGGTAAAGCAGGGAAGTGAGGGGAGGGGGTTGAAGTTCTTCTTTTCTTTTTTTCTTTTTTCTTTTTTTAAAGTTATTGATATTCTGCTTAGAACTTTATAAGGCTGCATATCACCATGGTATATGTTAATAGAAATGATTTATGACATGAAGTTTTGTAAACCATTTGTCTAAATATGCCTAGAACTGTGTGTAAGGTTGGCTGTCTTCCATGGCAAGCCACAGGAAAAGTCATGGCAAAATCTCTCTCTATTTACAGTAGTAGTAGCTTTGCTTCGCACAAACATTAATGAATATTTATCCTTGCAACACTCCTGTGATGGAGGGAGATGTTATCCCCATTTTACAATGGGAATCCCTTTAATGCAAAAGTCATCAGTTTAGTTCAAAGAATAGTCATGGCACTGAATATTCAAATTACTGTCACGGGAAATTCTGGGAAAAGTCAAACAAATATTAGTATACTTGCACTTGAATAAAATGTGTATTAAACAATGTAATCCTATGTATTTCTTGTAAACCAATAAGAACCCAAACTTAACCATACTGGAAACATAAAAGGCAGGGCTGAATTTGTAAAATGGAGGGCTCTTGCATAGTGGTAGGCTGGCCATGACAATCGTACCGGTTTTAAACAGACAACGTGACTGTCTCGTCTCTCAATTACACCACTTTTACACTAATATAATTCCAGTAGCTTCACAAGATGTAATCACACAGCCTGTCTGATTTATAGTCCTTCAGTGCATAATGGTACAGGCTGAAGACTAATAGATTACACAATTTTTTTATAAATATTAATGGCCATTATCTCCAATGCAGGATTGTTCCCTATATTTCGTAATGCTTGGTCCAAACTAGTTCTAAAAATCCCAAGCAAGAGAAGTAGTTCCACCACTTTCCATGAAGAACTATTCTATAGCCTATTATATTTCACTCAGTTTTCTTCTGATGATCTTTAATCTTTCCATTCTTCATTTCATCCCATTATTCCTTGTTAATTCCGTTAGTAATTTCAGTCCCTACAACTATTTATACATTTTTAAGGTTTAATTTTTTTTTCCATTCTGGTTCATAGATTCATGGATTTTAAGACTGTAAGGGACCATTGCAGTCCTCTAGTTTGATCTCCTGCAGAACACGGACCATAGTTCATCCAGTAATATCTGCACTGAGCCTATATCTTGTGGCTGAATAACTTTTTCCAAATGCAAATTGATCCACTGTTACCTTATGGAGTCTGCAGGCAAATATAGTTAACAGTGGATCACATTCATGTCTGGTGTAACTCAACTGATTTCTATGGGTTTACATTAGGGATGAAGGTGGCCCAAAAGATTTGTGAGGTATGAAATCCCTCCAATAATCTCAGTGGGATGTTAACTATTAAACCTAATCATGACAGTTGTAATATCAAATCTGATTATTTAGCCAAAGAATCCAGATATTTGGGGATAGTGGGTGGACATTGAACAGAGTACTATCGCTTTCTTTTACCCTCCCATTCTGATTCCTGACTGTAAGTCGATTGCCAGAACATTGGGAGCATTTTCATTCAGTCTGAGCACTGCAATCAGAGTTACCTGGGTCACTTCTTGAACAATAGGCGTCTGCCTTTGGCCTAACTCCAACACTGATTCTGCTCATTTTGGAAGAATGTTTTATAGTTCTAAATCTAGCTCAGTCTTCTTTCTGAAGCTCCATTCTGTATTTTTACAGCTTGGAGAATTAATAATCAGAATTTATTGAAATATCATAATCCCCTTAAACATCTTTTAAAATTTTTAAAATTCAATATAAATGTTGTACCTTCTTAATGCTTTTTGTTATCAGTCCCCCATCCATAACTGATACAGCATGTAATTTGTCTGACTCCTATGCTTTTATCATAAATCACCTTTAGTGTGTGTATTTTCATGTTCTTGATATTTTACATGTCAATCTCAGGATTTCACATCCGTACACACTTCAAGTCAAGTACTTCCCTGCCACTGCACAATCTCCTGTGAGCACAGCCCTGATGAGGTTTTTACAGATATGGTTTTATTCTAAGCACTGCTCAGCCATTTCATGTATCTGTGTGCAGAGATGTCAAAAATGTGAGCATCTAAATGAAGCCACATCTGCCAACCTAAGGAAACAGAAAAAATGGAAATTTGAGAAAATAATGGTAGATATCTTTTATATCCTGCTGAAATATAGTTTAGACTTATTTTTTATTGAAGGACTGAAATACTTAAAAGTGAATCCTATTTAGAGAGGAAGTTGGAAATTTCTTCACAGGAGAAACTGTGGCCAAAGAGCAAAAATGTTTAGTAGGTATCAACCTGCTTAAACTAAGAGGGCAAAACTGAAGGAGGACTGTCAAGTGAACAACAAAGGGCGTATTCTTGATCTAAAGTGATCAGTTCTACTCATTATTAATGCAAGCACTTATTATATTCAAGTATCAAGCCGCTTGTAGTAAAAAAGGGATGTATTTTCACAGTCACACCAGTGCAACCCCCTTGCCTTCAATAGGATCAACCCAATGTAACTGAAGTAAGAATTTGGGTCAAATTTTTTTGATCTGGTTCGGAAATCTACATTGCTCACAGTGGTCAAATCCCTAATCACCTTCTTTGTTTGGAAAGCTCTTAACACATTGCTGCTTTCTCTGATGTTAGCTTCACACAGTCTACTCTTCTAGTCTACGTTTCTGACTTCATATTCACCTGTACATTTCACTCTTCTAACCTCTTTGCCCTTCTGACCTCATTTTCCCTATTTTGAAATTGATCAAATAAATGAAATCAAGTTGCTTGTCTCTGAAATGCCTTGTTTTCATGGAGTTTGTAATATGCACATCCTCATTAACATTTTGCTGGTACTGTAATGGGCACTGACTCACAGCTCTTAAATAAGGGAAATTGTCTAAATACTCACTCATCATGGATAATAAAAGGTATTATGACTATCTTCAAAGTGCTGTAAAAACATTAACTAATTATTCCTCAGAACATCCTATGTGGCAGACCATTATTATTATTCCCATTTTACTGTTGGGAGAGACAGACTTTAAGTGACTTGCACAAAGTTACACAGAAAATGAGTGGCTGAGCAATTGCACATGCACAGGAAGTGTGTTATCAGTTTAATAATATTAAGAATCTGAAAAAGTGAGGACATTCAGTGACAAGGCTAAAACTCAGTCCTGTCTCATTGTCTTGTACCTATTTTAATGCAAGTGTCTCCAAATGGTGAGCACTGTTGTATAGCAATCCACTGTGATTAAAAGAATCAAATGAAATGTATAAAAGGGAGGTGCAACCATACACAAGTCCAGTAGAATAAATTAAAGAGAGATTCTTTTTCTTTTTTTTTCTTTTTTTTTGCATGGATCTCCAAAAATACCCAGTTATCCCCCTGCATCAGGTCTCCCCAAAGACATCATATTCTTCCATCACAGCTTGACTGGATGTTATCCATGTCACCCCTGGTTCTACCAGATGTAATCACAGGAGAAACATGGTCCCCTAAAAGTTGAGGGCTTGGCCTCTTCAGCAATCCTTGTCCCAAGTTCCCCAGTGATTTAAGGAGTCAAAGTAATTTCCTTACCTATTAACTATGCATTTGGAGGCAATGTGGTCCAGTAGGCAGGGCTCTGAGGCCTATTACTCAGGATGTCAGGGTTCTAGTCACCGACTCTCACTGTGACCTTAGGTATGTCACTTCACCTGTCTGGACCTCCATTTTCCTACCCTGTCTTGTCTCTTTGGGGCATGGATTGTCTTCCACTATGTGTTTTTACGGTGCCTAGCACAACAAGGTCTTACACTAATACAAATAATAATTGCTAGTAGGCCATAAGGCTAGGAGCGAGGAAGAAGAGCATTAAAAACCAAAATGGGGAAACTGACGAAAGAACACAGGAAGAGGAAAAATACAGCAGAATTGGAAGGACCTTAACTATAGAAAACAAGATGAGATTTTTTTCCCCCCAATATATTAAATAATACAATCTTCCTTGCAAGGATATATAAATAAAGTTGCACATCTTAACTCATAGCATAGAATCAGAGATTATAAACCTCTGATGTAATTCAGTCCATAGTGATACAATATGAACTTTACTAAGATTACAGAATTTTCTCTAAAGAAAGAGCACAGTTATCCCAAGTACAGGACTGTTCACTAGAGACCATTTTCTAGTGAATTGTTCCATTTAATTTTAAAAGTTCCAAGTGATGGGAGTTCCCAAACAGAATGGATAAAAATAGATTATTTTTTAATAAAATTTCAATTGGATTTTTAAATTTTGTTGTTTTCTTCTTTTTAAAAATAAACCTGTTTACAATGAAATCTGAATTTAATACAAAGTATGTTGAGACCTAAACTTATCTTGTAAAACATTTTAAAAAATAAATATGCTGAATCCATGATGCTCTATCAACAACTTTGATTTAATGGCTGATCTTTATAAAGAAAGAATCAAAAGAAAAATATCTAACTTTTGAGGTCAAGCTCTTTAAACATGTCACAACATGTACTGGATTAGCCCCTAGATCCCCCACAGGATCAAGCGCTTGTGTTACTGGGTGCAAGAGACTGGCAAATCATCATAGGCATTGGGAATTGGCCTCTGACTACAGGAGACATGATCATGTATCTCCTCAGGATCATCCATCAAGCCCACCTGGTGGTATCTTACTCCTGTTTTATAGCTTCTTTCTACCTGAGCTCTAATTGTCTCAGTTCTCAATTTTAAATAAGTCACACCACTGTTAAGGAAAAGTTAGCACATGTGACTCCATTTTGGTTTGGGGCCCACCATTGTTTCAATGCCAGCACATCATACACCAGGAGGAGTGATCCTTAGATACTGAATCCCTGTGAAAATCCTCCTCCTTGTCTCCAGCCTGCCTTGACTCCCAGTATCTGGTTTTTGTTAGTCTCTAACTCCCTGTCTCGTGGCCTTGATGTGAGGCCTCCCATCCTGATAATAAAAGTTACTGATGCATGGCTTTAGGACCATGCTGTGTAATTAACATACTGGTATAGCACGAGGAATGCACCAAGCAGGGATAGGTGGTAGATAAGACAAGGGTTTGTTTATTGGCTAAGGTTTCCGATGCACGAGGGCAACATGCTTTGCTAAAAAGTATATAACCTTTGTATAATCTGTATTCAGGGTCCCCTCCTGGCTAGCAGGGGGGCACCACGCTCAAGCGTAATAAACTTAGTGTCTTTTGGGAACTCTGCAGTTGTGGACTTTGTTTCTGTGCCTCAGCCTAGATTCGAACTGTGCATGACCTATCAGGTATAATTCGCAACATTGGTGTGCGTGTCCTATCAGGTATAATTCGCAGCACTGGTGTGCGTATCCTATCAGGTATAATTCGCAGCATTTGTGTGCGTGTCCTACCAGGTATAATTTGCAGCATTTGTGTGCGTGTCCTACCAGGTGTAATTCGTAGCATTTGTGTGCGTGTCCTACAAGGTATAATTCACAGCAGTTGTGTGCGTGTCCTACCAGGTGTAATTCGTAACACCACTGAACTGGTGGAAGTCAGCAGCTAAGCCCCTGGAGCCAGAGTTTAAGTGCTAAGCTAGCTTTTGACAGCAGTAGCCTCTTCTTCAGGCACAGAAAGAATATTTTCTTCATTTGGACTAATTCATTCAAAAGTGAGAAACTGAATTGGCGTTGGCAAAGCAGGAAAACTTGTCTTTCTCTTCCAGTCTATGAATAAAAATGAGGAGGTTGAGGATGAGATCTACCAGTTATAGAAGTCTGAAGGATGGACAAAGTAATTTAGGAGATTGTGTCATTTTCAAGAGACTTAGGCGAGTAGGAATTTAAACTCCAGTCACTTTGACTAAGGCATATTTGGAACAAATTGATAAAGTAATAAGTTACCAGGACCAGATGGTATTCACCCAAGAGTTCTGAAGGAACTCAAATATGAAATTGCAGAACTACTAACAGTGCTGTGTAACCTCTCAGTTAAATCAAACTCTGTACCAGATAATTGGCAGATAGCTAACGGGATGCTGATTTTTAAAGAGGCAACCCTGGCAATTACAGGCTAGTAAGACTAACTTCAGTACCAGGCAAATTGGATGAAACTATAGTAAAGAAAAGAATTATCATAAATAAACAATTTTTGATGGGGGGGGGGAACAAACGTGGATAAGGGTGATTAAGTGGATGTAGTTTCCTTGGACTTTCAAAAAGCCTTTGACAAGGTTCCTCACACACAGAAAAAGGTTCTTAAGCAAAGTAGGCACTCATGGGATAAGAGGGAATGTCCTCTCATCAGTTACTAACTCTTTCAAAGATAGAAAACAAAGGTAGGAATGAATGATCAGTTTTCACAGTGGAGAGGGGTAAATAGTGGGGTCCCCCAAGGATCTGTATTGATCTATGCTGTTTAACATATTCAAAAATTATCTGGAAAAAGGGATAAATAGTGAGCTGAGCAAAGTTTGCAGATGATGCAAAATTACTCAAAATAGTTTAATCCAAATCTGACTGTGAAGAGTTACAAAGGGATCTCACAAAACTGGGTGATGGGGCAACAAAACGGCAGATGAAATTCAATGTTGATAAATGCAAAGTAATGCACATTGGAAAACATAATCCCAACTATACATACAAAATGATAGGGTCTAAATTAGCTGTTACCACTCAAGAAAGAGATCTTGAAGTTATTATGGATAGTTCTCTGAAAATATCCACTCAATGTGCAGCGGCAGTCAAAAAAGCTAACAATGTTAGGAACCATTAGGAAATGAATAGAAAATATCATAATGCCACTATGTAAATCCATAGTATCCCCATACCTTGAATACTGCATGCAGCTCTGGTCACACCCATCTCAAAAAGGATATATTAGTATTGAAAAAAGTACAGAGAAAGGAAACAAAAATGATTAGGGATATGGAACAAGTTCCAGGTCAGGAGAGATGAAAAAGACTGGGACTGGTCAGCTTAGAAACTACACAGTTGAGAGGGATATGATAGAGGTCTATAAATCACAAACGGTGTGTAGAAAGTGAATGTGGAAGTGTCATTTACCCCTTCACATAACAAAAGACCCAATGGTTACCCAATGACATGAACAGGCATCAGGTTTAAAACAAACATAAAGAAGTTCTTCTTCACACAACAGACACTCAACCTGTAGAATTAATTGCTGGTGACGTTGTGAAGGCCAAAAGCATAACTGAGTTTAAAAAATAATTAGATAAGTTCTTGGAGGATAAGGTACCTCAATAGCTATTAGCCAAGATGGTGAGGGATGCAACCCCACGCTCTGGATCTGCCCACACCTCTGACTGCCGGAAGGTGGGAGCAGATGACCGGGGATGGATTACTTGATAAATTGCCCTGTGGTGGTATTTCCCTCTCAAGCATCTGCCACTGCCACTGTCAGAAGACAAGGATACTGGGCTAGATGGATCATCGGTCTAACATAGTACGGCCATTCTTATGTTCTGAGGAAAATTGTCTCAAGGTGACCTGAAATAATCAGTTTAATTCACTGACTACAGTTAATCCCTCTGTTTAATAAATCATTTAGTTTTGATAAGGGAAGCTTATGTATCCAAAACATTTAAGGTTGTTTTGTTTAATTTTTATATGCTGTTTGGTGTGTTTAATTAAATTCTAGTCACCATCCTAATGCAGCTTGACACAAATCATGAGCAAAAACTTAATTCTCTAGCAAAAAAGTAATATATTACTCACTATTTTCTAACATACTAAAATTGTGAGTTAAGAATCTGAAAATATTAAGCTACATAATTGCTTAAATAAATGTATATAGTTATAGTGTACCCTTCGAGGTAGCAAAAAAAAATACCAAATCTATCGTAAAGACTCTATTTAGTTGTAAAGCAATGTTTTAATGGTTATGTCAACCAATGAGAATGCACCTTTCTTTAGAAAATAATTGAACTAAAAATGGAAAAGTTGATTTAAATTGAGGTGTTCCACTTGGTTTTAAATCAATCCACCCTGTTCCCAAGTGATAGGGATTCCATGACTTTCCTTGAGATTCCATTCCATTGCCTATCACATCCCACCATAAGAGTTTTCTTCTACTATTGAGTCTTAATTTTTCCATACTTACTGTGATCTCATTACTCCTTGTAATTCACTCATGTGTCACCGTAAATAATTCCTCTCCTTCCTTAATGTTTATTTTTTCATTGTATCCCCTTAGTTATCTGTAAATCCAGCTGTTAATATTTAGCTCTTTTAATCTCTTTTCCCAAATGAATCCCTCCAGTCTCCTAATATTATTTTTGATCTCAGAGCTATGGCTATCCCTCCAGCTTGGGGGTTCAATCAAACCACTCCGAATTCTCACACACATTCCTTATATGAAATGTCTACAAATATTCCTTACAAAACTAGGACTTGCTTTGGAATTTTAGGAGTAGAATTAGACAAAACATTAGAAAGTGCGTGTAGGGAAAAATTCTGCACTGGCAGGGATATGAACTGGATGATCTCCTGCATCTTTCCATCTCTAACTTCAGTGGTTTTCCTAAATTATATTACAGGCCACTGACTCAATTTGTGACCTCAAGTAACCTCTTATTCTCTCTCTGTTTCAATTTACATTAAAGGGCTCTAATAATACTATTGCCTCACTGTGGAGCTGTGAGACTTGAATAATTGTTTGTCAAGTGAGTTAGGTCCCCAGTTAAAAAGTACGAGTACTCTGCAAAGTAATCTTGTAATACAGTATCATTATTCTATTCTGCTGCTAAATTATAATTTATTTTCTTGCAGGATTACACTAGGTGGCACTGTTCACACCAAATACTGCCAAATATGATTATGATGAAGAATCCGATTAGTAACAGAGAAATGTCATCTATATAGTTTGAAGTGAACCTTGGTCCGAAGCAATGTTGAATATCATAGTGCAGCCTAATAATTCCTGAGAAACCTACCTCATTAAAATCAGTTTTAAGACAGGCCTCTTTCTTTTTTTTTTTCTTTTTGGTGTCAAGCTGTCTCCCTAACTGAGCTCACAACTCTCCCTGAAGGCAACAACAGCAACAGTCAAGCTCTGGTAGCTTTGAAGAGATCTTTGTGTGACTAATAATGTCACACAGAGTTACAGCTTCATCATGGCTCTGCATGCCAATCAGATGAGAGTACATACACTGTTGTAATCTATGGAAATTCCCTAATTTCCTCAGTTTTCAGACTGGTGTTGAATTAGGAGCCTATTATTACCATGTTGATTTGATCTCAGAGAAACCAAAGTTGCGCTGGGGTAAACAAAGTTTCACTTGCCCAAAGAGTTCTGTTAGGTGGCTCACAGCTAAACCTATCTTGACTATAGACTCAGTTCTATACAGAGGTAACAGGTCCCCTGTATGTAATGATCCATCTTAATCCAAGCAATATCTTCTCAGTCCAGATTTTACACTTCCATCTTCAGGCCTCTTGCAGTAAGAGAGAGCCCACTCTGCAATCAAGTTGAGGGTAGCTACCACAGTCAATAACGTAGGCCCTGCAGGGCTCCCAGAAGTTGCCCAAAATGGACACTCGTGTCAGTCTGGATACTCCTCCTGGTTTTATGGAGCCATCAAGCTGTGTGACAATTTGAATAAAGGAGATTTGGAGTTAGATTGTTAAATGTCACCTTGAAACAAACACCCTCCTTTACAAGAGAAAGAGACTTTAAAAATTGCCAAAACATTAATCCCAAAATGATGGAGTTGTTAGGGATGGGTGAATAAGACTAATATGTGGATTCAGGTGTATTTGGTTTGGAGGGTTCAACTGTTCAGATGATCCAGCTCCACAAATAGGAATATCAGAAAGCGTGACTAGAGTAAAATCAGTTACACTGTACCTTGCACGAATGGAGGGTGCTGTAACTCAAGATGAACAGTTTATGGAAGGAGCCAAGAAACTACCCTGGAAAGGTTTTAATAGCTTGGAGAGAAGGGGAAAAGAGCTTCTGTCCTGCTCCTGTCTTCCCCTGCTAGAGGAACATGCTGAAGCTTGGAGAATCTTCACTAGGGAATTTCCTTAAAGTACAGTACATAGGCACACTCTCCCCCATCCCCTACCACTCTGAGGGGGAGATATGGCCTTTGAAAACTAGTACATTCCATTGTCCTGGTGCATCTAGTTATGGAAAGAGAAGCTTTGTGTGACTGCTAATATGCTCACGTAAGCTATGGTCAGTTCCACTAGTTTGGAAGGCCAGGGGCTTGCTCAGGTGCCCAGAATCACCACAGCCACCGGGTTACAAAGCTTGTTTTGTGAAAATGAGAAACAGGGGCAGCAGCAGAGGAGCTGGCCGCTCTGGGACGGAGCATGCAACCACTCCAGCCCCACGCTGCATCAATCCCTGCCGAAGGAGCCCACGATGGCTCCCTGCCTGCGTAATACCCCTTACTGTCCAGGCTGCCATAGAGATATGTGGACCAGGTCAGAGAGCTGCCTCCGGCAGGTCTCCCCACTGGGGGTAGGGACACTACCAGTGGCTCTGCAGCAGGCACAGGGGTTTCTCAGCAGACACCGGTAGCACTGAAGGGTGGGAGAGATGGACTGAAACCCTTGGCCTGGTTCGGAGCAACACTACTCTAGAGCAGGCTCCACTTCCGGTGCCAGGCCAGGTGAGGGGGCATGAGGACTCTCGCCCTCGCTCCTTTTCCCCCCAACCCCGATCGAGTCCGCCAGTATCCCACAATCCTCTCTGTCTTTTCTCGCTTTCAAGATGGCGTTGTTGGGGGCTCCACGGAGCCTGGCGGCTCTCGCCGCCTTCCATCGGCGCAGGCTGCTGGCAGCTTCCCTGCTCCGGCAGCCGGCGGCCTGCGTCCTCGGCTGGACAGCTGGCAGCAGGCTGAAGCGGAGCCAGCCCTCCCCGCGGATCTATCAGGTGCGGCGGGGAACGTGGGTCCCCACCGGAACCGGGCGCTAGCGGGGAGGACCCGAGGGAGCGCCGGGCAAAGGGAGGAGAGGGGTCTGTGGGGCGGGCAGAGCCGGGGATGTGGGCAGGACTCAGCCGCAGGCTCAAGTGGGGGATAGTCGGCAGTGGGGAGCAGCAAGGGCCTGGGGGTGTTAGGGTCAAGGCCGGTGGGGCTGAGCTCCTGGGGAGCAAGGGAGCTCGTCGGCATGGCGCCCTGTGGGGAAGGGGCCCTGGCGTCAGGATTGCAGGGGACGGGGCCAGCCGGGCTGAGGACAGCAGGGGAGGCTAGGGCCAAGCAGACAGTGAGTTTCTGTACAGGGGTGTTGCGGGTTGGGCTTTTTTAGGGGGAGTTGGTGTCCTCTGTGTTTCTGCCTGTTTTTACTGATAAGTCATGGCTGGTGGGAAGGTTTCGTTTGTCCTTTTCCTTCTGAGCCCTCTTTGCTCTGTTACTGCTTTCAACAGTTTTGTTTTTTTTATATACTTTTTTTTTTTGGATGTCCTCATTCCATTGCCCTGTAGTTTGCCTGAAAAAAATATTGTAGCTGCCTATTTAATGTGTGAGTGGATGAATATACAAAGCATAATAACATAAGAACGGCCATAGTGGGTCAGACCAAAGGTCTGTCTAGTCCCATATTCCATCTTCCGACAATGGCTAATGCCAAGTGCCCCAAAGGGAATGAACAGAAAAGGTAATCCTCAAGTGATCCACCCCTGGTTGTCCATTCCCAGCTTCTCATTTCTGAGTCCGTTTGTTTTCCCCTTGTTCCACTGCCAACCATCATGTAATCAAGTTATTGTACCTCACAAGGTTATTCTGGTGAAGAAAATTTAAGTAATGTTGACAAAGTAGGGAACTTGCTGGAGCTATAGCATGAATGTAAGGGGACTTGAGTAGACAGCTGTTGCTTATTCTGTAGTGGGTAACTGAGGACCTAGTACTAATTACACTGGCTTGAACAGATTTGGGCCTTCTGACAGCTGTGTAAATACTGTGTTCTCTATTATATTTACATCTGTGGCTGTTAATTTTGATGCACTTTGGTTCTAATGTTTTTAAAACAAAGTTGGAAGCTTTCTTAAGTAATAAGAACTGATCTTTTAATTGTGAAATGTTTATAACGTAAGCAAATATTTAACACAAAGTTTTGTTACATGTTGTTGGTTTATTAGGTGGTGACATAAAAGGGGGGCTGGTAAAGAATGAGACAGTCTTTTTATATCAAAAATACTGGTTCAAATTTGACCCAGAATAACGGTAGGCTGTTAAGTGGGCTAGAGGACCTGTAATTATAGTCATTGTCCAGTCTAATGGAGACACAGTGTCTGTATCAAAAAGCCACCAGCATATTCAGTGGTAATGGCATTCTCCTCTTGACTTAGAGGCCAAGAAAATGACTACTCTGAGCCTCCAGCTTCTGAAGAGCATGTTGCACCTGTGTTATGTGATGCCACGCTTTTTTGGGGGGTGCTGTTTTAAAATACTTGTTTTTAACCTATAAATAAGGGCTGTCGATTTAATTGCAGTTAACTCACGTGATTAACTCAAAATTAATCATAATTACATTTTTAATCGCACTGTTAAACAATAGAATACCAATTGAAATTTATTAAATATTTTGGATGTTTTTCTATATTTTCATGTATATTGTATTCTGTGTTGTAATTGAAATCAAAGTGTATATTATTTTTGGTTACAAATATTTGCATTGTAAAAATGCTAAACAAAAGAAATAGTATTTTTCAATTCACCTCATGCAAGTACTGTGTAGTGCAATCTCTATGTCCTGAAAGTGAAACTTACAAATGTAGCTTTATTTTTTTGTTACATAACTGCACTCAAAAACAAAACAATTTAAAACTTCAGAGGCTACAAGTCCCTTCAGTCCTACTTCTTGTTCAGCCAATCGTTAAGACAAACAAGTCTGTTTACATTTGCAAGAGATAATGCTGCCCTCTTCTTATTTATGATGTCACCTGAAAGTGAGAAAAGGCATTTGCATGGCGTTTTTGTAGCTGGCATTGCAAGGTATTTATGTGCCAGATACAAAATTTTTATTAAAGCTAATGTTAAAATAATTATATAACACATAGGTTGAGAAAAGAATGTCTGTACGTCTGGGTATAGTACTTAGATTTTCCACAAATACAAAGTTTGTTTTTAAAAGTCATATGATACATAGAGTACATAATCAGCAATAACCCAAATTTAGGTGAATAGATTTAACAATACAATTTAGATATTAGAATCTGAGTACTCGGGTATATCACACATGAAAAGTTATACAGAGATTTGGTTGTGAAAAGCAAAATATATCAATGAGTGGAGATTGTCTCTCAGTAATTGAGAATTAAACATTCGTAAGCCCCTTCATGCTTCAGCCACCATTCCAGAAAACATGCTTCCATGCTGATGACACTTGTTTAAAAAAAATAAATGCATTAATTAAATTTGTGACTGAACTCCTTCGGGGAGAATTGTATGTCCCCTGCTCTGTTTTACCTGCATTCTGCCATATATTTCTTGTTAAAACAGTCTTGGGTGGTGACCCAGCACATGCTGTTCATTTTAAGAACACTTTCGCTGCAGATTTGACAAAATGCAAAGAAGGTACCTGTGACGGGTTGGATCACAGAACCCCCTTCGGGCTACCAACTGATGTGCCAAGACTACTACTTCCCCTGCTTTCCCTGCCAATTTGGGACTCCAGCACCCTGTCTTGCTGAGCCGGAAACGCCAGTCTGCTCCAACACAGACCCAGGGTCTGAACCATGCCCCTAACAGCAGTAGGCTTAACTGAAAGCAGCTTACAGAAGTGTGCCTGCCTTTAACACTCAGATGCCCAACTCCCAATGGGGTCCAAACCCTAAATAATTCCGTTTTATCCTGTATAAAGCTTATACAGGGTAAACTCATAAATTGTTTGCCCTCTATAACACGGATAGAAAGGTATGCACAGCTGTTCTCTCCCCCCCCCCCCCCCCGGTATTAATACATGCTCTGGGTTAATTAATAAGTGGAAAAGTGATTTTATTAAAGACAGAAAGTAGGATTTAAGTGGTTCCAAGTAGTAACAGACAGAACAAAGTGAATTACCAAAATAAAATAAAACACGCAAATCTAAGTCTAGTAAAGTAATAAAACTGAATACAGATAAAATCTCACCCTCAGAGCTGTTTCAGTAAGTTTCTTTCACAGACTGGATGCCTTCCTAGTCTGGGCACAATCCATTCCCCTGGTACAGCCCTTGTTCCAGCTCAGGTGGTAGCTGGGGGATTGCTCATGATGGCTGCCAATCACAGTGGCCTAGTCGAGCAGGATCTGTGCATAGCTGATTGCTTTGAGATACTGGTGGTGATTTTAAGTGAGTTTTAAGTGTGGTGGCCAGAGAACAGACAAAGTGGTTACGGGTTTGTTGTTTTATGTTTGCTTATTTCAGGTAAGGGAAATAGGGACAGAAAAGGAAGCAGAATAAGTAAGAGTGAAGATCAGAACAAGCTAGAACTGCACAGGTTGCAAATTACCCAGAAAGTCTGAACACTGGGTCCTGGGAAAGTCTCTGTTAACTAAGAAGCCTCTGAGCTGAGTGCCTCCCAGTTTCAGTGAACTGCAGAGGGGGCGTGGTCCAGCACAAGAAAGCAGGAAAATGACTACCAGTGAAGCAGCCAATAAACTATAGCTGGCTAGACTGGAAGCAAAAGAGAGAGATGGAATTAAGACCATTAGAAATGAATGCGGAGGAGGCTGCCCACAAGAGAGCTGTGGAGGCAGAAACAGCCAGGGTGGAGGCAGAAGAGGCTGCCCATAAGAGAGCTATGGAGGCCCAGTGGGAGGCTCAGAATCATGAACTGGCTGTTATGGAGTTGAAGAGACAAAATCCTTCAGCTGCTGGCTCCACTTTCCCAAAAATCCACAAATGGGAGCGACTATGCCCCCAGTATGATGAATCCAGCAATATTGCGGAATATTTCATCACCTTTGAGAGACTGTGCACCCTCCATGCGATCCCTGAAGACCAAAAGATGACCACATTCATAACAAAATTGACTGGCAGAGCTCTGGACATATTCAGTAAGATGTCTATTGATGATGCTTCAAACTATGGTAAATTTAAGGAACTTGTTCTGAAACAGTTTCAGGTTATACCTGTAACCTACAGGATTAAATTCAGGAGTCTTAAGAGGGGATCTGGATTGAGTAATGTGGTTTATGTAAATGAAATGAGAGATTTGGTAGACAAGCAGGTGAGGGGGGAAAGGCATTACAAGCTGTGAAGGAATGTGTGATTTGGTTACTCAGGAACAATTCGTGAATATGTGCAGTGGTGATGTAAAACAGTAATTGTGGGACAAGAAGGTGGATGCAGTGGGAGAACTAGCTGGGTATGCAGACTCTTATGAGCAAGCGCCAGCTGCAATTAAACACAAACAACTGACTGAGGGGTACAGGGTTGGTGGAAAGCAAAACCACCGTTTTGCCCATGGGGGAAAAAAGAGGCTGGGCGTTCACCTCCCCATTCCCCTGTTACTCATCCCATATTTCCTGCACAAGCAGGGGATCCCCGAAGGTGCTTTCACTGCAGTTCCTCAGGGCACCTGAGAAGCAGCTGTCCCAAATTAATGGCAAGTAAACCTCCCTTGTCCCATGTTCGCTCAGTTGCCCTCAGCCCTGAGTCCCCTCCTACCTCTTATCACACCAGCTTGGTGGACATGGGGCCTAGTGAAGTGGACAGGGAACATGTCAAGGTTGATGGCATGGAGTGTCTGGGGTGGAAGGATACAGCGGCTTAGTTCTCTCTGGTTCAGACCTGGGTCTGGGTTTGCAGCAGGCTGGTGGGTCTGGCTCAAACTAGGCAGGGCACTGAAGTCCTAAGCTGACAGGGCAGGAAAGCAGGAGCAGAAGTAGTCTTGGCACATCAGGGGCAGCACTCGACCCAAGGTTTAAGAATCTGAAGTGCCTTCCAAAATCTTAGAGGGACGAGGTGTGGAGCATGCTTTCAGAAGTCTTAAAAGAGCAACATTCCGATGTGGAAACTATAAAACCCGAACCACCAAAAAAGAAAATCAACTTCTGCTGGTGGCATCTGACTCAGATAATGAAAATGAACATGTGTCGGTCCGCACTGCTTTGTATTGTTATCGAGCAGAACCTGTCATCAGCATAGACGAATGTCCCCTGGAATAGTGGTTGAAGCATGAAGGGACATACGAATCTTTAGCGCATCTGGCACGTGAATATCTTGTAACGCCGACTACAGCAGTGCCATGTGAATGCCTGTTCTCACTTTCAGGTGACGTAAACAAGAAGCGGGCAATATTATCTCCTGCAAATGTAAACAAACTTGTTTGTACGAGCAATTGGCTGAACAAGAAGTAGGGCTGAGTGGCCTTTGTAGGCTCTAAAATTTTACATCGTTTTATTTCTGAATGCAGGTTTTTTTGTACATAACTCTACATTTGTAAGTTCAACTTTCATGATAAAGAGATTGCACTACAGTACTTATATTAGGTGAATTGAAAAATACTATTTTTTGTTTTTTTACAGTGCAAATACTTGTAATCAAAGATAAATATAAAGTGAGCACTGTACGCTTTGTATTCTGGGTTCAATATATTTGAAAATGTAGAAAACACCCACAAATATTGAAATAAATGGTATTCTATTATTGTTTAACAGTGCGATTAATTGCGATTAATTTTTTTAATCCCTTGACAGCCATACTATAAATCCTTAAATTAGTTGGGCCCTGATAACCTCAGAGATGGCCTCTCTCCTTATGGCCCTGTCTAAACTATGAACTCCCATTCTAACTCTCTAAGGCTTTTAAACATAAGTGTATATGAAGTAAAAAACTTTTTTTAAAAAAAATATGTAACTAATTGTGACCAGTTCTAGGAGTGTGTATTTAAAAAAATATCAAATCTTTTCACACTGGCTAGTAGGTTTAGGCCACAGGTTAGGAAGTGTCTGTGCTACCAACCCAAACCATGCTCATTGTACTCTAAAAGGAGTAAAACAGTCTACAGTAAAAGCTGTTTTATCCAGCATGCTGGGGGAATTGGGGGTGCTGGTGAGTGGAAAAATTCCAGTTAACTAAGAGGGAGTGAGTTTGGGTGCAGGAGGCGGTGCAGGATTGGGGCTCGGGAGGGGGTGTGGGACACGGGCTCTGGGAGGGAGTTGCGGTGTGGGAGGGGGCTTGGGGCAGGGGGTTGAGATGAGGAAGGGGTTTCAGGGTGCTAGATCCGGGGGGGCACTCATCTCAGGTGACTCCATGTAAGTGGTGAGCTGTTCCTAGGCCAAGGCATGGCTCTGTGCCGCCCCGCCCCGCCCCACATGCTAGCTCTGCAGCTCCCTTTGACTGGGAACCACAACCAATGGGAGCTGCGGGGCCAGCACCTGCATGCGGAGGCAAGCTGCCTAGCCACGCCTCCGCCTAGGAGCAGCAGGTACAGGTTGCCGCTTGTGGGGAGCCACCCGAGGTGAGCGCCGCCTGGATCCAGCACCCTGACCCCTCCCATGCCCCAACTACCTGCCCTGAGCCCCCAGCACCTAAACTCCCTCCCAGAGCCCATGCCCCACACCTCCTCCTGTGCCCCATCCGCTCTCTCCCTTTCGCACTCTGAACCTTTCATGGCCATTCCTCCGCCTTGGAGCAGCAGAGTCATGTCGCCACTTCCGGGGAGCCACACGGCGCCAGGTAGAGAGCCTGCCGGCCCAGTGCCAACCAGACTATAAACTGGACTTTCTATGAAGATTAGAAATGCTGGTTTATAGAGTTTTCTGGTTGGTACAGGGCCTGATAATACAGCTTTTACTGTGTTATAATGTCTGCTGTTGTATTTAATTATAACTATCAACTTTGTTTAATACATTTTAAAAATGTGTTGAGCTTGTTGAATACTAGAAAAATACTTGTTGAATATATAAATCGATAGAATAGTATTTGACCCGCTGTTAAAACTGGTTGATTATTGAGTAAATATTTACTTTGATGATTTTTTCACTTAATCATGGGACTGGAAGTGACCTTGAGAGGTCATCTAGTCCAGTCCCCTGCACTCATGGCAGGACTAAGTATTATCTATTAAAATAAGGTTGAAATTTTGCCAAATAATGTTTTATACCTCTCTTCATTCTTGCCATCACATGACTTTTTTTAGTATAGTTCATGGTGTATTTTCCACAGAATATTATAATTTTTACAAATTTATTATTCCTATTTATAAAATATTGTAACACCAACCATAGCAGATCTAATTTTAATTTTTTTAAAGCAAATCATCATCAAAGGCTGCTGTAATCTAGACTCACTGAAAACCTATTTACAGTCTAATTCCCTGTCATTGTTAACTCTGTTAAATTCAGAATTTTGCCCTGCAATGTTAAAGATTAAATTCAGTAGCAACCAGAGTAACTACAAGAAGGAAAGGCAACAGTAAGAGTCTCTGCTAAAAGGGGACAACTAGTATGTGACTGACAGTACAATATTGTATAGAGGATCACCAGGGAGCCCTGTGGTAGCTAGTTGTCTTTTACAAGCACCACTCTGTAATAAATTTCAGTCAGATGCTAGCTTATGAGTGTAACCCTGCTTATGAAACACAGTTAAGATTTAGTCTATAAATTGGAATAGTTCTTAACTGGGTTAAGGGACAATCTTGTTTAGCTATATCTGAGAGAAAATCAAAATTTCTGCCTCACAGGAAATTCTGATATTTCAACAGTTGTGTTTTGCCCCGAATTGAAAAGAAACATCAAAATATCAAATTTTTTAGTGAAACAAAAAGTCTGAAAAAGTTTAATTGCAGAATTGTTGAAATAAGTTCTTGTTAATTTCAGTTTTAAATAGGTTTATTTTTATGGCAGCCTATGCTAAGGCCTAAGCTTGCTATGATCTACTAAAATAATTTAAGTTAAATTTAAAAAAAAAATCAAGCAGTGCATGTTTGCTGCCGAAGTTTTAAAGAAAGTCAAACCACTGAACTGTTGGAAGTCGCTGGCTAAGCCCCGGGACCAGAGTTTGAAGTGCTAAGCCAGCCTTTGACAGCTGTCACCTTTCTAGTGGGTGCAGAAAATATTTTATTCTTTTCAGTTTATTCAGTCAGTTTAGTAAAAGGACTGGTTCATCCAAAGTTGAGAAACTGATTTGGGAAAGCTTGTTTTCCTCTTTCAGCCTGTAAATAAAAACAAGTATGAGTTCTAGTTCTAAAGTCTTGAAGGACATGGCAACCAGAAACAATAAATTCAACTTCAGATAATACTTCCTGATTTGATAAATCAATTCGTTTTAAATGCAGAACATGTTTTGATAAACTTATTTTTTCTCATGTATCCAGTACATTTAATCTAGCTTTATTTAACTAACTAAATAAATAAAATGCTGATTTTGTGCAGTTTTAATTTAATTCCAATTTCCATCCAAATGCAGCTTGACACAAATCGCAAGTAAAAAATTAATAATCTAATAAATAAAAGAAGTATCATTCACCATTTTCTAATATAATAAACATGTAAAAATAAAGAATCGTAATAAATGTATGTTAATCTATATAACTGATTAAATATACTTATATAGGTATAGTGTATCCTGGAGATTATTAAATAGTGGTTTCAAATTTAGTGTATAGGGTGAAATTAAGCTGAGTACCTAAAGTCTGTTAACTTCTGGATAAGTCTGAATCCTTCTCATGCCTTTACATATCACTTATGGCATGAATGATCCTCTATCATTCCTTCTTCAGCTGCCCAGTAGTATTCCCACTGTGGCATGAGCTCTGGCTTCATTATTAACATATGTCCCAACTGTTTCCATCTTTTCTTGATATCTTTAGAGATAATGGGCTGTTGCACTTTGACGAATCTCGGCATTTGTTATAAATTCATTCCATTTAATACCTAGTATTTTTCTAAGGCATTTGCTTTCGAAGGCATTTGGATGTCTGTATTTTTGGATTTCCAACTTTCATATCCATATGTTCAGATAGAAATAACGTTTTAGTGGAAGATTCAGAATTTCATCTTTAAACTAGATTTTTGATGACCAAATCTTGTTTAAGGTAGCGTATGCAGCTGCTGACTTGCCAATTCATGATACTATTTCCTTCTGGACATCCCTGTGGCTTGAACGTTCGTGTCAAGGTATGTTAGTTCATTCAGTTCCTGTATTCCTTTGCCTTCCAAAGTAATATTAGAGTTGTGAGTTGTTGGAGTTCTCGTTTAATTTTTTCTTCATAACTGATTATTAACTCTGCCTTTTTGATAATGCTGGACAGTCTTTCGGTTTTTACTTGCGTTTTGGTTGAGCTGTCACTTAGAAGACCTATATCATCAGCAACATCTAGATCTTCTAATGTATTGTTGAGCCTTGTGATGCATGTGTTGTATCCATCTACACTTTCTCTCATTATGAAGTCAATAGCATTGCCAAGCAGTAGCAGTGAGAGAAGGCTTCGTTGTTTGATACCAGTTAAGTGCCTGTCTGATTTTGAAATAATCTCATGTTTAAAAGATCTGTGTTGATAATCCTACTGCATAGTTAACTTCTAAGTGCTTCTTAAGTGGTAGAATACATATATTTTGGAATATACTTTACTTTACTGTGGGTATTTTTAAAAGTATCTTCAGAAAGCAAATAATTTGTACTGGCTTTTTTCTAAATTGGTCAGAAGTGTACTCCATTTTATCTACTTCTGTTGCTGGTGGGGTTTTTTTCTTTGTTTGTTTGCATCTTGATGTTTTCCATTTTTATCTCTGTTTCCTGACATTTGTTCGGTAATTCTCTCTCCCTTTTCCCTCAGTTATTTATTTATATTTTTAAAAAGAACATTCTATAACTTGCATAGGCATACTGTAGAAGGTGAAATCTAAACATCAAGTCACCTTTAAAGTCCAGACAGTTTTTATTCCCTTCCATTAGAATTTTGTGGCAAAGTCCTAAATGAAAATTCAGTTTCATTGAAACAATGAATTGTAACAGGGAAGCACTCTTCCCCTGCTGCTGAAATGCCAGAGTGGTGCAGAAAATGCTTTGCTATATTCTTGTTCAGTGGTGAGCTGGAGCTGGTTCGCACGAACCGGTTGTTAAATTTTTGAAGCTGTTTTAGAACCGGTTGTTAACCCGCTTCCCGGCAGGGGGCGCTGAGGCTTTGATGAGCTCCGGCCGAGAAGTGATGTAATTCCTCCTCCGGCCACTGGGGGCGTTGTGCTGCCGGAGCCATGTGGGCTGCTTCCTGACCCTGGGCATGAGCCCTGTTGCTGCTGCTTCCCTGGCCCTGGGGCTCCCGCTGCTGCCTGTTGGGCCCCCGGCTGCTCTGTTGGGCCTGGGCTGCGTCCTGCTGCTCGGGCTGCTACGAGCCGCTCTCCCTGTGAGTACCCACCACCCTGCCCACAACCAGCTCGTCTCCAGCCACCCCCGCACCCCCTGCCCTGCCTGCAGCCAGCCCCTGCCACATCCCCTGCCCTGTCTCCAGCTAACCCCTGCCGCACCCGTCTGCCCGAAGCTAGCCAGCCCCACACCCCCCGTCTCCAGCCAACCCCTGCCGCACCCCCCTGCCCTGCCCGGAGCCAGCCAGCCAGCCCCGCACCCCCCTGCCCTGCCCGGAGCCAGCCAGCCAGCCCCGCACCGCCCTGCCCTGCCCGGAGCCAGCCAGCCAGCCAGCCCCGCACCCCCCTGCCCTGCCTGCAGCCAGCCCCTGGCCTCCAGCCAGCCCCCTGCCTCCAGCTAGCCCTGCCCCATGCCCCTGTTTGCAGCTGGCCCCACGTCCACTGGTGCCCTGGAGTTCCCAGGGCAGTAACCCTGCCCACCTGCTTCAATGAGGGAGGCAGGGAGCAACTGGGACCCACACATGTGTACATCCTAGCGTGACCAGACAGCAAGTGTGAAAAATCAGGACGGGGGTGGGGGTTAATAGGAGCCTATATAAGAAAAAGACCCCAAAATCGGGACTGTCCCTATAAAATCGGGACATCTGGTCACCCTAGCACACCCCCAGGGAGTGGCGGGGACCCACACATGTGAAACGGAGCTCATTTCTAGTTCAGGCCCATCTTTTTAGAAAAGAATTGTAGGTAGGGTTAACATACATCCGTATTTTCCCGGACATGTCATACTTTTTAGTTCTTAAATTGCCGTCCTGGAGGAATTTTTAAATTTTAAAAGATAATTGTGACAATCATTTACTCACATAGAGGTGCCAGTTATATTACTAATATACAAGTCAGAATTCCTGCTGTCAGCTATGGATATCTTTGGTAATACATTCCAGTAGATGTTGCAAAATAACTTCTGTTGTTGTTATCGGTTTTTTGGGGGAGGGGGGCGGGTTTTCCAAATAAAATTCTTGGTAGTCTGGCTCATAAATGGAAACAACCAAAATTGTAGAAATGGAAAGAAGAATTGTAAAGTAAGAGTATTGTAAACACATCTCAAATGTTACTGCATCTAAATGTTAAAATGAGTGAACGATCCTTGAAAAACTCTTGAGTAGCTATTATTTCAGTCTGATCATCTTAAACCTATATTTATTGCAGAAGTATGTTATTTGACGAGCTTTTCATTACCATTGGTTCTGATTAAATGCCTGTGACAGACAATTCTATCACAGACCAGAATAAAGTTCTTATTTGCTTAGATCAATAAAATGGCTGGACGGAAATAAATTAAATGACAAAAGACCGTTCAGATGATGATAGGGGTCTTGTTTTTAAACTTGTGCAAGACAAGAAATTCAGAGATAAGGCAGAAACTTGGTCCTTATCCTATCCATTTGTGATGAGGTACTGCAGCACTATTCTAAAACCTGTGCAATATTTATGCATAATGGATTTAAAACAAAAAATAAAATAAGTTCATCAACTTGAAACATTCATTGTTGGTCTATTTTGAATTATCTTGAAGAGTTACATCTTTAGAAGATTTTTAACAGGAAGATTTCAGAGAGTGATGCATAAGTGGGAATATAGTCTTCGGCTGTCTGCTTTCGAATGAAGTAGACATAAATTTTTAGTTAGTGAAATGAGTGTGATGTGGCATATCATCTTGCAAAAGCCTCCAGATTACCTAGTGATAAACTGTCGTCTATGTCAATGGTTCTCAAACTTGTTTACTGGTGACCCCTTTCACATAGCAAGCCTCTGAGTGCGACCCCCCTCCCACAATTAAAAACACCTTTAAATATATTTAACACCATTATAAATGCAGGAGGCAAAGCGGGGTGGAGGCTGACAGCTTGCAATCCTCCCGCCTCACCTCCCCCCCCCATGTAATAACCTCGTGACCCACTGTTTGAGAACCGCTGGATATATTGCATAGAGTAACCCCATCAGACTTTCATTTCTGTCTTACCTTACAGTTTCTAAGCAGTACACAACTGTTCAAAAAAACCAAAACTATTATTATTCTGACCCTTGTATTGTTGAGTGAGATTGAGTTTAGGCTATTGGTTTGACACTTGGAGAGCTAGTAAAGGAAGGAATAATTAATCTAAAGCACTATTTGTTTATTCTTCCAACTATTTATTATTATTATTAATAATTTGTTAGTGTAATGCCAAGGATCTGTGCTTATGGACCAGGACCCCATGGTCTAGGTGCTGTGGAAACACAGAACAAAAGATGGGCCCTCACCCAAAGAGTTTATAATCTAAGTATCAGAGAAGAAATGGCCACAGACAGATGGGGGAGTGTAAAGAAGCAATGAGACAATGTTGGCGAGCACCACAGGCAATGGTCTCAGTACATTAACCGTTGTCAAGTTTTTGTAGAACTCACAGAAAAAGTGAGTTTTAAGGAGGGATTTGAAGTGGCTTTCAGGATGTTTACAGGGAACTCCTCCCACGCGTGAGGGGCAGCATAGGAGATGAGCACAAAGGTGCTTGTTTTAAAATACTGTACAACCAGTGGGCAATGGAGGCTGGCATCAGGCAGGAGTCAAACTCTTTATACTGAATGAGAGGCGATAGGTAAGGTGGGTGTAGGCCTTGAAGAACCTTGAAAATAAAGACATTAATGCATGTTTTAGCAACTTTAGCAAGAGCTGTCACTTCCTCACTCACATTACTTTTAAAAACTATGCTAGTCAGCAAACATTAGTTTCCTTTGAGCTTGTTGGGTGCAACAGAAGGCAATAATGGCTGAAATGAAACTTCATTGACAGAACACCTAATCTCAGATAGAAGTGGGGACAGGAAGGGGACAAAATAAATGAAAAGTCCAAACAGAATGGTGGTTCTCTTTCTTATTTTATGGGGGAAATGACTATAAAAAATAGAAAAAGGCTAGGGTTAAATATATGGGAAAAAGGCAAGTCTAAAAATAATAAAGCAAGGTTTAAACATTAATAACTTATCATTAGTTCCACATTATTAAAATGTTTGCCCATCACCACCCTCATTATTTTGCATTCATATTTTATTCCATTTCCCTCAACTTGAATTTTTCTTTTTCTTTAGTTGTAAGTTCTTTAGGGTGGAGCAGTATTTGGATGTATGTTGTGCATTGTCTAGCCCAATGGGGATCTATTTTAATTGAGACATTTGGGTGATATGCCAATACAAATAATAGCAGTTCTTGTCTCCACTCTCTCACCTAGCTAGTTCAGTAGTTTTTCATAGGCTTGTTGCTTCAAAACAGAGTGCAAAGAGATGTTAACTTTTGCATCCTGGAGAGAGGAATGGATTCTAGCAGGAAAACAGACACAGTAAATAATTTTCTGAAGTCTCTTCTATGCACAGTATAGTGTGGAACTGTGTCTAGACTCCAAACCTTAACATTGAGATTAATTTTATGTTTCCACAAATATAACTTCTCTATCTCACCCTTCCAATGCGATTGGAATACACATGAAGTGCTTCCTGTCAGAGCTCCTGTTTGACTTATGACGTCTGCTGGATATGCATCTGGTGAAGTGAGCTGTAGCTCACGAAAGCTTATGCTCAAATAAATTGGTTAGTCTCTAAGGTGCCACTAGTACTCCTTTTCTTTCTGCGAATACAGACTAACACGGCTGCTACTCTGAAACCTGGATGTTACTAAAGACCAAAGTGTTGGATGTGGCCTACGTAGTGATCTTGAAAAGTGACCCAAGTAAATGGAAATGTAGTCTTTAGGGAGTTTAGGACCATTCCCAAAGCAATTTACCTGCATCTGAAACAGAGCCTATAATAAAAGATTATTCAGTCTAGAACAAATATAAAGGGGATAAGGAAGAATATATTAGAAAGAGCAGCAGTCCTGCAACTAAGGCAAATTGTTATATGATTAATCTGGATGAGTCAAGTAATATGCTTAGGGGTTCCCTTCAAAGCCCACATTGTCAACAGTAAAAAGTAAAACTATGGACATTACTGGAAAGTAGAACTGTAAAAAGCAGAAATAGGTTAACTTCAATTTTCCTCAATTTTTCTTCTTATCTTGCCGTTCCAGGTACAATGTATAATATGTGATAAGATCTGCATTTTTTTATTCATACAAGAGTGTGTTTTTTTTTAACTTGCTTTCTATAGCTCTTGGTTTCTAATAAGCAGTCATAACAAAGATTCATGACTGAAGGTGCTATTTCAATTAAATTTATTTGTTTATGTTTTTGTCACCTGTTCTAAGACCTCGTCTAGACTACAAAGTTTACTGGTAAAACTTGTCTTCTGTTGGCACAGCTTTGCATGTGTCCACACCAATTTTAAGACCTACTGACAAAACTGACCTGCTGATGAAGCTAATTGCCCATGTCAGGTTGCTCAAAATCAGTCTTTCTTCTCTCCCTCGCTTCCCCGCCCCATGCCATTTCCCCCATGGCCTTTTAAATTTATATAAAACACAACATGCAGCAGTAACAAGAATATTTGGCTCTCTGAGATCCAGCCTATTCATAAAACATCTCCACTGATCCTTTAATCTGCCAAACGCATGCTCCACTGTGATCTTGCATATACTTAGCAACAAGGAAAGATTTAATTATCACCTATCTAGGTGCCAGGTGTATTATTTCATGAGTCAGGGAAGCAAAGGCTGGGCTTGCATCTAAGAAACGCAGTTTGCATTTTAGCCCCACCAATGTGAATATGCCAATGTGTGCTTGCATCTTTTCAAAAAGACGTGTATTCTTAAAGATGCAAGTATCATGCACCTTCCCTGACCACCCAGCATTAGAGTCATTGAAACATGACTGGTGACCCACCCACACTTGCATAACCAGGGGAAAAATATTCCTTTCTCTTTATGTACTGAGGCAAGGTTTTTGTGGTATGACAGAATTGCCTGCATGTTGCCCACGATCAGTCCTGTGCAGCAGGACACACTTAATGAACTTGGATTATCACTTGAGGATGGTTTAATGGACTGTGAAGTGATTTTGATGGCCTCAGGCCATTTCTCAATAGACACGTTTCACCAAAGAAACCAAATAGTGACTGCTGAAGTTGTGGTGGAAATCTGTGAGGGAGTTAGGTCATCTGTCCAGAGAATGAAAGTGTCGTCAGTGTATAACATAGGTTTTGTGCTGCATTTTCCCAGAAATTCTTCCTTGAGGTGTCCCATGAAGAGGTTGGCATATTGAGGAACCGTCCCAGTACCAGTGACTGCTCCCGTTGTTTGGACAAACTGTGTGTTGTTAAATGTAAAGTTGTTGTGGGTGAGAATGAAGTGGATTAGTTTGGCAACATCTTTGAGGTGCATATCTGAAAGGAACATACATGGTGGGAAGGAATGTATTCTGCGGGAAATTGTTAATATTGTGGAGTTTCTGGAGGAAGTCGGTTGTGTCCTGGAGGAAACTGGCCCTTTGCGTGGTTAGTGGTTTGAGATGGTTTGTGAGTCTTGATATTCCTCAGTAGCGTGTGTTAACTCCTTATGCTTAACAACCTGTTCCACCTGTTGTTTAGCTGTGAAACTCTGGTTACATTTTCTAGACCTGAAGAAAAGTTCTCTGAAGCTCAAAAGCTTGTCTCTTTCACCAACAAAAATTGGTCCAATAGAAGATATTACCTCACCCACCTTGTCTCTCTTAAATATACAGCATTACAGTGTAAGCCTTCTCTAAAAACTACAGATGAAACAGAGACATGCAGCTACATTTTTCAGAACTGATCTCAGATTTTCGGTGTCCAGCTTGAGAAGTCTTTTTCAGAGGTCCCAACAAGCTGCAGCTCTCGTTTAAGTCAATATAAACAGCAAAATAAGGAAAATTTGTCATCTTTCTGTTGTAATGTAAACTGCTTAGCTGAAGATATTTTGGTAAAATGCATATAGCATTCATTTTTAAAAGGTTATTTTTGATGGCCCATTCTACAATGGTGAACCAACTTTTGCCATTTTAAAGAATCAGTCAATTTAAAAACAATCTCATGAGTTTCCTAATATAGAAACCCATGTATTTTTAAGCCATTAGTGGGTTCTGGTGTTCTTTCCCAACATCTGTGCACATCTTTTTGGAAAAGCCTTTCCAAAAGGGGTCACACTGATAAATACACAGGGGAGGTTGCTAGTTAATTCTTGTGATTATTGCTAAATAATACAATTTAATCAAATGAGGAAGTGAAGTTATTCTCACACAAAATGACTAATTTTAACCAATGTTCTCTTCAGCTTTATTTTTCTGCATACAGAGTGACTGCCTAACTAAGCTTAATATACTGAAAAGCCCAGTTTGATCAGTTGACCTCTCCCCATTCCCAAACTTTCTCTTTCTACATTCATTGTCATGCAGTGTCTTCCATTTCCACTCTCCTCGTTCCCTCTAATCTAAATTCAATCCGACTATTATCATTCACTCTTCTTTTCTCAGTGCCTTTGACCTTGAACAAATGCTTCTTGGTAATCTTGATCTTTGCAGTCATTGCTCTGATGTGTTAAGATATTTATAACATTTAACAGCCATGACACTGTAGGAATAGATAGGTTTAGTATTGATTGTACTTGAAAACTATGTTTCATCATTGAAACTGTATAGAATTGTGACCAAAAATGGCACTAAAAGTATATTAATATTTCAAAGTCAAATACTCAGAAGTTAGGAAATGCCAGCATTAAGGTTGCCTGTGCAATCTGTGAAGTAAAAAACAAGCAGAAATATTCAGAAACAAAGGGCCATCTTTGTACATCATACAGGACCATAAAAAGGCACAAAAACATTTTTTCTTTGTGAAATACTTCTGTTGATAGAAAAGCATGTTAGACTGAAAGCACTGGAGACTGAAGTCTGCTATCCAGGGAGCAGGTACAGCTCGGAAAGCAGCAATACAAACTTATGTCCCACGTCCCTAGGCTGCCTCACCACTGTCTGTTCCTGACTGCTGGGCGGGCTGCCCATGCTAGTTTAATCTTTGGCCTCCATGCTGATACCGGATTTTTCAGAGAGAAGCATGAGAGGAGGGATTGGGACTCAAGAGAACTAGGATTCCCAGCTCCCTCACATATTTTTCTGTATGACCGAAGACAAATCCTATGTGTTTCCATTCCTTTATCTGTACATTGGGATCCTTCCCTAATTGCAGAGGTGTTGTGTGGCTTATTTAAGTAATGTTTAATTGAAAGGTGCTATGTAAGTTTTAAGTATTATCATTATAAGAGGGCAGTTTATCGTTATAATGATACACTGCCCTCTTATAATGATACACTGCCGTCGTATAAGAGGGCAGTTTTTCTCAATCTACAGAGAGTGAGCAGAAGAGAAGAGCAGGGCTGGGAGGCAAAAGAAAGTGGTTTCAGAGTAGCAGCCGTGTTAGTCTGTATTCACAAAAGAAAAGGAGTACTCGTGGCACCTTAGAGGCTAACCAGTTTATTTGAGCATAAGCTTTCGTGAGCTACAGCTCACTTCATCGGATGCATTCAGTGGAAAATACAGCGGGGAGATTTATATACACAGAGAACATGAAACAATGGGTGTTATCATACACACTGTAAGGAGAGTGATCACTTAAGATGAGCTAATACCAGCAGAAGAGCGGGGGGGGGGGGGGGGGGAGAAAACCTTTCGTAGTGATAATCAAGGTGGGCTATTTCCAGCAGTTGACAAGAAGGACCCTAGAGCCACCTCTTTTGCCCCTGCATGTGTGTTCCTGCAGCTGTAGATAAAGCAACAGGTGGCTTGTTTAAAACAACAAAAATGTTTTCTTACTTACTGCTTCTTTGGCAGCCTCTAATACATCTGGCCACAGGTCATTTTACACATAGGGGCTGCCTCTTCAACAGTCCAAACTGAAGGAAGGTTGGATCTGTCCTGGGACAGGACAGCAGGCTTCACATTAGTTATTTCAACAAAAATAGATTAGAAACTCCCGTATTAAGGAAATGTAATCTAGGCGAGCTGCAGTAAAAGCTTATAAATAAAAACTTCTTTAAATATACTTCACAATCGAGTTTGTAAAATTTGTGTAATAGAAAGAAAATCATTAGTTTAAAAAATATTGTAAAGAAAATAGAATAACTTAAACCAGTAAGTCTAAATTAGTCTAAGTAAAATTTTTATTTTCCAATATCTCATTCAAAGTGTATAATCTTGCTTGGATTATAAATGTTGTTTTGGAATAGGAACGAGATTTATTTGTCTGTAAAATACCATGCACATTTACTGCACTGTATACACAATCTAGCTCTTTCTCAGCATGGTGGCTGTGAATTCTTTTTTTCCCCCATAGGTTATTATAGCTCCACAACCCTCTACTCCCATGAACACACACTGAGCAAAAATATTGTGGATTTAATATTTAGTGTTCATATGCTTGATCACTCCAAATGTTAATTTACATGCTTCTTGCAGACCTAAACAGGAGTTTATAGCATTGCTTTTGAGAGGTTCCAGTCTTAAGTATTTGAGAGAACCCACAGTGGGCAATTTTCAGAGTAGCAGCCGTGTTAGTCTGTATCCGCAAAAAGAACAGGAGTACTAGTGGCACCTTAGAGACTAACCAATTTATTTGATCATAAGCTTTCGTGGGCTACAGCCCACTCCCTCAGACGGAACCAAACACCTACAAGATCTGTATCAAACATTCTTAAAACTACAATACCCACCTGCTGAAGTGAAAAAACAGATTGACAAAGCCAGAAGAATACCCAGAAGTCACCTACTACAGGACAGGCCTAACAAAGAAAATAACAGAACGCTACTAGCTGTCACCTTCAGCCCCCAACTAAATCCTCTCCGGCGTATCATCACAGATCTACAACCTATCCTGAAAAATGATCCCTCACTCTCACAGATCTTGGGAGACAGACCAGTCCTCGCTTACAGACAGCCCCCCAACCTGAAGCAAATACTCTCCAGCAACCACACACCACACAACAAAAACAGTAACCCCAGGAACCTATCCTTGCAACAAAGCCCGATGCCAACTCTGTCCACATATTTATTCAAGTGACACCATCATAGGACCTAATCACATTAGCCACACCATCAGGAGCTTGTTCACCTGCACATCTACCAATGTGATATATGCCATCATGTGCCAGCAATGCCCCTCTGCCATGTACATTGGCCGTCTCTACGCAAAAGAATAAATGGACACAAATCTGACATCAGGAATCATAACATTCAAAAACCAGTAGGAGAACACTTCAGCCTCTCTGGCCACTCAGTAACAGACTTAAAGGTGGCAATTTTGCACCAGAAAAGCTTCAAAAACAGACTCCAACGAGAAACTGCTGAGCTTGAATTAATATGCAAACTAGATACCATTAACTTGGGTTTGAATAGAGACTGGGCGTGGCTGGGTCATTACACATATTGAATCTGTTTCCCCATGATAAGTATCCTCACAGCTTCTTGTCAACTGTCTAAATGGGCCATCTTGATTATCACTACAAAACTTTTTTTTTCCTGCTGATAATAGCTCATCTTAATTAATTAGCCTCTTACAGTTGGTATGGCTACTTCCACCTTTTCATGTTCTCTGCATGTATATATCTATATCTTCTTACTATATGTTCCATTCTGTGCATCTGATGAAGTGGGCTGTAGCCCACGAAAACTTATGCTCTAATAAATTTGTTAGTCTCTAAGGTGCCACAAGTACTCCTGTTCTTTTTACAGTGGGCAATTGTTCCTCAGCCCCAAGGGTAGCTTGGAGCCTCCTGCCATGTGACTGGGGCTAGGAGTCAGTTCCTGTGGCCAGTGCCTGCCACTGCGCACCCAGAGCCCAGGACTGGAGCCAGGACCCAACGCCTGCTGCCATGAAGCTGGAACCAGGGTCCGGAGGCTGGAGGCCAGGGCTGCGTGGCCAGAGGCGGGGGGCGTGTCAATACCTGCTGCCCTGCGGTCAGAGCCCCGGGCCGCATGGCCAGGTTCCTGAAGTCCTGCCGCTGGAGCCTGCCACCCAAACCCCTCCCCCCCAAGGTGGGTCAAGAACTCACTTTGCTCCTGCAGCGTTGTGCCCCACCTCTTTCCAGAGGCAGTGGCAGGGTGGTGCGTCCAGGAGCAACAAGGAGGGAGGGGAAGGGGCCAGTGCTTTGCTCACCCTTCCCCTGCCCATCACCAGGAGAGTGTCGTGGACGCACGAAAAGCCCCTGGTGGCCACATTTGAGAAACATTGGTTTAATCCAAACAAGAGGGCAGTGTTAACAGATTTGGGTAAGCAGTCATGAGTGCTGTCCTAATTTAATCACTGCACCTGAATTAGGGAGTTCAGCTGCCATTTGTAGCATAAGTATGCAAGTGAGGGGTGGTGTTAAATCCTGGTCTGCTGCTGGATACCCAGGTAGTGGCTGTTTCCACGAATGATTTTTTTTTTATTTTTTTTTAATGTAGGCATCTGTACTCTTATTCCAGCTTCTGCCACAGTTAGATGAGATTGCTGTAATGCTCTCTACATGTGGCTATGCACAGAGACCACTTGGAAACTCAAGCTAGTGCAGAATGCCATCCATGGCCTGTTTGAGGCAGAGAGCATATCACATCAGTGCAATAGGGTCTGCTCTTTCTTCTGTGGACCACCTGGTGGAATTCAAGATGTTGGAATCAATTTATAAAGCCCTAAATGGTTTGACACCTCGTTACCATTGAAATTGCTTCTGTTCCCATGCCATGCTTCCTCAGTTGGTCTGTGGAAGTGCTTGAGTTCTTGTCGATATAAACAGAAGGGAGCTACTTGGAGGGAGTTCTCTGTGAAGGATGGCTGTCTCTGTAAAGAGTTTATTATGAAGCTAAAGGATTATCAAATGTCTGCCAAGATTTGAGGGTTTTTCTCCTGCAGCTGTAGCAGTAACACATTTCAGTTGCACAGCAAAAACACATCTACGGTGATAAGGTTCATCTTCGTTGGCAAGACCAAACAGTTGCTTAATCATATGAGGACCTTACAGTGTTGCAACTGAGATCGGACCTTCCAAAGGCTTTGTTCTCAGTGGGATCAGAATTATGCTATCTATGACCATGATTAAACAAAGTTGTTGGTAACAAATTTCTAGTGCTGTTACCATGACCACCATGGACAGGATTTTTTTGTTTTGTTTTGTTTTTTAGATCAGAGCATGGATTTCAAACACAGTTGTATAGGCAACAAAAGGTTTGAGTATTTGACATGATTTGGCTTGTTATATGCTTATTTAAAGAGACTGTGTCAACTTGCAATCTCTTAGTTTAAAACGAGAGTTAAAACTAGTTACAGATACTATTACTGCCTTGAGGGCTACCGCTGCTCCCCTCCCCGCCAACTTCTGTGATCTTACTTTCTATTTGAAACATAAAATGAAAAATGTGATGTGAATGTTGATGTTAGTAGCAGTTGCGAGGGAGGAGCTCAGCACTTCTGAAAATCAGACCACTTATTTAGGAGTTTAACTTTAGGCACTCATTTTTGAAAATGTTGACCTGTATGACTGGGTGCTTAGGATTTCCAGTACCACATTAGACCACTGGCACATCAGATTTGTTAGCTTGTCTCTGCAAATGATGTGCACACAACTGTGTACTGCTTTATAAAGGTTGGCTGGAGGGTGTGGTGGATACTGCAGGGAACTCCTTGAAAAATTGACTGTTAAGACTGAAAGCTGTTCTGGGCAGAAATGTAGGCTTCTAAGTCACTGAAGCACTTTTGCAAAGCTTACCCTAAGTCATTTTACCTTAAGTTCTATAAAAAGTCATTAGGACTTACATGTTTTAGAAAATTTTACCCTTTTACCCTTTCTTATTTCTTATTATTTTATATGGAGAGTGCCTTGCCCACCCATCATGCTAAGCAATAGTTGGAAAATTGTTTGCAAAAACTGTTATGCTTAAAGACCAGAGTGTCTTCGTCATTTGGTCAAGACTCTGATGGTAGAAATATGGATGTCATGCTGACACCTTTCATAAGCACTACAGCATAAATCTGAGACAAACTGCTTGGTGTCAACGTTCCAGTAAACCTTTAGGATGCAAACAGGATCTTCTCATAGAGATTTAAAGAAAACCGTGTTTTACTTTTGTCTGCTGAGGTGTGGTGCTGGAATGGATCACATTGGCTTATATGAATGGCATGTATAACTGGAAAGCCATTTGCTACATTAAGTGCCATAAGTGTGTGATGCATCTTTAAAAGTAATTAACAGAATGTTTAATCCCAAAAATACTTCATCCCATTCTATATGTAGGATATAATACAATAAGATGTGTTAAAATGGGCAAGTATTATATGGTGAAGAAGTTAATTTCACTTGGTTGTATTTCATCAGCAATTTGTAATGTACTATGTGACTTAGGACAAGTGCAAAAAGAAGGTTTAAAGCAATGTGTAGAAAATATATACAAGGCCATGCTGCTATTTGTTAAGGTTAAAAATGTTTTTCTTAAGAGTTCATTTTCTTGACGTTTGTTCTTTGCCTTGAGCCAATGAGCTGCCCTTTTGCTATTCTGCTGTAAGTACAGTATTGATTTATATTGTGCATGCTGTGCAGCTAGTATCGCAAGAGAGCTGTGGAACACGGGTTTATGGTGGAATACTAGCCACGTGCTTTAGGAGTATCAGGACTGATTTCAGAAACAACCATTGGGGGTAGAGAACGTGCTTCCTGGCTGAAATATATCAGTTACGTTATGGAAGCACACTGAGTGCCCCCTGTCTGCTGTTGCTTGGGAGGACATAGCTCACCATCCTTATTGAAAGGAAGAGTGTAATGAAAACGGCCATCCAGGTATAAGGCTGTTAGTTACTATTTCGGTAGCATCCAAAGGGTTGTAGGAACTTCAGAAGGGTAGGCAGACAAGATCTGTGTCCTACAGTACTTAGAATACAGTGTTCCAGTTTCTGTAACAGCATCTGCTAGTAACCTATGTTATGTCCATGCAGAGTCCTGTATTTATGAATATGGTGTTTTTTATATCCCTTCTGAAAAAACTTGCAACCCAGTCAAGTTCAGATTCATAGCAGTGGCAGCAGTTCCCAGGCAGAGTTGTAGCCTTTTGGTCGAATGTACAAGCGTAGTATTTGAGGTAAGAGGGAATGAAAACAGGGAGGGCAACAAGGATAAGAATAGGTTTCAGAGTAACAGCCGTGTTAGTCTGTATTCGCAAAAAGAAAAGGAGGACTTGTGGCACCTTAGAGACTAACCAATTTATTTGAGCATGAGCTTTCGTGAGCTACAGCTCACTTCATCGGATGCATACTGTGGAAATCGCAGAAGACATTATATACACAGACACCATGAAACAATACCTCCTCCCACCCCACTCTCCTGCTGGTAATAGCTTATCTAAAGTGATCATCAGGTTGGGCCATTTCCAGCATAAATCCAGGTTTTCTCACCCTCCGCCCTCCCACAAACAAACTCACTCTCTTGCTGGTAATAACCCATCCAAAGTGACCACTGTCTTCACAATGCATATGATAATCAAGGTGGGCCATTTCCTGCAGAAATCCAGGTTCTCTCACCCCCTCACCCCCCTCCAAAAACCACACACACAAACTCTCTCTCCTGCTGGTAATAGCCTATCCAAAGTGACCACTCTCCTTACAACCTGCATGAAAATCAAAGTGGGCCATTTCCAGCACAAATCCAGGTTTTCTCAATAAAACAGAACAAAAGGGGATATTTGAAAAGAATGCAAAGGCCCTCTGAGGACAAAACAGAATGAGAAGAGAAGAAGGACTTAAGGGCTTTCAAGGAACAAAGGATAGGAAGCCTAGTGAGAGCGTGGGTGGAGATGGGGGAAAGGTTTGTTGTTTTGCATTTTTAATAGTTGGAAGCAATTTATTTTGCACCTGCTCCCCACCAGTTGTTGTCGTCTTATTTTTTCTTTGATCACTTGTCAACCACTCCCTTTGTTTAGTTCCCATGTTATGCATGTTTACACCAAGTAGGTGAAATATTCTCTGAACATGAAGTATACACTGTTAATTACTCAATCCTCTTTTTTTTCTTCTTCTTCTTCTTCTTTCCTGCAGATTCCACAGAGATTCAGACAAGCTACATGGCAGAGTTTGGGGAGTGGTTATTCAAGACAATTATTAGATGCTGCAAAGGTAGGATTAAGCAGTCTTAACTCCTTCTACTCTCTCAGGGGGGGAAAATTCTATCCCTTGGAGCATCTTCCAATTTATGCTGCGTATTTTACATCCTTTATATAATTTTCCCTTTTTATGATTTCTAAGTACTACTAGATAATTGGCAAGTTATGTGAGTGACAGAGATGGAATTGTGAGTCAGGGACTCCTGAATTCTAATATATTAGATGATGTTACCTCCCATATACATTATATATGAGATTTTATAATATTGCCTGGTAGCGTCCCTTAATATTTAGGTTGCCTAACTTTTTCCATTGTAAAAGATTCTTGCTTCTATCTATCTAATCTATCTATTTAGAAGCTCTACCTCTCTTGTTTTCAGCAGGCCTTCAAAGTTAAGGAGAAATCACTTGGTTAGCAAAGTGACTTGTTTGTCCTATGGAATTCCATTCAGTTTAGCTGAATTATTAACTGTTAAATCATCATTTCCTGTTTCCCACGTGTATTCATCAGGAAAATTTTGGTAGTATGTTAAAATAACTGAACACGATTTAAAAAAAAAAAATAGGTTCACACTACCACTGCAGCACAGAACACACTATACTGGCAATGTCTGGAAGCAGGAAGGGACTGGACCAGGCCGGGCTGCCTCAACCTGCACTTCTCAGACCTGGCACATGGCCCCTGCTTCCTATCCCCCTTTTTGGGAGCATCATATGGGCCATGTAACTGAAGTGGTAGAACAGAGGTTCTCAAAATGGGGGTCGGGTTAGGTTATTACAGGGGGGCGGGGGGAAGTCGCGAGCTGTCAGCCTCCACCCCAAACACCACTTTGCCTCCAGAATTTATAATGTGTTAAATATATAAAAAAGTGTTTTTGATTTATAAGGGGTGTCGCACTCAGAGGCTTGTTAGGTGAAAGGGGTCACCAGTACAAAAGTTTGAGAACCACTGTGGTAGAAGTCTGTGCTGCCATGCTGCAGTCTCAGGATTCTTGATGATGCATGATGGGGAGATTATTATAGTGGTATGTAACATTGTTTTTATCTTTTTTTAAACATCTAGGAAATGTATTAAAAGACCATTATTTAGGTTGCAAATCCACTCACTCATTGGTTAGGAAATACCACTTGGAGTTGCCCATGCAATCATAATTATGCCCCCTTGTACATATGGATTACAATATAGTTTTTAATTACATGATCATATACTGTTTTTTTCCCCACAGGAACCCTGCTCATTCAGTGCAGAGATTGGACACACAAAGGGACAGAATTAAGATTTCATGGACAACTTTAAATTTAGCATTTAGTCACTTTCAAGTGCTTGATAAGATTGCAAAATTAACTGTGTTTTACTGTAGATTTTGTTTTTTAATAAGCAAGGTCTATTAGAGTAGAATTCAGGAGTTACTGATCTCCAGTTCAGTCTCTCTTCCTCCTCCCTCCCTCCTCCCTCCCTGGCCTTATGCAGGTAATTTAACCTCTCTACTCAGTTTTCCTGTCTTCAAAGTGGGAATAGTAGTAATATCCTACCTCAAAGAGGTGGTGTGGATTAATGCTTTGCACAGTACTTGGAAGCATTTGTAAAGCTCTAAGTGTCATTATTATGATACTTGCCAAATTGATCATAGCATTCTAGTCTAATGCAGTGGTTTTAAGCACTTTATTGAAAGTGCAGTTGTGCTTGAACAGCGGCTTTGTAAAAATGCATTTTCTTACCCATCAAGGGAAGGTATGTATAGCTAAAAAAATAAATGAGATGACATTTGGATGACTTAATCGGACACAAGTAAATTGCAATTCATATATTTAATTTATGATGTAATTAAACAATGACCATTGAGACTTATAACCTGTTTATAATTAAGGCTATGATTTAATCACGGGTATTTTTAGTAAAAGTCATGGACAGGTAACAGGCAATAAACAAAAATTCACAGCCCGTGACCTGTCCATGACATACTAAAAATACCTGTTTAAATGTGGAGGGCACTTGGTGGGGGGGCTCATGCTCGAGGGTGTTGGGGGGGACACCTGGGGCCAGCAGCTCCAGCTGCCAGGGGCCACAGACCGTGGCCACTTCAGCTGGGTGGGGTGGGGACCGCTGTCCGGACCACGGCCACTAGGAGCTGCAGGCAGCCATGCCTGCGAACAGTCGATGTAAACAAACTGTCTTGCGGCCCGCCAGTAGATTACCCTGACAGGCTGCATGCAAGCCGCAAGTTGCCCACCACTGGGTTAAAGAGTCTACTTAATTTGGTCTACGCCTGCCTTTTATTAATTTAGCTTATCTTGAATCAGTTGCTTACTGAACTAAATTGATATTTCAGTGTACGCCTGACTTATGTGTCCACATAGGTTTTTGCATTGGTTTAGTTAAACCTTCCTTTTTTAAAGTAGACCTTAGTTAAACCTGGCAAGCTTTATGTGTATACAAGATCTTGGCAAGGTCGACAGGAAATAAAAGCATTAAAAACATACCTTTGTCTCTAAGATCAGCAGGTAGCATGCTCCATGTGCACAGGAAGCAGGTCTGTTGAAAAAGAAGGTGCCATTTTTACATAGTCATTTTTCAGAGTAGATGTGTACTTGAAGGATTTAGAGATCTTTCTGTAACTCTTAGAGACAGTTTCTGCTCTAAGGTATTTTGACACGTAACTGTTACCCCGCAAGGTACTGTTCTTGAGGCATAACCTCCATTCCTCTGGGTGATGGCCCTGAGCTACTAGATCTTCAGCGCTATTCTGATTGTCACTTTAATTCAGAATTTAAGTTTTGTTCATTGGTTTTTTAAGTCCATGATTCTTGTAGTATTTGTATAATGGATATTTATTTTTTTACACAGAATTTCCAGAGGAGGCCACTGATAGATAAGAGAACATGTTGGCATGGTCATGCAGGTGGAGGACTCCACACCGATCCAAAGCAAGGGGTAAAAGCTTGATTAGACAATATTACTCAAACTCTGTTCAAGATGCTGTATCAATCATGTTTAGCGTTTTCAAACATTTAACAGTTGAAAACAGCAAATGTTTCACACAGATGACTGCTTAGTTTAGTTTTTAGACTGTTGTCTAATAAATACTGTTAGTTGTGAACCTTGGATTAGTAGATTTTAAATTACCCAACACTGGTAATGATTTTATCTGTTTATTTTCCCACAAATTCTCTGGCTTTCTATAAATAAATAGTCACCAAAGTGTCACAGATGTTGACTTGAAATTAGCTTCAGGTATTTTAGACTTTTCATGACAGATATGTTCCATTATACTTTAATATGTTCTCTTATTCCTGCTTGTCGGTGGCATTTCTAGGACTTGACATTTGGTGTAGAAGGAATTTGCTTGTCAGTACAAGTCAGTGCATCACTCACTCTGCCTGCACTCACTGCAGCAATAGAAAATAAAAAAAACTTGTTAGTTTATAAAGTCATTATCCCTTTAATTAAATGTTTCACAGGCAACCTTAATTCTGACACTTTCTAATTTTTCCCATTGCAACTTGAATATTCATTTAACATTGGTTCTTTGTGTATAATTTCTGTTTATTTCAGTTTGCTTTTTGAGTCAGATTGCTTCTTCCTCTATGCTGCCAGGGTACAGAGGGGATAACAGTAGTCATTGACAGAACAGACAGCTCCCTGCTCTTAGTTCCAGAGCCTGGCCCCACCCCATCCTGGAGCAGCCATTATAGGGAAAGTCTGTCTTCACCCCTTTAGCCCTGGGCTAGAGCAGCCTCAGTTACTGTGAGAGCATGGCTCATGCCCAGTCTGATCAGCACGAGAGGTTGTGAGAGGCTCAGCAATACTTAGCCAGGATGGACTCCTAAGAAATTGTAACTGTTAAAGTTTAAGAAGTCTCTACAGAGCATGTGCAAACTGTGATTTGATTTGATTTTTAGAGGTTTATAGCTTCACCAAATTTGGGCAGATTTTTCCAGGGACAAGCAAAAGGCACATCACAAAGGCATTCCAGCCACCAGTTCCAACCCAAAGCATGGGGATACTAGAGTTGTTTAAAAAAAAAAAAAATAGGTACTTTTAACATGGACAAAACAATATATTTTTCCCAAGCTTCATTCTTAGAAACTGCTGAAGAGCTTTGACTGAAATTTACCCCAAAATTCAGCCAGAGGCAGACACCAGTATGTATAATTTCAGCCCAAATGGTTAACATTCAGTAAAGTTGAAGGAACTGAAAACAGGGTCTCATAATGGGAAGTGTCAGGCAACCTTAACAGGTGGCACTATCAGCCCCTTCCTATAATAATAAGCATGTTGACATGTCTGGTGTATATGTTTTCCCTTTGCTGGGCATCCTATGAGATTATGTACCAAAACATGTTATACTATTAGCACTCGTTAATGGCCTAGTGATTGAAGTCTACACTATCAAGGGGACACAGCAGAGACTGGAAGACCATGGGAGACAATAGCAAGTTCTCCTTCCAAAAAGATGGCATGGGCAATACTCAGAGAAAGCCCTTTGGCATCAATGATATACACAATCCCTTTCTTCCTTTACAGGTCACCTTTAACAGACTTAATTTTTTAAAAAATATTCCTAATCTTGTGACTTGTATATCTTCTGCATTCAGATTCATGTTTCTATACATATATAATTATATCTACGATCATTTTATGTTGAACTTTGATGTAATGCATATTCGGTGCATCCTTTGATAATTTTTTTTTCTTGATCCTTTGCAAGGCCACTGCAAATCACTTGCTGCCTTCTCACTCTATTCTGAATAGACTGTTTTCGTTTTGTAACCATTCAGAGCCCTCAAGGAGCCAAATTGAATTCCTTGTTTGCAGCCTTTATATTTCCTTCTCATTTTTTTTCTCTCTAATAGCTTTCCTGTACAAAGTCTGACTAGCCGATAGCAACATATAATTAGAACCACTCCAGTCACTCTAGTAGGTTACCTATTAACATGGCACCAGTTTGTTCCTTCCAACCCATTAATGGTGCTAAAAAAAAAAAAATAATCTTTTCAGATTGAAATACAAGACTATTTATTCATATCCTTCGCTACAAAGGGTAGGATTCATGCATGTGCTGCTGCAAATATCTCCTCTCTTCTGTGTAGAAAGGGATAGGCAGAAATATGTTGGTTTGCATCCTCTACTGATTCATGAATTGTCAATATATCCACTTGTTAAAGGCTGTGTAGAAGGTACTTATATTGCTCAGGTACTGTATGTACTGTCAGCAGTTGTCAGTGTATCTTATTAACTTTTCTATTCTGATCGCCATTGAAGCTGAGACTCAAAACATAAAGAGAGCTGGATTTTTCTGTTAAATTATAGGCTTAAGTTTGATATTGGTTTCTCCAGGTTGCTTCAGCACTCGTTTCTCTTAACAAAAAAAAACCCCTACCTTTTCCCTCTGATTCAAACTTGGCTTTCACAGTGAATTTTAAATCTAATGTATGTCTTTCCCATGAAATTGATGTAAGGGGGAATACATAAGGTATGCTGCAGTGTGGGAAATACAGAATTATATTGTAAAATCCATCTATTTTCATGGCTGTTCTGTTTAATAAAAATTCATCCAGAAAAGGGCAAATAAACTTTTCCCAACAAATGTAGCCTGAAATGGAAAGATTAACCCACACAGAGGTGATAGGTAATTTAGTTTACTTGCTAGGCTGGCTTCCCTTCAGCTTTAGATAACCTTTCTGTCTTTCAAGATTAACCCTGGGTGTCCAGCACTGACGGAGGAGGAGTTGTTGGTTGTCAGTGTAGTACTGTATGTTACATTAGAGTCTGAACTGAGGCACACATTTTTATATGATTTTTGTACAGCAAGTAGACTTCTTTGGAATTCAAGAAAAAAGGTTTCTGCTTTATCCACTAAACTATCTCACTATAAAAACGTCTTGGCTATATTCAGAAAGATGTGTGCTGTCATCTGAATGTTGGATTTGTCCTTGGCTTAAAAGGGAGCTTCAGGGTTGGAGGGGGAGGATATAAAATAAAAGATCAGCAAAAACTTTACAGTACTGTTTAAACTAAACTGTAGTCATGTATAGCTAAATGACCTCATAATGCATGATTACCCAACTGCAGAGACCACTCTTAAATGAAGTGGTGACATTTTACACACAATTAACCCAACTAGAACATTTTTGGGATTTTGTTTGGTTGGTTTTTTGCTCTTAGCCATAACTTCAGTGTGTACCAATTGAAAGAATGCCAGTGTACACTGTAGAATATCCTAAAAGAAAATAAACACTTTTTTAGGTAGGCAGAGCAAGAATCCTTGTCACTATTCTGTAAAGAGGGATAAGTGACATGAAGCTTGTTAAATGATTAAATACTTGAAACATTTCAGTTTATGGTAATGCACCTAAATTACATTTGCTTACCATTATTTTAGTTTAAAATATGAATGTTTAAAAATTTTGAACATCTAGCAGAAATACTTAATTTCAGATGCATTTGAGTTCCTGTATGCTCAGAAACTGAATCTTAGAAACTTGCATTTATTTTTTTATATCTAATGATGCACTTAACTTACATGTTTTCTATAGTCCATGCAGACCTTTCTCTTGCCTTGATCCCTTTTGTCTCACTGCACTCCTGATTTTGTTTTCTCTTTCATGCTGTTCCTGGGTACTTGGAACCGTCTCCCAGGAAATATGTGCCAAGCCCCCACACTGCATTCAAAAGTCTTGAAAAAGCCACTTGTTCCATGAAGCATTAGAGCGATAATTAACCATCACTCTTCTCTGTATTGTACCTGTTAGAGTAGTTACACTTTAAGCTCTTTGGAGAATGTGCGAATTCAGCACAGTTCACTTATTGTACCAGTCCCTTATAAGTTTCTGGTGCTATATAAATTAGCCCCTAGACTTTGGGAAATACTTAATACTTCACGTGCTGTCACACCCTCGGACGCTTTATGTTAAAACGTTTGTATTTTTTTCCATTATCAAATAAAAGTAAAACCATTCATACAAATAAAATGATAGGGAATATACAGTTACACACTGGACATTTGTCACTAAGTGCAAGTGTTGCATTCACTTACATTTATCAGAATTATTATATAACAATTACATAAGACAATAGTCACAAAAATAGGAACATATGAATTGCTATATTCTGTCAGAAACATTGTTTGCCTAACCCATTATCCTCTGACAGTGACCAGTACAGCTACTTCAGAGGCAGTTAAAATACCTTCCCCTTCTCCCCAGTAAACATGTGGTATAGTCTACCCCTCATGTAGGTTTTATCCTAAACCCTAATAGATTGTTTTAAACCCTAAAATGAGAGTTTAGATCCCTTCCAAAGCTTTAATTTTAGCATTAACTGAACTCTGATTATTCTTATCTGTATATGAGTCCAGTCCCTCTTTGAATCTTGCAAAAGTCTTGCCCTCAACAACAAATGTGTCACTGAGTTCCATGGTCTGTTCAGACATTGAGTGAAAAAGTGTTTCCTTTTGTCAGTTTTGAATTTGCCACCTTTCAATTTCATTGACTAGCCCCTTATGTTGTTATAGTACAGAAGCTTCTGACAAGGAGAGCTACAAAAACAATGGCAAACCAATAAGATGCATTTTAACTCCAGTGACATACTTCTACCCCATCATTTGCTGAGGCAACAACTCTTGTTTCCTATGGAAAAGTCTAAATGTTTTCCTAAATGGCATTACATTTTTATGTCATTCTACAGTTTCTAACTCTCATATATTTGAGTATAGAAATCATTTTCCTCCTGTATCATATAGATAAGATTTTTAGGTTAAAACACAATTCTGTCATGCATTTAATAATGCTGTTTTTTAGCCCTGGTATTTAAATGCATACTCTACAAGTGGAGGATTCATGACTGGAAGAGAATACTTTTTGGGGTTAAAATTGGGGTGTTTTAGGTGAAATAACTGGTTTGTGAACCTATAGATTGTACTTCTTTTTCTCAGTACTGTGTCCACCATCTTGTTTTTATAGTTTTGTAGATTTTATTACCTTCAGGACAACTTTTAAAAGAAAAATTCTTGATTTCCTAATGTATTGAAACTCCTGAATAGTTTTTTCAGGTAATTTGAATAAAACTCGCCTTGGTTAGTGAATGTAACTTTTATTCTGAGTTTATGTTTTGCTTCTTTCATTCTGTTTATTAAATAGTGTATTTTGAAATGTATTTTTGTATCTCTTCTATTATGATGTATGTGTTTTTCTCAATAGTTGAAAGAGATAGATGCTGGGAAGATTATCAGGGCAATGATGTCTTATGTATGGCCCAAAGACAGACCAGACCTACGAGCCAGAGTTGCCATCTCTCTAGGATTTTTGGCAGGTGCAAAGGTAAGAAATGTTACTTCTCTGAATTGTGATGGCTGTTGCTGTAGCTCATTGCAGTCTGGAAGCATTAATGTTGCTGTTACTTTTGCAAGTAGACCTGCAATTTAGTATTTGTCATACAATGCATAGGTGTACATCGCATACAGCACAGGTATACTGTTTCTATTTGTTGAGGTGCTTATAATATACAGATAAAAAAAAAATTTGGGCCCAAGGGCTGGCCAGGGCATGAGGTTGGGAGGAACTAGTTGAGATCAAACACATGATTTGGATTGATCAGGTTAGTTGATTCCACAATTTTCTCACTGCTTAATCAGTTAAATTATGATAGAGTGTTTGTAAGTGCGGGAAGGGGTGATAAGAAAAGAATCACACATAGTGAAAGGGGTGAAGGAGTGTGGGGAGACAGAGGATAAAGAGAGAGGCAGGGAAGTTGAGGCAGCAAGGAAGAGAAGCAAGGTGTGGTACGTGATTGGGTTGAAACAGATTGGTGGCGTTGGGAGAATACAAGCCTTTGAGGGGCAGGGAGCTGGCATAGCACTTGATGGTCACAAAATGTAGAATTGAATATGGCAATTGAGTAATTTTGAACTGGCTTCATAAAGAACATGGAATTTTCCCTTAATCCTTGCAAGTTGGGCCCTGGGCTAATGATATGGAAATGCAGATAGTAGGAGGATTGCAATTCTTCAGTCATGTGGCTGAAAGCTACAAAAGAAAAGCCTTGGGCAATGATTGCATGGTGCAGTATCTGTCAGGTGCGACTTTTTATTCACCGCCACTAGAAAGTTGTTGGCTTAGCTCAGCCATGCAGTAGAGAGAAGTGGTGGCATCCTAGTGTCCTGAGGCAGCTCCTCCTAAACTGGTAGGAAGGACACTTGCAGACCCAGTTCTTCCCTGTTGTCTTGCTGCGGGGGTCGGTGGGGCATAAGACTTTGCTGTAGCCCCCAGAAGGTTGATGCTGTTGAATTTGCTTCACTTTGTATTAGACTATATTGCTATATTCTTGCTGATCATAGTATTGTCCCTCATAAAAATTAGTTTAAAAGTAAAAGAAAAAACATTCAGGCCTATTACAAGGCAAAGGTAGTGATTTCACCTTTATTTTACTTCTTTTTTTGAAGGAATCATTTGAGTGCTAGACCATAGTAAATTTGTGTTTACCCACTTCTAGGCTTTTTGAGACTTTGAAGCATCCTCACAATAAATATCCACCAGATTGGTGGAGGGTACAGTCCTAAATTGGCAGTAGTTTTGTAGGAATAAGGCAGAGGAACACATGCTAATTCTCTCCATATATAGATTCTCTTGCCATAGAAAAAGATAAACCTCCTGTGACTGCTAGGGGTTGGGAAGCAAATTCTAATCTTTTCAGTGAAACTAGTGGCTCTAACTAGCTACCTACCGTCTGTGGACAATTATTTACCATACATAAGGCTAAAATTAGGCTGCAGCTGGGATAAGCTAAATTCTAGCAAATGGAAATAAAGAAAGAAAAGGTTTTGCTGTGCAGAAAGTCTCTGTTTCAGGGCTAGTCAACAAGGAAAATTGACCGGAATAAGCTATTCTGCAACAGCTGTTCTAGAATAAGAGTATCCATGCGGGGAGTTATTCCAATCAATTTCCCCATCAAGACAAGCTCTTACTAAGAAACTGAGCTTCAGTGCTAAAACTGGCTAAATTAAGTATTATCTTATCAGCATTCAGCAACATGAAAGAAGGGTAGAAGAAACAAACTTGAAGCATAGAGGTGATAAAAGGAGAGTACTTGGAAGAGAAATCTGTTTGTTTAATTGAGCTGGAGCGAAGAGGCAATATCTTGGCCTGCAGCTCTTTGTCTTACCAGTGATCTTGATTACTTTTTCTCTCAAATGGCAGCATGATGTTTTCTACAATAGATGTTCTGTTTTCCAGTTGTTGTGCAGGAAGTTACTGATAACACAGCTGACTGTGTGCAGAGTATGGCATACATGTATAGCTGAGACCCCTCCACCCCTTTTTTGGATGCCAGTGCATAACATGCAACAGTATTGAAACTGTGCTTTGAACTTTGGTAAACTGTGTTCACAACCTGCTAAAAATACAGATCCTCGTAGCAGATGGCATGATATGCTGCAGGTGGAACAAGAGAGTAGGCCACATAGTGGTACTTACCTGGCATACATGTTCTTTGTTTTTGTTTAGGGGGTTATTCTGAATCCCCCTCCCTACCCTTTACATATCTGGCATGATGGCTCTCCCTATGTCTGAGGAATGCTGGCTGTGACTCCTTTTAAAACCTGTTAATAATAGTGCTTCAAATTCAAGCCGGAAGTGGGCTGCTTGAAGGTAATCTGAAGTATTTCCAGCTCCAAGGGCAGTACATCTCATAGACTTTAAGCCTAGAAGGGATCATCTAGTCTGACCTCCTGCACATTGCATAGTACAGTGTGACACTCCTAAGGGCTTGTCTGCACTGCAACGTTGTCGACAAAACTTTTGTCTTTCATGGGTACTTTAAAAAGCCCCACCCTCATGAAAGACAGAAGTTTTGTTGATACAAGTGGCAGTGTGAACGTGGCTTTGTCTGCAGGAGCGCTCTCCTACCGACAAAGCTAACATCGCTTACCGGGCTGGAAGTATTTTGTCAGCAAAAGTGTCAACAAAATAACGGGAGAGAGTGTTCACACACGGTAAAAGCTGCATAGTGTAGACAAGCCCTAAGTCTGATCCCCTATATGGCAGCGTGGTATACCGCTTCTAAAAGGGGCTTTTCAGCTTGAGGTGTTCCAGATAGTTTCTTGTATGCAGTGAGATGAATTGATGCTCAGGATGCCCTGCCACCAGTAGTTGAGTATTATGCACCCTTCTTGTTAAGTTCATGCATGCATCTGTTTATGCCCGTATTGCATAAACAGCAACATGCACGGTTTACAAAAGTGCCCAGTATTTACCTCAGCTCAACTAAGAGATCCTAATAAGTTGGGATTCTTTTTCCTTAATCATTCCATGAATATTGTCTTACTCACAATCTGAGATCAAATAAAACAGCCAGTGGCAATGACAAGCAACTACCTTCTCCCAGAATGAGTGGCTTCTGAGTAGAAAGAAAAATCTCAAATTAACAAATGCTTCCAAGGCTATTCTTTCATTGTGGCACCAACGGGGCAAAATACTATGCTGTTCTCATTCTCAGTCACAGAAGTCTCATAGCAGGTTTTTTTAGTGTGGAGTCACCAGTTGAGATTTGTTTTTTTGTTTTGTTTTGTTGTTTTTTCTTATTTCATGCAGACTCTTGCAATACTTTGTGGTCACCCGTGGAGCTAGTTATCTAGTTTCACTGGTTCCCAGTTCAGGTTGTCTTATGAGAACAGAATATTTATTGTGGGTGGACCATCTTAAGACTCCATGGACAATTTCTCTTGTTCTTAATACTCATCCTAGTTGCCATATTCTGTCTCTACCAAAACTAGCTCCTGCATAGACTCTCACTGTGATGTCTCAGGTAGTACTAGCTTTCTTAGCTTCTGCCTTTTCCCCCAGCACTATTAAATCCCTCCACCTTTTCCTCCAAAAAATAAATCAATTTGTATTTGATTAATCTGTAACCTCCCTGAACCTTATATAGGGGGGGAAAAAGACATTTGTGCAACCTCTGCATTAGACTGTCTTGGAGCCCTTTGTCCTGTTTGTTCATGTGATCGCTTACTTGTACTTTATAATCTGTTTGATCAGAGATTAACGTGCATATTGTTACAAAACTCTATTAGCGTAAGAACTCTGATGTATCTGATTCCCATTATGTTAAGTGCAGACCTGGTTCACTTTGTCCACTATAAACTTGTTTGCTTCCAGAGAACGTGTATCCTTAGAATGGGTATTTTGTAAAGGCCAGTTGTTTGGAATGGGAAGGCAGGGAGAGTTGTGGGTTTTCCCAATTTTGTTCCTTTTGAAATGTTCAAGTTCAGTGCAACTGAGCCACAAAACTAAGTAGACAAGGTTGCATTGTGGCTACTGAAGAGCCTACAGTTACAGCCTATCTCTGTCCCTATTTCAGGACTGGATTGCTTGTCACTGGAAAAATGATCTTGTTTTTGGTTCTTTTCTCTCTTCACATTTCTTGATTTTAAAGGCTTATATTATATGCTCCTATAAAAATAATTATTTGTTCAGTTCTTCATGATTGGAGGACTAAAAGGGGCTGACAGGCAAAGATCTGCTCTGAAGCTAATAAGGCCTTTTTTCAGAAGTATTGTTATGTAGTCCTTTGATATGTTTTACATTCTGAATCTTTAAAACATCTAAACTCAGAGTGTCAGGTGGAACAGGGAGAGGGGGGAGTTTCCCTAATAAATAAATTTTAGATACACTGGATAACTTGCGCAAGGTTTTATGTGGTCCGGCATTAATTCCTGCACATTCCCTCTCCCAGTTCTATCTTCTGTTGCTTTGTGTGTTTATTTTGGCTCCTTCACTTTCCTTTTCCTCCTCCTCCTTCCTTCTCCATCTCAGATGCATTAAGTATCCTTAGGAACCAGATTAAACTCATGGATTTGACAAGAATCCTGTCATCTCTGTCAGATCTGCAATTTTTTGGCCTCTTGCTCATGGACTCAATATGCATTATTCATGAGCTGGAGAAATCTTTCACACTATCTGTATTTCTACTGACTGTTAATTTTCTATGTTTGGGGGGAAATGGTTTGGCTAAAAGGGCAAGGAACAGGTGTTGCATGCTGATGGAACTTACAATGCATGTTACTTATATCTACCTCATAAATCAGGTTTGTATATGGTCCCCATTATGGTAGTATCTGAGCACCTGCTTTTGTTACCTGGAGTCAGGTGGTCTCATTAACCTCTTTCTTCAGAGATCGTTTGTTTTTTGAGAAGTCTGAAGTGAAATATATTTCAACATTAATTCCCTGTCCCCTGCTGTGGAAAGGGGAAGTTTCAAAGCCCTCAGCTTCAAGAAGCCCATAATTTCTCCTCCTCCTCCTCCCCTGTTTCTAAATCTATCTTGCAGCACTGTATCACAGCAACTGTTCCTCTACAAGGGTTGGTGCTGTTTCTGCTCCTTGTGACCACCAGCGGAGTTGTCACTGAAGTGCAGAAGTGGGGGAAAGGAGGGTCTTCAAGCTGGTCGAGAGATAGGGGATCAAAGCTCACTCATCTGCACATAGCGCTTTGTGCTGCCACTTGACCACTACACTGACTGTGTTTTAAATTTCCTGGGTACCAGACTTGACTGGTCCCTATCTGGCATGGTGTATCCTATGCTATGCTTTTTATATACAAATAGTACAGACCCCTTTGGTATTGCAGACAGCTCTAAAGCTAATTTATAACTAGATCGAAGTTTCAAGTTAGACACAATGTTCAAACAGTTATTTAGGTTACATAGACTTATATGTGAAAGAAGAGTTAACCTTGGACCGTTTTTATCACGTTACTTGATCTCAGTTGTTCTCCCATCATCATCATCATCTATTAAGAAAAGAACAGTGGAATGCACAAGACACAAATGTGACTGTTTCTGCCCTAAAGAGCTTACAATCTAAGATCAAAAGAGAAGACAGGATGCACTGGGGACTGGATAGGAGGAAGTAATTTGGATTTATTTATGTTAGTGCCGCAAAACCTCTTTTGTATGCTTTTCTGTTCTGTAGATGGTGCTGTGTTGCCTTTAAAGTAATACAATCTTATTTTTAAAACATTTAAACCTTATTTATAATTTTGTAGTTGAGTATTAACTGCTACCCTGAAACTTGTGCTTAATTGTACAATTCTTACAGGCTCAAATTAAGCAGCAGTATAAAAAGGGGTGACTTTATTGAAGCTATACCTGTTTACATCATCAGTGAATTTGGACCACAGCTTTTATTTCAAAATTTGTGTGGTAAAAATATACAGATTTCTATGACTGCTTGGGTTGAATCCTTTAATAAGAATTATTCTCACTAGTTTTACCATTGTGTGAAAGCTTGAAGTGTGTACATTTTGCATTATAAAAATAAAATTAACAACCAATCTCTTTAAAAAGAGATATTTCTAAAGAATATACTATTTGAAAGTTATGCAAGAAAAGAATTCTGTAGGAAGACTCTTCAGTTTTTTTCCTGAGGGATCGATCCCATAGGGGGCATTGGTACTTGTAGCAATGCAAAAGTTCAGAGAACATATAAAGATTAACTCATCTGTTTATCTGGTATAGATGGCTTCTTTGGTACAGAATATCCAGATTCACTTAGAGCTTTTGAATTCTGTGCCAGCAAATCTAGGCTACTAAAGAAGTAGATAAGTTTGTCTAGAATGTAAGAGATTGAAATTTAGTTCCCGCTATGTGAACATGATCTCATGTTGGCTTACCACACTGAGAAAAGAGTCTTTTCTTTCTCTCTCTCTCTCCCCAGTGAGATTAACAAATGTCTTGATCTAAAACAAAACAAAAAAACCCAAATAAGGTGATGTGAATATAGACTGAGTTGATTATGAATGAAATGCAATACCATGCTGCCTTATTCTTCAAGTTTCACCCTCAGGGAGTCAGAACAATGGTAACCTGAGGCACACCTTTACATTTTATTAAAACAGTCTTTTGGGTTGAATCACTGTACATTAGTGTGAAAGAATGCAAAATTGTATACTAATCTGTTGACAGGTGCAAGTTGAGAACTGCAGTATAAGGAATAAACTGTTTTAGTTAGAAATAGAACTGCAGAGATTGTTTTAAGTGTACTTTAAAACATCATACAGTGTAGCCCATGGAAAAGTAAAATCCTTGCAGAGGGATTTGTAAGAATCTGCAGCAAATCAGGGCAATCTACATTACAATTTTTTTTCATTTTTACTGAATAGGGTCTCCCAGGAAAACCTGCATTTTACAGTGGTGGTCATCACTGTTACACAGATGGTATAATACTGTGCCTTATTAAAAACTAAATACTACAGAAAATTGAGTTTCAAGACAAGTAACTCCAAAGGGAGTGACAATATTTTTCTGTTTGTCTGAAGGGTATGTGTGGAAATTTGGATTCCAAAACTATATTTCTACTTTAAAGCTTCAAAAATCTTTAACACATCCCCAGTTCTTCAGGGTTGTTGGGTTTTTGTTTGTTTTTTTAGTGCATCTGAAGTTTATCTTAACTACAATGACCTGTTTATTCTTTCTCTGCCAGCTACTGGAGAGGTCAGTCACTATAGCCATTTGGGAGATATTGTTGGCTTTTTGCATACAAGTTGAGGTTTGCATCTTTATTACTATGAAAAATTCCACAATTGCAAACTATTGGAAAGGGAGAGGTTTCAGAGTAGCAGCTGTGTTAGTCAGTATTCGCAAAAAGAAAAGGAGTGCTTGTGGCATTTTAGAGACTAACAATTTATTTAAGCATAAGCTTTCGTGAGCTACAGCTCACTTCATCGGATGCATTCAGTGGAAAATACAGTGGGGAGATTTATATACATAGAGAACATGAAATAATGGGTGTTACCACACACACTGTAACCAGAGTGATCACTTCAGGTGAGCTGTTACCAGCGGGAGAGGGGACGGGGGGACCTTTTGTAGTGATAATCAAGGTGGGCCATTTCCAGCAGTTGACAAGAACTTCTGAGGAACGTTGGGGGGTGGGGAATAAATATGGGGAAATAGTTTTACTTTGTGTAATGACCCATTCACTCCCAGTCTCTATTCAAGCCTAAGTTAATTGTATCCAGTTTGCAAATTAATTCCAATTCAGCAGTCTCTCACTGGAATCTGTTTTTGACGTTTTTTTGTTGAAGAATTGCAACTTTTAGGTCTGTAATCGAGTGACCAGAGAGTGAAGTGTTCTCCAACTGGTTTTTGAATGTTATAATTCTTGATGTCTGATTTGTGTCCATTTATTCTTTTACGTAGAGACTGTCCAGTTTGACTAATGCACATGGCAGAGGGGCATTGCTGGCACATGTTGGCATATATCACATTGGTAGATGTGCCGGTGAACGAGCCTCTGATAGTGTCCCCTGATTGGATATGTGGACACAGTTGGCAATGGGCTTTGTTGCAAGGATAGGTTCCTGGGTTAGTGGTTCTGTTGTGTGGTGTGTGGTTCAGGTTGGGGGGGGCTGTCTGTAAGCAAGGACTGGCATGTCTCCCAAGATCTGTGAGAGTGATGGGTCGTCCTTTAGGATAGGTTGTAGTTTCTTGATGATGCATTGGAAAGGGAGTGAGAGTTGCTGATTTGGTGCCCAGTCCTGCACTCCTCACTAGGAGTAAGAAGCTTATCATGAGCAAGGAATTAAGGATTGGGCCTTCTGTCAGAATTTGCTATGAGCTAACCAATAAAAAGCATCTAGATATTCTCTTTTCTGGATTATCTATTTCATGCTGTATTTTGGGTTTTTTTTAACAGTTAAGATTTAAGCAAATTATGGTTCCTTTTTTAGAAGTAAAAATAATAACCCATACGAAATCCCTTGAAATAATTTTCCTTGAATCCTATCAAAAACTGGCACCTTCAAAACTCCATTTTTCTTCCAGTGGACAGACTTCTATCGTCCCCTTTGCTAACAATTTTTATCATTGTAAACTTTTGCAACATCAGATGTTTTTAGTGTGTGTTGTAAAAACCTATTCTTAAACTTTTGCTGCAGTGCGAATTTATCCCTTTTTACTGAAAACTTTAGTGTTCATTGCTTGGATGTCTGGTTAGTCTGTACAGTCCCTAACACAATGGAGCCCAATCAGGATTAAGGCCTCCAGATGCTGTTACAGTACTACGCATTTGGAGTGGAGAGCTGGAGTTTTTGTAACTGAAGAGGGGCTGGTCTGCTTTATTTACCTATCACCTCTCCTGATACAAACTATATAACATACACTGAAAGTTGATAGGTGATCTACCTGTAAGATTAATTTGTTTTTCATTGCCTTTTTTTTCTAGTTGCAAAGCATCTATGCAAAGTCAGTTCATTGTAAAGGTATTTTAACATCTGGCGTGTGTTAAAGATATTGAGTCGTAAGGCATCTGTTCAGTTGCTAAGAAACTCATATATCTTAGTTTGAAACCTTCATTGTTAAAAGCAGTTTAAATCCCTGAATAATTTTATCAGTCGGAGATAAAATTAAGGCTGTTGACAGTAATGTCTTTATCGTTGGTATAAATGAATGGTATAATAATGGAACATTAACAAGATTTGGGATATTTGTTTTCTTAAGCCTTACAGAATCTTCGCATGTTTTATCTCTTAATGTATGCAAGTGAAAATTCTGAAGATAAATCCTTTTATCAACTTAACCAGCCTTTTTCTTTCTTATATGTACAGGAAATTCCATTGTTTTCCCCCTCTTACAGAATATTTAGTAGCATACCATATATGCTATGATTTGAATATTTCACGACAGTGACATGTTACGTAATGCATTTGTAGATTGTAAGGGAACTACATTGCATTACTGTGGAGAATCATTAGATTAACCTCGGTAAAAAGATTAAACTTTGAAATCACCTTGAAAATTGAGAGCACTATATAAACAAGAAGTAATATTACTGTTGGACAAAACAAAGGGCCGACCTCTCAACTTTGTTTGAAGTCAGTGGGAATTTCAGGTGTTTAACATCTCTCAGAAACTGGTCCAGAGTTAACTATTTTTTTTATCAGTAGCTCTTTCCACTGACCATTTCCACTGTGTCACCTTTCAGTATTTGTAGCATATCAGGGTTGGAAGTGACCTCATGAGGTCATCTAGTCCAACCCCCTGCTCAAAGCAGGACCAGACCAAGTACCATCCCTTATTTTATTTTATTTTTGCCCCAGATCCCTAAATGGCCCCCTCAAGGATTGAACTCACAACCCTGGGTTTAGCAGGCTAATGCTCAAACCACTGAGCTATCCCTCCACTGTGCAGTCTTGATACTTTATAGTCTCTGTTTGCCATTGTTTGAATGAGTCTTCATAATGAATTCAAGTGTTTTTACAGTAAACCATTTAGTTAGGATGAAAACTGATATTTAAAAGGAGCCAGTGGGAAGCATAAAGTAATCCTTCTGTCTTGGAAGGTCAAACTTCCTAATGCGGAGAATATTATTTTTGAAACCAGGAGAGCCATCCTACTGGCACTAAGTGGTTAATAACCAAATGCAATAGTTGTAGTTAATTCAAGGGAAATATGTATACTTTATAAATAAACATTTTAGCACATCCTAGGTAATTGCTGTTTTTATGCTTTTAGGGCATGAATATAGTGGTTCCCTTCATGTTTAAATATGCAGTAGACAACCTCAACCAGATGTCTGGAAACATGCTGAACCTGAGTGATGCACCACATACAGTTGCAACCATGGCAACAGCTGTTCTGATTGGCTGTAAGTGTGATTCCTTAATCTGTCGACAGGTGTTGACTTTCTTCAGTAAGGTTTTGGAATATTAGAGCTCATGACCTTTTTAGCTGCGAAGCATTGGAGATGGTTATTCTAATATTATATTTTCCTACTTTTGTTGATATCCAGCCTTCTGTGGCCTTAGTTCTGTTACCCCAGTTCTGAAAAAAATGGTGCTTATAGAAATTATTTCCAATAATGAATCCTCCTTTAACAAGTTGACCCACCCCAGTACATTTATACAAACAACAGCCACATTAAAAATGAATAAACCCCAAAAGCACATGAAATCTTGGAGCAATAAATGCTATGATTTACCCTTTGCATGAAAGCTGTCGTATATAGGGGAGGAACAACATCTTCTGTCATATTTCTTTATCAAGGCAGTTTTGGAGTTGAGTAAAATAAGTGACTTTAAAAATGTTCTTTTATTATCCTTCTTCAGATGGTGTGTCAAGAGCTGGGGCTGCCTTATTTAATGAAGCTAGAAATGCAGTATTTGGGAAAGTGGCCCAAAATTCTATCAGAAGGATAGCAAAGAATGTCTTTCTCCATCTGCATAACTTGGATTTGGGTTTCCACCTGGACAGACAAACAGGAGCTCTGTCAAAAGCTATTGACAGGGGAACAAGGGGCATCAGCTTTGTGCTGAGTGCTTTAGTATTTAATCTGGGACCCACTGTGTTTGAAATGGCACTTGTGAGTGGAATTCTGGTAAGTGTTACTTTTTCATGAGGCATCCTGTAAATTGGAAGGATCATGTCTCACTTTTTGGAAATAATATCGAACGTTTAAGTGTTTTGCAACAAAACTTACTAAATAAACACAGCATTTGCAAGGTAGCTGTACTGAAAACTTAAAGGAGAGCACACTATCAGTTTTAAGCTTAGTCATTTTAAACTTGTTTGTTTTAAGCTAACTTTAGGAACAATACATGCCTCTGAATACTCTTCTAATTTGTAGTTTTTAGTCACATTTATATGGTTTTTTAAAAAATGTTTTTTGTCTCTCCTGTTGTATGGAAAAACCCACCAAGTCAAAAGGGCAAAATGACTATAAATAAATTTATGTCAAATGCGTAAAGTAAACAAACTGGATGAATATAGGAAAAAAGCTATGAGTTTTCAATTTAATTTTTAGCCCTTTGTCTTCAGTAGTATTTTTTTTGTTTGTGTTGTCCCTTATCTTGGATTATTACATGAATATTTGATTCTACACCTTACAAACATTTTTGTTTAAATAATTTGATTAAATGTTTCAGCCTAGAAAGTTGTGAATTTTTGTCTTGCTATCATTTGATTATATCCACCCTGCCAGAGACACCAGCCTTGATACCCCATTCATCTGCGTCTCTCGCAGCCTTCTATAGCCTTTCTCTCACACTGTCTCCAAAAGCTATGCATACTAAGAGTGGGTTACAGTGGGAACATCCTTCCAAGGCCACTACTCTGTCAGTCAAGACTCACCTTTTTTGCAAAGCCTTCAAGAAATTTGCAAACTAAGACACTTACTTTATTCTATTAATACAAAAAGTTTTAAAAGCCCTTCCTTACCATTTTGTGCACTAGCCCTTGCTGAGTTGTTTCATTATCTTATTGATGTTACCTCTGTCCTTCCTTTGCCAACTCCCTTCCTGTTACCCTGGTTAGATCAAGCCTGATATTAATTTATAAACTGTTCAGGGCAAGGGCCATGTCTTTTTTAATCTATTTTGGGAGGGACCTACCCAACTTTTGGATGCTGTGATACTTTTAAAATAATATTGGTGTCCTAAGTTGTACTGACGATTAGCATTTTTTCCCCTCCAGTATTATAAATGCGGTGCACCATTTGCATTTGTAGCCCTGGGGACACTCGGTGCATATACAGCATTCACGATAGGAGTTACACAGTGGAGGTAAGACATTCCTCAAAACAGATCAGGATTTAAAGATTATTCTTCTCACTGCAACCAATACTCTTTGACTGTGAAAACCTTTATTTTACAGGACTAAGTTTAGAATAGAAATGAACAAAGCAGATAATGATGCAGGTAATGCTGCAATTGACTCGCTGTTAAATTATGAAACTGTGAAGGTAAGACATTAAATCTCTTTTTACCATCTTTAACACTATGGTATACAGTATAATTACCCACTAACATCTATATATTCAAAGTGAGTTTAGGCGTGTTCAGTTTGAGAGAGCAACTTTTAGTATCAACCCCTGTTCCCTATTCTCCTTCATTTTTTGGTTTACAATATCCTCCGCTTTTTGGAACTCCAGCTCCATTTCCTGATAGAATCATAGAATATCAGGGTTGGAAGGGACCTCAGGATGTCATCTAGTCCAACCCCCTGCTCAAAGCAGGACCAATCCCCAACTAAATCATCCCAGCCAGGGCTTTGTCAAGCCTGACCTTAAAAACCTCAAAGAAAGGAGATTCCATCACTCCCTAGGTAACCCATTCCAGTGCTTCACCACCCTCCTAGTGAAAAAGCTTTTCCTAATATCCAACCTAAACCTCCCCCACTGCAACTTGAGACCATTACTCCTTATTCTGTCATCTGCTACCACTGAGAACAGTCTAGATCCATCCTCTTTGAAACCCCCCTTCAGGTAGTTGAAAGCAGCTGTCAAATCCCACCTCATTCTTCTCTTCTGCAGACTAAATAATCCCAGTTCCCTCAGCTTCTCCTCATAAATCATGTGCCCCAGCCCCCTAATAATTTTTGTTGCCCTTTTGTTGCGGTTAAAACAGTATCTAAAGAATGATAGTCTGGTGAATAACTTATTCCAGCTGTTCTCCAATTTTTCCTGTCTGTGGGAGCACTTTTGTAAAAGAGAGTTCCTCACATGGATTATCTCCTGTCATCATCCCCCAATGCATGGACCTCAAATGTGTTATGCTGCAGGAAGACTACCATGAAGGGACATGAAAACTATTGGTAGTCCATGGACCACAGTCTGAGAACTGGATGCCCAAGCTAATTTCTAAACTGATGTGCAAGAAATGCTTCTTTGGGCATTTGTAGAAGCAGAAAGCTGGCCTGGGGGAGGTGTGTTGTTTTTTGGTGTTCGCTTCCAGCCTAAGTGAAATGAAGCCATATGGTCACACATTTAGACCAATAATATGTTGTAAAAACATAGTTCTCTTAAAATGGATAATGGTCTCAACTAGGTAGTGTGAAAACTGTGTGCAGGGATTGACAAATCCATTCCTCAGTGACAAGTGGGAAACTTTCTGTAGTGAGTGCTTGAGCCAAAAATGACAATTTCTGCAAAATTTTAAACTTTCATTTAAAACAAAACAAAAATCCCCTATCCTTCATGATTGCAAAAAGTATCTTCTGAATGTAAACCATTTTGATGGTGTCTTTCTGAGCTAGTAGATGGACAATTCTAGTGCATGTGCACTGTTCCGAACACTGTACCTCAACCACAGTATCTGCATGAAGAAGAGTAAATAGCAGCAGTGAAAAGGGACTGGCACAGATTCCTGTGGCAGCCCCGAAACTGCCCAGAGTCATAATCAGTTTTATGCTTCTGCTGCTGTGGAGAAGGACCCATAAATGGAGATTGGATGAGGAGTAAAATCATGAGGACCTTGCCATCCTCACAGCATTAGGGAAGTTCTGGCAGATAGAGAAGATGGTCAACCAACACAAAAGATGAAGCACCTGAGCTAGGTCCAGGAACAGCAATCTGGTGAAGATGCCAGGTGGGCTCTGGTCTTCTCACCAGGTCATGGCCTTGGCCCTTGCTGGTTGGGCTTCTGTATCCTCACCTTTTGGACCTGTCTCTGGGTATTAGAGTTAATGTCACACCGAGTAGATATCTAATAAATTTTTGACTGATGTAACATGTTCCAATGAATCTTATGTTTAGCTAAAGTACACTGACTCTAGTACATTTTTAAGAATGTCACACCTTTCTACCTTTATCTATCTTGTAGTATTTCAATAATGAAAAATATGAAGCCCAGCGATATGATGGATTTTTGAAGACCTATGAAAATGCCTCACTGAAGACTACCTCTACCTTAGCTATGCTGAACTTTGGGCAAAGCGCTATATTCAGCGTTGGCTTAACAGCCATTATGGTGCTTGCTAGTCAGGGAATCGTTGCAGGTAATTGATCTGACTCTAAGTAAAATGCAAGTTCCCTTTTGCATTAATAACTGAACTGGATTAAAGTATTTTAGAAAGACTGATATTACTGCTTCTGATGCTGTAATTTTGAATTCTTGTTGTTTTGGGGATGGATGTTTCATTCTATTTTTTGGTAACATTTTCTTCTAGTTTTTCTCTTTTTCATGTAGCTAACACTCTAACTGAGCTATCCTTGCCAGTAGTAAAACAAAATTCTAGAACAACATAAAACTTGGCTGCAGGATAACGTAAGATAACTTATGCTTACCTGTATTACTGGACTGCAGGCATTTTGAACTAAATGCAATTTTTTAATCACATTTTTGGTTTTGACTTCTGTCAGAATGACAGTGGTTTGGTTTTTTTAATTCTTTTTATCCCACTTTGTTTAATTCTTTTTGTTGGACATGGACATAGCTAGCGTTTGTTTTATTGCTGGGATAGTGGGTGAGCATTTGCCTTCTCATCTGATACCATTGTATCTTCATTCTGTCATGTATGTGTGTGGTAGTGAGACCTGTGCTTTAGAAACTGGTTCTCCTCTTTAAAGGAGGAGACCATATTATACTTGCAAATTCACTGACTCTAGAAGGTGAATAATCACTTGCATCTGTGACATTCTTAAAGTTAAATACAAGTATTCAGCAATTTAAAAAAAAATCCCAATCTGGAGTACTAACTGTATGAAAACCCTGTTCTGTTATGTTGTTTACAGGGCAACAGAAGCTTTTCATCTAATTGTCAGAATATTGCTCCATTGAAAGTTATGACCATGAATTTAAATGTTAATTCTCTGTTAATGCAGTTCACGCTTAGGGGCGGAGGGAGAGATCTTTTCTTGGACCTCCAATTTGAGTTTACAGAAAAATCATAGGACTGGAAGGGACCTCGAGAGATCATCTAGTCCAGTCCCCTGCACTCATAGCAGGACTAAAAGTATTATCTAGGTCATTCCTGACAGGTGTTTATCTAACCTGCTCTTAAAAATCTCCAATGATGACGATTCCACAACCTCCCTAGGCAAATTGATTGCAAATTGATTGCTTAATTATTTCTTCCATTATCTTTCCTGGTACAGAAGTTAAGATGACTGGTCTGTAATTCTGTAATAGTCCTTATTTCCCTTTTTATAGATTGGCACTATATTTGGCCTTTTCCAGTCTTCTGGAGTCTCTTCAGTCTTCCATGACTTTTCAAAGATAATTGTTAATGGCTCAGATATCTCCTCAGTCAGCTCCTTGAGTGTTCTAGGATGCATTTCAGCGGGACCTTTGAATATCTTCTTGTTCAATGTATTTGGTACTGAGTTCCTCATAGTGTCACACAGTATCCTAGGTGTGGTCTCACAAGAGAGACATAGAAAATTTCTGTTCCCTCTCTGGTCCATGAAATGATGCCCCTATATCTAGGTTCCACTGGTTTTTTCTTATCTGTATTTCTAAGGTCCTTTAGAACTCATTGAAAAGAGAGAAACAGTGGCGTTTGCAACATCTCCCAGTCTAGAATTTTCTGTGATTTTATAACTATGCTATCTGCTTCTTTTTCCAAATAATTTAATATCTTAATGAAATCAGCATAAGTGACGACTGTGGCACTTCACTGGACAAAGTGTGCTCCTCCAAGAATGACTTTTCTTTTGTGTTGTTAAACACTTGTGTCCTGTTGTAAATGTGGTATAGCACAGACTATGCTGGATTTCACACTAACAGTCCTAAAATATTTATGTGCCATCCTGGTAAAATACTTAACATAAATGCTGTCTGTCCCTTATCTTTGTTTTAAGGGAACTTGACAGTTGGGGATCTGGTAATGGTGAATGGACTGCTATTCCAGCTTTCTCTACCGCTTAACTTTCTGGGAACAGTGTACAGAGAGACTAGGCAAGCTCTCATAGATATGAACACCTTGTTTACACTCCTCAGCGTAGACACAAGAATTAAAGTAAGTAATTTAGAAAGTACTTCAAAAAAAGTTACCAAGTACTTCAGCATTAATAGGGTATTTTTTTTTCCTGGCAATGTTCTCACTTCATCCTCTGTTACCTTTTAGAGCTAATTTCTATTTTACAAGGAGATGCTGTGTAAGGAAGCTCTGTTCATTCTGTGTGTTAAGTGCAGTTAGTAGAACAGCTTTTGCTTTTAACTTGCAGAGCCTTTTGGTAAGAGAGAATGTTATTTCACAGAGAAGCTGTATTGGTATTGAGATTTTTTTATTTTAGTGTTTGCACCATGCTCTTAAGTCTTTTAGTTGTAATTAATGATGCAGAATTTATTATGCAAAAAAGCTGACTAGAAGCTGAATGATCAGAAGGGAAATTTTTGACCTTCAGGGGAGGAGAGGAGTGAAACACAATCTTCACGTGTGTGGCTGAAATAAATAATTTTTAACTAGTTAAAGCTAAAGCATCCGCCTTTCACTTTTTGAATTAGGAAATTGACTGTTAAGCTTGTTGAGCTGTTTGAAATACGTTCTGGGCAGTGTGTAAAGTGGCACTCTTTTTTTAATAGGACAAAGAGCTGGCTCCACCGCTGCACATCACACCACAGACTGCTACCATCGCCTTTGATAACGTGTATTTTGAATACCTTGAGGGGCAGAAAGTCCTTAATGGAGTGTCTTTTGAAGTCCCTGCAGGAAAGAAAGTGGCCATTGTAGGAGGTAGTGGGTCAGGGTGGGTAAATGGACTGTGCCAAATTCTGCATCATTGATTGGAGTTTGAAAATATGATTTTATTCTGCTTTGGCGATTTTTTTTTTCTGTGACACTTTTATATTGATTGAGCTTTACAAATGCTAAACTAAAATTTAACCTTTATTTCAACCTTTCTCTCAATTTTAGAAAAAGCACAATAGTCAGATTACTATTCCGCTTCTTTGAACCCCAGAAAGGAAACATTTATGTTGCTGGTCAGAATATACAAGACATCAGCTTGGAAAGCCTGAGAAAGGCTATAGGAGTTGTACCTCAGGTATAGTGGTTTATAATATCCCAGATGTTGTCCTTGATAGTGTAACTTTTGATATTCAGAAGCTCTGGTTCAAATGAAAGACAAGGTTCGCACAGTTGTGTTGTTAGGCTTAATTTGAAAGTCTCTCTTGCTTCAGTATTTCAGGAACCCTGGTAACTTTAATATTTGAAACGTCAAGGAGATATTACTACTGGAAATGAAGAGGTTTCCTGCACGATGTTTTACATAGTCATTAACACTTGTTGTGAGATGGTAAAACTAGAGCATGTATTATAAAGATCTTAATTATTTCACTCAAAATATATTTTATATCTGTTCAAGATATTGAAACATCTAATTAGTTTTCCCAGAAACATTTTTCCCTTAAGGGCACAGTGGAAGAATATAAACTAATCTGTATTGGGGTTTTGTTTTTTTTCCAACTTGCACCCATGAAGTATCAATCATATTTTCATGTTTAAAATACTCTTTACAATTGTAGGATGCCGTTCTATTCCATAACACCATCTACTACAACCTCTTATATGGTAATATGGGTGCATCAGCAGAAGAGGTGTATGCAGTAGCAAAGTTGGCAGGAATCCATGATTCTATTGCCCGAATGCCCAATGGGTACAACACACAAGTTGGTGAACGAGGACTCAAGCTCTCAGGTAAATCCATAAATATGTACATTCTTTGCACCCTTTTCACTAGCTCCAAACTGTGTACACAGTTCACACATCACCCTGAGATGTCATTAATTTGAAGTTCTTAGCTGGCATGTAATAAGTGTAGAGTTAAATATTAAAACCAGTGGCTCAAGATCTCTGTATTCTCGAAGGTATTTAAAGGAATATATTTTCAGGGGACATTAAGTAATGTCAGAATTACATAGACTTTTTTTCCTTCTAGTATGGTGTGTGGGGGTCATAGAAAAACATGTATGAATAGAATTGGAATGTCAGGTGTGTTTGGTTTGATGGTGTGTGTTGCTGCTAATGTTGTTTTGTAGGTTTACACAAGTGTTGTAGACCTTCCAAGTTTGGATTTTTAAATATAAATGTGGAGCTACTACATTTTTTTTTTTTTGAGCGAGCTCTGTTATGCAGTATCTCGGTACAGTACATTGGAAATTGATCCTTTTCATAGTAAAAGGGACTTTATAATTGTAACTTGCTATTTTGAATTCGATATAAATTAATACATACGCATTGCATTCTGTCAGTTAAGGTTATTGGCTGTATAACACACCTAATACAAAACCTAAAAAAGCCAGTATCCGAGGGGTAGCCGTGTTAGTTTGGATCTGTAAAAGCGGTAAAAAGTCCTGTGGCACCTTGTAGACTAACAGAAGTATTGGCACTTATGGGTACACGTCTGGCTCCAGAAGCCTCCTGCTGCGAGCCAAGCCCAAGAAAGAAACCAACAGAACTCCACTGGCCATCACATACAGTCCTCAGCTAAAAACTTTCCAACGCATCATCAGTGATCTACAACCCATCCTGGACAACGATCCCTTACTTTCACAGGCCTTGGGAGGCAGGCCAGTCCTCGCCCACAGTCAGCCCGCCAACCTGAAGCATATTCTCACCACCAACGACACACCGCACCATAGTAACTCTAACTCAGGAACCAATCCATGCAACAAACCTCAATGCCAACTCTGCCCACATATCTACACCAGCGACACCATCACAGGACCTAACCAGATCAGCCACGCTAGCACCGGTTCATTCACCTGCACGTCCACCAATGTAATATACGCCATCATGTGCCAGCAATGCCCCTCTGCTATGTACGTCTGCCAAACTGGACAGTCCCTACGTAAAAGGATAAATGGACACAAATCAGATATTAGGAATGGCAATATACAAAAACCTGTAGGAGAACGCTTCAATCTCCCTGGATACACATAGCAGATTTAAAGGTAGCCATCCTGCAGCAAAAAAACTTCAGGATCAGACTTCAAAGAGAAACTGCTGAGCTTCAGTTCATTTGCAAATTTGACACCATCAGCTCAGGATTAAACAAAGACTGTGAAGGGCTAGCCAACTACAAAAGCAGTTTCTCGTCCCTTGGTGTTTACACCTCAACTGCTAGAAGAGGGCCTCATCCTCCCTGACTGAACAAACCTCATTATCCCTAGCCTGATTTTGCTTGCATATTTATACCTTCCTCTGGAAATTTCCACTGCATGCATCTGACGAAGTGGGTATTCACACACGAAAGCTTGTACTCCAATACGTCTGTTAGTCTATAAGGTGCCACAGGACTCTTTGCCGCGTCTAAAAAAGCAAGGAAATAAAAAGTTAACATACCCTGTGCTGCTCCACCCAGAGACACACACCTCACCCAGCAGCACAACCAACATATACTACAGAGATTGTACCACAACCTTAACTCAGTAGGGATGCCAGCCTTTCAGCATCACCCTGCCAAAATTCCACCTCCATACCACAGTCAGACCGGACTATCTCCTCTCTCTTCCCGCCACTGCCCCTTCTGCACAGTTCTGTAAAATTACACATATGCATGTTTGAGGAAAGTGGGGGTGGAAGGCTGGCATCCTTACTGGGACAGAGTTAAGTGGGTGATAGCGAGTGATGGATGACTGATTGCATGGCTGTTAGGAAATGTCTGGATGCCTTACCTTGTTTGTTTGTAGGGCTTTTGGGGTGGGTGGATGTGGGGGGTTTAAGATGTAGAATTTTGTGGTTTTATTGGTGTATGTGTGCTTGCGTACGTGTTTTTTAATTGAGTGTTTCAACCTTAGCCATCTTTTAAACCTAAAGTTTTATTTGGAAATAAGCTGTTAGATTTGTGCTCAAGACATTGTCAACATTATTAACCTATGAATTGTACATGTTGAATAATGCAAAACTAAAATCATTGTTTATCTTGCTGGATGAAACAATCGTAACAAGAATAAATGTTACATTTTACGTAGTAGTCTGTATTCTTATGGTGCTTACAAATATTTTATAATATATAGCTGAATGAAAGTGGAATGTGGTAGCCATTTCATGAAGTACTCCCACACTTATTCTGCTAATGGAATTGATTTTCCTCGTTGGTAAATATTCTGGAAAGTGCAAGGTGTGGTGATGACAAAACTCGTAGGTGCCTGAATCCATTTTCTGTTATGGGTTTCAAAGATGTAAGGCAACATCTGCTTCTGACCAAATCCATATGCCAGTGTATGCAGTAGTGTGTGCATTGTTCTTAAGGTGCATGTTGAAAGAAAATATCTATTCAAAGCCATATTGTTATTTCAGTAATCTAAAAGTTCCCAAAGAAAAGTGCTTTTGTCCATGACTAAAAGCCACTTGATGAAATTTAAATGAAATATATGAGAAGATTAAAGTTAATGTCTGAAAATTGGCATATTTGAGCATTTGCCTTATTTCACAAGGAGAGTTTTATTCCTTTTTTAAAAAAGAACTTTATTAGAATAACATAAAAGTGGGGACATTACTGGAGAGGTGGAGAGAAATGGGTTGTCAGGAAAGAGTGATTGCATGACATGGAGGCTGTGTGCATAGAGGGTTGGGGAGGGCATTCCAGGTGCAGGAGAAAGCATAAAGTCATTTGTGGACACTTGAAGGGAAGCAGAATTTGTATAGCCCAAGGGCTGAGTGAGGGAGTAGAAGAAGATGAGATATAAGCAAGACAGAATGATGCAGAACCTAGCAGATAGGGATAAAAACATTTTGGCCAGTAATATTGTGTATGACTTGCAGGATGCAAGCTGGCTTTATTCTTACACTGTTTTCTCCAATACTGCTAATATCTCAAACCTTGCAACTTCAAACAATGGCCCCACCATCAGAAATGGCTGTTGTAAAATCAAATGTTGTGTCTTGAAACACACTCCTCCCATTAGTTATGGGGAGAAGTTCTTGCCTTTCTGACCTTGAGACTCTTGGGCAGAAGTCTTTTTTTGAAAGTTGAGGAAACATTTACACCATTTTACACTTTGTCACCATGGTGATCTTGACTACACACACAACACACGTTTTTATGGAAGAAGCACTTAAATTGCGGTGAAAAAATGCAATTTTAAAATTATAATTATTTGGTCTTTTTTGTTGTGGGTTTGTTTTTTTAAGGCTTTTGTGTTGAAATGCAAAATGTGTTTGAAAAATCATGTATCAATAAAAATCAGAGTGATTTGAATTTTCTAGTTGGCAAAGAAGCAGTTGGGGATGTGCCTTTGACATTGGAGTGAACAAGCAGCTCGAATCATAAAATCGTAGGACTGGAAGGACCTTGAGAGGTCATCTAGTCCAGTCTCCTGCACTCATGGCAGGACTAAGTATTATCCTGACCGTTTGGAAGTTTTTCCTGCTGTCCAACCTAAACTGCCCTTGCTGCAATTTTAGCCCATTGCTTCTTATCCTATCCTCAGAGGTTAAGCAGAACAATTTTTCTCCATCCTCCTTGTAACACCTTTTTATGTACTTGAAAACTGTTATCGTGTCCCCTCTGTCGTCTCTTCTCCAGACTAAACAAACCCAGTTTTTTCACTCTTCCCTCATAGGTCATGTTTTCTTGACCTTTAATCATTTTGTTGCTCTGCTCTGAAATGTGGTGCCCAGAAGTGGACACAGTACTCCAGTTGAGGCCTAACCAGTGCAGAGGAGAGCAGAAGAATTACTTCTTGTGTCTTGCTTACAACACTCCTGCTAATAAGCCCAGAATGATGTTCCCTTTTTTTTTCTTTTTTTTCCCCAGAAGCGTTACACTGTTGACTTATATTTAGCTTGTGATTCACTGACCCCCAGATTCCTTTGTGCAGTACTCGTTCGTAGGCAGTCATTTCCCATTTTATACGTGTGTAACTGATGGTTCCTTCCTAAGTGGAGTACTTTGCATTTGACCTTATTGACTTCCATCCTATTTATTTCAGTTCAGACCATTTCTCCAGTTTGTCCAGATCATTTTGAATTTTAATTCTATCCTCCAAAGCACTTGAAACCCCTCCCAGCTTGGTATCATCTGCAAACTTTATAAGTGTACTCTATGCTATTATCTAAATCATTGATGAAGATATTGAGCAGAACCAAACCCAGAACTGATCCCTGCGGGACCCCACTCATTATCCCTTTCCATCTTGACTGTGAACCACTGATGATTACTCTCTGGGAACAGTTTTCCAACCAGTTATGCACCCCACCTTATGGTAGCTCCGTCTTGGCTGTATTTCCCTAGCTCTGTTTCCCTACTCATTTACATCTGACACTAAATTAGATGACTATGAGAAAGTGGACAGTAGTCGTTAACATGTATCATAACTTTTACATATGATCAAGGTGCCAGGGAGGCTTAAGCCAATACTTTCAGAAATAGCCACTAATTTTGGGTGCTTCAAATGGCATATTGAATTGAACTCTATTGAAGTTGTGTGTGTTCAGCACCTTTCTGGGCCCAACATCTCTCAAACTGGAATCCTTAAAGAGAGGCATTTGAAAATTAGTTGACAATTTTGGGCTTTAATGTTTCTAACTCTCTTTCATCTGGATTCTGATATAACATGTTTTACTAGTTAGAGCTATATTTACAGTTTTAATGCAACTTGTGATGCCAAACTTCGTCTGTTGTACTACAAATCCCTTATTACTGAAATGGTTATATCCTGTTTGTTTAATGGACTTGATACACCTTGCCACTAGTTCACTTTTATAGATAACCCCCTGACTTTACGAAGCAACTCCATTTGAGTACCATCAATGTGATAATGACTTTCAAGTTTCATATTTTTTCTGGAATTGTGAAATGGAAACCAGACCCTCTTCCCCAAATGCTTATCTGCTTTAGTTCATTAGAGCTTAAAACAAGAAGTTCAGCCTCACATTTCCTGAGGGAAAATACTCAATCCTTTCCCATGAGGTTTTTTCCCCCAAAGCATTCTAGTAGAGGGTGCAAGGGAAAACTAGGGGGAAGACGGTGAGTACGTTATGTATTTTAAGTGGGCTGCATTGAAATCCACATATTTCATTTTAACAATCGGAGAAGCTGAGTTTGAGGGGCCACTGTTCATAAACAGAGGATGTTTCAGTAAAAAAAAAAAAAAAAAAAAAGGTAGGCTACCCTACTGGTGATACTAAAAATAAGCTTTGATGGAGGAGGAAGAGAAATAATGGACTTCCAGATGGAAAACGTGTGGCAGCACTTTTCATTAGAAATCTGGGGAAATGTAATTACGAGCTCTCATTCTCATAGATGTTCATCCTCTGGAGTGGAGCACATGGTTAGAATTCTGTATGCAAATGGCTTACTTGCTGTAGTAAAAGATCCTTTTGTTCAAGTAATCCAGTGGTGGTCATTGTAAAATTGTGGGATGTAAATTGTAGCAAGCCAACAGCACATTTACAGAGTTTAAAACTTTTTTGCAATGGGTAACTAGCCTGTGCTTAATGTGGGCAACTTTCAGTCAAGTCAGTGAATTGACATCTCTCTAGTGTCACTAAATTAGCTTTAACAAGAAGAAATATCTACCTATTGTATGTTTGTGTCTATAGATCTTAATCTGACGGAGGAAACATTACAAATATTGCATGATGATTCTCCTCACTTGTGTAATGCTGAAATAAAAGGTGCAGTGGGGAAGAGCGTTTGTTAAAATGGAAACTTTTATATTCATTAAATGCCCTGAGTAAAATGCTTAATGGACAGTAAACATTGTAAAATTCACTGTTTACATAGAGAGTGAACAACAGATATCAAAACAGTTTTAGCCTATGCAGGCAATATAAATTACAATTTTAAATATTGATATAAACGTGGTTTTTATTTGTCTACAGTATTAAGCATTTTAAAATATTCATTGAACACTGAGTTGCTGGATTGTGCATAAAGAAAAACATGAAGCAACTGTATATGCTGCAAACCAACTGCATAAGAGGAGGCCACCGATTACAGGATCACCGCATGCTTTTCAAGCACCGGCTCTAACAGACAGTAGTAATCTTCATACTAGATATTTCTTAAAAGAGAGAAGTAAAAATAACATCTTGGGCAAATAGTGCAACTTCTGTTTATTGCTCAGTTTAACCACATTCTTATATACACAGATTATACAATAAGTAAGTTTTATATCAACACAAGATGGTAGGTGTGACTGGATTCCCGGGGTGCAGCCTGGGACTGTGGAACCGCTGTGCCCCCTTAACTCTCTCTAGCCTGGGCTGTCTCTCACAATGCCTTGCTAGTCACCAGCAGCAAACCCCTCCAGCTGCTGTGATCACTCAGTACACCAGCATGTGGAGCCCCACACACCCAGCTAGATTTCATGAATGCTCCCAGAGCCATTCATAAATCACACAGAGAAAGACACCAGAGCCAAATCCCCCCAGCACCGTACCGCAGGAGTATACCGTCTTGAGCAGTGCAAATTTATTAATTGGTTCATCGCTTCATCAGTGGAAAGTGGATCTACACCAGCCTTTCAAAAACCTGAGCAGATTTGCCACATACTTCATACAAACTCACTGGTGAAGATAAACAGTAAAACAAATTTATTGATTACAAAAAATAGATTTTAAGTGATAGGCAAAAAGTCAGAGTTAATCACCATAAGAAATAAAATATAAGCACGCAGTCTAAACTCTCAACCTTATTAGACTGGGAAAAACTAGACTAAGCAATTTTTCTCACCCCACTGGATATTGCAGTCCTTTTAATATACAGATTTCATCTTTGAAATCTGGGCCAGTCCCCTCAGTTGGAGTCTTCAGAGTATCCTTGTTGCTTGTACCATAGGTGGGTGAAGGAGAAAAGGCCCAGCATGAGCCTCCTGTGTTTGGTTTTATACCCTCAGTCCATGTGTTTGGAAAACACAAGTCCAGGCATGTCTGGGGGCATTGCTGAGTCTCCAGGCAAAGTTGAGCAGTTCCCCTAATGTGGGCCCCATGCAGGTGAGTCATTGCATTGTAGCTCCCTTGCTGGACAATGGTTGTTGATGGGTTGATTGACGCCCCACCCAGGTGTTGGTTACTTTCCTTGCTGTTGCCTCTGGGGTTGATTCCCCAGACTTACAGCATGTTTTAGTGACCACCATACAACACAATTCTCATAACTTCTGATGCTCCAATGATACACATATATGTATAGAGAACTGACTTTCAGCATATGATAACCTTTCCCCTGAGACCTTACAAGGCATGCTTTAAATGTAAGATCACGATTATATAAAAATGAGACATATGGGGGTTCCAGGATGCGCCCCCATGGTATAGAATGTCAGAGTGGGGATTAGTGAACAACAGAACCACAAGGTAGAAAAAAGGGTGCTTAGGGGATCATTCATTGGGGGGTGTTAGGTGTTGTGTATGCAAGAACTTCAGGCTGCTGCATTCAGTTTAAGAATCATGTTTACATGACCGTATTGGATTTTTAGGGAGCACCTGAGTAAAGGCAAATAGCGGAAGTGAGTCGTGAGAGAGATTTGGTGGCAGCATGTGATGCTGCAAGGTTCATGTGATGATGGAGGCTATTTCAGGCATGGAACATTGTGTACGAGTGTTTTAGTCCTGAGTCAGAAGCAGCATGAAACCAATTCAGTACCCTGCAAACTGGAATCAAAAGATTGAGTTCTATTCCTGGTTCTGTTACTGACATGTCTGATCTTGCACTAGTCACTTTGCCTCTCTGTAACTGTTTCCCCATCTGCAAAATGGGAATAATGATTCTTGGCTTCCTTTTTAATGCACTTTAAGATTTGTACGTGAAATAAAAAGGGCCATATAAGAGCAAAGTATTATTTCAAAGTACCGCTGGGCTCTTTACACTTGAGCACTTTGTTGCCCCCACTAAATTGTGTTTGCAAGGTTACTTTCTGTCCAGCTTTAACACTGATTTCAAAATTGAAATCAGTCTTACATTTGACTAATACATCTGGTGTCACTATTCAGAAAATGGCTGTTGGTGGCAGCCAGAAGCGTAGTCATTCCAATTGTCATTTCAACCTCAAATGGACTTTAGTCCCATGTGAAAATTATCAGGTAAGTTTCAAGATTCTGAAGAGCAAAATGAGTGGAGGTTTCTTGTAATGTGGCTGTAATCCCTCTCTTTTTATATGAAATGTTTGCATGGCAAAAATGAATGAAAAAGGGCTTCAGATGTATCCTCTTCGTACATCTCTCTCTTTATCACAGGTGTTAGAATACTATGTTGTGGTGATCAAGGCAAAAGTAACCTTTTTTTTTTTCTCTGTTGCTCAGGAGGGGAAAAGCAAAGAGTTGCTATTGCCAGAGCCATCTTAAAGAATCCTCCTATTATTCTCTACGATGAAGCCACATCCTCTTTAGATTCAATTACAGAAGAGGTAAATTAGGATAAAGAATCTAAAGCCTTTTCAGCTGCATTGTGTCCAACTTTGCTGGTCCTCCAATCTCCTCCCAGAAGAGATTTTATGTTTGCTTTTTGTCTAGCTACTCTAATGCCATTCTTTAGTATTGCCAATGAGAAGAGTAAAGAATCTTTCCCCGAAGGCCAAAAGTTGAGACACTAAGGGTATGTCTACACTGAGATTAAAAAAAAAACCTGGCACTGCACTCGGAGCCCAGGTCAGCTGACTCTGGCTTGGACTCACGGGACTGTAAAATTGTGATGTAGACATTTGGCCTGGGGCAGAATCCTGGTCTCTGAGACCCTCCCGCATCTCAGGGTCTGAGAGCCTGGGCTCCACCCCAAGCCCAAACTCTGTATTGCAATTTTATAGCCTCATGAGCCTGAGCCCTGCAGAACCTGAGTCAGCTGACCCAGCCAGCCGTAGCCATGCCACAGGCTTCTTATTGCAGCATAGATGTACCTTGAGATTCCCAACCTACATGGAGCCAGAGCCAGCAATGTCAGGTCCACATCTGAACTACTGTCCTGTTTTACAGCGTGACATCCTGTTGCAGCAGTAAGCCGACATCATTTGAAAGTGTTGCAGTTGCTAATGTACTCATGGTGTCTGAAGCCTAGTCCACTTTAAATAGAGGAATTTGGGTGCTGTTTAACATTCATTACAATATAGGTCATTTAAATGATTGTGACATACTGCAAAATAGAAAACCTTTCATTCATTGTGGAGCATCATACTGAGATGCAAGTCAGGTACGCATACCCTACATTGCTGGTATTAATTTATATTCATTTCATAGAAGGGGCTGTGAAATATCAGGATGTTGTGACACAGATGTCATGACACTACCACAGCAACTGCATCAGACTTCATAACCACATCTTTGTGCTAAATACAGAAATCTCAGCAGTAACAGTAATTTCATGAACTAATCGCATTTTCTAAAACTAGAGCTAAAAGAATGCCCGTTTGCAAATTGTTTCCACTTGTGTAGATTATTTGGCATACTTTGACCGCTGATCACTAGACTGTGCTTATTTTACAGACATAGGGAAGTCATTTAATGTACACTTGGTACATGCTTATGGTGTATAATATAAATAATGATCCCCCTGTCTGAAGTAGACCACTTCCCTGGACTTGTGTTTTTATCATTTGGGACAAAGATTTCTGAACAGTACTACTTTTTTTCCTCTCATTTTGCTATATTTATTGCAAGGTTGCCAAACAAAGCTGAATGTTTGCACAACACAGCTGCATTTTAAAGGCAGCAAATAAAAATGAGTTCTTTCCAGAAATGTATATCTTGTAATCACAATGTTTTCTGACAGAGGCTAGCTTTATTTAAAGAAAACAAAATGGATATCCCAGCTTGTATAGTAGTTACCCTAAGAGAGCTTGTGTATGTCTACACTGTGGTAAAACACCCATGACATCTAGTCTCGGACCCTGCGTCAGTTAACCTGGGCTCTCTGTGGCCACGCTGCAGGTCTTTTATTGCATTGTAGACATAGCCTCAAATCATACTTTTGCATCTGAGGTATGCAGCTCGTGAAGATGGAAAAGGAAACACTGCTTCTGACTTGATGGGGTTGGCTGTAGATAGTAAATATTTCCTTGGGCTGTTGTGGTTTTGGGAATATTTGTGTTCCTTGTTGACACAGGCCAGGGTTTACATTTAAAATTTAGGTCGTTGTAGCTACTTCAACCACGGTGTGAAAAATCCACACCTCCTGATCGACATAACTGTGTTGACCTAACCCCCATAGACGCAGCTATGTCTATTAAGAATATTTTCTGTCAACCTAACTACCATTATTTGGGGAGATGGTGTTCCTACACCAATGGAAAATCCCCTTTCATCAGCATCGGCTGCATATATGTGGCAGGTTAGGTGAACATGGCTCCCGTGGCATACTTATACTGGTATAATCTCCATCGTGTAGACAGTCTTAGCTGTTCTTTAATTTTTGTTGATTTGGAGAGTAAAACGTTATACCTGCACATGCCACAGCTATCAGCACTGTTTCTTGTACAGTCATACTACAAACTTTTTTTTTTTTCCTGAAGGTGAGCAAACACTTCCCTTCCTCTACCCTCTTGAGATGTTTAAATTTCCTAGAGAAGTGTAACCTCCTTTGGCTTTCCTTCACACTGTAAAGCTCCACTTTGAGGATTTTCACAGAGCTACTGATGTCTTATTCTAGGCTTTGTGTTGCTTCTTCCAGAAATAGTTCCAGATATTTTTCAATTTGGGGCTTCGAAGACATTCTTCAGCATTCATTAAAACTTTGTTTGAAGTGTTACACGACCTGATTTTATTTCCTCTTAAATGCACACATATAGACGTACATTTTTAATTTGCAGAACATTCTCAGTGCCATGAGGGACCTGGTGAAGCACAGAACAACTGTTTTCATTGCACACAGATTGTCAACAGTAGTTGATGCAGATGAAATCCTTGTCCTAGATCAGGTGAGAGAGTATCACCCTATGTAATTCAACTTTGACATGATGTGCATGTTTTAGTGACTGTGTGCTTTTGAAATCTATAAATTATTTCTGAGTATACAGAACTGAACTGCCTTTGTTGGACATGAACCATGTCTGAAAAATCTACCCCAAATTTCTCATACATAGTCATTTTTCTTGCAACAAATACAACTTATCAATGACAGAAATTTAGTGTATCTGTACATATGTATGTCTGTGTTTTTATATGTTGTAGTGCGCTTGTATAATACTTTTAACTACATGTAGTTACTAATGTTTTAAGTGGATTACTGTAAATCCTATTCACTGGGCAATCTGGTATTGGTTTAAGTGGTGTACAATTTACCTCTATTATGGATTTCTCTCATGTTGGATTCCTAATGTGTTCCCCCAATTTATATTTCATTTTCATTGCCCAGTGAGAGTGGCCATTTTTCAGATACATCCCTGGTTTCTCACTTTCAATAGAAAAGAGAGCAGTGTGCTCTGTGTTTCTGCAGATAAAATTGTTGCAGGATTGTTCCATCTAATTATGGTAGAAATCTGAGCACCACTCTATTGTGGCTGGTAGCTCTAGAAAATTGTAATTATTCCCTCTGTCTTTTTCTCCACCCCCAAAAAGAGACTCTTTCAATATTTGATTAATATCTCTGTTCAGCCATCATCTCATACTCTGTCTATTCTATGTCCACCTTCCTCTCTGTTACAATCTGAGTAACCAAGTTAAAATAAAAGTGCCCCTAAAAATCACTTAATAGCTTTTTAAAATCGGTATCTCCGTAGATATTAGTGATTTAGGTTTTGTCTGCTGGTTATGGATCTTCTTAAATTTGTTAAATTTAGTAGTGTGCTCTTCATCTGCTTTATTTGCTGTTCATGTACTTGAATCCATTGAAATCTTCATTGACTAAAATATTAAAATGGTATATATCGAGAAGAAAACAGACAGATATTTCTTTGGTATGTTAACTGATTGTGCTAGAATTTCTTAAACAAACTTTTGAAGTGAGTTAATGGTATTTCTCAATATCACTGAGATTCAGATGGAAGAGACAAAATTAGATAATGGAGTAAACTCACTTCCCACCTGTCTGCTGTTTGCTGCTTTTGCTAAACATTTAAATAGCATACGTTCATGTGCCCCTACTTTTCTATAAAAAGTCAGACCTAGCGCAACATTTAGTGTGGTTTATAACCATATGTAATGATCCAATCCATGAATTATATAATGTAGCACAACACAGTAAAAGTGTGTTTTGTATTATAGTATAATTGTTGGATTTAAAAAGAAACACAATTAAACTAGTTCATTAGTGTTAGCTGAACAGCTGGGATGCTTAGGTTCATCAGTTGTCTTGCTTTTCCAAGCTCCTGTTTCAGTAGAGACTGAGTGATGTGCTCAGTCAGGCAACATGATGCATCACTCCCTGCTGGCAGGCTGGTTCATGAAACCCTGCTTGTGTGCAGGGTACAATAATGGCAACCAATTAAATAAGGATCAGGAAAGGAGAAGGAGCTGGAAAATTGTATAACCGTTTTGCTGCATGATGTAAATATTACACCACAGGGTTTAGTATTTTCTCCTTATATGAATCAATAATCAAAATAACACATTTGTAGCTTTTATTATGCAGTCTAATAAGTGAGCTTAGCTTTTGGACCCACAGAGAGCGCACACACTTAGTTGCCAATATAATTTGAGTGACTGAACTTTCTAACATAGGAGCAACTGAGGCCTTATCAAAACACAGAGGTTGCACCAATTTAACTTAAATCAGGTTTTAAATCAATTTGGTTTAATTGTGCAAATCCTTGTGTGGACATTCTTATTTTTGGTTTAATAATGGCTTAATTCAGTTTAGCATAAATTTATTCCTAGTCAATTTAAACTAAGTCAAGATAAGGCAGATATATTTTTTATTTTTGGAGCGTTCATATGGCATATGCACTGTTTAATAATAAACCCTAGCTCTTATGTATAGTGCTAACCCTAGTTTAAATTGTATCTTAGTTTAAACTGGTAGTTTTTCGTGTAGTCAAGCTGTGAACTTTGCCCAGCTGAGACCTGAGGTCTGCACCTAATTTTCATAACCCAGAGAAGACTACAGCTCTCTGTCTTTAACATGGAGTGTGGCCTGAGAAGACTGAGTCCATACATACAGTGCTCCCTCTAAATGAGCCTGTCTCTGTGGGTTTCACCTCCTTACTAAAGAGGAGGATTTCTCTTAGCTACACTGTGAAACTGTCTGGCCCATGCTTTTGTCACCTTCATACTCTAGAGCAGCGGTTCTCAAACTGTGGGTCAAGACCCCAAAAGTTGGTCGCAACCCTGTGTTAATGGGGTCTCTAGGGCTGGCGTTAACTTGCTAGGGCTCGGGCCAAAGCTTGAGCCCCACCACCCAGGGCCAAAACTCCAGGGCTTCAGCGCTGGGCAGAGGGGCTCAGGCTTTGGCTTCAGCCCTGGGTGGTGGGGCTGAAGCCCTTTGGCTTCAGCTCTGGCCCCCCTGCCCGGGGCAGCAGGGCTCAGGCATAGGCTTTGCCACCCCTCCCCCACCCCTTGGTGTCATGTTTTTGTTGTAATTTTTGTTGTCAAAGCGGGGTCATGGTGCAATGAAGTTTGAGAACCCCGATCTAAAGATCTGATAGCGTTCAATCACTAACTGTATATATATTTTACAGGGTAAAGTTGCTGAGCGTGGTAGCCATTTACATCTTCTGGCCAGTCCCAGCAGTCTCTACTATGAGATGTGGCACACACAGAGCAGCAGAATACTAAATAGTAATGTCAACCAGAAATGGGAAGAAAGAAATAACCATATGTCCAAAGAAGAGGAAAGGAAGAAACTACAAGAGGAAATTATCAACAGTGTGAAGGGCTGTGGAAACTGTTCGTGCTAAGTGTGTGATGCAGGATTAAATTTCTGCTGCCGGTTAAAGGGTAATACAGGACTGCACTGAAGCACAGCTGTGATTTGGAAACATAAACGATTCAGACACTTCCTGGTTGGTTTTGTTTTTTTTACGGTATCTCAACGCAGCATAACTTCTTTAACCAAAGGATTTATTTCTACATCTCTCAGAATCTCTAATATTTAAAGAGGTTTTGAAAAACTCTCAATTTATTGCTAATTAACAAGGCGTATTTTTATGGAAGTTTCAGACATTTATACATTTTACTGGCAATCACTTGTCAAGTGACCTAGATCATTTCAGCTGGCAAAGATGGAATTGTTTGAACTGTATCATTAATCGGTAAACAGACTTGTTCTTTGTTTATTTTCCACCATTGATGGCTGGTAAAGGTGTTTTATATTTTTAATGTGATTCAGCTAACTTGAATTTGTATGCTAAAAAATAAGATGATCTTAGTTATTAAATGATTCTCTGGTTTGAAATAACGTGTTTCCTTTTTAAGAACAACAAAGCAAAAAAACCTCTAGTAGCAAACTCAAATTTGGAACAACCCTGCTCAGTTGTTCCTTCAGAATAACTCTGCATTTTCCTTTCTGGAAAACTTCATAGTTGTCCCATTAAAGAGGAAGTAATATGTATTTTTAAGAAGTATTTAAAATCTCTAATTAAAGAATATAATTTGACATCACATAAATGTTGTAATCCAAAACATTATAAAATATAGTTTACCCTTTACTTACTTGCCAAGAAGAGAGTTCTAGGTTCTGAACCTTGAAGAGAGTTCTAGGTCTTTGAAATATGTTGTAAGACCACTGCATCCTGCTTTATTTCACTCATAGTCCTAGGGAGCAATTAAAGTTCAGTAAGGCTAGTTTGTGAAAGAATGGTATTTCTATCATTTTGCATGATTGTATGAGAAATCAACCAAAATAGCTTTAGGGCTATTGTCCTAATAACCATATAGGTTTCTGTACCCAAGGCCAAAACCTATGACATTCTGAGAAACCTTAAATCTCTCTAAAGCTTGCAAGACCTCCCATGACTGGGCCCTAAGATTGTATCTATTTGGGCTTATCTGCAAGGGGAAACTTATCAGCATAACTTCACCTTAATATTCTAATTCCATCCTCCTCTAACTCCCTGCATGGACACTGCTATTCCAGAATAGGAGTACTTTTATCCCCGGTTTAGCTTCTGTCCCTAGCAGAATAAGTGTGCCCACAAGGGGCATTTTACCAGTTTATAGTATAATTATGCTGGTAAATTTCCCTGTATAGATAAGCCCTTAGTTATTTATTAATTGTTGGAGGAGAACCTTGGATGTCAAACTCAAGTCTTGGGAGCAAAATATTTCAGGTCACCTTAAAGATTCGTTAAGGAATTCACTTCCTAATAAAACAGGAAATTAACTTCTTCCAAATGAGTAAAATAAGGTAAAGGACAAGACCAAAGCCAGAATTTTCAGTTTTCACTCATTTTGGGTGCCCAACTTGTGCTTGATTTTTTTGAAGTTAATGTGAGGTGCAGGTCCTTTTTACCTCAGAAAATTGGGCATGTAGGTGCCTCCAGGTCGACACCCAGAAATTGAAGAACCCAAAGTTACTGAACACTTATTAAAATGTGGCTGCAAATGTAAATTATTTACTTTTTTTGGTGTTGTAACATTCATTTTAGCTGAACCTGTCATCAAGCTAGCTACAAAAAACATGTAAAATTAAAGGAGGCTGCACTTTTGGTTTCTTCCTTTTTGGCTAGTCTAATTCTCTCTGTTAAAATTTATGTAAGAGAAAAATAATCTGTGCCAATATATAACATATGCTCAATTAAAAATTACTGTAAAGAGAGTGTCAAAATACAAAGATGAATGACCTTCAGCATTGGAGTGCAGAAGAAAGGTAAAATCATGGAAATCTGTGGTGACAGTTCAGAATTATTTCTATTTAGGGCCTCCCTTTTATTTTCCCTAATGGAATGTCTCCTTTTAAAATTTGTTTTAGCAGTACAAAGATGACAAACAATATAATAATCTCAACGGCCAGAAACAGTTAGCAAAGGGTTGATAAGTCCCTTTTGAGATGTTTTTCCTTTCATATATGATGTGACTTCAAATAACGCAACTAGTTTTTTTAAATTAAATAACTTATATCTACTGCTCTATGTACTGAATTATGGACAAAAGCTGTATTTAATAATATTTCAGTATTTTCTTAAACCCCTTCATTGCTTTGACACATTACTTGACATTTACATGTTTTAGTGATTGCTATGTGAATTCAATTGTGGTGACAAGGTTTTCTGACTGGACAATTGCCCACATATTACCAGGCGTATATACTTTGTTCATTACCTAAAAACAGATCTAACACTAGCATTATATTGAAAGTATCTGAAACGAACCAATAATTCCTTTGCTAGAGTATATGATACAGGAAACCTGCTTTGGCAGCTAAGTAAGCGCTGTAATGAAGCTGACGCGTCTTAATCAATTGCAAAAAGTTTCCAGAACTTCCAGTACTCCAGAACTTTGAGTGTTATTGCCATTGCGGGAAAGGGTGAACTTTTTAGCCAACAAATACCATGAAAGTTATTTTGTTAATTTGGTAAAGGGTTTGGAGCAGAGGTGTGGCTATTGCTAAACTGCACATCACCGCCGTCAGTTTTGGCGAGGGCGGGGAATGTAGGAGATTGGGAAGGCTTCTAAACTGATCTTCGTGATAAGTGAGATGTTTTTTTTCCCTCCCATGTCCTATATATTCTCCTATACCTAAAAGAGAAGAGAATTTACTTAGAAACAGATACTTGTTGGAAAGCTGGAGGGTTACAAATGGACTTGGTTTTTCCACTGCTACAGCTCTGCGTTACTCCATCAAACAGATGTGAGATCAAAATGAATATTATGTCTTGCCTTGTGAGCAGGAATGTCAAAGGAGTAATAGCACTTCACTTATTGATCTTCGTGTTTATTAGAGATGTAAAACTCTGGTTCTGAATTTGTTAGGATTGGATTTGTGTGTTCATGTGTCATGTATTTACATAGGCTATTCTAAACAGGCATTTTAGAGTACTTGCTGACCTGAAGAATCAGAGCTTAGGAGGACTTGAACAAATACAGAGAGGTGTGCCAAGTTTTGGGGGCAGAGGATGTCCTGTTAAAATCCCTAATTTACAGTCTTTGATGGGAAAAATCAGTTCATTTTGAAATCTTCTCATGGCTGTGTGAACAGCTGTAGATCCTGTTAACATTGGGGGTAGCAGAACTGATACATCCCTGTTCCAAAACAGCATGTTTACATAATGTTTGGAAGTCTTGTGGACCGGGAGCAGGTCACTGGTAAAAAATTAAATCAGTCCACGACAATTATAAAACCAAAGCTTGCCATGTTGGAGTGAAAAAGTCTGGACTAAATAATGCCACTTAAATCCATTTTTTTGTCTCTAGAAGAACTTATACCTCTTCAATTGTGTTAATTATTCCAATAAATGTATACTTGTTTGAGATGCATATCCTAATTGTTTAAAATGACTGCTTCTTAAAGCAAGTATCAGCCTAACAGCTCTAAACATCTTGATTTTAGATTTTTTTTATTCCCAAGGAGAAACTGTCTGAACAGAGAATATAAAGATAAATATATAAATGTCTTTAGTTATTGTTTAATTTGCTACGGTTAGTACAGTTGGGGTTTTTACAAATGTGAATTTATAATTCTCCAGTGCAGGTGGCTTCACAGTTTTATGCCCAGCTATTCTGTAATCCATAACAGCATTTAAATATGTTTGAAATTCAGATGTGAAATTGTCAGTTTTCTTTTCAGTATGGGAAAATAAAATGTAAATTGTACATTACAGATAAGATACTCAATGTCTACCAAAAGCCAGTTAAAACCATGTTAGTGTAAACATTCAGCTGGAAAACTTCCTACCATAACTCCATTGTTAATCTGTGCATAGATAATTATTACTAATTAAATGATTTATCTTGTGAATGGAAATGTGTGTCCTGTTGAAACAACGCTTACAGCTTTACAGCAGTTTCCAGGAGAAACCAATATTTTGTCAGCAACATGCTCAAAATAAGAACAGATATGATTTTAGTAGCAACTATGGGAGTGTTGCCCTGCATCCACTCAGAAGAGAGCTTCAAATTGTTTCTTAATAAATGTAATTGTTTGCGGTGCTCAGTGACATCAGTGACATTGATAACCAATTATATTGCTTTAGGGTGGGTATTAGGTAATCAGAAATTTTGGATGATCAGTCAGAAAAAGATAAGTTGATATTGTGCACCCAAATTTTCCTCTGCCACCCCCAACATACACACTTATTTCTTGTTAGAAAAAAACGAAAACAATTGTTTGACTACATAAAGAGCTTCCATATTAGCTAGGTCATACTGAAGAATATCCATGCTCTTAGTAAAAGCTTATTTTTTTAGTTTAAAATCATGCATCGTTTCATATATTTTTTACATATGTTTACAGCTAAATACTCCCACCCCCATCAGCTCCTCCAGCACAGACTTCTTATTGTTTACAAGAGCTGTTGAGCCATACTCTTGATACTAAAGTTCTCTGCTCACTGTTTCTCTGTGCATCTGTAGTTCTAGCTTTCCCGTTGGAAATGGAAGTATGAAATACACTTACTGCAACCCAACTTATCATGTAGTTGTGTTGATGCATTATGTTTCACACACTTGAGCTGCACTAGCCACATGTCATGGTATCACTTCATTATATAGTTAGTGTGTTTGAGCTCTGCATTGTCTTGCAGAGAGTGCTGTATTACTGGAATGAATGAGAGCGATCCTGGAACAGATTAGAGTCTAATTATAGCACCCTCCAGCTGTTGTTTCTAACGTTTCATTTACCGCATCTTTTAATAATATTATGCAGAAATGTTCTGTAAATGCTGACTGACAAAAAATGTAGCCATTCATTTGTAGAGGATGAGTTAAAATAAGTATATTTTTTTTTTCTCTTGGTGTATCTGCATAACTTCTATTAATGCTAATTTGACTTACATGTGTGCATCAAAGAAAACGGTAATTTAAGATTATAAACTGCTGGATTGTTATAAATTAGGAATTGTTTTGAGATTGCTATGCTTCTCATTTAGAATCTCATTTGTGTTTAAACAATGGTCTCAGAGATGGCTGCTCAATGTTTTGTTGATTCTTCTATTCCGCAGTGGAGAATTTCCTGTGTCTTTTATCTTACATTTATCAGATGGTAGTTTGGTCCATTGGAATATCTGAAAAGTTCAAGGATTTTTTTTTAACCTGTTTTGCTAGGGGTTATGGCTCAAGCCAACACAGGTTGCTAGGAGTTTTGACATTGTGTCTGTATCTTTACTGCCTTCTAATAGGGAGGTCAAATTTCTTGAGGAGCGTGGGATCTTTACTTTCAAAAGCCACAAAATGAAGCCTAAATTGGTGGATTCAGCAGTAGTATTGTGTGTAGGTGCACCACGAAGTGTGATGGTGATGGCAAAATACTACAATTACAAAAGTATTATAAAACTACAATTAGAGTCATCAGAGTTCTTGGCTTTATTCACTATACACTTAGTTTTTTTAAATTTCTGAAGTACCCCGTGAGACAAGATGGGTGAGGTAATACCTTTTATTGGAGTAACTTCTGTTGCTGAGAGAGAGACGCTTTCAAGTTTACACAGAGCTCTTCTTCAGGTCTGGAAAATGTACTTGGAGTGTCACAACTAAATACAAGGTGGAACAGATTGTTTAGCATAAAGTAGTTAGGACATATTTCAAGGGATCATTCACGGTGAAGTGGCCCGTTATCACCTCTCCAGTCATGGTGAGCCGGCAGAGTTAAGTGGTTTTTAGATTGGATTTATGGCTAATTACAACATTCTGTGTATTCAGTCCATGATGTCTAGCAAAGTTGAGATTAAGCCCTGTAATAGTTGAAGCCCTGAAAGATGTTAAGCCATTTTACATAACTTGTTGGCCAATGTCAACATGGGAAGAGTATCCACTAAACTGTATACTTACTACACATTCAGGCAAAAGCCTGAGAAAGGGGCTGAGCCTTACACTGATCTGAAAGCTTTTGTTCCAGAGATGAGGATCTTCCCACTCAGAGTGCCCAGGCCTCGGCTTCCTGTTGAACACCAGGGTCTGATAGCTTGAGAGCTCCAGCAGACCACACCACCTGTGGTGGTACATAGGGAGAGAGACAGACTCCTCTAAAGCCAGGACCCAAGCTATGGAGGACTGCAGAGATCAGCACCTGGAATTGCTACCGAAAGCAAATAGAGAACCAGGGCAGTTTGAGCCACTTATGCTACCAATCATGCAGACAGCTGCATTCTGGTCTAGTTGAACTTCCAAATAGTCTTCCAGGCAAGCACTTTTGTGAGTGACTCGACAACTTGTAAAAGTAAGGGATTCCTACAACTTGCTGGAGCCATGGAGAGTGCAAAGAGGTGTTGTACAAGTTTCTCTAGAAACTGCTCTCCAATTTAATCTTGACCTATAATACCCCAATATTGTTCCAGTGCTAGGTCTATCTTAAGTAGTGACAGCCAATTGTACCAAATTGCATGATGGCTTTATGATGTGAGGAAAGAGGAAGGAAAACAAAAACCTTCAATTGTGACCTAAGGCAGAATTTAAAGTTGGATCTCAAGAGTTGAAAGACTAATGAGCCATCCTTGCTCATTCCTGGTTTTCAATCTTTTGCAGCCATTAATAAAATTGTCAAGTAAAACAGGTATGTCACCAGGACCGGCTCTAGGCACCAGCAAAGCAAGCACATGCTTGGGGCAGCACGTTTCCAGGGGCGGCGTTCCGGACATCCTTTGTTTGTTTTTTTTCCCCCGTCCCGCTCAGTCAACCAATGAGCCCCTGCGTGGGGTGGGGCAGCAGGCTCAGTGTGGGGGTCCCAGCCCAGGGGAGGTCCCTGCCCTGCCCCCCTGCCTCCAGGGGAGTGGGCCGATGTGGCTTCTTTCCCCCTGCCCATCCCACCTGCACATGTCACAAGCGGCGGAGGAGCCGGAGCCGAGCGGAGCCTGGGATCGGGGCAGGACCCGCAGCCAGTAAGGGACCCGCTGTCCCGGGCGGCTTGGCACTGGGCGGGCACCCCTGGTCCACCCCCCTCCCCTCAGCTTAACCCCCTCCCCCCACCACTCTCAGTTACTGTCCCCTCTGCGGGTGTGGGGCTGGGTCTGAGTTTGGGCTGGAGCCCACAGGTGGGATGTACAGCCCTGAGCACCTCACTCCAAACACCGCTATAGCATTACACGTTCTTTTAACGTTACCAGTATCAGTGGTTTCTGGTGAGCGCAGTTTCTCAGAACTGAAATTACTGAAAAAATATTTGAGGTCCACCATGTCTCAAAATCGTTTGTCAGGACTCGCATTAATTTCAATTGAAAGTACCCTTGCAAAAAAATTTGATTTCACTGAATAATTAAGACTATGCAAGTATAAAAACCAGAAACATTCAGTTCATATAAATTTCTTTTAATTTATGAGAAACTGAGTGCACCGGAAGACACTAACGTTTTTCATTACAGTGTATAGTTGAACCCAAATTGTTTGTAATTGTGATTTTGTTAAAATTAAATGAGTACACTAGTAGGAAATTGTTTTATTTCACTAACTACAAATTCTCTGTTTTCATTTTTTTAAATTTTAAACAGTCAAAAAACAAAACAAAACTAAAACACTGCAAAGTGCAAACATGTGTAAAAGCCACACACAAAAAAAGGGGGGGGTGGCGCAAAAAAATTTTTGCTTGGGGTGGCAAAAGACCTAGAGCTGGCCCTGTATGGAACACCAACCTAAAATGTGTCCTGCAAAGCTTTCAACTTGGGAGCAGAGATTTTACTTGCAGTATGAAAAGAAAAATAAGTTTTTGTGCAGGCTGTACATCAGCTTGTTACATCATTTGAATATATTCTAAAGTACTTTGGTGATTTTACTGGCCTTGTTGGAAAACTAATACATATTTTGAAAAGTATGGTGTGAAAAAAGGAAAAGTTTTAATTTTCAAATAATTATGGAGAATGGAGTATGAAGGTCAGTTTCAACTATAATTGTATTTGAAAAACCCCATTGCAAATCCATGCATAATTCATTTATGAATTCAAAGAGCTAACTTCTTTTTTAAAAAAGGAAATGTATGTTCATCTACTTATATGCATTAGTCTAAGAATGCTTAGACTGCCTTAACTTTTCAAATAATTGAAGAAATTTCTCACGGAGGCTGCACGAGCTAAGAAGAAATGAGAAAAGAATGTTTTCATCATAAGTCAAATTCTGTGATGTCTTGTTGATAACTTCAGTGTTTGCTGGTAACTAATGGCATGGTTTATTGACGCCATTAACTCTATGTACTTCAGGAATGTTACAATTTTGGGGGGACAAAGGTATTTCAGACCTGAGTTACTAAGAACTTTTTTTAACTCTGGAACGCATCCCCTCACAGGACCAATTGTCGGCGGAGCGTGATGCCGGGGAAGGCACCTCTGGTGAGTACACATTTCCAATCAGACTGTAGGGGTTACATGCTATTATTTTTAAAGCTGAATTAAACAATTGAGATAGAAGTTATCGGCGGCCACTGCAGCTACACAGATGGTGTTCTTCGGCAAAGGCTGTTTATGTGCCCGGGGATGGCCTGGGAATCCTCCCTTGAGATCTCTAGGAAGCTTTAACGGAGGTACTCTGCAATCCTTTGCAGAAGGTTTCTGGGAAGGGCTGCCTTATTTTGTCCACCATGGTAGGACACTTTCCCATGCAGAAAATTAACACTTCTGGCATCATATGCTGCAATGCTGTGTGCTGCAAAGGACCAGGTCTGTACCCAGATGCTTGCAGCATCTGTTCCCTTTCCACCTCTGTTACCCTTAGTAGAGTGATATCACATATGGTCACCTAGGGGAAACAGGTGAAGGTTTTAAATGCTAACCCTTAAACCACAAGCAATTGGATAAGTAATCCGCCCCTGCTTGGTGAATTTTGGGTCACACAACCACGTTTTCCTGAGCGTGCCCTGGTGCCTGTCTGCAAGCACCATCCAGGTTGCTATGGGAAAGGGGGTTGTGCTGAGGTGGCAACCATTGATCCCAAGCATGTCTTAACAAAAGCTGCAGCACAAGACCTCTCGCCCATGCCTCGTGGCCTTACTCACCATGGCCGGAGCAGCAAACCGACTCTTGCAGTAGCCAGCTGTTCTGCTTAAGTTGTGGCTTGCAGGGAAGTGCATTGAGGGGTGTTTCTTTTATAAAAAGATTTAATCTTGCACCAGAAACTATGTATGCGCTGTCAATTCTACCCTTGTGCTTTGTATTCTTTGCAGCTGAAACCTTGTCCATAGGCACATCCTCCACGCTGGGACAGAGACTTTCCCAGATTAGAAGGCAGAAAAAGAAGACTCGGGAGGACATATTCAGTGAGTTAATGCATGCCTCTGAGAGTGATAAGACGGAGCACAGCGCATGGAGGATTGCATTGTCGGAGAGCCTGCACAATGACCGTGAGGACAGAAGAGCATATGGGGAACACGAGGGTGACACACAGGAAGAGAGTGTGTGGATTATGAGGGAGCAATCAGACATGTTGAGGCATCTGGTTGAGGTTCAAGAAAGGCTGCTGGACACTAGAGTCCCGATGCAGCCTATGGTGAACCTTCTGCCATCATTGCCAAGTTCCACATCCTTCTCTCCCAGATGTTCTAGGATGTGGGTGGAGGGGAAGTCGGGTAGCCCTTGCACTCAACTCCAGGGGACGGTCCAAGGACCAGAAGGTGCACATTCCCACACCTTTTATTGTTGTTGCATTGCAATTGTAAGAAAGCTGTGCTTGTTTCTCCCTCCCTTCCCCCAGTGTTATCAGTCCTTTTCCCCCAGGTATACTCTTAGCCCAGCAGAAGAATCTGTCCTATCTCGGGGTCTCTCCTTCTGCCCCTCCACCCCCACGAACATGATACAGTTCTGTGGTGACCTAGAATCCTATTTTCAACGTCTCCGACTCAAGGAATATTTCCAACACGCCTCTGAACAACCTACTAACCCACAGAGACCTTCCTACCAAGACTACAAAAAGAAGGATTCTGGATGGACTCCTCCTGAAGGTCAAAACAACAGACTGGACTTCTACATAGAGTGCTTCCGCTGACATGCACAGGCTGAAATTGTGGAAAAGCAGCATCACTTGCCCCATAACCTCAGCTGTGCAGAACTCAATGCCATCCACAGCCTCAGAAACTACTCTGACATCATAATCAAAAAGGCTGACAAAGGAGGTGCTGTCGTCATGAGTAGGTCGGAATATGAACAAGAGGCTGCTAGGCAGCTCTCCAACACCACTTTCTACAAGCCATTACCCTCTGATCCCGCTGAGGGTTACCAAAAGAAACTACACCATTTGCTCAAGAAACTCCCTGAAAAAGCACAAGAACAAATCCACACAGACACAACCCTAGAACCTCGACCAGGGGTATTCTATCTGCTACCCAAGATCCATAAACCTGGAAATCCTGGACACCCCATCATCTCAGGCATTGGCACCCTGACAGCAGGATTGTCTGGCTTTGTAGACTCCCTCCTCAGGCCCTACGCTACCAGCACTCCCAGCTATCTTCGAGACACCACTGACTTCCTGAGGAAACTACAATCCATCTGTGATCTTCCTGAAAACACCATCCTAGCCACTATGGATGTAGAAGCCCTCTACACCAACATTCCACACAAAGATGGACTACAAGCCGTCAGGAACAGTATCCCCAATAATGTCACGGCAAACCTGGTGGCTGAACTTTGTGACTTTGTCCTCACCCATAACTATTTCACGTTTAGGGACAATGTATAGTTTCAAATCAGCAGCACTGCTATGGTTACCCGCATGGCCCCACAGTATGCCAACATTTTTATGGCTGACTTAGAACAACACTTCCTCAGCTCTCATCCCCTAATGCCCCTACTCTACTTGTGCTACATTGATGAAATCTTCATCATCTGGACCCATGGAAAAGGAGCCCTTGAGGAATTCCACCATGATTTCAACAATTTCCATCCCACTATCAACTTCAGCCTGGACCAGTCCACCCAAGAGATCCACTTCCTGGACACTATGGTGCTAATAAGCGATGGTTACATAAACACTGCCCTATACCGGAAACCTACTGACCGCTATTCCTACCTACATGCCTCCAGCTTTCATCCAGACCACACCACACGATCCATTGTCTACAGCCAAGCTCTACGATGCAACTGCATTTGCTCCAAGCCCTCAGACAGAGACAAACACCTATAAGATCTCTATCAAGCATTCTTACAACTACAATGCCCACCTGCTGAAGTGAAGAAACAGATTGACAGAGCCAGAAGAGTTCCCAGAAGTCACCTACTACAGGACAGGCCCAACAAAGAAAATAACAGAACGCCACTAGCCATCACCTTCAGCCCCCAACTAAAACCTCTCCAACGAATCATCAAGAATCTACATCCTATCCTGTGAAAGAAGACCCATCACTCTCACAGATCTTGGGAGACAGGCCAGTCCTTGCTTACAGACAGCCCCCCAACCTAAAGCAAATACTCACCAGCAACCACACAACAAAACCACTAACCCAGGAACCTATCCTTGCAACAAAGCCCGTTGCCAACTGTGTCCACATATCTATTCGGGGACACCATCATAGGGCCTAATCACTATCAGAGGCTCATTCACCTGCGCATCTACCAAAGTGATATATGCCATCATGTGCCAGCAGTGCCCCTCTGCCATGTACATTGGCCAAACTGGACAGTCTCTACGTAAAAGAATAAATGGACGTAAATCAGACATCAAGAATTATAACATTCAAAAACCAGTTGGAGAACACTTCAATCTCTCTGGTCACTCGATTACAGACCTAAAAGTTGCAATTCTTCAACAAAAAAAAACTTCAAAAACAGACTCCAATGAGAGACTGCTGAATTGGAATTAATTTGTAAACTGGATACAATTAACTTAGGCTTGAATAGAGACTGAGAGTGGATGGGTCATTACACAAAGTAAAACTATTTCCCCATGTTTATTCCCCACCCCCCACCGTTCCTCAGACGTTCTTGTCAACTGCTGGAAATGGCCCACCTTGATTATCACTACAAAAGGTCCCCCGCCCACGCCTCCGCTAGTAATAGCTCACCTTAAGTGATCACTCTGGTTACACTGTGTATGGTAACACCCATTATTTCATGTTCTCTATGTATATAAATCTCCCCACTGTATTTTCTACTGCATGCATCCGACGAAGTGAGCTGTAGCTCACGAAAGCTTATGCTCAAATAAATCTGTTAGCCTCTAAGGTGCCACAAGTACTCCTTTTCTTTTTCCTTTTCCTTTCTGTCTCTGTGTGAGCATAATAAAAATGAATGGATTGAGGAGAAAAGGCTCTTTATTCATTCAGCACAAGCAGTTAGCAGGGGTGTAGTTTACAGGGGAGTACATGCAATGAAGGGGACAGCTAGGTAAGGAACAACACACATAAGTGTCACGTTACAGTGGGTCATTGATGAAGCTACTTTTCAAAGCCTCACGAAGATGCAGCGCACCTCAATGTGCTCTTCTTATTGCCCTGGTGTCTGGCTGCTCAAAATTGGCTGCCAGGCAATCTGCCTCCACCTCCACCCTGTCGGAAATTTTTCTCCCTTTGTTTCACGGATATTCTGGAGCACTCAGCAATAACAATGGGGATATTGCTTTCACTGAGGCCTAACCTAGTAAGCAAACTACGCCAGTGGGCTTTTAAACATCCAAAGGCACATTCCACCACCATTCTGCACTTGCTCAGCCTATGGTTGAACCGCTCCTTACTGCTGTCCAGGCTGCCTGTGTACGGCTTCATGAGCCATGGAAGTAAAGGGTGGGCTGGGTCTCCCAGGATCATTACTGGCATTTCAACATCACTGACGGTTATTTTGCAGTCTGGAAAGAAATTTCCTGCTTGCAGCTTTCTGAACAGACCAGAGTTCCTAAACATGTGCGTGTCATGCACTTTTCCCAACCACCCGACGCTGATGTTGGTGAAATGGCCCTTGTGATCCACCAGCGCTTGCAACACCATTGAGAAGTACCTCTTTTGATTTATGTACTCTTTGGCAAGGTGGTCTGGTGCCAAGATAGGGATATGCATGCCATCTATCACCCTACCGCAGTTATTAGGGAACCCCATCACGACCCCATCCACTATGTCCTGCACGTTTCCCAGAGTCACTACCCTTCTTAGCAGAAGTCTATTGATTGCCCTGGCAACTTGGATCACAGCAGACTCCACGGTAGATTTACCCACTCCAAATTGATTCCCCAATCATACTGACTGGTAGCAGTCTGGCATTGCAAGCTTCCACAGAGCTATCACCACTCACTTCTCAACTGTCAGAGCAGCTCTCATTTTAATATTGCTGCACTTCAGGGCTGGTGAAATCTCTTTGCACAGTTCCATGCAAGTGGCCTTGTGCATTCGAAAGTTCTGCAGCCACTGTTTGTCATCCCATGGCCACATAACTGTGCGGTCCCACCAGTCAGTGCTTGTTTCCTGGCCCCAGAAGTGGCGCTCCACTGTGTCAAGGTGATACACAACTATCATCCGCATCTGCAAATTGCTCCGCTCCATGGCTTCCAGGAGGGCTGCTTTTGTGGCATCACATTGTTCCATGCGGTGGCTCCTGTTTCAGCTGAGCAAATATTGCAGGATAAGGCGTGAGGTGTTTGTAATGCTCACAACAATAGTGTACAGCTAAGCAGGGTCCATGCTTGCCATGCTATGGCATCTGCATGGGTAACCCAGGCTTAGGAAAAAAGGCGCAAAAAAGGCTTGGTTTGTTTGCCGTTGATTTCAGGGAAGGAGGAAAGGAGGTAAGTGCATCATGGGAGGCTAATGCTCTGTTCCCATAACCACCTGCGCAAATGTCTTGGTCCCATGAGGCATTGCAAGCCCAACCCAACGTTCCACTCAGTTCCATGCCTGTGGGATAGCTACCCAGAGTGCAGCGCTCCATGAGTTGATGCAAGCCCTACTAGTGAGGATGTGCTTCACCAACACACTGTGCATAGTGGGGACATGCAGAATCAACTTGCTTAAATCGGAGGCTCAATGTCAACTTCAATAAAATCGACCTAATTTTGTAGTGTAGACATGTCAATGACTTATGCCCTGCTATAAGGCTTTCTACCAGTAACAGCAGCAAGGCTGAAATTGAGGAGGCTGCAGAGTGTGCACAGAGCAGTGGAGCTGTAGCAAAGATGGTGTGTATGTACTACTCAGTCTCAGCCAAAAAACCAATTGAAACAAAAACCAGGAGTCTTTTCCCCTCCTCCCCACTCCTCATTTTAAAGGAAATAGTTTTCCGGACAGACTCTTAAGTTTCATAGAATCATAGAAATGTAGGGCTGGAAAGGACATTGAGAGGTCATCTAATTCAGCTCCCCTGCATTGAGGCAGGATCAAATATATCTAGACCATTCCCTGATGGATGTTTGTCTAACTTGTTCTTAAAAACCTTCAAAGACTAGTATTCCATAACCTCCCTTTGAAGCATATTCAAGTGCTTAACTACACTTTTGGCTAGAATGCTTTTCCTAATATCTAACCTAAATCTCCCTTGCTGCAAATTAAGTCCATATATTCTTGTCCTACCTTCAATGGACATGGAGGGCAATTGATCACTGTCCTAAGTGTAGTACTTTGGACTTGTCTTTGTTGAATTTCATCTTGTTGATTTCAGACCAATTCTTCAATTTGTCAAGGTTGTTTTGAATTCTAAGCCCATCCTCCAAAGTGTTGGTAACCCCTCTGTTTGGCTTAATCTGCAAATTTTATAAGGGTACTCTCCACTCCATTATTCAAGTCATTAATTAAAGTATTGAATAGTACCAGACCCAAAACAAACCCTCATGCAACCCTATTAGATGCAGCCTCCCAGTTTGAGAGCAAACCATTGATAAGTACTTTTTGAGCATGCATAACTGACTGGAAAAAAAAATCCTCTTTATAGTAATTTAATCTAAACCACATTCCCCTAGTTTGCTTATGAGGATAGCATGAGGGACTGTCAGCAAAAGCCTTACTGGAAAAAAAAAATGTCTACAGCTTCCCCCCCATCCACTAAAACAGTAATCCTTTCAAAAAAGGAAATTAGGTTGGTTTGGCACAATTTGTTCTTGACATCCATGTTGGCTATTGTTTGTAACCCTATTTTCTTCTGGGTGCTTTCAAATTGATTGGTTAATTTTGTTCCAGTATCTTTCCAGGTATTGAAATTGAGCTGACTGGTCTCTAATTCCCTCAGGCCTCTTTGTTCCCCTTTTTAAAGATTAGGTGTTTGTCCTTCTCCAGTTGCCTGGGACCTGACCCATCCTTGAGTTTGTGAAGATAATTGCTAATGGTTTTGAGATTGCTTCAGCTAGTTCTTTAAGTGCCCTTGGGTGAATTTCATCAGGCCCTGCTGACTTGAATACATCTAACTTATCTTAGTTTGTTTTATCAGCAAATGGAAATATTTAAATTAGCCAATTTCAAAATTCAAGCCCCTTTAGTTTGCTACTTCTGAATTCTGCAGACAGTGTTGTGTGGGGAAGTGATGAGGATGCCTTACACAAACAGCTATTTCAGAAACCTCAGCAGAGATATACTATAGCTGCGAAAAAAGTCTGAAATTAAGCTATATAACATAGTTAACGGTGTAAATAATAAATAGCTGAGGAAGAGTAATTCAAAGATCTGAAAACCTCTCATCCATATTCCAAAAAACAAATAGTGCAATTTGCTAAATTTGTTCTCTAACTGCAGAGATGTAATGCTGCTTAATTTAAGGTTCATCTCTCAGAATGTAGCAAAACCTTTTATAGTTATTTTAACCTTGAAACTTACAACTTTAAATCAAACAGAGAAATCTCCCATCTCTGGGCATAGTTCTGTCTATCTGCCTTACAGGCACACCAGCCATGATTTGCAGGTCTCTTCCTTGAAGCTACTGCCTGTAGTGAGATGATTGTTCCTTACTCATATTATCTACCCCTGCTCTGCCTCTTCTTTTTCTTCCCTAGCTAGACAGTAATATAATCCTCCCCAAAAGGTTTCCTGTCAAACTTGGAGAAATGTTACCAGCTTCTCTCCCAGGGCTGATTCTTCCTAGCATTCTACAGAAGAGTGCTGTCTTTCAAAGTAACCTCCTATAAGGTGACCTGGCTGGGAAGGGATGCTGGACAATGGGACCCTGTGTTAAGTTTGTGCTTCTCATGTAGCAGACTCTGCATTCATGTGGGGAGAGGTTTATTTTATAAAATACGGCTCAGTGAGCTATGACATGTGGTCTGCTTTCTCCATGTCAGGCAGGCAGACACTGAAATACGAGGCAGCTAATTAAAGCAGCTTTTTCAGTGCTGTCCTTTGTATATTAAATTTTATACATTGTTAGGGCCATATAGGTTCCTAATTTTCTACATATGGGATCATGTTACTGCATATCAATTCCAGATTGGCTAAACATAGCTTTGTTAAAAGTGGCACCAGACAATTCTTATGAAAAGAATCATTTTGGCAGAGTTATGCCCCATTGAAAACTGGTTTCCTATAAAAACACCAGATGTTGGCTTAGTGTTGATACTGTGAATATCTACCCACCCAAATATATATGTGAAAGCGAAGGTGCAAAGTCACGTTATAAGTAAATTTAAATATTCACCTTTGACCAACTCATTGCTATCCATCCCTCTGGAATTTATTCTGACATTCCAACCCCTGAACAATAGAAGCAGCTGTTGTTGTAACCTGCCAGAGAAATCTTTCTTCATCAAACTGGAATTTTGACCAGTTTGGAATTACACCAGCTTGAGGTTCAGGATAGGCAAGACTTATTCTGGGTCAGTAGCAGGTTTTATAGCTATAGCTTTAATGCAGGGATTTTCAAAAGCACCCAGTATTGGCCTAACTTTGCTCCCGCAGAAGTCAATGGTAAAACTTCCCCAAGATATTGGACTTCAGTGCCATTAAATATTTTGTACTAAAATGTGATTGTAGATCACTTTATACATTTTAAGCCTTTTTTTTATACCCTGCACAGTTGGACTTTGGTAATTAAAGCACCTATCCATCTATTTGAGGTACTTAGTGGTCCCCATGACCATCGTATCTGAGCACCTTACAGGTTTTATACTCACAACGCCCTGTAATATCTGACTTGTACAGAATACTACGTGAAAGAGTAATGTGGTATCAAGGTTTTATCAAAACTCATGTGAGTGAACTGTATAGATCATCTTGTGAGTAATTCACCCAATCCCAAACTCATGCACATAAAACTTGATTACCCCACCATCATGTATTTTGAGTATGTTTGTGTACAACACACCTACCATAGTTAATCAATGCAAACAACATGAAAATAGTTTACAGTAAATCACATGTATGTAACAATCGTGAAAACAAAAGGTAAATAGAGTTGGGAATTAAAACAACTATGTAAGAACTGCTCAACTCAGGAGACTAATGACAGCATAATGAGCCATTATTTTAAGGATTATGGTTCAAGTCCATACCAGAGCAGTAGTGACCAAAAGTTATTCACTGTTGGTTGGCCTATTTGAAATGAATCCAGCTTTGAGTAAATAGGTGTCCATGTGACCCATTAGGTGTTTGCAAAACCCATCAGCAGGGGCTATAATTGGTATATTTGTTGGTAGTCTCAAGTAGCAGTGCCAAAGGCTGAAAGGACATGCAGACCTCAAGTATCCCCTGACCCTACTGGTGGTCCTTCCAAATGCAGAAGAAAGAGGAGACAATGAGGAGAAATGGCTTAAGAGGTGTCACCTAGTAAAAGTGTTGGGAAAATAAGGAAAGCAAATCTAACCTAGCAGCTGTCATAGCTCACCTGAGATGTTAGCTCAGTAGCCTACTTGGGAAACTCAGCTAATATCCAGGTGACAGTTTAAATAGGGACCAGGTTTGTAAGATTATGGGACAACTGAGATGTAACTGGGTTCAGTGACGTTACTGTGATTTCAATGCACTCAGGGCCTAAAACCTAACCTATGCAAAGCACTGGAGAATACTCCAAAGGAAACAAACCTACACCGTCAGGACAGATTTATGACCAAATAGGTCTTTTCCATCTTTCTGACGAATCTAATTCAGGTTAGATGACAACGGAGAAAAATAATCATGCTAGTGTTGCATTCACTGGAGGGAGTACAATCGTTATAATGGAGGCATCCGAGAGGCCTTCTCTGATATAGCCTGAGACGGGTTAGTAGCAAGGTACCTTAGCATCTGCAGAAGGTCAGATGTACTCCTCAGTAATCTGGTGGTCTCCTAATAACTATGAATTGTGCAGAAAAATCTTTCTTCTAGTCTGGATCATTCCCCACAAAGATTCTTTAATTCTGATTTTTAGCTTGTTTTTAAGGGGCTGGCGCGGGGAGCACACTTACTCTGTACTCTACTATTATCTCACTCGTGTTTCTTTTGTTTTCAAGGCTTTCAACAGTGAACATTTCTTTTTAAGTAAAACACTAAATTGATTTGTATGAGTGCAAAGCTTTTCTTGTATTCGATATTAAACTAAATTGGGGATTCAGTGAAGTGTGTGGGTTTTTTTTTAAATCAGTCTTTGATGGATTGCACAACATTTAGTTAGTTAGAAGGCCATAAGAGGATTTATCATCCTTTAAAAAAAAAAAAAAAAATCCTCTGTGAAAATGCTGAAACTAGGTGGAATATTTCCAGAAAAATCAAGCATTATGATGAATTATTTTACGTGTGTGTAAAATATTCCTGTCTTCCAAAAAGCCACTTAAAATTGTTTGGATAGAGTTGGCATCTGCCACAGCAGAGTCACACTTACGATAACATGATTGACCATTTTTGGCATATGTTGGTCTAAATTGCCTCATCTATTGGCTGTCAGTCGCTTCTGAATTACATCCAACTCTTTGTAGGCACGTTTCCATCTGGTTAAGTTTAGAACTCAAGCTGTTTATACATTTTAAAAAAAAGTAGCTTTTACCAATAACAATCTCTGCAAAAAGGTTTTTGCTTCTGTTCCTAATGCATTTTAAAACAATTCAGCTTTCTTCACTTGAGGCTAAAAGGCAAAATAACCTTCCAAAGAGTGAAAGAATATTTGCTCCTCTGTAATGCCAAGACCTTAGAAACATACAAATAATGTTTGAAATAAATTTGAATTCATAAATAATTTCCACAATATGCTATTCCACTTCTAAAGTGGAAAACCAGATTTTAAGTCTAATGTTTTAACTACGTGCATTAGGGAGGCAGGATGAATACATGCTGTTATAGTCTCACTGAGCCTTTCTCATATGGGCCTTGCATTATTTTTATGCTGAATACAAGCCATCTGGCACTGTGCACTGTAGTATTTAGTGCCACAAATAATAATGAAAAATGTGGTAATATCAGATATTTTAACAGAAAAATATAAGACTGAGGGCATAAACTGTAATGCACCAGGCCTGTAATCTTAACTCAACCAAAAAAAACCCCATGTTGTTCACTCTGCTCTTGTTTCCAATAAATGATCCCTACGTCATAGACTATAGTGAGAATTATAATGGGAAGGTTATTGGTTAACACCTATCCGTGGAATATCAGCTTCTGTAGTGAACAAACTGGAATCCTGGAGAAAAATGTGTCGAAGAACCAGCAAGGCTTGTGCCACTCTTCTCGGTTAGACAGGAGTGCTGGCGTGGCATGTAACTGGGTTCTTCATCTTCAGATGCGTATGGGAGATATTTTGAGCTGCTGCTTCAAGTTCTTGTCCTTGTGGGTGCTCCATGTGAAGCTATGCACATGCCCATACACTGTCAGATTGTTTTTGCTAGCAATGACTCCGGGTCCAGCCTGTGCCATACGCCTACTCATGTTCCAGCGTGAGGGAGTAGAGAGGAGCAGACCTGCACCACTCCAGTTCCCTCTCAGCTGTTTTAGGCTCAAGATGGAGTTCTGTGGCATCCACTATCTAGTTGACACAGCTATTCCTCTACCCATATTTGCACTTGATTTTTGTTTTTTAGTTTACTTTTAGTTATTTTGTTTGCCTTTTCTAGCACAGTTTGTGCTTTGGGGGTCCCCCTTCTCATCTTTCTTCTTTGAGAACCAGGCCCATTGTTTTCTTGGGCCTTCTCAACTGGCAGATTCCTCTCTCATGAGGACCTTTGTGTTACGGAGGAGTTAGAGCCTTCCCCACACCCCCTAAGGAGCACCAGGAGAATCTTCCTGCCAGTGCCTGTCTCATACCTTGACCCAGCAACGCATGGGTATTACTGCTGCCTCAAGTAAAGATCCTCCCATCAGTACCATTATAATGGCTGGACCTTCCTTGCCATCTGATACCAATGCAATGCAATGCACTGACTCATTTAGCTCCACCCTAGACATGAGAGAGGGTGAGTTTCTGGAACAGCCTCCCAATAGGAGTTATGGGGGCAAAGAACTGGATTACTTTTAAAAGAGAAACGGACAAATTTGAGTGCAATTGTATGACGAGGCTGCTTGTGATGGTAAGGGACAAGGCCTACATCCCTAGGGCTTGCTTGCAGTTTGTCTTATGTTCATAATGCTCTTGCTTCAGGGCTTCTGTTGGTCACTGGCTGGAGTCAGAAAGGGATTTTTTTCCCCTGGTGTATTCTGGGTGGGTTTTTATCTCCTTCCTCTGAAGCATCATGGATAGTCATGGCTTGAAATGAGATTGGGTGGGGAGGGCCAGGGCTCTGAGCTGGCACTGAGCATATATTCTCTCTCTCTCAGGTGCTTGGCTGGCTGGTTCTTGCTCACATGCTCAGGGTCTAACTGATCGCCATATATGAGATTCAGTTTGACGGGGGTTTTCTCCTTCCTCTGCAGTATGCGGGTATACGTCACTTGCCAGGATTATTTGGATATAGTTCTCTCTAACCATTTCTTGACCATTGCGGGGGCTTGGGGCACTGGTCCCTTCAGTTTTCTCCCAGTGACACATAATAGTCTGTCTCCTGTGGGCTGTAGTACTTTGGTCACATTTCAGTTGTTGGGTTTAGTGTGTGGGCACAGGGTGGGGTTGATGGCCAGTGACATACAGGAGGTCAGACTAGATCTAGTGGTCCCTTCTGCCCTTAAACTCTGATACTTTCTTTGGCTCTGAGGTCTCTATTCAGTCCTCTACCACCCATCCATTCCACCTTCCTCTCCTCAAGGTCTTCCCTGAGGAGCAGACCCCAGAAGCTAACAAACACAGACCTGATAGTCCTAGCGAGAGCACCCATGTGGTCTGGCTTCTTTCTCTTATGTTCTATAGTGGGCTTTCTGTTACTTCTGGGCTTCTTATGGGGTCTTGTCTACAGATTGAAGCGGTCCTACCAGGAGACTCATCCACCAACTTGGGATCCTCCTCACTCTACTCAAGAGGAGCAACTAGAGGAACAAGACTTGAGAACTGAGAAGACACCCCATCTTCTTCCACCCTAGGTGAGACAGCTAGGCCACCTCCACCATCCTACATGGATGGCTTCAAGGCCGTTCAGGACTTGATGAAATGCACAGAGGAGGCTTTCCAGATTCCTTTGAAGGAAATCCAGGAACAGCAGCACTCCTCGGTAGACATCTTGCATACCTCCGCCCAGGGCTAGGTAGCTTTACCTACTAATGAGGTCCTTCTCTCACTAGCCTGCACAGTGTGGCAAATGCTTGTCATCATCCCAGACACCTGCATGAGGGCCAATAAAAAGTACTAGTCCCGGCCAAGGGCTCAGAGTACTTGTTTTCTCATCCCAGCCCTAACTCCCTGGTCATCAATACCGGCAACGAAAGGATTAGGCAACATCTCTTCAAGTCAACACCAACTGACAAGATACTCAAGCATCTGGACCTCCTATGACATAAGAGCTACTCATCAGTTCAGAGTCACCAACTATCAAGTCCTGGTAGCAAAATATGCCTTCACCAACGATAATCAATTGTCTCACTTTTACTGAGTTTTTGCCTCAGCACAAGAGAGAGCAATTTCAAGCTCTTATTACAGTGTGTCAGAAAATAGCCAAAGCCTCCCTACAGACCTCCCTTGACACAGTGGATATGGCCTCCCATTCTATCGCCCCTGCTATTGTCATGTGCCAGGCATGGGTGCTGGAACTAGGTGTGCTGGGGGTGCTTCTGTTCCTCGGGCTTGAAGTAGTTTTCTTCATATACAGGGTTTACAGTTTGGTTCAATGGCTCTCAGGACCCCCACTATACAAGTTGTTCCAGCACCCCTGGTGCCAGGCCTCCTACCTACAAATAGTTTGGCTTGCCCAGGGTGGTGCAAAATACTGTGCAGGCCTTGCCCTTCAAAGGACTTAAACTCTTTAGTGACATCATGGACAGAGCTCTGCACATGCTGAAGGACTCCAGGGTGACATTGCACACTCTCCGCATCTATAGACCATCTACAAAGAGGAAATACAGCAAGTCTCAGCCAGCGCAATGCTCCTGTCCAGTGTACTCTCAGGTGCCCCCAAGAACTATAGAACTGCCCAGAAAGAGCTTCAGAGAAAGGCCCATCTTGTACTGTCACTTTTCAGTTGCTTACCTCATCTAATGACCAGTTTGACAGCTTGGTTGAGGCTCATGAACCTGCCCCATTGGCTCTTTAGCTGGAACAACCTTCCATCCACTCACCCTATAGAGACCATCTGACCCATTTCCTCCGTTCTTGGGAACATATCACTGTGATGGAATACATCCCTATATTCACTCCCTATACACTATTGTAATAATCTTTGTACAAAGTATGTCCTGTAAGGTATCATTTGAAAACATACATTTCTGGGGGAAGATTCAGGACAGGGTGGGTGTTGGGGTCGCCCTGCAGCATAACCCAGGCTGGTAAGAGCCGCGGTGAGGCTGGCTGGCTGGCTGCAGCACACACAGACATAGCTGGGATTGACTTACAGGCTGGAGGCTACAGCAGCAGGGCATTGTAAAGGGCACCCCAGGTTACACGGCAGGGGTGACACAGCTACTCCTTAGTCTGGATTGTACCCTGGTATGTCACAATCACCTCAGACAAATGTGTACTTGAAGTGATCTCAACTGTTTACTCCAATAAATTCAACTCCATTCCCCACATGAGCCCTGCCTCCCCATCCCTATTCAGCAACTCTTCTCCTGAGAGGCTCTTAAAGCAGGAGATGGAATCTCTTTTGCAGCTGGGGGCAATCAAACCCATTCCTCCAGACTTGACCAGAAAGGGTTTCTACTCTAGGTACTTTCTGGTCCCCCAGAAAAAGGGAGGGTAGAGAACTGATTCTAAACACTTATTCATGCGTAACACTTCAGGATGGTCCCACTAGCAATGATCATTCCATCATTAGATCCTGGGGACTGCTTCATTACCCTCAACCTTCAGGTTGATCACTTTCATGTAGCCATACACCCAGTGCATTGATGCTTCCTCAGGTTTGTAGTGGGCTCAGACATGACCTTTACTATCTTCTTCCACAAGCTATGTTGAGTTCTCATTCTCACTTCCTCCCTATAGTGTCATCAGTGTTCCACATCTAACAGGAACTGCTGATCTTTTACCCCAAGCCCCACTCTCCTAGAGAAGATGAGTCTCCCTACACTGGACATAAGAAGAGCCCTGGCTTTCTACCTTCACCGAGCCTTTTAGGATTTCCCCCAGACTTTGTTTCCTTTGCCAAGGCGGGGAAGGGTGTCACTCAATCTCCTCTCAGGCACTATCTCAGTGTGTGTCGAGGTGCATTTGGAACACTGCAAGTCCACTGGGGTGCACCTTTCTCATTGAATTGCTTCTCACTCCACTCGCCTAATTGACTTCCATTGCCCTCCTTAGGAAGGTACCCATCAAAGACATTTGGAAGGCAATCACCTAGTCCTCCGTTCACATGCTTTCACAGGACTATACCTTAATGCATGTCTCCAGAGTGGATGCAGCATTTGGTGAAAATGTTCTACCCTCTGTACTGGATCCTCTTCCTCAGCACCATATCCACATTAAGATACTACTTGGGAGTCTCCTCACATACAGCACCCATAGGACACTACTGAAAGAAGGAGGAGAGGTTACTTACCTGGTACAGTAAATGGAGTTCTTAAAGACATTTTGTCCCTATTGGTGCTCTGTAACCCATCCTCCTTTACCCTTTGCTTTGACATCTACCATGCTCTGAAGCTGAGAAGGGAATGGAGTGGTGTGGGGCTGCACCTCATTATATGCTCTTGTACCAGAGTATAAGGAGGCACATGGTGCAGGTGTGCACCCGCTGGCACTGCTCACAACAAAATAATCTCAGATTGATAGTACACAGAGGCATGCACATCGTGATGTGGAGCATCCATAGGGACAAAACATCTAGAACTCCAGTTACTGCACAGTGTAAGAAACTTCTCATTTTCTACATCTCATTCAACTCGTGAATGAACTTCTGGGCTTTAAATTAAAACACACACAAGAAGGCTTAAAACAATGAGGACAGTGACTTGCTTTGCTTTGTTCTTCTTGCTTATCCAAGGTAAGTAGTTTGATTCAGTGGGTCTGCAGCAGCTGTTGTTAAATGTGGAGGAGGAAGAGGGAAGAATTCCATAGATTCTACAAAGGTATGTTTCAGGCTCACTCATAGCAACACTTTGCAAAATGAGCTTTATCCCGGTGTTTCAGGGTAACAATTTAAAGATGAGTCTTTCTATAAACAATCACATTTGGGAACTGTGCTATTGAAAAGTCATGTTACCCTGTATAGACCTCTCTAAATCTCTGATAACAAAATTGATCTCATCTTGGTAAACAGGCCTTGCCATCCTGATCACTACTCCCACCAACCTGGTCATACTAACCTAATGTCCTATCCAGGCCGTGGAGGAAACAATGCTAGTAACAGCTGTGTTCCAACCATTTTAAACCAAGATTTGCTTTTGCCAAGCTACAGCATTAAAGCCTGTAACTGTGCTAAGTGTAATGGGTCTCTGGCATAGTTTCATCTACAGTAGGGTGTACCTGGGGATGTGCTCCTCAGCTTACCAAACTCACCTGCGAGCATCTACACTGCAGAACTGAGTGTGAGCCTTACCCATGTAGCCACATCAACACTGGCACTACAGTATCCCTGACGAGGCCACGGCACACCTGGTGGCTGAGCTTTGTGACTTTGTCCTCACCCACAACCATTTCAGATTTGGGGACAACTTATACCTTCAAGTCAGTGGCACTGCTATGGGTACCTGCATGGCCCCACAGTATGCCAATATTTTTATGGCTGACTTAGAACAACGCTTCCTCAGCTCTCATCCCCTAGCGTCCCTCCTCTACTTGCACTACATTGATGACATCTTCATCATATGGACCCACGGGAAGGAGGCCCTTGAAGAATTCCACCTGGATTTCAACAATTTCCGCCCCACCATCAACCTGAGCCTGCACCAGTCCACACAAGAGATCCACTTCCTGGACACTACAGTGCAAATAAGTGATGGTCACATAAACACCACCCTATACCGGAAACCTACTGACCACTATACTTACCTACATGCCTCCAGCTTCCATCCAGAACACATCACACGATCCACTGTCTACAGCCAAGCCCTAAGATACAACCAAATTTGCTCCAATCCCTCAGACAGAGACAAACACCTACAAGATCTTTATCAAGCATCTTAAAACTACACTACCCACCTGGGGAAATGAGGAAACAGATTGACAGAGCGAGACGGGTACCCAGAAATCACCTACTACTGGACAGGCCCAACAAGGAAAATAACAGAATACCACCTGCCATCACGTACAGCCCCCAGCTAAAACCTCTCCAGCACGTTATCAACGATCTACAACCTATCCTGGAAAATGATCCCTAACTCTCCCAGACCTTGGGAGGCAGGCCAGTCCTCGCTTACGGACAGCCCCCCAACCTGAAGCAAATACTCACCAGCAACTATACACCACACCACAGAAACACTAACCCAGGAACCAACCCCTGTAGCAAACCTCGTTGCCTACTCTGTCCCCATATCTACTCTAGCGACACCATCAGAGGACCCAACCACATCAGCCACACCATCGGAGGCTCATTCACCTGCATGTCTACTAATGTTATATATGTAATCATATGCCAGCAATGCCCGTCTGCCATGTACATTGGCCAAACTGGACAGTCCCTATGTGAAAGAATAAATGAACACACATCAGACATCAGGAATAGTAACATACAAAAGCCAGTAGGAGAACACTTCAATCTTCCTCGACGTTCTATAACAGATTTGAAAGTAGCTATCCTTGAACAAAAAAACTTCAGAAACAGACTTCAAAGAGAAACAGCAGAACTAAAATTCATTTGCAAATTTAACACCATTAATTTGGGCTTGAATAGGGACTGGGAGTGGCTGGCTCATTACAAAAGCAGCTTTGCCTCTCCTGGAATTGCACTTCCTCATCTGTTATTGGGAGTGGACTACATCTACCCTGATCGAACTGGCCATGTCAACACTGGTTCTCCACTTATGAGGTAACTCCAGTGGTGAGCTGGAGTCAGTTCATACCGGTTTGCGCGAACCAGTTATTAAATTTTGAAGCCAGTTTAGAACTGGTTGTTAAAGGGATGGGCAAACTCCGGCCCGTGGGCCACATCTGGCCCGCAGGACCGTCCTGTCCAGCCCGCCTGAGCTCTCTGCTGGGGAGGCTCCCCTGAGAATCCCTTTTTAATTTTTACTCACCCGGCGGTGCTTTGGGACTTCGGCGGCACTGAAGGACCCACCACCGAAGTGCCGCCAAAGACCCAGAGCGAGTGAAAGACCCGCCGCTGAAGACCTGGAGAGACTGAAGGAACCGGTTCTTCAGCTTTTGGCAGCTCATCACTGGGTAACTCCCTTCTCTTCATGTGTCAGTATATTTATTTCTGCATCTGTAATATTCACTCCATGCATCTGAAGAAGTGGGGTTTTTACCCACGAAAGCTTATGCTCAAATAAATCTGTCAGTCTTTAAGGTGCCACCGGAGTCCTTGTTGTTTTTGTGGATACGGACTAACATGGCTATCCTCTGAAACTGGCACTAGAGTTACCCATGTTTGACTAGGATTTCTCAGGGTATATCTTAGGGCTCTTAGCATCTCAGTAACTTAAGCCAATCCTAGGCATTTTTTTGTTCTGTGTTGTGGGAGAACTTATCTTTCTTTCACAATCCCCTGTGCAGAAGTGTATTTAGCCCACTGACATATTTACCTGTGGCATTTTTGTCTGGGTGTGCTCCTCACTTGTGTCCATTCCAGCCGTGCCAAGCCATGGATTCAGTAGAGGTGGATGAGCTGTTCCTGCTTCTGACTGCACAAGGTCACAGATTGAGGGAATGGGAGATAGCGGGAGTGGGGGCATTTCAGCAGCAGCTTCTGACCTTTGGAAGGCAGCAGTGGGTCTCAGAGGGGAGATGATGTGAGCTGGATTGCATAGTCATGCAGATTTGGGGTGCCCAGCAGCAGCTCTAGAACTTCCATATGCTCTAGCCCTCTACCACCAAGGACATACAAATAAGGGAAGCCATACCAGCCCAAAAGCAGGTTTCTCTTGCCAGATGGAAGCTGGCTCCACCAGACAGCTAAATGCCCATGGCTGTCTAGTTTGCTGATCTCAAGTCAACTGTCAGTGCGCTGATTGTGGAGGTTTGTGGGGAGGAATTAATACTGTGGTTTACCCATTGGTAGTGGTCATAGTTAATGTGCCTAAAAAAACCCTGTCTTTGAGAGAATGGGTCTCCAGAACTACACTCAGGCCATCACTGGCACTCTTGGTGCCCGTAATTTGTCTGCCACAAGGAACACCTGCATATCAGTCATAAAGGGTAATACTCCTCCATTCTGTAGGACTACGTTGATCACTAAGGTTCACGAACAACTGCATAGGATGTACAAGGATGTACCAGGGTGCTGAAATCTGGCGTTTACCTATTTTAACAAAAAGGGATCTTACTTTCTTCAAATAACATAGATATCAACAGTATGCCTATGCCAACTGTCATTTTACAGGACCCCATCTACCCTCTACTGCCCTGGCTCATAAGACTGTACCTGACATCAAAGCATATGGCAGAAGAAGGCTTAATTTACCCACTTAGCTGTTGCAAGATGGTGGGGGAGTGCGTATTTGGCAGGCTGAAGGCAAGATGGCATTGCCTACAAAACTGATTGGATGCCAGCGTGGCCAATGCCATCCTCATTACTGTGTCATGCTGTGACCTCCACAAACCTAGGAGATTAAAGGTAAGAATTTTCATCAGAAGTGGGCTCAAGACACTGCACATGTCATCAGTGGGGCTGGGTCCACGTGAGCAAGGAAAATAAAGGAAGCCTTGTGCTCCCAAATCCTTGCATCACAGGGTGACCTGCATGAGGGAATGTGATGCTGTGTACTGTTGTAGTATACAATGCAGGGAATAGGAAACTTTATTAAAAGCTTTGCATGCAACTTCCTCACTTTCTTCTTTCTCAAGCACTCCAACAGCAACATATTGTAGAACCAAACATTTATTAACAAAGTATTTTTAAAACCATTGTGCATATTCCAGCTGCCTGTAAACAAATGTAAAAAATTGAAGTGCAAACGTGTACCAAACTGTGTCAGTAAGTGCAAACTATATCGTCTCACTGGTAGTGGAACTGGATGTCAGAAGTATACCTGTACTCCTTACCTTTGGTTGTATGGTGGCAGGATAAAAAGGGAGTTAATAGCTCACCCAACTCCTAAATTTTCCAGTGGCTGCACTGGCTGCAGAATGAGGTAGCGTGGAGGGGAGTCCATAGGCACTGGTGATGGTGCAAGTATTATGGTCTGCAGCCTGTTGGTCATCAGGGTGAGCAGCTGCTCAGACTGCTCCTTTCTCCTCACCTCCTATGCTCCTTCACCTTCTGGTTGTGCTTGAGGTACTGCATGATCATTCAGTCCTCCCATGATCCAAGAACCTCTTAATGCCAACTGATAAGAGGGTGCAGAAAGACTACAGAAATCTCCTGATTCTGGTGTGTACATTCTGGTTTGCCAAAGAATGTCATATGAGGTCTCAAATGAAAGCCAGGGTCACAAGGGTTGTTATCATTGTGAAATGTATGTACAGATACTATTGTAAGGTGTCATGTGTATGTATACTGGAAGCACATTCTTAAAGTCTGAATCAAAGTATTAAGTCACCAGCAAAGGTGAAAAACAGGTACCCTGTCAGATAAGAGAGATTTATTCATTTGTCTGTTTTACTTGAACTTGAGTATTGTCTAGTTGTATAACAATGGGTAACCAATCACCAGTCTGAACTGAATGCAAATTAAGGAATGTGAGGACTTTAGAGAAAAAAATCTGACAGGAAGACAGGAGCAGGAGAGGGGAGGGAACCCTGTTTGGTGGGTGCACTTCAAAGGTTTGCTTGAATATATTTGGAGGGCAGAGATGTGTCCTTCATTGACAAAGAAAAAAGTCAGAGCTTTTGTTTCATGAAAAAGGGGGTCTCAACCTAGCTGGATTGAAAATGCTGAAGAAAACTTTGGGTGAGATTAATTCCTTTAGGCAGAAGGTTAACCCATTACTTAAGTTTAGTTTCTAGAACAGGGGTGGGCAAAATTTTTGGCCCGAGGGCCACATCTGGGTATAGAAATTGTATGGCGGGCCATGAATGCTCACAAAATTGGGGTTGGGTGTAGGAGGGGGTGAGGGCTCTGGCTGGGGGTGAGGGCTCCGGGTGGGGCCAGAAATGAGTTCAGGGTGTGGGAGGGGGCTACAGCTGGGGGTGTAGGCTCTGAGGTGGGGCTGGGGATTTGGGGTGTAGGAGGGTGCTCCAGGCTGGGATCGAGGGGTTTGGAGGGTGGGAGGGGAATCAGGGCTGGGGCAGGTGGTTGGGGCATGGGGAGAGGCTCAGGGGCACAGGCTCTGGGCAGCGCTTACCTCAAGCAGCTCCCGGAAGTGCTCTGGTTCCTACACGGAGGCACAGCCAGGCGGCTCTGCTGTACGCTGCTCCATCCACAGGCGCTGCCCCTGCAGCTCCCATTGGCCATGGTTCCCAGACAATGGGAGCTGTGGGGGCGGCACTTGGGGTGGGGGCAGCATGCGGAGCGCAGCCCCCTGGGTGCCCCTAGGCATAGGAGCCAGAGGGGGGACATGCTGCTGCTTCCGGGAACTGCACAAACCAGCCCCCGACCCTGCTCCCCATCTGGAGTGCCGGAGCGGGGCAAGCCCCAGACCCTGCTCCCCAGCGAGAGCTTGAGGGCTGGAATAAAATGTCTGGTGGGCCGGATGCTGCCTGCGGCCTGTAATTTGCCAACCCCTGCTCTAAAACCATGTTATGATTTTTTTTTTTATATGTAACCATGTGACTCCAATATTCTTACTCGCTATTACTTGAATCTCTATCTCTTTGATGATAGATATATTTATAGTGAAAACAAGAATAAATTTAAGTGGCATGGTATTAAGAGAAGTGCTGGTACACAGTAGAATCTTACATGCTGGTGCGTACTGTTCCTTTCGGGACAGCAGACCTGGTTACTCTGTGAGTGTTGAATGGATAACGGCCTGGATGCTGCAGGGAACACTCTCTGAGGCAGGGCTGACCCTAGGATTTTTGCCGACCCCGCTTTTTTTCCATGCCCCCCGCCTCCGGCTCCACCCCAACTCTGCCCCTTCCCAACCCCTTACCCAAATCCCCAGCCCCGCCTCCTCCCCTGGGCGTGCTCCATTTCCCCCCCCCATTGCTTCCTGCGACTCCCTTCCCTGCCCTAGCTCACTTCCGCTCCGCCTGCTCCCCTGAACACGCTGCCGCTCCGCTTCTTCCCCCTTCCCTCTCAGGCAAGGGAGAGGCAGCGCGTTCAGGGGAGCAGGCGGAGTGGAGGTGAGCGAGGGTGTGGGGGGAACGCAGGAAGTAATGGGGGTTAAAGGAATCGCTCCCCACCCCAGCTCATCTCCACTCTGCCACCGCTTCTCCTCCCTCCCAGGCTTGCTGTGCGAAACATCTGTTTCACGCACAGCAAGCCTGGGAGGGAGGGGGGAGAACCGGAGTGGCAGCGGGCACCCTCAGGGGAGCAGGTGGAGGCAGAGCGGAGGCGAGCTGGGGTGGCGGGGGCACATTTCTAGGGGTGGCATGGTCGGCGCCGGAACGCCGCCCCTAGAAATGTGCCGCCCCAAGCACCTGCTTGTTTTGCTGATGCCTAGAGCCGACCCTGCTCTGAGGATTCACGGGTTGGTGTGTAGCTATCACTACCTGTCAGAGGAGGATTAGGGTGCTTTGGGACCCTTCACCAGAGTGAGTGGGGGCCCCTCCCTACCCCTTCCACATGCAGTTCCCGCCCCCCACCCCGGTGCTCCTACCAGGGAGTGGGAGCTTCCATTCGCCAGCCCGGCATGCAGCGGCTTGCCCCCCTCCACCCACCTGGCACTTCTGGCAAGCCCCTGGGCCCTGACCCCGCTGCCCAGCAGGAGTTCCAAGCAGAGGAGGGCAAGCCCCTGTGCCCCAACCCTGGTGGGAGCACTAGACAGGCGGAGGAAGCGGGGCACCCATTTATCCAGGGCTCCACAATTAGCTGGGGCCCCTGGGCATGGGCCCCGTTGGCCCAGTAACTAATCTGCCACTGTTACCTATACACAGAGAGAGGCCTGCAGAAGCCTGGATTGTAGTGGTTGTGCTGCCAGAGGCTGGTGGTTTCAGGGAGTTGATCTACATCAGGCAGAGACAAGATTGCTTCTCACTAAAGGCAGGTGGCAGTAATGAGGTGCCTCACAACCCTAGATAACTTAAGGGAGCATCACATCGCTCTCTTGGCTTTCTCCCTCTCCTTGTCCTGCTCCTCCTTTTCTCCCTGTGGGAATTCTACACCTAAAAAATCTGCAATAAAAAATTAAAAATTCTGTGCACGATATTTTCAAAATCTGTAAAAGTCTGCATATTTTATTTGTCAAAATAACACTATAATCACACCAGTTTCAATCATTTTTGGTTATTTATTTCAAAATACCTGTCAGCAAGTATGTCTGTAACAATATAGACAACAAAAAAGATTCAGGAAATGTTTTTTGAAAAATAGATTCCTTACTAGGCGTATTAATACAGAACTCTGAGTAACAATTCATTTAAACTACAATACAGAACAGTATTTCTTGCACCCCTCAGAAGCAGTGCAAAGGCTTGGGGGAGTCAGGAGTAATGGAGGAGCTGAGGGAGAGGCAAGTAAATTTCAGGACAGGAGCCTGGGTGTGAACTTAAAGGGTTGTTGGGTATGGATGGGAAAAATACGGAACAGGGTTTTTGAGGGGTGGGGAGGGATTGTGAGGGAGCTTCCCCCATGCAGACACTGGCTGACCCCTAGCCTCTCCCATTCAGTCAGGCACATCTGCCCGTCCCCATGTGTTCCTCCACCCCCACAAAAACACCCACTCCCCCATCATTTTGTGGCCCTGCACCCCCTCCCCCCATGTGTCTGTACCACCACTCGGCCACCCTTTCACCATGTGACTACCACCTGCCACCATTCCAAAGAGGATGGATCTAGACTGTTCTGAATGGTAGCAGATGACAGAACAAGGAGTAATGGTCTCAAGTTGCAGTGAGGGAGGTTTAGGTTGGATATTAGGAAAAACTTTTTCACTAGGAGGGAGGTGAAGCACTGGAATGTGTTACCAAGGGAAGTGGTGGAATCTCCTTCCTTTGAGGTTTTTAAGGTCAGGCTTGACAAAGCCCTCGTTGGGATGATTTAGTTGGGGATTGGTCCTGCTTTGAGCAGGGGGTTGGACTAGATGACCTCCTGAGGTCCCTTCCAACCCTGATATTCTATGATTCATGTGGACCTGCACCCCTCCCCTGTCACCACGGGGCACTGCTCCCATTCAGTCCAGTCTGCCCCAGTCTGTCCTCCCCCACTAGCCCTCATGAGCCCCTTTCTGACCCTCCAGCAGCCACACACGCTCTCTGTCTCCCTATAGCCACTGTCTCCTGATCTGGCCCAACAGGCGGTGTGAAGAAGGCAGGCTCTTTCTCTTCCCTAGCCGGCTGGGAGCTGCTGCTCTGTGTTATCACCACAGTGCCCTCTGGTGGGCAAAAAGTGGAACGGCAGTTCCAGCCAAGTTATTTTCTGCTGTGGCTGCTCTGTTCTAGCACCACAGTGCCATTTGGTGGGCAAAAGGCGGAACTGCAGCAACTTTCTGGCAGAAGCTGTTTTCTGTGCAAAAAAAATTAAAAATATGCATGGCTCATTAATTATGCACGCACACAGTGGCACAGAATTCCCCCAGTAGTAATGTTCATCTGACCTGTGCCCAAAGTCACTATGCATTTGATGTTGCAGGTTAGCCCCACTGGTTCAGGGTCCTTTCCCCAAAAGGCCTGGGTGGCTGCCTGAGTCCAGCAGAGCTGGAAGATCCTGCCAAATAGAAACAAAAGCATGTTGTTTGTATATGGAAAGAAAGAAAATAATCCCCCCTTTACATTCTGCATCATGGCAAGGCCACAGGTTGATACTTTGTATGCCTTCATTTTATCGCTATACATTGGCTTGTTCAGACGTTGCTGCTAGTCAGGTTACCAGCACCTAGGCACACTATGGTAATGATTTCAGACTTAATGCATTTACAAAAAAAAAAAAAGGTTTTGGGACCTAGTTGTGTTCAGCATGTGAGTGTGGTGTTAACATTATTTCAGACTGGAGAAGGCTTAGAGGATGTTAGGTCCCAGAGGGAGAGAGGGGAGGGAGCAACTTTTGCAGGCTGGTAGTCTAATCCCATCTATCTATGTGAAAGACATTTTTTTATTTTCTGCTGACTGAACAGCATATTAAGGAATAGAGAGGGCACTCTGGGCTTTTAGTTTAACCCCTTTGGGGACAACATGGAAGGAAGCAAGGAACAGAGACTTAGAAAAGCAATTTCTTAACCACAGTGACTTTATTCTTGAGAGTTATAAATCTTTAAAAATAAAATAACAGTGCAAATGCCCTCCCTCTTCTGACCTGATCTCACCCCTTCTGTGAATCTGAGATTTGTCAGCTGGGTGGAGTTCCTCCTGCAAGTCTCTTGGGGTTGTGTGTGTGTGTGTGTGTGAGACGGGAGCAATGGTTGGCCACCCTTTCAAACAGCAGAACCCTGCCCTTAAGTAGCATGTCTCCTCTATGACATATGCTTAATCAGTCCTGCTTCAGCCCTGCCTGCACACCTTTGGTTCTCAAAATAAGTTCTCGCACCTCTTATCAAAAATCAAAATATGTTCTTGCACCCCTTATCAAAAATCATTAAAGCAGGTCAGTTCTTTAAACCTAGATATATTTTTTGTTTGTATATTACATTCATTAAAAAATGTATAATGTTAATAAATACACAGGTTTACAAAATACAAAGAGGTGCCTGTCCCCACCACAGCAGGCCCGTGTGTAGAAAAATCATTGTTCCTTTGGGGTGGGCCAGCAGTTGAGAGTCGAAGTTGAATGTCCCAGACTGCAGTCTTGATGCTCAGTAACAGTTCTTCAATTAGGTGTCGAGCACCTATCCTGGTCAAGGCCACAATCTGTAAGACATTACAATAGGTTGTCGTAAGGTAAGTTTAGATGTGTCGTCAACACAGACTACAGAATGGAGCCATAATCTGATGCGGCCATGTTCCGCTCTGTCACAACAGGTTGGGGGAAATGTACTAGCAGTAACCAGGGCTATTGCTAGCCTGATTTCAGAGGTAGTGTGGAGAAGGCCTAAAAGGTTGTAAAATAGTCTGCGTTGTTTCAAACCGGTGATGTGAAAATTGTCAATGATTCTCAAACTCTAGGGATTACAAATTGTATGCAGGAGGACACATCAGAAGAGGATGGATTATTTGAGGGGGAAGTTGGACTTTGGGGGAATTTCAATCATCATCCATCCAATTTAGAACAACAACTTTGGGAGAATTCTTGAAAGGTAAACTGATTCCACTATCAACCTCACTGCCTTTTTGAGTGAGCATAGAAGTTAAGGGCTTAATTCCTTCACATCATACATTTAAATCAGTGTGAGTAGGAACATTACTTATTTTAAAATTGCATGGTATTGGTAACTATACAAAGACAGATGTAAACGTCTGCTTTGTAGCTACTGGCTGCAATGCATGTTGCAACTACATAGTACTGGTAAGGTCAGGAGAGCAGTGAGTGTGTGTAAGAGGGCAGAGTGAAACACTGAAAGGCACTGACACCTTTCCTAGCTCTGAGTTTTGTTGGTCTCTTCCTGCAAAGAAGAGTGTTCTCAGAATCCTGCTCTCACACCTGAGTCTCTTATTTGACAGTCTGGAAAATTAATATCCAGCTAAGGCATGTAGCTGCGCTTCCAGCAAGACTCTGCACTTTTTACATCCGTTTATGGCAGTACATAAAAGATCATAGTCCACAGATTGTTAATTTTTAAGATTGCTCAGACTGCTGTGTGGAATTAGATGCTGCTGATTTGCTAATATTTCATTTACAACGTTACTGTAGTATCTTAAATTATTAGCTTGTGGATAAGTGAAACCCAAAATGCTACACTGAATCCACAGCCCGAGGATAATCGCTGAGCATTGTATTTGTGTTCTTGGTAAATACCTGAATACTTAAATAATACCTGAGTCATCATTTTCTAAACTGGTTTCAGGCAGAATGTTTATTTAATGGAACACAGCTCTTTATCTGCAAGAAAGCTCTCTAACCTCATCTAGCTGGTTATATTCTGCTAATCACCATGGTACCTGCCTTCCCTTGCACAACATCATCACTCTCTCTCATTCTTAAAGGCAACAGAAGTTGTTCAACAACTGCCAAATTTGATATTGGTTACCCAGTGTTGCTGTTTGCAAATGTTCCACGCTTGGTGAGGTGCACCACCCCAGCATGCAATGTGCCTTTACAGCGCATGTGAAATTGCTGGCAGCATGACCTAGCAGAGAAGCTGCCAGATTTGCTTGTCTCTTTCCAATGCCACTTTGAAGGTAGCAGCATGTATGTGACTGTGCTGGGGATGGGGGAGGGAAATGAAGGAGTTATGCAGGCGAGGGAATGAGAGAGGGTGAAAAAACCCCAAACACATTTTTGAAATGAGTGAGAGATCTAACGAACAAATTCGTATGTGTTTATTTTACTGAGCGATACCAGATGCACTGTCACTTTTTCTCTTGTGACCCTGCAGTGCTCCTGATTTATTACTCATATTTATATTTCTTTAAATCTATCAATGAAATTAAATGGGAAGAAAATTAGTTTATGGGTGAGATTTCAAACATGCAAAAGCTAGAGGACTAAAAGTTATAATTTCCACAGCAACTGTATCTTGATCCTGGTGCACAATAATAAAACCTGAGAGAGGTATAGATGAGCACAGGACTTCCGGTGCTCCTAATCCTAGCTCTGATTATGACTTGCTCTGTGGCCTTGGTCAAATCACTTAAAACCTCTGCCTCCGTTTCTACAAATTGAGATAACATTTTTAGAGTATCAGAGGGTAGTTGTGTAAGTCTGTAACCAGAAAAACAACAAGGAGTCCGGTGGCACCTTTAAGACTAACAGATTGATTTGGGCATAAGCTTTCGTGGGTAAAAACCCCACTTCTTCAGATGCACGGAGTGAAAATTACAGATGCAGACATAAATATACTGACACATTTTTAGAGTGTGAGTTTGTTGTGGTGGGGACGGTGTCATTTATGGATGTACAACTAGCACATCCTGGATGCTTCCAGAAATGAGTACAAAATTATCATGAAAATGGCCTACTTTATAAAGGTGTTGAAGGCTGGTTGATTTGTAAAGTGTTATGATGACAGAGCACTACACAAAGGGCTAAGCAGTATTGTTTTTTTTATTCTACAGATACACAAGGGGCCCCAGCTGCAAATGCCATGAGAACCACAGTTTCAAGTGGCCTGGCGTGTGTGTTAAAATCACACCCATAATGTTCTTTAATAGAGTTGTTTGGATTTTATATATAGCATTGTCCATTGTGGGAAGATGGCAGTAGAATCTTGTGAAAATGAAAAGTAGAAATAAGGAAATTGAGAATCTTCTGTAAGTAAGGAACAGGTTGGTAATAACATACTTTCAAATATAATACAAGATTTAATTAAACCTGGAGAATATCTTAATATTTTATTAATTACATTTATAATGCTTATTTCCAGTCCTATATTCTACCTATTAAAACTTCCCAGTGGGTCAGAAGTTGTAATAGTAATCTATGCTTCAATTCCCAGTGTATTAGTTACAGGATATGCTGTGTGTATAACTCTATCAATGCTGCAGATGCCTGTCTGTGCCACATACTCTCAGTGCTAACAGTGCTGAAGCTATTTACATGGTCCTGTGAAAACAGATGTCATAAATATAAAGGGAAGGGTAACCATCTTTCTATATACAGTGCTATAAAATCCCTCCTGGCCAGAGGCAAAACCCTTTCACCTGTAAAGGGTTAAGAAGCCAAAGTAATCTCGCTGGCACCTAACCCAAAATGACCAATGAGGGGACAAGATACTTTCAAATCTGGGGTGGTGAGGGGGGAACAAAGGGTTTGCTCGGTCTGTGTTATGCTTTTGCTGGGAACAGATCAGAAATGTAAGCCTTCCAATTCCTGTTAAGTTAGTAAGTAATCTAGCTAGAAAATGCGTTAGATTTCCTTTTGTTTAATGGCTGGTAAAATAAGCTGTGTTGGAGGGAACGTATATTCCTGTTTTTGTATCTTTTTGTTGCTTTTGCCTAGAGGGATTCTCTATGTTTTGAATCTGATTACCCTGTAAGGTATTTACCATCCTGATTTTACAGAGGTGATTTTTACCTTTTAATAAAATTCTTCTTTTAAGAACCTGATTGATTTTTCATTGTTCTTAAGATCCAAAGGTTTGGGTCTGTGTTCACCTGTACCAATTGGTGAGGATTATTATCAAGCCTTCCTCAGGAAAGGGGGTGTAGGGCTTGGGGGGATATTTTGGGGGAAGTGGTCTCTTTCCCTGTTCTTTGTTTAAAACGCCTGGTGGTGGCAGCATACTGTTCAAGGACAAGGTAAAGTTTGTACCTTGGGGAAGTTTTTAACCTAAGCTGGTAAGAATAAGCTTAGGGGGTCTTTCATGCAGGTCCCCACATCTGTACCCTAGAGTTCAGAGTGGGGAAGGAACCTTGACAAGATGCATCTATTTTAAATTAACTAAATATATAGGGCCACTTTCTGATTCTCAGTGGTTTTAGCTTTTTCCATACTGTTGACACCTTCTTCATTTTGCAATATGAAAAGGGGCTGGGTGGTCATGACCTCCCAAGAACACTTGTCTGTGACCTCCCCCCTGGGTTGAGAACCCATGCCCTTACTCCTATTGAATTGAACCTTACTCCACAGAGGGTTCCACTGAAGTCAATGGGACCACTTGTAGAATAACCTTACTCATGCTGGATAGCACCTTCTTAGAGCTCTGTCCTCTAGCGACAGACAAAGTGAGGTATAGGGTAGGGTGTCATAACGGAACACTAATAAATAGTGATAAACAATATTGAAAAATAAAGCAGCCTCTTAATTGTAATCAATATGTGAAGGTAAAATATCATACTTTAGACATTTTTGTATATTAATAATTGCATAATTAAAAAAACAACATAAGTCTTCTATTCCTAATGGATAAGTGTCTCTTGTCCACATATAAACATTTGCAGTGCTTAAATGTTCAATGTAAACTACCTGACAGTTTTCAGAGGGGTAGCCGTTTTAGTAAATTTGTTAGTCTCTAAGGTGCCACAAGTACTCCTCATTGTTTTTACCTGACAGTGTGTCATGTAATTCCTCCTGCAAAAGAACTACTGCAGAATAAAAGTTGACTTGTACAAACGAAATATTGACCTCCCTACCTATTTTTATATAATGCTTGTCTTTCATTTTTGCAGTGAGTGATTTTCTCTCTCCACCTTCCCACCCCTTTCAAGAAGTACTACAATAATTATATCATCAATTTGCTGTTCCTGCGTTTCAAGAGGTCCCTAATTTAGTTTCAAATCTATCTTCATGAACATGTTGTCCCTCCTGATTTTGGCAGGTAAACTAATGGATTTTCATTTCGAGAACCCTTTTAATCCAAATTACCTTACTGGAAGACCCACAGGTGTGGTTACTGCAAAGAGTGGCTTTTTTTTTTTTTTTGTAATTTAAACCTTGATGCATTCTTTATGCATTTTTTCTAGATTCCTTTCTTTCCATATGTAATGATACTCTGCATAGGTCACATGCAATATGAAGCTGACATTATCAATAACTCTACTGAATCAAGATGTTGCAATATGTGAAGGACGGGGCTAAGTCAATTCTGGTAGGCTTCTCTGTATCTTTAACAACAACAGGAGCTAGGGGTCTTCCTGTAGGAATACTGTTAGAGATAATAGGTCTCTTTCTTAGGTTCTGGCTCCAGAGTTCTTATCTGCACTGATCTGAAGCAGTATATGTGGATCATACCCTTGAGCTAAAATCCCCCACCCTACCCCAGTGAACAGGGTCCATATCACAAAAACCGTCATGACAGTTGACTCCTTTGCCCACCTCAACACTGAGGTCAATTCATGGAGAATTAAAGGCTTTCCCATCCCTAAAAGGGGTCCTGCTAGGCCAGAGTTGAGGCAGGCTCGTGGGGCCATTCAGAAGCTTTGGTGCTGATAAATAGGACTTCACTCTCAAGGTCTGCACCTCTTCCTCAACTAAGTGTGATGCCAGAACTGATAATCTGCAACACAAAACAAAGGTACAGAGCATATACAGCGCTCATCTTTGCAAACAAACACTTTGCTTTTTGCTCTGTTGGCATCTTTCACTTCTCCATTTAAAAATTCAAGGTGGAATTTTATTTTGCCTAAAATCCACTTTCTTACAGTTTAAGGGTTTTCCTTAAAAAGTTCCTTCTTATTCTGATGTCATGTAGCTAATCTTGATTCCTGAATCTTCCAGCTTTGCTTCTGAGTTTTGCATCAAAAGTACTAAGATGCAATAATGTGCTCATATCAGCTTTCTCCTGTGGAAAAACAATTCACTAAGTACCCCTGCAATTTGGCATAACTTTACACCTGTAGCAGTCTTGGTTCATGGGGGAACAATGGAACTAGAAAAACACTAGGGGTGTTCAATCATGGTTCAGGTGCGCTGGAAGAGCGGTGTGTGAGAATCCAGGACTGGAATAGGAGAAGGTGCTGCAAATTAAGATTGAGAGATGCATTGACAGAGCTGTATCAGGGACAGAAATGGAATGGGCAGGAAGATGGGTGTGAATTGGATGGAGGTTGAAGGTGAAGTATATTGGTAAAGCAATGTGGGAGCTCAGATGTGGAATAGGATACTACAAATCAGAATGAGACGCATTGGCAGCAGAGCTGATTTAGAGCCTAGAACTGGAGTAGCAGCTGTCTTTAGCCTTTTGGGGTGCAGTCACAGAGCATATAAGGGCCTAGATGTGGTATAACAAGGGGTGCTGCAGGGGAGGGCTGAGGGGCTTTGACCTAGTAGTGAGGGAACTCTAGATGGGACATTGAGGGGAGGAAGCCTTACCCTCCACCTGCCTGCCTCATGCCTTTCTCTAGCCCGGTAGGTGGCCACACTTCCCAAGAGGGGTAGGAGGAACCCAGTCCCGCTCTTCTGGCCCCTGCTCTGCCCTGCACCTTCCACAGGGGAGGCCAGCCCTTCTCAAAGTACGGTAGCTACCCTTATGGGACCCGGGGGAGAGGGAGCCTTCTGGGGGAAGGTCCCTCACCCTGCAGCAATGGGCACATTCCTGTCCAGTACACAGGGGCTTTGGAGAGGGCAGCAAGGGAGAATCCCAGGGCATGTGGGACATGATGCCCTCATCCTCCCATGTGCGGCAAAGCCTCCCCTCCATCCCTTCCCCGGGGGCTTAGATCCACTGGCTCCCCCCCCCCCCGCCCCCGACTGTGAGTCAGTGATTTCTACCCGGCCGCTGCCCCAGGGGACAGCCCCGCTGCACACTCACTGCTCACGCAACCAGACAGGGTAGCCTCGCAGCGCGCGCGCGCGCGCTCCCTCGGGCTCAGCGGCCGTGCACCAGCGCTCGGGCGCGCTCCGCCGCTGCCGGGGGTGCGCGCCCTTTATGACAGGTGGCCGCGCGCCGCGCGCTCCCGGGGAAAGCAAGGTGGTGGTGCGAGGGGGGGGAGGGGGAGAGAGAGTCGGTCCAGCGGCGGAGGAAACAATGGCAGCGGCGACAGCAGCGCTGTAGGCACCTTCTGAATGGGAAAAAGCAACCTGGGTGGGGGCGGAGGAGGAGGAGAGGAAGAAACAGCCGCGGCGGAGGAGGAGGAGGCGGAGGGGAGGAGGGAGCTGCCCGCCCCCCCCGCAGCAAAGCAGGGGGCCGCCGGCAAGCGCCGGGTGACTGCGAGCGGGAGCGGGCCGGGGGGGCTCGGCGGCCGGGGTCCCCGAATGGCTGCGGGGCCAGGGGGGCTGCCGTGAGCCGCGCCGGGCGCTAAGAGGCGCGGGGAAGCGCTGGCTCCATCACCCCCCGGAGGAGGGAGGCAGGCGCGTCCACCTGCGCGCACGGGAGAGCCGGGCTCATGGAGCGGCGGTGACTGCAGCAGCCGCCGCCGCAATCCCCAGCCTTGCCTGCTGGAGGCAGGGGGGGGGTGGCCCCCAGCCCGCCCCACGCTCCCCGGCCCCCCTGGCGGGCCCGGTGCCAAGGTAAGTGCCTGCACCCCGCAGCCGGGCGGGCTGCGCGTGCTGGAGTTTCTCTTGGGGGGGCGGCGGGGGTGCCCATCCAGCGCTCTCCGGGAGCCCCCCACTCAGCCCCGGCCAGCCTGGAAAGGCCTTTTCCTCTGTGGGGAGACGCAGCGCAGGCACACGCAGCCCCGAGCCGGCGGCTTGCACGGCTCCGATAGGGTGTGTGTGTGTGTGTGGTGATGATGATTAGAAATTGCATGTTTGAGAAAAGGTCTGTCTTGTTGCCGTCTCTTGCCAGGAGGGAAACATAAATTGTGTCAATCAAATTCCTCCAACCTTCCCTGTGTCTCTGGTGAGCAGTGGGAAAGCGGAGAAGGTTTCAAGGCGACTTGGGGGGTGGCGGGGCACGAGTTAAGTTTAACCCTCCCCATTCCAATCAATCCAGGGTGAATTTTCCAGAGAGGGAGATATTTAGTTTCCATGCTTTTGCTCCTGACTTATGTCTCTTTTCTTAAAATATTGAAAGTGGAATTTAGGGCAAAGGCTTCCAATAATTAATTAGTTGCTTTAATACGTGTTCTGAGGGGACAGAAAAGGGAGACTTGGATCAAATTGTAAGAGGCTCGTGGGGTCACCGAAAGTGTGTGAATATCACAAATGAATAGATTTTCTGCTGTGGAATCTACTAGTTTAGGAATTAAAATAGACGTGTGTTCTTGTCAGCCCAAAATTTGCCCTCTGAATTTTTGAATACTTCTAGAAGTTTTTGTTTTAAAAACTACACTACAGTCTACTGGTTGTAAGACTTTCTGTCTTTGGGCAACTGTTATTATTTGTTTAGTACATTTCCTGTTTGTGTTCACAGAGAACTGTTTGACAAATATATTTGCTATTGGGTATTCTAGTATTTAATTTGTCTCTGAATCTCTGGTAAACTAAATTTTGGTAAAAATATGGTATTAAAGCACTTTGAAAAAGATTGGATGTAAGCTACTTTATTTTCATGCATTTCAACACTGATGAGATTTCTGGTGGGAACTAAAATATTCCACAGTGAGAGGAAAAAGGTTCTACAAATCAGTATCATCTGAACTACTGTAGGCCATTTGTATTTTCTGTGTGTCTTCCTTACACTACTTACACACTGGGTAACATATGACCAGGTTTTTATTTACAGCTATGATATTTTGAATGGTGGAAGAATTTACATTGAAACCTTATTTTTAGCAAGGAACAAAAAAGCACTGAAGTAACTGTCATTTCACATATTAAACTAGAAAACTGGCTAATCAAATAAAACTGGCTCATTGTCTGAAACTCTATCCCAGTGAAAAATGCGGCTGTGAATATAATTAACCATCTGTCTAGTGAGCAATTGAAAATTGGGCTCATATATTTTTATTTCAGTGTCTTCAATTCTGAACTGCTTGTGCATTTGTGCAAGAGTGATAACAGTAATGTATTTTGCTTACTAAGTGTACTATATGACGTGTCTGTTTTAATATCTGATTTTAAAAAAAATTAAACCCCGATGTTCAAAATTAATTGTGCAATTTGAAAATGGCATGTTTACAATATAGTAACCCAAACCAGTTCTAATGGATTAGTGACTAAAGCAAAGGCTATACATTTTGTCTCTAAAATGTCATCCAATATTTTACCCCCTGCTGAAAATATGTAATGTACACATTCACTAGGTGAAAGGATTGTGTGTGTGTGTGTGTGTGTGTATTGGGGGGACGAAGAGGAGAGACGTGAATGCGTGAGGGGGCAATCTTAAAAAAAAAAAATTCTTTGGCCTTGGAATCTGTTCTGAGCCTTCCCCCATCTCTACTTGGTGGTCTGTTCATCCTTTTTGCCCCTTCCTGGCCTCTCTGGTCAGCTTGCTTGCAATCTATTCACATCCATCAACATCCTGGTATTCAGATTTGTGTTCGCTGTGTTTTTAGGTACCTGCTGTTATCAGTGGAACAGTATGGTAATGCAGTAACCACTGTGCCAACAGCAAAATATCTCTGCTAGAAAGTGTGTGTGTGTGTGTGTGTGTGCACCCGCATGTGCACACACACACAATTTTTTTGTTTGTTTGTTTAGGTATAGTGGGGGGGAAATGACAGCACTCAAGCAGGGAGGATGCAATTAAGTTACTTCAGCTGATACCTAATACAAGAATACATTTGTTAAAATATGTGAACTGTGCACAAGACAACAATCTTCAGTGAACCACTTTTTAAACAAATATTTGACAAAAGAACAGACCTGTTAAATGGATAACAATTATGTAAGCACATGGTGGGGCTTAATGTATGTCAAGTCTGTTAAATAAATCAACCTGTTCAATGAATAAATCTGCTATGCACCAATGCTTTATTTTTTAAAAAAGGCAATAAACCTAGTTGTGCATTTAAGATCTTTCCTGCTGTTTATATGAATCTTATGCCCAAATCCCTGATAAGAGAGAGGTCTTGAAGGTGCATATATGTGTATTTCAAAGTAGGGGGAGGAGAGATCAGCAAGTAATAAGATAGATATTAAAAATACACAAAGATGTGCTTAAGGATTCCCAGTGATATAATTCTCACTGATCCATGTCTTGATTGAGTATTAGCTTTGCAGTGGCAATGGCCCATACACAGCTACATTGATTTTGGTTTCTCTGTTCATGATGGCAGTTTCTGTGAATAATTATTTTCCCCAAAGTGCTAACTAAGGAAGAATGGCAGACCCTAGTTGGTCTACACAGCAGTACAATATCTTACAAATTGTGTATCCGGCTGAAAATAAAGAGTGCCAGTTCAAGTGTTTCTACACACAACAGAAATGTAAAAGGAAGACAAAAAAGGGGAACAGACCAACTAGCTTCGCCATTCATGTTTCCCCCGCCAACCTAAGAAGCTTTCAGCTCTGTACCTTACCAAGTTGCTTATAACAGTGACTTGCTAACCTTCCTAATTGTTCTGGACTGGGAGGTGTCTTTTCAGTGAAAAAGATCTTGACGGATAGACATGAACTTTTCAAGCTGGTGCAAAACAGGTAGTAGTAAGTATATATGTGAAATGTAAGGCAGACGGTACTTTTATGGAATACTCCCTTCCTGAGATGATGACTCCTGATGGATATTTGTGCGTGTGTATGTAATCTTTCTGTTTTTATCCATCCAAAATATGTCTGGAAAGGAAATAGAAGAGTGAGTGTGTGTTGCACGCATGCAGAGCCGAGGATGAAGCACACAAGAACGGGGACAAAGAATTCTCAGTTCAGGGGATCAGCCTATGGCATGACTTTCCAGACGAGATTAGACAGATCCAGAATCCAACCATTTTTAGGAAATGCTGAAAAACTTTCTACTCTGAGAAAGCCTTTCCTCCTCTGTGAGAATGAAATTCACACCATCACCCCCACCAGTCGCCCCCTACAATCAAACACAAAAACCCAATCTAGAAAAGAATAACCCATCTCTTACCTCCCCACCCATCAAAAAGAACAACCAACCAAACTGAAACAGACAAATGAACCAACCAAAAATCTATCCCAAGTGGAATCCCCACACTCCGAAAAGGGAAAAGAGCCAGGGATCCCACAAAGTCAGCTAATATCTTGCTATTCCCAATCTGTTTTATGTGGAGTGTACTCAGATACTTCAGGGATGAGCTGAAGTTTAAAACCCCAAGATAGGTAGGTAGTCTGTGTGGAAAAATAAAATAAAATTTCCACTGCTGCTCAGTAATGACAATTTTCAGGGAATAACAACAGAATATATTAAGAATCCCGAGTAAAGGATTAATAACTCTGAAATAGTTTACTTATTACAAGGTTTTATACACTCAACTGGAGGAAGAGTGTATATTTAGTCTGTTGTAGATCTGGAGTAGTTTATCCCAGTTTGGAATTGGTTTTACAATCAGTATCCATGCATATAGTCAGATGCTAGAGATTCTTGATTTTGTGGAACCATCCAATAGTGAATAAATGAGCCATACTGCATAAAACCAAGTGAACCATGTTTCACTGATATCGTGTCAGACCTCCCACTGCCACCATTCTTGCTATTATCTCATCATATACTAAGATTGCAAGCTGTTTGGGGTAGGAGCTTGTCTTATTTATTATATGTACTGTGTGCCTTACACAACAGTAAGCCTTCATCTTATGGCTGCTAGACGCTGCTGCAATACAATATTAAATAATGTGTTGTGTTGTCCTGTAGCGAGTGGCTAAGCTTAACAAGTTTAAGGTAATTAATTAGTTCTGGTTTCCAGATGTCATACATGGATTTTACATAAGATATCCATAAACTTAGGGCAGGCTGTTTTGCTATCAGTGTAAATGTGTTGAAAACCTCAATTTCACACCCAGTGACTTTACTAGCTTTGCTGATACCTAACAAACACAGAGTTGGCGTGAAAGTTATTGAAGTATCCATCATTTCTATAAAACAGTTTTGAACCTTCACCCATAAATTATACATAATGGGGTATTCCCACAAACAACAAAATAGTTGCTTTTGGTGAGTAACATTTTGGACAGTTAGATAGTAGTGCTAGCTATATTTTGTTAGCAATTCCAGGGGAATAATACAGTCTGGGTAAGACTGCATTTGTGTGACTCTGTTGCAAATTGATGTCTCCTGAGTGACAGATAGCAAGGGCTAGGCCAGTCAGTCTCTAATATTTCTGTAGCAATGTCTTCATTCAGCACATATATCAAAGGATATCTTTCATCTAGTGTATTTCTCAGATCATGTTAAAATTTTTAATTTAATCTTTAGGTCTGCTTGCATATTGAAGGTGTTTCTGTATGTCTTTTACATCAGATGATTATAGAGATCTGGATGGTTGTAAAATTGCTTAACTCTAGGTAAATGAAAAATTGTTCTGTTTCTATATTGTAATTTTGCTGCAGCTATATAGAAATATAACCAGTTGCCATACCATGCCTGTGGTCCATCTGTCCAGTCCATTGTCCTGTCACTGAGACTGTCTAGAACCAGCTTCCTCATCGGAAGGTGCAAGAAACCATGCAGTAGACATTTATAGGGTAACCTGCCCTCAGAGAAAGTTTCCTTCTAACCCTAAATAGTTAGAAGTTGGCTGATGCCCTAAAGCATGGGGGTTTATACCTTAAGCTCTTGTTTTGTTACTGAAGTCATCAAATCTTGATTTAAAGACTTAAGTTACAGAAAATCCAACATTTACTCTAGTTCAAAGCAGCAAGTAACCCACACCCCACACTGCAGAGGAAAGCAAAAAATTCCCCTGTTCTTTGTTAATCTGACCTGAGGGAAAATTCCCTCCTGACTCTAAAGATGATCCTGAGCATGTGGGTGAGATCTATCAGTGAGACTACCTCGGAAAGAATTCTCTGGAGTAACTCAGCCCTCTCCATCTAGTGGCCCAACTCTGACTGTTGAAGATACTTGCTAATAGCAGTTGCGTTTGGGCCATACGCCATTGTAGGCAACCCCATTGTACCATCTCCTCCACAAACTTATGAAGCTCAGTCTTGAAACAAATTATGTTTTTTGTCCCCACTGCTCCCCTTGGAAGGCTGTTCCAGAACTTCACTCCTCTGATGGTTAGAAACCTTCGCCTAATTTCAAGCCTAAACTTGTTGCCAGCCAGTTTATATCCATCTGTTCTTGTGCCAAAATGGGCCCTAAATTAAACAACTCCTCTCCCTCCCTGTTGTTTATCCCTCTGATGTATTTATAGAGGGCAATCGTATCTCCCCACAGCCTTTGTTTTGTTCGCCTCAACAAGCCACGCTCTGTAAGTTTCCTCTCATAAGGCAGGTTTTCCATTCCTCTGATTGTCCTAGTAGCCCTTCTCTATACCTGTTCCAGTTTGAATTAATCTTTTTTAAACATGGGAGACCAGAACTCCACACAGTATTCCAGATGAGGTCTCACCAGTGCCTTGTACAGTGGTAATAACACTTTATTATCTCTAAGTGAAGTTTGAATTCAGATGTGAACTTCCTCAGACGGTGGAAGAGTTTGGTTTCCAGTTTGGCTCATTATACAGTGGCCTGACTTGCAAAGCTTAGTGCATAGATGGATCTGGACTTCCCTAAGATTGGCAGAATGGTGAGGTTATGTATCAGGTGTTCTGGTTCAGCCCTATCTATAATTACAAACATTGTTACCCTTTCTATATAGAACATTTTCATGTTTCTTCATCCCATGTGGGATTTTCCTTACTGTTTAATTTTATGAAAGTGGTCTTTACTGTTGTGGGTTTTTTTTTTATGGTTAAGCTTTGAAATTATTCTATAGTTCCTAATGCAGGAGTGCAGGAGGGGAGCAACGGGGTTTTTGGAAATATGATTAGGATTTGGAGACATTTCCAGTCTTTCTCTCCTTTATAGGGTTGCTCGTTTGGGTTGGATGTATTCCTGGAGGCTTCATCATATGACATCATCTTTAATTAAAGATTTATCTTTAATTCCTGGAGACTCCAGGACAATCCTGGAGGTTTGGCAACCCTACTCCTTTAGAAGTTCTATACATACATGGGTTTTAGCATCATGATGCAATTATTTCTGGAGTGCTGTAAGTGTACAGAGAGATGGTCTGCACTTCTCATGCGAGAGCTGCAATTGTGAGGACATGCAGACATTTAGAGAGAGATTTTTCAATAGAATTTGGCTCACATTGTGCAACCCTGTAAATGACTAGTTTTTCAAAGGTATCCAGTAGCCAGCAGCTTCAATGCGGAACACTGGGAGCTGCTGAATGTTGAGTTCTTTTGAAAATCTGTATATTTATTTGCCTTAGTGAGACCTGAGCTCTTTTGGAAATGTGGTCCGTAAAATCCCCAGTATTATAGAAATCTCTTGTTTGTTATGCTGTACAGTGTTTCAAAGCTGCATTTGGAGCCACAAACTTGGAAAAGGCCAAATTCTTTCCCACCCTTCAAAGTTTTCTCCCAGAGGCACTTAGACATGAAAGTCACAGTGCAAAACGGCCAAGAGTAGAGACTAGAAAGTCCACAGATTTTGTCTCCTGTACAACGTACAAGTGACTAACTGGAGTCTGTGATGGGGAACAAGAGCTGAGGCTTTATGAAAAGCCTATTTATTAGTATTAATTATTTTTTTATTAGTTACAGCATCAGTAGTTGATTGGCAGTAGAAGAACCCAAAGTAAAAAATATAAAATCGTCAGAAGTTTTTTCAAAGCTTCCATTTTTCATAAGAAGCTTGTGAGACTTCAAATCTAAAGCCTCCAAAGCTTTTTTTTTTTCCTTCAGAAGTGCTATTGAAGCTGTTTTTTTATGTTTTGATTTTTAGCATTTTAACTGAAACTACTAGTTTTCCACATCAAGACTGGTTCTTTCCCATCTGCTGCAATAGCCAGGTCTTCTGGTCTGGTCAGTCAGATTCCTTCCGAATCTCTATTTTAGCTGCCATTTCCCCCTGTGACTGATCTAGATTTCACACTGTAGTTGGTGCTTAAAACAAGCAGAAACACATGTAGCCTTGGGGGTGGAGGGACTTTTCGAGTCAGGATGATATCTGACCTTCATAGTTGTTGAATAACTACAACAAATTCTTTAACTGCTTCACTGAAACAAGGGTGTATGTTTGGGGAATTAGCAAAGATGAAAGGAATGAAGTGTCAGTATGGTTTAGTTGGTAGCATGGTTTTCTACAGGTCACAAGGTCATGGCTTAAAGTCCCAAATCCAGATTTATGGCTTATGCTGACATTTTGGTGCAATACTGATGGCTGACTGGTGCTGTCCTGCAGATGAGATATTAAACAGAAGTCCCTCTTGGCTGTCTCTGATAGCTGAGCAAGTACAAATTAAGGATTTGATTTTTAAGAAGAGTCTCAGATTTGTTAATGCAAATAATAGAGTAGAATCATAGAATATCAGGGTTGAAAGGGACCTCAGGAGGTCATCTAGTCCAACCCCCTCCTCAAAGCAGGACCAATCCCCAACTAAATCATCCCAGCCAGGGCTCTGTCAAGCCTGACCTTGAAAACCTCTAAGGAAGGAGATTCCACCTCCTCCCTAGGTAACCCATTTCAGTGCTTCACCACCCTCCTAGTGAGAAAGTTTTTCCTAACATCCAATCTAAACCTCCCCCACTGCATTGAGTGAGACCATTACTCCTTGTTCTGTCATCTGCTACAACTGAGAACAGTCTAGATCCATCCTCTTTGGAACCCCCCTTCCTGTAGTTGAAAGCAGCTATCAAATCCCCCCTCATTCTTCTCTTCTCCAGACTAAACAATCGCAGTTCCCTCAGGCTCTCCTCATAAGTCATGTGTTCCAGTCCCCTAATCATTTTTGTTGCCCTCCGCTGGACGTTTTCCAATTTTTCCACATCCTTCTTGTAGTGTGGGGCCCAAAACTGGACACAGTACTCCAGATGAGGCCTCACCAATGTCGAATAGTGGGGACTGATCATGTCCCTCGATCTGCTGGCAGTGCCCCTACTTATGCAGCCCAAAATGCCGTTAGCCTTCTTAGCAACAAGGGCATACTGTTGACTCATATCCAGCTTCTCATCCACTGTAACCCCTAGGTCCTTTTCTGCAGAACTGCTGCCTAGCCATTTGGTCCCTGGTCTGTAGTAGTGTATGGGATTCTTCCGTCCTAGGTGCAGGACTCTGCACTTGTCCTTGTTGAATCTCATCATATTTCTTTTGGCCCAATCCTCTAATTTGTCTAGGTGCCTCTGTATCCTATCCCTACCCTCCAGTGTATCTACCACTTCTCCCCGTTTAGTGTCATCTGCAAACTTGCTGAGGGTGCAGTCCACACCATCCTCCAGATCATTAATGAAGTTACAGTATTGAACAAAACCAGCCCCAGGACCGACCCTAGGGGCACTCCGCTTGATACCAGCTGCCAACTAGACATGGAGCCATTGATCACTACCCGTTGAGCCCGACGATCTAGCCAGCTTTCTATCCACCTTATAGGCCATTCACCCAGGCCATACTTCTTTAACTTGCTGGCAAGAATACTGTGAGAGGCCGAATTAAAAGCTTGCTAAAGTCCAGAGATATCACATCCTTTGCTTTCCCCTCATCCACAGAGCCAGTTATCTTGTCATAGAAGGCAGTTAGGTTAGTCAGGCATGACTTGCCCTTGGTGACTCCATGCTGACTGTTCCTGATCACTTTCGTCTCCTCCAAGTGCTTCAGAATTGATTCCTTGAGGACCTGCTTCATGATTTTTCCAGGGACTGAGGTGGAATTTTTTGACAAATAATTTGATAGCATAGTCACAGCTAGCTAGATAATTAAACCGGAATATTGAGTGGACAGATATCTATAGTTGGTATTTAAGGTGCCTTTAGTAATTTAGAGATGGCAGTGCCAGAATTTTCTGAATCCAAAAGATGCGGTGACACTTAACTTTTTTGTTTTTGTTTTTAAACATGAAGGGGTATTTCTGGTGTCCTGATGACTAATCCCTCTGTTTACATATATTTTAAAATATTTGTTGTTGACCACAAAGTTTTTGTTGCATTTCTATATGGAGCAATGTGCAGTGACTTCATAGTGTCTAGCTGGATACTTCTACTTTAAAATGGCCCCGTATAACATAAAGTTCTTTTGTCTTTTTAAAAGAAATCCATTGTGTAGTAGTGTGTTGTACATTTTTGCAATATAATTAGATAATTGACACTGCTGATGTGGGCAAAAATATCGCAGACTCTGTGGTGATACAACAAAATAGTTAATGTATAATATTGAAACATGTGACTATTAATAACCTAAAACATCTAAAGGTTAAAGGAAGTAAAGGAGAAAGAGCCCAACCAGTCATGACAAAATGCATTAAAACTCATCAGCTGCAACTGCTGTATAAATCAGTGAGTTTTTAATTGCAACAAAATCTTAGTCTTCTTCATCCATAAAATGGAGTTAAAAGAGTTTCTTTGATCAGCTGCTCTGTAGAAAAAATAACTTTGCCTATCCCAGTAATCTTTACCTACCTAATTGTCCTATTCATCTGGTCAGGTCATTTGACTGAGATCTAGTAATAAGATTTCAATAAGATGATTCTTCTTTATTGTGCCTCTATCTCTCTTTATATTAATCCTTTGCCTAATTTTTTTTATATTTGAACCCTGGCCTTTTCCGATTTTGTTTATTATAAACACTAGCTTTATTGAGTTTCAATGAATTTCTAGATAATCCATTGTATTGCAGAAAATATCTGTTTTGAAAAGATCAGTAAAAGGGTAAGTTTTTTAGATCAAATAGATCAATTCATCTCAGCTCCATGATGTCTAACATAGCAGCGAGTTCCATGGTCCGAGTCTGCAATGAATTTAGAGATTGTATTTTATACTATGTCACATTAATATACGTTTTCTACTTGTGCTTTATAGATGGATAAGAAAATAGTGCTGAATAGCCACTAGAATGTGATGTGAGATTTGCTCTTTAGGAGCTCTGGCAGGTAGATTGCTATTAGTAGTGATGAAGAGTTACAAATAGCATTAGCTTGTGATTGACATATTGACCATTACATGGTGACTGGTTTGTGGAATTATTGACTTCTGATTAATGTATTAAGCAAACTCTGTGGTATCCCAATCTTCCTTGCACTAACGACTGGCAGATGTTTTATTACTGTTAACCAAAAAGACCCACATAGTCTTTTCAGGATGTTGAGGGGTGCTACTGTAGTAAGTTTTTCAGCTCCTCCTCTGCAGTTACAGATAGCTCAGAATTTCACAGGCTAGTCCAGGACAGATTTAGGAAGGCCATGATTTAAACCTTCAACCATAGCAATCAGTTTAGATTTTGGAGGTTATCACTGCCACAAAAAGTCTAGAGATTTTGAACAAAACTTCTGTGATCAGCTTTTTATCTTCATAGGCACCCAAGACCAACCCTGACCTTTTGCCAACCATTTTCTGAAACTATAGGAAGAGGAGAGACACAAGAATGGGGTGGAGAAAGCTACTGAAAAGGAATAGGTGGAGAGGTTTCAAGGAGGTAGCAGGTCAGAAATGTCAATGTTGGTGACAGGGCAGGAGAGGGAAATACTGCATAAGTTATGCTTCAGAACTGACTGTACAATACAGTACTGAACGTCTTTATCTGTGCACTGATCGATAAGCTTGTGCATGGGGGAACGCACACATCATATTTCAAATGCTTACTGATTGTGCAATTCTTAAATTTTATATGAAACCTTTGGGTTGCTTTTCCCCATTTCAACCTGTAATAAACCACAAAATTAATTTTGCTGCTGGCGGTGTGCCACACGTGAGTTCTGGTGCCAATAGTCTAGTCCATGACATTCAAACGAAAGGAGATATTACAGGGTGTGCAGTAAGTTCAATTGCGTTAGGCTTGTGCACGTGCTGAATGCAACCGGTAAAGTCACACTTAGATCTCAAATACAAGTAAATAAAAAGTCGAGGTGGTAACTCTCAATTCTTAAGTAACCCATTAGTCTCTTAAGTACTGCTATACATCTGTAACTTCATTAGTATCTTGAAAGACCCTTTTGCCATGTTTAGGGGCAGAATGGCATCCTGGGCTATTAGCTCTTAAATTTTGAGCATTAAAGACTGGAGAGGTCATATAGCTAAAACACTGTGTACTGCTTAAAACATTTGGAGGGTACTGGAAACAGAGGAATACTCTTCTTTGGATCCAAGGATAGTTGTGTTGGCTATCCCTCTAGAAGATAACTCTGCTACCACTCACCCACAAAAATTTCACCATATTTTTTTTTCTTGCACAATTCTATGCATCACATGATAATGGGCTGACAATATATGAATAGAGCTGGTAAATATTACAGTGTCAGCCCAATGAAGAGCTGTTTTGTAGTCTGTAAAATAAAGGGAGCTTAAAAAACAAAAACAACTCCCCCATAACTTGGAATTCTTGACTATGTACACAGTAGTATGAAATCAACCATTTTTTTAATTTTATTTCCGGTGAGACAAATTCTATGAAAGCAAACTTCATAGCAGATTCTGAAATCATATTGAAAATTAAGTTACATTAGGATGAATAAATTACTGCCCATGTGCAGTAGTGAACTTTAAGCATGCACAGTTCTGTCATTAAAAACAAAGTACATAAATGTTTTCAAAGGACCTCTTATCTATTGTAGATATGATTTGAGAAATACAACTTTTAAAAATTTACCAAAACTCAGTGTGGGTTCAAAATTACATGCAGTTTTGAAATTGCCAGACGGAACAGATTTGAAAACAGAAAGCCCCTTCTTTTAGGTGTTCTCAATAGTATTAAAAGATTATAAGATTAAAAAAAATCTAAAATATGTGAAAATGGTAAATGTTTGTTTGTTTTTTAAAACTAAATACTTGGTATTTCCAGCTCAGCACCTTTCAGTGGAGGTTTTCAAATTATAAACACAAATTAAGTAAGCCTTACCACTACCCCAACCTAAATTTGTTAGTGAGAGAACTGAGTGACAGAAAAATTAAGTGATTTACTCAGAATCGCACAGTCATGAATTGGACCCAGAAGTCCCGATTTGCCCAGTCCTGGACTCTATTTGTTGGGTATACTGCCTATCCTAAATTGTTTGTGATAAATTGATGACAAAAATAAACCTTTATTCAGTAGACATCCTTTTGCACTCTTGATACACTACAGGTAATTAAAGGGATTTATTTAAAATACTTGCAAAGCAAAACAACCAATGACAAAAACAACAAAAGCCCTCCTTTGAGCTGGAATTATTTTTGCCTAGCTTCTACCTGGAGCAAACTGCCTTTGTTTAATTTGTTTTCCCCAGCCAAATTATTGCCCCTGAAAACAAGAAATGAAGCAATGTAAACTTTAATTTATAGCAGTACAAGCAGGCTGGAAAGAAGCACCTGCAGACTGTGCAGCTGCCAAGGGAGGGAATGGGTAGGCATTAGGTTCCCAATGGACTTTCTATTATATAACCAGGGTTTGGACTGGGTCAGGTTGTCAACTTTATGATCTTGTGTGTGGTACAGGGCACCCTACCTGACTGCTTGTATCATTGTGATAAAGGCAAGGCTTCTGTTTTGGTAGCTAGGTGAAGCTATAGTTTGAAAGTCTTTTACTCAGAGTCTTAAAAAGACTCTGAGTAAATACTTTTTCTATTGAAACCTTATGTCCTGCTCCCCAGTAAGTAGCAAACCACTGCACAGTATGGAGTGAATGGGGTGGAGCAAAAATTCCATCTCCTGGATAAAAAGAAATATCTGAAAAATATTTGTCTAAAATGGAAGATTCATGCTGATGTGAAGCTGTGTTTACTTTTTGAAAATTCAGTTTATTAAACTCAAGGCTGCAGAACTCCAGGGATCAGAGATGCTGTCTGAACACCATCTTACACACTGCACAAGCAACTTTCAAAATTACTTTTTTAATTAAAGTTGTATCAGTTTAAATGTGTGTTAAAGGAAAGTTCACAGTCTCTTTAACAGCTGAGACTGTGCTACAAATGTGGGGAAACCTTTCTCTCCTATCTAAATCTATCTAAAACGGTTCAGTGTTGTATGATGAAATAAATTTATATATGTGAAGACAGAGTGCCCACGTCTTGCCAGAGGTGTCTGATTATGGGCCAGACTCTGCTGGTCTTATCCTCATAAACAGTTCCACTGACTTCAGTGGGATTAGATGTATGAGCAAGGCAAGGTTTGGTGCAAGGTAGAGCAGAGGAACAATCTACTCAGAACTCATTTAAATGGCAGTTGCCTAACAGGGTTCTCCTGGGGAGCTATATGATGGGATTAGGTGTAAAATCTAATGTATGGGTACATGTGGAAGGGAGAGAAGATTGCTGAGCCAGTCAGGTACTGTAGGGAATACACGTGAATGGAATATATTAAGAAGGGGGGCGGGGGAGGCAACCCTGCTAGCTGAAAATTACATTTAACAATTACAGTTTTTTTAAACAATTAATTGAAGAGGATCTTAGCTTTTGGACATGGGAAGATTGTGATTGTAGTTGTTGGGTGATCTTATCCATTTTAATAACATTATTCCTCGGTGTATAATCAGTTGATTAGGGCTGGTAACACTTCTGACAAATCTATTTACTATCTGTGTTATATTTCAGTTTTCACTGTGTATAATACATATGTATTCTATGTACATAACCAGTTGTTGGCCAAATATAAGAGGTGGGCCAAATTCATTCCTGTGTGGCATCACTGACTTCAGTGGAGTTACGTTAAGGATGGATGTAACACAATAACTGTGGATTTGATTGACTGAAATCTTAGTTTGAGGTTCATGGCCAGGTTTTTGCTCCTTTTGTTTAAATGTTGTTTTATTATTCATTTAACCTTTATATTGCAGTAGTACCTAAAGACCACAGCTAGGTTGAACCCCATTGTGGTAGGCATATTATGAATGCCAGTCTCTGCCTCTAAGGTTTAAGCTGAACCCAGGCGAGATGGATGTTGTGCTGTGGGGCAGAGGAAAACATTTTGAAGCATTTTAAGCCATGGTGCAGTCTCCTTTGGTTGAAGGTACACAACCACAATTGGTCAATTCAGTCCATAGCTTGAGAGTGCTCCTGGATTCCTCTCTGATGCTAAGCGCTCATGTAGCAGCATCAAAAAATAATGCTTCCTACTATCTCCAATTGGCTGGGAGACTGCATCCCATCCTGCTGAACAATGACCTGGCTTCAGTTATGCATGCCCTTGTCACCTTTCTGGACTGCAGCAATGCGATATACCTGAACGAAGACATCAGCAGTTAAAAATCTCCATCTGGTACAGAATGCTGCAGTGCATCTCTTCAAGAACACAGTCTACTATGAGTACATCAGACCTGTTCTCTGCTCCCTACACTAGCTTACCATAGAACATTGAATCAAGTTCAAGGTCTCTATCCTTCAAGGCACTCAGTAGCCTTTGCCCAGGGAATCTAAAAGATCAACCGAAGCTCCATGATAAAGACTGTGGTCCTCTGGCATAGTGGAACTGTCTTCAATAAAGGTAAAGCTAGTCTGTGCACGAGACAGAGTTTTCTTGTGGGCGAGCCTAAAACTGTGGAATGAACCTCATCACCTTCTGTTCTAAGAGCAAAACACAGTTAGACAAACACCTGTCAGGGATGGTCTAGATAATACTTAGCCCTGCCGTGAATGCAGGGGACTGGACTAGATGTCTTCTCGAGGTCCCTTCCAGTTCTATGAGTCTATGATTCTATGATCTCTTTGACCTTGCCTTCTCTAATAAATACATAGCAATGTATTTATATATATAAAAAATCCAAGACAAAACATGCCATTGCACACATCTCTCCCCCTGGGGAGAGGATGAGAGAATAAACACGTGACAGATATTAGTCTCATTACTTAATGCACTACTGGAAGGCACTCAGATACTACAGCGAAGAGTGCACAACATAAGAACCCATATAGAACAGAAAAGAGCTTATAGTCCAAAAGACAGGACATAACAGGTAGATGAGGTGGACAAGCAGGCTGAGTGGGAGAGACAGATTAATGAATAAAGTAATAGGAAGTGCACAGTTCTTAGCTATCAGTGGCAGTGATCACAGCTCTCCATCTGCGTAGCTGTTATCAGATTGCAGTTTCCTGTATGCATTACAGAAGAGGTGAGTTTTGAGGTGGGCAAGAAGGTGGTGTCTTATGGATTCTCACTGGGAGCTTTTCCCACCTGTGAGTGGCGGCAAGTGAGAAAGCGGTAATCGTTTGCTGGAGAAGTAGGTGATCGGGGCTGGGGCAATTGGTGGAGCAAAGGCTGGAGTTGGCACTGAGATAGTATATTGGACAGGCGGGGTGGGGATAAACTGACGAGGGATGTGGGAGGAGGTATATATCTAATACTTAGAGGCATCACTCAGTGTTCTGAGCATAGGAGCCAGAAAACCCTGAATTCCAATCCTAGCCCTTTCATTGATGACTTTTGTGGCTTTAGGCAAGCATCATAACTGCTCTGCCCCAGTGACCCCATTTGTAAAATGAAATTACTAATACTTAAGTACCAATGTCTCACAGGTATTGTGAAGACTGGTTAAAGTTTGTAAAGTGCTTTGAAGATGAAAAGTACGCTAAGTGCCAAGTATTATAACTAATATATCAATTACCTTAAAATATATAGTTTTCAATTTCTCCTTCTGAAAAAAGTACTTCTTCTCATGCTAGTGTTGATTCCTCGCCTTTTCTTGTTACTTCTGTGTTGCATCCTTTGGCTCTTTCCATGTACAGTATGCAGTATGAATTTGTAATAAGTCTGTGCTCGAAAATCAAAACATTCAGTAATATGTCATTACTACAGAAGTCTGTGAACCACAATTGAAAGGTGAGTGGGATGTGAAAACCCCTGTGCTGCTGCTACTTCTGTAGTCACTTATTCCCTAACTGGGTGCTAGCCATGGCTCATTTATGCAGTGAGATTCACTTAAGTGACTATGTGATAGATATTACAGTAAGCCTATTTAAAGAACACATTTACATTGTGTGAAGCCTTACAGATCTTACAGTGATGGCAGAACTTTTTGGAAAAGTTGAGGAATGAGTGTGCTAAGAGGCATATAAATGTGATGGCCTTGTGGCTATGGCACAGGAGTGATTGCCAGAAGGTCTGCATTCTAACCCTGACTCTACCACAGACTTTTGGTGTGACTTTAGGCATATCTCTTAAAGGTCATCTTTTTCCAAAGTAATGTGAGATGTTGGGTGCCCTAATTTTTGTGAGCTCAACTAGACACACTTTGGATACGACTTTTATCTGTAGTCACAACACACAACTCCAGGTGAAGTCCAATGAGAGCTCCAAGTGCTCTACACCTCTGAAAACAAGACCCAAGGCATCTCAACATGGACATCTGAACACTGAGAAAATCAAAGGCTTCTTGAAAAATTTGGCCTGTAAAACTTTCTGACCTTCTATTTTCCTATTTGTAAAATGGAAATGTTTCCTCTCTCACAAGGGGTTGTCTGGCTTAATTCCAAAATGCTAATGAAGTACTTTAACCACAAACGCTCTCTTCCTGTTAAAGGTGCAGAGGTCTTTTTAATAACCACTCTTATTCAGGGCCAGTTTCATGTGAGAAAAATGGCACCTCTAGCAGTGGTCCCTGAAAATAATCTGGGGAGGAGCCAGTTCTCAGCCTAAGCTAAGAGAGAGGAGTGTCACCAACGACACTTTTTGTAGGATTCAGGCTGGGTGGTGGGTTCCCATTTAAGTACTGATCAAGCCTGATCCTACTCAGATTGTAAAGTTCTAAAGTGGGGAGGTGAGGGTAAAAATATAAGGATGGGGAAAACAAGAACAAAATTAGGAATGAGAGAGTAATTTATTCACCCTGAAGGGCCGAAAAAAGTATGATGTATCCCTTCCCCATCACTGAGTTTTTCTAACAAATATATATAAAGTATACTTTTTCATTTTCCTTGTGTGCTTGCTTCTCTGAAACCCCCTGCCCCGTGAACCTTTTTATCTACTTTTCTTTTTTTCTCCACTGTCAAAAGCTCCAGATGATTTGATAAAGGTTTTCTCTCTCCCTGGTATCTGAGTTCACATTAGAGAATTAGAGGAAACAAGACAAACTTTGGTTCTAATAGCTTTCTCTCTAATTCTACCACATAATAGTGAGTAGCAGTACTTATATAATAGTATCTTGAATGTTAATAGACTTAATAACCAAATCAAGGGGGGCTAGAGGTGGGGAAGAGATCTCAACTTACCTTAAAAAAGTTGCATCTAGATATTGAAGGTGAGAAACTCATCTTTGAAGAAGAGTCAGCTTTTGGAAATGTATCTTCTGCAATTGGTAAGAGAAAACAGAGGGGAGGCTATCCTAATCAGAATAAATCTCCCATTACAAGTAGGACTGGATTTGCCCTCTGTTACACCAATTTTACACTGGCTTAGTTAAAGTTATACTAGTGCAAGACTACAGTAATGCAGTGGTGAATCAGGCTTGTAATACTTTTTAAAAAATCAAATGAGGTCTGTATAAGATATATACTTGTCTTGGGAATTATAAATGGGCGAGAAACTACCTTTATATAAATCTGTACGCTCCCAATGAAAAAAATCAATCCATTAATGATTTCTAGTTAGATCTTGCTCCTCACGTCCATGGTATAGTATTTGTGATAGGGGACTTTAATTGGGTCCCAGAACTAAAGATAGACAGGGTGATTTAAAAAAAATAGTGCAGGGGAGAAAAATTACTGAAATATTTTTAGCAGATATATGCAGAGAGAGTCAGTATTCTTACTCCAGAATGGATCTGGTGCTTGTAGGCTGTAAAGATCTATATATGGTATATAGAATTGATATTAACAATAGTATTTGTCAGATTATGTCCCTCTGTATGGGCAGCTGTACAAACTGCAGGGGAGGAAAGATGAGGAAAGCACTGGAGATTGTAAAATAGTCACAAAAATTAACCTTGAATATAGAGAACTGAATGATATGGAAAATGCTACTGGAGGTTGCTTGATAAGGTCTAATGTCCTAAGGAAAAAAATGAAGCAAGGTACAAAGGCTGGAAGTCTTCATAAGTATACAGTGTGACAGGATCCCCGGGATGCATCCAGGGACCGTGGGACCACTGTGCCCCCTTATCTTTCCAGCCTGGGCTGTCTCTCACAATGCTTTGCTAGGGACAAGCAGCAAACCCCTCCAGGCACTGTTATCACTCAGCACGTGGCGCTCCACACCCAGCTAGACTGCATGAATGCTCCCAGAGCCACTCTTGAATCACACAGAGAAAGGCACCATGCACATACCCCCCGCTCCCAGCCTTGTACTCTAGGAATATACTGTCTTGCACTGCTCAAGACTCTTTTTTGAGCAGTGCAAGTTTATTAATTGGTCCCCACCTCATCAATAGAAAGTGGATATACTCCAGCCTTTGTAAACCTAGGTAGATTTACCGAACACTTGATGTAAACTCAGTGGTAAAGATAAACAGTAAAATAAGTTTATTGATTACAAAAGATAGATTTTAAGTGATTATAAGTGATAGGCAAAAGGTCAGTTAGTTACCAAAATAAAATATATGACCACGTAATCTAACCTCTCAACCCTATTAGACTGGGAAATATCTAGATTAAACAGTTTTTCTCACCCCACTGGATATTGCACTTTATACTACACAGGTTTCACCCTTGAAACCTGGGCCAGTCTCCTCTGTCAGAGTCTTTAGTCTTCTAAGTGTCCTTGTTGCTTGAAGCACAGGTGGGGGGAGGAGAAAAGGTGAAGCATGGGGCCCCTGTGTTCTGTTTTATGCCCTTAGTCCATGTGCTTGGAGAACACAAGTCCAGGCATGCCTGGGTGGGCATTACTGAGTCACCAGACAAGGTTGAGCAGTTCCCCTGGTGTGGCCTTGTGCAAGTGAGTCATTGCATTGTAGCTCCCTTGCTGGACAACGGCTGTTGATCGTTATTCGACACTCGCCCGGCATTGGTTATCCCCCTGGTTATTGTCTTTGGGGAGCTAGTATCTGGGCGCTTCCCAAACCCACAGCATATTTTAGTGACAACCATACAACAAAAATCTCATAACTTCTTTTGCATTGATGATATACATATTTAGATGGAACAGTGGGTTTCAGCAGATCATAACCTTTCCCATGATACCTAGCAAGGCACGCTTTATATGCAATATCACAATTATATATAGATGAGGAATATGGGGTTACAGGGTGCTTGCCCAAGGTATAGAGTGGCACATACAGAAAATCAGAATCAATACATAGCACATACAAATGAAAGGGGAGAAGTTACTATACTATGCCGGGATAGGGCAGAGTGACAAATAACGTTAGCTTATGTCAAAAGCAACAAAGCTGATAAAATACTGGCATAGGTCCTTGGGAAGGAGAGTTCATAAGAAAGCAAGTTACAGTATTGCCAAACCCAAGTATTTAAAAATCAGAGATTTTAAAAAATTAATGGTTGGTAGCGGTTAGGGCACTTACTTGGGATGTGGAGCTTCCAAATTCATGCGGTGGGAATCTCTCAGTCTCTCCTGTGGAACTTTCCATAAATAAGTACATATTCATTGGGCCAGAGAAACAGTTTGACTCTATAGCCCAGTGATTTGGGCACCACATCAGGCAGAGGAGGGACTTGGACTTGACTTTCCCATATCCCAGCTGAGCATTGTAACCATCAGGCTACTGGCTGTTCTAAAGCAGTTCTCTCTCTCAGTCTCTCCTGTTGGAGTTGTTCCACTGGGAATAAGAGAGGATGAGTCTATAGTCTAGTGCAGGGGTTCCCCAACTGTGGTATGTATACCCCTGTGGGTGCATAAGACATCTCTGGGGGGTATATGGGAGAAATGGTGGATTTTATTTATTATTTATTTTATTTATTGCATTTTCATAGTAGGCTACTCAGATGAAGCTTTAAAACTCTGTGGGAATTTGTTATATAAAATACATTAGTTAATTTACTTCAAGATGTACCAATGAGAATTCAGATTCACAGAGACACTGACGTACAGAGCCCTCACCGCTAATCACTGTACAGCGCGGGTTCAGTTGCTCAGCACCTGTCCAGTTTAACTGAGCTCAGAACTTAGGGGTTTTTTTGGTTGTATATGTTGCACTATAACTATACCTATATGTAACAGTGAAATATGGACAGATGGCTAAAGATAGGTAGTATTAAGAAGAACACATGAAATATCGGTGATGAGAAGGGTAGGGGTATGTAGGCAGCTGGCAGATCTGGAAGGGGTATACGGGCATTTGGTAGATCTGCAAGGAAGAAGGTATGCAATAAGAAACGTTTGGGAACCTCTGGTCTAGTGACATATCACCTGGAATGTGGAAACTGGGTTCCAGTCCCTGGTCTGAATGGGGTAGAGCAGAGACTTTAACCTGGGTCTCCCATATCCCAGGTGAGTGCCCTAACCATTGGGCTATTGGCTATTTTGGGATGGCTCTCTCTGTTTTTTTTGCAAAAAAAAAATTTTTTTTTAAGGTCTCATTTTTGTCCCAATGGAGAAAGTAACCAAATATCAAAACCTCAAAAATTTTCATGAAATGGAATTCCAGTTTATTGGCTGGCCTTGTGTTGGGATCATGGGCGGCCAGTGAACTGGCTGTTGGGAAGGCTAGCCCCTGGCCCAGCCCCTTCTGCCCCTTCTCTCACAGGAGCCCATAGCACCCTCCCACACCCAAGCCATGGGCCGTCTGCGTGCTCCCTGCCCCGGAGATCCAGGTGGCCGGGCAGCATGGCACCCCCAGCCCCTGAGCTCCAGGCGAGCCCCCAACCCCAGCCCTGGAGGATCGGGTGATGCAGTCCCAGGCCCCGAGTGCCGGGCAGGTGACGTGGCTCTGGCCCCAGCGCCAGGTGCCTCAAGTCCCTGTGACATGCAGTAGCCAGCCTGGGCTACAGAAGATTGGGAACTGGGAAAGAACTGCAGGAATGCTCCTAGGGCGGAGCATGGGTGGGGCTATGCCAGGCTGTTTGGGGAGGCACAGCCTCCCCCAGCCTATGATACTTGCCGTCTGTGGTTGGTATCTTTTTATTTGCCTTCTAGTTTCTTAGTCTTTAAGGTCCACTGGGTTCACATTTCTAAGGTTTTCTCCACAAATATGACAGCTAGAAATTTACTTTGGTGGGAGGAGGAGAAAAGCTGATATTTTCATGTTCCTCCAGGAGTTGCAGCGTTAATAAATACATTAAAAGTCAGGGGACTAGTGGTAAAATCGCAAGAGTTGGCAACACTGATAGTTGTCAGAAACTGAAAGAGATAAGGTAAGAAATCCTAGGTTAATAGATTTTTTTTTAAGGCTGAAAGGGACCATTATGATGATCTAATCTGATCTCCTGTGTAACATAGGACATAGAACTTCACCACTGATTCCTGCATCTGACCTAATAACTTTTGGTTGAATGTGAATATATGTTTTAGAAAGAGATCCAGTCTTGACCTCAAGCGATGGAGAATTTGCTACATCGCTTGGTAATCTGTTCCAGTGGTTAAATATCTTCAGTGTTTTTAAAAAGAAAAGTGTCTTATTTCTAGTTTGAACTTTTCTGTCTTCAACTTCCAGCTACTGGGTTTTGTTACGCCTTTGTTTGCTAGATTAAAGAGATTTCTGCTCTCAGAAATCTTTTTCCTGTATGGGTAATGGTAGACCATGATCAACTCCTCTCTTAGCCTTCTCTTCAATAAGCTAAATAAATTGAGTTTCTTTAGACTTTCAGAGTAAGGTATGTTTTCCAGATCATAAACCATTTTTGTAGCTTTTCTCTAAGATCCTAGATCTATTAAATCTGCCTTTCTGGATTTCCATGCCAATTTGTATATATCACAGGATGCAAATACAGAGCAGATATAGCAGAGTTTAAAGTAAAATTGCTGTTTTTAAAAAGATGATGAGGCAGTTTTGGTGCATTAGAGGTGCAGTATTGGAAGGAGACAACAAACGAGTTATCAACAATTTTAAACCCAAGACCAGATGTCTATACACCCAGATTCTTTAAAACTTTTATGCAAGAACTGAACATATGTCCATATTAAGTAGAGTCCTGCTGAAATCTAGAAAAGGATAGTCTCCTGGAAAGTATGCAGCAAGTTACCATCACAGTGATACACAGGGAACATATACCTCTGAATGATTGTGGATCCTACATACCCATTTATCTTCCAAATGTACAATAGATATTAACATTTATGCAAAAATTTGATAATTAGAATAGAGACTATAATCAAACAAGTGATATATGTCAGTCAGACTTCATATGCAAAGAGAACATTCTTCACATAATCTGTAACGTATATTGAATTGCATCCATTCAACAAAGTAAAATAAACTTGCCTTGTTGTTTGTTGATGCAGGGAAGGCCTTTGACTGGGTTGAGTGGCCATTTTTAACAGAATGTCTTGAACAATATACTTCTCACATTTAGAAAACAAGTGAATGCCTTTTACTTAATCCCAAGAGCAAATTGTCAGGTAAATGTTTTCTTCATTAAAGGGAAATCCTAGAAGGGGAATGAAACCAAAATGCTCATTACTATCTTTTAGTTCTTCTAAAAATAAAGCAACTAGTTGGAAATATTAGAGCTAATACAAACATTATTGAACCTAAAGTAGAAAACAGAATAATAAAGTGAATTATTCAATCTACTGTACCAATACTAGGGTTATTGTGATATGGGAATATGATTTATTTTATTTTATTGAAATATGCTTCGTTATGTGCTATTCTGATTTTTTTTTTTTTAAATTTCATCTCTGTTTGAGAAACATGGAGCTCTAATGCTAAAAGAAATTTAGAAGTCCACAATTAATATACAAGTTGAGTGCACCTGGAAACATGTATTACTAATCTCATTTGTATATAAAATATGGATATGACTTAAAAAAACACCAAAATCCATTCTTCTGACAGAGGATGGGGAGCTTCACGGCACACTGAAGACTTTTGTTGCAAGGATCTTTGCTGTATTTCATTATGACTTGCATTATTTTACAAAATACATAGTTCAACTTTTCTAAAATAATTCAGGCTATCCACTTGGGCAATTAGTTGTATAATTCCTAATGGCATACTAACTGCACATTCTGATGATTGGAATGCATAAGGCAGATGCGAAGAATTCAGTGGCAGACTTTGGTCTGAGGTGCTTTGGATTGCATGCAGGATCTCCTCAGGATAGGAAACACATATGCAAGTGATTAAATAAGTATAATTAAATGAGATAAAAGCTTTACTGTTCAGTCCTGGAACAGAGTGAATGTTTTATCATTTAAAAAATAAGCGCTCCTTGGTCCTATAATTTTTAAGGGTTTTCATCTATGATATCTGAATGTTTGGCTTTTGGTAAGTAAAATTTTGCTTATTGTGGGAGATGTTTTTAAAAACATTCAGGTAGTTAAAGTTCAGATTCCATTAAAACCCTCTAATTCTCACCAATGGACACTTTGTTACTCGGTGGACAAACATGATGATACAAGGATGCTGTGACACAAAATATACTAGGTCATTTTTGTTTTAGGCCTTGTCAGCATGCAAAAGATGCAATGGCTTAACTAAAATCAATCAGTTTTTAAATGGAATTAGTTAAACTGGTGCAAACCCTTGTGTGGATGCACTTAAATCTGTTTACACTTATCACCTTGATAAGGAATCTACTTAAGCGAAGTGTGTGTAGACTAGCCCTTACGTGGCGGTTGTACCACATGCTACCCAAGAATATATACTGCAGTATATTTAGTGGAAGCAGCAAAGGCTTAGTAAGGGCCTAATTTTGTAAGGTGCTGAGCACTCTCATTTCCTAGTCTGTTAGCAGCCTCCACTGTAGCACTCTGAGAAGTAGAGTGAGACTGGGTTGATTTATTTGGATGAAAATACGAGGTTTTGTAGATGAGCAAAGTGAGAATGAGGTCAAGTCTACTCAGCCCTGCCGTTCGGACTGCTGGGGTGTGAATTGCAGCACAAATAGCATTCTGCACTGTAACAACACCATTGGGATGCTGCTGGCACAAATGAAAAGGTACCTACTTCACGTTAACTTTGACACAACACCAGTAGCGTCCATGAGAGGTCCTTTCAGCGTGGTGTGATAGTGGGGGCTGCAGTTCACACCTGTGTAGTCCAAAATGTGGGGCCATGTAGACAAGCCTTTCATGAGGCTTGTCCATACTTTTATTTGGCTCAGAGCAGGTTTTGCTGTTCTCTACTGCAAATGTTTTAGGCCTGGTCTCCACACTGGTATAACTATTTGTTAGGGGTGTGATTTTTTTTTTTAATCTAAATAGTTACACTGGTACAAACCCTAGTGTGGACCCAGTTAAAGCAGTAAGTATTAAAAGTGCTTTACTCTGGTACAGTTTATTCCCCTTTCCATACAGGAATAAGCTATACTTGTATAATAACCATCAAAGCAGTATAACTGAATCTTTACTAGAGAGGTTGTACCGGTATACTTAAGGTGGTATAACTTTTGTATATAAAAAAACTCTTAGTGGTGTGACATCTGATATTACATGTTTCTCCTAAAATGATTATTTGTGACTTACATTAAAAATAACAACCTATTTAAGGATTAAGTGGATTGACCAGCATGTTTTCAGTGAGAACAGTAGAGGTCCTGAGTCTTTCTAGCTCAGATGTGTTCTCTTGAGGGAATCTCTGAATGGATCATAAATGTGTCTGAGAACAGGACTTTTACCAAATGAGACTAGAACCTAAGTTCATTTTACACTATCAATAATAGTCATTTTAATTAAGAGTTAGAGATGATTTGACAGGGTAGTCAGGCATCAGAATGGTTTAGTGCATAAGCTTTTTGTCTCTAGGCTGCCAATATTGCTCTTCAGTGGAAGTGAAGCTAGCAGTTTTGGGTGTCTGTATCAAAAGCTCACTACCTAATTTGGTAAAAGCAAGTACGGTCTGGTTATATGTTCCGTTACTGGAAGAGCAGGGATATCCAAGTTCAAGGACGGATGAGCACATTGGCACAGTATCATGACAGGGAAACTTGCCCATTGCTTGTCTGTAGTGTTTGTTGCTCTGGCATCGTGTGCCTAGTAGTCTCAGCACCTGCACTAAGAACAAAACAGCAGACAGGCAAAGGGCAAGCTTCCCTGTTGTGATCCTACGCCATTAAAGTCAATGGGAGTTTAGCCATTGCTTTACATTAGAGTAGGACCAAGCCATAAATTCACCGAAATGTACAAGAAATCAGAAAGTCAGCGTAATTCAAAAGTGATAATTTTACAGTTTTACATAGAGAAGGAGGAAGGAATCAAAAAGAAGGTCTGTTTAAAAACCTGATTGTAAACTGATAGTGAGCTATTTGGGGCATGAGCTTTTCTTCATCTCATCTGCAAGGAGCCTCACACGCATTTGGGTTTTGTATAACTAACAAAGAATAATCCATCTTTCAAACCAGCTATGAACAAATTCCATTTACTACCCTTCATAAAAAAATCCTTTTTTGTGACTTTTAGAATCATAAGAGAGAAACAGCAAATGTCTATGCAATTGCATGTAAGTGTTTAAAAGGTCTTGGTGCCTATTTTGCCTTGTTTTCAATTTTAGCTGAATTTGCTATAATAAAAGCAAAAGTTCTTATAGCACTTTTTCGATATTAACAAATCTCCACAAATGAGTATTTTATTCCTATATTACGGATGAGGGAAGCTGAGGTAGGGAAGTTAATGGCCTGATTTTTCAAAAGTGCTGAGCATACACATCTCCTACTGAGATCGGGCCATGTGTGGTCACAGAGAGAGTTAGTATGAGTCTGGAGAAAAGCTCAGGAATTCCTAGTTCCCAATCATGTGCTTAGACTAATCTCTCTACAGCCCGGTTAGAAACTGATCCATTACTGAGGATGGTGTTCAGCAGTTGTTCATTCCTGAACCAGAAATGAAAGTGGTATAGACCAGACAAAACCATCTCCATGCTGCTTGAGAAATCCTGAACCAGTGTTGGCTGAAAGGCTATTGCAAAAAAGGTTTGTCCAGTCTACACTAACACTTATAGCTGCATCTACTCTAGCAACTGTCTGAAAATTTTCCACCATTGCATTTATGTCCAGTTCAGCTTCACTGACTGTGATAATGATGCAGTGGCTATAGTAGAGTGGCTGTCAGCAACTTTGCCCCTGTGTCATCCAGTGATGTGGTCACTGTTGGCAAGGGTAAGGTTGTGTGTACTGGCAAGACTAGGGCACATCATCTCTGGTGGTAGCAACTTTAGAAGCTAGAGCATTGTCTGGAGCCAAGCGCTACACTGTCTTAAAATGCCTGAACCCACCTCAGGTCTGTCTATCCTACAGCCTGCACTGTTGCAACCTTTGTAGAGCAGGTAGAGAATTAGGGGTTCCACTTTTGCCAGTGTTGATGCAGCCTAGGGTCATTTCAGATTTGACTTGGGTCATTACATTCTGCCTCCCTAAATTTTCCTTTATAGTTTCAGTTGGATATGGAATTCTTCTTAATTTTCTGACCTAAAACTGCACAGTGCTGCTGTACAATGTGAAACATTTGCTGCCTTTTACCCTGAGGTGGTTGCACTGCAATGTCTGGTGAAGCGATTTCTGTGTGCATGTATGATCTGTTGAATATGCATAATGCTTTGAGATTAAGGGGGGATTTTAAAAAGCCCCTACGTGATTTAGGAGCACAGGTTCCAGAAACGGTCAATGGGACCTGTGCTCCTAAGTCACTTCAAGTGGTTTTGGAAAACCCCCCTTAAATGTCATATTAAAAACAAGATATTCTTATTTTAATGTTTTTAAAGCATATATATAGTATAAATGGTCATTAACCCATAAAATGTTGGTTGGTTTAAGAGATGATTTAGGAGGAAAAATATTGCTAATACATAATTGTCCAAAACATCTCTGATTTGTGGAGAAGCTGACTTGCCTGGACAGTAGTTCAGTATGTTGATATTCTTTATACGGCTCTAGAGAGAACCTACAGGACTAAGATTTCAGGGCAGAATTCTTTCATTCAATTGTTAGTTGAGAAGAAATTTCTATATATTCCTACTGAGACAGGAAAATATCCACAGTTTCCAAGAAATGTTCTAGTAGACTGATTGTTAAATGTAAATGAGACCCTGTCATTAAAATCCATAGATTCACAGCGCTAAATGACAAATTGCATTTACCACATCACTTAATACACCATTCTTTTATTTTAATATCTTGAAGGTTTGTTATTGCTCTGCAGTGTCTCTGAAGTTTCTCTATGGTTTCAGCTCCAGGCTTTTGTATGTCTCAAGTGAAAACTAGTTTGCCACTGACCATTGAACATTCTGAAAGAAGGAGATTGGCTGTTACTGTGGAAATAGATTGTTCTTCCCTTTATTCTGCCTGGTTCCAAAAACTGAGTCTTTATGATGAGCTGCCACATGTTTCAAAATGTACCCTTGCTGCCCACCTTCCTTATCAGAGCCTGATTGCACTTTAATATTATATCCCCATTAATTAGAAATTCTTTTCTGAAGTTTTTCCTTAAAGAGATGCTTATTCCTTCAGGAATTATCTTCAGCTTTCTGTCTGCATCTAGGCTGGTAGTCCACAGAATCCCTTCGTATTTGTGGCGCTAGGCTCTTCTATTAGTAATTGTAGTTACATACTTAAACAATTTCACATAAGTAATTATGTTTTATGGCCTGTAGCCAAGTTTACTTATTCTGCTTCCTAGAAGAAAAATACATAGTTAGAACTTGGCTGAAACTTCCCTTCAGCTACCTTAATGAGGTTTCCCTAAGGTCAAGACATTCTAATTGAGCAAATAAAGGTGTTTTGGCATGAACAAATTTTGTACCAGATTTTTTCCAACTGGCTTTCCAAATCTTCTCTTCTGCACCACTGTCGTTCCAGCTCTCACAACATCTTTCCTCCAAACAAAGAAGGGAGTAAATGGCCAGTTTGATGTGGTAGTGCTATCTTTTATGAGCCTGGTACATATTGTATGGTTGGTGTCTCTTTCAGAGGATGAAGGGCATAGTGAAAACTGCTCAGGCCCCTTTTCGTGTTGTCCCCTAGTACAAGAACAAAGTGTCCATTGACTACATTAATGGCAGGTTTAAATAGATAAAAATACAGGAAAGCCACAGTGTATGGTCAGACTCTGCAATTCACTGCCACAGAGAGGTCAATGAATCAAATACTGTGGCTGGATACTTCTGCAACCAATCATATTTGTAGAAACTACAAATATTTGTAGTAGCCAGCTCTATATGGGTAATTATGTCTCACGCTTTAGGGTGTTAGCTGATCACCACAAGAGGTCAGGAAGGAATTTCCCCCAGTTTACAGCATTGTACAGTTTCCTAGTTGCATTCTAGGGGCTTTCCGTCTTCTGCTGAAACATCCCTTATTGGCTGCTCTCAGAGGTGTGGGATACTACATCAGTGGGACTAATGGTTAGATCCAGAATGGCAACTCTGTTGGCTACTGAATAACACTTCTGCCCAATGCACACAACTGCCAACAAATCTAACTCCATTCTTGGGCCCAGGCCTCCCATTTAGCAGCCAAAGTGTTCTTCTGCCTATGCACCAATTGCTTAGAGTTCCCTGGATTTCAGTTCACAGTGTTTATGTTCAGCTCCCTTTCCTTTGTCACAGATAGTCTTAGCAAATACAAAGACTTTGATTTGTTGTTGTTTTTATGTGTGTGTGTGTGTGTGTGTCTTAAGTTAAGCTAAAATGTGAAGCCATTAAACAATACAAGCAACACATATGCCTGCAGAGTTCAATTTAACTGGTATAGCAGCACAAAAATACACAAAGGACCTATGTAACAAAACCTAAGCGGCTCTAGCTTGAGGGTTACCAGAACCCACATCATTCAGATTGTTGCTATCACTACATTTCTCCAGTTCAGCATGATTTATTTATTGCAATTGAAGCACAATATCTGTACCTCTTAAGCCTTTTAGTTTCTTTTTTAGCTTCCTCCATATAAAGCGAGCTGCAGCATTATTATTAAACTGTTCTTGGGGCTAAATGTTCTGAATGTTATTCACGTCTGTGTTTATAACAAAGCAGGGGAGGGAGAAGGTTTAGCTGTGTCTGGTTTGCTTGACTTGCTTCAAGGAAAACTTTGTAAAAGGAAAAGCTTTCAATGAACAGTTGAAATTGCATAATGAAAAGGTTCTGGAAATAATTATAAAATCGGAATTAAATCATTTTGAGGATTATTTATTTATTTATTTATTTACATTTTAAATTGGCAATGAAGTATAATGACAGTCAGAAATAACCCCAGACGCCTACGCAGGGTATATATAGAGATTGCATTCACTCTGTTGTGCAGGCATTTACTGCAAGATGGCACATTAAAATGTGAACAGAACAGCAGCACATCTACTCTACTGGATGCCGCAGTGCTGCTACAATCTGATAAACAGTGTTGGAGTGTGGCGTGCATGCTGTGTGCATGTATTATCTTCTCTTTGTAACACTCTGTGCTCCAGTCCTTCGTGTCCACTATCTTTGTCTTTATGAAACACTGAAACTGCTGAAGACTGCGGTTAGACTTGAAGACTGGAAATTTTCAGGCTACGCTGGCAAAATTCCTGCAGGGATTAACACATTTTAGCAAATAACAACTGGTTTGCTTCATAATGTCCCAACTTACAAACTTTTATGTGTCTAAACTTTGCCTTGCCATTTTTCATGTGTGTAAGCAGAATGATTATAGCGGTGATATTTGGCTATACGGAGCTGAGAAGCCACTTTGTCCTGCAGCATTGCTGCTAGGAGTTGTGATGTTTATATCATGGCATTGCATCAGAAGGACATTCTATCATCATATATTGATTCATTGCAATGACCAAGGGTTATTTGAAGCAGCTATTTTGTGGTTCTCCATATAAGCAATTTTCTAGTGACCCTGTTAGTTTCTTCAGGATTTAATATTTATTTTGAAATAGAATTAAATTTATAGCCCTTATGGCTGCGAATATGACCTTCAAAACGTGAAATAAATTGTAAATCCATTTTGCAGTGTTGACTGAAGCTGCAGATAGATTGTGACAGTAGCTTTGAGAGGGTCTTGTCAATTGTGTGTTAACTCTGAAACCTAGTTATGACAGATTATGGTCCAAACTTGTAAACAGGAGAAGAGAAGGCACTTGCAATATGCCTTTTCTGTTTTGCTTGTGAAACTTGCCTATTTTTGCATGCCCAGTTACAATGGTTTAACAATAATTTAGCAGCTCTCTTAAATGGATGTTTTGACATCAAAGTGGCCATTTGTTTTCACAATCACCTGATTTCAGTGTGCGTGCATGGTAACTGAGAGGAAATGTGGTGCACAGTTGTGCAATACATGCATGCTTAAGCTTCTTTTTAAAAATTTGGTCTTAAAAGTCAATTTTGTTAACTAATTCTCTAATGATAATTTTAGCAGAAACATCCATCCGGGATTATGAGGGAGTTTGGGATTATTTGTGGAGCTGGAATGTAGTTACCTTAGCTTTTTCACACTCACACCTACCCACCCTGAAGCAATGCAACATGATGGCAAATACTGTCTCATTTCTGTTGCAGTGATGACTCCATTTGACACACTTTTCTCCCCTAGCCTCTTCTCTGCATGCCAAGCAAAAATGGCGGTATTTCCTGTTAGAATGAAAGAATCAGTTCTGTGGTCTGCAAAAGAGCTGCATGCAGCCGCAGTTCTGGTGGCCTTTAGGATACAGTGCTATGCCCACCACTTTAATCTATTTTGTACTAATCTGAGTGGGTGTTTGTTGTAGACTGAGGCAAGGGTGTGGTAGTGGGTGGAAAATATTTTATGTTCAGTTATTAGCAACAAATACTGTTTTTAAAGGGACAGTCATCTTCAAAATTGCACTTCTGTGTGAACTACTTTTACTTACCTGTACCAGTGTTAATATGTAACATCTAAAATGGAGGAAAAAATCTCCATCTTTTCAGGGTATTTTTATGCATTTGAAAATACCTGTACAGTTAATTTCCATATTTCCTATGTATAGTCAGTTTGTCCTGTTTTGTGTAGGTTTTTCACACAACAGTAGAGAAAAAACACTTTTAAACTGGGGAAAATGTGATTTGTAAAACCACATAAATTCTGAGGGTGAGTTAGGGGCAGATGTACTGTCTGAAACTCCTTTTTTAAACTGACCAGATTTCAAGTTGGGGATGTGCCTTTTATTTTGAAAACTTACCCAGATGTTATCTTGATGAATGCGATACAACTATTAAAAATGTATATGAGCTTTATTGTATTTTAAGTCAACAGTGAATTTCTGTAGTGAAAATCCTCAGAATGGTAAACTTTCAAATGTTCAGGTGCTCAGTAACGTGCAGTAAGATGGGACATGAGTATTTATTGGTGTGTATTGATTTTAAACTGTGCTTTTTTTCTTTCTGCTATTTCGGAATATTTTTATTGCTTTACTAGTGCAATAATCTTACTAGTAGTGAGCTTTTTTGTTTCATTGTTGTTTATTGGCCTTATTTAATGTTGATTGAATTCTACTTTGAATAAAAACAGCAGCCAAGAAATAAATTATAGCATCCTACCGAGAGGTTTTGGCTGCAAATTTAAAATGGCTATTGGATATTGCCAGTCACATCTGACTGATGCCCAACCAGTAAGCATGTGTTAAATCACCAATTACGGTAACAATAAAAATGTCCACTAACGGTGTGTCCACAGAGAAGAAAAAAAGGTGTTTTCTCACTATATGTTCACTAGAGTTAGTTGTGTGGAAAAATCCTGTGGAAGGTAAGGCAATTTGTAGTTATCACACACGTTAGGAGGTAGAGGTAAACACTAGGGGGGGGAGGAGGAGTTTTGGGATTACTCAACCTACTAATGTGTTAAAACTACAGACTGCCTTGTCTTTACTAGGACTTTACCTCCTGTTAGATACCACATGCTAGGTAACTTGGTGAAAACACTTTTCCCTGTGAACACCAGGCCTTACAGTCCAATCTTCTTCCGGTTGAATTTGATGGGAGCTTTTATTTTGACTACTGTAATGGGGGGAGAATCAAGCCCTTACGTAACACCTCTCATTTCTGGATCTTAAAACTCTTTAAAAACTCTACTGCTACTTCATGACACCACTGTGAGATAGAGAAATTGAGACTTAGGAGGCCAGGAGACTTCATTAAAGTGACTAAAAGAGTTAATGGACAGATCTAGGAGTAAAATTCAGGAGTCTCAACAACCAGACACCTGCTCGGCCCACTTGACGCTACTTTCTTTTAAAATTCAGACTCTGTCTATACAGTCACGGAAGGAAGTTGAGCGATGAAGATGGAATTCCATCCTCTGCTCACCCTCTCTGTGTTGTTATGAGCAATTATAGAACATATGGTATGTAAGAATTACCCGCTCTTCAGTGAGATCCCAGCAAAATCTCAGCATAACAGGGTGAGTTACGTTCAGAGATTAACTGTTGTATTGCTGAGTTTCCATCTCTTAAGATTACTTGAACGCATATGGTTCTACTCTCTCCCGCCCCCCGATAGCATTTTTTTTGAGAGAGCGATAGAGATACAGAAAGAGAGAACTTTAAAAATGTGTATTGTTTTCTTGGGCTCTTTGAGAGCCATATCATTTAATCTTTTAAGAGCTTTTACACAAATTTTAAATGGCTGATAGAGGAGCCAAAGCTTCATATACTGGATTGTGTGCATGCCAAGCTGACCTTCAGCATGCATTGAGGGTCACCTGGCCCCTTGACAGGAATATATAAAAGGTGAGCTTTTGAAGGTAAGAGCCTTGCTGGCTATCAGGTGTCTTTACAATGCTTTTCCAAAGTTGAGACCTGTTAACACATTTCTGATTTTTATGTTTTTGGAGCTGTTATGCTGATCTTGGGTGTTACATTTATTTGTATGTATTCCTTAGCATGGGATTGGTTTATACTTAAAAGCTAGAAAGAGGGAACAAAATTATTAGCTGTACATGCATGCCTGGCCTCAAATATTAATGACTCATCTAAAAACAAAAAGGGCTTTCCAACAGAGCCCTGCAGTGGGACCGGGATCTGCAGGTCCCACAGGGTCCACTGCCGTAATAGCAGAGTGGGTAAAATGTATTTTATTGCAGTTGGGATTGGGTGGGCAAAAAAACCCAACCAGACTCTGGTAATTTGTGGGAAAACACTAAATCTCTGAGTTTCATAAATAGAATTTCAGCAATGTAAATCAAGTTTTTCTTTTCTTTTAAATAAAGGTTTTAATACTTAAATTTAAGTGAGGGATAGAAAGATATTTGATATCTATTATAACAGGAGTTAAAGTATTTTTACATGGTGTAAGCAAGATTTGTTTTATTCTTTTAGTGATAAAAATGGTGTCTGAATTCTGTTTATATAATATATTATACAACTTTTTGGGGTTTTTTTTGGTAGCATGGGGGAATCTCTCTCATATGGGATCTAAGGCTTTTGCCGGTGGGAGCAGGATAAAAAGCAAGAAACAACGTGGGAGCGGGTGGGAGTGGATATTGCAGGGCAGGACAGGAGCGGGATTAAAAAAACAGTCCTGCACAGGGTGCTACTTTCCAACTCTACCTTCTGTGAAAAGGAGACCAATTCAGAATAATGTGTAGATCACATTCTTAATAAAATGAAAAATGGTAAAACTAAGCTATATGTTTTGGGCACAATAAAAGTATATAATCTACCCAACAAATGCTTTTTCAAATATTCCTTTACTTAAAAATTGATCACGTTCATTATGATTGTTTTACAATTTTATCTCCTATTCAAGCTCTTTCCACACCCAATATCCCCTAAACCAACAAACATATACTCAAAGGACCTACACCAGTGATTCCCAAACTTGTTCCGCCACTTGTGTGGGAAAGCCCCTGGCGGGCTGGGCTGGTTTGTTTACCTGCCGTGTCCGCAGGTTCGGCCGATCGTGGCTCCCAGCGGCCACGGTTCGCTGTTCCAGGCCAATGGGAGCTGCTGGAAGCGGCGCAGGCCGAGGGACGTACTGGCCGCCGCTTCCAGCAGCTCCCATTGGCCTGGAGCAACAAACCCCGGCCACTGGGAGCCACGATTGGCTGAACCTGTGAACGTGGCAGGTAAACAAACCGGCCCGGCCCGCCAGGGGCTTTCCCTGCACAAGCGGCAGAACAAGTTTGGAAACCACTGACCTATACCATATTCTTGACTAACCACTGCAAGACAAAGACACATGTAGGGGTTATAAACACACAAAAACCTGCTTGGAGCTATAGTCTGGATTTTTTTTGCAGTTGCTTAATGTAAAAACAATTTAATTCGTGCTTAGTGGCAGATTCGTGCTTAAAAATTTTTTGTAATGACAATATATAGTCCAGGGCTTTTAATTTCTATGCCCGCATTTCAGTCCGAAGCAAATGTTCACAGCAGATTTATACCCCTGTGAAAATATGGTTTTATAGAGAAATGCTATGACAGACTTATAATAGGGATACCCATTAACATTTGTTATAAATTAGAGATAGCACTCAGTGATTTATTTTAAATTCTGTCCCCTCTTTAAAAAAAATTCAGCTATCTGATTCTGAATGTTGATTTATTAACTTCCTATGGGTAAAATGTGCCTCCCCTCTTCTGTATCCTTTTTTTGATTTGTATTATCGTTTGCTGTTGCAAAATTCTAGTTTCCTCCCTCTGCAATTTTGAAGCCTTTTCCCTGTCTAGGCTTTTCCCTGTCTAGGATTTTCACATCTGAAGCACTGATTAATACGAATCTGCCACTGGTATAAGTAAGTAGGCACAAAGCTTTTGTCTGTAATGGAATGGTGTCTGCATCTGCCAGCAGTGAACTTGGCCCCTTTTCTGTAACTACAAAATGGTCAATGATGCAGTAAGACATCCAGGAACTGGAACTAACTACTCTCCTCCAGCATTCTAGTTTTCAGGAGTTTTTTGAGTAAAGTTACAATGGGTACCTTAACTAAAAGTATAACAATTCTTAGATCCTATGAGTATTTTTTTTAGATAGCAGTTGAGTGCTACTATACAAACACTAAGGGTGTCAAAAATGTTAGCAGAAGATGATATACTTGTAATGTTTTCTCTGCCCAAAAAAACCTTTCCAACTTAAACTGAGAAGCAGACAATACCTAGGAATCAATCCATGACTGAAATGCAGCCACCTCTGAGGTGAATCAAATCAGCTGTTTAACCGTGCATAGTAATTCAGCTCAACAGTTCAGGACACAAAGTGAAGAATACGGTATCCAACGGAAACTGTAGGGTGCACTGAGGCCTTGTCTACTCTTGAAATGGTATGTAGGCAGAGCCTTCCCGAGGGGACGGTGAATCGGGGCAACTGCTCTGGGGGGGCCCTGCATGCCGGCGCCGCATGGGCGGCAGGTGAACTGCTGGCTGCGGGAGGCTACCCCCAGTCCTGCCCCTTCCATGCAAGGGAGAGCGTGCCGGGAGGGAGAGCATTCGGCGACACCGCTGCGGCCTCCCCAGTCCCGGAAGGCAGGCAGTGTGGCCCCAGCAGGATCCCAGGAGGGCGGAGTGTGGGCAGGGCCATGCCTGGCTGTTTGGGAAGGCACCGCATCCCCCAGCCTCCCCTACCTACCCGGTGTGGTCAGTCCCGGAAGTGACATCACTTCTGCCCCAGGTCCCGCACACTCCTAGGGACGGCCCTGCAAGTAGGGTACATGTAGCTACATGCAACAGGGAAAGGCAGGCTGCATCCATACTGTGGTGTGTAGCTACACTTGGCAGTGAAAGGTTCTGGCAAGGGGGAGGCAGCAAGGAAAGGCTCTGGCAGTGAGGAGTTGCTGGAGTCTTTCCCCATTGCCTCCAGTCTAGCAATGGATTACACTGGGGTGTGGAAAGGCTCCAGCAGCAAGACATTACACTGCTAAAAATATCAGTGTAGACATGGGAGGCACTGCTTGGGCATGTAGAATGTCATGTAGACAATACCCTGTGGTTCTGATGTGTCTGTACTAGGGTTGCCAGGTGTCCGGTTTTCGCCCAGAATGCCCGGTCGAAAAGAGACCCTAGCAGCTCCAGTCAGCACTGCTGACCAGGCCGTTAAAAGTCTCGTCAGCGGCGCAGGCAGGATCCCTACCTGGCTCCGTGCAACTCCAGGGAAGCTGCCGGTATCTCCATCTGGCCCGTAGGCGGAGGGACAGCCATGGGGGCTCTGTGCGCTGCCCCCAGCGCCAGCTCACCTGCTCCCATTGGCCAGGAACCGCAGCCAATGGGAGCTGAGGGGGCGGTGCCTGCGGGCACAGGCAGTGCAGAGAGCATTGTGGTTGCGCCTCTGCTTAGAGCCAGAGGGAGATGCCGGCAGGTTCCTGAGAGCTGCCTGAGGTAAGTGCCTCCCTGAGACCGCACCCCCTCCTGCACCCCAAACCCTCATCTCCGGCCCCACCCCAGAGGCCCAACCCCCACCCCATCCTGGATCCCCCTCCTGCACCCTGAACCCCTCATTTCTGGCCCCACCCTGGAGCCCCTACCCCCTCCCACACCCCAACCGCAGCCCAGAGCCCTCTTCTGCACCCCATGCTCATCATCTCTGGCCCCACCCCAGAACCCATACCCACAGCAGGAGCCTTCACCGCCACTCCCCCGCCTCCCCAACCCAACCCCCGGCTCCAGTCTGGTGAAAATGAGCGAGTGAGCGAGGGTGGGGGACAGCGAGTGACGGAGGGAGGGGGTGGAGTGAGCGGGGAGCATAGTCTCGGCAAAGGGGCTGGGCAAGGATGTTTCTGCAAATAGAAAGCTGGCAACCCTAGTCTGTAGTCTACTTGCCTAAGCCGGGCCTCACCATCTACACTGCTATTTATATCCATGCTAGCTGAGTGTGAAGTATCTGTACTTTACATGCTGCTGTAAGTGTAGATATACCTTTAGTCATGAGGAATGTAACTGCTCAGTTATGAATTGGAATTTAGCCAGGACATGACGATTTACACCCATATACATCATTAAAGTTGCATGGGATGTTTAATGAGTGCAGGTTGTCTAGATCTGTGTTTCATGTTTCATCTAAAAGATGGCACACTTAGCATAGGACCCCTTAGCATCGTGCCGTGGCATTGGTTCAGGGCAGACCAGGGATACTACCTTTTAAAAATAAATTTATATTGTGCTTTTCAGTATAGTCTTCACTTCATGGAGACAGTTGACATTCTCTAATCTTTCCACAAAATGATGATTGGGTTGCAAGACTGTATTCAATTACAAATGTGAGGAACACTGTTTCAGGACATAATGCTTGGATGGAATACATACTGCCATCTGGTGAATGTGAATGGTGCCCAATTGTGTCTAATTTTTCTTTTTAGATTCTGATCCCTGTGTCGTCTTCGGTATTCAAGTGATAATCTCTGACTCTCCTAATTTTCACTGACTAATAATGGTGATTAACCTTTTCAATTTTGACATTATAGATAATAAATCAAGCCTATTGGTATCCTATGTGCAACGGTACGAGTTTTTAAATTGTAACAAAACAAGGGCTAAAAATACAGCACTGATGATATCCAGTGGCCGTCTTGGAATATCTTGTAAATCAGCACTAATTACTATGCAGTTCAGGGAATTTTAAAAGATATTGATGCGAGCCTCCGGATACCATCTCAGTGCAAACGTGGATCTTGTACCTATACATTAGAAGTGATTTTAACAATCTGTATATAATATTGAATCTTTTGCTGTTGCATTGATATTTTCAGGTTCCTTTCTCACAGTTTTCTTTTTTTGCTGACGAAACAAATCCCTTTAGAATGGAAGTTTCAAAAGGTTAAGTGGGGGGAGGGCGTGGTGGTGGAAAGAACAGAGTACAATCCACACTCCTGTCTTCTCTCCTCCATTGCTATGCCAGATGGAACTTCCAGAGCCGCACATTGTGGCTTTCTATTTCTGGCATCATTTAGTCATGATGGTGCAGCGCCTCTCCTGAGGGACACACGAGTTCCCATTTATATGGCCATCCCTGATTATTCAAAAGCAAAGGGCTCATATTTGCAATTTCTGCTGTTTCTAAAATATAATTTTTATGAAGATCAACTGGAATCAGGGGTTGTGAAGTATTTGCTTTCTGGCAGAGCCATCTGATCACAGATAAAAATGTGTAACCATTAGACGTGGCACATAGGAAAACAGCTTGTCACTACCAGGCTAAGATGCAGGCATCTCTTGATCCGTGTGTGTGTGTGTGCGCGCGCGTGCGTGCGGGTGCGTAATTCTCATTACATTCCACCCCTCTCCCCAAAGAATCTATCCAGACGATAATACACAGGCTACCCAACATGCGACAGGTATCATTTGCTTAGGTTTAATTTGTCACACTGCATCAGAGTGCTGGGAGTCACATGATAGCTGGAGACCTAACTGTGGTTTCGTTCTTGGAGATATTGTTAATTAAATTTTTTATGAAGGAGCTGAGGCACACTAGCAGCGATCTCCTTTCAAGCAGAAATGTAGCAGGCAGTTCCCAAAGAGACCTCATCTGCTCTCTTCCCTATGAAAATCAATTAGTGTTATGAATGTGTTACAGCTTAAAAAAAATCTGTCATGATGGAGAAGTTGTTACACCTTAGAATAGTGAAGGGAAAGATATCTTTCTGCTACCTCTCCCCCACAGTCTTCTCTCCTGTTTTGGAGGCTACTCATTCCTGAGGGTGTCCATTTGAACTTTATTCTTGGTCAGATTATTTTTCCACCTACGGGAAAAGGAAGAACCCACATGTGCCTTTTGTTTTGTGGTGACAGTCTGGTAAATGCATTGGAGGGCACTGCTCTGATTCTTAATGTTCTGGAAACACCCCCATGTGTGGACGTGGGAGTCACTCAAGTTCCAGTTTCTTTCGTTTACCAAATAATTCTCATGGATCAGTGAGCAACCCAAGGTTCACACCTAGAGGTGGCGTTTTAATAGATTTTATAACGGGGTAGCAGTTTGTGCTTTTGCTTAAATGTTTTGTGTGTCTCTCTCTTATCTCTGCACTGTAAACACTATCTCATAGTTAACAGTCGTTTTCTATATGTGTCTTGGTGGGGATGGGAGGGAAATAATATTTGAACCTCCCATACAAGCATAAATGCTGATTTCTTCCTGCGTTTCTGGCTAAGCAGAGCAGTGCACCGGGAGATCTTAAATATTCTACTTTTGCACTATGTATGTTTGATAGTTCTATATTGCTTACAGACAAAATATCATTTTCACAGCATGACAGCTTTACTATAGTAATTGACTTCAACCAATCAAGAATGGTGACAATTTTAGTATATATTTTTGCTTTAGCCTTTATTCTGTTTTGTCACTGATACAGTATGTGACAACTTGAATCTGCCTGGGGTACTTTTTTGAAAAAGGTGTATTTTTAGATATTTATTAGTTATTAATCTGTAACCATGTAAAAAGTTGCTTCAGATACAAACCAAAACTCGTAACTTAAAGGGTATGCTGATTTTGCCTCTTTACATTTGGTACTGGAATTTTACTACATATATTGTTGTACATTCTAGTCACTTCTTCCACTGTTTACCATGTCACAGGAATCACTTTCTCCCATGCAAAATGTATGATTGCACAGCCAGTGACCTTTAAAAAATGCAACATTGCTGTCCTCCAATCAGTACTTTTGAAATTAATGCAGGTATTTATCCATTTATTGTTTCCCACATTCAGATCTTGAAAGCAAGACCGCCAACCCCATTGCATCAACAACAAAAAAATTAACCTCCCTAGGTTTTCAGTCACCTGACAGAGGCCTTTATATGTGGTGATGAAGAAAGAAACTAGCTTTGAACTCATGATTCACAAAGTCAATTAATCACAGGTGTCTAGGATGCAGGATGAGGCAGGCTGCTCCATGGCAGGTAGACAGCTTTACAAATTGAAGGCTGAAACTTACAAGTATATAGGCTCTGAAATCGTCCCTGTCTTGACCAGAAATAAAGCACTGAACAGAACAGGCATGGGATCTTTATTCAGTTGTTCTAATAATTCACAATCAGATGGATTTAAAAGAAAAAAGCAGTATTCCAGGCAGTATATAAAGCTATTTCTGCACTGTACTGCGGCTGGCAGTAAAGCCAGGAGGGAGGAGGAAGGCATGTTAGATAGAGAAATTGACCACCAGATGCCTTTGCTTCAGAAAGATCCAGTGTTTGGCATGCATTTGGTAGTTGCAGTTGCCAAACTTGTGTTAGTTGGGTAAGATACAGGAAGAGGATATTGTTCAGCACTGGGCCCTTAACTCTTAGTTTCCCTTCTGTAAAATGGGGCTAATAATCCTTACCAATCTTAAAGGAGTATTGTGAGGATAAATTAACATTTGGGAAGTGCTTTGAGAAGTGCTTCTGTGTGTAAGAGCTTTTCATTAATTACAGCAGAACTTTTCTTTTGCGCTCTCATTACTGGAAGACACATTCCGAATGTGTGTATTTTGTAAATTAGTGAGTAAGGCCCTTAGGCATGTGTTTAAGTGCTGTGCTGAACCAGGGCCTAAGGGAACAAGCAAAAGATTAATTGTATTTTCATTTTTGTGGGATTCCTGTGTGTTTTGTACGGTATGGAGCACCTTGTTGGCTCTTAATTAATCAAGAGGAGCCATCAGTGTTGCACCATGAAGGAAATAACACACAAATATAAGCAGATAAATTAAAAGGGAAACCTGTTCCTTAAAAGGATGTTGTTTTTATTTTAAATTTTTTGTTAAATCATCTGAAGTTTGAAAAACGTTAGTCTTCTGAATTTCATTCTGTAGCATACATTGTATCCTGCAGTTTTTCTAATTCAGCAAAAGGCGACATGCCTACTTTTTCCTGTTTGTTTCACTGTCTGAGCATAAACTTCATTGAAACTGTTAGCAGGAAGACACATGTACCACAGTGTATTGTAGCTGCTGGTGGTTCTTCTTGCGAAACAGTTTGAAGAGCTTACGGCCCATGTCCTAAACTAAAATGGCAGTGATTGTTCTTGTCATCAGTTCCTTCGTGCATTTTAAACATTTACATTAAAAAAGAAATAGAATATTGAGGATCCGGAAGTAGTTCTAAACCAGATTATAATAAATTTCAGTGAACTACAGACCACTGAATTTTGCTTGTCAGCAGGTTGAGCATGTCTTTAATTGAGCTGGTAAGAAGAAATGGGGCAATGGTATAGCTTGCAGCTTTCAGAGGTTATTATCCTGCATCTTTGCTCTGTACTGGATGGAATTACAGTGACCATCCTAATCTTTCTAGTATTAAAGATATTACATAGGAACCAATTGAGGAGCTACATCAAGTAGTGGGCAAAATATGGTATCTCTGTCTATCACAAATGGCTATACAGACTCACAAGGTTTTAACATTTTTAAAGATATACACCGGACCCCCGCTAGAATGTGGGATTTGGGATCCATGCGTGGTACTGCGTTAACGCGGGGACCGCGTTAAAATGAATTGCAATTAAAGTGATTACATTTGGGATCCATAGCTGCGTTATATGCAAATTTGTGCTATATAGACGCGTGTTCTAGCGAGGGTCTGGGGTATATGTTTTTTGAGAATAAACCAGGCCAAAATGTACAAAATGTGACCATGCATGCATATATATAAATATGCTGCAAAAGTGGCATTAAGTGGTATGCTCTGATATCCTATCTGAGAATAGTTCTACACGAGTGTTCTCACTCCTGCTAAGAGTAGGAATCATTTGTGCATAGGTCCCTATCGTGGTTTTTGAGCCCAGTCTACCTATGAAATATCTCTCTCGCCTTATGCACAGTTGTATCATTTGAGATTGTATGGGTTATTCTTGCTCTCAGTCATCATACTTGATGTTCTGCGAATGGGAAGCTGGATGTTCAGTGGAGGGCCTTCTGCATTTTTCTCACTGTCCTGGGCCGGAGTCTGTTGACTTTTCCAAGTAAGTGGGGGTGATGGAGAGGAATATGTGTGCCTTGCCTGGGAGATAGCTATATGGGGCTGAGATTGTTCAGCATGTTGTGTATTTTGTTCTTAAGTTATTGAAATGTGATTCTGTACAAAGAATATTTGGTTGCTTTCTATAGTTTTAATGATACATTCCATTTTCAAAAACCAGACCAAAACAACAAAACATGTTAAGATCATTTAGGTTGCTTACCCCATTAAGTTTGCTTCCCATTACAATATAGTCTTTGACTGACTGATAGCAAACTATTTGGAGAGTGTTAAAATTTATTTCTATCCTTGCTGTTCAAGGGGTGCTGGACTCCAGCCTCATTCATTGCAAACTATTCAAACTGCAAACTGAATGAGATCAGTCCCCTGGATCCCTGCCTAATTTACAACACATCATCCATCCTGTCCACCGAGGACCCAAACAGTGTCTTTGTAACACCTGTGTAAATTCAGAATTTGCCATATCATCATTGCAAATAGAATTAAGCACCAAGTAAGGCACAGATGAGTAAATCTTTCTCATCCGTTATGTGTCCCTGCTTCACTCTGTGCTCGCCATCCGACCTGCACACTGAAGGAGGCAGAGATCCTGTAGAAAAAGTAATATATGATCACATAAAGACTGTATTGTAATGCATGTAAACGAGCGGTCAGAATTAAAATTACACAGATGGCCTTAATTTTGACACCTTCGGATTCTGAGTGCTTTACAATCTTAATGTTATTTAAACATAGATTTTCTTTGTGTATGAAATTTCTTAGGGTTTAAAAAAAAGAAAATTGGGATATAAATTCCATCCTGTGAAATGGTTTGCTAGGCTGCAGTATTAAACTCTGTTTTCACAAAAATCTATTTCCTCTCTCTCTACTGCTAAGGGTTTCTGTGCAGCCTTGCCTCATTGAGTGGACACTGCTGTGTTGAATGAGACAGGGCTCCCTTCTGCATCTTTGCTGTGCAATCCTGCTTCACAGGAATCATTTTGTGAGTCCGTCTTTACCCTGCAACCACTCACCTTTGTCTATAGTTCATAGCTTGGTGAATATTGCCCATCCCCCGGGGCAGATTGGCCTGGGTCACATGCTAGTTTATGAGCACAGGACTCCATGGACATGCAAGAGTATAATCCAATTTATGGAATATGTGGCTTGATTTTTAACAGACCCTCAAAGTTATTGTATTACAACATGGAAAGTCACAATTCCCAGTTTTTTGATGGCATACTGCATGAGTTTCCAGGCATAACAGTTCATGAGGTATCAGACCTTGAAATGGGTATCCATCAAAAATACAGGCTATTGGAGGCTATTTATCAGCGTCCCAAGGATCTTTGGCCATTTGGCCTCAGCCTTTAATGTATACAAAGCACTTTAAGTGAAGTGGGAATGAATCAATGAATTATTTTTCTAGTTAAGTTGAACCCTATTCTATTGCATAGCTATGTGGATGCCTTTGAGAATGAATTGGAAAACAATATTTCAAAGTGCGGGTGAGAATTCTTGTAGCATGATGGAGCTGCTCATTTTGCTGATATAATATGCATTTAAAAACAAAGACTCGTACCCCTAAATTTCAAGCATTGCTGTATAATCTTTTCATCATTGACTTTAACTGCTCCTGTGGACTCTAATGGGAACTGTGTGGCTGAATCTCCTGTGCAAGTGTTTGATGAACACGTAGGGGTTAATGTTAAAGCAGAGCACACAGCTTTTACGGGGGAAAAGTAAATGCAAATTACTGTGCATGCTAATTGTTTCTATTTGAAAATTCTTGTAGTGTTTTTCTGAAAACACTTCCATTAAGTAAGCATTAGGTGGATAGCTAAAGTGTTTGCAGAAAATCTCCTCAGTCGTGTGCAGAAAGGCACAGTTGCATAAGAAAATGAATATGGAGCCCTCTGTTCTATTATATACTTCTTTGGGAGCTAATAATTGTATGTGCTGTACAGAGAGAGAGAGGGAAATTTCAGTGGATTTCAGGGGAGTTTGTAACCGGTGGGTTTAGAGCCTCAGATTAGGAGAGTTGCCTGAAAGGGAGAAAATCTTAGTGTGGAGGGTGTTGCAATTTGAATGATGTTTTATGTGGGGAGGTGGTGCTTGAATTCCCACTATTCTTGGGGAAGCAGCTCTCTGAAATTCTTTCCTTATCTGAGAGGCTGAAATGTACCTTCCTCTGAGGCCTGCCTTCACATGGCTACCCTACTAGTCTTGAAGGCATCCTTTAGGTTCTTTGCACAGTGAGGGCCTGACGCAATGCTTTTCACAGACTTTAGCAGGCAGTGGTTCAGACCCTAAGAGACAGACATCGGACATGCAGCTATGGACTCTTAGCAATGGCTGGATGGATGTTTAATGTGGGCAGCAATGAAAATCATCTCTTTGGGTTCACAGAGCTGCATTTACACCGGACCTGAAGCATGGTTCCCATTGAATTAAGTGGGAGTTGCAACAGTTTCTTGGCCCTTCTGGGTCCTCCTTTCTCTCCGTGCACTCAGATGAATCCAGTAATTAGATTGAAGCTGAAGTGAAGTCAATGTTATTGTATCATGCTTGAAGTCATTCATGTGGATTCAATCTTGGCAACCTTATTGAACACATAAAAAGGTAAAGGGGTTGCTGGCAAGTGTGGCTGTGAAACTGTATAAAACCATACGTTCCTTTTCCCCTTCCTTCCATTCACCCAGGTGTGTTGTGTTTGGAATGGGGAAATGGGATCTATGTGAACATTTCAGATCTCTTTCTCTGTAAAATGTAAGTGCTGGACATTTTCAATGTAAAGACACAATAAAACTCTCACTAATATTGTTACATTTAAGTTATAGAACTTCATTTTCAAATGGGTCCTAGCAACAGCAGATATAATTGAAAGATAAATCAGTCACCCGTTGTTTTAACATTCCTTCTTCTAATGCAGTAGAAGTTCTCCACATACTGCAGTACTTTTGAGTACACCCCATATGTTGCAAGAAGTGTTGGCATCCCAAATCTCAAATTCTCTGGAAGGGCATTCCAATTTTGGCCTTGCCCCTACTATAAAAGTTGGCAATAACTGGTTTTAAATATTGCTGCTGTTAGCATGGCTTCAGCTGTAATCTGAACTATTCCTTATTGTCATGCTGAGCTGGACCTGGGCAGGAGTTGACCTGTCTTGCAATGTTAGGGGTTGGCATCTGTGATCCTGTTGCTGAGGGTTCTGCAAATATCATGCATGTGCTTAGTGAAAACAAATAGTTGTAATGGTTGTGAGAGTGAGTAAGGTGAGCATTAGCCTTCAGTCACTTCCCCCGTAGCCATGCCTCTGATGCTCTTCCCTCCTTCCACCCTCCCCGGGCCATCTGATGTGAAGGGGGAAAGTACAATTTCTCAGCAGCTCTGGTCTACTACTGCAGTACATTTCAGATGTGATCTTAAACATGTATTTTGTTTTAAAGCAAGAATTTGACGATCAATAACTTTTTATTTGATCCTGAGACTCTTTAATCTCCTTGCCATAGTCTGATTTTTAAATACACAAGAATTATATTTAAGGGACTGATGGTTTTGCTTGTATTTTTCCTTTTGTTTGTGCTGACAGATAATCCCATTACTGCTCTTCTTAATAGTTTGTTGACTGTGATCGCTTTTATTACAGATGTCTGGCTTTAAAACTCTTAAACCCATCTGAGCACTTGATTATCTGTTTGGTGCTGAACACCAATCCCGTTAATGGAGGACAGAATTATGATTCATAGATTACAAGGCTAGAAGGGACCATTTTGATAATCTAGTCTGATATTCTTGATTTATACTTTTTTTTTGTGGCAGAGACTTTTGCTTTGGCATCTGTACACCTTATCAGTTAAAACTGACATGACATAAAATGGTCTTTGTCACAGGCAATATTATGTAGATTAATGAACCATACTTGGTTTTGAAGGCTAAGGTTGGTAGTGTGGTCTAGCGTATAGGGCACTGGACTGGGACTCACTGTTCTTGGTTCTGCAAATGGTCTGCTGGGTGACTGGGCAAGTCAGTTTAGCTCTCTACCTCAGTTTCCCAATCTGTAAAATGGTGATAATGATAGTTGCCTCCTTTGTAAAGTGCTTTGAAAACTATTGATGAAAAGCACTGCCTAAGAGCTATGTAGTATTATTAATAACCAATGGCTTGTTCCTATAAATATGGCTTGTATTGAGCTCTAAAGATTGCCAAACTGTGGCTGCAATGTGCTTGACCAGCAGGAGCTTTCCATTGAGAATGCCCTGCCTTTCGTTTTGAACAATGACACCCCAAGGACTGTCAACAAGAGCAGCCCAGCAGATTTTAACCCCCATGATCGGGTATGGAGAGAGATGCGATCTCTTGAATAACTGGGTCATTTTCACTTAATTTTTTTTTTCCTCTTAGCCTCTATAGTGGCTTTGTTGGTTTAGTCCTTTTTTGGTGTGTGTTACATGCATGTGCCTAGAGGTTTCAAAGGCCCAGTTTATTAATTGTAAACAAATACATCAAAGCCTTGAATTGCTCCTGAAAGGGAATTGTTTGCATGGGGCACTGGTGTGAAGTCATCACCAGGACTGAGGTAAGGCAGTGGGGCCCTGCCGTTACACTGTGGCTCTGCCATTGTTTGGGGAGGTGATGGCATGAGCTGCTCCCATAAAAGCCATCTGCTGGGATGGTGGGGGAGCTTGTCACTGCAGCTCTATAATCTTTGGTCAGGCTAAGGCCTCTCTTCATGTGGGCTGGGGTCCATTCAGAAAGAGAGGTCTCATTCCCCGCCCACTCGATCAGAGGACTCTGTCTGTTGGTGTGTGTGTGTGTGTGTCCCCTTTGCTGTCACTCCAGCAGAGTGCTCTCTGACTGTCCTAGGAGGGCCCTGCTCCTGGGGAAGGTGTTGGGGTCCACTCCTAGATACTGCCCCATCCCTGGCAGCTGAAAGACTGGTGGCAGCTGACTCCGCGTCCCTAGCTACCGACAGATAGACCATTGGAGGTGACCAGGAAAGCAGCAGTGACAGGAGGCACTCCCATGGTGTAGGGGAGTGTATAAACATCCACTCTGGTGAGTGGCGGCATGGCAGCAAACCCAATCAGGCACTTGCATTTAATTAAGTCAGTAACAAAAAAAATTACTCCTCATAAGTTTACAAACATTTGTCAGCAAAAATGAAACTTACCTAATTCATAACTAAACTTTTGATATGCTCAAAAATTGAATTTATTTAATTCTGCTGAGCCAAAACAGAATATATTGAAATGTATGTCTGAAATGTCTCAGAATATTCCTGTAACTGAAGGGTGGATTCTGTGGTGTATATTTTATTTTGGTGTGTAGAATAGCCAACTATCCTCATGTTTTAATAGGCCCTTTACATGTGTGGTGTATAAAGTTTGGTCTGCGCTGTGATAGACCTCTTCATGCTCTATTGGGTGTATGAAAAGCTAAAGACCTAAACAATGGAACTACAGTACAGCTAAAAGGAATTGTAGATAATTGGGAGTTGAGGCTTTTTAGGATGTGACCAAAGGAAAAAAGAAAAACCCTTAGTCTTGTCTTAGGTATGTTGGGTATGTGCATTGTGCTGCTCTCAGTGCTTTTTTCCTGGAGATTTTCACCATTGAAACAGTGGGGGAGGTGGGAGGGAGGATGTGTGTGAAATGTTTAAACACTAAAACTTCATTTGGATGGTATAATAGGATGAAATGCCTGAGAGAACTTTGAGAATAAGTAGGTTGTGTTTCATTATATCCTGCCCTCTTGGGAACTTTAAAAAATAAAAACAACAAAACCCCAAACTTAACTTGGTGAAGCACATACAACAGAAAAGCTGTTTGTCACATCAAGGCTTTTCACCATGTTAATTGTAGCAATTTTTGTTTCTCCAGCCTGATTTACCTTTGTTCTGGAAACCAAAGCTTCTGCCAGAGAGAGTTTAATTGCAGTTACTGTTACTGTTAGCTTGTGCTCAGGTTTAAACTTTATTTTGCAGGGGAGGCAAAGAATGCAAGGAAACTGCTGCAGGATAATTCAGTATTTGAAGTTTCTATAATCACAAAATTGTCTTAAGTGGTTTCCCCCCAAGCCTTCTGAATGTCTTTATTGGGCTCCCTAGCTTGTTGTTATGTAGCCTCAATACTTGCACTTCTTTTGAAATCTCTTCTCTTTGGCTTGCTTTTCTCTTTGTGATTCAGTTCCAAGTCCCTACTTAATGGTGAACTGCAAACCTGAAAGTAAACATTTTATTTTGCTTTTGCCCTTTGCTGCTCCTTCATGCTGCATCTAGGTGGCTACACACTTTTCTTCAACATTTTTTCCCTTCTGCCTGTTTCTTCCTGCTCTACACAGAAAAGTTAGGTTGACTCAACTATGTCACTTGGGGTGGGTGTGAAAAATCCATACCCTCGAGCAACGTAGTTAAGACCACCTAACTCTTGGTGTAGACGGCACTGGGTCGATCTAGGGCAAACTACAGCGACAAAAGAATCCCTCCTGTTGCTGTAGTGAGTGTCTACACTGAAATGCTACAGCAGCGCAGCTGCAGCCCTCCAGCTGAGCTACTGTAGCGTTTTGAATGTAGTCTTATATTTGTAAGATTTTAGGTCTTTGCTTTCTAAAGAATGAGAGGAAGGGCATTGCAGGAGGGATTGCTGCAGCTTAGGGTGTCTGCACTGCAGCTGGGAGTGTGCCCTCCCAGCCAGGATAGGCAGACACATGCTAGCTCTGTTTAAGCCAGTGAGCTAAAAAAGAGCGTGGATGTTGCAACGTGGGCTAGCCGCTGGAGTATAGACCTGCCTGACCCCCTGCATCTAAACTGGGGTGGGCAGCCCATGCCACTGCCTGTGCCGTGAAGCCCGCGCTGCTATTTTTAGTGCACAACTAGAGCAGACCATAGCGCATGTCTGTCTACCTGGGGTGCGAGGCATGCTCCCAGCTACAGTGTAGACGTACTTTGGGTTACAGCTCGATGTTGACATCTTTATTCAAGTCCTCCAGGATCTTTTAGCAAAGAGAGGAAAAACAAGGGCCTGATATTCCAGTGTAAGAGCAAAAGGAAAAAATGTTTTGTTTTTAAGAGAGAGAGAAGAAACAAGAAGTTAGAGTTGGTCTTGATACTACATAAAGAGCTAGCAAAGGTCAAAACTTACTTTTTCTTTTTTTTTTTTTTTGCTTTGCATTCCATCTTCAAAGCAATATTTCCAAGGACTTTCATAAAGGTATTAGCTCATGATAAACATGCATAAAGGCACCCTATCTCTCAGCATGAGACTTCTCGTTCATCTTCCTCCATTTCCACTAACGGGGTTAAAGAGACATCAACATGCAAATTACTTTTTGCCTGAAAGTTTTGTACCTACTATAGTTACTTCCAACACCTGAAGTTATTGTGATAGAAAGAAATTAGCAATTTTTTTAGTCTACTTTTAATCTGTGTTTTTGACAGTTCTTTGTGTATGGACAGTTTCACTGTTTTCCTGTATAGTCAGTCATTTTCTCCCTTCTGAAAGGACTCTTATAAACATCAAAAGAAGAGCGGAAAATCCCTTATACGCATTTTTAAAGGATTTAAACAAAAATTCAGAATTTACTGCTTAGAGGAGTTCTCAACAGGAGCTAGATTTTTGTAATGTTGGGACTTCAGAGGAGCCTAATGGAGCTACATACCCAAATACCATTTGGATGCCAACTGCCTTCTGAAAATCCCAGCCCACATTAGTCAGTTAAAAAAGAAAAAACAACAACACATTGATAGTGTCCCCCTACATGTAACAATGCTTCAGAATTTATTATTTCATTGTTGTGTATTATTTGTACTTCAGTAGCACCTACAAACCCCATTCAAGATCGGAGGTACCAGTATGCGAGGTGTAGATAGATGTGGTTCCTTCCCCAAAGAGTTTGTCTGTTCCTCTGAGATAAGACAGAAGTGAGTGTGTGTAAGAAGGACAATGAAAGTGTTGTTGTAGCTTTGTTGGTCCCAGGATATGAGAGACAACTGAAGAAGAGCTCTGTGGTGCTCAAAAGCTTATCTCTTTCACCAGCAGAAGTTGGTCCAATAAAAGATACCTTACCCTCCTTGTCTCTAAGGGTAATGTAAATAAGATCACAGAGTTGCATAGGAGCTGCTGGACAACTCAATGGTCCCCAGTCAGTTCACTTTTAAAAATAATAAATCAGTACTCCCTAACTGATGGACAGTTCAGCTATCTATGGTTGGTTGCTTTTGTAGAGACGTTAGAGAGACAAGATGGGTGAGATAATATCTTTTATTGGACCAACTTCTGTTGGTGAAAGAGAAGCTTTGGAGCTTACACGCAGCTCTTCTTCAGGTCTGGGAATGCTACTCAGAGTGTCACAGCTCAATAAGAAGTGGAACAGATAAGGAGTTAACACCTGTTGCAAAAGATCATTCAAGGTGAGGTGCAGTTAACACCTCTACAGTTGGAGGACAAAGAAGGGTTAGTGGGTTACAGACTGTTGTAATGAACTATCAATTCGGCGTCTGTATTGAGTCCATGATTTTTGGTTTCGAACAGAGTTATGAATTTAAGTTCCCTAGCTCGTCTTTTGAAGGTGTTGTGGTGGTCTCCTTTGAGGATGAGGACTGAGAGGTCATATATGGAGTGATCATTTTGTGAAAAGTTTTTGCCTATGGGTGACATGGAGTTTTTGTGTTTTATCATTTTTCTGTGCAAGTTCATTTGAGAGAGAGTGATTTTTTTTTTCATTCACATAGTTGTTATTGGAGCATTTAATGCACAGGGTGAGGTACACCACATGTCATGATAGGCATATGTAAAACCCATGGATCTGGAAAAGTGTGTTGTGGGGGGTATTGATTATTGTAGCAGTGGAGATATGACTGCAGGTTTTGCATTTGTTATGTTAGGTTCCGGCGCCACTTTGAGTTGGTGTGTACTGGCCTGTGGGGAGCTTGCTTTTGACAATGAGCTTGGAGGGGTTAGGGGTTGTTTGAAGGCCACGTGATCAATACTTCTCCCCTCTCCGCCAATACGATCATGTGATGGCAAGGTTTTTTTTTGATGATATGAGAACTTATATAAATGTGCTTCCCTTCCTAGTAAAAGAGAATACTATATTTGTTTATCTATGGGTTAACTTCCTGGGGCTTGTGTACATTGCAAAAATGTAACACGTTTGAAACAGGATGGTGAACAACTGACTTAGAGGACACAATGCTGACCATCAGTTGTTCACAATTATGCCCAAACACAAAACATTTTTGTAAAGTGGTCACACCTTGTCTTGTGTTACATAGCAGAGCCTGCTTATGATAAACATCGCTTTAGTGAAATGGTGAAAATGAGTTCGCTGGTGCTAAATCCTTGGGCTGTGGTTTTTATCTTGACTAGCTAAAAGGAGGTAAAAAATTTAAACCCCAAGTGTGAGTACAGGGTTGAACCCTACTAGTTCACTGAGATAAAAGCTACCTGTCTCCACTACAATTTTACATTGAGATAGTTATCTGTAGTTCCACAATCACTTTTTGCAGTGAAGATACAGCCTGGGAATGTGAAGAATGCCAGCTACTTATTAGGTGTTAACCTCCTTGGAATTCAGCATTTATCACCTTCCTCCTCCTGCTCTAGGGAAGCACTTCATGCATTTGAGTAATTCCATCCCTGTTCAGTAAAGTATTTTGAGCATATGCATAAATCCCATTGCCTTCAATGGACTTACACATGTGCTTCAAGGCTTAGGGAAGAAGGTGGGTGTTAAATATGTGCTTAAAATTAAACCTGGGCTTAAAAATGCTTTGCTAAATTGGGGCCTTGCTCAGCAGAGGAGAAAGGGTGAAAGTTTCTCCAGGTGGAATGAAGAAGAGACGTGCCAGTCATCTTATAGCTGTCTCCCATTGCAAGTAAATATATCTGTAGAGGTGCACTTGCAGTTGAAGCTCAGTACCTGCTTGTGGTTGCATGGAGTGGAGAGAGAAGCCACATTACCATTCCCCAAGTTGACAAGGAGTGAAATAATTTGCCAGATTCCTCTAGTGCAGTGGTCTCCAACCTTTTTACGCACAAGATCTACCCCGCCCCACTCACTTCATGCCTCCCTCCCTGCATCGCTCACTCTCCCCCGCCCTCCCTCACTTTCACTGGTCTGGGGCAAGGGTTTGGGGCTCTGGGCTGGGCTGGCACCGAGGGGTTCAGAGTGTGGGAGGAGGCTGGGGCAGGGGGTTGGAGTTCAGGAGGGAGTGAGGGGTGCAAGCTCTGGGAGGGAGTTTGGGTGCAGGAGGGGGCTCCGGGCTGGGGCAGAGTGTTGGGGTGCAGGAGAGGGTATGGGGTGCTGGCTCTGGGGGGAGGTCAGGGCTGGGGGTTGGGGTGTGGACTCCAGCCAGGTGGTACTTACCTCAGGCGACTCCCGATTGGCTATACAGCAGGGCAAAGGCAGGCTTCCTGCCTGCCCCGGCCCCACGCTGCTCCTGGAAGCGGCCAACATGCCCCTGCGGACCCTGGATGTGTGTGTGTGTCATGTGGCTCTGTGCGCTGCTCCTGCCTGCAAGCATCACTCCCGCAGTTTCCATTGGCCACAGTTCCCTGTTCCTGGCCAATGGGAGCTTCAGGGGTGGTTCTTGCAGGCAGGAGCAGTGTGCGGAGATCCTTGCCCCCCTCCTGCCCCGCCCGGGGACGTGCTGGCTGCTTCTGGGAGCCTGCCCTAGCACTGTGCCGTCGGACTTTTAGCGACCGGAGACTGCGATTGACTGGCAGAGGCTCCAGGATCGACCAGTCGATCGCAATCTACGGTTGGTTACCACTGCTCTAGTGAAACTCTCCTTTTAGTGGAGACTTGTGGATGAAAAACGACTTCAGAATACAGTGCAACTGTCTTCTCTTGAAGGGACATAGAGGAATCCAAGGTGCTGTATTTTGATTTTACACAATCTCCCTGCACTTGAACAGAATATGATTATCTAACCATGTGAAACTAATGTACTTCCTAGCTAATGAAACAAGACAGTTTGTTTAGAAGAACAGCAATGAATTCTATACTCTTCACTAAACTCTCTGCCCAAATCACTGATGTGTACAATTTCCAGTTTTTTTCCTTTGCGATAAGTCTATAATGGGACACTTTTAGCATTTTTAAAAAAACAATTGTGTTAAAGAGAGGAGCTAGTGAATAGGTGCAGCAAACGGGAGTTTAACGAGGGAGCATTGAGAGCCAGATTCACCTAATAAACATTCTGTAATGTAGGCCAATAACACCCCCCGCACAAAAAAACAAACAAACCTACCAAACAAAAAAAAACCACACACGAAGAACAAAGAAACAAACAAAAGCCCCTGCAAGGGTAAAAATCCTGCAGGTAGAAGTCCAGGCACAGAGTTGGGGCTGTCCAGTTCATTGCACTGAATGCAGTATGTATGATTATCTACCTTGTGAGCAGGTGCCATTTGTATGTTTGATGCAAGGAGTGCATGGCCCACAGAAAAAGAGTATGGGCTCTTGAGACCAGAGTGGCTGAACTGGAGGAGCTAATGGAGACAGAGAGGAGAGATATGTAGCCAAGACTTCCTGGGATACAGTAAAGTGATTCCACCCGCAGTCTGACAGCCTCTGTGCTGTTAGTGAGGATGAAAGTCTCGGGGAAGGAGAACATTGCTGGAGCAAAGAGAAACAATCCCATATTGGGGCCCTTCTTCCAGACGGTATCATCTTGCACTGAGGATAATCCTCCAGAGAAGGGGATCCCAGTTATTAGGAAGAGACAGGTAATAGTAATGGAGGATTCGATTATTACAGGGGTCGGCAACCTATGGCACACGTGCCAAAGACGGCACGTGAGCCCATTTTTAATGGCACGCTGCTGCCTGCCGGGGAAGCAGGAGCGTGCCATTAAAAATCCTGCCCTGTCCGGCCCGGCCCACTCTTCTCCGCCCCCCAGCCCCCTCCTGTGGGGGCAAGGGGCAGAAGCTTTGTCCTGCCGGCTCCCCTGCCTCTTCCCGCAGTGTGCTGGGTTCCTGCCCCCCCCCCTCCATCCCTCCCTGCCTGCCGATCAGCTGATGGCCCTTGCGAGGGGGTGGGGGAGGAGCGGGGTCAGCGTGCTTGCTGCTCCCGGCAGAGAAGAAGCGGGGGCAGGGCCTTGGAGAAGGGGGTGTGTGGAAGCGGGGCATACCCCCTCCAGCCCCCTGCCGTGAGCACCCCATGACCCCAGCCCACACCCCCAGCCCTCTGCCCTGACCCCCCCTCACACACACCTCAGGCCCCTGGCCTGAGCCCTGTACCCCCCTCACACACACCCAGCCCTCTGCTTGACTCCTTCACCCCCCCACGACCCCAGCCCTGACTCTGGCACCCCCACACATACCCAGGCCCCCCACACCCCATGCCCTGACAGCTGCACCCCCCTCACAGGCCCCCAGCCCTCTGCTCTGACTCTTGCACCCCCCCACAAACCCAGCCCCCCCACACACACCATGCACTCCCCACATCCCCACCCCCACCCTGAGCACCAAACGGGAGCTCCTGCATCCTCCCTCCCACATTCCCACCTGCACCCCTCACACCAAATGGGAGCTGCCCAGGTAAGCTCTCCACACCCAAACCTCCTGCCCCAGCCCTGAGCCCCCTCACTCATTCTAGCTCCTGGCTAGATCCTACACTCCAACCCCCAGCCTGCTCCCTCACCCCCAGCCCTGTGCTCAGTGCACTCCCACCCTCAGCTCAGTGCAGAAAGAGGAAGAGAATGGGCCAGAACCAGGGAGAAGGTAGGTACCCACTGTATGTGGGCAGGGCCAGGACCCCAGACCGGCAGTGGGCTGAGCGGGTCCAGCAGCCGGGATCCCGGCTGGCAGGAGCCGGCGGATGGAACCCCTGAGCGTCAGCGGGCTGAGCCGCTCAGCCCACTGCCGGTCTGGGGTCCCGGCCGCCGGCCCCGCACAGCCCACTACCGGTCTGGGGTTCTGGCTGCCGGCCCCTTGCCAGCAGGTGTCCCGGCCGCAGGCCCCGCTCAGCCCGCTGCTGGCCTAGGTGAACGGAACCCCAGACCAGCAGTGGGCTGAGCGGGCTGGCAGCATAAGATCAACATTTTAATTTAATTTTAAATGAAGCTTTTTAAACGTTTTGAAAACCTTGTTTATTTTACAATACAACAATAGTTTAGTTATATAATATATAGACTTTTATAGGGAGAGAGATCTTCTAAAAAAACATTAAAATGTATTACCGGCATGTGAAACCTTCAATTTAAGTAAATAAATGAAGACTCGGCACACCACTTCTGAAAGGTTGCCAACCCCTGGATTATTAGAAATAGAGATAGTTGGGTTTGTGATGTCTGGGAGAACTGCATGGTGAATTGCCTGCTGGGTGCAAAGGCTGCAGACCTCTTGAGACATCTAGGTAGACTTACGTGCAGTGCTGGGGAGGTGTCAGTGGTCGTGGAACATGTAGGCATCAGTAACATTGGGAAAGGTAGCAGAGAGGCCTGGAGGCCAAATTTAAGGACCTCTCTGAAATGCTTCCAGTTCCATGTGCAAGGCCAGGTTGTTGTGGTTTTTTTTTTTTTTTTAGAGGCCAATGCTTTTATTCCAGCTGGGGGGCGCTCAGGATGGGGGGCAGCCAGGGGGCTCAGGCAGCGTGCAGGGCCCGCCACTTGTCCAGGGGCCCTCGGCTGGGGATGGCCAGTTAGCCACGTAGAACTGTCTCAATGCATGGATGAGACAGTGGTGTTAGGTTTATTTGGAACTGGGGACCCTTTTAGGAAAGGAGGAGCCTATACAGGAAAGATGGGCTTCTCCTGCACTGAAATGGAACCAGATTGCTGGCATGTAAAATTGAAAAGGTTGTGGATCAGCTTTTGAAACTAAGGGCTGGGGGAAAGGCGACTGGTGTGGTGGAGCCCGTGGTTTCACAGACATATCTTTTGGGGAGGATTTACTAAAGGAACACTCTATATCCTAGTAAAGAGGAGAGGATAGGAGTTGAAGAGAAACAGTCTAACGAAAAAGCGTCCCATTCAATTACATCACATGAAGGCAGACAACTAAAAAGTGACAGATTTTATAAGTGATTTACACATATGCAAAAAGTCTAAATACGAAAATGGGCGAACTTGATTGCCTGGTATTAAGTGAGGATATTGATATAATAGGCATCACAGAAACTCAGTGGAACAATGATAATCAAAGGGACATGGTAATACCAGCGTACAAAATATATAAGAAAGACAGAGTAGGTCATGCTAGAGGGAGAGTGACACTGTATGTGAAAGAGATAATAGAGACAAATACAGTAAAAATATTATATGAATCAAACAGTACCATAGAATCTCGATGGATAGAAATTCCATGCTTGAATAAAAGAATATGGCAGTAGAAATATACTACTGACCACCTGACCAGGATGGTGAGGGTGATTTTGAAATGCTCAGGGAGATTAGAGATGCTACAAAACCAGAAAACCCAATAATAATGGGGGATTTCGACTATCCCCATATTGACTGGGAACATGTCACCTCAGGATGGGATATAGAGATAAAATTTCTAGACACCGTTAATGACTGTTTCTTGGAGCAGGTAGTCTTGGAACCCGCCAGGGGGAGAGAATTCTTGATGCACAGGGTATGGTCCAAGAGGTGAATATAGCTGAACTGCTTGGTAACAGCAATCATAATGCAATTAGATTTGACATCCTTGTGGGGGGGTGGGGGGTGGGAAGGGGAACTACACAAAAATGAGGAGGCTAGTTAAACAGACATTAAAAGGAACAGTCACAAGTGAAATATCTGCAAGCTGCATGGAAACTTTTTAAAAACACCATAACAGAGGCTCAAACTATATATATTTTGTCTCTAACTACCTCTTCTACTCTTGTTTAGTCAGGGTGGCATTTTTTTTGGTCCTCTTACTGTTTCGCTTTTTAATTTGGGGTCAGAGTAACTGTAAGAGGACCAAAAAAAATGCCACCCTGGCTAAAAAACAGAGTAGAAAGGTGGTTAGAGACAAAATGACATCTTTTAAAATTGGAAGTAAAATCGTACTGAGGAAAATAGAAAGGAACATAAACTCTGGCAAGTGAGGTGTAAAAGTATAATTAGGCAGGCCAAGAAAGAATTTGAAGAGCAACTATCAAAAGACACAAAAACTAACAGCAACAATTTTTTTAAAGTACATCAGAAGCAGGAAGCCTGCCAAACAAGCAGTTGGGCCTTTGGACAATCGATGTGCCAAAGGAGCACTCAAGGAAGACGAGGCTGTTGCCGAGAAGCCAATAACTGAATTCTTTGCATCAGTCTTTATTGCAGAGGGTTTGAGGGAGATTCCCATACCTGAGCTATTCTTTTTAGGTGACAAATCTGAGGAACTGCCCCAGATTGAGGTGTCATTAGCGGAGGTTTTGGAACAAACTGGTAAATTTAAATAGTAATAAGTGACCAGGACCAGATGGTATTCACCCAAGAATTTTGAAGGAATTCAAATGTGAAATTGAAGAACGGCTAACTGTGGTATGTAACCTATCACTTAAATCAGCCTCTCTACCAGGTAACAGGTGGATAGCTACTGTAGCACCGATTATTAAAAAAGGCTCCAGAGGCAATTCTGGCAAATATAGGCCAGTAAGCTTAACTTCAGTACCAGGCAAAGTTGAAACCAAAGAAAAGAATAGAATGATCAGGCACATAGGTGAAAATGATATGTTGGGGAAGAGTCAACACAGCTTTTATAAAGGGAAATCATGCTTCACCAACCTATTAGAATTCTTTGAGGGGGTCAACAAAGATGTGGACAAGGTTGATCCAGTGGGTAGAATGTACTCGGACTTTCAGATAGCCTTTGACAAGGTCCCTCTCCAAAGGCTCCTAAGCAAAGTAAGCAGTTATGGGGTAAGAGGGAAGGTCCTCTCATGGATCAGTACCTGGTTAAAAGATAGGAAAGAAAGAGTTTTCACAGTGGAGAGAGGTAAATACTGGAGTACCCAAGGATCTGTACTAGGTCCAGTGCTGTTCAACATATTCATAAATGATCTGGAGAAGTGGATAACGGTGACTTGGCAGTTTGGAGACAATACAAAATTACTCAAGAAAGTGAGGTCCAAAGCTGACTGCGAAGAGTTCTGAAGGGATCTCACAAAACTGGGTGACTGGGAAAGAAAATGGCAGATGAAATTTAATGTTGATAAATACAAAATAATGCACATTGGCAAATGAAATCCCAACTATATGAACAAAATGACCGGTTCTAGATTAGCTGTTGCCACTCAAGAAAGAGATCTTGGAGTCATTGTGGATAGTTCTTTGAAAACTTCAATTCGATGTGCAGCAGCAGTGTAAAAACAAACAAACAAAAAAAAGCTAATAGAATGCTAGGAACCATTAAGAAAAGAATAGATGATAAGAGAGAAAATATTATAATGCCACTATATAAATCCATGGTACGCCCACATCTTGTATACTGTGTACAGTTCTGGTCACCACCTCTCAATAAGATATATTAAAACTGGAAATAGTATAGAGAAGGGCAATAAAAATGATGAAGGGTATGGAACAGCTTCCATAAGAGATTAAAAAGACTGCGGCTGTTCAGCTTAGAAAAGAGACACAATGGTAGAAATAGAAAAGAAAATCATGAATGGTACGAAGAAAGTGAACAAGGAAGTGTTATTTACCCTTTCAAACAGCACAAGAACCAGGGGTCATGGAATGAAATTAAGAGGCAGCAGGTTTACAACAAAGGAAGTACTTCTTTATAGAAGGCACAGTCAACCTGTGGAACTTGTTGATCGGGGATGTTGTGAAGGCCAAAAGTATAACTGTGTTAAAAAAAAAATTAGAATAAGTTCTTGGAGGATTGGTCCATCAATGGCTATTAGTCAAGATGGTCAGGGATGCAACAGCTGGATGACAGGGGATTGATCTCTCAATAAATTGGCCTGTTCTGTTCATTCCCTCTGAAGCATCTGGCACCAGCTACTGTTCGAAGATAGGATGCTGGGCTAGATGGACTATTGGTCTGGCCCAGTATAGCCATTCTTATGTTCTTATATTCTGAAAATAATTGGGTGAGGGGAGCATAGTTTCATATGTGGTTTAAGGAAAATCTCAGATTTCATATATTTTGCTAAATACAAATAAAGGAATAAAGAGGTTTTAGACTGGCATACAAGCAAAACAAAAAACTGACAAATCCTTGACCTTCCTCTGAACAGCTCAGACTTTGCGGGGGAAGGCAGATCACAATCCAAACTTTGTGGCTCAGGACCGCCTTCACAAAAAATATTCAGAGACAACATGGTTATCATGTCTTTAGGTTCCGCTCCTTTGCAACCTGCTGTAAGCCTCACAGGTATAACAACACCTTTCATTATGCTGGACTGTGTGTGGGTTTGAGAGCCTTAGAAAACCATTTTAAGCAGTCCGCTATCTAGAGTTAAAAGACAAAAAAATCACAAAACAAAACAAAAATCCTGACCTCTAATTTTCTTCCCTCTTCCTTGTTTCTGTACCTGGGAATAGCATTTACAAAACCATTTCCCGTTCAGCTATAAATGCGTACTGTGTATTTGGGCCTTGCCTGATGCAACTGTACAATTACTTTACAGGGATCAGTCAACTTGAAAATCACAACTTCTTTTTGACTTTTTTTGTTTACATACTGTTGTTGCAAGTAATACCTGCAGTTACTGTAACTGAAAGCACTTAGAGGGGAAAAATTATTTTGTTCTAATTTATTTTATGTGTTTGTATACTGTCAGTTTCGCAGCTTCCAATCTGGTATAATAATAAGTTTCCCCTTTTATTTCTGTGGGTCATTCACATACAACAGGGAGAGAGAAACATTTAAAAAAATACAAAAGGTGTTTCTTAAAGCACAAAAACTGGTAAAGTGACTTGAGGCCAATGTAACATCTGAAACTATATTTAACTCTTTAAAAAAAAATTTGACTAGATTTCAAGTTGATGATGTCCCTTTATCTTAAATGTTTCATAAATCATAATGCTTTGTATGGAATTTGAGCATGTACAACATTCTCAGTTGTACTCTGTATCAGGTAAAAGGATCCAGCTGGAGGAGAATTCCCCTGGTGCACGACAGGCTATCTTCTGAAGCTGGGTCCCTGTGGCAAGCCCTGCCATAGGGAATATCCTGGAGAGGGGAGGGGCCTGTTGTGTGTGGGGCTACAGCATATAAATCTGTAACATTCTGAGTTTAGGGCAGGTTAGGGAGGCTGTTACAATGTAGACATCCCTACAGGGCTGTCTCAATCATAATGGGTGCTGCCCTGGCCCTAGATAGCTGAGGGCTCGGAGGCTGAAAACACATTAAGACACTGCTTAGTGTCACCTTAGCTGCCTCTTCCTCCTGGGCTGAGACACACAAGACAGCCTCTAACCCTTGGAATTTATGGTTGGTGAGACACAAACTCGTTCTGCATCATAAGGAGTTGATATTCCTTGTTATTTTGCCCGTATTTGCACATTTCCCTTAGATTTGGCCAATCATCTGTTGTGTTATTAATGATCTTTATACAGGTGATATCTAAACAAATAGACATCTTTGTTGGAGCTGTATTAATTTTCAGGACAAACTCAGTTGGAACTTGTTCATTTCTAAATTTTAAATCGACTACAGTGAATATTGGTTAGTAAGCTATGTATACTGAAAATGCACCCGTTCTTAAGACAGGGAATAGTAGTCATCTTTTTTGTATAAATCTGTATTATCTTTGAGACAAGTCATTTAATAAAATGTGGCTAATATAAAAATAAAATGACAATTTGAGCACGTTAAGCCATCAAAACTTTCTTAATCATTGTAGATTATCCTTTACTTTCTCAAACTGAGGGAAAGCTAAAGTCTTTTTTTGCTTTCATGCAAACTACATATTTTTCAAGTTTTGATGATTGGTAGGATTAAGGATTAAATGTTGAGATTTTGTTTTGAAGTCTTGATTAAGATACCCACTCTGTAGGTCTGAATGGTGCTGCCTGAAAGGATCAGACTTTCAAAGGTTAGTGTTTAACTTCAGCTTTAACCCAATTTTTATGTTGTCTGGAAGTTTGGTTTGAATAATAAAAATAACCTTTCCTGTCTCAGAAGTTAAAGATAGAATTACCCTATTAAGTCAGAGTGCATTCACCTCCAAGGAAAGAATATAGTTTCCCTTGCTGACCAGACCGATGTTGGGCATTTTGGATGATGACCTAGTATTATTTTAAACAAATAACAGCAGTGTGCTGTAAAGATGGTCCATGCCACAAGCTGCACAATCTATAAGGCATTCATTGCTATGACAGATTGCACTGGAAAGTCCATAGGCGGGGATTCATGGTGGTGGTTTTAAATTTTGAAACGTTTGATGGTCTTTTTGCAGGCAGTGGAAGAAAATTGAGTGATAGATGCTCAGCTGATGTAAATTTTCATAGCTATATTGAGTTCAGTGACAATTTACACCAGCTGAGTATCTGACCCATAGTCTTTAGGGAGACATTAGAACAAGGAGAGAGGGTGTTGGTTTAGTGAACCTGGATGGGGAAGGAATGCCATGCATTTTGGGTAGAGTGGAAAAAGTTACAGAGATGGGTATGGGAGCTATGTTTGATCTTAGTCAAAAAGCCAAGAAGAAGTGACTGAATAGGTTGAAATAGAGGGAAACATGGGCTAGGATTAGTGCACAAGTATGCAGGCGCTAACAGAGATTATGTCAAATCATGAAATTTGGATTGGGAGGTCAGGGTAGAATCTGAACTTTCGCAGGAATTCAGTTAGGTTTGGACTTAGTGTTTGGGCTCATCTTTGATCATAAAAGATGCATTGGAGAAGCAGATACTTAGAATGAATGTTGTGGATTTTTATCTTTTGTATTGAAATATATAAGGTCTGGAGTAAAAGCAGAAAACAGATTCAGGAGGCAGAAGGGTCAATTGACTTAACAGTCCGTTATGAAAAGTGATTGTATTTAATTTTTGGTACTATGCATATTTCCTATATTTTTCACCCATAAGTCATATAACAAATTGAAAAGACATTAAGCACTGTGAGTTAACATAGCAAAGTCAGGTTTATGTTTGTTAACTTTTAAAACAAAATGTTGGTTTTTTGTGAGATCGTACTCTTTTTTTTTTTTTTTTTGTATAGTTTGATGCTCGCCACCTCTTCTTACTTTCTGAGACAGACTCATTAGATATCTAATACTGCTTCCTATAGGGCTGCTTTTTGGTAGTCCATCCCTTTAACATTTTGAGGCTGCGTCGCTTTTTTTCTTTATGTAAAATATGCTATTCAGTTCTTTTGTAGAGTTGTCTTCTAGACTCTGTAGATAACAGTTCACTGATTGGTGGATAGTGTTATGTGGAGAAGTGGATCTTCCAGGTTAGGGTTTGTTAGTTAATATTTAGCTCCCAATCACATAGTCTAAGTGGGAACTGTTTTGGATGAAACAGAGATTAGAAATGGCCAATCTGGTATTTGCTAGTATACAGTAATTTTGGAATACACAGATGTTGAAATATACCGTACTCTTTACAGTCATATTGATTGATTCCATTCTTGCTTCCACACCTAAATGTTCTGAAGTATATTCTTTACATGTGCAGGTGTTTTGAGTCATGGGTGTCTTTAATTTTAGATGCACAATAATAAAAAAAAAATCCAAAACACTTTACTTTTTTATTGCTCAAATATTGACAGAGCCACTGAAGAGAAAGATGAGAAAGTGTAAGGATTTGAGAAGGTGTAGTTGACGGGTGACTGCTACTTTCTTGTTTTGAAGGTTAGAACTATAAAATCCTAAATATATCAACATTTCCTTCAGTAATATGAATCTGCTTTTTCTATTCTGCTGGAATTGAGAGCTTCTGTTTCCATGGAGAATTGTATTTCTTAAAAGGACCAGCTATTTTTGCAGATTATTTTGTAACATATTTGAACCTGCAGTTTTGTGCCATTTTTATTCGGCTCACCTGGTCCCCAAGTGACACAGCAGTGCAGTGAAATACTGCCACACCTGGAGAGAGAGAGCAGGCCGAAGGCCCAGACTGCAGCCTTGACATTTTGAAGAGTCGGGGAAACTGCCTTTGTAACATCCTCTAGTTTTATCTCTGTTCCATGGAGAATCAACCACACAGGTGTGAGAGGTGAGGTTTCTCCTGACTTGTGCTTTATACTACCAAAGGGATACATCTGAGATCACGTGAAGCCTTTGCCTAAAAAAAACAAAATAGCTAATTTGGTTGCTGCTGTAAAATCTAATGACTTACACTGAATTTTATGTATGCTGTGTTGTTTTAACTAGGTTGGTCCCAGGATCTGAAGAAGAGCTCTGTGTACGCTTGCTTGTCTCTCTCACCAACAGAAGTTGGTCCAATAAAAGATATTACCTCACCCACCTTGTCTCACTGAAATTTTACGTGGACTGAGTTTAAACTGTATTTTGTTAATTGATGGCTGAGCATTCTATGCTGGTGGCTAAGCTTTCTTTAATTTTATAATAATATATAAAGCTTTGTCTGACAAAAACACCATTTCTTTTCTCCTAATTGTCTAATTAGAATTTAAATTGCACTCTTGTTGCACATCTCCTGCGCTGCTTCTTGTCATGGCAGCAAAACCAGAAACCTCACTAAGACGTGACTAGACGATATATTCTTTTTGGAGTTCTCTCTCACTGCTGCAGTATTGTCCACTACAAGTTTAATTATTGTGTGAGAGACACTTTTTTCAAGTGGAGCCAAAAGCTAGGATTTTAGCCAAAATAAATTAACAGTTCTCAGAAAACCTGGAGTTCCAAAGCCAAGAATTTCAAAGCTTTTAGACATCTCTGTGTTATTGGCAGGCATCTTGTGATGTCATGCGGTAGAACAAATGGGCACCAAAAAGCTTTATTCAACTGTATGCCAGTTTAGCAAGGAAGATTAGAAACGATTAACTGAGAGAGAGGTCGAACTGGAAATAATTAATGTGATCAAAAGCTGTGGAGATATCACTTACAATAAGCTATTATATGCTTTCTTTTTTATTAGTGATAGGGTTCCAACCTTCATTCTCAGTTGCTTAAATATGTACTCTTGTTTTTATTTTGGGGGTGTAGGAGTTAATTATTTCATTTGTAAAGTTGTATATGTTGAATTGTATTTCAAACGGCAATAAAATCATAGAATCGTAGAACTGGAAGGGACCTTGAGAGGTCTTCTAGTCCAGTCTCCTGCACTCAAGGCAGGACTAAGTATTATCTTGTAGACCAGAGGTGGTCAATTATATTTTGGCAAGGTCCAAATTTCATGGTCAAGGTATGGTCAAGGTCCAGACTCCAGAGAAAATAATTAAAAAAACCAATGATAATAAATACAAAGATTTCATGGTCCGTTCAAAAGTGTCTTGCCATCCGGATTTGGCCTGGGTCAACCTATTGACTACCCCTGTTCTAGACCATCTCTGACAGGTGTTTGTTAGGTGTTTGTCTAACCTGCTTTTAAAAATCTCCAGTGACAAAGATTCCACAAGCTTTCTCAGCAATTTATTCCAGTGTATAACTGCAGTTAGGAAGTTTTTCCTAATGTTCAACCTAAACCATTCTTGCTGCAGTTTAAGCCCCACATTGCTTCTTGTCCTATCCTCAGAGGTTAAAGAGAACAATTTTTCTCCCTCCTCCTTATAACAATCTTTTATGTACAGTAGAACTTCAGACCTCGGGAATGGAGGTTGTTTGTAACTCTGAAATGATCGTAACTCTGAACAAGACTTTATGGTTCTTTCAAAAGTTTACAACTGAACATTGACTTAATACAACTTTGAAACATGACTACACAGAAGAAATATGCTGCTTTTTTTTTTGTTTTTTGTTTTTGGTCTCTGCTGCTGCCTGATTGCATACTTCCAGTTCCAAATGAGGTGTGTGGTTTACCGGTCAGTTCATAACTTTGGTGTTTATAACTCTAAGGTTCTATTGTACTTAAAAACTGCTACCATGTTCCCCCTCAGTCTTCCCTTTTCCAGACTAAACAAAACCAATTTTTTAAGTCTTCTATCATAGGTAAGGCTAAGATTTTTGTCAGGGATATTTTTAGTAAAAGCCAGGGACAGGTCATAGACAATAAAGAAAAATTCACAGAAGCCCGTGACCTATCCCTGACTTTTACTAAAAATATCCCTGACAAAATGGGGAGCTCAGCTGTGGGGTCCCACACTGCCAGCAGAGGTTGGGCAGCTGCGGGGCCGCTCTGAGCTCTAGAGGCCCCCATCGCCTGTGGGGGCTCAGAGCTCCAGGGTCCCCTGGCTCGGAGCTCCGGGGGACCTCTGCCACCCATGGTGGCTGGGAGCTTTGAAGGATCCCTTTTGCCCTCAGCAGCTCAGAGCTCCGGTGGGCCTCCGCCATCCGTGTCTGCCGGGAGCTCTGGGGGGCCCCGCTGTCCACAGCAGCCAATAGCTGAGGGGGGGGCGTGATGCCCATGGTGGCCAGGATATGCGGGGTGGTCCCCGCCATCTGCGGCAGCCTGGAGCTACGGCACTGGCGCCTGCGGCTACTGGGAGCCCCAGGGGGCCTCACTGCCTGCGTCGTCTGGGAGCTGCACGGGGGGCCCCCACTGCCCATGGTGGCTGGAAGCTCCAGTGCCCTCCCCCCTACCCGCAGTGGCCAGGAGGTATGGCCCCGGCACCCACAGCAGCTTGGAGCTGTGGGGGACCCCTGCTGCCCACGGTGGCCGGGAGCTTTGGCCCTGCTGCCCACATGTGCATGTGTGTAAAACACCAGGAAGTATATATTAGAATCCCCCCTATGTACCAGATTTGCAAATGATGTGAGTTGTTACAGCTGCACCTAGAGAGCCCTGGCTCTAGCTCAAACTGTTGCAGCTCATGCTTTTAGCTTTGTAGGTCCCCTGTACAATTCCCAGTATATTGGCCAAGATGGTGTCTGATGCACATGTGCAGTGAGTAAGGCAGGGTTAGTTGCTACTTACTTAGGAAAAAGAACAGGAGTACTTGTGGCACCTTAGAGACTAACAAATGTATTTGAGCATAAGCTTTTGTGAGCTACAGCTCACTTCTCACGAAAGCTTACGCTCAAACAAATTTGTTAGTCTCTAAGGTGCCACAAGTACTCCTTTTCTTTTTGCGGATACAGAATAACACGGCTGCTACTCTGAAACCTATACTTACTTAGGGTATCCCTGAAATCCAGCAGGACATGTTGGCATCTCTTGTGGTTTTATAAAAATCCATGCCCAGTTTTGTAATTACCTGAAGGAGCCATTGGCCAGCTGAACTAGTAAAATTGCCAGCAGGTCTAGCGGACACATGTATGTGACTCAAGACCCTCCACCACCAGGTTTGTCATATGCTGGTCTCTTGCCCTTCTTTCCACTCCTTCTATGGGGCTGCTTAGGTGCAGTGATATTTGAACTAGTATCTCCTACTCAGGTGGAGTGTGACCCACCAGGTGTCAGTGAAGGAGAGAGGGGACTGGTGCACCCTTCTCACTCTTGCTCTCCCCAGCATCCACCAAAACTGTCCCCTGTGTATCACCTTGTAGAACTTTGCTATTTAATACTCACATGTACTCTATGCTAAAGTCACTGACTGAATGTAAAGTTGTAGCAAGTTATACACAACCACTACACTTAGTGGTTACTGAACAGTAAAGAAGATAGGGTTGTCTAATGCACTGTACAGTTACTTCATGTGCTGTAAAGAGGGAAGGGAGCTTTTTATGTGAAGTGGTGGGTCTCTGTTACCTACTGACATGTGTGCGCAGGGTGTGTAACCTTTCTTTTTTTTTTTTTTTTTTTTTTTTAAATGAGGAACCAATCCAATTTTGCTTCTGAAATTGTAGAATTGTCTCGCAAAGCTGTCTAGGCAGATAGTAAATGTCCTTTTTAGGATTTTTTTTTCTTTAAAAAAATATAGGAAACATTATACAAAAATTTTACGAGACATCTTAAATTAACAAAGTTAAGGGCTCAAGTCAGGAAATGCCGAAGTTAAGGTTAGAATACAATCTCAACTCTGCCCCTTTGTAAATGTGTATTGTGCTATAGTTCGTAATTACACAGTCACATATGTTGTTTCTGCAAGACCTTTGCCTCATTTGGTGGGCAGATTGGATGGTGTGAAATGAACCAAAAGAGGATGTAACATTTGTTTTGAATAACTTATTAGAACAGCAGTGAAGAAAGTGGCTCCATACAATATAATAGCTATTTGACAATGTTTAAAAATAACTTTTATCAATAAATTTTAAATAAAATATGTATTTTTAAATCAGGTCTTCAGTTACTTTGTTACTGATTTATGTACAAACATGCACACATTACAATGTAGTACATAATCTAGTAATGGAAAGTGAGAAACCGAGAAGTCAATATAAAATGTGTGTGTATGTATTTGTGTATATATAACAACATGAAGGATGCCACTGAGGGAATTTACTGGTAGAATTTATGGTAACTTCTCTTCTCTCTATAAATTCTATGTATTACAACAAATGCTACTGACTGGATTCCTTGTTTTGATGTTTATACTGGGTGTCAAGGATGTATAAACATGAACAGCACATGCATGAATTATTTCCAGTTGCTAGTAGGTTTCTAAAGAAAATCATTTATAATGAATTTTATTTGTGCACTAGAAATAAAGATGAGATTAGGAGAATATTGAACTGTAAATGCACTGGTGATTTTGGCTTTTGTATATAGCACAGCGAATCTCATCGTTTATCCCTATGCTAATCTTGGATAGGCGGAGTTTTGTGCTTTATGCAGCAGTCATTTTAGTTTGCAGTAGTTTAGCTTTGAGTCTGTAATGCATGCCTTTAAAGAAGGAATATCTCCCATCCTGTGATCCTGGAACCTTAGCATGATGCAACATTGGTAGCCAAGGCTATGTCCTCTCTGGCCTAGTAATTGATGCTCAGCTTTTCATACAAATGTCCTGCTTTTGTGGTCTGAGTTTCATGTATTCCCACTGACTCACAAAGTATGTGGCTTTATTTTCCAGCTTCTGTGGCACAGCACTCCTTCAGGCAGAAGGGACAACATGGCCAATTTTAAGCACTTCCGTAAAGGAATTGGGCTTGATATTGCTAAGACCTCCCAAATGCAGAGTCCTGCTGCAGGAGAGGGGGAGATCGTGCTTTGAGACATCCATTAACAGATCCACTGGAGTTGGGGAGTAGTGTGAGGCTCAAACTGCTACTGAGACTGCTTTGGGGCTTTTGGATGACAATTTCATTTTAAGGCCAAAGCTGTTAGGCAAACTGATCTTTGAGGGAATGATGTAGCACATGAGTTCTGGAACCATCTTAGTTGAAGTTCTAGTTGCACTTTTTCATTTTAAAGGGACCATTGACCATCCTCCAGTGCGTAATATAGTTGTTACTATCTCTTGCTGTAGATGTGTATGCAAAGCATTTAAGAGCACTTGCACTCTCCATTTCAGGTTTCACATAAGTGTAGGCTGCAGCTATGTCTTGCCTTAGCTCTTTTAGGTTTCATACATTTTAGACTAATATGCATGTGGTTTTGTGTACACCTGTGTGTATATACCATGCTTGCTTTTGGCAACCATGTGAACTGTGATATGACTGATGATAAAATCGGTGCTGACCTACTATATCTCAGCAGCATCTTCACACAATTGTGCTAATGTTACCATCACATTTTCTTTTTGGCAAATTTCACTGAAATGGTTTCATTATATTGACAGAGCTCAAGAAGTAGCTTCTTGAATGTTATTTGTAACCTCACTCTTGAAATATTTTGTCTTAAATGAATGTGATTCAGGCGGCTGTTTTTTTCTTTCTTTCTCCCCCCCCCCGCCTGCTTCCCCCCCCAACCTTCTCATGGCTAGTGTAGTTTTTCCACCTCCAATATCTCCAGTGACATTCTGTTGCAGCATGATTATTTTTTAAACTAACTCTTTAGCTTGAAGGTTTGCTTTCTCTTATTTAGCCTTTTAGATTTTGCAAAACAACCTTCTCCCCTTGTAGGGTTTGTGGGAATTATACTTTCACTTTAATTTAGTCACCTTGAAAGAAGACCGCCAAAAACAAAGGCAGAATTCAGTGATACGGATCAGCTTACACCAAATCAGCACTGTTGCCTGAGAATATCTCTCAGAGAGAAAAGCTTGAAACCTGCAGGGTGTCTTTTTATGAAAAAAGCAAAATATATACTTATTTATATGCATAGACCACCTGGGGGGGAGTTTCTGTTGAACTGTGCACTGTTTTAAACACTCGTTGCTGTGAGTGCTTATTACAGAATGAAGGACAAATAAGATGTACAGTAGCTGAAGGGCCATTTTTGTCTGGAGGTACACACAACTGGAGTAAACAAGGTTCATTAGAATAAGAGCAAGTAGGAATAACTGAAGACGTACTCATTGGTACAATGGCGCAGCACTCCAGAAATAAGATCATCTGTGTTATTTTATTGCTTCTCATTGAAGACACTTCTGTTCCCATAAGCTTGTTTCTCCCATTTTAGTCTGTGAGGGCTTTTTTTGTGTAAGCTTATGAGCATTATTTATATTATTAAAAAAAAGTTCTGGAGTCTTCTAATGTTTTCTTTGTCCAAGTTCTAATCTAATCCATTATCTGCTGAGCCCTGCAAAGGAACCCAATCAAAATTCCCTCTACATGGCAAAAAGAGATTCTTGATTTAACCTTGTTGGTATCAGGCCTTTTTTTTCAGGGTACTGTAGGTGTATGTGTGACTCAATCATAGTATGTGTCACTGCTAACATTCTCCTCTGATCAACTTATTTTATGCTGCGAATTCTGCTGTTCTACATGATGTTTACAAAATGAAAACACAGTTTTAACAAATGAGAGTATTTAAATCTGGAGCGGGATGCATTTTATTCCAGGGCGAAACGTTTGTTTTCTAGCTTTCCATTTAAAGTTTATACTTCAAGTTGCGCATAAAAACACAATCATTTTACTGAAATGTGTCGCTTTGACAAAGCGAGCTGGAATAATTTCTGGAGCAAAGCTACAGGGTATAAACCATAGAAATGAGAAGAAAAGAATTTATGGTACTTTTACGACAGCTTTCTTCCTTTTCAGTGTTAGTATATTAACATCTTACTTGTATATAATGCTTTTCATCTGAAAATCTCACAAAGTACTTCACAAGCTATGTATAGATAGTTTTACCCAGAACACTGAAATGCAGCCTCCTCTGGGGTGGATTTCAACAACCTTTTAAGATTATACAGCAGCACAAAAACAATTTGCTGTATCAAATTGCAACAGCAGGAAATGTTAGCTAAACAAATTATGATCACTAACACTGTGTGAAAGTCTTGCTTAGAATCTTTTACACACCCAAATCTAATCATAGATGATAATTAGTACTTAAAAGATACTACCAAGGAAGGTTGAAAGTTATGGCCAAATTTAGGAATGGTCTCTGCAAAAATCTAACTATATAAATTGAGGAAGGAATAATGCTGTATTCCTAGGAGTCCCAGGTAACCAGAAAGCCTTTGACTTTGACTTTAGTGATAGATAATTTTATCATCTCCTGTTATGCATTTCTGCCAACCAACCTAACAGCATCTGGTCATCAGAAACTGACCATTCAAAGTCTCAAAATTGAAATACTTAGACCCTTCTTGTGACTATAGAAATGGTGGGTTGGGACAAGTTTCGCTTGGGTAGCTTTTACGTACAGGAACGGTCTGTAGGTTGGTATTTTTGCTTAACTACTTCAACTTCTAGCATGTCATCTTTCTTGCTCCCTGAAGTACCTTTTCACCCCTCCCTCCCCCACCCAACCTGTACTTGCAGAATTGGTACCGGCCAGTTAGCTAGCACAGTGAGATGTCATTTCTAGTGGTACAGCTGCCCAGTGAGAGCTGCACTTCCAGGAGTGATGCAGAAGCATGGCAGCAGCAGACATTGCTTCAGAGTGCCCATGGACACATGGCAGGTTGGGTATTGGTGTAAGGTGATACCAAATTTGCTTTAGCACAAAATATCTGCTGCTGTGGTTTTGAAACGTTTTAGACCCCAAGGTTTTTTTTACTGAGTTTAGTAGGTTTTTTTTTTTGTTTTTTTTTTACTAAGTCAATCATCGCAGCGTGTAAAGAAAAAAAAAATTAATTCCTTCTCTTTTTTTCCCAGAAGGTACCATTACACTTGAATGGACATTTCAAACACAGCTCCATTGAAAATGGTGGAATTAGACTGTGCACTTCGTGTTAAGGAAATCAATCTCTCTTTGAATGCCTCCATGCTTTCAGGGCAGCAGAGCTTGATAGAAGGATCTACCTGTCTGTGGTATAGAATTTCACTGGAGGCCCTGGATGTGAGTAGGGAGGTCCTTGAAGTGCATGGATTTCAGTATGGTATTGGAGAGAGTTTTGCTGAGATTTTTAAGGTGGCTTTGAGAAGTGCATTTCTTTGAGTAGCTCCATGATGCTGCTATTTGCTTTCAATGTTTTTTTCTTTCTACTCTCACTGTATGCCATTTATAATGAGCTACGCTTTCCCTGCTTAGTGTGTGTTGCTGGCTTCCTAGGTTGTGAACACCAGGTCAAGGACAGGTAGTTATGTACTCCCAGCTTGATCTCTGCTGGTACACTTCTGGAGGCTGCTCGGGTTAACCAACAGCTTGTGTGTCCTGCAAACAGCTCTCCTCACTACCTTTCCACGTTCAGAAAAGGCAGAGAGTTGTCTTTATTCATTCCAGATAGTGCTGCTGCTACCGTTGCCTCTTGGGTTGATTAGTAACAGAATTCTGTGGACCTGTTCATTCTCTGTTTTTTCTCATTGGATACTGAGTTACCTTGACATACCATATGCTCCACTGACTAGAAGCCAGGGATTTTCTGTTGATACTCTTAAGCAGCAGTATATTGTGTTGGCTGCATTCCCCCTCTCCCCCCCTTCTCTTTTCCTGTCCTCCTTTTATACGTTCTCATGTTATTAACAGGTAAGTTTCTTTAGAAAATAAACCATTGTTGAATGAGAGGAAGTGAGACTGAACTGGCAGCTTTACAAAAGGTCTGATGACTTTGATGGATTAGTTGTCAAAGAAAAGTGATATACCAAACATCATGAAGATTAAAGATGCTAAGATGGTTTAAAAATCAGTTTTCATAAATGTTTGTTGGGAAGATTAAAGCAGCCACCAGCATTTTAATTTTGAAAATATAAAGGATGATTTTTGTTTGTTTGTTTAGGGCCAAGATCAAATGTTACTTTGGAATTTTTTAAATTTTGAATCAGTTTTGAATATATTTGGATTTAATTCATAAACTGTGAATGCCAGGCAAGTTATTTCTGGTGACTAATAGTGAACAAAATATCTTCTGATATGCATTAGATATTATCTGCAAAAGCTGAGCACTGGCTCAGTAGCAGTATTGTAATAGTAATGGTAGTATTGTGCTGAACCTCATAATTCCTCAGAGGCCCCAGTTTTACAATATATCTAATGTTCAATAAATAATAGCAGTATATTTTTCAATAAATGATTATTTAGGTATTTAGATAGACATACAGCAGTGGAAAGGATTACTGGAAAAAACAATTGCTTTTGTTAGGGCTAGAAGTTTCCCACCTCCCCACTCCCACATGTGCTTCACTTTGTATCCACACCCACCTCTAGTGTATGCTTTTCTTTTAATTTAGAAGTCAAAGGTTGGGGGGTGAGGGGGGAAGGGAGGAAGTGGCCTTTTTCTCTGCCCCCTCTGAAAGCTACAAACGTGACCTCTGTGGATCTGTGACATACAGCCAGTCTCGTCTGATTCAGCTTCTCACCAGAAATCTGGCCAAATTAAAAGTGCAGTTAGTTCAGCTTGCTCCAAATTAAGGTTCTGCCCCTGCTTGTGTTTAGCCCATGGAACCCCTATTTGTTTGCATGACTAACCTCTCCCTTCAAGCCCTTCTCTGACTCTTATTTCTGTGTCTTCTCTTCTGCTGCTCCACTCCACTGGAAGCTGCTCCCTGATCTGTTCCTTTAGGCCTCCGCCCTCTCTACTGTCCTCCTGTAAGTAGAGGATTAGGGTTTACTGGCCTTGGGGAAGAGTTGTCTTTTAAAGAATTATTAGCAAAGCAGACGAACAAAAAGAACTCTAAACATAATTGAAACTATCAGAACTCTTGCTTAGTGTCACTCAGTCACTTTGACATCCCGTTCTTTTCGTGATGTGCACTTAGACGATAAGGGTCTGTCTTCACTAGCAAACATATGGAACCTCAATTATGGCAATATTCTGCTCTCTGGCAAATCTTCTCCCTTGACAAATGCAATCGTGCCCCCCTCATTCAGAATGCTGCTGCAAATATCATTTTCCTATTCTGTTGCACTGTTCATGTCATCTCTCCACAGCCTCCCCTTCTCTATTGCATCAAATATAAACTACTTGTCTTCACTTACAAGGCTCTTCGTGGCCTAGTCCCACCCTTCCTATCATCTCTCATTTATCTATTCCTGCCTCCGATTACTCCATGATATTAGGAGTACTTGTGGCACCTTAGAGACTAACCAGTTTATTTGAGCATGAGCTTTCGTGAGCTACAGCTCACTTCATCGGATGCATAGCATATCGTGGAAACTGCAGAAGAGGTCTTCTGCAGTTTCCACGATATGCTATGCATCCGATGAAGTGAGCTGTAGCTCACGAAAGCTCATGCTCAAATAAACTGGTTAGTCTCTAAGGTGCCACAAGTACTCCTTTTCTTTTTACGAATACAGACTAACACGGCTGTTACTCTGAATCCATGATATTAGACTCCATCATCTGTTTGTTAAATGTTCAAACAAGCAGCTTGGTGCTTTCTCACAGGCTGTCCCTCATGTTTGGGAGGAGTTCCCTGTAGACATCTGCAAAGTGACCTCATTATTCACCTTCACATCCCTCCTCAAAACTCTCCCTTGCAGTGATGCCTCCAAAAAATTTGACAACGGTTAGGCCGCTGGTGTGCTGACACCACAGCTTGTCATGCTGACTAATATTGTCTCATTGTTTCCTTGGACTACCCCATCTGTTGTCTCTTGTCTTACACTTTGATTGTAAGGCAAGGAACCACAGGCATGGACTCCACCCCTGATCTACCCCAAGGCCCTGCCTTTGCTCCACCTTTTCCCAGAGGCCCCACCCCTGCTCTGCCCCTCCCCCAAGGCCCCACCCTCGCTCCGCCTCTTCCTGGACCCACTCTGCCCCCTCCCTTGAGGCTCCCCCCACCCTCCACTCCTTCCTCTCCACCCACCCTTCCCCGAGTGCCTCCCGCCGCCAAAAAGTTGGTCGTTGTTGTCGAAACCCAGGGCCCCGCTGAACAGCTAATTGGTGGTGGCGGTGGCGCCAAACAGCTTATCGGCAGCAGTGAGCCCCGGGGCCCTGCCAAACAGCTGATTGGCAGTGGCGAGCTCTGGGGCGGGAACCAGTGTGGCTGCTGTGCACCCCCTATTTCTTTTTTCTGTGGGTGCTTGAGCCCCTGAGCTCCCACATATTCAGCGCCTATGCAAGGGATTGTCTTTTTTCTCTGTATACAGTATCTAGCACAGTGGGGTCCTGGGCCACGATTGGGGCTTCTACTATTAATAAGAACTAACATGAGGTAAAATCTTAGTGAAGACAACAGAATTTGTAGTTTTAACACTTGCTAACAAGTTGTCTGTCGTGCTGTTCAGATGATGCACTCTTTGGGGCAGTGATCATCTCTCACTATGGCGTGGTCTACAGTGAAAAGTTGCACTGGCATAGCTACATCGGTGAGGAGTGTGAAAAAAACACATCCCTCACCAATGGCGCAACATGACATAATCACAAGTGTGGACACAGCTATGTCCATAGAAGAGCGCTTCCATCAACAGAGCTGGCTTTGTTCTGGGAGGTGGTGTTCCTCCACTGATATAAAAAACCTTCTGTTGGTGTGGGCTGCACCAACATGGTTATAGTCTCCTTAGTGTGGACACATCCTATATGCAGTGCCTAGCACAACGGAGCCCCAGCTGAGATTGGGGCCTCTAGGTACTATGTTATGAATAGTGACACCTTCTTACTCATCAAATGTGCTCCCTGAATGTAATGAGTCATATCCATGTATTTTACTGACAAAAGCAGCTTGTTATTCCTATTAGCCCTGCTGAAGACAAAAAGATTGCTTTAAACTTAAAGTGGAGAGGCATGGGCTGAGGTGGATGCACCAGGGTACAACCACTCAAGAATCACTGACGTCAGAGGGCAGAGCTTCCTCATTGTTCATTAACTACTGTCTTCTGAATCTCTCTTAATAAACAATCTCATGGGTGAAATGGTTCAGATGATTTATTCCTCCCTTCCTCCCCACAAATGCTTACAGACCTTGCATCTACTCTGTAAACAAAAGGGGCTGGAGAGCTCTGCAACTGATACATTGAGAAAAAGGTGTTTGAGCGCTAGTCAGAAGCAATTAGTTCTAAAATGGTTAATTAATGGGTAAAACACCTGTCCTTCTTGGCAACTTGTCAACGGCAGATCATTATGTAGCTACCATTTAAAAAAAAATCCTCAACAATGGGGTGGATTGGGAATTTAATGGCTCTGGAAGGTCAAGAAAATCAGACTCCTTATGGTCAGTTTCTCTGAAGGGTCTGTCTGTCTTGGGCCCTCACTGGGTGTAATATTATACAGGTGTTTTATAATTAAAAGTAAAATCAGAAATTGGTTGCAGATTGTGTGTATTAATCATGCTTAGTACTAATAGAACACTTTTAGTTTCCAAGTGCTTTTCAAACAATCCTCTCTAAAGCCCAGCAAGGCTCAGTAGATAAGTATGTACAGCAGATAAAGGTAGCCTGAGTATTCAAGGTTGATGAAGATCTAATTTCCATTTAAAAAAAATAATAATGAAGCCAGTCTGAGGAATTAAAAACAAACCAGTAAGGACATTATAATAAAGATTGTGTTCTAAGTGGTTCTCAACCAGGGGTCCGGGGCTCCCTGGGGGGCCGCAAGCAGGTTTCGGGGGGGTCCACCAAGGAGGGCCAGCATTAGTCTCGCTGGGGCCCAGGGCAGAAAGCTGAAGTCCCAGTGCATGGGGCTGAAGTCCAGGGCCCTGAGGTCTGCCACCCGGGGCTAAAGCCAAAGCCTGAGCAGTGTAGCTTTGTGGGGGCCCCTGTGGCATGGGGCCCCACGCAGTTGCCCTGCTTGCTACTCCCTAATGCCAGCCCTGGCTTTTTATGGAGAAAACCAGTTATTGTGGCACAGGTGGGCCATGGAGTTTTTATAGCATGTTGGCGGTGCCTCGGAAAGAAAGAGGTTGAGAACCCCTGTTCTAGGCAGTGTGATTGGTATCTCTCCCTGAAGTCTTCCAGGCATTCAGGTGGAGGGGCTCTGTTGCCATCTAATCAAAGGGTGGCACAAGCAGATCTCTTATTTTATTGCCATTTTAACCTACAGCTCTCCCTCCTTTCCATTAGATGTCTGCTGTTGTAACTTTTTCTAACTGGTGACTTACTTTGCATTCAAGCAAAGAAAGATTAGGCGGCCATACTCTCTTCACCCCTACTCTGGAGTCCACATAACTAACCATGGCACTGAAGTTCCACAACAACTACTATCCTGAGGTTGTTTCTGAGCCCATATTCCCCATGACTGTACTGGGTATAGCCACGTAAGTATCTGATTTAATAAATACCTGTTTTCTAATAGCAGCGCTCAAGCTGGAAGTCACTCACTTAAGCAATATCCTTAAGTTTCTCCATCTAAGATGTCACAGAGATATTGTGAAGATTAGCTAGTGGTTGTAAAACACTTTGAAAATTCATTATTCTATATATGCACCACTTTCTTCTTTTCTTATGTTGAGCTCAGATACCAGCATGATGAACATAATATAAATGCCCAGAGAGAGATAAGTGCTGAGTATAGTTATAACTATTGATCTTAAAAGCATTGGCCAGGCCAGCTGACGGACCGTTTATAAAACTGCATGTGAATCGCCTATTATTTTTTTCTTGTTTGTTTGGCATAAGATTGCCTATTTACTTACATGAAATATTGGACTTTCTGTCAATCGTTATTTTTCTCATCGGAAGAGTTGGAAGGAAGGGGGTTATCATTTCAGTATAACAGAATATAATCCGTGAAAGCAGAGTTAATTGGCTCTGACTCCTAGGTTTAAAGTGAAAACAAATGGTGGTTTGTGTTTGGTGGGATTAATGCATTGAATATGTTTTGAGTGTCACATGGCTGTACTGGAACAGTGGTTTACATACTAATACTTGGTTTTATTTATAGTAAACCTCTACTTGAAAGGCTTCTTAAAATGCCTTAAATCTGACATTTTAAAAAATGAAAATAAAAACCAAAAAGGGCTCTTGTCCGTGAGACAAGCATTCTATATCTGTGATTTTTTTGTCTCAAAAAAGTCCTAATTACAAAGGATTGCATTTTCTGGTGGTGCTGGTATGATTTAATTGGCAACTTGCAATCATTATCTGAATCACTTCTTAAAAAAGGCTGTAGCAAGACTGATATTCTTCTGTTGCAATATAGTAGGAACATATTGCAGGCTGTGTTACGGGTACAGTAAGAAAAGCCTTACTTCAGTGTGTAAAAGCAAGACTACACTTATAAGTTTTTGCCACGCTTCTAATTATTTTCCAAGAGTGAACCATTTTTTACAAATATATTTTGAGATGGTTACATCAAATGCCCTTTCCCCTTTAAAACACATTTTTGTTTAGTGTTGGTAAAGGTATTCCCACACCTCCAAAGAAATGTTGAGGAATAGAGGTAATAATTCCCTAGAACAGTGTGTTAATGTAACCCCATGGGTGGAAAATGCACACTTATTAAGGAGGTTCCCATTAAATATCGTATAAACACTGATTAATAGTTAGATGCTACTCATACAGACATTTTGTCTTGTGCTGCAAGAGTAATTGTTGAGCAGCTGTGCTTGAATTCTTTTCAACACAGTTGTTTCTCGGTTCTGCCTGAGGCAAACGGATGATGCTAAGGTGCTTGACAAGGCCCTGTCCCAGAGGGACAGAACCATATAAGTGCACTGACAGAGGTTCACAGAATGGACTGGAATTATTAATTTTATGATAGTGTGAAATACAAAACTCCTGACTGCCGCATGGAAGGAAGGGCACTTAGCTGAGCAGGCACAGTCCATTCAAAACTGGATCCAAAAGAAGTAATGCGTTTTCTTTATTTATACATAAAATATGTAAAGGCAAAATGTTACACACGAAAAATAAATCACAGTTACAGCATTAATTATTAGCTCTGAGAGTGTTTTGAATCATTTTTGTATTCAGTCTGCTGTAATTAAATACTAAGTGAACACAAAATTAGGTCATACTTTATGTAAATAGGATGAGACGTCCACTAATTCTAGCCACAAATGCTTTAAAGTCCTTAAGGGTATAACTGAAGATTGGACTCTCAGAACCTAATTGGTTCTGTCTGACCCTGATTTCTTACTGTGCCACATGTTTACCTGAATACAAAGTAAATACCAAGGACAACACTGGATGAGACCATTGATAGGTTGTATGCTGCCTCCAGTATCTGATGCTTCAGAGACCATGAGAAGAAACCTTCCCCTCATCTAATGCACTTGGCCAATTTTGCAATACTGTATGTGTGGGAAAATTTCTTTCCTGACTCCTGTGGAACTCTACTGGGGCTCGATCCTACAGAATGCTTTGCTGTCTATCCCAGAACCAGCCAATGACTTAAACACATGCTTAACTTTAAGCACCAAGTATATCCCGTTTGAAATCAATGAGACTACTTACATGCTTTAAAAGTAAGTATGTGCTTGAGTGCTTTGCTGAAGCAGGGCAAGAATTTACCAGCACCTTGCAGGATAGAACCCTTGACTCTCTATGCATGAGATTTGATTACTTGCTTCTGCCTTAGTGTGCACAACTACACATGCTGAGCCTGATTTTACTCCCGTTGAGGGCAAGGGGAGCAGTAACAGGTAATTACCTAACCCTTTAAAAAAAACCCAGGCTCTTTGACTGCCTTCTTGTGTTTCACGCTCAGTGTGTGTACTTCATGGAGTAGTATTTCCTTGTATTTGGGCTACATTTTGTCTGCCATTAATTTCTTCAAGAGCCTTATGGGACAGTTTTAGAAACCAGGGTCTGATCAGTATGAACCGTGCCCTTCAGAATCGTGAATGACCAGGCCTGAGTCCCTTTTAACTCTTCCGTTTTGCAGGCCCAATAGTCATAAAAATCTCTTTCTATCAAGAGCTAATTGGAACATTAAAGGTGGAGTAGAATTTTCAAAGTGTCTCAGGAGCACAAGTCTCTTTGAAAGACAATGGGACTCCTCCTCCTAAGGCTGAAGATCACTTCAGCATAATGTTCCATTTTCTAGAAGTGGCTCTTAAAGAGCTTGTTCCTTCCCCCATTTTCCTTTCCCCAACCCCAGTATTTATTTTTAAGTCTGTTCACTGTCTTGTTCTCCCACAGGGTATTTTTGGAGGAGCAAGAACATTTGGGAATAGCAGGAAGAAGCTTTAAGAGAAGCAAGGTGGTTAAGTTTCCAGCTTCTTCCCCTCCCCACCACATGTTCTCTTCCCACCTCAACCTTTTGTTTTGCTGTTAGTAGGGACAATGATTTAGAGCCCAGCTAGTTCTGTTGGCAAACGATGGATAGGATGTGATAGTTTTATCTCTCCTTAAATATGCACTGAGGTTTTCCAGAGCATATGTGATTTCGGTCTGATTTGTATTCCGAAGCTAATGGAAGAAACACATTTTACTCAAAAATCATTTTAATTTTTAAAAGATGTAACATGTTTTCTGTTTTACCCTCCCCCCTGCAAAAAACCCCCTACCTCCTGTTTTAAGGATGATACCATTTAATTCCAGAGACAAAACTGTTTGGTTTCTGACAGTTCACTGACAAATGATGGTGTAACTTTAAAACAATAAGAAGAGATCAACACTACTGCTGGGACTGAGGATAATATGTGGAGAGAAATGTCAAAGAAAACATGTATTCCACTGAGATGTCACCATTCCTGCACCCAAGGGTGGTGGAAAAGAGCTTTTCATTAAAAAGGAAATCAGTGAACATATAACCATGAGGAAAATAGCATGTGTGTTTTTATATTCAGGCATTTATTTTCTAATTTAACATGATTTATGAAGACATCTGCTGGTATGAAATATATATATATTCTATACTTTGAATCTACATGACTGAAGGCACAGGGAAGTGATGGTAATAGTTTGGTTCTTTAAACAATTGAAAGCACAGCAGGAAACAGTCCTGTATCATCAGACTCTTTCCTGACCTCTGATAGCTCTGGAAGCCAAAGAGATTATATTGTTCTCTCAGTTTGTCTTGCTACATTACATCTGGAATGGTAATATAATATTTGGCACTTGCACTCCAGAACTATAAAACCCAAAAACTCAGTCTGGCTTGACTTTAAGATACATAAATTATGTATCTTAAAGAAGGTTGGTTGGATAGAGCATGATGGTGGACAACTTTTGGTGGTGTGCAGTTCTTAGTGCTCACTCTTATCCTGGTAATTTGAAGTTTTAGTTACTGCTTGTTTTCAGTTATAATAATAGCAGCTGCTGGAGAAAAAAACAGAGTAACCCTGGAGGCACTGTAGATTTGATATTTCACTTTCAAGCTTCCCCTCACTGGGAGGGTCAGGCCTGACTGCTTTCAGTTTCAGACCATCAGGAGGCATGGATTTGGCTTATCAAGCAGTGCTGGACTAGCAAAGAACTTGGCAGAAAAACAAGATGCCATTCATGCTGCAGTGGATAAAAAGTTGGAAAGCATTGGTTTAAGATTGCAAGAGGCTCAGAGGAAAATTGAAGTCACAGAGATAACCATCAATGGGCCCAATGCTATTCTTGCTCCGAATGCCAAAAACCTGGGATGTAAGCCATGCAGAAATTCAAATGATGATCTGGGATATAAATTCAGACTGAGATTTATCATGTTGGTGGGGGACTTTGGGACTGTAGAGTTAGGAAAACTAGAGAGATTCACTCACTAGTTGTGAAGTGCTATGTGGCTGGATAAACTCTGGGATAAAAGACTTAACGAGAGAGACAACTTCAGGGTCTCACAGTGCATTAAGAAAAGGAGTACTTGTGGCACCTTAGAGACTAACCAATTTATTTGAGCATAAGCTTTCGTGAGCTACATCTCACTTCATCGGATGCATACTGTTGAAAGTACAGAAGATCTTTTTATACACACAAACCATGAAAAAATGGGTGTTTACCACTACAAAAGGTTTTCTCTCCCCCCACCCCACTCTCCTGCTGGTAATAGCTTATCTAAAGTGATCACTCTCCTTACAATGTGTATGATAATCAAGTTGGGCCATTTGCAGATACACATTGTAAGGAGAGTGATCACTTTAGATAAGCTATTACCAGCAGGAGAGTGGGGTGGGGGGAGAGAAAACTTTTTGTAGTGGTAAACACCCATTTTTTCATGGTTTGTGTGTATAAAAAGATCTTCTGTACTTTCCACAGTGTGCATCCGATGAAGTGAGCTGTAGCTCACGAAAGCGTATGCTCAAATAAATTGGTTAGTCTCTAAGGTGCCACAAGTACTCCTTTTCTTTTTGCGAATACAGACTAACACGGCTGTTACTCTGAAACCTGTCACAGTGCATTGTGTTCCTCTATTATCCTACCAAGTTATGCCTTCATGGTACGTATACATTGTTCATATCTTGGTATATTGGACATTTTTTTGAAACAGGTCCATGTTATTGAGGTACTGGTTGGTGCTCCATAGTAGTTAAGGTTGTGTTCTGAAATGGGCTTAAAAAGGGGAATACATTTCTAGTTTTTCTCTAAATGTATGTGGACTATCAGTATGGAACCTCACAGATAGTTTTCATATCCTTTGAATTTTCTCTGTAGTTTTGGTTTGATTTCTGTTAATAAAATTACATAAGGAAACGCTGAAATTGGGCCATGGATTAAATTTGTCTCCGGCAGTCTGAGTCTTTTTTTTTTTGCTTTTTTGTTTTTTTGTTTTAGTTTTTTTTTTGCCGACTGATATCTTTTATGTAATCATTTACTATTTATGGAAAAATTTGGCAAAGAGATGAGTCTTGTGTAGATCTAGTTTTTAATGGGTAGGTTTTTTAAAGAAGGAAGGAAAATTGATTTAAGTTTACTTTTAGCCTACTTGTTGCAACTGGAAGTTTTATGTGCCAATAGGTAGCTGCACATTTATGTCATATTTTGTCCTACAGCAATGAATGTTTTATGTGCAGCTATTGACAGAAGATTTTATTTGCCTGACAAAAGCAGCTGCTGGTGGATAAAATCTTTTCTAATCAACAGCTGCACTTCTATGGAAGAGCTCCAGAACCACTCCCCCATATGGATCCACCAACCTTTCCCAACTCCTCCTGATACTTAAATAGTGAAACCACCCCTGGGAAATTTCTGTCTTCCTCCCAGACCTAGGGATGCCAGAATTTCCATTGCCCCCTTTACCAAACTTCTTCCTCCCCCCACACCCAATTATAGCAAACATCCAAAGCTAGCAGTCTAGGAAGGAGTATCCCAAAGGTTGAGAGGGCAGAGTTAAGGTTGTACTGAGTGGTCTGTATGAATAGTAATTTGTCTGTGTTGGAGGAGAAGATGGGGTATATGCTGTAAGTAGCCTAATTTTTCATTTTCTTGTATTTGTGCTTTTTGTGCCAATTATGTTATGTGTTGAGCAGTCTTGACTGTCTCACAACAGAGTTTTTTGTGTATTGATACTGTAGAGTTCTGAAACATCCAAATTGTAGCCCTGGAGTTTGGAAAGGAAAGGGGTGAATTGTTTGATTTTGTTTCCCTTTGCTGTTCAGCCGATATAGGTCTCATACAATGGCGATAATGCATTGTAAGCAGATTGTATTAGTCTGTCCCATCTTCTGGGATTGTCTAGGGTCTTTGAGCCTTATTTTTTCATAGTAGGGTGAGGGCCAGTTGTTAGCGGTTGGGCCTTTATTTTTCTTTAGTCTGCTGCTACCTGCATTGGCGGAGTATATGACCGACTGCATTGTACTCAAGCAGAAGAATAACTCAACACAGAGTTTGCACATTGAAGAGATTCCATCTTACATTAATTATATTTATTTTTTTAAATTTACCTAAAAGTTACAGTAAGTTAAATGAATGGAGTTTATATGGGGTCAACAGTATAATCACTGTGATGCTCCTGTTTGATTAATTTCTCTTGGTAGAAAGTTTTATGTGACTATCTCTGAGACAGGGTAATGCTCCTCTTTTTACTTGTGATACTAGAAATGATTGCCAGTATCACAGTATTATTGTTTACTATTTGTTTTAAGATTACAGGTAGAGGCCCATACTAGGATCTGGACCCCATTTTGCTAGCCACTGTACAAACACAAAGTGAAAAAAATAGTGCAAGAGAGGAAGAGAGGCAAATTATTTTTAGCCGTACCTTGCTGTACTGATCTCATTAGACTTTGCAAGTTAAACAGCGTCCGAACTGAAATTAGATTGTAAGCTCTTTGGTGCAATGACTATGTGTGTCACTTGTGCTGAAAGGTCTCTCACACTCTTTCGGACACTGTAAGATACTAATGCTAACATTGGAGGTGCCATGTTTTGAGAGAGATGTAAAACAGAGGTCATGGGACCACTTTATGGTCATTAAAGACTCCATGGCATTTTTCATAAGTTACTGAGCGGGATCTTGGCTCCCAGTGTGCTGTCTACATTCTAATGTGCTTGAATCCTTTTTTCTGAGTTAAATGTCCCCTGCGATTTCAGTTGCATGTGGCACAGGTGTGTGCAGGATGCTGACTTATCACATGGTGCTGGCTCTCCTCCTCACTCACAGTGGAGAGAAACAGAACAGATGGGAGGGGGAGATGAAATGAGGAGCAAAAGGAGACAGCATGATGGACTTTTTTCCAAAACAGAGAAAACACTTATCACCCTGAAAATACATAAAAGCTTTCCTCATAGTTCGGTTCATGTGAGTGATGCCACAGGGTTATTACAAGACTGTGAATGGGAAGGGAGGTCCATAGGATGTTTTAGGATGTGGTCCATAGATGTTTTAGGATGTGGTGCATAGATGTGGTTTGAGACATCCAGGCCTATTGTGGTACTCAGTTCCTGCCCTAATCTGTCATACAGTTACTGTGCTCTGCTGAACAGTTGCCATCTTCTATCGTAGAGGTGGCTACCTTTCAGCGGTGGATACAGCATAAACATTTTTATAGCACTTGCAACCTCAAAATGAAAAGACTATAAAAAATGTTGTACATCAGCCCAAGATCAGTGGGATGCCATTTAACTCCTGGATAGATTTCTGCTCAGAGCCTGACAGGTTAGAAGAGGAACATGCTGTGTACAGAGGCTGCTCACCTGGCTCCACGGTCCATCTGCAGCATGCCTCCTTCCAACTTGCAGAGCCCCGACTACGGCAGTATGGCTGCAGAGTAGCTCCTGTGGGCTCAGGGCGAGAGGGGAGCATGCAGTGTAGCTACTGCTCTCCCTCTCTGTGCCTCACCATGTGGTTCAGCCAGCTTTATCTCTCCTCCACCAGCAAAAAGCAGAGGGAAGCATTGAACCCTATCTTGTTCGTGCTATATGTGACTTTCAGTGAACTCTTCGATTTTGTGTGGTGTGCCAGCAAGTGTGTAAATATGTTTATACTTGCCTTTTAAAATGGAGAAGGTCTCTTTGATTACCAGTGAGACAGCTTTGGAATTCTATATGATTGTTGTGTTGTACATGCTTGCAGTACATTTACAAACAAGCCACTCACTGTGACAAAACTAGGTCACTGTTCAAGACACTTTCCTGGACAGATGTTTAATTTTCCTAGCCTACCTTTCTGATTTTTTTTCTCTCTCTTCATTAAACTGCATCAAGTTGTGAAATGGTAGGTAGCTGAACTCCCGTTCCTTGCAGTAATTCTTATTGTGGTTCAGTCAGATCATTAAATTTTGGGGACACAAAATGTGTGGTAGTTGTAAATGTGAGAAAAAGGGATATTTTGTCTTTGACTCTCAGTGGGAGGTCAGAGTCTTTTTTGTTTGCAGCTCTGAAACCAGCACAAACTGGGGTGATTAGCTCCCTTTTCTAATGAATACACAAAGCTGATTGTGTATGAGCCAGTGGGCTCATTGTGAAACCTTGGCCTTCATTTAATCCTTTATGTGAGACCCCTTTTTACACAGAGATAGCAATTTGAATCCAATTTACACTAGCCTGGGCATTAAATCTCTTTACACCGGTGATACTACTAATCAATGAAATTGAAATTCAATTGCAGTTAGGAGTCTCTTCCTTTCACTTGTGCCACTCAGCTTCTGCTACATTGCACATTTAAAGAGAGACTAAATCTTTAAGTGGGAAACACTTTGTCTTCCTAATACAAGAATAAACAATGTTTCATTTCTTGGCAAAACACACGATTCAAAGCACTGTACAACAAACAGGAGATAACTTAAAAGTCCATCAAGAGACATTATGGTAATTTTGCCAAAACGACCACCTTGCTTTTAATGAGAATTATCTAAATCTGAAGATAAAAGGAAAAAGAGAGAGAGCCTGACATGTAGCGAGACACATGAAACAGTTTCTGCAGAGGCTTCCTTTGCTACACAGATCTATTAATGGTTGAGTTTTCTGGCAAGCGCCCTAATAGCAGGGTTGCTTCCTGTCAGGATTTTACCTTGATAGTCGGGACTTCTTAAAATGACATTGGGGTGCAGGAAGGGCCGACGACTGACAGATTTTTAAATAGCTTGGTAGGTTTTATATACAGAACTTTTCCACTTCAAAGGACTTAGCAAACATTAACTAACCAACCATCTGTGCACTACAGAACTGTAGTTAAGGAAAAAGAAAAGGAGTACTTGTGGCACCTTAGAGACTAACCAATTTATCTGAGCATAAGCTTTCGTGAGCTACAGCTCACTTCATTGGATGCATTCATTGGAAAATACAGTGAGGAGATTTATATACACACAGAAGACCCATTTTTTCATGTTCTGTGTGTATATAAATCTCCTCACTGATTAGCCATTGGTGACCTTTCCTTTTGGGTTCGGGCCTTGCTGCACTAATTGCCGTATGTTCTACGTAGGGCAATTCTGTATGGCCAGTTCGAAGCTCCAGCTGGTAGAGAATGTAGCTGCCTGCTTGTTTGATGGTGTTAGCTGCAGGGAATAAAAATTAGACTTACTCTTCAACAGCTTACTTTTCATTTCTGGGTGCAGTTCAAGGTGTTGACTTTGAGCTGAAGTTTGCATCCTGGCCCTAAAACACCACCCTTCCCTCCCTGAGCCACTGTGGCAGATGAGATTAGCAAGGCTGCTCAAGATAACAGTCACTAGGTTGATCATCTGGGTGCTAGGAGCAAGGCGTTCTCATTGGGGGTCCCTTGACTTTGGAATTGACTGCCAGATCAGGTTTGTTGACCTTTAGGGTATGGTGCAAGGTCCATTTGTTAGGCTTTCACTTGGAGGTGGGATTTGTGTTAGTTTGAATTGGGGACTTTCTTTCTTTCTTTCTTTCTTTCTTTCTTTCTTTCTTTCTTTCTTTCTTTCTTTCTTTCTTTCTTTCTTTCTTTCTTTCTTTCTTTCTTTTGTACAAATATAGGAGATATGAATTAAATACAATTGTCCTGAGATATGCAACTGAGCCAATTTTACAAAAGAAACACTGTTTGTGTGCTATGGTGCTGTTTGATTTTGTGACCTGTTCTGCTGTATACAAGCTGAACTTGAACACTTTGCAGGGAGCATTATTTTGTGGAGAGAGGACATTGATCTTCTTTGGCAGGAAATAAATGGATATTTGTGTTATGACACCTACTCAGCTATTTTCTTTTGCGTGTCTGCAGGATACATTCTGCCTTGAAATCAGATATTGTGTAACAAGGATACATTTTAAACGGGGGATAGTTCTGACCCTTTTGCAACTTTCAAGCGTGAATGTGTTAACATTTCACCCAGCACAGTAGTTCTGATAGGATGAACTTTCACTGTGTTTTTGTCGTTTGGCTTTATGTTTAACTTGAGGGTTTAATAGTTATTTAATCCTTTGTAATTCTGTAGCCTGCTATCCTTACAACTGCCCCAAGTCTGCAGAAAAAACCCCAAACCATTCCTCGGGTTTTATTTTCTGAAAGATCATAGAATCATAGAATATCAGAGTTGGAAGTGACCTCTGGAGGTCATCTAGTGCAACCCCCTGCCCAGAGCAGGACCAATCCCAACTAAATCTTCCCAGCCAGAGCTTTGTCAAGCCTGAAATTTTGATCTTTCTTCCTCTCCCCAACCCCCCCTGCCCCCAAATCTGGGCCCCAGAGGGAAACAGGAAGTTGCTTCCTCAGACCTGTCAGCTCTTATGCTTTCAAAATGAGCCTAATGATGTTGAGCCCTATATGATTCTTTCACACTTGTCTACTTCAATCTCACACCACGAGACAAGTAGGAGCTGTGAGGAGGAAGGGATGAAAGTCATGCTATGGTCGAAATCTGTAAAACATACACATTTGGTGCAAAGAAAATTTCAGTTCAAAACATAAGTCTCTATGTGTCTTAGCGCTGTGACTGGTTGGTGCTTTCTCCGCACATTAATATATTTTTTCTTGATGCACAGTAAATTTTGGGGCATAAGGGGGGAAAGAAAGGAAAGAATTAGGCTGAGTGCTTCTCTTCCACCTCATAATTTGCAACTGGAAGTACACAGCGGGGCCTTTGCCTGCGTTTGGTCATAGATGGAGAACTACCACCAAGATAGTCCTTATGCAAAGGTTGGTGGAACACTGGTGGCTCTAAGCCTAAATTTTCAAAGAAGTCTACAGATTTCCTTTTGTGAACGGTTCCATTCCCCTCCGACATTGAAGACCATTTGCGCATGACAGAGATCTATGTGAATGAAAGAGCCCACATTAGAGGTGTAGCAAGACTGTCTACCCAGCAGTCAGATGCAACCTGCTCTATGCCTTATGTCCCATCACATTAAAGATGGAAGAAGAGCTTAACCAGTGTAAATAGTAGGGGTCACTGGTGCAGCACCACCTTGCCACCCATGCACAGTATCACATGGTCTTCTCTTGCTCCTTTATGTTGGTTTTACAGCTTATTTGTAAACAGCCCCTTCCCCCATGTCTACCTTCAAGCGAGCCATGGGGGAATTGAGGAAAAAAAGCCATGTCCAGGCAGAAACTACAGTACAGTGGATGAAAAATAGAACTCTCTTAGAGAAGGAAAGAAGGAGAGGAAGGGTTTGAGGTCAAGGCATAGGATTGAGTTACCATGGCTTTGCCACGTTCTCATTGTGTGACCTTGGGCAGATCACTTAATCACTTGATGTCTCAGTTTACCCTAGTGAAAATGGGGGAAATAATGCTTAGACTTGGTGCTATAGAAATGTAAACTGTTGTGGTTATGGCAGAATAAGGACAGCTCTAATTTATACTTGTTTTAGTGTGTGTATGACTGTATAATATGGCTCCTTTGGCTTCCTCTCCTCCTCATACCTCCTACATTTAGATAATTATAATTTGGGATGAAATGAAGGAGATGTCTTCCAAGCATGGGGGCAGAAGAGAGAAATACATTGCAAAAGCATGGGCATGACTTAAAAAATATCTTGTACTTTGCACATTCAAAAGAATAAAACACAGATCCCACCCCGAAGACTGGTATGAATGTCATAAAAAATAAATCAGATCTCCAATAATTGGAACAGACTGTTAGTCGAACCTTGCTAACTTTCCCACCCCCAACACTTTATTTGCAGAAAAACGGATGGAGCCTTCCTACATCTCAACAAATATTTAGTAAGAGAGGTAGAAATGAGCTCTCATATTATTCAAATATGCTATATAGATAGAGGTATATAATGAGCTAGTTTGCAGGTATGTGCATCACTGCCCCCTAGCAGATGGAATCAGAACTTCTCAATTGTGTGCCACAGAGACTTTACCACCGAGAGAGACTCCTTTAGCTCAGACATGTAGAATGGGAGAATCTGAGTTCTAGCCCAGATGTAACTCTGAACTGGAGGGCCATGACATGTAGCATAATGAGAGCCATGCTGTTTCTAACTGGTCATTGGTTTGTTAACCAAACTGCAGTGCATTTGCTGGCACATCATGAAATTTTAGCATAAATTATTAAAATGAAACTATTGTTATTATAAACAGTTCTAAAGAGCCGATCATTGCAGCATGTAGATACTTTTTACGTACATTTGCTTAGCACATGTTTGCTCCTCTAATTGAAACATAGCTCTCCATGCTTTTCTTCTCCTGCATTGTCCCTAATCAGGAGGAGCTAACTCCAAGTGGGCTCAGAAGAACCTGCCCAGCCACTAAGGAAGCACCAACCTCAAATAATAATGCTTGCATCGTTAAACAATGATCAGGGTAAATTATTGGGTTTTAACATTTAAATTGTATTAGCAACCAGGTTGGACCCAGTTATGCTCACAGCATATTTAATAGGCATATTTAATAGGCAGCAGGTTTAAAACAAACAGAAGGAAGTATTTCTTCACACAACACACCATCAACCTGTGGAACTCCTTGCCAGAGGATGTTGTGAAGGCCAAGGTTATAACAGGGTTCAAAAAGAACTAAATAAATTCCTGGAGGATAGGTCCATCAATGGCTATTAGCCAGGATGATACCCCTAGTCTATGTTTGCCAGAAGCTGGGAATGGGTGATGATTGATGATTACCTGTTCTGTTCATTCCCTCTGAAGCACCTGGCCTTGGCCACTGTCGGAAGAAGGGATGCTGGGCTTGATGGACATTTGGTCTGACCCAATATGGCTTCCCTCCCCACTCTGAACTCTAGGGTACAGATGTGGGGACCTGCATGAAAGACCCCCTAAGCTTATTTCTACCAGCGTAGGTTAAAAACTTTCCCAAGGCACAAATTCTTCCTTGTCCTTGGAACGGTATCGCTGCCACCACCAAGTGAGTTAGACAAAGATTTAGGACAAGGACCACTTGGAGTTCTTGTTTCCCCAAAATATCCCCCCAAGCCCCTTCACCCCCTTTCCTGGGGAGGCTTGAGAGTAAACGAGGTGAGCACAGACGAGACCCTTGGGTTTTTAGGACACTAAAAACCCCAATCAAATTCTTAAAAACAGAACTTTTATTATAAAGAAAAAAAAGTAAAAGAAACACCTCTGTAAAATCAGGATGGAAGATAATTTTACAGGGTAATAAGATTTAAAACACAGAGGATTCCCCTCTCGGCAAAACTTTAAAGTTGCAAAAAGACAGGAATAAACCTTCCTCTTAGCATAGGGAAAATTCACAAGCTAAAACAAAAGATACTCTAACGCATTTCCTTGCTATTACTTACTATTTCTGTAATTTTAGATGTATCATTCAGTAGGAGCTGGATTACTTGCTTGGTCTCTCTCTTTGTCTCCGGAGAGAACCACAAAAGCCCAAACAACCCCCCTCCCCGATTTGAAAGTATCTTCTTTCCCCATTGGTCCTTCTGGTCAGGTGCCAACTAGGTTAATGGAACTGATTAACCATTTACAGGTAAAGAAGGGATTTTATGCTACCCTTAGCTGTATGTTTATGACGTGGGCATTCTTATATTCTTATGCTAGGTGCTGTATAAGCATACAGTAAATCACAGTCCCTGCTCCAAAGAGCTTGCTGTATAAATGACAGGATGTAACAGGCAGATGAAACGAGGGTCAGAGGAGATGGAGTAAGAAAAATAATTGGTCATGCACGATTCTTAGTCAATGCTCTGGTGTGGCATACTTGCTTTTTTATTTTTAAATAAATCCAGGGCTTGTTCTCTTAGTAGCTAATTCATATAATTCAGTCACTCACAATGACTCTCCCAGTCAAAGTTTGAATCCTCAGTGTTCCAGTGAATTTAAATCTCTCCAGATATGTGTGCAGCTGCAACACTCCAGGTACTCAGATATTCTCAGTGAATATTTTGCCAGCAAGCGCTGACGTCAAAGCTCTGTTTGGTTAAAAAGCAAATTGAAGCAACGCTTTGTGAATAATTTGAAAAAGTGTCGCCTCTAGCCAGGTTCCCAGTGAATGCTGGCACTTGCTCAGTGGTCAAATGGGTGATTTACTATGTGTTTTTTCCCATTGCTATGCAGCAGGCCTGAGTTGTTGTGGTTTTTTTATCTCCTTCATTGAATTTGTGAGCTCTCTTTGTGGTTTGCCAAATGACCGGCATTAAAAATGACATTCTTTGGCTGTAGGTCTAAAGGTTGTGATGGCAAATCAGAATTTCAGCATCGGAAATTGGGCCTTGTAAGAAGCAGACATATAAATCAAGGCTGTGCTGATTAAATGTGCTCTTTCATGAAGCTTTGTTGAGGGGCTAAATGCATTCCACTTCTCGACAAAAGTTCCTGAGGGGTCAGAAAATGTTTGCAGGGTGGGAGGAAAGTGTGTACTTAGAAAGGTGTTAAAATGTGATTTGTCACTTGTATGGTGAAATTGTATGATACTGACTATGAAAAATCCAGTAAGGATAATACCAATGATCCTGCTGAACCCCCTAATAAGATGACAAGTCCCCTAGCTGTAATCAGGACCGGTAGGTACTTAAGTGAGAGGCAGTCAGAGTACTTTATTGTGTTTTAGCACTGGCCTCCTAAGATATTTTACATTTGTATTGCAAGTATGTACCACTGTCATTTACAATATGTACACAATTATAACTTTCACTTGAGAAGATCTCATTGTAGGAAGCACACATTTATGCAACACAGTGGGTCCATCTAAGTTATGCCTGTCCCCCTTATATCAGCCATATTGTAAATACATGTGTATAAGCCTTGGTCACTACTATGTCCAACCAGCATATGAAGGGCTTGTTTGGAACCTCAATTCTCACCTGCCAGTGTGGCTTGGCAAGGCTGTGAACCTGTTGTTCAAGCTTGTTTTTTCTCTCACCAGTCCCCTAACTGTGTTTTTTCTCCACAGTTATAGACAGTCTGCCTGGGTCTACCCCTCTCAGTGGCACTCTCAGTGGCTCTGTGGAAACAAGTCTGACTTTAGAATTTCTAACTGAAATTAAAATTGCTTTACTGACAGTAATGAATTTAGCTTCTCAACCCCCCTTTAGGGCAGGGAAGTATTAGTACCCATTTTATAGATAGGGAAACTAAGATGCAGAGGGGCTGAAAGGGACATTTTCAGCCCCAATTGTGTCCTCACATACATATACCAACCTTTGTGTGTATAAACATTTTAATTTTTTAAAAGTTTAGTGTCTCTGTGAGCACAGGCGTAACGATTTGTATCTGCAAAGCTGAAGGAATTGACATAAGTGTTTTACCTGGAAAGGGTGGGTTATATCTGTGTGAGTGTGCAGATAGAGGGTAGGTGGAAAATTGCCTGAGCAGCTTTCCCAAAGTTGCACAGAAAATCAGTGGCAGAGCCATAAATAGAACCGAAGTCCCCTTGACTCCTTGTCTTATATGTTGGGCACAAGACCAGGCATTCAAATACCATATTGTTTAGTATAGTATACAAATGCTAGACCATCATTCCTCCCCAGTAACTGCAAATAGTATTACACTGTAGTTGAGTCCAAGGTTATTGGAACTCTTTAAATCAAGGCAGGTCATAATGACAAGCTTTATTGATCGCACGTATACACATCACCCTGATTAGTATGCACAGTATTGGGCTTAAAACCTATAATGTAGTCTCTGGTGGCAGCCTCTTCTTTGACTATTCCAAAGCCCTGTTCAGAAACGGGGATGTGATATCCCAAGCAGATTACAGTGGGTCATCCAGCAGCTGCTTATTTTTCATGTTCATCAGCACACATTCAGAAGCAAACTTTTAAGATAACCCTTGCCACTGCTTCCCCTAAATATGTAGCATTATATAGGGAATAGGAGAGGCTGCCTGTTTCAAGTCTTCCTTCCATCCTGTTAAGTGTTATCCACTGCCTTTAACAAAACACTCAGCTTTTCTGATAGTACAATAGACAGCAATATGTAGACACCTCTTACTGATAGACGTGTGGTGTGACCTTGACCTATGGCCCATTTATCCTCCACATGCTCACAGTTCACAGTTGTCTGTGAACCCTGATAAGTTGGTTCATTATTGATTTTTTTTTTCTTTTTTGTATGGTTGGTGAAAATCTGATTCATAGCTTGGTGGGACTGGGGAAGGGTGGGATTGTAAGAAAGAGCACTGTATGTAAGCAGCAAGTGAGATGCAAGGAGATGCAGTGAAACTCAATGCTGGGAAGAGAGACCTTGATGTCAGCTACCCTCAAGAGCATGTTTCATTAGATTCTGTGTAGCAGTCATGATAAAGCAACTGACTCTGTCATTATGATCATAGTTTACTCTTTCTGCTACAGCTGCATTCTTTGTGTTCTTTCTGAGAATTCAGTTGAAGTTGCAGGCATCCTTGCTTCATTAAAACTGTTGTCCCTATTTGCCCTGGTTAGTCACTATAAATGAGCTGGTGCCTTTGATAATAACATTGTGCCGATCTATTGTTTGTGATAACAATAATAATAAAGCAAGAGCTGAGAAAATATTTGATCTTATAAATCTCCCCCTTCACATTTTTACCTTTTCTTTATATTTATTTGTGGCTTTTCCCCATTCTTCTCCACCCCCAATGCATACCCATTAAAAGTTGGGGGAGGGGAAAGGTTTTTCACTATTGTAAATTTGGTGGATTATAGTATAAAGCATGAAAAAGCTGAACAGGTTAGGTGGAGAAGAACACATGGCATCTCTCCTTTGCAGAGTGATACCTCCCTCCTCATGTGCTTCTTTATTGACTAAGGATGAGCCTGAAACAAAACCTCTGATGGGACATCTCCAGACTGTGGGGAGGCTGGGAGCCAAAGCCAAATTGTGTAGCCTTTCTCTTTTTTGCTTCTTAACCAGCCTGAGCTTCATAGTAATGAATTCAGTGTGCTCAGTACCTATCACATTCTACTTAACTTTTAAAATTATTTTTTGGTGAAATCAGTGCTGGCAAAAGGTACCAGTCTGGCAGCCAGGAAGAAGACAAAGCCCTCTGTTCATAAACCAAGCACAGCAGGGCCCACAGAGGAATAAGCTTCCTCCCATTCCATCAATATGGCTCAGTCCTGACTTGGAGGGACTCACTCTTGGGAGTGAGAGAGGAGTTTAGTCTCCATGGCTTTTTCAATCCTCTGCTGAGCCTGCCAACAAAGGAGCCAATTGTGGCAATAGTAGGACAAGCACTCACCCATTATTTGGTATCTAATGTTCAGTGTCCTATATCAAGTCAATAGAGGATGCACCTTGCCATGTGTTTCTTTCTGTATTGGATCTTTTACTGTGCTAATCAGCATGGCGGCCGGCAGAGGTGAAAGTGGGCCTGTACGGTGTAGTGGTAAAAAGTGGCCAGTACCGGCCCATACACAGCCAACATTAAAGCACTGCCTTTTGATGGGGGGGGGGCAAAAGGGGCAGCTGTCCTGGGGCCTGGCAATTGAAAAGGGCCCGGGGCTCTTGGCTGCCGCTGCGGCAGCAGTGGCCGGAGCCCCAGGCCCTTTAAATCGCCTCTGGAGCCCTGGGTGGCGTGGACTGGGCAGCATGGAAGGGCTGGCTGGGGGAGGCTGACCCCCTCCCCCAACCCCACCCATTCCACTCAAGGCCCTGCCTCTTCCAGGGGCCCGGATCTGGGCCCCCAAACTGGTAAGTCTTTTATCTTACTTTCTCCCCTTGCGGCCGGTGACCCGGCCGCCCAGGGAGGCTAACCCCCAGCCTTTCCCCTTGTGCCCAAGGCCCTGCACCTCCTCTTCTGCCCCCCCCCCCCACTCCACTTCTACTCTTCCTCCCCTGCAGGAGCCCAAAGCACCCCCACTGTGAGTCCCAGTGCCGGATGGCTGGAGGTGGGAAGGCGAGGCCCCAGCCCTGGTGCTCCGCAGCCTTAGCACCCACAGCCCCTGGGTGGCACGGCCACAGCACCCCCAGCCCCAGATTTCCAGGCCTCCAGGCAGTGCCATTGCCACACCCCCAGCTCTGGACTGCCGGGCAGCATGTTTGACACGCTGCCAGCCTTGGTGCTCAGGCGGCCAGGCAGCACGGTCGCCATGCCCACAGCCCTGGGACTCTGGACGGCCCCCAGTCCCAGTGCTCAGCCAGCCACTGCCAGGCAGGCAGCACAGCCCAGCACCAGCCACCCCAGTGGCCCCGAGTCACTGCAGGAGGCAGGCTGGGCTAGGGGTGGGGCCATGGTAGGCTGTTTGGGGAGGCAAAGCCTACAATATCCGCCCCCCATGCTTATCAGCATAGTATATCTGAGCACCTTCCAGTAGTGCACTAAGCAATGTGACTACACATCTGTCTCATAGATTTTAAGGTCAGAAGGGACCATCGTGATCATTTGGTCTGACCTCCTGCACATTACAGGCCATGGAACCCTGCCCACCCACTCCTGTAATAGACCCATGAACTCTGGATGAGTTATTGAAGTCCTCAAATCATGGTTTAAAGACTTCAAATTACAGAGAATCCACCATTTATGCTAGTTTAAATCTGTAAGTGACTCGTATCCCATGCTGCAGAGGAGGGCAAAGCCCACCCCCCAGGGTCTCTGCCAATCTGACGTAGGGGAAAATTCCTTCCTGACCCCAAATATGCCAGTCAGGTCAACTCTGAGTATTTCAGCAAGACCCTCCAGCCAGACACCTGGGAAAGAATTCTCTGTAGTAACTCAGCACCCTCCCCATCTAGTGCCCCATCTCTGTCCATTGGGGATATTTGTTATTGGCAGTTGCAGATCGGCTATATACCACTGTAAACAGTCTCATCATCCCAGCCCCTCCATAAACTTATCTAGCTCAGTCTTGAAGCCAGTTAGGATTTTGACCCCCCACTGCTCCCCTTGGAAGGCTGTTCCAGAACTTCATTCCTCTGATAGTTAGTAACCTTCATCTAATTTCAAGCCTAAACTTGTTGATAGCCAGTTTACATCCATTTATTCTTGTGTCAACATTGGTGCATAACTTAAATAACTTCTTTCCCTCCCTGGTATTTATTCCTCCAATGTATTTCTAGAGAGCAGTTATATCTCCCCTCAGCCTTCATTTGGTTGGGCTAAACAATCCAAGCTCTTTGAGTATCCTCTTATAAGGTTTTCCTTCCTTGAGTCATTCTAGTAGCCCTTCTCTGTACCTGTTCCAATTTTAATTCATTTTTCTTAAACATGGGAGACCAGAATTGCACACAGTAGTCCAGATGAGGTCTCACCAGTGCCTGTCATGTGTTCTCTCATCCTCTCTCCAGGAGGAGAAGTGTAGTTAAGTGTCCTCTTTGGGTCGGGGTTTGAGGGTTTTTTTAAATATACATGTTGCCGTGTGTTTGCATTAGGGAAGGTTGTCAAGCTGTCTGCAGTGGCTCAGGAGCAACCTCAGGACAGACTGTTAAGAAGCAGGGAACAAACTCCAAACTAGTTGTGAGTTCTATACTTTGATTTCACCAATCAAGTGTGAACTCCTCAAGTACTATAATAGCCTTAACATGGAGTCACAGACAGGCCCCTTGAGTACTCCAGTCTATCTTGCCACCCAGGTGAGCTTGCCTTTGTGATAGGTTGTCCCTTACACCAAAAATCACAACAATATTCAGGTTACTGCCAGTTCCAAAGGACCAGTGACTTACCCCAGGTCTGTTGCATCTTAGATCCTATACCAAAGACAATGCTTGTAGCCAATCCTGTAATCAACTAACTAAAGATTTATTAACCCTCAAAAATAAATAAGAGCATTATTTACAAGCTTAAAGTAGGAAGAGATACAAAAATGAGTTACAAACTTAGGTCCCAAAGGATGGTAGAAGCTTCTATAATAATCAAACTCTGTAGGTCCTTTAGGTCGAACCCAGGACAAGTAGCTGGGGATCCCTAGCTTTGCCTAGGGCTTGTCTACACTGGCAAGTTTCTGCACAGTAAAGCAGCTTTTTGTGATCAAACTGCAGACGTGTGTACACGCTGCCAACCTACTTTGTCCGCAGAAACTCCTCAGTTGCAGCGCTGCAAAAAACTCACCTTGATGAGAGTCATAAGGCTATTTGCACAGAGGCTCCAGCGCTCTATTGCCAGTGTAGACACTCAATTGCTTTCTGCGCTGTAATTGGCCTTCGGAGCTGTCCCATAATGCCTCAAGTGACCGCTCTGCTCGTTGTTTTGAACTCGGCTGTCCTGGAGACATGCGCCCCTCCCCTTTCAAAGCACCCTTTCTGACAGCCCTTGCGTGCTGTGCTGATCTGCTCCAAAGCAAACCATTAATGTGAAATGCTCGTGCTGTTGAACACAGAGGCAGGTGTGTGTGTGTGTGTGTGAGAGAGAGAGAGAGACTGCTGTGCAGAGAGCCCAGGGAGGGAGGCAGGGGCTGATGTCGGAGTTTCCCCTTCCCCCTGCCTCAGGACTGGTTGCTTCCTGCTGCTGTCTGAATTTACAAGACAGCATGCTGACACACTCTCTGTCTCCCAAAACACACTGTCTCTCTCTCCCCCCTCCATACACACACACACACATACACACACACTCACTCTCCCCTGCCCATTTCAGTTGAAAAGCAGCTGGCAATGTAGTAGGAAGTCCCTGGAACAATGGGATTGGGAAACTTGTATCATGTGAGGCTGTGCCTGCCCCATGAGGCATTGCAAACCCTTCCCAAAGCACCCTGCAGCCAGGCGCACAGTGGGATAGCTACCACAGTGCACTGCTGTCTTTGCCATTGCAAGAGCTGCTAATGTGGATGCGCTCTAGTGTCACAAGAAGCACAGTGTGGACACGCCACAGCGGTTTAATTCCAGCGTTTTAATAAAAGTGGTATAACTTGTGGTGCAGAAACTTGCTAGTATAGACATTCCCTTAGAAATCTTGCCCTCCCAAAGTCCAAGGAGCATAGAGGTCCAGTTTCTTTTTCCTGACAGGGATTTTTATTCCTTCCCCCCAGAGTTCAAGTTGATGAGGGGAGTCCTCATGCATGTCTGCTCTTCAGGGGTGTGTGAGGAGGAGCAATTAACAAAGTCCCTGTTCTTTGATGGTTCATAATGGCTCATTTGGTTTCAATAGGGCTTCTTGTGTGCAGGACCTACCACATTCTGTAGGAAGCCTGCCTTTACGTTAATTAATGCTTCTTTCCTGTTTGGTGAGCTACACAGTTACAGAGGTTTGCAATGAAAACACTTAGCTTTGTTTACACTGGCAAGTGAACGACAACATTTTTGTCGTTCAGAGGTATTAAAAAGAACACACCCCAAAAGACAAAAGTTTTCCTGAGGAAAAGCACCGGTGTGAACAGCGCTTTGTCGGTAGGAGAGCTCTCCCGCCGACAAGGATACTGCCACTCGTTGGGGGTGGACGTTTTTTGTCGGCAGGAGAGCTCTCTCCTGCTGACAAAGAGCGGCTACCCTGCGTACCTTTTAGCGGCACGGCTGTAGCGGTGCAGCCGTGTCACTAAGAGCTGCGTTGAGTAGACAAAGCCTTAACATAAGTATATGTATAGCATGGGGTACAGATGTTATAAGTGAGATTAATACATACAAGGCCCTACAAGCATTTCATTATCATGAAACACATTTTTATAAATCTAATACCTATTTTAAATATGCTAACCCAAAAGTGAGCCATGTGCTTTCACTAACAGATTTTAGTTTCTTGTAGATTAAATGACGGGGCAACAGGAGGTTTCATATGGGTAGGCACCGCTTCAGGTGTTCAAATGAGACTGTAGAAATGAACAGTGTCTAAATTCTGTACACACATGCACGTGCACACACAGCAGGCATACAATTAGATACAATTTTAAATTAATACAAATAAATACATTAAAAGAAATTAGCTTAAAACACACTGGGTTGTTTTGGGCTCTACCATTGCTGATGTAGTTCACAAAGTCTTTTCAAGTTGTGATTCCATCACAATCACAGACAAAATGACAGCTTAATATTTCAGTCCTGTGCTAGGCCTGACTGAGCCGCAGGCCTCAGCAAATATTCTGAGAAATTAGCAGGCTGATGTGCAGAGCTGTGGGAGATCAGTGCTGAGGAAGGTCATGTACACACTTCCATTTCTAACTAGCATTTTTTTCTCTCAGGTGTAGGGCCCTATTGTCTGCTTAATTCCCTTTCTGTTGAGTAACAAATGGTTCCTTGTTGTGTTTTCTAAATGAAAATGGAACTATATTAATGCTTAGCACTTTATATTTTCACGTTCAAAGCACTTTACAAACATTGTCATGATTAATCCTCACAACTCCTCTGTGGGGTTCTCTCTCTCTCTTATGCCTCTTTATTCCATGTGAAACGAAGGGCCTTCACCACTGCCTTCCATCTTTGCTGGTCTTCTGTTGCAGTCTTAGCTTCTTTCAGTGTCATTTTGATAGCTTTCAATTCATTTTTGCTGTGAATTTCCATGTTATACTTGGTCTGCCTCATTGCCTCTTGGCCTAGGGGGGTCCAGTCCAACACCTGTCTCATGTTATTTGGGTCTTTCCTCCATGTATGCGTTAGCCATCTCCATTTTTGTTCCATAATTTCCTGTCCTATCAGTTTCTATTTTGTCCTCTTCCAGAATTCTTCATTTGAGTTTTTATTCTGGCCATCTGATACTGAGGATTTGTCTAAGGCAGCTGTATAAAGTATAATATAAAGATCGTGGGCGACACAAGACATCCCTGTCTGATGCCCGTAGTAACCTCAAATGGCTTAGTCAGTTTGCTGTTATGTATGTTTTCTTAGAAGGTTTGAATGATGTGCACTGAGGGGTTAGGTACTTTTTATTATCCCTGCTTTACAGATAAGGAAACTGAGGCAGAGCGGTGAAGCGTCAGAAGCAGGTTTAGAACTCTGAAAATCTTGATGCTCCAATCATGTGATCCAATCATTAGACCAAGCCTCTCTTTAACTGAACTGCTAACCAAGCTTTTTGGAGGAAAGAGAGGGTGGGGAAATGCCAAAAATCTAACTCAATAAGGTAAAAGGAATAAAAAGTATATTATATAGATTAATAGGTATGTTTTAAAACGTATCCTGAATGGTGACACGTAGTTATCCCTAGGAATTATTTTATGTGGAATATTAAATAAACAAACATGATTGTTACTTTTTAAGGCCAATTTTATAATCCCAATCAAATCTTTTGGATGTTGCCTTTGTGCTGAATAGCCTCATGACGCTCCTGAAGTTTGTGTTAATCAGCACTCCACAGTCAGTGTATTGTTGCTTCATTAACCTACTTGTTTTTAAGTATCTCTAAATCACAAAGAAGAGAAGTCATGCTGGTAACTGAAAAAGCAACCCTGTTTGTAGCATCTCTCTCCTCTGAATCACATTTCAGGTTAGCAGTTAGTCTCTCTTACCTGTAAAATGTGCAGCGTAACCCAGAAGGAGATTTTAAACATGTACATCTGAAATTGAAGCATTTAGCGGAAAGGTTCTCCACGACATTTGGTGATGGAATACATCTATTCTCTGTGTTATTTCACTGCTTGCAACACACCCATTTATGGTCTACTGTTCAAAGGTAGATTTCATTTGTAATTATCTGATGTCCTCCTAAATAGCCAAAGAATTACAAGTCAAAATGATTTTTATTAGAGAATTGTTATTGGTATTCTTAAAGTATATTATTAAATAATTAATAAGAACTTTTTAGCAAGATATAGAAGAGGAGGAGAAATTGGAGGGGATCAGACCTGCTTCACAGTGTGCAGTAAGGGACCGTAAAAGCCTAATATTCCTACAGCAAATAGAGATTCTCCTTTAGTTCCAATTGAGCTGTTGTGCTCTTTTAGACGAGAAGGGAATGTGTTTTATCTCTGCTTTCAACCACTTCAGTGAAGGTATCCATGATTGGTGGTACAGTAAGGACTGTGATGGGTGGTACAAGGAACCTGCTAGCCTTTTAAAAATATCTATTATTTATTATTTAATAGTGCTTAACTGGGTTACTTCTCTGGAACATTAGTGTCAAGAAAAACTACTGTCAGGAGAGAGCTGTGTGCACTACAGAAATCTGTATCACACACGCCATCTTTTGGAGTTGGAAGTAAGCAGCTCATTGGATGTTATTGTTTTCCATTAGCTCTTGGAATTCCACTGTCAAGATATAGGGAGAAGCCAAGGTTTTCTGTCCTCCAGTTTTTATCAAATATTCTTTTGGTGCTCTGTTGGTGGGTTTTTTTTAAGCCACTGATGAAAAGTGTAATTGTTGAAACTTTGGCATCTCACATTTAGGGCATTAAAGCACCTACACACAATCAAAACCAAAACATGATTCATGTTGGTAATTTCTAATTACAGATACTGAGTGTACAACATGATTTCTCTTTGAAGCACAGTTTATAATGCAACATAAACTGGCAGGTACATTTTTGAATATTTTCTTTGTTTGGTTTAAACATCAGTTCTGAAAATTTGGAGGGCTTTCTTCATTGAGGGGTTCTCTCCAGGAAAATCAGACCGGCATTAATAAGTTCTTTTTTTTTTTTTTTATCATACAACTGACTAAATGGCCTTGAACAATACCTGATTACATACGGTATATTTGAGTACTAAAATGTAATTCCTATGACTGTTTATATCCGGACCCACTTGCAAGCAAGATTAAGCCAAGAAGCTTTGCAGCTTCAACTTACAAAGTTGCTGACCACATTTTTAAAAGTCTTAAGGGCACATCATGCTCCTTTTAACCTCAGAGTTTGGCTTAGGGATGAAATACTTGTAAACATCCAGAAAAAATAAGGATGATTTTTGGAAGCTGAGAGCTAAATATTTTTGTTCTTTCTTGTCACTACTTACCAGCCATAGTACCTAGAGAGAAAGAGAGTGAGTATGTTTGTAGGTAATGTACTGTGGGTGTCAGGATATAAAATTATTCATATGCAGACTCCTAAAGCATGCAACAACTCTCCTAAACCAGAACTACTCATTTGTGTTAAGGTTTTAGTAAATGAGCAACATCCTTGAGGCGTTGAGGTTTGGGGTTTATTTCTCCTTGATTTATTAATCTTCAGCTCTTGTTTAAGGGTCCAATTCTGCTAAAGAATCCACATACAAGGGTCCTCCTGTGTAGGGTTGGTCCCTGTTATAGAAGAAAATTCTCCATTTGTGTGAGTGAATGTGACCCATAATTTGTCATCTTACTTTTACTTCATTTGTAGTGTTTATATAGTGTGATACTTAATGGTGCTTTCCATCTATAGATCTCAAAGTGCTTTCCACAAATAAGCATCATTAGCCCCCTTTTACAGTCTCCGTGGCCCGCTGCCTCCCGCAGCTCCTATTGGCTGGGAATGGGAACTGCAGCCACTGGGAGCTGCGGGGGGCCGTGCCTGTGGATGGTCAACGTCCGCAAAATGTCTCACAGCCCGCAATCAGCTTACCCTGGTGGGCTGCAGGTTGCCTGCCACTGGTGTGTACGATTGAAGCAGTGCTCCATTCTTCTTTTATAAAGGAATGGGACCTATGATTGTGGAGGGAGCTGTTACTCCATAGCGAGTCTGCTCCCGACTGCAGAGGAGATCCAGCACAGTGCTGCATGCCCCGATCTCCCCTGCAGCTCAAAGTGCATATTTCTGGATCATAAAGAAACCCCCATAATGGCTTTTTCATTGTATATTAACAAGCAACTGATTATCATAACCCGTGTTGTATTTGTTACTCTGTGACAGCTGTGACAATCTATATGTTGCCTTTTGCTGCTAAAACAACAAAACCCACCACCACCAGATTAGGGGAAAATAGCATTTAACACATTATAGGTTGTTTAGCTCATTGTTTATCTGCCTCAAGAAACTACTGAACCCTCTATTCTGCACCAGTCCTTCTGAGGCTCCCATAAAAACCCTGCATTGTATTTGTGTGTTTAAGGCATCAGGGCTTCTCTCGATATATCTGTCTTCAGAAGGCATATGCACTGATTTGTCAAAAAAGTGACAGCTCATCATTAGCCAGTTTGGTCACATATGTTATGTTGGTGAATGATGTTTGATCAACTGAAGCCCAAGGTAAGATATAAAGAAATACATTGTCAAGCATGCTTTGTTAGTACAAAACATAGAGGTGGCTCCCTGGAATCTATTGCAAACATCTAATAGTTCCTGTTTTTTATCCTCATCTAGTGAAATGTGCTGAGCTTAAGTGGAAGCAGCTGCCTCCCATACAGAGAGAAAGAGGCAGAATCCCCCTCCCTCCCCTTCCCTGCATTCAATTAGCTGCTGTTTCGCTTCAGAGTGCTGCATTACGACCACTCCTACTGTCGGAGACATTAGTAAATATGCAGTGCAATAATGAATTTGTAAATAGAGTGTGAGGCTAACAGTGCCCTCAGCTCAGGAATGCAGTGGGTATTAAGCCAGGTGTACTGGGGGGGGGGCGGGGGGGGGAGGGAAAGCATCTCCAGGCTGGATTTTATAATTAGGGCACATGGTGTAACTCTTTTGTTTTGCAGAAGCCAGCTTTATTAATTGATGTAGAAGGTTGCTGTGTGCTATTCATTGTTTGATTAAAATGCCTGTATAAATAATTAGGCCTCTTCTGTTTGTTTTATTTTTTGCACCCAATTTACATTTTCATACAGAATAGAAATGAATTAGCAAATGCATTTATATCCCAATTTTTTTTTGACCCATAACTGTTCTCTTCTGCTCACACAATGCAGGAGTATCTCTATGGCCTTTGGGCTAAACTGTTTCAGACCTGAGGATCCAATGGCTGGCAGTTGAAGCTAGAAATATTCAGATGGAAAAAAAGGAGTACATTTTTACCAGCGAGAGTAATTAACTATTGGAACAATTTACCAACAGTCATGTTCGATTCTTCATCACTAGCAATTTTAAAATAAAGGTTGGATATTTTTCTAAAAAATACACTCTCGGAATTATTTTGGAGAACTTCTATGGCCCGGGTTATCCAGAGTGATCGCAATGGTCCTTTCTGGTCTTGGAATCTGTGATTCTGTAGCCACATGCTCTCTTTGGAGTGGTCTCCTTATTCCTCCTCTTTGTGTGGTTTTGTGGGTATTTGGCCATCTTATCACAGAATTGCTCCTGAAAAATATATACATTTACTCAGTCACTTTTAGAAACATCAGGCCAAGTCTATCCCTAGTGTTAAGAGAGGGACTTACACCAGACAGGAATTTGCTCCTGTCTGTATTAAAGGCAATATGAACTGGTGAAAATGATGCTGTGTCACGCAGCAGGTGGAGAGAGCTTCATGCTGCTGGAATTATGATCTTAAAGGGCCTTCCTGAAACTGTATTATTTATTATACGAGGGTCCTCTTCCTCGCATGGATGTATTAACGGTCTGCCTATTTTCAGCAAGTTTGGAGCAGGCTGTAACTCACCGTGACATTTTACTCTGGACTGAAACTACTATGGGTTGCAACCTAGAACAACTACTCTTTTTCTTTATAGTATTTCCTTTTAAAAAAAAATTAGATGAGAGGTAAAACTTTTATATTTTCTAACTGCAAAGAAAATGTTCCATTTTGTGTAGTTGTCTACGGTAAATCCACTGCCTTTCCCCTAAATTTACTTTCCCTCCTCACTCTAAATGAGGACTTGCCTATTGGTTGTTGTGCTTTGCCTGTGCGTACAGGAGAATACTTGTAAATCATTACTGATGTGTCTGTACATCCCTAGAGGGAATGGCTCAGTGTCCAAAGCAGCGGGTTTGAAATATGCAGACCCAAGAATGCCAGGTTCCAATCCTGGCAAGATTGACACATTCCTTTGTTCTTCCAAACGAGATAATCTAAGGCCTTGTCTACAATACATAATTAAGTTGATCTATGTTAGGTAATTACTGCGCTTTTTCACGTCCACATTCCCCTCCTTGTGCTGGTGGTGCGTGTTCTCACCAGGAGTGTAGCTTCCGCTGACTTAAGAGGGCAGTGTGGGGTGCTGGGAGTCCAGCTGCCCAGCATTGAGAGCCCCGGGGTCCCAGCTCCCCACGGAGCTCTTAGCACTGGGCAGTGAGGCTCTCAGCGGTGAGCTCCACTCAGAGCCCACAGCCCGGGTTCTCAGCTGGAATACCACTCCTGCCCCAGGGGCTCAATTTCTAAACAGGGAACCTACCAGCAGTGAAATTGACCTTTCTTGTCAATTTCATGCCTCAGGCTGTCAGCAGGCAATGCAAGTAAAGCAGTGTCTATATAGACTCTGCGGTACCCGAACTACATAAAACTAAGCCTTACGCCTCTCACTGAGGTGGATTTATTTGGTCGGTGTAGCAGGCGAGTTACAGCGGCGGGAGAAACACTGTAGTGCATATGCTTTCACAGTTAGGTCGACATAAGTTCCCTTACATCGATCTAACTCTGTAGTGTAGACCCGGCCTTAGTATCCTACATTTTACTGTGTGTAGGTCTTTTGGAAAAGTTTAATAGGAACTGCATGTACTCAGTATCTCTGAAAATCGTTCACAAGATCCTTTCTGCTCTGGATAGACGTTATAAATCCTGTGTTTGCAGTGGTGTTTTAGCCTTGTTGAACCTAGGATACAAGAGTGATAAGGTGGGTGAGTTACTGGACCAACATTTGTTGGTGAAAAGACAAGCTTTCGAGCTACACAGAGCTGCCCCCTCAAGCTTCATCATATAGATCCTATGTTATTTTTGATGAAGGTAATGACTGGCCATAATTTTTCCTTCCCATGCAGCTGTGCGGTGGCCAGCATAGCAGTATATTGCCTGTGCTGCCTCCACCCCAGGGTGCCTACGTTTCATTTCCCCTGGATGAAGATATAGTTTAATGTAATATGGGAATGTAAAATATTATCATCAACATTGGGTGATCTGGACATTATTCTTGCCTCAAGGGAAATCCAATGATCTCCTAATCACTGAGTGAGTTAGCAAGGTTCTACTAAAAGAACGAGGAGTACTTGTGGTTATACTGTATACTTTCCATTCAGTAATGTTAGAAAAATGGGGTTTGGGAATGACTCAGTCTGTATGAAAGGTCATGATCATAATATAGAAACCAATTCATTTTAATGTTTGTCACATTTCAAATGCACCCAGCAACCCCAGTATCTGAGAACTAATGTTCTGTATTGATGACATTCTTCTTTTCTCCATGTTGTGACAAAGTTCCTCCTCTATCTTGGTGGGTCTTGCGCTTATTGGCGGATTTGGTCACCTCGGAGCTTCACGGCAGCCCTCGGTTTGGCCGTTTTCGTGAACCCACAGTCCAGGTCAACTCCTTCTGTGTCTGACCAGGAGTTGGGAGGTTTTGGGGGAACCTGGGCCCGGCCTCTACTCCGGATTCCAGCCCAGGGCCCTGTGGAATGCCGCTGTCTAGAGTGCCTCCTGGAACAGCTGTGCGACAGCTACAACTCCCTGGGCTACTTTCCCATGGCCTCCTCCCAACACCTTCTTTATCCTCACCATAGGACCTTCCTCCTGGTGTCTGATAATGCTTGTACTCCTCAGTTCTCCAACAGTACGCGTTCTCACTCTCAGTTCCTAGTGCCTCTTGCTCCCAGCTCCTCACACGCGTGCCACAAACTGAAGTGAGGTCCTTTTCAAACTCAGGTGCCCTGATTAGCCAGCCTTAATTGATTCTAGCAGCTTCTTGATTGGCTGCAAGTGTTCTAATCAGCCTGTCTGTCTTAATTGTTTCCAGAAAGTTCCTGATTGTTCTGGAACCTTCCCTGTTACCTTACCCAGGGAAAAGGGACCTAGTCAACCTGGGGCTAATATATCTGCCTTTAAGAGACCAAGATCATAAACTTTTGTTACTCTGTTAAGGATGTCAATAAAAATTTTCATCTAAAGGAAAAAAAATCACTTTCCTGTAGCCATCTGGCCTGACCCTGTCACAGTGTGTAAATAAAAGTAGTATCAAACAAGGAGAAGAAATAAATCTTGTATTGCCTCATTATTCAGCTCTCAAGAGTGCCTGACTTGGCCTTCCATCTCCTGTGCTGATTGTCCACAATCCTCCTTGATTCAGGAGCAATATTTTTAGAGAAGGAGGGAACCTTAATTTTTTACTGTTTTTGTCATGCCTTCTTGGCACACAAGGTGCATAATCTGATTCCGTGCTGGGAATACTTTATATAGAATGTTTCAAAATAATTCTCCCCTTAGGAAGTGTGTGAAAGATTCTGCTCCAGAAACAGGAGTATGCACCTGTTGATGTTTTTTCAGACATAAATCAATAAATGAGCATGGTTTAATACCACCAGCTGCCACCACCAACCACAATGATAACAGAAATCTCACTCTGTGCACTCAATCCCTGAGGAGAACTGGAGAACTATCATTGAAATATAGGAGCCTCAGTTAGGAATAGGTTTCTATCCCTAGGAAACTGTGGACCAGGGGTTGGGTAGGAAGCATAGCAATATAAAGAAGCACTGTTCACTTCTTTTAATTTCCGAGGTAAGCTTTGCTTCAACCTGCATTGTTACCGCTTCATTTCCTTGGTAATGTTGGTGATATTGCTAGGATTGCACTCACTGACAAAATATCGTGGTGTAAAGAAAGCCACTCTCAGTCAGAGCCTAATGCCATTAGGTCTGTAACAGCTGCAGCAGTGACACATACTTGACATACTAATTACTCAGGGTGAACCAGTTTATATGTTGGTTGGTTAGTGGTCCATGGGGTTAGCAAAATGCAAATTCTGGTGACCTGTGTAGTGAGACTTGTGCAGAGATCTTGGGACTGTCACTGTTGTTTCTCACCCATTCTCATCCTTCTGTCTTTCCTCCTACATTTCCCCCCTCCCGCCCCATGCACCTATTCTTCTGTCTATTTCCTTCTCTCATATTTACCCTGGGGATTATACCATATTAGCCAATTATCTGATTTGAAACTGCTTTGCACTAACACAGTCTGCCTGACACTTCATAATTTAAAAACCTTGTTGTAGACTAGTTGTTGTACCTCTAGGGCCTGATACTGGAAGCGTTCCACATTCTGAACGCCCGTTGACTACACTGGGAGTTCTGAGCATGGAGAATATGCAGAATTGGGTCCCTAATCTAGAACACTATTTCAGAATGGCTGTACACTACACTGCTGGCCAGGCAAGCTGTTTTAGTCAGATAAAACAGCTGAATCTCCATGTAGCTGGAGTCAGACTCCAGCAGCTATCGAAACGATCGAGCACTGCTGTGCTCTTGTACTCCAATACTTTCCTTGGAACTGGCTGCCGAAAGGGAATTGTGTGATCCAGCTAGGTTTCCATCTGCAGCTGGCACCTCTGCTATTAATGTGCCTCTGTTCCTGAACATAGCGATAATTCAATTTTTGCTGCCAGAGCTGGTTGTAAGGTAGATGATGATTAAGCTGGAAAAAGGGAATCTTGTCTACTGGTCAAGGTATGTCCCTGCTCACTGCTGGTTTGTTTGCCCGTGTTGTAGAATTATAGCATACAACATTTTATAAATCAGAGAGAACAAGAGAGGTGCACCTTGTGTGAACTGAATACCAGATGGCTCCTATTCCTTATTTTAGGAATGCTGGCTTTGCTTATGAGTTAGAGATTGATCACAATATCTTTTGTCTTCCCAAGTGTTTTAAACTTACATCTTTTTGGTCAGATTTTCTTGTAGATTGAGGTGGAGTCTGACTGAGAATTCCATAGAAGAGTTCATTAGACGGGGAGGGAAGGGAAAGGGGAGGAGGCAGCAGCGAAAAATGCTGTTATGGATGTGTCCATTTTTGGGGGGTTTAAATTGCACAGGATGTTGTCTAGCAGTTAGAAAAGGATATCAGAAGTCAGGACTCCTGATTCTGCCACTGACTCACTGTGTGACTGTAGGCAAATCACTCAACTTCTGTTGCTTGGTACCGCCATTTGCAAAACAAAGCAAGTAATACTTATTTCACTTGGGAATGGAAGATTTAATTTAGATTTTTAGCCAGGGCATTGCATGTGGTATTAAGGAATGGCACAGCTCCTTAGTGCTTCAATGACACTTTTCCTGTCTTTTTACTCCAGCATAATTTAAAACTAATGGAGTTGCAGGTGTGATGCAGACCTATTGTACTGGAGGCAGGGGTATATCTAGTAACAGTTTACCAAGTTGTGTAAAATACAATTTATCACAGTAACTTATTGTTCAGACGTTTTTGATTGAAAAAAAAACAAGAACATTTAAATGAAAAGTTTACTTTAATGGAATAAGGGCTGCAAATTTAAGGTCCTCAAAGCAACGCTAACTCCTCAAGATTGCCCCTATATAGTATTTCAGATCATCAGTTAGGCTTTTAAATAATAAGTGTATACCATGGGGATGATACAGCGTTGCTCTGAGAACCTTTATGCTTGCATTTCCTTAATACTCTGTGTGTTTTAAGTATATGGTTTCAGAGCCTGGTCCTTCCAGGTGCTGTGTGGAGACATCTCAGTACCTCACAAAAGCCCCGATTAAGGTAAACTCCATTGGACTTGAGCATGTACGTAAGTGCTGTCCTAAATTGGATCCAGAATCCTCAAATGCTCCCTTAACATTGGTGGTGTGTTCCCTCCCCACCCCACATCTAACCTAATCCATTCATATTAGAGATGGGCCTGGACCAAAACTCTAGGTCTGAACAAACCCTGGAAGATTATAGATCCATAGCTAAACTTTGCAGCTTGGGACTATCTCTAATATAGACAGGATGTATTTAAATAGGTAAAAATCTCCATGCAGGGTGCATGTGATGCAGCTCAGCAGGATACAGCAGGCATAAAGAGGTGATGCGAGGGAGTTGGGAAAGATGCATGTTAATTTTATTCCTTGTAATTTCAGGCATGATCTTTAGCCATGCGTTATATCTTGGCTCTGCTACATTTCACGCCATTGCTCTTCTCCTATTACAGTGCAAAGTTACCTGTGCATTCCAGTTGAAAATAAATCTCTTTATTACACATTTTTTGACCTTGGCACGTTTGTAACCCCTGCAATTAGAGAGAAAAGGAGGAGTTCTGGGAATAATTACCTTGTTTGTTCTGTATCTCTGAAGCATTGATACCTGCAGTTCTATGCTGAGGTAATTAAGTCTCAGAATCACAATCACTGCAAGAGAATCTCTCTGTTCCTACAAGAAACATTTTATTTTGCTGTGGGTGTAAAAATGCAGTTTAGATTGCAAACTATCTGCAATGCCTTCTGGAAAATGGTTGTGGTGAATGTCCAGCACCCCTCTGTTCTGAGAATAAAAGAAGTGTGAAATAAATGCACAAATGGCCTTTAAAAGTGAAAATGTGTGCAAATAAGTAGTTAAGTACTGATGCCTCTTGGTACCCAACAGTGAAAGAAATCCTGTTCAGAAGCCATTTCTCTCATAGAGACTGCATTTTGGGAAGTGTCTTCTTTCTCCATTACTTTATGTATTTGCATGAAAACAGCTTTCCTTAAAAAATAATTTCTCTCTGCTGACCCTTCCCAAATGGTGAGATGATTGGTTGTAACTAGAACTGATGGAAAAGCTATATATTTTTTTCATGAAAAATTAGAACAAAATTAAGAATTGTTTTTATAAAAAATTTCACAGAATCATTTCTTTTCTTTTGACTAAACAAAAACAGGTTTTGTTTTTTTTCAGTTTGGGGTTTTTCATTCTTCACCCTTTTCTCTCCCATTTCCTCCCTTTAAAAGAATGCAAAAAAATTAATTTACCCCGGGGGGTGTCCAAAAACAGTCACCTTTTCATTTTTCATTTAGTTGAAAATACAGAAAATGTTGATGAAAACAAACAAACAAAAACTGCAAAAATTTTCATTTTGTCAAAAAGCTATTTTTCATTTGGAGAAAAAATTGTTTGGATGAACAAGATTTGATCAGTTCTCATAATAATAATCTATCAGCTTTGTGATTCCTTTGCTGCATGCCACAGACAATCAAAACTTCACAGCAACATTATGGTAGTTTTGCACAGGTTTTACTTCCATTTCTCACTCATGGAGGGAATTGGCCTCCATTTTTTGGCTTTATTGGAGGCCATCTCTTTGACTAGGAGGGTGGGACAATTTATACTAGCATTTTAGCTGTAGGTCCCCTCATCCTGATATATGACACACAGTCCAAGTATTCGTGGCCAAGGTCCAGTAGTAGCTTTCAAAGGGATCAATCCATTAATATCTCTTTTCCAGAAGCTTATGGTATTCTTTAAATATAATCTGAGCCATTGAAATATCTAATTGCTTAGAACCCAGGATTTTCACAACTCAAACTCCCTGTTTGTAAGAACATAAGAAGGCCAGGCTTTGTCAGCACTCTGATCTGTAGTCCGTTTAGCCCAGCATCCTGGCTTCCAACAGTGTCTGGTGCAAGATGCTTCAGAGGAAATGAACAGAACAGTCCCAGCTTCTGGCAGTCAGAGGCTTAGGGACACTCAGCATGGGGTTGCGCCCCGACCGTCTTGGCTGTTATGTGTTCCTGTGTTATGTGGTAAGGGATAAATAACACTTTCATATTCACTTTCTCCAAACCATTCATAATTCTTATAGATCTCTAACATATTCCCTCTTACTCGTCTCTCTTCCAAACTGAACAGTCCCAGTCTTTTTAATCTCTCCTAATACGGAAGCTGGTCCATACCCTTAATTGTTTTTGTTGCCCTTCTCTGTACCTTTTCCAATTCTAATATATCTTTTATGAGATGGGATGACCAGAATTTCACACAGTATTCAAGGTGTGGGTGTATCATGGATTTTTAAATTGTGGCATTTTGATATTTTCTGTCTTGTGAGCTATCCCTTTCCAAATGGTTCCTAACATTCTGTTAGCTTATTTGACTGCTGCTACACATTGAACGGATGTTTTCAGAGAACTATCCACAATAGCCGTTTCTTGAGTGGTAAGAGCTAAGTTAGACCCTCATCATTTTGTATGTATAGTTGGGATTATATTTTTAAATATTTTGTGTTTATGAATATTTAATTTCGTCTGCCATTGTCTTGCCCAGTCTTTCAGTTTAGTGAGATCCCTTTGGAACGCTTCACAGTCATCTTTGGACTTAACTATCTTGAGTTATTTTGTATCATCTGCAAACTTTGCCACTTCATTGTTTACCCCTTTTTCCAGATCATTTATGAATGTGTTGAACAGTCCTGGTCCCAATACAGATCTTTGGGGGATCCTGCTATTTACCTCTCTTAACTGTGACCATTTATTCCTACCCTTTGTTTCATATCTGTTCACCAGTTACCAATCCAAGAGAGGCCCTTCCTTTTTATCCCATAACAGCCCACTTTGCTTAAGAGGATTTGGTGAGGGACCTTGTCAAAGGCAATCTGAGAGTCCAAGTATACCTTATGCACTGGATCACCCATGTCCACGTGTTTATTGACTCCTGTAAAGAATTCTAATAGGTTGGTGAGGCATGATTTCCATTTACAAAAGCTATGCTGACTCTTCCCCCAACATATTTGTTTTCATCTATGTGCTGCTCATAGTGCAAGAAAGGTGGGAAAAGGATCCCATTGAGTCTTAGCAAAGTACATAACAGAAGGGTGTCAGGCTTATTTTTTTAAAGGCATGGCCACTTTATGGGCAAAAGGAGAGTCTACTTCTAAGGAGGAGAATTGCCAGATAGTAACCTAGTGGTCAGTCTACTCCTTAAGTTGACAATACAGAATCAATTTCAGTATGCCAGCGGATTTGGCTTGTGGGATGCTGTGCTCAGGGGAATGTGTTCCAAAGCAAGTTTCCTTGTCTCTCTCAACTTAATAACTCCTTCAGACGTCACCTGAGTACTATTAAGCACAGCTCAGATTCCAGACTAGCGGGCTGCTTGCAGAGAGGCAATTTACAAGGTAAAACTAAAATTTCCCTTTTTACAGTGTGGTGGAAAATTAACCACACATTGTGTTTGAAATCAGAAATGCCTGAGGAGCTTTGTTCAAGTATACGTATACAGGGAGAGTCAGCCATAGCTGCTCTGCGTAAGCACAAAATACAGGAGATTATATAGCTGAAAACCACAGTTTGTTAAGCACACTTCCTTTAACAGCATTTTCCTTATTCGTCATATAGTATAGGCTCTAACAGTAGTTTTCCTTATTTGGGATATAGCAAAACAAGCTTTTCCTATTATTGACAGGTTGTTCTTTGTGGTTAGCGAGTCTTTCCTAATTTCTAACTGTTAGGGTTACATTTCCTAAGCTGTTCTATTGCAACTGCCCCACAGTGGAATTTCCCTCAGCCTCTACTTATGTTTTTACACACACTGTTAGCTTGACCAAAGTTTTAGGCCTACCTGGGGAGTTTAGGCCTACTGGATTTTTTCCACAACAGGTAGTCTTTTTGTAATATCCCAGACCTGAAATAATGCTGTAAAGGGAAGTCTATTTGAGGATAACTGCACATGGTCAGTGATAGTTCTATTAGGGTGACTGTGAACAGATATGGCATCTGTTGTTATCTCAATAATGACACGGGCACAACCATGGTCATTTGAAATTGTTTTGGGGGGGCGCTGCTGGCTGAGGAACTGAATCTATCCAAAAGTGCCATGAGATCCACCTGGACATCCACTCTAGAGGGGAAGAAGTGTTTTTGGATTAAAGAAACAGCACTTCTAAGAATGTAGCAACCCCCTCTTAGTACTGCACTGCAGTGTCATCAGTGGGTGTGCTGCCAGGGCCTGCTGTGAGACTGAAACCACAACCCTTCTCTTCTGGAGGCAGAATGCTACCAGCAGCACCCCCTGGCTGCCTGGACAGGTTGAGGAATGCATCAGACAAGCCAATGAGTTTAGTTCTTAGTATAGCCCATGAGGAATTTAGAGCCTTATGGGAGAGACCAATTTGTCTAATCTTTAACCTATAGCAGAAAGTACGAGTGCACAGAATACCCCTTAGAAAAGAAATCAGAGAGACTAGGCTTGGCAAAATAACAACTATGGTTTTCACAAGTGTGATCATCTCTTATATTATGTTCCTGCCTGTCAGAGCATGAGAGCAGACCTATCCTAGCTGATAATATTTGTGTTTAATAATCGCCAGGCCAGGGATTTCTCATTCAAGGGCCCTTGACTGTGGAACACACACTCAAAGGAGGTGTGCTGAATTCTCTTACTATTTGCCTTTAGGGCATACTGCAAGGCCGTTCTATTTTGGCTCGTTATCTTTGACTGTGCTGGACCTTCCTCCTCTCATGTGTTTCTAAACCTTCCATCCCCTTCACCTCTTTCCCCATGTCTTTTGAATGAGTTTTAGAGGAGGTGTTTCACTGGGTTTCCCTCTCTGCCACATTCCTTGATTCTTGCTGGCCATGTCTTTGATCTGGGCAATTCTTTAGTTGAATTGCAATGTTCTGTACGTTGGTTTCTAGTCTTAGCTGCTTGGAGATAGGCATCTTACAAATGGGCTAAATAACTTAAGATTCTTTCAATGTTCCTGTTCTTCTGTCCATAATGCTTATTTCTTGTATTGTTCTTTCTAAAGTTATTGACTTGCCAATGATGTTTTTCATTGATTGCATGAAGGGGTAACTTCTAGAGACAAGGGCATCCTTCCGAGTGGTGTTTGCAGAGAAGTGCTCAGTATAAGGTAGTAAATATTACCCTTTCATGGCATCAAATCAGCAGTGATTGACATCTCTGTGTCTACTTTATTGAAATTTCTGTGACCACATTTTCCAAAAGCAGCTTCTAAAACTGCATCCCTCAAACCTGCAGGTACAAAACTAAATGCTGGGTCGAGGCAAACTGAAAATGTGTCTTCTGGAGGCACTAATCATTGGCATCTTCATGCTGTAGAATATTTCCCTCCTTCCCAGTGGCATTCTGGGGAGAGAGCAAAACTAAAAGTTGCCGTCCTTAGCAAAGTCTGCAAAGGGACAGCTGCCGTCCATCTACTGGAGATGGATAGGGTGCAGTGCTTGGGAGTTTGCAAGGGGCTCAAAAACTTGCAGGGTGGGGGAGAAAGTAACTGAGCTGGGTCAATGAGGGGTGCACTTTAAGCACTGTCTTAACAAAGATGCTGCTCCCAGAGTATGATAGACTTCCCCCCTGCAAATACACACATGCTTTTTTTTCAGACCACTTTAAAAATCGAAGTGGGGGTGTGCGGTTGGTGGGAGGCAGGGAGGATTCCGATAAGTAACAAAAGGCAGTTCCACAAAAATTGGTGAAAGAGCTCCAAGTCCATTTCATGGTATTCCACTGACTCTGAGTAAACAGGTTATCAGGCGCCTGAGAGACATTTATTGCCAAATTTTCAAACAGATGCTAGAAGGGAGCCATCATGTTTGCTGAACGATGTTCAAACCTTCCTTTGTCATGATAATGAGTCAGTGCCTGGGCAGCACATAAGCTGCCAGCTAACTGCAGTGTTTTTCCTTGGTCTAATTCAGACTGTTTTGAAAGAGAAAGGGACCACTGAATGTACAGCTGACCCAGTCTAAAGCACATCAATAAGCTATATTATGGGTGGACCACTGAATGTACAGCTGACCCAGTCTAAAGCACATCAGTAAGCTGTATTATGGTACGTGAGCATGACAGTATTGCTTTGGGTATATAGCTGTGTGGCATACATTCTCTTTAGTATTAACTGACCTCTCTTGCAATTTCTTTTATTGTAGTTTTCAGGTCGTAATGCATTGGGAAATGTCATATAGGGAAGCTATTTAGCTGTGGACCTTGCAAAGGGCTGAGTCCAGAAACATGGACTCTATCCCTGGCAATGGCCTGGATTAGTACTCCTAGGTTTGTATTCAGAACACTAGACCATGGATCTCTCTTTACACCTTGCTCTCCCTTGACATTGCTTTAATCTGAAAGGTCCTTCTTTAAGAAGAACAAACCTGTATCATATTTTATCCACCGATCTTTATTGGAGCGGGAATTAGAAGAGCACACAATTAAGGCAGACTTGCTGTGCCACTTCCTGAAGACAAACTGGTACCGAAATGAGATCGCCTGTCATGGTACAGGGTGCAGTGGTTTGTTGCAGTGAATCTCTTGGCAAGTATATTTTTGTGTTTGCCACCTTAGAGATGCACCGAAGAAGGAAATTGCATTTTTCAATCTTTAAGGTAAGACCTATAACACAAGACAGCTGGCAAAAGGTAGGTCAGGTTTTTATGACAGCATCCCTTGAAAGATGCTCTGGGTTTGTCTTGGGTTTAATATAATTTGTAATTATATTCCTTTAATATAGTGTTGATTTAGGGTAGTAGCAGTCACTGTGTTAGCTACCATGGTCATGATGTATCTGGCAACAAACTTATTTTCTCCCAAACAGGGAGCCTGAACCTGACCCATACAGGCCTTGCTCAGGCAAAACTCCCCATTGACTTCAAGGAAAATGTTCTCTTGGTAAGGACTGCAGGATTATTCCCAAATGCTTTGTTAACTTCTGAGAAGCGTGTCTGTGGTTTAGTTGATTAGAAGAAGCATCTCCCATGCTTAGTGATAGATATTCTGGGAGTAGCAGCCTCCTTTAAATGGTCATACTCATGCTCTCAGTAGTTGGCCCTGCACTTTAGACTGTCTTTGCAACACTTCTAAGGCCCTTTGCTTTCAGTTTTTATTTTGTTTAAAATTTCCTAGGAATTTATCAGTGTTTATTACAAAAAATAAAAAATGGGTGGAAATCTGTGCAAAGAAATTAACTCCACTGTTTTCTGGGTAAACATTAGGGTAAATATTACTCTCTGGTTTTGTTTTTTTTTAAACGTTCACAAACCCCTTATGATCTGAAATGTAGTCAGATACAGTTTTTCATTTTCAGTCCATTTTAGCAAGAAAAGTGGTTCACTAATTTTTGTTTGCTTTGAATGCTGATTACCAGCTTTACAGCTAGCATGGATAGTTATGTGTATGTGGCAGGCCTGTGATTGACAACAATACATACATCAGTGTTTGAGTTGTTCCAGAGGCTTGAGTAGCTTCTGACCCAGCTTCCCTCTCTGGAAGGAGAAATGGTGGTTCTGTAACCTGGGCTGCCATCTCTCCTCCTGGAGCGGGCCTGGAAGCAGAAAAGGGTGTGGGGGGAGATGAAGGCACCATCTCCTCACTCTGCGTTTCCACCTCTTCCACTCCTAGGCCCGCATAAGAAGGAGAGATGGCGAATTGGTGACCTGAGCAGCCCAGGTTCTGAGCCACCATCTCTCTTTCTAGAGTGGGGAGCTGGGACCTGGGAGTTTTGGCACTTCCAAAATTTGGGTGAAAATCAGTAAAAACTGAATAATGGCATTTGTAAAACCTGGGGATTTTTTTTTTGGTAAAAATCAGTAAAAACTGAAGATGAAAAGTCTTAAATACTTCTTAACATTAGAGACTAGCTCGAGCTTGTGGTGGAAATGAGGGCAGAATTTGGTCCTTTGGCTTTCAAGTTGTTTAGCAGTAGTGTGGGTGCCTTTCATACATAGCATTACTGTTTTAAAATCAGTGGGTCTGATTCTCCTCTGGTACAAAGCTGGAATATTTCCATTGAAATCAGTGGGGTTACACCAGTATACAACTGGTGTGAGAAGAGAATCAGGCCCACAGAATCAGAAGCTGGAACAGGAAAAGAACTACTATGTTATCAACTCCATTTCCTAGCCCATGCAGGATTGTTCCTTATTGTTAATTTACTAGTGTTTTGTCAAGTCTGGTTTTAACTCTCTCAAGCAATGGACCATCCACCACTTGCCTTGAGTCTATCATGCCTTCTAATAAATCAAGATGATTTCCTTGATATTTCTCTTAAATTTTTTTTACTTAATTTCATCCTGCTTCTACTCATTGTATCCCCTTCTACTATTCTAAATAATCTTTTTTTCCCTTTCTTTCTTGATGTTTACACCTTTCAAATATATGTCGATTGCTTTCATGTTCCCCCACACTATGCTGTTGCTTTTACAACTCGGACATATTTCATCCTTTTGATCTTTCCTTATGACTCCTTCCTTTCAAACCTCGAATCATTTTTGTTGTTGTCTGAACTCCTTTCAGTTTGTCAACACATTATTCCATGAATGGTCTAATTACATCTAGAGAGAGGAACTATAGCTTCCTGTTATGTGATATGCAGTCTGTGCTTATTTAGCCTAAAATTACCCTTTTTTACTATCATATCATATTGCAAATTCATGTCTAATTTCCTGCCTACTATCTCTCCAAAGTCCCTCTCTGGATTACTGCTTTCCAGGTATCTGTCTCTTGCAGAATATCTGTGTTTTGGATGATATTGAATGGAATATATTCGTTTGCATTTTTCCAAGTGAAATCTCACTATGTTATTTTCTGTCTGTGTTTCTAATCTGGGAGAGTTGGAAACTTTCTTTAAACCGGCAGGGATATCGGTCCTTTGAATGACATTGACCAGTTGGAACATTGACCAGATGCCGTTTTTATTTTTATTATTATTATTATTATTATTATTTTGAGGTTTATAAAGTGTACCTATCATCCTCTCAGTGTCCCTTCATTGGTCCTCGGCAGTATTCACAGCTCTGTCTTCCTTACTATAATCAGTGAATTTTGGAATTTTAATTAACCATGCTGTTTACTCTTCTGTATTATTAGTAAAGATATTAACACTGAACCTAACACAGATCCCTATGATACATATACAGCTTTCTCCAAGTCAGTACTTGTTTTTTTTTAACACTTTGTTTGGAGTAATCTGAAAGTGATGAGATTTAAGCCGACTATTTCGCGTCTGATCCAGAGCCCACTAAAGTCAATGGAAAGGGTCCCACTGACTTCAGTGGGTTTTGGTTCAGGCCCTTTAAGAACAATATTTTGTTGATTAGGTCTGGTCCTTTGAGGTATTAAGCAACTTAACTCCCATTGCCTTTAGTGGGAGTTAAGGGGGCTCAGAATCTTGCAGGACGTGCTCTGCACCTTGCAGGATTGGGTCTCAGAAACTATGCTATAATCCAAGTATATAATAGCCAGTGCTTTGTCTTCATCCATTAATTCTCTAGCTCTAACAAAACAAACAGCAATTAGGTTTGCACGACAAGAGCTATTTTCTATAAACCAATGCTGTTTACAACTCATGGTTCTATAACTCTTTAGAAATATTTTTTCTTAATATTAGCTCAGTTATTTTATTAGGGATAGAAGTTAGATATATGGGCCAGTAGTTCCCAGGAATCACTCTGATTTCATGTTTTGAGAATGTGTGCTAAATTTGCTTTTCTCCAATTTTCTGATATTTGTTCAAAAATAGTTATATGGTAAATTTCTTTTGCTGATTGCACAGACTGGCTGATTTTATATATGCTTACATTTTCAAAATATTTCCCCTACCTCCTCTTTTAACGATAGCCATTTTTATAGTCTTTTCCACTTCCTAATTTTGCAGACAACTTCTATTTATTTTTCTTGTTGAAGACAAATTTAATAAAGGAATTCAGCATCTCAGCCATGTCATCTCAGTCATTAATTTCATTGCTCTCCTCATTTATTAATGGGTCTATTTTCTCCCTTTTCCTTGATATATTTATAAAAACCTTTCTTAGTCCTTTAATTCTTTTGGCTAGCATTTACTCATACTGTATTTTGTTGTTCACATTATCTTTTTTTCTGCGAGATGTAAATGACTGTATGTTCTCTTGTTTGGTTTCTTTCCCCCTTTATCTGTGGTTTTTGTGCAAGGGTTTGGTTTTTTTGTTTGTTTTTTTCCTTAAACTCCAGATCTTTGAGCCACATTGGCTTCTGACTTGGGAAGCCACATTGACTACCTCTCATTTCCTCCACTCTTCCTTTTTAGAGTGTGTTGCATTAATTATGGTTTCTTTATGATTCCTCAACATCTTCCACACAGATGGCATTTAATATTTTTTCCCCAGTGGCCTTACCCTAGAGGTGCTTGATTGTGATAGATAGTGAAGATACCTCACACAACTGGATCCTAAATTACTTCAAAATTATTTGCTTCCTTTGAAATATAATAACCTGTACAGCTGCACTCTGGGGACTCATTCTTTACTATTATGTATGGACACAGCTTGTGGTCTCTGGTTCTAAATGTCTCTGTTATCTGAGTGAGTTCTTGGTAAGAAGTAGAACCAGGATATTTTCTATTCTAATTGATCTCCACTTTTTGGAGCTCAAAATTATCTTCTGTATAAATAAGGAGTATATGTGATGCAGGTTTGGCTGTACCCAATATATATCTGGCTAGTTAAAATCTCACCTGAGTATGGCATCCCATGAATTTTAGTGCCCTGCAAATTGGTTCAGGAATTTTTCATTCTTTCTCTCCTCCAGTCCAGCTCCAAATCTGTAGCAGACAGCCACTGTCTCTTTCAGTTTAGTTTAATCTTTTATAATCTAACTCAAATAATTTCATCAGCCTTCTCTTCATTGTTAAATTGTAGCTCGCTGGCATTATAATTAATTTTGACATATAATGCCACCGCTCCACCTTTCATTCTCTCATATTAATAGATAATGATGAAAACATATACATGGTGAATATAATGTAGCGTAGAGATATAGATCTGTATCTTAATCCCTCATGTTAGAAGAGTAGAAATATGTTAAGTCCTGATGGTTATAGCTTATTGAGGGTTTTAAAAATGAGTTTCAGTTTCTTGGTCTGTGACTGCAACATATCTTGGTTTAAAACAATAGACAGTAGCTGTTTATTGTGTTTAAACTTGAGGGCAAGTGGTTCAGTTTTCACTGCACTTTCCAAGGCACTAATTATAAAAGACTGGACAGCACTACACCACATCCAGTTCCTATGTTTCAGAGTATTTATAGAACTGCAGCCTATTCTTCCTGGCTTTCATTAATTTAAAAACTTGGATTAAAGCAGTAAGTGAGAGAAAAGAAAAAACAACAAGAAGTGGAAAATCCACTTGTATGCGTTTGTTGTATATACCAATAACAATTACATCACTGGTGTGTAGTTAGATATAATTTTCCTTCTGTACTTCAGTAAAACTCCAGAAAGAACACCCATAAGGAATTAAGCTATGAAGACTTCTGGAGAAAGTATGTTAAAAACAATTATAGCAAAAATTTAACATAGTAGGTGAAAATCAAATCTACACTACCTTAGAGTTTCAAGCTATATACTGTGTCATCCATGTTCTGTATTCCCAGCAGGAAGCGTTTAGCATGGAAGTGGAGTTAGTGCCACAAGCCGAGGAATCCATTCCTAAGGAATGCATGTTTGGTCCAGGTGCTGCTGTTTCTAAAGCTAGACAGGCCCTGCCGCCAATCTGCAGCCCAAAGAAACAGTTGGAAATTCCCAGGGATTGGCCATTATCTCAGACAAGAGTCTAATTTTATTTTAATGACATGAGAGTACGTTTGATGGGGATGCCAAGTTCTGGCTGTCTTTGGTTTTTTCCCCCTCCCTCCCTTCTTTCCTTTTTTTCTTATTAAAAGCAAAGCAAAATGGGCAGATTGTCCTGCCTAGGGAGCAAAACTGAACAGCTGGCCTAGTTTTAGGAGATCAGGATGGGAGAAAGTGAGAGTTGAATGAGTGTTGGAGAGAGTAAACAAACATTTAAAAGAAAAAAAAAATACCTCTTTCACTTTATTCTGCAAAAAAAGTGGGGTGTTCGCTAATATAGAATGTGTGTGACCCACTGAGATTTGGGGTGATGGGCGTAATACTTTTCAGAATAACATTTTTAAAATTGCCCTTTTCTTGATCTGTGACTGCAGAATATTCCCAGCCTCAGCACTGCGTGAAAGCTTAGTAGTTGGGGGAAGATTCTTATTATTGCGGTTGCTTGTATAGCACCAATATGATGACCCCCTGCTATGGGTCGTTGTCAGGGATTGAACAAGAACTCTAGGGGGATGTCTACACTGCAGCTGGGACATGTGTTTGCCAGTGTGCGTAGACAGACTTTCGCTAACTCTGTTTGACCTAGTGCACTAAAAAATAGCAGTGTGGATGTTGTGGCATAGGCAATGGCTCAGGCTCGCTGCCGGAGCCCAAGCTTGGGTGACTCGCCAGAGCTGCCACTCATGCTGCTACAGCTACACTGCTATTTTTAAAACACTAGCTCGAGTACAGCTAGCATGAGATCTCTGCCTGTGCTGGGCGTCACACCTCCCAGCTGCAGTATAGACATGACCTGCGGGGTTTTTTTGTTTTGTTTTTTTTGCAGAGAGCTAAGGCGACAAAGTCCCTGCCCTGCAGAGTTCTCGTTCTAGACAGACAATGTAAATGCAGACAGGCAATGCAGAGGAGTGGGGAATGAAAGCCAACAAAAAGGAATAATTGAGTTCTGAAGAGGGAAAAAAGTTCTGGAAGAAGGAGGAACTGAAATGAAGCTGGCATATCTGACTGGGTCAGAGAGGGGCTTCCAGGCTGAGATGAGCAAATAGAAGAAATTATTCCCCAATTTCAAATTCAGAAACAAATTAGTATTTGACCGGGGACTTCTACAAATATTCAATGCTCAAGCTTTGATAGCATGGTTTTACCCACAGAGTAACGTGACGTTTTCTCACGACCAGAGTGATTCATGTGAGCTATGGCATGGAAACATCTCAAATTAACTAGGCTGTCCGCTAGTTGAAACAATCTGCTGACTCTGAATTCATTGGTCCGGTTGTAGAGACAAAAGAAATTCTGCTTTGCCTCCTGCACAGCCACGGCATAAGGTTTAAATATAAATGTGAATACAGCCAGTTGAATGAGAATGAGATTTCCACCATCAGCTAGTGAGCTGCCTTACCTTCCTCCTGCAGGTGTCATAGGGCATTCCTAAATCAGGGTCAATGGTGAGAACTAAGCCAGGGAAGAGGATGCCTCAGGACAACTAAATTGATGATTGAGGACAAAAGAGGGTTATAAAATCCGACCAAACTGGTGACAGTGTGGTGTGTCTATGGAACAATGCTTCTCCTTGAGTCCTCTGGAAATGGCTAGGGTCCACTAACCTCTGAGGATGGGTCACTTTAAACAGGACTTTCACCTCACAGCTCATTATTATATTATTGATTACTTTTTTTATGCATGATTTTTTCCTCTGAAGAATCTCAGTGCTTCCCAAAATTAAGTAATGAAGTCTCCCAACCACAGTTGCCAACTTTCATGCGGTAAATAAGGACCCCGACTTTCACAAAAAGCCAAAATCAAGCTAATCCCATTTCAAAACAAGGCCAAAACAAACCAATCCCTAAGAATCCCAACACTCTATGTGACTAGATCCCCCCGGCATGCAGTCTGGGACCGCTGTGCACCCCTGACTCTCTCCCTTGCTTGCCCCTTGCCCCTGCTTGCCGGGAGCCGATCAAAAAAAAGAAGCAACAAGTTACAACAAGCTACAAGCCAAACAAGCTACAAGCTAAAAACTAGCCAACAAGCAACTCACAAGCCAATTAAGCCAAAAACAAGCCCAATTTCTAGGTTTTTTTCATGGATTTGGCATGTCTGCTCCCAAGATTCTTTTGAGATAAGTGAGTGTTTTATCTCCATTTTGCAGTTGGGGAAGATCAAAGAGTTGAGGGCATATCTACACTACAAAATTAAGTTGATTTAAATTGACATACAGCCACCACAGTAATTAAAGTGGTGTTTCACGTCCACACTATTTATGCTCCTTCTGTCAGTGGTGTGCATCCTCACCAGGAGCGCTTTCACTGACTTAACTGTATGGAGCATTGTGGGGCACTGGCAGCTGGAGCCCCACACAGGGCTCACAGCTGGAAACCCACCGCTAGGGGCAGATAGCTGGAGCCCCCAACCAGGGGCTGACAGACTGAGCTGTCAGCCCTGGACAGCGGGGCTCACAGCCAACAGGTGATGTAAGTGATGCAGTGTCTACACAGACACTGTATCACCCTAATTACATCAACCTACGCGCTACGCCTCTCACAGAGGTGGAGTTATTAATTCAGCGTAACGGGTGACTTACATCGGTGGGAGCTACATTTTAGTATAGATGCTGTGACAAAGTTCCTCCTCTGCCTTGGTGGATCATGCTCTTATTGGCGGATTTGCTTGCCTCAGAGGTTCACGGCAGCCCTCAGTTTGGCCACTTTTGCCAGTGGCTCAAAGCTACTATTTGCTCAGCTAAACTCATCACTGGCCAGCATGGGGAAAAGAAGGAGAACAATCCCTGCAGTCTCTGCTGGCCCACCTAGTGGGTTGGGGGACAGGCCAGAGACCTTCACCTCTGGTGGGACCCACAGTCCACGTCAACTCCTCTTATCTCAAATAGGTAGTTGGAGGGATGGGGGGAACCCAGGCCCGCCCGCTACACCGGGTTCCAGCCCAAGGCCCTGTGGATAGCAGCTGCCTACAGTGTCTCCTATAACAGCTGCGTGACAGCTACAACTCCCTTGGCTACTTCCCCATGGCCTCCTTCCAACACCTTCTTTATCCTCATAGCAGGATCTTCCTCCTGAAGCCTGATCACGCTTGTATTCCTCAGTCCTCCAACAGCACACCTTCTCGCTCCTTGCTTGCACTCCACTAACTGATGGGAGGTCCTTTTTAAACCAGGTGTCCTGATTAGTCTGCCTGCCATAATTGATTTTAGTATGTTCTTAATTGGCTCCAGGTGTCTTAATTAGCTTGCCTGTCTTAATTGGTTCTAGCAGGTTCCTGATTGCTCTAGCGCAGCTCCTGCTCTGGTCACTCAGGGGACAGAAAACTGGTTATCCAGTGGCCAGTATATCTGCCTTCTACTACTCTGCTGTACCCAACTGGCCTGTGTCTATCAAAATGCTTCCAGAATTAGGTCGCTGTAAGCTGCCTTATGTCAACCTAACTCTGTAGTGTAGACCAGGCTTGAGTCAGTGACAGAGTTGCAAAGGTCAAAGACTGCTAGCAGAGCTGAGTGAATAACTGATTTTTCAGTTAGGTGACCAAATTAGTTTTGGATCGAATCAAAACTGACATTTTAAAATTTTTCTTGAGAAAACAAAAGATGGAACAGGAAAAAAAAGGGGGGGAGGGTTGAGTCAAAGAGCTTGTTTTTGTTGACTCCAATGAATTTTTTGTAGTGTTTTGTTATGGAACATTTTCAGTTGTTTTACCCTTAATTTAAAAAGAAACAAATGTAGCTAAACTTCAGAACAAATGGTCATTTCAAAACAAAAAGTTGAAACATTTCATTTAAAAAATGAAGCAAACTGTTCCAACTTTTTCAAAACATTGTTTTAATTTTTTATTTGGCTGAAGCTCTTTGCTGAATTTGACCCAAGTTCACTAATAGTTTAATTCAGCCAAAACATGCATTTTTTGACAAATAAACTGTTTACTGAAAAAATTCAGCTAACCCCAATCACTAGGCTCCAACCACTTGCCAACACTACCTGCTGTTAAAGATCCTGGGTATGTAATGGAGAAATTATTTTCGGGAATGTACATACTGGGAGAGAACGTCATATTTCTCAACTTTGCTTCAAAGCTATTAGTGTTAGAAGCCATTCTATCAAAAATGCATGCATTAGATGTATTGTGGGTTTAATGTAAAGGTGTCAGGTATCTCTGAAGAGAAATTAAGAGAATGTCAAAGGTAAAACTAAACAAAAGGGCAGACACAAAAAGGCTTTAAATGAGGTGGAAATTGCAGGCAAATAGACAATAGAAGAAAGTTTAAGTAGCAATTTGTTCTCCTTTGCACAAGGAAATGCATTTCATTTAAAAAAAATCTTTGAAGGAGCTGTACTTTATAAATACTGTACTAAATATATCCTAAAACAGAACAGAATTGATTATTGTACATCCCTTCCCGCCCACCCCCCAATAAAACAAAAGTGAATATTGACTGACAGCACTAGTTTTTCTTAATGAATGTTTTAATTAAATATCCACTTTTCCTGATTACATCATGTCTGCGCTCCATGCTCTAGATTGGTTCCCAATCCAGTACTGAGTCCTTTTCAAGGTTCTGGCCTTTCAGTGAGCCAGGATAAAGATATTTGAGACTTCATCTCTTGGCACTCCGTGATGACTGCTGTAATTGACTGATTGGGGTGTGCACTTGCAGGGCCATCAAATTTTCAATAGCGGACTCTTGGCTGTAGATGTAGATGTCATCAGGGATCAGACCAGGCCTGCGTCTTGTCTCATTATATCCAGGTCCTGTCCCAGTAAAGAAGATACCAAATGACCCTGGGAATTTTCCCTTAGAACAGTGGTTCACAATCTTTTCCCTACTGGAGAATCCCTTATATAGTTTAGGTCTGGCCAGGCCACCCTTCCCATTTAATCTTATCGGTAAGTCAGAGTGGTCATGATCCCAAAACCTTGACACAACTCCAGGTTGAGGACCCGTGCCTTAGAAGACAGCTACCTAGATTGTCTTTCCTTGTGAAGTGGCACTACCTAAAGGAAAGGAGGAGCATTTGTTTAGTCCACCATTCCCCTCAGTCCATGGCTTCATCCTGATTGAGTCCACTCCCTCCTTCCCCCAGTGATAAATTCTTGTTTGCTTTAAAAAGGGATGGCAAAGCTTTTTTGTTGTGTCAGCTGGCAGGAGACGTGGCTGCAGAGCCTAATTGCATCACCTTTCTAAGGTGCATGAGCAAATAGAAAATATAACTGATACTGAGGCATTCTGCAATGCAAGGAGCTTGCTGATGCCATCTTTAATGTTGGTTAGAAGGAGAAGACATGCAGGGAGGCTCCAATGGCAGAATTTGGCTTAGGTACCTATTTAAGTGCCCATCTAGTAAGATATGCACCTTAATGGGTGTGGAAATCCTCCCCACCTCTGCTACCTTTCAGATACCATTGGAATAACTCCTGCTGATCTGGTGGCCTTCTTACTAGCCCCCTTTTAAATTTCACATGCTCTGAAAGGTGCACTGCATGGTGGTCGTAGAGGACACAGAGTTTGATTGGAATGTATTGTCTAATGAGTGCACAACCACCTCGCTAATGCCAAAACCCACCACTCCAGCCATTAAACTCCTCCTAAACCTACCACCCTCAATGAGAAGCCTATGGCTGCTTGTTCTTTACAGCTTCCCAGGTGGAGAAACCCTTCCAGATCACCCCAAGATGATCAGCTGACAGTCTCTATTTTCCCAGTTACCAAAACCTCCTGGATTTTACCCTGTAACAAGACCACCCCTTTCCACGGGGCCATATTCTGTAGAGCATTTTCAAACTTCCATTGAATCAGACCCTTGGTGCCAAACATCACCAAAAGAATTCTTAAGGTACAGGGATGCTTTTGCATTTAAAGGTTCTTAATAAAAAATAGGGCAGGGAGCGAGGAAAGACAGAACAGCCAGCAAGTCTGATGTATACGTGTGCTGAATTGTTTCATATATATGTTTCTCCTCCAGGAAACACCAGGAGCTGTTTAAGGTTCATATTGCTTTTTTGTGTGAGGAGCTACTGATAAGGTCTCTATACTTGATGTTGATCAAGAAATTATATGAATTTTGTATAATGGAGCTAGTGAATACTGGTTTAGAGAAGCAGGTGTGTTAGTGTGTATTCGCAAAAAGAACAGGAGTACTTGTGGCACCTTAGAGACTAACAAGTTTATTTGAGCATAAGCTTTCGTGAGCTACAGCTCACTTCATCGGATGCATTCAGTGGGTTGTCTTCCTCACCTAACATCTCCTTGCTGTGTTATACACACCAGGAGATGTTGAGTATGTTTGCATTAATCTTAAAAAAAAAAAAAAAAAAAAAGCTATAACCCTCAAAGGCATTTAGTGTAAATGATTCCAAATTTGTGAATTTTATCTTTACAGCTGGAGCCAAATGTTCAATATAAGAAGACAAATGGGTGATTCTCAGAGTTTGTATGTTGTCATTAAGCTATCTAATCTTCTGGGTTTCTGTTAGGGTCTATTCAAGGCTTGGGATTTATATTTCTGTTCATTTGTATTTGTGTTTTTCGTGAGCTATTTTTTTTATGCCTAGGAACCAATTTAGGGGGCTGAAATAATACACAGACTTGTCCTTTTCCAGATGGGAGCAATACTTCAAGGAGATGGGACCTCATGTTGTTTTTGCCCCGTGAATGGCTCCCTGAGCCATTGAAAAAGCCACTTGAAACATAACTAAAAATGCAAGCACTGGTTGAGCCCCAAAACTGCTATTTGTCGTCTTTTAGGTTCTTCTACACCTAAAATCAAAATAATCTTGTCTCAGTATTGGTATGAGGATAAAGAACAGATGTTTTTAGTAAAGTACAGCTTATTAAAAATATACTTTTGATTTCTCAATTAGTGTCTCTGCATTAATAGTGTCAATAAATCAGAACTACTATTGTGGGTCTAAGAATCCAGCAGGTTATTTTTTTCCTTCTGTAGTGGTGAGTCAGCATGGTTCCCTCTTTGATTTACAAAATTGGATTTTAATCTCTCTGAAACCATTATGCTAAATCAATTTTAACACAGCAGAGCACGGAGGTGGAAAGCCCCTCTTGTTCTCTAGTTGCTAATTCCTTACGTTAGTGAAAAGACCAATTTAAAAAAAAAGAAGAATCCAAGAACACAAGTATAGAGTTGTGAATGCACTGAGAGGCCAAGGTCTTAGACTAGCAAGAGGCATGTGCTACAATGAAAGGAAGGGCATGAGAAGACTGATTAGAGATAACTTTTTTTTAACCCAACTCCAGAGCTGTCAATGCATGAGGCGAATCACCCCTCTGACCATTTGGACTTGTGGCCGAAGTAGCAATTGGCAATCATTCAAGTCCAGCAAAAGGCCACAACAGAAATGAATGAGAAGTTCATCTGCTTTCATGTGGAAAGTGGGAAGAGAACAGGTTTTGGATTTGTAAGGAGACTCTGATAAGGAGATGCTCTGTGGGTGCTTGTTTTTTTATCTTCTTCTCTCCCATCTCAACCCACGGTACCTCTCTGTAGTCACTGTGCTGCTAGAGGAAACATAAGGACCACGTTAGGGTTTTGTAAAATAGGTCCAAGCTGCAAAGTTCAAAACTGAGTTCAAAGTTCCCCATAGTTTAGGAGTGTTCAATCCTAGTATTTTTGGTTGAGACCCAACTCTCCCACACCCTTTGCATTCCTCTTCCCATCTCTTCCTTCCCTTTATCCTTGACAAGCTGGAGTAGGCTCCTCTAATCCTTATTGAATGGCTCCCAATTTAACATGTGAGGCATAAAACCATTCAGAAATCTTAATTGGTGCTTCCAAAGAATTGGGTCTGGAAGACCGATACTTCCCTTAAGATGTTCTTTCTCACTGCTCTTCCTGGTCTGTCTGTCCTCTGTCTCAGTGAGTGGGGGAGTTGTCACTGTGCCTCAGTGGGTCCCAGCTGAGGATACCAGATTCAGGACAAACTGCTGAGAAATAGGGCAGACTCTCCCCAAAACTGGTGGTTATTCTTCCATAAGAAATACCAAAACAGCAACAAAAGTAGACTTCTGTCTCACCATACTGGTTAACAAGAAGTCCAAACTGCAGTCTCCTTAGGCATCCCAGCACTTGTTTCATCACCCAGATGCTACACGTTGAGTGGTCATTTAAAACCAATTTAATCAAACAAAGGATTCTTCTGATCCCAAAGCACCAGCCAAGTACCCAGGTCAATATATAACTCAGATCTTACCCAGTAATCACGCTGTTGCCAATCCTCTAATAGAGAGGTTCCCAAACTTTTCTTATTGCGTACCCCTTTCCAGCTCTATCAGCTGCCCGCATACCCCTACCCCTCTCATCACTGATACTTTGTGTCTTCTTCTTAACGCTACCTGTCTTTAGCTATCTGCCCATATTTCACTGTTACGTACAGCTATAGTTACAGTGCGATGTATATAACAAAAAAACCCAACAACCCTGACTCAGTCCTGAGCTCACTTAGACTGGACAATTGCTGGGCTACTGAACCCGCGCTGTACGGTGATTGGAGGTGAGAGCTCTGTGCATCAGTGTCTCTGTGTTCTCACTTGTACATCTTGAAGTAAATTAACGACTGTATTTTATGTAACAAATTCCTACAGCGTTTTAAACCTTCGTCTGAATAGCCTATTGTGAAAATACGATAAAATAATAAATAAATAAATAAAACCCTCCATTACACAATTTCTCCTGCGTATCCCCGAGAGATATTTCACGTACCCCCAGGGGTACATGTACATGTTTGGGAACCCCTGCTCTTATATCTAAGGGTTTATTTGTAAGAGAAAAGAATAAATAGAGAATTAAAATGGTCAAAGAAATCACATACATACAATAATTGCAAAGTTCCTGGATTAGATTTGTAGCAGTGATGTTACAGACTGCTGGCTTGTAAAGTCTCTGGTAACTTCCAAAAGACTGGAAGGTCCTCAGTCCATTGGTTGTAATGCTCCTGTTAGTGTAAGTCCATAGTCCAGAGATCAGAGCAGGAAAGAGGCAAAATGGTGATGCTTCCAGGGGTTTTTATACCTTCTCCCATGTGGAGGGACTGCTGTCAGTCTTAGTTTGTGGAAAATTACAGGCACAAGATGGAGTCCAGGTTCACATGAGCTAGTCACATGCCCTTGCATGCTTCCATGACTCACAGGAGTGCCCATTACCCATCTTCTGCTAAAGAGTCTACAGGAAGACTCACCGGGCGGTGAGCTTCTTCTATGGTTCCTTGGGAAAGCTAAGTGTTTCTTAATAGTTCATTCGCAATGTGCTGGCCAGACTGGATGTAAATTACCTTGTGGGTGTTAACGCAGGAGCAAATGCATTTGAAATACAGGTATATAGTCAATATTTATAACTTTAGATACAAAGGTGATACATGCATACAAGTAGGATAACCTTACTGTGCAAATCATAACTTTTCCAGTGACACCTTACGTGACATACTTTGTATAAAATTTGTTGCAATAGTCTAACAATGGCAATATTAATTATATAAATTATCATTATTCAATCATACAACATTCCAGGACTGACTCAGAAAGAATGTGTAAAACATATTGGCTTAGTGTATGTGTGACAAGGTGGGTGAGGTAATATCTTTAATTGGACCAGCTTCTGTTGGTAAGGGAAACAAACTTGTCTCTCTCACCAAGAGTAATTGGTCCAATAAAAGCTATTACCTCACCCAACTTGTCTCTCTAATATCCCGGGACTGACATGGCTGCAACAACAGTGCTCCTTACAGCTAAAGGAGTGTTAATCCTTTAGCCTAAGAGGCACTATTCTGTACAATTCTTTATAGGTTCTTATACTATGCTTATCTCAGTAGAATCAGTGCTTGTGCTTTTTTTGCTGGAGGTCCTAAGTGGTGCCAGGGTGTTATAACAACTGTAGAGAAGTGAAGTGGAGATGCTGTCTCCAAATATGCATTCTTAGGGTGCTGGTCCAGCAGGAGAATCAGAAAGACACACTTTGAAGAAAATAGAAGGGGAGCAAAGTGTAAGGAGACAGTCACTGGCAGAGTGGATAGGATTGGGGCAGGCATAGAGCAAAGGGATATTGCCTTGAAACCAAGTACAGATCTTGTAGCAAATAATGTACTTGTCCAAATCATATTGGAGTTCTACTGCTCTGGATAATGATTCCACTGATTGTGGTGGCACCTATGGGAAGAAGAGAACCTACGTGCAATTCCTTTCAATTATCCTACTTGGAGGTCACGACTCTCAGGCATTTCTAGTTTAATACATGTTTCTGATGCTTGGACTATTCCTACGTTCCTCCTACCTAAAACCTCCCTCCCTCCTTCCCTCCCAATGTGACAACACTTTTGAGATCCTATAGGCTGTTTCTTCATGTCACAAAAGCCCAGTTCGCTCAGTCAGGTGCTTGGCATGTTCAATTTGATTAAGTACATAGGGAAGTTTAGCAACTCTCTGTTTAAAACAGCCTGGCATCTCCCTTCCCCCTTACAAACTCAGCCAGTTTAACGTGATAGCTTTAACTGAGAATATACTGTGACAAAGTTCCTCCTCTACCTTGGTGGGTCTTGCGCTTATTGGCAGATTTGCTCGCCTTGGAGCTTCACGGCAGCCCTTAGTTTGGCCGTTTTCGTGAACCCACAGTCCAAGTCAACTCCTCCTGTGTCTGACCAGGAGCTGGGAGGTTTGGGGGGAACCCGGGCCCTCTACTCCGGGTTCCAGCCCAAGGCCCTGTGGAATGCCGCTGTCTAGAGTGCCTCCTGGAACAGCTGTGCGACAGCTACAATTCCCTGGGCTACTTCCCCATGGTCTCCTCCTAACACTTTCTTTATCCTCACCATAGAACCTTCCTCCTGGTGTCTGATAATGCTTGTACTCCTCAGTCCTCCAACAGTATGCGTTCTCGCTCCTAGCGCCTCTTGCTCCCAGCTCCTTACATGCGCACCACAAACTGAAATGAGCTCCTTTTTAAACCCAGGTGCCCTGATTAGCCTGCCTTAATTGATTCTAGCAGCGTCTTGATTGGCTGCAGGTGTTCTAATCAGCCTGTCTGTCTTAGAATCATAGAATCATAGAATATCAGGGTTGGAAGGGACCTCAGGAGGTCATCTAGTCCAACCCCCTGCTCAAAGCAGGACCAATCCCCAATCAAATCATCCCAGCCAGGGCTTTGTCAAGCCTGACCTTAAAAACTTCCAAGGAAGGAGATTCTACCACCTCCCTAGGTAACGCATTCCAGTGTTTCACCACCCTCCGAGTGAAAAAGTTTTTCCTAATATCCAACCTAAACCTCCCCCACTGCAACTTGAGACCATTACTCCTTGTCCTGTCCTCTTCTACCACTGAGAATAGTCTAGAACCATCCTCTCTGGAACCACCTCTCAGGTAGTTGAAAGCAGCTATCAAATCCCCCCTCATTCTTCTCTTCTGCAGACTAAACAACCCCAGTTCCCTCAGCCTCTCCTCATAAGTCATGTGTTCCAGACCCCTAATCATTTTTGTTGCCCTTCGCTGGACTCTCTCCAATTTTTCCACATCCTTCTTGTAGTATGGGGCCCAAAACTGGACACAGTACTCCAGATGAGGCCTCACCAATGTCGAATAGAGGGGAACGATCACGTCCCTCGATCTGCTCGCTATGCCCCTACTTATACATCCCAAAATGCCATTGGCCTTCTTGGCAACAAGGGCACACTGCTGACTCATATCCAGCTTCTCGTCCACTGTAACCCCTAGGTCCTTTTCCGCAGAACTGCTGCCTAGCCATTCGGTCCCTAGTCTGTAGCTGTGCATTGGGTTCTTCCGTCCTAAGTGCAGGACCCTGCACTTATCCTTATTGAACCTCATCAGGTTTCTTTTGGCCCAATCCTCCAATTTGTCTAGGTCCCTCTGTATCCTATCCCTGCCCTCCAGTGTATCTACCACTCCTCCCAGTTTAGTATCATCCGCAAATTTGCTGAGAGTGCAATCCACACCATCCTCCAGATCATTTATGAAGATATTGAACAAAACCGGCCCCAGGACCGACCCCTGGGGCACTCCACTTGACACCGGCTGCCAACTAGACATGGAGCCATTGAGCCCGACAATCTAGCCAGCTTTCTACCCACCTTATAGTGCATTCATCCAGCCCATACTTCCTTAACTTGCTGACAAGAATACTGTGGGAGACCGTGTCAAAAGCTTTGCTAAAGTCAAGAAACAATACATCCACTGCTTTCCCTTCATCCACAGAACCCGTAATCTCATCATAAAAGGCGATTAGATTAGTCAGGCATGACCTTCCCTTGGTGAATCCATGCTGACTGTTCCTGATCACTTTCCTCTCATGTAAGTGCTTCAGGATTGATTCTTTGAGGACCTGCTCCATGATTTTTCCAGGGACTGAGGTGAGGCTGACTGGCCTGTAGTTCCCAGGATCCTCCTTCTTCCCTTTTTTAAAGACTGGCACTACATTAGCCTTTTTCCAGTCATCCGGGACTTCCCCCGTTCGCCACGAGTTTTCAAAGATAATGGCCAAGGGCTCTGCAATCACAGCCGCCAATTCCTTCAGCACTCTCGGATGCAACTCGTCCGGCCCCATGGACTTGTGCACGTCCAGCTTTTCTAAATAGTCCCTAACCACCTCTATCTCCACAGAGGGCTGGCCATCTCTTCCCCATTTTGTGATGCCCAGCGCAGCAGTCTGGGAGCTGACCTTGTTAGTGAAAACAGAGGCAAAAAAAGCATTGAGTACATTAGCTTTTTCCACATCCTCTGTCACTAGGTTGCCTCCCTCATTCAGTAAGGGGCCCACACCTTCCTTGGCTTTCTTCTTGTTGCCAACATACCTGAAGAAACCCTTCTTGTTACTCTTGACATCTCTTGCTAGCTGCAGCTCCAGGTGCGATTTGGCCCTCCTGATATCTTTCCTACATGCCCGAGCAATATTTTTATACTCTTCCCTGGTCATATGTCCAACCTTCCACTTCTTGTAAGCTTCTTTTTTATGTTTAAGATCCGCTAGGATTTCACCATTAAGCCAAGCTGGTCGCCTGCCATATTTACTATTCTTTCGACTCATCGGGATGGTTTGTCCCTGTAACCTCAACAGGGATTCCTTGAAATACAGCCAGCTCTCCTGGACTCCCTTCCCCTTCATGTTAGTCCCCCAGGGGATCCTGGCCATCTGTTCCCTGAGGGAGTCGAAGTCTGCTTTCCTGAAGTCCAGGGTCCGTATCCTGCTGCTTACCTTTCTTCCCTGTGTCAGGATCCTGAACTCAACCAACTCATGGTCACTGCCTCCCAGATTCCCATCCACTTTTGCTTCCCCCACTAATTCTACCCGGTTTGTGAGCAGCAGGTCAAGAAAAGCGCCCCCCCTAGTTGGCTCCCCTAGCACTTGCACCAGGAAATTGTCCCCTACGCTTTCCAAAAACTTCCTGGATTGTCTATGCACCGCTGTATTGCTCTCCCAGCAGATATCAGGAAAATTAAAGTCACCCATGAGAATCAGGGCATGCGATCTAGTAGCTTCCGTGAGTTGCCGGAAGAAAGCCTCATCCACCTCATCCCCCTGGTCCGGTGGTCTATAGCAGACTCCCACCACTACATCACTCTTGTTGCACACACTTCTAAACTTAATCCAGAGACACTCAGGTTTTTCCACAGTTTCGTACCGGAGCTCTGAGCAGTCATACTGCTCCCTTACATACAGTGCTACTCCTCCACCTTTTCTGCCCTGCCTGTCCTTCCTGAACAGTTTATAACCATCCATGTCTGTACTCCAGTCATGTGAGTTATCCCACCAAGTCTCTGTTATTCCGATCACGTCATAGTTCCTTGACATCACCAGGACCTCCAGTTCTCCCTGCTTGTTTCCAAGGCTTTGTGCATTTGTATATAAGCACTTGAGATAACCTGTTGATCGCCCCTCATTCCCAGTATGAGGCAGGAGCCCTCCCCTCACAGACATTCCTGCCTGTGCTTCCTCCCGGTATCCCGCTTTCCCACTTACCTCAGAGCTTTGGTCTCCTTCCCCCGGTGAACCTAGTTTAAAGCCCTCCTCACTAGGTTAGCCAGCCTGCTGGCAAAGATGCTCTTCCCTCTCTTCGTAAGATGGAGCCCGTCTCTGCCCAGCACTCCTCCTTCATGGAACACCATCCCATGGTCAAAGAATCCAAAGCCTTCTCTCCGACACCACCTGCGTAGCCATTCGTTGACTTCCACGATTCGACGGTCCCTACCCAGGCCTTTTCCTTCCACGGGGAGGATGGACGAGAACACCACTTGCGCCTCCAACTCCTTTATCCTTCTTCCCAGAGCCACGTAGTCCGCAGTGATCCGCTCAAGGTCATTCTTGGCAGTATCATTGGTGCCCACGTGGAGAAGCAGGAAGGGGTAGCGATCCGAGGGCTTGATGAGTCTCGGCAGTCTCTCCGTCACATCGCGAATCTTAGCCCCTGGCAAGCAGCAGACTTCTCGGTTTTCCCGGTCAGGGCGGCAGATAGATGACTCAGTCCCCCGGAGGAGAGAGTCCCCGACCACCACCACCCGCCTTCTCCTCTTGGGAGTGGTGGTCGTGGAACTCCCAACCTCAGGACATCGCATCTCATGCCTTCCAACCAGCGGAGTCTCCTTCTGCTTTCTCCCCCCAGACATATCATCTGGTCCACTCTCCGCAATGGTACCTGTGGAGAGAACATGAAAGCGGTTAGTTACCTGTGTCTGTGTTACTGGAACCCGGACATTCCGCTTACCTCTTCTGGAGGTCACATGTTGCCAAGCTTCTTCACTGGCCTCTTGGCTCCTCTGTGCAACCTGCTCTATATCTTTAGAGCTTTGTGCCCCTAGAAGCCTATCCTGAGTTTTGTCCAGAAAATCCTCAGTCTCTCATATACAACGCAGGGTCGTTATCTGTTGCTCCAGACCTTCAATCTTCTCTTCCAGTATGGAGACCGGCTTGCACTTTGTACAGACAAAGTCGCTTCTGTCCTGTGGAAGAAAGACAAACATGGCACATCCAGTGCAGGTCACAACAGCTGAACCCCCCCCTTCCATATCACCTACCTACTATGAGCTTCCTCAGAGACGTTTGCAAGATGTAAGCCTCACTGGGCTCACTCCAGGCGAACTCCCAGGCAAACTCCTGCTGTGAGCTGCTCTGCTGTCCCCGCTGCTCAGCTGGTTCGCTGCCGCTCAGCTGGTTCGCGAGGCTCTGGCTATTTTTAAACAGCCAGGCTTCCCTGACGCAAACAGACAGACACCCTAATGCCCGCCCCCTGCAGGCTAGCAGCCAATCAGACACTCACTCAGGCTCTCTCACTGCCCTCCCAGCAAACACACGCTCGGATACTTCCTCAGCAAGCAAACACACACACTCGGATACTTACCAGTCCCAGGCAAACTCCTGCTGTGAGCTGCTCTGCTGTCCCTGCTGCTCAGCTGGTTCGCTTAATTGTCTCCAGAAGGTTCCTGATTGTTCTGGAACCTTCCCTGTTACCTTACCCAGGGAAAAGGGACCTACTTAACCTGGGGCTAATATATCTGCCTTCTATTACTCTCCTGTAGCCATCTGGCCCGACCCTGTCACATATTCCTCCCCCCCCCCGCAACACTACGGGGTTGGGCAACTTGGGACGTCAGGCTGTGTACTCGTGACAAGCCATCTGCATTGCCATGGTGGCTTCCAGCCCGATGTTGTATGGTGAATTGGAAAGCTTGTAGGGACAGGAACCTTCTGGTCACCCTTGCATTCTTCTCTTTATTTTGCTGCATCCACTGGCGGTGTGCATGGTCAGTCACAAGGGTAAACCGTCGTCCCAGAAGGTAATAACGTAGTTGTTTCCATGGCCCATTTCAGAGCTAGGCACGCTCTTTCAACTACGGCATACTTCTGCTCTCTCGGGAGGAGTTTCCTGTTGAGGTAGAGGATTGGGTGTTCTTCATCTCTGACCATCTGACATAGGACAGCTCCCAATCCTACTTCAGATGCATCTGTTTGTAAAATGAATTCTTTGTTGAAGTCTGGGGCTATAAGCACAGGGTTACTGCAGAGGGCTGTCCGTAGATCCATGAATGCTTTCTCTGCGGTATCTGTCCACTTCACCATGTCTGGACCCCGGGCTTTTATCAGGTCTGTCAGGGGACTTGCTGTGGTAGCAAAACGGGGAATAAATCGTCGGTAGTACCCCACCACACCCAGGAATGCCCGGACTTGCTTTTTCCGATTCTGCTGGGGCCAGTTTTGGATAGCCTCTAGTTTGTTTAGTTGGGGCTTGACCATGCCCCTTCCTACAATGTAGCCAAGGTATTTAGCCTTGGCTAGCCCTGTAGCACACTTGGCTGGGTTGGCTGTGAGGCCAGCCCGTCTTAGCGTGTCCAGAACCGCTTCCACCTTTCCTAAGTGGGTTTCCCAGTCAGGGGTGTGAATAATCACATCATCCAGGTATGCCACTGCATAAGTGGTATGGGGCCATAGGAACTTGTCCATAAGATGCTGGAAGGTGGCAGGTGCCCCATGCAGTCCAAAAGGAAGAACAGTATGTTGAAACAGACCCTCTGGTGTAGAGAATGCTGTCTTTTCTTTCGCATCTTTGGCCAGGGGAATCTGCCAGTATCCCTTTGTTAAATCAAGGGTGGTCAAAAATCGGGCATTGCCCAGGCGGTCAACTAACTCATCCATATGGGGTATGCATCGAATTTGGATATCTCATTCAGCCTGCGAAAGTCATTACAAAACCTAGTGGTGCCATCAGGTTTGGGCACCAACACAATCGGGCTTGACCACTGACTGTGGGACTCTTCGATGACTCCCAGCTCCAAAATCCTTTTTACCTCTGCCTTGATCTCCTCCCTTTTTGCCGCTGGGATCCGATAGGGCCTTAAAGTTACCTTTGCCCCAGGGTCTGTGATAATGCGGTGATATGCTTTGGTGGTCCAACCTGGTTTGGTTGAAAACAAATCCTGGTATCGGTTGACCATCTCATTTACCTCCTTCTTCTGGTTTGGTGTCAGACCAGTGGATTTCCTGATCTGCTCCTGCATGTTATTTCCCTGGAGCGGGGTCTCTTGGGCCACTACACACGCCTCTCATTGGTGCCAAGGCTTTAAGAGGTTAATGTGATAAATTTGTTCTTGTTTCCAGCGTCCTGGCTGCCGCACCTTGTAGGTTACTTCCCCCATGGGTTCAACCACCTCATAGGGCCCCTGCCATTGGGCCAAAAGCTTGCTTTCTACTGTGGGTACCAACACCATCACCCAATCTCCTGGTTGGAACTGTCGGACTTTTGCCTGGTGATTGTAATGGGTTCGCTGGGCCTCTTGTGCCTTTTCCAAATGTTCTCGTACAATAGGGGTGACCCGGGCTATCCGTTCACGCATCTGCAACACATGGTCAATTATATTTCTCCCTTCACTGGGTTCCTCTTCCCAGATTTCTTTTGCAATATTTAGTATGCCACGGGGGTGGCGTCCGTATAATAATTCAAAGGGGGAAAACCCAGTTGAGGCCTGAGGTATCTCCCGGATTGCAAACATAAGGTAGGGTAGTAGGGTGTCCCAATCCTTCCCGTCCCGACTTACCACTTTCCTTATCATTGCCTTGAGGGTTCGGTTAAACCTTTCTACCAGCCCATCGGTCAGCGGATGATAGACTGAAGTTCTCAGGGTATGTATATGGAGCAGCGTACAGAGGTCCTTCATTAGCTTCGACATAAGTGGGGTACCTTGGTCTGTTAATATCTCCTTTGGTAGCCCCACTCGGGCAAAGATCCCCCCAACTCTTCTGCTATCGTTTTAGAGGCTGTGTTCCACAGGGGGACGGCTTCTGGGTAGCGAGTAGCATAATACAGAATGACAAGTATATATTGGTGGCCCCGGGCTGTCTTCTCCAGGGGTCCCACTAGGTCCATGGCTGTTCGCTCAAACGGGACCTCTATGATGGGAAGAGATACTAAAGGTGCCCTCAAGTGGGGATGGGGACTGTGCAGCTGACAGTCCGGGCAGGACGCACAGTACCTCTGCACTTCTTCATGTACTCTGGGCCAGAAGAATTATCGCAGGACCCGTGTCAGGGTCTTCTCTACCCCCAAATGCCCCCCAAAAAGATGACTATGGGACAGACTTAATACCGCATTCTGGTGTTTTTGAGGTACTAGGATCTGCTGTACCTTCGGCCTCTGTACTGGTGCAACCTGGTATATAAGATTCTTCTTCATTATGAAGTAGGGTCCTGGTCCCTGGGTTTTCCCTTCCACGGGGACCCCATCTATTTCAGTCACCTCCTTCTTAATGTTGTCTTACCTTAGGTCTTCAGCCTGGTCCAGTCCAAAATTTCCTCTTCCGGGGCTAATCTGCCCGAGATCTAAGGGGCCAGTCTCTGTTGCCTCAACTGGTTCAAAGGCATTAGGGTGTGGGTCAGACTCGGGTGCTTCTTCCTCCTGGGTGGCCTCCTTTTCATCTGCTCGGGTCCACCTACCTACGAGAGCGACCCGCTGGCTTTGGGCCAGTATTCGGGTTCCCAAGGCTTTAGCTGCCCTTTTTTCCCTTTTCGTCTTTCTACGCTGTCTGGGAGTGGAGAACAAATCTGGGGATATTTCAGAGAAGATTGGGGGTTGACAATCTACTGTGGGTGCCTCACTACTTTCAGGGCTTCCCCCTTTCTCCAATTCCCCTACCGGGAGTAAGTCTCCAAACCCTGGGAAGTCCCTCCCTATGAGCACCGGGTATGGGAGTTTAGGGGCTACACCTGCTGCTACCTCAGTAGTGTTCCCCTGAATCTTGATTTTTACGGGGATGGTGAGGTAATAACCAACTGTCCCATGGACGCATGTTATCCCCGTACGCTTAGCCCACAGCAACTGACTATGCTTCACGAGCTTCCCCGAGACAAGCGTGATAGCACTCCCCGAATCAACCAGTGCTGTGGTCTCTACTCCATTTAGCTTCACTGGTCTGGTGTACATATGTGGGGTTAGTGAGACCCCCACAAGGTAGATTAGGGAGCATGGGTCTGCCCAGTTCCCCAGGTTGCACTGCATAGGCTCCTCAGCATTGGGACGCTGCGCAGCTGTGTGTTCCCACTCCCCGCAGGTGTAACATCTGTATGGAGCCCTAGGAGTTCCCCAGTCTCCTGGTTTGGGCAGTCTAATATCACGATCCTCTTTCCCCTCAGTGCTCCGACTCTTTGTGGCTTCTGGTGGGCCTTCAGCCCCTCTCTTTTTCCACCTGGGCTCTCCTGGTGGCCCAGTCACCCGAGCTCTAGGGCTTGGTGCTGCTAGTTTAACCCAGGGTGCTTCTTTCTTAACCGGTTGGGTCATCTCCCTTGCCGTCCTTCGCCTTTCTACCAGCGCGACAACCTCGTCGTAGGTGGAGGTTTCGTTCTGGCTTACCCAGGCGTGAAGGTCTGGCGATAGTCCTCTCATGTACCGGTCGATGACAAGAACCTCTGGTATCTCCTCCAGACTCCGGGACTCAGTTCGTAACCACTTTCATGCGAGATGGATGAGGTCATATAATTTGGACCACGGGGTTTTGTTTTCCTGGTACCTCCACTCATGATATCGCTGGGCCCGCACTGCGGTCGCTACCCCAGATCTGGCCGGGATTTCTGCTTTCAGCTGGGGGTAGTCTGCCACAGCCTCTTCAGGCAAATCATAGTAGGCCTTCTGGGCCTCCCCACACAGGAATGGAGTGAGGATGCCAGACCACTGTTTTCGGGGCCAAGCATCTCGCAGGGCTGTCCTCTCAAAGGCCAGGAGGTATGCCTCTACATCATCCTCCCGCGTCATTTTCTGCAGCCAATTGCTGGCCCGCATGATCTGCGTCCCATCGTGGCCGCAGTTCAGCTCTGTAAGGGCCTTCACCTGGTTTACCAGTTCCCGCAACATAGCCCGGTCTTGAGCAGCCTGGTCCATCAGCAGGCGATTAGTCTCTTGCTGTAGCCGCTCAGCCTCCTGTTGGGCAGCTGCCTGGACACGGGTAGCCTCCTGCTGGGCAGCCGTGGCTTGTATCAGTGCCCGAACTACCTCCTCCATTGTGGTGAAAAAAATAAATAAACCCTCTCCCTTCTCCCCCGCCAAACACCCTCCTTCTTTCGCCACGCTGTGCATACCAGATCCCATTGCTGACACCATTTGTGACAAAGTTCCTTCTCTACCTTGGTGGGTCTTGTGCTTATTGGCAGATTTGTTCGCTTTGAAGCTTCATGGCAGTCCTTAGTTTGGCCATTTTCGTGAACCCACAGTCCAGGTCAACTCCTCCTGTGTCTGACCAGGAGTTGGGAGGTTTGGGGGGAACCTGGACCCGCTCTCTACTCCGGGTTCCAGCCCAAGGCCCTGTGGAATGCCGCTGTCTAGAGTGCCTCCTGGAACAGCTGTGCGACAGCTACAACTCCCTGGGCTACTTCCCCATGGCCTCCTCCCAACACTTTCTTTATCCTCACCATAGGACCTTCCTCCTGGTGTCTGATAATGCTTGTACTCCTCAGTCCTCCAACAGTATGCGTTCTTGCTCCTAGTGCCTCTTGCTCCCAGCTCCTTACACGCGCACCACAAACTGAAATGAGCTCCTTTTTAAACCCAGTGCCCTGATTAGCCTGCCTTAATTGATTCTAGCAGCTTCTTGATCAGCTGCAGGTGTTCTAATCAGCCTGTCTGTCTTAATTGTCTCCAGAAGGTTCCTGATTGTCCTGGAACCTTCCCTGTTACCTTACCCAGAGAAAAAAGGGACCTACTTAATCTGGGGCTAATATATCTGCCTTCTGTTACTTTCCTGTAGCCATCTGGCCTGACCCTATCACAATACTAATAGCCTCTGGTTATCTGAAGAGCTACTATTCCAATGAGATTCCACAGAAGAAATATTAACTGTTTCCCATTATTTCTTCCACCCCAATACCTGATTTCTCAGCACCTTTTGGTCTGTGTTAATAATTACACCATTTTGACATTGATTATTTTTGTATACTCCACTTCACTCAGATTAGTAATCTTATGTGTTATTAAGGAGCAGAAAAGCAGTGGGTTCCAACCTTTTCAGGTAATCCATATTACCAGATGAAAAACTTTGCTGTGCCAGGCAGCGCCCTCCACCTCACATTCAGTTGTGCAAGCTCTTACCCAGAGTGAAGCTTGAGCTTCCCTTATTAATATATTGACTCTGGCTGGGGAGCAGTCCAAGCTAAAACATGGGCTAGCCCATGAAACCAGCACAAAGCTCATCATTATGGCAGATAGAGGGAATTTAGAGTAAAAAAAGCCTGATGTAATGGTACTGGAATATACAAATGGATGGGAATTAATGTACTAAACCTCATTGCAATGAACCAAGTTCCCAAAACAACCACCTTTCAATTGGTAAAATAAACCATGAAAATACGTAAGATACCAAAATATAATTGTTGGGAAAATTAATCTATTGTACTAGTAGAGCTGTTGAGCCATGTTTTTATGTATCCTGAGGGTTGGAACTAAGAAGCATTTTGCTGTCATTGCAAACACACTTAATAATGAGAGCAGTGTTGGCAAAGTGATGTGGACTGAATTGACTTTCTGTGATATATTTCAGTGGAAATTACAGATGCGTTTTACATTTCCTTCTCATTAAGCCACAAATAACTTTCTTGCACTGAATACCAAGGCCAGTTTATCTTGCTTAATAATTATATCAAGGCTTATTATGGACTCCTTGTTTGTAATTCTCACTTTTGTTGTTGAATTCCAAATGTGCTACAAAAAATTATATATTTTAACAGATGGATTATGTTGTGACAATATTTAGTCCAAATTGATTTTTTTTAAGGAATGTAATGAATGATCACGGGCTAACTAAACGTATGTTCTTTAAGATGTGTTGTCCATGCACAGTGTATTCAGGGTTGGTATGTGCTTTATGTGCATGAAATTGGATTCTTTTGAATAGCTGTTTCCGCTGGGGTTGCGCCAGTGCCCTGCATACCCTCTCACTCCCCACAGCTGAGGATATAATGGGTGGGGTGACTGCAGCCTGGATTAATTTCCTTCCTACTGCCTGCGGTGTTGGACAGAACTCTGTCGTGTCTGCGTTCCTTGCTTTTGTTGTTTAGCTTTTATGGAGTGGGATGTAGGCAGTCTGGCCTAGTAGTCAGAGCTGGAGTCAGGTCTAGTGGGTATCCAGGTTGGGGAACGAAGCCAAGGGTCAGCACCAAAGTCAACTGCCAATTACCAGAGCTAGAGGTCAAGCCAGAGTCAGAACCAGGAATCCAAGCTGAAGATCAGAGCTGAGGTCAGATACCAAATGCCAGAGCCAGGAGTCAAGCTGGAGTCAAGGTCAGAAGTTAGAGGTCAGGGTCAGAGCCAGGACTGGTCATTGAGGATTGGAAGCAAGGCATAAGGGCAGGAGAGTAGCAAGGATCAAGCATGGAGCTGGAACACAGTGGGAACAGGAGCAAAGGCGGGAGCCAACAGCAGAGCAGGAACCAGGAACAGCGTTGGGTGCAAGAGGCAGGCACAAGCAGGATTCAATGCAGCCATAACAGGAAACCATCTTGTTACTTGGCCAAACTTCCTGTTCCTCTTCCTGGCTTAAATAGTGTAATTGGACCAATCGGTGGAGCCAGGCGATCCTCCAGTCAGAGGTCCCGTGGCTGGTGCCTTGGGTGGAGCTACAGCCCTAGTAGCTTTCCAGCCTACCTGGGTTTAGTAGCCATTAGGTGGAGCCCAGGATGTGGCCAGTCCAGCTGTCAGGAGATGCCTGGGTTCAAGACCTGGAACATCACAGTAGCTAACAGTCCTTCTACTCATAGGAAAAGTTTATTGTTAGTGTCAGTTTAGTGCCGATAGGTTTTCTTTGCAGCTGGCTTTAGAGATTTCATTTTAGAACAGAGTAGTGATAGGCTTTATGTTGTATAAGGGATCTCTCCCCTGTAATTGACCCCTCCTGGTACAAGCACCTCCCTCCCACCACTGTACAATAGCCTAAAACATCTGACCCTAAATCACTGGGCTTTAAGATGTGCCTATCCTGCAACACTGCTAGGTCTGTGAATGATGGGAATGTTCAATGGCTGTAGTGCCTTGGAGGGGCCATGCTCCCGTGTACTGCTTGATCTGGAAAGCCTCCTCTAAGAGGACCCAGAAAGTGAGAGGGCTGAAGCTGAAGCTCTTGTGGAAGATTCATTGGCAGAGCCTCAGAGAGAAACCCATGCAGCCAGTATCCTCTTGAACCGAGATTCCACTCCAGGCTCCCAGGCCATTTTGCTTAAGCCTTTCTCATCAGCTGCACTCGTGATGCATTCAGAAAGGAACTATAAGGAGCCCCATTCTTTGGACTCGGGCTGGCACCGAATACCCTCTCAGAACAAGGGGACAGAGAGCCTCTAATAAGGCTCATTCCTCCAGAAGCCTTAACATGAAGTCCTGTACCCATGCCCGAGCACTGAAATCATAGTTGGTGCGGATGGTCTCTTCCTATTCCAAGGACCATGCTGCCTTCAGTACCGATAGGAAGACACTAGCATCAGATATGCCGGTACTGACCATCTTGGCACCATCCACACTGGCACTGGGAATCACTGCACTGAGCGATTCCGTAGAGAGACCCCTTTCCTCATTACCACTGGAGTCTGTTCCGGCAGCTCACACACTCTCTATGCTGGTACCATACAAGAGATCTTTTAGTGGCAGCGGCACCAGACTCACCTCTCAATGAGAAGCTACAGAGGTCATTACTAAACCACCCAGGGTACCTTCTGAGAGACAGAGTAGACCAGACAGATCTACTCCACCATTCAGGAGGTTTACACTTTCTCCTTATCGTTAGAGGAATACAGCAGCGCTTCCTCCCGAGAGGTCACTCCTGTCCTCCACGGGTGGCACAGTGGGAGTCTGGCACAGAGACCTGGGAAGAATCTCTGAGGGGCACCAGAAGATCATCAGGGACATGTAGAGAGCATCCCACTGATGCACCCCTTCACTATCCATACCGACCATGGCCCTACGGATTCCCTGGGGTGTGAACCCCTCTGCTAGAATGCTGGCTTCATTCAGTCTCAAGAGGTAGATCCTCCTCACCAAAGGAGCAGATCCAGTGATCTCAGGCTTTTCTCTCTCAACTTGTGTAGGGTGAGGAGAAACACAGTGGAGATGGCCACTCTTCAGTCATTCATCAGCCTCTGACCATCTCATCTTCCTCCCCAGACAAAGCATATAACACCCCCATCCACTGCTTCCATGGATGAGCTCCACGTTTTCCAGGACATGCTAAAAAGAATGGCAGAGATGTTGGCTATACAGCTGGTGGTAATACAGGAGAAGTTACTCATGCTTCTGCAACCTTCTGTGGGTCAACTGACCATGCACTGCATCAACAGGCGAGGGGGAGCCAGATCCTCTCACTTTCGCCAGGAAGCCACACATATCTGTGATTAGGTGCATTAATTGTCATGTTACATCAGTAGCTCTACACCTCCCCAGCCTCCAGAACACACTGGCGGACCATCTCAGCAGAAACGTATCCAAGAACCGTGAGTGATTCCTCAAGACCTCAGTCCTCCTAAATGTCTTTTTGCAGATGGGATTCCCGCAGGTGGATCTGTTTGTAATATGTCACCACAGCCAGTGCCCGAGGTTGGGCTCTAGGGGAGGCATGAGTTTGGGCTTCGTCTCAGATGTCTTTCTCATCCAGTGGGATTCTGGACTGCTGTTCCCTTTTCTACTGATACCCATGATGCTTAAGGTCTTGAGGAAACTGAGGCAACATGTGTCAGGTTATCATGATAGCCCCAGCACGCGCCATGCAGTTTTGATACTCTGGCCTTGTGAATCTGTCAGTATGGCAACCCATCACCTTACTGGTCTTACCAGATCTGATCTCACAGAACAATGGCTGTATCCTTCACTTGGATTTGACATCACTGCACCTGACAATCTGGAAGGTGGCTGATGCTTACTGAAAAAAGCTATTCTGCTACAGAATGACATCATGCTCCAAGGTGGGAAACCTTCAACCAGACTGCCATACTAAGCCAAACAGAATTGATTTTCTATTTGGCCAATGCATTGGTTTTCAGCTCCCACATCAATCAGTCTACTCATCTCCCATATTTCTTCCCTAAAACACATTGTACCCCATGTGAAATGAGACTGCACTCCTTGGATGTCATGAGACCATTGTCATTTTATTTGCATAGAACCAAGCCAATCAGGTGTGCACCTAGACTCTTTGTGACCTGTGCTGAAAGGGGTAATCCTTATCATACCAGAGGCTATGTAAATGGGTCTCGGCCTGTGTCAGGAATCAAACTTGTTACGTTTTGACTAAGAAAGACCCACCTGTATAAGTTAGCATTCATGCCACATTGGAGATATGCCTAGCAGCAATGCAAAGTTCATTCCACACTTTTCCCATTCATTATTCCCTAGTGCAAGCTTCTAGGTCAGATGCTAATTTTGGTAAGGTTCTCCTGCATTCTCTGTTGAAGTAGGCCTCTGCTCACCCACCTATGAGCACTGAGGCATCTGCGTGTGTTAGTCACCAAGAGTGGAATCTGTGTGGACTGTCACTCAAAGCAGAAAGTAGTTATTTACCCTGTTGTAACTGGGATTCTTCAAGATGTGTTGTCCACTCAGATTCCTCAACCTGCCCTCCTCCTCTGCTGGTCAGAGTCCTGCTCCTGTGGAATTCTGACTGGCGAAGGAACTGAGTGCAGGTTGTAGCTGCCCTCTCCTTTATGCCCTGGGCTAAGAGGACTGAGAGGGTACTTGGGCTGTACACCTGGCCCCAGGGGACACTGCTATTTAAAAGAACCTGATCTCAGTGCGCATGGGGTGCATGTACACCGAGGTGGAATCTGTTTGCACAACGCATCTCAAAGAACCAGTTACTGTAAAATGAGTAACTGCTCTTTCACATCTTTTATTATTGTTGTTTATTTATTTCATTTTATTTTATTTGAGCAGTTGGAAGGGAGGGGAAAACTAGGAATGCTGCTAATTTAAACTAGGCAGCTGAAGGGAATTGCTCAAGATGGAATTATGAAGAAATTGTATTTGGGGAGGAGGTGGAAAAGTCTAGGTCTCTTTCTCCAAGAAAACTTTTTTTAGTAGATGTCACGGTTGTATCATTCACCAGTGGGGTACTGCTCTAATAGTGGTTTTTTTCCCAGTTTATGAGAGATCAAACTAATTAAACCATCTCTGGCTCTGAGAAAAGATAAAAATGTGAGCGCTTCATATTTCTTTTTATTAAAACCTTCACCCTGTAATAGGAGATTATAGGCGGTACTTTGCTTATCCTGACAATAATATAACTCCTATTCTTTAATGGTGCACATTTGGTTTTAATTGTGTTTCTTCCCTTGGGTCCTCTTTTTTTCAGGAATTTGTAAAAGGGTTGTATGCTAAATGTGGGTAGGGAGATGGTTAGATAACAGCAACCTTATGTAATGATCAAGGTGTTCAGTTCAAAAGCCAGCAACAACAAAATTTGTCAAGCAGTGCTCTGTCATGTTCCATCCAGTTTCTGAATCAATAGCTCACCACACCTTATACACCTTTTACACATAGCTGATTATACATTGCCATACAATAGACTAGAAGTTCCTATGATTCCTTAGGACTGAGTTTTTAAAGGGATTTTGTCAGGTCAACCTTTTGAGAGCTTTTATGGGAAAAACTTCATAAAATGTATCAGCATATTTTTCTTCCAAATTTTGCTTTTCTCAAAACGGGCTTTTTGATTTCAAAACAGATGTTCTTATTGCTGATTAAAAGCTCATAAATACTAAACACATTTACAAACTTGTCTCCAGTTTCATATATGCTAATTTATAGCCACATATTATATTAGTGGGCATTAGAAGACCACCATAAATCTGCATTTAAGGTTTTGCATAAAGACATGAACAGTCTGTGATTTAGAATTTACAATCTGACAGTGGGATTCACGTCGCAGCTTTCCCACAATATAAGGCCATGGGTCCAAGTCCTTCACTATGGACCAAATTCATGCCTAGTGAGAGTGGGTACAAATTTACAACTCATCATGTCAGTGCAATCTTGCCCAGTTATCATAGGGCCGAGGTTGGCCTTAACGCTTGAGCGCCTATCCAATGCTCATGGTATGGAGCAGTTTTGAGATGAAGCGAGCCTAGATTATTAGGGGCTTTGTATGCTAATATAAACGCAAAGAATTATTGCTAATATTAATATATTGCTATATTATATAATACTAATTATATATTAAGCTGAAATTATTTCTGAAAGATTCGGGGGAGGAATGGGCTCTTCCATGCTTTCTCCCTCTCTAAAAAGAAGTGAGGTTTGAATATTATTTTCTGTTCCATAGGGGAGGAACAGCTGTGTCAGAGCTGTGAAGTATGTTTATAATGACTGAGTTGAATTGCAGAGTGCATTTTAGGTTGTGTTCAAATCATGGCAATTTCACCTCCCTCAGTGACAGAGCAAGCAGCTCTCTACTTTGATCGTTGATGTAGACTTGGGGATTAAAAAAAAGAAAAGAAAAGAGAGCTTTTGTTTCAGGCATGTCATGTTTTTTTCACACATGACAATGTGTCACTGGGAGCTGTACTCTGCCAGTTTTGCATACTGTGTGCAAAACCTTCCATTGAGTCAGAGGATGAGAGTAGTTAGAGAGGGGCTTTGGGGCGTTTTCACAGCAAGCACTGAGGTCTGTTTAATATACCATCGTTCAGTCTCAGTGTTTCCCCAAGGGATTTAATAAAGTGACTCTCTACGCAGATAGAGCCTGACCCAAAGCCCACTGAAGTCAATGAAAGTCCTTCCATTGACTTTAATGGGCTTTGGATCAAGCCCCTAGGGAGCCATTGTAGTACATTTAGCGTTAGGATCTCAAAGCATGTTATGTGTTAATGAATTAATTCCCTCATCACCGCTGTGAAGTAGTTAAGCCTTATCTCCAATTTACAGGTGGCCATTACTTGGGAACAGCAGGAACTGGAGTTATGACTGGATAAATATTACTATTTATGCATTGTGCAAACATGCTCCTTGACCCAGTGTTCCTTGCTCTAGATCAGGGAAGACAACCTAAGCTGATTTTAAGTGGCACTCACACTGCCCGGGTCCTGGCCACCGGTCCGGGGGGCTCTGCCTTTAATTTAATTTTAAATGAAGTTTCTTAAACGTTTTAAAAACCTTATTTACTTTACATGCAACAATAGTTTAGTTATATATTACAGACTTGTAGAAAGAGACTTCTAAAAACGTTAAAATGTATTACTGGCACACGAAACCTTAAATTAGAGTGAATAAATGAAGACTCGGCACACCACTTCTGAAAGGTTGCCAACCCCTGCTCTAGACTGTAACTGTAACTGGTCCCATGATGGAAGTAGGTGGAGTTCCCAACCTGCTTTAAACAGAATCTGTGGACAGAGGGCTAGATCCTCAGCTGGTGTAAACCAGCATGGTTTCATTGACTTCAATGAAGCTGTCATTTGACACCAGATGAAGAGCTGTCCTGCTATATTTAGTGTAAACTTAACCCCTCCTTGTGAGTTCACTTCATTCTTGTTATCTGAGTTTCCAGTGAAAACCTCCACCTCAACTTTCTTGGCTCTTCCTAGGATTTCCCTATGGAGTTCTCTCTGCCCTAGGCACTAGTGACCTCTTTCCCAGAGAGCCATCCTACGTCCCTAGTGGATTTAACAAGCTGAACCTGCCATAATGATTCAGCAGGAGTCAATCAACGTCTCCATGCTGGGTTCCAAAACCTGCCAATAGAGTGCACACAAAAAGAGCCTGCCACCCTGTTACTACTATTATGACTTCTTGTCCTCTTCCTCCCATCCCCTGGGGTTCTATCATTGCATACGCATCCACCATTTTTGTCTGTCTAAGGTAGCACTAAGGTCCACCTGCTTACTGTCTTCTTTGATGCAATCCATTCATCGCCTCTTTAACTTTCCTCAAGGTCTCCTTCCTACCACCCTTTCCTGCCATGATGCTTTCTTTGCAGATCCTCTTCATTCATTCTGCGTATGTACCCAAACCAGCAAAGTTGTACTTCCTGGATTATGTCTTCCACATCATGGACTTGCCTTACATCCTAATGCTTTGATTTCAAAATCTGTCCCTTTGTGTAACACTTTTTATTGCTCAAAGGTAGTTTATTTGCCACCTTGTTATGCTTGGCATAAAAAATGTTCCATGTTATAATTGTACATACATATAAGTATTGTAGAAGAAAGGGAAGCATATATAATATATATATACACTTCCTTTTCTTATACAATTTTAATAGCTAACCAAATCCCCCTAATTTTTTCTCACTGTATTTCAGTGGTATGAATGTACATAAACATTATAGCAAAGACATCATTTTTTAACAGCTGTGTTTAGTTGAATAACAGATTTAGAAAGTGCAGATTTTAATTAATCTGTGTTTTCTGCTGGGATTTCAGCACCATGTGATTTACTTTTCATGGCTGAAAAGTGTAATTGTAGTTTTTCTCTTTAGCTGCGAGTTTATCATCCCAAAAAATTGATTCAGTTCTTCTTTTTCCTAAAGAAAACTCAGTATGAAACTAATGGTACATAGTAGGTAGTATAGATAATACACTAGGTCTAAATGCTAGTGGTGATGATTGAGAGTAAGAATAAGTCAAACAGCACGCTTTTTTCAATGATGCTGCATCTTTTCCCTGTCGAGCTACTGCTACATCAAGTCATGGCGCATGAATGTGATTGTTCAGAAACTAAAGTCTGGGTATGAGAAATAGCATCCGTACAGAACTGGAGTTGTATGGGAAGAGTTGGATTTGCTGGAGAACGGTCAGATATCCTCTCCTTGCTGTTTAGAACTCATCAGGGATCCTGGTTGAATAGAAATAAAGAACAAGCTATTGAAGAAAGGTCAGAGAAAGTGGTATTTTTCCTGTGTGTAACATCATAAAATCTGGGTGTAATGAAAGGAGAAAGGTAGTGGGGATGTTGCAACAGAACATTTTATTAACATAACATTATTAGCATAATGAAATGCTAATAAAGAGACTCATTTCCGTTGCTCTCACTGTTGTTGTAGGACTGGCTTGTAAGCCTTAGGATTCTGGCCAAATAAATGCTTAGGAGGAGGTATATGTGTGTTTGGTGTTTGTGTGTATGTGTGTGACTGTCTTATATATAATGGCGATAGCTATGTAATAAATTGCAGAGCCATGTGATAAATTGCATTTATCATGCACCATTGATATCTCATTAATCCATCTCTGCTGGAACTTACTCTAACATTCCAAACATATGAACAGCTTCAAAGAGCTCCAGTTTATTGGCTTTTTAAATCAATCTGCCATAGAAATGTTTTTTTTTGTTTCCTACCAGAGGATCACTCTTGCATTGGGGGAAGTTTCTCTGGGCTGGATACATAGCTCTTGGTCTGGATTCTGCCTGTCAGGTGACACATAATGGCCACAGTGTACTAGAGAACCTGCTCTACACAGTCTGTGCTCTAAGGAGCTTGCAATGTAAGGGCTTGAGCCTGAAAGTCATCCAGGAAGTGAGATAGCCATAGGCCTATTCCCAAATAAGAGGCCCTCGGTTAGCTACAACTTGCCTCAGGGAATGATGATGATGGATTAGATAGAGGGAAATTTGCACAAAATAAAGTTATGAAGAGGCTCTTTTCCAAAGGTCTGCCTCATTTTAGTCACTGTATTGAATTTACTTATTTTAATTTTATTAGGTTGGCATGGGTTTTGACATCTTCAAGGCTTCATATGCAAAGCTAACCGTGTCTGAAGAGAGGCAGCACGTTTTAGACTGAGTGTAATTTTAGGATGGGTGCTAATCTGAATAACTAACAAAAATTTTGTGATGGTTTTTAAAACTCATTTTAATTACGGTTTTCCCTTTCATCTTGCCAAAACCCTGCATGAGTTCCTTCATTCTTCCACAAATATGGATAGGATAGGCCCAGTTGCATATAGGCAGGCAGGCAGGCATGTGCACACGCAATCTCAGCAGAAGGGCCAAACCTTGAGTCAGAATCACAAATGCCTGAAATACTGAGGGAATTGCTGAAGAGCTTGTGTACAGTGATGGGTCCTAACTAGTCAGCTTGGCTATATGGTAAATTGGGTGATGCTGAGGTTCCCAGTTATACTAATGTAATGTCCTAGCCTTGTTTATATGAGTGAGTGTTATTGCTCTCAAGTAGGCAGGCCCACAAAAGAGAGACAAATTACTACAAAGTATGGAAGTTCTCCTTTTGCCCAAATGGTTTCTTTTCAGAGCCCTGGATACTTCAGCATGGCCACTGCTCCCATACAGGCCAGAGGGGGTGTATGGTTCCTTCAGTGGAAGGGGCAGCTGTTCATTGAAAATCACATTTATTAACAATTTCCCTGAAAAAATCTTGGCTTACATTGAGCTTAGGTTGCTAGACTTCATGTTCCATGAACCCTGACCATAAAAAGAGGAAATAAACATCTACCCTGCACTCATGAGTTCTCCTTCTCAGTCTGAGCTACCTACTTTTCACCACCAGGTGTCCAGGTGGCTCCACCCTCATCCTGGACACCTACAGGCACCCTTGAACTCTAACCTAGTTTCCTGTGTTTTGATGATTAATATCGGGTTAATGTGGCTTTCATAAATTGCCTTTCCATGCAGTTCTGTATGTGGTTTTGTATTGGTGTATGTGTGAACAGTAAGTGAGGGGTGATGTCAGGTTGCACACGGCAGCTCTGACTGTTTTCTGTAATGCTTAGGGAACCATTTGTGAACAGGTGATCCATGCTTATGATTGCTCTAGAGTTGGTATGATTTTTTATGTAGAAATTACACTGTTCAAATCGGTGCACATATGTGCTCCTTTGTTTATTATACTTATGGTTGGAACTAAGGCTCCACGTTAGTTAGCACGAGTGTGGACATAATGGGAGATGGGGGTGATGGAAATGTATTGGTGAGACTAAAGCCATGTTTACATATAAAGTGCTGCAGTGGAAAACATAAGTAGTGTGTAGATGGGCTGCTGAATGACTTAATTACCCATCGCCTTGCTTTTTACACTTTGTGTTGGTGGGATACTCAGTCTCTCTTCCCCTACTGGCCGTAGGAGCCACACTCCTCCCCCGTGTTCCCTGTTGTGCCTTGTATCCTGCATACCTCCCTTCCACAAACAGCCTGGATGGCTTCCAAGTTACCACAGCACCCTTCCTTCATTCTCTAATGTTAACTGGCGCCTATAAGCCAAGGTGAGGAGTGAATTAGAAATGCCTGGGATAGCTAGGTGATGCTTCTTATCGCTTCTTCAAAGTGCATTACAAATATGAATTATTAGTAGTAGTTGTAAACACCCTGCGGGGGAGGTGAGAACTGTTACCCCCATTTTACCTATGCAGAGACTGACACCAAGAAAAGTGAACCAAGTCTGCATAATGAGTCGGTGGCAGAGCCAGGATTAGAAGTGAGTTTCTGACATGTAGGCCCTGTTCTTTCCTCCTGACTCCATTGAGGAAATTAATTCTTTCTCTATGTTCTGTTCTGTATACAAACAAATTGCATGCAGCAAGTAGCCATCATTATAAGATTTCTCGTGCTTAAAAACTTACAAAAGCCTTTTATTCTCAAAGACTAAAAACCACAGCAGATTATATGACATCCCAGGACATTGCAACTATTACTTTTGGGCTTGTTAAAATAATTGTATATCAAGGAAATCCATTCACAAGTGCCCATATGTACACCAGTTCCTTGTTGTGCCATTGTCCTTCACACATTTGTAGAACCTTTGTGGAGGTTGGATAAAGGGCATTGCAAATTTTAAATAAGAAAAATGTTTTGCCTTGCATATGTTCCTACATAATAAACTGCCACTTTGGAATGCCTTGTTTTGCGTCTTTGATGGATGGAGCAAATGAATTCTAGTAAGATCAGTACTAGACAACCGTATTTACTTACAGCTTTGAATATCCTACCTTAAAGGGACCCAACTGTAATTAACAAGTCTGAAAATTGCCCTACCCTTAAAATAATTATTATTTGTATCACCGCAGTACCTTGGATCCCTAAGCATGGACCAGGACACCATTGTGCTAGGGCCTGTACAAAGAAAACAAAAAGAAATGTTTTTACAGTTCACTTGATTACTGGAGTGTTATTTAAAAAAACTGGCATTGCTGGCATTGCTGCCTATGGTTTTACTTTGGCATGATTTGGATATATGCCACACCATGGAGCCAGTGGAGATTCCAGTTCAATATGCCACAGTGATTGCAGCACAGTGACATTCTTTTCAAGCAGCCTTAGTTGCATGTGTTCTTCTGAGGTGCATAGGCCCTGAGATGCTGTAGATGTTGGCTGTTCGATGGGCTGAGTTGCTCAGTGGAGAGTTTGGCCTAAGCATGCTCCAGCACTTGGACAAAGGTTGTATAATATTTTTATATTTAATCATTTTAGCTGCTCAGGAAATGTTCTCTAGCCATTACTACAAAAGCAGGAGTTCTCTTTGAGCATCAATTTTTACCAGCCTTTGCAAGTGCTACATTCTTTTCCACAGTCTTCCGCTTGCCTAAGCTAAAAACCAAGCATAACAAATAATGAGAGAAGCCACGTGCATGCAGCAGGGAGTTGCTCACAGGTTGGGGGCTCATGAAAGCAAGCTGTGCCAGCACTCATTGCTGAGCCTGGTTCTTCATCCCCAACCCCAGCTTTCCAGGGAAGTCACTCCAGGAGAATAGGCCCTGAGCTTGGTTTTCTGCCTCTCTGTCTTCGCTCCCCTTGCCTCAGCATTTAGTTGTCTGAGTTTTGGAGGCAACTGGGGAAAAATCCTCCTGCTCGGACTGATTGCTAGGAAAAGCATTTGAGTTGGAAGGGGAAATCTTCCAACTGAAACAGATCTCTACTACCTTCCCCTCCGATAGCCATTTTGTGGTGTGTGTGGGGGGGGGGGGGGGGGGGGGCAAATTTCCAAACTGGTGTGGTTGGAGCGAGGCAGATTTGGTGACACCAATATTTGGGCAGAGGGCAGGTTGGGTGACCTCAGAAAGCTGAAATTGCCATTATGTTGTTGTTTCTGAAGGCAAAGTACCTCCTGTGAACAGGAAGTAATCTCTGCAGCTGAGGTAGCTCACACAGCCTTCACTGACAAATAGAGCCTTTGGAGAGTGTTTCAAATCTCTGTTGCTTCCTAAGAATGGACCCAACAGGAGGGCAGTGGGGGAGTGTGATATACAGGTGCTTGTGTCACATGCACATGCATGGCTGCATTGTAGATTTTTTTTCCGCCCAGCTCAGATCTCTTTGAGAAGGCAGATAGTATATATTTTTGTGTGTGTCTGTGCGCGCACATGCAGTTTTTACATCCAGGAGGGCATATTAAAACAAAAACCACTCTCTGTTGCTTGCATTCCAATTCATTGCAGATAATGACGGACCATGTGTGTAACCCAAAAAGAATTTGCCCCGATAGGTTTAATTTTGGACCCTTCAACCTTGATAATCTCTTTTAAACAGCTGGCAAGGGAAATTTACTTTTCTGCCATTCTTCGCAGAGTGTGTAAGAGCTGATTGCAAAAACTCCCCTCCCCCAGATGCCTGGACTAAGAATGCAGGGGGGAAGCCAATTTTGACAGTGCAAGCAGAAGACTGTGGAAAAGAATGTAGCACTTGCAAAGGCTGGTAAAAATTGATGCTTTCCCCCCACCAGTGCACAAGTGTTACCTATGGCTATTAATAAGCTGCTCAAAGAGAACTCCTGCTTTTGTAGTAATGGCTAGAGAACATTTCCTGAGCAGCTAAAATGATTAAATATAAAAATATTATACAACCTTTGTCCAAGTGCTGGAGCATGCATTTCTAATGCTGCTCTTGAAAGAGAACGTTTTGTCTTGCACATGGAGTGCGTCCTCTGAGCTGCTTTTCATTTATTGTAGTATGAAATGAAGATGGTGCTATTGGTACATATTATTTTTCCTGCTCATATAATATCAGGAAATGCAGTCATGAATAAAGGGGTTAGATTGTACAACTGAAAAGCTGAAGAGATTCTTTAATTGGAATATTTAATACAGTTTGTCACTTTGGTGTCTGAATAGTGCAATGATATTTTTGTTTCATGTTCAAAAAGATGACTGTTTATAGAATGGATTTCATTTGTTGCTATTAGAGGAGTTTGGTTATACTTAGTGACTGTTAACACAAGGTAATTCCCAGTTACATTATGTTTATTAACAGTGATGCTATCAGTAGAACTGTTTCAGGTGCACAGTCGATCCTCCAATACATCCCTGTTTTTTTGTTTTTGTTTTTGTTTTTTTTTGTAGTAGTTGAATTTTTGGGACAGGGACCATCGAATACACTGTTTGTACAGCACCTAGCACAATGGGGCCCCATTGCTGGTTGGCCCATAGGCACTACCATAATAAACATGTTAATAATAATAATTTCTGGCTCAAGTATTTTCTAGCGCAACTTGAAGATTTCTAGTTATTTTGATTCTACACCTTTTCGTAGATGTGAGCTCAATTCTTGAGATAGGATGGCAATGAAAGGGCTATTTTTTCCTGTTACTTAAATTGAAATGATATTGTTTCCATTTCTGTTGATCATTTTCTAGCCTTATCGCTGCTGTATAATCAATAACATGACATGTGACAGGCCAGAATCCAATGTTAGAAGTGTGTAATAGAGTCAGATGATCTCAGTGGATTTAAGAAGGGGCTGGATAATTTCATGGACAATAATAACTGTTAATAACAGCAATCAATTCACATGCTTTGGAGCAGTAGCTGATTGCTGCAGAGATCAGAAAAGAAATGTCCTCACAGTTGCCCACATTGTACAGTTGGCCAGGAGCAGTATAGGGATTATATTACTTTCTTCAGAAGGCATAGCTAGACTGCTAGAGGCCGCATGCTTGACTAGATGGATCATTGAACCAGTCTGGTATGGCAAATTCTTTGTGTCTATCATTTAAATGTAGAATCACACTTATAATCAAAGCAGAAAGCTTAAGACTTGTCAGCATTTGAAAATAATAAGTGGCTATTGTCATCAGGAATATTGTCTCTGTTAATCACTTTGGGAATAATATCCATGGTAGAGGGACTATACTAGGCAGCAAAGAGTTTTTGCAAGTGATTAAACACAGTGTGGTAAATCTTGATCTCATTTCCACCAGGGTAAATCTTAAGTAGCTCCATAGATTCTGATCTCCATTTACACTAGAGTAAATCAGGGTCCTATGTTCTCTGAAGTAGACTAAAGTGCATTGATACATTTCAGTTTTAGTAGTTGCAGAGTATGCCAAACAACATCAATATCCTTGCTAGGTAAGGGTGAGTCCCCACTATCTCTTACACAGTATTTCTGCAGTCAGTGAGATGTTGCTTATTACAAAGTGGACAAGAATAACTATTTTGCCTCTCTAAAAAGTCCAATAGCCATGATATGTAGGCATTGGTACAAGGCTGTTTCAGTTTTCAAAAATGCTGAGCTAATGGCTTTTCATGTAAGCTTTTCTCCTGAGAAGTTTGCAGGAATATTAAACATATTTTAACTCCATTAAGTCCCAGTGTTTGGTTTCTGGATTTATGTTGTCCCACTTGTCTTTCTGAAATTCTGAGCTTTTCTTTTCTCTGCAACCATTTATTTAAAATGTGTTTTACCTATGATATCCAGAACAGGATGCATCATCCATGATTTGTACCACGGTTTTGCAGTACAAAGGGGATGTGTGTGTATAGCATTCTAGTTATTTATTATTTTTAATATTTACATCACACTGTGAATGGGCACAGTCTTTATGCTGCTATATATCATGGAACAACAATAATCAGAATTAGTGCCCAAACTCACCCATGTTCTTGGAGTTCTTTTATATTGGCAGTCGACATAACAATAACACCAAATAAAGGTCAGTTTCTGCCTTAAACTAGGCTGTTCCTAAATTTCCCAAAAGGGCCTCTCTGCCTCAGAAGCTTTAATCCCTCTGCTCAGAGAGTCACTCCCACCTGTATAGCTAAGGTGGAGTTAAGGAGCTGTGTCAAGGTTCCTTCCCCACTCTGAACTCTAGTGTACAGATGTGGGGACCTGCATGAAAGACCCCCTAAGCTTATTCTTACCAGCTTAGGTTAAAAACTTCCCCAAGGTACAAACTTTGCCTTGTCCTTGAACCCTATGCTGCCACCACCAAGCGTGTTAAACAAGGAACAGGGAAAGAGCCCACTTGGAGACGTCTTCCCCAAAAATATCCCCCCAAACCCTACACCCCCTTTCCTGGGGAAGGCTTGATAAAAATCCTCACCAATTTATACAGGGGAACACAGACCCAAACCCTTGGATCGTAAGAACAATGAAAAATCAATCAGGTTCTTAAAAGAAGAATTTTAATGAAAGAAAAGATAAAAGAATCACCTCTGTAAAATCAGGATGGCAAATACCTTACAGGGTAATCAGATTCAAAACATAGAGAATCCCTCTAGGCAAAACCTTACATTACAAAAAGACACAAAAACAGGAATATACATTCCATTCAGCACAGCGTATTTTACCAGCCATTAAACAAAAGGAAATCTAACACATTTCTAGCTAGATTACTTACTAACTTAACAGAGTTTCTGAGACTGCATTCCTGATCTATTCCCGGCAAAAGCATCACACAAACAGACCGACCCTTTGTTTCCCCCCTCCAGCTTTGAAAGTATCTTGTCTCCTCATTGGTCATTTTGGTCAGGTGCCAGCGAGGTTATCTTAGCTTCTTAACTCTTTACAGGCGAAAGGGTTTTGCCTCTGGCCAGGAGGGATTTTATAGCATTGTATACAGAAAGGTGGTTACCCTTCCCTTTATATTTATGACACGCCCTCTAGATCACAGATAAGGTGAAAACGCTGGCTGTGATTTCTTCCTGGAGCTCTAGGAGAAAACAGAATTAATAAGACACATGCACCTCTAAATAGACTACCAACTGTATAAAGACTAACAATATTTTCCACATCTCAAGGATGATTTTAACCAGTTGATTCTGGGAAACTTTCACGGGAAAGTGCATCAGCCACTTTGTTAGAAGCTCCTGAGATGTGTTGTATGTCAAAATCAAAATCTTGGAGAGCTAAACTCCACTGAGTAAGTTTTTTGTTATTTCCCTTGGTGGTATGAAGCCACTGTGGCGCAGCATGGTCAGGTTGCAGGTGGAAAAGCCATCCCCAATTCTGTGGGCGTAGGTTTTCCAGAGTGTAGACAATGCATAACATTCCTTTTCACTGATTGACCAGTGACTTTCCCTCTCAGACAGCTTCTTGCTGAGAAACACCACAGGATGGAACTCTTGATTCGGTCCTTCCTGCATTAAGACTGCTCCTACACCACCCTCGGACGCATCTGTGGTTACTAGGAACGGTTTGTCAAAGTCTGGGGCCCTTAGCACAGGGTCAGATATGAGTGTCGCTTTAAGCTGGTTAAAGGCCTTCTGACACTCTTCAGTCCACTGAACTGCATTTGGCTGTTTCTATTTGGTTAGGTCTGTCAGTTGGGTGGCAATTTGGCTGTATTGCGGTACAAATCGCCTGTAATATCCGGCCAAGCCTAAGAAGGATTGGGCCTGTTTCTTTGACTTTGGGACAGGCCACTTTTGGATAGCATCCACTTTGGCCTGCAAGGGGTTGATAGTTCCTTGACCCACCTGGTGTCCAAGATAAGTCACTCTGTTGAGACCTATTTGACACTTCTTGGCCTTAAAAGTTAGTCCTCCCTCCCTTATGCGCGCGAAGATTTTTTGTAGATGTTCCAGGTGTTCTGCCCAGGAATCCGAAAATATGGCCACATCGTCAAGGTAGACAACTGCATGTTCTCCTAATCCCACTAGGAGACAATCTACAAGTCTTTGGAAGGTGGGAGGTGCATTCCGCATCCTGAAAGGGAGCACATTAAATTCATACAGCCCGACATGTGTGGTGAAGGCTGACCTTTCCTTGGCAGATGCATCTAGCGGTACCTGCCAGTATCCCTTTGTTAAGTCCAAGGTAGAGATGAACTGGGCCCATCCCAGTTTCTCCAATAGTTCATCTGTGCGTGGCATTGGATAGTTGTCTGGACAAGTTACAGCATTTAGCTTATGGTAGTCCACCCAAAAACATAACTAGAACCACTGGAGATGCCCATGCACTGCCAGAGGGGCGGATTACACCCATCTGTAGCATATCCTGGATCTCCCGTTCTATTGCAGTTTTAGCTTGTGGTGACACCCAATAAGGTTGGGCTCTAATTGGGTGAGCATTACCTGTATCAATGGAGTGATATGCCTGTTCAGTCAGTCCGGGGGTGGCTGAGAACATCGGCGTGTAGCTAGTGCACAGCTCCTTGATCTGCTGTCGCTGCATACGCTCAAGGGTCATGGAGAGGTTCACCTCTTCCATGCCGCCATCACTTTTCGCTTTGTAGTAGACACCTTCAGGCCACTCAGCGTCATCTCCTCCCTGAGCTGTAAACTGACAAACCTTTAATTCTCTGGAATAAAAGGGCCTTAGAGAATTAATATGGTACACCTTAGGCTTTCGGTTGGAGGTGGGCAATGCTATGAGATAATTAACAGCTCCCAGGTGCTCTTGGACCGTGAATGGCCCTTCCCACGACACTTCCATTTTATGGGCCTGGAGCGCCTTTAAGACCATGACCTGGTCCCCTACTTTGAAGGACCGCTCTCTGGCATGTTTATCATACCAGGCTTTTTGCTCTTTTTGAGCATCCTTTACGTTTTCTTTAGCAAGGGCTAAAGAGATTTGGAGGGTGTTTTGTAGTTTGGTTACAAAGTCCAGAATGTTAGTTCCTGGAGAAGATGTAAACCCCTCCCATTGCTGCTTCACCAACTGTAATGGCCCCTTAACCTCGCGGCCATATACATGTTCAAATGGTGAAAACCCTAAACTGGGATGTGGTACAGCTCTTTAGGCAAAGAGCAACTGCTGCAACACTAGGTCCCAATCATTGGAGTGCTCATTTATGAATTTACCTATCATGGCCCCCAACGTTCCATTAAACTTCTCCACCAGGCCATTTGTTTGATGATGGTAAGGGGTGGCAACCAAGTGATTCACCCCATGAGCTTCCCAAAGGCTTTCCATAGTTCCTGCCAGGAAATTAGTTCCTGCATCTGTGAGGATGTCGGAGGGCCAACCTACCCTGGCAAAAATGTCCGTTAGTGCCTGACACACACTTTTAGCCCTAGTGTTGTTTAGAGCTACTGCTTCCAGCCATCGGGTGGCAAAATCCATGAAAGTCAGTATGTACTTCTTTCCTCTGGGTGTCTTTTTCAGAAAAGGACCCAGAATATCCACAACTGCTTGCTGAAATGGAACCTCAATGATGGGGAGTGGCTGGAGAGAGGCTTTGACCTGGTCTTGGGGTTTTCCCACTCTTTGGCATACCTCACAAGATCGGACATAGGCAGAAACATCCTTGCTCATTCCGTCCCAGTGGAATAACCTCCCCAAACGGTCTTTGGTCCTGTTCACCCCAGCATGGCCACTAGGATGATCGTGGGCTAAGCTTAATAGCTTTACCCAGTACTTAGTTGGAACTACCAACTGTCTCTGAGGATGCCAGTCTTCCTGGTGTCCACCAGAAAGAGTTTCCCTGTACAAACTTTGCCTTGTCCTTGAACCCTGTGCTGCCACCACCAAGCGTGTTAAACAAAGAACCGGGGAAGAGCCCATCTGGAGACGTCTTCCCCCAAAATATCCCCCCAAGCTCTACAAGCTGCACCTGCTATAGCAAATTAGTAAGAACTTGGTGCAAATTTCTGTGTAAACGAGGCCTAAATTAGCATGTCCGTGTAGGGTCCAACACCTGCTAACAGGGTGTGTCAACAGAAGACACTGCCATTCTATTATAAGCATCATCAATTTGCATGGTGTTTTTCAGAAATAAGACCCTGCTTCCCAAAATCTTGCTGCCTGAAGATGAAAATCTTGCAAAGAGCTGAGTGCCTGTTTAACTTTAATGAGAGCTGAAAATACTGGGCACCATGCACTAGGTCAGGGGTCGGCAACCTTTCAGAAGTGGTGTGCCGAGACTTCATTTATTCACTCTAATTTAAGGTTTCGTGTGCCAGTAATACATTTTAACGTTTTTAGAAGGTCTCTTTCTATAAGTCTGTAATATATAACTAAACTATTGTTGTATGTAAAGTAAAGAAGGTTTTTAAAATGTTTAAGAAACTTCAGTTAAAATTAAATTAAAATGCAGAGCCCCCCGGACCGGGGGCCAGGACCCGGGCAGCGTGAGTGCCACTGAAAATCAGCTCGCATTCTGCCTTCGGCATGCATGCCATAGGTTGCCTACTCCTGCTCTAGGTGTTTAATTAGCCAACCACAAGAAATGACGTTAACAGACAAAGAAAGGTGAGGTGAGGTAAGGAGCGAGGGATGGGCATTAACAGCAAATAAAAATAAGGAGGTAGATGCTATGTTGTATATAATGTTTGCATTTCAAGTGTTGTTCATTGGTTTTCTGTTTTATTTTATCCTTTTGCATCCTCTGTGATGGAAAGGACAAAAATGACAGAACTAGCCTTGACTCCTGAATTTGAAAATGGATTTCTCAACCACTATCAACCCTAGGTGCAAATTAGGTATGATGGAAGCTTTGCATGAGTCTCTTTCCTGTCAGCAAAGAGTAGCTGGACGTCCAAACATGGCAGCCCACAGTCCGTATTTGCTTTTGCATTTTGCGTTTTTCTTTCATAGCATAGCTTCATTTTTAAAAAAATCAACCAAATATGTGGCTAATTATTGCAGCCTAAGTGCTGGCACGTTATTTGCCAGTACAAGTGCATTCATTCCACCGCACAAGGGGCAAGGACCCCCAAATTCAGAACAATCATGATTTACTGTGCAGCTTGGGCAAAGTGCATTTGTTGCCTTGGAAACAAATAGCAGCAGTGAACAACTAAATGAAATTTATGGAATCAACTTCAATAATTCTTGATTATAAATGTGCACAAACATACAGAATTTGATGAAGATACACAGTATGCAGATGTGAGGGATGATAGTAAGTTATATAACTGCTTTGGATACATTTTTGGACTGCCAAGAACATGTTCTCTTTAATTTTTTTCCTGAGAAAAGTCTGTTTCTTTTCATAGCTTTGGCATTTAATTTTAATTTCCAGGGTATGTTTTAGCTTAATTGGCACACTGGATGATTACAGTGTGTTGTTTTGTCTTTTGCAAAACCTGATTCAAATCTAACTCAGGATAAAAATAAAATTCAGACTGTAGAGTGAAATGTAGTGCAATGTCACACTCCAAATAGTATGTGAAATATCAAAAAAAATTTAATACATTTAAATAGAACATCTCTCCTTCTCCCTCTCATTCTCCACACCTTGTCAGATCTGTTAGGAGAAATGGATGATGTTATGGTTAAAGTACAGGTCTACCACAGTCATCCGGGTCACACAGATTGTATATTTATATCTACATAAAGATATGTATATTTACAGCACACAGAAAAAATCACAGCTAGGTTATATATTTTATTGATGTCTCTGGTTTTACCTAGAGGTTGACAGAAGTTCAGGAAGATTAACTGACTTACCTAAGGACTATGCAGTGAACTGTTGGCCCACTCCTGACTGGAATTCAGTACATTTTCATGGATCCCGGTCCTCTACCCTCCACACTGCCTGATTTTCATCTTTCTCCAGGAGGTTGGGAGGAGCATTGAGGATCCTAATTTTTCCCCTACCCATGACACCCATGTGGCCAAGACTTAATGCTGCAGCCATCATCCTTCAAGCCAAGAAGGACTACACATATAGACAGCAGGTCTGTCTCTTCTCTTTAAAAGTCATATGTGGTCAGGACATGCTGTCTCTGCAGAACTTCCAGGACACTTACCAGTCTGGGGTCTTAGAGGCCAGGAGCCAAACCTGAGTCTCCGACAGGGGGATACTTAAATCATAAACTCCTGTAAACTGTCTACTTAAATTACAGGAGAACTCTGCAGGAAAGAGATCCTTTGCCTTTAGCATTCCTGAACTGCCTAGCAGAATATTGATGCTATATCAGTGAGAGATATTAAATGAGCATTACATGTGGGCCTGATCACATGGCCATTTTATTTTCAGTCTTCTCTGATCCTTTATCTCCTTTGCTCTTGATCCTGTCCTAGAAGATAGTTGGGCTGCTTCTTTTTTCAGAGGCAGTGCCAGTGCTGGTGTAGGATTCTTAGGCTATGTCTACACTATGGACCTTACAGCAGCATAGCTCTACCGCTACAGGTGTGCCCCTGTAAGGTCTCCTGTGTAGCCGCTCTTTGCTGGCAGGAGAGAGCTCTTCTGCCAGCATAATTAAACCACTCCCAACGAGCGGCATTAGCTGTGTTGGCAGGAGAGCCTCTCCTGCCGACATAGTGCTGTTCACACCAGCACTTTTGCAGGTGAAACTTATGTTGGTCAGAGGTGTGTTTGTTTTTTTTCACACCTCTGACTGACAAAAGTCTTCCTGACAAAAGTGGTAGTGTAGAAAAAGCCTTAGCAAGTGGAGAAGAATATTATAACTAGGGATCTAGACCATGCCTTAAAATGGGGATTGCTGTAATTCATTCAGGGAGTACAAATTTTTCATCTGACATTAGTGGTCACATTTAGAGTTGTAGCTCGTAGGGTGCTGAGTGTCCTTAACTCTCATTGACATCTGAGGGAGTTGAGGGCATTCAGCACCAGGCTGGAGGTGCTCAGCACTTCAGAAGATCAGGCCCTGATATTTTGTACTGAGTTAGAAGAGCCATACTAATGCAAAATATCTAGCCTGTAATAATTCCAGATTCTGCACTTGTATCAGCAATTGCAAAGAGGTTAACTAAAATCATGTCCGATGAAGGAATATGCACAACTGAGCACTTGTAGTGAGATAAGTACAATGCATTTTAATTTATTTTTACTAAGCATATTTCTAATCTCTGCTAGGATCAAAATTCAACTCTCACTTAGATCAAGATGTAGGATCCTGTAAGCCTGAAAGACTTCTTTCCAAAATACAATGCACATATAATGATTTCTAAACTGCACTCTGATGTTTACAGAGTGCTGTAGCTATTCACATTAACATAAAGCAGTGTAAGGCAGATTGAACTCCATTAGGAGCTAAATTTAGTGATTTGCTAACTTCTTTTTGATATGTTTTTATAATTTCATTGTATTATGACACTTGGTTTCAAATTTGCATGAGTAAATGAGCCTCGCACTGAGTCAGGTGGTAAAGATTTTTTACTTATCTACTGTGAAATAAGGCATTTAAAAAATAGTAAGACTAGAAAGTGATGTATCTTTGACATATTTAGTTTATATTTTTTCAGCAGTGCTGACTGAACATTTTTTAGTATTGATGATACAATAAAGCTATTTGTACCACATTTAACAGGCAAAATAATTTAATATTATGAAGAATTTTGCAAAGAAGCTAGTATATTTTGTGTAGGAGTAACATTTTTTAAAAATACAAATTTACGTTTAATTAAAAACAGAAATGGAGTGGACATGAGCAACACATCTCAAAGTGCAACAGTTACAAAAGGTTAGTAACTATTTTTTTCCATGAAATGGTCTTTGAATTAATCAAAACTAAAATATTACAGTTCAACTCAAAATAATATAATTAGTGGACACGTTTAATATTAAAGAACCACTTTAAAGCAGGTTCCCAAAAGCTTGTTTTAATAAGATGGCTACTATTAAATAATACCAGATGCTCAGTAAAGCATTTACTGTTGATTAAGCACCATTCAGCAGGTATTGTCATATAATTCTGTCACCTCAGTTAATGCTTTAATAGTCAATTTCTATTTTATTACTATACAATCACTATCATTTTAAAATCAAAGTAACTATATATTCAAGACCAGCATTGGGTTTGAGCTTTTTGAGATCTATGTTATATTTTTCCCTACAATATAGTGACCAAGGCTATGTCTACACTACCGGAGGAAGTCGACCTAAGTTATGCTATTCCAGCTACGTGAATAACGTAGCTTGAGTCGATGTAACTCGGGTCAATGGGAGACACTCTCCCGTCGACTTACCTTACTCTTCTTGTTTGGGGTGGAGTTCCGCGGTCAACCGGAGGGTGATCTGCGGTTGATTTGGCGGGTCTTCACTAGACCTGCTAAATCGACCCCCGGTGCATCGATCACCAGAGGATCAGTCTGATTGTAGTGTAGACATAGCCTTAGATTGCAAGAGGCACTGTCCAATCTACCTGCCCAACCTTTTGCTACAATGTGTGGCAGGGGGTTGTCTTTAGTGTTGAAGAAAGTAGCTAAATTAACAGTCCTTGAGCCTGAGGTCATTATCCTTATGCACTGAATAGGTACAGCATATGCTTTGGTAGCATCAGCTTTTCCTACACTGTACCTCAACTCTTGGAAGGATCACCCCTAAGTCTGAGATGGTACCTCAGTTTCCATGTTCCATTCAGTCTTTGGATTCTTTTCTGTGGGGACTCTAAGCAGAGCTACCAAGTGTGGTGATGATTTTTGTGATACCTCTCCATTAAGAATTGGATGGAGAGCATGGGTCCATTTCACCAACATTGGTCAGATGGTAACAACATTCATTCACTAGTGACCTGGCCTGGATTTGGATGTGACCTGGTAAAGTCAAAGATGTGAAAGACCCTATTCCTGATTACCACTGCCCTGGGCCTACCAATCTCTCCTAACGTCACGATTTTTAACCTCTGTTTGTTATTGATTTTTTTATGCTGTGTCATTAGTAGTGACAGATGCTTTTAATTTAAAAAAAAAAAAAAAAGCCCAAGAGGAGACCATTCTAATTTGGCATGACATTATGAGACAGAACAGTTCCTGGCATGTGAGGTACATAAAAGGTCATCTTCCGTTGCTACAGCCTTTTGGAATAGTGGAATTAAGTTCAAACTCGGGATGTTTTTGAAGTCTTAAATCTCTCTGGGGATGCCTTTCATAACATCTTCGAACTGCATAACACTACAGCAAATGAAATACACTGCACTGGATTAAAGGGTTATTTCCCCTGTGTGTCAAGCTGACATAGAATACTAAACCTTAGGTTGTTCTAGAGTCGTCTCTATCTGCTGATACCCTTCTGCTTTACATAACAGCTCTTGGAGGCTTTGCATGGAAGTTGGTGATTATTTATTCAGCTTCATTGCTTCTTGAATGTGGAACAATTTTATGCAGCAAAAAAACAAAATAAAGCAACTAAATGGGAAGAAATTTAATGGGCTTCAAAATGTGAAAGAACTGATGCAGGGAAGAGCAAAGCTGCCTCTTCAGTTCTATTATGCTGCTCTATAATTTATACTGAAATACAAAATATAGATCTGTCTGCATTGCCACTCATATGTTTAGCAGCGCGGAGCTTGCCCTAACAACAGGGTGTGAGATGTGCTACCATGGTCTTATCTGTCTGTAGCAACAGTTAAAATTGGTTAAGGGCCACTTGCAGTGTGTTTTGTTGTAGAACAAATGTTCATTTTGCTTTGGAACTTGGTATGTGCATAGCCTGTGCAGATTGGATTTAGCACAGGGTAACCAAATCATGGCCATCTGTGCAGTGTTGGAATCCTGCCAGAGATCACCATGGCTGAACCCCAGGACAAGTCCCTGTACTTCTGAGGTGGGGAGCAGAGGACCGGGGAGAAAGATGTGCAATTTCAAATGTTGCCAAGAAACCTGCACCAGCTCCTCCTGCTTCATCTATAACGTGCTGAAACCTGTTGCAGTGTAAAATTAGGTGAGGTTTCTTGGTGTCAGGTCAGGCTAAGCAGAAATGGAACTTCTGAGTTCAGGAAACCGAATTCCCATGCAGCATCTTTGAACTCACTCTGAAAACTCAAAGGTTTTCTTTGCTGTTTTTCCCTCTATCCCATCCTTCCCCCTCCTCCCAGATAACTTGCACTTAGCTGAAATATGACTGGAGATCCTATACAAGACTAACTTTAAGCTCAGTGAATTTCCGGGGTGGAAAATAATTGCCAAGCATCTTTCTCCCTGTGGTCTTACCAAGCCCATTGGAGTCCAAGGTCAGCTGGATTTATAGAATTAGAAAGCTGTGGATGTCTTGATGGGAAGATGAGTATACATCTTGGCACACCTTGGTGTCAAAAATATGGTACTACACATGCAAACACATTCCTTGTGTCTGCATGCCTATCACACCCATCCTCTAATCTATATTGTACCTATCACCCATCTGTCTGAAGGTCAGTCTCTGTCCGTATATAGATAGAAAGACACACTGATAAAGTTAGATTCTTTTTCTGTAATTTCATTGTGTTCTTAGCTGCTGGGGTTTGGCATGGATGATTGTTGGGATTGCAGTTCCCAAGATCCTTTCTGCCCCTACCCTTCATAAACATGCTGTAATGAGCTTCTGACAAGGGAAGGTACAACAGACCTCTGGGAAACTCTTCCAGGCACACAGATTTTTCCAGGGAGGAATGATGGCACAGAAACAGACATTGGAATGCATCCAATGAAGTGAGCTGTAGCTCACGAAAGCTTATGCTCAAATAAATTTGTTAGTCGCTAAGGTGCCACAAGTACTCCTTTTCTTTTTGCGAATACAGACTAACACGGCTACTACTCTGAAACCAGACATCAGAAGGTTAGATTTATTTTCAAACTGGCGTGCACATGTGGCGTGCACATGGCCAAACCTGTGAAGCTGTCCCTGCCTTGAGGCCTGTCAGCCTGCTAAAAAGGCCAACAGCTCCTGCTATTCTACTCAGATTAACAAAGGCAGCAACAACAAAAATAACCTCTCCTAATTTCCCTTGAAGGATTTTATTTGTATCTTCTCTCTATAGAGTGGCACTGCGATAAAATAGCACTTTCATAATGGGATCTATATGTTGGATGGCAGCTAAGGCAATAAAAAAAACAGCCAAAGTGCTTGTTTGTAATGGATGTTTTCCTACTTGTGGCTGTTGTAATAAGCAAGTTGGGGGAACTCTCTTTCAGATGTAGTTTTGATGTGCACTGGAAGTTAAACTTCAACTTGAGACTTGAAGGTTGTGACTTTCAAAGGAGTCTCAGGGTATGGCTACACTGCAATCGGGGTGTGTGTGTGTGCAGCACATGTCGACATACCTAAGCCAGTTTTAATCTAGCCAGAGGAGACGTGGAGGGCCCGAAGCTAAGCACCATTACCAATGGTAGTGGAGCTGTGGCAGCACAGATGTCAGGGGGGGCTAGCCACCTCAGTAAGCACCGAGTGTCCCAGCCTGGCTTGTAAGCCTGCTAGGAAGCCCATGCTGCTGTGGTTTCATTGCTCTTGGTACCAATGCTAGCTAGATTAAAGCTAGTGTCTACAGGTGTTGCGATCACACTTCTGGTTGCAGTGTAGACAAATCTTAGGAGATTTATGTGCCCAAGCCCATTACATCCAGTGGTATTTGGGCATCTACTACTCCTTTAGACTACTTCGAGAATCACAGTCTAAACATTTTCACAACTAATTTAGTGTTGGTGAAAGGTACTGAACTGGCAGGAGACCTGAAATTCTTTATTCAGCAGCAAACTAGGTTTGGCACAGACAAGAACAGTGGAAATGTCCCTCACATTTATTTATTTGTATTATCATAGCATGTCAGAGCCCTAGTCATGGACCAGCACCCCACTGTGCTAGTGATGTACAGACACAGAACAAGTAAACCATCCAGTCTGACCTGCCTGTGTGCTCATATTGTTTTTTACTAAGAGTAGGAGGAGATTTGCATCTCCATGGCCCATTCAGTTCTTAGCATCTCTACTGTGTGTTGTTATTTCAAAACCTATTCACTGGAAGAGGATTGAGACCTCTAACCTCCTTCAGATACATCAGTGAATAGCCATTAGGTCATATCACTGCGGACCGGAGCTGGACTCAGACTATCAACCTCATAGTGAAAGACTCTGTATCTTGTTACCAATTCCCTGGGACAATCAGTTTCCAAACATTACAGCTAATATTATGAAAGCTAGATGAATCTTTGGGGGAGCATGCGTAACCCCAGGCCACAGGAATGTGGTTAATTAAGTGTGTGGGTTCAAGTTATAGTACTTAATCTTCTGATGTTCTTTTTACTAGGGCCATTTGTGCCTTGGGTTTCAGATGTATCAGATCCATCTTTCCATCTGGCCTATTGCACACCAACTCCAATAACTGCTTTCTTAACTCTCTCTCCCACAAATCAACCCTCACTTAGGACTCTGGACTCTGACCTTTCGTTTAAAATAGCAGATACCAAAAATATATTCTTTAGTCCCCGTGGGAGCTTTTCTGCTTAGTTCAGCTACTCCACTGGCTCATTCATCCCATTGCTCCTTTGGGTTAATCTAAAGCCACAAACATGACCCATCCAAAGTGACCCTTGTGATGATCTGCAATCAGTAACATGAGTCACGTGCTAACAATGGCCTCTACAGAAATTCCTAGGGGTAGAGCAAAGACTAAGGGTAGATCTACACTATGAAATTAGGTCGACTTTATAGAAGTTGATTTTTAGAAATCTGTTTTATACAGTCGATTGCGTATGGCCCCACTAAGCGCATTAAGTCGGCGGAGTGTGTCCTCATTACCGTGGCTAGCATCAGCTTACAGAGCGGTGCACTGTGGGTAGCTATCCCACAGTTCCCGCAGTCTCCGCTGCCCATTGGAATTCTGGGTTGCCTCATGGGGCAAAAACATTGTCGTGGGTGGTTTTGTGTACATGTTGTGAGTCGCCCCTCCCTCTGTGAAAGCAACAGCAAACAATCGTTTTGCGCCTTTTTTCCTGGGTTACCCGTGCAGACACCATACCACGGCAAGCATGGAGCCCACTCAGCTCACCGTCACTGCTGCTGTTGTGAGCATTGTAAACACCTCACGCATTATCCTGGACTATATGCAGAACCGGGCTAAGAGATGCCAGCACAAGGAGGATTTTGAAGAGGACATGGACACAGACGTTCCTGAAAGCATGGGCTGTGGCAATTGGGACATCATGGTGGCAGTGGGGCTGGTTGATACAGTGGGATGCCGATTCTGGGCCAGGAAAACAAGCACAGACTGGTGGGACCACATAGTGTTGCAGGTATGGGATGATTCACAGCAGCTGCAAAACTTTTGCATGTGTAAGGGCACTTTCCTGGAACTCTGTGAGTTGCTTTCCCCCACCCTGACGCGCAGGAATACCAAGATGAGAGTTGCCCTGACAGTTGAGAAGTGCGTGGCGATAGCCGTGTGGAAGCTTGCAACGTTTGACTGCTACTGGTCATTTGGGAATCAGTTTGGAGTGGGCAAGTCTACTATGGAGGTTGCTGTGATCCAAGTAGCCAATGCAATCATTGACGTTTTGTTATCAAGGATAGTGACTCTGGGAAATGTGCAGGTCATACTGAATGGCTTTGCTGCAATGGGGTTCCCTAACTGTGGTGGGGAGATAGACGGAATGCATATCCCCATCTTGGCACCGGACCAGCTTGCCAACCAGCACATAAACTGCAAGGGGTACTTCTCAATGGTGCTGCAAGCACTGGTGGATCACAAGGGATGTTTCACTGACATCAACGTGGGATAGCCAGGAAAGGTGCATGACACTCGCATATTTAGGAACTCTGGGCTGTTGGAGCAGCTGCAAGAAAGGACTTACTTTCCAGACCAGAAAATTACCATTGGGGATGTTGAAATTCCAATTGTTATCCTTGGGGACCCAGCCTATCCCTTGCTCCCATGGCTCATAGAATCCCAGGGTTGGAAGGGACCTCAGAAGGTCATCTAGTCCAACCCCCTGCTCAAAGCAGGACTAATCCCCAGTTTTTGCCCCAGATCCCAAATGGCCCCGTCAAGGATTGAACTCACAACCCTGTGTTTAGCAGGCCAATGCTCAAACCACTGAGCTGTCCCTCCCCCTACAAAGCCTTACACAGGCAGCCTGGACAGTAGTAAGGAGCAGTTCAAGTATAAGCTGAGCAAATGCAGAATGGTGGTAGAATGTGCCTTTGGACATTTCAAAGCTCGCTGGTGCTATTTGCTGACTAGGTCAGACCTCAGCGCAACCAACATTCCCATTGTTATTGCTGCTTGCTGTGTGCTCCATAATATCTGTGAGAGTAAGGGGGAGACATTTATGGTGGGGTGGGAAGTTGAGGCAAATCACCTGGCGTCCGATTTTGAGCAGCCAGACACGAGCACGATTAGAAGAGCACAGCTAGGCGCGCTGCGCATCAGAGAGAGGCTTTGAAAACCAGTTTCATGACTGGCCAGGCTATAATATGATAGTTGTGTGTGTTTCTCTTTGATGCAAACTTGCCTCCTTTGTTGATTTTAATTCCCTGTAAGCCAACCACCCTCTCCCCTTCGAAACAAAGTAACTATTGTTTTGAAACCGTGCATTCTTTCTTTATTAATTTTTTAAAAAATGAGATAACGGACAAGGTAGCCCGGATGGGGTGGGGGAGGAGGGAAGGGCAAGACCACATTGTTTATTGTAGTCACACTAACAATCAAACTATTTGAATGACAGCCTTCTGTTGCTTGGGCCATCCTCTGGAGTGGAGTGGCTGGGTCCCCGGAGCCTCCCCCCGTGTTCTTGGGCATCTGGGTGAGGCGGATATGGAACTTGGGGAGGAGGGCAGGCGGTTATACAATGGATGCAGCAGGGGTCTGTGTTCTTGTTGGCTTTCCTGCAGCTCCAACAGACGCTTCATCATGTCCGGTTGCTCCCCCAACAGATGCTTCATCATGTCCGTTTGCTCCCCCATTAGCCTTAGCATCGCGTCCTGCCTCCGTTCTTCGTGCTCACTTAATTCTTTCCTGGCCTCTGCCACTGAATGCCTTCATGCATTAAGCTGTGCCCTATCAGTGCGGGAGGACTGCATGAGCTCGGAAAACATGTCATCGCAAGTCCGTTTTTTTCGCTTTCTAATCTGCGATAACCTCAGGGACGGAGATGATAGGGGGAGCGTAGAAACATTTGCACCTGGGGGGGAGATAAAAAGGGAGAGTAAAATTTAAGCTGATACATTTCTGAGAACAAAAGGGAGACTCTTTCACAGTGAATCAAGCAATTCACAGCAGACAGCACATGTGCTTTAGGTACAAGGTCGCATTTTGCCTTTTATATTGAGCGCCTGCCGGTATGGTGACACATCACACACAACATCACACACACACACGGCTGGGAAACAGAATGCAGTTTCCAGGCAGCCATGGTAAGCCTTTTGGTACGCAGGGTTTGCTTCTTACGCCTTCATAACATGTGACAATGTTTTCAAATTGCAGCGCTCTCCTTTCCCAGAGCAATCAATGGGTTGGGTTTCGCATTTAAAAGGAGGGGCTGCGGTTTTCAGGTGGATGTGCAGCACACACCTCCCCCCACCTCTCCACGTTTCTATTCTCTGGGATGATCCCCTCTCCCCTCCCCCCCGCCGCGTGGCCATGGGATGTTCCCTTGTAGCCAAGCGCAAACAGCCCAGCATGAACAGGGTCCTTTTACTGTTCTCTTACAAAATTTCCCCTATTTCAACCAGGTGACCATGAATATCACTCTCCTGAGGCTAACACAGAAAGATAAAGACCGTATGTTGCTTGAATGCGACCAAAACCCAGGACCATTCGCTGCCATGCTTTGTGCTGCAATGATTCCAGAATACTTGCTACTGGCTTGGTGTGGTAAAGTGTCCTACCCGGAGGACAAAATAAGGCAGCTCTCCCCAGAAACCCTCTGCAAAGGCTTTCAGAGTACCTTCAGGAGAGCTTCATGGAGATGTCCCTGGAGGATTCCTGCTCCATCCCCAGACATGTGAACAGATTTTTCCAGTAGCTGTACTGGCCGCGAATGCATCCCAATTCTTCAGGGCAAATCAAACATTAAACACTATTGCTTTTAAACCCTGTACTGTAGTTACAAATGTGCACTCACCAGAGCTGCCTTCTCCTGCTTCAGGGTCGGGGATCCCGCCTTGGGAGGGTATTGGCTCCAGGGTGATGAAAAGGTCCTGGCTGCCAGGGAGAACAGGTTCACCACTTGCCTGCTGCACATTCTCCTCCTCCTCCTCCTCTTCCTCATCCACAAAATCCTCCTCCCTGTTTCGTGAGACTCCCCCCTTGCAGGTGTCCCCGGATAGTGGTGGGGTCCCCCCTAGAATGCCGTGCAGCTGATCATAGAAGCAGCATGTATGGGGCTCTGACCCGGAGCGACCGTTTGCCTCCTTTGTCTTTTGGTAGGCTTGCCTGAGCTCCTTAACTTTCACGTGGCACTGCTGTGTGTCCCTGTTGTAGCCTCTCTCCACCATACCCTGTGCGATTTTGGCATATATATTTGCATTTCTTCTTTTTGATCAGAGTTTGGCCTGCACAGATGCTTCTCCCCGTATAGCAATCAGATCCAGTGTCTCCCTTTCGGTCCATGCTGGAGCTCGTTTGCGATTCTGGGGGGACTGCATGGTCACCTGTGCTGCTGAGTGCTGCTGAGTTCGCCACGCTGACCAAACAGGAAATGAAATTCAAAAGTTCCTGGGGCTTTTCCTGTGTATCTGGCTGGTGCATTGTAGTTCAAAGTGCTGTCACAATGGAGCACTCCGGGATAGCTCCCGGAGGCCAATACCATTGATTTGCGTCCACACTACCCCAAGTTCGACACAGCAAGGTCGATTTTAACGATACTCCCCTCGTCGGGGAGGAGTATAGAAGTTGATTTTAAGAGCCCTTTAGGTCAACGGAACGGGGTTGGTTGTGTGGACGCAGTCATTTTTAAATCACCCTAACGCGGCTAAATTCAAGCTAACCCCGTAGTGTAGACCAGGGCTAAGTGTGCTGCTTTTTCCCTGAATTCTTTTAAAGAAGACCTCTCTCTGGGCATCAGGTTTGTCTGTTTTCCAAGGGTATTCACATATATACACCTACACCCATTAAAAACATGTGGGAAATTATAGCTTCAGTTTTCTGCTGTCCATGAGTAATTCAAATTACCTACTTTTTTTAGCTTTACCTTTTATCTAATAGCTTGGGAGCAGGAGCAATGACAGCAAATGTGCAGGTTCCCTGAATTGTTTGTAGGTGGTTCCACACCCTCAACCCAATTGCCCCAACGAGCTATTCTGTATTGTAACAGGGGAGCTAAAAATCTCACTAGGAAAATTAGTGAGACTGCAGCCATGCAAGCATTCCCCTTAATAGGTGCAGTAAGGTGCAACCAGCTTTGTCACCTCTTTCAGCAATTATTAGGCTGAGGGTGTCTTTTTTAAGATGTTTAAATTATTTATTCTCTGTACTAAAAATTAAAATGTGCAGGGAGTCTATATTACTTATGCTCATAGTAACACTTCTGTTTAAAAGCAGGAAGGTGGTAGTGTGTTCCAGCAGATATAGCGCTGGGTAAAAAGTCAGGAGGCCTGGGTTCCCAGCTCTGCCCCTGACCTTGGGTGAGGCACTTAACCTCAGTTCTTCAGCTGTGCTTGAGCTTCCCCGTTCTGTCAAATGGGAATGGAAAGCTTCCCAGCTTTGAAAGTGCTTTGAGATCTATTGAAAAGTGTTATGTTATGTAACCATTAGCTGTTTATTGTGAGCACTGTTTAATAGTTCTGATTGTACATTTTCTAATGGTGTCATCAGTAAATATGGTGCCGTACAGTGCAAATCAAGACAATCCCTACCACTAGTGCCTTACAACCTAACTTAGCCAAGGACATATGTAATTTGTTGTTGTCTTTGGAGCTATGTATATTAATCATGGGGTTGGGGGGGAAACGACTCTGTGCTTGTCTCAGAGATTTTAATGGGATACAAAAGGTTGGACAGTTTTAATGACATCAGATAACACTGAAAATCAGTCCTTTCTCATCTCCATTCTTCTTTCAACCATCTAAAAATAAAGTTACATTTTAAGGACCTAAAACTGTGCAGTAGAAAAATAAATCATGATTGCTGGAGGTCAGTGTCAAGGAAATAGCCCAAGACATTTCTCCCAGTCACCATGTTGCCTTAAGAGTCCAGGTGTGAGCCAAGCGTGGAGAGAGGGCTGGAGATGTAAAAATGAATCTTCTATCATACATCAAAAACGTATTATTGTTTCAGACCCCCCCCCCCAAAAAAAACCTCACGTTTATTTGTACAGCAGCTGTTTACCCTGTAACTTTTTATAGCCCAATTGTCTGTCTGTGTGTTTAAATAGATGCATGGGTCTGTAGGTATTTGGGGGAAATAATCACTTGTAAGAAATTCTGCAGTTAAAGCAGATGGTGTGACATAAACTGAAGCTTTGGGGGTACTTGTGGAGCCCTAAATGTTGTCCATAGTTAATTTCACTCCACGATATGCAGCCTTTTGTTGCAACAAGATTTGGACGAATGCTTGCATTTGATGCCTGTTGACGTTTGAATGTAGTGTGGAAGAACCTTTTGTCCATTTGCTAGGGGGTGGGGGAAGAGCTGAAATAAAGGTTCCAGAATTTTCTGCCCTTTGGCCTGACTCGAGCAGTTTCCCATACCTGCCTTTGCTCAATGAATAGAGTTTATGAAAGCCTTTTGACACAGATTGGTTTGATCTTGCCCTGGGCTCTAAGCATTAGCTCAGTGTCCAGCAGTTCCTTTCTGTTCATCTTTTTTTGTCTCTTCAGCTCTTAATTTTCCTTTTGCTCTCTCAGTATGGCCCCTATTGTGCCACTATATTTGTTCAGCAAAAAATGTGTAGATGGTTTCTTCTGCCACCCATGCTGCTTAATAAATTGTCCAGCATGAGGTGCTGAAGACCAATGCACCTCATCCTGCTATTTCATCTCCAGATGGTGGAGTACATCTCTATACCTGCCTAGAGAGGGCAAGTTCTGAGGGCAGACCCACTTCTGCACAGTTGCCCAGCGCACTGGCTGGCATCTTGCTAAAGAGCAGCAGAAGCTTCCTTTGTTGGCCTTTTAAAAGCTGGGTTTTTTTTTTGTTTTGTTGTATTTTTTTACAAATCGCTCTTCCCCCTCCCCCTCCAAATAACTGACAACTGCATTCTCCTTGATCCATGTGATATTTGTATGTGTGCATAAAAACAATAGAAAGCATTGCATTGATGTAGGTGTCAATAATTGAATTTAATCTGATATGTATGTGCATAGGGGACTATTTTGCACTAAATCACTTCTCTTTGTTTTACAGTCTCCTTCATCAGCAAGTATAAACCCTTCCACTCTCCTCTTCACCTACCCAAAGACCAAATTTGGAAAAAGTAACCAAAAGGGAGGCCCACATCTTAAACAGAACAGGGAAAGCGGGATGGTGTTGAAATAATTTAAGGGTAAGTGACGCTTTTTATCCTCTTTTCCTTCTCTCCCCTCATTTTAACATGAGGTCTAGAAGACAGGCTAAATCCTTGGTGTTGAGTAGAGGGTAATATAGAGATGAGCCATGAAACAACTTAACTTGTATGTATTGCTAAGGTGATGGCGTGACTGAAAACAACCGTTCTCACAAGAAACATGGTGATGTGGTTTACGTGGATGGCATAATCTTGTCATAATCTTGAGGAAACCTTTACAAAGAGGGGGTACTTCAGAGCTTTGAACTTTCTCTTTTTGTTACACAGTTTTGCTGTGTGTTTTTCACTTACATTGCAACTCGGATGTGGGACGGGGTAACTTATTTGCATTTTATTTGCATTTTGTGGAATGTTGTGACTCCCTATTCTGATATCTTCCACTGTTGTGGTTTTTGGTAAATTTTTTAATGGCAGAATCTAAAAATGAATGTCTTTCTCACTGCATCAGTGAGAGATAGTGTCTTTTAATTATCAGATGTCACTGGGTCTTCCAAAAATGCTTTTAAAGGGATAAAGGATAGTAAATGAATCAGCTTGCATTATGCATCAGATCAGGGTGCAATCTAACTGGAAATATACATCTTAGGAGACTTATTTATACTGAACTTTCCTTTCCGCATAAAAGGAAAAAAATCAAGATATAACAATGATCTATTACCCCTGCCTTTGTAAATCAGGATCCTGTCTGAAATAAAGTTGCTAGAAAGCATTATTTAGGATTAGTGATTTCTAAATGTTGGAGAAAAAATTTTCAAAGGTGGAACGAGGTATGAGCATGCAAATATCTATATTTCCTCACATATCCATTCATAGGTAGCTAGGTTGCACAGTTGTTCACATCGAAAATTTTGCAATATGTTATTGGATTTTGTGCTTCATTACTACTATTTTTGTAATGCTTGTTCATGAAAAATTCATAGCTGGGAGAGGAACTTAAATCCCTGCTTCAAGTCAAAAAAGGAAAATATAGAACTGGAAAGGTAGACCATATCATTTTAAGAAACATGATTTCTAAATTAATCCTCATCTGGTATGCCATCTGTAGCACCTATCTCAATACAAAACTCTTGGGTTTATATCTCTTTAAAGAGCTCTGTTCTAATTGGCTGCCTGAGATTTCTGTGTTGCTAATAGGGAATTGGCTTTTTTTGGTCTTTGTTATTTCTGCACCAAGTAGGCTATAGGGACAAATGCAAGAGTGCCTAGAAAATACGAAAGAAAGCAGGACTCCACTTGGTCAGGTGATTAGCATGTGCCAACATAGTGCTATGTGACTAACTTCCAGACAAGGCCAGTAAGTGATTATATTTCATACGAATGTATGCTTGGCACCTCCTGCAGCTGCTGCACTGATGGTGCAAAAGATTGACTGTGGATTTTCTGCCTGATTTTTGGGGTACAGTCAGCTAGTTAGATATTTAAATCATTTAATTTGTGAGTGCAAACTTAGAGAACATTTAAAAAAAGGTGGCCCATTTGGATCCTTGGTGAATCCGTCCCCTGGGAAATCAAGCGCAGGGTTGTTCCCTATTGTACATTTTCTAGAGCTTTGTCCAATCTAGTTTTAAATATCCTGAGTAATAGGGTCTCCCCTACTATCTCCCTGAAATGAACTATTGCAATCTGTGTGTGTCAAAGAGAAGCAGGGAAATCTCATTTTCCTGCTTTTAAACTTTCTCTTCTCTGATTCTAAACTTTGGGTTGCTTCCTAGCTATTTCTAGAGAATGCATCTCTCTGTGTGTGTATGTGTGTGAGTGTAATTTTTTACATTTCATTCATTGTACCACATGGTATTTACTTCTCTCCTAAGCTCTGAGACCTCTGTGTTCTTCTGTTCCCTCATCCCCAAGTATTTCACAAATATGGCACCTGTGCAGGAAGTGTTTAAGCCTTTGCTTAAATGCCCTTCCTAAAGAGGGATGCTTTTCTGAATCAGGGCCTCTATCACTGCTTGGCATTGCCTTGTGACTTCCCTTACTCCTGTTTCCTTCAGGGAAGCCAGTAAACCCTGGGAGCCTTTTCTTTGCTCGCTGGGAAGTTATCTGATAACTGCAGGAGAATCTGAGGGGCTTAAGAATTGACAAAGAGGCTGGGGTGCCAGCTGCACCATCCCTCCCTCATGATGGTTTCACCACAGTGGAGAGAAAGTGCATTCACTTTGCTGTTTCTCTTCATTGGTGATGTCATTAATGTACTGTAACTACATCTCCAGGGACACTCATAGACGTTCATCTCCTATAACGCTCATAGATTGAGGTTATCCAGGAATTCAGTACGGATGGTGAAATATTACAGGTTTATTGCCTTTCCGTTCATTTTGTTCTCATGCCTTTCTGCCTGGCTGACTCATTGCCATTCGGCCTCTGCTTGCAATTTCTATTTGCTGCAGTAACGCCCACTGGACAAGACAAGGGCACTTGCAAACCACTGATGCCTGCAACCAGGTCCTTTGGCGTTTTTCTTCTCGCTAAATCCTGGGGCTATGGTAGTAAAACACTGCAGTTACAGAGAGTCAAATGTTAGACATGCCATTTGCCAAAGCATGAAGTAAGAACAAAATACTAACATGAGCCCTAAGCAGAAGAAATGCATGTTGCATCAAGCCCTGACAGCTGCCAGATTTAGGAGCTTGTGAGAGTTCTCACTTCTGAGAGAGCCCTGCAGTGAGGACAGAGTCCAAGCATAGGCTCTGGTGGCAAGAATCTCCTGATTGACGGTAACGACCTGGATGGGGAAACGATGAGAACTGGTCGGGTGCATAACCAGGTCCCAGGCCATTTTAGTCTCTTAGTTTCTGCTTAAGAACTGTTTTTCCTCTCTTCTACAGCAGTGGTTCTCAACCAGGGGCCCCTGTGGGGCTTCAAGCAGGTTTCAGGGGGTCTGCCAAGCAGGGCCAGCATTAGACTCTCTAGGGCCCAGGGCAGAAAACCGAAGTCGCACTGCCTGGGGCTGAAGCCCGAGGCCCTGAGTCCTGCCACCCAGGGCTGAAGCTGAAGCCTAGCAATGTGGCTTTGCAGGGGCCCCTGTGGCATGGGGCCCTGGGCAGTTGCCCTGCTTGCTACCCCCGAACGCTGGCCCTGCCTTTTATATGCAGAAAAATTTTGTTGTGGCACAGGTGGGCCATGGAGTTTTTATAGCATGTTCTTGGGGAGAGGGGGGACTCAGAAAGAGAGAGGTTGAGAACCCCTGGCACTGAAAGGAGCAAGTTGTGTCATGGCCACTTGTTGTGGAATCATTGGATCCAAGAACAAATTTGCCAGTTTGACTAATGGTGGAGGCGCATCTTTTCTGACAGGAAGAACTGAGAGCCCAGCCCACCAGCATAGAGCCTGACCCCATTGAAAGACCAAATAGCTACAATTCACAGCTGTATGTTCAAGACAAAAATTAAAAACTAAATTACACACCTGTTTATTGTGTGTAGTTGCAGGAGTGTGGATCAAAATCAATAACCTACCTATTCATTTTCTTTTTCTGTCTCTGTCTCACACACACACACACACTTGCTTTCACAGCCTTTCTTAGTAACACTGGCTAGTTACTTGATAACTTTATTACCCTTTGTAACTGTCTTAAAAATCATCCCCTAATTGCTTCAATTATTTTTGATCCCAATCTCTAGATTCCTGCATTATTTATATGTTGTTCAGTAAGGTTTGAGAACTGCAAACAGTTTTGCCTGAATCAGTTTTTGATATTCCTTGTAAATTTCCAGCCTTGTGATGGATACATTATTTCTCTTTCAGATGGGGGTGGTTTCAGTCATGTGGCATTAGCACTAGCCATTTCATAGGCAAGTACATTTCAAGTTTTTCCTTAAAATGAAGATCACTGACTCCCTACCTGGAGAAGGTCTCTCACTTACATACAGGGCTAATATCTTGCAGCATGACTTTGAATGCAAATACTTTAAAGGCAGCACAAAAGGTCTAATTTAAAAACCCAACCAAACAGTACAAATTAAAAAATCCCCACAAAAATGGAGACATGGAAGCACTTTGATGGGATGTACTGCATTAGCCAGGGTTGTGATTTTGATTTTTAAGTTCTGATTAAAATTCAGCAGCTGTTTTAAACAGAAGAGATGTTTAGACATTGAAAACCTCAGCTTACGGCTTTATTTTCACAGCAGCATACATATATAAGTGAGGGGGCCATGATGCACATACCAGCGGAATACTCCTCTCTGGCTTATGTTCTGTTTCTTTTGAAAGTCTCTCCAGCTTAGCAAGGGCCTCCGATTGTTACATTGTAAGTGGTTGCTGCCTCCCAAACAGTCTGTTACAAATGGGAGGGATGACAAGTTCCAATGTCACTGCACAGAGGCAGAGAACACGTGATCCCAGCCAACTCTTGCAGAAAGATAATGAAGAGATGAGAAGCATCAATTCATGATATTCTTGCTAGGACCCCGGTGAAACTGCTGTTTGTTTCTCAAACAATTACTCCGAGTTGTGAATTGGTTTGTGTCTGCACATCTTCTCTTGATGCGTGAAAATAAGGCAGTGCCAGCAGGAAAAAAAATTATGTGGGATATGAAATGATAGATGTCCTAAGGAATAAAATTAATCAGCCATTTAGGGTGAGGGGAGAAGTGCTGGCAATAAATACTCTTCATCTGACTTCTTTTGACATGCAAGAGGCTGGTTTTGTTTTGAGGGCTTATCCCATTAAGAATTTTTCAAATAAAAATGGGAATATTGACAAGGTGAGTTTCCTGCTGACTGAGAAGAATGGTGCTAAGTCATCCTCCTTGTCCACACTTATAAAGAAGCCAGAGCTCAACACTGCCAAAACAGAGCTCTTAGTCTTCCCCTCTAAGCCCTTTCCGCTGCTGCCTTTCTCAATCACAATGACCACAATATGATCACAACACCACCACCCTGCCTGTCACTCTGGCCCCCGGGGTGTCATCTTTGACTCAGACTTCTCTCTAGATCCTCACATCCAGACTGTGTCTAAATCTTGCAGATTCTTTCTACGTAACATCTCTAAGATGCAGCTTTTCCTCAGCTAAAACTCTCATCCAGGATCACATCATCTCACATCTCCATTACTGCAACATCCTGTTCTCTGGCTTTGATCAACGCAATCTTGCCCCACTTGTATCCATTCAGAATGCTGCTGCAAAGCTCATTTTCCTGTCCCATCACTTTGACCACATCACCCATCTCTGTGCATCCCCTCACTGCCCCTCCTCGTTGTCCTTCACATCAGACATAAGATGCTTGTCTTCGCTTTTAGGACTCCCCAACTGCCTATCACCCCTCTATTCATCATCTCTCATTCCCTGCTGAGGTGTCTGCTCCAAACTCTGATCAGCCCATGATGCCCGCCTCCATCACCCACCTGTTCAGTTTTCAAACATTCACCTTTGTGCTTTCTCCCTTGCTCCCCATAAATGTCTGCAACGCCGCCTCATTATCCTTCAAATCTCTCCTTAAAACCCTTCTTTGCCACAATGCCTACAAGAACCTTGACGATGGTTAGGCTGCTGATCTACTGAGACCACTGCCTATCATGTTGGCCAATATTTTTCACATTTTTGCCTTGTACTACTCCATCTGCCTGTATCCATCTGTTGTTGCTAGCCTTGTACTTACACTGTAAACTCTTTGGGGCAGGGACTGTCCTCTTGTTCTGTTTGTACAGCGCCTAGTGCACTGAGGTCCTGGTCTATCACTAAGGCTCCTAAGCACTATGGCAAGGCCAATAATAAATAATAATGGATTGCTTGCTTTGAAGGGTTGCCCAGCACAGGACATGGAGTGTAGCTTTTGTGTGGGAGAGGCTGTCAGTCTGCCTTAGAATGGGGGACATTTTAAAAAGCAAATAAATTGTTAGGGTATTTAAATCTTAAGAGTTGTTCTTTCCAAAGTGGCTGGGTTAGGTTTGGAAAGCAAACCATCACATTGTCTAACCCTGGTCTCTCCAAAGCAACCCATCACCGTGGTGTTTAGGTGTTAACTAGGTCCTGCCTGACTGGTGTAGATTTGTTCTCCCATTCCTCCTTCACACACTGCTTTTTTTTTTTAAAGAACTCTGTGAACAAAACCTTGTCAATAATACCACACAGTAGTTAAAAATACTATTTTCTTTGTTTCTAATGGTTTGCACATTATCTTATTTAACTTGTGCGTACAGTGTGTCCAAAACCAAGCCTGATAAAATCACCTCAGAGCAAGCTGAAACCACTCTCCTTTCTTATTTGTGACCATGGCTAGGAAAACGGGGACAAATTCTGCTCTCAGTCACAAGTCAGTTGGTTTGCACAGATATAACTGAGGGCAGAATTTGGCACAGCATCTCCTTTGGTTGCAGATGAAGTAGAAGAATGATTCAGGGGATTCTGCAAAGTGCAATTTCTGCATTACTGGGTATGGACCTGAACCAGAATCCCAGGTTAGAATGCCCCAGATAGCTCAAATGCAGATCTGGATCTGAACTTCAGACTCATCTCTAATACATGCTCTGAATTTTTTTTGGGGGGGGGGGGTGGGGGGGGAGAGGAAAGGGTGTTTCTTTTTTCTTTCAGGTTAGAGAACTTTCACAAGCGTTCTGGGTCCCAGAGGTGCTGAGAACCTGCACTTCCAATTGGCTTCAGTGGGAGTTGTGGGTGCTTGGCATTTTTGGAAATGAGGCCAAACTGTCTAGTGTATTGAAAATGAAATCATTAAGTAGCTGTTGCATTAAGACTCAGTCTTTATTCATGGAGTGTAATGTGATTCGTTTGCCCTTTTGCTCCCATGTTGAGAAGGCAGCCATCTAGTATGCATCACTGACTGCTGGCTGCAGATAGCTTTTTTTGTGAGAGAGCAGACATTTTCATCAAGTGCAGTATAGCTATGTGGTTGTGAGACATGTCTGTTTCCCATAGAAGATATGGAAGAAGGTGATCCCTAGGGACAACAAAGGCTGTTGCTCATTATACTCCGGGAGCCCTGTTTATAAAAATATAGAGTTCAGGTCATGTTACACTCTCTCACAACAGTTTCAGTACACTGTATATTCCATAAGGCACATAAGGTGAAATCCTCATCCTCCTTCTGGCCCCCTTTATGCCAGATAAAAAGACTGGAGCGGTGCAAGGAGTCTTAAAAGTCCTGGCTTCTCTGTGAGGGGAGAGGGAGTTCTGCTGGCATAGGAACTGTGGAAGAAAGCTGTAAGACTGCCCTCTAGGGACATCCATGCAAGCCGTGGTGTAGGGAGCAGGGCTAGGGGGAGGAGGGGCAGGGCCTCACCATGCAGTGCTGCAAACATTCTGGGAGGCGTTGTGGCCCACAGGGCAATTCAGGGAGGCTGCTATGACTTAGCGCCCCAGGGCTGTTTAAGTTATGTCAGGGCCTCTCCAGTCCCCTGGAGTAGCCATGGGGTCGGAAGGGTGCAAAGATGAGTGAAAGGCATGTTAGCCCTTCCTCCCCATAGGCTGTGAGTTCTGCGGGGTATGTCTACACTGCAGTTACAGGTGTGATGCAGCTTATGTAGACATACCTGAGCTAGTTCGGGTACTGGAGCAGTGAAGCCCGACTAATTACCCAGGGTTCCGGGCAGGCTTGTATAGTCTGTGTTGAAGCCCATGTTTCTGTGGCTTCACTGCTCCACTACTCAAGCTAGCTAAATTAAAACTAGCGCAGGCATGTCTACCAGAGCCTCAGGTGCACCCTGTGTTTGTAATGTAGACATATCCTTGTAGGCACATACTGTATTTGTATGATGTGGAGTTTGGGACATGCACAGTTCATAGACCTTACTACAAATACAAAAAGGGATCACGTGGCCATGAGAGAGATTACGGATTCTTATTTATTAAAATGCTGATGGCTAATTTTTGCAGTGAGATGATAGTAGGAGTTTGGCTGGAAGTAAATCACAACCCTATGTAACTGTCCACCTTTTGATATTTTTTTTAAAATAAGCAAAAAATAATAAAAGACACCAAAAGGAAAAAACAAGATAAAAGAGAAATAGAAAAACTGAAGGTAATTTTATAAATGATAGAATAGGAGACCTAATCTAAGTGTTTGTCACTAATTTAAAGAATAATAAGGAACTTGCTAGTGTGTGTCACTCTTCCTTCTGGATGGAATCACCGTGGTTCAGCTGTGTGTCATAGGCTTTCTACTGCAAAGAGGTGAGCTAACAGAGGTTTTTTTCAGCTGAGGCAAAAATGACCTGTGCTTCTGAAGCACAAAGATCCGAGTTCTGTCCCCAGTGCTGCTGTCAGATTCCAGCTGCTCATGATGTGCAGCATAGTGACAGCCGTGGAGTCCTTAGGTGACCCTAGATTTGTAACAATATGTTTTCCTCAGAATCATAGTGTATATCAAAATCGATGGGGCATATTGTTGGGGTGGGGTGCAGGAGCAGAGTTCCTTAAAATGGTTGAAAATAAAAAAGTACTGAGACAACAGCAGCATCCGGGAGAAAGGGCCAGAGCGTAGGATGCCAAGAATAAACAAGATCTGATATGCTGACGGGGAGAAGCTCTGCAGAGGGGCATGAGCTGGCACTTCATTTGTTGAATGTCCTTGCATTTGTTGGTGGTGAGGCACATGTCTTCTAGAACATATAGTTTCTGTCCTGACAGAATCCATCAGTCACAGAAGGAGCTGGAACTGGACACAACTAGAGATGGGATGACATTCTCAGGGAACTGGGGGAAGAAGGTGATTTTTGCCCCAACAGTTTTGGCATATGAGAGAGGAGAGATAGGGAGGCTACAGCTATAGACCTGCTCTATCTCCTTATTCATGCTTGAGGACCAAACAAACCACTGTTGATATTGCTGATCAGCTTCCTACTGTTCTGTGACTTGATGTGGATCTGCTGGTCATTCCAAGCTCGGTCTCTCTGGTTTGGGAGGCAATAGTATCAAAGCATATAGATCTTTCGTTTTCTGAATTTTACTTAATTCCAGGAGCATGGCCAGTGGAGGGACTGCTTCCCTGCCACACAGCATCTCTTGCAGCCCTGAAACATGCAAGTTACAGCTTAAATGCTAGCCCTTGATTCTGAATTGAATAATGCAAGCTAACAAGCTTCAAAACAAAAAAGAGGGCCTCCTGGCAATATGCTGTTAGCAGCCAGCTGGTCTCATTGGGTTGCTCTCTGTTTCTCCGACATGAGATGTAGAGTTAATTTCATACCCACTTTGTGCCTCTTTTGTTTGTTTGTGAGATTGTCCTTTGCCAAAACAAAGAGACATTTTCTTCCTCCAGAATTTCTGCAGACAGCTAATGGTTTTTTGGGGAGAAAACTCCTCATACTCAAGGATGCAACATTTGTAATTTGCAAGGCGTGTGCAAATGCCAAATTATTAGGCAGAACTGCTGCTGATTTAGAAGGCAGTTAATGCTATAAATGTGCCAAGTGCCAGTAGAGTGTTTCTACAGATGGAATAAGTGGAAATATTGGAGGGATTCCAAAGGTTTAATCAAATTCAACCCGTTTTTGCAACTGCAGAATTCTCTAAGGGATGGAAGTTTAAATAGTGGACTGTTCCATTGCTTTTAGAACCAGGGGGAGGTTTTCATAGATGAAAATAAAACACGTACCTTCAGACATAACACATAGCCAGCCACTGCAGCAATGCAGTGAAAAACTGCATTTATTGTCATACAGATGCCATACAGGGAGAATAATCTGGTGGGTAAATATCATGGCAATAGGGACCTTAGAAATAATATAAATAGACGGATTCTTTCAGTTACACCATGAAGGCGAATAACGGGGAAAAGAGGAAGGGAAGGGCAATTTGGTGAAGTGGCAGGACAGCAAAGGACTGATTCTGCGCTGCAACTGCTGCACCTGCAGAGAGCTCCACTGACTTCAGTAGATCTCTGGAAGGATACAACAGTCCTCTGGAGCTGCTCGCCACGCAGGACTGGGTCATGTGGCTCCGTGCAGGTGCAGCAGTCCTCTGTGTGATCAACAAAGGATCAGGGCCAAAGACATCCTCCGTATACAGCTAATCTTGTTACTTTTATTTATCGTAAATAAATAAAAAAAATTGTTGGCGTAACGAGATGTGTCCCAAGCTTCCCTGCTCAGTCCCTTTGCTTATTGTATAACCATTCCAGCCTCCTTCCTTTATCTGTGTTGGCTGCATTTTGACTGTCTTTTCTTGGGAACAGGGACCTGGTCTTATCTGTAAGGTTCCTAATGCACCTGTGGCACTAATAACAATTTATTATGTTTCATTAGCAACTGATAGCAAGTCAGAGAAGTTTGCAGAGATGGGAAAGGAGAAACTATTGCCTGGGAAGGGAAGGGACTTGGGGCAAGATCAGTCACCTTCAAGATTTTGCCAGGGAGGTGAAGAAAGTTGCAGAGTTTGGAACATGCAGAAGAACTGAGTCTTAGCATTGTCAGCTACTCACCTCTCTCCAGCCTCATCATAAGCCCGGCTGTGTGAACTTGGCATGTTGGGATTCCCTACCTATTTAGGGTGGATATGGGTGGGCTGGGGAGTGGTGTAATAAGGAGAGAGAAAAGCTCTACATGGCATCACCCCCAACTTGGAAACACCTGGGGGAATAATTCCTGGGGGGGGGTCTCAGCAGTGTACTAGCAAATGTGGAGGCAGGGGCAGATCTGAGAGGAGAGACATTTGTGACATGGTTCCAGGTGGAGCTTTGTTGCCAAGGGGAAAATACAGGGCCAGGCAGTGGCTGAAAAAATGAGGACTATTTCATGAAGTGTCCCAAAAGGAAAAGGGACTTACAGCATGGAACAGCAGTCCCTCTGCGTACGAATGCTCCTGCCCTTTGTAGTTGCCTACAGATCATGTACCTTGGTGAGGCTGGAGAGCCATGACCCCTGCTCATTCCATGGGGAAGAAATCCACATCCTTAACCAACATAATTTCTTGGTAGCTCAGCAGGTATTATCACACAGCATTTTTGGTATATCCTTTGTTCTACCACAGATTTTTCCATAGGGGGGGCCTGATCAATTGTATTTATTTGGAGGGGGGAGGGTCCCATATTCCCTAAAGTGTTTAGTTTCCACTCTCTCTTCTCCATCACTCTTGAGTCAGTCTCACTCGCTCGCTCTGTGTCTCTCTCTGTCATTGTGGCATTGCTGAACTCACTGCTATCTTCTACACAGACCCCTGCATCACTCTGCAGTATTTTTCAGTGAATAAATTGCTACAATGCTATTAGCCTCCGCGCCACACTCTACTGCTCCTGTCTCCCTGCACCCACTTCCACCCCTCAGTTGATCCAGTCTGCTCTCTGCTTTCTCCAATCAAGAAAGCTCAGTACCACTGCACACAAATTGCTTTAAAACTGAATTGTTTTAAAAACATTTGATAAACATTCCTTCCCCTTTATGGTGCTGTCTGTTGTGCTTCTTAATTTTGCAGTTTCTTGTGTCTCTTTGCTTTAGCTGTGAGCTCTTAGATAATCCTACCTGGTGAAGGGGGGAGGAAAAATAGACAGTATCTTCAATTTGTTAGTTTAATTAAAGTCAATGAGGAAATTAAAAGCCTAGCAACAATGTGAATCTGGTTTCTAGTATGGTCCTTATTTATATATTGCTCATCACTTTTGCGGATGATGAACCTCTGAGTTGCAGCTCGTTAACTTTTCTCCTTTTATGGGATTTTAATTTTCTCTTTACTCTCTGTGCAGCCACGTGTATATTGCTGGCTAGTCATAGATGCAGGTTGCAGGTCTATGTGCAGATGAGACTGTGTAGAGCACCATGTGACAGTTCCATGTCCACAGTGGGTTTGTCTCAAGAGGTGCTGGAGTGATTGTTTTTATGTTTTGGTGACTTTGGTTTAACTAGCAGCTTTTCCAAGATTTAGCTGAGTTGGAGCTGTTAACAGAAAAGACCATTTAAAAAATGGGCTATTGGATTTGACAAAGAGTGTTGTGCCAAATTCAGAGCAACTCACAACTTCAAAGTCATCACTACGGTGCACACCATAATCACCTGGAACATCAAGGCAGATAGTAGAGTTCCAAAAACACAGACCCCATCACTTGAACTGAAGGAGAATCTCCATTAGTTGAGGTTTGCAGTATACAGCCTACAGCACACCATTGAGGAGTTGTGATTCAAGCCAGCAGAGGGCAGAGGTCACCTACTGGCTAATGAGTACTCAACCTGAGTGTCATGAACAAATGTCAGGGGGTCATGGGATGGGAATCCCAGTGTGGAAAAGGCTAGAAATCGCTGTAACAGTTGTTTCATTACACTACATAGAATGGAAAGGTTAGAGAGGAATTCTTTCATACAATCACCTTCCACCTCTTTTCTGTATGAGCATGGATATATGGCTTGGCACTTGCTGTGGGCAGAGAAAAAAAAAGGAAGAGTTAGTAAATAATAAATAATGCTGTGTGTCTGTAAGTTGCTCTACGCATCAATGTGTGATTGCTTAGATTATACTTTACAGAAGTCAGTACAATATTGCCTGTAGACTGTGATGTTTCTTTGTTTCCCATTCTCTTTCTTTCACCCTTCCCTTCATACTTATGTATTTACATTCAGAAGCAACATTTATCTTGAGTGCTGCTGTATCAGTATCCTTCCATCTTGCCACAATGTCGTGTTCACCGAATTGAAACTCCAAATGGTGGAACGGTGGAACACCCGCTCTTCACCTCTAGGCTAATATTTCAATATGATATTTTCAATATGATGGTGCCTGGTTCAGTTCTTAATGGGCAAGATTTCTCATCACAGAACCTCCATGCTCTGATGTGGTACAATTTGAGATGGTCGTTTGTGTCCAGGAGACCCTCAGGACTGAGCTAAAGAAATAGGTGGGATTTGTCCTCATTCCTCCACGTCCCTTTCAACAGTTTATAAATCAGTATGGAAAGCTCTAAAGCTGCCTGAGTCTGATCTTAGGGCATGTCTATATGTGCAGTGCAGCTGCATCGATGCAGCGTGTTTGGGGAAAACGCTCTATGCCGATGGGAGAGCGCTCCCATCAGCATAATAAAAGCACTTCCACAAGTGAAAGAAGCTATGTTGATGGGAGAAGCTCTCCCGCCAGTATAGTGCTGTCCATACTGGTGCTTATGTCCATGTAACTTATGTCACTCAAGGGCGTGGTTGATTCACACCCCTGAGCGACACAAATTCTCCCAACATAAATTGTAGTATAGTCTTACTTTGTTTTCTCTTTTGTCAACTTGAATCCAATATGCTTTTGATTCCCCCTGTCCCTCCCTCCACTGTTCTGCCACTGATGCATATCCCTTTGTCTCTTTCTCTGTGACATTTCCATGCCTCCCTCCACAACTTCCTATTACACTTGAAATGTTCTACATGATCGTGTTCATCAAGCCACCTTCTTCACATTCAGATCACGCCTAAAAACTCTCTTCTGCCATCACACCTATAAGAAGAAGGAAGCAGAAGAGTAACAAACTGAACCACCCAGTTGTGCACACATCTTATGAACTGCATGATCTTACTGTTGTCAGCCTAGTCCTTCTTGTCAAGCCTGGCCACCCAATCCCATTGTGTGTTTAATGACCTTCACTGTGCCATTTTGAATTTAGATTATACACTCATGGAATCTTTACTTGTTTTTCTGAGGTTCCTAGCACTCCCTTGGGCACTTGACAAATTATCATGTGAATTTACTGTTGTTAATGGGTACTTTGTTGAAAGCTCTGGAGACCATCCACAGAGCATAGGGTACAGGATGGGTACTGACAAGGCAAGCTTCCCCATGGCATTCTCTTGTGGCTGTTCCACCTTTAAGTGAGAGAGGGTGGTTCAGTCTCCATGAGCCCACTGTGTCCTTGGGATTTCTACTAAAACTTCCAACAAACCATAATGGTAAACATTTGTTAACTGGATACCAGGAACTGGACTGATTCCAAATATCAATAGGGACAGCTTTTGATCACTACCAACCTAAGTCACTCAGGCTTTAGCTTCAGCCCCAAGCGGCGGGGCTCAGGGCCCCAAGCTTCAGCCCCATGCGGTGGGGCTTCGACTTTCTTCCCTGGGCCCCAGCGAGTCTAATGCTGGCCATGCTTGAGGACCCCCTGAAACCTGCTCACAGCTCCCCAGGGGTCCCAGAACCTGGGCTGAGAACCTGGTTGAGAACCACTGCCTTAGCACACTTTGATCTAGTCTTGTTTCAAAGCGACATAGACCAAAGTGCACTATGGACCTGTTAGTGTGTGGCAGCAGGATCCACATGGATAGTTAATATGCGGCATGTTAGTGTGGGAGAGATTCACACCCTGGCTTGCTGGAAACTAAATGTTTGTTTAGACAAGTCTTTAGATGTAATATGAGACCTGCTCAAGTGTATGTGGCTTGAGAGGCTGCAGAGGACATAACCCAAATACTACTCACAAGCATGAATGTTTTCCACAGGTCATCACTGTACTGCATCACATGCCAGGTATATGACATAAAACAGATATGCAATGCTATGTCCCATAGCTGGTGTGTCTGATTTTAAATGCTGGTATTCAGTGAATACAGCCACAACATGGATACTTTCAGATACTGCTGATGATATTTCTGCACCTGGAGCATTAAACAAGCAAATTTCAGGGCCACCTAAATGACCATGACATTAAACTTAAGCATGTTCATCAGTGAAATGGACTGGGATGTAGATGCTTTAGGTATCTGGGCTAAAAAGATGTCAAATGTATTTAAACACAGATTAATATGGTTTTATGAAAAATAGGCCTTGTTAAAAAAAACCTGATTTCATTCTTTCATGAGATTAGAAGTTTGATGGATAAAGATAACTGTGTAGGAGTAATATTCCTAGACTTTCATAAGGCATTTGACTTGGTACCGCACAACATTCTGAGTTAAGTCTGGCAGTCTCCAGTATCAACAGAGTGCACAGTAAATGGATTAAGAACTGGCTAACTGACAGATATCAAAAAGTAGTTGTAAAAGGAGGATCATCAGTGAATGAGGGTGTTCCTAGTGGGGTTCAGCACTAGGCCCAACACTATTCAACATTTTCCTCAACAGGGTGGATGTATATATAAAATCACTGTTGATAAAAAGTGGGGGCGAGACAAAGATTGGGAGAGTGGTAAATAATGGGGAGAACAGCGAGTCATACAAAGTGATCTGGATCGCTTGATAACCTTAGCCCATTCAAACAAAATGCTTTTTAATACAGGCAAATGCACAGTTATAGCTCTAGAACAAGGAATGTAGGCCATACCTACAAGGAAGGGAGACTGTATCCTGCAGAACAGTGACTCTGAAAATAATTTAGGGGTCAGAGTGGACAAGCAAGTCAACATGAGCTCTAAGTGCAAGGTCATGGCAAAACAGGCTATTGTGATCCTTGGGGGTATAAATGGGAGTGGGAGTACAGAGATGATTTTACCTCTGAATATAGCATTGGGGAGTTCTGGGGTCCACATTTTAAAAAGGATGTTGAAATAATGGAGAGGGTGCAGAAAAGAGCCACAAAAATGATTTGGGAGCTGGGGAAAATGCCTTACAGGGAGAGATTTAAAGAGCTCAAACAGTTTATCTCAAAGATTTGAGAGATGACTTGATTACAGTGTATAAGTTCCTTCCTGGGGAGAAAATATTGGGTACCATACAGCTCTCTAACCTAGCAGAGAAAGGCTCAACAAAAAACAATGACGAGAAACTGAAGCTAGAAAAATTCAGGTGAGAAATTGGGTACAATTTTTTAACAGTGAAGATAATTAACCATTGAAACAAACTGCCATGGGAAATGGTGGATCTCTTAATGTCTTCAGATCAAGACTTGCTGTCTTTCTGGAAGGTATGCTTTAGTCAAACATAAGTTATTGGGCTCAATACAGGGGTAACTGGATGGAATTTAATGGGCTGTGCTATGTAAGAGGTCAGGCTAGGTGAAATGGTCCCTTCGAGCCTTAAGCTCCATGAATCTATGAATAAAGGTGACATTTTGGAGATGATCTTTTAGAAGAAAGAATGAATTTATGAATAGAAAGGTGCATTTGCTAGAACTGAAGTATTTGGCTTACATTGCCAAGACTAATAGCCCTAATTCTTGCTTCAAAAGAGCAGACTGCATGGAGGATTTTGCAATTGGGGAGAAAAAGATGGGAAAAGCTCCGCAAATGAGGAATTGGAGAAATGCAAAGAACAGAATACCCAAAGGACTCAAAATAATGAAATTGGGAGTGAGAAGATTCTCTTTTCTCACCCAGAGCAATGAATCTAGGAATCAAGTTAATATAAAGAATAGTTTGAAGTCATATTCTTCAGAACTTGTTAATGCTGTGGTTTTGTGGGGGGGGGGCTCTTTAGAGAAATAACAAACATTTACACACTTTAGCAGTATTGTATCGGGGAGAATTGAGGAGAAGGTTTCTTTAGCAGCATCAGATTATAATTTTGTTTTTAAAAAAATCAGCATCTGTGTCAATAAAGAAAAATAACTGGAACACTTTAGTGACTTCATGGTATTTTTGCAGTATCTATTTGCAGCTGAAAAAAATCACAAAAGAACAGAGGTATATGGGTCAGATTAACAGAGAAAAGTCTAGTAAAAGTATGGGAGTTGAAAGATTTCAGGCAATATTTTTAGTTAATTTAGATTCGTAGAAGTTGGCAATAATAGAATGCAGTTTATGGTGGACTTTTGACTCAGAGGAAATCAAAAGGCAACATGGGAAGCACGTGTTGTCTTACTTTTTCATATTTTAAGATGGAGTTGTCTTACTATTTCTTTTTCTTTTCTCTTTGAACTTTATGTGGAATTTAAGCATAGAACAAGTAATTAATTTAAAGTAATTTTAGTGCTTTTTAATAAAACAAACCAAGTGAACTATGTTGACTTCATAGCTATAATAAACAGTTGGGGTCTCAGTGAGTCATTGGAAGGAGGATGTTAGCAAGCTTTATATTATGTGGAATACGGAGTAGCTTGCTTTCAATTCAGACACACATTTCCTGTCATCTTACTGGGAGGTATACCGGCACACACAGGAAAACATGCCCCTTTGCTCAGTATGGTTACAGTGTGTTTTTATCAATCCTGTATGCTTGTGTGTAGTGATACCTATTTGTACAAACTGTAAGATGTAATAACTATATTAAAACAAGAAGTATCTTAGCATGTCTGTACCTGGAACCACTTGCTTCATGTGTAAGCATGAAAAATACCCTTGAGTTCAGCTGGCATTGAAATAGGTCCTTACTGTCCTAAATCATTGTCTAGCATTGAGATATGCCATTAAACAGCTGGTTTGTACCACCCAGGGGTGGCTACATTTCAGTGGTGGATGAAGTGAACCACTAAAGGTGTATAGAATGGGTAATGTGTTTTGGGGTCCTTTTGGGTGAAAAGATGCTATAAAAACTTGAGTGGAGTTACGCCTTAGGTGAAGAATACTATGTTCAGTAGAAACTACAGGAGGCTTTTACAGGGCGTGTCTTTTCTTCTTCCAGTGCTCCGTAACTTCTCCCCTTTAATCTACCTGATGAAATCCTGACCCCACTGAAGTCAATGTGCATTTTGCCATTGACTTCAGTGGGACCAGAATTTCACCCTCCTTCCCTTTCACTTCTTAGGAGATGACAATACACCCCCCGACATCACATTAATTTTCAACCCATTTCATGCAGGGCTTCACATAACATTAGCAAAACAGAAGTTAGCTTGTCTTTCGAGAGCAAATTGAGGGCCTGAATCCAATCATCTCCACAGTCTAAGAGGAGTTCAAGCCCAGTGTTCTGATTCAGGCCCATTTCTTTTTATCTATTCCTTGTCTCAGCTAGTTCAGAAACCAGAAGCGCTTGATACTTGGTTGGGGTCTCTCTCGTATGTTACAGGACACTTTTAAATTGGCAAATAAAGATGCATCATCATGCTTGCATTTCATACTACTTTTGTTTTTGCTTCTCTGCCTGGAGACCTGCAGCAGTAGATAAGGGGTTAAAATCTCCTCATGGCTCTCCCAGTTACCCCATCAGGACTGTTTAAAAATTAGCTTTTCTCCACTTAGGACAGTATAATTAGGATACAGTAGTTGTGGGAAATTATTTCACAAAGTGACTGCATGTGCTTGTCCATGCACCCTAGGGAGCCATGCAATTATGCATACATAATTCTACTCTTTGAATATTTTCTCTTTCTCTGCATAATTTCTCTCTATTCATTTTTCCAGTGTCCTTCTGAGATAAACTTAGAAGTCTCCTCTTTTGGAATTTAAAAACAGATCCTATGACTACATCTTCACTATTTGCATTTAAACCAGAAGCCATCCATTGTGGGGAAAGTACAAAGGCAAGCAGGAAAAGCCCTTAAATAAAATAACACCACCACTGTACTCAACAAGTTCTGAAGGTAGCACTGAAAAAATATTGCATTCTTATTATATTACCAGGAGCACTAACCCTGAGTTCTAACTCGTTTGTTACCTAGTCCTTGCTCAGAACTCCCATTTTCCTTCACTAGGAGTTCTGCCTGAGTAGGGACTTGGTAAAGATTTATCAGTTCCTGGCAGAGTTGAGATTGGAAGCCTGTGCCTTCTGCTCTAAAAACACATGGCTCTAGCTTTGACAGAAATAGCTGGGGGTCATTGTTCTTTTCCTTGGGCCAGCCCCAGAAGGCAGTGTCACACTCACTCAGTCGTACACAGTCAGCATCTTAGATGTGTAGTAATTTAGAAATTAAACTGCTATCTTGTGAAATTCCAGGTTTTATTGCATAGGAAAATGTCCATGGTTTTCATGATACTTGGAATGGTGACCCCAGTTTTAAATCCATAGCCTAAACTAGTTTTCTTCATTTTAGCACGTGAAAGCTCAAATTCATACTTAAAAAATGGGTGTTTGGGTGCCTAAATTTCAGGCTGAGAGCCCAGATGGAAGGCTAGGCTGTCTAAATGAAGTGTCCTTGTTTGATGTTTGTGCTCAGCATATGTGAGTGTGTAATACTTAGGTTATGCACCCTCATTGTCTCTAGAACAAACACCCAACAAACCAAAGAGCTTTGGACCTTTGCCTAGGAATGCTCTAGATTTATTGCAAGCTGTGGGCCATACTCTTCGGTTTGAGCCTCAGAATTATGGGAACTGACCTTTTAAGTGCATCTGTACCTTTTATCTCTAATATCCTCTTTATGTTGTTCTTGGAGGATTTATTGCAATGTGATAAACAAAACACAAGGTAACTTCCAGCATCTTTCAACCCTCTGCAGAACCAGTTTATCTTTATAAACTTGCTACTGACATGATGCAATTTCTCCCTGTGCTGTACACCAGTGAAGTTGTGATAAAAGACAACCCGTTGAAGGGATTCTTTGTCATACTCCTGAATCGTATATAATTCCCCTTTTTTCCCCAGTGCCAGAAGTGAGCTGGTGCTTTGCAATTATACTCACACTTGATTTCATTTTTTCCTCAGTAATTCATGTTCCCTATTGTACCCTCACTCATTCGCAGTCTTTCTCTCTCTCTCTCTCTCTCTCTCTCTCTCTCCCCGCACCCCGCCCCCGCGCCTTCCTCTCACCACACTGAAGCTGTACCTGCTTCACTGTGGTCTTAGGAGAAGATAGTGTTCTACTTCCCTAAGAAAGCTCATTGTGGGGTGTCCTGAAAAAAGGTTTAAACAACACAAGGGAATAAAAGCACCACATTTCTCTGAACATTTTTTTTTTAAAGGAATGCTATATAAGCTGCTAGGAAAGGGCAAAAATGTCTCCAGCTCCTCTATAGTAATGTCTGTGAGGCTGTGAATTTCTAAGGAAATGTGCTTTTTACATACAGGACTGAAAGATGGACTACCCCACCTCCAAACCTTTGCAAGTCTCTGTGTTAGTCTCATAAATCTAACAATAAATCATAGGATTTTTCCAAAACTGCAAAAATCAAGGCTCTCAGTGAAGTAGCATAATTGCTTGATTTTTTTTTTTTTTTTTTTTGTACAGACTACAGCAGTCTTTATGCAAGAAAGTCAAATGATCCGGATGATAACATGTAAAATACCTTTTAAACAGAGAGGGGCATATTCTGCTCTCAGTTACATTGGTGTCAGTGGAGTTACTCCAGTGTTACACCATTGTAAATGAGAGGAGAATTTGGACCATAATTTGCAATAGGCTTATTGGAAGCAGGAATGGTTGTAGTAGGTTGGAGGGGGTTTTAAATTGATGCCACGTTTTATTTTTCTCTCTCTGTCTGAACTTTGTATGTCTATAGTGTTGCAGCTTGGAGTGATAAATAGCTGGCCAGCCGTGTGTTGGGGTCAGTGGATAAACTGAGGAACTGTAGCATATAGTTTGACAGGTGACAATTGTTCACCGCTAGGCTTTAGTCCAAGTCATGCATCCTCACTAAAGTGGTTCCCTTTAGTGGAAGCATGGAGGAGAGTCTTGATTTGTAATTTATACACAAGAGTTAAAAAAGTGAAAATGAGGGTGAACAATAAGGGTCTGTATAGGATGGTGTCAGTTTTTGACACTGCAGCTTGGCATAATTTAATGGTACCTGGAAAAATAGCATAATTTATTTTTCACCTTATTTTTGGACACCAAGAAATGTCACTAAAAAGGTTTGTTTCTTTGTATGCGAATAACTCCTCTTCATTGGTAACTATATCCATAGCCTACTCTAATAAATCAGATCAGAAGGGGCACTCTCTGGTTAAAAATCTGAACCCCTTAGATAGATTTTAAAATGCTTTCAGTTTTAATAATCTAATTTTCTTTTCACTATTGAGGCTGATTGATTACTTTTTGCACTTCACTGATTTTGGACAATGAATAGAGATCAGTTCAACTTTTGATTCTCATCAGTTTCTAATCAGTGTTTCTTTCTGGCTCTCATGCACTAGCACAATGCTGCATTTTTCAGGCTGAAAACACTGGGGGGAAATTTAAATTAAAAACAGTTTTAATTGAAGCTAATAAATAAAAAATAAAGTGTTCTCTTGATATTAGGCTTTGTAAAAACCTGGTATCTATTAAGCCTAAATTTTGGATTGAAATCTATTCAAGAGTGTCTCTGAAACATATTATGCCCACTAATACATGTACAACTTGCTTCTCTTAATAAATATACATGGTGCAATCGTAAGAATGTTTGTGTGAAGCAGAGATGTTCTCCTTAGTGTAAAATTACAATGTTATTGATATGTTTGAAATAGCATTGCAGCTATTTACATGTGACCTCTGAATCTGGTTTACCAATAATATTTTGAATTAATATGGTGCCTTCTATATATTCCCATCTTCGTCTAAATTTCTTGATAAACATTAATTAATTGATCCACAATATGAGGAAGGGAATTAGTATTAGCCACATTTTACACATTAGGAAACTACAGTAAACAGAGGTAGTGACTTGACTAAGGTCACAGAGAAAGTACTAAGCAGGAATAGAACCCTGATCTCCCAGTCTCCTGTCTTCATCAATCCTTCTTCCCATCTTTGTGTAAGGAAAGCACAAGGGCTGCAGAAATGTCATCAGAACTTGAACAAGGTAATTGGAGATTATATTGCAATGAACTCTCCAAGTGTGCATGCATGACACACACTTACACAGGAGATTATAAAATGGGATGTTTTACTCAGCAGTGAATACTCAGTCTGTGGGTGTAGGGAGGTAGTAAAGTATGGTGGTGATTGTGGGAGTTTAAATACATTGGGCCAAGTCTTGTGATTAATCCCAGCAAAGCCAATGGAGGAGATGCTGTGGCCAATGGTACTCTTTGAGTAAAGGCAGCAAGGGTTGGCTTGGTGTGTGGCCATTTGCTTAGCATGGTATTATCATCAGAAAATATGGAAGGATTTAAAAAAAAATAATCCTGTCCAACTATTAAGTTCGTGTTAGATCTTGGCAGTACCTCTGCAAACCCAAATAGCGACTGAGGGAGAACAAGTTGAATAGCATCATTTAAAGAGGGAAATGCTGACTTGCCTAAGATGTCGCATTAATTAAGAGATGGTTATAAAGGTGCAGAGCCCATTATAGTGATATGCATCTCCAACTAGACTATAAAAAGTACTTTCTATGCTGAATCTTGGCAGGCCGGGGCTCTGCCTGGGAAAAGATGCTGGCTCACTGTTCAATTTTACAAAATATAAATAAATTCAGACTCAAGTTTATTATTAAGTGCCTTAATCAGGTCTTTTGAGGACAAAAGTCTCTCTCTAACCTATGGTGTTATCTGTCCAAGGCTGACCACGGGCCTCAGATCATCTCTTCAACTTCTTTGCTGACAATGTTGTTCTTTAAAATATGGACCCAGACTGCAGGCACTTCAGTTTCTTCGATGTCTTCAAGATGTTCCTAGATTTCGTTTTGCTCTTTGACCTGTTTATCTAGGTTTGTTGTGCTGTTTTCCCCATGTGTTCGCAAGTTAGACTTACATACATACACTGGAAACTCACCAAGTAGTTGGAGTATCTGCTGCATATATGTAGTGTAATGTAGCTAATGTGTGCATTACACACATGCGCGCATACATATACACACACACACCATATATGCAGCAGATACACTGGAAACAACTCCCCAAGTAGATGTATTTGCAGTCCAGCCTTTTAGTTACTGCTCCAACTGCTTGCTGAGTTTCCACAGTATCTGCTTTATATGTTATAGATGTTCAGATGTCAAAAACTTTCTTCTTTTAAGCAGAGAGGGTGCTTCCTTTTCATGCCACATTCAACTTTCCAAAGGCTTCTCTTCATCTTCCCAGCTTGAAATAGCATGTATCTGTTTTAAGTAATACAAAAAAAGCAACCTCCAAGACTCTATGGAAGTTGTCTAGTTTTATTTCTTTATTTATTATGTTCCTGTAACCTCAGAACATTTGTGTTCCACAAGCAATATTCCATTATGTGCCTCCGTTATGTTAAACCCACAAGTCTGCCTTCTATAGATAATTGCCTAGTTAGATTATGGATATTTATTTATTTTGTTTTTATTTGCTTATTTATATATTTTAACTAATATATTTAAGGGACCCACGGCAACCTAACTTTGCACATGTCCAGTCTATGTAACCACATGTTCCTATCAATGTTACCCGCCCCCTCTTTCCCACATTTCTTCAGTTGTGTGTTACAGCATCTGTTGCATCTTGTCATAAATTAGATTGTAGAATCTGCCCAGCAGGGATTGTCTCTTACTGTGTGTTTATACAGCACTAGCACAACAGGGTCCTGATCCTCTTTCGTGTCTCTGGGTGCTACTATATCACAATCATAAGAAGGAGTGAAGAAGGGATGGGCAAGAAATTAAATGGCTGAAGGTATTTAACTGGGAGTACAGGGTAGGGAGCTAGGCCTCTCCTGCATTTTAATCCCAACTTTGACGCTGACTTGCTGTGTGGCTTTAGGCAAGTCAGCCTCCGACTCAGTTTCCCTGTTCGTAGGATGAGTTAATTATATTTACCTATATACCTTAGAGGAATGTTGTGGGGATCTGTTATTTTAAACCTGTACGCTACTTTGAAGTGCCAGGTATTATTGATTTTGAAAAGCAACTAATCGAGCAACTGCCTTTCAGATAGATTCCCTAAGGATTTTACTGGAGTATTGATGAGTGAGGAGAATAGTACAAAACTGTTAGAACACAGGACCCTGTTTTAGCCATGGCATCACCTGTCACAGTGACTTCAGTAGGACTATTCACATGCTTAGCTGTAAGTGTTCTTGAATACTTTGCTGTATTGGGGCCTTAGTGTGTGCTTGTGTATGATATACTTCACCATGCAAATCTGGTTCTCTTATCCATTATCATCAGTCATCTGATTTTGAAAAATGCAAGCTTAACACACATTAATAGATGTTTAAAATACTTTTTAGCACATCAGTCACTAAATCCTCCTTTCTGTTATCAAAATTAGTTTTGGTTCTGGAATGGGATTAAGTGATAGACATCAAAATTCAACATATTTTTGTCATTTCTCCAGTTGCCTGTTCAGTATAAGGGGATAAAATGGAACTTTATTTTCAGCACAAACAATGAACATAAAGTCATTGCTCAAAGCATTTCCTCTGGAATTTAGCATGGATTGACAATGGTTTCTACTATTCATTTACTTTTCTGAACATTTTGAGTGATCACAAAGATTTCAAGAAAGATAGAAGTGCTATACGCTTATGTTTTATTAAAAAGAAAAAAGAAAAATTCAATATGGAGTTTTCTGGGAAGGAGTTTTACTTCTCTGAATGCATAATGTGAAATCTGGACACTGTGATAACTAGGACGTGCCAAAGGCAGTCAAACCAGAGTTCTTTTTTATCACAATACTCTTTGATTAAGATCATTATAGCAACTGGTAGCAACACTATGGTTAAGATTGAGTTGGCATTTCTGTTTCATTGGGCTGCAACTCAGTGTTCAAGCTGTCAGCCCAGATGCAATTTTTTAAAAAAATTCATACAAAAATGGTTTCAATCCATTGAGCTATTTTGGAGTTGAATTTTTTTAAAGGGTAGATTTTTAATCTGTTCTAGATTTTTTATTTTATTTTATTTTTGATTTGAATAGAAAGCCTCTAGATATTAAAAACTTGAAAATTTTCAGGAAAGTATTTCTTTAAATAAGCTTCAGTAAACTGTTTTTTAAAAAATAATAATAATTATTATTATTTTATTTATTAGTTGTAGGATGAAAAAATACACTGTCAGAGAAAAAGGATTTGGTCCTTTTGTGCAAAATGGAGATAGTTTTTTTTTTAATGTATGAAATCTCATTTGAAACGTTATCAAAAAAGTTTTTATTTATTTTGACTGTCAATAAAAACAGGATGAATTAAATACATTGTCCTGCAGTTTTAGATCCCCAAACATAATGACAGCATGCTAAGGCATGAGACTAGAAAGTGAAACTGACAGGCTGAGTTTCACTGAACTGAGTGAAATGTAAAAAGTAAACAAACTGGATAAATGTTGAAAAGTAAATAATACTATTGTCAACTGCCAGATCATTCAAAAATCATGAAATTTAATCATAATTTTTTTTAAAAGTACCTTTTGGGTACTTATTATTTGCCTTCTGTGTTTTTGAGCCTTTAAGGTTACACTTGGGTCATGTGTTCATGCTTTTCTCTGCAGCCACAAGGGCTAGAAATGTACTTTTGTTTTAAAGGAAAGATGTGATTCCATGTAACCGCTTGACTCCAGGAGCTGAGGCTTTAAATGAAACACGAAATATGAAACTCAGGATAAAATCGAGAGAGCTAGTAATGCTGAAATTAGGTACTTAAAAATCTTTCACTTCTGTAGTATTATTAACAGAGGTGAAAAAACTGAAATACTTTGTGAGTTACAAGTTGACAGCATCCCTTTAAGTCCTAGCATAAATTCAGCAGTACTTCACTTCTCATACCCAATCCTAGCTTAAGAGTGAGAGTAAGGAGGTCATTTTTTCCCAGAGCTACACAAAGAATACATAAGGGGGACATAGTAATGAAATATTAGCATATCAATGCAATGGGGAGCAACAGGTAGGTAGAACAGAAATATACTCTGAGAGCACAGACATAGCAGTGACCTAATGCCGCTCAGCCACTTGAGCCCAACGACCCAGTCAGTATGGAGAGGAAATACTGCTTGCTGAAAGGAAAAGGAAGAAAGCCTGTCACTACACTGGAGTTATTCTTTGGAGATGCACCAAGTGTGACAATTGTATTCAGGACTGTATGGTAGTGTACAAGGGCTTCGCTACACAGGGAAACACAGGACAGTTAATCCAAATTAACTAAAGGTGTGAAATAAAAGTGGACTACTTAGAGTGCATTAAACCCCTTGTGTGGATAGTCTCATTCAGAATTATAGTGACCTTAATTTGGGTTTGTCATAAAAATAAAGGGAATGGTAACCACCTTTCTGTATACAGTGCTATAAAATCCCTCCTGACCAGAGGCAAAACCCTTTCACCTGTAAAGGGTTAAGAAGCTAAGATAACCTTGCTGGCACCTGACCAAAATGACCAATGAGGAGACAAGATACTTTCAAAGCTGGAGGGGGGGAAGACATCTCCAAGTGGGCTCTTTCCCTGTTCTTTGTTTAACACGCTTGGTGGTGGCAGCATAGGGTTCAAGGAGAAGGCAAAGTCTGTACCTTGGGGAAGTTTTTAACCTAAGCTGGTAAGAATAAGCTTAGGGGGTCTTTCATGCAGGTCCCCACATCTGTACACTAGAGTTCAGAGTGGCGAAGGAACCTTGACATGGTGGCAGAGCGGTGGCATCATTTTGAGGTTTTTTTGAGATCATTTTGAACCAGAAGCACAGCAGGATTTTAAAAAGTTTGGTAAAAGAGGATTGCAGGTGTAAATTCTGTGTCTCTGCCTGGGGGACAGAGCAGCAGGCATAACAAAGGGATTTTTATTTTTTGAGCTGGAGTTTTCTCTACCTAAAGGCAGGGTAGTTAATCTCCTGCAGGGAAATTCACAAGTTTTTCACAGACCTGAAGAGGTTCTTTTTTTAAGCTAAGAGCAGCTAGAGGGTTTTCTGTCTATTTGCCTGGAGACAGAGGTGTTAGTTTTTGGGGTTTTTTTAAAGGATTTTTCTGTAGGCTGAGAATAGCTATCAGAGAACATAGGTAATCACATTACAGCACAGCAAAATTTTACAAGCCAGGTTTTTTGTTTTTGTTTTGTGGTTTTCTTTCTAACTCTCGGGTGTAAAGTTAGTTAAAAACAGAGACGCTAGGATGACAGAAACCAAGGCACAACACAAACTGGAGTTAACCAGACTGGAGGCAGCGAAAGAGGCAGAAAAAGCCCAGGAGGCTGCCCACAGGAGAGCTATGGAGGCAAAGGAAAAAGAGTGGAAGCATGCACTGGAGATGGAGAAGGCAAAGGCTCAGCAGAATATACCAACCAACCCTAGCAATCCTTCTCCAGGTACCACTTCCCATCCCAGAAAATTCCCCACCTACAAGGCAGGCCATGATACCAAGGCCTTCTTAGAAAACTTTGAAAGGGCCTGCCTTGGGTACAGCATCTCTACAGACCAGTACATGGTAGAGCTGAGGCTGCAGCTCAGAGGACCCTTAGCAGAGGTGGCGGCTGAATGCCTAAAGAACACATGAACAGTTTTGAACTTTTTAAAACCCAGGCAAGAGACAGAATGGGGCTAACACCTGAGCATTCCCGTCAGCAGTTTAGAGCCCTAAGGTGGAAACCAGACATGTCATTTACCCAACATGCCTACCACATTGTGAAAAATTGGGATGCCTGGATATCAGGAGCAAGTGTTAAATCTCCAGAAGAGTTGTCCTTCCTAATGCAAATGGAGCAGTTCTTAGAGGGTGTCCCTGAGGAAATAGAAAGGTACATCCTAGATGGGAAGCCCAAAACTGTAATCCAGGCAGGGGAGATTGGAGCCAAATGGGTGGAGGTGGCAGAAAAGAAAAAAACTAGTAGCAGTTGGGGCAAATATCAGAAGGGGCAACCCGAGACAAAACCCTATGACCGGGGACAACCCAAGGCCCCACCTACATCCCAAAGAAAACCCCAGACACCTTATCGTCCCACCACACCATTCTCCAGCAACCCACCTCGCCTCAGTGACCAGTCAACTGGGCGATGTTTTAAATGTAATGAGCTGGGGCATGTGAAGGCCAACTGCCCCAAGAACCCCAACAGATTACAGTTCATTGCACCGGGGTCACACCAAAGGTCCTCAGGCCCAGATGCCTCCCAGATACCCTCGGAGCAAAGGGAAACCGTGAGCATGGGCAGGAAGAAGGTTACAGCGTGGAGGGACACTGGAGCGCAGGTGTCAGTCATCCATCAATCCTTAGTGGACCCTGTAGGGACAAGGTTGCGGAAGATTGGCGAGGAGCTAAGTGGTGGACTGAATATGTGACTGGATGTAAGCGGAGGATGCAGGCAGTTTCAATGAACTTTGTCCGACAGACCCTGCCAAAAGATATTGTAGCATAGCTCAGCATATTTTTGCCTGTAAACAAGTCAGTTTATGTAAAAAGCATAAATTATACATGTAAGAATGTAACCAGCTGTTGATCCCATGTAACCCCAAGATAAGTGCGGAGAATATAGCACCGCAGAGGACTCCCCCTTGGTGGAGTCCTGCCTGGTCAGCTGTCCCGAATGGCCAGAGTCCCCTGCAGCCCCTCCACGCGTCCTAGGGTCTCCCCGCGCAGATTGGAGCGTAAGTTCTGCCTTCCTTCAATAAAGCATAGTTTACTATTCTTAGGCCTGAGTGTCCTCCTTTCGCCGGTATCTTCCCCCCCAGCCCTTGCAGCCACAGACCCCAACTTAATCAACCCAGAGACCCAAGTGACGATTCAAGTCCAACTCTTTCGATTTGCCTGCAGCCAAGTTACCTGTCCAGTACAAGGGCTGGTCAGGAATGTGGACTTTTGCAGTCTATGATGATTACCCCATTCCCATGCTGCTGGGGGAAGACTTGGCCAACCATTTAAAACTGGCCAAGAGGGTGGGAATGGTCACCCGCAGCCAGACTAAGCAAGCTTCCACACCTATCCCTGTTCCTGAGCCTTCCACCAGGGCCCCGTCTGTGTTACCAGAGACCAAGATGGAGGTGGTGGAACCGGATCCCCTGCCAACAATTGCAATGGCAGTAGTGGATCCAGTCCCAGAGACCCAGCCCAAGCCAGTCCCCGAACCGAAACTGGCGAAGCAACCAGCACCAGAACCATTACCAGCACTGAGTCCAGTGCTTGCAACCCCATGTACAGCTCCAACACCCCAGGGAACCACCGAGCCTGCACTGGCAGCAGCAGCAGATGACCCTACACAAGTGGCTCAGCCAGAACCTGAAATACCCCATAGTGCACCAGCGGAGCGCAGTTCACCATCAACGGAAACAGCCTCAGCACCTGCATCTCTTCCAGAGGGACCAAGCTTAGGTCCACAATCCAATGAGGAACTGATGTCTCTAGCATCAAGGGAACAGTTCCAGACCGAACAGGAAGCAGATGAAAGCCTCCAGAAAGCTTGGATGGCGGCACGGAGCAACCCACTGCCTCTCAACTCTTCTAATTGATCCAGGTTTGTTGTAGAAAAAGGACTTTTATACAGGGAAACTCTTTCTGGTGGACACCAGGAAGACTGGCATCCTCAGAGACAGTTGGTAGTTCCAACTAAGTACCGGGTAAATCTATTAAGCTTAGCCCACGATCATCCTAGTAGCTATGCTGGGGTGAACAGGACCAAAGACCATTTGGGAAAGTGATTCCACTGGGAAGGAATGGGCAAGGATGTTTCTACCTATATCCGGTCTTGTGAGGTGTGCCAAAGAGTGGGCAAACCCCAAGACCAGGTCAGAGCCCCTCTGCAGCCACTCCCCATCATTGAGGTTCCATTTCAGCGAGTAGCTGTGGATATTCTGGGTCCTTTTCCGAAAAAGACACCCAGAGGAAAGCAGTACATACTGACTTTCATGGATTTTGCCACCCGATGGCTGGAAGCAGTAGCTCTAAGTAACACTAGGGCTAAAAGTGTGTGTGTCAGGCACTAACGGACATTTTTGCCAGGGTAGGTTGGCCCTCCGACACCCTCACAGATGTAGAAACTAATTTCCTGGCAGGAACTAGGGAAAGCCTTTGGGAAGCTCATGGGGTGAATCACTTGGTTGCCACCCCTTACCATCATCAAACAAATGGCCTGGTGGAGAAGTTTAATGGAACTTTGGGGGCCATGATAGGTAAATTCGTAAATGAGCACTCCAATGATTGAGACCTAGTGTTGCAGCAGTTGCTTTTTGCCTACAGAGCTGTACCACATCCCAGTTTAGGGTTTTCACCATTTGAACTTGTATATGGCCGCGAGGTTAAGGGGCCATTACAGTTGGTGAAGCAGCAATGGGAGGAGTTTATACCTTCTCCAGGAACTAACATTCTGGACTTTATAACCAACCTACAAAACACCCTCCGAACCTCTTTAGCCCTTGCTAAAGAAAACGTAAAGGATGCTCAAAAAGAGCAAAAAGCCTGGTATGATAAACATGCCAGAGAGCGTTCCTTCAAAGTAGGGGACCAGGTCATGGTCTTAAAGGCGCTCCAGGCCCATAAAATGGAAGCGTAATGGGAAGGGCCATTCACGGTCCAAGAGCACCTGGGAGCTGTTAATTATCTCATAGCATTGCCCACCTCCAACCGAAAGCCTAAGGTGTATCATATTAATTCTCTAAAGCCCTTTTATTCCAGAGAATTAAAGGTTTGTCAGTTTACAGCCCAGGGAGGAGATGACGCAGAGTGGCCTGAAGGTGTCTACTACAAAGCGAAAAGTGATGGCGGCATGGAAGAGGTGAACCTCTCCATGACCCTTGAGCGTATGCAGCGACAGCAGATCAAGGAGCTGTGCACTAGCTACGCGCCAACGTTCTCAGTCACCCCAGGACTGACTGAACAGGCATACCACTCCATTGATACAGGTAATACTCACCCAATTAGAGCCCAACCTTACCGGGTGTCTCCAAAAGCTAAAACTGCTATAGAACGGGAGATCCAGGATATGCTACAGATGGGTGTAATTAGCCCCTCTGGCAGTGCATGGGCATCTCCAGTGGTTCTAGTTCCCAAACCAGATGGGGAGTTACGTTTTTGCGCGGACTACCATAAGATAAATGCTGTAACTCGCCCAGACAACTATCCAATGCCACGCGCAGATGAACTGTTGGAGAAACTGGGATGGGCCCAGTTCATCTCTACCTTGGACTTAACCAAGGGATACTGGCAGGTACCGCTAGATGAATCTGCCAAGGAAAGGTCAGCCTTCACCACATATGTTGGGCTGTATGAATTTAATGTGCTCCTTTTCGGGATGCGGAATGCACCGCCACCTTCCAAAGACTTGTAGATGGTCTCCTAGCAGGACTGTGAGAACAGGCAGTCGCCCTCCTTGACGATGTGGCCATATTTTCGGATTCCTGGGCAGTACACCTGGAACATCTACAAAAAGTCTTTGAGTGCTTAAGGGAGGCAGGACTAACTGTTAAGGCCAAGAAGTGTCAAATAGGCCTCAACAGAGTGACTTACCTTGGACACCAGGTGGGTCAAGGAACTATCAGCCCCCTGCAGGCCAAAGTGGATGCTATCCAAAAGTGGCCTATCTCAAAGTCAAAGAAACAGGTCCAATCCTTCTTAGGCTTGGCTGGATATTACAGGTGATTTGTACTACAATACAGCCAAATTGCCACCCCACTGACATACCTAACAAAAAGAAACAGCCAAATGCAGTTCAGTGGACTGAAGAGTGCCAGAAGGCCTTTAGCCAGCTTAAAGCAACACTCATGTCTGACCCTGTGCTAAGGGCCCCAGACTTTGACAAACCGTTCCTAGTAAGCACAGATGTGTCCGAGCGTGATGTGGGAGCAGTCTTAATGCAGGAAGGACCGAATCAAGAGTTCCATCCTGTGGTGTTTCTCAGCAAGAAGCTGTCTGAGAGAGAAAGCCACTGGTCAATCAGTGAAAAGGAATGTTATGCCATTGTCTATGCTCTGGAAAAGCTACACCCATATGTTTGGGGACGGCGTTTCCACCTGCAAACCGACCATGCTGCGCTACAGTGGCTTCATACCACCAAGGGAAATAACAAAAAACTTATTCAGTGGAGTTTAGCTCTCCAGGATTTTGATTTCGACATACAACACATCTCAGGAGCTTCTAACAAAGTGGCTGATGCACTCTCCCGTGAAAGTTTCCCAGAATCAACTGGTTAAAATCATCCTTGAGATGTGGAAAATATTGTTAGTCTTTATACAGTTGGTAGTCTATTTAGAGGTGCATGTGTCTTATTAATTCTGTTTTCTCCTAGAGCTCCAGGAAGAAATCACAGCCAGTGTTTTCACCCTATCTGTGATTTGGGGGGCATGTCTTAAAAATCAAGGGAAGGGTAACCACCTTTCTGTATACAGTGCTATAAAATCCCTCCTGGCCAGAGGCAAAACCCTTTCACCTGTAAAGGGCTAAAAAGCTAAAATAACTTCGCTGGCACCTGACCAAAATGACCAATGAGGAGACAAGATACTTTCAAAGCTGGAGGGGGGAAACAAAGGGTCTGTCTGTTTGTGTGATGCTTTTGCCGGGAACAGATCAGGAATGCAGTCACAGAAATTCTGTTAGTTAGTAGGTAATCTAGCTAGGAATGCATTAGATTTCCTTTTGTTTAATGGCGGGCAAAATAAGCTGTGCTGAATGGAATGTATATTCCTGCTTTTGTGTCTTCTTGTAACTTCAGGTTTTGCCTAGAGGGATTCTCTGTGTTTTGAATCTGATTACCCTGTAAGGTATTTACCATCCTGATTTTACAGAGGTGATTCTTTTACCTTTTCTTTCATTAAAATTCTTCTTTTAAGAACCTGATTTATTTTTCTTGTTCTTACGATCCAAGGGTTTGGGTCTGTGTTCACCTGTACAATTGGTGAGGATTTTTATCAAGCCTTCCCCAGGAAAGGGGGTGTAGGGCTTGGGGGGATATTTTGGGGGAAGACATCTCCAAGTGGGCTCTTTCCCTGTTCTTTGTTTAACACGCTTGGTGGTGGCAGCACATGGTTCAAGGACAAGGCAAAGTTTGTACCTTGGGGAAGTTTTTAACCTAAGCTGATAAGAATAAACTTAGGGGGTCTTTCATGCAGGTCCCCACATCTGTACCCTAGAGTTCAGAGTGGGGAAGGAACCTTGACAGGGTTAGTTTTAAATTATACCAAATTAAGCTATACCAGCACACATGTGTAGTGTTTGACCTAAGATTTGATCCATCGTAGCCAGTATTTCTTTGATGCCAGTAAACAGGTACAGAAGAGTAGCCTTGTCCCAAACCATGTCATAGAAGTATTGTGATTCTTGGCAACTCTGTGCCTCGGTATCCTCCCCAGCAAAATGGAGATAACATCCCTCTAAAAGGCAATTTATGGAGATTAATTAGTTAGAGCCCAGTTTGTTCCTGAGTTCTGCATGAGGAAGGGACACTCTGATCTCCTTTGGCCCTTGAGAAAGGGCAGAGGCCAGCTATCTCATGGCACATTCCACTTCTTTCTGGGGCCCTGCAGAGTACTCTCTGGGGGGTTTGGAATGCACATAGGAGGGCAGGGTAGAGCCACACCTTTCCCTACAAACCATTGGGAATCTGCAAAAGGTAACACGCTCTGAGGCTGTACCGCTATTTATCTGGAGTCCCTCCATGCTGGGGAAGCCTCCTTAAAGGGGAGTTTGTAGAGGAGGCCACTTCTCTGCGGTTTCCTGGCAGCATTGGAGCACACTGCCAAGGTGCAGGAGAGGGGATGCAGACGTACAGGGCCTCCATGCAGATTGCAATATTCCTCTGGCAGATCCCCAGCTTCTTTTTTGGTAAGTTGGCAACCCCGTATACCCCCAACAGAAGAATTTGAGGAAACTCAGTGTGAGGGGAACCTCAAATACTTTTCCTTCCCCAGACTCTCCAGCTATGGGTTTACCCTGTGGGGTATACAGTCTTTTACAGCCAGGCAAAAGATGTTTTCTGTGTGCATTTTACATCTTCATTTGAAATGTATGGTGGCCACAGATCTGCACTCCTGACTCTCTGATTTCTGCCTGTGATCAGGTAGGTTGAAGCAAAAGTACCAAGATCAGTGCCCGCTATTTCAATGTGGGTGCAAAATCGTGTGTGCCACAAAAACTCACTTTTCTGAAAATATTCCCCCACTGCTTTGAAAATGTAAAATGTAAAACATTCTTTATGTGCCCTAAGCATTATAATGACCGCTCTAGAATCTCACAACACATAATGGCAGAAAATATCGAGGCACAAGTGGGCAAGATGAAGATTCCAGGGCAAGAAACCTTAACTCAGCATTTCCTTGGTTTTCTCAGTTTCTGTCTCAGTGCTAATGTTATTTTAATATAGTTACATGGCTTGATTTACCATGATTAGCATAGCAATTTGCAACACATTCTTCAAAATTGCCAATCAATTTGAGCTCAAAATAGATGAAAGCCCCACATAATCGGCTGCTACCATCCAAAAAAACAGTTCTGAAAATCTGAATGAGGACTTGAGTTGTTTGTACAGTATTTTGTGTAGCGTGCAATGGCTACCGTGATATCCTCAAGGCCTCTGCCTCACAGGCCTTTTCATTGAGGCTAGGTGAATAAAGAGGTAAGCCTAAAAGGCAGTATGAAAAGATCGAGGTCTTGTATGGATTTTGTTAAACCCCTTGAAGTACCTTGATTCTGGGTGAGTGACTGGGTGAATGCTGCCTCTGAAAAAGCTTGCAAAAACTCACCTGGTGGGAGAGCTTAATTGAAAATACAGCTTTCTGAGCTTTCTATCCCTGCCCCTTCACAGACTTTTTGCCGGCAGTGTCCTCTTTCGGCTGCCATGGTACTAGAGGTAGTTTCTTTCGCACCTCTCTTTTCCCAGCAGCAGCAGTAGATATTAAAGGGGAGCTTCTTGGGCCATGACTACCCTAACAGGGACTATAACAGCATAGATATGGTGCTGTAGCTATGCCGATATAACTCTGTAGGGTAGACTTAACCTACGTCAACTTTTTTTCCCTGTCACTGTAGGAATACCACTTCCCCAAGTGATGGTAGATAGGTTGATGGAAGCAATCTTCCAGCGACCTAGCTGTGTCTGCCCCATGGGTTGGGTAGCATAGCTACAGCACTCAGGGATGTGGATTTTTCACACCTGTCAGCACCATACTTATGCTGACCTAAATTTTAAGTGTAGACTTTATAGGGCTTCTCATGACTCTTCTCTAAACCCTCCTACAATTTATCAACATCCTTCTTGAATTTGCAGCAGGCTCCTCAGGGCCAAGTGCAGGCTCCTCAGGGCCAAGTGCAGAGTTAAAATAACCTGTCTACTCTTACTTGAGATTCCCATTTACATATCCAATGATCACCCTTTTGACTACTGCAATGGAAGCTCATATTCTTTTGTTAGGTCTTAAATATGTGCACGAGCCATATAAAAACATCTAGTTTAGAAGCTGGATTTTTTTGTCCAGATTTGGCCATTTGCATTAGTGGCGATTTCTCTCTCTATGAGCTACTCAGTAATGCACCACAGTACAGCTGCACCACAGCCGCTTCTCAGGTGAGATTTCATCATGAGACTAGAGGCTAAAGGCCTGATTTGTCCCTATCTTGCACTTTGTGCTGTCACATTACACACATCCACAGTTACCTTGTTACCTGAGTGAATGGAGAATTCTCATTTGGTGGCACATTTGTAAAGGACAAGATTAAGTGCAGGATGATGGAGGCCCCCAATGCTTTCCTCCATCCATCAAAAGTTTCCTTGTCTTGAAACTAGTGTCATGCAGCTAACCTCCCATTAATTTAACAAAGGGTCCCACAAAAATGTTCCTGTGATAAAATTCTGTTTACATAATGGCCTGAGCTACATATGAAACTATTGTGAGGATACATTAATTAAGGTTGGTGCAGTGCGTTGGAAATGAAAACTGTTAAGTAGTGTCATGTGGAGGACTGCTGTTATAAAATGTTTGCTGCATGTTAGTAGCAGTTGTCTGAGGTCCCTGGACACATGGAGTTATCCTGGCTACCCTCCCATTCAGAGCCTTCGTCTAGGAGTCACATTCCTTCTTCCATAATGCCCGTTTATACCAAGCAATGCAAGTTTGGGAAGAGGAGGGTGGAGAAGCAGTGGTTTGACTGTGGCTCCAGCGTGCTCTTTGTTGGAGGATTACTAATGCTCAGTTACCAGGTAGAATCAGCCTTACTGGTCTGCGTGCCATGACTACTCTGTCTTTGAAGGACAGGCACATTTTCTTCGCAAACGTTCAGTCTGCCTTGTCAGAATCTACAAGTTATTCTAGCAGATTCAGATTTATTGCAGATGATGAGTTAACCATGATCTTATTTTGTTTTTCCAGCGTGTAACCTTGAATTCACAATTAGTTTAACATTTACTAGGTTGCTTTCACTTTCTGTTTGATGCTATCTCTACAGAATTCTTTGTGATCTGGGGCTCAGAACTTCCTCCAACAGTAAGAGGGGATTAAAACCATTTTTAAAAGCATCTTTCACTTTGTTTTTCAATTTATTTATGTATTTACAATCCCTATGTTTGCATCAGTGCGGCTGGTTTACTTAGAATACTGTTATAAACCCAATGCAAAGTCTCCTTGAGATTACTTCTTTGCCACCCTTACAGAAAGCTCAGCAGAGACAAATTAGTTAGTTTTCAGCCAACATGCAAAAGCTTGCTTTGAGTAAAGCCAAATACTTAGAAGTGGGAAATGACTTGCAAGTGTAGCAGTGGCGGTATAAGGCATATACAGTACATGCTTCATCTTTCTGTTCCATCATTTCTTGCTCTGCACCAATACTGTGTGCATGGATCCAGATGTTTATTTTTTATTTTTACTGAGGAATGATTCTTTGGCTGCCTTAAGTGAATAAAGCTGCAATGTATTAACTAATGTCAGGCATGGAGCATTTATCAATTTATCTTTGCTCTGGTGCTGCCTGTAGTATTTTTTCCTCTGTACTCTAAACATTGTTAGTGCTGCAGGCAAAACCAGAGTCCTTCTAATGAAACAATTACAGCACTGCTACTCAATATGCAAAGACTAACACCTCCAGCAAAGGCTGATAAATGCCTTTGTTTATGATCCCCTCCGCTTGTTGCTTTATATAGGGAGAGTGGTGAAATTTACTGACTTCCTCTTAGTTTGAAAAAGTTTAATCAAACAAAAAAAAATTGATGCTGAATGACAGTCTGTGGGGGAGAAAATGGTTATAGGACCAGCAAAGTGTCAGTGTGAACTAACGGTGTGTGTGAATCCACACAAGTTACTGATGATATAATTACAAGGGAACTATGCTAAGGATGTTTGCCAGATCATTAAGGAACCACCTACTCACCACCAACACAAAAAGGAAGGTGCTGTGCTAGCCAGGCATGCATTTTAGACAACTAATAGCTCTCTCTTAGGCTCCGAGCTTGACAGTGAACTGTGTACCTGTGGCTCACAAAAGATACTGAGTTTAGTGCATCAGACATCTCTGTTGTTACCTAAATCAAAGGAGTCTAGACCCCAGAAAAGGGCACTACCCACGGAAAACATAGCCATGATGGTCACTAGTTATCTTCCTGTGAAGAGATGAATGTTTTTTGACTGGCTGGGCTGCAGATGGTTAGGATGGACATAGAAATGTATATTCTTTCACACACACTGTAGCATACATAGTGATACTGGAAATTAGCCATTCAGTGAGACTGGAAAAGGTGGTCTGGAAATCAGTATGGTCTAGTGGTCTTCTGGGTTCTACTCCCAGATCTGCTGCTCTTCTGCAGTGTGTTCTTGGGCAAGTCATGTGACTGGTTTGTGCCTCAGTTTCCCCCATCTGTAAAATGGGGATGATACTGTTTTCCATGGGGTTGTTTTATGGCTCAGTTCATTAATGCAGGGGACACTTTTTGAGATTCTCAGATCATAGTATTATCGTTTGGGGACTCGGCAGTGGATATGACCAATTTGCAGTGACGTTCCTATGATTATGAATGAAAGAAGGCTGATGAGGAGGCACTCAGATTCACAGAAAGGAATCTCACATTGTCTAAAGCTAGAGCAGGACCAAAGCATTTGGATTCCACATCTGAGACCCAGGGCTGAATATCTGACATGCAGAAAAATGTTTCACCTACAGGGTGACATCTCCACATCATCTTTCAGTGATATCCGAGACTTAACTAAACATTGCTTCCCAGGCAGTTGTGGCAGCTGTCCAGATTCTCTCCTCCCTCCCCCTTAAATATGTGCGTTCCACATTGTTACCTGGATACAGATGGAGAGCTGGACTGATCTCTTACAGGCTACAATCTGTCCTAACACAGTATTTTGCCTTAAAAAACAGACTTTAAAATCTGGCTGAACCAAAATTATTTCAAAGATAAAATTAAGTGACGCGTCTTTGTACTTCATTATGACTCTTTCATCTAGTTGGGTGAATTGCTGAGGCGCGTAAATTTGTGAATAGAGCTGTTTGGAAATTTTAAAAAATGAACCAATTCTCAAAAGCAAATGTCCACTGCTTTATTAAACGTGAATGGAATAATGGAAGAGAGAGCCCTGTAAGAACACTTGTTGTTTTACAAATGCAGGGAACCTACTAAACAAATCTGCCTGCACATGTTTTAAAGAGAATTAAAATTCCCTACAAAAACTATCTTAAGGTATCATGAAAGTTGTATGGTTAAGCACTCAAAAGTCAGGAAATACTAAAGTTAAAGTGCATGCACAACTTTAACTCTGCTCCCTCATTTGTCTGTATTACAAGGGCTTGGCTACCCAAACATACAGTTTGTGGCAAGCTGCGTTGTGAATCTAGCACTCACTAGCTTCGCGTGGACTAACTGTCCATGTGGATCCTGCTGATGCAAATTAACAGTTCATTAGTTTGCTTTGATCTAGTCCAGTTTTAAGTTAGTTCGAGGTAGATCCACACCCCAGCTTGCTGTGAACTATATGTTCACGTAGACAAGCTCTGTGTTTTTAATTACACAATCACATACTATTTCCTCAAATAAAGCAACATTTTTCTGCATCATTACATAAAAATGTGTGGCATCTGATCTTTATTGACTTAGTTTTTATAAGATATGATAAGTTCTCTTCTCTCTAAGGTATGAATTTTAATTATTTTATTAGCACCCATGAATTTACCTTACATACCTGATTGCAAAGAAATTTTCAATCAGCTGCATAGCCTTCTTCAGATTTAGTTCAGGGGATAAGACTATGAGGCTACCTTACCTGTAAATTCTGTTGGCCCAACTATGTCATCTAAATGAAACTATTTCTCTATGTTGAAAGTATGCATAATCTGATGAATATTGTATGCATTTCCTATACAAGATTCTTGTGGATTCTGTTTGTCTGGCATGCACACTGCTGCAAGATGCTCCTTGTGTGCCTAAGATTATAGGGAACAAGTCGGATATTGTATTATTTGAGAAATGCTACATGATCATGTAACAAAAATTATATCAAATCATGAGTCACAAGTATAGCAACTTTACACACAAACAGCTCTTCTGCTTTATAAGGTTATCTTCATGCTCCAGAATCACTACAACTCAAAGTTGTGTATCAGGTAGCCAAAGGGTGGCTTACAGTGCTCTACAATGCAGCCTGTGGCTGGACAAAGCTTAAACACAGATATACAGACTTCAGAGATTACTGTTTCCAGTACACTATGTTCATCTTGATCTGAATGGCTGGGCTAAATTGGATGTTGCAACCTGTATTTTCTGCAGTCTGGATCATCTTATTAAAGATGAGGGTGGGTGCAATCTGTTCGATTTTATTGGGTCCTGGCAAGTTGCTGGTGAAAATTTGGGTACCTCTGTTCTAAATAAAGCCAACATCACTGGTAAAATAAAACAAGCAGAAGTACTTCCAGTTCCAAGGCATCGATTTTTATTTCTTCCACCTCTATTAGAAGTGGATTCTTTTATACTAGGCATTTTAAGGTACCCTGGAATGGAACAAATGACAGACTGAGATCCCTTGTCTATTGGCAAATGAAAATATTAAATGTAGTCACACATAAGATATCAATTTATTATAAATATCAAGGATCAAGAAGAATACTTGAAATAGCTGAAGGATGATTATGACAACCGTAGAAATTAGAAGGAAAATAAAGTCATTCAGTTTCTGTGTCTGGGACTGGGTATACTGGTTCTTTGAATACAAGGATACTCCGGAGTTTAGGGTTGGTAGCTGATTGCCCCAAGATGCTCTCTGAAGAGAATTCAGTATCCCTGTATCTTCCATGGGAACATCTCCAGATCCAGCAAAGGGTTTTGAAGTTGGATTTGCTTGGCAGATGGCCCTTGCTACCCTTTCAGCTAACCTAGCAGGAGGTATAAAATATGCTGACTTTGCTTAGGAAGGGAAATGGGAGGTCAGAAAGTCTACAAGAAGGACTCCAGCCCTCATAGCTGGGAAGGAAATATATCTATATTTTGGACTGCTCTGATTCTTTTTTCACTTGCTACAGTTTGATGCCTGGGGCAGAAGCACCTGCCCTAGAGCCCTAGCTAGAGAGGGCTTTGCAATTCATGTTTTTTTATTCTGTGAAAGGCCTAATGAATACAGCACTCCAAGAAGAGGGAAGACTTTGTATTAATGAGAACACAGAGTGTGCAGTGTCTGTTTTTACTATGCGGAAACCTGGGCTCTCTTGCTGTGTTACTTTTCAGTGCATAAATATCTTAGAGACATTTACTTGGTGTGTTTTTTAAAGTATATGGTTTCATTAAAAGTATCCTAATTCTTATAAGACCTGTCAGAGGCATCAGAAGCTTTGACACCTAATTAATTTCTCTGGAGGTTTTCTCTAAGACCTAATTGCACATACAGGCCTCACTCCAACACTTGCACTTATTTACAACTCTGTTGCAGAAAATCAGATCTCCCATGATGGTGGTTTTTAATCCTCCTCTCCGTAAAAAAGATTTCCCTCAATTCTGTGTCTCTTGCAACCCTTGCTATCCACAACAAAAACAAGCAATGGACACTTCACTAGGTATTTGATTATTGGAATCGCTATGCTGGATCTCATCTGAGGGCTACTGACCCTCCATATATTCAGCTTTAAACTAAAACTCTGTTTCAGCCTTAACTATGGAGCAGCTATCACCACCGCATCATCTACCTACCTACCTAATATTGGCTTCTGTGTGTATATAGGTATGTGTATCTTATCTCTATTCATAAAGCTAACTTGATAGCTATAGATCAGTTTCCATTTTCCAGGCAGTTCATACCCACAGTAGAATATTTATTTTACAGCATGGATTTTTCCATGCTTGGAGGTGTATTTGGCCTCAGAGGATAATGCTGGCACATGGGAAAGTTGAGTCAGGAGATCCGTATCGAGCTATAGACATATATATCAGCAGCCAGATACTAGATGACATGGTTATCACCGCTTATTGGTTTTCTTTATCTTCATCCACTGTACACACTTGCAAGACATCTCCAAGACCAGCACTGCTGTGCCTGAAAATACTGTGAGCCAGATCACCCCTCCTCCTATTGTAAAACCTGCTGGAGGGGCCTCGGGGGAGGAGAGGGAAATCTCTCCAAAGATCCCAGTGCATAATTTTGTTCCCAGTCAGTCATTTGAGGGAGCAAGTTTTGCCCCTCGTGGAACAGGCCTCAGGGCCCAGCAGTGAACCTGGAGAATCCCCAAAGATCTACAAGAGATCAGGGCTGTCTGTGCAGAGGCCCTGTGCCCCTGAACCAGCTGTAGCACCGGGCAGACTCCTGCCCAATCATCAGCCAAGGACTCCCAGCAGAATTGGGGTTTCCACAGACAAGATCCCACAATCCCAGGTGATCTGATATGTTTCTGGTGAATCACTGTGGGACCAAGAGCTGGCTGGGAAAGAGGTGCTTCCTTTGCCTCACCCTGGCATGCTTGCTCCTGCCACTAGCCTGCCCATTTCCCCCACTGGGAGACTGGAGCAAAGAAGTGGCTGACCCTCCTAGTCTGAGAGGGCAGTGGTCCACTCCATGTGTATAGCTGTCAAGGACACTCATGCGCTGCACTTGGGAAAACAAGTGTCTCATGAATCTAATAGAGGAGAAGCAAAATAAACTGTAGCATCTTCGCGAGTAATTAAACAAATTCTGCTCTCACACATGCGTAACTCAGTAGCATTTCAGTTGAAGTCAGTGGAGTTTCACCAGTGTAAAACTAATACTAGTGGGAGCAGAATCAGGCTCTACACGTACAGTAACTGATAACACAGCTAGCACTTTAGGCCTTCAGATTACCTGGAAGGAGACAAATGTAGAAAGTAGTCCAGATATTTTAATCTTGTAATTTGCGGGTGTTTCTTTCTCTGCCCTAGTTTTGATTTCAGCCCCTGCAAAATAAGTAAACGTAGATTTTAGCCATGCTTTCTGTTAAGTTTATAGGAAAAGGAACAAGTGCTTCATTGAAGGAAACTGATCAAAGGATTTTTCTACACAATAAGATTCTGTATACATTGCAATATCATTATTGCCTATAGGACAGAGAGCGGCTGTGTGAGATGAATACTATTTAGAGAACATTCTTTGTGAGACAGTAACACTGAGCCTGTCCAACAGAATTTGACCTCAGGAATATTGCTTTCATGTCTGTCCACATTCTGTCTTTGGAGTCAGCTTCCTCCACTCCAGGAATACCAGGCCACATAAGACTTGTGGAGCATCCCCATGGTTTACAAAACAGAAAAAAAGCACATTTTGGATTTTTTGATGATCTGATTTGGAGAACAACTGATGGAAAGTTGAAATAAGAGAATCAGTTTCAGATGTTGCGTTGTTATCTTATCCCTCAATTCAATGATCTGCAGCTTTCATATAGCTCATTAGTAGGGCCAAGGGGAAGATGTAGAACAAAACTGCAGGAAACAAATGTGTGGGGAAATTTTCCCAATTTTGGTGTTGGAATGTTTTAAGAAAACATTCTTATAGTCGTTCGTGTACTCACCTAAATTAAATCCTAGTGGTGTCCAAGCTTGCCAGTGTTTTGTGTCTGTATCAGTGTTTTCTTTCTGGAGAAATGTGGTATGCAATGTGAATGACAAATTTACTCAGACGAGGTGGAGGTTAGCTGTCAGGGAGCTGGCTTCAGCTTCTCCATCCTGTGCTGACTGGCCCCTGTGCAAGTTAGAGAATCACCACTACCCACCTGAGATGATGACAGATTCAAATAAATAGGGGCATTTATTACAGCGTGCAGCATTCCAAATACAGAATGTGAGATCATCCAGACGCACATACATATTTGTGGTGCTTTGAAGTGAGCAAGCAAGCAGTTCAAATATGTGAGGTGTGGATAGCTGAATGTGCAGTCATCTGACTATACTCACGTGTGGTAGGGTTGCCTGGTGTCCAGTTTTGGACTGGAACGCCCAGTTGAAAAGGGATCCTGGCGGCTCCGGTCAGCACCGCCGACCAGGCTGTTAAAAGTCCAGTCGGCGGTGCTGCACGTCTAAGGAAGGCTAGTGCCTACATGTCCTGGCACCGCGCTGCACCCCGGAAGTGGCCAGTAGGTCTGGCTCCTAGGTGGGGGAGGTCATGGGGCTCTGCACGCTGCCCCCGCCCCGAGCACCAGCTTGGCACTCCCATTGGCCGGGAACCATGGCCAATGGGAGCTGGGGGGGAGTGTGCCTGTGGGCGAGAGCCATGCGGAGGCACTTTCGCACCTCCACGTAGGAGCCAGACCTGTTGGCCACTTCCAGGGCGCAGTGCAGAGCCAGGACAGGCAGGGAGCCTGCCTTAGCCCTGCCACCCAAAGTAAGCCCACACCCCAATGCCCTTCCTCATCCTTGAGCCCCTGCCCCAAACCAAGAGCCCCCTCCTGCACCCCAAATGCCTCATCCCCAGCCCAGAGCTCATACTCCTGCTGCACCCCAAGCCCCTGCCCCAGCCCAGTGAAAGTGAGTGAGGGTGGGGGAGAGTGAGCTACCGAGGGAGGGGGAATGTAGTGAGTGGTGGATGGGGCTTCGAGGAAGGGACGGGGCAGGAGGTGGGGCCTCAGAGAAGGGGCGGGGCAGGAGTGTTCGGTTTTGTGCAATTAGAAAGTTGGCAACCCTAACATGTGGTTATTGGAAATGAATGATCATTGCACATTTGTCTTCCACCTGGAAAACCATAAGAGAGGGACAGAATGGATTTGTTTAATGTCAATCCATGATGTGTTTAAGCTCCTTACCAAATTGCAGTACTCCTCCCACCAAAGATTCCTCACACAGCAAGCGGCCCATTCCAAAGAAGTCAAGCTGTCTCACTTACTACTTTATACTGTGTATCTCCTGAACGCATGTTTAACAGGCAGGAGACATTATTAAGCAGCCTGTAACTGGAAAATGTAGAGCATCTGTCATACTTAAAAGTTAATCTTCCTAAAGTTACATGCAAATACTCTAAATCAGTGGTTCCCAAACTGGGGTTCGCGAACTCCTGGGGGTTCACAGAACATTACAGGGGATTCGCCAGAAAAATTTCACTAATGGCGGCCAGAGGAACCTGGGCATTAGAGGCAGCAGGTGGGACCCAGTTGCAGGGCAAACAGCCCGAGCCCCAGGGAGAGCGGGGCCGGGCAGTTGGGGCTGGCAGCCCGAACCCTGCCCCCATGAGCCAGCCGGCTGCCCGAACCCCAGTACTCCACACGGGGCTGGCAGCCCAAGCCCCAGGGAGAGCGGGGCCGGGCAGTTGGGGCTGGCAGCCCGAGCCCTTTCCCCATGAGCCAGCCGGCTGCCCGAACCCCAGCACTCCACACGGGGCTGGCAGCCCGAGCCCCAGGGAGAGCGGGGCCGGGCAGTTGGGGCTGGCAGCCCGAGCCCCGGCGGTCAGCAGGACCTGCAGCCCGAGCTCAGTGGAGCTCAGTTGACTGGGGCAGTCAACGGGGTCCAGCAGCAGGAGCCGTGCGGAGGATATTTAAACTTAAATCCCTGGAAATATTCATTTTTAGGAGGGGATTCACGAGATTTCACAATTTAGTGAAAGGGGTTCGCGGGCTGTTAAAGTTTGGGAACCACTGCTCTAAATGATACATAGTTTATGACTGGGAAATCTTACTAAAAATATGGGGAGTCTCTTTGATTAAAATGACAGGTTTCAGAGTAACAGCCGTGTTAGTCTGTATTCGCAAAAAGAAAAGGAGTACTTGTGGCACCTTAGAGACTAACCAATTTATCTGAGCATAAGCTTTCGTGAGCTACAGCTCACTTCATCGGATGCATACAGTATGCATCCGATGAAGCTTTCGTGAGCTCACGAAAGCTTATGCTCAGATAAATTGGTTAGTCTCTAAGGTGCCACAAGTACTCCTTTTCTTTTTGATTAAAATATGTCAGTAGATCTTTTACTGGGCTCCCTGGCCCACTGAATGAAACATTGTGGCAGCCACAGCAATGGACTGAGGCGCTGGGAATGGTGTCGGTGTCCGTAAGCTGGGAGTCTCATTTTAACCAAGTCATCCTCTCTGGGGAACCACTGAAATTTGGATTTGCACTGAAGTAAAATTCTCGGTGGCAGTGAAAAATTCCTCAACAACTGCAAAGAAATTGTGTTACTGATGCTTGTTGTTCTTTTGGGAAGAAAATGGAGACATCTCTTTTTAACTCCATTGAAATACATTGGACTGGGGGAGGTTTTGGATTAGAAGAGTGAAAATATGATAGCTACTTTGTTATAATAAATAGTGTTTGTCCTCCTAAACAGGGTTAGTAGCTGTGTGTAATGTTTTTTCTTTTATTCACAGTTCTGTGAGCTTATTTCAGGAATTTTAATGACTGTAATTATGTTTTTGGAAATGTACAGGTTGGCTAGATGCAGTGGAGTATGGAATGAACAATAAGAGGTTAAATTGATGGATGACCAACAAGATAAGGATTGTGCCTCAGAAGACCATGAAACTATCCTGATTAATGGGGTGAAAGAAAATGGTAAGGAAACCTAATTACAGTGCACGAAGCAGCAGTGATAACAGCAAGCCAATCTATTTTCCTAGTTCATGTATTTAATTTCTGAGTATTGCCGACATCTTCAAAATGTAGAGCAGTGGGGCAGATGGATATTTTGTGCAAATATGTTGCTGCAGCTATGAATCTTCAGTTTTTAAACCTTAAGCAACAACTGCTGCTTTTTCCCCACACATATGTGCATGCCCACACACACACACACAGATCTGAATTGTGATTTTTTTTTTGAGTGTATTGGTTTTTGTTACATACTGTTGTGACCATTTTGGCAGCATGGCCCCTCCAACTTGCTGTCCCAAGATCACATTAGAATTCTAGGCACCTCTTCTGTGCATAAACACATGCTACTGGTAAAGTCATGATCCTGAGAACTGTTGAGTAATTTCAACTCCCACTGAAATCAGTGGGAAATGATTGGCATCTTTCAGGAACATGCCCAAAATTTCCTGTATCTAGCTTTGTCTTTGGTCATTTTCAACTGCTCCATAGTTTCTTTCAAAAGCAATAACTAATTAAAAGTATTCTTCAGTGCTATGCTTGCCCTCAAACCTGATGGAGCTTCTATAAGGTGGGTGCATAACTGGTTGGAAAACTGTTCCCAGAGAGGAGTTATCAGTGGTTCACAATCAGGCTGGAAGGGCACATAATGAGTGGGGTCCTGCAGGAATTGGTTCTGGGTCTGGTTCTGTTCAATATCTTCATCAATGATTTAGATAATGGCATAGAGAGTACACTTACAAAGTTTGCAGATGATACCAAGCTGGGAGGGGTTACAAGTGCTTTGCAGGATAGGATTATAATTCAAAATGATCTGGACAAACAGGAGAAATCGTCTGAAGTAAATAGGATGAACTTCAATAAGGATAAATGCAAAGTACTCCATTTAGGAAGGAACAATCAGTTGCACACATACAAAATGGGAAATGACTGCCTAGGAAGGAGTACTGCGGAAAGGGATCTGGGGTCATAGAGGACCACAGTTAAATATGAGTCAACAGTGTAACGCTGTTGCAAAAAAAGCGAACATCATTCTGGGATGTATTAGCAGGAGTGTTGTAAGCAAGACACGAGAAATAATTCTTCCGCTCTACTCCACACTGATTAGGCCTCAACTGGAGTATTGTGTCCAGTTCTGGGCACCACATTTCAGGAAGGATGTGGACAAATTGGAGAGTCCAGAGAAGAGCAACAAAAATTATTAAAGGTCTAGAAAACATGACCTACGAGGGAAGACTGAAAAAATTGGGTTTGTTTAGTCTGGAATAGAGGAAACTGAGATGGGACATGATAACAGTTTTCAAGTATTTAAAAGGTGGTTACAAGGAGGAGGAAGAAAAATTGTTTTTCTTAACCTCTGAGGATAGGACAAGAAGCAATGGGCTTAAATTGCAGCAAGGGAGGTTTAGGTTGGACATGAGGAAAAACGTCCTGTCAGGGTGGTGAAGCACTGGAATAAATTGCCTAGGGAGGCTGTGGAATCTCCATCATTGGAGATTTTTAAGAGGCGGTTAGACAAACACCTGTCAGGAATGGTCGAGATAATTAGTCTGCCATGAGTGCAGGGTACTGGACTAGGTGACCTCTCAAGGACCCTTCCAGTTCTATGATTCTACGATTCAAATAAAAATTCCTCTGAGCATTTGCTGATGTCATTTAGCTTTCAAGTTCCTAGCACTGCGACAAAAACTGGCATTTTCATTCTTTGTAGCATCTCTAAAATTTATTTAAACATACATGGTTAAGTGCGTGTTTCTGTTTAAAATTGTTATTAGCCTTTTAATTTTTCTGACTGTTGATATTTGACCATATTGGATCTTTGAGGGCCCAATCCTGTGAGGTGGTATAGGCTCGGATTCTTGTACCCTATCAAAATGAAATTGGAAGCATAAGTCTATAGGTGCAAATTCTATTCTCTTCCACACAGCTGTAAATCCAGAGTAACTCCAGATGTATAGGTGAATAGCACTGTTGTTAGCTGATAGAGTAGTGAGAAATGAAACACACATTTGTGATTTCCAGCATGACAGAATTCAGAATATATCTGTCAGTTTCAGCCAATCTTATTCTTTATCAGATACATGCAAACAGTCTGTAAAATAATAGTGGGTGACAGTTGCTAGAGCTACAAAGAGATTTCCTGGCCATTATGCGTGTGCCTAATCTACTCCTACCAAGCAGAATCAATGGTTACCTTGTCAATAGAAACTGATTTGATTTGTAGAATCTGATACAACTTCCATGAAATGCAGTTAAACAAACAGAAATAGGAAAATGTCTTAATTAAATACTGGAGTATAATAGTGAATTTTCTAAAGGTTTTGGCCCAGATCTTCCAGTGCTGTGCAGTTACTTGATGCTGAACCAAAAGCAGGTTATGTGCTGACAGCAGTGTCTTTGCCCATGTGAGGATCACTACAGTGTAGGGGATTGTGACTTAGTCAGCATGGCAGTTCTTATGCCATCATCATCTCCCTTCTGAAGGAACTCAGATATGAAATTGCAGAACTACTAAGTGTTGTATGTAACTTATCACCTCTTAAATCAGTTTCTGTACCAGGTGATTGGACTTTCAAAAAGCCTTTGACAATATTCCTCACCGAAGGCTCTTAAGCAATGTAAGCAGACTTGGGATAAGAAGGAAGGTCCTGTCATGGATCAGTAACTGTTTAGAAGGTAAAAAATAAATGGTCACGTCTCACAGTTGAGAAAGGTAAATAGCTGGTTCCCCCAAGGATCTGTATTGGGACCAGGGCTGTTCAATATATTCATAAATGATCTGGAAGAAGGGTATGGAACAGCTTCCATATGAGGAGCGATTAAAAAGACTGGGACTTTTCAGCTTGGAAAAGAGACGACTAAGGGGGGATATGATAGAGGTATATAAAATCATGAATGGCATGGAGAAAGTGAATAAGAAAGTGATATTTACTCCTTCACAAGAACCACGGGTCACCCAATGAAACTGATAGGCAGCAGGTTTAAAACAAACAAAAGGAAGTACTTCTTCACACAACACACAGTCAACCTGTGGAACTCATTGCCAGGGGATGTTGTGAAGGCCAAAACTATAACACAGTTCAAAAAAAAAATTAAATAAGTTCATGGAGGAGAGGTTCATCAATGGCTATTAGCCAAGATGGTTAGGGATGCAATCCCATGCTCTGGGTATCACTAGCCTCTGACTGCCAGAAGCTGGGAGTGGATGACAGCGGATGGATCATTCAATGATTGCCGTGTTCTGTTCATTCGCTTTGAAGCATCTGGCACTGGCCACTGTCAGAAGATAGGATATTGGTCTAGATGGACCATTGATCTGACCCAGTATGGCCGTTCTTATGTTTGCATGTTCATTATGGTGGTAGCCAGGGCTTCTCTATATCGTATCAATCCCTCACTGCTTTACTGACCCGTTGGGGACACTGGCATCCAGTGTAATTTAGAGTAGCTTTTAGGTAGCTCTAACTTACAGCTAGTGATTGGCTTGGCATGAAACAGGCTGAGAACTTGGGGAGTGCAAAGGAGGCCCCTTTTGCACCCCTCCCTCTCTGCAACTATACTGCACTCTCTTTGGCTATAGATGAGTATTTGGGCTACTGTGTTTTTACTTAGCTTTTGAGTTAACATGTTACCATAAAATACTGAAATAATATTAAAATTGTGACCAAAAACTGTGACAAAAGCCAGAAAATCGATAGTTACGTCTGAAATGCTCTTCTTGGCTCTCAGCCACTCTGTACATTGAAGTCACTACAGTCCATTGAGTAAATACACCTTTTAATTGAATATGATCTTGACTTTAGCACCATACAGTCCCTGGAAAATCCATTTTTCAGGATTTGCACCTCACAGGAGACAAGCTCATTTTTACAGATGTAGATCTAAAAAATGGAGATGATTTAGGTGGTAGTGAATGTTTTAAGACCAAGTTCCCATTGTCATTTTAACTTCCCTTGTTCATGTCCTTGTAACTTTCACAGACATATTCCTTTTGGCTTCAATTTCCCATGCTTACTGTCAGCTCAAAGTTGATTTTCTTTTTTTTTTTTTAAGTTGGACCTGAATTTGTTCATTTGTTTTGAAGTTATGGGAGCTGGCCCAAAAGTTGCTTTCCCGTATAATCCAATTGAAATTTTTGCAGCCTCAAACTCAGAAATGGCTCAAGTGAGGAACTCAAAGTTGTTTTTAGTCCTCTCTAAAAAAGGAAAAGTAAACCACATTTCAGGGAAATCAGTTCAGTAGCTTTAAAGCTATATATGTTTAAAGGTGGAATGTAATGTGCCTGTGTATGTGTAAAACATTTCCATTTCCATTTTCACAGGGCCCCGAAGGTAGCGTTACTTGGAAGGTGGGGTGCATGCTGAATCGCTTTAGTTTTAGGTTGCCCTTACCTGCTTAATGCTTTAAAGCTAAAGGTGGCTCAGCCCTTAAGACTGCCAATCGTGTGGAGCTGCCTTAAGCTCTTTGAGCCTGATTCTGATCCCATTCCAATTTCACACTCAGTTTCACAGCTGCAGCTGTGCCACTCTAGCACATCAATGTAGACCCCCCCAATGGCAAAGGGGGAGGGGTCCCCCCGTCACTGTAGTTAATCCATCTCCCCAAGAAGCGGTAGCTATTTTGATGGAAGAATTCTTCTGTTGGCATTGTGCTGTCTACACTGGGGGTTAGGTCAGAGACTTAGCTATGCCGATGTAAGTTTTCAGTGTAGACCTGCCCTGAGGTCCAGAACCCACAACCCCATCCTGCAGTTGTTGGCTCAGCAGTGCTCCTAAGGCCACTACTGCCGGATGTTGTCAGGAATATTAGCCACAGGCCACTGTTCTCCCTAGAGATTTTTGTATATCAATAGATCCATAGAGTGGGAGATCCCCTGGCCATACTTGTTCCTCAAGGCACCTGCAGACAGAGGCCTGGCTGAGAGATGTAGCTGTACCAACCTAGCCCCTGGTGTAGACCGGCTCTAGGTTGATGGAAGAATTCTTCTGTTGACCAGGCTATTGCCTCTTGGGAAGGTGGATTACCTGTGCCGACGGGAGAACCCCTCCCATCCGCGTAGGTAGTGTCTATACTGAAGTGCTACAGAGGTGCAGTTATGCCACTGCAGTGTTTTAAGTGTAGACATACCTTGCATCACTGCAGAGCTAGTCTGCAGGGAGTGCAGAGGGATATGGAGATTCATATCTTGACCCCTGCACTGTGGACCTCCCAACAGCCCCAGAATTTTGCCTATAAGTTACTAAATAGATGCACAAGTGTGTGATGTACCGGAGTTAGTGCTGCCTTGAAAACCTTCATCTTCTGAGTTTCTTGACTTTTGTGTCCTAGTTTTCTCCTCATTAACAGTGCAGTAACACATTTGTTCTTTACTTTATATTGTATTTTATAACTATGGGTGTTTACATAAACACATTATGGGCTAGATCCTCAGCTAATGCAAATTGGCATAAATACATTAAATTAGTTTTCTCATCAGTTTCAGTGTAAAATAAATATTCTTGATAAAGGTGACTATAGTAGATTGCATGGATGCCAAATCTGTCCATATGCACAAGTCTTGCAGTCTTGTAAGCAAGACACTGCTGTTTTTCAAAGAATTTGTTTGTTTGCAAAAGTCATCTCCCAAAACATAGCAAGAGGAGGGGAAAATAATCAGATCAGAATCCCAAGGTTGTTAAACTAATTCTCTTTCTCTTATTCCTTCTCTTCCACTCTCCCTTTTTCTTTCAATTCCTCCAGAGTCCCATGACCCAGACAGTGATGGGAAGCCTTGCACTGCTGCAGATACTGCGGTTACGTTTTCAGCCTTGACAATAGCTCAGAAGGAAAATCAAGTGTGCCACCGAGTGCTGCCTCCTCTGACTTCAAAGAAGCCCTGTTTGTTGAGCCCTCCTTCTCCTCTGAGACTCACTGATGTACCTGAGAACACTTCAGATGACTCGTCCGCACACGCTATTTCTCTTACATCTTGTGTGACAAAGAGCATGAGCTCCTGGTCTCTGCCAGGCGATTGTGAGAAGGCTCCATTCACAATTATGGAGCCCGGAGGCATGTCAGCTCTGACTGGTGACTGCTTGATGCAGCCAAGCCGGACCTGTCTAGGCTGCTTTATTGAATCAAAGGACGGCATTGATGCAGAGCCGGGAATAAGCTTGAAAGTGGGTGATATAAATAGGGATTATGACACCTGTTCAGTCTCTGATATAGGGATTCACTGCATGAGCACAGGAGAAACCATGAGATATGGGGATCAGCTGCTTTCAGACCAGCTTTTAAGCTTCCCTATGCATAAATCGAGGGCAGCAGACAAAAGAGATGCAGAGAAATCTGACAGTGATTCAGAGGACCCCACTCAGAAAAATTATTACGAGGGATTACTATCAGACAAATGCAATGGTGAGGAACCTTTGCTAACAAATCCCAACCAGGAGTGGGGCTATTTCGAATCTTTCATTAGTGAAAGTAAAATTGAGCTGCTTGACCTTTGCTCCAAAAATGAGCTTTCTGTAAACTTGTTTTCTGAGGAAGATGTGGATAATTATATGTTTGATGATGATGATTCAACCTTGGGAAGTGACGTCTGCTCCTTAAAGATTAGATATGAATCTTTCCAAGACAACGTGAGGGAGAAGACCAACGCCCTGCAAGAGGATGCCCAGTTCAACTTCTTTCCCAGTGTGTTTGGCAACTGCACTAAAAGGGACAACAAGAGCACCCTCAAGAGGGGGGCTGGTGGTGGGGCTGATCCTTCCCAATTCAAATCTGAGGAGGGCATCATTTGGGGGGAGGAAGAGGAGGATGGAGAGGAGGAGGATGGGGAGGAGGAGAAGGAGAAAGCTGCCTTAAATAAAACTTGCAACAGTACAGAGGTGGTGCAGTATATAGGCTCTAAAAGGAGCCACTTCTTGGACTCTGTGAATTCCACAGAGGACTCCGGGGAGTTCAGCGATGACAGCACCTGCACGGAGTCCTCGGATGATGTGCTGCGGGATATAAAGGATTGTAGCAGGTATCTGTCCAGGGAACATTCCAATTCCTTCATTCAGCAGAACTATGGGCTGCGGGCAAAGAGGAAAGTACGATACAGCGATGATTACTTGTACGATGTGGATTCCATTGAGAGTGAGAAGATTCTGGATAAGAAAGAATGGCTCCCGGATGGACCCAAAGAGGAAGATGACGACGAATGGTGCCCAAAGAAAAGGCGAAAAGTCTCTCGCAAGGAGCCCCCGGTTATCATCAAGTACATCATCATTAACAGATTTAAAGGGGAGAAGCATATGCTGGTGAAGCTCAGTAAAGTCGATGCCAATGAGACAACTGTTACCCTAAGCGAGGAACTGCTCAGCAAGTATGAAAAACTGGCCCCACTGAAGGGCTTCTGGCAAGAGAGGCAGCAGAGCCGGATGGATTATCTTAGATCGTCTCTTTACCATAAACAGAATTTCTATCTTAATGGCTCGGATGTCTCATTCCTTCCTCACCCGAGAAAGCGAAAATGCAAACTAGCAAACAGGCACAGGATTCAAAGAATTAAAGCCATTGAGCAATCGGTGAACAAACTGGGCTCCTGCTCCTCTGATCAGAAGCAGCCTTGCAGCAGTAAAGAAGATGCAGGCCTGAAAGGGATGCAGACATTAGCCATCGCTACCCCCAGCTGTGCAAATGGATTACATTTAAATGACATCACAGGCATTGCCTCAGTGAAGTACAAATCACAGGAAAGGGAATATAAGGGAACAGAGAGGAAAGTGCTACGCCGAATCAAATTCAAAAGTGAAGCCCGATTGAAATGCAAGAAAATCAAAGCTGCCACAAATACGGGAGAAATCTCCCCTGCTTTGGAAAATCAGGACACAGCAGCTAGTTTGAAGGATGAAAATATTCCTTGTGCTTCAGAGACCTCCCATATTTCTGAGTGCCAGGAGGATAAGGTTGCTAAAAATTCTACTTTCCTGCCAGCCACCTGCTCTCCCGACAAGCCTCTACCACCTGCTAATATCACCACCAATGTACCCCTGATCCCCGGCGGGTATCTGCAGACATTGTTAGATGCTTCTGATTTGTCAAGTAACACTGGTATCTCATACTTCACCCAGCATCCTGCTGAACGGCAGCATTCCCTCCCTAGCATTGTTCAGGCAGAAAAGCAGTTCTCTGCTCTGCAGACAGCCCAGAGTTGTGTGCTGTCCCCGCCTTCTGAATCTGAACTGCAGCAGTCACCTGGCCACTTAGAAATTGAGCAGAGCAACTTCAGTAGCATGTGGCCAGCAAACAAGGCTGCTAGCAGCAACCATCAGGAATTTGCAAGTGACATGAGGGAGGCTTCTGCGTTATCAAATGAGTTTGGTGGCTCTGCAGGAGCAGATAACCTCCCAGCCTCTGGATATAGTCAAGTAAATCTGAATAGCAGCAAATTGCTATACCAAAAAAAATATGTGCCGGATAACCAACAAGTGCAGTCTGATGATTCTTATCAGTCATGTCATTTTAATAATGGAGAGGGGCGCTTTCATTTCCAACGAGGTACACTAAGTACAGATGATGGCAGACTCATTAGTTTTGATTCAGTGGGCTCACTGTCAGTTAGTTCGAGCAATTACAGTTCTTTAAGTCTAAAGTCTTGTGAAAAGGATGGTGAAGATGATATTAATGATGATTTCTTGGCCCACTGCAGTCCCAAGCTAGTGATCCAACAAAGTATAGATGAAATAACCCCTTTGAAAGAGTCTACGGACCTTTTAGACATCTCCAACTTCACACCTGATAAGTTCCGTCAGTCATCGCTTTCGGAAATGTCTCCTCCAGACACCCCCAACCTTTCCCCTCAGATAACTGTGTCAGATACCAAATCGCTAAGCAATCTGAAAGGTTTTCAGGAGACCACTCAGACTGTGCTAAGCAATACTGATAAGGTCAAGTGGAACTGTGGGGTTCTCCAGACCCAAGATCAGGCAGATAGTGGGTTTACTTTAAATAATCATCAGTTTCAGTTCCATATGTTCAATGATGAAGATTCTGTTAGCCTCCTTGAAAAAAGTCCATGCTTGTCAACATTTAATGAGCCATCTGGTCAAATTAGCACCAATAGCAAAGTGTCAAAATCTAAGAGGAAAAGTTCATCCAGCAAGAATGTAGGTACAAACCAAAGTTCTCCCCAGAAAAACACCAGGAAAAAATCTCCTAAAACTAACAAAGGAACTGATAAACCACAAAGTAAAAATTCCAGGCAGACTCCCAAGTCAACAAGGAAAGGGAAAAATGCAGCTGGAGTCAATGGTGAAAAGGCTCAAGCAGCTGGCAGCAGGACAGTCAATCAGTTAAATAATACAGCCTCAACAACAAAGGCACTAGCTGAATGCATTCAGCACCGCAGCCCAACCTCTGTAAAGATAGGGAAGCATAATGGACTATCTGGTGAATGGTCACTAAGAAAAGACAATAGTACAGGCTGGTCCGAAACTAGCATAGCAAACACTAACAACCTCCTTGATGATGATCAAAGGGAATTTGAGGAACCTTCCAATATTTTATCTAACATTGCATCTGGAATGGCAGATGTTCAGAGATTTATGATGGCCTCAATCGAACCCTTGTGGGGGCCTGTAGGCCATAATAGCGTCCCAGATATATTTCGGTCGCCTGAATCTAACAGCCTGAAGTTGAAAACTCTTAAAATTTTGGCAGGGACATCACAAGAGTCCAAGAAAAAGGGAAATGGTAATTCCCCGGGAACTGCGAAGAATCACAAGTCAAGCAACAAGGGCTCAAGTAAAAATAATGGCAAAGCCACAACTTGTGATCCCAGTCGCCCCAACTGTTCAACTGGGTACAATATAGACATTCACTCTCCCTTTTTTGATAAAAGCTATAGTAACCTGAGCACTTTAGGCAATAATGGACCTACCCATAAAAAGCTGTACCGTCATAAATCAAGTTCTAAATCACTGAGGGATGAGAACTGTAAAGTAAAGCGAACAGACCGTGAACAGACCCATAAGGACCCATCTGTGACAGCTTCTTTTGAAAAACTGAGGTAATGCTGCACCAAACTGGCTGGAATGCACCCTTAACTTTCCTACTACCTGCTAAGCCCGCTGTTCCTCATTTTTTCCTTCCTGAAAGCAAGAGTTGCATGAAAGAGACATTCCCCTTTTACAGTTTTTTTTAAGTGCATGAAAATACTTATTACTTGCAAGCTACCTAAAAGAATGACCCATTTTCTGGCTTGGCTGGGGTTAAAAAACTAACAAGGCTACTCTTTTCTGCTGTTTGGCTTCTTCAGTTTTTAATTACTTATTTATTGAAAAAAAACAAAACAATTACGTGCTCTTTTTAATGATTTTGAAAAGGAAAGACTTTTTTTTTTGAACATTTTGTATAAAAGAAAACACAAAAAAGAGGTTATGCATCCAAAAGCCAAGATATCTAACTAAAGGCTCTTTAGTTTGAAAATGAAAACTCATTCATAATTGAGCTTCATGTGGCAATTCTGAGTGCTTTCTAGCCCCCTCTGCTGTTTATATCATAACCTATATCATAAAGCGTCATCTGCTGTATCAGAGTTTAGAGCATATGATCCTATCGTGGTGGCTCCACACAAGCTAACTAAGATGGCATAAAATGTTTGATTTTTCTGCAGGGAATCAGACTACATTCTTCTTAAAGCAGAAACAACATCTTTGGTTTTACCTGTGTTTGAAGAAGAGACTCCTTTTTCTAGAAAGACGTTTGATGTTTGGTTTTTTTTTGGTTTTTGTTTGTTTCTTTCAAAATATGCCTTGTGGTATGTTGAAATGTAAGTGCTGAAATGAAGAGTTTGAAATTGTGGGAATTTATTCTTTGAAAGCAAACCTAATCTGGTATTCTCCGTGAAAGACTTTTAAAAGTCATACTGTTGTACAGTAGTTTATGCACTATTACCCACAACAACAACAAAAATTGTGCCAAACTATGAACAAGTGACTGTATTGTACATATTTTTACTTCTCTATCAACATTGGGTTGTGAGTGTTTTCTGGAACTATGCCTTTTGATTTACTATAAACATTCCAGTGATTATGTATTAACCACCCCCCTTTGAAAGCACCTGTAACTCACAGTGAAAATGATGTTGTTCACTTATACAACTTACCAAAAGTTTTATGGACATAACTAAAAGTGTGCCAAATTTACTTACCTCATTTCATGGATTTGCCCTGTGGTTTAAAGCTCACCAAAAAAAAAAAAAAGAACTTTAAAACTGAAGCTGGGAAATTTTAATGTCCTTTCTTTAGAAACACGAGCAAAAAAACCATAATGATGAAATTTTGGGTTTCATTATAGGAGAAAGTTGAAATGTTGGAGGAATTCAGAAAATCACTCAAGGTAAGTTTGACAGGGACTCAAATGTCTGCATTTAGAGACTACAGAACAGCTGCTTTTCAAGTGTCTGTTTTCTTAAAGCAAAACCTGTAGCTGAAGATCATTTAAAGTGCAAAGTTATATTGCTGATACTTTGTATCTCAGTTTTATATATTTTATAATAACCTGGGATAAATTCTAAAATAGTTATAAAATTAGAACTACTACATTTCATACATTTATTGCTATTTACTTTTCTTTGAGAAGTTTCTTAAACATTTTTATGCTGATCCTGTCAGAAGTGCTCTCATATCACAGCTTTGGTGTTTTCTAAGGGTTTAACTTTGCAATGCCAATATTGTTTGAAAACTTTAAAATGAAAACAATTTTCAATGCAACCATTTTTTTCTTTGACTCGGTACATAATAAAAGAGAAAACAGAAATATTTGTGATCTCACCAAATCGAGGCCAGATCATACATGACTGGACTATATGAAGACAGTGATAAGTATTGAATGCTAAAAGTATTTTCAGAAGGCCTTATTTGTAGCCCACCATGCCCTCACCTCGAGAAAACAAAAACAAAACAAAAATTCACTTATTTTCCTTGTGCAACTAAGAGCCTGTGCATTTTGCTGCTGATTTATTATGAAACCTTGATATGCAAGAGACCTGCTAACTGGGGAGCTAATGAAAGCAGAGGAAAGTAAGGTCACATATTTATGCAATAGAAAATTATGGGTACAAGGAGAGGGGCCTTAGTAGCAATCTAATAGGAGATCACTTCCTCAACCTATTCATGAGTATTGAGGTGGCATTTCAAAGTAGATAGGGATAGACTTTGTGTTTGCAGTACATGGAAGTGTTTTTGATATAGTCAGGTTTTTTTCTGTAATATTAATGGCAGAGTTGGAGGTGGCTATACATTTTTATATTAAATTATTCCCCACTTTATTAGTATTGAGACTTAGAGATGGGACTGAGTTGCAAACTACTGACCTGGATCCAAAATCTCTTAGCATTTGGGGTTGTTCAGATCCTGGGGTTTTAGTTTAGCCTCATCTCTTTAATAACATTATTTTACTTAACAACTAATCTGCTTTGTAATTACTCTGAAAGTATCATATTGGTTGATTCGTCCTGAAAAATAACATTATAGCTCTGCCTGGAGTGAGTGACTCTGGATCAGATTATGGTAGCTCTGCAATCTCATAGTAACTGTTGATTTATGGGACCCAAGCTAGAGTGCAGCATCCCACAGAAAATCCAGCAAGTTGGGAGTGAGGTCTAAGGGACCCCAGAACTGCTAAAGCAAAAGCTCTCTACAGGGATAGCTCTGCTGGCCCCCACCCTTAGGTGCATGGCTTTGCTTAAGCCATGTTTCCATTGCTTGGCTCCCCTTGTGGCTACATAGTAGCAACCTGGAAGGGAACTCAGAGCCCTGTTAAACAGTGTTAATTCCTACTTGGATGTCTACTGTGGCAGAGAATAGAGTCACAGGGCACAGCCAGCCCCCTGCCCTTCTCCATATCCATGGGGCCCCGGAGCTGTGTGGGAAGAGACAGCACCCTTTCTCTCAATCAGTGCCACAGCTGGAGACATTCACATACAAAGGGTCCCGTCCACATCTGGATCCCGAAGAGACAGTCCAGGCCTATGTAATTACAAAGTCACTGTTGTATTTTGTATTTATGTGGTAATCAGAGATTAACTGCTCTATAAAATAAAAGGGTTGCTAACTAAGATTTTCTAGAGCTGTTTCCCATTCTGCACATGGTGGGTGGGAGGGGTAGGAACCTGCAATCACTGCTATTTTGGATGTTTAGGCTGCTGCTCCTATGGAGCAGGGTCAGACCCAGGTCTAGGAAACAGCAGTTCCCTGCCCATTTACTCAGACCTGTCATTTGAAAGCACATTTCTGTTGGTCTTCATTGTGTTGTGTGTGTTTAACATGTGACTCATAATAAGATACACTGTACTGAAACATACAGCAATATTTATGGGATTTGAGAAATGTGCAATAGGACAATAATACAGTACATAAAACATATCAATTATTGTATTGTATCTTGCAAACTCCATTAATACTCAGTTACCTTACATTTCAGTACAATATTAATTGCAGATTCCATCTCCCTTGACTCACTCTCTCAGCCTTCTGTCTCCCATCTCTCTGGCCTCCTTGACTCTGTCATCCTTAGACTGTGCCATCATTCCTTGCCACTGAATGCCTGAAAAACAAAAGTCCTTGGGGTAAAACACTGACCCTGCTCCACCTGTGACTCTACTATCCCTCTGCTAACTCACCCCTTCACTTGGCTTCCAAAGCCAGAAATCTTGGAATTCTCCCTGAACCAAATTTTTGTCCTCTACCCTTGTTTACCTTTTCTGTGCACCTGCCTAAAGCTACCTCGAGAACATTTTCATAATCTCTTTATCTTATTCCTTGTCAAAAAGCTCATTCCTGCCTTCACCACTTATTATTCTATTATCCTGATTAGCGCACTTCCCTCTTGCATACTCCTACACTCAAAAATTCTGGAAGGTCCAAAATATTGCAGCTAGAGTCCCCTCTCCAGGATCCTGTCACTAACTGGCCTCTTGCCATTTTTAAATCTCCCTTTAAAGGAATCTCCAAGGATTCACTCCACCCTTCCCTCTCCTTATATTCCCTCCCATCTCCACTTTGCATCATTTTAGTCTGCCTCCTCAGGATCCTCTACAGTTCCACGATTTTATTTGTTTTGGCTCATCAATGTCGGATGTTCACTACAAGCCACTAAGCCATTCCCTTTTACAGCTTGCCGTGAAGTCCCTGTTTTCAGTGTATCTTGTTTGACTCTTACTATCAATGCGTTTTATGATCCTTTGTATAAAGGATGCTATGTAAATTATATAGTATCCTTGTTCTCTTACGATGCGCTGTACTGCAACTCTGGCAGATTTCAGTTTTGGTGAGTTATAATCATGAGATAAATTAGAATACATAAAGGGACAAACAACCCAATTTAAAAGGACCCATTCCCATTATTAGCCTGGCTTAGATTGGCATAAACTGGGTCAGTTTAATGTGGCCCAATTTCATTTGCTCTCATTCCAATTCCAAGAATTGAAGTGAGAAAAATCCCTGTGCTGGACAGAGTCAAGGTGAGGAGAATGCTGCATTTGCTTGCTAATCCTGGTTCTAGCAGGACTGGTGCCTCCTGCATTTATAGGGAAATTCTCCATTTTCTTTTTGTAAAGACACTATGAGGAATATTTCTTTTCAAAATAAATGCCCATGACAACCTGATTTTAAATTACAACCCCCAATGTCCCTAGTTTTGTTAGCGGTACTTGCATATAGAGGTTTTGTAAAGACAAAAAGATTAATAATGGGGAACTTGAGCAATCATAAAGCATAAAATTATGTATTCTCCCCCACTTGCGCCCCCTCTCCCTTTTTAGCATAGTGTTTCTTGAATAAGGAACCAAAATCTTGAATTAGAACCCCGATTCAGCAACAGACTTAACCATGTGAATAGTTCAGTTACAGCCAATTGGGCCTACTCCTGTGCTTAAACTTTGGCATGTGCTTTTATATCTTGCTTAATCAAGGCCTAAACAGAGAGGGGAAAAATTGTGTTGGGATCAGGTGGATGATGCTTGCTTTGTGAAACAATTGCCATGGGCGTAACTTTTTTGTTTAAAAAGTCATGTTTACTGCTATTTTCTGGCATTATAGCTCAATCTACCATTAATCAAAATAAAGACATTTTCAGCAGTTTCAGCACTGGCACCCATTGGATTAGAGTCGTCTTTCACTTAGGCCCCAGTCTAGTGAAGCACTTAAGCACGTGCTTAACTTTAAGTACTTGACCAAACATGACAGGTCCCATGAGTCTAGTCACATGCTTAAAGCATTCTTATCTGATTTGCTGGATCAAAGCCTTACAGTGGTGTAAGTCAGAAACTCCATTGAAGTCGGTGTAAATGAGAAGAGAACCAGGTCCATAGACTTCAGTTGGTGCAGGATCAGGCCCTTGGGCTGTACTTTCTCAACTCAGTGCACTGGACTTTTCCTGTGCAGCTTCCAGAAAGTCTAGTGGAAGTTGCATGGCTCAAGCCACTGACATCTTATTTGAGAATGTGCCTCCTTATCTTTCAGTGTGTAAAATAATGCAAAAAATAAATAACGTACAATGTCTGTGGTAGAAGCAAGGCTTTTAAAATCTGTTTCTCAGGTAAACAAGTGACACTAATGACAATGGAGTAACAGCCATCTAAGAGAATTTGGATCTATAAAAAGGAGGGTGCCCTCAATCTCACAGAATAGTTGGGTTGCTAGACACGTTTGCTGAGCCTTTGAAGACTTGGTGAAAAAAGGAAACAAGAAATAAAATTTGTATTCACTGCTGCCCTTCGATAGAAAAATGTACATTTCAAAAGCACAAAGGGAAGATTTTTTAAAAATAAAGTAAAAAAAAGAAAGATACCAGTTAAATTCCTTTTGTCTTTTACTCCCAGTGGGAAGCAGGGTAGAAATCTAAGGAGATGCTCTGTTTCACTGCCTGCAGCACTGGCTGTAGACATTTTGACTGCTGCCTACAGAGATTTGAATGTACTGCTCCTTAAGTTAACTTCCATAGAACTGGAGGCACCTCTTTAGTAAGTTGCTACTGTTTTATGGTGCTAAAATAACTTTTATCCCCCTTGAGCATTTCAGAAATAGTAAATGGCCCTTTTTATGAATGTAACGTATCCATTTCTGTTTAACATTTTACACGACAGTTTTAACATGTTTGGAAATTATTTGCCTTTTTTCTTTTAGAATAAGCTTTATAAATATTCTGTAGAGTCAATTGAAGTATAATTCTTAAGGATCACTCTAAGACGCCTACAAAATCTTGTATATTTTTAAGTGTGCCAATTTGTAAAATATTTTGTAAGTGTATATTTTTCTTAGAAAAGTGCTGTGAAGTGTTTGTATGTGTGAGGTTTCCTTTTTTTTGCACCTCCGGGTGTTAATAAAAGGATGTATACTTAAAAGTTTCTGGTTTTAAAAACCAAAATACAAAGAAAAAAATTAAACTTTTGTTGGGAATTTTGTAATAAAAAGAAATGTTGTGAAAGAGTGTAGTGATATTGTGTAAAGGAAACTGGAAATTTGTGAGCGCTTTGCTGTTTTATAGATCCTCTTGTAAATTATTCTTGTAATATTTTTGGTTTTGTTGTTCTTGTTGCAAAGGTTTTAAATATTTGTGACTGACTCTGTATGGTGAAAACGTCATATTGTTAACTTGCTGAGTTTTGTTATATTGTTTATGGAACAAATAAAAAAATTAAAAATCTCATTTTAAGATCATGTATGAAAAAAAGAAATTAAACTCATTTATTGAACATTAGAAATTGTAATATTAGAAATCATTATTGTTAGAAAGAAATGAGTAATGGAGTCTCTTGCGCACTCCTGATTATAACCTTTTGATGGTCAGTTTAACTGGGCTCATGTTAAAATCTGTGGGCCATAAGGCTCCTAGAGGTGGTGGGGCCGAATTGCATAGAGCTGGTTGGGTGGGGAGGGGGGAATTCATACAGAGTCTGAATTTTTTTTCTTTGAAATTTGAAAGTTCATCAAAATTGGAAAAGGTTGGTAGTTGGTCTAAAAATGGGGATACATTTTCAAGATTGAAGTCCCCCCTGCCCGCTTTTCTTTGGCCAAGCTCTAGAGATGCAGCACTCAGAGCATTGTGGCTGAGAGCAGGCATAAGACTTGCAGGGGAGCTGGGCAAGCAAAGCATTAGCATGTGCTCCCCCAAGACAGTATTTCAGGTGCTATCTGCTGCACCGGGTGCACTTCCCTATCTGAGCGGTTCAGTGTTCCCAGCCATGCTCCCCCGCCATGCTCAGGGAGTGAAGGCAGCCGGAGTAGGATTGTGGGGGTGCTGGGATGGCTGCTGAGACTCTGCTGCTACTTCCCTTTTCCTCACCTAGGACCTATTCCAGCAAAGCAATTGAGCACGTGATTAACTTTAAGGATGTGTGTAGACTCATTGGGACAACTCATTTACTTAAACTTAAGCACATGCCTAAGTGCTTTGCTAGGTGAGGGCCTCAATGTTGAGTTGGTGTGACTCAGTTGGGAGCCCCTTTACTTGTAAGTCAGAAGACGGGGGGTTTGTATCCCCTCCTAGCTGCAGCGCAGTATGAAGAAGAGTTGTGCTATTAGAGGTGCTGAAGGAATGTCACACACAGTATATTCTGGCCATCTAATGGGGGTGGAGGGAGCGCTGTCCCGGCAAAAGTTAAAGATCCCGTAGCACTGTGTGAAAAGATGATGGGGAATAACTGACGTCTTGGTCTGTATTCTGTCCCTTGTGCAAACGGCTTCTCTTTTAAAATCGCATTTAATTTCTTTTATAAATATTTAATTTTGATTGCAATAATTTGGAAAACACGTGTTAGCAAATTAGATCTTTCCACCTGGATGAGTGAGCAGCAAGAGGGACATAGGTGAGACCTTCAGCAATAACACCAAGTTTCTCTGGTACATGTTCATCCTCTGCTGTGTTGTGGGGGGAGGATGAATGTCCGAGCCTTAGGAGAGCTAACAGCTAGACTCTTAATAACTATTGCTTTTGCATAAAAAGTCCTTGCACGGACATAGTTTTTGAAGGATTTTGGGACAGACTGCTGCCTCTTAAAAATTGTTCTGAGCATGTGCTAGAGAGTACAGGGTTTCAAGAATTTCCCATGGGGCCTTTAAAATCCCACCTAGCAGTAACAGTAGGTGGGAAAAATAAGCAGTCGGAGAAGACTTCAATCTCCCTGATCACTCAGTTACAGATCTAAAAGTTGCACTGCTACAACAACAAAAACTTCAAAAACAGACTCCAACGAGAAACTGCTGAATTGGAATTAATTTGCAAACTGGACACTATTAAATTAGGCTTGAATAAGGACTGGGAGTGGATGCGTCACTAGACAAAGTAAACCTATTTCCCTATGCTTATTTTTTCCCCCTACTCTTACCCATACCTTCCTGTCAACTGTTGGAAATGGGCCATCCTGATTATCACTACAGAAGGTTTTTTTTCTCTGCTGATAATAGCTCACCTTAACTGATCACTCTCGTTATAGTGGGTATGGCAACACCCATTTTTTCATGTTCATGTTCTGTGTGTGTGTGTGTGTGTATATATATATATATCTTCCTACTGTATTTTCCACTGCATGCGTCTAATGAAGTGGGTTTTAGCCCACGAAAGCTTATGCTCAAATAAATTTGTTAATCTCTAAGGTGCCACAAGTACTCCTCATTCCTTTTCATATGTGAGTGCATCCAAATTTGAAGCAAGGCCAACAGAAGTGAAAGGCTAGTGTGTTAACACACTATACTACCCCGCCCTCTTTCCTGACTGCAAATATAACCTCTGCATGGACATCCATATCCATTTTATGTCACCCTTTGTTCAGACTGTTCAACAGATATGCAAAGGCAGAACAAACAGCCATTGTCAACAGATAATTGTTTCCAGTTGTGATGGAAGGGGAGGATGGAAGCCTCATGCCCACAGGGGGATGAAGAATGTGCAAGCCATTGCAGGCCTTTTCTATGATAACACCAATTTGTTCCTGCTGCAGTAATGTACCCAAACAATGTGAGTATTGCTGCTTTACTAAATGCCAGCTATGCCTTGAGACTCATTCCTGCTATGAGCTCTTGGACCTCTGCCCTCGTAAGACTCCCAAGCCATGCTTGCCTCAAATCAGCATGCATCCTAGAGCATAATTATGAATGGTCTCACTCAGTTCTCAGTGTCCCAAGTCCAACCCATTGTTTAGCACAGTAGTGATGTAACAGGCTGCCTTACTTGCTCTTGATAATCCATCATACTCATGTAGGCTCCTTATCATCATGCTTTCTTCCATGCTGCCCCTACATACGAAATACCTTCCTGTGGGCACACTGCTTCCTCTACATCCCTGAAGACAATTTCTCCTGAAGACAGTTCTTCCCTCCACCTGCATGGCTGCTCACTGTTTCCTCCAGAAGCATGTGGTGATGTTTGTTAATAATTAATTTTTTTATTGCTTCTTTAGCCCCTAGCAGTGTGCCAATGGCTTAGAGAGCAAATGAAAGATGTGCCCTGCCCCAAACAGCCAACTTTCTAAAAACAGATAGGAGGTGACAGACAAGAGGGGACAAGGGACTGGGAAGACAAGGGGTCCATTGATAAGATGATATGGTTAGCTCAATGGGTTTTGTACACTGCATAGGAGTTGACTGATTTCAGTGATCTCATGATTTTTCTGGGTACATCGGGGAGTCCTTTAGGCATGTGCCCCCAGTAGTATGCTCCTCCCAGCACTCCATTGTGTTCAGCCTCCAATGAGCTGGAGGAAAAAGGTTGGACCTCGGAGAGGATGGAGTAGGGAAGCTGGCTGGGCTTCTCCATTTTTACCCCTTCAGATTATGACAAAACCCAATGTAAGCCAATATAGCCTTAGGCTGTGTTATCTTGTACTGCTTTGCCCTCTGAGCTGCAGAATTCCGCTTTAGGCTGCTGTGGTCAAGAGAACAGCTGGAAGCTTAGCTCCTGTGGGGACTAGCGAGGCTAGGTAGCAAAGTGGAGGCAAAAGTATATACATGATGACTCTGCGGATCCCACAAAATCTGCTGATGAAGGGAATGGAACTCCATGGCTTCTTCTGGCAGTCTGAGGTGAGAAAAACTCAATCCCCACAACAGAGGAACAAGTAGGGAACTTAGTGGGTTTCAATTGGTGGAATTTCCTCCCATCTACATTGAGGAGTGGCCCTCTGACTTCAAGAGCATTACTCTGGACTTGCATTAGAATTTGGCCCACTATTTTAGGGTAAAAGATGCTAACACCTACACTGTCCCTGAATGTAAAGCTCTGATCTGGGGAGTCCGCCCTCTGAATCCCACACCCTCCTCCTCTGCAAACTGTTCTGGTAAAGAGGCCATTTCCCTAGTGTGGTCATCAAGCTCTGTAGCTTCTCACCACTTTGGTACTTCGTGAAGACAGGGAAGCCTCTTCCTTTGTTGTGTCCTCATCCTTGATGGGATAGAACACCCATTGGAGATACCCATGTTGCTTTACATAGGTTTGGTCTTTCAGACCCCAGCAATAAAATTGCCATTGCATTAGTTTACCCAGGTTTTTTTTAAATGAGTTTAAACAAACACAAAAAGAAACAACAAAACCCCAATAAAGCATTACAGCTGCCTGGTGGTTTTCCTTATATTTAAACTTGACAAAAAATATTAAGCTATTTTCGTCCAAAATTTTAGTTTCATTGGAGTTTTGCTTTTGACTTTGTTAGGACCAGAGTTTAGCACTCTAGCAAGGTTACTTTCTCTGAAAGTCTAGTTGTCTATTAGCCCATCAAAGTAAGAATCCACTGATTAAACAAAACCAAACCACATAACATCTGAGTGGCAAGTCATTTTTTTCCAGATTCAATGTAGATTTTCACCAATCTTTCCTTACTCTGTGATGACACATAAAGAGCTGCTCTAGGCACGATTAGCCAACCTGATGCTGAGAGGGGAATACGAATTCTAACAGTATGTCCAAATGTCAAAAGCTGTTTACTTGAGCTAGGAAGGATTCAATTAAACTTTTAATCACTCAATTGCCAGTCACTTGGACAAGGCTTTGAAACCATGGGCTAGGTGCTGCAAACCCTTGTTTCTGGATGTAATGGTCACTACTGTCCTATTAGTGATTATTCTTCGTTCTATGGTAGCACCCAGAAGCTCTAATAAGAACTGGGACCCCATTGTGCTGAGTGCTGTATGGTACTTACATGCTCTTCGGGACAAGGGCTGTCAATCTAATTTAACAAGAGGGTATAACAAACAAATGCAGGTCCTGGGGGGAGAGGATGAGGGTAACATGATAAGAACACCATGGTTACACAGAGTAGTTATGTGCACTATTAGCTTGTTTAAATCCATTCAAAGTTTGATTTTTGTTTTAGGTTTAGGACATGAATAAGCAAACAAAAAAAAGTACCGATGGCAGGAATCCCGATCGATCTCCTCACTAGCTATTATCAGCCGGCATGTATGATAGGGATCATGGTAGGACTGGCTCTTGAGGAGGGTTTTGGAGGACAGAGTAGCAGCTTTCTGAGCTAGTTTGGGCAGAGTGTACCATTTGTAAGAGGCAGGACAGAAGAAAGCACCAAGGCAGTTAGTGGAGAAGTAGAAAAATAGGTGACCAAGGATGACATTTTTGTCAGACTGGAGGGTGTGAAGGGGCAACGAGATAAGATACAACAGTAGATTAGTAGGAAAGGGCAGAGTGTGAAGGACCTTCAAGTGAGGACAAGACACTTCTATCTGCTACAGTGGAAGAGGGAGAGCAAGTTCACGGCAGAGCTGGAAATAGTATGTAAAGGTCCTGTCTGCTGTAACTACTAGACAAGTAGTTCTCAAACTTTCACTTTCCGAGCCCCGCCCCATGCTATAAAAACTCCATGGCCCACATGTGCCACAGCAACTGGTTTCTGAATATAAAAGGAGCGGTAAGTTGCTTAGGCTTCAGCTTCAGCCCCATGTGGTGTGGGCTTTGGCTTTCTGCCCTAGGCCCAGCAAGTCTAATGACTGCCCTGCTTGGTGGACCCCCTGAAACCTGCTCGCGGCACCCCACGGGGCCCCGGACCCCTGGTTGAGAGCCACTGTACTTGACAACACTGCCTCCCGGAACTTTAAGTAGTTTAGCTTCTGGTCAAGTTACTGTAAACTTCTGTTGCGCTAATTATTTAGAATTAATAATGATACTAATAATCCATACTTGTTCAACTGAATCACATAAGTGTTTATGAACAAATATACAACATGAAGCAAAGGATTATTGACTCTATCACAGACACTGATTTGATAACAGTTACAGTTACCTAAGGAAATTGTCGTTCCAAGCTATCACATCTATTCCAATTAACTAATTCTGACAGAATTAAGGAGCTGCTTAGCAAGTGCAGGTTTAAGATTCAACCTTGAGTCACTCAATATTCAAAGCCCATGTCAAGAGATTAAGAATCTCCTTGGTGTTGTTCCATTTCCCAGTAGTCAAACTGGCAAACTGAAAACAAAATGTTTTAATCTTGCTTTAAAATGTCTCTGTGATCCACATCCGATCATTCTCCATTACTTGGCCAAAACTCCTTTTCATAGTTATCAGCGGGGAAGCCGTGTTAGTCTGTAACCACAAAAACAACGAGGAGTCCGATGGCACCTTAAAAACTAACAGATTTATTTGGGCATAAGCTTTCGTGGGTAAAAACCCAGCAATTATGATTACTTTTAGTCTGGCCATTTGCCTTGTTTTATGATAATTAGAGCGAGAGATTCATTAGCACAATTTCTCCCAAGAGCAGCACACTTTAAATGACTGGATCTACAATCCAATGGGAAATCCTTCTCTTCCAATGGTTCTCCAGATTTCTTGTTTGTTACAGCACCTGATTCGAAGCCCATTAAAGTCAAGACTCCTAGGACATGTCTACCCTGCTGCTGGGAGCGGGCCTCTCAGCCCAGGTAGACAGACTCATGCTAGTGGGGTTCAAGCTAGTATGTTAAAAATAGCAGCACTGGCAGTGGCTTATGCTAGCCACCTGAGCTTGGGTCCACAAGATCCCCTGGGTCTGAGCTCGGGTGGTTAGTCCGAGCCTCTGTCAGTGCAACAACATCCACATTGCTATGTTTAGTGTGACAGCGCAAGCCCCACAAGCTGTCTCACTTCCAGCAGCAGCGTAGTCAGATACCTATTGACCTGGCCCAAAATGAGGTAGTTATTTGTTAATTTAGGTATCACTCAGTATGAAACCACCTCAGTTTGCCCGCAGAATCACAGTTCTGAGATCAATATTCTGAAACCAAGCAATTCCATTTCAAAGCAATTACATTTTGAAAATGCACAATATGGCCCCCAAAACAGACACTCATTGATCCTGCTAAAATGGGGCCAACATGGACGCCTGTTCTCACCTGCAGAAGCCCATGAATACAGATTATTTTTTTTAGAACAGATCATGTCCACGGATAGGTTAAGTCCTACCCCACCCTACAGAAGCTCATGTTGACCTAGACCTACAGTGTTGACTTTCTGAGTAATTTGGAGTGACACACAGGTAGAATTGCTCTCTTTTTTGGCATGTGTCAATGGAATGGTCAGCCAGAGTTTGATCAACATGTTTAAAGATCTTACATTGTGAGAAGATGAAAAAAAACCCCAACCCTCAATATTTATTTTCTTTAGCTAAAAGTTGCTGGTTATTTTCAGTATTAATAAGGTAGGTTAAATGGGTATCATGTTAAAACACACCAATATCAACAAAGCCTTGTCATCTAAAAATAGCTATTAACAACTCTTGGATCTGAATTTTCCAAACACAAGTTATGGATCAATGAGCAAAAGCAACTGAATTCTAACATAACATTTCATAAATGGTATTGACTAGTTTTCAATAAACTCTTTTTTTTCCTGACCTTATGAATGTTGTTTTCCACCCTTGGAAAAGACAGATTAAATGTTGTTTAAGAGACACTCAGGTAATTTAGGCCCAAGATTTAAGTTTTGTGGGATAGAATATGAATATAAAAGTTTTTGTGATTCGATTTCAAAATCTATGGAAACATATTTTTTGGGTGGGAAAATTCCAAGCGAGCCAGAAAGTGAGAGGGAAGCTGACCAGAAACAGGAAGTAAAACTGAAAGAGATGAAGGGTGGGGAAGGTGTATCTACTCAGAAGGCTAGGAGAGCTTGGCAAAGGGAGTCTTCTGTCTCTCTGTTTCTCTCCTTCTCTTCCCGCACATCTCTTTATTTTGGGGCAGGCTATGTCCTAAGCCTTCATCATCTTTTTTTTCTTCTATGGCCTCTCGTTCTCTCCTACCAACATATCTCAGGGTTCCTCCTCTCAAGGCCCTGGTAGTGAACATCCTGGGGACAGCCTATCCCACTCAGGCTTCCTTTTCCTCCGAGTGCCTGCTCAGCCACTTCTTCTTTTCCCCATTTTCTCCTTGGGAATCTCCATTTCCCTCTTTTACCCCCAGCTTGTATCTTCTTGTCTAGGGCAGCGGTTCTCAAATTTTAGCAACCCAAGAACCCTCATTTTGATTTTAAAATTTGGGGGGTTTCTCCATCTCTTCTACTTAAACCAGAGGTAGGCAAACTATGGCCCGCAGGCCACATCCGGCCTGCGGGACCAGCCTGCCCGGCCCCTGAGCTCCCCACCAGGGAGGCTAGCACTGTGGGCGGCGGGGCTGCGCTCTCCTGCAGGGCAGAGCGGCAGCTTGTCTAGCTCTGGCCAGGCTGCATGGCTACCAGACATGCTGCTCTGAGCAGCATGGTAAGGGGGTCGGGGAGTGGAGGGGGTTGGATAAGGGGTCCCTGGGGGTGGTCAGTGGACAGGGAACAGGGGACGGTTGGATAGGGCAGAGGTTCTGGAGGGGGCAAGGGATGGGGAACAGGGGGGGTTAGATGGGGGTGGAGTCCCAGAGGACAGTTAGGGGCGAGGGTCCTGGGATGGGGCGGACAGGGGACAAGAAGCAGGGGGGGTTGGATGGGTGGGCGGTTCTGAGGGAGGCAGTCAGGGGGCGGGAAGTGGAAGGGGTCAGATGGGGGCGGGGGGCAAGGATGTTTGGGGACATGTGCCCAGCCTTCCCTACCCGGCCCTCCATACAATTTCGCACCCAAATGTGGCCCTTGGGCCAAAAAGTTTGCCCACCCCTAACTTAAACCCTTTCTCTATCTTCTCTGGAAGCTTAGTTCCCTTCCACTGTGGACCCCAGATGCCTGCTCTCTTCCTGAAGGGGAAGAGGCTCCAGTCCATCCCTAACACCACCAGATGGGGCAACCTCTCCACGACCCCAACCTGTTTCAATTTGAACTTTCCCTGGACCTCCCAGGGCATCTCAGCCATTGGTCAGAGTTTTCTCTCCCCCTGGATACACTCCATAGTCAGCTTTTCCCCTGGCAGGATCCAGTGTGGCTTTACCACATCTTTCCTAGCCAGCAAACACCCTGAGGCAGTGTCCTTCTCCCATCTCCTCCCCACCCTCACAGAGACTGTTGGCATTTTTCTCCACCGCTCCCCCAATGTCCCAGTCCAATCATAAAATTCAGTCACCCTACAATCCATTTAGGGGCAGTCTCTTTTTATATGGTCCAATCTCCCATATGGCTAGCAGGTAATTTCCTGACGCCCTGAAAAAATTCCTCTGGGTCTCTACCCTTTTCTTCTCTGCAGGCTTTACCCCTGCCAATTCTCCAACCTTCTTTCCCAGCTCTGGCCTGTTAAATAAATGCACCCACTTTCAGGGGAAATCTCCTTCCTCAAACTCCTCTGTGAGTTTGACCACCACTTCCAGTGTTGTGGGTTGATGCCACCTAACCCAGATACGGGGGTTCTCAGGTACAAATTGATCCAGAATTATGGAGTCCATAATTTCACCCACACTCTGCATACCTGGATTTAACCAGCAGGTAGCCCAATCCATTAATCTTTGGGTGAATGCCTTAGGTCGTACATCTCCCACCCACCTAGCAGCTTGAAACTTCTGCCTGTACTTCTCTGTAGACAGTCTAATATAGCCACCTTCACAATATCATAGTCACTGGCCAGTTTGTCACTCAGGGCCATGTAGCCCACTTGAGCCTTCTCTGCCAAATAGGGTGCTAACCAGCGGGCCCACATTCTGCTGTCCCACACAGCTCCCATTGCTATCCTTGCAAACGTAACTGGAAATGCAGGTCTCATTTTACCCAGGCTGACCCCGTGTCTGCTTGCTGTTCCCCGTACTGGAACTCACCAGTTTCTGAAACAACTGTGCTTGCTCCCTGATAAATTCCTTCTGCTGCTCCAACTGCCATGCCAGCAGGGACTCTCTCTCTCTGGATGGTGTGATTGTTGAAAGACCTGCATAGTCTATTGAATCTCCTGCAGCTGCTCCACCAACCACTCCAGAGACTGCTCCATCGCCCAGATGCCAAATCCTCATAGCTGCTTCCCACTTCTGCTTTCTCTATCACCGCAGCTGGGGGAGTCTGATCCCATCCGAGCCCCCAGTTGTAATGGGAATGCTCCATCCCCATCCTCTGATGCCCCAGAAACCTCTCAGACTCTGTCCAGTAAGTGGCAACTTTGTGTGATTTATTTACATTCCCAACACCAACAGTCTTCTGCAGCAAATTATTACAGTGACTCGCTACCTAGCCCATTCCCACAGGCCAAGAGAGGAACAGAAGACTCCCTTCCTTGAGATCTATGAGCACACTGGGCTCAGCTAGCCCAAGTCCTTTCCCTCCCCCACACACTTTGTCGTTCTTTGTTTTTGGCAAGCAGCCTCATCACACAAGGCTATGAACACCACTTTCTTCATTTATTTTTAGCCAAGATATTTTTCAATGTCCTTTCACTCAGCCTAGTATCCTTAAAGAAATGCAACAAGCCTTTTTTCCCCCCTGCACTATTCCATTTCCCTGATATTCTCACTACTCCCTACTTTGACTCCAAGCCAACTTAATCTTCCATAAAGAAACTCTCTTACCATAGAATATTGCCCCCAATGCCATAGAACATGCTCACCAGGTTCTTTGGTTTTGCACACATTGCAGAGCCCAGCTTTATGTCTTTTTAATAAGTTTAACTTATCATGTAAGGCACAATGACCTACTCACACTTTAAAAATGACTCCTTCACTTTTTCTGTCATGACCGTGGAGTATATTATTATCTTTGGTTTTTGAGCATATTTCATAAACCTTTGTCCTTTTGTTTTCTTGCCATTCCTTCCTGAGCTCCTTCGTGACCACATGTTTAAATTCGGGTATCTTAATATCCACCTCCTCATTTTTTAGAGCTTGTTTTGTTGCTTTGTCACCCATCTCATTTCCAGGTATTCTGATATGCACCAGAACCCATGCTACAGTAGAACCCCAGAGTTACGAACCACAGAGTTATAACTGACCAGTCAACCACCCACCTCATTTGCAACTGGAAGTACTCAATCAGTCAGCAGAGGAGACCAAACCTCCCAACCCCCCCCAAACCACAAATACAGTACAGTACTGCGTTAAACATAAACTACGAAAAAAAGGGAAAGTTTTGATAAGGAAATTGTTTCATTTAAATTAAGATGGTTAAAAGCAGCATTTTTCTTCTGCAGAGTAAAGTTTCAAAGCTGTATTAAGTCAATGTTCATTTGTAAATTTTTGAAAGAACAATCATAATGGTTTGTTCAGTTACGAGCATTTTAGAGTTACCAACAGCTTCCATACCCCAGGTGTTTAACTCTGAGGTTCTACTATATTGTTACCCAGATGATTGCATTGTTACCATAGTTAAGAACATTATTTCACTTATTATTACATTTCTGCATTCCAAAGTCCCTGTCATAATGCTTGACAAGGAATCAGATAAAATTACAGGTGCAGTTGCACATCTCTTACCCAGGTTAATGCCAACATTATCCCCCTTAGTTCAGCTGTCAGAACAGTCATAATTCAATAGCCTTTTAGATTTCTGTATTCCAAGACTAGGAACTTAGAAGGCTGTTCCCACTCTAACCATGCTGTCATCTTTTGATCTGTTTGTACAGACTTGGCAAAGCTGGTTCCATTTTTCATAAATACATTTAGAAATGTCACTTGTGTGGTTTTTTCCCCTCCCAAGGTTTTTTTCATACAATTCCAAATCCATAAATAGAGGAATATCTGTCCCAATTTTCATTTCCATGACTAAACATTTTTAGTTCTCTCCTTTACCTATTTTTTGCCCCTGATAGTATGAGGAAGTCTGTGGCAATGCATATAATTTTGCCTACTAAGCTCCCAGCAATCTTCACAAATCTGTTGTGTACTTCTGTTTTCATGACTGGCTTTTACCTTCACCCAAAAGGTTAAATCTAATAGTTTTATCCTCCGATTTATAGGTGCCTCTCCAGGGCTGTTTGCCGCTCTCACACGGTGGTATTATCATTGAGCCACATGCCAACACAGAACTTGGGCCGACAGCAATTCCTAGTTTCTAAGAGTTGTTTTTGAAACTGAACCAAAAGCTTGGCAGCCATAATCTAAAACTGGTCTTATCAATACTCTAGACATAATGGTCAATACCTTTTTATTGGCACGCCCATTTGTTTCCAGCTATACTTTTGAGTAAGCTCATTCTACTTTTACGCTTTTGAATGATGATATCGATGTAACCTTTCCAAGTTAATTTATTATCAAACACTGTTCCTAGGAACATAAACTTTTCAACTATCTGAATTTTTTCACCATAAAGCAATAAGTCCAAAGCTTCCCTAATTTTCTTCCTAGTTAAAAGCATTCCTTTTATTTTTTGCAAGTGAGAATTTAAATCCTCACTCATTACCCCACTTGGAAATTCTCTGGAGTGTTTCATTTGTCTTTTCCATGGTTACTTTAAGTCTTTTAGGCTTCGTACATATAACACAGTCATCTGTGAAAGGGGAAATACCTATTCCCGTCTGCACTCTTTCTGAGAGGTCATTTATCATAATGGAAAACAAAGTAGGGCTGATAATACTCCCTTGTGGAGTTCCATTTGTAAGCTTGTAGGTTTTTGATAAAGCCGTTCCCACTTTATATTGTATAGTTTGTCTCTTAAAAAGTCCCTTATCCACTACAACATTCTCCCCTTCATTCCAATTTTGGCTAGTTTATATAGGGGGCCTGTCATCCATAGCATGTCATATGCCTTTTCAATGTCCAGGAAGACTTATCATAAAGCTCTGAGTCCTTATGCTTTTTTTGTACCTCTGTTTCTAGTCTCACTATATGGTCAGCAGTACATCTTCCTTTTCTGAAACCACTTTGTACTTCAGTTATAATATAATTTTTCTCCAAGTATTCCGTTAGTCTTACATTTATCATTTTTTCCCTGAAACAATGTGCAGGCAATAGGCCTATAAGTAAGGCTCCGCGTTTATCACAGAGGTCATGGAAGTCACGGATTCCATGACTTTCTGTGACCGCCATGACTTCTGCAGCAGCTGGTTTGACTGGCCCTGGGGGGCTTACCTGGAGGGAGGGCTCCCTTCCCTCAGCTCCTAGCTCCATGTGCTGCCTCTGCCGGCAGGCACTACCCCCCAGCTCCCATTGGCTGCAGTTCACAACCAATGGGAGCTGCAGAACTGGGGCTTGGGGCAGAGTGGAGGCAGGATGTGGAGCTCAGGAGTCAGGTAGGGAGCCTGCCCCAGCCTCGCCAACCCCTCCTCCCCAGCACCTTGGCGCAACCACCCCCGCAAGCACCCGCTGCACCTCCCTGGGCCATACCCCCCCCGGGCCATCACCTGAGGCTCCCCCCACAAGCTTTAGTCAGGGGTATATAGTAAAAGTCATAGAAAGATCACTGGCTGTGAATTTTTGTTTACTGCGCATGACTAGTCCATGACTTTTACTAAAAATACCCATGACTAAAACGTAGCCTTACCTATAAGCATCAGATCTTTTATGTGCTTTGCCTGGTTTCCTAATTGGTACCACCAATGCTTGTTTCCCTTCTATTGACAGCAGTCCTTTCCCCTATAGATCATTCTAAACCACAATAGAACCTTTAGACTCCCTTCTGACAAGTGTTGAAGCGTTTCATTACTTATATTATCTTTACCCGGAGCTGTAGTTTTCCTTTTTCCAATGGCTGCAATATGCTCCTGCATACTAACATTTTTGTTTAACACATTATCAGTATGTTTTCTCCTGCCATTTAATAGTTCACATTTTCCTCTATAAACCTCCTTTTTTTCCTCATGAAACTCATTGCTTTGATTCATATCCCTACTGACCCTTTGGCATTCTTTTGCTAAAATGGCTGCCTTTCCTAAGTTGGAAACCTCAATTTCATTGTTTACAATAAGGCCAGGTATACATTTACTTTTTCTTCAAATACCATTCATTCTTTGAATTTGCTTATATATTTCTGAAAGCTTTGAATCTTTGTTCAGTTTCCCACAGAAATTTCTCCATTTTCTTTCTTTTTTTGTCTTTTTGATAATCCTTTGTGACATCGCCTTGCATCGTTTATAATTCATTGTCTTTACTATTCATGGTGTGTTTTTCTTGCCTGTATGCCTAATTTCTTTCTTTCTTTGCTAATGTGCAACCCTCATTCCTCAGGAAAATGGATTTCTAAGTCAGGGGCCATTTCATGATTTGTAGGTGGCCAGATCAGTAATTCCTTTTATGACATTGCAATAGAATTCTCCTCTGTTGTCACTCATACAGTTACTATGTAAATATTCATCACATTTAATCTTGAAAAGGCCCAGTCAGCTTTCTGAAAATTCCAGCTAAGAACTCTTTTTCTGTTTTCAACGTTTCCTCAGTTCATCTCCCTGCACTTTCTTCCTGTCTCTTTCTTATGTACCTCAGCTGAGGGGCTAACTGGTTCATCAGCCCTCCCAGCCTGATCAGCTAATTAGCTTGCATATCCGCCATCAGTCTTCTCCCAGGGAACTGATGGATGTCTAAGTGATCAGAGTGCTGACTCACTGTAAGCTTCCAGCACTCTGTCACAAACACATTTCTGCTGAACTCACAGTGCTGTAATTAAAACTTCCATAATTTCTGACTCAGACATCTATCTGAACTCAAGGCCCAGTGATTTCTGCTTGTGAGAAAAGGCAGAATTAAATCTTGTGTGAATGTAACTTAGTATCACAGGATTTTGAGTCTTGCTAATTAGAGCAGGTACATCTGGTTGATGATGGAAACTGTATGGAAAAATCCTATGGAATGTAATAGGGTTCTGTAGAAATTACTCTGCAAACCTGATATTTTTCCTAAAGGATTTTTTTTCTACCACCTTACAGAATTCTGTTGCAGGAATATAATTCTCTGTTCAATTCTACAAAATGCTTAAAAAAAATCTAGACAACAGTTAATTTTCTGTTAAATTCTAGAAGAGTTTCCATAAATGAAAGTATAATACATAATGGTTGTCAGTTTGCCCTATATAAATGTATTTCAGTAGGATCACCACTTATCTGAAGGGATTACAGAGCAGTTTTTTTAAAAATCAGGTTTGCAGCACAGATCAGTACTGACTGATAGTTATTATCCAGTGGCTGTACAGAAGTCTATGTGAAATGAGTTTGGGGTCTCAGCCCATTTCCCAGTGAAAGGATGTCCACATCAGAAAAACCACCACCACAGCTGACACCAGTTGAGCTCTTTCAGTGCAGAGCCAGGAGAGAGAGCAGAGCTAGAATGGGCAATGGAAGCCAATCTACTTTCTTACTTCTAGAGGATATCCCTCCAGGGGCACATTGGCAGGTCTGTGAAGGGAAAGCTTACACTGCCACTGCCTATGCTGCCCCTGTTCTGTGGATTAAAGAGAGGACTTTAGTCTCTGGGGTTGTCTGTCTAGCATCTTTCACTAACACTCACTAGGAACATCTTGTGATAGCAGAATTGATTTGTACTATCAGTTTGCAATGTATCGTCAATATTTAGTGTGGTTATCTCTATGTCAATCGACTAAGCAATAGTCCCAAGTTAGTTCACGGTTCAAGAGGCAGCAAACATTTCTCACCAAACTGCCGCACATATTCTTGAAAGAATAAGATTTAAAAATCTAATTTCCTATACCATTTTCTATTATGAGATTACCTCTGCTTAGAGGCTACTCTACTATACCTTGACTCAAAGCTACCTTAATACCCATTATAATTATCCTAGCTGCTGTGACATGAAAAATGGTTTCCTTCCATGCACTGCCTCATGAAGACAATTCAGTTATTTAACTGTGGGGAGGGATAGCTCAGTGGTTTGAGCATTGGCCTGCTAAACCCAGGGTTGTGAGTTCAATCCTTGAGGGGGCGATTTAGGGATCTGGGGCAAAAATTGGGGATTGGTCCTGCTTTGAGCAGGGTTTGGACTAGATGACCTCCTGAAGTCCCTTCCAACCCTGATATTCTATGATTCTATGACATGCTTAGCAAATGGGATGTGTTCAATCTTCTTTCCCTGCTCTCCTCACCAGATCTCTAACCAGGACAGAAATATTCTAAGGCTACTGTTGGAAGTACAAGAAAAATGTACAAGAAGTTGTAAAAAAATGTACAAGAAGTTGAAAAATGTTGGCAGTACAAGAAAAATGAAGATGAACAGTCAGTAGGTGTAAGAATTTATTGTATAAATTTGGTCACAGGCAGCAGTGTATCCTAATGTTTAATTAGGAGAATCATGAAAGTCATCAGAATCACACGGGTTTTTAAACAAGACATCTTGAGTTTCTCCTTGTGTTTTGGATAATAGCATCAGGTCCCCTCAATTGATTTACACCCTGCTAGTCTGTCTGTCTTCCTCATCCACATTCATTATCCTATATGTAAATCCCTCAGGCTCTGTCTTGATTTTATCAAAGCAGCACCTGCAAAGCACTCCTGTGGCTAAAGGGTCTGTCAACACTTCCACTCTAAAGCCTTCTATGGAGGATTTGTAGCTTAGCTGTTAAACTCTATATCATGTGGAAGCTCAACAGCTGAGTTCACAGCTTGGGAAGTGGAGAGCTTCTGTTTTTATTTAAACCAACTTTGGTTTGATTGTTTTCAGTTGATCAGAGGGGGGAAATACTAAAAGTGTACCAGGTCTTTTTAAAATGTTGTTTCGGTTTTTTGCAGTCTATATATCTCAACAGGACTTTTAGTTTAAAACGTGATGATTACTATTTTATCTAATAATATCATGCATGCATAGTGCTGTTCATCTGAGACTATCCAAGTGCTTTAGAAACCTCGTTTAGATTTCTTAACATTCCTGTGAGATAGGCACTGTAAATATTATCTATCTCCACTACCATATCCAGCTGGATAAACTCGGCACAGAGTTAAAGGGCTGATTTTGAAAATGATGTGCAGTTGTGCGTACAAAAATATGCCTAATTTGTACATGCAGTTATTGCAGTCTGATAATTGCACTTGTCCATTTGCATGTCTTAACAGAACTGGTCAATTTAGGCATACGATTATACACATGCTTTTACAACCACAGTTGTGAAAGCAATTCTTGAAAGCTATTTGGCCAAGGTCACATGGTGAGTCAGTGGCAGAACCAGACATAGAAGCCAGGACTCCAGTCTTCATTCCCAAACCACTGCCCTAGCCATAAGTTACTTTACCTCACTCCCTCAAAACATAAAAAGCCAAATTCTACCTTCAGACAAGCATGCAAAAATCCCATTGACTTTACAGGGAGTTATAGCCCCGTAACTGAGGGCATAATTTGGTCCCCAAACCTGCTGAGCTAGCACATATTGAGAAGCAGCTGCGGCCCACGTTGCAATAACAAACCATTACAGCACTTAAGGAAGCTGACCCATTTCACTGTCTCAAGCAGAGGTGGTCAGAAACAGCTAAAATATAGCCTTATTCTGCTCTTGCTCACTCCACCTGTAAATCATTGATGTCAATGGAACTAAAGCTGGTTTGAGTCAGGCAGAATGTTTGTGAAGATTCATAAATGGGTGTTTGGTTTATCTTCTCCATGCCGCAGGAGGACAGGTCCCAAGACTGAGAGGTAGCTGAACAGAGAGACAAGATGGGTGAGGTAATATAAACAGAAGTTGGACTAATAAAAGATATTACCTCACCCACTTTGTCTCTCTAATATCCTGGGACTGACACAGCTACAACTACACTGCAGGTAGCTGATATTGAGATGGATGCATGTAACCAATGTACAAAATTTAGGTTAGTAAAGTCAACAGCTGACTAATCTGGTCGTGCATGTGCACAGCTGTGAACTATGGATGTTGGCACATGTGCTTGTTGCTTTTGGTGTAGGACGGAGGTCTTATCATGGTGTTGAGACATTTAGGGGTGTAGGATTTGGCATTTTTCACTTCCTTCTCAGGGCATGCTTACACTCTGACCTCAAATACACTTTCTCCAGTAGATCTACTCCCCACAATAACCAGGTGCTTATCAAAAGCAGTACACACTGTGCCACTGTATGTATAGGGTGCAGATACAACTGGGCACACCTGGGGAGGAGGTAACTCATACTAGGAGAGAGGGATTGTCTTTGTCTCCCTCTAGCGGTTGGTTCACAGAAAAGGCTATGTGTCTATTTTAAGGAGAGTTACTATTTTACCTTAAGTGGCTGATGGCCCAAGAAAGATCAGTCCCCTATGCATATACAACACAGCTAAACATAATCCTATGGAATTTGCCTTTCCCTGCTGCATAAAGTAACAGAAGATCCTTAATAAGATGAAGAGTAAGGCATTATAGACTGACTATTTAAGGTCAGGTCCCCAGTACTGCATTATCTGAGCACCTCGCAGTTTTTAATGTATTTATCCTCACAGCACCCCTAAGAGGAAGGGAAATGCTATTATACTCATGGACAAAAGAGGCACCAAGAGGCTAAGTGACTTGTCACGGTCCCACATGAAGTCTGGGGTGGAGCAAAGAATTGAAGCTGGGTCTCCCAAGCCCTCAGCTAGTGGCCAAACCACTGGACCATCCTTCCTGCAATTCTGTAAAGCTTATGGTTGTTAAAGACCCTATAAATTATGTATAATTAATAACAATAAATAACTGTGACTCCCAGACTGCTTTCACCTTATATTGTGATGTTATAATAGACACGATCCACCATATCATTACACACTGCTTTTTAACACTTCCAAGGAGTGTTGAATTTAGGTGTGCAACCAGAGCGTTCATTCCACATCGTCTTGCTCATATTTTTTCTTAATATAATACATGGTTTGCTTCAGGGAAAACACATGGGACAGGATTTAAAATATGGTAAAACACAGGCTCGGATGTAAGAGAAGCTGTGACAGAGGAAATGCTCCAACTGGAGCCTTGCAGGCTTTGGCTACCGAAATGGAAAGTTTAGTGAGGAACAAAATCCTTCAGCAACGCTGCTACATGTTCAGGAGCACTGGTATCCGCAGTGCCAGCCATGGGCTGTAAACTAAATGTCATGGTCCAGAGTCACTGGTATGTGCCGGACTCTCTGCACCACTCCAGAGTGATGCAAAGCAGCTGTAAACTTCAGTTTAACTAGAGCTGGAGCAACATAAAGAAGCAGAAGAATATCAGTAAATCTGGCCCCATAGTTGTATGCCCTTGTAATAGAGGCACTACCTGGTCTCCAGTGAACAAGGGGTTAACTTCAACTTGGCTTTGGGAATGTGTGTGTGTGTGTGTGTGCGTGTGTGTGTGTGCGCGCGCGCAAAGGTTACTCAGGAGATGGGGTCTGATTTTCCACTTCCTTGAACCTTGTGTGGTCATTGTCACCCACGCAGTGAGTGTAAAATGTTATCAGATCAGAATGGAAGTGTTTCAAATCCTCTTTGCACAGGAATAAATGACTATACAAGGCAGTGAAGAATCAGGCCCAGAGTGTCTTTGATAGTGTACACAAGCTTCAAAGGAATAAGTTGAGCCCAATGTGTGGCAGAGTTTTTTGTTTACATTTTTTCTGCTATGGTGCCTTATTTTGAGTGCTTATTATAAGTGTAATTCCTTACGGAAAAAAACTTAGCTATCATTACATTTGATACTTCTTCTGACTCTTGCCATCAGTTTACAGCGTCATACCTTGCGGCATCATTTTCAGGTTTCTTTGTGTGTGTGTGCACATGTGTGCAACACATCTCTCTCCCTCTCTCTCTCTAATTAAACCTTTTTCTTCAGTGGTGTGATCCTAGACACAACAGCATGAGAACCAGAAAGTGAAACTAACTGGAAACAAAGAGGTGAAATCGACCCTTTTAGTTCCATTATCTAAACTGAGCAAAGAAAAACTTGAGAGTATTCATGAGAGTAAAATCAGACATGTTTGCAGGATTGGGGCCTTAAGTGGCAGGCAAGGATTTTACATATGTGATTTTTTAAATCTTGGCTATATCTCTTTGAAAAAATATTTGTGTGTGTGGTGTCCAGAAGAGCTGGCCTTAAATATTTTCCTAACTTGAAAACGACAGTGCTTCCATGAACAATTCATTTTTAGCCCTCTTATACTCAGTGCCAGTGCTAGCCCATTGAGGGCCCTAAGCAGGATTATTCTGGGGGGGCCCTCCCCTCACAACACATACTAATAATTAATAGAGGGCTCCCTTGAGCTGCTTGGGGCCCTAAACAATTGCTTAGTCTGTTTATGCCTAGCGCCGGCTATGATTATACTGCTGCAAGTGTGTCTACAACATTTCCAGAACTATTTAATCACCAATAGACAAAGCAAACAGGACCATCTGCTTACCCTGCCTGCAAGGGTCAAATTTCAGTTCTAAGTCAACCCTGAATGCAGAAAATGCCTTATGCAGCCAGCTATATTAGCCCATTATTTTATCTGAAGCAGAAAACTGTTATTAGGGTTAATAAACTGCAACCCTAAGAGTTTTTCCTGTGCTAAATATGCTACAAATCCAGGCCTTCCCTGCTGGAGCTACCATTTTTCATAAGGATTTGGGGTATTCTAATAATAGTAATACCCATGCTTAATGTAATATGCTTTTGGCTTCAAAGTACTTTATTATTAATTATTTCTATAGCATCACAGGTGTGCATTAAGCTTTTACAGCCAACTAGAGAATAGAAACCCCTGGGTCCAATATAATACCTGTGATCAGCAGGTATGATGCAGCTGTTCGTACGCAAAACAAAGCTCAGCTGAGCTGCAGTCAGGGCATTCCCAGTGAAAGGCATCCAGCTCTGGAACTTTTAGCCACAGGCACTCATGATTTGCCCCCGTGAGAGTGCAGTGCAACATTCACAAGCCTGCGTTAGTCTTTCCCTCCCTCGCAACACACACACAGACAGAACATAGGCCAAACCAGGAGCCACCTGAAAATTAAAACTCTAATTTGGAGCCTAGATACTACAAGGAATGGCATAATAGAAATGTGTAGCTAGCTAGGTAGAGTAAATAATTAATTAAGCCTCCAAGCACCCCTTTTAGTACTAGTAATAATAAGTATTATGATCCCCATTTTACACATGGGGAAACTGAGGAAGATTATATATAACTTGCCTAAAACCTCAGAAGTATTCAGTGTCAGAAGGGGATTTAGACTTCAGGAGATCCTGGTTCCCTGTTCCTTGCTTAGGGCTTGTCTATGGTGCCCTACAGTTTGGTCTATAGGGGTGTGACTAGCAGTGTGCACCAAAGTTCTGCGCTGTAACATCCCCATGTGGATACTGTGGGGGAAAACTAAAAGGTTCCTAATTTGTATTAACACAGGCCTCTGTAAACAAGATTACATTAAAAAGAAAAGGAGTACTTGTGGCACCTTAGAGACTAACCAGTTTATTTGAGCATGAGCTTTCGTGAGCTACAGCTCACTTCATCGGATGCAGAGCATATCGTGGAAACTGCAGAAGACATTATATACACACAGAGACCATGAAACAAAACTTCCTCCCACCCCACTCCCCCGCTGGCAACAGCTTATCTAAAGTGATCATCAAGTAGAGCCATTTCCAGCACAAATCCAGGTTTTCTCACCCTTCCCCCCCCCCCAACACACATACAAACTCACTCTCCTGCTGGCAACAGCCCATCCCCCTTTGAAACCCCTCTTTATAATGCGCATGATAATCAAGGTGGGTCACCTCCAGCACTAATCCAGGTTTTCTCACCCCCCCCACCACACCCCCCCTTTCCAAAAACCACACACACAAACTCATTCTCCTGCTGGCAACAGCTCATCTTACAATGTGCACAGCAATAATCCAAGTTTAACCAGAACATCTTGGGGGGGGTTTTGCAGGAAAAAAACAAGGGGAGACAGGCTACCTTGCATAATGACTTAGCCACTCCCAGTCTCACGAAAGCTCATGCTCAAATAAACTGGTTAGTCTCTAAGGTGCCACAAGTACTCCTTTTCTTTTTACGAATACAGACTAACACGGCTGTTACTCTGAAACCAAAGATTACATTAACGCATTATAATACAACCACATAAGGGAATCAAATTAAGGTTACACAAGGAACCTTAATTCTGGCATTTCCTACCTTTTGGGTGCTTAACTTTGCAACCTTAATAATGCTCTTTTCACCTAGTTGTGTGTGTGTGTGTGTGTGTGTGTGTGTAAGTAAAGCAATGTGTCCACTGAGAGCACAGACTTACTGATTGCCTTGCGATGGGGGGAGGTGCAGTAGAATGCTACATTTACCCAACTTAACATTTGTATGTTTCCATTCCGTGGTCAAGCAAATTATAAATTTAGCCTTCCACGCCTCATCCTCGACTAGTGCTGTTGTACCTAGATTTTGAAGCTCTTTTGTTACGTAGCAATACACAATGATCTCGAAGGCTTTCAGCAACCTGGAGGATATTTTTTTGCCCTGGATTCAGTCTAGAATAGTTTTACCTGGAAGGATGGCCTTGTGTTGGAGGCACAGGACTTAGGATCGGCAGACCTGGGTTCTGTCCTGCGTCTGACATACTGTAACCTTGATTCACTTTGTGGCAGTTCAGTGTTTACTCAAAGCAGGAGTGGGCATTCTGCCAGGCAAGATCATCTTTAATTTGGAGCTATGCATGGAGATGCTGCCTGGGAGATGTACTGAAGCCACTTGTGGCCTGAGCTAGCTGGCCATGCCTGGTCCCCAGATAATTTTAAGAAGGTGCTAGCCAACTCTAGCTCCCTAGCAAAACAGAGATTGCGGGTTCCTGGTGCAGTTGCAACATCCTTCTGGGCTGATTTTCTGCCATTGAGGGCCTGTATCCTGGCTTCTCATGATGGGAACACAAAAGGGAGCCTACGTGACCTTGGACAAATCACTTGACTGCTGTGTCTCAATTTCCCACTCTAAAATGGAGTTAACAATATTTCCTTATATCACAGGGGTTCTGTAGGTCTAAGTTTAGCCCCATAAGCTGTGGAACGGTCCAATCAGAATCATGACAGTCCCACTACATTCAGCCAAGTTGGCAATGGCAACATTCATTCCAGGCCAGTCTCCCTTTCTTTTTTTTAAATTGTGTTTTCCTTATACACTGATTTGAATTACCAACCCTGTCCCCCAGCCCCCACTCATGCAAAAATAAATAAATAATGAAACTGCTTCCAATTTCACTTGCTCTCCCTCTTCTCCCTATTTAACCTTCAATGAATTTTAATTGTGTCAGGGAGAGACAATCACGATTGCCCAGGCATAATCCTGTCACAGTTTGTAGAGGCTTCTATTATTAAATGTCTGCTGACCCATCACATTCTCTAACGGGGCAGAAATTCTTTTTCCTAGGATCATCCGTGAGGAAATCCCAGTCACTGGGATGTGAATCAGTGGCAGATTTTCTTGTGTGTGTCTTTTTGGGTTGCAGAGGATAGAATCAAATGTGCAGAAGGTTTGACATTTTACATAGGAATGATGCTTTGTCACTCAGCTAGCCCTGCTCTGAGCTGTAAGTGGACACAACTCTCCACAAAGGGAGACCCTATTAAAGTCAATGGGTGTTTTGCTATTGACTTCAGTGGGGCCAGGATTTCACCCGAACTGACTGGGAGCTATGCTAGCTAACATCAGGTCTGAATTCAGCCCCAAGAGAATGGTGAATTTCCATAAAATACCCAAGGCTAAAACACAGGCGTAAAAGGGAAAGCACTCTGGGAATTAAACATGGCCATAGGTTATGAAGAAAGAACTCAGAACTCTCAAGAATATCATCCAGTGGAAAGGGCACCCCCACACTGGGTGATAGGAGACTTCATCTCTTAGTTTTCCCATCTGTAAAGGGGGGATAATGATACTTGCCAAGCCCACCTTTTGTAAAGTGCTTCAAGATCAATGGATGAAAACTGATGTATAATCATGAAATATTATCATAGTTAGGAACATAAGATTTGCCATTCCTGATCAGGCCAGTGGTCCATCATGTCCTGTATCCCACCTTCTAAGGAAGGTGGATATAATGCAACAAGCCAACTGTGAAATTCTGTATATTGGAGGTGGAAGAAGGAGGCATTCCCTTCTTGACCCTCATAGATGATCAGTTTATGCCTCGAAGCAAGAAATATAATTACATACCTTTAATTTGCATGTCTACAAATGCTCGATAACAATTATCCAGCCACTTTTACAATCCACCCCTAGTAGTTGGCTGGCTGACCCCCTGCAGCCATGAATTCCACAGACTGACTATATTCTGTGAGAAAAAACATATTTTAACTAGTCTAAATGCCCTGGTCTAGAATTCCATCAAGTAACTCATTATATAACAGAGTACAAAAGAGGGACTGATCAGCTTCATGAATATCCTTCATGTTTTAAAATAACCTGTTCAAGTGTCCCTAAGTCCTCGTTGTCTTCTTGGGGTTAAACAGTCCTGGTTTACGCAGTCTCTCCTCCTCTGCATGTCCTGGCATGGACCATTTCACCCTAGTGATAACTGCAGCCGAGACCCAAAGCAGGACCCTTATGAGCTGAAGACAGCAGGTTTAATGGATGAGTCAAAAGGAAATTTTCCTGGCTCACCCGATCAGAGTTATGCTAAGATTGTCTCAACAGGGTTTCTTCTTTGCATAGTCTTCTTTGCATGAGGTTACTATGTGTGCACCACTACCCTCTACTGGCTGGTCACTTGCCTGGTCACCCTGTAGGCACAGTGTGTAAGTATTATTCATGGAGATTTTCCCTTGATTGAAATGTTAGAAGCCTATATTTTGGGCTGAGTTCTGTTCCTGTTTATGACCACACAGAGTATGCAGGCGCAGATTAATTGAAGTACTCTACAGAGACCTACATCTGTGTAGTCTTCAGTGGTGCTTGTTTCTCCCACCTGACTCAGCACTGCATTGTTTCAGCAGTAGCCTGCTACAAAAAATACGCTCTTATCTGTAAGTCGGCAGTTTGCATTCAATGTCTTTATTTTTCCTCATATAATCATCAGACATTTCTGCATTTTAGATTGATAAATACCAGATTATTGAATCTTGAGGCATCTCAGTGCAGCACAAACAGAGTTGCTAATTTCTGTTCCTTCCTTTAGTTTAACATTAAAGCCTGCTATTGTCCTCAGAGAAGAAGTGTGGCTACATCTTGTTTGCTAGGTGTTCCAAATATATTAACTGAAAGAAAAGATTACATAATGTGTCAAGGGCTGAAAAGACTAAGCATTTTATATTGAAATGTTGACAAAGCAAAGAGTACTATAAAAAGTACTGGCAGGTGTGCATATGCACCAGTGCTCTCTACTGGATGAAATTAGAACTGCTCATGTATGTGTCATGTTCCTTGTAAAGCTGAGAGGCAACAGAGATTTTTCCTTTAGTTCAGGTGTGAGTGCTTTTGGAACAAGAGGATGCCATTTATAGCCCATGTATTTCCCCGTGGCCACACTATATAGCAAAGTGCAAGCCATGAAGTGCCCCGGTGGCCACAGATTTGGTACACCAGATCTGAAGAGATCTTTGACAGCTCCAGTTTTTAAAGGCCAAATGTTTCTCTTTCCCCAGGAAAACAGAGTGTTGAAAATGCAGAAAAATACAGAAGGTATTGCAGCACATGACATCTGATGCATATGCTGCCAATGCGCGCCTCTTAAAAAAAATCCATTGCACAAGGGTAGAAACTTTCAGTGATGCCATGGAGAAACTGTCTAGGCCAAAGTTCCAATACATGGTACCACGGCTATGGCCGGAGGCCCAGGCAGAGTTGTGTTTGTAAGACGTCACCCAAAGCCATTTTCTGTATATTGTCATATGAACATATGTACAATAGCATTCCATTGTCCCTGTATGGTGGTGATGCTTTGATAAGCAAAAACCCCCAAAAAACAAAAACACAATTTGCACAAATTATTGCGGCCGTAACTTGTGATGAGTTTTCAGATGGCACCAAGGTTGGGAATAGCATATGCATTAACTTGGTCTGGATCTGTGCTTCTTATTTTTCACGATACAAGTGTTTACATTTCACTGTCATGCAGGAGGGATTCTTGTGAATGCTTTGCATTGCAACCTTACTACAATGTGTCTAGTGCTCCAGGGAACATGCCCCTTCAGCTTTTTTCACTTGTGCAAGTGGGTTTGCCGTCTGGTTCTGAATTAACATCGTACAAGTATTATTTTCCATGGAACAAATTAGAGGACGGGATCCCAAAATTTCACAATCTTGAGTGGGGAAAAATCAGGAAAGGCTGTGAATTAATCTTGCTGACAAAGCAAAGAGAAAAAGGAGCAATGATAGATGAGAACAAATGCAGCACCTCCTATACTGCATATTAAAAACAGATCATGAATTTAGAAGTGAAAATCCAGAGATGGTTGTTTCACCTCTTTCATGATCAGGACATATTGATCAAAATTAAAACAAGCTATCACTGTAACCGTCTTGGATTATCTCTTTTTATGGCCTACATGAAAGAAACATAATGGAAGGAGGGTGAATAGTCTCCTGGAACATTTTGGTGAATGCTCTACTCCAGGTGTTGATCAATCTGTCATTGGTGGATTTTAAGAATAGGTTAGACAATCGTCTGTCTAGATAGACTTAATTTTGCTTCAGTGCAGGGGGAGGGACTAGATGACCCTGCGATTCCTATCAGCCCTACATTTCTATGAATCTCCCCACTACATTTTGAGTAGGCTCAAATTTTAAAAACTAGAAATAAAATCAGGTAAAGCTCATTGTGTTTGTATAGTGTAGTCCCTACTGCGCGCGATAAGATTTGGGTATGAATGTTATCCAGGCTTAAGAAGCATCAGTGATGACCCATGGCTTCAGCTCTGTGACTCAGCCTTTTGTCTTTCCAAGCCAGTCTGTAGTGGGATACAGATTACTAAAACAGCTGCATGAGCTATTTCACTAAATTCTAGTTCACAAATTCCCTCTCTGAATTTAGCCCATTCATACAACACTGAAGTACTAGAAGCCTAGCAGGAAAGCTAAAGCACCACCTGAGACTGATCCAAGCCCTTTTTGGCTTGTGAACATCAAGAACATATGGGACTCCTACCAAGAACATCAACAACACCATTGAGAAAGAAAATCTGCTTCTCCCTTTCAAAAGCACAGTATAATATGACCAATACTTATGACCCCAACTACTTCCTGGCATCTAGCCTCCCAGTCTTGAGCCATTACCTACTGCCATCTTCAACTCCAGCTAGACACTGCTCATATCCTGGATTCCTCCAAATCAAGCTTCCAGCCAGGACATGTGTCAGGGGTTAGCGACACTGTGCTGACATAATGGGCTGTTGCTCTTCCATCTCCAGTGCCCAGACCTGTGCAAATCCCATAGACATCCATCTCCCGTATCTGTAAGAAGGTCCTAGGGATGACAAATATCCTATTCTAGCAATGGGTGGTGAGAAGACTGCACCCTCTGCTGTGAGGTTAGGCCTTGGCCAGGGTGATCCAACTCTGGTGATTTCCAAGTTTGATTGTTGCAATTCTCTGAATACAGAAAAGGACTGATTTTAAAACAAAGCTACAATTGTTTCAGAACAAAGCAGTCCATCTGTTCAGCAACCCAGCTCACCAAAAGGACACTGCCCTAGAGCTCTGCTCCCTTTACTGGCTACCCAGACATGATCAAATGCCTCATGCTTGCCCAAGTTACCAAAGGGACCACTTCAGTCTGTGTGATTGTGACCTTCTTGAAGTGCTGCATTCTATTGGAACAGCAGAACTGTCAGTTTTAAGGATGAGGCTCATGTGTGCGTGAGACAGAACTTTCTTAGTGCCTGATCCAAAAGTCTGGCACTCATGTTTGAGACAGATCAACATATTCAAGAAATTCAGCTCCTTCAGAACAAATTGCAAAACCAACTTATTTGACTTAGCATTCCTCCAAACAACCAAAAAATTAAACACCCACATTCTTGTACTTGCAGACTGGGGACAGGAGGGGAAGGAAGGTGACAGATAACTGTATCTTGTGTATCCACTTTACAATTTGTTAAGAATCAGATGCTCACATACCATGGTGGTGGGTGCCATATCAGAAACTAGCTAGCTGAAGGAAGGACAGGCTTGTGGTTAAGACACAGGGCTAAACACAGGGTTCTGTTCTGAGCGCTACAGCAGGTTGTGTAGGAAGCTGGCTAAGCCACTTATTTTTGTGTCACAATTCCTCCATCTGTAAAATGGGGATAATAATGAGACCTAATTTATTAGGATCAGGTTGTTTGGTTTTTATATAGGTGTGCGTGGTGGTGATGGGGGGGGGGGAAGCTCCAAATTATAGTCAAATCACAGTCTTTATGAAGGATCATGAAGCCCTTGCTTGATTCACTTAAATTTTGTAGAAACCTTTAGCATGTAGTAATCCCATCCCTATTCAGCAAAGCACTCAAGCAAGTGCTTAACTTTAAGCATGTGCTGAAGTCCCCAATTAAAACTTTTAATTAAATGTATGATTGAGTGCTTTGCTGAACGGGGATGTAACTACCTACATGCTTAAGGTTAAGCATGTGCTTAAGTGCTCTGCTGACTTGGAGACTATAACAGAAATTGTTACAAACTGAACTGTGGAATAACTGCTGCCCCAAGTGTGTACCAAAATGTACAAATGTTTAATATGGGAAGTATTCACGTACTTACTACCATAACCACAAGCAACCAGCTCAAATGATTAGTACCTGGACTTTCGTGAAATGTACAATAATTATCCTCCAATGGGTAAAATATCATTAGATGTTTCGTTATCTTGGTAAATTACAAGTGAGTAAACTTTGTGTGGTAAATTGTCATAGAAATTTTGCAAGGCTGGATAAGGGCCAAGACTTTTTATAACTGTAGGTCTATTTAGTTTGCAAACGCAAGCACCATGATTGCAGGTATAGTGACAATAATTATGCCTGCAATCACGAAAATCTGAGCCAAGATCAATAAAAGATTCATGTCATTCAGAGAGATGTATGACATTGCTCTTTTAACAAATGCCTACTAGTGAATCAGGCCCATAGTTCTCTTCACCTTGTGTTGCCATTTACACCTGTGCAAAGCTGGTGTAAAACACTACCATTCTGATTTGGATTCACTTTGCACTCATTTCCTGTTTGGCCAGGCGAGCTCATCAGCACAGGTGACCATGCAGTCCCAGAATCAAAAAAGAGCTCCAACATGGACCGAACGGGAGGTACTGGATCTGATTGCTGTATGGGGAGAGGAATCCGTGCTATCAGAACTATGTTCCAAAAGATGAAATGCCAAAACATTTCAAAAAATCTCAGAGGCCATGAGGGACAGAGGCTACATCAGGGATGCAACACAGTGCCGCGTGAAACTTAAGAAGCTCAGACAAGCGTACCAGAAAACCAAAGAATCAAATGGACACTCTGGGACAGAGCCCCAGACATGCCACTTCTACACTGAGCTACATGCAATTCTAGGGGGGGCCACTACCACTACCCCACCCCAGTCCATGGACTCCGAGGATGGGATACTCTCCGCCATGGCTGAGGATTTTGCAGATGAGGAGGAGGAGGACGAGCTTGGGGAGAGCACACAGCACACCGTTCTCCCCGACAGCCAGGATCTTTTTATCACTCTGACTGAAATACCCTTCCAACCCAACGAAGCCAGAGAAGGGACCTCTGGTGAGTGTACCTTTTAAAATATAATACATGTTATAAAAGCAAGCGCTTTTTAATGATTAAGTAGCCCTGAGGACTTGGGATGCATTCGTGGCCAGTACTGCTACTGGAAAAGTCTGTTAACGTGTCTGGGGATGGAGAGGAAATCCTCCAGGGACATCTCCATGAAGCTCTCTTGGAGGTACTCTAAAAGCCTTTCCAGAAGGTTTCTGGGGAGAGCAGCCTTATTCCGTCCTCCATGGTAGGACACTTTACCACGCCATGCTAGTAGCAAGTAATCTGGTATCACTGCATGACAAAGCCTGGCAGCGAGTGGTCCCGGTGGTTGCTGGCATTCAAGCAACATCCGTTCTTTATCTCTCTGTGTTATCCTCAGGAGAGTGATATCGTTCACGGTAACCTGGTTGAAATAGGGGAATTTGATTAAGGGGACATTCAGAGGTGGCCGTTCCTACTGGGCTGTTTGCCTGTGGCTGAAAAGAAATCCTCCCCGCTGTTAGCCACACTGTGGGGGTGGGGGGGCATTGGTGCTGAGCTGTTCACGTTTGGCTAGCAGGGATCTTCCCTGATATCACCCAGGCGGTGGGGGGAAGGGAAAAGTGATCATCCCAGAGAATTGGATGGGGGAGGGGGTTAGTTTGGTTTCTGCTGCTGCACGTTAACAGGAAAACTGCAGCAGTAAATGGCCAACTCAACGGGCTTTGCTTGGTTGGGAAAGGAGGGGGCTGCTGTTATGAAGGTTGCAGAAGCCAAAAGACTATGGCTTACCATGGCCGCCTGCAAGCCGAATTCTGTTGCCCGGCCCTGCGTGTATGATCTCTAACACCAAAGCCGCAGGCACTCAATATAAGATGCAAAATGCGACCTTGTACCACAAATCACATGTGCTATGTAATGTGAATACTGTTGTTCACCGTGAAAGAGTATAGCCATTGTTCTGTAAAATGTATCTTTTTAAATACTTCACTCCCTTTTTTTCCTCCAGCAGCTGCAAATGTTTTAAGCCTCCCTCCTCCGTCCCAGAGGCTCTCTCAGATAAGGCGGCGAAAAAAACGCACGCGCGTTGAAATGTTCTCTGAGCTCATGCAGTCATCCAGCACTGACAGAGCTGTGTGGAGGGACACAATAGCAGAGTACAGGACGGTGGCCGATGAACGTGAGGAGAGGTGGCGGCAGGAAGATCAGAGGAGGCATGAGGAAATGCTGGGGATACTGCGGGATCAAACGGACATGCTCCGGCATCTGGTGGAGGTTCATGAATGGCAGCAGGATCACAGGCTGCCGCTGCAGCCCCTGCTTAACTGCCCTCCCTCCTCCCCAAGTTCCATAGCCTCCTCAGCCAAATGCCCAAGAATGCAGGGTGGGAGGCTCCAGGCACCCAACCACTCCATCCCAGTGGACAGCCCAAGCAACAGAAGGCTGGCATTCAACAAGTTTTAAAGTGGCCTTTTCCTTCCCATCTACCCTCCTCCCACACCCCACCTGGGCTATCTTGTGAGTTGTCTCCCTATTTTTATAATCAATTAATAAAGAATACATGTTTTTTAAATGATAGTGACTTTATTTCCTTTGCAAGCAAGCTGTGATCAAAGGCGGGAGGGTGGGTGGCTTACAGGGAATTAGAGTCAACCAAGGGGACTGGTTTTCATCAAGGAGAAACAAACAGAAGTGTCACACAGTACCGTGGCCAGTCATGAAACTGGTTTTCAAAGTTTCTCTGATGCTCACCGCTTCCTGCTGTGCTCTTCTAACTGCCCTGGTGTCTGGCTGCGCGTATTCAGTGGCCAGGCGATTTGCATCAACCTCCCACCCTGCCATAAATGTCTCCCCCTTACTCTCACAGAGATTGTGGAGCACACAACAAGCAGCAATAACAATGGGAATACTGGTTTTGCTGAGGTCTGAGCGAGTCAGTAAACTGCGCCAGCGACCCTTTAAACTCCAAATGCACACTCTACCACCATTCTGCACTTGCTCAGCCTATAGTTGAACAGCTCCTGACTACTGTCCAGGGTGCCTGTGTACGGCTTCATGAGCCATGGCATTAAGGGGTAGGCTGGGTCCCCAAGGATAACTATAGGCATTTCAACATCCCCAACAGTTATTTTCTGGTCTGGGAAGTAAATCCCTTCCTGCAGCCGTTTAAACAGACCAGAGTTCCTGAAGACACGAGCGTCATGAATCTTTCCCGGCCATCCCACGTTGATGCTGGTGAAATGTCCCTTGTGATCCACCAGTGCTTGCAGCACCACTGAAAAGTACCCCTTGCGGTTTATGTACTGGCTGCCCTGGTGGTCCGGTCCCAAGACAGGGATATGCGTTCTGTCTATAGCCCCACCACAGTTAGGGAATCCCATTGCAGCAAAGCCATCTAGTATGACCTGCACATTTCCCAGAATCACTACCTTTGATAGCAGCAGCTCAGTGATTGCATTGACTACTTGCATCACAGCAACCCCCACCGTAGATTTGCCCACTCCGAATTGATTACCGACTGACCGGTAGCTGTCTGGCGTTGCAAGCTTCCACAGGGCTATTGCCACTCGCTTGTGAACTGTGAGGGCTGCTCTCATCTTGGTATTCTTGCGCTTCAGGGCAGGGGAAAGCAAATCACAAAGTTCCATGAAAGTGCCCTTACGCATATGAAAGTTTCGGAGCCATGGGAATCATCCCAGACCTGCAAGACTATGTGGTCCCACCACTCTGTGCTTGTTTCCCGGGCCCAGAATCGGAGTTCCACGGCATGAGCCTGCCCCATTAACACCATGATCTCCAAATTGCGGGGGAACGCGGTTTTAGAGAAAAGTGTGTTCATGTCCTCATCACCGCACTGCCGTCGCCTCCTCACCTGGTTTTTCAGGTGCTGGTTCTGCATACACTGCACGATAATGCACCAGGTGTCTACAATGGTCATAACTGCTGCGGTGAGCTGAACGGGTTCCATGCTTGCTGTGCTATGGCTGCTCCTGCTCGGGCAATCCAGGGAAAAGGGCGCGAAACGATTGTTTGCCATTGCTCTGGCGGAGGGAGGGACGACTGACAACATGGCTTACAGGGTTGGCTTACAGGGAATTAAAATCAACAAAGGGGGTGGCTTTGCGAGAAACAGAATGGCCCTCTCAAGGACAGAACTCCAAACCTCAAGGATAGAACTCAAAACTGGGTTTAGCAGGCCGTTGATTTCATGGAGGGAGGGAGGAGAAAATGAAACAAAACAAATCTGGTCTATTTCTTGTTTTGATCCACTTCATCTATCTTTATACATCTTGCTGGCAGCAGACTGTGCAGTACGACCGCTAGCCATCGTCATCTCCTGGGTGCTCGGCAGAAGACGGTGCAATATGACTGCTGGCCATCGTCTTCTGCTGGCTGCAGATTAAAAGACAGTGCACTGCCAGTAGGACTGAATCGCCATGAGACGAAACTTAAAAGGGAAATGACCTGGCTGAGTCACTCCCATGTTTGCCCAGGCGCCGCTGACCTCATCTAGGTCGGTTAAAAGAGCACCCTGGACTACGTCGATGACGGCTACGAGTCATACTGCACTGTCTGCTGCCAAAAGGCAATAAACTGTTGCTGTGTAGCAATGCAGTACCGCGTCTGCCAGCACCCAGGAGACATACGGTGACAGTGAGCTGAGCGGGCTCCATGCTTGCCGTGGTATGGCGTCTGCGCAGGTAACTCAAGAAAAAAGGCTTAAAACGATTGTCTGCCCTTGCTTTCCCGGAGGGAGGGAGGAAGGGAAGGGGGCCTGACGATATGTACCCAGAACCACCCGCGACAATGTTTTAGCCCCATCAGGCACTGGGATTTCTACCCAGAATTCAAATGGGTGGAGGAGACTGTGGGAACTATGGGATAGCTACCCACAGTGCAACGCTCCGGAAGTCGACGGTTGCCTCGGAACTGTGGACACACTCCGCCGACTACATGCACTTACAGCATTTGTGTGGGGACACACACAATTGACTGTATAAAAACACTTTCTACAAAACCAACTTCTATAAATTCGACCTAATTTCGTAGTGTAGACAAGGCCAAATGATTTAATTTGGGAGAGAGAACAGGAAAATGGCCACACTGTAAATCAACCCAAGGGGGCTATGGGAGCTCAGATTAAAGGGAGGGGAAGGTCTAAAACAGTCTTTCTGGCTCTTCTGTCTCCAGCATTAAACCATTTAATCTGTAAATCCTTGAGTTTTGATATGTGATTCTTGCTGTGCCATAGGATTTATTAATGTTTTGATGAGTTAGAACAGGCTGAAGGATTTTACACTCATGCTATCCAGCACCCACACAAATTGTGGAGTCTGAACATGTGATTCTGATCTCAGTTTTGGCCTGTCACATTGGATGATAAAATACTAACTATAATAAAAATGACTAACAAGACATTAGCTACCTCTATCTCAGAGAAATGGCCTAGCGGAGTAAGCCAAGAACTCTTGAGGTCTATTTCCTCCTCTGCCACTAACTTGCTGTGTGGCCATGGGTACATTGTTTCACCTTTCTGAGCCTCAGGGGATCTGAGAAGGATTAATTAGGTAATGCTTGTAAAGCTTCTGTAACTCCTAAATTGTTTTTATGCATTTTAGGTACCCCGTGGTACTACACACACACTTATTTGCCAGGATCCACACTGCCTTGCAACCTTCAATTAAATCAAACAATTCAAAGATTCCATTAACATATATAATAAAAAGAGAGATGATTAATGATTAACAGCTCATCCAGAAATTTCCTCCCCAAAGTCCAGGCCTTTGACATGATTCTTTAGTGTTACTCTGAATTTCTTTCCGCATTAATTTCAATCAGTCATGAGATTCCTGGAAAATCGCCTTGGGGAACTTGTTCACACCCACTGCCACAGCAGATAACTTTGCATTCTAAACTCAGGCATTTGACTCCTATCTGTTTGGACATATGAGCTGCTCAGCACTGCTTTGGGAGGCAAGATATTTTTATATTCCCAGAAAGAGCACAAAGTAGAGAGAGGAATTATCATTTACTGTTGTAATAGCTGCAAAACAGGGCAGAAAGCAAACCCATATGAACTGCCCTGTTACTCGTGTAATTAAGCAGATGGTATACATTTCATGTATATGCTCTCAAGATATATACTAAATAATGTTTTAAACAGTAAATGATACCTAAGTGTAAGGATTCTTCAGTGACTATGGGGACCTGCGCCCTTTTGGTTTAAACAGAGGCAAGGCTAGAAGGCCCAGTTCCTCAAAGGTATTTAGACACCTACCACCCATTGAAGTTAGGCATCTAAATACCTTTGAGGATCTGGGCTGAGGGCATCACGACTGAATAGTAAAATGTCCTGGGACATTCCTCTCTCTGTTACTGACCAGGATTTTTGGAATAATGCTAGTAAGAAAAAAAAATAATCCATCCCCGGTTTGCACAAGATTCAGAACATGCATAAATTGCCTAACCCACTGTTGGTACAATGTAAATAATAATTACTTCACACCCTGGGACAAGATGCTTTCTGCGTGTTCAGTGAGTTCAGCCTAGCCATTCAGACAGCCAAAATTGTGTTCAATAAAGTTGCTATTACTTTGTATTAATATTCACACAAGGCTCCCAGCAACCTGTAATAGAAGAGCAATGTTACAGTGCAAGGATGCAGCATGAACACAGTTGTTGGAAAAGCACTTTATATTTGGATGTTGTTTCAAACATTGATATCCTGTTGCTTGTATCAGTCTCTTTTTAACCAAGAGTCTCCCAAAATGAAAATGCTTGCAATTTCTTTGACTTCAGTAATAAAACTTGATACGGATCATAAAAATAAAATGTGACCTTTTTTAAAAGCACACTTTTTTTTTTAAGTTTTAAAAAATCTGACCCTCCCCGTTACTCACATGCACAATGTTAAGCGTACACGAAAGGGGTTGCAGAAATGGAGGCAATGTTTGCAATAGTTATGGTAGTAATCTTTCGGTGTCTATTCATAGCTTTATGGATTATAAAACCAGATGGGACTAACGTGATCTAGTCTGACCTCCTGCATAAAACAGGCAGTAGGACTTCCTTGAATGACTCCCTGTTTGAACGGCAGTATATCTTAAAAACTTTCAATCTTGATTTTAGAAATCTCCAGTGACAGATAATCCACCACCGCCCTTAGGTAAATTGTTCCAATGGTTAATTACCCTCATTAATAAAAATGTGCAATATATTTCTAGTCTAAACCTGCCCCGCTTCAACTTCTAGCCGTTGGAACTTCTTGCTACGCCTTTATCTGCTAGATTGAAGAGCTATCAAATTTCTGTTCCCCATGTAGGTATTTTTAGACAGTGATCAAGTCACCTGCTAGCTTTCTCTTTGTTAAAATAAACAGATTGAGCTCCTAGTATCTTTTCCAATCCTTTAATCATTCTCATGGGTCTTCTCTAAACTCTCCTCAATTTATCAACATCCTCCTTGAATTGTGAACACCAGACCTGGACTCACTATTCCAGTAGTGGTCACCAACTACAGAGCTAGTAATAATCTCCTTACTCCTGTCCTACAGTCTCCTGTTTATACACCCTGTGACGTTATCTGATTAAAATATGACCACATAGGTCATTGTTGCAACCACTGTTATATATTTGCAACAAATCTTGTACAAAAGGTAGCATGTAAGATGTCTATGAAACGGTTATGATTATGCTATCTATATGCACGTATCATTTTGGTATTTGAAGTTATGAGTATTGCCTCTATACCTGGATTTCAAATGTTTGCTCCTCAGGTAATGCTCACAAGGTAGTTAGCCTGCACATCTTGGAGGTACTATTCAAATTAAGTGGCTCATCAAGAAACACTTAATTGACAATGGACCATGGGAGATGCCCATCTACACTAAATGGACCGTCCTGCAAACGGACTGTCTGGGGTATAGGTAATGGCTTCTACTGCATGGGCATGTGACTTGCCCATGTGACTCCAAACACTATCTTGTCACCTGTAATTTTCCACTAGCTGTGCTGAGTGCTTTGTTTAAAACAATGGGTTTCCCTCCACACGGCAGAAGATATAAAAGGCCCCTGGAGACTTCTCCATTTTGCCTCTATCCTGCTCCAGCCTCTTTCCTGCCCAAACCTCTGGACTTTGGACTATACTAATGGGAGGTTTCAGAGTAACAGCCGTGTTAGTCTGTATTCGCAAAAAGAAAAGGAGTACTTGTGGCACTTTAGAGACTAACCAATTTATTTGAGCACAAGTTTTCGTGAGCTACAGCTCACTTCATCGGATGCAATGGGAACATTCTAACCAATGGATTGAGGACCTTCCAATGATTTGGAAGTAGCCAGAGACTTGACTTAAGCCAGCAGTTTATTCCATCACTGCTATAAGCCTGAACCAAGAACTTTGCATTTAATGTATGTATTTGATTCCTTTAACCAGTTTTAACTCTCATCTTTCTTTCTTTTTCTTTTTTTTTTATAAATAAATCTTTAAATTTTAGATATTAAAGGATTGGCATCAGCGTGATTTTTGGGTAAGATCTGAGTTATATATTGACCTGGGTGTGTGGCTGGTCCTTTGGGATCAGAAGAACCTTTTATTTGAAGAGACTGGTTTTAAAGAACCACTCATCTCTAAGTCTAGTGTTTTTGGTGGTAATACAGGACTGGAATGCCTGAGGAAACTGCTTTTATGACTTCTTGTTAGCCAGTGCGGTGAAAGAGAAGTTTACTTTTGTTGCTGGTTTGATATATCCTGTGGGGGATTAGCCACCAGTCTTGGGGTGTATCTGCCGTATTTTTCAACAGTTTGTCCTGAATTTGGCAATTTATGGTTAGCTGATTATCCACCATGATCTCCAAGTCTTTTTCAAAATCCCCCGTCTTGTAAGGATAGCCTATATTATTTGTTCCTAGATGTATGACTTTACATTTGGCCTTATTGAAATGCATATTGTTTGTTTGAGCCCAGTTTATCAAGCAATCTAGATCGCTCTGTGCCAGTGATTTATCCTCTTCATTATTTATCAATCTCACAATCTTTGTGTCACCTGCAACCTTTATCAGTAATTATTTTATGTTTTCTTATTCTAGACCACTGATAAGAATGCAGAGCATAGAGCCAAGAACTGATCCCTATGGGACTCCACTAGAAACACACCTGCTTGAGCATGATTTAACATTATATTTCAAGACCTGTCAGTTAGCCCGTTTTTAATCTTTTTGTGTGCCATGTTGATTTTGTATTATTCTAGTTTCTTAATCAAAATGTCATGCAGTAACAAGTCAAATGCCTTACAGAAGTCTACGTATCTTACACCAACACCTATATCAAGCAAACTTGTAATCATTACAAAAATCAATTTGGCTTGACAAGATCTATTTTCCATAAACCCTTGTTAATTGGCATTAATTATGGTACCCTGCTTCAATTCTTTATTAATCAAGTCCCATATCAGCCATTCCATTTTTTTGCCCAGGATCAATGTCAGGCTGACATGCCTATAATTTCCCAGGTCATCCAGTTTGCCCTTTATAAATATAAAAGCAACATAAGCTTTCTTTCAGTCCTCTAGAACTTCCCTGTGTTCTAAACCTTATTAACAACCAGCATTAATGATAGAGAGAGTTCCTCAGCCACCTTTTAAAAAACTCTTGGATGCAAATTATCCAGTCCTGCTGATTTGAAAATGTCTAACTTTAGTAGCTGCTGTTTGAACATCCTCTTGAATTCTTGTTGGAATGGAAACTATTTCATCATCATCATATGAGGAATATATTATTTAGCTTTATCCTAAACACAGAACAGAAATATTTATTGAACTGCTTCTACTATTTCCATTGAACTGCTTCTGCCACATTTTATTATTGACAATTTTACCATTTCCATCTAGTAATGGACCAATATCGTAGTCTTAAGTCAAAGAAATCCTATATTTTAAGAGCTTTTCCCATAGCAATGTGATGCTGTAATATTATTTATCTTACTCTTGTGTTTTGTGTGATCATTTACACAAAGTTTAATAAACTATTATTCAAAAATATATTTATTTTTGTTATCTATACCTGATATCTATGGCCAGTACAACAATAGACAGATTTTCTGCGCTGACTGTAAGAGAGCAGTAACAATGGGCCTGACTGTGCATCCCTTATCTACATGTGCATCTGCATTCAGAGAAGACCTTCTGTGTACAGATCTCCCCTTCCCAGGCATGAGTGCGTGGGTGGGTTCAGCCACCTCTGTAGTAGCATCTCCCCTAGCCCTACTCACCCAATTCAGAGCCAGTCTCTTTTAGCAGGCCAAGGGAGAAGAGTAGGCAGGGGACAAGGGCAGTGGAAGAATAATGCAGCCTGTCAAGCCACCTTTCGGTGGAGCCTTACTTTAGCTGACCTTCTGAGATATCTGGGGCATGGGGGTGGCATGTGACCTATTTCATAGAGGAACCCCACCTCCCTCATGGGAATGATCAGAGTGGGGATAAGCTTGTAGGGATTTCTTCCTCTTTAAACCTCTCCTAAGGTCTTTCCTGAAGGAGGGGCTGGTAGGGAACACTGTATTTATGTCAAGTCTTCTAACATTAACCAGAATGCCAATGCTCGCATATTCAGAATAAGGGCTAATGCTCTGTCCTTAACTCATTCCGTTGTTCTAAAGTGTTAGAGTACAGAATAACTTTTGAACATTTTTCAAATGTGTACATGTCTCTCCATTCTTCTGTTTATCTAATCAACATAGGGCCTGTTAGCACCTCAGGAAAGCACTGGTTCAGTAACGATTTGGGGAGAAAAGGAAAGGGGACTAAATCACCAATGCCACTGTGATGGGGTGGACTAGATCCATAGGCCTCCTGCTGGAGGCCTCACAGCCCTGCCTCATCCTGCCTCAAAAAAGAGCAGAGGACAAGTCCTCCAAGCAGCCTAGATGGGCCAGAAGGGCCATATAAAAAGAAGCAGCAGCGGCAGAGCAGTCAGTTGCTTCCTAGAGCTTGAAGAGGGAGGTCTTGATGCCTGACTGGCTGGAAGAGCAGCAGGACCATGGACAGCTCACTGCAGGCAGGACTGAGCCCAGGAAGGGCTGCTGAAGACCAGTTGGCTGGAAGAGCAGCAGGATCATGGACAGGTAAGTGCAGGCAGGCTGAGCCCAGGGACCCCAGAACCTAGCCAGACCAGGCCAGGGTACTGTGATGGGCCCTGTTGGTCTGATTGAAGACTGAGCCTAGGTGAATGCTGCCAAAAGGACACTAACTGAGGGTACTGAGATTGGCCCCTGTTGGGCTGTTAAAGAAGGTAGTGCCTCTGGGGAAGAAGCCTTGATGCTACAGCCCCATACCAGGGCTGTGAGCAAGAACTAGAGACTGTATACCTCAGAAGGAGGGCACAGTGTGTGTGACTCGGCTGGAGGGCTCAGTTGCTGAAGACCTGCTGAAACATTGGCCGGCTGGGGGGGGCGCGCAAAGAGGGGGATGCTTGTGAGAGGCTGGTGCCACCCCATTATAAGTACAGAAAACAGGCTCACACCCAACCAGAAAGGGGGTGCCTGTGAGAGGTGGGTGCCACTCCGTTCAAAACTGAATGATTGCAGGCATATATCGGCCAGAGAGGAAGCGCTCGCGAGAGGCGGGTGCTGATGCCATTACTGCCATGTACCTGCTCAAACCCAGGCCTACTTAAGACTCCAAGTTAAGAGGACTGCTTACATGAGTAAACAAATGTACCTACAGAAGTGTTTGCAGCATCAGGTCCTTAGTCTGTAAGATCTAACAAATTCACATCCTGAGATGTGCTAGATACAAGCCATATTGGTGGTGTTCAACTTCATTTACCTCTTTTAGTTTCTGACTCTACTGTTACTACTATGTACAGGATTTGAGTTTATTTTATTTTTTTGTTTCAGCTTTAGAAGCTCCCAAGAGGTTTGGATTTTTCACCTCACGGCACTTGGGATTATTACTTAGCTAATATATATTGTGAATAAATTAGTAAGAGTTGTGCTAAAATCTTAATACATTTTTCTGGGGGGAAAGATGCTTTTCTTATCTGTCACCGAATACCAAATAACCAGTTTTTGAGGCTCAAGGGGATTTAAAAGCAGATGTATTTACCAGCTCAGAAGGAAAAGACATTAAACTTACCAGTGAAAAGTGCTGTAATTGTCTTTCTCTGAACACACATTATCAAATCAAAAACACTTTAAGATGAGTTACATGTTGGATTTATTGTAGATTTGGATTCTTTCTCTGTGCCAGGAAGTTCTCTATATACAAAGTTATTTTTTTCCTGAAGTCTCTTTGAAATAAGATGCTTCTACACAGAACCTGTGATTTTCAAAGTGGCAATCGGGCACTGAAATCCTGCAGTGGCTCTGAAAAGGTTTGAGAACCAGGGTATCTGTTGCACAAAGCAAGCACTAGGTCCCTTGGCAAAATGGCAACTGTGTTCTCCTAGCAGCCTGCAACCACCCACAAAAACAGTAAATAATACTTTTCATTTCTCTAGTGTTTTTCATTTGAGCATCTCAGAGTAATTTATCAAGATTAATTAAAACCATTTGGTAGATGGGGAAATTATTTGACATCTGTCACAAGCTGGTCAGTGGCAGTTCCAGAAACTGAAGCTTACGATCTTCAATACCACACTTCAGCTTAGACATTGAACCACAGTTACTGAATAGTCTGCTGTCCCTTATATTTTGTTCCCTTAGGTTACTGTCTGTAGAGCACAGCAGGCCTCCACTATAGGACCTTAACCAGCATACAGAAATGGGAGGGAGGAAATAAAACACAGCATTCATTTAAAATTGTAAACCACCTTGTCACAGACTGATCATCTCTTACGTCTCTACCTGTTCTTTGAGGACTGTTTGCTAGAGTTCTCTGATAGATACCAAGCTGATTTACTAATTGCCAATATTGGCTCAAACTCAGCATCTGTCTTTGGTATTATCAGCACAAAGCTTTTCATACTAAAATAAATTAAAGGGGAAAATAGTTAAATGGCTTGTATGCTGGTCAATGAATTACTGATGGTTATAATGGAATGGGTTTTCTTACATCACAAATGGCTGCCAAGAATGAGAAGGTCTCTCTCTCTCTCTATGTATATGTGTGTGTATAGATATACACACGCAGCACACCAGTGTTCCCTCTAATTTTTTACATGCACGTGCGGAATGAATTTTGTTATATGCACCAATATAGAAGTGATGTGTGGCGGGGGTGGGACTGAGGGGTTCGGAGTGTGGGAGGGGGCTCAGGGCTGGGACAGATGGGTGTGGGGAGATGAGGGCTCCAGCTGGGGATGAAGGATCTGGGGGTGAGGCCAGGGATGAGGGGTTTGGGGTGCAGGCTGCCCTGGGGCTGTGGGAGGGAGAGAGGACTCCCCCAGCCCTCTCTCGTCACAGCAGCTCGAGGCCAGGCAAGAGGCGCCTCTCTCTGGCCACGGCAGCTCCGGCAGGTCCAGGCCGCTTTTCCTGTCCTGCGTGGCCCTTGATAGCCTGCCGCGCAGCTTAGAAGGAACTTTGACACACACTCCATTCTTCTTCCCTTTCTCTAGAGGTTGTAGTGTCCCCAGTTAATTACAGGAGCTTTAACTTTCAAAACTACTGTGCATAGATAACACCTATTTAAAAAAAAGCATGTTCTTCCCTGTATTATTAAAACAATGTGGCATATTAAAGCTGCAAAATAATTTTAAAATGTTAAATTTAGTTTTCATCAGATGCCTTTTTTTTACTTTTTTTGTAAAATTTCACTCACCTTAGACAGTAATTTGGACCTTGGTCATTTTTGCTATATATTCTAATTAATTTCACTTACTGTTTCTTACCTACTTGGAAGTTAAACTGATTAAAAACACACACTAAAACTGATCAGTCTATTTTCTCTAGCACTAGTACTAGCATAATATTGTCATTATGTGTGGGGTTCTTAAAGCTAGAGGGCAATGCTATTGAAAATTTTAAAATATGTCATGTTAAGTGAAACTCCCCTCCCCTCCCCAATCTTCTTCTTCATTTTAAATTTTTATAAAGTCTAAATTTAATCTCCAAAAACAAGACTGTTCCCTTTCATATTACGAGACACAGTAAAGCAAGCGCGCGCACACACACACAAAACAACAATCCAAAGCAACACATCCACCACAACAAACAATCTAGCCACTTTGCAGAATACATACAGCTCTCTTTGTGATCTTCCTGGAAGTACACAAATTTCCTGAAGCATCCTGTCACTTCATGCAAGTAGTCTTGTTTAAAACTGGGGATGTATTTTTTGGAAGTTGTCTCTTTCCAAATCTCTGAGGGTTATTTCCAAGCCATTAAGAGGGGACTTTCTCAGAGTTTTAGGGAACTCCTCTGTTTTTCAGTTGTTTCATACTTCCTTTCTTTAAAGGTCAGCTTCAACATGTCCAACCTTCCCCTCCCCACCTGCTCAGGTCTAATTCTGTAACTACTTAGTGACCAAAGAACTCATGTGGCTATAAAAATTGGGACCATACATTTTTCCATGATCTTCTCTCCATCACTCCTATGTGGTCTGTTTTTCTCTTGACTGTATTTATTTCTCTTGCAGAACATCACAAGTGAGGCATGTTTGTCCTGGAAGGGTCATATATGGTGGCAATGGATTATTATGGAATAGTAATAGCACAGGGATATAATCCATCATATGTGCCTTGTGGGAATAAGTATGTCCTTGTACCTCCCCATAATAGGATGATAGAAGAATGACCAAGATATGACAAACCCAGTATGCAAATAATGAGGATTTATTTTGTAGCTCTTACGGACTGCTTTTCATCAGTAGATCTCAAAGTGCTCTCCAAAGGAGGTCAGTATCACTATCTCTGTTTTTCAGGTGGGGAAACTGAGGCACTGAGCACTGAAGGACAAGATTCACAAAAGGACTTGAGTGCCCAAGTACTATTTTAGACATCTAAATCCCAGAATCAGGCCCCACCGGGATTCCTTAAACTCCAACTCAGCTGTCCTTGGAAGCTGTAGGCGCCAGAATTCACTCAGCATCTAAATACTGCAACAAAAGTTCCGTAGGTGCCTACGTTTCTGTCTCTGGGAGCATCCACTGCAGCCTTATTTGAAGCATCTGGATGCCTAACCCCCAGAGGGATGCACGAACCGTGAGAAGATACATAGTTCTTCCACAGAACTTGCCTGTGGGGCCTGATTCAGTGAACGTGTTCAGAATTTGCCTCTGGGATTGGACCCCTGTAGGCAAACCCAAACAAAATAACTGGAGGGTGGAGGAAAGGAAGCCTTTCCTCATAATTTTTAGCCCAGTGGTTAGGGTACTCACCTGGGACATGACCTGGTTCAAGTGCACATTCTGCCTGAAAAAGTCATTGAGGAAGGGGGGTGTGTGTGAGAGAGAGAGAGAGAGAGAGCAAGCATGAGAATGACACTGTAGCTTGGTAAGAGGGCAGTGGGAGACCCAGCCTCCAGTCCTCCTGCTCCAGTGACTTCTTAAATTATTTCTCAATAGTGGAACAGCTTCAACAGGAACCTGAGGGATTGCCTACATCAGACTATCTTCAAGCCAAGTGGTTAGGACCCTCTCCTAAGAGATAGCAAAGCCCTGTTCAAATCCTTTCTCCCACCTCAGTGGAGGGTGGACTTGAATCAGAGTGCTCTCATATCCGAGACGAGTATCCTAACTGCCAGGCTAAAATGTATGAGAAAGATGCCTATGCCATTTCTGCAGGATGTCCTAATATCAGGAGAGGGTTTGCAGCTGAGATTCCCAGGTGCCTCCTTGCTGCTCAGATTTAAGTGCCAAACTCCCTCAGAGTGGTGGGGTTTTGGATACACCCCTCCCCTTGGCTACTTAGGTGAGACCATGTAGCATGCTGACTTGGGTGGAACATGTCCTAAGAGGCCTATCTCACCCCATTCATTCTGCAGGGAGCCTAGGCGCCTACCTCAGGCTTTGTGAAAACCAGTGATTTTCTAGGCACTTAAAAGATAGGTGGGCTGAATCTAACCCAAAGTGACTGGCAACACCCAACAAGCTAGTAGCGGACTTAGGAATAGAACCCAAGTCACCGAGGGCCAGTCCAGTGCACCTAGGTCATACTACAGTCAGTGCCGCCTAACAAATGCTAACTCTTCCTTGGTCACTGGTGTTTTGAAATCCAAACTGTAAATTTCTTATGTTGAAATAGAAAATCCCAGAAGTGCCTTAGACACCGTAAAGGTTGCTGGATATTCATGAATCTGTATATGTGAACTCAGAAATGGCAAAATCTGGTGTTAATGGCTGCTTAGTCTGTCTGCTAATAAACACACACATATACATATCTGCATAGCTAACTGAACAATGTGCAAATTCAAGCTCAACCCCTCTCCTGTGTAATTCTTATAGCACAGAAAATCCACTGGGATGAAAAACTATGGGGAAATAACACCACACACCTATTTTGTTATCATAACCTGCAGGATACCAGGAGTCAGATCAAATAATGAAAGAATTAACATCTCCTCTTACAGTCATTGCTCTTTGTGATGTATTTTTATGCTTCTACATGTATGCATCTGGTGGGTCAGTTTGTGTGGCACCATGTTTCGGGTGTTTTAACACTCGCTTTTATTTAGGACTCTAATATCATCCCATCATGTGCCATACCCAGAAAAGGATTTTAATCTTCAGTGCATGAAATAAGCCAGTTCACTGGCCCAAACTCTGGGTTTGGGATTAGGGCTGCCAACCCTCCGGGACTGTCCTGGAGTCTCCAAGAATTAAAGATGAATCTTTAATTAAAGATAATGTCATGTGATTAAACCTCCAGGAATTCATCCAACTAAAACTGGTAACTAGGGTGACCAGATTAGGAACAGTCCCGATAATTGGGGCATTTTCTTCTATAGGCGCCTATTACCCTCCTCCCCGTCCCGATTTTTCACACTTGCTGTCTGGTCACCCTATTGGTAACCCTATTTGGGATTAGCCGACCTGCAACCATAGATTCACCGTGGCCCATCCCCCTTGTGCGGGAGCCCAACCGACCCGTGTCTTTCACCCGACACCTTAGAGACCAGGGTCTTGTCTGAGCGCCCAGAGATGGAAGCTGGCCCCCCTCGACAAGGCCCCGGGCCCCCGCGCTGGGGTGCAAGGCAGGACCCGTGGGCTGGGGCCCCGCGCTCACCGGCAGTGCAGGCGGGAGCTGCACGCATCCGGTCTGGCCCCGCTCAGCCTTAACCGCCCACTCGCCACCGCTTCAGGGCATCACGTAACGCCCCGCCCCCCGACTTGGCCCCATCCAAAATGGCTGCCTGGCCAGTGAGTGGGACCGCTCTCTCTGCACGGTCCTCCAAGCTCTATGGCGGCTTGTGTCAGGCGCCTCGCGTACGCCGGACGGGAGAGGAGTGAGCATGCGCATTGAGTTTTCCTTCACTTCCTCTGGCGGCTGCTCCTGTTTCCGGCCCCCCACTTCCCTGGTAACAATGGAGCAGAAAATGGCCGCCTGAGAGGGGGAGGGAAGGAGACGCTGCTGCCGCTCGGGGAGGGACGGAGCAGAGCGAGCCAGGACCGAGCCCGCTGAGCACCGGGGCAAGCAACGGACCGAGACCCGGGGGGAGGAGGGAGCCTGGCGGCGGCGGCGGGTGAGTATCGGGGCTGGACGCAGACTTTCAAAATGGCCTAGGGAAGGGAGAGGCCCAGGCCCAGGGGAGGAGGAGGCGGCGGCGGCGCCGCTGCTCTGGTTGCCGGCGGAAAGGGGGAGTCTGTGTCCCCGAGCCTCTGCCCCCTTTCGATACCCGACCCTGCCTAGCCGGGGACGTTGGGAGGAGGGCCCTGGCGCACAGGCGGTGGGTGGGGATCCCCGCTCCTGGGGCAGGGAGGACAGCAGGCCCCTTTGGTCTCCCTGTCTCCACGGAGGCGACCCCTTGGTCCTCTCTACCCCGTCCCCAAGTGTGAGCGCGGGTCCTTGTCGGCAGCAGGGGAGCCTCACTTCCTGCCCCATCCCCTCGGGCAGCGGAGGACTGACAGACACCTCACGGCCCTTCCCCTCCGCACGGCCTGAGCCCGGAAGGGGACCCATTCTCCGTTTGGGCACCAGGCTAAGCTCCCTCTCGGGGGCTGCGGGGCTTGTCTTTCCGCTGTACCCAGCTGGGTTTGAGGGGGATTGAAACTTGAAACTAGGCCTTTGGGTTTGTAGGGAAACTTGCGCCTCTCTTTCTTGTGTCCAGGGTCTCCTTTAAGGAACTGTAGTTTCTCAGGCCCAAGCCTTCATTTTGTCCTCCCCACACCAGGAGCAAGGAGCCCCATCGTGAGGAGAGAAGTGGAGGGGACTCTCCCTATCACACTCTGTGAGGGCCTCTTTTATTGGGGCCTCTTCTATTTCCAAGTGTCCAGGTTGTTTATAGTTTTGTAACCCACGAAAACTCATGGTCTTCTGATCCCCATTTTCTGTCTAGTCTCACTTACTTCCCAGTTACCTTTATTTACCACACCTCCAAAATGTTCTGAGGATAATGTAAAAATGATCTGTACTTTTAGGAATGTTTATGGAGGTTAAAACTCTGGTCATCCTGGGATGTCTTATGTTGTTTGTAGTCATACATCTCAAAGGAGGACCAAAATCTATTCTGTATGTATCTTATGGACTTATTCTTGATCCATTATCTATTTGATATACTTACAAAAAGGGTTTTCAACAAAAAACTTCCCTAGGACATTAAGTTGGAACGTTGGATACAGTTTGTATTTTCTGGTGTGAATAAATAAAGAGCCCTGTTTAGTGTTGAATAAATGAGCTTTCAAACTGAAATGGTACACAAATAACAATAATTAGGTGGACAGCACTACACCGAAGTCTTACTTCCTATCTGCACTATTGGCTATATTGTTTAATTTCAAGTTGGAGGTGACTATGAAATAGTAAAGAAGCTGTAACATCCATCTTCTAATCATTTCAACCATAATAAGTTGATAGGTAGAGTTGAAAATTAAACAGTAACTCCTTCATTTTGTAGATGAAGTTAAACGTCTTCTCCCAGTGTCTGGGATTGGATATGTTATGGTGATAGCCGAGCGGTTAAAGGTGCCTATGTATGCCCAGCGTAGGTATGCCCGTTTTGGAATGGTTAATCATCATTTGGAAAGTAAAGGAGTCAGAAATGTTGATCTAACTGCTCATCAAAAGAGGAAAACACATTTTATTAAACAGGTTACAAAGGAAATAATTACTGCATTCTTCCCCCCTCCCCCAGTTAGCAGTACTAAAAATGTATGTTCTTCTGACTCTTAATGTCATATAATTAACCACACCAATATTTATATAAGGTGATGTGACCTTCAAACAAATAGCAGGTCCCTAGCCTGGGTAATAAACATGTTGTCCAGTCCATATTAACTACCTCACAGAAAAGAGAGAGTTGACAGTTTCAGCACTCCTCATCTCTCCACCAAACTCAGAACAGCCTGGTGCCTAATCTTCACACATATTTTGCACTTGTTTGGTTAAGGGCATGATTTTTCTAACCAAAATATTTATACTGGTGTAGCCCCTTATAGAGTTAAAACAGTACAATTCTTGTGTATAGATAAGCTCTTAAGAACGTGTTTAGGCTAAGATTTAAAGGTGTCTGTAGGAATGTTAGTAACACCTTCTAACAAATCTAGTGGAGACAGGGCATTGTATAGTCTAACACATGCTAAACTGGTTTAATTGAAACCCAGCTAGGTTAACTGATCACTTACTAGCTGAATAGTCTACACTAGACTTTTAGAGCATGTTAGCTGACATGTTCTAACACACCTTTAAATCCTTCTCTAGGTGAAGTCTAAGAGGGGCAGGAACTTGTAAAAACCTAAGCCAGTTGAAGTACGGAAAGGATAAAACATAGCACGTGTATACCTTTTTGCCATCAGGATCTCTTATTTTGAATTTCTTATACATAGGCACCTATCTTGCAACCCGTATTTTTAAAAAATGTGTTAGTGTTAAACTTTAATGTAGGGATGGATCTTTCCATGGGTATATAAAGGTAACTTGAAGTGTCACAACATTTCCATTTGCTTTTCTCTTCTCAGAATGTATGAGACACTTGGCTGTGCATAAAAACATAAAATGCATATAAGACTGCAATTTCATCTTCTTGTCCTGGTTTATGTCAGCAGACACCAATTGGTATTTCTTGGTTGATCTGAAGTATTGATGTTTAACTCTTTCCTTCAGTGAGGACTGCAAAGCTGAGCAGCTTCATTGCTAAAAAATCAAGTGGCAACACTTGATTAGGTAAGATATACTAATATACATTTACTTTATCCTCTTAATTTTAATAACTTTTTTAAAAAACTTCCAACAAGAACAGTCTTTTACAAATTCAGTATGCCAGAGGCGTCTGTATCCATAATCTCATAAATAATGTACATGAATTTCTGTTTCTTGATTTGTCATCAAAATCAGATGAGATTGTAGTTTTACATACAGCTAGGTTTTATATTTAAACATAATATATAACTTAAATGTTATTAAATAAGGTATTCTTTTTAAAAAAAAAAAAAAAATTTATATTTGGGAGTATTTCATGAATTAGACAGCAACCAGGATAGGCTTGTACCCTAATCCTCATTTGTTGGTTGCAGTTGTGTGTCAGCATAGCATTGGCCTGTTATCTCCAGTAGAATCTGTAATAGCAACAATTTTGCGGATTAAGTGGAGTTAAAAGAAGTGTTGAAGTTACATGTTTTTTGCATTGAAATTCTACAGGTTATGTTTGATTTAGAGCTTCCATTAACCGGAGGTCCTGTTTCTGCTGAAACTTGAGCACTACTCGACGGTCATCAGTTTTGCGGGTCTGGCTCCCCAGGATGCTACCCTACTTTTGCTGCTCTCCCTTTCAGTGACGACATTGGCTGCTGACATACCACAGTGCTGCTTCCTCCTAACTTCAGAGTGGGCGTTTTGCTTGCTGACCTTACAGGATGCTCAATTTTAGAGCAAGAGAGAACCATTTTCATGAGACTTCTCTTGTGATACCTCATGTCCAATAGGTCTTCTCTTCTGTGGTATAATCTAAAGACCAAAAGCAACATAATGTCTTATTTATTTTCATTTTCAACATGTCTTTTTGACAAATGCTATTTTAATAAGGAAAATTATAACATTTTGAGCCCTCAGAGTTGACAGTGGAGTTCTACGAGTGAAACATTTTATTGGATATGTGAAAGTATTGACATACGTTCTATTGCGATGTCATACCTATGATTAAAATGATATTCTGATTCTTATGGCTTCTGCTTGTTAGGGCTCTGGGAATATCTTTGTTCCTTTTTTAAAATAGCATTTTATACAAATACGTTGTAAAAAGACATACTTTTTCTGGTGTTCTTTGGCAAGTTGACATTTTTCCAGCTTAATTTTTTTTTAAGCAAGTGAAATTTGAGTGTGTAATGTTTGGGGTAAGATAAGTCTCTCTCCATCACATTTAATTTCCAGATAGATACTTTAAGAACTTTCTGTAGGTGTTGTGTTTTATTTAGAATGCACATTCATACTACATCCATTAGAGTTAATAGCAACAGGCAAAGAATAAGCCCAACATGTAAGGCGGACTTTTAAAAATTTGAAAACTTAATCCCCTATTGTCTCTACGCTTCAGATATTCAGACTGGTTTGAAGGCCCTGATCCTGCAGTACGTGTCTATGTGGAAAACTCATTATTTTAAGAGGGGCTGTAGGTAGACAGTGGTCCGTCTGTGTGTATCTTGTTGTAGGATTGAGGTGCAAATCTCAGTGAGCCCTCTCTCTCACATGCTTGTATTTTTTTTTTTAATGCTCTTAATAATTGGGTTCACTCAACAGTCATTTTCTGTGGTCTGTTTTTTGAGAGCAAGGATTTACAGGATAAACAATGATGAAATTTCAAGGTTGAAAACACATGAAATGTGTGGTTTCTTAATGTATTGCAACTAATTATTTATAAAGTACTTGGTGTTTGACATAGCTACATTAAAACTATTTACTAGTTTTTTCTCTTGTGCATCTTAGAAGAGCACAGATTGTACTAGTTTGTTTTTTGAAGCCTAGTCATTAATTTGGTTGTCACATCATGTTAAATAAGGCACTTTAAAATATGACTTAGGCTTTGCAAATATTTTTATACCTTGAGAGAAATGGAGTTCAGGATATTCTAATAGCTAGTTTTAATTTCTCTCAGTGTGAGTTACTTGGTGTTGGAGAGCTTTTCTTGACAGGGCAGTAGTGAAGAGCTTTCATCATGAAAGAGGGTTAATAGTCCTACTGGAGATTTAGGTGATCTTTGGGGGTAGGGAATGTGTATATTTTCAAGTCAACATCTGAGTTTTGTCTTGTACATTTTTCTTGAAGTTGGTTTAGGGAAGGGCAACTCTGACTTCTATACTGATACAACAATTTACCTCTGATTATCAGAAAGGATGACTAGTTCCTTTAGGATGGAAGTGGATCAGTTGGTAATAGCTCATTAAGTATTGTAGTAGGTAATCATTATTTAGAAATTAGTCCTTGTTGGGCACAGTTGCTAAAGTGTTTCCACCTATTAACCATCCCTTTTGTGTATTCAAAGTTATAAATTAAATTTCTGGGAAGAGAGTCAAGAAATCTGCATAATGTATAGGAATCTAATTTTCTAGAAAATATCCTGTACATGCCAAATGAAATGATGTCCCTCTTAAATATTGAAACCTGTATATTTTAATTTCATTTTAAAATATCAATCATTTAGAGACAAGACGTTAACTCCCTCCAGACAGTTCTTAACAGTGCTTGCTGTTTTATTAATTTTGTTGGTCATAGTCTTTTTCCTCCTATTACTAAGGACTTTGGGACCTACTACATATTGCTGATGAAGACCACAACTTTATTTTTTTAAATCGCTCCTTTTTCTTCAGACAGTATATAGGAAAGACTTTGATCCTTTAGGGTCTCAAGTTTCCTTTTACTTTATACAAGTTGCAGATCTCAGCAATGACTGCAACTTAATTTTAGGTGGGTTTTATTCACTTACAGAAACAAAAGAACATGTACTAAGGTACTTCCCTGTAAATTCAGCTCAGATAGCTTTTGGGTTATTTTACTAAGGCCTGAAACAGCTTATTTATTTTCGTGCAAGGAAGACTTAGTTGGTAGGTCATTGTGTCATCTGCTCAATTAACACTTATTTCTGGGAAGCATCTTGTGATCCTCAGATGGAAGGTACCATATAAGTGTAAAGTAGTAAAGATAAAGGTGAACTGAGAGTTTTCGCATTTTACTATTGTATGGGGTCTGAAGTGAATTTCTTAAATGGCTATTTTAGTAAATTCTTGAATTGTGATGCCTGACCCTCGTTCACAGATAGGCTATAACTTAGAAGCCATATATTTTTATGACTTTCTACTCAGGCCTAGTTGTCGCAGTATCAATGAATTGATAATTTTAGTACTGGTAGTGGAGCAAAGTAACTGGTAATGGCAACTTTTTTCAATACCAAATGAATATCTTTAGTCCCGAGACCATAAAATAACTCCTCCCTTGTAGATTATAAAGTCTTGAACTATAGATAGTCGCTTCTTGCTATTAAAGCTTGCTGTGTTTCATAGACTCTGCTGCTTTGTAGTGATGGTAGGGACAACACTAGTCATTTGTGCCTGGCACCTTTGAGTAGATTGTTAATGAGTAACTACAGGGAATCCACTTGACTGACTTATCAAAGAGTGGGCACACCAATTTAAGAGTTTACTGCAATAATATCTGGTTATTCAGCTGCTGAAAAACACTTCCCATCACCATTTTAAAGAAAACTTTCACTTGTTTCAGTCAAGTAGCTGTACAGACTCTTGTTTCCAGCGAACTTTAGACAAATCTTACTGTGCTTCCATAAAGATGTTCAGTTTCATTACTGGATAAACTAAAGTTGGCTATAATCAACAGATCTGCACTCACTACATCTTAGAGACATGAGCTCCTCCAGACATTTGTGCTCTCCCTCGCCAGTTCTGTGCTGACAGAAGAAGGGAAATTTCAGGTTGTGTTACGCAGGTAAGAACAAAATCTCATGTTAAGTTGACCTAAAGCAATAAAAGCAAGGAAACTCACTGATGTGAAACATACTATATATGACCTCCCCTGCACAGGTTTAATAGGATGCCACAGCTATGTCTATCATAATGTATTGGCAGACATGGTGTGTCTTTCCCTTATTTGCATTTCTTGCTTTATGGTAATATGCTGCTTATGATATCTTAATGTGATGTTTACATTTTAGTGGATAGGTCTCATTTTAGGCATCAAGATAGTGCATTACACTCAAGACACAATTTGTATAGTGGGCTTCAGTTATCTAACTGTATCTAGTTGTTGTTTCCATAGGCGTCTGTTGCATAGTAATCTGGTAATGGTGCTGCTTTACCGCCGCTATTGAAATCCTGTTGTGTAGCTAGGCAGAACCAAGGAAACCCCATTGTCATTGTAGTACTATTAGTATCCTAGTGATAGGCATCTAGAATTTATATGCCTATATTCTGCAATGGCTAGGGTAGAAGAGAACTGTTTCTTAGAGGTGGATAAACTGGCTTGGTGTAGAGTCTACATTAGGTGTTTGCACTGGTGAAGCTACTTTGGGGTAGCTGTACCAGTGTGAAAATCCCTAATGTAGGCAAGCCTCCAGGAGTAAACCTAATAGTGTTGAATCTAAATGCAAGACCCTCCTCTGAGGCCTTCTTCCAATAATTACATTTGCCACATCCAACATGTAATTTTGGGCTTGGAGACGGAAGAAGACAAACACACAGTTACCTAAATGTGTGTAAACAAATGGGCTTGAAGATCATGCAATACCTCTCTTCTATTTAGGAGACGTTATGATTTAAACCAGTGGTCCCCAAGGCAGTGCCCACAGGTGCCATGGTGCCCACCGGGGCATTTTTGTGTGCCCGCAGGACACTGCGCCGCCGAGAAGCGTTGCCGTTTCTTGGCGGCATTTTGGTGATGACGCTTCTTGCCGCTGCTGCATTTTGGCGGCGGGGTATCTGGCGCCCGCCACAGTCTTCTGGGAACAGCAATATGCTATTCCCACAGAAATATTGGGGACCATTGATTTAAACTGTAGAGACATTCTGATTTTTCTTGACAGTTTTGTTTAGAAACCAAAAAGAGGATCAGTTTCATGCACTAGACCAGTTGTTTTCAACCTTTTTTCATTTGCAGACCCCTAAAAATTTCAAATGGAAGTGTGGACCCTTTTGGAATTCTTAGACATAGTCTGCAGACCCCCAGTGTCCACAGTTTGAAAACCACTGCACTAGGCAAGTGGCCGAGAAACAGATCCTATTATGTTTGGAAATTCTCAGATTAAAAAGCACAAAACTCAGAATGGTGTGGTTTTTTTGTCACCTCCCCCCCCCTTCAATATGTTCATGAGGCATCAGGAGCTGTTTAAAAAAAGAAAACATTTCCGGTGGAAATGTTGTAGAGGAGCATTCCATCAGGTGTAAAACTAGCTAGATAACCAGCCACTTGAGTAATTGGTGCATTCCCACAGTTGTGTAAGACAGTGCTTTACATCACGGTTGGTGAGGCATACTGATTAATAACCAGGCTTCCTTGTTTTGGCTTCCATTTGGATAGGTTTACGGTTAACATAATTTCTCCAGAGGTGATACGTTTTCACTGTTAACGTTGAACAAATGCAGATATTACCATATCTCACTAATGTTGAGAGATGTGTTAGAGGTTCTAAACTAACTGAAGTAGGAAAAGTGTGGGGAGAATGCATATATATTGGATTCCTGTTAACAGCTGGCCATATGCCAGGTACATAAGACTTTTTGGTCTCATATTCCACTTCATCAAAATTGACAGTTTAACTGCTGTCTAACAAATTACTTTTGGCATTAAATTCCAGAATTCATTCTACAGAACCTTTTTATCCCGAGGAACTGAATGATCTTTGTATTGCAAGGTGTTCTGTGGCACCCACAATCTACTATGCTGTAATTCTGCTTCCTAGTTTTCACATTTCTTCCAAATGCTTTTGGGGATTGGCTATTCCTCTTAATTGTCCAGAAGGATTGCTGATGAGTAACATGAGGCACTTCCTTTCCTTATAGGCTTGAGCTTGGGAGGCTTAATCCTATTAAAATTGCCTTCTAAAGGAACATAGTGTTGGATTCAGATGACTCATGTCCTTCACAGGATTGTTTTAAGGCAGACTTTAGGCTGCTCTAGGTTCTGCTTTGTCACGTAGCTGCAACATTAGGGTATGCTATAAGGCGGTTTAGACGTCTCCTTCCTGAGCAATGTTGGGTGCACAAAAGATTGCCTGAAGGATTTGGTCTGTAATTTTTGTGCTTCCCTAAACATATTGCATTTTTAAAATGATTGATTTAAATTCTGGATCAAGTAGAGATTTAAATTGTGGTACAAGATACCCATATAACTGGAACTTTATCAGCAAACTAAATTTCTCCTTAAATAATTTAAATATATGATAGTGATTAAGTGTGTGTTGTCAGAGTCAAGTTCAACGACAGATTGTGCTGAATTCCACTGAATGTGTCAATAAGCATTACAGATTATTTTATTCATTTTTGTATGTATGGTTTTCAAAATATGTAGTTTTCCTCTCCTTTTTTAGATACTTTCCCACTCTTTCATCAACATGGAAAGCTCAGATTCTAACGATAAAGGAAGTATTGATCACTCAGAAGCACAGCGCCGGAGTCAGCTGGATCGATTAGAACGTGAAGAAGCTTTTTATCACTTTGTAAATAACCTGAATGAAGAGGACTATAGGCTTATGAGGGATAACAATTTGCTAGGAACACCAGGTATGTTAAAACATGTAGGTAGCATGAAAACTTTAATTTACGAATGTGAATGCCTCTGCACCCATTTTCAGACTACCTAGTTCCTCTCTCCATTCTGGTGCTGAATGTGTCTTCAGCATTTCTGATATTTTTACTACTATTTTATGCCATTGTAGAGAGTAGTTCTTCTGCTTAGTTGAGCACACGATAGACCAGTGGTTTTCAAACTTTTTTTCTGGTGACCCAATTGAAGAAAATTGTTGATACCCGCAACCCAATGGAGCTGGGGATGAGGGGTTTGGGGTGTGGGAGGGGGCTTAGGGCTGGGGCAGAGGGTTGGGGTGTGGGGGTGAGGGCTGTGGGGTGGGGCCAGGAATGAGGGGTTCAGGGTGTCAGGGGCTTTGGACTGTGGAGGGGGTTGGGGTGCAGGAGGGGGTCGGGGCTGGGGGTGCAGGCTCTGGGGGAGGCCAGGGATGAGGGGTTTGGGGTGCAGGAAGGGGCTCCGGGTTGGGGCAGGGGATTGGGGCACAGGGTTTGGGTGTGGGTTTATCTCCGGCGGCTCACGGTCAGCGGCACAGCCCGAGTGCAGAGGCAGGCTTCCTGCCTGTCCTGGCGCCACGGACTGTGCTGTGCCCTGGAAGTGGCCAGAGGAGGTCTGGCTCCTAGGCGGAGGTGCGCAGCGAGCGGAGCCCCATGCACCCTCCCCCCCCACCCCAGGAGCCGGACCTGCTGCTGGCCGCTTCTGGGGCGCAGCGCGGTGTCAGACTCAGAACAGATAGGAACTATTAATTTTTACTGGCCTGCCACCAGGCTCTCTGGGTGCTAAGCAAGGCAACCCATTGCCTTGCATTCCACGACCTAGTACTGAAGTTTGAAAACCACTGCAGTAGACCATTCCTTGAAGGTAATATGAATAGTGTAGAGCTTGTTAGGTTAAACTAGATGTGCTAATTCAATTTAAGAAAATGTTAGTGTTCACTGGGACTTGCAAAGTCTGTACTACCGAGGGCTGCATTGGCATCTTGCCAGGTATCTGAGTCTCACTTGGGCTGTTTCTACATAAGAAGGTTGCAGTGGTTTAACTAAAGGTGTCATTTTAAAACCAATTTAGCTAAACCTGTGTGAACAGTCTTGTTTCAGTATAAGAGTGGCTTATTTTGGTTTAGTTAAAACTGATTCCTAATAGATTTGTGTAAACTGAAATCAACAACTCTTAATCTGAAATGCGTCCGCTGTGGTGTTTTTGCACTGGTTTAACTAAATCAGTTTAAAATAACACTTTTAGATAACCAGTGCAACTTTCTCTTGTAAATGAGGCCTTGATTGATGTAGGATGGAGAATACTGCTGGCATGTGGTTACAAGACCCAGAAAGCATTTTGCCATCTTCTGAGCACGTTGTAATTCTTTGTTAGCTGGAGCCTCAGCAAATCTTACCTAAGGGCAGTAGTGTTGGAGGGCTGTGATTTATGCTTTGGCTACCCTGACTTAGGTATCACAGTGTGTCAGAATTCAGAAAACACTTAAAAGCAGTCTGTATCTTGTTAGGACAGTATTTGCAGTTCAAAGAGCATGTAGGCGTAAAAACTCTTAAGCTATGGATTATTCTTGCCTTTGCATATCTGCCTTTAAAATAGTTTTGGAAATCTTTGCTTCCTAAGGTGAAATTACTGAAGAAGAACTGATGAGAAGGCTACATCAAGTTAAAGAAGGTCCACCACAGCAAAACGGTGATGAGAATAGAGGTATATATACTGTATTTGTGGAAGCTCTTAACTTTAGCACCCAATATAGATCTTAACTTGAGTGCAGGAATGGAACATGTTAAGCCTAGGCAGGTGTGAGGTGAGCAGTGTTTTAGAATTAAGTGAAGATAATCTGATATCTGCTTCAGAGGTCAAAGTTTTGAAGAGATTTCAGCTAGAACATGTCGCACTTCTATTTTGCTGCACTGTGATCGCTTCTGCATTTCTTTATTTTTGTTTAGATTTCTCTCCATTCTGTTCCCTTACTGGAGTGCTTTCTGAGATTCCCACATTTTCTCACCTTTACTCTTTCCCTCTCAAGGTTGCCACATTGCCTCCCTACAGAAAGGTTTACACATGGGTCCCACTGAACCCTGTCATTGTTAGCTAAATGAGTGTGCTAAACTAGAGAACCAAGTATTCCAGGCCACTAAGGCAATGTCTACACTAGCACTTATGTTGGCAAAACTTGTTGCTCAGAGATATGAAAAAACCACTCCCCCGAGTGACATAAATTTTGCCAGAGTAAGTGCTCACATGTACAGCACTATGTTGGTGGGAGAGCATCTCCCACCGACATACTACCACTGCTCATTGAGTTGGTTTTATTTTGTTGGCGGGAGAACTCTCTCCTGTTGGCATAATGTGGCTACACAAGTACTCTTACAGCAGCACAACTGTATCTGTACAGCTGTGCCTCTATATGCTTGTAAATATAGACATGGCTTTGGTTTTGTGATTTAACTGCTGCTATACCAGACCATTGAATGGACAGTATTCGAGCAAGTAAAAAACATCTATTTTTTTTTTTACAGTTGAAACATAACTGATTTTCCATTTGGTTGTTACAAGAAATAATTATTTTGATGACTTGTTTGCTATTTGGCTACAACTTCTAAAGAGGCATAATTATTGGCAGTAGAAAAATGTCCACTCATGCTCCCGCAAAGAAACAGCTCTTTTAGACATAACACTAATCAAGATGTTAAGGATGAAACTGTTACGGTGTTTAAAAGGCTTAAATATTTTAAAACTGTAACTTGCTTAATTAAGGAATTATATTTTTGGAAAATTTAATCTAAGAATTACCTCAGTTCTCTAATTTTGGTAGTTCCCTTTCTTTTGACAGGTGCAGAATCCACAGAAGATGTTTCTAATAGAGATTCCATAATAGACTGGCTTAATTCAGTACGACAGACTGGAAATACCACACGGAGCGGGCAAAGAGGAAACCAGTCTTGGAGGGCAGTGAGCCGGACTAACCCTAACAGTGGTGATTTCAGATTCAGTTTGGAAATAAATGTCAACCGTAATAATGGGAACCCAAACCCAGAAGCTGAAAATGAGCAATCTGTAGAGCCCTCCAATGGTGAGGATTTGGAAAATAGCCAAAGTGACACTGAGACTCCAAGATCTGAATCGCCATCTGTAAGGCAGCCTGGATCAGACAGAAGTACCTCTGAGGAGTTAGCAATTGAGGAAGCATCTCCTCTCAGAGGCCAGAGAAGAGCAAGAAGCAGGAGCCCAGAACAACGAAGAACCCGGGCTAGGACTGATAGAAGTAGGTCACCTATTAATCCAGCAAGCGAGACTCCTCGCAGGTCTCCTCACAATATGCCATCTCAGACTCTTGATCATTCCCTGGTAAATGAATCCGAGGGAAGTTCTAGAACTAGACAGCATGTGACGTTAAGGCAACATACAACGGGGACTGAGATTGCAAGTGAAAATGCAGTTCTGTTTTCAACCCCTGAAACAAGACCTGCTCCTCCAGCATTAGGTTCTTCAGAAACAAATGGCAGCAGTGAGTCTGCAGCTCCTGGACAGAGGCCACCTACCATAGTTCTTGATCTTCAAGTGAGAAGAGTCCGTCCAGGAGAATATCGGCAGAGAGACAGCATAGCCAACCGAACCCGATCCAGGTCCCAGACACCAAACAATACAGTCACTTATGAAAGTGAACGTGGAGGGCTTAGGCGCACATTTTCACGTTCAGAACGGGCTGGAGTGAGAACTTATGTCAGTACCATTAGGATTCCTATTCGTAGAATCATAAACACGGGCTTTAATGAGACAACATCAGTCGCAATTCAGACCATTCTAAGGCAGATAATGACAGGTTTTGGAGAATTAAACTACTATATGTACAGTGATGGTGATGCAGATCCTAGTGGCCCAGTCCCAAACCAAAATGTAGATGCTCCTGAGCTACAGAATGGAGGAGATAGTGGTAGTACTAGTTCACGCAGTGAAAGTACTGAAGGTAGCTCAGGGGAGGTATATGAAAGTAGTAATGAAGGAGGTTCAACATCTGTTAGGCGGGAAGGTCGGAATACGAGGGGATCAGTCACTTTTGAAGAAAGTGGCTCTTTACCATTCCTTAGCCTAGCACAGTTTTTTCTACTAAATGAGGATGATGATGACCAGCCAAGAGGACTCACCAAAGAACAAATTGACAACCTAGCATGGAGGAATTTTGGTGAAAGCGATGCTCTGAAAACCTGTAGTGTCTGTATTACAGAATACACAGAAGGCAACAAGCTTCGTAAACTGCCTTGTTCCCATGAGTACCATGTCCACTGCATTGATCGCTGGTTATCAGAAAATTCCACTTGTCCTATTTGTCGTAGAGCAGTCTTAGCATCTGGTAACAGAGAAAGTGTTGTCTAAATGAGATCTGAATTTTTTGGCTGAACAGCTGGTGTAATAGTGATGGGCAACAAAGTCACTTTCATTATGGCCACTTTTTGAGTGGTGCTTCAATGTAAAGTACTGAGTTTGGCTGCTTCTTCCCTCATGGAAACATTTTCTCAGAATTAAAGCTTTTAAAATGGGAATCTCTTTAAATCAGAGTCTCCAAATCTATTCAGTTTCAGTGTCTCGAATTTCAGAAAATTTTATTTCCCCTAAGATGCCTATTTGCTATAAATTTCTTTTTTTTCCATCATCAAGACTGTTAAGCTCCTTCCCCCGCCTTCCCTTCCCCTCCCCATGCATTGTGAATCTTAAAGACCTCAGCACTCAGCTCATCCCTTTAAGGAACTTATCTGAGAAGTCATCCTAGCTACAGCACATGCTTCATAGTGGATTTTTAAAAACAAACCCAGCTATCCCACTGAATATGAAATTAATTCAACTGCACCCTTAAATATAATTTTGGTTAATTTTCATATTGCGTATTCTTGGACATGTGAGTGCAGATAACACTAATGTTAGCCCTTTTCCCATTGTACAGCTGTCTCCAGCCCATCACTATGGCACGCTGTAGAGTGAGCTGATTGCTTAATCGGGATATTTATCTTGTGGAAATATAAGAATTGCCTATGCTTGTTTAAATAAAAAAATCACAATTTTTGTTTTACAATTGTAAAGCTTTTTTGTAGAAGCTCAGTACTTTTCCAGTGCACTGTTGTACTAATGCATTAAGAATTAAAATTGTACCATGCTTAGAAATGAAGAGAATGCTTTTCATATAAGACCCACCACACACACAGCAAACTAAATACAAGCGAGCTGCTTTTGTAAATGTTATTGTCAAGAGCAGTGCATATCTGTACTATTTAATTTATGTGAACAGCTACTGTAACATAAAACAGTTAAGAATTAGACATCTTAATTGCATTAAAACTGATGGCAATTGAATGTTATAATTGCAATGTCTTGGCTCAGTAATGCCACCAAAAAGGTGGTGATAAAAAAAAAAAATAGAAACCTGCTCTGAAGACTGGTTTTTTCTTTGTATGGTTACTGATGTGTAATGATACAAATTTGTATGTACCAGTTTCATTCAGTGAGGATTTTGCCCAAGTTTTGTATTAAGCTGTATTTTAATCACTGAGGGGCTATATGTAACTTTCAGCAGTCACATGTTGGCAAATTAATTTTTCTTTTTCCACCCTAATGACATAGTTAATCTCTGGAGCTTTGGTAGTTGATTTAACACACTGACCTCCAAAAATCAATGGAAGTTGCAGTGTCCAGGGTAGAGAAATTAACATTTAGGTGTAACTGAGAAATAATCTTCTAACAGAAGTTTATCAAACGAATTGCCAATCTTAAATTGTTGGTTACTGGAATACATTTAAAAAATGAAATTTCAAGTTGTTTGAATTTGCAACTTATTTTCCTTAAAGTAAAATATTAGGCATGTCTCTTTACTGTTAAAGACTGTCTAAATTCCAGTTGCATTTTGTATTAAAAGTTAATGTGGGCTTATCACAATTCAGATCTTATAAATGCATTTACACAATTTTAAGTCTTCTTTGGAAATGTTCATACCTCAGCTGTCTTTACATGGTGGGAAACCTCTTCCCCATCTCCCCCATCCCCAAGAAACCTTCCTTTTGTTTTACTCTTTAGTAGCTTTGCCAACGCTACATGCTTCTCAAGGAAAGCAGTGTTCTGTTTCAAGTAAAAAATATAGTAGTTGTTAACTAGGGATATGAACTGCTCTTGCTGGCTAGGTCCAAACTGTTGCTCGATACTCAGATGACAAAACCAAACCTGTCCTGTCTTTTTTACGTTAACAGATCTTCAGTGTTTGAGTGGTGGTTACATAGAACGTCATCCTAGCTGTTAAAGCCATTATAATTGAACTACTCACCAGCCAGGTCAGGATTCCAAGGTGTTCTGGGGCCCTCCCATTTTTCTAACAGCGCATTTTCCTGTCATCCCCAGTTCAGTGGGGAATCCTGACTGGCTGGTGAGCTCGCTTTCCTTGTGGTGGAACGCTCCATCATTGTAAGGGTGTTCCTTATCATATGTTTATAAAACATTTATAAACAAATACATGCTCTCGAATGTTTTCTCTCTGAGATGTGTTCAGCTATAAAATTGGAGTTTAGATATTAATGTTACTGGTTGGACTTTGATTCATGAGTGTATCTAATGAATCTTAAGCCAAAACTACTTCTCAAACATTGGACACCATGATTTTGAATCTTTTCTGTAGTGTGCACATAAGTGTATGCAATCACTTGCATTTTTCAGTAACAGTCTTTGCTGACTTGGACTGTAGAATTCAAATTGAAATATTTTATAGTGGTATTTGCTACTGATTTCTAAATACACTTTTAGCTTTTTAAAATCAGATGTCTTAGGAGGACTAAGGACAGAAATTAGAATAATATGAGCCCATTAGCAACAAGCGATACTCAGTGGAGCAAGGCTGTAATACCTCATTAAGAAGTTACTCTTGTTAATTCAGATTGTTCTTGGTTTCCAAGAACTATACAGTTCAACAACCATCTTTGTAGTTTTATTATGATTGCCTAAAAGTGGTATGCCTTAATGTTTTAACTTTATGTAATTGTACCAACGGTTTAGTGTCTGAGGTTCCCAAAAAGGTACCAGAAACCAGTGTTCACCTCAATTAAGAATCCTTTGAATGTTTCAAATGTTTTAATTATTTATAATGAAATTCCTTTTTAAACTTACTATACCAGTAGCACTGGGGTTTGTTTCTTTGACTTCAAACAATTGGCATGATTGATATTGCTGTTAGTGAGGAACTCTTAAGTAGATGAGGCATTTACCAACGTCCACAACAGTTCTGGAAATGAGCAGTGGTATAACTGTGCTCTGAGCTACATCCAGTAACTCAGTGGCGTTTATGAATTACTTTCATATTATGAATTGTGCAAAACAAATCTGTGGAAAATTATTGGCCTGATCCAGCAGCAGGAATTCTCATCTGAATAAGGGTTGCTGGGTCAGGCCCTAGTATTATAAGGTAGTTTAGTTCATTCCTGTATAGTACAATAAATTTATGGGTGTCATTCTTTCCTTTAAAGTTATATTAAGCTTTAAAAGCCAATATTAATACTTCAATTTTAAATTAAATTGCAAGCTTTATAGGTAAAGTATAAAAGCGTCTCTAGTGAGGTGCTCACAATTAGCTAAAGTTAGTCTCTTGAATCAATTTATTTAAAAATATATGAATCCTTTTGGTGCCAAGCATTCTTAACATATTTGCATCTATAGCTTTCTTAAGCTTAAACCTATTTTTTCAGCATTGGAATTGTAGATGGATGTGCACTGTTTTTACAGCCACTTTACTGGATGCCAGTGGCCACTGAGAGGTTAAAACACAGCCGTTATCTTTTGGGGTTTTTTTTTAATGCCCACGTGTACATAGATGAATAAATTTAAAAGATTCTGGTAGCCTTATTATACATTTGCTGCTCTCCTCTCCTTAGTTTATAGTGCCATCTTGAGGAAGCTTTTTTTTACCCTCCTTCAAAGTTGGGGCAAATACACATCTTTGACTCCATTATTTATTAAAACATTAATTTCTTTGCTGTTTAAGTTGGTTTTGTGTTTGAAGAAGCTCCCCTGCTAGAGCTTGTATAAGGAAAGCTGATGTTAAAAAAAAAAAAAGAAAAAGAAAAAAGGAAAAAAAACCACACACACACACACACACAGACACACACACACACACACTATTGCACATTGTGGACAGCCATCCTTCCGGTGTTTGGGATTACCCCTAGGTATTTAAAATGTAGAAGAGTGCACAATCTTTTGTTTTGTAAGAGTGCAGCATATAGTTCTAATCAAACTGCAAATTTGTAGACATTTTTAATGGGTTTTATCCATTAAGTGAAAGAACTGTGAAAAGTAGTGATTGGTTTTTATTGGGATTCTTCTTTTACTTGCACTTTTGTAAAAAATAAAAATAAACAGCTTTTTGCAAATAGTATTTTGCAGGCAGTTAGTTCATTTATGTTAACTGATCCTTGTTTGGAAAATAGTGTTATTTGACAGGGTAGTTGCTGCACTGCATGCATAGAAACTACTCGTTAAAAGTTTCTTAAGGACTTTCTGTAGGAAGTATTGGTGTGCATGCATAGCAGCTGCACTAAAATGATACTGTACAAATTTTGAAGAAGCCATGATTGGCCATTATGCCAACTTGCAGATTAATGTGTTTTCAACTAATGTTGACACAATGGACAGTAATGACTGTCCACTATCCATGGATTATGCGAATATGTAGTGTCCAAAGGACCATTTCACTAATCTAATTTCAGTATGAAATTTATCTTAAAATATTTGCCTACACTTTGAGGAAATTCATGGTCTGAGATGTGTTATAGTAACTAGGGTCTAATTTTAAGATGAGAAAAGAAATTTAGTTAAAGCATTGGTTTCCATTTTGTACCAGTGTGCCTAGGTATTCCATGGGTCTTCCAACAGTGTGTGTTCTTAATCAGCACATATATTGCAATATCAAGGTTCAGCTGGCTGGGTTTAGCTGTTTAGCTGCAGCCTTAACTTTTCTTTGCATTGTTAATTTGAGACCCTTACTATAACTGTAATGTGGCATTCCGTGTAAGAATCTGGTGTTTCCATTCATCCTCAGTATGACTGGGGATTTATGTGACTTGATTAGGGTTACGTGATCGGATCTTGAGTTGATTAGGTATGCAGTTGTAATGGAAATGCCTGTGCCAGATTAGCTGGCTTCTCCCAGGAGGTGTTAACTTGGAGCCATGTTAAGGGAATTAAGCAACACAGTTAGAAATATTTCAAATTTTCACCTACAAGAGGCTTTTTTTTGTTTGGGTTGGGTTCCTGAGGGGAAGGAGACAGAAGCAAATCTAATGGTAATGTAATTTACTCAAAGCACATTAAATTATGTTGTGTAAAAATTAGTTTGATTCTGTTATATCAGGGCTTCCCAACCTCTTTTGCACCGAGATTTCCTTTTTCTTATGGGCGAATCCATTATTGAACCTTATTTGGTTCCATTATCTGGTTTTCGTCACTTAAATTAAAATCACAAGAGCCCTTCCCTATCTCTGTTAGGCTGTTGGCTGGGAAGCCCTGTATTAAACTGAGAATGTAACAATTTTCCTTTTTGTACAGTGCTTTACATTGTTTATATTGGACTTTAGTACAAAATGGTACTCTAAAAGGTCATAAAACAGTTTGATCATATTTGATAGCTAACATTTAGGAGGAGTTTGTTTCCTATGTAAGATGTCATAATGCAAATTTAAATAGACTCAATAAAATGCATGAAGTGATAATTTTGTTCTTGATCATCGCTCCTTGGGGACTGGGGGGTGGTGTTCATTCTGTAGTGGGAATGTAATTGGGACTACCAGGGTTAATAGCTCATGATAAATGTGATAGGAATCCTTTTTTTTTTTTTTTTTTCAGGTTTCAGAGTAGCAGCCGTGTTAGTCTGTTATTTGAAGTGGGAGAGCAGGAAAGGAATAAGAACAACCTGTGGCTTTTTGTCAAAAGAATTTGTCTGCTTCTTTGTATACTAAACTGAAGGGATAAATCTCACCACATACAAGAGTTCACTAAATCAGTTGCATAGAATACAAGGACATAGTTCTAATTCATCTTCCAAAATAGTAGCTGTGATTTATGGGTGCTATTCAGTAACTGAAATCAATGACCTGGCCTCAATGGTGAAAGTCAATCTAGAAACATGCAGAGGGCCATAGAAACACTGTCAAGATTGCATAAATTCATGTATGGCCAGAGGCTTCCTTTTAAATTAATCTCTGACCTGTGTGCAGTGCTCCACATGAATGAGAAGGAAACTAAATACCCTTTGGAGGATGTGGAAAACTATATGCTTCTCCATGCATGCTCTATGAGTAGGAAGCAAAGACCAATCCTGGACACATGGGATGATGTCTGAAACAAAGGGTGGGAGGGTCTAATTGTATTTATTAAGACAGCGTTCAACAAGATGTAACAAAAAATGGAAGGCAGAGTAGGAGAATAGTGATAGGATTGCGTGGGATAATATAAAGGCTTACATAGACATAGTTATAAGAGCCATGTCTGTGTTTTGTGCAATTTCTCTAACTTTGTGCAGATATTTATTGATAAAAGTGGTGTCTTGCATCAGAAACTAACAGTATTGAGTTCGGTTTGGACTGAAAGTGGCACCCTTAAGTGTACTGCAAAGCAAAATAGTAGTGTCCTCTGTGTGAAGATGCTTTCAATGCCCTTCAAGGATGATTTATCTGTTTAATTAGGGGCATAATCTAATCTTTCTGAAGGCAAAGGCTTGTGAATTGGGAAGTCTTGAGTTCTAATCCTGGCTCTGATACAGACTTTGCAGTCTTGGGCAAGTCACTTTGCTTTTCTCCCTCTGTGTCCCTGTTTCACAGATGGGGATCATAATCTCCACCTCCTTTTATTTCTAGATGACTCGTTCAAGTGTGCCTCCGATAGGTACTGATATTCATTATATGAAGTGAGTTGGTCTCTGTTGGGAAGTGGCAACAACCACATTATTAAAAACCACCACCATAATTAGCATCGTTTGGTCTTGTTGGAATTCTTATATAAAATGGCCATTGAAACTGATCTCTCATGGCCCTGCCCACTCAGTGTTGATGTGATTGCAAGGAGAAGCTTGCGTTACTCCTGCTGTCTGTACTGTACAGTACCTACTCTGTAGAGGGCAGACTTCATTTTCTAAAGTGCCTTTTTACCAGTGCCAATTTCTTAAAGAAAAATATCCTCTATTCTAACTTCTGTCTGTTTTAGGGTTTTATACTAGCACCCTTCACTATAGGATCCAAGCATTTTTCAGGTAAAATCAATAGCAATAGTGATATCCTGGAAGCTTTGGCTCTCCTCACTTTTGGGGGTAAAAACTCTGCTTGGCCTATTTATTGTTTGGCTTGTTGGTTGCTTGGTTTGTTAAAAGTTCTTTGTTTTTATTATTGGGCGGGTGTGCTTTGGTAGGATGGAATAGTCAGTGTTGTGCAAATGACTTACTTGTATGGTGGAAGGATTTGCAGTGTTTCCTAAAGGATAGTTTAGTTTTGGATCTGTCTCATCTCTGGAATTTTATTTCTAGTCAGATCTCCTTGCCCGAGGGTGCTTTATCCACAACTCTTATATGCTTCATCCTGAGTTTTGTGATTTGTGTTGTCCCAGAGGGACACAACTGTTTCAGTGTTCATAGATTGAAATTTGATCTTTAATATTGTTGGGCCTTGATCTATTAACTTGTGTGATTTTAGTCTAGTCCATTGAGCTCTTTGTCAATCCTTTTCTATAGCAGGACCTCCCTCCCATCTAGCTGCTACTACAACCCTCAGGCTAGGGTGGATGTGACCTCCCCAGTTTGAGAAATCCTGATCTATTCCTTATGAATCCCCTTCTGTCTCAAAAACTCCCTCAAAAAACCTTACCCACCTCACTTATTTTCCAGTTCCTTCATTGCATCATATTTTGAGCTCTGTTTTTCTAGTCTTCAAACCCTTATATAATTTAGCTCCTCCCTGTCTGTTCAGGCCCATGACCTTCAACTTTGCATTGTCCTTCTACACTCACCTTCAGGCTTGCTTCCACGTAGTCCTGCATACCTTGCAGTCTATTACTGCAGTGAAGAAATCAACATAAATATCTAGAGACAACTAACTGTCTCTCTGCTCCTCTGTACCAGATATGATCAGGATCAGATCAGAAAGGATGCAACTCTCTTGCTACTCCTCTCTTGTGGCTGGAGCCACAGTTCAGTGTCTATCTCTACCATGAACTCCAGCATCTTTGCAAAAGTGGCATGAAAATGTACCTCCCAGGTATGTATGTTGGTTATCTTATTGTCAATGGAGCTGGGGAGATGGGAGAGCTGCAATCTTGCAGCAGAAGTTGTGAATGCTGAGAAGGTGCTGTTGTGGCTCCGTGACCTGCTTTCACATGGGTATAGAACATAAGGAAGGAAGTTGCTCATAGGTTTGATAGGTGCTTTAAGTGGAGAACACTTGAGTGAACTGGGAAAGATGATTTAGGTTCTTGAGGCTGTTAGCCCCTGCAGCAGGACTGTAACTTACTCCAAAATGAAGGTCTGTGAGCAATGTTTTCCTGTAACTTCACTGATGCAGGGCTCTGTTGAAGTGCTCATCTTCTAAAAGGGGTTTCAACTTCCCATGAGGGACTGTGAAAGACATTCCATCATGCCCTCTGTACGTCAGGGAGCAGTGGACTTTCTGTGCAGTCAGTGGCCTTATGCCTCAGGCTCACAGTGCAGATAGATGAGAACAAAAACTCTTCTAATAGCAAAATGACTTTTGCACTTCTGCATTAGGAGCAGAACAAGACTTCCTTGTGGTATGGGGATAGGCACAGGGGAAAGTATGAATGCTATTTTTCTCTGCCTGTCTCCCCTTGCAAATCATGTAAAATGCCTTTGACAAGTCCACAAGCACATAGAAAGGTCATAGGAAAATATTTAATATACTTTTGGCTTTTAATGCCATTTATTATTTGGAAACAGACGCTCTGTCACTAGCAAGCTCTCACTCAACTAGTTGCAAGGACTCTGGACCGCAGGTAGGAACCTCTAAACTCAGGGTGGACTTGCCTTGGGGTAGGTGGGCACTCAGTATAGCAGAGCAGTCCTTGAAAAAGGACAGACATGGCTTTTAATTACAACAGCTTCCTACCACTTTGCTTTCCAATCTATCTTGAGGGAGAATCCATAACTTACCACCTCCAGGAGAAGACCCTGAATGTACCATCACGCACAATCATACATGGGGGTTAGATAAGTTATCCGAGCAGCTCTCTTCCATCTAACTTATAGGAATCTAATTTAGAAGCAAAACTGCTACCTTCCATACATGAAATTCTAGAGTGAAAACACTTCAGACTCCTACAAGACTTAAAGTGGAGGAAGCATTGTTTCAAGGTTAATGGCATTCCAACATTAAAAACATTGTTGCATTAAATATGTGCAATATTGACACCTTTGGCATGCAAAAAATCATGACTCATGCTGTAGAAAAACCATGAGACTTGCTTAAAAATCATAAAATTGGGGCATTTTTGTTTTGTTTCTTTTAGGTGCAGTTGGATTATGGTTTCAAACTTTTCTCAAGAGCCAGGAGGACTAGGAACTTAGCTTTGATGATTTTAAAAGGTTTGAATGTCTCACATAAGCACATGCATCAAGGAGCTGGGGTTTAAGAAAAATATCAAATACGAGATTCATGATAAGATTTTAAGAGTTGGCAACGCGGTAGTGTGTGAAGCAATTTTACAGTGATATTGAAGTAATGATTGTTAATCGTATAACAAGCGTTATTGCAAATGTCAGCCATTAGGGGGATGTCTTGTGCAACTGTAAAAGAGAGGTCACCATAGTTTATTACTGATGTTGAAAACCCACCGATTTTGACATGAAGATTTTTGTTTCACTACCTTAGGACAAGTTTTCAGAAACTGTTTTTCAGGGCAGCATTTTCAGATCTCAAATAGCCAAACTTGGATCCTTGTAATGTCCCATAGCAGCATAAGCACTTTATAAATGCTTACCTGAATTTTAAAAATGATTCCAGATTGTCAAATATGAACTAAATGGAGCAAAGAGGCTATAGTGTGGAACCTTTAAACAAGCAAGCGTTTCCAGCACAAACATCCTGCTTTTAGTTAGTTTAATGAGTAGATGCATGGTCTTTGTGTTGTTTGGCAATCTGCACCCAAATATTTTGGCTTTGGTAATGTGCTACATGAAATGTTGAAAAGAAAAAAGTGCTCTTGTTTGAGTTGATATTTGGACCCCAGAGCAGGATTAATTCTTGTGGTTTATTGTCTGCTTATGGAAGCCTTCTGTTTCTCATTCTCTTCTTAAAGCAACAAAATCTGGACCTTAACAAAACCAACACCATCTCAGATGCAGGGTTCTGGATAGACAGCAAGATGCACTGTAGTATTTACGTGAAAAAATTCATATTTGATCTGTCTACAAACCAAAACACCTCCTATGAGACTGAGTGGCATTCTCAGAGGCACCTAACCCAGTTGTGTCAAAGTCCTGTTGAAACTCAAGCAATTGAAGGTGTACAAGTTTCTACCTCCTGACCCCAAGCAAGGATGTAAGCCAAGACCCTCTTAGTGCCAATGGGAGATTTGAGTGTTTTAGGTACACTGTAGTGACTCTGTATTCCTGCTACTGAAAATAATTGCCACCTAACAAAGCTGGATGAATGGCAACACAATGGCAAATGAAACTGTGTTGACAAATGTAAGGGAATGAATGTCCATTGGAATAATTTGACCTTTTTGTGTAGATGTAGTTGGGTTTTAAATAAACTTGGTCTGTATGGCTGACAGCTCCCTGGTGATCTCTGCTCAATTTGCAATGCCAGTGGAAGATGTAAACAAAACACTAAGAATGGAATAGAAAATACTACTGAAAATATATTACGAGTTGATTGTACCCCCTCAACTGACATGTTTCGTTTAGGTGTGGTCACCCCACCCTCCTAAAAATAGAGCAAAAAGAGAAAGGGGGCTAGAGATAAATGATGAAAATAAAGGGAGACATACGGCAACTTCCATGGGAACAGAGAGGCTGAAAAGAGTAGGACTGTTTATTTTAAGGAGGAGATGAATAAGAAGGGAGATGAGAATAAAGGTGTGCCCAATAGTGCAGAATGCAGCTGGGGTAAACAGTAGTTTCCACACTCATAACCCAAGAGCAAGGGAACAGCCAATGCAATTAAAAGTTAGAACATTTAAAACTGATCAACATACTTAACTCTTTTATATAGCACTTGACAAAGGAGGTCAGTATCATTATCTGCATTTTTCAGATGGGGAAACTGAGGCATGGGTCAGAGAAGTGACTTGCCCAATCTTGCCCAATAGGCCCACGGAAGGGCAGGGAATAGTGACTGAGTCTCCTGAGCTGCAACCTAGTGCTCCATTTTGGCCACATGGAAATACTTTTTGACATAAACCACAATTAGTCTACGTTGCAGCAATATGTTACTGAGGCCAAGAGTTTAATATGGCTCCAGCAAGGACTGGGCATTTACATGGAGAATGACAGGAGCTACAGTTACAATAGTAAAGATAATGAGTAACAAGAGTTTTAGAAGGGACAGAAATCCTTGTGTTTCAGGGTTCTATAACAGCCTTTTGCAAAGTTTTTGTTCTGTCTTCTGAAGCAGCTGCTCCTGGACTAGAAGGCTGACTGCTTTAATCCAGAATGGCTATTCCGATTTGACCTAAAGGACAAGCACAGTGGGTGGCGAGAAGAGATAAAAGTAGAGGACAGGAGCAGGGAGGGGAGATGATGTAGAGGGCATAAATCCTAAGGTAAGGATGCACATTTTGTGTCTGAAGCATTTGGCAATGGCCTCTGTAAAAGACAAGATACTGGACTAGATGGACCAAGGGTCTTAGATGACATGGCAGTTCCTTTGTAGGGTGATGAGCAGTGTAGAGGGGGGAGAGGTGCTTCCTTGAGGCTTTGACTGGGATATAGCAGGAGTTTGAGGGAAAGCAGAATAACACCTATTTCAATCTTTTAAACTATATTTATTTGACTGAAACCCTTACACAAGAACCACATGCAGCCAGAATGCCGACAGCAATGAAGATATGCTAAGCTTTGCAATTTTTTGAGAGCTTGCAGGGGAAGTGTGCCAGGTCCAGAGGCAAATTGACTCTTAGGCACAACAGACTCCACAGTGGTTGGAAGCAAGGTTGGGATTCTGCAGGGCTGGTGATGTCTGTGACAGCTGAGAAGAGACAGCCCATAGCAACATGTCTAGCCAAGGTAGTGATAAAGCCAAGGCACTAAACTAAGAAACCTCTGTTCACTCCAGAACAATGAATTAAGATAGTATATGCTGCTATGGCAACCTTTGCTACTCCTGCAGCAGCTAATCTTTACGCAGGGATTTGTTTATATCAGATTAGTGGCTAGGAGAGCTGGCAAATCTGATGCTCCCATGTGGATGATGTAAAAGAAGCATGTTAGAACAGTATTTTAAGCTTACAGTGACTAAATGAATGGTGAGTATGAATGTGATGGCAGAGAACACCCTTTGTATCAGGAGGAGGGGAAGTTTGAGGCAAAAATGAGTGTGTCACTACGAATGTGGGCGCAAACAGGACTGTGGCTGATTAGATGGACTCAGTGTTATCTTTTGAATGAAAAGCTAATGTCCTGAGGCCTAATTCACTACAAAACACACAAACGTAAATTAAAACTAACTAGATCCAAAATCAATCAAAATTTCAACACTCTCCAAACTAAAAATTTTGAGGGAGCCCCCTCCCCCTCAACAAACTTCTCCTGTCACCCCTACTTTCCAGACAGGTTCTTTATACTATCCTAGCCCCCAGTCTGGGCTCTTCCTCAAAGCTTCCTGTCCCATGTGAGATGCTTGTCTTCTTCCCAAAGACTCATGAATGATCCCCCCTCCCAACTCTCACTGCATTGCCCAGGGTCACTCTCCATGACTGAGTTCTTGATTTTCTTGCTAAGAGAGGCAGTCCAGCCAGAATGGTCGTTGTTCTCTGGAGCAGTCTGAGGCCGGTCCTCAACTTTCTCTTCTCTGACTGAGTGGGGCCAGCATCTGTCCTAAGTGTGCATCTATTCCTCTTGTCTGTGCCTCATTGTCTGCACCAATGCTAGGTGACCAACCAACCCGTCAGCTGTTTGAAGCAGCATCTTTGAAGTCAAAACACATCCTACTTGCCTCTGACCATGAAGGCAGCAGCTGAGACCCTGTTATCCTGCTATCGCTGCATTTTCAGTGGACCTCTTTGAACTCCAGGGGCCTAATCCTTCACGGCATTGCATATGCGTTGTCATTTTTAACCTGTGCAAAGTGGTGGAGAGTTGTTTTAAAAGTACATCAGAAAGGCAACCCCCTACCCCAAAGAGCCAGCAATCAAGGTATAAGCTGAGAGCCAACACCTGGATACAATAAATCAGTGTGGGGCAGGGAGCACAAGGTAACATTGAGATTACTATGATGGGTACAGTGAGTAGCAGTGCACTGCTTTCTGTTCTAATGCAAGGTGTAGTTTGTTGACTTTGCCTGCATTAAAGCAACAGAATGCAGCAGACATTTAAATAAATATAAATAAAAACCTCATGTTGTTTCCCCTTGAGGCAAGATGGGCTAAAGTGAGCATCTGATGTATCAAATGCTAGCCACATCACTTAACTCATATCTGGAAGGGATTTGGATGCTATTGTAACTCTCCTTCCAAGCAAGGCACCATCAGACCGGATCAGTGTATAGTAGGATGACCAGACAGCAAGTGTGAAAAATCGGGGTGGGGGGGGGTAATAGGATCCTATATAAGACACGGCCCCAAATATTGGGACTGTCCCTATAAAATTTGGACAGCTGGTCACCCTAGTGTATAGATGGCAGACCTCACAGAGCCTGGCATTGCAGGGGTGTGTGTTGGGGAGCAAATAGGTGGCGCAGTGGATACCCCAGCACATGGCAGGGGGAGGCCGGAGGAGGTCCATCCTTTAGATGAGACATCAAAGGACATTAAAACTGTATGATGCTATGTCTGCAAGAGCTCACTATGCTCACAAAAGGGTGAGAGTTTCAAGTTCGGTGGGTAATAATTAGTCACCAGTTGTATTTCACTTGCAGGCTGCAGCGGGTATGAACATGCGAAGAGGTACTGTGGGTCTGTAGCTGGCATGACTGTGTCGAGCTGTTATATACTCAGGGGGCATTGCCTGTGCCAGTGCTGTGCCCATCTGCTTATACTCCAGCGAGATGGTTCTTTGGGGAGAAGGGTTCCTACACAGTCCAGCTCAATCCCCTCGTGACTCTCAAGAACCGAAGCAGAGTGGCAGTACAGAAGGACACCGATGCTGAAGGAATTCTTTGCCTTCTGAGCTGGCCAATCACCGGCGCTGATGGCATCTGCTTAGTCCTTGCTTCGAGGTGGGCCATAATACATCTTTCACTTTCAGAAGAGCATTTAACAATACAAGGCATTTTTTGGGTTAACCAACTCACCATACAAGTGGCTTTTTGGAAGCGGGGTGCATCATGGGAAGGAAAAGAGAGGTTAAACGTGGAGCCTGGTCCTTGACAGAGTCCCGTTAAAGGGCTTCTTTCTTTAAATATTTAATGTTACATATGGGTTTACTGAAAGCTAAAATACCAGGGCAACTTTGCAGAGAGCTTTAATGTGTTCAGTGCCACTTAAAAGGTTTGTTATCACACATGTTCTTTGCATTAGCAGGAGCAGTTCTGAAAAGGATGCATGTAACAAGGAGGGATGGACTCCTGGCTTCAATATCTGCATGTTTTACCTGCAAATAACCTCCCTGGGGTGTGGAGTAATGACAGCCATGCCTCTGTTCACGGTGGTGGGGGGGAGGAGAGCCGAGGCATGGACTGGTTGGGTCACAGGCCAAGATGACATGCTGCCAAACACAGGCTTTTGTGGACATGCAGCTTACCAGTATAGACCTTCCACTCGATCGCCCTCCTCCCCAGGAAATCTGTTTTTCCTCTTACTCCCCACAATGCAACTCTCCAACACATTGTATTTTGTATAAAAATGGCCTGTATTTTTGCCTGTGTCCACATTTTAGACAAACTAGGATACTTTTAGCTTTTCATGGGGATGGTTGGGAGCATGTAAGACTGAGAGGGAGAAAGGCTACCTCCTGAAGGTCAGAAAGTGTGGGGATAAAGTGAGAACTGCCAAAGCCAACCAGAGTTGGACCTTGCAAAGGGAATTAAAACCACTAGTAAAAGATTCTATTGCCATATAAATAAGAAAACAAGGAAAGAAGTGGAACTGCTAACCAATGAGGATGGGGTGGAGATTAAAGATAAACGAGGCATGGCTCAACATCTAAACAAATACTTTGCCTCAGTGTTTAATGAGGCTAATGAAGAGTAAGGAGTTATGTAAATTAAGCCACAAGAGCAAATGGATATAAACTGGCCATCAACCAGTTTAGGCTTGAAATTAGATCAATGTTTCTAATAATTAGAGGAGTGAAGTTGTGGAACAGCCTTCCAAGGGGAGCAGTGGAGGGCAAAAAACCATACCTGGTTTCAAGACGGAACTTGATAAGTTTATGGAGGCAATGGTATGATGAGACTGCCTATAATGGCAGGTAGCCAATCTGCAACTGCTAACAGCAAAAATCTCTAAAGGCCAGTGATGGAACTGTAGATGGGGAAGGGCTCTGTGTTACTACAGATTTTTTTTTTTCCCCAGGGGTCTGGCTGGTGGGTCTTGCCCACATGCTCAGGGTCTAATTGATTGCCATAATTGTGGTCGGGCAGGAATTTTCCTCCAGGTCAGATTGCAGAGATGCTGGGTCTTTTTCGCCTTCCTCTGCAGCATGGAGCTTGCATCTCTTTCGGGTTTAAACTAGTGTAAATGGTGGATTCTCTGTAATTTGAAGTCTTTAAACCATGATTTGAGGACTTCAGTAATGCAGCCAGACGTTAGGGGGTCTATTATAGGAGTGGGTGGGTGAGGTTCTGTGGCCTGTAATGTGCAGATGGTCAGACTAGATGATCATGCGGGACCCTTCTCACCTTAAAATCTATGAGTCAAACACCTGGAGTTAGTCCAATCTTAGCAATAGCCCAAAGTCAGTGATTTAAGTGCACCCTTTGCTCCCCTTCCAAGAACAGTGCATGAAGAACCATGAGTTTACTAGGAAGGGATTATCTAGCTCCAACTGCCATGAAATTCCTGAACAAATGCTATCATGCACTGTGGTTCTGGCTTCCTCATACCATCCAGATGCACTGGGAATATGCTGAAAGTGAGTCATTTGTGTACAATAATACAAGTGTTCACTGCTACTAAATGTGTCATCGCCCTGTGCCTGTACAATGCCTGTACAATGCCTATTGGCCAATATGCCTTGAGGGCAGAATAAGCTCCTGACTGGCCGAAACAAATGATACTCAGTGACACGCCTAAATGAATAATGTGCAGCACAGTCATAATCTGGAAGACAGCAATGGGCTTTTTGGCTAGCTTGACCTACCTGGCAATTTACTAGGTAAGGTTGAATTCTGGCCTTCCCTCAAAGACTAAAATGTTTTTTGGCTCATGAATAAGGATATGATTTAGGTACACTTAGGGATTCCGTGACTTTATCAGACCTCCATGACTTCTTTGGCCTCAGTTGTCAGCGGCTGTAGCTCGGGTTGGGGCTGTGTGCCCCCCGCCCGGCTAGGACCAGGGCAGGTTGGGGATGTGCCCCGCCCCTCATTCCAATGGGGCTCAAGCTGTCAGTCCCACCATGGTGGGGCTCCAGCTGTCAGTCCTGACCCTACCCGAGTTAAAGTCACAGGTCAGGGGCAATAAACAAAAATTAACCGGACCCCGTGACCTGTCTGTAACTTTTACTAAAAGTAACCATGACAAAACTCTTTACCTTACTCATGAAAAAACCCTGTTGTAGTTTAGGGGCAGGGGAGACACAAGACTCTACCCAGTTCCATGCATTACAAAACCAACCCCCATAGCAGGTACTAACTGGCCTCCTTATTGGTGACCTCAGCCAAGAGGCTCGAAATGGGACCACCTTTCCCCTCAGCCATAGAGGTGACCCTGCCAGGTCGGAGCACAGCTTGTCGATGGAAAGCAGCACAGCCTGCTGCCCCTGCGGCTAGACCCCTGTACTTTCCAGCACATCGAGCAGGGGAGAGTAGAACCACCAGCTCGAAGTCTCTGGTCGAGGTGCTGGCCTATGAACTGGCTCTTGGCAGTTCTCTTTAGCATCTTATACTGTGCACAATACTGTGATAACTGAGGCCCTAACGGTGCACGAGTGCCTTGGCACTACTTTTGTGTGCTGCTAGGCCATTACAGGTTGTAGGCCCTCCTTCTCTACACCCACCACCTTTCCACACTAGGGGCCTTGGGCTTTCTCTGGCTTTGGTAGTAGCAGCAAACTTGCCTGTTGCCAGCGCCATTGTCCAGCAGTTGCGCGCACTCTCTCATGAACGCAGTTCTGCATTGTCCTAACTGGAAGCACATGCCGCTGGCAGGCGGGGGGGCGGCAGGGGGGGCTCAGCCCTGATGTGGATGGGCTGTTAGCTCAGCCTGCTGTGTCCTCTGGCACTGAAGCAGCTGCACAACAGCAGCAGCAAAAAGCAGAGTCCTGTCCTGTGGGGCAAGCGCATCTAAGGCACCTGGACCAAGCAGGTTCAGCAAAGGCTGCCAATCATTAAAGCATCACAAATAAAAGGAACGGGGCATTATATAAAGATTCTGTTCAGGCATTAAATAACCCATAATTCAAAGGCCATACCGCTAAGGACCCCAAACTGTGGTGCGCGCCCCAGCGGGGCGGGGAGGAATGGTGGGGCGGGGGCACAGCGAGGCCTAGGCCAGCCCCCACGGGGTGGAGTGGGGAGAGGGGTAGAGAGTGCCACCCAGCCCTGTTCTGCCCTCAGCTCTACCCTATTTGGGATTAGCCGACCTTCAGCCATAGGTTCACCTGGCCCATCCCCCTTGTCAAGGAGCCCAACCGACCGGTGTCGTTCACCCGGCGACACCTTAGAGACCAGGGTCTTGTCTGAGCACCCAGCGATGGAGGCTGGCCCCCCCCGGGACAACACCCCGAGCCCCCGCCCTGGGGTGCAAGTAGGGTGACCAGACGTCCCACTATTATTGGGACAGTCCCGATTTTAAGGGCCCTGTCCCGCGTCCTGACATCGGTCGGGACGCGCTTTCTCCAGCTATCGGGACCGTCTGGTGGAGAAGGACCGCAGGCTGCCGCCGGCGCCGCTCTCCGTGTCTTCTGGGGCAGCTCCCGGCGCCCGCCCGCCGGCCGGCCGGCAGGAGCCTGCAGTGCAGTCCCAGGCACAGAGGCGGCGAGGCGGTCTCCGCCGCGTGCTGCAGGGGTGGGGCTTGCAGGTGCTGGCAGTGGGCAGAGAGCCCCACCCCTCCGCCGCGCCCCCCAACCCGAGGAGCCAGAGGGACCTGCCTGCCAGATGCCGCCCCAGGTAAGCACCGCCGGGACTCACCCCCTGGCAGGGCCCCTCTGGCTCCGTGGCTCCGGCAGCTCCCATTGGCGCTTTTCCCGGCCAATGAGAGCCACGGAGCTCGCGCTTGTGGCGGGCGCAGCATGTGGAGGGTCTGGAGACTCCGCTCGCTGCTCTCACCCTAGGAGCCAGAGACCTCCCAGCAGGGCTGGTGCGTGCGGCCAGGGAAGGGGGCAGGGTGTGATGGTGAGTGGCTGGGAGGTTGTGGGGGTGCTGGGCAGTAGGGGAGGTTTGTGTGTTTGGGGGCTTGTTGTGGGGGGTGCTGGGAAGTGGGGGAGATCTGTGTGTGTCAGGGGACGGGGGGGGTCTGTATGGGGCATTGTGCAGTTGTGGTGGTGGGGCTGTGGGGAAGGGCACTGGGAGGGAGGAAGGGGAAATCTGTGTGTATTGGGAAACTAGCAAGTGGGGGGTTGTGTGTGAGGTGCTGGGCAGCTGTGGTGGGCCTGTGGGGTGTGTGTGCACAGCACTGTGCATTTGTGGTGGAAGGGTTGTAGGGGGACTCTGGACAGGGGAGCTGTGTGGCGCAGCCTGGGCCCACCCCAACAGGAAGGGGCATGCTGGTAGCACAGGGCCAGGTGGACCAGTGTGCCTCTGGCTCTGGTCAGGGCTGTGCACCTGTGTCTGTTTCTTCTCCGCCCCCCAACCGCTCGCCCAATGTGTCCTGATATTTCACTCTTGCGATCCGGTCACCCTAGCTCTACTCCAGACTTGTCCCCAGCTGCAGCCCTGGCTCCTGGTCCCTGTCTGCAGCGCCATTCTCGGCCCTACCCCGCCAGCTGCAGCCCCAGGCCGCCCCAGCCCCCTACCCTTGCCTCACTCCTCCTTGGAGCCACGGACCCGCTCCCGACCCCTGGGGAGGAATGGGGGAAGGCATGACCCTGAAAAGTTTGGGGACCAGTGCCATACAGACTAAATGGTGGCACAAACTCAAAATGCTTAATTAATACGATCTGCATTGTGCAGGGACTGTGATCCAGGTTATGTTCAGAGCTGAGCTGAAAGGATTGTAAACTAAATCACTGGCACTATGCCCTGCGGCTAACACCTCTCCAGGTGCTAGCTTTGATGATTGAAATCATTACACTTCCACAGAATTCTCACCTGGCCTTTATTTCTTCAGTGCCCTCTGCCTGTTCACTGCTGGGCATTAACGGGGCAAACTGTTGCCTAAGGGTGAGATGTGTAATCCCTTCAAGGGGTAGGGGCAGCCATTTCTCTGTGTATATATCTGTAAAAGGGGACCCAGTAGATCAATGGATGTATGGGGATACTAAAAAAAAAGTCACCAAAGCAACTCTATAGGTGTATGCAGGGGGATAAATTTTCAGGACAAGGTAGAAGTTGCATCCACAAAAATGTGTGTGCACATACTGCACCCAGAAAAAAAAAACCTTATAGTTGTCTCCTCCAGAGCTGTTAACTGTGTGCAAAAAACAGGGAGTAAAACATACAAGTGCCCAACTTGTGGCTAACTTTTCTTTCCCTGCAGCCTCCTGATAGCCAAAATAAGAGGACTGTACTTATTAAATGAAATGACAGTGCATTCACAGTGTTTCCATTCATAGAAATTGAAAACAAAATGAACCAGTTAGGGCATCTTGTTTCCCCCCCAGAACCGGCACAACATAAAGTCCTAGGTAAAGACTAGTTTTGATTGTCTTATCTATGAGATTCCCTTTGAAACTACATTTACCACTCCCTCCTCCTGCAACTTCTTTTGATCTATGGATATGCAAAAACTAATTCCACATTAGTGGGTTTTCATGGGCGCAAGATTAAAAAATGACCAGTTTGATCTCTCTGATGAAGATTTCTGTTAGCGCTAAGCTATGTACCAGCTCTCACCTGCTGCCAATTAAAACACAAGACAGCAGAACAATTACCATGTTACTATATTTCTTTTCAAGATTAACTTCAGGCATCATACAAATTTAATGTTCTGCTGTTGCTCTAACAGTCCACTACAGCTTCTACTATGCTTAATCACCCAATCTCCAGGAAAAATTCTATAATCTGGTTTGTGGCAAGAGGTAATTCAGACACACTCTCTGACCCCACCCAACACAATGATGCTTTCCCTTGGGAGGCATTACCATATGTCAAGTTAATGCCAACAGGAAAGAAAAAAAACACTACCCCACATATATCGAGATGGAACACGTTTACTACGTGGTGTTCTTAAATGACAGGAATGGCTTTTGGACATAGGCCGCTTGCACTACCTTAATTCTTCAACCCACTCCAGAAACACAGTGGGTATGTTGCTAGAGCATTTCCACGCAGCTCTAACTGGTAATAAGAAAAAGAGTACTAGTGGCACCTTAGAGACTAACCAATTTATTTGAGCATAAGCTTTCGTGAGCTACAGCTCACTTCATCCGGTGAGCTGTAGCTCACGAAAGCTTATGCTCAAATAAATTGGTTAGTCTCTAAGGTGCCACTAGTACTCCTTTTCTTTTTGCGAATACACAGACTAACATGGCTGCTTCTCTGAAACCTAACTGGTAATATCTTTCTTACTTATAATTTTGGCTTCTTCAAGGATTCCTCCCCCACTCTGGTCAGACTTGCTCTACTCTGGGTCATTCTGTTGACAGATGTTCAGTTGTCACAAAATTAAAGTTGTGGAAAGAGGAAACGCTGTATGGACACAATATTATGTACATTGCTCTATTACCTTGGCCTTGTGTCTCCACCACATTGGAATTTTCCACAGGGGTCATGCAAGCAGACTTGCAGTTTTGCCAGCAGGGGGAGCTGGTGGTATGGCATGGGTAGAGTTGGGGGAGGGAATTCTCATATCTTACCCACCTGATCATCAGTAGAAGTGACAGGGTACACAGAAGTAATGGCCAGAATAGTGGCTCCTACCCAGCTTGACTTTTGCAACAATTCTCGCTCCTCTTCCCACTGTCTCTCACTAAAAGGTTCTCTCTCTATTTTTCATCAATGATTTAGCAGGTAAATCATGAAGCAGAATTTTTAGCCATTAGTGCAGGATGCCTGGAGCCTGTCAGCTCTGCCATGGACTTGGTGTGTCACATAGTTACGGGCCTACGTTTTTAAAAGAATCCATTCATAGTAGGCGTCTGAGTATATATGTGCTCAAGTTGAGTATTCAGGAATGTTAGCACTGACAGTGAGGGGACCCTTTTCAACATGTACACTTCAATCTCTCTGCAGCTGAATTATTTACTAAACAGGGCTATTGCAAGGCTTAAATCAGCGAATGCTTTGTAAAGGGTTAGGAGAACCTGTAACAAAAATCACTCAGCCTGTGCAAAAGGGAGTGGAAGCAGCCCACACCTTCCCTGGATAGGGAGCTTTCAGGGTACGGCAATCGGTATGCTGAGAGAGATAGCGTAGGAGCAAAGCTTCAGTTCTGTGCTCTACGGCAGTGCTACTCAAAGTGGTGGTCCGCGGACTGAGCCATTGGCTGCCGGTCTGCGCGCACACTGGAAAAAGAATTTGCCGGTCCCCCACATCAGATAGCTTGAGAAGCACTGCTCTACAGGACTGGACGGATACAGATCAAGGAAATAATATGTGCAATCAAGGAAACACTGGCAACTGACAGAGGAAAACAGATCACAATTGTTGGATGCTTTAGCCAGAAATTCAGAAAGGCCAGTAGCCAGAACCCATGAATCGCTGTTCCCCCAACCCCCACCCTCTTTTTGGTGTGGGTGGTTGAGTCAGTATTTGACAGCTGCAGTGTGAAATCTGCCAAAAGCAGAACCCAGTAACTGGCTAGGTTAAAAACAACCTCCAAAAACATGCTGTTAATGAGTCTGCCCCTCCAGAAAACTTCTACAGAATTTAATACAGATGAAACCACTGTGGAGTTCCATAGACATTCTAAAAGCCTAGAAAATTTAATGGGGGATTGAAAAGTTTCCCGCAGGATTTTTTTTTAAATTACCTCTGCAAAGTGTCTTGGGTTGTTTCAGTTTATATGAAAGAGTCTAGAAAATAAATGCTCTGTTATATTGTAATCTCTGAAGTTCCTTATCTTTGAAAATTCCACAACTGAACGTAGGCGTGTTTTGAGATCAGTTTATCTGTCTCAGGGAGAGAAGCTCACTTGATTCAGAGTTTACATACTGGATCTATGGGAAGGCAGGAAGGCTGTGTGCGCAAATCAGGAAGGAAAGGGAAATACGGCAAAGAGAAAAAAAGCAAAAGCCCAGTCCGTTTTTTCTCTTTTAATTCTATACTTCCTTAAAACATTAACAAACATTTACAAAAATGTGCTTTTTTTATATCAACAATCAGAAGTTCTCATCTGAAAAGGACAGTCATATTTTAAACACATCCAAATACTTCACTTCCAAGTACAAAACTTTAGGGAATATAAAACATTTATCTGAAGGAGACATCAAACTCTGGCCTTTAGCTTTTATAAATTAGATTTCTTTATCTGAATCTTATGATCTCATAAGGGCCTGATTCTGTCAAGTACGAATCACCCACTATATGGCTCTGATTCAACAAAGCACTTAAGTACTTGCTTTATGTTAAGCACATGGTTAAAATACAGCTCCATTCAGCAGAAGTGCTTAGCACTAATTCAGGAACACATATCTATACTGGACAGAACTGACTTCAATGTTAAGTTAAGAACATACATAAGAACTCTGCTAAATAGGGATGGACTTAAGCACATGCTTAAGTACTTTGCCAAATTGGGGTCTAAGTGCTGAAATGCCCTCTGCTTCCATTGACCTGAAGCAATTTCAATGGGTGCTGAGGGTGCTCAGCACCTGGCAGGCTGCACCCTTCAGATGATGAGCTGGATCTCCAAGCAGAGGACAAATGGGAGGATTTGTAAAGCCTACCTAGGGCAAATAAGCATTTTATCCACTCTCTTTCTGCTGGGGACTGCTGGTCATCACCCTCAAAGTTTTACCAGCAAATCAGCATGGAAAGCTGGCTAAAGCAATGAATCTCAGCCTCCAAAATGCCTTACAGGGATGCTGAAGGGATCATCTTCCACCACCTCATTGGGGCTTGAAAGACATTCCTGTGCACATAACCCAAATCCTCCTTTAAACAAACAGACACCCCGAATCCTACAGAGAGGGCGCGGGGGACCATTTGTTATAGGATTATGAAGATCTTTACAATGGGTTCAGAAACTCAGCTTTAAAAATTACCAGTCCCATCTGTTACCCAACAGCATACACTCAAACCTCAGCCTCTGGTGTTCACGCACAGAGTTGCCTTTTAGGTGGCTGGATTTCAAGAGGGGAAAATGGATTGTTTGCAAATTGCCCAACATCTCCCAAGCAAAGTCCCTCCTCCAGCTTTGATGAATTCCATTACATGAAATTCCTGGGTCTGGTGAAATAGGATATGCTGGGAAAGTACAGGGAAATTTGATTTGATGTGCTCAAGAGGCAACAAAACAACAAACCCAAATGCATTTAAACTCCAGAAAGACCATTCTGGAAAGCACAAAGCCATTTCAGGATCAAAAGTTCATGCACAGATTGAGGGAAGGCTGGAAATCCTACCAAAAAAGACAGTTTGAAGTCTGTCTGTGATCAATGAAAAGCAGAGTGTGTCAAATCCAAGCAGAAATCTGACTCGAGTAAACAATCAGCCTGCACTTCTATTATAAAAACAACCCCTCTCCCCCAAAAAAACTGTATACAAAGTTTCATTCCTTACTAAACAGAATGGCTAATTCTAGAGACTAACAATACGCTTAATGCTTTACATTTACGATTGTCTTGGCAGTTGGAACTGAAAGTAGCTAAGAGAATGAACTTTGGAAAGTACATTATAAAATTAAAAAAATCTTTAGATATAGAAAACATAATTCAAAAGCAAATTTTTCACATACTACAACCATGTATTTTTTTTTGTTTGATATGCACCTCTTGCATTTGACAAGGACTAGAGTGCATACACTGAACATGCTCTCTGTTCATTAGGTCCTGCATTTGCAATCAGTAATGCAGATGTTTTGTCAACAGATGTGTACCCTTGAAGGGAAAAGCACTTTGATTCGGAAAACTCTGTGTGTGCAAGAGGTAAATGGAGCTGGCAGGCTACTATTAGGTTACTGAACGGTAAACAAAACAGCACAGAGTTTCGTTTTTAAAACATTTATTTCAGAGATGATTCAGTTTCATAAGCCTGACTAGAAGCCTGCAAAATCTGCAACACAACAGGACAGAGTGTGTTAGAGTCCCCGGTATTCCAGCTGTTTGGAGACTAAGAGTACATGATGGCAACAGTAAAGAGATTTCAACATTATTTACAAAAATGAGACGGTCATGTGGGATCATTCTGCTAAAGTAAGTGCAGAGGTGATCTCAATGTCACTAGAACAAAAGTCACCGGGGCCACTGTTTTGCGACTCATGATGCCATTCGCACAAATGCCACGCAGTGAAAACAGTGGCATCGGACACCAACTTGGCACAGATGTGACCCCACAAGATGCAACACACTGGAGAATGACACCTGCTGTCTGAAATGCACAAATGCCATCAGGAAGTCATGCCAGTGATGATGATTAATGGGAGGCAAATCTAGGAATTCAATAAATATGGAACTATGTTCTGCTCTCAGAGATGAGCTGGGATGTCCATGTATGAAGTAACTCCCGAGCCAGAATGCAAACCATGTTATAGGCTCTGGCTGACGAGAGTGGAACCTTCTGATACTCAAATCATTTCACCACTGCATAAAAATGTCACTATAGAGGGAGGTTTGCACTGTTATGCACTGGAACAATTTGGGATTGCCATTTTTCTCCTTTATAAATGAAGTTTCCCTGTAAGCAAGTTCTGAGAGGGCTGCCCTGGAAATAATGTGTGAAACTGCCTCATATGGTTTAATTGTTATGAACCAGTTCTGTCTGATCTGTTGGCTTAGGGACTCAATAAGCAATTTTACCAAGTCAATGGATCAAAAACAAGGAACTATGTAAAAAAATTAAAAAGGAACCAAGCAGGCATTAGTGCCACAGCCACTAGGGTTTAACCTTAGAATGTTGGTATTACCCAGACTTGTCAGCCAGATGAGTGTTTAAGGATGACTTGTATAGTGCATATTTCTAAATCCTCCAGCAGGTTAAAGGACAGCTGGAAATTAGAAGGGTTTTCCTAAAATTACAGAATTTGACATTTCTGAAAGCTTGTTTTTCTCTAGGGAGATATATTGGCCATTAGCTCTAGTGAATGAATGCTGAGGGGATGGGGCAAAAGACATGAGGCACTGCTTTGTATGGGGAATGTCCTCAGCTCTTTTAAGCTCATTCCTATTTTCCATTTCCAGTTAGATGAGGAAAGGTTATTCTGCCCCAGTGAAAACTAGTGCAGCGAAGAATCAAGCAATGCAATATAAATAATTAGTTTGTTAATAACTTTGCCGAAATTAGTGTTATGGTTTCGCCCGAGAGAGATTATAAACCAGAATTGAAGTTCCGATCTCCTAGTTCAGAGGTTTTGGCTCAGCACATGGTTATTCTGAGGGACTTCAGTGGCAACGCCCACTCTGACCAAGTCAGGCATAATGCAGAGCAGCAACAACCCAGGCAGCTTGAATGGTTTGTATAAGCTACTGATGCCCAAATCAGACAGCCCTCCGCACAACTCTGTGCTAGGTGCTCACCTAGATAGACAGATCAGGTCCTTTTCTGCTCTGTTATTATGATGTAACCCCAGTGACTCACTTTTACATTGGTAACACCACAATAGTAATTGAGAGCAGAATTTGACTCCTTCATTGAGTCTGTGTTCATGCCACCTCTGAAATACGGATGGGTCTAAAAACTTCTTGAAGAAATGGGCCATCACTGGTTAGTGACATTCTAGCCCACCAGTGTGTATTGAAGATGAAATTCATCCCAGCACAGAAGGCTTCTGAAAGACTCCATATGCTCTGAAGCTCTTATATGGGATGTAAATGGCCTGAAGGGTTTTTCACAGCTCCTGTAATGGGTAGATTTCACTGACAGGCAGTTTTAAGAATGTGGATTATTGAATTTTATTTCTTAATATGTGTTTAGGGTAAACAAAGCTTGAAAAAAACTGACTGAACATAAAACCTCAATGTCATTGATGCTGAAACGGTTTCTTTTATATAGAAAGTCTCAATCTTATTTTTAGAATTGATGTATCTCGAATAATTATTTTTGAATGATGGAATGCAGCAAATATCCAGGACAGCCAGACCACCGACAAATGGTAACCCCTCAGTTTCCCCACTTTCATATAAACTTAAACAGATTTTTAAAAGAAAACATGATCCTTTGATCCCTGCTAGCGTGTTCGGTATTCTCCCAGAGTGGCAGGAGTTAAATCTCATATACCAAGTTTTAGCAGCAACCACTGAGCATCTTGCAGGTAAGGGTTTAGAATGGAAACTCCAATATATCCTTAACTGGTGTGTCCATACAACAGGTCCTATTCTGATATATTGTAATACAGGATTATGCATTTGTCTTCAGCTCTCTGTATCTGCTGCTAACTCTATTGTGACACACAGTTCAGCCTACCCCTCCCTGCTTGATTTTCCCGTGGTCTTATCGCTGAAAGAGAAGATAATTTCATTAACTGCAGCCTGTGCACTATCACTTAATACTCCAGGGTCAATACTGCTTAGGTGCTAGAGAGGCTTCAACTAGCAAACTCCTCACCCCAAACAAAACAGAAAAGGAAACAGACATTTCAAGCTGTCATGGTGACGGCCTCTGCTGTCACACCGACATGACATGATTCCTAGACTTGATTTGATTCAGAAAGATGATAATTTAATAAAAGTATCTACTGATGAGAAAAAAAACCCAAACAGGGCTGCCACACTTTGCAGAGCAACGGGCAGGCAAGGATCAGGTCTTCGCTGTCAGCTGGAGTACGACTTCACCCTGAACGAGAGGATCAAGTAATGCTGCACTCCAGGGGATGATCCTATAGTTTTTACTCTGGCAAGTTTGACTTCAAACAAGAATTCTGTCCCAGTAGGAATTTCAGAACCTAGTCCTTAGCAGGAACCATAAACATATTAGCTCCCCAGACAATACACTGGGAAGAGCAGCCCATGCATCTCACTTCATTTTGGCTACACTGGAGAAGCTGCTTGCAGTCATAGTTTGGCTTTGCAACAGTGGACTCCAATGGGCACAAAGCAAGGGCAGGGAATTTCTGGGAATTTAGCGCAATTGCTACAAGGTTAACAACACTCAGATGCTCAACCTCATCTCTACTGCATACCAATAGTGTGCAATAATTTATAGAGGCTGCCTGACATTCCTTATTGAATTCAGTAAGCAATTTACTGAACTATAAGCGAGGAGCTTATTTTACAGTTAAAGGCAAAATTCTCTTCCTGCATCTATCTGGCACAAGGCTGCTCCAATGTTTGGCTTTCCTTACCCTCATCTGTTTTTGTTCAGAGCACCAAATATCAGAGTCTAACTTCAATGTATGGATCATGAGAGAGGAGAATTTTGCCCTAATTCTTCAAACAAACCTCTCTCCTGTAGAAGAATGTGGTCCCTTAATTGTTGATTAAGGGTACGCCTACAAGCAGAAAAGCAGTTGAGGTTAGACTACTGTTTGCTAGCCCCCACCCTTTCCTCCCAAATCTAGATAAACTAAGTTTGTTTATCTTTACTATGGCACTCCCCATCTACCCTGCAGAGAATGCTAGCTTTGATACAGAAAGCTAAAATGATGATACAGAAAGCTAAAATCTTCTTAAAGAAGTGGATCATAATTTCATAGTGCTGTTACATTCTAGCACATAAGAACCCACGTGCTTTGAGAGTTTTCAGAAAGTAGATTATTGCTCAATGGGAGATCTTCACAGGTAAGGAGAGTATTGGGGCATGCAACTCTGAGACAATTCTGGACTTATCTGTAATTGGTCTCCTAGGAGTTAGAAAAGTATTACTATTTAGAATTAATCTGTAGACAACACAGAGTGCCCTGTTGTTTGATATGAACCCTGACATGCATCTGTTTATTGTTTCAGAGCTGGTGGTGAGATAGCACTGCTTGTACTATTACAAGTCAGTTATACCCTCTTTTTTACATTAACCCCCCTTCTACCTCTCCATAGCAAAGCCTCAAAATTGAGAATAAGCTAAAAAAACCCTCAGCTAATGCAGACATCACGCGCATGCGCGCGCACACACACCCATAACACCCCCCCACAGGGCATGCACACATACATACATACATACATACACACACACACACACTTCCTCCTCCCCCCCGCAGGACATGAAGGGATTTGAAATGCAAAGTCATCTTCACCTCTTCTCCTAAATACTGAGATTTATGGTCAGACTGTGATGCTCTTACTCTGCCAATGGTCCCTCTGACTTCAATGTAATAAAGAAATTCCCAGTGTGAAATCCCACTTAAGTCGATGGGACTATTAGTAGAACAAAGGCATCACAGTCTGGCCCATATCAAGGCACTGATATGAAGTACAAGCCTGTTCAACAAGCATCTATCCAGGTGACGCAGTCTCCCCAGGCTCTGATATGTGCCCAATCTTGCTGGGTCGCCTGCTTCCTGGCATAGATGCCACAAAATAAGAAACCGGTTTAGCAAATTTGCTTAATATGTTAGACTGTGTCAATTGAACGACAGTAAATAAGGTCACAGAAAAGCATGCATATCCTTTGAGGACAGGGGAAAAAAAGACACATCTTGTTTGGGTTAAGTTAAGTTATGCTACAAAATACCATTTAGTTCTCCAGATATTACAGGGCCTGAAATTTACAAAAGATCAGAACACAAGACCTTAGCTTATACAGGCAATGCTGGTAAAAGCAAAAGGGGCATACTGAGCCCTCAATCCATATGCCAAACTCCCACCAATGCAAACGTCAACAGGACTTGTAGGCATGGACTGGGGATAAGTCTATGGCTCAGTGTTTTGTCTTTAAGCTTACAGACTTCTTCACTCACAATGAGAACAAAGAAAGGCTACCATAGTATGTCCATCTGTTACATTTTTACTCTAACATTTTTAATGGTAGCAATTTTTTTTTTTAAAGTTCATGGCTTGTAAAAAAATGTTTGTAGATGTATGATCACTTCACATGTAGAACACAATTTCTCCATTTTTGGCCAACAATATCCCCACCCCCGCCACTGACTTACCTACAATATAGAAACCTCGAAAAACCATCTGTGACTCAGATTTCCTATCAGATATTCAGGGCTCCCACTGGAGGTAGATCCGCAGGGAACCTCATTTCTCTTGGTTAACAAGCAGCTTACTGGTTTCATAACCGTGGAGTTAGGGAAGCTCCCTTTCTCTTCAGCCCTATATTGTATTTGCCACCCCTGCCCTGGTGATAACTAGCTTCTGTGCAGTGCTGAGTTTTGCCTTCATTCCATGCTGTGAATTTGCTTCTGCTGAATTTATTTTTATTGCGCGTTCTCTCCAAGATCAAGATGTACTGAAGTCTTTGATTCTATGAACTAGATGCAGTGCAACCCCAGAGTTAGCAAGTTCTACAGAACTGGCTTTCTCTCTGCTAGCTCATAGGAGGGCAGAGAGCACCAAGGCCTTTCGGGCGATTTTGATTTGCAACGATCCCGCTGGATAGCTGACACTACTCTTCCTACATCAAGCACAGAGCCGTTCACAGCACACAAATGCACAGTCAGAGATTAAAAGCCACATATTGCATCAGTGGCACTAAGAGAAAACGCTCCTCTCTGACAATGCAAATCACTTAGAAGGACACCCAGTCAGCTCATCTGTCGGCCTCTGCACAATCCCCGCCCCTCCCAAACCGACCTCTCACTCTGGCCCACTGCAGGGCTCCTGCATGGGCACAGAGTTAAATACTGCAGCAGACCAATTTTTGTTTTTAAAAAACGTTTGGTCTTTTCCCACAGCTCCTGTAACACTGACACGTTGATTATTGTTGAGTAACACAGAACAGGCACATGTGAGTTCATCTGCACGGCTGTGCATTACCCCTCTGCTCACACAGCACACATTTTGACAGCCCTACAGGTCCGTTAGGGGATTCAGAATTCTGAGTGAAAACTAACCCACACACTGCAACGTAGTTACAAAAATAATACTAAATGAGGAGTTAACCAACTGGAATGGCTCAGGCCAATGCTGACTTGTGTCAACATGAGGACTCAGCTCCAACTAACTGTTCCTCTTGGAGGATTCAATGCTAGTAATTTCGTTGCCTTGCAAATTTAGTATTTTAATGATTACAGCATCCTAAGTTAGCCACTGTTAATTCCCCTTGCAACGGATGGCTTGGAAGCCTACTAATTTAGTTACTGGTCAAGAAAATGGAGACGAATGACTGAGCCACTGGGAAATGGTACAGATTCCTGGCTTTCAGAGCAGTAAATTTGAATGGATGGAACTGGCCATCCATAGTAGCTGCACAAAGCCAATCATGCTTTTTTTACTTCCTTTTCTTCCCTTCTGTTTTGTCAGCCCCCTCTCTTTTTTGTGCAGTGACCCAAAGCCCTAAACCTTTAGTGGGGACCAGTAACACACTGTGAGTCACAGCAAGTGGTCATAAGCATTCTTCCACTGCAATGCAGCATACTCCAAGAACAGATGGAAAGACAGGAGTGTTGAGACCAGTGAAACTCACATCTGAAGTAGCCAATGTGTTAACTTACCTTCACTGTCTACAGCCAATTTGGGATAAGATTAGATAGTAAGCGGCTGTTCCCTTCTTGGTGTACATTAATATGGGACATCAAGGGGCGAATGGCAGGAATTTGAGTCTGCTGACAGACCATACTACCGAGGTTCACTGATGGTCCATAAAAGCATGCTGACAGCTTCAAAGATAGATTCTTTGAAGGACAGGGAGAGACAGAGCACTCTCACAAAAGATACAAAGATTACCCCCACTGGAATTCTTTTGCCTTCACATGGGATCAAAAAACAGTCAGAATTTGTTAACTGCAGATTAAACTGAGGTGGCATGGAATGGAATCCCACTCCAAGGCATCATCTAAGCAGCACTGACACTGCTGTGTGATGGGATAGATCTGAAACTAAAATCAAAAGGGTTAACAAGTTCCATATACAGCCTTTTTTAAAGGCGTTTAATTAACTATAAACCATTGCTGTGACAAACAGAAAATTGGGGGGGGGGGGGAAGAGGGGAAATGGAGTTAGAGCTCTAGTGAGAATTCTCTTTAGAAAAGTGCTGGTGAAAGACACAACTTTCAAATCAAAACATCCTGAAAAATGGCTCCGCTAGCTAATGCTTGAACGAGGAGAACTCTTTTCTTTATGTATTTGGTGCCGCTCATCTGCAATCTGGGAGGGTCCTGCTCCTTTTAGAAAAGGGCCTGTGCTCAGTCAAGCGAGAAGATGCTGGTGGTGATAACGCGTGTATGTGTGTGTCTGGGTGTGGATGGCTGCATGAGGAAAGGCTTTATCCATGTGCCTCAGTGGCAGGACAGCCTGGAAGAAGCTCACCGTTCATGACAGTCTCTGAAACCAACATCTTGTCTTTGCCAGAATCCATCTGCTGTTTCTTGAGCATTCTTTGATGGATCAGAGGAACAACAGATAGGACCAAGCCCCCAATAATTGGGGGAACTCCAGCTAAGTAAAAGGCTAAGTAGTAATTCCCAAAATAATCATGGAGGTATCCTGAAAAACAGAAGGACACTGGTTGTTGCTTCAGTCTGATGGCTAATCTAAGCTTCCTAAATCAAAAGAGGAGACAACTTAGTCTCTCTCCAACTCCATCATAAATTAGACTTGGAGGGATTTGATATTTAAAGCATGGAATAATATTGAAGTTTAGTTCCACAGAGTGGGATCTTCTGGTATTTAAAAAATTGTATCAGAATGGCATTTTCACACTTAGAAATTTAAGAATCAGAATCTCAAATGCTAATTGTTATTTAAATCACAGCTGAAAGTAGAATCTCAGATTCACCACAAAAATAAAATCAAGGTATTTAATAATCAGACATTTCAGATAAATTTCTTAAATACTTGATTGCCAAACAAATATGACAAGTAAAGAGGGTAAGGACAATCTATAAGTGCAATTGGTTCGTTCTTAATTTCCTTCCTTTGTAATATTTGGTTCGCTGATGCATATTTTAGTTAATTTTTTGGTTGGGGAAGAAATGAACAGCTACTGACATGTACCAATTATAAATGAATCCCTCCAAACCCAATCATGACTCTGCATTCTATTAGTTCAGTGAGTTCAGAGATGGCCAGGCTTCTGAGATTGATGCATTTACTGCCACCATAATTCTAGGGCTGTTGGAAACTCACTAGGAAGGGGCTGCTGGGAATTTTCCTACATAGGAATTGTATAAATGAAAGACACCTTATCCTGTGTCTGATAACCCACTTCTGATGAATAGTGCTATAAAGCTTATAATTCTGCAACAGCCAGAGTTTCTTGCTGAAAACAGCTGGTTATCAGTTTATGCCCAGTTATCTATGGATTGACTACCTTAATTAATTTTTTAGCTTAGCTAGTGCAACTGCAGATGCTCTTCTTGTTCAAGGGCCTGTCCTGCAGAGGGTTTACAGACACATTCAATTTAAAAAACTTTGAGACAACTCCCATGCTTAAATATGTATCCAGTCTTTCCAGGATCAGGGCCTAAGCATATAATCTTTAGATTTGACTCAATTTAGGGCCTTATCCTTTGCCGATCAGGCAAAACTCCAATCCTAAATTTCATATGAGAGCAGAGCATAAGTGGCACCTACATAACTTTAAGTCCAGCTCTCTGCCAGGTTACTGGAATGTTCACTAACTCTGGGCAATTTTGGTATTAATTGTGCTACAAAAATCTGTTGATTAAATTGCCTTGAAAATGAATCATCCTCTGCTCATTTTTTCAGTTACTCAGCTGCCAGAAGGGAAAACTGCTGGCAATTAAATAACAGAAAAAAGGGCTAACTGTAGACGTATTTCAGCCAACGTCAAAGCGGATACAGGATCAAATAAACGTAAGAAACTGCATCACATAATATGAGAACAGGTGAAGGTGACAATCCTACTTCTCTAACAACACATCATCGCTCCAATAATTTAATGCAAAAAACTCAAGACAGAATTCTAACTAAATATTGGGGCCCTATGTTCTGATGGTTACTGACCTGCTATTGGTGGGCCAGCTGTCATTGGAATGGCCATAAGTCCCAGGAGATAGCCAATGGCTTGAGAAGCTTGCATGGGTCCAACCAGTTCAAAGGCTATGGGGGCCATGATGGTTATAAAGAATCCATCACAAAGTCCCAGAAAGAGGCAGACGACAATGACCCCCTCAAATGCTTGGCACTGAGGGATCATCATGCACATGAGGCCCAGAAGCATGAAAGAGGCAACCTGAAGAGGCAAAGTATAGACATCACTAAGATAACTGTGACAGAAGACAAAATCATGACTTCCTAATACAAATCCAAGGGCAGCATGGGCATTAGAGACAGATTATTATTCCCCATAGTCCCAGTCTGTAGTTTCCTTCTGGTGACTTGAGAGCATTTCATTTTAAGAGAAGAGAGCTTTCTGGAGAAAAGTTATGCAAATAATTTAGGAACCCACTGCCAGCTCCCTCGCCTGCTGGCTACAAGTGTCTGGACCGACCTTGCCAAGTACGACATCCATTAAGCAACTCGTCTCTTTTCCAGACCCCACATACTCTCCAGAATGGCCACACCTTCTTCACTGCCCCCGATATTTGCTTCCAACTGAACTGCTTAATTGCCTGCCACTCTCCTAACCTTGACACGTTGCTTCCGGGCATCCCACCTGCCCTCTGCCTTGGAACACTCACTACTTATCCAACAGGGCCAGATTTCCAAAGGCATTTAGGCACTTAAAAAAAATGCAGGAAGGCACCTCACAGCATTTGCAAAAGCACCTCAGCACCTAACTTCATTGAAATCTATGTAAGTTGCCTGACTCACTTAGGCTCTTTTGAAAATGCCAGTAGGAGTCTGGCCCTAAGTAAAAAGTGCTCCATGCTGTAAGGGTTAGCCCAGCCATCCTGAATAGCAGCAATGCAAAACACTGCTTATCAGGCTCTGACTTTGCCTCCCCTATGCCACATGCTTGAGGTAACATGGCCCAGAACCCTAAAGAGAACACTTAACTACAGAGAATGAAGAGTTTGTGGAAATAAGGAAGAGGAAAAACTTGCAGGGGAAGAAAAGCCCAGCATATTAGCAAACCTATTAAGTGTTTAACATCACGCAATACAAAGGCCCCCATTAAGGTGATTTTAAAAGGGTGCAATTACTGCCCATTGTATTTGGTTACATTTTTACAGCCTGTAGGATCTTTGCCAGAGCTGCAAGAATAAATATTTAGACCTCCTGGTTCTTGGAACTGCATGCAAGCCTCTAGTTTTGGTAAAGCTATCTAGTTTGAAAGATAACACTAGTATTTCCTTTCCTGCCTAAACTATAGAAAGAAAAGGCAGGAATGCTACTCAGATTTTCTTTCTCCAGAAGCTACAACCCTAATAGAAATGAGGCAACACACCTATACAAGGGCAACAAGGACCATAAGTGTTTTAGCCCCACATTGCAGATCTACCTGACATTACACGTGAGGCTAGATTCACAAAGGAGTGTATGCGGTTCTACGCTCAGCATCGACCTGCCTAACTTTTAGGTGCCTAGAAAATCACTCGGATTCACAAAGCCTGAGTTAGGCTCCTAGGAATGGGATTCTCAAAAGGCAGTCAGCTAGGTGGCTCTCCGCCTAAGCGAGCCAATGAGAGGTGCCAAGGCAAAGGATGGGTCTTAAACCCCGCACCCCTCAGGGAGTTAGTTCCAAAATTCAGACTACAGGGAGGCACCTCCCTCTACTTGGGATTCTCAGCTGCAAACCATTTTTTTTTTGGCCTACACTGTGTTTGCAAGAAACTGCACCTGGGGGGGGGGTGTTAGGGTACTCACCTGAGAGATGGAAGATCCCTGTTCGAAGTCCTTCCTCCGTTTACACAGAGGGGTGACTTGAACCAGGATTTCCCATGTCCCAGGTGAGTACTTTAACCACTGGGCACAGAAGTTAAGAGGGAGGTTCCTCTCCTCTTCCCCCATCTTTCCAGCTGTTTTGTGCAAACTTGCCTATATGGGCCCGATCTGGTAGGTGGACTCTGCAGGTGAAGTAGGTGGAGGAATGCCTATCTCCCCAGTCTTGCGTTGCTCTGGGACTTAGGGCTGCAACACACATATATAGAGGCAGAAATATAAGCGCTCAGGGCACTTTTACTGCAAAATTTGAGATGCCAAGCAAGTTTAGGTGCCTACAGGGTTCAGCAGCACCTGAGCGGGGGTTTTGTGAATCCCATTTGGGCCTGTTTCTGGGATTTAGGCACCTAACTCCTTTTGCGACTCTAGCCCATGCTGCTTAGAAGGGCTCAATTCTGTCTAAGTGGGAGCAATTCCTTTGAAGCCAGGGAAGATGTTCCTCTTATACCAGGACTGAATTTGACACTGAAAGAGAGACGAGAATCTAGTTCTGTGGAAGACCTCTCGTACTCTAGTTATCCCAAAGGAACAGGTACCATGAAGGCAAACGTAGCAACAGCTCACAGTCAGTCACGGGGCTTGCCTACACGGTGTGGTAATGCACACTATGGGGCGTGATTTCTAAAGCGCATGAATGTGTTGTGCACTAATTGGATCTATGGAGACCCTGCTGACAGTACCACTTTAAAGAGCAGGAAGGACCTTGAGTGAGCACCAGCAGGGGCTACACAGACCAATTAGTGCTCAACACATTAGTGTGCTTTAGAAATCACACCCCCGTAGTGCACATTGCCACATGGTGTAGACAAGCCCTTTGCGATCAGAACCAGGGTTTTTTTTTTTTTTTTTTTTTTTTTTTTTTTTTAATTATGATAAGGAATAAAGAGCAGGACACCAGTGTTACCCCCTACTGTCAACCCAATGGTGCCCTGGGATCCTCTGTTTTTCCTTGGAGAGTCACTACACGCAAAACCTTGAGAAGGACCTTTTAAGAAGCCTTGAGAAGGGCTATCCGATGGATCAGCCACTTGATTTCAATGGTCTGCTCACAAAATCCAGAGAGGAAGGCAGTGTGTCTAGTGGTCAGGGAAAGATGCTAGGAGTCAGAACTCCCCGAGTTCTAGTCCTAGCTCTGTCAGAGAGGTGCTGCAAGATCTTGGGTAAATCACTTAACTTCTCTATGCCTCAACTGACCCTTCTGTAAAATGGATTTAATAATATTTCTCTACCTCTCGAGGGGTTGGGAGGGTTAATTGTTTGTAAATCACTCTGAGATCCCCGGATGAAAGGTGCTAAGTGCAGAGTACTGATATTTGTATGGACAAATCATCCCATGGTAGTAAAACGATCATTCTTAGCATGCACTTTTGTGAGGATTAGGCATAGCATACCTGCAAGAAAATCTTTTTCAGTCCAGGAATACAGTCACCAATCCGGCCAGAAACCAAGCGCCCAAGCCCTGACGTGGCTCCAAGGCAAACCAAGAGAATCCATTCTTTTTTGTTTTCCTTAAACTCCTCCTCCACATACTTTATCTAGGGGGCAGGGAGGAAAATAAGGACATTAATCCTCAATAAACCTATTAATTGCACACACCAAAAATGGACTTGCTGGGACTGTCAAACATTAAAACGGGAATCTCTAAGAGGAAGGTCTATTTCTGTGTACTAATTATAACCATGTATAGAATTCCCCTCAAGGGATTAATTGGTATTAGAGAATGGCTGCATAATGCTAGATCCACTGTAGGGCACCAAACATAATGGCAGCCCTTACGTAACAGGCCACCAGCATCGCCCACCTTATCAGTGATGTCCAGTAACTGCACAGACCTATTTCCCTCACGGCTTCTTATGGCTTCAATTCCACAAAGGTAACAGCATGGCCCTAAGTTAGGTATTATGTGGTGGCTCTTACATTTCCTAGGTGGTTCTCTGCTTGAGCCAAATGGGTCAGTTTGGTAACCTATTCTCATAAACTGCAGCAAGTGCTCTAACCTCAGCACTCAAGGGCTTAAAGTCCCTCAGCCTCACGCCTCCAAAGTCCACTTCAGTGGCATGCGGTAATTGTCCTACCTGCTACGACTTACTACACAGATGAAGTCCATGGGGAGGCTCAGCCAATCAGAATGCTCTATTAGTGAAACACTCCAAAGCTAGCTCCTGCCTCTCACTATTTCTGTTCAAAGAGAAGCTTCTGCATCGCACTCCACCCTCTTGTCGTCAAGACTATCCGCAGCTCCATCCATTCCTGTTTTCCTCTCATCCTGTGTCCTCCTTCACCTCTCACTTCCCTGCTCTCTTTGCTCCTCAGTTGTCAGCGTGGCCCATCCCTCTCACGTTTTTCAAAAATCATCCCACTTCACATGTGCCAAGCGTCCTCCCACACCTCCGCAAAACCCATTTCTTACCTGAAGCCTCCCTGTGCTGACCTTCTCACCCATAATGCCTCCCCATAGCTCCCTCCATTTTGAGCCTCTATTGGACTTCCCTGTGGTGCAGTGGAAGCTCTTTGGAGCAAGGGCCATGTACCGTCAGAGGCTTTGTGAAGCACTACATGCAATTACAGCACTTTAATCAATGCTGGACTTTTAGCTGACTAAAATGACTTTTTAGCTGGAAACATGCTTGGGTGTGATTGTTCATAGCTCAGGGGGCTATCAAGCCACCTGTCTGAGCTGTGGAATGGTCCTTCAGCATGGCACCCACCACCTTAGAATCTCTAGGAAGGAGCAATATCCTTAGTCTCTCCCCTCATCCCCTTGCATCTCCCACACATTGTGGTGATGCTCCCTCCTGCTGAGTACTGGAGATGAGGCTCCTACTGGAGCCCATCAACAGCACTCAGAGCACAGCCAAGATGTGGGGTGGGGCAAGGGCCTACACTTGAGGAGGAGACCTGCTGCAAAAAGACAGAGATACAAATAATTCTCCCCTCCCACACATGCGGTCACCTCTATCACCCCTAGAATGTTCTCACCAGATGCACGTAAGGTACAAAGTATCCCAGGACAGCTGTCGCAATCCCAAAAGCCCAAATTCGGTACGTCTGTCTCCGGAAAACCCTCATGTTGAAATACTTCCGCATCTGAGACCCGCACTGCTGTTTCATGTTCCGGCTGGCCAGTTTATCTTGTCTATCATGGTAAGAGTCACAAGATGGTGGCAAGATGGGCCGGAAAGTCAGAGACAAGAGAATCTGGATGAACATAAAGGCGCTGAGGACTTGGAAAGTGTGAGCTAGCCCGATGGTGCTCCCGATTGTTTTCAAAAAGAAGGGAAGGGACATTGAGAAGAGGCAGCTCCCTCCGGCCACGATGCCATTTGCCAAGCCTAGACGGCGTTTGAAGTAGTGGCCGAGGATGACCAGGGAGGGCTGGAAAGCAAAGGAACTGCCGCATCCAAAGAGGATTCCATAGGTGAAATAGCGGACTTCAAGGGACCTATTGGCAAAAAAAAACAACCAAAAAACACCTTGGTTAAAATTGCAAAGGGTAACAGATATTACTCTGTATTATTTATCTTCCAGTAGAGCCTAGTGTCTCTAGTCAAGATCAGGTCCTATTTTGTCCTGGGCACTGTACAGATACATAGGAACAGACAGTTGCTGCCCCGAAGAGTTCATAATCTAGACAGACAAAGCAAAGTTTATCCCCATTTTACAGATGGCCCATTACATCTCATGGGACATGAAGTCTGGCTTTGGAGGAGAATAGTCCCATGTACCAACTGAACTACAAGTCCCATAAAAACAATGAGGAGTCCGGTGGCATCTTAAGGACTAACAGATTTATTTGGGCATAAGCTTTTGTGGGTAAAAAACCCACTTCTTCAGAATCAACATGATACTTGATACAACCGTCTGATATTTGGTGCAACTCCCATGAGGCACCGTGGCAGCATATCTGAATTGGAATATTGTAATTTCCAGACATCTGTTTTTTTTAAAAAAACAAATAAGTTTCCATGGAAAGAAGAAACTTTTTGCAAAAAATTTCATTTAGACAAAGATTCGGTTTTCCGTAAAAAGACCCAGTTCCAACTGAAAATTTTCAACCAGCTCCAATTTAAAAACAGGAGGCCCTGACCTCTAATGGTTAAAGAGCCTCTGGCACTTGCTTCAAGAACAGAACATGAAATTACCAGAGGATTTTAGAGTGCAGAACTGGAATTTGGGCAGTAATGCTCAACTGGATATTGTTTTCTTCAATTCTGACCTGAAGTTTTATTGTGAGCTATTAAGCAGCTGCTGTAACCCACTCCAGAGGTGGCTGCATGTTAGTAGGGAGTGAAATGATTGCCCTACAGACCATGTGTCAAGTCCTTGGGGATCCCTCGGGATGAAAGTTTATTAAATTTTTAAAAACTCCAATTGCTAGTAATAAAGCAGGTGAGGAGATTCCAGCTCAGAAGAAACAGAGTAACAGGAAGTCAGAAAATATTTACAAGTATATCATTAATTCTATTACAAGTCTGTCTCCTCATCTAGTGCAGCAGACCGTGACTGCTACACTAACTTACTCAAAGACAAACCACCGTTCACGAAAGCCAAATTTCAAGCTCCTCCAAAGCCAAACCACATCAGAGAAACCTCAGAAGTAGGGTGCACTGATGAGTAATAATTTCATAGCCATTCCCTTACCCTTCACACAACTGCTTCAGGGACAAAGCTCTGACAAAACACACAAATGCCGCTGCAGTCTGGGATTGAGCCATTTAAAGTGGAATACAGACATTAGAAGGACATCTGGTTTCCCTACCACTCTCATAACCCAAAATTATCCACTGCTGGCAGTCTTAGCTGAGATAAAATGGTTTCTAGCTCTGGAGCAAGTTTCATGTTTGGAAGCAGTGGAGATGTTAAAACCACAGATCCTGTCTGCTCTGCAAAGGTGTTAAAATATCCTGTAGAATGATTTGTCGGAACAGGGGCTTGCCTCTGGATCCTTGTCCAGGACTTTTCTTTCCAACTCCTTGCTGTGAGCTGGCTGCTGCCCTCCTCAGACGTGGCTGCATTTTAGAAGTGGGGTATATTTCACCAGCTTAGTATTTACAATAATTTCTCTCTCTTGTGGCTGCCCCAGACTTACAACTCCCAACTGAAAGAGCTCTCCTTTAGCCCATGTGGTAGAGGCCTGGGATTTTGGTACCGAAGACTGTGTTTCTATTCCTGCAGAGAAGTGTCTGGCTCTGCAGGTAGTTCTTGGCAGGTACAGACAGTCTGTGCTTCTGGGGTCCTTTGGAACGGAAGGCACTCAAGGCAAAATGACATTACAAGGCGAATCCGCTCAATGACAACATGTGACACTTGCATTCACCCTGTATCAGAAACCTGCCTAACTGCTCAACAAGAAAACATTTTAGAAGGAAAAGCAGCAGCCACAGAAAGCAAGAGAGAAGAAGATTTCTTGACAAAAAAATTGGAAGCACTAAAGAAAATGCTCTGGAGTTACCATAGCAACAGTAAAAAAACAACAACAACAAAAAACCCACCAAAAAACCATCCTCTAAAATAAAAACCGTCAACCATGATTTAATCCCTCACTGGATTATCAATATTTATGATGAAAGGAAACAGTAACAGCACAGGGCAAAAATTTCATTTCTAAAACACACTAGTGGAGAAACCATTTGACATGAAAGACTTTGCTGCAGACATTGCATGATTATTTCACCATGCACATACTGGGCAGCAGAGGGAGAGGATGAGAAGGGAGAGACTGGTGACCCTGGTGGGAATAAAGTGCTCCCACGCTAACCCACCTGGGTCTGATTCAAAGGTTGCTCTCTCATTCCCTGGGCTCACAGCAATGCAGTGGTATTGCATAGGCTGCTCAGCTGTGGGGAAAGAGCTGGTCACGTGGCCCAACAGCAGAGATCCTGCCGGCTGAGATAGGAGCAATGTTGATAACCCATCCTCTGTTCAGAGAAGATCACTGAAATGTAGAGGCCTAAGGGGAAGAGAAGGGGTACAAGCTGGGTAGAAAAAGGGTGTCTCTCTCTCTCTAGGGAAATCTGTCCCTTCCAGAACACCTCCAAACCAAACAGCCCACAGAAGGGCAGAAATTAGGGAGAGAAGGGCTCTGGGTGAGGCCTCATCTATGGAAGGGGAAAGCCCACTGAAATATTAAATGTTTCTGATTCTATTGTTTCCTGCCTTTGCTTAACAAAATCCAGCTAAGATTGAATAAAAAGAAGATTAAACACAGCCGATGTTTATCTCGTCTTGAGAGCCCATTAGAGCCGCAGCAGCCTCCCGCTAATTAATAGTGTAACAATGCTTGTTGAAAGACATAATTGAAAGTCTCCACTACTATTACTGCCACGATGTATGCCAGCTACTGGGATGGACCCTGACAATTAAAGCAACCTCCCAAAGCTTTTCTTTGAAATCACGGTTTATTTAACAGTTTTCATTTAGAACTCCCAAGTATGTGGCCCCAGACAGAAATAGACTCAAACTGCAAAATTAGGGACTAGGATTTCAAACACTTTAAAATTCAGGGATGTTTGGATCTGGCATTTTAGATCAGCCCAGGTAGGGGCACAAGAAAAATTTGGATCCAGATGCTGAACCACCACCCATGTTCATAGGTGTTCAGAACTGGCATGCTAGTTCAGGCCCATCCCTAATGTTGAAACTCTTATCCCAGCACTGATATTGCATTAGAGGGAACCAGGAAATGCAGAGGCCCATGGAAATGTGGGAGTGGGGGAAAAAAGGGAACACGATGTTCCTTAAATGTTAATAAGTTCTGGCTCGAGGGATGAACCAAGGTTTGAGTCAATTCCTTTTTGATCCTATCCATCTGCCTGTCCCTCTTTACCATCTGATTGTGAGGACTGTCCTCCCTCCTTCCCTCTTGTACACCCGAGAAACAGATCACAGAATTAAAACTCATCCCAGTAACATTTCGGCTTGCTCAGCAAGGAGGTGTGATAGCAAGTGACTGGTACATTCATTCCCTAGGGCTGCTAAGGGGAAGAGGAGTGGGTCTCTTTCCATGCAGAAAACAAAGATCTGCAAAAAGGGGAGGTTTGGGTCTGATTTATAAAAATCAGCTCAATCCTGATTCTCCTCTCTGCTTTGAGTACCAAAACAAAGTGAAAACCACCCTAGTACTGCACAGTTTTATGCATTACAGAGTTTTTAAAACACCTTCCTCTGAACTAACATAGGACACTGCCCACAGTCAAAGACATTGCCATAGTGATGGAAGCCCCCCGCCGCCCCCATTATTTGGGGCATTTAAAACCAGACTGAACAAAGCACTATAGGGAACAATTCTGCATTGAAAGGCAGATGGTCTAGCAGCTCTTTACTGTTTCCAGTTTCTGTGATTCTACAGCAGACTGACCATTGGTCTGTTTCAGTGTAGTAACTGCAGTATGTGCGTATAATCTACAACATGTGTCACCTGAAACTGTGCGGTGTGGCTATATTAAAAAATCCCCTTGTTAGGGGAGAGTGGAAGCTGGTAGTTCCAAATTTCAGAACTGGACTTTACAATCCTGATGGAGCACATGGAAACTGCTAAACTGCACCACTCTTCCCCTGACTTCTGTTCGACATTGCCTAAGGCAGTCCAATAAAAAGGGCCCCCTCCCTGCGACACAGCTATAGAAGGCTTTAATTTTATCCTTACAAGATATCTGAAGGAATTTAAACCACCAGTGAGAAAGCAGGAAATATGCATTTCACCTTTGAAGTGCTCCTAACGGAAAGAACCTCTTTGTTTTTCTTTAAAAACCCCAAACTAAAAGCAGCCTAGTCTGAAGAGTTGCTTTGCTTTGTACGAACATTTTATCGGCGAAGGGAAAAAAGTCTGAAACTTTTGTAGAAGTACTTGGGAGGAAAAGAGATGATGGGGTAAAATGCTGTATCTCTCTGAAGCTGTCCACAACTGCACTTCAGTTCTATTTATTCCACTGCCATGAATTTATATACAGCATTCCCCATAGGATTTATCCGGCTCTTGTAGTGTGTGTGTGTGTGTGTGTGTGTGTGTGTGTGTGTGTGTACACGTACGTACACATACACACACCAGAATATAAATAAATAAAATACACACACACAATGTTTCCAGTAGACTGGTCTTTCGGTGTTTTCCATATCAAGAGGCAGCAGCTCATCCTTTTAGAGCAGGCAGACCCAAGTTCTAGCTTTAGTGTCACGAGGTAGTTTTGCGTAGCAAAGGTGCTTGTGCTCCCAGAGAGAATTTCTGGGTAGGTCTACAATGGCGGAGTTACATTGCTGCTCAGAGAGCGCTGAAGGGAAACCGCTGTTGTGTGTTCACACTGTCAGCTGCCTGCGCAATAGTGTGTTCACATTTGCAGCACTTGCATTCAGAGCGGTGCACTCTGGGCAGCTATCCCACAGAGCATCTCTTCCTCTTCTGCCGCTAAGAGTTGTGGGAAGGCAGAGGGGGTCGCAGGGCATCCTGGGTCCTGTCCCAATGTCCCGTGATGCATTGCTTCGCATCCCAGCAATCCCCTTCCATCTGCATTTGGCGCCATCTTTCAATGGTTTGTGTACTGCGTGCTCTTCCTCTTTGGTCTGCAGGAATAGATCCTGCACTGCTGACCAATATGCTGCATGTCATGTCATGAGTGGTAGTGGAGTTATTTCTTAAACTACAAAGGCAAGAGGAGTTTGACATTGATATTGTTATGTGTAGTCGGTGCAACACGAGATTGCTTGTGGCATTCATGGAGGTGGTGACTACAGTGGCATGCCGCTTTTGGGCTTGGGAAACATACTTAGTGGTGGGATCACACTGTCATGTACGTCTGGGATGACGAGTCGTGGCTGCAGAACTTTTGGATGAGGAAAGCCACATTTATGGGACTGTGTGATGAGCTTCCCCCAGCCCTGCGGTGCAAGGACGCGAGAATGAGAGCTGCTCTGTCACTGGAGAAGCACGTGGCGTTTGCACTGTGGAAGCTGGTTAGCATCGGCTGCTAACCAGTTCAGAGTGGGAAAGTCGACCATTGGACTCGTGTTGACGGAAGCATACAGGGCCATTAAATCGCATGCTGCTCCGAAAGACTGTGACTCTGGGAAACGTGTGTGACATTGTGGATGGCTTTGCACAGTTGGGCTTCCCTAACTGTGGAGGGGTGATAGATGGCATGCACATTCCAATTCTGGCACCAGACCACCTAGCCACTGAGTAAATTAATCAGAAGGGGTATTTCTCAATGATTCTCCAGGAGCTTGTGGATCACTGTAGGCGTTTCACGGACATTAATGAAGGCTGGTCCAGAAAGGTGCATGACGCACTCATCTTTTGGAACACTCGCCTGTTCAGGAAGCTGGAAGCAGGAACTTTCTTCCTGGACCAGAAGATCACTGTAGGGGAAGTCGAAATGCCCATTGTGATCCTGGGAGACCCTGCCTACCCCTTAAAGCCATGGCTTATGAAGCCGTACACGGGGCACCTTGACAGCAGCAAAGAGTGGTTCAACAACAGACTGAGCAAATGCAGAATGACTGTTGACTGTGCTTTTGGCCATTTAGAGGCCTGCTGGCGCTGCCTATATGGGAGGCTGCACTTGGCCAATGACAATATTCCTATGCTTATAGCCTATATAGCTTATATGTGCTGTACGCTCCATAATATTTGTGAAGGAAAGGGTGAAAGCTTCACTTAGGGCTGGACTGCTGAGGCTCAGTGCCTGGAGGCTGAATTTGAACAGCCAGAGACCAGGGCTATTAGAGGGGCACAACATGGGGCCATACGGATCGGGATGCCTTGAGGCAGCAATTTGAAGCTGAAAATCACTAATGGTTGCTATGCTCGGGAGTGAGGTGCTTGTAATGCTAGGAGGTGACTGTGATTGGTGCAGACAAGGCACTGTGAAGGTTTAAGAAAATTGCCTGTTGCTTTGCAGGGTTCTGTTTGCTTTCAATTAATGGAATAAAGATTACTTTCAAACCAAAACCATTATTTTATTAAAAAACAACCACCAGAGGAGAGAGACAAACAGAAAAAACACATCAGCACTGTGGGGGAAGGGAAGGTCCTAGGAGGAGGTGGGGCCCCAGGATGGTTAAAGATTTGTGTATGTCCAGGTATCATATGCAATCTTGTCCTCTGGAGTACAGTGAAATGGGTACTGTTCTTCAGCAAGGCTAAACTGCAGAGGGACGGGTGTTGAGTGCAGTGGGTGCTGGGAGTCCGCAGGGCTGGACTGCGACAGGGCAGGAGTGGAATGCAGGGGGTACAGACTGGAGCCAGGAGGTTGATAAGTATGTTGGCGGTGTCTGGGGGGCGCATGGGAAAGAGATTTGCAACAGCAGCTGCAGGGGAGGGCAGATGCAGAACTGCTCGGTTTGCAGTGCTAGTAGCACCTGGAGTGTGTCCGTTTGGCACTCCATAATGTTTAAGAGCCGCTCTGTGGCATCGTTCTGGCGCACCGTGTTCTCCTTTCGGTCCCTCTTCTCGCTGTCCCGCCACTCCTTCAATTCTTGTTTTTAAGCCGCAGAGTCATCGTGTTTTTTGTGGCCGCTTTCTAATTCTGTGCAGCCATTGAGCCGGTGATAACAAAGAGGGAGGCTGGGCTCCCAAGGTCATATCTCTGAAGCCAAAATGCAACATTTTACAGAAGCAGTATTGTTTGCAACACACAGACCACTGATTCAGTGATTTAAAAACACAGCCACTATTCACATACCTGTCACAGGGGAAATCAGTGTTCTAGGACCGTACTGTACACTGGGCACATGGCTCTTGGGAAGAGCCAGCACTTTACGGGGCGGACTTATAACCATTCCTGTTCCCTCATTTTCCACAGGCTGTGTTCGTTATGGAAGATCTCTCGCTGTGGAGGGTGAGCAGGGAATCAAGGGAAGGTCTTCTCCAAGACTGCGACTTCCGATCTGGCCCTTATGTGGCTCGCCTGCGTGCAGCAATGGTCCCCCCCAGTGACGGCAAAGTAGTGTGGGAAAGATACCCTTGATGGGGTAAGAAACAAAGCAGCTCTGCCAAAGAACATGCGGCAGCGGATTGCCCAGTATCTCTATGAGAGTTTCGTGGAGATCTCCAAGGCAGATTGCCATGAAGTGAGGGAGTCAATCAACACTCTGTTCTGCCGCTCAGATTAGGCATGTGGTGGTACACGCATCATACAGACACAAGCCTGCTTTCTGCAACCTTCCTGCCCCCAACAATTCCCAAAAATCAAAGCTTCAGCAATTCCTAAAATCAAAGCCACTTACCAGGGGCCTCCTCTTTTGTTTGCACTTTGCCAAGCTCCAACCGCTGTGACTGGCTAGCCTCCTCCAGGGTAGGGAAGAGCTCCTGGCTGCATGCATCTCTGAACTCCAAGTCGTTATCTGCCTCTGGGTCCCCCTCCACATCCTCGTCCAAGATTTCCTCCTCCTGGGTTGGTCCACTCTTGACTGGCACGTGAGCCACTGAAGTATCCACAGGGGCCTTCACAGTGGAGATGGGGTCGCCACCGAGTATTGTGTCCAGCTCTTGGTAGAGCTGGCAGCTCGTGGGTGCAGCACCGGAGGGGTGGTTTGCCTCCCGCGCCTTGTGGTAGGTGTTCCGCAGCTCCTTCCCTTTGACGCTGCAGTGCAGTGTGTCCTGGTCACGGCCCCTTTCTGTCATGCATCGTGAAATCTGTCCGTAGGTATCATCATTCCTACGGCTGGAGTGCAGCTGGGACTGGACAGCCTCCTCTCCCCAAATGCCGATGAGGTCCAGCAGCTCAGCACTGCTCCAAGCGGGGGATCGCCTGGTGCATGGAGCAGGCCTGGCCACCTGGAAAGATGCGCTGAGACCACTGCACCCATCACCGAGCAAACAGGAAGGGGACTTTCAAAATTCCCAAGGAATTTAAGGGGTGGGGCTCACGATTGGTCACCTGAGGGCAGAGCAGTAGAGTTCAAACCGATGACCAGAGAGGCAAGAACAGGCATTGTGGGACCCTTCCCAGAGGCCAATTGCAGCGCTGTAATTGATGAAGGTGTCTATACTGGCACCGCGGTGCTGTAGCCCCAGCACAGAAAGCTGTATGCCTCTCGTCGAGGTGTTGGTTTTTTTATAGCACTGAAACCGTGCAGTTTCTGCGCACTAAGTGGCTTGGCCGTGTGTACACCTCCAGAGTTACACCGCAGAAAGCTGCTTTACTGCACAGAAACTTGCCAGTGTAGACAAGGCCTCTATTATTCAGTGATTAACAGGCTCTATGACACACTATGAAGCAGTTCCGATTCCACACAGTAGAGCATACATGCACATAACAGGAGCATGCTAGTAGAAAACCAAGTTATGGGCAGGATTTGGGGAATATCAACAAATGGGTAAAATTCAGGCCAAAATTCCTCCATGCACTGATCTGGGACCAAACAGCCACTGAACTTTTGGCAACATGTGGTGCCTGGACTCCATCGTCTGGTGCTGTTTAGGAAGCCAGCAGTGTATGCCTCCACTTGTACATTCAATGTCTGAACTGCACATGGCCCTCTGATGTACTTAGATTGCGTGACATAAATTTCCCATTGAGATCTCTCTCCTCTTATTAAAATGTCTGTTTCAAGGGTCTCCTTGGGGAGACCACTGGGGTCCTTTCCCATGCCAAAACAGAAAGGAGATTGAAGAGTTGGGCACAAAAGCAGCTGCTCTGAGCCTCAACTATCTTCATTGCCCCCTCCTGTCAAGGGTTCCCACTAGGGGAGTGGTGAAGTGGAATGCTGCAGACAAGTCACCTCCTTTCACATCAGTATGGTTTTAAACAATTACAGGGAGTGTTTTAATTAAAACTGAAAACAAACCCATGCGAAAATTGTTAATATATAATCAATTACCCTCTCACACACAAACAAACTGAAAATCTGTGATGCTGAAGCAGTATAATGTACCATCAAAGCTTGTTAACATTTTTATGTTAATGAAATCAAGTCCTAACAGAAATCCACAGAAGTTTAAAAGCACTGAAAAAATGAATAATACTGTGTTTTTTAAAGCAGCATGTTGCAGACACAAAGACATTCCAATGGACTAATATGTTCTGCTTCAGAACACATTTACATTCCTGATTTTCCTTCTACTGCATATAGCCAAAAACCCCATGCAAATTCAGTTTGTGAGTCCATTGTGACTGGTGATAAAAAGACAGGCTTCAGTCTCTGGACATCTCCATTTTTTTATGCTCCAGTGGAAGTCAGTCACTTTCAGCCATACTTGGGGTCAGGTTTGATTTTAAACATTAATTCACTTTTAGTATCCAAGGTCAATTTTTTTAAAATCCGATTTGGAATCCAATCCAACTTTAAACTGATTGTGACAGTACCTCAGGTTCTATCACCGCGCGTGGAGGTGCAAAGCAGTTCTGCTGACATTCTGCAAGTCAGACTAGAAGGTCTCAAATTCCAATTCAGGAGCATAAAAGGCTGAGAACCTGTGATAGAGGAGAGACGTAGGAGCAGACCTGCAGGGAGAAATCCTGGGCACAGCCAAGTTCCAAAGACATTCAGGCTAAGGTTTGTGTCTCATTAAGACAAAGAAAGAAAAACTTCAGGAAGGGGGATTAAATTTGGACAGTGACTCCCTGTGTGCAGGCAGGCTGTGGCAAGCGCAAGGAGAGCACCCTCTTCCACTACACCTGATCCTTGCCAAAAGGCAGCAATAAACTAGCACCGGATTTTCAACAACAAAAGCTTGCCAGAAAGTTACATGCCACCTAAAGCAAGTTTCAGCCTTACTTTGTAAAAGAGCTGGAAAGGAGTCCAATAAAAGCGATGGCTGCCCCCGAGGCTGCTGTCGTCCTGCAGCCAATCCGGTCGGTGAAGATACTCACAAGAGGCGAGCAGAAGAAAATCATCCCCATGGCCAAAGCTCCAACCAGTGCTAGGAAGAGAAACAAAGGGAGGTGAAGATCAGCAACTGCTTTGGAAACAATATGCCAATGAAAGAGAGACCAGTGCAGATGGCAGTGGGTGTGGGGGGGGGATTTTGTTGGTAGTCTCAGTAGAGTGGCCTATCTCCATTGCACAGCCAGCCAATCCTTGCACTACTCTCTCAAGAGACATGGTCTCTTTTGGCCATAGCTGAGGCATGCTAGCCTGGCATGTACAGAGCTTTGCACTGTCACTGACCTCATTGTACTTGTTGTGTGGATAGAACAAGTAGGTGTTTGTGTGAGGGAGGCGTGCCTAGGTTTACACTGTATCCACCTCTGCTGGGTTTATGTATTCTAGTAAGGCAACCCAGATTCCTCTCCATTTATCTAGCTTGTCTTGTAGTCACTATACTGATGTCTCCACTGCTATGATTTCTGTCTGTAAAATATTCTGGACTGGTAAGAAAAACCACGTAGACCCAGGAGAGATCATCAGATCTTCCTAGTCTCTGACACTTACAGGCTTGGTATCCTGAGGTACTAAGCACCCTCAACTCCTAGGAACCTTCTTGAAGGCAGAGGGCTTTCAGCCCTATATTTTAGCTACAGTTACTATCCATCAATACTCATTTTCCTAAAGGGCCAGAGATTTCTAAACTTCCCTGCTGGACATAAGGGTTTTTTGAAGTCACTGCAGATGGCTTTTAATTGCAATGTTCTTTCCTACTCCAGCAACAATATGTACCCTACATAGAACAACTGAGAGATATTAATTACAGCAAACATCAATTTTCTAAACAACATAAGCTAGTAAATAATTAATGACACTCAAATGACACATCAACCAGATACAAAAAACAGAAAAATGGCAAAACTTAAGAGAAAAAGGTCTGAGCCCCACCAAGAGATGTTGGCTTGGTCCAAGAGTAATAAACAGACCACACATACATATGGTCTGGGGCTGTGCTCACTGACAAATCTTTTGCCAGTGTTTTCTTCCAAGGAATGCACCTTGTTTTAGACAAGGCGATGTACAGTACCTGCACAAAGACATATAAGATGTGTGAACAAGACCATTATCACAAACCAAATCCAACACCCCTGATTTCATAGGAAAGACTTTTGTCAGGGGTATGATCCAAAGCCCACTGGCATCAATGGGCGTTTTTCCAGTGACTTCAGTACACTTTGGACCAGGACCATGATGACCTAGGATTTAACATTGCCTCACATCCCCTGTTGGAAGGCCTTTTATTTTCCATCTTTCTTTACACAAATCTGGAGGAAATTACAATTTTTTTTTAAAAAAAGGTTTTGCTGCTGAAAAAGATTTTGGGCCTGTCAGGTTTGATGTCTTTAAAGGTCTCTTTAAACCCATCCTTTCTTTAAAAGAGAAGATATAGAAAGGCTACTTATTAAAAAAACCTCCATCCATAAATGGTGAAGAGAACCAAACAGGAATGCACTGCAGAATACATTAACCCTTGTATGAGGAGGTCTCCTGTCTGGAGCACAGAGTTCTTTCTGAGGAAAGAAGGAAGAGAATATAGAAACTGCCACTCTGGCACAGATCAATGGCCACTGGAAAATGCAGAATGATGTAGCGGGAGATGCAAGTCCCCTCCATAATGCACATAACTGTATAATATTTACACTCCTTGGTCGGGGGAGGGGAGTTTCTTTTGGACCTCAGCTGATGACTAGCTTATGCATAAGGATTGAAAGCCTTTGGTATTTTATTCTAGGTAGTGTAAACGCAGATGGCTGCTCTTATTTATAGAATTACCTATCAAAAGAAGTATTATAGGATACAAAATTAGTCAGAAATCAGGTTGATACTATATGCCTTATTCCATAAAACAACAAGGCTGTGAAATAAAGCACTCAAAAGAGCAAATTAGTTTTAATTTAGGACACCTTATGACTGTGAATTATCATAGTCTTTATTTACATAATCACATGCCACTCTTTCTGCAGCACCTCTGCCTCGTTCAATGTTCAGGTCAGATGGTATGCAATGAGCTAAACAGCTGTTCAAAACAGACATAAGAAATTATATTTTTAATTGCTGACCGTGTGGTCTCCTTTCCAGTAGTCTCTACACCGACCCTTGCCTCATTCATTGGCCAACCTGTATAATGAATGAGGCAGGGGTCCTGCCAAAAAAGAGAGACAATACAATGTGCAATTATGTAATTAGAGACAACAGGCCAGATCTTCAGCTGGTATAAATTGGTGTAGCTCAATTTCCTTCAATGTACTGACACCAGCTAAGGAGATCTAGTAGCTGCACAAAGGGGCAAACTTAAGGTTGTGCGCACAACACTGCCATTTTCGGACTTCTGAGTGCTTAACTTTGTATTGTTAATATTTTTAAATGGAACTTCTTAAGTGTTTTTAAGAGAAAATAAAGAATTTCCACAATGCTGAACTGTAGTATTTGATCAACAGCCGTAGAATGATCTTTCCTGAGCACCACAGAAACTCAGTAAGTGCACAGTTTTGAGTACCTTCCATATATCCATATCTGAATGCAGGGTAGTGTCCATTATCATGATAGCATGCAGCAATATAGGTCTTAAAACTACTGAAAGATCTCTCTTATAAATCACCGTGGTTTGCACTGGTGGAAATAAGCTTCTTTATGGCAGCTTCCAGAGTCACGTACTTCTGGGCACCAGACTCCATAGTGCAACTTTTAAGACTGTGACACTGAACAAGAAACTTCCCCTACACAAGTGGTCCCAGTTACACTCCAAGCCAAACTTCAGCAAGTATTCAGCAGGTAAGGATTTGCTTGCACCTGCAGTGAGGGCTCTGCAAATCTTTTCATCCCGGCATACAACTGAACCCAAAGAAGTACAATACAACTGGTCCTTCTATAGCTGAGAGAGCTTCCGAAAATAACCAGGTCCCTACAAAAAGAAAGTTAAAGATAGCGCCGCCCTCCCCACAACAATCCTCTTCCTCTTTCCTAAAAAGCTCGACACAAAGAGGCACTCTCGGGACCTGAGAACAGCTGGCCTTTTCAAATGATAGGTTTTTAAACAACCATTTTATTCAAAAAAGTGTTCTGACAATAAATTGAGATAGAGGAAAAATCCTTTAAGGGAGAATAACTGAGGCACAGCAGGAGTTCTCTAGGACTCACTTCAGCCTGAAAATACTCCCATCTGGCACTGGAACAAAACAAAATTAAAGAGAGAGAGAGAGAGAGAGAGAGAGAGAGATCTCCCTCTATAGCCAATACTCTTGGCTATAAACAAGGTGCACAGTGTAACGAATGTACTTCTAATAGGATTAGACGGCATCATTCCAAAGAGCTACCCAAAACAACCACGAAAAGGGTGGGAGGGCCAGAGGGGAAGAGCCAGAATGAAATAGACTCATTAAATTGGAGAATATATTTCAGGAAATGTTCCCTCTATTTAAGCCAAGCCAGTAAAACATTTGACGGCCCCATCATGTTTGAAGTTTGCTGAGAGATGTGGTTATTATGGGAAATTAATCTGAGAAACATGGAAATGCAAGCAGAAAACCAGGTATTACATTTAAGTAGGCCAGATTCTGATCTCAATTACTCCAGATTTATACATGCGTAACTGGTATCAAAATCCTGCCCAAAATTCAGACTCACATGGGCAGTTCAAAACAAACCTCAACCAGGAGAATCAGCAGCTTCAGCTTTGAACTTCTAAAAATTGTAACTTGTGAAGGGAGGCATTGTTTAACTAAAATTTATACTAGATTTGTAACAAAAAATTCCCCTACTCTATTACTCCACCTTAGAGAAACTGCTTACCACATGCAGTGGAAAAAAATAGTGTTCTGACATAACAGTGAGATAAAATAGGTAATAATAATAATTAACACGTCCAGGGTGCTTTTTGTTTTCGAAGTGCTTTACAAATATTAACTAGGTAATGCTTACGACGTCCCTGTGAAGCAGGGAAGTGTTGTTGCTATCTCAGTTCCACAGACATGGAATGTGAGGGAGAGACTGGTTAAGTGCCTTGTCCAAGATCATAAAGACACCGCTGGGAGTAGAACACGAGAAGTTGCTGGCTCCCAATCCTGAGGCCTATTTAATGCTGGTTTGTGTTTAACACCAAATGAGGATAGGGACAAGTGGATGAATAGTTAACTCTAGTATTTTACAAAAAGAAAAGGAGTACTTGTGGCACCTTAGAGACTAACCAATTTATTTGAGCGTAAGCTTTTGTGAGCTGTAGCTCACAAAAGCTTATGCTCAAATAAATTGGTTAGTCTCTAAGGTGCCACAAGTACTCCTTTTCTTTTTGCGAATACAGACTAACACGACTGCTACTCTGAAACCTGTCTTATATTTTAGAGTCACAGGACTGGTATGGACAGGAGCGAAGAAGTAGAGCTGAGCCCTTCATTGTGATAGGCAACAACTGAATTGAAGATGGCTATTGGGTCCAACAACTGAGGCGGTTTTGCCTTGTTAATTTCAGCAAAAGATCAGAGGATAGTCACAGTGAAAGGTCAAAGATGATGAAAAAAATTAGTTAAAAAAAAAAAGTGTCCAGCACATTGTTTAGTAACACAACTGTTAGAATGTCACTAAACCAGCTCTTGTGCTGTGTTTGTATCTGTCCATTATCATTACTTTATGAGCTAAAGCAGAACTGATTGTTGGAAATCCATCTTAAACTCTCCACAATGGAATTAAGCTTCTCACAGAGTCTTAGCTGTTCTGGTCCTCTGGGTCACCGCAGCCTAGAAATGCTGATCTCTGTGGGACCCATGTAGCACGATTAACAGGAAATTCATCCTGCACTTCAGTGGGCACTAGACTGGGATCTATTAGTCTGCTGCACGGGCCAGGATTTCACTTGGCAGCTCTCAAGAATCTTAGTGAATTTAGAACTTGATCCAGACCCCCGCCCCCCCCCCCCAAGTCAATAGGAGTCTTGCTTTTGACTTCAGTGGGTTTTGGATTAGGCCTCTAGTTCCTACTCCACCCCCAAAATCCATCAGGTAATATATGTAAAATAAACACAATCCTCAGGACCCTAAAGGAATCTTAACAACTTAGCATGTTCCAGTGGAGCATAAAGTATGTTGTACAAAAATTGGACAAAACCCAATTTAAAGCTAGATTGGAATTTATTTAAGTATTGTGCAAAATCTGGACAGGAATTGGGTTAAGACTGGATCAGACTCAAGGCCTTTCAGGCTCAAAAATTTACTGGAATAAATGGTAAATGGGTTTATTTTGGAGTCAGCCTTTGGAGAGAAGAAAGGCCTGACTGGTGGGCATTCAGAATCTTCCAAGTCCAACAGACACCCTGTGCGATTCTGAAAACAAGACTAATATTACCAAAGTGTGCGCATGAAGGCAGTGGAGAGAACAATGCTCTACTGACAGGCAGAACCTTGTAAGCTGTCGTGTCCTTGCAAAGCCCCCTGTGTGACACGGGACACGCTTTATGAGAATACAAAGGTAATTTCAATATATTAAGACGTTTTCATTTGTGTCCCTTGGCCTTTCAGATGCAATGGAATAGATACAAAAGAGCTGAAACGGAGTGTTCATTGCACGTGGATGCAAGTTCATTAAACAAAGCATCCTGAAGGTTTCTAGTCTGATCCCCAACACTGATTGAGAACGAGGCCTAGCATGTGTTTTCCTGATGAAGACTTTCGGTCAAAATCTGCCTCTTCCCCAGACAAAAAGATGCCTTTGCAACCAATACAAAAATTCTCACACAAAAAAATTAAGCCAATCAAATGATCTTTTGGGGACCAACTCACATTTTTAACATGTGGGCTTGGCAACACTGCAGCTGGTAGAGTCAGCAACCAACATATTGTCACGTTCTAATTGCTGGCTATGTGTTGATGCCTCTTGGTATCAAATTACATGCAAAGCAAATTGCGGCTGTACGTTCTTACTCAACAGCCACAATAGTTTCCACCGGAGGATAATAAACCAGCAGCCATGTAGGGGGTGACTTTCACTAAAAAAAGAGTACCAAAGGCTGAATTCTTTTAAAAGTTACCTTGCTAAAGATGCCTGCTGCTTTGTCCAGGTTAATGATTGGCAAAAATCACCTGCAGGGGGAAAGCGAACAGCAGCAAGAATGTGGATAGCTGGTTGGGGCTGCCCATGAGGGCAAATCACAGCACAAAACTTTCTCCACAGCAGGTGGGATAGTCTTAGATTGATGCTCAGGGTGTTTGGTGGGTAAATCACAGCGCACCCAGATGAGATCTCTCCCGAGTATGGAGCTGGAGAAGGAACACATGGGGATATCCTCCAACAATCCGGAAAGAGGGCAGCATAATACAGAACACTGCAGTGGAAACAGTCCCACCAGTGGCCCTCTTGCATGTCAAACCACAGAACGGCAATGCAGCAGCCAACAGGGCATCAACAGCTTCCAAAAAGCTCCTCACCACTTCGACGCTAATACGAATGGAGTGGGAAATGGACCCAGTGCAGGGTACAAACAACAGAGCATCATCATCAGAGCCCAGGGGAACGCAGAAAATCTGTAGTGAGCAATTGAATGGGGTGCACGGCAGCAGGCAAGGTACAGGACAAGCAGTGCACATGAAACTTCCCCCCCACCCCCCATACCAACATGACTCAATCCTGACCTGAGGTAAACACCTCTCAACGTGAGAAGTGAGCTCAGTCTCCAGGGTCCAACCATTCCTGCGACTGATGATCAAGAAGGCAGTTTCCAACAGGATCTGAATGTTTGCGTTTGAAACGTTTGCTAACAAGAATCACAAAACCCATTCTTCTCCAGGAGACAGGGAGCTAACCGTCAAGAGAAATCTGCTACAGCAAAAGGCAAAGCTTGCTCCGCAGGTTAAATCTGCGGGGGATTTCTAAATCACATGATAGGGAGGGCATGTAGTTTCTTCTCCATTTCTTTCTAACCATCTATTCCAAAAGGGAAAACCACTTTTTAAAAAGGTGCACGTCCCCCATTTTCTGACTTAATTGAATCAGGCTTTCAATAATGTAACAGCTCTTGCTTCCAGGAATGGAACTGCAACAGGCACAGGGCAAGACTAGTAAGTTGCACAATAGAAAATTAGTCTTAAATGATTTTTCCAGGACAGGAAACAAAGGAAAAATATTGTAGTCATTTACAGACAAGGATCCAAATTCCCTCTGGTATTGAGCTCATTGTTCGCAAAGCCTTCAGAAAAACATCATTAATACTAGCCATGGGGTACACTAAATCTAGTCTTTTTATTCAATATAAATGAATCTCCAAAGAAACAAAGGGAAGAGACCTCCTTCTCTGACCATAGCATGGGAGTTTGACTGCTCAAGAATTGGTAGGTGACTTCAGAACCTTGTCCCAAGCTTGAAAGCTTGTCCTAAAATTTCCCACTTTTACCTCCATTAGTGCAGAACCACCATGGGTAGACAGGGTGGGAAGGCTAGCGTTCAGAAGATGCTGGCAGCTGTCAATGTTTTAGGCGCTGTGTCATGTAGACCTGCTCTCTGCAGAGTAAGAGGAGGACACGGTACTGAAAGGCCAACAATCACTTGGAATTATGCCTACACTGGTGCTCTCATCATTGCTGCTCCTGATGTAATCAAACTGGTGACAGCAACAGCAACAAATACCAGGGAAAAGAAACTCTTGTAGACACAGGTTTCAATATATGAGGTTATCTGTACTTTAATTTATAAAGGAAAGCTGGCAGTTCAAGGCACTGGTAATGAGATCTGGACAGACCTTTTCACCTGTAGCCAGCCCCAGAAAGTCATAACCCAAAGTAGCAGCACTCTGCTGGCTGCTCGGTGGCCTCTATGAAATGAAATAGAGCCGCAGTTCTCAACCTATTTACCATTGTGGGCCACATATGCAGCACTGTGTGTGTTATGCGGGCTGCATCCACACAATATACATACTACTTGAATTGCCCTGAGGATGTCACATGTGCTGCAGCTGTGTGCTGATTGGGCCGCAAGCAGCCTGTGGGTTGTGGACCACTGAATTTGAAGAACTCAGTCCAGTTTCTAGCAGACATCGTCAAACCTAACCCCACCCTTTGGCACTAACTGGCCATATGGGTTGGCAGTCTCAGTAGGTGGGTGAAGGATCAAATGGGCAATGAAGAGTGAACTCTCAGTCCTAGAGGCCTCCCTCCTGCCCCTGCTGCCTAAGTACAGCAGTACATGTTATGTGGCTTCCATCTCTAGAGCTGTCAATCTGGTTCTAGCACTAGAAATCACTAAAACCATTTCACAGGGCTCCAAACATAGCCCTAATCAGAAGCTGCAGTTTGAAACAGTAGCACCGTGTCTTGACTAGAGTGGGCTTTTCCTCTCAGGACATTCTCAATGCAGAGATGGACCTGACGTACAAAGCCTGGGTCCAAAAGGATCCTGAAAGCTTAGACTGATCTCTTTGCACCCCATGGTAACAAGGCCCAGCATGTATGAGATAACAAGACAAAGAATATCATAATGCCACTATGTAACTCCCTGTTACGCCCACACCTTGAATATTGCATGCAGTTCTGATTGCCCCATCTTAACAGTGATATATTAAACTGGAAAAAATACCAAGAAGGGCAACAAAAACGATTAAGGGTATGGAATAGCTTCGGTACGAGGCGAGATTAAAAAGACTGGGAACGTTCATCTAAGAAAAGAGACAACTATGGGGGGATGTGATAGAGGTCTATAAAATCCTGAATCCTGTCGAGAAAGTGAATACGGAAGTATTATTCAGCCCTTCACATAACACATGAACCCGGGGGTCACTCACCGAAATTAATAGCCAGCAGGGTTAAAACAAATATAAGGAAGTACTTCATCACACAATGGACAGTCAACCTGCGGAACTCATTGCCAGGGGATGTTGGGAAGATGAAAAGCATAACTGGGTTTGAAAAGAATCAGATAAGTTCATGGTGGATAGGTCCATCAATGGCTATTAGCCAAGATGGTCAGAGATGCAACCCTATGCTCTGAGTGTCCCTCAACCTCCAACTGCCAGAAGCTGGGACTGGACGGCAGGGAACCCATCATTTGATAACTGCCTGTTCTGCTCATTCCCTCTGAAGCATCTGGCACTAGCCACTGTCGAAAGACAGGATACTGGGCTAGATGGACCACTGACCCAGTATTGCTGTTCTTGTGTGTTTTCTATTTGGACCTGATGTGCAAAGCTTGGGTCTGCATTCAAACTTCTTCCAAGTTCAGGAGTGCATCCATTTTTTAACTCAGTGTGACTAACCACATCTGTTTCTCTCCTCATAGTGGGTGGGGGGGGGGGCGAGGGGAGAGAGAGAGAGAGACAGACAGACACACACACACGGAGACTCTGCTGGAGAATTACCAGAATCCTTGCTGACACTGTATGGTAGCTCGCGGCCTTGCTGGAACAGATGGATACAATCAAATCTGAAGGACCAGTAGGAAAAGGGAGGAAATGAAGGACTGCTGGTATTCTACACCTGAAAGCCTTACCTATGGCACAAATTGCAAGTGCAATAAAGAAACAACTTGGACAATATGGTCAGGGGAAAAAACGTGCAAGCTACAAAAACTCAGATGGTGTTATACTGGCCATGTGCACATGACCACTGAACCAGTGATCAGCACTGCAACTACACATATCTGGCAAACAATGAGGATGGCTACACGATTTCTTGGGTGCAATGCCCATCTGGTCATCCTATGCTATCATAGGAGACTGCATTGTATCATCACCTCCCAGCTAGTAATGATAGTCATCTACTGAACTCAACACTTGTGTGCCCATCACACATTTTTATTCAGCTGACCTCTGCATTTCAGCAGTGGGCGTTGTGATACTTCTGCAGCTGTTAAAATCCCCTTCTTTGTACAACAGTGGATCATCCCCTCCCTTGTTGCATATTGAAGGGCTTCTGTATTTACTGGGCATGGGTGTATATGGCTGTATATCATTTGCAATTCTAATTTCTAATGCATTTCCCCCGCTTCCTACCATATATTCCCTGTGCACTTTTAAGGGTTAAAAGTGGATAAATAGGCCTCCCATACTTGGGCCCTTTTAAAATTATTTCTCCACAGAAGTCAAGAAGGCGGCACACACAGAGACTATTTTAATCTTGGATCAGTAAACACAGTGTGATACAACAAATGGCACCATTATAACTAGAGTCTGAACGTATCCCCTCAATAGAGGGTCTCACATATCTAAAGTGGCCCCATTATTGGAGTATCTAAGCACAGTCTTTAATGTATTCATCCTCATGTGAGGTAGGGCAGTGCTATTATCTGAGGCACAGAGAAACCAAGTGACCTGCCCCAAGTTACACAGTGCGGGCAAGTCTACACTATGGCAGGGATCGACGCTCTGAGATCGATCCACCGGCGGTTGACTTAGAGGGTCTAGTAAAGACCTGCCAAATCGACGGCAGATCGCTCTCCAGTTGACCCCTGTACTCTACCCCCGACGAGAAGAGTAAGGTAAGTCGATGGGAGATTTTCTCCCGTCGACCCCCCATGGTAATTCAACCTAAGGTACGTCGACTCCAGCTACGTTATTTATGTAGCTGGAGTTGCGTAGCGTGGGTCGACTTACTGCAGTAGGGTAGACATAGCCAAAGTCTGTAGCAGAGCTTGGAACTGAACTTCAGTCTCCAAAGTCCCAGCCTAGAACCCCAACCATAAGGCCATCCCTCCTCTCCTACTTGCGTATTCCTGTCCCATCCCAATGTTCTGGGAGGAAAGAGCAGCCTTCATCAACACCAGCTCAGCAGCTACACACATGGCTGAAAAGTGGATCTTTAAAAGAACCCATTGCATTTCTAATCACATTCCAGCCAAACTCGCTTAGCTTTCAAAACTGATGTTTTTGCCTGGCTCTCCCATGACCCTCCCCCACAGCTGTGCTTGAATACCATTAAAAACTGTATCTCCCAGCAATTGCACAGTGCACATGATGAAGTCTAACCATTAGTTCGTTCCTGCACTTACCTAAGCCATGTACTTTTCCTCTGGAGATATTAGCCAGCTCTTACGCTGGTGTTTAAACACAGAGAACTCTAAGGAAGAAAGATGGAGCTCCAACAACTTATTAATTATATCGTTATAGAGATCAGGGCACAAAGTGGGCCTGGGATCTCGTATAACTTGGCACTTCTGGACTGGAGAATGAGGCATCAAAATTCACCAACCATAAAATGCCTTTGTTTAGCTAACAACTGTCAAACTAAATATAAGAACATGAGAATGGCCCTACTGGGTCAGACCAAAGGTCCATCTAGCCCAGTATTCTGTCTTCCGACAGTGGCCAGTGCCAGGTGCCCCAGAGGGAACGAACAGAACAGGCAATCACCAAGTGATCCATCCTTTGTCTCCCATTCCCAGCTTCTGGCAAACAGAGGCTAGGGACATCATTCCTGCCCAACCTGGCTAATAGTCATTGATGGACCTATCCTCCATGAATTTATCTAGTTCTTTTTTGAATCCTGTTATGGTCTTGAGTTTCACAACATCCTCTGGCAAGGAGTTCCACAGGTTGACTGTGCGTTGTGTGAAGAAATACTTCCTTTTGTTTGTTTTAAACCTGCTGCCTATTAATTTCATTTGGTGGTCCCTAGTTCTTGTGTTATGAGAAGTAGTAAACAACACTTCTTTATTTACTTTTTCTACACCAGTCATGATTTTATAGACCTCAAATCACATCTCCCCTTAGCCGTCTCTTTTGCAAGCTGAAAAGTCCCAGTCTTATTAATCTCTCCTCATACGGAAGCCATTCCATACCCGTAAATCATTTTTGTTGCCCTTTTCTGAACCTTTGTCAATTCCAATATATCTTTTTTTGAGATGGGGTGACGACATCCGCACACAGTATTCAAGATGTGGGTGTACCATGGATTTATATAGAGGCAACATGATATTTTCTGTCCTATTATCTATCCCTTTCTTAATTATTCCAAGCATTCTGTTCACTTTTTTGACTGCTGCTGCACATTGAGTGGATGATTTCAGAGAACTATCCAGTGACTCCAAAATCTCTTTCTTGAGTGGTAACAGCTAATTTAGACGCCATCATTTTATATGCATAGTTGGGATTATGCTTTCACCATCAGCATTAGACTTTAATAGTTATTTCATCTTGTTCCCCTTTAAAAAAATAGCAAGGTTATTGCAATCGCACAGTGCACATGATGAAGTCTGTGCTGTGATGTTCTTCAGCACATCATCTGCCTTCCCAGGAAGCAAAACATGAAGAGCTCTTAGGGCTCAATGCAAAGTCTGCTGTAGTGGGAGCTGATCCAGGCTCTTTAGGGGGAGCATTCATATTGGTAAGGGAAGCCCAAAGTCCCACCCTGGGGGAAGTTCCCATCGTTATTTAATGCCCAAAGGGGATGTTAATTTGCTTAGCTCTCAACTGAAGCTAGAGACCTGGCTTCCCCAAGCACAGTAAGCAGAGAAGGTCCCCTCGCATGGTCTTCCTCGAAGAGAGGCATACTGATACTCTCGGACGTGAGAAGGGGATGGCAAACCCGCAAGAGGCGGCACACAGTCCATCTGGTTCTGACAACGTGCCACAGGTGGCTGCTTAAAGGCAGCCATTGATTCATTGCTTAGTGTGTGTCACTGGACAAAGAGGAAGGCACAGTCTCTGTCTCCAAGGGAAACTGACAAGATAAATAATCCTATTTAACAAACAGAAATGCCCTTGCATGTGTCATTGGTAATATCTGCCATTTAAAACTGAGACACTGGAATGAACATTTACTCTGTGTTATTGCTGCTGGCCGATTACTTTTTACACAGCATTCCACTTGGCCAGTGAAAATGATCTGGTCAGCTTCACTTTTTGATTCCCATGTACAATACTGTCGTGTTTGGAGTTCAGCAGACAGGCACGCACACAGAGCTTATAAACACCCCACATTTTGGGTCTAAGTAATTCATCAACATCTCTTTTATTCATTAGATCTAATCCACTCATGTCCCATACAAAAGATCCAAGCCCACCATACACTGGGGCACCTCAGCATGTCACTGTCACACACTGATGAGGCCTCCTAAGTACAGGAAGGAAACTGTTTCAACATAGTTTCAGGTCAATAACAGCAAAGTTCAGGTGCCCTGAAATCGTGACTCCCCTACCTTAAAACCAGAGGTCTCAATAGGAAAATATGGACCAAAATTGGGATGACCAGTTTTCAGAAACTCCTGGAAGCCATTTATAGTGCCTCTAAGCACTACTGTAGTACAGACAATTAATATTACGGCCAATTTACTAATCATGGATTCGACTGGATTTTTTCTTGCAGCTTTGACTCAAATCTACAAACATCCATGTTAGTTTGTAGCCTGTTTGTTTGTTTTGCTAAGGAACAAACTAACAAACAAACCCACCCTGCTGAAAGTCAGCATGAGACCAAGAAGGACTAAAGAACTATTTTCAACGTCCCATTCTTGGAGGAATTACAGCAGATTAAGGAAGAATGTGAAAACCATAGAAGGGGTGTTACTGCACTAAAGACTTTAGCCATCACCACCACTACATGGTCCTATGACAAACAAGAATTATTAAACTGCTTCCCAGAAACTGAAATATCAAGTGTGCATCACATATCCTCCAAGTACAGGATCGTTTGACTATATTTAACTGCTGCAGGAGCCTATGGATTTGGAACCGAGAAGCCTATATTAGTTTCAGTTATATTTCTAGAAATCAAATTGCCTCCTCCCTTGATCTCTGCCACTCCAAGGATTCAGGAAATAATTAGAGTTAACCCAAAATCAACCCTACAGATGTGAAAATCCCTGCACTTCCAGGCATTTGAACAGCCCAGATCTGGAATTTGAGGTGAAGCCCAGATACCAAAGAGATTAAAATAAGGGGGAGCTCCCTCCCTTTTCCTGGCTTGGACAAGCAATGTTCCCTCTCGACTCCCTCTTTCCTTGGCTCTAGTATGAGCTCCCCCTCCTGTTTCAGCCTATGTTAACCACTAAGTAAGGGATATCAGTGTATGTGAGAAATAAGCCCCAATATTAGCAAGGCTGTGGTCTCTTTAACTAGAGATGTAGACAACTCAGCTGTTTCATTTGGCCAGAGGCTGGTGCAGAGGTCTTTTCACATGAGGTTCACACACACTGAATTTTTCTCTGAGTTTTAGGTTTGACCAAAGCCCCAAAGAGAAATTCAGCCCAAACCACGGTTCATATGGTTTTCACCCAAAACTATAAATCATCCCAAATTAGTTCAAAATACTGTTCAGGCTCAAGCCTGAGCTGAATTATGGCTTGGTGGGGAAACCCGAGGTACTGTAATCTTGCACCAAGCTAGGTTTGGTAGCTTGGGCAATGGGATTCTCTCTGAGCTTTAGTAGACACAAAAAGACCATGGAGACATGCGGAGACTGAATCCCCCTGAAATTGACCAAAACCAATGAAGAGCAACATGATTCCTCTACAGAGCAAAGCCTCCTTGTTCACATGTTATTTCCCACTGTTCCCAAAATCCCTTTTCAAAATATACCCGCAGAGAGAATAAAGTACAAGAACCACTGCCCAAGTCAAGAATAGTGACAGGAATATCGTCTTTTGCAAGACACCGAGTGAAGAGTTATATACTATGTATTATAATATGGGGAATTTCTGATGCTCCTGCTAACTTGAGATCCCAAAGAGCTTTACCAGCCTTTCTGTACCTGTGTGAAGCAGATGGGGACCAGAGACAGACAAGGTTGGGCAGCAGAGTTTCTCTCATGTCAGTGGCAGAACCAGGAACAGAACTCGACAGTCCAGGTTCCTGGTCCTGTGCTTTAATCACATGCTTTTTACCACTATTTCCTTTTTCCATGATATCTGATCACCCAGTCAGTAGACAGCTCCAGTCTAAGCAGACTGCTCTCCCAAGGAGATTCACTCACTCAGTTACTTCCTCTCTCTGCACTTTGGCAACATCATCATTCACTTGCACAGTGATGGACTGACAATATCAGGAGCACTGAACTGAACTGAAACACTGCAGAATGAGGCGGATGAAAAGGGAGGAACTTCTGAAGCCAGATTTTCCAAGAGCAGCCCCTAAATTCTCCATTGCAATTTTATGGGCCCAAGTTTCTGTGAACATGAAAAATTCTCCACCGTTATAGGATGGTGTTGAAAACTGAAAAAATATTTATTGCTGTCAGTTATCGGAGCCCCTAGGTCAGTCATCTGCTCTGGCTCTCCCTTGTATACTGTAACATTTTGGGGGCAGGACAGGACCTGATTTCATTTGTGTTCTGAGTGGTGCTAAGCACATTTCCACAGCACAGTAAAACATAACTGCCCTATTTCACAAATCATCAGTGTTCTCATCAACTCCAGTTCTCAAAGTCATCAGCAGGGTTTCATGTTTTCCCCAAAATGTTTCCAACCTCTTCCTTTTGGAAGCACACATTTCCAGCAGGAATGCCCCAAGGATGGAATGGAGCCAACGATGAACAATGAATTAGAATGACTGCTTCCACTGTGGAACAATGATTTTTGTAGCAACTGCGATCAAAGTACCCAGATTCACCAGGGTCCTAGTAACATAGCCTCTCTGAAGGTCTGTCTGTGGAATGGATCTGGCATCCAACACCAGGAGAACTAGATGAGAAGAGTTTAAAGAAGAAGCTGAAGAGAAGCACATGCTCCTGGACAGATACAACCCATGTGTGTTGTGACTGCAAAACCCACCTGCTTAAAAAGGTTTGACCCCACCTGACAACCTCATTCTAGAATCCTACGGGGACAGCTGTGCATACTGGCAGGGTAAGAGTCAGACACTGACTCATCACACAGCAGGACTGCCAAATCTAGCATATCCAACCATGGTACCTGTAGGCATGGAGCCTTGTGGCTGATGCCAACCTGTCCTGCAGGAAGAGAATGGTATTTTACAGGAACTCAATATTATTCAATGGAATGTGCCCTGAGAGCAGGCAGGGCCTGGAGTTCAGCTAGAATTTTAGGATACGTGGACAGCAAAAAAAAAGGCCCGCAACAGCGAGTCTCAGAGCCTGGGTCAGCTGATTCAGTCTGAAGGGGCTTATGCTATGGGGCTAAAAAGAACAGTGTAGACATTCAGGCTCCTGCTGGAGCCCAGGGTCTGAAATGTGGCGAGGGCCTCAGAGGCCAGGGTTCAGCCCAAGCCCGAACAGCTACACTGTCATTTTTAGCCCCATACCGCAGGCCCAAGTCAGCTGACCCACACTCGGAGACTCGCTGCCGTGGGGTCTTTCTGCTGTGCAGACGTCCCCTTTGAAGCTTTAGGATTGTACCTGTCCCCCTCAGGGGCCAGGGTGCTTGTTCAGCAGCAGCATGTGCCCTTTGGAGTAGCTGCCCCCACTGACAAAGTCAGACAGGACTTAGAGCCAACCATGCCTCAGTAATAATTAACTCTGCTGTCTGACCCTATCCTTACACAACTGTCTAAGGCAGCAATAACCCCTGGTGATGGCAGATTGCTTATGTAAAGGTACAGCCTTTAAAAAGTGATGACCTGCACAGACTTCATCGCCCTTTGACTAAGCACGGGGATAACAGGTTAATCGTAATCTAAAAGCTCTGTATAAACTTTGTTCAGCTGGACATGGTTTAGCTTGGCACTTACGTCTGAGTATTGCCATTCACCCTCCTCTCCACGGGAGTCCTCCATCTCCCAATTTGAGCTCAGAGATGCTCCTATGGTTCCTTTTTGTTTGCATGCCAAATGGATGGCAGGATTGCCCTTCTTTGCTGCAATTAACTGTTCCCGGGCAACTCCATGGGTTAATGCATTAAACTCTAGTTAATCCCAGTGTTACATGCTAGGGTCACCACCAGCCTTGGAGAATGAACCTCCCGCCCACTGCTACCGAAGAGGCAAGAGGGGGCAGTGTTGAGTTACATGAGTACCCTCTCTGCAGCAACTGAATCTGCTGTCTCTCAGCAGTCCCAGCCCAGGCTAGCCTATATAGCACGAGCACTAGCAGTGGAAACTGAACAGCAAAGCCATCGGCTGGCTTGAAAAGATCGAGTTCTGACTGCATGTGAGCAAGGACAGCTGTGAGACAGACAAGCAGGAAGCAGTGAACAACTGGGGAATTCTGGAACATGTTCCACTATTTTACTGCTCCTTCCTTAGCACCATTTAGCTCTTAAAAAAGCAGGTGTTATTGAGCAACAAAATAGCAAGACCCCTCAGATTGCCTCTTCAACACAGGGAGGAGAGGTGACCCCGAAAAACAGGAATGATGCTGCATAGAAACAAGAGGGCAACACCCGATCTGTCTTCAGTCCTGGCCACATCTTTTAACAAAATATCAGATGCTGGAGAACAGTTGTTTCTTTAAACAAAAGTAAACAGCCATGTCCAAAGTGTAATTGTGTAGAACTGATTGTCCACATGTTCCTGTCTACCTACATTGTTTAGCAATTTCAAGCTGGATGTACTATCCTATCCCTCTTCAGTTGTTGTCCTGAAGTGTGGTGTAGTGTTGCTGTGCACTTTTTAAGTGGTTAGCGTTCCTCCCCAAAGGTGGCTGCATTTCAATGAAATGACGCTACAAAGCTTAGTTAAGGTTTGCAAGACATTTTGAAATCCTCAGATGAAATATGCTAATAAATAAAATAAATAATAAATAATAATAATAATGCTTAATTCCCCCCTTCCATAACCCACTTACTAAGAAAGTACCATTGGGCCCAAAAAGCTATTGCAGTGGGGCAGAGTTACATATTTGCAAAAACAAAGGGAAGATGGTAGGAAGGGCAGGACAGGGATAGTGGGACAAGAGACAGAGAGATAGAAAGAGCGAGGTGGAGGGGGAATTAATCTTTAAAAAGCAGCTTGATATCTTTATTGGTTTTGGAACTGAATCTCCCAGCCTTGGTGGTTTCAGGCTGAGCCCACCTAGAACACATGACAAACCCTGCAAGAAGACAGTCTGGTGTAGTAGTTAAAGCCTAGGACCAGGCCATAATCTCAGCTCAGCCACTGATTCACAGTGTGAACTTGGATAAGACCTTTAACCTCCCAATGGCTCAGTTTTCCCATCTGTAAAATGGGACAAAATTATAGCTACTCCCATTGTGAAGCACTTTGATACCTTCAGATGTAAAGCACAGAGAATAATCCTTCCTATTGATTTTTACATTGTGCCTTTCCTCCCATTCTAGGACCTGCATTTACACACAGTAGATGTAAACCCGGAAAACAGCAGAACTTACTTTCCCCCTTCCATTTACTGAATGAGGGCTCACCTAAATCAGCCACTTAGCATTTCTCTGGATGCATAACAATCTCTTTTCCTTTGTGACAGTCTGCCAGAAAAGCAAAGTTATGGCTTCCTTCCAGAAGCACCTCAGGGAAAATCAAAGATGTGTTTCTCAGGCCAATGAGAAAAATGGAGCCTTGTTACTTCTAGGTCAATGGTTCAAATCCAGTGCAGGTCAGTAGTGACGCTACAGATGTCTGATGGCCAATGTGAAATGAACCAACAGCCTCTGCGTAGTTCTTAACAGACAACTGTCCCCATCACAGAATCCAGCAGCACAACAGACACTTGGCCTTAGCTGGTGGTGCTAACTAGGCCAGACAGAGGCCAGAGTGCAAACTGATACACTTTTCCAAATTGAAAGAGACAGGAGAGTTCACTCCCTGCCAAACTTTGCTATTAAGAGAGAGAACAGACCCTTCATCTAGGTCCCACATTCTTTTGCACCACAGCTATTGTAGCTCTCGTCAACTCAAATTAATCTAAGAGGGACGCAAAACCCAAACAACCTGCCTCTCTATCGCACAGTGGAATGCATGCTGAACAGGATAGGGAAAGGTGGCTCTTCTGGTCTAGGGCACTGAAGAGCGAGCCCTTGGTTTTCATTAAACTCTCCTCACGCTCATAAATTATGCCTGTCATATGCCAACAATAAATTTTGAGGTGGGAGAGGGAGAGAAAAACCCTTCTCCCACAGGGAGGGGAGAAAAATCAGACAGAACAGAAGAAAGGAATCACATCTAGGTCAGAGTCTTCTGAAGACAATTCTTCCAAGGCTCAGATATTGGCCAATCCTCCCTTTCACACAGACATATAATGGGACCCTTGGAAGGTGAAAGCCTTCCTTCAGATCATGGCCTTATCTAATCTAGGAAGGTTTTGCTGGTATTGCTACACCAGCAAATCCCCTTAGGAAAGCAGAGTCACATAAGTTTAAAAGTGCTTATGCTGGTATAGATTATTCTGGTTCCCCTGACTGACAAGTGCTATACTGGAATAAGCACAGTTAATTACAGATCATTACTTCTACAACAAGGTGTTTATCAACATAGCTCTTTCAATTAAAAACAAATCACCTCTCCTAACTGACACAGCTACGCCAGTGAAATGTTTAAAGTGTAGACTAGGAACATGTAGTTCCCCTAGTTGATTGTCAACCTGGCAGCTTGCTGGCCCAGACCAGACCCATATATTTTTATCGTGTTTCCAAAGTCATGAATGCAGCAATGCCCTGAGATGATCTTCTCCTAGTTTCTAACCAGGGCTCTGGAGTAGCTAAAGCAGAGATCCCCCCTAATAATCCATTGAAAAATTTTCCACGAGATCCATAATGCAATGGGACAGGAGTTTTAGTTAGAGGTCAGTCCCGAGTGGATGGGTGTGAAAGCAGAATGCGCTGGTGGAATTAAAGTGACCTGGACCATAAATGCCTTGAATAGGACTGGTCAGAAAATGAGATATTTGCTTTCAGTCTGCATCAGAATGAGAACTAGGCCTCTGGAAGTTTTTTGCATAAAAACAGTCACTCCAGAATAGCCAATAGCTCAGTGTTTAGGGCATTCACTTGGCATGTGGGAGACCCTGGTTCAAGTCTCTTTTCAGCCTGATTCAGAAACAAGGGCTTGAACCTGGATCTCCCAAATCCCAGGTGAAGAGGGGCTATTGGCTATTCTGGACTGGATCTCTTATTTGGATGAGGAATTCCATCCTGGTCCCGAGAAACCTTCCTGTCAAACTAATCATTACTGGGGAAAGTTTGGGTTTCAACAAATCAACATTTTCTGTTAAAAATGTTTAGTCAAAAAATTCCTGACCAGCTCTAGCTTGAGGCCACTGAGAATGGACAATCACAAGGAGAAAACAGGATTATCAAACTCTGCAGGGCAGACTCCGGATTGATGCACAAACACCCCTTGTTCCAAGAGTTGCCTATTTCAGAGGAATAGGACCATGCAGGATGTGTCTTGGTAATTGGTAATTACAAACTAGCCTTTTCAAGTTAAAATAGCCTCGTGCATGCTGATAGTCCACCCTAGTCTTGAACAAAAGCTCTTTGGAAACTTGGCATCCACGGCAACCCCAACTGCATCCAAGTGCATCCACTCTCCTAACATCAGCCAACCCGTCACCAAACATGTGCAATGATGCATCAAGCAGACCAACCATTTTGATGGTGGTAGAACAAAGAGTGCACTGGCTCATCTCAAGAGAGGTCAGGACAATAAAAAAAATACAGAATTTTCCTCTCTTAATGTAACTCAGGTTTATTCCAAATCATTCCAGGGATTGTTTCTCTCTCTTTCGAATAACTGATATTTTAAGAAATATTTAAAAAAAAAAAGTTACCCAAAACAGAACGAATAAACTAATACAATGACTACAGTAATGTGCTACTGAAGTATTTGGCCAAGGAGACAAATGCTGTGTGACCAGGGTAAAAAATGTCACACTTCTGTAATAATCTACCTGGTCTGGCTTTTCAAAAAAATTATTATAGCATGCAATCCGAAACAATGTGATTCTCAACTTTTCTATATTCCTCTCACTAGAGCACTCTTCTCAGCAGCACTGAAGGCAAGAAAAAGAAATAGAGGGATAAGTTTATTTTGTGCTAATCTCCAATACATGCACTGTTGAAAAAAGCACTTCAAAAAGCCTCTGATGAATGACGTGCAGGTAGGAGGTGCCTCACTGGCTTCAGGAGAAGCTGCCTTCCAGCTCCTCTAACAGAGCAGCCACCTGTGGACCCAGCCCCGGTAATGTGCACATTAGGATGCCGATAAAGTGGGGTCGTTTTTGTGCTCATGAGTTAGATCTGCTCTAGTAGCTAGCTCCTGATAGCAACTTGACCCTTCCCAAAATGAGAAAAGCAAGGAATTAATGTATGATGTTGAGATGGCTTAAAAATAAACCACCTTCCATCCCCAAATTGTATTATTGTTGGGTAGAGAGTAAAAGAAAAACAGGTCTCTTAGGTCTATTAAGCATAATGGCCAAATACTGGCAGGGCAGGGCAGAAAAGGTGGTGGAGTAGCACTGTATGTAAGGGAGCAGTATGACTGCTCAGAGCTCCGGTACGAAACTGCAGAAAAACCTGAGTGTCTCTGGATTAAGTTTAGAAGTGTGAGCAACAAGAGTGATGTAGTGGTGGGAGTCTGCTATAGACCACCGGACCAGGGGGATGAGGCTTTCTTCCGGCAACTCGCAGAAGCTACTAGATCGCACGCCCTGGTTCTCATGGGTGACTTTAATTTTCCTGATATTTGCTGGGAGAGCAATACAGCGGTGCATAGACAATCCAGGAAGTTTTTGGAAAGCGTAGGGGACAATTTCCTTGTGCAAGTGCTAGACGAGCCAACTGGGGGGGGGGAGCTTTTCTTGACCTGCTGCTCACAAACAGGGAAGAATTAGTGGGGGAAGCAAAAGTGGACGGGAATCTGGGAGGCAGTGACCATGAGTTGGTTGAGTTCAGGATCCTGATGCAGGGAAGAAAGGTACGCAGCAGGATACGGACCCTGGACTTCAGGAAAGCAGACTTCGACTCCCTCAGGGAGCGGATGGGTAGGATCCCTTGGGGGACTAACATGAAGGGGAAAGGAGTCCAGGAGAGCTGGCTGTATTTCAAGGAATCCCTGTTGAGGTTACAGGGACAAACCATCCCGATGAGTCGAAAGAATAGTAAATATGGCAGGCGACCAGCTTGGCTTAATGGTGAAATCCTAGCGGATCTTAAACATAAAAAAGAAGCTTACAAGAAGTGGAAGGTTGGACATATGACCAGGGAAGAGTATAAAAATATTGCTCGGGCATGTAGGAATGAAATCAGGAGGGCCAAATCGCACCTGGAGCTGCAGCTAGCAAGAGATGTCAAGAGTAACAAGAAGGGTTTCTTCAGGTATGTTGGCAACAAGAAGAAAGCCAAGGAAAGTGTGGGCCCCTTACTGAATGAGGGAGGCAACCTAGTGACAGAGGATGTGGAAAAAGCTAATGTACTCAATGCTTTTTTTGCCTCTGTCTTCACTAACAAGGACAGCTCCCAGACTACTGCGCTGGGCATCACAACATGGGGAGTAGATGGCCAGCCCTCTGTGGAGAAAGAGGTGGTTAGGGACTATTTAGAAAAGCTGGACGTGCACAAGTCCATGGGGCCGGACGAGTTGCATCCGAGAGTGCTAAAGTAATTGGCGGATGTGATTGCAGAGCCATTGGCCATTATCTTTGAAAACTCGTGGCGAACGGGGGAAGTCCCAGATGACTGGAAAAAGGCTAATGTAGTGCCAATCTTTAAAAAAGGGAAGGAGGAGGATCCTGGGAACTACAGGCCAGTCAGCCTCACCTCAGTCCCCGGAAAAATCATGGAGCAGGTCCTCAAGGAATCAATCCTGAAGCACTTACACGAGAGGAAAGTGATCAGGAACAGTCAGCATGGATTCACCAAGGGTAGGTCATGCCTGACTAATCTAATAGCCTTCTACGATGAGACTACTGATTCTGTGGATGAAGGGAAAGCAGTGGATGTATTGTTTCTTGACTTTAGCAAAGCTTTTGACACTGTCTCCCACAGTATTCTTGTCAGCAAGTTAAAGAAGTATGGGCTGGATGAATGCACTATAAGGTGGGTAGAAAGTTGGCTAGATTGTTGGGCTCAACGGGTAGCGATCAATGGCTCCATGTCTAGTTGGCAGCCGGTGTCAAGTGGAGTGCCCCAGGGGTCGGTCCTGGGGCCGCTTTTGTTCAATATCTTCATAAATGATCTGGAGGATGGTGTGGATTGCACTCTCAGCAAATTTGCAGATGATACTAAACTGGGAGGAGTGGTAGATACGCTGGAGGGCAGGGATAGGATACAGAGGGACCTAGACAAATTGGAGGATTGGGCCAAAAGAAACCTGATGCGGTTCAATAAGGATAAGTGCAGGGTCCTGCACTTAGGACGGAAGAACCCAATGCACCGCTACAGACTAGGGACCGAATGGCTAGGCAGCAGTTCTGCAGAAAAGGACCTAGGGGTTACAGTGGACGAGAAGCTGGATATGAGTCAGCAGTGTGCCCTTGTTGCCAAGAAGGCCAATGGCATTTTGGGATGTATAAGTAGGGGCACTGCCAGCAGATCGAGGGACGTGATCGTTCCCCTCTATTCGACATTGGTGAGGCCTCATCTGGAGTACTGTGTCCAGTTTTGGGCCCCACACTACAAGAAGGACGTGGATAAATTGGAGAGAGTCCAGCGAAGGGCAACAAAAATGATTAGGGGTCTGGAACACATGACTTATGAGGAGAGGCTGAGGGAACTGGGATTGTTTAGTCTGCAGAAGAGAAGAATGAGGGGGGATTTGATAGCTGCTTTCAACTACCTGAGAGGTGGTTCCAGAGAGGATGGTTCTAAACTATTCTCAGTGGTAGAAGAGGACAGGACAAGGAGTAATGGTCTCAAGTTGCAGTGGGGGAGGTTTAGGTTGGATATTAGGAAAAACTTTTTCACTAGGAGGGTGGTGAAACACTGGAATGCGTTACCTAGGGAGGTGGTAGAATCTCCTTCCTTGGAAGTTTTTAAAGTCAGGCTTGACAAAGCCTTGGCTGGGATGATTTGATTGGGGATTGGTCCTGCTTTGAGCAGGGGGTTGGACTAGATGACCTCCTGAGGTCCCTTCCAACCCTGATATTCTATGATTCTATGATTCTACTGCATGACCTGACCTGACATTCTATCACCAACAAGTTGTGATTCCTCTCCAAGGGGAGGAGCACGTGGAAGGATCAGGTATAGGAAGAGGAGAGAAACCATTAATGGAAACACCAAAAGAGATCCTGTGCCAACCCAAACTTGCATACAGAAGAGCTGCAGCTCTGGACAGTTGGACTGCACAGAGAGAAATGCCTCTCCTCCATCTCAAGAGGCTCTCTTAAGGCAGTTAAGTCAGAGCCTAAGAACACAGCAAGTGTCCACTGGACAGTAGGAAGAGATTAGAGATGTGATTTCAATGGAAAGCACAATTAAAACAAAATATCACTCCTTCCTGCCACCATTGGAACAAACCCTTCCCTGCACCCTCCCATGACTGCTTCTTTCTTACACAATGTGAATGTCTCTGAATTTCTGTGGTAACCAAACCCTTTACTGGCATTCAGCATTTTCTGGAACTGCCAGCAGGATGCATCAATATTCTACTGACAAACTTGGAGAGTGTGGGGTGAGAAGCATTGTTCAGAGGCGGTTCTTTCTAGGACATGGTGCAGCCAAACTGATGGAGCTGCATGGGGAAGCTGGAGTTGTCTGTACTGTGTGGATTCTGTAGAAGGAGGGACTTCAGATGGAGACTGTCAATCTAAATTCGGTTTGACAACAGTGCAGCTTCACCGGCCCCGAAACAAGAAAAGCCCTTATGCATTTTTTTCCTTAATGATGTCAAACAGATTTTGTTCGGGAGTTGATCTGCCTGCTTAGATACACACCCCATGACAAGCACTTCATCAGCATAATTTTGACCAATCAGTTTTGCACTTCGAGAATGGTCTGGGAAGCTAAAGAGTCCAGCAGATTCGTAGCAGTTTCCAGCAATTCTCTGAAGCTGAACAGGTACACTGGTGTATGACTGAGTGGGCAAAGAAACCAAAATCTAACTTTTTCCATGCAGAGTAAGCAGATCACTAAGCAAGAGTCTGTACCTGGTTGCAAAGGGCATAGCATCAAGCAGTGGGAAGGGGACATCAGTGCTGCAGAAGACAGATGGGGACAACATTAGCAGTCTAGCTGGCAAACAATGTTCTTCTGCGCTGCCAGAAAACACTTTACCCTCCTGGTGTCCTGTAGCTCTGCAAGAAGGGAACATGTTTTAAAGTTACTTGTACTTCAAGCCTCAAATAGTAAATGTGAGCTTCACTAATCCTCTCCAAACCTAATTTTCTCTCTTTCCTAGAGGACCAGCAGATTAGCTTCTGTTGCTGAACTATTAATATTCACCTAGCTAACAACCCAGTATCTGCCAGGCTGGAGCCCAGATTGCTCAGCTGAGCAAATGTGCCAGGGCATCACTCGCTTGGGGAGGAGGAGGAGGAGCTGGGAGACTCTTTAGATCCAGTTGAAAACATCTGTATTCTTCCAGCGACAGAGAAGCTTTTGTTTCTGAGATGGGAGGAAGAGGACAGAAGCATCTCTGTTGCAAATTATTGTATTTATTATACTCATCATCAACCTTTCACTGTTCCCTTGTTCTCACCAGCTCCTGTCCATTTGTTTGTTGTATCCACTTATTATCTTGTGCAAAGACCGTAAAATCCTTGGGGCAGAAAATGTCTTTACTTTTATCATGCATGTATAGCACCCAGCTCAACAGTCTTGATCCCCAGTAAGGGCCTGTATGCTGCCACAAGAAAAACAACATTTAGTGCTTATTTCTCTGTTATAAGGCAGTGAGAATAGTGGTTACAGCTTGGGACTGTTATAGGGCAGCTAGATTACTACCATCAATACCACTGACTGCCCTTGGCTAAGTCACTTAACTTCTGTTTCTCAACACCCTTTCTTCAAAATGGGCACAGAATTACTTCCCCTTTGCAAGGTGCTCTGGGATCCTTGGATTAAAAGCTATATAAATGTTAGTGTGTATATGCACCATTGCCATCTACTACAGGGAACTAGGACTGTCACTGTATGACATACACCCTATGTTGTTAACAGCAAAAAAAAAAAAAAAATCCTCCTTTGACTCAAATAACCTCTCCTTCTGGATCCAGTGGATCTAAATTCCACCACTGCTGTCACTATGGCCGTGGTGTGACCTATGGAAAATTGTTCCAAGATTATTTCTCTCTGTAACTCTGATGATAGCTCCCCTGAAACCATCTGGGTCTACAGAAAATACCTTTAAGGATTTATGAATTCTGTCTCAGCTGCACTGACATGCTTTGCCCTTGTCAGCAGGGGCTGCCCCCAAAACAACATCCGTTCTCCATCCAAACATCCGCCCCTCCGAATGGTCACATTTGAATCGAAAATATCATTTCCTGTTTTGGAGCTCTGGGTCACCGGCTCCCAGGAGATTAGGGCCACGTATTGTTCTGAGCAGGACCCTAGTGCTTCCTTCGTTCGATAGAACATTAAGTACCAATAGTTCTGTGACATACCACCAAATGCTGGAGATGCTGGGTGCACTACGACATAGTGCTGGAAAGGATCATTAGAGGAATCCAGGGTAATAACCCTGAGCACTAAGAAGCAATAGGAGACCAACTGCTTGTGCCAGATAAGAACCAACAGGAAACTCTCCATTAAACTGAACAGCAAGACAGGACTGGGAGCCCCAGCAGTAAGACTACTGAGGTGGACAGGTGGGGGAGGGGTATTTCTGGCAGTTAGAATGAAGTAGTATCTGCTGAAGACGTAAAAGGTGGCGAGGTGGAGGCAGACATTGTGGTGAAGCAGGGACAGCCCAATAGCGGCCAAAGTTGGAAAAACCTACTGAAAGCAAAGCTAAGGTACACAACAGCTTGAGGATTCTCCTTCTAACAACCGTTCCCTTTGACTGAAAAACAAAAATGAAGCAACAGGACATATTTATAAATAATGATCTCCACAGCAGCCACTGCTGGGCACTTTAGGCATTTCTGTTTTATTTCTGTCTTTCTCCATCCCCTCACTTTCATTTTTTTTTTTTAAAAGATAGGAGTTAAATTACCTTTGACATACTTAACACTTCTAGCACCTTTTGCCTGAAGATCTCAAAAAGTGTGTTACAAACATTAAATTAAGCCTTGCAACAGTCTTGTCAATTAGGAAATTGTTATTACCACCCTCATTTTACAGATGGGGAAACTGAGGTACTGAGGGATTGAATGGCGGAATTAGGTACAGAATAGAAGAATGGCCATATAGGGTCAGACCAATAGTCCATCTAGCTCAGTATCCTGGCTGCCGACAGTTGCCAGTGGCAGACACTTCAGAGGGAATGAACAGAACAGGGCGTTTAACAAGTGATCCATCCTGTCGTCTAAGTCCCAGGTTCTGGCAGTCAGAGGTCCAGCGCTAAGGGGTTAGACACACAGTGGTCTCAGTTTCCTTCCTTCCCCTCCTAATAAACTCTGAAGCAGATACAACTCCTCTCCCCAACATAATTTCCATCAAAATCTTTTAATTAAGTTATTTGCTTAAGACTAATGAGCCCCCAATTCTCAAGATACAATCCGTTACATAGAAAATATAATGAAAGGAAAAATCTACACAGCAATAGCAGCTGCCTTAGCCTGCTTTCAAAGGAGACCTTTCTCAAACTTTGTCAGTTATCTTTAAAGTTCCTTTGTCTCTCAGCAAACAAGACAGCTTCACAAACAAGACAGCCATCCATTAACTTGCACGTATCCATACGTTGCGTGCAGGCTCTTGGCTCTGTCTGCAACACCAGCAGCGCATGCATTGCAGCTGGCTGAGGAATGCTCCCTAGGCCTGGGCAAAAGCTTTTGAGTTCACTTGGAGAGGAGGCTGCTCTGTCTTCGTGCAAGAACTAGGTTCATGGAGCCTTAGGCTTGAAAAGGAAGAGATTCAAACAAGGTGTGTCTACACTGGAAGGTGTAATTTCCAGTTTGAGTAGACATCTGCTAAATCTGATTGAGCTAGGGCACTAAAAATAGAAGGGGGAGGAGCTAGCCACCCAAGCACATACCTAACATTTGGGAAGGGATTATCTTTAGAACAGCTATCCCCTCCCACTGCTTGCACTGCCATGACAACACTTCTATTTTTAGCACAGTAGCTTGATCAGAGCTAGCATGGGTGTACTGGAAATTACACCTTCCAAATGCAGTGTAGACAAACCCTTGGAGATGAATCTGGTTGCAACTGTAGGGAAGCCTGGGGGGCTGATTGGCTTGTGTTGATTCCCTGGAACAGGAAGTGGTATTCTACCTCAGCTCTGCTACAATGATACAACTGAACTCTGATCATAGGCAACCAAAACCATTTTAGAAAGGGGGACAGATGGGGGGAAAGGTTTTTAAAATGCTCCAAGTTGCTACAGTCAATACATAATGGTGACCAAACTCTGGGAATTCAAGCTGCACAAGTCCACTCAAAGTCTGACATCTGTTGGCATTAAGAAGTGGAGCATAGACCAAACAAGTCTGATTGCTGCTGTATGTATGGAGCAATATATAATCAAATGTTTAAAGAGACCTGGTTTTTATTCTTGGCTCTGTTCATTGGCCTGCTGGGTAACCTTGGATAAGTCACTTCACCTCCATGCATCTATAAATTAGAGATAATGATATTCCTTTGTAAAGCACATTGAGATTTACTAATGAAAATCATTATACAAGACCTAGGTATTATTCATAAAGTTTGTATCCAGAGGGGAAAACACAGGGATATCAAAATAATCCTTTGATTTTTAATCTCCTGTGGTTCCATTAGTTAAGATGCAGATCTTAAAACAGGTTCTCAAACTTCATTGCACCATGACCCCCTTCTGACAATAAAAATTACTACACAACCCCAGGATAGGGGACTGAAGGTCTAAGCCCACCTGAGCCCCACTGACCCGATAGGGGGACAGTGTGCAAAGCTGAAGCCCAGGGCTTCAGCCCCAGCCAGGGGGCCATAACATGAGTTCAACATGCAGGGCTGAAACCCTCAGGCTTTGGCTTTGGCCCTGGGCCCCAGCAAGTCTAAGCCAGCCCTGGTGACCCCATTAAAATGGGGTTGCGACCCACTTTGGGGTCCTGACCCACAGTTTGAGAACCGCTGTCTTAGAACGTGGTTCCTGGGAAAGTGACCCATTCTGTTAAGCAAAGCTCAGTAACTAAAGAATATACTGAAACTAAAGAAGATATTTCCTGAAACAAGAAAACAGGTTATGCCCCTTTGATGCCATGTGTTCATGACAGAAGAACTGTAGATTGATTAGAATGGGGAAGCTGAATTCTGAAGTAATTGACCTTATTCCTCTGTGTGTTAGAAACCACCCACCTTTCATTTTAAAACCTGATAGAAGATGAGAAATTTCATTTGAGAGGATTCTGTTTTTCTAGCCTGATGAAATCTAAAGTTTAATTTTTCAGCAGTGGATCCTGCATTTTGGCTGGTGGTTAAAGCATCACTGAAGGCTTTATGGCACACTCTGTCATCAGACATCTAAGTTGCTGCAGATGGACCTTGGATGCTGGTCATCCATAGAACAATTGAAAATGGTTGATTATTTCCACGACAGTCATCTATAAAGCCATTGATTTATTTGGGCCCTGTATGTATCATCAGTGTAACAGAACATTTCCACAGTATGTAGTTTATAGCATATTCTTTCTACATAATGACCTCTAGAGCTATTCTAGGAGATTATAGTGACAATGCATTAGAGGAATAAAATGGACATGGTACTGGATCAGAAGAAAGTTCTCCATGCCTTTCCAATAAAATCAAATATATCAAAATCAAGGTTCTTGGCCAACCCCTACAATGCCCAAGGATTGCAGCAGCCTCCGGAGTAAATGTAGGGCTCACACAAAGTTACTTTCCCAGACCCATGCAATATCTAAACCCAGTGAGGTGAGTTAAGGGCAGACTGAAAGTCATTACACTCTGATGTGTTTTGTTTTGTGCCAAATGTTAATGTGCTTCCCCAGAAGAAACTTATCTGCCTCCCACTGTACAAAACAGCTTTTTTTTTTCTTCTTCCCAAATTGCAAGGAGTAAAACACCACGAAGAAAGTTTTCTTTAGGCCAATAAAGACCAGACATTCTGTCTGGGTGACTGGGGGGCCCAATAAACATATTGCATTGTTGTACCAGAGGTAAAAAATAAAAGCTAACAACTTATTGAAATAAAAATACCAGATATGCTCTTTGGTTTGCAGGCTCCCCTCAACTTCCTCATGTGGAAGGGAACCTGTGTCCCTGCATCTAGGCTGCAAGGGAAGGAGAGAGGCAATGCCACTTCAGCTGAATGCTTCCACTTTTCCCCAGCAAAGCCATAGAAACCTCTCTGCATGGTTCCATCTCCACAGATGAGGTGAGGCCGGGGCAGGTGGCCCAGTCAAGCTCAACTAGATTTGTCTCCCATCCCTCAACCTGGATGCAGAGGAAGCTAGTCTAAATTGCAATGAAGTCTACAATGACCTTTTCCACTTTCTTTTCTGGGACACAGAAAAACCTCTGGGGAGTGAGTGGTGAATGAGTAGCTGTGGTAGGGGGAGTTCCTGGCAGCATAGCTCCTGCAAAACCAGCAGGGTCATTTGAAGTCAGTGCAGAGGCAGGAGGTCTCCACATAGATGAGGCTCATCTCCAGAGATTAAGGGGGTTTATTCAACCATTGGCTTGTGTGCGCGCATGCGTGCCAACTCCCTCATCCTTCTGGAAGAAGCAAGGAACAACTATGCAACAATCCATGCAGCAGAGCATTTTGGTTGCTAAGAAGCCGAAGTGTCTTTCAAATAGTTTCCTTGTGTTAGGCCCAGCCCCTTGCTTCGGTAGAACGTACCTAGGATGACCGGCCAAACACAAAATGACTTTTTAGCGTGCATTTTGGGTGAGGTTAAGACCGGCAATAGATATAGAACTTGGGAAGAGGACAGAGGGAGACACTACTGCTGGCTGAAGCTGAAGTCATGGCCTGGCTGATTAGCCGGAGTTCTGAACATGGAATTATTGCTGTTGCATTTCCTATTGCTCTTGCTATCTATGCTCAAGTTCAGACATACTTGTGAATAAAAGAAAGACTAGAGACACAGTCTTATGGGACTCCCAGGAAGGACTCAATCCACTCTGGAATTCCAACTTCTCCTTTGGTAGTTCAGAAGCTCGCATAGTGTCAGCAGAACTCTGAATTAGCATAAGCAACGTGGAGTCATTGATTCAATTCTGCCGAACATCATCCTCAGAACAAGGCTGCATTTACCAGTGTTCAAGACCACCATCTAGCCCTGGCTCACCATATGCATGTGATTTCTACAGTCACTGTCTGGTGTGTGCAACACATGAATGTGTTTCATAACGGTGCTGCTTTGGGAGAGACAAGGGGATGAGAGGGGAGCTAGGCCCGAGGAACAATCAACCATCTGGGCCTGGTTTTAGTGGCTCTGCTGTCTGGCCTAGCTGAGACGGTATAGCTGCAGGCTGGGCTTGCACAGAAGAGCAGTGATGTGCCAGAGGAAGGACCAGCAGTGAATCTGAGGAGAGGAAGCTGGCTGTCTCTGTGAAAAGGGCTGCCATGTACAATGGGCCTGATCCAAAGCCCACGGAAGTCAATGGGAGTCCTTCCATTGACCCCAGAGCACACCAACACTTTGATCCCCATGGCGCACACACTGAACAGGCTACAGATATAGGAGAGGAAGCAGAGAACATTTTAGGGCCCAGAGATGCTCAGCCAACTGACTCAGCCTTGCTAGTCCTGGGCCTTGAAATCCACGACTCTTACAATGGAGCCCTCACTCCTAGTTACCGCCAGAACCCCAGTCGGAAGTAGCAAGCTGATCATTTTAAACAACAAAATCAAAATAGAAGAGGCACCAGCAAATCGTACCAAACAATGATACTACGAAGCCCATCTGCAGGATGTTTACACCTCCATGAGCAGTGCGCTCCCAGGCGGAGCAGAAATCTAAACAGCAGCGACAGCACAAGAGCTCAAAAATATCCTCCTTCAAAAGTGGGTCAGCGGGTTTGTTGCCTAGCACTGCTCATGGAGCAGGAGAAAAATTCAAAGAACAAGCTTCCACTCCACTGACCCTGCACACACAGTCTCCAGTTCTAACTCCTCAGCCTTTTGTGCATTGGGATCACACTATCAGCAGGGCCATCACCAAATTTTCCAAAGCGCTCAATTGATGGCACCATTATTAATTACTCGTATTTCTAAAATCACTCTTACGGGTGCTCTTACGTACCTTTCCTCTGACACTCCCCAACACACATGTACAAGGAATACCCCACACGGGTGCGTTCCAAGGCCTGGTGCTTACTTTGATTCTCACTGCAGCACAGAGTATTTATCCAAACTCCTGGTTGTTGGTTTTTTTTTTAAAATGCTAGGTAGCTCAGGAGAGCAATGCAAGGGCCAGGGGCCAATCACAGAGTTCCCTAGGGTCTATACTATATTGGGCTGGCACAAGATTTCCCTGTCTCTGACTCCAAGAAAGATAAAGAGGTAAGTAAAATGTGGTCTATCAGCCACACATGATCCTAACTGAGGTCCCAGTTTTTAAGGCAGACCCAAAGCCAAGTATTCTTAATGCAGCAGACCACTTAGATCACTGTAACAAAGGTAGCCCCCTGCATAGCAGCTTACCCATGGACAGAAGCCCAGGGCTCAGAAATCAGCTTTCAGCTGCATCTCTCACTGCTGCAGGAAAATAGGAATGACGGCAGGAGACGGGCCAAGTCCTAAGCAAAACTATTGGAAGTGCTGTGCTGCAAAAGGGCTAAAAGGACTAGAACAGGTGGGATGGAGGAGAGTCAGTGACCTTCAGACAGATGTGGCCCAAACCCTTCATTTGTAATGTTCCTGCAGCCGCACATGCAGAATGTGACTGAGATAAACACAGGCCACAAGACTGCAGTGCCTCTGGGACCGAAGGAGGACATGAAGGAATCAGTTAACAGGGAAGCCTGAAAGCAAATGGCTAAAGTATCATGGCGCTGGAGCAGCACAGGTGCGTGGATGTAGATTACTCTGCCAGTACCCCTCCTTGAGCTGTCTCAGTTCTGCAGCTGGACAGAGGATTTCATCTCCAGGGCTGTCAGACAGGCTAGCTCCTTTCTTCTGTACCAAATTGCCCTGGAATTATCTTGTCTCAAAATGGAGCTTATTTTAAAAGAAAAAATGATCAACTGTGAAATAAGCCCAGCCACAGAGGAACTACCAACAAGCTACACAGCCTTTCCTTCCTTTGAATTCAGTGTTCACAAGGGTGCCCAGGGCACTCAGAACAGAAAAACAGGGCTGGATGAAAGGTTTCTGAGAGCACGTCTATCACAGAACAATTCTAAAATACAATCCTAAGTGCATAGACTTGGGATGCAAAACCCAACATATGCTCAGATCTGGGTCCCATTTTATCAGTCCCCAGTGTTCAGGCGGGGTGGGAGGGACGGCAGGGGAGAGAAGAAAGTGGGATAAATAGTTCTGATTTTGGCTTTTCTTTCATTTCCTTGATGGATGCTGAGAGAGTTCCTCATGGGCTGGATCTTACAAGCCCATTAAACACAATTACAGCCAGAGAGTCAATGGCCATTCCAGCTCCCTCTTTCCATTGCAGACACAAGAGTTGCATTTAGGAAACAGAGACCATAAACATGCTTCAGTCATGATAAAAACAATGCCCAGCAGGATCACAGTGGATTCTGCTGTGAAGTGAGATTCTCCCTTGCTCCCCAATGCCCACCCCACAATGTATTGCACCACAATAGATCAATGACCCATCTTGCCCCACCTCCCTTCTCCAGTCATACCAGAGGAGATCATCAGTCCATCCAATATACCATCCAACCTCCCTGCCCTACTGGAGCTGATAAAAGTTCCACCTAATCCAAGAAATGTGTCCAGTGCTAGTTACTTTAGAGGAAGGCAAGAAAGCCACCAAATCCACTTAATCTCCAACTCAGCAAAGCTGAATTCTTTAAGTGCTTTGCAGAACTGGGACCCTAATTGTTAAAATGTTAATTCAGAGGATAAACCTCATTCTGAGATTTTCAGAGCTACCCTGATGATGTCATTTCAGTTGGCAGCAATGCAATAAGTGATGGATTTTTAAAAAGTTTAAAGGAAACACTGAAAATGCTTACAACATTTCATTATTTTCTGTCCTATTTTCCTGACTTTAACATCTTTTCAGAGAGGTTCTCCTTCTCCACCAGCCCCCTCAAACAACCTCCCCCAGGCCTGGAAAAACCTAATAAATACTTCTCATAAAAGTCACCCCTTTCCACATTTTTATGGAGCACTTTTCATTTAAAAGGGTTTGTATGGGCGATACTGCTGACTGTATTTTGGGCAGCACTGTGTAAAATCAAGAGAAGACACGCACACACACACACTAGCAGAGTTATTTACCAACTACATTCTTGGGAGCTGAGCAATGTGCGATGGAAATTAGGGAACTACAATATCGAGGAAAGAGACGGTTAGGAAACCAAAACCCATCCAGAAGAGAGCAAATCGGCTGCCCCCCTCACCGCAGAGGAAGCGGGGGCGAGCAACAGAGACACATGAGGGTCCAACAAGGGGGGGGTGGGGGCGGGCGCGCAGGGAACAATATTGAGTCACCAAAATCAAGAGATGCAGCTCCGTTTGCACGGGGCTCCAGATGGCCAGTTTGTGCAGCTGCAGCAGTGATGCGCACACACTCCACAAAGCCAGAGAAAGGAAACTGTTACCTTGTAACACTCACTCCGGAGCCTGGTCCTGACAGCCCCAACTGCACTGCACAGGATTAGGCGGGAGAAATTGCATTTGTGTACATGAGGTTAGCCAGAAAGAGAGGTTGGGGAACTTTCTAACATTTTACATGGCTGGCTGCTGGTATGCACTTAGTGAATCGGGTGGCAGGGGAGGGTGTCTCTCAGGGATTCCCCTATGCTGGGATTTTTATACATTGATAGAGCTGCACTCATGCAAACCCCAAGCATAGATATGCTGCACTGGCATAAGTGGCAACTTGCACTGGTGCAATTCGTCTACACTTGGGATGCATGGGTGAAGCTGCAGTTGTGGCTAAAAACCTCAGTGTAGCCCAAGCCTCAGTCCAGTTCCTAGGGGGATGGGTAGGTGGCCACATTATGAAAGAAAAATGCCTTCACAATTGCTACAAAGCAGCCAGTTTGTTGGCAGTCTCAGCACATGGGCCATAGACTCAGCACTGGCCACAGACAGAGCAATCAAACACTTGCTTGACCCTAGATGTTGTCCTGTAATCAATCCAAGTCAGCAGATACATGGAATTACGCAGACACAGGTGGAGAGGTCCAAAATTCTGGCCTTCTAGTTCCAAAAATGCATGCCTCTCACACTTGAGCTAATGGAGCAACCCTAGGGTTGACAATGCTGTCAATTCAACACAAAGGTCACAACCCTCCTGAGGAATGTCCTATGGCAGTGCATGGAGAGAAGAATCAGATTGACTTCTACAGGGCCTGCATGGGAGAGTAGGAGATTGAGAAAACTAGTGTCTGCAGCTTGCCAGAAAGTTGCTCTGTAGTTCCCAAGGTAGTCCCTTCCTCCTAGGCATGCCTGCCTGGACATAGGTTCATTGGATGGTTCAGAGTCTCTCGAGAAAGAAAATGCCAATTCTGGATCCATCAGCTGTACCAATGGTTCTGCTGGAGGGAAACCATGGCTGGACAATGGAATGGGAAAAAGAATCCTCCCATAAGCTGCATCACCTGATGGAATCAGGACCCCCCTCATGAGGGAAGGACCTGATGATGCTGGAGATCTGGGAAAACAAAATCTTGTCAGGTGGGACATAAGACTCTGCTCTCCCTGGAGTTCAAGAAGTCCTGCCCACCCAATCTGACAGAGCCAGAGCAGTTACAGTTTGTGCCACAGCTGGGCAATGTAGAGCTGGTACCGTTGGCAATTGTGGCTCTTGATGGTTGCCTTTTATTAATGACATCAGTTCCCGGAGTTTAGGCTTAGTTGGTACCAGAGGCACCTTTGCTGCTGGAGTGCAGTCTTGTACTGATCTGGGCTTTCTTGTCATGATCCTGACACTTAGAACATCCTAGGTACTCATAGGCTGAGTAGGAAGACTTGCTCAACTCAGGCAGGTTGTATCAGACTTCTCTGAAGTGGCTTTAGAGGAGGGTTTGCTCTCATGTTTATGAGAATGCTCCCTGCCCTCCTGACAAGGCCCTGACGGGGGATCTGTGGGAGTAGATTCCTTCACTTGTAAGTCAGACCTCGTGGCAGGAGGTGCACTCCTTGCTGAGTCAGGCCAATGTATGGGGGCGGGGGGGTCCCTCAGCCTGGGTTTGACTGTGGTCTCATGGCCTTCTCCATTAAGTGCTTCTTCAGGTGAAGTTCCCACCCCTCATGGGTCTGACTGGAGAAAGAGCAGCAGACACTGCAGCTTGCTGAGATGTGAGCTTCCAAGGCAGTACAGGCAATGTTGATGGTCGTCACTGACTGAGAAGGAGCTTGGACAAGAGGCACAGATTTTGAAGCCCGGATTCCTGGGCACAGTCCAGTACCCATGACAGGGTACCTCGCTATCAAACTTAGCTAAAAACTAACAGATACAATTCTAAAATAATTCACAAAATAGATGTACAGATCAAAGAATAAAGGAAGACAAAGCTCCAGACACTGGAGGTTCTGACCCAGGCCAAGTGGCAGTAAGAAGGAACTGGAGAGGCAGTTCATTCGTTCTACCCTTTATCTCCTTGGCTACTGTCATCAGGGAGCAAGGGCGCATGTGTGGACCAATGGAAACTGCTATCAAGAATTCTCCAACCAGGGGTGCCTGGAGCACATCTGTACCCAAAGTGGAATACATATGGGGAACAGAACTCTAAGAACTGTATTTCCATATTTAACTGCTGAGCTACCCAAGGGAGTCAGAGAGAGAGGCTGTGCTTTGAGTGCAATTTGGAATTAGACTGTGTCTACATTCAGGAATAGCTCTATCGGTCCTCAGTATAGCTACACCAGCACTGATCCTGACTGGACTAATTGAGGTTTACCCCTTCTTGTAATCGGGGTAAAGCCTAATCCATTCAACAGCTGCAAACCCTGGCTTGACTGGTCTACACTTAGTGCTTCTTCATCTTCCTTCTACAGTTGTCCAGATTGATTTTACAAACACAAAACCTTTTTTTTTTTTGGCTAATGGTCAGTGATAGATCAAATCTGGCCCCCAAAATTTCTTTTTACAAAACCTAAATTTACCAAATCTGAGTTCAATGCAAGTATTTCCTTAATGTGTGTTCTTTAAGACAAAACTTCTCCAAAATTTCACTATGCCAGTACATGAGAACCTGAAAGTGAATTTGGTTAGTCTATTTGACTCCAAGTTGAGAGAAATGCAAGAAATGAGACAGCATAAATGGCAAAGAGTAAACTGGAATTTTGGAATGCAGGGAGTTTTCAGCCCCAAGAACTCCTCCATTTCTGTTACAGCTAGCATCCCCAGCAGGGGGAGGAAGAGTCATTGGGTAAATCCTGGCTCCAGTGAAGTTGATGGGAATTTTGCCACTGACTTCAATGGGGACAGGATTTCATGCCTTCTGAAAGAAAGAAAAAGATCCAAGATGTACATATCAGCAGCACTGGAACCTGAAAAGGCTCTTGGGAACCAGGACCTGGCTCCAAAGAGAAGAGAGATTCCAAACAGAACTCCCTCCTCGGGCACTGCCTTGAAAATTCTACCTCAGCAGCTTTCAACTTCTCATGTTAAAGGGACATTTTCATTGTAGTTAGTCCTAAAAAAACCAAATGAGGTATCACAGAATATCAGGGTTGGAAGGGACCTCAGGAGGTCATCTAGTCCAACCCCACCTGCTCAAAGCAGGACCAATCCCTAACTAAATCATCCCAGCCAGGGCTTTGTCAAGCCTGACCTTAAAAACTTCTAAGGAAGGAAACGCATTCCCTAGGTAACGCATTCCAGTGTTTCACCACTCCCCTAGTGAAAGTTTTTCCTAATATCCAACCTAAACCTCCCCCACTGCAATTTGAGACCATTACTCCTTGTTCTGTCATCTGCTACCACTGAGAACAGTCTAGATCCATCTTCTTTGGAACCCCCTTTCAGGTAGTTGAAAGCAGCTATTGAATCCCCCCTCATTCTTCTTTTCCACGGACTAAACAATCCCAGTTCCCTCAGCCTCTCCTCGTACGTCATGTGTTCCAGTCCCCTAATCATTTTTGTTGCCCTCCGCTGGACGTTTTCCAATTTTTCCACATCCTTCTTGTAGTGTGGGGCCCAAAACTGGACACAGTACTCCAGATGAGGCCTCACCAATGTTGAATAGAAGTGAATGATCACGTCCCTCGATCTGCTGGCAATGCCCCTACCTATACATCCCAAAATGCCATTGGCCTTCTTGGCAACAACAGCACACTATTGACTCATATCCAGCTTCTTGTCCACTGTAACCCCTAGGTCCTTTTCTGCACAACTGCTGCCTAGCCATTCGGTCCCTAGTCTGTAGCGGTGCATGGGATTCTTCCGTCCTAAGTCCAGGACTCTGCACTTGTCCTTGTTGAACCTCATCAGATTTCTTTTGGCCCAATCCTCTAATTTGTCTAGGTCCCTCTGTATCCTATCCCTACCCTCCAGCATATCTACCTCTCCTCCCAGTTTAGTTTAGCAACTGCAAACTTGCTGAGGGTGCAATCCACACCATCCTCCAGATCATTTATGAAAATATTGAACAAAACCAGCCCGAGGACCGACCCTTGGGGCACTCCACTTGATACCGGCTGCCAACTAGACATGGAGCCATTGATCACTACCCGTTGAGCCCGACAATCTAGCCAACTTTCTATCCACCTTATAGCCCATTCATCCAGCCCATACTTCTTTAACTTGCTGGCAAGAATACTGTGGGAGAACGTGTCAAAAACTTTGCTAAAGTTAACGAACAACACATCCACTGCTTTCCCCTCATCCACAGGGCCAGTTATCTCGTCATAGAAGGCAATTAGATTAGCCAGGCATGACTTGCCCTTGGTGAATCCATGCTGACTGTTACTGGTCACTTTCCTCTCCTCTAAGTGCTTCAGAATTGATTCCTTGAGGACCTGCTCCATGATTTTTCCAGGGACTGAGGTGAGGCTGACTGGCCTGTAGTTCCCAGGATCCTCCTTCTTCCCTTTTTAAAAGATGGGCACTATATTAACCTTTTTCCAGTCGTCCAGGACTTCCCCCGATCGCCACGAGTTTTCAAAGATAATGGCCAATGGCTCTGCAATCACATCCGTCAACTCCTTTAGCACTCTCGGATGCAGCCCATCCGGCCCCATGGACTTGTGCTCGTCCAGCTCTTCTAAATAGCCCCAAACCACTTCTTTCTCCACAGAGGGCTGGTCACCTTCTCCCCATGCTGTGCTGCCCAGTGCAGTAGTCTGGGAGCTGACGTTGTTTGTGGAGACAGAGGCAAAAAAAAGCATTGAGTACATTAGCTTTTTCCACATCCTCCCTCATTCAGTAAGGGGCCCACACTTCCCTTGACTTTTCTTCTTGTTGCTAACATACCTGAAGAAACCCTTCTTGTTACTCTTAACATCTCTTGCTAGCTGCAACTCCAGGTGTGATTTGGTCTTCCTGATTTAACTCCTGCATGCCCAAGCAATATTTTTATACTCTTCCCTGGTCATTTGTCCAATCTTCCACTTCTTGTAAGCTTCTTTTTTGTGTTTAAGATCAGCAAGGATTTCACTGTGAAGCCAAGTTGGTCGCCTGCCATATTTACTATTCTTTCTACACATTGGAATGGTTTGTCCCTGTAACCTAAGGTAGAGTACTTTGAAACAAAGCTGACAACTAGAAGTAGTAGGCAGCTTTCAACCATATTTTATTTTAAATGGTTCTTTGCAGAAGTATGAAATCTGAGAGCACCAACACCTGTGCACCAACTATTTATGATGCAGAAGTCATTTGAGGCAGTGGAATTGCATCTCTGGTGCATCTCTTGGCAATAGAGAGGGATGAAAATATGAAAACCTGGGCTGTGTAAAGACTGCAGAGACATCAAGCTATGGGCAGGGAATGAAAAGCCAAAGGAGGGAGAAAACAAGGGAGACATATGGGCAAGTAAAGAGAACCGCTCCTGTCCTCTGCCTAGAGCAGAAGAGATCTCCCCCTCCTTGGTAAACAGCTGGCATGGCTGGAAGCTGAAGCTAGACAAATTTTGGACTAGAAATAAAGACAGACACCTTTTCAACAGTCTGTGTATTAACCCTTGCAACAACGTATCCAGGGAGATGGTAGATTCTCCATCAACTGAATCCTTTAGAATGGATGTTTAGAAATACACTCGAGCTCAACCACAAGTTAAGGGCTTGATGCAGGAATTATTGGGTGAAATTCCAAGGCGTCTGTTACACAGGAGGTCAGACTAGGTGATCATAGTGGTCCCTTCTGACCTTAAAATTTATGAAAAAAAAAAACCCCAAACAAACGAGTGCTTTCCTTCTCCTTGACTGGTGTATTACGAGCGTCCCCCACCCATTTCAATATTCATTAATCACTGCACGGGGAAATCAGGAACTTAATGAAATGGAGTTTGTTTTAAACAAACACCTGGAAACACTCAATTTACTGGGACATGGCTATTTCCAATAGATAATCACATATGCAAGAGCCAGAGCATTTTAAATCTGTCACACGGTTACCTTGTGTGCCCTCCCATCTATTTATTGTAACCACCTATTGTCCATCTTCTTAGACAATAAGCTCCTTGGGGCAGGAATCATTTTTTGTTGTGTGTTTGTACAATGCAAAGCACTATGGGGCTGGGGAATTTAGGTGCTATTGCAATGCAAAATAATAAATAAGAATCAGCTGTTAAAGTGGAGGAGAGAAGCAGATAGAGCAATGTAATCCAAAGCAGACATAAACCAAAGCCATAAAATTCAGTTCTGGACTTAAAATCAAAATTTATGGATGTTCAGATCCAAGAGCTTGTCTTGTTTTTAACTTTACATACTGGGCCTAGCAACAAAGCTGAGATCAGGATCTGGGCTCTCCCAAATGTAGGGCTGTTTGAATTGGAGTCAAGTTTTGGACAGATTGCTGGTCCGAAGCGGGGCAGAGTTTAATAGCCCTTAAAAAAATTGAGACTCACCATCTTCTTCACAATCCATAAGATCGAAGTGACCATTTAATTTCATTTCTAGAACAAACACCAATCTTGTGCCACAGAATAAAGCAATATTGGTTTGATTTATTTTAATTAAATAAACCCTAAGCAAACTTATGGCTTCTGCAAAGATTGTTTTTGGAAAAGGTATAACAATAGCTAGAAACAAAAAAAGAGCTGGATCTGGAATATTAAAGGGCTTTCACAGAGAATGCCCTTACAATGTCAAAGGCTTTGGACTCTCTTTAATGAACAATGTGTTTATAATGCAAGAATCACACTTAGCCCTTGGGCTTGGGAATCTTTATCAATGGAACATTAATGGTCCAATGTCAAAACAAATGACTTAACCCTCAAAAATCAAGCCTCCAGACAAAGGCCTGAATAAACAGAAGATGCCTTGAAGGTCAAAAGATTCTGGCTTTGCCATCAGACCAGGCAGGGAAGTGAGCTTTAGAGCCGAGGGCCCTCCAATGAAGACATCCTGCCAGCAACCCTCAGATGTTCAAATCTGGAGAATGCCAATAAGTATACACATCAGCGGATTCTGATGGTCACAAGGGGATCTGGGGATGGAGACAGTTACTAAAGTAGCGAGGGTCAGAATTCTGCAAGATGAATTGTACCCTGAAATTTAAGGCCAATGTTCTTTCTACCTCAACCCATCTTTCGGAAACAAACACCAGCTGGCTACATAGCCTGGAAAAACAAATTGCAAAACAGATTATTTTCTTCTTTCTGAGCGGGAAGCAGGAGCCCCAGAAGTGGATGATTGACCAGATGGGTGCATTAGGTCCCCGAGCCATTAAATGGGATTATTAACAATATCAATGTTCAGCCAGCTTGGTAACGGAACAACACCATATGTGCACAGGCACCCGCATGCTGATCTTCCCAGACACTGGCTCATACCTCTAACGTTCTAGGCTGGCTGGCAGTCCCTGGGATGCTTCAAAGTGCAAGATGTCAGACGCCCAATCCTGAGTGATCTGTATGGCAAGATTGCCATCCACCATTCACCTGCTTCCAAATCTGCCGACTGCTTTCTGTTCTCACAGGGAATGGATTGGGAAGTGGACACCTAGGAGACACCAGGCCACAGAGGAATCAAGGTCAGTGCTAAGAACTTGGAGATCCTGGCTTCCAGACCAGCACACAGCCCAGTAGATCAGGCTACCTTTCTGTGAATAAACCAGAAACTAGAGTTGTGGTAAAATGTTAACAGGGCATCCTCTTTCACTGCAAGTTGCTGAACTGTGGCAAGAGGAATATGCAGACACTTACCAACAGCCAGAGAATGAAGGAATGCACTGTATGCTAGTTGAGTGCCTCTGACTCTGGTGTTTTCTAGCGCCTGGTGGGTGGGGAAGAGCTATACACAAATGCAGAGTCTGTGTGTATGTGAGAGAATGAACATGCATTGGTTTAAAAAAAAAAAAAAAAAGACACGAGCAGCTGATATTTTGCCAACTGGATCTTCTCTCAGTCTCAATTCCTATTGCACTGCAGGTACTTGACAGGAGATATTTCATTTGTGAGGGACATTTACTGCTCCAAGGCATAGGTTGGTATTCGCAGATCCCCTGCTGTCTGCGCAAAGGTTTCTGGTGGAAAGCAAGCACACAGGTGACTGTTCGCAGGAGGGCTTGGGAGAGACCTCTCCTCCTGCATACACACTTGGGTTCCTGGTAACAGCCATGTGCACAGGTAGGGGAGAATGGAGCCCTTTGTCTGAGGGAGTATTTGCTTAGGCAAAGAGGTTTATATGCAGCTCGGGAAACGTCTCTGCACAGCCTCTTGCAATTGCCAGCTGTCTGCACACCCCCTATGGAGGGTTTAGCAACACATCCACGTGGAGAACACACACAGCTCACAAACCCTGGTTATAGCTGAAATTCCTGTGTGCCATAGCATGGTATGTACCTAATCTGCTTGTACGAAGAAAGCTGATTGGGTCTGATGCTAGTGATTAGACAGAGACAACAACCAAAACGTCCCGTAGGTTTAAACTTAATTTAGGAGTGAATTAAGTCTTAAGAGTGCAAAGGGCTAACAGTACCAGCGATTAGCTTGAGCCAGACACAGCACAGACAGGTGCTGCGTAAGTTTCCCTAAGTACAGCTCAGCCAGTGCACCACAGTCCTGATCTGCTCTTCCAGTCCTCGGCTCCCCACCCGGGCTTTGCAGATGAATCCCAGTGCTGTCCCAACAGGTACCCCTCTTGTTCCAGTCCCCCAACCACCAATGCCAAATGCACCACACTCCTGACTGGCAGCACCTCTGCTCATCTATTCCCCCACTGCTCCTATTCGCTTCCTTTACAACTTCAGTAGCCATTCGATATTAACATCATCCAGGCCAGTGGTCACCAACAGGTTGATCACGATCTACTGGTCCATCCTAGAGGATCTCCCAGCTGATTGTGATCTCCCTGCCTACCTTGGCTCACACCGCTCCCGGAAGCAGCCAGCACAGCCCAACAGCCCCGAGGTGGGGTGGGGGAGGCAGGGGTCTCTCTCTGTGCGCTACTCCTGCCTGCAAGCAGTGTCCCCGCAGCTCCCATGGCCGGGAGAGCTGAGGGGGCAGTGCTTGCAGAGAGGGGCAGCACGTGGAGCCATATGCCCCCCCCCACTCCCAAGGGGCCACAGGGGTGCGTTGGCCCCTTTTAGGAGTAGTGTGGGGCCGGGGTAGACAGGGAGCTTGCCTTAGCCTCACTGCACCCACTGCCGACGGGGAGCCACCGGAGGTAAGTGCTGCCTGACAAGAGGCCGCACTCCCACCCTCATCCCTGAGCCCCTCCTGGAGCCGGCACCCCATACCCCCTCTTGCACTCCAAACCCCCTCCTGCACCTGAAGCCCCACCCTGAGCCCCCACTCAGAGCCAGCACCCCAACCCCCCTCCTGCACCCCAACCCCCAGCCCCCTCCCAGACATAGCATCCCATATTGCCTTCTGTACCCTGAACCCCTTCCTGCACCCCAAAACTCTGCCCCAGCCCTGATCCCCCTCCCAGAGCCAGCACCCTGTACCCCCTCCTGCACCCCAACACTCTGCCCCAGCCTGGAGCCCCCTCCTGCACCCAAACAACTCCCTCCTAGAGCTTGAACCCCTCACCCCCTCCTACACCCCAACCCTGCACTCGCCCCCTCCCACACTGCAAACCCCTGGGCCCCAGCCCAGAGCCTGCACACACCCACCCTGAACGCCAACCCTCAGCCCCAGCTGGCAAAAGTGAGTGAGGGTGCGGGACAGTGAGTGACAGAGAGAAGTGGGGGGGGGGAGAAGAAGAGATGGAGTGAGCAGGGCAGGACAGATCCTGGGTTGCCCTTAGATTGAAAGCGTGATCTTGGGTGTAAAAAAGGTTGGAGACCACTGACCTAGGCTCAGTGGAGTGCCCTGTGCATGCTTTGAGAGCAGGGAAGTGGATGACTCGTGGTCATTTACCAGTAAGCAGAAGTATATTGACAGACATTTGTGGGTGGTTTCACCTCCATTTCACTCCACAAAGTTGACCACAACTCTTTTACATGAAAAGCTGGGAAGAGAGAGACAGCAGACTGTTCACCTCTTGCTAAACTCACAAAAATGCATCCTTGCATAAGGGAGTGTTTTTTCTCCCCTCCAGCACTTTCTCACCATGGCAGTCACGCTGCTTCAGTGTGGTCTCTGCTGCCGGCCAATTTTGTTATTCTTTAAAATGATACCTTGAACCTTAAACACAGAGGGCTGCGTTCGCAAACAACCACACTGGCCATGCCACAGGCTTCTCTACCAGCCACACAGCCAGAATACTCAGGGAAAAAAATTTCTCAACTTTCAAGGAAATAAGGATGCTATTTTAAAATAACAGATTTTAAATTTGAATTGAAAAATGTGTGTATATGTCAATTCAGTGTGAGATCTCCTCGAGCTTAGGAGTGTTCAGACTCACGGTTTCGGGTCAGGTCTTAAAAAAGACCTAGTTCAAGAATAACTTTTCCTTTACCTATCTGCCATGACCAGAGTTCTGAGTTTTGTCTTTCCCCCGCTACAGCCTCCACAGAATCTATATCAGCTGAACCAGTCCGAGGAACGCAGCAGCCCCCTGCTCGGCAGTAAGATAGTAGTGGGATCAACCATTGCAGGAGACACCCTGCAATCCTAAACTTTGGAGCTGGCAGGTAATATACCTTTCCGTTTGTGCTGTTTTATTTGAACGGGACCAGGGTTGAATGGGCACTGGAGACTCCGCAGGTCAGGAAGGAGGTGCGCTCTCAGGGTAATGTGAGGATTGGGAACCTCGTACTGTGGACAAAATTCTCCAGGGTTGTCTTTGTACCAGCACTAACTTCACATGCGCACACACAAACGGGAGAGGGAGAAACCCAACAATGCGTGCCAAGTGGAACAGGAAAAACTGGAGGGGAAGGAAACTGTATTTTCAAGCTACTCAGATGGTATTATAGACAATGGAGAGCCAAGTAAACAAATTAAAAAGCAATAAAGAAAGAGGTCAGCAGTCCCTTTGACTCCTAGCTCCTCTCATTTCAGCAGGTTTCTGATCAACTTTGTTTGACTGCAAGGAGAAGTTTCCTGTTTTGTTGATGGTGCTTCTGAAAAATCTATCCGGTCCAAGAGCAGGTTGCACGTGTCTCGTTTTTCTGTGAGCTACTCGGCTGCAATGATAAGGACAGAGAAGCCTTAAGAAAGAGCGAGCACTCATTGCATGCCTGAGCCTGAATGCAATGGGAAGAACACTGCCATGGGATAACAGACTCGGAAAAGTGGAGGCCCAGCCAAGTTTATTTTTAAAAGGTTGGATGGATTTATCCCCTGGCAATGTTCTATCCCAATTACTTTATTTTTTTATTCTACTCAAGGATTAAATGATAACGATGTAATTATCTTATGCAGTTTGAGGCAGCAGAAGCAGCATGAAGGTTGCTCGCTAGACAGTTAATACAAACATCCCGATTGCCCTTTAGTGCAGATTTGTTTTATGGGGGGGGGGGGGGAAGACACAACTTATTCACCCTTCTCTACAGAAAGTTACTAATATAGGGGGAAATTTTGCCTGAATTACACCCTGTGCAACCCGAGTGATCAGAAGGGGAGCAAACGAAGGCAGAACTTGGCCACTATATTTGTCTAGTAAGTAAGTTTTTTTTGTTGTTGGTTGTGGGATTTTGTTTTTAAAATGAAAGGAGGGGACTGCCCCATTCCATTCTTCCCGCCACCCCAAAAAATTCCTTTTCACTGAATTTTTGGAATTTACCACAAGGACAAGTAGACAGAAAGAAATTAATGATGCAGCTTTGTTTCCATATATCATGGCACAAGTGAAATCATCTCGCAATTAAATAATCCACCCACATTCACCTTGGGCGGCAGCTGTGACGCAAGGGGGAATTCACCCCTAGGCATGCGTAAGTAGTGGAACTGTCATAGCTGTTTCTTATGGGTTCCAATACAGGCGAGCAGCTTTAAAATCCGGTCAGCGTTCCACAGGAGACCACCTTGGAAACACTGTGACTCAGCCCATATCCCGGCTGGGTTGGCTTCATCCACTTTCAAGGCTGGGCTGGTTAGCTCCGATCCTCCTTTAGTGGCACTGGCAGCTCTGAACCTGCTTTCTGCATCATGCGTGCTTCCTTAACTTTCACTGAGCCGTTGTCAAAATAAAAATCAATACACTTCAGTTTATGCTGACTCCCTTCTGCCTCATTTACACCATGGGACTGGAGGATCTCAGGCCAATCAAATGTGGGAGACCTATATAAGATTCTCAAATGAACACAAAGTCTTATGTTTTGTTTTCTTGGAGGGATCTTTTCCAAACAGGTATTCGGGTATTAGTTCTGACTGCCAAGAGAGAAGTGGGAAACTAAACAGTCTTCTGCCCTTGACGTGGAAAACTACTACTACTACTTGGATTCATTGTACATAGATTCACAATATAAAACATGCCCACCAATAGACTTGGCCCATTACTTGCCAACAGCAAAGTTCTCACACACGTGAAGGCTGTGGAACACAAATACAAAAGGGATTTGGACACTGGGGACTTTTTGCAGAGTTCTGCTAACCTCAGACCAAGAGAGGGTCAGCTTCAATTAAGAACACACTATACCAAGCAAGGAACCACTTTCAGATTTACACCTAGAATAATGCATTGGAGGAGTCTTTGGTGGACATTAAGTATCTCCTATGTAACATATTCAAGCTTAGTCCATGCTCAGACTACTTAGCTATATGATGAGTTTTTACAACCTCTAGTCGTCTGTTCATTCTCCGAAGTTATGTTTACACTCCAAGCTTTCCCTCTTATTGCATGACTACCTACTTTGCTCAAGATCCTTTGGTGAGGGACCTTGTCAAAGGCTTTCTGAAAATCCAAGAACATTATATGCACGGGATCATCCATGTCCACACATTTGTTGATCCCTCAAAGAATTCTAATAGATTGGTGAGGTATGATTGCCAGTGCTCATCTTGCAGCTGAAACATTCGGGCAGCAGATTGTTTTGTTACAGAGCTATCTGAAAGCACAGCTGTTATAGGCCACCTTTGCTCATTGAGTCTTTCGAACATATCATATACCGAATTCAAGCAAGTTTTACAGAACTGGATCAGATGGTGTCACTTAACCTGAAGCTGTGTTTGTTTTCTTTCAAGTGCTTTTGCAGCCACAGTGCTGGGGTGGAAGTGCGCAACTAGTCTACTTGCAGCTGCAACAGCACGATCCACACTACTTGAAGAAAACCCATCATTTATGGCTAGCTGCAAAGTACAGGCAAAACAATTGACAGATTCCCATGTAACAGACCTCGGTGCGTTTGCGAGCGCAGTGTTGCTTGCATTATTGTGTACTCACGCCAAGACACTGCCTGCCACACCCCATCTTTCCACTGTAGTGTTTAATTTTTCAGAAAGGTTTTACACTGTATGTCAGTTTGTAGAACTGCGGATCAAAGCTCCCAATTTTCAATAGAATGGCAAGTGAGAGTCATGTCGCTTTCTGTAGTTAATGCTGTCCAGCAGTTAGTGGTGAAAGCTACTTTAACGGCGTTTTTCCAATTTTTCCCAGAGAGTTTTCAGTCTTCATAGCACTTCTCTTGTCGCGGGGTTACAGTCTGTCTCACAGGCACACGTATTCAGGGTCTACAAAACTCATCAATGCACAAAAACCTGTACCTTCAACCACACTTACAGGCAACATATCTGTAGTGATCATGGTGCACAACAACTCCGCTAGTTTTTTGGCACGTTGCGTGTTGCATTTTTTTGAATTGCCAGAAACAAAAACAGTCAGTGTTGTTTGATTTTTGCATTCTTTTTCACATGAAACAGCGATGTTTCAGCTTCAAATGGTTCAGCATTGCTCCGGAACTGTTTGCATACCTCAGCTCTGTATTACACAGTTTACATTTAACGGTGTCTTCTGTTATCTTTGTGAAATGATTCCAAGCATTACTTCTTTTCAATCGCTCCATCTTCAGACTATGGGTGTGCTTACTGCTCTGGAAAAGTAGTTACCAAAAATCGCAATAAACCTTTAAACAACATCAAGTAGGTTAATGCTATCAAAGTGTGACATCAGTTCCATAGAAATGGTTCTAACAATGCGGAACATAGTTTCACATACACTATGAAATGTAGAAAAAAAATACACAGGCAAGAAAATAAGGCCCACATAAAATAAGGACACTTAAAACCCAATTCTCACAGCACAATTGCTACATATTTCTGGTATTGCTGTGGTGTTTTTAACAGGCACATTAGGTATTATAATGTCATGGAACTATTTTACCAATCTGTTTTAAACGTTAACTGCAATGTATTAACAGTAAGACTAATACTTATCATTTAACCACTTAATATTTTACATCTCTACTGCAGACAATGACAGACAGCATAGCTCTGCCCTGGCTACAATAGATCCTGCTGTAACGTGCCTCTGTTCACAGCCTGAACCTGCAAGCGCACTGTGCACTAGAACTGCAGATCTATTAAAAAAAAAACACCCTCCAAAATCCTTTAAACATCTCCCTGAGGAATGGAAAAATTAACTTCAGAAAGTAAATCAGGAACAGAGTAGAACATAGAAACCTGTTCAGTGCCAGGAGACTTTAAAAGAAAAAATCACCAGCCATCTAAAAGTCAATTAAAAAAGTCATTTTACTGGGGTGATTGAATGAGCCAGAACTACATTAAGGTGGGAACTAATATGCAATTAAGTCTTCTCACCAAAATCAAAACTGGCACTGTGGGATAGGAAAGGTCCTAGAATCACTGCAAACTCCCATAAACTATACTCTGAGTGGGGTGTGTATCCAGTACAGGATGTAGCAGGCAAGTGGGCTCGCTAGCAAGTCATTTATCTCGTTGGCTTATTCTATTTTTAAATATGATAAGTACTATCAGGGCTCCAAATTACCTTTGTGTACAATGTACGCAGACTTGCATTTCTATGACTGACACCTTGGTCTTCTCTCTCTTGTTCTACACCCATCTGTCACGTATTGCCTATATTTAGGCTCTGATTCGGGAAAGCACTTATGCACATGCTTAAAGTTAAGTATGTGTTTAAGTTGCACTGACTTCAGTGAGACTTAAGCACTCTGCTGCAGAGGGATGTTTTCCTGAATCAAAGCCTTGGATTGTAAGCTCTCCAGGAGAGGGACTAACTCTGAGCACGTCCTTGCGCTGCCCAGCATAACAGGGTCCCAAATTGAACCTCTGAGCACAACTGTTGATACAAACAAAATTTAAAATTTTTATTAAAACTAATGTTAAAATTATATAATATACAGGCTGAGAAAAGAGTGTTTGTACATCTGGGTATAGTGCTTAGATTATCCACAAATACCAAGTTTGTTTTTAAACTCATAAGATACATATAGTGCATAATCAGCAATAACCTAAATTTAGGTGAATGAATTTAAGAATACACTTTAGATATTTAGCATCCAAGTATTCAGGTACATTACTCATGAAAAATGTTATACAGAGAGTTTGTGGCGGAAAGCAAAATATAGCAATGAGTGCAGATCGTCCCTCAGTAATTGAGAATTTAGGATTGGTTGTCGAGCGTAGCATTGACCGACTCCACATTCTCTCAGCACTTGCTCGTTACTGGGGTCTCAGCTGCCCAGGGCTCCGACGATCAGCACGTGAGTTTGAACCTCGTAGCCCCTAGCTCTGAGGGTGTCGGCCAGAGGGGCATATTTCTCCAGCTTTCGAGATCGGGAGTCATGGAAAGTCAGGGGTCCTGTTTTCAAAGAGCACTGTGACATCCACAATGACGATCTTCTTCCGGTCCTCATTGGTGATGACGATGTCCGGTTGCAGTTGGTTGTTGGTTCCAGGGATGGTGGAGTTCACAGCAACCTTCCCTATGGGTGGTGGGATGGCTCTGACCAGGCGATCTTCTAATACCCAACTTTACCTATAATTCAGTAACTGTACAATCTCCCTCCCACCAAAATAAATTATAGCTCCTTGCTGCAATGGAAATCTGGGCCATCCATACCTCTTAAAGGAGAAGAATCTCCTAAGGAAAATCTATATATACACAAAGTATATTTTTTTTAAATAAGATATTCATTCCATTGTACATTCCAAGTGACTGCCTGGATTAACTGAGCTCTCACATAAATTACATTAAGAGGAGCTGGCTCTGGTAGAGCATAGTCATTTCCCCCATTCACATGCTGTAATGAGCATAGTTAATGAGCCCCTGAGACAAGTACACTGAATCCAATTGCAACCCTCATCTCACCCCCAACAACGCTTCCTGGCAATTTTCCCAAACAAGGCACTGCAAACCTTAACCCTGAAGTCCCAAACTCAAAGACCACAGAGTTAGCTGGGATATAAAAATCTAGCTAGATTCGATAATCCTACCTGAGACCCTGGGGACCCCCTTCTGTGGCTCCAAAAAACCCCTGCAACTCCCCATCTGCACAGATGGTACCAGGGCATTGTGGTAAGTAGCCCGGCAATTTACACACACTAATAAAGACAAATCAATGATGACTAGTTAAAACATTAAGACCCACTGGAGCCCAGAAATTAAGTCCTCTGTAGCTAAAATTCGCACTTTAACACACAGAAGAGGCAAACAGGCCTATAAAGGGCTGCCATCATGACAGCCTTCTATGCAGGCTGTAGAAAGTGTGCTCCAGAGAAACCACAGCTCCAACTATAAGGAGGAGGAGAAATAAGGCTCTTTTATTTACTTGTACATGGACAGTGCTATTTTTCCATGGCATCCAATTAGTTTAAGAGCTTCTTCGAATTGAATTTCAAAATAAAAATGATTTTATGGCTGATTTCCACTCAAAGGTAGGCTGGAAACAAAGTATTTCGGGGTGTAGGATTTTATGGGATCCCTTCTCCGCCTTTTGTTTTTTTAAAAGCCTCCCAAATTCTTTCCTTGGATATTTCAAAAGGTAGCGAACACATTAAACAGTTACTACCACTATAGTCCAGATCAAAATGAAAGGTTTTTTTGGTGTGTGTTAAATTTACACTACCTAACAGAAATGCTTTCATTAGTTATATTTAAATAATCACTAAAAATCACTTGCAGAACAAAAGACCATTGAACATTTTCCAGCATTGAAGGAAACCCAAATCCAAGAATGTTGGGCTAGTGTAAGAGAACCAGGAAGTGAAATTCTTCAAGTTTGGTGTTACTTACCTGTCCAAGGCCCCAATCCTGCAATGAGAGGTATGCAGGTGAACCCTACCCCCATGTGGAGACCCACTGAAGTCTATGCGGATTGGTACAGGGCTCTCAGCTGTGTGCCACTTATTGCAAGGTCAAGGTCCAAGCAAAGAAACAGCGAGAAAGGATGAATATAAATTAGAGTGTTAAAATTCGGTTTCAATAATAATACTGTTACAAATTTTCATCTGGAAAGTGCCTCTTTAAGAGTTCCAATGTGCTTTTCTTGGAGATTATTTGGTTTTATTAAAGCCGATACCAACAGAAACAGGAAACATTCTGAACCCAGAACAAAAATGTCCCATTTAAGTACCTACTATTTTTTTGGAAGTTTTTCTCCTTCAATTTTAATTAAGCTCTCCCCAGGCTCAGCAGCTTGGCGTGCTTCGCTTTAAAGTAAGCTTAGTCCCTAGACCAGTTTCTCCCCACCCCCTATTGCTCACAGCTTCCATTGTTTACATAAAGCTTAAGAAATAAACGTGCTTTTACTAAAATACATGGATTACTAGTTGGTCAGTGATCAGGAACATTGTGACTGTTGATGTTCCCTCTTCATCTGGAGCCAAACAAATAGTAAGAGTTTGTATTGCTCCTTATGCAACAACTCACGGTCACTTTATAATTCACAAATGATGTTATACTGGGGGGTGCATAAGAGAATTCTCCTTTACACAACCAATCTATTGCTCCATTCACTCAGCTCAACAACCCAAGAGATAGGACGAGGTCTTGGGGGTGTAACAGACTGAAAAAACAAAACAAAACAGGCTTGTTAGACTAGGTGTCCCTTATAAGAAACAGCTGGTGTGTAGCTATCAACAATAGCAAATTAACGTTTTAGTTAACTAATGCTGGGCTTTATTAGTATCTTGCAGTTAAGGCTCTGGACTGGGAATCAGAAGATCTAAGCCTGGTTCCTAGCTCTGCTATAGGCTTTTTCCTTGACCTTGGCCAAATCACTCAATCTCTCTGTTCCACAATTCTCCATCTATAAAAGGGATACTATTACTTTCTCAGTCTGTCTTGTCTATTTAGATTGTAACTTTGGGGAGCAGGGAATGTCTTTTGTGTAATTTGCAGGTTTAGCACATTACAGTTCAATTTCAGGTCGGACTGTAGGTGTTACTGTAATATAAATAATTACACACCAAAAAAAACTATGTTAAAAGAGCATTACTCATGTTGCAAAGTCAAGCACTCAATAGTTAGGAAATGCCAGGGTTAAGGTTGCCTGTGCAACCAATTTTATGGGGAGTTGGGACAAGGGGAAATGGCTTCCCCAAAAGAGGGTTCTGTTTCCATTGCGTATATCACCACCAGAGTATGATTTATATAGCACACAACAAGCATTGGGCTGGGTATTATACAGGCATTTGGAAAAGTTAATTTCATTGCAGGTACTGTGTGAGTGTTATTGTTTCTTTTTCTCAGTTTGAGGCACTGTCCCAGATGCAGGAAATGTCAAATAAGCACCAGTGAGCCATGCCATGTGGAGAACACCCAGGACATGCTATTTGAACACCAAACTACCTCAAACTAAAGAATGGACTGGCCAAGCGTTCCTGGAAGCAGGGCCTTGCGGGCCCTGGGCAAGGTGCTCAGAGTCGGGATGTCAGTTTCTTAAAGGTTAAAAAAAAATAATAGTTCCCTGTTACTCTTAGGATACCGACTTGAGTTACTGACAGAATGTGTTGGTAATGTGGCTACGTGATAGCTGTTATTCGGCGGAAGATGTATAATTCCTTTCCTAGAAGGTTTCCCCTCCTTTGTGTCCCCAAGAACCATTGCCTGCTGCAGTGACCCTCCTTTCGGCCAACTACGCTTGGAAGCATTGAACTTTGGCAGGGTAGGAAGGGAGGTTGCTCAATAGTAACACATGTTCTTCCTTGCTCCACCATCTGAAAGCTCCCAGCCCCAGGAGCGAGGTACCTGACCCTCTGACAAGCATTTTAGGCTGGCCCAGCAGCCACCCCCACCTCACACCCAGCAGTCTCACATCCGCTCGAACTGAGCCTTGGGTTAAGACATTCATAACCCTCAGACAACCTAGGTGGAAGCATTCCCCACATCCAGACCTTGGTGAGCCTCCTTCCCTATCAGGATCTACAACAAGCCACGGGACCCACCTAAAATAGGAGGGAATTCCATGGCTTGATGGCTTGTAGGGGACATATGGCAGAGGTTGCTCTTGTAGACTTGAGTGCACCAAATCTGATCCTTCACCGCTTTATGGAACAGTCCAGTTGAATCCAGTGGCGAACAAGTTCCTTGTTCTTGGCTTCCACTGGGTGACTGTAAGAGACAAGTTTCAGAGTAACAGCCGTGTTAGTCTGTATTCGCAAAAAGAAAAGGAGTACTTGTGGCACCTTAGAGACTAACCAATTTATTTGAGCATAAGCTTTCGTGAGCTACAGCTCACTTCATCGGATGCTTATGCTCAAATAAATTGGTTAGTCTCTAAGGTGCCACAAGTACTCCTTTTCTTTTTGTAAGAGACAAAAATCCCTTCCACAGTAAGGCTCTCACTCCAGATTTCATTGCATGGGATTTTACAGGGATTTCTATAGAAACCTGTTTGTTTCAGTCATGTTAAAATTCCACAGAACTTTACCATAAGGGAGCGAGGCAGCTGAATGCAAACACAATCCAGGTGCTCACTCAGTTGCATGGGCCTAGCTAACAGCTATAAGGGTTATATGCCACATTCCTCCTTTCCCCGTGCCCTGCAGCGCAGGCAGCTTTTTGCAACACTGTGTCATCTTTAATAGATTACCACCTGGAATCAGCTTCTCAGCAAAATGCTCCTTCCTTCCCCTTTCCCCAAGGAAAGCGCTTTGATCCAGTACACCAGTTCATTTAAACGCAATGAAATAGCTTGGCCTAGAGGTACCAGTGCTGTGCACTGCCACATAAGCAGCACACACAAGTTTGATTCATGGACCTGGCTCTTTCTCCCATGCTGAGCACACTGTGGTAGCAACATGGTCTACCACCAGCCTGTGAGGATGGGGAGATCACTGCTGAGTGACATGAGTTGGATGACCACTACTGAAAGATGAGTAAGCTGATCAGGGCAGGGATTGCAGCATCCTATACACATTTGAACAGCAAATAAAATGGGAAAGGCACAGACAGGTTCTGAAAGGGGCTGCTGGAGACTGGGCCTTGAGGGGGAGGATTGTAAAAGGGGAAGGGATTCTTACCAATCCCAGGACAACACCTCTGCTGCAGGGGACCTTACAAGAAGGAAGAATAAATAAGTGAAATGAGATCCACTGCTCATATCTACACAGGTTTCATGCAGGAAGACTCCTTGCTACATCGCTGGAAAATAGTGCTGCTATCTCTTTAACGAGCTGCTTGTTTACAGCACCTGGCAAGACCTGTTATACCAGGTAACTGTCTGATATTTGAAACGCTTACAGTTGAAAGCGTGTTACAGCAATTCAGAACATACTTAATGTGGGGTTGGCAACATCCTCAACCGACTCAGGGTGGATGAACAGAAATGAACCCCCAGCAAACCAAGTCACCCCTCAAGTCTACTAACAAACTACTTCTATTGACCGTACACACTGTAGTTTGTCTGAGATTGCTCTAAGAAAAACCTGGGATGAGGGAAAATGTGCACAACATTTACACACACGTGCTATGTATACACACACACTCTATATGGCGCATGCACAGCTTAATTTTCAGAAGTACTGAGCACCTAGAGATTCCATGTACTTCAACTGGAATTTTGGGTGCTGAACCCTTCCATAAAATCGTAGCGTGTGTCTGCATATATAGTATATCCACATACACACCCAAAATGCAGCTATACATTTATAAACACAGGTAGATAACTTCAAGTTCACGAAGGTTTCCAAGGGACATAACTATAACTGCAAACTCCTTGGGTCAGAGACTCTTTTTTGGTATGTTTTGTACAGCACCCAGCACAATGGAGCTGCAGCCCCAAGGTGCTACCACAATACAAGAGCAATGAAATCAGGCGTTCACAAAAGAAGAAAAACAAACAACAAAATAAGCAATAACTCACTTAGGTTGAGGGAAACAACGGTATCTGCAATTAATTAAGATGAGTTTTCCAACTTTGAGGTTCATAAGCATCAGATTTGTTCTATATAAACGATATAGATTTTATTATAACATACGTACTATGTTATAACACACACACGGGTCCTATGAAAAAAGTGCACTGCTGTTGGTCCAGTAAAAGACAGCATCTCACCTTACCTTGTAATTCTAACCATTGACATTTGGATCTTTACCAAGCAACAATATATAAGACAGTCACTAGGATAAAAAAAAAAAAGTTCCCAGGTCACTAAATTTAGAGTCTGCTGATAAAAAGGGTACTGGCACAATGCTACATTCAAAATTCTCCAGGATACACCAGCTAGCAGAAAGAATCACCTATTGGGATTAGCTCCCCATTAGCTCTGTAACATCGTAGTTTGTTTACTGCCATTCAAGTCACAAGCAATGATTTCCTCTGCCTACAGCCCATCACATCCCCATAAGGCCAGGAAGCGGTTAAAAGCCCACTGAGCTAGAGCTTGCCCTCATCCACATAGCCGCTGACTCTGTGGGCACTTCGGGCTGGAGCAACCACAGGGAAAAAAAATAAAATAAAATAGTGGGTGCTCAGCACCCACCCGCCACAGCTGTTTGGCAGCACTTCGATCAGCTGATTGGAGGCACTGTCAGACAGCTGATTGGCAGCTGGGGGAAGGGCTTTGGGGCGGTGGAGAGGAGCAAGCAGGCGGGGGCCTCAAGGAGGGGGGCAGGGAGAGGTGGAGCAAGGGCAGGGCCTTGGGGCAGGGGGGTGGGGCAGGGACAGGAAGAGGCGGGGAGAGGGCGGGGCTTCGGGACAGACCAGGGGTGGAGCACCCCCATGGAAAAGAAAAACTCAGTGCTGATGCTCATCTACACTGAGTTTCTTAGGGTGGGGTTTTGGTGTTTTGTTGTTGTTGTTGTTGTTTTTTTTAAAACACACACACACACACACACACACACAATGGATAAGGGGATCTTATTAAGTTGCCATGAAAATGTCAATTTCTAGTGCAAGCCTGCCAGCCTGTTCACAACAAAATCATAGCCAAAGTCGGAGGACACATGGGGTAACGTGTACCATAAAAGGCAGCCCCAGCAGAATATGCACTTGGTGAACACTAGGAGCTCCTGGCACACCTTTGGACAGTACTGCTGCCCTGGGTTAATCAAGTCATTGATAACTACATGAAGAATTGGGGGTAGGTAAGAAAACACCTGCCGGGATGAGCATCACTCAGAGGCAAGGCCCTACACCCTACTTGATTATGCAACCAAATTCTAAGCAAGTTTCCTCTTTGTTCGGGTGCTGCATAATTCCAGGATTGTGCCACAGGATGGCTCCATTCTGCAGTCAATGCTTCTGTGCTGAAGAGTTTCCTGCTCTTTGCAGAGCACAACAGGACAGAAGGCAGTAGAGGAGGGAGGCAGGTTTGAGGGACTGAAGAATATGCAGGCAGCTCTGGGTGACTTGCATTGTCTTTAACAGACAGGGAGGAAGAGACCCTGGGGATGGCCTGAACTGGTCTGTGTGAGAGACATGCAGAACATGATCATCTAAACTGGCTTGGCTGTCAATAGCCATTAAAATTAAACCAGATAATTTTTCCAAGATGGAAATGACACACTAGAATGTGGTCCACTGCCCACATATTCACCCCCTCTCTAGCCACCCACAGTCCACCCCACTTCTCATATGCCCAACACCTATTGGAGAAGGCACCTGCCTAGTAAACATCAGAGCTCTGCTAGGTATAAGCCTCCAATTACAAGTCTCCCCCACCACCCCAGAACCAAGCGCACAGATCTAGGGATCTTGGCACAACATTTAGGACTAATAAAGAGCATAGGGCACAGGCCTTGCTTAAAGGACACTACAGTAATTTATTATTCCATTGTAGGATTAGCTGAGCAGATATTTAAACACACTGTAGTACTGGACATTTTCACTGGTAAACCACGTTCATCATTTTCCTACTAGGCCTTTAACCTGAAACATGCTTTCAGGACAGAGTAGCAATGCTTGTAACCTCTGATTAGCAACACACGTTTCTCTCTTCCCCCAGCTGCAGGCTCCCACTTCCAACTGATGACAACAGATGGGCCTCAGTACTAGAAGACCTAAGCTGTAAGTGCTTGGATATGGAACATTTAACTACTCGTCTGCAGGAAGCGTGGTCTCACACCAAGCACAAGAGTGGGAGTTGCAATTCCTATGGTTTACTCCTGGTTCTCCCACTGTTTGACCTTGGGGAAGTCACTTTGCTTTGTGCCTCACCTTCCCAGTATGTAAAAGATGGATATTTCCCGATCCCCTACAGACATGTGATGAGGCCTAGTGCCCAAGGATCTGATCCTGAAAACCTTTAGCTTCTCAGGAAGTCTCAGTTATTTCAGCAGGTCTATCTGTGTAAGTAAGGGTCTGAAGTAGCAGCCCCCTAACTTGTGTACAAACTGGCTCATATTGTTCTCCTGCCCTCAGCATGGCAATAGTCTCCCAAAGCGGACATTGCATAACACACAAAGTGATTGCTAGCACAGGTGCAGTTACAAATCATGTATTAATCAAAAGCAAGAGGAAGAAACAAAAATACAATCTGCCAGTTGCTATTAGAAATGCTGCCCCCTAACAAACAAACAATTACGAATCACCATGAACATGACAAAACCCTTGTGGTAATGTGAACATCTTCACTTGATTGGAATTAGCTCCACCCTTTTTCCTCTCAGGGGCCTGCAATAGGGTTAAATAGGTTTTGCCTTCTCTTACAGGTAGAGAGGGGCATCCGCACTTCAGCCCCAAACCAGTTGGCAGGGCTACGTTAGGGCACTAACTCAACCTTCTTAGATCATTTGATGCTATAACAACATTTTGTCTTATCCTGCACCTTTCCTCCAAGGAAGGAACACTGCAGCTTTAACATCACAAGGCCTAATTTGCTTGGTGTTATCCTGCCCCTTTAGGAATTCATGTCAGGGCTTTAGAGAATTATTTATTCCCTACATAAATCAATTTTCCAATATCAAAATTTCAGATTCTATCAATATCCATGGTTACAGAGAACAGCTGGTACTATCCTGTTTGAGATACTAAGAAACTAACTTACTCAGAACTAGAACACAAAGTTACAGGATTTCATGGGTAGGCCAGGGCTATCTGGGTCGATAAAGCTTGAAGACAGACAACATTTTTTAGCAGATATTTTGAATTCTTCCAACATCCCTGGGCTTTTTAAACTAGATATACAGTTCAGAGCTTGTATTGAGCAAGAGATTAATCAGGCAAACCACACACCCTTTAGTAATTTATACCACCCGCACACAAGAGAATCAAGTAACAATTCTGTGCCAAGTGTTATTTCTTGAAGATTGGCTGACTTAGAATTCAAACCCTCTCTTTTTCCCTTTATGTAGCTCTAAGGTCGTCTTAGGGCTGGAGTTTCTGGGATTTGCAACTCTCATTTTCCAATGATCACAGCCTTCTGTACAGGGCTCTCTAGTCGGTTTGCATCCATGCACCATCAGGTTAACAAGGCCCAGTACTTTGGTCTTGCACGGTCACTGTTATTACACGGAGAAAGCGTTGACTTACAAAATCCTCCTGGTCACTGAACAGGAAGATGCATCCAGAACAATGCAATGGAACAAACCCATGGGCTGCAGGCAGACAAAATTACATCAATCACTCTCAGGAAGCCAACTCCAAAAGAAAAAAAAAGAGACAGGCGGTGTTCTCAGTTACACCACAGTGAATCCCATTTACTTCACTACAGTTACTCTGGATTCACACCGGTATAAATGAGACCAGAATCAAGCCCACTGGTTTCTACCACCGAATCTAAAAGGAGAATACTCCGAGTTCGGGTTCCTTATCTTCTCTCTGCCCTCAGAAAGCAACACCATAAAAAAAGCCAGCTCACTACACCGCCACACAGTTAACTAACTTCACTTGGCTCTTTGAGAGTAAGGTCTTTTAGACTCGTAGACTTTAAGGCCAGATAGGACCATCATGATCACCTAGTCTGACCTCCTGCACATGGCAGCCACAGAACCTCACCCACTCACTCCTGTAATAGAACCCTACCCTCCGGCTGAGTTACTGAAGTCCTTAAATCATGATTTAAAAGACTTCATGTTACAGAGAATCCACCATTTACACTAGTTTAAACCTGCAAGTGATCTGTGCTCCATGCTGCAGAGGAAGACAAAAAAAAAAAAAAACCCCAGGGTCTTTTGTGCATAGGGTTCTCTGTTCCTATCCATATTCCAGTCTCACCACTGGAATGAAGAGTATTACAGCCAGAGGCAGGGTGCTCCCAGTGGTGGGCCATCACCGGTTTTGGAGTCTAATAATTTGATCAGGCTTTAAGTTGGTTTATATAAAAAGGGAAGGGTATGGGGGATGGAAGATTTACTAAAAGCAGGAGGTGCTTATATTTTGTTGACTGGAACGAACACTGGTACTGCCAACCAGTAACACCAACACTGCCAAGTGTTCGACAATTGTGAGTCAGACATAAAAAAACCCATGAGATTTAAAATAAATAAATACCAAGGTCCTTTTTGTCCCCCTTATTATTTCAAGATTTTAGGGTGCACTCAGATCACAACCAGATGGCTAAGAACTATTTTTTTAAATGACAGATAAGATTTTCACGTAATCACTTGACTCCAAGGGCTGGGGCTTTAAGAAGAACACCAAATATTCTGAGCCTCACAATAAGATCGGAAGAGTTGGCAGCATTGCAGTATGCATTTCTAAATAACACTTTCCCTGTTTCTCAGCAACACTGAAGATTTTTTTTTTATATCTGAGGGAGGTAACTTGAGAGTAAACAGCTCTTTATTAGAATGGTTAATCTAGTAATTGAGAATTGTCTAGATACAACCTACTCCTCCACTCTCTCATGCCGCAGTGCATTAATTATTACGTACAAGGTTGCTTGTTATCATTAAAGTCTTGTATTAATCCTGTTTCTTGTTCTTTTAGTTTTATATTTGCATTTTTAGCTATTGTGAAATAAAGAGGGAAGTTTTAAAGCTTTTCACTTTACTCCAATCGACGCAATGAGGTTACACCTGAGACTGGTTACACTTCATTTGAAGTTCCTGTGAACTACAGGGCAATATCCTCCATTATGCTGATCAAATTCAAAAGACTTGTGTCTACTCATTCCATGTACACACCAAGAGGATGAGCATCAATGCAAGGCACAGCCAAAGGCTAAACCATGCCCCTCAAAAGAACTAAGAACTCACAGCTGTGGTTAAAAATAATTTTTAATGAGAACTCTTCATGCATTCCTAATAAACTCTGATTCTTAAAACTGAACTTTAAAAATCTAGTTTACTTAATTATTTTTGCTGTTTTTGCAGTGGGGGAACTAACAACCTGATCCAGAACCACTGACGGATCTCAGGAAAATTGAAATTAAAGAATGGGGGATAAAGAAGGGAGAGCGAAGAAGAGAAGGTTGTTAAAAAAAAATTCAGGGGAAGTGAAATGAAGAGGTTGGGAAAGATCAGTAAGATGGAGAAGACAAAAAACATATGGAAAATTGTGAAAGGCAATATGATTACTAGGGAGAATCATTAGGAGATGCTATGTAGTCTGATGGTTAGAAGAAGATCCTGGGGATCAGGATACTTGGGTTCTATCCACTGACTCAGTGTGTGGACTTAAGGGTAGCGACTTTCCTTCTGTTTACACATCTGTAAAATGGGACTAATGCTACTTCCTTATAGCGTAGGATGTGGAAATGTAATCAGTTCAAGTCTGTACAGTGCTCTGAGGCCCTTGGGTGAAAAGCAGACAGAAGTCTAATAGTTATACAATCGCCTTAGAGCAATTAATATAAGATGTCAAGTCCATCTGAAATGAGCCTATCTGAAAAACTGTTCCACATCAACAGCTACGGTGCCACCTTCAGGAGAGGACAGATAAGACCTTTTCAAGAAACAACATGTAAAACCTGAAGCCCAAGTTCTATAATGTATTTGAAATATATGGTCAACAACAAAAATAAGAAGTCCTAGATATTAAAATCATATTTAATTCCTTGTGTTAACAAATTTTCTAAAAGTCTGTTTACTTTTCATCATCTGTCACAGGGACACTTCAAATGTTTGAAATTTAAATTACTTTTTCATGTAAGAATTAAGTAGGAGTGAAACAATGATTTACATGTCCTGCTTACAATGTTAGCAAATACCCTAAATGGATCTATTTTCTTTGTCACTCAATGTAAGTCATAGGTTTACTAGCCTAATGGGTGACTAAGCTATAGGCAAAGAGAGGAAGACATTAAGAGTGTGTGTGTGTGTGTGTGTGTGTGTGTGTGTGTGTGTGTGTGTGTGTGTGTGTGTGTGTGTGTGTGTGTGTGTGTGTGTGTGTGTGTGTGTGTGTGTGAGAGAAATACAAATAGGAAAAACTAAAGAACATTTTCATGGAGAAATACACACACACACCCCCACTCCATGAAAATAGTCTTTAGCTTTTCCTATTTGGCTGAAGAGTCCACAAAACATTACCACAAAATCCACCCCCAAACAGATCCTGAATTTAAATCCTGGAGTCTTGGACAGAAGCCTCTTTTTAAATTTAGATTTACACAACAAATAAAGAGTGCTATAATGACAGATTTTTGACTCTGACACCGTCCCTGCAGTTTACACAGCCCTGTACAGTGAGGGATCTGAAAGAGAGTTTGAAGTCATCAGTGCAATGAAATTTTGCTAAAATTTACTTGGGTGCATTTTCAAAAATGACCTCCCAGAATTCACTGTATCATTAGGGTTTTCCCTTTCTAGCCCACAGAGCCAGCAGGGCCCCACAATGAGGTATGCAAAGCTTTTCTGTATGTATTAAATGAGTCAGTTCCTACTTTCTGCTCCTTGTTCTTTTATTCTCAGTAGAGAAACAGTTTGGCTGTTAGAACTATGTTTTCTCCTCTCACTAAAACTTTTTTCTGAACTAGGATCTTAGCTTGGTTTCTCTGTTCTGATGAAGCCCTGATCCATTTTTATCAGTAACATGAACCTGCTGTTTGTCCCTTCCACACACCAGTTTTGATAAAGCAGGACAGATTAAACAAACTAGTTTACCTATCCTAGGAATTAGAGGACATAACACAGCATCAATTTTTAAAGCAGAAATTCCCATAGATCTCAATGGGGAATTCAGATTAAAAACAACAACAAAAATCTAAATGACAAGCCCTATAGCCTTCCAGACAAAAAAAAGCCCATTGGGACACCTTGTCCATCTTGTTACCAAAGCAGGGTTGTTCATGGCTGGTTCATTTCCTATTCTGCCTTAAACATAAAAGATGAAGACAGGATGGACATTCCTCCAACATGATCACAGAAACTACACAGTGTAGAACATGCACTCTTGATTTTAAGAGGCAATCCCTACTCAGTGATGTACCAGAAAAGCCCCCCAAAGTTTCCTGCTAGTGTATCCTAGGCGAAGCCAGCCACAAAGGTAGGGAACAATTTAATTCTGAGCAAGAACCACTACGGTTAAGTATTTAATCCCATTTTTACTCTGAGACACCATTTGGTCTCTATAGGACCAGGAAACCTGGAATCAGAAGCCTAACTCTGCACAGAGCTGTAACAGTGGATATTCTTTCACTGCTGGACGAAGCAGCAAAATAGTCCCATCTCTTGTGCAAAAAGGCAGTCAAAGGACTGCTGCACAACACACTGAGGAACTACTGCCGTGAGGAATAGGCTACAGAGGCGCTTATGGGAGAGCTATGGAGAAACCAGACAAACTTTACAGTCCATTTATCAAAGTGCTTGTAGTTCCTATGTCAAGGCAAATGAAACATAAAACGTAAAGCAAATAAAGTTAATCTATATCTAGATGATTGTAATAAATAAAAAGGGAAGAGGAAAAATCAATGCAGTCCTTCTAGCTGCCTTGCCAGCTCTTGTTAAATCCCTGAAACTGCAACACCTACTGTGGATTTATAGAAACAAGACACACTTTCAGAATGGCAGACAGGCAGGTTCCCTGCCATTTCACGGCAGATCCTCAGTGGATGTTTGAACTGAAGTTAACCACAAGCAATGCGCACAACTGACATTCTGTGTTCACTAAACCCAACGGAAACAGGTGCCTCTCCTGCCCAATGTACCCTGCTGCCCCACATATCAGGGACACTGCTTGTGCTTGGGCAACACCAGCTGGGAACTCTTGGCTGCCTCAACTGTGCCCATGCTGGTGGGGCATCCCTGTCTGACCTGCAGAATCCAGAACTGGCCTGGGTTTCTAGCCTATTTTCCTTAGCCGTCACATTTTAAAGTGGGTCACAGATTTAAATAAAACTCAGCACCTCCCTTCTTGTTTAAGAGCCTCCAATCTAAAATGGATCAGTCAGGGGTCCTGAAGACCCAGTGCACACTGACCCTTTAGAAGAACTGCTATTCTGGTTAGGTTTGCTTCCCCAGAGGGGAAAAGCTAGTGTATTAAGACACTGCCCCAACATCCATTTCCATGGGAAAGGAATCCCCATTTCACCCACTCACTAATCCTTCTCACAAATACCCATATGAGACATGGGAATACTGTTCCCTTTTTACAGGACAAGAAACTGAGGCAATGAGAGGAGACTCACCCAAGGCCACAATGGGAGTCAGTCGCTCCCATGATGCATGCTAGGGAGTCTAACAAACCCAATAAGGACCAGGGCTCTTTTTACTAGGTTATCTAATCACCGTTATCATTTTTCAAGTATCCCAAAGGTACGCTATTGCTCCATGCTTCCTTATAGGCCACAGCTGCTAGAAGTGACTGATTTTTGCTCTTCCCTTGGGTAAAGATTTTACTGTAGCTTCAATTTTTCTCTACAATACTCCTCCCCCTCCACAAAATGAAACCTCCAAATGTGTCTCACTATAAAGTCATCTCTTGCTACACGTAGCCAAGGGGTGTGCTGGATATCCACAGCGGTACATACTGATCATCACTGGATTGCTTGTTTAGATATGCTCAACAGTATATTTCTTTAAACAAAGGAGCTATGCATTCAGTGTGTTGTTGAAAGAAGGTTGTTTTTACAGCCTGACCCTACATTTGAGCTCCAAGGATTCTACATTTTATGAGATCAGAAACAAGAGAATGCAATGCAAACAAGAAATAAACCTCGATAATTACAGCCATGTGTCTGTGCTGCTATTGCTTAGTTTGAGTTAGCACCTTTTTAATATAAATATAAGCCCTGTTTTTCAGGAGTATAACTTGGCTGGAATCCTACTCTGCCTTTACATCTTAAAAGCGCTCTCCAAATATTACATCATTCTCATAAAAACCTACAAGATAGGCATGTATTAACTCCCATTTTTACAGATGGAGAAACTGAGGAAGAGAGGTTAAGTGACTTGCTCATGGCCACAAAGTGACTCAGTGTCAGAGCCGGATTAGAGAGGAGTTACTCTTAGTCCTATACTTAATCTATTGGGGGTTCTCACACTGTGGTCTGTGGAGTACTTGCTGGTGGTCTATGGGAAGCTGTCAAGTCGCACACTTTTGGCTCAGTTTACAGCTCAGAGCACCACGCCAACTGAGAAGGGAGATGAAATGCAGAGCATAAATAGACAGTGTGATTCTTTTCAGGAAAGCCATAACACTTAGCAATCTGAAAGCAGCTACAAATTCTTTCCTGATTATGTTTCCACAGGGATAGTACGTAATTGAAAGTGGGGAGGGGCGGAGGTGGTCTGTGAAACCAAGAACTGGGGAGAAGGGGTGGCATGCAGGTAGTCCCATACAGCTCCCTTGTCAGAAGGGATGGGGTGTGAAGCTATGGGCCAGACTCAGTGCTGCTTCTAGCAGCATTAGATAGCAGGTGGAATTCATCGAAGCAACCCAAGCATGGAGTAGAACATGTCAAGAAGAGTAGCTGCTCTCCATCTCCATTCCTATCCAGATGCGCCTCCCCATGACCCATGGAGTCCCAGCTTCAGGTCTTAGCACAGAGGGACCTCAGCAGGCTGCTGGAATTGCAGGTGTATGGACTCTCTGAGCCTATACGTTTAAATGCCAAAATACCAAGACTTACTTAAACAGAGGATTAAATAAATAAACAATCCTCCATTGCACATGGGCAGTCATTCCCTTCTCCCTGAAAGTTAGAATTTTGTACACGTTTAGTACGTAGCGAACCACGTACCTGTCCAGTGATTGGAAAGCAAGTGAGAACTGACATACAAACATATAAAGGCAACATTAGGCTAGCAGGTCAAAGCATATGCATTATAAACGGTCTCTTTGCTAAGCACACAGACCAAAATTCACATTTGTCATATAGGCAATTTAATTACAAAGCACTGGATTGACTCACACACACGTTAGAAGAAACAGGGGCCTACTCCTGCATGCCCATGGCAGAGTTTTTAATCACTTTGACCCCAAAACTTCAGTTTTCAATATTTTTAGCTAGATCTTCTCTTTTAAAACTGTGCCTCAGGTTTTGTTGGTAGGATCACAAGAAGGAAAGAGATAACCAAGTGTTGATTTCCTGAAGAATACAAACACGGAGATGCATTGTGTATTCCACCACTTACAATTTAAAAGACAACCCATGTTAACATTGTTCTGTTAATAGCCTAGAAGTGACAATGCGAAGATTGTCCATACATCTTTAACTCTGCCGCCATGTGGATATGCACTATGTTACGATCTTTAATTACATGATTATATTATTTCTCAACAATATCATGCTGTTAATTCTAGAATCTAAGAGGTGTAGCATCTTGTAGTTTCTTTAATTCCTGTACATTCATTGTCAATCATCTAGCACATCAGTGCAATGTGGTCTAGAGAAGTGTTTCTCAATGACCAGTCCTTGGACAAGTGCCGGTCCCTCAGATCTCCTTGACACAGTTTAGGAAGGCAACAAGCGGGTCCCTGGTATCAAAAAGGTTGAGAAACACTGGTTCTAGAGGATAGGCCACTGGACTGAGAGTCAGGAGATCTGGCTTCTATTCCCAGCTGTGCTATTGACCTGCTGGGAGACTTCACGCAAGTCATTTCACTTCTCTAAGTCTCTGTTTCCTCTCCCACGCTTTGTATGTATTGTCTATTTGAGTATAAGCTTTGGGTCAGGGACTGTCCCTAGCACAATACAACCACAATCTCAGCTGGGGCCTGTAGCTGCTACCATAATACAAACAAATAAATAATTAAGGTACAGGCTCTTTTCTATCTTTAGACAACACAATCCTGAAAACACTTCATCCTGCTACTAACTTTTCTTAGGTCAGTATCCCTATTGAAATTAAGTGACTAAAGTTACTAGCAGGCATTTTTACAGGACTAAGGCAGTTTGTCAGCAGCCTTCCTGGGGTGCAATTCAAAGGAGGCAATTAAAAAGCTTGTTTAGCTGGCGGGGAAAAAAAATCAGATGGCCTATATGTGTCAGCTAAGTTTCCTTTTTACTCTGTAGTATGTTGTGTAAGAACAGTTAATGGTACACTCTTCATATAAATTGCTTTAATGGTCTGTGTAGACCATTGCTTTAATGTGCAGAACAATGGCATGCACATTGTTCTACACATAAGATTGTAAAATACTGTTATATTTGAGAAATCATCTTTAATTACAGTCACATAGTGGATATGCACAAGGCATGTTACATGTGCAACCTTAACTTTATCATTTTGATCTTTTTGTGCTTCAGCGCAATCCTATAGTCTCAACAGGGTCTTCTTTATAAAACTTCCTAGGCAGGGTTTTTAGTTTTGTTTTTTCTTTTTAAGAAAGAAGAAAGCTAGTAAAAATTCCTGTGTTCCTGAGGAAACATGGAACTATTTGACTGCACAGTGTCAGAATATTTTTTAATATAAATGCAGACAATATACATTTCTGCTATCCCGCAAAACCCCCCCAAAAAAACAACTAAACTGTTTTGGGGATTTTTGTTTGTTTGTTTTGCTTTTGTGGGTGGGAGAGGAGAACTGAAACTTTCCAAAAAGATTCACCTTTGGGCACAGAACAAGCCTGGTAATTCAGTCCAAAGGTGGAAGTTCTAAACTAGTGAAAAAACAGAGGGTCAGAATGAAAATGCTTATGCAACCTTAATATGTTGCCTATGCCCCGTAGTAAAATATTTCCAAGGATTTCCTCTTTCTGGAAATGTTTGTTTCACTGCGGACAGCAATGGAGCTTTCCTATTTGATTTGGTTTTCCTGATTCTTTCCCTGGGGATATCTTTGCAGGAATGGAAGACATTTAATATATAGATTATAACCCAAGCTGCCTCCCTCTCCCCCAAGTTACAGCTGCTGCAAGGAGACACCTAGATTTAAACAGCATGCAGGTTCTGATATAAACCAACCAAAGCCAAGCAGCAGAAAGGGGAGTTCCCAATGCACCGATGCTGGCAGGAGCACTGCAGGAGTGACAGCCTGGACTGGAACTTGCTCCTACAGCAGACAGTCTGATGTTTCCTATTTAAACAAGACACTTTTACAGTGGCGTTTCTAGGGCACCCCTGCCCCCGCCGGGGTGTGTGTGTCTCACGGACACCAGACGAAGTTACATACAGTTCCCTTTCCTGGTGCCAGGCCCGGGAAGATCTTAGATCTGGTTACGGGGTGATTTTTGTGCAAGCCACTTATCCCTCAGTCTGCCACCTCGCCCTCCCCGGCTCTGCCACCCCGGACGCCGCCCGCAGCCCCGCGGGGCCGGGGAGAGGCCGGTCTCGGGGAGGGGGCCCCGCCGCCCTCTCACCTGTTTTGAACTCCAGCGTGGGGTCCTTCTCGCCGCCGCCCAGGTCGCCCTGCAGCATCACGTAGAGGATCCCGAAGGAGTTCTGGATGCCGAAGATGGACCCGTTGCACCAGGTGGCGGCGAAGACCACGATCCAGCCGAAGCCGCCTTCGGGAGGCTGGAAGCCCGGCCCGGCCCCCTGCAACCCCCCGGCCCCGGCTGCCTCGCCATCCTCCTCCGCCGCCTTGGGCCCCTTCGCCTCGGACACCGCCTGCTCCTGCTTGTGCAGCGCCATCTCGGCCGGACTGGGGCAGGGGCTGCCGCCGCCTCTCGGATCCCGGCTGCGGAGCCCGTCCAGCAGCTGGTCCCACATGCCCTCGCCTCCTCCCGCTCCACTCCCCCTGTCATCCCTCGGCTCGCCCGCTCCTCCTCCGCCCGCCGCCGCCGGCGGCTGCCTCCTCCCCGCCTCTCCGCCCCCCGCTGTATCCTCCTCCATCTCCCGGGCGCCGCCGCGCAGCGCCCTTCAGCGGCGGCGGCTGCCGCAGGCCGGGGAGACGGGGCCGGTCAGCGCGTGAGGGGGCCCGGGCCCGGCCTGGAGAGGGGCGGGGGAAGCCGCGGGACACAAGCCCTCCGCCCCGGCGGAGGCAGCGCTCCCCGCCCCCGCAGCGCGGAGAGAGGGTCGGGCTCCGCCGCCAACCGGGGCCAGCCCCGCCGGGCGGATCCCAGTCTGTGCCTGGACCTTGATATTCACGTGGTGGGGGTCTTCTAGCCCAGCTTCCCCCGCCCCTGATTTCCTGCCTCCCCTCGCACGGTAAACAACGCAGGAATCGGGCGGGCTGCGTCGGACCCAGGCGCGCGGAGCCCCGGGATCCGCTCGCTCCCGCTCCCCAGCGCGCCCGGTGAATCCCCAGGCAGAGAGCAAAGGGGCCAGCCCCCCCTCCCCCGGGCTGCAGAGAGGAGCGCTGTGCCTGTCTGCCCAGCCCACCCCCTTCGCTGCTGCTGGGGGCGGGGGAAGAGACGGGCTTTAAAAACAACCCCCGCCCCCCCTTCCTCCCCACGGGTGTAATTCGGCTGCCCCGGCCCTCAGACGCCTCCGACCGTGCGCCCTGCCTAGGGCAGTTCATTGGCAGCGCCTCCCCCTGTGGAAGTCAATCAGGGCATTGTTGGTGGAGCGCAGAGCTGCACGGCGTAGGGCCCCGAGCCACCGCAGGGGCTGCCAAGACTCCCCTCCCCCGGGGCAGCCAGCTGGTAGGGGCGGCAGGTTTGTATAATGTTTGGTGGTGCCCAAAAGGGGTCCAAGTCCCACCCCTGCCTAAGGGTCTGGGAGGGAGTTTGGGTGTGGGAGGGGTGCAGGTTCTGGGCTGGGGGTTGAGGTGTGGGGTACAGGGTCTGGGAGGGAGTTTGGGTGTGGGAGGGGTGAGGGGTCAGGCTCAGGGAGGGAGTTTGGGTGCAGGCTCTGGGCTGAGGCAAGGGGTTGGGGTGTGAGGGAGGGTGAGGGGCGCGGCGCTTACCTCGGGCGGCTCCCAAAAGCGACCCGCACACTCCTCTGGCAGCAGCTCCCAGGTGGCGGGGCCCGCAGGCACCACCCCTACTGCTCCCATTGGCCACAGTTCCTGGCCAATGGGAGCTGGGGAGTCGGTGCCGAAGGTGGAGGCAGCATGCGGAGACACCCCCGCCCCCGGGGCTGCAGGGACATGCCGGCTGCTTCAGGGAGTGGCGCAGAGCAAGGGCGGGCTGGAAGCCACCTTAGCCCCACTGCGCTGCTGGTGGTGGTGGCTGGGGGCCCCCGGTCCCTTTTAAATTGTGTGGGGGCAGCAGGCGGGGCTGGGGGAGAGACCCGGCCCCAAACATTGGTGGAGTCGAGGCCTGAGTATTCCTGGAGCATGGGCACCACGGGCCCATATAAGTCACCGCCCCTGCCAGCTAGGTAAACCCCCACCTCACCACAGGAGGCCTGTGCCTTGCCAGGGCAGGGCACTGTGCCTTCCCCACTACCTGCAGCTGAATCCTCCCTGAGAGCCCCAGTTCCTACCCCCCGTGCATGGGGGCGGTGGAGAGGCTGCAGCACCGAGGGGCAAGTGAGTTGTGTTAGGGGCCAGCCCAGCAGATGGGTTTGAGGCACAAGTTACTGGCTGCTGGACTTACAGCAAGTGATTGTTATTATTTTGCCACTTTCCATACGGTGCCACATGGGTGTTCATGGCCTATAGAGGCAACCATAGATGCTGTAGGCCTCATACAGCAAACAGCTACACATATGATGTCCATTAGCACTACTCACATCAGGAAAGTTACTTCTCAGCATAAGGATTCACGGATCAGACCCTATCTTCGTTCTCATGCCTAAATAGTAGGGCAAATGTAGACATAGAAATCCCTAAAACTGACAGGCCGCTGAGCCAGTGAGCTTACCAACCTAAGCCCCCCACTCCTGCAAGTGATTATGTGCTCCGTGAACCAGCACAGAGCCCCTTGACTTCATTGGAGTCAGAGCACGTGTGCGGGTCTCTAGTGTTCAGCACTCTGGGCCCAAAGTGCTTGGGTGAGAGAGCCTTTTCCTTATACAGTGACAGACACAGTTCCAGCTGCCTTTCATCGCAGATATGGCCCTCTGCAGTGCTCCTCCCCTGGACTTCCTGTCTGAGAAGCTAAACCTCTTAAAGATACAGTCCCCAAAACAATACAGTTTCCTTTCCCAGCCAAAACTTGATAATAGTAACACTTAACCTTTGTGTAACACACTATTTCAAATACTTATATCTAACCTACTAACTAAGTTTACTAACCATGTTCAGTTGATCTCTGAAGTGCTTTGCACTGTTGCTTTGACATGTGGATCTCCTTTGAAATTCCAGTCCATTTGTTCAGGCAGTTTTATGTCCTGGAGCTTTGTTGTCCTGACCTGATTGTTGCCTAACTGAGCCCTTCAGGCAAAAACAGAAAACTCAGGTCCCCTCTCTCCCTCCCTTCCGGAAGCAGGGGAAGGTGTTGCCCATTCACCCTCAGCATATGGCTGTCTGGGGTGACAATCATAAGACTGCAGGGCAACCTCATGAAACATCATGGATATTGTCATGTTCATGAAGTGGTGGCAGCGCCCAGGATCTCAAAACATGCTGCTTTTTTTGTTTGGTTTTATCAGTGTCTGTCATTACAGATAGCAGGTGGGTGAGATAATATCTGTTATTGGACCAGCTTCTGTTGGTGAGAGAGACAAGCTTACACAGAGCTCTTCTCTGTAACTTGAATGCTGTAACTTGAATGCTTCTCTTTCACCGACAGAAGTTGGTCCAATAAAAGATATTACCTCACCCACCTTGTCTCTGTAATATCATGGACCAACATGGCTACAACTACACTGCATCTATCATTACAGGCATTCCCATTCTCAGTTTTCTGTTAAATGTCTGCAGGTGACAAACCATGTTTCATTTCACAATGCTACGTACAGCTCACATTCTAACTCTGCAGTCATTTTCAGTAGTTGCTTTATTATTTTAACACCACTTTCCACCAAACCAATAGATGCGGGACAGTGTGCTAGCACTTACATGTCTAAACCCAAACCTCATTGCAAACTGCTTAAGCCAGTGGTTCTCAAACCTTTGTACGGTGACCGCTTTCACATAGCAAGCCTCTGACTGCGATCCCTCCTTATAAATTAAAAACACTTTTTTATATATTTAACACCATTATAAATGCTGGATGCAAAGCGGGGTTTGGGGTGGAGGCTGACAGCTCACACCCCCCATGTAATAACCTCGCGACCCCCTGAGGGGTCCTGACCCCCCAGTTTGAGGACCCCTTATTTAAACTCATGCTCGCTGAATTGCAGCCCATTGTCAGATGTTACTATGTCAGGTATACCATGTCTAACAAAAATAGACTTGACATGCACAATCACCTATTTAGCTATAGTGTCTTTGAGTAAAGCTATCTCAGAGAAGTGAAAATAATAATCTAGAATAAGTACATAGTTTTTTCCAATCAGTGTAAACAAATCTACATCTGCTTTTCCCCAGGGGGCCAGTTTTTCCTGAGCTACCACAATGAGCTCTTTTGGTTGACTTGGCCTTATTTTTGGCATATGCAAGAAGCCTTGACAGGTTTCTCAGTGTCACTGTTTATTTGAGGGCAATATAAAATGTTTCTAGCCTTTTTCCTAGATTTGTCAATCCCTAAATGACATCCATGTATCCTTTTTATTGTACTTCTCTGTAACACCGTAGGGATCACCATCTTTAAACAAAGATGGTGTCAACAAAATCCCAGGTAGGCCTGAGAGTTCCCCCCCTTAATGGTGATAGGGGCTGCCCTATGATAAGAGCCTTAATCACTTGACGCAGGGTCTTAGCCTGAGCTGTTGCTTTGGCAATCACAGACCACATTTTGTCTGAGACTGGGCAGGTTTTTTAATCAGATTGACACGTACAAATTCTAGCTCTGGACTTTGCACCCTTGCATTTTTGTCAAATGCTCTAGAGAGTATATCTGCACCCCCGATCTCTCCCAGATATGAATTTGATTTGGAAAACATACATTTATAGCTGAAAAAATAACCTCTGTGTTCTTTTGACAATGGCAATAAGTAACTGATGGTCAGTTTCAGCGAACAGGTCTGATACATCACCCATTGATTTCCTGTTTTGACCATGCTGTTTGTAAGAGGGCCGTGCTAATACCTCCTTGGAGGCATCTGTGGACAGCTGAGTTTTGCACTTCCCATTATAGTACCTCAGGACTGGGACCTCTTTAATTAAGTCCTTCAGTTTCTCGAATCCTTTATTAAAATTTGTAGTCCATGTTCAGTGGACGTCTTTGCATCGTAGTGCTCTCAGGTTGCTGGTTTGAGCAGCTAGATGAGGCACAAATTTCCCTACACAGTTCACCATGCCAAGGAATCTTTGTACCCCTTCCTTGTCTGTTGGGAAAGGCGTGTTGGTGGTGGCTCAGCCTTACTGCTCTCCACCTTTATACCGTGCTGTGTTAGGTTCTCGCCCATGTACGTTATTTTTGTGGAGTGGAATTTACATTTTTGTTTGTTTAGCTTTAACCCAGCAGCAGTTGCTCTTTCCAGAACTGCCTGGACCTTCTGGTAAGGCACTTTGTATTTTTTTCCTCCAGAACAAGACAGCAGCTGTGTAGACTTTAGTATCCTCTCTACTATCAGAAATTTGTTGTGTTTTCTGGTGAAGCAACCGAAATGGAAGTCTGTGGAAACAGGGAGTGCTGAGTGTGCATGGACGTGGCCGCTGTTTTTCTAAGGGTGCCAGCCAGAACCCTGCTTAAACAGTCAGTTTAGAAAAATACTTGGCAGTAGCCGTCTCCTCCCAAATTTCTCCCCTTGTAGGGAGTGGAAATGTTCCATTTTTACATAATTAGTTAATTCTTTTGGGGCCATTTTTTTTTTACCATGACCAACAAGTATACCCACTCTATCAGTTCGATGATTCCCAGCGTAATGAGATGACCTGGCATCTCTTTTTCATCCTCTTTTTTAGAGATGGCTGGCTCAGCTGGGGCCTCCCTTAGGAAAGTGTGGAAAACTGAAACATCTCAAAATGCATGAAAGTGCACCTGGTGAAAAGCCGAATTTTTTCCATAGCAATTTATGGATGTGAATTGTGGGACGTTATTGCTGCCGACAAGAAGAAAACTGAAGCTTTTGAAATACGGTGCTGGCAAAGACTCTTGCATATTTTCTGGACAGAAAAAAAAGATGAATGTCTATATTAGAAATATTATTGGAGAGAAGCAGACTCTAATGTCGGAAATCAGCAGCTGCAAACTTATGTACTTTAATGACATTACCCATAGAGATGGAAATAACCTTGATAAAGTTATTATGGAAGGAATGGAGAGTCTTTGTAGTAGGGGATGACCAGCAAGGAGATGAATGGATGGTGTGCTGCAGATCACTGCTGAATGCTCAGAGTTAGCGATGGATCATGAAGGCTTCCAAAAATTCAGCTACAGTGACACTAATATTCAGACATGAATAAATGGATTAAGATGAGAGGAACTTTCTCACAGGTGTGAAGGGTGAGGCGGTTGGGCTCTTTCAGCTCTGTTCTGTATCCCCTTGAAGATGTCCTCATACTCTTCCTCAATTGCTTTGGTCCCCTGCCCTACCGGTGAGTGCACTCTCTTGATGAGAGCAAGGACTTGACATGCTTTTAACCTAATACTAGATGTTCTTTTCACTTATACTATTACAGATTGTATCTGTTCCAGTTCGTTATTTACCCCTCCATCAAATTCACATATTCCTTTAGTGGGAATCAACTCACCACTGTAAGCCCTGAGTTTTACCCATTTATCTTTCACTACCTGTGACTTTTCTTTCAGTGTCAATATCACTGTTTCTGGCACCACATAATTTCTTTTTGTACCTTTTTGTTAAAAACATAGCTCTGAATAGGTTTCATTTTTGCTTGGAGTGCAGTACTGCACAAGTTTTCGTGGTTAGCCTCTTGTTCCTGAGTTAACTGAGTTAAACACATCAAGTGCCTCAGAACCTGCTGTGTCAGAAATAAGGCTGCCTTCTGATTGGCTTCCTTTTCATGGGCACCCATTGCTTGCAGATATAGAGTGAAGCCCTATTTAACTGTCTTCCAGTTGTCTGCCCTATTTCCAGAGTTTCAGCTCTGATGTAGCCATTAGCAGTTCCATTCTTCCACTCCAGTTATTTTCTTTAATTTCTGTTTATTCCTGGTACCATGTAGTGTCCAGCAATCACTCTGGGCCCAAGGAGCCTGAAAGAGATCCTCTGGATTCCATAATGCAGTTCCAGTTGCCTCTGTATCACTGAAGATGGGGTTCTGCAGCACTGATCCCACACACTTCCTATCTGAGAAGCTAAACCACTTAAAGGTGCAGATCCCAGTACCACATGGTCCACCCTCATGGAGCCATTTGCAAGATTGGGGCCTACAGTCCCAGTATTTTAAAGGGATCCCCAAACATGGACATTTACAGAGTCCCGTTGGCTTCAATGGGATTGGATATCCCTTTGCAGGATCAGGGCCTAACTAGCCCCACCCTAAGTGAAAAGTAGCCATGTGGTGCTAAGTTTTCCAAGTGAAGAGGTACTTGCATTCACGATCAATACAGATAGTTCTGGGCGTCCTTAGGATATAACATTATTTTCCGTATCTTTGTGAGACACCATAAGACACAGGCAAACACTCGTGTTTTGTTAGGCAAAAGTTTTAGGATACATAATATTACCAGAAACATTTTCCAGGAAATGAATACAAACAAATAAAAATCAGTGAAAACAGATTTATGTTTGGATTCAAGCATTCCCCTGCTGTGTTTGCAGCCAAAACATTTCAGCCTTGGACTATGGATGACAGCCATAAAGCAAAACTGACTGACTGTAAACAAAAGTGGCAGTTCTGCATCTATTTTCACTGTCCAAGATGAGTGAAGAACAGAAAGTAAAGAAATAGAACAGAGGGCAAAATGTAACACAGGATGTTGATTTAGTTGTCTGTTGTTTTTTAAAATATAATTTTTAACTTGCCAGCGTCTTTTAAAATGGATAAGTTTTGTGAACTTGTGTAATAAATGAGCTGAGTGCATGTGTTCATGTATCCCTCTAGTGGCTGGCCCCTTGCAAGGTTAAGAGCCTGATGCTTAAGCAGAGCTAAAGGAGTTATGTATTGGTCCTAAGGGCTTGGGCTTTTGGGATCCTATAGTCCTGAGTTATTAACATTATTCACTTGTTATTTGTTAAGCACAAACAATGTGCTGTGTTCCCATGGCCATATGCATGTGTCATGGATACACAGGGTCTCAACACCTCTGAGACTGGGCCTCTGGGCTCCAGCATTCCTACTTCATGAGCATTCCTACTCCATGGGCTCTGCCCAGCAAGCCCAACTGTGGGAGACTCTTGGTCAGAGACTTTTACACTCTTCAGGGACCAGTGCACCTCAGCAAGTATTTGCAGTGACACCTGGCAGCCTTTCAATACAGAGTAGGATTTATTGTTCAACTGGCATACAGCAGCGGGAAGTCCTCAGGTTAGCATAGAGACATACAGGTTGCGATATAGTCCATTCCAGCCAAGCCAGTGCTTCACCTAGCCAAACTACCATGGAATCCATTTCTTGCTCTGTCTCTCCATCTCTCTGTCAGTCCCAGCTGAGAGCTGCTGAGTCTCTTTGAAAAGCTAACGCTTATCCTGGCCAACTGAAACCTTTCCGTCCCATGTCCAACTCCTGCAGTCCCTTGCTGAGTTCACAGATTCCACCTGCTGGAGATATTCATGGGTTAAGTGTCAGTAGCTTCCACTGGGGCTTCTAGTGACTTTGCAGACCCTCCATTGAGACAGGCTGGCTTCTGCCGGTCTTTTAACAACCCATTCAGTCCACCCCAGACACAACACCTATCATGTTTCTTGCTCTGTGTAAAGAGCAGGTTTTTCACCCTTTTGCACCCACTGCGTAGCAATGCAAAGTATGGCGAGAAATTGAGGCATGCCTAGGAATAATAAAAATATTTCAGAGAATTCCCACTTTGTCACAGCATGCAACCACATGTTCATACAGCTGATTAAAACCTGCTGGGGATGTGCTTGGCATTACATTTATTTAATTTTTAAAAGTACCTCCCATTTCTATCCTTTATTAAATAATTACACACAAAGGTGTCAGTATTAAAGTAGGTCTTCAAGCCCGCTTGCCTCAAGTTATTTATATTTCAATGTATGCCAAGCCTTATGCTTTCTTTGCCTTTCCATTTGTGTCAGTATCAGACTGCTATCAGATTAAAAGGTATCTGTTCAAGCCCCATAATGATCTCTCTTTACCTCCAGGATTACTAAGTAAAGATGTCTGGAAAAGTAATGGGAGAGAGTGCAGTGGAATTATCTGCTCCACAGCAGTGCACACAGAGTCAGTTCCTGCTTCCCTGTTTCTTCCCCTGGCAGAGGCATAGTCAAAGGCAGGGCCACAGAAGAGAGAAAAGACTAGGGGCACTAACTGGGTTCTAAGGAGTGGGATGATCCCCCAGCTGGGGAAGTGTTTGTTTTGCTTATGTGACCTTGCCTTGATTTGCGTTTTTAAAGAGCCTCTCTTTCTGGCTGTTGCTGTGTTTTTTGTTTGTTTGCTTGCTGAGCTGTCATTCCACCAGCCTGCAAATCAGTGACTATTGGATCTTATAAACTTTCCATTACAGACTGCTTTCTCCCACACGTCAGAGATGGATTCCTGACTGTTCCTGCATTGCTCTTGAGCCATGCTTGTGTGAGAGACAGACTGAGTTTGAACAGAGCACACCAAGGCATTGTCGCTGACACGCAGGACAGGAGTACAGCCCCTCTGCAGACTCCCATTTTGCTCCACAGTTTACATTTAAATGTATTTAAAAGCAAAGATAATCTTCTCCCTTCCCTGAATTCCTTCTCCCTGTAGAACCCTCATGGTGAACCCCGTCTTTTGTCAGCCTCCCAGCTTTCGGTTCTTCAGTTTTATCCCCTTCCCACTTGTAGACTGCTCTTCCTTAACTCCATGTTTGCGCTGTAACATGTCTGTGCATGGAAGGTTTGTGCATCCTCCATTGGATGGAATGGGACCTGCTCAGAACTGACTGTAAGTGGCTGGCCTGGAAAGAATTTATGATAAAAATAGGCTCTCTGTTTAGAGTTCAAGCTGCAAACAATCCCATTGTTTCTGTGCCACATTTCAAAAGTAGGTTCAACCTGCGTTTGAATCATTTCTCCTGAGGCCGGCCACAGTGGTACCAGGGCTGTTTGCCAAGGTTATTGCACCAGTAGGCTTCCAAATAACCAGTGAGCTTCTACATCCAATATCACATCAAAGGAGTTACTGCTGTGCCTGGAACTGCTCCCATCATGTTGTATATATAAATACTGTTGCTTTAAAATTAGGGTAGACCCTGAAAGAGGCAACATCCTAAAGCAAGGGCTGATGATGCTGGAGACAACGGGTGTCAACTCATTTGAATTAGGAATACATTTTAATTATTTTTTATTGCAGTACCAGCCAGGGCTCCCTGGTGCTAGGTTCTGTACAAACACTTAGTAGCTCCATGGAAAAATGATTATCTTCTCCCTGGATATTAAAATTGCCGTTGCATTCTCTCACCACATTTTTAGAATAATGCTACAAACTTTCCAGCTCTACAGTGCGTATCATGAAAAGCAAGAATAAATATGAGTGACGTTGATTTCCCTGAAGACCAATACTAGAGTATCCACCATGCTGTTGCCCCGGGTGATTCCAAAGCAAAAGGTGGATACTTGCTTAATTGCTTATAATTGAAGTTAACAAAAAAAAAATACCCTGCAAATTAAGAGCTGCTCCTACAAATAGATGCTCTCCTTCATTACTGTATTATGCCCAGTAACATCATGCTCTTCTCATCCACTGACCTTGAGGGCAGGCTAATTTAGGCCCAAATTGTATGTTTGGTAAAAAGTCAGTGTGGGAGAAGGCCCAGGGCAAGGTAAATTTCATGAGGAGAACCTCCAAATTCTTTATTTTGTGAGGGAAGGGGCAAGGAGGTTGCAGTGGGATCTGCTGAAGATCAGGGCATCTATGAAGTGCCCTTGGTCGTCACTAACTTCCACAGGTCCCTGCAGCTTCCCCCAGATCTGAATCAAGAATTCTTCCACTGGTGGCTGTGTTTCAAATTCCACCCCCTCACTCACCCACCAATAACCTATTGGTTTTCTATAGCACCCATCACCTGCTCAGGCAAATGAGTTCGGCATAAAGGGTTCCCAAGTTGGCTTCATGGAGCCTTCTCTGGTTATAAAAGGCTCTGATTCATCCTCGGGGGTTTTGTGTGTTTTATATTTTGTTTATCTAAATCATTCTGGCTTTATCAAAAAGGAAGGTCTTGCTGCATGCCCTATGGGTGGCCAGACACTGGATTAATCTCATCTTCTCTGGAAGCTCATTTCACAGCCAAACCGTTTCAATGGAGTATTTTTTATCTCCAGCTTTCATGGCATGAGCTGCATTGTCCCAGAGACAGCTGTCTTAGTGGATGGTGGAGAGTAATGCAGTCATTTATGTAGCTGGGTCCCACTGAGGGCTTTGAAGATCAGAATGAAAGTCAACCTGACGGTGAGGTGATGGGCTGTTTCTGGCATGAAGGGGCCTACAGAGCAGGTCATAGAGCTAGGACTCTGATATTTTCAGCAAAGTTCGATGTCTCCACGATTTTTTTAAAAATTAAAAACGGTTTTTATTTGGATTTAAACACCCTCCCCCCACAGTATTTGGCCTTGAGCTAATGCGCTAGAGCCACAAAATGAAACTGACTAAAACAAAAGGGAAACCAATTAGTTCATTTTCCTTGACCAAGCTAAGTGAAATACATAAAGGATATGAGACTTTGAAAGCTCTCTGCTTCTAATAATCTAATATGTCATGAATAACACAATTAAAGAACACTTTTTAAACACATGGGGTGAAATCCTGGCCTCATTGCCACGGACTTCAATGAGGGCAGGATTTTACCCATGTTTTTAGCCTGACAGTGTCCCTTTAAGAACTGTATCATTAAATGCTCATGTAACTAAAAGTGTTGGTGGAGGCTCTGTCTATCCAGGTTTTTGTACTGGCACCCATCAGCCAAGTGGATATTCATCTTGAGGCAAATCAGCCATTGTCTCACTAGGATTTCCCAGTGACAGCAGCTTCCAGAACTCAGGCTTTACCAAGTGAGCACAGCAGCTACAAAAAAGTAGCACATTGGCTCTCACCAGCTTCCCTTGTTTTATCACGTGAGAAAGGGTGGTGCTGAAAAAGAACCCCTCTGCTACAGAGCCAGCCTCCTGCAGGGTAGTGTCAATGGAAAGACTCCCATTGCATTCAGTGAGAATTGGATCAGACCCAGGAAAAGTCCCTGAAGAATGGTGGCAAATTGTGGCTATCAGAGGCAGGCAGAAGGCAAGCAGTTCTCCAGCCATTCTACAGTCATTAGGGTGGAACAATGCTGTGCATCAACTGTGGTTGGTTTCAGAAATTTCATCTTTCCTTGTATTACTAGAACTTTCTTACACCAAGTTACTGGCAGCCACAAAAATATGTTGTTTTGTTTTGTTTTTCAGAAATGAAAAAGTGACTGCATAGAAACATCTTATGCAAACCTCTTAGGAAGCCTAACAGCACGATGTGTCTGACTAAGAGGAATACACAATTCATTTTCACTGAAGCAGCAGAGACTTGTGATCTGGTACTCGGACTTTATCCCAGCAACAGAGTTGCATTGACCAGACATCAAAAGCAACATGTTGCATTTGGTCAAGCAGCACACGTTGTCAGTATTTGGAAACTGGTTATGTTAGCAAGTGGCTACCAGCAGAGAAATTTCCATGCTTGCATGTGGTTACTTTTTTTTCCTCTGTGACTGTCATTAGCAATGCTTTTCTCTTTAGATTTCAACTGTTCTTAAAACAGCCACTTCATCTGGCCTGACAAAGACAACAAATACATGATCTCAGTAGAGTAAATGATTTCAGGGGCAGAGGGGGAAGAAACAGTGACAGAGCATTCCTTGGCAGGAGCATTGGAACACTCAGTTCAGAGAGCAAGAGCTGCAGGAATAAAAATACCAGTAAGAACACTAGGTCTCTGAATGCCTGAACATATCGAGAGATCGCCTTTACTTTTAAAGGAAAGGTAATGTGTTGCTGTATTGCCCTTTCCATATACCATAAATAAAATGTGTACTAATGACACTAATACATTTACATTTCCTGACAAATTCTAAATGGCACTGATTTTGTTCAGGTTTCACAAGATTATACAGTAATATTTTGATGCAACTGTCTTCACTATGAGATAAACAGACAACTTTAAAGGGAATCTACCGAGTAATCTGGGCAAAACAAACTGACAACTTAAAAGCATTTGATTCTGATAAACAATGTCCTATGGATTCTAAAGGTGTGACATTTCAAAGCACTCCGCTGATGGACTTCGATAGGAGCTGAGCTAGGCCAATGCTGAACACTTTGGAAAATGGCACCCTATTAAGTCTTGGGTCCATTCAGTCTTTCCCACATTAATTAAAGGCAATGAAGTTACCCCAAGGATGAATTTAGCTCATATAGATTTAACCCACAGCTATTACTTAGTAAACAAAATAGAAAAAGCAATCACTGTTCAGCAGGAATTATAGGGCCTACATTTCCAAACCAGAACTTTTAATTTTGCTATAATTTTAAATTGGCTTTAATCAAATGAGGTTGAGGCCCCTTTAAAAGACAGGCCACCATATTGTCTGCTCTCCTATGTATAGCCAGGAGGTGGAGCTATGCTAATATCGTCAGTGATGCGTATTGACACACAATCAAAGAAGGTTCAGAGTAGCAGCCGTGTTAGTCTGTGTCTGCAAAAAGAAAAGGAGGACTTGTGGCACCTTGGAGACTAGCAAATTTATTTGAGCATAAGCTTTCGTGAGCTACAGCTCGAAAGCTTATGCTCAAATAAATTTGTTAGTCTCTAAGGTGCCACAATCAGAGAAGTAAATGCAGCGGAGCCAGGCTGTCTGTGCTCCATTAAAAGAAACATACAGGGGAAAACATCACTGTTCAAAAATCAAGGGGCCAAAGCTCGGGAGGGACAGAACTGTTACCTTTCCAATGTCTGAGCAATGGGAAGTAGTAAGTTAAAACAAATAAATATTAAAGCAAATTAAAAGTAACTTGGCTGTGTTTCTTGAATAAATGTGTCATCTGCATATTAACACCCTGTGTGTGTAGTGGAGTTATATAATCTTAATCAGCCAGCGGCAGCCCTTCTCTAACAAGTGCTTCAATATTTTCAATGCCATCCATTAGGAAGGGCAATTTCCGACAGTATTTCAGAAATTTGATTTTTTTAAAAACAACGATGCATGAGTGCAAAGGTTTTTTTCAACGCAGGAGCAGTCCGGTCAGTTTCATTCCACCCCCTAGACCTACACTCTTTCATCATTGCAACCATTCAAAGTGTCTACATTTTATTTCTCTAATGATAAGATAGTGTCTCCATGAGATCTAGGTGCCACAGCTATTCCAGAGGTAGAAGGACCTCTGATAACAGAGCATAGGAGACATGGGAATAAAAATACAAATTAATATTTTATATAACAATAACAATAAAAATCAGAGAGGCTAATTAGAGAGATGATGATGATAATCTCAAGGCATTTCAATGGAAATCATTTATTACTTGGGATTGCATTTACTCTTTTAGTCACTCTGTAAAGGAATTATTAGTAAAAATTTTAAATAGCATAGGGCCCAGAGCCAATCCCTGTGGGGTCCCACTAGTAACACACCTGTTTGATGTTGAGTCCCCATTTACAATTACATTTTGAGACCTATCAGTTAGCCAGTTTTTAATCCATTTCATATATGCCATGTTCATTTTATACCTTTTTAGTTTTTTAATCAAAATGGCATGTGGTACCGAGTCAAATGCCTTGTAAAGTTTAAATCAATCAATATTAAATCAACACTATTACCATTATTAACCAAACTTGTAATCTCATCAAAACAGATATAAAGTTAGTTTGACAGGATCTATTTTCCATAAACCCATGTTGATTTGCATTAATTATATTACCTTCCTTTGATTCTTTATTAATCGAGTCCCATATCAGCCACTCCATTATCATGCCCAGAATCGATGTCAGACTGACAGGACTATAATTACCCAGGTCAAACCATTTACACTTTCAAAATATTAACACAACATTAGATTTCTTCAAGACTTCTATAATTTCCCTGGTGTTCCAAGACTTATTGCAAAACCAACATTAATGGTTTAGTGAGCTCCTCAGCCAGCTCTTTTAAAACTCGAATATGCAAGTTATTTGGACCTGCTGCTTTAAAAATATCTAATTTTAATAGCTGCTGATATACTAGTGGAATGGAAAGACTGTTATCATATAATATGACTACATCATCTATTTTTCTCAAATACAGAACAGAAATATTTTATTGAACACTTTTACCTTTTCTGTATTATTATTGAAAATTCTATGATTTCCATCTAGTAATGGACCAATACCCTACTTAGGATTCCTTTGTTCCTAATATACTTTAAAAATTCCTTCTAATTGTCCTTAACTCTGCTGGCCATAGAGTTCCTCTTGTGTCCCTTTGCTTCCCTTATCAATTCTCTGTAATTCCTAGCTTCTCATTTATATTCATTACTTTCAATTTCCCCTTTCTTCCATTTGTTTTATATATATATAAAAAATTATAGCTGCCTTCACTTCACTTCTAAATCAGCCTTCTTCAATTGTGGGATTGTGGATTTTGGGACATCTAATAAAGTGTTCTTAAACAATTCCCAACTACCAGTCATATTTTTCTTATTAAGTTCTTCCTCCCAGCTGATCTGACTCATAATTGTTTCAGCTTTGTGAAACTGGTCCTTTTAAAGCACCAAGTATATATATATAACTGGTTTGGGTTTTATTTTGTTTGCACATTATACATGTGATCAAGCCATGATCACTTGTACCTAAGTTGCCATTAATTTTTATTTCTGTGATCAGTTCCTCTTTGTCTGTCAAGAAGAAGTTTAATATAGAATCCCCTCATGTTAGACGAAAAACTTTTTGAGTTAGGAGATTGTCATCTATAACATTTAGAAATTCCAAGGATGTTTTAGTACTGGCAGTGTGAGACCTCCAGAGTATGTCACACAAATTGAACTCCCCTGTGAGCATGCAGCTTTTTCCCCTACACATTATAGATCGGTATTTAACCCCTGGAACAACTTACCTCCAAATGTGTGGATTTCCCGTTATTTGAAGTCTTTAAATCAAGGCTGGCTAGCTTACTAAAAGGCATGCTGTAGCTCAAACAGGTGTTATGGGTTTGATGCAAGAATTACCGGATGAGGTTCTGTGGCTTGGGTTATGCAGGAGGTCAGAGTAGATGATCACAGTGTTCCTTCCCTTCTGGACCTAAATCCATTTCCCTTCCAACGTGTGGGGAAGTCTAGGTTCAAATCCTACATTGGTGAATAGAGTGCCAGGCTGGGCATCAGGAGAACTGGCTTCTGTAGCTGGTTCTGCCACTAACCTGCTGCATGACCTTGGATGAGTCATATCTGCTCACCCATCTTTGGTAGGTGTATTCTATATCTACACACACATGTTAATATGGCTCCTTCATCAATCAGAGTAATAATACACAGTACTGACGTTATTCAATTCCCTTTCTTAAAGAATCGGTGGCAGACAGGGCTATATAATAAGTCATGGACGCAGGCCTGTCAATCCAGTTCTTCTCACCCACACTTTATGGTTAATGTAAAACTAAATACATTGGGAAAGAATAATTGACCTGTTATCTTGTGAAGAAGAGATCCAGAAGTAACCCCTGGGTGCAATTAACATCTGTAAATCTCCTCGACAGTAACAGAAAGTGTATCTTGAGGATCTGGGCTGAGCTGTGTGTGTGCACTTGTTCTGGAACTCCAAAGGGACTCCTGAGCATCTGCTCCTGTGGCCAGGGGATTAGGCAGAGAGGAAAAGCAAATCACCATGATTTATATCTGTAAAGAGCACATGATTCTGCCAAAGAAAACATATACCAGACTTGGTACAGTCAGCGCCAGCTCTGGACTTTCTGCCGTGCTAAGAACCTAGGAAATGTCTGTCCCTTGCATAAGAACATACTAACGGCCATACTGGATCAGACCAATGGTGGATCGAGCCTCTGTCTTCTGACAGTGGTTGGTGCCAGATGATTCAGAAGGAATGAACAGAACAGGGCAATGTATCGAGTAACCCATCCCCTGTCATCCCGTCCCAGCTTCTAGTTAGAATGTGTGACGTAGGGTCTATACATTCACATGAGTTTTCTGGAAAAGCCAAAGAGATCAGAAATGACCCCGCAGCCAAAGCTAGATCAGGGCCCAATGTCACAAGGGGCTGAATTCTCCAGCTCCCAGGGAAGTAATTGAATGAGAGGTGAGTGCACCCGTCACCATACAGGAGGTGCTCAGTAGCTCACAGTACCAGCCCCTTAGACAGCAGTCCATCTGTAACAGGACATGAAGCCCGTCTGATCTGGCTGTAGGTTCAAGTCCAGTGAACTGAGTCAGGAGACTTTAGATTTGTCAATAATAATATTCTTGGCTTTTCTACAGTTCTTTCCACCTGAGAATCTCAGGGAGCTTCCCCAGGTTAGCTTACATTCCCAGCACCCCTTGGAGGTTAGGTGGTATGATTAGTACCCCTGTTTTAAATGGAGGGATTGGGTGACTTCCTCAAGCTCCTGCAGGAAGTCTGCAGCAGCACGAGAGCTCCTGACCTCATAGCCCAGGCCTTGAATCCCTGGACGTCCCAGGAGACTAGAACATTGCTGGAACAGAACTGGAACAACACGGTGAGGTCAGCTAGGGAAGAGCTAGTAATCAAGGAGCCCATCCTTGGGGGTATGTTGGTAAGAGAGGATGATATTTCTCCTGGAGTGCAGGACTGTTCTTGGCAAGTGCCTCCCTCTGTATCTGGCTCTCCTGGGCCGCCCTTGGTCCAGGGTTGGGGGTCCCAGAATGTGGATGCTTTCCAACATGATGACATTTGTGACATCAGGGCACTGGCTGGGATCTGTGAGCTTTGTGGCTAGAACATGGCCACAAACATGAACTTCCTCTGGGATTGGCTTCCCAGTGATGTAGGATTAAGGTGACAAGATGTCCCGATATTAGGGGCTTTGTTTTACTTAGGCAACTATCTCCTCTTCCCTCCCCTCCTCCCCCAATAAAGTGTCCTGCTTTTTCACGCTTGCTATCTGGTCACCCTATGTAGGATCAACACGTTTATGCAGTAGATCTTTTGTGGAAGAATTATACATCAAATGGTGCTTTCAGGTTTAAAAACTGACCTCACTGCACCAAGGTCCTTACTACTCCTAAACTAGTGAACTCTTTACTAACTAAAACTCACATCTTTGCTGCAGGAGTAGCTGCACTTCGCTATACAAAATGCATGATCACAGAAAACAAAACACGGAGCCTGATTCTCACTTACACTGGTGCAGCTCTACTGACATCAGTGAAGTTCCTTCTCATTTAAACCCGTGTAAATGAAATTAGAATCAGGCCCGCCAGTATGCGTTTTGGATTCCAACTGCTGCAGTGCAAGGCCTACTTTTATTCTATTGCAGCAGCGCCACCTAGTGACACTGTGTAAGGATTGACTCCACTGGCCATTAAGTGCCAATCCCATTCTTCAGGGATGTGCAGTTTAGCGATAGAAAGACAGTTTGGGGTGAAACTTTTAAACACACTGTCAGCCCTGGAGCACTTTTTACACAACAACATTTCCTTGCAATATTTTTATTTGTACCAATGGTGGGGCAAAGACAATTGATTGGCATTAGATAACAACCAAAAAAAGCTTTTGATCAAAACATAGGAAGACATTTAGCCTAATTGATATGATCATACAATCAGGCCATAAGTATGCAAAAATCACATCATTCGTGGAGGTGAACATCAGTCTGGGAATCAGGTCCTCTGCTCTATTCCCAACCCACTGATTTACGGTAAGACTTTGGGCAAATCAGGTATCCTCTCTCTGCCTCAGTTTTCTCAACTTATAACAAAGGAAATTAAACTTGCTATCTGATTACGCTCACTTTCTAACTATATCTACAGATTTAAAAGGGTAGGTATTATTGTTGATTTTATTTTCATAAGACCTTTACGGAGCCTTCTTATCCCAGTGCAGCAAGCTACAACCTTTGCCACTGGCAAATCCCTTTTCAAAACAGATGTCCACAACCCAGCCCAGCCACCCTTCTAAACTGTGCCCTTACTCAGTCAAAAAAGTGCAGCAAAAAAGGAGACTCTCTCTCTCTTTCTCACGCTTTCTTTCTGTAAACAGCATCTACATGTGGCTCTATCATTGCATTATCTATATGTACATGTGTTTATATGTATTATAAAATTGTTTATATGTCTCAATTTTTATCAAGACCACATTCCTTTTTTCGTCTCACATTGACTATGTATAATGGCTTAGATTGTCAAAGCTACTTGCACTCAATGTTTATTCATACGGCCTAATTTGTGCATGCAACAGCCATGAGTGCAGGTGTGAACAGCATTTGCCTGAACTAGTGGTGAGCTAGGTGCCCTAGAAGCCACCTCCATGAACTAACACCTGAACTGTGTGTGCCTATATCAGGAATGTATCTGTGACAACCTGGCCCTCTATATATATCTGATAACGAACCATTATTTTGCTTCCAGAATAAGACATGCTGGAAAAATGAAGCTAAATAATATCACATAATACCGTATGAAATGGTGCACAGTGTAATTCATTCGTTATTCTTGTTATTTGCATATATGAGGCTCTGCTCACTGTGGCATCTGGCTGCGCATAAGTGTCAGAGAGGACATCACAGCTAATGAAGCTGGACTTGCAAATTCAAGTAAACTCTGTGGTTATAACGTATACTTCAGGAGGCAATTTGTAAATGCTGTGGGCAGAGGCAATGAGCAGAATAAGAGTTAATAGCCTAGTTTTAGAGAGAATTAATAAAACAGATGCTCCTGGAGTGGAAACAGGCCTGGTCTAGTTACAAACATGGTGTTATATAGACTGGACTTTGTATTTTCTAACTAGCCTGTTGATCACTGTAGCGAAACAAGAAGCCTGGCATTTGAGTGCAGGGAAGAGGTTGGAAACTAGAACCAGGTAAGGTTAGCACAAGAGGTTTGCAGATCTTCACCACTCATGCTGAGGCTCCTAGACTTGGGTATTCAAGATGGCAGCACCGTTTCTTTTAAGAACAAGATTTCACAGAAGGTGTGGTATGGACACTTCTCTTCTGAAGCATCTGATATAGACCCGTCAGAGACAGGATTTTGGACAGGATGCCCAGTGGGATTGTTCCCACGCAGGGATTTCCTATGTTCCTGAGAGCACATTTTATCTTGTCTCTTTGAATGGCTGCTGGAGAGTGACTCACTTCACTGCGATCTGAGTGTTCCCAAACAGTTACTGGAGTGAAATGTCTCCCCTGAGGAAGGTAGAGAGTTCAGCGTGTACTTCACTGAGGGCCTTTTTCTCAAGAGCACTTCCTCAAGCAAACAAATAATGAAATGGATTGTTCCAGTCCAAAATCAGGAAATTCCCTGCTCAGGCGGACAAGGCCTTCATGGAAGCGCTTTTCAAATGCATAAACAGGACATTAGGCCTTTGGACAAGGGGTCAGAGTTTGCTATTTTTGCTGATTCAAACAGAAAAGTACGACTGTGCTATGGGCAGACCCTGATCTCACTCTAACAAAGAAACATAGGTTCGGTAAGAGAACAGATTAATGTTGATCTATGCCTTTGAGACACTGCTTTGTGAAATGTGCAACGTGTAGGGTTTATGTTCGTAAAAGAAGGTGGGTGCTACAATAGATGGTTTTCACTACTATGAGCGAAGGTGATCACCAAACCTGAGGCTTTTTGCCCAGCCTGCAGGGGGCTTTCTCAGGCTCCAAGCCCGGCCTCAATAGTCTCATGGTCTTTCAGCAGTTCCACTGTGAAAGCAGAACTGCACAGAATTGGAGGGCAGGAGAGATGATGGGTCCTTTGTGGGCCAGCTGCAAAGAAGACACTACTGTAGTTAGGAGCCCCTATTAAAATAATGAACATGTGGGCAAAATTCGCAAACTTGGTTGGATAAAATTAGGCACCTATATTTATATTTAGACACCCAAAGTGATGGCTTGATTTTCAGGGGTGCTGAATCCCATGGATTTCAGTGAGAGTTGTGGGTGCTCTGCAGCTCTGAAAGTCAAGCCTTTTTTGATTAAGTACCTAACTATGGATTTAGGTGCCTAACTTTAAGCACCCAAATTTGAACAGGATGGCCATATATATATATATGGAGCTATGACAATTTATGTCAGCTGAGAATCTGTCTCCTCACATTGTTGTTGTGGGGTTGTGTGGTTGTGCGTTCCCCAAATGGCAAATAGGATGCACAGAGAAAAGGTATAGAGGCTTTTCAATTCCCCTTTGCAGGCACGTTGGTGACCATACAATTACTGACCTGGCTGGAGCAGTACCGGCGGATTGTGACAGAGTGTGCTGTTCTGACACAACAATTTCCATCTATGCTGGGGTGCTTCCAGGATGTGCCAAGGTTCACAAGAAACTGCACTGCAGAAATTACCTGGTGAGGAACATCAGAGTCAATTGTTTTTCTGACAACATTCACTTGGATCAGAGGAGACTGCAAAGTTGTGATTTCAACTGTCCGAGAGGTATCTGTGATTCAGAATAACTGGCCAATCAAAGCCATCTCTGGCCCAAGCAGTTTTGTAACAAAAATCTTGAGCTCCCTTCACAACATTTCAGGCTGATTTATTCCCTGCTGAGTCTGCTGGTCACTCATGAGTTAGGAGCCGTAATTCACCAACGGCATTACTGCTCCGGTGGAGCATGGTGGAAATTGTAAAGCAGATGGAGCTCAGGTGTTTCTAAGGATGCCTCTTGGAGGCCTATCTTTAAACCACAGTTACAGCATTCAACCACAGTTGGAGCTATACCAGTGGTAAATTATGAGTTGTAATTTCCCTAGTATCCAGATGGCCCCTTGTTGGCTATGTCAATTCTATTATGGGGTTTGGGGGGGGGAGACTTTAGTCTCTAGTACTGAATTCTGGCTACTTTTCACTCACTGGGTGAAATCCTGGGCCCATTGAAGCCGATAGGAGCTTTGCCACTGACTTCAATGGGGCCAGGATTTTACCCACTAACTTTATTTTTTTAAAGGAGAGAGATCTGTGATACTACAAGCTCAACTTCAATAGCTTCAAATGGATCAGAAATGTTTCCCGGAGAGAGGATCTAGATGCACAAAGAGAGTTAGAGCTTGATCAAAGGCATCCAGCAGGACCACATGCAAAAGCAAAGCCAGGCCTTACAAATTTGATAGTCCTTTTAAAGGAAGTAAGTCAGAGTCAAAAGATGGTGGATGATGGGGACCTAACTGACTTCCATAAAAGCCTTATTTCAAGATCTGCCACAGATCTAATCTAACAGGTCAGCAAGGATGGTAGAGACGTAGGAAGGAGCTAGCTATCTCAGTGGGGATGGCAGAGTGATCAGAGAAAGAGGAAACACAAAGAGGAGGAGGGGAATGGACATCATTCAGGAGGCAGAAAGGTAGCAGCTGACACACAATGTTATATATCAGTGACCTGGAGCTCAAAAGCTCTACTACACATCCCATAATCATCATAATTATTAACAATTTTACATGTGTATGTCACCTTTTCGCTTGAAGGATTCCAAAGGGCTTTATAGTTGGTGGGCTTAATGTGAGATTGTTTAGGTACTGCACACATAAAATGAATGGACAATTCCCTACTCAGTTTGTATATGCAATTACCACTGTCAGAGCAATTAGCTAATGAGATGCAGTTGCATGTGTAATTACCAGACTTGCATGCAGTGCCAGTAACTGTAAGAACAAATTACGAGCACTGCATATGCCTTTGAGTGTTACTAAACTAAATATCAGGCCCTGCATATATAAAATCACTTGTCACTAAAATGAGTAACCTTGAGGGTGGAATACGACTGATTAATAGTGCACAGCTATACTGTACAACACTGTACTCTGATACAGTTTCAGTAGGAGATGGCGTCCTTCTTCTCCTGTCCTGTGCAACAGTATAGGGCAGGGGGAGAAGGACACCATGTCCTATGGAAACTACAAGCAGACTCTAAATGCTCAGGACTCCTGAGCCAACTCTTGCATAAACTGCCACAGGATCTTTGTGGTCAAGTGGTTGGGACCTCTGGATCTCATGGAGAAGTCATTGCACCACTACCATTGCACCTCCTAGCCCCTCACTGGGACATTGGTTCAACGGGGGAAGTACCCCTGTCTGGACCATCAGGGCTTGCCTTCTTTCTAACTACATGTCAATCCTAGCCCTGCTCAGTTTGGTAGATCGAAGCTGAAGATAGCAAGATTGGTGTCTTGTGAGGTTTAAATATAAAACCAATTTAGAAATATTTTTTTCCTCTGAGTGATGTGATTCAGCATTTGCCTCTCTAGACTCCACATCCATAAAGGAATCTTCCCCACTCCGATTCCTTTTGCACAGAGCAACGGAATAGTATAGCCCATACTTAAAGTGGAAGGGGGGTATGAAGTGGGCACAGACTCAGAAACAATAATAATTAAAAGTCAAGCTGCGTTGCTGAGGGCTGCACTCTGAGCACTTACCAAAGCTGCTGCCCCCAGATTATGATCGATCCCCCTAAGCTTCTTTCCAGACCTCTTTAGCACTGAGTACTGCTTCTGCCTAACAGAGAAGTGTGTCACTAGGTCACTCATTCTGTCCTCTAGCATCTGCTTGACTCCGCAGCAGCATGAGTATAACATTTCTGCTCTGCACTTGTGAGCAGCTCCATAAATATGAGTCTCAGTCAAACATGTGCAGGGAACTATCCCTTACTCACCATCGAAGAAAGAAGTAGCAATTTCAGGAGCACAGATGAAATGTGGGTGGGAACATATTAGAACCTGCAGCCTGTTCCATTCATGCAGCACAAAGTCTGGGCCTGATCCACAGACTTTCCACAGCCGTAATACAAGTAAGTAGATGAGCAATGGCATGAAGAATTTCATCACTATTTCTGGTCAAATGCCTCTGAGCAATTCCTCAGTATTACTCCTTCTCCAGCTCTGCAAGTAGTTGCCTGTAATCCAGGCAGCAGAGTGTGTATTAAGAGAGACAAGCTGAATGTTTGGCACTGAATGGGTATGCATGTGTGGGTGCAGAGGCTTTGGGGCAGGGAGGACAGAGATGGGGGTGGGGCAGAGCCCTGAGACTGCTTGAATTCTGGGCACCAGATTCTCCCATTGGCAGGACACCAATAACTCCCATTGAAGACTATGGGAATTACTGATATCTACACCGGGATGAATCAAATCTTAGGAGACAGACAATCCATTCAGTGCATCATGGTAGCAAAGGGCCAAATTCAGGCCTGGCACTAGTGGGCTCAGTTCCATTGTCCAAACAGCACAGAGACATCCATGCCAGGGGAAAGTATCACATCCTACATGGAGAATACAGTGCTGATATGCTCTGCACAGAGTGAAGTACATAAATGCGAGTGCATGGGCATTACCTGCAATCAGAAAAGGGGTGGGGTCTCATGAAAAAGGGCAGGGGCAGGCTAAAACTGGGTCACCTCTCCTCATCCCTGCAAACATGCATCTCCAGAGCTTTCCCAAGCAACTGTAATGCACACCCATTGTGCACGCAGGGGCAAGAGGTAGGAATTACAATGAGGAGACAGCATGGCAAAGGAAGAGACCAGCAGCTGGACATCAGAGCACCATGGAGATGAAGCCGCAGCCTCCACAAGCATCGCAGTCCAGGTCGTGCTAGGAAGACAGGATGGGGACTGAAAAAGAGAGAGAAAGAGACCACATGGAATGAGTTCTGGTGCATGCACACAGGCACCATAGTTATCAATAGGGATAGGATCTCGGACTTGCTAAACCACAGGCACAGGTCTCTTCACTTGAACTAAAGGAGAGCTGTAAGAAAACAGTAGGCTGCTACAGACCCTGGGCTCAGCTACTAGCAGGAGACATGACCACACACAGAAAGCCTGGATATTATGTATGACATAACAATGATTCAGTGGTTAGGGTGAATTCTGTGACGGTGGGACACAAGTTGGAGCACAAAGAGGAGGGAGCGCAGGAGAGGGACATATGGTGACCTCTTTCAGTTAGCCACATTCAAGCAACAGACAGCAAAGGGGCAAAACAACCCATGATTGAATTAAGAAGTTTGGCATACACCAGACATCCTTATACGGTCTACTTTCTTATGCTACCTGGGTAGACTGGGCTTAGACGTTAATCCTGTTACTTATCTGTGTATAAGCAAGCTGATATGTTGTCATTAGGGGATCCCAGTTTTTTGTACATCTTTTCTGCTATGGCAACTGTGACATTCTCTACCTCGTGGGAAAACCCTACACCCCCATGTTCATCCTTATAATATGATTCTGTGGTATCTAATGCAAATTTTGTCATGTCGGGTGTCTTCGGAAGGATCATGATGCACTGAGCATTGTTCTTATAATGATGTTATAGTAATTGTTGTTACAGTAATGTTATAGGTTGTAATTTCATGTGTATAGTTATGAGCCTGAAAATGTGTCTTCATGTCTTAAAATAAGTTCAGGCTGAGAGCAGAGGGGCAGTTCACACCCCATCAGGGCAGGTATGGGACAAACCCAGTCCAGCCTCACAGGAACAAAGGAGGCTGGCCTAGGCAGCAACGAAAGGATCTGTTGGACTCTTGAGTGAGCCACCCCCCCTTTCTTTGGTCAGTTTGGGACTGCGATGAGGTAATGATCACCAGACTCTGAAGGGGGGGGGGCGAAGCCAAGAGGGAAGAAAGAACATGATAAAAGGGAGAGACATTTGCCATACTCTTCCTCTCTTTCACCTCCATCTACAGACATCACCACTGAAGTGCTGATCAAAGGGGAGGGCCTGGCTGAAGGGCAACCAGCCAGCCTGTGAGTGAGAAGCATTTAAGTTTGTAAGGGCATTGAAAGTGTTAAGATCAGTTTAGAATGCATTTTGCTTTTATTTCATTTGACCAAATCCGACTGGTTATGTTTTGACTTATAATCATTTAAAATCTATCTTTGTAGTTAATAAATCTGTTTGTTTATTCTACCTGAAGCAGTGCGTTTGGTTTGAAGCATGTCAGAGACTCCCCTTGGGATAACAAGCCTGGTGCATATCAATTTCCTGTTAAATTGACGAACTCATATAAGCTTGCAGTATCCAGCAGGCGTAACTGGACACTGCAAGACAGAGGTTCCTAGAGTTGTGTCTGGGACCGGAGATATTGGCTAGTGTCATTCGGTTGCACAATCCAAGGAGCAGCTTACGTGCCAGAGAAGCTGTGCGTGAACAGCCCAGGAGTGGGGGTTCTCACAGCAGAGCAGGGTCAGGCTGGCTCCCAGAGTCAAGGATTGGAGTGACCTAGCAGATCACCGGTCCGGATAACACCAGAGGGGAACGTCACAGCGACATGTCCATTTTTATGTAACTAATGGCTCCATCGTAAGAAGCACTAACCTGTGTTTATCTGTAGGGTAATATATTTCCTCTCTCAAATGCACCAAAAAATCATTTGAGCTGGTTAGAATGTTTGTCCTACAAATAGAACACCACAGTAGCAAAGTTTGTAATTAACATAAAAAGGCATCTCACCTGGATCTTCCTCTATGAAACAGCATTTCTTTGAAGATCAAAATACTATTGCAGTATAAATTAAGTATAATAAATCATCCCACGCCCTTTTCTACAGTTATAATTTGCTTCCTCATTGTTTTGCTATTTACAGTGTCCAATTGAGAAAAGCTACTTTTTAAAAAGCAACAAAATGAACACTTTTTCTTCTACCTCAGCAAGCTAGCAGTGGTCTACACCGAAGGCTAGGTTGGTATTCACCCCTGAGACACAGCTATACAGAAGAAAATTCCTAGTGTAAACCAGGTCTTAACTGAGTTACTCTGGATTTAAAATGTAGAACCCCAGTTCTTCAGATTTAAAGGGACCTGGTCAGACAGTTAAGCCTTCAGAATTAGCTTTGGTGTGAGAAAGTGGGGTTCTCCGTCACTGGCCATGGAGAGAATGTTTCCATAAAATTACAAATCAGCAAAAATATTTGGGTTCGTTTAAAAAACCCTCACCTGCAAGGTGGGCAGCCAAGGCACACAGCAGCACTGGGCCCAGGCTAGAGAATGTGACAGTGAAATTGATTCCACAGAAGGACCTGGTTTATGCCGGCAAAATTCAAATTCCAAACTCACCATCAATACAGCTTCCTGAGTGTTAGCAATGGGGGATGCTGTCATTCAGACAAGGCTCAGATGTTTTGGCCTCAATTCCAGAAATCATCCCTATTCAGGACAGCACCTGTCCTCCCCTCTGCAAGCCAATCTTTATCCCCTTTTATCAAGGTGCTAATTTAATCCTGGTTCCTGAATCCAGTGGCCACAGGTGATAGGAGCTTTCTCCTAACAAACATCCGCAGGTTTTGATGAAAATGGAGACTTTGGTGCTGGCCGATATAAAGGCTAAAGGCCACACTTTGCCTTTCACATTGATATGTCATTAACATGGGAGAGGTTGTGTTTTATTTTTGAAAAGCTGCCTTTTTTTGCATCCTCTCTTTGGATTCAGGAATGTGGTGAGATGGATTCTAAAAAGGGATGGCAGCATTGCACTTTCTTAGCTCTCCTCCCCTCTGTGTGCCAATGGGCATATGACAGTCCTAGTAATTCAAGGGAGAGAGGGTTATAACTAAAGGATGCATTGTGCATTGTTGCTTTATTTAGTAAGATATATTGAGCTGTAACATCTTTTTTATGTACAAAAGTCAGGCATTTGTCCTCGTCCACCATCCTGCCTCTGGCAGTGGCCAAATGCCTTATGCTTCAGAGGAAGGTGTAAAACACTGTCTAATATATCTAGCTAATTGTACAGTGCTGCACATTACAGAGATAAATTCCTTCCTGTGGCGATCAGCTTTTGATTACTCTTCCTTTGTCTTAGTTTGCATCACTATAAACATTATTAAAGCAGTGGTGCAAAATTTCACATGGTCAGGGTGAGAATTTATTTTATTATTGATGAGTGAGTAAAATACCGTAAGCATTTGTCAGCATTATCAAGCATAGCTTGATACAGCAAGGATGTGCCTGGGTTGGTAAATGTTCCCAAGCACTTCATAAAGCTAATGCTCTGAATAATATTATTGCTCATCATATTAGTCTACCCTTTTATAAAATCCAGCCCCAATTCTTGACTTGACCTCCTGTGGCTGCACATTGCACAGGTTGAGCTCTCTTGGCATGAAACAGTGTTTCCTTTCATTGTTTCTACATTGACTGCCCCTTAATTTTGTGGGATAACCTCTCCTTTGCATATGATGTGACAGGGTGAAAAAAAAAGGACCACCCCCCAAAAAACCCAAACCCAACCAACCAAACAATAGCCACCTTCCCGGAAAGGTTCCAGCAGAAATTACCCAGAGTTTGTTTATTGTGTAGCAGCAAATGAACATTCAGTAGAATGACTGTTCTGGAATATAAAGCACCTCTGAAAATCACTGTGCTTGCTTTTGATTGTAATCAAGGCTGCAAATGTTTGTATGCTCTTCACTTTTACTGCTATCATCGTCAGTCCATCAGAAAGCTGTACATCTAGAAAGCTAATACCTTTAGCTGTCTTCACATTATCAATTTTTTTTTAATTAGAATCCTGTATCTAACCATTTTAAAATTGACTGAATTGAAGAGAAATCACACTGAATTTTACAAACCTTATGTAAAATGCAGTTTCATGATAACTCAGCAGCTTTTAAAGCAGAGAACATGTTGCACATATCATAGATTTATAGCCCAAGATAACGAAAACTTATCGGGTTATCTGGTGTATTCCCCTGGCCGATACAATACGTCTTGGTCAAGATGTCCCCATGAGACATTTATCTGCGGTGCAAAGATAAAAAGGGAATACAGAACAGGTCCACTGTGTCAATTCAGCCTCAGGTCAGAGGTCATGTCGTCTAATAGCTAGAGCAGGAAGCTGGGAGTCATGTCTCCTGGACTCCATTTTGAGCTCTGTTGTGGTCAGTCATTTAACCGAACTGTGCCTGATTTCTCTGTCTTATCTACTTCACCGGGAGGGGGTTAAGTTTCACTAATTAAAATTTGCCAGCACTTTGAGATGAAAAGGGCTAGAGAAGTGCAAAAGTCTTATTATTACCTATATATGTAGACAAATGTCTGTTGACAAATGTCTGTAATACAGACAAATGTCTGTATTATTACCCTACAATCTGTAGACCTATAATCTGTAGACAAATGTCATTCTGAGAAACTGGCTAGCAATGAGATTCTCCCCTGGTTTAGATGGCTGTGGTTTGCATGGTTTTAAGCACTCACGGTCAGGGAAGAGCTTAGGTGCAGGCTACTTTGGTACCATACGTAAGGGGCTAGTGCTGGATTAGCACTGGGACTTTGACAGTCAATCACCAACAGGCCAGTCTCAAACCATTCTCTCTGACTGTGGTGCTTCAGCCACAGGACCTCTCAGAAAAGGGGATTATTTTTTCTGCTCAGCCGTATGATGGGAGTGCCTTGGGATCTCAGGTGTGCAACACCATTCTCGGTGGTGAGTGCTATAACACCTCCTTTGAAGCCCTGCTGCAACCTCTGCAAAGGATTCTGGGGCTATCGCTGGAGTTGTTCAGAACAGGACCCAGCAGAAACTGGAAGGCACCATTCTAGAAGAATAAATGACAACCAAATGAGTCCAAGAGGAAAGACAGTCCAGTGTTTAGTACCCTAGCCTTGGACTTGGGAGATCCAGACTCAAGTCCTTATTCTACCACAGACTTCCTGCTGACCTTGGGCAAATCACTTAGTCTCTTTGTGCCAGCTGTAAACTGGAGATAACACTACTTCCCTACCTCAGAGAGGGATTGTGGAGATAAATAAAGGATTGTGAGGTGCTCAGATACTCTGGTAGTGGGGGCCATAGATAGAGGTGAATTGTTGTCTGGTGGGAACAAGGAAGCATGAAGCAACGAGTAGAATATCCAAATGCACCCCATGTCCCTTTCCTCTCTCAGGGAAGCCCCATCTGTACATCATCAGAATGGAAACAAAATAGATCAGGATCCATCTCCATTGTTGAGTTGGTTCTGTAGTTTGAGGATTGTCTGCTAATTTCTTTGGGGTGGTGGGTGGAGAGAGTTGGTGGAGTATTTGGCTGTAATTTTTCTCTCTGTGTGTTGTTTCTTTTTGGGAGAAGAAAGTGAATTTACCTACAAGGCTTTAGTTTCATTTTTAATTATTTAGTTTCCTTGTTAGTTTTCAGAGTAGCAGCCGTGTTAGTCTGTATTCACAAAAAGAACAGGAGTACTTGTGGCACCTTAGAGACTAACCAATCTATTTGAGCATAAGCTTTCGTGAGCTACAGCTCACTTCATCGGCTGCATTCAGTGGAAAGTGCCACTAGTACTCCTTTTCTTCTTGTTAGTTTTGTTTCTTTTGGTTTTGTTCCATCTCCTCCTCCTTTCTGGTGGCTTTGCTTCCCCTTTCTCCTCATATGAAATTAGCAGTCCCAGAGCAGCAGCACTTTGCAACATTGACCCTCAAGTGCTAGGGGATGAATTGGCGAGCCTGGCTGGAAGTGCAAAAACACCCACTGGGATTTTAATTTTTTGCTGGACAAGATACAATGGGAGATTTGTCCAAACCTAGGAGCAAAACTGTATTTCCCTGAGTATGCCAGGCATTGCAGAATGTAGGGTTTTTTTAAACTCTTTGTAAGAGTTACTGTCAGGCATGTGTTAACTGTTTTAATAAAACAAACAAAGCCATAGGTGCTGGAACGAGGGGCACCGGGGTGCTGCAGCGCCCTCTGGCTTGAAGTGGTTTCCATTATATACAGGGTCTACAGTTTGGTTCAATGGCTCTCAGCGCCCCCACTATAAAAATTGTTCCAGCACCCCTGAACACACCTACAAAATAATTGTCCTAAATTTCCACTAGATCTGATTTAAGGTATCTTCTTGCATCTCCCATTAGTATTTATTTTTCAATTTGGATTCAGGAAGCATAACTGACTAGAAAGCAATGGTTTCTTTGTGGGGGATTACCTCTGAAATATTAAGTTATATATGATTATGTTTATGTTATATATATTATGTACTATGCTAAATAATACTTATTAAATTACAGCATCACGGAGGGTCTGATCCTGCAAAGAGCTATAACAGCACCTAGTGTTACCTGAAATCAATAGGACTCTGTGGAAGAAATTACAGCCCTGATCTTGCAAAAGGGGCTGATCATCCATGTGACCTGGTCCTTATTCCAGCTTGGAGCAGAAGGCTCTGTGGAGCCCTTTGCAGGAGAAAGACATATAAGAGTGGTCTAAATTCTATGCAGGATTGGCCCCCTAGATTTTAAGCGTCTGAAGGCAGGGACCCAGTTGTCTTCTGTGTCGTGTCTGAGTACAAACACATTGTCCACGCTGACATATAAAACCAGCAAAAACAATAACATCACCCTTGTGTATTAACGGCAACAAACTAAGGCACCTGATCTGCTGGGACAGTATCCTTTGCAGCTCCCCCTAATATTAATGGGAGTTAAGCGTGTATACAAAATAAGCAAAGGACAGCTTCAAGCTGAGGCAGCTGCTTATAGCTCACCTAAATCTTCATCCAGCCATCTTTACAGATAAGGGGGAAACTCCTGTTGACAGCAGAGGGGGTAGGATAGGGTCCACAAACTGTACAATAGACACATGATCATGGTAGCACTGAGTCTTTTTCCCCCTGGGAGACTGTCCTGCTGGCTCGCCGCGTAGAGCTGCTGCCTTTACAAACTCCTGCTCACAGTTCAAGTCAATGATCTAGTACCACGCAAAGAACCTGCACGGCTCACAACCAGCTGCTTGTCACAGCACTGCCCACGCAGGGCCGAATAGCTACTTCAGATATGAATGGGAGGGGAGGATGCTGAGCGGGCATTTTCACCGGTGTCTGCCTCCCGGGTTGGCGGCTGAGAGGGACGCCACCGCGGTGAGGGTAAATCTGAGTTACTGTGACCAGCTCTTTCAGTTTCTAGACACCGGAGCCAATTAGTTTGTCCTGGAGGCTTTGCCTCCTCCGCCTCCCCTGTGTCTCTACCCAGATGGAGAAGTTAAGAAACTAAACTGCCGGCTGGGAGCGGCGCGCAGGACTTCCGGGGCTGAGATGGGAAGGCAGATGGGCATATTAAAGGAATGAGCCGAATGCATGAGGAGGGGGAGAGAAGAAGAGGGGATCCTGCCGGTAAAGTCTTACCCTTTGAGCCCTAGTTACGTTGCTGGGTTATCTCGAGGAAGCAGCATTTGCCTAGCTGGCTGTCCCTCCCGCCCCATGGCATCTGAGTGCTCAACGGAATTACAGTCGTGGGTGCAAGGAGGGGAGAGGCGACATGTGTGTGCGGAGGCCCGGGGGGATACACGGTGGGGAGGAGCTCGAGGCTACGCGGTGGGGGCGGGGGGGGGGATACCGAGTATTTTGTGCTTTGGGATCACTGTGGGCTATGGGGAAATACGCGGAGGTGGGGATACACGGGGGGTGGGGTGGGCAGCGTAGAGCACCGGGCTGGCTGATGCAGGGGAGCTTCGGGGGGGGGGGGGTCTGCGCAGATCTGATCACTCGGATAATGACAGAATAAAGTTAGTGGGGTGTGGGGCCCCACCCCCGATCAAAGGGGGTAACAAACAGGAGTCAAATGCTGGGGGGGGGGGGATGCTCAGGGAGATGAAGGGGAGGGGGCGGCCCAGCTCGGGCAGGCCGGGGTGATGGGGAATGAAATCAGCAGACGGCGCCCCCCCCGACCCCCCCACTGGAGAGGGCCAGCCCCAGCCGCCTCGCATGTGGGCTGTCCCCAGCCAGGGGGTGCGGAGCACATGCGCCGTGCGAGCACTGCGGAGTGCCAGGCTGGGCGAAGCTGCCGGGCACACACACGCGCAGAGGCAGCCGCCCTCTCTGCAGCCCCGGCTCGGCCCCCGCCTCCTCCGCCCGCCCGCGCCGCAAACATGAACGCCCCGGCCAGCCGCCCGGGCTCCCCGGCCGCCCCGCGCTGAAGGCAGCGCCCCCGCCAGCAGCAGCGGCACCGCGGTGAGGGCGGCAGCGGGGGCTCTGCTCTCCCCGCCTGGGCTGGGGAGGGATGGCGCGGTGTGGGGGCTTCCCGGCCCCTTTGCATGACGATGCAGGGGCTCTCCAGCCATTTGCGTGGGGGGCTGGAGGGTTCGGATCCCCCGGCGCGGGGAAGGGGACACGCCGCGGTGCATGAGGACTCCGATCCCCCTGCGTTGATGAGCTGGGGGGGGGTTCCCCTCCCATTGCACGGGGGCGCTGGGGCGGGGGGGAGACAGCTGCTGAGAGCAGCACGTCCAGCCGTTGCTGGGACAGGTGGGGGAACAGGAATGTCGCCCGGGAGAGCGGGAAGGATCCCCCTCGAATCCGCGCGCTAGGGGACAGGGGGGACTCGGGGCTGGGGTGGGGATGCGGAGTGACTCTAGCTTTCCTGGGAAGGGCGGGGGACGGGGGGGGGGGAGCCCGGAGCGTCTGGATCCGCTACGATGGGCAGCAGAGAGGGGAGGGGGAAGGAAGCTAAGCTGCATTTGGGTGCGTGAGGACTACCGACCACGGCCGGGGACCTTATCCCAGCGTTTCCCGGGCACCGATCCAGCCCCACATGCAGAGGATGGGTAGGTCGCTGAAGAAACTCAGCAACAGCTGATACCCTCCCAGCAGCAGCCTGGGACTTTATGGCTAAGATGCTGGCGGTGGCTGGAGGCTGGATAGCTCAGAGCAGGCTGGAGTAACCCGGCGGGGCTGCAAGATGCCTGTCAGAATCAGAGGCTCAGTTCAGATCTATTTAATGGGAGCTTTTAAAGATGGATTTTCGCTTCTGGCTGCGCGGAGAGCTCTGGGGTTTGAGCTCAGCACTCTGGCCATTATTAGGATGGAGGCAGAGATAGATCAGCATTGATTCCACTCTCTGTTGATAATCCGCCAAGGCAGCAAGAGCTGGAAGCTTGCAGGTGAAGTTGACATGCTGAGGGCAGCTGACCCCAAAATGCCCACCCCATTGGCTCCCCTCGGCTGATGACTTCACACTTGTAGATGCTCCCCCCCCTTCCCACTCCTCAATCCCTTGGGGATTTGGAAGTTGATTTTGAGAGACCTGGAAGATGTGATTGGCTGGGAGGATGGGGAAGAGGATTGGGAAAAGCCCAGCTAATCAGGAAGAAACATCAATGTTACAACAGCTGTCAACTCAGCATGAGATCTTGACCTGCCAACAAAGTACGCCTGCCACAAGTGTTCGTGGATCTTGAGGCGGTAGGTCTGGGCAGGTGTGTGCCAGGGTGTGCAATTTTTAATTTCCTTGGAGTAACATTTTTACTAGTGACTGGCGGATTTGTTTGTGTGTTGTTTTCATCAGGCCTTTCATTAGCACAGTTTCACTGTTCAGCTGCACCTGCTGTGTCAGTGGTTATATTGTGTGTAATAACATGTCTGTCCTGAGAGAGTATGGGGCTAGTGTGGGCAGGGGGCAGTGTTGTAGGTCAGATTTGCAATTGCTGGCTGCTGGCTTGTGACAGGGGCACCCGAGGAGGATTTTTTTCATTTCCACCTGGCAAGTGACCAGATGTAATCAGGCATGTGTTAACGCTTGGAATCAGCACCTTCCTGTGGGACGCCCATTTAACCTGTCTGTCTGTTCTGTGCATTTCCAATGGGCCCATCACCAGGGTTTCAGAGTGACAGGTGCAAGTCGAAATCAAAGTATAGATTACCCATAAAGAGCACCTAGGATTCAGCACTCCGGGATTCAGCCACTCTTACTTATAGGGAGTTTTCATTTTATAATTCAAGTCTCAGGAGATTCTCTGTCTCCTTGTCATTGTTTTAATGTGCTAAAAATGCTGCTGGTTTATACAGCTCAAAACATGAGTTCGGGCACATTTCAGCGTAATTCATAGGTGCTTTATTTGTTATTATCTTGCCTACAGCAGCTTTACCGTCAGCTATGATGGTAATGGGTACGGTGTAAAGACCCAGACAAATATGTAGATAGAACAACACGGGTAGAATTAATTCATTTTGTAAGCCAGAAAGGTTAACTTGCACAGTGTATTAATGCTGTCTGAGAACACAGGGATGCCCGCTATCTGGAGAGCGCTGAAGTGGATCTAGTTGATCTAGGCTGTGGGGTTTCCACAGTGTGACCCTTGGCTGCTCTCTTCTTTAATAAGGCGGTGGAACCGGGAGAGAGACCATGTAATGGCTGCTGAGATCAGCATGAAGCATCTTTTATTTGGACCCGCTGTTTACACAGGCCGCAGCTCTCAACTGAAGGCGATGGCAGCCAAGATGATGGAGCCCTGTGGCTCCTGAGATCTTGGCAAGCTGAAAAAGTGGCCCTCTACTGGGCAATGTTTGGATGCCCCTGGAGTGCTGTTCATCAATAACCATGCACCTGATTTCCATATAAAGCTTTGGGCCCAATCCTACCAGGTAGTGAGTGCCCTCCATTCCCGAAATCGGTGGGAGTTGGGTTGCTCAGCACATTGCAGTTATGTCCCTCGGTTGGATTGATTGTGGCTGGAGAGCTTTAATTGTTCTCACTGTTCAATACTGACCCCAGAAAGACCGATGAGGTTTTCCTCTGGGAAGCTAACAGCAATGAAGTTTGTCCGTAAGAGCATCTAGTATCATGGAAGAGCAAGGTGACCACAATGAAAGGCGTTGCAGCGGGCAATGACCTAAAATTAGGGCCAAGAAAGGCATTTGGATAAAGGAAAACATCAGATCCAGTTCCCTACTGTTCAAAGATTGTCCCTGGGGTTATCAAAGTCCTTGGGATATTGTGGGAGAATGGGTTTGGTTCAGTGTGATAGTGCCTTATATCTCATTGCACAAATCTTATAAAAGTTAAGAAATGTTGCAGTGCTATGAATACCAGTGACAAAGCTTAAAAGAGGAATTAAAATAACTAACAGTTATTGTTGTTGGACCAATGCCTGTTACTATTCGGCCAAAGTAGACTTCAAGATTTGGCTGCTGCTGCTGGATTTCTACAGCCTGTTGCTTTGCAGATAAATGAAGAAGACAGATCCCGTCTCCAAGGAGCTTACAATCAAAATTAAACATAGGACAGGTAAAGGCTGGAGAGGAGATAAAGGGAGGAAAAAGAGGGTTATGTTAAAAGATCATAAGATTTTGTTACATCCTCACCTTGTTGGTTCCATGCTCTGTATGTCAAAATGTGAAGGTATTATATTTATAAGAGAACAAAGCTAGCTGAGATGTTTGACCTGGAAGGGGAACTGAAAGGGAGTGAGTCTTGAGGGGTCTGAAGGAGAAGATTGAGGCTGGATGGTGCAAAGAATCAGGGAGCAGATTGTATGCATGATGGGTAATGTGAGAAAAATCCAGGGGTAGGAGAAATCCAGGGAAGTGAGCAGACTAGAGGCAGTTGATAGGAGGCAAAATGTAGGAAGGGATAAAACTGTGCTCTTTTTAGGCAGCTCGTGCTGTGACCACTGCTTATCATGTCATTGACAATCATCTTATTTCCTCGTTCCCCTGTTTATTTCATCTATATCTTGTCTCTCATTTTAGACTTATGTTGTAAATATTTTGGGGCAGAGACCATCATTTGGTAATGTGTTTGTATAACACCTATCACCAGGAGGCCCTGATCCATGACTGGAGGTGCAGGCGACAATACAATGATAATGGTCTGTAACTGAGCTGTACTTTTAATAACACTGTTGAATAGTAAACATTAGATATTTCTAAGTAATCGAATGAAAAAAACAAAATACCACAAAACCTAAAAGCACAGGGAAAATAGTTAAGTGAAAATTTGATTACCAGTTATGTATTAGGCTTTGATAGCTTTCATCTGTAAAATAACATTTAATTTTTCTTTATTTATTCTTTATGATTTTAAATAAGAAATATATAATGAACCCTGAGTGTTTTGTGTTAGACATACAGTACAAGTGGTGTCTTACAGTGACCAAGAGGTAAAGAAGCATTTGAGTTTATTCCATCCCTTTTATAGATAGGCTTCTGGATAATAGTTCCTTGATAGAACCTAGTCTTCAAACAAATTTGTGATTTAAAAGCAATTTAGTCAAGTGTAATTCCTAGATCTTGAGCATTTTACAGTGCAAGAAAGAGAGACAAAATGTAATGTTTATTAATGAAACTGTGCAGTAATGGGAATATTTTTAGGTGTGATTTAATGTTACATTGAATTTCACAGGAAAAATTTCTACTCAATTATTATCAAAGTTAAGGATGTCAGATTTTGTTTAATGAATGAATTTAATATTGGTGGAAGATGATAGATTGATTGTAGTGAGACAGAGGTATTGTCTCTACCAAGAGACAAAACAAGTGTAAGCCTCAAAGATGCCTCATCCAGGCCCTGGGAGGGCTTTAGGATTTGATATTTGTAGCTCAATCTTCCTAGCCCATTCAGTTCTTGGCTTCTCTGCTAGCAGATATTTCAGCGATGTGGAGACCTACGAATGGGACTGATTCTTATCAACTCATTTCACATATATCACCAAGCAGCCATTACATGGTAATGAAGTTTGGAGGCTCCTGATCTGGATACCCTTTAAATCAGTGACCAAGAAATGAAAGGCTCTGGCTCCTGTTCCTAATCACTTTTGCCTCCAAGTTCCTCTTCCTTTCATGTCTGCACGACAAATGTTGACATTTATTTACAGTATTGGTACTAGTGTTACATGGCAATGTCTCAAGTGCAACATGTTATTATTGTCTGACACCTGTCCCTGAAATGTGCTGATTTCATTGAGGTCATTATGGCTCAGCTTGGGTTTCCCAAAACTGAAACTAACAACAAACCTTTGAGTATGAAAAACGTTCAGAATTGAGCGTGTGGGCCAGATCCTCATCTGGTGTAAGTCAGTGGAGCCATGAGAATTTACACTAGTTGAGGGTCTACCCCTCTGTCTTATTTTAAATCCTTGTGAGGTTCAGCAGTAGTTCCAAAGTGTAATGTAATCTCTGATCGTTAAAGCTGTTTTTGTGGGATAAGTTTTAAATGGAGCTATGGTATTTTTTCACATCGATACGATATGTGGTCTAAGTGATCATTCATATCAATCACTAATAAACTATCACAACTTGATTGCATAAATCAGACCCATATGTTTGGTTTTCTATGTAAATTTCCCGCTTTTTAGTCCAAGATTATACTTGAGTGTCACAAAAAGCTACTACCACAATTTACTCCAACCGGCATTCTCAGTGGAGAGGCCAAGGACTGAATTCCTCTCTGACTCCCTATCTAAGGTGCTTATAGAGCCCCTGTTACTACAGCACCTCGCAATCTTTAAGGTAGATAACAAGCTTCTCTGAGTACCGTTATTTGTATTACAGTCATGCCTACAGGCTCCAATCCCATTGCATTGGGGACTCACAACATCTCTGTGAGGTAGGGAAGTCCTGTTATCCCCATTTCACAGATGAGGGACAGAGGGAGACTATGTGACTCAGCCAAGGTTAAACAAGAACCCTGCAGTAGAGCTGGGTATTGAAGCTGGCCCAGACTTGTGCCCTAAACACGGCACCATCCTTCCTCTCTGGAAGTGCTCCGTTTAGATCAGAGGTGGAGCACATCATTGGGGATGCTGCCCAGCCCATGTCAGTTCTTTCATCAGCACTAGGGAAACAAAACAACATCTAGAGATGACAAATAAATAAATAAAATGCACTTTACTCTCTACTGACTTAAACCTTGATGGTGCTGGGCTAAAAAAGCGACATGTTAATTTAATGAAGAGGTTTATATATTTGTCCTTCTTATAAGTGGAGAACATGTTTTATTATGCAAACCACGTTTAATAACGTGTGGCCAAACAATGAGTTTGGAAATAAAGCACCCATGGGGTTTTCTCTCTTTGAACTTGAGTCTTAGCAAATTTGTAGACAAATGGAAAATAATAACTTGCATGGATGTTGACCAAAAATAGTAAAAAATATGGAAGTAAAACTTCTTCTGCCTTAATTGTTTACTGAATGTTCTATCATGTGCTCTGATCAAGTGGACAAGTGTTCTCATCTCCAAAATCACCACCACCGTTGATGCTAACTGGCACCCTTTTTTGCAGTCTCAACAAAGAATAAAACACAATGCTGGCTGTTTGGCATGGAGGTGGAATCCCCTGATCCTTCCATGATGGGGTTGAGACATGTTGCCGAGACTTGGTGGGGAAAGCTTAGCAGCTCATGCCTGTCCTGTATGTGGTCTGTGGATAATCAGAGGCCTCCTGTCTGTGAGTCTGCCAGCCCAGCATCTTTCATGAGGCTTCGGACTTACTCTCAGTGAAATTTTAAATCATGAATCTGCTTTTAAAAATAAACATCCTCTGGGTGCATTATGGATTGGTTGAAGAAGAAAATATATGTTGGGCTCCTAATGGGACTAAGTTAATGAGCCTTCACAGATAGCAGCTGGCTAGTCAACTTACATCTACCAGGCTTCCCTACCCAGCTCTTCTGATAGCAGCATAGGTCTGGTCTCCTTCTGCATTGCTGCCATTTTTAATCTGCTTCCCCACCCTCTGTCCAGCAGTCTCCTCCTCAGCTTTGTAGAGCTCAGTCAAGGGTCAGTACTGGATGGAAAACCCAGCAGCATGGGCTGTATTTCTGCATGTTGCTATCACTAGATCATAAAGGCAGTGGAGGGAAATCAGGGAAATGACAAAGGGGCAATAAATTAAAATATTTTTTGTTTTAAGCAATGCAAAGGTTGAGGCAGCTTTGGGTTCAAGTGTTGTGAGTAGTGACTCACATTAATTCACAGGAGATGTCATTTATCTAGGTCTAGCACTCTCTAACTTCTTTTACAATTGGTTTAATTTCTCAGCTGCTCCTCCTATGACTTGAAAACCTTTCATATTTCACTTAGTGTAGGGATCCTTTTTGTTTCCACTGTCCAGCATGAACCTTCCCTCAGATTCTCTTGTGAACACTGCTGGGGCAGAGATTCCATTCAGGCTCCCAGGAGCTAGCTTCATTCTCATCTCCCTCGCCTGTCCTTTCACTCACCCCACAGCCTGGCTTTTTAAGTCTTTAAATATTTAAAGACTGTCTTGTGTTTTTGCTTTCGTTGACAACTTTAGAGCCTGATCCTGCAATTTTTACTCACCCAAATACTCCTATTGCCATCACTGGGACTGCACATGTGAATGAGGGCTGCTTGTGTGAGGAAGGGCTATGGGATCTGGCCCTGAGTCCCCTTTTTTTGTTCTTCTTTTGACTTTTATTTGCAAGTTTTTTCATCTTTCCCTTTCCCAGGATTATAGATATTCAATATACTGTTTTCATTTTCTTGAATTACTCTGGGTTCTGGCATTAGTCCAGTACTCCGGGTTTTTTTAGCACTACTCTGCTGCTCTGGTTCCTGGCAGTTCTCTGACATTCTGGGTTCAGCAGTACTCTGATATTCTGGTGCACTAAGTGGCCAGTCATCCTGGGCAGTTGCAATAATAATTAAGGGTAGGCAAAGTGACTGAAATAAAATGAGAGCTGACCCCAAAGCCTTGGGCAAAACTTGAGCTAAAACCTGTGCTTACAATTTTTGCACCCCCATTTTGAGTGAATCAGCTTTTGGGCACTGTTATAAACTTCTGAACCTTTGGAGGTTTCCCCCAAAGACAGCGCATGGTGAGATCAATGCATGGTTACCAGATTCCTCCCAAAATGGAGTGTCTTCAGTTATGCTCTATATATTTCCTTATCCTGAGTTAAATATGTTTCCCTTCCGTGTTTGGTGCACATACTGAATTAGAAAACAAACTTGTACCAGAGCCACACTTGATCACCTGCTCTTCTCTGTTTATTGAAATGTTGTTGACCTCCCATTACTTGCACTTTGGCTGCCTTACAAGCTGGTATTATAAATGCAATAGTTGGGGCTCCCATTCTAAAGCTTAGGTGGTGTAGTGCTTTAGTGCACTAGCCATTCATCTCTGGAGACTGGGGCTCATATCCCAGGTCAGGGCTGGGCTTATCCCCATTTCTCAGCATTGCAAATCCATGATGCAGTTTAGAGGGATCCATTGTACCTGACTGTCTCCCCTTAACAGTGCCCCATTGCTGGAGCAGTAGGAGGTGCTGTTGGTCATGAGAAGGGGTATTGTCAGAGCAGACTAGGAAACTCTGCATTTTATCTGTCTGTATTATGTGCGACTCAAGCTGTGTGTTTCTCACTTGATAAACACTCAGTAGGATGGCGGATTTTTTCCTCACCACCTCTTTCAGAGATAGTCGTGTATGTTTCTAAATCCCTTTGCAAACATCTCCAGGGAAGTCCACTCTGCAACAGTCCTCCTCTTTGCCAAGCCATCCATGATAAATAAGGCTCAGCCTTTGTGATTACATACCTCCTTGTCTCCTGAGCTACATTCATCCATTGATGTTAGTAGCCAGACTCCATGCTACACCAAAATGATTTCTCTTGCTTCACATCTTTACAACATTGTCCCCAACCCTCTGTAACTGTCAACACCTTCTGTTCTCTCTCTTCCTCTGAAGAGTTTGCCAGACCTTCATCTGTTTCCTCTGCTAGGATGAAGAGAGAGATGATTTCTTGTTAACGCTCTGAAGCAGTGGAAATAAATTTGGAGCCTCTGCATCCTGCCCAAGGAGGACTGGCTGCATGCGAGGGGGATTAAAACTTCATCCAACCTGAGGCTGCACTGATAAATCACCAGCAGCCTATGGGCTGCACCTAATTAAAATGAAACGGATGGAGGCATACGAACCCCCGGGGACTACCATTCCCAGCGTGTGATGCTTTGAGTGACTTGTTTTTTGATCAAGGTATCGCACACTGGAACCTATAGTCTTTGCAGGCTGCACCTCAGCATTGTGGGCCATTCTAGGTCTGCTGGCCATGCACTGGCTATCCCTGCTCTCCATGAACAAGTGATGAACCAGGATTTTTACAGAAGGCAAAGCTATGGCACTGGATAGCAGGAGCAGAGGGTGAGTAGACAGGAGAGTTAAAAAATAAGCACAAGAAGCCAGGTCCTCAGCTGGCATAAATTGGCATTGCTCCATTAAAGTTAGTGATTTACGCCGGCTGAGGATCTGGCCTCAGGGTGTATAAAAATATAGTTAAGCAGAGGAATTAAGGGGAAGGAACATGTAGTTGCAGTGGAAATGAGCTAATCATAGCAGACTAAATCTTGGATTAAAGGTCACATATGGGGGATATAATCTGAAGAGTAGGAGATTATTTAACTGCCCATAAAGCATCAAAGGATCTCTCCTGGACATTCACGCATAGACAGCGAGGGCACAATTTTGCAAAGCTCTGATTTTGGGAGACTCAGTTCATGGGTGCCCAAATCAAGACACTTTGGACCTGATTTTAAGAAGTGCTGAACTCTCACAAGTCCAGTTAAAGTTCAGTGGCAGCTTTGAGTGCCCAGTGCCTCTGAAAACCAGGCCCAAGATGTCTTGAGTTAGGCACCCAAAATCAGAGGCCAATTTTTGAAAATGTGGGCTTATGACATTTGGGCTGTTTGATGTTCATGGCCAAGCTTCCAAAGGAAACACAGACTGAACTGTAATCTTGGTGGCATCAGCAGCTGCTGATTGAATAGAGTGCAAATAATTGACCAGTTGTATGGAGCTGACCTGAAATTTCAGAATCCCTAGTACATGAGAACATAAGAACCTCAGAATAGCCCACTTGCTGTGAACCTTTCTGAGCCTACATGTTTATCCCATTTTTCCTAGCCATTCACCCAATGTCACCCTATAATTCTTCTCTGTCCAGGGATTTTACCTCCTTCAAACATTCGTAGGCTCTTTCATGTGCTCCCTTCCTTCTCTGGTCACGTCTTAGTTAGGTGATATGTATCTTGCTCCCTTGTTCTGTCATCATAAATCAAACCCACCAAATCCCTGATCACTTTTGTTGCTCTTCTTTGAGCTTCTTTCCATTTGTCAGTCAATATCGTCCTGGGGTGCGGTGCTTGAAAATTAATGCAGTATTCTAAGTTCGGTTGCACCAGTGTCAGAGAGAGGGGGTCCGATTAGCCTTATCGTAGCATGCACAACTGCTCTATAGTTGTCACTGAACTGTTGTCGTTGTGCTTTTGATCTTACATGTTCATATGAAATAAGAACTTGCTAAACCAACTCTCAGCCTGGTTAGCTTTTTCTCTGTTGTTTTTGATGTTCTGCGTTTCCTGACCATAGCCAAGATCTGAAGTAGAAGTGCAGAAATACAGAAAGAAAGGCCTCTCTCCAGGTGCCTGTGTCCAGATTTTGACAAGAAAGCCTGTTCTTCCAAGATTCCCAGTGTTGCAGACCTAAGTGCTTTGGATGAGGATTTAAGCTTGCACGTGGTTATCCGAACTGCACCTTCTGAGGTTCGCTCGTCACCAGGACCCGTGTGGTTTTACAGCGTGGGGGGGTCAGATTCACTCATGGGTCAGCGCTGGTGTAAACCCAGTTGCAGAATGGTGGTGGTGGAATGCTTGTCAGGAGAGGAGGCTGTGGTGGTGGAACAGGGGGGCCAATGGGAGTCAGTGCGGCCTGGAGAGTGAGTGATGCTGGATGGAAAGGGGGCATGGCTAGGCTGGCTGAGGGATGTGCTGAAACAGCACATCCCCTCAGCGGCCTCTGCCAGCAGGACTTGGACTGGCTGTCCCTGAGATGTGCTGGTGGGGGGGGTGGGGTGTAATTTACACCTTCCTACCCAGATTCAATGGTTTTAGCCCAGGAAATGTGTGATCCATCACAAGTGCTGTGTGCTGATGGAGGGCATCACGGTGCACAGACACCAGCATGCAGAGTCTGGGCAGCAGAATGATTCCTTGGACCACTCCAGGCCAAAATCACTTGTAAGAAATTAGGTTTGCTTCGTAAACAGTGACTGAATCCCTCCTGGTCAGGGTAAGATGGGAGGCGGCTTTCGGGGGCTCCTGAGGAGACTGATGATAAAATCATGTACATAAAAGGATACTTTGGAGAATAATGAAAAGTGACAGCTGAACATGGAACTTCTTGTAATGGTCCTCTCCAAATGCTCCAAGAGGCAGCTTGGAAAATGCTGTCTGCCTAGCTCCTTGGATACAGCCGGAACTGCTCAGTGCATGATGTAAAATGAAGGCAGTACGAGTGTAGATGCAGGGCTTCCATGCAATGGTAACATGCGCAGGGCCCCATCCAGCTCTCTTTGCTATATGTGACCGGTTCCTCTTGTGGCAAGATGGCTGATTTTAGTCTGGTGGGTCCTGCGCTTTTCTTGGCGGGGAGCTAAGATGACACCCTTTGCCCCTGCTCTTGGGTGCCGAGGGCCCCGCTAATAGCCCAGGAAGGTGGTAGAGGAGGGATGCGGGGAGGTGTCTGGGTTTGCTCCTTGCTCTGAGTCCCAGACCCTCTCAACCCCTGTTGGTTTCTTACCCTCATCCCCCTTAGGTGGGGTTACCCTCGGACCTTAGATGCTGGGGGGCAGGGAATCTCCCTGTCCTGCTGGACAGGGTCTCCCTTACTTCAATTCTCAGGTCTTCCAAATCTCTCAACACACCTCTAAGCTCCAATCCTTTCTCCTTCCTCCTCCTCCTCTGTCTGCCTGAGGCAGGGGGTTTTATTAGGTTCCTAACAGGGCCTTAATTGACTGCAGGTGCTCCAATTAACCTGCAGCCACCTTCCCTAGTCTACAGGGAACCATGCCTTAATTAGCCTTGAGCTTATATATTTCCCCTCTAGCACTCTCCCACTGCTCCCTGGCCCTCCTGTATCACACTCCCTAGCACATATTTCCATATGCCCAGGCCTGCATCTAGCCTCATCCTGCCTACTTGTGACCCCTCCCACTCTCCGGCTCTCTCAAGTGACCCCTTTCTATGCACTGTGAAGCAATGAGGTTGAAACACAAGTGTCCAAGAGAAGTGTGGGGCAGGGCAAATAGAGATTTCCATCTTTGCAGCACAGGGAGGCCAAAGTTGGATGGGACCATGGCTGGGGATGCAAATGCGTATTTGGTTCTACTGTAGGGCTCTAGGTGGTTGCTTAACTCTAAGGGCACCATGGGTGATGGTTGATGAGCTCAATGACTGCAGCAGACCCATTCACTGCCCCTGTACTGGCTTCTTAGATGGAGGTGACCCTAAGAGAGTCTCTTTGGATAAAAGTGAGGCAGTGTCCAAGCAGCAGCTGTGCTACCTACAGATGACACCATGCTCATGAATTGCGTGTGGTTTCATTTGTAGGCCTGCAGTGGCAGCAGGGACAGCAGCCTCAGCCTCAGCTCTCTGGCATTGCTGCGTGTTTTCATATCCACTTCCATGGTCCTTCCCTGCAGGGTTTAGAGAAATTCAGAAGGAGAGAATGGAGGTGTAGGCCTTCCAGCAATCTAAACACACTGCATGCCAATATCATTCTACCTATTCTGTAGTTCCATGATCCTTCCTTGGGAGATTGCGCAGTGTGAAGCTCATAGCTTGTTTCCTCTTTATTCCTCTTACTCTCAGAGTCCCTCTGTTGTGGTCGTCTTCACTCTGGCTGTGTAGAACTGGATGTGATTCTCTTCAGAGTTTGTGTTGCTTAGAATACTGACTGTTTGGTAATGGTGGGAGGGGTCATTCAAGGTGCTCTCCCCTCTTTACCCTTCCCCTGATTCTGAGTACACAGCCTTTGCAGCACTTCAAGACTTGGATGGGCATTGGGCAGCTTGTGGATTTTTGCAGCCTACGAAAATGCTGAGGGTTTTTTTTTACCCTGGAGAGAGATTTGTGAAAATGTGTCTGAAATCTAGTGCACTCTGTGATGTAAGTGCCAGGCCCTCTGTTAGATTTAGCAAGTGCAGTGTATGGGACTGAGCAAACCAATGCATCTCCCAGAACAGAAACAGCTTGGGGAGGTCAATGCAACTGACACAGCTGAGATGCCAAAAATGTTTGACGGATGCATTATGGAAGCTGAAATGTGCTATCCCAGGAAGCAGCGATGTGCTGCTTAGAAGCAGACAGTTTCCAGTAAACATCAAGAATGGTGACTCTTGTCTTGTCATGACAGCTCTGTGAGAGTCATCAGGACTCTCTTCTGCTCAAAACATTTTCCAGTATGGGAAGTTTTCAGAGTTATTGATTCATTCAACAGAGCAGAGAGAACTTTGGGGGTCTCTGTGTGTGTGAAATGTATCATTGCTTCCACAGGTCTAAGGAAGCCAAACCCCAGGCTAACTGCTGTTAAGTTCAATGGGCCTGATTCTCCTCTCACATTAGTTTTACACCAGTGTTAACTCCACTGGTTTTCTTTGGCTTACTCCTGATTCACATAGATATCAGTGAGAGGAGAATCAGACACAGTGGATTTTAACTAGAGTAAATGAAATCAGAAACTGGTAATCTCGTAAACACCCCACTTAGAACAAAGCTCTGTGTTCAGACGCGTGTTGAGCTGTAACCAGTGCTTGATTTATAATGAAAGCGGTACTGGGGCTCCAGCAATTAGGTGCTGGGGTGCAAGCATTTTTTTTTTTTTTTTGCTTTCATAATTGATGCAGCAAGCCCAGAGCTGCTGGGGCTATGAACTGTCATGCCTCGAGGTGCCAGGGCTCAGCCCCGGCAAGCCTCGGCATGAATTAAGCACTGGCTGTAATAACCCTGGTGCTTTCCACACTGGCAGCTACACAAAGGCTTCAGGGCAGGTGTAAATGTACGGCTGCGGCATCCAAAGAACTTGAACAATTACTTAAGAGTAACCTAGTGGCGGGATTTAAAGGGCAGATGTGGGCCCATTGCCAGTGACATTGCCTGCAGTAGCTGGATTCCGTAGGCAGCCCTTGATACAGTTGCCTGCATTTCCTAATGGACTCTGAGATGAAGCAGAAATAAAGCCTCAAACCCTCAAGTGCTGGCATGTTTCCTAATCTGAATTACCAGATGAGTCTGAGGAGAAAAGCAGGAGCCCTAAGGGAGGACTGGGATTCCCTTTCTTCTTTTCAATGGAGTGAGTGGCTGACTGGCTGTGATTGGTTGGTAATGAACTGCCACTTGGTCTTGGGGAGAGGCTATTAGGGGCTCCTTTTCGCAAAATGTCGACTGCCAGCTGACAGCCTTTGCTTCTTCTGCTAAGCCACAGCAACCTCAGCAGCAGTACGCACGTTTTATAGGAGGGCTCCAGTAATAAACACAATCAACAGCTGGTCCCATTCAAGGGGAGCTACTTGTCCTGTCCTCTTAGGCGCTGTCTGCACTGGGCAGAAAGACATCACAAGAAGTCATTGCTTGGAGCCCCGCAGGCAGCACAGCACAGGTGGTGCGGGGGAGGGCGGGGGGAGGGGGGGCTCTAACTTATTGCAGTCTGACCTAGCTGTTATGGGATGCTCTGCTGCCCAGGATTGCCAACGTGCAAAGTGGTCCAGCTGCTCTCCCTCTCCTCGCAGCCCTGCAACTGCCAAGCCCTTATGAAGAGGGGGCAGTATAGTTCTGTGTACGTTGACCTTGCACAGCTCCTCTGTTTGGGTGAATTCACCCAGGGGCCTTTGCAACCCTTTAGGGCACTGGAGTATAGAGGGACTGTACCGGAGGGTGGATTTGGCCCTTTGTGTTCTCACGTTACAATGATGGCAGGTCCATTACAAGCATTATTTATACTGATCTGCACGCGGTGCCTGCACTGGCTGAACCACTGCTGCCTGCTAGGGTTTCTGTTCAGTGTGGAGAGCAAGTTTTGCAACTGCACTGGTTCCGGGCCTCTCCTCAAGCACAATGCAGTGCTTCCCATCTGGAAATTACCCAAAAGGCCATGCCCCCAGGAACTGTGCTGAGAGTTAGCGGGTAGGTATGTCAGAATACACTGGTGTGTGGAGGCAGTAAACATTCGCCGGGACAAGCAAAACAGCTGGCCTAATCCAGCAGCTGATGAGCTTGAAAGGGTTTCCTTGCTTAGATAACAAGTTCTTAAGCGTGTGCCCTTGGGAAGGAGCTACTTTTCCCTTTCACATTAAACTAGTTTCATACTAGAAGAGCTACGCATTTCCGCTTTCTTCTCTCTTTGGGTATTTGTAGCAAGATGTGAAGTAAATTCAAGGTACAACATGTAGACACAGGACCATCAAGTCTGTCTTGCCTCTGGGAGTGGCCAGTACCTGATGCTTCAGAGAAAAGTGACTTTCCACCCTTCCTACAAGATCAGATGTGCAATGCTCTACCAGAGTGGAAAGATTAGGATTCCATCTTGACTGCCATGAGTGACCAGGTTATGCCCTGAAGCCTGAGATTTCATTCCTCCTAGTTTAGCATCTTCAGCTTTATCATTGGTTTATAAATAATGTCGCGCCAGGGGGTAGTTGTCTTTACTCAGTGGAGGTGATATTAGTTACACGGTGAAAGAAAGTAAGGACTGTAGTGGGTTGATTGTTACTATGGGACAGTAAAGGCTCATAGAGAAGTTGTTTCTTTCAACTCAAAGAACCTGCTGGTGAAACGTAAGTCCTAGTTTTGAAGGCCTGATTCAGGTCTCATACGGGTGGTGTGGGGGGAAAGTCAGGTATAACTCCAGTTAGTCCATAGAGTTACGCTGGTTTAATTGAAAGGAGAATCAGGGTTTCTGCCTTTATTTGTCCTTCCACTGCGTGCGGCACACCAGACCAATAGACGTGTATTTCATTACATTAGCCTGAGTTGGTGGCACCCGCCTGTAGGTGCGTTCAATCTTATAGGCATGAAACGGCCCACAACAATGAAAACCTTCTGCTAACATGATCCTGTAAGGCGGTAAATTCTCTCCACTCCTATTGACACCAACAGGAGTTGAGGGTGCTCAGGACTGAACAGGATCAGGCACATCGTTTCCAGTTTCCCAGCTGCCTGACCCTGACTCTGAGAAGCGCGTGTTAAGAAGCATGCTGGGAAATTGCCTTAAATGCCTGAGTTTAGTGTAGCAGCTTCTAGTGTTGACTAATTGCTGTTTCATAATGTGCAATACAGTTGCAGAGCTTCTAATGAGATTTGGAAGGTAAACAAAGCCATCAGGTTAATTTGCAGGAACAGGCTGCTGAAATATTGAGTGTGAGATCATCCTGCAGGGCTGGAATCCACCCTGAAGCCCTCTCTGAAGAATGACAGCCATGTAACGACTGCTGGCGGAGCTGTCACTTACTGGGCCGGATCCTGTGCTGGCATGGATTGGTATAGCGCCATTGACCAAAATAGAACTATGCTGATTTACATCAATGGAGGGTCTGGCCCATTATTATTTATTATTGTATAGTGCTCACAGGTGTGCTGGACATTGCACTAAGAATATGTAGATGAAAGGGCCTTGCCCCAAATAGCCCGCAGTGTAAATGATGGATTTGAGAGGCTGGTGAGGATGCAGCCTACAATAGGAGTAAGGAAGGATTCAGATGACAGACATAAGGTTAATCAGTTTAGGTCTCCACGTGATTTAGTTGTGGTGTCTGAAGCATCTTTGCTCAGTGCTGTGGGGAGACTGTTCAGGCTTGAAGGGAAATTTGGATTTTGTTTCTTCCACTTCACTTTCTGACCCCTCCCCCTCCTTCTTCGTTGTCCTTGTAAGGTAGCATACTTGCGACCAATAGCACCCCTTTGTGTCAGGGTTCAGTGCTGCAAGGGGTCCTTGTCTCCAGAACCTCCTGCAGGCCATCCCATCTGCCTCTCACCAGTTTCAACCCTCTGACCAAGACACATACAGTTCAGTCCCCTTCCAGGGTAACAAACAGGTCCAGCTGAAAGTTCACGAAACATTTCAACAGAAACAAGTCTTCAATTCCCCTCTTGGGCTATTCCTCAGCCCGTCCTTCGGGGTCTTCAGCTCCACCCTGGGCTCAGTATTGCTTCCCTAGGGCTTGCATCCTCTGGGGCTAGTAGCGGAATCTAGGGCCACCCTCTATTCTGGCTTCCAGCCCAGTGACACTGTATTAAGCAGCTAGGTCTGCTTCTTCAGATACACTGCTGGTTCCCTGGGCTGCTTCCTACCTCTAAGCCCCCTCAAGCTGTGCCCCCAACCCCGCCCCCAGCCTGTGCTTAACGGAGCCTCCTTTTGGTTGTCAGCCTCTAGCGTCTCTCTAGATTTTCCAGCTTCTCCTTTCTTGGCTGGGCTAACCCCTCTTCCACCACTGAAGTGCCTTTAACTGGCCCTACCTCAGGACCTCCCCACAGGAACCTAACCTGCTCCCTGGGGATCATCCCACTTGGATTCTTAACTGTTTAAGCTCTGTCTCCAGGTTCCTCCCACCCAAGCCTCACCTGCGCTCTGTAGGTACATCTACACTGCAGTAAAAGACCCGTGACACTGCTGTGGCTCTGCTGGGTCAGCTGACTCAGGCACATGGGACTATAAAATTGCAGTATAGATATTCGGGCTCGGGCTGGAGCCTGGGCTTTGAGATCCCAAGATGGGGGAAGGTCTCAGAGCCCAGACTCCGGCCCGGGCCCAGATGCCTACACTACTATTTTTAGCCCCACAGCCCAAGCCCTGCAAGCCAGAGTCAGCTGCCCGAGGCTCTGAGACTCAGTGGCGCGGGTTTTTTATCACTGTGTAGACGTACCCTTAGGGTTTCTCTCCACAGGAGAGTTCAGTCTCTTCTGTAGTTTCCCTCCCTTCTCAGTATGTAACTGAGTTACATAAGAATGGCCATACTGAGTCAGATCAGTGGCCCATCTAACTCGGTATCCTGTTTTCTGACAGTGGCCAGTGCCTGAGGCTTCACAGGGATTGAACAGAACAGGGAAGTTTCAAGTGATCCATCCCCTGTTGTCCAGTCCCAGCTTCTGGCAGTTGGAGGTTTAGGGACACCAACACATGGGGTTGTGTCCCTGACCATCTTGCTTAATAGCCATTGATGGATCTATCCTCCATGAACTTATCTCATTCTTTTTTTGAACCCAGTCATACTTTTGGCCTTCACAACAAGCCTTGGCAATGAGTTCCACGGGTTGACTGTGCGTTGTGTGAAGAAGTACTTCCTTATGCTTGTCTTAAACGTGCTATCTCTTAATTTCATCAGGTAACCTCTAGTTCTTGTGTTATGGGAAGGGGAAAATAACATTACCCTATTCACTTTCTCCACACCACACAGGATGTTATAGAGACCTTTGTCGGACCCCCTATCATCGTCTCTTTTTCAAGCTAACCAGTCCCGGTCTTTTTAATCTCTTCTTGTATGGAAGCTGTTCCATACCCCTAATTGTTTTTCCGCTCTTCTCTGTCCCTTTTCTAGACCTGAATGCAGGATTCAAGGTGTGGGTGTGCCATGGAGTTCTTCTCTTATGGTTTATGGGGAAGGCGACTCATCTGCTGAGTCTGTAACTGCCACCTACTATATTCCTCGTAAATTCATGCCACTACACTTTCTTACCCTGCGCTATAGCCTTAAAATAAGTAGTAGAGTTTTTTTAATGTGATCAACTTTCCCGTTACGCTCACTAGACCCCTTATAGTAAATTCTGTTACCTTAAAGCATCTAAATTGTTCTCTAAAGAACCTATTTTTCCTGAAAACAGTCCCTGCATTCCATATCAGGTGATCAGCTGTTTCTTTGATCTTACATAACCCATCTTTGTGTCTATTCAATAAAGATAAATTACTATTCAAACCATAGTGACCAGCTATCAGTCTGAATATGAGTACTTCACTAATCCTTTCCTAAGTTCGGAGTAGAGCATTATCCTCTGTTTTGGGGCATAATTCATGGAATCTTCTTCTTTTCTCCTTGGTCCATAATTCTTGCCCTTCCTATTTAAATCCTTTTTGAACCAAACTTTTAAATTCCTGCTTATTCAAAGGAATCTTTATATCAATTTCTCAATTTTTTAAAACCATTTTTCACTTCCCCATCCGCTATTTCATTGCCAGATATCCCAGAGAGCTGGAATTCATGCTAGTATTGTGTTCACGTCCGAGCATACTAAGTGTTGTCCGAAACAATATTTCATTGATTAGCTCACTCCTGCTTTCAGAGGCACTGCTTTGAATTGCCGTATACCTGATAATGAATCCAAAAAGAGAACAGATGTGGTAGGCCATATGGCCCTTATCCAGTTTCATTCAAATATTATTCCCACCAATTCAGCTGTCATAATAGCTAAAAAATTAGATATTCTTTTAGATTTCTTAAATCCAATCACAGAGGGTCAAAAGGCTATTCCCACTGTACCTGTTTTTCATCTTTCAAGCCATCAGTATATATTCGGCTATTGTGACTCCATTTACCATATATTAACTTTCATATAAGACAGCTCTTTGTTTCTCTTGATTTTATTATATAATTCTAAATCCAAATCTGGAGAGACAATTTTCCAGGTATAATTTATTGCCCCAGAAGTATAGACTTTAGTATCTTCTTGTCCTTCCTTTTCACTTAAGTTTTTTACCCATATTTTAACCCAAAGAGTACAAGGGAGTTTATTGTGTCAGGCTAAATTTCGTCCAGTTATTTCCAAACATTCCTCCTATATTTATCCAGCATTCTTATCTGCACTATTTCCCTTGACTTTAGGGGAAGAAAACTTGTCTCTTTCACCAACAGAAGTTGGTCCGGTAAAAGATATTACCTCCCCACTGTTAGCCCAACATGTCAGGTCTAACATTTTCATTCTTAAATGGAGAGGCATTTCTCCAGTAGCTACCTGCATTACACACAGTGGTGTTGTGAGAAATGCACCACATGCTATTTGTAGCACTTGAGCTTGACTTTACTCTAACTTTTTAAGTTCCGAACTGGCTGCAGAGCTAAAGGCTTGATACCCACAATCTGATTTTATTAATGCTGTATATAGCTTCATCAGCACTTTCTTATCTGCTCCCCAATTAATCCCAGCAATATTTTTAGGTACATTACTCCTCCTTGATATTTGTAATACTTTCTATATGGCCCTTCCAAGTAAGTTTATTATCGTACAATACACCTGGAAATGTAAAACTATTAACTACATGTGCCTGTTCTTCACAGAGGTATGAATGACACTCATAAATCTTTCTCCTCCTGAGTTCCTTATAAGGCCCAGTCGCCCAATGATCCTTACCTAGTTCCGCCCCATCTGGCCAGGGGGCAGTCAATCAATCCCAGGTGTGCTAATTGGCTCTTAACTGCTTGCCTACCAGGTGATGGGAGTGAACCCCATTACAGTCCCCCTTCAAACCCATCCATTTCCCCTGTCCTTCACCTCCCTCCTACCCTGCCAGTACCTTCAAATGGCCACCTACTCCTCTCCTTCATTCCGTCCCCTCATCAGCACTCCCCACTCTGCCCCAGACAGAGCAGAGCTTGACTCAGGTGACATATTCAGCAGAAGAAGGACTATTCCCCTGGCTGCGTGCTCATCTCCCTGTCCCGGCCATGTCAGGACTCAGGAGGCGGTTGGGGGAGCAGGTCAGTACAGTCTAAGCAGGTTGTGAGAAGCAAGGGGAGACTGAGAAAAAAGTCCCAAATGTCCAGGGCTCCCACTACAGTTGGGAGGCTTGGCCTAGGCCAGCACGCTGAATCACTGGCAACTACTGGAGGTGTCACTGCTGCCCAGTTGCACCACCCAAGATGGCTGAGATCAGGGGTGCCTGTGCCCTGTGGAATTTTAGATGTAGAGAAATTCCAGCTGGTCCAGGTAGCAGGGGGCAAAATAGGGATTTTTCTTCTCTAGCACCTTATAGCTAAGGAGCTCCATGCTCTTTGCACACATCAGTTAATTAAGTCTGACAACACCTATTGTGAGGTAGGTCTCATTATATCCATTTACAAATAGGCAGACTGAGGCACAGAGAGGTCTGTGACTTGCTCAAGGCTGCATGATGCAACAGTGTGTTAGAGTCGGGAAGAGAACCCAGGAGTCCGGGTTCCCAGTCCTTTGGTTTTAACCACTAAACACGGTCTGTCCTTTACATCTAACTCTTCTCAATGTTTTCTGGTGGAGACAAGGTGATTTAGGACCCGCTCTTCTCCAGCTAGGCCCCTTCTTTTTCCTGATCATTATCCTTAGTCCTGTCAGCACTGAAATACCAAAGGAGTGTGTAAAACTATGTCCTGCCACTGTCCCAATAAAAATCCTGCTGGCTTTGCATGGTACACATCTGCAGGTGATGTTGATGGTATGGCTGATTTCCTAACAGGCTGCCTTTTACTGGATCTTTTTGAGAGACTGACTAGCAAGGTCAAAAAACACAGCTGTTGTTTTCAAGACAATTTTCAATATTAGCTGGGACAGCTTTCTTGAGAGATAAGCTTAAAAGCAAGGGGAGAAAAACTACTGTTGAAAAGTCCAAGCTCTAGGATGGGTTCCCTGGAGCGTTTCCCCTCTCACTGGAGTGCTCTTATGACAGGGGGTTTTCTATGTCAAGGATGTTGGCTTAAAGTGAGCTGGGTCTCACCAGATTGCAGACAGCCAGAAAACTGGTGGGTTAGAGAAAATTGATGGCAAGAGGGCATTATAATAGTTCAACAACCTGTCTGGGCATGAACATTCTGTTAGGAACTAATGAAAATCCATAGTGCACAGTGACGCATCTGGCACTTCTCTGAGACCCCTTTAAAGTGTTCTACTCTGAAGAATAATTACCGTGAAATAGCACCTTCTTACTAATGGGTCTGCTCCTTGGGTGCATTTAAAATCTGATCTGCTTATTTTAGGCAAAACAAAATAAAAACGAGCTACATTTTACCACTGTTAACCCTGCCGCGCCAAGGCAGCTAATGGGAGCACGGGCTGAATTCTATTCCGTTCAACCCAATTCCAGTTTCAGAGACAAATTCTGCTCTTACTTGGACCCAGGCAACTCCACTGAAGACAGTGGGGCTGGGGTGCATAACTTAGGGCAGAATTTTACCTGCAGAATCCTTATAACTACTGATCATGTGGGTATTCCCTGGTGGGAATAGTATGCACAAATAACATTTGCATCTGTGTAAGCTATGTGTAACCCGTGCCTGTTCAGTGCTGCACTCTTCCCTGCTCTCGTGACTGGACTAAAAGTTTGAGTCTGTACAGCCTTTGAGCTAATTACAAGTAGCCAAAAAGGTGATCTATTTGACATCTGATCTGTGTTATAGGCATTGGGCAAAGCTGGACTGGATCCCAGCAAAGGAACTTTGGCAACTGTGTGAGTCTGATCCTTAAACTGCCTTTACTGGCGTTACATTTCTCCCAGTTACCCCTGTAATGAGTCCAATAATTTGTGTCTGACTAAAGCATAATTTCCAGAAAAGCGTCCAGCATTGAGAGCTGGAGAATCCAGCTCTTCGCTGGGTAGTTTGTTCCTATGGTTAGTCACTTTCACTGTTACAAATTTATGCCTGATTTCTAATCTGAATTTGTCGGGCTTCAGCTTCTAGCCACTGGTTCTTGCTGTGCCTTTCTCTACTAGACTAAGGAGACTTTTAGTACCTGGTATTTTCTCCCCGGGAAGGTACTTATAGACTGTGATCAAAATCACCTCTCAATAATAATCTGTTTGATAACCTACACCGACAGAGCTCTAGGTCTCTCACTGTAAGACATTTTCTCCTGCCCTTGAATAATTTTTGTGGGTCTTTTCTGAACTGTCTCCAGTTTTCCAATGTGTGGCAAACAGAACTGAATGGATTTCAGGATTGGGTCTCACAAGCGTCACATACAAAAGTAAAATCATCTCCTTCCTCTTAGTCACTACTACCCCATTCATACAGCCAAGGATTGCGTGAGCCCTTTTTTGCCACAGCATTGTACCGGGAGCTTGTTTTGAGTTGCTTGTCTACTATGACCCCTAAATCCTTTTCAGAGTCACAGCTTTCCAAGATACAGCCCCCCCCGCATTCTGTGGGCATGGCCTACATTCCTTGTAGAACGCTGCCTTTGGGTCTATTTGTGTGAATGGACCCAGGTTACCAAGCAATCCAGATGGCTCTGTATGTCTTCCTGTCCTCATCATTATTTACCAGTCATCTGTGCATTGTTTCCTCGGACCCTTTGTTGACTTGCTGTGGGCCATGAAGTGCTATTCATGGCAGTCAATTAAGAATCTGTAGATACATGGCCCATGGCTGGCTCTAACCTCTTCCATAACAGTTGCCCAGTACCAGCCTCACTTGCTTTTTCTTTTTCTGGCCGTTTAACAAGGGAAAGTGACACTTTTTAGGGTGATCCACTTCAGCAGGACTGTTACCTACTAAATAAAGTTCATTAAAGTCAATGGGAAACTTTCCACTGACTTCAATGGGCTTTGTATCAGGCCCACTGTGCCTTTTATCTGTGTCCATCTTTGTGGAAACCCTGCTTCCCCTTTCATTCATTGTCTTACTGCTGGTGCTCAAAGTTTGTGTCAGCAGGACAGAAACGCTGGCTGTTGGCACTTGATCACCATTTTCTTGGCCGATGCTAAGACTCCCTCTTTGTTTCCATCTTTTAATTGTCTGGCTCAAGCAGCTCATTAAATGCTTTTCCCCAACCTCCCTTTCCTGTCCCGGTGCTGGCCATGGCCCAACTGAACTTCAGAGTGAGTTGAATTGAGGACTATGCAGAGTTAGTTGTATGGCACACAGAGAATTTTGCTTTTAGCTCACCAGCTTGAATCAAGTCCAGGCTAGCAGTGACTGGCAGCTATTGCCATCTAAACAGCCTTTTGGTGGCCTATGTGAAAAAGAATGAATGGGTCTCAGTCCATTTGCCAGTGGAAAGGTGCCTTCTGGTTTCCTTACTAGGTTAGAACACAACCAGCTACCATGAGTGGAAAGATGCCAGGCTGTGTCTACACTTGGTGCTGAGTGATTTTTCAGTCATACTAGCCAGCTTGAGACTGAAAAACAACCTTTCTTCCTAGTCTAGACGAGGTCCTAGACGCAGAGGGCCAGATACACGGCTACACTCTGGCTGATTCACACCACTCTAGGAGCAGCTGTAAACTCGGCTTAACTGAGCACTTAAAGTAGGTTTACAGCTCTTTGGCATCACTGCAGTGGTGCGAAGCATCTGGTGCATACCAGCCAATCTGACCAAGACTCCCTTAGGCTCTCTGGGTACTTTGCAATTAAACACCTGCGGCTGGCCTGGGTCAGCTGACTCTGGCTCGTGGGGCTCCGACTGCAGGGCTGTAACACTTCTGTGTGGGCATACGGGCTCGGGCTGGAGCCCAAGCTCTGGGACCCTGCAAGGGGGAGGCTCCCAGGGCCCAGGCTCCAGCCGAAGCCTGAACATCTACACAGCAATTTTTAGCCTTGCAGCCTGAGCCCTGCAAGCCTGAATCAGCTGACCAGGCCAGCTGCAGCTCTGCCAGGGGTCTTTTATTCCAGTGTCGATGTACCTGCTCCCTCTACTTTGCGCTCCTAGGTCCAGCCTTCTGTGAGTTGCTTTCCCAGTTATTCTCCTCTCTTCAAACCCCATAGTATATAAATTACACCAATTTAGCCTCAGGGGACTGATTTCAAAGGTGATACCTTAGGGGAGGTGTAATTTACTTGCCAGTAATGGGTGTGAGAGGATGGCAGCGGAAGCTGGTGTAACTAGGAGGCTAGAAGAAGGTGTAAGTTACACCAAGTTTCTCATCTCTGCAATTGATCCAGAGAGTGGGAACTAGGAAATGAAAGTAAAATTGTAATGGTGATCCCCAGCCCTTTATTACAACAGTTTCTGCAGAGGAGCCCGGCCCCACTGGAATGCATTAAGCATCCTAATCCTTGTCACCATCAGCACTGAATTCCTGCATTGTCGTCGATTTCTTACCTGGCATATTTAGAACGTTTCGCTCACATTCCTGTGATTTGCTTTGCATTCACTATTTACAGTTTACCTCAGACCTTTTGGCCATATGCATGTGTGCAGAAGAAAAGGGCTACAGGTGTCTAAAGCAGCCAAGTGCTTGGAAAATGGGTTTTGTTTCTTCTGTAGGCTCACACGTACCAGCAGACAGCAAAGGTCTCCCATTAAAATTGTGTCCCAGGGAAATATATTCATTTCAAATTCAAGTGTTTGAGGGAAACCTTCTCAAAATAGTTTTGAACCAAGAACAACAATGTACCAGTGCTGTGGGAGGGAGGGGGAGCAACGTTGTGGCTCCTGATCTGTAGCACATTTTGGCAATTCCTGTTAAGATCCAGACTAAGCAGCATGACCGTTTAGCACACCCGTCGTCTGTTCTCCTTACACAGCAGAAGCACAATTCGGACCATGTTAGAGTTCAGTATTAATTATTTAGAAATAACTTTGTGGTGCTGCACAGACCCTGATCTGCATTTGAAAACAATGGCAGCGCCTGCACAAAAAGCAAGCTATACAGGGGAACTGTGGGGTATGGAGTTCCCGGAAAAGTTGACCATGTGGTTCCAATGGGATGCTGTTCTGCTCTCCACACTGATGGACCAAAAAACCCCCCCAACTTTGCTGGTTTCTGGCTCTCGTTAATAGTGCCTAACTACTCTGCTCTGAATTATTAACATCTGACTTGGTAAGCTGTTTTTCCTTGACTGCAGAAGTATAACAGGATTTAGTTAAGGACACAGGGCTGCAATGGGTTTGCATGGGGTATAAAATGGCAGGATTTAGGCTCATTAATAACAGTGGGGTTGCATGGGTGTAACTGAGGGGCGAATTTGGACCATATGTAGCAAGCTAACCTAGATTACTTAATGCTCATTAGGGCCAGCCTTAATCACAAGCAATATAAATGGTTGTTTGGAGCCCTGCACAGACACTCAGCTCATAAATTGGCTTGATCCTGGCAGTGGCACTAGAGGAGGTCATATTTCTTCATCATCCTCCTGGCAAGGAGAGGTCCCTCCTTGCTCTGCTCCTTAGGGCCAGAGGAAGAAATAACTTGTAGCTGGAGCTACCTCTCTGGTAACTTGGGGTTGATACCTCTCAGGAGGTGTTTACAACCTGAATGATTCACCGGAATCATCCCCACCTCCACGCTGGTTTTCATTCCTGGAGGAGCTGTGGTCACCTCTGCTCCAGAGTTTCATACAGTCCCTGGCTCACAGTGTTACATTAAACCATTCATAAACTCGATACAATATGGTCCCCAAAGATATTGCATGCAGCTGCCATACTGTATCTATCGTAGCTAGCTAGGCTGTAAGCTGCACTGACATTTGTTGTGTTGTAGCTTCTTACTCACGTCTGCATCAGCCTGGGATGGAAGTGATAATTGAAAAATGGGAATACAATGGGCCTCAATGTTGCCGTGGAGGCAAAAGGAGAGTTCATTTTCCATGGCCCGTTCAATCCCCGGCCTCTTGGATGAGACTGTCAGCAAGGAGTCCAACCGTTGCCAGTTTCAATAGTGTTTTTAGCTCTATGGATACCTTTCAACTGGGAAGAGAACTGAGACCCATCAAACTCATTTCACTGGCCTGTTTTGTAGAGGCTCTGGGTCACTAACAACTTTGAGCTGGATTTGGACCAGTGATCTAGAGGTGAAAGTCACTGCAACACAGTTCCTCAAGCTCCAGGGTAACTTCATATTTAATAAATGCTGATTTCAATGTTCCTCCCTGACATTGCTTGGCATTAGCCCATGACTGTGCACAAGTCAGCAGTAGAACTGCTTGAGCTTTGGAATGATTGCCGTCGTACGAATGACTACAAGTGCACCTCCCCCCCCCCACGGACACTTCTTCCAGGGTGTTTGTAAGCCCCCATCTCTCTCAGCTTCCCCTGCCCCAAGAAGAGTTAACAAAATAGCTGGTAGCAAATATTAATTAAAAATCCCAAACAAAAAGCGTAAGTCTAAGGAGAAAATGAAACGCCACTGGTCCATTACTTTGCTCTTCGTTGCGAGCCCACTGGTTGTTTAGGGACTAATAGTCCTCTTCTGCCAGTTTCGTACTAGGGTAACTCCATGGACTTCAGTAGAGTAAGACCTGACTTACCCTGTTGTAAGTGAGATCAGGACCAGACCCTTAGGTTGTAAGCTGTCTTAGATAGGAACCTTCTCTTCTTGCAGACTGAAAAGCAACTAGCATAGGGTTGTACTAGGTTAATAATGCACTTAATTTGCCCATACTCCATTGATAAATGTCTTCATTTTTCTCAAATGGACAGCAGTAACTACTACTATCTGCTCTGCCCCATTGCTAATTTTTGCCACAACAACCAACCCCTCATGCTAATGGAGGAGTCTGACTGAACCCCATTAAGGTATTGGCTTTTCCAGGCCTTTCATCCACGAATCAATCCCGTGTTATTTCAGCTAGTCCATCTTAAGCAGATCCCATCTGCATTAGCAAATTTTGAAGGCAAGAATTTCTTTGGCAATAGGGAAGGGAGAAGGAGGCCATGGGAAGCGAATTCATTAGGCTTGCTTAATATTGGGATCTCCCAACGTCTCACTGAACCTGTCAGAAAATTAAACATCCCTGGATTCTTCTGCGGTCTCTGGGTTGCCTGCCAGTGTCTGATGATAACAGTTAATAGAGTGTGCTCACTGCTCCGGGCTGTCATGGAACTGGCAGCCGGCGTGAGCAGGATTTCTGTGCTGCTTTTCATTCTAAGCAGCTGGGCTCTTGTAACTGATGGACAGTAACCCAGTTTCAATGAGCAAAAGAAGGAGCGTGTGGATTTGAAACACATACAGAACGATTGGGAATAACTGACACACACCAAAATGCATGATTTGCTGGGGCAGGGCAGAGCGGAGACTGGCGCCTTTGTACTTGGATGGCCTGTATCAGTATATCATGGTGCCCCAAATTAAAAATAAACCCCAAAGAGCTTTGCTCTCCGCTGGAGATAATGGAATTACATGTGATTGCTGGTTTCAGTTTTGTCATGTTGGTTGGAAAAGGCTCCACTCAGGGGCTTTTCAAGAGTGGAGGGTAGGAGGCTGGATGGCGCAAGAGACTGGTGATAAGATGTGGAGGTTTATAGTGCTGTGTCTCTGGCTTGGATCCAGCTTAGGTGAGGTAAGTCACAGAACAGCATTACCATTGGCAGATGGGTGGCTTGTGTGCAAAGAATTGGTGAGGGGGAGGTGACTCAGCCTGGCTTTTAGCACAGGTGACTCTGCCAGCACAGCTTGGTACTGCATGGCAGCCTTGTTCGTGACCTCCCCAGAGAGGTGGAGAATTGAATGGGCCAGGGTGCCTTGTGGATCTCCTCCCCTCTAGCAGAGGTCCCTCTGAGGCCAATGTCGGGGTAGATTGCACTGCTGCTGTCTGCGCAGAGCCCGGCCTGGCAGAGAGAAGTGCAGTCTCTAGGACTGTCAAGCTGGCCTCTTTCACGAGTGCCAAACTCAATTACAACACGTTTAAAAATGTAGACTGTCTCCAGACTGACACCTTCTCTCCGTGTGTGCGTGGGCAGGCAGATGCCCTGGGGATGGGGAGCCACGTGTTTGGGCATACACGTTTTCTGCACACCTTGAATCGCATGAGATGAAACAGTGTCTTGCTCAGGAGGTGCTCCGCGAAGCGGTTGCTGCTTGCTGCCCGTCAGATGCATTTTATTTACGCCCCCGCCGCCTGGAATACCATAGCTCTCCAAGTGAGAGCATTAAAAATCCATGGGAGGATGGAGGCAGGGCTCCCTGCATCGTCCAGCTTAAATCACCTCTCAAGCAACCCAATGGCAGGGACCTATTTTAAGAACTCTGCTGGAGGCAGGTAAAGAGCAGACTTGTATTTCCTTTGTTAAAAGGGCAGCTGCTAAAAGGATTCCCTGTTTGGTTCGAGATTTCCAGAAAAATAGATTTCTCTCCTTTTCTGCTTCATCCCAGGGAAAGCAGTGAGAATTCCCTGGAAAGATGCCTCTGGTGAAGAGAAACATTGAACCTCGTCACCTGTGCCGTGGCGCTCTTCCTGATGGGGTGACCAGCGAGCTGGAATGTGTAACCAACAGCACTTTGGCTGCCATCATCAAGCAGCTGGGTAGCCTCAGTAAGTTGAAAACAGGAGGGCATGTATGGACCTTCTGTGGGGTTCTTAAGCAGAGTGGTTGTTTGTTCATCATCTGCAAAAATCCCCACTTCAGGGCTTACTGGGTCAGAATGTCAGCTGGTGTGAATGGGCTCCAGGACTATGAGTGTGAAATGCTCAGGGAGATTAGAGAGGCTGCAAAAACAGAAACCCCAATAATAATAATGGGAGATTTCAACTATCCCATATTGACTGGGAACATATCACCTCAGGATGGGATGCACCTCAGGATGGGATGGGATAAAATTTCTAGACCTCATTAATGACTGCTCCTTGGAGCAGCTAGTCCTAGAACCAGCAAGGAGAGAGGCAATTCTTGATTTAGTCCTAAGTGGTGCACAGGATCTGGTCCAAGAGGGGAATTATAGTTGAACTGCTCAGCAATAGCGACCATAATGTGATTACATTTAACATCCTTATGGGGGAGAAATATCACAGAAACTTATCACAGTGGCATTTAACTTCATGCCAATTTTTTTAAAAAGGCTCTAGAGGGGATCTGGCAATTACAGGCTGGTAAGTCTAATTTCAGTACCAGGCAAATTGGCTGAAACTATAGTAAAGAACAGAATGATCAGACATATGCATGAACACAATATGTTGGGGAAGAGTCAACATGACTGTCAAAGGGAAATTATGTTTCACCAGTCTATTAGAATTCTTTGAGGGGGACAACAAACTTGTGAACAAGGGTGATCCAGTGGATATAGTGTATTTGGACTTTCAGAAAGACTTTGACAAAGTACCACACCAAAAGCTCTTCAGCAAACTAAGCAGCCATGGGATAAGAGGGAAGGTCCTCTCATGGATCAGTAACTGGTTAAAAGACAGGAAACAAAGGGTAGAAATAAGTGGTCAGTTTTCACAATGGAGTCAGATAAATAGCAGGGTCCCCCAAGAATCTGTACTGGGACTAGTGTTTAACATACTCATAAATTATCTAGAAAAAGGTGTAAACAATGAGGTGGCAAAGCTTGCAAATGATACAACATTACTCAAGATAATTAAGTTAAAAGCTAACTCGAAGAGTTACAAAGGGATCTCATATAACTGAGTGACTCAGCAAGAAAATGGCAGATGAAATTCACTGTTAATAAACACAAAGTAATGCACATAATCCTGACTATACATACAAAATGATGGAGTCTAACTCAGCTGTTACCAATCAAGAAAGAGATCTTGAACTCATCATGGATAGTTCTCTGAAAACATCCACTCAATGTGCAGTGGCAGTCAAAAAAGGTAACAATGTTAGAAGCCATTAGGAAAGGGGTAAGACAATAAATGTCAAATGCCATGATATAAATCCATGGTACGCCCACACCTTGAATACTGCATGCAATTCTGGTATCCCCATCTCAAAACTAATATAGAATAGTTTTTTTTATTTAGAGAAAGTTTTGCAGGCCCTGAAACTTAAATTGGGGAGTCTAAACTAAGTTGGAAGTGATTATTATGTACAGTACTTGAAACATAGATTGAAGCATTAAATATACCTCTTGCTATGGAAATAATGTAAATGAATAATCTGCAATGTCCCCTATGGAGAGCTGTTTTCTCATTGTAGTGATTACATTTTTTTTCACATGTATTATTATTAATAGACCCTAGAAGTCCCAAATGAGATCAGGGCCACATTGAGCTGGGCATTGTACAAACATGTGATAAGAGACAGTCCCTGCCCCCACAGAGTTTACATTCTAAACAGACAAGACATACAAAGTGTGGGAGGGGAACGAGAAGCCCAGAGAGATTAAGTGACTTGCCCAGGATCACACAGCAGGTCAGCAGCAGAGCTGAAGATAGAAACCAGGGACCTAAACACTAGAGCACACTGCCTCTTGTGGAGCATGTTGAAAGGGACCGTATATTTTAGGAGATCGGAAAGGGGATTCTGGGAGCTTTTACCTCCACTGTCAAAGGTTGAATTTGACCCAGATTGGCACTCATGCTGTTAATGGGTAATCGCTTGTCTCTGCTAGATTAGTTTGGGGATATCTTTGCAGTTGTTCATATGTATCCAGCTTGTAAAAGGCTCTAATTCTCTCCCCTCCCCCCGCACCTTCCCCAGAGGCAGTTTCAGCAGAGAGGCTGAGGAGAGAAAGGGGTGTGGAGGATGAACCTGCCTCTTGCCTACAGATGAACTTCCTTTGGGGCAGTGGTGAGGATGGTATGGGAAAACCTGCCCTGCTCTACCCGTGCTGTGCTTATGTAGTGGATAAACAGTGACCTGCTCTCTCTCCACGCTGTCACTCTGGTATCTTCCATCTGCATTAAATTCACTTTTATTTTTTAAAAATCCCACATGTTTTCTGAGCTTCTTAGAGCACAACAGTTGATAATAGTGGGCCACATGCAGGGACAACACACACACACACGACAATCCCCATGGTCTACTCATCACAAAGAATGGAAATAAATTAAACCAAGACTGGCTGAGTTGCTCTGCAACTGGATCAAATCAGAAAGCTACAAAGCACAGAGTTCCCTGTTACTGAAGAGTGTCTATCTGCATGAAAAGCTCCTTGATCCTGAATCTGTGGGGATCACTTGCTAGAGGCAGCTGGAAAAAAAATCAGCTCAGAACTGTCATCCTAAAGGCACCACATTTAGAACTATATTATTTCTCAAAAGGAGAGAGAGGGAGAGATCAGTCCAATTAAGTCATGTACCAGGGTTGAATTAATATGATTCTCACCTGCAGGTGTCAGTAGAGCTTTGATAAACATTGTGATGGTTAGACCTTTCCCACGTTAAAAGACTAACATGGAAATGTGATGAACTGTGAAATAATATAAGCAGCCGTAATTCAGAGTCTTTCAGCTGCATCAAAATGAATAGTGGATTTTTTTCTTCTACGCAGTTGAGTCAGCCCTAGTACAGTTTTTGCTCATTCAAGATTGAATTCTTTCAGGACAGTTTAATTTGGATAGATGTTATTAAACTCCATATGGGCTGGGAACAAGACTGATCTCAATAGTCTGAGAGGTCACTAACAGGGCAGTTATAGTGAACACACACACACATTAATCCCTGGATTTGGCTATACCATTTCAGTCTGTATGCTCTCTAATAGGAGCCAGTCTGGTCCAAAGGCTAGAGCACTGGATGGGGACTGAGGAGACGTAGCTTTGATTCATAGTCCTCCCCACTGACCTGCTGTGGAACCCTGTGAAGCTGCTTCTTGTTCCAGTTTCCCCTCTCCCACCTTTGTGGTGTCTGTTTCGATTGTAAGCTCTCTGTGGGAGGGGCTGTCTTGTTGGTATGTGTGTGTACAGTGCCTGGTGCAACAGAACCCTGATCATGTTTAGGGTCTCTAGATTTCCTGCTCCCCCTATGGCTCTGTTCCAATGCGACTGCAAGGCGCTGGCTTGTCCCCAGCCCATGAAGGGCTCACTGCCCATGCCCAGAGACACTTTCCAGGCACAGTTTTATTTTCTAAACATAGTCAAACCACAAAAGCAGTGTCTCTCAGCCCACCATGGACTGCAGCTGCCAGAGGGTTTTCCCCTTTGCCTCTCAGTGCCTCCTGCAGGATTCTTCCTGGCCCTTTTCACAGAGCACTGTCTCCCAGGGCTTTCTCCCACGAGACCCTTTCCCCCCCAGCAGGTTCCCACTGCCTCTCCTCCCAGTGACTGTGGCAGTCACAGCCGCAACCCATTCCTTACTGGCAGCCTGGCTCTTTATAGCCCCAGGTGCTGCCCCATCCTTTTAAATAGCTAAACTGGGAGCACCTGTTCTGGGACAGGGGTGTGGAACCTGTTGCATTTGAAGGGGCCAAGCACTCGCTGTCAGTGACAAAATGGCCATTTTCCGCATTCAGAAACATGCACAAATATTGATGTTAAAGCCACTTAGAATGAGGGTGCTGCAGAGAACCTGTGCTCTTGGTTATATAATGACAGGTTTCAGAGTAGCAGCCGTGTTAGTCTGTATCCGCAAAAAGAACAGGAGGACTTGTGGCACCTTAGAGACTAACACATTTATTAGCGCATAAGCTTTCATGGGCTACACTTCATCGGATGCATAGAATGGAACATATCGTAAGATATATATATACATACAGATAAGTTGGAAGTTACCATACAAACTGTGAGAGGCTAATTAGTTATGATGATCAGTTAATCTTAACTAATTAGCCTCTCACAGTTTGTATGGTAATGTCCAACTTATCTGTATGTATATATATATCTTACTATATGTTCCACTCTATGCATCCGATGAAGTGAGCTGTAGCCCACGAAAGCTTATGCTTTAATAAATTTGTTAGTCTCTAAGGTGCCACAAGTCCTCATGTTCCTTTTTCTTGGTTATATAGTGTAACAAATCCATGGCCACCCAAGATTTCACCGTTGTCTCTGGTGCTCACCATGGCTATTGAGACCTTTATGGCAATAGCAGGTGGTAGAAACAAGCTCCTGCTGGTTCAAAAGCAGAATTCTCCTTTGAGCTCAAGGAAAATATCTCCTTAGCAGACAGCAGTATGCTGCGGATGGCAGACCTCAGAGCAGTTCTGATTCTGTGCAGCCGAAGGCAGTGCTGTGCACAAACACATCAGCTCATTACAATATACACACTTAATACACTTGGCCAGTTATACAATTTAGATGTGAAGATGACAGTTAAAAGGAAATCCGTTCCATCGGGCGTATTCCTGTCTTTCATTATCACTTGCTTTGCCCACCAAAACCTTTTACTGCACACACAAAATATGGAAAGATTCTTGCAAACAAGCAGACCTGTAATGGCTGAGCATGAGGGCTGGAGACTTGTGTTCCCGTCTTTTAAATGTCTCCCAGGCCCCCAGAAGGAATGCACTGCACATGCTTGTGGCTAGTTTGTGCAAACTGAAGGCTCCACAGATCTGCAGAAATAATGGCTGGGAATGCAGACTAAAGTCATGGAAAACAATTGGGAAGGCCAGGCTTGTACTGGCTATGCCTGTCCTTTGTAGCGGAGTCCCCATGGGACAATCCTTACATTTGCCTCTCTCTATAACTAAATCATCCATCTCTCAGTTGAGCTACCATGGTCACCCCCCTTTGCCTTTTGTTCTTTAAGGCAGACATGCTGAAGACATATTTGGAGAACTGTTCAATGAAGCCAACAGTTTCTATATGCGGATGAACTCCCTGCAGGAGAGGGTAGATCTTCTGGTGATCAAGGTCACTCAGCTGGACTCAACTGTGGAGGAAGGTAAGATGGGGCTGGCCGGCAGGAGTTGTCTTTGTTCATCTCTGTTGTGTTGGTTGTAGAATATGGAGGTTGCAGCTGGAAGGAATTTCAGTGGTAACTTTGCTCTACTAAGATTTTACTAATATTTGGCCTGCTCCTTTCTCTCTCTCTGCCATGGAGAATCATTCCAAAGGAGCAGGGGGCAGTATTAGCCTGCTAGCCTGGAAGTCATTTAAAAAAACCCTAATTCTTATTTCCGCTGAGATAGTGAATGCCCACGAACAGCCAAATTTAGAGGCAGTTTTGAATGAGGAAGTTCCCAAAAAACCCTGGGAGGTTTAGAAACATGGAAATGGGGGAACGTAGCAATTGCCATACCATGCCAGTGCACCGTCTAGGCCAGTATCCTGTCACGACCCACTGCCAGATTCTTCAGAGGAAGGTGCAAGGAACCCTGCCGAAGTCAGCTACGCACTAAAGTGCTCCTAGGGAACATGTCTTCCTAACCCCCTTAGCTGGAGGCCAGCTAATGCCGGAAAGCAGGAGGGTTTGTATCCTTTCCAGAACTCCTTTGTTTTAAACCCTTGCTCTTCTAACCCCGGATAACGTAACTCTCAGCACGTTAGCTGTTCTCAGCTGCCGGAGCAGCCCCTGGGGGCTATGGCAGCTGAGTGTAGTTAGAGCAGCCCGGCGGGTTAAGGAAAGATTACCAATATGATCAGGACCATGGTGTATTCTCTGGCCCGTTCAAGTTACCGGGGTGTAAGTGGCAACAGGATTTGGCCTCCGGTGTTGAATACTGGCTCCAGCTGGCTGCAAGTCATTCTGGGGGCTGTGCCCGTTGCAACACACGTCCTCCCCTTGGAAATGTCGCCGCGTGTTTCTTTAAGAAGATCTTCCCTGCGCTGTCTCAGAGGTAGCCCCGTGTAATGCCACAGTTGCTATGGTTATTTCTTCATTGAATCCCTGGAATGCACGTAACTTATCAGTCATGTCTCAGTGCTTCTCCTGGGCAGCCTTAGGTATCTGCTGATGCGGCCGTGAATTGCCCGTCACCCGGGGTCACAGCAGCTACCCATCTGGACAAGGAGAATTGGGCAGTCTGTCACTGCCACTCCTTAACCCCTGCAGACAGAAGGCGGCAATTCCTCCCTTCCAGACCACCCCTCCCTCCTTGTGTGGTGTAGCTGCTGCCTTGGCAGCCCTCCATGCAAAATGTGTTAAGAGAAAATACCGCCGGCAAACATATGAACAGTTACCTTGTTTGGGAGCAGAGAGAATACAGGCAATTATTTGATCAGCTCACTGCATGGGATTAGCCTGAGAGAGGAGCAGAGGATGGCAGGGAAGCAGGAAACCTGCCTAATTAATCAATATGACTGATGGACAGTCAGACATCTGAAGAAGCACTACAAACATCCCAATGGAGGCTAAAGACATGGGGATCTAGGCACTGGAGCACAGGCAACAGACCCTGGCACATAGGTACAGGAGTGCAGGCCGTAACGCATATGGAGCCTTTCTCCTGCTAAACAAGCGCTCAGTGTGTCTGCAGATGAGAGCTGTGAGGGAAACGATTTTCCCATCCTAGGAAAATTTCTGAGATACTGAAAAAATGCCCCACCCCGAATCAGGGCGAGAAATCGTTCTCAAATCTTTTTACAGACTGAAAAGCCGAAAAAAAAAGTTTTGGCTCCAGTTAATCAAACTGTTTCATTTTGACAACTTTTCAACCTTTTTCCTAAACATTTTTTTTAGTCAAAAAGAAGTGTTGAAACTAACCCTTTCCTGCGAAAAGTTTGGGTTTGATGTATTGGCATTTGCTGATGTTAAAAAGCTTCATTGAAAAACTCCTGACCAGCTCTATTGCAGACACACACAGCCTGGCTAGAGAGCGGATTCAATGGATGTAGGTTGCTTCCCGGCCCGCTGAACAGGCTAGGAGACAGCCATGACTGTGCTGGGCTATTCGATGTGGGAACTTGATATCTTTTGAATACTGGGGAGAAGAAGGAGAGTGGCAAATGCTAACAGGTCCACAAAGCCAGAGTCCCAGCAAATAGCAGAGGGGGGCCAGTGCAATCTTTCTGATGAGGCATTAGGAGTTAGAGATGAATCACAAGCCCTCAAGTTTAGCCTGGATCAGAACTTCCACAAAGTTTCCGGGCGTTGAGATCTGGGGGGTTGGTTCAGGCCCATCTCTAATAAGAATTGGCCAAGAATTCAAGACAGCCTGGTTGAATATAGTGCAGAGTAGGCACTACCACTGTTTGTGAAAGTGTCACGCTGCAAGTGGCTGCAAAGGGTGTTAGAAAATTAAAATTGGACTTATCATTGGGCTTAGCTTAGAGAAATTCCTCTGCACAAAATCCCATTGCACTCTGCCACATCCCTTCGCTTTGTGACTTTTGGAGCAAAATTGCTCTGTTTTTCACCAATCAAAAGGTGGATTTTCCAAGTACCGCTGTTCCATGCAAAGGAGACTTAACCAGGGTCAAGAATCTGCCCCAGTAAATTTGCCTGTGTATCTGACAGAGTCTGGCACACTCCCTCCATTAGAGACAGTTTGCCTTTCCTTGGACATTTAGCCTCTGTAACATCCAGTGCATTCATACAGCTCGCACTGATGTGCAGAACTTCTGCTTGTGCTTGCCTGACACAAATCCTGCCACGAGTGAAACTTCACCCAATGTAGGTCTCTTTCAATTCAGTGATGAAAACGTGCCCACTTCCCATCAAAGGCCTGTCAGCAGAGCTGTCACAGCGTATGCCTGTGTGCAAGCTCAGAGTGGTTCCTTTTTTTGGCAAATTGCTGTTTTCCATCCGGTGGGAGCTCCTGCAGCACGACTCGTAGTGGAGGTGGCATCTCAGGCAGTCAGCAGGAAAGCTTTGGATGGCTCAAGTGGCTGTGCCGGAGGTTGGATTTCTGCCTCCCACTCTCCCCACACACAGCTCTGCCTCATTTGCCCACATGCAGGAGAGGCCAGGGCAAATGCTCGCTGATCCAAAGGGCTGGATGGATTATCACTGATTGTGGGGGAAATGCCAGAAATTCCGCTTGGTGCCATCGGAGAGGCTTTGATTTTTAACAGTGAAATAACACAGAGGTGGAAATATTAATGCCTAGGCACCATTGGCATCCAAAGTGACCTGGGATGAGTCTCTAGCCTGCACAAATAAACTCAAATTGAACACGAGCCAACCTTTTAGTCTAGAGTATCAAAGTCTGGTTTTATGTTTTGAATAGCTGTACATTTACACGCTGGGTATCGGGTGAGGCCGGCAAGCATGCAGCATGAGTGTTGGGCACAGGGGAAAACAGCAGGCATGCCATGTGAGTGCTGGATGCAGTGCACATGTTGGGCACAGGTGGGACTGGCAAACACACAATGTGAGCGTTAGGGCTGGAGTGCTCAAATGCAAGGACACAGTGCAAATGGCGAGGGTGCGTTGTTAGTGCAGGGTGCAGAGAGCAAAGGCCGGGCACATGGCCCAGGAGTTGTGTTGAGAATGCAAAGAGCAGGCCCCCAGCCTTTCCCCTGGCACATGAAGGTTTCTTTCTTATGTGGTCACAGTTTCACTTCAAGATATCAACATGCGGAAAGCATTCAAGAGCTCAACGGTGCAGAACCAGCAGGTGGTCTCTCGGAACTCCATCCCTAACCCCGTGATGGAGATGTACCAGCGGTGTGACAAGCCGCCACCGCTCAACATCCTCACAGCGTACAGGTAGGGCGTGTGGGGGCTGGGCCTGAGCAACTTGCCTCATTCCCACTCTGCGACCACGGTGTACGGTTCAATATAGACCAAACAATCCCTAGCCGAGCCAAACCTACTCTGGAAGAGATTGTTTCCTATCAGATTGGAAGGATCCACTTCTGATCAGCCTTACACCAGTTTTACTCGAATGTAACTCCATTGCCTTTGGTGGTGTTACTTCTGATTTACATCAGCATTAGCTAGCTCAGAATCAGGCCCCTTATCTCTTTGCTTGTACACTTTGTTCGAGCTGCTGTATGGGGCTTCCTCTGGAAGTCCATTGTTGCCCTTGTCCTCAAGTGCTGCGCTGGAGTCAGCCTGAAGTCACAGTTGTTTCGAGTGGTGTTACTGGGTGGTTACAGGAGAATATTGGTCCACTGTTTGGTGATGGTTCAGTAAATGATGCTCTTTTCTCGGCTGTTCAGCTGTCTCGGCATTGCAGCTACCACGATCGCATATCTCGTACAAGACAACCAAAACCGCCCAGAGTTTATTTTAATACAGCCAATAATACTCTGTACTTGCACAGTGCAGATCCTCCAATGACAAATGTGATGTGAGAAAGCGTCACTGATCACTAACAGATTGAAGCTAAATATGGCCTGGATCATCTAAAAAGGCAGGAACCCAAACCCCACCCTCATGTATCTCTAGGGGGTGGGAGGGAGTTGTAACATATGGGAGTTTCTTTGGAAAATTAGAGGGTCTCCTGGAATTCTATATCAGCCTGTATGTCAAACAGGCCTTAATAAACCACTGACTTTGAAGCCAATAGTATTTTCCATTTTTTAGCAATTACTTGAGTGTCCTCTGTGCCAAATCCTTAATGATCTATGTTGTGATGAGAGGGGAATGGGAAGAGAGTGGGATAGGGGATGGGGATGGAACAGTGAGGGGATGGAAGGTGGCAGCTAGAGAGAAGAGAATAGGCAACTGTAGGCTGAAGCAAAGAGGTGTCTTGCCACCAACCAGCGGAGCTCGTTGGGGTTCATTTCCCAAGTGCTGGGCTCATTAACGTGCCTTTGTTTTTAGCCATTAAGTTATTAATAATATTTCATCCTGTTGCTGAGAATTTCCTCTATCCCTCCCCAACTCTGCTGTGATCATTTCAGGGACGACAAGAAAGATGGCCTCAAATTCTACACCGACCCTTCATATTTCTTCAACTTGTGGAAGGAGAAGATGCTGCAGGCAACTGAGGACAAGAGAAAGGAGAAACGCCGGCAGAAGGTAAAGGCATCAGAGAAAGCTCTGAATCGGGCCTAAGATGAGGCTGGTCTGGACTTAGTTTGATAGTCTGATATGGTCTGGTTATAGTGTCCTTCTGAAATGGGAGCAGTATCTCTTGCTCTTTCTGCCATTTCTAAGGTGCCCTTCACCGTACTATCATCCTCAAACTCATGTCCAGTCAATGCTGCTCTGGTGGTAGTCACTTGTGAAGGAGGCCTGCTAGGTTCCCACCCTATCACCTGAACAGGCTACTGCCGAAGGAGCCCTGGGTGGAGCTTGGGTATTCTTACCTCATGTGTGCCAGTCACCAGTTGTGAAGTTTTTACATTCAGGAAACATACAGATCTCCTAATGTCCAGACCAGCAATAAAAGAATCACAAGACAGTCTAGTGTCCATGAATTTCTGGTTTGTTGCTTGCTCTGGTTTGGGGAGTCATATGACACTGAAACCTTTGGAAAACAAATCCCTCTTGGCTATTTTTGACATTATGCTACCTTGATTGAAGTCCCCTATGTGCCCCTTAGCTATAAGGCATTCAAGGGATTGGCCCCTGAGAACAGAAATATAAAGGAAATCTGGAGTTTCAGTGGTAGGTAAAGGATACCCCATTGTTTTTCTTTTTAAAGAGCCCAGGGACAGAAAAGCAGGTCTTAAAATAGAAGCAAGCCCCACACATGGTCAGAGAACATGTTTAAGGCCTGGGTTGAAGAGAAACAGGCTTATTCCATAAGCACCAGTGGATGCTGCTGGACCTTGTCTTGTCCTGTTTGCTTTGGCTAATGCCTATTCTGATGGAAGATGTCAGAGCAATGGATGTGGGAATGGCCCACTGGAATCCAAAGGCTCACATGGGCTATGCAACAAAGGGCAATTGGCATGAGCTTGAGATTCGCCCTGACGCTATTACCTCCATCAAGTGTGACTGCGGACTTGAATTTCCATGTTTTCATAGACTCATAGACATTAAGGTCAGAAGGGACCATCATGATCGTCTAGTCTGACTTCCTGCACATTGCAGGCCACAGAACTTCACCCACTCCTAACTTCTGGCTGAGTTACTGATGTCCTCACTGTTCTCTGGGTTGTCAGTAGTTTGGCTCAGGCTTCCAGATCTACATGGAAATCATATGGAAAGTCTCTGGAATGTATTCCAGACTCCAATGAGTCCATCCCAGCTTTCACAGCTAACTGTACCAGTTTAGAAGGTAAAGACACTGGCTGAACTTGCCGGTGCTCACAGCCTTTCGTTCCATTGTGCATGCTCGGGGCTGCTCCAGAACCAGCCTTGTGATTGCGATTGGTGTTTAGATCAGCACAACCTTGTTACGTAGTTGAATGAAAAACAGGCGGTGGTGGTGCACCAGGACTCATCATTACAGGAGGGAAAGGGAGTGTGGAGGGGAAGTGCTGACAATGAGTCCTAGTGGTTGGGACTCAGGATCTAAAATAATATGTCCTGAGAATTCCAGTATTGTTTGATATCCCTGTTATCCTTATATACATAACCTAAAATCCTTTCTTGAAGTCAAGCTCAAACAAACATTGTGCTGTGTACAGTCAGCAGGCAGCCATCCTGCCGTCATGCTAACAGGACAGTGCTTATCTGCTTCCAGGAGCAGCGGTTAGTGGAAGATTCCACCCGGGAGGTGAAGAAAGTGAGAAAAGCCCGCAACCGGCGCCTGGAGTGGAACATGATGGCATATGATAAAGAATTCCGGCCCGATAACAGGTTCTCACCATCCCCATATCACATGGCCTCATCGGAAGGATCACTGTCCCCAGACAATAGGCAGGTTTTCTGTATTACACGCTTATTGTTTTTCTTTGCTTTTCTTCACCTTTCTTTTTTCCTGTTTGATTTTCTGGGTGAATTGGTTCCTCATGGCAGTGAAGGACCCTTAGCGCTGGCTAGGAAGCAGGTGCAGGGAAGGCAGGCACTGTGCAAACTACTCCCACAGCCTGCTGCTTAGCACAGGTACCTGCGTTCTGATGTGCAACACCCCTGCTAGGTTGGTCCTGCACCTGCCAAATCATGTCTAATTCCGCATTGGTTTTGCGATCTCTGTGTGGAGCTGAGATGAGACCAGAACATTTTCATTTGGGACCTAAGCTAGGATTTCCACCCAGCTGAGCTGAAAGGCTAGTTCGTTAGCCTGCAAGGCTATTGCCGCCTCCCTACCCTCTGCTTGCACCATCCCAATACGTCTTGCATGTTTGTATTTTGGTGGCTACATATCATGTCTCCTAGTGTTGATGCCTTGATCCCAAATGCCAATAGGTGCCATAATACTCCTCCCTGACCTGTCCTCACCTTGCCTTCCCTCCAGGCCCTCCATACAGGAATACAACCTTTGGTATTTTTGTGTGCAATAGATCTTATGCGTCAGATGCAGCCGATCACTCATACCCGGCCAGTCCTAACCACCCTGTGCAGCAATTAGCTCCAGCCTCACACCTCTCAACTGACAACAAAGAAATCATCCTGGTCGCTACCCAGGCCCAGGAACATGTCTACAGGCCCGCAGCAGCAGGGAGCCGTCAGAACAGTCTCAACCGAGTCCAGCAGCCCCATGTGCCGCAGCATCCAGAGACTATATTGAATGGACCAAGACCTCAGATAGTCAAGGAGTATGGGTATGGATTTCAACCCGCTTTCCTTCATCCAGTGACCTGTTTCTCCCTTTAAATGAGTTTCGTGCTTTGGAAAGGTGCCCTGTTGACAGCCATAGAAAGTGAGGTCCTCTGTCCACAGAACAAGTAAGCGATAGGCAGCAGCTGTCCTGTAGATGGTCCTTCTGTAAGTGTCCCTTACCATTCATGAGGTGAGAGATGGTAGTTCAGTCTCCATGGCCCATTCAGTCCTTTAGTCATGTGATCAGCCTGCCAACAAGAACATCAGTTGGTGCCATCTGTGAGGGTGCTTTGTGAGAGGGCAACACCTGTTGATCAGGAACTGCACTCAGAAAACACCATCTCCTTTCACATCATGCCACAGTGATGACTAGACCAGTCCAAGACTGGTCCAAATTCAATCCAGTAACCTCGATATGTAAAGATCCCTATCCTAGTCCCAACTCCCTGGCTCATCCAGCCTTCCCCTTGCTACTAGCCTTTACTGTCACCCAAAGATAAACTGCTGTCAAAAAAGTCATAATCAAGCTCAGATTCTGCCCTCTGTCATCCCGTGGAACCCTGTACATGGTTCTATTTGAGGGCAGAAGTTTGCCCGCGATGATTTCTGCCAATTAGAAGGTGGCACGGGAGGGGAAATAATTTGTTCAGGACCTTGGACAGCTTCCAGTGAGCACTTGGCTTGGGGAGACCTTTCCTATTCTGCAAGCATTCTCTTTCTGTTTTTCAGTGCCCTCCAAGTTCATAATCCCATGGGAGCTCTTACTCCAGAGTCACAAGCAAAACAAAAGACTAAAAAAATAATTCAATCCATTCATTTGAGATGGTCCTTTAAAGGGGCCATTTGGGTTCTAAACTCAATTCTCTTCCTGGGTATGTCTGCACTGCAATAAAAGACCCATGGCATGGGCACCACTGGCCTGCATCAGTGGACTTGGGCTCACAGGGCTTGGGCTGTGGGGCTATAAAATGGCAGTGTAGATGTTTGGGCTGGAGCCCAGGCTCTGAGACCCCTTGAGACTCCAGCTCGAGCCTGAACGTCCTACACTGCTATAATAACGAGGTGTCCTTGTGGCACCTTAGAGACTAACAAATTTATCTGGGCATAAGCTTTCGTGGGTTAGAACCCACTTCATCAGATGCACTGCTATGTTTAGCCCTATAGCCCAAGCCCCACAAGCCCAAGTCAGCTGACCCAGGCTCTGAGACTTGGTGCTGAGGGTTTTTTATTGCAGTGTAGATGTATCCTCTCTCTCTGTCTGGTCAGCTTCACCATCAAATAAAAGGATTTCAGTCTTCAAAGATCATTATGTATCCTGAGCCTAACAGGATCCTACAGATTGTCACACTGCTCCTTCTAATTCAGTATCACTTTGAATAGCCAAAGTGACCGATGCCAGAGGCTTCAGAGGAAGGTGTAGTCTCCCCTGGACCCTCACAGAAATGAACCTAAATGCACAATTCAGTACAATGGTAGGGAGATTTCATCCTGACCCCAGCAGTCAGTCAGACCAGCCTTGACACAGAATAATTTGTAGCCCCTTTAACTTAGTCTCAGCTGGTGTAATTGCTGATACTGTTCCTGGTATGATGCAGGGACTTAACCGGCTTTTGTGAATGAGTCTGAAGCACCTCACTGCCACTATGTTACCTGCTCCTTTGGCATCTGCAAGGCAAAGACATTTCCCAAACAATAAGTTAACAATATTTTTTCTTTTGGGTGGAACACTGATCTATCAGAGGCTGTGGACCCCTGTCACAGCGGTTCCCATTCAGAGGCACAATGTACTGACCTAAGGACGGGGATTCAGCCAGATCTCTGTATTCCCCTTACTTTTTGTATGTTTAAATGATCAGTCACTCAGTAGGACTTCAGCATATCCTTTCAAGGAGAAATACTGAGAACAGGTGTCCCCTGACCAGAGGGAACATAACCTTCCAGGCCATCTGAGGCCACGTTCACCAGCGTCTCAGCTCTCACTCAAGATTTACAACCTTCCCTCCCCACACTACTTTGCCTTACACCCTCCTTCAGTTGCTGTCCTGCCCCTGCCTCTCAGCATGTAAATCCCACGTGTTTTTACATACTCACTGAATGGCAAACTGGTCCAAGATACAGTATTTTACAGCTTATGCCCATTGTTTAATCAACTTCCATGGCCCAGAGACTTCCTTGGCAGTTACACCTGCTGGAACCAGGCCTGGAGTTGATCCGGTATTTCCACTTACAAGGACTGAGTTCCCTGTCGTTTTTGGTGTTTATGTCTTTTCAGGTGACACTTTAGAAAACTGTCTGCTTTTGTTACCAAAGTGGGTTTCTCTGAATATATAGGAATCATTTCAAATGCAGCCACTGCTGGGGTGGAACATGGGAGCTGTTTCCCAGCACATAGCTGAGCTGCACAATAGTTTAGGACAGGCATTGGAGATAAATGCCATGCTCACTTTAAACTGCAGGGGGAATTGAGCTTGTGCATTTCCCAAAGCTGGAATTTATCTGGGATGTTTGGGTTGCCACTAGGTGACCCTGAGTGGCGGCTCCTTACATTATGGTTCATGTGTGGTATTTCTTTAGCAAGCATGATTTCTGCTGTTGCCATTGATTTGCTTTCTGTCCTTTAATTGTTGCAGTCCCCAGCAGATGCCCCTGGCAGAATACTTTGTGCCTCCTGCTCCTCCGCCCCCACCCCCTGTGATACCTTCTGCTCAGACTGCCTTCGACAGCCCCATTTCAGCACCTCCTGCCCTGGCGCCCAGCGCTGCAGCCTCTGTGGCTCACTCGTCATATGCACCTTCCCCGCCTCCGGCTCCACCCTGCCCATATTCTGCTTCCCCCCCTCAGACTGGCCCCATGGGGCCCCCCGTCGCACCTCCCCCACCTCCACCTGGTCCTCCAACAGTCGCTGCCTCGCCGGCTCACTCGGCGTCATCTCCGGCGGCGGTGGTTGAACCTCGGAAACCTCAGATCCCTCTGATACCAATGAGTGATGCCAGGAGCGACCTGCTTGCTGCGATTCGGAGGGGTGAGTTAGGGCCTGGGACACTGGCACTGACCAGCAGTGAGGGGGACGGGTCTCGGCTCAGCAGAGATGGAGAGAGAAGGACATGTTGGGGATTCCAGCAGACACACATGCCCACGCATGCTAGAGGCCTGATCCAAAGCCCGTTGTAGTCAGTGCAAAGACCCGCACTGGTTTCCATGATCTGGGATCAGGGCCCGCGTGTTCAGGGGACCTGTGAAGAAGATTTTGTTGCTAACGTTACCTGTAAACACTGAAGAGAGGGGAATTATTGATGGGGGGTTAGAAGTAGGAGAGATGGGATGAGACTGAGCAAAGGGCCATTCAGTCTGGATATCAGGGGAAACATACTGCATGCAGCTTCTCAAGGGACGTGGTGGAAAGCCCCATCATTCGGGATGTTTAAAACCGGGATGCACAGAGCACAAGCAAATGCCCAATAGGGAACAAGCTTGCATTAGGCTCCATGGAGAAAGCGGTGGACAGCATGATCTAACATGCCTTTTCCTTCTTCATTTCTGCGAACAACGCTGGGTTGAACAGTAGGGAGGGAGGCAGGCAGGCAGGCTGTGGCTGTGGAGCCCCGTGGAGCCCACTGGTGGGCAGGCAGGGGGATTTTTACAGGTCCTCCTCTTTGCCAGATCCATAGAGGAGATGAGTCAGCTACAGCACCAGCTAGGGAGCAGTAGTTCAAGCTACAGCAGCCAATGCTTTTAGTTCTGAAGGTCCCTGGTTCACTCTTTGGGTGGCCATCACACATGCTTATATAGACAATGGGAGTAAGCTGCTCTTGCTGACCTTGGAGATTTTCCTTCCTCTCTACTGCAGGAATTCAACTCCGGAAAGTCCAGGAACAGTGGGAGCAGGAGGCGAAGAAGGAGCCAGTTGGCAATGATGTAGCCACTATCCTGTCCCGCAGGATTGCAGTGGAGTACAGCGAATCCGACGATGACTCGGAGCTGGACGACAATGAGTGGTCAGATTAAGAGAGCTCAGAATGCTGTGTTGGAGTGTACTCCCCCCTCCCTGCTTCTCCACAAGAAGGTGTGCATGGCTGGGCTTCCCTGAAAGCGAATGCTGACCGCTGTCAGCAGTTAGCGTGGCTTATTCAGGAGCTTTGCTTTTACACCATGTTGCATTGTTGAAAAAATGATGGCAGTGTTGTCAGTGGAGAGTGTGCATTGGTGGGACATGCTTTAAAAGCAGTAATAACAGCTATAGGCCCAGAATCTCGCCAGGTGTGGCTATGACACTTTAATAATACTGAGAACACAATGAGGTGAGGATCAGTGGAGTTACTCTGGATTTACACCAGGGTGGCGGCAATCGGAAGCTGGCCCCATGCATGTGTTTTTAGAGAAACAAAACTGCAGAAACAGCACTGCTTATTTGGCCAGATGTTAATTTTATAATGAAAAGCTCCTGAAAAAGCATCCTGTTCCCATAGCAAATACAGCCACATGGTCTTAGGTATCTAGAGATCACAATTCACTTGTTTGTATTTTCTGCAGATTTTTAAAATTGTTGGGATTTGGACCATATGAACTAGGGAAAAGCTCTGTTCGTTGCCCTGAAAGTTACATGCAGAAAGAGTCTGTTTTCCCTTTAAAGTAATGTCGTTAGCTTTGCGTTCTGACAGTCAGAAAGGAGAGTTCTCTGTTGTCTCCCAGTTTCACTTTTAAGAGCACATCCTGGGGTGGCACAGATGTTTGTGGCATGGTTATATTTCCTCTCTGCACTCAGATTCCCTGGAGAAGAGCATGAAAGGAAAGTTTAGTGTAAACCTGCTCTTCTCTTGCCATCAGCCAAGAAACAAAGCACTCATTACTGAGTAGAAAGGAATAAAGTCAGCTTAAAGAGAAAAGAACCTTGCAATAGATTTAAGTTGTCTAAGAAAGATTCTGAAGGCCTAGAAATAACTGGCTGACAGTGCTGTCCTATTGTTGTATCACCTTATTATTATTTGAAATAAAATTAACCACGCTAAATATAACTCTCAGCTGCACCAAAGCAACCCCACTGAAGTTAGTAGGGAGCAATATTTGTCCCTTTGGGTTGAATTTTGATTTTCAGTTTCTAGTATCTGAGAATCTCCTTGTACAATTGAGGCAAATTCAATCTTATTCCTGAAATAGTTACTGCGGGAACAATTCTTCCACTTTTACTCAGGCTGAATGGTACTGTACTCCATGAGCAGTGGTACTGGGTCGGGGTGGAGTACAGCAAACCTGACAATGACTCTGAACTGGGGGATAATGAGTAAGATTGGCAGGATCGGGCCCTGAGTTCAGATGCTGAAAAAACCAGTGAATAGTATTTGGTTTATTAATCCAAATGGACAGTGATTCATAAAAGCATTTTCATGCATACTAAGGGAAAAGCCCTGAGAATCCAAAGGGATCCCATGGGAAATATTGAAAACCCACAGTCAGTTCTGAAAACTACAAGAGAACAGGAAATGGATTCTGACCAATAGAAAACTGGCCAGTGTCACCCTTGAGTCTGTATGATATGGTCAAATAGGGCCCCAGTGTTCCAGGGACACACACGCACACATCAGCAAATGCACCATTTCCAATTCCCCATCCACAGTCTTGTCTGACTCATGGGTGGTGAATGAAACTGGATTCTCTTATTTCCCTCCCGGTAACAGGAAACTTACACTTTGGCTCCACCCTCTGGCTTCTTTGTCCATGCAGGTGACTGAAAAAAGCCAAGGGAAGGATACAGGCAGCTAGTGGTCTGTCGGAGTGAGAATGCGTGGGGTGCCTGCAGGCAGGAAGACCTGGTGAAGGGCAGGGAAAACATTGGCTGGAGCCCACAAGTGTCACTTCGAATAGGGTCCCATTTGGCTAGTGCCACCATTCACCCTTATCTACTAGAGAATGCTGCTATTGAGCCAGCCCGCTTTGCAGGGAGCGGGGGCGAGGGGGTTCGCTATTCTAACCAAGCAGCAATAGTTCCTGAAAAACTGCAGCTAGACGGCATATGTCAGACCAGTAACAGGAAAGGAAAAAGAAAACAAGACAACAACCCACAGGATGCAACACAGATTCTCAGTGGCATTAACAGAGGACCCAACAGCTCGGCTGCAGCTCCTGGGGCAATGGGAATGTTAAACACATATAGAAAGAGCTGGTGCCGTGTTGTTGAGCTGGGAATTCCTGGTATGCAGTAGTTACACCAAAGGCTCTTGCTCCTACCATCATCTTGTCTCTGTTAAGAACTGGCAGGCAACCCGCTCCCTGAGAAATGGAAAATACAGAGGTAGAAAGCTGCAAGCCAAACCCTGATCTCTTTACTCAGGCAAGTAGCGCCACTGAAGTCAATGATGCTACTTTCCTCAGTGAGGCGAGTAGGATTAGACCCCTACTGCAAGATCAGGAAAAGCCTTGTACGTTAAAAATAACATATACAAAACCACATAAGTATTTATTATATAGTGTTGTTAATATATGCATGATTTTGATGTGACCCACAAATGAAGAGAAATCCCAGACTGATGGGCTTGATGTGTAAGATTAAAAACATAATATATTCAGACATAAAGTGAATGCTAACGAGATTTAGTAATTGCCTTTATCTTTGGTACTGATCATAGGTTTATATCAGCTGGCCCACATGGCTGTGATAAAGCAGTGATGGGATTGGCAACAGCCCCTGAACATTGGCCCTGTTGTGTGTGAGTGCAGAGGAAGGGGGATTTTGACTTGAGGGCTACATGGCACCTCAGGAAGGGGAAAGGCTGCAAGGAGACTTCCCCTTATGACCTTGTGTGGGGCCTCGGCACAGTCCCTGCCCTTGCAAGCTGGATGTGCAAGGTCTGGGGACTCTAATGCAGAGAAGGATATTGGTGTCTGGTGAGGCACTGTAGGCACAGTGCCTGAGGGAATGGCCTCCAGAGCGCAGCCCACTACCCTTCTCACCTTTGCAAATGTGAGCTGTGTCTTAAAGTCACAGAGTCTGACACTGCTCTACTTTCACTGGTTTCATACCTGTGTAGCTCCATTAACTTCAGTGAGTTACTCCTGATTTACTCTGGCTTATGACATCAGAATCAGGTGCACAGTCTTGCCCACCACAGATTGGCTCCTAACTGTGACAGGGCCAGACTCTGCCCAGTTTACTCAAGCAAAACTCACTAGTTCATGGGAGCCTGGCCTGAACTAGAGGATGGGACTTGGCTCTGCAATGGGTTTGTTTCATTTGCACAACCCAAGATGTTAGTTGATCATTTTCTCCAGTATTGTTGACATGGCCTTTCATAAGACAGCATAACAAACCAAAGCTGGGGCCTCTCTCCAAACCAGCACACCTGCTTTCAGGCATAAAGTGGCCTGGGGGATAGGATTAAAATTCACAATGATCTGGACCAACTGGGAAATGACTGCCTAGGAAGGAGTACTGCAGAAAGGGATCTGGGGATTATAGTGCATCACAAGCTAAATATGAGTCAACAGTTTCACACTGTTGTACAAAAGGCAAACATCATTCTGGGATGTATTAGCAGGAGTGTTGTAAGCAAGACATGAGAAGTAATTCTTCCGCTTTACTCCGTGCTGATTAGGCTTCAACTGGAGTATTGTGTCCAGTTCTGGGCACCACATTTCAGGAAAGATATGAACAAACTGGAGAAAGGCCAGAGAAGAGCAACAAAAATGATGAAAGATCTGAAAAACATGACCTATGAGGGAAGATTGAAAAAATTGGGTTTGTTTAGTCTGGAGGAGAGAAGACTGAAAGGGGACATGATAACACTTTTCAAATACATAAAAGGTTGTTACAAGGAGGAGGGAGAAAAATTGTTCTCATTAACTTCTGAGGATAGGACAAGAAACAATGGGCTTAAGCAGCAAAGGTAGTTTAGGTTGGACATTATAGGAAAAGCTTCCTGTCAGGTAGTTAAACACTGGAACAAATTGCCTAGGAGGTTGTGGAATCTCCATCACTGGAGGCTTTTAAAACAGGTTATACAAACACCTGTCAGGAGTGGTTTAGTTATTACATAGCCCTGCTTTGAGCGCAGGGGACTGGACTAGATGGGCTCTAGGCACCATCAAAGCAAGCACGTGTTTGGGGTGGCACAATTCCAGGGGTGGCATTCTGGCCACCCTTTATTTATTTATTTTTTTTGCTTGGGCAGTTGCGCTCTCGGAGCTTGGGGTGGCAAATTTTTTGCTCGGGGTGGCAAAAAACCTAGAGCCGGCCCTGACTAGATGACCTCTCGAGGTCCCTTCCAGTCCTACACTTCTATGACTCTATGATTCTGCTCCCTTTGATGTCAGTGGCAAAACCCCTGGTAGTTTCAGAAGAAGCAAGATTAGCCCTCAAAGCTGTACATAGGAAGACATATCTTGGTTAGGAACTGTGGGGACAGACACACATGGAGACAGAGGCATAGCCCACAGGTCACAGCCCAGGAGCACATGGCTTTATGTCAGCATTGCACTGCCCAGATTCTGGCCTGCTATGGGAGCTGAAACAGCTCCTGGTGTGAACTCGAAGAGGGGCTACTCTCACTTACGGCACCATCCCCGTGGCTGTCTGTAGGCTGCGCTACAGCCCACGATAGTGAATGATATGGGGACACCTCTTCCTACACTGGCATGCGATGGCCAGAGTAGAAAGGGGCCCTTATGTGCTGCTGTTGAGGAGGGTAGTGTATTGGCTGCTTACGTTGGCCCTGTATTGCTCTTGCACTAGGGGGATTGATCCCCAGCCTGTTCCGTCTCCTTAACAACTCCAGTCCATTGCTGGAGCACCACTGGCCACCATTGGCCCCTCTCTTTTGTGTTTATAGCTGTAGTTGCATTATGTGTTGTGCTAAGCAATCCACTGAGGAGTAGCTGTAGTAAGATTGATCAGGCCCATGCCAGGGCTGATCCTGTAGTATATTTCCTAGCACACAGCTTTGGAGTGTTTTGTTCTCTCTGGGGTCACACCAGCCATCTTTCCGAAAGTCCATTTGGCCACATTGTTGTTGCACAGCAGCCTAAGGGACAAAGTCTTTTGGAGAGGTATTTATCAGAGACGCTTTTAAAGCTATATCTACTCGGTGCATGCGTGTAGGTGCGCACTTGCGTTGTTTGCAGAGATAAAATGCCACCGTGCACCCTCTCACAGCAGTCGAGTGGACTTGCTTTTCCTTCCATATCTATTTACATGCTTGTGCCATATGCTCCCCTCCTCTCCCTCATAAATACCACCTGATTCAGAGCACATGTTGCTGCCCTTTTGCTGCAGCTCTGTCTAGAACCATCACTTCCCCTCAGACATAAGCACATTCCCTCCACAAAGTTCTGCAAGCAAAGCAGGAGAATCACAGCTCACTAAGAGTTTATGGGCCAGATCCCCATAAACTGGCGCAGTTTACCTGCCTTCTGTGGAGCAACACTGAGTTACTCCATCGGACCATACATGTTTTCTATGGGCCTGATCCTACAAAGGGGGTGAGCATCCTCATTTGCCATTGACTTGAGGGGCTCAGCACCTCAGTGGATTGGTCCTTATATAGTTTTGTTAGGCAGAATTAATATATTTTTGTCCCAAGTCCTACGTTATGTATCAAATCAAATGTATATAGGCCCAGATCCTCAACGGGTGAATACTGATGTATCTCCATTTAAGTCAACGGTACTATAATAATTTACACCAGCTGAGAATAGGGCCCATAAACTCCTAGTTTTAAATATTTTGTATATGTGTGCCTGTTTCCATATACACTGCTAAAAGTAGGCCAGGCTACGTTATACAACCAGAAACATTCAATCCCCAGATGGGGTGATATAAAAGTGAATATTTAAATATTTTATCTAGCTTGGCAGCCAGTAAAAAGTACAATCCAGGTCACAGCTGATTGAATTTCTCCTCTCTGTCAAGTACATCAGAAGCAGGCTGAGCAAAAATCCACTATACATTAAGGTGTAATGTGTCATGTTAAAAGAGAGCCTGATAGTTTACTGACAACACACAATCACACTATGCCAAACATTTAACAACCTGGACCTACCTAGTGAGAGCTCCTATTTCCATTTTATGAGTCTTGTCATGCCTGCCAATTTATGGACATTGATTAAAAATAGTAAACAAAAGATTGCATCCAGGGGAAACAGTATTCAGTTTATTTACCACATGAGATATCCTGTAGCCAGTTAAAAATAAATACATTATGTTGAGCCTGCTATGGAGATCAGTTGAAGCATCTACTCCATGGAGTCCACAAGGGATGTGTCTGTGCAGATCTTCCTGGGAAATGACTAGTTACTATGGTGATGAGTATCCCAGAGATAGAGAGGTAGATCTTCCATAAATGAGGTCTATTCTCCATGGCTAATTATGTTACTGAAGGCTGATCCAACTCCTGTTGAAGTGAATGGAAAGTGTAGTGCAGGGCAGGTCCAGACATCAGACCCTGTTTTTCCCTTGACTTCAGTGAGAATTGGATCAGGCTCTTGAGCCTAGCGGTTCTCACAGGATCATTACCTGAAAGACAAGGGATTATTTATTTTCCAACCTTCCACTGAGGATTTGAAGAATACTGTTGTGATGCAGTAAACTGGGGAAGAGCTACCATCATATTGCTCAAATGCTCCTACTTTTGAAGATGTCCTGTCCCTTGAAGGCTTTGCTTTTGGTGACCAAACATAATATTTAGTTTGGATTCTCCAGAGAGCTCTGACCTCATAAATCTTCTATCTTTAGCTCTTTTTTAAGCTGCCTGACTGTGTAACCGGTAGCTGCTTGTTTTAGCTGAGAGAAGCTCCCCCCCCCCCACCGCATTTTCGGCACACGGATACTTTTATGTTTGAATGATGTGCTAGCAATTTCTCAGAACAGGTGACACTTCATGGTACTGGGGCATAACTGTTGTGCAACTGTGGGCCTGGTCCTGCAGTCCTTACTCACACCCATTGAAGTCAATGAGAACCTTGTCTGAATAAGGGCTTCAGGATCAGGCCTGTAATAACTTTACTTAGGCTTTAGTGGTAAGTGCCATGTAATTACACACTGATAGAACCACAGATATTAGAGATGAGCGACTCGTGGGGCTTGTCTTAGTTCATATGTCCACCAGCACTGGATTGTTCGCTCTTGAAATTACTTGTTCCTGTGGATTAATGTGGACCAAATCTTCTGACCCAGGTCAGGACTGTAGTAAGGTCCTGGACACGATGGCACAGAACAAGAGTCTACTGTGCAGAGAGAAGCACTGCAAAGCTAATGAATGTACAGCCCTAGCAGAGCAAAGCTACCTGCAGCAGCTTTGTGAGGGGAGTTTTCAGGGTGTGGCCAGTGGATCCGCATGCCAGAAAACCCCTGGTATTGGTGTTGCAGTGACTGCAGAGGCTCCCCTATGCCTGGCAGCATCAGCTCCCCTGCCATTCCGTGGTCCCAGGAGAGGCATTCCAACCCTAAGGAACTTTCCTATGCAGAGCTCTCAGGCTCTGTGCATGGTAGAGGCTCTGGTCCTGTGTCACTAGATCCAATCAGCGGGATTGTATTTACTGTTACTATTATTTATGGCATCACAGGTCAGCGTGGCACTTTACGGACAAAAATAAAAGGACAGGACGCTGTCCTGAGGAGTTTGCAGTTTAACACAGAGATCATATAACCTGCACTGCACTTTAAAAGATCAATCATTTACACATTCATAAATTTACCATCTAATTAGATGCTATTTGTGGTGTCATTAATTACCCTGCCACTACATTGTAATTACTCATTAGTGCCTGAATAAAGAGAGAGCACAAGTGAGCCAGGGGTTTAGGGTGAGATTGGCAGTTTAGGCTTCTCAGCATCTATTAAAGTGCTAGAAGTGTCGCCCTGGGATACTATGTATTTTTAAAACTGGTATCTGTGCTCCCAGACATATTTTCCCTTTATTTGTCTTTCTTGCTTTGCACTGAATGAGGCAGTCATGCTGGTCTTTCATCCATCATAGTCCAAAGTAGAGGTAAAGCTGTCCATTTCACAAACACCATCACAGCTGGCACTCATGCCTGGCTGGGAGCCTCAATAGTGAGACTGATTGATTAGGCCCTGGAGCCTGAACAAACCTGTCACCCCTAGAAGGGGTCTATCCAGGTGAAGGTTGCAACACATGGATGGTAAGTTGGGAGTGTTTGTGCTAACACTACTTTGTAGACTTATGGGTACCTCCCCTCAGCTGGCCCCAGAGTTGCCGTTCCAGCACCGTATAGCAGCACTAAAAATGGGGTCTAGTTTACCAGGTACCATTAGCTTTTCCCTTTTTGGTATCATTCCATACATGAATCATGCCTGGCTGAGAAGAAGTATTCTACATGCAGGTGCTGGTGATGTTTAGATTTACTGTCTATCATAGAGCATGGACAGTAAGGGGTATACAGCTTATTGATGTAGTAAACAATTCATGTACTTTTGATGGTAGTGTTGACACTGACATAGTTGAGAATAAACATGTGGCCAGAGGATGTCAGAGGTTAGTCACAGCACAGACTAACACAGAGCATCCATCACATTCTAGTACAGTATACTTCAAGGGTTTTAGTACTTGGGACCAGATTTTCAAAGGTATTTAGGTGCCTTGCTTGCTTGGGTACATTATTTCCTTTCCAAGAGTGTTCATTATCATACTCACTGCTAGGAATAATGGATTAGAGGTAGAGCTAGTTATAGACTCAAAAGATAATAGGTTAATCTTCCCCGCCAAACAATATGAATATTTACACATGGCCAAAGATAAGACAATAAAAATCAAGGGCCAGATTTTCAAAGGTATTCAGGCACTTAAAGACGCAGCTAGATGTCAAGTGGGACTTTCAAAAGCACCTAAGCAAGCAAGGCACATAACTACCTTTGAAAATCTGGTCCGAAGTGCTAAAGTCTGCTTGTTCGGTTGCAGAAATGTGTGTCAGCAGTTTGACTACATGGACCAAGCACATCCTGCTTGCCTGCTTCCCTACAGAATTTTCAGAAATGCCTAGTTGGGGGTTTCAGTGGCACATCCTCACAGCTCCCAGGGGCACACTCAATGTATGAACTCCACTGGCATGGTTAACCCCTACTACTATGCTTTGCACTGTCTGCTTAGCATATTGGGGTACTTTGTGTAGTATATATAACCCTTAATGAAAAAGAACAATTTGTACATCAGATAATGTAAGATAAAGGTGGAGAAGAAACCCTGTGTTCAGTACAATTAAATACATGCTTTCTAGTTGGCTTTTTTTTTAATCTATAAAACACACACATAATGTATTACACAAGGCCAGGATTTGATCTCTCTCTCTATTGTTTTGGATGGTCAATAACGTTAGTATGTTGTGCATGCATCCAGAACATGACAATTTAAATCACATGTCAATTTAATATCTAAGGAAATTCAAGGATTGTCATAGTCTGATATGTTTAGCTTTTGAATCTGACTAATTAGCTGCATGATTTCACTCCATAGTTTCTAGACCTGATAAATAATGATCATGATGCATTAAATGTACACAGGGTCTCCTATTAAGGCTGTATATCAAGAGGTGAGATTGATTCCCATTGGGATTCTGTCTGTACATTCATGTTGTGTTCAGTTAGCCCTTAAGGAATGTTTCTCCTTGGGCATTACAGGCAAGGTCAGAGTCGTATATAGCTGACCCCTCATATCTTTATTTAAGATCCAGAAGGGTGTTTAGCCAGGTCTGATTTTCCTTCAGTGAGTTGTCTAGGATTGCCTCTCCAGATTGAGCCTTGCCCAAGTGACTGATCCTGCAGTCATTTGCTGAGGCAAAGTGTTTATTAGTTTTAATGGGCTATTTTCCCTGAGTAAGCCCTAAAGACTCCAATAGCTTGAGGTTTCAGAAATGCTTCCAAGGTAAACAAAACGAGAGATGATTTGATCTTCCCTAATCGTCTCCTTCTGTGGTGTAGGAAGCTCTGACTGGAGAACCCAGGACAGAGGAGAATGTGTCACAGGAAGGAAGGGAGGATGAACTATCACTCCATGAAATATGTAGAGAAAATATGGCCAGGCAGATGGAATGCAGCGCACCACAGTGTCCTTGGGAGGCAAAACTGGCACATTAGCTGGTCTAATCTCTTCTCTATTAGTCAGAGTTTGCACAGAGCTCTGAAGATGTAAAGTGCTAATGATTCCTGGGTTCTCACCCTTTCCCACACAATGCACCTTTCCTTAAGATGGTCACCCTCTCATGGGTACCTCCCCACAACTGGACTCCCAGAACTGATACTAAACCTCCTTATGGGAACTTTTGGCAGTTAGTTGCATGAGAAATTATTAGAAGGACAGAATTAAAGAGAGAAGATGAAAATACACTTGTCTAATGTAGCAATTTTGTTGCATGTCCCCCCATTTTGTATCTCTCCTTCTTATTTCCCTTCCCTAGGCATGAGACTTTATATTTATTAGGTCCATATCTCGCTTTGGTGATTACAACCATAGTCGCTCCCAGTGGCACTGCAGTTTGTTTCTGGCCTCCTTTGTGCTTGCTGCCCCTCTCTGGTTTTAATGTATTCCAGAAATGTGATAAAGATTGACTTTACCCCCCAAAGAAACACCTGAGAAAGGAAGACATGAAGCAGCTGCAGAGAAGCAGAGGTGCTTGGAGAGTTTTTTTTAAACTTGGTTGGTAAAAAAAAAAATTGGTTTTTGTTGGAAAGTGGTAGCCCAAAACCAGTGCTGGACAAGGCTGCAGTCTGTGGAAAATGTTACTGCTTGAAGCGTGGGAGGTGTTTTAATAGGGAAAAGGATGCACTTCTGTGGACCACTTGGAAGTTCGTCATAGACCGTCCATAAGTCACACGGTATTAGATCAAGGCTACATTTTCAAAAGCGGCTGCTGATTTTGGGTGGCTCCTGGCGGGGTGCCCAGTTTGAGACTGTTCAGCTTCATTTTCAGAAGTACTGAGGATCTGCAGCTCACATTGCCTTCAGCTAGAGTTGTGAGCTCTCCGCACCTCTGGAAACCAAGTCTAATATGTTCTCAAGTTGGCCGTCCAAAACCTGGGCACTCCCAATGAGTAGCCACTCTTGGAAATTGGGCTATAAATAATGGGGAAGCAAGAATTGAGGGAGTTGAGCAGACAGTACAAAAAATGTGATTCAGGAAGAAATTCTGTCCATCACCGTGTTAGGAAATTCCTCACTGTCTGGAGGCCCTATCGTGGCTGAACGGTCTCAGTTCCCACTGAAGCTGATGAGCAGTAACTTTTTAGCCTGTAATCCATGCTTGCCTATACCTGACATCCATGCTAGGTACTTTTGGTACAAAGAGAGACACTTTTTCCACAAGACTATTCATAAAAGACCTGGAGTAAAAACAAATTTGACTTTGACTAAGCCCAATGAAGTTACAATGGGTGAAAACTGAGGGCATAAAGATTTCTTCTACGGAATGTGGTCTGGTTGTTCCAGCGAATGACTGGGGGTCAGAATTCCGGGGTTCTAATTGTGGCTCTGCCACTGATTCACTGGATACTGTTGTAGCTGTAGGCAACTCATTTCCCTGTGTCTCAGCTTACCCATCTGGAAAATGGGTCTGATGCTCACCTCTCTGACTGAAGTGTTATGAGGATTAATTAATCAATCAATCTTTGAGATTCTTAGAAGAAAGGTGCTACACAAAGGGCCAAAGTTCTGAAGTGAGAAACACTGCAGTATTAAACTCTATTCTTCCCCCCAGCATATCGAGGGGGGCAAAATCCTTTAATGAAGCCCATCTCTTTCTCTTGACTTTATCGCCTATGCTCTCACAGTGGTGTGATTGCATTTCAGGAGCACTTTACATTGTATTGTTTTACTACTGATTTTTAAAACATCTATATTTTTAATTAACATATTGTTTTTCAAAGTGGAAAAAATACTCACGTAAGACCAGGAGATTGTCCAAAGTTTTGTGCTGCTGCTGCTGCTTTGGGAGTGGGTGAGAGCCGGATGAATGAATGTTCAGAGGCAGGTTCCAAAAGAGTGAAATTCACACGAGTTCCTGAGCCCCACTTATGGCCCATGTGTCTTCAAACAGGGCTGAACTGTGAGTGAAGTGGTGCACAGACTGTGAATTTCACCTAGTTCCTGCACTTAGATCCAAGCATAGATTTTGTGCTGGCTCATCTTCAAAGGGGTAAATTTCATCTAGATCTTGTAATGAGATCCAGGCAAACAGACCCTTGAGCTCTTGTGAAACCCAGTTAAGATAATGGGGCTCCGTTTTGGCACAGGGGGTGGATTCCATTTCATTACCAGGCCATTGTAAGTAATTGTCCACAGAAAAAGAATGATGTGATTATAAATATGTAGGGATTAAGTGTCCCCCTTGCTCAGGCAAAACTTCCTAGAGCTTTGGGTGACAGGATGAGACTGCAATGCCTGACAGAAAGGTCACTGTCATTGGTTCAAGATAGTTTTTCTGAATGTAAGTGACTGAAATCCTTTCCTTGTCATATAATCATGAATAAAGTAGTGTAAGGGGACAAATTAATGATCTGTTATTGCAGCGTGTTGATGAGAGCTGTAATAATGAGACTTACTGGATTCCATCTGTGCTTAACTAGACTGAAATGTTCTTTGCTGCTCCTTCAAAAAGTGTCTTGGCAGCTCTCTCCACATCCTAGTAACTTTTGACCAAGAAACTGACAATTTCAGTGCCTATGGGGAGAAAACTACACAATGCTGGCACCAGTTACTACTAACAAGGGTTGATATAAACTGTAGAAAACCAATGGGGAGCAGAGAGAGAGAATCCAATGAACTGAAGGCAGGTAAACAATGTGAAGCTTTCAAGGCCATACTTGCAAATGATATGGCTCACACTTCCTCCACCTAGAATGAAACTGACAATGAGCTGCCTACATGTTTGACACCTTTGTTAAACGCAGTGTGATACAGCAGACTCCTTGGGTGGCAGGGAATATACGGAGTAAAAGTTTCCATCCCTTTTTCTTATCATGTCTGCATTTTTATGAAGTTAGCCATCTCTGTGAGACTCTCACCGGGGCGGGAGTGGAGAATATGTGCTTAGTATCCATACTCCGCTCACTGTGGGTGAAATTCTTTCCTGTGCAGAAGCCCAGCCCAAGGAATCACTTATATCCCACAAGTTGGAGTTTAAGTGATGCAATAGGTGTTGAGCCCTCCCTTTGCACTGGTGTGAAATCCAGCCTCCCTTCATATTTTCCCCAGGAGCATGGCAATGTGCACTTGGTTACATTTCTGTTTCTTGTTATTTCAGTGCTGGGGTGGGGAGTGTTTGCTGGTGCGTGCATCTTTGGCACAAAGCCTCAGTGTCACTGCAAATAATATCATTGCACTCAGTGATTTTTTTCAGTAGTTATTTCCATATGGAGAAGTTTAAGATTTTCATTCCATTCTGGTCAGATTCATCACCAATGCAAACTCTTTATTTGGCTTTGATTGGATATTAAAGTAGCTAAAAACCTTTCCCTGAAACGATTTTTTAGGAGTGCTTTAGACTTCCCCATGTTAATAACCTTTCTCCATTTTTAAGCAGCTTGACATGCCCGTGGAGAATTTGGAATGATACACTCACATAGTGCTAGTTTGACCGTACTATGAGACTGTTCCCCACTGCTTATTCACAGTATTGAGAGGTTTCACTGTGCTATATATGGCTGCTAGAACTCTTGTTTTATATTCTTTTTCTAGCAAGACATTGGGAAATGCTGCATTAGCAAAATTCATTATTGACACAAGTGCCTTTTGTGGAAATTGACATTACATTTCCAAGGAGCTGGGGGGGGGGGGGGGGGGAGGGATGGTTATATGAAATCATCAGTAACACGCAGGACCAGGAAATGACATGCATGCACATAGCATTGTAGGGTTCTCAGCTAGTGTGGGTCGGGCTGGGAAACTACACACAGAGCCAAGATAGACCCACACAGTCAGTCTAGATTAACTTTCTGCTTTTGACTATGCCTACACAGGAGCTCTTCATGTGACCCTTTAAAGCAAATAGGAATTTTACCATTTATCTCACTAATACTGGGCCCATATCACCCGCCTTGAGCTCAGCTTGCCAGCCTGAGACTTCCTGTTATTTTTGCTGTGCCCTGGGCCTGTCTCCTTTTGTCCCTGTTAAGCCAGGGTGATGACAGGAACAAACAGAAGCTGGGGGCTGCCAGTTGGCTGCTACACCGAGGCCTGTTGGGGCTGTGAAGAGCACCCGTTGCTATGAAGGTGTCTGCAGTTCTGAGTAGGGTGCTGTGTTGCATTAGGAGAGCTGGAGGGCTACATGTGGCGTTTGGGCTCTATTTTGACTGCTCCTCAATCCAGCCATTCAGAGTTAATCCAGTGTAATGCAGGTTGGCTGCAGGGATTGAATCTGGACTCTCTCTATTTACTAGCATAAGCCCTTACTGCTTACACAAGAGGACCAAGACTCATAAGCCAAAGTTCATGGTCCAGCCAGTAAGAGTCACTCTTTGCTGGTGAGGATTATACCACAGCCCTCAGAAGCACTAAGATTTGTACCTAGGTGGTAAACTTTTCATTTTTGTTTCCAGTGGTTGTTTCCCCAAGATTTAACTTTTCCTTCCAGTACAGCTACCAGGAAAGGGGTGTCTCGGGGGGGGGCGGGGAAGAACCAGCACTGCAGATGTCAGTGAAACATCAGCTCTCCCGAACACAAAGAGATCTGTGCCTCACAAACTACAACACCACAATATCAGCCATGATTCCATCTGTTCACTGAACGTAGCATTGCTCTAAGCCTTTATTCTGGTTGTGGCCAACCCAAAGCCCTCCCCATAAACTCTTCCATCTCGGGGTGGGAATCAATTGCAGAGAGGACTGTGCATAGAGACCATTGTGCAGCTGGCGCAGCCACATATGCATATGCTTACAAGCATGTGTTCTGTGCCCCCTGTCCTTTGGCCATGCCCTGGTATGATCCTCCAATATTCCTTTTTCAGCAGCCTTGTGGAGCTTTCTGTCTGCAGACAGTATTTCCAGGGGGGCGAGAACTGAAGCTGCAATCTTCCACCATGTGACTTGCATGGATTTGGGCAGCGGTTTTCTGGCAGGTGTCCATGCACAAGATGAGCCAGAATTCAGTCCATGAAATCAGTCTGGATTTCTACGCAACACATGCAGGTCCCAAAGCAAGCCAGTGAATCCATTCACAAATGTTGCTCAGTGCAAACAATTTCTTTCATTATTACTAATCAATGGATTGCGCTTTATGGTAACAAAATCAGAATGATTAAAGGCAAACTGCAAGCTTTTCTTTAAAAAAAAAAAAGTGAAAACTCTATTACAGTGTCTTGGCTGCTTAGTGACACACATGGTACGTGGGACAACATACAGGCCTGGCTCCGCCCATGTGCTGGTGACATCATTCCCAAACATCACTGTTCCAATGAGATGGGTGTTCATGCAGAACTATATCCACCCACAGCACTTAATAACTATTCATAATACTGACACGTCACAGGGATAATGCAGTGACCTATGGCAACAAAGAGGTGATGACCATAGGACTAGAGGCTGCTGCTACCCTTCTTTTCACAAGTAAGCCCATTGACTTCAGTCGGGTTATTTGTGTGCCTAAGCACTACTGATGTGAGTACAGTCAGGCAGGATTGGGCCCATCAACTCTTCTGCTTCACGGGACAATCTCTTACTATATGCGTGTACAATGCCTTGCACAGCGGGGCTGTGACCTCAGCTGGGCCTGTTAGCACAGCTGTAACTAAACAATCAGTGAGACTAATCAGCTCCCTTGGGGAGGGGCTGTGTTGTTTATTCTTCTGGTAAAACCAAACAGGGACTGAATAAAAAATCAGTAGGAGCCACCCCAGGACTGGACACTTGGAGGGATACACCAACTCTGGGAGCGAGACTGTATTTCTTACAGGTACACTGCAAAACTTTGGGAAAGAAGGAAAATCTCTGGTAAAGGCCCCAGATCTGTACCGTTCTGTATGTGCAGAGAGGCAAATCCCAAACAAGAGCATATTAACCAGGCCTCTTTCTTGGCCCTGCTGGGGCACCCATTCCGATCCCCTTCTCCCCCAACCTGCTCTGCGCTGCTCTGGCGTGTTTGAGCTGCCACCAACCCTTGCAGGGGGAGCACTGGCTCCTGAGTGGAGTGCTTGGGGCTACAGGGAATGACTTGCACGGGGCTTCATTTCACACTGTAAGGTCACGCTTACATCTGCAATCACTGGCTCTTTATGAATGATTATTTAACACGTATACACAGTCCTCATTTGGGCCAAACTTCAACTGCCGTCGGAGGGAGCTTTCCCTGAGTCAGGGCTGTGTGAAAACAGAGCTCTGATCTGGCCCCTTAGTTACAGTAGCTTGATCGCTAGGTCAGTTATTAAACTACTTCTCTGAATGGTGGATAATGACATATCTCCCAGCTGGTCTGTGTCTCTCCTGGCCACATACCCAGAGATAGCAGAACTGGGAGCATTTCCAGACCACTGGGCTCTGGAGTATAATTCAAGAATCCCTTTTATCCTCTAAGAACTACTACTAAGGGCTAAATTGTCCTAGTATGCTGGGCCCTGCAGAAGGGGGCTGTGCAAAATTGCATTGCCAGAGAGGGAGCCCCTGTAGTCCTCAGCATATCTTGGGACTGGGAGCATCACATGCCCTGTACCTCCTGTGAGAGACAAGCTCCTGGCAGCTAAGAGAGGGGCAGGGAGCCTAGAACAGTGGTTCTCAAAGCCGGTCCGCTGCTTGTTCAGGGAAAGCCCCTGGTGGGCCGGGCTGGTTTGTTTACCTGCCGCGTCCGCAGGTTCGGCCGATTGCAGTTCACCGCTCCAAGCTAATGGGGGCTGCGGGAAGGGCGGCCAGCACATCCCTTGGCCCGCGCCGCTTCCCACAGCCCCCATTGGCCTGGAGCAGCGAACCGCGCCAGTGGGAGCCCTGATCGGCTGAACCTGCGGACGCGGCAGGTAAACAAACCAGCCCGGCCCACCAGGGGCTGTCCCTGAACAAGCAGCGGACTGGTTTTGAGAACCACTGACCTAGAATATATTTGGCGGAGCATAAGGACATCCACTGTGGCTGGTCCCTGTGTGGGTGTGCAAAGGCCGGGGAGGAACGGGACTTCTCTTTGCCCTTCCCACGTCTTGTGCATCCATGTACACAATGTGTTCTTTCATGTTTGTTTAGCTTTGCCAGAGGAAGCTCTGTGAGCAGGTGTGAGTTGTAGCCATGCTGATTATGAAATGTGATTGCAGATTTTCCATCACAAGCAAGATGCTTCCCTTTTGTTCCGTAAGAGTGGTTCTGGGTGTGATATCGGCAAGTAAAGCAATGGGATGGCAGCAAGTAAGGGACGTATTACACACCAGACCAGTCTGTGAGGAAGGCCTCATCTAACTTTAACCATACAACTGGAACACTGTTTCTGCATACATTGCGTTATTGGGACATCCAATAGACTGAGCAAAATGGGAGATCCAGCACAATTACGTTGGTGTCTCGTAGGCTCACATAATGGTTTTTACTTTTTAAACCTTAAGTATTATTTTTTTAAACCTGAATTTCCGTTTGGTAAAAGTGATTAACAGGAGAAAGTTATCTCCACCTTGTGAGTTTGCACATGCTTCAAGATATGTCTTGATTACTGATTTGCATTATTATATAGTTGACATAAAAGAGATGTTCGCTGTCTAAGGGGGTCTTTTAACTATGTGCACTTAGTCAATAGCTCAGTACGTGTTGCTGCTTCTCTCTATCTACTGTACATAGTTACTAAATGTAAGCAAGTGTATTTTTCCCAGTGTTGTGAGTTCTACCTGTCTTGATGCTATCAAAGAAAGGTATGAACTATATGGTTGCAAAATGAATTTTCTTCTGTACAATCTACAGAGGAAAACTGTAAAGATTTGAAAACTGCTTGTAACTACATTTGTTAAAAAATGTTGTACAACATAATCTCAGACTGTTGACACTTTATGCATGTGGTAATAAAAAGAAAATAAAGATTTTAAGAGGTTTATGGTTTGTCTGTCTGGGGCTATCTATGGTTTTCACATTCTTGGGTTCTTTCTGGTTCGAAAGAGATTTAAGAGTGTGTTTATTTCTGTTAAAAATGGATGGATTAACATCCCTAGTGTTTCAAGTCCTCTGTATCCACAGACAAGGTATGGAATGGGGAGCAAAAAGACATTATATCACCTTACCCCTTAAATAGAGAAACCCCTTTTAAAATATACCTCTCTTTCCATATTCATTCCGTCCTCAGCCTCTCTGCTGAGAGTAACAATGAGGTTGCCAATTGGTTCCAGTTCTGGTGGCATTTTAGCAATATTGACATTTGTCCACAAGGAGATATACCAACTCATTCTGCAGTCATCAAATAGCCTTCAGGTGACAGTTAGACTGTGGTCACTGCCACCCTGATCTGGGATCGCAGCAACAACCTAAAAGCAAAGTGTTCCATAGTCAAACACTTTTATTATGGAAAATAATGTGGTAGCATTGTTGAGGTTTGGATCACATCAACAGAATTAGGCAGAAAGTAGTTTTGCAAAAAGTTTTGAAATGTCAAAGTTGGTTTAATTTCTAAGTGTTCAAAGTGGAACCATTTTTTTCATACCATTTTTGATAGAAATATTGAAAAAATAGTATCAAAATGATTATTGATACTTTTTGTTCAGCCCATTTTGGAGTAAATGGGATATTTAGATAACCACTTAGATAATGGTTTTGATAATATTTTGAATCAAAATATAAAAGCAAAGGCATGGCATTTTTATTTATTTTTTTTTTGCAAAAAAGTTGAAAATGTCAACAATTTTGCAAAAAAAAACAAACCCCAAAACAGAGAGGACATTTTTTAAAATGAAAAAAACCTTCTTGTCCTTAGCATTTTGACCAGCATATTAACTGGAGGATCAGACTAACCAATGGCTGAATTATATTGAAGGCTCCCTAAGCAGAGCTGTATTGAAGTGAAACATTTTCAAAGATTTCCCAGAGTTGTCAATAGGCCTGATTTTGCTCCTCTCTGATGTGCATATGGAGTAACTCCATTGAAGTCAGTGGAGTTACACTAGTGTCTCTCTGGTGTCCAGGAAGTGAGAGGAGAATCTAGCCCAGTGTGTCAAGAATAACATACTGCTCTTTGCTGCCTTTGTCTTCCATTGGAATTCCTTAGACGTCTCTAGACAGTGATGCACATCTCTTCAAGTTAAAAGCACAATCTGCGCACATGCTCACGGTCAGTGAATTTGCAAGTGAGGTGTACTACAGCCATCACTGGCATGATCCTTACGTTGGCATCAATTGGTTGGTGCCATTAATGTTTCATGCTGAACAAATAATCCTCAAACCAGGCTCATCTCCCCAAGGTGAGGATATAAACCACAGAGGACCAAATTCACCTTTGACGTAACTGAATTGACCTTGCTGGAGTTGCAGCAGGGATGAATTTGGCTTGTTATCTAAAAAAGACCTAGCTGGAATTTGACACTCCTCTTAATTTGACCAAGCAGCTCAGATTGTGATTATTGGCACTTAAAGGAATAAACCTGGATTAAGATATGTGTTGGTGTAGTGCAGGATGAGTCATGAAACACACAGAGCAACTCACTTCAGGCCTTTCAGGAACTCCTCAGCCTGTTAAAGCGAGGGAACAGTGAATGAATGGGAAAACCATATCTATTTTATACTTGCCCATGCTGTCTTGTAACCACACAGGCACTGAACAGAGCCCATTCATCTGCTGCCCTCATTAAGGACCAAGAAAAAAGAAACTGAATAAAGTAGTGAGGAAGGCCAGCCTTCCTGTTTGTATGAATGTGTGACTGGGCGTGTGGGGTGTATGCAGCACATTCCTAGCCAGAATGATATCTGAATAATACACAAATAGCACCTTCTGCTTTGCAAAAAGATTGGGACCTATCTTTTAGCGCCCTCCTCCTATCAGCCCAGACTTCACTCTTGCTAAATCCATTCACTGGATGGCTTAACTCGGAGCTCTCTCAAGGAACCCCAGGGAAGCAGTGTCCAGCAGGATTAGCTGTTTTATTTTAAGCCTCATTAACAAACAAATCAAAACCTTGCACCCTCCTCTCTCAAAGTCTGTGCAGGCCGCTCCCCAGATGTGTCCCTCCCACCAGTAACTTCAGTAACCAAACTTTCCTGGCTCTTACCTCAGAGCCTCCACACAGTCTCCCCTCTGCCCTTTTGGTTTCTGGAGCAATTCCTCTCTGCAGCAGCTCCAGTAGCTGCCCATTGGGAGCACAGCCCCATGCCCCTCAGCTTTGTAGAGGCAGTTCTCATGCCAGTTCCTGCTGCCCTCTCTTCGTAAGGATCAGCTACCGAAGTTCCAGCTCTTTCTCAGGTGCAGTGCCAGCCAGCTGCAGGCCTCTGACCCCCGAGGAATGGTATCCCTTGTACCTTCACATCCTGCTGCTGCTTTTTTGACTGCTACAATATAAAAGGATCAAGCTCTATTTATTTATGCTGAGTCACCTTGTCATGACACAATTGGAATCATAGAAACTGGGATGGGAAAAGACCTCGTATATTTCATCCATCCTGGGGCCAATTATCCTTTCATTCTCCATTGCTTTGCCTGTTCTAGTTTTAAGCATCTCAAGCACTTGGGCTTCTACCTGTTCCCTTGGATAACAGGCGAAAAGCAAATCCATTTGCAGTTTTTTCCTGCTGTCTGGCCAAATTATTAATTTTCTTCCCATAACTTCCTAATAAACTCCTGTGCATCATCCCATGTATTCCTCTCCCTCCTTGGTGTTTTCCTTCCCACTTAGTACATGTCTACACTGCAGTTAGACACCCGCGGCTGGCCTGTGCCAGCTGACTTGGGCTCGGCATAAGAGGTTCTTTAATTGCAGTGTCGACGTTCGGGCTTGGGCTGCAGCTTGAACTCTGAGACCCTCCTACCTCACAGGATCCTAGATCCCGGGCTCCAGCCTGAGCCCGCATGTCTACACTGCGATTAAACAGCCCCTTAGCCTGAGTCCCGTGAGCCTGAGTCAGCTGGCATGGGCCAACCACGGGTTTTTAATTACAGTGTAGACATACCCTTAGTAGCCAAATGAAATAGATTTGGCTCAGAACACAACATAAGAATGACCATACTGAGTCAGACCAAAGGTCCATCTAGCCCAGTATCGTGTCTTCCAACAGTGGCCAATGCCAGATGGTATGAACAGAACAGGTAATCATCAAGTGATCCATCTCCTGTCACCTATTCCCAGCTTCTGACAAACAGAGGCTAGGAATACCATCCCTGACCATCCTGGCTAATAGCCATTGATGGACCTATCCTTCATGAATTTATCTAGTTCTTTTTTGAACTCTGTTATAGTCTTGGCCTTCACAACATCCTCTGGCAAGGAGTTCCACAGGCTGACTATGCATTGTGTGAAAAAATACTTCCTTTTGTTTGTTTTAAACCTGCTGCCTATTAATTTCACTTGGTGATCCCTAGTTCTTGTGTTATGAGAAGGAGTAAATAACACTTCCTTATTTACTTTCTCCAAACCAGTCATGATTTTATAGACCTCTATCATATCCCCCCTTAGTTGCCTCTTTTCCAAGCTGAAAAGTTCCAGTCTTATTAATCTCTCCTCATATGGCAGGCGTTCCATACCCCTAATCATTTTTGTTGCCCTTTTCTGAACCTTTTCCAAGCCCAATATATCTTTTTTGAGATGAGGCGACCACATCTGCACGCAGTAGTCAAGATGTGGGTGACAATGGATTTATATAGAGGCAATATGATATTTTCTGTCTTATTATCTCTCCCTTTCTTAATTATTCCCAGCATTCTGTTAGCTTTTTTGACTGCCCATGCACATTGAGTGGATCTTTTCAGAGAACTATCCAAAATGACTCCATGATCTCTTTCTTGAGTGGTAACAGATAATTTAGACTCCATCATTTTATATGTATAGTTGGGATTATGTTTTCCAATGTGCATTACTTTGCATTTAATCTTGATTTGTAAATCAGTCGTTTTATCATTTGGTTGCTCCCCTCTGAATTCCTCTTTGCAGATCATCCCTTTCTTCCACTGAGTAGGCAGAGAAAACTCAAGACTAGCAAAATGATGCTTAGATACCACGGTGATGGGCACCTTAGAAATCAGAGATCCTAATACTAGGACCTTGCAAAGAGCAGAACACACCACCATGACTATCCACCATGCCAATCTAAGAAAGCATCTTTAGCACTCAGAAACCATGGAGATGGATGCTATAGAAATGTGAAGGTTAAAGCAAATCAAATGGCTTAATGGAAGATAGCCTGCTAACATTCTCTGCCACCTGCCACCACCTTTCAGAAACCCACCAAACTTGCATAGCAATAGCGTATATGATTAGATTCTCTCAGGTACCTGGCAATAGGCATCATAACTCCCACACCTCCACAAATGAATGCACATCATGCAAAGCTGGTGTTAATGTGCCCTGTAATCAGACTTCCATCCCACAAGCCAGCTCTTCCCAGTCACAGTAAGAATAACCTGCACAGGCGTGTTGTAACCTCAGTCACTGGGAATTTCTTAAAGCAGTGGTTCTCAAACTTTTTTTTTTCGCGGACCACTTGAAAATTGCTGAGGGTCTCGGCGGACCACTTAATGATCTTTTCAAATGTTGTTTGTACCATTAGCTAACTATTGTAAAGCGCTTTGGATAAAAGCACTATATATATAAAAAATAAACTTTTTTTTGTTCTACACATAAAAGCACACAAGTCATATTTTCATATCAGTAGTCTTACCTTTCTAATGCGATGGAGGTGCCCTCTCTCCCCCGCCGTGGCAGCCCCCGAGCTGGGGCTGGGAAGGAGGGGGGGGTCTCTCCCCTGCCACAGCAGCCCCTGAGCTGAGGCTGGGGAGGAGGGCTGTCTCTCCCTGGCAGCCGCAGCCCTGGAGCTGGGGAAAGTCGCCTCTTTCTCTGGCCGCCACAGACCTGCACATCCCAAATTCCCCCCACCCCCTCTTCTCAGAGCACTGCCCCCTCCCACCTACCCCCTGTTCCCCGCAAGGCCACCACCTCACCTTACATGTGAGTCTCCTCCAGGGTCCAGGCACCTAATTAGTGGAGCCATGCCTGCCATGCCATGCCTCAATTGCTGTGACAGCACACAGAGCAACAGGTGGTTCTCTCAGGTAAGCAGGTCCTATAATATAGGTGGCTTTAAATATTGCAAGGAGTACCCTGCTGTGTACTCACTGCATGACAAGCATTTCCCAGCGTGTGCCCAGGTCAGACTTTCCCCTCCTAGTAGTTACACCCACTCCATGCAGTGAAGCTAATGAACAGGTCTTTTCCTCTTCGTTATTCCTTTCCACTATCAAGATTTCAAACACACACGGATTGGCTCTCAGTTGAACCTATGATATCGATTAACATCCTAGTCCAGTACTGCCAACCTCAGACATTCAAAAAGCATTCCCAAAATCATGAGATTGACTTAAAAATCATGAGGTTTTTTTTTAATATATTGGGTTCTTTTACTTACTTTCTGTGTGCACTTGAGTGACATTTTTGAGCTTTTCTCCATAACGCTGAGGGCTAGAAACTTGCTTTTTTTCTAATGGAAGCTGAGATTCTCACGCAATCTCTTGAATCCACAAACTGGTGCTTTCAGTAAAACACTTATTCCCAGACGCAGAATAAAATTATGAGAGCTGTCAGATTTATGACATTTTACACATTAAGTCTTGCTTAATGCAAAGTTCAATGTATATCTTTGTCCAGCAGCCATGCCCCCTCAGATTGGGATCTCCACTGAAGATGGGTCCTGGAAGATACTTTGCTAGAAGACCTCCCAGTAATGATTAGTCCTAGTGATGTGATTAAATGTAGGGTGCTCTTCCCTCTGACTCAGTAGTAAACCAGCACTGCAGAGGAGGGGTTAGGCAACACTGCAGCAAGTGTCTTTACAATAGAGCCTGACCATTTGTGAACACTGAAAATCTCAGGGTCCTTGTGCCAAGAACAGAGGTGTTAGCCCCAGTGATCAACCTAAAGTCCAGCTTGAGTTATTATCACTCTCTCTCTCGCTGGTATTTTAAGCACGACCTATTACCCTAGACCAAGATTAAAAAAGAGAGAGAGAGAGAGACAAAGGCTAGGCACCTAAAAAAATGGCCAGTTATACAAAAGTGCTGAGCTCCCAGCCCTCAATGAGAGATTTTTAAGTACCCAGCACTTTTGAAAATCTCGCTACTTGCTTAGGTGCCTAAATGGGAGCTTTGGGTAGCTGAGCTCTGGCCCTAGGAGCCTAATTTTGAAATCTAACCCTAGGAGCCTAATTTTAGGCTCCCATTTTTGAAAAATCTTGGCCTTGATAGCTAAGCATCTTCCAAAATCCCCCTGCGCTTTCAAATGCATGCGGCATTCTTCTTCACTTTTTGTCCTGGGTGTCCATTGTTGCACACTATGAAACAGCTGCTGCTCTCCATTCTAGAGGTGGTGGCATCACTCCACCAGAAACCAGAAGATTGAGCTAGAGGAATGGGCACTATGGGCCTGGGCAACAGGAGCAGCTGCAGATCAGAAGGAGAGCTGGCTTTGACACAGGGAGGAACACCCTGCTGGATCTGGTGGTGAGCTAACCTGGAGATAGGCTTCCCAGTGCAGCAGATGACTTGATGACTTCCTTTGGTGTTGAACAACGTTCATAGGCCTAAGCCACCCAGATCCATGCTGAGCTGGCTTGGAACTTCCCCAAAGTCCTGAGAGGCTGGAATCCAGATAAAGTTTTGGTTTGGGCCCATTGGGCTTCATTTCAGTTTGCTTTTAACATATTATTAGTCTTGCTTTTCCTATGTGAATTCACTGCTGGAGAAACTCAGTGACTTGACAGCTCTGCAGGCTGAAATGCTCGATTCACCCCCTAATAGGTACAGCTCCAGGAATAACAGTGCAATGGCATTCGATTCCTCCCCACGCCCCCACATCCCTGACCTATCTGTCTGATCCCTGCCCTGGATGGATCACTTCTAGGGAGGAAAGTCTAGTCCCATTTCCATGCCCATTTAATTGTTTGGTTATTTTAAAAAAGGACTACCCCTAGGACTTACATTAAAGACACTGCCATATTTTGGACTATTACTATGGAATACTGTTGTGTTTGTTATATGGAGTTTCCTCTTTGGGGAGCCTGACAAGATAGATAGATAGATAGATAGATGATGTCATGGTGGATATATAGAGTCTGATTTTCAAAGGTGCTGAACATGCTCAGCTCCAGTTAAAGTCAATGGGAGTAGTGGATGCTCAGTACCTCTGAAAATCAGGCCCGTAGTGCCCAAACTGGCAACCCTTACTCATTGACTAGAGTCCCAGCATTTCTCAAATGCGGCTACCAGGAGCTTTTCTTGAGGCCACAGGCTTCTGGGTGGTGATTGGTGGGAGCGGAGGGAAACAACAGCCCCTCCTCCAAGGCCACCAGCAAGGGTTGGGCCCTGCCCCCCTCTGGAGCCAGAAACACCAGAGGAGCAGGCAGTCAGTGCGAATTCCCAACCTTCCTGAGGCTGGTGGAACTTGGGCTTCTGGCTTCAGCCCTGGGGTGGTGGGTTCTGGTCTCCAGCCACAGAGCTTTGGCCCAGACCCACTGGCCCCCACTGCCTCCCCCAGTCCATTGGCACTAGTCCCACTGCCTCCTCCTTCACCCTGGTCCATGCTGCCTCACTACCCACCTCCCCATCCAGGACTTAATTTGTCCCCCAGCTTGCTAGGGCTTTGTAAATTTGCTGTGAAATGTGATAGTTGTGTGTTTGTTAATATCACTTTTCACTGCCTCCCAGCTAGCTAGCAAGTCTGCTACTGTGACAAATGATACTAACAAATATACAAATATCACTTTTCATAGCAGCAGACTTACTAGTTAGCAAGTCTTAAAAAAGCAACCAGAAAAGCAAATGAAACAACAACAAAAGACAAGAACATGCAAAGCTCCTTATTTGTGTTTCCATTCTGTTTAGGTCCAGTAAAGTATAGAGACAACTGTACATTATTTGTATTATTGAGTTTAAAAACAAAACAAAAAACCCTTACATAAATAAATGACAATAATTTGGATGTGTCTATGTGCATATTTATTTGTTTTTCCTAAAGCTAATTAAGTATTTTAGGGAAAATTGTCAGAGCAGCCACAAGCAAGAATTGTTGTGACTAGACATAGAGATTTCAGTGAGACTCCTCATGTAGGTAAGTCTCCAACTTGGGTGAGTAGAGTTTGCAGAACCAGGCCAGTAGGTCGTCTGAAAGCCACCAGCTCAACTCACATAGGTCACTGAACAGCTGTTTTAAATACCATGTTATACAAGTGATCTTTTCTGGATTCATTTATCTGGAATAAAAACACAGACACAAACAAAATGGCACATACCTGGGACAAGAGCCCAGATCTTAAATTGTTTTAATTTTGATTTTTTTTTCCATTTTGGATATTCTCTTGACAAATCACTTTAACATTTTTATTTACAGTAATAAAAATAAATTACTCTTAACAGAGGCATGTATAATATACACACTAGAGATACAGTGCAATAACAGCATTGATTTATTGTCACTTGTTCATAAAGTGCATTGCAGGGGCTTTATTTAATCATAACTGAATGGGAGTGATACACTTTCCTTTGCAATCAATTTACCCATTCAGATTAAAAGGATAACGAAAACAGTTACATAAAAATAATTTGCTGTCCTGATTGTTCTGATTTTTTCCTACTTCCCAGAATAATAAGTAAAATAGTTCTGAGACAACGTATGTAGGTCTGATCCCACAAGACCCTCTGTATATGATATTTCCCTTGACTTCTCTGCATGCAAAAGGCTTGCGTTATTGGGGTCCTAGATCAGTGAAATGACTTTGTTCCTTCAAAAGGCTACCCTTTTGTTCACTACTTTCGCCAGCATTATACAGAGAGCCAGCACAAGAGCTATGCACCAGCCAGGTCCCAGCAAAGCATTTAGGTACATACTTAAGTCCACATTCGTATTCAGCAAAGCACTTCAAGCACACACTTAACTTTTAGCACATAGTTAGGAATGGGCTGCAAATTGGGGTATTAGTCCTTCTGAGGGCTTCAGTGGGCCCCCTTAGCTGTGTATAGACCCCCTGCTTGCCCTCTGTCCAGGGATGAATTTCATCCACAGAGCCTGAACCTAAATGCACTCACACCATTCCCCCTGACTCCAAAGGGTGCAGGTTCAAGCCCAAAGGGCCCACTTGCGTGACATGCCAGAACCCCCTTACAAGATGCTGAATGCCCTTAACCCCCTCCTGAAGCCAACGGAATCTGAGGGCAACTCAGCACCTTGCAGGATGAGGCCAAACCCCAGGATCTGGAGCGATGCCCCTGTCTTCAAAAACAATGTGACTCAGTCATATGTTTAGAGCTACATTCTTCCCCAAATCCGTGCCTTTCCCACTGATGTCAGTGGCAGCTGCCGGTGCAAATTTGAGAGCAGAATTTGAATTTGGGTCATTGACTTTTAGCTGGGGTTGTGCATGTGCTTCCAAAGGAAAATTTGTCCTTAAGGGCACAAACTGTCCAAAATATATTAAATACCACAGGCCAGATTCTGCTTTCAGTTACATAGTGGCTTAAATCCATTCTCTTCAGGAGAGACTCCAGATTTTCACTGGTGTAGCAGAGCAGAATCTGGCCTGTATTTCTTAAATCTGGCTGAGCTCATCAATTTATCTTTAAAGGCTAGATGCACCTTCTGGTTCATAAACAAATCTCCTCTGACACTGCAGCAACCCTCAGCATAGAGCTGTTGCTAAAGCCTTATAGTCAGAAACCTGTCCCTCCGAGTTACAGTTGATCTCTATACACAGTGCAATTTATTCCGCTATGAGCCTGATTCTGATCTCATGTTGGTGTAAATCAGGAGTAGCGCCACTGACATTAGCTGGTTTACACCAGTGTAAAACTGTTTTAGTGGAGAGGTGAAACAGGCCCCACGTGCTATGCTGCATAAACTTTAAATCTAACATCTCCTTTGCCCATAAGTGTCTGCATTCGCTTGCAGATTTGTTCATTAGTGAAACTGTGCATTGGGATAAGAACTTTTTCTTAGACAACCCAGATGTCTTATCCCCTTGATCCTGCAATAAAATCATAACACTGTGTTTGTGACTTCAGAGTCTATTGATATGATAATGTGCAGTCAGACATTCAGCCTCCTGACCACTGTAGGATACACAGATTGTGAAGGGGAAAACCTTTGTCTAAAAAACAATTATACTTGATATGGAGCAGAATTTATTAAGGCACCCGTTATTCTTCTTAACCTTCCCAGTTGGTGAAAAAGCCGATCTCCTGCCTGATACTTAGCATGTAGCTTCACTTTAGCATTTCTCAGTGGATCACAACAACACTTTTCATATTGTTTTTCCAGTTCTAGACTACAGCAGTTGCAGACAGAGATGGTTGATTTTTTGAAAATGTTGCTAGCAGTATTTGGTTTTGCAAAACCCATGGTCAGTTTGGATCCAGAGCCCATTTTATCCACATCCCCAGAAGTCTGGGATAAAAAGGTGTTAGAACAATGGTTCTGGATTGCCTTCTCTAGTTATAGACTGTTCCATCTCTCTGCATCATTCACTGTACAGCATTTCATAAAGTTTTCAACAGGAATTGCCTCTCTTCTCTAGGGTCACAGAAACAAAAACGAAGGCAACTACATTAGCTATTTTGTAAAAGGCAATTAAGCCTTTATCATGATGATTCAAATGAAATTGTAAGAACATCCCAACGCCGCCACCTCACCAAGAGAAAAAGACTGGCTTTAACGAGAAGAATTAGAGGCAAATACCGTACGCAGCATACAATTATTCCTGACAGTTAAAGATGTATTTTGTATGCCATTAATTATTACTATACATTGATACAATTTAAGTAATTATGAAGATCAAAGGCTTACTGTCAAGTAGATTTAGACCCCAAAATTAAGTTTTTGTTAAAAAAAAAAAGAAGAGGAACTTTCTAACAAGGTGAACAGTAATGTTTTTCATTATTTTTATTCTAAATTCAATGAAAGCTATTTGTTTGGGATGTAAAAATTGTCACTGTTTTGATTGAGACCCCAAAGGTTGTAACATTCCTGCTAGTGAAGTGAAATTGGTTAGACAGAAAGTGAAAGTGACAACTACAGTTCCACTGACCAAACTGAGAGTAGGGGGAAGTAAACAAAAAATAAAATATTTTTTTTAAAAATTGTAAAAGTCAACAATCCAAGGTATGGTTAGTAACACTGATAAAGGCATATTTTTAAATATATGGGACCAGATCCATTAAGTTCAATGCAGGTGCCCCAGGAATTCATGTGGCTTGTGACAGTGTCCCATTTATCTGTGCTCCCAAGCTTTTCAAATACTGTGTGTATCTAAGGAATGTTTCCCCTTCCCCTCTCCTTCACTTCCACCTCCCATCCTCCCCCCACAACCTACCTACCTACCTACCTCTCAAAAAAACCAACAAAGAACAATTTAATAAGTGATTCTTACAACTGTGCTGCTGGCTATCAAACATGTGGTAGGAACGAAAAGGGCAAACAAGACACCTGGAAGTGAAAAAACTAAAAAACAGGTTCATGTTTCTCTGGTCACTCTGAAAGAACACTGGGGTGGGTTTTGGTGTGTTAAATATTTTGTGCAATTGCTTAAGGCCAAATTCTTCACTCGCTTGCACTGGTGTAAATCTGGGCTAATTCCACTGAAGTCACCAGGAGTTTTACTGGTGTAACTAAGATCAGGATGTGGCTCGTCATAGTCAGTCAAAAGCCTTTTGCCTGCATGTGAGAACCTTGCTTTTCCAAGGGGGAGCAATGACTGTGGATTAAGTGTGTCTCAGCTAAAGACACTGGGGCCAGATCCTCTCTGCCACTTGCAGTGGTGAAAGGAGAGGAAGCTGGCTGGAACTGGCTGGGGCAACAAAGGGAGGATCAATCCAGATGGCACTTGATCTGCAAGGAGACTATGTCCCTTTGGGATTTGCCATAGTGATGATGATAAGTGACGGGAGGAGCAATAGCTCCACATGAGGCAACCATGAGGCTGGTGCTGGGGAAGTGGCTGCTCGATGTGGCATGCTACCCATACACATGGAGCAAAACTCCATGGTAAAATGCTACACAGGTTACTGCTGATCTGCGCAGTGTTGACTCCCCACACTGAAAGATTTCATCCGTGCAGAGGGGAGTTATATGCAGCAGCAAGGGGATGGAGGAAATAGGTCCAGGGCATAGAACCTGGCTATAGGGGAGGCATGTCCCTGATTGTGACTGTTGCCCATGATTTCCTACCTACACTGAGGTTTGCTGGCATTGTTCTTTTTCCTATTCCAAAAGGCAGCCGGCTCTGCCCCAGAGATGGACATGGGGGCTCCTGCTCATCAGCGATCTTTGGTAGGTAAGTCACCCCATTCCAGGAGGGAATGATGAGAGGTCATTTTCACCAATTGTTTAAATGAGGCATGGTTCATCTGTCGAAAACTGAATTAGTTCACTCTAAACAAGGTGGCAACCTAAACAACAGTCAAACAAAATCCATGTGCTACTGAATAAGGTGGGAAAGAAGAAGCAAGGATTTGGTCCTCTGGAGAAATCAAAACTTTCCTGATATTAATCATTTGACCTTAATAGATATAGCTCTGCATTATGTTCTCTCTGATATGCAAAGTGTTACTATATGTTAGTGGATAAATAACCTTGACTACGTACTGAGCAGTCCCTCCAAAGTAAGCCAGATCTTCATATGTCATGAATCAGTTTAGCTGTTCTGAAGTCAAAGGATTTATGCCAGTTTGCACCAACTGAGGATCTGCCCTTTATACTGTTATCTACTGGTATCCTTTATTAATATGACAATAATTAAAGCAGAGCTCGCTTCTCAATACCTCAGCACTTCAAATAGCTTGTGTCAGTTTTGGTTTCTTTATCGGACTAAATCCAACAGGAGGATCCTTGCCAATAAGCAATGGCCCAGATTCCCCAGGGCACTCCAGTTGCTTTGTGCAACTCCCATAATGCAAAGCAGCTGTAAATTTGGCTCAGCAGACTATTTAAACTGTGTTTACAGCTGCTTGGCATCATTAGAGTGCTACAAAGCATCAACTGACAAATCAGGCCCTATCTATCTTATATTCCTCTTCCACCAGACATTTTACACTGGTGTAACTCTACCGACTTCAGTGGACTTTTTCCTGATTTACACCAGTGTGAGAATGAACAGAATCATGCCCAGTGTTTTGTAGCAACGCATTCCATGGACTCAGCTTTGAAAGACAATAGAACATCACTGTGTTATCATTGTGCATACAACTTTACTAACTTGGTAAATATTTCCAATAATTAACGTAGCTTTCCTTAATAAATATTGACAAAGAGTGCTGCAGTGTAGAGCTGGTCAAAATATTTAGTTTAAAACTTTTTCCAACAAAAATGGACTATTTTCATACTGCAAATTTTTGAAGAAATCTTCTGATATTTCCACAACTCAATGAAAAACAAACTTGGAAGGGGGACTTCAGGTTTTTTTCCCTTTCTATCCTCCTTTTTCCAGTCCTTCCCTCATTTTTTCATTTTTCCAGTGATAAAGGTGGGGTCAGGGAGGGAGAAAGGAAAAGGGGAGCGAAAAGGAAAAACAAAACAAACACCCCCCCCAACCTGATCTTTTTAATTCAGAAATTGAAAAATATAAATTTGAAAACTTCAGTTTTTCTGTGAATTTTCAAATGAAGAGTTTTAGAAATTCTTCATGAAACATACTTAGCACTTTTTGAACATCTCTTGTTGCTTCTCTGAGACAACCACAAGGAAAGAACTAGATTAAAATGTTTATCCAAAACACCTGGGTCCAAATTTACCTCTGGTGTAGTTTCATTGGGCCAGATCCTGATATCCTTATTTTCAAGGAATTCCACAGTGAATTCCATTCACCTATTCCATAATTAGCATCACCGGAGCAGGGTAAGATACTATTTAATGTGAGCACCTGAATTTAGCCAAGTGATTTCAATGGATAGAAATAGATTTGGCCAGGTAACAGTATTTTAGAGGACATGCTCATATAATCTCTGACTTCTACATGGCGGTTTACAATCAGTAACTTCTTCCTTTTGTCTAATTACATCCCAATGTAACACTCCTCCTCTGAGTGTCTGACATTGAGGGCCACAAAAAAACTCATTATTTTGCTTTGATTGCTATGCACCTATGTCATATTTAATCTACAGATCCCTGGAAAGCGAGTAAATTTCATTCACATCATTAAATTTCATTCACACTATTAAACTCCTTAAGAGGAAAATTCTGAAATCAAAACCTTTGATAAAAGGAAATCAACTGAAAATCCAAGAAAATGTAAGATGTTCATTTTAACTGTGTGCCTAGAGTGAATGTTTAAATGCTACATTTGATTTAAAAATACAAAATGAGCTGCCCAGAGAAACACAAATACCTGCCCTGTAGATCAAATCGTATAAAAACATTATTTTGAAATGTTTTTAATTAACTCTGCATTGAGTCTTCACATTTAGGAACTGCAGGAGGTTGTCTGCAACCATGGAAACAGAATAATAAATAAATGAACAGCAAAAACGTTAAATAAAATTGTAAAAATATTGACTAGAATTTGTGCATGTTGTACGTTGCTCCTCATAAAAAAAGTGAAAAGCTGGGACACCTTTAGGAGTGAGAAAAAAAGTCCAGGCCCAAAGCACACATTTGAGATTCACAGTTTTGTCATGTGCAGTGAGCTTTGCTGAGCTAGAAAGAGACCTTCATTGCACAGTTCTATAGATAAACGATTGGTTCACCTGCATTCAGACATAAAATTTGGACACTTTGTCCTTCATGGAACTATAATATTTACATGCGATATTCTCTCTTTTGTTGTTGGTCTTTTTATATAATAGAAACCTAAGCCAGGTTTGCAACTGACGCTGCAGGGATAGGCTATTGTTTGAAAGAGGAATCTTTCTGACGTTTGTAGCACAGATTCCTTTCTAAGGGAGAGCAACACATTTGCAGCATCGACATCACAGGTCACACTGCAAAGCAATTTCCTTGCAGGGCACTGAGAGAATAGGTGGTAAGACAAACCCCCCACCCAAGAGGCAACCCTGGACATTTCACCTATAGAACAGAGTCCCCGTCTGTCTCTGAAGGTTTATTCTGTTTTTAAAGGAATGCACTATTCCACTTCTTGGCCAAAATACAGCACAAGACGAAGGACACTTCATCATTTTCTCACTAACACCACAAAGCACATGATAGAGTAGAGGAGCGTGAGGCTAGCGTAGCTTCTCTATGGAAGCAAGTTAATCTAGTAGTTTCGGGAACAAGACGTGTGATGATGTAGGCTTCCCTTTAGAAGAACCAACCTCGTTCAGACTATCAGTCTTTGGATCATATCCCCCCTCCCCACACCCAGTATGCGAGATCAGCATACTGTATTAACAATACCGCTAAAGACAGTGTGTTATACCTGCACTGAAATAAGTGAAAGATTAACCTAGGTTCCGATGTCAAGAAAGCCTCATCTCTGACTTTCTTCCACCGCTTTCATCTCCCTGGCAGGGGGATTAACTAGATAACCTAAAAGGTCCTTTCCTCCCATCTTTAGATTTGATGATGCACCGTGAGCATATTTTTCAGCAAGGAGTTCTCTTTACTCTCACATTGTAATAAAAAATAATAATCATACCTTAAAGTGCCTTTCATCCTGCAGGTTCTCAAAGTGCTTCACAAACAAAGGAGATATAAATATACAGGCATCACTTCACCCACCACTGAAATGCAGCCTCCTCTGAGGTGCAATGCAGCAGCTGAACAGCACATAGCAACACTATACAATTGTTTAGGACAGCAGGTGAAGGGGAATGGACCTCATTTGTTCCTGACTCAGGATCGTACTTCCTTTCCCCCCGCTTAAAGAGGCCAATGTAAATCTTTGATTTCCATGTGCTTTTTTACAAAAATAAACATAAAATCGTAAGACAGGCCACTTGTCCTCCTACCGCTTCTCACGGAGCTGTCCAGACCTCGTGGTGCTGAACCGGTCTGGCATGAAAAATATTGGCAGGTTACCGCATCTCACAATGTCCCTTTTATTATTGCATAGCAGAGCAAAACCTGATTATAGTTAAAAAAAATCACCACCACCACCACCAAAACCCTCTACCCCACCTTTCAGGCAGTGAAGCCCCTTGGATATGGTCATTTTTTAACCATTCCAAACAAACCCAAACTAACGGCAAGCAAATATTGTACACGTTTTTCTAGATCTTGCCCTGAGCCCTCAGCATCAGATCTGCGCTGGGCTCTAAACAGCAGGGCACTATCTTATTCTCTTCCCACGTCCCAGGCCTGACTTCCCCCCCGCACTTGACAGGATTTTGACTTGGGGCGACCCCCAGTGACTTCAGTGGGGTTACTCCTGGTGTGGGGCCAAGGGAGAGTTGGCCCGCGGTCTCTCCCCTTTCCTCACCGGGGACCTTCCCAACGGCCTGCCCCTCGCTGGGAGGCTTGAAATAAGTAAAGAGTTGCCCTGGGCCCTTGAACATTTTCGGGCCACAGGTTTGGCAAACGTGCTGCTCCCCCTTTCCATTACACCGAGATGAGAAAAAAGCATCAGGCGCTGATCTTTTTTTTTTTTTTTTTTTTGGTCTTTTGTTGTTGTTTTTAAATCAAAAATAAATAAAATATGTAGGAAAATAAGCATTTTTTAAAGGAGACCACTCTTATTTTTGTTTTCTCGTTGACATCTTTTTCCAGGGAAGGAGACGCGCGTCGCTCTGGGATTCCTCCTGCTGGTGGTAACACATCATAACGCCGCGGAGGAGGAGAGCCTGAAACCATTTGACAATCCGGGCGGCCAACCTCCCTTATACATCGCTGGATGTCCTGGGCCTGGAGGAGAAGGTGGAAGGGATGCACCCGCAGCAGGCCAGCCACAGGGACTTCTGGATGTCCGGGTTTCTGAAGGCATAAATGACCGGGTTGATGAGCGAGTTGCAAGTGGCGGGCAGGGCCAGGGAGTAGGTGTAGACGGCGGGGTAGCTGGAATCCGCCACCAGCGAGTAGATGGCGAAGGGGATCCAGCAGAGGGCGAAGGTGCCCAGGATGAAGGAGAGGGTGGAGAGCCCCTTGCGGGTGGAGGTGACCTGCGCCGTGGCGATGAACTGGTGCTGCACGGCGATCTGCTGCGCGTGCCGGAAGGCGATCTTGCAGATCTGCAGGTAGAGCTGCAGCATCAGGGCGAAGAGGAGCAGGAAGGTGACCGCCAGCACCGCCGCGTTGTCCTTGGTCACCGGCCGCAGCACGCTGCAGGTGGCCTGGTCCCGCAGGCAGTTCCAGCCCAGCAGGGGCAGCAGCCCCACGCCCAGGCAGAGCAGCCACATGAGCAGCAGCATGGCGCAGGTGAAGGTCAGCGTGCGCTCCGTGTGGTAGGTGAGCGCGTTGTACAGCGACAGGTAGCGGTCGATGGTGATGGCCAGCAGGCTGCAGACCGAGGCGGAGAAGGCGGTCAGCAGCAGCCCGGCCGCGCTCAGCGCCACGGCCGCGTTGGGCGGCTGCAGCAGGTACTGCACGGTGAAATTGACCACCAGCCCCAGGCCGGCCAGCAGGTCGGCCAGCGCCAGGCTGCCGATGAGCAGGAACATGGGGGCCCGCAGGCTGGGCGTGTAGAAGAGCACGGCCAGCACCAGCGCGTTCTCGCAGGCCACCGCCGTGCCCGTGGCGCACAGGGCGATGTCCCAGGGGCTGACCGCTCCGCCTCCGCCGCCTCCTCCTCCTCCTCCCGCCGCCGCCGCCGCCGCCGCCGTGACCGGCTCCGAGGCAGAGGAGTTGGACGGCCAGATGCTGCTGCTGCTGGGGAAGGGCCTGGAGGAGGCATTGAGCAGGACCAGGAGCTGCTGCTGCCGCAGCTGCTCCTCCATGGCGGCCGCAGCTGCTGCGGGGTTGTGGAGCATCGCTAGAGAGGAGGCACAAGGGACACACAGAGAGAGGAGACAAGGGTGAAAGCAGCATCGAAAGAGCCTGGACTATCCACCCCTGAGCCCGGGGCCGCCCGCAAGAGACACGACAAGACCCGCTGTCCCAGCCTGGCCCCCAGTATCCCCAGTGCCGGTTGCAATGGGGACTGATCGGACACAGACAGGATTAAAAGACCGATACCCTGCCTGGGCCATTCCCCGGTGGCACACCCCCCACCCTCCTCTGGGAGCCGAGCGCGAACGCAGCCGCAGGAAACACCCCCAAACCCGTTTCTTTTATTTATTTATTTTTTTAAAACCAGGCTCGATCTTTGAATAAAATTATTTTCCTCCCCATCTTGGCTATTTCCCCTTCCTTTCCCCCGAATGAACAGATGGGGGATTCGTCTGATCTCGGGTTCCGTCTGAACAGCTGAAGGTGAGCAAGGCTGAGTGTCAATAATTCACCCGTCACAATGCTCGTTGCATGCGTTCCCATTAAAAGGCAGACGGTTGCATCAGGCACACGTACAGAGCCGCAGATTCATAGCATGATCAGACCGATTCCAACACTAACACTTGGGCACAAGCAATTTGGGGGTTAAACAGAGTAATGGTTACATCATCTAGTCCCTTGTTGTAAATGTGTCTTTCTGACACAATAATTTTGCTAGTAATAAATAAAAATATATTATTTCTGGCCAGGCAAGCCTCATACTTAAGCAAACCTCCTGGTTAAATCGGATCCCAGTGAAGGCTACAGACTAGAAATATTCTGCATTAACTTTGCTTGTTTTTAATACCGGTGCACTCAGGGACTGCTGGCGGCAAACAACTGCAGGATCTCAGCTGCATTAAACATGGTTTTCTTTCATAGTAAACCCCTTGCACTGAATAGGAACCCTTTCACCCCCCTCGATCACATCTCCTCCAACGCCTTGTATATATCGTCTCACATTTCACTCTTATGAAAACAAAAGTTGTAAAGGTCACACAAATGGTTTAGTCCGGAATCTCTTCGTCAAGGTTTTTGCTGCTGCTGCTGAGAGTGCTGTCCATAATGCAATTTACCAGAGCGCTAGGATTAAAATATTGAAAGGGCCACCTTCTAACCGGCTTGCTTTCCAAACTCAATACAACGCAAACACCCTTCCCCTTCCTTAGCCCGCAGAAGAGAAGTCAAACACATGCAACAACATAGGCAGACATGTATTTCTGTTGTTTTACCTTTGTTTGATCCTTGCTGATCAGCTTTCCCCTTTTTTTCGTGCTAGTCCTTCCAGTCCTTGGGATTAAGCTTCATTCCTTGGTTAACATTGCTAATAACGTTGGCAGATTGCTGGCATTGACTTGCACTTAATATTCTTGCCCCATTGGGTCTGCTGATATATCTCAACTCTGACGTCAAAGTCTTCACTTATATTCATGATCAGCTCCAAGTCTGTGAATCAGGGAAGCTGTGATCAGAATAACAACTAGTCTCCCTCCCTTGTTCCATATACACACGCATACACGAGGAGATACACACATACACATACACAGCGAGAGAGGCACACACACATACAATCCTCTGGAATTTCATTCATAAGATTTCAGAGACACTAGGACACACCTCCCCCAAGGTCAAATCTTTCACACCTGCATCTTGCGGATGTAGATTGGGTTACAGCTTGCTATGCCTGCCTAGGCATCCGGGGCAAGATAAAGACATAACAAAGGGAGAAGATATATTTTTACTGCTGATTCTGATGAAAATATTTGTGTTGGCTGATGGGCAGTGACTATACTGTGCCCTATCTATTCTGTAATTTGACCAAGTGCAATGCCCTTCAGACCATTTTTCCCAGAGAGCAATTCAAAGGCAATTCAAAAACCCAAACCAAACCCAAAATGGTTTAGTAGGAAGCTGTTCAAAAATGTATTCTGTACATTGGTGAAGAAAGAAATTATTATGGATTGTCATCTGGCTGACAAAAATTGATTTCTGAACATACAGTGTATATTAAACCTGAAAGCATATGTAGCTGTGCCTATGCATGTGTTTATGCGTGTATGTGTGTGTGTTTGCATATATTTGTGTGTGTGAGTGGGTGAGTTTATTATGCCTTGTATAAGCCAGTCCAAAAAAAAATCAGTGCTACACCAGCCACAATTATCTGTACGTGCAACACATTTGCTCAAAAAGCGTGTACATACAGATGCAGATTTGTTTTATTACACAGATAGTAAAAGCTACAGTCTAGAGCTCAGAAATATGCATATTTCCTCCCCATCCTCTTTGAGACGGACTGTATTTAAAGTCTAATATTTTTGTGCTTGGACAAGAAAGAATGCTGTCAAATTTGACATGCCGCAGTCTGCCACCCTTAGTGTGAGGGAACCTGCAAATGATATTGGTTGGCTACAATGACAGACTGCCATGCATTGTAATGGAGAAATACTGGAAGAATATTTAGTGTTGCATTTGCTTATTCTGCTCCTTGTCTTTTGTATTCCAACCTTATAGCTGGGGGGACGGGGAGGGGGAAGGTGGTGGCAGAGGATGTGATATACTATAACTGCAGTGTCCCCCCTACAAAATATTGCTTCATATCACCGCACTGCTACAATGGAAGGTATAAACAAATTTCCTCCCTAGATATTCTATTTGGATGGTACTCATCCTACAAAGAACACCCCAAAAGGCATAATGATTTTTAATAACATGAGTCGTTTCATAATCCATACAGTAGGTAGTATTATTAAAATAGGAATGCCAAGAACACAAATCAACAATATAAGATAAAACATGTATTTTCTTAATATTTTAATGTCACAAATAAAAATCTGGGCTCATTTATGTATATTTTTAAAATGTAACCATACTGAATAAACTAAAACAATAATCATTATTATTAACAATAGTAACAGTTACTTATGATTATTTACGTACTTACTAATATATCACTTACTATTATTAACAATAGTAAGAAATACTGGCTACCTAACACTTCTTAGTTTTCAAAATAATGCAGATTACCTCTATATAATGAATGAAATGAATAATAAATAGGATTTACAGTAAATTCCTATTTAGGGCAGATTTTTAGATCTTTTTGATCAGGTTCATGGCAGTATTATGATTTGAAGTTAATTGAGGCAGGATTTGTCTTCACCTAGAAGAATCATTTTATGCATCTAGGTTCTCATGCCAGGCCTATCTCTGGAGTATCTGAGATAGATTTAATAGTCTCCTGTCTGGAGTTTTTTGCTCATGTGGTTACATGGCTGGTATGTGCAGAGGGAAAGGGAACATGAAAAAGAGAGTGGGAAATCAAAATAAGCAAGCTGAATGAATACACTCACACTAACAGTAATTATACTGTAACACTGGAAGGGCAGGATGTAAAAGAATATTTGACAGATCTTGCAACGACAGCCTCCTATGATAAGATAATGGTCCAAATTGCGCTGCTATTATTGATCTTTGCTATAATTGCATTTAGAGGCCTTGATTGGTGCTCAGGACCCCCTTGTGCGAGGCCTTGTACAAATCCATAACAAAAAGACAGTACCTGCCCCCAAGAGTTTACAGTCTATTCAATCTCAGTCCCACTGAAGTTGTTAGGTCCCATTGTGGGAATGAGGCAAGCACCATTTGACGGAAGAAAGAGTGGATGATTTTAAAGTGGCGTGAGTGCAATTCTCCCTCCCTCAGGATAAAGACATGAGGGGAACTGATTCATCTACTGAACTTCCCATCTTGGGGAAGGAGCGGGCACCACCAGTTGGTGAGAGCCTGGCTAGGGAGCTAGAGGGTGATTCAGGGGCCCCCACACTATGGAGGAAGCACCCCAGGCCTGTGCACAGAGGCCTTTTTCCCTCTAGCAGATCTTGTGGGGGAGCTACCAGTTCTGGTGAGCAAACCCTCTCCTCCTCACACAGGAGAACTCAGAGGAAACTCCATGAGGAGCACTCCAGAGAACTTCCTCCTCCCCCCTCAGCCCGCCCATGGATTTGTCTGTGGGAGGGGAGAACAGGACCACAAGATGGAGTCTGCTTCTAAAAGCAGAAGCTCCTAGAGATGTGAAAGGATTGTTTTACAGTGCTGAGCTCCCACTTTAAACATACGGGGGCAAATCTTGAAGCCTTAACTCAGGCAAACCTCCACATGAATTTGATTGGGGCTGAATAAGGACTCAGTGTTGGGCCTACAGCAACATGCTATTACATGCATGGGTTTGTATGAGGGAAGACATCTTCATTCCTATAATTGTAAAGTCACATCACCTGCATTCTTGGATGGACTTTTCAGAGGCTATTGCACATGATTCTGCCTTCCCGGCATTGCCTTTGATGGCACCGTGAGCTTTGTTTTTATATTTAGACTTGAGTATCAAATTCTGTAAAAGAATCAAAGAACAGTTAAAAACGATCACTAAAACCCAGGCGCATCCATCAGACTGCCCCAGGGCAGCGCTAACAAGTGTGATTGGTTCTGACATGGCTCGTGCCCCCCCAGGTTCCCAGCGACATTGGCAGCACTGCAAGACAATCTTTACATAAGGAAAAACAGTTCTTGAGTAATGTCTCCAACACAAGACGAACCTGGAGATGAGCAGCTCCTGGGAAATAATGAACTCTCTCATCTGCTATTGACTACAGTGGAAGATGAAGGTGCTCAGCACTTGGCAGACAGACTCATGGCCAATTAGAAGCAAAAACCCCCAACATGCTTTCTCTTCAATATTAGGCATTCATAACCTCTGGTATAGATCGATACAGAGAGCACGCAATTAGATCTTTGATCTATCTACCATTTATACCATCCTCACCACCGTGTTGTCTAACTATAGTATTACACACCAAGCAATGCGAATAATAATATTCTATTGCACTTCTCTATGACTTCCATCTGAAGGTTTGAAAGCATTTTATAAACACTAATGAAAATGGCCTGACAAGAACCCTGTAAAGTAGGCAAGAATTTTGACCCCTGCTTAGAAACTAGATGGGTCTGATAGAAAACCCTAGAACAGAGAGACAGATGGAACTGTCAATGAAACTGAACTACAGAGATGGGATGTGACTGGCCTGAGGCTGCAGAAGAAGTCTCCAACAATGCTGGGAAGAGAACCCAGATCTCCTGAGTCCCATTTTACGCGTAAGATCATCCTTAATCCATTTATCTCTGAGTTCTCCAAAGCCCGTCATTCCTTATTAGACTAATTCAGGATCTTGTTCTAAGCAATTTTTTTCTTTCTGGGATCTGCCTTCCCCTATTCGGTGGAGCTGAGTAATCATACTGTTGCAGTCCCTTCTCTTGGGAATTCAGTGATTTTCCTCTTTGTAATAGCTAACATTTATCTAGCAACTTTAATCCCAAAGAATCCCAAAATGCTTCATAAACTATCCATCTACCTATTCTACCTACACAGCATTAAAATCTGCTGCCTTGGCTGGTGAAGAAATGGGGAGTGAAGACTCGGTTAGTTGCATTCTCTGCAGAAAGGAAACCTAGAATTCCTCTCAGGGGATAAGGTATGTTTAGTCAAGTGCATTGTGCTGCTCTTTGAGTAGGTGCCAACTGTGCCCTGGATAGTAGCTGATGTAGAGTGCAGCATATGCATTAGCCAGTTTGAGGGTAAGTAATGGACTAGACATGACCCTTACCTGTAGGCCACACAGGTATATGAGCTGTGGCTCTACTGAGACTCTGCCATGCAGATTACGTGGGGTGCAGGTAGGGCTCCTTATACCTTCTCTCCCCGCTTGCAAACCAGCATGGCTTAGGACAAAGGTTATCCTCAAAAGGGGAATCATTTTGCTCACATCTCAGGCTGAAGACCCAGGTACTGTGCTTGAGACTGTGCAATCACCATGAACAGAACGGGCTGAGGTTCTTAACACTCAGGAGTGTCCAGGTAATCCGATAGCAAGGTGATGAATGCAGTTTAAATGCCTAGACAAACAGATAAATAGCTAAATAGCTAGTGCCCGTCATTGTAAGATACATGCTACAATATTTAATAGCAATGGGCAAATCACAGGAGTAATACTAGTGCAATCTATAGGGTTCCGGACACTTAATATAGAATAGTTCTACTTATAACAATTGGCATTAAATAAGAGTGTGTACCGGGTACGGATAGCTATTTACTGCTCCAAGTGTTGTCTATGTCTTTACTAAGACTTGTGCCATTCACTGAGCGTGTGTCCCCTGAAACACAGGAGAACCTCTGGCCGGTACCTGAAGCGAGTGCTCAGTCACATGGGCCCTGCAAATTCTGGTTGCAGCAGCTTACTTTTTATATACATGTTGCTGAGAAAGGTCGCAGCCCGTCCCCGAAAAGGAGACGTGGGGAATGAAAAAATATGCAAATGTAACACTAGAAAGCGAGACCAGAGCCCTGGCTTTTGGTTTAAGTAGAATAGCTAATCAGCAAAGCCAAAGCACCTCTTCGTAGTCAGATCTAATTTCCAAACCAGATCATTCAAACAATCCAATCCCCGATACACCCTGCGTGCTGCTCTAGCTGGTTACATTCCCTTTGAACACACTTAATCGCATTATTAGGGTTTGAGTGAGGGGGGAAAATTACAACGGTCAATCTAACTATCAATATATTGGACAGTGACTGGTGTGTCCGTAATTTGTCAATGTATAAATACCAGGCAAATGCACCAGGCTAAATCCTGATATTATACCCATTGGCATAGCCTCCTGTCCTGGGCTGTAGGCAAACTAAATGATGCCTTAGAATTATGCACAACACAACTGTCCCCAAGCCCTCTCCCTTGTTTGTCCCTGCTGCCAGGTTTACTAGATCATCATTTATTTTGTTATCCAATTCAATTCATGGCAGATCTTCAGTGTGCTGCAGATTTTTGCATTGAAACACATGACTGCCATACAGAAGTTGTCATGTTTTGATAGCTGCATAGCGAACTGCAGGAACTTCTGGCTCCCAGGGGGGTGTGGGAATTGTCTTTGCCAACTAGAAGGTAGTTAAAATGGTTGGCTCTGGAGAGAGGATGCATCTCCCCTAGGGTAAAGGCAGAGGTGAGTTTAAACTTGGGGGTGAGGGGCTGAATTCCTCACTCCCCAGCTTAGCAAACCTGGATACAACTGGATTGTCCTACTGTCCAATATCAGCTCTTGCATCCCACAACAATGCAAAAAGATTCATTAGCCAGAATGTTTCTGCTAAAATGGTCAGGAGGAAACAGTTAACATCATTGACATTTAAAGTATCCTCATTAGGCTGCAGAGTTAGCGTCCCATTGTGATAAACTGGGGAAATCCAGTCTGCTCTCAAAACCATTCTGACTGCAGAGTCCAGCAGGCATCCCTGCCTGCTTTACATTCGTTTAACATTTTGAAGGCTATCTTCCCAACCATAAGGTTTAGCGGCTTAATTTTTTTCTTAGGCCTGGTCTATACTTTTGCTGCCTTCACTATGTCAGGTGTGGTGTGGAGAAAAACTACCCTCTTACTGAAATAGCTATGCCAGCAAAAGCCCTAGCGTAGACACAGTTATAGTTACAAAAGGTCCTTTGCCAGTATAACTTATTTTGTTTAGGGAACTGGTAGAAACTATACGAGTAAAGAACTCTTTGGCTGGTACAAGCTGCGTCCCCACTAGGAGGGTTGCCTTTGATATAACTATAACTATTGTGATAGACCCAGGCCAGTTGGGTATAGCAGAGGAGTCGACGGCAGATATACTGGCCACTGGATAAGCAGTTTTCTGTTCCCTGACTGACCAGAGCAGGGGCTGCTCCAGGCTATGGTGGACGCATGACTCCAATTAACCTGCTAAGAGTCAGTTGAAGCCATTAGGCTAATGAGAACACCTGACTCCAATTAACCTGAAAAGAGACAGGTGAGGCTGTTAAGCTAATGTGAACACCTGACTCTAATTAAGGCCCCTCTGATACTATAAAAGTGCTCACTCCAGTCAGGCCAGGGAGAGCCAGGGACCCAGAGGAGAGGAAGTGCGGCTGAAGGGCTAGGTAATGAAGACACCCTCAAGTCACTGGAAAGGGAGCCCTAAGGTAAGGGTGACAAAGGCGTTGAGAGAGAGAAGCAGGAGAGCTGTGGGGAAGTGGCCCAGTGAAATGTAGCAACTTTGGCAGTGAAAGGTTGGCTGCCAACAGCTGCTGCCATTAGGGTCCCTGCGCCGGAACCCGGAGTAGAGGGCAGGCCTGGGTTCCCCCCAGCCCACCACTACAGAAACACCTCCTGGGAGAGGAAGACAGGCCCCTGTCAGGACAGGAGGCTAAACTATATTGGAATAAGCCCATAGGGACAACAGAGACTGTGGGAGTTCTCTCACCAACCTCCTTGCTGGCTTGTGATGAAAATGGATCAGTAGGCTGTGACCCTTGCCTCTAGAGGGAGAAGGGCTATGCAGAGGGTCACAGTGAGCCTCTGAGGCTAGCGTAATCCGCCAGGAAGCGTGGGACCCACTGAGACAAGGTCGGAGCTCTGCCACACTATTCCAGCTCCATTAGTGGTGGGGGGAGAAGGGGAAGTGTTGGCGATGCTCTGTGTTTTACCTGCCTTTCTTAACTCGGCAGCCAGCATGGGAGTCACATAGAGCTTTCTGAGCTGAGCTTGCAGTGGGCAGTGCCCCAGTGAGCAATGCTGGGCAGGGGGCAGCAGCACCAGCAATAGCAGAGGCAGCGTACCCGTTCATTCAGTGTGACTCGATGAGCCAGGGTCACCTGAGAAGGGAGAGCCAGACTCAGTCACGGCTGTTTCCTCTCCGGAGTTTACCTTGTGCTTTATGTTTAATAGATGGAGAATTGAAAAGCCAGGGCTAAGCTGAGAGTAAAGCCAGCTGAATAACAAATAACAGCACTGATGTGGTGATTTTATCTGTATAGCAACAGTGCCCAGAGTGCTCAGTCAAAGATCAGGGCCCATGAGCTATGGCTTGTACAGACATAAATTAGAAGATGGTCTCTGCCCCATGGAGCTTCCAACCTATTAGTTATTTGCAAATAATTATTCAATGAAAAACAGCAAATACCCTCATGAATGTTCATCACAGCTTGCTATCTGAGCCGTTCTACAGCCATGCAGACTCCAGAGCTGGCTGAATAATTAAAATATTCATCAAGTAATTAGTTGATAATATGTTTTGCCAACATTCACAATAAATATTATTTCCCATTGGATTATTCACGTGGTTTCAGCTGGGAGCACGGGCTGTGGGGGAGGTTGTTGTAATCTGGTTAAATCACAACGTATATTGAATTCATTCCCATGTTACCATTGTGTCACCAGAACACTTCAGGTATGTAGAAAGCCTTACACACACACACACGAGATGAGTTCAAGATTCAGAGTTTGGACCTGGAGTTTTGAACACCCCAAAGTTCAGCATTAGTAGAGAAATAAAAGGTCAATGGATGTTTTTGGCTCAGCTGAGGGCTTGTATTTCAACACCAAAGTTTGGAGTGTTCCGATCTGGAGCGTTGCTTTGCGTCCCTACATACACACTTACAAAGCACCATGCACAATAGTTGTACAACAGTTCCTTTTGTCACGAGCTCTGCAATTCTCTTTGTACCTCCAAAAAAGATTATTTCCATATGATATTGCTCCACTGGCAAGTTCCTAGGAATATTATTTGTGATTCTATTAATCTCACAGGAACTCACAACTTTTCCTTCCTTCTAGGAAGTCTGCATGCATCCAGGAGATTTGATTCATTAGGTTGCCAAACACACCTGTGACTTCTCTTAGCATAAATCTCCCCTCCCATTCTTCCTCCTCCCTGCTGTCAGTCACTGTGTCAAACATCAGCATCAGTTTGGTTCCAAAATGTTTCTTAGAGGGATGTCAAAGACCAGAAGTTGTCCATGCAGTTCCGGGATCCAAGGTGATGCGTTTGCTAACTCAAGAGCCACATCATATTATCTTGTCCATAATCAGCTCTGTCAGAGCACTGTGTAATGGAAACTCTTTCCTCATGTGCATCCGATGAAGTGAGCTGTAGCTCACGAAAGCTTATGCTCAAATAAATTGGTTAGTCTCTAAGGTGCCACAAGTACTCCTTTTCTTTTTGCGAATACAGACTAACACGGCTGCTACTCTGAAACCTGTCCTCATGTGGTAAGATTCCAGATGCCTCTTAAGCCAATCTCACTGATCAGATTGCTATGGTAAAGGACTTTGCTTTGGTTCTTCAGCCCTCATTTCCATTGGCCTGTCAGCACGGTTCCACCTTGAGGCCAGAGAGTGTAGTATCTTAATGCACTGGCAAGCTTTCATCTGAGACATTAAATCTGAGTTCTTTCTGTCTCCCTGTGCTGGACTGTCTAGCTGAATGTTTAAGATTCAACTGGTATTTTGGAAAAAGGTATTGGGACATGCAGTGTCCTGGCCAATTCTTAAATACTATGGTGAGGGGAGCTGAGAGTAGTGGGATGGGAATACCCAGAGGGCTAGGCAACGTACATGCAAATAGGAAAGCATGGACCCTGAAGAGCTTGCCATCTAAAATGCTGTGCAGCATAAGAAGTGTTTTTTCCAAACAGTCTCATGCTGCGACAGCCCTCCAGCCACACCCCGCCATCCCGGCTACACCATTTCGGGATTCCTCCCTGCAGCTGGAATCGCAAAGTAGCAAGTTAAGTTAGCTGTAAGGTTGCTTCAAGCCACTGAAAACGGGGCCTTAAGTCTGGTGTTTTCTTAATAGTCTGATTGCTGTCATCAGAGCATCTGACCACTTTCAATAGAGCCATAACCATGCTAACAAAGCATCATAATAACCAGCAATAATTCCGGTCACTGCACCTTTCAGGATGGACCATTGTTAGCCATTCTCTCTTGTGCCGGGTGAGTGTATGTTTTTAGATAAGTCATAAGTACTGGGCTTCCCTGAAATGAATATTTTACAGTGTAGTAAATATCCTTTATCTGAATTCCTGTTACAGAATCTGTAGCAAAGACTCTCAGCTAATAGATATTACAAATGGATGCACAATACATAATTAGGTGTTGAGGGGCGATTAGTATCGTTTGTGAACCAGGACGAGTTCTTCAAATCTTATGCTTTTAACTCAGCGTTTTCATATTTAGGAGCTTAAAAATTACCACAAAGGAACAGACCAATGGTTTGTCTAATCTACTGGCCTTCCTCTGCGACTCACCAGTGTTGGGTGCTTCAGTACAATATGTACATGTAAAATAAGTCCAAGGCTATTAGAACATGGTTAAGGGCTTGTCTGCAATGGAAAATGCAACCATATTCGCTCCCCCAGCATGTGAGTGTGAGAGAGAGAGATGTGGCCCTGATATTTGATGCCAATTTTGCTGCTACCATGTTTAAGCACGGAGTAGAAAGGACCTTTAAAATTCCTTATACAAGGATGAAATGAGGATGGAATTCCAGGTATTTACCCTACATTTTATACTGGAGAGTGTCTTTTATGAGGCAAATAGATGTAGCTACTTTTCTGATGGGCTGTGTTATTTTCTATTACTCCAATGGTGCTTGAAATTATAAGAAGTTAAGCATGGTTATAATTAGCAGTGCTGAATAATCAAGTGGGGAAACAATGGTACTGTGCCTGCAGTCTTTCCCAAATGGGAACTTTCAGGTCTGCTTGTTTTCAGCTGGAGATTGTGGAAAGTTCTACATTTAAAGTCTTTGCATAATCTACACAGACAGCACTGAAAAGAAGGCCACATTACTGCTGCAGCAATCCCTGGAGAGCAGAGGGCGGAGGAGGCTCTTTTGCGATCAGTGTCATTTGAGTTAAATGCCTCAGCTCAATCCAATGAGATTAAAGGAAAAGGGTTTTCGTACTGGGTTTTTATGATACAAATGACAATGCTTATACAAACACCAGTCTGGTAACAGGGAAGCATAGGAATTATCAAACCAGATCCCAGCTAGTCACGAATCCTGTCTCTGACAGTGACCAGCAGGAGATGCTTTGGAGGAATTTGCAAGATTCTGTGTAATGGACAATTAGGGAGGTTTTTAAAGGCCCCATTTCCAGATGTGGTAGCTGTTTTTGCACTAAAAACATCACTAGGAATAAGCGTAGGAACATTTTTATAGCTCTTAGACAAATGTGTACTTGGCTGTTGTTGTTTATTTTGTATTGCAGTAGAGCCTAGAGGCCCGGATCCTGGACCAGGGCTTCATTGTGCTGGGCACTATACACACGTAGTGAATGATGGGCCCTATCCCAAAGAGTTTACAATGTAAGCATATCTGAGAAACAACACATGGATACATCAACCAGATAGTGGGAAAGCACAAGGTGAAACTAAGAATTACAGTTCGACACACAACTGCTGTAAAATGCTCCCACATTTAATTGTGCTCTCAATTATCTGCAGGCACAAAATCAAAGGGTGAATATTCACAACTTGAATTCCAAGTGCTCGCAAAGAACTACTCATGCATTGTCTACTGAGAAAGAATTAGCTGTAGATGTTATTTGGCAAATCATTTTGAATAATTAACAAACTGGAGCAAATTGTAATTAGCATGCAGACAATTTGTGACCAGTAAGAGATAAAATTAGTTAGTTCCGTTATTCACTCATCTCTAGCCACCAATGCCATTTGGGCTTTAATATTTGCAATCTAGCTTCATAAAGACCATCGTGAGTTTCTGAGCAACTAACTCATTAATATGATGTTAGTGGCAGTGGCAGCTCCAGGCGAAACTTTTCAGAGTGTGCTCAGTAATTAATGGCATTTTGAAAGTGCCCCACAGTGCTCTTCTGTGGCTGCTATGCTGCTCAATTGAATCCTGCTGCTGCTTTGGAGCACCCTATGGAATGTACATATGTATTGGAGGCCCCACTGGAATAAGTACACCGCAGGGCTGGTGTAAATCACGAGTAACTCCATTGACTTCTGTGGATTACACAGGTGCAAAACATACCTGTGAGATGAGAATCAGGCCCTGTATTTTCAGGGTTACACCTGAAAACACCGGATTTCTCACTCCTATTTCTAGACAAACCCCATCTAAAACAACTGAAGGTGTTCTTACTTTTACTCCACTTGATTGAAATATTTTGGGCCAAATAGTTTTGCTCCAGATTATTAAGGTCTTTTGAGCCAAAGGCATACAGAGATTTGTAGACCTGCACTTCCTCTGCAGTTAGTTAATTTAGACTTTGCAATCATCTTTTGGTGCAAGCTTTAAGAGCTGAGGCCCCATCTGTACTGCACCAATATTAAAATTCCCAAAGTAAATTTTTGGAAGAGATGGGGTTTTTCCCAGTTTCCTAGGCTAAAATTCCTCCTCTCCCGTTGCTGTACAGCAGTCTGTGCACAAGCTGGCTGCTGTACTTTACCCTAGAGGAGGCTGCATTTTATTTGGGCTTTGGTACACATAGCTGTAAAATGCTTTGGACTCCTTCAGGATGAAAAGCAATACATATAAATAAATTGTTATTACCAGGAATAATAATTTGATTCATGTTCGGTGACAAGGTAGTGAGAAAGTTTAGAGAAAATGAACCTCATTTACGCCTAAGTCTCTGGAAAATGGGACTCAGGCTCCTACATCACACACAGTGACTAGCATGCCTTGTGGTAGAGAAGAGACAGGACTTTGTTGTGCTGAATATAAAGCAGATTCTTTATTGAGGCTACTGGACACAGATTGCTGCTGGACACTGTATTTCTCCTTATCTTTTTATCTGCTAGACTTACTGGGCTCTGGCAGGGCTCCCTCCTGTTACCAAACAGTGTTTCCTTAAGTTTGGGCCTGGACTAAGCAGTCATGGAAGCAACTGCTGCCCACATTGTGTTATGTAGGAGAGTTTGGGATTTCTACGTGGACTTTTTTCCCATTTGCTCCCTGTGCAATGAGATACTAATCCAAAGAATTATTATTATGTAATAAAGTTTTCTGAACACGAATATAAAATCAGAAGCTAATTATGAATTATAAATGCTCGACATAAGCTTCTGCAAACAATTGTAGGTGGTTTTATTTCCAAGTTACTGGGTACCGACACAAAGACTGCAACGTGTACTCATATTGAGCAACTATTTCACAAACCGTCTGGTCTTGGTAGTGGAGTTTGCACTGTCATTCAGTTTGGGCACAATTTGGCACCCTGGAGTTTGGCATAGTCCGACATAACTGACAGTCTTTGCTACGGATGGATAAGGACTGGAGTAGCTGGGAAGGTCAGCGGGGCAAAGCTGCGCATTGGCTCCATGTGTGGGGAGGAGGGGTCCAGCACTGGAACAGCAGCACATCAGTAGTTGAAGTGCATTAGCAGACACGTATGATGAGAACCTGCGACTAGAAAAGAATAGCAGAGTGTGGTGCTGCGTGGGACTGAGGTGCATTAGCAGAGCGCTGTCTGAGCCTGGACTGCAAGACTAGGGTGGCTGCAGATCAGCACTGAGGTGCATTCTGAGCTGAGCTGTATGGGACCCTGAATCTAGAATAGCATGGCATGCTGTGGGCCAGGAGGGAAATGTATTGGCAGAGCTACAGTAGGTGGGGAGACATTTGGGCAGTTCCTGCCCATGCTGTGCCTGAGTCAAATCAGCCCTAATAATCCTTCTTTCACGAGCGCTACATTCACTCACAACATTTTTTTTTTTTTTAAACAGACAGGCTTGTGTGGTGTGCAGTGAAACCAACAATCAATCCATCCACGGGAGAACAGTGCTTTGTAATACAGGGTCACAGATGAAGTCAGGTATCTCAAAGAGAATGAGGCCTTGAAGAAATTGATTCTTGGAGAGAGTCATCAAATCCACTGTGTAGCGGCAAAGTCTTACAGTGTGCTGCTGACTCCTCAAATCAAAGCACTGACCTGTGAACTGAAAGGTGAAGGAATCAGGAGGGCCAGGCTTTCACTGAACCCACAGTGTTTGCAGTGAAGGCAGCGGAATCGCTGTTTCATATGATATGATCTCTCACAGTTCTCAGAATAACAGCTCATTCCCGAGAGTGGAAATCTCCCTTGGTTAATTACCTTACCTTGAAAAAGAGACCCGCCTCTGAATGACCTGCCTGGCTTGGGATCAATGGCAGAAGAGTTACTAAGGCAAAAGAGGGTTGTATTTTTCAGAAAAGCTATTGTGCAACTCAGGCTTTCAGCACCACTTCCCACTGAGTTCTCGCTGGGAGTTTCTTTCTCCCTAACTACTTTTCAGTAAGCATTGTGTGCAAATACACATTAGAGTAAATGGAAGACGTAATAACAATAATTTATGGTAATTTGGGCAGTTTTATCTTTGAAAATAGAATAGGGTAATAACAACACACATACACCCCGATTAGTGTAAAGGTAATGCACATCTATACACTCATATATATCCTACATTTTCAAAAGTGATTAATGAGTTTGAATGCCCCGCTGGAGATGTTTTAAAGGGGTGGGTGCTCTGGTCCCTCAAAAGTGTCTCAAATTGGGCACCAAAAAATGGAGACACTGAAAATCACTAGGAACTTTAAAAAATGTAGGCCATACATTGTTAAAGAGTTTCAAAGGGATGGGGACGGGTTGGGTAACTGAGCCCCTGGGACAGTCACTGTTCCATTATGCTTTGCAGGTGACATCTAAGGGGAGGAATGTAGAAATAATGAAGAGCTGATCACAAAAGAAAAGGGAAGATCTGTTTGAATAAGCAAATCTTATACTGTGATCCCACTACAATAAATTTACAAAGGTTCTCGGTCATCTGCGTATAGGCTGATCATCATCTGGGGGCAGGAAGGAATGTCTGCTGGTGGTGTAACATTACCCCACAGGTGTAATTGCATACAAGTGCATTTCAGGGACTGTATGAAGCATTTGGCCACTGTCAGAGACAGAATACCACACTCTCAGCAGTTGGGCCAATATAAGAATCTCTGCTCCAGGAGTGGCTGACCACCAAGGGCACTGGGCACTAGGCTTCCTCTGCTAGGTGTGCCAGCACAGAATAGGATGTGAGGAGCCATTTCATAAAGCCTCCCAGAATTTGATGGTGCTGGTATAGTGCCCTGTGTCAGTCCCTTTGAAGGCAAGCACTACATCCCCATGTCACAAGTGATAAAGGGAGGCAGGGAGGAAGCTACCTCTTGCATTCTCCTTATGCTGTTCTTATGATTCAGAGTAACCATGGTATTTTGCAGGACGCTTGTAAACTTTAGCTATCAAACCCCCTCAACATCCAGCTTGACATTTGGAAGAATCAGTATCTCCACTTCATGATGGGAAACATCAGAGCCAGGATCAGATCTCGGGAGTAGGGCTCCCGGTCCAGTGGTCAGACACCAGATCACACACCTCTCTCTTTCTCTCTCATGTGATCAAATGTGACATCTCATGAGACATAATGTTAACTCTGCCCCTCCCGGTATGATATGCACACACAATGGGATGTGTGCTACATTTAGCCATTACCCCAGACTATTTAGGCAGCAGGATACATTGCTACGTCCACTCACTATGGTCTCTGAGTTCCCATCAGTCAAAAGGCCCCTTTCCCGTAATCCATATCAGTAGTGAATGATGAATGCCCCATGTAGGACCCAAAGGATGCTCAGTGAATTCTGAGTACCCACAGAAAATAGCAGGGATAGTACAACAACATGGTCCCAGCAACACCTGAGGCAGTGAATGGGATGGAAGGGCTTCACCTGCTAGGCCTCTTACAGATATCAGTTAACCCTGTCTGAGAAGATTAACTCCAGCAGCATTACATGCTAGATCAGCCAGGTTGTGTGTATCAGCTATTGCTGGGTTATGTCTAATTTGGACTGAGACCTCAGTGGCAGGGACCTGCACCCTGCCCACATTTAATGCTCTGTTATTCTGAAATTTTGCGTGGGTGAGTAGGTTGAAAAACACTCATAGAGTTTACATTCCAGTCCCGACAGAGATTTCAAAACTGTCCTTATGGCACTGCTCAGCACAGGGGATAGCAGTAATATTTTAAGGCACAGGCACATTTCCAAAAACAAAGAGGGATGCAGAGGAATCAGTCCTATGCAGGACTGTCACCTTCCATACAGTCAGTGATGTGAGCCCTCAGATGGAGAGACAGCAGGGGGTAGCTTTGCAGTGTGACAGAGGACAGCTGCAGGCTGGACCTGCTCACCGTGCAGAGTTAACATGAAGTGGCAGCAAGAGGACCTCAAACCTACTAATTCATTTCCTGCTGGGCACTATTGTAGATCTTGCTTTAATAAACAACACAGTGAATTCTCTGCTTTGAGGCCAAGCAAGACAAGAACAGAAGACTCTCACCTAATCCCAGGACAGTTTGGTCTTTTTATTTATCTTAAACCAGGGCTTCCGACATTTAGACAGGCACTGCAGCAAATCAAAGACCTTCCCTGCCCCAGATTCTGTTCTGTGCATCTGACTAGTGTGTGTATGGCTTTTTTTTAAAATAAGTGCCCATTAGCCAGCAATTAATAATAATAATAATATCATGGGAGAACCATCCTACCTGAATGTTGCTAGCACTAGATAATTAAGCAAAATAAGTGGTAGCAGACACTGAGGTGTCAGCGTAGATTGACCCAGCTCTATTTGCCCTCAGATGGTTAACAAAAGCCATGATTAAACTGAAACCCACATCAAACACCTATGCCTCAACATTCACACCCAGAACCCAGCCTCCTAGTTTGCACTAAACCCCTCTAGTGTTAGTGACTAGACCACTTTTATAGGTTACCTTAATTGGACTGCTTAAAGATAACAAGGCCACCTACCCTGAGCAGATGAAGCTCAGCTGCTTTTCCTCAGCCAGACAAGCTGGAGAGAAAAGGAGTTCACACCCAGCCACTCCTCAGTTGTGTCACTCCCAATGCCTGCATTCTGGCTAGCACCAGGTCAGAATTCTGTATGGATTTTGCTAGCCTGCTGTAGGACCCAGATCTGCAAAGAGATGCAAGGCCTGAGTCCCTCTCTTAGTTGCCACTATCCAAAAACCCCCTGCTCAGCTGCCACCTAACTATAGGTGCCTACATTTTGGCTGTAAAAGTTCCCTAGGTGCCTAAGTTTCTGCCTCTAGGCATGTGCACTGCTGCCTCCATCTAGGTACCCAGTGTGATCTACAAACCAGATGTTTGCTCATCTATCTTGGGTTTGGGGCTAAATCTAGTAGGTGGCCTCTGAGCATGCCGACTGATTTGGGTTCTATTCAAAATCTGGCTGCCAGAGACAACAGCAGACACCATATAGCTAATAGCCCTGTGGTCAGGGCACTCACCTGGGGTGGGGAAGATCTTGGTTCAATTCCTCTCACCCCCCAGATGGGGAAAAAGAATTTGAACAAGGTCTCCTGCATCCCAGGTGAGTGCTTTAGCCCCTGGGTTAAAAGTTAAACAGTCACCTACTGCTGGTGTTTTGCATGGAGTGAGGCAGGTGCCTAACTCGTTCTCACAAGGAACAGCTTAGGCACCTATGCCACCTGGCTCCAAGAGAGGGATTCCCAGCCGTGGATCACAAGCAGAGATAGGTGCCTCACCCTATGAGAGGGGCAGGGCTTAGGACACATCCCTTCCATTGGTTGGCTTAGCATGCAGGCTTTTGCAGATCTCATTCTCAGGCAACTTTCTCTCCCCAGTTATTGTAGAGAGAGCCTAGGTGCCTAACTCACACTTTGTGGATCCCATTGTTGTTCCAGTGATTTTCTAAGTCCTTTTGTGGATCCGGGCCTAGACGGCTTTCCCAGGCGGCTCCTGGTGGCCTGTAAATATCCTGGCATCTTGTTCAGTGCTTTTGGTGGTTTAAATGGGGGAAGGTTGCTTTTGGCTCCAGGAGGTTTCCTCTGAGGAGCCTTGCGGGATCTGTACATTCAGTTATTATAAGGGCTAGCACCAGAATGAAAAGACCTGTGGCAGCTCTAGGGTTAGGTGCATCGGCACATCTGAGTGCCTGCACAGATCTGCATGCATGTTTGCACAGGTCTGTTGCACATACATGTTATATGTATTCCTTAAAGAAAACCTAGTAGGCAGAAGTAATTACAAAGAAAACTGGGGTTTATACCCTCTACGTGGAGGGCACAAGTGCAGAGTAATTGATAAAACACCCTGTAATGCTCCCAGCTACTACTGCAATGGAAGACACAAAGGAGTTCATCCATAAATAACAGCAATATATAATCATTTAGGGATAATGCTACCAGGGAAAGGCAAGGGAAGAGTTGGGAATACAGATCTCCATACTAATTCTTACCTTAAGTATTTTCTTGGCGCCCAGATATCATGGTGATGGGTGCCGAGGAGTTGAGATAAGATGAGACACCCAAAGTAACACGTGCAGTTGCAGCAGAGTTATTGTTGACTTTTCTTCACAATATCATCATCTTGGTTCTTACGTCAAGACAAGCAGACTATTGAATAAAGCTCTCACTCTTGCTGAGAGAGCATGTGGTTGTCTGGGGAGCAGAAAGATTGTTTGCTTTAAAATCAGATACCCAGTCAATGGCACAGCAGGGAGATGCAGCTATTCCGATGGGAAATGCAAGTTTGGTTTTTAAGGTTCTTTTTACAAACTAAGGCATTTCTGTCCCGTGGCCAACTATTCCCTTGTCAAAACAGCACCACTGCAGGTTAACTGGCACTTGCACAGATGCACCGAAGATGCTGCTAACTACCTGTTGACAGTGACGGTTACCAGCATATTATCACTGTATCACATGTATGTAGCTCATATTCCCATATGCTGCTGTTTATAATTAAACACAAAAAACTACATCAAAGAACATTATTATGTCTGCAAAGTCAAGCACTCAGAAGTTAGGAAAGGCCAGAATTAAGGTTGCTTGTGCATATGCATTGCAATACAGTCTTTAATTACATGGATCACGTAAGTGCTTTTCCACAGGCCCCCAGCCAGCCCAAGTCTCTCTTTCTGGGCTCCTCACCCAATTCCCCCGTCACTCCTTCCTTGGGGCATTGCCCCAGTCTCTTTGAACAGCCAGTCCCAGTTCTCCCACCACACCTCAACTCCATGTCATATATGTCTCTTCTCCATCTCTTACCCCATTCCCTCCTACACTGGTTCCTAGTCCCAGTCTCCTTTCCCAGACAGTCTCTTTTTCCCCAGCTCCCCCCAGCTCCTTGTCCGATCTTAGCGTTTCCCCCTTTGGGATTCCCTCTGAGACCTTCTCCACTCAGCTTACCCAGAACCCCTTGTCCTGGTTTGCGAGAACACTTCCTCCAGTTCTCTGGGATCCAAAAACTCATTCGACTCCAACTTGTCATGCAGGTTACTTTATTAGGCATGTAACAGCCCTATGCCCTCGCTGGCTAGGCCCAGATGCAGGGGACTTAGGTACACCACAATTCCAAATCATGTCACACACTACACAGTTTATGGACATTCTTCCCAGCTGCTAACTTCTGTACTTCTTGAATCTTGGACATCGCACAGATTGTGTAAGGACCAATTGCTTACATCCTCACCTTGTCCACCTTTCAAGCTTATCAGTTCACAGCGTGTCCACTTACCTCAAACAGCCCCAAAAAAACATATCCAGCCTGTCACTCCCTTGCTTACAGTTTAACCTTGCACTCAAATCATGAGTGCCCAACAAGATCTATGCCTACACCCCCCAACTAACCAGCTCCCAGTCCCCCTGGTTCCCTCACCAGCTCCCAGTCCCAGTCTCCTTCCTCTTCCCCAATCAGTTCCACTCTCCCCCTCCCACTGGCTCTCAGTCCCAGTCTCTGTGCCCAATCAGTCCCAGTCTCCCTCTGTCCCCTCTTTTGGCTCCCCATCCCATTCTCCTTACTCAACCACTTCCAGCCTGCCCTCCCACCCCTTCCTGCCTTCCAGTCAGTTTCTCTTCCCCACTCCAGTCCCAGTCTTACCAGACTTCTTGTCCCAATCTATTCCTATCCTCCCTCCTACCCCCGTTCTGGCTTTTGTCCCCACTACATTTGACTCAGACAGCTTCCTCCTCCACATTGCCTCAGTGCCAGCAAGGGAGGTCATTCAGAGCATAGCAGAGACAAGCTCTCAGCACTAGCGCCCAGCCTGGAGCAACTGAGCAACCATTACAGGGAAAGACCCACTTTGCCTCAGTAGTCCTTGGCTGGAGCATGCCCAGTTGCTCTGTGGGGATAGCAGTCTGGTTAGCTTAGGAGTTGGGAAAGGCTTGAGCGTGCTCAGGGAGGACAGACTCTTCAGAGGTTTTGGCTGCAAACATGGAAAAAGTCTCAACTGTGATTTTCTAAAGGCTTATAACTTGGCCAGTAGGGTAGTCTGGGGACAGCAAAAGGCACATCTCTGACACAAAGTCCACCTTCCTGCCAAACTTTAACCCCTGTTCAAAAGCATGGGGTCATTATAGCTTTCCAAAGAAAAGGTGACCAGAATTTTTCCCAGTCTGATTCTTGGAAACAGCTGACCCATTTTGGCAGATTTTTTTTTAACATCAAGCCTCAGGCAGACATCCAGCATGGAAAACTTCAAAGTTATAAGCAACTGAAAACAGGACCTTGCAATGGGAAGTGTCAGGCAACCCTATAATGTACTAGTGTTAAATACTGAGGCCTTGATCCTGCAATGAGTTCCTCAGGGATGGACGCTGGAACCCATGAAGAGCCCCACTGAAATCAATGGAACTCTGCACAGACATAAGGGTTTCACCCACAAGGAACTCATTTTAAGACTGGAAGCTAAGATCTTACAGCCATCATCCCTTGGGCAGGAATACACGTCATAGCAACATGCACAAAAGTTAACATACCCTAAGTCGCTCCTTCAGCCCAGGTTTTCCAGGACTGTGATGATTGCACTTACTGTGTATGCCTCCTGCTGCCTAATTACTGATAGTATCAAGCATCCTGTCTCCCCTGAGCGAGAGTCATCCTGAAAACTCATGGGACATGCCTGACTTTCCCACGTCCTGCAATGTAAACTCATGGAGCCGTTTAATGTCTTTTAGACATTGTGATACAGCATTACTGGGTGAAGTTGCTGTGATCAGAAGTAATGCTGCAGTGATGAGATTACAGAAACCACAACCAAACCAAACCAGAGACACTGGTCATTTAGGACCTACTATATTTTGTGCCTATATAGTGCAGGGAAAGAGAAATAATGGAAGGGACAGACCTCTTGAGCTGGATTCTGTAGCACTTACCCACATGAGTAGCTCTACTAAAGTCAAGTGGACTAGTCACATGAGTAGGGGGCTGTAAATTCAGGTCCTTTACTTCCAGCAGATAACATGTGTTCTTATAAACAAAGTACAGTTTTAATAGATAGATAGAATGCAGGGAATTAATATTTCAGGGCTTTGGTAATAGGACACGGAGACTTTCACCTCTAAGCCACAGGTCAAATATAGTTTAGGTCAGCTGTGACCAAAGATCATGTTATCAGATGGCCTCTGTGAAATGAATTTGGAGGAACTCAGTCCACTTCCTAGTGGACAAATGTCCCCATCATAAAAACTGCCACCCCACCTGGCAGTAAATGGCATGCTTGTTGGCAATTTTAGGTAGGGGTCCTACAATCAGGCTAGAGCTACTCACAATATTTTGTGCTAGGAGTGGATTTTATCCAGTGTAGTGAGGATATTTTCAGAAGCCTGAATATGCAGCCTGAACAGAGTGCTGTGCTGTACAATGTTTTGTGCCTTCTCTCCTAACAAGCCTGGCTTGTGAGTGTTTGCTTAATAGTACATTATCTATGGGACATAGTGTGTATATTGTGCACCTTTGCTTCACTCTGCCCACTAGTCCATCTCAGCTTGGACTACCTGCACCATTCTAAACCTCTAAACAGCTTCAAACAGCTGCCATTTTAAAAATCAGCTTGTCAAGGAAACATTTCCTCCTTTCCCATCCAGTTATGGGAGTCTGTCTTCTAAATTTCACTGGCCTCAGACATAGCTCAGTGACTCCTCAGGGCTAGAAAAGGGAGCTTTATACCAGGGGTTACCAAGGATAAAGCTTTTGCCTCCAGCCCTGGTGGACGGTGAAATATTTACCTTTGAATCATGACATTACTGTGGATAGATACACTACTACAGGTCAGTCTGGAGGTTTACTAGCTCTGAGGCTTGTATTTATGGTACAAAGGCAGCCATAGGGACAGGACAAATATCACCAATGAATATCTTTAAAATCCTACCTGTCTGTTTTATAGCCACACATAAGGCCTTTCAAATGGAGTTTGAATTGCAAACGAAGCTACATTTTCCTTTAAAATGCATGGCATATAGTGTACAAAAGGCATGATTCAGTGGAGTGGCACAAAGGTTGTATTGGCTCTTGGCGGGGATAAGCTGCATCACTCACTCTTGGCTTCATCACAGGTGAGTAATGCGGGATTCCAAACTCATGCAAATAAAGCTGAAGCCAGCCACTTTGCTCTCTATTTATGTGTCTGTCTGTTTATCAATCCTGAAATACAGGAGCAGAATCAAGTGGGTTTTATGATGTTAGAACCTGTAGAATATTTGACCTTTAATTAAAAGAATCTAAATATGGCCTTCTCTTGGCCAGAGGAGAGACACGCCTGCCAATAGCTATTGATCTGATCACATTTTCTGTGGCCACTTTTGTGCTGGTTTTTTTGGCAAAAAGGTGAGCTCTGTTGTCAGAGATACATGTCACAGTCATCTTTACGGATATCAGTGTAATTGTGTTTGATGACTCACTTGCTTAACAGGAATAGACTGCTTGTTGCTATAGCAATTCTTCAGTGAATTCTCCTTGGAGGGAGAGAGAATACCTTAATTACAGTAATGGCTCTTTGTCATGAGAAAACACAACCACCAACAATTATAATCCCAATGAGTTATGAACTAAACTCCAGTTAGCTGTAACTTTTAAAGAGAAGTTTTACATTTAACCAGTTTTAGTAGATGTGACTTTACTTGTAGCAGCTGCCAAGGAGGGCTCTATTCAATCTTACGGCTAAGGGGATGGAGCATGCAAGAAGCCTTCTGAGTGCAGAATGCTCTTTGACTTCAGTGGGAGTTCCTTGCACAGGAGGCTGATGGGAGCAAGAGTTTTCTACCTGTACCTAAGGCCTTTCAAAGGGAGTTTTGAGAAGGATGAAGCTGTAGGCCCAGATCCGCAAAGGTATTTAGGCTCCTATCCTTTCAATGAAAGTTAGGAGACTAAATATCTTTGAAGATCTGGACCATATCATTGGGAAGAGTCTTGGGGCTAGCTCTCAGCTGTGGATTGATTGCAGGTGTAGCAAGGAGGTGTGGCTTCCCTCAGAGGCAGATGCGGAGGGAATGCTGCAAGCCACCTAGTGGTCAGAACCAGGGGGACCACGCCCTGCACACCGGAAGCAGAGGGGCGGGACAGGAAGAGGAAGTATAAAAGGCCAGCCCTGCAGCTCAGTTGGGAGGGAACTGCTGAGGGGAACAGATTCATCTCCCCTGTGGCTGGAGCAGGATGCCAAGGAGCACTGTGCTACGTGTCCCGAGGGCCCTGCCACTCCCAATGCTAAGGAGCTGCTACTGCTACCCTTGACAGTATATCCTGGGGAGACAGAGGACAATCCTGGGATGCAGGTACACCCGAGGGGGAGAACAGGAAGGAGCCCAGGGAACCTAGACAACAGTCTGGTTAAAAGGTGGCCTGATACAAGGTCAGCATGTTGCAACCCCATTCAGATGGAAGTAGCTGCTGAATGGGTCCAGTCTTGTGCAGCATCACAACATCAAAATTTGCTGCCTGGAGAGGCAGCAGTTCAGCTCACAAGAAAATACCGGAGTGGCCTAATTTGGTTTCAATGAGAGCTGTGAATATTCAGGCCCTTTGGAAATTAGGCCACTATGTCATAGAAGTTAGAGCTGGGAAACACTTGTGGGTGGTCAGTAGGCATTCAAAGCCAAGGAGTCTGGCATAACAGCTGGTTCCAGCTGGCTCTTACCAGAGCCTCTTAAAGGTACAGTTCCCCACAACACTCAGTCATCTAGGCTACTCTCTTGCCAGTGTCTGACTGCTTTCTACCATGTGTTGTCCACTGCTTTATACAGTCTAGTTTTAATAATCTCAGGTGGCATTCATCACTCCCCAGATCTTCTGATGTCCAGCTGACATTTTCCTCTCCTTTATTTCATCCTGGCTCTCTGAGTTTTGCCCCTCCTGTTCTTCTCAAATGTATGGAATCATTCATTCAGCTAAGATGCTAACTTTAGCTTGAGTGCTTATTCAGTTAATAGCTTCAGAGAAACTAAACATGTGACCATTCTTTGTTATAGTCAGCAGAATTCAGTCCTTCTATCACTCAGTGGGGGCTGACTTCTTAACCCCAGCTTGTTTACCGAGCTATGGTCCCACCTCTCTGAACTGTGGATAGACATCACTGAGGCAGTCCTGCTAGCCCACGCTAGCTTTTTATTTAGGTTTAGAATGGTCCTACAATATTTAGTCTTGATGTTAGGGGATATTTCTGTTTGTTGTCATCTTCTACTAGCTCGGTTTTAATAACTATTGTAATTGACTAAAAACCAAGCCAGGGGTATGCTGGAAAGTTGAATCCTTTTGTTTGATAAGTGCTAAAGTAGTAAAAATAAAAACAAATAATGGAGCATGACAGAAAATTGGGCATCAATTTCAATACAATATTCAGTTTCATTATTATTCTTATTTTCTACTTGTGGATGCAGAGAATCTCAGGAACCAATACTCTTATGTAACAATTACATCAACACCATAATGGATGAAACTGGACTTGGAGACCCCTTAACTTTTGTGGCTCTCTAGCCTCCTTCCTGTTAGATACTTTTCTTTCTTTTGCAAAGAGTGAAGCAGAATGTAGGTTAGGCTGAACAAATGGAACTTTATTAAACCTGTACACTGCTCTGGCTATGTGGCTGCATTGCTTCTGACCTTATTGTCCACATTCCCTGTTTTCCTGGTGTCCCATCAATAACTGCCCCTCCATTGAATGTGGGCCCTCTGGTTCTAGTTCCACTGATCATGATACAGCCTTTCAATTTGACAAACATCATCGTATAAACATTAAAAACAATTAATTGATGCCCCACTCCGTGTCCTTTGTTTAGAGGTTGTTAGCACATAGCTGAGTTGGCATCTTGTCTTTATCATAGACTCAGCTGGTTTACATGGTCTTTGAGACAGTTTGGTCTCCTCAACAGGTGACCACACTGGGAGTTATCTAGCTCTCCCTGCCACCTGTCTCTGACTCTAGCAAACGATCTCTGTGCAGCCTCCTCCCTTCCTGTGGGCTTGGCCTCTGAATGGTTCTGTCTCTTTGTTCTGTGATCTCTGTAGGATCTCTCTGGATTTGTCCGATGGCCTGTGTCTTCTGTTCCTTTGGATCACTTGTCCCTCTTCTGTAGTCATCTCAAATGACCTGGGTGCCACTGCATGCCTCCTCTTGTCCATTATCTCTGGTGTTCCTCTAATGCAGAAGTGGGCAAACTATGGCCCGCGGGCCACATCCGGCCCACAGGACTGTCCTGCCCAACCCTTGAGTTCCTGGCTGGGGAGACTAGCCCCCGGCCCCTGTGCTGCTGTCTCCCCTCCCCCACAGCCTCAGCTCACCCCGCAGCTGGTGCTCTGGCCCACTGCTCCTGCTGGGCAGCGTGGTGGCGTGGCTGCGAGCTCCTGCTGCTCTGAGCGGCATGGTAAGGGGGCAGGGAGCAGAGGGGTTGGTTAAGGAGTAGGGGGTCCCGTGGGGCAGTCAGGGGACAGGTGGCAATTGGATGGGGCAGAGATTCAGGGTGAGGGGGCAGTCAGGGGACAGGGAGCAGGGGGGTTGGATAGGCGTGGGGAGTCCTGGGGGGCCTGTCGGGGTGGGGGTGTGGATAGGGGCCGCGGCAGTCAGGGGACAGGGAGCAGGGGGGGTTGAATAGAGGGTGGGGTCCCGGGGGGGTGGTTAGGGGCGGGGGGTCCCGGGAGGGGGTGGTCAGGGGACAAGGAGCAGGGGGGTTGGATGGGTCAGGGGTTCTGAAGGGGACAGTCAGGGGGTGGATAGGGGGCGGGGGCCAGGCTGTTTGGGGAGTCACAGCCTTCCCTACCCGGCCCTCCGTGCAGTTTTGCAACCCCGATGTGGCCCTCAGGCCAAAAAGTTTGCCCACCCCTGCTCTAATGGCTGACTCTTCACAAGAGAGCCTGTCACCAGGGCCAGCTGGTCCTTGGCTGACTTGTCATACTCTAGTATCTGCTTTCGCTGATTGGTGACCATCTCCCCTTGATGGAGTCTCTTCCCCCCCAACCCCTTCTGGCTGCAAGAGATCTCCCCTCACTGGTAGCAGGGTTTGGTCCTTCATCCAATCAGTGCCTGTCCTGGACTGTTTGGCATGCCTGTGATGTAATTCCTATGTGCCAACATGCTAGCAAAGGGTCTGAATTAGAAGAAACAGCCTTATGTAAGTCTCTTAGCTGTTTTCACAGTGGATTCCACTTTACCATTACTTTGTGGGTATGCTTCAGATAGGGTTGCCAGGTGTCTGATTTTTGACCAGAACACCCAGTCAAAAAGGGACCCTGGCAGCTCCGGTCAGCACTGCTGACCGGGCTGTTAAAAATCCAGTCAGCAGGGCTAAGGCAGGCTCCCTGCCTGCCATGGCTATGTGCAGCTCCCAGAAGCAGTGGCATGTCTCCCCTCCAACTCCTATGCATAGGGGCAGCCAGGGGGCTCCACACGCTGCCCCTGTCCCAAGCCCTGGCTCTGCAGCTCCCATTGTCTGGGAACCACAGCCAATGGGAACTGCGGGGGCAGCACCTGTGGGTGGGACAGCATGCAGAGCTGCCTAGCCCCCCCTCCACATAGGAGCCGGAGGGGAGCCATGCTGCTGCTTCCAGGAGCTGCTTGAGGTAAGTGCCACCCAGAGCCTGCACCCCTGACTCCCTCCTGTGTCCCAACTCCTTGCCTCAGCCCTGATCCCCCTCCTGCGCTCTGAACCCCTCATTCCCAACCCAGAGTACTCTCCTGAACCCCAATCCCCTCACCCAGAGCCCACACCCCTAGTCGGAGCCCTCACGGCCCCACACTCCAACCCCCTGCCCCAGCCCTGATCCCCCTCCTGCCCTCTGAACCTCTTGATCCCAGCCTGGAGCCCCCTCCTGCACCCCAAACCCCTCATCCCCAGCTCCACCCCAGAGTCTGAACCCCCAGTCAGAGCCCCCTCCTGCACCCCAAATTTCTCACCCCCAGCCCTCACCTCCCAGCCCAGAGCCCCCTCCTGAACCCCTCATTTCTGCCCTGTCCAGAGCCCACCCCCCCAGCCCAGAACCCATATCCCCTCCCACACTCCAACCTCCTGCCTCAGCCTGGAGACCCCTTCCATACTCTGAATGCTTCGGCTCCACCCCCAGCCTGGAGCCCCCTCTTAAACCCCCAGCCAGAGCCCTCACCCTCTCTCGCATCCCAGCCCACTGCCTCAGCCTGGAGCTCCCTCCCACAACCTGAACTCCTCATTTCTGGTCCCATCCCAGAGCCCGCACCCCCAGCCGGAGCCCTCACCCCCTTCCACACCCCAACCCCCTTAGCCAGCCTGGTGAAAATGAGTGAGTGAGGGTGGGGAGAGCAAGTGACAGAGGGAGGAGGGATGGAGTGAGTGAGGGTGGGGCCTTGGAGGAGGGGCGAGGCAGGGCCTTGGAGGAGGGGCAGGGCAGTTGGCAGGGCAAGCATGTTCGGTTTTGTACGAGTAGAAAGTTGGCAACCCTAGCTGCAAAAGAGGTGTTTGTGATAAGCTGGACCCCCTGGGATGTCATCTAGTGTGCTGGGATGACACTAAGTCAGACTATTCTACCAGCCTGGGCCCCCTTTTACCTGGTCTTGCTAAGCTAGGGTCCCCAAGCTTTTCCAGCCATGCACACAGGCAGGTCCATACCCAGCTGCACAGAGAGACTGAGATCCACTCTGAGAAGGCTCAGTTTAAGGGGCTTGCCCCAGTATCCAGATGTCCACCCCCACTCCTTTGGAGTACAAACCCAAAATTATATGAAATTTGCCTCTTTCCTCAATGGGGTGGAGAGTATGCACAACTCCTCGCCGCCCCAGTTAGAAATCACATAAACTGGGTTATATTATAAACCAGAAATTTATGAACTATAACAGGTGTATTTTAAGAAGTTAAGGAGGTAGCAGACAGAACAAGGCAGATTACTAAGCAAATAAAACAGAGTACACAAAGTAAGCTTAATAAACTAAAGAAACTGGTTCCATGTGAGTTCTCACCCTAAATGTGGTTCCAATAATCTTCACAGGCCAGATGCCCTTCCAGCCTGGGTTCAGTTCTTTCCCCCAGTTCAGTCTTAGTTGTTCCAGCAGTCATCTTGGGTGGGGTAGCAGGGGAGAACTGATGACCTGGATTACCTCACTCCTCACCCTTAAATAGGATTTGCATAAGGCGGGAGTCCTTTGTTTCCTAGTTTGGACCCCCACCCCAGCTTCTCATGAGAAAAGTACAGAATTCAAGATGGGTTCCAGTATCAGGTGACATGGTCACATGCCTCTGTAGGGCCCCTGTAGCCATTCTTCACAGGCTGATGGTCACAGGAAGACTAAGCTATTTTACAATCCATTGTCTCCTGCTGATGAGCCATCAGCACTGTTGGGCTTTTTCATTGTTGTACCTGAAGTGTTAGCAGGGGGCGTCCCCCAAAGTAACATGTTTGAAACATAGATACATAGTCAATATTCCTAACTTCGGATACAGAAATGATACATGCATACAAATAGGATAATCATATTCAGTTAATTATAAGCTCTCCAATGATACCTTACAAGAGTTATCTTGCATAAAGCATATCTTATGTCATATTCCTACCACAAGCATATTTTCATAAAGAATATGGAGTATAATGTCAGTGTGGTAGTCATTTGCGTGTAAATTCCTTGAATTATTCCAAGGCAAACTGGGCTCCATTGTCAGTGAATACAGTGTCTGGAAAGCCATATCTCACAAAATGGGCCTTCAGTTTGCCATTCTCTGATTTGCTTCTTATATCAGCCAGGGCATTGACATCCCAAAAATGTGAGTCGTAGTCCACTGTAATCAAGGACTGCTTTTCCTTGAAGGTAAATAAATCTGCTCTCACCTTTCCCATGGTCAGGTGGCCAACTCATGTGGCCTCTTCTGCTGGCAGGTATCACACGACTGGCAAGTGTCAGACCCCTCTATAAAGAATTGGAGTTGTGTATTCAATCCCAGCTAGTAAACATACTCTCGAGCCCGTCTCAGACAGCTGTCAATGCCCAGGTGCAAGGCATGTATTTTTTGCATGACCTCTCTAAGTAATGTTTCTGCATCACTACTGAAAAACTTGTAGTTTTCTGTCATGGTGTTCAGCTTCTGTATCATCACTCCCTTCACCTACAAAAAGCATATCATCTGCTATTATTTTTCACCCTGGTCAGTCGTTTCAGCATTTGAGTGAATCTTCCCTGTAACACTTCTGGTGCTGGCCTTATGCCCATTGGTATACACAGCCAAATGTAGAGACCAAATGGTGCTGCAAAGGTTGTCAGCATGCTTGACTCTTTATCCACATGTATATACTAAAACCCATTCTTCAGATCAGACCATAAAGATTATGGCTTTGTAGAGTTCTGGCATCAATTGTGGGCAGTGGATATTGGCATCTTTTCAATGACCAGTTTAGTGGCTTTGAGTCTATACAGATGTGTAATTGCCTGATGGCTTCTCTGCTACCACCATGCTGCTGATTCAGGTTGTTCTGGCCTCTATGGGTGCTATGATATCCCTGCTCTGCAGAGACTTTCAGGCTCCGTGCATACTGGATTATGCAATGCCACTGGAATTTTCCTTCCTGAAAGCACACAGGTTCCACTGTAGGATCTACTTCCAGTTGCAGCTTTCCTTTGAGGCCTTTGAAAACACCCCCATATGCCTTTAAAATGGTCTCCATTGTCCATGGGACACCCCCTTTTCACTGCTTGCTCTGCAGCTATAAAATTCTGATGCTGCACGCTGATCAGATCCAGGGCTTGTATGGCTGTATTCCCCCAGAGGGGTCTGAGGTGCTTACCATCCACCATCACAAACTTCAGTTGATACCATCTGTTGTTTTTTTGGGATAGTTACTATGAGGTCACATTTTCCTATTGGTTGCATTATATTCTCATCATACATTATTGGATTGCAACTGCTCTTTGTGATGGATGTGTGAGTCCAATTCACCTTGAGGAAACACATTGCAGGAGGCCCTGCTATCCAGCTGAAATCACATGATATTTCCCTATTGACATTGTTGCATGCATGGAGGTTGGTATTGTCCCTTGTTGCTTTCCTGTCCTGACAGCCTGAACTTGATATGCTGTGGGACTCAAGGAGAGAGTCATGGTGTTATCACCACTGTCTGATGTGCCATCCCCCTCTCGTACAATCTGAATCTTTCTGAGAGCCTCTTCTGCTCTTGCACACATGGCTGAAATGGTCCAATCTGCCACCTTGCAATGCTCTCCTAGTGCAGGGCACTTCTCCTTTACCCACTCATGCTGTCTAGAGTACATGCATCTCGCTATGGGCAAGGAACACTGCTCTCCTTTGTCATCTCACTGCATGTACTTCTGGGGTGTTGTGCACGCTATGGTTTTCACCATTTCTCTTGAGGCTTCTGCCGCACACCCCATGTCTAGGCACGTGTCCAGTGTGAGATCCCCTTCCTGGAGCAGTCCATCCTGAAGGGGGTGATCCCAACTGCCACAGACCACACTGCCCAAATTAGAGGATCTGTCAGGTCTCCAAAATTGTGGCAGGCACTGTGCATAAGGCAGTAACATAGGACCCCTACCCTTTGGATTAATCTCTAGTGAAAAGCCTGTGTTGCTCCACAGATTCATTCTGCTTTGGGGACCAATAGGTCCCCAGCACTCCTTGGACTGCTGTGATGAACTTCTGTGGTGGTGAGCTTCAGAGTGATGCTAACCTCTCTGCCTGGCTCCCCAATAAGGTGAACTAATAGTTTTACTTTCCTGCTGTTGTAATCCTCCTGCATGACCAGGTCTGGCTACAGCTTAAACTCCTCCTTCCTCTGGGTTCATCCTTGGCTAGGTTTGGTGTCTGCAAATCCAGGGCTCTGGGGGGCTTCGGGCCGACTGACATGGCTCACGGCAACCAGCTGCTGCACTTCAGAGAACTCACAGCTCAGATGTTTCCCCCATGTTTCATTAGCAAAGCATGCAGTTGAGTGCAGGCCAAGTTGAACAAAGGGAAGTTTGTTAAACCCTGTGCACTATTCGGTTCATGGGGATCAGCTGCTTCCAACCTAACTCCCGCAATCCCTGTTTTCCTGAAGTCCTGTCAATAGCAGTCCCTCCAGGGAACACTGGTGCTCAGACTCCAGTTCCACTGATCATGATACAATCTTCACAGTCCACAAGACAGTATCATGACATAAGTTGTTCTCACCACTGTAAAAAACAAACAAACAAAAAAAACACGAAAGACATTGCCCCTGATCTCATGAGTTTACATTCTGAACGAACAGCTCAGATACACTGAGGGGCCCAGAGGAATGTGCTATTTCAGTGTATTATTGGTAATGGATTTGGGATTGCTAGTGGAAGTGAGCTAGTGGGCTTTGAGGAAGACATCATGAAGTTTTTATCTTGCCTGCTTTGTACATACCTATACATTCATAAATCATTTTCTTCAGATAAGGGTCTGAGCCAACTTTCACTGAAGTCTGTAGGAGCATTCCACTTGAAAGCAGAGGGAGTTTGAAAACAGTCAGGCATGGCAGTCGAATTACAGTAAACTGGAACCTCCTATTTACACTGACCCACAGTTTTAATTCTACATCTGAGGACACTTTAGTTATGTGAGTACCATGTAGTCACTTTAGCTATGACAGAATGACTGTATATTACTGGGGAAGACGTTTGAAAGAAGCATAGTTAAGCTCCATTATGCACAGAGTATACTTACCAAATAAATAAAAGACTTTTCCTACATTGTAACGTTTCTGTTGCCACCTTCCAGAGCACCTGAGGAATGGTGAGATATGGAGAAATTATTGCAACAAGAGTGGGAAAGGTAAGGAAATAATGCATTCATTAAACTAAGATGTATTTGAGGTGCTCATCTCTGCACAGGTCAGCTGAATGACTCGGTGCTTAAGCCCTGGTCTACACTAGGAGTTTAGGTTGAATTTAGCAGCATTAAATCAATGTAAACCTGCATCTGTCCACACGATGAAGCCCTTTTTTTCGACTTAAAGGGCTCTTAAAATCGATTTCCTTACTCCACCCCTGACAAGTGGATTAGTGCTTAAATCGGCCTTGACAGGTCGAATTTGGGGTACTGTGGACGCAATTAGACAGTATTGACCTCCGGGAGCTATCCCAGAGTGCTCTGTTGTGACCACTCTGGACAGCGCTCTCAACTCAGATGCACTGTCCAGGTAGACAGGAAAAGGCCCACAAACTTTTGAATTTCAATGTCCTGTTTGCATGGTCACCTGCAGCTTGCCACGCTGGCCAGAGCTCATCAGCAGAGGTGAAAATGATGGAGTCCCAGAATCACACAAGAGCTCCAGCATGGACTGAATGGGAGGTACGGGATCTGGTCGCTGTATGGGGAGAGGAATCCGTGCTATCAGATCTCCGTTCCAGTTTTCGAAATGCCAAAATCTCCCAGGGCATGAAGGACAGAGGCCATAACAGGGACCCGAAGCAATGCCATGTGAAACTTAAGGAGCTGAGGCAAGTCTACCAGAGAGGCAAATGGCTGCTCCGGGACAGAGCCCCAAACATGCCACTTCTATGATGAGCTGCATGCCATTTTAGGGGGTTCAGCCACCACTACCACAGCCGTGTTGTTTGACTCCTTCAGTGGAGATGGAGGCAACACAGAAGCAGGTTTTGGGGAGGAGGAATATAGCTCACAGCAAGCAAGTGGAGAAACCGGTTTTCCTGACAGCCAGGAACTGTTTCTCACCCTAGACCTGGAGCCAGTACTCCCCAAACCCACCCAAGGCTGCCTCCCGGACCCGCCAGGCGGAGAAGGGACCTCTGGTGGGTGTACCTTTTTAAAATACTATACATGATTTAAAAGCAAGCATGTTTAATCATTAATGTGCCCTGGCATTTGTGGCTCTCCTGGATGTACTCCAAAGCCTTTGCAAAAGGTTTCTGGGGAGGGCAGCCTTATTCCGTCCACCATGGTAGGACACTTTACCACACAGGCCAGTAGCATGTACTCGGAAATCATTGTAGAACAAAGCATTGCAGTGTATGTTTGCTGGCATTCAAACAACATCCGTTCTTTATCTCTCTGTTATCGTCAGGAGAGTGATGTCATTCATGGTCACATGGTTGAAATAGGGTGCTTTTCTTAAGGGGACATTCAGAGGTGCCCGTTCCTCCTGGGCTGTTTGCCTGTGGCTGAACAGAAATGTTCCCCGCTGTTAGCCATGGGGAGGGGTGAAGGGCTAGCCACGTGGTGGGGGGAGGCAAAATACGACCTTGGAACGAAAGCACATGTGCTGTGTATGTAATGTTAACAGCAAGGTTTACCGTGAAAGAGTGTAGCCATTGTTCTAGAAAATGTCTTTTTAAATACCACTGTCTCTCTTTTCTCCACCAGCTGCATGTGTTTCAAGGATCACAGGATCTTCTCCTTCCCAGAGGCTAGTGAAGATGGCAAAAAAAATGCACTCGTGATGAAATGTTCTCTGAGCTCATGCTGTCCTCCCACACTGACAGAGCACAGACGAATGTGTGGAGGCAGACAATGTCAGAGTGCAGGAAAGCACAAAATGACCAGGAGGAGAGGTGGCGGGCTGAAGAGAGGGCTGAAGCTGAAAGGTGGCGGCAGCATGATGAGAGGAGGCAGGATTCAATGCTGAGGCTGCTGGAGGATCAAACCAATATGCTCCAGCGTATGGTTTAGCTGCAGGAAAGGCTGCAGGAAAGCCGCTACAGCCCCTGTGTAACAAATCGCCCTCCTCCCCAAGTTCCATAGCCTCCTCACCCAGACGCCCAAGAACGCGGTGGGGGGGACCTCTGGCCCCCCCAGCCATTCCACCCCAGAGGATTGCCCAAGCAACAGAAGGCTGGTATTCAATAAGTTTTAAAGTTTTAAACTTTTAAAGTGTTGTGTGGCCTTGTCCTTCCCTCCTCCACTATCCCTCCTGGGCTACCTTGGTAGTTATCCCCCTATTTGTGTGATGAATGAATAAAGAATGCATGAATGTGAAGCAACAATGACTTTATTGCCTCTGCAAGCGGTGATCGAAGGGAGGAGGGGAGGGTGGTTAGCTTACAGGGAAGTAGAGTGAACCAAGGGGCGGTGGGTTTCATCATGGAGAAACAAACAGAACTTTCACACCGTAGCCTGGCCAGTCATGAAACTGGTTTTCAAAGCTTCTCTGATGCGCACCGCACCCTCCTGTGCTCTTCTAACCACCCTGGTGTCTGGCTGTGCAAAACCAGCAGCCAGGCAATTTGCCTCAACCTCCCACCCCACCATAAACGTCTCCCCCTTACACTCACAGAGATTGTGGAGCGCACAGCAAGCAGTAATAACAGTGGGAATATTGGTTTCACTGAGGTCTAACCGAGTCAGTAAACTGCACTAGTGCGCTTTTAAATGTCCAAATGCACATTCTACCACCATTCTGCACTTGCTCAGCCTGTAGTTGAACAGCTCCTGACTACTGTCCAAGCTGTCTGTGTATGGCTTCACGAGCCATGGCATTAAGGGGTAGGCTGGGTCCCCAAGGATAACTATACGCATTTCAACATCCGCAATGGTTATTTTCTGGTATGGGAATAAAGTCCCTTCTTGCAGCTTTTGAAACAGACCAGAGCTCCTGAAGATGCTTTCCCGGCCATCCTACGTTGATGTTGGTGAAACGTCCCTTGTGATCCACCAGTGCTTGCAGCACTATTGAAAAGTACCCCTTGCGGTTTATGTACTTGCCGGCTTGGTGCTCTGGTGCCAAGATAGGGATATAGGTTCCGTCTATGGCCCCACCACAGTTAGGGAATCCCATTGCAGCAAAGCCATCCACTATGACCTGTATATTTCCCAGGGTCACTACCCTTGATATCAGCAGATCTTTGATTGCGTTGGCTACTTACATCACAGCAGCCCCCACAGCAGATTTGCCCACTCCAAATTGATTCCCGACTGACCTCAACTGTGAGGGCTGCTCTCATCTTGGTAGTCTTGCGCCCCAGGGCAGGGAAAAGCAAGTCACAAAGTTCCATGAAAGTGCCCTTACTCATGCAAAAGTTTCGCAACCACTGAGAATCGTCCCAGACCTGCAACACTATGCGGGCCCACCAGTCTGTGCTTGTTTCCCAAGCCCAGAATCGGCGTTCCACTGCATGAACCTGCCCCATTAGCACTATGATGCCCACTTTGCCAGGGCCCATGCTTTGAGAGAAGTCTGTGTCAATGTCCTCATCACTCACGTGACCGCGCTGACGTCGCCTACTCGCCTGGTATCGCTTTGCCAGGTTCTGGTGCTGCATATACTGCTGGATAATGTGCGTGGTGTTTAATGTGCTCCTAATTGCAAAAGTGATCTGAGCGGGCTCCATACTTGCTGTGGTATGGCATCTGCACAGAAAAAAGGCGCGGAACGATTGTCTGCCCTTGCTTTCACGGAGGGAGGGAGGGAACGGGGGCCTGACGATATGTACCCAGAACCACCCGCGACAATGTTTTAGCCCCATCAAGCACTGGGATTTCTACCCAGAATTTAAATGGGCGGAGGAGACTGCAGGAACTGTGGGATAGCCACCCACAGTGCAACGCTCCGGAAGTCGACAGTTGCCTTAGTACTGTGGACACACTCTGCCGACTACATGCACTTAGAGCATTTGTGTGGAGACACACACAATCAACTGAATAAAAACGCTTTCTACAAAACTGACTTCTATAAATTCGACCTAATTTTGTAGTGTAGACATACCCTAAGACACTTAAGCCTTGTCCACACTACAAAAATTACCCATTGCTGACAATGGGTGTCACCAATGAGGGAGCTGAATTGGTCCTAAGCAGCCCTTTAGATGCAAGTGTAGCCAACAACAAGGCATGCTAGATCCCTTTTCAGAAGCCTCCATTAAACAAGCCTCCGCTTGTTGATGGAGTTTCACTGAGGATGATTTTGGCTCAGTATCTGTGAGCCTAAAATGTTTTTGACAGACAGCCAAGCACCTGTTTTTACAAAGGGACTGTAAGATGTTTGGGATGGAGCTGTGACACACAAGTTTCCCACAGCAGGTGGGGGCTGGGTTGTGTGTTCGAAGCGGCTACTGGAAATAAAAACAGTTCAGGAAAGATTATCCTGAGGTGTAGCCACTTATTTGTCTCCCAACGAAGCATTAAACCATCGCAGAATTCCACACCCTTCTTGGCCACGTGTAAGACACAATGCATGTCTCATTTACAGTCCACTCTGACAGCCACCATTTCTGACTGAATACTCTCCTATATTGGCAGGCACTGTTACCAAGTAACAGGCAACGATGACTCAAGGAACTGAGAGAAATCTCATAACAAATTGTTCCTTTAACAGCACTTCCAGTCACCTGTTACTGAACCTCTGCAGGGTTTTTTCTGTTCTCTTTAAGCCAGGAAATTCTATGTTTTGTGGTTACCTGATGTATGTTATGATGCTATCAGCATGCTGTTATTGCCGTGCAGCCTGTTTTACTTGGTGCTGCTGAAAGATGCCAGATTGACAACCCTAGAGGTCCTCTGTTTATCCATGGAATAGGAACAGCTCAGACAAGGATGGTATAAGTTTCCCCCTTGCTGTCTCTCCAGAGTGCTACAGTTCTGACCTGAGTGAACTGCTTCTTTGCTCTACATCTCTGACCATCCTTATTAACAAGCATGGTAATTGAAATGATAGCTCTGTAGTTCACGTCTGCAATCCCCACATCTTTGTGTACAGCGATATTCCAGCACTGCTTTGGAGGTGTGTGCTATCTCATCCTGTTTGTTTGCAAACACTTGTATTGTGATGCCAGAACGTGTTGAATTGCAGAGTGAATCACACATGCTGCTCAGTGTCTCAGGAACACTTGGGGCTTTGTTTTTTTTTATTATTATTAATTATTAATTATTATTATTATTATTATACTGTTTGTAAACATCTGCATAAAGATGATACTGAGATTTTTTTAATGTTCTAGAATGAGCTTTGCACTTTACAAAATTCATATTCTTATTCAATATTTGTATTACAGTAGTGTCCAGAGGCCTTGCTCAAGATCAGGGCCCCACTGTACTGGAAGCTCTTCAAATAAAGACATGGTCCCCGGCCTTGAAGAAATTACAGTTAAGATGACAAATGATATAGGAAGGGTGGGGGTAAAGGGCACAATCAAGCTTTTATAGACCTAGCTACTGTGATCTCATCAGATCTCTTAAGCAATGTTAAGCTCTTTAATACGGGTATGGAAGCTCATCACGGAAAATCTAGGTAGGCTGTAGCAGGGGTGCTGGAACAATTTGTATAGTTGTGGTGCTGAGAGCCACTCAACCAAACTGTAAACCCTGTATCTGATGGAAATCACTTCAAGGCGGGGGTGTGTGTGTGTGTGTGTGTGCAGCAACACCTCCAGCTGCCCTAGTTCCTATGGGCTGTAGGAAATGATATAAAACAGGTTAGTAGGTGGCATGCTTTCTTCTGAGAATACTATGAAAGCTCTGGAAATGGGGTTCTAATCTGAACCTCTCAACCTCACCAGAGGGCGCTGCAGAGCACTTCTGCTTTGGTTTAGTGAAAATGGGACATTCTGCAATGGTTTAAGGTTATGACAGTTCTGTATAGTCATAGGAACCTACAATCATTTGAAGTTTAGCTTTTTTTATAGCCTAAGCTGATGGCTTTTTATTTTTCATTTGCATTGACTGACATGGCAGCATATGGAATTTTGTACAAAAAGTAAGATGAGTGGGAGCCCAAGTTAAACTAGAACACTAATAAATAATAATAATAGTAACAAGAGGAATCTATCAAGAGCCTTTAGCACTATGAGCTAAACCATATGTCCTGGTTTCTTCCGTTCATCGTGGAAGTGGACTCCTCTCCATACCCTATCTCCCGCAGCCAAAAAATGTATATCCTTGGGTCACACTTGAGATTTAAAAACGACCTTTAAAATATTATCTAGCTGAAATAGCTTTGAATCGTAGATTCAGGGCACAGCTGACGAGGCAAGTCAGTGAGTCCCAGTCATTTGCCTTTGCAACCCTAGCAGACAAGTGGCATCTGACAAACAGATACTCTGACAGAAGCACAAGGAAAAGATAGGGCATGAACTAGTAGTGCCTGTTAGCATGCTAGAGTTAATAGAACAATGAGTAACAATTTTAAGTCCGTGCTCTGGGATTTATCAGACCTGTTGGGCAGAGGATGTGGAATCTCAATGGACAGTCATATTTTAATGGTGTAATATGACAGTGTTGGAGCAAAGAGCATTGATGCATGTAGCCACAGTGAAACCTTGATCCTTTCTCTCTGCTGTGCGTAGCAATGGGTGCTGAGTAACCAAGAGCCTGAATCATTTTTGTGTACACTAATAGCCTTGATGTTAAGTTGAAAACCTGACTGAAAAGGGTGTCAAACAACCCCTAGTGTGGTGAGGGTCTAAGGTGATTTAACTTGTGTCTTTCAGTGTAACAAGTGTTGGTTATGCCTCAAGCTGAGCAAACTCACTAAACCAATTTCTTCTGTGTCTGTCCGCAAATTGCTGCCAGCTACCAGACAATTTTCTCAGGTCTGTTTGTTGTTTGAAATTATTTGCCAATTTTTTTCTGCAGACTGAGGTATTTGCAAAGATTAGTTGCATGATCTTACATTGTATTATTTGCGAAACAGCAGGTTATCATGTAATTATCAATTATGGCCCTGATTTGCCTTTCATTTTGGACTCAATCCTGCAAGGGAAGTAAGTAGGGGAACTGGCAGGGGTTGTGACTGCTCTATTTGGTGGAAGGGTATGTTCACCCCTTGCCCAGAGATTCAGAATCTTGGGGTACTTTTGGACCTGACCCTGCTCTTGGTAGCAACAGTGGCTCATATTGCTTTTTTACTTTTCTGCATTGCTGAGGGTTTGCAGCCTTCTCTTGATAAGGCTGGTCTCACCACAGATATAGATACCTTTGCATCTCCAGGTTGAACTGTTGCACTGAACTCTACTGGGGACAATCCCAAAGACAGCTTGGAAGTTACAGCTATGCAAAGTGCAGTGGCTGACTTGCTTTCGCGGAATGGGTCATCTATAAAGCAATATATGGCATGGGAACTACCTCTTGTAGGGACCATCTTTTCCCCTTGAGTACCATTGCAACAGCAAAAGTCAACTGAAGAGCCCCCTCTAGTGGTCCGTAGAGGTGCACTCTTGAGGACTGGAGGCAGGGCATTTTCAGGAGGGGTTCCTGGCTGTGACATCCACTCCCTCTCAGAGCAGAATGCAAGGCATGTCTGCTAGTCTAGCATCGAGCATATAAACCATTGCTAGGTTAGTTACTATGATTGCCTAGGATGTTACAGGAAAGGGAGGTATTGGTGCTACCATTTGTGGGCAGTTTATTGTGTTCCAGCCACAGCAGTGGGTGCATAAAAATTATTCTATCAGTCAAATATGGGAGCACACTGGGGTCCTTTCAAACACGGATCTGTCTGACGAGACAGTTAAGCACTAGCAGATACTGTAGATAGTGGTTTGTCCTCTCACCAATGGTCCAACACTGGAGCAGACTTAGCAGGTAGCAGAGTTGTCAACCAGGTGATTAGACTTGCCACGCAAATGAGTTGTGCACACTGCCATACCCAGCAAATGAACCAAGAGCCCCATGGCCCGTGAACAGCTGGATGGGAGGGGGCTACTCTCCTTGGCCAAACAGGGAGGTGCTGGTCTTTTCTTGAAGGTGCCCTAGGCATATCTCACAGAGACACATCTATGAGCTCTCTCCTGGCTGGGGTGTTTGTAGCACAACTCTTCAGATAGCACTTGCAGGGTCATCTTCCTGATCCAAGCACATCAGTCAATTCTCTAGTCACACAGCTGACACAGGACTAGCTAAGTGGACAGCCATGAATAGAAACCTCTCTCCCTCCCCATAACCAACTTCCAGTCATTCTGGCCAACTCTCCTGGGACTCCAGTGTAAACGGATGTCGGAGGATACACAGCAGACGTGCTCCGACCTGCTACCACAAGAGCCAGCGTTACCCACCTTTCCAATATGCCTGCTGGGAACAGGAGGTAATTACCGGCAGAGGGAAGAAAAACACTCAGCTAGTGCAACTGCTTTCACCGCCACACTGGCTCTGGCAGACAGATTTCATTTACACTTTGCTTACACTGTCAACTATCTGTCACTTCACTTTCCCCTGTTTCTGCAGCTCTGTGCTGCCGTCTCTTTCTGAGCAGCTCCTATCTGGGAAACATCACATTTGCTTTGTATAGATGTACAATCTGCAGCAGCTCAGCTGCCAGTCAGACCTGGGATGTATGGCTGTCTGTTAGCAGGGAGGAACATTGGAAGGGCCACGCTGGGTCTCACCATTAGTCCCTCTAGCTCAGCATCCTGGTGTCAGAGGGTGCTATGCCTCCAGCTTTAAGTCAGTCTCTCTGTGAGCATCTCCTTTACTGTGCCAGGCCCTAGGCTTCCACTTTTTGCAAGGGTTAGACCTGCAGCTCCATTACCCTGAGACTGGGCTCTCTGGCTTCTGCACTCCTTTTTCTCACCATGGCTCTCCAATGAGTTCAAATGAGTTTAAACCCCAGGTAGAGACTTTACTCCTTTGGAGAGCAATTCCACCAGCAGGTCTGTGCAGAAACGCACAGCAGCCTTTTTAAAACAAGCCAGCATTTACTAGTCAACTGGAACACAGGATACAAGGATCCCTAGGCTAGTCCAGAAAAGCAAAACTTCATGGAGAGCCCATGTGGGCAGTGTCACCTGCCTTCTTCTCCAAAACCTCCCGAATTTCATCTCTCTCTGCCCTGGGCAACAGCCATCATGTCTCACAGTCTGCTCACACCCAGCCCTTTGACTCAAGTTGCAGCATGTTGCGCGTGTTCTGCTTCCCTTGTCTTCCATCATTAAATGTTAGTGTCCGATGTTTGGCCTCCAGTGTATCTCTGAGGCAACTGCATTCATATGTGGACAGTTCTTGATAGCTCATTCATATGAGTGCAGATATCAATATCCGATCCATTATCTCAAGGTCCCAGAGGATAATTTAACTCTTTCACACCCAGTGGATAACAATACTAAGCAAGTGGGGAAACTGAGTCACACATCCATTAAAAATATTATTAAAATGTACCCATTCTCCACACCGGGTATAGCCCTTCCTAGGGTCCTGATACTAATGGTCTCACTGGTGTCCTTTTTTACCTTCTTTTCCACTCATCACTTTTGTTGTTGATGAGAAAAGGGAGAAAAAAAACAGATTCCATTAAGTCTCCCTAAGACCTCCCTATTACTCATCTATTTTACCTGGAAGGTGATAAGGGCCAGATCTTGTCAGATTTAATGGGATTTAGGTGCTTAGGCACTTCAGAAAATCCCCCAAGGTGCCTAGCTGCATCTTTAGCACCTAAATATCTTCTAAATGTGGCCCTAAAATATGAGGCTGATGGGTGGCAGTACAGTCCAGCCAGCCAGCCTCAATTGTTGTATCCTGTTGAATTTAGCCTGTAATCTCTTTGGGAGAAAAGGATCGTCTCTTCACTTGTTTATGGGAAGCACCTAGCGTACTTTTGGGCTCTCAAAAGGAATAAAAATGTGTGGCTATGCAGGGGAGGGATGATGTGCTGGGGGGCTGGATACAGGATTTTGGTTTGGTCCTGTTTCTAGTTATTGCATCTGTGCTCCATTTCCCCCATCAAGTGACGTTTCCATCCCAAGGAAATGTTTAGAGAAAGTTCTGAGCGACTGGGATGACACAGAACGGCTGCTTGCTCCTTGGCTGATTCAGCGAATGTAGAAGGAGTGGGGAGGAAGGAAGTGTAGTCTACTCCTGTGCTATAGTTTTGGAAAATCTGCCTCCCTTTGTTGTAATCATTTCACTCATTCACCTGCAATCTCTGACACCGCAGTGTGATTTCTCTGCTACGGAGTGAAACACACAGCCCCGTTACCTTGACTTACTGTTCTAAAAAAATGGAACTCAACTGGCAAATACATTAATAGCCATAGGTGTCCTCATGCTGATTGATGAGATGTCTGTGCCAGCGTGTCAATGTAATTGATCTCTGGGGGCAGATTCATAAATGTGCTTATGAAACTAGAATCATAAAAAATTTCTGCCGGGACAACATGGCAGGTATTAAGGAGGAAGTCACAAAATCAGCTCAAGTAGCTGCTGCACAGATTCCCAGAGCCTTGTTTAATTTTGTTAAGTGAATTTTATGCCAGTGAAAGTTGCCATATTGACAGCACCAGACTGATGTCTTTGGCTTATCCACAGAACAGAGGCATCATGGACAAGGGCAATATAAGCATTCCCTGCACCATCAGACCTGGCTTGGACAGATATACCTCTAGGAAAAGGAAAGTAGTTCAACTCTTGGCCCCTGTACGGAGACAATGCCAGAACTGTGGTTGCCCGTGTAACCTTAATTCAGCCCCCTTGTGCATATGCATTATGATACAGTCTTAAATTGCATGATCACCTATTATTTTTTCCACAGAACCCCTGACTCATTCAGTACACAGGACAGACAGTGCTCGAATAATGAGCAGCTATTCAATAGGATTTCTCTTCATTGTTCAGTGTGTGGCCCCAGGCTATCTTTATGGCACACTACTCAGACCCTACTCTGAAGACAGAATTATGAACTTCCTTAGGGCCTTTTCTATGGTGCTCATCCCTATAGTATCTGAGTCCTTCATAAACATTAAGGAATGTCTCTTTACAACACCCCTGTGAGGTGAGGGAGTGGTATTATGCCTATTTTACAGATGGGAAATGAAGGCATGGAGAGATTAAGTATTCACTAATTTCAGTTACCCCAAAGTATCCATTAATGTTGGGTGCCGAGTGTGAGACACCTAGGACCTGATTTTTCAGAGTACTAAGCATTATATAGCACTTTATATCCTCAAATCACAGCTTGCAACTGTCAGTGCTCATCACTTCTGCAAATCAGATCCCTGGGTCTCAGGTAAGGTACCCTGAGAAGAGGAACACACAATTAGTTACACCTGTGTAAAGTTTGGTTTAGATGAGGACGTCTGTGACAGAGGAAGGGGTAGAATCCAGTTCTCCAGGGCAGCACTTAATTGCCTTAACCTTGAAGCTATCCTTTCTCTTCCTGCAGTCCCCAGCCTCATTCACTACATACCCTCCATTTTCGGCAACAGATGAAGCAGGGGGTCTTACAGACAACAGCCTCCTTCAGTACACAACCCTGATCCATCCCCAGAGCAGATCTGTTTTGTGCACTGAATGAGGTACTTATAGGCTTTGGTACAATGCATGAAGGCGGGCCAAGCCCAGGGTATCTATACAAGTATACTTTTCCCCTGTAAATCAGAACATAGTGATCTTGACCTTTAAATGCATCACATGGTTGGAGATGGAACTGAAGCAAAACCCTCTGATCTGAGCACCCCTGAGCACCAAAGACAGCTCCAGACCCCAATCTTGAAGCTCAGGCCCACCTGCATAGCTAAGCTGGCCATTTGAATGGGAAAGCAAAAGTTTTGTCAGGTGTGTCTTTGCTACACGGTAGAGGCATATTTATTCTCTGGGCTGTTCAGTCCATCCTTTTAAATAGCCAAGCACACTGGGCAGCCACCAGCCAATACGCAAGGGTGAAAGCAGGAAACAACAAACTTCACACAGCTGGCTTTTCAGCTTTGAAGGTCAGCTCTGAATAGCAGCCTGCTGGAGATTCACACTGTAATATTCCAGACAGGCTACCATTGCTCTATTTTTAGCCTCCAAGCCCTCTTAAAACAACAACATCAACAAAAAAACCTCACGTATTCTGTCAAAAAGAAAAGACCCAAAATATTTCAAATCTGCTGCATATCAATTCATAATGCACCTCCCATCCCTGTGCAAAACAGTGAGTGAGACCCCAAGCCTTTTCCCCAGCAGTTTCAATGAGATCGCTCTGAATTCAGTTTGACAGCACACAGCAAAACATGACCAGTTATAGTGGCTACACTGCAATCTCTGATCCAAAGGTATTAAAGCAGTGCAAAAGTTGGAAAGCAGGATGTAGAGATAGGCCCAAACCCACACCTTGGCTCCCAACAAACCAGAACTTCAAGGAACTCACTCTGTGGCTCTGGCTATCCTTAATAATATGTGAAATGGTGGGTCTCAGATTGCACACATTATATTTACCTAGATTAGACAGCCCACTTCTGTGTCCATCTTGATAGCTACAACATGCTCCTCAGAACAGAGGCTGTATCTTCTTCCTTGTGCACAGTGACAAGCTGTAATAAATAACAATGTGATGACAATAATGTGATGACTATGCTCACACGATAAATGGCATCTGATAAATTGCATTCATTGTCCCCTTGTGACTTCCTCACCTGTAGTTATCCCCACCTGTCAATCCCTCCCTCAGAGCACTCATAGCTTTCCAAACCCAGCAAACAGCAAAACGGACAAAGCAGAATTTCCCCAACAACCCTGACCTGGCAGAGGGGAGGTGGAGATCATGACCTAAGCGGTCATGCTCTCTAGCCTCAGGTTCCATGATGTTCTGATCAATTGCCATGCTGACAGGGACAAGATGACCTACTGCATGTCACTTCCAACCCCAGGGTGATGGGGAGGGGTTCAGTGCAAAAAGCACTCACTGTTTGTAAGAAAAGGCACATCTCTTTTGTCTTCTGAATGCCACCTGCAATTATGGTTTTTACAGCTACTGGAGGACATACACACAGCGCCGGCTGGGCTTTGCAAACCAAACTGCATGATGCCAGCTGTGGTGATGTGTGACTGAAATATGACCATTTGTACCATTAATATTGCCACGGTTAGATAGTTGCAACAAATCTTGTACAAAATATGTCATGTAAGGTATCAATGGAAAAGTTACAGTCTATCAAATATGATTATCCTATTTGTAGGTATGTATCATCTTTGTATCTAAAGTGATGAATATTGACTATGTACCAATATTTCCAATGTGTTTGCTCCTGGGGTAACGCCCACAAGGGAGTTTATATTCAGTCTAGCCAGCACATTGTGAATGAACCATTCAAGTCGATGGCCCCTTAAAGAACACAATAGGACATAGAAGAAGCTTGTCCCCTCCTAGTGAGCCTTCCTCTGGACATTTGAGCCAAAATTTGGGTAGTGGCTGCTCCTGTGAGTCCTCAAAGCATGTAAGGGCATGTGACTTGCTCATGTGATCCTGGTCTCCATCTTGTGCCTGTAATTTTCCATGAACTAAGATTGAGAGCACCCTCTCCACATGGGAGAAGGTATAAAGGACCTTAGACGCATCTCCATTTTACCTCTTCCCTGCTCTGATATCTGGACTATGGACTTACACTAAAAGGAGCATATTGGCTATGGACTGAGGACCTTCCAATCTTTTGGAAATTACCAGAGACTTTACAAGCCAGCAGTCTGTAACATTAGTGCTGCAAACCTGATCCAAGAACTTTGCAATGATTGCAAGTATATGACTTCCTAAACCATTTTAACTCTCCTCTTCTTTTTGTTATAAATAAACCTTTAAATTTTAGTTACTAAAGGATTGGCAACAGCATGATTATTGGGTGAGATCTGAGTTATATATTGACCTGGCTATGTGGTTGATCTCTTGGGATTAGAGGACGCTATATGTGATGAAACTGGTTTTCAGTAACCACTCATCCTACAGTCCAGTGTCTGGGTAGTAAAGCAGGAAGACTGCATTTTGGACTTCTTGTTAACTAGTGTGGTGAGACAGAAGTTTACTTTTGTTGCTGGTTTGGTATATTTTATGGAAGAATAATCACCAGTTTGGGGTGAATCTTCCCTATTTCTCAGCAGGCTGTCCTGAATCTGGTATTCTCAGCTGTGACCCACTGAGGCGCAGTGACACCAGCACCTAAAACTCAAGGGCTATCAGGGACCTGAATCTTGAGAGCAGGAACTAGTGTGTATATCTCTATACTGTATTATCTGTATATATCTACTGTATTATCTATGTTTCTTTAAGAAAGCAAAACGAGACCAGCCCTTCACTCTGTTTACACGTGGTAAACTAGCTGGAGAATGCCAGTGGCCCACCTACTGCCATGCTACCCATTCTGCTCCTTTATAATGCATCAGCTCAATAAAATCCCAGAGAATCAGAGAGGGAAAAGACCTAGTCAATACCTACCCATGGCCAATGTCAGACTGTTCCCCATTGTGCCTTTGCCAGGACTTTGTTCAGTCCACTTTTAAATGATGCAAAAGATGGGGACTCCACTGGAGAGACTGGGGCTAATAGCCTTCACTGCTAGGACTGTCTGAGCCAAATTTGTCTTTAATGGGGTTACATTAGAGACAAATTTGGCCCTCTCCCCTGCTGTCTAGCCTATATTTTCCTTTGCTTGGCTTCATCCCAATACTCTTAGTTATATCCCACCCATTCAAGACCACTACAAGCAATGCCCTTTCCTCACCAGTGTTTACACCCTTTGTACCCTTGTGTTCACTGCTCATACACAGCTTTCATTGTCACTTGACCACGCTCTCTCTGTCAGGCAACATATGCTCACCTCTGCTGGGTGGCAGAGACAGGAGCAAATTGCAGCAATTCAGTACCAAATGCAGTGAGGAGGCCACATGAAGAGTTAAGAGAGCTTTGGAGTACTTTGCCTAGGCCATATAGCTACCCGCATGCCTTCTGAACACCCCTAGGCTGCTCCCCCATCTTCCTACTCCTGGTCCTCACCATTATGGCATCTGAGTCACCTTGGTACTCTCTCCCTTTCCCCTTCCACTCATATCCCATACCTCTGCCAGTCCCCATACTCCAAGGGACAATGTGGTACAACAATGATTCTGCCAAAGTCACAGATCTTGCCCAAATCAGATTTCTGTGGATATTTAATGAGATAATGGGTGTCTATATCACTCAGCTCCCTCCTTAGAAGTCATTCCCTCCAGCCCCTTAAATATCTGTGCTGACCTTCCCTCTCAAACCAGTATTGTTCTGGCACAAGAGACAGCTTCAGAAGATGTTCTCATCCGAGTCCCCCGCAGATCACTGGGGGGATCCTGCGATGGAAAGTGAGGCACTTATACTTGCGCCAAAGTGCAAAAGCATCATAGAAATACAACTGATGAAACTGACCATCTTTTTTTTTTTTTTCAGTTGTAGTCTCATCCGTAGTGGGAGCAGTTCATGTGACAGGCAAAAAGTGCCAACGTTCTCATCTCAAACACACGCACCAAGACAATGACCATTCTGCACACACTCCGACATCCTCAGCAGCAGCTAGTGCTGCTGTCTAAAGCACCCTGGTTTTTCCAGTGCCGTCATTGTTTCCTACATATTCAAAAGGGAAATAATGTAAAGTGTACTTCTCCTGCCTCCCCCTCAAAACTGTTCTCTCTGCCTCCCTGGAGAATGGCAATGGACCAGTCTGTAGAACGTTTCATGGCACAATGGAGGCTGTGATATTTACCAGCTGAATGATCTGGTTAGATGGATAAAAATTCCAGGTGGACATGATTATCGTTGAGTTAGCACCCACGATATGTTTGATACTATATAGTATACAAAAATAAAAGCAGTCTTTGACTATAAGAGCGCACAGGAAATCTCCATGATACTGCAAAATGCTGCCCAGCGGTGAACCTAAAGACACCGAGGAGAAATGGGTTTAGCACTTTTCAGCAGAGTTGATGGGCTTAAATTCAACTCAAAGAGCTGAACACCACAGCAATGTGGGAACAGATCCAAACTCTCTCAGGTGGGCTGGACCCAAAGCTCTAGCTCTTTTGGAAAGTTCAGATTTGACTTTCAACTGAAACTCAAAACATCTTTGCGGCCTCCAAATAGACATGGATTTTTCAAAATGGAGTGTCGTGGCTTTGTTTTGATTTTGTGACAAAAATGGCAATGGCTGGTCATATGTTTGCATCTTCTGGGCTGAATGAGTCCTTGCATCCCTGTATGCAATCCACTGTGATTAGTCCAAATTGTTGGCTTCATTTTGAGTTTTGCCTTTGTGATCATGGGATCAAATGAACCTGAAACTCAAAACAATCCTCAAGGACTGGAATGTAAGGTGTTCTGAAATTGACAAAAGTCTGACAAGTTTTATATGGCTGTGTTTCCGACCTTGAAAATGACAGCTCTAGTGTCCTGGTTACTGGGAACAGCAGAAATCATGGCACCAAGACTCAGTAGTAAGGGACATAACTATGATCATGGCTGCTTTTCACGATATCCACAAAGGCCTTTCTAAACTCCCACAGTCCTGTCCCAGACCACCCTGGCCTTAGTGTAAATCCCTAGGACATTGCAATCACATTACTGTATCTTTGTTATAATAGTGGCTACAATAGATACTCCTGAGGATATTCTGTGCCAAAAAATTAAAAATTCTGCACACAATATTTTAAAATTCTGCAAATTTTATTTGTCAAATAAATGTGGTGGATCCAGCATGGCATTGGGGAGCATAGGCCACTGGCTGCACAGAGGTGGGAAATCACAGTGCAGCTTCCCCCAGGGACATGGACTCAGTGGTGAAGCTACACCTAACCCAGAAACACCCCAGGGCCCTGCCCCTCTATGCTAAGTGTATGAGGTGTAAGCAGGCAGGCAGGCTCAGCAAGGCAGGATGCAAGTGTGGAGAGGCTTGGTGTGGGTTGAGAAGGTTCTTTGTGGGATAATCTGGGTGTAGGTGGCTCAGTTGGGGGTTCTGGTTGCAACACTACTGGGACTCTGCAGGGGGGTACAGGAGAAAGTGGTTGGGATTCAGTGGGGGGAGGGTGTCTGGATGTGGGGGGTATAGAGCTCAGCAGGGGGGTCTGGGTGTGGGGGGCACAGTGATGGGGTCCAGATGCTGGGGGAGTGGGGCTCAGTGGGGTGGGGATCCAGGTGCAGCTGGTTGGCGCTCAGTATGGTGCAGATCTGGGTGCAGGTGGCTTGTCGGGGTGGTCCAGGGGGAGTGGGGCTCGTCAGGGGGGTTCTGGGTATGGGGGGGGAGGAGCTCGGTGGGAGGATCTGGGTATGAGGGGGTCTGGATGCATGGGGGTTGGACGGATGGGGGAGCAGCTCCCTGTACAGTGATCCCTCCCTCTGCAGCTGAGGAGCGATGGGTACAGGAAGTGTGGGGGGGCAGGGCGAAATCTGCAGAACGTCCTACAGCCGATGGAGAAATCTGGGTGTGGGTCTGACACAGCCCCAGATGCCAGGCAGGGGAAGAGGAAGTCCTGTCTTCCCCAGCCCAGACAGGATTAGCAGCTGAGCCCAGTGCAGGGTAGGAGCCACCAGCTGGGTCTTCCCCAGTCCCGCCCCCTGCCCCACAGTGATTTATCTCTCTGCTGACTGCCCTGGGCATCTGAAAAATACTGCTGGGGAGGGTCGCATGACCGCTCTTGTGGCTTCCCTTTGCTTCCCCATCAGAAAGTCATTTTTCTGCGGGGAAGCAAAGAAATCTGTGGGGAACATAAATTCTGTGCATGTGCAGTGGTGCAGAATTCCCACAGGAGTAAATAGAGCCTACCATTGGTGAAATCCTGACCTTACTGAAGTCAATGGAGCCAAGATTTCACCCTTTCACCCCAAGGCTTCTTAACACAGAATTTATTTATTTTTTGTCACTACTTGCTATAACTAGGAAGTAAATACTCTGAGCAGGAATAGAGAATATCTGTGATTGCATGCAAGGCCTGGCTCCTTTGACTGATCAATACCTTCCGTATGTTAATTTGTATCTAAACTAAATCCCTAAGCTAGTACGGTGAGAAAACATCAAAATTGCATTTTAAAAAATGCCAAGCTTATACTATAAATACAGGAGATTCAGAGCTGAAGCATCACTTAGATCTTGACTCATGTCCCTAGGGGCGAAGCAATTATTTAAAACTACATACATATAATCTCCATGTATCTACAAGGAACAGGATCCTCAGGCAATTGCTAATGGACAGAAAGACTGTTACCTCTAGGTTATCAGTACAAGGAGGTAGGTCCAGCTCCTCAAACAGACTCAGGCATCTAATTACCATTGAGGATCTGGGCCATAGTGACCAAGAGCCTCCGCCATCCGATGTCTTTTAAGTGTCTTATGTCCAATGGATTTTGGTGACTTCGCTCTGTCATTCAGTAGACAAACATCCACATCGTCATAATCGGCACTCCTGGGCCTACTTGATGCCTGGCTGAGCAGATGCCAAGTATGGCATGCATCGTTGGGGATTGAATATGCTCCTTTCCCCCACCCCTCCCAGAGGTGGGCTCTCTTCTCATTGGGGTGGAATACAGTGATGCCTGGACTGTACCTGCTCTGTAGACAAACTGAGGACATTAGGCCGGAGTCTGATCTCAGCTACACTGGTACAAACTGCAGAGTAGCTTGTTTCACCTCAGCAGGGTTACTTTGGATTTTGGCCGATGTCTCTCAGACTAGAATCAGCCCCTTCAACTACAATCCTGTCAGTCTTGCCCTGTTTACCAGCACTGATTTTATGCACACACATGAGAAAAATGTGCATTATATCCGTTCACTGATCAATTCTTTAATGTATTTATTAAACTGAAGTCAATTCAAAAGGTACTTCTGAAACCATTGAAACATCTCACTTTTGCTGCTTCTCACTCATACAAGACTGATGCCTTCCTGGAAGATCAGCTTTAGTCAAACTCAAGTGAGTGGACTCAAAACAAGAGGAACTGAATGAACCTCTATGGCCTGTGACATAGAATCATAGGACTGGAAGGGACCTCGAGAGATCATCTAGTCCCATTCCCTGCACTCATAGCGGGACTAACTATTATCTAGACCAGTGGTTCCCAAACTAGGGTCGCCACTTGTTCAGGGAAAGCCCCTGGCGGGCCGGGCCAGTTTGTTTACCTGCCGCGTCTGCAGGTTCAGCCAATCGCAGCTCCCACTGGCTGCGGTTCGCTGTGCCCGGCCAATGGGGGCTGCAGGAAGCGGCGGCCAGTACGTCCCACCCACCTTATAGTAGCTCTGTCTAGGTTGCATTTCCCTAGTTTGTTTATGAGAAGGGCATCAGAAGCTTTACTAAAGTCAAGATATACCACATCTACTGCTTCCCCCCTATCCACAAGGCTTGTTACCCTGTCAAAGAAAGTTATCAGGTTGGTTTGACATAATTTGTTCTTGACAAATCCATGCTGACTGTTACTTATCACCTTATTATCTTCTAGATGTTTGCAAATTGATTGTTTGATTATTTGCTCCATTATCTTTCCGGGTACAGAAGTTAAGCTGACATACAGTTCAGCCTAGGTGACCTAATAGTCTCTCAAGCTTGGTGAAAACAAATAAACTAGAATCCATGTCCCCCCGCACCCCCAATTACTTTTATACCAAACTTTAGCTTATATTTGTTAGTATGTATTTCTAGAAAGCTTTGACTCACAGGAGTTTATCATGAAAACAGTCATGAATATCTTATTACAGACAGTAAAGTAATGCTCCTCATTCGTGATTGCAGAAGGTCTGTAATTAACATCCAGGCCTTTGAGAAAGAGGAAAGGATGTTACGCTTGTGATAATGCAATGCTTTTTCTTTTTATGGCTCTTCATTACCAGCCTCTGTCCCCTAATATAAAAAACTGGATTCTGATTCAGCTCTAATCAGTGAATGGCATCCTCGCTGACTGCAGGGCAGGGGGAAATAGAAACAGTGCCGGTTGCCAGGTGTGTTTGTTACGGAGGAGGAAACAGCAAAGATGCTCTGTTTAAAGAAAACGTAGAGCCTGATTCCATTTTCAGTTATGCAATTTAAATCTGAGGGGACTCCACTGATTGCAATACATTTATTCCAGACTTATACCACTGACACAGAAAGCAACATCTGGTTCAGGAGCTGTATTTTTCCTTTGTTTTGCTTGCTTTGACAATGCATCCTTTAAACCTTTCAATGAGTGGATGCTGATGGCTCCCTATCGGCATCCTTGGTATGACATAGACCACTCAGAAAGCCCTCCCAACCCTGAAGATCCACAGTAGAAAATCTTTTGGGATTGGCCTCTTCTTATTATTGTGTCCTGCTTGGTGAGTGTGCTCACTAGGGCTTAGCATGAAGCAAAAACCTGTCCTTGTGGAAGAGGAATGATGTTTCATTAAGAAACACGAAGTGTCAGCTAATGAACAGTCTAGGACACTGGGATGTCACTTCCTGGGCTCCCAGACACACTTGCATGAGAACTGTATTGTAAAATAAATGAAGTGGAACACAGAAGCCAAATAAGAAACCTTAGGGAAGCATATAAGCATGGGGACAGGTTTATGAGCCTAGTCACATCCACCACTAATTAAGCCTGAAAAAAAGAGATCTCTCAGAACCAGCCCTCCATTAATTTTCATTGGTCCCTCGCTTCCTTTTTACTGCCAGACAACGTCAGCCCAGCTTTATTCGTGAGCTGCCAGCACTGTCGAGGAGCTGCTTGCTGCTGTACTTCCCCTCAGACAGCACCGTTAGCAGTGTGGGCACATGGGGCATATCCTACCCAATTCAGATTCACAAAGGAGCCAAAAAGGGATTGGCTGATATAGGTGACAATTATAACTCTGGCTATCATAACAACAAACATTTTGGAAGGGATGCTAAACCTCCTGCCCCCGTGCTTAAGTCAATGTTTCAGTGCAATCAGGATGAGACCTGATGTGAGGGGCAGATTATTCTACATCTGGCTACTGGAGGGTTATCTGGTACTAGCCCTCATTGGAGACTGGGTACTGAACTAGATGGCCTCTGATCCAGTGCAGCAGTGCTTATGTTTTCTATGTTCCTATCCACAGCATGATCTCATTTAGACCAGTATAAAATCCCAGATAATCTCACCAAATTCAGTAGTCATCTCTAGTAGAAGCGCTCTTAGAATCAGGCCCTATCATTTCTGCATGCTGCAGTCAACAGACTCAGAGTGGCCCTTTTAATATGCCAATTTCAGGTCCCTTCTTAGAGTTCATCAGCCCCACTGATCTTTTTCCAACAACTGGGAGTTTACCAGCATCAGTTCCCTTGTTCTCACGTTCAGCGACCCGTCAGTTATGCTGAGACTGGTGCCTTGAATGCCAAGAAAGACAAAGATTTTGGGAAAGTAGAGTGCAGTTAGAGCCAGGTTAAGGCAATACAAGGCCCATGGCACACTACGATCTTGAGTCCCCTGTAGTTCTGCACAAGGAATAATACTTTGCATGTATTTGATTAAATTCTGCCCTCATCTACATCAGTGCAGCTGCACGAAAGTCAACTAGCTTGAACTAACGTAACAGAGAGGCAGCATTTGGCCCAGAGAGTCCCTTTCGTCTGAAACTCCCAAAGCACTTTACAAAAAGGAAATATTATTAATACCATTTTACAGATGGTGAAAACTAAGGTGCAGAGAAGTTAAGTAACTTATCAAAGAACAGGGGGAAAATTAATAGCAAATCTGGAGTAGCCTCCAGGTTCACCTGACTCCTGTTTGCCTAATATAGCGTAGTATCCGTAATACAGCAGAGTTCACTGATGTGGTAATGTTTCTATCTCTCCTAGCCTTATGGGCATGAGCCCAGACTCAAACTGGAATTTATATGACAGATAAATCCATCTAAATATGAGCCTTTCTTATATTTTCAGCTCGTCAACAACTCAACATGTGAACCATTGATTGCACTCATAGGCATCAAGAAGATACTTACAAATTGGTGAAAACTATGCCATTGGCTAGGTAACAGGTAGTTATTAGATAGTCAAAGGTGTCTGGATTTCCTATGGGGCAGAATGTACCTACTTCATGCACGCAACAGCAGTTTCTGACACATTGTCAGTTACACATTTGCAACATCTTTGCCAACGGACCTCACTTTTCCAAGCCACTCACTGGGGGAATCTGCCATCTCTGGATACGTAAGAGCCTGGTGTTTGTGAAGTGAAAACTATATATGAGAGAACAATTTGCTTTATGCAGAACAGAGTGCAAGGAGAAGAACCGACTCCCAAAGTCAGGAGGGCAAGGAGATTAAAACAGCAAGAGGTCACTGGAGGATCAGTCATGCTCTTCAGACTGCCTGAGCAGAACTTGTCTGTCCCTGCAGACCCTCTACACCAGGCACTGTCTTGCCCTTGCTACTCTCTCACGTCTCTCCTTTTCCCCATAAATGTATTCTTAGGAGAAATGTTTATTCTTATTAGCAAGGCAGAAGCTAGTTAACGACACCCTAGCATTAGTGTGATGGGAGTTGTCATACAGAATTGTTACAATTGCCAACAGATGACACCATTTTGTTGATGTTACCATTATTTGAAGAGAATGTTGAGAATTAGAAAAAGGAAGCTGCTAAGGGCAGGATTAGCTTCTGTGTAGCTTGGCTTTATGAAACATGGGAAAAGAATCAGGACTAGCTTCAAACCCTCTGATCCAATCCCCAGCTCACCATCCTATTTCAGGTCTTCCTTGAAGCATTTCATACTGACGACTGCTGGAGGCTGAATACCAGATCAATGGATCATTAGTTGGGTCCGATATGGCAAGCCCTCCATATGACAACTCAGTTCTCCAGGAGTAGAGTTACCACACCAGTGGAATGATGCACCATGCTTCTATGAGTCTTGGAGCACCTTGCAAGTTATTTCCTTCCACAGGAAGCTTGCCTTACAAAGACACATGGAGAAGTCCGCTGGTAAAGAGATGGACAGCCTGCCACTTTACCTGTTGTGCCTGGGCACCAAGGGGTGGTGAGGGGGAAACTATATTAGAGGTGGGATTAGAAAATTAGGAGAACTGCTTACTGCTCAGCTCAAGAGTCTGGTAGTGGTTTCACATTGGACACTGCAGCCAGAGTGCAAATGAATCTGACTACACTAGCGATTGATCCATTAGCTGAACCCCCTTTAAATACAATTCCCACATGCAGGATCTAAACCTGGCTATTCTGAGTAACGTAGCTCAGGCCTGACCATTTACTGAACAGCTTTCCAACCTAGGATCCAAATCCGTAAAGTAATTAGGTGCCTAAATTGAAATCAATAGTAGTTAGACATCTAAATACTTCTGAAGATCTGGGGCTAGGTCTCTACCCATGGGAACCAGAGTCATCAGCCTTTAGGCCACATTAGCATGAGCTGTGTTTAAATAATGGTTTACAGTGTTTTAGCAAGCAGTTTTACCCTTGTATAGACAAGGCATTTGTGACCAGACTTCACTAGAAGGACATATCTACCAACAGGGCACCTATCACCTTGATAACTTACTTAATTTGTCCATCCCGTGCTTTGCTGCACATTGGGCTACCCACATTTGCCATCCTTGCCTGTCAACTTCCCTTCTCTCCAAAGCTTCCCATTTAATGTTGACATGCTTGATGTCATTCAGTTGGCTATCACCCTGATAGCCAAACAGGATTTCATACATACACAGGCCTGGTCTACACTGGCAATTTTGCAGAAGTTTCCTGACATCACTCTAGTGCAGTTCTATTACAGGTACCCAAAATGGGATGTTACTGGAAGATGCATGAGCTGGAAAGAACCCAGCTGCAGTTCCAAAGCTCAGTATGAGTTTGTGGCAGTGAAAGTTAGAAAAACAACAACACATCTCTTTACTTGTAAACTAAGCAAATTCAATACGGGAGTTACCAAGAAACCAGAGCACCTCACAATGCCACCTCATTAAAGGGTGGCAGCATTGTTGAAGGCATGCAACTCAGCTGGAGCCCCTGTGGAAAATCTGGGGTGGAGTTTTGTATGGATTGTTTGAACTTCAGCTGTTCTTAAACCCTGATCAGAGACACGGATGGGATGCGGGGGAAAGAGAATCCGTATGACTGGAAGGGGGTGAGATTCCACCACTGATAGGAGACTCTCAGAAGCTGCTGCAGCAATTTTATGACACCAGAAATCCCAGAACCTGAAGACAGTCGCTCAAAGAAGAAGCACTGGGCTTCCTTCCAGAAAGCTTCTCAAGCCCTTCATGTTATTTTTCACTGTGCTGAGATATAATTAGTTACAGTTCTTTAGTAACTGTCATTCACCAGCATGCTGGTTTTTCTTTCCTTAGGAATATGACTAACTCAGGAGGCTTTGGTGGGAGGAGGAGGGGGAGGGGCATTCAGATGAAAACTTCAGGACCCACCTTTTATTTCACAGAAGAGTAAAACTTTGACAGTGTTTAAGAACCAGTTTGTGATTGGTGACGCATGCCTGGCAACCTCTGGCCACAGGAACAATTGCTGCACAATCTACAACAGGGGTTCTCGACCTTTTTCCTGCTGAGCCTCCCCTCAACATGCTATAAAAACTCCAAGGCCCAGCGGGGGGAGGGACACCTCAGGGCTCCTGGCCTGGCGGGGGTGTGACATTGCACTCCATATGCTTTATGAATATATGCTTATGAATGTAAATATGATGTAACTGGAATATGCTTTATGCAAAAGGTCTCTTGTAAGGTATCATTACAAAGCTTATAATCTACCAAGTGTGTTCATCCTATTTGTTTGCATGTATTATTTCTATGTCTGGAGTTAGGCGAATAAGATATAAACTTGTATTACTGATGTAAACATATTAAGTGGAAGCCATTAAGGGTGCTCCAGAAACAATCAGTTGTAAATGGCCCTAGTTACTTGAAAGCCTTCCAGTGTACGTGGGGGCCAGCCCATGGAGAATGGAGTCTAGAGGTCTTACAGTGACATGTGACCATGCCATCTGATAATGAAATCCATCTTAAATCTGGTACTTTTCCATTTAGAAGGAGCAGTGGGGACCCAGAGAGACAAAGATTTGTGCCTTGTGCCAAATCTATAAAAGGGGGTGGAGCAGGACAAAAGGGGCCAGTCATGAGAAAACCCCTGCTGACCACCTGAGATGTCTGCTGGAACTAACAAGGACTGTACCAGGGGAAAGGATGGGGCCCAGACTAGGAAGGAGTCTAGTCTATGAAGGAAGTTTATTGGAATATCTCTGAGAGTGAGATATTACCTGTAATCAGTTTCTTAATGTATTAGGCTTAGACTTGCGTATTTTGCTTTGTGACTTACTTTGTTCTGTCTGTTATTACTTGAAATCACTTAAATCCTACTTTTTACACTTAATAAAATCACTTTTGTTTATTGATAAACCTAGAGTAAGTGATTAATACTTGGGGAGCAAACAGCTGTGCATCTCTATCATTGTTATAGAGGGCAGACAATTTATGAGTTTACCCGGTATAAGCTTTATACAGATTTATTTGGGGTTTGGATCCCATTGGGAACTGGGTGTCTGGGTGCTGGAGAGGTAACCTGCTGAGCTGTTTTTGGTTAAAGTCTGCAGCTTTGGGGCCATGGCCCAGACCGGAGTCTGTGTTGCAGCAGGCTAGCGTGTCTGGCTCCACAAGGCAGGGTTCTGAAGTCCAAAGCTGGCAGGGAAAACAGGTTCAGAGGTAATTTCAGCACATCAGGTGACAGTCCCAAGGGGATCCCTCTGACCGAGCCCGTCATAGGGGGCCCTGGGGAATAGGCATAGTTTTACTTCTATTTGGTGTGGGGGCAAGGGCTGGTGGGGCTCGAGCCAGCTTCGCACAGTGGGGTCCAGAGAGGGAGTGCCACCTCCACCCCCGACTCACTCAGGAGCCACCCAGCCTGTCTGGGCTGTGGCGGGGGAGGGGTGCAACTAAAAAATATAACTCAAATGGGGGACTCAGTTCAAAAAGTTTTAAAAACTGCTCAGGGTGCAGGGAGGGGGTAGCCAGAGGTTGTGTGAAGTAAGGAGATAGCTAGGAGCTCTCTGCAGGCAGGGGAGTAGCTCAGGGTGCAGGCAGGGGATAGCTAGGGGCTGTGTGAGAAGGAGGTAGCTCAGGGTACAGGCGGGGGGTAGCTAGGGACTATGTATGGGCTGGGGAAGCTCCCAGTGTGGCTCCCAGCTTCAACAGGTGGGAGGGGGCGCTAGGGCTCCCGGCTTCAGCCCCACACTGCTCCTGGCTTGGGGGCGAGGGGGGGATGTTTGTCGGCTTCAGCCCCATGCTGCTTCCAGCTTCGGGGGGTGGGAGGACAGCTTTAGCCCTGCGCTGCTTCTGACTTTCGGGGGGCAGCTTCAGCCCCACGCCGCTCCCAGCTTTGGGGGGAGGAAAGGCACCGGCTTCAGGCCCGTGCCACTCCAAGCTTTAGGGCTGGGGCTCGGAGCACTGGCTTTCAGCCACAGGGCCCTGCAGCCTCCCTGAAAGGGCTCACAGACCCCCCCAGGGAGCTGTGGATCCCCGGTTGAGAACCGCTGATCTACAACACTGTCCAAATGTAGTTGCTTTGCTCTGGATACACAGATCCAAGGCAATGTAACTGGTCCTCCAAAAGAGCGGGGAGACTCTCATTCATGCATGAGCGCTCTTACCATCCAATCCCAACTCACTGTGTCAGTATCAAAAAAAGGTTCTGGCTCTCCTTCTGGCAAGCGACAAGGATAGGAAGGGCTCTATCCCCAGGAGCCTGCTTTAAGGCACCCCTGAAGTTCGGTGGCACTTTCCCTATATCAGCCAAAGAGCCAGATACTATGGTAATGAGCACAGTGCAAATGTTAGGAAGACAGAGAGATGAATGGTGTTTTGAGCCATAAAAGGATTAAACAACAAATGAATGTACTTGGTACCAAGTTCTGCTCTCTGTTACTTGGGAAGGCATATTTGGAGGGGTGGGGGGGAAGAGTCCTATGGTTCTAGCTCACACTTAAATTACTTTCCAGCTCTACACAGCTGATCTCTAAATGTTCAACCTGAGAGGAGTTACAGCTGCTTGGCCCCTTTCAGGATCAGGTCCTTAAGCCAAGAAGATACTGATCTCCTAGGAGATCAGAGCCAGAGGAATCTCAAGAAGGAAGCAGGACTATGACTGCCTGTAAAAGCAGCACATTGTCCCCAGGGTCTGAGGTACAACCTCTCTGAGTTTGTGTAATGAATCTCTCCAATTTTCTTCACAAGCCAGTCTCCTCTGGGGAACAGGACCTAGCTAGGGAATCACTTCAAAAAACCTGGTGTAATGGCAAGGAAAGGGGGCAGAAATAAGACACAGAGCCCCTTGAAAAGGGATGTGTTCAGAGCTTATAGATAAAGTTCAGGAGCGTGGATGGAAGAGGATGGAAAGGAGAGGAGGAAAATCTTCCGAAGATCTAGGGATCTTGGGGGGACAAGCCCGCACAGGGAGGAGCTTGGGGATACAGGCCCGTACAGTCCTAAGTGACTAAGCACAGTGCCTTGCATGGTACCCAAAACATGTTACCCATGGGTACCAGATTGGGAGCACGGGGTTTTTGCAAATTCTCCCAGTCTCATTTCAATGCATTTAGACATGCAGATAGTTTGTTACCTAACACAACTGCTTTTTAAACAGTTCCACAGACCTCTTAAGGGCCAGTCAGTTCAGTTTGAAGCTAAACCAGCCAGTTCTCTCTGCATGTTATTTCATGAACTCAAGGTCAAACATTGCATAATTAGTCCCAAAGCATTCCTCCCCCATTGTTCCAAAAGCCACCAAACTCCTAATAGCTGTTGACATCAGAAGACTGCAGCACTGAAAATTCACAGGCAAGCTGCAGACAACAAAAGAAAACCAAATAGAAAATACCCATTAAAGAGGATGCAGCAAAGCGGTCACCAAAATATTCAGAATGTTTGATGTCAGTTCGCTGCTTTTAAAAAATATGTGGAAAATAAACAGCTGGACACCCCTGCATGATCACTAGAGTGACAGCAAACCACTCATTCTAGATTCCAGCTGTTGCAAAGAAGCTCCTCTAGACGGACCCACTTGGGAAAGCTCAGAAAGGAGCAGACGTGGAAATCAACTGCTCTGGCACAGACCTTATTTGCTGAGCATTGCAAACAGCTGACAAGGGGTGCTCTCATCCCCTCAAATTGTAAGGGCTGTGTCCATAGTGCTATCCTCCTACTAGCAGTGCTTTCATTCCCATTCACATGGATTCTTTTAATTACATAAAAGCACTGACATTTCAAACCTTGCTCCACTCTTGGTGAGGTTTCAATGGGAAGTTTCCATAGACACCTTCTTGTCAATCTGTTTGAAGCACTCCCCGTCCCCCTCTTCTATTTGGCACTTTCACTCCTTCATACAAATGCTCAGAGCAGTGCCCCTAAGGGAGCCTGAAATGCTTCTTCCAGCAGAGTCCTTTTAATGCAGCAGGTTTCTTTTGGCTTGTCTCATTGCCAGCACTTCCTGTGAGTAGGGACACATCTCACGAGACACAGGAACAGCAGCTTTCTAATTACTGCCCTTTTAACTGCAACTCTCAATCCACAGAACAGCAGCCAAGAATTGAACTGTGGACTCCAGAGAACACTGAACTAGATCCCTAGATTTCAGAGTGATTTTTGAAGGGTTTTTGTTTTGCTTTAAAATCTCTTACTTTTTTTAAAAAAAACTAAAATACCATGGTCTTCAAATCACAGGCTGCAGCTCCTGCTGATCTTATTGGCTTTTTGTTTTCTAAGACTGTGGAGGATTGGAGATGTAGTAGGTGGCACTAGAGATACCATATAAGGGAAACCTGATTGACTGAGAAGGAAAGTGATGTTTATTCAGCCTGCTTGAAACACCTACTCAACTTGAACAGGAGAAACGCTTGGGAGAAAAGTTGTCTTTGTTAAAGATCCAACAACCGAAGTCTCTTCGGCTGAGGACTGAGACAGCTCCCAATCTCTGCAGTTTTCAGCAAAAACAAAATGTGACACTCCAGATATTTCTAAGGCAACCCCCCCCCCCAAAAGAAAAACAAAAGCACACAAGCAGGAAGATAAACCCTTTCAAATATATTTTTATATCAGACTTCTCCCCACCCCTCTCATGATACAGCAGAGAAATAAGGGCAAAAGCTCAGTTTATCCCCTTGCTTAAACCCACTTTAGGGTCACCTTAGTGTATCTAAATTTTGTTTTCTCTGGATATTTCACACTTTGTGAATCCTCTGCTACCTCCCCATTCTGTCTCTAAAGCCCTCTTCCTTGTGACTCTCTGAAGTCCTTTTCCCTTCCTGCTTTTCTCTAACTTTCCTTGCCCTTGGCTAAGGATGTATTATCAATCTAGCTGAAGCTGGCCATCCATCATCCACTCTGTATTTTCACTCTCACTTAATATCTCATTGTCTTATCTGAATCTCATAAGAAGAGAGATAGCACTTAAATCCTTCCACCCACTTCTCTGTGGTAAAACAGTCATGTCTGATCACAGGACAATAAGAGACCACACAAGAAATACAGAAGTTGGGCCAATAAAAGATATTACCTCATCCACCTTGTCTCTATAATGTAACTTCCTGTCATTTCCCCTCCAACCTATTGTCTTAGATTGTTCACACAGGACCAGATCCCAAGAGGTGCTGAGCATCTGCCATTGTACATTGCTATAACTAAGAACATTACATGGCAGGTGGTTTCCCACTTATTAGTACTTGATTCTCAGTTTTAGGTCTTATACATGAGTTATAACATACGGGGTCCCGCAGGGATCAGTTCTGGATTCGGTTCCGTTCAATATCTTCATCAATTATTTAGATAATGGCATAGAGAGTACACTTATAAAGTTTGTGGACAAAATCAAGCTGGGAGGGGTTGCAAGTGCTTTGGAGGATAGGATTATAATTCAAAATGATCTGGACAAACTGGAGAAATGGTCTGAAGTAAATAGGATGAAATTCAATATGAACAAATGCAAAGTACTCCATTTAGGAAGGAGCAATCAGTTGCACACATACAAAATGGGAAACGACTGCCTAGGAAGGAGTGCTCTGGAAAGGGATCTGGGGGTCATAGTGGACCATAAGCTATATATGAGTCAACAGTGTAACACTGTTGCTAAAAAAAAAAAAAAAAAAAGCGAACATAATTCTGGGATGTATTAGCAGGAGTGTTGTAAGCAAGACACAAGAAGTAATTCTTATGCTCTACTCCACTCTGACTAGGCCTCAACTGGAGTATTGTGTCCAGTTCTGGGCACCACATTTCAGAAAGGATGTGGACAAATTGGAGAGAGTCCAGAGAGGAGTGACAAAAATTATTAAAGGTCTAGAAAACATGACCTATGAGGGAAGATGGAAAAAATTGGGTTTGTTTAGTCTGGAAAAGAGAAGACAGAGGTGACATGGTAACAGTTTTCAAGTATGTAAAAGGTTGTTACAAAGAGGAGGGAGAACATTTGTTTTTCTTAACCTCTGAGGATAGGACAAGAGGCAATGGGCTTAAATCGCAGCAAGGGAGGACTAGGTTGGACATTAAGAAAAACTTCCTAACTGTCCGGGTGCTTAAACACTGGAATAAATTGCCTAGGGAGGTTGTGGAATCTCCATCACTGGAGATTTTTAAGAGCAGGTAGGACAAACACCTATCAGGGATGGTCTAGATAATACTTAGTCCTGCCATGAGTGCAGGGGATTGGATTAGATGACCTCTTGAGGTCCCTTCCAGTCCTATGATTCTATACCAGCTCTTCACTTCCTCCAATCATGACAAAAATTAACCCTCTAGCACCCATTACTACTTTTGGCAGCTTATTCCATTGCCTGTTTTTGTTGTCACCAACTTCGTATATATCTAATCCAAATTGCCCCTGTAGCAATTTACTTCAGTGGACTTCATGCTTCAAGAATAAATTGGTCCCCATACTTTGAATAACCTTTTCAATACATAGGCAGTTCCTTAGAAACCTCATCTTTTCTTGCATAGAAAAGACAGAAAGGGCATTCAACAACATAGCAGTCAAACGCCCATGGCAGAGGCGCAAATGTTTCATTCTCTTATCACGTATCGTTAAGATGATGAGCAACATTCAGTAAAGACTGCCAGAATTTTTAAATCTATATGTCGAATCGCAGCTGAAGTGGCTCAGCTTTTTCATTTTTGCTCTGGACTGAAGTGATTCCAAACAAATTTTAAGAAATGATCTGGATTTTTTTCAAGCTGATGCCCTTTTGCTTTGAAAAATATTGTGACTCAAACTCAAAATGAACAGTTTAAAAAAAAATCATGTATTTGGAAACTGTTGCCAAGAATACTACTCAGTTCTCCCTCTCCCACCCCGTCCTATCTCCTGCAATTTGTTAAACCACTATTGTACGGAAAATGAGGGGCTCTTGGGTGAGAATGGAGGGAAAAATACTGAAAAAGCTTCATGCTTAAGCAATGTTTGAGCACTGTTGTATTTTAACTAAACTTGAATGGATATGGACAAAATTGTAATGCGCCTTTCAATTCTAAGCAGACAATTTAACCTTATCCCAGGTTCTCTCTACAAACAAACATTCAAGCACAGAAATTTTGCTAGCATGAATACATGACAGAAACCATTTTAGCCAACAAACCAGGGATTGACCTGCACACATCCCAAGCTAAAAGCAAAAGCTGAGTTAAAGAGCCAAGACACTAACTGGGGCTGTAACAGACCCTCATCCTCTGCAGATTGGGCAGAGGAGGACCTATGGGGGGAAGCCCAAAAGACACACACATCCCACAGGATTACAAATAATCATGAAAAACAAAATTATAAGCTTGACTGGTCAAAGATGTACCCAAAGTGAAGTTCAAATTATATGTGACTCAGGTGGGCCCACAGATCATCAGGGACCCTTACCAACACTCGTGTGGTGTTTACTGCTTAAACCCAAAGTTATGCATGACAATATTTTCCAGCATGGTTTTGCTACGACAGCTGTAGCAGTTTCTGGACAAGGATTTGGTAGCTAACTCTTTCCCTAACTTCATTAACAAAGAATGATTCAGGTGCCCAGTGGAAATTGCTGGCAGCTACTTAGTTATTTTATCTTATATTAAAAAGTTAAAAATGATTTAGAACCACCAAAATATGCACATAACGAGCAGCTTGTATAACCATATGTTACTGTTGTCTTCCCACCTCCGTTTCCCCCCTCCTTGTTTTAGGATAAGATCTCTGGGATGAGGACCACTTTCTCCTATATTTTTGTACAATGCCTAGCATAACAGGGCCTCCACCTTGATTATGACCTCTTGATACTACCATAAGGCATAGAGATTACTGCACCAAACTAGTTTTATTCTAGGGTTTCTGAACCAGTTCACAACTGTGTTAAATTGTCAGTGTTTGAAAGCATCAAACATTGCCACATGCTCTCTGTTCAGTGTTTGTACAACACCAGAACAGTGGGGCTCTGCTCCATGACTAGGGCTCCTAGGCATTACTGCAACAGAAATAGGTTATAGTATGGAGAGGGTACTAGGGTGCTTCCCTTCAAAGCATATATCAATGCCAAGAGCAGTTAGCTAAAGTAAACGGCTCAGAGTAAAGAACAAACAGTATTCATTTAAAGATCAAGTCACTTCCCTTTGCAAAATATTCAGTCTCTAAAGGAATAAGGAGAAAAATGTGTGAATCTTCGTGTTCTTAACCCAAGCTATTGTCCGGTACACAACTGCAATTACTCCACTAATACCATATATACCAGGGTGGGCAAACTTTTTGGCCTGAGGGCCACATCTGGGTGGGGAAATTGCATGGCCATGAATGTAGGGCTGGGGCAGGGAATTGGGGTGCAGGAGGGAGTGCGGAGTGTGGGAGGGGGTGCAGCATGCAGGAAGGGGCTCAGGGCAAGGGGTTGGGGCAGAGGAGGGGTGCGAAGTGTTCAAGGGGGCTCAGGGAAGGGGGTTGGGGTGCAGGAGTCGGTGCGGGCGGGGGCTCAGGGCAAGGGTGCAGGGTGCAAGAGGGGTGCGGCAGGGAGCTCAGGGCAGGGGGTTGGGGTGTAGGGTGCAGGAGGGGTTCGGGGTGCAGGCTCCGGCCCGGCGCTGCTTACCTGGAGCAGCTCCACGGTGGCAATGGAACACAGTGGGGCTAAGACAGGCTCCCTGCCTGCCCTGGCCCTGCGCCGCACCGCTCACGGAAGCGGCCGGCACCGTAGATTCATGGACACTAAAGTCAGAAGGGACCATTACGATCATCTAGTCTAGTCTGACCTCCCGCACAATGCAGGCCACAGAATTTCACCCACCCATTCCTGCGAAAAACCTCTCACCTATGTCTGAGCTATTGAAGTCCTCAAATCACATCCCTGCGGCACCTGGGGGAGGGGGTGCAGAGGGCTCCGAGCGCTGCCCTCACCTGCAGGTACCTCCCCCAAAGCTCCCATTGGCCGTGATTCCCCACTCCCAGCCAATGGGAGCTGCAGGAGGTGGTGCCTTGAGGCAAGGCAGTGCACGGAGCCCTTTGGCTTCCCTCCCCCAGGGTCCACAGGGATGTGGTGCCAGCCGCTTCCAGCAGCAGCATGGGGCCCGCGGTGCCACAAGGGTGGCAATCCTGCAGGCCAGATCCAAAGCCCTGAGGGGCCGGATCAGGCCCGCGGGCCGTACTTTGCCCACCCCGATATATACTGTAAACCATAACTATTCAACTCCATTGCAGAGAAAAATCTAATCCCGTTTTACCACTGCACATATGAACCAAGCTCAAAACAAAGCCAACTGACTGTGTAGGTGGAAGCAAATTGCACAGAAAAAGGGAGGAAGCCTCCAGAAGTTAATAGTGCACAATAGCAAATGCTAGCAGGAATTCATATTTAGAGAATTAATTACATTTCAGGGGGTTGTTCCTTTCCCTGAATACCGAGGACTGGAGAAGGAAGGTTTTACTTGTCTCACGGACCTTTATTATTCTATTTGCCTCCTTGTACCAGTCAAATCGGATCTGTTTTAAAGGCCTTCTAAACTGAGCTGGCATGGTCACTTCAAACTCTAGGGATGCTAACTAGAATGTTCCAAGTACAAATACTAATTCACAAACAACGTTTCTCTTGCGTAAATTCTGTGGGGCAGGTACTCGTGTGTATGAACACATTGTGGGATTTACTGGAATATCAACATAATAGTATGGTGTGGGGGTTCCTATCTGTCACAGTTTGCAGAGATAAATGGGCTACAGGACCAGAATCTGCCACTTTCTCACTGAGCACTAGTTTTTTTCCTGGAGGGAGAGGTCTCATTGAAGCGAACTGGATTACTTGAGGAGTAAACCACTATTGAGCATGAGTAAAAATGGCAGACTCTGACTCAGAGTTATTTCAGCCAAAGCATATACTATAAAATCAAATCATGAACCTTTCAGACCTGAGCTATATTTTGAGGTAATCAGATATTCATTTCTCATATTTGTTTCAGACTACAATGGACCAAATTCATCTTGGATGCAAACAGGTAAAATACCTATTGAAATCAGTGGACATTACCCCCACTTGTTCTAAAGTAAAATATGATTCCATTGCTTATTGCCAATATGTGACCTACTAAGATAAGGAAGGGAATTTATTCTGATTTTAAATTCTTTTTTTTTTTTTTAAAAAAAGAACCTCTCATACTTATATAATTTACTTATATAGGTCCATATACTTTGATCTGTAAACTCTTACTTATGTGAGTAGTCCTTACTCACCAAGTTTTCCCTTTGAGTGAAGTGGGTCAACTCAGGTAGATGGCAAACTCTTCTGGGTAGGGACTTCATCTTTGGCCGTTAAGCTCAAAGCCCATGTATGGCACCAGATAGATTTTTAATCTTTTCACTTGGGTTAACACCAGATTAGTAAAATGAAGTATTGAGCAGCTATGTCCTGCAAAGTCTACCTTAGACAAAGGATTCCTTTCATAGCCCTTCCATTTCCACAGTCATCCCTTCCAGTCTATGTGAATGAAGTCTAACAATTAAAGGACTGGGCGAAGCTGGAGATTCGTGGGTACTAGTTACCAACAAATATTCTCAGAAAATTAACATGGAGAGAAGAAAAAGCAAAAGGGGCCCTGTTCAGTCTTGTCAAAACTAACCAATTACTTTTATTTTTCGCCTTCGAGTGATATTCACACCAATCAAGGAAAAACATTTGGGCCATGTGCATGTGAACATACATGACCTTTATTGGAGACAGGTGGGGTCATTAATTATACAGAAGTAATATCACACCATTCTCTTCCAATTTAATCCCATTTAGTTTCCTTATAAATCTGTAGCAAAAGTGCACTTTTAACAGTTCTTTTAATCTATAGTATATATTCTTTCAATATTCTCTCTCTCAAATCAGGTATTTTATTTGTAAAAATGTATCACCAGATATACAAAATACATGTATAGTGTTCTACATCACTTTTTTGTGTTGACTGTTTAGATTTGTTTTTTAAACTCAGTGCGCTCTCCTTTTTGCAAGAGTTACTGATGACAGATTTCTGTTAGTGTCACTATCCAGGGGCTCTGGGCTTTTCTGCGAACAAGGGGAGAGGACTGCTGACCAAGAGCAATTTTCACACAAGTAGGAACAACAAGATGACAAAAAAATTTTACGGTTACTGATTAAATCTCTGAAAATGAGAGTATTTTGCATAATAAAAATCAGGAATTGACTGTCCATACATTTTCTTCTGGAGAAGGAGAGGTGGGAGGGGATGGAACTTGTACCCAATTGGAATATGCTAATATTTACTAACTTCCATTTTAAAAAGAAAGGAATTAATTGCTAACAGGAGGTTTCCAGTTGTGAAAGGGAACAACAGATAATGAGTACAGCCACCATAAAGGACTGCATGTATATGATGGGTTGTCTTCACGAGGACAATATTTTGGTAAAAATATTCTATTTATCCCATACAAATCACAGAATTGCATAAATTAAATGTCCTCATAGATAACAATCACCAGTGCGTACTACGAAGTGCTGTACTAAGACCAACAAGGTAGAAGACAGCTTTGGTGTTATTTAACAAGAAGAAGAAAGGAAAATATCAATTTCCACTCATGGTTTAGAGCCAGCTATGACAAGCTTTGGCACTGTAACAGGACTTTTCAAAAAGAAAATTACATAAAGGGTTTCAGAGATTTCTTATAAATTCCCTTTAATCTTTTCTTTCTAATTATCCTTGAGATTATACTATATACATTTGTAATGGACAGTTTCTTAAATTCAGTCTTCATAAGACAAAACATACCTTTCCCCTGTTAAGCAAGGCCTACAGTGGCATATCAAACCAGAGAGCATTTTCAGGGGCAATGATTCACATGACAAAACTAATGTAACCAACAAGATGAAGAGGAACTCTTTGCAAGGTAGTGTGTGTTAACCTTTGTTTTTTGTTTTTCTTCCTTAATGGAAATTTCAAAGACTAGGAACAACTGGATTAGTTATGTAAATAATGCTTCCCTTGGTTAACTCTTCACAATTAGTGCTGCTTCTGTGTATTATCATAGGCAGATACGATCCTGCATCTGTTTACTATATACTGAATGAAATGCTGAACAGATCCTGTTTCAGAAGAGGGCACTTTTGGCGTATGCAATAGCTCCAAGAAATACTGTAACTTTAAACTTTCTATAACAACTTGTTGCAAGACATGCACTTTTAAAAGCTCAACTGCTTCTTTGCTTGAATTTGCAGCATTGTGGCTTTGAGAGTCAAACTTTTGCTTAAAAAATTAAAAAGTACAACAGATTAGGTTAAATGTGGGAAAAAAAATTACATCTTCTGGAGGGGGAATAGGATAGTAAAAGTTAAAAATATACAAAAAAGAGTGCTATTAGTGTTATCTAAAACCAAGATGATACATACTGAGGGATTTATAATGCTGCAGAAATAGCTTTGTGTCTACCTTTTTAAAAATTACAGACTTGACGTTTCCAGTGTTTTAGCACTGTACTGTTTCGCATGTCTGAGTCACCAAAAATATCCAGCAACTGGCTGCTGCTCATATCTCAAAATATGTGTTCAGCTGGCACTGAATATTGAAATCATTCTGCTAAAATACAGAAAAACGACGATGACAGACTCCAAGGTATAGCCTCAGGCTGACACTGAATGGTAAAGAATTCCACAATGCTACTTTTAAAACCTTTCTTCAGTTCTTGAACAAATAAGCAGCCAGGTTTCAAGTAGAGGTAACCCAGATTTTGGAAGCTAGCAATGTAAAAAAAAAAAGCCCAGAAAGAAAATCAGAGCAAAAGCTCTTCTTCTTACAGAAGACAGCACTCATCCTCCAAGAAATGGCAGAGGTAAACCTTTCTTCTCCCTGCTGGATCTCTCATGGTCCTACAGCAATGATGAGGAATTGTTTCTGCTGTCACTGATGTCCTACTTGGGACATAACCTTGATCCCTTTTTTCTTTTATTTGTACACATTTATCATGTCAGTTTTAGTCTCTTGACTGGTAGAAGAGGATATATCCGGATTCTGAGTTTTTGGAAATGTCTGATGTTAACCCATAGAATTCTTCAATGGCCTGGGCATCAATTTTCTGCAATTCAACAAGACATTCAGATTAGACCCACTCAAAATAACCAACACTGAGCACACACCTCCCTCCCCCAATGAAATACTATTTTCAGTTTAGTATATGGAAGAAGTTGACTGAAAGCTACCCAATATTAATACACCAAACATTTCTTCAATAGATTAAACTGCTTAATTTGGAGAAGATTAAATCAGGATAAATTGATAAGACTATCAGATCAAAAAAATAGTGCACTGTGAAGCTACAGTGCACACACAAAGGCTCTATGAAGGCCTGCTCTAAAAATTCAAGCTGACGTTCACCCTCAGCTCTTTCTACCAACTGGAGTCTCCAACTTCCCTTACCCAAAGCCATGCAGCCTGCATGCAGATGAAAAATAGTCTGCTATTAACATAGGAAAATATCTCCACCAGATAATAAGGAGTACACCCAAAATTTTTAGTAAATTCAACAGGCAGTCTAAATGAACTGCTACCTCGCAAGAGGTTACTGGGGTTTCAAAAATGAAGAGAACTCCTGCACTATTGGTTACTAATCTGGATCACCTATCAATAATGTAACACACAATCACTATTTTCACATTAACTCTGTAAGAGTATACCACAAATGGAGCTTGCTCTCCCTGGGATCTAGTACAATGCTGACCAGTGTGATGTTGAGAACCTCATGAGTATTTAGACAGGGAAATAGCTTCTTTTCAATTCAGGCAGGAATACATTTCTTGTCTACACAATTTAAAATTGAGAGAAAATTACTGCAGGAAAGCACAGCCAGAAAAATTAGTTTGCATTTTGCTCTCAAAGCGGCGAGGCCTATGGTCATTATCTCTAGTGGGTGTGAGCTCCGCGGTTGTGGTCCGTCTTCTGAGAATGAGTCATTTCTCATTATTAGTCAATAATTTCATTGTTCCAGGGGAATGCAGCAGTCCTGAGAGGCCAGTGTCAGGAAAAGAAGTCTCAGGCAGCAAGAGCTAATCCCATGTAAGACTGAATTTGATTTGGCAGTCAATGGGGAGCCAGTACAGAGACTGAAACACTGGAATGAATGCTCATGACCTCTGTTGCTAAGCAGACAATGGTTCCTTTAGTATTTTAAAATGCCTTTAGGTCACACGATCCACCAGGATAAGAGAATGGCCTGAGGTGGGGAGCCAAGAGGAAATCAGTCTAGAGCGACTGAAGCTGTAATCTCCTCTACTATCCCCAAAATAGAAGATTTGGGAACCAGAGAGAAACTAAGAATAGGAAAGAATCGGTGGGTGACCTTTAATACTATCCCACACAGCAGCAAAGATGGCCTTGGGATACCACAGAACCAAGATTCTAGGTCCAAAGAAGAAACTTTGGGTGGAGGAAACAGGGAACATTCTCTGTTCCACACAGAGGAAGGCCCCAAGCTACAACTTGTGTAAGGAACCTCATTAACACCAAAATGGCTATTAGTACAGAATAGGCAGGAGGTACAATCCTTGGTATGAAGGAGCCTCTCAGAATAGGTAACATCTTGGTTCTGAGCTCACAGATCCATATGGAGTCAAATATTCAGGACAAAAACAGTGGCCTTTTCTTTTTTTCCTTTCTCTACACTTCAGTTCTGAGGGAGAGAGCAATGGCACTGAGGCATCACGGTACTTGGGCCAAAGGGAGTATTTCCCTCATCAGATCAGGGGTCTCTTGGGATTCAGACTTCCACATGGCATTAAGCAAGGAATAAAGGCTCAATGCCAACTCAAACATCATACTGAGCTGCTTTAAGGGTGTATCCAGAGCTGAGATTCCTGGTCCTTTTGAGCCCTCAGGGTTAAGGTAGCACAAAAGGCATTTTTCACTATGTGCACCTCAGTGGGACACAGGCAGCATTACATATGCAGGGCTGTTCAGCACATTTTCACATTACAATGGGCATCATTTGAAGCTGGTTACCTTGCCAGCTATCCTATGAAAATAAAAGGTGCCCAGTACAGAGAAACAATTCACATACAAATTAACTGCAACGATGTAACTACACTATTCTAGCTATAATTAAAAGCAGGAGAGTTTGGTAACAACCTAAAACACAGCAAACAGAAAGGCAGCTGGAGAAATCTAAAGGGACTCCAATTAGACATCCATCAGGAACTAGAGTATAGCACTGTAGCTCCATATATAATGTTCAGACTGAATGATCAGTACCACAAGGGAACTTGCCTGCAGCTCCAACCACCAAAGCTTTCTAGAAGTTTCCAGTTAAGAAAATGCAAAGTGCACAGGCTGAACCAAGCATGTGAATTTATACAGTTGATACCCAAAGAACCACCAAGTTGTTCCTTAGTATGTTTATGTGCATGAAGAACAAATTGGTTCTCTGAATATTGCCTGCACAGATCCAGCAACTTCAGCAACTGGTCTGGTGGTCTACTGCGAAAACACTAGTCATAAAAATGAAAGCTGCCTGTTAGGTGCACTCAATTTTGAAGAGAATGTACATTACCTACTTGTTTAGGCCAGTACTTTTCTTTTTCCCCACCCACCTTATGAGCCTGGGGCAACACACACTTGGTAAGTTGCCAGAAAGATGCAACGAACACAAAATGGAATTACAAAGGATATGATTTGAAACAAGACATGCATTATGTCGTGTGAAAATCCAAATTCCTCAAATGCATGCGTTTCAAAATGCTCTGAAGTTCTGGGGAGAAGTATATGGGACAAATAAGCGTATATTTTTCCAAAGTTCTTTTCCCAGAAAGCCTTGTATATGAATATTCAGGAAAGAAAGATCAGTCATTCTAACAGAAAAAATACTCACAAAAGCATATTCACCAACAGACTTAATATAATTATCTGGCAGCTCTGCAAACATTAACTGCTGTTTAATTTAACTTAAATACCAACTAGTTTACCATGAAATCAAGTCTATTTCCACTATCTAGCATTTTGAATATAACCTGGAAATATTCTTATAGATTCACTTATCCCACAGATATTTTTAAATTCTTTGATAGCATAGCTATATATCCTAACTCATTTCCACATTCACAGATTAACAAATTAGAAACAGAAAATAACTATTTGATTACCTTGTCTCCTCCCCCTTCCATAGCAGGATTGTTTTCCACCAATATACTCAAGAGTTTTGTCCAGCCTAGTTTTAAAGTAACAATCAGTTGATGTTTCCACCAATTCTCTTTGGGAGACTGTTCTACATCTTAACTAACCTGATATTAAGGGTTTTTTTGTTATTTTTTTTGCTTTGCTATTGAACCTAAGTTTTCTTTTGATCATTTTCTGGTCCACCCAAAACAATACCTTTCCCTCCACAGCATTTACAACTCTCAAATAATAGTAAGAGTTATTGCTCTCCTGAGTAACTATTAGCTATGCTACAAATTCGTTCTTTTCATCTTTCCTCATAATTTGGGGGAACCAATGTGGATAGACACTCTCCCCTCTATTCCATATAGACATTTACACTGTGCTGCATCACTTTTGGTTGCTACAATGTGACAGCTTGCCAAGCTAATAGCATAGAAAAGTGCATTTACCCATATTGCTTTCAAGTAATTTGGCTTTGTATATTATTCTATTTGAAGTCATTTGCCTTTGGTATTTGACATGTGACAGGTTTTCACATATACTGTAATAATACACTTTTACCTAAATAACTTTCATTTACCTGATATTTTACTTGAAACTTGAACCTTCATCCAAGCAAAAATAAAACACGACTCTTTCACTTTTATTGCATTTAGCAAATCTTCAGACTAGTAAAAGAAGAGTAAGCTGCTTCCAATTTACATTTCAGATCCAAAAAATCATAGCATTTATAACAAAAAGCTGACAAAGCTTTCTGAAGTCTTACATTATGAAACCAATAGAGACAAAAAGATTTATCCTCTGCTCTTTTACAACTTGGCAAAGCATGCACAGAGGCTTTGGAGTTATCTGTTAGCAGACTCAGGAAGACAACTTTCTTCACTTTATATGTGTTTCGTACTTAGCAGGTTAAATCTCCAGGGCTTGAAAAGACTACTTGCCCACTTGTCCCTGGTGTGCAGAGACTTCCCCTGGCAAATAATAAGGTCTATGCCTGCTACTTCTGCAGAATCTAAGCTTTATTTTTATAAATTACTTTTTCATGCCTCATGATTGTGAACATATCTTTCTGAATTTGACCTGATGAAGTATTGAGTTTCCTGCAGTTTCTCTGTGATGCTAAGCAGCAGCAACATGACAGGAAACCAAAATGGTCAGTTTCAGAGCTACAAATCAAAATCTTGTGGGGAGCAATGAAACTGACAATCATTTCAATTTCACTCTGTAGTTTCTTGGACAAGCTAGAGCAGCAGCAGCAGGGAGCAAAGCTTTTTACGGGAACAGAGGACTCACAAAAAGAAACGGGATGGGCAGAGCTGCAGACAGACCCTGTTCCTGCTGCAGCGTAGGTCACCCCATCTCACTAATCATTACAGTAGTCAGGATGATTCCCAAAAACACATTATTCGGAGCAGGGTTGCTGAATCTGGGGTTGGAGGGCATAGGTGGGGAATGGACAGGAGAGACATTGCTTTTCTGACAGAGGAGGGTGGGAGGGGAGTTTCAAGTTTAGCAGGCACCTATCAGTTAGAAGCAGATATGAAAGACAGTCATGGAGTGGAGTTTCTTGGTAGGAATATTCTACACTCTTCCCAGTGGGACTGGACTTCAACAGGACTTTCATGCCTGGACTTCACTTATGCCAAACATTTCCATCCCTAATTTTTCAACTGTGACTTTCAGAACATATGGGATAGAAACTTGTTTTAAATGAAAACTCTCATCCTGCAGAAACTGATGACAAAATCCCCTGCCCTGCAGCCGCCACTCCCCTCCCCCTAATATGGGAAGGCTTCCCACTTGCCAGGGGATTTTTCAACTGCTGAATCTCCAGCTTTACAAGAGCTACATTCTGTATTCCCAATCCTGAGGAGCACAGTGAAGATTCAAGAGAGAAACAACTCACACAGACTATACTATTTTCAGATCAGTGAGATTATGAGGTAAACAATAAAATTTCAGGTTACTTTAAAGCATGACTCAGGTAAGAAAAGTGAATGAAAATTGGCATCTTTGGAGGAGACAAATCTACTCTGTGTGTTTTCTAGACCAAGCCAGCACTGTATTCTGTTCTTACTCATGGTTCAGTACAATTGCCATCAGTGTTTTCAGACAGAGAAATTTTGCTTTGGCCCATAAAATGAGCAAATCTGACATGGAAGACGTTGACTAAGAATATATAGCAACATGGCTATTTTATGGCCTCTTTAAAAACCATACATGTTTTTAAAGGGATTACCTCGGTGCTATTACTAATCAGAGTTTGGACTTATTTTAAGGAGTGATCTAAAAAAGGCCAAGAGATAAACCTTCATGTTTTTACAATACAGCTCAATGGGATATGCAACAAAACGCTACCACATGTGTGTATACATTTTAGATACATATGCAAAACATTTATAGGCAAAATATTTTGTGGAGTACAAAATAAGTTTATTTTAGCTAAAGTATATCTAAATACTCTGCTAAAGATCAAAAATCCTATGGATATCTTCAGTATCTAACTACCCATGTGCTCACAAGTCTCTGATTTTCTAACTCTTTCCACAGTTCTTGCTACCTGTCTGCGGCAAAAATCAAGAATCCTTCCTTTCACATACTCTTAACCTACAAAAGAAGATGAATGGGTGTTGAATTTAGTGTTGAGCTACAGCGATCAGAAATATTTAGGATCAAGCCGTTGACTCTAGAGAGCAAACTGGTCTCAAGAGAGAGCCTGAGATATGGGAAAAAATACCCTGGTGTTTTACATTCTTAACAGGACAGTTGTGGTTGTACCAAATAGATGTCATCCTCAGTCTTCTGCCAAGTGACTAATGCAGCCCCTCAGTTGAGCACAGTTCTACAAGTCAATTATACATACACAAATCTGCTCAGAACTTGATGAGGATGCCCCATACACAGATTTTGTTACAAATCTTTCATGGATGCAAAATGAATTCCTAGATACTGAAATAAGATCCCTGCACTTAGCTGGAAAATGGTACTATCAATATTGTTTTCACCACATAAAAGCAATCTGTACACCTACCTCTACAATGTCGTCGTCAAACAGCAACCAAAAGCCATGGCTCTTCACTATGGTGATATAATGTCCACGGTTTGGACCGCTGTCAGGAAAAACGTCAAAGATTTATTACACTGATGCCTACATATGAAAAACGAAACATTTGTAAATAACTCAAGCTATTATAGGTGGAGCTGATAGTGTCACCTATAGTTAAGGTTCACCAATACTTTCCAGTGTAAGACCTTATTTTCAATTGCCTATAACTTTGCCCAACCTTAACAGTTTGCCAAAACCTTAACATGCTGGGTATCTACCTCAGATTTACTTAAAAATAAAGAAAATAAAATTTCACCAAAAATGGTTCCATACAATGGTTTGGGTGAGAAGCTTTAGGGTCTCTGCTCTGGAGCAAGGATTTGATATTTAGAAACAGGAATGTGCCATTTGCGAGTCTCATGAAAAAATGCCCACATCAGCCAAGTTACAAACCTTTGGGGGAAAAAAAAATCTTAGTTTGTGCTTGTTAGAGACATGTTAGAGTCTGACAGCTACGTTCTCTGAAGATTCCATCCGTACTGAGCATGCTTCAGACCAGAGCTGCAGGCACTCAGCTAGACTTTCTGTGCCATTGCTGTTTCCTGTTGTTGTGGCACTATCACCAGAACCGAGTGCAGAGAGACCCTCTCGTGTGTGCTCTCAGTACTCTCCGGTTGGAAGTGTGGTGGAGGAAGCTGCCAGATCCGAATGCAGCGGGGACAAGAGCCAGATCAGATGGGTAAGGGTTGCAAAGGAAGTAGATTGGGACAAGGAATTTTTGGAGTGTAATAATATACATTAGCACTAGGTAAGCCACCAACTGCTGACCTCAGACAGTGAGGGAGCAAGTTAAGGATAAAACAAGAAACTAAATTCTCACTTTTTCTGGCTTTATTTTGTGTTTAATTTAGGATCTGAATAACACAAACATAAAATAACATAGCTTTTTTAAAGGACTTTACTGTGTATGGGGAAAGTGATTCTGTAGCCCCATTCAGTGTTATGAACTTACTGGATTAACAATTTCTGCTTTAGAATGAATGTGTAAATTAAAGTGAAGTTATCAAAGCAAAATATTTTAAACAGATGTTTTAAAAGATCTAAAATATATAGAAAATAAATTTGTACCTGGTCTATCCTGATATGTTAAGTTCCAGCCTGATACAAGTTTACAATAGAGCTGTGGAACTCCTAAAAAAGCCACTGTTTACAAAACAACAGCTCTAGAGCACAACTGGTGACCCCTTCAATAAGGCAAAGTCACACTAACTGCCATTTCTATATATCATTACTGAAAGCTGTATTTATGCTTATTGGAATGTGTGTCACAGATAGCAAACCTAGGAACCAGCCTTGCAGACTCACAAGAGAAAGTTTGCAGGATAGGATCCTTTTTTTTTTACATCATCAGTATGTTGTATGAAAATGTATTTCAGAACTATATCACAATCTCTGAACCATGTACAGCATAGACAGCATAAATAAATTCAACAGATACCGGCATGTGTTGGTTTTGCTGGCTCTCTAATTTCGACACTGATCCTTTGGAAATATTCTATAGACCTTATGCTAGATTTCCAACTAGTTAAGATTTACCCCCCACTCCAAGAAAACAAAGAACACATAATCCCCGACCATCCCATTCTAAAGCCTGGTCTAATCTGAAGCATATCATCAGCATAGCTTCAGGGTTGTAAAAAACCATACCTCAACCGACATATCTATACTGACATAACCCCCAGCATACACACAGTTATGTTGACCCAAACAGTCTTCTTTTGACGTAGCTAGCTTTGTTCGCAGAGGTGTCCCTACACCAACAGAAAAACCTCTTCTGTTGGTGTAGGCTGTGTCTACTCTACAGGGCTATCCCGGCCTAGCTATGCTAGTACAGTCTCAACATAGTGTAAACATATCCCATTTTTGACTTCTGTGAGTAACATTTTATCTTTTCTTACATAATGCAGTGTTTGCAATGGCTTTTCTATTTGCATCAAGTTTTTTATAAAAAAATATTTGTTTTTCAATTATTTTAATTCGGTTTTAATCATGCTGGATCAAACCTGTGCAGCTGATTTAAAAAGCAGTATGCAATCTAACCACTTGGTGGCACCAGCATTTTTAAAAAAAACTTAATGATCTAACAAGTCGCAACATACAAACTGATTCTATTTTGAGAACTTTGTTATTCCAAGAATTGCTTTATTTCATTTAGCTTTCCTGGAAGCTTTAGCATGTTTTAAAGCTATATAAAAAGAGCAAGGCTGAGCCTGTGCACACTGAATAGAAAAATAGGCTGAAAATATTTTCAAAAAAATGTTTAAATGTAAAAACCTTTTTATTCCTTCAGTTAATTAGCTTAGATGTTGCTGAGATTGTTCTACATTGTCAGCTGCTGCAGTGGTATTCAAATGTACATGAATGACCAGGTGAGTTAATTTTCATGGATCAGGTTTCAGAGTAGCAGCCCTGTTAGTCTGTATTCGCAAAAAGAAAAGGAGTACTTGTGGCACCTTAGAGACTAACCAATTTATTTGAGCATAAGCTTTCGTGAGCTACAGCTCACTTCATCGGATGCATTTTCATGGAAACTCATGTAAAACTCAGAAAGCATTGGAGACATACCTGCCACAGTGAACTACTACAGCCACAAGGTCATACATTCTGTCAGGGTTTGTAGCATCTCCTGAAGTATTAAAGAGCCGAAGCTCCAAGGGAAAGACTACACGGTAGGAGAGTTTGGTGTATCGATGCAGCTGGTCCATGTATTTGAACCTTTTTAAGTGCAGAGCTAGAATCATGGGCAACTTCTTCACTCTCATTCTGGACCATAAAATATATTAAACAGAGAACATCACATTAGAAACATTAGAAAATACCCCTTACATTCGATAAACCTTTTAAAAGAAAATAATTAGAATTTGTGTTTAAACAATTAAAAAAAGTTTAATCGGAAATTCAGTTTTAATGAAGATGATTTGTGAAGAGCTGCTTTTTATACAAGCATTTTGGTACAAGTGGGAAAGATTTATAGCACAACTGACATCCACATGCAAGACAGCTGCTTGCCTATGCTGAACAAATCAGCTTTCATCATATCAGGGAAAGTGAAAAATGGAATAAACCTCTGTCCTTCAGGCCTGGCTTCTATTAACTACGAAATGAAAAAAATAGATTTTCTACAACATCTGTGGCTGAAGGGGAAAATGTTCTGGAGGCGTCAAACTGATTACAACTAACAGGGAAAAAGGAGTGATGTCTGGTAGTTCTTTAGGGGACGAATGCGAAACTGACCGTTTGGGATCTCCTCTGATTGTAGGAGCTGCTCCGAATTTATATTTTCCCTGACATTTCCCCACCTAGAATGTCAGTTATTCTGTTGTTTCAAAGAATTGCCATTGGATTAATATTGTAAATTTACTGGGGCTGTCAAGCAATCAAAAAAATTAAACACGATTAATCACACGATTTAAAAAAACTGCAATTGCGTGATTAATTGCGCTGCTAAACAATAATAGAATACCATTTATTTAAATATTTTTGGATGTTTTCTACATTTTAAAATATATTGGTTTCAATTACAACACAGAGTACAAAGTGTACAGTGCTCACTTTATATTTATTTTTGATTACAAATATTTGCACTGTAAAAAAACAAAAGAAACAGTATTTTTGAATTCACCTTATGCAAGTAGTATAGTGCAATCTTTTTATCATGAAAGTTGAGCTTAGAAATGTAGAATTATGTACAAAAAAATAACTGCATTCAAAAATAAAACAATGCAAAAACTTTAGAGAGGGGTGGGAAACTTTTTGGCCCGAGGGCCATATCTGGGTACAGAAATTGTATGGTGGGCCATGATTGCTCACGAAATTGGGACTTGGGGTGCAGGAGGGGGTGAGGGCTCTGGCTGGGGGTGTGGGCTCTGGGGTGTGTCCAGAAATGAGGAGTTCAGGGTGCGGGAGGGGTCTCTAGGCTGGGGTTGGGATGGGGGGGGGGGTGAGGGCTCTGGGGTGGGCTTGAGGATGAGGGTTTGGGGGAGCAGGAGGGAGCTCCGGGCTGGGACCGAGGGGTTGGGAGGGCAGGAGGGGAATCAGGGGTGGGGCATCGGGTTGGGGCATGGGAGGGGGTCAGGGGTGCAGGCTCTAGGGTGTGTTTACCTCAAGAAACTCCCAGAAGCAGCAGCATGTTCCCACTCTGGCTCCTACATGGAGGCACAATTCTGCATGCTGTCCCGTCTGCAGGCACCACCCCTGCAGCTCCCATTGGCCCACTGACCCATGTGGTTCCCGGCCAATGGGAGTTGAGGGGGTGGCACTTGGGGCAGGGGCAGCGTGCGGAACCCCCTGGCTGCCCCTATGCGTAGGAGCCGGAGTGGGGACATGCTGCTGCTTCTGGGAGCCGCGTGGAGCGAGGCAAGCCCCCAACCCCGCTCCCCTGCTGGAGCAGGGCAAGCTCCAGACCCTGCTCCTCAACAGGAGCTCGAGGGCAGGAATAAAATGTCTGGAGGGCCAGATGCGGCCCCCAGGCCGTAGTTTGCCCACCCCTGCTTTAGCGCCTACAAGTCCACTCAGTCCTACTTCAGCCAATCACTCAAACAAGTTTGGTGACAATTTGCAGGAGATAATGCTGTCCGCTTCTTGTTTACGTCACTTGAAAGTGAGAACAGGCATTCGCATGGCACTGTTGTAGCCAGCATCACAAGATATTTACATGCCAGATGCGCTAAAGATTCTTATGTCCCTTCATGTTTCAACCACCATTCCAGAGGACATGTGTCCATGCTAATGACAGGTTCTGCTCGATACCTCGATTCAAAGCAGAGCGGACTGATGCATTTTCGTTTTCATCATCTGAGTCAGATGCCACCAGTAGAAGGTTGATTTTCTTTTTTGGAGGTTTGGGTTCTGTAGTTTCCACATCAGAGTGTTGCTCTTTTAAGACTTCTGAAAGCATGCTCCGCACCTCGTCTCTCTCATATTTTGGATGGCATTCAGATTCTTAAACCTTGGGTCAAGTGCTGTAGCTATTTTTAGAAATAACACGTTGGTACCTTCTTTGTGTTTTGTCAAATCTGCTGTGAAAGTGTTCTTAAGACGAACATGTGCTGGGTCATCATCCGAGACTGCTATAACATGAAATATACGGCAGAATGTGGGTAAAACAGAACAGGAGACATACAATTCTCCCTCAAGGAGTTCAGATTTTTGATTCAATTTGATTCAATTCAAATTTAATGAATGTATTTTTTTAATGAGCGTCCTCAGCATGGAAGCATGTCCTCTGGAATGGTGGCCGAAGCATGAAGGGGCATACAAATGTTTAGAATATCTGGCACGTAAATACCTTGCAACCACCTGCTACAAAAGTGCAATGCCATGCAAAAATTTGCCTGTTCTCACCTTCAGGTAAATAAGAAGCAGGCAGCAGTATCTCCCATAAATGTAAACAAATTTGGTTTTTTTAGCGATTAGCTGAAAAAGAAGTAGGACTGAGTGGATTTGTAGGCTCTAAAGTTTTACACTGTTTTGTTTTTGAGTGTAGTTATATAACAAAAAAAATCTACTTTTGTAAGTTACACTTTCACGATAAAGAGATTGCACTTCAGTACTTGTATGAGGTGAACTGAAAAATAAGATTTCTTTTGTATATCATTTTTACAGTGCAAATATTTGTAATCAAAATAATATAAAGTGAGCACTGTTCACTTTGTATGCTGTGTTGTAATAGAAATTAATATATTTAAAAATGAGAAAAACATCCAAAAATATTTAATAAATTTCAATTGGTATTCTATTGTTTAACAGTACGATTGTGATTAATTTTTTAAATCGCAATTCTTTTTTTGAGTTAATCACATGAGTTAACTGTGATTAATCAACAGCTCTAAAATTTACACTAACATATGTCCCCACCAAGAGAGAACATTAACATTTTCCAGCATATCCTAACCTTACCTCTTCTGTGCTTCCTGTTTACTGCGACACTGTTCACAGTAATATTTATATTCACTGCATAAAGTCTCAGTATTACTGAACCCCCTGTGGAAGTTGAGAGCAAAAAAAAAAAAAAGAATTACGAACACGTGGGAACCTTAGTCAAAACCTCTACTTAACACTTTACTATCCTGCTGCTATCACAGAAAAGAAATATATGAAGATTTCTCTCTTAAACAAGTTTCAGAGTAACAGCCGTGTTAGTCTGTATTCGCAAAAAGAAAAGGAGTACTTGTGGCACCTTAGAGACTAACCAATTTATTTGAGCATAAATAAACTTGAGCATAAACTTGTCCCAGTCTCATGTTGTGGGATCTAAGATTCCAGCCGAGGAAATTTGGATATGGCTCCCTTCAGAACATGAACTGACCAGTATCTGATCATCAGTCAGACCAAGGGGTAGAGTACACAGCAGTATAGGCTGTCATGGGTTTTGGTTGTACAATTATCTAGTTCACACCTATTGTGTGATATTTGGGGACATGTACAAACATTAAAACTCATTAACACTGGCCATAATTTGCCCACAAAAGCACATAAGCACCCCCCAACTCACTCATCATTAGTGCCATTATCAGCTATTAAAAAGCTGGGTCCAAAAGCTTGGGCTTTGACAGGCTATCAGAGCGTGAATTCTAAAGGAGAGAGCTGTTCAACAAGAATGGCCTGTTGCCTGCCCTCAGAAGCTCAAGCATTCTTTGGCAAAGAGCAGGAGCATTTCAGCAAAATGCAGCAGCAGGATGACAAAGTAAAAATGTTTTGAAAACAAACAGGAATACTTAGTTTTGAGAAACTCTGAACACATGATGTAGCATTAACAGCCTTAGAAGACACAATTAAATGGATAATTCTTATAGTTTTGGTAGACTTTCTGTATAACAGGATCTTGAGCAGAATTTATTAGTTTACGGTCAGCTTGGGTCCTAAACTGCTGCACAACTGAATACCTAAGTAGCCACTCCATTCAGAATGTGTGCAGATGTGTTTCTTTCAACCAGATTCCTTTTCATTTACCTTAGGCAGTGTGTAATTGATGTATTTTGTTCCACATCAACCGATAGGTCCAGGAAGTCCTCATCTTTGCTACTAACCTTAAAAAAAATAAATACTTCATTGCAGCTTGGAATCTGGCAGGTTTAGAATTGCTTCAAGTCCCTGAAATGGTACAGATGTGATTGCAAGTAGGAAGCTTCAGAATTTGACGAATGTATAAATGCAGTAAGAGGCCCTTTCCTGCACTACTCAAGAAATACTGTAACAATCTGAAGTGTAGTTACAGTCCAAAAAGAGACTATGTAAAAAAAGAACCTCCTTGTACAACAACTTCCCCGTGTGTCTGCAAGTCATATCTGCCTATTTTACTGAAAAACCAAGTTTTTGCCACTGACGGCACTCAGACGGCTAGACAGGCTTTAAATGGATTCTATTCTACTTTGTACAGCAATACAATTATCTGCCATATTTCACTCTTCAGGATATGAGAGACAGAAAGAGCTGGATTTTCAGATGCTGGGGTGAGTGATAAGGCCTGGCCATTAGGAAAACAATCTTTTGACTTGTGAGCCAATCACATTTAGTCTCAAAATCCCTCAGAAAGAGCCCCATTTGGTGCCATTTTTTAGAAGTCCCTTTTTAGAGCATAACAATAATTTAGATTTAAAATGCTGACTAGTATTTGGAGCTATTTGAAAAAATGTTGCTATCCAATATTATACTAATTTTTCTTTTCCTCCCAATGGGGCTTTCATTTGTTTGAAATACTGTTAAACCAATGATTACATAACTAAGTACAAATTCCTAGCCCAAAAGTGGTTCTTTCAGTTTCAGTCTTTCTGCTCCCTCCTTCATTCTCAACACAGTAATTATGGATTAACAACAAGAAATGTAATCTTTTGACTTGAAAACACGTGGTTAAAACACAAATTCCTGAGTACCTTTCCTAGACTTGAAGAAGAGGTTTGTGTAGCTCAAAAGCTTCTCTCTTTCACCAACAGAAGTTGGTCCAATAAAAGATATTACCACACCTACCTAGCCTCTAACATCCTGACACCAACACGGCTACAACACCACTGCAAATTTAACTATTGTAAGTAAATGGTGAGTAACTCTTGTGGAAACACAACATACACTATGACCGTCACAAGAAATTACAACAGGACAAAAAGGCGGCTCATATCAGCCAGGTGCAAACTGCTTTGGTGGAAATGGGGAGAGGGAAGCAAAGGACCCTGCATTTTTACTAAGAAACATACCTTCATGAGCATTAGTTTGAATGGACAGCTGATACAGTCATAAAATAGGTTAGGTTCAATTTTTAATCAGAAAATGTTCAATTTCATCTACCCTAATAAATGAAAAAATTTGTTTAGAACTAGGGAAAATGGCCCAGTGCCTTTTAAAATCAAATAAAGAGATGTTTTGTTTTTCAACATACAGCTTCACAGTTAAGACATCTGGTTTCGTTGGTTAGTGTTCCCTGGAAGATTTCATGGACCCATGTCAGATCAGTCTTGTCTCCTTCCTCACTCTCAATACTGCCATTCTGGAGTTTGCCATTCTGTTTCTCCTGTTTTTTCTCTTCTTGTAGTAAGTCAGCAATAGTGTTTAGTAGGTAGTTTAGGAATTCATGTGCATCTTGCTGCATATAATTATCAAATAACTCTGGAAAGGAAACGGAAAAGATTGGGAAGAATGAAAGAGCATAACAACAACGCTATTGTTAAAGCACAAACTTTATAAGGCCACTCTGCTCTTGTGAAGCACTGCATGTTCTTTTCTATACTTTTTACATTCTTTTAGCCACTGCTATTAGTTAACAGTATTTAACTCTCTAAATCATTTCAGTATACACTATGTTAAAGATGCTATACAGAACAGAGCTGTAATTATGTAGTTTTATGTAGTTCTAGCAACAGATGTTTTGGACTTCACGTTACTCTCTCTTTTAGAAGGCAGCCTTCTAAAAATTAATTAAGCTCCTTAAGTTAAGGGCGGCTGGCCTGGCAAACATGTAAAATTGGCTTCGTAGATTGTTTTGAGGAGTGAGGGTAAGATGAGTAAGTTCAGATGTGCTGCAAGGGACCACTGGTACATGAAGTCCAATATCTTACCTCACAAGGAAAATGAAAAAAATCCTATAACAGTAAATCAATGATATCTTTTCAAGCCAAATCAGAGATTGTAAATTAACATGCACAAAGGCTCTTCACAACTAGTCCTGGGAAATAACCACTGGATTCCCAATACAAAGAGAGAAACTGATTACCCATTACTTTTTTCTTGCCCTGAATACAGCAGAGAAAGAGAGGGCGAGAGTGACTTTAAGCCACCTCTGAGCTTCCCTAATCTGGCCCTCTCTATGTGTGTACCCAGTTCATGGTATAACTTAAAGCATTGCCAGTGATGCTCTAAGTTGTAATGGCTTGTTACAGACCTCTATACTGGCATTATACTAGCACAGAATAGCCAGGGCATCAAAAGCTCCCTACCCGCTGTGTGATTGGCCGACATCAGGATGGAATCACTAAACCAGATGGAAAACCCACCTAAAATAAAGATACTTTACAGGGACCATCTACACACTCTTTATACTACACAAGTGGTGAAAATTCATACCACATAAATTGGGGCATGAACCTTTTAAAATCCAGTTAGTAAAACTTGCTAAATGTCAGTCCCTAGATACACTTGAAAAGAGCTCAGGTTACTTAAAAATGAGCAGCCTAATATCCTAATATTGAAATTTGATCAGGTACTTCAGTTATTAATTTACCATTTTCTTTCCTCAACCGGGAAATAAATTTCTTGGGTGGGATGACCCCCACCTTCTTCTTTTGTGTGGCAATGCTGTTGAAGAGATCAGAGAGGCACGTAAGGAGGCTTTCCTTCTTCCGGGGCTGGACCTTGTATGCCAAAACTTTTTCCCGAAACGGACGACAAAAATAAAGTGCCTGTAGGACTGAGTTGCAGTAGCAGGTATTGCCAAACTGGTTAAAACAGAACAAGAAATATTTCCATTATTACATCTGTTAAAAAGAAACTAACAAAGAGAGACTGGGGAAGCTAAGGACAAACAACAGAGGGGTACAAAAACTAATATGTAGAGAAATATTTTTATGATATTAAAAAACTTCATGACTACTTTTCTAACTGAGACATTCCATCTGAAATGCTGGAAACCTAAATCACAGCAGCACGAGAACCAAAACGTGAACGACAGATCACGACAATTTCTTTGTCTGAACATAGCAAACTGCAACACAAAGTGTGAAAAACGAGATTTTTAAAATTTTGTCTATAGTTATATAATTAAGGAAGGTTTTCTGCATAAGATTTTTAGCATGATAGACCCATCCAAATTTTGGTGTTCTGAGCAATCACTTATTGCAAAGGTATTGATAACTCACATTTGTAATTCTGGCAAAGAAACAGACTAAAGACCTTTCTAATTAAATATCCACATGTTAACTAGAGAGGAAGCCTATTTTTATGGAAGATGTTACCATGGGCCTTTTAAAAAACTTTTTACTGTTATGAGCAGGTATCCTCAATAGTTATAGTGAGGAATATTCATAGTACTAGGAACATCTTACTAATAGAAAAAAGTAAAAGGAAACACTGAAAGGATACTTACTGAATTTGCATTCTTTACAACCGCAGGAGAGTTTTAAATGAAAACTATACAAAGGTTCATCAGTCAAGATATTTTTAAAAGTGACTTTTGGGACAGAACTTGATAAACCTTGAAGGGGCTTCATTTTCAGAAGCCCTTCCAAAGTGGCTCAATTTAGACATGCAAAAGCTAAGGCAACAGAGTCACTAGTCATTGTTTCAAATCTTGGCCATAATTCCCATCGGATGGAAGTAATTGAAAGTAAACATTAGATCGAACTGGTTTCAATCTTGGAAGCCCAGATAGTGTGTAAGTAAATGTTCTCAAACAAAGTTTCAATTACCACAATGCTTTATCAAAGACCCTCTCTAAAATAGACCAGAATTACAGTATCTGGGTAAATTAGGCCAAGCATCTTACACCTTTTAGAAAACAATGATCAAGAATGGTACATATTAATGAATAATGAGTATGTGCTGTGGATCAAATGGGAAATTTTAGCATTGATTATATGACCTAAAGATCAAAAGATTACCCTATATTTCAGGGGATTGAACTAATACTAGCAGAGTTTCATGTGGATCTTAACACACACCAATTTAAAGGTGGCATGATTGACAAGAGCAGCAGCTGGGTGGAACAGATTCTCCATTATGGGTGCTGAAGCAGTATTGCTTTCTCTCATTTCTTATGTAACTATGTTAATATAATACCTTTATCAAACTTACCAAGGATCTGGATCAAAGCAGTTGTTATCTTATCTGCAAGTTTTTTTCTGGTGGTAATTTAGTTAGTATTAAAATTCTATTTTATTTCACAAGCAACCACCATAGTTAATTTTATTCAGGGGAGGGCTATGTGTATGGGGGATAATCCAATGAATGTCTGCTAAGAGAAGGCTATTCCAGGGTTTGCCACAGACAGGTAAAACTAGCGAGTGACAGCATGGTTATTAGTCCTGCACAGGCCTGAAGCTGCAGTCACTGATGTGAAGAGGTGCCACTGAGAGACCTAAGCCCATAATGTGGACATAAGGAGCAAAATGACAGGATGGTAACTGGTAGCATCACTGTATCCCTTGTGATCAGTTCTATTGCAGTATTGTAACAAGGTCACAATAGGTGGATTCAGATTTTATGTTTGCCTGTGTTAGATACCAAAATGCCTTTTGAGACAAAAAGTAACACATTAAGTATTTCCTGTTTACAACGAAATATTGGCAAAAACACATGATGCAGAGATATCTAAGAGCAGCTGTTTTACATCTGCCATATCTGAAGGCTGTGTCATTAGAGGATAGGGCTGATGGTATGTAATGTCTAGAGGCGATGTGTCCCAGATTGCTTAACAAGGAGAAACACTTAAAACAGTGAAAAGTTAGATGCTTTTATACAATGACATGAAATAGTTCATTTTGGGTGGTTTGGTTCCTTCTGTTTATAGTAATCTATGCAATTTATTTTATAATGACTGGATTATATAACATTGTTTGTTTGGCTTTTTTGAGTAACAATGATTTCAGGTCTGCCTGTCCCGAGGATATTCTTGTAAATGAGCTCTGCATCTCAAGAGCATTCTGGGTGAAATATTTTAAACAAACATAATTAACATACAAAAAAACCAATTGTAGAATACTGATAATCACATTAAGTGGTTCTCTGGGAATATGGCTACAGTGTACACCAGAATTTTGTATAATTACTGTAGCAGAACAACTGCAAGTTAATAGTCAATTTTCTGGCTGAGAGAAATTTAAAATTTAATCCATGCAGCTCAAAAGGTTACAGCCTTATCATCCTTACAGTTGCATTCACTTCACTTTACATGGTACATGAAATGAGAAACAATGGTTCAAAATGGTTAGTTACATGATCAAAATAAATACACAAGCTGAACAAACATTTAATTTATGTTTATTCTTAGCCCATCTCTTTATTAATAACCTATAAGACTGAATAATCAGCACATTCATGAAATCTGTAGATGATACAAAATTGGCAAGTTTTGGCAACACCAACGATGACAGAGAAATAATGCAAGGGTACCTGGAAAGATTAGAAACGCTAGCAGAAAAGAAAAATGAAAATCTTTTGGAAGAATATTAGCTCATATATTTGGGGGGAAAATTCCCAAAACATATTTAATGGCAGGCAGGATCCTAGAAATTAGCTATACTGAAAGAACAGGATGTTAGTAGTGGACTTGCTGTCCATTACTAACCTCCAGTTCTTTCAGCATTGCTAATTTCTGGGTTAGAGTGTTTATACTGTGATATGGCAGCAAAAAGGTCAATGTGATTTTTGACAGTACACACAGAAGAATCAGGTCACAACATGTGGAATTAATAGGTCCTGCGTATACAACTCTGGTGCGATTAACTGTGTTGCATCCAAAAGTGTGTTAGGTACTTTACAAACACAAAAAAGCACATACCTCAAAGAGCTTGTATTAAAATCTCAAGGCCAAAAGTAATAAAAACACCAACAGTGAAGTCCTGGCCTCATTAAAATCCATAGCAAAACTTCTACTGACTTCAAGATGGCCAAGATATCACCTCAAGCGTACAGAAGAACCCAGCTACTGACCTTGCCCTCATTTGTATTACAGAGACCACTTTCCGAAATAAACATTACAATTATAACATTTATACTATACAATTTTAAATAAAATATCCTTTTCAGTTTGTTCATGTTCTGTAACAGCTCTTTATAAAGAAGCAACAGTGAAACTGACTAGACAGTCAATTTCCCCTATATGAGCCCACACAGCAACAGGAAAGTTGTTTGTGTTTTTTGAACAGGAAAATGTCATTGTATATCCACAAAAAATGACTAGAGGATTCAGGCCAGTAAATAACATGAAATTACTTTTAAGTAATTTTTTAAAAAAAATCAAAACACATGATTCATTCGGTTTAACAAATCTTGCTTAAAACAAAATATTTAGCTCAAACGCTATCTAATTAATTTAAAATAATTTTAAATTACCCATTTACAGAGAATTCCCAACAGATGGCACTTTGAGGATAGTAGCCTCTTAAAATTGAAAATGTTACAGTTTCACAATAGATTAAAATCTGCAGAGGTCAAAACCTGTTCTGCAAACCCTTTTAGGTGCTCCAGCTGCTTTCACACTTTACCAAGAGGGTTGAGAACAAGCAGAGGAAAAAACATGAGGTACTGGGGAAGGAATTTTTGATAGAGAAGTAAAAATCCAAAAAAATTATCGAAGGAAACAACTACAGATATTAGACATATTTTGTCCTTTTGAATATTGCATGTGGCCGGTAAAAGGATTTTTCTCTATTTTTAGAAGACGATTTTTTCTTCTTCAAACTATTTATCAATTTGGTATATATGCTACAACAGAACATGCCTTCCATATTTTCCCATTATGATACAAATCTCAAAACCATTGGAATGGCCATTAACACAACACTTAATGAAGATAATTCAGTGCGTTTAGATCAGGGGTGGGCAAACTATTTGGCCCGAGGGCCACATCAGGGTGCGAAACTGTATGGAGGGCCGGGTAGGGAAGGCTGTGCCTCCCCAAACAGCCTAGCCCCCGCCCCCTATCCACCTCCTCCCACTTCCAGCCCCCTGACTGCCCCCCTCAGAACCCTCCCCCTCTCCTTGTCCCCTGACCACCCCGTCCCAGAACCCCCGCCCCTAACAGCCCATCGGGCCTCCACCCCCAATCTGAACCCTCCCCCCGCTCCCCGTCCCCTGACTGCCCCCCCCCAGAATCTCTGCCCTATCCAACTGCCCCCCGTTCCCCGTCCCCCGACCGCCATCCCCCGAACCTCCACCCCATCCAACCGCCCCCTGTCTGCCCCCCGGAACTCCCTGACCCTTATCCAACCCCCGATTCAGGCCCCCTTACCATGCCGCTCAGAGCAGCATGTCTGGGAGCTGTGTCGCCTGGCTGGAGCCTGCCGCACTGCCCTGCATGAGCGCGCAGCCCTGCCGCCCAGAGTGCTGGCAGAGCGCTGAGGCTGCGGGGAGAGGGGGAACAGCAGGGCAGGAGCTAGCCTCCTGGGCCCGGAGCTCAGGGTCCGGGCAGGACGGTCCCATGGGCGGGATGTGGCCCGCGGGCCTTAGTTTGCCCACCTCTGGTTTAGATTGTTGAGTGTCTGAGAACATGATCTGCTACGGACAAAGCAAAGATCAATTAAATCAAATGAGCTCACAATGTACAGCTGGAGGCAAGCAATACTTTAAGTAACTATATTAGCACTATTCAGTACATTAGGTTGTTTCAGTTCTGACGTGAAATAAGTGTCTAAATGATCCACTAAGGGAAGAAGAGGGAAGTTTAATTTACTGTGAATGAAGTTAACCAGAGCCATATTTTTCACATGAAAAATGAACTATGTCCTGTGACAATTGTAAACATTTGACTTTTTTACATCATATTATTAATAAAAGGATGTGACAGATTGAATGTTACATTTACCTTCCTTATCCAGAAGCATTAATCTGACATCCTAAACATAAGTGATGGAATAATGTTGCATTCTTTTCACAATCCTTAATTTAGTTCTATCATTGCAAATTAGGCAATTTTTATGGCCTTACTGGCCTTAATCACACTGTAAACATGAAAACCGACTGAAGTGATGGCAAACAGTTGTTTTAAACAGGAGCTCTCATGCTGATGCAAGCCTGAAAAAAAGTACATTTCTACACAAAGGGAATTGACTTAGCTGGTATTTTTCTGTATTCTCTGATCTTTCCTCAACAGGACTGTCCCCTCTAAGCCCATACGAAAAACATGAGATTTGAAAAGCAAACAGATTTTTTTGGTTTGAGTCTTTGGGACTAAGACCCACCAAAGTAACAGTTTAATATCTGATACTTCTTCTCTGTTGGAGGACCATACCCTGCTTTTATCTACCCTATGATCTTATGGGCTTTTCCAGCTTTAATTACTTTGATCCTATATTTAAAAGTGTGCCCAAGTATGAATGTCCCACGGAATTTTGTAATTATTAACATTTTCTATTTAACTACAGTTAACTTTTAAGATTAATCTTTTAGTTAAAAACAAAATTTAGCATGCATGTTACAGGATGTAGTGCTTAAATAGATTTCTACTTTGTGCCAGAACTACCCATGGATAAAGGTCTAAAAGAGAATCCTGTCCATTTCAGAAGAGGAGGACTGAAATAGAAAACAGCATTTTAAAAATAGTAAAGAAAATTCACTCACATTGACCAAGCCAAAATAATGTTCATTCACAGGAAACTGTTCAGGACCAATCTCTTTCTCCAAAGCAGAGGCATTGGCGCCCTAGGGAAAACAAAAAACCCCACATATGACTACTAGGAAAAAACTCTCTCTCTAAAAAAAAAAATCTGTAATATTCATGCCATTTCTGGTAAAACAAAGAGAGTGAGAATGGAACTGTTAATTAAAACATTTTATATTATACATAAGGGTGATGTGAATGTAGATGTGAAGTAATACTTTAAAATAATGCCCATCAGCCTGTAGCTTAGATTTCAGGGTTCAATTAATACAATTTTTTAAAATCTCTGTCCAGGATTCTTAAGAAGTTGTGGGATAAGACAGCTGGACCAGAGCTAGCTGTTAATGTAATAGGTCCCCTTTTATCAAAAATTAATTCAACATTAGACTATTTGTGCATTTCAGATTTTAAAGAAGGATGGTAAAGCAAGTTAATATGTACCTTAATGAAAGACAGATATTGAACTTTGCTATACAATCTTTTAGTGAGTCTAAAATTAAATTTCAACAATTTACAATTTTACAGAGAATTTATTGGACTCCTGCATACTAAGTCAAATGTTATCTATTCTACAAGACAGTGATGTGTGCTTGCAAGGCTGGAATCAACATGGTAATGAGATACATTTTTGTTCAAATGTTCTATTCTATATTATTTCTAGAAACTAACTACAAACTATAACACAACCTTAACAATGCTGGTGCAACTAACTCTAGCGTAGTAAGCTTCCAGCAGAGGTGCTGGGGAGCATGGTGGTGAAGAACAAAAACAGTTTATTAATGCTGGACAATGGAAAAGCAACATCTTTTTTGGTTTATGTAATTCTTGTAGCATTAATTTTAAAAATCAAAGAAACTTTAAAATTTAAACCAGAAATGTTGCTCATTTTCAATATTTCCAAAGATATTACAAATAGAAAAAAAGTATGTGAAAATTATTGAGTACTGGTCTTTTTTTAAAATCAAACAGTTGCAGTTGCCATATTTTCATAACAAATTTTAAATTATTTTGAAAAAATTATTTTATAACATTTGAGAGTTTCAAGAGTGTACAAATATAATTTATCCCTCCCTCTCCACCCCAATCCCTCAATGTACCTGCATGGACCTGCTTGTAGGAATAGGACCTAAAACGTTATTTGCAGTTAGCTGTACAACTCCTAAAAGAGCAACACAGTATGGACACTTCATTTAAATTCATTTCATATTATCAAGATATCATGCTTTCATCTTAAAAACTCCACTTTATAATACCCCACTATGGGTTTATATTTAAAAGAAGATACTGTCTTATCTTGAGGTGAACATCAAAACTACAAACTACTGATCAAACTGAGAGCTTTTTGCACTTGAATCTATACAAAAATTTGCTAGAGAAAAAGAGAGTTTTTCCACATTCACTAAGGAGATCTCAGATTAGTCAGTCACCCAGGAAGGTCATTTAAATTTAGTGGAGCATGTGCTGTAAAAATAAACAAGGAACTCAAAATAAATTCGCTGTGTAGATGGATTAAAGAAAACAGACTGAAGGGCAGGAAGAATGGTAGGCAAGATGGGTGCCATGAGAGAAAATAGATCTTTAAGTGGAGGAGTGTGCTACAGGAAAGGAACAACATGTCTCCCTGAATCATCCATTGAAGAAGTCAAACTACTCAAGAAATTGGATTACCAGAAGACACTACCTATGAAAATGTATTTGAAGACTGCTGAATAATCTAGAACTGTGCCTATCAGTTGCCAGGTTCCAATTTCAAGTCTTCTGTTAGCATCCTATTTATAGCTCAAACAGCATTTTAAGGCATCTGAATCACTAAAGAAGAGTGCTTTTCCATAGCTATTTTTTTAATCTAAATATGCTTAGACATGCTCTGAGTACTTTTAATAATCTCATAAAATCTTTTCAGTGCTGTTCCAGCTTTTTAAAATAAATGTAACTGAAAGTGCAACTTAAAATATTAAGTAAAAAAAACAATGTTAATGAAATTTGACATTTGCATAGTGGAAAATCATAAAAAATTAGCAAATGCAAAAGGTGATGTTCCAGCAGAAATATTCATTTGGCTATTTTGCACATCCTTTAAGCTTTTGATATGTGATGAACAGTGATAAACTAAAAGTGGCCTGCAGAGGAGAAAAAAATTAGGATTGTACCTTTTTTGCATCTTTATGATGTATAAAAGAGCACAGAAAGGATTCTCACCCTATAGCTTCCAAGGTTTTAGTTTCTGCTCATATTTTACATTAGAAATTCAATCTTTTCTGCTCTGTTGTTCTCGTAAAGCATTATTGAGAGCTGGAGAACAGGTAGGATTAAGACATTAGAAATCCTACAGCTCTGGTGAACAGTCTTTACACGGTGGGTATGTCTACATCGCAGAGACTAGACAAACATATCTTCGCTATGGGAAATAGACCAGTATAGCTATGGCACTGTAACTATGCTGGCATAATCTGCTAGCAAAGATGCCGGCTATGCTGATGTAAGGGATTTTTCTGTCAAGGTAGAACACCACCTCCCTGAGCAATGGTAGGTAAGTTGACAGAAGCACTCTTCCATCAACCTATTTGCACCTACACTGGGAGTTAGGTCAGCATAGCTGCATTGCTCATGGGTGTGGATGTTTCACACCTCTGACTGACAAAGCTATGTCAACCAAAATTTTAAGTATAGACCAGGCCTAAATCACTGAAACCCTGAAGAAGAATTAAACAAAACAAAAAGTTTAAGTATACTATAGCTCAGCCTTGAAAAGTACTATTCACCCATTTCCCCACAGTTAGTAATGTTTTTAATGAACAAGTAAATACTATAAGCATTTTTATTATCAATCACTAGGACAAATGATGGTAACTTTGTAAAGCTGATATGACTAGTTATAAAAGGTAGAAAACTTACTATAAAAAAAATCTAGTTTAACTAGAGGTAGCGAAACGCTGCAGTCAGATTTCTTATTTCAAATCTATAGGGAATGACCTAGATTGAAGAAATAGAAAGGAATCACAAAACATAAGAAGCAACATGATTTGTGATAAAATTTGGCTAATACATGGTTAAGAAACTTAGACTTTGACAGATTTACAAATGATCCTCTTCATACACATGCCTGATAGATCTCTAAGGTCTTTATTGCAGGACAGAGATCCCGTCACTGAGAAACACACAGAGAAAATTAACTAGGTTACTGCTGAGGTGTCACAGCCCAAAATTTAATTCCAAAAACTCATCAGCAACAGTCCTAGGTAAAACCATGCCTATGGGACACCAAAATGTTTACACTAAAATCTTCAAAATGTTAGAGTGCAGAGCTACAATAGACAGACAAAGAAGGCTGAAGATTGTACAATAACCTGGGTCATGATGTTATTAAAATATGATGCTTCTGAAAAGCTGAAATGACAGAAACAGTCTGTCCCTTTAATGCTCGGATTTCAGAGCAGAGATCATGTTGCCACTACTTCTAATAGTTTGCAAATTAATTCTACTGTTAGATGACAAATTGGACTGCTTAAAAGTAGCCAAATTTCTACTGCACACATTGTTTGTGGCATAATTGACCCGAATTAGCATAGCAATTTGCTACACATTTTTCAAAGAAATGCTCTTTAACATTATCAGATAAATTCAAATGCTACAAGTTTCAAACATCATAAAATTGTGCTAATCAGCTTTAAAAATGTAATCTGATGGAGCAAGCACATAGTCATGCTCACAATGGCAAACTGGGGAAGGGGGATGGAAGAGATCTCCCTGGCACTCTTCCCCCCTGCCCAACAAAAGAAAAACAACCTAGGTTGTGCAAAAGTTTAGAACTGTACTTTGAAAGAATAAGTAAAGAGGCAAGACTTCTGTTTTATTTTAACTAGAGAGCTGCCTTAGGACAGACAAATATAATCTGTTAATGAAGAACAGTACCTGGTTTCCAAACGTAAGTGCTGGAATTAGGAAGCTCTTTACAATTCAAAATTGAACTAAAGGGTTAAAAGTGCAAAAATTATTACTAACTCTTACCATAAATTGTCATTTGAGAAGTCATAACTGTTTGTGCTTGCAGTAAATCTACATAGTGGAAAGTGTTATATATTCCATATATAGATAGCAATACAATAGTTTTGAATTCTACGGTGATAAATACAGGATGAGAATTTACATTTGACCGGATGGCAAGCTGTTTGCTGGAAAACCAACAGTGACTGTGTCACCTATAATGCAGACATACAAGATTTTGGTTTACTTTACATGATTCAAGCTGTGTATGGGGGATTAGGTTTGAATAAGCTATTACCAGCAGGAGAGTAGGTGGGGGGAGAGAAAACCTTTTGTAGTGATAAACACCCATTTCTTCATGATTTATGTGTATAAAAACAAACATCTTCTGTATTTTCCACAGTATGCATCCGATGAAGTGAGCTGTAGCTCACGAAATCTTATGCTCAAATAAATTGGTTAGTCTCTAAGGTGCCACTAGTACTCCTTTTCTTTTTGCGAATACAGACTAACATGGCTGTAACTCTGAAACCTGTCATTATAAACAGAGATTTACTGATTGTTTGCAAACTAGTCTGCATCCCAGGCTACTGATACAATTCTGATTAAGAATGACTGAATCACCTTAAAAAGAAAAGGAGTACTAGTGGCACCTTAGAGACTAACCAATTTATTTGAGCATAAGCTTTCGTGAGCTACAGCTCACTTCATCGGATGCATTCCGTGGAAAATACAGTGAGGAGATTTATATACACACAGAACATGAAAAAATGGCATGATTTTTTCATGTTCTGTGTTTATATAAATCTCCTCACTGTATTTTCCACGGAATGCATCCGATGAAGTGAGCTGTAGCTCACGAAAGCTTATGCTCAAATAAATTGGTTAGTCTCTAAGGTGCCACAAGTACTCCTTTTCTTTTTGCAAATACAGACTAACACGGCTGCTACTCTGAATCACCTTAGTACTCAAAAGCCTACGGTTAAGTCTAGTTAAATCAGATTCAGGATCTTAACATTGGCAATTCACATGTATCATGTTACCTTTTAGAATAACATTTAATGAAAGCAAATACTTTTATTTAAATCTGGTTCTCCTTGCTTTTTGCACAGGAACTCTGTCTCCCACCTCTGTACCTCTCTCACTTCTCAGCAGGCTTGTATTTCAAAGTAACTCCTTTGTAGTATAAATAAAGCTGTTAGGTGTACAAGATTAGAACTGATTCATTATCTACCACCCCAGGGACAAATAATTCCGTCTATAAAGCTTCCAAAAGGTACATCCATGAGACTTAGAGTATGTCCATGGAAACTTGTAATATAAATACCTTATCCGTAAGAAACTGTTCTGACACAGTGGTTCAGAGAGGAAGTACTGTGTAACTTTCTATAGGTAGCTATTTGAGCAGAAACTAAACATCAATTATAAATTCACCCAGTCAGCATAAATCTTCCATCTGAAAGGCTGCCTGATTCTAAGAACACATCCTCATGGTTTTGACTAAAGTGGTGATACTATTTACACCACTTGACAATCAGAAACAATCCACACTCACTTGTGCCCAGCAATTTCTAGCATATTGCAAATCCTACGGAGCTCTAAGGAATGGTGACAATCTGTCCTGATTGAGACCTCCCCCATTCCATTCTATTCTGTTATAAGAGCACAAATATTGTCTTATGGTTGGATACAAAGCCCGCTGAAGTTAATGGAAATCTTTCAACTGACAGATTGGCTTTGGATCCAAAAATGGACATATAAAATATGTGATGATAAAATTAATATGCTGCTCTGAATTTAAAAATTATTTTAACTTTGTTACCTTAGCAGAATGACACATGGTCATATATCCACTGTGTGTGTGGAATTATCCATGGAATCACTATTTTAAATTAACCAATTGAGCTTCCGTCTATTAAGAGTAATCTAGGGAGGAATAATTAAAGCCTTTGAATATATTATAAATAGGGCTGAAGTAGTGAAATTTTTGAAAATTATATATTTTTAAAACCTATGTACGTGTGTATGTGTATATATATATATACACACACACACACGCACACACCTAAACAAACTGGAGTGGGCTTTTTTTTTGTAGCTCTGAGAACATTGGGGTATTAGGCTGGAGAGGTTTCTGGGGGTGGATCTGACCTAGCCCTGGCCGCTCCTTGCGGGGGCAGAGGAAGTCCCTTCCTGCCCAGCTGGGACTAGCAGCTGGGTAGCAGCCACTGGCTGGGGCGTCTCCAGTCCTCCCCCGCAGTGATTTACCTCTCTGCTGGCTGCTCCTGACACCTGAAACCATGCACCCGCACTGCTGGGGAGCGGCACATGATTGCTCTTGCGGCTTCCCTTTGCTTCCTCATGAGAAAGTCATTTTTCTGCAGGGAAGCAAAGAAATCTATGGGGGACGTGAATTCTGCATGCACACAATGGCGCAGAATTCCCCCAGGAGTAATACCAATCGTGGTGTTATAGACCTCTGTCATATCCTCCCATAGTCGTCTCTTTTTTCAAGCTGAACAGTTCCAGTCTTTTTAATCTCTCCTTGTATGGAAGCTGTTCCATACCCCTAATGAGTTTTTGTTGCCTTTCTCCATCCTTTTCCAATTCTAATATATAATTTTTGAGATGGGGTGACCAGAATTGCATGCAGTATTCAACATGTGGACATACCATGGATTTATATAGTGGGTTTAAAATATTTTCTGTCTTATTATGTCTCTTTCCTGCTGCACATTGAGCAGATATTTTCAGAGAACTAACCACAATGATGCAAAGATCTCTTTGAGTGTAACAGCTATTTTAGAACCCATCATTTTATATTTATAGTTGAGATTTTTTCCAGTGTACATTACTTTGCATTTATCAACATTGAATTTCATCTGCTTTTTTGTTGCCCATTAACCTGGTTTTGTGAGATCCCTTTGTAACAGTTTGCAGTAAGCTTTGGCCTTATCTATTTTAAGTAATTTAGTATCATCTGCAAACTTTGCCACCTCACAGTTTACACCTCTTTCCAGATCATTTATGAGTATGTTCAACTGCACAGGTCTCAGTACAGATCTTTGCAGACACTGCTATTTTCCTCTCTCCAGATACTCCATGATGGATTTCCAGATGTCAGTGCTCCTAAATCAGTTTTAATGACTTCATGACTTCACAGGAACTGTTCCTTATTTACTGATGTACAACATGCAGTAATTTGGAATGGATCTGCCAGTAATTCACACACATTGGTGATATTCTGCAATTTACTCCTGGGGAGATTTTGCGCCACTGCGCATGTGCAGAATTCATGTTCCCCACAGATTTCTTTGCTTCCCCACAGAAAAGTGTCTTTCTGATAGAGAAGCAAAGGGAAGCTGGAAGAGCGGTCATGCACTCCTCCCTCGCATTGCAGGTACATCGTTTCAGGCACCAGGAGCAGACAGCGGAGAGGTAAATCACCACAGGGTTGGGGACACCTGAGCCGGTGGCTCTTACCCTGTGCCGGGATCAGCTGCTAGTCTTGTCTGAGCTGGAGGCAGGAGAGGATGGGGCTTCCTCTTCCCCTGCAAGAAGTGGCTAATGCTGTGTCAGATACCCTCCAGAAACCTCCCCTGACTACAGGAAGCTCAGCATCCTCCCCTGCTTCCTGCCCCATCACTCCTCAGATGCGGGGGGAGGGGTCAGTGTACGAGGAGCTGCTCCCCCATCCTCAAAACCCCCGTGCATCATAACCTCCCATACCTGGAACCCACCCCCTGCCAAACTTCACCCTGTACATTCAGATCCTCCCCAGCCCTCAGACCTGAACCCCACCCCACTGAACCTCAACCCCTGTATCTGGAGCCCCCCTGCAACCAGACCCCCTGTCTCAAGACACCCACTTCTGCACCCAGACACCCCTCACTGAGCCCCCTACAGTCAAACCCCTACATCACCCTGAGCCCCCACATCCAGACCCCCACCCCACTGACCCCCAACTAGCTGCACCCAGACCCCCCACTCCCTCAGCATCCAGACCACCCACTAAGACCTCCACACCCAGACCCCCCGCTGAGCCCCAACCACCTTCACCTGGAAGCCCCTGCAGAGTTCCATTCCCCTTATACCTGGAACACCACCCTCCCCCAAGCCTCTGTGCATCCAGATCCCCCCACACCTAGACTCCTTCACTGAGCTGCCTGCACAGCCTGCCAGACTGTCCCACACAGAACCCTCTCACCCCACACCTGGATCCCTCCACACTGAGCCCCTTCACACTTGGATCCTGCCTGCCCCACACCTGGTGCACCTAGTGCACAGGAGCAGGGGCCCAGAGTATTCCTGGGGCAGGCCCAGCCCCTGTGCTGTGTCAGAGTCGGGTGCAGCCTCACCACTAAATTCGGGAAGGGAGGAGCTGCATGGTGATCTCCCATCTTCATGTAGCCAGTGGCCTGTGCTCCCCACTGCCATGCTTGAACCTCTGTCTTTATTTATTGACAAATAAAACTTGCAGAATTTTAAAATATTGTGCAAAGAATTTTTAATTTTTCAGCACAGAATTCTCTCAGGAGTAGCAATTGTATGCAGTCCTAGAATAAGGTTGTAGTCCTAAAGAGCCCACCTAAGGAGGAGATATGAAAGAGATTGATCGATAAAATGGTAGGAAATATAGAACCCTCTGTTCAGACTCAAACTTTCACAAATTTCAGGAAACCTTTGCTCATTTAAAATACGGCATTGTAAACTGATGGCCTGATCAGCCAGCCAGGGAAAGTAAACTCATGTCCCAAACAATGGCACAGTTCATGGGTGCAAGGAGGAGAGGACATATATACCTTTACACTATGTTTCCTACATCGTGATTACTCTAACTTCCATACTTGTAAGCAGAACAGGCAAGGAAGAGGCAGTAATACACAACACCACTTGAATCACCTCAGGTACATTTTGCTATTTTAATGGCTCTCCCTAATTACAACCCACTGTTTAAGCTGTCAGCATCTCATAGCACAATGTCAAAAAGGTTCTAATACACAAGTCAGTGAATGTTTCGAACAACAGATTTATATGCTACCCCAGTGTGAGTTTACCTATGTTTCCCATGGTTCCCTTGGGTGAGGGTAATAGTGCTCCACTCCATGGAACAACCAAGGGGTTTGGATCCTTAAACCAGTGGATAGCTTGAGAATAATGGGTATATCAAGATTCCACATGTTCCAGAAGCATCCCTGTGGAGACCGAGGGATACAGTATAGCTTCCAAGGCTCCCTCAGGATACACATTGCCAATCCTTGTTGACAAGTGCTTCAAAACCCCACCACCTGAAAGGGATGGTCCAACAGCACTATCTACTATTAGAAATATCCCGCTCCCCCTCAGGCAAGCATGCTAGAGAGAACAGCTACTCAACTCCATTGTTTTTCTCTGTCCCTATGTTGAGCTCTATAGCTCCCTGGGACTTCTGTGGTGTCTGGAGCCAAGAGAGAGAAAGTAACAGCTGCTGCTCTCCCTCCCATTTGAGTTCAACCACAGTTGCTAGCTTCTGTGCTTCACAGCAAAGGGAGCATGATGAACACAAAATCAGAGTATGTGTCTCTATCTCAACTTATTTAGTTTGACATTGGCCAAGAAGATATGCATATTTTTATTTTTTCATATACCCAGAAAATCTTATGGCTTCACTTTATAAATCCAAATGGAACAAATGATGCTTTTATGTGAAAGCATGGAAAGCATGTTAACATTTAACATAATGATCCAATTACAGAGATTCAGCTGACCTTGAATAATTTACCAGATATCTACTAGCCACAGACCAATTCAAATGACTGGTGATGGACCACCAGAATCGTCCAGGGGCCTGTTGAGAAGCTCAGCCCAATCCCTGCTAATGGAAATAGGAAAAGAATTAGCATTGGTGCAAGGTGATGTCTCTTGACCTTCTATGGGATTTCAACCTTCTTTCATGCCAGCCTCTTGTAATATCAGAGGACTCCACCATGCCGACTTAGGCAACTGAAGGGAGTTTCTGTTCTTGCCCAGCACCAGTGGATCCATGAATCACATCACATTCACTGGCCTCACTAGCAAATCTCCACTTCACAGAAGCATGCAGGGAGGAATGCACAATGTAGAGAGCGCATGCATGTCCCTTACACAGGCTCCCCAAATTTCACCCACTGTAATAGACCTATGTGTTGCCAAGAGGCAATTACTAGATAAATCATATGCATCCCTTTGGAGCTGGGACTAAAACCCCAGCTCCAAAACTGCAAACTTCTACCCACTTGAGTTAAAGAAGTTCTCCCCAATTGGTGGCAATAGTTGGTTCCTTATCCATCTTTTTGGGCTAGCCACTACAGGGAGAGACATCAAATGTTTAGAGCCAAACTAGACAGCACCACCAACTGCAAAGTAAAACTACACTCCCAGACTACAGAGGAGAAGCCTGGAGTCTTCCCTAAGAAAGGTGTGTACTAAAAGACGTCAATCATCTTGTTAAACCACTTTGTGTTTTGGGTTTTTTTTACACCTCGGAATGGGAACTTCCACAAAGAAAAGGCTATTGCCAAGCCTGGCTTCAAATTCAAGTACTAATGGCAGTAGCACAAATCTTCCAGAAAGGACATACTATATGATTTGCCAAGAGTTACATACAGTTACAATTTTTTCTAAAAAGAGTAATATTTGTTAGTGTTAACTATCTAATCTCTGATCTTAGAGTGGGGAGTAACTTTTTGTTTCCTTTAACTGAATTTTAAGTAAGACAGGTCACCCAATTGGAAACAAAAGTCTGAGTTAAAAGTTGAACTATTTCCCCTCATTATTTACTATTTTATCCATAGATGTTATCTTCCCCATAAAGTTACCAGTACAAGAAAGTTTTAAAAATATGTCAGTGAAAATGCAACAAGACAATTCAAAAGGTTCACTGATGTGGATCATGTGTGTGGCTCATATGGCAACTGACATGTTTATTTGCAAGTGAACTGCACAAAATGAATAGTAAAAACACTAATTTCATTTCTTGAAGTTGTTTTCTATGCTCAGTATTCAGTCTTCTCTCGCACCAGTAATAAAGATAATAATTAGGCCCCATGCTGTACTGATCTGGGAGACAAAAATAGGACTACCATTAATGTGTATGCTGAATTTGTGTTCTCCAGGTGTGCCTTGCTAGCTTTGCAGAGCAATTAGATGAGGCTCTAGTGGGAAGTGGCCTTAATTAGCATACTGTGATACACCAACATTACTGTTAAGTCCTTGTTAAGACACATCACAGGAATCTGAAATAGGAAAAGTTCAGATCCCTGCTTCATCACTCACTGCTATACAAGTGTTCTGCTGCAGTTCTGTCAATGCAAAAGCTACAGATAAAGCAATAAAACAAGCTGATTTCCGATTCAAAGGTTTCTGTGTTAAGGCTCAGTTTTATGACTAGCAGAGGGAGGAAGCTTTTCAGACTGGCTGTACTGCCAGGGCTAATGAATGTCCTATAATATCTTGTTTCTTTCCTTGAAGGCTGTAGCACATTGATTTAATATAATTTTAGAGTTAGGTGCAGAGACAACTGGGACCATACCTGCTCAGGTATGAGATTTTAAACAACTTCAGCACAAGATCCATGTGTTTGTCCAAGGGGCATAAGGGGATGTAAGGAAATGTCACCAATATCCTCTCCAATACATTCTCCTAATAAGTATCACAGCCATTTACACAAAAATTAACCTCATGGAAAATGTGACAAAGACATCTGTTGGTAGGAAGGGAGTTAAAGTCAAGCAGGCCCAGCACAGATTTTGGCTATGGCCTATGGGTAAGGTTGCCGGTCTGTCACGGAGGTCACGGATTCCGCGACTTTCCATGACCTCTGTGACTTCTGCAGCGGTTGGTATGGCTGGCTTAGGGGCTGCCCAAATCGGCCAGCTCCTGGGCAAGCAGCAGTTTGGGTGTGTGGCAGGGGGCTCAGGGCTGGGGCAGGGGGTTGGGGTGCGAAGCAGCGCTTACCTGGGGGGGAGGCACAATCAAAGGCTGTTACAATACAGGATATATTTTCCTTACATCCATTTCTAATGTTTGCAATTACTGTAGTTGGCACAGGATGTTCTAAATTGTGAATGGGAAGGAGGGTGATCACACAAAGGAAGGAGGGTGTCCATGAGACACTTGAGATATGATCCACACTACAGAAAGTTTGTGATCCCTTTAAGGAGGGTGGTTTGGTTAGGATTGAAACTCAACAGTACAAAGACAGAATTTAAATGATCAATTTTAATCTTCTATTTGTTTATTTTAAAGAGGTTGTATTGTCCATTGGAATGAGACTGGGAGTCAGCAGCTCCGATCTGGGAGCTATACATCCTGGCTCTACCACAGACCCATTTGAGTGATATTGAGCAAGTCATAACTTCCTCATGCTTTAGTGTCCCAGTCTATAAAACATAGATAACACCACAGAAGTGTTGTGAGGATTGCCTATAGAGTACTTTGAAGATGTAAAACATGCGTCACATCATTAGACTGCTAAAGAAAAGTTAATTCCCAAACATACCTTGTTTAAGTAATTAAATAGTTTATTCAGAGTCATTTTCACATTATGGTAGGAGAGATTATAATATTTTGGATTTACTAGACATTAACTTAATCATCAAAGGTGTAAACTTCAGTATATTGGTTTGAGTTAAATAAAACCACTGCAACCAGCATACTGTACTAATGTTTCTGTATTAGTTGAAAATAAAACTATAGGTGAACTTGACAATAAACTCAGCCAAGGCAAATCAAATAACTTTACATTTTTGTATCAATGTTTACCATGAAAAATGCCATAACACTTTATGCTGTGCATAAATTAGGGATCTTTAAGCAAGCAGTCCTCTCTGGGGTGAAGCAAAGCAGTCTGCACCAATAGCACCGCACAACAGTTTTTGTAGAAGTGAAAAATAACTTCTCCGTCTGAAACAAAAATGAGCATTCAAATAGGCAGAATCTACCTCCCTAAAGTTGGAATTTGCTGAGGACACAAAGGGTTAATTACCTACTCTTACAGAAAGTTGTACCTCAAGATGAACACTGATAATAACATGGGCATCTGCGAGTCACTCATCTACTACACCAACCAAAAGCAAAACCAGGACAGGAGTAGAACCAATCCAAAAATGCATGCTTGTGGCCATAGTTACCAAGAACAAACCACTGAATATTGGAAGCATGACCTGAAGTTGGCTGCATGATCACAGGATCACTCAGCCTTACGTTTGCCCTCCTAATCCTCTTACTCTGATGCGCAGCCTGTTGAGCTGGGGAATTTGTCTAGAGCACTAGCTGGGGCTGAGTCAATCACATGCAAGGTGGGCAGGGAATTCTTCATCAAACCCTGCATCAAAGCAACTGTCCAACCACTTCCCATGACCGTATTTTCACTTGTGTTTACGGTGGGGAAACATAAGTGCATGCATGAAAATGTGTACTTTTCTATGGACTTGTGAGGAGTTTTCAAAACCTGTAGTTGGGAGGTTTGTTCTAGAAAACCTAGTAGCAGAGATTACTCCATTATATTTATACTTTTAATTAAATCCCGCTCTTAGCACTATAAACCGGCAATCATACCACACAGTATGATCCAGGCAGATCTCAAGTTAAGGAAAATTGGGTAGTCAGTACTTCAGGAGACCACCTCAAAACGCTGCAGGAAGCAGAACTGGCTAGTTGCTAGGAAAAAAGAGTGGTGCCAAGTCAATAGTGAATTGACATCCCAGGATCACAATGCTGCTAAACTTACTGTCATTTGGATGCAATGGAAAATTGAGGTTCTGACCACTTCCTGGTTATTAAGATCCCATGGAACTATAAGAAGAACAAGATCATTGAGCTTGAACACCCTGATCAAATTCCAGTTCATATAATTATATCCTGCCAACCTCAATTCCAGCAACAATTTCCATTGGATAAAAGATTTTTCTGCACGAACAAGAGTTCTTAAATGTTGCAGAGTTATCGTGTGCTATTGTGTTACAGGTGCAACGTTTTGCAGCAGAGGCAACTGTGTTTAGTGGTAAATTAACTGGTGCACGATTCATGTATTTGTTTTAGTTTATTAAAGGTGCTGCATAAATGTAAAATCCTTAATTACTGTACAGTCTGATGAATCCTATAGTAATAATACATACGAAACTCATGCTACTCTTATTCAACACATTAACCTGAATGAAGGTTTACAAATTTATTTAGAACGATTATACTAGCTTATGGGAGCTTCCCTCTTGGGACTAATGATTGCAAATGCAAGTGTGAAGTTTGACATTCTCCAGTTCTCTTAGTCCATCCCTCCTCACTTTTAAACACTTTAAAAGGTTCATGTGGGATCAGGGTCTAAGCAACTACTCAAAGAACTGACAAACTGGTTGTTTAAAGGAGGCATGTTTCTTGAATTGTGGAACAAACTACTATTCAGATTTGGCCCCATTCCTACACTGAGAACCACCACCATGTGCTGCACCAAGTCTTGCGGACTTCAGTGGTCTCTACATGGGAGCAGGTCTGTACTGGTGTGATTCTGGGCCTATGTTTGGGGAAATCTCTTTGGGCACGAAAAGGGAGGCCTGTACAGCCTTTCCTGTCCTAAGTATTTTTCATCAGAGTCATCATGCAGTGCCAGAGAAGCTTTCCTTCTACATAGTTTTCCTATTACACACCCCTTGTTTCATAAGGGTGTGTTTATAAACATGTCATCCCTGTATTTTGCATTATAAAAACTTTTTTAAAAAATGCACACTGTTGAAGGCAGGGACTGCACCTCCTAGTGTGGTTACAAAGCACCTTGCACACAGTGGGTGCACTCACAACCTAAATAAATAATAGTAACTATACAACGCTCTGTACAGTGTTGGGGGGTGAGGGAGGAAGGGGATTATTCTAATAAAATGTTTTAATTCTTGATATCTACTCTGATAGAAATGGGTATCAGCTGGCTCCTGCGATGAGAGAAATTTTCCTAATACCAGGGAGAATGCATGTGTGTGTGGGTGTCCTGATCCCTGCAAAGGATGATATCCCTTGGGGGTCGGGGAAAGGACAGGGTGCGCTCTCCAGGAGTGAGCACTGAGGAAAGGGCGCGGGAGCGGAGGGGGAGAGGGTCTCTTGGCTCCCAGGGAGCTGGAGGCTCCAGGGTAAGGGGAGCCCTGGGGGAAGGGCAGCCCTTTGGGAGAGGGGAAGGGGAAATCTCCTGGACGCCAGAGACGTGAAGGCTCCAGGAGGAAGGGCCCCCATTAGCCGGTCGGGAGCCCTGGGGGAGAAGGGAAGGGATCTCATGGCCCCCAGGGAGGCGGCGGCGGGGACCCTGGGGGAAGGGCAGCCCTTTGGGAAGTGGAGGCTGCAGAAGAAAGGGCCCCTATTACGCCAGACGGGGGTCCTGCAGAAGGGGAGCCCTGTGGGGGAGGGGAAGGGATCTCTTAGCCCCCCGGGAGGTGGCGGCTAAGGGAGGAAGGACCCCACCGCACCAGGCCGGGGGCCCTGGCGGACATGAGTCTCCTGCCACCTGGGGAGAGAAGCCCTGGAGCGGTGCCTCTGGGGGCCCCCAGCCGCCGCCCCGGCCCCGCACTCACCATGGTACAGCTGGAGGCGAGTCTCCGGACTGTCATCAGTATTTCCATCCGCCCGACCCGGCCCCGGACCCCGCAGCCGCCCCCGCGGCCGCCGACGCCATGTTGGGACCCAGCCACCCAACTGACAGCGGCAGCCAGAGCCGCAGGTGGCGCACCAGCCAAAGGGGTCCGGGCGCTGCCGGTGCGGCAGCGAAACGGCGCCGGGTACCCGCGCTGCCCTGCCCGGAAGGCCCGCCTTCCCCCGCCCGGAGGTCACTCCTTCGCCTGGCGCGTGGGGCCAGCCCTCCGCCGCTCCTGTCCCTGCGGTCCCGCCTGGCGGGGGCAGCCGAGCCAGCAGCGGGAGCGGCCTGGAGCCGAGGCACAGGGCTGGAAGTCAGGAGACCCCGGCTTTGCTCCTGGCCCTGCTGCTGAGGCCGGGGCTGCACCCAGCAGTTACTGCGCCTTCCTTCCACATGGGAAGCGCCCGTACTCCAGCGCTTTAGTGGTCTGGGGCGAGTCACTTAGCCCTGCTGTGCCTCAGTTTCCCCAGCTGTAAAAAATACCTACCTCACAGCTACCTACTGTGTAAGAAGGTGCTGTGAGTCCACTGAATGCATCCGATGAAGTGAGCTGTAGCTCATGAAAGCTTATGCTCAAATAAATTTGTTAGTTTCTAAGGTGCCACAAGTCCTCCTTTTCTTTTTGTGAATACAGACTAACACGGCTACTACTCTGAAACCTGAGATATTATTAATCTCTGTGAAGCACTTTGAGATCCATGAGCAGAAGGTACTCAGGAAGAGTGAAGTGTTGTTAATATTTATTAATTGTTCTGGTGTAGTGCCCCGGGGCCCCCTTCAGGATCAACCTATTGAACTGTGCCTTGAACAAATGTAGAGAGAGACTCTGCGAGTTTACAGCTATGCATAATTATAAGGAGAGGCATACATGTTCATGCCTCATGGGGTGGATATTTTTCGTTATGAAACTAAGAAGGGACATGACGGACCTTATGGAAATTTCTTTATTAGGATTTTTTTTCTGTATGCTGCACAAGAGACCAGACCACTAACAAATTGGATTTTAGAGATAGATTTGATTCGATAAAGAAGTTTGACAGTGATTTTGCATTAAGTAATTCTGTGCCCTTCTGCAGCATGTTTGTCTATCTCAGCAGAACTACAAAATGGATTCTTTTAGTGCACAGTTCTGCGAGTGATCACAATGGTCAATGTACATCAATGGGAAAAATCCGTAAATGCTATTGCAGCTTTGTCTGATGGCACATTGTATACCAGGGACATTGCCTGAGTTTATCTGGACAGTTAAGTTTTATGTAGAATTCTTTATCAAACATAGAAATAATCTGATAACTTTTTATTAGCTACATGTGTAGTTCAGTTGAAAGGTACTGATTAATAATACTAAAGACTAGGAGTACTTCTGGCACCTTAGAGACTAACAAATTTATTTGAGTATAAGCTTTTGTGAGCTACAGCTCACTTCATCGGATGCTGTAGCTCACGAAAGCTTATGCTCAAATAAATTGGTTAGTCTCTAAGGTGCCACAAGTACTCCTTTTCTTTTTGCAAATACAGACTAACACGGCTGCTACTCTGAAACCTGTCAATCTTTTTAATGAGGCCCACAGGCTTCAGCTCTGGGTTGTTTGCCTGCAGCTATTTTCCCTCGTACATGTTGCATTTTCCATGTCATTTAATACTTGCTCTCACGGGAGAACATTCAGTTATTTCAAAAAATAATACAGACATAAAGAAGGCTAAGTACTATTTTAAACATTCCCATAGAGAGTGAAGCAACTAAACTAGAAACAGGAAATTGACAAATAATGAGATTAGCAGAAACTTTAACTAGTTTTTTTAATTGGTTCCCTCTCTCCTACACCAAAATATAACAAAATCCTTACAAATATTTATTTTTAGTATGGTAGCATCTGGAGACATCCATCAGAATCAGAACTCCCACGTGCTAGGTAAAACATGGAATAAAAAGAACAGTCCTCTGAAATAGCATTTCCAGATGTAGCTAGGTCATACACCCTACTTTTACCCCTCCCTCCAAATCAAAAACAAAAAATATATTTCCCACGAGTCAAAGTGAATGGCTGACCAGACAATGTAAGGGTTGTTTCATACATAAACAGTATTTGATACTGTTCTATTGTTACATTTTCTTATATAATGCAAGAATATTTTTGTACATTTCACAATTATGCTAATTTTAAGCTACAGTGAGCAGAAAGATCACAAAAATGCCACTTTTGTTTAGTGCAGAAGCTCTGTATGGTTTGAGAACTAGCCTTTGGGCTGCAGGGCTGTTACAAAGCACAAAGAAAGTCAAACAAAGCTATAAAGAGCAATCTATTGTTGTTTAAAATGTATTCAGAGTCAGAGGAGTTATACACAAATTGCCAGCAGCGAGTCTTGTCACAGCATAAGCTAAAGCCTACTACAAGTATATTTTCTCTTTTATTTAGCTTCTTTTCCCAGAAATGGCTCATCTGAATGTACCAGTCCAGAGACCGTTTGCTACAACTGAGGATGTACAGTATATAAATTAACCGTTGTTATCAATACATTTTCAGGGAAGGCAGAATAGTCTTGTAGTTGAAACACAAGAATAGGAGACAGGTCTGACTCTAAGCCTGGTCACTGACTTGTGTTACCTTGAGCAGATCGCTTCACCTCTCTGTTCATCTGTCTCTCCCACCGTAAAATCTGCAAGGGTTAGTTAAAGTTTTAAAAGCACTTTGTCATCCTCATATAGAAGATATGCTAGAAATGCAAAATATTTTTTTTAGGATGCCCCCTCCCTGAATGTGTGTGAGTGCCAAATAAAAGAAGTAAAAACACATATTTAAAGCTATAGCCAAAAGCAACATAGACTAGTAAATAAATATGTATGAAAGTTGGATCAGAAATAAATAACACAATCTCCCCACAACTTGCACACACATAGAACTTGGGATGGGACCACCCTAAGGGTGTTTTGTGAAACATCTAGAACTTTTGAAAAAAGTTTTGGATTTTACTATACTTAGAGTTTTGCAAACATTTCCCCCCTTAATTTAAGCCATTGTTTTTCCAAGGAAAGTTTAATTAAAAACATGTTATCCTAGTCAAATGTAAACCCATTGTACACCAACATAATAAAGATCCTCTTGAAAAATAATTCTTACTCTGAGTTATACAATCCTAAATAGTGTGATATGGTTTCACTCAGTGAAATGCTATTTTGACAATCTATAAAATTGGATAAAGAGAAGATTAGGAAGCCTCAGGCTTTTACTACATAGTTTAAAAGAACTGTTTCAAGAATTTGATTCTAAAATTTAAGATTTTTATAAAAATGAGTTGGGGAAGGTTGTTGGGTTTTCAAAACGTATTGAGAATAAAAATGTTTCATGATATATTTTTTAAAATTTCAACAAATATGTTCTGGAGAGGGAGTTCTGTATGGTTTTGGAAACTATAATGGTTAGAAACTCAAGAGCATTGTGATAGTGCATAAGAATCTGAAAGCAAAACTGATTAGAAACAGAAATTGATTGGTCTAGTTTGAGGATCCAACCTGAGTGAAATGATGTATTAATGGTGAAAAATAACCACAGGCCAGATTCTCGATTGTTTCACCAATTTTCCTCTACAGAGGATCTGTCTCTTACAGTTCTGTGTTTCTGAGCTGAATAGTTTAAGGTATAGTAACACAGGTGACAGATTTATTTCTAAGTATATAAATATATCTTGACAGTTTTGCTGTATATTGATCTTAAACAACCTTCCATGAAATTTGCCTAAGTGAGAGAGCAGGATAAATGGAGAAAGGGAACAAGGAACACTTTTGTCAGAGTAGCTGGCATTTCTATCACAAGACTATCACAATGTTTCGGCTATTATGTACTGAAATCAGTTGTTGTGCCTTCCTTTAGGACTTCTAAATAGGTATATGTTCTTCTATCAGCATTTTTGCTTATACACAACATCGCTTGTGACATTGCTAACTTATTTGGCCTTTTCCCTGTGGTGACATTCTTTTGGCCTCCCAGTGATTTGGCATATATTGCCTTATTTGTATATTACTCATCTACATATGCTTTCAATAGCTAATGACAACAAAGGCGCCTTCATCCTTTAATTAGTATCTTCCAGTGGAAGACAGGCACAAGAAGACAGCTTTACCAGTTGATCACAAGAGTTCCTCAAATCAAGTTTTTTTAATATATTCAGACTTTTGCTTAGTAACACATTTAGAACTGAATTATTACTTGATCAATATATTCAATCAGAATTCCACCGCCCCTCCCCAATAAATGTGGCCTGTTCCCACAAAACTTCTGTGAAATTGGAGCAATTTTGAAATTAACTTTCTTGTGCCATATTTTTCATCATTTGATGTTTGAGAACTTGCTTTCAGATTGTTACTCTTAGAAATTTGGAAACTGTGGCAAGAGGACCCATGCCCAAAAAGCTACATGGTCTGGTGCTTATTCATAGGACTGGGAATCAGCTATTCCTCCTGGGTTCTATTCCCACCTCTGGAAGTGACTATAATAGTTTACAAAGCAATAATACTTGGCCCTCACATAGCAATTCAATACAAGTGTTATTTAGTGAGTAATTATTAGCAGCCTCATTTTACAAATGGAGAAACCAAAGCTTCCTAAGTCACTTGACTCCTGTGCCTATTTTCCTAGACCACTGTGAACCAAGGCCAGATTTCAAGAGCATAGCATCCAATATGCACTCAGCATGCTGAGCTCTTTTGAAAATGGGAAACGGAGCTCTTTTGACAACTTGGCTGTAGTGCACTGAGAATAGGATTGACAGTCTGGAGACCCCAGGCCTGATTTTCCATTCTGCTCCATTAGTTTTCTGTCACCATCATACTCTTGATCTTAAAACCTACTCTAGGGGGAACTCAGAGCCATGCTGTGACTGAAAGATGCTGCAACACCCTGAATTCCCTGGGTATAAGGAGCAGACCCAGAATAGCCAGCTCTGTACCCTTTTCTCTTACAGGAGGCTCCAGTGCAAAAGGTGTGGTAGGCACAGGAGAGGGTAGTGGCTGCTGTATTCCCAAATCCGGCTGGCTCATCACCCACACACAGATCTTTGTAACAATGGAACACGTTAAGGCTGCCCTAATGTATACTGGAGCCTGTGGTGCACCATCACTCCCTGGGCTGGGCACAGCAACACAGTAGGGATGTGTGTAGGCCTTTTTTGACTCTAGGGTTGACAGTCCATCACCAGCACTAAATTCACTTTAAAATGTCCAAAAGGACAGTTGTGACCTAGCACAATGCTGACACACATACCCACACAGTCTAAGTACAGACTCATTGCATTGTTACACTGTTGACCAATGACCTATTTAAAAAAAATAAAGCAACTATCAACAAATGATTCTCCCCTTGAACAATAAGAATGAAAAGTATTGACATTATTTGTGTCATCTAATAACTTACAAATACCCAAAGGTATTGCTTTCTGAGAGGCTGCAAAATACAATCTAAAACTGCTTAAATCCTCATTATAATGCAGAGGAATGTCCATCAGCTCAAGCTCTCTTAAGGGATCCAAGTGTGTCACCTGTACACAACAGATCAGAATGGAAGGCAGAGAAAACTGGGTCCAATTGAAAGTAAAAAGGGAATTCAGATAGGCAGAACAGAATTATTCAAACTACAATTTCACCAGGACAGTTCAGGGTGGCCATATCTTGCTGAAACAACCATCATGACGATTAAAAAAATTGAAGGATGTGTTTTCAGCTCAGAGCCAAGGTACAGCACGTAGAACAGGCAGCGAGAAAAGATAAAGCAACAGACTGATCATGGTTCATAGGAGGCACACACTTTATGCCTTCTCTAGTGGAATGTCACGTTTTGACTTCTGATTGGCCGAGGAATGCAGGAGTCAGTTTTCACTGGAGTTGAACAGAAAGTTTCCCTCCGCTTTGCAAAGTCGCTGTCTGAGCAGAATCGTCGGAAAGAAGAGGCCAGCTGCTCTGATACTTCCCTAAAAAGCTACTTAAATGAAATGAGAGGACTTATCCATCCAAGGATTTACAGCCTAGAAAAGAAGCAAAGAAGTTTTTTTTTCCTTTTCTCCCCCTACTCCCAGTAGAGCTGATCAGATCTCAGTTCTGGCATGCGACTCATCTCTCAGAATACTATGTCACAGTATTCTACTAACTTTCTCTTGCTTCCCATACCCGAGTATCCTGTCTTAGACTGTGTGCCCAACAAAATCATCAAGCTTGTTGTACTTGGTGGCAGTAACGTTGGCAAGACAGGTAAGTCCACAGGGCTTTGATTGTATTTACAATGTAACTGTATTTACATTTTATGGTCAGATTGACCGGAGTCTGTATATACTCCAGACTGTAATTGTTGTATAGGTTTAATTACCACTTTAAAAAATGCTCAGAATTTTCAATGAGATGGATCAGATCATTCAATATATGTAGTTCAAAAGTGAGGTGGCATGGTCAAGTAGGTAGGACATTGAGTAGATGTCCAGAATCCTGCATTAAATTCTCAGCTTTACCACTCACCTACTGTATGATCTTGTACAAGTCACTTCACTGTGTCTCAGTTTCCCCATCTGAAAAATGGGACTAATGATACTTGCCTTCGTGGTATGTACCACTTTGAAATCTATGGATGAAAAAAGTATTATTTTCCACATATTTTTCTATGATTTGGGGTGGGGACAAGGAAGAGAGAGAAATTGAGTTTAGTTTAGAAATTTAGTTTTTGTATGTGTGGATTGTGATTTCACAAATAAGCAAATTTTAGTAGGAACAGACTTTGTTTTACTATATCTGAGGTCCCGCTTCCACTTAGTAAAATTTAAGCAGCCCCCTTGTATAGAAATTTAAAGTAGCTCATTGAAGATAGTGGCATAGCTGCATAGTTAAACAGCTGACTAGACGGAGCTGCATGTCAGTGGTGGGTGTAATAATCTTTAAAAATGGAGTCTGTGGGAATGCTGCGTGCAGATAGGGCTTGCAGAATCAGACCCTTCATTGTTTGTCAGTTGATTAATTTTGCCAACTATTTGGGATGAAAGGCACTATAGAAATAAGATGCTGTTACTGTAAAAAAAAATACCACAGTTCTTCTCAGAAAGAGATCAAGAGACAGCAAAATGTTTTCCAAGCTTTCTAGCCCTAGGATCTTTGAAACCATCAGAAATTAAGATGAGCAAGAAGTTCCCACTTGCTACAGATTGATCACTTGCACAGCACATGCAGTTTGTCCATTGGATAAAATGAATAGATTCACAGATTTGAGGCCAGAAGGGACCACTAGATCATCCATTCTGATCTCTGATATCCATAGACCAGGTCTTAAACTTGGTACTGTGAACCATCGTAGTACTGTAAGAATTTGCTTTGTTTTAGTTCATCAAATTATTTTAAGCTCAAAGGGTAGCTTGTGATAGCTTCATTGACATTCACATTACTCTATGAGTAGCCTGATTAAAATCAGTGGGACAACTCATGAGACAGGGTGCTGGCAACCCAGAGTGATGGTATCATACTCTGGCCCCAAATAATTTCCTATGTGGGCAAAAATGGACCCATATGTCCAGAGTAATATATGAACAAAGTTTATCTTGGTGCTACACTAAGTCAGCTAGTAAGACATTACATGCATTCTGCAAAGGCTGATATTGACTCAGATTAAAGGCCCATGTTTTTTCCTTGTTTTACAGCCCTGGTTGTGCGCTTTCTCACTAAAAGATTTATTGGAGACTATGAGGCCAATACTGGTGAGTCTACTTCCTTGTGCGGCATTACAGATAGATTCCTTTTCCAATCACTGTGTATTACAAGAAAGTGAAGCAGTTAGATGCCCATAAGGTGCATATTTCCAGATAATTGCCTCAGGCTATGAAAACAATAAATCAAAGGCTCGTTATTTACGATCCTTTTAGTCAGTATTATTTCCACTCTGATGGAAAAGGTTCAGAGGGAAAGATTGGCTTGGGGACATACCTACATTAAAGGCAGAATCAAGGAATGTTTCATATATCAACTGAACAATAGAGGCCAAATGCTACCCTGCCTGTGCAACCCCAGTGAAGTAAATGGGATTTCACTAGAGTGTAAGAGTCATCCCAGAATTTTGTCCTATGTGTTTGCTTTTTTCAGGGACTTTAGTGTTGATGTAGAATGCCTAGATTGAAGTCCTCTGTACCCAGGACAGGTACAGTGGTAATGGAAGCTTTCCCCACTTTGCCTTGCTATTTTTTCCAATCCTGACCCACAGGGATCATCTCAGAGCAGGAGTGGCCAACCTGTGGCTCTGAAGTCACATGCGGCTCTCCAGAAGTTTAATATGCGGCTCCTTGTGTAGGCCCCAACTCTGGGGCTGGAGCTACAGGCGCCAACTTTCCAATGTGCCGGGGGGTGCTCACTGCTCAACCCCTGGCTCTGCCACAGGCCCTGTTCCCACTCCACCCCTTCCTGACCCCTCCCCTGAACCTGCCGTGCCCTCGCTCCTCCGCCCCCCACCCCCGAGCCTCCTGCATGCCATGAAATAGCCGATCGGGAGAGAAGGGGAGGTGCTGATCAGTGGGGTTGGGGGGGGTGGGAGACTCTGGAAGTGGAGGGGGGGTGCGGGTGGGGGGCTGCTGACATATTACTGAGCTCTTTGGAAATGTACATTGATAAATTCTGGCTCCTTCTTGGGCTCAGGCTGGCCACCCTTGTCTCAGAGGGTATGATGCTGTGACCCATTTACTCCACACCCTCTCTGCCCACCAGGACACCCATTGTATTAGCAGGGTCTGTAAAGTGGATACCTGTGCACTAGGAACTGTACTGAGACCAGTTAACTCATCTCACATGTAGGCCACCTAACAGCTATGGGTGAACTATCAAGCTGGGCTGGATTCAAACCAGTGATTTTGTAATTGTTTTGCTTTGGGAGATACATGTTGAGTTGAGAAGGAAGAGTCAGAAATAGGGATGGTGGAGAACCAGAAGCCTTTGATCTACTCGCCTGTCTGGTGAGTGATGGTCTGGAAGCTTTTACTGACTGCCTCCTTCCATTGACCCTAAATAAACCTTGACAGTTCAGTCTTTGTACTGCTTCTCTTTCTTTTCCTCCACCTTTCCTGCAAGACACTGTCAATCAAGCTAGATTTCTAAGTTTCACAATGGATTGCTACCAGACACATTGCTAAGAACTGCATGTTTTTCTTCCATTAAGCTACCAGCCCTACAGCCATACTGGAGCAGAAACAAATATGCTAAAGATAAGAAACAGGTGTTAGTAAATCTGTAATCACATGACTATGCTTCTCCTGCGGCTGGATATAAGGCAGAACACTGTCAGCATCTGGAAGTACCTGTACTTTTCCCTGTGATATATTACAGAGTAGGAATAGCATATTGGCTGGTCTTGGTTCAGGGGTTAGGTATCTCCCCATAAAACAGCACAATCTTTTCCAGCTTAACATCTGACACATTTTCATAGCGCTCACAGAAAAGTTATTCATGCAGTGCAGTCAGGTTTAAAATGTACTATTTTAATGCTGGATTCAAATGCAGTGAACTTTGCCATAGTGAATGTCCTCATATTCTAAACGTTTCTATGAGCTCAGATATTTTTCCATTGGAGCAAATATACCTGCTTCTGTGAACCAAATTTTAGAGACATTTCTCACAGGGATGATATATCGTTTTAAACTAAGGTTCACATGCACCACAGTTGGCGCTTATTGGCTTGTTCATAAGTAATCTGAATTGAGGCCAAGGACTCAATAGGCCATGAAGAGTCAACTCCCTGCTTTCCCCTGGAGGGGATTCCTCCAGGTCAGAGTTGAAACATATTGCCTAGGCAGTAGCAGTGAAGCTTGTACTGGGACAGTATGAACACTGAACAGTGCCGCGCTGACAGCTGTTGAGACTGTAGTTCTCTGTTTAGCCGTGTTTAACAGGGGCTCTCACCTCTCGAGTGCCTCCTGCTGCTGTGTGCGGTACCGCAGTCCTTTTCCCGCTCCTGGTGTCCCATGGGTTGTTGGCCTCACTTGGCATGTTGTCAGTGGCTTGGCCCTCCAGCCAAGTCACAAAGTCCAAATGAATTCCTTCTGGGGTAGTAAAGAGTCCAATAAATGAAACAGTCTCTTTGCGCTCGCTAGCGTCTTCAGTCCAGCTCTGGGCCCTTTAACTTCAGCCCTTCACTCGGGCTTCCCAATGAGACTTGTCCTCTACTCAGGGTTTACATCACTTGGCCTGGGAACCCAGCCCCACCCACTACTCCAGGTTCCGATCCTGGGACCCTATGCACAGCAGCCATGTACTACTCACTTCAATTCGTTGCTGCTATTTCATTGAACCTCTTCCCACCTGGCCCCCTTATCTTCATCCCTGACCGCAGGGTTAAAGTTCTCAGGTCCTCTCTCTCTCCCAGCTTAAGCAAATGCAGCCAGAACCACACTCTGGTTGTTTCTTGAGCTCCTGTGGCCAGAGAAGAGTCCCCTGCCTTGCTCCTCTGGTCCCAGCCAGGAACTGCTCTGCTAAGGCCTGGCACCTCCTGATTAGCTGCTTCTGTGCAGCCTCGGTAGGCAGGCCTGGAGGACCCACCTTTGTTGCTCCTTTACTGGCTCTTAGTGTAGTAGAACCAGAACTTAGTGTAGTAGGGCCTTTAGCATGGGGCCACAAAGGGCCTGTCCCACCATGTCACTTGTGTTACGTTTTATAGCTAAACAAAGAGGACATCAGTTTCCAAGCTGTCATTATGTCAACCATGGATACTTCATAAACCCCAAACCTAAGCTTTCTTTATGTTGTTGGACCTGCAATACAAAAACAAATATAGTTCAAACCCAACATCTCCATTGTCTTGATCAAAGTTGGGCCAAGCCTAGAAACTTTTATCCAGCCCTCATGCTCTGAACCTTAGTGATTTGGATAAAATGGGACCTGGATACATGCTATCCCTACTTTGGGGGTTTCAGAACCATAGTCTGACTGATGAGATTCTGCAGACCCATAATAATAGCCTGAACTTTCTAGTCTTAATGCATGGTTGTGTGCTCCATTTACAATACTGTATGTATTTGGCATGCTTTTCCTTGCACTTACAGTAGAAATCCATGGAAAACAGCTCACTCCTTTAACAGTGAATTCCCTGATTCACTTGTGATTACAAGTACTTCCAATCTGCATTATAGAAGAGTGCTACTCTATGTGGAATCAATGGCTTATTTTAAGTGGGCACAGAAATCCCATTCAGGTTGTCCTCTCTCATTCCAAAAGAAGTAGCAGATCATTAGGAAAAAGTCATCTATCAGAAAGAAGAACAGATATTCCTCAGTAATGTGAGTCACAGGAGAAATCGTAGGCCAGTATTTGCAACCATTGAAAATGGATTCTGGATTTGAAACTGTTGTGTTGCTCTTTGAACATGTCACATAAAATAATCTGGCCTGATTGTTTCATGGGTAAAGTAGTTTATAAAGAATTTAATTTAATTTTTAATAAAGAGTTTAAAAATGAAGAATTTAGATACAGCCCAGGGTGGTGGAAACACCCAGTCAAGGAACATATATAATACCATGTTACTTGGGCAACCAATCACACAAATTCACCCCTGTGTAAAGGGCTAGCCTGGGACCTATGTGCCATATAATTCCCAGGACTCAGGACTAGAATATTCTGATTTTGACTGGATTTACTTTTTTTTCTCCGTTACATGTACTGTCTCTAATTATCTTACTTATTTATCAGGTGCCTTGTATTCAAGAAAATTCACCATAGACGGAGAGCAGATCTCCTTACAGGTGCAGGATACACCCTTTGTCTCATTGGAGGTAAAATGTCTGCTCAATGGATTTATGCTTCAGAATACAGTGGGTGCCTTTTGTTAATTGCCAGCTCTTTGGTCTCCCCTATACGTAACTCTTGTCATTAGCAGATGTGCCCGAACTAGAACCCCAAATGTGGACATCCCAACTCAGATGGCCTCTGCCCTGCCTCACCTACTCCTTTAAGTCAGGCTCCTTTCAAGTTAAATCAAGGCCAAAAGAAATGACTTAGTGCAGCCCAAGCTTAAACTGAGGAATAAAGCTGCAGGGTTAGCTTGGTTCAACCAAGTCTTTGCTTAATCTAATTGCTGGCCAGGAGTTCCTGTCCCTGGATGAGCAGAAGGAACTCTCAACTGTCCAGAGGCCAATCTGGCTGCTCAGGTTAGACCCTCCTCTCCCAGAGCAAATCTCTCTTCCTTCTGAGTGACAGTCTTTATAGCAGCTGTAGAAATCTCCAGTTGGGGGCCTTCTTAGTATCTGCATTAAACCACTCCTTACTTCTCAGGTGCATGAGGTGGATAAGCCCCATCACACCAACCCCCCACCAGATTTTAGGGTGTTTTCGTTATAATTCCTGGCTAGGGACCTCTAAAGAGCAGTAAAAGAGCATAAAAGAGCAGTGCTAAAGAGCAGTAAAGAGCAGTGCTAAACTGACTATTTTTTTGGAGCTGGTTTGGAAGCAGACCAAAATGGTGGAAATTTCACAGAAGCATCAAATTTTGTGATATTTTCCCCTTGAATGGTGGAACTCTCACAAGATCAACTGTTTTCATGAAGTTTCTAAGATTTAGGGCCAAAATTAAGTGCATTTTCATCAACACTGAACCCAAATCCTAGGTTTGGTTTTTCCTTGAAACCAAATCCAAACCCAGATTTAATTTAGCATATATCTGAATCCAAACACCATTATCAATCTCATCCTCTCTCATGTCAAACCTGAAAAGGTTTGAAGATCCTGTTTAGTTTAGATATGCACCTGAAAATACAGATGCTTCTCTGTGTCCTGGCTGAGTTATCCATCATGAGTTTGCAGAGCTGGGCAGGAAATCTCTTGTAATCCAGGATTCCATCTGAGTTTTCTTTGATCACTATAAATTAGTTTAAGTGAAAAGCCAAAAGTCCCAACCAATCGTGTCCCATGCCTTTTTAGAATGGGGGTGGTGGGTGGGTGAAATGGAGGAACATACATCCTGGTCATCACTCATTCTGAATGCTACCATCATCCACAATGACAAAAGGAAGGCAGGGAAACCTCCAGAACCCTTTACAAAATGTTTTGGAAACTTGGTCAGATTTTGTGGGGAGAAATTAAAAAAAAATTCTCTTTTTATAAACAACTATTTTTCCAAGGAAATTTTATTTAAAAACCACGTTTTTCTCATGAAGCAGAAGTCTGTGCTATGCAAACAATATTCTATTTTGAAAGGAATTCTTACCCTGCTTGTAAGGCTTCCAGAGGAATAAAACAAGAATTAAAATGCATGCAGAAGCCCAGATCTCACATTTTTGCTAGTGCCAAACAGAACTTGACCTTTCAAAGTTTTGATTTCAGTTGAACCCATGATTTTAGTGGTTTTGAAATTTAGTAAAAGAAGCTCTCCTATCAAGGACACAAAGTACAGAATGACATCAATTGCCAAGTATAGTCTTTCCCTCTATTTGTAAAAATACGGCAGAGGATCAAAAAGGTATGTTGTAGTCTGAAGCCCTAACTAAAAGCCCTATCATTTTCAGAGGATGAAATTCACCTCTGTGCAGAGGCCCAGCATATGGCTTATGTGCCACTTACACCCTCAAAATAATGCTTAAGTGGGAATTAACTGGTACTAGCTCTCTGCACAGGTGTGACTATCACCCAGAGACCCTGTTGACAGAAATTAGGCACTGTAACCAGGGAAGCATGATAAATACATAATAAAGGGAATCCACCTTTCATTCTATCCTGGGAGTGGAGGGAGCGTGAAGGAGGTCCACTCCCCTTCCTTTCTCTCCAGATATAAAATCATTTTTCAGATTTCACTATTTTGACTCGACACTGACCCGAGTTTTGATTTCTGGAACCAGGGCCGAATTTTGCAGCATTCAGAGGTGTTACCTCTGAGGTTTGGAGTCAGCACTATTTCTAATTTAATGATGGGAGGCTTCATTTCCTTTGTCCCAGTGAAAGCCCTGCACTGTTTCAATAATTCCCACAAAAGCTTTTTACCTTGGGTCTGTGTTTGCACCAAATGGTGTAATTGAAGTGATTTCAAGGGCTCATTTCTGAATTGAGCCATCAAAAGGATGTTTGACTAGATTGTGTTCATGTGTTTTCTAAGGAGATCCTTGAACTACAATGAGTCACTTGCACTCTGACATCTGTGTGCTGTGATTTCTGGAGAGAGTCATGTGGAGTTACTCAGAATTCTAACAACATCGGAAATGTTAATGTTTAAAAAAAACCAGAAGCAGACAGATAACTGGGTTTGTTAAATGATTAATTGCTACTTGAAATATCCATAGCCAGTGACCGTGTGTAGTTTTTAATTTGTAAGGAGACATGTCTGTAAACAAACTAGCTTATTAGTCTTCTATTTTTGTGAATAAAACATTCCACTGAGGATTATCACATCTATCTTACCGCTGGCTGGGCCCAGCCATTGTAACTGAGAACTTCTGCTCAGGAAAGCTGCATTCATCTGTTCCAAAGAAGTTTTCAAATCCTTGTTTATAGCAACTAGTTCTTTTCCCTGCTAAAATGAGTTAGCTGGTGAAAGGGGCCTGGGGATACAAAGGAGGGCTACTTATATACAGATCAGTTACAGTAACCATGCAAGCTTCCCCTCTCCCCACACACTGCCCTGCCAATGTGCTGACCTGGGGCACCAGAGAGTTCACGCACCTTAACCTTTGAACTGACAGTGAAGATATCTATTCATTCTAGGTGTGACTGTAATGTTTGTGAGGTTGGACACCTGTTTGGCGGGAACTGGATTGAGACCCAGCAATTCATTTCACATAAATAGAGGTCACTTGTTATATCCCGAGAGTTGCATTCCATGTGGAAATGATCCATGAGTATCTCAACTCTTTAATGGCTTAGGGTGCTGCTGTACCAATGATATGGCCTTACTGCTGTGTGCATCCCACAGCACCACTAATGAGAAAAATCCAAACACAGCATGGGATCAAGTGTGATGGCACTGTGAGATGGAAGAGATGAGGTGTTATTAGATTTTTTGAGCCATTGCCTCCAATGTCTGTGGTCTAAACTAAAGAAAAAATTTTCAAAGGTACAAAGGGCAATTAGGGACCCAACTCCCATTGAAAGTTAGGCCCCCAACTCCCATTTGTACCTTTGAGAAATCTCCCCCTTAAGCAAAGATTGCTCTTTTAGTTTTGCCTACAGTATTCCTCCTGCTGTCTGATCAGTTATTACATAATACATTTAAGCCATCATTTTCAACCCCAAGTGCCTGAAGTTAGGCTCCTAAACCCATATTTAGGTGCCTAAATAAAGTGATCAATTTGGGGCAAGTGCTGAGCACCCACAAACCCCACTGAAACCAATGGGAGCTGCACATGCTCGGCACCTTTGAAAAATCAGACCACTTTTATTTAAGTGCTTGAATGTGGATTTAGGAGCCAACCTTAGACAGCCAGGGTTTAACATTTTGTCCTTTTCTCCTATTTTCTTGTTGTTGAATCTGACAAGTTAAATATCTGTCAAAAAAACTGTTGATGATTTTTCCCGGTGTTTCATGCTAGAGAAAAAAAGAAACCAAATTACCATATGAATGGTCGATATGATAGAACAATGTTTTAGTAATGGGGAAGGGTCTGACAGGTTGCTGAAGTTCAATTTTAATTTAGGGTGATTAGATTTTGGGTCTGTCCTACAGCTTTCACTTAGCTAATTAGCTCATGGATTATTTTTATGCCAGTTTATTCTGGACAAATGTATTCATACTGGGCCGTTCAATAATTTGATAAGACTCCCAGAATTTCATTTGGCAAAAGATGTTGGGCCAGACATTGCAAAATGCTGAGCATCCCCTGGTTAGGTTCCAGAGGTTCCAAGAGACTTTAATTCCCTCTGACGTTAGTGGCGACTGAAGGTGCTTAGTACCTTGTAGGATCTGACCTAGAGTGAAAGAAGTTACAAGGACTTGTATGTTGTTTCAAAGAGCCTATAATATTGGCAGAAACATTTCTTATCAGACCAAGCCTGCCAGATAAGAACATGCAATGCTAATCTCCCTATCTAATAGAATAAAACCCCAGCAAAGATATTAAAAGTAATCGATTTTACTAAAAAAAACCTCATACTTAGAAATGAACAGATCACAACACAGGCCAAAAAGTAACACATCAGCTTCCTTTGCATTCTTCCCCTGGTGATTGTTATTCCTGTCCTGATTAGGAGCAATGATGTTATAACACCTGATATGGGCACTCTTGGACTGTGCAGACATGACAAAAAGACAGCTAACAGTAATCAGAAATCCACCGCCTCCTGGAGAAAGTAATCAGTGTTCAGGCCACCATTTATTTTCAGCTCCAGTGAACAATCACTTGCAGTAGATTACTTTTTCTAAAAAAATCTTTTAGTCTGAATATCCGGAGAAACTTGCAGATGGTAAGATCCATCAGACAGTGGAAAAGTCTCCTCAGGAAAATGGTAGAAACCCCATCCTTTGAGACATTAAACACTGGACCGGAAAAGGCACTAAAGAAGGTACTGTAGGGAACAATCCTTTCCTTGGATAAGTGGGGCTAGACTAGATGATCTGACAGTTTTTTTCTGTCTAACTTTCTGGCTCTAACCTTGATGATTCCATTTATCACCCCTGATAAAGAGGGGAGGGGTGCTGAATACTGATTCAATAAATACAAAATCCATTTGAACAAAGCATCAATGTTCTGACCATTTTTTAACCACCGAACAACAGCCTGGTCTCCACTCCATTATCTGTGCTGCCAGATCCTATTCATATTCCATTGACATATCATGGTATTTCATCCTAGACCTGGTACATTCAACAGCAGTCAGAGTTGCCTTTTGCTCTGTATTTGTGTCAGATTAAGTAGCAGCAATGTGATGAAATGGAGCAATTGCCTGCTCCCAGTGCTGTATGATCACTTGCTGCTGCCCTGTCTGATGGTAGCTTTTTTTGCTTCTTACTCTCTGTTTTCTAATCTCTCATCTCTTGGTTTTGATGGCAGGATGATAATGACAGTATTTGCTGCCAGGAGCAAATAAACCGTTCAATCTACTGGGCGGATGGTTTTGTATTCGTTTACTCCATCACAGACTACGATAGCTACCGGGTCATCCGACCCCTGTACCAGCACATTCGCAAGATCCACCCCAACGCCAACATCCCCCTGCTTCTGATGGCCAACAAAGGAGACCTGCTGCGAGCCAGGCAGGTGTCCTCCAGAGAAGGGCTTCAACTGGCCAATGAGCTGGGTGGCACTTACTGCGAAGTGTCAGCCCGGGAGAACTGTGAGGGGGTACATGAGGCCTTCCAGCAACTTTGCCAGGAGGTGGGCAGGATGATTGGAAGCTGCAATGGGGAAAAAAGGAGAGGGCTCCACCTCATCCGGCCCAAGTCTCCAAACATGCAAGACTTAAAGAGACGTTTGAAACAGGCACTGTCTTCCAAAGGGAAATCTGCCACTACACTTTGACATAGCTGACAGCTAGTTCAAAAAGCAAGCAAGCAAGCTGATATTTATGTCTTTATTTCCTCAAAATTCAATAGACACATTGGTTTTTAAAGATCTCAGTTAAACATCCTCTGTTTCCTTCAGCAAAAGGACCTATAGAATGGATATTTCTGAGCAAGAATTTGGAAACTGTGTTTAAAACAATAACGTGTCAAAAGCTATGCACTTTTTAAAAGGGGGACACCGTCAAGTAGTTTATGCCTAAAATTTAGGTTTTATTAATAAGAAAAGATTTTTAAAATCCTAGAGAAGTGAAGAGAAATGTCTTGGGTTTTTGTTTTGGGATGTAAATATTCCCAAACACAAACATTAAGGAGCTAAAGCATGATAACAGGAGTATGAAACTGACTATATACAGAAAGTGAAACTCCACTAGACTACTTTCCCTATCCTGTGCTAGCTAAGTGAAATTCAAAAAGCAAACAAAGAGAAATGGTGAAAACTAAGTGAGATTCAAATTAGATACTTTAAATTATGTTATAAAGTTATTAATAACAATGGGAACGATTTTTTCAAATATGATTTTTATCATTACAGTGCCTTTTTAAAGGGAGTGTAAAAAAATTACAGTTCTCTGATTTTTTTATTTTTATTATTACAAGTAACACCTGGGTTGACTGTAACTGAAAGATTGGAGGAAAAAGATATGTTTCTCTTTTTTTTTTTTTCAGGTTGTTTACTTTGACAGCACTCTTTAGTTAGTTTCACTACAGTCTGCTTCCCCCATTTTTATGTGGGTCTTCACATGGCAACAGGAGAGAAAAAAACATCAAAAAAGATAGAGAAGTGTGATTGGGCTGGCAGCAGCTCATTGCGTTGTGTCTCGGCATGCGCATCTCGCAGTATAACCTTCATCACGTGATTTTTTTAAAATAGGATCTTAGTTTTGTTAGCGTTGTTTGTAGAAAAAAAAGTTTAACTGTATAAATAAAGTTAATTAACCCTCAGAGCAATTCCCACAAAGCCCACTAAGCAGCTGAGCCAATCTTATTGCCTGCAGTTGGTTTGAATATGTTTGTGTGTGTGTATACAACATAAATCCACAAGGCCATACAGGTGTTGCGTCATTAGTTGTGCATTGTATGCAGAAGCAGCCTATAAGTGGAGGTGGACCAAACCACAAAACACTAATCCTGTTCCAAACTTTCAGAGAACTCGGGAGTTGCCAGGTTAGGGATTTGGTTGGGGTTGATCCTTGTACAAGAAATTATTATTCTGAGTCGACTAAGGAAATAAATAGATATTTCTGTGAGGTACAATACAATCCTGATGCTTTTACATGCACAGGCCTGCAGCAGGAGTTAATGATTTGAAGGTAACTGTTATGGATTAATCCAAGAGTACAGTGACTCATCTGTCTTCAGTGCTTCACACAAACATATTTAAGAGGAGATTTATGTTGCATTGTTTATAAGACAGTATCAATGAGGGCTGGACAGCCTAAGATACTTTTGCAACACTATTTGGTTAGAAGTAACTTCACTAAGAAAACCATAGCTCCATTCTTACTCAGCACACAGCTTCTTATATGCATATTTGAAGCAAGAGATTAATGGACAAGCAGTGCTAGGTGGCCAGGGCTGAGCTGGTTTGTGAGCTGAAAGTCTTTTTTTATTAATTATTATTATTATTACTTTAATAAACAAGGCTATTTATCCATCCCCAACTGCTCCACAGACTTGTGGGAGCTTGGGCAAGTCTCTTAACTTCTCTCTGCCTCAGTTTCCTCATCTGTAAAATAAGAATAAGGATATTTACCCACCTTTGCAAAGTGTTATTGGATCAATACATGAAAAACACAAGCTAATTGTTTCCATTTACGATAGAGATGGTTTTAAACCACAACACCCAGCACCCCAAAGCTGAGGGCTGTTGGCATCCAGGATTTAGATACAGAGGATGCTAATGCTGGGAACCACATAGAAAATTCAGAACTTGATTTCAAAAACCCTCTACATTTCAAAGGGGTTTGTATTCAGTATTTTGGTTCAGGCCCATCTCTAGCTTACGGCATTTATGCTGAGTTATGTGGGCTTCAGTCTTATCCAGAGTTCTGATGTGAGCTGGAACCTGTTAAAGAGATCTTGTTAGCATGGTCCCCATAACTTCTCCCAGATGCATATCAAATGGATTGTGAAGGGAGAAGAAAATCAGATGATCATCTCCCTCTGCATGTGATTCATGTCAGGTCTGGAATGAGAGGGAAACAGTCCATTTCCGAGACACCAAACCAAACCAAACTAAACAAACTTAGTCTATTATCTGGAATGGCCAACTGATTGCCAAAAAGGGCCAATGGAAAGATATTGTGAAATTGCCGAGCCGATGATGGCAACTGGATTTCCTTACATCCAATGTCAAGGTTGGAGACGGTGGATCAAATTCAGACTTGCCACAAGCAACTGCAATTCCATTGACTTCGTTGGAGGAGCAGCTACATACGCTAGATCTGAATTTGGCCCTGGAGCTGCTGAATGTCGGTGGCACACCGGTGCTAGTTCAGGGGTGGCCAACCTGAGCCTGAGAAGGAGCCAGAATTTACCAATGTACATTGCCAAAGAGCCACAGTAATACGTCAGCAGTGCCCCCATCAGCTCCCCCCAGCCCCGCTCCCAGCGCCTTTCACCCACCAGCAGACCTGCCGATCAACACCTCCCCCTCCCAATCAGCTGTTTTGAGGCGTGCAGGAGGCTCTGGGGGCGGAGAGGAGCGAGGGCATGGCAGGTTCGGGGAGGGGACGGGAAGGCATGGAGTAGAGGCAGGGCCTGTGGCAGAGCCAGGGGTTGAGCAGTGAGCACCCCCCGGCACACTGGAAAGTTGGCGCCTGTAGCTGCAGCCCCAAAGTCGGTGCCTATACAAGGAGCCGCATATTAACTTCTGAAGAGCTGCATGTGGCACAAGTTGGCCACCCCTGTGCTAGTTCCTAGCCTCCCATGCATTTTTAGGCAGTTCTTAACCTCATTCATTGATAGCTATTTTTGTGAATGGCACAGGTGAGCTGTCTACATGAAAGTTAAACATCCCATGTTTCATTTAAAACTCACTGAACCCCAGATGCTGGAGCTGGAAAAGACCATCCAGTCCTTCTCCACTGGAGCCAGTCCAGGCTTGTCCCCTACAGCACTTTTCCTAGTGCTTCATTCAGTCTAGTTTTAAAAGTTCCAAGTGAGGGAAATTCCACAGCTTCTTTGGGAGACTACTCACAACCTAGAGACTGAATTTTTCAGCCTAATTTTTCCCTTTCTCGACCTTCTCCATGTACACATTTCAACCAGTTTAGTTAAACCAGTGCAATCTCTTGTGCAGACACTCATATTTTGGTTTAAGAGTAGCTGACTGCAGTTTAAAACCTAGTCCAAAAGGATTTAAATTAATCCCAAAGAACCCTGCTTTAAACCAAAATAGGAGTGTCCACTTAGCCTTTTGCTCTGATTTAAGTAACTCAGTTTACAATTACACCTTGAGTTAAACCAATGGAATTCTGCATGTACACAAGCCCTTAGATTCACCCCATCTCTCCTAGTTGCTCTCACTCCCATGGACCAGCTTAACAGTTCCTCACCCTGCTTTGTGCTCAGAGCATTCAGCTCAATTACATCCCAATCTCTTGCTTAGTCAGTGTTTAGCTAGACCTGTTTTGTTCTCAGACATCTCAGTCCCTGATTATTTTAGTTGATCTTCTCTGATTACCCTCCAATTTATCAGGAAGGTTCTATTTTGTAAGCTGCTGTGCACGCTACTGATGAGCACAGAACAGCTGTTGAATTAAAATGCACAGTCCCTGCTCTGCCAGATTCTTAAAGATTTTGGGATTGTTGGATTATGGAAAGGGCTCTCCAAAACTCAGTTCTACTCTCTTTTCAGCCATTAATCTCCTTAGTGATGGGTTCAAGCAATCTGTTACAAAGTGACACAGTTTATCTTAACTAAAGTGTATCAGTGTGGGTTCCTGTAGAGAGAGAAAAACAAAATGTGAAGCAGATAGATGAGTTGACAGGCTTGGTAAACACCTCGGAGCTGATTTATCTGAGAGCAGTTAGACCAATCCTTCTTTCTTCACAAAATATTTTTTCACATTTTCCATTTTATCCAAATGGGTTTCAAGTCAAAGCCTCTGGATCTCATCTCACAGGGGACACTTACTGTTTACTCCACAGCAAGCTGAGCGGAAGCTGCACATTTTCTAAGTTTGATGGGTGAAAAGTATACATGCCTTGAGTGCTGTTACAGTGAATGACTGTAGAGACTGTTCCTATGGACACTGTGTGTTTTTCTCACTCTGGGCAATAATACAAAATGCTAGCAAGCTGTAGCTAGTCATTTTGGAAAGATGTGAGTTTTGCTTACTGGATCTGGAGGACAAACTGTACTTTGTTGCTCAGAGAGTTCACTAGATAAATGGGGGTTGTGCCTTTTCAGACACCGTCTTTGAACTCTCACAAAGAGCTGAATTATGTCATGCTTGACTGTGATCCAGGTTTCCAGTAATTTACTGTGTTCCACACTGTTATTTCACTTTAAAATTCCTAAGATCCTGCTACATCATGCTGAAAAGGGTCGAGAATTTTTGAGTAGCACATTAAAGTGGAACCCCCCCCTACACAAACATACACACACTTTTAAAGGAATATTGTAACTAATCTGTCAGGGTTATTGTTTTACTGCACACCAGAGTCATTCAGCACTTGATGATGACTGTAGGGATAGAACTCACAGCTTCCTGCTCTGTAAGCACAGTCCCCTGTCACCTGACCTGAAAGAACCTCCATTATTTGTCAGCAGAATGGATTCTATCACAGAGGGCTGAACAGTTCTGTTTCCATCCAGTAGAGGAGGGGACCACCACCCCTGCCCTACACCCCTTCCCTTCCCTCTCCCCCCAATATGCTGCCATGTATATTTTCATTTTACATAAAGGAATGCCTGTCAAACTTTCCCTAAAACATCTGGAGAGGGAAGAGGCACAAGAAAGTGTGTTTCCAAGTTGATCCTGGGGATTCCGGAGTCCAGGGGGAGAAGGCAATGGATTGTGATGAAAGGTGAATTATCCGATTGGATGGAGGTTACTAGTAGAGTTCCTTAAGGAGACCAATCTTGAGACCAATCTTTTATTAATGACCTTGGCACAAAAAGTAGGAGTGTGCTAATGAAATTTGCTGATGATACAAAGTTTGGAGGCATTTTCAATACAGAGGAGGATCAGAATATTAAACAAAAAGATCTGGATGACTTTGAAGACTGGAGTGACAGAAATGGGATGGAATTCAATAGTGCAAAGTCATGCACTTGGGGTCTAACAATATGAATTTCTGCTACAAGTTGGGGGCTCATCAGTTGGAAGCGACAGAGGACAAGAGAGACCTGGGTGTATGAGTCAATCACAGGATGACTTTGAGTCACCGACGTGATCTGGCTGTGAAAAAGGCAAATGCAATCCTAGGATGTAGGGGTGAGGCTTATCCAGTAGAGATAGAGAAGTATTAATGCAACTGCACAAAGCACTGGTGAAACCTCATTTGGAATACTGTTCTGATCACCCATGCTCAAGAAAGGTGAATTTAAACTAGAATAGGTGCAGAAAAGAGCTACTAGGATGATCAGGGGAACAGACGGCATATCTTATGAGAGGAGACTGGAAGAGCTTAGCTTGTTTAGTCTAGAAGGCTGAGAGAGGATATGATTGAGTAAATACCAGGAAAGGTGAAGAGCTATTTAAGTTAAAGGCAATGCTGGTACAAGAACAAATGGATATAAACTGGCCATGAACAAATTCCGTCTGGAAACTAGAAGAGAATTTCTAACCATCAGTGGGGAGAGGTTCTGGAACACCCTCCCAATAGGAATTGTGGAGGCAAACAACTTTATTTGTTTTAAGAGGGAGCTGAACAAATTTATGAGTGTTATTGTAGGACAGGGTCCCTTGTGATGGTGGGGGGCAGGGCTCATCAGCCCTAGGGCTTACTTCTGATTTACGTCTTAAGTTCCTAAAAGCTCATGTTTCAGGGTTTCAATTGACCACCTGCAGGGGCTAGGAAGGGGTCTTTTCTCCCCCAATGTATTCTGTTTGGGTTTTTTTAAACTCCTTCCTCTGAAACATCAGGGACAACCACGACTAATTGAACAAGGAGGGCCAGGACTCTGAGTTGGCATGGAGCATTCTCTCTCTCAAGTGCTTGGCTAGTGTTTCTTGCTCACATGCTCAGAGCCTAACATGCTCAGAGCCTATAGGGGGTTGGGAAGGAATTTTCCCATAAGTCTGATTGGCAGTGATCTTGGGGGGTTTTGCCTTCTTCAGCAGCAGGTGGGTGCAGATCACTTGCCAGGATTATCTGGGTATATCTCACTTAATCTCCAGTGAGGAGGCCTTGGGTACTGGTGCACCTTAGTCCATCCTATTCTCTGTGTGGAACACATAACAGCCTAGTCTCCTGTGGGCTGTAATACTTTGGTCTAATTTCAGTGTGGGGTTAGTGTGCAGGTATGTTGATGGCCTGTGATATACAGAAAGTTAGACTAGATTATCTGGTGGTCCCTTCTAGCCTTAAACTCTATGACCCCGTGTTTTTCCTGTAGCTAAACTATTGTGTGTCCTGGTTCCATCAGCTTTAAACACCAACTAGTGTTAGGCAACCTTGGTATTTGGAAGAGACACATCCAAAGTGCAGAAAGCAGTGATGTTGGTCATTGAGCATGTAAGCAGTATTTGCTGTGTGTCAGTACTGAAGCAGTGTCTCATTGGGTTACTAGGGGGTGCTGTGCTTTGCTCCTGAGGCTGTCTTTCCAGGGCCATCCTTACCCATATGCAAACTATGCACCTGCGTAGGGCATCAGGAAATTTGGGGGTCCCCCAGCTGGCTGAGCTGGCCAGGAAAGCTGCCTCCACCTCCACTCCACCCCTTCCCCTGAGCTTTGTCTCAGGGGACTGCAGCAGGGGTCGGGCGCGCCCTGCACTCACCGGGCGGTGGGAAGTGGAGCGACCTGGCCCCAACCCACTCCGCTCTGCCGGCGAGTGCTGGGGAGCGGTTCCCCCTGTCCCCCAAGTCCCAAGGCTGTGAGCCAAAGGAGCAGAGTGGTGCGGGTTGGGGCCGGGTCACTCCACTTCCCACTGCCCTGTGTGTGTGGGGTCGGACCAATCCTGCAATCACCGGGTGGCAGGAAGTGGAGCGACCCAGCCCCAATGTGCTCTGCTCTGCCGGCTCGTGCTGGGGGGCAGTTTCCTCCCTGCCCCCCAAGCCTGCTCCTGCCACACCACATTGTGGTGCCCTCCCCCTTTCCCCCACAAAGGGGGCTGCGGAGGGCACCACAATGTTTAAGGATGGCCCTGTGTCTTTCTGATTAAATGGAAAACCAAAGTTCTGGCCTCAGCTGATCATTCAAGATCCCCAGACATACCACCCACAAAGCAGCAGCATTAATTCTAGTATCCTAGCCACATTCCAACTCAGGCAGTTGTTCACCTCAAACTATCCTTCACTTCCTGTCCAAAAAGGTTGCAGCAGTGCTGCTGTGATCTATCAGATATTTGTATGAATCCATTGCTGTGGTAACTGAGAGTACATATGTCACTGGTCAGTGAAACAATTCCAATATAGCCTTTTAACTGCCAAGAGCCAAATACATGGTTTAACATTGCCACTGCCAGAGCTAATACCACCACCATCACCCTGAGCAGATCAGTGAGCAGCATTCCTCACTCTGTGTTTGAGGTTATATTAGTGCTATTGAATCTGATTCTGAAGAGTGTAACCTACACAAAAGATCACCCTTTATTTGGCAACTTCCTTTATTTAGAGACCACTCTAAAAGAACCCCCAATGTACTGAGTACCGTTCTGCTCCACATTTATTAAACAATCCATCATGATTTATCAATCAGCTGATTTTTGTTAGGTCTTTGAGTGGTGCTTTCGATGGCTTTCACTGTACTTTGTTTTAAAGTATGAGGGTTTTTTAAAACAAAACAAAACAAATCCCTGCTGTGTTGATGATTAAGAATGGCAGTTTTATCTATTTTCTGTTTTTAAATTTAATCTTTTTCCCATGTGAACTTTTGTGCTGGGCGAGGATGACAGCCCTGAAGTCATGTCTTTATACACATGGCAATGCAAGCTTCCCCCACACTCTACTGTGCCTCAACCCTGACTTGGAAGAAGCATCATTAGGAGTCAGAGGATATTTTCTGTTTTCATTTCCCAATCAATCAGTCCTTGGCCTCTCTACTTTGGCTTGTCAGCAAGAGAACTGGTTAGTTATTTCTGATTAAGAAAGTGCCTGTGTTCACCATCCAGTTAGACACAATTTGCCATTAGTCTTTAAAACTCAGAATTGTCTAGAATTCTCAGGGAGGAAGTCAGAGGGTTAAATATTTTTCGAATGGGCCTTTTAATCAAGAATCACGTAATGTGGAATGAATGTTTCAACTCAAACTGTTTTCTCGCTATGCCAGTTTCATAGTGCGAGGTCAAAACCGGGGGAGCTACTAAACTAATAGAAACACACACACAAAAATCCAAAGGATAGTTTCTCAGGAACAATTTCAGCCCTGCTGGAAGAGTGTGTGTAACTTTAAGAACTTCCTGCTCCGAACTGGCTCCATATATCTCATGTGTGCGTGCTGCTGCTCTGGGCACTGTTCCCACGCTATATTGCAAAATACTCCTTGAGTTTCTCATGGAGTTTCTGCCTGGACATAAACTGCAGCTTTGATTCCAGGTGGATGTGCTAATGTATATTACATATTCAGGATATTGGAGTCACTGTTGATTATGCTTGCTTTTCTGGCATGCATAGATTTCTTTCCTATTCTATCTGATTCATTTACAATACCAAAGGACTCTCAGTGCTGCAATAAAAATGAAACAAACTTAGAAAAGCCATGCCCATGACATTTCAAATTACTTTGATTATTTTAAACAAACCTGATCTCTGACTACTCCTTACATAAGAGACCCTGAACTATTTCTAGATAATCTGAAGACCTTCCTATAATGGGTTGTAATCAATCAGTCAGTCATGCCAACCGAGGTTATTTGTAAAACCATATTTCTACATTTTAATGACCAATGTGTTAGTGTCTGTATGTTATTCTTCTTGTTCCTTTCTACTTCCTCAGACAATTTCAGTTGTTCTCAGTGCAGAGGTGAACAGATACCACCCTGATGAGTGCAGCAGCATGGATAGATTAGGCAGATTACCCTAATGATATGAATATTAAATCCCACCTCTTTCCACTGAACAGAAACAAATGGAAGGAGGGAGTCAACATACAACTTCTCTTGCTCAACACTACTTGCCCCTGTCTCTGACTGTGCATGCTCAAACAAGTTGTATGAAACAAACAAAGTCTCTTCATAGCAGGAAATCCTTATGACCTCTTGGTCAGGACATTTTGTCATCAGGAGACAAATAATTTAGATTTTAGATCTAAATAACTGGACATTTTTGACATCTACTGTCATGAGCTTTGGACTGGTGAATGACAAAACCAGATCAGCTCAATAGGAACATAGTTTTTCAGTGGGCAGATGGACAGGTGTGATGTTCAACAGAGTAGTTCAACATAGACACTGGAGTGAAACAGGGCTGTATTTCATTTCTGCTGTTGTTTGGCATTGCCACAGTCTGAATAATGAACAAGTGCATTAGCAACTGACACTGGTATTGCATGGTTAAATGGCAAAGGCTAGGAGACCTAGACTTTGCTGATGATAAACTGCTCAAGATAGTTAAGACTAAAGCAGACTGTGAAGAACTTCAAAAAGATCTCATAAAACTAAGTGATTGGGAAACAAAATGGCAAATGAAATTTAATGTGGATAATTGTAAAGTAATGCACATTGGAAAAAATAACCTCAATTATACATACAATACGATGGGGGCTAATTTAGCTGCAACTAATCAGGAGACAGATCTTGGAGTCATCATGGATAGTTCTCTGAAGACGTCCACGCACTGTGCAGCGACAGTCAAAAAAGCAAATGGGATGTTAGGAATCATTAAAAAAGGGATAGAGAATAAGATGGAGAATATCTTATTGCCCTTATACAAATCCATGGTACGCCCACATCTTGAATACTGCGTACAGATGTGGTCCCCTGATCTCAAAAAAGATATACTGGCATTAGAAAAGGTTCAGAAAAGGGCAACTAAAATGATTAGGGGTTTGGAACGGATCCCATATGAGGAGAGATTAAAGAGGCTAGGACTTTTCAGTTTGGAAAAGAGGAGACTAAGGAGGGATATTATAGAGTATATAAAATCATGAGTGGTGTGGAGAAAGTGAATAAGGAAAAATTATTTATTTGTTCCCATAATATAAGAACTAGGGGCCACCAAATGAAATTAATGGGTAGCAGGTTTAAAACAAATAAAAGGAAGTTCTTCTTCACTCAGCACACAGTCAACCTGTGGAACTCCTTGCCTGAGGAGGTTGTGAAGGCTAGGACTATAACAGGGTTTAAAAGAGAACTGGATAAATTCATGGAGGTTAAGTCCATTAATAGCTATTAGTCAGGATGGGTAAGGAATGGTGTCCCTAGCCTCTGTTTGTCAGAGGGTGGAGACGGATGGCAGGAGAGAGATCACTTGATCATTACCTGTTAGGTTCACTCCCTCTGGGGCATCTGGCATTGGCCACTGTCGGTAGACAGGATACTGGGCTGGATGGACCTTTGGTCTGACCCCGTATGGCCATTCTTATGTTCTTATTGTGGAGCAACACTCTTGAAAAGTTTTAAACAAATGTGATGGCTGGGCTGTGGGCAGCCAGACCTAATGGTCAGAGCCAGAGTCCACAGTCACAAGTCAGGAGTCAGCTGGGTCAGTGTACCCGGAGATCAGAACCACCAGTCAGGAACCACAGTCAGGCTGAGTCAGGATACCAGAGAGTCAGAGCCAGGAGACAAACTGGAGGTCAGGAACCACAAGTCAGATGCCAGAAGTCAAGCCCGGAGTGGGATGGCACACAATCCAGAGCAGGGTGGAGCTCAGCTTTTAAACAGCTTCCTGTTCCTACTGCTGGCTTAAGTAGGGCCTGTGAGCCAATCTGCTGCTCTGCCACTCTGCCAATAGGACCTCAGCAGCAGAGCCTCAAACTGGGGCTGGGCTTTGTAGGTCCTAGGTAAGCAGCTGTCAGTATGCTGCCAGGTGGAGGGTCGGATCTTGACTGCTCTTACAGACCCAGGTTTGAGACCCAGGGGTCATGACACAAAGACAGAGAACCTGAGAAAAACAGCAGAGCTCAAAATTAGTTACGCTAAAACAACATCTTTGAAACCCAGAAGTTAAGCAATAACATCACATTAGAAGGCAAAAATATCACAAAAGTAGAACAATTCATCTACCTGGGCATTTTAACAGGGTAAATACTGAAAAACAAAATCTGACTGTTCAATAGCATTTTGAAATTAATTTGCTTTAGCCTCCTGAAGCCTCTTTTGCCTTCACTTTCCAAGAACAGCTGAGTGATTGCGTTTTACTGGTACAAAAGTGCATAGAAGGGTTAAATAAGCAGCTTTCCGGGGAAGAACTGTTTTACTGTGCTGTATTTGTACATCGCCTAGCACAACAAGGTCTGGGTCCCATGGCTGAGGTTCTGAGGTGCTACCACAATACAAATAATAACTAATGACAACATCAAAGCAGTGCACAAGGATTCACACAGAGAATTTTAGATTTGTGCTGGAAATACTTGTGCACACAACCATTTGGAGAACAGAAACTATGCCATGTGTTTTTTCTAACCAATGACGATTAACCAAATCCAGCCTCAACATTCACAGAGAACTGCTTAGCATCAATTCAGAAGTAGATGGCAAAATAATTAAAATTCCTAATACTTTTGAATAGCAACCAAGGTAGAGAGTATAATCTCATCATGGATATTGGATGAGCAAAACCAAGCCTAAATTCACCAGCTAATCATCTACTGACCTCTAATTCCAAACAACATCTAATTAAAGCTTTTTTGTCATAAGCATAGTTTGACTTCTCTATTTTGGAGGGAAGCTCCCGTCAGGCCAATGGAGCTGTGCGTGGGGGAGTGGGGGGAAATTCTGCATCTGCCTGAGGCTTTCAGTTTTGGGGGGCAATGTCCCCTTTCCTCCCCCAAACTGCGCCCAGGCTTTTTGACATGGATAACCTCTGCAATTGCTGGTAGCAGGCTGCATTGTCAACTGGAGAAATGACAGACATAGTGTACTGTAAACAGCTACACTCACCGTAATTTATCATAACATCAGTGGGAGCAGAAGCACCGCTGAGTACACCCAGAAATCCAGGTTTGGAAAAGAGCTAACACATTAAAATAAACTGGTTGCTATAGTCCAGTTATTTAATAGGACATAGAAACAATTAAAGAGACCCTGGTGCAACCAGTTGTGGAAAACTTAGGTCATATTATTTAAGATCAGTGCTGCTTCTGTGTTATCTCTTTAATATTTCTCTCTGTGTGTTTTACTGATGTTATTAATAACGATGACAGCTACATAAAATCAAGATCTTTGATGCCTAGGAGTTTTTCCTCCTTCTACTGATGCTCAAGCTAACCATTTTATTCTCAGTTTAGGGTGCCATTATTATGTATGAGGTAAGAACCAGAAAGTGAAACCAACTATAACCAGGAAGTATAACTGATCAGTCTAGTTTCCCAATCCCAGTTGTGTGAATTACTAAAAAAAGGAAACTAAACAGCATAAATCTAGCACCAGCTTAATCAAATCAAATTAAAATAACCCATAAGAATGTGGAACATGATGTAGACAAGGTAAAAGCAAGTAACTTCATCACTTCATATGGTGTAAACCTCCTTCCCTTCTACTTCCACTACTCTTCTTGCCTTATGCCATGCCTGTATTAATCCTAGCACAGTGATACTCAGACTGAGGCTCACAAGTGGTTCTTTAACATGTCTCCTGTGGCTCTTTGCAGCACATATTAAAACACTGTGCTTTTACTAGGATACTTTTACTATGTTCTTAACTAATTGTAGTTGATAAAATAATAATACTTGATCAGCCATTTTGCTGTGAGAATAATATACATATATACACACACACATACACACACTAAATATTTCCCATCTTACTGTTTAAATATGAATATATAGTACTATAGTAAATTAAACAATGAATTCACACTGCTGTAGCTCTTTTGGGTAATGTTGATCACTAATTTGGCTCCTGAACCACTGAGGTCTGAGTATCTCTGCTCTGGCATCTCAACACCTGTCTGTGTGTTGTCCCCTTGACTCCAGTGGGGCTGATTGTGGTAGTAAGTGTTTGAAGAAGCAGGCCATTAGACCTTAATTTCAATTCTAAATTGCAGTTTAAGAGGGGGAAGGAAGGAAAGAAAAAGCTAAAACACAATGTTATAGACCTCAGTTTAAGCTAAAGCAGAGCAGCCACAGGGCTGCTCAAATTTATATTCCCCAATTGTTCCCTGATAAATTCTTATCAACCACTTTAAAATATTCTTCGAAGGGAAGGCTTGTATAGAGGGGTGTGCCTTGCATTGAGCTCTAAGACCAAGACTTCAAGATGGATGTCTAAAGTTAGGTTCCTAAGCCCACATTCAGGAACCACTGAGCCCAAGTCCAGTTCTATATGATGAGACAGCTATTAGGGTAGCACCATAATAAATAGCAGAGCATGAAGGGTACATACTGTACATATCTGATCAACTTGGCTCTGGAACACAGGGACAAAGAGGGTCATAAAGTCTGCATATGTTGGGTTTATAAGCTGAAGTTCTCCATCTCCAGACATTACTCAGAGGGAGGGAGGGTTGTTCTGCAACCTTGAATCAGATAGAAAGGATTAGGGGCCGGTGTGCCAGCCACTGATAACACACACGAGGCCGAGCCACTGATAACACACACGAAGCCGAGCCCAGCTGCTTGAACTATGACATAGTAGAACATTTTTCATTGATTCCCCTGGTGACAAAAGCCATGATATAAAAATGAAAACCTTTTAATGTATTTTAAGCCAAGAAGCAAAAAACCTCTAGATTTTTCATGAGCAGAGACATCTGCCTTTAATTAATCCTTGTGTACCAGTAGGTATCATTGCCGATTTGCAGAGAGTGGGAATGTATGTACAGGTACACGCATAGCCGAAATTTCTGATCAGTTCTGCGTATTACTCCAGACCCTTCAAAGTTTACTTTAACCTCTCTGATTATCTTGCTCTCAAACTGACCCTGACCTCTGAATTCTGATCATTGTTCATGCTTAGGGCTCAGGAGCTTGGTAAATTTCACGTGACTGACTATAAACTGTCCATTAGATGGTGCTCAAAGCTCAGAGTGACTTCTGTCAATTCAGGTTTCAGAGTAACAGCCGTGTTAGTCTGTATTCGCAAAAAGAAAAGGAGTACTTGTGGCACCTTAGAGACTAACCAATTTATTTGAGCATAAGCTTTCATGAGCTACAGCTCACTTCATCGGATGCATACTGTGGACAATACAGAAGATGTTTTTATATACACAAACCATGAAAAAATGGGTGTTTATCACTACAAAAGGTTTCGGTTCCAAAATGGAATCAGACAGCAGTATATGGATATTACACTACTTCTAGGCAAAGTGCAGGCAATGTGCCCAATGATGAGCTAAAATTGCTAAGGTGCATATTGCCTCCATCACCATTGCCATTTTCAGTTCCTGCCAGACCACTGCTCAGTAAAGGTGTCTTCAAAGCACAGGCCTTCTCTTGTTTGAAGCACCAGGTCTCAGCTGTAAGTGTCTAGGACAATTTAAAAAAAGCTATATTTTCCTTTCTCTTTACTAAACACAGACCTTGTTGCTCCTGGGAGCTAATGTGCTATCCATTGAGGGGCAAATGCCACCCACTGCAGTTTTTTCATGAAAGACCTCTCTCACCATTTAAGCCCTTAAGACAGGCCTATGCAATGCAGAATTTTGTGCATCCTCTGAACTGCAGCGAATGCCACCCTAAATAATAATTTCAATTTCTGCATGTGGCCCCAGTGCATAAAACCTTAACATACATCTACTACAATATAATGTTCATTACTATCTGCCTGTGACCACGGGATCTGAACCTGCAGCCCTTTTTCACATGAATAGTCTAATGACAGCAATGAAACTACTTATATGAGTAAAGGTAGGAGGAGGAAGCCCCTTAGAATTGGTAACAGCTGTTGGCTTAACATCCTTATTGATTTAAATCTTCTCTTAATTAAGTATCTCCTATTTAATTCATCTAATCTTTCTCCAAACACCCACCACCAACACTGAGCCTCAACTCTGACCAGGAAGGATCATTTTTTCAGGATGGGATTGAAAATACATATATCTTACTACAGCTTTACAGTGTTGTTGAAGCCATGTTGGGTCCCAAGATATGAGAGAGGCAAGCTGGGTGAGGTGATATCTTTTATTGGACCTTCTGTTGGTGAAATTTGAAAGCTTTTGGGCTACACAGAGTTCCTGAAGAAGAGCACCCACTTTCTCTCTAAAACTTTACAGACAATAAAAGAGATAATAAACTATTTACATAATACACAGGATATAAAATCCTCCTCTGATTAACTAGAGCCAAGTACGATCCCTTTGTCCCTGAAATTCTTTTATTCATGCCACATTGTAGCCTTACTGATATAGCCAAACAGAACTCTCCTCCCACTTACCCCTATAATTTTCCACTTGGAAATGTTTTCTCTTGTTGCACTTTGATTCCATGGAATTCTACAACACTTTTAGGTCGAAGTCCATGACTTGAGTGAACCAACTCCTTGGCAGGAGATACAACTCACTAATACATTCTTGGCTTAAAGTAACAAGGTCCATGTAACCCTCTGCAGTTCCACATCTCTAATTCCGGAAGCTGCTAGGGAATGAAAAGGATCCAGGAGCCTAAGTCAAGGCTCTCTACAGCTCTGCAAACCCCAAAGGCTGGTTAAAGGTAGTCTTTTCCAATATAATGATGGATTTTCACAATGATAATTATATTATCATTACAGTTCTCCCAATGGCAGAACCCTGTGGCATCTTGGATAGTGGGGGAAGAGCAATATGTGTTATCCCACCTACTTGAATTGCCAGATGTGGTCACCCCCCAAACCCCCAAGAAAAGGGCTGGAACAGGCCTTCTGAGGCTGCGTAGACCGGCAGCCAATCAATAAAGGTCTGTGGAGAGCCAATCAGGGGAAGGAAGAGGCAGCCAATCAGAGCCGGGCGAAGCCCTATATAAAGGTGGCCTAGCAGAGAAGAAGGCAGTCTCTCCATGACTAATGAGGGAGAAGGCAGGCTCCTGAAGCAAGAAAGGAGCCAGCACCTTGGACAGAGCAGTGCTAGGCAGGCTTGGGGGTGCAGGAGCAGGCTCCAGCCCCATTACCTGCCAGGCTGCAGACCCTGCTACAAAGGGCCGAGAAGGTGCACAGGGCCATAGGGGAAGTGTAGGTGGACAAGAGGGGAATGAAGGAAGGCAGAAAGAGGCTGCCGCTAGAGGTCCCTGGGTCGGGACCCAGAGTAGAGGGCGGGTCTGGGTCCCTCCCTTCCCCTGCACCTGGCTATGGAAGACAGTGGCCAATACGGACTGCAACTTGCCCCTGAGCTAAGGGGCTAGACTTTGGGTTGTGGTTGGCCACTGAGGCAGGTGTGAATCCCAAAGACTGCTGTTAACCCCCCACCCCGTCTCCCCTGGAAGGGAATGAGTCTAGAGTAGTGGGCACTGCTGGAGGGCAGTGTCCTGAAGTGAATGCCGCTGAGCAGGAAGCAACGTGGGTCACAGGGCAGCAGAATGGACAATGGGCAAGACACCATGTGCTGAGGACGCTCCGCAGCAGACAGAGCTAATTCCTGGAACAACCAGCGGGAGGCGCCAGTGGTGGTGACTCTTGACCCCATCACACCAGATTTTAGAAATGCAGTCACTAAACTAAGCCTTATGAAAGGTTCCAAGTTCCATAAACTGGCTCTCAAAGGACAAAAAAATTCCCCACAAAAACCATGGCCTAGATCAACCAAAATGCCCCAACCACCTGTTTTGTGGCACCAGTTAGGGAAAAATAAGTTTCTCTTTGTAGCATACACTCTCTTACAGACATGGATAGCAATTTTAAAAGTTTAGTTTTGATGTATAAGGCTTTGCAGAGGCGATACGGGAGGCAGTGCAGTCCAGTGGACAGAACACTAGACTGGAAGTCAGTAGATCTGTGGATTATAGTTGCTCTGCCACTGACTTGCCGTGCGACCTCTAGCAAGTCACTTTGCCTCTCTGTTAAATGGGGATGATACTTACCCTTCTTTGTAAATCCCCTTAAGATCTATGGGTAGAAACAGCTATAGGATTCAAATATGAGCTGGAAAATAAGTTTGAGAGCCATCCCTTTGTCAGTCAGCCTGGTCTAAATCTGTTGTTACCAAGCAACTTTACCTTGAAAGCACTGGCCCAAGTTTGACCACTTCACAGACAAACACTGTAAGTGCCATAAAGAATCATAATATGGAACAGAACTGTGCAAAGCAAGCAGGATCTACCAGAAGGTTAGTTAGCATGTGCAGTGAGAGCAGTGATGCCAGGAATAAGGAAGAAGATGGGTGTCGAGGAAGATCAAGCTGGACTGGTAGTGGGGAACCAGAGCAGAGCGAAAAAAGATGAATAATTCAAGGGGAGGGATGGGGGTGAAAGAGGAGACAGCAAAGCCACAGAGCTCTGGATGAGGCTGCCTTTGTATCTAGATAACAGCTGGAAGGGGTCCATGTTGCACTAGAAGGTTTCATATGCTGCCTCCATAATACTTCAGTCCCTACATGTTCCATAGAACAATGCCAGGGAGTGAGCACCAGCTTGGGAATCAAACCCAGTTCTCCTTCTCCCAAATGGTAGTGAGGAAGTGTAAAGAAGGTGTGTTGAGAGTGGGGTCTTCCTGTTGTACTATGACATGTAAGCAAATGTCTCTTGAATAAAGAACTGTCCCTCTGGGAATCTCACACACTGAACTCTTCATTACCACTGTCCCTTATTGGGTAAAATAAAAACTGCTCCTTTATGTGTCAAGAACCCACTACTGTTTTTGAGTGCAATTATGTAACAAAAAAAATTTCTACATTTGTAAGTTACACTTTCACGATAAAGCAATTGCACTACAGTACTTGTATGCAGTGAATTAAAAAATACCATTTCTTTTATCATTTTTACAGTGCAAATATTTATAATAAAAATAATATAAAGTGAGCACTGTACACTTTGTATTCTGTGTTGTAATAGAAAAAAATCTACAATATTTAATAAATTTCAATTGGTGTTCTATTGTTTAACAGTGCAATTAATTGTGATTAATTTTTTTAATCGTGATTAATTTTGAGTGAATCGCGTGAGTTAACTGCAATTAATCAACAGCCCTAAAATAGATACAAGTGGAACACAATGTTTTATTGCTATATTTACAATTTTTATGCTGACAGCAGGAGCCCTGCTGTCTGGGGCAAACAGCCAGAGCCCTGCCCATTCTCCCAATTATCTGAATTTTTTATTATCTGATCTGGCCCTGGTCCCAATTAGATCAGATAATCGGGTTCCACTGTACATGTTTTTATTTTTTCACACAATGTAAATACTAAAGATTCTCTGTAAAAACACAAATTCTGCATTTTTTCCATATTTTTTCCATGGCAAATGGATTTGTAGGCTCCTTGGTGATGAGACTGACTCTATCAAATTGAATCCTGCAGGAAATTCTGTGGGGTGCGGGGAAAGGGTCACAAAAACATGTCAGTCAATAAATCAGAGGGCTTCCACACCCCACCCAACCACCCTCTTGCATCTCAGCAGTGGCAACTCTCCTTCTCCCTGTGGATGGTTTGATCACTTTGGAGCTTATGTCTGCCCAGCAGGAGCACCTTCCAATGCTGCAGTGAAAATGAGGACCTTGGCCACCCTCCTTCTGTCGCGGCTGTGCACAGCTGTAAAGATAGCCCTGTCCCATGTTCCTGAGTGTAACTCCACTGATTTCTCCTGGTTTTACTTCTGATTTACACTGGTGTGCATAAGGTAAGAATCAGGCACGCACTTGTCCAAAATAAAGGACAATCCAAAATCCCATAGATTCCAGTGGGAGCATTGCCTGAGTATTTGCTACCGGATCTGCCTCCGCTGCACAGCAAGATGAATCTCAGTTTAGTTGGGCAGCTTTCATTATTTCTAGGGACAGGTGAGGCAATGAGGGAAACAAACACCTGTTGCAAGACTTTTATCCAAAAGTGAAACTAAACCAAATGGTTTTCTGAGATTTAAAAAGTTAATAACTTTCCTCCTTCCCCATTATGTTTAATTTTCTTTTTCTCCCAAACATTCAGGATTCAGCTGCAGCAAGAAAGCAGAAGCACTGAAATACTGTAAGGAAGTTTTTTTTTTTTTTTTTTGCAGACCAGTTTTTCAGACCCAATAGGAGTTCACTTGAATTGCATGAGTGTTAGTAGGAGATGACATTGGTACACTAAACATATAGGTCCAAATACTGGGGAATAGCGTGAAGACAGTTTAAAAAGCTTTTGCTCTGCATTTAAAATATTACAGGGCTGAGGGATGGAATTCTTGGCCCCAACAATCCAGACTTCCAGAAAGGTTACTATGGAGTAGAGCTGGACGAATACTTTATTTTTCGGTTTGGTGGCAGTTCTGAAAGATCAAGGGGGAAAACAAATCAGTATGGGTTGAACTAAATCTAAAATATGTTGGGATTTTTGGTGAACCAATGAAGTCTGTTTCAGAACAGGGATTTGAAGCTAGGTCTTCTGCATTTTTGTCAAATAAACTATTTATTTATCTGAAAAAATTTCACCCAGCTGAACTATAGCTCATGTAGGAGTAGTGGACATGACCCCTCGATAGCAAGTGTGAAAAATTGCGATGAGGGGTGGGGAGGAGGGTAATAGTTGCCCATGTAAGACAGAGCCTCTAATATCGGGATGTCTGGTCACACAAGCTGCTGAAGGGTTTTGGCCCCTTGTATCCTAGTCTGATGACAACTCCCATGCTACCCCCATGGGAAATCTACACAGACAACTGCCATGGAGCGTTGCAGTCTTCCTGCGTGGTCTCCACTGATGTTGCCACCTACACAGATGATACGGGCTGGCTTTTGATAGGAACGCAGGATGTGGGAGTTGACCCAGAGCAGGTTTGGGCCTGATTCTCCCTTGCCCTGCACCTTGTGTAGTCATTTATACCAATGTAAAGTGAGTGCAAAATGTTAACAAATCAGAATGGTAACATGTTACACTCACTTTGCTCGGGTGCAAATAGCTACACATGGTGAAGGACAATAAACCTGAGTGCTGAGTACCAAACAGCATGTTCACTTGATCTGATGCAGCTCAATCTCTCAAATTGTTTGAATTTTTGATCTATGAAAAGGGGAGAAAGTTGAGGGCACCAGAGATGAGCCAAAGCCTTCACATTCTAGGAGATTCTGATTTAGCTGGATTCTCACTATTTAATATTCATATTATAGTAGCACCCAAAAGTCCCAGTCAGGATCAGGCCCCCACTATGTCATGAGCAAATCCTACAAAACCAAATAACAAAGTATAAACTCTCCTCATCCCTTCTACCAACCAGTGAACAAAAACAGCATCAACATGTTTAGAATGAAAAAAAAATTAACCAACCCTGCAATCTGCAAAGAAGAAAATCCGTAACATTATTTACCATGCAAATAAAGCATTTACCATATCTGCAGAGAGGTAGGAAGAACAGTTTCTCTCTAAAGAACAACGCATAGCAGTATGATTGTTGATATATAAAAAAGAACCACAACAAAAGAGCAATGCAGCATAAAGAGGCAATTATTTCCTTTTTCCGTTGAAAGGCTATTAGTTCAAATAATGAGCAGTTGTTACTCGCAGTGGTGGGTGTATGCACGGGGTTGGGAATAATCAAGATCAGTTTCAGTGAGTGCCTCTTCGTATCTATCAACCGATACATATTAGGATGGGTCAGCACTGGAGCTATAGTGCTGAGCATAGCTTCCTTAATGCAACTGACCCTGATCCAGTTCTTGGCCAAGACACAGTGAATTTCCTTCTTCATTAGGCTTTTAGCTATTCTGGGCATGGGCTGTCTTTATCTGTGTCTTGTAATGCACCGAGAACATTGTTGGTGCTTAACAAATAATAAATGATAATGGGTGAAATCATGGACAATTATAATAATAATTGACCACGGGAAAAATTCCACTGACTGACTTAACAGGGACTGGATTTCACCCAATATTTCTTAGAGGTAAGTCGAAACCAGAAACTCCAGATCTGGGCCAAAATTTAATGTCTCCGGAATTATCAGAATTGACATCCCAAATTCAAATACTTATGAAATAGGCAGTTTGAAATCTGGATCCCAACCCGAACATTCCCAAATTTGAGATGTTTGGATTCTGCCCATTATAGAGAGATTCAAACTCAAACTTGGATCTGAACCTAGATTTTCAATCTGGATCAAGTTTTTCATCCAGGTCCATCTCCAGTATTTATATCCATCTTTTAAAAATCTTAAAATACAGTCAGACATTTGCTATGTCTATTTTTTTAGGTGTGAGTGGGTCCAGTTTAGGAAGCTACATTTTGTGGGTATAGGAATATTAGAGTTAAGGCGGGATTTGCTACTAATTAAGAGCACATAAGCCAGGGGTGGGAAAAACTACGGCCTGCTGGCCGGATCCAGCCCCTAGGATTGCCCCCTGTGGTGCTGCAGGCCCCGCACCGCTCTCAGAAGCAGCCAGCACCATGTCCCTGCGGCCGGGGTGGTCCCCGGGCAGAGGGCTCCATGAGTTGCCCCTGACTCCAGGCACCGCCCCCCGCAGCTCCCACTGGCCAGGAACAGGGAACAGCGGCCAATGGGAGCTTCGGGGGAGATACCTGGAGGTGTGGCAAGGGCAGCGCACAGAGCCCTGTGGCCCCCCACCCCCGAGGGGCCACGCAGGGACGTGGTTCTGGCCGCTTCCTGGAGCGGCACAGCGTGGGGCCAGGGCAGGCAGGCAGGGAGCCTGCCCTGGCCCCGGTGTGCGCCGTTGCTACCCCGGAGTCGCTATAGGTAAGTGGTGCCGGGCCGGAGCCTGAACCCTTCCTGCACCCCGCCCCGCAACTCCCTGCCCTGAGCCCCCTGCCTGCACCTTGCACCCCAGCTCCCTGCCCTGAGCCCTGTCACACCCCAACCCCCTGCCCTGAGCTCCCTCCTGCAGTTCTCACCCCTCCTGCACCCACAACTCTCTGCCCTGAGCCCCCTGCTGCACCCTGCACCCCCATGCACCCCAAGCCCCTGCTCTGAACCCCCGTCGCACTCTGCACCCCTCCTGCACCCCAATCCCTTTCCCTGAGCCCCTTCATACACCCCGCACCCCTCCTCTGCCCCAGTCCCTTGCCCTGAGCCCATTCCTGCACACCGCACCCCCTCCCACACCCCAACCTCTTGCCCTGGCCCTGCGTACAATTTCCCCACCCAGATGTGGCCCTCAGCCCAAAAAGTTTGCCCACCTCTGACATAAGCACTGGTTAGGGATATTTGTTCACCCAAGAAAAATGAGGATTTACTAGCTGGACATTGGTGTGCATTTTCTATAAGTGCATTGCAGTTCACAGTTGAAGTTCACAGATCCTCAGCTTATGGTGATTTGGAAAATTAGGGTTTCATATGTGGGGGACTGTCTCAAATGCAACCATGAATTTTCCCCACAGCTATTACTGATGTCGAGGCCCTCTACATTTCTGTTTTTGCACCACCTCCATACAAAGTAGTCAGAGTTCTTTGTTTCTAGAATCCTTCTGAGTTGCCATGGAAATTATCACCATGTCCCTAAGTATAGGATTACGATTTCATAACAAACAACAGGAAATGGAGGGAGAGTGCTTTCACTTAAACAGATTTTTCAGTCACCTGGATAAGGAAAACAAAAAGTTCCAAATAGTATTTTGACACCCTTAAAGGCCCACAGTTACGGATTTTACATTATAGCCTCTGTCCGTTCTCTAAAGAAGGAAAGACATGCACAGCTAGCAATCTCAATAAAAGCAGGTGTTTTGCAGAACTCAGAACAGAGCAGTGTAAAGCAGCGCTGTCATGAAATTCGGCTGTGAGTGGCCAACCTACCTCAAACTCGACCTGTAGTATTTCATCCTTAGTGTCATACATTGAAGTCTGGATAAAGAAGGCGAAGAGTACATTAATATTACTGATCATTTAGACCCCAATACTGCAAATTACTCCACATGTGAGGATCCCAGTGTCTGTGTGGAGTTCCACTGAAGTCCATGGGGGCTTGGCTGTGCATTGTAACTTGTAGACTAAATCATTGCCTGTTGTGCTGACTGTTTCTCATTGTTTCCTTGTATTCTCCCATCGGTTGTCTCTTGTCTTATACTTACATTGTAAGCTTCTTGGGCCAGGAACTGGTTTTGGGTTTTTTTACATCATGTTTGTACAGCACCTAGCACAATGGGGTCATGGTCCACAACTGGGAAGGGTAGGCTCTATGGTAATAAATGCAATTATAATAATAATAATTAATGGGATCATGGCCTTAAATAGGACTTTTAGTGCAGCAGTGAAAATAGACAGAAACAGGAGGGGGAACTCTCTCCACTAAAGCAGACTGAAAATTTTCAGACAGAACTTTTTTCAGTAAAAAATCAGATTCAGGTTAATCAAAACATTTCATGAATTCATGCTAAATTCACCAAATTGGTTTGGTCTACCCCTCCCCATGGGCCCTGCCCCCCAAATTCCAAAAGTCAAAAAGTTTGATTTTTTTTTAATTCAAAAATGACTTTTCATTTCCAATTTTAGTTCAGCTTTATCTTTAAATGGCATTAAAAACCTCAGAAATGAAATAAAACATTTCATTTTTGGTCAGATGAAATGCTTCATTCACCAAAAAAATGTGAAAGGCTTTTGTTTTAAGTTTGACCTGAAATTTAGTATTATTTCTTTATTTATTATTTTTTGATTTAGTCAGTGCACTGAAAAAATCAATTATTCATAAAGCTCTGCTTACCACACCAGCCAAGGAGCTGAGATAGCACAGTTTACTTAAGCAAGGGAGAGCTTTTATCGGAGGATGGAGAAATGCCCCTCCCCTACTTTAACCCCTGTATTTGTTTGCCAGGCATTTGACATGTGAAGAATAAGATGAGGCTCCTGCTACAAGGAGCTTACAATGCACAGGCCAGTTGATACCCTAGTAATGAACTAAATTCAAAAGCCTCAGTTCTGGGCCACATTCCAGTTGCTATACACCTCCAGCAGCATCAAGGGACTGGAACCTAGGCAAGTCTTCCCACAGGGGAATCTCCTTAACAGGGGTAGGTTCCCCTACCTGCATAGGATAACACATTTCTGTGCAGCCTTCAGCATAAGTATTTGTCCAGGGGCATGAGGAGGCTTGGCCAGAGCAAAATGTGCATTGGATGGAGCAATCTACTGGGCGTGGAGTGGCCTGTAGGTGGCCATTTAAGGCTACCATAACTTAAAACACTCCATTGGGTACTCTAAATTGTGCCAGTGGTCCAGCAGAGCTCGGAATTCAGAGAACGTGCAGGTGGGTTAGAGTCACCTATGCCCACCCCCCACCAGGGCTGCTCTTCTGAGACATAGCTCAACACTGGGAGTAAAAAGTTATGACATATTTAATTCACAAAAGCACTGTAGATGTCGCATGCCTACCTGAGCTGTCTAGAATGAAAAATTATGTTGAAATGAACATTACTGCAAAATTTCTGGTATTTCCCAGTTGAGTCACAAATAATAAACAAACAAACATAGTGGGAACAGAACCTGCAGTTCTCCATGCGTGGAACTCCCATGAGAGCATAGACAGAACTGACATTTCTGATATTTCTAAAGTAAAAAACAATTAGGAAATCTAAAACTTAGAAAAATAATACAAGAACCGTTCTTTGTACATCAGAAGGGTGTTATTGTTTTCTTTTTTTATGGTAACCTATAAGCTGGAACGGTATAACAGCTGCTGATATTGAACTGAATTCACTATTTATTCAGAGTATTCATTAGTAGCAACTATAACGCTGTGACACTAGAGAAAAGACCTCTGTAAAATTTCATGCAAAAATTTTCACTATTTTTTTATTAAATGATGAAATGCAAAAACATGATTTCAATGTCAAATATCATAATTTGAGTTCCAAACTTTGAATCTCTGAGTACTTTTTACTTAGCAATGGCCTTGTTTAAAAAAAAAAAAAAATCTCTGCATGTTCTGACTGGTTTTGCCTTCCATCATTTCATCCCTTCTGGTAGTAATAGCAGCCACTTAACTGTAGAGGGCAGAGCCTGACAACTTTTGGGAATGTAGCAACAAAATCACTAGCTGGCTTTTGATTTAATTATGGTGTTAAAACTGGGAAAGGTAGGTCCAAGGCATATTTCAAGAGCATCACTAATGTGGAAGCATAACAACACCCCTCTAATGAACTAATATTTTTCCCTTGATGACAAATACTTTAGATCAGTGTTTCCCAAACTGTGGGGGGCCCCTTCCCGGGGAGACATAAAACAAGTTGGGGTGACTAGTCTCTCTTTTAAAACGAGACTATGTATATGACATTCCCTAATACAGATAATTTTCTACAAAGAACACATTATACATGGAAAGAACTAGGATAACAAGGAAAAATAAGTCCTGAGGGCTTCAGTAGACTTCAAGTAGATGGTGTCTCTTTAGATCAGTGGTTCCCAAACTAGGGTCACCACTTGTTCAGGGAAAGCCCCTGGCGGGCTGGGCCGGTTTGTTTACATGCCGTGTCCGCAGGTTCGGCCGATCGCAGCTCCCACTGGCCGCCATTCACCACTCCAGGCCAAAGGGGGTTGTGGGAAGGGCGGCCCTCAGCCTGTGCCACTTCCTGCAGCCCCCATTGGCTGAGAACGGCGAACCGCGGACAATGGGAGCCGTGATCAGCTGAACCTGCAGATGCGGCAGGTAAACGAACCGGCTTGGCCCGCCAGGGGCTTTCCCTGAACAAGTGGCACCCCTAGTTTGGGAACCACTGCTTTAGATCGTTTCCTTAGGCCACAGAGCAAAGCACTGGCAGAGATGGGGTTATTAGAATTTAGAAGTGACAAGCACTCACTCAATCACCTAAACTCAATCACTTAAATTACACTGCCATTCCACCGTAAGTGCGCTTGTGTGCACACGTGTGGATAGTGTGTGTATGAATGTGTATAAGTGATGGGAAAAAGTCCAAAGCTATTAGATCATAAATAATAAACTCACTCAAACAGCACTTGTGTAAACTGGTTCACAAGAAAACCCAGAGCCCTAATCCGCTTCTCAGAAACCTACAAGTGTTTTCCATCTGCCCCTCCCCTCCATAAAATTATAAACAATGCAGCTATTGCCCTCTCTGCCCACAATGCCATTCATAAATCTGTATTTATGAGTCCCACATGAAGGAAGAGGAGGCATGTTTTAAACTTCATTCCACTGTAAGGAAGAATCTCAATACCAGAGGGTGAGACTGGCCTGCACCAGCTCTCCCACTTCAAAGAAGCTCTGGACTCCCTGTCGGACAGTTACCACAGCTATGCCAACCAGATTGTGCTGGTTTCAAAAGAAAGAGGAAATCTCCATGAACACAACCCCACACACAAATATGACTGAAGAAATGTAGAGAGGAAAAAGAACACTCATTCCCTCTCATTCCACCCCACACCTAGGCCTGATAATGGTGCCAGCTCACAAGAAGCTGCAGCTTTGGGCTTCGAGAGTCTTTGAAGATTCAGATGGCTGGTTAAAGGCCTGCACAGAAGGAGGACTAGGGAAAGACAAACAAGCCTCAAAGGCACACACACACACACCCTCTCTACCCAGATCTGACATGGTTCCTTGGCCGCATCAAAAGAGAGCAGGCCTGTTTGATATTCACTTTTCCTCCTTGAATTTGGGAACGTGTAAACAGAACACTGGGCCAGCAGTCTTGAGCTGAATGAATGAGCTGCAGAGGGAAGTGGGGGTGGCTCAAGTCACAGCTGGCCCTGGCTGTTCTCAAAGGGGAAGCCTATCTAGTGTTGACCTCTGGAGATCAAACAACAGATACAGCCCCTTTGAGACTCTGTGCCTATATACATCTGGTACACTCCTGGCCTGGCACAAAGATACTGTATGGAATTTCATTCCAGAGTCTTCTTCATTATGGTATTGCCATGATTTTCTTGTGAGTCTCACAATATTTAGTGTTTCTCTTAATAGCCTGGGTCCTGGAGACCTGCATCTCTATGAGAATTCCAGCCTTCACTTGAAAAGAGTAAGTTTTAGCCGTCATGGAGAAAAAGCTTGAAACATGACTCCTAATGGCTCAAAAATCAGAAAGCAAATAAAAAGAACCCAATGTTTATTATTTTTAAGCCAATCATGATTTTTAAACACATCTCATGATTTTTTGGGAGCCTGAATCATGGGTTTTGAATGCTTGCAGTTAGCAACTTTGTCATTATTTACACTGCAAATTCTTAAAAAGACATGCTTTCAAAAACTCTCATGCTCCAAGCCATAATCCAATCACTACCTGATTGGAAATAGGGAAAAACTTCTTCCTAAAATAGGTTATTTTGTAATTGTCCATTATGGGGTTTTTTTGGACCTTACCGAAAGCACTTTGCGTGGACCACTGTTGGAGACAGGAAACCAGACTAAACGAACCACTGGTCTGATGGTTTAGCAATTCCTATGGTCCTAAAGTGTCTGGCACAGAAATGTGTGATCCTCAGAAGGTTTGAGAATCAATGCAGTTCAAATAAACACCCAACATTCACTTGTTTATTTAAAGTGTCTTTGAACTATTCCAAACTTGTGTGTCTTAGAAACCAGGCTGGAAATCTCATAAAAACAACATTTTTCATTTTTTGCAATAGGTTGGCTTCCAGCTGGAACCAAGAAGTGCAGAGCACTATATGGCAATGGAAAATTATGCCTACGTCTAGAACCCCAGAATAGGTTTGAATGAAAGTCTGGGACAAAAATCCAGTTTGTTCCTATTTTATCTGAAGATATTATCCCATCTTCAGTTTGACATTTTATAATTTCTGACTTCCCGCAGTGATATTTTCACTTCTATGGAAAAACTTGGGGCATTTTATTTTTGTAGCCATACTGATGCTTGACGTACATTTGCTTAACGAATCCTAAACGGGCAAGAAGGGATAGGAGTTGTGCTATGAAGACGAACATTTTCCATTAGGCATGTTCTATCTAGTCATCGTCCCAAAGCTGCTGCTCAGCACATCAGGGCTGGTTCTTTGCATGATGCAATGGAGGCACATTAGCAATGTAAAGATTATAGCTGGATGAAGCTAGTTGTCTGTCGAGATCAACTGAGGAAGCAATGTTTAGATTCAGAACTGAGTTAGGTTTAGAATCAAATTCAAGTTCTTATGAAGGCTGAACCAAACCTAGGGTTCAGATTAAATGGCTGGAAAATCTTGCAAGCTGCTCTCATGAGAAGGCAACCCAAAATGATGGAAGTAAAGCTAGATCTCCTGCTTTGCAGAGATTTCTACCATCTTGGATTGGCCCTTTCTGGCAAAATAAACCACATACAGTGGATTTGACTCTGAAGATTTGAATTTGTGAAATACTTTTCTTCCTACCCTGACTCCCCCTTCTGAAATTCAGGTGGGGTTGGAGCGGAGTTTCCAGACCTATCTCTAGTTATATTAACCACAGCAACTTGTGCAGACAAGGCTTTATGCAGTGGGAGGAGGATCCATAGAAATGGGAGAGCTAAAGACTTGCCGCCTGTATGAGCTCAAACCTCTTCTCCTTGCTTTATCACAGCACTTTATTTTAAAAGGAATCATGCAGTTGAAAGGTCAGGTCAGTCTGCAGCTGGGTATGAAAGGCTTTTCCAGCACAGCATGAAAATGTTCCAGTGGTAAGTGAGTGGCTGGGTGGAGATGGCCTCTGCATTGCCCTTCTGCAGCTATTGTTCGGCACCTTGTCTGAATAGGTTTGGAAGCCTCCTCCCTGAGAAGCCACTCCTTTCTCCTCTACTGTACTTATACCTCCCACACTTTCATGTTTTGTACTGCAGAGAGCTGTTGCTTCCCAGCCAGGGTCAGCACAAGGTCATGACTCCTGACGTGAGGTTAATGTAGCTGTAACTAACAACATGAATCTTTGCAGTTAAGTGAATATTCCACTCCCCCCCTTTTCTGTCTCAGGAAGGGAACCTGAATTAGACTTATTCATTGTAAGGGATTTAGGGCTATTTTTTCAGACCTCTTAGGCAATATATGGTACAGTCATGTACACCTAAAAATTGCCAAATGCTTAACATAAAATAGTGATTTAACATTTAGTCCCCATATAGCCTCCACAGTGTTTTCCCCAGGAATTAAAATTAGAGGGGGTGTTCAAATATACAGGGTGGGGGGTTGGAAAATTAGTAAATTGGCAACACTGGGTTGATCACTGAGGGGGGGAGGAGATGGGAGAATTGGAGGGGGGTAGGGAAATCTGCCCTCCAACAATTTCAAGGCACATTAAAAAGGCAGGTGAGCATTTTTATCCCCGTTTTACAGGTGGGAAAACTGAAGTGCAGAGACCTCTAAGACAAATATTAAATATATTGTAACTGAGAAGAGTGTCAAAATATGACCCTGACCTGACTGTTTGTCCTATGGATGTGGACAGCAACAGAAGAGTATTAGCCAAGTTTAATCCTATCACCTTTTTCCTCTTGCAAAGATTTTTTTAAAGGGGAAAAACTTGTGCTCTATTTATTAATTATTAATATTATGATCTATTTGTATTGTGGTTTGCCAAAAGCAACATTTTAATCAAAAACTCATTTTTTAAACAAAAACAATTTTTCAAAGATTAAAACGTTGGAGGTTTTGGTTGAAAAATGAAAACATTTTCACAGGAAATTGGGGGGAAGAAATGTCCTGTAAAAAAGGTTTCTGGAGCTAATAAAAAATGCCTAAAAACCACTGGAAAATGTGTTGTAGGGAATAGCTCTGCACTGGCTGGTTAACCTGATAGGTCTTTTCCAGTTCTAATTTCTGTAACTCCACGGAAGGAACTTTAGTTCTTCTGTAGCTGTCCAGGTTTAGTGAGCCCAGGATGCTCAGAGCACATATTAGCATCATAATGGGATACAAGGCCTGTGTGGATATCTGCATGCAAGTGTGAAGAAAGCAGTGATTAGAAGGATGGGGTGGAGAAATCATGGAGACTGTCTGCTTGGCTAATGACACAGCTTTGTCTGTGTGTCTCTGAATCCTGAAAGAGGTCACAGAATGGGTGTTTATGATGAAGCCTCCTTAATCTGATGGGATTCTTTTGATGTCTACTGGAATTGACCACTGGGTTTACAAAGTACAATTAAAGACAGATAAAGCCCTAGCATTTAGAAAACAAATAAAATTAATCAGATTAGAACACCCATCACCTTGGAAAACAACAAGACTTGTTCTGTGGAGAGATCCCTCGGTCAGAAGCCTGTGACGCTATGGCCCAATTTTCCCTTTAGATCCTGTTTTCGCCAAGCACACATTTGGTGAAAGGGGACAGAGGCTAAGGAAGATTAGACTGAATAGCTGTGTATATGGATCAGTACAGCAAAGCTAATAAAACCATGTAAACCAAAGCAAATTAGTTTGCCTTCAGGACTGAGCTGGGAAAATGTAAGCCTCTCTTGACTGCAGTACTTATATAGCTGATATAAAAACTGATTCAACATTGTACCAAATCTGTGACCACCTAGTGCTTCACCTGTGTGCTGAACACCATGACTTCTCAGAATTTCACAATGATACCAGGGAAAGAATTGAACTCTTACTTCTATAAAAGCACCTCTGACGTGAGCTAAAGGAAGAGCTTTGTTAGCTGTTAGCAGTATAGGGCCTATGACACACGTGCAGGTTAGAACTTTAGTCGCAAAAATATATTGTGATTGAGCATTCACAGCCAATCTTGGCCAAAAGGAACAGACCCACTGGGCAAATTCATCTCCGGTGTAACTATTATTTTGGCCCGTAGGAGGGCTACTCACCAAAGTAATTAACCCTCTAATTGCTGTATTCATTCCCTGTGCAGAGCACACACATAATGTTTTCCTTATGACATGCACAGCATAGGACACCTCCTGGCAGGGTCAAGATAATGATTTACAGAACTCCAAGCTGCCAAGGACAGAAAAGCAACTCAGGCTGTGTTGCTTTCTGTCCAGTTCTACTGCGACCCAATTCCTGGGTAAGCTGCTGAGGCCACTGAAGGGTCCCCAAAAGCATGAGTGCTGCCTTGCTTGTGTTTCAGGCCACCAAAGGAATGTTTGAGGAGGACGGTAGACAAACTAGACGAACTAAGTTACTCCCCTCCTACCCTCTGTATCAACCCAAAGTGCCATTTTGGGGTCTGTTTTCTGTGATGCCAGCTGAGCAGTGGCTTTAATACTCTGGAAGGGCCTGATGTTTTATGGACACCAGAGGCAGCCAGATTTTTCTCCAGAAGATCATTGCTAAACCAGCTTTAAAAGAGCCATCATAGTTTCATGTGGAATTTTATGGCCCTCAACAGCTGCCCAGCTATAGAGCAGCTCACTAAATGTGTGTGCCAGGACCCAACGTAGGCAGCTGGTTTCCATGTGCTGCAGACACACAGACAGCAGGCAAGTGATAGACAACAGAGCAATTAGCTGTCCAAAGGAACTGGAATGTTCTTTCTTTAAAAATGTGTGGCATGGTGTTCTTGAAAGTGAATGGTTAAAGCCAGACACAGTGCAAGCGGATGCCAGGATCATTTCCAGCCCCACTCTCTTGGCTCTGCCAATGAACCCCAGTCTTGGCCTGCAGCCCCTCCTTTCACCTACTCTTTCAGTCAGGAGTAAATTAAAACTAAACAGGGCCTGGATCCACCAGCCTCATACCCCCTCTCGTCCTGAACTCTTCCTCTCTGCCTTCCTTCTGCAAGATAAATTCCTCTTCTCTGTCTAGCCACCTCACCCCCAGATAGACTGCAAAAACTATTTCTTTTACACTGCTTCAGGCCATATTCTTCCTCACAGCCTCCAAGAAATGGTCTCTTGATCACTCCCACCTCCAAGTCCTTGATTGTCCTGCAAGGTAAGGTAACCCAGCCTACACTAGCAGGCAGCTAGCACCCTTCAGCTATGACCTACAGCACAGCCTTTGATTCACTACTGTACCCAAAACCCTTCTGCCAGCAGAGCCAGGATCCCAGGGTATCCACCCCAATCCCAGTCTTGGGTTGGGTCTATACACAGCTCTGCCAGTGTACCTCTTTCCTTATCTAAATTTCTGACCCTATTCTTCCAGTTCAGGAAGCCCTAGAGTACACAACTGTGAGGAACCATCCTGAACTTTCTGGAGGAAGTAGAGTGTGAGCAAGGTGTAACAAAACAGGTCTTTTCCAGCTGTAATTTCTACGATGCCATGAAACTGATTTTATTTATAACCTATGCCAGGATTTGGATCAAGATCTACTAGAGTGAAAACCCCGAGCGCTAGCCCTAACGTCACTTGCAGACCCCAACATTAACAATACTTTCATTATGAACAGTATCTTTCATACTGAAATATGCAGGTCACTTCACTAGACCCCTGTGAACTGGTATTTTGAAACACATTTTAATTTAGATAATTTAGATTAGATTATAATGAAGAGATAAATTGTCACCAGATCTCTTGCTGAAAAGGGGAACAGTTTGCCATAGTGAATGCCTAAAAATTTAAAAAGAAATATAAAAATGTTACTGATTGAATGAATTTCCAAGGTAAATATTTGGGAATAAGGAAGACTCAGACATGTGCTACTGGAATGTGCATTACAAGATCAACAGCCGGGGCAAGAGTTTAGTTCTTGAGAATTCCAGCAGAGGCCGCCATTACTTTGAACTTCTGCTGAGTTGATGTGGCTCAGGAGGAAAAGAGAACTAAGTTCTGCTTTTCCCATGTGATAATTAGCAGCAGAAGAATAGAGGGACTTTTAGAGACCAGAAAATTGGTGAAAAGAAAAGAACCCATAGCTGCTTATGACTTTGCTGTCCCTGAAGTTCTTCATTATACGTAGCTGTGGGTAAGTGTAGGAAGGAAAAGAAAACAAAAAAACCAAATCAAACTGTAAATGTTGGCAAATGGTTTTTGACGGCAGGGGCTGTGTAGATTGTCTCCAAAGAACTGGTCTTTGACTCTTACTCCCCCACTTTGAGTGCCCTAGGTCATATGTAGTGAAAGCAACCGGATAGACGAAACTATCTTATCTTACACATAGACCCTGTACTGGTTTAATTAAATTGGTATAGCTAAACCCCCAACTGTGGATGCATTTATACCAGTATAAATGTGCTTATACTAACATAGCTAATTCCCATATGAGAAGGGGAATACGTATATGTGTGTGTATAAGTACATTTATACTGGTATCACTACATCTTCACTAGAGGTTGTACCAGTGTAACTATATTGACTAACGAAAAAATGACCCCAACCTGAGATATTTATACTCGTACAAAAACTGTGTTTAGACCAGGGCTTAGTCTCCAGGGGACTGGAGAAAGTATTGTGTAGGAGGTGAAAACTCCTAAACTCCTGAAAACTGTGATAGAAGAGAACAGTGAGGGAAGCTGACATTGCAGTTATTTTACACTCTGTAACTCCACCATGCTGGAGTTTAGCTGCTAGAAGCAGAGGGACCTTGCCTTCATGTAGTGTAATCTGACTATCCAGCATGAACATTATAGAGGAGCCCCTCTTTTACTCCTTTTGACTCACATTAGGACAGGTGCCTGGTCTTCTCCTGGGCCTGCTTGAGGCACTGCTGTGCCCTGGCATAATTTTGATACTGTCAGTCACACAGAGAACATGCACACCTTGCAGATGCAGAACCGGGTTCTGAGGTGCTTTGTTGAGGATGCTGTTCAATGCTGTTCTGAATCAACTTCAAAGAAAATCCTTAGCTGAAAGCAGCAAAATTTATTACATCATGTACTAGTTGGAAAGGAGAGCAAGGACATATCTCCAAATCCCTCTGGGTATAGCTGGATGTCCCTTATTACAGAAAGCTGTCCTCTTTTTGCCACACCATCATCTTCCTTGCCCCAAACTTTTTAACTGGTTTTTCCTATGGATGGGGCAAACGTGTGTTGGGATCAATGTGCCTTCCCACAATGTCATGACACAAAGGTGCAACATCATCCAGTCATAAATCCAGAAAGAAATTTGGTCCCTCTCACAGTCCCACAAATTAGCTGTATAGGAAAAAGGAATTTCACTATATATGTTTCACAACCCTGACCCAGATAAATACTATTATGACTCTTACATACCCTGTGCCTTGTTTTTCAGCCTAGATGCCAAATTTATTCCTGGTGTAACTTCCATGACATCCTTAGAGTCACATCACTGGTAAATTTAACCCCAATTGGCCTAGGCTGGAGCATTGCCTTGCAAACTCTTCAAAATATTCCTCAGATAAGCAGCCCTTTCCCAAGCAGAGATGAGATGCTTCCAAAAGCCTTCTTCCCGCGAGAAGGTGAGAAGATTGCTGAATCAAATCAATCCTTCTCTCCCTCATATATGTACCAAAAGGATCTGCAAACACTCAGCCAGTGTAAATGAAAGCAGAATCAGCCCTTTCATGTTCCATTCCTGGATCTATTAGACTATCAATGTAGTGCTGCAAAAGTCACTTGTGACCTCTACGTGCTTCAGTTTCCCAATCTGTAAAATGAAAATCATAAGTAGGGGAGTGCTGTGAGGCTTCACTGATGTCTGCACAGTATTTTCAGGTGCTCAGATGAAAGGGGCTGGAAAACTGCAAAGTGTTGTTATGGATTAGGGAGGGAAACTTGGTAATGTGCTTATCAGCTGTATGCAACTTTCTTGCACAATGAGGAATGTAGTTAGACCAGCTATCAAAATGTGTCCTATGGGCTGTGAGTCTAAAAGGAAAGTGTCTTCAACCGCTTGAGAAGAGTATGTTTTGTGTGTATCTGTGCATGCACATGCCTGTAAGAGAGTGACAAGAGGGTGCACACATCCATAAAGCTGCACCTAGAAGGGGAGTTACTGCCTTTTTGAGAGACTCTTCTTGTAATTTTTAAATTAATATATATCAATGTAATAATACCAAGTAAATCCCATGTAACAAACTCTCCAGTTTGGATGTCCCTGACAGATGGACAAACAGAGCTGACTGTAGCTTTTTTAAAAGAATCATTAAGTTGAAAGCTGCAGATCGAAGAAGCGTTTAGCAGTTAGGTAAGGAGGATAATGGCACTGGAAATAAGGGTGAAATTCTGCTCTCAGTAACAACAGAATAACTGGAGTAAATCAGTTAGAGATCAGAGTTTGACCCTGAATGACCAATGGACAGCATCTCCGGAACATGCGGCTGTTAACCAAATCTCCTCCAAGGAGTATCAACAGCATGAATATCATAATTCTTATGAATTCAGATGAAGGTTCCATCTTTGAACCATGGGTGTAGGTGAGGATATGCCATGACCCAGAGAGTGGTTTTAATTTTGAGGGGCAACAGGTTATTTGTTGCTTTTTTTAATTAATTAATGCCCAGCTATATGACTGTCTGCTTGCACCCATTGTCTTAATAATCATATTAGCGCAAAATCAACAGGAATTTTGCTGAGTACAGACTTAGAGATTTGTCCCATTGTATGCACTAGTGCATCTAATTTGAGAAAGAGAGACATTGTCAATAGGAATGGTAGGTGCTCAGTACCTCTGGTTCATGTATGATTGCCAAAATTGTCTGCTAAGTTCCAGTTGCAGAATTAGGGCAGAACAAATTATTCACAATTAGTAAGATGGAAAATATAGCTTCTTTTTTCTGCTTGTAGAATATCCATAACTCGCTGTTAGAACTTATTTAAGAAAATTTCTTCATATTTCATAAATATATTAAATTTAAGCACTGTTGTTTCTTTATGATGGGTCAAATAAGTCACACAGCATTGCCTCTGCTCCCTGATTGGATGAATATCCAATCACTTGTTTTGAAAATTAGTAAGTAGAAATATAAAGTTTGGTTTCTGCAATATTTGTGTCAGTAAAACTTGATGACTTGAATGTTCATGAAAAGTGAACATAAAAAATGCTAAAGAAATTGTGATGGAGTGGGATGTGACCATGTCAAACTGTGAACTCCATTTTGTATTGTAACCTCCATTTTGGGTTTGGACATCCTTCTTGTGTTGGTGCTGAACATATGCCTCCAAGGCAGTTTGCTGTAATACATTCCAGACAGGTGCTTGGCCCAGGAAAGGTGCTTGACACCTAGCTGAATTATTATGACTGAAAAGTCATCACGGAGCAATGTAGGACATCAACTTTGATTGTTTCAGCAGCTGGTCCAACCCCATGGAACAATTGACTTGCTACACAGAAACCTGACTGGGGAAGGGCTTGGAATTTTTCAGCCTGGGCTCATGGCAAAAAAAAAGTGAAAGAGACTATTTAACAAAGGATTTGGTGCTTCTCTCCGATGGGAGGACCTCCACTGCCACATGGAAGAACTGTCTGGAGTGAGACAGAAGACAGGAGGGACTCTGCCTAGCCTGAAGCCCTGACAAGACCTCAGATTCATAGAAGGGGTGAGATCTGACAGCAGGGGAGGTGGGATGTAGGGGTGTTTGCTATTTTACAAAGATCTGTAACTCTCTAGTGATTTTTAAGAGTAAAGTTTCTGTGGTTAAGAAATTCCTTTGCTAAGCCTGTATTCCTTGCCATCCTTCCACTATGTTCCCTCAGGGGTTAAACTAAGAAACTCAGGGTGACCACAGCCAAAGTAGAACATTAAGGGAGCATATGAAAGCAACTAGAGGGGCCTGGGGAGGTCTGAGGCACAAGTTCAGGAGTCCGGGACCAGCAGGACTGTGGAGTCTCATATCCCAAGGAAGGAGTCTGATCCTGGGAATGTGCCTTGCAGAGCCAGAGCTTGGAACAGTGACCTGTCTCTTCCTAGACCCCATTGGCTTAGAAGCACATGGAATTCAGTGGTGAGTCCACTGACAACAGACTGGTAATGGTTCAAAGAGAAACTGGGCCAGATTGTGACAAAATTCATTTAAAAACTTGAGTAAATAGTCATATAAATTGCTTTGCATTATTTTCCCAGCTCTAATAAATAATAATAATAATAATGAGGCTTTACACTTCTATCATGTACCCCATCCAAGAATCTCCAAGTGCTTTGCAAATACTAACATAGTGTTCCATGAAAGCAGGGGAGTACCATCATCCCCATTTTACAGATTCTGGGACACAAATAGCTCTGCCCAAGATCATGCAACACATCTATGTCAAAGCAGGGAATGGAACCCTAATTTTCTATCACTCCTGTGTGTTAGCCACAACACTATTCTTTCCCTGTATCGCTAGTGAAGTTGTAAGAGGCATAAAGATAAATTCCATCTCTCCTGGGAGAATTTGCAGGTCTTTTAACTGAAAGTTAGCAAAATTAAACTTTTGACTTGGAAATGGAACAAATTTGACCTGGAGTCAGTGAGAGGCAAGTAACACTGAACCACACAATCGCTTTTTCAGAGCATCACTTGTCAGGGTACAAGTGGACTTTCAATGGCTACACCCTTTATTCCTTTGCTATCTCTCAAGAGATGTTACAGAATGAACTTTTATTAGATTATCTTGTTAATATATAATCCTATTTACTGGATATCCAGCTGCAGCACATATCATTTACCAGCGGGATCTCAGTTTTCCTCGACTTTTCCTTTTTATGTTGCAGGCTGAAGGAATGTGTCACTTACCAGAAATGTGTCACTTCACCTACATACTGTTTTGAAGAATAATTGGCTGGGTGTAACCAACCTAGTGTGGGACTGGCTCCATGGTAAATTTTTCCCTGCTGAGCCTTGCAGCCAGCTCTCATGCATCTTTTCAAATCTTCCCAATCTGTGCAGCTATTATTATAATTATTATTTATGACTCTGCCACAAGTGTGCTAGCCACTTTTAGTAGTTACAAAACACAGCACAAATGGCCAAAATCCAAAGTGGGTACTTCCATTCTATCTAATGTCCCTGGACAGCAGGATGCTTCTTCACTTGCTGTCCTAACGTGTTGTGGAGTGTTGCTGTATGTTAGCATCTCCCACCCCAGAGACGGCTGTATTTCACTGGACAGTGGAGAAATTCCTGTGAATACATTTTCTATGTATTTAAAGTGCTTTGGGACAGGGGTGTAATGAAGGGGAGGGGCCATACACTCCCTCCCCACCCTTGGCCATCTCTGAGCAGAGACCCAGTAGATGCCACCTTTTTCCCAGCTGTGCCTGAGACAGTAGTGGCCCCTTGGCTGGGGACACACCACCCACACAGGAGGTAACAGGTTGGGTTGCCCAGTAGGGAAGCCTCTGCCAGAGTCCCTGTGTTGCAGTCTGGGAAGGGAGGTCTGGCACTTCCCTGAGCCTGCTGCCTGGCAGGACAGCAGTGGAAGGGGGCTGCAGCCTGGATTCTGGGACTTGCTATAGGGAGTGGGAGTGCTTGGGGCCCACAGGGCTGCATGGTACCTACCCCTGCACTTTCTATGCATTGCCATGGTACCAGAGGCGTGGGATTGGCACATCTCAGAGCTTTCTTCCCTGGCTGCAACCCCGCAAACCTGCCTCCAACTGTATCTGCCCTCTGCGAGCTGTGCGCCAAGCTAAGCCATGCCCATGTGGCACCCTGTGCTCTACTACCTTCTCCATCCTGGGACAGGTGCCCTTCTGGAGAGGAGTCCTCTCTCTGGGTCTCCTCCTTAGGAGAATGGTGGTTGCACCCTGCTTTGGGATCTGTTGGGATGAAAGACCCATTATCTCCTCCACAAATCAGTTGATGAAGAATTGGAGGTTGTAACCTACCTGTTCAAGAAGACATATAGGCCCCTTTGTGGTTTCTAGGATCTTCATTTTTGTACCTTAATTATTTCTTACATAGCTATCAAAATACAATCATCCCTTGATGATAGCTAACTTTTCTTCATAAGATTTGACACAGTAATTACTTGGATTCATCTTTGCACAATGCGATTTATGATAGGAGAATATCACATCTGTATAGTTGGAGGACTCTTGACTACAGTCATAAAGAACTGCTATTTTGAAGACGCTGTTCTTCTAAGGTGGTATTCACCAACTAAGTCTCTGGTTTAGTTTCCTGATTGCAAATGTCTTTTTAGCAAACAAAAAGTGCCATTGTGTGTGGCCAAACAGAAAACAGACACCCTTTGTTCTGTAAATAATCTGTCTGAAATTCAAATTACCCAAGCAGTACATCCTGTGGCACTGGAAAGAGGCTGGTGTTTATGATCACTCACAGAACATCCACTAACATTCAGAGAGGTCAAAGTGAATGGCAGCTGCAAATCCACAAACTGAAGTCAAGGGGATACTCTAGATTTACACTGATGTAGCTGAAAGTAGAATTTGGCCCATCGCTACCCTGAAATCATGTGCAAGACCTGAACACAAATCCAGAAATATCACTCCATGCTTTAGACTCCAAGGTCCTGATATACTCATTGCCCAGGCTGCCAGACGTCAGTGGTGATAAGTTTGCCTGAAGTGGGGGATATAGTGGTGCAAATTGGATATAGTGGTGCCTGCAACTCCTGCTCCATAAGAGAAACTGAAGCCAGCTGGTACAGTCTCAAACTGGACAGGGGACACTTGTGATTTTTAGGGCCTCGGGGTGGGGGAAAACCTCTTGTTGGGGAGAGGAGCAGGAAATCACTCAGTGAGTACCCCTCCCTTCTGTGCCAGCTGTCAGAGAAGCAGATAGAGCAGCCTATGATTTGCAGAGTCTACAAAAAGAGCAGGAACCAAACTAGCCTTTTGTTTGCTTACATTGAAGGCCAGTCCTAGCAGCTGGTTTCATAAAGAAATTTCAGCCCAAGTAGCAAAACATTCACTGGTTCAGGGACTCTGGGGTCTAATACTGTACACTCACAATGCTCATTTTAAAAAATTTAACAGAATTAGTTTTGTATGATTTACAACAGATAAGGCTAGGGATCAAATTCTTTCTGCCTTTACTTCCTATATAACCCTTTTTGTCATTCTGTCAATTATACAGAATGCACCCACCAAATATTTGGAGGAATTTCCAGTTATGAAAGCTATGTATGCATTTCCTCATCCATCCTTTGGAGGAATAAGGAAATGAGCACAAAGCAGGTGGAACTGGCATATAAGAGCAACATGTATCTGCCTCTTGAGAAAAATAACTACATTTGAAGAGGTTTATAAACTGGCCAGCTTTTGGTTACCCATCTAGAGTCTGATTTTCGGAAGTACTAACCACCCCCAGTACCAGCAGAAGTCAATGGGAACTGCAGTGCTCATCGTCTTACAGAAGCAGGCCCTTAGCCATTGACCCACTCGCACCATAATATGATAACTTCCATAACCCAGATACATATACTGGGTAATTAATTAATAAGAATCAATTTTTGATATAACAGTAGTACTTCACTGGGGCATCATTACACAGATTACATTCCTGAATTTGGTTCAAATATAGTTAATGCCAGCTAATATATATGGAAATGGGAGAAAGGCAATGGATGCTATTTTCTGAATGCTTAGGCGACACTGTGCTAAATACCTCTTTATTTTAAGGAAAGTTAAGAGTGCTCAACACTGCACAAGTCCTAAATATGTAAAAATAGCAGCATTATAGGCCAAAGACTGGGGCCATTGAAATCACTGTCCAAACTCGCATATACTTCATCAATATTCATTAAAAAGCAGTTGCTACATTTGAAGAGTAAGCATCACTTAAAAATTACAAAAGAGCCATCAAAATTATTCACTGGAGTAAGCTAAGGAAGGATCTAGTGCAAGCTAATCATTTTACACTCCTCAGTTTTTATAATTAAGTGTATAAGTGCTTACAGCAAAAATTACAGTTTTCTCCTGAAAAGCCAGATGGATTCCTCTGCTGAGAGAAGGCAGATGTCCTTTATCTACCAACACATAGTTTTCTATAAACAGAGGATCAATCCGTGTACTTCTAATGAAAACACTTTAAAGCCCTATCAACCCAAATACTCCAGCACTATTAATAACTAATGCAATATAATATTAACAATAAAAATCATAATAGAAGTTGGAGATGGAAAAGGTATTGTAGTCATCTCTGGCCAATGCAAGATGATTTTCTATGTTAACCTTTCTAGTGTTTTGTCCACTCTACTTTTAAGTGTCTCAAGCAATAAGGCTTCTACTACTTCCTTCCCCCAGAAGTGACTGCTTTTCACAGAAGCTGTATGTACTGTACCTAGAGCTAATTTGTAGCAAATCTGTAATAAAACAGTGCAAAATGAACAAGGTTGCAGCACTAGCTGAAAGAATAAATCTGACCAACATATGTGTAACTCTGGATTAATCAAATCAGCAGTGTCTACATTCACGTGTGCTTTTATCAGTATCTTTTTTTTCCACTTTCTATTAAAGCCACCTAATTGTAATTTCTTGGGACAATCCCCACTCCCCACTTGTGAGAACCATTTTTATTTGAAGCTTGTTTACATTCTTGCAGCGTGGGATTGGTTGGAAGTTTGGGTTTCCTTGTGATGAAATATCAAAGTTGGGACCTAAATGATCGTCTCGTTGTATACTCCCACAAGATGATGATAGGAAAACTTCAGGTTAATTAAACTAATCATTAAACCTTTGGGAGATCTGACTTTGCTTCTCCCTTCAATTTGGCTATTTTTCCCACTCCTCCCAATATACTTTATCTATTTTATTCTTCTGTTTTGAATTTCACTAAATTGTTTTTTAAATCTCCCTATGAAATACTGTATCCATGTGAAGGATTATTACAAATATTCCATTACCATGCAAATAGATTTGGTTTCTTATAAATATATCTGATCCTCTTTACACCATGCAGGGCCATATCCAATCCTGATGTAATCAGGTGATCATTGCACCTGGTTACATGAGGGCTAAATTTGGTCCATAATCTTTTTGTTTGTAGCATCACAGCTGTCAGCATGGAAATTATTATGATGCCACAAATGGAGGATTATGACTATAAATGGGGAGGCAGCAGCCAGAGCAGATTTGTTCTTTAAAGATTTCTTAAAGAATTCTGATTTTTAATATAGTCGGTGGTATGAGGGAATGGAGACCAACAAGTGGTTGCAAGACAGGCCAATGAGGAAGATAAGCAGATGGGCAGGTTCTGTTTGATCATGATTTATGTAGGGACAGAGTTGCTGAAGTAAAATGGATTGCCTTCGCTGCAGAGTTAAATTATAACTTGAGTGTTGTCCCTAACTTGAGTCTCATCCTCATATAAAAACCCTCAAGTCAAGTGGGGTGGTGCTTCTAATCATAGGCGCTGACTTCCTCTCTACCCAGGGGGTTCTCAATCTCTGCTTTGCCTCAGGTCCTGCCCCCACCCCGCCCCATCTCTTCCTGCCCTTGCTCTGCCCCATTGCCAACCCCACTCCACCCTTCCCCCAAGGCCATACCCCCGCCCTCCTCTTCCCACCCCACCTCTTTCTGCTCCCTCCCCAGAGCATGCCTCGTTCCTGCTCCTCCCCCTCCCTCCCAGCGCCTCCTGCAGGCCGCAGAACAGCTGATCTGCGGCGGGCGGGAGGAGCTGGGAGGGAGGGAGGGGGAGAAGTTGATCAGCAGGGCTGCTGGCAGGGTAGAGGCACTGGGTGGGGGGGAGCTGGCTACTTGTGGGTGCTAAGCACCAGCTAATTTTTTTCTGTGGATGCTCCAGCCCTGGAGCACCCACAGAGTCTGCGCCTATGATTCTAATTCAAGTTGGCTGGTCCATCATTGGTTGTAGACTACAGCTCCAGTTACCACAACTCATCAGTGGCTAGCAAGTCACCCACGCCGCTTCCTGCAGCCCCCATTGGCCAGGAACGGTGAACCGCAGCCAGTGGGAGCTGTGGGGCTCTGTGCCTGTGGATGCTCCAGATAAACAAACTGACCCAGCGACTTTACCCTGCCAGCGGCTTTACCCTGAGGGGCTGGGTGCCAAAGGTTGCCAACCCCTGCACTAATACAATCACTCTGTGCAGTAATCCAATTACTCTGTGCAGTTTGAGTGTTATTTTGCAGAGTGGCCGCTCTCACTCAAGCTATGCTAACCTGAGAGGAATTAGCTCAAATGTAGATAACAGTTTAACTCAGGGCATGGCTATACTGGAAACTTCAAAGTGCTGTCGCGGGAGCGCTTCCGCAGCAGCGCTTTGAAGTGTTGAGTGTGGTCGCACGCAAGTGCTGGGAGAGAGCACTCCCAGCGCTCCTGGTAATCCACCTCCACGAGGGGATTAGCTCCAAGCACTGAGAGAGCGGCTCCCAGCGCTTGGAGCCTGTTTACACTAGCACTTTAAAGCTCTCTGACTTGCTGCGCTCGGGGGTAGGGGGGTGGGGGTGGGGCTGGGGGGTGTGATTTTTCACACCCCTGAGCCAGCAAGTAAGAGCACTATAAAATGTAAGTGTAGCCACGCCCTCAGTAATGAAGACTTAGCCACAGTGGGACCAGTTCCCACAATGAACAACAAGTGATCATGACTCAGCAGAACATGCTTATTCCAAAATCAAACCAAACAAAATTCCAGCATACATATCACTGCGTCTTCAGTATCTAGGGTCAGATTGTCCACTGTATGGAAAATGGGTCCTATAGCAGACACAAATTTCCATGGAGTTCCCACTAATGGAAGTTCCCAATGGCTTATTTCCAAAGAGTTGGTCCCACATGGAACTTCACAGGGGTTTGTCCTCGTAAACCCCTAAATCCACCCTCATACAACTGCAGATATTTCATGAGATCTGTGAAAGCCAAGGTAACCCTCATCATTGGAGGTTTTTAAGAACAGGTTAGACAAACACCTCTTAGAGATGGTGTGACCTAGGGAACTGTTGATGCCAACTGGCAGAGGACACAGGAGATGCATAGGGTTTTACAGTGATCCCTTGGGTCAGACATATGCATAATAGTTCACCAAAGGGTGGCATGTGAAGTCTCTACCAAGAGAGCCAGTAGCCCAGCGGCCATCATAATCATTATGAAATATGTGTACAGATAATATTTAAGAAGTTATGTATCTCTACTGAAAATGATGTTCTTAAAGTCTTGGAGTTAAGGCAGGTCATCAGCAGGTGACATACTTCAGACTGTTCCTTTCAGGCATGAGGTAACAGATGCTTATCTCCCTGTCTGGTCGTATGTGTATTGTCTGCCTCACAATGGAGGCCTATTTGTATACTGAGCCAGGTGCCAACCAAAAGGTTGCAAAATTTACATGAGAGAAAAATGTACAGGAAGACACTCAACAGCAGGGGATTGTCTTGTTTATGAATGAAAACAAAGGAGGGGACCTGTATATCTTGGAAGGCAAAGGAACACACTTGTCCTTCACCTGGGAGTCAAGTTGACAGTGTGTTGGTCTCATGAAAGGATGATCACAGTCAAAGCCTTGCTGTAAAATGCTGCAGGGAGTTTGCAGGTCTACAAGACATGAGAATATCTAGTTAATCAAGTTTAGGTTCTAGACAGGGGTTCTCACAACAAATTTTTTGGTGGCCTCAGAGTATTGCCACCAGCTCTTGCTGGTGACCGCTATGACAATTTTTCCAAAAAGCTTAATTAATTTTAGGAAAAACAAATAAATATGCAAATATACCTGTCCAAATCATTGTAATTTATTTATATAGGGTGGGGTTTTTTTTTTTTGCAGATTCAATAATAACAAAAATGTACCGTTGTCCCTATTCTTTACTGGACCTAAACAGAATAGAAACACAAATAAGGTGTTCTGCATGTTCTTGTCTTTTTTGTTGTTGTTTCTTTTGCTTTTCTGGTTTCTGGTTGTTGTTGTTTTTTTAATAGAATTGCTAGCTAGTAAGTCCCCTTCTGTGAAAAGTGGTATTTGTATGTTTATTAATATCACTTTTCACAGCAGCAAACTTGTTAGCTAGCTGGGAGGCAGTGAAAAGTGATATTAACAACATACAAATATCACTTTTCACAGCAGACTTACTCAGCCCTGGCAAGCTGGGGGACAAATTAAGCCTTGGATGGAGAGGTGGGTAGGGAGGCATTGGGGGCCAGGGGTGATGGGATGGATGGGTCAGGGACTGGGGGAGGCAGCAGGGGCCAGAGGCAATGGGGGAGGTGAGCCTGAAGCCCAGTGGCCAGAGCCTGCCGCCACATGGCCGAAGCTTGCCACCTGCCACCCCAGGGCTGAAGCCAGAAGCCTGAGCCCCACTGCCCACAGGAATGTGGGGAACTCATACCGGTTGTCTGCTCCTCCAGCATTTGTGGCTCCAGAGGGGCGCACGGTCCAACCCCTACTTGCAGACACAGTGGAGAGGCCAATGCTTTGCCCTCCAATCACCACCCAGGCAGCTGTGGCCACAAGAAAAGCCTCATTCGAGAACTGCTGTTCTAGAATATGTGTTATGATTTTATTTTATATGTAACCATTTGTTTCCAATATATCTACTTGTTATTATTTGAACCTCTTTGCTTTGTTTAACAAACTTATACCTGATTTCACTATAAACATCTAAGTGTTGCGTGTTAAGTGGAATGGTGATCTGAGGTGGAATTAGTTAGCTGGGTGTATTGTTTCTTTAGAAGCACTGAATCTGTGAATACTGCGAGTATCCAGTGGACCAGGGGCTGGACACTCAAGGGAGACACTGGGAGGGCACAAGAGCTAGAGCATGCCTATTGCTAACCTGTAAAGTAACAGTGGGGCTGACAATGCCTAGAGAGGAGTGCTTGCATTGGCCATGGCTAGCGGAGTTGGGGAGCTGAGCCATGGCAAACACAGACAAAGCCCTGGTCTACACTATGGGGTTAGGTCGAATTTAGTCGTGTTAGGTCGATTTTAAAATTAATGCGTCTACACAACCAACCCCGTTCTGTTGACCTAAGGGGCTCTTAAAATCAACGTCTCTACTCCGCCCCGGCAAGGGGAGTAGCGCTAAAATCAACCTTGCTGGGTCGAATTTGGGGTAGTGCAGACGCAATTCAACAGTATTGGCCTCCGGGAGCTATCCCAGAGTGCTCCAATGTGACCGCTCTGGACAGCACTTTGAACTCCGATGCACTAGCCAGGTACACAGTAAAAGCCCTGGGAAATTCTGAATTTCATTTCCTCTTTGGTCAGCGTGGCGAGCTCAGCAGCACAGGTGACCATGCAGATGCCCCAGAATTGCAAACAAGCTCCAGCATGGACCAAAAGGGAGACACTGGATCTGATTGCTGTATGGGGAGAAGAATCTGTGCAGGCCGAACTCCGATCAAAAAGAAGAAATGCTAATATATATGCCAAAATCGCACAGGGCATGGTGGAGAGAGGCTACAACAGGGACACACAACATTGCCGCGTGAAAGTTAAGGAGCTCAGGCAAGCCTACCAAAAGACAAAGGAGGCAAACGGTCGCTCCGGGTCAGAGCCCCATACATGCTGCTTCTATGATCAGCTGCACGGCATTCTGGGGGGGACCCTACCATTACCCCACCACTGTCCAGGGACACCTGCAAGGGGGGAGTCTCACGCAACAGGGCAGAGGATTTTGTAGATGAGGAAGAGGAGGAGGAGGAGGAGAATGCGCAGCAGGCAAGCGGTGAATCCATTCTCCCCGGCAGCCAAGACCTTTTCATCACCCTGGAGCCAATACCCTCCCAAGGCGGGATCCCCGACCCTGAAGCTGGAGAAGGCAGCTCTGGTGAGTGCACATTTGTAACTACAGTACAGGGTTTAAAAGCAATAGTGTTTAATGTTTGATTTGCCCTGAAGAGTTGGGATGCATTTGCAGCCAGTACAGCTACTGGAAAAGTCTGTTAACGTGTCTGGGGATGGAGCAGGAATCCTCCAGGAACATCTCCATGAAGCTCTCCTGGAGGTACTCTGAAAGCCTTTGCAGAAGATTTCTGGGGAGGGCTGCCTTATTTCGTCCTCCACGGTAGGACACTTTACCACGACAAGCCAGTAGCAAGTATTCTGGAATCATTGCAGCACAAAGCATGGCAGCGAATGGTCCTGGGTTTTGGTCACATTCAAGCAACATTTGGTCTTTATCTTTCTGTGTTAGCCTCAGGAGAGAGATATCATTCATCGTCACCTGGTTGAAATAGGAAAGGAGTACTTGTGGCACCTTAGAGACTAACCAATTTATTTGAGCATAAGGTTTCGTGAGCTACAGCTCACTTTATGTAAGGGAACAGTAAAAGGACCCCGTTCATGCTGGGTTATTTGCACTTGGCTAAAAGAGATCATCCTGGAGAATAGCCACGCGGTGGGGGGAGGGGTGAAGGGATCATCCCAGAGAATAGCCATGCGGTTGGGGGGGGAGGGGGAGGTGTGTGCTGCACATTCACCTGAAAACCACAGCCCCTCCTTTTTCTGAAACCCAACCAGCATTGCTTGCTATGGGAAAGGATGATTCTGCAGTTTGAAACCATTCCCACATGTTATGACAGCAGAAGAAGCCAACCCCACGTACCAAAAGGCTTACCATGGCTGCCTGGAAACCAAATTCTGTTGCCCAGCCATGTGTGATGTGTCACCATACTGGCAGGCGCTCAATATAAAAGGCAAAATGTGCTTTAGGTACAAGGTCGCATGTGCTGTGAATTGCTTGATTCACTGTGAAAGAGTCTCCCTTTTGTTCTCAGAAATGTATCATCTTAAATTTTACTCTCCCTTTTTATCCCCCCCCAGGTGCAAATGTTTCTATGTTTCCCCTATCATCTCCATCCCTGAGGTTACTGCAGATTAGAAGGCGAAAAAAACACACTCGCGATGACATGTTTTCAGAGCTCATGCAGTCCTCCTGCACTGATAGAGCACAGCTTAATGCATGGAGGCATTCAGTGGCAGAGGCCAGGAAAGCATTAAGTGAGCACGAAGAGCAGAGGCAGGAGGCGATGCTGAGCCTAATGGGGGAGCAAACAGACATGATGAAGCATCTGTTGGAGCTGCAGGAAAGCCAACAAGAGCACAGATCCCCACTGCATCCATTGTATAACTGCCTGCCCTCCTCCCCAAGTTCCAAATCCTCCTCACCCAGACACCTCACCCAGACACAAGAATGCGGGGTGGGGAGGCTCCAGGCACCCAGCCACTCCACTCCAGAGGATGGCCCAAGCAACAGAAGGCTGTCATTCAAACAGTTTTGATTTGTAGTGTGGCTACAATAAGCAATGTGGCTTTGTCCTTCCCTCCTCCTGCACCCCACCCCACCCGGGCTACCTTGTCAGTTATCTCACTTTTTTTTTAATTAATAAAGAAAGAATGCATGGTTTCAAAACAATAGTTACTTTATTTCCTTGCCAGCTGTGGTCGAAGTGAGGAGGGTGGCTGGCTTACAGGGAATTAAAATCAACAAAGGGGGCGGGTTTGCATCAAGAAGAAAAACACACACAGCTGTCACACCGTAGCCTGGCCAGTCATGAAACTGGTTTTCAAAGCCTCTCTGATGCGCAGCACGCCTAGCTGTGCTCTTCTAATCGTCCTGGTGTCTGGCTGCTCAAAATCGGCTGCCCGGCGATTTGCCTCAACCTCCCACCCTGCCATAAACATCTCCTCCTTACTCTCACAGATATTATAGAGCACACAGCAAGCAACAATAACAATGGGAATGTTGGTTGCGTTGAGATCTAACCTAGTCAGCAAACAGCGCCAGCAAGCTTTTAAACGTCCAAAGGCACATTCTGCAACCATTCCGCACTTGCTCAGCCTATAGTTGAACTGCTCCTTACTACTGTCTAGGCTGCTTGTGTACTGCTTCATGAGCCATGGGAGCAAGGGGTAGGCTGAGTCCCCAAGGATAACTATTGCCATTTCAACATCCCCAATGGTAATTTTCTCGTCTGGGAAGTAAGTCCCTTCTTGCAATTGCTTGAACAGCCCTGAGTTCCTAAAGATGCGAGCGTCATGCACCTTTCCCGGCCATCCCACGTTGATGTCGGTGAAACGCCCCTTGTGATCCACCAGTGCTTGCAGCACCATTGAGAAGTACCCCTTGCAGTTTACATACTGGTTGACAAGGTGGTCTGGTGCCAAGATAGGGATATGTGTTCCGTCTATTGCCCCACCACACTTAGGGAACCCCATTGCAGCAAAGCCATCCAGTATGACCTGCACATTTCCCAGAGTCACTACCCTTTATAGCAGAACGTCAGTGTTTGCACTGGCTACTTGGATCACAGCAGTCCCCACAGTAGACTTGTCCACTCCAAACTGATTCCCGACTGACCGGTATCAGTCAGGCATTGCAAGCTTCCATAGAGCTGTCGCCACTTGCTTCTCAACTGTCAGGGCAGCTCTCATCTTGGTATTCCTGTGCTTCAAGGTGGGGGGCAAGCAACTCACAAAGTTCAAGGAAAGTGGCCTTACACATGCGAAAGTTTCACAGCTACTGTGAATCATCTCATACCTGCAACACTATGTGGTCCCACCAGTCTGTGCTTGTTTGCTGGGCCCAGAATTGGCGTTCCACTGTATCAACCAGCCCCACTGCTGCCATGATGTCTCAATTGCCACAGCCCGTGCTTTCAGGAATGTCTGTGTCCATGTCCTCATCACAATCGTCCTCCTGCTGGCGTCTCTTAGCCCGGTTCTGCACATACTCCAGGATAATGCGCGAGGTGTTTACAATGCTCACAACAGCAGCGGTGAGCTGTGCGGACTCCGTGCTTGCCGTGGTATGGCGTATGCACGGGTAATCCAGGAAAAAAGGCGCGAAACGATTGTCTGCCATTGCTTTCGTGGAGGGAGTGAGGGAGGGAGGAGCGACTGACAACATGTACCCCAAACCACCCTCAACAATGTTTTTGCCCCATCAGGCATTGGGAGCTTAACCCAGAATTCCAATGGGCAGCGGAGACTGTGGTAACTGTGGGATAGCTACCCACAGTGCACTGCTCTGTAAGTCGATGCTAGCCACGGTATTGCTGACTTAATGCGCTTAGTCGCACAATCAACTGTATAAAATCGATTTCTAAAAATCGACTTCTATAAAATCAACCTAATTTCGTAGTGTAGACATACCCAAAGTTTCCTCATTCTAGGGCATGTGGTAGCAGACTAGGTATACTTGGTTCAGCCTCAGTTCAGAGGGCTGGACTAGATGACCTCTTGCAATCCCTTCCAGCCCTACATTTCTATAATTCTATGTTTCTATAGATACCCTGTGCCTCTGCAGTGTCTACAAGTCCCTCCTGCTCATGAGGCAGTATGGTTCCTGGAGCTGTGCTGCCATGGATCACTACTGGCCTCTGTTCCTAAGGCCCTTTCACCGGGGGTTCAGAGCACTTCACTACTATGGTGATGGGGCAGGGGCTATATAAGTACCTAGACAGAACATGAATTGTTGTAGGATGATCTTAAGATGGGATGCTCTGTGGGGTTTGCGGTGCAGTGGGATGATGCAATGGAAAATGGCTGTTCCTTCAGCCACTCCACCACCCCAGATACTGATCCATGCAGAACATCCACAAATGGGGTTGGTGGTAATAGGGGCAAGCTGAAGCCTTAAATCAACTCATTTATTTATATAGTGAGATATCCAAACATGTGCCTTGCAACTGGTAAGTCTGCTGAACAATAAATCAGAAATATACCAAAACTAGAACTTTCTATGTGAACTGCCCTTCTCTATCCCCTTGAATGTTGGTATTTCAGATAAAATGAAACCCAGATCTTCCTCAGGTACTGATTTTGTAGAGCCGAAACCTGACAGAAGTGGTTTTGTAAAACCAGCTTTCTCATTCAACCCCTACAAAAAGTACCCCCCAAGAGCTTACAGTCTAAAGAAAATAAGTTTGGTACAGTTTGGCGAACAAACGATTGTTGCTGGCATACCTTGTGGAACAGGTGGATTCGCAGAAATGTTCTGAAGATAGAGGGAAGGGTCTTAGTTCACATTCATTATATGTTGTATACTATGGATCCATCTCTGTGTTATGTGAGAATCTCTGATAAATTCTTGATTGTAACCACATGACTAAAGCTGCTCAAAACTCAGGATTTCCATCCCATGGGAATTCTGACACTTTGACAAAGTTTTTGTTTAATTTTCAGCTGCCCTTTAGTGAGGGGAATCCCACACCATGAAGCAGGGAACTTAGAAACTCTGAGAGCCCCATCTCAAACTGGGACACTCATATTTCCAGGATTCCAACTCTGTGGTAGGGAACCTGAAAGCCTTGGGGTCCTTGGCTGAAGAGCAGGCTGCATGATCAGGCTGTCATGGAGCCATGGACCTTGGAAGCTCTGGAATCCCTGGCACCAGGGCAGCCCACTTGGTAGGTCTACCCTGGAGCTGTGGACCCTGAAAGCCTGAGTTCCCCAGAAGCTTGCCAGGTGAGCTGGCAGAAAACCAGGCAGGAGTCTGTCAAAATCCAGTCTGTGGCTTGGCAAAAGTTTGTTGAAACCAATATATTTCTGTGAGACATTTCGGTTACAACCAAGTGGCAGAGTCAGATAAAAAAACATTTTGTTGGAATATTCCCAACAACCTCCATTCATAACCCTATCCTGCCAGGGAGGTAAGCAGTATTATCCCCATTTTAACAGATGGGGAACCAAGGCACAGAGAGATTAAGTGAACTGTTGAAGGTCACACAGGAAGTTTGTGACAGCGCTGGGAATTGAATCTAGATCTCCTGGGTGTCTGTGCCTTAACTAAAAGGCTATCCTTCATCTCTGTAGCAAGATTTTTTCCTAGATCTCGTCTTTTTTCCTAAAAATCATCTAAACCTACTGTAGCAGCGTGGTAATACTGGTGGTAGTTAAAGCATTAGTCTCTTTGACTGGGTTTACATTAGCAAATTTAGTACCAGTTTCTCAGTGCTAGTGCAGGCAGGAGTCAGGCATTTCCAGCATTGCCTCCTGAAACCCTGCTGAAATGGGCACAAAATTGGCTGGTATCAACACAGACTTTTAGGATTTGCTCTGTCATCAAATTAAGAACAAGAGCCGTTTGAAAATTATTGAATTTTCAAAAATTTCCATGAACATTTTTTTTAAATGTTGCTGTTTATGACCAACTTTTAGTATAACTGAAAGATGTCAAAAATTGAAATTTCAGCAAAAGTAATTTACAAAATATGTTCTGCATTTCTTCAGCCAGCTTTATTAAGAGCCTATTTTTTCTTCTCTTTCATCTAGTATTTTGAGTACAGCTAGGTAAAAGTGGCATATGCCAATCAATCACCTTTTCCCCAACCTTAAAAACAAAAGGACCCATACATTTTCACAGTATTTGTGGAATTTTTACATAGATTGTTTAAGTATATCAGATGATGGTCTAAGAATCAAGGAGGCAGGATTAGAGACAACCTTAAAAGTTAAATCAAGCCAGTGCTAGGCACCTGCAGAATATCCTAGAACAGCAGACTCAACCTTTTGCTTTCTGAGCGCCCCCTGCCCCAACATGCTATAAAAACTCCATGGCCCACCTGTGCCACCACTGTTTTTATGCATATCCAGTAGATTAAAAGGTGTATTAAATTAATAGTCATACAGTTAAACACACATACATATAGAATCTAAAAAAGAAAAGGATAATATAGGTACAAAAATAAAAAAGTGAACATTATTTTTGGTTTACTTACTCAGTCTGAACCTTGTTTCTGGTGCTGATCAATAGTTCTGTCAAGACGTGAGGGGTATCTTCGACAAGCGTGTGTCATGGTCCATGTTCATCCTGGCTGGGCACTTTGTTCTCATTGACTTCATGGCTGACCTGCACAGCCACAGCCCCTCCACCAGCTAGCCAGCCATCCAGGCGACCTTCACAGCAACACAAACCCTCCACCCGTGCGGTGGGGCTTGGCTTCAGCTCCTTCAGCCCTGCATGGCAGAGCTCAGGCTTGGGCTTTCTGCCCTAGGTCCCAGCAAATCAAACGCCGGCCCAGCTTGGCAGACCCCCTGAAACTGGCTCATGGCCCCGGAAGGGGCTGTGGACCTGTTGAGAACCACTGCCCTAGAACACTGTCCGCACACACAGATATGAAGACACAGTCCCTGTACCAAACACCTTAACTCTGAGACTCCAACCTGCAAAAATGCCAGGTGCTTAGTTGTCATGAGTTTAACTTTAAGCTTTACAAACAGTCCCATTGAATGGACTGGGGATTAAGAAGACAGGCAACATATGAAGGAAGGAGCGGGATACACCCCAAATATGTGTAATTTTTATTTACATTTGGCCAGACTCATACAAACTGAACAGTGACATCCAACTGCTTCTCAGTCTATGCATTATTAATTGACCAGTTACTGACTCCCCCCCTTGGAAGCAGGACTTAAAGTGGGGGTAGATTTCACACTGTTATGCAGACTATATAGGCCCCTGTTTTGATGTGTGCAGCAGCTTTATATGGTCTCAGGCCAATCTTCTTTCTTCCATTCGTTATAAGAAAAGGGCACTTTTGGGAGTGGCAGCAGTGTAATGACATTCTCTTACTTCCCTGAGGAGGGGAGACTAGACAGAGTGGTATCTGCATGGGCACCGGGCAGCAAACCACCTGGGTATCATTGCAGTGCGTATGTCCCTCTCCCCTCTGGGGGCCAAGTGCCAGGAGAGAGGAAGACAGGAAGTGGCAGAGGAGTTCCCCCAGAGAGAGGGGCGCCAGGCTGAGCCCTCTCTGCTCCTAGTCTAGACAAGGGCTGAGAGGAAAGCCCGCGCTGCCCAACCCCTCTCATCGCTGAGCTGTGGGGGAAGCCGAGCCCGGGCGGCGGGCCCCGCCCGTCAGGCTGTTCCGCGCCAGGTGCTGCGGCCGTTCCGCCGGGTGTGTCCGAGCTGAGCGGCGAGCCGCAGGGGGGAGGGGCGCGGCGCCCAAGTTTGAGCGCGCGGTTGCCGAGCGGGCCGGTGCGCGCGGCACCGGGCAGGAGTTGGTGCCCGTCACACCCACACCCCCCCACCGGCCAGGGACCTCGGCGGGGCGCGTGCTGGGGGAGCCAGGGTGCCGCGCGCCCGCCCGGCGCTGGGGAGCGGGCACTGGGGAAGCGAAGGCTGCCGGGCATGGCGCTGGCGAGCGGGCGGCGGCGGCAGCACGGTGCCGGGCGGGGCGCCGCTGCTGGGCGGGAGCAGACACCTGAGCGGCTGCGCTGCCTTCTCCTCCCCCCCTCACGCGGGTTTCGGCTTTCTCCCCCGCCCGGAAACTCGCCGGCCGAGCCGCGCTCGCCGCCGCCGCAACAGGCCGGGCCGGGACCGGGCGCCGCCAGGTGAGTCCCAGCCGGGCAGCGACTGCGCCCCCGGGGGGGCTGGCTGGAAGGAGGGTCCCAGGGGCTCCCCCTCTGGTGCTCGGCCCCGGGCAGGGAGGTGGCACCCATGGGGGAGCTGGTTGCAGGGGTGGGGGAGGAGAGGCACAGGGCAGCTCCAGTTCTGTACCGGGCTGCTAAAGGCGACTGGGTTGGGTAAAATATTTTACAGATTTCCCCCACCGGCGGTAATTGACACACATCGTTGTAATGTTTTTAAAATAGTCCCTTGCGAGTGTATGGGGCTGCATAAATAAAGCCTCATCGCAATTGACAGACTCGGCTTCGCTCACTGTTCTGATGACAAGGACAGTCCCACTCCGGCAGTCCCCTGTCACTCTAGAGTCTCCTTTATATACTTCTTAAAAAGTTGTTTTTATTACTCTTTGCTCTTCATCGTGTACCTTTGTAAACCTTGCAGAGGAATGGCCGTGTGGGATTTAATTCATATTGTAATAGCAAATAATAATTGAAAATATTTGTAGTTGTTAGTAGCTTTGGCAATACCGTCACATTGTTTCTAGTATAAATGGTTCCTGTTTTTATTGCAATTTTTCTAATTACAACTTTTAATTCTACATTTTTGTTCTTCTATAATGCAAGTTTATTCTTTAGGATTATATGATATAAAGGCTGACGGAGTTTCTGGGTTGGTGTCAAATTTTCCTTCAGTTTCCTTTGATCTGCCAATGGGATTGCCTTTGTCAATTTATTTTGCTTCTCTGGGCAGCATTCTAGTGCTTTTTTACATGTCATCACTTGTGTGTATAACTTCGTTCCCAAGTATTCACTAAAGGCCAGGTTGAAAGCACCTAGATGCTTTTGAAAATCCCACTGGTCACCTAAATACCTTTAAAAAAATCTGGCCTAAGGATACTATGCTATCTTCTATGAAATCCTTTGCAAAGGCAAATTTCTACTATAATTTTTACTAAACATAGATACGCAACCAAGATTGACAACCACAAGAATTAAAAAATGTGTTATGCATTCTAAAGTTATGAAATTAAATAAATATATATTTAGGTTCTTCTTGCCTTTGTTTTCTGAGCCTTTAGGGTGCACTAGCTACATGCATATACTGTTACCTTTCCCAAAGAATCCTTCCACCTAATACATTCCTATAATATTCAATACCATTTTGGACATGATTTCCCTCCTCTCCCCCACCCGCACTTTAATTGAAAATATATTACAGATCCTTATTTTTGTGTAAGTAATCCTCCACCCTGCAAACACTGAAACACATACTTTACTCTTCTATTACTTGTTGCGTGCATCTTTTCTTCTACTGAATTGTTTATATTTCTAATTGCGTCTTAATTTTATATCCTCTTACATGCGACATTGTGTCATTTCAGTGATGATCTTCATTCTGACAAGTTTACTGTTTTGTGCTGCCAAAATCAAAGAGGTTTTTTTAAGTGAATTATTCTGTCACTCCTTTGCATTAGTTGGGAGGGGAGCACAGCGCTTATCTCACCTAGTTTGCCTTTTAGTGAAAGTACAGTGCCGTGTCTCCTGTGTTCTTACAGTGGGAAAGCTAATGCATGTTAGTTATTCTGCGGTAAAAACACATTTTCTTAGCATTGAGGAGACAGACTATAATACTGACTCAGATGTTAAATGAAGATGTTGTTCATAGTTTGACAACTCTGATAGCGATTATGGGAGTGACACTGCTCTTTGCCATTGGAGGTAATTGCCCCTGAATATCCGCAATTTGTGTGGGTGGCATGGAAGATTAGTTAAAGCATTTTAAACTAAAAAAATTAAGAGCCCCCCCAATTTCCCTTATTCCCTTCTTTTTACTTACTAAGGAAGAATCTACATGGACACACTAAAGGTGTGAAGTTAATGCACATAATTATAGCACGTTAAACCTCTGCGGGGATGCTCTTTACTTCCAAACAAGTGTCCTTAGTTTTGACAATGGCAGTCAGAGTAATCATGGAAGATGGCAGGAGTCCTTCCCCAAAACATTACTAATCATCAGGTCTTCGACCTGGCTTGAATGTTTCAAAAGTTTTGTATAGTTCAGGTGCAACTCACATTTCATTTTTTAAGTCCAAAGTGCTCCATTGCTTCCCTCCTTTTCATCTTAACTTTCCTGAGGGTTGCCCTGTGTTGAAAAGCCTTTATAATGTTTCATGGATATTTAAATTTTATAAGACCAAAATTGATATGTGGTTTAAGATTCAAATTTAAGGTGATCTTACTCCTTCTGTCTGCCCTGTGCTGGTCAGGACATCTTTTGTGATGAGGAGATTGAAGGCCTGACAGTGGCATGGTAGATCCTGCTGTGCCCATACAGAGTGTTGATCACTTACAGTTAGGCTCCCGCTATAAGCAATGACTATGAAATGGTGGCACTCTTGTCCCATTAGAGTTAACCAGTTGACCCACATTTTTCATCTTTTAAATTGTAAAGAGTCCTTTTTGATCTCATCCTCTACCAGCTCGCTTACCAAACGTGATGTAAACCTTATCTCTTACTGTGTGCTCTCAGGAAAATTTAACGTACAAACCCAGCATTGTCTCTTATGCCTTTCTTACATTATGATGGTAATATTAATGAGCCCATGACTGTCGTGTTCACAAAGGAGTGAGGTCTCGGTCTGATAGGCTACAAGAAAAATATGTTCAGCTCACTTAAAACATTGTGATGTTGTGTCTCAGCACAGGTGCAGAGTGCTGGGCTGATCACCTGGCCCAGAAATAGGGTGTGGCAGTTTCTAGACATGTTCTGCATTTGTTTCTGCAGCCGTATAGGATATTTTCATTGTAGGCAACCCACCTGGCAGGTCATTCCCTGTTTACTCATCTGATAGCTGAGCCAATCGGAGCTCAAGGTGGGGAAAGTTATATCTCCTTAAAACAGCCACCTCACGTCAGTGGCTGATCAGTGCAAGAGCATGCATATGTCTGCTGTAAGGGATGGATATGCTGACAATATGGAGAAATGTCTTGGAAAGAAGGAGGCTGACATTCTTAGCAAGATCTGAACTAGCCAGGCATGTACACTCCATAGTATGGCCATGTTAGAGAGACTTAAGGCTAGATTCACAAAGATACTTAGGCATCTAAACTTCAGACTTAAGTGCCTCAGGTTTAGGCTCCACTGTGATTCACAAAACTCCTGACAAACTCTGTAGGTGCCTAAATTCACACAGCACTTACATTTTCCAAGTTGAAGTTCCCATGCTGCCTTAGTTTCTGTCTCTCTGAGCATGTGCACTGCTGCCTTACTCTAGGCTTGTCTCCTGCATACACTCCAGACCTATTCATAAACCAGGGGAGATAAGACAGGTGGGTGAATGCATATGTGTAGTGCCTGATCTAGTAGGCATGCTCTAGTAAGCTTGCCTACTGGATAAGGTCCCATTCAAAATCTGGCTGGAGGAGGAGGTGGGTGCGCTGTCCTCACCCACCATATAACTTTCAGTGCAGTGGTTAGAGCACTGGCTTGGGATGCGGAAGACTAGGGTTCAATTCCCCCCTCAGGCAGAAAGGGAGAGAGAATTTGAAGAAGGGGAGTCCCACATCACAGGTGAGTGTGCTTAACACTGAGCTAAAAGTTATAAGGAAGGCAGTGACATCACCACCTCCTGCTGCTGTTTTGTGTGGAGTTAGGTACCTGTCTAGTTCTTTCTCAAAGAAACAACTTAGTTTAGGTGCCTAAACTGCCTGACTCCAGTAGAAGGATTCCCGGTTGTGAAGTGCTAGCAGAGATAGGTGCATCCTTGCAGTCTCGATTTAGGCTCTGAACTCAGAACAGGGTGGGGTTTAGGACACATCCCTCATGGGCATCTCACATTGGTTAGGTTTGGCAGTTCCCTGCTTAGTGTGCTGGCTTTGTGGCTTACAGTCTCAGGCACCTATCTCCCCATTTGTTATATAGGGAGCCTAGGAATCTAACTGAGATGGAGCACACTGTTGTTCCTGTGATTTTCTTTTTTTTCTAGGCACCTAAAAGTTGGGCATTGCAATACTCGGCATCACAATGCCTAGTTCCTTCTGAATCCAGCCTTTACGCCTTTTCCTCACTGCTAACAAAGGTGTTTTTGTTTTTTTGTTTTTTTTTAAATCTGAGTAGATAAGGTGTATGAACTGTCCTGAGGTTTAAGGGGGGGGGAGGAGGAAAAAGAAAGACAAAGCACTTCAGTTTCCTCACTGATAAAAAGGCCTGAGAAAATATCTTTGAAATAAGATCATAGGGCAATGCGTGTACGTGGCAAAGTACAGAAGTTCACATTTTGCTTTGAAAACTTGTTTTTTTAATATGTGTAACTGTGACAATGGGGTGGGGAGACTGTAATACGGAACAAGGTGGATTTTCTGCTTAATAGCTTGTATATAAAAGGTATTCATATGTATTCAAAACTGTTTACAATGATGTCTGATATTTTCAGTGCTTTGTATGCATTAAATGTTTGTTTCATATAGAAACCATATGACCTAAACTACAATGGAAAGAGACTAGTAAAGAAATAACACCTTCATTCAGGGTTTTACCTACAATAACACTGAATTTTAACTCTGTAGAGTGCTTTTCTAAATCACAAAAATATCTTCGTGTCCAAGTTTAAAATAGAGATTTCACAATGATAGTAAAATGTGACGGGAGTGCCCCCATATGTCAAAGTTTGCTACCCCTGGACCAGAGGCTGGAGAAAGGCAAAACAGCAAATGTTAACAGGGCGGCAAAACAGCAAATGTTAACAGGGCGGCAAAACAGAATACCTAGGTGTCAGTAACTACTACCAGCTGCAGATTATGCCAGGAGCACCACACCTGCATCTGGGACCTGCAGGGGAGACAGCCACCAGTCAGCAAGTGTGTTCCTTAGGACTTAGGTGGGAGGGATGTTTAGGCAGCAACGCTGGACACCTCACACAGGGGGTTAGGCTTCTCCGATGCAGAGAGCTCTGCTCAGCCTGTTTGATTGGTGACACCAAGGCTTCTGCAGGCAACTGGGATTTGTTAATTTTAGGGTTAGAACTTCTCTGACTTACGAAAGCTACAACAAAAAACGAGTGCCCTTAAATACCAATTGAAAGGGCATCCTCTGGGCACGTACAGGTAGATTAGCCTCAAAATGTAGGTGTTATGAATCCCACAATACAGCTCTACAACTGATCTTACTAGAGGTGAGTAAGTGACATTTAAAAGTCAATGAGAAGTTTTGGGGTTATTCGTGACTATATGGTCCCAGGGAACATTGCAGTATTGGGCGGGTGTTAGTTATGAGAGAGAGTAAGAAAGCCTGTAGAAATAAACTGTAAACAAAAAGGAAACTGATCAATCTACTGAACAGTCCAACCTAGGTGAAATACAAAGAGTAAGTCTTCCTTTTCATTAGGTGGTGTTATTAACAGAAATAATGCATTGTGGTTTATAGGTGTCAGGATACTTAGGTTCTATTTTTTTGACTGTTATTTTCTCATTATGTGACTTCGGTCAAGCTTCTCATCCTTTCTGTACCTTAGTTCCCCCCTCTATAAAACAGGAGTAATGTGCTCACCCACCTTTTTAAAGTGCTTTGAGATCTATGGACATAAAGCACTAATAATTTCAGAATTACCCTTTTTTTTTTCTTTTTTTTTTTAAAGAATTGAGTTTTAACTTGACAGTGATCTCAAAGTGCAATTTAACTGGAATAGTGTTCTTTATGCAGAACACTTGAGAGTTGAATAATACAGTGATAGGTGAATAATAGAGGGAATAGAGAGATGTGATCTATTGACAAACAAGGAAAAATAAATGGTTTCAGATAATAGTTGGGGAAAAAAATGGAGCTGATGAGAAAAGACACTTATTGCTCTAATAAGATACTGTTTCAGTTTTGCGTCATGCCTCGTAATCTGAAATAGTCAGTCAGTCAGTCTCGCTCATTTTGTGAGCTGCTGAAAGTAGGGATGGCCTAGTTAGCTATCTGAGGGTCCAAAAGTTTGTTTTTATTGAGCGTTGCATATGGACCACAGCTTCCAGGGATGAGGCATAGAATCAAGACACATCCATTCTAGCTGAACTTTTTTCTAGTTTTCGATTATGATTGAGAGGAAAAGTAGATAAAGTAAAATCCTTCTTTTAGAGCACGATAAACCTGAAATGTTCTTTGCAATACGGGTGAAGGTGAAGTCCCTGCCTCAAAGAGCTAAATCATCCAGAGCCACATTTCTACAAAGACAACTGCATGGGCCTGTGCAGAGCCAATTGAAACTCAATACAATTAATAGAGAAATGCTCCTTTACCTCAAAGGGGGGTTAAATTCATTTATATAGAACATAATCCAATGCTATGGTTATAAGTGCAATAGAAGAGCCTATAAATAAAACAGAAGATGACAACATCATGGGCAGGAAAGGAAAGGACAAGGGAGAGGACAACACGATTATGTGGCAAATTGAGAGGTGTCAGAGTTAAGACTTTTTTCAACTATTTATATCAAGAGTGTCTTTCTGGAAAAGTTAGCATAAGATGTCTAGAAGGAACATTTGAGGGCTGCTGTTTAGCTGGAATAATCCAGACTTATTTTGTTCTGGCTGTGCAATTCTTTTTGGTCTTTATTTTTCTCTCTTTAAAATGGCAGTGAAGTATTTGACTTTACTTATTTTGCAGTGGGACAAACAAAGTAGAAATGTAAAGTGAGATCTTCAACCTCTTTCTGGTCCCTTTATGCCAGGTGAAAGGGTCAGAGCTGCATAAAGCCCTTTATCCAACTGTGGGAAGATTTCCCCAGTGCACAAACTGTGGAAGACCACTAAAAGTCTGTCCTGGCTTCTGAGGATACCTTTGACAGCACTAGTGTAGTGGGTGTCCTGGAACAGGGCCACACATGCAGTGCTGTGGAGATTCTAGGTAGCATAGGGAGACTGCCATAAGTTTGACAACACCCCAGGTTTGTCTAAGTTACACTGGTGACGTCGGCTGTCCCCAGAGAAGCCATAGTTGGAAGGACACAATGTAGCTTAAATTTATCATAGACACCCTCTGCCCCCTGGGCTCCCAATTATGTGCTATACTTTTAAGGGTACATCTGCTGTTTGAGTTGGAGATGTGATTTCCAGCTTAAGTAGACATTTCTGTGCTAGCTCCAATTGAGCTAGTGCCTTAAAAATAACACACAGTTGTGACAGTGTGAGCAGCTAGCCACTATGAGCACAATCCCATCCACGCATCCATGGTGACCCACTATTTTTAGCACACTAGCTTGATCAGAATAGCGCGGGTATGTCTCCTTGAGTTGGAAATGACACCTCCAGCTCAAAGTGTAGACATACCTTAAGATGCAGCACCAGTAACAGTGTGGTAGAAAAAGAAGTGGGTAAACTAACCTAAATTCCATATTCCCCAAATGAGAAGAGGGTAAACTCAGTTTAGCCGTGTGTACCCTTGACTACACTGTTGCACAGAACCTCACCCTTAATGATTTGAAGCCCAGAGCTCATGAGTGGTCCTGTAATAGTAAGAAAAAAACCAAAAACAAAATCCCACACTGAGTCTCCATTCCATTACACAGGCTTCCCAAAGGAAAGGGAATTACTATCGCATGAAACTGGTATAATGGAGTGGAGAATCAGGTCCAAAGTATCCAATGCTGAGGGAGGAAAAATCAGTAAGGAAAGTGGATTTTGGTTTCAGGTTTCCATTAACCCATGCAGAGAGGTTACTGGGAGAGGTTGGTGTGTGTGGAGAGAATGTTTTAAAGCCTAGGAAATAGGTATTGTAATGGGGGTGGGGGGAGAAGAAACAGCTGGATAATGTCTCAAGCAATACCATGAATGAATCTGTTAACCGAACAGGCCTCTCTCTAGCTTCAGATTTCTAAAGTGTGTGCTGCAAGCACAGCTGATAAAACCTTCTGTGTAATATTACATTTAAAATGGGAAACCCAATAAGTTTAAAATTAAAAATTTTGACTAGTGTGTAATAACTTTGGAAATATTTAAAATTTCCTTCTCCACTTACTGAAGTAGCTGTTGGTTTTGTGGCACTGAAAGTTATGTTACAGATGATGTATAGTTCTATAATCTTGCTAAAAATAGTTAATTGGGCAAGTTTACAAATTGGAGATTGTACTGTCCTCGTTTAATTATTCTAATAGGAGACAAAAACCATTTGACATTTCTGTTACTCACTGTGTGCTTCCTGCTATCTTCATCAGATTTTCACGCAACGCTCTCATACACAAGTTCTTTGTTTCAGTAAGAAATCCTTGTCTAAATTGCTCCACCAATTTTACTTAAAGCTGCAGAAAATTAAACCATATCATTTTATCCTGATTTGTATGTCTTTCCAAAGTGGTTGCAGCTGTTGTCTTACGCACAGGTGTCAGTGCGTTTTGTCTGATTATTACCGTCCCCTCCACCGCCCCCCCACCCCGCTTGTTTGCCTGTTTTTGGTCAGATTATTATAGTGATAACACTCCTGTAATAGTTAAGCATAACACTTGACAGTCCCTTATCACCTTACTTTCTAGGGTTTGTAATTCAGACACAAATTTTTGCTCTGGACTGAAACTTGGCACATGAGGTCTCATCACAGGAGTGAGTGGATTCACAAAATATGGAAACACATGGCAAGCTTCCCCCCCCTCCCCCGCCCCAGATTGTAAGCATTCAAATAGTTCAAAAGAAGGCTACAAGAATGACCAGAGTATTAAAAGGCATGAGATAACTGGCTGTGTAGAGTTTAGAAGAAGTGATAGAGGGGATGTAAGTGATCATCAATTCCTGAAAAGTAAGAATTACTAAGGTGGTCAGGGGAAGGATCTGGAGGTAATATTTAGAAACTAAAGGGGGAAACTAGTAAACTGAGGTTACAGAAAAAAAATAATCCAGAGATAAATCAAGACTTCAATTCTATGTCCCGGGTTTTGCAACAGGCTTTGTATGGGTGGATCTCTATACGTGCACAGAATCCCCCTGAGTTCAAAGGGTCTCCATATGAATTTGAGGAACTGCTCATGTGGAGAAAGTTGCAGTATCAGGAACTATTTGGGAAGGGGAAGTGCTAGACTAGATGATCCAGGAGGTCCCTTCTAATTTTTTAATTTATGAATAAAATACTGCATGTCCAATTATGAAGATTTATTTTTTCTGACAACTATAGAAGGCTTATTCTTTAAAATATCTTTCAGTGGCAGTTAATCCTTTCTATGGACTATTGGTTTTTGTTTGTTTGTTTGTTTGTTTGTTTTTTAAGAAAAAACTTAATGACCAGATTCTTTGCATTTTCGCAGCTCGATTTCATTTGCTAGGCCTTAACTCTGCATCTATTAGAACTACAGTGAATCATGACCAGGAACTATATCCGTTCAGATTGTAATGTGCTCCAAACCCCTACATAATAGATGAAGGGAGAATTCAGGGATTTATGTGCTGACATTGTTCTCTGTAAGGAATAGAGAGGGACAGTCCCTGCCCTGCGAGCCTTAGTCTGATGAAGTATCCTGTTTGAATCCAGCCGCTTTTTAGCAACCAAAAGTTCTTACCATTGGGTGGGGTGTTCTGTAGTCTGTATGAAATAAATAAATGCAATGCATGAGCGTCCTTGTGACTAAACCGTACAGTTGTTGTTGCCAGCTGGCCACCTTGTTGGCAGTCTTGGAGAAAGGGCAAGAAATTAATAGGCCTAGAGAAAACATCCTCCCTCTCTTGTGTATTCTATCAAGGCAAACTTGAGGAGTATTGGCAGGTGACAGTCTGGGGAAGCGTGTGCTGTCGCTGCCCTGTTTTTGTGGATAAAAAGAGGACTTCAGTCTCCTGTGTCGTCACTCTAGCAACTTTAACCAGAAAGGGGAAGAAACTAAAGAGAAATATCTACATACACACAGTGTAAATATGTAAATGCACGCACACAGCATAGGGTAGCAATGGTTCTACAGAAGCTATTGATATTTCTGATGTTGGCTCAGACTGACCTTATCTTAGTAAATTCAAGAAAGTGCACAGCTGGAAAAAAAACAGAGGAAAAGGAAACAAGTTTTGTTGTTTTTGCTAGTCTCTAAATTCAGTAAGAAACAGCCAAGAAAATTCTTACATGAAAGGACAAAATCCTGCCCTAAATTATATCCACATAACCATATTGAAGCTGGTGGAATTGCATAGGTGTAACTGAGAACAGAATACAATCCTAAATATTTTTTTTAAAAGTCAGAAAACTCTTCTGCCTGTAAACATGCAGAAGGTCGCAGATTGGATAATTCAATGGTCTTTTCTGCTTCTACTGTCTAGAATTCTGAAGTTTTAAATAATGATGAGTTGCTTTTCACTTTTCTCCCCCATATTCAATTAAGATATTGGGGGGGAAAGTCCAGAAAACAATTGTTTTTAAGAATAGCTTTAATTAGACCGTTTGTAGTTTACATATGGAAAAAAGATAGGCTCAAACTTTGTTCCAGCATTGGCCTCTACCTCCAGAAACTCTAACCTGGGCAGAACACCTCACTGTTGATTGTTGGTGTCCATGGGTGGCGTGGATCTGCCTTAGTGGCACAGCCAACAATTGCTGTTGTCACCTGGCACAGCTTAGAGCAGCCTGGAGGATCGGTCCAGTGTAGTGTGGGCCCAGAATTGGGGAATCTCAGAAGGGCAGTTTGAATCCTGTCTCCTAGATGTGCTCTTGGGTTGCCTCTGATAAACCTGAATTCAACACAGTGAGCCAGATTGAGTCCCTAATGTCCCAAGAAAGTACATTGGGCTGTCTTCATCAGATTTTCACGCAACACCGATATAACAGAGCAAAATTTGTCTTACTGAGGAACTTTCATTCACAGTTCAGCTTCCCTCACTGCTTCATCTTGCCGTAAAAAGTCAAAATCCAGCAACTGACCTCTTTATCCGTGGCTATGAAATTGACTGGGATGAAACACATTCCACCACACTGGGTAAAATTCTGCTTTCATGTACATCTCTGATGTAAGAGAAGGCAGAATCTATCCTTGCTACTTCATCGCCAGATCACTTGTGGTGGAAAAATTTGATCCCTTATGCAAATGTCCTGTAGAAAATAATCTTCCTATGGGTATTTCAGCTATCCTAAAGAAAATAGAGAATTCTAGCGCAGGGATATAATTCTGAGGTATGACTGTAAAAAGCTCTAAAATTAAGCTTTTTAGATTAATTTATATTAAGATATTGGTTTAATCTACATTAAAGTCTAGAGGACTTTCCCATAAGAAATAAGGGGTCAATATAGAACTGCCATATAATCTGCAAAAGCAGCAATTGCAAATCGTGGGATATTGATAAGTGGATTGATGTTTAGATGGGTTAATTTTAAAACAACATTCTGTAAAGTCCCCTTTTAAACTAGGATGGGAACTGTCATCTCAAACACTATTCCCCACCCCATACTACTTTCACTGATATATGACAATGGGTAGATGTCTTTAATACTGAATTTTATAAAAGTTTCCCAATTTCAAATACAGTTGTATAATATGAGGAATGCTGCTCACCATGAAATCTTCAGGAATTATTGTGGTGGGTGGAAAGCAGTGCTGCTTTCTTCTTACGTGTAATATATGGACAACATCCAGATCTGGTATGAGCATTGACATGTGCTTATTAAAGCTACTGCAGTAGCTGGCAGGGTTTTACTGGAACAAAGGCATATGCAAAAGACGTGCCTCTGCACATTACATATTTAAGATCCTGTAAACCATAATGCTGACTTAGTATAATCTTCCCTTCTTAAAATAAATGGAATTTACAGAGACACAGGAGGATGTGTATTAGGAATTCCTATTGTCTATGTAGTTGATAGACACATGGTCTTCATCTCTTCTTCTCAAAAGCATATCAAAACCTTGGAAAGAAGCTCTCTACTAGCTACTTGGATGAAGCCTGAGTCTTAACTTCAGGTCTCCTAGTCTTTTTGTTTTGGTTTGGATGTTGTGTTTTAATTGCAGGAGAAGTTCAGATTACTATTTAAGTTTAGACACTTTTGATCCTTAAATTGCCCCACTGGATGCCTTTTCCCTTCCCCTCAACAAAACTATTTGCTTAGACAAACATCAGTTTAAGGATGGAGTAACAACCATATAAACTTATTTTTTTCGACAGACATATCTGCTAAGTTCAAAGTGTGTATCAAAGAGAGAAGTGAGGGGAGATGGGTGTAGCAGAAAAAGCCTTAACAAAAATGTATAATAAATAAGGTGTGCGGCAGTCCGGAGGGAAAATGATAAAGCAACTTGCTAGCTGCCTTTCCTGCTACACCTACCACTACTTCTGCTTTCCTGGCATTCATTTTACACATTTTGAATTAAAATAATCATGAATCAAAACTACCTTTCCACCTAAATTTGTCTTCTGAACAATTTACGTACCATTGAATCCCTGTTGCATTTGGCCCTCAAGAGACCCATTGTTTAGGTCTTTGTGATAATTGTATTTAGACACTTCTGTAAATATGTATGGTACCTTTTTAATAAAAAAGGTGGTGGGAGGGAACCCTTTTGGAATTATTACCCAGACAATGTTCATTTAATGACAGGGCTAGATTCTTTTTGTGTTACATGGATGTGAATTAGGAATAATTATTGAAAAATCAAATCAAATTACACTGTTGTAAGTAAGAAAAGACTCAAGCATAGAGTCCCTTTGCTTTAGAATGTTAGAATTGCAAGATCATTGATCTGGCAGTATCATGAACTAGTCCAAGAAGTGAATATTCGTAAAAGTGCAGTAATGAAAGTTTCCAAATTCTGTACCTCTTATTTGCCTGTCTTGTCTGATTTGTTTTACTTTCCCAGGAAGCCTAAGGTACTAATTATTTCCCAGTAGAGTGCCATTCAACAAGTCTGCTACATCTTCCTTTGTAAAGGTGTCATTTCACAGGCAATAGCTTTAAAACATTTTATGGTCTTGTAACAAATGCAACTAATATGCTGTAACATTAAAAAACTTGCATCGTATTGGGGACCTGATGCAGTACTGCTCATTCTGAAGAGAATTTCCATGGGATAGTTTTAAAATGAGAAGAGGAGATGGTGTATAATAGAAATGCTGACACATCCTCAGTATGAACAATACTGTACTGTCTGGATATTTGAAAGAGTCTGAGCTGGATTCTGATCTTTTACATGGGTGTAAATAGCAAGTAGCACAACTGAAGTCAATGGAATTACTTTGACTGCAGTAAAACATCTAGGTCTAGTCCTCTGTTCTTGTTCTCTGGGAATACCTTAAGTACTCTACACTGAAATTTATTTTCCACTGAATGCATCCGATGAAGTGAGCTGTAGCTCACAAAAGCTTATGCTCAAATAAATTTGTTAGTCTCTAAGGTCAGTGGTGAGCTGGAGCTGGTTCGCTAGAACCGGTTGTTAAATTTAGAAGCCCTTTTAGAACCGGTTGTTCCGTGAGGGACAACCGGTTCTAAAAGGGCTTCTAAATTTAACCGGCCAAAAGTGGTGCCTTAGGCGCCAACTCCAAGGGTGCTCCAGCCCTGGACACCCAAGGGGAAAACTTGGTGGGTGCAGAGCACCCACTGGCAGCTCCCTACCCCACCCCTGGCCCCAGCTCACCTCCACCTCCTCCCCTGAACGCGTCGCCCCGCTCTGCTTCTCCACCCTCCCAGGCTTCCCGCGGATCGGCTGTTTGCACGGGAAGCCGGGGCGGGTTGAGAAGCAGGCAGCGGCTTCCTGCTCAGGCCCAGGGATGCACAGGTGAACTGGGGCGGGGGGGGGCGCGAGGAGGGCCGCCCGCACCTCAGCAGGTAACCCGGGGGAGGGGGGGGGGCGCACAAGGGAACCGCTCCCCGCCCCAGCTCACCTCCACCACCCTCGGCCTGAGTGTGAAGCCGCCACTTGTTTCTTAGCCCTCCCAGGCTTCCCGCCGAACGGCTGATTCGCGGGAAGCCGGGGGGGAGGGGGGGGCGGGGCAGAGAAGCAGAGTGGGGCAGCGCGTTCAGCGGAGGAGGCAGAGCAGAGGTGAGGTGATCTGGGGCTGGGCGCGGGGTGGGGAGCTGCTGGTGGGTGGAGCACCCAGGGAGTCGGCCGCTCCCCCACTTCCCCCCTAGCTATGCTCCCCCGCCCCTAGGAGCCAGAGGGACCTGCCGGATGCTTCCTGGGAGTTGCCCCAGGTAAGCACCTCCGGGACTTCCCACCTCACCCCCCGGCAGGTGCCTCTGGCTCTTAGTTGTGGGGTGGGCACCCACTACGGTGGCCCATGAGACCCTCCTGCCCGGTTCTAGGGGGCAGTCAAGGAACGCGGGGGGGGGGGGGAGGGGGGTTGGATGGGGCAGGAGTCCCGGGGGGGTGGGGGTAGGCAACGACCCCCTCGTGGGGTGAGGAGGAAACCCATTGTTAAGATTTTGGCAGCTCATCACTGTCTAAGGTGCCACAAGTCCTCCTTTTCTTTTTGCGGATACAGACTAACACGGCTGCTACTCTGAAAACTGAAATTTGTGGCATTCATATAATTCTGGCTTGTAAGGCACTTGTAGATAAATGGGTAAGTCAGCATTTTCTCAATACTGAAGTGTTCTGATTCTTCCCTCCCTGTTCACTGTAAATCAGGAGTCTTTTAATTGAAGTTAGTCTCCTGGTATAAAACCAGTGTAAGGGGAGGGGGGAATTGGGCCTACTGCTGTTTTGTTTCATTAGTAGAACATTTCACACCAGTTTGCAAAATTCATATAAATCAAAAAAGCAGGAAAGAAACTTAATCCCCTATTTTAAGCACACACTTAAGTGCTTTACTGAATAGGGATGAATTTAAACACATGCTTAGGTGCTTTGCTGAATTGGGTCCCTTGTTTAGACTAAGGGCTAGTCTACACTGGCAACGCTAAAGCGCAGCCATGGCAGCGCTTTAACGTGGCTTGTGTGGTTGCGGCACAGTGCTGGGAGAGAGCTCTCCCAGCACTCTTAAAAACAAAAAAACACCTCCATGAGGGGCATTGCTTCCAGCGCTGAAACTTGCTGTGCTCTGGGGGGTGTTTTTTCACACCCCTGAGCAAGAAAGTTGCAGCGCTGTAAATTGCCAGTGTAGACAAGCCCTAAGGCTGTCATACTCCCGGCTTCCTACTTTGTTAAGCCTTGTTCCAGAAACTTTTTTCTGCCTAGTCAAACCATGCTAGCACATATCCAATAAGAATAATGTTAATAGACACTCACTTTGAAGTCTGTTTTTAAACATGAGAAAATAGTAATTTTTGGTATTACACCTGCCCCTGATGTCCCCTGCCTTTTTTATGGTTTTACAATCATTTTCTTATTATTCTGGTAATTAGTTTCTCTATTTGTTCCTGTAAGAAATATCCACACAAAATTCTGTGAAATGAACTAACTGAAAAGAGAAAATTATTTTTCCCCAGATCCCCTTTCATTTATTGTAATCTTAGTGGTTAAACAGTGGGTAAAAATGGTTGGGATAGAAGAAAGATTTTTAAATTGGTGGTATCTCTTTAAGCTTAGTGTGCTAAAGGAGTGCTAACTTGGCTTTCCCTGGTCAGTACACCCATAACTAGACAGAGCATCACAATAACTTACTAGAGACTGGATTAAAAATGCTCTCAGAGATGGCTTATTATAAAACTCCCAGAGTTAATCATTAAAAGGATCACCTTCTCTTTAGCTGTACAAAGACATGCTGCTTGTAGCTGCGTTTCTTTGGTGCTTTTACCTCGGGTGGTTTAATCTTCGGCAATATCAGTAAGCAAAGAACAGTAAGGAACAGCAATAGAACACCAGAATGAATGGTGTCCCCTTTGAAAACTATTCCTGCATTTGATCCTGTATATTTAAAGTTGACCTACCTTAAGTGTTGTGGGGTTGTGTTTTTTTTGTTTTTTTTTTTTTTTTAAACCCAACCTTTTTTTAAAGTAGTCTGTGCTTAGCAATAACAGCAACAATTATCTCTGCGCCATGGCTGGACAGCAACTGAGCTAGGGTTGTGAAATGTATTAGCAACATTAAATGCTCAAAATATGTGCATTCCTGTATTTCACATGAACTTGGTTCCTTTTCTGGATGGCAAACTTTCACTCAAGATGGAGGCCAAATTTAGCTTAAAAAACCAAAACTCTTCATTGTGAAAATGAGCAAAATTCTGCATGGTTTTTCCAGCTAATTCACCATTTTATGAAAATGCAGAATTTTGCAGTTGTGTGAAAACTGGTCACACAAAGTTGCAGAAAGTTTTCCCATTCTTTCATACTGTCCTAGATATATTTGGATGTATATTTGGATATATATATATATTGCACTGGCTACTCACTTTGTTGTCTTTGCTCTGAGCAGTCAGGAGGGTGCTGATGCTTACAAGAACTTTATATTTGCATCCATGATCTCAACCAACCCAGCATGCTCTGGATTTGTATTTTGTCCATCCAAGGAATTTAGATTAATTGTTGCTGCTCTTATTTGTTTGTAATGGGAATGGGAATGTTGCATTTCCAGTCTCCCAGGGGAATGTGTTCATAAACTTAATAAGTAGAATAATATTAATGCAATAAACTATTGCACAGTTTACCTAATCTAGGCATGCACTGTATTTAGTTTAGTTAAAAATCCATTTTGAGATTTTTAACTTGGGGCTTTCCATCGGATCAATGTAGCAGGTAAGCACTTTCCTTTAAGTGCACAATATAAAACTTTTAAACTACCAAAATATTTTCTGCAGTACAAGCAGCAATATGAACTAGTCATACGACAAATGAACTTTTCTTTGGAACAGAAACAGTCTGAAGTGCAATATGATGCAAATTTCTTCTAGTTGTCAGAACCTTTCATGAATAATCCTCGAAGTATCTGATTTCTGTCTTTATCGCCATGATTTACAGAGACTAACTGTATGTTCCCTTATTTTGTAATATGTCAAGTTTGGTAGGTCTCGCTGACCAGTCTTGTGATTTTTCTCAAGAACACAGAAATTTATTGTTTATATAGAACTATGTCAGCTTTTAGTTCAGAATTACAGATGAACCAAAATGGCTTATCTCAATGCCTCAATTCCCCACTGTCCCACCAATACATAATTGTTTTATGCATAAAGTCTTGGACCCAGGTCTTGAGAGACCTGAGTTCAATTCTCTGCTCTGCCACAGACTTCCTGTATGGCATTGGGCAAGTCACTTGAGGTTCAGTTCCCCATCTGTAAAATGGGAATAGTACTATTTCTCTACCTCGTTGGGGTGTTGTGAGGATAAATACATGAAAGATTGTCAGGTGTTTAGATATGAGAATTGCAGGAAAGGGATGGCACGTAAGTACCTTAGATAGACCTGGATTGGATTTTGCACATCTGTGCTCCAAACAGTTTTTTATTTTTTATGATTGAGCTAAGTGCTGAAAACAGGAAGTAGAAATGTAAGAATGTCAAATGATAGCATTGCAAACAGTGATGCTTTAATATCTGGGTAGTTCAAGAACAACCACAATTCTTTTTCTCTAAAAGAAGTACTACAGTAATATAGAGAAGCTTAGTACAGGCAGAAGTATAACCTTGGGAAGGTTTTTTAGACTAGCATTCCTTTTTAAAATATCCCAATTATGAGAGTATTGAATCAGTATTTGCAAGTTTAAGGATATATCTGAATTTAATTTTAATTGGAATTCCATAGCCTGAAATAGTACTAAAAGGTTCAGTGTTTGTGTGTGTGTTGGCATACTACATAATTTAGTAGTGCTATTACTAATGCTGCAGATGAGCACAGAGGGGGGATCTATATCTGACACAAGCAGTGCTGGAAGCTCCAACACATGGCACAATTAAAACAAGAATAGTCAATCCACTAACGTATTGCAGGGAATAGTTTTGCATTGGCAGACTAGACAACCTAATAGAGCAAGGAAGAGACCTAATTTCTATTATTCTGTGATTCAGTGTTATAGTACAAGAAAATAGGATATACAGTAGAACCTCAGAGTTACGAACTCCAGAGTTACGAACCGACCAGTCAACCACATACCTCATTTCAAACTGGAAGTACACAATCAGACAGCAGCAGAGACAAAAAACAAAAAAATGCACGCAAATACAGTACAGTACTGTGTAAAATATAAACTATTAAAAAAAAATAAAGGGAAAGCAGCATTTTTCTTCTGTACAGTAAAGTTTTAAAGCTATATTAAGTCAATGTTCAATTGTAAACTTTTGAAAGAATAACCATAATGTTTTGTTCAGAGTTACAAACATTTCAGAGTTACGAACACCTCGGGAATGAAGGTTGTTTGTAACTCTGAGGTTCTACTGTACTTTTGTGTGTGTGTATGTGTGTAAGAACCCATGACGTATTTGGTGTGGTAAAGCCAAAACACAACAGTTCCTTCCTAAGGAATTTGCACTCTAGCGCATGCAAGACATGACACACTGAGAAATCTAGAGGAAAGTTTTTGCTTTCTAAGATTTATTCCTCCCACTTTATCCTCTTCCTTTTTTGTAGTGTATAGGAATAGGGTGGTATCTCTTTAAATAGTCTGAACTCTCCAGTGGCATTCACTATATTCTTTGTTTTAGAAGCACCCAGAAAATAGTCAAGAGCAATAATAGCATGCAGCTAGGCCTTACAGGGTTGTGTATATTTAGTAAACACAGTGATTTGGGACCTAACTTTGCCCTGTGGTTTCTTCGTATTGTATTTTTGTGTGGTGCAAAGAGTAAAAGACAACATTTTTCTTAGTAAAAAGAAAAGGAGTACTTGTGGCACCTTAGAGACTAACCAGTTTATTTGAGCATGAGCTTTCGTGAGCTACAGCTCACTTCATCGGATGCATATGTGTGTATATAATGTCTTCTGCAGTTTCCACGATATGCTATGCATCCGATGAAGTGAGCTGTAGCTCACGAAAGCTCATGCTCAAATAAACTGGTTAGTCTCTAAGGTGCCACAAGTACTCCTTTTCTTTTTACGAATACAGACTAACACGGCTGTTACTCTGAAATTTTTCTTAGTGTTAGGGTAGACAAGGCATTTGACTGACGTAGTTGGTGTTTGTGGGAAGAATGGATCTTAGGGAGAGATTTGAATAATATAGGAGGCTTGGCACATTGTCTTAAGCCACAACCCGGAAGAAGTCAAAAAAGTGGAAGCAGGGGAAGGAAGTTAAGTGGTGTTGAGAGTGGTATAATTGAAGTGAAGCAGGAGAGAAGAAACAAGAGTGTGTTGTGAGATGGAGTGGAGACAGAGGTGATTTTTGGCCCTTGAAGATAAGGATGAGAAGTTTAAACTTGATAGAAGCTGCCCATGACGACTCCAGGCGTATTTTAAATTGCATCTTTAGAACTTGAATCTGAGTTTACAGGGCCTGATTGTGCTCTCACTTTTGGTATAAGAGTGACTAGACTAAAGTGACTCTGTGAAAGCTAATGCACTCAGACCAGTGTGAGAGTAGAACCAAACCCTCAGTGCTGGAACGGCATCCTCCAAATATTTAGTGTAACAAAACTGATTCTTAAGCAGTTGTCTTTGCTGAGTAACTTCTTACTAATTTTACTTACACAGAACATCTGCTTTTGTTTGAAATCACTGAACAGCCAGTGGGCATGTTCAAGCTTGCCACCTCACTAGTGCTATTCACAAACTACTACCTTGCCGACGGGTGTGGGTTGAGTTTCATCGCTGATGTGACAGGTTTAGGTTCCCAAACATCTGAAGCAACTTCCTCTTTGTTGAAAGGAGAGTGATGTAAGGTAAATCCTATTTGAGCACTTAGAGTTGTTAGACAAATTAGGTGTCCGGTTTTCCATTTTTAAATATGGAACCTTCAAAAATTAGATTTGGAATTAATATTGGGATTATAGGAAAATAGAATTTATAAGAACGGTATATTTTTTACTGGATTCAGATACGGAAGTCTATTTCCCACTAGTCTAAAAATGTAATGTTGTAGCAAAAAGAGCAGAGAATGAAACCCTGTAGGATACATTTGAAAAGGCTTACAGTGGTTTATCACCAAAAGTAGGAGTGAATTCTTGGTTTTCACTGAGAAACTATGTATTATTTAATCACCTGCCAAAATGTTTTATGCAACTATTAAAACATGTAGTATAAACCCAAAAGCACAGCTGTGCCTCTGTGTCTTACTGATAGTTATTTGGCTTTGGAAAGCGTGGGGTGGACAGGTGGGGGTGTTAAGTTGTTGCTATTGGGCTGCCTGAATCCAAGTATTAGGTGGTGTAAGTGCAAACAGGAGTAAAACAGGGCTGTATCATTGCTCCAACCATATTTGCAGTTTTTATTGCAGTCATTCTTTACCTAATTGCTGGGAAGTTTACAGCTGGCGTTGAAATTATTTTACAGACTAGAATGGAAAGCTGTTCAGGCTTAGCAGGCTGAAAGCCAAGAGTAAGATCTCTACGACATCTATTGCGGAACTTCAGTATGCTGATGACAACGCAATCTTTGCCCACTCTGAGAAAGATCTTCAAACTGTCTTGAAATGTGTTTGCCGATGCTTGCGCATCGCATGTCTTGGTCTCACTCTTAATATCAAGAAGACTAAAGTGCTCTATCAGCCCTCTCCAGATGAGGTATTACATGGCCCTTCTATCAAAATCAATGGAGTGGCACTGGAGAATGTCGATCATTTCCTCTAACTTGGAAGTCATCTTTCATCCAAGGCAGAAATTCAACATCGCCTGAGCTGTGCCAGTGTAGCTTTTTTCTCGATTGCGGCACAGGGTTTTTGAAGATCACGACTTTCGAACAGACACCAAGCTTCTTGTTTATCAAGCTGTTGTTCTCCCAACACGGTTGTATGGGTCCAAAACTTGGACAACCTATAGACACCACTTGAAAGTCCTTGAGAGGCACCATCAACACTTCCTTCATAAGATTCTGAAGATCAAATGGGAAGACAGGTGCCACCAGTATTAGCGTCCTGGAAGAGGCAAAGACCACCAGTATCGAGGCAATGATCATCCGTCAGCAATTCCACTGAACTGGTCACGTTGTCCGGATTCCAGACCATCACCTCCCAAAACAGGTGCTCTTCTCTCAGCTGAAAGAAGGGTACCGTAACATGGGTGGACACTGGAAGCGTTATAAGGACTTACTGAAGGACAACCTAAAGAAGTGTAAAATTGACATTGACACTTGGGAGATACTTGCCCAGGATCGTTAAAATGGAGTGAAGTCCTACGTGATGGTCCCCTGCATTTTGAACTTGCTCGCCTGCAAGCTGAAGAGGACAAGAGGCACGGAAGGAAGGAGACACTGGCTTCTAGTCATGGTCAACAGCCTCCTGCTGAGCCTGAAAACATCTGCCCTCATTGCAATAGAACCTGTGGTTCAAGGATCGGCCTTAATAGCCACCTGAGGACCCATAACTCCCACGGAAGATGATCATACTTGGTAATGAGTGATCGCCCATCATCATCATTAGGTGGTGTCAGGGGCTTGTCTGAAGTTGTAATATTACCTCTTAGCTTTCAAGAGAAGTGAGGATCAAAATGTGTCCTTTTGTATAAAAAATATGGCAAGAGAGGCTGTGCCTGTGTGGTTTAGACGTACTATATGTACCTGTCTGCTGCAGCTGGCAGAACCCTGTGACTTCTACAATGCTGGAGCGTGGGATACCACGTTCTTCATCTGTACTACATAGGCTTGTGTATTGTTCACATTCTCCCATTATCTGAAATATGCCTCCTATTTTGCCTGGAGTGGGAAGTGATAAGAGTCACTTACAGTAAAGACTAGACATAAGCAAAGCACTTGAACTAGATATCCCATGTAAGCTCCTACTCATGGGGTGACACTGGCGCTCAGGCAGAGGGATTGAATGGGGAGAAAACTTACTGCCTGATTTTATTTTATGTATGTATGTATTTATGTAACCCTCCGTCTTCCCAATACCCTGGCACCTTGACAGTGATACTGTTGGACTTCTGAAGTGTGTAAGTTTCCATGACAAAGTAACAATGTGCAAAACAAAATGGTTTGATTTGTGATACGAGCCCTTTTAATTAAAAAGCTGACTTGTGTGTTTGACAGGAATTGAAGTAGCATGGTGTGTGTCTGTTTGTTAGAAACTCCTGACTTTGACTTTTGCTTACAGTTCTTGATAAGTTACTGTTCCTCTCTACGTTCTCCTCCAGGCATTTGTGTAGACCAGTTTTCACCAAGATTTAAACTTTTTTCACATTCTATAAAGGAATTGTTTCAAGACACTTCATCCAAGTACAAAATTTATCTTCTTGCACTTTTCACACTAGAAATATCTCATTCCTAATTATTTTTATGAAAGTTTTAGAAAAGTGCAGGATGTAGAATTCCAGCCCTGTGTGGTACCATATGGCTTACTGTATTATAACTAAAAATAAAAGAAAAGAAAAGGAGGACTTGTGGCACCTTAGAGACTAACAAATTTATTTGAGCATAAGCTTTTGTGAGCTACAGCTCACTCCATCGGATGCATTCAGTGGAAAATACAGTGGGGAGATTTATATACACAGAGAACATGAAACAATGGGTGTTACCATACACACTGTAACAAGAGTGATCAGGTAAGGTGAGCAATTACCAGCAGGAGGGCGGGAGGAACCTTTTGTAGTGATAATCAAGGTGGACCATTTCCAGCAGTTGCCAAGAACATGTGAGGAACGAGGGGGGGGGGGGGAATAAACATGGGGAAATAGTTTTACTTTGTGTAATGACCCATCTGCTCCCAGTCTAAGTTAACTGTATCCAGTTTGCAAATTAATTCCAATTCAGCGGTCTCTCATTGGAGTCTGTTTTTGAAGTTTTTTTGTTGAAGAATTGCCACTTTTAGGTCTGTAATCGAGTGACCAAAGAGATTGTAGTGTTCTCCGACTGGTTTTTGAATGTTATAATTCTTGACGTCTGATTTGTGTCCATTTATTCTTTTACGTAGAGACTGTCCAGTTTGGCCAATGTACATGGCAGAGGGGCATTGCTGGCACATGATGGCATATATCACATTGGTAGATGTGCAGGTGAACACAAAGTAAAACTATTTCCTCCCCCATTCCTCAGACGTTCTTGTCAACTGTATTTTCCACTGAATGCATCCAATGAAGTGAGCTGTAGCTCACAAAAGCTTATGCTCAAATAAATTTGTTACTCTCTAAGGTGCCACCAGTCCTCCTTTTCTTTTTGCGGATACAGGCTAACACGGCTGCTACTCTGAAACCTATATTATAACTGCCAGATTAAAAAACAAAATCCTCAACGTGACAATTTTGTTTGTGCTTGCCAAGCAAGGCAACGTTCAGAATGCAATTCGATCAATGTAGTTGCAGCTGCAGAGATCTGAATGTGTCCCATTATCTTCGTCCTCCACAAATTTTGAGATTTATTTACAAAGCCAATGAAGTTCAATCATTTTGGGTACACTATAGTGAATTATGTAGTGGCCTGGGTGGGTATTTCTATCCTTCATTATAAAGCAGTTGGTTTTTTTTTTAGTTCCATAGAATACTTATTTGAACACACACACAATGTGTGCCTGTGTGAGTAGTGAACAATACACTCATGGTTAAAACTAACAGGGTTTTCTTTTTGCGAAGGAGAGGACTGGGAGGAAGGAAATGCCTCCTAGATTTAAAATTTCCTTTCAACCCTCTCTTCCTGCCCCCTCACCCCCCCCCCCCCCAAAATCCATTAACCCCCATCTCTTTAAGACAAATACCAACCAGAAAGGCAGACAAGGAAACTGTCACTTAATCACTTTTCTTGCAATTATTATTGTAATTATAAGGAATAAGAATTTCAGTTAATTTTACTTTGTGTATTTGACAGAACTATGTCTAGTCAGTTTCACTATTTCCCATGCATAATCTTTTGGGATCCAAATCGCCAAAATGCTTAAACAGATGCTTTGTTGAATCAGGGCCTTACTTTCCCCTGCTGCCTCGGTGGGGGTCTCTCATAGTTACAGTGGAAAGGAAAAATTAAGGGAGGGGATGGGGAGATAGAAAAATGCAAAATCACAAAAATTGGCTGGGGGACTTGGAACAGGTGTGCTTCTTAAAACTGCGTTTAACTTATTTTTAACTGACTGGATTTCAAGTTGACAGTGGCCTCTTAACTAGCATTTTAGACAGTTGAGTGATTAATTCTCTCTCTCCCCTTTTCATTAGAGAAGTCCTGTGAGACCACTAACTCCTGCTCTTCAAACTGACAAGCTTTCTTCTGATGTTGGATATCATGGCTGACCCTGCAGTGGAAGAGCAGGTCTCTAAAATCAGTGAACTTTGCCATAAATGTGGCCAGTTCCACCTGTTACAGGACAATCATCTTTATAACTTCCAAGATGAAGTGGATGATGAGCTGGTTTGCCATATCTGCCTTCAGCCTTTGCTCCAGCCCATGGATACACCCTGTGGACACACATACTGTTTCAAGTGCCTTGAGAACTTCATGCAGGAGTATAACTTTTGTCCCATGGATCGGAAAAAACTGAGTTTCCAATACTGCCGAAAGTCTAGCCTTCTAGTGAGAAACCTGCTGGATAAGTTGATTATCCTCTGTCCCTTCCAGAAAGAGTGTCAGCAGACTATGCAGAGGTGTGAACTAGAAGCCCATTTACAGAACAGGTGCGTATATGTTTACATATTAACTATTAGTAACATAGCAGTATCTGTGGTGCCTTAGTGAACAGAACAATGGTTTCCTTACCCAGAACAAACTAAGTTAAGATGAGAACATCAGGCAGAGATGACAAAGGGACGGGCCAGTAAGATGAGAGGATGAAGACAATATGTTTATGTGTTTGGGTGGTTAGTGCATCTGTGTTGAGGATGCAGGTTAAACTACTTTTCTGGTCAGTCATAAATAAGCAGAAGCAATACCCAACTGAATGTAACAAGCCCCTGAATTGTGTCTGAATACAGTGCTCCTTTTCACAGAATAGTCCTTGTGCACCTGCTTCGTTGAAGTAATTATAAACATACATACCTCTCAGTGCAAACACAGTGCATGGGTCCTGCGTATTTACAGAAGAGAGACAAGGGGTACAATACTGCCAGCTTAATTGGTCCAATTAAGATGCGTAACACACAAGTCTTTGATCCAAATACTGGAAGTCACTTCACCCAGTGCATTATGCACTTGCTGAATCACATATTTGTAATGCCATTATCTGCCCTCATTCTTTCACAAGCGTAGATGCAACTGAAAATGTGTTCTGCAAAGAAAGGGAGACTGACTTTTCATTGCACTTCTCAGCACAGATGTTTTTGGCATTTCCACTGCCGACTAGCTGAGCTGGAGCAGACAAAGAACTGTGGTTTTAGAAAAGTGCACGCAACAAAGGAGTCTTTCCAATGAGTTTGAAGAACCTTTGTTCCCAGTTAATGATTGCTCAGAATGGAGCCGGGAACAAGCCATACTGTAAACAAAGGCAAAGTTTCAGTGGCAGCATGTTTTGTTAGTATGTAATAGATAGTACACAGTAGATTTGATACCATTCAAATACATCATGCTTGTCTATGGCAATACCAAAGTCAACAAGTGTGCAGGTGGTAGTTGAGCTAAGGAAATCTGTGCAATTTTAGGGTATTTGTGTTTCTATTGCATGTTCCTATGGTATGTAGAGGCTAAGGTGCTCTCTCCGTATCTTTATCCATACTTTCAACATACAAGTTTAGAGTCCACAATTATTTTAAAACATTTCCCCTCTTCAAAAAACAAACGTATTCCATTCTCTCGTTTTACCAGTGCATTCCATCTTCTGTTTCTGTTTCTTACGCTATAAGCTCTTAAGGGCTGGGACTGTTTTACTTGAGCCTTACACACACAGTCAGCACGGAATAATCTGTTTCCCCCACTTCCCAAATCCCTGCAACTGTGAGTTAGAAGCGCCTATATCTTATCTTTGCTAGCTGAAATGTCATTCAGCTTCAGTGAATATCCAGTCACATATGGGAAGGTTAACCTTTCAGACGATATCTGGTGGCTTGCAGTTTAGTTTATTGTGACTTAATCAGTACCGAAAACAAGTTCCAATAATCCTAGTATTTTTTTTTTAAATATACAAGACTGTTAACATGATTCAAGCTAAATTCCAACTGGCATAAAACCACCACCTTGACAGTATTTTGCATCAGGGTTTGTGATGATTTTTAGTGAGACTTAAGCCACATCTGTGCATTTAAAAAAGAATGAGCAGCAAATTTTAGAGACTAGTCTGTGGCATTTTCCCCTCCACTTTGTAAAATTAACACCTCTGAAGCCAGACTGTAGAGATCTCAAGAGTGTAGTAGGGAGATGCCAATATTAATAACTGAAATGGCTCTGAGGGCCATTCCTGGGCCTCCGGTTTGTCAACAAGCAGACGTATTTTGGACATTGGGTTTGATTGCCCTGTGCCTTTGAGCGGTATCTTTGGCCACTTTACAATTGGGAGCAGAGTGACCGTAAGAAATAAAAGTAGGTGAAATTGCAGAGGGACCGTAGTAGCCAGAATGTAAATACTCCAAATGGAATTTGATTTGGACACAGTGGTAACCACCCATAACCTAGTATCCTGTATCATTGTTCTGGAGCACTGGTTCAGTACTGACTCAGGGAATAGTATCTGCCGCTGAGCCTCCAACAGCACTTCTGCATCACCAACCTAACTTGCCATTGATCCTCTTACCAAGGGTGGTAATAGCCTGAGTTTGGTTTCCTTACCCTGCTTCTTCTGTAACATTGATTTTTGTGTTGCTACGTACGGGGTATGGGGGTTCTTTTTAAAATGTTGTATGTGGTGCTTATGAGAGGAACTGGATGGATGGTGAGAGACTTCTATTTATTATAACATGGGTACAGCAACTGACCCACTCAGTCTTGTATGTTGCTGGTTTGGTAGAAACCATGGCATATTCAAGGCTATAAAGCTTCTGAGATTCAAATGTGTGGTTCACACTCTTACCTTGGCTCTGAAAGAGCCGAGGGAATAAGTATTTGCTTATGCCTCACAAAATATATTCTCACCTTCATTGGGAGCAGCAGGGCTTGAATGCTAAGTATTTTAACAGGGAGAACTCCTTCCTACTGTCCTTTTCTCAGATAATTAAACTAATCGGTCTCTTAAATAAAAATAAAAAAGTTGACAAAGGAGTTTCTCTCCCCCTTTTTCCAGCCTCAGTTTGAGGCTGAGATGTGAATGAACCTCTGCTAGCACCAGCTGCTGGAAAGAAAATGTGTGACTGACAAGACTTAATCATGCTTTCTGAAGCACCGTGGTTACCCAGCACGTGTACGTGCTGAGTTTACTATGTAAGATGAGATTGTTGCTGCTTGTGTGGATGACTGACTTCCAAACCCTCGCTAGGTGTCCTGGCTTCAAGAAATACAAATCCGACATAGAAAGGAGAAAAAATCCACATTCCAAAGGCAAGGAAGATCCCATAACCAGGGAGGAAACTAATGCCGCCAGAGAGGCGGAGCTAACAGATGGAGCATCATCACTGGTGGCAGAAAGCTCTATAGCGGCTGTGGTATCTCTGGGGACTGTGGAGCCTGGACTCGTTAATCCAGCCTTTGAGGAGGGTGAAGAAGGAGGTAATGTGTCTCTCTGCAGTTCCCAACAGTATCTCACGGACAACACTTTGAATAGCACAAAATGCAATTAAGTTTCAAATCTCCTTTAAAAAATAAAAATAAAAAATTAAGGATACTCTTTAAAAGAGCTTGTCACAGATTCTGCCCATATCTGTATGAACAAGCACTTGGAAACCTTCAATAGTTTCAAGCTTCTCCTTTTGCTTTTTACTCTTGGCCTTTCAGTTCCAAAAAACACAAACCTCTGCCACTGACACTAAAAAAGTTCTTTAAGAGCTAAGCCTCCAGGATTTTCCTGGAGTCTCCAGAATTATGTCATGTGATGAAACCTCCAGGAATACATCCAAACAAAATTGGCAATCCTACTAAGAGTAGCAGCTCCCTTATCCCATCTCAGGATGGCTATATGCAGAGTACAGCAAGATTATTTCACAAACCCTAGGTTAACAAGAGCAATACATAAAGCACCAATTTAAAAAAAAAATATCAGAAGCTTTTCAGTAACAATGTTCTTTTGCAGCTGTATGGAAACAAAGTGTATGCACCACCCCTATGAGAACAGGGCACCAAACATATCATGAAGATGCCAAACAATCAGTACCAGGAATATGTGCCAATCTCTCTCTCTTTATTTTGTATTTACTCTTTTGAGGCAACTGTTTGTTCAGGTTGTTTATTTTAGTTCCTCCCTACTGATACTAAACAGAAGCATTTTTGTGGCCTGTGCCAGTGCTTGGATTTGAAATTGATCATCAGTAAGAAAACACATCCCATCACACTACAAATGAAAATAGCTATATCTCCACTCAAAGATACCATTTGATTAAATCTTTAGAATGTCAATCAGTAGCCTGAAACTCTTGATAGCATGTTTCAAAATGATTTTCTTAATTCCTGGGCTTGCTTGGGTGGTCGGTGGGAAAGTCTATCTCCTAATGAACCTGTCTAATAGTTACCATGTAGATTAACTTGGTTCTGTGTTGGAGTTTCCCCAAGTACATGTCAGTCTGTCAAAGCCACTGTGTGATAGAGAACTACAGCTGTACTTGGCTGGCATTGTGATTGCCTTCATTACAACACCTAATGTGCTTGGCTTGCACAAATGCTGCAGTGATGATAGATTTAACATACTTTGCCAAAAGTGCAGGGAGAGCTACCAATTTTCATCTTTGGAATGGTTTGGAAGTATTTATTAATTCTCCTCATCCCTCTGAAGTAGGTGAATGTTACTGCCATTTTACAAAGGGGGAAGGGAAATTGAAACAGAGCGGTTAAATGACTTGCCCAAGGTCATACATCAAAGCAATGTCAGACCTCTGATTAGAACACAAGAGTTCTAGGCTTTCAGTTTTTTGATCAGAGCACTAAACTAAGTCCTTTTCTGTAATGGCCTGAGGATCAGACTGGCAACCAAAAAGGCCCAAGTTGCAAGTAGTTTGACTTTAAATAACCTGGCAGTGGATATAGAAGAAGAAAAATCTCGAAATGGCAAATTAAGCATCTATTTATAAAAGGCCTCAAAAATGCTTTGTTTCCATTCTTGCTACACCATCTGACAATCAGCTTTGCACTGAGTGAGCCTGAGTTGGGAACATATGGGGGAAAAAGTCTAGGAAATTTAACTTTTCTGCTTTTAGTTTGTGATATTTTCTCTTCCCTCCTAAATACCCTCCCCCACCCCACAAAATACTGTGTTTGAGCACATAAATGCCAAACAATACAAGCCCTACCAGTAGTATATACCTCCTCTGTGTGTGAAACTAGAATAGAGAAAGGACTAGGGGATATTTTCTGTATTCATGTGTTGTTTTCTCTGATTCTCACAATCAGACCTGCCTCAGAAAGCTAGTCTTGTGGCTGAAACAAGTACAATTGAAATTCGCCGAGATGATCCAGAAGAAGAGCTAGGAATGCGGATAGTTGGGGGCAAAGACACCCCTTTAGGGAACATTGTTGTTCAGGAAGTCCTTCGGGATTCTGTTGTTGCTTCAGATGGAAAAATAGCACCTGGAGACCATATCCTTGAGGTACGTTTGTTCCGTTAGACAAAGGAGGGTGGTAACTTAACTTTATTACTAAGAGAAGGCTTTTTATGATAGTGGATAGCAAAACCTGTAAGTCGTGCTGGGCAAACCTCAAGAGATTTGGATAAGCATCCCAAAGTTTGGACACTTGTCCAAATATCTTGGTTCTATGAAATTGGGCTGAGAGTCTTAAAAGAACAGGCTGTCTCATGTAATTTCTGACCCTTCCTGCTTTATCAGGCCAGAAATGCCTTGACAACAGCCTCTTTTATAGTGTTTGGTTAGTTCTGAGCCTAGCTGGAGAGAGGTAACGGAGCCACATGGAAATAAGAAGTAAAATTTTAAAAAGGTATCAGAACACTTTTAAACCGAGGAAGGTTGGGATTGGTTCTTATTTTTACCTGATCCAGAACTTGAAGGATACAAGTGCAGGAGAGGAAGTAGAATTGTTTAGAGTGGTGGAATCCGGTGTAACTAAGGATTTTTTTTTTTTAATTTCATCTCAATTTGTCAAACACCTCTTCTGTAACAATAGGCAGTAAAACATTTTCAGACAGATCTCCTTAGATTAATTTTTTTCTTGAACTTTTCAGTTTTTAGTAGTCTATTTTATTTATGAATCTGACCGCTTTTTATGAGATTTGTATGGAGTATAGTTGTAGCCGTGGTCCAATAAAAGATATTACCTCACCCTCACTTCATCTCTCTAATAGCACGATTGCACAGGGAGAGGCTCTTTTTCAAACCGGCAGGTCCTAAATCATTTAAAGCCTTCCATGTCAAAACTAGCATTTTAAATTCACCCTGAAATCCAACTGGCAGCTAGTGCAGAGCACAGAACACTAGTGCCATATGCTCATAGCAATATACCCCGCCAAGCAACTGAGCTGCCACATTCTGTACTGCTAGCTTTGTTTTCCAAATTGAATTAATGCTTCATGGAAAGTGCATTGTTGGTAGTCTAATCTCGAGGTGACAAAGGCACATACTTTCTTTAAGATCTGGACCTCACTACCATTGTATTACATCCTCCTGGCCAGACAGAAATCCAAAAACTGGAAATCCAACCAGCTCCTTCGATTACACACTCTAATAAGGATTGGCAGACCCATGCATTCAGAGTGGCAGATACAGTCTTGGTCATATCTTCAGGTTGCTTCTCCAAGCCAATCAATATCACATCCACGGTATCTGACTGAGCCTCATTCACCTCCCAGTCTCAGCTAGGGAGTAAGATATTCAGCAACACTGGCTGGGTGTCATTAGAATACTGAAGATGCTGTTGCCCATGTCTCCTTGCTAACCTTCCCAATAGTCCCATATGCACACTAAAATGAGACAGGATAGAACCCTACATGACTGCCTCCGGGGGAAGGAAGAACCGTTACCAACATTACCTTGAAAAAAGAAAGATTTGGACTGAAGATCCTGGGGCTTGTCTACACTTACCAGGGGATCAACGCGTGGCAATCGATCCACCAAGGGTCAACAGTGGCGTATTAATGCCTAGGCTAACAAAATGGCAGGGGCAGCAAATTTATAATAGCAGCCAGAGGCGGCTGCTTCCCCTGGTGCCAGTTCACGGCCCCCGGCCCTGCCCCAACTCCACCCCTTCCCCGCCCCCCTTTCCCACCCCCTCCCTGCCACTATTGGTCCCCTTCCCCAAATCCCCACCCCGGCCCTGCCTCCTCTCCTGAGCGTGCCGCATTCCCCCCTCTTCCCTCCTCCTTCGTGAACCTGTTTCGCACACAACCCAGCGGCGTGCTGAGGGGAGGAGGCGGAGTGGAGGTGAGCGGGAGCGGGGAGCTGCTGGGGCGGGGGGTGGCAATTATTTCAGGGCCTAGGGGCGGCAAAATCATTAATCCGCCACTGGGGGTCGATTTAGTGGGTCTAGTGAAGACCCGCTAAATTGACCCCCGATCACTCTCCTATCGACTCCATTACTCCACCAGAATGAGAAGCATAAGGTAAGTCGATGGGAGAGTTTCAAGGCTGTGGAATGGTCTCAGGGATGGCTCCTTGTGCATGGCAGATCCAAGTGTGCTTTTTGCTAACTTTGTGATGTTAGGTACAGTGGAAGACCCATAGGCTCTTCAGGATCTAAATGGTGCATTTTTCCCTCCTCTTTCTAGGTGAATGGTGTCAACATCAGCAGCATGACTCATTGCCAAGCTATCTCCTTGCTGCGCCACCCAAGTCCTGTTCTTCACCTTATGGTCCTGCAGGAAAAGGGATTTTCCAACAGGACTCTCAAACAGGATTCTAGCCCTGCTGTTAACCGGGAAGTGATTCACGTTACGCTGATGAAGAGAGACCCATCTGAACCGCTGGGAATCAAACTGATTAGGAAGACCGACGAGGCGGGGATTTTTATTCTGGACCTGCTTGACGGAGGCTTGGCAGCCAAAAATGGAAAGCTGAGTCAGAATGACAAAGTCCTCTCTATAAATGGCCAGGACCTGAGGCAGGGAACACCTGAGGCTGCTGCACAGATAATACAGGTAATTTATTGAATGGAGCAGCTGTCTGTCTGATAACTTGGTGACTGTCTGCACCACTCGCGCAGTGCTCCGTTTCTGACCCAAGGGCTAACAAAACATGCCTGAGCAATTAGGATACTCTTAAGTAACCATTTTTGGGAGAGTGACTTTCCTACAGAAGTGAGGATTACTGTTTCCTAGCGATCATGAATACACAGGTGGGAATCTGCCATGAATCATTTCTGACAATACTACAGTGAGTCAGATGTCTATGGTGGTTTAGTGCAGCAAAGGCAAAATGATCTTCTTTAGGTGTAGCTTTTTTACAAGAGAAATCTCTACACACAAGGCATACATCTGTGACAGAGACCAGGACAGAGTATGTGAAACAAAGCATGTGAGGCGTCTCTAGAGCTAAACTAGGGGGGTCTGAATAGAGAGCGCATGGCCTGGTGGTACAGAACAAAAGCATTTTTAATTTAGGTCAGGATGCTGGTGGTAAAATTCCCAGTTAAACTGCATTTGGAAGAGGGTCCATGAGTCAATTTGAGGCCCCTTGCTGGGAGATGGTCATTCTCATCATGTTAGAAATCTGTCTCATTTTAATGGGCTGAATGTTTGGTGTAAAGTATTTGTGTAAGGATTACTCCAAATGCAGTGGCCTTTGTTTAGATCAGTTTCAAATGCTCTGTCTCATGGGGCGGTGCCCTTAAGCTTCTAAGAGCTGGGTTCCTTTTTTTGCCTGAAGATTGTGACAAACACAAGGGCGTTTCAACAGAATTTACAGTTTAAACCTTGGAAAGGATCCAAAGATAAGGGAGAGTTTGTTCTCTTCCTGGCAGTTTGGAGAGTCAGTGGTGGGAGAAAAAGGGAAGAGTTTTGATACTTGTGGAGAGCCTGTGTTCTTACATAGAAATATTTGCACCTATGCAGTGATGTTTATTATTAGAAGTAAGTCAACAAATGTTCCTGATAAACAACTTTCTAGAACTGAGGACTGATTGCAAAGCCCAAAAACATGCTGTTCAAGTTAGTAAACGTCAAAGCACTGGACCACGAGGCTGGTACGTATAGAATAGAATCTAATATGTTGGCACTCCACCTCCCTAGGTGACCTGTTCCAGAGCTTAACTATCGTTAGGAATATATTTCTAACCATAATATCTAACCTAAATCTCCCTTTCTGCAAACTAAGATGATTAATTCTTGTCCTACTCTTGGTAGACATGGAGAACAGTTGATCACTGTCCTCTTTTTATACTTTTACATATTTGGAGACATATATTCTCCCCCCACCCCAGTCTTCTCTTCTCTAGACCAGTGACTCTCAACCTTTCCAGACTACTGTACCCCTTTCAAGAGTCTGATTTGTCTTGTGTACCCCCAAGTTTCACCTCACTTAAAAACTTACAAAATCGGACATAAATGTCACAGCATACTACTGAAAAATTGCTTGCTTCCTCATTTTTACTATATATTATAAAACAAATCAATAGGAATATAAATATTGTACTTACATTACAGTGTATAGTATACAGAGCAGTATAAAGAAATCATTGTTGATGTAATTTTAGTTGGTACTGACTTCGCTAGTGCTTTTTATGTAGCCTGTTGTAAAACAAGGCAAATATCTAGATGAGTTGATCTACCCCCTGGAAGACCTCTGAGTATTCCCGGGTTACACATACCCCTGGTTGAGAACCACTGCTCTAGACCAAGTTTTGTAAACCTCTTATCACTTTGTTGCTCTCCTCTGGACTCTCTCTCCAATTTCTTCACCTCTTTCTTCAAGTGTGGTGTCCAAAATGGGACATAGCACTGGTGTGGTCTCAGCTGAAGTGCTGAGTAGAATAGAAGAATTACCTCCTGTATCTTACATGTGACACTCCTTATCAGCTCCTTTCGTACATTTGTTTGGTCTCTAGAGGTATGTGTGCATGCCTATTACATTTTCCAGAATGTTACACAGTCTGAGGCATGCAACTTTCAGAGAGATCATCAGAAGTCACAAGGTTAAGTCTCCACATGAGCCATGGTGAAACTTTACCCTTTAATAATAATCCAGTAGTCTTAAGCTTCTCTTTTTGCTTTTCCTGGCAGACCAGTGAGGCAAGAGTGAACTTTGTGGTCCTAAGGCAGTCTGGTGTACAGCTGCCAGATGCTGTTGAGGATGGTGGCACACCAAACAGTAGCAGCAGCAGCAGCAATGGAGGGAGTCCAGTGCACCATCGGAGGAGACCTGACCAGAATCATTACAGACGAAAATCAAACTACCAAAAGGCAAGTTTTGTTGTAATAGCAGTGCTATTTTCTGCTGGGCCAGTGGTTCTTTGTTTCTCAAATCTATTACTTTACCACTGAGTGCTATGAAAATATAAACAAAGAATACTGCAGGGTTATAAAGAGTAGGGTTTGGTCCCAGATAGCACCTTTTCTTTACCAGATTTTGCAAAGCAATAGGAGTTGAGAGCTGGCAGAACAGTGAACTGTACAGTCAGACCAAGCATCTGTTATCTACAGAGCAGTGCAGCATCATTTGTGCAGCCTTTGACAGTCAAAAGCCTGTCTGAAGGGAAGAAGGAATGCTGGCCAAAACAGCAGAGTTAATCTCGGCTCCTTTAGAAAGGGCCACTGGGTATTTGACAGCCACCAGGAAAACAACCATTGGGTTTAATTCCCTATCTGTAGGACAGCACCTATCAAGCATAGCTTTCCCCTAGTATTAAATCGCAATGTTAACACTGCGTGTGACTCCATGTCACAGTATGGGACTAAATGGCCTTGTGGCCTAGAGGTGAGAGCTGTACTAGTGAACCTAAAGAGAGATACTTTTGCAACTTCTCCAACTTAACTAGTTACTTTTTACTCTCAGATTCCCTCCTCGAGAAAACTGTGAACTTGAACAGATTTGCTTTTATGTTGCTGCCTCTGGCAGGTTGTTCCATATTTAAATTAAAATTTGTGTGAAGAAATTTTGCCTGAAATATGAACTGCCTAGACTTGTGTTTAGTTTCCCAGGTTACTGCATCTGAGTTGGTGGCTATCGTATGCAGTTTCAGCCCAGTTATTTCCTTTATAAACTGCAATCCACTATGTCTCCTTCTGTTTCCACAACACAGCACACACACACACACAGGCTCTCTCTCTCTCTCTCTAACTCTTTCTTCCTCCTAAGATCTCTAGGACAAGATGTGCTAATATTTCACTAAGCTTAGGGGTGGGATTTTCATAAGCACTCAACATTGGCCTAATTCTGCTCCCATCAAAGTCAGTAAGAGTTTTGCAGCTGACTTCAAGGAGAGCAGAGCTAGGATAATGCTGAGCTGTTTTGAGAAACTGCACCCTTAGCTTCTCATTTAAAGTAGATAAGCTATTTGAGTCACTATAAACTGTCCTTTCATCCCATGCCATGATGCTGGACATCTTCAGAAATAAGTTTCCTCTCCTCTTCATACTCTTTACCTTGTGTTTGGAAAAAGATCTGCTGGTTGCCTTCTTACTTTCTTGGCCTTATGGCACAGTAGAACCTCGGGAATGGAGCACCTTGGGAATGGAGATTGTAACTCTGAACAAAACATTATGGTGGTTGTTTCAAAAGTTTACAACTGAACATTGACTTAATACAGCTTTTGAAACTTTACAATGCAGAAGAAAAATGCTGCTTTTAACCATCTTAATTTAAATGAAACAAGCACAGAGACAGTTTCCTGACCTTGTCAAATCTTTTTTATACTTTCCCTTTATTTTTTTTAGTAGTTTACACTTAACACAGTACTCTACTATATTTGCTTTTTTTGTGTCTCTCTGCTGCTGCCTGATTGTGTACTCTGGTTCCAAATGAGGTGTGTGAGTGACTGGCCAGTTCGTAACTCTGGTGTTCGTAACTCTGCGGTTCTGCTGTATACTGGGCTTGTTGAAACAGAAATGGGGGCTGTGATATTTCCAATGGAAACGGAGATATTTTAGTAACAAGCTCTGTTCTAAAAAATGCATGAGATTGGATAGCTCAGCCTTTGTAGATGGATTTGGAAACGCCTCTTTACTCTGTCACTGGTTCAAATCCATCCCAATTTAAACAAAAGTTCAAAAGATAAAAAGTTGGTAGCACCTGATATGTTTGATGACCTATCTAAAATGAACTGGTAGTTTCTTTCCACTTCCTGGTGGGGAAAGTCTCATCACAAAGAGCCTCTATATAGACAAAGGATCGAATGGACATGTAGACAGGCAGATACCCTCACATTCCTAGCAGCAACCCCTGTGAGTCAGGGTTGAATCACCTTGGGAGTGCAGTGTGCTATAGCTTCTGCTGACTTTTCTATTTGTGCCTAAACAAACAGCTTCACTCTCCAGAGCCGTTAATGTGGCATCTTTCACCAGCCCTGAATTGATAGTTCTCTGCCTCCTACCCTAGTTATGGACCTTTCTAAATTCTGCTGCATTGATTAACTCATATAATCATTGCCGTCTCTTTGTAGGATCTACCTCAGGGATACCTCAGCCAGGAAAAGACAGTTGCAATAAAAAAGGAGCCAAAGGAATCTTTGGGAATCACCATTGGAGGTGGAAGGGACAATAAAAACAAACTTCCTATTTATGTAACTAGCGTGCAACCCATTGGATGCCTCTTCAGGGACGGCAGGATCAAGAGAGGTAAGGAGACTTTCTAGATCCTGAGTTTCCCTTTTTATAATTTCAGTAATTAACTCCGTGAATGGGTTTTAGTGCTTTTATAAGTGAAAGCTGGGATTTAACACCAGTGAAGTTTGAAACACTAATTCCTGGATGATGCCCTGAGGCAGAGGTTGTCTATATTGCAAAAGGTCAGTAAGTCCATGCGGCCATGATCATCCTACTTATTTAATCCACAGGAGATGTGCTTTTGAATATAAATGGCATCGATTTGACTCATCTAAACTACTATGAAGCTGTCTCAGCACTGAAATCCAATGCAGCTTCCCACACTGTAGTGCTGAAAGCCCTGGAAATTCTTGTACCAGAGAGGGTGCCAGAACCCATAGACCCATCCTCTGATATCAGGGAACACGGATTCAGTTGGTCACCCCTTTGGATCACATGGCTTGGATTACCTACGTAAGTTTGTTTGGTCAATTCTTTCTCTCCTCAGTATTAACCACTGAGTCAGGTATTCTACCTCATCTGGCATTTAAGCAAAGTGGATCACTGGCTGACTCTGTACCAAGTCAAACTTGGTGACAAGCCCTTTTAACAAAAGCAAAAGAGACCATCAGTTGTCAGTGTGTTCTCAGTAAAACAAATAAATTAAGAAACTCCCACTGCTTTTCAGTATTTCTGAGCCCCTACTCTTTGCAATATGGTTGGTCCCTAGGTATCTGACAGAGTTCGCTGAACACTTTCTCAAACTGAATAGGTCACAGAAATTGAGAACAAAAGCAAGAGTGTATGTTTGGGGGTGGGGGTGAGGGAGAGGGTGTTCAGTTACACAGCCTGTGTTTGAATTATGACACATGCACTGCAAACAATCCTCGGTAAAATGTGGTGAACCCAAGCCACTTTGGCTATTCTACTTAACAGAAGTCAATGATCTGGCACTGCTATTGCCTTTTAGCAGCTAGTCTTACGGTTTTGTTTTGAGGTAAGCAGTCTTTTTTTAACGTTATCTCAGCTGTGTAATTTTTAATCCTAGGAAAGTAATGCCAGATTCTGAATTTCCTTGCTAAAATGCATTAGAATGTAGCTTACCATGTTGCTGGTGCCAGAGGTAGTGGGAATTCTGCTGCTGTGTTCCATGTGGCCGAGCATTTTAAGGTTTGAACTTTTCAGCTACTAATTTCTGGAGAGATGCAGCAGGTTTTTCTCTTTACTGGTCTCTGCTAAAGGTCAATTTGGAGTGAGCTCAACCCAGAGAGGAGGTGCAAGTTATGGCAGAGTTAAAGTTTGAGTGGCTGGACAGGGAGCTTACATCTCTTCTAAGGGTTCTGATTTTATTTACAGGTTTATTTTCTGGTGCAACCAAAGGAATGCAAAGCCTGTGGCTACCTTCCCTTCATGCAATTTATCAGTTTGTAAACTCCCAGAACAAAACAGAGAGGGCAGATCTTATTCCTCCAGAGCATTCTGTCTGGGCTTCTTGTCAATAGAGTCTTGGTTGTTTTTTCTTGAAAGGAACCCAGCTTTTTTTTTTTTTTTAAAGTTCTGAGACTAACTAGTCTCAGCTGCACCTGATTAACTCATGTTCATGTAGGAAGCTGGGATTTAACCCCCAAATCTCTATGCCATTATCTAGTGCAATGGGGTTTCCTCATAGGGGTCACTCTTGGGCCAGGTGTATTGGGAGTGCAGGGCAACAGCTCTTTTTACATCTCATCACATGTGCCGGGGAAGGTGAAGAGTGTTCTATCAAAAGACTTCCTAGCTCCAGAGACTCTAATGCTTTCCAAAATTCCATTTCCATTAGGTCAGCCTCTTAATGCTCCAGTTGTCTGTTTTTGTTTTAAGTATAGGCTTTGGAGCTAGCTTCCACCAAGTACCTTGCCTCAAATATATTATGTTTGGTTTCACCTACCCTAACTCACTGTAACTGGCTGAGGACCTGAGCTGCGTTCGTAATTAAATTAGCCAACTTTAAGATCATAAAAATGTGCTCTCATTTTAAAAAGTAGCGTTGGCTGTATACCTCCCCCACGGGACCCTATGCAGCAGTTTTCAGCTTTTCCCACTGAGGTGGACAGCCATGATGCCAGAAGCACCCTCAGAGCACTGAAGCAGTGCCTGGAGAGTAATCTCCTTCTATTGCTCTGAACTGGATTCTGGCATCTCCAGACTTTAGAATATTAGCGCTACAGGCTGCTGACACGCTTTCCTGTGGGCAGGTTTTAGGATATGGTCTGAGAGGCACACAGCAGAGCTATTTCATTTTGTGGTCTGCCAATGTTTACATCATTTGTTCCAAACAATATAAATGGTAATAATTCCTTCCTTGCAGTTCCTCACTAATTTCCCCAGTTGCCCAAAGTGGTGGCCAATAATGACTAGTTGGCTCTGTGTGCTATAATTTCACTAAACCACTGAGGAAAAACAAACCTTTCGCAGATTAGGGCTGAACTCCTCATTGCCCTCGTCAGCTAAACGTAGGGGCACAGTTGGGGGGGGGTTGTTTTTAACCTCTGCTGAGAAATTTTTGAGCCACCACTGAGCATAGCCCTCTCAAAACATTCCCTGAGAGCTGTGTTTTGAAATCCAGTGTGAAAATCTGAAGTTTACTGCTAGCACATAGTCTTTTTTCAGGTAAATGCTTAATTCAGAAGATGCTCCTGTGGTGCGTGTTCTCTTGCATTCTGTTTTGTTGAGGAAAGCCACGTTAGTTGTTAGCCTGAGATAGCAGTTTGGTGCTGGAAGAGCAGAGTCTGAAGAGGTTATGTTTGAAGCCTTCCTGGTATATTCAGTCCTTTTCAACACCTCTGTCCACAATGCTTAAAAGTTCTACTCTTTATTGTTACACTTGCACTTGTGGCTTTGTGTCGAATATAGTTTATCGGCCTGGCTCGTTTAGTGGTATGCTGCCTTTGTGTTTACACGCTGTCCTGACATTGCTGCACTGCATTGCCAGAAGGGCAGCCTTTCAGATGAGAGGGCTCCATCCATCTCTGATGAGCTGCCTGGCTGGAAGTTAGAGTAGGAAAAAACCCTGGTGTCCTGGCCAGTCTTCTCCTCACAATAATAACAGATTTTTTTCTGCTGTTCAAAGCTGTGTATGAGCTATTAAAAACACAGGAATTACCATACATGACCAGATGGATGGCCATCTGGTCTGTCGCCTAGCATTTTTAGGTCTGACAGTAGCAAGTACCAGATGCTGCAGATGGGGATGTAAGACACCTACATAGTACCATTGGGCTGGTTTTACCCTACCAGGCAGTTAGTGAATGGCTATGTTCTGAAGCAGGCGGCTTGATATCCCATGTTCATTGTTTTCCTCTCTAACATAACTGTGTAATGGTAATTTTTATTGTCCATATAAAAGTCTAATACTTCTTCATTCTTTGCCTCAGTTAACTTCTGGTAGTGAGTGCCACAGTTAATTACATGCATTCTGATTATTGCTGAGTGCCAATTTATGGCTGCTCTGTTTGCTCGCACAGCACTGGTGCACTCGAGCCACTCCTTCTGGATATCTAGTATAGGTCACTGGGCTCTCTCCCTTTCTGTTGAGCAGTGAATTCCAGGAGCAAATGCTGTTAGTGTTTGTGTCATCTTTTGAAGAAGTCTGGTGAGCAGGCTTGGCCTTTTGATATGATAATACATCAGACATTTTAGAAATTGAGAAGCAGGTATACCTCAAAAGGTTTGGATTATGTTCTTTATGAACAATCTCTCATAGGACTGTAATATCTTATATTGTGCAGTCCTCCTTATGATAAATCCTGCATGAAAAACCCTTCAGAAACAAACCTTGACTGATTTGATTGTTTGAATCATTTAGTAGAAGAAAGGTTGCTATCTGGCTGATAACTGCAGCCATTGTACCAAGTCCCCACAATACATGTAAAACCAGAAAATTGACTCCAGGTTAATTATAAGGGCTGCAGCAGTACTGCTTTCAATTACTTATTTTTTTTTTTAAATGATGCTGTAAGATAACTCATGAACATAAATGACCCGTCTTCCCTAGCAGGCTTCCTACTCTCATCACAATACTTGTGGTGGGATAAGGCTTTGTCCCCCAATGGATGCAGGTAGTCTAACAAGGGTTATTGCAGGTATCTGAGGGCTCCCACATCACAAAGAAAAATGAAGATTTTTAGTCAGGCAATTTTAGCTGGAAAATAGGTGCTTAAGAACAAGTTGTGTGCGCCTTTTCTGTGACTGTGTCTGTCTTTCCAGCTATCTTCACTGCTGTCAAGATATTGCCCTTCGTAAAAGTAACTCAGAAAGCTGGGGATTCAGCATTGTTGGAGGCTTTGAAGAAGGCAAAGGAAACCAGCCATTTTTCATTAAAACCATAGTGCCTGCAACACCTGCCTTCTGTGAGAGAAGACTAAAGTACGTATGGTGTTTCTTCCATTATTTGTATCCATTCCAGAAGTACTGAGCTTAGATGGTCTGTATAATTTTATTGAGCTATTGTGCTTTAACAATGAGCCTGACTGAAACTTAGTGATTTATCCAAGTTCCTTTTCATCCCAGCTCTAAGTAATAACCACATAACCAGCTGCCTTTATTTCTACAATTATGATGGAAGAGTCATACAATCATTTGTAAGCCTGAGTGATTTAACACTTTTTTTCCCCATCCCTGTGAAGGGTGTAATTATCAAGTGGGAGAGGGATCAGTTAGGATACTACAAGAGCTGATTATGCTATAACTAGGATTAAGTGGATAAAATTAAGGGGATATTTAAAATGAATATCAGGAGAAACTTCCTGACAGTGAGACTTATTCAGTTGTGAATAATCTCTCAAGGGGCGTGGTGGAAGCCCTGTTGCTTGGGATATTTAAAACTAATCTGGTTGACACACTAGGAAATGCACTGGCTCTTTAACTTCTATGGTTGTCTTCCCCTGTGAAACTCCCTTTTCAGTGTCTTCCCCTCCAGCTAGGAACATGTACAGCTGGCTCCTTCCAGAGCAGATGTCAGTGTTGCCCTTTCAGCCCATCTGCCAGGGATACTGTCAGAGCAGAGATCTGGCACTGTTCCCAAGGGGACTGAGTTTCAGCGAATGGTGCAGGCATTAATCCAACTAAGGACTTTTTAATTATTTGGCAACTATGTTCTGATATCAAATTAGTCCAATCCTAGCATGTAAAGCGGGCTCACGAACTACCAGCATGACAGAGTACCCTCCATGAGGCCTGTGAGCACTTCCCCATAGCTATTACTAAATAAGCAGCTGCAGCAGGGACCTTTGGACACAGATTATATCATCCACATCCATCTGCTTTTTACAGTTTTTCTCTGGATTGTCTTTCTTTGTGCTGACTGGCTCTTTTCTTGAATTCCCAACCACCCTTTCCCTCAGTCATTTCATTTCAGCCTCTCTCATATGCCTCCTCTCCTCCGTTCACTTGTCCCCTCTGCCGTCCTATATCTCTGTATGGCTAATCCCCTCCCAACCTCTCCACCCCAACAATTAAAAAGAAAGCAAATAATGGCACTAATGTGAGCTCTGCAGACCATCCCTTCCCCACACTCCTGCGTGATGTCAATTTGGATTGTAAACTCTTTGGCAAAGGATTGTCTCTTATTGGGTTTGTGTGATGCTTAGCCCAATGGGACCTTGATCAGTCAGGGTCCCTGGGTGTAATAGAGATAATGCAGGGTTTGAGTTTTGTCCTGACAGAAGTTTCCTCTTGCCTTACTAGGTGTGGAGATGAAATAGTGGCAGTAAATGGAGTATCTGCTGTTGGAATGAGCAACTCTGAGCTAATTCCCATGCTGAAAGAACAGAAGAACAAAGTCACTCTTACATTGGTGTCTTGGCCCGGAAGTCTTGTGTAAACATCAAAGCCAAATCTACGTTCACTTGATTTATGAGCCTCTTTGGGACCAGATGCTCATTAGATTGATGGGATAGCCAAACATGTTGCGGGCCTATCAAGGAAACCCTGAACTCTTGGCATATGATGTATACTTTCCAGTAGGCTTTCATTTCCTATTTGAAGAAAACATTTCCAGAACTTGATGAAGGCACATGTAGCTTGTTGATATATCTAAATTTTAGATCCAACATCGTAGCAGATTGGAGCGGCACTTTCACTAGCTTCATCACTGAGTCTAATCAGTATAGGATTATTGTGGGGACAGTTACTTTTCCAGTGGTCCTATATGAATTGTGCATCTCTATTTTGAGCCAGTCTCCTTTTTTCCTTCAAATCCTATTTTAGCTGTGCCAAGCCAGTGATTATAACTAAGACCTACCTAATCTCCTAAAATAAGAGCAACGTTTCACAAACTGGTCAAGGGTCGCTGTTGGCTGGTGTACTTGGACATGTCATTTTGTATCTGTTTTTAAAAGCCGCTAATAAAACTCTAAGTATGTGGACCGATAAAATGGTTCATTACCAATGGTGTTTACATTTCTTGCCCATAGAAGTCTAGTATTTTTTCAACCCTTTTGTTGTCAGGCAGATTAAGAATCCTGTTCGTGCTAATGCATTGTGTTAGCTTGTGCAGAAATCCTTACTGCTGGTGCCAGTTCAGTAAATTGTTGGATTTCTAACCCTTCCTCAACTCTGCTCTCCTTGCCTTGTGATTTTACTAAAAACCATCTTTTTATCATGTAGAAATGGGCCGTCTGAACATAACGGGCCCACTTATGCCCAAGAAAAGTCTGCCCCTAGGAAGTAACGCTATTGCTTTTATGTGTAGTTTCTTGATAGTCTGAAAGTGATGTTTTTTGCCTCTCCTATTCACCACTTTTCCCTCCCACCCAGCAGAGCTAAGAATTGGGTAGAATGACATGACCAAATTATATACCACCACCTCCAGCCACACTTCAACTGCTGTATGTGAAATGAACTACCTCCAAAAGGACAGTATCCATTTTGCTTTGTGATCTTTGTGGAGTAGATTTAGGCTTGGCCTAATTTCATTAATTTTTTTTTTATAATTTCAACAGATAAGATGTTTAACCTTTTTAAAATCTTTCAGTTGCAGGACAGTAGGGGAAGGGCTTATAATTTAATGACAGTAGACAGATTTAAAAAGTTAAAGCTTTATAAACCATGTAAACACCAATTGTCAACAGCACATGTCAAAATATACAAAGAGAATATCCTTCTCAACCTTGCTGGGTTCCAGACCCCAGGCAACCTCTACACTGCTATTTTTAGCCTCCTGTGAGCCTAAGTCAGCTGCCCCAGGCTCTGCAACTCTCTGCCAAGATTTGTTTTTTTTGTATAGATGTACGCTAAAGTTCTCAAGTAGCATTTTTCTTACTTGGTTTATCTGTAAATTACAATTATTGCTGGAAATATTGTCAGTTTGTGTGTGTGTGTATACGGTGAAATAGATAGTCGGATTCTTCCAAGCCTAACCCTATAGTAGAATTTTGAAGCCTGAGGTATAAAGTTTATTCAACATTGATAACTTGGGCTTTTTGGAAAATTCAGAATATAGGAGTTATTCCTCAAATATTTTCATTTATTATATATATTACATTTAATTCTAATCCCTAGTAGAAATGGTTTAGGGCTTTCACTATTAAAACAGAAAACCCTTTTAAATATGCTCTCTACAGCTTTCATTCTGACCAACATGGACTGTAAGAAACGAGTTTCCTTTAATTTCTATTATATCTTTTCCTGTAAAAATACTAGCTAGAGTAATTTCTTTTAAAAAATATAATGGAGTAGGAGTTCCCACTTCTTAAGCAGAGCCTGTGGCTACCTGTAAATTAGCCATTACAGCAGATCAGCGTTCTGTTCCTTGCTAGATTAATAGTTTACACACCAAGTGACTTAACTTGCTTTTAGCTATTAGCTAAAGGTTGTATGTAAGGACTCTTATCAGAAGTCATTAAGAGCAAATAGTTCAGGATCTAATTCTTATGAAAGCTTCCATGGTGCATTGTGCAGCCCCTTTCTTCAGTTGATAAAACATTACTGTGGATTTAGACTGCAGTTTTTCTAGGCCAGCTGGACTTCTGGGCCTCTTACTCCTGACATGTTGAACAGCAGGAGTAAAAATTCAGTCAGCAAGGTGCCTGTGAAAAAACTAGTATGATTAATTCTGCCTCCATCTGAAATGAAGGAAATGCAGAACTTCAGGAGTGTTTTGTTTTTGTTTTTTGGTCTTTTCCATACAAAGACACATAAGCAGAGCCTTGGACAATACAAAGCTCTGATGTCTGATTAGATCTGAGTGATTATTATTAGGCTTGTCAATTACCAAAAAAAAAATGGAATTCTGCCAACTGTTTAAAATTTTTAATCAATTTTAAATTCAGTTGTGCAAGATTATGGGTTTAATTTTTTATTTATGGGAAATTATGAAGTGGTAAGAATTATTAAACAGTAGATACTGATTTCAAAAAGTTAGCTTTGTAACCATTACAACACGAACTGTCAATCAGGTGTCAAGATATACAAAGTAAATATCCTTAAATCAGATTTATCAAGCAGCATTTTTCTTCTTTTCCCTATTTTTTTCATCAGGTTGTGTGGGTATGGTGAAGTGGATGCATACCAATACTATCTAATCATTCAAAGCCTAGTTACTATTAACTTAGAGCAGTGTTCACTGCTATTGTAACATTTGTCCCTTATTAACAGCCATGCTGTTGTGGTGGTGGGATATGTTTTTAAATGAAGGGGATGCTGCAAAAGGCATTGTGATTTTACCATTATTTCGTCTTATTTCAAGGTGCCTTCAGCATCACTAAGAAGTCTTAGTACATATTGTTTGCATTGCACACAAGAACTTGTAGAATCGTCTTAATAAATGTTGAATTGCTTTGATGCCTTTAAGTTATTCTAAAATGACTAGAAAAATATGGTGAGTGTTCTGACCTGAGGGTTTGAAAATAGGATGCCTGATCAGTAGTGGATATTTCTCCAACAGTCCTATTGTTCTAGATCAAGACAGGGACTGTCCTGGCCTCTGCCAGAGGAAGGAAATAAGCTTGTCATGTTGCATCTCCCAGGAAGAGAGCTGCTCTAGCTGAAGATGACCTGGGCCTGCATCTCCACTGGCCTGAACCTTTAGCAGTGATGTATACTAGTAAATATGAGGAGTGTATAAAACGTTCCCAAATCAAATAGTACCTATTAACCAATGGTGTCCTTGGCTACAGCTATCCAAGTACTTACCACATTTACCACTACCCCTATTTTACAGGTAGGGAACTTGAACCACATGAAATGACTTGCCAAAGGTTCCACTGGCTGTGAAACAGAACTTGATGCCTTGCTAAATCATCCCTGGCTCCCTGCATTAACCTCAAAAGCTTTTCTTCAAGTGAGGCAAGTGTATATGTTTCCTTTTGGTAAGCAGATAAGAGGGCTCTGGCAAAATGCCTCTTTCCAAATCTTAAACTCATCCTCTCTCTTACCTGGTCCTAGTGTTTAACACTAAGCGCTGTACATCCATTAGTGTATACACTGAGCCAGATTCTGAGTCTACACCAGTTTCACACTGGAATAATTTTGGACTATGTTTTCAAGATTTTGAGTTATGAAAATTTTATGCAAAATGTTTTTCAACCTCCTGACTACAACAATGGCAGATACAGACCCACTGTGTATAACAGGCAAACAAGCTGCACACACTTATGTGAAATGGTTACAAACCAGTTTGGCCAGGAGCTGGGATTCTGCAAAGTTTCTCCTGTTAAGCATATATAGATTTTTTTCTTTTTTATCAGCTAACAAGCATTTTTTTTTTTCTCCTGACACCAAGTTCTTGCAGACAAGACCAAGAGTGTCTCCCTCCCTGGGACAGTAGCTCCATCTAATGGGAAAGGGATGAGTTGGGCCCCATCTCTACAGAAACATACACTGATCTAGGGTGCAAGTGGACCTTAGAGCAGTAATTGTTGTTCATGAGATTCCACATCCTCTTCCCCTGAGGCCAATCAATGTGAGGGCCGGGCATGGAGAAGGAGAAAGCCTACCCAGGTATGAACATGCTCTGTATTAGCTTCCATCACTCTTATACCCCAACTGCACCAGGCAGCGTCCTGTATGCAGTGGGGAGGGAGAGAGGAATTTGAAGGAGACACAGGGCAAAATTCTGGATTGGGTCAGTGGGGTTATTTAAAATAAGTGTGCACAGATCATATGGGTGTGGATGTGCAGTCAGCCCAGCTCAACAGATCTACCTGCTAGAAGTAGTGTGGATGTTGTGACACAGGCAGTGGCTGGGCTAACCCCTTCCACTCCCCCAGCTAGAAGTTGACCTGACCCATCTCGGTCCAAACTCAGGTGGCTAATCTATGCCACAACATCCATGCTGCTCTTTTATGCACTAGCTTGAGCAGAGCTAGCACATGCTGGGAGGCACTCACAGCTGCAGTGTAGACATACCTAAGTCTCTAGCCACTCTAGCACTGGCATATTTTTCTGTGATGGTTGAGCTACACAGTGGTTGGTGGCCATAGTAACAGTACCTCTACCACTCCATTCAGAGTTGTAAAGCATTTACTTGAGGGGGAGGTTAGCAGCTGAATGACATCCATTGGTTTGCTCTGCCCTGTCACTTTAGCTGAAAGTGGGACTGACTTAAGGGTTGGGTGACCAGATAGAAAGTGGAAAAATCTGCATGGGGGTAACAAACACCTCTCTGAGAAAAAGCCCCAAATATCAGGACAAAAGATCACCCTACCTAAGGATGATGATCACCACCTCTGCAATATGATACAGGCAATGTGAAGACTGGTTGCTAATCCAAAGTTTAAGTCTTACCAAGTGACCACCTCAGTGCATTTTATTAGGGCTGTCAATTAATCCCAGTTAACTCACACAATTAACTCAAATTAATCGGTTTTAATCACACTGCTAAACCATAGACTACCAACTGAAACTTAAATATTGTGGCTGTTTTTCTAGATTGGTTTCAATTACAACACACAATACTATATATATGACAGTGTATATTATTATAAAATAGTTTTCAGTTCACCTCTTACAAAAACTATAGTGCAACCTCTTTGTTGTGAAAGTGCAACTTACAAATAGATTGTCTTACATAACTGCACTCAAAAACAAAACAATGTAAAACTTCAGAGGCTACAAGTCCACTCAGTCCTACTTTTTGTTCAGCCAATTGCTAAGACAAATTTGCTTACATTTACAGGAGATAATGCTGTGCTCTTCTTATTTACAATGTTACCAGACAGTGTGAACAGGCATTTACGTGGCACTTTTGTAGCTGGTATTGGAAGATACTTACATGCTAGATATGCTAAACATTCATAAACCCCTTCATGCTTTGGCCACCATTCCAGAGGACATGCTTCCAGGCTGATGATGCTCATTTAAAAAAAGTTCATTAAATTTGTGACTGAACTCTTTAGGGGGGAAGAATTGTATGGCCCCTGCTCTGTTTTACCCACATTATGCCATATATTTCATGTTATAGCAGTTTCAGATGACCAGCACAGGTTGTTTGTTTTAACACTTTCACTGCAGATTTGACAAAACACAAATTACTGATGTGAGATTTCTAAAGATAGCTACAGCACTCAACCCAAGATTTAAGAATCTGAAATGCCTTCCAAAATCAGAGGGAGCGGATGAGGTGTGGAGCATGCTTTCAGAAGTCTTAAAATAACACTCCGATGCAGAAACTACAGAACCCAAACCACCAAAAAAGAAAATCAACCTTCTGCCGGTGACATTGGATAATGTCTGACTTGGATAATGAAAATGAACGTGCGTCCATCCAAACTGCTTTGGATTGTTATCGAGCAGAACCCATCATCATCATGGACTCATGTCCCCCTGGAAGAGTGGTTGAAGCATGAAGTGACACATGAATCTTTAGCACATCTGACATGTAAATATCTTGCAAAGCCAGCTACAATAGTGCCATGAGAACACCTGTTCTTGTTTAGAGTGTCACCTGAAAGTGAAAAGCAGGCAGCATTATCTCCTGCAAATGTCACCAAATGTGTTTGTCTGAGTGACTGGCTGAACAAGAAGTACGACTGAGTGGACTAGCAGGCTCTAACATTTTACATTGTTTTATTTTTGAATGCAGGTTTTTTTGTACATAATGCTACATCTGTAAATTCAACTCATGATAGAGATTGCATTACAGTACTTGTATTAGTTGAATTTAAAAATATTGCTTTTACAGTGCAAATACTTGTAATCAAAAATAAGTGAGCACTTACACTTTGTATTCTGTTGTAATTGAAATCAGTATATTTGAAAATGTAGAAAACATCCAAAAATATTTAAATAAATGGTATTCTATTAACAGTGAGATTAATTTTTTTTAATCGCTTGACAGCCCTCCATTTTTATATATTGGGCAGATGCTGAATACCTTTTACCCCCTCTCTGCTATAAGCAAGTGTTCTTGGTATGGCTTTTTCCCCCATCTTAGTAAGAACACTTTTCCTCTCCAAAAATGAATAAATTCAGCGTTCATGAAAGTTGCCTAATGAATATGGCTAGAAAATGAAGCATTCACTCTAGAGCCAGAGCAGTGCTAGTACAAAGCGATCCTTGTACTGCTTTCCCCAGTATGCCTGAACTCCCAAGTGCTGGGCTTCTCTGCCAACCTGGCCTCTTGTACGTTAAGAACTAGACAGATACCACTTACTCTTCGCAGATGTCACCACAAAAGCTAATCACTACTGACCTGGTCTGCCTCCTAAATGGTAACATAGATCTCATCACCAGAGCCAAATTGTTCTGTTAAAGTTGAGGCATGGCTTTACAGAGCACTGAAAAGGGAGTAAATACATTTAATTGTGGTTTGGGTTTTTTTTCCTGTGCCTTCAGGGTGCACTTCATACCATTCTGTTGCTTCAAAACAATGGAAAATTTTAAAACCCACATTTACAAAAAAAAAAATTGCTTTATTCTGCTCCCCACAGGTTTTGTAGTTAAAGACCCATCAAATGCAGTGTCATAGCATACAAACTGATATCATGCTGTACTGGCTCAAGTTTCAAAGGTTGTAAGCTTCACACAACACTCAGACTTGCATAACTACAGTACAAAAAAATCATATGTAAAATTTCAAAACCATCTTATTTTGGGGAAGGATTTAAGACATTTTTAAATATCAATTCATAGAAGTGGAAGATATTTAAAATGAGACTTGTGGATTCACACAAACAAGTGCAGTATTCTGTGTAAGAACCAGGTATACATAAACCCCCACTTTCCACTGAGAAGTTTCTCTGTTTTAAAACAAAACGAAAAAACCCTAAATCAAACAGAGCATGAAATTTGATTGCATTTATTCTGAGATCTTAGGGGGGAGAAATGCATTGCACAGGTATATTAGTGATGCTGAATATAAATAAGTAAACCCAACGTCAAACTGCATGTTCCCTAAGGTGTTAGATTATTTATCTCAATTGTTACCAAAAATCCAAACTAATTAAAAAAAGAAACTCCTGCTCTCACCACAGTCTTCCACAGAACATGACTTTCCATTTACAGGTATAACATGTGGTAGAACTACATTCTCAATCGGTTTAAAAAAAAAGCTGGGTTTGAGTCTCTGAATGCCCTACCTTTTAAAAGCCATTAGACCAAAGCAGGTTCAAATGACACACCTGTAAAGTAGTTCCTTTCCATATGCTGCCAATCCTGCCATGGATGAATGAAAGATACTTTCATAGCTATAAAGAAATGGATTTGGGGGATGACACTTTCACTAACAGATGCCAGATTCTAAGCTGGCTCACAGAGGACCTAAATCACACTTTTCTTTGGACAATAAAGTTCAAGTTGCAGTTACTGTCCTACTTTTTAAAAAAAGGAACCATGGTTGCGCAAAAAAACCCTATTACCTAAATACATTAGTTTCAGCTGAAGCTGTCTTTCATCAGAAACCATAGGATCTGATACAATGAAGTTCTTCTAGGGTCGTTTACAAGAAGAGTAGCTCAGTGCTGTATATACTATTACTGCCATACTTCGTCTCGTATCCAAGTTTAACTGTGTGTTCAGCCTTAACGCTTGAGCTGTCACATTGCATTTCAATACTTGGCCACCAGAGTCATCTCTGCTTCCCTTGGAAAATAAAGTTAGATGCCATGCTGCTCACAAAGGAGCAAGTCCCTCCTAAAGGACAGCTGGGGGCCGTTACTCCTTAGCATCTTGTTCATCTCCCTCTGCGACGCCGTCATCACTGGCCTCCTTCTCCTCTTTGCTGCGCTTGTTCTTTTTGTGCTTGTGGCGCCGGTGGCTTTCACCCTCTTCACTCTCGTGCTGCTTACTGCAATGAGGGGGAAGGGGTAGAGAAACCAGAATCAAGCGTCAGCACGGCCAACGGCCACAGAAGTTCAATTGTACCTACGACAAAAGGTGCTGACAAGGATGACATGTTTTTGACCTAGAATAAATGTGATCGAGATTACACACACTGAGAATGTGATGCCATAGAAAGGTTTTTATCAGCACTTGTTCAAGGACGCTCTTGTTACTCATGAATGTCAAATCCATGAGGGCGTTACACAGGTTGGCCCAACTGGATGCTGATAAATCCTTTCTGCCATGGTGCACCAATATGTAATCTGTACATGCCACATATTTGACAGAGGTGGTTGTAGGAATAGTTTCTGGCTTTTACTAGAACTATTTTTGGTATCCCTCCACCTGTAAAAGCTGGGCTCCAATAATATGTGGCAGGAGGGAATGCAGACTGTGTAGACAAGAATAAATTTGAGAGACTGTTGAAAAATTTACCTACGCCAGTTTTTCTATGCAGAATCTCTTGGGACTTACCCGGGCTGGAAAGGAAAGACTGATCCTACTGGCAGAGAGAACTGCTGACTTCCTAACTGGACAAAACAGCCCAATTCTACCTCTGATAAGCCAGGTGTTGGCCCAGGACTGTGTGGGAAGGTTCTTTCCTGTTTCCCAAATGTGTAAAAGTTTCTCTACCAGGTTTTCTTTTTAAAAAGAGAAAAGGAGCTCTGCAGTTGCTCTGCAGGTTAAGAATGGACAAACCAATGCAGCAGGGTTGTGTAGGGGAGAAAGTGCAGAGGAGTAGCTCCCAGGGGAGTATACATGGATACCTTCACGCAGAGCATGTGTATAGATAAGATACACAAACACATTCTTATTACAACTGGCATTCCCAAACCCAGGGGTGGAGGTACACCTCTTGCTGAACACAGGCCCTGTATAAAAATCCCAAGGATGCAAGTGAGTTTCTAACTTGCTTTAATCATAGTTCCATTATCATAAAAAGAAACCACTCTTGGCATGTTGATAACTTAATACCTTCCCTCCAAGGATCTCACAGCATTTCCTGCACAGGGAGATAAGCCTCCCAGCATCCTGGGAGACAGATGATATCTCCTAGCCAGTCACCCAACACATCAATGGCAGAGCCAGGAACTGAACTTACTTCTGCTTGTTTTCAACCCTGCGCTCCGACCACACAACCATCCTTCCTCTCAAAGATCTTGAACATTTAAAATGGGGGCTTCATTTCTAAACATGGACAGATTTTCTTCAGACTTAAATCTAACCTAAAGCAAGTTGAAAATTGCGCTGCAGCCCCTTCTCCTACTGCAAGGATCCCAAATGACATCAGAGCTTACCAGCATGATCACCTCAAGCACTAGGCTCCAAAATGCAATTGTAATTCAGAGCCACCTTTAAAAACACTGTACGTGGATTTCACCATTTACTCAGTGGAACAAAATTCTCATCCAAGCACTCTGGGCTGCTCAAACGGGGGAGTGCTTGCTTTTAAAGACAGCAAGAGGAAAATCCATCTGTGTTTCATTTCCAGCTGGCATTCTGTATCCTAATTCCCCATCGAAGCACTCTAATGGCTTTTGGCATCATTTCAAGAGAGTACACGCCGCCTGTACAGCCAAGCGATTTGCTGTATTTCTACTACAACATCAGATCTCTTGGGTATCAGGAGTATTGTTATTAAACTAGCACCAGCTTCCATTTGTTTTCAGTTTGGATTTCATTGTGGTTCCCACCCTCTTGTGAGATTCTAAACCTTCCTTTACATCAAGAGAGCAGTCAGTACCTCTTGGAGAAATTCATGCGCATCCTGAAAGATGAGAACAGCATTTTACCACCAGTCTCCAGAGAGAAGGTTTTTCTGATACACTTTCAAAGTAAGTACATCAATTACATGGAGAAGGCATCATTATTCTCCCTCCTCCAGAGAAGCAGCCCAGCCTGAAACGCTAAGGCCTGGTCTACACTACAGTTAGGTCGACGTAAGGCAGCTTACATCAACCTAATTATGTCAGTGTACATACTGCAGCCTTGCTCCCTCCATGTAAGTGCCCTACTATGTCTACATAATAACTCCACCTCCACGAGAGACATAGAGCTTATGTCGGTGTAGTTAGGATGACGCAGTATCCATATCAACACTGTCAGTTACTTACGTCAGCTGTTGGCTGCCTTTCTTGTCAATTTAACAATTGACAAGAATGGCAGTCACTTACAGCTTCAGCTGTCACCCTGGGGCAGGTGAGGGGCTCCAGCTAGACCCTGCCTACCACCCAGGGTCCAGACTGGTGGACTGAACCCTCCGTCCTGTGCACACCCCTTGGAGTGGACAGGTCCATTGTTCCAGCAGAGCACAGCTGAGCTTTTCTTCCTATTTTAGTTTGACATTTTCTTTTAATGGAAAGTTAGAGTTTCCTGGTGCAGTGACCATGACCAACAGTATCCCTGCTGGGAACCAATGTGGGGGACCTACAGATGGTGCTTTGCCAGATCCCCTTGCTCCTGTAGAATATGAATACACAGTAATACAAAGGAATCCTTCCCCTACCAAGGATGGCTCTGAACCCCTGGCCAGATGCATTACTTATGGGGATTTTGCCTTCTTCTGAAGCATCAGATACTGGACAATGTCACAGGCATAGGCAATGCCAGAATGGACTAGAGGTTAGGTTTGCTGTGGATATTCCAGCCTCTGTCCTGAGCCAAGATCCACTCCCACTTAAAGGGTGTGCTGCACCAACAAGGAATCTTACCGTCTTGAAGACTTATGTTTACTGCTCTCCTCCTTCTCTCTGTGCCTGCGCTCCCGGTGGCGATCCTCCCGCTCTCTGCTCCGATCTCTACTCCTGCGATAATCCCGCTCAAAATCATAACCTCGCTCTCGACTGTAGTAGCGATATCGCTCGTCGTCGCTTTGGGGGAGAGACAAGCGTACCGTGAGGCAGGGGGAGCTGCTAGACAGAGGGAGGGGGAAAAATACGCTACTCATTAGCACTTGAGCCTGCCCTCTAATACGTTATGAGCTATGTTCACGAAGCCTGTGAAATCCCAGGGTCTCAGAGGGCCTCATCTACTCACAACCTGACCTATATGAAGGCCCCCATCCCCCCAAGGGAAACATCACCTCTTGGCAAAGTGCAACGTTGATTTTGTCTGGAATTCTCCACTAGCACAATCAGAACAGATATTTAAAAAGGAAAAACCCTCGCAAGTTCATAAGCTGCTTTATCAGAGCTCAGAAGCAACACTGGAGTTCGGATCAACATATACGTTTCAACAAACATTCATGCAACTGTCTGTAATAATAAACATAGAAATAATAGTTTCCTATTCCCATCCATGGCCCTCCCACAACACACTCCAACCCCTCCAACACAAGGTATAGGAGATCTCAACTAAAGAGAATGGCTTAGAGTTTCTATAAGGATGTATAAGAGTCTAAGGACTATTCTTACACATCAGTGTGTGGTAGAGGACCTGGCCTTTGCCCAGGTGGTCTTTCTGGAATACAATTATGACATGCCCTCTCTCCATTGATCAGTCTTGCTCTACGTTTTCCATAAACTAGAAGGAAATGACCAAAGTGGCCCAGAAACGTGGTCTTTGTATCTCTCCACTCTACTAGTGCAGGACTGTACTCTGCAGTACTCTTGTTCAGGCTACTTTTACATCATGCAAGTCATGGAGCATCTGCCACTTTGAGTCTATTTTTATTTATTTACACACAAATACAGATAAATACACATACACGCACCCGAGGAAACTGTATGATGCACACAGAGACCACATGATCTTATGGTCTGCACCCTTTCTCCAGCCTAAACATCTCACCCTCTTCTATATAAAACTGCATATCCAAAATTCAGACACATTCTTTAATTCCCACTCTCTTCTCCCCTATGCCTGTCTTATAACTCCTCTTCTCCATAAAAACACTGAACACAAAACCTCAAAAAGATCCCAAGTCCCATCATTGGAAACAAGAATGAAACATTTGGGAAAAAAGCCTGAAATGCTGTTTTGTGACCTATGGAAACAAGTTAAAGAAGAACACTCCCAAAATAGAAGCAATCAGCCAGAATCAAAGAAAGAGCTATCATCTGGGAACAATCACCTCAAAAAGGGATTAACCGATTACCGTGACTTGCCCTACCTGGTGAATACAATTTAAGCTCCTAGATGCCAACATACTCTACAGCAACTAAAAATGCTAGCACGATGCCTGGAGTGCTAAGCAGATCACATGATTCGTGTCCCCAGAATTCCAGGAGCCTTACAAATTCCAGTATGTTAACATGCTCATTCCTTCCCTGCCTGATCACCTTCCAAAATACCTGAAGCCTTTTTAAAAAGCTCTTTGTTACAAGAAAACAGCCTTGTTTGCTAGGCTCAGTGGCCTGGAAGTTCCCAGAGCAAGCAGCACCCTTTGCCAGGAATATACATATATTTTGGTGATGTTTTCAGGAACTACTGGCATTGCTGGGCATGATGCTTGTAGAAATATCAACAGTGCTTGTGACAACAGTAACAGCACGAGAGCCCGATGTGGGAGTGTGCAAAGCAACTGCATTGAAAGAACAGCAACCATCTAATCTTTCCTGTCTCTCTGGTTTGCAGCCTCCTCCACTGAGCTCTCTCACGGCTACTGTCCCCTTAAATCACACTTAATTTCCAGCAAGGTGGCTGTCTCCAGAGAAATGCCCATTGTCATTAAGGGTTTACACTGCATGGCAGGTTCACAGTGAACAGTGCTCCTTATCCCAAAAGCTTTCAAACCATGGGCCTCAGCAAAAGGGGGCAGTTTCCCATCAAAATTATTGTTACATTTAGAAGCTTTTCAAAGGTCATCTTGAAACTACAGAATAATTAATGGTACCTAGCATTTGTATAGAACTTGTCATGCAGAGACCACAAAGTGCCTTACACAAGAGGTGGATATATGTCATTAGCCCTGTATTACAAGCAGAGAAACTGAGGCATGGAGATTATGTGGCTGCATACCAAGTCAACAGCTGAGAAGAACCCAGGTGTCTTATCTCTTGTTCTTGTGCTCTAGCTACTGACCAGTGCTGTCTCCTCTTAGCAGGACTTAGTACTCACATGTCACCACCGAGTCCTCCAACAAGACAACTGTAAGTGTGGTAATAACTTCCATGCTCTCATCTGGCAGAGCCTAGCCCCCTCCCTGGGAGGCCATGGCAGTGTCACATGGACTACTGTGCTTACTTGTTGTATTCACTGGTGGTTGGAGTCCGGTCTCTGTCTCTCTCCCTTTCCCTTTCCCGCTCCCTTTCTCTCTCACGCCTTGAGCTGGAGTACTCCCAGTGGCTGCTGCTGGAGCTGCTTGTGCCCTTATCCACTGTCGTCACCCAGGGCGTGTGAGACGTGGAAATAGGAGGGTAGCTGATGAAACCAGAATCTGCAGTGAGAGAGCAGAACCTTCACTCGTCTGAAGGGTTAGTGCTGCCCCTTATGCTGACCCAGCGGGGAAAGACAACATGCTTCTCTGCACTCTGCAGCCAGGCCACACTGGGCAGCAATTTCGTCAGATCCTGCAACCTAAGCAGGTTTGGTCTAGGTCAGGTCTGGGATTGGGACTCACCCAGTAACATGTAGGTGGCTCCAGTTAGTGGTACTGCTGGATCAGGAAGTGACACTCCTCCCCCTGAATAAGCACTAACCCAACCCCCACCTCTTCACCCAGGAGCCCCTCATTTTCATGTATGATATTCTAACAAGTTTTAAGCATCATCTCCCTAGGCCAGAAACAGGCAGATGTTGCTGCAATTACTCCAGGCACTGATTAAGGATATTCAATTAGGAGCTCTGTGGGTCACAGCTGCCCACTTGGCCATGTTACTAGTCTTCCCCCAGGAAGCCCCATGGTTTCTTCCTTCCCCAGGAAGTATCCTCTGAGCAGGAGGACAAGACAAAAGGATCCTGAGAAGCCCTGACGGTATGTCTCTTTTTGATTAGCCAGCAGAGTCTATAGTTTAGTCTAATCAAGATTTCTAGCCAGCTCTGTTAGCTCAGAGAGCAAGAGGTCTGGTCTCTGACCCCTTGCAGGGTTAGGGCTGGTGCCTGCAGCAGGTAAATCCCAGGTTCCTTCTCTATCAGATGTTGAATTAAGAAATGCTTTGAAATATCATGCAGAGGTCTCACTGCTGGCTAAAGAGTGAAACCTAGTGAATCCCAGACCACCACTAACCTCCCTGGAGGTGTCTTATTCACATATTGACCTGCCATTGACCTGCTTCATTGGAAAGGGTCATCAAGGTCACAGCCTGAGATGGTATAGGCTGCTGCTGGGATGTTTATTTGAGGGAATACTAGATTAGAAGGCTGCAGTTTCTCAATATGCCTCATACCTAGGCTCTGCAGTCCCTACCTCCCTCTCCCCCAAAAGGGGGAGGAAGGTGTCAGCGCCTGCAATCCTGCCTGCTCGATGGGGACAGGCACCACTTGTAAGTGCCGCTGACCCAGGGCAGGAGCAAGCTGGATACTAAAGAAACAGGAAAGGACATGGGCAGCACGCGCAGAGCTGTAGCGGGGAAGGAGATCTACTGAAACACTGTCACTGCATCTTCCATCAGGAGACTAAAGGAGACAGGTTCCTGTGAGTGTACATGTAGCACGGAGTGAAGATATAGCAAGGGTGGGAGGAGGACATTCAAAGGCTCAGGCAGGAAAGTCTGAAATTTGGCTGGGGGTGTGTTCTTCCCTGGAAAAAGCTAGGATTACAACTAGGGGCACAGGGACCCATGGCTGCACTGTTGCTGACATGGGAGTTGGGTGCTGAGAGCAGCTGAAACAAGAATGAGAACTATTTAATTACAAGCATCACCTGGGTCAGAGTCACTTCAGAGAGTGCAGCTGATCTACAACTGTCTAGAACAGAGGTGGGCAAACTACGGCCCGCGGGCCACATCCAGCCCGCAGGACCATCCTGCCCCTCCCCCACAGCCTCAGCATGCCACGCCGCCAGTGCTCTGGCCCGCCGCTCTTGCCGGGCAGCATGGCTAGCTCCAACATGGTAAGGGGGCAGGGAGCACTGAGCCCCGGGGGGCACAGTCAGGAGACAGGGAGGAGTTGGATGGGTCAGGGGGGCGTGGGGGGGCTGGATAGGTGTGAGTCCCAGGGGGCGGGTTCCAGGGGGCAGTCAGGGGGTAGGAAGTGGGAGGGGACAGATAGGGGGCAGGAGCCAGGCTGTTTGGGGAGGCACAGCCTTCCCTACCTAGCCCTCCATACAGTTTTGCAACTTTTATGTGGCCCTTGGGCCAAAGTTTGCCCACCCCTGGTCTAGAATGTTTACTGCTAGGCCCATTACTGACACCCGCTGTCAGCGACTGGGCTGTCTGGAACGCAGACACAGCTTCAAAGGTCACAGTGACAGAGCCATAGGTCAGCCTAGCACAAGGGTAAGTTACCAACAACCCTCTGGCCAGCCCCACGCCCAGTCAGTTCCACCATTCTGTAGCTTCTGTGCTCACCTGCAGAGCTGTATCCAAATGGTGGAGGCTGCCTGTTATTGTAGCCGGCAGGTTGGCTTTGGAGAGAACACAAGGACACCAGTTACTAACATCAGTTACCTGCCATCAGTTTAGCATACAGAGCAGGAACCTGCAATACACGTATTGTTAACTCAATGGAAAGATTAAGACAGGACCCCTCCCCGCCCCACAGATGCCACAAATCTCTTCCTAACCCCCTTGCTTTTCTGTTCAACTCCTGAAATCCAAGCTGGGTTCTTCACACCTGCCTGGTCTCCAGACCAACAGGTCTCCACTCTGCTGCTGCTGTTTCCCCCCATTGCCCTGGGTTGAGGCTGGATGTGGGATCTGGTAGCAGGGAGAGGCAGAACAGAGTGTGAGGTCTTGCCGGGAGGATGGAGATAAGAAGGGAGGGACTGGATCTGGCCAGAAGCCCTGACAGTCTCCCCTCCCTCTAGTCACAGATCCTCCTTCCTCTTTGTCATGATGCCCTGTAGCGGCCACACCAAAATTCAGGAAAATGGTCAGTCTTGAAAAGGCCAGAGGCAGTGTGAAAATGGAAGATCGTGCTGGAAATGAGAAGTGAGGAAAACTTATCAGAGTCTAAGGAAAGGTTCTACTTAGGTTCACTCACGTTTTGGGCAAAAAATTGTGTAAATTAATGTAATACAGGAACGAGTTTGTTCATCTCTAGCAGATGGTGGCAGATCATTTGGGGATGGAAGGAGTGGCGATTTGAACGAAATGAGATTTTCTTTAATAGCTATAAAGCCATGTGTTATGCTACTCTTAAACAATAATCACATTTTGCCCTCCATAGCATTTTTCATGCAAGGATCTCCAACCATTCTTCTTTTGGGGGGGGAGGCCATCTGGGAACTTTAGCCATGCAAGATGACCTTTCACCTCACAGACGGCTCCCTGAAGCATGATGTGGTGTGGTGGACTGGGAGTCTGGCAATTTAAGTTATATTCCTGGCTCTGCCATGAGCCTGTTCTGTGTTCTTGGGCAAGACCCTTTGCCTCCACGAGCATTAGTCTTCCATCGTCCTCCCCAATCTGCACGAGGCTCATAATGCTTCATAAGAAATAATTCATAGCAGCAAAGTGCTCTAAGATCCTTGGATGAAAACTGCCAGGGAAATGCAAAATAGCATTATTAAGAACACCGTGAAAGTGACAATACAATTCCTAATACTGGTCGTGAACATATTCCTAGCATGTGTGTGACATGGCAAGATACCAGTAAACTGACAAACCAAGGGCGAAGTTTGCTGCAACAGATTAAAGCATTGGAGCAAGAGTTCACTGCTAACTTGGCAGTTCATGCTCCCCTTTCAAACCAGGTGCAGGTTGTAAGTTACTCTACAAATATTCTAAACGCAAACCTAGCATTCCCAGATACCATATGGCCATGCTGATGGGTCTCCTACTATGTAGCACACCTAGTTACAGTATCCCCACATCCTGCTCCTTAAGATACCTTGATTCTTAGCACTTCTTAAAGATTCTTCACGATTCTTAAAACTGTGAAAGAAACAAGATAGCTCCTACTTCCCTACTATGCCTCCCACCCAGAGTAATTCCATTTTACTGTCTATCTGCACTTGGCTGTGTAAAACCAGAATGGAAAATTATCTACCCAAAGGAAGGTTCTGCCTTACCCATCAAGTGTTGGAATGAGAAGAGCTGGTGGAGGAGCCAGAGGTGGAGGGAACAGCCCTATAAATAAAAGCACAGTGTCAAGATGAGGCTGCAGCAGGCTTACAGTGTGGGGCTAGACTCCCCCAGAAATCAGGCAATTAAAGCACAGTTCTACTCTGAACAGTTGTGGAAATGGCACCTTCTTACTCCACAAACTCACACCCCTGAGTGTATTCAGAGCCATATGCCCTTACCACAACTGAACCTCTACTGCTTTTTACTCCTATGTGCCCTACAGAGACAGCACAGCTAAAGAAAAAGGAGCCAGACTCTATTCTGGCTTGTGCACCATCAACAAAATATCAACTCAAGTACAGAGTGAAAATTTCCCCCTACATTAAACCTGTGCAGTCCCATGGAGAACTGAAGGCTCAGCTCTAAGATCCCAGGTTGAAATCCCTAGGGCTGACTGTAAATAGAATGATGGTTTTAGCTGTACATTGATTGAATGTGACATGCAACATGGAAGCCTACTGTACTCTTTTGGGAAAATCACTTTTCTGACCATAACTACACTGTAGAAGGCAGAAACCACGGTAGGGCAGAGCACAAACTAGACAGTTAAATGGATGTTAGAAGGGCCCCACATGATCTCTTTCCACTTTTTAAAAATGACTTGCATACCCAGGCTTCTAAATCCCATTGACTTTCAAAGTGGCTAAATCACTTTTGAAAATGAGACTTAGGTGATTTTGAAAATTTTACCAGTTTCAAACAAACAAGAAGTTCTTGCATAAGTCATTACCAATGGTAAGGACATCACGCTAAGTGAACCATTAGTTTCTTCCAGTGTAAACATTTGTTTTTGTTATTTTAAAAGAATGTGTTTTCTTAAGTTATTCTGACACTCAATCATCAAGATTTCCCCCCTTCCCCATTTTTGAAAGATTTTTAATCTGTAGATAATATGACTAGAGAAAGTTGTAATGCTTATGAACTCATCCCTCTAGAACAGTTGCTATTGTTGAGACAAAGCTCTGATCATTATTAGTGAGTCATGAAACTTCCTCTAATTACCGTAGAACCAAAAATCATCACAGGGTATTTTCCATGCATTACACTTTTCAATCCAATTACTCTATATGAAGCTTCCACTGTAGCTAAAGTCATTTCCTTCCCCTCCAGCCCATCATAACTTTAATCTAGATGGAACCAGAATTGCAACTGGCAACTGCAGCACCCAGAAGTAGGTTGGGATTTGTGCTCTGCTTTGCTAGAGGTGGCATTTCCCTAGATCCAAGCTCACTATGAGCAGGGTCCATTCAATAACAAAAATAATCCATTCTGCAATATTATTTACACTTAGATGAGAAGTTCCAATCAGGATCTGAAGCTCCTCAAAGTCTGGGGCTGTTCCAGCTTGGGCTCAAGCTTATTTGTTACATTTGGTTTGTTACCGTTCACCAACTCTACTGTACGTCATGGGAAAGAGAACTTCCAACGAAAATGGCCATTGTTGCCCCCTTGTTCTCACACTCTCTCTGAAATCCTACCAAATCAAAGTGCTTCATGTAAAAGACTCATCACTATGTGAGATCCCATGATGACACAAGTTGGATCTTCTGAAATTTAACCAAAAAACTTTCATGATGTCCTCTGCCAACCAAGCTCTCCAAGTTGCTTTCTGGATTATTCTTCCGAGATAAAATGATTGTTTTAAGTGGCCCTATGGATCATTATTGAGCTCTATAAGTTAAGCAGTTGAAGGAGTTTGAGACTGCACTGCTTATCAGTGCTTACCTTAGCCTAAGTCTGAATGAGCTCAAGGTAAGATGCAGCCACTCCATTTCACACTACTATTCTGACTCACTGCCACTGTTAAAAGCAAATCATTAGCCTACCTGGAATGGGACCTGGTGGTGGCAAGCCTATGGAAATAAGAAAACAAACTTCGTGAGAATAACAAGATATTAACATTCTTTTGTTACTGCAAGCTAATGAGCCTGGTTTAATAGTATCCTCTTCAAGAAGTTTGAGGCCAAGTATATTTCAGCAAACAGATATACAGTAAAAACTGTTCATTTCTCCCCCTCCCTTTAGCCATCATAGAAAAGAGGCAGAAAAGACCAGGACGCTATTACTTCATCCACTCAGGCAACACAATAATATTCTCCATGGATTAGATGCCCTGAAAGCATATTTATTCTGGATCTGCAGAAAAGGAAGCCAGCGAAGAGAGAAGCACTAGTATGATAGGCTCTTGCTGACCTCTTCAGTCAGGAGACTAGCTGCTGCATGCTGGACGAGGTAAAGGCCAAAGTTTGGCCTTCACTTCAGTATTCTAGCCCACCAGTAATAAAGGCACTGATCACCATAGTGAGGTCAATTTTTGAGTGGAAGAGGCACAGCCTTGTTTGTAGTAAATGGAAAAAGGTGTTTCAGGCCATTGCTGATGGTGCTTAGTTAGCAAAAGGAATCAATAGGATTCTGACACCGTGCACACCCTGGACAGTCAGCAGGCAAATGCCTATGAATGAGCAAGCCATCTTGGTCTTTGCCTGCACATTTTTCTAAAAGGCTGATCCAAAACTCCACTTGACGTCAATGACAGGTATACATGTGAAACCACTACAGTCCTAAGTCTAACTGTGATTTTACACCAGAGTTTAAGGACTAATTAGCTTTCACCTGAGACACTGACTCATGCAACACTAGATCAAAGATAAACGAATGACAAACTGTCCATTCAGAGTAAATATGTCTAATCTAATCTCCGGACCAGGATCAACACGCACTACGGAACCAGATGTTTTTAAAGAGACGATTTTGGTTCCTCTCTAGAAAATAAATACTAATCTAACCCCAATTCACATAGGTTATCTCCAGGAAGGTGTGTCACACATTGCATCAAGTAGCAGAAATGGGAGTAGAACCTGAGACTCCTGACCCCCATAGCCCTGCTCTTACCACTGGACAATGCTCCTTTCCTTCAGGAAAACAATGCAATCCCGCTATCTAATCAGCCCCTCTCTAAAGTTAGGTGTGAAGCATACACCAATTTGTCACAGTTACATTTATTATACAAGGAACCACCATCCACTTGAAATCTAGTCACTCTAAAAATAAATTTAAAGTAGTTTCAGGTCTACAAATACTCAAGTCCCCCTGCCGAGTGGCTTTTTTTCCCCCCTTTTGTTGTTAAAATTTGTCTCCCCCTCTTGCTATTGTGTAAGATCCATACAAACATCAGAGGAAGGTGAGTGACTGTGCAGGAGAAAGAGAAACTGATTATATGCAAAATGTTGCCAAAGACACAAAGGGGGGATACCCAGACAAAAATAGAGGCACCCTCCCTCTATCTTATCAGGTTCTAGCCTCCTAGGCATTGTAACTACCGTAGGTAAAAAGCATTCTGGGAGATGTGATTTTTAAGTTAAGTGTGTCTTCTTAAGTGCCAGGTGCACTCAGCACCATGCCTACCTACTCAATCTCTGTAAGGGAGCACAAACTTGACGACATTGAGAGACACTGACAGCTTGCCAGGAGTCCATGGGAGGCCCCTCATTTGCACATACATTCACACTATTCTCTTAAAAGTGAAAAATAAAATGGGCAGAACTCTAATACCTGCTTACACTCTCAGATGTTTATACAAGTAATATCCCACAGTGACACAAGGTATGATAAAATGTATAGGATACACATATAGAAGGGATATGAACCCTTAGACTTCAGGGCACAAACTAACCACCACCCAACCTGAGTAAGAAAAACTTCCCCTCTAAGCAGATTATTCCAGAACTGTCCATTACGGACGGGGTGTCTCACCTTCCTCTGAAGTATCTAGATAGCACGCTAGTCTGATCCAATGAGGCAATTCCTATGTTCCTATCTTCCTTCAAAGATTAATAGAAATTGCTAGTCTACTTATCCATGTGTAAGATGCCAAGCAGCATGGTATCCAAGTGACATCAGCGACTGAAACAAAACACTGAGAGCCATTCAAGAGGAACAGCAGCCCTGAAGAGTTTGAAGGCATATATATATCTGAAGGCAGGGAGGGTTCCCCAGCTGTCTGAGTTGCAGTTTGAGTTAGCGGAATCTCAGTGATCTGATACATGGCTGCTCAACTGTCCCTTAACATTTCTTAATTATACTAAAGATTCCTTTGATTTCCCCAAGCCTCAGGTATCTGAACTTAACACACCCAGAGATAGCTGGGCAATCAAGATTGCTCTGTATTCAGAGCAAATACCTACCTGGAGGATGCAGAGGAGGTGGGACAGAAGTAACTGGAGGGGGAGGGTGCAGAAAGTGTGGTGGGGGTGGCCCAGCAATTGGGGGAGGTGGGGGACCTGCTGGTGGTACAAACGGCTGTTGCTGAGGTGGCTGCTGGGGCTGTGACGGTTGCTGGGGCTGCTGTGGGGGTTGTGGCTTATTTCCATGATCTCCAAGAACCTTTAAAACAAAAACAGACAGAAAATAGAAGATGGTATTTTACCCCTTGGAGCCTGCAGTCAGTGCCTCCCAGTGCTGGCAAAAGGGTCATGTGCCACAGAACCCAAGCACCCCAACATTACAGGGAGGGAGTAAGTCGGGGACAGTCTCAGCCTTTTAGACACACTACAGGGGAGATGGCACAAGCTCAGCATGCAAGGAAATGCCCTGCCAACAAACATCTTTGCTAGCATGAACACAGCAAGTGGCAGAGTCCAAGCTAGCTACAAATCTACTCCTATGCGAGATACCCCTCCCGCAGGGATGCACAGAATTATGACTGAATGGGTCACTTGCATGCCCCTTACGTTAATAATACCCTTAGAACTAGCCAAAAACCGGATCCCAAGAGGGGCTGGACACAGCCACTCTTGAGATCAGGCCCCACATCACAGCCCTCAAAATAAGAGCAGCCCCATTCGAGTGGTGATATGCTAACTCTTATTAAACAGACAATTCTGTTCAAAAATTTGTTTTTGAAGTGCATCCAATTTGCTTTCTTCACAAATACAGTATGGGGTCAAATTCTGCTCCTAGTTGCATCAGTGTAAATCCACCATCAAAATTAACGGAGCACTGCTGGAGTCACACCAGTCTAACTGGCAAGAGAATTTGGCCCTTTATGTTCACATTGCCACTATTTTAAAGTTCAGTATACAGCATACACCAAAATGATTTGGATATGCAGACACCAGCGCTCGGTAAAGGGAAGAAGAATTTACTAAGCAGATTTAGCCTTGATGCACCACTGGGGCCTACCCTTAGTAAAAGGTTTGTTTGCACTTTCCCAACATTGTTATTTTATAAAAGATTTTGGGGGGTCATGCACACTAGTTTTTTGCGTTGGAGGGGACAGTTAGGAAAGAATTGTTCTGGTCAGAAGGTTCTGGGGACTCTCTGAAAACCCCTCGCTTCTGTCTGCTGAGAATCCCAGCAGAATATGGGCAGACACCACTGAAGTCAATGGAGTTACACTGAAGTGAGATCAGAACAGGCCCACAGTTTGTAACTTGATCTTTTTGTCCCCTTTAAAGACATCATTAAGTAGTATAGTCCCAACACTTAGACTCTGCAGGGTGAAGAATGTCGGATAATAACTGACATGAATGTTATTTATTTTTTTAAAATGACAAAAAAAAATACATAAACATTCCCTAGTAATGTTGGAAACCCCCACACAACAGCACTAGATTAGTGCATGGGAATAGAAAAAGAAAAATGACCAGAATAGTTTTACTGTCCAACATGAGAAAAAGGTAAATGACAGCAATTAACACTGAAAGTAAATTGGATTGTTACAATTCTTTCAGATTTAAAAGGAGAACACATTAGTAACAAGGTATGGCTTTAAAAAAAAAAAAAAAAAACCACTAACAAATCCATCTAGAAACTTCACAGTTAACATTTGCTGAATATCATGATGGCAGTAGGGAGCTCGGACCCTCCTGTTCAAAACACAGAAGTCCCAGTGTGTGTGGGAGGGGTGGGGGGGAAGAGAACCTCCATTAGCACTGTAGGGCTGATGATACAGTTGAGTTCTGATTCCACCCATTAGGGGGGCAATGGCATGTGCATACGTTATGACTGGTGATTTATTTTGCAATCTTGACAGTGTCCATTTAAAACAAACCCCATATTTTTACAGAAGTAGACAGTCAGGAAAGTGCAGACAATTGCTCAAAGTTCATCTGAAAGTGCACGGGATATCAAATGTTTGAAGACAGCTTGAAGCTGTTTACCTGAATGGGATTTTCCTCTGAAGCGTGTTTATCGCGGCGTCTTCCTTCTACCCTCCTAATAGTGCCTGCCTGTCCACCAATCACATCAATTGTCCCACCCAGCTTCCTGGTACAAAGTAGATATATCTTCTCAGGTTCAGCACAGAAATTAGAAGTAACAGTTTTTCTTTTCCCCCCCCCCCGCAACAGAGAGCCCTCTCTCATGCTGGGAGAACTAAAGCAAAAAGGCCAAGTACATTCTTTTCCACCCAGGGAAAATCACTCCAGGCAGAGCTCAAACTGACAGGGAAATACAGTAGAAAGGTGGGGAATCCTTTGCTGCATGTGCACAACTTGAGCTCTGGCTACAGATAGAGAGTTAGGTCTCTTTAGACACCACTTAGTGCTTGATCCTGAGATGCGAAGAATACTCTACCAGCTTCAGAGGGAGAAGGGGGTGTTGCACATCTCCAGTTCAGACCCTGAAAACTGTCACTCACCTACCCTTCAATAAGACTACTCAAGTGAGTACAGGTTAAAGGATCAGGCCCAATGCCCTTGCAAACAGATCTAGCAGGAGTGGAGAGCGCACAGCACTTGAGGCCCTTAGACCAGAGACAGCTCCAAATTTGCACCATTTCATTATGGATCCATGCTAACCCTCATAGACCATCACTCTAAACCAAATACTCTCTTTGGTTACAATTCTGACTGTTGGACACATTTTTTGCCTCTCTATTCCTAGGCCCAGTCCTCCTCTCAAAGAAGTCAGTGAGAGTTTTACCACTGGCTGTAATGGAAGCAAGACGGGGCGTTATATTAATAAAGGGTGTTTGCATATAAACAGGGGAGCAGATTCTGCTGTTGGTTACCCTAGTTAGATCAAAATCAGCCCAGGATCTTTGTTTCTCAAGAATTTGTATCTTCCTGTTGCTTATTCAAAATCCTATACTGGGGACACAACTATTTTCACAGCTGTGATGTCACAAGCACAGGATTTGGGGGGGATGAAGGAGAAGCAGGAGAGTTGAAGGGATTTTAGGAATCAAACGTAGGTTTATGAAAATATTTTCAGTAATAAAGACCAAGTGACAAGGCAGTTGGGACTGTCTATCTGAATAGATAGGTTAGAGTTTCTTGTGCAGAGACAGCAGCTCATGAAGGGCCTGATCCTTTATAGGATGCAGAGTCCCCCTCCTCCCGAAGGCTGTGAATTTGCCATGACTTTTGTGACAGTAGCTGATGTTAGGACATAAACCCAGGTCTGGGCCATTCTAGCCAGCCCCTTACTGAGTGAAACTCCACCAGGAAATTTCAGTCTGGCTCTACTGGAAAGCCACATGAGCTTTTAATTAACTGTTGAAGTCATTTACTAAAAAGAGTTCACAGTATTTTAACTAACAATAAAGGATACTTGACTCCAAATAATGGGATCCCATTAAGTGTTGCATTCCCCCCACCCAAAGTTTGTGACTTCTGCATCTTTTGCCTGACAAAGCCATTGCAAACAGCACCGCCACAGTCAGCTTTTGCTGCAATGCATCCGGCGAGAAGTAGGATCACACCTAACACCTTCTACTGTGGTACAAGCAAGTTACAGAAGGGCCAGAGCTAAACAAAACTAGTGAAGTTTGCTGTCCTTCCCATTTCCACTGTCATTGGAAACAAGACTTTATAAACAAAACCTGCTGATTGTTGAGATATAGTAGCACAATAGATGTCCAATTTCATGGCATGTATCCTAGTGCCAACAGAGAGACGTGCTGTGGCTATAGCACCAAAGGTATTTAAACACATTGATTTTAATCCAGGTTAATCTCTAGATAAAGCCAATACTGATTCCATGTTAAAATGGACATTGCTAAATGTATTAGGGCTAGAATGTATTTTCTTAAAGAAAAAGGAACTTTACAAAGCCCAAAAAGGAAAGAAAAGTTTTCATTTATTTCAGTAGGAGCAGGTTGGATTTGCACAGACTTTGAGAAAGAATAGCATCACGTGCGAGAGCTGGAAAGTAAAACTGATCAGTCTGATTTCTCTGTCGAGAAGGCAGGAAATGCAAGACACACCTAACCGCTTAGACAGAAAGAAAGAAATTGGAACTTTAAAGTTCTTTTAGTATGAATAATCCAGAGCGAACCCAGGGAACCTCTCTTCTCATTCTACTCAAAGTCTCCACTGAAAAGAGTGAGACACAGGTGCAGGACTGGTTCCTAGATATGATCAGCAGAGGTGTGCAAAACATAGATTTTTAAAAGAAAAATCTGCTTTGGTTTCCTGTAACCAGGTTTCCCAAAGCTCCTTATAAAAAATAATCAGAGCCATATTGTCAGGAAGGTGACTTGTCTAGTACAGGTTTCCAGTTAGAATTACTAAAAGCCATTTTACTTTGTCTAGGGAAAAAACACCAAACTGACATCCAACTGATAGTATATGCAGAGCAGGCAGTTCAAAAACCAAGTAGCTCCTCTTGTCCATTACCAAGGCCTGAGCCAGCTCTGGTTAAAGGCAACGGAATGACTTATTGACTTCAATGGGAGTTGGACCTGGCTCTGGAAGAACCAGCAGCCTAACGAGGTGAAGCTCCATAGCAGGAAGACTTCCTTGTCTTAGCCCATCCTCTGCAAAGCTCCGCTTTGTAAGGCTGGGACCACGCAGCATGGCACCAGGCCTGCCTACCTACCCACATGGTGTAACAGTGGGGACACCAACAGGGTAGGGAAATGGAGATTTGAGGGGAGGGGTTTCCACAACTACACAGCCGAGTGTCATTGGGGAGGGTGATAACTATTGAATTACAGGGTAATACCCAATATAGTTTAAAAGTTGCTGCCTTGTTTGGGGTCCATAATAGACTCAGACAAAGAAACAGCAGGATCCCACTTGTCCCATTATTTAATACATTAAAATAGAGAACTTCAATGCAGCTTCCATACACTTCCTTACCTATTTGGTGGAGGCCCGGCCTTCATCCGTCCTCCTATCAGAGCCACAAAATCCGTTTTGAATTCCGTTTTGATAATGTTGTTCTCTGGTTCTTTCTCTGAATTTCCTGTCCTTCCTTGCTGAACCTGAGGAATAAAAAAAAAAAAGAGACATCTGTCTTTGGTTACCAGCTGAGTTATAAGTCATGAAGATCTGCTCTTAGTAGGAGAAAGAGGCTCCAGCGAGGCGCAAACCAGAACATTCATCTGCAATGATCCAATTGGACGACAAGGTTCACGCAAAGCAAAGATCCAATCTTCAGTCAATCACAGATTTTTGCATGTTAAATGACTTTTCCATACTTGGCCTACTTTCCCCATTTTTAATTCCCATTAGAAGCCCCAAGATATACCTAACCTGACTGTGGTCCTGTTTTTCCAGTCCTTAATTCAGGGAACTGGAAATTGGATATGGAGGCTTTTGCCTCTAGCTCACCCATTCAAATCCTGCCAAGTGACCAAAAGCTGTTACCATCTGAGGGCCATTCGGTGGCCCATGTGAAATGAGTTTGGTGGCCATGGTGGGCAGGAGTCCACATCACAAGAAGTGGCAACACAACTGGTGAAGTCTCGGCAGAGATGCCAAGGAGCGAATAGGCCAGGGAAACAATGCCCCTCACATCACAGCTGGCTCCTCAGACCAGACTTAAGTCAATGGTCTGTCAACCCTACACCTCTCACCAGCACTAAATTCACACACACACCAACTTGAGGGCTTTGGCAGTGTTACGTGCCCAGCTCCACAGCCGGACAATCTCGAGGGCACTGCCTTCTTTGGGAATACACCTAAGTCTCACCATCCCAGGGGATTTTTATTTGCCATCGTATCGATAACCTCCATGTTTGCTGGAGTGCCTCATTCAACCAGGCAAGGGAACAATTTATTAGCAGAGGGAGAGTTAAAAATGTCATCTCCACTAAAAAAAAATGTTTAGGTCCATCATTCTTGACAGCTTGCCTTTCAGTTAATATTCCAGGATCACATTTCTAAACCAGCTTCCATTTTTAGACTTGTACTTATGTGCCCACAAAATGAGCAGGCTTCTGTGCTGCACCCACACACTGGAGAGCACGTTACTTACTGTGATCTTATTCTCACTGCTGATAGGTGGAGAGGGATCCAGTCCAAGCTGAAGCCGTCGCTGTTTTTCACAATAAGCTTTCCACGTTTCTTCATTGAATCCATAATTAAAGTAATCCGAAAGGTCAGCACCTGAAAATGAAGCTACAAATCAACAGAGCGACTCTGGGAGTACACATTTGCACTCTCAAATGCTCCTGAAGTGCTTACATAGAGACTTTAAAATTTCCTATAGAGAATTAGACATGGGGTTGTTCTTCACTTTCTGTTCTGAACTTTGTATAGTGTTGGTGTGTGAGTTCCAAAACTGTTGCATTCCTCATAAGAGGTGGGTACTTCTTAGTAAAATATGAATGTAGGGCATGTAGGAATGAAATCAGGAAGGCTAAATCACACCTGGAGTTGCAGCTAGCAAGAGATGTTAAGAGTAACAAAAAGGGTTTCTTCAGGTATGTTGGCAAGAAGAAAGCCAAGGAAAGTGTGGGCCTCTTACTGAATGGGGGAGGCAACCTGGTGACAGAGGATGTGGAAAAAGCTAATGTACTCAATGCTTTTTTTGCCTCTGTCTTCACAAACAAGGTCAGCTCCCAGACTACTGCACTGGGCAGCACAGCATGGGGAGGAGGTGGCCAGCCCTCTGTGGAGAAAGAAGTGATTCGGGACTATTTAGAAAAGCTGGACGTGCACAAGTCCATGGGGCCGGATGCGTTGCGTCCAAGAGTGCTAAAGGAATTGGCGGATGTGATTGCAAAGTCATTGGCCATTATCTTTGAAAACTCATGGCAATCGGGGGAAGTCCCGGAAGACTGGAAAAAGGCTAATGTAGTGCCAATCTTTAAAAAAGGGAAGGAGGAGGATCCTGGGAACTACAGGCCAGTCAGCCTCACCTCAATCCCCGGAAAAATCATGGAGCAGGTCCTCAAGGAATCAATTCTGAAGCACTTAGAGGAGAGGAAAGTGATCAGGAACAGTCAGCATGGATTCACCAAGGGAAAGTCATGCCTGACTAACCTAATTGCCTTCTATGATGAGATAACTGATTCTGTGGATGAAGGGAAAGCAGTGGACGTGTTATTCCTTGACTTTAACTTGCTAACACTGTGGGAGACGGTGTCAAAAGCTTTGCTAAAGAAGTATGGGCTGGATGCACTACAAGGTGGGTAGAAAGTTGGCTAGATTGTCGGGCTCAACGGGTAGTGATCAATGGCTCCATGTCTAGTTGGCAGCCAGTATCTAGCGGAGTGCCCCAAGGGTCGGTTCTGGGGCCGGTTTTGTTCAATATCTTCATTAATGATCTGGAGGATGGTGTGGACTGCACCCTCAGCAAGTTTGCAGATGACACTAAACTGGGAGGGGTGGTAGATACGCTGGAGGGTAGGGATAGGATACAGAGGGACCTAGACAAATTGGAGGATTGGGCCAAAAGAAATCTGATGAGGTTCAACAAGGACAAGTGCAGAGTCCTGCACTTAGGACGGAAGAATCCAATGCACCGCTACAGACTAGGGACCGAATGGCTAGGCAGCAGTTCTGCAGAGAAGGACCTAGGGGCGACAGTGGACGAGAAGCTGGATATAAGTCAACAGTGTGCCCTTGTTGCCAAGAGGGCCAATGGCATTTTGGGATGTATAAGTAGGGGCATTGCCAGCAGATCAAGGGACGTGATCATTCCCCTCTATTCGACATTGGTGAGGCCTCATCTGGAGTACTGTGTCCAGTTTTGGGCCCCACACTACAAGAAGGATGTGGAGAAATTGGAGACAGTCCAGCGAAGGGCAACAAAAATGATTAGGGGTCTGGAACACATGACTTATGAGGAGAGGCTGAGGGAACTGGGATTGTTTAGTCTACGGAAGAGAACAATGAGGGGGGATTTGATAGCTGCTTTTAACTACCTGAAGGGTGGATCCAAAGAGGATAGCTCTAGACTATTCTCAGTGATAGCAGATGACAGGACAAGGAGCAATGGTCTCAAGTTGCAGTGGGGGAGATTTAGGTTGGATATTAGGAAAAACTTTCACTAAGAGGGTAGTGAAACACTGGAATGCGTTACCTAGGGAGGTGGTGGAATCCCTTTCCTTAGAATTTTTTAAGATAAGGCTTGACAAAGCCCTGGCTGGGATGATTTAGTTGGGGATTGGTCCTGCTCTGGGCAGGGGGTTGGACTAGATGAGCTCCAGAGGTCCCTTCCAACTCTGATATTCTATGATTCTATGAAGTGCTCTGGGACCCTTTGGATGCAAGGTTCAACACAAATTCAGGATATTGTAAGAGAGATAACTTATGTGAATTCATCGATTTAGTTTTTCAGAGTGGTATCCTATATTAGTCCTCTTATAATTCTACGGAGGAGTTTAGTGCTGATGAAAACTAACTGTGAGTGGCACAGAGACTTTTTCCACCTTAGCTCCGTCAATGCTTTTCTATTCTGACCTGGACTGCCCTTTGCCATTCTGATTAAAGATTCTCTACACCAGGGCCTGCCCATTGCATCAACTGTGCTAAACTGCAAGTGACCTTTATAACATGGTTTAGATCATACAGACTTATTGTTCAGTTGTGATCCCAGCCAGGATTTGAACTGAGGAGATGTGATAATTTAAGGGTTCTGTCTTTATCACTTGTGGATAATTTTATGAAATTGTATCAAGACATAACTCTACAGCAGTGTAAAACAGAAGCTCTTCCTAGCATTGTTAAAAAGTCCCTCAATGTTCCCATTACAAAGGTATTTCTAGCTTGACCAACTGTAAAACAACAAATCCTAGTTTAAATCCTTGAGTTTCAGCTAAGACTATCTGGCCATGATAAGGTCAGGATTTTGACCTTATACTTTCTTACACCCTCCTGCCAGCCACTTTTCCTGCTGCACCCCCAGGGCAGATGTATTCCAACTCAGGTGTAGCAACATGAAATTTACACATCAGCTTCATTGGATTAGATTTTGCTCCTTCATTCATGCTTTGATGGTGTGAAGTTTCCTTCCCCTCCCCGGCTTATTAAGGAGACACTATCTCGCTGACTGATCTTATTGTCTAGGACATAACCCAGAAGGCTGCCCAGGAAGAGGCTACTGAAGTAGCACAAAGAACAACCTAATGTGAATGTTAGAATATGGGCCGAGCTTGTGCTTTAATTTTACCTCAATTCATACTTCAAAGCAATATTATTTTATGACTACTTGGATCATTCCTGGTCCAGAGATGAGTCAGCAGGACAATAATGATCCCCACGCTCGTATCTCTGAACTTTACTGGTATCACTGCTCTAATTCTGTTCTTTCCTAACTTCTTCTCTTCCTAGTCTCTTTCACTTCGTAGTCAAATCCCCTGCAGAAAAAAAGGATATATTTTCTATTACATCTACACCAACACCCATTCATCACGAAGTGCCTACTGCTCAATACTGAAATAACACAGTGATTTGAATTTTCCATAGTCCCTCCTACTGCCCTTCATTTCAGGTGGGTGAGATGTATCAAACACATCTCATGCGCAGCATTCCAAAAACAAGTAAAATATTAGCTCCCCGCCATTATATGAAGGAGCGAGTGGATTTTATGCCCAGACTAATAGATTTTCATGCCAATTTTGCACGGATGCTATAATAAGTGTTTGGATCTCTCCTAAAAAATAACTAAAGTCCAGAAACACAGCTGAAAAATAGAAAAGACTTCACTTCAAGCATTTTATAGTTTGTACACAAGAGTCACTTTGATGCAGAAAACTCCCCAATACAAAACCAATATAAACAGAAGATAAAATAAACTTTCCATATTTTAACCTTATGTTACATAACAATTTTTATCTATAGATCTCAGCGTTCTACAAAGATGAGTATCGCTATCCACATAATACAGAGACACAAACTGAGGCATGGAGAGTAACTCACCCAGGGTAACACAGTTAGCTAGTGGCAGACCCTGGAGCGGAACCCATCTTCTGACTCAAACTCTTGCCCTGTTACACACTGGCAGGAAACAACCAATATTTCCCTCCAATGTGTAAATCAGTTTATTTTCCTTACTGGGTTGTTTGGAGGCTTTTTTGATACATCAACTCACATTAGAGATGCTCCTGTCAAGAACTGAGTGTGACTGCTTTCCTTCACAATATATATGGATTATGCCACAACTCCCACTGACAACAACAGGAATTATGTGGGTGAATGCTAACTTGCTAAGAACAAACTATCCATCCCCATGCTCCTTCATGCACCAGGTACTTCCCAACTGAAGTGCTGACATTCCAAAGGAACACCAATGACAAGGCTGCACAAGGGGTGTCCTTGAGTTCAGCCAGGAAGGGCTAAAGCATGCCAGCTGCTGTGCATCAAAAAGGAGACCATCTCTCACCTACAGCCAAATCCTGATCACACAGAAGGCAACAACAAAAAGTCCAACTGACTTCAAGATTTGGCCAAATGCTATTATACTGCTACCAGAGCTGTATGTTCTAGGAAACAGAGGGTGAATATAAAGACCAGCTACTTTTCTTTAGGAAAGTAAGAAACAGAACACAAGTCTAGCCCAATTTCTTCTGATCACTGCTGAAATTGGCACATGGCTCAGTAACTCTAGTTAGCGTCAGTAATTGCTCAGAACAGGAGTCAGAGCTGAGCACTAAGGGTTGTTTGGATTTCCCCCTCCATCCCCCATGGCAGCAACACTTTGTCAGAAACTATACATGAAAAGCAAAATAAAACAGAACTGCAGAAAATATTTACCACAAGAAACTTTGAGGCCCCACCTGGTTTCCTCCACGGTTTGTCTTCAAACGAATCTAAATCCACTTCTATTACAGGCAATCCATTTATATTCCCTGTGGCATCTAGATCAATACCTTTGGGCTGCAACTTGGCTTTGAAGAGAGAGAAACTGTTACTGTTTTTAATGCAATGCTTCTAATCCACCAGTTTGATGAGCGAATTATTCAGTTTAAAATAGCTATTATCTGCTATGAATTTAACATCAGCTCTGCATCTGTCTATTTCTAAATGTAACCAGATCTAACTTTCGAGTTAAAAAAAAAACCAACATAGTGACTTTTCAGTGACTTGTGAATAGATGGCCATGGTGTTATAGCTACTAAACCTGGAGAGCTGGAAGGAGAGGAAAAAAAGACCCCCCCAAACACCAGCAATATAGATGAACGAAATAAGCCATTTAGGCAACTCTGAGATTTAGCTCAGAAGAAAATATTCTTAATTTTTCTCAAGATCATTCAGTACAATCCCCACCCCAACACACGCAGACAGGTCTACTTTTAATGTTAGTTTTGGGCTTGATTTTACAATAGGCCAACAATCCACTGGAGCCAAAGGGAGTCTCTGGTGCTCAGCACTTTGCAAGAAGAAAAAGACTTTGGAAGCAACTACATCTCAAGTCTCCTCAGCCAGAGTGAGGATAATCACCACAAAGAGACTGGGAAAAGGGAAAACAGGGATTGCAAAAAAAGACAGTCTCCCATATCGAAAGGAAAAGAGGGGTAAAAGGGAAGAGGACATTGCAGAGATATTTTAAACCCAACATATGATGTAGAATACAAACTGAATGAGGCACTGAGGGCTGATTCCAGCCAACTAATTAGTAAACAATCAAGGGCCAGATTCTTGTGCCCTTACTCCTGACGATTAATATCTTACACTGCATGTAGCCCTACTGATCTCAGTAAGCCAACTCATGGAGTGAGGCAACACTCAGTGCAAGCAAGGCTAGTAAAATCCAGCCCCAAGCATTTATTCTCTAGTAACATCCTGTACTGGACAGATGCTGTGTTACACAGGGATTATTGTCTTTTTTCCCCCATTTTCAGTTTAAAACAGCAATTACAACCTGGCTGCCTGGCATTTCCAGGTGATCAATTACCAGCTGGCTGTTCCTCCAACACATGTTGGGCCATCAATTCTCCCCAGCCAGCCATTAATCTTTTAGAAACCCATTGCACAGAGCTCACTCTTGCTTTAAAGAAGATACTTTAATTTCACACAACCTTCAAAAGAGAGAAAGCAATATTTTTCGCTGTTCCAGCCATTTATGCCAGAGACTTCAGCAAAAAACCCGTGCAAGAAGCGTGAAATACCCCAAAATACAGAAGGTAAAATAATACCTGAAGAGGATGTCCCATAGCCTCTACCTGTTTTTAAGTTCAGATTCATAGGAGTCCCCCTAGACAGAAAAGAATGAGAAGAGATTTGCATCAGTATTTCAATATATAGATTGGATTTTTTGTTGTACATTCTAGCCTTAACATAAAGAGTTGTCCCAACCAACAATGCCCTTTACCTTATCTTAAGACTCCATTACTTTAAAAATTAAATTGCACTGTTCATGTAAATCTATTGATGGTGGAGAGGGCAGCATACTGAAATGGATATCCAGCAGCGTACATTCAGATACGCAGCAACACACAAGACTGTCTGGACTCAGAAGCAGAGCCTGATGATTTCCCCAGTGTTGGTAGGTACCATCCTGCCAGAGAACACGCTTGTGACAGATTACGAATTAGGATGGAGCTGGGCAATGGGGGAAAGAATTGTAGCAGCAAGTCCGTACAGAATATGTGAAAGGAAGGGAGCGGTCTGATTCACAACGAAAAACACAGAATCCAAAAAAGGATGTTTGGAAAAATCTAATGAATCAAAGAAGGACTGAATGGGGCCATCGCTCTTTAGAATGATCCATAAGACCCCAAACCTTTCCTGCAAAAGCAGAGGAGAGTTATCCTTGCAAAGAAGGATTACAATATACTGCAATGAACAGGTAAAAGGTTTCCTTAAGACAATGGTTGCCAGCAGCAACCAGAAATGCTGCCCCCTTATTTCCATCTAATACAGAATAGCTAAGTGTTATTCAGACTCAGATTCTGAACCATCTCAGTGACAGGTGGCTGGTTTGCAAAACTGGTCTCACCATTCCTCAGCTGTGAAGAATTGGCCAGCTGAAACAATTAATTAATTCAGGACTTCGATTTAATTCATCTGCTGTTTAGCTTGATTCTTTGTTTAAATTCAGCAAAACCTCAGGAATCAAAATAATATTAAGGTCTTGCACTACTTCCCACCTTCTATTTCACTCAGTCAAGTGCTCTACCGATATTAATTATTTAACATGATGGCAGTTGACATGGGGAGTATTAGCCCCATTTGTAAAATGAGTCACCCAGCAAGCCAATGCCAGAAACAGGCACTAGCCATTAAACTCACTGACTCTTAAAATGGTAAGATCAATAAACAGCAGGCACTGTAACCAGAAATACATACATGTATGATGGTGCTCCTGTTTTAATGTTGCCAATGGTAACTTTCACATCATCATCATCATCACTGTCGCTATCACTGTCTTCCTCCTCATCTTCACCACTTGGAGGGGCCTAACAGTAACAGACACATGAAGACTCATTGATACTTACACCCAAGAAATTCACCTGGATGAGAACACAAGTCTTAAAAGCTCAATAAAGTAGTAAAAGTTAGGAAGAATTATTCTGTTACAAAGACGTCCTTTTTCACTTGGTTAATAATCAAGAATATTTTTTACACAATTAATAAATATCTTTTCACCTTTTATCCAAGGATGTCTGAATTATTTTCAAACTTTAACTGCCACCGCAGCCCTGTGGGGTTGCCTAGAAGTGTTACTACACCAGTTTTGCATATTAGGCTCTGATTCAGGCAAGTGCTTAAGCACACATTTAATTTTAAGCATGTCGTTAACTCTCACCAATTTCAGTGGGGTGTTATCCTGAATCAGGGCCAGAGAAATTAAGGTACAAAGGAGTTGAGAGGCTCAAAATGAGTAATCCCAGGAGTCAATGGCTGAGTCAGAAGCAGATCTTGGCAATCCCAACACCTAATACTCTGACCATTGGCGTTTTAGGCAGAAAAGCTATATGCTGTAATTAGCACCTAGAATTGCTAATTAATAAGTTGTTATGGTATAGGTGTAATAAGTTATATTTATGACAGATAGTAGCCCCTTGTTTCCTTGAGCCTTGTTATACACCAATATTTATAAGCAGTGAACATGCACTGCACAGCAATAGCCACATCCAGCAGTTACAGCTGTAACACATACATGTTGAGACATCTCTCGGTCTTCACTGGTGACAGGCCGGCTCTCCTGAGGAGCATCTTGCAAAGGATGAGAAGATTCTGCATGTCTACCAAATATAACAGACCAAAATAAATACACTTGACCCATGGAGCAACCTATTCATATGTCCAAAGTGCCCATCAGTACAGAATCAAGATAACATTCTGATCATAGTTTTACCAAGAACATATTTGATTCTGGTGACTGGTAGTAGAGTAGTTAGCTCAAATTCAAACTCAGCAGGTTTTGCTTTTTTTGGTGAAAGCCAATTTAGAGTTCCTGAACGATGCCAAGTGGGCAGCCTTGCACACCAAACACTTATTTATCCACAGATCAGCTAAGACACTTGCAGGAGCTCTGAAAGATTATCAGTGTGCCTCAACCCCACTACTTCTAAGGGTTAGAAGATGGTTCAGTCTCCATGACCCATTCAATCCTTGGCCTTTCCCTGAGACTGCCCACAAGAGTGCCAATTATATAAGCATTTTAAAGTGAAGAGGACACCTGCCCAGTAGGAATTAGATTAAGATCAATTGATTCCCTTTCTACAAGCCACCAAACATTAACAACATTCAGTTATTAAGGACTTGGACTGAATTGTAACCAGTCACCTGGAGATTAAAAGATAGGTAATTAACAATCCCTAGACCATCCCATTTCCTTATTCATTGCAGATTAATCCTAATGTCAACTATTGCACTTTCAGATTTATGCTGTTAACTAAAGATTGTGGAGCAAATGTTAGTATTGCTTATTGCATTATCCAAGCAAGCCAGTCACAACAAAAATCATATGTACCTTACATGTTATGGAACTAAAAATCAGAAGGCAGTGTATTTAGCCATGGAACTGGAAGAGTTATTTTGAAATTTTAATAATAGAATCCTTTTTTAAAAAGTTAATTTAACTGAGGACTTAAGGGTCCAAACATTCCAACACTCACATCTGAGCAAAGCTTATTACTGGGAGTAATCCCATTGAAGTCAACGAAGGTACTCATGGGAATAAGCACCATGCCTGTTAGCGAGTGTTTCCTCCCTTTGGGGTTAGATCCTGCAAACACACGACACATAGAATCCACACACTGAACAGATTAAAGCCATTTCAGAGGCCGCACAAAAGGAGACACCCTCTAAACAAGGAAGTCAAAGATCACTTTGACATCATGGAGCCCAGCAATATAAAGTCTTGGAAGTTGTTACCAAGAATCAAATAAAAAAGTCAACCCACTGCAGTTTTGGAAGCTAATGAAGCTCTCTTATTAGGAGGCTAGGAAGACAAGATTGTGGAGAGACAGACAGACCTGGGCAAACAGGCTAATGAATTCTTTATCAGCTACACAGTCATGTTGGGGGAGAGGTAGTGAAAAGTTTCACAATTAAACAAAAGTACAGACAAAGATTTCAGCTGCTGTCCTAGTAAGCATAGGTACCAGTATGGACAAATTCCTGAGGTGGTAGCAAAAGCACTTCCGTTACCAATTAGCATAACAGGCTTCAAAAAGAAGATCAGACTCCACAACAACTCCAAGGTCACGGGCATTAAGTCATTGTGCAAAGATAAAGAGAAGTACCACTGGAGGAAATTGCCAGAGATGGCTCCCCAAAACCTTTGGCATTCTTTTTACCAGATCAAAAGCAATTAAGAGCATTGACCTCAAACCACAGAATTGTCTCAGAATCCAAGGTCATTGAACAGCCAGCACTGAATTAAAGAAAAGCAACAAATGTTACCTTCAGCTTCAAATCACACGAAGTATCTGTGGATGCGTATTACAATTTGTGAATTGAAAGTTCAAGGACACATCTATAAAGTAATAGCCACTTCCTAACCCCTTTCCTACAGTTTTAAGAAGAGTGAACAAATAATCACTTTGACAGGATTAATGTCATCAGTTTTATGTTGGTAATAGTCCTGGGCATTTTATTTCCATCCCCTGAATCCCAACATAACCCTTTGTGCCAGTTATAAAACAGCCCCTTTACAGCACTGCTATAATATCACAAAATCCTCTCCATCAAGGAATGTCAAGAGATACTGAAGACATGTAATTTGGTGTACATTGTCTTCCCATGGATAGTCAACATATTCAGATAGAACATCATACTCGAATTTCAATGGTTAACAAATATCAGGCGGTAATGGTTAACAAAGAGTTTAGCAACCCATTTCATTTCACAGCCCATACAAAATCTATACGTGGGGCAAAGATTCAAAATGAGGGCTATAAGAAAAATAAGAGCAGGAAGCTAATAATAAATAGTAATAATAATAATAATAATAATAATAATAATACTTTGCATTCAAGGTTTTACAGTGATTTGCAAAGATACATAAACTGAAGGATGTAGCTACTTTATTTTGTGGAGCATTTCTGATAATCTCATGTAAATCATAAAGAGATAAGAACACTATTTATGTAGGTTAGTAGTACATTTATGTCTAAAATCAGAGACTATCCCTTGTCACGAGGGATAGTTGATATTATGTTTGCTAAGTAACCGTGCAATAAGATAGTCTACAGTTTGCTTGTGTGTGTTCATATTGGTTGAATGAGGATACTTGCTCCAAAGAGGATAATATTCATAATGGTCCCAAAGTGCAGCGAACACTGCGCTCAATTTTCTGCGTTGCTGAGCACCCTGAACTCCAGTTTATGGCAGCTGCTCAACAATCCTGAAATTCCTATCATATGTACACATACAAAAAACATTCAAATGCAGACACCTCTGGGGTGGAGGGAGGCACAGCTGGTGCATACCACACTGCACAAGTATAGTGGAGGAGGGGGAATTTTGGTCAAGGATACTGGGAGAATTCTCTAATCTTATGAAAAGTTACACTGGATCCTTAATATCACCGCAGAACTTGTTTTTGAAGGTCTCATCCAAAAGATGTCCAAACAGTAAAGTTCATACAACTCAATTTGTTGCAGTACAAGGGGCTGAGTTGACTTTGTCAAGATCTGAAACTAGGCTCAAGGTATCTAGGTATTACAAGCCTGATGCTGAGACAAAGTTCTCCCAGCAGATACAGTTATTATGAGTGGATAGTTTATGGACTTACCCAGCAATTGGTCCATCTTCTTGCTTACCAGTGGTGTCATCTGCAAATATGATACAAACAACATATTAAATCAAAAACCAAAGAGATCAGAACTTATAACGCAGTCTGGGCCTTTTGGGAAAAAACTGTCATATATACACACACATTATAAAGTAATGCTTTGCTTTCAAGCAAAGCTCAATATGAAATAAAGCAATGAAAAAGTAACATTACACATCCTTGACAACTCACAGAATTAAAAAAGGCCTTTTTAATGCTAGACCCCAGATTATGCAATAGAATGAATAAAGGCAGCTATCAAGCCAGGTATGGATCTTGGCTCCAAGAGTCTTCACACATGTTTTTCTGTGGGAGAGACAGACCAGGCTAGGTGGGAACAGGACCTCAAGTCAAGAAGTTTTCAAAAGCAAAAATCAAAAGACCAGAAAACATATTGATCTTAATTGACAAAAAAAAAAAAAAAAAAACTTAAAAGGCTCACAATGGTAGAAAACACATGGAGTGATGTATGCATTGAAAAAGATGCTTGGTAACTGTTCCAAGAATGCTCTGCCAGCAAACCCAGGCCCTGACCCTTCACTTGGGTACATATGGAGCCCCAAGTGGCACAGGGGTCCACTTGCATCAATCCAATTACAGAACTGGGGCCCAAATATGCATTTACTTGACAGATTTTAAAAGTTATTATGCACGCCAATGTCTTGCTATTAGAGTTTCATTCTGCCCCTTTTCATTCTTCATTACCCTATTACCTTAAAAAGTGATCATATACAAGCCAAACAATGCTACACTGTATTAAACAGCATCAAAGACTGTGACAGAAATTAACCAGAGGAAAAAAATTCTGATGGAAGGTCAACTCCCACTCCAGCTCACCCAGCTGAGGTAGTGGATTCAGACTTACTATTATTGATATAGTGCCATAAACATGCATGGCAAACAACTGAAAGTAACAAGTTTCTACTCTGAAGGAGTTTACAGTCTGGAACAGACATAACCCAGTAAAGGATGACAGTAGTATCACACATGATAGCTAGAACAACAAAGTAAATTAATAGGGCGTACATATGTGTGTAGGTACATACACACTTCAGCAAAGGGAGGGAGAAAAATCCATAGGAACCCCGCCACACAATTTTATGTGGGAAACACTTAAACACTCCAGTCATGCCATGGAGACTATAGAAAAAACCTAAAACTGATAGACAGGTTAAATAGGTAAGAGTCTTTCATTTGATTGTGGTCTATCAGCAGTGCCACAACCCATGATCTCTATTCCACTCCCAATATAAAATCCTGCAATGGTCAGTGGAATCTTATACAAGACCATCACATAGGGCATGTACTTGGTTGGGTATGGACAGGCTCCCAGATAAACCTAAACACCTATCAATTCCATCATCTCTTCAAGAGGAGGAGGAGGAGAAGAGGATGTGAGGGGAAGGGAGGTGCCCAGAAGCTCAGGGGGGAGGGAGACCATAATCTGGAGAGTGCCTGTGCTCTATCCTAGTTTACTTTGCCTTCTGGCTAGTGAGAGCTTTCATGGGTTATGCCTACACAGCATTACAAACCTGGGTCTACTGACTGTTTCCAAGCCTGCACTTGAGCATCCACACTGCACTGTTAAGCCTGGCTTTACAATAGCTAGACCCCAGTCTCACAGCTGTGCTAACATGTCTACACTGCACTATAAAGACTAGGGTCTGTGGCTTGAGCTGCGTCCACACTGCCAAACGACCGTGGCTGGACCCCAGCCATTCCAGGGCTGGGGGGGGCCCTGGGCGCTTGCTGGCCCCAGTCAGTGTGGGCGGGCTGGGCCCAAAGCCGAGCCGGAGCCTGGGCGAGGTGCAGTGCGGACAGTCCCCGTGCCCTGCCTGCCCGCCCGCCCGCCGAGGGGTGCTCGGGCGCAGGGGAGCATCTGGCACAGCGCATCCCCCGCGGCGACTCGCGCTGGGCTCGGCCGCCGCCCGGCTACCTACCCCCGTACAACCAGTGCTCCTCGTCCTCCTCCGCCTCCAGCGGCGCCGCGCCCGAGGCAGGGGGCTCCAGCTCGGTGGCCATGGCCGCCGCCGCCGCCGCGCCCTGGCCTGGGGGGATGCCCCGGCACCGGCCGGGCGGGAGGAGGGCGAGCGGCCTTCGCCGCCACAGGGCCGCGCCGCGCTCGGAGGGGACGCGCGGGCCTGGCGCGCCTCACGCAGGGGGCCAGGCCGCGCCGCCCCCCATGGCCCCGGTGCGTCCGGCGCAGTCCCAGCCCCGCCGCCTGCACGCGCCGCTAACGGGCCGCCATCGCTCTTTCTCTGGAGGAGGAGGAGGAGGAGAAAAAACCCGCGTGCGAGCCCGGTCCGCCGGGTCCTAGCGCCGCCGAACTGCCCCGCCGCGGGAGCAACAAAAGGCGCTCCGCATCCCAAACGAACGGTGCGCTTTCTGCTACTGCGCATGAGCAGAGGGCGGCCTGCCTTCCTACTGAGCATGCGCGGAGACCTGGCGCACATATGCCGTGGGAGAAGTGAAGCCACGGGGAAGCGCCTATGCCCTCAATTTTTGTGCCCTCGGTTTTCCATTGGCGCTTAGCTCTGCTCTGGGCATGTGCGGGGCGGGGTTCGGTCGCTTCCTCGCGCCTCAGCGCTTGAGGTGGGGGGTGGGCTACAGCCGTGGCGCTTTGGCAGAGCGGGAGCTTGTCCCTCCCGGCCCAACCCCCTGGGCGAGGACCGTCCCTGGGCTCGTGGCCATCCAGTCCCTGGAGCGCGGCCTTTCTCAGGCGACGGGCGCTCGCTGTGCAGCACGGGCTGGGGAAGGACAATTCCCAGCTGGAGTCACCCAAGCCCATTGTGTGCGGGGGGGAGACAGGCTCAGGGTTTCCAAAAGAAATAAAATAAATGGATCAGGCAGGGGGAGCTGATCGAAAAGTCAAACCGAAATGAGGCAAAACTGGGGAGAATAGAATGGGCGAGGACTGAACAACATTTAAAAGGCAGAGCTGAGCATCTGTAAAAGTAAATGTAAAAAGCAAGGCCAGGTCAAACAAAGCAATATAAACGGGAAAATCACCGGAGCTCACAAGCCATGATTGTTAGTAGTAGAATTATGTGTTGTGGTAGCATATCGGAGCCCTACTAATAGGGCAGAACCCCATCGCGCTAGGCACTGTATGCACAAAGAACAAAAAGATAGTCCCTACCCCCAAAGAGCTTACAATTTAAGAGGCATTTGGCATCAATCAGGGCCCAGATTTGCTAATATTAATGCACATGAGTAGTTCCACTGAGTTCCTTACATAAGGGTTAGATAATGCAAGAAGATCCACACAGATGGATTATTGTACCCATGTGGAGCCCTGAAATTAATCAGGTCTCCGCAAGGGTGCAAGGATCTGGTAGGGCATTTCCACTTACAGAATCTGGGCCGCACTGTGTAACTGCATTTAGGATTAATTGGTTCAGACTTACAAAATTATTGATCACTGTTGACCATTGTTTGAGCAATACCTATGAAAGCACAGTGAATTCTGGCCCCTATCCTGCAAACACTTACTCACTTGCTTAACTTTAAGTCAGTGGCACTAATTGTGCTTAAAGTTAGGCATGTATATATATTTGTTAGATTGGGGACTTTGACTGTAAACTCTTGGGGGCATGAACTGTAATTTATTATAAATTTGAAGTATGACCAACCCTGAGCATTAAAAAAATCCATGAGTCAGCCCCCTCCCAAATCATGAAATTGGCTTAAAAATCATAAGATTAAAAATATTTTATTTATCTTCTGATTAACATAGGATACACTTGGGACACATTATATAGCTTTTCTCTGCAACAACGATGGCTAGAAACTTACTTTGTTTTTCAAAAATGAAAGCTGACATTCTTATGAAATAACATGACTCCAAGAACTGGGGCTTTAAGAAAAACACCAAATATCATGAGACCTGCAAATTGCAAGTGTTGACAAAGCTGTATTTACACAGTGCCTAGCACAAAAGAACCTGTTTAATGCTTCTAGTTGCTACCATAATACAACTGTTAAATAATAAATAATAATTGCCTAAGAAATTGTTCCTAGATGGAAGGAATGCAATGCCTTGGACCATTTACCCCAGGGAGTGCCCTACACAAAGATCATTACTACTGTGATAACATGAAAATTGATTTTCCAAAAAGTATCTTATAGAATACAAGCAATATGATATGCTAAACAGAATGTGTTTTACACCTACTTTGCATTCATGTCAATAACGATACAAGGTGCAGAGCAACAGAGAATCATGCCTCAAGTGTACAGAACTTCAGACAATCCAGAAGGGGAAGATTCCCAGCTTCTCAATGGGATAGCACTTGGGTCTAGTTCTGGAAAATCCCAAGATACAGGTACTTAACTTTGTCAGTTTCATATTATAATTATAATAATACCTACCTCTTATGTAGCATTTTCACCTGTAGCTCTCAAAATGGGGGAGGGATAGCTCAGTGGTTTGAGCATTGGCCTGCTAAACCCAGGGTTGTGAGCTCAATCCTTGAGGGGGCCATTTAGGGATCTGAGCCAAAAATTGGGGATTGGTCCTCCTTTGAGCAGGGGGTTGGACTAGATGACCTCCTGAGGTCTCTTCCAACCCTGATATTCTAAGTGTTTTACGACGGAAATAAATTATTATCCCCATTTTACAGATGGGGAAACTGAGGCATAGGGAAGTGAGTGACCTACCCAAGGTCACCCATTAGGCCAATGGCAGAGTCAGGAATAGAACCCAGCTGTCCTGTGTGGGTCCAATGCTCTCTCTACTATGCCACAGGTCACAGTTAGTGATTTCTAAAATAGTTAAAATTTTCTTCTCTTTCTGAGCTATTTGCATTGAGATTCATGATATTAAGACAGTTTGGATTCTCTAACAGAAATTTCTAGTGAACACTTTCAGGTAGTTCAAGTTATCCAACTAGATATTGGAATGGAGGGACTATTGGACTACTGGTTTCCGGGACCACTGGTTCTCCAAAAGAAACTCTTCAAACTGTTGAAGAGTTTTAGTGAGCCATCTAGGGTTTCCACTAGGGTTTTACAAGTGGATGGACGCAAAAAGCAATATCACAACACATTTATGTATGACTCTTTAAACATTTTGTTAATAGTTCTTCTGTCAAATAGGTGGCACATGCAAGACACATGGTATGGCAATGCATTATGCAGGATTTACATGCATTTGCTTGGGATGACCTGTAATTAATTTCCGGCTTTGCAAATCATGAGTAATTTCATCTCAGTTGGCAGCCTGGACCAGTCCACACAAGAGATCCACTTCCTGGACACTACGGTGCTAATAAGCGATGGTCACATAACCACCACCCTATACCAGAAACCTACTGACCGCTATGCCTACCTACACGCCTCCAGCTTTCATCCAGACGACCACCACATGATCCATTGTCTACAGCCAAGCTCTACGATACAACAGCATTTGCTCCAACCCCTCAGACAGAGAAACACCTACAAGATCTCTATCAGGTGATCTTACAACTACAATACCCACCTGCTGAAGTGAAGAAACAGATTGACAGAGCCAGAAGAGTACCCAGAAGTCACCTACTACAGGACAGGCCCAACAAAGAAAATAACAGAACGCCACTAGCCATCACCTTCAGCCCCCAACTAAAACCCCTCCAACGCATTATTAAGGATCTACAACCTATCCTGAAGGATGACCCATCACTCTCACAGATCTTGGGAGACAGGCCAGTCCTTGCTTACAGACAGACCCCCAACCTGAAGCAAATACTCACCAGCAACCACACAACAGAACCACTAACCCAGGAACCTATCCTTGCAACAAAGCCCGTTGCCAACTGTGTCCACATATCTATTCAGGGGACACCATCATAGGGCCTAATCACATCAGCCACACTATCAGAAGCTCGTTCACCTGCACATCTACTAATGTGATATATGCCATCATGTGCCAGCAATGCCCCTCTGCCATGTACATTGGCCAAACTGGACAGTCTCTACATAAAAGAATAAATGGACAAAAATCAGACGTCAAGAATTATAACATTCAAAAACCAGTCGGAGAACACTTCAATCTCTCTGGTCACTCGATTACAGGCCTAAAAGTTGCAATTCTTCAACAAAAAAACTTCAAAAACAGACTCCAACAAGAGACTGCTGAATTGGAATTAATTTGCAAACCGGATACAGTTAACTTAGGCTTGAATAGAGACTGGGAGTGGATGGGCCATTACACAAAGTAAAACTATTTCCCCTTGTTTATTCTCCTCCCGCGCTGTTCCTCAGACATTCTTGTCAACTGCTGGAAATGGCCCACCTTGATTATCACTACAAAAGGTTTCCCCCCACCCGCTCTCCTGCTGGTAATAGCTCACCTTACCTGATCACTCTCCTTACAGTGTGTATGGTAACACCCATTGTTTCATATTCTCTGTGTATATAAATCTCCCCACTGTATTTTCCACTGAATGCATCTGATGAAGTGAGCTGTAGCTCACGAAAGCTTATGCTTAAATAAATGTGTTAGTCTCTAAGGTGCCACAAGTACTCCTGTTCTAATAACAGTGAAGTTGCAGTAGCACAAACACAGGGATGAGCTAGCAACCTGAGCTGCTTATATTTATACTGAGTGGGCTTATACTTGGTGGCTAGTCTGTGCTGACATGTCTTCTTTATTCAGTAGATTAAAGCTAGTATAGGTAAATTTACCCTTGCTACAATTATACTTAAATTGCACTGTAAACATCACTACATCCCTGTAATGTAAGGAAATATCTTCATTTTGCAGATGGGAATGGAAGAACAGATAGATTGATTTACCCAGACTCATAGAGGAAGTCTGTAACAGAGCGGAAACAAAATCCCAGATCTCTTTAGTCACAATCTACTACTTTAACCACAAAATCACCCTTCTCCCATGGGTGGAAATGGAAGCATACATAGACTCATGCCAATTTCCCCGCCCCCCCTTCTTCTCCAAAGGTGCAACATGGTGGTGACCAATTGTCCTTCTAGGTGCTACTGTCCACTCCAGAGGCAACTGCATTTTCAGTAGCTCTGTACATATAGTTTGTAAAACAAGAGGGTACAACATGTAATACAAGTAACTAGACCCATTAGCTATTAAAAACACAAAATGCAAGTCAGAATAAAATTGGCTAATAGAGATTTGGCTCAGCACCCAGAAGTGTTCTGTTTTAGAGGGATTTGAGTATTGGGTTGTAGCAATGAAATAAAACTGGTCAGTGAAGTGCACACGTGGGAATGCTTTTTCATTTGCCTAATGTACTGAGAAAATGCAGAGCTCTAGAAAACAGTGCTCTATCTTTGAGCAATATATTTACATATGCTAGTTACAGGGACCGAGGCATTCCCCACTACATAGAATGCCAAAGGGGTTATGTATAAAATCCCACTCTCATAAGAAACATTGGTATATCAACAAATATAGGATGGGAAATGGTGCTTTACAGTGTTGTGCTGCATATTGTGACAAAAGTTCCTCCTCTGCCTTGGTGGGTCCTGTGCTTATTGGCAGATTTGCTTGCCTCAGAGATTCACAGCAGCCCTCAGTTTGGCCACTTTTGGTAGTGGCTCAAACCTGCTATTCACTCAGCTAACCTCATTACTGGCCAACATGGGAAAAAGGAAGGAAAACAATCCCTGCAGTCTCTGTTGATCCACCATGTAGGTCGGGGAACAGCCCAGAGACCTTCCCCGCTGGTGGAATCCACAGTCCATGTCAACTCCTCCTATGTCTGATCAGAACTTGGGAGGTTTGGGGGGAACCCGGGCCGCTCTCTACTCTGGGTTCCAGCCCATGGCCCTGTGGACAGCAGCTGTCTAGACTGCCTCCTGGAACAGCTGTGCGACAGCTACAACTCCCTGGGCTACTTCCCCATGGCCTCCTCCCAACACCTTCTTTATAGACACCAGGAGGAAGATCCTGTGGTGACGGATAATGCTTGTACTCCTCAGTCCTCTAGTAGTACACCTTCTCACTCTCAGCTCCTAATGCCTCTTGCTCCCAGCTCCTCACACGCACACCACAAACTGAAGTGAGGTCCTTTTTAAACTCAGGTGCCCTGATTAGCCAGCCTGCCCTAATTGATTCTAGCAGCTTCTTAATTGGCTCCAGGTGTCCTAATTAGCCTGCCTAAATTTGTTCCAGCAAGTTCCTTCTTGTTCTGGAACTGCCCCTGTTCCCTTACCCAGGAAAAAGGGACCTGCTTAATCTGGGACTAATATATCTGCTTCAAAAAACACTCATGTAGCCATCTGGCCTGACCCTGTCACAATGTATAGTCTTCTATTCAAGTGTTTTTGTCTAACAGGCACATGTTCTTGTGCCCCAGTCAGGCTCCCCTTGAGTTGGAACTACAGCAGAATGAAAAGAACTTGCTTTTCTCAGTTCTGAGAAGTCCTCACCCTTGAGCTCCAATCCCGCAGGCATTGTGGATGCCTTGGATCTGAAGATGGCATGGGCTAGCTCCGAAACTGTGGTTCCTATTTCCCAGAGCGCTTTCTCCACAATGTCAAGTGGAAAACAGTTCTTGACAAAAGTCAGTATCAACCAATTGGACAGATTCTATGGAGAAGTAGGAGCGTGGCCCAAAAGGAGGCCTTGGAATCAACCACCTTCACTCCAGTAGAGCCTTTGTAGATTGCCGACTCCTTGTAACGTGAGCAGGCAAATGTAGTGAAGGCCCTGATATAGAGGACTATCTGGTTGGGTCAGATAGTCTTTTTTTGTAATAAAGCCTGTTGTCTCAAAAAATTGACCTATATGTGACAACAGAAGAGGCACAAAAGGGTGTTTTCCATTTCTACACAAACTTTGCATTATTTGTTTTAATCTCTGGATTTCATTAAAATAAAAACATTTTGAAAAGTGAGTCAGATTAACCAAGTTTGACTTCCAGCTTCTTTAATAGCACAGGTCAATGCAGTAAATTGTAGAGACAAAGCTTATTTAGGATTTTATTCAAAAAACTTCAAGGTGTGAGGTCCTATTAAAAAAAGTGGCTATTTACTTGTAAACAGAATAAAAATGTTAAGGACTCAATTAAAAATCCTTTCATACAACTTAAAACAAAAACAGATTTCTGATGAGTGTACAAATAATGTTACACTTTCATAAAAACACCAAAAACAAAACAACAAAAACAAAAATTGCAGAACAGGAATATCACACAACATTGTTTACTAAAATGGTCAGAACTATTTACATTGACTATTAACTGTTTGACATTTTTATTGCTCAAATGCTAATGTTTATAGATAAATGTAGTAAACTGATGTCAGGAGACACTAATACACGCATATTCATGTTTTTGCATACAGCTTTCTGTACTTATCAAGATGAGCATATGAACTTTATCAAGACTACACTAAATTTAGCAAAAATGTGTTTTGTTTCATACATAATCTCATCTAAACTTTCTACACATGTTCATATACATTTACATTTCTTTAGGCCAGCATGAAACTACTCTCAAAAAAGTCATTTTAAAGCCAGGAGATGAGAGTTTTCCTTCTCTGCCAATATTCAATAATACTGTGACATTTCCTAATGCAGAAGTCTGGAAAAGAAAACAACGATCACAGTGTTCTGACAAAACTTAAACTAAACAATGTTTCCAGACTTGCTTTTCAGGAAATTTGTGGCCAATTACGTTTACAGATATTCACTTAAACTGGTTCCCTTTTCTCCCCCTCTGCACGGCACTTTTTCTTTCATTTGAACAAGTCAAGGCACTTTCCTTTCCATTTGCATTAAACTTTGTTCCCGCTACTCTTTGTTGTATCGCTATGGACCCTCTCTGATTAACAATTACTCATCACGGATAGGTTTTTACAAATTCATATTTACTTACAGGGTTTAAGGTAATATAGATTTTAGAAGACTGAAAACTATCAGATGAATGTTTATGTATTAAAGCAAATGGCAGTCAAAATAGAACCTGTCGGCAGAACGCAGCCCACAGTCTAAAGCAACACAGTGGCTGCCTTCATCTTTAAATGAGAAAAATGATCTATGTCATTTGCATGCTGGCATTTGTAACACAATCCAAAATTACCTCTTTATTCAGATGAAGTTTGCTGTAATCTGCTGTCTTGGCTCTCATGCTCCAGACCATTTGCTAGTATTGCCTCATAGCTGGGCAAAATGTAGGGACCCATTTTTGAACTAAATTTTAATGGGGATGAAGACTAAACAATTTGTAATGTGACATTTAAAAAAAAAAAAAAAAAACCCTACAGAATTTATGTTCTTAAATGAATCATTTTCATACAGATACAAGTGCAAGTCTTCTAAATTAATAACCCATTGAACATACGGTCTAACTGGGGAGAGTTGATGGTATTTTCTCTCAGCGTGGCACAGTGTTTCACAAAAATGTGTTCTAAATCAGATGGAACAATTCTGACCTGCATATGTTAAGGTCAGACACAGACTTGGGTCTAAGGGGAAGGACTGCTAATAGCTATGAGACTGAAGAGTATTCAATATTCACTACTACTCATGACATCAAACTCTCATTGGCTTTCTTGTCCCCTCAGCTGCAGAGGAACATTCTGAAAATATAGTCACTTAAATGAGGGAAGAAAATAAAGAGAGTGGTGTGGTTTCTGGGCTGTTGGTTAACAAAAATGAGAGGGAATAATTATTAACAACCTCTAGCATAACAGTAAGAAGCTTCCATTACTTAAGATTTTAAGGTATTAAAAATGCTTACAATTATTCTTTTATTAGCAAAACTTACTGCCCAGAATCCTGTTTTAACAGAAATGAATATAAAATTAAGCATGCTATTCCAATTCTGTTTTGCACTCTATTTTCTCCAAGTCTTTAAGCATTCCCTCTGCTTCCCACCCTTAAACACATTTCAGCATAATATGGCACTATGTATGCTTTTTGTAGTTCTGTAATAAAAAAGTTTAGCTGCAAGCTGCAGCTAAGTTTATAGTCAGACATTATTGTAGATTTTTTTAAAGTAAAGTACTTACATTCTAGTGGTTTAAAATTCACTTAGTTAGCTGACACTGATCTACTAACACGAACTGAAACCAGTCTAAGGATGACAATCCATTTCAGCTTCAAATATCTCAGCTTGAAGCATCACTCTTGGCAGCTGTAGTTGGAAATTACATCACAAGTACAGGAGTTTCTTGTTCCTCAGCTGAGCAACAAAAAGTATGAAGAATTTGACTCAACAAGACAACATGCCTGTAACTGGCTCTCTGTCCCTCACCACTGTTATGAGAGTCTGCTGGAAGTCATGTCAACTGCAGTTATTTAAATGCAATGGTTTACGAAATGCTTTCTTCCATTCCAACCAGGGTTTGTACCATCCCTTTTCAGTATGGATTAATATGTTAAAACAGGATTCTAAAATCAATCTGGAACTGGAAAACTTAGGCACCAAATAGCATCACAAAGAATCCAAATAACTGTAAAGCAATGCCTGGACACTAAGTTACGATAAAGCTCTTTGTGGCAAATATCAGCTCATCATGGCTTGCATCAAACGATTGTTTTGTGGTTCTCTGTTATTCTGTTTGACAATATGTATGCTGCTCCTTTTTCATTCTGGAAAGGATGCAGTTTTAGTTAACTGCTCACTATGTAAAAAATAATATCAGGTACCACTGTGCTATAAAAATATTAAGTTTAATATTTCTTCTGTATTGATTTACCTGTCCCAAGTAGTTGGCTTTAGTTATAACAATTCAGTCCAATTACTTTAAATTTGGTTCTTTGCTTTTTTTAATTTTTTTTTTTAAAAAAACCCATGTTTTTCCTGACTTCCATATATTTGTGTCTTAAAAATAGGCTTTTAGGATAGTCTGATAATATATTAGTTGCAGTCTACTCCACAAATACAACTTTTCCAAAATGTGAGAATACTTAAGATTCCTTATTTCAGGTATTAACCAAGACACCTGAAAAATCTCTGAAGAAACACAGAAATGCTATGCATTTTTCATCCATTTACTAACAAAGTGCATCTGAGCCCTACACCTGATAGTATGTACGAACTCATTATGGCTTTACCATAAAAATGGCTTATGAATGGGTCCATACAATCAGGATGCTAATAAATGTCATTAATAAATCTATGTAGAACTATTGGCAATACAATCAGAGCTATATTACATTCTGTAAACCTTGACATACCACACTTTACATTATGCAACGAGGCACTATTTACAAATCCACAGTAGGTAAAATAATTAACCCTCTAATGTAAATGATGATTTTGCAAAATGCGGGACAAAACCAGTGCTGTTAATTGCAAGTCCTATGCAGGCAAGTTATAAGTAAAATCATTGCTAACTACTGGAAGCTTACTTGGATGTTTCTATTGAGGATTTATAGTAATGTGATTTTAGAATGAAATACAGTATGATACAGAGTTAGGATACACATGTGGAAACAGTAAGTATGGAAATTAATAAGGCAGCATGCTCAGAACAAGTTTTAAGCAGCACTGATGTTAGATCCTTAGTGGCAACTTTATCTGTTATTGTTAATGTTAAAAATTCAGAGTGCAACATAGAAGCCTCATTTAACATAAAAAATGTGCAAATTGTTTTCTTCTTAAACAAAAGAAAATAACATAGCAAGGAAGATATTCTACCAAATAACAACATTTTAAAGTCACAGCAAAGTAGACCATCTTCTTTCCAAAATCAGCTACAAGGCACTAAGAGTAGGAAATTGCAGGTAACATGAAAGACTGAATACTGCTCCTCAGTCAGGTCGAAATATGGGATATTTTGGTAAGAATTCTATTAGTATTACCTGTTGAAGAAGAAAAAAACATAACATATTAACCAAACTGATTAGTTTTTTGGAATAATGTCGACGCAACCGTATAAACATTTATTGCCAAGTGCTTGCTACTGGACTTGACATGTGCAGAACCTATGCCACCCAGACATGTATCATCAATATTTTAAGGAAAAATACTCTCCCGGATACGTAAGCTTAAAAATCAGGTACTGAGAAGAGTCCTTCTGTCCTGGGTCCCATTGGAAAGGACCCTATAGGTGCTGGGATTCCCTCCACAACTTTTTCCACTCTGCTTATCCAGAACACCTCTTTCAGTTGTGGGACAGCACTTTATACAGTTTTCTGGAATCCAAGAAATCAGTTCAACTCCAGGCTCGTCACTGAGGTTTCTTTATTGGCATACAGTCAAGCTATACTTGAGTTGATCAGGCTCGAGTGTAGGGGTGGGTACAGGGTATACCACACATCCAAAATACATAATCACTAATCAGTTTATACACATACTTATGCTTACTACATATCGCACACTATGATTGGTTTACAAATTTTTGTAGCCAATCCCTATCTAAATCATGAGCTGTTCATGCACTCCACTACATGCTAGGCCACTCCATTACAGCTGCAAGTTATCACACATTGCTTACTATCCTTCTATCTCTTTTCTACTAACTACACCTTTTACATATTTACAACGGTACTGTAAATTATGCTTTGTTCATTGTTTCATTTCCTTGCTAAGACTAGACCTATAGTATGCACCAAAGTTTTTGCCTAAGTGACCTTCCCTGAAGTATAAAAGGTAATTTTTATGCCCAACTGAAGAGGAAAACATAGTCGAACAAGATGAACATCTTGAACTCTGCTTTCTTAGATGGATCCACTATCTTGGTCAAAGCTCTAGGCAAACGCAAACCAACAAAAATTTGCTGAAGTAGCCAAAAAACTACAAAAATTAAACACTTCTAAGTCTATGCTATACTAGCTACTTGTGAGTTATTTACAGATACTTTAGTAAAGGAGAAAGGGAGAGGTTTGTTCAGTGAGTATTCAACAGGTGGAGAGAAACTGAGGATGTGGGTGAGAACTAAGAAGGGGTGCGGGATCTGTAACCTCATTATAACAGATAGGGCTCCTGGGGACGCTAACTGTCAACTATTATTCAACACAAATCTCTTACAGTAGGGCTCTGAGCAGGCAACGTTTTGAAGGAGAAACCCTGTTTTCAGATGACAATGTCTAAGTTTTACTACATGCAGCAGCTGCTCTGTTATGTTGCCATCTTTGTGTATCAAAATAGGATTGTTTCATTCTACTAGCCAAGAGCTTGTGTAGTAAGGCATACAAATGGTGAATTTCAAGAGGTTGTGTGCGCGTCTGCTGAAAATGAATTAGTCATGAGGAGACTGAAAGGTAAAGAGTCTGGTAGTTAATGACATTTGAACTATTAAATCACACTGTAGCAATAGATACTAAAAATGTAACAGGAAAAGAATACTCACATATTCCATCATATTGCTAGTTTCACATTTCCTTTTACTCAGCTTCCAGTGCAAACCAAGCTAAGAAAATAATTATTGTGGGATTAAAGGTGTACTATTGCATTATTTCTCATCAACAACATAATATAAGCTTCAGCAATATCTAACTGTTTAAGATCTCAAGCATGTCTTTTTACATTTCATACAGTTTAAGGTGTGAGATGAATTTAGTATTTTAGCTCCAGTCCTAAACAAGCTAATAGCATTCCTGTATTCCAATTGTGCAATATTTTATTAATTCTAAATAAAAGTGGGAAAATAAGTGTATAGATTCTAGTCCTTAATGTTTCTTACCTTATGATATAGTCTGTTATTTTCCCATTCTAGCAACTTCTGAATTGATCTTCTAGTCTAGGAAAGAAAGTCAACATTATATAAGAAATGGTTCAACGGTCAACCTCATTCCCAAAGGTCTTAAAGTTTATATTTGCAGCTCTCAAGAATCACATGTAAGGTGGTACCGTATGTTTTAGGAACGGATAACTAAGCAAAGAAAGAATTTCACCTTGGAGAGATCTTGCTTTCCCAAATCCACTTGTCTCAAGTATAGATTAAAGGGGTGGAAGAGTAGGGGTGGTCTCATCAGAACTATAGACTATGATTTCTCTCTAGACTCAGAAGCTCCATTATTCCCAGTATCTTTCTCAGCTGCACAATTTTGGAGTCATCTTGGACTCAGCATTTTTGGGTACCCAAGTAGCTAAGTCAGCAAAACTCCATCTTCAATCTGTTACTGGTCAAAAGATTAGAACCATCTGACCTGGTCACAGTAATCCATATAGTTGTGACCTCTGGGCTCCAGTATTGCAACTCAGATCTAGGAATGAAGCTACACAGGCTGAAAAAAAGCTCCAGCTGGTACAAAGGTCAGCACCTGTATGCTTAGCGACACAGGACTCTGAATGTATCATCCTGGTGCTCTGCTCTCTGCACTGGCTTCCGAGAATATCAAGTTCAATTCAAGGCCTATGTCCTGAAATTCAAAATCCGCTAAGGGACTGGCCACATGTACCTAACAGATCACCTGTCTTGCAACCAGTTCAGACATGCCAGAATGGTTATGTTCCACAAGAGCAAGGGAACTCTTAACACACTGTGAGAGTCACAAATACAGGAAACAGAATATACATAGGAGCTGGATCTACAATATGGAACTAAAAAATAAGTGACCTTCAAAATAGCCACTTGGAGGGCAAAATGGAAAATTCATTTCTTAAACTAATCAAACTATTTCACCAATAAGGTGTGGGGGGGGGGGGGGGGGGGAAGACAGCGATCCATAGATTTCAAGGCCACAAAGGTTGTGATCTAGTCTGACCCCTGCATAACACAAACCATAGAATTTCACCCAGTAATTCCTATGTCAAACCCAATAACTGTGGTTGGGCTAGAGCATCTCTTTTAGAAAGACATCCAATCTTGATTTAAAGATTTCAAGTGGGGGAGAATCCACCATTTCCCTTGATAAGTTTTTCTAATTGTTAAACTACTCTCAATTTTTAAATTTGCCCTTTATTTCCAGTTTCAGTTAGTCTAGTTTCAAATTCCAGCCACTGGATCTTGTTATGCCTTTGTCAAATTAGAGAACCTTTCACTATCAGACATCTTATCATGTGAGTATTTGTAGACAGTGATCAGGTCACTTAACCCTGTCTTCAATAAACTAATTAGATTAATCTATAATCTTTCACTGTAAGGCATGTTTTCCTGTCCTCAAATCATGTTTACAGCTCTTCTCTGAATCCTCTCCTCTTTTTCAAAATTTTTTTTATAGTGTTTACACCTGAATGGAAACAATATTCCAGTTATGGTCTGATCAGTGCGATGATATCTCCCTACTCCTACTCTCTATATACCTGTTTATACCTTTGAGGATTACATTAACCCTTTTGGCTCCAGGATTGGACTGGGAGCTTGTGTTTATTTGGATGTTTGTCATCATACCTAAATCCTTTTAAGAGTTACTGCTTTCCAGGAGGAAGCTCTCCCTACCCTCCATCCAGATCGTTCTGTAAAGTGGTACAAGTGTTATTTCTATTTTAAATACTTGGGAAGCATTCAGATACACTGATGAACACTGTATAGGATTAGACAAGGGCTATGTCTACGCTACAGAGCATATGCTGCCATTAGGGTGACCAGATGTCCTGATTTTATAGGGACAGTCCAGTTATTTGGGGCTTTTTCTTATATAGGCTCTTATTACCCCCCCACCCCGATTTTTCACACTTGCTGTCTGGTCACCCTAGCTGGCATAGCCCCCCAGCATAGTATGTATGCTGACAGAAGGAGCTATTCTGCTGGTGTAGGAATGCCATGTTAGCTATGCTGACAGAAACACTCTTACGTAAGCATAGCTGTGCCTACACTGGGTTTTTTTGTTGGCATAGCTATGTTGCAAAGGTGTACAGTTTTTTTCATGCCCCTGACCGACATAGCTATGACAGTATACATTTTCAGTGTAGACCAAGCCTAGGTTAGAGTGCTTGGAGATCCTTTCTGGGGACCAGTGAAGGAGGGAAACTGAGGCAGATGCAGCTGTCGTGCTGCATCCTGCCATGGAAGGGCACGCAAGGAGAAGCCAACTGTATGACAGCAGCCCAGTGGGTTAAAGCACTATGCTTTTCAATCCTGAAATCAGGGTTGAACCCTTATGAAGTCAAACATTAAATGTAGTCTCCTTGTACACCCCAGCAAAGGTTTGTCCTCTATTACAAAAACCACATATTTTGATTCTCTCTACTTAAGAAAGGCCCAAAAATCATAATATAAGGGATGCTGCAGGGCAGAACGAGTATGATCTGGAAGAAGGGCATGGGAAAATGCCTGCTTGCATTCTGCTTTACTCCAAGCAGTTCTATTATTGTTACTTTCATGAGCAAATTGAAGGAGCTGCCAAACCACTTCTCTCTGCATGTGGTGCAACCTGTAGGCTTTTTTTGGGTAGAGTTTAGTGCACTTTCCTTTTCACAATTAGCTCACTAGAAAAGAAACAAAAACTAGATAATGGGAGAAATGACCCAATCTTTTGACCATCTATAACATTAGCTTCCATTCACAATGATAAATCCTGATACGAAACTAGAAAAGTAACTGATGGATGAAGAAAAGGAGTACTTGTGGCACCTCAGAGACTAACAAATTTATCTGAGCATAAGCTTTCGTGAGCTACAGCTCACTTCATCGGATATATGCGAAAGCTTATGCTCAAATAAATTTGTTAGTCTCTAACGTGCCAAAAATACTCTTTTTCTTTTTGCGGATACAGACTAACACGGCTGCTACTCTGAAACCTGATGGATGAAGGAATATACTGTTTCTTCTTTTAATAAACTGTACAATGTACACAGGTTTACAAAGAGATTTCAGTCTATTTAGGATGTTCTTTGGCTCATTAATTGCTACTCCGGCACAACTCATTGTTATTAACAAAATTCAACACTGTTTACTTAGTGTGTATATATATTCTATTCCCACACACATATATATACATACATACACACACACACACACACACACACACACAATATTCTGTTACTATTAAAGATTAATAGCTAGCAAACATACCTCACCAGTGAAAGGGAGACTTACAATGGCAAATGGGGATACAGAAAGAAGTTTCAGAATAAATAAAGGCATCGTTATTTAAAGGTTATTAAACATTAGCAGCAGTTGTCAATTTTTGGTCACAATGCAACTTTGAAATGTGCACTTACTCTTTTATTAAGACAGATAACAGGCCACAGGCTGCAACCCAGGGTGCAGCAGCAGCACAGACAGCCACAAAGCAGCCATTTTACATTGACAGGGAGATTCTTCCTTAAACACGCATTCACACGGCTGATACTAGTCTTAAATTCTTCTGGAGCAACCTACAACAGAAATGGCAAACTTTAATTGGAAGCCATTGCAGATGTGCTTTCTTATTCAATGGTTCCATGGATTACAAGATAACTGACAGAGGTACAGTTATTAGGTGTGAAACAAAGCTGCAGAAATCCTCCAAAAATATTGCTAGTACACTAGTGTGAAAGTTCACCTTCCTAAATCAAGTCCATTTACCCGGTGTTTTTGAAAATTTTTTTTATGTAAAAATGATAATTGCAGTAAGTTAGAAGAGTTTCTTCCCATGTTCTCTTGCAACTGTCAAATCAACTGTGTTGACAACACAACCACCCCCTGTAAAACTAGATTAGGAAGAGAGCCAAGCAGCACACAAAATTGGTGACGTTGACAAAAAACTGGATGAAAAAGACATTTTGGTTTTCATGGAAACAAAAGGTAACTTTGTATGTAAAAAGGTGCCATTTCACACACAAAACAAGTGTTCATCACGGTGTTTAATTTCTCCCTATCACAAGCTTGTAACATGCATGTGAAGTTGCACTCTCTTTGGAGCAAAAAGCTGTGCTTGCCAATAGAAATGAAAATATTTCTTCCAGGAACAAATTACTGATTGGTACCATCCCACAGCTCTAATTATGGTATCCTGCTGAGGAGGCGTAACCAAGAAGGGAACAGGTGAGTTATAATAGCTATGCTTTATATAGGAGTATAAAACATGCCTAGGATCAACAGCATGCTGAACAGTGATGTGAAGGTTTGAAGTATTAGCTGTATTCCTTCCTATTTCAACTAATTTTGTTGTTTGCTACGGTGTACAAGTCATACAATGAAGAGTGGCTGATTCTGAGATAAGTAAAATTACAAACATTGGCCAAGATTTTCCGGAGTGACTGGTGGTTCTGGATGCCTCAAATCAGTGGGTGCTTAACCTGAAAGACTTTGAAGGGGCCTGACTTTCAGAGAGTGGATGCTCAGTGCTTTCTGAAAGTTAGGGCTCTTTAAAGTCTAAGTGACACACTCACTAACCAAGGCACCCCAAAATTACTAATCACTCTGGAAAGACCCTTGGCCAAGGTCTTCATGACTGAAAGTTTACTAAGACAGTGATATACAGTGAAGTAAATTTACCACCTTTCACGTACAGAAACCCCCATCCCGATTTATAAAACATTCCCCCGTCCAATGAAATGATCTACTACTGCAAGTGTCACAAATAAACTGTGTATTGACAGGTGTTATCTGTGTGAATATCCACCGTCTTTGCTCTGATCAGAGGAATAAAAGCATGAAGTTCTCAGCCCCAAACAGTTACTGTTTAATGTAAGTTCCTGATATCTGCTCATTGACAACACATGTAAGAAGTCCACAACTCTTCTTACAGGAGGCAAACTAGTGCCTTCCAAGAACTCCAAAAAGTTCTTAAGTGTCAGAACCTGAGTGGCACTAAGACCAAATTTCCCCATATGCACTCAACTTCAGCATTGGGCAGAGAACAAGTGATCTTTAGAAAATTAATCATGCCCCAATAAGTTGACTCTTAGAAGCCAAATGTCTAATATGGAAACAACTTCAGGCTCTGCTGACAAAGACTGGCGACCACAATTGCCAGACACAAGCCACTTTGTAGCTTGCAATTTCACTGACTGAGATAATCTCCCCCATTGAACCTGAGGTGCTTTCTATGCTTGTTTTATCAAAGATGTGGGAGCATGAGTTCTGGCAATCTTCTCAATTTAAAGCAGGACTAATAGGCTCACAGATGTAGTGAGACTTTGGCACCAGCACCAATTTTGTAGTCTCCATTTTCACACAAGACATTAATATATCCTGTAGTGGTTTACTACGAGAAGGACTGGGGATCAGGATTTGGCCTGAAAAACTGAAAAGCATATATCCATTCAAGAACTCCAGGACCCAGCGACCTGGAGAGAGATCTGATATTCTGCAATGCCTGTGAACATCTTAAAAATTAAAATGGCTTCTAGAGCTTCTGGCAAAACTGCTGTTTCACTGGAAGGGCAGAAGAAGCTGATGGACCAAGATGGATGACTGTTTCTGCAGTGACTAAAAAAATCTCCTGCACCCTTGAGTGATGTGATGAAGAACTGTGCTGGACCCAGAAACCAAATTAAAAAATAAAAAAGGAGCTTCTGTTGCTTCCCAGCCTCAGTGATCTTACTATTAATCTAATTGCAGAATTACAAAGCCAGCCACGATGTGGACTACAGTGGTGATAACCAGGGACCTAGTTGCAGGATCTGACATGTCAATGTAGACCATCAATGAGTAAATTTTGCAAATTTCTGAACTACTCCAGTGAAGGAGATCTTTCAAAATTAGAACCAATCTTCAGCAAAGTCTCTACCAGACCATGAGGACCAATGCACATTACTGGATATCTGTTTGCCCCTATGCTTTCTGCAATTTTTAGAAGCTGACACGTGCATTTGGGGAATGCCTCAAACTCTTAGAGCACTTGGCTGTTCTACTCATAGGCAAATCTTTTTGCATACAGGTTCAGACCCTGAAGTGCATTCCAAAATCCAATGACTAGATCCTTCTCCAACAGATATGAGGACTTCCCGGGCAAAGACCCAGAAGAACCTTCTGGCATCATGCAAAAATTCTGAGAGACCTCTTGCAGGAGTGCTCTTAAGTGCTACATGGCTTCCTCCCTGTCAGGGCATGGAGTCCTGAACTACAACCTCTTTTTTGACCTGCAAAGGAAATCTAAACAGAGTCCACACAAACTCTATGAACTTATTACTAGATAAATACTTTATGGACTAAAATATTCAATTAACTCCATTCCCAATGCAAGCAGAGGGTAGGGTTCTGTCCACTTAGGTCAATGGAAAGAGGTAATGACGTATAATTGCGTGTGTGTAGAGGAGCTTACACCCCTGATTTCACAAGGTTGTGACAGAGGCATACAAATACTCTCGCAAAAGCTGCTTTGAAATGAGTCCAGCTGCTGAATGGCAGGACCTGTGATCTCATAATGGGATCTGTGGGGGCAAAGTCATGAAGAATATAACATGAACATATTTTAACAGGAACTCTGCTGAACACACATGTACTCACATGTGCTCTTAAATTTGAAACTGAATAAGGTAAAGAGTCTACTGAAATATATCTGGTTATGATTTAAAGATTAGAACTTTTACGTTTTATATATGCAACTTCAAAAAAGGATACTTTGCAAAACTGGACATTGTAACTGATTAATCTGTTTTTATATTTAAAAAGGAAGCTTTTATTTTTCCATAGTATTGACTATCAAAACATTTTCCTATTACTAGGTTTTAAGATTATGAGATTAAATTCTATAGATATTCTTTTAATGGCAACCACTGGAACAGCTGAGTAAATTCTAGAATAATTACAATCAAAGACATAACTGATTTCTGTTAAAGTAAATTGACAATCACTGCTACCATAGCAAGAACTTTTCAGAAGTATACAGTAAATGGATTGTTATATGAGGTTACAAATCTTTGTTTAGCATTAAGGCAAAAATCCCATCTCCTGCAGCCATACCATCCATCCTGCTTGGCGAGAAAGGATTAGGGGGTTTGTTTACTGGCCACAGAAAAACCCTCAAGAATTGGACTTTACACAGAGCATGAGCAACCCCTACACAACCTCAACCAAATCTTGCTACATGCCATCCCGCAATTTCTGTACACCAGAAATGCATCAGTTTCACTGCAACCGTTGTTCTTTCACATCTGCAGAGGAGGGGGCAGGAAATGTTGAAGATAGGCGGTAGCAGGATCCTAAGAGCTAAGAACATAGAAAAGACTGCAGGAGTGGGTGCCAAAAAAACCCACAACAGCCGTTTCCTGACCATTTGGATCACCGATCATTGAAATCAGTGGTGATTTGGGTTTGCACATAAGCCAGGCTTGCTGCCAGTTAACAAAAAAACATCAATCAGGATGGTACTTTTTGGTAGCATGAATGAATAACTATGAAGTGAAGATTTTAGAAGCGTATTTATTTTTCTGGGGCTAAGGAAACAAGCTTGCATTCTCTGACAAATGGGCTAGTTCAAATACAGTGTATACTTCACAATTTAAAAAACAACAAATTATTCAATTAATTATTTTCATGAGCACAAATGGAACAATTCCAATTGATAGTTGACAACTGAAATATCAAAATTTAAAACACTTTTTTGCACCAGATCTTTCACTGGAATAAAGGAAATTTGTTTATCATCACAGCTATTTGTGGATGGGTTTATGTTATTTTTAAAATTAAGGAACATGGCACACAAAATAATCAACCAAGGGAAGTGGGGAAGCCCAGGAATCCCCCGGACTCAGGATTTTTTAAAAAGGAAAAAATGGAAAAAGAATAAGAAAAAAATCCTACAATAGCAGGAGGGTGGAGTAGAAGATTTAATGGGTTTTCTCCCCATCTTTAACTTTTGTGAGACTTATGAAAAATGGTTATAATTCCATAACAACACTTCATCTGTTCTCTTAATGCAAATTTTGTATTAAAAACAAACAAACCTTGGTAGACTGTTGCACAGCCCAGTAACATATAATTTTTGCAGTTACAGATGCTGGATGCTTATTCCCCAGGCACGCTGGGGTTGAGTGTATTAATGAGTCTGTAGTGTTAACTTTTAAGGAAATTAACTGAAATTCGTGTCTTAAATTATGGTTCTGTTCTGAAGTGTGACTCTACACAAATGGCACCTTTTCATTCAAGAGGAGTTAAGCATTTGCGTTTTCAGAGTCATATATGTTTACTTTAAGTGACAAAAATAAATGACTACTTTTTGCTCCTGCTAGCACTGCGTAGCCAACTTTGCTAAAAGAGTGGGAACTGGATTCTAGTCTCTCTTTTGCACCATGCACAGCTTTGCTCACAATGTTACATCATCTGGCACAAAAACTTATTGAAGGCAATGGAGTTACATAGATGTCTCTAGTATGTAAGTCTTTTTACCACAGTTTTTGAAATCAAGCAATGATAAATAGGTCTGTGAATCAGAGATACTTTTCTCCATTAGAAACTCAAGTTTTGGTACTCTATACCAAGGTGATTCACCTTGGGGTAGACAGAAATAATATAATTCTGTTCATGTCAGTTTACAGTTAATTTACAGCTCAGCAACCTTTGTCTCAAATTAAAGAACAAATGCTTTTCAGCAGATAAAAACTGAGTTTTAAACCCATCTATTTTATAAGCATTCATACCATGTTCATTTGTACATATAGGTACTGTAGGTGTTTATTAAAAAAGTTACTGCACATTTGGTATCAAATTCTTTTGTAATCCAATAAAGATGTAGCATTTTACACATCAGGAAATTAATAATGAACTGTATTTTTGATGAAATACATAATATTCTGCCAATTTACCAATACAATGCCTTCCAGAACACAAATTCTAAGTGGACCATACCCATTTTGTTGCTACATTGAATCTGTAGCTTCTCTCCATTTGATTCTGAAGCTTTGAGAGATTAATTTAAAAAAAAGTGTTGTATTGGAAAGATTTTAGTTAATTGTCAATACATAATTCACAGCATGCTTAAACTCAGCATTTGAATAATTTTGTGTGAAAAAAAAAATCGCTTGGAGGGTTTCTGTCTGGATCTTGAAAAGAAAGAAAGATAAGTACGCTGCTTCTGGCTGTGCAGTCCACATTGTAGAGAGAGATTAGTTCCTTTTAGGCCTTTAAAAAAAAAAAAAAACATAAAAGAGGGGGGATCGTAATATTTTACAACAGGATGCAAGAGAATCTGCAAACAGAGGAAGAGAGCAAGTAAAGCCCAGCAGGTCTGATCTGCCTCCTTCAATCATCGTGATCACAAACCCTATCCATCACATGTCATGTTGGATCACAATACTAAGGGTACATTTTATGGCTTACACTTCCCTGCATTGCACACTAATCTTTGTATAGGACCCCTTATTGTTTTAAGATCAGGGCAGGAAGCTCCACTTTCTTCTTTAAGGTTCACTGGTTCTGTCATTTTCTTGTCACCTGGAGCAGTGTGCTGTTGTGCCATATATCATGAATAGTACTTTTCCAGTTTGGTTTAGCCTTTGTGATAATGAAGGAATCTCCTCTTTCCTAAACCTGTAGGACTATAAATTATATTGCATACAAGATTACAGACAAGTCTTAGCTTAAATAGCATTTTAAACAAACTATTTAAAATGGACCCTACATATCTAAAAAAATATACATCTAGAATTTGGCCACCAAAACCCATCAAGCTAGATTTAAAATAATGAAGTTATACAATCTGTATTTTAGATATTAGATCCTACCTTTTGTTCAACGCTTAAAAACCGTAAAGAATCAAAAACATGCAACATCGACAGTTTGAAGACCCAGTTCTACCTAGGTAGATGTGTTAAGGTTAGTATCGGTTTATCTTGAAAGATGAGAAGCTGACTAGATTAGTAGGCCCAATTTTTGACCCACCTGAAACTTTCCCCCTTTATATCTGTTTTCAGAGTCCATATAACCTCCACTACACATGTGCCCATTTCCCCGAAAAAGAGAGCAATGCTTTGGTGTGCTTTTCAGTTTACTATTTTATGTTCTCTTATTTACTCTACATCTTAGCACTCCAGAACTCTATAATGAATAACCAGTACCTGTAAACAATGGGGGAATATTTCAGTTAAGAAACAGATTAGTGTTGTAATAACAAGAATACATAGCACTTCAATAGCACTTGTTCATAGATCTCAAAAGCACTTCAAAGTTTAAATATTACTATCCTCGTGTTACAGAGGGGGAAACTGAGGCTTACACAGGTTAAGCGAATTTCCCCGAGCCACAACTTGAGCCAGTATCATAATTCCAGAGTTAATATTTTTTGGGAGACAGTTCCTAGACAGCATCTTGTTAAAAATTAGACCTTTATTGTTACTTTACAGATTTATCTTTGGGTTTTCCTCCAGTAATATTTATTATAAAAGAAATAATAGCCCACATCTAATGGCTTAACTAATGCATCCAAGCTGCTGGACTGGATATTATGAATTCACAGATCTATTACATTGTTATGCCTATGCTCTGAATAAAATACCACTTTGTTTTATTGCATTGTGCATTATTCTTAACAAAGAATTCTTATACATCTTAACAATAGAATGGTTGACTAAAGAAGGGACTATGCTATGTATAACATGGACTTCCAGAGTGCAATCATTCTGATGCTTTTTACATTACATTTATTTTTAAAATAAATGGAACAACTGACTGCAAAATTCACCCTTGTGAACTTTGGGTGCCACTGAAAATACATTTATACTGAATTTAAACAGACATGTTTTCGTTTTTTTAAAATAGATCAACAAATGGCCAACTGCCATGTGCATGTTTGCTTCTTGTAATTCACCTGAGCACAAGATTCTTCTTCAAAACCAAAGATGATAGTAACTGGCAGTTAGCAAGAGAAATTATTTGCTTTTTATTCATGCTATCGATTAATTGCAGTAAACTCACACGATTAACTGAAAAAATAAATCGTGATTAACTGTACTGTTAAACAATAGAATACCAATTGAAATTTATTAAATATTTTTGGATGTTTTTCTAGATTTTCAAATATATTGATTTCAATTACAACACAGAATACAAAGTGTAGAGTGCTCACTTTATTTTAATTACAAATATTTGCACTGTAAAAATGATAAACAAAAGAAATCGTATTTTTCAATTCACCTCATACAAGTACCATAGTGCAATCTCTTTATCGTGAAAGTGCAACTTACAAATGTAGATTTTTTTTGTTACACAACTGCATTCAAAAACAAAACAATGTAAAACTTTAGAGCCTACAAGTCCACTCAGTCCTACTTCTTGTTCAGACAATCACAAAGAGAAATAAGTTAGTTTACATTTACGGGAGATAATGCTATCCGCTTCTTATTTACAATGTTACCTGAAAGTGAGAACAGGCATTCGCATGGCACTTTTGTAGCTGGCATTGTAGGGTATTTACATGCCAGATATGGTAAATATTTGGAAGCTTCTTCATGCTCCCGCCACCATTCCAGAGGACATGCTTCCATGCTGACAATGCTCGTTAAAAAAATAATACATTAATTAAATTTATGACTGAACTCCTTTGGGGAGAATTGTATGTCTCCTGTTATGTTTTACCTGCATTCTGCCATATATTTCATGTTATAGCAGTCTCAAATGATGACCCAGCATATGTTGTTCATTTTAAGAACACTTTCACTTTAGATTTGACAAAATACCAATGTGAAATTTCTAAAGATAGCTACAGCACTCGATCCAAGTTTGAAGTGCCTTTCAAAATCTGACAGAGACCAAGTATGGAGCATGCTTTCAGAAGTCTTAAAAGCCCAACACTCTGATGCTGAAACTACAGAACCCAAACCACCAAAAAGGAAAATCAACCTTCTGCTGGTGGCCTCTGACTCAGATGATGAAAATGAACATGCGTTGGTCCACACTGCTTTGGATCATTATCTAGCAGAACCCGTCATCAGCATGGATGCATGTCCTCTGGAATAGTGGTTGAAGCATGAAGGGACATATGAATCTTTACCATATCTGGCATGTAAATATCTTGCGACGCTGGCTATAGCAGTGCCTTACGAATGCCCGTTCTCACTTTCAGATGACATTGTAAACAAGAAGTGGGCAGCATTATCTTCTGCAAATGTAAACAAACTTGTTTGTCTGAGCAATTGGCTGAACACAAAGTAGGACTGAATGGACTTTCTAGGTTCTGAAGTTTTACATAGTTTTTTTCATTCACCTAATACAAGTACTGTAGTGCAATCTCTTTATCATGAAAGTTGAACTTACAAATGTAGAATTCAAAAATAAAACAATTTCTTTTGTTTTTTACAATGCAAATATTTGTAATAAAATATAAATATAAAGTGAACACCGTACACTTTGTATTCTGTGTTGTAATTGAAATCAATATATTTGAAAATATAGAAAACATCCAAAATATTTAAATAAATGGTATTATTATTAACAGTGCGATTATTCGCATGATTAATTGCTATTAATTTTTTTAATCATTTGACAGCCCTACTTTTTATCCCACAGGAGACTATTTGTTTATTTCAACATTTCTATAATTGAGAACAGCTCCTGAAATTGGTGTGGGAAAAAGGTAAAAACACAGATTCTGATTTCTGAAAACAAAAAATGTACAGTAGAACCTCAGAGTTACAAACACCAGTTTTGAATGACCAGTCAACCACACACCTGAACCAGAAGTACACAATCAGGTAGCAGCAGGAAAAAACAAAAGAAAACAAAACACAAGACAGTACTGTGTTAAATGTAAAAGAAATTACTAAATAAATAAAGGTAAAGTTTAATTTTGTTTTGATAAGGTAAGGAAACTTTCTGTGCTTGTTTCATTTAAATTAAGATGGTTAAAAGCAGCATTTTTTTCTGCATAGTAAAATTTAAAAGTTGTATTCAGTCAATGTTCAGTTGTAAACTTTTGAAAGAACCACCATAATGTTTTTTACAGAGTTACAAACATTTCAGAGTTACGAACAACCTCCATTCCTGAGGTGTTCATAACTCTGAGGTTCTACTGTATCCTGCACCCAGTTAGATCAGATATGATTTATTATTCACAAAATCATATGAAAGCCCTCAACAAGTAAGAATGAAAGGAGGATATAAGAAACCAGTCAACTTCTATTTTTTCCCTCTGAACCTAAAGAAGAGAAAAGTCAGTTGACCTGTAATGAAAACTTTTGCTATTGAACCTGGAGAATGCTCATAAAACCAGTTAACGCTGAAAACACCATTAAGAGGAAAATGAGAGAGACGCTGACGTTTCCATTAAAGTTTTATTTAAACTAGCATTTGTTAATTTCAATATTGAATTATGCTTTAACAATTATTCATGAAATTTTCCGTACTTGTAGCTTCATTTATAGAAAAATATGCTTATTTGAAACATCTGTTGAATTTTCACATTCTTTTCAAACCAAGTTTAGTTTGTTGCCTTACATCAAGGAATTATTTCTGAAAGTTTAACTCAAGACCCAGGAGAATACACCAACATGTAACGTGGCAAAAACCCCTTTAGTGATACGGGGTCTGATTCAAAACACAAGGAAGTCAACGAGATCCTTTCCCTACTTCAGTGAAATCTGGATTAGGCCCAGATTTACCAGGTTGCCTTCTGACACCTTGAAAATCCAAATGGCAACCGGCTTTTCCACCATTTAATTCAACTGCTGTCAAATAATATGTGGGACAGAGACTCAGTATTTTCATAATCATCATGTTCCAGGAGGAGAAATAGGTGGATTTGTCAGAACCAGACAGACAATGCCACCCAAATGCATTTATGTACAATGTTAATATGACTCAATAGTGAGTGCAAAGTCAGTAGCAGACCTTAGCTACATGCTTTGTCATTAGGGAGAGTAACAAGAGCTGAACCTTCCGTCCCCATATTCTGAAAGAGAATAGTACAGTATGGGATGAAACAAAGGGAAAAGTTAGAGTAATGTAACTGAATTTAAAGGTATGAAAGACATGAGAAAAGTTATAAAGTCAGAACAGAGGTAATGTATGAACAAGGAAAGGTTTTAAGGCAAGAACCAAGAATCTGCTCACAACATTTCATTAATAGATGACTATCAATTTAAAAAGGGGATTTCTGCAAGCCTCTGTCAGTCGAGATACAGAATACTATGAAAAGTGGAAGAATTTCCTCCAAAAACGTGGTGAGGCGACTGTACTTTTTCTTCTGCAAAAGATCATCTCTACAAATGACCAAATAACTATAGATCTACTTAGCAAAAGGATCAAACTTTTTTTCATTTACAGGCTTACACTGGAGGCCAGATTGTCTATGGAGAAATGGAATTCCGCCTCCCACCCCCACCCCAAAAAAGTGTTAAAAGTGAATTCAGTGCTTGAGAGAGAAACCAGACTGAAAGGCACTGAAGTCCTTTATTTAATCCACATAACTGGTAGCACAGGATCCATAAACCCAGGGTGTGCCATTGTCATGTTTTGAAGAGACTGCCTATAGAGGAGTGTAGATACTGTAGGTGACGTCAGGCCCCCTTGGTCCTTCTTTGCTCAGACTGGCAATGACTGCAACTGTGGTGAGTAGTTTTTATGATGCGGACATGTGCACTAGGAACTGGGGAGCGACTGCCAAATTGGTTCATGTAGGACAGAGTGGCAGACAGTAACAACCTCCTGTCAGTACTGACCTGGAAGGGATTTGGCTTAGACTTATTCCACCTGAATTCAAGAATAATGCTTCTAGACATTTGTAATGCACAAACTATTAGATGAACTGTCTTTTGAATTCAAAATTTCAATGCAAACTCAGACTTACTTTTCCTGTCAGGACAGAGGGAAATTCTGTGTCAAACTTGTTGCTCAAGCCAAACCTGGAAGACAAAAGAGACAAAATATATTCCATCCAACTTATTTGTTTCCCTTTTTAAAATATGTTATGCAACACTTGATTTGGTGTTTAAGGAAAAAAAGAGTGAGAGTAAAATGTTTTCCCATATTTTTGTTTGTACTATTAACATATTATGCAAGATTTCATGAATTTAAAAAGTGTTTTTACAACTAAAATGCTTTTACAGAAAAAAAATTGTGACTAGAAGTGTAGCTTGTTGCCTTCTTGAAGCAAGTAATTTTTAAACAGATAGCCAGACAAAGAATTCTCAGAAAATAGCAGTAATCCAAATTTAAATCTGAGATTCTTAAAAAAAAAAAAAATACTATTTATGTTAGACTCCAATTCCAATTTGAAGAGGTCCAATTAATCATTTTATACAAGTTATTAGTTTGTGCCTGTTCATGTCACTAATTCACATATAGCAGATATATCTAGCAATAAATAAATAATAAAAACTAGTTTGTCTTCCCTATACAAAACCAGTAGCCTAATATTTAAGAATAGTTATATTAAGTTGAAGCAAATTCACACATGCAATACCTATGAAAACTCATGCATACCATAGATTTTAAGAAATATGAATTTTAAGCAAAATAAATTTTACATTCATCAACAAGAGTGGCTGGATTTCTATCAGCAAAGTATTCATGTAAAGTTTACACATTGCTCAGCAATAGGCAGTGAAACCTAAAGGGAGCCAGGTATCTTGCAGAGCTTAGTAACTCTGCAAGGGAATTGGAGATAGGAGTAGCTCCTGATCCTACACAAACTGAAAATTTTAATCAGTTTAGTAAGTAAATTGGCTTGTAGATTGCCAGGTTCATGCTTAAACATGTCACTTGGTGAGGTGTAAGCTGCTTTCTTTTTACAAGTATAAAGCTAAGAAGTTAAATAGGTTCAGAGGTTAATCCTGCCACTCAGCAAGCACCCTGTGGCTTTGTTATGATTGCTGGGTTCCTCTCCTATGAAGCTCTATCCTTCACAGTTCTACAGGGCACTGAAATATACAGGTAGCCCATGGCCTCACTGAGCTACAAACTTCTATACTTGAAGAAACAAAGCTGTTTACTGTGCACTGAGTTTAGTGCTTCACTACAAACCCTGCTAAATTATCTTGCCTGGTTACTTCCAACCCTTTCCTTTTAATCATAATATTCCTTTGATGCATTTTGTACAGTTACATTTCTTGTAGCAATCTTTAAGTTTTTTGGGGGGAGTGGGAGAATATGCATAACAAGCCTCCAAAAACAAAGATTAAGATAAATCACAGGTTCTCTCCCCTCAAAGTTATGTCAGTGATCTATGCAAATGCCAATATTGCTGACCACCACACATGTCCACTACCATTCTGCATACCATAATACCACAGACACTCAAACCTGACAATTTAACACAGTGATACTCAGAGTGAGGCCTGTGAGCTGCAAGTGGCTCTTTAATGTGTCTCTTTTGGCTCTTTGCAGTACGTTATTAAAACACTGTGTGATTTAATTATTAACCAATCTAAGTTAACAACCAGTCAGGATGCTTTTACTATGTTATTAACCAATTACGTTAGGCTGTGAGAATTATTTATAATTCACATTACTCTTGGGTAATGTTGATCACTAATTTGGCTCCTGAACCACTCAGGTCTTAGTATCACTGATTCAACTCATGAAATCAGCAGTGCAGATTAGTGCATAATTAACTCTAAAAAAAAAGTGAAGCATAACAAAGAAAACTGGTGCAGTCTTAGAAAAACTCTATAACTAAGCTCATTACAATGTTTGTGAACAGTACTAGTGAAGTCTTATAAAGCATTCCAATAGCTAATTTAATAGTCAGAGACATGGCGCTAGTAGTCTATTAAAAGCAGTACCTGCATAAAATATGCAATAAAAAAAATTAGATATACATAAAAGTATACCTGAGGTTGCACCTCAAATGCACACCTGATGCTATGCTTAAATAAAACTAGGTGGTCATTTAGTTTCATTTAAGGGGTGTCAATAAGATATTCAAATGCAAACTTAAATTCTAGAAGTCAGCTGGTTAAGCAGCTGAAGTGTCATGTGGTTACTCCATAAGTCTGCTCAATGGTCTAACTTTTACAGAAGTGTTTTTGTCCTTTTTGTCTTTCTTCCTCAAGTATCTCTGCTTTTTTATTTCTTATATAGTATAAACATTAGCGTACCACTTCTCATTAAGTGTATTAATAGTTCTTACGCACAGCAATAGAAACCCAAGACTACAGTTTGTAAAAGACAAATTTCAGAATCATGGTGCTAAAGAAACATTACAAATCTAGTAACAGAAAGCAGAAGTACTACAAGTCAAAAGCAGAAATTTCTCATTAATATTTATAAAGAGTTAATTTCAATTAATCTTCACTGTAAACACTAATTCTTAAATTAAACTCATGTTTGTTTTGGATTACCTTTAAGCATTTAGGCAAACACAAAGATTACTAAACTTTATCATGTTTCCACTTTCGGCAAATGTAATTTGACATGCCAGAATCCATTTTCAGTGTGTCTTCTTATTTAACACTACATAAACTACAAGAGTAGTACAACAGTCTTTATTTAATCTTAAGGAAAAAAATTAGGTGTACAAATATATTGCATAACCATTGGCAACCAGAAAAAGTCTGTTCTTGAGCATCTACTATGAGATTTCCCAACTATTAGCAATGATGGGATCTAATCAGTTTACAAAATCTGAGCAATAAAATAAGACAATATAATTGTATTTAGATACCCCATTTTGAAAATTGAGGCACTTGATATAATTCTGGAGATAATCACTGATTTATGCCCCTTTAAAATTCCTTCAGCACAACCAACCCCACCAATGGGGAAAAATAGATTAGTACTTTTCAATTACATTTGGTAAGAATGACAAGTGCTTTTCTAAAAGAGCACCATATATTTTACTGAGTGGACTTTGAAGGCATAATTGTAGCACACCTTCAATCACCACTACTGTATCAGTCCCAAAAACATTCCCTCCAATTTCAAATAAAAATTTTAATGTATAACACACCAAAGAAAGGTCAACTGTTTACAACCAGATTCTCTTAGTCATTTTTACAGATGAGATGTCTGAGACCTTGTCTACTTTGGGAAGAAAACTATGCTAAATACGAGTAAGTTTAGACAGCAGTTGCTTGCAGGGTTCTAGCATACTTTTACTACTGTGTGCCTAGAGGTTCCCTCTAAGAACCATGCTTCATGTTCTAAAATGTAGCTCTCAGATAACCAAAATCCCCACTCACAGCAGCCAGGGAAGCCATTCAACAAGCCTACTAGCAACAATAATTTCTGAGCCCTGAATTCAGATCCACAGATTGCAAGGCCAGAAGGGACCACTGTGTTCATCTAGTCTGACCTATTCTATAATAGAGGCCATGGAATTTCCCCAAATGAAATTCCTAGAGCAGTTTTAGAAAAACATCCAATCTTGATTTAAAAATTATCAGTGATGGAAAATCCACCATGACCCTTAGCAAATTATTCCAATGGTTAATTACTCTCAGTGTCAAAAATGTATGGCTTATTTCAAGACTGAATTTGACTAGCTTCAACTTCCAGTCATTGGATTGTGTACCTTTCTCTGATCGTTTGAAGAGTTTATTATTAAATATTTGTTTCCCGTTTAGATACTTACAAACTGTAATCTAGTCACCCCTTAATATTCTCTTTGTTAAGTGGTTTGCGGTCTCTGAGTCCACCACTAGAAGGCAGGCTTTCTAGGACATACGTGTGAATTATAACACAGAATCATAGAAATGTTAGTCTGGAAGGGACCTCAAAAAGTCATCCAGTCCATCCTCTTGCCCTAAGGCAGGACCAAATAAACCTAGACCATCCCCTCACATGTTTGTCCAACCTGTTCTTAAAAACTTCCAATGACAGGGATTCCACAATGTCCCTTGGCAGCCTATTCCAGAGTTTAAATACACTTATAGTTAGAAAGTTCTTCCTCATATCTATCCTAAACTCCCTTGCTGCAGACTAAGCACGTTACTTCTTGTCCTGCCTTCAGTGGAGGTAGAGAAAACCTGATCACTGTCTCTTCATAACAGTCCTGAACATCTTTGAATACTGTTATCAGGTTTCCCCTTAGTCTTCTTTTTACATGACTAAACATGCCCAGTTTTTTTAATCTTTCCTCAATAGGTCAGGTTTTCTAAACCTTTTATCCAGTTTGTTGCGGTGCTCTGGACCCTCTCCAATTTGTCCACATCTTCCTTAAAGTGTGGCACCCAGAACTGGACACAGGACTCCAGCTGAGGCCTTACCAGTGACAAGAAGATGGGACAATTACCTCCGGTGTCTTAATTATGAAAATCCTGTTAATACACCCCAGAATGATATTAGTCTTCTCTGCAACTGCATCACATTGACTCATATTCAATTTGTGATACTACTATAACCCCAAATGCTTTTCAACAGTACCACCACCTAGCCAGTTATTCCCCATTTTATAGTTGTGAATTTGATTTTTCCTTCCTAAGTGAAGTACTTGGCATTTGTCTTTATTGAATTTCTTCTTGATTTCAGACCAACTCTCTAATTTGTCAAGGTCATTTTGAATTCTAATCCTATCCTCCAAAATGCCTGCAACCACTCCCAGCTTGGTGCCATCCACAAATTTTACAGGCAGACTCACCACTCCATTGTCCAAGTCATTAATGAAAATATTGACTAATACGAGACCCCAGACTGAACCCTACAGAGCCCCCTAGATACACCCTCCCAATTTGAAGCGAACCACTGATATTTTATAACTGCTCTCTGAATATGGTCTTTCAACTAGTTGTGTACTCACCTTATAGTAACTGCATCTAAACCACATTTCCCTAGTTTGCTTATGAGTGTGTGTGACTACGTCACTTGTGTGGGACTACGTCAAAAACCTGTACATAGATAAGCTTGGTAGAATTTGATTTTTTAAAATAATTTTACAGATAATAGTGTTTATTTGTAATCATTTTTTCAATTTTTATGGATTTAAATCTTCACAGTTGCACAAAGTTATCACATGTCAAAATATACAAAGTAAATATCCTTAAATCAAATCCTTAAGTTCTCAAGCAACATTTTGCTTACTTTACCTGTCTGATAATAAAAATTTCAATTATGGAAATATTTTTTGTTGGTTTGTGTATGTACAGTGAAATTGATGTTCACTGATATTTACCGGTAAAAAATCTAATTCTTCCAAGCCTCAGTATAGATGGGCATATGTCATAAGAAGGCTGAGTACTTGTCCAAGTTCACAAAATGAGTTGATCATCCCCAGAGGAGGAAGAATTGAAACACAACAATAAGTGAAGAGGCTGTCAGCTTCAAGAGATGGAGTCTTGAGTAAGGAGCAAACCATAAACTAGTTAAGAGAGGCCTGTGCAAGGAGACTGGTAATCAACTGCATTAGTGGCTCTAGCACTTCCTCATTGGCTTTCTCCAGTCACAGCAGACACAGATCATAGTTATCCCCTACCAACTCTAAAAATAGCAAGTGAAGCAAAGTAGTTTTTGCCAGATGAAGCTAAGTATTTGTCCTACAAGTCATTTAAATGAAAATTTTACTAGGTGGCCACTAACTCTGTGTTGTTCTGTAGGTGTGCAATTTGACACACATGGGGTATGATATGCAAAATTAATGAGCATTCACAACTGCTACTGAAATCAGTGGGAGCTGTGGATGCTTAGCATCTCTGATAGTAAGGTATTAGCATAAATTTGGTAAACAGGAGATCCTGAATTCTAATTCTGCCTCTGCCACTGATTCAATGTGTGGCCTCAGATAAGTTTCCACCATCTGTAAAATGGGGAAATTCTATGAATCTTGCTGACAGATGTGGAGACAGATTCTGCAGCGATGAGTGGTCCAGTAAAGGCCATGAGGGAATAGTTAATTTTGTATTTGGTACAGGGTTTCAATGGTATGCAGTAAACAAGGCAAAGATCACACATTGAATGCTGAGGATAAAAAGATACCGAACAGCTGCCTCATTCCCTGATCACCATCCATCCTGTACACTATATGCAGGGGTCTTGTGGAAAAACTAGTATACGATGCCATTGAAGATCATACCATAATGCATATGCAAAAGGGGCAGAATTAAGGTGGCATAGGCATTTCCTATCTTTTAAAACTGAAAGTGTTAGGCAACCTAAACATACAGGTTGCAACTAGCACCCACTATAATATCAGCTGAAGAACATGATGTCTATCTAGCCCTTAAAATGCACAGGCAAAAGGTTAGCAGAAGAATCAGTACAAATAGCAAAAAAACTTGATAAAAAAAGGCCTTGGTGGAATCCGGATATCCATATTTAGTATTGTAGCATATTGCAGGCCACCTTAAAGTGCTTTACAAGGATCACCACGGTGCTAAGGTTTTATGCCCAATATTTAACAAGTTTCTTGAGCCTATTAACCCTCAAGTAATTACATTCAGGGAAACTGGACCTGAAGGTTAGATGGGAATAAGAACAATTATCTTCTGCCCCATTGCAAGTGGTAGATAATGCCAAGATTCCAAAGTGGCTGGCAACCTGTCAAGATACGTTATATCATTTGTACCAGGATCATACATAATAACCATCCATGAGGGGCAGTTCTAAAGGAAGAACAGAAGACATCAAAATAAAACCCAAGGAGCAGAATGAGTCTCTGTGTCTCCCTCTGTTTTTTTACTGACTAGGTGAGCTTGTATTACTTCTGTCAGAATAGGAATGCTATTAGGAGCATTCTAGGCATCTTCCAGAGACAAACAAGCCTCCTGGTGACCTATCCAACAGGCCACTTCTGAAAGGTATTGTTTCCAATAGAAGAAGTGTCTTTATGATCACAAAGTGACTAAAGTTCAGAGATAGCATGTACTGACAGAGTCCATTAAGAAGCACAATAGTTCTCATTTGCCAGGGGGTCAGCATCACCTACTCTGACCTTCTAGAGGCTATTTGAGTTTTATTAATTGACTGTGCTTATTAACCGGTTGTATTAGTTTGAGGTGACTTAAGATGTAAGAGTGACCTGTATCACATGACTGGGACTAGGAAATAAAAACCACTATACCAGCATTTCTATTTGTCATACCTTTCTTATTCAAAGAGGTTGGGAGGGAGGATGAGAATATCAATAATAAGATCATGCAGTTATATAGGCCAAATACACAACTTGATAATAATGAATCATTTAACATATTGCTTTCTTTTACCCCTGACTTAGACATCACTAGTTGACAGATTTCTTGTAGGTATCACACTAGAGCTGGGTTGTGAGAAGGGAACTGAACGAGAAGCAGATCTAAGGATTAGTTCAGTGAAGGCACTGATGCAATACAGGCATTAGGGAAGAGAGCACAAAGACAGTTGTGGGAGAATTAAACAAATGTATGATTGAGGCTAATTTTTATCTAAAACATGCTTTAAATACTAACTGCATAATTAGTAAGACATGTGCCTATCATTCCAATCACTTTGCTGCTGTGTTACATCACTTTTATCACCACCCTTTGTCCTTTTTAGGCTGTATGCTATTTGGGGCAGGAACTTTGTATTTTTGTGTTTTGAAAGCTCCCAGTACACCACAAAAATATAAATAAAAGAATGCCTTGGAGAATGATGTCATCATGAGGATCTCCATCAGCACAAGCAGAAATTCTGTGGTGCCATGGGACAACCTGTACATAAACATTAGCTCAAACCAAACCAGATTTGGGGATTTACAGATAGACACAGTACCAAACAGGGCTTTGGAGCTGTGCTCTGTCTTTGCTTCAGCTCCAGGCAAAAACCTGCAGCTCTGCTGCTCCGCAGACTCTGCTCCGAAGCCCTGGTATCAAATCTAGTTTTGGTTCTATCAGGATGCAAGATCCTCTTATTTCCCATGCCTTTGATTCAAACCATTAGATCACACCACAGAGAGAAATGCATTGTCTTTTAACAGTCCGAACACAAGCACAAGATGAAACATGGTTTATGGAGTTCTACAATACACAAATGTGAAATACTAATAATTCCTCATCCCAATTAGTGTGTAAGATAACTTATAATTTGTATGCAGCCTTATGTTCAATTTCTTCACTGGTAAGAAGTGGCCTATCTTTAAACAGTTGACATAACAGTGGGTTATGCTGCTTGATCATTCTATGTATTATGATACTATAAAATACTGGCAAAATTCCTGGATTTATTTAATTTAGTTTCAGATTTTCTAATTATAAAACTTCTGAACTGCCCATGGTAAAAACAGTAAAAATCAAACTCAGTAACTCAAATTTTTAAAATGTACAATACAACATAACCATATGTCCCCTCTCTGCAGTACAGTGTGGGGACCCAATGGCTGAGTTGAACCCAAGAAGGAATACAGTAAAATTGTGGGGCTAGACACGTAAATCATCCAGTGATTCTGTTGTCTTGTAGTGTTTAAAAGTTAACCCAGACAGGAAATATTTTCCGTCTTGAGCAATGAAACTAAGGTATTAAGTGCTGGTTAGCTGTTTTTTCTGCAGACAATAGACAAGTGAATTTCACGTGTCCAGACAGGGTTTTTGGTTGGCCCAAGTTGCTGGAAAATAGGATATTTCCCAGCCTAAGGCAAAGCATACAAAAAAGAAATAAAGATGTAAGGCAGCCAGGCCATAGTCACAAAGCCCTTAGGCAGGGAGCTACTTTTGTGGCATTATTCGTGGTACTGTTGACAGAGCAGCCTGAAGCCAAGAACTCTTCCTGATCACCTCCACCCACAGCGGCAGCATCCTCACCAGCACCGATCCGACGGCCCAGCAAGGCAGCCAGCAAGGTCTCTGAGCGGTGCAGCTCCCCTCCCCGCGTCGCGGGGGGTTCCTGCCCACGCTCCCTCAGGCCCCCCTCCACCTGCCCCCCGCCCCTCACTCGCCCCCGCCCCCATAAGCCCTTACGCCTTACACGGTGATGTGCCCGGCGCCCCGTACCGCCACAGGGTCTGGCGCGTCTCGGGGCCGGGGCAGCTCCTGGCTCCTCACCACCGGCTCGGACTCCTCCTCCTCCTCCTCCTCCTCCAGCTCATAGATAGTGTCGAAGTCTGCCATATTGGGGAGCAGTACGCTCATCTCCCCCCGCCCCCACCGAAACGCCCAGTGCGCGTGCGCACTGACCCGAGGGGGGGCGGGGCTCGAGCTTCTCGTGGAGGGTGATCGGGAAGCCGTGGCGGGCGCATGCGCGTCCGGATCGGCTAGTTCCTAGTCCTGAGTCCCTCCATCTGCCCCGGTTCTCAGCAAAGCTTGGTGGGGGCAGCCGCCGCCGCCGCCGCCGCCGCCCAGGGCATGGCAGCCAAGGTCCCGCCGCCTGTGTGTAAAGGGGGGGGGCTGCCCCCCGTGGCCAAGGTGAGGGCGGCTGTGGGGTGTGAGCCCCGGCTCCCTCGGACAGGCGGGCGCCCAGCAGCCCCGCGAGAGCCCCGGCCGCTGCCAGGCGGGCTCAGCCCGGCCGTCCCGCCGTCGCCCGCGCCTGGGGTCTCAGAAAGCAGCGAGCCCTCCGGGCCTCTGGCGGGGAGCCCCGTGCCCTGGGGCAGCGGCGCAGCGCGGCACCCGCGGTTCTGAGCGGCTGCCCGGGGCTGGCAGCATCCAGCAGCGGCAGCTCCGTGGGGAAGGAAGTGCCACCGGCGCTTAGAAACTCCTCCTGCCCTGCCAGGTGTGTGTGCCCCTTGCCGTACCAGTGACAGCTAGCGCTCGTGTAGGCTTTACAAAGGAGACCGTTATCAGCAGCCCTGTTTTAAGAGGGGGGGAAACTGAGGCACGGAGAGGCGAAATGACTTACCCACGGTCACCCAGCTCCAGCTAGCTGGTGGTAGAGCTAGAAATGAAACCCAGGTCAGCTGAGTTCTGGTTCATTAGGTCACACTGCCTGCGTTCCTGCATGTTTCTGTAAGCATTTCAGTGCATGTCACCTCCAGGACTTTCTACAGCATGAACGCATAGCAATCATGAGTCAATGCACTATTTCTTTAGGTCCTGGATGAATAATATTAACTTTGAACAGATAACTGGCACCTCTGTGCCAGGGATCCAGTGGCATCCTCTGCTATTATCCTCTGGTTTGTCAGCATTGCGGTTTTTGGTGATTTATCTTTTACTCCTACCTTTTTCTGCTAGTGACTTGCCATTTAATTAGAGAGAGCTTGCATTCTTGGCCCACAACATCTGTACTGTCCACCACTGCTTTTGTTCATCCAGACTGAAGAGTTTTAGACAAGAAACTGGCTAGATAGCCAATGTGAGGAGGATGGGAAGGGGAAATAGTGGTGATTGTTCATGGGCTGGAGGCTATGTGGTTATCCAAGGGATAGAAACTGAAGTTTGGAGCAGCACTGGGGAAACAGAGAATCTATTGGAGTAGCTTGGAGCGTGAGCAAAGGGGAAGGAAGTAGCAATATTTTCAGGGGAAGGGAGGGCTGACAAGGAAATAAAGCCCCATAGGAAAGAGTCCAGGAGTAGCAAAAGTAGAGAGGAGCCATAGGTGAAATAGCTCCTGCGAGGAGGACCACTGATTTGTTAACATTTCCACTACTCTGAGTACTATTTAGTCAAAGTCCCAAACCATAACAACACTGTGGAGTATGACATACAATACTTGGCATACAGCATTCTGAAGGTGCCTTACAATTAACATTCACAACACCCCAGCGGGTCTATATTAGACAGCCAAATGAATTGCAGCATGCAGTTCACTAGGCCACTAATGCCAAAGAATTTACTGGACATTTACTATTAATCAGAGGCAATAAAAAAGATGAAAAAGGGAACCCTTGCCAGGGAGATCCAAAAGTGATGCCATGGTGAAGTCCCACTTTTGCTCCAGGTGCAGGAAAGGGGCATATTAGGGCTTGTCTACACTACCTGCCAGATCGGCGGGCAGTGATATAGTATAGTATAGACATGATAAATCAACCGCTGAGCGCTCTTCTGTCAACTCCGGTACTCCATGAATGAGGAGCGCAAGCGGAGTTGATGGGAGAGCGTCAGCTGTCGACTTATCACAGTGAAGACACCGCAGTAAGTAGATCTAAGTACGTTGACTTCAGCTACGTTATTCATGTAGCTGAAGTTGCATACCTTAGATCGACCCTGCGTGGTAGTGTAGACAAGCCCTTAGATTCCTACCAGAGTGCTGTCTTCAGTCACCATCTTTGCCTGGTTAACAAAAGTCATGTTTGAAGGTGCTAGAAGGAAGTAGCTCACTTTCCACTTCTTTCACCTCCATTTCTGGGAAGAGGGGGAATGGGTCTGCACCCCGAGCCTCCTTTTGTTTGTGTTTGGGGGTGTTCTCCATGGTGAATAGTTCCATTACCTGCCTTTGCTACTCTTCATGGTTTTCCAAAGTAGCAGCAAGGTGGAACCAGCATGCTTCTGGATTGTTTCACTGCTAGCTACCCACAGGGTTCTGAATAGCAAGGTGATATTGGCTAGAGTCTTGTCAGTTTCTGCTGCTTGACCAAACTATCAGCAGTGGAGATACAGAGCAGTCTGCTTGCAGACTTGGGAAGACAGCTCTGTAATGATTCACATTTGGAAAATTTTCTTCATAACCCAGGAAGAAAGTGTTCTATAATCATAGATTTTTAAAAGAAATGAAAGCTTATGTTATGGATTGTTTGATAAGTTAGACACCTGGGTAAGCTTTCCTCTTGTCATGTGCAAATAATGGATCGTTAACATTATATGTCATTTGTCAAGCAGCATTTTGCTTACTTTACTTATCTGTAAACTTCAATTAGTATTGATGGAAATATTTTTGTTGGTTTGTATGTGTATTGTGAAATCAACCTTTATTAACATTTACTAATAAAAATCTAACCCTCCCAAGTCTAGTGTTATATTACAATGGGGTAAGATAAATACCTGGTGGCTAATTTTGGTGGTGTTAACTGACCCAAAAGATATGACCATCTATTAGTCATAGCACAGAAAATCTTTATAGTGCAGTACATGGCCTAGATAGGTGTAATGCAACAATACTGTAAGTGTTATCCTTTATGTTAGACTTTCCTCAGCTCTGGCAGTTCTGGTGGACTGTCCTTGAAGCTATAGGCTTCCTGGTGTTATTTAAAATACAACTGCAGGGGGCAAAATCCTGCTCTCCTCTTGGCCAACATGACTCTCAGGAAGAAAAAAAGCAGATTCTGAGATCCAAGTTTGTGTGTGAGCTATTGCTGAGCAGCAGAATAATTCCGTCTTGGAGTTGTTTCAAGTCAATCAGTGGAACAGTTTAAAACCAGAGCACTTATGTTATGTACTAGCAATTTCCAGCCTCAATACCTGCAGAATACTAATTAATTAAATTAGTGAGTTTGGTTCAATAAAAGATATTGCCTCACCCACCTTGTGTCTCTAATAAAACTAAGTGTCAGAGCAACAGCCAGCACTCTTCATACTAATGCACATGACAGATGTTTAGAAGATGTCTAATTAGCATTCAGTTGCAGGTAGAAGTGTTGAAAGGAGTGTGCAACAAGTGTGACTGGTCAAGAATTGTGGCTTCATGGGAAAAGTAGCTAGCTGCTATTACCTTTGCAGTACAGGTCTGTAATAACCTGTGTGAAAACTTGTTAGGATTGTGTCCAGTTCTGGGTGCCACATTTCAGGAAAGATGTGGACAAATTGGAGAACGTCCAGAGAACAGCAACAAAATGATTAAAGGTCTAGAAAACATGACCTATGAGGGAAGGTGGAAAAAATGGGTTTGTTTAGTCTAGAAAAGAGAAGGCTGAGAGTGGACATGATAACAGTTTTCAAGTACATAAAAGGATAACAGTTTTCAAGTACATAAAAGGAGGGAGGAAGAAAAATTGTTCTTCTTAACCTCTGAGGATACGACAAGAAGCAATGGGCTTAAGTTGCAGCAAGGGATGTTTAGGCTAGACATTAGGAAAAACTTCCTTACTGTCAGGGTGGTTAAGCACTGGAATAAATTGCCTAGGGAGGTTGTGGAATCTTCATCTGTCAGGGTTCCCTCCCCACTCTGAACTCTAGGGTACAGATGTGGGGACCCGCATGAAAAACCCCCTAAGCTTATTTTTACCATCTTAGGTTAAAAACTTTCCCAAGGCACAAATTTTGCCTTGTCTTTGAACACTATGCTGCCACCAACTGATTTAGACAAAGAACAGGGAAAGGACCTCTTGGAGTTCCTATTTCCCCAAAATATCCCCCCAAGCCCTTACACGCCCTTTTCTGGGGAGGCGTGAGAATAAAGAAGGTGAGCACAAACCAGCCTTGGATTTTTAAGACCCAAAAACCCCAATCAGATTCTTAAAAATCAGAACTTTATTATAAGAACAAAAAAAGATAAGAGAACAACTCTGTAAGATCAGAATGGAAGATAATCTTACAGGCAGTCAGATTCAAAACATAGAGAATCCCTCTAGGCGAAACCTTAAGTTACAAAAAGACGCAAAAACAGGAATACACATTTCCTCCAGCACAGTGAATTTCACAAGCCAAAACAAAGAAAACCTAACGCATTTCCTAGCTAGATTACTTACTGACTTTACAGGAGTTGGAGGGCTTGCATCCTTGATCTGTTCCCGGCAAAGGTATCACACAGACAGACAAAATCCTTTCCCCCCCTCCAGATTTGAGAGTATCTTGTCCCCTCATTGGTCATTTTGGGTCAGGTGCCAGCCAGGTTACCTGAGCTTCTTAACCCTTTACAGGTAAAAGGACTTTGCCTCTGGCCAGGAGGGATTTTATAGCACTGTATACAGAAAGGTGGTTACCCGTCCCTTTATATTTATGACACCATCATTGGAGATTCTTAAGAGCAGGTTAAATAAACACCTATCAGGGATGGTCTAGATAATACTTAGTCCTGCCATGTGTGCAGGGGACTGGACTACATGACCTCTCGAGGTCTCTTCCAGTCCTATGATTCTATGAAAACTACCATGTCAGAATATTTATTAGTGTGGATGGATGGGGCTTCCAACAATGTGTGTCCAAATTAACTTTCTCATTTTGCAGGGATAAGGGATTGCTGTCTACCACCTGGAACCACAATTCCAGACAGGTGAGGTTTCAGATTAAAACAAAGGATTAAATCAAGAAATTATTGCACAAATTTGTTAAAAAAAACCTGAGAAGTATTATGCTAACATGGTCTTAGAAGCTATTGAAATTGTGAGGCAAGTTGGAGTGGATAAATTATTTTCTGGTTCTTCTTAGAACAAATATATATATTTGAATGGGAAAAATTAGTGGGTGCTCCCCTCACACCCCACCCCACCTCCACCTCCTCCCGTACCCGCTCCTCCGCCTACTTCCCAGTGTTTCCCGCCCAGCCACCGCCAAACAGCTGTTTGCACGCTCCGGGAGGGGGGGAGAAAGGAGCGGGAACATGGCACACTCAGGGGAGGAGGCGGGGAAGAGGCGGGGCCGGGGATTTGGGGAAGGAGTTGGAATAGGGGCAGGGAGGGGATGGAGTTGGGGCGGGGATTTTATGGAAGTGGTGGGAAGAGGCAGATCAAGGGTGGGGTCTCATGGAAGGGGTGAAGTGGGGGCAAGCACCCACGGAAAGGAGGGGAAGCCTATGTGATTATGTAGAGAAATACTGGAGCTTCCTGTCCTGGAATTAATATTGCATTACAGTTCTCACTTTTCTTGATGCTTATTTGCATTAACTCTAGAAGACCTCTCTTCTGAATTATTTTTTCATTATTGTATTTTTTAAAACTATGCTCCCACAAAAAGCCTCAGCACAGAATCACACAACTGGATCTTAAATTTCATAGATAACTAGTCCAACAGTTCACGCTTATCCCACGGGGCAGGGGTTCTCAAACTGGGGGTTGGGACCCCTCAGGGGGTCGCAAGGTTATTACATGGGGGGTTGAGAGCTGCCAGTCTCCATCCCAAACCCCACTTTGCATCCACCATTTATAATGGTATTAAATATACAAAAAAGTGTTTTTAATTTATAAGGGGGGGGTCGCACTCAGAGGCTTGCTATGTGAAAGGGGTCACCAGTATAAAGGTTTGAGAACCACTGCTATAGGGTGATTATACATCTTCATATAGGTAGATAGTGCTGAAGTAATAGAAGTGTATCTTTAGACTCAGTACACATTTTAAGTTTGATAGATGAGCCATTGTAAACTGGGAGATCTCTTTGCTGAGGGGGCTGCAAGGGATCACTGGAACTGGGTATGCCTCACTTATGGTGCAGCAAACTATTTTGTTAACTTTTTAACTTTAAAACAGCCTTTTTGGAAAATGCAGTGTTGTTGTAGCAGTGTTGGTCCCAGGATATTAGAAAGACAAAGTAATATCTTTTTACCTTTTCTGTTGGTGAGAGAGACAAACTTACACCAAACTCTTCTTCAGGAAAATAGCAGGTAATCTGAGTAGTATCAGAAAGGCATATAGATCTGGGTATCCCCTATCATTTTCTGCAAGCTTTGATTAAAAGAGAAAAGGAATGAATGGATTTGAATACAAGAACAGAAAGTAGAGGGAGTTCTGTTTTGTAGCATTACTTCTTTAATCCCTTATGTGACAAACTCTGGTGAGATCAAAAAGGCTTGAGGCACCATGGCAACTTGTTGGGTGCACTGGTTAATAATAGAGTCCAGATTTAACATTTTTCAAACAAGAATGGCTTAATTAAGGGGGGAAAAAAGGCCCAGATGATTTCTTGACCTTACTCATAGACAAGAGTCATGCTACTACTGTAGCTCTTCTGTCAGCTCTCTAGAAGTCCTCTCACACAGTATGAGTCTCATGAGAATGAGAGCCTGTGAGTTTTTATGGTGTCTACCTATCTCATCAGGCCACACAGTTAAAGCCACAGCCATCATTTATCAATGAGAAACTACATCCTGTTTTTTTCACTGGTGCCTTTCATTTCAGCCCAGCTATGCTTCCCTATCTTTTTGCTGAAAACAAACCAAATTAGCTCCCTGGGAACATGGGCCCATATCCTCAAAGGTGCCTAAATACCTTTGAGGATCTGAGCCATGGTCTTTAATGCCTGACATAATGTGGTGTTACAGGCTGCTGTAAACAGGAATTGCAAATCGCACCTCACAAAGGGAAAGGGAGGCAAGTGAGAAACAAGACTTGAGGTTTGCTGGGGGCTGGGAAGATAGTATATTTACATAGGAGGTCATATAGGGTTTTCCTGTTACAGTACAAAAGTGAAAAAAAAGAGACTAGATAATATCTTAAAAGAATTTCTCCACTTCAGAACTTCCACTCACAGAAACCTTTACACCAAGATCAGTGTAGCTCAGTGCTCTACACAGCTCAGTCCTCAGGAGTAAATCTGAATGTCTTCTTGTCCCTAAAAACCCTTCCTCATTAAAAATTTAAAAAAGAACCCAAACCCAATACAGGAGGGAGAGCTCTCTGACCTGGTATTCACTATCCCATCACAGGGGCCTTGGGTTATTATTAATAGTAGAGATTAATTTACATGTACAACAATGAATCTGGGCTGCATAGTACCTGGTAGTATGATATAGTTAGGAGTATTGAGGGTGGCAGGCAAAGGCATTCAAAAGTTAGCTCAATTGTTATATGAAGGAGTAAGTAGATCTGTGAAAGAAGAGTTGATGTCATGGTCGGTTTATAAAATGGGGAAATGCTGAATGCCTTTTTTTTTTTTAACTTATTTCATCTTCATGGACAGGTTGAGAGCATAGTTCCTCTTTACAGTTTAGTTTATGGCAGAGCCATAAAAACATCTACTGATTACCTAGTAAAATAGGTACATGTTTATTTTTCTCAGCACAATGTCCTTAATTAGTAGTGAACTGAACAAGACTATTAGGAAAAAGTAATATATAGATTATTCAAATTTGTACATTCCTATACTACTTTCATTCACTTTCTCAGGTACAGTATAGTCAGGGGAGAGTAATTTTTGTGTCTGTGGAATAAAAGTTTACAGTGGCAGGTGTTTACAGTACAGGGAACTGTACTTTAAGGCCAATAGGTGAAGACCTAAGGGGAGATTTTCAAATTGCTGCCTAGGATTTTACCACTTTATTCTGAATGGGAATTGGATTGTTAAACCCCTACTTACAGTTGCTGGGAGTAGTCTGTTAGAACATGGGACAAGCTGGTATCTTTCCTAAACATTGCATAATTTCCTTCTCTTCCCCTGGAAAAACATGAGCATAGTGAATCACCAGAAATTCATATATGCTGCTATTATTTGAAATGTTCTAACTTTATCCCTGATTACGACAACATTCATTGTAATCTCTGCAAATAAATATAAGGGTCATAAGACCAAAAAAAGGGGATGTTTTAACTGCCTTAGTTGAGTTAGTCTAACAATAATAATAATTTACAAAAACTGTTAAAATAAGTTATTTTGGTTGCAAAGTCAAAGACTTGAAAATTAGGAAATGCCAGATTTACAGTTGTCCATACAGTCTTACTTCTGTCCCCTTGTACATCCATCCTGTGCCTTGAATGAGGCAGGTTGTGATGCTGGCAAACCATGTGTCAGTTTATGCCAGGATCCCCCTGCCTCAACTGAATACTGACAAATACATAGCTGGAACCAGTCTGGTTCACTTGTATGTTAGTACTGTATTATTAAAATAGGTGTTAGAGTTACAGAAATGTGCTTATTGTTTAGACTTCATTGAATGCTTGTGAGTTGCTGCATGCATTAATCTCAGTTATAACATCACTGTACTGCAAGGTAATATTTGAGCATTTACATTATAAGCCTCTGTAACTGTGTAAATCACCAGACAGGAGAGAAGCTTTAGTTTGTGTGAAATACTAGTCTCTGGCAGAAGATGATGTGACCTGCCCGACAAAGAAGGCCCATTGACACCAGAGCTATTGTGGAACAACAGAGAACAAAAGACTTTGTTGATGGCTCTCCCATTCCTCCCTCACCTGCCCATGAAGAGGAGAAATGTATGTGAATTCCTCCCATCAGCTGAGGTTGCAATTTGAAGCAGAAGGGGAAAAGAATAAAAAGGCCTAACAAGGAGGAACTGCATCTCTATGGCACTTGGACTCTTGAGGAAAAGGTTGTCTAGGCATAAGCAAGATATACAGTATGTAGCCTGGGTTAGCCCTAAAGGACATATAGAGCTTGCTTATAGAAGCTTCTATTAATTTTATATGTTTACCTGCTTTAATTTTGTAAATAACTCTCGTTTCCGTTTAAATAAATATTTAGTTTATTATAGGATTGTCTACAAGAGTTGTCTTTGGTGTGAGATCAAACGTGCAATTGACCTGGGCTAAGTGACTGGTCCTTTGGGACTGGAAGTAACCTGAATCTTGTTGTGATCTGTAGTGCAAGAGACCATCTATCTGATACCAAAAGGTAAGTTTGCCTAGTTGACAAGATAGATCAGAATACTTCCACGGCTAGGCTGTTATAGTGCCTGAGGAGTTTACACTTAATACTTGGTTGGTGAAATCTAAATATAGAACTCACAGCCAATCTGGGGTTTGTGCCCTGGCTCTTAACAGTCTGCCCTCAGGTTGGTACTCATGCTCTTGAGTTGTTGTAGGACAGCTTGACATAAGGGTCCTCTGAGAAAAATAGCATGTGATCATATAATTAAAAACTGTTCATAACACGTATGCCCAAGGAGGTAGAATGAAGGTTGCATGGGCAACCTGTATTCTAGCATTTCTTTGAAGCGCTTGATTTTGCAACCTAAGTAACTTTCTTTTAATGTTGTTTTCTTAATCTAATTTTCTACATTTTTAAAAAAGGAAAAAGATGCAAACAAATTCTGTGATGTACAGCTGTAACAATCTCCACATCATGCATGCTCAGCAGGGTTGAACTCTGAAACTTCAGTGCTCATTGCTACCACTTGAACTGCAGGACTAACTACATTAGTTGGAGGTCGGAAAAGGCTGTTATCCCACTGCAGGGAATGGTCTCCTGGGGCAATGTGCTAAGTCCTGGGAGTTTACATGGGAAGACTGGCCCAGGTCTCTCTCTCTCCCCCACTTCACAGTAAGTTGTGGGAGAGCCCTACTGGGTTCTCTCCCCTATCCCCATTGCTACAGCTACTCTAGCAACTACCAGGTGTTCCACTTCCTAGTGCAGTGTGTGCATCTGCTTGCACAGCTTTGGAGGTGGCAAGGGCCAGGCTCTTTAGAATTTTAGCCCCAGATCCACAAAGGGACTTAGGCGTTGCCCCACTCAGCGTCATGGCACCTAACTTTTAGGCAACTAGAAAATCACAGGAACACCATGGTGATCCACAAAGCCATTGCCTAGACTCCCGGTACAATGAATGGGGAGAAATAAGCACCTAAGAATGCAATACACAAAAGCCAGCACAGTAGGTGGGAAGCCACCTAAGCTAGCCATTGGGAGGTAAATAATAGCCCACATGGATTTGTTAAGAACAAATGCCAAGCCAATCTAATTTCCTTCTTTGACTGGGTTACTGGCCTACTGAATGTGGGGGAAGCTGTAGATGTGATATATCTTCATTTTAGTAAGGTTTTTGACACAGTCCCACATGACATTCTCATAAACAAACTAGGGAAATGTACAGTAGATGAAATTACTCTAAGGTGGATGTATAACTGGTTGAAAAGCTATACTCATAGGAGTTATCAATGCTTTGCTATCAAACTAGGAGAATGTATCTAGTGGGGTTTTGAAGGGGTCTGTCTTGGGTCTGTAAGTAGTCAATATGTTTTATTAATGATTTAGGTAATGGAGTGGAGAGTGTGCTTACAAAATTTGCAGGGGGGATTGTAAGCACTTTGGAGGACAGGATTAGAATTCAAATTGGCCTTGAAAAATTGGAGAACTGGTGTTTAGATGAAACACCATGAAGATGTTTCATCAACAAGATGAAAGTCAGTAAAGACAAGTGCAAAGTTCTACATTTAGGAAGGAAAGGTGAAATGCACAACTACAAAACGGGGAATAACTAGCTAGGCAGTAGCACTGCCAAAAAGGTGATAGTGAATCACAAGTTGACTATGAGCCAGCAATGTCATGCAATTGCTCAAAAGGCTAACGTAATTCTGGGGTGTATTAAGAGGAGTGTTATATGTAAGACATGGGAGGTAATTGTCACACTCTGTTCATTGATGAAGCCTCATCCGGAGTACAGTGTCCAGTTCTGGGTTCCACACTTTAGGAAAGATTTGGACAAAGTCGAGAGGAGAGCTACAAAAATGACCTCTGAGGAAAGGTTAAAAAAACTGGCCATGTTAGTCTTGAAAAAAAAAGACTGAGGGGGATCTGATAAGTCTTGAAATGTAAGGGCTTTTATAAAGAGGATGGTGATCAATTGTTCTCCATGTCCCCTGAAGGTAGGACAAGAAGTAATGGGCTTAATCTGCAGCAAAGGAGATTTTGGGTAGATATGGAGAAAACTTTTTAACTAGAAGGGTATTTAAGCTCAGGAATAGGCTGCTAAGGGAGGCTGTGGAATCTCCATCATTGTAAGTTTTCAATAATAGGTTAAACAAACACCTGTTAGGGACGGTCTAAGTTTACTTGGCCCTGCCTCAGCGCAGGGGTCTGGACTAGGTGACCTCTTGAGGTCCCTTCTAGCCCTACATTTCTGTGATTTTCCCATATGGGCAGAGGGGGAAATTGAACCTGCTTGTCCCATATCACAAATGGGTGATCTAACCAGTGGGCTGAAAGTTACAAGGTACACATCACCAGCATCACCACCTTCTCTGACTTTAGCCAGCTATTTAATGGGAGCTGATCCAAGAGGCAGCCTCAGCATGCCTTCTGGATCAGGGCCAGCATGTGAGATATTTGCAAACACCTATTTCCCCGCAGTTTGTGGATTGCTCTGGGGCTTATGTGGCAGATATGACTGAATGTGTGTAGAGTTAGGGAGCAGTGTGTATGCCCAGAGGCAGAAACATAGGCACCTAGGGAACTTTTACCCTGAAAACATAGGCGCTGGATGAGTTTAGGTACCTTCAGTATTTGGCAGGAATTCTGTGGATCACAGTGGAGCCTGAGATTTAGGTGCCTAAATCTGAGGTTTAGGCACCTAAATACCTTTGTGGATTGGATCTAAGTGACTTGTTGAAAGTTTTGGCAGAAGCTGGTGTCAGAATCAGGGCTCTGCTCAGTCACTAGACTACACTGTTCTCTTTCATAATCATTCATGGACAGATTATGATACTTCTGATGAGGTTAATCTGCAAATACTCCCATTGAAGTTCATGGGTCTAGTGGTGCTACTAAACATGTGTAAGGGGATCAAAATTTGCCCCTCAGTGTTAATACAAAGTTATATTTTTTTTGAAAGGACATCCCCTAGAAGTATTAAAATTCCCAATAATCATCCATTTTGATGCTGTTTGTCAAATATCTGAGGCTTAAACTGATCTTTTTAGAAACAGCCCCAAAAGGATGCATTAATATTACCCAGTATTTCTTTGTTTGGAAATTAAAGGTGTTCTCTGTTTGGAAATTAAAGATATTTTATCGACTGGGAACATTACACAAAGATACAGCTGATTTTCATGATATTGTGGGTCTCTTTTTCATAGTGAATCCCACTAGCAATCTTGTGTGTACCTCTTTTTGTTTCTTTATCCTGCCTCAGTATGGGGGGATGGTCTAGAATAGATGACCTCTTGAGTCCCTTCCATTCCTACATTTATGTGATTCCTATGTTCACTGCTCGGTTTTTGTGTTTGATGGGAATTTGTTCCCACTTATCTGCATCCAACATCTCTTTGAGATACCCTAAGCACTTTTTACAGGACTAGTTAACATATGTAAATTACTAGGCATCTTTGAACAGGCTAATTTGCTGGATTCAAGTGCATGGGTGATGTGAGAGGGATGGAGGCTGAACTAAATTATTTTTCTGTGTCATTTAAAACTCTTTAAGTCCAGTAATTTGCTCTGTGCAGGAATATTTAGTTCTGTGCTTCTCGGTAATGACCATTAGTGTATAATCCAGAGTTGGGGCCAAGTTGCACAATTACGCTCCATATCTGGCCCTGAAAAATTCTGATTCAGGGCTTTGATTTGACCTGTTCTATTAGACAGTAGTTAGTGGCAAGGTCTGGGTTTGGATTTTGCACTTTTCTCTAGAAGCTGGGAAGTTTTCAGATGTGGTTCTTTCCAGTCACTAGTTTGTTTTTAAATAGGTTTTTTTTTTTTTTAGGATTGTATTCATGAATCCAAATAGTTGAGTACTTCATAGCACATAAGTGTGCTGCAATGTGTGTAAGACATTGTGCTTGCATATTAATTGAATGGCAAAAACCCTGGTTCTTGATTAAGTATTGATAGAAAGTGGGCCTGAGAAAGGCAGTTGTTGGCAAACCATTGGCTGAGCTGCAGTATCCACCTAAGAATAAAGATGATTCAAAGAAATAGGATTTGCTGGCTGCTGGAATTAGGCAAGTGTGAGATGCAGAGGATTTTATTTATAATCTGTATAGTTTTAAAGCATTTCACTGGTTACGGTCCAATAATACCAAGCAAATAGCTGAATTTAAATGGTGATTTGCAGTCTAGTCATTTTATATTTATATGAAGTGTAAAAGACAAGAAGTGTGAGAGCTTGGAGACTATACCCACTAGGTGAGAAAGATCATGTTTGATTTACTATTTTTTAAATTGCCTTATCGTGCTAAGGGAGAGTCTAATTAAAATCAGTGGAGAAGCCTTCAAAGGAGACAAGATAAATATTGGGAAATGTTATTTTTATCCTTCACTTTGTATTCTCACCCTGGGATGTCATGGGCATAAACATTAAATATTAATGGCCAGATTGTGCCTTATGAAGCAGCCACTTACTCTGCTCCATCAGCATTAAGGGGACATAATGAAGGCTTTCAGTGGCCCAGCAGAATATCCCCATTGTAGGGGCAGTCAGAGCTGGTGTGTAATCGCTCTGTGCTGACCTCCTGTCCTGGTTCCTGACATAGAGGACTGGTTGAGGGTGGCAGGCAGGGGATGTGGCCAGAGCTACTCTATTCTGGTGTAAGATCCCATGGCAGGTAGGTACAAAAGGCTGTAGTGTAGAGCAGTTCTAAATTGTACTGTGATCTGGGACCAGAATTGGTGGCAAAGATGACGTAGGCTTAGAGGCACCTGAGTCCAGTGCCAAATCAGATGTTCAAGCCCAAAATCTTTAGAAATATGTTTTTACATCCTTTAAAGCAGAGCCGGTTGAAAATTTTCAGTCACAAACATTTTTGATGGAAATCGTCTATTTTGTCAAAATGGGAATTTCCACAGTAAATGACCATTTTTGACTAAATTTTCAGAGTTTTCATTAGAAAAAACTTTTTTTTATTAAACTGAAAAATTCTGCTTGGTCAGTTGAAAATTTTCCAGTTTTTATTTGCCAGAAGCCAAAACATTTAAATTTTTTATGAAAATGCACAAAAATCATAGAAAATTTTAAAATAAAATAATTTTTTTTGTTCCATCAACATTTTTCATAGAAAAACATGAATCTTAAAATGTCCTCTTGGGGTTTAAATACATGCTCCATTCTCCTTCTGTTCCATTCATAGATTTTCACTTGTTACACATTTTAGCACAGGGGTCGGCATCCTGCGGCATGCTGCTGCCAGCCGGGGTCCTGGCCGCTGGCCCCGCTCAGCCCACTGCCTGCTAGGGTGAATGGAACCCCAGGCTGGCAGCAGGCTGAGTGGGGCCAGCGGCCGGGACCCCGGCTGGCAGAAGCCGGTGGACGGAACCCCAGACCGGCGACTAGCTGAGCCGTTCAGCCCGCCGCTGGTCTGGGGTTCTGTCTGCTGGCCCCGTTCAGCCCGCTGACGGTCTGGAGTTCCGGCCGCTTGCCCCTTGCCAGCCGGTGTCCCAGCCATCTGACCCGCTGAGCCTGCTGCCGGTGTGGGATACCAGCCGCTGGCCCCGCTCACCTCGCTGCTGGTCTAGGGTTCCAGCCGCCCAGCCCTCTGCCAGCCGGGGTCCAGGCCTCTGGCCCTGCTCAGCCCTCCTGCCAACTTTGGGTACCAGCAGCCAGCCCAGGGATCTGCTCCTGGCCTAGGCCCAGCATTCTGCAGTCCTTATAAAAAATTACACTACAATTAGCTTAAAAACTTGAAAACTTAAAAACTTTGTATATTACAGTAATCGTTAAAAAATGTGTAATGTTAATAAATACATAGGTTTGATGAAACAAAGTAGTTGTACTTATGTGCCTGTGCTTAATTTGTGTTTTCGATGATTTACCTTCTAAAAAAATCTCGCATGTCTCACACCCCCAGAAAGGGCATCTCGCACCCCAGGTTAAGAACCACTGCACTAAACTGATAAGATCTGCATTTTAATTTAATTTTAAATGAAGCGTCTTAAACATTTTAAAAACCTTGTTTACTTTACATACAACAATAGTGTAATGATATAATATAGACTTATAGAGAGAGACGTTCTAAAAACGTTAAAATGTATTACCAGCACTCGAAACCTTAAATTAGAATGAATAAATGAAGACTCGGCACACCACTTCTGAAAGGTTGCCGACCCCTGTCTTAGCACATCCACATCTAAAATCAAAATCCCATTTTAGAGGTGATCCTTATACAAACAATGGCCGTTGTTCTGAAGTATAATCTTGTGCTTTCAGCAGTTCTGTTCCTTCCTTTCTCCTACCAACATGTCACTTTCTGGCAGAGGTGTGCCCAGGAATTTAAATTTGACTGCTTTTGGAGGGGCACATTAGAGCAGTGGCTGGGGGCTGGGTCAGCGGCCAGGGCTGAAGCAGCAGCTGGGGCTAGGGCAGTGAACAACGGTCAGCCGCCGGAGCAAAGGAGTGGCGGGGGCTGGGGCTGGAGCTGGAGCAGAAATACATATTTTTAGATGAATATTGGGGGGGGGGGGCTGTGTCCCCGCTTGCCTCCACCCCTTGTGAACACCCCTGCTTCCTGGCAGCCTGGCCTCTCAGAAAGGCTAGTGTGCAAACTGCAGCTTATGTGTGACTATAGTATGTTAGCTATGAATGATCTTGGATTTGAACCAGATAAATAGCTAGATGAAGGTTTGATTTTAGTTTGTACAATAAACTTGTTGGAAAGAGAGCCTGTTTAGATAGCAAAAATTCCCGTGTACATCTATTCAGTGAATAATTTGTAATATGTTTCCAACAGCTTTGCCGCACTTTTCATGCCATTCCTGCTTCTTGATTTGAAGGCAGCAGGCCAATAGAATAGGCATGGGAGTGAGGAATGCCTGAATTCTAATCCCAGTTTTTATACAGATTATCTGAGTGGCTTCCGGGTAAACCAGTTAATCTTTGTCCCATTTTCTTCAGGTGGAAAAAGGGAAAATACTTGCCAGCTTCTCACATGTATGGTGAGGATTGATGAGTTAATATTTATACACTGCTTTGAAAATATAAACTTCTATTTCAGTTCTAAATTTTACTGTTATTCGTTAATCTTTTAACAGTTCAGCTAAAAGCTTCCTACTGATATGTTAGATGAGAACCAGAAGAGAAAATATTATTTGCTTGTTTATTTATATTTTTTAAAATCCACCCATAGAGTGCTACTGACAGTAGTATTTTGATGGGATTTTTTTCAAGGCTTCCCCGTTAATCTAGAAGTTATAAAAAGCTAATTATTTAGCAAGCATTGCTTGATACCTACAATTAATTAGCCAGAACAACACTAGTCACTAAAGCCTGGTCTGCACTTAAAATGTAGGTTGACAAAGCTATGGTACTCAGAAGTGTGAAAAATCCGTACCCCGAAGCGACCAGCAGCTAGTTTGACTGAAGAATGCTCCTGGCTGTTGTAGTTCGGCGAGGTAGTGTTCTTGCGGTGATGGAAGAACCCCATCCATTGCTTTAGATGGCATCTGCACTATGGGATTGTGCTGGCATAGCTACAGCACCACAGCTATGCCACTATAGTCCCTTCCCTGTAGTAGACATGGCCTAAGAAGGACAGCAGTTTCTTAAAGTACTAGAAAAATATGCATTTCATGATGTGCTTGTAGCCACTTGCAAAATCTCACACTGTTGTTTAACAAGTTACATTTATGTCTCAATTAAGCCTTCAAGAACCAGAGGAGCATTAGTGGGGAAGGAGTAAGTGAACTGTCTGAGCAGCTGTGGCTGGAGCAGCTGTGGCTGGAGGGATTTAAGCCTACATAGAGCATGAGAAGGAATAATTATAACACTAGTGGGGTGTCAAGGTGAGCTTGCTTACCAGTGATTAAGACCTTCAGAAAAGCTGTAGCCTGCCCTTCTGTGAGAATTGACCTCCTGATGTTTGCCGGTGTGGGGGCAATTGGGATAGTAAGGCAGTTGCCCTACTCCAGACATGTTCCCTCTTGCATTTGTAAAGCATTATGGCTGCCTTCTGAATGGTAGTGATAGGGTGGGGAGAATGACTTGCTATGCCTCCTTCATCCATGCCATATTTTAGGCAGCCATCACTTTGTCCTTAAGTCTACAAAGGGACAATATGTCCAGGAGAACTGGTCAAACTGAGGAAACCATCCCCTCCAATCGTTCACCAGAATATATGTATATATGTCTTCTTTGAATGAACAATGCAGAGTACCATATGTATGGGCCTAGTCTTCTGTTGGCAGATATGTTCCTTCTGGCACAAACCAAGGCATACTAATTTAAACATACTTGTGTTAATAGATATGATTCACTGTCCCCCGAAGTGTCCATACAAATAGGCCTCCAATAATACCATTGCACACTTTTTGACTATCCATACACTATTAATAATCTGACTTTCTTCTCACTTTACAGAAGCTGCAATGATTGATTCCTACATGTACACAAAAGATTTACTGTTTGCAGTTTGCTTGCAATAAACGGTGGGAATTTATTCAATTCCATATGAATATCATATTCTAGGATAGGGGTGGCCAACCCGAGCCTGAGAAGGAGCCAGAATTTACCAATGTACATTGCCAAAGAGCCACAGTAATATGTCAGCAGCCCCCACATCTGCTCTCCAGCCCCCAGTCCCTCCCGCCTGCCGGCAGCCCCCACCAATCAGCACTTACTCCTCCCTCCCCCCGCAGTCAGCTGTTTCATGTGCCCAGGAGGCTATGGGGGGTAGAGGGGAGGAGCGAGGGCATGCAAGGCTCAGGGGAAGGGGCAGGGGCCTTGGGGGAAGGGGTAGAGTGGGGGCAGGTCTTGGGGCAGAGCAGGGGGTTGAGTAATGAGCACCCCCAGCACACTGGAAAGTTAGCATCTATAGCACCAGCCCCGGAATCAGTGCCTAGGTAAGGAGCCGCATATTAACCTCTGAAGAGCCGCATGTGGCTCCGGAGCCACAGGTTGGCCTCCCTGTTTTAGGAAGTAACTTGGAGAAATCACTGAGAATGGGTTATTGATCCATAAGGTTACAGATTTTCTGCCTGTAAAATCTAACCTTAGACATTTCCTTCTACCAAAAAAATAAAAAAGGAGTAGTAATAATAATGTGAATGTTATGCTAGAATCTTGGCAACCATTTTATAGCAATTATGGTGGGACGTCTTTAAATAAATTGGGAAAGCAGTGAAAGCAAGTAGTTTAAAGTTATTTAACTTTAAAACCAGATAAAGAATCATTTATTTGGTTAGCATCACTTGGCGTTAAAAATGATGTACCAGTCTTCTGCTCCCAGGTACGCTTATTATTAATCCTGCTTGACTGTAACGAAGGCAGAATTTGATCATTTAGTTCTGAGAAAAAGAATTCAACCCTGTTGAAGTAATGAATGTGTTTGGGACATGTGAGTCTTTCAGAGAACAACTGCTGGTATTTTCCTTACTCTTTGTATCCCTTTTTTCTTGTCCTTGTTTCTAATGATCTGTTTGAAGACTGAAACAGAATGATGGTTCTTTAGTAAAATATTTTTGTTTCCATATCAGTAAGGTTATGGAGTTGCTTGTAAATACTAGATTGCTGCCAGTGATTATGCACTGTACCCTGGCACTCTTACTGGTATTCTACCTGTCATCCCAAATTAATTGTAAGGGCTACCTTCTGCCCATGGACCAACACACACATTTTATTTAAAATAAGTGGGTCATGCCTGCTGCGAGCTGGAGGCTGATATTTGACTCTAAGCTTTTTATGTCATTAGATAAACAGAATTTGTTACAGTATTACTGAACAACTTCACGATAATGTTAGACTTCCTTCCCATTCTTAAACAATAATATATACAGTCATTGAAAAGTGAACAATGTTTGCATCTTTTGAACCACTTTGTATATACTGTGAGTATACCAGCTCTTGGCAGGTTTGCTATATAATGCTACAAATTTGAAATTCTGTTGTATTCAGAAAACTTGAATGTACAGTTATGTAGGACAAAGATGATACTTTTTATGTAGCTAGATGCAATATATTGTTTATATTGCCATTCAGCTGTTGCCAAGATTATAGAATAACACTGTATATATAGATGCTAAAATACTATTATTATGAGCATGAAATAAAATCCTATATAGAACAGAATATTATTTCTTGTTGTGTTAAAACATTGCTTTTATTATCTTTTTTTAAAAGGTGGCATTTGATAGGCTAAATCTGAACATTTTGTAAACAACTACAATTTACTCTAATTGTATTTTTAAAAAGTAATGCGCAAATACACCCAGCATCATATATTTCCTGGTATATTAGTCCATTATAATCAGTTCAGCAAAAAATTTTCCGCAATATATAAACAGACTAGAACTACGTTCACCTGAGTTTTCAGTTGTTTCACTCTGTCAGTATCTGAAGCAAAATTATCTCCTACTCAAAGTTTTCTGAGTCATGGATTTTAGCAGCAAGCGTTCCCTGAGATAGCTGCAATGATTATAACATTTTGAAAACAGTCCTCGTTCCTGTGCAGGACAGCTAGCAGTCTGACACAAGTTGAATGAGAATTGTCCTTTACAAAATTGACATTTCAAGGGGAGAAAAAAAAATGAGTCCTTTTCACTTTCTCCTGTTCATTCTGAGACTATGACCTGCTGTATCTCAATGGGCTGTAATCCATTTATTGCATGTGGTGGTGGGAATAGAGAGTTAGACATCTCAGCTGGGCTGACTGAACCTGAGTCACTCTGAACTGAGCCTCCACTGCCATCAAACTGAGAGATTTTCTTCTTGATCATTTTCCTCTCCTTGGCTCGGCGATTCTGAAACCAGATTTTCACCTGAAATGTTATAAACAGTGTATGTTTAATTCTGATAAGTAGTTAGAGTGGTGTACAATAACATTAGCAACAGAAAGGGAAAAATTACCTTTAAGGAGTGAAAAAGCTATGTTTATTATGCAACCATATTATAGCTAATAGAAACTTTATTTCTTTCTCATGTCTGCCCATGTTATAGATATTTTTGTGTTTTAATTAGAACTACAGCAACATAGGAATTACCTTATTCGAAAAGACCAGAGGTCCCTCTACTCCACTATCTTTTCTCTGACAGTGGCCAGTACTAGATGTTTCTGAGGAACATGCAATTATGGAATAGGTCCATAAGAGAAGTTTCTTTCTATTCCATTAATTAGAGGTTGATTTATGTCCTGAAGCATGAGAGTTTATTACCTTCCACACTTAAAAAAAACCCCAAAACTATTTAACAAAAGGTGGATGTTCACTTTTTTTTAATCTTGCTCTGCTCTTGACTTCAATGATATCTAGTGACAGTAAGTTCCACAGACTAATGATGCATATAAAAAGATTTCACTTTTATCAGTTTTAAATCTGCTGCCTTTTCAATTTAATTGTGTATTACCACATGGTCTACCTTCACCATATCATTCATTTATCATCTTGTATACTTCTCTTATGTCCCCACGGATACATTTCAGAGCCTCCTGTGTTTTTGCTACATTCCTTTAGATAGGTGACCAGAGCTGAAGGCTGTATTGCATGTGAGCATGTAACATTTATATAATGGCATTATAATAATTTCAGTATTTTCCATGACATTCCTTATGCATTCTACCATTTCTCTTCCTTTATAGATATTGATGATAATAACAACAACTCATATAATGTTTTTCACTGGTAGAACTCAAAACACTTTACAACGGAGGTCATTTACATTATCACCATTATATATACAAGTGGAGAAACTGAATCAAAGTGATAAGCAGCATTTAGATATGTATGTGATGTGTGTTTTAGAAATGCTAATAGATAATTACAAATTGTGTCAAAATTTTACTAGCAATAAAATTAAAGTCCACATTAATAAAAAGCACAGATTGCCATTCACAAACAGGGCTCCTTTATATAAGAGAAAAGTAACTGAACATAATAGAGGACTAATTGCTGGTTCTAGGCAGTGGCACTGATTACTTCAGAAATCTCCTTAGTGTAACGTAGGTAGTCTGGTTTACACTATGTATTCCTCAAAATCCAACGCCTAGTTTTAAAATTGAACATCTATGCATCATTACCCCCCTTTTTTTCTTTAGCGATCTCATTCTACTCCATGTTGTCTCTTAGTCTGCATGTGGAGGAAGAGGAGGCAACTAAAGAAGGAGACTATTCAAAAGAGTTGAATATGTTTACTCAGAAGAGAACTAAAAAGAAAAATCTCTAGATCTGCCCAGACAGGGAAGAGGCACTCTGGTCACTAAAGTATTGGAGAGGTGATAGTTTTTTCAATATTAACAAATCCTGTCTCCTCCTACTGACTTCAGCAGAACCTGTAAAGTTCTGTTGTACAAGGAGGGGTGGGATTCTGGGACCCCTTACACTAGTTTATATCTCCCGCACACCATAGAGCTGTGCTCCACAGGTGCTGGATTCAATCTAGTGATTTCTGGGGGGAATTCCCCACCCTGAATACCTATAGATTTCCCCTAAACAGTGTCTATATACTTTGGCTCAATTGCAGGGAAACATCCATATTCAGGACAGCACTTAATCATGTGCTTAATGTTAGAGATAAATGTAAGTGTGTGCTGGAGTGATTTCTTGAATTAGGGCCCTGAGCTGTGCATAGGGATAAGAATTTGGCGCTAAAACTTCTGGTTTAAAGTAACCTGTGTGCTACCTGTGAAATGTAAAGCATTGGTGAAAAAACTGCTGACTATCCAGGGGCATGTAAGACCCTCAGTCCAGGCACTGAACTCACATAGATCAAAGGCCGATATGGCCCACAGAAATAATATTAATAAATCAAAACCAAAAAATATATAGACATGTTTTATTGCTATTTGCATTCTCCATTTTCATTCTGTCTGCTGATAGCTGAACTGAGCGTGATGCTATAGATCTCTTCTGGGTCACCATTTTGTTGCGACTGCAAGAATGAAGCAAAATGGAGAATGCCATAGTTATAACGGACAGAACTAAAACAATGCTATGTTATGTTAAACTGGGTCTTTTTAAAATTCCAGCTGTGTACATGTGGTTAGCTGGTGTGTAGGCAAGAAAAAGTGCTTTTCCATGCTTGTGGTTTGAGGTTAATTCGTTATGGTTAGTTATTCAAACTTTTCCCACATAGTAACCAGAAAAACATATATGACTCCAGGTTTTTATGTTAAATTGAGTGTTATTTATTTGTATTTAGCATATTCTACAGCTCCTATAGCCATGGCAGCTACATTGCTGCAACCAATCAACTGTGTCTTGGTCCTATGTTACTTATAGAACATCAGCACTGAATTCATTGGCTTATCATCTCTGATACTACCATTAATAGGACCTGGCCTGTAAATATGAAATATATAGAAAATCTTGTATTTGCTCCGTTTACCTGTCTCTCAGATAGTCCCAGGTTTGCTGCAAGTTCAGACTTCCTCCTTATTGTAATGTATCTGTTGCAATGAAACTCCTTCTCTAATTCTAGTCTCTGATGATCTGTGTAAACAACTCGGTACTTTTCCTTTGTTCTTGTTTTACCTATTTAAGAAACACATGTATTTTAATACTTTGACTATAGCATCTTCCATCTGAGGATCTCAAAGAACTGTATAGACATTAATGAATTCAGCCTCACATTACCCATATGGGATTATTTTCTCTGTTACAGATTTGGAAACTGCGGTGCAGAGTGGTTAAGTGACTTACCCAGAGTCACACAGTGTGTCTATAGCATAGCTGTGAGCAGAATCCAGATCTCCTTATATCTATGCTTTAACTAATGCTTTCTTTCTGTTCCATTATTGCTCTAGGGAGTCATTTCTTCATAATTTTCCCTAATTACTTTTTGTTACTAATACATGCAAAATAATCAGCAATCAAAATTATTTCTCAAAGTAAATATCCTATGCCACCTTTCTTCTGAGAGGATCCTAAAGCACTTAATACAAATTATGTGATGTAAATGTATAAATTGTTGGTGTTTGCTATCTTCTGCCCCAAAGGCTGCTGTATTTCACTGCCAGGTGAAGTGATGCCTGTGGTCTTTGTGTGTGCATATGCATACATATACATCACGGGAGTAACTTCCCCCAGCACTAAAATTCAGCCACCATCTGTTTTTTTTAGAAACATGCTCTAATTCCATGTCTGGTTGAGATGTACAACCAAGGTATCATAAGAAATAAATTTGGCCCTAAGACATTGGTTTCACATCTCTTTCAAACATAGAATTAAAGAAATGTTCTACTAAAAAACAGATAGTAAATATGTTTTTTATCAATGACCTTGTTCAGTTCTAGGGCACAAATACCAATTCAATAACATTTAATTAGAATTACCTGCAAAATAAAGGCCCAGGTTTGCAGCGTACTGAATGCCTCTTGAGCTTGATATTATGGGTACAGAGTGCCTTCAATTGCTATTGGGAATTGAAGGCACATGGTAAAATGCTGGACCAGGCCCTAACATTAGTGTACAAAAACGATTTCAGTGTCACCCCATCCCAAAACAAAATCAGACAAAAGATGCTCATAAGTATGCTGGATTAATATTATTACCATGTCTATTACTTGGTGTTTGGAAGATAAGCTTTCATTTTCTGTTGATAAGATTATCAGATGTTAATACAGAGAGGTCATTCTGTAATGTATTTGTTCTCTTTAGCACTTTCCAAAGTTGATTGGGAAGGGTGGTGTGTTTGGTGTGTGGTGTTTTTTTTTTTTTGTAAAATCCTTCTGATCTTCCCAGGTTGTTTTTGATGTGAGGGTTTTTTGGGACAAACTGTAGGACAAAGACTCCTTTAAAGTGGTTCCCTAAACTCCATTGAGGTGTTAAGATGAAGCACACGCCACACAAAAGAGCTACAAGAAGATCTTATCAAGAACCTCTTTCACATTCAGAAACACAGCCAATTGGTTTGGAATTTACAAGCCCTAAACAAATGTCAGACTCTCTTTCATCTCAGGAAAAAAAGAAAGGGACAGAAATAGATGAAGGAATATTTCTTTTGCTCATGGCTTTTTAATTTGTGGACTACAGCACGGCTGATTTGTACCTGGTGGTTTATTTAAAGTTACACAATTTAGGGTGATTCCCTAAACCCAATATTACTTTAAATAGGAAATGTTTCTATCACTAAAAGTCACATTTATTGGTGATGTTAGTTTGTTGAATATTTCAACTCATATTTTGCTTTTCTTAGGATGGCTAAAGTCCTGGCTTTGAAATATTTGCCTTAAGTGATGGGTGTTCTGTTAACAGTGGTCTAACTATTATGTTCCAATTACATTTTAAGCCATTAGTCTAACTCGTGAAAACAAGAGTTTCAACAGGGTTATTCTAACTTTTCCATAATCAGTAAATGTAACCAAGATTCGAGGGGGTAGGATAGAAGGAACAGTTTATCCCATTCCACTTGGCCATAAAATTCACAGAGCATTTCTTCTGAAGACAATAAAGCTAGGAGAAGGCCTCTTTATTTGCTGTGAAAATCATCACCCTTTCCGGCAATATAACTCCTGAAGAAAAGAGGGAGAAGGAAGAGACAGGGCTGCATATCAAAGCAGAGAGAAGTGTTAAAAGGGTCTGTTGCCTCAATATGACAGATAGGCCTCAAAATCCAAGACAATGTAGCCCAGGGAAAAAATAGATGTCACAACTGGATTACAAAGTGAAATAAATTAGCATTAGAACTGGTACCTGGCCCTTTTCCTCATGGCTTCTTTCCTATTTCATTTTCCAACAGATTTTTATTGTGATGACATCTGAACTAATTGTACATCGTGATCTATCTAAACACACACATATCTATATAAAATGTGTGTAATATGTCGAAACAGAAAACGTGTCTGAGGCTTGTTCCTGCAAGCCATGCATGAATAATCTTTACTCTTAATAATCCCACTGAACTCCATGCTGATATCTTTGTGAATGTGGTTTGCCAGATTGCTCCCCCTACAATTTCCACATGCGCTTCTTCGGCGGTTTGAAATACATTCTCTGGACCTCTGTACAAATGTGCCTTCCTTCCTCCCTCCGTTCCCCTTCCACCTCCCCTTCCACCTCTCGCAGAATATAAGAGAAGGAAATACTGAGTTTCATTTTATACCATTACTTGAATTGGTTTAAAAATAAATTGGATTTAAGGTCTAATCCTATACCATTAAAATCAACAGGGATTTTGTTTTTGACTCCAGCGAAAACAGGATCAAATCTTGGGGAACTAGGGATGTGTTCCTTTCTGTTTGTGGCACCCTGTCTTGAAAGGCATACAGCTTGATTCAATTTGCATTTTTAAAAAATTCTTGTTGCATAATTCATAGATTCATAGATATTTAGGTCAGAAGGGACCATTATGATCATCTAGTCTGACCTCCTGCACAACGCAGGCCACAGAATTTCACCCACCACTCCTGCGAAAAACCTCTCATCTATGTCTGAGCTATTGAAGTCTTCAAATCGTGGTTTAAAGACTTCAAGGAGCAGAGAATCCTCCAGCAAGTGACCCATGCCCCATGCTGCAGAGGAAGGCGAAAAACCTCCAGGGCCTCTTCCAATCTGCCCTGGAGGAAAATTCCTTCCCGACCCCAAATATGGTGATCAGCTAAACCCTGAGCATATGGGCAAGATTCACCAGCCAGATACTACAGAAATAATGTGTTTCTTATTTTTAAAACCTCAACATAATTGCACTGTAGCTTTTGAAGAATGGAATTTAACATTTTCTTTGAAAATACAGTTTTAGAGGACTATATAATATGTAATTGTTTATAGAAAAATATATTAATAATTACATTTCAAAGAGTCCATTATATTGGAAAGTATCAAATCATAATTTTCTTTTTTTATTGCAGCATTTTTTTCCTGAGAATTGGTTTGGTGAGTTATCACTTTTAATGGTTTTGCTTTGGATGCAACTGAATTTAAAATATATCCAGCAAAATGTAGTATTTTGCTACAGTATGTACTGTACAAAATATATTGTCAAAATTTAATGCATTAAGTACGAGAAGAGACTTTGACATTATTTTTGTAATCCCTGCTGATATCTTCCGCACTGCATTTAGGAAAGTTCCCGCATTTCATTTCATTTAATACATTTTGGCCCCAATCATGCAAAGACTTACATGTGCTGAAATAAAGTTGAGTTATATCAGACTACTCACAATGAGTAAAATTAAGTACATATGAAATCTTTGTAGGTCAGGGCCATATATTTCAGATATAGTTGCTTAACAATGAAATAGTCTTGGAAGAATAGTGATAGAAATCTTATTCCTAGAGTCATGTAAAACTAGACTGGACAGAGCTCTAGTTAATACATATGGGGGAGCAGTTCTACACTGGTAGAGGTGGATATGATGACTCAGCAGGCTTTTTCCGTCTTTGATTTCTTTAATTCTATAGAAGATGGAATGTTTTAAGTTCTTCTTATTGCAATATCTTCTAGAGAAAGCATTGAACAGTTAGCCTATATGATTCCCATTTAATTTTATCTCCTTTGCGTTTAGGTTTTTTTTTTCTTTTTTTTAAATGTAGAGACTTTTTAGCAAATTGTTAAAACTGTATTTACATTTGGACTATTACTAGGGACATGTGTGGGACTAATAACATTAACTACCTTTTACATTCAATATTTTCATTTTTTTTTTAAAAAAAAATCAAGCTTGGTGAAATCTTGTTTGGACTGTGTTATATATACATCTCACACGATATACTTCATTTTCCCAAATAGAATTTATTTTTCACAAGATTAAGACATTTTTGGACCTGATCCTGTTAGGTTCTGAGTGAACTCAAACTACTGAAGTCAAATGGGAGAGTTGAAGGTGCTCAACACCTCAAAAGATTGGGCCCTGGGAAGCTAAAGCCCTGATCAGGCAAAAACTTACCTGCTTAACTGTCCCTTAAATTGATTCTATTCACAGGCCTCAATTCAACAGTCCATTTCTGTTCACAAAGCATGTGTTAGGTACTTTGCTGAATAAAGATGGCCTTAAGCATCTGCTTAAATGCTTGGCTGAATTGGGGCTTCAGTGCATTAAATTAAGCCTGTGTATAAAGTCTTTACAAGGTCTGGGCCTATTAATGGCTTCCGATGTTGGTAAACTTTTAAGTACTGTATGGAACTCGGCTTCCTGATTTTTTGTATCTATTTCATTCCTTAAACATACTAGTTCAATTAGAATTCAGTGGAGTTACATCAAGGATGAATTTTGTCCCATTGCCCTTTAATTCAGTCACACCAGCTCTTTTGAGTCCATCCAACTCTTACATCCATTTTACATGAATGAACTCTTGATTTGCACAAGAGAATGTGAGGAGAAAACCAGACCCTATTAATATCCCTGGTTTTGAGGAGCCATGTACGTATGGACATATACAGGCTCCAAATGGACACTCTGTGATATCTGAAGACTGGCTTAGGTTTATTTTTAATTTTTAACAAAAATGAAATATAAAATAAACATGGACATTTTGGCTGAAAAACAATTGTAAAACTAATCTTGTTCTTGAGTGACTAGTAGCCATCTGTAACTGAATTTATGTATCCTGTAAGATTGTTCCAGTTGTAACTGCCCTTCTTTCCTTAGGCCATTTTCTTTGATGGTGTGTAACACACACTTACTATTTTTAACCTTAACAATAGATTTAGCAGCTGGCAGGCCTTGCTACACATAATCTACACCCAGCTGATCTACACAGAAAGGGTCTTCTGGCATGCAGCTTGTCACAAAATCGAGCACATCAAGCTCTGACAGTTTGAACAAGGGAGGTTTTTAAATGTCTAACTGTAACACATAACAAAATCCTGCTGAACAAGGAGATACTTTTAAAAACAACTAAAAAGAAAACCAAACCGAAATGAGAAGCTCTCCTTTCGTTGGGACTTGTCATGTCTGCAAAAAAATTTATACAATCAATAAAATCATAATTAAAGCTGATTGCTTGCCAGGGAATGTATCTACTCAATTGATAAATCCACTAACTGAAATAAAAAATATACTAACCAGGAGAAAATGGCTTAATCATCATAGTTGGAGGGGCCTAAACTGAATTCTCTTTTAAAGAATTGTTGAAAGAATAAAGCCAAACTGAAGATGTCAAAACATTTATTGCTCAATAGCTAGCAAGATAGTAACATAGTATTTTTGCAAATATGACTATTAAAAGTAAGTACATTTAACACTTTCTCATAAAACTTATTAAATGACTTTTCTTTTAGTTAAATAATTTTTGTTATTAATACTGTTTTCTGCATGTACATTAATAATATTTTGTCTACAATACATTTTGTCCAAAAGGATCTTAAAGTGCATTACAGACTGTATGTGCAAAGATCATGTTATAGTTTGTGAAATGTAGCCAGATCTAAGGTAGAACACAGCAGCCATTCCACACAAGCAACATTAAAAAACATTTATAAGAGAAAAGTGAAACTAGTACGAATTCAGTTCAAACTGTATTTATAAAGTGCTACATTAAATATAATGAGCAATCCAGCTAGGTATGAGATCCAATTAAGACTCTCTATAAATGAGACCAGTGAAAGATAATAGAAAATGTTTTAGAGGGTTGAAAATTCACTTACCTGCAGTAGTAGATTGCGTTTTTCTCATCCATTCATAAGAGCCATGCTTTTGACTGTTGGAAGAGATTTGCTCTGCATTAATTGTATCTACAGGAGGTAAAACTCCAGATCCAGCAGGATGCAGGGAATTGTAATCAGTAGAGCTGTAGGAGACCTGCCCAGGAGACGAGCCATTGATTTGTGCAGCAGTAACTATGCTGGAGGGTCCTGGGCCATAAGTATTCCAGTCTTCCCTTTGCATGCCATAGTGGGATCCCCAACCTCCTGAAGACTGTCCATGGTTGTCCATGCTTGGCACATGATGATATCCCATGTAATCTGAATAGGATGGAGTGGAGACAAAATTTTGCACTGGTAGGTTGTTGTTGCACCTTACGGATCCTGGATACATGCTGGTTTCTTTATCCAAAAGATAACTTACGTACATGATGGTTGCAACTGGTGAAAGAACTTTGTTAAGACATCCTGTTCATCAATGTTTTCTTTCACTCTTTAAAAAAAAAAAATTGTTTTCCTGATCTTAATAAATGATATTCTACTTGGAATCTTCTAACTCATCCTGTATTATCAACAACTGTTTTTACCAGGTGCTGGTGGTAATGGTTTACCAAGATCTTGTCTGACGTCAGGGTAACTGCCTGCCTCATAATTACATTTGCATTCAAATGAAGGGCTGACCATCCAGGCAACCCCACCTTGCTGCTAGTTCTAGTGCTTCCTTTTTCACAGATCTTTTATGTATCCTACCCCCATTCCCACTCACCTAAAACAATTCCACCACAGCACAATGATGTTGAAATTGCTTGTGCTTCTAGAAAAAAAAATTGTTTTTTAAAATCTATATAGGTAACTATAATTGCAATTTATATGTTGCCAAAAGGATTTTGCCTCAGCTCTTTTAAAATGAGGACTTTTGTCTAAAGCATTTATTTATATAGTTTTAAGGGGGATAAAGTATACTGGTAAATATGTTTATTAAACCTTTATATTCTGAACTTCACAAATTACTTGTTTATCTTTCAACTCTTTTTAAAGGGATACTACCCACTTGAATATTTTGTAACTGTCCAGTTTCAGAGAAGTCCAATTTCTATAGACCAACCCTTTAAGTAGTATGTCTTGAATTTTTAAAATATAATTCTTTAAAAATGTGTGCTCATAGTGGTTTTTTCTTTTCTGGTGATATTTATTAGTCTTTTCAGCATGGGAGATGTTAATTCCCTAACCTTGCAATGAGCATGGCTAGACTTTTGCGCCCATATGGAGCCCCATTGACTTCACAGGGGTTTAAAGGGATTTACCGATGTAGAGTCCACTGCTGGATCAGGGGCTAACTGACTAACTTTTCAAGGTAAGCAGTGCAACAGATCAGACACAGGTGGTATCAAAAGCAACCAAATTAAATAAGTGGAGTAAAAAAAAAAATTTATCCAAATTTCCTTCAGTTCTAGTCTTCTTGGGTGTTACTAACAGGAAATATACAATTCTGAGACAAATGTGATTTTTGAAGTTTACATTTTCTTTTCAGGTGAAATTGGTGGGACACATCTTAATTGTCAGCTCTCTGAATTTGACTTCATACCTGTATGTAGAGCACCTAGCACACCCTGGATGCTATAAAAGTAAATAGTAGTAGTAATATCAAGAAAGGGAATTTTACAAATGTTTTGATAAGGCATTGTTGAGTGTTTGTTAAACGAAGGGGATAAACCATGTCTTACTAGTTGAAAATCACCATTGTATTTTTGTATATGTTAGATTTCTGTGCAGTGGATTCCATTTCACATGTTTAGCTCAGATGCATGCCTAAATAATGAACTATTTGTCGAGAGATATGTTTGCAAAAGAGGTGCAAATTATAATGAGATCTTTTCCTTTTCAGAGGTGTGGCTTTTCATTCAGAGCCCTTTGCACTTTGACACCATTCAGACTCACACATCCCTTCTAATTCCAGCAACCTACCTGTATACCTAATAGAGAGTGGGGAAGGGGGAGGGAAGAAAAAAGGGTTATTTTTCCAACAAATGAAGGAAAAGGAGTATACAGTATTTAAAGGCTTTAGTGGAAAATGTGTCCACTTCTTTATCAATGATTTTGTAATATTACATTTTTCTTTGCTTCTCAGGCCAGCAGAGAATACTGTGGAAAGCTGTGTTGTGGGAGGGGGTGGACGAAGATAGGGCCTTGTGTCACTAGAGCACCCCCTCTTCCTACTAAAGAGTGGCGATGATGGGGTCAGAAGGGAATCCTGTTCTCTTTAGCTGTGAGAAAGAAATATTACAACATAGTCTCTCACTTTCAAGTACTATTTGCTGGTGATGGCTGGTGTTCAGTGGAGCATAGAAGGGATTTTCATGGATGTTTGTGAACATCTTTCAGATGAAACATTAAATGTTGATCAGACTGGAAATATGAGCAGACTGGAAATTTGCTCTATGCGTGAGCATCGTGCGAGATGTAACGTTTCTATACAATGCTACGTCTACCATGCTGTGCTATCAACTTAGACAAATCCAAGTAGTTGCAATTAGGTGTGGATAAAATTTTAGCTCTGTCAACTCAATTAGCACCATGGCCATAGACTTACAGTAAAAATGGGCTGTTTACAAAATTCAAGTCAAACACATTTTGCAAAGCCTGCTCCTCCTAAAAAAGGCATTTTCACACTCATATATAAATCAATGGCATTTATTTTTATAGCATGAATTGCACCTACATATTATTTTTCATTCCTGGCCTTTTCCTTCTTAGTGGCTCTATTCTCCCTTTCACACATTCACTATTAGCTAATCTTATATTTTTGTATCACAGAGCTTTACCCTTCTTTCTCTGTTCATCTTTTATCTCTTGTTTTTGCTCCTCCTTTCCCTTTCTTGTTTTTGCCTGTTCTATTATCTGAATTTTCTTCAGATCTTTCAGTCCTCTCCAGAACATCTTCTTAATTAGATCAGGATATGCCCATGGCAGATTGCTGTACTGATTCAATATCAGGTTACAATAGCAGCTTTAGATAAGGCATTTTGCTTAAACAGATTTACATAAAGGATAAGATTTCTGGGTAGGACTGCAAATTTTTAGCATCCATACCAACATAAGATAACTAAACTGCCAACATACTATTGTTGTTCCACACACTGGTTCTTGTGTCTTCAACATTTCACGGCTAAGTGATGAGCATGCAGTAAAAATAAAACTAAAGGCTCCGCCAACAGGCTAGTAGCTTGAAGCCATCTAAATTTTAGAATTTGCTGTTAATCTTGATTGGATTGGTAGGAAATTAACAGGAATGGACAGAAACCCTCCATGAGTCATGTCCTGGTCATGGGACAGTGAGGCAGCTACTTCGCTCAGTGGTATAGGGCGGACTGCTGGTTAGCTTGCCCTCTTTGTTAACTCAGTGTGTCCCTAGTGAGAACTATGGCTTACCAGCTCAGATCCAGCAAAGCACTTACGTATGTGTTTAACTTTAACATGGAGGCTGAACTATTTGCTCACTTTTTGCATTGGACCTTTCTGGAAAAGAATGGATGCATCAGGTGATGAAACTTTGCATCAGGAATTTTTGCATGTAAAATCTTTGTTAGCAAAGAGAAAGATGATGGAAATCAGCATGTCAGCTGTCCATGGAGATTTCCTGAAGGTGGCCATTCTGAATTCTATATACTTCGTTTTTTAACAACATTTCAAAAGAATGTTTCAAGCTATCAATTAGTTGTGAGAGGAGAGAGAGTGTGTGTAAGGGCCATGATAACCCTCTGTGGCTTTTCCCTTGTGTGCCTCTTTATAATAATGAATAATTTTTAGTGCTGTCTTTTCCATTTCATAAATCAATGGCATGTACATAATTCATGCAACCCAGAATGGATTTATATAAAGGGCAGGAGGGAGTGGTTCAGGACTGAAGGGGAGTCACACCATTCTAGAGTGTGGATGCTTTAAAGTACATCCTGGCAGCATGGGGTCCACCGAGTAACTGAGTGAGTATAGGTCACTTTGGCAAAGGAGATTATTTAACCCTAGAATGGAACATGCATGGTATGTCCTAAAGTTACCTCTCCATTTTTTGTGACATCCAGTAGGAAAGGAGTCTTCTTCACTGCAGAGTGCACAGGGAACTAATTGCACTCTTTAAATACTGGAGGAAAGGAGCTGGAATGCTTTTTGGTGATGATGCTTTGGTAACTACTTCTGCTGTCCCTGTTCTGCGTTCATGTCATTGATGTTGGTGTCAATGCATGTGCTGGCAAGCAATCAGGCACATATGACCATGTATCCAGATAGTGACAACTATTTTCAGTACCTAGAAAATGGGACTACATGTGATAGTCACTATTTGGCCAGTCAAGACAAATGTGGCTTTAGCATTTCATTGTGAATTACAAATGTAGAGATTTCGGTTTGGAACAAGTCTGTACTGCATTAATATATTTGAAAATTGAATAAGGGTTCTAACTGGGACCAAGACTTCCATCTCTATGCCCAGAGTAAATATATTTGCCCAAGGAAAAAACAGCTGGAATAGAAGGTGGCACATGCCTGAAATTCAACCATGTTTGTTCCTTATGCATTGGATAATGTCCAGTTTACTGCAGAGATTGCACAGCTTAGTTTTTGAAAATCATTCAAGTTTGATGGTTTTGAATTTGCATGTCTTGCTCATTTGTACCAGATCTTCCCTGTTTAATATTATTTATGCTTCCTGTTGAGCAGTGAGAATTCAAGGTTGTATCACTGAAATCATCTGAGCTTGGATTTATACAGTTTTGTGTCCAATCACAATAAAGATGAAGAGCTTCAATACCTTTGTGAAACAATCTGGTGTGTGATGATGATAATGCCTACATTGTGCTTTTCTTCAAGGCACTTTGCTAGCAAGTAGTTCTTCACCACAATCTTATGGTGTTATCCACATTTTTACAGATGTGAGGAAAATGAGAGGCGATTAAGTCATCTGCCCAAAACCACAATGGAAGTTGGTGTCAGAGCTAAGATTAGCACCAGCAGTTCCTGGTTTCTGGTTCTTACTCAGCCGACTGGATCAAACCACCTCTATTGCTGATTGGCTCCGCATTTATCTGTCTCTTTTTATTTCTAATTGTGCTGATCACATATAATGTAGGCAAATATACTTGGCAAATTTCTTCATGAGAAATATTATTCTGTGCATTTGTGGGCAATCCATGTTATAATGAACAAAAGCACACTTAAGATATTTAGTTGAATTGATTACCTGTATGTTTTACAAAATGTTTATCGCTGGCATAACTAGAAGGTTAATGATCCCTAAAGTATTATCCCGGTTTATAGATACTGCATTTGGGGCAATAAATGTTAACCTTTGAACATTTGCTTCTGCAAATAAAATTCAGCCTCATTTTGTGTACTTAACAACCTCTGATTGGAAACGCATAGCAACCTATAGCAAGCAAGCTTTCAGCAAACTGGAACAGAAATGAGGTAGGTCTTCAAAGTGATCACTTATCTTCCTCAATAACTCTTCTGCATGTAAACAAGATAAAACAGGCTGTTTTGCCAGACCCCTCATTCTTTGAATGGCATGTTTGTCTAGTTATAAAGAACAAGCGATTGTGCTTGGGTATATTTTTCCTTTCATACAGAAGCTTTTGAGTTAGAGACTTGAATTTCTCTTCCTTTAATCCTGCAATGGAATTTTAAAGCACTTCACAGAGATGTGAAGAAAGAGTAGGTAACTATGAACTTGATCCTGCAGGGTGTGGGGCACCTTTTTGCATGATGCTGAACACCTTCATTTTCTGTTAGTATCAATAATAGTTGAGGGCAGTTAGGACCTTGCCTAAGTATCTGAGCACCTCATAGGATTGGTCCCGAAGTTACTATATGGAGGCACAGTAGGCACAATGTTATAATTTTCAGATTTAGAATTTCAAAATGTTTTACTGTTTTGATCTCTATAGTTTGATTGTGTGTCTGTCCCCCACTTTCCTTTAGAAGGGTCCTCTTTTCTCTGTCTGTTGGAAATCAAGTGAGATCAAGCTTAAAATATAAAGAAGAAATACCATACACAGTGTATGTACACAGTGTATGTACAATTTTCCTTTAATTCAAAGTCGGATGGCTGTTGTTTGCAATTCTGATGGGCATATCTGGAAGATAATATGTCTTGATACGGTTGACATGGTTAGCAATGCAAATGATAAATCACTTTGGTAGCAAAATGCTGTAATCAAGAGCCTGCTTCCAAAGCACATTGAAATCAGTGGGATTCTTTCCATTGACCTCAGTGCACTTTGGACTCTGTCTCAGTATGCCAGTATAGACTGATTAGAGTAACTTCTTACATATTTCAATGGTAAGTGATAAATTCACCATTTTCAGGTACCAAATATTGGATATGAAATGCAAATCCAGATAATAAAATACATTACACGTAATTTTGTTAGCAGTATATGTGTCTTCATTCTGTGCCTCATTTGTGCCCAATTCTGACCATTATGGACCATGAACTTTTTCTCCATAATTCTCATAGACTTTAAGGTCAGAAAGGACCATCATGATCATCTAGTCTGACCTTCTGTACTTTGCAGGCCATGAAATCTCTCCTGTAATAGACTCCTAACCTCTGGGTGAGTTACTGAAGTCCTCAAATCATGATTTAAAGACTTCAGGTTACAGAGAATCCACCATTTATACTAATTCAGTGGTTCTCAAACTTTAGCAGCCCGAGGAGCCCCATTTTGATTTAAAATTTTTCACGGATTCCCCAAGACCCCCACTTAGCCCCAGGGCATGCTCCCACTCCACCCCTTTCCATAAGGCTCCCCTCCCGCTCCACCTCTCTCCACCCCCACTTCACCCCTGCCCCTCCTCTTCTCCACCTCTTTCCACCGCCTCCCCCGAGCATGCCCAGTCCATGCTCCTCCCCCTCCCACCCAGCGGCTTCAGCATGCCACTGAACAGCTGTTCCCCAGCGTGCAGGAGGCACTGGGAGGAAGGGGGAGGAGTTGATCAGCAGGGCTGGCGGCCCTGCACATGATTCTGCCCCCTCCCACAAGTGCGCCCTGTCCCTGCTCCTCTCCCTCCCTCCCAGCGCCTCCTGTACACTGCTGAAGAGCTGTTCCCCGACATGCAGGAGGCGCTGGGAGGGAGGGGGAGAAGTTGATCGGGGGGCGGCCCACGGAGCCTCCCTGGAGTGTCTTGGGTCTGCGGACCCCAGTTTGAGAAACTCTGTCCTAGTTTAAATCTGCAGGTAACCAATGCCTCCTGCTGTAGAGGAAAGCAGGATCAGTGCCAATCTGCCCTAGGCTCTCTGCCAATCTGACCCAGGGGGAAATTCCTTCCTGACCCCAAATTTAGCGATCAGTTAGACCCTGAGCATATGCGCAAGACCCGCTAGCCAGACTCCTGGGAAAGAATTCTCTGTAGTAACTCGGAGCCCTGCCCGTCATGGCAGTAGGAGCTTCCAAACCATCTCTAGGTGTTGATACAGTGAATTTGTCACACAGATTGCCATGGTGAATGACTTCCTCTTTGTGCGCTGTACCTCTCAGAACAGCAGCAGCAGTGCAGACTTCCCTCAGGCTGCCCAGCCAATCTGCCTGAACCTTGATACGGAAGGGCCACCTCTAAGGCTGAATTTAGTCTCAACACCTTATGTGGCTACTGCCGACCAGGAAGGCAATTTTAGAGGGCATTTAGAGGGCATTGTGATACAAACACATGCCCATTGGAGCTGGACTGGGACCTCTAACCTTATTTCACTTAGGCCATTGCACAACCATGAGGTATTAAAAAAACTTTGATCCTTAATGATCTGAGTTGCACTAAAATTGGTGATTTAGACGTGACATTACCAAACGCCTGAGCCATCTTGTTCTCACCATAACACCTCCACCTATACTATATATTTAAATTTTATATCATAATTATATTAAATAACAGACTGATGATGAAAATCCTTTCTGCATTATCATTTTCTGCAGTAGGTTTAAACCACATTGGAAACACTTATTGAAAAGTCACTTTATTTTAGAGTTCTTTATATACAAAGTAATTTTTCATTACCCACGTTAGATCATCAAAATAATATTATGATATATAATTAAAAGGAAAACAAGAATGTACATACGCTTAGGCCAAGATTTGGGGTAAAATTTTCAAAAGTGCCTGTGTGACTTGGGAATCTATGTCCCATTTCCAAAAGTGACTTAGGTACTTAAACAACAAGGAGTACTTGTGGCACCTTAGAGACTAACACGGCTACCACTCTGAAACCTGTCACCATGTTAGGTACTTAAGAGGCTTTGTCTTAATGAGAGTCAATGGGACTTAGGAGCCTGTCACTTTTAACAATGGGACAGAGCTATTTAGGTGCTTTTGAAAATGTTACCCTTGGTGCCTAAAGCTAAATAAGTAGCCACACTTTCAAAAGTGCTGAGTACCCAACAGCTCCCACTGAAGTCAATGAGATGGCACCACTTTTGAAAATCAGGCTACTTATTTAGGTGCCTAAATATGGATTTGGCACCTTAGTATTAGGGACCCATTTAAAATATTGGCCCGAGGTTTTATTCAACCAAGATATTGATTTGCTTAGTCTCCCATTAATCTGGCCTTTCTATTTTTTAATATTAATATGTCTGAAAACCAGACTAAATTTCAAGGAATTTAAACATTACGTGGATGCATTAGATGTGTCTTTATCTATGGTTTCATTGTCTCACAAAATGCAATTGTTCCCTTAAGTATATCTACGTTTTAAGAATTTTTCTCCCTTCACTATTTCTTTAAGAAACAAAATGGACTGAAATGATCTCTTCCACCATGAGTGAAAATGGGCCAAGATTCACAGTTCCATAATGTTTCTCCGGAAACATTTATGGGATGATTTGAAGAGCGCGTGTTTGTTCTAGTATTATTTAGCCTTGGAAGTGATTTCTGTTTTAAAAAAAAAAAATCAAGCTGGACTCTCCCCAACAATAACTCAGCAGTCTGTAGCCACCTTGATCTAGGTTTTCAATCAAGTCGTCCAAAGCATGAACTAGTTTTTCAGGGCCAAATCCTGGACCCATGTGCAAAGCTTGAGGAAGTGAAATTAGCACGTGGGACCTACATAAGGATGAGAAGGGGGAGGAATCTTCCCTCTTAATCCAGTGGCAGGGCACAGAGCACATGCACAGTCCCTGTTTTGCTCTCAGGAATGCAGCATTGCCTGTGGTCCACTTCATACATCTTTTGGCTAGTGGATCCACATAGTAGCAGAACAACTGGACACCCCTTGTTCCCAGCCCACCCTCTGCACTGCCATGGGAAATGCCTGCTTTGTGGCCCAGAGAGGGTCTGGCATCCCCATGTAGCATCCAACCAGGACCCTTTGCACACAGTAGTTCCATTGGCTTTGGGGATTTTCCACTGTCCTTTCACAGGCCCTGGGGATTTGGCCCTTAGTTGATTGTACGTGGAGCCTGTGCGCACAAGGCTGTTGTGATGCTGGAATTTCTTGCGAAACAGCTCTGGCTGTCCTGTCCCCTTTTGAATGGTAGTGCTCCATGTACTGTTGGTTTATAATGTTCTTTATAAAATAACTCTTTGAATGGACTTACTGAGAGGCCACAACCTGCTGAAGGTTCCCATTGTGCTGTAAGCTGTTCATTGGAAGCGGAGGAGGTGGCGGGGGAAATAAAGAACTGGACATTTCCGAATGAGTCTGTGGGTTATGTACTGGGATGGGGCTCACTGAGCCAGAGTCACTCTGCATAGAGCCAAGGCTGGTGCCATCAAAATGAGTCATTTTCTTCTTCATTAACTTTCTTTCTTTGGCTCTGCGATTCTGGAACCAGATTTTCACCTGCAGAGGAACAAAGGAAAAGGTGTTTCAAGAGGTAACAGAATGCAGTCTGATAAGTCAGCTTCTCAGTGTTGGGAGATTTATTGTTTTTAGAGTCTTATTTTTTGGCCCTTTTATATGTAATATATTTAGGTTGTGTGTACAAAATCTTACTTAAATTCTTATGTTGCATGCATCACTGTGATATCCAAATGCTTGAGACTGCTCTAATTAATGGTGTGGACTGACCTGGCATCAATAGCCCCAGAGATCAAGGGAGCATACAAGTAGTGTTACAGCCACCTTAGCCCCTGCCTTGGTTGTGCACTGAGTCCAGCTTGGCCAAATCAAAGGATCAGGGCCAATTTACCCAGGCCATTTTTCTCTTCTCACATTCATCAAATTTACAGCAGGGTAACTCTGTTGGCTTCCGTGGAGTTGGTCCTGATTTATACCAGTTCCTCAATATGGATTTAGCTGTCTGTTTAGGCATACACATTTGAAAAGTTTGCTCATAATTTGTAAAATGACCCCAGCTCTTCCACTTGGGACAGAGAAAACAGCCTTTTTTAAAACTTACCTTTCAACCCCCTTTCTTATTAAAAATCATTTTCAGTGACCTATATTCCAGTTTAACTCAGAAATACATCTTTTAATAATTATTTCTTTACACTGGGTTGACCTCACCTTTTAGGTAAGGAGCGCTAGGCTGAGGCCTGCTACACGATTTGCATAGTATTCTGCTGTGTTCCAGAATAATGTTAATGGTTTACATTTCTGTCGTTTCTCTCAAACAGAAGGCCCCTAAAGTGCTTTACAAACAGATATGGACCAAATTCTGCCCTTCAGTATATATGTGCATACAGTCTATTGAAGTCAGTGGGCAATGTGCACACACGTTGAAGGGCAGAATAACTACATACTCAATTCATTACTTCACTCTCAACTGAAATGCAGCCACCTTTGCGGTGAAATGAAGCAATGGTTGAAGAGCATGCTGCGATAACACTTACAGTTTTTTTAGGGTAGGTAATAAAGAATCAGCAACAGTGTAGGATAGGTAATGAAGAATATTGTGTCCAATTGAAACTATGGGGGAAGGGGTATTTTGAGGCAGCAGAATGTAATGGAATTTGACCAGGAATCTAGGGTTTACTCATTACTCTTGTGAAAAGTTCTATTGCATCTATAATGATCATGGGGCAGATCCTCAGCTAGTGTAAACTGACCCCAATTTATACCAGCTAAGGAACTGCATAAGTAGTTCTGTATGAAGTCTAATCTGTTTACTGAGGCAGAATTATCATGACAATTAAAAAAAATCTGCCATCCTTTTGATGTTCAGATCAGAAACAGAGTAGTGTTGCAACCAATTTTTTATAATCCTAGGAGAAATCTGTGAATTAATGAGAAATGGGATTCATTGAGCAATTATTTTTTGCCAACATTATGGAAAGACACAGACTGTGGTGAGCTGAAAGAAGGCAAAGCAATAAAAATGGGTGTTCTCCATAGGTGCTATGCCGAAGAATTTTTAAAATTCCAAACTTCTTTGTTTTAGAAAAAAATTATATGGTGACAAAACCCAAAATAAGAGACTTATTCATTTTTAGGTAATGCTATAGCTCCCCCATTACTGTCCTGTCTAAGGGTATGTCTAAATTATATTTAAATACCTGCGGCTGGCCCATGCCAGCTGACTCGGGCTTGTGGGTCATGGACTGTGGGGCCGTGGGGCCGTTTTCCCTTGTTGAGTTGCTCTACAAATAGTTTTCTTTCTCCCAGTCTAATTCTCTCCTTCTTCTTCCTTGTTCCCCAGCATCCGCCTCAACACCCTCCACCCCTGCTCACTTGTTTCTGTCTTCCCCTAACAACAGGCCCATTTTGCTTACTACATTTCCAAAAGCAATTTCAGTTGGATTTAGTATTAATTTTTCTTGTCCAAACACTGTTCTGTAGCGTTGCTGTCCCTAGGTAAATAATTGCTGTGTTTCATTTCAACAGTGGCTATATTTGAGATGTGGGTAAAACAATACATATGTATCTGTGGTAAAGTTTGTAAAGTATTTTGAGATCCATCAAAGCAAAATGTTGTGTGCATGCTTTCTCTGTGTGTGTGTGTGTGTATATATATATATATGTCATTATCATTCATTAATGTTAGTAGAGTCTTTAACCAATCACAATCACCTTTTTGTATTTTAATTTTTAATTTGCAGGAAAGAACCCCTCCTCCCATCCATATGAGCTATTTCTGGGGTTATAAGAGGATCCATTTCTCCCAGTATCTCACAGGGTGAATGAATTTCCCTGCTTCCCAGATTATCAGCACCTACTGTACCAAAGCTACAAAATCTTGCCTACAGTCACTTTATGCTATGTGGCAACTATCACACACATTTTTCTCACAGGCACAACAGCCTGTCCAAAAACCATCAGTGTTATCACTGATCTAATCTAAGGTCTGTTGTACACACAGTTTTTGCACCGGTATAATTCTGTTGGGTTAGGTATGTTATTTTTTTAAAACCAAAAATATAACCTCGAATGTAGACACCGTTATAATGGTATAACAGATGCCTTATATTGGGCCTGGTCTACACTGGGGCGGGAGGGGGAGAATAGCGTAGCTGAAGTCGACGTATCTTAGATCGACTTAGAATCACTTACTTCGCGTCCTCGCGGCGCGGGATCGACGGCCGCCGCTCCCCCATCGACTCCACTTCTGCCTCTCGCCCTGGTGGAGTTCGGGAGTCGACGGCAGAGCGATCAGGGATCGATTTATCGTGTCTACACTAGATGCGATAAATCGATCCCTGATACATCAATCACTACCCGCTGATCTGACGGGTAGTGTAGACATGGCCTTGGTATTGCTGATACCCCTTCCTGAATGGCAATAAGCTATATGAGTATAACTACATCCACAGTGAGGTGGGGGTGAGGCGTAACACTGTAACCATAGTGGCATAATTAAAGCCCTACATACAGCTTTTGTGATTAGAGGAGGCCTAAGATACAAGGTAACTCAAACATTACATGACTGGGCTGAATATTCACAGAAAGTGAATCTTGAATTAGTAATCGTGGGCATACCTAAATCCAGATATGAAGAATTTGTTTATCCAATCAGGGAATAAATATATATAATGTGACTCAAATGTCCAGTTAAAACAACTCAAATGTCTGGTAGTCAAATATATGTAATGAATTACTTGCTAACTCGCTGCAGCTCAATACTTATTAATGAAATATAAGCCTGTTTCTCCACTCCACCATATGTTGTCATTTACACCTTTGTAAATTGAGGGCAGACTGGATGTACAATGCTACCAATCTGATCTGGTAGCTTTTACATCCACTTTGCACATCACACAGTGCAAAAAAGAGGAGAGTCAGGCACATTATTCATTGAACAACTGGAGAAATCTTGATGTTTTTGCAGACAATTTGCAAACAAAACAAGGTGAAATTGTTGCATATATTACCCAACAAGAATTATTCAGAGAGCTCAATCAATAAAACTCATAATTCTGTATTTCATTGCCTAGTTTCAGTGCAATGATTAAAGGATCTCCCAGGTAACATGAAATAGAACATATTATGTTAGCCCAAGGAATAATTATATGCATTGCTCTGTGGGTGATCCAGCTAGACTTCTTATCTCAGTGTCTTGCTTCCTGGACCAGCTGGAGTTGGAGGTGTTTTAGAGCTAGAGGCCATGTTTCCCGCTCAACTGGTAGGAGGAAGAAAAGGCTGGAAGCACTGCAGGAGCAGTGCGCAGCCATTGCAAACACCTGATTTAGGAGTGTGACATTGATGGATTCCAGAGCAAACTTTATTCAGCTCTTGGCTAGAATATAGAACCTCAAGATTAGAGGATAGAATGGAGGAAATATTGAGGGAGGACGGAATCGTCAACGTCAAGAGGAACCCAGGGGATAAATAAATACCTTCCTAAATATACTTGAGCTTGTCAACTGGACTTACTATGTCTAAACTAAGGATGAAATCCTGGCCCCACTGAAGTCAATAGCAAAACTCCCATTGACTTCAGTGGGGTCAAGATTTCACCCTAGGACTTTTTGCTAAAATTTCCCACCAGGTTAGACAAGCCCCCTGGCAGCTGCTGGTGTTTTAAGACCATCTCATCTGTCCCTATTCAGAGGAGGTCTAAACAACACTGCTTAAAAGGCTGCCAGCTGCCAGTGCCTTGTCTGTACTTGCACTAGCATCATTGCCACCACTGGTACAGCTGAGTCCATGTTAGCAATGGTGGGAAATGTGGAGATAAGGCCAGTGGGAGTAATCACACTTTGCTGAATAAGTTACTGGTTTGTACATTGCAAACAGAGTCCAGCCATGTTGTTTGGTGCTTAGAGACATTAGGATGCTTGTGTTTTTAACCAGTCTTGTCGTCTCCTGATCAACAATAACAATGCATGGGAAATCCGAGTATGTGAGCCATACTCTACCTGTCTCTCGGAAAGTCTTAGGTTTGCTGCAAGTTCAGACTTCCTCCTGATTGTAATGTATCTGTTGTAATGAAATTCCTTCTCCAGTTCTAATCTCTGATGATCTGTGTAAACCACCCGGTACTTCTCTCTTGTTCTTGTTTTACCTGTTTTGAAAGAAAATAGCTTCAAGCGAAAGTTTTTAACTTCAATAGCATAAAATACCTGTTTTACATTTGAAAAAATGTTCCTGAAAATTTGAGGCCTGATTCTTCTTCCACTTACTCCAGGGTAAATCCATTGACTTCAGTAGAGTTAGTGTTGATTTACACCACATTTGAATCTGACCCATAGACTTCACTTTTGTTCTTAAGTAAACTGATGACAAATGGATGCTCAGATTTCTTTATCAACACATTTTGGGGAGGAAGTGTGGTTTTGTGATTAAGGACTGGTAGTTAGGAAATCTGAGTTCTATTCCTAGCTCTGACACAGACTTCCTCTGTGGACTTAGGTAAGTCACAAAACATCTCTATTGCTTGGTTTCCATAAACAGAGATGATACCTGCCTCAAAGAGGGATTTGTGAGGCTTCTTTCACTGTCTATAAAGCACACTGTCTGTCTGGCACTGTCTGGTGCTGTAAAAACAATCATGATAATGATTGATATGTGCCGAGTTTATTATTATAGTTTGATTGGCGGCTCTTTTTGTCCCTTGGGTTAAAAGATGGAGACAAACTATCTCTGCCTGGATGTCAGCACAAGGAATGGAAGTATGAAATATTTTCATTTGAAAATAGATAGATTGAGAGAATGATAATGCTTGATGTAGAGACCATGCTAAAGTTGCAGCATCCAGTGTTTTACTAATCTCGTTACATCATTTCAAGTCTGGGTCCATGACATGGCTGAACATGGCTGACATGGACTGTTAAAAAGTAATTGTGAATGTCAGCAGCCATTGAGGACAGATCCAGACATCTGGAATTTCTGGCCACGTGGCTGCAACTTTATTAATTCCATCAGGATAATTTCTCCAGGTAAACAGTCCTATTAGCAGTAAAAAGGGGGAGGACCATAGATGCTCCTTTTGTCACCTCCCTCCCCTCCCCTTTGTCAAAGCTTAAATCCAGTCAGAGCATCACAGACCTAGTGATTATTAACAGCAGTTTAAAACCAAGGCCTTATCAGAGTCTGCATTACCCCAACGCTAAACAGCTCCTTAAAACTAAGGTCCTCTCAGAGCCTGCATTACTCTCAAGGCCCATTATGGCCTGCAACCTGTCTGGAGAATGCACGTGCCTGGTAGGATGGTTCATGCTTACTCACAAACCCTTTTCCTGAGAAAGGTGTGTTAATGCCTGATTCTCAGGGAAAAGGGGGACTTCCCCAAAACCACCCAGAAGGCTACAACTTTATTAATTCCATAATAAGACAGCTTCTTCGGGCAGCCAGTCCTAGCAGCAGTAAAAAGGGAGAAGACCATAGATGCTCCCTTTCTCACTGGCCTTCCTCCGGTGTTAATGCTGAAGTCCAGATCATCATGGCCCCAGAACCAATCACAATGGGATCCTACTCCCTGACTAGAGCTCCTAGGTGCTACCTCATTACAAATAATTAATAAATTATATTCTGCCTATGGCTATGAATGATACCTGATATAATGAGTGTGACAGGCTTGTTTTCTTCTGGGGTCTCTGTTCACCAGGATTGAAGAACACAAGGTCCTACTCTCTGAATTTTTAGCCTCCATGATACATATAGCTCAGCCTTGGGCAAGCACTATGTATTAATATGTATTTAAATAATCTGGACATTTCTCATCAAATCTGTATAATTTGAAGACAGGCCTGAACATTTTGGTGTGGAAAAATATTTTTGTCCATGTTCATACTTATTATTCATATTTGTTTGTTTGTTTATTTAAGAATAAGTCTGTCCATAAAGCCAAGAATACTTTCAGCCAAGTCTGACACCTCCCCAGGAAAGAGTCCCACTGATTCAGCTCTGAGTACATTGGTTTAAATCTATAGTAACTGCACTGAAGCCAATGTAGATAACACCAGTGTTATGCTGGAGTGAGAGCAGAGTCAACCCAATCATGCTTATTCCAATAGTCAAGTTAGCTGTGATGTCAATTCCAAAATACTACTGACAAAAAAATTAAAGAGGTCCTGAAAAACAGCAGTAATTCTCTTCAGCCTACATAGATATCAAGTACATTTGTTTTCATTCATTGGAAGTGTAAATTGTTTGTTTAACACATGGTCACCTGTGGTGCTTTAATGCCTTACTTGATATTTTTAAACTTCTTTTGATCTCTCTAGCCTGTGTTTTTGTTTAGGTTTTTTTCCCCTTTAAATGTGAATTTGGGGTCATTCTGTGGAACAAAATGCCTAAAATGTTTCCCTAAACTCTCCATTGTGGTGTTAAGATGAAGTACACAAAAGAGCTACAAGGTGATCTTATCATGAACTCTATTCACATTCAGAAGCCATAAACAAATATCAGATCCCCTTTTATCTCCAAATGTACTTGATATCTATGTAGGCTGAAGAGAATTGGAATAAGCATGACTGACCTCTCAGTTTCTGATTTTAAGTATTAAACTCTTATTATCTATCAGGAGGAATTTTTATTTGCTTTTTAAACTGAAATAGAAGCTAAATATATTTGCAGAACTCAGCACCTATTTGTCTATACATGTCTTGCTTGTTTATTATCATGCAAATACACTTCTGTTTCTTTTTAAATATGATAGTACTTTGTGGTTCCTTTATTAAAGGCAGCAGAAATTTACAAATCTAGTTGAGATGGGTTGATTTTTTAAAAAGTAAATAATAAGAGCAAAATTCTCTATGATTTGCCTGGTGTGGCTCTTGATTTAAATATTCTGCTTTTCCTACGTGTTCAGAATCCTTACGCACCCACTGGGAGAGGAGAATATCAGAGCTGAGGTCTGCCTGGCGCATCTAAGAAGAGAATGTTTTATTGTCCATTTAAGTCAATGGGACTCTTTCCAATTCCTTTATTGGGAGCTGGGTCAAACCCCTATTATTCATACAGCATTTTATATTGAGGGTGAAGGAATACGTTTTTCATACACTTGCCAAAGCTAAATCAAAACAAATTTCCCAAACCAAAAGTTAACCCCAAACCATTTGCAAGATTATGAAAGCCCTGTAATTCCATTCATTACATTTAATGACATGTCTCTCATTCTTTCTGGGCCAAATCCTGAGGATCTTGCTCAGTTTTTACTCAGCCAAAATTCCAAGGCTGTAAAGATTTGGCCAATAAACAGCAAAGATGCTGCTGTTGGCTTTTTCACAGTCCTTTTGGAGACAATAATTACAATTTCCCCCTCTAAAGCTGAAAAGTAAATTTTAAATCCAACCTTTAGCCAACCCTCCTAATTTTACTGCATCCGATGAAGTGAGCTGTAGCTCACGAAAGCTGATGCTCAAATAAATTGGTTAGTCTCTAAGGTGCCACAAGTCCTCCTTTTCTTCAGGTGAATAGTTTCACTGGAGTCTATGGAACTACACAGGTGAGTCAAGTGAGCAAAATTTGCCCTATTAGGCTTTTTTTTCCCCTGAGTCTTTTCCTGATGCCAGACTGGTATCGTCAATGCGTGGTATCGATTTAACTAGAGATGTTCTCTCTTGGGGGACTCTGTCATGGAATTGCACATGTTTAGACTTGATCTAATAGGCTAGCAGAAGTCAGAGGTCTAACCTACTTTGTAATATGCCCTCCTAGCGGTAATACATGGATAGCCTAGTTCTGAAAAGCAGTTTAAGTGTAGGGAAGTTTGAAAATTCATTTGAAAATGCCTTTGGAAAAATTGGGTTCACCTGACATTTACGACTTAAACTGCACCTTGCAAAAGGGTTTTTAACAATTCCACAGAGGGAAGGCTAGTTACTCTAGCAATTTTTGTGACTCTGGTCAGGATCTAAGTGGGGGGAAGGGAAGAGCTTTCCCATTGGTCATAAAATTCACAGAGCATTTCTTCTGAAGACAATAAAGCTAGGAGAAGGCCTCTTTATTTGCTGTGAAAATCATCACCCTTTCCGGCAATATAACTGCTGAAGAAAAGAGGGAGAAGGAAGAGACAGGGCTGCATATCAAAGCAAAGAGAAGTGTTAAAAGGGTCTGTTGCCTCAATATGACAGATAGGCCTCAAACCCCAAGACAATGTATCCCAGGGAAGAAAAAAAATACTCTCAGACCTCACAACTAGTTTACAAAGCAAAATAAATTAGCATTAGAACTGGCCCGGGCCCCTTTTTCATTGCCTCCTCTCTCAGCTGTTTAGGAGCTTCTGTCTTATGTGAGCTAACATCCTTCATAAAAATCTAGCATCTACCTATGCCTATAGAGAGAGCTAGATCAATACTACAGTATCATATTAATTATAGAGGCTCATATTTTGGTCTCAGTTACATAGGTGCAACTTGTGCCAGAGGGGGGTAACGGGTGTACCTGATTAAACGGGAGGAACTGAAATTAGTAGAATGGAGAACACATTCTGGCACAAAATATGTTCAAGACACACAATTCACATCTGGATCCTTGTATAACCCACTATTTGAGGGTGACTGGATTGGAAGTATCAATTCAGTCCATTGCAAAGACAGAGGGCATTTTCAAAATTCAAATCCAAATCTGGGTTTTGATTTTGCTTGCCCTTGGATCCAGAGTTTTGCTTTGAGCCCGTCTCTAAATATGCCTGGGGTTATTTTGTAGAGTAGTGATAGAAAGGGCCAAACTCATCCTTGGGGTAACTTCCCTGACTTCAACAGAGTTATGAAACCAAAGCAGTTTTGAATGAATTAAGACAAGGAACACTTTCCCCCATTCTGTATAAGATATTCATTAATAGTTAAAATACAGGGTTAGCATCTTTCCATTTCAGAAGCATTACATTGTCCCAAACCTTCATACATGTGTATCAGTAACTTTACTCCCAGGAAAAGTCCCATTGAGTTAAGTGGGACTACACGGATGAGTAAAATTACTTATTTGCTTCAGTGTTACCAGGATCTTGCCCCATGTTTTCAAAGTATAAAGGAAATTCTGTCTCAGATCTGAATGGTGGGTCTGGGAGAAGAAGAGCAGCATACTGGAGTCAAGATCCATTATGAGATTTTAAGTGCAGAATTTTTCTTTTTGTTTTGTTGACTTCTGCCTGACTTGTAATACCTGGATTTTCTACTTTGAATCTAGTCTGTTGTTTTATGCTAAAACTCATGGGCCAAATTCTGTTCTTGGTTTTGCCAGTATAAACTTGGAGATACTGCACTAAGATAAACCAAATTAAATCAATTGAATCCAAAGCAGAATTGCTCTCCATTTTCCCCCCACTACCCTCTGTTGATTGAGTGGATTCCCTACCCAATATTCTGATTTTTGGCTATCAAAAGTGTACAAGCTGTTGAAGGTGTGGATAGATTTGAAAGTGACCAGATCAGGAGAAATCTCCTTTTTGTGATTCTCTAAAGCCAAGGAAGCAAGGGATGAATTGAAATTCCTAAAAGTGTTACATATATTGTTTTATATGCAGTGTTGTAGCAGTGTTAGTGCTCTCTCATACATTCTTTAGACATTCAGCACCTTGCAAGATTGGGCTTTTAAAAGGAATGTGATTCTTTCCCACAATATTTTCCCCTTTCTAAAGATGGTAAGGGATGGGATTTCTATGCTCTTCAAAGATTAGATAATCTTTGTTGGTAGTGCATGTGCCAGTGATGTCATCAGCATCTCTCATCATCAGTAAGTGTAGCCTGTGTCTTAAGAAAGCTGTAATTAAACAAGATATGCAAAAAGAAAAGGAGTACTAGTGGCACCTCAGAGACTAACCAATTTATTTGAGCATAAGCTTTCGTGTCTTCATGTGCAGGAAATTACAAGCTCTGCCCATAATCAAAGTTTCCCTCCTTCCCCTTCTTTACGCCATCAGAAACCCTTCTTACCCCCTTTCTATTTAATGTCAGGTCTTCTCTTCCACCCTACAGATGTGTGAAGAAATTCACACTGCTGGTGAAACTGCTGGAGAAGCAAGTTTTCACCAGTGTCACAGAAATACTTTGTTGGGGTATGGTTTCACTGCAAATTTGTTGCTATTTTTTCTAAAAACAAAAAGTGACCTTTCTTCCTCTTCAGTGAAAATGACAAAATATCTCTGTGAAAGTAGTGAAGCCAACTTGTGGTGATTTGTAATGTTTTCCAGGGTGGATTTTCTTCCACCTTCCATTAAAAATTGACCCTGTGAATACTTTTGAAAATATGGGGGGAGCTTCCATTTTTTTTTCACATAAAGCACCCTACAGTGATAGTTGGCCTGGCTTTGTTCTGTGCTCTGAGTGGTAATTTTTTGGAGGGCAGGGGGATAAGTGAGAGGAGCCTTGCTCCAGCTATATCATTGGATAAAAAATAGTAAATATTTAATATTCAGCATTTTCTCCTTGGAATTGCCCTTGAGCCTTTCTCTGAAGTCTAATACATTTTGTTTTCTTCTGCATGCTCAGCACCTTCATCCATGCAAAGACCAAGCACTCAATCCTGCATCCACTGCAGTCGATGAGAATGTTGGCATTGACGTTGGTAGGTGCTGGCTCAGAACCCAATCCCTCCAGTTCTAAAGCTGGTAAGAGAAGGCATTACAGGTCAAAATGAAGCATGTCTTCCAGCTTGAGAATGATGGACCACAGTCAGATATCTCCCGTATGGTAATGCATTCTAGCACCACAAGACTTATAGGCTGGCCTCTAATATTAAATACTAAAACCAGAGTTTCCATTGGTGTAGCATAGTTCCATTGACTTGACTTTACACCAGTAGAGGACCTGGTATTAATATTGCTTTAAAAAAAAAGAAAGAAAAATGGCTTAAGGTAAGAGTATGTTGCATTCCTTTTTTTCCCTTTCCAGATCCATAGTAATGATAGGAATGAAGAACAAAAGGTGGAAAGATGACCAGGGGATAAGAGAAGAGTAGAGAATAGGTTAAACATTTTCCTTCCACATTCATCAGGGCATGAGTCCAGAAAACAACAAGGAAAACCCACCACAAAATCAGTGTAGGGCCCACACCTATAGCCTTTACTCACATGTGTGGACTGCTCATGTGAGTGATCCTAATACAAGTAGCTCTGCTGACTTCAAAGGGAATTACTAATAGGAGTAATTTTTGCAGGATTGCAAGGTCATCTTGCAAAAATCATCTTGCTTTAATATAATTGTCTCAATAATTAAACTGTATTTTTATTGGACATGGCACTTAGCTGTATTGTTATAGTTTCACAGCATTTAAACAGCAAATAGTAATTTATTCATCTGATTCGTTTCTTCCACTGGTTGAGGGACTGTAGGTAAGTCAGCCTCTGAGCCTCAAGTTTTCCATCTGTAAAATAGGGATAATATGCTTACCTACTTCACAGGTTGTTAGATTTCTAATTCAACAGTGGACCTGATCCTGCAATCCTTGCTTAGGCAAAACAACTCTTGAAATCAGTGGTGATTTTAGCCTAAAGAGACTCCTGGATCGGGATCAGTGTCTGTACAGTACAAGGCTTTGAGGGTGCAAAGTGTAATGGATTCAATCCTACAAAGTGCTGAGCTTGCTGATCCCAATCCAGCAAAGCATCTGAACATGTGTAACAGGACTACTCATGTGCTCAAGGGTAATAGGAAAACTCACGCTCAAAATTAAGCACATGCTGAAGTGCTTTATTGAATCATGGCCTATACGTGTTGTGTGCTGCTGCTGTTAATTTTAATCCTGCTGGAAAATGGGGAAATATTTGCTCTTCTGAAAACAAAGACAAGAAGAAACAGAATTAGGGCTAGAATCAGGGCCCCACTTAGACAGCTGTTGTATCTGAGCTGAGCATTCCTGGCTTAAAAAATAATTACTAAAGGGAAGAGGAGGCAGGAAAGAAAAGCTGTTGTTTTGATACTATTGTTCAGAATGAAGCAAATCTTTGACAAGGACCTGAGGACCTGATCCAATACCCATTAAGTCAATAGGCTCCCACTGAATATCAGTGGGAGTTAGTCCCCCATAGGCATTTAGGCCAGATCCTCAGAGATATTAAGGCACTTAATTCCCATTGATTTTAATGGGAGTTATGCTCCTAAATACCTTTGAGGATTTGGGCCTTGGATAATAATTATTTGTATCTTTGCGAGGCTTGATCCTGCAAAGTGCAGAATACCTTCAACTCCTTTTAAGCACATAAAAGTTGAGGGCGGTCAGTGGCTTGTAGAACCAGGTGCTGTAGAGTGGAAATGTGTTAGCAGCACCCTGAATTCCTACTAGGTGCCCCATGCCTCAGATGAGTGTGATGCACCTTATAAGATCAGGCCCTGGCAGGATGAGTGTGAAAGAGCCTAAGGTTTGCTAGTTAGATGGGTGATCGGAATGTTATTGTTTGTTATTTATAATACAGGACCCACAGTATGTTTGGCACTGCACAGCCAGATAAGGAGACAAGTTCCTGTCCCAAAAAGCTTGCCGTCTAAAAAGACAGGAATAAAAATACAGGTGGGGCTCAGGGGAAGAAAGAAAAAGTAGTGTGGGGTCTGTCGGAGTTCGACAATTCTGGCTGGGGGTGGAGCAAGAGGGGATTATTTTATTTGAGATAGGTTTTCCTGCCATCTGGTGTGTTAGCGCCAACTCCCTGTAGCTCTATATTCTTGACAGCATTTCTTAGGCTCCCACAGGGGCTTGTGGCAACCTGGGTTGTTACTTGGGAGACATAGTGTCACTTTTAGATTTGAGCCCCTATACTGAAAACACTTATGAGTAATCTCATTGCCTTCCCTGGGACTACTCACAAATAGGATGCACTATGCCAAGGCATAATGGCAGGATTAGGCCCCTGGTTTGCGTTTCAGTTGGGGAATGGTGAGTCAGAAGCAAATATGATTTTAAAAAAACCTGGTGCATATATTTATTTTTAGGGGGTGAACTGTGCTGTCCTTACTCATCCAGAGTAGTACCCTACTCCACAATTTATCCCACTGATTTCGGTGAGATTACTCACGGAATTAGAGACTATTCAGCATTAATAAATTTATCACAATCTGGCTTTAGGAAATCTGATGCACCATTTTAATGTATGATTTTCTGTATTTCTTTTGACTGATGATTTAAGATTTCTTTTTTGTTTTTACCCCAAAATTGACAGTTTTAATTCCTACTTTAAAAAACCCTCAACATTGCTTACAGTAGGGCATGGGGCAGAGATTGGGAGAGAAGAAAAGGAAATTTCGTGAACTGCAACTGATTGAAAGACTCTGAGCACCTCCAAGAGGTTCTGAGTGCCTCCAAGAGGTACGGAGGCCAATGGGAGCCAGGGGTGCTCAGCACTTCACAGGATCAGGTGCCTTCACAATTAACTTTTCCTTAGTTCTTTCCAGGCAGCCTTTTTGCTTCATTTTTGCTTTTTTGCTTTTCTGAATGCTTCATGACTTACTTTTACGCATAAGATGGTAAATGCAACCTATTGCTTTTACTTGCTCACTATTATAAATCAGAAATTGACCTGTCAAGGTATTTGACTAGCTGTGTAACCATGGATGTCTGTATTCCTGCCTTTTCTAAGACACCATCTATAAAGTGAAATAAGCCCTTTCATCCACTCTCATTTATTCACTCTTGAAATGCTAATTTTTTTAAAAGGAGCAATGGTATTGACTCTGTGCTAGCGGCATGATACTGCAGATCTTATTGACTCTAGTGGGCCTATTTACCTGAGTAAGGTCTGCAGGGCCAGAGAGAGCATTTCTATTATAATCCCTGTTTCTGACACATTTCCAAATATATAGTTTTGGCCTGTATTTTTTCACGCTTACTGTGAGACCAGAGGAAAATTAATATGGAAAGTTACAAAAAAAATTCAATGCTTTTAAAACACTTGTGATCTTTAAGATTCTCACTGGAATCATATTCTTCAATGATCCAGTTACTCCATTTCACATTTTATCACAAATGGAGTAACTTCCCTGCATTGAGCAGTTTTTTTACAGCCCAAAGAAGTTGCTTCCCATGTGTCCGAATACTAAAAATTAGGAATGGCAATGTAATAAATCAGCATGTGATCGAAGACATCATTCAAGAGCAGAATCAATATTTAACGGATAGTAAAAGAACCCATCAAAATGATTAGGATTCTTCCTCTCACTGCATACTTCCCAGCTTTTCTTATGAACTAGAAACTGAGTAAAAAAAGTGAAAGCTCTTCTCAGCATAAACCTCAGTACCCACATACCTGTGGAAGTGGATTGCACCGTTTTCCTCATCCATTCATAAGAGCTGTGCCTTTGACTGTTGGGAGAGATTTGCTCTGTGTTAATTGTACCTACAGGAGGTAAAACCCCAGATCCAGCAGGATTCAGGGAATTGTAATCAGCAGAGCTGTAGGAGATCTGTCCCGGAGACGAGCCATTGATTTGTGCAGCAGAAACTGTACTGGAGGGTCCTGGGCCATAAGTATTCCAATCCTCCCTTTGCGTGCCATAGTGAGATCCCCAAGCTCCCAAAGACTGTCCTTGGTTGTCCATGCTTGGCACATGATGATATCCCATGTAATCTGAATAGGATGGAGTGGAGACAAAGTTTTGCACTGGCAGGTTGTTGTTGTTGTTGTTGCACCTTACGGATCCTGGATACATGCTGGTTTCTTTATCCAAAAGATAACTCACGTACATGATGCTCATAGCCTGGCTTTGTCTTGCCAGGACATTCTGCTCCTCACAGTGTTTGTTTGATCTCTTCCTGCCTTCCTCTTTCTTCCTCTCTCTTTTCTAGCCCCAACTGGCTCTATAAATGACTCATGCTAGCCCTGATGTCTCTTTACTACACATGATTAACAATGGTGTTACCAGGTGCTGGTAGTAACAGTTTACTAAGGTTCTGCCTGATGTCACAGATAACTGCCTGCCCCAAAATTACATTTGCATTCAAATGAAGGGCTGACCATCCAGGCAGCCCCACCTTGCTGCTAGTTCTGGTGCTTCCTTTCTCACAGATTTTTTATGTATCCATCCTGGTCCCATCCCCTTTAATACACTCTGACCTGCCTTAGTCTTGGAGCCATGTTCCACACATAATTAACCTAAGACTTTCTTAGAAAGCTAAAGAAATAAGCTGGTTGAACACTAAGTGGTTTCTAAAGAAGTTTTTATATGAATACACTGAAAAATACAGGAAAATATGAGTAAGGAAATGCTCACCACTGTTGTTATTATTTGTTTCATGCCTGCAGTATGCTTGGTACTGCACACAGCACAGGGGAAGACAGGTCCGTACCATAAGGAGCTCACAAACAGAATTAGAGTCGAGGCTCTAAGGCTATGTTTACACCAGCGAGCTAACAGCGGCACAGCTGTATCGATGCAGCTGCGCTGCTGTAAGATCTCTCATGTAACCACCCCCAATGAGCCGCCACCGACATAGCACTGTGCACGCTGCCACTTATGCCAATGAAACTGATATCACTCAGGGGTGTGGGTGTTTTTTCACACCCCTGAGCGACATAAGTTTTGCCGACATAAGTGGTAGTGTAGAGATGGCCCAAGTTACATTTGTCTAAAACCAGATATCTGTCAGTTCAATAGTTCCTTCTCTGGTAAAGAGCCAGAATGTTCAATGCCAAAAATTCTCTTTTATATTGAAATCTAAGGGCTACAGTACACAACACTTACTCAGTAGCTGTGCACTTACTCACACAGGCTGTCTCATTGTCTTCAATCCTTACTCAGGTTGGTGAGTACTCACAAACCACAGCAGTTCTATTCGTTCTAACCCATATCGCATTGTTAAGGACATACATAAGAAGACACAGTGTTTACTCACAAAAAGAAAAGGAGTACTTGTGGCATCTTAGAGACTAACCAATTTTTTTGAGCATAGGCTTTTGTGAGCTACAGCTCACTTCATCGGATGCATACATCATCGGATGTTTACTCACATGACTAGTCCCCTTGATGTCAGTGAGTCTATTCCTAGGTGTAAGTGCTTGCTGCTGCGAATAAGGATTGCGTAATCACACCCAGAAATTTAACAGAAAGACACTCTGTTAAGATTCAGAAGAGCCCCAAGTTTGCCATCATCTCCACATAAGTTGTGATTGCTTATCTGTAATTTCCCTAAATAAACCCTGTTTCAGTTGGGCCATATTCTGCTACCATTACTCACAATGAGTAGCACCTTACTCCATAAGCATCAATAAGTGAAGCAGAATCTGGCCCTTTATCTTTGAAAAAAACTGTATGAGCAGCTCAACTTTCATGAACAACCCTACAATAACAAACCTATATGGTATTAATAGAGCAAAACAATGCAATTAAAAAAATTCCCACTTTTAAGCTTCTAAGGGACTGTTTATTAATCAACAGTGAGGAGAGAGGAGATAGATTTTTATAAATGAGGTGAAACACCTCGGCACTGTCCCTTATGAAAATGCATCGTATTTTAGTTTTTGGGAAAGCAGGGTCCCCTTTAATGATGTGGTACTTAATTGCACCGTTATTAATGAGCTGACATGTTAAAGGGATATGTCTGTTAAACAGGTGCAAAGTATAATGATGTCTTCCTTTCTTCAGAGGTGTATTTTTTCTTTAAGGGTCTTTTGCACTTTGACACTGTTTAAACTTACAGGTCCCTCCTTCTGGTTCCCAGAAGGAAAGAATCTCATCACACACCTGACAACGCCTCTGCAGTTTCCTCTTATGAGAGATCAATAGCCTCAGGCCCTGGCCACATTAGGTCCTGGATCTGTGTTTGTGGGAATCTTTTTAGAACATGATAGTAGTGCTGGGTGAGTGGTGCAAACAATTTTCCATTACTATTTGTTAAAAATGTTAAATTAATTCACTTTGGCAGCCATGTGCCCCTTTGCAGTTTGCTTCCTGTTAGTGTGTGCATCACTGTTTTACTGACATAATTGTTGAAAAGGAATTTATAAAATCCTGGGGGTGAATGTTTGCAGAAATTAAATTTTGCATTTGTGTATATGCATATTTATTTATCTATTTATTGTATTATCATCGCACCTAGGGCCCCAGTGATACACCAGATCCCATTGTGCTAGGTGCTCTACAATCACAGAACAAAAAGGCTCTTAAACTCATCCAATTAGCTCAGGTACCCATGTGACTTATTTGGCCAAACAAATTTAACCAATAGGTATCAAATAGTTGCAAAGAACTGTTCTTGATCAATCCACAGAGTTAAAGAAAAACAGAGAGAAATGAATAATGAATACATTTGAGGAAATGGATCTGGATAATCCGCAAACACAAAAAGAGGTTAAGCTTGTTAAATAAATGATGGCTTATGGGTCAAATCATTCATCTGTACATGGCAGAGTCCTGAACATGTTGTTATATGACACTTGATCCATCCATGTGAGCAGCAGGCATGTCAGCGGGATGCCACACTGGTATAAAATCCATCTGGTTGGATTAGGGCCTTGGTTTAGAGTTCCTTGTATAGATGGGTTCAAGCTGTATTGTGGAACCATGCTACAGTCCTGGGCCATAAAGTCAGTGGAGCTGTGCCACTTCACACCATGGGAGAAATCGTCTCCTGTTGGGAGAGAATATTTTTATTATACAGTTTGGTTTTATCTTTACCAGCAAGATCAAGCCCTATTAATTTCTCTCTCTAATTACCTTTCTGGTGTTTCTAGGGTGCCAATCATTTTAGTGTCTACACATTTTGAGCCCAAAACATGATTAGGACCCTATTCTGTTAACTTCCTTCATGGATTTCTCTAGTGTCTTTGACTCCCCCTTCTAGCACCTTGGAAACAATTTTAGGATTTAGTCAATGAGAGTTGTGGGCACTTAATAGCTGTCAGGATAGGACCCTTAGCGAAATGGCTCAACAGAAAGATTGCTTGCTCTTTGCAGGAACTTCATTTAAGTTTCCTTTCCTCTAACCCCCCCCCCCACCTATTTTTGTACCCCTCCCCTTAAAAACACACACAGAACATAACCCCCTCAAATGCAGGGGTAACAATAAATCAGTCAGAGGAAGGAGCAACAGCTGGAGTGGAGCTCATTTACTGTAGCATTAGCCCTCCAGTTGCTTTCAGTATGTGTATTCAGCATTGTAGCCCTGTAACCCTTAGGAATATAATAAAGTAATGACCCACAACACCGCAGGGGAGATTGGCCTCAGCAGCATAGTTTGGATCATGATCTGATCTTCCCCAATGTTCTGGAATATTTGGTTTCCTAGACTGTAGCAATGCTAGAATTCTCTACACTACTGCCGTAACATTGTTGTAAGAGAGAATTGTTTTGGATCATACTGGTGATAGCATGGCTGGCTTATTTGTTGTCCCATTTGTTATCATCATTCTGTATTTTTATGAGTAAGGAAATATAAAATTCTTTAGCTAATGCCAATCTTTTAAAGTAAAAGAGTTAAGGAAAAATGAGGTTTCCCATCAGTCTGTTGTCAGTCTTAAATCTGGAGTTCCCTATGTGGTGTAGTATAAAGATCATTGACTTGTATATAATGTTTTTTTTTAATCAATCACTTTATCTGTTATGATAATAACTCCCTGTTTTACAAGCTGGGAATAATGAGGCTTTCCACTTTCTGTTCTGGTTTTGCAACATGACTCCCAGAATCAGGAGCAAAGAGCAGCCTGTGTCTAGAAAAATACATTCCTATTGTTTATTCCTGCCTTTTTTCTGTGTCTTTGTTGTGTCACATACCCATCTTTTTATTTTCTGTTGGATTTTAGTTTATGTAGAGATGTGTAGACATATTTGTATATTTTTATCTTACCAAAAATTGCTCACATGTAGTATGACACTTCTTGAAAATCTGTCATGCTGAAAAAAATAGTTTTGGTTTAAGCTAAGAATTTTTAAAACTACAAATACTTAACATCAAAGGGATAACAGAAAGACAAAAGAGAATGCAGGAAATAGTCAGCCTGAAGGAGTTCCCTGCCACTACATAGTTTCTGTATGAAACAGTGTGTGAATCTATTTAGTTACGTTGCACTAATACAATACATCTAAACATTGATAACATCAAGAATCACGATTCACTTCACAGAGAGAGTCAACAGATAATGTTTTTTTAGCCCCCCTGAGTTAGCCAATGTTTCTGAGGCTCTAAGACTTGATGCTATTTAGAGAGAGGCTCCTAACTGGGATCTGGAAATTGAACAGTCCAAAGTTTGGGAAATTTTGGATCCAGGATTTTAGTTCAGGCCACTTGCAAATTTCAGATCCACATGTGGATTCTGAACTCCTCCCCTCCAAATTTGAGACCATTTGGATCTGGGGCTTTGCTTCAAGTGTTCTTTGTTCCTGTGATTTTTATATTGTTTTGGGGTGCTGAATGGCATTGATTCAGCTATATTTGACTCCTGAGGCTTCTCCTGATGAGCGTCTGTTCTCTGACACCATCTGGGAGTCCCTCTGTTGTGCTCTGTGTTGATGGGTGATCATGCTTTCATTGTGTCTGTTCCTAGGGCACTAGCTTCCTGCCCCCTACACATATGACTCAACCCAAAATAGACTGGTTAATCAAGCAGCAAGTCACCACGTTACTGTATGCAGTAACGAAGATCGCTTCAGTATCTCATCTTGAAAATAGAGCACCTTTCCCCTATAGTTTCCCACCCAAAACCCGCCAACCTTGATTAAACAAACAAAAAAAGAGATGAAAATCCAAAGCTGGTGCATTGTGCAATTTCTGGCATCTGTCCAGTTGTGGCAGGATCTTTAAGGGAAGCAGATACACTGCAGCCTCTTTCCAACCAGATGATAATTTATCCACAATTCCTATCAGAGCTGGGTTTGGCTTCTGAGGTGCCTGCAGCATAAGATATGAATGAGGTTTTTGCATTGAACCATGCTACTTCCACAGCTGGTGGATCAGGAACTAAGGCTTAAACCTTCTAGGGACATATTTTATCCTCCGTCATTGTGAAAAACTCCCATAGATGATGTTAGGATTTCTGCACCAAGAATCAGGCTGTGATGTTTCACGCTTGTCTGGTAAAGTTGACCTGGGCCTTGTAAAATCTAGTAAAACATTGGTTGGTTTTTCCACTGATGAAAGAGCATGTCTGTTGTTTAGTATGGTGACCCTTCCAGCTATTCATAGCCATATCTCATCACTGGTAGGGCCTGCTGTTCTTCCTCAAAGCAGACATGGTTAGATTTAATGGGAATATATCATTAAAATCCCCTTTTTGCATGGGCAGTATTTGTTCTGATACTTTATATGGGGGAAGATATTGATCTGGTATTCCGGGGAAATGTGAGAGCAGAGAGGGACTGAGATGTGTGTTACTTGCTGGGGGAGGGGTGTCTGGGAATCTTTCTTGGTATAATTGATGCTGTATTAGTATATTTTCCATTACCGGACCAAATAGATGCTCCTTACAAGAAGCCATCCAGGGGTTTGAGGTACATGAGTGGGAGTTGCTGAGTGGAGAAAGTTCCTTCCTGAATGGAAGCTGAAGAAACTCAGCCCTTTACAAGATTGGGCCCTTCCTCCACTCCACTCCCTGTGAATATATTTTGAGGGAAAATATAACCCTAGTATTCCCTCGGTTTGTTGTCTTTGATTGGCTCTGCTAGGAAAGGGGCATATTCTGATCTAAATAATTTCATATGCTTCAGTGACCCAGACAGGCAGCCGGTATCACATCTACCTTTTATATGTGTACTATAGTGAGTAGTGGTTTCACCTTTTCCCTACTCAGAGCCTCAAGTGACACAGTGGGGAAAAAAGCTTGAGCCCTCTCTACAATACAGCTTTCACCATGCTGCCACCACACGGGAGCCGCCCTGGTTGTGAATTATGAGTCCTAATTTTACTATTGTAGACAAGGCTGTGTGTGTGAACAGCACAAGGGAGGAGAATTTGAATGCCGAATCTGATTGTCTTTGAGATTTTAGTATTTTCAAAGCTTCCAGAACCAGATTGTGTGATTGGATCAAATGCTCATCTTTCGCTCAGCATGCACGAATCTTCCCCCTGAGTTATAATATTTGTGTGACTGCTTCTGACACCCCAATACCTTTGTGTTTGGCTCTGAGAGTTGTTGACTAATTTTGATCACTGGATAGATTAGCCAATAATAGGACTGGATTGTGATGATCCACAAAAGCATGGGAAAAAATAAATCTCAAAATTAATCAATTATTGCATTCAGTGAACAATGTTTGACTTTTTTTGTGCTTTTTAAAGGCATTCTTAAGCATTATAGCATAAAAGGACCTATTTCCTCTTTCATCTGTGGGTGTAATCCCCAAGTGTATCAAAGACAGTCTGTATTTCTCTGAGAAAACAGAAGCCCCATAGATCTAGTAAAGTGGGTAACAGGCCTGTGTTTTGGATTAATGCTGAGAAGCCAAAGTGCAGGTGGAAATGACAGATAGTCATAGAAACTGGAAAGAAAGGAATATTAAGCTAGAGATGAATCCCAAACAACCCCCAAATCCATACTCTCCCCAAATATGGAAAGTCTTAAATCCATATTTTGGAGTTTGATCATTGTCTCTCTCATTGTCATTCCTTCCCCTTCTCTGACCAAAGCAATGGCTTCTCTGCAAAACATTCTCAACTGCTTAGTTCTAATAGTTTTAACAGTCTGGGGTTAGGAAGAAACTTTCCCCAGAAACATTTATTGAAAAAAAAAATCCTCTATGCAGGTTTTACATTTTCCTCTGCAACATCTGGTACTGACCTCTAACTGAGACAGGATACCAGACAAGATCATTACATTGGTCTGATGCAGGTCTGGCAGTTCCTCTGTTCCTAAATGACCGGGCTTCCACTGCTTCCTTTAGCTATTTCACAGTGTAATAGATCAGAAGAAGTGACTTTCTGAACCTCTGAAGTTGATCTCTTCCAAATCTCTAACCACATGAATACTCCTGGAGAATGCAGACATACACATGTTCTCCTGGGGTTCCACTTGGTTAGCTAGAAACTGGCAGCACTGTGGGATTTAAGGTGTAAATATTTATTTGTATAACTTTGCCCTCCTTCTGGTGATGTTTATATTTAGATTTTCTCCTGTCTCCTTGCCCCTTGTAAAAGAAGGAAGAGCTTTGATGCAGCTCCAATACAATAAGGCTGACATCAGATGGTGAGCTCTCTTCTGTTTCATTTTGGAAACATTGGGGCCAAATTTAACAGCAGCATAAATAAATGCAACTGGAGTGGCTCTGTGAATTTGGCCTTTATGTTCCATAAAACATTTTATAGTAGTCCTGGAAAAGCAGAAGTGACTGTCACTTTTTTTTTAAGATGAATAAGAGAGAGAAAAAAAGTTACAGGGTGTGCTGTCGGGGGGAGGAGAGGAGGGGGAATACAACCATGGTATCTCCTTTTATTTTCTTATGAGCTGTTCACTTTCCCCAGGAGCAGCAGCAAGATGGATTTTGAAGACAGATATTGCACTGGAAAACAAAGTCAGGGTTTCTTTCAATTGCAAGACATTGATCCTTTTACTTGTGTGAAGCAATGGGGACAGCTAGTGGTCAACTGTCTGAATCACAGGGAGACACCTCCCATGAAAGAGTGGAAACATCCCTTGTTCTGCATTTCAAAATTCTTGGTATGGTCACTGCATTCTATTCTGTTCTAATCTGTTCTGTTCTGTTCTGTTCTTATACTGAAGTGCTCAGTATTATAGTGTCTGAGCACCTTGAAGTAGAGCATTAAGTAATGTGACTAACATCTGCCACTTGTTTGTTCTCTCATCCTCTCCCCAAGGGGAGAACTATATGCAGTAGTGTTTTGTTTTGGATTTTTATTTATTGTGGTGATTTTTGCCATGCTACTTCAGCTAAGCGGAACACGTATGTGCTGAAAATCTGAAGTTGTGCATTCAGAGAACATGGAAGGCTTTTTCAAGTTTGTCTCTATAAGTGCTTTTCTCTTCCACTAGGTGTCATCAGGTGTGAAATGTACCGAGACAGATTCTCTGATCCATAATGTCAAGCTGTCTGAGCTCCAGATATCTGCCCTGTGTGATGCAGGAAGACTTTTAAACACATAGGACTGGCACTCTCTTATCCTTCACCTTATGCAGTTATTTACAACAGTACAAACTGGGTATAAAGTGCAACCAGATGAGAACGCTAGTACAGCCACTGTGCTGTGCTGGAAATGGCTACACAAGGTGCAGAGTAATGGTGTGTGAGACCCACAATCCTGTTGCACCAGTGTTGTATTCTGTTAACAAGAAGTTGTGGTTTTGAAGCATTTTTCTTCTGTTAATAGATATATACAGTTCAAAAAGGCTCTACTGTTGCTGTGTAAATGATTGAAACTTCAGAAGTCCATTGCCTCTCTCTGTTTTGTAAAGAGAGAGCTGAAATCTCTGAATGGATAGTCAGTGTGGTGTACTGGTTGTAAGACAAGAATAAGCATCAGGATTCCTGGCTTCTAGTTCCCACCTCTGCCACTGACTTGTTTTGTGATATTGGGGCTGTCATTTAATTGTTCTTCAAAGTATTCATCTGTAAAATGGCAGTAAAATGGGTGTTAGTATAGTTTGATAAATGTTTATAAAGTGTTCTGAGATCCTTGGATGAAAGCTGGCATAGAAATTTTATTGTAAGTAATTCTCTTTTTCGTTGCATGAGACAATGGGTAATAATTATATAACACAAATATTTATTGATGTAGCAGCTAGGATGCAAATGGGAAAAACAACCACATAACAATCCTCATAATGTTGCCATCTCTTTCCTTAACCGTTATTTTCAGGACATGCTGTGCTTTGAATTTTTAACACCTCACACTGGGCTGGATCGCCTCAGGCTGTGTGAGTCATGCCACTTACTTATGTGATGGGATTGAAAGTGACGGAACGCTTGCATTTGAACATGAGAAACCACTACCCAGTGTGACATGAAAACATTGGGCTCTGCCTGGTAAACTTTCCAGAACAAAGTACAGAAGGATTCGTGACCATTGTCTGATGCCTTGTCAGTTTGTGTCTCTGGAGTCACGCTGGCTCTCCCCCAATCAATCTGATACCCAGAGAAAGGGGTGGAAAAATCCAGCCCACAGTCAAGAGTCCCATGCAGGTCACTTTGTATCTAAAATGTCAACAAGCCTGAGGCATGAAGGGAGGCTTTTCCTCCATGTGAAGAATCTACATTCACTGGGGTGGGCTAATGGATGAATTCTGTGACCAGTGGAGCTAGGAAAAATATGACTAACATTGTGTTGGACTGATGTATTTACGTACCGTGTATGTGTGTGTAGCACTACTGTTGAGTAGAGGGAATGTCTCAGACCTGTGTCCATATTTATCCAATTGGGAATAAAGCCACATTATTTTTCACATATGAGAAAGTGACACCTTGACTTTTAAATCCCATCTGCTGGGTGAAGTACTTCATGCCCAAAGTAATAGGCTGGTGGTCTCTATGAACAGAGGTATCCTTAAACCGTGAATTATGTCACCTGAGATGTACCATGAGAGCACATGTACCAGTCTGCAGTTAGATATTGGCCTTGAGGTCCAAATGTGGATCGCTAGAACCTAGTTCCCAAATGCAGTGCTCTGGCACATGGAGGACCCCATCTCAGTTGCAATCAGATAGTACCTTTTTAAAAAAGGGAATAATGTCCAAAACATGGTAGTCTGCGATTAGGTGACCCACTATGATAAACTACAGATACATTCCCTATCACGGCCACTACAGAGTTACAAGGTGGGTGAGATAATATCTATTATTAGACCAACTTCTCTTAGTGAGAGATAAGATTTTGAGCTTATACAGAGCTCTTCTTCAGGTCTGGGAATCTGACTTAGAGTATCATAGCTAAATACAAGTTGGAACAGATTATTTAACATAAGTAGTTAACAGATACTTCAAGGGACAATTCAAGGTGAAGTGGTCCATTAACACCTGTCTAGTAATAAGGAGGAAAGGAAAGGGGAGAGGGAAGCAGTGGGAAGGGGTGTTGTTAGTGGGTTACAGATTGTTGTAATAAGCCATAAATCCAGTGTTTCTATTCATTCTATGATTTTTAGTGTTTGGCAAAGTAATGAATTTAAGCTCCCAGGCTCGTCTTTTGAAAGTGCTGTGCAGGTTTCCTTTGAGGATGATGACAGATAGGTCAGATATAGAGTGATGGTTTTGTGAAAAGTGTTCACCCAGAGATGATATGGTGTTTTGTCTTTTATCATTTTCCTGTGTGAGTTCATTTGAGAGCATAATGATTGTCTGTCTGGTTTACACAGTTGCTAGTGGAGCATGTAGTACATTGTATGAGATACATCACACATTGTGATAGACATGTGGAGGACCCATGGATCTTGAAAAGGTGTGTGTGTGTGGGGGGGGGGCGGGGCGGGGGGGGGGTGATGTTGATCATTGTAGTGTGGAGATATGGCTGCAGGTTTTGCAACTGTTAATCTGGCAGGGTCTGATGCCGCTTTAAGTAGTTGTGTCCTGGCCTGTGGGGAGCTTGCTTCTGATGATGGATTTGGTGAGGTTGTGAGATTGTTTGAAGGCCAGAAGAGAGGACTCAGGAAAGATTTATTTCAGGATGGGTTCCCCATCGAGTATGGGTTGTAGTAGTTTGATGATACTCATATGAGTTCTAGTGTGGGATGGTAGTTGACAAATAGGGGTGTATGGTTGGAGTGGGTTTTTATTTCTGTACTGAAGCAGGTTCTCTCAGGATATTTGAGTGGCCTGGTCCATGATGAGATCTACTTCTCTGATGGAGTGGCCTTGTTTGGTGAAAGTGGTTTTGAGTGTGTTAAGGTGTATATCCCAGCCACTTCACCTTGAATGGTCCCTTGAAATATGTGTTAATTGCGTGTGCTAAACAATCTGTCCCACCTTGTATTTGGCTGTGACACTGAGGTCCGGTCTACACTACAGACCTATATCGGTATAACTATGTCACTCAGAGGTGTGAAAAATCCACCCCCCTGAACAACCTAATCCCCCATGTAGACAGTGCTATGTCCACAGGAGAGCTTCTCCCACCAACATACCTACCACCTCTCAGGGAGGTGGATTAACTAAACCGATGGGAGAGCTCTCTCCTGTAGGCATAGAGCGTCTTCATTAAAGTGCTACAGTGATGCAGCTGCAAAGATGCAGCTGTGCTGATACAGTATTTTAAGTGTAGACTTGCCCCAGGTAAGTGTTCCAGACCTGAAGAAGAGCTCTGTGTAAACTCAAAAGCTTGGCTCTTCCACCAGCAGAAGTTGGTTCAATAAAATATTATCTTACTCACCTTGTCTCTCTAATATCCTGGGACCAATGGCAACAGCAGCACTGCATACTAGTCATTCATGAACTAAAGAACAGTCATAGAAATAACCTCTCCTTAACATAATGTTCTCCACTAGATGGCACTTTTAATACATAGCAGAGGCAAACACTCCACTTCCTATTAGGCCCCTAAATCACCTGCTCTTAGAATTAAGTAGATTACAGCTGGTAAGTGACCAAAATAAAGAAGGTTCAATTTACTGTGGCTCTGAAGCATCTTTCACAGCTGCTGGTACCATTTACATGAATCACTGATTAAATACCCAACCCAATGCTGCAGAAAGTTGAACTGACCCAAACATTAAAAACAGGGGGAAAATCATCTTGATATTGGAAAAATAAAAAAAATTGGTTCCTTCCTTCTCCACAAATCAAAGTTTGTAATGTTGTTTAAACAGCAAATTCTCTGCTGTGTGTCCGAGCAGCAGCCAAACCAGGGCACTGAGATTCTTTAGTGATGGAGGGTACATGAGCTGGCATGATATTTCACTGGCATGCTCCATGCCTCTGCTTGGCCTCTCAACCCAGCTCATTTCCCATGCTGTCTCGGCTCTACCTGCCCACTGAGGAGAGGAGGAAGGTAGAGCACGTATAAATAAAATGCTGCCCTCTGCCAAAAACTGACAGCAACAGCGGGCAGAGTGAAAAGGGAAATAAGGGAGAAAGAATAAACAACACAAAGGGAAATGGCAGGTTGAAAGGAGGAAAGTAAAAAGGAAGCCCAATAATAATAGCGCATTTAGAAAGTAGTATTTTGTACTTACCTGATGTGTTTCATCCCAGTTTCAAAGCACTTTACAAACAATGCTCTCATGAAATAGACATGTATGATACCTATTTTATACATGGGGGAGCTGAGAAGCAGAAAGACTAATTCATCCAAAGTCACACACCATAGAACCCAGGAGTCCCGGTTCTCTAACTCTTAAACTCCTATAATTTTCACCACTGCTGAAGCTGCACCAGTAGGAAATTTTACGAGAGAAATCAGTGAAGACAAGGAATGATTCCTGCTTTGTCTATGCTAGCCAGCCAAGCCGTGTTTGAAACTAATGTGGTTGGAGCCATGCTTAACCAGAGGACAAATTATGTTTTCAAACATGGGTCAAAGCAGAGTAGTGGACCTAGGACCTAATAAGGCTGTGTCTCCACCATAGCACAGGCACTGATCAATCTGGGAGACAGATAAAGCACAACGCTTTCACCTCTGACCAAGAGTCAAGTTTCATTGAAGTGAATTTAGTGGTAATCTTAAATCACTTTCTTGTTCCAATAAATACACCACCTCACTTCTGCCACTTAGCACTTTACAGATGATGTTCAGCGTCTTAAATTCTTTCTTTGCACAGGTACCTTAATGAGGTCAGGAAGGAGGTTTTGGTGATTAAGGAACTAAATAGCGATGTAGGAGAGCAGGGTTCAATTCCCAGCTCAACCGACAGACTTCCTGTGTATTCTTGGGCTAGTCACTTAATCTACCCTTTGCAACAGTTCCCCATCTGTCTCATAGGGATAGTACTCCCCTGCTTCACAGTGGTGGTGGGAGGATAAAATCCATTATGAACTGCGCAGAGATTACTATAATGAGGTCCATCTAAGTACCCAGACAGATAACTTCACACACACTACTGTACAATAACCGAAGAAGAATAAGATGAATTATATCTCTTTCAACAAGCTCTAGTTACAGGGGAAAATGTATTAAATTTCCAGGCCTTTTTAAGTGAAGAGTAGAGCCATGCAAATCCGCAGATATCTGTTTTATATCTGCGGACCATTTTGGCTAATTGCGGACTGGATGCGGATACAAATTTTGTATCCATGCAGGGCTTTAGTCAAGAGCTTTGCTCAGGGACTTCTACCTGAGTAGCCTGTGTAAGGAGCCAAAATTATTCATGAACCCACAAAAAGCCTTTAAGCCATTTATTTTGACAGTGTCTTTGCTGAAGGAAGCCATTCAGAGTTAGCAGGCTAGCAATTAACATGGTTAAAAATTCACTATGAATGGGATAGGATTATTAAAAATAAATCCAATACGTTTGCTTCACTCATTCTGATCTGTTCAATGTCTTTCCGCAAATCCCAGGGTAAATGCATGAGCTGGAAGTATATGTGAGTTCAGTGTTGGAGTGAAACCTCCAGTGTCACCCCGAAAGAAGAAGCTGTGAAGTGTCTTGTGTAGGTGGTTTGTAAATGTACAGCTGTTGCTTAAATTGCACAGCATCTGCAAAATGAAGCAAAAGCCTGATTTAAAAATAGAAATGTGTGGGCGATGAGACAAAAATCTGCCTCTCTTGGAAGGTACCATACCTCTCTCCTTCACACAACTGCCTCTTTTTGTTGTAGTTTTCTAATTTTCTGGTAGCTTGGAGTCAGATGTTCAGTAACGTAGATCTAATCCTCAGAACATCAGGGGTGTCACACGAGCAAAAAAATACAGAGGCAAAACATTTTGGTTTTTTGGAAAGACATGTCCCAGAGAGCTCTCTGCTTTGCTTCAGAGGAGCCGAGAGAAGGGGCTGCAGCAGTTTTTTGCATAAGTACAATTAGCACGTAGAAGTCACTGCCACACGATAGTCTTCAGACCAAAAAGCTTAGAAAGATTCAGAAAAGGATTTGATAATTGTATGAATAATAATATTCACAGTTATTAAACACAAGTTTAAGGGATCTAAATCCTCATTCTTCAGACTTTAAGTTGCCTGGGGTTAGGTACAAATTTTCTGTATGTGTTGTGTGATTTTATTACTCATTCCTCTGGAATATTTGGTTCTGCATTCTGACTGCTGTGAAGGATGGGATACTTGACTAAGTGAACCATTATTTTGATTGTGCAAGGCAATTCTTATGTCCACAGTTATAGGCTATAAAATAATACCTCACACTTTTATAGTACCTGACATTCCAGGATATCAAAGTATTTTACAAATAATTTTCATCTTTACACTTCCATCACCTAAATGAGTATTTTGCTCAAACCTAATTGGTTACACCAGAATTGATGTGGCTGATGAATCAAGCATGTGATATTTTGGGAACAGATGATCACCTGCATAAACACCTCTATAAACAGCATTTATAAATAACTTGGTATAATAATATACAGCAAGGGTATTTTGGGAATAAAAAAATCATGGATATCAAAGTGTTTTTGCACATTTGCTGTGTTTAACATCCCAAATCCACTCTTCCTGAATCTGTCTAGTTACTTATATGGCCACCTTTGCTGTAGTATATGAGCACCTCACAGACACTAATTAATTTATCCTCACAACACCCATGTAAGGTATGAAAGCATTATCTACTTTTTATAGGGGGGCAGTTGGGACACAGAGAGATTAAGTGGCAGAGCAGGGAACTCAACCAAATATGCAGAGCCCTGGTCCAATACTGTCACTACAAGTGTCTCCTCCTCTTTCACCTCCTCTCCTGCCCCCTTTCCTCCCATTGTACTTTTTTGTTATGTCACTAGTGGGTGTGTAACCATGAAATGGAGGACATGAGCCAAGGAAGCTCTGGTGGGAGAAAATTCAGTAGCAGTTTCAACACTGCAAGTAAAAAGTAAATGTCAAAATTGCTCCACTGTATTCTATCTTCATTTTGCTGCAAACCCTTTTGACCACAGACACCACCATCCTGATGTACGCTTTTAGATTCCAGAATAGGGACTAGGGAATTCTACTTTGATAGGAAGTTTTTACTCCTGACATTGCATGAATGGAGATATCCACTAAAGATAAAGGAATGAAATTCATGAGCAAGTCTAAACGATGTAACTTACACCTTCTTCTGTTCCCCTTCAATATGTAAAATATGCCACTTTAGAATCCAGTTTGACTCAGTGGGCTGAATTTGAAGGTGATGTGGTTTTTGGGAGTCTGAGAAGTTCTAACTGAAGATGTGTCTACGCTACAGAGAATATATTGGCCTAGCTATGTCAGCATAACCGTATAGTACAGGCATAACCGTATAGTACAGGCACAGCCTACACCGACGGAAGGGGTTTTTCGGTCTGTGTGGAAACACCACACCACCTCCCCAAATGATGCTAGCTATATTGACACAAGCCTTGTTCCATCAATGTAACTAACCCTACGCTGGGGGTTAAGTCGGCATCTCCGTATAGTACAGGCACAGCCTACACCGACGGAAGGGGTTTTTCGGTCTGTGTGGAAACACCACACCACCTCCCCAAATGATGCTAGCTATATTGACGCAAGCCTTGTTCCATCAATGTAACTAACCCTACGCTGGGGGTTAAGTCGGCATCTCTGTGTCAGTCAGGGGTGTGGTTTTTTCACATCCCTGACCAACGTAGCTATATTGACAAATGTAGCTCAAGTCTAAACTAATGTAATTTACATGGAGAGGATTCTAGATGAAGGCGTAAATTACATCAGTTTACATTCTCTTTGATTAATTTCCAAATGTGGCCTGTAGTTCAGCATCTGAATTTAGGTTTAAGAAGGTGCTGTTTACAAATCACAGCAGTTAGCACAAGGTGGCTTTTCAGTAAGTTCTTTCTCTCTTGGTGTGTGTGTCTGCTCTGATGCTTCCTTGCCACAGAAGGGCTTAAAATTAAATGTTATAACCCCAAATCAGGCTCAGTCCCTTGCCAAGTAGCACAGAGATACGTTTCAGCTCTGTAACCAGCACAATATGGCTCTTGCCAACATGGCAGGATATCAAAGGCATTGTGTAACTAAACAGCACTCGATGTTGCTATGGCAGGCGTTTCTCAATAGCCATCAGTTTCATGGAGGAAATCTCATGAATATTGCCGAGTAAACAGAATTATTGTACCAGTGCTGTTAGTTCCACACAGCCTCCGGGGTTGAAAGGGCCGTTTGCAGCACGTGGCTGTCTCAGTTCATGAGATGCCCTCAGTGACACCACTTAGCAATGAGTCATAAATCTTAGAGAGAGGGAAGTGCAGTCCAGAGGGGGATTAAAAACTTCCATACTGAGTTACAGAGTAGGAGTCATCACAACTCAAAATGGGTATAGTGTTAAAAGCTGGTTATCAGTAAACCAGCACAGCCCAAAACAAGGTTGGAGGTCACAATGGAGACCTCTGGTGTCCTACTGCTAACTCTCCAGATATGTTCTTGGCTGTTTAAGGGTTTTAGTCTTTGGTGGGAATTATAGAAACTAGAACATGTATGCAGATAATTGCCCAGCGGGTGTTAAAACAACCATGTAATTCTTCTACTATGATGCTTATATAGCATAAGAATGCTGGTGCTTTGTAGGTAGTCAGCTGCATATACGTATGGAAGGATATACGGGTGTGTCTGCAGTCTCCAAAGAGTTAACTATGTGAGTAACAAAGCTAATACATTGCAGTCATATAGCACCTTAAATCCAAGCATCTCAAAGTACTTTGCGAACATATGGAGAAGATCATATGTGTATATTTTCAGTCTTCAAAGAGTAAATACACAATAAACATTAATATTTTCACACCTCCATATTGTCTTAGATCCAAAAATGTCCAAAGTGCTTTTCAGTCATGAGTAAATTAAACCTCATAACACCCTTGTGACATAGAGATTAGCGTCATTTTGCAGATGGGCCCACTGAGTTGGCCAAGGGAACAGAATGAATCTGTGACAGAGCCAGGAATTGAACCCATGAGCTCTGACTCCCTGCTCCTGCTAGCCACTAGACAATGCTCCTTGCTATATGATTTATTATATGCTTTACACTAGATCAACAGATGTTTAGCAACTATTCAAGCTTCTCCCATTCCCAGGTGATTGATGCCCTGGCTATTTCTCTCTGCAGGGCTTCTCAGGACCCAGCTGTGAACATCAGCTAGTGGCCTTGTTATTTTGAATTTCTGGGAAAACTAGCACATTGCAGTCCAGAATAGTTTCATTTTGAGGTGACATATCCTAATGTCATTCCTTCGCTAGTAACAGCATTCCGAATCTGCACAGCAAACCCGCCTGGACTGGAGAACTTCTTTGATGCCTGTTTGTGATTTAAACAGGCTGGATGGATTGACACTGTGTGAAGGGTCACGTCTGTAGAGTTTTCATTCCTAACACATTACAAATGACTGGATTTTTTGACCTTTGTTGTTTCTCAGACTAGACTGTTTCAGTTAATGAGGAATTGCCGTGTAATGTCTCCTCTTATCCTCTCTTTGTAGGTAGTCTGTGCTTTCAGTATCATGAGAAATTTCCTGAGCTAGTGTGGGGTCAGAAGAATGCTAACATATCTCTCTCTCTCTCTCACTCTCTCTCTCTGGAGGGGAGAGCTAAGTCCGGTCCCACAGGAGCCCCATCCATAATGATCTTTCATAATGATCATGAACATTATGAAAAATGGATTATGAATATCTTAGCATCAGTTCGGTGCTGCAGTTCAGCTGCCCAAATAAATATATCTGCTTTGATTTAGAACATATTCCCTGTGGGTGAGTTAATGAGCTCTTTTGTGAACCCCAAGGGCTCTTTCTTGTAGTCCAGCTTCCCATCGTCTGACATACTTCTTGAACACCATGGGCATGGGCCATAGCAGATTCCCAACACTGCAGCCAGCTACTGTTCTCAACAACTGGGCTGAATCCATAAAATGTAGTTCTTGGAGATTATTAATCACTGTCTTTATTTATTAAATACAAAGATTGGAAGCCCCCATATCATATATGTCTCTAATATGTGCAACCATGTGTTCCTGCCCTCATCCTCTGCCTCTCTTTCTCCTTTGTTATTTTTCTCCCACTTGTCACACCTCATCCCTGTTTAAACTTAAGTTCTTTGGGGTAGAGACTCCCTTTTATTTTACACGTGAACAACTCTTGGGACAGTGGGGCCCTGATCCTGAATGGGACCTTGGAAAGCTTCTGTAATACAAATAATACATAATGATTCCACTCTGAAAAATGACTCTCTACCAGATTTGCTCCTCATGTGAGTTCAGGATCATACCTACTCATTTTAGTGACCAAAAAAAAAATAAAATAAAATAAAATTACAGTTTGATGTTTTTTGTCCTAGTCCTGCAGAGCCAATTTAGCTGTGGGAGAGGGAGCCGGAGTCTGTTCCTTCTTGGATATTTACCATCCAAATTGTTTTTTAAGTTCCAGTCAGTCGCACCTATGCAAATGTTCAGAAAGCAATGAGGCTGCTGCGGTGACAATGATGACCTAATCTGAAGATGATGGGATTGCATAGGTGCAACTAAGGTCCTTAATTTTCCTGCACAATCTCTATTGCTGGTGATATTGAAGTGAACAGAAAAGGACCCAGCTTGACTCTATGGGCCTGAGCTGAGTTTGCAGGGCTCTTGGTCAGAAAAAAACATATTTTTGGGGGGAAACTCTGCACAATTAATACAGGAAACATTCAGAGACAAAGTTAGCACCCCACAAAGCCATTTTTAACAAATCACTTTTGAGAGAAGAATTGTTCTCTGTCCTGTTCTCAGGATCAATTATAGCCCTTCATTCAAAAGCTGTTAGGTTTAGACTACTATGGAGATTACTTTGGCTATTAACATCAAATGACATCTGGCAAATCTACCAACAAAAAAAAATCCATTTATTCAATACTCAAAGTATACCCACCAGCAAATAACCCAAACCGGCACACCCGTCCAACTTTTTTGAATATTAACATATGATAGACATGCCTGATTTATTAAATACATGCAATCAGAGAGTTCACTCCATTTAATAAAATCACCAGAAACAGCATGTTATGGGTAGTGTAAAAAGCACACACTGTAATTTCAGTACCACCCTGTTAAATAGCCTGATGGATTCTATTACTGTATGTTCCTCTAAAAAAGAGCTCTCTATTGTAATGATTATTTGTGATAATGTGTAATAATGATTTGTAAATCTGTTAAAACTTCCAAAATAAATAAATAGTTTTTAAAAAATTAACATTTCTGATGATGCCATATTTAGAAAAAAGCCTATCCAAGAGGATCACCATTTGGGACGAGAACATTGTCAATATTTATTTAAGTGCTCCAAAATTATGTCAGCTGTTTGGGTCTGGGACTGTGTTTTTGTTCTGTGTTTGTGCTGCACTTAGCACAATGAGGTCCCTGTCCATGATTGGGGCTCCTAGGTGCTACTACAATAAAAATAATAATAGTAGTCCAGGTCTAATACAGAAAAGGGGCTCTCATGTATAATATTTATAACCTTCCCTTTAAAAGAATAGCCATAAAAATATATGTGATATTGATTCTTCAAGAACTTCATTGATCTTAACTCTCAAATGTTTTTCCTGCCATATTTCCTTGTTTGTTTAGAACAGTTTCTTTATTTCATTTAGGGCACAGGAAATAGTATTTGAGGCCCAAGTCTCTGTGGGTGTCTCTTTTTATAAAAGCCTTAAAACAGGATATCCCTTTTATCAAAATAAACATAACATTTTGTTTTTGGAAAACAGGAAGGGCAGGTCATGGACTGGATGGCAATAAAGATTGTTACTGAGATTTCCGAACCTGGATCTGAAACGTTAGCAAAAGCCGTACATAACAAAACCGTGAACCTTGTCTTTTGAAGGTTTGCAAGAAAAGGAAGCCCTAGCAGGAAATGTTAAAAGGAACCTGTTTTCTTTCCTTTGTCTAAGGATTTATCTTATCATCCACTACCATGGGCACTTCAAATGCAGACTAAGTTCTAAGCATCAGGACAATTCTTTTTATAAACCACAGGTTTAGATATTAAGTCTGCTGACCAGCGCATAAATACAAACAAAACAATGTTTTCCTTTCGCAGTGACCAACCCCGTGCATCCGTTCCTGCTTTGAAAGATAAATAAATCTTATGAAAAAAACCCCAAACCAAACCAAAACTACTATAGTCTTGGTGCAGAAGTTTAATGAGCCATCTGTAGCTCATAATGTCAACTCTTGGTAGGTCTGTCAAGTTGCAGGCGTATGCTCAGGTGTGGTTCTGCTCTGACAATTTACTAAAAACAGTAGCCTCTTCCTCGAGAAAGCTCTCTGCTCATGTTAGTGACATACATCAGCAATTGCTCCTTTTTCGTGCCTATTAGCTTTGCACAGTTATTGAAGAGGGGTATAGATTCCATTCTGCCTCCAGTGTCACCAATGGAATTATGCCTGGATTCCGTACTACTTCATGGATCATCAGTGGAATTTGGAGCTGGCATTTGATACATCAAGTCTCGTCTCAGGAGGGGGCTTTTGTATGTAAAATATTTTTGAGACCCATTTCCAGCTTCTAGACTCTTCCCGCTGGCTCCTCCAAAAAATGGCTTGTTCTGGATCCTTTTTCCCTTTTAATTCCCTGTCCCATCCATAACTCCATCTATGTCTACTGAGTTTTGAGTATGGAGAGCGCAGGGAGAGGCCACTGAGGATTACGCGCTATTCTCTGAAAAAGTGATATTAGGAAGTGTGATGAGGAAATAGCAAGTGGATCCACCACTAAGCAGATCTATGAGCCTAAACTATCCCTTTACAGGCCTCTGATACTACTACAGCCACGAGCCAATGTAACAACAGTAGGGCACATACCCAGCCATGCACAAGACACCAGGTTTGGGCAAAAGATACTTTCCTCCCCAGCTCTGCTCAGATCGTCCCACACAAACCTACTTATTCAGATCTTACATAAGAATGGAGGGGTGTGGAGCATTTGACCCTAAAGTGTGGGTATGGAGTAGCGGGATGCCTAGAGTACTAGTCATAGTACATGTCATAGTATTTGGGAACCAACTGCAGAGGAATTAAACACAGTAGTAAGTGCCATCTCTCTCTCTCTCTCTCTCTGTGCATGTGCACTGGCTGCTCCAACACAGAAACCCTAATAACATCAGTGGACTTGGTAATGCAGATTAAGAGTAGTACTGCACTTGTCCCTGGAAGAGATGAGATGGCCTGGTAATATTTCCATGCATGCAGAATATGCAGGAGTCCTTAGCAGAGAATTGAATTTGAGGGAGAGGAGGATCTTCCTTTGGGAAATATCAACTGTGACACCAGCAGGCCAGGTGCTAGCTCAGGCCAGAGACCCCACTGGACAGGAGAGAGACATTAACTAGTGTGAAGTGGTGATTTCCAACAGAAGGTGTTATGTCTTGTCCAACAGGAAAGGTCCGTTGTGGTGGGACGTTAAAGAAGAGAGTAGACATTGGTTGTCTGCCTTCCCTGCCACAAAGATGAGTCATGTAAGTGATTCCTCTTCTCAGCTGAATTTGCAGCTCAGAGCAAAAGTGAAGAGGGGGGTAAAAACCCCTAACAAAAAGCAGTCTCTCTATGCTGTTTGGACTCTGGGGGCAAGGTTTACTAGGCATAAGCAAGAGATCTCCAGTAGCCTGAGTTAGTCCTAAAGGACATATAGATCTTGCTTATTATAGAAACTTCTATTACTTTTTGAAAATTAAGATTGTAGCTCATTTGTGTATATGTTTACCTGCTCTAACCTTGTAAATAACTCTTTTGTTTTCTTTTCCTATTTAATATATCTTTATGTCGTTTATTATAGGATTGGCTACAAACATTTTTGGTGTGAAATCTCAAGTGCAATTGACCTGGGGTAAGTGAGTCATCTATTGGGACTGGGAGTAACCTGAATATTGCTGTTTTAATTCTTGGGGTAAAGGACCATCTATCACAAAGGTCTGCTCACCTGGGTGGTGAGATAGATCGGCGTGCCCGAAGGGTCTGTCTGTGAGTCCATGTTAAAGCTGTTACAGTGCCTGATGAGTTTACACTTGATAATTGGTTGGTGAAATCTAAGTACAGAACTCACAACCAGTTTGGGGTTTATCACTTGCTTCCTAACAGTCTGCCCTGAGGTTGGCACTCATGCTTTCGAGTCACATCGGGCAGCTTTGCATCAGCATCAGCTGGATGACTGGTGAGGAGTCGCTAAAGAGAAAGGAGCGGGGAGCATTCATACAAACTTGGCATTCCTTATGATTCGATCCCTTTGCTGCTCTTAGGTAGCGGTAGCTCCCAAACTGGGTTTTAGGCAAAGCTTACCACTTTTGTTTCTTGGGTACAACACAAAGTTCCATCATGGTGAGATTTACCTTGGGTCAAGTAACTGATGGGAAGGATGCAGCAAAGATGTCTTGGAAGGCCTAGGTAGTCCTGGGGAATACTAGTGGAAAAGTTCACCTTCTTGTGGTTCTGGCTCAGTGCAGTGAATACGCTTAGCCTAATATAAACAACCAACCACCCGTTCCTAACCGCTAACTAATTTACAAACACATTGCTGGAAAGAGATGCAATGAGATTTCAGGACATGCCAGAGTGCCTTTCTGGGACTGCTGAAAGCATTTCGATTTGCCTGATGAATAAGTGACACAAAAAGCAAAAAGTTCCAGCTGGCACCCACTGTTGCCTTTTCAGCAGACAATCCTGTCACTGAGTGAGGCAACAGGGAATCCCAGCTATTCACACTCACACAACTCAATCCAAACTCAGCAAAGCGGGTTTCTCATTGCCAGCTGGCATGCCCCAAGGTGATAGCAGATCTCTGAGCACTGACCGCACCTGTTGAAAGACTTATTACTGTGATTTATTTTCCATTGCATTGCCCGCGGAAATGGGAAGAATTGGCCTTGTCTGTTGATGTGGATCATGAAAAAGAATTATACTCCTGAGCAGCAGAATTAAGTAATCTCTTCCAGGGACCAAGTGGATTGTGCATGGCACAGAATTCCTGGAGTTTGGACGGGTCATCATGCAGTACTCATGGTGCTGAGAGAAAGGAACCTGTGTGCAAAGACCTGAAAGTCAGGAAACAAAGAGATGTTCCTCTGTTTATAAATGCTTCCACTGAAGTCCCCATATATGATGTGCAAAAGCAAAGAGACCTCAGGCTGGTCCAGGGTCACAGGAATTGCTGTGTCACAAGAGATCAATGGTTCTTTGAGTCTGGCATCCTGTCTCCAACTCTGGACAATATTAGATGCTTCAGAGGAAAGTGTAAAGACTCCATATGCACTAATTTGTGTTGCCTTTATACCAGCTTGAGAATTTATTTCATAGTGCTCCAAACACGAGCATATCATCTGCAATGGCTACAGCTTCATGTATCCTGGCATATATTTATGCTGTTCCATGTTGGTTATTAAATGTAGTAAGCACTGACATTTCTACGTGTATTTATTTTCCAGTATTCAGATCCTCGCATACACTGGACATTAGCCAATTTACTTGTTACTGTATCAGGCACGTACCTGGTAATATTCTTCCTTGATTCTCTTGTACATGTCTCATAGATCTAGCCACAGTCACAACTCTCCTGTGCCATGGTTTCACCACTACCATCATGGAGTTTTTCTGCTCTATAGGAATTATATACCTTAGTAATTATCATCGACTTTTCCATTCTCAGAATATCTTTCATCATTTGGTCTCACAGAGCAACTGGGATTGTCCATGGAATGTGTACTATGAGATCCACAGTTGTACTCACTTTGTTCTTGTACTCCTCAGGAAAATGCTCCAATCCATGAAATGTATCTTTGTATTCTCTCATTTGGTCATCTGGTTTAGCAAGTGTTAGTGTAATATCTCCTACTGTCATTACCAGTTAGATCAAGTGAATATCCAACCACACTTTGAGACCAACTGCTGGTGGTGCCTCTGTGTTTACAATGTAGGATTTTAGACATGTTGCATCCTTGTGCTCAGACATTACAGTGTATCTGTTTCTACATCCAGTGGCTCACTTCTATAACAAAACCTGGGTAGTTGTTGTAAGGGCTTATGTGAGCTTTAACTCTTTATACAATTTAGTGGATACATTGACTCGTATGTTTTAGAATGTGCTTACGTCCTGGGTTAAGTGTAGTAAACAAATCTGAATAAATAAATATCTTGCAGCAGAGAGTTCTACGGGTTAATTGTAAATTACAGAAAAACAACTGATGGCTTGGTGGCATCATGCAATGGAAAAGCTGTATCCCTTTTGCACTTCCCCTCTGTACACCAACTCCAGCTGAGCTAAGGGACGGACCAATGGTACTTCACTTCTAGTCAAGATGAGGTTCAAACAATGAAGAAGGTTGCTGGTCTGGGTTTTTGAACAGATTCAGCCCTTATACCTAGGTTTTGTAATACAAATAGAAATGGTATCATGAAATTAATAATAATCAGTACAAAGGAGGGTATTTTTTTAAATGCAAACATCCTCCCGTATGCAAAGTTTGCAACCCAAACTCAACAGCATTGTACAAGTACACAGAAACAGACTAGGAACAAAAATGAAACTAGACCAATAAAGTGCTATACAAAGGAAACAACAGCTGGCTAACAGTAACCAGATTTTTAAAAAATATTTCTTTTTCACTATTCTGAAATAGTACAACCTGTGCAAAGAATATTTTTTAAACCATTTTTTCACTTGACAAGTTTCCTTAAAAAAATTAAATATAAATAAGTATGAGCTGCTTTAGGCTGCATGTTTCTTTCTTTCTTCTTTTTTTTTTCAGGGGTTACAGATGGTGTTTGGGATGTGAGAAGGAGAAAATAAAACCTCATCATGTGACCAGACTATTTTTAACTGTAATACTTTTACCTTGTCTGTTTTTGTTTAGTAAGCACATGTGATGATCAGCAAGGAAGAAGGATTCTCAGTATTCCCTGATGTCTCTGTGGTGAGAGGATTTTAATGGTGGGAATGGGATAGGGTAGAATTTATTTTCTTGCACACTCAATGTATCATGGAAGATATGGGTATTATTTTTACTCCCCTCTGGTGATTGTGGGCATGAGTAACCTGACTTTCTGGACATAAGAGGGTATGCTCTTGTAGATCACCTGTAGCACCTGTAACATACAGAAAGATTAGCTTCTAGCTGGAGACTAGCTTGGCATAGAGCCCCTACAGATGTTAGTACATAGCAACATACACTATGTAAGTAGGACCATAGAGTGGGATTTCTGCTAAGTTCACTCTAATGTCTGGACACAACTTGGCAGGCTGAGATAGTCCTTTGTTGGCTTTGTAGGTCATAGAAAGGTTGGTATTTAGGATCAGAGGGATGAAACCAGGGTCCCTGTTGTTGGTTTTGTTTTCCCCAAAGGTTTGGAATGGAACCATTTTCATTTTGTGTAGGGGGTAGGGACAATAAATAGTGTCCAGATCTCCTGATCATTAGGGTGAGATTGGAAATATTTTCCAGTTGGGATCCAGTGGATGGATCAGCAGAGTGGGTAAGTAGTTAGAGCACAAGTTTGGGAGCCAGGAGACCTCTCTTCTAGTCCTGACTCTGGCACTGGCTCATTCTGCAACCTTACACAAGTCACTTAACCTCTCTGTGCCTTAATTTTTCCATCTATAAAACAGGGATAATGATATTACATTCCTCCAAAAAGTTCTTTGATCTCTTTGGATGACGAGGGTTATGTAAATGTGAACAATCAGCATTACTGATGTATATAATAAGGAGTAATACAAACTAGAGGAGGCATGGATACTATTACTGTGACATGAAATTTCTGACGAAGACAGAGGAGTTGCAAAAGAAATCCAGGTTCTTGAAGGTACTGGACAACAAGCGCATCCCTTATAAGCTTCCAAAACAGGATTGCAAGCTCATCTGTGTGGTCATGAGCTAGGTACAAAATAATTTCCCTGCCTCAGGCACAACCACTAATAAATAAACCAACATGTCTAAAAGGGCAAAGACAGACTCTGTTTTGCAAACACTTTTCAGCTTGAATGTTTCCAAGGCAGCAGTTTTATAGGTTGTGATTTAAACCTCAGGTCTGCCCTTTTAAAATCATTTAAAAAAACCCAAACTCTGTCTCCCCCAAGCTCACCATGTTGGCAGCTTCAGCCTGAGCCGCTCACTCTCCCCGTCAGCTTTGAGTCACCTCCACGTCCACCCCCTCCTATCTCCACAACTAGGTGGCAGATGGTTGTTGCTGGAATTAGCGAGTCACTGGCAGTACCACCTGCTGCAAAGTTTCCTTGCTCTCATTAGCTTTGCAGTCATCCTTTCACAAAGGAGGAGCAGGAGGATGGACTTACAATGTTTCATGGGACTTCCTTTGTGCTCCCTTTCTACTGTGTGACACATATGAGGAATAGTTCCCTTTGCCATGCTCATTGGGCACTGTGGTTCACCCAAAGCAACAATGCTGTCAAGTTTCAGCTACAAGGCAGATCAATTAATGGCAGGGACAATGCATTTGTTCAGAGCAGAAAAGAGAATACAGGGGTGTGTACACGGGTGCTGGAACAATTTGTATAGTGGGGATGTTGAGAGCCATTGAATCAAACTGTACACCCTGTTTATGATGGAAACTACTTCAAGCCAGGAGGTGTGGCAGCATCCCCAGCACCTCTAGTTCCAGCACCTATATGCTTCTTCAGTCCCACTGGAGTATGCAACCTCCTCTATAGGGTGCAATAGTAGCGTTTGGACAGGGCAGATAAAGGCAATCAATGGCTGTAGTCATATTGCAACACAGGGCTTCCTTGCAGTCTCACCCTATGCCCACTAGGGGGGCAGCAGCATGGGACCCCCTTCTTCCCCCAGGAGCATTAGAATCTCCCCTTGTGAACAGCAACAGGGATTCCCTCTGCTCCCCAGAGAGGCAGGTGACCCCCAATAGTTACCCTAGTAGCCGGGTATATTGGCTTGGGTAAGTGGGTGGAGTTTTTCTCCTGCTGCCACACACAGAATTCTCTGCTGGAGAGGTACAGGCAGGGCTCTCCAGAGCAGTGGGTCATGGCATTACCATTCCATACCATTACACATCCAAAAATATGAAAGTGGTTGCCAGTCATCTGAATCTGTGCAGCATTTTGTTGTTGTCCTGCCTCAGCACAGTGGGCTGGACTTGATCTGTTAAGGTCCCTTCCAGCCCTATATTCCTATGATTCTAAAGTGAAATGTCTTATTCTGTGTTAGGGGTGTTCAGAAAATACCTAGTAACTCCATGACACTGACAGTCTCTGCAGCATGGAGAGTGTCTACTATAGGTCACAGCTTTCAATATCTTTAACCAATCCTCTTGTGTGCAAGTTGTTTTGTGTGTCTTTTCCTCCCTGGTTTTACCAGACATGACCTACCTTCACTTAGAGTGCTCCGCACTTGTACATACCCTGCCTTTATATCGATCAACCCTCCCCCAGGAGGTATTTATTATTTGTATTATAGCAGTGCCTAGGGTCAGGGCCCCAGTGTGCTAGGTGCTGTGCCCACACAGGAAGGGCCATTGCTCCACAGAGTTTACAGTCTAAGCAGACAAGGCAGGAAAAGGGAGGGAGAGAAAAAAGAATCAGTGGCCGAGCTGGGAATAGGTTATCGTCATTGTTGTAGGTAATTATTAATATTCTCATCCCCTTTTTAGAGTCTGTGCTAGGCCTCTTGGAGACAAAGCACACAACTCTCCACTTAGCTGGAGAGAAGCCTTTAGACCACCTTTGTGCCCTCCTGCTTCTGGGCTGCTCTGGGGGTCATGGTGACCCTTGGCGTGACTTTGACAGTCTCGGAGGGGGAGGTGAGGGCAAAAGATCTATCTGGCTTTAAGATTAAACTCGATAAGTTTATGGAGGAGATGGTATGATGGGATAACATGATTTTGGTAATTAATTGATCTTTAAATATTCATGGTAAATAGGCCTAATGGCCTGTGATGGGATGTTAGATAGGGTGGGATCTGAGTTACTACAGAAAATTCTTTCCTGGGTATCTGGCTGGTGAATCTTGCCCATATGCTCAGGGTTTAGCTGATCGCCATATTTGGGGTCGGGAAGGAATTTTCCTCCAGGGCAGATTGGAAGAGACCCTGGAGGTTTTTCGCCTTCCTCTGTAGCATGGGGCACGGGTCACTTGCTGGAGGATTCTCTGCTCCTTGAAGTCTTTAAACCACGATTTGAGGACTTCAATAGCTCAGACATAGGTTTTTCGCAGGAGTGGGTGGGTGAGCTTCTGTGGCCTGCGTTGTGCTGGAGGTCAGACTAGATGATCATAATGGTCCCTTCTGACCTTAGTATCTATGAATCTAAGTCTAAGACAGGCTTTGGCATGATGAGATGAATGTTAATCTAAGTGGGGAGCAGTAAGTATTATGCTTTATTCCCACTTGGCAGCTGATCTGGAAGCTTTGTTGAAGTTGCAGCCACCCTCTTCATAGGGGGATGGATGTAGAGATCTCTGGTGCAGATCATGTGAAACCTTCAGGTAAGAGGGCCCATAGGAGAGGAAAACTCAGAGAGGCTCCCCTCACAGAGTTGCCTCTAAATTCTTATATCAGGCGTGGGGTGAAGGGATGGGTCTTGCCTCATACCTAGCTCCCTTGTAGAAGCAACAGGTCCTGCTACCAGGCTCTACAGATCCCCCAAGTTCAGCATTGATTTCAAGGGATCTGGCAGAGGACCCAGGCATCTGAGTGGTTGCAGGCAAGAAGACAGGCTGTGAGAAATGGGCCTGGGGCTTGATACCTTTTGAGTGGCATTACTGTGGGTGCCAAGGGGATGATGCAAGTCACTTACACCACCCCTCCCCACTCATCCACATGCCTACATGCGAATCTACTCCATCACACAGAGCTCTCCACGAGGCCCAGGCTGGGGGAAGGTGGAACAGGGCAATGTAGGCACCTGCGACACACACCTGACCCCCAGCTCCATCCCGCATATGAAAGGATGTATCCATGCAGAGGGCGGGCCATATCTTTGTGTGCAGACCTAGGGGAAATGGTCTGCTCCACAGTGACAGAAGGAAAAGGGTGGGTAGGGATATGGTCAGGGAAGGGATGAGGATCGTGTCACTCTCCCACTATCTTTGCTGCTTTGGGGAAAGGTTTAGCATTGTCACATGCCTGCGGGGCCCCCTCTCTGCACAAAACACTCCAGACCTGTGACCCCTGGGCAGAGTGGTGGGGTGGAGGACTTGTCTTTTGTTGAAAGCATGGAACAGATGTTTATAAAAGCCTCATGGAAATGCTTGTAAAAATAAAGTCATGGTAGCACCCCGATTGTGTAACGGGTGTTTGGGTGTCAGGGGCTGTAAAGGCCCATGTCACTTGGAGCTCTGCTGGTTAGAGATCACCTGTGTAATAGCAGCATAACAGCACTCAGGAAAAAACAGTTCCAAGGGTGCTGTGTCTGGAGGGGCTGGGGTTTATATTTTTATAGTTTGACAAGCCCCATACCTTCTTTTGGAATTCCCCCAGTGAGGAGTCTTCCCTCCCTCTTCCATGGCATCCAAGCCCTGGAAGTGATCTCCCACAGCTGTTTGCCACGTTCACAAGAAATTTCATCACAACCCCAAGAAATTGTTTTTAAAGGAGAAAGAGGGGAATTCTTGGCTGCGCTGTGGGAGATGTCATATCTGGGTGGGAAAGCATCTGTAAGGCTCCCACGAGGAATGCTCATGGAGTCGGGGCACCTGCTACGCACAGCCAGCTCTGTGTCTTCCTACTGCAGGAGGCATGCCAGGGGCACCTCAGGTGCAGAAGAGGGCAAACTTGAGGAGTTCTTACACCTTACTTATTCCCGAGTAGTGCACTGGTCCGCAGGGGTCAGTGCAGCCAGGGAACAAATTAAGGCAGCTCTCAGGGTTGCTCTAACCTGCATTAGGGAATGAAGCAGCCCCAGGCTAGGGAAAGAGGTACCAGCCACCTTCTTGAGGTGCCTGCATTGCTGTCAGCACCATTACAGGGATGATTTTGCTCAGGTCATGAGTTGTTTGTTCTATTTTTCTGTGGATTTTTTCTTCAATTCCGTTGCACCAGAAGTGCACCAGAAGTAGGCAGGCTGCCAGCATTTTAACCCCAGTAACATAGATTAACTACGGGCATGGCTAGACAATATGGTGGTTAAAAGGCCAGTTTACAGATTGTACCAGCGCTCCTGATGTTGCTACCCCAGTGGAGCTGCACCAAAGCTAATGCAATGACGTGAAATTTGAAGGAAAATGCTAGCATAGACAGTCTGGTGTGGGTGGGTGCGTTATGCAGAGATGCGTCTTCTTTCCCTTCTTAAGATTAACTTTAGCTTCCCCCTCCATATCTCATTTTGACCACTCTTCTCTCTAACTTCACTAATATTAAATGGATCCACCTCAGCTTTTACACGACACATTGTAGCCATGGATAGATATTTGCGGGGGGGGGGGGGGGGGGATTTGGTATAGATAGCACAAGCCAATTTAGAAATATGAGTTGTTCAAATGTTTTTATACATGTGCATGTATATATGAAAAGCACGGTGTACATATATGGAAATACACACACACACACACACATGCACGCATACAGTATGACCTTCTACCCAGTGCTGCCCAGGGGTAATGCTTGCTACTTCATCTCTCCCAGTATAGCGCATAATGGAAAATACTTGATTCAGATAGCGAGATATAACTAGTTTTGATACCTGTGGAAGGAAAGGAGGATGGATGGTGGATGCCTAGAGGATTGGTCCTCGCTGAGAAGATATATACACACACACACACAGTTTTTGTCAATTCTGCAGAAATTTAGGTCTTGCCCTCAGGAACACTCAGTATGACAGTGCCCTATAGCATTTCTAGTGCAGGTATAGGATGCTGCCTGATCCTTCCAAAGCAGAAGGCAAATGCTAGAGCCTCTGCCAAAGGAATAATTGACTCCCAGTTCCTCCTCCACTTATCTTCCAAGTCCTGGGTTTAGGGTGAAGCAAGAGCAGATGAAATCACCTAGGCCTAAGCCAGAACTTTTTTAGGTACTGCTCATAGAAGGCTGGGTTGTCATTCACTCTGGCTAGGGAAGGAGCCTGAATTCAATGATTACCAAATCCCTCTTCAAGAGAGTTTCTTTTATTGAGCTCTTGATTAATGTGCCCTTTGAATGCTCCACATTTAAAGTCTACATGACACAGTATGTTACTGATCTTGAATGCCGAATGAGCTCTGTGACAGAGAGTCCCTATGGTAGTAAGGAAACTCCAGGCCTGCATGTAACAGTCAGACAGCCAGATTTATTGCGGAGTTTCCTTGTTTTTATTAGTGGGTGGGACAACATTGAAGTTCATTCAAGATTTATTTTGGTTCTTGAACTTCCTCTGTTTTACCTCATACTTCAGCAGGAAGAAAAAAATAAATTGTAGATTTCAGAATTACATAATCTTTGTTTTTTCAAATTTTTATGGTTTATCAAATGATTCAACGTTTTGGGCACCCGACTGCACAGACAGGCAGCATAACACACATCAGACATCCTGGCGGATGAAAATTGTAATCATAGCACACTCACCTTTGGCTGGTTCTCTCCTCCAAAGTACCTTGGCTAGTTTACAGATTGAAACAAGCGAGTGGGAAGTCTAATTGTCTAGCCCCTGTTTTGATTTGCTCCTTTATTAATAAATACTGTAGCAATGGTCTGCAGTACTGCAACAACATTATGATGGTTGTAGTATTTTTACAACTGCACTATTAAAAATTTTATTTTGGTACCTTCAATGCCCAATGTAGCTCAGATTTAGGTTCTTATGATGTTCCCCTTCACACCAGTTATTCCATTAACCATCTAGCACATTTCTGTCTCCTACTCCTGCCTTCTTTCATGCTGCTCTTCTACATGAGCTTTCCACGCACATTCCTCCTAAAGACTCACTTTTTCCACATAGTCAATAAACACCTATCTGAGCCAATAAAAACTATGTTCAGCTAGTGTATGGCTAGTGACTGATGGTCTGTGGGTTGTGGACTGCACCGTTACATCTCTAAAGGTGCTTTTTTCAAAGTGTCAAGCAGCAAGATTTTGAAAGACAAGTGAAAATTTCATCTCTACCCCCTGCTGTGTGAGCAGAGTCAGGCTTATGCCACATATACTGCCCCCCAAGTGTGCTTTTGTTGAGAGGACTACAATGGACAAATGTTTCTCAGAAAATGTTTCTTTGGGTAACTGGCAGGTTTTTTTTGTTTTTGTTTTGTTTTTTTAAATCAGGCAATTATCAATACACCTCTCTCCAGTCTGACTGCACTTGAGCTGTTAGCATTGATCATACTGTGGGTATGGGGGGAGGGATAGCTCAGTGGTTTGAGCCTTGGCCTGCTAAACCCAGGGTTATGAGTTCAATCCCTGAGGGGGCTATTTAGGGATCTGGGGAAAAAATTTGGGATTGGTCCTGCTTTCAGCAGGGGGTTGGACTAGATGACCTCCTAAGGTCCCTTCCAGCCCTGATATTCTATGGTTCTATGGGTAATGGCAGGTCTACCATAGCTGGCTACAGGGACAATGAATCAGCACATTTCAGATTGCTAGCTATAGCAATGGCCAAAAACCAGGACTGACCTGCTCTCCAAGGGGTCCTAGGAGATTGGATTACCAGTAAATTGAAATGTGTCTCCAGCAGGTAGTTCCAGTCAAACCCCAGTTGCAAGTATTTTTAAAAAGCACCTATTTCCCTTCCAGGAGCTTCCACACATTGGGCCAGCTGCTTGCCTTAATAACACCAGTGCACATGTAGTCCTTTATATTTATCTGTGTATCTACCACTGAAGTCTTATATAGATATCTGTATGCATGCATGTTTAAAAATTGTTAAGTTGCCTAGTTTCCCTTTAAATGAGCAGCCTCGGTGGCAGATTGGTGGCTTAAAGCACTGACATTACTCACGTTACAGCTGAATGCGTCCCGTGGAATTGTACTCAGCTTGACAATGGAACGCAAACAGGAGGCACGAAATGTAACAAGGGCAATGAAAAAAGAGTCCATCCCCCTCTTCTAAAATGGAGACCTAGGCCTAACAGAAAATGGAGTCTGTTGGTTAAATCATTGCGGGCTAGAGGCAAATGCTGCGGCTCACCAATCCCATACTGTGTTTTACCAGCCTCACCCTTTGGACTCTATACTGCAGCTGATAGTGACTGACATAAGCACCATTTACATTGAACTGTTGCCATTTCTTCTGGAACAAAATATCTTCAAGTTCTCTGGAAGCTGGAAATCCCAGGTAGCAGAGGGTGACCTCCGCCCAACACCTGCCTTTGAAGAAACAGTCATTCAGTCTGGATTACACTTTATTTGGTAATAGACAGACATTTCACAGATAAGTGTCATTTGGCATCCATCTGCCTTCCTGGCTAAAGCAGAGTAGTTTGGGTGAGGTACTTCTGCTGATTAAATGTTTCACTAAAGGTCCACATACAAATGACACTGTAACAAAGCCCTGGCTATCTAGGAACAACTCACAGTTGACACATTGCTGCACAGAGTGGTCACCTGAAACACCACAGAAAGAGCAGGCATGGAATGCAGACCCTTCTGCTCCAAAAGCACAGGCTCCGGACATTGAATTGCAGGAGAATCTCCATGAGCTGTTAGCAGTGTAGGGTTTACAACACTTTGGAGTAGTTCTGACTGTCATGTGGAAGTCCATGGCAACCATACACACTAGTCAGTACTTTACAATAGCAGAAGCAGTCTTAGAGGTGGGCAAACTGGATAAGAAGTTTTGGGGACATTTTTCTCTACAAAATTCAGGCCTTCCCCTCCATTCCTACTGTTAAATGCTTAGTCCATACCCACATGACTCACTTCAATTACTGCAACCTCCCCCTCTTTCCTATCTCTGATTTGTGCATTACACCCTTCAACACATTGCACTAAAATTTCTCTCATATTAGTGCTCAGACCACATTTCCTCCTCCCCCACACTCCCTGCACTACTTTCAATCTCCTTTCATATGCAATACAAATTCATCCTCCCCCCCGCCACCATCCCTGCCCCCGCAAAGTTGATTTCAGGCCTGGTCCTGGCTACATCTCATCTCCCACTACTTACCGGTTCATGCCATCTCCCTGCCCTGCTGTTTTCTTCCCCGTGACTGAATCTGCCAAGAAGTGTGGCTTCTGTGATGTGGAGACAGACTTAGACTCACCAGCTCATTTCACGTAGGACAAACAGCCCTCAGCTGTTAATGACTTTATGTCGCTGCTAACTTGCGATTGAACGGTTATAGTTAAACTGACAGAGCGACGTAGATGCCTGCGCAAGCAAGGACATACACCTTAGAGAGCAGAAAACATTACATGCATTTTTTAGACCTGTTTTCAGTTGTTCAACTTCAAATACAATTGTTCTGGGGCTATTAAATAAAGAACAAAGCTGAAACAAAATCAGTTGTTCTAAAATATAAAGTAAAAGGGGAGGAAGAAGGGTTTTGTGGGCAAAATCCTTATGACTGACCTTCTCAAAACATACACTTTGCATGTAAGTACATCCACATGTGGGACCAAGAGATGTAAACATGCACTAATTATAGGTCTTGAGAAATGCCACGCTGTACTAGTGATGCTGCAGGAACACAGGAAGGGACTACAGTGCCTCCCAGGGATAGATCTAAATTGTTATGTCTAATTTTGGCCTTGCTTGGTTTCCTGAGGTTACTGTTAGCAAGAGGCAGCAGAGCTGTGGGTGGAGCAATTCATGGGAGCAGCACTTGCTTCCCTTCTTGGCAGGTCAGCCAGAGAACCCTGCTGGACTGCACGTCATCTAGCCTCTCTCGGGCTGCCGTACAGGTGATCAGGTGTGCCAGCTGGATACTGTTAAAAGAAAACCCAGTGAAATTTACCAGTGAATCTTTAAATAACTTTCCCTTATCCTGTTTTCTTTTGGCGTTTAGATGATGCAGGGGCAAGCCATGCTTTTCCTGCTAAGTCGTCTTTTGCCTTTCAGAAATGTCACAAAATCTCAGCCCTAAATGACCTTTATCCTGTTCTGTAATGTGTAGCTGAGGGGACTGGAAAAAGGGATATGAAGCTTTACACTCCTAGGTCACTATTTCAAACCTGGCCCAGGTAGCTAGTAGCCTAAGTGGTTACCACCTACTAGCTGTAGAATGAGTTGGATCTCAATCCACTTGCTAGCGGTTATGAGCCCACCTAACAAGTTATTTAGCACCCATTTGTTGGTGGTTTTAGCAGATCTCTTAAGAACTGGACGGGGTAGAGAATTATCTCCCTCCTCTCTCTGAAGTAGGTAAGTCCCAAAAGGTCAAGGTGAAGGTTCTTGGGGCAGCATTGTGTGGGGGAAGCTTGCATTGCTATCAAGCCAGTTAAGCCAATACAAAGAGAACGTCAATTTCACCTTATAAGAAAGCTACATTCACTCTTTAAAATACAAAATCCTGGGTAAGGAGGGCTCTGGTTGTCTGGATGAGCGAGTTACCTCCTTTTTCTGTAGAGGTACCAGGAAATTATTTTTCTGATCATCAGTTCTAACATTTGTTTTTTAATAAAAGAAAAAAGGACATTTAAAGGACATTCTCTAGTAGTTTTGGCCCAAAATGTAGGATCTTAAAATTCCATGAAATAATTGATTTTTTTTTTTAAATTCTAACAAAAAAAAAATTGTGTTTCAATGCAAACAATGCCAAGCATTGAAACACTGGGCTAGGGCAGGACTGCCAGGAAATGAAACAGACTGGAAACTGAGTTGAAACAAGAATGAAGACAAGTTGTCTGCTTTCTTTTTTTTAACCTTTTGAATTATTCTTATCTTGCTCCAGCTGCATACATTGGAAAGACTCAATCAGATTTTTAAAATTGTTTATTTTAGTAATCTTACCTGTTAGTAACACAGGTAAACACATTTTTTTTTGGTTTAACTGACAATGTACTTCACACTGTGAGGTTAAAAATAATATACTTAAAAACACAGTTGCCATTACCTGCGTGACTAATAGCACCTGAGATTAGTGAAATAATTTTCCCTTTAAGGTGTTTTAGTTAATTGCATTGCAGTTTGTAAGTGAACACAGTTGTAGTCACCTGTAGCCATTTGTACTGTATGTGTACGTGTAACTACCTCTCCTGTGATAATCACCCAGAGCACCAGCACAGTTACAGCCTGAGAGAGTCCTTACATTCAGAAAAGTGCTTGCGTAAAAATGACACCTTTGCAGCCAACAGATCTTCTCCCTGCATGTACTCAGATTGGTATAGGTATCTGCTTACTTAACAGAGAGAATGTGCTTTTCCTCCAGCTAGCCCTGCAATGTCAGCACTGCTAGGGCAGGGGGAAGGGGATTCTTAGTCTGGCTCACACCTCAGCAGAATTGTTAATTACATTCCAATTGCAGGGCCAAATGCTGCCCTGAGACCTGTTTCTCCCCCTTGAAAACAATGGGGCTGCCCAATTGTACATGATGACTGAATTTGGCCAGCAGACTCTCTATTACTTGTCGCAGTGTATAAGAATCTCTATTATTGGTCATGAGAATTGACTCAGATCCCAGGCTGAGTTTGAAAGGCTAGTAGTTAAGAACATTATTTTACTTGTACATGGAGTGAGTGTGATCTTCAGATAGTGAGACTAAATAAACATGAAATCCCACTATGCAATTTTCAGACTAGAACTGCACTTTATATATGTTTTTAAAATAATCTATATTCATGAATAAGACTATAGACAACCTATGTCAGATGAGAGCTACCACCTCTTTACCTAGCTGGAGAGATTGTGCAGGTAAACGAAATGTACAAATTACCCACAAAAGTACACTCTGGAGAACACTTACTGATTGCTTGCAAAATGAAAGAAGTCAGTAGTTCGCTGAAGGCTGATATGAAGAAGTAATATGCTTTTACAGTTCCTATGTTTAAAGATTATACTTCTATGAACAGGTTTAAAGTCCCTGCTTCATCATTTTCCTGATTTAATGGTTTGAGTAATCTGTTTCTGCCAATGTTCATATAAACACTGACAAAATTACATTCCTGTTTACTAAGCTATAGAGTGATCATAGAGCTGTCTACATAGACACTACAAGGTACCTAATTCAGAGACATGGGATGCACCAAATACCATTCAGCTTTAAGGGGATCAGACATCAAGCCACATTCTGAATTCAGTTACACTAATGTAAAAGCACTCAGTTGACTTCAGTGAGGTAACTCCATATTTACATCTACGTAACTGAAAGCAGAATATGACCAATTAACCTGTGAGAAGATCTCCATTGGCCTCAGTTGGCTGAGGTACCTATCAGGCAGTTTATAGTTGGGACTCCTGCATATTTCCCAGGTTTTCTGATACAGAACTGTCTTCCTGGATTGTTACAGATTTTTTTTATTCTATTAATAATATTTATGTTACAGTAGTGTTCTCAGCCAGGTCAGCTCAAGACCCAGGAGGCTAAACATCTCTGTTTTGCAGCTAAAGGCTGCCCAGGCCTTCTCTGTTCTGACTTCTGCCAGTTCCCACCTGGGAATGTGCACTGAAAAAGACTTTTATCCTTCCATCCTACTTCCCTTTGCACTGTCTTGGGCGATTTTTAGGGAAAAGAGTCCCCAAACTAGAGGGAGAGTAAAGGACTATTTCCAGCTCAAGAACAGCAGGCACCACCAAAGTGCTCAAGGATAATCAAACCCTGATGCGAGATAGTGGGCACATTTGCCATGTTCTTTGCTAGATCAGCTTTGGTAGCATTTGCTGCCATGTAGGAAATCTGAGTATACCCCTGGAGATGGGCTCATTTTGCAATCTGGCAGGGCCTGAAAGCATCCCAGAATTGGCCCAGGCATGTGGGAATCCATTACTTTGAGATACCTGGCTACCAGCAGGTAGAGGGAGATTCAGTGACAGAAAAAGCTTGTTTCTAAGAAATTAACTATATATCTGGCTATCACGAGGAGAGGGAGATCACCCCAGAAAAATGTTTCATGGGCAGATAAATGGTTAATATAAAAGATATAAGAAAAACACATAACCCAGACACAGTGCACTTGCTCATGACGGTCTTGAAATAGCAAGTGACAAGGCAACAGAGCCACTCAGCCACAAGTGGTGAGATCCCTCTTTGCATAAGAGCAAATGTCTTCCTCTTCTCACTGAGTAAGCCTGACCATCAGTGTAGTAACACTTCTTGTGATCCAAGCCTTTCCCTGTCTATAACACATGGTACCTGATGTCTGCAGTGTCTAGTGGTATTAGGTAAGCACAAGGACAAGAGAATACACATGTCCCTTTCTCATTACACTGAGGCTGGAGTGTATTTTGGAGAGTTCAGTATATAGGGTCAAATCCAGCCATTGTGTAAACAGGTGAACTCTACTGAACTCAGTGGCCCACTTATGTCAGGAAGGGGTTTGTCCTATGATCTCAACACACACTCTTCTCAAGGATGCTTCAAACAAACCCAGGGGAAATAAGAGAAATTTTTTGTTTTCATCTTGCTTAGCTGTTACCTTTTGTTTTTTTGGTGTTATTATGGTAGCAGGTAGAGATCCCAACCAAGATCAGGACCCCATTGTGATAGGCACTGTATAGACACATAGGACAGTCCCTGCTCTAAGCTTACAATTGAAAAAGACAGATGAAGGATAAGAGAAAAGAAGTATTATCTCCATTTTACAGAGGGAAGTTGAGGCACAGATAGATTAATTGACTTGCGCAAAGACACACAGGAAGACTGTGGCAGAGCTAAGAATTGATTTCCTGCATCCCAGCCTTGTGCCTCAACTACAAGACCATCCTTCCACTCTGGACTCAGCAAAAGGACTGTTCAGTGTCTTATACAGACCAGGCAGCAGCTGGTTTTGCTGAATCCTCGCTGGAAATGAGCCAATGAAGGGAGAACCAGTACCATATTGCTTCTGCTGCTGGGTTTAAAGTATGCACCTTTTCACATTCGCAAATATTTCCTCTTTTAGAAAAGGTTGCCTGGGTGAAAGGCCCGAGCCATTTTCTGTACAAAAGGGGAACAATGGTGGAAGAAGCCCTGGGCTAGAGTGAGCACCTTTTCTTCTAAATGCTTTTATCTTCAGAGGCAAATTGCAGGCTTTGGGCTGTTGTGTGGGAACAATACTTAGGAAGATCTTGTTGAATCTTATCTCTACACCTGAGAGCATTCAGCAGCCACATGGGTGACCTATTTTGATCTCACTGGGGTAGAAAACAACTGCATAATTAGGGCAAGTTTACCTTTAAATAGTAGTTTTCTGGATTACACTCGTGCCCACCACCAACTGAGGTTTGCTTTCTCTGTGGCAGGGTTTAATTTAACCTCCCTGTGTTCCCAATTTAAAGTGTAGTTCAGTAGTTTGAAATATAGAGACAATATACATCAGGGGAGTTTAGAGCAATGGCCCATGGAGTTCTATAGCCAGGCCCATGGTTATTCATCTTTCATAGAGGGACTTCCCATGGGGGCACATGTCCCTGTACACAATCTGCCATCTTGTAACATGAAATACAGTCCTGGATCCTTCCAATTCCACCTGGCCTACAAAGAAAATGTCATTGAGTTGTACTGTACTGAGTTCCTGTACAACAGACATTTTCTTCTGGCAAGACAGGCAGAATGTGAAGGTGCCAGGACCTGCCTTCCCCTGAGGCCAATTCCTACTGGGAAAGCATTGCCGCCACAATACACCACCACAGTCGGCATTCATTGGCAGGAGCAGCAGAGGCCCAAAGGGCAAAAGAAGCATGGACACCCAGCCTCCCTCTCACCCCTAGACTCGCCCCCTGGATGCCCAGCACCATGGCCTGTTGGCCGGGCAACGTGGGGTAGTGGGCACTGCCTATTTTGCACCTATTCTGCTGCAAAAAGAGAATTGACACTCCGGGACTGTTGGTCTGACACCGTCCACCAGCTGCAAATAAAAGAAACTGCCTGTGTCTCAAGGGAAAAGTCCCTCAGCCTGGCAGACATACTGAGTGACCCAGTCTTTTCTATCTGATGTACCAGTAAATGAGATTTGAGAAATATTTTGTGTGTTAATGTTCACAGGCTAGTTAAAGTTTTTCAGGACGTCAATCCTCAAAATATGGAAGAAAAAAAATACTGCAATGATGCACACCACACTGCCCTCTATTGAATAGAATCCGCATTGTTCAACTCTGTGTCATAGGCCCTATGGCTAGCAGACAAAGGCGATTCTCCTTCATCTTAATTGCTGGGTATCAAGAGCATGTGAAATTCTGGGAGGCCACAGGATGCAGCACAGTGACAAACAATTTCCTGAGTGGGTCTTCCAGAGACAACAGCTTGAGCTAAAAAGCCAAGCTCTCTAGCTGAGAGCTTTAAGAAACTCATCCTTTGTGGATTGGGCACAGAGAATGGCACATAACACACTGACTGGAAGGTTACAGACTTCCCTCTGGAGAGAAGGAAGCTCATTCTGCGCAGCTGAGGCACACAACAGTTTTCCACTGAATGCATCCGATGAATTGAGCTGTAGCTCACGAAAGCTGATGCTCAAATAAATTTGTTAGTCTCTAAGGTGCCAGAAGTACTCCTTTTCGCAAATACAGACTAATATGGCTGCTACTCTGAAACAACAGTTCAAAGTCCCTCCCGAGCTACATGTCAGGGAACTTAATTTCCCAGGAAAAAGGAGGGAAGGAATCTGTTTAAAGTAGTTCTTCCCTTAAGGAAGAGTCCTATCAAATTTTACAGGGATGAAACCAATAAAACTATACTATTGAAATATTTCTTAATACCTGTAGAGCTTCAAAGAAAGATCATTGCTATAGATTTTGTTTAAACCATCCTAAAGATAACAGATGTAGCTTTTCTTTGTCTTACACTTTACAAATTCAGGTGTTGTCTAGGCTGGAAAACTGAGGACTGGAAACACTAGTGAAATAGTGACTTCACAAGAGACAAAGTAAATGTTGAGCAATAAAGAGGGGAAATGAGTCTTAGTCACAGTGTTTAAAGTTCTTTAATTCTTTGTGTTTAACACCTGTTTAACATTAATGATGAATTAACATTGTAGATAAAGGAGGTGAGTTAAAATTCATCCCTTCAGTTAAGGGATTAGATCTCCTCATGTCTTTGAAGGTGTGTAGATTGTGTTAGCTAGCTCACTAACCAACACCTGCTATAGAGCTGTACTCAAGTCAAAGCAAGTTAGATTTTGCCATGTGTGAAACTTAGATTTTAGCTCAGCCACCTTAGCAGGAGATAAAGAATGACTAGACTTACCTTCCCTGGAGTTTTAGAAGGCTTTAGTTAGATCAAGCAACAGTCTAACATGACACCTTTAAATCCTAGTTTAGACAAGGCTACAGAGCTCAAAGGCAAAGGAATTGAAGTATCTGATATTTCTAAGGTTAAAAAAATAAAGATGCAGAAAAATAATTTTAAAACTTTTCAGGCCTTCTTCATAAATAAGAAAATATGGTGGACACTCAGTATTTCAAAAATCATCCCTCTAGACAACTTTTCAGAACCCACCCCCTTGGACAAAGCAATTGCGCAGGTATTGCAGACTCCCATTAAACAAATGAAGCCACAGGACCCAACTTGCAAAATTATTTTTCCTTTGGGAGCTCCAAGAGTTATTTTACTCTATGCCAAGATTTTCAAAAGTGATTATGGAGGGCAGATGTCTCAGTTCTTGGATGCCCAAATTGAGACAACTTAAAAGGGTCTAATTTTTAGAAAGGAACGAGCACTCGCCCTCTGAAAATCAGGACCCTTTGAGATACCTTAATTTTAACTCCCCAAAACACAGGCTCCCTCAGTCACTGGTCACTGCTGAAGATCTTGGCCTAAGTACCTGGGGAACCAGGTACCAGTAAAGAAGAAGCGCTAATGTTTTAAGAACATAGGTGGGGATAAAACTGCATAGCTCCCTCCAGTCTTTTACAGGAAACTATTTCCCTTCCACAGTAAGTGGCACAAATGCCAACAGGGGTTTTGTGATTTAACTTCCGAGATCTCCTATAAGTTTATGTAGTAATATAAGCTGCTCAAAACTAGAAGAAGAGGCTCTAATCTTAGACAGGAAGAGATTGTCTGAATTACCTACATGCTCAGTAAAGCACTTAGCTTTTTTGTGGACTGATGGATAGAGTCAGAGACTCCATTTGCAGGTTCTGTTCCGAGGTAGCCCTAGGCAGCTTCCTCAGCTGATATGCCTTTTAAGGGCAGCCAGCTAAAGCACACTCCCTCAGGGCAGTGCCCTGCTGTTGAGTCAGCAGAATATGGGAAAGGGGAGTTTCCTCCCATACCCCTTCGTTTGTATTTATTTGCCTGAGAGTTTGGAGGAGAACGGTCAAAACGAGGAACTTTTGAAAGGAGTAAATCCCCATTTTGAAATAGAATGATGTATTTAATCAGTTTGCTTGCCTGTGCTGCAAAGCATTGTGGGAGGGGGAGGTTATAAATCTTCTGCCCCAGGAAGGGGGTGGTAGCATTATGAGCTGGGGTGTAGGGGGAGAAAGTGCTTAGAAGTTGGGTTGCTGAAAACAGAGACAAGAAAGTCTTATGTTTCCTTTGTGTTTGGTCTTGATGTGGAAATAACCCTGCCAATGATAGTGTAGGGCAAATTAGTACCAGCTGGGGGATGAGGAACCTTCTAGGTCTTTTCTATGTTGCCTCAGACATCTTTATTTTTTAGCTAAGGTCTCCATTTCATCACCAAAGGCCTTCAGTTCCCAGCTCTTGCCTTTGAACTGTCAAACACTCAGCCCTGTTCCAGAACACACTGACCCATGAAGAAAGATTTGACACTCACCTTTATATAGTTTGGCTAGCTAGTGACCAAGTGAGATAAGGGAGCACTATTAAAGGGGTGTTGAAGCATCATGAAAGGACAGTTATTATGTGGGGTAGTCCAAAGGGACTGATATAATGAAATTAAGCAAAGCAAATATAGACCTAGTATCAGGGAAATGTTGGTGCTGGTGAGGTAGGCTCAGGAAGCTGTGGAAAACTCAAGAGAAACGTTGAATTGTTTTGGCCCAGACACAGCATTTGAAAACCTGCCATAAGGAATGCTTCTGCAATGGCTGGGTGGTGGAGTTGTGATCTAATAGGGTTTGTTTCATCTCTAATATCTGTTATTTATATATTCACTGTTGCCCCTCTCACAGTCTTCAAGGGTCTGTAAAACTCCACATGTTGTCTATGAACAGGGTGGTGAATCCTACAACAGGGGCTCTCCTGTGGTTTGAACTGCAGACCTCTTTGGCTTTAAGCCATAGTCCTACCAGGTAAACTGCAGAAGCCCTTGCACCTCACAAGCTTCACCATTAGATGTCTCTGTGACACACTGTTGCTCATCACTTCACTCAGCCCTGCATTTTACATTGCAAGCAGGGCTGGGACAGTTATTGCATTGGTTTGCATTCCTTTTTTAGCAGCATACATGCATACAACCCTGTGGTGACAGCCACTTTAGAAATGCTGAGAGGTTAGAAGGAGGCTTTTAGAGTGGATCTTTGAAGTATTCTGCTGCTACATTGAGTGATTCAGGAGACTCTTTTCCAGTCCCAAATGTTCTTGAAATATGATCTTTGGAGATCAAATGCAATTTACCTACATTAATGAGTGAATCTCTTGGTGTAGTGCTTTGAATGCGTTAAGTGCTGAGAATGAAGATTACTGTAGCCATTGTCCATCCACCTCTCAAATCTAATATATTTGAGCTAGATTTATTGCATTTAGTGACTGCCTTCAGTATAGGATGATGCTGAGTCTCCCTGTCCTAATGGGAGTTCAGTGAGGAATTAGTCTCAAAGATACAGTCCATCCCTGGTGGGAAGGAGAGGTGTCGGGTCTGCTATATGGCAGTGGCAGTATGGGAAGTAGGTATAGGGCTTTCCCCATAATCATTGTGGGGAAATTTGCAGCTTCTGTGTTTAAGGGAGCAGTCTCTGTATTCTCATGAGTGCAGGGCCCCTGGGAAAATGCACAGAGTACATGAGTTGGGGAAGTCTAACTTGTGGTGGACCTAGATGGCTGTCAAGTTTACAAGAAACTGTTAACTTACTATAAATGCAGAAAGTCTTTTAGAAAATGTTTAGTATAATATCTGCTTTAGCCATGACATTGCATAAGGATCCATCTTCCTCCCCCGAGATTGCTGCATTTCTATGACTGGTGGTTAATCATTATAGTTATATTTATATACATACATCTTCTCTCTAACAATCTCAAAGCAATATTGATGTACGCATTATTTAAGCTCCTTGACAGCCCTATGAGGTAGATTTTATAAAACCCATGTCAGAGTTGGGAACAGAACTCCAAATTCCTGAGTCTCAGTTCCTTACTCTAATCATGTATAACTACTAGATAGCAACACAACATGATTCTTGTGGGTGTATTTATATATCTATATATCTATATCTATATATATATCTCAAACTAGTCTGCGAGTGCTGTAGAATCCTTCTAGATGAAAAACACTCTACAATATATTATTAATTTACAGTAGTGCCATAGGGTGTACATAGAAGTGAAAGGTGTAATTATTATGTGGTCAATGAAACAAATGTGGTCCCATAGCTAACACACAAATTATGGATCTATGTTTGTTTCAATAGTGACCTATTAGCTACAGAACTACAGACACTTCAATGACAACACATTAGATATGGATCTGCATTCATTTGCATGGTGAGACATTAGCTGTAGACTTTGTTCAGTGGCCGTGGGCTAGCTAAAATATAAATCAGCATGGCTTTTTACAGCAGCTTTTTATTCTATGAAAAATATAGAAACAAATTCCTATTAAGCATTACATATAAATAAAAGAAAATTTAGAGAAATAGTTACAAAAGTCAGCAACATTATAGTTAACATAAGTAGCCTGAATAGATTTTGACCGTACTCTAACCCTACTGTGCACCTCAGTAACTAGGAATATATTTTCTTAACTCTGCAGTTCCTTGCTTTCATGTATTTTTATTAGAGCACTGCTATTTAAATAAGAGGATGTAAGTATGTGTGTATATATAGTCACATGCATATCCAACTCATAAAATATTTGTGAATAAGATTTTCTGGGCATAAGATAAGAGCTCTGTTATTATTTATCTGCTGCAGTAACATGATAGCATGATAATTCAAAGAGAGGCAAATGCATTTTATTCCATATGCCTTTGTGCCATTCACCTTGGAGAAAATAAGATAGAAGACTTTGGTGGTATAAAAATAGCACACGGCTAAGGAGTAGGTGGTTGGAATTTAAACTTGGGACACTGTAGTTGATCCTGTTCTTTTTTCTTTTTCTTTTTCTTTTTCCCCCAGTCTTGCTCTGTAAATTGCAGTCCAAGTAGGATCAGAATAGTTGAAATGGTTTGTCAGTGAAGTCACTGCCAGAATGGGCACTCCATGGAATTTGTTCCTAATGAGATTATTAAGCCTGTGTTTACTCTGTGGACTCTGAATCACCGATGTAAACTAACACATTGTTATTTTGCTGCCAAGATTGCATCAGTTCATTTTCTTTTCTGAGAGTTTAAATCCGATGCAGCAGGGTCCCCCCAGGAATGTACAGCCATGGTGTATGGTACAGAATGTTTATAGCTGCAAGAGGCTGTCTTCTTGAGGAGGATCTTCGTCTTGCCCTGGGAAAATGGCCTTTACCAAATTGCCAGCCAAGTGAGTGCTTCATAATCATCAGAGGTTGGCTCTAACCAAAACCTTGGACTTTGAAATAACTGAATTTGGAATAACAGCAAACTTAGCAGGTTAGGCCTATGTCTGATAATTAAAATAGTAAATATGTTGCTATTCTTATCCCACAGAAATCTCATATAAGACCACACTGTCTTTGCTGCGTCAGTGCCGTCGGATGCTGCATGACCCAAATATTAAGTAGAAAACCCAGCTGTGGTTTAATACATTTAATTTTTAAATAAAGCTTAAGGAGTTTTAGCTTCACAGCTTCTACCTGAGGGAATAATTTCATCCACCACTGAAGTGGAGGCATCTATAGATGAAAAGGCTATGTAGGAGCTGTGTATTATTATTATGGGGAGGAATGAAAACCGCACGATGACACTATGCAGCAATTTAGACTCGGAAGTGAAGAAAGATGCTGTCTCCAATTAAAACCCCTGGGGAAATTTGAGGAAGGAAAATCTAATTACTCAAGCAGGAATTTGGCCAGGACACTGAGTTTAACATCACTATTCTTCCAAAAATGGCCATGGGATTTTAAATGACAATTGATCACTGCTGGTTTTACGTCTTATCCAAAAGATGGCACAGCACAGTGCTCCTTAACACTATACTGGGACTTTGCTTTAGCATGAAGAGCATAAGAATTGCCATACCAGATCAGACCTATGGTCCACTGCTCCAGTACCCTATCTCTGACAGTGACTGGAAAAAGATTCTTCAGAAAAGCATGCAAGAAACCCCCTGACGAACCAGTAGTCAACTAGAAGAAATTGTTTCATTAATCCCAGGCAGTTAGAACAGGGGTGGGCAAACTACAGCTTGGGCGGCCGCATCCAGCCCTTCAGACATTTTAATCCGGCCCTCGAACTCCCGCCGGGGAGTGGGATTGGGTGCTTGCCCCACTCCAGTGCTCCAGCTGGGAAGTGGGGTCGGTGCCTTGCCCCGCTCCAGCTGGGGAGTAGGGTCGGGGGCGTGCCCTGCTCTGGCGCTCAAGCCGGGGAGTGGGATTGGGCTCCACGTGTGCCGTGGCTCCGCAGGGCTCCTGGAAGCAGCGGCATGTCCCCCTTCCGGCACTTACATGTAGGGGCAGCCAGGGGGTTCTGCATGCTGCCCCTGCCCCAAGCGTGGCCCCCGCAGCTCCCATTGGCTAGGAATCATGGCCAATGGGAGCTGCAGGGGCGGCGCCTGCGGACAGGGCAGCACACAGAGCCATCTAGCCGTGCCTCCATGTAGGAGACATGCCGCTGCTTCTGGGAGCTGCTTGAGATAAGCGCTGCCCGAAACCTGCACCTCTGACTCCCTCCCGTGCTCCAGCCCTCTGCCCCAGCCCTGATCCCCCTCCTGCCCTCCAAACTCCTTGGTCCCAGCCTGGAGCATCCTCCTGCACTCCCAACCCCTCATCCGCAGCCCCACTCCAGAGCCTGCACCCCAGCCAAAGCCTCCTCCCATGCCCTGAACTCTTCATTTCTGGCCCCACCCGAGAGCCCGCACCCCTAGCTGGAGCCCTCACCCCCTCCCACAACCCAACCCCCACTTTCGTGAGCATTCATGGCCCGACATACAATTTCCATACCCAGATGTGGCCCTCGGGCCAAAAAGTTTACCCACCCCTGAGTTAGTGGCTGGTTTATGCCCCGAGAGGTTGAGAGGGTTTATATTTCATATACTTTTTTCTTTAATTTTTACTAATATTACTGTAGATAGTCTCATTATTCATATAAATGTCCCTTTTTTGATCCTGCTAATGTTTGGGCCTCAAGAATATGATGGGACACTGAGTTCTGCAGGTTATTTATGCATTGTATGAAAACCTATTTCCTTTTACCAGTGTTATATTTGTTGTGTGCAGTTTCATTGCATTATGAGAAGAGGGAATAGGACTGATGATGTTGGGAATAGTTAAGAAAGGGATAGATAGTAAGACAGAAAATATCATATTGCCTTCATGTAAATCCATGGTACGCGTACATCTTGAATACTGCATGCAGATGTGGTTGCCCCACAATTGGATATATTGGAATTGGAAAACGTTCAGAAAAGGACAACAAAAATGATTAGGGGTATGGAACAGCTTCCATATGAGGAGCGATTAATAAGACTGGGACTTTTCAGCTTGGAAAAAAGATGACTAAGAGGGGATATGATAGAGGTCTATAAAATCATGACTGATGTGGAGAAAATAAATAAGGAAGTGTTATTTACTCCTTCTCATAACACAAGAACTAGGGGCCACCAAATGAAATTAATAGGTAGCATGTTTAAAACAAACAAAAGGAAGTATTTTTTCACACAATGCACAGTCAACCTGTGGAACTCCTTGCCAGAGGATGTTGTGAAGGTGAAGACTATAACGAGGTTCAAAAAAGAACTAGATAAATTCATGGAGGATAGGTCCATCAATGGCTATTAACCAGGATGGGCAGGGATGGTGTCCCTAGTCTCTGTTTGCCAGAAGCTAGGAATGGGCGACAGGGGATGGATCACTTGATGATTACCTGTTCTGTTCATTCCTTCTGGGGCACCTGGCGTTGGCCACTGTTGGAAGACAGGATACGGAGCTAGATGGACCTTTGGTCTGACCCAGTGTGGCCATTCTTATTGTCTTATGGGTGCCAATTTTTGCACTATTCATTCTTTTTTATCTCTCTACCATGTACCCATTTTATTCATCTCCTCTCTAAGCTACATAGTCCTGCCCTAATCTTTTTAATAAAGAGTGCTGTTTCTGAGGGAACAGTACTTCTTTCTGAATCACCCATACTACTTTTTGTAGGTTGGTGTTTTCCATGAGAGGTTGGCTTTTATATATATATAATCTCCATAATCCGAAGAATTAAAGAGCAAGGTTAGTGTCTGTACAACGTATCAGCATTGTTATGTTCTGGGTCATTGCAGATTTATTCAATCATCCATACAACTGGTTTATGCTTTAACCAGGTTTGATTTGGTCTATTAGGTATTAATTTGTTTTGCATCCTTGGAGGAAGTTTCACTGTCAGTGCAGGATGAATAGAGATTTTGTCTACTAGGAATTCACTCTTTAGGTCAGTTTATTCTTAACTCAATATATGTTATGTCACAGGAGCTCAAATTCCTGTAGCTTTATTAGAGAATCAAATTTACATTAAAACACAGCCACAGGTGATTTCTCTTACTTAATATTTTGTTTACAGACCTGGTTACATGGACATAGCAAAATAAAGGCCCTTGGTATGATGTAGTTGTCAAGTAATAACTCAAGATGAAATCAGCATCTCATCACAGGTAGCAGGCCCATCAACGCTAGCGTAACTCCAGGGATTTTAGCACTTAACACCAGGGCTAAGTTTGGCAAATTATGTTGTAAGGCAGATAGTTTTCTCCACTTGTTATTTGACTGAAAATAATCTCTGTATCATTGGTGTAATTGTTTTCTCTAAGACTGAAGTAGGAAACAATTATTGCGTTTTTGTACCATGGTCCCTAGTGGACATAATGTTGTTTTTTATGTGCATACAGTTTAATTGTGGTGAGACTAATAGGCAGGAGAAGGAGATATAATAATGGAAAACATGTTTTTATAAACTCTTCAGGGAAGCATGATTGAATCTGTTAACCACATGGAAGCCATATGAAATGACTGCTCTCAAAATTAGAGGGAAAACAGAACATAGAAACAAAGAAATGTAGGGCTGGATGAGACCATCTACTCCAGCCCCCTGCGCTGAGGCAGGGCCAAGTATACCTAGATCATCCCTAACAGGTGTTTGTCCAACCTGTCTTTAAAAATCTACACAGCCTTCCTTGGAAGCCTTTAACTGTCCTTATAGTTAGAAAGGTTTCCTAATGTTTAGGAAAGAAATTAAACCATCTCTTCTTGCCCTTTCTTCAGTGGACATGGAGAACAATTGATCACTGTCCTCTTTATAACAGGCCTTAACATATGTGAAGACTGTTATCAGGCGCCCCCTCAATCTTTTTTTCTCAGACAGGCCCAGTTTTTTTAACCATTCCTCATAGGTCAGGTTTTCTAAACCTTTTATCATTTTTGTTCCTCTCCATGTTCTGTGGGTCGAGAGCAGTTTATGTATGAGTATAAAAAATTTCAATGGTGTGGCCTCTTAGAATGACTGTAAACAGGTGTCCCATCATTGCGGTGCTCTGCACTGAATTGATGGACAGGAGAACTGGGTTCCATGTATGATTCCTACTTTGCCTGAGGAGACAGTGTGTTCAACCTCCTGCTTCTTGGCAGTGATCACTTCCGCTGATCAAGGACTTTGATGGACTCCAGACAGAGTTCTATTTCATCCTCCTTTGCCAGAAGGAAGGGTCTACATTGCAAAGACATCTAGGATGGAGAAAGGGTTAAAGTTGGAAGGACAAGAATGCTTGGAATTCTATCAGGAAGCAATCTCTCAGAAATAAACCACCAAAACGTTACAGCATTACACCAAACATCCTTCATCATCATCCGATGCTACAGGCACAGCTCTTCTAGTTGTTATGAAGAGTGTGGCTGAAGATGTAGTAGTTACAGGGAGCAGGTGGCCCAGTCTGTAGTGTTGCTGGAAGCTCTGTTGCTTCAGAAGGTTCTTGTTTGAGCCAACATCATGTATGTAAAGTCAGCAGGTGTTCTTCAAAAAAAGTATTATTTATTTCCAAGTTCTCTGCTCATGTTTAATCCCTGTTTTTTTGACCTGCCTAGAGTTACATAGGATTGTGTCATTGGATAACATTTTATATTTACAATAGATTTGGTACATCTGACTGGTATTAGAACCCCTTAGGACCTATCCATCTATTTTCTTTTCCCATCCAAACATACACATTGCTATGCTAAAATATGTGATGAAAGCCAGGACACTCTGAATTAAGTCTTGCACATCTAAGTTCCTTCACACAACGTGTGCTTGTATGATTTTTCAGAAAGCAACATCCCGCTCAGAAACACCCCCACCCTGAGGAACACGTAATAAAAATATGTGAGCACAGTGGGTAAGTTAAAAACTGAAGGTCATATTGCCTTCTCACTTACACCAGTAATTAATTTCCTCAGGTAAAATTGACTTAAGGAACTGGCTAAGCAAATAAAAACACAGGATGTGAGTCTCCTCTCATTTACACTGTTACTCCATTGACTTTAGATGAGCTACTCCTGATCCACACTGGTGTAAGTCAGAGGAGAATTGGGTCTTGACCTTTTATTGGTTTAAGCCAAATTCTTAACTCTGTTTTATCTGAATAAATTTCTTCTCTTAAATGGTACTTTAAAGTTAGTTTTTAAAAGAAGAAGAAATAGACCAGGGAAGCAATCTTTGCTGGAGGGGAGATGAGAATTTATGAAAGTTGAATTATTTATCTTACTCTGTATGATATACTAACAGAGCTCCATCTGAAAAGCAGCCACCTTCCCAAAGTCTAGTTTCAGAGTAGCAGCCGTGTTAGTCTGTATTCACAAAAAGAAAAGGAGTACTTGTGGCAACTTAGAGACTAATCAAGGATTCCAATGAAGTGAGCTGTAGCTCACGAAAGCTTATGCTCAAATAAATTGGTTAGTCTCTAAGTTGCCACAAGTACTCCTTTTCTTTTTACAAGTCTAGTGCTTTCCAAACACTAACGTACTGAATCGCAATACATGCCAGTGAGGCAAGGAAGTAGTAATATCCATTTATTAAAAATTGCAGTTATATCCCTATTTTTAAGGTGTGATAAACACAGTAATTAAACCTCACATCAATCCTTTCACATAGATAAGAATTATTACCTTATTTAAATATTTTTATTTTATTTATTTTAAGAATATATTTGAGGCTGAAAAAGGTTAAGGCCAAAAATTTTATATCATCTGCAAATCTTGTCACCTCACTGTTCACACCTTTTTTCCATTTAATTTTTGAATACATTGAATAACATAGGTGCCAGCATAGATCCATGAGATCTGACCATTTATTCCAACTCTTTGTTTCCTATCTTTTAGCCAGTTACTGATCCATGAGAGGACCTTCCTTCTATCCCATGACTGCTTAGTTTGCTCAGGAGCCTTTTGTGTGGGACTTTGTCAAAGGCTTTCTGAAATCCAAGTACACTGTATCTACTGTGGTGGGTTTCTTTGGCACTTTTCCCTCTACAAAGATGTTGAATTTAATTGCATTAGGGTCACTATTACCAAGTATTTCAGCTGTATTCACCTCCTGGACCAGATCCTGTGCTTTACTTAGGACCACTTATAAAGAGTACAATATGATCTTTACTTACCACGAGGTCCTTAGTTTTATAATTCTTTCAAATGAGTTGGAACGGTAAAGAAGATTAAAAAAAATATCAGGGGATAAGTGGAGATCTTTCTTGCATTACTCACTGTAAATGGAAAGAACGCAACATAGTACCTTCTTATGTGGAAGAAAACCCTGTTTATGAGGTGCATTAGAATCAATTGCTGGAATATATCTTTTCCTTGTGAAAATATGTCCCTTACATAATTCCATCAAGCTGTTTGTGTTGTAGTTGTTATATAAATACCATCAAAGTCATTGCTGCTATTGAGTGTTTTGCTGCATGAAGGCCAACCAGAGGGGGAAAAATTCATTTTCATCTGGGACCCCCTAGTTTTTTCCAAATTGATCTTATTTGTAACAACGTTAGAATGGAAATATCATATAATTTGCAGTGTGGTGTCTGGGCCAGCGATGCTTACGGGATTCAGAACTGGAAGGAGATAGGGATAATAAACAGTACATAAGTAGCATGGCCATTTCCCTAATTGTTCCTTGCCCACTGCAGGGGATTTTGATTTCAACACACCAAGATGATGAGGTTTAGAGCATTTCTGATGATTATCAAATTGATGAAGTCATGGCACAAACAGGTGCAGAAGTTTCTGCAGGCAGTGCTCCTGGAACACTGCCAAAGTTTACATGACATTTCAGCAGAGGTAGCAAAATGGCCGCTACCCACTTTGCCCAATAGACTTGCCCCATGATCTACCTCTCATTACCTTCTTCATTGCCATCTTTGGACTGAACACTCATCTGGCAAGTATCTCACAAAAAAGCCCCACATGCTAGGCGGGCGGGATACTCATGTTGAATGTACAAGACAGGCAATCATGTTAGGCTACATATATATTTTGAAAGCAAATCTGAGCTATACAGCATGGAAAGAAGCTCAGCTAAGAATTAAACGTTATAAATGCACAGTGAAGAAGATGGTGGTTAAATGAGTTGGTGGCCCTGAGTCCTTTCCACAGTGGAGAGATGACCTCATCAATGTTTGTCACTAACTGCCCTTTCTCCTTTTTGTGGTCAGTTGCAACAGAAAGTCCTGGCTGGAATGGGCCATAGAGACTCCGCTTTCCCTAGAGTTGGCCCCTCCAGGACAGATTGGATGCATGTTGCCAGGGAGGCATAGCACTTACGATGTTGCTGCCAGTGCTATATTTTTTTCTCTGGGTAGAAAGATGGCTTCAGTTTCAAGGACTGTCAATCAGGGAACTTCAAAGCAGCACTGAATTCACTTGGAAAACAGGAATGCATGTATGTCTGTGTTCTTCCATAGGGAAGGAGAAAAAGACTATGCATGACTGTGACGCAGTTTCCTCCAAGAGAAGAGAAAAAACTGTAATTAGAGACATGCTCCACCTATGGGGTGATTGACTGATTGCTTCCCCGCTACAGGGGGCAGATCTAGATAATCCTCCATGAGATCCCTGGGCCTTGTGAGGTGCTTGAGGGAGCTCAGTTGGAGCTGGCTATGTGGAGGAGAGTGGTTGTGTTGCATTGTGGCTAGAAAGCTGAGGAACAAGAGTGGAGCAAACTCCTGTGGTGGGCTGCTGGCACAAGGGCCCAGGCACCAGGGAGGCAGTCCAGGCACCAGTGTTCTGCAAGAGGAAAGCAGACTGAAGAGAAACCCAGAAGGGGCAAGACCATTGTGCTTTATGTCGTATTTGGACTCCCAGGGGAAAAAGTCCGGGGGACAGCGCCCTGAAAAGTGAGAGAAGAACTGTGAGTTGAGCCCAGGAAGGGCAACAGATCTTTTAAACTTGGGATTATGGTTGGTAGTGGAGTTTATTTTGGGCCTTGGAGTACCCTGGAATGAGACTGAACTTTTACATGACTTGGCCAAAGGGCCAAGCCTCAGAAGAAGATGCAGGCTGGGAAAGACAATAGCAGGGCCAAAGGAATGGCTGCAAGGAGATATGAAAAATTAGGACTTCTGGCAATGCTCCCTCTATATGCCAGGGGGGACTATAGCTGTATAAGCAACCGGTTATAATGATTTTTTAAAAAGAGGGGATATCTGCATTGTGAACATTCAGTGGGAATGAAGAGATTCCCCAAGTACCAGAGTGGACAGTGATGGAAAAACTTTCTTTTAGGGAAAGGTTCTTCCTATGTTCTATCAGTTTGCAGTTGACTTATACCCTGAAGTCCAGGGGTTTTATATCCTTTATATTTTATGCTTTACCCTATGCAGTGTAACACCGGACATTCTAATTATCCACAGATTCATAGATTCTCAGCTGGAGTCCAGTTCTAGGCACCACATGTTAACAAAGCTGTGGACAAACTAGAAAGAGTCCAGAGGAGAGAAACAACAACAACAACAAAAAGATAAAAGGTTTAGAAAACCTGACCTATGAGGAGAATTAAACACGTTTCGTCTTGAGAAAAGAAGACTGAGGCCTGGGGAGAAACCTGATAATGGTCTTCAAAATGCTAAGGGCTGTTATAAAGAGGATGGTGATCAATTGTTCTGTGAATCTGTGGAAGATAGGACAAGAAGTAATTGGCTTAATCTTCAGGAAAGGAGATTTAGGTTAGATATTAGGAAGACATTTCTAATGATAAGGATAGTTAAGCAGTGGATCAGGCTTCCCTATGCGTAGAGGAGGTAATCTGTAGAACTGCAATATTTGTCACCAGATTACCCTTCCAGCACTATACCTCCTAGGAGTACATGGTACACTGGGGACAGCCTCTGCAAGCACTTCTCTAATGGCCACAAATGGAAACTACACAACTGCATGTTTGTGAAGCATATTCTGACAATGGGAGTCTCACTGTTGCGACCTGTTTTCTTCTCAGGAGAACAGGAAATGCAAGATGTACCGCTTTGTGGAGCTCAACCTGAGCACTCCAGTGCAGATGCCTCCTAAACCCATGGTCGGGACCCTTAAGGTATGCCTTCCTCCCCATTCTACTCTCACCTTGGGGTCTAAGGAAGATCCAGCAGGATGGAGTGGTGATAATCCTCATCACAGCCAGACTGTTTTTGTTTCCCAGATGTCAGCTCATACACTCATCAGTATCCAATCTGTCCCATACCTCTCGACCCAGGAAACAGGCAAGGTCAGACAGCCCAATCCGGATTCCCTCTGCCTCATGATGTGGTATTTGGATGGGCATCAAACCTAGAACAGACATGTTTGGAAGCCATTCATAGCCAGCCTCAACAATAGCAGAAAGGAATCCACCAGAAAGTGTTACTTGGCTAAGAGAAAGATTTTCCATTTGGTCTTAGTGTCACCAGATGTCCCCAGAGAAATCTGTATAAAATAGTGGGGATGTCCCTCTGCATTCCTTTAAGACCTCAGATTTTTCCCTTAGATCCCTAGGAGTATACTTGGTGGCTATTGGTGCTTTTCACCCTCCAACTGACAACCACCCCATATAAACACATCTATTGATCATATATTTGCTAAAAGGCCTCGTTAGAACCTTCCTTCCAGTAGCTAGACCTGCTCTGATATGGGATCTTATGTTGGTCCTCTTGATGTTAACTGAGTTCATATCTGAACCTCCAGTGACATGCTTGCTGACCAGTTTATCTATGAAGGTTGCCCTTCTAGTTGCCATCACTTCAGCTAGAAGGATAGGGAAATTAGGGGCCCTTATGCCTGATCCCCCATACACAATATTCCATAAGGATAAGGTTTTGCTGAGTCTGCATCCAAAAATTACCCCCAAAGTAATCTTGGACTTTCATAGATTTATAGATTCTAAAGCCAGAAGGGACCATTGTGATCATCTAGTCTGATTTCCTGTATAATTCAGGCCATAGAACTCCCCCTAGAGCAGATCTTTTAGAAAAACATCCAAGCTTGATTTAAAAATTTGTCATTGATGGAGACTCCGCCATGACCCTAGGTAAAGCGGCTGTGACTCACAGCCGGGACACCAACAACCAGTATACAAATATGCAGGTTACACCCTGGCTTTTTCTGCTTAGTTACTGTTTGCAGTGTGACACCACCACTACTCTAATCCTGAATTTTCCCCAAACCATCTGCCTCTGTAGCGTCCCACCCTCTCCTGGAACACTCACAGAAGTTATTAAGTTGATTGGTCCTTTAAAGAGTCAACACACTGCAGCTTTTTAATTTAACTGGAGTTTGACAAACACTTTTATTTCAATCATAGCAATGGGTTGGTTTAGATAAAAAGTAAAAACAACTTTATTCAATTAAAAAGAGAATGGTTTTAAGTGAGTTCAGTTATAAGGGATAAAGATAGAAAGGGCTACAAACAAACAGAAGTAAAAATACGCTTTCTAATGGCTAAGACCTAACTTAACAAGCTATAGTCTTTTGTTCAAGGTAGTTTCCTCACCAATCTTCCCTTTCCAGCAATGGCTGACTAGCTTTTAGTCAGGATCCTCACAGAGTCCAAGGCACTGGTTTTCCTTGTCTCATCAGATGAAGGATAACTTAGGGGTTTGCTCCCCCTCTCTCTTTATACTCAAGTAAGTCTTTGAAAGGTATTCTTCTCAGACATATCCCCAGATAAAGTTCCTTTCTCCTGCTGGGTTTGGACACCATGATCCTGGTGTAAACTTCACTCTGTCTTTTCCCATAAGTTGATTTTTACAATGTTTTGAGATGTTGTCCTGTTTCCTTTGTCTAGAGGAAACCTGTTTATCATCTGCCTTTGACATGCCTGGTTTAAACACATTGTAGTCACATAATTTGAGCATATCTGTATAATCCTTTGTGGGTTGATCATACATACATCCCACAAGAATGCTACTGATCAGCGAGTCATTAGTTTTCCAGTGATATATTACATGATGCCTGGGCCAGCTGAAACTCACTGTTAGATACCAAGGAGCCCCTTGCCTTCTGACACAGGGATGCCCTTAGGGTCACAGCCCAGTTTACCAAGCTTTCTAGATCACTCTGTCCTTGTCATTTTTTACCACTCCCCCAATTTTTATGTCATCTACAAAGTTTATCAGGGATGATGTTGTTTTCTTCCAGGACATTGATAAAGATATTGAATAGCCTTGGACCAAGAACCGATCAATGGGCAGACACTTCTGTCAGTTACCTGTGAGACCATTTGTGAAGATACCAGGAGACAATTCAAAATTTTAGGACCTATGCTGCAAGCAGTCTACCCACCAACCCTTGTCAACACTATCCACCACTAATGTGCCTCATATCTGACCTGAACAGGACTTCATTGGGGTGAGAAGACTGTTCAATCTCCATAGCTCAGTCAGTCCTTGGCTTGTCTACTGAGACTGTCAGACTGTCCAGAAGGCTGCCAATTGGACTTCTCTCACATGGCCACTTGTCAACCTTCTTTAAAGTGTCTTCACCTTTGTGAAAGGGTCCTCATTTAATTAAGGGTTAATTCCAGCTCCACTTCCCACTCCCTTTAAACAGAAGCTCAAAGGAACAACTATAAAAGTAGAGCTGGTTGGACAATAGTCTACATTCCGGGGGGGGGGGGGGGGGGCGGAAATCTCAAAAATGTGAAGTTGGTTTCTTTTTAAAGTGGTTGAAATGGACTAATTTTTCCCCAAAAAATGTTTATAGATTTTTTTCTATATTGTTTCTGTATGTCTATAGAAAATGTTATTGAAATGGTTATCCAAGTTTTTTGTTACCCAAGTTTTTTTCAACAACTGTACGTTTCTCTAGAGTTTTTCATCCTACAGGACCCTTCTTTATGAAATTATGTGTGCCAGGATCACTTGCTCAACCTTGGAATGCAGCTACTTCTGGGCTGGAATGTGGCTGCTAGCATCACATGGCAGATATTTAAGGAGATGAGGTGAAGAGAAATGTTTTAATTGAAAGTACAGAGGGAGTTTTGAACAGAATGTAACCCCTCATGTTTCCATCCTGCAATGGGCTCTATGAAGATCTTTGAAGTCAATGGGCTTCCATGCCAGGGTCTGCCCATGTAGAGATAATTGTAGAACTGGGGCCTGAAACTGGAGTTGGTCAGGACCCAACTGGGTAGCTGTGATCCGTAGGCAAAGAAATGCGTAAGGCAACCATCGCCTGGAGAACCTGTCAAAGAAGAGCCACGAGGATGATTAAAGGATTAGAAAACATGCCTTATAGTGATAGACTCAAAGAGCTCAATCTATTTAGCATAACCATGAGAAGCTTAAGGGGTGACTTGATTATAATCTATAGGTGTCTACATGGAGAACAAATATTTAATAATGGGCTCTTCAATGTAGCAGAGAAAGGTATAACACAATCCAGTGGGTAAAGATGAAGCTAGACAAATTCAGACTGGAAATAAGGTGTACATTTTTGACATTAACCATTGGAACAATTTACCAATATCAATGATTCTCCATCACTGACAATTTTTAAATCAAGCTTGGATGTTTTTCTACAAGATCTGCTCTAGGAATAATTTTGGGCAAGTTCTTTGGCCTGTGTTATACAGGAGGTCAGACTAGATGATCGCAGTGGTCTCTTCTGGCTTTGGAATGTATGAATGTCACTCCTGGCTTGTGAAGAGGAGTGGGGTGGCTATTGGAGGACAAGCTGTAAGTCCTTCCTTCCACCCAGGACCCAGCCAGTGCGGCCATACTATCGTTCTGAAAACAGTGCAGATTTTGGTGGGAGCAAATGTCATCCAGCTTGTAGTTTCCTGTTGTGGCTCTGATGGGAGTATAGCTGGGAGGGTTGTTTGGGATTCAATAGAGAACTCATTTTCCTTGGCATTTTATGAGCTAATAACCTCAGCACATCTGTAGGAGTTATTTACTGCCAGAGGGAGATAAAATTATAATTTGTAGATTTAATATTTTTTTAAATGCTCTTTTTGTCCCCTCTGCTTTGCTGCCTTTTCATAGCATGTTAGGAATGATTTGGGTTCCCTTCCTTTTTCCATGGTAGTTTATGAACCTGCAGCTAATAAAATTGCAGGAAAATCAAATTCTATTGCAATTCATTCCTAATTCGGTTTTTTTTTAAATGGGAATTTTCTTTGCACATCCCTGGTGTAACTTAGTTGACAGTGATGTGAGCTGCTTGTAAGGCTTGCTGCAGAATACATTTCATTTCTCATTCAAAGGACGTGCTGGATTTTAATAATTTCCAAGGGCAGGAGTTGGTACTAAAATAACAGGCTGCTGCTGTTCCTGTCGCCTGCCCAAAGGCTTCCAGGCACCTGGACATAAATACTAGAAACATGACTGCAAACAAGGGCAGCATGCTTTAGAACCTCCCGAGAGAGGAACTGGAGAAAAACAGAGAAGTCCGCTACCCATCCCTGCTAAATATATAACAGCCTCCTTCAAGTTTATGAATAATGGGGGCATTCCTCCATTGCATGGGGACCCATGATGGAAAAGGGGCAGAAGTGGCTCTCGGGGAATACCCCCAGAATAAGGAGTTTCTAAGTGGTGTAGGGCTGCAGCATCAGCTCTTCCCAAAGCTGCCACCATAGAGGGTGTGCTGGGGAGGGAGACAGTGTGCATATGGCATACTTTGGTCCAGCTAGTCTGGGCAGCTGGATGGTGCCTAAATGGCCACGGGAGTCAGAGTGTAAGTTAGAGCTCTGATGCTGCTCCAGCTTACCTGGGGGAGAAGGGGAGCAGACAGATCACTAAGTAGCCTGAGAATATGGAGAGTACAAAGTTGGCTCAGAGTTACTTTTGTCCCTGCTTCATTTCATGGCCTGGTCTGAATTGTTCAGGAACTGACGACGAGTCTGGAGAATGTGTCCCACAGAGGTGAATGTTCTTTGTTCAAGCTTTTCAGAGAATTCTGAGCCTGATAGTTGTTTGGGAAGGCGATGCTTCTGCTATTCAGTATTTGACATAAATGCTGTGTGGCTGGTTCCCTAAGACGCACAAATGGGTGACTGCATGTTTTAAGGCAGGGTAATAACAAATGATAAGTAATGAACTTTTGCTATGTATTTTCATTCTCACCCTCCCCACCTAAGCACTGTTGTGAGATTAAATTAATGTTTGAAAAGTGCTTTGAGATCCTTGGCTATAAGATGCTATAAAATGTGAAGTGTTCCGTTTGGGGTTGTTTTTCACCCATTGTTACATTTAAGAGATGCATCCAGCCACTTGTCAGTTTCCTCTTTGCACCCACCTCAGCTCTCCAGATTAGTCTCAATAGCTGGCCAGGCTGATTGCTTATTGCCCTTGTTGCTGAGTCTGAACTTTGAATAAAACATTTCTTTGTTATTGTAGCTGATTGATGGCAGAACTTGGCTGAGGCTGGTGACTGAGAATGTTGATTTTTCCAACAAAAACTGTGTGCTGACATCATCAGTGATTTCTGCAGGGTTGAGCTGGAAAGTTCAGAGAGAATTTTCTTCTTCTGTAACATTGGTGAACTGGGACATGCTTATTCCTTCATTGGAATAGAATGAGTCATTGCTGGTTTTGTCTCTGCCCTTGGAATGAGAAATCAGATCAAGGGCCCTTTCACAAATATCTGTGTAGGTCGGAGTTAAAAGCCTAATGACATTAAAATAAACCATATAAAATATCCCAATTGTACCAGGGTCCCAGGGGAGCCACACTGAGGTTACTTAATTAGGGCAAACTGCAAAGAATGTGGCAGACAATCCCCAAAGCTTTTGGTCATTCCAGTAATTAGATCCACCAAGCTAGCTTCAAAATAGCTTCTATAATTTGGATTAAAACATAAAATAAGTTTATTAACTACAAAAGTCTAGATTTTACGTGATTATAAGTGATAGCAAACAGATCAAAGCAGATTACCTATTAAATAAACAAAACCGCAAACTGAGTTTAACATACTAGATAGGTAGGATATGAATTAGAAAATTCTCACCCTGAGCGATAAAGAGGCTGGCAGATTCTTAAGGCAAAGCTGCCCTGGCTTTTCAGCTTGGGTTTCTCAGGTTTTCATACACAGGCTAGAAATCTCTCTAGCCTGGGACCATCATTTTCCTGCTGTTTGGTCTTTATTTCTCAGGTGTTTCCAGGTGTATTGTTGTAGGGAGAGTGAGGTCCAGGTGTTAAACTCATACACTGGCCAGATTTGACCAGGGCAGGACGGTACTGCTTTGGCATCCTAGGCTGGGAGGCTGGTGGTTAGAGAGCCTGCGTGTAACTGCAGCTGGGTGTGTCCTTACCTGTGTGAATGCTGGTGAAAGTGCAAGCTTGGAGGGCTTTGCAACTTGTCACAGCAGCACGTGTGAGAGGGAGCCCAGGCTGGTGGGTCAGAGGGCTCAGTGGTAACCCAGTTCCAGGTGGCAACCCGTTACACCAGTAACCTGTTTCACTAAAATCAGTTTTCATGTCCACTCTTGTATATGAGCTGTGAGTGAGCTGGTAATGGCTGCTGTGCTTGTCTACATGGCTGCTATATTATTATTTATTGTTTGTGTTGTCCCATTGGTGGACATGATGCTTTACAGATTTGTAAAGGTCTAGTGTCATTCATTGCTTCATAAAGTGCTGTGAGGTACCTGGAGCAGGACTGGAATTCTCTTCTGTGTCTCTTCTCTGCATTCTGATCAGCCATCTTTCCACCCTCTAGATCACAGACACCCAGAGCAGTCATCTGGTGTATTGATTTTTGGCATGGTGTCAGTGAGCTCCCGCACTGGTTGTACAGTTTTCTCATTGCCTCATCCTTGGCTGTTGTGCTTGATGAACAGACATCCGTTCACTGTAGGTCCTCTGAAAGAGGGATTGAAATGAGCCTTAGCGTTTACGAGATCATATGCCAGTGGGGATGTTGTAGCATCCTAATGCAGAATCCTTTTCTCAGCTGTCTTTCTCTCTCTGCCTCCTCCCCCAACCTGAAGTGGTGAAGTTAGCACCACTGAATGTCAGAAGGCCTTGGCTGCCAGGATCTTTGCACCGTGCAATCTCATTGTTTGAGGCTGTGCGCAGACATTCCAGGGGCCAGATTCCATTGTTGTCCTGCAGCCTCAAATTGCCCTTTTCTTGTTAGTGTGCCTTCTGGAGGATTTGGTTCAGCTTGTTCTTTCTGGTCTGTTGCACTCTGGGTTGTTACTAACTCTTCGTTGTTGGCTTGGAGATCACAACTCATGGCCTGAGGGTTCCTTTCCTGCTGCTGATGTGCCTCAGATTCCTGAGAGCTCCTTAAAGCCATAATCAATGAGGCTTATTAGGGTACATCTACACAGGGATAAAAGACTCACGGCATGGCTGTGGCTGGCCCAGGTCAGCTGATTTGGGCTCACGATGCTTGGGCTCTGGGCTGAAAAATTGCTCTGTAGACGGTCGGTCTTGGGCTGGAGCCAGAGCTCTGGGACCCTCTACCCTCACAGGGTCCTAGAGCTCAGGCTCCAGCTGGAGCCCAAATGTCTATACATCAGTTTTTCAGCCTGGAGCCCAAGCCCCATGAACCCGAGACAGCTGACTTGGGCCAGCCATGGGTTTTTTATCCCTGTGTAGATGTACTCTCAGTTATGCCTATATTGCAAAGGTATGCACACAGCACTGACCAAATGTCCAGCCTCCTGTCCAAGCATGCACTGGACCAATGTGAAATCTGGGAAGAATTCTCTGTGGAGGGAGTCTCTTCTTTGGCTTTTCTAAAGTCCTGGATAGGACGTTACAATTGCCGGGTATATTTTCATGCCTTAGGCAGTGAGAGCGGGGACAGCAGCTATTGCAATGACCTCCAAGTTCCTTTTATTTACTATGTAATGTGGGTTGTTTTGTTTGTTTTTTTTTAAATATGTTGAGACCCAGCCTGGGCCAGTATTATCCATGCCTTCCCATTAATATGATGGCCCAGGGATGTGCCTGCATGGTGCATGACAGTGTAGGAGATCTGAGTTTAGCCCTTCATTCCCTGTTGACTGAAAAGTAAACAACATGGAGCCAGCTATGTGTAAGCACATAGTGTGATGGAAGTTCTGTGCTCATAATATATTCATCCCATGGTGCACTTGGGCTTATGCATTTGAGGAGTTGTGATGCGTGGTTTTATTTCTTTTGGTAAGAGTTACTTATGCATTCAACGATCTTTATCCACAAGACTGACTGTAAAAGTTAAGGAGTGTTGACTGGCAGGCCAGATTTGTACTAAGGCCTTCTGATGAACCAAAGTCCAAGATGCTTTGAGAATGCTATTAAATTGTTGTACGATGTAGAAAATGCCAGATACTTAAAAATTTTACTGGTACCTGTTGTTTGATTTACTAAGCAATTTTTGCAAGGAATGTACTAATCACAAACATACAAACAGAAATATATCAGTAATGTACTAACAAAATAAGCTTATGAATAACCTTCTACTCTACTCCATGCAGTGAGGGTGAAGTTGCACTAATTCGTTTCTTTCTCTGCTGTCATTGAGAACTGAGGGCTGCTCGTTTCCTGCATTCTGGCAGCAGTGTGGTACCAGCCTGTATGTTTGCATAAATTCTTCTATACCATCCTTTAAGTACATTTCAATACCATGCATGCTAAAGCAAAAAACTCCAGGAGGAGGTATCTCAGGATGCTTGCCTTTTGCCTTCACTTGAGTCAAAGGGCTTGTTATAGCAAATTGGGGAAGGAGGGCCCAAACTGGGAAGGAAATATCCAACTAAGCAAATGTGCCCTTGAGACACTTCTGCTTGTTTATTTCAGGTGATACAGCTTCCTTTGATCTGTGTCACTGCTGTTCCATCAGCTTTGGTTGGAGACACACTTGAATTCACCTGAGGTCCAGTTTTGAAACATGCCTTAGAGAAATGCAAGTGGGCTAGCCGCACAATAACGCCAGGCAGCAGTGCCATGAGGAAGAGTGGGTTGTAATCTGTCTGAAGGCAGCAGGATTTAACAGGATACTTGACACAAGCCAACCAACAAAAAGTAACAGCTCCACCATCTCTTTTCTCCTGGAACCCCTTCTTATGCTGCCCCATGTGTTCTAAACTACATCTTTCATTTTAGCCCTGCTGTTCTGTTCAGTCAGCATTAGGTAAAACACAGTGTGGTGATTTGAGGCACAGGAGAGAATGTCTCTGGATTAAAGCTGTGCCATACCCTCACTCTCCTTTTGGTCTTTCCCAGATGGTCCTTTGCCCCAGATATCTTCAGTGGGCTTCAGGGGAATTCCCATGGTTACAGATGCTAATAGAAAAAGGTGAACAGGGTTTCCCTGCCTCATCGTGTCAGGATGTTTTTCCCTCTGGTTATCACGTGGCAGTAGTTTTTTTAAAAGTTGTGAGGGCTGCTCGTTTGGTATGTCTCATCCATCATCGTCACACTCCACTGCGGAGCACAAAAGGCTTTCCACTCCAAATTGCACTGGCTCCGCCCGCCCCAGTCACTTTGGGGTCTCTGTATCCAGATTTAGTTTCACAGGTATCTCTAATGGGACTTACTGTCACCAATTATATGTCACCACTTCACAGTGAATATTCAATAAGACCAAAGTATATTGCTTGTTTCGCTTCAGCCTATTTTAACTTTAGTTACAAAATCAGAAGCCTTGCATCCTATTCTGCTAACTCCCCCAAGACCTCTACCAAGTAACCTCTCCCTTTTTCACTGCCAGCCCTCTGCCCTCTTCTTTGCCCTCTGGCTCTTATAGGCATTCCCAGCCTTTCTCAACAGTTACCTAGCGATCTGTAATGCTCCCATAACCCAGCAGTTTGCCTCCTGTCTCCTTCCATGTTGACCATCCCTTTGATGTTTACCCAGACCTCTTCCATTCTTTCCCTGCTGATCTCATTTTGCTTCTTGGCTGCTGCTTCTCCATCTACAACCCTCTTTAATCTGCTACTGGCCCTTTTCTGTGCCTCAGAAGATCTGATGCCTCTTCACCACTGTTCTATGCTACTTTAGATCTTTGTTGCCCTCCCAGCCTTCATATTCTCCACTGACTCTCAAGGCCCTTCCTAGATCTCTTTGGTGGTCCTTCTGGCATGTATCCACAATCTTATTTTGCTAACCTAAGCCCACTGTTGTCACATTCTCTGCACTCACATTTGGTGGGTGAAGTTCATTTGAAGGTACCTAAAGGTATGTGACATTTCAGGATTAGACTGTGCCCTCTGGGCAGGGGTGTGAGGGGAAACCATAGAAGGTATCAGGAATGCCCCAGTTCCCCAGTGTTGCACGCCCTACTCTGCAGTCTCAAGCAATCAGTTGTGTGAGTACAGTCACCTAATCTCTAATAGATGATCCTCCCTCCATCCTCCTGAGGAAGTCACTAATTAATCCACCCTGCGGCAAATCCCATGCCTGCCTCTGAAGCTGGCGATCAGTTTATGCCTATGCACGTGGGCAAGAATCACTAGTGTTAAACAATCAAGCCTGTTCTTATTGCAAGGTACCATGGGAATCTATGTAACTATCCACATTTTTCTTGAATCCTGCTGGGAGGATGGGGTTATAATTTTCATCCCCTGCAGGTGATGGCAAATGATGACTGCCCTATAGGCCAAAGTGTAATTCTTCTAGCTTGTCTGGCCCCTTCTTTGAGTCCTTACCACTTTGTATGAGGAATATGCAACTCCTGCTACATTAAGCATCATCAGAAATCACCCGGTATTATTCTTACTTTGCATCACCAGATGAAGTGATCTTGAAACAGGAGACAGATGCAGATAAATGCTCTTAACTCCCTACCAAAATCATTGGCCTCTTGTAATTCCCCAAAGCAATTCTGCTATGCATTCTGTTAGTGGCAAATATGTAAACCTAATGCAAAAAAATCACCCTGCAGGGAGGGTGCAGGACTCTTGAAAAAAGGGCTGGATTAGCCTTGATTGAAATAAAACTTCATGAACTTCAGAGAAAACTGGAGAATTTATGAAAAGGATTACTGTCCAACTGTGCCACCCTTGAAACCAGTGGGATGACGTGAGGAGAAAGGGACTGTTCAACATAAGGGTGGCACAATATGGCCCTTAGTGAACAAAGAGTTTGACATACTTGGGCAGCTATATCTTGCATGAGTCCAGGGGAAACTACAGAGTGTTCTTTACGTAGGGATGATCTGTTCTTGAATGTCTTCTCCACCAACAGGCTTTCACGGTAACATCAACCATGGATGTTCTTGTGCCTCCTGGTCATGGTTTCAGAGAAAAACAGGTATATTGAGGTGGACAACACAAAGTCCATTTCTCTCCCGGTTTGTACTGGTGTTCCCCTGCAAGCTCCTGTTACTGTTATAGGGATCTGATACAGCAGTGTAGGTGCAGGTATCAGAAAGCAGTAACTGCCTTACCCACAGTACAGCAAGTACTAATAATAATGGTTACTAATTGCACTGGACTGAAATCAGTCAGAGCCAGCCATAGTGGCACATGGGAAAAACCCAGATTTGTCCTCAGGCCCTAGCTGCCCCTGTCTGGGCTGGCAGGAACTAGGTGTCCTGCATAGGCAATGTGTTCTGTCGAGGAAGGGGGCAGTGCGTGTCAGATTGCCATTGTTCCTTGAAATCTTCAGGCCTGTCCTATTCATTACAGACCAAATAAATAATCCCGAATGCACCAAATCGTGGATCAGCATCATGGCACGACAGTGTCGCAACTTCACTTACAACATTATAACTCAGCAACGTGCTGTTAGCCCAGGGTGATGCTGTGTCAATAGGTTTCATGACAATCAGAATCAGAGCCAAACAATCCCAGTGTTTGGGCAAGTGGTGGTTTGGGTTTAGCCCACTTTCCTCTCAGCCTGATGTGAGCATAGGGGCTAGAACTAGAGGTGCGGGGGGGTGCTGCCACACCCCCTGGCTTGAAGTGGTTTCCATTATATACAGGGTTTACAGTTTGGTTCCATGGCTCTCAGCGCCCCCACTATAAAAATGGTTCCAGCACCCCAGGATGTGAGGCTGCTAAGTCACATTACACTTTATCTCAACCTCACAACATGCTGGTGGTTTACTGCTTGCCTCAGTAGCTCTAGGAGAGGTAATTGCAGATGTTCTGTTAGGGACAGGCAGAAAGACTGTTACCTCAGTGCAGTACATCCATGTTTCCCATTCCACACCTGCTCTCTTTGCCTTACCCCTGCTTGTCTTTGTTGGCTGCGCTCGCTGCTATGACAACTTGTGACATTCTTGCTTGGGGCATAAACAGTGGAGGACAGGATTTGAAAAATATACATGAATAAAAGGTCAAATCTCTCCCAGGAAAGAATAAAGTTTTCATTTCTTTCAATGCATAGTTATGAAAAGCAAATTAACCTTTGGATGCTTGAGGAATTCATTTTGACAACAGCACAGCTTAAAAATAAACAGGCGCTACTCCAAGCAGTGTGTCCAAAGATGCCCCAGTTTATTCTTCTGCTGATCCAGTCCTTGCCTCTGCAGATCAGAATATATAGTTCTGGCTTATAAAGGTCATGCTGGCATTGCTCATCCAGTACAGCCTAGAGGGGCAGAGGGCACAGCACTGGGTATGGGACTTGCTGGGGCAAAATTCTCCATTTATTTCAATGGGGAAATGGGGGCTGCTTTGTGCTATTAATTTTGTTCATCTTAAATCCACTGCCAGGTTTGAAAGTCTTCTCCTGCAATATTCCGGGGTGGGGTGGGGTGGGAACAAAAAAAGAGAAGAAAATATGTGTGGCAACTCAAAAAGGCAGGTGGTATACCCATTCCTGGCCTAGCTCAGAGACTGTGCCTAGTTAACAGCTGGGTTGTCCCCACTCTCCATCACTACTGACATGATGAAGTAAGGATCCCGGAGTCTCCTGCAGGGACTGCTTCCGTGTTTGACTTTAGACTTAGCACAAAGATTATGGAGACTGACAACAAAGACTTGGCCTTTGAGGATATTGCAACAGGAAAAGCCATTATGACCAGGTGACCCAGTTAGCAAATGCTGTATCATTTAGTGATGTAAATGGTGTAAGTGAACGCAAAATGATATAATTTATGTGCCAAGGAAGGAAGAATGGGTAGTAGCAAGAAAAAAACAGCCGACAGAAGATATTAGATAAAGCAGTCTCCAAGTCCACTTAGGGATGAATTTGACTCCTTGAGACCATTACCATGATGGGAGCAGGATCAGCCTAGTGTGCCTGCATGCCCTTCCTCTGTGAAAATGATTGATCCCTGTTTTCTAAAGTATCCTCTCCTGCTGTAGGTCCAGTGCTTCCTACTGCCATGTAGGGTGACCAGATGTCCTGATTTTATAGGGACAGTCCCGATTTTTGGGTCTTTTTCTTACATAGGCGCCTATTATCCCCACCCCCGTCCCGATTTTTCACACTTGCTGTCTGGTCACCCTGCTGCCATGGGTCCTCTAATCAGACTCCGCCAGCAGATTTTATTCTTGTCCTAGCAGAGCTTCAGCATCTCTCCCTATCCTTCCAGTCACCTTCCTTTGGTTTTGTTTCTCTCTGTTTTGAAACAACTCTGTATTTTTCTTTGGACTTTCAACTAAAATCAATCTGGTGAAATCAATAATTGGGGGGGGGGCAAGCTGGAGGGGGAGAGAGGGGAAGAATAAATAGGGCAGAGTTCGAGCCTAAATTCCAGTGAACTCCTTGAAGAATTGGCTGCCCTGGTTCAAGTTCCTCTAGGTTAATAAAGCCAGATACTTCACATGTGCGGAGTATTTTCTTTCAGTAACCCTCTGAATGACATATTTATTAGGAAGACAAGGTGGGTGGGTAATATCTTTTATATTTATTTATTCATGTTTATTATTATCTAAATTGACCCTACTGGGGCCTTGAACCGGAGACCTCTTTTTCTAAAACCATGAGATGCTAACACTTGAACTAAAGAAGTAAGTCTGCTAGCTGGAAGGAGTAGCAGGCTGATTTTCTGTTATGTGGGCCAGCCATTGGAGGAGGCCAAAGAGTCAGGTTCTCCTAGTATGGGTGTCGTTTTTTTTTTTTTTTTTACAGTGTGAAAGGTGCCTCTCACAACAGATGATCTGATATGATTCTACCCTGAGGCACTTACAAGCTAGTTAGGAACCAACAAAAGTAAATACATTCTTTTGAGTCTATGCGGGTGCTGCCTCCTTTGTGTCATCTTGTGAAGAAAATTCTACGTACCGGGGAGATGTACAGCCTAGTCCGTGGACTAAGGACTTCTCTTTTATTGTATTCTACTACACAGAGGCAAAAGACAGTTTACTGGGAGAAGAGCTCAGATCCCTTAACTCCTTGTCTTGTGCTTTACCCACAAGACTATTCTTCCTGAAGGCAAGGCAAAATCAGGCACCTTGCAAAAGTTTAGCTGTAGCCGTGCGTAATACCAGGCAACCAATAAATTATGTTATGAGCTAAAAATGAATCAAACCAAGTTACTTTTCTATATTTTCTTTCTGCTGTTTGATACATTAGCTTCATACAGGAGGAGGTGGTTCTATACTGCCTAGCAAAAGTATACGAGTGATGCATTATATAAGCCACTAAAGCATTTCATAGTTTACAGTGGAAGAGTGTTCCTGCTCATTACGTGAATGAGAGGAGACTGCTGCACTTCGCATGACATGTATCATTTAGACACATTTAGTTCCAGGACTATTTGGAACAAGGGATGGAGAGAAACTTTAAAAGGTTCCAAGTGACCGAGTGCTCTGGAGTTTTCCAAACCCAATTGTCTAGTGCAAGACCATGCCAGCTTTTAAAGTGCACAAATAGAGAAATATCTCTGGAACACAACGGATTTCTAATTAAATCCTTTGTGTGGAAAAAGAAACAGAAATGGATCTTGGCCAGTCTGTCTGAAACTGGCAGATGTTCCTTAGCTGAAAAGCTATCAAATATAGTTCAGCCAATAATAGTTAACCATACCACTGAAAACGGACAGGAGACATTGGAAGCTGTGATTAGAGGAATTTTACCAAATGTCAAGGCAAAGGACCTCATGTCATTTGAAGCTTTTCATTGAATTAATTTTATATATATAATTTCACATCTTATTTTTCTACATTTTAGAACCTGTCTGTAAGCTAGGTGTTCCAGATTCAGGAAAGAGCTCAGCATTTCAGTGGTCCAACTTTGGTTCAGGGGGGCCAACTTTTGAGGGTCTTTGCTGTTTATTAGAAAATATTTATTTGAATTAGATCTCTTTTGCAAAGCAGCTGTTTAAATGAAAGGGAAAATATCTTTGTGAAATGCTAAGCCACATCTCAAGAAACCCCAAATGCCACCATGTTCTGCAGTTGACTTGAGCTCTTTGTCACACAGCCCAAAGTAACACATTTGAGTCTTGAAGAGCAGATAGCCATGCAGCTGTGTTCAGCAAAACTCGTAAGCCTGTGCTTAACTTTCAGTCCCATTCAAGTCAGTGAGGTTTAAACATGTGCTTAAGTGCTTTGGTGAATTAGGGGTCTTATTGAGGGGCATATCTTCAATCCCACAAAGACTTAACTTTAAGCATTTGAATAGTCCTATTGATTGGTTTGTAGGACCTTACAAAAAATGGTTTGTAGCCTTCATGTCTAATGAGTTGTAGTTATCAGCTGCCAGAGTCTATACCACACTGTGCTGTGATCATGTCAGATCTGTGGATTTGCATCAGTGTAACTAAGATCAGAATCTGGCCAAGCATTTTCCCAGCATCATGAGCCTTTTAAGCAAATATGGCCATTAGACATCTTTGAGCTGTTACAATGTGGCAGGTTTATGTCCTAACCTTTGAAAACCATGAAGCAATTAATGCAAATTCCATTCCCTGTAAACCCTCTGAAAACACTGTTTCTTTCTTTATTTATATTATGCTTCAAGGACAACTTCACACGAGACAACAGATGACACAAAGGAGTCCTGGGCTGTATAAATATAGAATCATTTTATTTTATTTTATTTTGGTTAATAGATACAATACAATTTTCGACTACGTAAGAAAGCGGAGTTTTCAGTGCATACATTCTTCAGCCAGACAGGGACAGGGCACCCAGACATTCCATAGTGATTTGAATAATACCATGGCACTTGCTTAGTTTATTTCCCTTAACTCCATAGTTATTGGGCTTTCCCAGCTTTCATTAACAGCTTTGACAGCTCAAGGTCTAAGGAAAAATGAATTGAATAATAAGGCTGGGCTGGCTCTTGTGAAACAGGATTATCAGGCAGGCAAAGACACTATTTGGTTCCTGCATTCCATGCTAGTCTTTGTGAGTAACCATATCTTTTAAGGCATCATATTTGGTTGGCATGCCAGTGAGCTCTTGCAGTTCAGCCAGGAACTGGGACTTTTTGTCCTTCTACACAATATGGAAACAACACTTGATACAAACAAACCAGAGCAGAGGTCGAACAAGGGAAATTCATACCTCTCCTCCTGTTTTCTCCCTCCAATTAATTTTAAGAAGAAGGCCCTATGTTTGAGCTCAGAATTGCATCATCTCCTACAGATCCAGTGCTTTGTAGCATCGTATCTTGTTATGGACATTTTGCTGATGATATTTCATCAGAGACGTTTTATTCCATGGGATTGCCCAGGTGGGACTTGGGAGCTAGAAACCATTGATCAAGACCACACCCTTGTAATTGTATTAAAAGCAGATAACACTTCCCAGGCGAGATGGGACATGACAAGACAGTGCCACTGCTGAAGATGAAATGTTATTGAGAAGATTTATGTTTTAAGCTTTTGACTAGCTGGTTACAGAGTAAAGTGCCAGTGAACATTCTCCACAATAAATAGGAGGCAGAGAAGAAGTGATAAAGTGCCATGGCCTTTTGAAGGACTCCAGAAAACTGCCCAACAAAGTTGCAAGAAAGAGCAGTGTTCACATTAGAGAGAGATCCAAACTGTAGAGTTTGGAGACATTTAGATTTGGATCTCAATACAGATCCAAATTTAACAGGATTTAATGTCCTCATTTGAGCCTACTACAGAGTAAGGCCTGAGACATGAGATTTTCATTTTGATTGGAGGTACCCTAGCACTCAGGGCAGGGGGAGATGGATCCAGTGTCTGAGTTTGGGCCACCCATCTAGTTAAGATAAAGTGAAAGAGGCAAAGAGTGATCAAACTGTCTGAAAGAGACAGGGGAGACAGATAGTCTTCAGCTATAAATTCACCAAATTTTAGCTTGCTGGAGAAGCTCGGTATTTAAATACCCAGAAGAGAAGAAATATATTTTGTTCAGGGAGATGCTACATGGACAGTTTCTGATAGAGATAAAAAAGTCACAGTCCCCAACTCTAGCCAATGTAGGAAGTCTTAGGATGGGAAAAGGTTAAAGTTAAAGGTGAAAAAAAAAAAGACCTGTTTAGATGATCTAGTCAATCCCCAGCAAGTACAGGATACCTGAGCAATATCAGACTGAAACCAGTTGTACATTTGATCTTAGCCAAAAGGCAGAGAAGAAGCTAGTGGGAGAAGCCAGGAGGGAGGCTAAACATGATCTGAACTTTCCATGGAATTAAGTGTTAAGATAAATGGAGAGTAAGGAAAAAGGGGAATATAGATGTCAAGAAACACCAAAATAATTAGATGGGTCTGGACCACAATCAGGTACCTAATCTTTGGCCTCTTATCTGGCCCCAGGGTTCATCGGGGAGATTCTTGCCCCTGAATGCTCAGAGTCCCTTTGCCTGATACTTTGGGGTTGCTAGGGAAAAACAGAAGGGGAAAGCACCATAAAAAGCCCAGCAGGTTTGCACTGGTTAATAACAGTTGTCGTTAAACTGAATCAGATTAGAAAGGCAGGCGGCCAACTGCCCTCTGGAGTCAAACAGGAATCCCTGAGAAGTCTGAAAAATCAAACATTACATCACTTAGCAATTTGTCCTCCTCTCTTCCTCCTATCAGTAGATCAGCCTCGGAGTTAGACTAGAAGCTGTGAAAATCCCTCCCCTTTACCTTGAGCTGCACAGCTGATACCTGCAGGAGTGTTACAAGCCCACCAGATTCCTCCCAATCCCTGTTTTCTAACTGAAGCTACGTAACAAAGGGAATAAAGGAGAGCCAAAGATGCTAACAGCCAGAAGGAGAATCACTGTAAACTGGAAATGGGAGGGTACTGTTAACCGAGCCTGGCCCGCAAGCATTAGTGAAATGTTTAGTAAAGATACTTAACTCCGTTACATCAGGGGATCTCCGTCTTTCTCTTGACTAAAATGTTACAGACATATCATATAGAGGAATTGCTATATTTGCCTCTACTGGGTAAACTATATACACCAATGTAAGGAAAGAACAATAATTAAATTAAGGGAAGAGAGGAAAGGACAAACAAAATATTAGTAAATAAAATACAAGACACATACGTGAATAATACTTGTCAGGTAATAGTTCAGCTGGTTGCATTTACCGTGAAAAAGAAAAAGAAACTTCCACTCAAATAAAAGTTGGAAACACATTTGTCCAAATCTTGGTCATTTGCAGTTTTGTTCAGGACACTTCTTAAGTGCGTTGAGGCTGACATAAAGGAACCAAACCCTCCCACCCACAGACAGGGATTAAGGGATTGTTGTCCTGTTTCTGATGAACTGGGCATCAGGCATGGCTAGCTCTAGATGCCTTCTGATCCTTGAATCACAAAGAGGTCCTCAGTTTTTAGAGGCTCCATCATGGAACCAGTGATTAAAATGGGTATAATTTTGCAGATCTCATGGAGAGTGCACAGGCCTGCATTTCTGTGTTCTCATGTGACATAAAAACAACTGTGATGGATGTTGGCTAAAAGCCATAATAAGACTCTAGATGCAGTACCCCCGTAAATAAAAGCACTCCCTTGGTTCCACTTAGAACACAACCCCTGCATCACTTTGGTTTCATAAAAGCCTCTGCAAATTGTGTTCTGAAGAAAGGTGATGTGAAAAGATGCTGAGTTTTCTTGGAAGCAGTTAATTAGCACAGCAGTGTTTCCAATTTTATTTTAGAAATGGAGAGCACATTTATATACTTGCAACTGTTATTTTTTTCCCTAGGCCTCCTTATATTTAGATTTTGCAAGCAAAAGTTTTTTACACACTGTAATTTTCACAAGTTTAAGAGCAAGGTACAACAGCAAAAACTGTCTCACATTGACACTGTTAATGCTAGACCCAGCAGAGTTATATATTGGAGACATTTTTTTCCATTTCTCTTGCGAATAAATTATCTGCAAACCAAGTGCTTTATTATTTGACCAGCTCTATAGATGGTCAATTTAATGTTCACTGAACAACTGATCAAAAGAGCTTTTTGTCACTCTTTAGATAAATTATTCCCCCAATCAGTTTCTCTCATTATTTGACCAGCTCTAGTTAACACATAGTTACTACAATACAAAGAAGTGCAAAAATGACAATAAAGCAATTACAGACCACAACTTCCCAGCAGGTCAAATAGGAACAAGGGGCTTACTAGAGACTCATCTTTGTGAATTACTGCAAATCCGTTTTTTCAAATGGGAGCCTGCATGCTTTTTCCAGACTAATTCAGGAACTAAAGAGAACTGGGATTACAATCTGAGGATCCCCCCATTTCAAATGTTTTACCATTCACAGTTAAGAGGGTGCTGGGCTTGGGATTTTTTTATTTGTTTTCCCCTGTGATAATACCTGAGTCTTCTTTCATGCTTATTTCAATGTTATCAGGTCTACCTAGTAATTTGAAAATGATTCTAATGTTCTGAGAGTGTTTGGTCTGTTTTCATTATGCTGGAGGAGTTAGGGAAAGATGATTACATTGTTTGCCAGGTGCCTTTTCTTCTTTCGGTTTGTGATCATTTAAAAAGATCTGTCCTCTGAAGGAAAGAGGTAATTGCTAGTTCCAGACCTAGGAAGGGACTGGAGGGCTTTCCTAGGCCTTGGAAAAATCCCCAGGGAGAAAATTAATGTAAAGCTCCCTTTCCCAGGTTATAATTTAGGAGGTTACAGGCTTGACTGTCAATGAGCATCTTTCTCAGCCTTGCTTTAGACTTGAGATCCTAGTTGCTTTACTCCTGCCTAAATCTGTAATGTCAGCTGAGATTACTTCACAGTGCATTAAATTACAAGGATTACTTGCTTACTTGTGAGGTTGCTGAAAGGAGGACATGGGTGTGCATGCTGGCAAACCTACAACCCCCCTGCTGCACATAGCATGTGGGGGGTGAGGGGCAGGTCACTTTGAATTTCTCAGCTATGTAGATCCGGGATCCAGCCAGGCCTGGATAAGCAGACTGTGAAAAGTTTTCATTTACCGCTTAGGGCATTACACACCACACTAGCAAGGTGGTGAGGCTGCATGGGCCCCAGCAGTATGAACCTAAATGTCAGATTGCTCCTGGTGTGGTATAGGTTGGTATTCCAAAAATCAAACTGTGTTTGGCATCAGCAGTGGAATCTAGGGGAAGTGCTTTCTTTAAAGATGTGTCCAGAAGCTAAACAGAAAAATTGTGTTAAAGTGTTTGTGTCCCAGTGGTATATGGCCTGCATTGAGTGCACACAAACACAGGAAAATTTATTTATCTAAATTTATAAAGTCCCTATCCAAAGACCTAGGGTGCCGAACAATCATTATAAAATAGTGCACTAAAATAAATTGTTGTTCCCACAAAGGAAAAACCTGGGGAAATAGATGAGCTCTGTAGTGTGCCCAGAATGCAACCAAATCCAGGTTTTCTACAGGTACTCAGAGTGCCCATGCTCTGTGTATGTTGTATGGTTTCAAGGATGGATCCCAGAAGATGTACAAACACCATTAGAATACCAACCATAAGCAAAACAATTTGGATATTTCAAATACATTTTGGGAGGGACAAGGAGATCCCCATGTTTTTAAAATAATGTATGGTTTCAAAATCCACATATCAGTGTTTGGGGCTGCAGTTCTTAACTGCTCCCCGACAGCATCTGAGCGTATAATCCTTGCAGGGTCTACGTGTGGCCAGCAGAATCAATACTGTTTCCACACCTGACTTGATTTGACCCTCAGTGACTTGTATGGAATGAGCAAAAAGGGATTGACATACCTTGCACGTCTGCAATTGCCACTGAACAGTCCCCGTGTGGGGAGTAAGGAGTGGGGGTACTTTTGGGCTGCAGCTCCTATTTTTGATTCTGGTCTGTTAACTAGATAAGCTGAAATATACCTTTAAGGTAGCTGCTCTTTAAGGGTTTCCATTCATATCAAGGATATTGTCAGTTTCCTTCTCCTCTTTTTACCCTAGTCCTTTTAAAGAGCCTGTACAAATGATGGAGGCATGTGAGAATCCAGCATTGTTGAAAGAGGTGCAAAGATGGAACTGGGCTGATTACACTGGAGGGGCAGAATAGTGGATGACGGAGTTGTAGTCGGGCGGTGGGCTGTGGCATTCCAGGTTTGGATCCATGGGCAGAAGGACTGAGTCTTCCAGTGTGAAGTCCATGGTGTCCTCATCAGTCTGTACTGCTGGCTGGTATTTCACAATCTCATGCTCTGATAACATGGATTCTTTGCTCTTGCTGACAGCTCTCTGCCTGTTTAAAACAAAGACAAACAATTCAGACCCTTTTCTTATAAAGCTTTGCTCTTATCTGTCATTGGCCTAGTATCTGTCGTTCCAGGATCTCAAAATGCATTACTGAACTGACCCTCACAGCACCCCTGTCAGACATGTAACTGTTATCCCCATTTTACAGATGGGGGGACTGAGTTTGTGTCTTGCTCAAGGTTGCTCAGAGATTCAATAGCAGAGTCGGGAATAATGTCTAGGAGTCCTTATACCCTGTCTCTTTCACTCACCATGAGCCACCCTGCAAGGTACTGTATGTATCTTGGTTATAAATGCTCCTGTCATTGTTCTGACATCAGGTCAGGGAATGTGACATTTTGAAAGCAGAATCATGAGCTATGGTTTTTCTTTAAGTACAGTAAAAACTGGGATTAATGAATAATCTATGACACGCTTTGATTTATAATAATGTGGAGAGCACGAGTGCACTTTACATACTTTGTAACCCTTTAAAACTACAGAACAGTCTTTCAGCTAAATTGCATGATGCCCAAACTGGTACCCTGCAGTTGGTGCTATTCAAGAGACCCCGTTTTGATTCCCAGCTGCCTTCTTTTATTCTAGAGCAGTGGTTCTCAACCTATTTACCATTGTGGGCCGCATATGGGCTCAAAATGTGTTATGTGGGCGGTATTCAATACTACCTGTATGGCCCTGAGGATGTCACCTGGGGTCTGTGCTGATTGGGCTGCAAGTGGCCCCCGGGCCACAGGTTGAGAACCACTGCTCTAGGTGATGGTGTGGGGAAATAAACAATTTATGCCGCTAAATAGCAACCCCTATTGGTAGAACTAGGAGAACTCCAAAGGGAGTGTGGACCAGTCTTCATTAGATGCCATCACATGGTGGCTTTGAAGAGAGACTCACTTGAACCCAAAAAGGGTAATTATATGCAACCTCAGGAATAATATTTTGCTCATCTATAGCACCTTCCACCCGAGGAATTCAAAGCATCTTTGTGGAGGAGATTTGGATAATTCAGAGATGATGGTAATAAAGATCCAGATCTGGAAGTGGTTCTCTGAACTTGTCCACTGTTGTTAGGACTATATAACTAACTGATCTGAATCTCTTTGCAATAATCCATAATTGCAAACTGATTCTGATCGCGGCATTGCTCGTGCCTCACTTCAAAATGACTCCTGAACATGCTAGGGAGAGTTTAAAATGAACCAATTATATAATGCTCAGACAGTAGGACAACACATATCACGCGTACAGGTAAATAGCTACTTTCTAATGGCCTTGAAACAGAAACAGTCTTCAGGAGAGATTTGACTATTTGTTATTATTTTATATATATTGCAGTAGTGCAGAGTGAACCCGGTCATATTCCCAGATCCCGTAAGTGCTAGATACTGTACAAACACAGAACAAGAAGAAAGTCCCTGGCCCAAGGATCTTATAATCCAAGTATAAGAGACGGGCCAACAGATACATACAACAAACAGAGGGAGTGCAAAGAAACTATGAGATAAAACTGGTCAGTATGAAAAGCTCTAGTCACTGCACACCAGCTGTTTAATCACTGGTGCATGTTTTTGTAGGCATCGTGGTGGAGGAAAATATTGACCGCAGCATCATGAGTCAGCCTACCTCACACCCAGCACTCCTTCCCATTTGTAAACAGAGTATGGCTGATTGAGGATGGAGGTGTGACCCTGCTTTATAGAATCATAGAAATATAGGGCTGGAAGGGACGTGAAGAGGTTGAGGCAGGATTAAGTCAACATAGACCATCCCTGACAGGTGTTTGTCCAACCTGTTCTTAAAAACCTCCAATGATGGGGCTTCTACAACTTCCCTTGCAAGCCTATTCCAGAATTTAACTATTCTAGTTAGAAAGTTTTTCCTAATACCTAACCTAAATCTCCCCTGCTGCAGATTAAGCCCATTACTTCTTGACCTACCTTCAGTGAACATAGAGAATAACTGATGACTATTCCCTTTATAACAACCCTTAACATATTTGGAGACTGTTATCAGGTCCCCCTCTGTCTTCTTTTCTTAAGATTAAACATGCCGACTTTTTTAACCTTTCCTCACAGGTCAGGTTTCCTAAGTCTTTTATAATTTTTGTTCCTCTCCTCTGGACTCGTTCCAATTTGTCCACATCTTTCTTAAAGTGTGGCACCCAGAATGGGACAAAGTACTCCAGCTGAGGCCTCACCAGTGCCAGGTAGAGTAGAACAATTACTGCCTGTCTCACATACGATTTTCCTGTTAGTACACCCCAGAATTATATTAGCCTTTTTCACAATTGCATCACCTTGTTGGCTCACATTCAACCTTTTCTGCAGTTGAGCAGATTTTCCCACTGTTTTCCCTCTTAAGTGTTTATGTTCTGGAACACTTGGTTGAAAAACAAACCAGCAGGAGACTCAGTTGGTCCAATGATTAGGTCACTAGTGAAGGACTTAGGAGACCTGGATTCAAGTCCCTGTTGTGCCCAACACTTTCAGTGTGACCTCGAAATGGAGATAATTGTACTTCCATGCTTCACAGGTTAAATTCATTAAAACTTGTAAGGTCTGTTCATGTACTATGGTAATCAGGACTATTTAAATATCTAAGATAGCTAGACCCAGCCCAGACTTAACAAGGAGGTTGCTGCTGGGGACAACACACTCATAATATTCCTATTTTTCATTTTCTGTTGTCCTCATTCTTCCTGCGTGTTTGTCGCCCTCTGTCTCTGGTTTCAGTACAGAGGGGAAAATGTCTTTTTCTCCAGAAAGGGAGCTAATATCTCTCAATAAATTATGATACGATAACCTTAGAATCTGGTCTCTTGCCTTGGAATCCTGAGCCTGTCCAGGAACTGAAGTTCGCTGTGAGCTACATGTGTCACCAGCCTGGCTAGTAGAATCAGTATTGGTGTTTTCATTGTCAATGTTAATTGTTCTGGAGAAGTGCAGGCAGGCATGTCTTGTATATTGTATTGGCTCAGGTAATGTATCGGCTTGCGTGTATGTGCACCAGCCAGTTTATAATGGTCACTTTTGAGTCATTCAGTCCTGTAATGCTCCGTTGTTTGGTGAGTTTGTGTGTGTGTTGGATGATACTTTGAATATGCCAATCTATGAAGGGATTCATTCTAAGCCAGTAGCACTTCAGATGTTGAGCCAAATTCAGCCATCATGTGAACAGGTGCACCTCCCTTCGACTTCAATGGGAGATGCACCATTTTACTGCAGGGTCTATCTTGGTCTGATGTGGTTGTCCTCCCCGAAATGTCAGTACATCCTGCTCAAACTCAAGACAGGAAAATGAACCCACGATTCCTGCATGGTGATGCAGAGATCTAACCACTAGGATGCTTCTTGCATCTCTTCAATAAACTCCAATCCTGAGACTTCCAGGGTAAAGAGAAGTAAACTGTGCAGACAAACTCTGCTGTGCTGGCCTCTTAGATCTGGACTAGGAGTTGAACCCAAATTCCTTGCATGGCAATGCAGATCATTACTCACTAGGTTGCCGCTCATGGCTGAAATAAGCTATAACCCTGAGAGTTCCAGCAATGTGACAGTCTTTTATTATCAAAATCTAAATTCTCTTCTTTCTCATTGTCCAGAGGAAAACACCAGTGGGAATTTCTTCAAAATGCCATATGCTTGCCAGCTTTTCCATCCCCTCTCTTTAGATAGATTCTCCCTCTGGAATAAGCGGCAGAACTGTCTCTCTGCTCTACTGTTTATTTATGTACTTTTCTTTTATTACGTAGCCCTGTTGACTCTTGTCAGCTGACTCCACAGACATTCTGGCTTTTAATTTCCAGGTATTAAAGTTGTCAATGGAGACAAGGAGAAGCATGAAAGTATCTGTTTAACTTGGCCCCCGGCCTGTGTGCCTTGGAGTGCCAGATAAAAGAAATTTTATTAGGGTTTAGTTTGGCCACACAATGAGAAACTTTCAGACCCTTGCTGGCTTCCACCAAGTGTTCTCCTTGTGTTTCTGTCCCATCTACAGCAGGGGACTGCATCTGGGAATGGCTCTATCTGTCACCTAAATCACACTGATGTTTGAAGAGAGACTTAAACAGTGACATTTAATATTCGCTCCCAAGCCAGAGAAATGATGAGTTTGATCTGAAGTGAGTTCTGTGATTAACCATCTATGGCAAATTGAAATGCAATTAACTTTCAAAAATGTTCCTTTCATGCAAAATGCATGTCCTAAATTAAAACAATCCAGAGGTCTTTACATTTTACCTTTTAATGCTCTAGAATGAAATGTCAGTAAATATAGTCTTTTCTTGCTCAGCAGGAGGGAAATGTACATATGCTTGGAATATATATCGTAGTGGTAGGCTGCAGCTTCCTTGTTCTGACTGTCCTTGAAATCTCATTTGCTACATAGAAACTGCCACATTGGATCAGACAGTTGGTCCATCTAGTCTGGCATCCTGCCTCCAGTAGTGGCCAGTACCCATTGCTTCAGAGGAAAGCAAAACCCCTCTTATAATTATGCTCCGAGTCAATTGTGCAATGTTGCATAGGAGGGAAAAATCCTTCCTGAGCCACACAGGTGAATAGTTTAAGGCCCAAAGCATGATGAGATTTAATTACCCATAGCATTACGTAGCTACAAATGTTAATAATGGTTCATACAATGAGCTAATCCTGTTAAAATTCAGCCACAGTATTTACCTCCGTGAATTCCACAGGTTGACCTTTAGGTTGGCTGCCTAAAGAAGTATTTTCCTTTATTGATTCTGCCTTCACTAACCTTTACTTTTAAATGACCTCTTCTCCTATGAAAGGAGAGAGTAGAAAGAAAGGACTGGTTAGTTTTCACTATGCCCTTCATAATGCTGAATATCTCAATCAAGTCCAATGGGGAGGACTGTGTGGGGAGGGTGAGTTCCACCTAAAATACATTTTGAAATTGGCCCAAGACAGTAACATCTTATACAGGGACCAATGCAAAAATTCTTGAATTTGTTACATTTTGAGAAGGGTGGTGGTGGAATCTGAACATTGCCATTTCCACACTCAAAACACGAAAAGTGCCACTTTTCTCAGGTGCAAGTTTGTATTCAGTGCTAGTTGGGGAAATGCCTGTTTCACACCCACATGATACACTTGTGAGACTGTGCCTAACTCACATTACACACTCAGTTCTGGGCTCCTCTGCACCAGGAAGATGGCTACAAACTGGAGAGGTTTAAGTGTAGAGCAACAAAAATGATTAAGGCACTGGAGGAACTAACTTATGAAGGAAGATTAGAAGAAAGCAAATATATAGCTTGGCTAACCAGTGACTCATGGGGACATGCTAATCATGCCTTCAGGCTTTCTTTCTACAGTGCCCATACCCTGGTGCCTAAACCCTCTTTGTAAATTGTAAATACCCACAGAGGGAGTTGATAGGTTTGGACCAAGTGTGTATAATTAAGGGCCTGTCTACTCTATTAGTAGAAACTTGTCAGAGGACCATACTACGAAACACTTGTGTCCTGTCCCAATTACAATATAGTTAAAATTTGTAGAGAGGATGGGAACTTAACAGGGTTAATACTAGGTCATATGACTTGACAAAAGACTTGGACAAGTCCAGGTTAGCTTGATAATGTGACATGGTTAAAATATGGTTAGGTCCCTCCACACTACAGATTTTTACTGTATTCTACCTGGGTCTCCTGGCATGGTGAAGACGGGCCTTGAAAGTAATGGGATGCAACCAAGCAAAGGAAAGTTTAAGTTGAATATTAGGAAATGTTTCCCAATGGTGAATGTATTAGGTTGGGCAGGGAGGCGGGGGAGGCTGTGCAGACTATACCATAGGGGACAATCTTGCACTAGCTACAGGGAAGTGGACTAAATGACTGAATAGGTCTCTTCCATCTCACTCTTCTGTGAACCATTGATTCTGGTTTGAAGGTAAAGAACAATTAAAACACCCCAAGAACTGGAAGCTCATTACTGGGGCTGTTTATTTTTCTGTAAGAGGGAGCCAGTTTCTAATGGCTCCGAGCTCAGTGAGGAATGCATGAGTGATGACTGGAAGAGTATTTCTTAGGGGCAGGAGAAAACAGAGCTCTAAATAATTGAGGACTCCCCAGGCTTGAGGTAGAACACTCATTCCCAGTGCTGTGGAGCTGTTCATGTTGCTCTACCCAAGCACCTAGTCTTAACCAGGTAAGCCTCTGTGGCCCTTAAAAATCCTGGATGTGATCAGAGGTCTTGTTTAAGGAAAGACAGGCAACTGAGCTGTGCAGCGGCAAGTCCACCAATTTATGCCTGATGCTTACATCTTGTAATAATAATAAGTGAACTGTGGAGCCTCCTGATAGCTTTTACAGGGACTTAAGGAGACACTTTTCTGGAGTAATAGTAAGAATTATTTCATTGAAAAAATACCAGAGGCCTTAATCACTAGGGTTGTTTTTTCTCTAATAGTTGTGAGTCTCGTTCAGAATTTGCTTCGATGAATGAGTGAGCGCTGTGCAGTAGAAATCCAATACTGCTTTCCCTCTGGCAGGATCAGTATCTCACTGGTCAAGTGGCGGAGAAATTTGAAGGGTTACAGTCAAAAATTCATGCTTTTGAAACAATCATAAGGTACCTATCTATAGGCTGGACAATAACCAAATGGAAAACAAAGCTAAAAGGAAGCCACAAGAGGACCAATTCACCACTGGAATAAGTGACAGCAGCTGTTTTGGCATCAGTGGAGTTGTGCCTGATTATGCCAGTGATGAATTTGGCCCAACCATCTCAAATATATAGCCAACTTAAATGAAAGGCTCTGGCACAGGCTCCCCCACACCCAAGATGGTCCATTCCCACTGAATACAAGGAATAGAGGGCTGAGAGGCAGTGCAGCATACCATAATGAGCACAGGAACCAAGAATATCTTAGTTTTAGGGACTCTTGCCACTGCATCACTGTGTGACCTTGGACAAGTTACTTAAGCCAAAATTTTCACTGATTCTGAGTGGTGCAAATTTTGGATAGTCCCAGTTTGGGTCATTGTGCTAGGTGCTGTACAAACATAGAGATAGGTGTAGTCGCTACCCCCAAAACATATGTACGAGTAACAAAAAAAAAAGTCTTCAGCTGTAATCACATACATCAGCCTGGAGCAACCTTATCTCTCACCTCTATTCACCAGAAAACAGGGTGTGGCACTAGGAATTCTGACCGACCCTTCGGAGCCACTTTCTCTGGGTGAGCAGTGGCCGCAGAGCAGGGAAGATCCCAGGGCCGCATATGAAAGCCTTCACTGTGCAGCTGTCTCTCTAAGGCTATGCCTACACTGTAAGCGACAGCTGTGATGCCCCCAGGTCAGGAAGCCATACTCGAGGAGAGCTAGCCTGAGTATAGATAGTAGTGTAGCCATGGTAGCGTGGGTGAGAGCAGTGGAGTCTTAGCCATGCCGACTCTGTACCCGCAGGGCTCGGGAGGGTTTGTCCTCGGTCCAGCTAAGCTGTGCTGCCGTCGTCTGTACTACCAAGGCTACACGACTATTCATACTCAACCGAGCTCTCCTGGAGCTAGTGTGACTACGGCCACGTGAGCTGGGAATCACAGCCCTAGCTTGTAGTGTAGATGTGGCCTAAGGGTCGCCATTTCCTACGCTCTTTCCCCGGACACATCATATCTGAACAGGAACGCCAGACGCTGCCAAGCGCGATTGTTTGGTCTGAACCCTGTGCACCGAGATTGCCTAAGACCAGCTCAGGCAAAGGCACAGCCCTCAGCGACAGGAGCTGGATGCTGCGTCTCGGAGCCTGCAGCACATCAGCTGAGACCCAGTCAGGTGGGGTCAGCGTGCTCAGCCAAGATTAGCCTGACTAATTGTTTCAGAGCAACCGAGCGTCATTAGATCAGACAATAAAAACCCCAAACAAACCCCATACCCAAGCAAAAGCCAAGCCTGCTATAGATCTTAATAATAACTTGATTAAAGAGTCTCCAGGAGGATTTTAAAGCAGTGCTTGGTGCTGGCATATTAATGTTACAAGATGAAACCTGACACTCTATCCTCATCCTTATGTCCCACACTTCCTCGAATGTTGATTTAGATGTAGTCCCTCTTTTGCTCTCATAAAGCCAACGTAAAATGCTTCTGACTTCAGAAATAGTTATTACTTGTCTAACAGGATTCCCAGGCCCAACGTATCAGCCTCAGCCTCAGTAAACTCTTGACACCAGCTACCAAAGTAGTGTTGCCAACTTTTCAACTTGACAGAGCAAGCAAATGCAAGACAAATAAACAGTGAGATTTCGGCAAAAAATAATAAACGCAGCCACCCTGGTTTAGAAAACATGCTAAGCCTTTGAAAGATTTTGGGTAAGAAGAGGATGACTGTTTGAAATGGGTCCAGGGTAAATGTTTTTGATAGAGAGAGATACACAATTAACAAGGGTGACATTATCTCCCCCACTAAACTAACACTCTTCTCTAACCTCTCCAAGCCATTTGGAGAATATTACAAGTGCTTCTCAGGGATGTTTTTCATGTTACGGGCGTGTAGGATCAAGGGATGACTTGTCCTGAAATGAAAGGATGCCAAGACCTTCCATAATTAATATCTAAATGAACATACCGCTTGGGCCACAGAGATTCTGCAAGATAGTTTAAAAAAAGAGTCTGGCAAAGGGAACTTCTCAGCTGGGGTGAACTTCGAATGTTGAATGGAAAAACAGGCCAAGGACAAACACTCCTCTGTCCGCCATGAGATTGCTGGAGTCCTGAAAATGAGGTGGGTATGGATGCTGCTTGCTGCAGGCCTTGGCTCTAGATTAGATTAGATTTCTATTCAAATGCCCATGTGTGGACTGGCTGGCACAGGAAGTACCTGGTCTACAGTTACAAATGGAATACCAAAAAAAGATCTGGATTTAGAAGACCAGATATCCAGCTGGGGATATTTAATTGGTGCATATATTAAATGAAGTCAGTGGAATTAAACCAATTGACACTAACTCAGGATCTGGTCCAGTGTCCAGTTCAGAAGTTTTATTTGAGGCTTGAACCTCTACAGAGCTGGGCTGGAAATCTCACAAGAATAAATTCACTTCTGGGGTTTCTAATGTGTTTGCTTCTGAATGGCAATGCCATTAGAGAGCAGCCTGGCGTGTGGGAATTTGGTGCTTCTGATGTCTGCTGAAAACCTGAAGGGGCAGGAAAGAAAAATCCACCAGCTACTCATCTGAACACTTCTGAATCTCATAAACAAAAAAGTTTCATTCAAACATGATTCTAAAAAAATGGGCAAATATCATCAGGGGAGGGAGGGTTTTATTTGAATCAGTGCATCCACCCCTTGTGTGCATGTAGACACAGAACTTTGTGAGGATGCCTGCTGTCCCTTTTTAGGTACAATATTGGATCCTTAATTCTCCCGCAGAATGAATTCTGCTGAACACACTGAGTTCCTTTCCTGCAGGACAAGCGGAATTTGAAAGCTTACATCAGTTCTGCAAGGATAACATGAGCCTGCTCCGTAACTTTTATCACATATCACAGACTGAGTCTACTCCTCCGAACGATAACTGGGACTTCATGGAGCTGAAGTGTGAAAAGCCAAGGCAAGCTTCCGTCATCCTTCCTCTCTGTCTGTCTGTCAGGAGCAAGTCAGTAGTCCCTTTCAAGTACTGACCATTGCGCTCTGACTGTGCACACTCTGAAATGAGCCTGCTAACACTATACAGAAGCAGTGCAAGCTTCTCCCGATATACCACACCTCACAAAGAAGGTCAACTGTGTTCTGTGGGGAATTGTAGAAAATACCATTGTGGACAAGCTGTGTTGAATTTAATAGGGAGAAGCCAAGTCAATAGGGTTCTATCTGTCTTAGATACTACAGTATAGGTCTTACAGAAAACTCCAAGCAGTTTGGTTGAAATTCATCGTCAATTCCTAACTAACTGAACAGAGAATGAGATCCTTGCCACAGATTCTTTTGAAGAACTCTGTAGCAGAGATACTATTCTCTATTAGATTCTGTAGGCTGACTCCAAAAACCTATATAAGGGTTAATATTTTCTATCAGACTTTTTTTATAAGAGTGGAGATGGAAAAGACCTGTTCAGTCCCCCAGGCGTGCTCCCCCCCCACAATGCCTGATTGTTCTTTGCAGGGAGATGCAGAGCTAGAAGCCAAAGGCTGTTTGCTTTCTGAAAAATACCAATTCTAGTGTGATTGGTTTTAATGGCCTTTGCTATGGGTGGACAAACACCCCCTGTTCCCCGTTGGCCCAATCCCTACGTGGAACCCAAATCTGCAAAGACTGATCGATAGGCTCCTGATAGTAGCAGACGGGAGAGTGAGAGGGTGTTGGGGACTTGAGTGGGAGACCGTGGGAAGAGGGAAGGACAGGACGAGGGGATTGTCATGGAGAAGGAAGTCTGGAGATCTTGGTTCTGAAACACATACAAGCCTTTTAGTGCTTATCCCAATTTTCTCATTTTTTCATCACTAGTGTTCTGGAAAGATCCATCTCATCCTTTACGTCTGCAGTAGGCTGACATATGTCTGGTAGGCACTGACATATTTATAAGGGCTTTTCCTCTGCTTGTCTCTGGTACTATAAAGTTTGGCTAGTTCTCGAAATTGTCCCACCCGTAAATAGGAACATTAGAAAGAGGCAGGGAAACGTTAACATACTCTTAATATATTCACTATCCTTATACTCCCATATTATGCTTGCCACTTGCACCACATTTGTGGCTCTTAGGGGTTAGACCCTGAAATAAACCAACTTTATTTGAAAGCCTGACCCCTCTTTGAATATGATGATTCAGAAGCATGAGGCAGCTTCTCCTTTGGAAAAAGAGTTAATTTGATTAGTGGCGCATCCTGTGCTGAGGTTGATGAAATTGGTTTTCGAGCTTCATCAGACGAATTAATGTTCACGCTGTGTGCAGGGAAACACATGTATGAAAGCCCCGCTAGAGGAACAGCGTTCTTTTCAGAAAAACTGGTACCTCTTTTCTCTATGCTGTGACCAAAACTGAACTGCGCCTCTCCAGTTTGAACTGTATTAACCATCCTCTTTCTGTTGTAATCCTGAAGCCCCGAGCTGCTGGCGCTGCAGGCTAAGCGTTCCATTTGGAATCAGAAGCTTTTTTTTTTTTTCTTTTACAAGCTTTTCTGGACAGGACACTGGCTCCAAAGAAATGTTCCCAAAGTACTCACGCTAGAGCCATAATCCCATAAGGCCAGGAGCGGATTTCCAGCCTCTTCAGGCTTTTCATCTCATCCGATGTCAGCACCATCCCGCTATCCGACTCGCTCTCCTGTACAGTGAAAGGAACGGGACATCAGTAACATGGTAACTGCAAAGGACAGCACTGCAGCTCTGCCGCATTCACAGCAAGGGGGGAAAAGCGTGATGGAGAATTTGTACTGGGCAGCAATGAAAGCCACCGGAGAAGGAAGAGCAAAGGGGCCAGTTCAAACACCAAGGTCCAGCTGGAGTCTATCCTTCTCTCACTTACTCTTCTGAAGCATTTTTTTGTGCTGTGTTAGGGGCCAGACTCTCAGTCCTGCAGGCTGAATTCCCTCATTTGTCCACAGAGCAGGTGAAGCCCAGGCAGGAGCAGTGCCAGGTTTCCTCATCCCCGGAGAGGCCACCCCTAGGTGGGGTTGAGGCTCCAAGGCTAGTTCAGTTACTGGCCCCTCAGGCACTGACTGCCAACAAGGAAGCCATTTGTAGAGGTGATTCTTTTTTTTTTTTGCTTTAGGTACACACTAGTGTACTAGGAGCTGGAGTGAGACCTACCAACACATTCCACACACAGCACCAAAGAGTCTTCACATGGGCATTTGCCAAGCTGGGTTGGACTCAAATCAACAACCTACAGCACTAACGCTCTGTATTATGGCCCCCAGTCAGCAAAAGCACTGGCGCACGTATTTTAAAAGCTCACCTCTATACAGCAAAGCACTTAACAACACACACAACTTTCAGCTCTTCCATAACGCCCACTGATTTTGAAGTTAAGTTCATGTTTGTGTGCTTTGCTAAATTGGGGCCTATGTTATCATTCCGCTTAGCCATCTGGGCCCCTTGGTACTTTTTGTTTGGCCTTTGAAAATTTGCCTTGTTTTTATGGAGTTAAAAATGTTATTGATCAGTTTTAAAACGGCCATAAAATGCAATGATATGCCCAGGGCTCAAATAATGTATACAGACGGAAAGACATTAATAGTGAGGGAAGATTGTGTCAAATAAAAAAAGCAAACATAACTGTTGATTCTTCTTTCCTATTTTGGCTTTCTGGTATTTTAAAGAGAAATTCTACGTACACATATCACAAGAAGAAGCTTTTTGCCATTTTAAACTTGAAATCTGTTATTAAACATGATGTAGGAGTACCTTCTAGATTGTGGAGCTGAAATCTGAATGAAGGTTTATAAAGTGCACATCCATTTATAGGTCTCCTGAGATAAACGCTATCTTAAATACCTTCTAGAATTGCTCTCCCTATTAGAAACACTTCTTACTGAACTAAAGAAACTGTAAGTGTGGTACCAGATTAGACCACACAAACTCCTTGCAAGGAGTATGGCACAGTAAACATATCTTGCAGGGCTCCTTCTTTGTACTCAAGTGGACAAAAAAAATCTTTCATCTGTCCTGCGGAGTTGTGAAGTTTAGGTCTAAAAGATAAAGTGGTGTTAAAATAAAAGGGAGGGGGCTCTGATTCAAAAGCTATGATTGTTAATTATTATTCATTTTTATTATCTGCACTAAGCTTATGCCTAGAGGCCATGAATAGGGCCAGTTTGCCAGTGCGCTAGGTTCTGCATAAATTGACAGGTAGACATGGTCCCTGTTCCAAATAACTATAAAAATTTTAAAAATTTTAAATGAAAACAGGTGGGGTTTTGGGGGGGGGGGAGAAATTCTTTACAACTTAAATACTCCCCTTCAGTTCTGAAAAGTGGCACCAACAGCAGCTGTGCTGTGCACCTGAACCAAAAAGGGAAACTAACTAGAAATGGGAATGAACCTGTGATCAGTCTGCCGTCTGAGGAAGTGGGAAAGTGAACAAGTGGCATTCAGAGTGAACAGAAAATCAGACTGTTCTCGGGGGGTAGTAACACAAGTCAGAAAACGTGATTGTTTTTATTTTTTTAAATTTATGGGGTGAAATCCCAGCCCCACTGAAATAAGTGGCAAGGATTTCACCCCAGGTTTATATTTTAACAATAAGTGACCCCATAATTTATTTCTCAACCACATATTTATCTGAATTGCCGCTTTCATAGTATCTTTAAATAACTACAAGAAAACGAATAAAAAAACTACAAGTCACGAGCACTAATGCAGGACAGATGTGGTTGTGCACTTTGAACTATTTGAAATACTGACCTAATCAGTATTAATTCCTTTGGCATTTAATGTGCGGGCACTAATCCTTGTGCACTCAGTAGTAAAGCGGATGACACAAGGGCTATACGTATCTAAGATACCCACTGCAATACCACTTTAATTCTGCCATTATTTTAATGTCACCCTCTGTCCTATATGTAGGCAATATATTACCACCAAATATGTACTGATTTGAGACATGCCCCTCATGATGAGGTCTTTGGAAAAGGGATGCAGATGCAGGCCGTTGGTCACCTATTTGTGATAGCTGTCTGTCCAGTGAAAGTACTTGTGTGATACAGAGAGACAGATCTGTAGAGGGAGCTCACAGGAATTCTTATCCTACAGATCCCTAAGATTGTGGAATAGGGATGGAGGTCTAGAAACTGAATATGGCAAAGGAATAGGAAATAACAGGCAACAGTTCTGCACTGGCAAGAGGGTGGACTAAAGATCTGCTTTCTAGGATCAACTGTAGATGGACACCTCACCTTTCCCAGGAGAGTATATATTCCTCAGTTGGAGAAGAAACTCCCTGCACAGGGGACCATGCAGACTGGGGAGAGCAAGCGAGCGTGAGAGCACTCCCTGCCTGGGAGGAGAGCATATGGGCCATAGGAAGAGACAAAAATGTGTGCATCCTCCCTGACCTTTACTTGCTCCACAGCCTGTGGGTGCTCACCCTCTCCCTCAGCCAGATGTTCACCTGAAGGCTTATTGCTGTGGAGTTTTTGAGCAGACAGGGGTTGCCCCATGGTGTCCCAGTGGCTCTGGCTCTAAGGCAGGAAGCATGGGGAGAGATTATACTGAAGTTCACAGGGAGCTGAACTACAAAAGAAGCTCTTGAGTTATTTTATATGGACGGAGAAGAGAGACAACTAGGTGCTTTGTGACCCCAGAAGAGGCCACGTGAAGTTCCTGGCACTGAGCAGAGCTGGAGTAATCATGCTTTTAGCCTCCATGTGAATTGCTCCATGAAACAAAGTTCAGGATCCCCTTTGCCCTCCTGGATCCGGGGCCAAATTCCCATTGGGGTTTCTGTCCCCTCTCCCAGAATGAAGCACACACATGCTCCAGAAACTCTTTCAGTCCCTGATGACAGCAGGCCTGCAAACCTGCTGGAAGGGGACGTGTTCACCTCGCTTACCTCATTCATTACTTTCTGCTTCTCCACTGGCACCTCATCAAATGTCTTCACACTCAGCGGTCTCTTCTTACTGTTATTACTGAAAAGGAGAAGGGTGAGAGATCAGCACACAATCATCAGCCTTGGCTGGGATGATTTAGTTGGTGTTGGTCCTGCTTTGAGCAGGGGGTTGGACTAGATGACTTCCTGAGGTTCCTTCCAACCCTGATATTCTATGGTTCTATGAACCATTCATGATGACCCTGTAACTTTCCTTCTTTCCCAAGTGGCTGCTGACCTGGCTCTGTAGCTCAAACAATATCCCTGACCCGAAGTGAGGTTCCTTCTTCAGATTTTCTTCTACATCTTGTAACCAGTTAGTAGGGCTCCGACAAGCAGCATCCATATATGAATTATAAAATGAGACCCCCCACCCTGGAGCTGCTGACAAAATCCACACTATCAGGACTTCAGATAAAAAGGGACAGTGACATGGACAACCCATAGTATTTTAAATTATACTGGATTCTGGATTCTCTTGGCCTACCAGGGGAAAGTCATATGGCCATACACCACCATCATTAGCAGACATCACAAAGGACAGGACAGGGATATATATATGTCCCCTCCCTTTCCTGATACTTCCCTTTCTATACGGATGGCAGACCATGGTCAATGCTGGTGGGAGCGCAAGCTGCACCACCTTAAGTGCTATAGCAGTTGCGGTGTACACTTCCACTGCATCCAGCAAGGCATGCCAGCTGCCTGCCTCCTCCACACACAGAATGCAGCGCCTGTCCGAGCCAGTCTGCGTCCCATAGGACAGTGGCTTCTAAAGCCGCTAGCCAATCCCGAGAGTTTATTAAATACAAAACACTGAAAACCAGTTAAAGAGCCAATTAGACCTAATATTTATTAAAGCAAAATGAGAGCAGGGCCAGAACTGGAAGCTTTGCAAAGTGTTATTATAACTCCCCGAAACCTTGGTGGTTCAGATAAAAGAGAGGCTGGATCCAACTATCCCTAGCTTTGTTTCTGAAAAACCCAATGTCCAGCTTCCTTGGCCCATCTTTAGACAGGACCAAAGTTTAAGGCACAGAGGGAAACTCACTGACACTCAAAGCAAACCCCTCTTCCCCAGAAAAGTGTTCAAAGCCAACTGATACAAGCATGGGGGGGACTGAAACTGAAATCACAGGAGTGGGAGCTTCAGGGAGGATGGTCCATCTAAAACACATGGGATTGAAAGCCTGCCCTAAAGGCAGCCAATGTGGCAAATCACTTTGGGGAAGGGGCAGGGGTCGGCAACATGTCTTTAGATGGACACAAGTGTCCATCCATGGTAAAATTTTTGAGGTCCGTGGGGGGCGCTCACCTCGGGTGGCTCCCCATCCCTGCTGTTGCTGGTGGAGGCGCGGCCAGGTGGCTCTACACGCTGCCACTTCCCCTCCTCCCCCATGAGCGCTGACTCTGCGGCTCCCAGCCCATTGGCCAGAAACCACGGCCAATGGGAGCTGCGGGGCCGGTGCCTGCAGACGGGGCAGCGTGCAGAGCTTCCTGGCCATGCCTCTGTATGAGCCTGAGGGGGGTCATGCCGCTCCTTCCGGGAGCTGCTTGAGGTAAGCGCCACCTGGAGCCTGTACCCCTGAGCCCCCCTCCCGGGCCCCAACACTCTGCCCCAGCCCTGATCCCCTTCCTGCCCTCTGAACCCCTCGATCCCAGCCCACAGCACCCTCCTGCATCCCAAAAACCCTCATCCCCAGCCCCACCCCAAAGCCTGCACTCCCAGCTAGAGCCCTCACCCCCCCCACACCCGAACCCCCTGCCCCAGCCCAGAGCCCCCTCCCACACTCTGAACCCTCATCCCCGGCCCCACACCACAGCTTGCACCCCCAGCCTGAACTCTCACCCCCTTGCATCCCACCCCCCTGCTCCAGCCTGGAGCCCCCTCCCGCACCCTGAACCCCTCATTTCTGGCCCTACCCCAGAACCTGCACCCTCAGCCCAGAGCCTGTACCTCCTCCCACACCCAACCCCCTGTCTCAGCCCGGAGCCCTCTCCCATCCCCCGCCAATGTCCGTCACTAAGTCCAGTAATTTTGTCAAGTGTCTGTTGTGCAGCATGGTGGTGCTGACCCCTGGGAAAGGGTTTCATAAGCAAGAGCCCTCAACCAGGGAAGGCCCTGCCCCTAGCCTAGTGCTGACTGAACCCAGGAACCATAAGCAGACCTGTTCCACTCCACCATAAATGCTGGTAGGCAGAGAAGACAACACATATGCCAAACTGTGGTGATCCATGCACTTACCTGCAGGCTTAAACTACTTTCCAGCTTTGACTTTCTTAATTGTCTAGAGTCTTAACTTGAAACCAAAGTAAGAAAGCAGTGTCCGTACCCTATTCCCAATGCACTCCAGCGATTAATGCAATTGCTCAAGTTTTCTTCCACTGGGCAGGTCTTTGGATTAGATTCTCCATCAGGGCATAATGTGATGTTCAGTGGAATATAGTCTTTACCATCCTAAATAATTAACAGAAGAAAGAGAAAACCAGTCAGGAAGTCAGTTATTCTTCCTGATGTCCTGGACATTATTGGCTATCAAGCTCTACTGGAACTATTTTCTGAGCAGGGCTCTGCACTACGAAAGCCATGTGGCTATTTGTTTTATTTTTGATTATTTCTTTAAGGCAGTCACGAAGTTCTTTGCAATACACTAAATCCAGCGTTAAGGGCTTTGCTCAACATTCACTATCCTCTTATCTTTCCACAAGGCAAATCTTTCATTTTGGGGAGATCCACTACGAAGAATGGATGAAAATTCCAGTGCTGGTTGCTCTTTGTGTAGATCCTCCCTTGGAGGCATCTGAGCACTAGCGTTGCTTCATCAATCATGGCAGCAAAGTGCAAGACCTCCAGGTGCCCTCGCATTCTAGGCCATCTTTTTCAAGCTTCTTCCCTCATAGCAACAACAGCTCTGCCTATGGTGCTAATGCGTCTGCTAGGAAAAGTAAACTTTTTGAGCATGCAGCAACATTGGTGATCTCTGGCTTGGGGGACACCAAGATGTTCACATCCATTAGAAAGCAGCTGGCTTTCCAGGGATCCCCTGTTGCATCCTGGACAAACCTTCAGCCGATTATTTCCTACGAGTATTATTTATTATTATGCCCCAATCAGCCTCAGTTAAGTTGGGCACTCAAAAAAGAACTAGATAAGTTCATAGAGGAGAGGTCCATCAATGGCTATTAGCCAGGATGGGCAGGGATGGTGTCCCTAGACTCTGTTTGCCAGAAGCTGGGAATGGGTGACAGGGGATGGATCACTTGATGATTACCTGTTCTGTTCATTCCCTCTGGGGCACCTGGCATTGGCCACTGTCGGAAGACAGGATACTGGGCCAGATGGACCTTTGGGCTGACCCAGTATGGCCGTTCTTATGTTCTTATAGGCTCTCTCAGTTAGGCATGCAACTACATTTTCAATGTCTTGGCATCTTTGGTGATTTCCATGGGCTCAGTGTAATGGGACTCAAAACACCCAAATCCATGTTAAAGCCCCATGTTTATGTGTGGGAAAGGAGAGACCCAGACCCAGACCGCATGTGTGGCTATCACAGAGCTGGGAATTTGAAATGAGTAATGCCTATTTATAGCCTATGAGCTTCTGTTCAAATTGAGCAGTTGCAGCTAATGACAGCCATTCCTTATTATTGCAGCCTTAAACCACTTTATTTCCTGTGCTTTCATTACAGCAGTTGCCACTGCATCCTTAATATAATTCAGCACCTACCTAAGTAAGCTATGAATTCTCAGCAGCAAGTGCTAATTATTACAATTATCTGTAGAAGTGGCTCCTTGTCTTCTTAAATCCATTTATCAAAATTCCCTTCCCTTGATTTTAATTCTGAGGCGTAATTAACTGCCTTGTCCCTTATCACGATTCCTGAGTTCCCTTTAATTTCCTTTGCTTGCAGCATAAGGCTCACAAACTCTTCCCAGCTTTTGCACATTGCAAAACAAGTGTCTTTCAATGTAGCTTCCCTGATTTATGAGTTTCCAAAAGGGAAGGGGCCAGCGGAGAGAGCTTGATTTCTTCTTCTAATGGAATTGACAGTTACATAATGGAGGTGTTGGGGTTTTTTTAAATGGAGAGAAAAAAGTTGATCTAACTATTATGAAATTGACAATTATGTAATTGACTCTTTGAGCCTTAAATGGCTTCATTTTGAAGTTCCTAAAAGTAACAATGAGCTTAAATACAGAGAAAAATGGGGCCGGGGGGGGGGGGGGAGCGAGAGAGAGAGAGTTCAGACCAATTGTAGGAAGAGAACTATGCTACTGGCAGTTTGCAGTGTTGAAAACTAATTAAAATGTTTTGTGAGATAAAGAGCTATTGTTCCTCTAGGGGCAACTAAGCCTTTTTAAAATCAATGTACTGTAAGTTTCTGCTAGTTGTGGATGGATAAATGTCTCATTTTCTAACCCAAATCCCCTTTGAATATGTAGCATTTTCCGCTCCTACCCTCACACCAATAGCCGTTTTCACTGTGTTCTTTGTGGTGATGTGAAGTCATGTCTTATATTGGTGCTTAACCCTGGGATATCATCTCTGCACACATGCGACAAACCAGTCGCACAGCTGTACCTGTTGCACGTTTGCCTGGAGGAGGTCTCCTAAGCGTTCAACCAGCTCTGTGAAGGTGGGCCGCTCTGTGGCAACTCCATGCCAACAATCCAGCATAGTCTGGTAGCTACGGAAGAACACATGGATTTTAAGAGAAACTCAGTCTGTGTTTCCAAACCATTTCTTTCTGCTGCGGCTTGTCTCCATCCTCATCTAGATGACTTCCCACCTGATACCTCCAATGGAGGTGACAAATCAGATCCCTGTGTTCAGAAGCATTGCATTACACTCCCAGTCATGTCTTTTCACTCCATACTTGTGTTTCAATCAATTCTCTAAGTTGTTTACGCTGAGCTAGTTTAACTTTGGTCGCAGGCCCTGCTGATGTGGCTGAAAGCAGGTTACAATTACAGCTACATAGACACTCCCACAAAACTGGAAATCAGACAAACATGATAGTTCCTTGAACTGAGATTTCATACACCACAACTAGCCTGAAATGATCTGTTAACCCCTTTGCCCTATCGACAGATTGGCCCTGCAGTTGACTTGGTGGTTTGTTGTTATTGGTCTATGGTATCAGGGAGCCTGGGGTAGGCACAACCCCAAAATTTAATAAATGGGGTACAAGAAAGAAAATATGACAAACCCTCCCCCCACCTCAACACACAAATCAAAGTCCCTGTTACGAAGGTTAAATTCTCTGTTGTCCATGGCCGGGAGTAGAACTCTTACATTTCTGGAGTGGAATATTCTGGCGATCTCATCCGTGTTCCTTCTTTGAGGCGGCGGCAAAAGTCCTCATCAATTTGCACTCCTGGGTATGGTGAGGCACCTGCAGGCACAGACAGAGAGGGTGACCTCAGCTGGCTTGGTCACTGTCCATCTGAATTCAAAACAGCAATGGTGATTGCTGAGCATTCCAGCCTAGCTGGAAATTTGGGGCCTGATCCTAAAAGGTGCTGATGCAATGGGAGTTGCAGGTGCTCAGCATCTCTCGAGATGAGGCCCTTTGACTGTAGAAATAACATTGTGGGCCAGATTTACAAAGGAGATTTGAATTGCTTAAAACGCTTATGTGTCTAAGTCCCACTGAAAGTCATCTTTAGGCTCTTCACAAAAAATACATGAATTTTAGGTCCAAAGCCAATTGCATCCATCTTCTAAATATCAGCCCTTCATGATAATAACTTCAACTAAAGCAGTACATTGTCTGGCACATTCTGATGCTCCTAAAGGATCACAATACACATATATTTTCAGGGATGTGTGATGAAACCTAAATGGGTGTGGAGGTTCAGCTCAGTTCACAGTAGCACCCAATAGGACTTTGTTCTAGAAATTTCATTAGAACAGGAACTCCATCTAGCTTCAGGCTTCTGGTCAAGTTGAGCAATACATTCATACTAAAACCAGGGTCAGAATCACCCAGAAATGAAACATAGCAGAACAAAAGCAAAATGCATGTCAGTTTCATGCCTTAAATAATCTCCTGGGTTAAGAAGAAAGGTTCCTTCTAGTTCACCTAGATACATTCTGGTTTCAGAGTAATTCCCCATTCAGTCCCTGTGACATCCATGGAACTAGCTGCTCAGGTGAATAAGGCTGGGGGGTGCTGTAGGCTTTTAGCCATGTGACACAAAGGCCACGGGAACTATAGGTCAGCTAAATCCCCCCCCCCAGACATGCAACTGAACTCTTCTTCCTCTTGTTCAAGCCAAGTTAGTGTTGCACATGTTGGGCCGAATCCTGAAGTCCTTAGACAAAACTTCCACCGAGTAATGACCAAGAACCCTCAGAGTTTGGCCCATTATAAATACAGAAGGGGAAAAATTGAAGGTTAGGGTCCCCCTGGGAACTAGTGGAAAGAAAGTAGTTTACTCTTCCCCTAAGGACCTCAAGTACTTCAGCTTCCGCCTCTTGAGATCCCTGCATCAGACCTAAGTGGATTAACCTTTCTGGAGCCAGAGGGCCGGGTATACATCCCTGTGGGGTCTATCAACAGCCCTACTGGTGAGCTGGAGGAATTGGTAGAGGTGCAAGGCTCTCACTTCCCACTTGATGATCTCATGCCACTAGCTCAGGACCAAAACCCCAAGCAAGGTTGCTGGGCAAGGCCCAAACCCTTGTTACGTTAAGTTCCGATTGGTTAGCAGATGAACCAAACACACTGTAGGTAAAATGCATGGAAACATGTCTGTGTCAACTCACCACATTCCCCTTGTTCTCATTAGAAGCCTGTGAGGCTGTGCCTCCAATAATGACATCTGTACTAATGTGACCAGGAAACCAATGCACACAAATAAATCATGCTCCTTAATGCAACTGTCAGGGCAAGGAGAGTATATAAGTGAGCTGAGCTGCCCTGTAATAGCCCTTGTTTTCCCTGTAGAAGTTAATTCTATGTCAGAACAGCAAGCACAGCAGAGACACGCTCCTGCTGTGAGAAATGTTCATTTTCTTCCAATAGCACCTAGGTTTTCACCCCTGTTTTCTGCTTCAGTGTGAATGTAATACTAGTTCAATTTGCTGGTCTGACAGCCTGGAGACGGCAGGCCTTTGTTTATCCACAGAACAGGGAAATCACAGCCCGCAGCAGGGCAAACTCCCCATTCCACCTCCTTGCCGTTCCCTGTTTAATGTGCCTCAAACATAACCCTGAAGAACCACTTCTAGTGGAATTCTGTCTCCAGGCCCATCCAATCCTTAACCTCCAGCCAGAGGAGGAAGGCACTTGGTGCCAATTGTGACTGCATTTTTGGACGTAAACGCACTAGGAACTGGATTGACGCCACCAGCTTATTTCACATGGGTCGCCCAGCAGTCATCCGACAGAAAGAGTAATCCTCATTTTCTCCTGTTTTACATAATACAAATCATCTTCAGTGCTGTTCTATTACACCACAGACATAGGGATGGAGACTCTCTCTATATATGGTGGAACGCATCCTATTCCCTCACTGAATTGGAGAGTGGGAATTTTTAGCCAGCTACAGCCTGTTGTGTGGCATTTGTGATTGAAATTACAGCCAAAGACCACATACATAGATTGCAAAGGGACTCAGAGACTTTTCTGGGCTGAAGAGGACTATAAATTAGTGGGTATCCCTCCCACTGGAGTCAATCTGAGTTGTGCCTGCTTACACCAGAGTTTAAATTGGGCCTAGAGCTCTAAAAAGGTCCCTAGTTCATTATTAAGGATCCAGGCCAACTGGGTGAAATTTAGTGTTGGAACAAAGTTAAGGGAACTATGATAGTGGAGTAGAAGCAAAGGTCCAGAAATCAGTGGGAGTTAGGCACCTAAATATCTCTGAGTATCTGGGCCTATGAGCCTTTTTGGACATCATAGATTCTACAGCCAAGGCTCTGTAGGGTTCTCTAAGGTTTTAATCCATTTGGGGGGAAAGAAAAGGGGTGTGAGAAAGAGGCTGAGTTTACCTTTAAAAAAACATTCCCATCCCTTCCCTGAAAAAGAATATGAAATTCGCCTTCTCCTCCTAGCACCTCTGAATTCCCTCCTCCCCAGCAGAGGCTGTAATCTGTAACACAGCCATTTCTTTTCATAGTCTGGCATCCCTGAGGCTGGCTGAAGAGTTTGGAAGAACATTTAATCAGTTTTGAACAGCAGGGATTTAATGGAATCTGAATCTGGGTCCAGCTCTTGAGGAATCTATATGTGGTTTACTTTCTATAACATTCCTGCCTGATCTCCTGTTTTCTTCAACCTTGGGAATGCCATCATATAGTGCATGCTTGTGGGCGGAAACAAGCCATGCAGAAATATTAGAAATTGAGACAGTACCAAAAAGTGACTATTCCCCAAATAATTTAACTGCATGGGCCTTGCCACTTGAACCCTGATATCATGCACTGCAGGGCTGGCACTGTGGAAGTAGCAAAGAGCTCACTGAATAGGCTTGGAAGGCAGTCTATGGCAGCTTAGAGTCACTTGGCCACAGTTATCTGAAGTCCTTTGGTCTGTGAATGGGGACAGAAATCCCATCAGCAATGTCACAAAACAATCTGTTCTTGGGTTTCCCTGGTTTTAGTTGAGTTGGAAATATTGTGAGACTCGTTTCTGTTGTGTATCTATAGTTCCCTTCCCAGTTTTGTCTGACATCAGGAATAATAAGAGTCATAATCAGAATGATAATGTTTAGCTTGTATGGCAATGTAATGCCAACAGACCTGGGTCGGTGGGATCAAACCTGGGACCTCTGGAGCTTAGTGCATGAGCCTCTACCAGATGATCTAAAAGCCAACTGGCTGTTAGCTAAGGCTATAGAGCAGACTCATTAATTGCACTCTAAGTGGTCTTGGTGCCACTAGATGGGCCAGAACACCACACCCAGGAGGTGTGTGGGTTACAGCAGCACCTTTCATCCACGGATCTCAGAATGCTTTTGAAGTCTTTAGCGTATGAATTAACTCGCTTACCTGAAATAGGTAAGAATGAATATACCTAGACTGAGACATGCATTGGTATGCAAGTTTTCTGAACTTCGACCCTCCGAGCTGTCATGCTAGCTGAACTGTCCATCTTCACACAGTCCATCTTGTACTTCATACAGGGCAGCTCTGAGGACTACTAATGCCGGTCTTCAGTATCTCTTAGACTGTGGAGTAGTTTCCCAAGAGAAGTGGGTAGAATCCCATTGCTTGCGAGATTTAGCACTAGCATGGACAATACACAGGAGAGCATGCTGCAGGCAACAAACCTGCATTTGTGAAAAGAGGGACTACATGACCTAGAAGTCCTTTTCCAGCTCCGATTTCTGTGATTCGACACTATTGTAAGCAGAGACCTGTCCACCCAGCAGATTTTCATGTGGAGGAGCCGCATATGGCTGAGATAGTGATGAGTCATCCCAGCTGTTTTACGCTGCAAGTTTAGTACATTCCGGCATGCAAAAGAGCAATCCAAACAGACCGAAAGTCAGCTCTGCTTTGCTAAACTGCACTGGCTACCTTATGCTAATTGTCTCTGCAGCAGAGTTTATCATAAGGAACTAGGCCTTGGTGAAGTGCTGGATCGTGAAGGGCAAGATGAAAGCCATAGCCTGGTAAGTAAGCGCTGTGGACACTGTTTTGGAATATTTGGGGTCATTTCCCTGTTTTTATTTACATACATTGATTGGGGCTTGTGGGAGGTGGGGAGTTTCACTTGGTCTAGAAATCTCAGCTACTCCAGCTGGTTATAATGTGCAAAGTGAACCCTCAGCATTTGAAAGCTTGCCATTCTTGGGCACCCACTGTAGGACAGTGGTGAGAAAGAGTGGCAGGAAGGCAGGGAGGAGTGATTCTTGATATGCAACCTTTTGGCCAAGGTTGACCTCCTACCAAGTGGGGCCAGTTCAGAGCTCAAATATATGGAGCAAAACACTCCTGCATATCATTATGGTGCATCTGGACTCTGGTATTGGTGTAATAATTTGGATTGTGTCTGCCAGGAAAGGCTGGGAAAAATGTGGGTTCGGATGACATGACATTTCCCTTGGGGGAATTCTTCTTCAAAACATTCAAAGATGTGGCTTGCACTGGATATTAAATAACCCTCTTTTTGAGCTCACTTTTATTTTAGTGGGCTAATAAGATGCTGATGTTACATTACCAAATGCTGGTTGTTTACATAATTACCTTTGATTGCTTTTTGAAACCCCGCAAATTTAAATTCCAGGCGAGACTGACATTCTGTAATGTGCCATGTAATTGATTTCAAAATACATTATCTGCCACCAACTGTGCTGACCCCATTTAAATAATTAGTAGCAAAACCAGCTACAATATCAAGATAAGCAATTCTTCCTCTGCAGGTTCACCTGTGCATCAACAGAACTAATGCACTCTGCCTAGCCTTTCAGAGGAATTTTGTAGGGCTTTATTTCCCGATTCAACTTTTGGCCCTGACAGGACCTATGTCCAAACCAAACTGCATTTTTTTCTAGTCAAAATCTTTCTTTTTAAAAGGTACGGAATCTGTGGGACCCAGTAAAAGCAGTGACTGTGAATGGTAGCCAAAACATTCCCTGCAGCAAAGACAAATAACTTTCTGTTCTCTGGCCCTCAATGATCTGTAAAACTTTTATATAAGAGGGTTCAATCAGTGACAGAAACCCTTAATTAAAATTTATCATGTGAGCTGCAGATGTGACTAGTGCCAAACCATGGACATGCCTGGATGATCCTTTTGAAAACCCCTCTTAGGGAAAACAACCGGCTTTTGAATCAGTGCCATAAAAGAGGAAAGTGGTTTGTGATCTACATCATAACAGGATTATAGGAAGTCCTAAGGATGGACAAATCGTGGTGTAATTAGTGGATTCCTCTGGCTTCAGAAAGGACAGTCTAAATTTATGTTACTTTCAGACTGTTTGTTTTAAGTGGCCCCAATTAAGCAACTTAATTGAGTAAAGGGGCTACTTAAACCAAGCAGTCTGAAAGTAACTTAAATTTATTTTTAAAAGCATTGTAAATAAAAACAGAAGAATAAAAATCTACTCACTGAATTTTGTTATTATTACTCTTGACTTTCATTTGGCACTTTCTGTATTAAAAGGCCAGTGAACAGAATTTCATGCCTGTTTCAACACCACTCTTGGGAGTGGCTGGATGTGTTTCCAGCCCAGCATCATTGGGGCTTCCTGAAGCATTTGTTGCCATTCACCAACAGCCAGTTCACTTGGGTCTTTGCAGATACCCCCATAGCGTGACTGTCCCCATTAATTGTTTCTCTACATGCTAATATACTTCCCTCGGTCTGCTGGCTGGCTGCCACATCTGGGTCATGTAGAGTTCAAGGATCTGAGTTCTAGCCTTCCTCTCACTGTGACGTTCCCAAGGGTATGTAGCAGAATGACCCTTGTGAAGCCCCTAGGCAGCCATTGATGTGTTACACTGCAGCACCATAATTCTAAGTCGATACAAGGGCAGAGACATATCCAGACTCTGGAGAAAGCAATAACTCCTGGTCCTGACTTTAAACAGTGAAGTGTCTCTTTTGCATGTTAATATAAACTACAGATGAACCCAAACCAAAGCCGGAGTTCCAAAACACTCCTGAGCTTCAAGGAAGTTCAAAACAGGTTCTGAGCACTGCAGCCAGCGCTCAGTCTCCATAATGAGCTAAACCAAAACCCTGAATCTGAATAGTCCCAAACTTTGGGGAATTCTGCATCCAGCTCTGAATTTGGCATCTTGGGCTCAACGTTAATCCCGGCCAATCTATAACTTGGAGTCATTGGAGGGTCACCCAGGACTGTTTAGAACTAAGGAGCTTAACTATATGGGGTTACTGATTTGACATTTGTTTGGAAATGCTTATTAGGAAGCCACTGGACAACACTGAGGAAAGAGAAGATGCCCCGCTGTGCGAGGTGGATTTGGAACAGAGGGATCCCACTGGCTGTAAGCGACATTGTGTGGTTCAGTTTTAGCAGCCTTACCTGTTGGGTAAGGACCAGATCCCAGACTGAGCTTTCTAAGAAGTCTTGTCCAATGGCAGGATGAAGCACACAGAGCACTGATGTCCTCATTCCAAACATTCTGTGCCTTCTCAAGCAGCGTACACACACAAATACGCATTCCTACCTATTTGCTGCCAAAATGACTAACGGAGGCTGGCAGGGGTTCTCACGTCAAGATCATGATGGCTGCAGCCAATGTTTGATTTTACTCATCAGCATTTTGAGGGGAAGCAGAATCAAGCCTGGGGCAAGAGCTGCCATTGTAGCTGTTAGCTCATGCACAAAAATTCCCTTGTGGTTCACTGTCTACACTAGCAATGTCAGACCCTTATGTCAACAATAGCGTAATTCTCTGCAACCTATAGGTTGTGTGGTTTCTGATCTGAAGCCAGACTTCTCATGGGAAAATATAGTTTGACAGGGAAACTTTCACCACTTTAAAAAAAAATGTTTCAATCCAGAGCAGCACTGCTTTGTGTTTGCCACACACTCTCCTGGTATCGATTGTTACAATTTTAAAATCTGGGATTTTTTTTTAACATGCATTAGGAGCCAAATGTTGTCAGTCTAGACTCTAGCGTAATGGCTATTTTACATTGAATTGCTGTTAATTTACACCAGACCAGCTGAGATCAGTATCCTTTGCTCTTTTGTTAAAGCCCTTTGCACAATAATATCATATTAAAAAAAAGTGTAAAATGATCTTACCCAGAGAAAATATTTCCCATAGTAACACGCCAAAAGACCACACGTCACTCTGCGTAGTATAAATTTTATCAAAAATAGCCTCTGGAGCCATCCATTTAAGTGGAAGTCTTGCCTAAGAATGAAAAAGATGTGGCCCGTGGCCAGTTATTGTGGTTGTTAATCTGCCCATTCCCTAGGGGGAGTAATATTGAAGATTGGCAGGTCAGGTCCTTTTCACTTACATCTCCTTTCCGTACATAGTCAGGATCTTTGTAAATATCCCTAGCCAGTCCAAAGTCACAGATCTTAACCACGTTGTTTTCCGACAGAAGGATGTTCCTTGCTGCCAAATCCCGATGAATACACTGCGAGGAAATGCGGACAAGTGAAATCAGAGGTTTTGCCTGAACATCAGGCAGCTAATGGAGTAAAAAGCCTGGAGACTCTTTGAAAAGTGAAAGAAAAACGAGCTCTTGTTGGACCTGGGTGGAGTCGGAAAATGTGTGTGGGAGCCTGCCAAAAATATACTGTCATATGATAGAAAGAAAATAACTCAGCACAAGAAGTAGATTGAGAAACATGGTGGCTGGTCATTTCTCAGACTCTTTTCACGTTAAATAAATCCTGCTCGACCAGCTAAGATCAGAATGGATTTACAACCCCCACAGTTAAATATTAAACCCTATAGGCCAAAATTTGAAAGGAGAAGGCCCAGGGGCCAATACACCAACATTTGCATATGCAATTACCATAAGTGAGTTATTGCACATATGCAAAACTGTGCACACAATCTGATTTCTGGGTACTGTCATGGTAATCATCTGACAGATCCACAATTATGAACATATTTTTGCACATGGCTTAGACTCAGACTTCTTCAAAAACCTATAGACTATGGACTGAAATGACAGTGAGGCATTCAGTTACCAACAATTACCGGCAAGCTAAACGATTAGAACTACATTCCTCCGAAGTTATCAGAGAGTTTTTTCTCCATTGTGGAAGGATATTTCCTTCCTGGAGGCAGGAGGGATTTCTTCTATATCTGTCATGGAATTCAGATGACATTGCCCTGGTTTTTCTTCATGCCGTCCAGCTATGGTCCCATGTCATAGTTGCTGTGCTTCCAGCCAATGACTGGTGGAGACTCCCTTTGGAGGTCTATCAATGACTCCTTACTTGACCAGAAGATTCAGTGGAGTTACAATAATGTGAAATAAGCACAAGTGACAGGAGAATCAGGCCCAATAATATACTTAGTCTTTATCTCTAATAGCTATGGCTCTATGAAAGAAGCTCATCTCTTGTGGTTTATTGAATGACAAAGACATAAGAAGGAGGAGTGGCACAGAAATAGAACTCACTTTTCTGGAGGCCAGGAACTCCATGCCTTTTGCCACCTGGAAGCTATAGCAAATCAGATCCTCCAAGGTCAGGGGTCGCTTTTGCAGATCCTCACCATCTACAAGAGACCACAGAAACATGAGAACCTAGAGGGAGAAGGCTAGACAGCTGAAAGACCTCTAGCATTAACTGTACCTCTCCAATCCTGGAGAGCACATAAAGAGGGATTTTTGGGGAGGAAAAAAGGGACATTCCTTTTAACTCCATTAGATGAAGAGTTTTCTGGAAGGGCAGATTGGAAACACAAACATTCTGCTAAAATTTTGCTACCGTCCCTCCTCCATAGAAGAAGCAGCTGGTGTGTGTATGTGTGTTATTGCAGACCTTCTGTAGTGAGCATGAGGGGGAATGTATAAGGTCTACACTAGCCGTGCTTTGCCAGGATAGCTAGTGAAAGTGTGCCTACTGAGCATTCAGCTTCTATTGGCCCCAGCCGCCACAAGCAAAACAAGTTATTCCAGCAAAAGTGCAGTGTTGGTGGCATAACTGTGCCTACATTAGTGGTTATTGCTGGCCCAGATATGTCAGTCACAAATTACCCCTCATCCTACCCCCACCTGACATAGCTATGACAGTAAACATTTGTAGTGTAGACCTAGTTGGAGTCTGCCATGACCTTCAGGACTTGTCAACAAGCGAAGAGACTTTATAAAGCAAGTGACCATTGGGGCAGGGCTTAGTCAGAAACAATGGAACCCTTTAAGACAAAGGACTCCGGAGTAGATAGGTTTCTTTTACCTTCTTCTTCCTCTTCGGAGTCACTGTAACTCTTATCTTCAATGAATCCTGAACTGGCTGAGCTTCCTGTGCTGGCCACACTCTCAAGGCGCCTCTTGATCAGCTCTGTTAAATCACTGTTGGACTCATCCAGACTTTTCTCTGCTTGGTCAGAGTTCTCCTGGGACTAAAAATCCAATAGAAATGATTTACCTTGGTGAAGTAGGATGCCCAGACAGTTCAGGGTATTTAATGGAACGACATGGCAGAGGCTGGGACAGGATCTTATGGCGACATCCCTATAAGTGTTTTGCAAAAGCACTTTTCAAATAATACACAGGGAACTGCACTGGGTAGGGAACCAAAACTGATCACTATAGCACACAAACAATAATGGGGACAGGAGGAATTGTGGCATCAGGGAAAATTCCCTTCTCTTACATGAGGTATGTAGCTATTTATTTTATTTAAGTGAATTTAGTGACGTGCTCTTACACCACCATGAGTTTGCTGCAGTTTCAAGCTCAACAGAGTGAAATTGCCTCTGGTGCTTTTCTCAGATTGGGAGGCTCTAGGAACACACAAAGTCCAAGGGTAATGACCACAGACACAAACATAAGTACAAAGTTTTATCTGTACTATAAGTTTTATTAAAGTCACAAGCAAGGTGATGATTACCCCTGCACATAGAAATCCTAAGAAAACCTATGCAATAATTATAACCATAGTCATCCTCAGAGATATTCTAGTGTCCGATGGACCTCTCAAAAGATCATTGCTAGAGGGACAGTTCCTGCTGGGTTGTCTCTTGGGTTTTCCCACTTTTATCCAACCAGGGAACCCTCTTTTATACTGTAATTTTGACTACACTTAACACTCTATGTATGTGCATGAAGGTGTCAACCCTCTTTTTCCTTATCTATATTTCCACACCCCATGAATATTGGGGTGCCCTATTCTTCATAGGTTGGTTGTAGTTCCTCTTATTCTCATTAGCATCTACACACAATATGTACCCTGTGGTCAGGACATATGTTGTAAAAGATGTTGCAATAAGGTATCTTGTGATCTTGTGGTTGATTTTCCGACACATTACCTATTGGCACATCTTTCCAGTAGTCTTGTGATCTTACTGGCAAAGAGTCATTCTCTGGTCACTTACATTTGTCAAGCATTCTTAAGTCTATGGCTTGGTATGGCTAAGCTGAAATTTTACAGGCCTTACTTGTAGGCCTTGTGTTTAAGCCCTGCTTTACTTAGATACATATTAAATACTTATCACTTGTAAATACTTAATAATCTTATACTTCTCTGATCCTACAACATAAATCTATTTGACATACATGAATAATATGTAACATAGCATATGAGTTAATCATAACATCACACAACACAACAATAAATGGATAATAAAATGAACTAATTGGCTACAGTTACCATATGTGCTTTAGAGTCCATGAAGAGCAGATGTGACCACAAATATTAGAGACATCTGGAAAACCCACACACAATAACCTGCGTTGTACCTGGGAAGGATCAAAGGCTGCACTGATCCTGCTAGGATTTGAATCAGTGGTCCCTGTTTTTAGACAAACTGAGATTTGAAACAACCAGGCTCCCAAAGCTGCTATCCGAGTGTCGTATTTAGTCTTCTCGTGGAAAGAGGGGACTGACCTCACCTCTCCCATAACAGTTCTGGTGGCTAATCTGTGTAGCCCTCTGTGGGACAACAAGACTAGTGAGCTGCTGAGGAGGGAGATGGGATTGGGGAACCAGTGTTTTCATACCTAATGTAGAGAGACCATCCACTGCTCTTTCAAGCAGCTAGTGGCTAGTGGTGAGGAAGTGGAATCAGAGCAGTTTTTTTCTCCTCCAAGTCACATAATGGTGAATGTGCTGTTTCCATGAGCGTTTGCAACTGATTATGCAGTATGGGCTGGAGGTGAGGGAGAGGCAGGGACTGAGACCCTACAGAGGAAGGAGTCCATTCTTCCTTCTCCTCTTACAAGTTGGAATTTGGTGGGCTGATGAAGCGCCAGCCTTCAGATACAACTGAGGCCCATCTAAGGCAAGTAGAGAACAAATCCTAATAGTAAGCAGCTAGCCTCAATGATCATGAATTGCCCATCTTGCAACTGCATAAAAAGCCAGTTGTTTATTTTACCTTATATGCAACAAAGTCCCCTCGTTTTCCTCTCAGGTAATTAGACAGATTTCCATATTTGCAATATTCTACGATAACCATTAAAGGACCTGCAAAGAGAACAAAAGCAAAGTGACCTTCACAGATGTAAAAGTGGAACATATGCATAGTGCATTTCTGTACTCCTGCCATGGAAAGGGTCTAGAGAAGGACAAAGTGTTTAACATTAATTCAGCCCCATGATTTCCCTTGTGAAGTAGGTAAATATTATAAGCCCCATTATACAGATGAGGAAACTGGGTAATAAAGTAGTGAAGTGATTTTCCAGGCTCACAGCATGAGGCAGTGGCAGAGGTGGGAAACTGAGAATAGAACCCAGGAGTTCTAGCTACTACCTCCCTCTTTACCTGTCAGACACCAATATTAAGAAATTGTTTCTCGTTTCTAGAAAAAGGAACATTAAAGAGGCAAGACCAGAATATACAATCCCCCATATTACTAAATTCTTTTTTTTTTCTGTTGGGATCCATTTCATGGAACAGCCCTCTGGGTTTTCTGATCTCTGTGTAAATCTTTTCGTATTGTACAGGACCTCATGCCAGGGGAGGCAATACAAACACAGATTTAGATTTTTTTGTGACACCAGGTGAATCAAAAGTTTGCAAAGATATTTGATCTAAAGGCTTTGGAAGCACAAAGGGGCATGTTGATTTCTTCCTTTCTTATTCCTGGGCAAAGTATTTTTTAGTTTGATGTATTTGTTGATTTTATACAACTATGGATGTTTTTAGACATCTTTGCAACTGCTTTTGCGTTTCAGCCCAAGCCAGGAGAGAATAAAATCTGCATTTCTGTGCAATTAGCCTCCACTGCATGGTTGCTGGGTTTTAGAAACCAGCACACAAAATGCCTCAAATGTAGGGGAAGGTGAAGTCATGGGATTAGAATGCATGTAAACACCTATTATTATCCATCCTAAGTGGTCAGCCTTTCATCTCTGTAAACCTTGTTCCATCTGGAAACTTCATATTCAGACTCTTGAGTTCAGACTTCAAAGGAAAAATGCCAAGAGCTGCATCAGGCCATTCAGTGAACATGCAAACCCTAAGCAATAAGCTCTTATCTGCATGTGTCAGAAATACACACACACAGTCTTGTGCCGTGGTGTACCTGTTTGGCTCAGTTTGACATAAATAAGTCTGAGAACATGGGATTGAAAACAGAGCAGTGGGGAACAGTTGATGGGGAGCAAACAGGGAAGAGAGACATTTTATTTGAAATCTCTCTACTGGCTCAAAATGAGGAAGAACTGGGTTGCAATCAGCACCGGGGAATGGGTAACCCAGATGAAGGGGAGAAGATGAGGTTTTTTACTTAACTATAATATCACTGTATTATATTTCAATAGGGCCTTTCAGTTGTAAGGATCTTAAAGTGCTACCACATAGGCACTATACGCCGTGGGCCTGCTCAGTACATGCCACTCCCATTGACTTCAGTTACAGCTGTGGGTGCTCAGCACCTTTGAAAATCAAGCCCAAGGTTCATATAGTACTATACATACACAGCACCACTCTTTGCATAAATGCAGTCACCTCTGTGGTGCCAGCTGATCTCATGTGGATATCTATGTCACCACCACAGCCTGTCTAAAGAGGGTATGGGCTGGAAGGCTATGACTGAGAAGCAGTCAGAACAGGAACTGACACACTGCAGCAAGCAGTCAGCTGCTCTGAAGTCTGCAAGCTGGGGGAGATCCAGGTGACTAGAGCTATGCAACTCATCTTTGATCCTGCCACTGGTCTTTACTGTCTCTTCTGTACCACTATGGTGCCTCCGCCACAGCGTTAGGTTACTCCCCCAAACCAGTGCTGGCTTCTTCCAGTGCAAAGAAAAGATCAGACGGAACATTGTCTCAGGAAACTAAAGTCAAATCTGGCTAGTGGATTCTCGGAAGAAATGCAGATTCCGGCATGACTTTAAAGTGCCACCAAGTGCTTTATTCATGCCTCTGAAATGTTTCCTAGACGCAGCAGCTTCATATTTTAGTTCCTTATTATAAAGCATATTAGAGCATGCATTAGTGCTAACTGCTTAACATCAGATGCTCTGACAAGGTGTTTCAAAGTGATGTTGCAAGGGGCAGATATTGTTAAAATAATGTATAGTGCACGTTTAATGGGAGCAATTATCAAGAGTACTATTACAAGCTATATAAAACTTAACAAAGAATGAGAAAGCCCTGTGCTTAGAAATGGTATTTTAATGGAAACTCTTATCCCAATGTCTATCTTGTGAGCTCTAGGCTATTTTTCTTCAGTTTCCACCGGCATCGTTCAAAAGCAAACAAACTAGAGCTTGCTTGTAGGCTACGCAGTTAGTGCTCTGTAATGCCATATGGGAAACCTGCCTTCCACATCCAGTCTCTTTCTTCTCCAGGTTTTAGCAGTGACTTCTTTGAGCAACTAGTAAGGTAGCACTAAAAGGGCCTATTCACCCAGAAGGATGCAGGGTAGGGAAAGAGGCTACTGAATGCTCCAAGAGGGATACTGAGGACCACCTGGGGACAAGTACACTCAAGCAATGGATAGTCACAATAGGCAAAGGATCACTTTCACTTACATGGACCTTGCTATGATTAGAACTCAATAAGGTGCAAACATTAGGGTCATATTAGTGTTCAGGTTAATGGCTAGTGGCTACAGTTGCATGAGACTGTTCTGGGCGTCTGGTTATGACAAGCCATCAAACTGATATTTTACTAAGTATTATTTCCCAGTTTTCTTGGCTTGATTTGGTAGGAGGCACTACCACCATGTCTCACAACTTCCCTCCCCCCTTAATCACAGGTCAGCAGCCCAGCGTCAGGGATTGCTTGCCTGTTCCTCTGAAATCCTCAAAACATTGTTTGCAGTGTTGTAGTTTGCAAAGCTACTGGTCTCTTGCCTCAGCGCTCCTGCGGATTCCAAATCCATGGCTTCCAGATTAGGGCAGGGTCTGCCACTTGCTGTCTCCTGCCTGTTCTACTATGAACTGGGAATGTCTGGTTTGCGGGATAATTTATCTCCTGTCATCCTGCCAATTATTTTAGTAACATTGCTTTTTTCCCCTTTGGCTTGGCAACTAGATGTCCCTTGGGAAAATATCTTTAATTCCTCAGACAGTTACCAATGTGGGTACCATCTCTCTGTCTCCATTTATTTTACCCTGGTTTCTTTGTCCTCAACCCTTCTCCTGCATCGTTTGGAGATTGTTTTCAAGGTTCATCATAAACACTGAAGATACATCCATGGTAGATGTTACCCTGTAATTAAAAGCATAAAGCAAAGAGAGCCAGCACTGTTTTAAAGGGCAGGCTAAGAAGGGGAAGGATTCTCCACTGGTTAGGCAGTAGGCTAGGATCCTGGAGACCTGGGGTCAAGTCCCTGCTCTGTCAGAGACTCTTTGTGTGACCTTGGACAAGCCACTTAGACTTTCTGTGCCTCATATTCCTTTCTGTAAAATGGAGATATTAGTACTTGCCAACCTCACAGGGGTGTTGTGAGGCTAGATACATAAAAGATTGTGAGGTGCTCAGATATTGGGCCACATAAGTACTTTAGATAGATAGAAAAGTAGAGAAAATGAAGGGAACGTATGTGTTAGGAAGGAATTCAAAAGCCATCAATTACACATTGCCAAATTCTCCCCCTACACAACTTCAGTGGCAGCTGCCAGGTTATATTGTATTGTACTGGGCACCAGCTCATGTGTGTACACCGGTAGCGCTCTATTGGTTGGAAAGTTAGACATGCATGTGTGTGCGGTAATAACACCCAGTAACGGAGACTCTCCCACAGGACATGAGCCCTAATAGCTAACGAAGATTCTCCTTTTTGCCTGAAGAGTAAGGGCCTATGTTTCTGAAGCAGAATATCCTTTGTTCTGTCCCTGCTGATGACCATGAAGATGACATGGCTGCAGAATTGCTATTGCAACCGAGCACAATTACTGAGCACGGATTTGCTGAATGCTTTGTGAGAGGATGGTTTCTTACCTCCTGCTTTGGTGCAGGCTCCCAGCAGGTTGACCACGTTCAGATGGTGTCCTATGTGGATGAGGATCTTCAGCTCGGACATTAAAGCCTTGCACTCATTTGTAGTTGCGCATTCTGCTTAAGATAAACAGGACAAAGCCATCTTTACACAACAGGATATTTGTAACAGGACACAGAAAATCCTGTTTATACTTGAAAACAAAACCCACCGAGGTTACTTGTGCTATCTCTGCCTCTCAGACTCCTAAATAGATAAGAACTCATCCGCCTGCTGTGACCTTTCTGCAATGGAATAACACTTTGCCCTCTGGGTGCCTCTTGTCTTCTCTGCAGTGGGTCACCGTGGATTATTATCCTGCAGTAGAACCTCTCTAATGCTACCTAGATGCTGGGAGAACCTTTGCAAAGAACTAAATTTTGCAAATTTAGCAAGTGAACAAACACATCCAAAAAAGCAAGGAGATAATGCAAGAGAAAATGTTTTTTTCAGTGCTTGTTGGTGATTGCAGTTTAGTAGCAACTCTTTGCAATAACACTTCACAGGATCTACTTTTCAGAGGTGCTCAGCTCTCAGCACTGCAAGTAATGGGAGCTCTAGTTGCTCACACATCTGAAAGTCAGGCCCCATAGTGTGCTACTCAGTGTATCCCAGAACTTTTTGTAAAATAACCAAGTCTCGGTCATATGAGACCTCACTACAGTGCTGTCGCTGGTATTAAATCATCCTTAACAAGTGGGCAGAGTGGCCATGTCTGTGTGTGAGTTGTAAAGTATGTGAAACACAGACTAACAAGATTCTGTTGTATTTCACAAAGTCAGGAGAGGGACCATAGCTCCTGAGTACTAGGCCTTGTCTGAGTTACATGGACATTTCCTTAGTATTGATCCTACTGCTGACACCATATATTTTCCATATGGTTGGCACTGTAACTAGTGATTGTCTACTATTGTCTTTGTATCATTTCCATGATTAAAACAAACAAAACAAAAAGGGGTGGATAATGCCGGGTTGTTGCGTGTTTCCTACCACTGCGCGCAGTCTGTGTGTCTGACGGTTGGGGGTTAGCTTTAGAGCTCAGTGAATAACTTATAACAAATCATTTATTTTGACAAACTTAGCCTCTTTTTCTGGTTGCAGAATTGTCTATGAACAGATTTCCCAGCATCTTTGCATTTCTTATGCCTCATAAAGAGATAAGTACTCCAAGCCTGAGTCTCCTTCAGCAGGCACCAGTTTTAACTCCATTGACTTCAGTGGCGTTCCACCTGATTTACATGGCTTTGAGATGGGAACCAGGCCCAATAACATTTAAATTGAACATTGTCATAAAGAATTTCAGATGATCTATTACATTTACATTCTGCCTTCTATTTTGAAGGAGATACCAACAAGCTTCATGGAATTTACATTCATGGAATCACTTTAATGCTGCCACCTCTAGGGCCTTCTCCTTTCTGAATGAATAGATTCTTACCAGAGGTTCTAGTTTATTGACGGCTGCATTCACGGTGGGGATGGCATTTTGGGTGGTGATGGGGGGCCATGGATGAAGCAAGAAGGATGCAGCAGCAGCCAGGAGGAAGGTGTAAGGCACTGCCAGAAGACTTACTGGGCAGGGTTAGCTGGGAGGCAGCCTGGGGGAAACTGTGGGGGGTGGAGGAGCCAGGGGAGAGTTGGGTCAATCAAGGGCCTTTGGGAACTTCAGGTCAGGTCTTGAAGAGGGGTGTAGAGTGGGACAAACAACAGCAGAGAGAGGGGGATCTGAAGACCCCATTGGCCCAATGCAGGTCCAGAGAAGGTACAGAAAGCTGGTACTGGCAAGTAAAGGAAATCTGGCACTGAGGGGAGGGGTGGGTAGTGGAGGAGCAGGCGAGGCAGCTGGCAACAAAAGCCACATTGTGGAGCTGAAGGTGTTAACACTATCACACAGCAACACTATACGGCAGGTTGGGCTAGCGAGTGTAGCCCCACCCAAAGAAAATCACTTGTATATTTGAAAAGAAACCAAGTGACCAGTTAAAACCCACAAACCCATGCACCCAACATGCCCGATGATATATTTATTCACAAACTGTCTGCAGAGGCTTTGTATGTAAATGTCATTTGGAAACAACATATGCTCCAAGTTCACCAGCCCCCTCCCCCCTGGCTGGATGGTAAAAGCATTCCTTCATTTTAATAACTGCAAGAAAGTTGTCCCTAATTCACTCCCTTGGCAGCGCTCCTTTTCAACCCCTTGAACTGTTCCACATCTGGAAGGGCTGGGATCGATGGTTTCGACACAATTTCAGACTAATGCAATTACAGTCTGTAATCTGTTTCCCTCCTAACCCCACAGACATGGAGGCTGCTGTTTTCCTCCTCTAGGAATATAAGGCTACATCAGGGGCATAGCGTGGAGCCCACTTGTCATTTCCCACACGTTGACATCCCCTGTACGGCGACTAATTGTCCCCATGTGGCAAATCCATTTCCTTCCAAACCCAATGTCCTCAGGACTGGTTTAGAGCTGAGCACTGGAAACCTTGTTACCCACATATGTCCAGAGGAACTGTCTGAGAAGCTCTCAGAGAAATGTACCTTTAAGCATTTTAACGGCAACTGTTTTGCAGGTTGAAGATTTATCGATACCAAAAGCAGATGCCTCCACGACCTTCCCGAAAGCACCGTGACCCAGTGTTTTACCTAGACAAGAGAGAGTCAAGAATGAGCCGTAGGGGGCTGAGGACAGTCTGCATCAGGTAAGAGAGAAACATGCATTAATCTTAGCTTTGCAAAAAATATAGGACACCAGAGCCCAGGCACAGCACAGATGAATAGTCAATAATAGATGTATGTACATGTGATCTGCCCACGATACAATATGTAATATACTTCCCAGCTAAAAATGGCTTTAAACTGGAGTTGAGGCTGATATAAGAGAAAGGTAAAAACATTACGTGCAATTATCCCCAAATCAACCCTTCCCAACCCAGAGTTCAGGTTGAAGGAGAAATCTAAAGATATTAAGGATGGAAATGCACAGCGAGGGCACCTAAAGAACGTCCACTCTCCCACCCTGCAGTTATTGACATGTACTCAACTTTAACTTCACGGCAATGTAGCTTTTATCTGGAAGCTGCTTGTTTTGAATTATTAAAAATGTCAGACATGAACACTATACAAGAAACACAAAGCGAATGGTCCCATTTGGGTTTTCCCCCTAGCCACTAGAACAGGGGTTCTCAAACTAGGGGTCAGGACACGAGGTTATTACATGGGGGGTCGCGAGCTGTCAGCCTTCACCCCAAAACTCGCTTTCCCTCCAGCATTTATAATGGTGTTAAATATATTAAAAAGTGTTTTTCATTTATAAGGGGGGGTCACACTCAGAGGCTTGGTATGTGAAAGGGGTCACCAGCAGAAAAGTTTAAGAACCACTGGACTAGAAGATATATAGTGTGCATCTTTAAATCTTTATTTGATTTGAACAGTTAGGGTCATTTTCACCAGGACACTCTGACTGCTTCCCCTGCTCTGGAGCTGCACTAAGCAGGCAGAGCAAACTGGCCAGTTTCCCCCAGCTCCTGCCACCCACATTCCTCTGAACTCCCTTGCCTACCCCTACACTTCCCTGAACACACACCATTTCCTCCTCCCTCTGCTGCCACATGCCCCCCCGCAGCCCAGTTTTCCCCTCCCTCCTAGTCTCTAAATTCCCCTGCTAGCCCCCAGGATTCCCCCCTCCCCCCTGAGTAGATTTTGTTCAATGGGTAGGTTCTGAAAAGAATTTTAAACATTAATCATAATTTTTTGGTCAGTTTCTCTTAATGGAAAGTTGTTTTCCGTCAACAAGGTGAATAACGTTCTTCTACAAACTATTTCATGAAGACCCGCCTTCTTTCAAAATGTCTGCCTTCTTCCCTGGGGGAAGAGGGTGGCTGCCAATCCTGCCAAGGGACACTGCCTTCCCTGAGGACACCTTGGTTTCACTTCCACTGAGAACAACGGCAAGTGATAGCCATTTTGTAAGATGCCGTCTGTATTTTTGAAGGAGACCTTTAGCACCACTCCCATGGAGAACAATCCTTGACTCTGGGACCACTGTCAGTTCTCCTCCAAGGATGGAAGAGCACTGGCCATGGGGGCTAGGGTAGCCTCTGTCATCTGCTATGGTCCAACATTCAAGGCCATAGGATATCACCATCCTTGACATTAATAATGTCTGTACTGCTTACCAAGCCGCAGCCTGTCTCTTGGGAACTCCCATTTACTGCTGTCATATGGCAGACGGTCGCACTGCTCGTCAAGGGGCATTTCCTCTGGGTCCATTATGATTGACAGGTATCCTGTTTTAATATCTGTGGCATCCGGCTAAAAACAGGAAAATAACCAATTCACAGGCTGTAACTTGAGAGAAAGGTGTGATCTAGTGGAATTTGTGTAGGCTTGGGCGCCAGGCCTCTCTGAGTTCTAGTCCTGGTTCTGACACTAATGCCCATCTGTGGCTTTTGAACATGTCTCGTCAACACCATGCCTCAATTTATTCATCAGTAAAATGGGGAAAATAACACTTATCTATGCTGGCCTTACGTGCGTGTTGATTGGATTAACTAATTAATGCTTGTAAAATTCCTTGAAGATGTAAAGTCCCTTAATATTATTAGTTTCTACATACATTAGAGAAACCCAACACTGCTACTACTTGTGGGAAATCCTTGAGATTAAAGCTACATTTATGAGTGCCTTGTTGGACAGCTCTCCAATTCCTTAACAACTCAAGGCATCGTGCTTTAGAAACAGGCTTACATGTCAACTTGGGTGCCACTGAGGGGAAAAGTCTGATTTGGGCTCCCCTTATGGCCACTTTATGCAGGTGTAAATGATGACACAAGATCTATTGGGTCTAGCACCTCTGCTGTCCTGGAGAGAGACAGAGTAAACTTGAACTTGAATGATTCTTCCCAGTTCTGTTGTAAATGTGGTGAACACTCATACAAATTACAGAAGATCAACATTAAGACTGTGGTCTGGGCTGCATCCAAACAAGAGATCTAGTATCTTGTACCATATTTTTTGTTTATATAAGCAAGAAAGAACAACCCTAAATATGATTTACTTTATCAAATACTCCTTGGATCTAATTTAGGGCCCACTTCTTTGGAGTCTCAGGAGAGAGGCCAAGGAGTAAATGAGCCATGGAAACATAATGAACTTTTGTGGTTTGAGCCCAGCTTGAGAGCAAACAACAGACTGTAACATCCTACAACAATACTTAAACCAGCGCTCCCTTCACTAACTACATTTTAGGGAAAACCTTATTTGAGATGGGCTGAAACCAGAACTGTAAGGGGTTTAGGATTTGAACGCCTGTCTCCAAACATTCTTGGATGCTTCTGAATCCATGTCAGATCCACAAGAGAAAGGGGCCTGTTTTCCTGATCTGATTGGATGCTGACCAAGATGGCAGAAATCTCATAAGTACAGCTGATCTCACAAGATGTCAAGTAATTAATCAAGAGGAATGTTGGCCTGAAATTTCACGAGAACAGCTCATACAGTTTTGTCACCATCTGTCCCAGGTCGACCTCAATCCTGAACTCTGAAGCTTAGTCTTAACTGGATCCAAGCCCAGAGCTCAGCTCTAGTTCATTTCAATTCCATGTACAATATGGAAGCTCTCTTACTTTTCTCAGTTTCCGAATGAAAAGGGTCAGAAGAAGCCAAAAAAGGGTAGCTGCTAGACCAGTGCAGACCAAAATGATAACTTCAATATTGGACTTTTCTTCAGAGCCTGTAAATTAAATGCATCGGATTTTAAATTCAGTGCAAAAATTAAATTATAAATAAATAAATAAAACGTGTAATTCCATCAACCATGCTTCATTTCAGAAAAATGGTAGCCATGAAATGCCATGACATGTGGTGGGAGCCTTTTCATTCACTTGCTGTAGGCAACGATATAGGAAACCATCTCTAACCAAGAGACACAGAGACACAGAGACAATGGTTTGGCAGAGGTGGGCAGGATATCCACTGAGTGCCATTACTTTATATTATCAATGCCAAGCGTTCAAAGTATGATACTATGGTTCTCAACCTATGGATCATGAACAGGTGTCACGGGTTGCAATCACGCTGTTCTTTTCCTATGGCTAATTGAAAGGTGGTCCCAGATAACTCTTGGCTAAATAGGAGGGGACCTTAAGGAGATTCCAGTGTGAAAAGGCTGGGAACCTCTGTATTATATGATTCCCCATGAAACATTCAAGTTATATTGACCATATCTCACTTTGTGTAGCGTATGTTGTGTCTGTGATAGAGTTGTTATCAAGGTGTTCCAGACATGAAGACATATTGACCTGCTTCAGGTCCTATGTCTTTATGTGACCATGTAAACTTCCTGGAACCTCAAAGGGGATTCACTCTGAGTTTTGAGCAAGGGATTAAGTCAGTTCCTACTTTATCCAAGCCTGCCCTTTATGTGTGTGTGGAGCGGGGGTGGGGGTTGAGGGCGTGGGGGCTGTATAATGTCTTTCCCCCAAATTAAGCCTGTTTCACCAAGCTTGTGAACTCACCTTGTATTTTAATAAATGCTGAAGTGCTGTCATTGCCCATTTCATTGGAAGCCCTACACTCATAGAGGCCTTCATCATCTTTTTTCACTCGTTCGATGATCAGGGTGTTATTTTCCATGGAAATTCCTGTGTGAGGGGGATACAGTTTCATTTGATTGCAGAATATATTTGTCAAGAAAGAATGTCCAACAGGAGCTGGGTGGAAAATGGCCTCACTGGCCACTGCAGCCCTGCTCTGGTAGCAGCCACAAGAGATCTTCTAGTGCTGGTATGTTATATTCACCTTTGTTTGCGGTACCATGCTGCAAACCCCTCCCTGGCCACCTGCTCTCAATGCACTTGTCATGTTAACTCCACAGTGACAACTGTGCAGAACAGGTGTATTTTATTCATGCAGCCTGATACTGCTCCCATGGAAGGCAATGGGGGCATGACTGGGCCCAGAATGAGCTCACTGGGACAAATGCTGCTCTCCATTACACCTGCAAAACTCCCAGCAGGATTTGCCTCTCCCCTTCCCAGCCCAAGAGTTGCACTGCATTTGAGGAGGTGTCATTAGAACATATTAAATACAACTCTCCTATTAACCCAGTATGCTTTTCAGGCCAGGCCGGAGGGGCACAGAGTGGCTGCACCTCACTGGGTGAGGAGTTCAAACTGAGTCCCCACCCCCACACCTGGAGCTTGCGAGCGACTGAATTGCCTGCTAAGGCACAATGCCTCTCCAAGAAGTGACCCCTCTCCTCCTCGGTGGAGGGCTGTGCCTACCTGGCACAATGTAGTGCTCAGTAGGGAAAGGAATTATGTCGATTGATCCAAGGTGGCCTGGCCAGGGCATAACGGGATACAATGAAGGAAAGGAAAACTGAGTCTAAATGTCAGTGAGACAGCAATGTCTAAGAATACAGCACTGACTCCCAAGGGAAACGATGAGCACCCTGTCTCTTGGGACATTTAAAATGGGGACAAAGCCCTGAAGAACCCACTATTTGGCTCAATCTTGCATTCATGAGGGAGGAGATGGCCTACATGTGGCCTAACTGAGCCTTCGCTAGCTTCAATTTCTCTGATTCGGTGACACACGATTCCAAGCTCATTTGGTTTACTAAGAAGATGCCATTAACAGAACAGGGGAAATACACTGGGCCTTGAGTCCAAAGGTTTTAAGTTTGCAGTGTGTTCTGCCCATGAATTCTGTTGTTGCTAACAAGAGCTGTGCACATAACTCACCATGCACAGCGCTGAAATATTTACCCTGAGGTGGTTTTTTCAGATATATTTTTTATGTGTTCATCAGTTGGATGAGTTACATGCTTGTCCCTCTCGAATTATTTATAAAACTTCACTAGCTGTTAAGAGCTTCTGCTCAGAACGGTCTGATCTGAGTTATGGAGGATTCTAGATTTCCTAACCCAAGAAGCAAAATTAAAGTGAGAGGAACCAGTTACTAACACTGGTTTCTCCACGACATAAAGGGTATTTCAGGATAGAGGGGCCTGGAAAGAATTCCAAGCTCAGGCAAACATTCCAAGCCTGTGGCAGCACGGCACGTGTGTGTGTTGGCTGAGCTGACAGCTGTTTCTCATCATTGTTTTATACTGAGGGAAATAAAGACACAGTATATTATGCCCTGCGGCCAGCTAAGTGATCCTTAGTGGAGACACTACCATTGACTTCAACAAGCTCCGGATCAGGCCTTAAGAACATCCAGCAGTTCAGGCTCACATTTTTAGATACTGCTTAGCAAGCGGCGAAGCGCCCTGCTTTTTGTACGCATAAAGAGCCATCTTGGACATGCCTGATGGGCAGCTGGGTGCTCAGCACCTTGATTTCCCTTGCCAGGGTCAGTTCTGCACATATATGGTCAATTCTGCAGGCACAAGCAGTGGCATGTGCAAAACTGGGCACGTATAATCAAGCACTGGTTTGAAGCTAGTTGGTTATTTTGGCCTCTGTAATCCCATTTGCAAACCACATCAGCAGCCAGGTGTAGATAATGTGGTCTGAGTCATTTACAGTGTCCTGGGTTGATAGCATTTGGCACTCATCACGCACTGCTGTTAACAACTCCACCAAATGCCAGGCAGGGGAGAATCCGGGACCACCACGGCTTGCAAATCTGTGCACACGTTACCATTGTTTCCCTTTCAGCACCTGTTGTGGTGCAGCATTGCTCCACACTCACCTGAAGCAGGTGAAATGGGATAGCCATTTTTCCACCACACAATATGAGGCGTTGGGGTTCCATTTACTCTGCACTCCAGCATGATCTTGCCACTGATGTTAACCTCCCGGTCTGCGAGGTTCTGCATAATATATGGCACTGCCTTTGCTGCATTCACAAAGGAAAACAACACACAGTCAGTCTGAGGGCAGGTCTATACTTAAAATGCGACAGCAGCGCAACTGCACTGGTGACGCTTCAGTGAAGAAGCTACGGGAGAACCTCTGCCATGGGCATAGTTAATCCACCTCCAAGAGAGGTGGTAGCTATGTTGATGGGAGAAGCCCTCCTGTCAGCATAGCCCTGTCTACGCTGGGGCTTTGGTCGGTATAAGAGCATCACTCAGGGGAGTGGGTTTTTCACACCCCTGAGCGATGTAATTATACCAGTGTAAATCTATAGTGTAGACCTGGACTTAAGGAGGCATCTTCTAAAGACTTACATTTTCATCGGCACATAAAGGCCTTGTCCTAATGTGTTGGCTGCAGAAAGGTTTATTAATGAAAAAGGTGTGTGGTGAGCAAAACCAACAAACAGAGCATGTCTTTCACTAGGAATGGGCAAATTCATTTTGCTGAATTTCAAACCCACTAAGGGTATGTCTACACTACCCGCTGGATCGGCAGGCAGCGATCGATCCAGCGGGGATCGATTTATTGTGTCTAGTCTAGACGCGATAAATTGACTCCTGTACTCCAGCTCTGCGAGAGGCGCAGGCGGAGTCAATGGGGGAGCGGCAGCAGTCGACTCACCGCGGTGAAGACACCACGGTAAGTCGATCTAAGTACGTCGACTTCAGCTCTGTTATTCACGTAGCTGAAGTTGCTTAACTTAGATCAGTCCCTTCCCCTTCCGCCCCCCCTGTGTAGACCAGGGCTAAGTTTCACTCAGAGTTGAATGTTACTTAGTCCCTGTGAACAAACAAAGGATCAGGTTGGGGGCAGAGCAAAAACACACAAAGGGAGCATAAAGAAAGGAGCAAAGAAAAGAGAGGAAAAGGCTAGGATTCTCTGTTGCCCAGTACCTTGTGTGCAGTCATTTACACCACTGCAAAGTTCAGCACGGAAGCGTTTTACCCACACTTTGTATTCATTTTACACTGCTGTCAATGACTGCCAAAGGTGCAGGACCCCAGAGAACAAAGCCCAGAGTACACTGTAAAAAACAGCCTGAAACATGGAGAATAGCCAGTGCGCGTAGGATAAAGAGGAAGATCCAATACACGCAGAATCAGAAAGGGATATTGAAAGGCTTCATGGCTGGTTTTATACAGTGGGAGCAGAAATGTTTTGGGGAAAGTGTGCTCATGTAGCATGCTCTCAGGATGAATTGCCTCCCAGCCACTACAGACAAATAAGAAGAAACTGGTAACTCACAGAAAGACATGTTCAAAATCCCAGCTCTTCTGTCTGTGTACTAATAGCCTAGCTGTTGTTCCCCCCAGCCCCCTGCCACTGTGTGTAGGTGTCTGTGTAGGTGGAAATCTGACTAAGTGAACAAAAATATCTGCAAGGGGAAAAGAAAGTGAATTGCTTGAATGCAATGTGCAGAAAAGGACGCGGTGCCTGCACATCTGGTTGTTGTGAAAGGTGGTAAGGACACTAGTTATGGGGGAAAGGCCAGTACAGGAAATGACAGAAGGAGTCATAGTCTCTTTCCCCCCTTGGGCCGTTGGAAAGAGAAGAGTGATGCATTGATTTATTGTTTTAATAAGTCACCAAGGCACTGCCCACGCAGGCATCAGAACAGTGCTAGTTATAGCTATAGTGTGGGTGAGAATTTTTTCTGTCTTTCTCTCTCTGTGTCTGCATTTGTGTTTGTAAATCTCATGATAATGTCTCTGTCTGCACTCATGAAGGACACTGCATTGAAACTGCTAGTAACAGCTTTACTTAAACATGACTGTAGCTAGCACAATATGGGCTGGTCCTTACCAGGCAGGGGCTTACTGCAGCATGTCTGTCCCTTTCTGTCTGTCTAGTGCCTACTCGCAATAATCTAAATGCAGAACCTAACTTAGGGATCACAGTCAAAGTTCCTGTGAATAACTGTGCTCTCCACTACATGGGTAGGCACAGTTTGCTTAGGGTCTCCCCCATGCTCCACTTCTGTTCCATGCTTTTTGTTCTCCACTAGAAGACAGATGAGAATACCTGGGGCCTCACAACCCTTCTGCTGGTACCTCCTACTTCTTAGAAGTCTGAGGCCTGATTGCCCATACTCACACGAGTATAAATCAGGAGAAACTCCACTGAAATTAGTGGGCTTACGCTGGTGTAAAACTGGGACAAGATTCCAGCCTGTCGTCTTTAGATAGCCACAGATAGCAAGGACACTGAGCTCTGTAATATTTATTGTTGACACTAAATTTAAAGAGATGGGTTCTTGGAGTCAAGATACAGAAAAGAAAAACCTGCTATTGCTTTAAATGTAAAGAGTGAATACCCTTCGATTCCATGCTCCTGGCCAATGTCCTTTGCAATTACATTTGACGGGCCTAAATCTTATTCATGGTTTCAGAGTAGCAGCCATGTTAGTCTGTATTTGCAAAAAGAACAGGAGTACTTGTGGCACCTTAGAGACTAACCAATTTATTTGAGCATAAGCTTTCGTGAGCTACAGCTCACTTCATCGGATGCTTATGCTCAAATAAATTGGTTAGTCTCTAAGGTGCCACTAGTACTCCTAATCTTATTCATGTTACATATAACCGTGGTAATCATCATGGGATGTAATCTCATTGGATGTTTTACCAAAGCATGACAGACCTTGGGTGGGCCACCCAAGGGACATGCTGGTGGGGTTGGCAAGATGGTAGGTGGTGCTCGTTCTTCTGAGTCTGCACTAAATCAATACCCCAGCGTGGAGTTAGGAGGACATGATGCTGCTGTAGTTGCTGCATGTAGTGACTGAAGATTCCACAGCACTTTGCATAGGAACGGGGCTGGTGCTCTGGTCAGGCGCCACTTTCAGTACTGCAAACGCCAGGCTCCACCAATTCTCCCTTGTCGTCTCAAGTGGCCAGCCTATCCTAAGCTATGGTGCTTAGGCACTGCTGTGCACTGTCAAATAGCTGCAGCATGTCCGGAAGGTGGCACAGATGGGCTAAATAATTCCTGCATGTACAGGGCCATGTCTCAATTGATGGAAATCAGTGTAGCTCGATCAAATTCAATGGAGCTATGATGATTTGCACCAGCTCAGGATTTGGCCCACGGTTTGTAAATCAGGTCTGAGAGATCTGTAAAGCCATTTGGGATCCTTTCTGATGAAAGGTGCTCCATGTATAGAGGTCATTGTAGTCAACTGTTAACACAACAGAAAAATACATCCAGGCAATACCTGGCTGATCCTGAGCACCTGCCATTCCCAAGGACATTGGTGGGCATGGCAGATGCTCAGCACCCTGCTCATAGTACCTTTAGTTGTTGTTTTCAGACAACAAGGCCTACCTTTAACGTTGAGCTGGGTGTGCTGTTCTTGCACTTCCGTGCTGTTGTGTCGATTCTGAGCGCTGCACTTGTACAACCCAGCGTGTTCCTTTGTGACGTTACTAATGGCCAGTATCAAGGAAATGGAGTATCTGTCAATTTGCTCCTGCGTGAAGCTGGCAGGCACCACCTGTGCGGAGGGGTAGTACCATGCCAGGTGATTGTAAATGTATCTGGAGGCTCTGCAGGTCAGCTGAACATCACTCCCCACAATGGTGGTGATCGGTCGGTCTGTCTGCAGACCCGATTTTACGTCTAGGGGAAAGAGAAAACACACCTGGAATGAAAGCACAACTGAGAGGATTTTTGGCTGCTTGTTTTCACCTTGAGGGCCAAATTTCAAAGACCAACACAATGGGATGAGCCAGAAAAATGCAACCCCAAAAGCCTGCAATTGCACATGCAAACAAGCATTTGTGCTTGCAAATTGGGTAAATATGTGTCCACTGCCTGGTCCATGAGCCTTTCATAGTTTGGCCCTGAGTGTACGAAGAACTACACAATCAGTAATTAACTAAAATGATGTGTAGAATTAGTTAATGCGCTGAGGCTAATCGAGCTAACTTGTAATCAAGAGAGACAGCTCTCCATGCAGACTGATATGCACGCTTGAGATGCTTTCCCTCTGTCTACAATCAAAGTCACAAGATATTGTTCCATCAGAGTAAAGAAACCCACTCATATTATTGTTCTTCACAGGTAACATTGGCTTTCTCTACAATTCCACAATCTCCCCAACCCTAGAAACCTCCTTTATTTCTACTATACCAATATTTGTCTTCGTCACATCTGCCTCAAGGGGTATTTATTTGGTCACTGAACAGATGATTTAAAAATCCTTGCAGCTTTAACTTTTAATAGACTCAAATAAAGAAATATCAGGAGGTATGAAGCCAGTTCATCTGTGACAGAATCCTTGGGTCCTTACCTTTTTTGTTTTTTACTCCAGACAAAACTTCCACTGGCTAAGTGCCAATGTGAATCCCACTGAAGACAAAAGAAGTTGTTTCTGAGTAAGGACCCAGCGGTTTAACCCCAAGACATTATCCTCACCCTCTGTGTGAGCCACCAGAGTACTGGAGTGTGGGAAACATGGTCTCCTCGCCTCCCTTTTATTCTATTTCCAATGACCCGTCCATCCCAGGGCCTGACTTTCACAATTGGGGCCCATTAATAATAAACTCAGTTGGCTCTGGAATGATCTCCTTCTATCTGGCAGATCAGGATTTTGGAGCAATTGAAGTGGAGATCTCTGAAGACTCCCTTCCAGATTTTCCTTAAGACCCAGCATATGCTGGGACAGGACAATTAGGGAGTGTCCATTCTATATAGTCCTCCAGCAAGGATGAATGTTTGCAAAAAAGCTGCTTGCTCTTTGCTTTAATGCTGCTCTGTAACTATTCATTAAAGGCCTCCTAATAATTAGGATGTAACAGACAGCACTTTGGCAATGACAGAACTTAGTGTAGGAGGAGCAGCTACTGCACTTAACAGCATGACAAGCTCCACAGTTGAGAAATACCCAATCTGCCACACACATATATATATATATAATTTTAATTTTTTAATTAACATGGCCCACATTAAATGGATTAAAAGCTGGCTGATTGGTCTCAAAATGTAACTGTCAAGAGGAAATCATTGTCACAAGTGGTCAGGATGCCAGCTTTACATCTCAGCACTTAGGTCTTTTGCATTTGTGAAATGAAGAAAATGGCCATTGATTGTGGAGAGACTTTGCAGTATTAGAGTCTTAAAGTTCTACTTTTTCCACAGGGTGAATTCCACTGAGTGACTGGGGGCAGGGGGAATCTCTTTCTCCATGGTGGCTGGAATTAGAAGGCTTTGGGTATGCGCTGTCTAGGGCGGGGAGTGCTAGCTGGAAACCCGCACAGAGGTTTGAGGCATTTCCCCTGGGCGAGCCTTGAGTTCTTCTTAAGCTGTGCCTTTTTCCGAGCTAAAATCATTTTCAGTTTTCTAGCCTCCCAAATGAACTTTTCACATGCATGCTTTTCTACTAACTTAACATTCTGGGAGCACAGCATTGGGTTGTTTTACTTTCCATTTCTTCTGCTGACATTTTTTTAGTTAGCATTTTGAATATTTTTAGCTGGGACTTCTGTTATTTTCTTCCATCTCATTAGCCTTTCAAGAAGTTCTATCTGCTCTGATAGAATATTTATTGATTTTTAGGTACAGTGGAAAGAAAAAAAAGTTTCTCTCTTTCTCTCTCTCCCCTTTCTCCTCCCTTGTCTAGGGAGGAATTTAAGTTTTGAAAGAATGTTACAGTTTAGTCCATCTCTAGACTACTATGCATTCACAATCCTGAACCTAAGATGTAATTAATGTCCTCTCTCTGAACAGACACTATTTTATAAGACACCTAATAAGTCTCCTGTAAGAACCAACCACGTGGCCTTTTCTCTTTTATCAGCGGTCTCTGCACATTTGTCTTCTGTATTGTATTACGGGCTAGTAGTAGCGATACTCACTCCAGTTGTGCGGGATTCCCTAACACAATTGGGAGTGCACCATTGGGGGAAGGTAAAATGTCAGCATAAATCAAAAGGGAAGTCTGGTACCATTTGTATTTACAAGGAATTAATTGGTTTTAATTTCCTGTGCTTTGCACAATAATGTATATAATTTAAAACTTCTGCTGTTTCCCAAATTCCATGTCTGAGCCTGTCAGGATAGCGGAGACGCCTCCTGTCAGCCATAGAGAGTGTAGAAAGAGCAAGAGAGGGGGTGAGCCTGACAATCTGAAGCAACACAGATCTTTTCATGTGGCCTGTAAACATGTCAGGAATGAGCAAATTGATAGTGGCAAACATTTGTAGAATTGTCCAATTCCTAAAGCATTACAGTATTTGACAGCAGATTCTTATCTGATGTCTGAAATAGAATATTTTCTTTCGAGTAGAGATCGTTCACTCCATTTTTCTGCATTCTTGTTACAGCCAGATAAGGGTGGAGGAGGAGCTGTTGTTATTGTTTATTTATTATTAATTATTATTAATACTGAATGCAGTAGCACACAGAGATGTCAGCCAGGTTGAAGTCCCATTTTGCTGGATGCTATACAAACACATAGGGCTCGATTGTAAGTTCGCAATGCGTATGGGGTGGTATGTGGTTGACGTGCTCAAGTTGCAGACCAGGGACTAAAGGCAAGAGACTTCTCAGAACAGGAATTTCTGATATTTGCTCCTCTCGTGTTACAACAGATTCCAAAGTAGTTACTTCCAGTGGGTGTCCCTGACCAGTGGTGGGCAAGGACATGAGGCAGTCCTAAAGGTTTGATATATTGACCATATAGCATCTTCCCAATGCAAAATATTACTATGGGGAAACTAGGTGTCAAAACTGGGGTAGACAGTATAAACTGAAGACAAATCTGATATCTTATTGAAACTGTATGGGGGATTTAACTAAGTAGAATGTAAAAACTGGAGTAAGATTTAGGACAGGACATTCCTAATTATCACAAAGTACTGTGAGTGCTTTACTTGGGCAAAGCAGTCAGGACACCTGCAGGAAGAGCCTAAAGAAGGTATAGCTCTGCCATCTACTGATATCATTTTCCCTTTAGATGGCCCCTTTATATGGTTTGGTTTTAGAGTAATGCCCAACCCCCCTGCAATGAAATGTATTCTGCTGGCAGTGAAACATATTAAAAGTAGCTTTCAGTGCTATTTCCAGTGTCTCTGTGAGTTCTGTAGGCGCCTGCCCGTAGAAGGACAAATGAATTAATCTGATATTGCAATAGGTCAAAGGGAGAGTTTTCTTTCCTTTCTGAAATGAATTTAATGTTGGTGAAAGTGCCAGGTTGGCAGCCCTGGAGTCTGAAGTATTATATTTTCACTCAGAACAGGTGCAGTGTGGACAATGATGTGCAGGTTTCCCCATTATTCCCCATTACACTGCATGGCCAAAACACTTCAACTCTGACCTGAAAGGACTATCTCTAGAGCAAGAGGGGAGTTCGGTCTCCATGACCCATTCTGTACTTGGTTCCTTGGCAAGGACTCTCAACAAGGAACCCAACTGGCCCCAGTTTGGAGGAGGTTTTGGTGATTTGGTTACTTGTTCATTTGAAAGTGGCTTGAGACTCATCAAGTCATTTCACATAGGACAATAGGAGATAATGAGAGTTCAAGATTTTTGTGCTCACTAGTGGTTGGATTAACCACCGAGCTCTACAAATGGAAGCTGAGCAGGCGCTGGACTTTGGGTGGCTGGGATCAATTCTGTTAAATCTTCTGCTCTCTTCACAAAGGCCCATCCATCATCCCGGTGTACTTTCAAACCCTGATTCCAGCCAGTGTCATCAAGACTCAGATTCAGGCTGCATCACACTCAGCAGCCTGACTGCTAAAAATTGGATGTTGTCTTTTGCCCTACGTCTCGTTCTGCAGCCCCCAAACCGGCAGCGTTATAGCGGGTGCTGTAACATGTCGGAAAGACTAAAACCTTACAGTGTGCGGCAGATCATGACCTGTTTTCATCGGATGTAATATTGACCTAGCATTTAGACATAGCTCCATCTGATGCACAAGATACTCTCCTTCTCTACCTGCAATCAAGTTTCCATAATCAGGACCAGCCTTATATGCAAACAACTGCTGTGATTCCTGTGACTATGGATACCCCAGGCACATCTCACAAACCATCTCAGTCTCTCCCTCCAGCTGTGGGACTAGATGGCGAAGCAACTCTCCATGTGATTTCTCCAGCGTCTTAGGAGCCTGCGAGTCCAAAACCCAGACATGTCTATTCCACAAAAGATGGGAAAAATTGTACGTTTCCTTCTTTGTCAGCCTTGCACAGTACGGAAGGTGGGCAGAGTTCTTCTATATGTGAATCAGGCCCAGAGTTGTTGCTCTTCTGACATCTGCAAGGGGACTGGCCTCTTTGATGGAGTCACATGCACCTCTCAGCAAAGGATCATCCCACCAAGAGACAAAGCTGCAGGTCAGACTTGGTAATATTTTACCAATGGAATCTAAACAATTCCACTTTAGGGACTGTGCTGTCTGCATTTAGCAAGATTCAGTTTACTTGTGATCCATAAATGTCATCATTCTTCCTTAAACATCTGATTTATGTGAGTCAGTTGCTATCTGTTAATGTCTCTCATTCTTCCAGGATGGCATGGAACTCATATACTTCCCTTTAGGGGTGAGAATGTCTCTCCTAGCCCTGTTCATGATCTGGTATATTTCAGATGGAAAGAAGACAATTTTGTGATGGGAATAACCCTAAATGGTTTGATGTAAGCAGCACATGGATAACGAGGGCTCATGTCACATTGTCTCTGGAATGTTAATATAAAATGCCTTCTGGGCTGTTCTCTCTCTCTTTCCATTTTTCTTTAGAGAAATTTGTTACCAAGTCAAAACTCCTTTCAATGTAGAAGTCAAAGTTCAGCTTTCTTAGGTTTTAAGGCTAGACAGGACCATTGTGATCATATAGTCTCCCCTCCTGCATAACACAAGCCATCGGACTTCCTTGAATTAATTCCTGCTTCACATCCCATAATGGTGGTTGAACTACCGCATATCTTTTAGGGGAAAAAACCCCACGCACTCTTCATTCAGTTTCCAGTGATGGAGAATCCACCGCAACCCTTGGTAAGTTGTTCCTGACTGTTAAAAATGGGTGCCTTAAACGTTTGCTCCCTGTATGGAAAAATATTGGCCTTAAACAAAATTAAAAGAAGGTTTGAAATATAAAACTTCCAACTGCTCCAGAGAAAACTAGCCTTTCTGCCAAGTTGTCTAACAAACGTCTCTGTGGACAAAACAGCTTCATTAGGGGGGTGAAAGGTTTTTACCACTAACAGGCCCATGGGTGGCTGCCACCCTTTGAACCTCATCTTGTTCCACTTGTATTTCCCACATTGAGCAGCCACAAAATTGGTTTTAGTAGAGGATGGAGAGTATTAAAAAGCATTGTGGGTGGAATAGCAATGGGAACAGACTGATTTGATCATTGAGAAACCCATCCAAACATAATATCTGGCACTACTCAGAGCAGAATGAAGCCTACATGAAGGTTCACATATGGCAGTGGTAAAGTGTATAATTAATAACTGATCTCCAGCCCAACAGGGCTGTTTCAGGGACTTCTGAGATCTGTGCTGTCTCTCTCAGAAGAGCATCCTAGGAGGAGGGAGAGTCTTTTCCCTAGACCAGAAATTATTGGAACACAGAGCACTCTGAGCCAGTGTTCCCTCTAATTTTTCCCATCCATGTGCAGAATGGAGTTTGTTATGTGCACCAATATGGAGGTGATGTGTGAGGTGTTATGTACACATATTGGTGTACATAACAACATTCATGTGGCGGGGTGGGGCCGAGGGGTTTGGAGTATGGGAGGGGGCTCAGGGCTGGGCAGGTGGTTGTGGGGGAGGGAGGCTGAGGGCTCCGGCTGGGGGTGAGGGCTCTGGGGTGGGGCCGGGGATGAGGGGTTCAGGGTGCAGTGGGGCTCCCCGGGGCTATGGTGGGGAGAGAGGATTCCCCCCCGCTCTCTCTCAAAACAGCAGCACCAGGGCTGATGGGGGAGAGGTGCCTCTCCCCCAGCTGCGGCAAGTCCAGGCCAGGTTGGGCTGGGCCCAGAGGAGAGGTGCCTGTCCCCTGGCCGCGACAGATTCAGGGCTGGGCTGGGTCAGGACTGGGGGAGGGGTGCCACGGGAGGTCCAGAGCTTGGGGAAAAGCATCTCTCCCCGCCGCAGCCCTGAGTTCCTGCGCGGTGCTTAATAAGCAGCTGCGTGGCCATGCAGCTTAGAGGGAACTTAGACTCTGATCACCTCTCACCTATTCCCACCCCTGACAACCCCCAGTGCCGGGGGCCTGTGCAGAAGAGTCTTGTAGGGCTGCATATATTGGCCTTATGTTGCTCCTGCGTTGGAGAAATACGCCGAGGGGACATAGCCGTCCTGTTATGGCCCCTACATGCCACCAGGTAACAGGATTGGCAGTAAGGTTTGACGCACACATTCCTTCTTACCCTTATTTAAAAAATTACTGATATACTTTACAGGCATGGTCCTAAACGACACAGTATACAAGAGTCCCTGCAGTGTGTAGGGCTATTACTGCAGTGTAGCTGGAACTGCGTGAAGGATTCATGCTGGATAGTTTCTTCAGTGAATTTTGCCTTTTCTTGTGATCCTGGGCAGACTGCGATGCTTTCAGGGACATCTGTTATTTGGAATTATTCCTGGATGATTTCCATGAATGACTACTGTGCCTGTAGCTCCTTCCCGAGCAATATGCTGTTTGTATTCAACACTCAGCAACTGAGTTGTTTTGAATGAACAAGTCACACTGTGTGTCTGCATTCCCTGACAGGAGAGCTTCACTCTTTGTATCCATTTCCCGGTGCAAATACGAACGGTTGAGAATTTGACATTTGCTTTATATGAAGCGTCTGCAATATTTGTTTAAAATTTGCCATTTCCGTGTAAATTCCTGCTGGTAGAGTGTGTCCAGAAAGGGAACTCAGAAGGGAGGGTGCACAGTTAAGATTCATTTGTTTAAACATTTGGACAAATATGCCTGGACATTTGGACAAATATGCCAGGGTGTAAAAGCTTCTGCTTTCACTGCTAAGGGATTCTACACTAACAGATTAAACGGATATGGGTTTGGAGTTGTGTTATTTGGAGAAATAATATAGAATCATAGAAATCTAGGGCTGGAAGAGCCCTCAAGAAGTCATCCAGTTCAGTCCCCTTAATTAGACATTAGACGTTAAGAAAAACTTTCTAACTACAACTGTGGGATTGGGTCAGGTCCAGATATGGCCCTTCCTTATCTTTGCAAACCTCATTGACTCCAATGGGATTGCACCATTGTAGGAAAGGGCTAATTTGACACCTAGGTGCCGGAGACGCCATGAAGTCTACTAGGGACTTTGCTATTGCCATTGATACTACATGGAAATTCCTTGGATTCGGTGGTGATGGGCAATGGTATGAAATCCTGAGATAGATAAAACAGTGCAACCAAGCTTTTATAAAGCAAGCGCCCATCATCTGTGCGGCCTGTTATTTACCTGAGACATAGAACTTGATGCTTCTCTCCTCTTTACCAATCTTGTTTGAAGCCACACAGTAATAGATCCCTGATGCATTGCTGTGTTCTGTAGTCAACTTGCTTATGATCTGCCAAGCAAAGGGAGAAAAAGAAAGGGGTTTGTTTTTAGTGGATCCATAGTGGGGCAGTGGGAAAGGGCGATAAATGCTATAGATGAAAGTGTTATATTTTATGGTAGAAAAACTACAATTAGCAAAGGAATCACTATTAATGAATGAAGCCCAGCACCGGGCAAATGTTTTTCTCCCATCTCCGTTTATCTCAGTCAGTTCACTTCCCTTTCCCACCCCCAGCAACTCCTCCCCTTTACTTCCTCCCCCTACAAACAAGGCTTCTCTTTGCAACACACCTGTGGGACATAGACACAAAAGAAAAATTCATGCAAGAACCTGAAAATACAGGGCTTCTCCTTTATTCGGTGCCAATAACTTTTCCAACAACCTCACATTCATGATTCTTTATTTCTGCTGTAAATAATTTTCAACAAGGAGAGGATGCCAAACTTTGTGTGGACGTTAGGTAACTCTGAACCTAAAAATGAGTGATGTCCCTTGGAATGAGGGACAGTTGAGAGGTATGTTCCCCTGGGACAGGAAAGTACTTGGCCCTGTCTTCGATGAGGTTTAGTTTGTTCTTGTAGGGATTCCTTGGGTCAGAGGCTGCCTCAACACAACAGGTCTCTCCTCTGACCCCGAGGAAAATATCAGAATTTGTGAAATGTAGAAGACACTAGCAGAAAACCCAGAAGACATTGCTAGGACAGCAAGCTGGATTTCAAATGGAGGGGACTCTTTCAGCATTGGTGGGGAAGAACTTCTTTCAATGGTTCAGTCAGAGATGTGGGCCAAGTTCAAGTCCATTCTTATTATCTTGTGTTTCTGGAGATCTCTCTATGCTGCTCCGCTTTGATACATGCCCTTCTGAACAAACGGATTGTCTCATGGCTCTGGGTTATCATGATGCAACATCACACTATCATTAGGAAAAGTCAGCTGGTCTCATCTTATTTCTGGATATTTCATTGGTACTGCTAGCAAGGTGCTGAACCCCTTACAACTGAGATGCTCCTGCAAGATTACTTTGCATTTCTCTGGAGTTTTTCACCTGAGGATCTCAAAACACACATTTGGAACAAATATCACTTTCCTTGAAGTCCCTTTTAACGAGTTTGAGAGCCAGAACTTATAGCACTCCCCCTGGCCTTTTGGCCTTATCTCGGAGTGCTTTGATGTGTAGAAAAGCATCTCAGGATTTTCTTTTTAATATCCTAAACTAAATGCACACAAGACATTCCTCTTCTCCTCATAAAGTTTCACCTTGCCTGTGGTTGGAGCAGGGTGGGATGTATTTTCAGAGAGTTGCTTAAGATTTTCTGAGCTTTGTTGCTTTAAATCCTGTAGGGAAATGAGATTCAAAGGTTTGATCCCATGTGAATTTTACAGTTCACCTCTGCAGAAGAACAAGTAAATGAAAAAGTGTCTTTGTTTCCCATGGGGACATACTGTGCTGTAGTTAAGCAAAACCAGGGGAAAAATCCAGTTCCCCTAGCCTCCAACACAGGAACGGTAGTGAGCCCCCAAATGCTGCCACTGCACTTCATTTCTGATGTGTCAACAGCCATTTCATGGGAATGAAATTGCACCAAAGAGGGAACATTTTTTGTACATTTTTTCTACCAGTCCTCCCCCTCCCCCCACTATAACACTTAATAATGGCCCTGATTCTGCAAAGTACTTGAACACTTTGATTTAACATTAAGCACTTGCTGAACTGGGACCAATATCATCTTATTATTATCAGAGCTTATATTTATATAGGTTTTTTTAATCTCCCAAACGATTTGTGCAGGAATTGCTGCAGTCAGGACTGCGAGTCAGCAACCTCTGAGATGAAATTGGACAGCTGTTTGACAGCTCACAGCCTCACTGTCAGTTCTGCACTGGAAGTCAAGGAGAATACTAGGTAGCCAGTTAAAATGGCAGGGGGGAGGTTGCAGGTAGGCAGAACGTAATTATCCCTAGTGGAATTTGGCAAGAGCACCAAGAGAAACAACCCTATGCTTCTGAAAACTGCCATGAGATCTTACTGTCCACTTGCTGGTCAAGAATACAGGATTTAAAAAATTTAGTCTATATCCCAAGGAAAACCCTGATAGCAGGGAAAGGAGAAGAGAAGATAACTAGAAGCCTTGATATGCTGATGTCATTTATCAAGGAAGTACTTAGATGTGAAGGTGATTGGAGGGATGGGGAAACATTCCCCATTCTTCCAATTTGGGGGAATTTCTTGGGGAAATCTTACTGAAGGAAGGAGAGAGAGAGTAACAGATTTCCTAGTTTGCATATAATGCACTCAGGTACCATGGTGATAAGTGCAGTATACTCATCTAGATATGGCAGATAAGCCCTCAGTTTAGTGTCTTGTCTTAGAAAGAGCACCTCAAGAAGCCCTCTAAAAAGTGGCTTTCACAACAGCAGCATTCAGCAGAGAAATGCATAGGATTTCAGTGGGGGAAATGAAGGCTTCAAAGTGATTTTATTTAATAAGATGAATCCCTTGAAACCATTATGCATCAGCTCTTCACTCTGGCTTTATGCTTCTGGGTAAATCTCTGAGATCAGGAGTCCAATTATCTTTGCAGCATCTTAAATAAAGTTCTCAGTTGCCAGACTGCCCTAATCTTGTTTCAGTTTCCAATAAAACGATGCTCTGGAACACACAAATATTCCACCAGGGGTGTTAACCAGTTTGCACAAATCCCTCAGCCCCTCCCGTAGTAAAATCAGACAGGTTTGTCTTTCACTCAGCAACATATACCTGGCTGAACCTGAATAGAGTGGTTAGGAAGCCAGTACCGGGATCTGCTTTTGAAGTAGACAAACTCGGCAAACAGGTTCCGTGGACAAGGAACCCCTATTAACCCCGAGGGTTAAAAAAAATCATTTCATACACAATGCAGATGTTTCCACAGATGTTCATCAGCTGTTATTCTAGATAGTTAAAAAAAAACCAACAGGCTGAACAAACATCACCACCATTAAATATGTCTGTGCTTGGCCTTGAACCACAGGTGGAGATTAGGGGACTGTTGCCATCCCTTTTGAATTTAAAATAATTGTAATGCACAAGAAAAATGTGCAAAAGGAGGGTGAGTGTGGGGAGTGGGATGAAACTGAGCAAATGAAAACATAAGGCTAACATAGGGGACAGAGGCCTAATAGTGAACCCTAGTAGATTGGAGTCATATCTCAAGTGAGGTGGAGAAGACCTATCAGCTGGGACATTTAAAACAGCACTGGGGACAAAGCACTGAAGGATATTCTGATGGAATGATCCTACATTGCTTGCAGGGAAGAGCTAAATGATCCAGTGAGTCCTCTCCGTCTCATAATTTCTATGCTTAAGGTATTCAACAGGCATGGACAGACCTGGAAAATTGTACCAGGAGTAGAAGTATCCTGACCATGTTGTCATCTGCTGGATCCAAACTTTTATCCTATTTTTCTCTGAACAGATCTTTTCAGCTAGAATACCGTGTTCTCTGCTGAGTTATAGGGACTGCTCTGAAGTCAAATCTGCAATTACTTTGAAACGACCCATGTTTGTAGTGCCGTTATCATCGATGAAAGGTGGCAAATTGATACTTGAGAGACTGTAGTCTTCTGTTGTCCCTCTGTAGCAGCCCACACACAAGTGCAGTTCAAGCTTCCACAACACATTGCCCCTTGCCAGCGTGACTAGCAATTCAGCGGTGTGTCTAACGAATCCTCTGCTCCTCTGCTGAGACTGTGCATAAGCTGATTAATGACAAGGTATTGCAATGGCAGTTGTACTTTGGATACTTTTCTCGAGGGAGTTGGATTGAACCCCCATCAATCACTGCAGAGAGGCCACCAAATGCCCTGCAGGGCTGAACAATTTCTGACCGCTGGGGCTGGCTTTGAACTCACAATATAGAAGGCTTCATTGGCCCTTACATAATCCCTGGGCCACCCAGTCACTCTAGTCCAAGTGCCACAAGATTAACTAATAAATAGTTATAATAAAAGCAAGTTAACTAATTAAGTTTAAAACCCATCCACAAAAGAGATGACCGCAATCTCTAAGGCAAGTAACGAGAAGACACTGTTAAAAAAAAAAAAACGGACGGGAATAGTCCAATACATTCCATATGTTTAACTGTGTAATGTTCCTGCACTGATAAAAAAAAAGAAGAACCTATTTTAGAGGCAGCCAAGATGCATTCCACAGTCACACAACATGAGTGTTCTAAGACAAGCACAGGGTAGCTCGGCTTTTTCTTTAAGCTAGAGTAAGCTGGAGCCAGGAAAAATAAATAATTTTTTCGACCTTTTGTTTTCAGTTCCTTGGTCTCATCCCTCCCTCTTCTGGCTCTAGTTAACAATTCTTCTCTCTTTCACTCCTTAGCTACATGTGGGCGAGGATGAGGAGGAGAGAAAGGGGGTAGAAAAGTGATCAGCTGTCTAACGGTGGCAGCGTGGGGAAGGAGATGGCTAGAGGAAGATGAAATTAACAGGAATTTCACTAAAAATCTTGCAAAGAATATATCAATTAGCTCCTTATTCAGCCACTCGGAGGGCAATGGTATCATACTTGTATTTCATTGTTAAAGTTGCTGTCTTAACTATCCCAGTCAGATCTTAGCATGTTCATTTAAAAGCTGATAAAGGAAGGTGTGAGGACTAGCAATTAGATAAGGGGCCAGGGAGCGGACTGAGGACTTCTGGGCTCTTCTCTCAGCTCTATGAATGATTAGCTCTGTGTCCTTGGGCAAGTCATTTAATCTTTGTGTGACTCAGTTTCCCTGTCAAATGAAGACAATACTTACCTACCTCACAGGCCAATTGGTTGGCTTTCTGATTATAAAGTGGTATGAGATCCTCAGGTGAAAGGTGCTGAATAAGCACAAAGTATTATTATCACGTATATAAACATGGAATGAAAAAACCCCTCACTGGTGAGTTATGCATCATGTGGTTGTTTTGCTTACATTTGAGGGCCCTTTCATATAAAATACTTTGTGCCAAATTGTACTGATGGCCACTCCCACCAGGGGCCGGTAATCATGCTTTGTTTGGAAAATGACTGAATGGTGCATCATTGCTTGAAAGGGCTGGCAGGCTATTGGCTCTTGGTGGTTCTGGGAAACCCACCAACTTAATTAGCAGCTGCCATTTGGAGCAAGGGAACCAGTGCTGCTTGCTCTAGACATGAACAATCACTGCAGGCACGATCATTGCATCTTTAGACCCACCTCTGCTGTGAGTAACCTAGACTGGGCCTGGCCCTAGTGCTGATGGGCAGGGGGCTGACTGTGCCTGGAGCATTCCTGTACCCTTGGAGTATCCCAAGCAAACTAGCAGGTCCTGTGCTCTGCAGGAGTGGTGAGGCTGCTTTTGCCTCTCACCCTGGGATTCACAAACAAACAAACCCAAAGTGGGCAGGGCGGCCCTTGGCATGGCTCCTTGGAGCTCACCAGGCACTCTGGGAAGAAGGCTAAGCCCTTGAAAGGGATGGTGCAGCCCACACATTGCCCTGTACACTGGAGAACTCAGAGAGGGGTTGTGCCACTGTGTCCTGCCCTCTGCGTAAGCCAGAGCCTACATGGCACAATCTGCTTTCTGGAATTTGGATGCCTTAACAGAAATCTGGGGTGTGACTGCTCACCTGGCCCTGTTAAACAGACAAACATGCTGCTGTTTTTGGAAGCCCATTTGAAATGTGCACACGTGTGGGGTGATATTTTTAAAATATCTTGTTAGCTGTTCACCTATCTCCAGCTGACAAACTCTTCTGCAGCTCAATCCCTGTATTGTGCACCCCCAGGCACTATACTTCATTCCTCCAGGACAGTTTAACTCTGATGTTTTCAGCTGGAGCTGCTTAACGCCCCCCTAGGTCCTCCTGAAATTCACCAGCCAGATAAAATCATAAGGCTCCCCACAAAAAACACCTCCAATCAGCCGCATGAACAGGGCAAACTAACTCATCAGATTCTGAATCACATATACACGTGTGGGAGAAACAAGGATTGCATTATCTATGGACCCTGCTATTTTTTTTTTTTTACTATGACCTATTCGCCCAACTTCAGATCAATACAATCAGTTTTATAATGGGAAAGAGAATAAAGGAATATTATCCCAGCATCTTTCAACCTGAAGGGAAAATCTCAAAGCAATTTACATCCTGTGAGATGCTTCACCTGGCACTAAAATGAAGCCACCTCTGGCAGCGGCTTAACAGTTTAAGACAGGAAGTGAAGACTGCAGTGTCCAACCAAAACTGCAGGGAGAAATTAGCTGGCAGAACATAAATTGGCCAAATAGGAATTTGGCCAGGAAGTCTGAATTAATGCCCTGGTTATAGTGACATGCTGCGGTGTCCAGAATAACCTTAAGGCTGAAACTCACTCATGAGTCATCAGTCTTTGGGCAGGGAACTTCACAGAGGGAGAGCGATGAAATTCCCCTCCCGATCTATGAAAAGGAATAATAACAACAGCCCTACATCCCACAAGGATAATGTAAGACTTCATTGATTTTTGTGTGCAAGGCACTCAGAGATCCTAGCAAGGCATTATTATGAGATGGTTGGACATCTCAACTGAAAAATGTCCCCTCCAGCAGCACAGAATCCCCTAGCACCTTGCTGGGTCATTGGATCGCTACTGATGCAGGGAAAACTCAGGGCTAAAAGAAAATGCAGTAGAGCCTCAATCAAAGTTCAAAACTCAGTGCACTTGATAGAGAGCAAAATTCTGGTTTTAGGGCAGCAGCCCCAGGAATTTACGGGGGGTGGTTTCTGCATTTTCAGAAGGCAGGGCCCTAAAGTATTAGTGTCACTTTACAAACGTGCATCTCTGCAGGCCTTTGAGACCCTGAAACTGAAGGAGTCTGAGACAGAGTGTAGTGAAGAGCAGGAGACAGGGAAAATTCACCCTCCCCTTTGCAGGACTTCATCTATGGCAGGACAGGCTCAAGTCACACAGGAAAAATAACCAATTTCAGCTAATCCCAGCTTCATAACACAGTCAATAAAAGCCAGGTTAACCCAGTCTCCAACATCTTTATTATTTCATCTGGCTAGTCAAATGCAGATGAATTACTTGCTAGGACATGGTGGGAATGGATTGGTACATTTCCTGTCTGTTTCATTTCTGGTGGGAATAACCACTGATAAAAACAAGAAAAAGTCTGAAGGCTACAAGATTTCATCAGTGTCTTTTAAAAATTATATTCTATTATCCAAAGGCTCCACTTAACTCAACACAGATAGCCTTGGTCTTCAGAAAGGGGGTGGGTTGGATTGTCCACAATGTAAGCTGGCAGACAAGAGGGCTGAAATCTGAGATTCACATAACCTAACTTTATTAATAGGAATAAATCTTAATCAAGACACAGTTATTAGGAAAGACTTCAGAATGCCTTTATAAGCAGCGGGCCAGGGGGAGATGAAAACGAATGAACGAATCATAAATTGTAAAATTATATAATTTATAAATGTATCTTTTAATGAAAGTTTAATAATCAAATATTTAAATGTGTACGTACAAAGGGTATGTACTGAGAGTTTGGGAAAGCACAAAAACATAAATACTTCAGCAAGACTGCAATCTAGAAAAAGCAACAAAGGCCAGAAAAGGCTACTGCAAACGGGGATCAAACAACAGCTGCAAAGTTATTTTAATAATCCCAAAGGAACAAAACAGTTTTGTTGCAGAGAGATTGCTTACAGGGAGAACGAGTCATATTTAGAAAAATAAACTTGGGTGGAGGAGCATGGATCTATGTATCCTTGGCTATGTCTACACTACTGCGGTAAGTTGGCCTACGCTACGCAACTCCAGCTACGTGAATAACGTAGCTGGAGTCAACGTACCTTAGGTCGAGTTACTGCAGGGTCTACACCCTGGGGGATTGACGGGACAAAATCTCCCATCGACTTACCTTACTCTTCTCGTCGGGGGAAGAGTACAGAGCAATCTGCAGTCAATTTGGCAGGTCTTTACTAGACCAGCTAAATAGACTGCCAGTGGATCGATCTCGGAGCGTCGATCCCTTCCGTAGCATAGACCTGCCTCTTGTCTTCACTACCGTGCTAAATCAGCGCCGCTGTGATTGATGCAGCGATATCGATTTAGTGCATTTGGTGAAGATGTACTACATTGACAGGTGTAGACACCGTGTTAAGTTGATGTAAGTTCCATCGCTCAGAGGGCTGTTTTTTTCACATCCCTGAGCAATGTAACTTACATCGACTTAAGCCGTAGTGTAGACAAGGCCTTATTAAGGTACTTACATGATAGTACCTGAGCACCGCACAATCTACATGTATTTATCTTCGCAGCAGGAGGAAACTGCTATTATCCCAGTTTTACCGATGTGGAACTGATGCACAGAGACAATAAGTGACTTGCCCAAGTTTAGTTCCTTAACCACTGGACCATCCTGCTTCTGACTGTTTCAGGAGAAGAGATGGGGCCAAAGAGCCTTCTGCTTCTAGGTCACTGTTCTGAATTCTACTTAATGATGAGCCATGGTTGATCAGAAGCTTATGGGAATTAAGGCAGTGGTCTCAGCCCATGGCTCCTGGACGGATGTCATCATTAAGGAAGGCACCTTTGTCAATGGACTCAGGAAGGCAAGGACTGAATGAGTCACAGAAACCATACTAGACATGGTCTGTTCTGGCCAGGGATGGGAGAAGAAATTTGCCCTGTGCTGCCCCGGCTATTCCTGTTCTGAGGAAGGCTTTGTGAGCTGCTTTGAGTTGGGCTTGTGGTACTCTTCTCCCCTGTCTGGTAGACTAATGTCCACTAAAGCTCTGCAAAATGATCAACTTTCACTTCATCCGTTGTCATCGGGAGGATTATTTTTTGTGATTTTGTTCACAAGACTTTGCAGTTTTGGGGAAGGGTAATTGTTGCAGGTTTGGGCAGAGAAGGCAGCCCGAGGCTGAAATTCCAGAAACAATTGGTCAGATATTTGCCCTTGGCCAAAACTTGCCAGGTTTGCACCTGACAGTCTTTTTGGGGAGGGAGAATGGGAGGTGGGGTGAGGTTGGGTATTTGCCTTTTGTGTGGAAAACAAAACAAAATAAAAGAGTCATGTTTATGTTTTGTTGCAGTGTTTCAGGAATCCCAGCCCGATGCACAAAGCAGCAGCTGCTGCTGAAAGACTGGTGGAGGGGGGAATTTAAAACTGTTGCAGCAATTGCAAGACACCTTATTTGCGCCGTGGCTTTTAAAACTGATTTTCAAACACGTAAAAGCCCCGGACCCAGAAGGGTCTGTTTCATGATCACGCATGTGGGGAGTCTGATTCTCCTCTCACACTGGTTTCCCAGCGCCATTTGCTTCAATGGAGTTATTCCTGCATTACACTGGCATGAAGGGAGACAGAGATTGAGGCCCTTGTCTACACTGCCATTTACTTTGGTATAACTTACGTCACTCAGGTGTGTGAATAAGCTGCCCTCCTGAGCGACGTACGTTACACAGACCTAAGTGCCATGAGAGCTTCTCCTGCCGATATAGCTACTACCATTCACAGAGGTGGTTTTATTATGCTGAGGGGAGAGAGCTCTCTTGCCGGAATAGAGTGTCTTCAGCAGACTCGCTACAGTGGTGCACGTGCAGTGCTTCTAGTGTAGACTAGCCCTGAGTTTATTAGCAAGAGCTCAGCAGACCTGACATGGGTGGTGGCCTTGAGAACCACAAAAGCCAGGGACCTGAATGCTTTACAAAAGAAGAACCTTTGTGGGGACAAGCTGCTGTTATCTAAAGCAGTGGTTCTCAAAGCCAGTCTGCCGCTTGTTCAGGGACAGCCCCTGGTGGGCCGGACCGGTTTGTTTACCTGCCGCATCCGCAGGCTCGGCCGATCGCAGCTCCCACTGGCCATGGTTCGCTGCTCCAGGCCAATGGGGGCTGCGGGAAGGGCGGCCAGCACATCCCTTGGCCCGCGCCACTTCCCGCAGCCCCCATTGGCCTGGAGCGGCGAACCGCAGCCAGTGGGAGCTGCAATCGGCCGAACCTGCGGACGTGGCAGGTAAACAAACCGGTCCAGCCCATCAGGGGCTTTCCCTGAACAAGTGGCAGGCCGGCTTTGAGAACCACTGATCTAAAGAGAAAGAGACTGTTGTCAGTTGCCAGAAGAGGATCTGAATTAAATAGCTTTTATTCTTCCCAAGAGGGGGTTTCCATGGTCTAATTTTCTATAAAATACAGCAGGCCAGGTTTGGAATGAGATCTCTGCCCTACTCATATGCCTCTTCCAGCAGCTGCTGAGATTCTTTACAAACAGCTGGGACTTTCTAGGTGGTTGCTTCTTCTCTACAATTCTGAGACTAGAGGAGCAGCAAAAGACAGAGCCTATGTTAGGGTCCTGTGTTATCTAGACACATACAATCCTAAAGGCGAGGAAGCCACAGCAGGGAGACAGCTCCGGGAATGAAATTGGAATTGTGCTTTTCTTCCCCTCACCCACATTTTCAGAGTTCTGCTTTGAATTACATTCAGCATTGAAAGTCTCCATGAGACAGACCAGATGGGAGAGGACTTGATTCTCCAGGGTGCTGATCTCTCTGGACCCAGTCCAGGGAAGCACTGAAGCACATGCTTATCTGTAAGCATGTGAGTAGTCCCATAAAGTTAACCATGTGTTTAAGTGCTTTGCTGGGTCAGCATCAGAAAACGAAGCCTCTTGCAGGATCGAGTCCCAACACACCTGATGCATCTCCACACCTACCGCTGAACAAACAGAACTGTGACACTGCCTGGAGACCCATAAATATCCATATATATATAATAACTAAGGGTAAAACTTGTCAGAGCCACACCACAGCCTCTTCTCCAGCGTAGTCAGAAGTCTACAGCTGTGGCGCGGAACATTTCAGGCAATCACCCTGGACTGGGATGTTCATGCATAAAAGGTGCCACCTCGTTTTTTGAAATGTTCCAGTTTGCGGCATTTAGACCCAGACCCAGGTGGAGCTTTGGGAAGTATCCTGTCTTCTGGAGCTCCCAAGCACACACAAGGAACATGCCCGCTGTGCCACCTCTGAAGGCATGCAGCATGCAGGTCCTGGGCAGCCAGCTTTGCTGGCCAGTGCAGACAGACAGGTGTTTATGGTCTTACCTCCTTCCACCTGTTGTGGAGTCACTGGTGCCCCAGAGGGTTAGCAAACAACCACAACTCCAGTGGGAGCTGCAGGTGCTCAGAATCTCTGAAAACCTGACCCAAGTTATCTTGAAGTGGGCACCCTCAAAATGGGTGCTTTGAAACTTAGAGGGCACTCAGGAAAATGTAGATGTCGAGGTTATTGTTATGGGGATATTAATGCTTCCATCCTTCACAGGTGTACTGTTAGCATGTTGGTGAAGCGCATTCCAGAGCCAACGTGCTTTGTAAGTGAGAAGTATTTTGAGGAGCTTAGAGCTGAGTGCTATTCACAGACCTCCTCTTGGGCAGAGCAGTCCGTACACTTTCTCAAGAGTGAGTGAGACTGGAAGGTTTTTGACCCACATGTCTTTGGAGAGTTTTAACCAGGACAAGTGACATCACTGCCAGAGACCAACATTCCTAAACAGCAGAGATTTGAAAATGATCTCAGGGCTGTGGAATTTAAAGCATGTTAGCAGTTAGCGGGAAAGCAGTGCTTGAGAAACTCAGGGAGAGATATTCTGTGTGAGTGCAGCAGCTCCTCCAAGAAACCCAGGATTATTCCAGGACATACCTTTTTTTTATCTCCATGCATTATGTATTTCTCCTCAATGCTCTCGATTTTGTTGCCTGTCCACATGTCTGCCTCACTGATGTTTTTCTGAACGACAATTCTTTTTCCACGGTGTCTGCAGCTGGAGGTGGAAAGGGGAGGATGCAATTGAAAAATACACCCATACTGTACATGGTCTATGTAGGAAGCATTCGAACAGAGGTGGTCTCTATCTGTACAGTGCCCCTGGACTTCTTGAAAGCTACTGATGAGAACAAACTGATGGAGTTTTCTGTCTCCTTGTGGAAATGACCATCACTACATCTCAAACTCATTTTGGGGGCATGTTGAAATTTGGTTTAAACTTTGATCCAGTTAAATCATTTTCTGATGTGGCTTAAACCAGCCAGAACATGTGTCTAAACTATGAACTCTAGATTAGAATACAGGAAGAACAATGTGTTTGTAACAAACAACATTCATAGGCTAGAACATGGGCTGGTCCCATTCACAATGGCTGGTCAAACTGTGTTAGAGACCAGGTTAGCGTCAACATGGTTTTTAAACTGCATCTAAAGACCAGGGCAGGAGTGTTTGTAGTGAGATATTGCACAGTTAGGAGGCACAAATATCAGCATTCTGCCACCATTCAAAATCCCCCAATTCTCTAAGAACTGCAAGTGATGTTTCTGCAAACTGAGGCCTTCAGACTACTGGACGCTCTGGAACTCATGTGTGACAATCTCTCTAGGGTATTTATACAGCCCTGTTTATCACTACAACAATGCTGTGGTATAGGGCATTTCTATAATCCTCCTTTTATAGATAGGGAACAGAGGCACCAAGAAGCTAAGTGACCAGCCTAAGGTCATACAAGAAGTCTGTGGTGGAGCAGGGAACTAAACCAACGTGTCCCCAGCTAGTGCAGCCTCCATAAGAAACTCCACTACACTCCCCAGGAAACAGCTAAAGACAGAAAGTATGGGGTAATTAAATCAAATCACTAAAGTGTGATTTGCAAAACAGGAAATACACCTGCAGATCATTATAGTCATAGCTCATTAAAGATATCAGACACTTCCTGTATATTCTGAAATTCAGAACCCCACTCATTCAAACAGTGGGAAGTGAATGATGGCTTTTAATGTCCCGGCTTAGAAAAGCCAAGTAGGACAAATGCAGGGAAAGGGATTGGAATGGGTGCGTACTAAGACAACAGAGGAAAAAGAAGTAGAGGTTCCATTCATAATAATAATGCATATTGAAAATTAATTCAATGTTTGCATACATTCAAAAAGGGCTCATGTCATTCTGCGGTGTATAAACAGGAATGTTGTATGTAACACACTGGAGGTATTTGTCCCGTGCTACTCGACACTGGTGAGGCCTCAGCTGGAGTGTTGTATCTGGATGACATGCTTTTGGAAAGATTTGGACAAATTGGAAAGAGTCCAGAGAAGAGCAACAAAAGTGATAAAAGCTTTGGAAAACCTGCCCTAGGAGGAAAGATTAAAATACCTGGGCATGTTTAGACTTGAGAAAAGCACATTAAAGGTGACCTGATAACAGACTTCAGATATGTTAAGGGATGTTATAAAGAGAACAGTGAATCAATTGTCTCCATGTCCACTGAAGGTAGGAAAAGAAATAATGGTCTTAATCTGTAGCAAGGAAGATTTAGATGAGATATTAGGAAAATCTTTCTAACGAGGGTAGTTAAGACCTGGAATAGGCTTCCAAAGGAGGCTGTGGAAGCCCCATCTTTGCAGGTTTTTAAGAACAGGTTGGACAAACACCTGTCAGGGATGGCTTAGGTTTATTTGGTTCTGCCTCAGCGCAGGGGGCTGGACTAGATGACCTCTCAAGGTCTCTTCCAGCTCTACATTGCTATGATTCAAATATATTAGACAAATACAGAGTAGGGAGTGCTTCTTATTAATTCTGAAGTTTCATCACAGAATGGCACTCTTCAGAGGGCTTCCTGGCTCAGGGGACTAGAATCTGTGCTGGGCTAGGGATCTTTTCATTTCATGGTTGCCAGTTGAAATCCAGCCTAGGATGGGAGTGAATGGAATTGTTACCATGTGATTGATGGCTGGACAGTGAATTCAGTTCAGATCCTAAAAGACAGGTGTTTACATCACAAAGTCAACAAACATGACAGAAGTCTGCCCCCCTGTTAGCAGTTTCAGCAGAGATGCCAAGGTTTGGATGACCAGGGAGTCTGAACTTCTCCCCTCAGTCTTAGAGGCCATTGCACCAGAATAGGCTTATAGAAGGTAAAACTTGTGCAAAATAAATGTGACCTGATTTTCAGAGGTGCAGCACACCCATAAACCCCATTGATTTGCTTAGGAGTTGTGGGTGCTGCAGTTGTGACAATCAGGCTCCCAATACAGAAGACCTCCTCTGTAAGGTGCACATTGGAGCAGGAGTGTTTTTGCCAGGAGATCACAAGACACACTTTGGATCAATAAATCTGCGCTAATATTGGTGTCTCCATCCAGCACAGTCTGATATGAAGGTGCCTTGTGTGGCTTCCTACAAGTAACAATTCCCTCATAAGTCTGCATAAGGCAGGAACTCAAAGGAAACAAGTCAAATCACAGCTAGACTTGGAGTGAACAATGACCACTCATTGGGACTCCAGCTACAGCAGTGAGAGAGAGAAGGAGAGGAAATGAGACAACAGCAGGAAATGAGGGAGGGTGGGGTGTGTGTCATTTCCCACAGGAATCCTCCTACAGTTTCTGCTGAGGAGAGATAAGACTGCCTCCGAGGCCAGCAGAGGTAGACGCCGCTCTGCAATTGTATTTAAATTGATAACATCAGGGACTGAATAGCTCGGGGAGTTGGGACTGGGGTTATGCCTGGCCTTTTGCTTCCAGGTTACTGGTTCTAATTTGGACCAGGTTGGCAGTAGTGCCCCAGAGTTACTCACACACAGTGCCTGCTGTTGGTGGTATGTCAGCAAACTAAAATGCAGGGAAATGTTGTGCTTTGAGTGTGGAGTCTCGCAATCCCATCCGAGATGCAGGGCTTGGAGGGGATTGCAGGTGAGCTAGTGACACTTCCATCAGGATGGGTGATACATTACCCTGTAGTATTCCCTCTCTAGTCTTACTGAAACCCTTGTTAAACACCTTCAGTGATGGTGCCTTGAATACCCTCCATGGAAGCCAAGTGCAATATCTATCTGCTCTAACAAAGGTCTGCCAATTCCCAGCTGTTGTTTTATTCCTGGAGGGACAGTATATCTGCTGGCCAAAAGCTAAACCAATTACCAGGCTACCCTTCACGTTCTTACGTGGGTGAACACAGGACTGCTGCTGATGCTTGAATCTTAGGATCCTGGTGGCTGCTGTCCCAAGTAACCCCACAGGTAATTTCCCTTTGGTAGCAGCTGCACTAAAATGGCTTTGTCTGGGAGATGCTCCTCGCGACCTGTCCACGTCCAGTGGCCTGTCACCAGACATGTCCTTGAAAAAGAGCTGAAACTGCAGCCAGCGTTACAAACATTTTCCACTGCTGCTTTTCAGACGACAGCAGAAAAAAAGGAGCTACACAGCACATTTCCTCCTTATTCCCACATCTGCCTTTATCACTCAGGTGGAAAACCTGACTCCAGGCTTCTCACTGCAGAAAAGGGTTAAAGTGCAACTGGAGTTGTTACGTTTGGCTCCTGTATTTCCCTTTGGTGCTCACCAGGGGAAGCACTCCCCATTCAGATCTGAGCCCAGGGGTCTCCCCGTGGGCTACTTAGCTAATATCTCAGCAGGAACAAAGGAAATGTCTATTTGTCTAAAGAATCCTCCTGAAGCATCTTGTGTTTAACTCGCTTAGTTCCTGTTTGCTGGATTCTGACCTGCCAGCTTTCTCCTGCTTCTGCAAACTCTCGGGCTGCCTCCAGTCCTTTATCAAACAGACGTTCACAGTAAGGCCCTCCGCCGTTTGCTGCACCTTGCAGTAGCGTGACATATACAGGTTGATGTGGGTGGATGACGACGCAAAGTGCACTGAAGAAGATGGCTCCCGAGGTTCAGGTTAGACACAATTAACTCCTCTGTGAAACTGAACCTAAATCTTTGAAACATTTGTCCATCAATGATCCCTGAAGGGATAGAAAGCGGGGTCTTTTCTCTGTGATTGCTGGATTTCTACACTTAAAAAGAATACACTTTTCCTTCAGATCTGCCCTTGCTGGTCGCTCACACAAATCTGCCATTCCCCTCTCAACCAACCATATATTTGGCATCCAAGGAATCACAGGAAAAAAACTCCAGCTAAGTCAAAGGGGCATTTTAAGGTTAAAGAGAATCTGGTCCAATTCTGTTACACTAAGGTGACCTATCACCATTCTGACAGTAAAAGAGGCCATAAAATGGGTGTAATTTACAGCCTGAGCAGTGTAAAATGGCCTTACTGTAACTGAGACCAAAACATCTATTAAACAAGCACATGTCCTTAGTTTTGTTACTAATAACCCAGTAGACTACTGCAGCCGAATTCATTTTCAAATCCAATTGACTTTTTTGCTGTTTGTACTGTTATTTTTTGCACCTCTATTTCTTGGCTGAAACAATGCAAATCAATAGAATTAGTTTTGCTTTTGTTGCAGCACTAAGAACTTGGTGGAGATCAGACCCAATGATCATAATGATCCCTTTTGGCCCTAAAATCTACAAATCTTGTGCTTTCGGGTTGCACACTCTGCAGGGGAATGGTTATTTGTTTTAAAAGCAGCTGTTTCCATTGGAATTTAAAGACTTGTCAACTTCTCCATTGGTCATAGAATCATAGAATATCACGATTGGAAGGGACCTCAGGAGGTCATCTAGTCCAACCCCCTGCTCAAAGCAGGACCAATCCGCAACTAAATCAGCCCAGCCAGGGCTTTGTCAAGCCTGACCTTAAAAATATCTAAGGAAGGAGATTCCACCACCTCCCTAGGTAATGCATTCCATTGTTTCACCACCCTCCTAGTGAAAAAGTTTTTCCTAATATCCAACTTAAACCTCCCCCATTGCAATTTGAGACCATGACTCCTTGTTCTGTCATCTGCTGCCACTGAGAACAGTCTAGATCCATCCTCTTTGATACCCCCTTTCAGGTAGTTGAAAGCAGCTATCAAATCCCCCCTCATTCTTCTCTTCTGCAGACTAAACAATCCCAGTTCCCTCAGCCTCTCCTCATAAGTCATGTGTTCCAGTCCCCTAATCATTTTTGTTGCCCTCCGCTGGACGCTTTCCAATTTTTCCACATCCTTCTTGTAGTGTGTGGTCATAGGTATTTGTAGAAGTTTTTTTGTACAAAACATACATTTGGAGTAAAATGTGAATTGTGAGTGACCTTTCAAGGCAACTAGTCATGTCTGCCTTAATTAAAGAAAACAAGATGCATGATTTTTGCCCCGTATTGTAATATTCTCTCTCATGGAAGTGGTAAGGGGGTTATATGGCCTTCCCCTTCCAGATCATTAATCTGAATCCAGTTTGGTTTCATAGTAACCATCTGCTCTTTGGTGATCTGTGTAAAATGAGTTGTTTGGTCTCAGAACAGTTCATAGTGGACACCGAGCCCAGCTTGGCCCTGTTGCCAGTTGAGTGAATATCTAAACTCCCATTTGCTTTAATAGTTCAAGATCAGGCATTTGGCTGCCCCTCTCAGCTGAGGGGCTATGGATTGAATAGACCTAATAAAGTGGATCTCTCCAGGGCAGGGTTCAGAAAAATGAGTAGGGCTATAGGGGGGAGCCTGCACTGTGGTTGTCCATGCTGTGGACAGATGACTTCAAGCTCCAAGAGCTCTCTGTTGGCCTGGACTTGCCCTTTGAAAAGTATAAAGAAAGGGCACTGGTCCTATACCCAGACATTAAAGTCTTCCATGTCACAGATGCCCAAGCATATTGGCAAGAGGATTTCTCAGAAAAAGAAACAAATGATACGTAACCAGCTCACCCTCAGAAGAGAGCCCCAGGAGTGTGCACTTACAGCGTGTCTGCAGGGGCGCATGGCTCCCATTCCCACATGATCTTGGGGTCCGGAGTTCCGCTCGCAGTGCACTGAAGGGTTTGTGTGCTTCCAAGATTCACTTGTGCGACCTTGTCAAAGTCTGTCTCCTTTTCATAGATTTTGGGCCTCTCTAAAAAAAAACAAAACCAAAACCCCATAAAGCGAGGTGACAAATATTGCCCATCCATAAAGCTGGAGCAGTGTCGTTCACTGGGCGGGCCTGGTTTTCAGAGGAGTGTATGTAGCTGTAGCCAGTGAGGAATGGTAAAGAAACGAGCTAGGTGCATGGTGACCAATGATACCAAAAAGGTTCCCACATAAAAGGTGTACAGTCACTAGCCTGAATGTTTTGTGAGGTTTTACAAAACATATAAACTCCACCACATTTAATCCTAGCCGCCTTCAAATGCCATGAATGTTAGACGTCTCCTGGATAAAGCCACACAATGAAATTCCCATTGACTTCAGTAGGCACGGGATTAAGATGTTACAGGGTGGTTCCTTACCCTTTAGGCAAAATCTGATGTTCTCTCCTAGTTCTTATACCCTGCTGCCCAGACTTCCAGTGTTAGTGGCTTAAGAGAATCTTATCAAACAGCTGGTGGTTTGGAACAGGGTTATCATTGTTCATGAACTCCCCAGAGCAGGGGTGGGCAAACTTTTTGGCCTGAGGGCCACATTGGGGAATAGAAATTGTATGGAGGGCCATAAATGCTCACAAAATTGGGGTTGGGGTGTGGGAGGGGGTGTGGGCTCTGGGGTGGGGCTGGGGATGAGGAGTTTGGGAAGTAGGAGGGTGCTCTGGGCTGGGACCGGGGTTCGGAGGGCGGGAGGGGGATCAGGGCTGGGACAGGGGTGCGGGAAGAGGTTCAGGTTCTGGCTGGGGATGCGGGTTCTGGGGTGGGGCTGGGGATGAGAGTTTTGGGGTGCAGGAGGGTACTCTGGGCTGGGATCAAGGGGTTTAGAGAGCGGGAGGGGGATCAGGGCTGGGGCAGGGGGCTGGGCCATTGGGAGAGGCTCGGGGGTGTAGCCCCCGACCCAGTGTCTCCCGGAGTGGGGCCAAGCTGCGTGGTGCGGCCCCGACCCTATGCCCTGACTGGATGTGGCCCGCGGGCTGTAGTTTGCCCACCCCTGCCTCAGAGTCTTTGTAACAAAGTCTTTTTGATTTTTGATGGTCAAACTGGACAGTCTCTACGTAAAAGAATAAATGGACACAAATCAGATGTTAAGAATTATAACATTCATAAACCAGTCGGAGAACACTTCAATCTCTCTGGTCACGCAATCACAGACATGAGGGTCGCTATCTTAAAGCAAAAAAACTTCAAATCCAGACTCCAGCGAGAAACTGCTGAATTGGAATTCATTTGCAAATTGGATACTATTAATTTGGGCTTGAATAGAGACTGAGAGTGGCTAAGTCACTATGCAAGGTAGCCTATCTCCCCTTGTTTTTTTTCCTTCAAACCCCCCCCAAGACGTTCTTGTTAAACTTGGATTTATGCTGGAAATGGCCCACCTTGATTGCTGTGCACATTGTAAGGAGAGTGGTCAGTGTGGATGAGCTATTGCCAGCAGGAGAGTGAGTTTGTGTGTGTGGTTTTTGGAGGGGGGTGTGGGGGGGGGGTGAGAAAACCTGGATTAGTGCTGGAAATGACCCACCTTGATTATCATGCGCATTATAAAGAGAGGTTTCAAAGAGGGATGGGCTATTACCAGCAGGAGAGTGAGTTTGTATGTGTGTGTGTGTGTGGGGGGGGAAGGGTGAGAAAACCTGGATTTGTGCTGGAAATGGCCCTACTTGATGATCACTTTAGATAAGCTGTTACCAGCAGGAGAGTGGGGTGGGAGGAAGTTTTGTTTCATGGTCTCTGTGTGTATATAATGTCTTCTGCAGTTTCCACGATATGCTATGCATCCGATGAAGTGAGGTGTAGCTCACGAAAGCGCATGCTCAAATAAACTGGTTAGTCTCTAAGGTGCCACAAGTACTCCTTTTCTTTTTACGAATACAGACTAACACGGCTGTTACTCTGAAACCTGTCTTTTTGATTTGGACATCTTGCCTTCCTCCTTCATTACCTTGTACCACGCACAGGATACAAGGGAGAGGGAAGAATAGCAGGGATTGCAAAGTGCATGGTGCTCAGGGGGCAGAAGGCAGCTATAAAGGGGTGTGAAAAAATTCTCACCCTAGCAAAACCATTAAACGAAGCCATTTGGGTTGGCAAAAATAGAAAAAATATTTCTTAGTTGCTCTTCGAATGTTTTTAAAGAAAAAATGGATTCTTTTGTAGGCAGAAAATTGTCATTTTGCTATTGTGTTCCCTCAGAATATGATAAATTCCTATTTGGAGCCAAGTTGAGAACAAATCCTGATGTTGAGATTTTGGTGTAGTGTTGAGACTCCTGGAATTCTCAGAAACATCTCTCAATCCACATGCAGGGTCTCAACAATTTAAGCAGCAGTAAGAGCAAAAAAATTGATCATTCCAATATGCGAGACATTTTCACCACAATCTTGGAAACAAGACTTTGGGTCATACTTAGTGCGGAGTGAACACTAAAATACTTGGATAAGCATCCAAAATTTTGGCAGTTTATTTGAACTTTAATAAAGACTCTTGCATCTGCAACACTGAGATCCTCTTTTGCAAACTTGACACATGAATAATCTGTAGTCAAGTGAACTGCCCCATTGAAATCAATGGACGACAGGTGGTTATACTGTGATCATCACTGTAGTATGTGAAGAATGAGCAAGACATTGTCACACGAAATCAACAGGACTGCTGGCATTACTAAGTATTATTTGTGTGTGTAAAGGGTGCAAAATCAGAACTTTAGGCTGGAAATCTCATAAGATCAGTCTCAGTGAGACACTTCTAGTACCTATGGTTGCCAATGGGGAAGGGATACTTTGTGTCTTCTATTTCTGGCTCCCACAGAAACATGCCAAATGAAAAATGGTGGCATAACCCCCCCCAAAAGTGAACTGACCTTTTCCTAACCTCAGAAAGGTTTGGGGTAAAAATGTGGCCTCTTTCTTTATGCAGACTGCTCTGCCCATCCCAAGTCATATCTCTTTGTCCGCTTCTCATAACAGGAAATCATACAGATTTATTCGTCTGGGTCCTTCTTTGGAACCCCTCTGAGTAGCTGACTGTGGCTGCTTTAAACTGAGGGCTTTTGACAAGTTGGGAAGTGTACAATAGATTAGATTTCTGTTATTTTGGGTTGACTTCTTTTTTCTCCTCCCAAGGAGGCCCAAGATATGCAAATATGAGCTATTGCCTAACTCATCGGTCTTGGACCCCTGCCCTCTGTTTTTGTCTCTCAGCCCTCTTCTCTGACTAGGGACTGACCAGCTTTGCTTTTCAGCTCTGATCCCATGTCTCTGTGGGATCCTCATTTTCCATTTCTCATGGCTGCCAGGTCAGACTAGGAAAGGTCTTCTGACCCCATCCCTGCCTAAAATTTTATCAGCCTTCCTCCTTAACAAGTTTTGAGGAAGGGTTGTTGACTGTAGAGGGCTCAACAACATCCCAGCTCCCATGCCATAATGAGACATTAGTTGGAATAAATAACCTTAATTAGTGTTTCACTTTAGAAATGATTAACCTTCTGGTGTTAAGATATCTATCGCATAAGTCTCAGTTTTTTCCCTTTCTCCCCTTAAGTGGCCCTAACACTAGTAGCACACACCAGGCCACAGATCCACTTTCCACCCCTTCTTTCTCCCAGTAGAATGATGAAGTCGGGATTATCTTGTGGTTAAGGCACATGACTGGGAGTCAGCGGGCCTTGGTCTTACTCCTGACTGTGCCACCAACCCGCTGGGTGATGCTGGATAAGCTACTTCAGTTCTCTGTGCCTCAGTTTCCCCATCTGTAAAATGGAGGGAATAAAACCTACTATTATAAAGATTAACTTGTTAATGTTAGTAACCTGCTTTGAGATTCTTGGATGTAAGATGTTATTCCTAAGGGAAGGGTGTTACTAATCTGTGTTCTGCAGAGAAAGGCTACTTTTAATTGGTGTCTCTTTTCCCACCGCTGAATCATTCCCAATCATAAACACCATCAAAAACCCCTGGTGGACAAGAGTCCATTTTCTATGCTCTCAGAACACTTTTCTGTTGGTTCTCAAATCGTTCATTCCGCTCGTCTGCAAAGAACTTGTACATGTGTTTTTTTACCAAAGAAAGAGCATTAAGGTTAATATGAAAGGGTGCAAAAATATTGTGTTTTCTTGGGTGTGAGCTCTGAGTTTTGCACACAGACTATATGTATATGAGAGAGAGAGAGAGAGAGAGAGAGAGAGAGTGTGTGTGCATGCATGTGAGAGGGACAGAGAGAAAGTGTTCTTGCGTGTGTAGGGGGTTGGGTAATACCCTTCAATATTAACAGAATTGTCTGTACGCTTGGTGAAATGATGAACATATTGGATGTCATTTAAATTATCTTTCCTAATAAGAAATGGCAATTTTTGTACTTGATCTAATTAAAATAATGATTTACCGGCACGTCAAATGAATTCCTAATCCCACAATTACTTTACTGCATGGTGCTATTAAATATTACTTGAAACCTAAAATGAGTTGAAATGATTCATCAAATGCCATAATTATTTATGAGACTTAAGCAATTATTACTTAAAACTAAAGGGGTTTGCTGAAAAAACCTCCGGTCATTTTTCCCCCTCACAGTGCCACATAACTCAATTATAGCAGAGCTCGTGATTAATTATGGGAATGGCAATTTAAAAATGAAAAGTTTTTAAAAAAGCCTGGTTTTTTGTTTTGTTTTTCACAGTGAGCTGAACATTCTTTCTTCAAATGAGAGGTTGTGGTTTGTGGTTCTAGCAGGAGAATGGGAGTCAGAACTTCTGGTTTCTAGTCCTTAGCTCCACTACTAGGTGACTTTGGACTAGTCACGTCACCTCTCCAAGACAGTGGTATCCATGCCTGAAGATGTATCTGACTCCCATTGAAATCAGTGGGAGTCAAACACTTCTGAATATTGCTAGACTTCCCGGTGGGCTGCACTGGTTCTTGGAATTTCCACAGCATTATGTACTACAGGCCTGACCTCAGCCCCAGTCCCAGCATGCTCCCTACACGAAGGCTCGGAGGAGTTCCTCGGAGGACAGTCTCCAGCTGTCTACGTCTGCTGGAGGAATTCTCCTCTGTCTGGATCTGGAGCTTTTGGAGCATCTTTATGTTCTCCAGCCCTTTTATCTGGTGTAAAGGAGCCAGAATGGGAGTGTGAATCTCACCCACTCTGTTCATGGACCTAATATAATGCCCATTGAAATCAACAGGAGGGTTTCCATTCACTTTAAAGGGCACAGGGTCAGATCCTCTTTGCAGAAATTCCCCCATCAGGGAATTGCTAAAAATCTCCATCAGTGGCAGCAATCCTGGGAGGCCTAGTGTTGATAGGGCTTCTGCAGCCACTGGCGTTTGTCATCTAGTCCTGCTTAGAACAGGGTTAGATAAATGAGCATTAAAAACATTGGTGGGTGCAAGAGCCTTAACTGCCCTAGGACTCCTAATGTTAGCAATGGTGGGGATTTTTTTTTTACCAACCCTCCTCGTGTAGACACAGCCAATGTGTTTCTCTGATAACTCCTGCCCCCCCAACACACTTCCAGAATGGGAGCTCCTTGTACCTTTGTTCATTTGTATGTGTGAAGCACATGTGGGAATCCATTTTTAACAACTGCCAGAATCCAAATATATTTCTGGTCACACTTTAAATTACACATCTCAAATACAGATTTAATAAGACAGGTCTGTGGGTGTTTTTTTTAAAAAAAAAATATTAAACAAAATCTGGTGTGAATTTAGAGCATATGAAAGTGATAGACCAGCAACACTGAAGAGCTCATCAGGTCTGCAAGCTTCCTCTGCATGGAGCTTGGCAATGCACCTCAGCCTAGATCTGCAACAGCCCTCCACTGTTGTAGATCTGAATCCTGTCCATTCATCCCACAGCTGTGCCAAAAGCACCTTGTTTCTGACCCACAGCAGCCTCTGCTATGCCAGTTCTGGGATCTCCCAAACAGTTCAACCAATGCACCTTGATCCTGACCAGCAGCAGCCTCCACTGTACCAGTCCTGGGCACCCTCAAACAACTCTGCCAATGCACCTCAGTCTTGATGTGCAGCAGTCACTCCTACACCCGTCCTGAACCCTTGGGGGTGATATTTCTAAGTACACCTCCTGCAGCACCTCCTGCTATCCTACACCTTGACCCTACAGCTCCACAGAGATTTGTCACTGCACCTCGGTCCTCTCGATCTGCTCTGTTGGCCACCCTTCCTCCTGAGCTGAGTTTTCTCAATTTAATCAGAAATCAAACCTTAAATGTTTCCTGTTGTGTGGCCACATTTCAAACGCACAATGTTCAAGTAGATTTATAATTCATTGAGGTGGGTTTTCCTCTTCTCTAGTTTAAACTGTATTTCTAGCTCCTCTTTGCTGAGGGTGTAATTGGTGGTGTGGGAGCTGACCTGAATAACTAAAGACTTCCCTGCTGCTGCACTGTGAAGAGCAATCAAAAGCAGTTGCACTTACTGTAAATTTCAAATTGATCTGAGTGATGTAAATTTCACCTTCCTTTCCAGTGCTGCATTTAGGCCTTAAGCAATAGAGAGGCCAATAATTTGTAGACAGGGTGGGCCACTGACCCCAATCATTCCCCACTCAGTGAAAGAGACGGTATCTTTATTTTATGCCAGGAGTCATTGTATGTACTAAGAGTGTTGCTGTGGGGTCACACGCTCCTCCTGCCACCTGAGAAACCCGCACATGCTGCCTGCTAAGTTTGAGGAGGTGGTAATGGAGAGTTTCCCTTGTAGAGCAGAATGTTCCAGTGACCTCTGCTTTGCTCTGGTTTCAAGGACCTGTGACTGAAATGATCCTCAAACACTTGCCCCACTTGTGACTGAACTGAGATCTAAACTCCGTACACACTAGGCACTGTTGTTGATTGATTTTACTCATTAATCACATAGGACTGATCCAGCAAAGCACTGAGGCACATGCTTGAGTCTAGGTTTGAACAGGTGATCTAGATATATATTCATTATATATTTATACTTATTTTCTTTCCGAAAAAGAAACTTGCACAAGCGCACAGAGAGAGAGGGAGAGAGGAAAAATCAAAAACATTTTGGGCCGCATTCCATTCAAGGTTTTCAAAACACTTTCCGAACATTGAGGCCCTGCAAGCCACCTCTGAAGTAGATAAATATTATTATCCCCAGTCTACATCTGGGGAAACAGCTGGAGAGACTTGCCCAAAGTCACACAAAAAACACATGACAGTCACACAGCCATGAATAGAACCCAGGAGCGCTGATTATCAGGCTCCCACCCTGATGTCTAGAGCACACTCCCTCGTGTTTCTCTGGAACATGTTGGTTTGGAAAAGCAGGGCTGGTAACTGGAATATAAATTCATCAATTTGCTTATACTGTATAGCCAAAGATTTAAAAAGTTGTAGGGAGTTTTAACCCTCCAAGGACCAACCTGTGCTAAAATCACAAACAACTTTTTGGCTTTTTTTGCCTTTTAAGACAACTTTTAGACTAATTTTCTCTCTCTTAATTCTCTAATAAGGAGAATGACTCTCTCTCTCCCCAACTCCACCCCATAACAGCTCTGCTTTCCGCCTTTGATTGACTCAGCCAACTTTCTGGAAATTGAGTTTTTTCTTGTTTCCTTTTTTTTGCTAAGCAGAGTTCAAAAGCAATGTGCTCAACACTGATCCGCTTAATTGTTCCCAGAACGTGCAATTTTAGCTCTCTAGTTTTTCAAGGATTGGCACTGCCCGCTAGCCTGCTTTTCTAAAGGAAAAGGCACAAGTTAATCTACCTGCAGGGTTGGCTAGGGGCATGGGGGGCAACGTGTAAACAACATGCTGCTGCCCCCACCTCCCTGCTGTTAGACTTGGAGAGACACTGCTTCAATAAAAAGCCGGGAGGAATGCTTAGGATATTTTGGCAAAACTCAAGCAGTCCCCAGTTCCCTGTTCCTAAAATTGCTTTGGCTACTTCCAGTGAAATGTGCTCCCAGGAGAGCACAGAGGACTAAGTGGAGGGCTAGAGCAGGAAGCTGGCAGTTTGTGGGGATCACATAATATTAGTGAGAAAATTACTCATAATTTGCTAATAATGAGTGGAAGTTTGCCTATCGTCTTTTTTTTTCTCCTTTTTTGATTCACTTTCTCACATTGCAATAAATAAGTCAGTAGGTGTCCAGCCCCCCTCCCCACCCCATTCCCCATGTCTGGCAGTAGAAATTCCCCATTTGAGGGAAAAGATGGGCAGACTTCTAATGTGCCAATTATTTTACTTACGTTACTATTCTAAAGCAAGCATCCCTTCTACCATGGCCCACACCCAATTAAGCAATACAGAGAATACGGAGGAGGAAAGGGATGCAACCCAATCCACATGCTCTGGGCTTGGACAGGATTTCATCAGAAACAATGGGGCCCCTCTATTTTTGTAGTTTGTGTTTCTAGTTTGCTTAGCTGGCCCAGATGATGGAAAACAATCACTTCTGTTTCAGCTTTGCCTGGACAGCTGCTCCTCCAAAGTGATAGCAAAGAGATGGCTTTTTTGGAAATCCAGATGCTAAGGTGAGGGATGTATTAGTCACACAGACGAAGAGATGGATGGATGGATAGATATTGTTTCATTTTAGAGGCTCCTGCTTTCACATGTTTGTCTTGGTTCTCCTAATTCCGTCTTCATTTGGGATGTAGTAATAACATCAAGGAAGTGTGTTTTCCAGGGGCCCCTTCCAGCAGTACTACAATGTCAAAACTTAGAGTGACTTCAATGGGAGATCCACACCCACGCACCTATGACCTGATTCAGAGCTAACTAAAGTCAGTGGGAGTCTTTCCATTGATTAAATGGAGCTTTGGATGAGGCCTATCACACTGGACTTCTCTCCCCCCCGTGGTCTGATACAACTTGAATTGGCTGATCTTCACGGCCTGATGAAGACTCCTCTCTTTCCCTAGGCTTTTGCCTACGGGGCTTGTGGTTAGGATGGGGTCCTGTCTTTTTACTTGGAGGAATGTCATTTATTTTATGCAAATACCTGGCCTGGGAGGATATTATACACCGTGGTCCAACCCAGCCTGAGTTCATTGGCCTTTATGCAGGTGCTTAAGTTTACGGCATAGAAGTGATGAGTGGGACAGGGAACCAATTCATGCATGAATGAGAATGCTAGGCACCGTCGCCACGCTGCACCTGCCTAGTGCCGGGAGCAAAGTCTAACACAGCAGTGCATAGCTGAACACTTCATTAGCACAACAAGGATCACGCGTGAGCCAATGTCTGTGCACGTGTGCACTCTTCACCCTCCCATCCCAGCCTCATTTCACCCTGGGGAGTGGGTACGTAAGGAGCCTGAGAATTACTACTACTGAGTGTTGAGGGGCTATTTCAAGTGCCTCACCTTGCTCTCTGACACAGCCTCCAATCTGCCTTCCCTGCTAGGCACCGCACCAAGGCTGGCGGGATCAAGGACCGTACAATAAAGCAAATTCCAATTGAACGGCGCCACACTGAGCGAATGCAATATCTGCTAGGAAACACTAGAGGGCGTTTAGGAAAGGAGTCAGATGAGAGTGGGATAGGGGAGAGGCAAGATAATGGCAAGTTATTTCTCCCATTTTGTGAGTTAACCTAATGTTTCCAGTACAATCTGCCCTCAAAATATGATGGTAAGAGGCTTCTGCATGTGGCATAAAGGGCTCAGCAAGAAGCCTGATAAATCCAGATTATTTGTGCGAGCATGAGAATGAAATGCAGCCGGCTTGACCATAAATCGATCTCCCCTCCCTCCACTTTGCTTTGTAGTCTAGCCTAGAATACCTTTCCCCCCCCCCATTTTTCATTCTTGGCTGGCTCGGAGTTGCAGCCGCCAGCTGTTTGCTAGGATCACCCTTTTCCCTTGCTCCCTCCCCTCCAAATTCTTCAGGACATTATTCTCTTGAAGCTTTGGCTCGCAATAAGAATTTAATCAAACAAAACAAAATCACAGCAACCCGCCGTTTCTTGGACAGTATTTGATGTGTAAATATGTAAAGAAGGAACACTCTGGAAATGCGATCAGCTACCTCCTGGAGACTCAAGAGTCCTACCCTGAGCCAATGAGACCCGGCAAGGGGTGTGTGTGCTCCTGGGAGATTAAATTCCATCTGCCTCCAGGGGTGGTGGGAAAATGGGTGGCTAGTGGCATAGGCTAAGGAGGGAGTCACTTCTTAAAGGGGCATTTCTTGAATGGTAGTGGGATCCTATTGGTCATTCATCAGCAGGCCAGTCAACAATTGCTTGTTTTCGGGTGTGGAGTTTTTGCATTCAGTCAGCCTGGTTCCCATCAACGTCTGTCATGGGTAGTTAGACGTAGTGGGAATTACGATGCACAATCTGCTTTTGCCAGCTTGTGGTGAGCTGATGCCTGCTTCTCTCTTGCCAGTTGTGGATTCTATGGCCATGTCAGACTCAGGGGGAAATGGCTGGTGATGTTGTACTTGATATGGTTGTGCTCCTCTCTCTGTGTGCACTTTATGCCCTAGCTATTCTGATTGCTGCAGTATAAGTGTATAGACCTCACCTCCAAAGACAGCCTGTAGGAAAAGGTAGGCATTCTTCCCACTGAGATGGTACAAAATCAGCACCCCAGCATGATGCTGCATTGCTGAAGATGCCATCTCTCAGAGGGGATGTAAAACTGAGGCCCTGATCATTGTGTTCACTACAAATCCAGAGAGATTTCTGATGAAGAGTGTGTTAATCCCTGTGTTCAAATTCCAGCTCCAGTAATGACATTCTGCCTGCAGTTCCAATTGGAGAAGTAAATCACCGTTCCCTAAACATTGCTATTTCCAGCTCAGAGGCAGCTCTGAGTCCATCCTGGGCCAGGGGATCCATTTCCTGTATAAAGTGCCATAGAGTTTTTTGGCATCCTACTGGATGGAAGGCCCAACATATAAATATCTACTGAAACTCTCAGCAATTTATCCTGTTTGGAAGGTAGTGAACTTATAATTTGATGCTGATGCTAATGATTAGCACTAAGGAGTTAGGTGATTTATTTAGGAGTTTAAAATACTGCTTAGTAAAGATTCAAGCTAACAAAACCCCCGTGTTTAATTTTTTTGGAGAATGAGTTGCAAATGCCCAGGTCTGACAATGGAATGGACCCTACATTCTAACTGAAAATGAGAGTCAGGTCAGTTAATTCAAGATCAAAATGTTCTTTTTTGATCTACATGTACCCATGTAAGGTTGGCCAAAATAATCTGCCCCCTTAATTCAATACTTTAGTTAAAGTGTGGTGTGTAAGTGCATGAGGCCACGAATCCTAGACCGTGGGGACCAGCAAAGGCAGGGATGATTTGATGGGAGTTTTGTGTAAGTCATATCCATGGCAAGGCTACTTGCAGCTGCCATATTAAAAACAATTGTGCTCTTTGCCAGATACTTTTCTGTGAACATTCTTCATCTGTGGGATGATCTTTTGTTACCAAAAAAGAAACACCTGCTGTTTTCCCCCCTTGCTTGTACATGAAACATCAGTCTGCACTTTACCAATCCGCAATATTCCTGGAGCTTTTGGACTTGCTGTATCATGATTAATGGCATTTTGTCACTGCAATAATTATTCCTGATTAATGCCTTCTGTTGTGTTGATCTCTGACAAAGGCTAAAAATGCACATAAGGCTCTGTGTGTGTGTGTGTGTGTATACAGTGTACTTGTGCATAACACACAAAGATGAAAATATGTGTAAAACAGCTAATAGCCATAGATGGCTGTATCCTGCAATAACATCTTTTGCTGGCTACCCATGAGCAGTCGTGCACACACAGACTTTTGTTTGTATAAATGTTGGGGGAATGACTGTTCTTCATCTGAACACCCTTTTCCGCATGCAAGCAAGGAGACAGACAGCGGCAACAGTATTCATTATTCATTGTTCTTGATGCAATCTTTTCCAGTTTAAGATGTATCATCCAGCCAGACAGGAGAAACCATACCACGTGACCAAGATGACCAGTCAGACATGAAGAGTAACCAATGTAGCACACACTCAGAATGAATACTGCAAGAATAACCGCTAAGCTGAAAATTATCCAGTCACACTACTCTACCAACAAACAGCAACTGGGATCAACTCACGAACGATGTGCTCCAAATAACCGTTCAGTAGAGGAAGAATAAAAATCACAGGAATCAGACTGGAAAAGACCTACCAAGACATCTACTTCATCCCTTTGCTAGTGCAGGATTGTTCTCTACCATATATATTTTAGTGAAGGATTGGAATAGAGTAGGCTACATATTTTTGGGGACCAAGACTTATGGTGAAATTGTGGCCCCACTGAATACAATGGGAGTTTTGCCATTGATATCAATGGGGGTCAGGATTTTATCCTTAGTGTCTCTTTATTCCTTTCCCTACTTATCAGGCACTACTCCTGTGTGAAAGGTGAAATAAGAAATGCACAATGGCTGGAAGTTGTGGGGCGTAGCAGCGCACATGCCACACAATAGTGGAATATTTTTTGGCGTAGAGAGAATAAAGGGAAGGGGGAAAAGCATTCACTATTGAAAAGAAAATAAACCAGCCTCAGTAACTTTTTCTTTGTTACAGCCTGACTGAAACTCAGGAAGCACAAAAGAAAGCCGAGCTAACTTTCACTAAACTCCTATTCTCCTTCGTGATTCAGTCTCTCTCTTCCACCAAGCTAAATGGCATAGAAATGAGGTGGCAAGACAGTGGATGCACAGTGGGATAACATGGCCCCTTTTTTCCACCTCCCAAGAGATGGAGGTTAATAAATGTGATTCATGTATCTATCTCTCCATCTGTCTCAAAACCCCCGTCAATGCAAATAGCTTGCTTCCGCTTTCCCGGGACTCTCTTGAAAATGAATCTGTCTCTCAAATGTTCCTGCTAGATAAAGGACAATAAAGAAAATACAGACTTGTGAAGTATTTCTAGAGAAGGATGATTAATAGACATCTGAGACAGAGGAGCTCAGCTAGTTCCTCTGCTCCTACCAATGTGGGCCTTTTCTGCTCCTTACAGGCTGTTCTCCACTGCTTTGTCCAGGCTAGTCTGCAATATCCCAAGGGATGGAGCTTCTGGTACTTCTCTTGGGAAACTAGTCCCCAGGCTAACAGAGTTCACTTTTTAGGAATTTCCTTCCCCCCAATATTAAGCCTACATTTTCCTTTGTTCACTTTCAAACAATTGCTTTTCTCTACACAGTGCCACAGTAGTGATCACAGAGAGAGGGAAAAGATCCTGCACTCTCTGTGCCTTAGATGTAATGGTTCATTGGCAACTAATCGGCTTTATGTGACCCAGGCTTAACTTGACACATCTTACTTGTCACCTCGCTATTCTGGCATGTGTGTTAATTGCATTAAGCATAGATAGCCATGGAGTGTCATGGAGCATGTCTTGAGTGTGTCCAGTACAGGGTGACCATCTATGGCCAGACACTCTGCAATGTGAATTCTCTGTAGGGTGAAGATCCACAACCAAAGACCGTGATATATGGTGACCATCCATTATCTGACATTCTGTAATGTGTGTTACATAGCAGCCTGTGATGGTGATGCAAGATACATTTTAATACAAGATGACCAGGCACTGTGTATTATTTGTTACATATACGTTTTTCTAGAGCGACCAGAGCAATCTGGAATGTCAGACCCCGTTCTAAAAGTGCACCCCACTGTCTTAGGGCAGTGTGGACTGGAACCTATTGGCATTCCCTTTTAGATTGAATTGGTTCTTGAATGAACTGCCGCTGTCCATGCATGCACTGATCAGTACCTCATAAAACTACGGAGTTTATGTGGGATGTGTTCTCCACTCCCACATACTTCAAGGTAATCCCTGGGAAAACCCTTCAGGAGCACAAACTCATCTTTAGTGGGGACTCACAGGCCTGGAATTCATTGTTGCTTTTGCAACAGGGCAACCCTCAACTTCCCACTTCTGAGGAAGTCTCGTCAGCCCTTATCCAGCGGTACTGCCTTGCCCCAGTCTGAACTCTGAAAACCCTGGGCAGCCTATGTTGGTGCTCTCTGAGTCTGACATCATATCAATTAAACAGAGAAATGTCAAAGGCTGCTCAATGTTCCCACTTGGCCTGGCGAGCAAAATGGCATCGTGAGTGAAATGAGAGAGAGCAACAGAATTATTTGGAAACATCAGGTGCTTACCTGTCACTACCAGCTGGATGGTGAGATTCTCATGTAGGCCATGTTTAGTGTTGCTCAGGACTATGGTGTAGTTCCCAGCATGCTCTGGTCTCAAATCCCTTATGCCCAGCTTGTACTTCATTGGATCTGGTACATAGCAAGTGTGGTTCTCCTTGATTGGCTTGCCATCTTTATACCTGTTTTGAAGAGCGAGGGAAGTTCAAACGAAGACTGTCAGCACTGCATGCAGGCAAGCCCTAGTACACAGCAGAGGGGCTGGCCATTATCCAAATTCAGATTTAACTAGGTACATTGTTATTGCTGTCCTATGGGAATATCTGTAGGGAATCCCACTCTGCTATCAGTGCTTTCACTGAAAAAAACATCAACCGTACATGCACTCCCCTTACCCATCCTCGCCAAATTGATGGGAATACATTGGCTTCTTTGTTTTCCATATTTTAGCCAGCAGCAGTGAAAGGAGATGATCAGAAGGTTGCCCATTCAAGGACTCTCTGTAATGAAAGTAACTGGCCTCTGTATTGAGAGCACCACTTGAACACACAAATCCTGGGCCACATACTCAAAAGTGTGTGTCCAACATTGCACAAGCAAGTTTCTAGGTGCTTTAAACTGAGATGGACACATGCCAACAACATCTGAATGTGGAAATTGGGTAGACAACTAACCCTCTGATGAGCATAACAAATATGCAGTGCAAGTGTTGCAATATGCACAGCAAATTGTGGATTTGCAAAAGCTTGGGCCACCAGTTTTGGAGTAAGCGAATTAAGGGAACAGATTATAATTAACTGTTGTTATTATTATTACTCATTATTGCAATGAGTGTGCATGGCCTTTACACCACTGGAAACATCCAAAGTCTGTGCCACAGGAGCTTACAATCAATTTAAAGGTGACTGAGGCCACTTTGAAAATTTGGCTGTGTACATGCAGGGGACATGTTTTTATTCTGTTTGGACAAATATTCTGAACATCTCTGTTTCCTCCCAGGGAGCATTTGTTATTTTGAACCTTCATCAACAAAGAGTGGGGTAGAAGAATCTGAATAAGTTTCCTCTAGTTCATAGATAAAACCACCTGCAAGTAGCAGGTGATGTTGTTTGGATGCTTTTGGACTTCAAATATTTGATGGGCAAGACACTACAACCCACAGGTCAGGCTCATGAACTTCTCAGGGACTCCAGCTGGAGAAATGTGACTGTGTTCAGTCTGAGAGTTTTGAAAGTCTCCTGGACAGTAATTTAAACAACTGCACTAAAGAGGACTCCAACATCAACATCTCACTGCTGCAGCATAGAACACACAGGGCAGACAATGTTGGTGGTCTCAGACTACTCCCAAATATGGCAATTTCCTTTCTCAACCTCTGCATGAAGTATGATCATTGCTGTAGAAAGAAAAGGGGTAAGTCCCCACTTCATCCCATAAAATACCCCCAGCTCTTTAAAAAACATCCCCAGCAACAGCTGGCTAATTTCTCTTATGATTTGAATTGAATCTCATGGAATTTCATACAATTTTACTATTTAAAAACAAAACCAAACCCCAAACAGTACCTACTCCCCCTTCTGTCTGCCAATCCTGCCACTGAGTCACTTGGACTCAGCACTTCTTGTTGGCCAACGAAAAATGCATTGTGGAGGTGCCAACTCACCACAGCATCATGGCAAGGTACGCTGAGTGTGGCAGAGAGTTTTCACAGATCTGAGCATGCTTTTGAGCAGCTGTCTGGTTTCTAGGCAATGGAATAGGGGATAGAATGCTGGTGGTCTTGGCCAACATTTCCCCTCGCCATAAAAAGAGGCAGAGAGGAAGGGGAGAGAGAGGGGAGAAAGAAGTCAAAGGGGAGATGGTGGAAGTTAGTGCCCCCTATGGTTGTTGAAGTGCTGCATCTTGTATTAAATAGTGATGTGTTAGTGCCTTTGATTGGCCCATAGGATTTTGGCATGATTCCCCTTTGTTTGCTCTGTGCGTGTGTGTGTGTGTGTGTGTGTAGGGGTGTGATGGATACCACACTCTTGGCATTGGTGGATTGAGGAGAGACATGGTGGAGTTCTGTGGATCCATCAAATGATATTGCTTGAGTCACTTAACTGAATACATAGGGGGAACAAAGGCCATAATTAAGTTCATCTATTGCATCACTGGCCATAAAGGACTTTCCTTCATTGACAGAGGAAGGTCTAATAGGTCTATTGCCTTTCCAGCATCTATGATTTCATGAGGCAGTCTAGAAACATTTGAGCTCTATTCTATTTTGGGATGATTCTGTGGATAGATCAGTATTTCCTGCATGCCCCTTGCTTCATTATTTATTTATTTATTACTGCCTAAAAAACAGGATCCTCAGAGATCATCTGGTCCTGACTCCCCACCTGCAGCCAAAGTCCTAACCCCCTGCAGCTGGCAGCTGCAGAAAGTATTCCCACATGGATTAGGACTTCAGATGGGGAAGCAGTGGCAGCAGCAGATAGATCCACTTTCAGGGGAATGTCCTTAGTCATAAATGAGCTGAAGAGGCAGACGTTGTCATGCAGAGAATGTTTCTCACAGCTTTCCGGGAGGCACTGGCTCCTTTTAAGATCAGCTCTGCTAATGGTAACACTGACAGCGCTCTCTTGTACTTTTCCCTCTTTGATTTTCAGTGTGTTATGGGCACATGACTGAGCCGATCCTCGCATTTCTGCTAGGGGGTAGGGATGTATCGTTATCCCCAGGCTGTCAGTGCAGAAACTGAGGGGTGAAGTGACTTGCCCAAGATCATATCACACAATGAGTCTGTGGCAGTGCTGACAACAGAACCCAGATTTCATTGTTTCCTAGACCAGCAATTTAGTCACAAGGCCACCCCTCTACGTTGTCTGCCATGTCTGAAGAAAGTGGCAGGTATATCTTTTCTTATCCCTTTCAGAAGATCTCATTTTCCTGATCCTGCACAAGAGGCTGATGATGCTTACCAGGTAACACTGGGGCGGGGAAAGGCATCCACCTTCACGGCTAGTTTCAGTAACTTGTGTCCTGCTACCCCCTCATAGTAGGGTCCTTTCTTATAGGAAACTCTCAGGAAAGCTTTGTCTGAAACAAATGTTTTAAAAAAAGTCACACAATGGAAGATTCTTGTCAGGCTATAAGTACCCACAGCCCTAAATACAATATGCTCTGGAATGGGTTTCAGCATGATAGATCAGGAGAAGCTACAGACAATCGAATGGAATGACAAGCTGCCAGTAAGCTTCAGCCATAGCTGTATCTGTTCTGTACACATGTACCAGAACTAGAGACAGGCTCTCGCTGCACATTTTGGTTCTAGTGGCAGTGGTGGCCATTTAAAAATCAACCACTGCCAACAGCTACTACACAGTGGTATCTGATGATAACCCATGTTATCCATGGAACAGGAAATATTTGCAGTAACTGGGGTGTCCCTTGGCAAAAGTTGATGTTTTCACCTCAAAGGGCCAGATTTTCAAGGGCAGAGCACCCACAATGGGGGCCAGACTTTCAGAGGTGCTCAGCACCCAATTTGCTGAGCTCTTTTGAAAATCTGGTCCCAGCTGGGGAAGCTGGACCCTTTTGAAAATTCTGGCCTACCCATACACAAAGCCCATGTGATCCCTGTGATACAAGTGACTCATGACTCAATAGGTGAATTCCAGTACATCCCATTTTCAGAAGTTTACTACCTTTTCAAAAACATTTAAGAGGATAAAAACAGCTAAACCCGAACAAATTAATGTGCCTCTACTGTCCTGTATCCTGTCGCTAACAAAGACCAGTACTGTGTGTTTAAGCAGAAGATATAACCTTCCCATAACACTATAATATATTTTGTTGAAAACATTTTTTCCTGACCCCATCTGATGATCAGTTTATATCATGGTGGTCAACTTGCGGCCTGTCAGGCTAATCCGCTGGCGGGCCGCCAGACAGTTAGTTTACATTTGCACGGCTGCTTCCCACAGCTCCTATTGGCCGGGAACAGTGAACCGCGGCCACTGGGAGTTGCAGGCAGCCGTGCAAATGTAAACAAACTGTCTGGTGGCCTGCCAGCGGATTACTCTGGTGAGCAACGTGCGGAACCCCGGGCTGCAGGTTGCCCACCACTGGTTTATGTCCTAAAGCATGAGGATTGATAGGCCACTCTTGTGACTGTATCCTAGCTGGTGTCATTGCTAATGGACACCTACATAATAAATATGTCCATCTCCTTAACAGTCCTGCTTCCCAGACACTATTCTGATTTAGTTACGGAACTTACTGTATACTGTGATTGTAACATTGGCCTTCAGTCCCATTACATTGGTCTCCAGTCCTGTTACGTTGACTACTCTGCATACATACAAGCCACTGTCTTCCATGGTAATGTTCTGAATGGTCAGATTACTGAAGCCTTTATATACTGACTGACTTTTGTTCAAAATTGGTATAGGCTTATGATCCTGGGTGACAGAAGAAAGAGAAAAAGAAAAGGGTCAACTTTTTGCTTATTCTGTTTCAACTACCCTTCAGTTAAGAGATATAAACTCCAAAGACCTAGGCTGAAACATTTACACTTTTCCCCCAGAGAGTAGGTTACTAGTAACACACAAGAAGTCACAGCAGACAGACTTTTTCAGGGAGCTTTTAATGTCCATAGACCTACAAACTAATGAAATCAAGTAGCTCTTCACTAGTACCACGCAAGTGGGTAAATTAGTGGACGTACCACAAGAACAGAACCAATCAGGGGCTAATATCCTGACCCTGTTGAAATCAGTGGCAAAACTCCCATTGATTTCTGTGGGGCCAGGATTTCATCCGTGTTATTTTGGGACTCCCAGCTGTAGTGTACATTTAATTCTTGGTCAGTATCAGTCTGTCTGGGGAAGAAAAAATAATACCTTAAATAGTAAAAGATCTATTTAGTAACCACATCCCAATGGAAAAGCCCTTTAGAACATGATACAGAACTGTAAATTTCAATAGAAATTTTGACCCTATAATATTTAATAGGGATCTGTACACCTCCTACATAGAACTCGAGCAGATGGTTCAAAGAAAGACGATAGAAAGAAGATCAACTTCTATTTCATTCTACAGATTTCAAAGAGAAAATTCTGTAGAACCACACTGGTTTTATCCCGATAAAATTCTACAGGTATTTCCCACCCAGGCTGTAGTTTTTGTTATTTTTCTTTTCTTGTCTTTTTTTAAAAAAAATTCTTTCATGAGCTTTGCCAAGACCCTTTTGAGGGGTCCCAAGTAATTATATAACATGGAACATCCTTGTTTTCTGTGCAAGGCTGTAGAAGCCCAGAAATCATCAAATTTAGGGGTTTACACAGGACAGAAATGGAATATTTTTTAAATTGTATTGAATTGGGACACTGATCTTTGGGTTCTTTCTCCACAAGGAGAACTTTTAGAATTGCTGCTTCTTAGAAATATGTATTTACCCTAATTTTAAGAGCTGTTAGTTTTAGGGCTCAATCCACATGCTGCTGCCAGTGACTTAAATGAGAATGCAGGGCGCTCAGCAGCTAACAAGAGGAGAGGTTTAATTAGGGATGAATGAACCAACCCTGAACAAGACTTGATACTATGTGGGCTCCACCCCTGTGATTCCCAAGGGGGTGCTGAAGGGGCTTAGCACCTTGCAGGAAGTGCTCAGCATGCTGTGAGGGGTCAAACCCCAAATGACCCCCCTGCCCTACACTCCATTAGCAGAGCCTGAATCCTCACTTAGAACTTGAACCAAATTTTTAGTGAGGCTTGAGAAAGGCCGTTTTGTTTTTGATTAATTTTTACACAGTGAACAAATGCCTAGATTTATGGATAGCTGGATGGTCAGACAGACAGTCTGCCACATCTGTGGCTGCTCGATTCCCCATTGTCAGCGAGGATCATACGGCGGGATGAAGTGATGTGGGAAAGGCTATTCTTTCCCTGCAGAACCAAAAATGCCTGGTGATGCTGCAAAAATCCAGTCAGGAGATTTGCAGCCCAATTTTGCCAGAGCAAAAGGCTCAGAGAGTTCCCATAAGCATCCTGAGTTTTCAGCTCATCCAACCTGAAAAGACAGTTACGTGGGCCTCTCCCATTGCTTGTCTTAAGAACGACAAATGAAAGCAAAATTAGGACTTACTAAACCATAAGAATAGAACTTTCATTTCCATACAGTCGACTACCCTGATGCAACCAGAGACAGCCTTAAATTGTCAGCTACTCACTCTCCCCCCAGGGCACTGCCATTCAAATTCAATCCGTCCATTGAAAAAGGTCTCTGCGCTGCATTCCAGGCTGAGGGTATCTCCAACCAACAGCTTTCTGGGGTTTGCTTTCAGAGCCAGGTTCTGTATTCTGCCCTCTGAAATGAAAGGAACAAAGGTAAGACTTCCCCCCAATCTACTTCAGCTGAATTTAAGAGGAGACCCAAATTTCAAATCCTTCCTCAAGATCTTGCTCCTCCTATGAGGACAGCAGGACATTAGCCTGCTAATGACCTCCGTGGGAGCTGCTGGGCACTCAGGCACTTTTGAAAATGAGATCACTGATGTAGGGACCTTAATCTCATTGGTCTATTGTCTGGGTTATGCAGGAGGCCGGACAGGATGATCGGAGTATGTGCCCTTCTGGACGTAAAATCTTCTTTACTCCTGCATTCGGGGCTCCAGCCCTCGATCACTGGCCACATAATCACACTGATATCGTCCTCGTCCGTCCTTTCTTAGTCCCTGCCTAGGCTGCAATTTTCAAAAATGACTAGTACTGTTGAGCGCCTCAGTTTGGGGATACTAGAAAGGGGCCTGATTTCCACAAAGTGCTGAGCACCCGCCCTCTGAAAACCAGCTGCCCTTCACACCGGGCACTCCTAAGCCCCTACTCAATTGTTAAAATCTTGGTCTGACGTTAGCTTGTTAAACACCTTGGGGTAGGGATCATGTCCTTTTATGGACGGTGTGAAGTATCTAGCACACTCTTGAGATCAGTAAGATAGTAAGGCTGCTACCTAGTTCTTACATGGCACTTTGCAAAGGCGGTCAGTACCATTATCGTCCCCATTTTATAGTTGGGGAAACTGAGGTACAGAGATGGCAAGTGACTTGCGCACGGTCACACACTAGCAGAGCAGGGAATAGAACTCCTGAGTCCAGTCTAGTGCACCATCCACTAGGTCAGGGTGCTTCCCTACTATAGGGAATAGGGGTGGATCCTATATTGGCCTTTAAGAGGTGGGCCCGATGACCTTCTTTGATTTTGTGACATATGTAGGAAATAATTACTCTAAGCACTGAAAAAAGAGCTATCCAGAACCTCCATTTGGCTGCCATACAAATTTCCTTGCCTGTTATTTTAAGCTAAATGCTAGTTGTTGAGAAGGGTACCATGACCTAGTGGAAATGAAGTCACAGCGAACCTTGCCTAGTAAAATTTAAACTTTATGAGGAGGTGAAGAAAATATACACAAAACAAGGAGCACATTATTCGAAATGGGCTCAAACAAAGCCTCAGTCCCAAACACCTCAGTGTTCAAAATCCAGAGTTGACTTCTGCAGCTGGAGCCCATCTCAAAACACAATGGAGAGGTTGTGGTAAAGTGCCAAGAGAAACCAAACAAAAACCGTGAGGTCTGCAAATGAGCATTTACATGAGATTTTATATCATGATCTTGTAAGTTCCACAAATACCAGAAATGGGCAGACAAGGCCACTGCTTGGATTTGCAAATCCCAAAGCAGTGGTTATTTGAATGTAGGTTCCACTTTATCCAAACCAACAAAGCTTTGGTGGGATTTGAGGAAAATATTTCAGTTCTGTCCCATCTCTAAACTGGGCAATTTTTCAAAACCAGGCGTGGATCAGATCCAAGTTCTATTTGATCTGAACCACCAAAGCTCAAAGGGGAAGGTGGGTGTGCATAAAATATTCCAGTTTTGACTCATCTCTAATACATACTAGCTATAAACCCCAAGAGTTATCTTGGAACTAGGCTAACCAAGGAATAATAACCACAAGGCTTAGCTAAGCACTAGAATTGTTTCTGTTCCATTGAGTAGCAGTTACTGCTCAGCACACAGGGGTCACTCACCCACTTTCTGTGGCATGTAGTAGGATGAGGACTCAATTCCGTTTACTTTGGTTGTACACTTGAGTATGCCTTTGAAGAAGTGGAAAGGAGGAGAGGGGATGACAAATCCTCTCTTGGGGTCCCACGCCATCCTCCAGTAGCTGAACTCTGAAGAAGAAGGAAGCTGAAAAAGAAGAGGCAGATGGCGACTGCTGAGATTTTCCCCTTGCTCACACAGCAGAGAGAGAAGTAGCCATACCTCCTCTTCTTTGGAGACAAGATACATACTTAATCCATTCAGAATCAACTGTGTAATCTCAAGAGGTACAAACAAGTAAGCCCCTAAGGCAGGAATGATAGCCTTGTGTTTAAGGAACAGAGCTGGGTTCTATTCTGGTCTCCTACAGACTTTGTGTGATCTTGGGCAAATAACAGGTTAATCTGTTAGACCCTCACTTTCCCCATCTGTATAATGAGGATAATAATACCAACCTTGCAGAGAGACTTGGGGTTACATTTTCTAAAGTGACTCAGGCACTTTGGAGCTAACCATAAAAACCTGATGGGAAGTAGGCAGTTTTAGAGATGAGTATACTAGAGCCTAACTGGACCTATACCAACCATTGGAGGTTGATTTTGTTCCACTTAAATGAGACTGAGGACCGAGGGGATGAGATTGCCTACAATGGCATGTGGCCCACCTGTGTCTGCTAATAGCAAAAATCTGCAACGGCTGGAGATGGGGCACTAAATGGGGAGGGCTCTGTATTACTACAGAGAATTCTTTTCCAGGTGTCTGGCTGGTGGGTCTTGCCCACATGCTCAGCATTCAACTGATCGCCATATTTAGGGTTGGGAAGGATTTTCCCCCAGGTCAGATTGGCAGAGACCTGAGGGTTTTCACCTTCTTCTGCAGCATGGGACACAGGTCACTTGCTGGTTAAACTAGAGTAAATGGTGGATTCTCTGTAAGTTGAAGTCTTCAGATCATGATTTGAGGACTTCAATAACTCAGCCAGAGGTTAGGGGTCTGTGACAGGAGTGGGTGATTGAGGTTCTGTGGCTTCCAAGGTGCAGGAGGTCAGACTAGATGATCATGATGGTTCCTTCTGGCCTTAGAATTTAAGAAAATATTAATTAAAAATAAAGAAAATCTAATGAATACTGTACACAAATACAGTATATGTACTAAAAAAGAAAAGGAGTACTTGTGCATCCGATGAAGTGAGCTGTAGCTCGCAAAAGCTTATGCTCAAATAAATTTGTTAGTCTCTAAGGTGCCACAAGTCCTCCTTTTCTTTTTGCGAATACAGACTAACACGGCTGCTACTCTGAAACCTGAGTATATGTACTATATATGTAGATTTTGTATGCTGTACAGCATCCATTTGAGCCAGACGAGCCATTTTTAGGTGGGGGATGATTGGTATTTTATGGATAACATGCAGTACAGACTCCCCATTAACTAAAAAACCTTGTGATTTTTTAAAAATCGACCTTGAAAAATTCTGGATTTAAATTGTAGAAAAAAATTAGGTATGGAAAATCAAACACTAATAGTGAGGTGGGTGGGTGGGTGGAATGACTGCCACTCACTGAGGTTCACCCATCCCTGCCCATTTTACAGCTGGGCAAATGGAGGCACAGGATGGCTAAAGGAGTTATTCAATATCGCACAGTGAGTCTCTGACAAAATCGGGAACAGATACCAGGAGTCCAGACCCCTAATCTCCAGCTCTAGCCGCTGGACCACATATCAAATGCTAAATCCATCTCCACCTCTGAGAGCAGAGACTGTTTAGAAATGGTGGCTGGAAAGGAAGTAACTCTAGATGACAATATAACACAGGCTTGGGATGACCACAGAGCACCTGCAGTTGCCACATAATAACTAACAATGTGCCTCCCCCCCAGAGAAAAGAAAGGTGCTAGTGTTTATAATGTGCCTTTCAAAACTAAATCAAGAGGAGAGTTTCACCAAGGAAGTTTTGGATTTTCATGAGCCAGCACAACAAGTGGGAACATCACTCGTGACATAACTAGTCCTGCTATTGTTCTCATGACTGTGCTGCACTTAGTTTAATCTTCTGTACCTAACAAGGAATGATTTGGGGTGGTGTGAATGACAGGTGCAATTTAAACAGTGTTTGGGAGAAATGATCCTGCGTGGAATGAATTCCAGCTCCCAACTTTGGGAGCTGTTGCTTGTAATATTGGAGGTGAAATTGTGACACTGATTGGCCTGACATCACGTTAGTTCACTTACTTTTCATATTCACCATGAAGCAGAACAAAGTCAAAGGAGTTGTTACTGCACGGTAGCAATTAGGAAGCGGAGGTGGGATAAGACAGGTCGTCCCTTGTAGAACAATAGAGCACTAGGAATTATGGATTTCAGATCTGGATCTGAACTTCCTTAAAGTGGTTTAAGATTTGCTGTATGGATTCAGGACTTTTATAGGGCTAGAACTAAGACCTGAAGTTTGGATTAGATCTTGACTTCCACAGAAGTAGGGGTTCAGATCCAGTCTAGATATATAGAGATGGTTCATTGCGCAGTGGCCTTCTCGGTATGCAGGTGCCCATCTGACAAATAGCACTCTCAAAACTAGCACTTAATCGATACCTTTCTTGGCAGTTACAACAAAGAGGCCAATGACTGGGATGGGCTATGGAGGCTGGAATTGCCCTCTGAGGGTTTCCTCCAAGTTCGTAATGAGGCACATGGGCAGAGCAGTATGTGGCAAAATAAAAAAGCCACTGCTTTTGCGGTACCCGTTCAGTGGATAAATAGATCGTTCAGAGCTGTCAACTCTTTCACGCAGCATTAAATACATGTTAGAAGCTTAAATTGCAAGTCCAGCCCTGGGATTCTTGTGACTCAGATGAGATGTGGTTAGCTAGGATCTGTTTAGTATTAGCAAACTGCACCCTTTCTCATAAATATTTAAAGGAGAGAGTGCAATCATTTTAAAGTATAATGGTAATTTAAGGAACTTAATTTATGATGGAAAAAGTACATTTGCTACAAGAATAATAAAGTGTAAGAAAGCTGAATTTCATGGTTTCAGGGTATGTATGCTTGATGGCTAGAAGAAGAGAAGAAAAAAATAGCCCCACTGAAGAGACGCCTTACAGCAGTGCACACATATTACATTTCTTCATAAAATATATATTTATCCAAAAAAGAAAAGAAAAAAAGGAGCTGACCCCATGTTAAGGTTCCATTCAGTATTTTTCCTCTGTATTGCCTATTGGAGATTAATTCTGGGAAAGGATGTTCTAAATTTGTCTGGTCACTTTATTCCCCCTGCCCTCCAAGCTTCCTCTTTACACAGGAAGCAGCCACTGTGGCTCCACACAGCAGCAGGAATTTCCGAGGCAAGGGAAAACAACGAGTGGGGTTTCCATATAAGGAAGTTTGGGATGGCATGAGAGGCTCCCTAGGTGTAAACCACCTATACAAGTGGGTGCATCCTCTCTGACGGTGATGTCTCCCTCACCCACAGCCACCTTCCTTTTGGGCTATAAATTCCACTCCCACGCCCATCCGCCTGTTAAAGCAGAAAAATCCTTGGATCAGATTCCTTTACAGTTCACAGGGGAAATGTGCTGAGATTTCATTCATCTCCATTGCCAAATGGGTATCATCAGCTTATAGGGAAATGAAGGACATTTGCTTGTGTACCGAGAAATGGCTGGTGGAGAGACTGACTCAAAACCAGGTGGAGAAAGGATAATGCCTTGTAAACAGGGGGATAGCCCTTCAAACCCAAGGACTTCAGGGCTTGGTCCAAGCTTATAGGGCTATGTTTATCCTTGGGGTAAGTCCAGCGAAGTCAGCAGAGATACTCCAGGGATAAATTTGGCCCTCTAATGCTTTAATAAGAGGGGACTTTCTCAATGAGCCCACTAAGGATGAGGGGAAGCTATGGGCGAGCACTGCTTATTCCAGTCAGGGGAAGGAGCGGGATTCTGAAAGTGGAGGAGGAGGAGATGCACTCAACCCCGTTTCTCCTCACTTTATCCCCTGCCCATTGTACATAAACAGCGACGTCAGTTGGAGTTTGGCCACTGGCTTCAATGGAAGCAGGAGCGGCATCTCAGGCAATCATTTCAGGTGCTGGTTGCTTCCTAGGAGGGGGAGACATACTGCAGTCAAGAGGAGGGGAGGGTGTTCAGAACCTCCCAGGAGGGGCTCACTGTGTCATAGGATTAGGCCTTACATTTATATGTTTGGCTTGTAAAAAAAAATGCAGTTAATGCAGCAAAAAGATTTTAGTTGCACTTTCCCTGGAGATCGGGCATTTGCACCACCAAACCCACCAGCCCAGTTGGTAGCTACTGGCCCCCTTGTCAGCACTTCCAGTAGAGAGGCAGAAGATTGCATTGGCAGGGAGAATTAGCTCCTTTCCTATGCCAAGGGGAGGACTCTCCAGAACAGGCTGAGGCAGATTGGCAAGGGCAGAGTGAAGGAAATGGCACTGCCACTTCTCATGCTGTGTCTCTTCAAGGGGTGGTAGGACAGTTTCCATCTTCAGTCCAACATGCAAATAGAAAGAAGCATGATCTAGTATTTAGAGAACAAGGTAGGCAGCCAGGAGACCGGAGCTCTATTCCTGGCTCTGCCTCTCCATGGGCTTCAGCTAACTCTTACTGAAGTCAATGAAGACACCTTGATTGAGTTCAGTGGGCGAGAATCAGACGCCATGGCTTTAATCCTTTCATCGCCCTCTCTAATAGGCAAAACTGGCTCTGGACTCCTTGGACCAAATGCAGTCCTGGCATAAGCAGGTACAAACTCTAGTGAGGGCAGGGGAAGCTGCACCAATTTACACCTGAGTTTGGCACTTTGCTGCAAAATGTGAAGTAGAACAGACAGGTGTAAGAGTGCTGAGCAGGTACCAGGCTGCAAAACTGGCTAGCTTTCCGTCTGAAAGACAGAGCCAAATTCTTCACAGAATATTTTATTTTCCAAAATAATTAGCATCTTGTCCTCTGTCTTTGCCAACATATTTAGAAACATCAAGAAATAAGTTGGGGGAAATAATTTGCATAAACTCAGTCTAACACTAACAAAGGCCACATGTGGGGGTCAGTAATAAAGCACTGTGAAGAATTAGAAGGATTAAGGTAGATTTTGGAGGCCTTTGCCATTCTTCTAGTCCAGGTGGGCAAACTTTTTGGCCTGAGGGCCACATCTGGGTATGGAAATTGTATGGCGGGCCATGAATGCTCACGGTTCCTGGCCAATGGGAGCTGCGGGGGTGGCGCTTGGAGCAACGGCAGTGTGTGGAGCCCCCTGGCTGCTTCTACACGTAGGAGCCATAGGGGGACATGCTGCTGCTTCGGGGAGCCACACGGAACCACAGCACGTGCAGAGCGGGGCAAGCCCCTGACCCCGCTCCCTGTTGGGAGCTCAAGCGCCAGATTAAAACGTCTGAAGGGCCGGATGCGGCCCCCGGACCGTAGTTTGCCCATCCCTGTTCTAGTCCCACTTTGCTTTGCTCTAAAGCTCACCCATCTTCACAAGCTCTTTTTTATAGTTGTTTACCTGGCTTTGACTCTCCAGATCTCTAAGGGGTTGGGTTAATCTGAAATTTCCACTTACCTGTCGAAGCTTGGGTTTAATATCTGGTGAGGTGACGCGGCAGGGTATGACAACCACTTCAGTAGTATTCAATACATATATCACTTTGGGATATTCAGGGTGAATCTGAACAAATGGATTCTGGTTGTCTGCAGAAGACAGAACAGAACGGTATTGGTTTGCAAAATTGTCCCTTGGGTATGATTGGCATTGCAACCTTGTCATAGTAATCTTCTGTTTAGGTAGGATCTTATAATGCGCCCACACTGCTACATTCCCTCCTTAGGCACATGAGGAGTTACACCTGTTACGGTATTACTTATTCATGGAAAGCAGTGTAGTCTAGAGGTTACAGCCAAAGACTAAAAATCAGCCCTCCTTGCTTCTAATTCTGTCTCTTACAGACTCGATATGTGACCTTGAACATGTCACTGTACCTCAGTTTTCCAGATCTGCAAAATGAGGGCAAAAATACTGACCTAACTCACAGGAATACTGAGACACTTAATGTTTAAAAAGTGCTTTGAGATCCTTGGATGGAAGGTGTTATTCTAGTCCAAAGTTCAAAGCTGTTTATATTATTATCATCGTAAACAGAAAGCTTTGCTGAGGATTGCACTCCTGTATTGACCTAACCATTTATTTGTATCACACTGCTTTTCAAATTTACTTTGTGAATGGAAAAGCCCTATCAGCTACAGCTCTGGAAGACTGTGGAATACTCCCCATAGGGAAGTGGTGGAAGCCCTGATGCCAGAGACATCTAAAACCAGACTAGAAGAATCTGTTTTGCACTGGGAAGGGGATAAGTTAGTTGACCTCGCAGATCTGTAGGGCTTCCTTTATGTTTGCTATAATGTATCAGACTGGAGCTGACTGAATAGTAAAAATAAAAATGAAATTTGTGATTGTTTTAGCAAATAAAATTGCTGAGTTTGGTGTGCTGTGGTTCATGGGGATTTACTATTCATTATTTGTGAGTATTCAGATAAGCATCAGGGAGTCATAAAAATGTTTGTGAATCCCTAAAATTTCCTGAATTTTATTACAAATGGTGATTCATCCAAAAATTTGTATTGAAATTAGGATATTGCTCATCCACTGTCTATTATTGTCCTGTTAAAAAGTTTCAGGAACCAATCAGGTAGGAGAAACTAAATCATCTGACTTATTTGCCAACCGCACTTTACATGAATTGTAAGCTGTTTGGGGCAGAGGACTTTTTGTTATGTGTATGTACATTGCATAGCAACATGAGGCCCTATCCTTGGTTGGCACCTCTAAGTGCTACTTTCGCACAAAATAATAACTACCATGTACAATGAATAGTGAATAACTCAAGTGAAGGGTTTGAACAACCCACAGCTTGAAAGTTATTCTGCCATAGCATTCTGTGAACATTTATGGATAATGAATTTGCCCAGAGGAAATTAGGATCTGTCTTCAAATGAATGCTTAACTACCCTAAAATGGGGCTATGTTTGGGATGAATATTATCTGTAAGGACTATCTCACAGGTCACTTTAGTCTGGTGTCCTGCCTTTAGCAGTGGCCAAATACCTGATGACAATAAAAATACCCATAGTGCACCTGGCCAGTTGGCCGATGAACTATACAAAGGGAAAATATTCCTTCCTGAGCCACTCAGGTGATTGGTTTCTGTCCTGAACCATGGAATTTGTTTACCTTTATATCTTAGGGTTCTGTTTTCTTCTCCTTATGCACAAAGGACATGAAATGCTTTTATGGAGAGGTAAAAGAGACCACTAATTAGTTTGCAGAAATACAAATGCTATTTGTCTACAATTTGTCCCAGTGCCCCACGGTCCTGTGCCAATACATTAAATAGTCTTGGGCATAATTACCAAATCAAGATGGCAACATTATTTATAAAAGTTTGGTGCCTCTTCCCACCCTCCAGCAGAAAGAGGTTTTCCAAAGAACAGGAAAGAGATAGTAGAGTCCTTGCTGTGGTTGTTATTTGACTTTGTATCCACCTGCCACATTCAGTGCTGAGGTTGTAGTATTTTTTCAGGAGGTGTTTTGCTGGACAGTTCCCCGATGTGGACCTGAGCCAGCTGCGGCCATGCTGTGGGTCTTTTATTCTGGTGTAGACATTCCCTGAATGTCTATCATTTCACTGCTGTGAATCTGGTCAGCATATTAGTCATATTTATCAGAACCAGAAGCTCAGTTCTGCTGGTGCTTGGTGGTGGTCATTAATGACCGTCAGAGTATACAGGGAATGAGATTTGGATTGCCCTTTCCTTCCAAAAACACGATACAGGTGACAAAAGAAAACACAGAACTGTCTTGTATTTTCTCACCTGGGTTGGGTTTTCTACCCCATGACTGCGAATTCATTTGAGAATATCACTGTTCACTCCTTGGCTCAAGTGATTGCTCTTTGCTTAAAGAATGTCACTGAAAAACACAAATGCTACCACTGATCTATGGAACTAATCTTCAAATAATAACCAGCTCTCCTCTGCAGCCATCTATCAGAGAAAATTCAGCTCTTAAAAATACAAGTGTGTGTGTGCGTGAGAGAGAGGAGCGTTATATAGGAAAGTGGATTTTGGGGTTTTTTTTGGTAGCTTACTTAGTTCAAGTTTTTTACTTGCTGGACTAGCAGTAGCAAGCCTAGTGATTCAGGAGTACTATCCAAATTGGTTACCTAGACGCAGAACCAGAGAATGCGCCGATGTGGCTACTTTTGTGTGTACCCGAAAAGGTCAAATGTATATGGACAATGCTTTACAAAAGGCACTTTGGGTCACTGTGCAAAGACCAATAACACAGGATTAATGTCCAGGGAGCTACTACAAAGAGCTGATCACAAGCTCTTCAAAGCCCTGTCTGTACACTTCCTGAGCAACAGTGAATTTAATGTGAGGGATCAAAATAGGAGGCAAAGAATTCAAGCCAGAATGACATCTCTCATTTCAAACGATGTCCTTTCATTTCAGCTTCCGTTCTCTGGCAATGATGGAACTGATTGCTCCCTCCTTTGTGTTGGCCTATAAGGAAATACATGCTTTGGAGCAGGGGAGGGCCGAAGGAAATATTATGGACGGGATGTTAATTAGAACCAAAATCCTGGATAAAGGAAGTTTTAGGCACACGTCTGAATTTTCTGTCTGGCCCTTATCGCTACACTGGGTTGAACCAAACCATTAGCAGAAATTGGGGAAATTTGAAGCCAGATCAGAACTCCGTGGCTAGGGCCTAACTCTAGTATTCACATTGATGGGAGTGTCATCTCCCATGGAATGGCACAGCAATAGGTTGTAGCAATGAATTTTAAAGGCACATGTCCCATTTTGTCCAGTGCTGTTTTCAAAGTGGATCTGCTACATTCACATATTTAGTCATGTTATGGGGCATGTGTCCATGCTTAATATCTGCAGTGAGTTTTCATCCTACTTTGTACCTCTGCAATGTCACTCTCTGGCTAATCAGTACCAGCGAGCATCCTGCTTTAAAAGCAGGGACACCCTGAGCAAGTTGTGAAAGTCTTTTCCACCTGTAGGCATGACCTGTCCTTGTATTTAGTTATGGTCAAAACAAAAGTCAATGAGTTCATATATATTTGCACCAACAGTAAAACTACATCTGATTTCTAATTGCTTTTTAATGGCAGCCTGACCTGAATTGCCATTTTATGTACATGTCTAGCCAGTGGCTAGGATTAAACTATCCCAGAGCATGAGCTGCAGCCTCACCTGGAAGCCAAATTATATTAATCCATTCTCTGCAATGACAATCTGAAATCTGGATGGTGTTTAAAAATGTCTATGGAGTTGAGTAATAGATAAGTTGGCAAAGGCGCTTTTTGGGTTATTAGTGACTTGGCTGGGAGAGGAGTTGATGACCTGAGATGGGATAGGCTGTTAATCCCAGTGTGCACTTAATCAGGACCATTATTCTTACTATATTTAGAAATGGGGAAAAAATCAGGGTGTTGATTTTTTTATGGGTGATTGTTTTTCACATGGGACATAGAGTTTTTCTGGAGAATTACTGCCCTGTGCATTAGGCAGATTACTGGAATTCCTATCACAGTGCTTCATTCAATTTATGAAGTCTAAGCAGGAGCCACTCTTCATCACAGCTCTGCTCCTCTCACGCTGCAGTACAGTCATAAGGCCCAATCCTGGAATCTTTACTCATGCTGAAGTCAGTGGACTGCTCCTGGGTCGAAGATGCTAGTATGGATTATGTTGGCAGGATCTGGCCCCGAATACTGAATTTATGGCATAAGATTTATGGCAAGAGACCATAAACACAGGGTCATGATTTAAGTCTGGCTTTCAGTGGAAAGTGCAGCTGGGAGTGAGGAGGAAAGGCATTACAGCCATAAATTCAGGAACTGATAGCAGAAGGTAGGATGAGTGAGGCTAGGGAGACAATGCTTTGTGCATGAAAGGTCCTCAGTGTACATCTATGAAAATCTCTCTTTAGTGTATGGGGGTGGGAAATCAGATCATAAAGACCTGAAGAATAACTGCATGGTTAGCAACAGAGCAAATCTTCATTCTGTTTGGTTCCCATTTGTCTTCTCCTGTGCTGAGTTCTGAGCACAGGCACCGACTTTCCGATATGCTGGGAGGTGCCTGACCACTGGCTCTGTCCCAGGCCCCGCCCCCACTCCACCCCTTCCCTAAGGCCCTACCCTTACTCTTCCTGCCCCCGTTCCACCCCTGCCCTGCCTCTTCCCGCCCCATTCCACCCGCTCTCCTGAGCGCACCGCACCCTCTCTCCTCCCTGCCAGTGCCTCCTGCATGCCGTGAAACAGCTGATCGCGGTGGGCGGGAGGTGTGGGGGGGAGGCGAGGTGGGGAGCTGATAGGGGGGGAAAATGGAGAACCATTTTTTCCCCGCGGGTGCTCCAGCCCCAGAGCACCCATGGAGTCAGCGCCTATGGTTCTGAGCCTTTACTACTGCTCCTCTGGGGAAAAGCTCTATGAAGAAACGCAACCCTGCGGCAAGCAGACTGGAGGGGAGACACCCCCCCACCTGGCATAGAGCTGGAAGCTGGACGCTTCACTTTACAGATAAACTAAGCTGGGAGAGTTTAGCTTTGTCTACATTGGACTCTTTTACCCAGAGCTAACTGATTGCCAATTACCCTAAGGTGGTTAACATGTTTGTAAAGACTGGTGTGGACACTGCCTTTACAAACATGTTAACTACCTAAGGGTACGTCTTCACTAGCAATGTTAGAGCACTGCCGCAGCAGCCGTTTCACATGGCCGTGTAGTCGTGGCACAGCGCTGGGAGAGAGCTGGTGCACCGTCTACGCTGCCATGTTACAGCGCTGAAACTTGCAGTGCTCGGCGGGGGGGGGGTGTCACACCCCTGAGCGAGGAAGTTGCAGCTCTGTAAAGTGGCACAGTGTAGACAAGGCCTCAGTTAACTGGCAATCAATGAACTCCAAGTAAAAAACAAACAAGTTGAATGTAGACATGCCCTTCCTTAAGTAAAGGATGAGTGGCTATTTGCCTTCACTCCGTCCTCAGAGAGGATCTATATTCCAAGCCTATGAGCCAGCTGGTATAAATCAGTGTAGCTCCACTGACACCATCTGAGGATCTGGGGCATGTGCACTGTGGGTATCTTCACAGAACAGTAACAGAGATGCACACACTTCCTCATCCACCCACATCTTGTGAGCAGCTGCAGGACAGAAATCGATGGGAGTGGAATGAACTCAGCACCTTCCAAGACTGAGCTGATACAGAAAAAATATTGGAGAATAAATGTGCCGTCTTTCATGTCAAAGGGGTGACATTTTCCCCTGCAGCCAGGCATGGCTCCTGAGTTAGGAAGGTGATTTGCTCCCTGGATTCTATCTTACAAAAACACCCTTCCATCCTATAGGATTGTAGCAGGGTGACTACCCCGCTCCTGCCCTGCAGGGGTAAAGCAGCCCGGGAGAGGGCTGTGAATGGGAAAAGCAGGCTGATTGGGAAAGCAGCCACAGCTGTGGCCAGCTTAATCAGGATCCAGCAGGCCCTTATAAGAGGGCTGTGGGCCAGAAGTGAACACACACACTCTCTCTAGCTTCCTAGAGAGAGAAGGACCTGGCTGCCTAGGAAACAAAGAAGGGTACCTAGGGTGGAGCAGGGCTGGGGAAGGGCAGAGGGAGCTGAGGAGCTCCAGTTGAGCAAACCCCCAGGCTGCAGGCCTAGTGAAAGGCCTATGAAAGGGTCCTGGGGCTGCAGAGGGGCAGCCCAGAGATAAGCAAAGGCAGCTGGTCCAACCCCCCTTGCCGATGATGAGTGGTTCATAGACTGCAGTCTGCCCCAGGGAGCGGGGGCTAGATAGAGACTGGCAGTGGCCAATGAGGCAAGGTGCGGGTAGAGGGTTGGGGGATCCCCTGGGTTGCGGGTTACTGCTGGGGCGGAACCCTGACAAGGAGGTCACCGGGGTCTGGGAGGGACACGTGGGCCAGTGGCAGGCGAGACACCGGCCTGCAGAGGGCGCTCCTGGCCAGAAGAGCTAATTCCCAGAATGACTGACAGGAGGCGCCGCATCGGTGAGTCGTCGCCCCGTGACAAGGATCTTAAAACAAAAAGAATTTACTGTGGGCTGTAAAACTCGTTACGCATGCAGAAAGACAAGAGCTGAAGAATGTTAGTGACTTATCAGCTGTTGCTGTAGCCCCAAGGCGAGGGAAAGGCCCCTTCTCTTGGGTCCCGCAGACTGGCTGTCTAGCTCTACAGGTCAGTGGAAGTTTGCAGGAAGCTGCCGTCAGGGCAGGGTGTTACTGTTTACCCAACGCAGCTCAAGCTCCAAGCAGGAACATACTGCTTCCCCAGCTCTTCTATTTGTGTAACGGGCAGGATAGCTCAGGGGAAGAGGGCCTGGTGTCTAGCTGCAGTCACAGAGCCAGGCATAGGCGTCAAGTATGTTGCAGACAAAAAAAATTCAAAGATCAAGTGCCTACTAGACCCTTGTTTAACTTAAGACAGAAAAGCCCCTAATGTTTAAACTTTTATTACGTCCAGTAAAAGATTAATTGTTATTTGAGATGATCTTAGGGAGGGTCCCTTTTGACTCAGCTGTAGAATAGCAACTGCCAAGCCAGGGACCAAAATGTTCCCATCCCAGTTCAAGCCTTTACTCTGACAGCACGCACAGTGCGAACACAGCAAGGCCACGGCCCAGATGTGGGGCTCTTCTGGCCATTGATTACATCTGTTCTATTGTCTGGTTCAGTGTTGTTGTAGCTGTTTTGGTCCCAGGATATGAGAGACAAGGTGGGTGAGGGAATATCTGTTATGGGACCAACTTCTGTTGGTGGAAGGGACAAGATTTTGAGCTTCATGGTGCTCTTCCTCACGTCTGGGGAAGGTAACCCAGGAGCTCAAGGTAAATACAAGATGGGACAGACTGTTAAGCATAAGAGGCTCACATGTTGTAGGAGAGGACTTAAAATGAAGTGGGTAGTAGGCAGCAGGATGTGTTACAAATTGTTGTAATGATCAATAAAACTAGTGTCTCTATTAAGTCCATGGCTTTTAGTGTCCAGCAGAGTTATCAGTTTAAGTTCCCAGGCCTGTCTTTTGAAGGTGTTCTGCTGGCTTCCTTCAAGGACTGAGAGATGAGATATGGAGTGATCGCTTTGGGGAAAGTGCTCACTCGTGGGTGAGAGGGTGTGTTTATCTTATTTCTGTGTGAAATTTGAGAGTGTGGTGATTGTCTGGTTTCATCCACATTGTTGATGTCGGGGCATTTGACGCACTGTTGAGGTGCACCATATGTTATAATAGGCATGTGTAGGACCCATGGATCTTGAAGGTATGTTGCAGGGGGTGTTGATCATCATAGCAGTGGAGACATGTCTGAAAGTTTTGCATCTGTTCTGGCAGGGTCTGGTGCCACTTTGAGTTGGTGTGTCCTGGTCTGTGGGGAGCTTGCTTCTGATGATGAGCTTGGTGAGGCTGGGCACTGAAGGCCAGAAGAGGGGGTTCAGGAAAGATTTTTCAGGAGGTGGTCCCCATCAAGTGTGGGTTGTAATTGTTTGATGTCGCATGTGGATGCCAGTGTGGGATGGTAGGTGACAGCTAAGGGTATGTGGTCAGTGGGATTTTTTTTTCCAGATTGAAGTAGGTTCTCTTTGCGTTTTATGGCTCATTGCAACAACATGTAACACACTCTGCAGCCTCCTACCCTCTTTTATCCTATGACTGCAGAGGTGTTAATTGCCCACTTCAGTTGAAGTGGCTTCCAACAACATGTGTCAACTCCTCATGTTTAACAATCTGTCCCACCTTCTGTTTAGCTTGGGCACTCTGGTTACCTTTCCCAGACCTGAGGAAGAGCTCTGTGAAACTCGAAATCTTGTCCCTTCCAATACAAAATATTACCTCCTCACTCACCTTGTCTCTAGTTGGGTGGCATCTGCAGCCTGGGTTAATGTCTTCTGTGGACTAGGCTATAGTAAACTTATTTTCACTGGATACCTAAACCAGAATTTGAAACCCTTTTTCCCCAGAAGGCTCAGAGTCCATTCCTGGCAAGCTGCTGAACCCAGTGGGACTTGAAAGCAGGCAGCATCACACAGCAAGAGCTCAGCGTCTGGCAGAATCAGGTCCCTTGTGAAGCAGTAACTCACACAGTCCCCAGGAGTCAAGAACTGAAGGCCCTGTGGTTTCAGAACTTCCTCAGAGGGGCACACAAAGGGTTTCTTGTAAGATTTTCAGTATTTTTTTTCTGGTCTGGTTGCATGTACCATGAGAACAGTTTGTTTTGTGATATCTGTATCATATTTAAGGCAAGGGGATAACACCACCTCTGAGGTAGGTCAATGTAGTTAGCTTGACACAGTGTCCATGTCGACACTGTGTTGCTTACATCGATTGTTGCTGTCTTTCAGAAGCTGACCCACAATGCCTCACACTGACAGTTAAATTGGTGCAAGGACGGGCACAGTAAACACAAGGAGTGTAGTGTGGACATGCAAAAGTGATTTAATTACCTTGGTGACTGTATGTCAACGTAACTCAGGTCGACATATTTTGTAGTGTAGACTGACCCTTAAATTTGTAGTTCTTATGAAACGTGTGAAAGCTCCCTCTAATATAGAAGGGTGTTTTTACAGTACCACTTGGCCTGGAACATCATCAGCTAGAATTTGTCTCCCAAATTGACAGCAGCCTGAGTAATTGCTAATTATGGCACAGCTAGATAAGGAGATGGAGGGGAGGGGAGGGAGATATTCGTTATCACTGAGGAGGACAGGATCACGTCCTCCTGCAGTTCAGTCAACTGCAGTCACTGACTTAGTGGCCGTAACTCATGCTGTGCTGTCTTGTCCTAGCTTACACACTAACTCAACCTGAGAGTGCCTCTTAGGATCTGAGAGACTGTTCAGAAATGAAGGTGCTCTCCTCCTTCCTGGATCAGGACAGTAATGATCCCATGCCCAGAAAGATCATATTGGCGGCCTGCAGCAAAATCTAAGCTACATTCCCATCCTGCGCAAGTCTAATTCTCACTAGAACATGCCTGCCAAACCCTTCCGTCACTGTGTGAGAACCAGCTACTTATCCGCTTGGCTCAGCGCTGAGTGAACAGGGAGCACTAGCCTACCTCGGCTGGCTGAGTGTCTGGCAGAAAAGTGCAGCTGTCTCCACAAAAACAACAAAACCAAAGAAACCCAACCCGCCAGCCTCCAGCCGCTGTTCTCATTGGTAGTCTCCACTGCAAAGCAAGCCAAAGTCAGTTCTGTCACCCTCGCCCTGTGTGTCTGCATCTCACATTCAGATTATCGCTGCAAGCTGTCAAGAGAATTAGGGAGGCAGAAATCAGCTTCAAAGAATGTCAGAACCAAAGATGAGCTAATGTGAGCGGTGCTTTCATGCCCTCCCATCCTCTCCAGCCATCTTTCAGTGAGGAAGAATTGAGGGAGGGGGTTTCCTGTACCAGAACTGAAAGCATGTTACATTTGGCATATAAAGAAGAGACAAGGGTGGATTTGATCTGTTGCTTGGTCCAGTGTTTATACCCACCCCCTCCTCCCACGGTTTGCCTCAGTGGGGAATTGCTCTTGTGACTGACTGGGCATTTCTTGCTGTTCCAGCTCATCAGCAGCAGCAGCAGTGAGATGTGTGCTTTGGCAGTCGGCAGTCCTGGCTGGGTGTTTCCCTTCTAGCTGGCTCAGGGGGAAGGAGAGGAAAAGGGAAACTTTAGATGTTCTCTAGGAGGTTTTTTGCAAAAAGGACTGAGCTGTTCCGTGTGAGGCCAGGGTGGTGGTGGTGTGAAGGGTCAGGTGAGGCTGGAGCCTCGAGGCAAGCTGGATAGCTGGGATGCTGGGCTTTCTAAAATACCTGACCGAGTTTGAGAGAAGGAAGCCACTTAGAACTCAGCTGGTGCCTCGTGAAATGATCTGGAAGAGAACCAGAGGCACATGTGCTAAAGTGGGAGTGCAGACAGAAAAAGGAGATGGTAAAAATGGCATGACAAGGCCACATACAGATTCTCTCCATCGCTTCCCCATCCTTTTTGATCAGTTTAAAAAATCAAAGGCTGATTGTTCTACCTGCCAGCCCTACAAAGCTTGTGCTGATACCTGGAAGCCTTGCTGGGCTCATTGTGGCTCATGGGTTATCCAAATGACGTTCTGTGAATTATATTAGCTGTGCTTTTCCTCTCTGTCCTGCTCCCAAGTTCCCTTTCCCTGTGAGTGTCTTAATTATTCATATGAATTTACTGAGTAGTTGGAATGAACAATTTTCTGTCAGTGGGTTGTTTGCAAATGGGTTTGCGGCAGTGAGTTGCTGCTCACAATGAGTCACTGGTTTCCTAGACACATGATATTGATTTTGGTCCCTGATTGGATGCCTGAAACTTTTTTTAATAGGAAAATAATGAAAGCTGCTGTTCAGCACAGTTGCCCTAGTTCCCACAAGAAGACTGGTGTAGTCACATGTAGAGCTGTCATGGTCTAAAACAGGGGTCTCAAACTCAAATGACCATGAGGGCCACATGAGGACTAGTACACTGGCCTGAGGGCTGCAACACTGATCCCCGCCCCCGCCGCCCCCAGGGGGCGCAGGGTGCGGCAGGGGGTCAGGGGGCAGCAAGGGACTCAGGGAAGGGGGTAGGGATGCAGGAGGGGTGCAGCAGGGGGCTCAGGGCAGGGGGTTGGGGTGCAGGAGGGGTGCAGCAGGGGGCTCAGGGCAGGGGGTTGGGGTGCAGGAGGGGTGCAGCAGGGGGCTCAGGGCAGGGGGTTGGGGTGCAGGAGGGGTGCAGCAGGGGGCTCAGGGCAGGGGGTTGGGGTGCAGGAGGGGTGTGGGGTGCTGCAGGAGGGATTTGGGGGGCGGGCTCTGGCTGCCTGCCTGCCCTGCCCCCGCACCACTCTGCCCCGGGAAGTGGCCGGGACCTGGGGGGAGAGGGGGCACAGGGGTCTGTGTGTTGCCCTGGCCGCGCCTCCAGGCACCGCCCCCCGCAGCTCCCATTGGCTGGGAACGAGGAACCATGCCCCTGAATGGTCGCAAAGAACAAAGAGCCACGAAGAGATTCTATCCTAGACTAGACTGTTCTACTTAGTTCTCTACATGGCACCCATCCCTGTTGTGTCTAAGCTCTGATCTACGCACAGCTTTTGTCCTGATTTAACTATTTCAGGTAGGGGTGTGATTTCCCCTTCCCCCCCACAAAATAATTAAATCAGTACTCTGCACACAGTTATCCTAGAATAGCATTTATTTGAATAAGCTATACTAGTATAAGGATCTTTATACTGAATCCACACTAGGTGGGTTTTACTGCTTTAACCACTGTATTAGCCTAGTTAAAAGCAGTGTGATTTTGTGTGTGTGGACAAGACTCAAACGGCAATTTAGAGTTTGAATGAACGTTCCCAAACAGATGGGCAACAGACTATATTCAGGCTGATTTCAAAGGGTGTCCTTAAGTTTGGGATAAACATATAAATTTCTCATTGGGGGCAGCATGACTTAGTGGAATAAAGGATGGGGCTCCTGGATTCTATTCTAGGCTCTGATAGTGTGACCTTGGGTACCTTCCCTGACCTCTCTGCATCTCAGTGCTTGTCTGCATCTGCAGTGCTGCTGAATCATGTTGAAACAGTTGCTATATTCCATGCCAGAAGCTGCCCCTTTACAAATGTTACACAACCTAGAGGCAAAGTGCTTAGAGACCCTGTCAGGATGAAAGACCCAATATTATTACTGTCATAGGGATGTCACAAAGCACAGAATAGTTACATTCTAACCCTTCGCTAACTTTTAGTTCCAGCAGAAGTTGTGGCATGTGACAGGACTAATAACAACAAAAGAAAACGCCTGCTAATTTGCAGCTGCAGCTCGAAGCACAAAAGGCGTCAAGCAATCGTCCAGAATCAAGTTTCCAAGCCACCCCATCCAGCTGACAGTCGATGCCACTTTGAGAGACCGGGCACTAAGCTTGATCCCACAGCCACCGGGTCCTGTACAATCTGACTGATGTGCAAAGGTCAAGGCTCAGTTGCAATGGGAGGTGAGAGGGCTGCTAAATGCCCGATTTTCACAGTGATGTGAAACTCCACCAGGGAGGCTGTAAAAACAGACGCAAGCACAGGAAATAATAGCCAATAAGCAGGACTTCCGAGACAATCATGTTCTCATTTTGGTATCAAGCAGCAAGCCAGGAATGAGGGGAAAAATCCCATTCCCCTTCCTCTTTGGTGGTAATGGCTTTGTAATCTCAGCAGAACCTCCAGCCTCTGGGGTTTGTCTGACAGTTTTCTCACCCTACCTGGCTCAGCCTCACAAACATCCATGCTGCACACTACCCAGAGCTGATCCTTCTGAACTCAGTGTGCCCCGTCTGTGTGGCAGTAACAGGAAGCTTCATTCCTTTACTTTGAGGTAAGTGATGTTCTTCTAAATGTACGTAATGGTGCCCAGATACCGCAGGGACGATTGCCTAAGAAATATACGTTCTACTAAAGATGAGGATGATGATCCATGTGATGGGTGTCTGAACTATACAACATAGAGGGCCTTACTGACAATCCGCTTTCTTGGCCCAACAGCTATCCTGCCAGGGCAGGGCAAGACAGATACTTCAGGAAGAAACGAAGTGTGCATCTTCAGATGGCACATATGCAGAGGAATGTAAAACCAGCTAGTTTGCTGGGGGGCCCCCAGCCTGTCAGGCCATGCCCTAGAAGGAACCAGTGGTTGTTAGCTGAGCTACTTTTCAAGAGTTCTCTTCCGCACTAGATGGGAATCCCACTCCGCACTGATACCGTAGGGCCTGGAGAAGAGACTCTCTCAACACCCTTTCCTTGCCTCACTAGTGCATCTATGTAACATAGGGCATGAATTGTCCCATGCGCTCTATACTTCATTTCCTTTTCATAGCACAGGTGGATTTCAGATGAGAAATGGAGAGGAACCATGACCCAGGTGAATTAAATCTGGCAGCGAGAAGATGTTTTTCAGTGATTTGGATATAACAGTCAACTAGCACTGATTTCATAGGGGTGCCAGGACAGCCAGTTCAGCAGAGCGAGAGGCCAACCTGTAGTGTTTATAAATTAGCTGTGTGCTGATTGCTTCCATTGTAGGCAGGGCTTTATAGCCTTAAATCTTTTCTTAAGGAAAGAGCTCAGGCAGTCCCAGGAGGTCCCACAAGATTTTCTGCTTGCGCTTCTGTCAAAGCGGTTCACATTAAATGTGGTCCCTGTAAGCCAGTGAGGGCACTGAGTCAGGACAGGGCATCGAGTTTCCAATAAAGTGCTTCCTGCAGTTCAGCTATTGGGTTGGGTCAATACAGACGCAGGCATCTGAGTAATGTGTAATCAGAAAAGGAAACGGGTCAGCACATGAATCAGTGCAGATAAAGTTCAGGGCATAGGCTAGCAAGGAAATAGAATTCCTGACTGAGCAGGAAGGGAAATACAAAGGGAAAAAGAAAATGGATACAGGAACTAACAAGTAACACTAGAAGCTAAATTCCAAGAGAAGGAGGGACTTACTGGGAAGGAAGAATAAAGGTGGAAGATATCTATTTTAGTACAGAGAAGAGGGGAAAGAATTATCCAAATGAATCAAGCAGTTGTATACCAAACGGTTGAGCAATTGGGTTTTGATATCTCTGCATATTGTAACCTCTTTTGGACTGGGAATCATGCATTTTGAGACTTCTGGGTTTCATGAGAGTTAGAAACAATGCGAGAATAATAGACGTGGGCAGCTAATGCAAAATATTTTCTGTGAATGTTCACTTGAATTTTTAATTGAACTTGCTTCAGCCATGTTCATGTCCTCTTACCTTCATTTTCCATGAACATTCAGGCAACCAAGTTTTACTGGCACAAATGTTCTTGGAGATATAATCAGTCTTCTGCATGAATCTTTGTGGGAACTAAATGATAAATTAGTCTGTCCAAATATCTGCATCAGTTCTCACTGATGTAAGGTACAAAAACAATACCATATAACTTATCTGACTAATCACAGCTAAGCAACTCTGTTTGAATTTGGAATATCTAAGATCTGTAGACTAAAAAGTGAAGAATGGAATACATCTGAGGAACTCATGATCATCTTGTGGGTATTCCACAAGCAGAAAAAGGCTAAATTAAATGAACACGGTATTCATTTTGAATTATTCACTTCACCATAGAGAAGAACATTGTTGTCTTCTGTTGCACAGTCCGCATGCAGTTGCAGCTGAATCCACAAAGATACTGACCAACTGGAGGGAGTTCAGAGAAGAGCAAAGTTGAGCAGTGGGCTGAAAGGAATGGCTTTTGAGAATTGGGGGGGGGGAGGCATAACCTCGGTAAGAAACACACTGGAGTTTGCAGCCAGGATGTCTTGGCTGTAATCAAGGAATACCCTGCTGCAGCCTTGGGGCTGTGCTAGACAAACAGGAGAAAGAAGCTGAAGGAAAGAGGGAAGGGGAGGGGATTAGAGGCTTTGCTACGGGTTGCAGGCCCTAGCACACTCACCTGACATCGGCCCTAGAGACTTCTGATTTTTCAGACTGTGAATAGGTTTCTGTGAGACCTTATGACCCTTCCTGGATGCCTAAGGGGAAAGGGAGCCAGCCAGCCAGCCTACCTGCCTTCTAGAATAATAACAGAACTAGGAACCCTGTTGTCTGGGTTTGTTTTGGAGGCCCTCTTAAATGGGACACTTTTGGTTGGTTGGTTTTGGCCTTCTACTTCTTAAATCCCATACTGAGAGAGATTTTCATAGCTACACTGGTATAACCTTGCTTAGCATATGTCTACACTGGAGGTAGGAGTCAGATTCCCAACATGGGTAGATAGAATTGTACTAGTGGGGCTTGAGCTAGCATGCTCAAAATAGCAATGTAGATGCTGCTGTACCGGTGGAGACTGAGGCTAGCCACCCAAACTCAGACCCAGGGAGTCAGGTGTGTCTGTCTATTGGGGCATGGAGGCTCACTCCTAGCTGCAGTGTAGACATACTCAAGTGATGCCTAATTGGGGTGGAGGGCAAAGTTGTCTACAAATATCTCCTGGGGGTAAATACCTAGGAGGGAGAGGAATTATTTCAGGTGGCATAAGGGGGTTTCAGTGGGAGCAGCAGGATGAAATTAAGAAAGGAAACATTTTGGTTGAGTGTTAGGAAAAACTTCCTGCCCGTGAGCTGCACAGGGTGTGAAATAGTCTCTCAAAGGGAGCAGTGAAATGAGGGGTGAAAAGGAATTAGTACATCAGCTGGGACACACAGACTGGACAATGCACTAATCCAGTCTAGGGATTGGACTAGATAGGTCTCTTCCATCTCTAACTTCTGATCCTGTGAAACCAGGAGGAATGAAAGTAAAAACAAAAAAGTCAATAAAACCTCTTTAGAATATTCTGTTTCTATTTGCTGTGATGGTGGGTGGAAGGGTCAGGAGAGCTGTTAATGCATCTGAATTGATTTGCCTGCCCATAATTAGCAGGAGTGTGTCCAACAATGGAATATTAGCTGACACCGCCAATGTGGTAACGTGGAGAGAAGATCTAGAAGGATAAAACTCTTACCTGTAACAAACACATACGTCTTGGCCGTGAGGTCTTTGTTAGAAAGGAGGTGATTATAAACACAGGTGAAGTAACCGGTGTCGCTGGCTATGGCTTTGTTGATTGTGAGCCTGCTGCAGATCTGCTGTACATTGTCTGAACACTGGTGCTCGGATATGTGCCACCTGTGTGGCACGTCTTTGTGTGGTTCATTTCCCCATAGCCAGGTCAAGGAGGCTGCTCCCCTGTCAATACAAGACAAAATACAGATTCTGTCACGGCCTCCGGCATAATGAGTGGAATAATCTACATTTCTTAGGCCACGTTCTCTGTGGCCAATGTCTGTGATTCCAATTTTCATAAATGTGCCATGTGGTGAGGAATGATAACACTGTTTGTGATGTATTTTATGAGCTGTTAGCTTTTCCAGCACCTTGAGGGAGCTAAGGCTTACGATGCAGTTACCCTCCCTGTGGCACGGGACATTTCCTGAGAGAAGCAAAAGCAAATGCAAGACCATTTCCTGCAGGCTGGAGGGACAATGTACTTTTCATTTTGAAGGAACAATGTGAACATGAGCTCATTTGAAGTGGCTACATTTATTGCTCTGAAAACTTTAGAAGGCATCAGATACATCTGTAAAGTTCTCCTGAGTTAGGCTCTCTGCACATTTTACCAGTTAAGTTAAAATCTCTTTTTTCCTAACACTGGGGTTAAGGAAGGGAGAGAAGACCATTCATGTAACTCCACACCCCATGTTTTCTTTAATTAGCAGTGACTGCATCTTGATTTTGTGGAGTGTCTGGAAGTAGTTGGATTTCAGATCTTGTAATATATGCTTGCGTAAGATACAGTATTTCCATTTGGCCCTTCACTGATCTTGGAACACAGGAGTTACCACAGCCTGGCAGATATACTATCTCTTCCATCTGATGTAGTGTCCTGTCTCTGATGTCCAATACATCCTACATTCTGCACTTAAATATCTAGGGCTATTAGGGCTGGATTCAATGAGTGTTTCCATTGACTTCAATTAGCTTTGGATCAGGTCTGTAATACAGTCCTGTTGCATAGGATGTGTAGAAGCGCACAGTTGCAGGGAGAGATCCTGGAGGCATTGTGTCTCAAGGAGGCATTCCAGGAGCTGTGGAGGAGCAAAGGCCAGAGTGGCCCCTGCTACAGGATTCATGAGAGCAGTTCTGTTTGATCAGCATGGAGAGGGAGGAGTCATGGACCAAACCTTCTCCAGACTCCTGTGGAGAAGCTAGGGTCAGTGTTTAGTGCTAGTTTGAAGCATTTCTCTTTCTCCATGGGTGCAAGGACAGGATGGGGAGCTCTTTGTGCCTTTTCCCCTCTCCTGGATGACTGCACCAGGCAAGACACAGTCTGGCCTTTAATTTTAAAAGGACACTGTGTTCACACTATCCTTATTCAGTGGATTGCCATTGACTTCAGGGGGACTGAGTAATGACCTCTGACTTTTCCTTACTGTGAGTAGCAATAGAGGGAAAACTCCAGTCAGGGCATATCCGTTCAGTGCAAAGGCACATGTGCTCCACAAGTATTGTTACTACATCCTGCTGTAAGTTTGTGTTAGCGAGTTGCTCTACAATCTTCCTTTGCGGGTCTGGGTCAGTTGCCTCGTATATGTGTAATGGGTGCCACAAGGGAGTGTGTGTCTGCCAGCAAGGTCCTGTTGCTCCTTAATACAAACATCCTCTTGGCTCTCAACTCTGTCCTTTGTTGCTTTCCTGAAGATGATGATGGAGTTGGGCTGAAATCTGGAGGCTATTCCCAGCATGTGGGTAAAGGAGAGTGCTGGGTAAATGTGTAACTGTCCTCTCTCTGAGGGCAGCCTCACCCCCATCACTGGATATGCTGCACTGCACCACAGAGATGCTGAAACCCCAGCCTCATCCATCCCACCAGCTTCCTGTATTTAAATGCAGAGAGGAAAGAGGCAAGGCAGACTTATTGTCCAGCCTTTTAGGGGGTGGTTCAAACTAAGGGCTCTTTTTCTGTGGAGGAATTCTGCATCCCCACCCCTTCTTCCCAGGCTCATGTCAGAAAGACCACCCTTAGCAAAGGAGGGTCTCCCAGCAATGCCTGTCATTGCTCTGCCTCAAGAGGAACTGCAGAGCACCATGTGGTGCTCTGTCCCCTCATCTGCACTCACTACATTACACGGTCATTGGGGCACGTTTCCTGTCCAATGTCAGAAGAGTAGAGTAATGCCTCCAAGGCTTAGAGGCAGCCTGGTTTAATGGTTGGAGCATGGGCCTAGGAGTCAGGAGACTTGTGTTCTAATCTTGGTTTAGTGCTGATAATGGGGGCAGTGAAAGGACCCACATAGAACAGAGGGAATTTCACTCTACTCTCAGTTCTGACAGCTACTGTGCAAACCATGCTTCTCTCTTTTGCCGCAATCCAAACCGTCCCAGCTCCCTTTAACGATAGGAATGAGTTCAGATGACGTGTTTTAGGCCAGTTCTTTAAACAGGGTTTTGTGTGTATGCAAGACATGGCACTGGGCTAATTTACACCTGCTGAGGACGTGATGAAAGTGTTCCAATGTTTAAGGCACATGAATCATGGGCAGAAGTTCCCGCTTTTGTACCTAGCTGTGGCAGAGACTGGTTGCTTTACCTTAGACAAGTAACTTAACTTCTCTGTGCCTTTGTTTTCCCCATGTGGATAGGGAGAATTACACTTTCTTCTACACCCAGGGGTGCCATGAGGACTTATGACTTAGTGGCTCTAAGGTAGTTTGAGCTTGTGGAGTCACTACAGAAGTGTAAAGCATGTTGTTTATTTATTCATTCTTTCATCCGACAATACATGGATGAGGTGATACTCAAATAAATTTAAAGAGCAACCAATTTAAAAAACAAAACTGAGAACCCACCTCTTTAATTAGCACCCAGGCACCTTGTAGAATTCACATCCACATAACACCGTGAAAAGAAATAATGCAGCTGGATATTAAAGGACAGTTTAAACTTTACAGTCATCACCAGTGTCCACAGCTTGCCAAGCTATAAATACTATCTTAAGGTTCTTTTGACCTCACAAGCCAGTACCAGCTGCAGGTATCAGGAAAGAATCTCCTTCAACTGTATAACAATTGGACAAATTAGTGAGTATTTGATGGGGGGTGAGTGGATTTGCCGGAAGAAAGGGCAACACTGATTTAAATGGACTGATTGGGACAAAATCAGAGGTGACATAAATATCAGTGTAAATTACAAGTTAGTAAATCAATGAAGTGGTAGAATGAATCTAAGCTGGTGTCATTTACATGCTGAAGGAGTGAGTGTGGCTTGGTGGCTGGCAAAACAACCAACAGGATGTGTCAGGTGTAAAATAACGTGTGTGTGTGAATGACTGTTTGTAAGCAGGGGTGTCTTTTTGTTGTGTGTTTGTACAGCACTTAGCACAATGGTCTATGATTGGGCTCCTAGGTGCTACAGCAATACAAATACTAAATAATTGTGTATGACTTGCTTTAATGTCAGCCTTCTCACATGCTTGTGCCAGGCTTTTAAATCTTCTCACACCCTTCTGGTGGTTATTTATTTTTGCTACAAGCCTGTCCTCCTGTTGTGTAAATCACATTCACAATTACTTACCCTGATTTATATCACCCCCTCTGGGGCCTATCGTCTGATCCAGCGGGGCTAACCTTATGTTTTCACAAAGCTGAAAATTCCCCAACTCACTGTGTATTTACTACTCCGGTCGTCTGCCAGTCGACTGCAAGAGAACACCTTACAACCCAGATTTGCCAAGGCTTATCTTCCTATGAATGCAAGTCTTGATCCCAAATTTGGCCTCTTCCCTGCAGGTTTTGCACACTGTGTCAATGGGTGAAAAGTCTCCATAATTTATGTCCAACAGTCTGCGTTTTATGAGGCCTGGCTATCTTTGATTTAAAGGATATGATATATTCAAACAGGAGGGGTCTTTAAATGTACATATGCTGGTTGCTGTTTATTTAATTGTCATCTTATAGGCTAGACTGCATTTGGGGTCAGCTTGTGTACACAGAGAGGGCTGATTACCGATTGTGGTCAACAAGTCTGTCACTTATTTACACACACGGAGTGAAATAGAGAATTTGCACACAGCAGAACTGAACCTTAGCTAGGCAAATCCTTATCCGAAAATCCTCAGTATCCGAAAATGAGTTTTTTGTCTCCTGATATGATCCATCACTCACAAGACCATGGAAGTCTTTCCATGGACTTCAGGGGGAGTTCGACTGTGCCCATTTGCAACATAGAGGGTCCTCTTGATCTGAAGAAGTTCTCTCCCCTCCATTCTATTAGACTAAATAAGATCCTACTCCACATGAAAATGCATTTCAGGGAAAAATATAGCAAAAGTTCCCCAGCTGCGGTTGAGGAGTACCCTTTTGATCCTGGGGTGGTTTTGTGCCCAGGCAGCCAATACATATCGGGGAAATCGGACACTGCTGGGGCAAACCTCACCTGCATGTTATGGCGAAGAAATCTCCTGCATTGATTACAATTTGATCTTCTGTAATGCTTAACTCTGGTTTCAGTAGCACTTCTTCCAGAGCAAGACCTGAGCCAAAATAAGGGAGAAAATACAGTTAGGAATGTTTTCCAGGGGATACATTTATTAGAACAGACACAATCGAATATGAGGGAGGCTTTCTGTAGTTCATATCTTTGGGGCCAAATTCTTCTTTCACTAAACTCATGTAACTCCACTGTAACCAGGGGCTACATGAGGTTAAGTGAGAATGGAATTTGGCCCTTTTCCTTTCCAATGTTTATAATGTCTTCTCTAATGTCTGAAAATAACATTTCTTTCCCCACTTCTGTTTCATCTAGAGGTGGATCCACTCCATGTTACTCCCATTTTAGGCTAGACTAAGTCTATTCATTTCCATTACACTGACATAAAAGTGAAGTGCACGAAGCCCTCAGTGAATAATTCAAGTTGTTGCATGAGACAATACATTTTAAGTGTATGGTTTCCTTTAATGAACGACATACATGGGGAAAATTTCTGGGGAGCAACTGCCTTCCCTTTATAAGTCTGCAATATCCAGCATATTAAAAAACAACAACACAACAATGACAAAACCTGCAGTATTCCTGAGTAATAGACACAAATACGGCAGTGATACTTGCTTTGTTTGGGGACATTATTGTTGCAGAGTATAGCACTGTTTCATAAGGCAAATTTACAGCCGTATTTGTGGTCCTAACACCAATGTCAGTCTGTCACATGGCTGGTGTGCAAAACTCTCTCCATAGGGCAGTCATCAGCTTTTATTGGATGCTATCCTGACCTTCAAATTCCCTAGGGCTCTTTAATTTAATTTAATTTTTTTAAAATTTAACTATTTAAATTTAAAAATTTAACTAGGGCAGTGAGGATGCTAAGAGTATGTTTTATTTTGCCCCCTGTGACAAAGTTCCTCCTCTACCTTGGTGGGTCTTGCGCTTATTGGCCGATTTGCTCGCCTCGGAGATTCATGGCAGCCCTCAGTTTGGCTGTTTTCATGAACCCACAGTCCAGGTCAACTCCTTCAGCTCCTCCTGTGTCTGACCAGGAGCTGGGAGTTTTGGGGGGGAACCTGGGCCCGCCCTCTACTCCGGGTTCCAGCCCAGGGCCCTGTGGAATGCAGCTGTCTAGAGTGCCTCCTGGAACAGCTGAGCGACAGCTACAACTCCCTGGGCTACTTCCCTATGGCCTCCTCCCAACACCTTCTTTATCCTCACCATAGGACCTTCCTCCGGGTATCTGATAATGCTTGTACTCCTCAGTCCTCCAACAGTACGCGTTCTCCCTCTCAGCTCCTAGTGCCTCTTGCTCCCAGCTCCTCACACGCGCACCACAAACTGAAGTGAGGTCCTTTTTAAACTCAGGTGCCCTGATTAGCCTGCCTTAATTGATTCTAGCAGCTTCTTGATTGGCTGCAGGTATTCTAATCAGCCTGTCTGTCTTAATTGTTTCCAAAAGGTTCCTGATTGTTCTGAAACCTTCCCTGTTACCTTAACCAGGGAAAAGGGACCTACTTAACCTGGGGCTAATATATCTGCCTTCTATCACTCTCCTGTAGCCATCTGGCCCGACACTGTCACACCCCTCAGTATTAGTAAATCATACTTAGCATTTTTCAAAGGTAGATCTCAAAGCAGTTCACACAGATTGGTTAACATGTTATCCTGGTTTTACAGATGGTGAAATGGAGGCACAGAAAGGTGAAGTGACTTTGCCATGGTCACACAGTGAGTCACTGGCAGAGCACAGAGAAAATTCCATGTTTGCTGATGCCCACAATGGTGCCCTCTGTCCATTGTGCACTGCTGCTCCTCTCTTTGGCAGAATTTGCCATTTGACTGAACTCTTAAAGTGATCCTGTCAACTGATTTCAAGGTCCAAAGGTTAGATTTTGTTTTAAAAGGGTTTTATGAGACCTAGCCTAGATTGAAATGTATGTATTCATGGTAGAGTTCAATAAATGTAAACATCACCCTCCTCTGCTATGAAGCCAAACACAGCTGCAGAAAGTGAAACTGACAAGAAACAAAAGTGAAACTGGCCAGAGCAGTTGTCTTGCCCACACTGAGGGAAGAGTAATCAGTACAACCACAAATATGCTTCGATTTGTTTCTCATTTTCCAGAGCTATGACATTAAAGTCTTATGTTTTCTTTCCCTGTATGCACTTCAAATCTTCATCTTCTCCCTCACATTGAACTTGTTAAGCCAGAAATCCTTAGCTTGACTTATAACAAAGGCATTTTACTCAGCAGTGTAGCGATGGTAACATATTGAACAAAGAGAAACAGAGCTTTTAGATGGATGAAAAAGTGCTTTCCCTCCTGCCACTCCCAAATTTCTCTTTTAAAAAATTCATGTGAAATGGTCTCGGCACTGCATGTTCCTTCCGCGAAAAGTGACTCACTCCCATATACAGCAGTCTGGCTCCTTTCGTGAGCTATTCAAATTCCCGTCAGAAACACAGCAGAGGCTAGCTAATACCTGAGAGCTCCAGCCTTCTAAAAACGTTGCTTTCTAAAGATGGCTCCACTCAAAAACATTTTGCGAGAAACCCTCAGCAGGTGATACCAACTCTCTTCCTGAACTGCAAGCTCCCTCTCAGATGAGACATTAAACCAAGGTCTTGACTACTTGTCGTCATTAGAGATCCCATGGCACTTGTTGTATGACGACTGATATTATATAAGCTCCAGGGTCCTGGCCAAATTCCAGATTTTGCATTCTACCCTGTAGTTTCAATTTTACTTATTCTTCACTTCTTTGTTTGAAAATTGTTACAGCAGGTGATGTCATGGGTGCACAGTAACTGCTGGGTTTCTAACATGTCCTTTGCATAACCACACCCACCTATGTAACTTGACACCTATTGTTACAAATCTACTTTTCAGCTACTTCAGTTCCTCTAAGACAACACATTTATCTTTTCAGTAACAACTCGTCCTGTAACAACCTGTCAGTGGCCAGTAGGTTTGGAAATATTTTTCAGTTTGTCATTTAATTAGCCAACTGAGCTTTATTTGAGTCCTGTGTGTATCTAGCTGGTTTTCTCAGGATATAGCCGCTAACGTGACTTGGGCTAGCTACATGGTGCTACTTGGCAATCCTGGGTATGTAACCAGCCGACTGTGACCCGACATCGTCGTGACCGACACGGAAAAGAAGAAGATCCTCATGGTGGATGTCAGGATGCCATTCGAAAACAGGTCACTGGCTTTCCACAACGCCCGAGCTCGTAAGGTGTTGAAGTACACCCCACTGGTCGACACCCTGAGAGCCCAGGGCTCCGAGGTCCGGAGCCACACCCTGATCGTGGGAGCCCTGGGCGCATGGGACCCTCACAACGCGCTGGTGCTGAGAGTGTGCGGAGTCGGTCAATGCTACGCCTGGCTCATGCGATAGCTCATGGTGTCTGACACCATCAGGTGGTCAAGAGACATAAACCCGGAACACATCATGGGACACCGTCAATACCAGGTCAAGTAATCGAGACCGCTGGTCAAGGAAATAACCCACTTCCTTCCTTCTCTGACGAACCAATGGACGCACCCCACCCATGTCCTTATTCACTACACCAATACTGACTTGGACTCTTAATACATTCTATGGGTGGTGTACCTGAGATCACTTATCCACTGATGTTTTAAAAACTCCCGCACGCCAATCTGGGTCTATGCTAGATATGTACTATGTATGTATCTTGTGAACCTTGTAACCGATACTTGTAATCCCTCATAACCCAAGCCTGACCCCAGATGTACAATACCTTCCCTCTTAACTTCTGTAAATTTGACTTTAAACATTAACTTTAAGAAAATTTTTAATTCTTCACCTGGTCCCTCTGGTTCCTGCAGGGCTAACATGGATCTTAAGTGGTACATTATGCTGGCTTTGTGCACAGGACTGAATTTCATCTTTAATGAGTGAATGCAGCATTGTTGCACTGGCTCTATAGTGCAATACCATCAGCACGTTCTTGGCTGACACTCGCTGATTAGATCTGAGCTGCTGTTGTTACTGGTGAGCAAGGCAGTTGTGAGGTTTTCATAATACTTGAAAATGTTTTTGCAAGAGACAAACGTGTTTTTCAATTACAGTGTTTATGTGACTGAGCTACCTCTTTCACAGAGTTTGTTTTGGCTTCAGGAAGCCAAAGAACAGAATAAACAAAATGTAATTTCAATGCTTTTCTCCCCCATGCAGAGGGGGAAAATCCTTACCACACACACACTTCATGACTGCAGCCAGGGAACAGGACAGGTATTATAAACACAGCATGTGCCTTCTCCTACTTGCCAAAGCCATATTAGAGAGTGGACAGAAAAAAAAAAATCAAAGGTGAAATGAAGAGGGTGGACCAGTGGGAAAACTGAAGCCGCATTGAATTAGAATCACTAGATGCTGAAACTAGCAAGGTGACCCCTCATGGAATTTACGTCCCTCCTGCAGTCCCACCAGGGCCTGACTTTTCTTCTACTTTCCAGATCATTGCCCTGTTGGCCAAGAGATCATTTTTCTTGGAGGCTGGGGGCTGCCACAGGGCCTGGTGGGAAACAAGAATGGGAGTCGCCCTATTTTAATATTTGATTTATTTATTTGGAGAGGCTCAGGGGGTTGAGAAGCCAGTGGAATTATGAAAGTAACTTCCAGCAGAGAGTGGCAGGGCAAATAAGCTAAGTCATACTTAACAAAACATACCTGAACCTCCCTCCTCAAATACTGCATCCTAATATGAATTTCAGAGTAACAGCCGTGTTAGTCTGTATTTGCAAAAAGAAAAGGAGTACTTGTGGCACCTTAGAGACTAACCAATTTATTTGAGCATAAGCTTTCATGAGCTACAGCTCACTTCATCGGATGTATTTAGTTAGGGCTGGATTCTGGCACCTGTATTCACACTGAACAATACCATCAATAGGATAGCGGCAAGAAGGTACTGCTCAGCTCGAGGACGGGTGGCAGAACTGAGCCCTTAGGGGTGAGATATGCAGCTCTTACTCTCCCTGGTGAGCACTTACTCACAGGAGCAGGGCCACTGATGTCAGGGTTGAGCAATCTAGCCTCAAAAGTCCTGTCAGGTCAAAGTTAAAGTCAATGTTTGCTTTCATATGAAGAAGCTTTTAAAAGTCCTTGGAAGCTTGTCCAGTGCACTGCTTATTTATTTATACTGCAACATGGTGAATTCTATTGCTGCCCTGCTCAGTGTATTCAGGTGAGCTATTTAGATTTTATGGCTCTATCAATAAACTCTCAGCATTTACCAAAAAGATTTTTTTAATCCCGTGCATATTCAATCAAAATGTCAACCAGACACTTACAGAATCTCTCTTAAAAGGCTCCATTGTAACTCCCACAGGCCTCAATTCTACAACCCAGTCTGATAGGGCAGATTGTCCCTGGACCTGGACAGGGTCCTGCTGAAGTCAATGGCCCCTGCCCACCCAGCTCAGATTGCAGAATCCAGGCCTAGAATAACTTTCTCCTTTTCCCCAGTAAATAATTCTTGTCCTTCTCTTAGTAGTACAGGGGTCATGACATTCATAACAAGTGTTCTTGCCAACTACCTCATTATCAGAGCAAACCTACAATGAAGAGGAGGCAGGAAACCCGTCTCCACTTTGCAGTACAATACATAAAAGCAACAGGAAACTCATATCAGCACCGGTGACTGCTCCTGCCATCTTCTCCTCCCTGAGTTATTGGTGGGTACACAGTACAGAGGGGAACTGCAGTGATGTCAATACAGCCTGTATTTATTGCTCTGCAGGGTTTGGTGGGGAAGTGGGTGGATGGCCTGGTCCCCTCTTACTCCCACCCCTTGCACAGATCCCTGGGGTCTGGGATGGGAGGGAGGAGCCAATACTGCGGACTGGCCCCCATCCCCTTCTGCACAGCGAGGGCCACATCTGTGTACAGCATTCCCTCCGCATGCAGATCTGAGGGGAGGTGACTGGGGCCCTGGGTAATTTAGTCCAGGCTCAGCACTTAAAAGAAAAAGGGTTTACCATCTTAGCATGATAATGATTTATTTGTATTACAGTAGCATGTGGGTTTGGTCAGGTCCATTATGTTAGGTGTTGTACAGGCGTAGAGTAACAGACAGCCCCAGCCCCGAACAGCTTACAGTCCAAGGCATTGTCACCAACTCTCATGATTTATCACAAGTCTCAGGATATATGGCATTTTTTCCTAAAGCCCCACTCCCTGGAGTCAGGTGATGTGGTAAACATCTCATTAAAAAAATCACTTTCTTGATCTCATGGTTGAAAAGAGCGTGAAAATGTGAACCCTGAGGGCTCCAACACTGGAAGATAAATAAAGAGAACTCAACATTTATCATTATTTTTTAAATCTCATGGGTTTTGATCACTTGGGATTGGCAAAACAGACGCATGGTGGGGAGGGGAGATACAGGCACAAATAGGGGATGTGACTGTGCCTAAAATCTTACAGCTGGTCGATGGTAGAGCCAGGAACAGAACCCAGCTTTCTCCTGGCTCCCAGCCAGTACCCTCGCCACTGCATCACGCTGTTTCTAAGAACTGTTTCCAGGGAGTTTTTTAAAACATTTCTCTGCGATGTTGAAAACACAACCACAATCACGTTGTGCAAGTGCCTGGAAACCAAGCTGAGTCAAATGCAAAAGGTAATCCAGTAAGTTTAAAGGGAAGAAAATTATGTCCAAAATTCTTTCACTTGTAATAATCCAAGGTATCATTTGTTGTACAGGTCAAGTCAATTTTTAATTTATGATTTTAAGCATCATCTGTGCAGTGTAACTTCACAACCCCCTAGGTAGCAGTCTTGAAAGGAATACCGCAAGTGCTTGGAGAGATTGAATATGTACATGTATAGGGACAAATAATGTCAATATGAAATCTGATGAAAAGATCCATATGTCCATTCTGGTGGTGAGATATAATAGATGTGTAGGCTGCTGTTCGACTTCCAGTCCAAGCTGTTGTACTATTGGTTGAAACTATAGTAAAGAACAAAATTGTCAGACACACAGATGAACATAATTTGTTGGGGACAAGTCAACATGGTTTTTGTAAAGGGAAATCATGCCTCACCAATCTACTAGACTTCTTTGAGGGGATCAACAAGCATGTGGACAAGGGAGATCCAGTGGATCTGCAGAAAGCATTTGATGAGGTCCCTCACCAAGGGCCCGTAAGCAAAGTAAGCTGTCATGGGATAAGAGGGAAAGTCCTCTTATGGATTGGTAACTTGTTAAAAGATAGGAAACAAAGGGTAGGAATAAATGGTTGTTTTTCAGAATGGAGAGAGGTACGTAGTGGTGCCTCCAGGGGTCTGTACTGGGATCAGTCCTATTCAAAATATTCATAAATGATCTGGAAAAAGGGGTAAACAGTGAGATGGCAAAATTTGCAGATGATACAAAACTACTCAAGATAGTTAAGTCCCAAGCAGACTGCAAAGAGCTACAAAAGGATCTCTCCCAACTGGGTGACTGGGCAACAAAATGGCAGATGAAATTCCATGTTGATAAATGCAAAGTAATGCACATTGAAAAACATAATCCCAACTATACATATAAAATGATGGGGTCTAGTTGTTACCACTCAAGAAAGATCTTGGAATCATTGTGGATAGTTCTCTGAAAACATCCACTCAATGTGCAGCAGCACTCAAAAAAGCGAACAGAATGTTGGGAATCATTAAGAAAGGGATTGATAATAAGACAGAAAATATCATATTGCCTCTATATAAATCCATGGTATGCCCACATCTTGAATACTGGATGCAGATCTGGTCACCCCATCTCAAAAAAAAAAAAATATTGGAATTGGAAAAGGTTCAGAAAAGGAAAGGGCAAAAAAAATGACTAGGGGTATGGAATGGCTTCCATGTGAGGAGAGATTAATAAGACTGAGACTTTTCAGCTTGGAAAAGAGATGACTAAAGGGGGATATGATAGAGGTTTATAAAATCATGACTGGTGTGGAGAAAGTAAATAAGGAAGTGTTATTTACTCCTTTTCATAACGCAAGAACTAGGGTCACCAAATTAAATTAATAGGTAGCAGGTTTAAAACAAAAGGAAGTACTTTTTCACACAACGCACCGTCAACCTGTAGAACTCTTTGCCAGAGGATGTTGTGAAGGCCAAGACTATAACAGGATTCAAAAACGAACTAGATAAATTCATGGAGGAGAGGTCCATCAATGGCTATTAACCAGGATGGGCAGGGATGGTGTCCCTAGCCTCTGTTTCCCAGAAGCTGGGAATGGGTGACAGGGGATGGATCACTTGACGATTCCCTGTTCTGTTCATTCCCTCTGAAGCACCTGCCATTGGCCACTGTCGGAAGACAGGATACTCGGCTAGATGGACCTTTGGTCTGATCCATTATACCTGTTCTTATGTTCTTATCTCCCTTTTATGTAATTCAGCACAAGGAAGAAAGGAAATGTGAGCCATGACATAAAAGATGGTCTAACACCTGCATCAGATGACAAAGAATAATTAATAATCAGACAGGAGGCTGCTATCTTGACAGCTACATAAAGCATTTTAGGACTAAGACCCTGAATCTGCAAAGACTCATGCACACAAATAGCTTTATGCACATGTTTGACCTCAATAGTCTATCCATGTGTAAAATTGCACTCATATGTATGTCTTTGTAGAATTAAGCCCCAGGAAATATAAGGTCCCACTAGAAATCACTGAAAATCAGATAGTTTCAAAGTTGATTTAGGGGGAAAATATATATTCTTAATGTTTTCTTTTAATTTAATTATTGATAAGAGTTTGGGTTTTTATTTTTTAACACTAAGACATTTTATCCCAAAGTGACTTGATCCTTTTATCCAAATTAGAAAGTTTGTCTCAAAGTTGAAGTGTAGACTAGAAATGTGGCTGGACTCTGAAAAGTGACCGTGAAAACACGATCATGGGGCTGTAAAAATAACACCCTGGGTTGTGGCTTGAGTGTCATCACCGGTAGATAAAGATCCTGCAGCTCGCGCACGGTGAAGTATAGAATGGCAGCAGTTCTACACGCGATGCAAGAGACAGAACAGACGGCAGCTCAGTCTCCTATTGCTGTTTTGCCTTGGCAAGGCTAACTGGAGTAAAAAGCAATATTCCGTACTTTTGACGGCAAAGTCAGCAAATCTGATTCTGAGAAAGCTCCTCTGATGGGTCATAAGGTGTTATTTTTACAGGGGTATTTTAATGATCATAATCACACCAAAGGAGACCCTACTCTCACTTGAGGGAGGAAGTGCTGCTATTCAGTGAATAGTTGTGTGCATGAAGACCGAACATCCATAATCATTTGTGGATTTAGGTTCAAGGTCACCATTCATAGGAGGGCAAGAAACAGCTGTGCGACCAGCTCTCGTGATTTTATCATGAGTCTCACAATATTTGCTATGTTTTATTAAATCCCCAGCTCCTGAAGCCATGTGATCATGAAGGAATCTCAGCTTTTTTCTTTCTTTTTTTTTTTTAAAGTAAGTTTCTCTAGCCCTTGTGGTAATGGGGAAAGCTTGAAAAATACCAGAAGGTAAATAAAGACCGCTTATCCCAATTTTTAAAATCTTATTATTTATGCCAATCTCATGATTCTGGGGGGGATGATTTTTGAATGTTTGGGATTGGCAATACTAGAATCAGATACTAACATATAATAGGGTGAGATGCCTCATCTTCTCCATTCAGAACACATAGCTTCCACAACTAAATGGCACTATTGCTACTGCTTTGACCTCATCTGCAAGAGAGGAGGGATGGTGTTGTGGTTAAGGACCTCGGCTGTAACTCAAGAGATGAGAACATAAGAACGGCCCTACTGGGTCAGACCAATGGTCCACCTAGCCCAGTCTCCTGTCTCTGACAGTGGTCAGGGCCAGAGCTTCACAGGGAGTGCACTGAACAGGGCAAATCTGGAGATTTCGGTTTAATTCTTGACTCTGGTATAGACTTCCTAGGTGACCTTGGGCAAGTCACTTCATCTCTCTGTGCTTCAATCCTGCATCTGTATACTGGGGACAATCTTACTCAGTTTGCCTGCCTGGTCTGTTTAGCTTTCAAGCTGTCTTTTTGCATGTGTTTGCAGAGTGCTCAGTGCAATGGGGCTCTTTAGGTGCTGCTGTAATACAGATAACAGAGGCAGTATTAGTCTGTGTGCACATTGCCCCGCTGAACAACTCTGTCAAAGATTTCTCAGCATAGCATTCAAAGCTTATGATAAAGACATTTTTATAGTGGGAATGTCATAGGAGTTAGGGGAGGTATGGTTTAGACAGTGACTTATCTCAGATCTTCACCAGTATAATAAATGCCCTGCATGCCTAGTGCTGACATCCACACCCTTCTGCATGCTGCCTAAACCATGCTTATCATCAATCACCTGCTTCTTCAATGCTGGGAAAAACACTCAAAGGTGATGTGAAAATAAAATACAGGCCTGGAAAACAAAGTTCCTTCAAGAAGTGAGAGCTGGTCAATAGCAACCTGCCAAACCATCAGAGAGGCAGGAGAAGTTTCAAATGCACGTGCTTCTCAGGCATGTGGAACAGTCACATTTTTGAACAGAAGCCCAGTACCAAGCATACAGAGGCAAGACAGCTACTTAATGGCCTCCAAATATAGGGCTTGGCTGTAAAAGAAAACTCCTAAGGAAGATCGCTGATAAGCCTTTCTCTGTAAATGCCATGAAGGTCGTGGAGATGGGCCTGTGAACCAGAGCAATGGATGTCACCTGTGTCAACCTGTATGCCCTCACGGCCATCTGGCTCGTCAGCACCACCAACACTGTTGGTAGAACTCTGTTCTCAATATCATCTGACCATTGATCCACCTGCCCTCTTTCTTGCTCCCGGGGAAAATCAGGACTGATGTAGTGTCCTGAAGCTGGGTGCTGACAAGTAGGTAGGTTTCTGTGCCTCTTTCTGGGAGAAGCCCCCTGTGAACTCGGTTTGACAGTAGAAAGGAATGCCATTGTGGCCGCATTAGAAAAGGCCCATGATTAAAGCTTTCTACACACCATAGATTAAATGACAGGCTGCTGCTGAATGTTTCAGGTATGGAGAGAGACAGCAGACTGGCAGATGAATTTTATGTTTCAGGTACCTAATATCCTGTTGATTTCAGGGCTATGATTTCAGGGATGAAGGCTGCTCACCAAGGTCAGTTGGAGACTAGCTACAAAGAGATAAAGTACCTGACAGATTATGTAGGATGTGACAAGCAGGCAAACCACCAGCAGTGGGTAGTTTCTGTTTTGTCACATAAAATATGAAGCCACATTTCCAGTGAGTTCACACTACACTCACTAGAAAGAAGATTTTGCAAACACAGGCCTATCATGGATTTTAAAGCCACATCTGATCTATGTGGTGAATTTTCACAGGTGCTGAGTACCTACAGCTCAATGAGCATCAGTTGGATGCTACACAGTTTATAGAGCACTTTGAAACTTTTTTTGAGTTGAAAGGCATTGTACAAATAGAAGCAATGTACCTTTCCCTAAGAAGTCGTGTTGATATGATTATTTATATAACAGGAATGCCCATAGACCCCAGCCAACATCTGTGCCCCATTGAGCTAGATTCTGTATGTACACAAAACAAACAGCCCTTGCCCTGGACAGCTTACAATTTAAATAGACGAGGTGGGGAAAATGGATACAACATACAGGCAGCCGATTAGCAATTGAGGGATTAATTGATTGAACTGTTCCAGGTCAAGCTGGGAGACTCTGGCAGAGCCAGGACTCAGATCCAGGTTTCCTGAGTCCAATTACTTGTCCATGAGACCATTCTTCCCTGCACTGAAGCTACACAACTTGGCAGGAAAATTGGTCAACATTTAAAATTTTTAAACCTTTAGGTTTTGTGGGGTTTTTTTAGGGGAAATGTATAAGACAGAACACAGAGAGCCACATATTCATGGAAACTTCTGTGAGTGTAGAAGAGTATGTGTGAGCAGAGCACTGGCAAAGCTGCCCAAAGTTTCAGATCCAGTTCCGAGAAAAGGTTAACGAATTCATTCAAAGCAGAGTAAAACAATCTATAGATCTGCTTTACCGACCATTAAAAAGCTGCCAATAAAGACTCTAATCCCAGGGCTGTGTCAATGGACAAAGCAATGGGTTTCATATTTTTGCTGACTTTCCAAGCCAGGGGAGTTAATATGAGTGTAGCTCATTCGTGAGCAGTGTAGTCCACACCTCTTCTTGTTTTCAGTGCTGCACAAACAGACCGGCTGGTACAGCTCGGCTAAAGGCAGTAGCTTGGGTGTGAATGTTTCCAGCATCAACAAAAATAACATCATCCGTCCCAAGTGGATGGGAGATCTCCTGTATCGCAGTAAAAACAACTGCTTAGCAGAGTCAGTGTTAAAAGATAAGAAACGTTCTCATGGGCTTTGCTGAGTTCCTGCAACACTGTCTTACCCAGAGACACATCAGCATTTCCTGACAAACTGCCACAGGGTCACTCACACTGGTTTCCTCCTCTAATCAACAGCAGCCCTTTGGACGGGTCACTCAATTGCCTTGAGTGTTGACGTTTGGAAACCCTGTGGTAATTACCAGGGCCTTTCACCCTTTGTTTCTCTGCTTTAGAAATGCAGCCGTCACATTCTGACCACACCTGCTTGGAGGAAACTCCTCGAGTGGCCGACACCATACGCTTTCCTGATTCTTACCAACCACTGTATCAGTTACAGATTTATGGAAAGGGGCCACAGAAAGCGGTGGCAGGTCAAGACTGCTTGGTCTTAAACTGCATCAACTCATTAATCAGAGTCATTGTCTCCTCCTTGACACCGTGGTGCATAGAGAGCTTAATAATGACAGAGACATTGCCACTCTGTGTCCAGTTTGAGTGTGGAGGGGCCATAGGCATGTCCTTTCTTCATAGTTTTATGACAGATCCAGAATTTAGAACTTCAGGCATAAGATAAACATGAGAGCTGGGAAAGGGGGTAGCACCATCTGCAATCAGCTGCAAAGTGATATTCACTCAAGCGTGGTTTGAAGTATTTGGGAAATGCAGTAATCTCGTAGCTATGGAAAAAAGGCAGGGAATGTTATTTCATGGTCAAAATGATGGCAATTCCTTTGGGAAAGAGAAGACCTGGCACAGCTCCAGGATTTAGAAATATGCAGAACCAGTGGGAGGGAGAAAGGAGTCCATGCTGATTTGATGCACAAGGGACTCTTTAGAAAAACCAAAAAAGGAAAGGGGCTGCATTAGCCTTCCCCTACCTAGGCCTCCCAAAAGAAGCTTTTAGGGTTACAGATGCAAGTGTTTCACATCTTGTTTCCCAGACGCTATTACTAAATGTGAGCTGCAGACATGTCCTTCAGTTCTTCATCCCACGGGACTGACTGTAAGGAAAAGAGGTGTCTCTTCTCAGGACAGGACTTTAGTGCAGGTGAAGTTACTTATTGACAGGCCTGGAGAATGAGGGCCACTGTTCAACTCTAGCATGGGCATAGCATGGGCAGCAGCAATGTATGATCTCACTGCCCTACCCATGGGTTTGACCCAATCAATGCTCATTGACATCAATGGGAAACTTTCCCTTAATTTCAGTGGGGTTTGATTCAAGCCTAATATGTCTTACCAATAATGTGGAGGAAATACCACTAAGGGTGAGACAGAAGATCACGCTCCATCCGCCCAGCCACAACCTCTCTCCGGCTGCCATTTGGACAGCAGGAGGCATTTAACAAATCTCCTCAATGATTTTGTTGCCACCTCAGCTTCACCCTACTGGAAATGCTAGAACTGGAAGTCTCTTCTAGAGTCTTGTGTAGAGACAAAAGTGGATCTCTGCCAGGTTTTTTTCCTCCTTCCCTGGAAGCACCAGGTATTAGCCACTAACAAAGGCAGGATAGCGGACCGGATAGCTCCGTCTCTAGTCTGATCTCATGTGGTCAATCCTATGTCCCTGTGTTAGCTCAGAATTCTCATAAGGGATGAGTTTTGGAGGGGGTGTTTTTGCACTGATTTATCATCGCTTCTCTTGTGTGTCAGCCTGACACCTCTTCATAGATGCAGACATACTTAAACATGGGCTGCACGTGAGGGTTTCTAGTTTTCCAAAAATGCTTTGTTCACTTCCCATTAATCTAATCAGGATTGCTCTATGTGGGATCATCTGTATGTTGCGCATAGGCACTTAGACAGTTTTGGATGCTAAAGAAGGAACGTTTTAAAACCCCTTTAATTAAATTACTTTATTATTTTGAGCACTTATCAGCAGATTAGCTCATTTATCAAAGGTGACATGTGAAGCAGGAAAGTCAACAGCAGTAAGTCGCGAACTTCATGTATGTCATTACTGTGGCAGTAAACACTGTGTTCGCTCACACATCACTGGGATTACATTTGGCACCTCTATATTTCTTTCAAACTTATTTATTTTGTACAGCTGCAAATAATGAAAGCAATCGTTGCGCTGACTCCACTCCAAGGATTATTCCCCAACTTCTTAGTACGTACAGAAAGAATCACTCCTTATTGAAATATATTCTGATGTGAGCCAGGACCTCTGGTAAAAAAAATAAGTGGTAAATTTGTATCTGCCCAAGCAATAATTTCTCTCCTGTTCCTACTTTGCTTTAATATTTATATTTAGGCTTGGCAGAATTTGATTTTTTTTATAGTTTCAGTTGATAATATCAATGTTTATTTTTAAGAGCTTTTACAGAATTTTTTCTGTTTAAGTTTTCACACGCGTAAAAGTACGTTTTTAAAGCATTTTTTCTATTTTTATTGATTTAAATTGTCCCAGTTGTGGGAGATTCTGTGGGGTGTCAAAGAATAGTTGCTCCAATCCCTCAGACAGAGACAAACACCTGCAAGATCTCTATCAAGCGTTCTTACAACTACAATACCCACCTGCTGAAGTGAAGAAACAGACTGACAGAGCCAGAAGAGTACCCAGAAGTTACCTACTACAGGACAGGCCCAACAAAGTAAATAACAGAACACCACTAGCCATCACCTTCAGCCCCCAACTAAAACCTCTCCAACGCATCATCAAGGATCTACAACATGTCCTGAAGGATGACCCATCACTCTCACAGATCTTGGGAGACAGGCCAGTCCTTGCTTACAGACAGCCCCCCAACCTGAAGCAAATAGTCACCAGCAACCACACACCACACAACAAAAACACTAACCCAGGAACCTATCCTTGCAACAAAGCCCGTTGCCAACTGTGTCCACATATCTGTTCAGGGGACACCATCATAGGACCTAATCACATCAGCCACACTGTCAGAGGCTCGTTCACCTGCACATCTACCAATGTGATATATGCCACCATGTGCCAGCAATGCCCCTCTGCCATGTACATTGGCCAAACTGGACAGTGTCTACACAAAAGAATAAATGGACACAAATCAGAAGTCAAGAATTGTAACATTCAAAAACCAGTTGGAGAACACTTCAATCTCTCTGGTCACTCAATTACAGACCTAAAAATCGCAATTCTTCAACAAAAAAACTTCAAAAACAGACTCCAACGAGAGACTGCTGGATTGGAATTAATTTGCAAACTGGATACAATTAACTTAGGCTTGAATAGAGACGGGGAGTGGATGGGCCATTACACAAAGTAAAACTATTTCCCCTTGTTTATTTCCCCTCCTACTGTTCTTGTCAACTGCTGGAAATGGCCCACCTTGATTATCACTGCAAAAAGTTCCCCCCCACCCCCACCCTGCTCTCCTGCCGGTAATAGCTCACCTTTCCTGGTCACTCTCGTTACAGTGTGTATGGTAACACCCATTGTTTCATGTTCTCTGTGTATATAAAATCTCCGCACTGTATTTTCCACTGAATGCATCCGATGAAGTGAGCTGTAGCTCACAAAAGCTTATGCTCAAATAAATTTGTTCATCTCCAAGGTGCCACAAGTCCTCCTGTTCTTTTTACCGATACAGACTAACACGGCTGCTACTCTGAAAAGAATAGTTATTTACTGACACTAGTTAGTCACTGAAATTCAAAAATACTAAAGTTTTATGACCATTAAAACACAACTTGTCAACATCGCAGGTCAAAATATACAAACTCCAATAAGTTCTCAAGCAGCATTTTTCTTATTTTGCCTCTCTGTACATTTCAGTTATTATTGATGGGACTATTTCTCTCCTCTGTTTGGATGTGTACAGTGAAATCGATGTAGATCAACATTTACTGACAAAAATATAATCCTCCCAACCCTATTTATGTTTGACTTTTAGCCTGAAATTCAGAAGGGGCTGCAGAACTATTTAATCAAAGAGAATGGCCGTTGTTACAAAGAGGAGCTTTCTGAGATCAGTGTTCTGCTCCAATTGCCCATAGGAGAGGTTACATCTTTCTAACTCTAACATAACAAAAATCACCACAACAACCTTTTCCTCTTCTGTGTAGATACCATTATTATTTCAGACATTTTAAAAAAGCTAGATCGTTGTTAATTTTTATGTTTCAATCTTAATACCTATTACACACTTGTCAACAAGCGTAGAAATATACAGACGGGTTGCCATTACATACAATTAATCCATCGTTTCCCAGAGGGTGATGTGCAACCCATAGTGGGCACTAAGGGGGCACAGCACAAGTTACCTCCAGGCTGCCCTGCTAACAAGGCAGGGTGAAAATGGGTATTGATTTAATTTTTCTGAATGGGGAATCAGCTTTTAAAAATTTGAGGTGGTACAGTAGGCCTTAAAGGGACCATTTAATAATTCACCTCTACTGTCAGTAGAGGTCAGACTTTATACTGTCAACACAAATACTAGGGAAAGTTTTCTCTTAGCTAACCGGGAAGGATGTTAACAGGATAGCTGGTGTAAATTGATATAACTGTATTAAAGTGATGCTGATTTACACCAGGTAAGAATATGGCCTTCTAATCTTCAAATCCCATAGACAAAAAAAAAAAAAAGAGAGAGAGAGAGAGAGAGAGAGAAGTATGTTATATACGTAAATCTATCATTATTACCTAACATCTTTGAACCATAAGTACAATTATGGAACCATCTTCAATTATACAATAACAAGAAAACATGATCTATTTGGTTGGGCATGTCTTTAAAGAGAGCTGGGATTTTATTTGGTCCAGATTGAAAAAAATCAAGGGAATTACACAGGCAAAAATGGTTAAGATTGAAAATGTAAAGGCACAAAACTCTGACGGCTGGTAAATGCGGGGTATGTCTACGCTGGAGCGAGGGGCATGATTCCCAGTCACACAGACATATTGGCACTAGCTCTCATGGAGCGAGCACACTGTCACCGTGGTAGCCCTGGCAGTGGCTAGCCGCCCTGAGTACAACCAGCCTGACCTCCGTGAGTACATAATCAGGACGGCTGGCCCATGCTGCACCTCGCTGCAGCTACACTACAGTTTTTAGTGCACCAGCTTGATGAGCGCTAGCACCAGGATGTCTCAATGAGCTGGGAATCACGCCCCCCAGTTCTAAGTGTAGACGTAGCCTTAGGTAAGTTTCGTTGGCCGTATTGCATAGATTAAAGCACTGGGAAATATTTAATTCAAAAGCTGTATGTTTAAGGAGGTCAGGTTGTCACTGTTGAGGGACATATAGCTCTGTGAGTTTAAATTCTCAGCCATCATGCTGCATTTGCACAGATACTTGGCAAGTAATAGTCATACACAACACAGCATTTCAGCAGACTGAAGAAACCGAAATACTGACCTGTATGTTAACATACCCATTTCACAATAAAATACGACACTATTCGGTACTCTCCAGCAGTGAAAGGGTTTGGAAATACCCACAATTGAGATGCTAGAGTGAATTTAAAATAAATGGGGGGAAAATTAAGAGCCCAGGTCCTGCTGTCTTTACTCCGACAAAAATGCATCGTGTTCATGGCAGTGAAAGGACTTTCACTATGTTCAGCCCCTGCATTGGGTGCTCAAAAGGGGAGGGGGGCTCCTGGCTCACACTCAGTCCCCAAACACCTATGAACTAGATAAAACTCAGCCCTCAGTGGGAATTTCATATAATGGCCATTTTAAGATCTGAAAGAGACATCACCAACCTGGTCCCTGGACAATGGACTGACCAAAACCATGCAACATGGATCCCTTCTAGGTCATATTTTTCCTTCCTGGAAATCTTCATACGCTGCAATGATTTGTTTGCAGCGGAGATGAGTCAGGGGGGCCAGATGAGGAATAAGGAGGACTCTGGCTTACACAGCCCTTCCTTTGTTAAGCATTTGTTAAAAACTGCATCTTGACAAGGCCACCAAGGTCTTAAACTTGATAGCCCCAGATTTCAGAGAGTGGAGGTTTCAGTTCAAGTGATTTGCGAGCCAGGGAGTAAGACAACCAGCCCCACATCACCACTTATGGTTCAAACCTGCCAAAGGATTAAAAGCTTCCAATGCTATTACATTTTCTTCAAAACGGAAACTCCAAGTTTACTTGCGTGTTGCCAACTATTATTTCAAAGTATCTCTATTCCTCTGTGTTCTGGGATCTTCGGACAAGTATTGAGAGCCTGAAGCTAAGGAATGAAAACTTTTAGGATAGATAGTAAAGATAGGCTCCGGATGCAAAATCTAAAACCACATTTCTAACACCTCAAGCTTCAGGGATGTTTGCCTGTAAGGTTTTGGATTCAGGCCATTATGATTGTTTTGTCAGTTTCCCAAGTGTTAAGCAAATCTAACAACAGTTTTGTCCCCAATCCCCTCTTCTGCTCTGCTGTTTATTCCGCTGTCGCTGCCATTTTGTCTAAATTTTAAACTGTGAGCTCTCCGGACTGTCTTTGAGTTATTTGTTGTGCTGTCTTTGAGGATGATGGGATCCTTACGTGCTACCATAACAACGATAATGTTCTGAATGTGGATTTTGTCATCTTTCGGCCTGTAAAGCAGAATCAGAATTCTGGAGATCTGATCATGAAAGAGATTGTTCATCTGCTCCCATTGTTGCAAGATGTATGATTTTGCAGAGCTGAAGTACATCTTCTTCAGGCTGAGCTATAGCAGACCATGGAATTTGTCTCCTCAATGAAGTGGGGCCAGACCTAGCATCTGGGATATTTAAAATAAGACTGGCCAAAGCACTAAAAGGCATCCTGTAAGGAACATTCCTCCATTGAAACTAGATGAACTACAAGTAATGATCCAGACCCTCCAGTGCCCATTTAGGGCAGCTTTATAGTCTTTTTGTGGTCCAACAGGGCCATAGTTCTGGGTAGTACTTGCCCTATTGGGTCTTTTCCATTGATGACTTCTCTGAGGCTAGGTGGTTAAGGCATCATCATCACCAAGATTCAAAAATAGAAGACCAACACAAAGATTTCATCTCTATACTGAAGGCTTAAGAGGGACTTAAGCAATACATAGTTCTTGTGCTGCCCCCTCTACGCAGGGCTGATTTCCCAACTCTCTGATCTTCCCTGCAGTTATTGAAAGTTATTGTGACCCTACGAGCCCCACAATGCCAATTGGGAAAGCGTTCTCTGTTCTGTAACAGCAACTCCTACCAGGCCTGGCAAACTCACTGCACCTAGTACACTGCTTTCACAGCATTTATCCAACAAAAGGTTGCGTGAAGTGTCTATAAAAAGCTTATGTCATGCTGATCCGCATAAATGTTGCAAGATGTACATAGGAATGATATTTAAGGAATTGTGTGTATGTACTGAAATTGTATTTTAGAGTCTGTGTCCCAGGCACGGTAGACAAACAGGTTTTGCTGGACAAAGGGACAGATATTCACCTGCCTGCCTAGGTTCAGATGGAGATCAAACATTGTAAGCCAACACAATGGAAAACTTGCTTGGCATATGGAGTTAACAAAGGCACATGAAGACAACTTGGAGCTAGCACACCAGGGAAGGAACCATGGTGGGGTCATCGTGACTCTGGGGCCAAATCTTTGGGGAAATACAAAGCGAAGCAAAAGGACATTTTGGTATCCAACACGGAGGAAGCAAAAGGATGGCACTTTTTGCATTCATGACAGGTGGATCCCAGCCATGTTGATTGATTGTTTTAGGTGCGAAACGACTTGAGACTAGGATTCGAGTCTGTTAAAGTTACGTGCAGACTCTTAGAAGCGTGTTACACTTTTTGTTTTATATGTAACCATTTCTGTTTCCATTATCCTTACTCAGTATCTCTTAAATCTTTATCTTTGATAACTAACTTAGGATTGTTTTTGCTATCACTATATCTTGGGGCTGGGAAGCTGCCAAAGCTCTTAGTCGATATGACTTCAGTAGAGAACATCTCCTTGAAAAGAACCTCCCCGCGCGCTCATCTTACTCATTGGCCCAGAAAAGCAGCAGACAGGGGGAGTGAACTAAATGGATGTGGCGATGAAATTCTGAAGAGGGACGTGCAGGCACCGCTGAAGTAGAATGCAAATGCACCCACAATTAGCTCTCAGCCACTGTTGCTGTTATCATTCCACAAGTTATAAAAACAGAAGCAAATGAGCCAAGCCCTCCTGACATCAGCACTATTAATTCTCCATACTAAACTTTGATGTATTTGATCGAAATGCCTGGATCGTTTCTGCTGGGAACGGGAAAATGCTAAATGGTGGGTAAAACTTGACCTCGTGGGTAATTCTTTTCTTTCTTTTTTTAATACACCCATTAAGAAGAAAAGGCTTTAAAAATATCCCTTTTGACCTGACACCAAAATCTGTTTTCAATCAAAACTCTTCCGTTTGTGTTTGTCTCGTCTGTGTCCCTCTTTCAAGGGAAGTTTTTTTGGGTTTTTTTGCTATTTTGGAAAGACAAAATAAGTTGTTTGTCTGAACTGGGGAGGGAGGGAAAGAACCCAATAATATTCTTAAACACCAAAAGCAGTTTCAGTTGTAGTTCCTGAGCTGCTGAAGGCTAGGTGTATTATCCACGGTTTGAAACCTCCTTGTGCAGATTGGGCTAACGAGACCTGGAAAGTGGTTCTTTGCTGGTTTACATTAAACTGGAAAACACCAATCAGATACTGGAGATGGGCGCAAATCATTTCTGATGTCCTTAGTGACACACTCCGTCATGCTTCAACCATTTCTGTGCTGCCTCAGCCACGCCGTTACCCTTACGTGACCCCACCGTCTCCCCTGTTGGTTAGGCTTTGCGGCAGCTGTGACATAATGTTTTTGATGGCAGGGTCTGGAGGAATTCTGCTTGTGGCAAGGCATAAATCTGCTTTGCATTAGCACTCCACATATTTATCAAGTCTTTATACCACATGGCTGCCTGTTGACAAACGTCCCCCTCTTCTCCAAACTGGCTAGTCTGGCTAAAGACCAGGGAAATACTCAGAGGAGAGGCAGTGTCCGAACAAAGCCTAGAAACGGCGCTTCCGGTAGATGACAGGATGCATGTGATGGCTAAATCGAAGTCCACTTCCTTAGTGCTAAATCCTGACCCATGTGTGTAATCCTAAAGGGTTTGTGGGAGGCCAGTCAGCAAAGAAATTCGTGTTCTCACTGTACATCCTCAGACCTACTCTAGCTCCCACAGCACTGTGGGAGCTAGAGCAGGTCTGGGGTTGTGCCCTGCTGTAAGGGATGGCCTGGCTGTGGAGTCCATCCAGTTGGCCATCTCCTCCTCTGAAACAGCCCAGGCAGAGACGACGAAGTTCCCGGCGAGTATGAATACACAATGGACAGGGGAGAAGTGCTGGTCCCATCTAGGCTCTCCACATCTCATTTGCACTAGTTCTGCCATAGTCAGTGATGTCCATAGCCCCAAAGAGTGGGGAGAATTGGCCCAGTAGGATCCTGCTTTTTAAATGTGTTTTATTGTAATAACTTCCTTGAAACAGAAAATATTTCCAGGTACCCTTAGCCCACCACTGCTCCTGTTCATGTCACTGAGTCCTTTTTACCATTAAACGGGCCCTTTGCAATGTTGCTTTCCCAACAGTTTCCTGTTCTCAGCTCCAGAGTTCACTGTAATTCCCATAAATAGACAGATCCTGTGGGTCAGTATGGATCAGCCAGCCACACTGTGGATTCAGGACCCACACCACAAGCCAAATTCATTCCCACCTTGGTTTGCTCATGGAGTCAGCAAATTCAATGTTAAGAACAGCTAAGTGGAGGAAGCAGCTTCTACTTTTCAGAGTCCTTTTCTGTCTATAGCCACTCTTTGAGGTGTGACCGAAGAACTAGTGAAGGTACGATGTATGTTGCATGGCTAAAAGAAAAGGAATTACAAACATCAAATGAGAAAAAGAACAATACAGTTTTGGGCCCCACACTACAAGAAGGATGTGGAAAAATTGGAAAGAGTCCAGCGGAGGGCAACAAAAATGATTAGGGGACTGGAACACATGACTTATGAGGAGAGGCTGAGGGAACTGGGATTGTTTAGTCGTCAGAAGAGAAGAATGAGGGGGGATATGATAGCTGCTTTCAGCTACCTGAAAGGGGGTTCCAAAGAGGATGGATCTAGACTGTTCTCAGTGGTAGCTGATGACAGAACAAGGAGTCATGGTCTCAAGTTGCAGTGGGGGAGGTTTATGTTGGATATTAGGAAAAACTTTTTCACTAGGATGGTGGTGAAACACTGGAATGCGTTACCTAGGGAGGTGGTGGAATCTCCTTCCTTAGAAGTTTTTAAGGTCAGGCTTGACAAAGCCCTGGCTAGGCTGATTTAGTTGCGGATTGGTCCTGCTTTGAGCAGGGGGTTGGACTAGATGACCTCCTGAGGTCCCTTCCAATATTCTATGATATTCTATGATTCTATGATTCTAATACCAAGACAAGCTACCGAAAGAGAAGTACCAAAAACATGTACCAAAACAAGGGCCAAAATGGCAGATCAAAGAGTGATGCAAATGTACAACGATAATTAATAAGGATCCCCGACCCTCCAAAATCACACACATCCATGATTTGCATCACTAAGAATTTTGAAGAACTAACCATTATAACAGAAAACAGATCTGAAACATACTGTGGAGTAAACAAAAAACTCAGCAAGCCGGAGCAAGCATTAGTTGGGATCCTTTATCTGATCCTCTCAAAGGTCTGTTTACTCTTAGTCTTGATTAGTCAATAAAATTTTTAATTCAGCAAATGAGTGTTGGCCTGGCACAAGTTGCCTGGGTTATTCAAGGATTTCGGCATATGCTGAGGAAAAACAAACAGGTTCCTTGTTGTCTCATACTGGGTATGGTTATATACGCATGGGATATATAAAATGAGAGGGGGAAAAAAAGCTGTGCCCATGGGAAAGAAAAATATACATTGGAGGAGCAAATATACCACACTCCAAGCAAGACTGTTTTTTCCTCTGCTCTGGATTTACTAGGTGTCCAAGCAGAAGATTAGATTCTCATGACCACGCCAAGCTGTGGTTGGCCACCATCCCACTCTTCTGACCAATGATCTGCAACATTTTGATTTAAAGAGGCATGCTTGTCTTCCAAATGGAGAAGGAGTTTGATGATTTTCTTGCACTCTTTGGAAAAGGTTATATCAACTTAGAGCAGATTATTGGTTAGGGTGGGAGGAAAGTTGGGTTTTCAGGCTGATGCCTTGAATGCCAAGTTGTAACCCCTGATTAAAGGCTCGTACAGTAGAAACAACTGCATGGCATTAACTACATAGCAGTGGCTCATACAGGAGCAACAATAATAAAGGAAGGATTTATGGAGATGTTGGGGCGTTCCATTTTGGTTTTACTATGAGACAACAGGATGAGAAAATCCTCGAGGAGTCCCCAAAAGCTCCCTCTGAAACAGAAGTGAGTTGTAAGTCAAGGATCTGATCCTGCAAAAGTAGTAGTGGTGACTTGAACAGGAGTTCAGTGGGAGAAAGGCACGCAGGGTCAGGCCCCAGAGAACTGAAAACAAAGCATCAACTCAGCAGGAATGAATTGTGTTTAGTATAATTGGTCCTGCCAAAGAGCTGATGCCATTCCGTGTGTGAGGGTGCCCCCCATAAGGCTTTATGGAAATATGCTTATGAATGTATATATGACATAACTAGAATATGTTTTATGCTACATATGCCGTGTAACATTTCTTTGTAAAGGTTATGATCTACTGAATATATTAATCCTATTTGTATTCATGTATCATTTTTGTATTCAAAGTTATGAATATTGGCTGTGTACTTGCTTGATATTTAAGTAGCCTTTGTAAAGCATTTTCTTGAGAAAGCCTTTCTTGTAAAGCCTTTCTTGAGAAAGGAATGTACAAATTAAGTGCACTTAAGGGACAATGGATCTTGGAAGGCTTCAATCCACATAAGAAGTCTACATGAGGATGTTCAAAGTATCATGTGAGCAATGGCTGCTGCCTGTAAAAACTGAATCATGCATGGACATATGACTTGCCCAGGTGACTCTAAAACTCCATCTTGGAGCTGGACTTTGCATAGGAGAGAGGAGGGGGTCTCCAACCACAAGAGAAAGTCTATTTAAGCCTGAGGGAAACCCCTCCATTTGGTCTTCAGCTGGCTCAAGAAACTGGAACAAAGGACAGTAACTGTAGGGGGTCTGAGTGATTGCTGGACTCAGACTAAAAGGAGACTAGTCTGTAAAAGGAAGCTTACTGGAGTACTACTGAGGGTGAGATTTTGTCTGTATTCAGTTTTCTTAGACATAGACTTGCGTGTTCTATTTTATTTTGCTTGGTAATTCACTTTGTTCTGTCTGTATAAACTTTAAACAGGGTAAAACAGATTTATTTGGGGTTTGGACCCCATTGGGAGTTGGGCAACTGAGTGTCAAAGACAGGAACACTTCGTAAGCTGCTTTCAGTTAAGTCTGCAGCTTTGGGGCACATGGTTCAGACCCTGGGTCTGTGTTGGAGCAGACTGGCATGTCTGGCTCAACAAGACAGGGTGCTGGAGTCCCAAGCTGTCAGGGAAAGCAGGGGCAGAAGTCGTCTTGGCACATCAGTTGGCAGCCCCAAGGGGGTTTCTGTGATCCAATCCGTCACACCATGGTCCAAGATAAAGGGGATGATGACTGGTTGGAATGAGGCTCAGAATAAATGCAGGATCCACTCATTTAGATCCAATTGCAATACCTGGCCCTAAAATGATAAAGCACTTTCTATTTTAAGCCCAATTTTGACATACATGCACTCACATAATGCAAGAGGAATGGGGGGCATGTTTGTTTTTTCTTTTGTAGAATTTGTGGTTAATCAGAGTTGCTATTTTCAAATTATGGGTCTTAGAAAAAGTGCTGGTTTTAGGGTTTTTAAATCATTATAAGTTGCTGTTCTTTTGGCTACTCAAATGCATCTCATCTTAAAGCCTTCAAAAGAGTTTTACAAGGATCTATCTATCTAAAACACCTCTAGCAAAAGCCAGCTATTGAGCTAAAGAAAATGGGATCTGATTCATGTGTGTGCGGTGGCATTTTACTGATGCTACAACTACCATAAAAAGCTAAACAAGCAGACATGCTGATGGTTAACTCCAGCTTATGGGCCTGATTCTGATCTCATGTCTGTTTCATTGCTAACAGTGGACTTCCTCCTGATTTACAATGGTGTAAGCAAGAGGCGAATCAAGCCTTCCATGTCTAGCTTGCCTACAAAATCACAACAGTAAGCCTGACCTGCATATAATTTCAGATTTTGTATGTATTAGTAATGCTCTGTATGACTCATTTAAACTCTCTCTTTGCAGCTCCTCAGGGCTCAACATGCTGCGTACCTTGAACGTGTAATATTTCTAGTCTTGCTTCATTATTGCCGTGTACAAAATGGCCTTTTTTTTTCTCTGCTTTACTGAAAAATATCTGAAACTGAATGCTGGGAAGGAGAAGAGGAAGAAAAATCGTATGTTTTCCTTTTTTGGAAATTCTGGAGATATTTTGCCATTTTCACACAGACCTTAATCATTTTAAATATCCTCTGGCAGGGTCTGTAAAGGCTGCAACTCCAACACGGCATTTACAATTCAGGTACCAATGCTACCTCTCTGGCCTTTTCTGAGCATCTCACCTCAGTGGTTGAGGCACAGTCCCCCAAAGCCGTTCCAACCTGGTTGTAGTATCAGTAACCCACAACTACTAACAGCACCTACACCAGATCAAAGTGTGATGTGTCACCCTGTACCACTCAACATCATGTACCTCCCGTCTTTCTCACCCGCCATCTCCCTGTATTTGATGCAGAAGGGTAGTCTGTGTGTGTGTGTGTGTGTGTGTGTAGGGAGGGGGAAGGTTATATTAACATACAGTACAAGACCAGAGTGTTGTAATTCATATATCCAATAGCAAAGCAGGGGAAGGCAGAGTTAAAGCTGATGTAGGCACCATAAGTATACATTTTCCCATTAAGTTGCACCAAATGAAGATATCATTTCTGAAAACATGGATTCTGGAGCTTGGGGGAAGATTAGTGATGTGCAAGCCTCTTTTTCACTCCTCCCTGACCCCTGCTCTAGCTGCACAGTTTGGGGTCTGCCGTGTTTGCTGACCCTCCAGAAGGGCAGCAGGAAGGGAGGATTGGAAACTGCTCTGTACATGGATACAAATATAAATTAGGCTTTATATTCGTATCTCCCTACATTCAGGATCATTCCCAGTCCCTCCACACCAAAACTGGGGGGAGGGCACTTTTGTGTGTTTGTAACACACCAGTTACCCCCTTAAAATATGATCAAAGGGATGCACAGCTAAGAGTTTTTTTCTAGTGAAAATGCTGACTTTCCATTGCTCATTTTGAAGATGCAATTGGCTTCTCTGACTTCCATCATGTGCCTTCACATCTTCTCTTCCTTTTTTTCAGAAACTAGCTACCACCCTGCCCTGCTGTTGCACAACAACCTTCGGTCTATTTACCGGTTCGAAAGGAAATCCCATGTCACAACCCTTAGGAGCACAAGGAATAATGTCCGGAATTCCTTTATCTGTGACTAGGGTTGGCTCACAAGCCCTTTCCCGTCTCTTAAGTATACACAAATGTATTCTTTTCCTTTTGTTAAAGCAACAGTCTTCGCTTTTAATTATGCCTTTTTAAAAAAAAAAAGTCCTGCCTTGGCAGGATTCAAGAACAAATGTTTTCTGCTCTTCAGGCCCCTTTGTTGTTCAAGGTGAAGAGTAACAATGAAGAACAAGGAAAAATGAATCACTGGTCTTTGCCCTTCATAGTAAATTTGACCTCCACTGTTTTTAAAAGTACCTAAAATTGGTTTTCTAAACTAATCAAGGAAACACACTGATGAGTCTCGCGTGCTGATTGCTCTTCATAGTGATTTTGGTTGAAGTGATCAACCTCAGAAATATGTATTTGGGTATTGATTTTTTTTTTTTTACTTTAAACCTTTAGGCTTCTGCAGATGCTTTCACTCCAATTTTTTGCCTCATGAAGAGCCGTACTTGTCACTTGCCAGGGACTGCACATAATTTGCGCCATGATTGCATGTGAGCTGGTTGCAATGGCTCTTGTTTTCAACAGAGGTGTACCGCTCTACAAGGACCAGCATGCAGTGTTCCCTTTTGAGGCAAGTGTTTGATGGTAAGGGTGAGATGCTGCAAATAGTGGGCACTGTGCAAGCGTATCCCACCCCACATACACACATGGAGCATGCTGTCAATGCTCTACAATCCTGGCCTGCAAGAACCTGGCTATCTAAGTCCCAGCACTTTCCTGAAGTGACACTGCTGATCTTTCCCAATAGTGTAGTGGTTAGGGGTCTTCTGATCAGCATTGTCCTGTAGGACACCTAGCTTCCTAGGTTGGCTGCAGCTTCTTGTTTCCTAAGCTGGCTGAAGTGTGGGGTGCTGTAACATATTCAGAACCTCAAGGGGAAGAGAAAGCAGGAGGACAATCATCACTCAGCATCAGCCTTTCCTGAGATTAGGGAGAGAAAAATGGCCGCCTCTCCTTCCAGGCTAGAAAGACCATCCCTTTGATTATATTTATATTTTATTTTATATAATCCCTTTGATTATATTTTGAGCAGGTAACACACAGAAGTGCCCCTTGCCTCCGAGTTTTGGCTGCAATCTGGGATATAAAATGGGGGAATCTAAATTAGGAAACTATTGGGAGCAAGCAAGTTGCAACAGCAGTGCTGGCATGAAACCCTGTGAGTGAGGGGTGGGAGAAAGAATCTGTCTAATAAAAGAAACGACGTACCACATACTTCCAAAAATAAATGATCCGAATGTTATCGAAATGTTCTAAACGTTGGCAGCACTGGCAGACGCTGCGGCTGACCTGTTGCTCTGTTCACTAGGAACAGCCCTTTTTTTGCAGTTCATTTTAAAGAAAGTGTTTAAGATCCTTCACTTTTCAAGCATTTATGTGCAAAAATACAGGTTTGCCAGCACATACATCCTAGGGGAATCCCCTTTTCTCGCCATATGATGCACCGGCACCTTTGGCTCTTCTCCTTGACTAGTGATGACACAAGTATAAGAGCCTTGCTGCAGTAGGAATAGCTCAGCAGCTGAAAATTTACTGGCTCTTTTATTTATCCTCTGGCTGCTCACAGGCAGAGCCAGATATGGTGTCCCTGAGTCATGCACATCACCGCTGATGTCCCTCATCAGGCTCAACCCTGCTGAATCCAAAAATCAAGCAGTTTTTAGTAGCAGAAACACAGAACTAAATATTTAGGCAAGTCTGAGTTTGCCAAGGGCTCCTCCCCCACCTCTGCTCCCTTCAAACCAAAATACGGGAAACACTCGGAATGTACTCACACCAAAGTCCTGCTTACGCTCGGGACATTGGGTGTGCTCATTAGGGTGACCAGATGTCCCGATTTTATAGGGACAGTCCCGATATTTGGGGTTTTGTCTTATATAGGCGCTTATTATCCCCCAGTCCCAGTTCTTCACACTTGCTGTCTGGTCACCCTTGTGCTCACTGCACATGGAGCCCAGACACAACCATTTAAAAAGCCTCCAAGTCAGAGAATTCTATTGCAAGAAATTACATATTAGTCACGGGGGCCAAAGCAGTGACACGGAGTTGCATGGGTCAGTCCTGGTACTGGACTGTGGCACCAAATTATCCCACTGGTCCATTTTTCATTCTGTCTGTTCAATGCATGAAAGAGGCCTGTCTGGATAGCAGAGGGGTGCACAGCTACCAGAGACCCTGAGAGCTGAGGGATTAGTTCCATGGCCTGCCTCACCTCCTGTTAGACAGTCTAGAGAGACACCAATTCACCTTAGCCACCGTTTCCCCCCAGTCCTCAGTTGTTGTGCCCATAAATCATGTATAAAGCAAACGTTTGAGTCTCGCCATCAATGGTGTGGGGGCTGGGGGGGGTAGGGAGAGAAGGAAGCATGTGCATGTTTCATTCCACCTCCACATAAAGCTCAATGAGACTCTCCATTCACAGAGCTAGTTCTTCCATATCATCCGTGTGAATAATTCTAGCACGCTCTTATCAGCATCTCCCCTAGGGTCTGGAAAATGGCATTTCTCTGTCTTGCTGGGACCCGCCACACACAGATATTTGCCACACTGTGGTATGCCTGCACCAAGGAACCTTTAGTTAGTCATGTTGCCGTGACCACCACAAGCCCAGCCCCCTGTCAGAGCAGGATAACAATTAAAACATTATTCTGAAAGAATGAACTGGAATTGCTTGAACCACAAAGGAAGTTCAGGCTGAGTTAGGCTCAAGTGATAGGGAAGAGCTGGGTGGTTCTTATTTTAGCCAAGCCATTTCTCTCACCCTGAGTCAATACATCTTAATGCAGCTCATATGCCATTTATGGTACACGTACTGTACCACTTACAACTGGCAAATGCAACGGCTTCATTGAAAGCTTTGCACACCGTCAGGTGGGTTTCAGAGAGATGAGTTGGAGCTGCCATATTTTGACCCTGATTTCAGACTCCCCCACCCTCCTCCAAGTGCAGAGATTTTCAGGTTTGGGAATTTGGTTTGGCCCTGAGCAGTCCATTCACAAAGTTAAAAACCAGACCAGAACTCCCTCAGAGTGCTGGCGTGATCATTATTGAGATTTTGCCTTTTACATTATGGAAAGGGCACAAGCCATGACATTCAAACGCTGTTCAGCTTCTGAAGTGTGTGGGTGTGAAGGGCTGGGATTTTGTTTAGGGCTGAAACTTTACTCCCAGAAGTTGTTTATTTGAAGAGAACATGCCTGGGCTCAGACACATCTGTGTGCGATGTGGACACCTAATTAGCGCTTGCAGTTACAGTGAATGCATGTGTCCATGACCAGTTCGACATTTAACTGGTCATGTACACACACAGTTACCAAGACTGTGCACACAACCGTGGACATTGTGTACACATATTCTGCAGGCACAATTCTGAAAACTTGGGGGTCACAGCGCACATGGAGAATTGGCCTGCTAATAGAGCTCCCTCCACCACTACTTGTTTGCTGACATCCAGGATCACCACTGTGATTCCTAAACACAGGAAAACCCACACTAGCAAAGGCCTAATCCCCCTCTCCCTTACACAAATGTAGCTCCACTGATTTCAGTGGAGTTACTCCTAACCGACACCAGTGTGAGATCAGAATTAGGCCCAGTGTAGATTCAATTCAGATTTATGATAGAAAGATACAGGCTTCCATTAACTGTAAGGAATCCCATATGCTCCTGCCCCCTATGAAAGGTATACCCAACTCTTTGTACTGTATGAGAGTTGCAACAGTTTGGGAAGCATGGTTCTGAGAGGAGAAAGGCCCATTACAAAATGGGATGCCCAATGGGTACTTTTACAGGTGCTGTAAAGAAATACATGCCTGAGAATATTGCAAAGAGATGACTCTGCTGTGCTACTAGACCTAGAAGAGAGTTCTTCCAGGAAAAGCATCACCATTTGAGCAGATCAACATTTCTGGTGTGCAAGATCATTACAGGAAACTCTGATTTCTGAGGCTGCTACTAAAGAGAGTTTAAAACCTGGCAATGCTCATATGATTTCCAAAGGTTGGCAAGTACCAGAAATACCTATCACAAAGTAACCAAAGCCCTGGCCGGGGCGGGGGCGGGGGGGTCAGAAATACCTTCCATTTTTTTGTTATCCTGCCATTCTCCGATGTTGAAAGGGGTCACAGCAGGCTGTTATTCCCAGCAGAAGTGTCGCTGTGTTGAAAAGTGGAATTTTTCAGGAATTTTTCATTAACATTGGCTCCGGCAGATAAAATAGTGAATGTGCCAAAGACAACAAGCTTGGGAATATGTCACTCCTGAGCACAAAGATACTGAACCCATAGCGTGGTCCGAATGGATCGCTGTGTCTGACAAGCAGAATGATAGCCCTGAAAAGTGATAATGCCCCGCTAATTTTTAAATATGTAGCTGCTGTCGTCTTAATTAAATGCCAGGAGAGACTGTTCCAGGGAAAACTCATTTATGTTAGCTCCCTTTCAAGTGAGTGAAACTGCTCAGTAAGGGATTAAGCAAATGAAATTCTTAGTCTGGCTGCAAAGATCAACTTTCGACACCTCCAAATAATTTGATTGGTTTTTTGTCTGTAAAAGGTGCCAGATTATCAGCCCTGGAAAGCAAAGCCAAATTTGTCCAAAAACCTGGCATAGTACAGAGTTCACTGTGCCAAACTTGCTCCTGCCTCCGACATGCTCTAAGGGTGAGAGAGGAATTCAGCATCCAGAATCCAGTCCTCAGCCTCTCAGCTGAGACTTCATTGAGCGGGCCATACAAGGTAGTAATTCTGTGATGTGGACACCTGTCATCTGGGGATGAGGCACACCAGCATACCTGCTATGTTATGTAACCCTCTGGAGATGAACAGAAATGTACATCCTCATAAGCATTTGTCTGACTAGCCCCAGCATTTCAAGCACAAATAATCCTTCACATAGACAGAAGCGTCACAAATTGGCTAGTCCTATGTCTACCTAATGCAGCTGTTCCTTGGTAAGTTCTCCAGTGTAGCCACCCTATGCCGAAGGGAGAGAGCTCTCCCCATGGCATTATTAAACCATCCCCCAAATGAGTGGCAATAGCTATGATGGCGGGAGAGCATCCCACCGACATAGCACTGTCCACACCGGCGCGTCTGTTGGTGCAATTTACATCGGTTGGGGGCTGAGGGTTCACACTCCTGAGTGACATATGTTTTACCTGCAAAAGTGCTAGCGTCGACATAGTAAAAGCCAGAGATGTTTGACCCCCAGTACATGCATGGATTTTATTTTTTTGGTTTGTATATCTCTGTGTGCTATGCATCTATTCCTGTGTTGAAGTATCTATGTACATATGCTGAGTTCACAATGTGAATGGTGCTCTAGTATCCTGTGTTCTCAAAGTCAGAGGGTCTTTTGTGGAAACTGACACCTAAAATTATATGTCAACTCTCAATTTATTTTTGGGCAGGTGCTGCTGTCAGATGAGAATGCATGAAATTGAGAAAACATAACTCTAATATGACAATAATAATTCTTGGCACTTCTTCCATCTGAGGATCTGCTGCAAAGTGCTTTACAGACATCAAGGGATTTAACCTCATAACATGCTTGTGACGTTGCTAAGTAATCTCTGTTATACACAGTAGGAAACTGAGGCACAGATAAGGAAGTACAGGAAGGTCATACATGAAGTCTGCAATAGAGCCATGAATTAAGACCCAGGTAACTTAGCTCCCAAACTTATATCTTAATCACAAGATCCTCCTTGGAAAGACTGCCTTCAATTACAGTGGGAGTCGGACTGAGCTCACTCTATGCCCCTACACAAGGTAAGGCATGTTCCTAGTTTGTAGCCTCAAACTGTGCAATTACACAGAGCAAGGGAGAGGTTAACAAATGAAGACAAATGGAGATCAATGTTTCTTAGCTGTCTTATAGAGTGATGTTCCAATTGCAATTCATCCCTTCCAAAAACGCAGGAGGACACAGAGAGCGTTCCTCAATAAACAAGCCCCAGATGAGTTGGATTTCTCTCTTTGCTTCCTCAGCTGTGGTGAATAAAATATTTCTTTATAAACTTGTTGCACAGGCTGACAGCAATAAGGTTATTTATGCTAGGACTAGTGGGTAAGAAAGCATGCAGGCTGTGGAGAGACCAGGCCATCATCTGAGTTCAGCGTAGGAACTTGATTTCAGTGACAGCAAGAACAAGTTGATCTCACTTCAGCATCCTATGACAGCTCTTTAAGAAGCATCTCAGATGCTGGCGTACCTGGGGGATGATTAGAACAGCTAACAAACTGGAGTCCTTTAGCTGCAGCAGATACTAAAGAAACCCATTAGAGGGAGCAGGAAATTAGCTCTGAGAACTTCCCTGCATTTGCAGACACACTTGACATAAAACTAAGACAAGTTCACAATCGAAGTGACACCTTTTATTTATTTATTTGTTTGTTTGTCCTGTTGCCCTGTTGAATGCACAATGATCATTGTCCCCCCAGGGAAATTAGCAAACGGCATTGGAGAACCATGGACGGGGTTATGTGTGAAAAATAGATGCAAGTAAATCTTTTGGGAATGTGACCAGGGTGTTGATAGTGTGAACTTTGAGCATATACACAGCAGGCGATGCACATGGCATGCCCAGCGGCTTACCAGCCAGTGGGTGATGGGAGTGGTGGATGGACTACATGGTGTTTTATAAGATGGTGTCATGTGTTTTATAGTCTGCAGAGAGCTGTTTACAGAAAATAGGATAACAATGACAGATCTATTCTTTTCTAAATCTTTTTCATCTGCTTGGCTTCATTTCTATTCAAAGTCTCCTGTGGCACAACATACTAGGTGCAAAAGAGCAATGGTCAAAACCAAGGCATGTTCCAGCCTATTCAGAGGACTGAAGAGATGCTGATTTCTTACACATCAGGATAAACTTAATGACTTTTTTTTGAGCTGGTGATGGAAGTGAGGAACTAGTTAAGGTCCTGTGATTTCCCCAGTCCCCGTAAGATCAGAGCACTTCACAATCTTTAATGTATATCCTCCCAATACCCTATTGAGGGTGCTATCATCCCTGTTTTGTAGAGGGGGAACTCTGGCACAGAGAGGCTGGGACTTGCTCAAGATCACACAGGGAGTCTGCAGCAGAGCAGGGAATGGAAGCCAGGTTTCTCAAGACCTTGGCTAATGCCCTAACCACTGGACTGTCCTTCCCCTCTACCGGCACTAGCTCTGGCCAGGCACTGTGCTAACTTCCCTCATATAGTTTCACCAGTGCACTTCAATCCTGACATGCAGCAGCCTCTGCTCTTCCGCTCCTGACCCTTCCACTCACACCATGATGTTCTGCAATGCACCTCCATCCTGGCTGACCTCTTCTATTGTGGGCCTCTCTTGAACAGAGCCTCCTTGTCAAGCAATATGTCCACATATTGCACATCAAACTCACTTCAGCTGTGAGGGACCAAGCCAGATTTCAACCCATGTTCCCAAAGGTGTAAAGCTAATGCCTCAAGCAACTGCACCATCCAATTCCAGAACACCAGTGACTAATTAGTTTGTATATAATAAAATTAGTCGAAGGAGTGCTCGGTTTCCTCTTGGGATGATTAATAGTGAGTAGGCTCACAGGAGAATGCTGTGGCTTTAGCGTTAGCTCTCTTCCTACTATTTAAATTAGAACAATACTGACCAAAAAGAAAAAGGAGCCTTTCAAAACCCAGCATTACCACCTACTCTCAAGGACATCTGTTCAACCCTGGTTACCTGACCTCAGCTGACACACCAAGAACTCTTCACTAAATTGCCTGTCAATTCTCTTGTCATATACTTCGCAGATAGAAGCATTCCACTCAATAGCCTCTACTACACCCCAGCATAGCACGATCCAGGTGAGTCCTGGTCCCCAGCAGAACCCGAGGTTAGTGCTAAGATAGGAAGGAAGGTCCTTAGGGAGGTAAGATGATGGTCCTTAGGGAGGCAAGAATTTCTGCATTCTACTACCTCTTCTGTGACTTCCCTTCTAGCCGCAGGCAAGTCTGTTGCTTAGGACAATGTTTTTGAAAGTCTAGTGATTTAGGATGTCTCAAACAGGGCACCCAAGACTTGAGTCACCACAAAAAAATATAAAAAAAAAAATCACAGGCCGCTTTTGGGCCTTCACTTCTGTGCCTCCATTTCCTCATCTGTAAAATGGACCTAGTGCTGTAAACCCAGCAGCTCTTTCATGGCTTCTCAGTCTATGCCCGAATTTAAGGACTCCCTATGTGGTGACACTAGGCAGCACTGACAATGTTAAAGAACCAGAGAAAGCCACAAAGTTTGCCTGTGTCCAGAAACCTCAATAAAGATCCCTCTTTATATTCATGGCAGCCTAGTCCTGTCTCTCCTCTGCCATGAGAGACACTGAACCTATCCCACGGGAAAATTGTTAGGTTTAATCCACAACATGCAAAGCAGTATTGTTGTTATGCTTTGGAGTGGGCAGGCATGCAGCATCCTAGCACACATAAGGGACCAGTTACATTCAGCACATTCTTTCCCGAGAATGCTATTCCCCCATGGCTTGCAATCCAGCAGTCAAGATCTTCTTGTTTTCTAAAGCTTCTTCAGACTATGCAGGTTTTTTAAAAAAAATCATAAAATCTATTTTTGTCACTTTAAAAAATACTCCGTGACACCGAACCTACAATTTACATCTGTTAGCCTAGCTGTTCAATGTCGATAAATGCAAAGTAATGCTCACTGGAAAACACAATCCCAACGACACATACAAAACGATGGGGTCTCAATTACCTGTTGCCACTCAAGAAAGAGATCTTGGAGTCATTGTGAATAGTTCTCTGGAAACATCCACTCAATGTGCAGCAGCAGTCAAAAAAGCCAACAGAATATTGGGAACCATTAGGAAAGGGACAGATAAAAAGACAGGAACTATCATAATGCCACTGTATAAAGCCATGGTACGCCCACACCTTGAATACTGCGTGCAGTTCTGGTCACCCCATTGCAAAAAGATGTATTAGAACTGGAAAAGGTGCAGAGAAGGGCCACAACAATGATCAGGGGGATGCACCAGCTTCCGTATGAGAAGAGATGAAAAAGACTGGGACTGTTCAGGTTGGAAAAGAGACGAATAAAGGGGAACAGGATCGAGGTCTATGAAATCATGACTGGCGCGGAGAAAGTGAATAAAGACTTGTTATTGACCCCATTCAAATAATACACAACCCAGGGGTCACGCCGTGAAATTAAGAGGCAGCAGGTTTAAAACAAACATAAGGAAGTACTTTTTCCACTGTGGAAAAAGTGGAAACAAGTCAACCTGTGGAACTTGTTGCCAGGGAATTTTTTTGAAGGTCAAAACTATAACTGGGTTCAAAAAAGAATTAGATAAGTTCATGGAGGATAGATCCATCAATGGCTACCAGTCAAGATGGTCAGGGATGCAACCCCACACTTTGGGTTTTACTAAGCCTCTGAAGGCCAGACGGTTGACAGGAGATGGATCCATCAATAAGTACCCTGTCTGTTCCTTCCCTTTGAAGCACCTGGCATTGGCCACTGTCGGAAGACAGGATACTGGGATAGATGGACCATTGGTCTGGCCCAGTATGGCCATTCTTAGCCTATCTGATCTCTTTTGAAAGTTTTATTTATATTTATTCATATTTAATTAACATTAATATTTGTATTAATATTTCAACTTGCCTTTCCCATTTCATTGAGAACTACAAATAATTTCCATTTGCACTCAAGGAATCACGTATAACCAGTGTAAACAAGAGACATTTTAGACTGTACTGATGTTCACTGTTTGCTGCTTCTTGTAAATGTACACAGATATATAGTAAATCTAGAAAGCACAGGGGTTGTTTTCAATTTACTCACAATGATCAGCAGTCTGATTTTTTTTTTCTGGAAAAATGCTACCTTGTGTTGCAAAATCTCAGCTTACATTTTAAAAAGTCTCCAGGGTTTATTATTGCAAAGAAAACTAATAGTGTGGTGCCTACCCAAGCTTGCAGGTGTTACATAGTGCCATTTGTTGGGTCGTCAGCTTCCGAGACTGAACCTTGGACTTCTGGATCTAAACACATAAGGCTCTACTGCCTGACCTAAAAGGCAAAGCTGTAAACCATGTTGTACCAGGCTCACCAACCTCTACCTGTGGCCAGTCACCACTGGTTGGGGACAAATCCATACTGAGTGGGTGTGGCTTACACAGGAAGCCTGAAACAACAGCTCTGGAAAGCAATAACTGCTTTAGTCATCACAATGAACCCTAATGCTGATGCTTTTAATGATGGCATTGTCAACTATTTCACTGCAGATCATAGCATGCAAGAAAGGAGAGGAACAATCATATTCTGAAGATCTGCACACGCCACAGTGAGTTATCTCATTTTGGCATTTCAGGTGGGTGGGCTTGGTTTGTGAGCAAGGCTTGCTTTATAGGTGGGAATGGAAGATTACCAGTACCTCTCTCCCCTCTCTGATTCTATCCCTATTTCTATATCACTGACATGGAGATCATTACTAGCACGTTAGGTACAGGACAGCCAGGAGTGGATTGGCCAGTTCCACCACATGGAGCTGTGTGTGTGTCACATCTCGAGTATTTGGGGAGGAGTATGCCCACTAATCTCCTTTCACCAAGAGCATGTGTAAGTGGCAGCTCCAGAGACTCCCTAAGCCTGTAGTAGGAGCCACATGCCCCTACCTTTGATCCCTCTGGATTTCCCTAGTGCAGAGCATCGCTCACTGGACTATGGCCTGAGGACCATATCTGGCCCTTTACTCAGGACAAAGGCTGGCACTCTGTTCTGATAGGGTCCATGCTGTGCACTGCATGGGGCTGGCTCCATGGCTCATGACGCTTGGTAGAGAGAGGGGTTGACCAATGCTTTGTCCCCTATCAGCTAGCCTAGGAGATGCAGAGATGACAGTGGCCTTTCCATCTGCATATATGTTCCTCTCTCCACTCTCCCTCAGAGCTGTGTATCTGGGCAGCAGAAATACTTCTTTACAAAGCAGAATAGCACCTGGTGGATGCTTTGCAGAATTGCAGTGGCATAGTTACTGGTTACTACGGCACATCTCCATGACGTGTCTTTCAGATTATTGAACTTCTCCACTAGACAGTTCTATTAATGGATAGATTTGATCTACATTGATAAGAGTTTCATGCTGTTAACTGTATGCCTCATTTTTCTGACTTGTTTAGGTAATTCTAGTTAATCATTTTTCCAACAATGATCGGTCCTCATTGTACATCATTTCCCAAGCAATAGGCCACCTGCTGCTGAAAGAAAGATTTAAAACTGGTTTCTAGATTCTCTTGGGGTAGAAGCAGCTGTAAACCTGACCCATAGGGGGTGCTATAATCTAGTCTCAGGCAAACAGTAAAACAATGAGAAATAACCTGTGGGCTTCCATGCCAGTTAAATGTCAGTTTATCAATTTAAACTGCCTTGAGATGAATATCTTTGGACCAGAATTCCCAATTCAAGTGGGTAGCTCAGACACCAACATGATAGATAGGTATAATCTCTCCCATCAGTGTCAAACCTGTGTTGCTTAACAAAGAGACAGCAAATCAATGTCTAATGTCAAAAAGAAGGGGATTTTTTAAAGCATGTTGAAAGTGTGATGCAGTGGAGAGGAATGTGCAGAGCAGTGCCCTGCACTGAAAATGCACCTGGATTTGGGCTGGCGCTATGCAAACATTTCCACATACAAATCCAAACCAGCTCATTTTGAGTTTTTCCACCAGACCCAATCAGAGCGTGACATTTCCAGCCTTTTGCCCCAAGTTTTCTCAGTAGCACAGAACCATTTTTGCAACTGAAAACTCTGGATTATAGCCAGGCCCACCGACCAAGGTTGGGGGTGGGGGGAAAGGGGCAATTGCCCAGGGGCCCTAGGCGTGAGCGAGGTGGTACCAGCCGTGGTGAAGGTAGCCAGGCGGGCATGTGGAAGCCCTGGCCATGCTGGAAGAGTGCCCAGGGACTGTTCTGCCCTGAGGCCCGGAATTGCTGTCAGCAGGCCTGATTATAGCCAGACAAAAGACCCTCTTTTTCTTGCTGCATCCTCCCAGCAGAAACTCTCCAAGAGTTCCGAGCCTTCTGGACTCAGGCATGAGGGATGTTTAAAGCAACAACAACAAGATGGCACACTTTCTTGGGCCTATAAAGGGAGATTCTCTCTCCAAAGGGTGTTACCCTGCACTGAAAGGCTAGTTGGGATATCCCAGCCCCTCTTTCTATCTGGCTGTGTTGCATTAGCCCTGATCTACACTACAAGTTTAGGTCGAATTTGGCACCGTTAGATCGATTTAACCCTGCACCCGTCCACATGACGAAGCTATTTTTGTCAATTTAAAGGGCTCTTAAAATCAATTTCTCTACTCCTCCCCGATGAGGGGATTAGTGCTGAAATCGACATCGCCAGGTCGAATTTGGGGGAGTGCAGACGCAATTCGATGGTATTGGCCTCCGGGAGCTATCCCAGAGTGCTCCATTGTGACCGCTCTGGACAGCACTTTCAACTCAGATGCACTAGCGAGGTACACAGGAAAAGCCTCAGAAACTTTTGAATTTCATTTCCTGTTTGGTCAGAGTGGCGAGCTCATCAGCACAGGTGACCATGCAGTCCCAGAATTGCAAAAGAGCTCCAGGATGGACCAAACAGGAGGTACGGGATCTGATCGCTGTATGGGGAGACGAATCCATGCTATCAGAACTCCGTTCCAAAAGACAAAATGCAAATATATTTGCCAAAATTTCCAAGGGCATGATGGACAGAGGCTACAACAGGGACCCACAAAAGTGCTGCGTGAAAATTAAGGAACTCAGGCAAGCCTACCAAAAAACCAAAGAGGCAAACGGTCACTCCGGGTCAGAGCCTCAGACATGCCGCTTCTGTGATGAGCTGCATGCAATTCTAGGGAGCGCCCCTACTACCCCCCGCCACCACTGTCCGTGGACACGTGCAACAGGAATGAAGATTTTGGAGATGATGAAATTGAGGAGGAGGATGATAGCACACAGCAGGCAAGTGGAGAAACCATTGTCCCCGACAGCCAGGAACTGTTTATCACCCAGGAGCCAATACCCTCCCAACCCTCCCAAGGTGGGCTCCCGGACCATGAAGCCAGAGAAGGCACCTCTGGTGAGTGTACCTTTGTAAATATAATACATGGTTTAAAAGCAAGCATGTTTAATGATTAATTTGCCCTGAAGACTTGGGATGCACTCGCGGCCAGTACAGTCCCTCCTTTTAAATGGCCAACCCAGCGGGTGCTTGGTATGGGAAAGGAGGGCGTTGCTGTTTGAAACCATTCCCACACGTTATGAAGGTTGAAGAAGCCGAAAGACTGTGGCTTACCATGGCTGCCTGCAAGCCGAATTCTGTTGCCCCTGCCCTGCGTGTGTGATCTCTCACACCAAACCGGCAGGCCCTCAATATAAGAGGCAAAATGCAACCTTGTACCGAAAGCACATGTGCTATGTAATGTTAACAGCTTGGTTCACCATGAAAGAGTCTACCCATTGTTCTCTAAAATGTGTCTTTTTAAATATTACTCTCCCTTTTTTTCCTCCCACAGCTGCAAATGTTTCAACACTCCCCCTATCATCTCTGTCGCAGAGGCTAGCACAGATAAGAAGGTGAAAAAACCACACTCGCTATGAAATGTACTCTGAGCTCATGCAGTACTCTCGCACTGAAAGAGCTCAGCAGAATGCATGGAGGTAAACAATGTCAGAGTCCAGGAAAGCAGAAAAGAATGTGAGGACAGGAAGGAAGAGCAAGATGAGAGGTGGCGGCAGCGTGATGAGAGGAAGCAGGGTTCAATGCTGAGGCTACTGGGGGATCAAACTGATATGCTCCAGTGTCTGGTGGAGCTGCAGGAAAGGCAGCAGGAGCAGAGACCGCCTCTACAGCCCCTGTGTAACCACCCGCCCTCCTTCCCAAGTTCCATAGCCTCCTCACCCAGATGACCAAGAAAGCGGGGGGAGGGGTGCTCCGGGCACCCAACCACTCCACCCCAGAGGACTGCCCAAGCAACAGAAAGCTGGCATTCAATAAGTTTTGAAGTGCAGTGTGGCCTTGTCCTTCCCTCCTCCCCTCATCCACCATCCCACCTGGTGCTTCCCTCTCACCCACCCCTCCTGGGCTACCTTGGCAGTTATCCCCCTATTTGTGTGACGAATTAATAAATAATGCCTAATTTTGAACAACAATGACTTTATTGCCTCTGCAAGTGGTAATCGAAGCGGGGAGGGTGGTTGGCTTACAGGGAAGTAGAGTCAACCGAGGGGGTGGGTTTTCATCAAGGAGAAACAAACAGAACTGTCACACCATAGCCTGGACAGTCATGAAACTGGTTTTCAAAGCTTCTCTGATGTGCAGCTCACCCTGCTGTGCTCTTCTAATTGCCCTAGTGTCTGGCTGCGTGTAATCAGTGGCCAGGCAATTTGCCTCAACCTCCCACCCCACCATAAACGTCTCCCCCTTACTCTCACAGATATTGTGGAGAACACAGCAAGCAGCAATAACAATCATAATATTGGTTTCGCTGAGGTCTAACCGAGTCAGTAAACTGCACCAGCGTGCTTTTAAACGTCCAAATGCACATTCTACCACCATTCTGCACTTGCTCAGCCTATACTTGAACAGCTCCTTACTACTGTCCAGGGTGCCTGTGTATGGCTTCATGAGCCATGGCATTAAGGGGTAGGCTGGGTCCCCAAGGATAACTATAGGCATTTCAAATCCCCAACAGTTATTTTCTGGTCTGGGAAGTAAGTCCCTTCCTGCAGCTGTTCAAACAGACCAGAGTTCCTGAAGATGCGAGCATCATGCACCTTTCCTGGCCATCCCACATTGATGTCGGTGAAATGTCCCTTTGATCCACCAGTACTTGCAGCACCATTGAAAAGTACTGCTTGTGGTTTATGTACTGGCTGCCAAGGTAGTCCGGTCCCAAGATAGGGATATGCGTTCCATCTATCGTCCCACCACCGTTAGGGAATCCCATTGCAGCAAAGCCATCTACTATGACCTGCACATTTCCTAGAGTCACTACCCTTGATAGCAGCAGCTAAGTGATTGTGTTGGCTACTTGGATCACAGCAGCCCCCCATTAGATTGGCCCACTCCAAATTGATTCCCGACTGACCCGTAGCTGTCTGGCATTGCAAGCTTCCAGAGGGCTATCGCCACTAGCTTGTGAACTGTGAGGGCTGCTCTCATCTTGGTATTCTTCCACTTCAGGGCAGGGGAAAGCAAGTCACAAAGTTCCATGAAAGTGCTCTTACACATGCGAAAGTTTCGCAGCCACTGGGAATCATCCCAGACCTGCAACACTGTACAGTCCCACCAGTCTATGCTTGTTTCCTGGGCCCAGAATCAGCATTCCACGGCATGAGCCTGCCCCATTGCCACCAGGATGTCCAAATTGCCAGGGCCCGTGCTTTGAGAGAAGTCTGTGTCCACGTCCTCATCACTCTTGTCACCGCGCTGCCGTCACCTCCTCACCTGCTTTTGCAGGTTCTGGTTCTGCACATACTGCAGGATAATGCACAAGGTGTTTACAATGCTCACAACTGCCACGGTGATCTGAGCGGGCTCCATGCTTGCTGTGGTATGGCGTCTGCAGGAGAGCAGAGTTGAAGCAGTGGCTAAAGACGGATACCATGAGAATAGATATTTATAGAGAACGATGAGACAATCTGTGAGGTGGATTCACGAGAGCAGGAGAGCAGAGTTGCAGCGGAAGCGGTGGAGGATGACAGTTAGCACTGCGCACATTTCCCGAGGAAGAACACACGTACCCAGGAGCCCATGACAGAAAACATGGAGAAATTTGCTATTGAGACAATAGCAGCAGAGCAGAGTTGCAGCGGAAGCGATGGATGAGGATGGTTAGTAGACCTACTGCACCGTCTGCTGCCAGCAGCACCCAGGACACAACAGCGGTGGTGTCGGTGAGCTGAGCGGGCTGCAAGCCATGGTATGGTGTCTGTGTGGAAAAAGGGCACGAAACGATTGTCTGCCATTGCTTTCATGGAGGGAGGGGGCGACTGATGACATATACCCAAAACCCTTGTCCCATCGGGCATTGGGAGCTTAACCCAGGATTACAGTGAGTGGCGGAGACTGCGGGAACTGTGGGATAGCTACCCACAGTGCACTGCTCTGTAAGTCGATGCTAGCTATAGTAGTGAGGACGCACTCCGCCGACTTAATGCGCTTATTGTGGACATACGCAATCGACTGTATAAAATGGATTTCTAAAAATTGACTACTATAATATCGATCTAATTTCGCAGTGTAGACATACCCTAAGACAAGTTTAGGTTTAGCCTGCTGGCTGGGATTGGTGACCTGTGATATATAGGAGGCCACACTAGTTGATCTAGTGGTCACTTCTTGCTTTAACCTCTATGACTGTAAGTCTAGCTGGGGCAATGGTTTCTTCTGACATGTTGGAGAGTACAACTGGGAAGAGAAAGGCCAGTACTTATGGCTAATAGTAATAATAAATACTTTGCACAAACAACTCCAATAAGAATTAACGACAGCCCCCAGCAGGAGACAAAGTACGATCCATCCTCTTCATCTCATTTATTAAACATAGGTACCTGACCGTGGAGTAAAAATAGTTCAAGCAGCTACATTTCAAGATCCATGGTATTAAAATCACACTTTATTATTACTGCTTGAAAACACACTGTTTTGTCTGATCAAAGGCTTCCTAACAGAATCTTACTTGGCTCAAGTCAAAGGACATGAGTCACTAAGTAAGCCATCCTATTCCTCTAGGTCACCCTAACTAAAGGAATGTATGGAACAGAGTGGATTAGTAGATAATCTAATGCTCCCATAGAGTAAGGAGAAAGAGGAGTGAGATGGCTTTGAACACATCCTCCGTCTCTTGTCTAATGATAGTGACTGGTGATGAGAACATCGGTTTACAACACTGTCTGGATCCAAAAGGGGTGCAAAAAAAAAAAAAAGACTTGATAGATTCTTGTGAGCTCCCTCTTCTCTCCACACTTTGGTTCCTGCATGCTTCTTGCTGGGAACTCTCCTGTTCCTGAGAATGAATCCATCCCTTTGACCTCTACTTCTCTTTCATTACTCACAAAGTTGTTTTGGAGGGGTAAGCTACATTTTATGTGTGTGTGAAACTTACAAAACCACAATGGGCTAGAGTGTGGTGCTGACTGTATTAATTTGCCTTGGTGTGAAAACAGTGAGAAAACAGCCTGCATATCAGTGCAGCCCAGAATGCCAAGAGAAATTCCAAAAACATAAACAAATAAACCCTAAGGTCCAGTTTGTCTCTTCAGTAGACAAAATCAGAGTCTGCAATAGCAGTGGATCAAGCAATTAAACTGTAAATGTAGTCATTAGCAACTTCTTGGTAATTAGCCTCTCAGTTCCCAGAGACCTGTGATATCATTACACGTTGGAAAATTGTCATTAGGCTGCGATGATGAAGTGTGATGAAAATGTGGCACTCTTTCCAAGCAGAATAGGCTAATCAATTTGAGATAGCCAAAGGAGACGCTACCCCTAGGAATCTCTATACCAAGCCCCAGTGCATGCTGAAGTAGGACTCTGGGAGTTTAGTGAATCTCTCTGGACATTCTTACAGGGCCAAATCCCAAAGACCTGCCTTAGCTGTTACTCAGCCCCTACTCAATGGGAAGTTTGCCTGAGTAAGGACTGCGTAAAACCTGGGCGTGGGATCTTCAGCACCAAAATAGATGTGAGTTAAAGAAGCAACTCCATTAGCTAGTAACAATAGCAGGCTGTTATCCTCTATGTGGACTAGTCACATGAGGGGGACATGACACACTTTACAAGTATGTTACATAAGCAACACAGGATTTGCCAACATGATAAAAAAAAAACCCATAGTTTAGAGCCCTACTAAGAAGCGTCAGTGCTTTGACTGAAGAAGTTCTCCCATCTTACCTATATTATTCCTGGAAACTTCAAATAAATTGTAATTTTTAAAAAAACCAACAACCCTGCTTTTGTTACATTAGAGCAAATCCAGAGTCACTCCATGGTGTTCAGCCAAGCTACTGTGGTTTTACACCACTGTATATCTGAGAGCAGAATTTAGCCCAATGTATGACAATGAAATAAAAACAACATCGATGCCATCCCTTTGTAAAGGAAAAATGTGGAGCGGTGGGAAGGTAGATGGCTCTCTCTGTCTCTCACTGTGTAATAGCTTAACCTGTGGTTGAAAGGGTCTCCGGGTGACATCATTGGTTACAGTCACTTGAATCATCTTTTCATTGTAATAGCAGAAGAATCTTCTAACCTGGCCAAATTTGTTGTTTTGTTCTCTCCTGCGGCCTTGTGCAGCTGAAGCCATTTTTAACTTCCTTGCTCTGTGTACATCTATAGCTAGCTCTCGATAAAGTGTCGTGTCCTCACCCCACGTTATATTATTATTTCATCTGATTATTCATGACAGGCATTGGAAAAAATTGCTCCCTATACTCCCTCCAAGATATGGCAATGGGGCTTAAAGATGGACCAATCTTGTCCCCACCTGCACAAAAGTGCAATTACACGATGGAGTGAGTTGCTTCTTTGGCAATCTCAGTCCTTCAACACAGGCAGCCCAAGAAACTGAATCAAATGAAAATCTCAGTCTTTGGAAAGCGCAGGGAGCAATTTTTCAAATCATGTTCCTTCCCCATATGTTAGAATGAGCAGCTGAGCACAAGGTTCAGAAGTTCGGCATGGAGGCTTTATCCTCCTTGTTCTAGCTGGCAGGCCAGCTCAGACTGTCTCTCAGGGAAACTTCAGGTACTGGCTTCAGCAGGCCCAGAAGTACCTCGATGAAATCGCTTGTGCTGCTTTGGACCTTCCACTTATGGCTGAAAAAAGGCAATTCAGGCATTTCATGATGTTTTAAAGTAGTTAACTGACTTCAGCGCTTCTTTGCACTACAGTAATGCAAATAATAACTAAGAATCAGTTCATTAGAATTTGGAGCTAACAACCATCTCAGCTGTTATTAAACCCAAACTAAATTTGCCCATCCTGAGTTAGGAAGGTTTGTTCCAACTGTTAGACTCCTCCTGCAACCTTTACTTAAGCGATTCATCTTTGCTCACCCAAGTAGTCCCATTGGTTTCAGAGGGAGAACTCATGTCAAGACAGCTGGACTGGGCCGGTGGTTTTCAGTCTACACACTCAACAGTATTTATTACCAGCTTCTTTTATTTTTATCTAATGCTTTGGTGGAGAGAGATACTATTGTCAGTAGCATTTGTTAGGCGCTTCAGAAAACAACCAGAAAGATACAAGGCCAAGTTCAGTGGTGCTGCATTTATGTCAGTGATGAATTTGGCCAACTGTCCCTGCTGCACGAATATTGTAATCGAACCAGACACATAGTACAATGCAGCAATGCAGAGGTCGATTCTCCTCTCACCTGGAGTACTGTCACTGAAAGCAAAGGCCTGGATTTATGTCTTGGTGATGGAGAGCAGAATCTGTCCCACTGGAGTTACATGAGTGCAAGGGAGAAGGGACTCTGGCCCACAGCACTCGGGGTGATCTGAAAACTTGTGTATCACAAAGTGGTGCAGGATTTTTGGTTCAGATGACTATATGCCCTCTGCACCCTTCTTCGTAAGGTGGATTCATGGAGAGAGAGCCTTCATGGGTGACATGCAATTCCAAGAGAGCTGTGACAGTGGAGAGAGTGGGTTACTGCCACACAAGGCAGGGTGAGCTAGTGACATAGGCCTAGAGATTGCAGAATATTGTGCATATGGGGGATTGATTTTTCTGTAAGAAAAGACAGAGACCTTGTGGTTTGCTAGTTACCATCCACAGGCTTTATTTTCCTCTCTGTAAACACAGGCACACACTACTGTCTTGCAGCAAGCATTTCCTCTATGAAGAAGCACTGTAATTAGGACTGCAGCTAGAAAGCATTCCAAATACTACAGCATGGGCATATATTACTGGCCCATCAGGAGGCAGTTTCAAGCAGGCAGAGCACCGTGTGATGAAGCATGGAAAAAAGATCTTTTTATAGCCACTGGAGAATAAACACAGTACATTTCTGCATATTGGAGATGGGCCTGGATCACAGCCCCAGATCCCACCACTTCCAAATGTCTGGGAAGTTCAGATTCAGACGTATCACCACAGATGACCCCTCTGTCTATAAAGGGCCAAAACTAAATCTCAGTTTCTAAAGACTGAGGGAATTTGGGATCTGGATCAGAACTTTGTAGGGGCAAGCCTGTTTCTGCTGTATAGCCACAATTACTGATTGTATCCTTCTGTGGATGGGGGATAAATCTGTTTGTTGCATCACTAGTTTTGATAAGTTAGACTAGGGTCCTGCAATGTGGTAAAAGCTAGAAAATCTGTTTTCCATTTATTGTCAGCATTTTCCAGTTGTGCACCCAGCATTAGTTGCCATCAGTGGGAACTGAAGGTGCTAAACCACTATATAAACCACTATAGCCCCTTAAACAGCAACTGTCTTCTTTTGGGAGACCTCTGTGAGAAATATGTGCTGCCAAATTCTGCTTACAGTTATACTGGTGTAAATCCAAAGAAACTCCATGGGAGACAGGGCTCCTATGCAAAATTTACACCAGTGTAACCATGAGGCAGAATTTGACCCATTGGGTGAAATTTCCTAACCTCCAATCCCAAGGAAGCTAACATTTTGACTGAGGTGTTTTGGATTCATGAAGGTTAAAAAAATGAACAGATAATAACAGGATCAAGCTTCCTTGACCCTCAAATGAAGAACAATTCCAGACAGCCTGCAAGCTCCCTTCTGCACTTCCTTGGCAATCTCTTTCCCACAGTTAAGAAAAACACAGGAAGATCTAAGGAAACCTATGTGGAAATGCAAAAGACGAAGGCATGTGATCTGAAAATAGAAGGAAAGTCCATACATTTCCTTTACATACTGGTCGGAGTCCAGTTTTTGGATAAATTTTGAAATCTTTGGGACCATATGCTTTTGCCATTCCCTCTAGGGCATAATGGGAAACTGACTTGTCTGGCCCTTTATCATTTAACAGATTAGACAATGTGGTTTTCTTCTTGCCCAGTAACTTCAAGAATTCTTTCACAGTGCTAAAAACTTAGTAGTGCTAAAAACTACTACTTTAGAACCACAACAAAGGCCCTCTGCATCGGCTCAGAGCACACCGTCGGCCAGTTGTGAATCCCTTTGCGATTACACATATTAGGGAAGCTTGCAGAAGTCACATCTCATAAAGTTCAGCACGGTATGAAGACTTACTGCATCCGACTGCAGAAAGCTAAAGAGATTAAACTGCAAACCACAGGCAATCCCACATTGGCTTGCCAAACCTCTGCACTAGTCCCAACTTAAAAGGGAAGAAGCAAACTTAATTTGGGCACAAGGAAGAGAAATTGTGCAGACCTCCACTCTCAGCAGGGCTCAGAAATTCCTCTACGACTTTCAAAATGTAACAATTTTCGGAATCCTGAGACCTGAGGGTAGATTGGATGATGCTTTGGCAGAGGGAACGGAGAACAGGACGTAGTGAGAGCAACAAAGTAGGTACTTAAAGGGCAGACTAATCAAAGGACTTGAAGGTGAGGGCACTTCAGTGCCTCTCAAAACTGTTTCTATTCACTGCCCCCTAAACACTCAGAGTGTGTAGCTTTGAGTTATCCTGTTAAAAAAATGGCAACATTCTCACGGAGCAATAGGTCAACCTGCTTAGATCAGTGGATTAGTTAGTAAAAATTTGCATAGTGCTTTGAAAATACAGGGCTTGATTCAGATCTCACTCACAGTGGTTTTATATCAGTGTAACTCCAGTGACTTCACCAACCCACTAAGTTTACTAATTCCTTCACAGTGCTGGAAGCTTTCATGGTATAGAACCACAAGGGCTTTGGTGTCTGTTTGGAGAATCAGACTCATGAAGAGTACATATGAATGCAAAGCATCATCACTATCAAATAGAAGTTTGTTTCAATGCTGATAAAGCAGATTGGATCAGGTCATATGATGAGCCCAATGATAATCATTTGCACAATTCAGTTCTGCTTTTATTCTCTTTGATGGTTCTAAGTGAGCTGTATCCCCAGCACAGAGATGTTAGATCAGCCTCACCAAGGGAGAGGCAGTCAGGTGTGCTCTTTGCACTACCATGGGGTCAAGTTGAAAACTTAATTAAAAATCTGCATAAGATTAAAACAAGATGCCACCAGCTAGCTACCCATGTGCAAAGCCCGTGGGCTGGCATATGCCAAGCTAAGCAGCAACACCCCTCTCCCCCAGCTCCTGCTTAGCTACCTGGACCTTGGATCTCGTCTGATGCAGAGGGCAGCCCTAGATTAAACCCCCACCACCATCGAGAAGTTGGAGAGGGGTGGGTTGAGGGTGAAGCCTGGATCTGGTCCCACCCCCACCTCACTGGCCAGGTGCAAGAGGAAAATTAAATGCTGCTCTTTGCAGAAGCCAGAGCAAGACAGCAACAGGGGAAGAATTGTGACACCTTAAGGGGTTTCCCAGACCACTCCTGGCATGGTGCAGCTGCGCACTGCCTTTTACTCAGGGCTGAGCCTGAAGGTTAAGTCTAGCCCTATAGACCTACCCACATTTTGGCTCACTTCTACTGTGAGCCCAACACTAATTATTCCCAGTACAATTAATGGGCCCGATCCTGGCCCTAGCTGCGTCTGTGGCATGGAGCCCCCAGAAGCTCCATGGCATGGCCAGTTTCTGCAGCTCTGGGTGCTTTGGCAGATGTAGAAGAGGAAGTTCCCCTCCAGTGTAATCATGGCCACTCAACCCCCTTTGCTGCCCTGGGGCAGAATCTGTGACTCCACCCATCTTGAGTGTCCTTCCAGCTCAGGCCAAACCCCCAGGCCGCTTTTTCCTGAAGGTCACTGGCTCTTTACCTGCCACATCCATCTACTGAAAGGTGGGATGTTATTTTTGCATATGCTCCACCATGCTTGGGCAATGACCATTGTGTACCTTCAACTTACAGACGGTTTACATTTCTCCTCAGATGTTCTCCTCCTAGCGTCTATCCTACCAGCCTTCCTCCTTTTCCTCATTTGAGGAACAATGGGCCTGGATGCATTTTTAAGAGTCCATCTGTCATACAAAAAACATCTCCATATGGTTTGCTCTAATATTGCCTTGCAGTCGTAAGCTTTCTCCTGGTGCAGCATTGCTCCCATGGTAAACGTCAACCCTCTATTTATATTAAATGGCATTTCCAGTTAATAATCTGCACTGGTTGATTTTGACAGGTTCTGCTGTTTTCTGTGTTGCCGTACAAAAAATAAAATAGAAAATAAGTGTCTAGCCCAGTGAGATGAGAGACCATTTATTCCAGTGACCTGTATAAACTTTTACACCAGGATCTCCACTTATTTAAACAACCTATCTTGCTGGCCGGAGTGGCTGAATACAGAGCTAGGCTCTCTGCCCTATTTCTCTCCCATGTCATGAGGTACATCGGAGCAAGAATGCCTTATCAGCATTAGAAAGACTTAATATTCTGTCAGGCACTTGAGAAGAGCTGTGAAGGAAAATGTTAGGGGACTGCGATCTATTTTGCTCCCCGGGCTGCTGGGATAGCCAAAATGTCCTTTAATTACTGCCATTTGCAAGTCCCATTTCAGTCTCAGTAATGGGGAAGTCTAGCCAGTGCAGAGGAGGAATAAAAGGTGGAGCACCCCAGGAAAATGTAGAAAATATTAAATGAATTATGCAACTACATGGGGGTTAGCCTCAATGTCCTGGCCAAACTCTCATCTGGACAGTTAGAATCTACCTATCTGAAATTCCCCCTGGAGTTTTACAAGGTGAGCTGAAAACAGCTTCCCCATTCCACCTGCATTTCAGTGGTAGAGAAAGTGACCCCTGTTGTATACAGTTTGTGAAGTATTTTGGATGAAAATGCAACAGAAGCATAAGACATTCTATTTCAATTCAATGCGTGCATACAGCATAAGAACATAAGAACGTAAGTTCAGTGCGCAGCGGCAGTCAAAAAAGTGAACAGGATGTTAGGAATCATTAAAAAAGGGATAGAGAATAAGACGGAGAATAATCTTATTGCCCTTATATAAATCCATGGCACGCCCACATCTTGAATACTGCGTACAAATGTGGTCTCCTCATTTCAAAAAAGATATACTGGTGATAGAAAAGGTTCAGAAAAGGGCAACTAAAATGATTAGGGGTTTGGAATGGGTCCCATATGAGGAGAGATTAAAGAGGCTAGGACTTTTCAGCTTGGAAAAGAGGAGACTAAGGGGGGATATGATAGAGGTATATAAAATCATGAGTGGTGTGGAGAAAGTGAACAAGGAAAAGTTATTTACTTGTTCCCATAATATAAGAACTAGGGGCCATCAAATGAAATTAATGGGCAGCAGGTTTAAAACAAATAAAAGGAAGTTCTTCTTCACTCAGCGCACAGTCAACCTGTGGAACTCCTTGCCTGAGGAGGTTGTGAAGGCTAGGACTGTAACAGGGTTTAAAAGAGAACTAGATAAATTCATGGAGATTAAGTCCATTAATGGGCTATTAGCAAGGATGGGTAAGGAATGGTGTCCCTAGCCTCTGTTTGTCAGAGTGTGGAGATGGATGGCAGGAGAGAAATCACTCGATCATTACCTGTTAGGTTCACTCCCTCTGGAGCACCTGGTATTGGCCACTGTCGGCAGACAGGATACTGGGCTGGATGGACCTTTGGTCTGACCCAGTATGGCCAGTCTTATGTTCTTATGTTAATTACTGTAAAATTCTTTCTGCTTAGTTTTGAATCTGGCAGTTTTAGACAGGAAAATTAGTATAACACTAGCTTTTAAAAAGAGTTCTGTACAGTTTATAACATTTTTCCACAGTGCAGCAGATATTTAGAAAATCACATTAGCAGTGGGACATAAGACTTGCTTTTATAAAAAGTGAGCAATGGTCTATTTAGTCCAGTATCCTGTCCCCAACAGAGACCAATGATGGATTCTTCTTAGAAAGGCAAAACATTACCACAATATTGCTTTCTTCCTGACCCCAGCCGGTGATCATTTATGCTCTGAAGCATGATGATTGGGATGGTTTCCTAGTACTGAGGTGTGTTGTCTTAGAAACATACAGGAGACAAATGACAAACCATCAATAGTAGTAATATACTATTTGTAGGTCTGGTTGAAAAATCAAAACCTATTTTCACAAAAATATTTGAAATATTAAAGGTGTTTTTATGTCAAAAAGTTCAAAATAGATCCACTTTTCATTTTTTTTGAAAGTTGTCATGATTTTATTTTAATATGGTTCTCAAAACCACTGGAAAATGTTATTGAAAAAGGTTACTGGGATTTTTGGCTTACTGAAAACCATTTTTGATAAAAAATATCAGGATTTAAAAAACAAAAAAAGCATTAACTTTTTCATGCAAAATGACAAATTTGTCAATGTCAGCTATTTCTTGGGAAAAAAAAGTTTTTGAAAACAAACCAACCAACCAAAACCACTTTTTGACCAGGAACAACAGCAACAACAAACACCACACACCCAAACAAATCGCTTTTCAACCAGGAAAAAAAAACAACCCACCTTTTTTGCCAAAAATTTCCACCAGCCCTTGTATTGAGAGAATAAAGACTGTAAATGCAATAAGAGTCAAACAGAACCATTTCAACCTTGTGCTAAGAGGAATCAGAACTAAAATATGCAACAATGTCAAAGAAGGATGAAATGCCATGACAAGCATGGCACTATTCTAGATGATTTCAGTACATCTACATATTTCGGAGCTAAGCTTTTTGGAATGGGGCTGGTGATTGCTGGGATGAGCAATGGTCTGCCTATTACCTCTTCTGATTTGAAATCAAATCTCAGCTTTGCTATGGTCAGGGTGCAGGACCTGTTGCTGATCCATGGGTATGATTAGGTTTCAGGTTTCCTTAAGGGAAAATACAACCTATCAATGGTCTAGTAAGATATAACTTTTGTCCTCAACCATCAATACAGTGACTCCTAAATGTTCTTGGATTCCCTGTGTGCCATCTACACAGGTCACCGTGGTAGTCTCCAGACCTGTGACATGAGGCTGATGGCAGAGCGATGGTGGCAGTCATCTCAAACCAATACTAATTAGCTGCAACAGAGTACTTGAAGTCCTCTACTGTGGCTGGGGTATTAGCTAAGAAAATATCCTTTCCCTTGGTGTCTGTCCCAAACAGAGGAGGAGGCTAACTGGTTTGGCAGCAGCACTGCTGAGAAGGATCTGGGAGTTATGGTGGATCACAACCTCAACATGAGTCAACAATGCAGTACTGCTGGAAAAAAAGCAAATGCAATTTAGAGTTGCATTATCAGAGGCATAGCATGCAAGTCATGGGAGGTGTTAGTACCACTCTCCTCAGTGCTGGTTAGCCCTCAGCTGGAGTACTGTGTCCAGTTTTGGTCACCGCTGTATAGAAAGGATGTAGAGAAACTGGAAAGGACCGAGAGGCGAGCAACAAAGATGATCATAGGGATGGAATGCAGGCCATATGAGCAAAGGCTGAAGGAACTGGGTATGTTTAGTTTGGAAAAGAGATTAAGGGGAGGACATGATAGCAGTCTTCAAATACTTGAACAGCTGCCATAAAAAAGATGGAGAAAAGTTATTCTGTCTTGCCACAAAGGGCAGGACAAGAGGCAATGGGTTCAAACTACAGCATAGCAGATTTAGATTAAAGCTCAGGAAAACCTTCCAAACTGTAAGAACAGTAAAACAATGGAACAAACTGCTGTGGGAAGTCATGGAAGCTCCTTCACTGGAGATTTTCAAAAGGAGGCTGGATAGCCATTTGTCCTGGATGGTTTAGACACAACAACTCCTGCATCTTGGCAGGGGATTAGACTAGATGAACTTTACGGTCCCTCCTAACACTACGGTTCTATGATTCTATGACACACAGCTCTGCCCCTCTGTATTGTCAGACATGGATAGGGCATTCTCTCTTTCTCCCTTCTCTGTGCCTGGCTCTGAAGGGGCATGAATGAAAGTGATCTGGATGAAGCTCTTGCTAAATACAGTAGGGGTAAGACTACCAGATAAGGAGTCTATGAGAGGGTGCACTGGGTGATAGCTGTCCCTGGCCCATTTCTGTGGGAGTACACCCACCCTTTTCGGTAACAGTTGCAATATGAGTGTGCTCCTGGATTCCCAGCAAAAACTGGTGGCCAGAAATACGTTTTCCCACCTGTGCTTGGCCAGGTACTTGTTACCAATTCTCTCTGATACAGAAATTGCCGTGGTAATACATGCCTTTGTAACCTTCAGACTGCACTGCTGTCTTATGCCCTATATGGACAAGCTCTGAAGACCATTCAAAAGTCACTGTTAGTGGAGAATACAGCTGGCTGTGTACTTGCAGTGTCAGCCAGAGGGAGTGCATTACAGCAATTCTCTGAGGACTGCACGAACTTCCTATTTGCTTCCAGGTGCAATTCAAAATGTTGCTACTGATGTATAAAGGCCAATCAGTTATGGAATCACCTATTTCCCCACATGCTCTAACAATAACTGAGGTCCGCTAGGGAACTTCTACTACCGGTGGCAGGGTATTCATGACTCTTGCCTATGGAATCCAGTTCCTCTGCTGGTCAGAAGAGCTCAAACTGGCCCTTTAAGGCAAGAAGTAAAGCTCATGTTTACTCCAGGTATATTTGTGAGGAATATATGGAGCTTGTTTCTGAGTTTCTGGGCTGACCCTTGCTAGCAAGTGTTTAAAATGTTGGTACATACACCCAGAGACACTGTGAGGGAGTGTTTTATAAGTCTCTGAATAAACCAAACCAAATATGTGGATTCTAGTAATGAAGCTCTGGTAGTTTACGGTGCTACTGTGCCTCAGCAGATCTGTCTTCCTGATAAGGCTGGTTATTGATTATTGTTGGTGGAAATTAACCGTACCCCAAGAGCCTAGAGACACACTTGATACTGACCATAAGGAGACTAAAGAACCAATAGTCTGGTGTTTTGAAATATACCCATGGTTCAAGGAACACTATGGAACACTACTGGCAGGAGAAATTCCACATCTCCTGTATACCATCTGAGGTGCCATGAATAAGTAGCATGGTAATCCAGTGAAATCCTCATGATTAATGAAATAATGGAAGACCACATGGCACATGGAAAAGCTCTTCTAAATCTCATTAGCCCAGTTATTCTCTTGCACTAGCATAAATCAGGAGTAACTCCAGACACACATTTAGAAGGAGAACACAGCATTGATGCACAACCAGGTGTAGAGGAAGGGGTGTTACAATCTAGAGTGAAGAAGATTGCTCACGCAACTTCTTTACCTATGGACCTTAAGAATTGCACCCCTGAATTATTCTGTTCCCCATGAAGGAAGTGATTTCATGGATTCAGCTTGCCCCATGCACAACAGAGGGCTCAAATATATGCTATAGCCTCAGCTTTTGAAGCCTCATCTTCTTCAGGGGGTTTCAGATCATCAAATACAACTTGAAATGTTCCCATAGAGGAGAAAGATACTAAGCCCCACAAATTGCTATTTTAACTAATTGTTGAAGCCTCAAGGCCAGGGGATCAGAAGTGTTAGCTGGTGGGGGGGGGGGGGGGGAGTCCTTCAAATGTAGCAGACTTCAAGGACATTTTCCTGAAGATACATCTTTCTCTATTTCCAAATATTTTAATGAAGCGCTGACCCCTTTGAAGTATTCAAACCTGAGCTCCCATTGCTGTTGGTAAGAGAGCTGATATCTAGTGAGAGAGCCCTTGTAAACTTATTACAGGAAATTCCAGAGCCAATTCCTCACTGGCCCATTGGCCGCCGAATTAATTAGGCATTACTGTGTGGGATTTCATTGGATGTATTACATCTGCAATGGGGGTGGGGGTCTTCCAGAAGAAAGCCCAGGGCAAGGACAGGGAGGTGATTAAGAGCAAAGCTTGTTAGTTGCTCAAAGTAAATTACTAAGAATTCAGGGGCCTCTCTGAGAAAGTTCAGCTACGGCTAAAAAGAAGGTTCTTCTGGTGGGCGCCTGGGAACAGTTAGTGCTGAGTAAGTGCGAGACTGGAGAAGAATGTGAGTCATGGACCGAGAATGGAGCCTTCACTTCCCCACAGGAATCTGAGGGTCAAAGCCCTGGGATAGGTGGGGGAGAGCAAGTGGATCAGCTGCTAGGGAACCAGGAACAGGTTGACTTTAGAGCAGTGCACGCTTTCCAAGCTTGCTTTCCTTCTCTAAAATGCAAAGGAAGAGCTTGTCTGCTCCCCAGGTGAGTTCTCCCATAGCACTCACACTGCTCTCCTGAAAACCCACCTCAAAGCCATTCTTTCTCTCAACTTCAACCAGGGAAGTCCCCACCGAGGCCAGGGATTCCGACTGGCGGCGGCAAGCGCCATCTAGCGGCAGCTCCCCAGATCTGCTCCCTCAAGGCACTTGACTCCTTGCGATGCCCAAGCCCCGAGAAAGTAATTGAACCCATATCCAGGAGAGAAAACCCCAGGCAATGAAAACAACAACATAGTTGAAAGAGTTGCATCCATAAAGGAAACCAAATTGAACTCTGTGACAATTCAGGCTCCCCCACCCCCGCCCCAAAGACCGAGCCGGACTGCAAATTTCCCCTCTCACAAGTCCCCAGAGCTTAAACAGAGTCCTTGCTTTGTTGCTTCATGTCGGGTGATTCCAGATGCCCCCACGTAACGCGCAGGAGCCCATGGCGCTAGGAGGTTAGTGTACTCAGGTGCATGCCTGCGTATAGCAGGAGAAAAAAATAAATACGCGGAAAGTTCAGCCAGCCCAAGTGTTGCCTTTGGCCCCCTGTGGGCAAGGCGCTGGGCCAGGCAAGAAAACCAGGAGCTAGAACCATATTGGACAGGGGCACCAACCAAGACCCACAGCCACGGCGGAAGTCGTTCCTCTCCATCCCACCCAGGGGTTTATCATTATTCTTTCTTTAAATCAGCTCGCCGGCATCCAGGAGTGGCTTGTTTTGAACTGGTCCCTGGGATATGAGCCGCTTTGGCAAACAAGGTGGCTTGCTGTGAAGGGGGGAGGGAGAGAACCAGTTCCAACCTGGATACCACACCCGAGCGAGCCAAGCCAGGAGAGAAAGTTGTCGGAGCAAAAATGCACTGTGAAATCAAAGGAGAGTGAGTGAGAGAAGAGAGATTGAAAAAAACCACGTGTAAACTGCTCTTACCTTGTAGCCAAAGCAGTCCGTGAAACACAGAAACAGCCAGGGCGGTGCAGGGCTTTGGAGTCATGTCTGGTGCAGATGTGAATTAGGAGTGTAGCCTTTATAAACGTGCAAGGAGGGAGATCTGTCAATAGGGTCAATTTCTTTCCAGCACCAAGTTTCAAAGCCTTCAGGCTGGGTGAGGGCGGGGAGGGGGAAAGAACAAGGCGTCCAGCAGTTCTCACTTGTTGATGCCAGTGAAACTGCGCTTTCCATTCACGGCTTCCCCCCTTTGCTACAGATTTTGTTTGCCTCGCTCTCTTCTTGACAGCCAAATGTTTTTTTTTTTTCCAGAATAACTTTATTCCTTGGTTCCCCTCCCCCCCCGCCAACTCATGGGATGATCTGGGGTTTTTTGTTTGTTTGTTTGTTTTGGGGTTTTTTCTTTTTCTTTTTTCTAAATCGGATGAAAAGTAGAGAGATCAGTGAGAAGAGCAGATGGCATACAACTGACCAAAGGGGTTAACAAAGCAAAGTAGCAGCAGCAAAAAGTTTGGGTACAAAGTTTCTTCTGCGGCTTCTGAGTTTTCTCTCCTCCCTTGGGCTGAGTTCTGTTTAAGGTATCTGTCACCCAGAGCCTCCGCTGAGGGCTGTTTATCCAGGGGGGTGCAGGTGCTGCAGGGATCTGGAGGAAGAAGCCTCTAAACTTTCTCAGGCTTGCGAGACAGGAGGGGGGGGGGTAACAAAACAAAAACGCCTGCGTCCCAGCAGCAGCTGTTGCGGCGGACACGAGCCCACGGGATCTCTGCTACATGCTGGTGGGGGAATCACAAGCCCAGGAGCAGGCGAGCGGTTCGGCTTCTTGCGAGGAGTGGGGTTTGTGCCGGGGCAGATCACAGTTTAGGTATTTCTCTCTCCCCCACCCCTCCCAGTCTGATCTGCTTTTGCTGGGATGTTTGATGTAAGCCTGGGATTTTTTATAGGGAAAGAAGAAGAGGAAGGAGAGACGTCAGCAGCGCAGCCGGGGGGGTGTTTCGCTCGCTCGCTGTCACTTTTCCAGTGCTAAGGCTCCCAGGACTGCTGCTGCCTGAGATAAGGCAAAATCGGCTGCGATTTCAAACCCCCCCCCACCCCCCACCCATGCCACCCCTTGCGCTGGTTCTCGCCTATCTCGCTCACAGGTGGGCAGGGCAGGCAGGTGGCAGCACGCTCAGGCTCCAGTCGAACGAGGGGAGTGGGGGGCAGAGGCTGGTCGAGGCAGCTCCTCCATGTGCCCCTGGACTCCTTTCCACCGCATGGGTCTGGGCCTGGGCTTGGGGGCGCTGTACCCCAAGAGGTGCAGTTGTTGCTGAGCTCCCTGGTGTGCACCAGAGACGGTGACAAGCAAAATGAAACACACAAGAGAGTGGGCGAGGAAAGAAACCTTGCCCCAGTTTTCTGTCTGTAAAGGTGTTGGAACAACCTGGGAAGTAAGGCAGGTGCTCAGGATATCGGCTTTTGGTGTTTCTTTCCCTCCCATCCGCCAAAGCGACCTGAGCAGAATACACGGATTTAACAGAAGTTGGTTTCCTGATGTCAGTTTGATCAAGTCCTTTTGGAATGTAAGTGGTATTTTACCAGAGTGCAGCTTTAAAATCACTTAAAATTCATATTTTTGATATTGAGGGATGCAGGCCATTTACTGGTGTGTGTGTACAGGCTCGTGTCTATGTGTGTACACACAAACACACACACACAAGCCTGTGGGATGGTTTGAGCAAAGAGTGGCAAGAATAAAGAGTTGATGCAAACAGAGCACTGGGAAAAAGAGCAGGGTTTGCTTTAACTTACAAGTTTTGGCACCCCAACCATATCAGAAATCATTGGGATGCTGGTGCAGCAAGGCAGATTGCCCCTCAGTTTGTAGAGATATTTAGGAATGTTTTCATCCGAAATTAAATAAAGCAAACTCACTTTTAAAAAAAAAGTCTATTATGTGAATATCTCTATCTGACCTGTCTTAGGTTTTGAGATAGCTCCAACCACTGCCTGGTATCTAAGCATATTTCCAGGTATTTGGGTGTAGACAATGCCACCCACACAGCTGAGCTTGCTGGCCTGACCTCATGCCTTTGCTCTGACTATGCCAAGCCCTTAGCATGGGAGAGCAGCACTCCCAGACCAGGAGCTGTGAGAACCCTGGAAAATGGATACAGTCACTGTACCCTTCCACTCCTGCCCAGAGTTGGACACTCCTCTTCCAGATGCTGCTGATCTTCCAAGGAAGAGGATGTGGGCAGTTCAGCCTAAATCCAGACTTTTCACAAGAATGAATGTTAAATGCCAGTGGTTTGCCCAGCTGTTGTTAGTATAATAAATTAATAACTTACCTATAGCTTACAGCTTGGATCCTAAAAGGATTTTATAATCTGTATGCAGGGGGTCACCCACTCAGCATGGAAATGCACCCATGACTCAGATCTCAATGGGGAGCCATTCTGTGCTATCAACACTACCCAGCAACAATAATATACCTAAGTTATACATCACTTTACATCTCCAAAGCTCTACAATAACATGAATCTTCCCAGCTCCCTTGTGAAGCAGATCAGTATTATGGGGCTCAGATCTTATGCTGATGGGGGACAGGTAGATTATTATTCCTGTTTTATTTATGGAGAAAATGAGACACAAGTTAAATGATTTGCCCTAGGCCACACAGCAAACCAGTGGCAAAGCTGGGATTCAAATGAAAGTGTTCTTGCATTCCAGTCTCATGCTCATTCAATTAATCTTCAGAAGAGGAAGTGAAAAATACCCTGTGAATTGGAATCTAGGAGGGAATCTGATAACCTGGATTTTAGTGAAGCTGAACTTTGGACACATTCCCTGTGCCCATTTTTTGATACATAAAAATCTTGTTTTTAACTTTTGATGCATGTAACAAATATATACACCCAATACTGAAATACAGTCACATCAGAGCAAGAGATTAATACAGCTGAACATACAATTACAGATTTTAACTTGCAAGAGAGGTGACCAAACATCAGTTGATCAGAAACATGATCCATGAAAGCCATACACACAAACTCTACAATAAAGTGTAATAATGCTGAATGTCTGAGTCCAGAGAATCATTTCCTACAATAATGCATGATGTACAATTAGGATACAGTGTTCTCAGTATCACAAGAGGTTATCGGGTTGATACGAATATTAATAGCCAAGTCACTTCTAATACAATATGAGGAATGTACCTCTCCCTTTTGTATTTTATAAATTACTACTTCAGAGTATACATCCTCATCCAAATCAGTGTACCAATTCTGAACTGATGGTCTGGGATAGAAATTCCTTCTGCATCTCAGTCAGCTGTGGAGAGTTACTTTTAAATCTCGTAATAGTGGATAATAGTAAAGAACAGTCATGTAGGATTAATTGTGCATTTCAGGGGAAATAACATTTCCAGTTAAAATTTGCAGTATCTAATATTTTGGCCTCATAATCACAAATGTTGGGGGCATATCTATAATATGCCAAATTTAATCACATTCCTTCTAGATTGGTTGCACCTCCAACAATACAAGATATATCTTTCCAAGCTCTTCAGAGCCCAACAGATTTTATAAATTTATTTATGCATGCACTATACCTTTGCTACCCTGGTGCTAATTTTAAATTCATAATCCAGAACCTCTTTCCCATTGTTTAGGAGTAGACTGTAGGTCAAAATCAGTTTCCCACATGGATTCTGATTTTCAGAAAGCTCTGTCTGACTACCAACCCAAACAGCAATAGATAAGAACTGGGTAGTGAATGTGCCATTCCTGAAATGTTCAGTCAAACAATTAGAATGAGAGTTTGGGGGTGTGTGCACAATTTGGGGATTGAGTGACGTTATTAGCCAGCTGCAGTAAAATAAAATTCTTGTCCTTCAGATGCTTCAAATGTATCTTTATCTATATTTCCAAAAGCTGAATGCCAACATTTGTCCAAATTACCCTGGGGATGATTTTATTTTGAATTCTTTATTTTTCTCAAAATTGATATAAATTAGTACCAATAGCCTATATTGTTCTTGAACAAAGCTAAGCCTTCACAAAATATAACAGACTTACAGAACAAAATCGTAAGGTCCATTCCCAGAGACAGAAAAAAGCAATTTATTAACTGTAATATAACTTAATCATAAAACAATTATTCTTGCCAGTAAAAGTATTCACCCAAGAAGTTTGAGACCCTTTTACAAATTTGAATTAATTCAGCCTTACAACACACCCGTGATTTAAATAAAGACTACAGAAAGATTGTTTCACCAGCTAATAAAATGCAGCCATCTCTAGGGTGGAACCTGGAGATTGTTCAAATGTACCCATCAAATCAATTACATAAAAATAAGGAAATGAAGACTTCTGTATCTAACTAAACTGCTGGGGGATTTAGATGGGGAGAATGTAAGTATCTGAATTAGAATTTGGCCAGAATTCCAGGACTATCAGCTCTACTCTTACCTACCGTGAATGCGTTCTTTAGAGCCAGGTCCCACAGGGCAGGACAGCCTCTGTATGCTGAACTGGATGCGTAATCTGGCAGCAAAATTGGCTTAACCAACTCATGGAAGATCTTCCCAGGGTAAGGGTGATCCTCTGGTAGTACAGAGCCAACATAGGGGCCTTCCTGATGTTGATGTAGCAGGGGAAAGGGCTGCAGAAAAGAAGGTGTGGTTGGCCCCAAGTAATCTTCAGCTGTGTTTTCTGCCCCCAGTGGCCATTGCAGCCTGTCCAAGTGAGAGCGCCTCTCACAGCTCGGGGGGATGGCCATTCAGATAGCCACAGCAGAATCAGAGTTTTAAGACAGATTTGTATGGTACCCTGCCTTGTGCTCTGAGCAGTTTAGTCTTAGCCAAAGGATCTGGCACTTTATGTCTACAGTTAGTCAGCATGTCAGCCAACAGACGGCATCTCCTAAGGCAGTGCTGTTGGGTCATCGCTGATTCAGATGGAAGGGTACTGTCTAGTGAATCACCAATACCACTTCCTCCAAAGCATGGGTGTTCTCCAGACAAAAAGCCCTTGTGCTTTTAGCTTGTGAGGCTGGATAGACAACAAAGTGGCATAGCTGCAGGCTAGTCAATGTTTGGCTTGTATTAGGTGTTCAGAACTGGTCTTTATCATAGATAAACAGGAAAGCTGATGAGCAAATGATGCACCATACTGGAAGAATATGGCCATTAAATGAAAGACACCTATGTCTGCTCACAATCTTTGTTGGTGGGAAGGATAGCAAATTCCCCAGGAGTTTTATGGATGACGAGCAGGGAGGCCCTCACTTTTACATCTCAACAGGTGATGGTGTTTAGGAGCCCCGTGACACTTGCATGAGAATAGAGAGAGACCTCTTTTCACTGGACCATACCACATAAATCAGATGACAGCAAGCAGACATGATGCTCAAAGTGTGCATTGCACTTTAATCCACTCCATTGGGCGTAAAACAATGTCCCATAAAGTCAAATCCTCTTTATTTGAGATGAGACATTTGATAGGCTGGTATCTGGTAGGGGATCTAATAGTGCCCAATAAAGGTGTGTGCTACCCCACCTGCCTGGCAGAGACCTGGCACTTTGCCTTCTATCTGACTCATGGAATTAAGTAGCACAGTGCATGAAAACAACACCATAATTGCACGTCGCTAAGCTCCGTGAGTGAGGTACACTTCCTTGTGTACCTTCTCTAGCTAGATTCACCATCATCAATCCCACCCAGTGATGAGCTGCCAAAATCTTAACAACCGGTTCCATATAAAAAGTTCTGATGTAAGGGATGTGTCCCAGTATGTATTTTTTGTACCAACAGGGTTACCATACGTCTGTATTTTCCCTGGAGCAATTTTTAAAATTTAAAAATTCCTCCCAGACGGCGATTTAAGAACCAAAAAGCCTGACCTGTCCGGGAAAATACGGATGTATGTTAACCCTGCCTAAAGGTCTTTTTTAAAAAGATGGGCCTGAACTAGAAATGAGCTCCGTTTCACATGTGTGGGTCCCCGCCACTCCCTGGGGGTGTGCTAGGGTGACCAGATGTCCCGATTTTATAGGGACAGTCCCGATTTTGAGGTCGTTTTCTTATATAGGCTCCTATTACCCACCACCCCCTGTCCTGATTTTTCACACTTGCTGTCTGGTCATCCTAGGGTGTGCACATGTGTGGGTCCCAGCGGCTCCATGCCCCCCTCATTGAAGCAGGTGTGCAGGGTTACTGCCCTGGGAACTGCAGGGCACCAGTGGACGTGGGGCCAGCTGCAGACAGGGGCGTGGGGCAGGGCTAGTTGGAGGCAGGGGGTTCATGGCTGGCTGCGGGCAGGGCAGGGGGTGTGTAGCTGGCTGGAGACAGGAGGGTGCGGAGTTGGCTGGAGGCAAGGGGGTGTGGGGCTGGCTGGAGACAGGGCAGGGGCTGACTGGAGGTAGGGGTTGGCTGCAGGCAGGGCAGGGGGGTGCAGAGCTGGCTGGAGACAGGGGCTGGCTGTGGGCAGGGCAGAGGGTACGGCAGGGGCTGGTGCGGGCAGGGCAGGGGGTGTGGGGGTGGCTGGAGACGGGCTGGCTGCGGGCAGGGCAGGAGGTGCGTGCAGCAGGGGTTGGCTGGAGACAGGGCAGGCGGTGCGTGCGGCAGGGGCTGGTTGTGGGCAGGGGGTGGCTGGAGACAGGGGCTGGCTGCGGGCAGGGGGTGCGTGCGGCAGGGGCTGGCTGCGGGCAGGGGGTGCAGGGGTGGCTGGAGACGGGCTGGCTGCAGGCAGGGGGTGCAGCAGGGGCTGGTGCGGGCAGGGCAGGGGGTGCGACGGGCTGGCTTCAGGCAAAGCAGGGGGTGTGTGAGGCAGGGGCTGGCTGCAGGCAGAGGGTGCGGGGGTGGCTGCGGGCAGGGGGTGTGGGGGTGGCTGGAGACAGGGGCTGGCTGTGGGCAGGGCAGGGGGTGCTGGGGTGGCTGGAGACAGGGGCTGGCTGCGGGCAGGGTGGTGGGTACTCACGGGGAGAGCGGCTCGGAGGAGCAGGACGCAGCCCAGGCCCAGCAGAGCAGCCGGGGACTCACCAGGCAGCATCGGGAGCCCCAAGGCCAGGGGTCAGGGGACCAGCAGCAGCAACAGGGCTCATGCTCAGGGCCAGGCGGCAGCCCACATGGCTCCCGCAACGCAGTGCCCCCGGTGGCCGGAGGAGGAATTACATCACTTCCCGGCCAGAGCCCATCAAAGCCTCAGCGCCCCCTGCAGGGAAGCGGGTTAACAACCAGTTCTAAAACTGCTTCAAAATTTAACAACCAGTTTGTGCGAACCAGTGCGAACCGGCTCCAGCTCACCACTGATCCCACCCCATCCCCTTCCTGTACACAGAGTCCTAGGAGAGGCAGAAATTGACCAATAGCAGCCCTCCTGTCACAGGAGAGCTGCCATTGGCTGACAAGGGCCGCAGCACCATTCAGGGCGTGGATCCACCCTTCTGGCACTAGCTGCCATGGTAGGCCTCCATTCATCAAAGCCATTGTGTAGTCCCTTTGGGAACAGAAGACAAATTAATAGCTACAGTCTGTTCATATGCACAATACACAGGAAAATAAAAACCTAATGGCAAAAGTTCTTGATTATACATAATATTCCTGCCATAAGGCAGGAGCTGGTGAAAGGTCTGGTTGGGAAGTGACTGTCAGTACAGTCTCCAAGCACTTTACCCCGTTATACAAATGGGAAAAATGAAGCACAGAGAGAGTTTAAGTGATTTGCGCAAGGCCATACAGGAATGTCAGTAGCAAACTTGGGACTAGGACCCAGGTCTCCTGACTTCCCTCCTACAATCATTAAACTACACTGGCTATCACATTTACAGCAGCACTGGGTTATTTAGCAGAGATTTTAAAGTAGAATATAAGAAAAGTAATATAATATTCTCACCTATTTTGTTTTAATAAAGAAATATTAGACATTAGAAGAAATTCTCATCCAGTGTGACCTGGCACCCATCCCTGCCTGGCACCCAGCCCTGCCTGGCACTCATCCCTGCCTGGCACTCCTCCCAGGCACTCATCATTTTCACATCTTCCATGCCATCTTATACCCCATCCCAGCCTAACCCCAATGGTCTCAGCCCAAGCTATCTCCAGTCCTTCAGCTAACTGTACTTACTCATGTTCTCACATTACTACTCCCTGGTGGCTATGGGCCAAGGGCCCTGACAGAGAGTGCCTCTTGCACTGATGTGCTCAAACACTGGAAGGAAGAAACGCATTTGATTTCAGCTGGAAACAAGGAAGATTAAAGCATAAAGACAATCTCCTCCCATTATATGACTTGTATATATCACTTGTGAGATCTGGTTTGTTTTTTAAACTACAGTATTTGGTGGGGCCGGGGGGGGGTGGGGGAGAGGAAGGGAAGTCTGAAATTCCCACTCTTTGTATTTTCTCTTTGAGGTTATTTTTGAGCACTTCATTGTAGCTGTTTGACTATAATCCTTTAGAGCTCAGAGAGCCCAGGGATGCTCCTTGCAGCTGATAAATATAACCAAGGCCCCCCCGGGTCCATACGGCTCTGAGAAAGGATTGACTGGTTTGGAACTCTAAAGAGACTTTGGAGCCAAGCGAGTAAAACAGGAGACATGTTAAGGAAAATCATCATCAGCAGAAACAGCACAGGCTTGGGGTTTGATCTCAAGTACATGTTTTTGGTTCTGTCACAAGACAACAAGGCTAAGACATCAACATGACGAGGGCAGGGAAGTTCAAGCGCCTGGTTCATCTATATGCGGTGTTGAAAGAAAACAAAAATATCCTGCCCCCTTGAGGCCCCTTTGTCCAAGTCATCAAACTGAAACGGCTTGCCTCGGCCAGAAGCCTGTTTTCAAATGAAAGGGTTTTCCTTGGATGCACTCTGAACTTCAAAGTGTGAATGACATGGGCTTCCCCCAGCCGTAGGCCTCAGACTGAACAACCAAGAATGCCTGTTTATTTAACTTGGGATTCTGACTCTTACCTCTCTCTCTCTCTCTCAGTCTGAGGTAAGTGGGGATTTCCTTGACACACCAAATAAGAATGGCAAACACTATCCACCTAATCAGTAGGATCCCTCAGACATTTCTCTTGGAGGTAGAGGTGCTTGTTCACATTTCGCCAAGCACACATGAAAAACAGAAATATCTGATCCAAAATAGCTGAGATGAGGGGTGGAGACCCTGGCTAGAAAAAAAAAAAAAGAGAGGAAAACTTCAGCCCCGTAAAGCTGCAGAAACAGCAAGATAGAAAGGGTCTAGGGGGCCTTTAAAAGGTCACATGAATCAAGAAACTGTCAGGAGTGACTCAGTCCCTAACCCCAAATTAGACTTCCCCTCTACTGGTTTACAAACCTAGTGATGAGGGACCCCAGCTTTCCACATCAATCTTTACACGGCACTTAGTCCAAAGCTTTCTTAAAATCCAAGTCAGCTATGCCCACTGCTTCATCTCCTTCTGGCTCCTTGTCATGTCCCTAAGGAACTGAAGTGTAACTTGCCCTATTGTGTGTTTCTAACCAGTGTGCACCTGCCCATTTGCTCGCCCATTGTTTCCTTCTTTTAAGCCAATATAGCATTTGCGAAAGGGGCAAGATTGACAGCACCAGTACTGTGTTTATCCACAGAACAGGCAGAGCACTGGCAGGATCAGTCTACTCTTTCTATCTCAACCCTGACCTGGAGGGGCCAGCTCTGGAGCTGAAAGGCTAAGTCAAACTCAACCAGCTCATCAGCCAAGCATTCTGAGAACCGCACTTGACAGTCTAGGGAAACCAAAGCACCCTTGGGAATTGCACCCATCTTCATGTGACTGGCTGGCTCATGGTGCATAGTAATCTTCCAGTAATGTGAGAGTGTGTGTCCTTTGTGTCCTGGCGTTATTTTTTCTGACCAGTTCACTGGCTAAAAAAATACATTCAATTCTCCTTTTATCACACTTCCATCTCTCTGCTAAATTTCACATGTAAATGCTTCATGTCTCCACGGGGCAAACATTGATATCATCATTTACCATGGTTCCAAAGTAAACCAAAGCCACATAACTCCCTTTTACTGAGACTCTGTGGTGAAAATAGCAATGCACCATATAGAGATGGTGGAAAGAATTAAAGGGACACTGTCAATCAAAATTAGGTTTGTGTAAAAACAAGCTCTCAGTTAAACCGAGGGCCAAAAGAAATGTTCCCACTATTTTTTTTTTCAATTCAAATGAAAACAGTTGCTGTGACAGGAACACACTTTGGTCTGCATTGCACCAGCCACTGCAGCGCTAAGACTCTCATAGTGAAACTGACTTCACTAATCTTTATTGTCCAAACCGGGAAATATTCAATAAAGGCATGACCTAAAGTCTGATGAAGCCAATGGAATGATTCCCACAGACTTCAATGGGCTTTGGATCTGTAAAGAATCATAAACAGTAATCATAGAATCATAGACTATCAGGGTTTGAAGGGACCTCAGGAGGTCATCTAGTCCAACCCCCTGCTCAAAGCAGGACCAATCCCCAACTAAATCATCCCAGTCAGGGCTTTGTCAAGCCTGACCTTAAAAACCTCTAAGGAAGGAGATTCCACCACCTCCCTGGGTAACTCATTCCAGTGCTTCACCACCCTCCTAGTGAGAAAGCTTTTCCTAATATCCAACCTAAACCTCTCCCACTGCAACTTGAGACCATTACTCCCTTGTTCTGTCATCTGCTACCACTGAGAATAGTGAGAACCATCTTCTTTGGAACCCCTCTTCCAGTAGTTGAAAGCAGCTATCAAATCCCCCCTCATTCTTCTCTTCCGCAGGCTAAACAATCTCAGTTCCCTCAGCCTCTCCTCATAAGTCATGTGTTCCAGTCCCCTAATCATTTTTGTTGCCCTCTGCTGGATGCTTTCCAATTTTTTCACATCCTTCTTGCAGTGTGGGGCCCAAAACTGGACACAGTACTCCAGATGAGGCCTCACCAATGTCGAATAAAGGGGAACGATCACGTCCCTCGATCTGCTGGCAATGCCCCTACTTATACAGCCCAAAATGCCATTGGCCTTCTTGACAACAAGGGCACACAGCTGACTCATATCCAGCTTCTCGTCCACTGTAACCCCTTGGTCCTTTTCTGCAGAACTGCTGCCGAGCCATTCGGTCCCTAGTCTATAGCAATGCATGGGATTCTTCCGTCCTATGTGCAGGACTCTGCACTTGTCCTTGCTGAACGTCATCAGATTTCTTTTGGCCCAATCCTCTAATTTGTCTAGGTCCCTCTGTATCCTATCCCTACCCTCCAGCGTATCTACCTCTCCTCCCAGTTTAGTGTCATCTGCAAACTTGCTGAGGGTGCAATCCACACCATCCTCCAGATCATTAATGAAGATATTGAACAAAACCAGCCCCAGGCCCGACCCTTGGGGCACTGTGCTTGATACCGACTGCCAACTAGACATGGAGCCATTGATCACTACTAATAAGTAAACTGATTTTAAAAATCCTTTCACTGTTAATAATCTAAGGTGCTATGAGTAAAGCAGAGAAGGGAATTGGTTTATAATGTGAATTTTAAGGTGGCAGTATTCCACACTGTGCACAAAATAAAAATGTAACATCACACACTGTGTGGGTCATTGGCAACAGGGACTGGAACTCAGACCACTGGCATGAGCCTCCGCTGCATGAGCTAAAAGACCCACCTCTGTTAGGAGGTTCATCCACTTCTATGTGTAGTGGTTTAACCACCACTACAGGAGGACAGAGCACTACACTGAGTGGGTGTGGGTGACAAATGCAAGGTTCCTCAAGGCAATCAGTAATCTCCTCAAGGCGGGGGCTGTGTCTTTTCAGTGCCTGTAAAGCACAGTGCAATCCTGTGGATCTATTTATATAATAACACATTATTAAATGCAATTGTGAAATGAAGGCAGGGCAGAATAAACAGAGGCTATGGGAAAACAGTGGGACAGCTTCATGTTATCTGGCCAGTCTCCACTAGACCATATGTGGGCAGGTTGCTGGAATATGGAGTGAATAATACTTTGCATTTATATTATACAGAGTCACTGGGAAATCTCAATGGAATTTTATACATGAACAAACTGGCAAGCAGAGATTCTCAGGTCACATGGTAAGTCAGTGACAAAGCCAGGCCTAGCACCCACAAACACTGGTTCGGAGGGCCCTGTTGTAAACCGCAGACAACGGTCTCTCCCTTATTCCTCCTGAACCACTGTTTGTCACCATGTTTCTCTATTTATAAATATATTTCAGCAAATTCTGTGCTCTGAATGCTAGAGATTAAAAATACAATTTGTTGGATGCTATTTTGGTGTGAACAGCTAATGAAATCTTACAGTTCTCAGGAGTTTGGTGGGTAGGGCTCAGTTCATGTGGATACTCAGCCATTTTGGCTCCAATAAATGTACCCTTTTGCTGATGATCATTCCCCCGGCCTGTGGGGTTGCATTCCCCTGAAGCCAATGGGATGCACAGGAAGGATGGTCAAAGGATTAGGTCACTAGTTTCCTGTGTAGCCATGAGCAAGTAATTTAGCCTCTCTATGTCTTAGTTCCCCAGCTGTAAAACGGAAACAACAGTAGCTCACAGGGGATCTATAAGATAAATACATCAATGATGATGAAGATCCCAGATACTATGGCAATGGGGCCATACACTTATACACACACCTTAGATAAACCCTGTGCATGTTCTCAGCCTGGGAGGGGGTGTCACAAACAGGTCAAGGAAGGTTGTGACCATCCTCCTGAATTTGGGGACATGAGCACCCAAAAAACACAGGCCTCTTAAGCTAAGGAAACATCTATTAGCTGTGGATAAATAGCGATTGTTACATTTACTTAGGCTGGCTGCTAGAGGGAGGCATGGACATATGCACTAAAACCAGTGTGTTACACTTTGAACATGAAAAGCTCTATGTATGTGCCAGCTGATTATTATTAATTTTTCTTCTTTATTTATTTCACTTAGCTTAATCGCAGTAAAAAGATTTTGCACTGATAAGACATATCAGGACCAAATGAGAGGGTATTGGTAGTCACATTTTACAGAAAAGTAATATATGACCTGGAAAATAAACAGAAGCATTTAGTGAAATGAAGTGACCATGTCTGAGTTAGAGCACTGGATGGGACTCAGGACACCTGCGTTCTACTCATGGCTCTGCAGCTGGCCTGCTGGGTGACCTTGGGCAAGTCATTACCCCTCACCGTGTCTCAATTTCCCCATCTGTAAAATGGGGATAATGATACTGGCCTCCTTTGTAAAGTCCTTTGAGTAGAACCTTCCAACTCAACCTGAGCCCAACAGGACCTGACTATAATTGTCAAGTTCAGGTTGGGTCATCTCTAATCGCCTCCTCCTGCCCACAGATTCGGAACAGCAGCAGCTGTGTGCCCCACATGTGCCCGCCATCACCACCTCGCTCCGCTGTGTGTGCACCCACTCATCACTGCACCGACACCGCAGGCAGGCAATGGCCAGACACCGATCATAGGCACAGGGCATAGGGAATGGGAAGCCACCGCCAGACCAAGCCCCAGGGAACGCGGTGGCAGTGGCCCTGGCACCCGTTAGCGGGGAAGTGTTACGTTCAGATCAGATTAGTTCTGAAAATGACTCGACACTCTCATGTGCGGTTCAGGTCGGCAGTGCTCAGCTCAGTTTCAGGTCTGGATCAGGCTTTAAAATTAGGACCAAGCAAACCTCTATCTTTGAGATCTACTGATGAAAAGTACTGTATAAGACCTAGGTATTATTATTGTTATTATATATAATAATAAACAAAAAGAGTAAGCACACTGCAAAAGCAGAATATAAATGTTTCCAGCACAAAAGCAAACCAAAATCACCAGATTCACAGAAATGATCCAGCTCTGAAACAAAATTTTTCTTCATCGTGTGTTTTGTAGAGCTTAAACACCTGTCCTGTTATCGGCTATTTGATAAACATTTCAATAGTAATTCAATAATTAATACCCCTAAATAGTCTCAACGGTGACACACCTGGTTATTTTGCATGTGGGTTTATTACAAGCACAGAGGAAATGTCATAAAGCCAGGGACAGAACTGGGGGAAACAAAGGACACATTTGGCTGCTTTGAACAAGAAACACAGGAATAGAAAATCTCTGCCCTGTGGGCTAAGTGATGTTGTGCTAGAAGCCTTGGCTTCTGAATTTCCTCACTTTGGTGTTTTCCATTCTCAGCCTTGCCAGGAGGGTTTTTTTAAATTTCATCTCCCTGTTTTTCTTTTTTGTAATTTTCTTTTTATTAGTTTCTTACTAGTTGGAATTACGATGCAAGTCACTGCTCAAAGCATCTTTTGTCCATGAGGTGCACAAACTCTAGTCCTCCCTTCAGGCAAGGGTTACTCTAACAGATGTTAAAAAAATCAGAGAAAACCATAGCACTATAAGATATATACTAAGCATGACTCTTCCATCACTTGCTTTTTGTTGCATCCCATCTCCCTTCCCCAGTTGGTAAGTTGTTGGTTTAGTTGGAAGCTCTCTGGGGCAGAGAACCTCTCTTCATCTGTTTCTGTTGAGCACTAGCCCACCCAGAATGCTATATACATCATAATCTCCAGGTAACTGGTACAAAGTAATTAAATCTTCGTGATTTGAAATGATACTGTAGGTGACAAATCTGAGAAATAAGCAAGTATCTTCTAATGTCAACGTTAAGTATCTCCAACTGATATTTTCACCTGCCCTTGCTGGTCATTTTGGGGCTAAACCATCCTAGAATTTTTTGATCACACAAGGACTCTTTTCAATGACTTTGAACATTTCTTGTATAGGACAAACCACGGTGGATCAGACCACTGGTCCACCAAGTCCTGTGTCCTCCCTCTCGCAGTGACCAATAGCTGAGGCTACACCTAAAACTAGTGTCTCCTCCATAATGCAGCTGGCCAGTGGTGCAATGATCTATGTGGGGAAGGATGGGCGAATTCCAGCACAGTTTGTAGAATATACTATACAGCTTGAGATGTGATCAATGCTCTCTTCTCTAAAATGACCAAAGTTAGTATAGGTGACAATATTATCTAGCCACTCTGTCTGATAGGCCTTTACTGTTACTTTGGAGAGCCCTGCCTTGCCAGCCAGAGTTCTGTATATTCACTGTGGCACTGCAGCATGTTGCTAAGGAATTCATGACTCCATTTGGCAGGTCACACAATGTCTTTCAACTCCAGAGCAAGTGTGATCTTTTCAGAATTGTTCTCTCTACTGATCAGATGATAGGGTGACTGGTAGCAGTTCCTGAAAGGAAGTGTTTTAAATTGGCATGAAGACATTGCAAGATAAATCATGTGAAAACATTTGGTGTGAAGGCAGGCGATGCCACTGACACACCAGAAATGCTGTGTGTAAAAGGCTACGCAGAATGATTCAGCTACTTCAAAGGAGGGCCCTGTAAGCAAACTCCACTGAAAATGCTTTGTCCTTAGCTTATCAGACAACACAAAAGGACACAACTCAATCAAAAATTTCAAAGAAGGACTAAACATCGCAAAAGGAGTTGGGAAACAGGGTGAAAAAATTGTACTTCTCTCTGTCCACAGTGTGTCACCCTTACTGCACTCCACTGCTCAGTTGGACACCTTTCCTATGGGCCCAAAATATCACTCTTTTAAAGGAGCAAACTTCACAGATCTGTTTGTGACTCCCATGCTAGCATGACAGAGGCAGGGCAGGGATTTTAGTGAATGTATCTTTAGCACATAAGGGACTTGACCATTGGATTCTTAAAAAAAATTGTTCTCAAGAACCAGTTTTGGGGAATGATCCATTTGGAAGTGTCAGGCATAGAATATCTGTTGGGCTGGTGTGATGTCTGTCCTGGAGCAGCTCCCTCCCCTCTGGATCATATTGCACCATGTTGGATCATATTGCACCATGCTAGTCCACTGCTGTCCTACCTTTCCATTGCACCAGGTAGTCCCGTCACCAAACTGCCGTGCCATTCTGTTGGACTCTTGGCATTACACTGCACCAGGCTATCCCATTGCTTTTCCAATTTTGTGTGGCACTAAGCCACCCTGTCCCCTTCTACCATGCCATTGCCATCCTGATATTGCAGCATGCTATGCCGTCCTGTTACCCTCCTCACCATACAGGGTGCCATGTTATCCTATTACATTTCCTCCTGGCTACTGTACTGTCCCATGCCATCCAGTATCCTGCTGGCATCCCACAGTGCTATGCTAATCCATTACACTCCCAGAGCCCTGTTATGATTCATTACATCCAATTGTATCAGTTATGTTGTGGTGCTACAAAGTGATGTAACAGTAGATGTCTGACACATGCTCTGCAAGCACACTCCACCTGGGGACAAAACAGAAGGAATATGCAGTTGTCTGCGAACTTGCTTCCTATAATAACCTCATGTTTACTTTGCTCATATCTGCAGTTCTCATAGCTCATGTGGTGAGAAGCCAGAATCTGGACTTCAGGTTCGGGTGCAGTCTCTTCCTCTCTGCAGTTAGATTGATTTGGTTACACTCCTGTGATTTTATCACTGCTACAGGCATAGATCTGTAGAAAACACATCAATGGGAATTGATTTCACTGGGACTGCTCAAGGTAAAGGTATCAGAATCTGGCTATGGGAGCAGATATAGGGAGTAACAAAGACAATTTTCTAAGTGCTTTTAGAATATTAAAAGCACAAAACCAATAGGGTTCTACGAAATCTAATTGTGTTTCATAGCAATTATGTAAAATCATATAAGAGACACCTTCAGTGCGTGTAAACTGGCAGTCAGAAGCGCTACACCCATTTACACCAGCTGAGGATCTGGCCCATTGACATTAGTAAAGAATGAGAGCTCTGCTCTAGAGTTCGATAGAATGGTCCAAAAATTCTACACTAAAGTCAGCATCCTGGGTTAAATTCTGTTGGATTCCTCCAGAAGGAATAAATTAATAAAATAATCAGAAAACACCACCACCACATGGTGGTTGAATCGTGATATCCTCCAAACCCCTGAACCCAACTGGAGCCTGCATTTCAGACATGTGTCTCTGATAACCCTCTGGCAGGTGGTGTGGAGAGATGTAATGATATTCATGTACCACCAGTATGAACTCTAGGCTATGTGATCTGATCAATATCTCAGCTCTGACTAGATTAATCTTTCCTTGATTAGAGAAAACACTGTATCTAATTGGGTAGGAAAATGGCCACTCTGCAGCTAGTGATCTCAGTTTTTGCCATCCTGTTGGCTCCTTACCCACAGAAAAGTTCTTTATTTGGACAGCAATAGGGGGTTTATACTAGCGAAGAAATACTTGGTGATGGTGAAGAATTATTTGCCGCTTTATTAATATGTGCCTGCCACACTTGAGAGTCACACAAAAGCCTGATGGGGAAAGAGACCCAGAGATTATGGGCTCTCACATTTGTTTCATAGTGTGGACTACATTTTAACAAAAAGTGTGTCCAGTGGCCCCCCTCCCTTCCCATTGGTGCATGCCTGGCCTACCTCTCTCTCTCCTATGGGTTGTGTGCCTGTGGCAGATGCAGCAATTGCTACTGTGCACAAGTCACATCAGAAAAGTATGTAATGTTTTTTTAGCTTCTTTTAACGTGATTTAGCCACTGGAAAGCAGGAGCAGCCAGCAGGATGTGAGCAGCCAGCTCTCAATGTGCCTCCAGCAAATGGACCACAGGTCACAGCTGGGGAGTATATGAAAGGGCAGAGTCTGATCAGACTGTAAAGACTCAGGGCTTGTCTACGCTACAAAATCAAGTCGACTTTATCTAATAAGACTTCAAGCCCCCGAATTAATGAAGTCAATTGTGCATGGCCATACCATGCTCATTGTCTCGATGGAGTGTGTCCTCACTAGCAGCGCCTGCATCGATGCACAAAGAAGTGCATTATGGGTAGCTATCCCAAAGTACAACTTACCGCAGTGTGTTTTGGGAAGTTTGTGCAATGCCTCATGGGACCAAAACATTGTCGCAGGGGAGAATGGGACCATTGCGTCGGCATCCCATGATGCACTGTTCTCCCTCCCTCATACCAATGGCAAACAACCCAGTGGTTTTCACGCCTTAAAACTGCCGCGCATACACCATAACCGCAGAAGCATGGAGCCTGCTCAGTTGTGCACTTTTGCTGTGAGCATCCCAAATACCTCGCACCTTCTCCTGCAGTATTTCCAGAACCGAAGTAGGGTCTGCCACACAGAACATAGCGATGTCCTGCAAGAAGCCCTGCTGCAAGTCATTGAAAAAAACAATTCGCAGTTGCTGCCGGCAGTCACAGAGCAGCTGCACTCTGCTGAGCACCATTTCTGGTCCCGTGAAACAAGCACCGATTGGTGGGACCACATCGTTTTCCAGGTATGTGATGACGAGCCGTGGCTGCAGAACTTTCGACTGCGGAAGGCCACCTTCTCAGAACTTTGTGAAGAGCTTTCCCCTGCCCTGCAGTTCAACAACACAAAAATGAGAGCTGCTCTGAAGTAGAGACGCGAGTGGCAATCACTATTTGGAAGCTTGCAACATCAGACAGTTACCGGTCAGTGGGGAATCAATTTAGAGCAGGTAACCATGGGAGCTGCTGTGCTCCAAGAGTGCAGGGCCATTAATCGACTTCTGCTATGAAGGGTAATGAGTCTGGGAAATGTGCAGGACATAGTGGATGGTTTTGCTGCGATGGGGTTTCCTAATTGCGGTGGGGCGATAGATGGCATGCATATCTTCATCTTGGCACCAGACCATCTTGCCACAGAGTACATAAACCAAAAGGGATACTTTTCAATGGTGTTGCAAGCGCTGGTGGATCACAGGGTGCGTTTCACCAACATCAACGTAGGATGGTCAGGAAAGGTTCATGATGTGCACATCTTTAGGAACTCAGGCCTGTTCAAAAACTTGCAATCCGGGACTTTCTTTCCAGACAACAAAATTAACACTGATGCCTGTAGTTATTCTGCGGGATCCAGCCTACCTCTTGCTCCCATGGCTCATGAAGCCATACACTGGCTGTCTGGACAGCAGTAAAGAACGGTTCAACTATAGACTCAGCAAGTGCAGAATGGTGGTTGAATGTGCCTTTGGACGTTTGAAAGGGCGCTGGAGAAGTTTACTAACAAGGTTGGACCTTAGTGAGGAGAACATCCCCATGGTTGTAGTTGCTTGCTGTGTGCTCCATAATATCTGTGAAAAAAAGGGGGGAAATTTTCCGCAGGGGTGGGTGGTTGAGAGAGATTTCATGGCAGCCATTTTTGAGCAGCCAGACACCAGGGCAATAAGAAGAGTACAGCAAGGGGCGCTGCGTATCTGCAAGGCTTTGAAAAGACATTTCAATAATAAGTCACAGTAATGTGAGCTGCTTGTCTGCATTGTGCTTTCTCAAACCTTCACCTGGCTTGTATCACTGTCCCTCTAAAGCCAACCCCTTGCCCAAGCCCACTGCTTCTACTCAATAAAGAACATTTATTTCTCGAATCCATTTACTTTATTTAACAAACGTAAGTAAAGAGGGAGAACAGAAAAAAAAGGGAACCTTGGGGAAAAGGGGTTGTAAATTTGGAATGGGAGAAAAATTTTCAGCTGTGTAATGTAACACCTCATTCCAGACCATCAAAGGTCTGTGAATGGACGCCTTTTGTTCCTTGTACCCTCCCCCGCCCAAGTTAAGTGAAAGGGATAATGGACTTTTCGCCCATGTCTCATGGAATGCTTGTGGGAGGGTGATTCTGCCCAGGAGATGCTGGCTGGCTGTCCACCAGGATCTGCAGAGGGACTCTACCCACCTGCTTCTGTTCCTGCAGTTCAACCAGACGCCTCAACATTCTGCTTGGTCCCTCATAATCCAAAGCATCTCATCCTGCGCCCCACGTTCTTGCTCATTAGAAGCTTTCCTGTTCTCCATGTCCATGTCTAACTTCTCGGACAGTGAAATCCTCCATGCTCTCAACTCTGTGTCAGCTGTCCTGGAGGCGTTCATTATCTTGGTGAACATGTCCTTCCGCATTCTCTTTCTCCTCCTTCTAATCACCAAAAGTCTGCTTTCAGGTGTTGATGACATGCCGAAGGACACATTTCCAGCTGTCAGTCATGGGAAAAAATAAAAGAGCCATTGTACATGCATAAAACATTTCCATAGCAAGGCCATTTTCATAAAAAAAAACCCACCCTTATTACACTAGATGCAAGCCATAACATAATCAGAATCCGTAACCGTTCACTGTGCCGTTTTGCTGCTCCAGCCCTGGTGAGTAGGCCCCCCTGGGTCATGGGTGACCAGACTTTTAATGAAGTTTATGGCAGGCTCATGTAGAGGGAGCAGAGTTAACTAGTCGAGCAATGGTCCTTCACCATAGCACCACAGGAAGCTGTTTATGAACGAGGTGGGGGGGAACGTTTTCACTCCCAAATTGCAGAATCGCTCATGTGGGGCCCCAGTCCCCTATCAGCCACTTTAAATTACTTGCTAACCCGTGCCGAGCACAGTAAAGGCACATTAGCTGCCGCATGGTTTGGCGATCCAGAATGTGGGGGGCTGGGGTGGGTCTACATGCCCTTTTTTTGTGTAAGAGCACTTCTAATGAGAACTTCCCCCCTTTCCCCTAGGCGACCCTGGTCCTTAAGCTGCTGTGCTGCGTACCACAATGATGCCAAGAGAATTAATTCAGGAATTGCATGGGAAAGTGTCCTACCATGGTGGAATAAATAAGACTGCCCTGCCCAGAAACCTCTGCAAAGGATTGCGGAGTACCTCCATGAAAGTTTCCTAGAGATATCCATGGAGGATTCCTGGGCTATTCCAGTCCACATAGACTGTCCTTTCCGGGGGCCACCCTCTGTGTAGCTGGAGCGGCCCCTTGTCAGCAGAGAACCACAGCACCTCGCTTTTTCTTCAAAGTAAACATGCACTAATACCACCAAATGTGTGTACCCACTAAAGTTTAACTGAACTTTCATTGTAACTGTACACTCACCAGAGGTGCCTTCCCCGGCATCATGGTCGGTCACCATGATGTCCTGCGACCCACAGGGTTCCAGGTTAAAAATAGTTCCTAGCTCTTGGGGAGAATGGATCCACCGCTCACCTGTCTCCCATTCTCCTCCTCCATCTCTTCCTCATCCACCATATCATTCTCCTTGTTGTCCCTAGACTCACACACCTGTGAGGTGTCCACGTTGCTTGTGGGGGTGCTGATAGGGTCGCCCCCCGAGAATCTCATGCAGCTCGTTGTAGAACTGGCATTTGTGGGATTCAGCACCAGAATGACTGTTCGCCTCTCTTGCCTTCTGGTACACTTAGCGAAGTTTTTATTTTCACACGGCACTGCTGGGTGTCCCTTGTGTAGCCCTTCTCCCCCATTCCACGAGCGATCTTTGCATAGATGTCAGCGTTTCTTCTGCTGGATCGGAGCTCTGCCTGCAGAGACTCTTCTCCCCACACAGCAATGAGATCCTCCACCTCCTGTGCAGACCAGGCTGGAGCGTGTTTGGGGCGTACAGTCTCCACGATCAGCTGTGCGCAAGCTGGCATGCTCCCAATGCTGATCAAACAGGAAATGGGAAATCAAAAATTCCCAGTGCTTTAGCAGGGGAGGGGCTGTTTCCTGTGTACCTGGCTGCAGTGCAGCCAAGTTGAGAATGATCTCCAGAGCAGTCACAGATGAGCATTGTGGGACACCACCTGGAGGCCAGTTAAGTTGCATTACACAACGCTGCATCTGCACTACCTCGCAATCAGCCCAGCACGTCCCTGCGGCCCGCACTGCTTCCCGCAGCTCCCATTGGCTAGAAATGGTGAACCACAGCCACTGGGAGCTGCAGGCAGCCGTGCCTGCAGACAGTCAATGTAAACAAACTGTCTCGTGGCCCGCCAGTGGATTACCTTGACGGGCTCCGTGCGGTCCTCAGGTTGCCCACCCCTGCTTTAGAGGAAGGTGCAACAGTCCCAATATGGAACAATTCTGTCAATTGTTTGCCTGTGGGGGGACTGCCTTTCTGATCCCTAGAAGTTAGTGATTAGTGTATGCCCTGGAGTATGACACTTTATTTGCACAACGAGAGAACAATTATATGAGACAGAATAAAAACATTTAAGGACAATAAACATCAACACTAAGCTCTTGATTTCAGTGATATCTTGTGGCAATGAGTTCTAAGGTTAATTGTACATAAAATATTTCTTTATTTGCATTGGTGATGAGCAGTAGCTGTAGGTAAAACCTCCTCATTATAGTTCCTGAACTGCAATATTATAACAAGTTGGGAGAAAACATGTTATTGCATGCTACAGAAGTAGCCACAAGACTTCTCTCTACAGCTGAAGAAAGTGAAAAGCGTGGATCAATTTGAAGTGTACGGACACAGCTCTCATTCTCTCTGCAGCCCAAGCTCTAGGACCCCTGGAGGTGGGAGGGTCCCAGAGCTTGTGCTGCAGCCTGAGCACAATCATCTACACCACAATGAAACAGCTGCTTAGCCCAAATCAGCTGGCACAGGAGAGCTGCAGGTGTCTAACTGCAGTGCAGAAGTACCCTAAACAAGCTTTGGGCCGGGATAGCAGCCAGAGCCCACTTGGTGCTCCCTTCATGGAGATTTTGGTGTAGTTTGTTGACCTACTGTCCATGATCCTCTCTCAGCCCATTCCCAGCCCCTCCCTGCATGTTGCAGCAGAGACAGCTGCAAAGCATGGCATTTCTGTGGTCTTCTCCCCATTAATAAGAGCTGATGTAAGGAGCAGCCAGAAGAAGCCATTTCTAGTGCTCAGCAATTTTTACTGGTCCTACAAAACCCAAGAGTATATTCTTTAGTGCCATCAACTAGCACCTTATCTAGTAACTAACTATTCACATACATACAGAGAGAGCAGTGGTGTAACACTCACCACATGCACTGGAACCACAGTGGCCCCCACAGGGGGGTTGGAATATTTCAAATACAATACAAAAAAATCCAGCTTTAAATAAATATTAGATTTAGACATCAACCAGCAGCAGCCGGACAGCTCAGGCTGGGATTTTGAAAGCTGACTATGGACTGTCCAGTTCCCATTAATCCAGTCTGAGAGCCTGCTTCAGCTGGGCCTGCCTCAGAACTACACTCATCATTCGGCCCCAAAGGGCCCCAAACTGTTGACATGAGAAGCGACCCTGGTGGCTGCTCTATCTTACTGCAGCCTGACACAGCAGCCTAGAAGCTGCTCCAGAGCCTACAACCAACAGAGTGCAGAGGGCTCCCCAGCCTGCCCGCATCATGACCCCTGCCCTGTCCCTAACAGTCCAGTACCAGGGCCCGCAAAGAGTGGGAGGGAATGGGCTAAGGACGCCAACACTGTGCTGCTCCTGAGCTGGTGGAATTCCCACAGCTCCGTTCCACCCCGGGACACCCCTGGAACAGCACAAAAGGTCTGTAGTTGGGGTCAGACATTGGTTCTCAGAGTCAACAGACCTGGACTGTATTTCCTCCTCTGTCACTGACTCAGTGGCCAGGACAAAACAAGCCCAGCCATCAGCCAGGATTGTAATTTATGTCAGTTCCAGTGTCTGGCCCAACAAACAAAGGCACATTTAGAAGTTACTCATCGGTGCTGCTATTTTTTGGCACATACACCAAGGTCCTCACTAGTAAATCTGCATTGGTCCCACGGCTATTGGTGGGAACAGGGTCAGAATGGCTGTCCCAGTGTGCCATATCCTTTCTGCAAAGGGTGAAGCAACTCCCCAGTTCTGAGACGAGCAGCTCCAGTGTAACTTTCCAGAGTACCCAGACAGGGTGATCCACAGTCCACAAGATCAAAACAGACTAGAAAAACCAGCTAAACAAACAGAGAAATGCACAGGAAGGTTTTTTGCTCTTGGATAGACAGTCAGGATTCTTTTGTCTTCCTTCCTCCTAAGAAAGATTAAAAAAAGAATCCTATGAAATGATATTTATACTGTAAAGACACTGCATGATAAATGGGATTAGGGTGTGTAGCAGGAAGAAATCTCTTCCAGGGAACGGAACCCTAGTCTATCGTCTTGATGAAAAATGAACATGCACAATATGGTCATAGAATAAGTAGACCTGATTTCTACTGGGGAGATGTAGTGAAGCAGCATCAGTGCAACATCTCACTGTGTCTTTCCTTGTCTCCGGGCAGTAGCTTTTGTGGGGAACACTGAACCTTTCGTGACTCCTACGACTCACACCCCTACCAACATGGTGATGAACAGCATGAAACTCATGAATCCAGAGTAATTAAAGCCACCTACAATGCCTATTTATATGCAGGACAGATAGAGAGTTAAGACTGACTGACTGCATATCGCATTATGGTCCCTTGGCCTTTACCACAGGCACAAAAAGCCCATAAATCTAGCAGATCTGGACAGCTGGGAATCCTGGTATGCCACCTCTTCTTGGTACCCCTGAAGTAAGGGTCATGGCCAGGAGAAAGGGTGGATGACCTGGGAAAAGATGCTGCGGGAGCCTCTCTACACTATGGCTATTCCCAGCTGCTGGAATGGCCCTGAGATTGATCTAATTTATACAGGAAGCTGAACTGGCCCCTGTTCAACTCCAGAACTGGGGAGCTGTAAAAATGGCCTGAAGCCACTTTTGCTCTTCCTTCAGATCCTATGCTGAGCAGAGTTTGGCCAGACCTGAGAATCGGGCACAGGGAGTATGCAGAGGGCTAAGGTCTGCAGTGCCATGGCCGAAGTTAAGTACTTGCAGGAATGACATCTGTCCCTAAGCTCCCTGGCCACTTTTCGAGTTTTCACAACCACATTTTCCTCTATTTGAAAATGTTTCTCTCTCTCTCCCTGTTGCTTCGTGGAAACCCACACAAACAGCAAGAGAATCAGACTAGCTGCCCTCTGAGTGGAAATGGTGAAAGTGACTCTATGCAAAGTGAAAAGGAGGACTTGTGGCACCTTAGAGACTAACCAATTTATTTGAGCATGAGCTTTCGTGAGCTACAGCTCACTTCATTGGATGCATACTGTGGAAACTGCAGAAGACATTATATACACAGAGACCATGAAACAATACCTCCTCCCACCCCACTCTCCTGCTGGTAATAGCTTATCTAAAGTGATCATCAAGTTGGGCCATTTCCAGCACAAATCCAGGTTTTCTCACCCTCCGCCCCCCCCCCCCCCAAACTCACTCTCCTGCTGGTAATAGCTTAGCCAAAGTGACCACTCTCCCTACAATGTGCATGATAATCAAGGTGGGCCATTTCCAGCACAAATCCAGGTTTTCTCACCCCCCCCCACCCCCATACACACACAAACTCACTCTCCTGCTGGTAATAGCCTATCCAAAGTGACCACTCTCCTTACAACGTGCATGAAAATCAAGGTGGGCCATTTCCAGCACAAATACAGGTTTTCTCACCCCCCCTTCCCCAACCCCCCCCCACACACAAACTCAGTCTCCTGCTGGTAATAGCTTATCCAAAGTGACCACTCTCCCTACAATGTGCATGATAATCAAGGTGGGCCATTTCCAGCACAAATCCAGGTTTTCTCACCCCCCCCCCACCCCCATACACTCACAAACTCACTCTCCTGGTGGTAATAGCCTATCCAAAGTGACCATCTCCTTACAACGTGCATGAAAATCAAGGTGGGCCATTTCCAGCACAAATCCAGGTTTTCTCACCCCCCCCCCACCCCCATACACTCACAAACTCACTCTCCTGCTGGTAATAGCTCATCCAAAGTGACCACTCTCCCTACAGTGTGCATGATAAAGTGAGCTGTAGCTCACGAAAGCTCATGCTCAAATAAATTGGTTAGTCTCTAAGGTGCCACAAGTACTCCTTTCCTTTTTGTGAATACAGACTAACACGGCTGTTACTCTGAAACATGATAATCAAGGTGGGCCATTTCCAGCACAAATCCAGGTTTTCTCACCCCCCCCCACAAACTCACTCTCCCACCTTGATTATCATGCACATTGTAGGGCGAGTGGTCACTTTGGATGAGCTATTACCAGCAGGAGAGTGAGTTTGTGTGTGTATGGGGGTGGGGTGGTGGGAAAACCTGGATTTGTGCTGGAAATGGCCCACCTTGATTATCATGCACATTGTAGGGAGAGTGGTCACTTTGGATAAGCTATTACCAGCAGGAGAGTGAGTTTGGGGGGGGGGGGGGCAGAGGGTGAGAAAACCTGGATTTGTGCTGGAAATGGCCCAACTTGATGATCACTTTAGATAAGCTATTACCAGCAGGAGAGTGGGGTGGGAGGAGGTATTGTTTCATGGTCTCTGTGTATATAATGTCTTCTGCAGTTTCCACAGTATGCATCCGATGAAGTGAGCTGTAGCTCACGAAAGCTCATGCTCAAATAAATTGGTTAGTCTCTAAGGTGCCACAAGTACTCCTTTTCTTTTTGCGAATACAGACTAACATGGCTGTTACTCTGAAATCTATGCAAAGTACCTTTAAATGTGCAACATAGAGTGGGCTGGGGGCAGCAGGGACAGATATGAAATATTTGGTCCCCATTCTCTTTCCTTTGCTCCATTCCTGAGTATTACATAGAACATAAGAAGCTAGAAGAAAGGACCTAGGGGTTACAGTGGACAAGAAGCTGGATATGAGTCAGCAGTGTGCCCTTGTTGTCAAGAAGGCTAACGGCATTTTGGGCTGTATAAGTAGGGACATTGCCAGCAGATCGAGGGACGTGATCATTCCCCTCTATTCGGCATTGGCGAAGCCTCATCTGGAGTACTGTGTCCAGTTTTGGGCCCCACACTACAAGAAGGATGTGGAAAAATTGGAAAGAGTCCAGTGGAGGGCAACAAAAATGATTGGGGGCTGGAACACATGACTTATGAGGAGAGGCTGAGGGAACTGGGATTGTTTAGCCTGCAGAAGAGAAGAATGAGGGGGGATTTGATAGCTGCTTTCAACTACCTGAAAGAGGGTTCCAAAGAGGATGGATCTAGACTGTTCTCAGTGGTACCACATGATAGAACAAGGAGTAATGCAGTGTGGGAGGGTTAGGTTGGATATTAGGAAAAACTTTCTCACTAGGAGGGTGGTGAAGCACTGGAATGGATTACCTAGGGAGGTAGTTGAATCTCCTTCCTTAGAGGTTTTTAAGGTCAGGCTTGACAAAGCCCTGGCTGGGCTGATTTAGTTGGGGATTGGTCCTGCTTTGAGCAGGGGGTTGGACTAGATGACCCCCTGAAGTCCCTTCCAACCCTGATATTCTATGATTCTATGATTCTAAGCTAAACAGTCCTCAGAAAGAAGTCAGAAGGCTCCAGTTCTGGCAGGACATGGTTGGGTGGCAGGTGCACAGAGGGATGTATTTGGGAATGAGTAGATACTCTGTACCAGTTAGGGTAGATTCTGTAGAGGGCAGAGCAGAGAGAACACCGAGTCCAAATTAAGGCACATTTAAATGGTACTCCTGGTCTATGTTACATGTGAATGTTAGTGTGCCAAAGGGGAGTTTCGCTCCAGGAGCCTGCTTTCTGGCTGCAGGGAAGGATCTGGTTTGAATGAGGCCAGGCTATAGGGCAGTGGTTCTTAACCTGGGGTGCACACACCACCTAGGGGTGCGTGATGCCCTTTCTGGGGGTGCGAGACATGCCAGATTTTTTTAGAAGGTAAATCATCAAAAACACAAATTAAGCCCAGGCAAGTAAGTACAACTACTTTGTTTCATCAAACCTATGTATTTATTAACATTATACAATTCTTAACGAATGTAATATACAAACAAAAAATATATCAAGGTTTAAAGAACTGACTTGCTTTTATGATTTTTGATAAGGGGTGCGAGAACATATTTCGATTTTTGATAAGAGGTGAGAGAACTTATTTTGAGAACCAGAGAGGTGCAGGCTGCAGTAAAGGTTAAAAACCACTGGTATAGGGGATCAAATATGCCAACCATACATCATTGAGTATTCCCACTCTGCTACCTTGGGGAGGGGAAGGTCCTCAGCAGCTGACTTGACTCATAGACCTGTATCTGAACATCCAAACCTGAAAGTCAGTGGGTGAGTTTGTACAACAGATGTTTTGTGCTCAATGCAGGGTGTGGTGCTTTGCTCATCAAGTTTGATAATTAGATATGGAGCAAGTCAACAAAAAACCACATTAAATTTACCGCCTGCTGCCATTCCTTGCCAGCTTAGTGCTCCACCTTGGATTTTACACTATCAGTCTGAACCTGTTCCCATGGTAGCTGATGGCAAAGCTCCCATTAATTTCACTGGGAGCAGGAGTAAGCCCAGTGTCATCATTTGGCCTGTTCTGTGCAATGCAGTCAGAACAGCTGAACCAATGTCCTGCATCTGCTGCTCACACTCACTGCAATTCTTCTCTGGGGGGTCTGCTGTAAAATGCATGTAATAGCTGATCACCACCAGAATGTCTTTGGACAGCCAAGATTTTATTACATTTCCAGATGAAAAGCCTGCTATTAAGGTTATTTGCCAAAGCATCATCAAGTTGCAAATTCCCACCAACACCACTTCTGTGCATTCATGTGTGTTAGTCAAGGGGAATGCAGGGGCATGGGAATGATCAGGGCTTCAAGCCCGGAACTCTGCCCCTATCAGCACTAATAGCTTAATCCAAAAATGTTTAGCAATAACAGCAACACCTCAATTTAAGGCAAAGACAGATACTGGAAATGGCCAGCTGAAATCAGTGTGGCAAAGCATGAGTAAGGGTGGCAGAATCCAGCTCTTAGGGAGGAGGAATGGGACGCAAAGGGCTTTATTATGTCTTTATTGTAGGTGAGTTTATCCAGCTCAACCAGAACTAATGCAAAAGAAAAGAACTGACACCTAAAGCTATGCTAACTTTGGCAATAAGTATCACTTTTCCACTTTTCACTCATTAGAGCTCAATAAGGAGCATGGCTACAAACTCAGAGGACCAGGGCTCCATTCCAAACTCTGCCACTGACTTGCTGTGTGAACTTGGGCAAGTTATTTAACCTCCTCGACCCTCAATATTTCAATTTGTAAATTGCAGATGATAATATCTGCCTATGTCACAAGAGGATTTCTGAAATCTAATTCAGTAGTGTGCTGAGATTTAACGAAACCAGGGCACTATGGAAATGCTGATGACTAAGGTTTGAGTGCATCCAATTTCACACATGCATCCAAACCACACATCCAGAACGAGCCAAATAAAACAGTAAAACAAATGAAAGTGGGAATGAGTATTGTAAAGAATTTTCTAGGCAAGGAAAATAAAGATATACAAGTAACCAGTATATGTCACAGCAGCTCTCTACCTCAGAGGGAAGCCCTCAGTGCAAATCCACCTCTCAGCCCAGATCTAGTCCCTTGCTTTCAGTGTTAACTCTTTCTTCACATTACTGCAGACATTTGTACCCTAGAAGAGTATATTTTCTGGAAGCAGATCACTCTTGTGTTTCTTAATTGAAGATTATGTATGTTGCTGAGAGGGAGACATGATTCAAATGTATACATAATTTTAAAATATGCACTAAATAATAAAGCACTGGTTCTAACATTACTTTAAAATGGGAGTGTTTTTTTTTTACCTCTCTCTACCATGTTTTAGGATGCACCTTACAACAATTTATAAAGTCATTTCTATTTATCTTTACTAATAAAATGTTACTGAGAAGACATAAGAAACTGTACTTAGCCTTACCAGGAAGAACTAAATCCATTGGTTATAGACAGTACCAAATTTACCAACCTTTTCTCTCAAACTTCTCATAGTTTTCAGTTGAAACAATGTGTGTGTGGGGGGGTGGGGAGAGCAGACCCTGAGCCGAGCTGCATACTTACCACACCTGATATATTTTTAATAGAAGCAAACCAAACATATATTCCTGGTGACTAAGGCAAAAGACATTATCAGTGTCTAAATACTGCTAAGTTAAAGAGATAGGCAACTGTGTTTAACTGGAAACACCCACCTTCAGACTTCTATATTAACCAGATTCTTTTTTAATCTTAAAAGTAGCAAGATCATCTCAGCACTTCTTGCAGCTGAATCTTAAAAAAGTTTTTTAAAAAGGACTTTTGCCATTATAACGTTCAGGAGCGACTTGAGCTCTTGTCTGCTGTCTCACTAGCTGCTTGAATAGAAGTACAGCATCAGCAATGCTTTGCCCTTTTACACCATCTTTCTTATGAGGATGTCAAAATGCTTTGCATCCATTCTTGAATTAAGCCTCTTGTAAAGCAGGTCACTGTTGCTCACCCCATTTTTACAGATGTGGAAACTGGAGCTCAGAGGGTAAGTGACTTGGCCAAGAAAACAGTGAGTCAGTGGCCAAGTTGGGAATGGAACCTATCACTTCTGGCTCCCATTCCCTGGGAGAAATTCCTTTTTCTTAAAGCTGGTTGGATGTCGGGCAGCCACTCAGAAATGATCCAAGTATTTTGGAGACACTGCCAAGATTAATAACCGCCCCACGCTGAATTTACTTTCAAGTTGAGATTTCTTTAATATATTTTCAGCTGATGACAATCAGCACCTCCAAAATTTTACCATCCATCTGCTGAGAAAAGTCCCAGTGCTGAATGCTGCATGATGAGTGGAACTGAAGAAATAGAGTCAGGTTTCAGAAGGGACCTTGTTCGGTGCAATGCCAGGGGATGGGAGGCAAGACAAGCAGAATACTGACTCTTAGATCTTGCTCTGAGTTCTCAGACTGTAAAGGCTCAGTATGTAAGATAGGCCACTCAGAATACATAAGAAGATCTCTTTCCCACTGTCTCCTTTGTTCGTCATTGTTAATGAAACCTTGGGCATGGAGGTCAAGGGAGAGTGCAGGGCTACCAACTCTCACAATTTGATACTGAGTCTCACAATATTTGATGCTTTTCTGAAAGCTGCAGCTGATGGAAGTATGAGATTGCATGAGAATCGCAGCTTTCATTTAAAATGAAAAGTACAGTTCTAGCTCTCACTGTTGCAGAGTAAAAGCTTGAAAACGTGACCCGAGGAGAGTCGAAAGACCCATATTCCAGAAGGTGCATAAAAAGAATGTATGATTTGTAGTCAGTCTTGTGATGAATTGGGGCCTGACTCATCTCTTTTGAATGCTTGGGAGTTACAATTCTGGGAGTGCTCAGGTCCCTCTAAGCCTTGATGCGTTTTTCTAACCGTTTAAGATTTTATGCAGAATCCATTGTTTGCAGCATTTCCTCCAAGAGAAAGGGAGAGATTTTCAAAGGCTTACTTGGGAGTCAGGCACCCAATCTTATTGACTTTCAGTTGGCATTAGGTGCCAAATTGCCATTTGTGCCTTTGAAAATATCCCCCTGTCATGCACTGGGGTGCAAGTCAGATGAGTGAGAGGTTGTGTCACTGCTTGCCTGTGACGGGGTGTACCAACCCCACACTGGTTAGGCAGGAGTTAACCAACTACTTTGGGCCCAAGAGGCCACGCCCCCTCGCCCTTGCTAGGCATGATCCCAGTGGAGGGAGCATACAAAAAGCAGCTCAGCTCAGTCTTGGCTGGCTGAGGAGGAGAATGGATGTGTGTTGCAGGCTCCTGCACAAGACCTGCCAAGACTCCTGGGGCTGAGGACCCTGACTATGCTGCAGAAAACCAGTTGGCCATGGGGACTGAAGGGAATGCCAAGCTGCTGCCAGCAGAAGAGATGCCTGAGGCAGGCCTAAGGGTAGGAAGCGACCCAGGGGATGCATCAGGAGACATGGAAACCAGCATCTTCCTTTGGGGGTGACTGGTTTCATAGGGCCCAGGATCAGAACCTGGTGGAGTAGGGTGGGCCCAGGTTCTCCTAGTCTCTCTGCATTTGCTATTGGGTGCTACTGCTGCCAGGGGTAGGGTGACAGCTGGGACTGTCGATACTTAGCACTAGTGCCATGAACTGTCGCTACTTCATGCTACCGCTCTGGACACTGGCTGTTAGGCATTGACGCCCTGAGAAAAAGGGTGGCCCCATGAATACTGGCCACTAGGCATTGCTGCCCTGAGAGAAAGGGTCGCCCTGTGGACCCCTGCTGCCCCTTGACACTGCCCTGTAACCCTGGGTGTCTTAAATGCTCTGCTGCTGAGGCTCACAACCCAGATACCAGCAGCTAGCAGACAAGCATGCAGTTTCCTGAGTGTCTGTGTGCTGTGGAGCCCTGGTTTAGCATTCTGACACACATAGCCTGACTACCACACAACAGCCCCACCCTGGTCTCCACCAGCCTAGGTTATTACTTGCTGGGTGACCCCAACACAGCCCCAGTGCTGAATTTCCCCAAAACCATCTGCCCTGAAGTGTCCAGTCCTCTCCTGGAATGCTCAGAGAATTAATAAAGTTCATTGTTCCTTTAAACCTTACTGGCGTTAACAATCAGATCAATTCAAGCACAGCACTGGGTCCGTTTAGATTAAAAGTAAAACAAGTATATGAACAAAAAGAGAGGGATTTAAGTGAGTTTACATACAAGGGATAAAGACAATGGTTACAAGGAAATAAAGGTAAAATACACTTTCTAGTGGCTAAGACTTAACTCAGCAATCGACAACCTTGAGTCAAGGTACATTTCTTACCAGTCTTCTTCCCAGCCATGGCTAACTTTCCCTCAGTAAGGAGCTAACACAGAATTACAAGGTGCTGGTTTCCCTTGTTTTCCTAGGGGAAAGATCTTTGCCTAGCAGCATTTTCACTTATATTCAGTTCCCAGAGACTTCTACCCCCTTGGCTGAAGAACCCATCTTTCTCAGCTTGTTAGAGCTCTAGCTCCTGGTGTCTATCCACTGATGGATCCCAAGATGGCTTCTTCTCTCTCCTCTTATATCTTCCCAAACTCACTGTTTTGTCCCCAAATTCAGGATGACCTCTTGGTGTTCTTCCTTTCCTGTAGACTTCCCAACCCCCTGCTGATTCATATGTAAATAGAGCTTCCATTGTTTTTAGTCACACCTTGCTTAATTTCCTTGGAGTCAGGTGGATAACTCCCTTCCCTCCTATCTGGGACAGAACCTGTTTCTCTCTGTGTTTGGGCACTTTAAAACATAACATCTTTATGCATAATTCCTCATATAGTGTTAATACATACCTTTCACAATGATATTAATCACCAGTGTGTCATTAGCTTTCATAAAAGACTTCACTTGATACATTTTTAATATACAGTAACATTATATACAATCAGTAGATTCAACTGCTTAGCCTCCTGTGGGGCTCTGAATCTCATATGATATCTCCTCACTCACCAGGCTGATGACTTTGTTCACTTTTTAGAACATGAGAATACAAGAATGGCTTAGACTGGGTTAGACCAAAGGTCCATCTAGCCCAATATCCTGTCTTCCGACAGTGGCCAGTGCCAGGTGCTTCAGAGGGAATGAACAGAAGAGGTAATCATCAAGTGATCCATTTCCTGTCACCCATTCTCAGCTTCTGGCAAACAGAGGCTAGGGACACCAACCCTGCCCATCCTGGCTAATAGCCATTGATGACCTATCCTCCATGAATTTATGTAGTTATTTTTTTAACCTTGTTCATCTTGGCCTTCACAACATCCTCTGGCAAAGAGTTCCACATGTTGACTGTGCATTGTGTGAAGAAATACTTCCTTTTGTTTGTTTTAAACCTACTGCCTATTAATTCTAGTTCTTGTGTTATGAGAAGGAGTAAATAACACTTCTTTATTTACTTTCTCCAAACCAGTCATGATTTTATAGACCTCTATAATATCCCCCCTTAATCGTCTCTTTTCCAAGCTGAAAAATCCGTCTTATAAATCTCTCCTCATATGGAAGTTGTTCCATAGCCTCTAATCATTTTTGTTGCTCTTTTCTGAACCTTTTCCAATTTCAATATACCTTTTTTGAGATGGGGTGACCAGATCTGCACATAGTATTCAAGATGTGGGTGTACCATGGACTTCTATAGAGGCAATATTGTATTTTCCATCTTATCTATCCCTTTCTTAATGATTCCCAACATTCTGTTCACTTTTTTGACTGCCACTGCACATTGAGTGGATGTTTTCAAAGACCTATCCACAATGACTCCAAGATCTTTCTTGAGTGGCAACAGCTAATTTGTAATTTTGTAAATGTACTTTTGTTGTCTCTGCATGATGACCAGGAACTCACATTCCTTTGTCTAAGGCAGACTGTGCTTATGCATTGCTTGCCAAACACATGTTAAGAAAATTATAGCACATATTCATAACTCTTTGTACACATCCCACATATACATCACTGAAGAATACTAATGATCAGTGAGTTATTAGTTTTCCAATGATCTCTTACATGACACGTTTTAGATATAGAGTCTGACAACAGAGTGTTAAGTGTCGTGAGCATGTCAGGCCCAACAAGAGCTGTTGACACAGAGTGGTGAACCACCAATGTATCTCCCACAGAGCTCCTGTGACCTTTGAACCCCAGTTAGTGTGGGGACCCACAGGAAAATCCAGTCCCATCAAGAGTAGACAGGTCTTTGCTTCACACTGCTCCTCAGGTAACCATACCACCAATAGCTCAACCTCTTTTCTGCAGGGCCAGATTTCAAAAGGGGCTCAGTACCCAGCAGCATCCACTGAGAACAATGAGAGCAGTTGGTGCCTAAACACTGTTGAAAAACTGGCTGAGCTACCTTGAAAATCTGTCCTCAACTGTGGATCCAGAGCCCCTCAGAAAACGTTGGCTCTATTGTCCTAGAAGGGAGCCCTGTGGAGAGATACAGTGTGGAATTTAAATTCCAAAATGCCCGAGGGACTAGAAAGAGCTAGAAGTAAGAAATCTAGTGCCAAGGAAGTAAGAGATTGTGACCTCCTTAATCAAAATCACTACAGATGTCTGTCCCCATTATACAAGGGCTGGAGGCAATGCAAGCCAGCCAACCAAATGACTGCAGAACTGAACTGGAGTTCAGTCCAATGTCTGATCATATTGCAAAGCGCTTGCAGGCTAAGAAACTAGAAATAGCTCTGATGTCTTAAGTATGTCATACTTGTTCCTGATTTATGTGACAATAAAGTGACATGAGGTCAATTGAAAATTAATAGCATTTATGTCATTCCACCAGACAGTCCAATATACCCTAGGGTCTTACTAGCAAAGTGCTTCAGGAAGCCTAAAGTGAGAGAACCACATCCATGAGAGGATCATGTGGAAATGTGGTGGTGCAGCATCATATATGTAATCTCGGAATTATAAAAGTAATACTCTGCATTTATATACCTGCCTTCCACCCAGGGATTATGCATTCGCATGCATAAACGTAATGGTGTATACATATTACAGAGACACATACATTGGAGCTGTGCATGTATATTATAGATCTACACTTGCACATGAGTAACTATTACAAAGTACTTTAAGATTTCCTGAGTATAAAAGTGGACCTGGTCAGGGATTTATTTTATTTTATTTTATCAGAAAATACCAATTAATCAAAACCAAAACTTTTTGTGGGAAAGGGTTGGGATGGTTTCCCAGATCCATGACAGAAGTTCTGGCCAGCTCTAGCGAGAGCTGGAATAACCATGTGGTTAGCACACTGCAGCTGAGGTGTCAGAGGCCTAAGTTCAAATCCCTACTCTAACTGGTTTGGAGCAGGAACTTGAGCCTGTGTCTCCTTCACCCCACCCCAGTGCTCTAACCACCTTGCTCCTCTCGTATGAGGGGAAAGGTCTTGGATTTATCTAGAGGTAAAGCAGAAAAAATTTCCAAAGCTCAATACTTGTTGCAGAAAACTGTTTCCCTCAGAGCTCTATACAAAACATGTTCTAAAACCAACTTCTAGGTTATTGCATCAGAGCAATGCCCTTTACCTAATGCCTGAAATGCAGCTGTGTTTACTTTCAATTTTTGCCTGCATCACATTTGCTTTTTGTAATCAGGTTTTTGTTTACTAAACCAAGTTACTGCCTCTATTTTGCAGTTCCTCAGGGAACTACTCAATGGTACTACAATCAATGTGAAACGTTTTTGGACTGCAATATAAAATGTGCCAACAAGGCCTCAAAGGAAAGTGTCACCTTCAGATAGCTGTTTCTCTTAATGGGAGCTAAGGTAATCCAATTCTTTGACTGAACCTAGGCAAGAAACACTTATTCTAAATAAGCTGATTTTCCTTCTGTGCCTTCCATTCCTAAGGAATGTGAGAAAATTCTGCCAAAATACATTGTCAGCCAGATCCCTTCACATGAGTAACACAAAGCAATAAGAGCAGCAGAATCCCAATACAGACTATAAAGTGCATCATGCTGGAGCAGGAGCCATTATTTTTATGTCAACATCATATTAATGGGGAACCTGTAATTTGCTTAGCGGTGGCCACAGTGGCAACATGCCACAAGACTGAGGATAATGCCTAATTTGCATATAATGAAACAGTATTCCACTTCCATCATGTTTAAGATGGAGATGCAGTCCATATGTCCCAGCAGGCAATGCTTCATTTTGATCCAAAAGTGTGATCAGACCCATGGAGACAACAGGTCTCAGGAAGAGTTCCCCTTCTGATCCAGGTTCTCTCCAGCTGGGCTGGGGGAATCCATGATGGAATTCACATTAGTCCCTTCTGTCTCACTCTGTGCAGCTTGATGCAGCTTACGTGGGCTGCAGGTCCCAGTAAGCAATATATGCAGGTGCCTGGGTGTTACCAGAGATGGTGCGACTATAAAATGCTCTATTTTTATCCTTGTGGTCTAGTATGGCCCAGGGAAGCTCCAAGTTGGAGACTAGTTTTAACACTTCCTAGATGGACTTCTAAAAATGATATTTTCCAGAGTTTTTACCAACACACCAGTGAGTCCTTAGACAGGAAGAGAGAAGGAGACAGTCTCTGAAGGCAAAGTAGGATTTCCAACAGGAAGGACAGCCTGTCATGAGATAAGACACTTACTGGGAGCGGATGGATGGAAAATGTTGATTCACCAACAACTTATGAAAGAAATATTTAAAAATCTCTTTTGTGTTATTTATATATTTTATTTTTATTTTTCATCTCAACAATAACCACAGGAGAAACCATGTAGTCCTGGACAGTCTGGCAACTCTGTCTCCAAACCAGACCCTTCTTCTGTTCTCTCAGTAATAAGAAAGGGTGTGGAAATTCCTGGAACCAGGCTGACGTAGGTCCAAGGAGCTATTTAGAGGAGGAGTGTGGCACATTCTGGCTTTTACAGGGTACAACGGTACATTGTGTCCAGAAAATATACTATGACCCATGGAAAGTAGCATTACTCCCAGCTGAGTTAAATATTTTCTCAGATACCTAAAGGTGGCAGGAGCTAAACAAAACCTGAAGAAACAATTTGCATAGCTGTAAATGGAACTAAGCAAGATTCATAAATTCTGCTGCCAGAAGGGACCATTGTGATAATCTAATCTGACCTCCTGTAGAGCACAGACTATGCAACTTTCCCAAAATAATTCCTAGAGCAGATCTTTTAGAAAAACATCCAATGTTAATTTAAAGTTGTCAGTAATGGAAAATCCACCATGATCCCTGGTAAATTTAGACTCAAATGGTTAATTACCACTAATTAAGCACTGAGCATTAACTAATTAAGATCACCAGCATAGTATAATGGAACGGGTACAGCAGAAGCAAAGTCAAATGGTCTGTTTGCCTCTGCAAATATACAAAATGATCTTGGATCTATTGAGGAATACATTTTCTAGGCTTGGCGATTCTTCTGCTGAAGGCTGAGTGACCTGAAAGTTCTCTACCCCCTTGGCCTGTCAACTCAATAGGTCTTTCCAGCTAAAGAGAGTTGGGCCAGGTCAATAGTTAAATGATGGACTCACTGGCTGATAGAAGGGAAGAGGAGTGTTCTTTCTTCTTAGCCTGTGTGGAACCAATGAATGCCCCAACAGGATGGCAGCGGGCACTCTGGTACCTTATTGGGAGATATTGAGCACTATTGGTTAACTTTTGGTGGCATTTTTTACAAAATCAGATGCTAGCCCCAGCACCCTGACCAAATTCCAATCTGGGCAATCATTTCATTATTCCTACCTGACCTGCCCCAAGCTGTTTCAGCTGGATACAAACAGGTCAGGTTTTCCACTAGTTTGCCTCTTGTCAAATCAAAATGGTAGCGTTTTACGCCAACTTTGCACTGGTGCAGGGCAGAGGAGAATTCTCCTTTGCTCCCTGCACTAAAGTAGCATTGGTGTGCTCTGTTAAATGACTGCCAACTTTCACGTCAAAGGTGGTTGTATGTCACAAGGTGGGTGGGGCTTGTCAAATGATTTTGTGATCCTTTCTGATGGAAGACGAAATGCAAAATAATCCTCCTCCAGTGTGGAGATGAAACACTAGAGGATTATGCAATAGCCACAAGTGATAGTGGGAATGTGCAACAGGAGATGGCTCACTTGATGATTACCTGTTCTGTTCATTCCCTCTGGAGTACCTGGCATTGGCCACTGTCAGAAGACAGGATACTGGGCTAGATGGACCATTGGTCTGACCCAGTATGCCTGTTCTTATGTTCTTAATCATTTCACTGTTGGCATGCTTGTCCAGAAGATCCTTCAATTGGTCAATATTAAGACCAAGGAAATATGGACTAAGAACTATTAGAATGATGAGCAGATGGAATGGGGGAATGGCTAGAAACAGGCAGGCACTGCCAAACATGACATGATGAGCTATGCCAGCTCAGGATGCTGACGGGGACAGATGTCTATAGGGAGAAGATGTGGATCCCAAGGAGAAGTAGCAGGTCCACACCAACTCTGAGGGATGGGGATTTTCACTCTCTTTCATTTTTCTTTTATAAATTTAGTAGTGCCTCAGCAACTGAGTGAAGCATTTGGGGCCACACCTTAGTTGAACATGAAGAGAGCTTTGCATGGATTTCGTGCCTTTGCCCCATTTTCATAACCAACCAAACAAAATCTCTGTCAGATTCAAAAGGTGAAGCTGTGAAGAGAGGCACAGAGGGAGAATCTGAGAGTTCAGAGAGCATTGACTATGAAGGGAAAAATCTGGGGAGGATGCCAGCAGTACCGGCCACAGAAGCAACTTAACAAGCACATAAGCCTCTGAGCACCGAATCTAAAAATAGACTCCATTATTGTTCAGTTCTCAAGGCGTCAGTGAACCACAGAAATCAACTGAGCTGAACAATAGCAAATACAAGCAAAACACAACTAAGAGGCCATTGCCTGGGGCTACCGAAGAGCAGACAGGTGATGGAATGACAGACTTGTTCCCAGCGTAAGGCTACGTCTACTGGCGCTACAGTGGCACAGCTATGGCATTACAACTGGGCTGCTGCCTCATAGTATAGATGGTTCCTATGGCGTCATAGTATAGATGGTTCCTACGGCGATGGAAGGGGTTTTTCAGTTGCTCTCTGAGCTGCGGCAGCTAGGTCAACAGAAGAACTCTTCCAGTGCCTGGCTGTGTCTTCACCGGGGCTCAGGCCAAATTAGTTCCAGTGCTCAGGACTGTGAATTTTTTAACCCCCTGAGGGACATAGCTAGTTTGATTGAAATATTAAGTGACCAGACCTAAGTCCTTTCTCCTCAACAGGAGTAATGCTGTTGACATTCAGGCTATGCCCATGTTCTGTGCCAGCTAGGCTGTCAGCCTGTGCCAGTCTTTTTGGCATTGCCCTTTTTTCTTGGCCAACCTGTGAGGTTGGTGCCTTTCCCAGGAGGTAGGAGGCATAGATGATAAAATAGGAGGGTGATGACCATGGCCTCCTAACAGACAGTGTGGGTGCCAGCCTTGAGCTAGCATTTTGGGAAGAGATGCTACTGATAATAGTTGGACAGCTGGTGTACTGTGACCGCTGTTTATTGTGGTGTTCATTGTGAATGTTTAGCGCCACTGTTCATAACAAGGAGGTAAACATCTGGCTAAACAGGAACGAGTGACAATCTTGCGTTCACCCCAGCCATGGTGTCCTGCGTTTCTGTAATTTCTACACTTACCAAATTAATCAAAGCAATCTCACCGTTACCATGTGCTCCCTCCATCCTCTTTGTTGTGTACTCTTGTTGCCTCTTGTCTTATACCTAGGTAATAAAAAGAACTTGCAGTCTATGTGCACAGTGCCTCCCACAAAGGGGCTCTGATCCTTGACTGGGACACCCAGGCTGTGCTTCAATACAAATTATTATTGCTTGTATTAGTCATAAATAATGTAACTAAGCTAGTGGTGAAAATTCATAATTTCTAGGCAGATAAAAGGTAGGCAAGAATCCTGAGCTTCTATTTTGTGCTGGCCAGAAAAAGAAAATAAAAATCATACCTTAAAAAAAATCTGTACCTGCATTGGTAAAAGTGTCTTAGGGCCCAGACTATCGAGCTTTTGCTGGTATAGCTGTACTGCCAAAGGACCCTACTGGAGATGCAGCATATGCCAACAAAACGAATTCTGCCAGCATAGCTACACCACTTCCCTGAATGATATTAGCTATGTCAACAAAAGCATTCTTCTCTCAGCATAGTTGTGACTGCACCTGGGGATTTGCCAACATACCTGTGTTGGCCAGGGTAAGTGATTTTTTCACGCTCCTGTCTGACATCTATGCCAGAAAAACTTTATAGTATAGACCAAGCCTTAGAATATTAAAATAATGCTAATATTTCCCACTTATCTGGCACTTTTCATATTCGAAGCACTTTGCGAACATTAACAAACTAATCTCCACCACATGCCCGTGAAGTAACATCAGGGTAGTACAGTGATGAGCATGGCGTTAATGCCTACATGGTAAGGTAAGGTGGAAAGCTAGGTAGTATGATCCCCGTTTTACAGAAGGAGAAACAAAGGCAGCAATGACTGGGTGATTTGCTCATAGCCACAGAAGCAGTCACCATCAGAGCTGAGATTAAAACAGGAATTGTTGACTTCCAGACCTTTGCTCAGACCCATTGTATGGAGGATTCTTAAACTCTAATGTGGACAGTGAACCTAGACTGGTCTGTTCCACTCTCTGTTTGCTGTCAGTTTCACTTCTCATTTCTCATGCACCAACAGAGTGGTCCTGCCTTTGGGTTCTCAGGGATGCAGCAGGATGTTTAAATCTGAAAGATATCATTTGCCCTGACTGCTAAAAAAAAACCAACCACAAAAGTGAATGAAAATATTTCTGTTCAGATTAAACTTCCTTTTTAAAAATACAAAAGCTCAAAGCTGGGACTAAACCGCTCTCCCATTTAATGGCTGGAAGCTCACAGTATCCCTTCTCAGCACAGCTCTGTCTCCAGACTTAATGATCTAAACACAGGTGCAGACTAGAACATTCATTGCAACAGTTATGACTGCTAATTTACTTGTTTCATCTACCCTACTGTGCAAAGCACTTTTCTAGCAGTGTTCACAAAGGTGCCCTGTAGTAGGGGATCATAGAACTATGTCCACCTTCCATGCTATAAACAGAATTTATGAAGAATACAGAAAGAGGGGAGGCTGAGGGGAGGGGCAGCTTATCTAGATCACTACAGCCAGCTCAAAGCTGTTCAACAGCATTCAGATGCCATCGGTTTTGTTTCAGTGTTTGAAAACCTCCCACAGAGCAGACCTGAACATGAGGTGTGACACAATGTGGTCCCAGGCCACACCGCATTGTTTGGAAACTGGCTAACTTGTTCTTGAGAAGTCATTTGCATACACATGCTGATAAGTATCATTGAGCAGTTATTTCCTTTTCAGGGCCAGGAGAAAGACTAGCTGAACTGAAGGGAACACGAGAGAGAGGGAGAGGGGGAATCGGATCCGTGACTCCACAGATGGAGTCACATGACATATGTTACAGATTATTCACACTTGGTGAAAGCTGTTTTTATTTGCTGGAGACAATAGGCCAGATCTTTAGCTAAAGATGATATGCCCCTGGCACAGCTGAAGAGGCGGGGTAGGCGACAGCGTAAAGATGACCCAGGGCAGGGACTATTGTTTACTGTAGGTGTGTACAGCTCCTAGCACAATGGGTGCCAACCTGCGTGTGATCTTTAGGTGCTACTGCAGTATAAAGGTTAAGTAATAACATTTATAATTCATAATAAAGACACCTTTGTATTTCTCCAATCCTGGGGCCATCCTCTGCTGCTCTGGTTTACCATCCTGAGTGTTGCTCTTAACTTTCCCGCATTTCCTGCGGCCCCAAAAAGCCATTACTACACCCAGGGACCCTCTTCCCTTGTCTGTGCCTCCTACCCGGGCTGCAGAGAGTGGAAGTGGGATAGGAACTGCTCTATGGCACCTGGGGATTTCTCAGGTCTCTGGAGATCCTACAGGAGCTTTGTCAACTTGGTGGAGTGGCATGCAGAGGAGACTCAGGCACAGGAGGTTTCATGCAGTTTAAAACTATTGTTTCATATTCATCTTTTTGACTAAAACACACAAGGCAAATTTTCAGTAAGATCATTAATAAACTAGAGTGAGATAATAACCCAGTTAATCACACTGGGAAATTTATGTATAGTACCTTTCATTCCAAATGACTGCGTAGCACTTTGCGTGCTATGGCTGAAATTCACCCTATTAATTCACTGCAGTGCAGAATGCAGAACTGGGATGTTAGCATTGCCAGCTGTTATCAGAACTGATTGCATTATTGTACTCACATATTGGCATTTCACAGACTTTCCATGCCACAGAGGGTGCAAATCTTTGATTGCTTCTTGCTAGTCCTTCACTGCCCAACCTCTGTGTACCCATATCCTACTGATTATGTCATTTTAATAAATTAATTGATGTGATAGTGCCTGGCATAGTGTCAAGGTCTTCAAAAGAGAGGCAGCATGAGCCAGTGTGGGTAGAACACTGGGTTTGATAATCAAAAGACCTGAATTCTGTTCCTGGCTCTGCCACTGACTTGTTGTGAGACCTTAGGCCAGTCTCTGAGGCGATCTGTGCCTCAATTTCCTCCTCTGTAAAAATAATACCCCACCTCCATGAAGCACTTTAAGAGCTAGGGATGAAAAATGCTCTATAAGAGCTAAATATTGCTGAATTACCAAATATATATACCCAGCAGTCACTCCACTTCATCCACTACTGAGATGCAACAACATCTGGGATGGAGCACAGCAGCTGTTTAATAATCCACAAGAGCGCTACACAACAGTTTAAGGACAGGAAGTGACGGCAATGCACGAACTACAGCCTCCAACTGAAAAGAGAGGGGAATTTACCTAATTTCCCAAATTGAAATTTGGCCAGGACATTGGGGCCAGAATCTGTTCCCCAGCTCTTTCTTGCTTTGCGCTTCTTTGCACAATGGCAAATGGAAAACTGCCCTAACAGAGCCACTGTGAAGTCCCCTGGTTTAGGGGGCGTTCCTGGAAGGGTCATGGTGTATGGAACAGCCACTGCCCACAAAGCCTATGCAGCCCTGGTGTATGGAGTAGATGATTCCTGCCCATGCAGCCATGGCGCATATGCAGTTGACACCCAGGAAGTCCATGAGTCCAATGTTTCATTGTACCATGCAGAAAAAATCAAATAATTTTTTTCTGTACCAAACTGTGGCTGTTTTGTAACCTACTGAGAAGCCCTAAGCACCTTGGCCCATCCAGTAGTTCTCGTGAACTAGCTGGCTCTGAATATAAACCAAAGCACAATTTGATTATGAGTAGGAATAGGGGCGCTTCAGATGCAAATTGGGCTGGAAATAGTTGCTCTTTTGGTGTGGCTGGAGTGGGAGTGCTGGCCTGTTCCCTGACACTTATCATCCACAGATTTATCTTGAGGCGTAGAGAGGGAGAAGAGACATTGTAGTGGGAGGCTGTGTCTTTGGAGATGGGTTGCTAAGCATCTCTTCCCTGGTAAATTTTCAAATTGAAATAAACAGATTAAATTCGGTAAGACAAAACAGCAAGTGATTTTTATTTTGTATTTTAAAAGCCTTCTGAATTCTTAAAATCAAGTTTGCTTAGTGGGCCCTGGGTTATTTTAGGCATTGCACAGGAACAACTATTCCCAGATATGTCGGACAGGTATTTTATGAAGGGATTTTACTGGAAAATGCCTAGATAAAGTCAAACAAGTTTAGAATAAGAAAAGCTTAGCACTCTGAGCAGAAAGCATGGCCAGTACCACAAAGGGCACAAGCAACAGGTTGGTGATGTACTTTATTAGCAGCAGGTCAAATAGTGAGGGATGCTGAGCACTGGCTAATTCTACTGACGTCAGGGATTTGCTCACGCTATGCAAAGAGAAAACAAAAAGTGCAGCAGCAATCCGAACTATATTAAGGCAGAAAGATGTCACAGACTACACGGCATGGTTATGAGATCATGAACCAAAGCAACATCCATTTTTGTCAAGTGGTGTTTGTGTTTCCCAGTGTATTTTTTTACCAGTGCAATTTTCCAATTAGGAATTGGCAAGAATGCCATGGCTAGCACCCTCTCTCTTGGAAAAAATGCTTTGGGTTCAATTAACCACATGTGGTCATGACCTGGGTTTTATGCCACATCTAAAAGAAGCATCGCAGCGCTGGATTGAATGAGTTGAATACTGACCAACTCAGAGAGAAGAGTGCCATCTAGCCTTGTTAAAAAGTACTGCAGTATTTGACCATGACCCTGAAGTATCATGATTGTACTACACATACTTTGTGGGGCAGCATTACTGCAGAACTCTTTTTATGGAGATACTGAAATATCAGCACATTATGGGATTTAAATGTAGTCTACCATCCAAGTAATAAGCCGACGGATGCTGCTTAGCTTTTGAGAGCCAGCAAGATCACATCCCTGGATTACCTTAAAGTAATGAAGCACTCCCTGGTGTTATTGCATTATCATTCTTTGATAATATGGGGAGTGGATACAATAACATGAACATCCTGGGGTGTGATACTTGTTTACTAAGCAGATACTATCATCCTACAGAAACATTACACTGCTTATGTGATGGTGTGCCTGGAAAATTAAGTCACTTTCCCTGATGGGATGACACATGGTTGAATGGAGAAGTAGCTTAATGAAGAAATTCATAAAGCACATTTGTCTTTTCTGTCCTAATTAGCAATGAAATAAATATCCCATAGCTTTATTTCTTACAGTACTCACTGATTAACTTGCCAAAAAGGCATATTAGGGTGTGCATAACATCTCACGGTGTTCTCACAGCTTTAAGCCCTTAATGAATACCATTGCTCTGCACACACCCAATTTCAAGCCTGTAACAGTTGGAGCTATTGATACCTATGGTGTGGTGCTGAATGGCAGAAGGTCTAGGAGTATGTTAGCTCAGGAGACCTTTTGGAGGATGTTTGCTATGTTTCTGACCATGCTAAAAGTGGGGAAAGAAATATCAACCTGCTTCGGGACTTAAATGCTTTGCTGGAATGGAGTCATTGTGCCTATGTAAATTTCACCTGCAGTTTCCACTTGATATTCCTCCACTTGATATTCTAATTAGTTATTTGATGTCACTGGGCACTGCTAATATTCTGTTGCTTCCATCCTAGTGCTGGGGTTGCATTTCCATGGTACCAGTATATACTTTATCTATGATGTTGTGAGGGTTATTGGATGTTTGCAAAGCACTTGGAGATCTAGGGGATAAAAGGTGCCACAGACATGCAAAGTTGATTAGAAGAGTAATATATATATATATATATTTTAATTGCTATGTCAGGACATTCCTGGAGACCACAGGACAATCCTGGAGGGTTGGCAACCATACCTGAAGCAGGAGTTGGGCTCCAGGCTACCGAGCTATGAGATGAATAGCTTTGCTGGAAAATTAGATGGAGGCCTATGAGTTGCCAAGCTTCTTTGGGGCACAGGACCGCCCCAAGTGGATACCTGATTAGTTTTTGGTTACGACCAGCCCCAGGTGCACAGATAGGCAGCAAAATAATAAAAAAATGCACTCTGACATTTTAGAAAAATTTATCCTGAAGATTAAATGTAGCTTTGGGAGCTGCCAATAAACATACATTGGACTCCCGGTCTATACAGTGACATTTTTTGGAGGGAAATGTTTCAGACACTACAACCTGATAAAAAAAAGCACAGGCAGGGAAACTCTTCAAAACTGACTCCTGACGGGGGCATTAAAAGCATGTATTTTCAGTGCCTCAGGAAGATAAAGTGGAATAGAAAATCAATGTGATAAAAGAATATAGACACATGGCGAAATAGACACATTTTTGGATGCACTACCCTCAAATATTCCATTAAATGATGCACCACCCAACTGTATTCCATTAAGTGATTCCTTCAATGGAGGGAACTGCATTTAAAGGCAACAAGATTAGTCATTAAAGAGGCTTCTACAATGCTTCATTTCTCACAGAATATGTTCAGGGACATTCTGACATCTAATTTCAAAGCAAAGCCTAAAGTGAGACTAGGGAATAGGATACAAGTAACATTTTCTTAAAACTTGGACTCAGTTTTGCTTTGATTCAAGACAGTCAGAATTGAGTAAATAATTAATTCAGCAAAGTTAGCCTCCTTTGTCTGTTTATGGATTGTTTGTGAGCCACTTACAGTTTCCTCAGAATTACTAGTTTTTTGCAATTATTCATCAGATAATTTCTATGACTAATTTTTAGTGATTCCTTACCACTATTCCATATTCGAATTTTGTGCTGTGTGAGTAAATCTTGATTGGACACCTAAGTCTCATGGTACTGTCTCTATTTCCTGATTGAATCTGTGTAACTGTCAGACTCATGTTTCCATTATAAATGGGTCAAAAAAATTTCACCTGGAAAAGTTTGACTTTTCAGTAAAAAAATCTAAAACTGAAAATTTTTGGCCAAAAATCAAAAACTGTTGGCTGTAAACTGAAAATTTTGATTCTGAAATGTGCTGTGGCATCGTAGGAGCTTTAAATCGGTGCCTCATTCTCTTATTTTTCAGTATGGCCCAGGGGTCCTGCCCAAACTACATCAGCCATGGTGCACCACTGTCTCCCTTTTTGCTGAGCTGCTGCCGTGCATCATGGGAGTACCTGTCTGTGAGGTATCCAGGGAGATGTAGCTGGCCTGGGAAACTTGGATTCCAGAGGAAAATGGAGGCATGAGGCAGCCAAACTATAATTACCACAGGGCAGTAAAATGGCATTTCCAGATCAAAACTTTTCAGTTTTTAGGTGTTTGGTTTTTGATGGAAAAATTTAAACTTGTCATAGAAAGCAGACAATTTTAATGAACAAATTTTTTGTTGAAAACTCAATTATCCTTCAAAAAAACAGTTTTGACAGAAAATTTTTGATCAGCCCTAATAGTTACCTCTTACATATAACTAGATTTGGGCCCAAGCTGTAAAGTTCAAATTGGGATTTGGAGCTACAATTTCCCAACAAATGCTTTATACAATCTCTCCTTTGTATTTAACATGGCTAGGACTGGTGTGTACAAGCCCGATATCCTTATGGTAATAGAAAACTGAACTTAAGGTGGCTACTAACGTCATAATATATTGTAGAGTCTAATATTGCACAAAACCTGGACCAGGTTCTGTGTAAGATGGGAGTGTACTTAAGATATTTTAGGCAATATAGACATTTATGATTTAAGTTTTAAAAGGCACAGTCCCACTCTCCCTTCCATTTTTGTGTGTCTAAATTTGCATGTGCAAATAGAGTTGTGGGGCTATCACGTAAGTGGCTAGTTCAGTGCATAGTTGTGATATTTTAAAAAACATATTGCAATGCATTTATGACTACTTTATGATTTATCATCAATAATAAAACAAAACTACTATTGCCAAAAGAACTGTGTGATGCAGCCCCCTTTCTTTAATTCATAGTGTTTGCAAATTGGTCCGTAAGTAACTCAGCAAAGTTCAGTGCTGTACAATGACTGTCTCAGACATTAGTGTGAATTAGCAAGCTCCTGCTCTATTTAGCATTGAATCATGCCTGTTACTGCTGCTATGAAGAATTTCTGTAGGCAGTACAGTAGTGCTATTTGCTCAAGATTATAAAAAAACGTTCTCTCTGGGAGAAGTGCTAGAAAAAAGGCTAATCTTCTAATGCAGCTCAATCAAAGGCGAAGACATTTTGTGGATGTCATTTCTTAAGGACAAGTCAAGGTATTTCCTTTAATTCCATGGAACTATCACAGCGTAACTCAAACTAAATGAGCACAGATGTGAGCTGATGTGAGTTCCAGGAATATCATTTTTAGACCAAGGCCATTTTAGTCTGCACTCAAGGGCAAATAGATTCCCAGAAGCTGAAGGAAAAAAAGAACTTACAGAGGATTTTGTTTTGTTTAGTTATTTACATTTCAAAATATATGGGGGAAAAACAAACTAAAAAATCCTTTGTAAACTTAACACATGGCATTCTCATTTCCAGGAAAACTAAACCTATACTTTCTAATGGACGAACTATTTGTGGAAAAAGATTTACAGTGAGAGAGAGGCTATTTTCCAAAACAAAATTACGCTACAGAGTTTTGTTTTATTCTTTTCTCCCATGTTATTTTCCTCCCATTGCTGAGAGTGTAGCATTCCCAATATGTACATGAATGACGAGAGACATCAAGGCAAGGCAATGCTTTTGTGCCGCCCCATTGAAATCTATTTTCTGCTACAAGCTATTAAGAAATGAATGATGTGCCTTTGCTGATTGAGATGTTACTGCTTGGGAGGTTTTCTGATAATATTGAGTGTTCTAGCTAGAATTAGGAAATCCATTCACATCATAGAGCTATGCCCAGAGGTGTCATGTGCTGTATGCAGTTGATATACTTCACCACAGCGGCTACCTTCAGTCCATTCTGCTAGTTACCCAGCTTGGACACTGAGGTCCAAATCTGCAAAGATATTTAGGTGTCTAGCTCCCATTGATTTCAGTGGGAGTTATCTTTGAGGACTTGGGCCTGAATATCTAAATCCTGGGTCCCTAAGTCAAAGGTCAACAAATAAGGAATATGGAGAAGAGTCATTCTGGTTTTTAAAAAATCATTCTTATTCATTCCGTGAAAAGCAAAATATTTTTCAATTTTACATCCAATTCTCCACATCCCCCAGGAAGGAGACAGCTGCAAGACAAACCACTGATCCATTTACACCCAACACGAGGGCCGAGGGGCAAGAACATTCACCAGAGTAACCTGATGGCTCATGTTCAGATTCTGCCACTGTGCTGCAAGAGGCAGCATGATCTGGAGAAATGAGCCCTTGATTGGGTGTTGGGTGGTCCTGAGTATTAATTCTGACTCTGTCATTGCGCTGGTGTGTAGGCTTGGGCATGTTACAGCAGCTGAGATTTTTCAAAGACAACTAGGGCCTTCCCACACACCTCCTATTTAAATTCATGTGAATTATACAGTTCAATCCCCTAGTTGGCCCTGAAAAGCCCAACCTTTCCTTTACTGTCTCAGTTTGCCTATCTGTGAAAGGAGGATAATACCAATATTTGCCCACCAATCACAGGGGGGCAGCGAGCACTGATTTGGTAATGTCTGCGCAGAGCTTTGAACATGCAAAGTGCTGTGTAAATGCCAAGTGCTATTATAAATTGTGCTTAGACAATTAGTTTATTCTACAGCATGAGTCTCTGATGAGCAGTAATCTAGACAGTATTCAAATATAATATTATATATTAGTCATAGCCTCAGCAGTCCCGTGGGGTCAACCAGCTGTGTTACTCTATTTCTGTGCCTCGGCTGACTGGAGAATGTAGACACAGGAACCCTCTGCTGTGGTATTAAGCTTTGCGCAATGAGCATCATTCTAAGATAGAATTATTATGGTCAGAACTTCTTTATTGCCTCTTCCCTGCCACGTATAATGGGTACAGAATGGGAAGAATGGCCCAGTGGTGCTAGCTTGGGAGACAGGTTCAATGCTCTGTTCTGTCACAGACTTCCTGTGTGACATTCGGCAAATCAGTCTCCCGGGGCCTCACTTCCCCATCTGTAAAATGGAGAAAACTGTACTTCTCTACAACATGGGGGTGCTGTGAGGATAAATCATTAAACAGTATAAGGTGCTCAGATACTAAGGTAATAGAGATGATATGATAACCTAAGACAGTATTTCCCCATGACTCTCAGAAGGCACCAGCGCTTTTAACCCCAAAAGTCTTCCCCCAAAGGTTCCACTAAGCATTTCCTTTTCAAGGCATGACAATAGCAGTATATTTTGTGTTGACCACGGCATTCATTACTTATGGCTCTTAACATTCATCTCTTTGGAGCAAGACAGTAAACATGATTCTCTTCTCATACTGGTTTTATGCTAACGCTATTGACCAGCAACCACACACCACACAACAAAAACACTAACCCAGGAACCTATCCTTGCAACAAAGTCCATTGCCAACTGTGTCCACATATCTATTCAGGGGACACCATCACAGGACCTAATCACACCAGCCACACTATCAGAGGCTCGTTCATCTGCACATCTATCAATGTGATATATGCCATCATGTGCCAGCAATGTCCCTCTGCCATGTACATTGGCCAAACTGGACAGTGTCTACACAAAAGAATAAATGGACACAAATCAGATGTCAAGAATTATAACATTCAAAAACCAGTCGGAGAACACTTCAATCTCTTTGGTCACTCGATTACAGACCTAAAAGTGGCAATTCTTCAACAAAAAAACTTCAAAAACAGACTCCAATGAGAGACTGCTGAATTGGAATTAATTTGCAAACTGGATACAATTAACTTAGGCTTGAATAAAGACTGGGAGTGGATGTGTCATTACACAAAGTAAAACTATTTCCCCATGTTTATTTCCCCACCTCCGTCCGTCCGTTCCCCCCCCCCCCCCCCCCCCCCGTTCTTCACACTTCTTGTCAACTGCTGGAAATGGCCAACCTTGATTATCACTACAAAAGGTTCCCCCCCACCCCCACCCTGCTCTCCTGCTGGTAATAGCTCACCTTACCTGATCACTCTCGTTACAGTGTGTATGGTAACACCCATTGTTTCATGTTCTCTGTGTATATAAAATCTCCCCACTGTATTTTCCACTGAATGCATCTGAAGAAGTGAGCTGTAGCTCACGAAAGCTTATGGTCAGATAAATTTGTTAGTCTCTAAGGTGCCACAAGTACTCCTTTTCTTTTTGCCATTGACTTAACGGCTTTATTCCAGATTTACACTACTGATTTCAACAGGACTTTGGAGCCATTTCCCTGATGTCAAACTGGTCAGGAATTCTCCACCCCCACCCTCCCCACACACACACACCAAAAACATTTTTAATACCCCCTCCCGCAAATAAAAAACCTGGAACTTTTTATTTTCAGTTTTCTAGTGAAAAAGCTGCAATTTTTTAAAATGAAAATGGAAATTTTTGCAAAAATTTTCATTCTGTCAAAAAGCCATTTTCCTTTAAAAAAATTTTTTTTTAAAAAAAATTCTGAAGCAGCTCTACCCTTGTGAGGATTCACACCTTGAGTTTCTTCGAAATTCTAGCTGGTTCTTGGTTATATTAGAATAATATTTTCCACTAACTTAGTGCCTTCCATCTGAAGATTTCAAAACACTTACAGACATTAATTGCTTAAGCTTTATGACAACCTGGTGAGGAAGCTGTGTATTATAAAACAGAGATGCAAAGAGGTTAAGTGATTAGCCTAGGGTCACAGAGCACATCAGTGGCAGAGCCAGGAATAGCCCACCCCCCCCCTCGGCCCCCACCAGCTTTCTGACTTATAATTAATTGTTCTCTCTCTCTCAGACCAAAGCAAATAGCTAGTCTATGGAAGAGTAAAAATCAAACAGAATAAACACACAGTTATCACAGCCTTGTAATTCAGCAGCTGTCTTCCTACAGTATCCAATCAAAATCCAAATGGAGATGGATTCACTGAAGAGATTGTGGCTATTTCATCTGCTTACCAGTAACAGCTCAAATTTTTATTACCCTCACTGGCACAGAATGCATTGCTTTTTCGTATTTTCTCCTGTATGGCATTTCCTTTCATTTGCCAAGTCATCTATTTATGCGAAAGCTTGTTAAAAAGGGCCCCGCTGTTCAATGGCTGTATGCAGGGGCCTCTGTATCAATTCAGCCTAAACATTATTCTTTGCCTTAATTAAGTGGCTGCTGTGATTTGCATTAGATTCAAGCCAGTTGTCAGTTTCAAGGGAATTCACTGACTTCCCAGTTGAAATGTGTGAAGGGCGCAGGCTTCAGAGTGCACCACCGGATCTCCTGGGGATGGGGGGAATCAATGGGACAGATTGTGTCCAGATATCGTGGGGGCCATTGGAAGCGGCAGTAGGGCCCACTCTTGAGTATTCCTCCCAGTTTTGTTCCACTGTAAAGCTGATGTGACATCAGGTTAAAATGCACGAAGGACTCTGAAAGTAAAGGGTAGGCACAAGGGAGTGGTTGTTGCTGTGGTGACTTCCCAGTCAGGGCTGCTCTTTGGCTGTAATCTGCTGTAAGTGGCGATGAGCCTGAACCACAAGGAGTGGAACCAAGAGGTTTGGTACCCAGAACTGAACTCTGACCGGAGTCCTGAAATCTGGGAAAGTTAGCAGCCAGCTATCAGCTTCGCAGCTGGGGGTCAGCCTCTATAGTGGGGGCGAACCTGGAGCCAAACGCCTTTGGGATTTTGGACAAGTTCAGACTTGGTTCCAAACCACAGAGCTTGGGCCTGCTATGTTTTCCAGTTTTGGGGTAAGAATAACCGATGTGACCGACAAGAATATTCAAAGGTATTCACATCATACAAAGGTGCTCTGACACAGCCTTCATAGCAAAGGCCAAGAGATAGAGAGTAGCCTATTCTGCTGTGCCTTTTAATTAAGGCAACACTAACTAAGGGGTTGTCTAAATGAGTCAGATGAGATGTTTCAAAGGATGGGGAGCTGTGAGTAATAATCATGATCTGAAACAACCATCACCATACACTGTAACCATAATGACCCCTGCTGTGAAAAGAGGTTAGCTGGTATTGGTGAAAGCATCTTCGTTCATTACACACTGAATGGCCATCCTCAGCCCCTTCAGAAGGAGACCGGCTGTCTTTTAATACAGCTTTCAGTACAACTCCATTACCAGGAAGTATGTTGAGCGAGGGAAAAGGGAGAAAATAAAACGACCCACCAGAAAACTAACCTAGCATGACCCTGAATCATCCATATTAACAGTTAATTGTGCCTAGTAGAGTCATATTCCAATTTCAGGAGAAACTGAAGCCAATATGAGAAAAAATATCTGAAGGTCCAATGGATAGATAACTGACTGTGAATGAATTGACTTAGGTAACCTTACAATGTGAAAAAGCTCTATTAACATGTATAGTCGCCTCTCAGGCTATGTAGGTATTCCTGAGGAAATTGCTATCTTATGTACTGAAACCACCTAAGGACATTAATGCACCAGATTCCAATGTGAATCCAAGGTAACTCCACTGACCTCAGTGTAGCTACTCCTGATGTGGTTAGCTCAGTGCAAAACTCCATGGTAACAACAGGGATAGAACTCAATGTTTTCCTGCTACAAAATCACAGGCCTCTGCCACCCAGTTAAAGGAAAGACTCTTTTAGCTATTAAAAATCCGGGGCCTAGGATACACAGTTGAGCAGTTCTGATAGCAGCCAGCAGAGGGCAGCAATATATCAATCAACCTTAGAAAAGGAACGAAAAGCAGCCCTGTTTACTAGGCAGTGTATGTAATACACAGTTTGCTGCTGAACACTCAAGCGCTCTGGAGCACAAGAGTGCCATAATGGGAGGAGCTAAGCTACAAAAAGAGCCCTTGTTGCCAAGCATATACAGTGCAATAAGATGAACAAACCGTAGCTAATTTAACATAGATGGGAACAGAGAACAATAGGATCAAGGGTAGGGGAACACTCAGAAAGAACTCATTGGTCAGGATCTGTATTAAATAGTTACCCACCCTCTGGGTCGTGCCTCTGAGGGGATGAAAGGGAAACTGGGCTTAACATCTTTCTTATGGCATGTGTCATAAATATAAAGGGAAGGGTAACCACCTTTCTGTATACAGTGCTATAAAATCCCTCCTGGCCAGAGGCAACATCCTGTTACCTGTAAAGGGTTAAGAAGCTCAGCTAACCTGGCTGGCACCTGACCCAAAGTACCAATGAGGGGACAAGATACTTTCAAATCTTGGGGTGGGGAGAGGCTTTTGTTGTGCTCATTGTTTACGTGGTTGTTCTCTCTTGGGACTGAGAGAGGCCAGACAGAAATCCGTCTTCTCCAACCCATCCTAATCCAAGTCTCCAATATTGCAGCCAGTATAGGTAAGCCCGGCAAGGCGGATTAGCTTATCTTTTGTTTTATGTGAATTTTCCCTGTGTTAAGAGGGAGGTTTATTCCTGTTTTCTGTAACTTTAAGTTTTTGCCCAGAGGGGGATCCTCTGTGTTTTGAATCTGAATAACCTGTAAAGTATTTTCCATCCTGATTTTACAGAGATGATTTTTTACCTTTTTTTTTTTTTTTTTTTTTAGTAAAATCCTTCTTTTAAGAACCTGACTGATTTTTCCATTGTTCCAAGATCCAGAGGTTTGGGTCTTTGATGATTTTGTAACAAATTGGTTAGGATATTATTCTCAAGCCTCCCCAGGAAAGGGGGTGTGTAGGGCTTGGGGGGATATTTTGGGGGAAGATGTCTCCAAGTGGTCTCTTTCCCTGTTCTTTGTTTAAAACGCTTTGTGGTGGCAGCATACTGTTCAAGGACAAGGCAAAGTTTGTACCTTGGGGAAGTTTTTAACCTAAGCTGGCAAGAATAAGCTTAGGGGGTCTTTCATGTGGGTCCCCACATCTGTACCCTAGAGTTCAGAGTAGGGAAGGAACCTTGAGAGCATGTGTTTGGAGAGTTACTTCTACTTCTGCTCTGTTCTGTTGTTCTATTTTTTTCCTTCAGAGTAAGGTTGCCAGTTTTGGTTGGATGTATTCAGAGGTGAGTAAGCCGGTACGGTCTGGTGCGGCATACCGGCAAGAGCCAGGACGCCATGCCGGACTGGACCGGCTTCCCCAGGCTGGCGCTTTAAAGGGCCCCGGGCTCCCCACAGCGGCCGGAGCCCTGGGCCCTTTAAAGTGCCCCCCGAGCACCGCTGCCAGAGCCCCTGGGGTAGCAGTGGCAGGGCTCCAGTGGTGATTTAAAGGGCCAGGGGCTCCGGCCGCTGCGGGGAGCCCCGAGCCCCTTAAAGCCCATCCTGAGCCCCACTGCCAGAGCCCCGGGGTAGTATTAATACCTGTTTTGAGTGCTCCCTCCCCAAGCATCCCCAGTGTGACGTGCTTGTTTCCAGCACACTGAGGAAGCTCTGTGTGAGTTGGGTACTCGTGCAGTTAGCTGCATTTTTTCTCCTGGCAGACGCAGCTCCTGAGTGCTCTTCTTTGCATGTGCTGAACTGAATGTACGGTAAGACACAAAAGTAAACCCTGTCTGTCCAGAAAACCATGTCCCTCCACTAGGAAAGTCTTGCTGGTAGAGCTATATCTTAGTGTAGACACAGCTTATAACAGCAAAAGAGTGTTTTTGCTGGCATAGCTCATGCAAATTCCCTGAAAGAAATAAACTCTATTGATGAAAGGATTTTCATGCTGGTCTATGTGTGTCTGTATGAGTGCATTTGATGGTGTAAAAATGTGGTTACAAATACCACATCCTGACATTACTAAACAGCGAAAGGTTCTAGAATAGACTTGCCCTTAAGAGTGCGTGGAGGCTTTGTAGAGGTATGGGATGAACAGACAAACGATGAGGAAACAATGATCCAGGTGTCATGCAGATGCCTTTAGTAAAAAGGAAGAAGGAGCTAGAAAGGGAAGGATTGGGTACGCAGACTATTCTGAAATAGGAAAAGGTTTGGGCCTCAGTAGATCTTTAATTGGGCATATTCTTACATTTCGTGAAGAATTTTGGAACCACCTGTGTCTCTGCTGTTGAGAGAAGATCAGTATGGTTCTGTGTGGGAAGCTTTGTATGTCCAGGGGCTTAGAGAGCAGTGGGGAGCCAGCTGAGGCTGAAGTATATTTATTTTCCATTTTGACACTCCAGCCTGATGTTAGCTCTCATGGCAGATACCTCTCCAGGGCAGCCCAGGAAGGAGCCTAGATGGCAGGTATCTTATGTACAGGCTTTGTTTTACCAGGCTAGTACGTCCTAGGCAGCACTGTATGTTGAAACATTCAGTAGGATAGCTGGGAGCAGTGCTATGTCATAGGTAGGTCAAAAATCACACATTTTACACATGCAACAATTAAAAGAGAACTATTGTGAACATTCTGGTTGGTTTTACACTGTCTGTGCTATTAGGTTGCTTTTTTTTTTCTTTTTTTCATGCTGCTAGTTTGCTTTTTGCTTTTCACTCAACATGGTCTATGAAAATGGCCTAGAAGCTGAACCAAAATGTAAGAGCCGAGTCTATTTCACTCTCATGTTTTCCTGCCCTAGCTGATCTTGCAATACATGGGGTTGTAAACACTGCAGGGAAGTGTTTGTCTTCACCCTGTTTCCGTGGGGCTACCTCACTGTTTTAGGGCTATGTTTTAAGCTCTATATTTCAGCCGAATTTGACTTGACCCTGTATGCCTTTAAATGAAAGTTTAGAATAAATTTCAGGACAAACTTCCATACGCTGACACAAACCAGAATGTGGGCTATTCCTGGAGAAGTGGAAGCTTCACCTCTAGAAAACTGAGTAAGATAAAAGAGTTTACAATACACCGTAGGGAAAGCCCTGTATTTGCTGACTAAAGGGAGCTTGGGAATAAAAGGAAGGTGCATCATGGACTGGCTGTAGCTATCCTGATTCTTATACTGGGCCCATTGCCAGGGTATCTGAGTGCCACATGTTCCCCACCTCTAATAAATATTATTCAAATCCGAGGCAAGCAGTGATTGCTTGAAATAGCTCCAGAATGGTGCATCCCACCTCTTCACTGATTTGAGACAGAGGTCTTGTGAAAGAGCTACAATGGCAGCTACACCGTCCTGTGGCAGCCAAGAAGCCAGCAATCCATCCGAAAATCATTCTGTTGGGCCTACAGTAGGAATGGGGATTGCTTTTGCAATATTAATATGGGATAGTTACATTTAAAAATGCACTAGCACCTTTTCAAATATGAATGACCCTTCCTTATAAAAATTTCATTTTGAAAAAAAAAAGCCATGCATTTCAGGACTACAGAAGGCATTCCAATGCCCCAAATCTACGTGTGTGAAGTGTAATGTGCAGCGCATGATCTCACATGTGCCTGGAGAGAATTTTAATTTTAATTCTTAATAATGGAGAAAGCAGAGATAAATACTGATCAGCAGAGGGAGGCAGAATGCTAGACCCTACTCTGGGTTGTTGCATTGGGACAGCACTGAGACAATGCCCATGCTTGGGAGACATGGAAAATACAGAAGGGGAAACTCTCTAGCTTCCAGGTACAGCTAGATGGCCTGATCCTGCAGGGGGCTGAATATCCTCACCTCCCCGGTGAGGGTGCTCAGCACACCCCCGAGGCACTGGGCAGCTTTCAGAACAGGGCCTAAAGGAAGGGTGTCAAGGGCTAGAATAGTCAGGGTTTGGGAAGCACAAAAGAAGAAGGATGCTGGTGTCAAGAAGAGTTTTTTTGCAGATGTTGACAGGCATGTGGTGTGAACGCTCAAAAAAAGCACAAGGTCACCATTGCCCAAGCTTTCAGTAAAACAACAGCAAACTTATTTTTGTGCAGTTAATTTCAAGTAAGAAGTTTAAAGCCTCAGGTTGGGATGGCTACACACTGCCCAGCCTTTTAAGATAGTCAGGGCTCCATTCCCAGTGTGATCACCTGGCCACTTGCATTTCCACATCATGGTGCTCCAGAATCTATTATTATTTATCAACAGAGTAGCACCTAGAGGCACTAGCCAGGGTGGGGCTCTATCGTGCTAGGCCATGTTCAGACACACTGTATAATAAAAGAAAGTTTCTGCCCCATAGTGCTTGAATTCATAGAAAGCATAGACATAGAGGACTGGAAGGTACTGTGGTAGAATTCTAGTCCAGTCCCCTGCACTCTTGGTAGGACTAAGTAGACTATCCCTGACAGGTGTTTGTCTGACCTGCTCTTGCAAACCTCCAGTGACTGAGATTCCACAACCTCCCTAGGCAATTTGTTCCAGTGCTTAACCACCCTGATGTTAGGAAGTTTTTCTAATGTCCAACCTAAACCTCCCTTGTTGTAATTTAAGCCCATAACATCTTGAGAATCATAGAATCATAGAACTGGAAGGGACCTCGAGAAGTCATCTATTCCAGTCCCCTGCACTCAAGTCAGGACTAAGTATTATCTAGACCATCCCTGACAGGTGTTTGTCCTACCTGCCCTTAAAAATCCCCAATGATGTAGATTCCACCACCTCCTTAGGCTATATATTCCAGTGCTTAACCACCCTGACAGTTAGGAAGTTTTTCCTAATGTCCAACCTAGACCTCCCTTGCTGTGATTTAAGCCCATTGCTTCTTGTCATATCCAGAGGTTAAGAAGAACAATTTTTCTCCCTCCTCCTTGTAGCCACCTTTTATATACCTGAAAACTGTTATCATGTCCCCTCTCAGTCTTCTGTTCTCCAGACTAAACAAACCCAAATTTTTCAATCTTCCCTCATAGGTCATGTTTTCTAGACCTTTAATCGTTTTTTGTTGCTCTTCTCTGGACTTTCTTCAATTTGTCCACATCTTTTCTGAAATGCAGAGCCCAGAACTGGACACAATAATCAGAGCGGAGTAGAGCGGAAGAATTACGTTTTGTGTCTTGCTTACAACACTCCTGCTCAGACATCCCAGAATGATGTTTGCTTTTTTTGCAACAGTGTTACACTGTTGACTCATATTTAGCTTGTGATCCACTATGACCCCCAGATCCCTTTCTGCAGTACTCCTTCCTAGGCAGTCATTTCCCATTTTGTATGTGTGCAACTGATTGTTCCTTCCTAAATGGGGTACTTTGCATTTGTCCTTATTGAATTTCATCCTATTTACTTCAGAACATTTCTCCAGTTTGTCTAGATCATTTTGAATTTCAATCCTATCTTCCAAAGCACTTGCAACTCCTCCCAGCTTGATATCATCCGCAAACTTTGTAAGTGTACTCTCTATGCCATTATCTAAATCATTGATGAAGATATTGAACAAAACCAGACCCAGAACCAATTCCTGCGGGACCCCACTCGTTATGCCCTTCCAGCATGATTGTTCTTCTTAACCTGAGGAAGTTCAGGTTGTTCTAAAGAGGAGGGTGATAAATTGTTCTCCTTAACCTGAGGAGGACCTCTCATGGTTAAGGAGAACAATTTATCACCCTCCTCTTTATAACAACCTTTTATATACACGAAGACTGTTATCATGTCTCCCTGCAGTCTTCTCTTCTTTAGACTAAACAAACCCAATTTTTGTTTACTGTCACAGTAAGTAAAATAACAAGGGATATTGTATTGATTGGACAGGACCGGGGAAGGAGGGACACTGAAGTGGAGTAGCGCTGCATGATTCTGGGGTTCCTATTATAGAATCCAAGGGTCCCTTCATGTGCTGCATAGGACATAAGGCCTTGTCTATAGGCTGCTTTAAAAATGCTTGTAAAGGCAGAGCTGCAGAGAACACATTTGTGTGTCTGGTTGCAAGGGCCTGAGAGTAGGAGAAGATCTATATATCTGTCTACATGCTCATCGGGTCCTCATCACCCTAATATCTGAGATCAGGGAGCTCAGGGGCTTGTCCAGAAATTGGGATGATCTTTGAGGCTAAAAGTTCAGATCCAAACGTCTCTCAAAGTTGGGGGGTTGCTATCAAGGCAGAGGGTTGATTTGGCTTGTTATAGAAACATTATCCTGCTCCAAGTGGGAGTTAGAATCCAGGTTTCTGGTTTACACCATCTCTCTAGATACTGTAAATCTTCAGTCTGCCCCATGATAACAGGGATCAGCAGGCCATACCCACAGACAAACACCCACACCAGGAGCTGCTCTGACATGGAATCATAGAATCATAAAAGATTAGGGTTGGAAGAGACCTCAGGAGGTCATCTAGTCCAACCCCCTGGTCAAAGCAGGACAAACCCCAACTAAATCATCCCAGCCAGGGCTTTGTCAAGCTGGGCCATAAAACCTCTAAGGATGGAGATTCCACTGTTGTGTAAAGCCTCCGCTCAATCCAGTAGAATGCGATTGTAAGATTTGTAACTTTTCAGTCATTGCTAATATGATCATTAAGTTCTGTAACCTTTTGCAAACTTTGTAACTATTAGTCATTGTTAGCATAGCCTTTTAAATTTTGTAACTTTTGCAAGCTTTGTAACCTTTTCAGTTACCACTTACTACATTAAAACTCCGGGAGCTTTGTAACATTCCATCATGGGATCAGGGACAGTGTGAACAAGGGAGTGTGTGTGGGAGATAAGTGATTGTGAACAAGGGAGTGTGTATGGGACTGGGTGGAGAGAAACTGCAAGGTGAAAAGAGCCCGGTGACAGGAGCCAGGTGTGTCTGATGTAATCTGCCCTGAGAAGGCAATCATGGGGTGCTGTAAAGAAAAGAAGAACCTGGTATGCACATAAGAAACAAGGCCTGGGAATGCTTCTCAGTGATGGACACAGAAGGAAAAACTCAGTGTACATGACAGGAGCCACCCAGTTCCAGCAAAAGGAAGAAGGCATGCACACAAGTCCCCTACTTCTTGACCTGCTCGGTGGCGTGGACCCGTGACCACAGGCGGACACACCAGATCTACTATGCTTCGGCTTCTCGGCTTCCTCTGCTGTCTCTGGTAACTCTCCACCTACGTGAGTGTGTGGATGCATGAATGTGTGCGTGCATGAATAAACTCCATCCCTTTTCTGTTTGATCCAATAGCGGCATTTAATAAAACCAATATAAGTGTAACCCTGGGTTGGTTTCTAGCGAAACTGAGGTAACATCCACCACCTCCATGAGTAACCCATTCCAGTGCTTCACCACCTTCCTAGTGAAATAGTGTTTCCTAATATCCAACCTAGACCTCCCCTACTGCAACTTGAGACCATTGCTCCTTGTTCTGTCATCTGCCACCACTGAGAACAGCCTAGCTCCATTGTCTTTGAAACCCCCCTTCAGGTAGTTGAAGGCTGCTATCAAATCCCCCCCACTCGTCTCTTCTGCAGACTAAATAATCCCAGTTCCCTCAGCCTCTCCTCATAAGTCATGTGCCCCAGCCCCCTAATCATTTTCATTGCCCTCCTCTGGAGTGTCTCCAATTTGTCCACATCCTTTCTATAGTGGAGGGCCCAAAACTGGCCGCAATACTCCAGATGTGGCCTCACCAGTGCCCAAGAGAGGGGAATAATCACTTCCCTCAATCTGCTGGCAATGCTCCTACTAATGCAGCCCAATATGCCGTTAGCCTTCTTGGCAACAAGGGCACACTGCTGACTCATATCCAGCTTCTTGTCCACCGTAATCCCCAGGTTCTTTTCTGCAGAACTGCTGCTTAGCCAGTTCGTCCCCAGCCTGTAGCAGTGCCTGGGATTCTTCCATCCTAAGTGCAGGACTCTGCACTTGTCCTTGTTGAACCTCATCCGAGTTCTTTTGGCCCAATCCTCCAATTTGTCTAGGTCACTCTGGACCCTATCCCTACCCTCCAGCATATCTACCTCTCCCCGCAGTGTAGTGTCATCCACAAACTTGCTGAGAGTGCAATCCATCCCATCATCCAGATCATGAATGAAGATGTTGAACAAAACCGGCCTCAGGACCAACCTCTGGGGCACTCCGCTTGATATCAGCTGCCAACTAGACATCAAGCCGTTGATCACTATCCATTGAGCCCAATGAATCCAGAGTGACAATGTCTTTATAGAGTGTCAACAGCTCCAGGATAACGAAGATCAAATATAGGGACAGCCTTATCCCCCCCAGAGCAGTATGTGCAGGTGACTTTTTTCAGTCTTACACGGGACATGTAGAAAACTTTGTTTTGAAGTCTTAGACCTTCTAGTTTTGGGCAGGTTTCCACACTCAGTGTGACTGAATTCTCTGTCATTCTTAGTACTGTTTAGCTATGAAACTGGATCACTTTCTCGCCTTGCTGTTGCAGGGGACCGGTAGGGCTAGAATGACATTTTCCTAACAGTATTGGTATATCCTGGAAGACTTTTAAACACATTTTTTTCCTTTTGCAAGATCAGCAAGAACCCATTACAGACTGTAGCTCTAATCATCACTGCGTGGAATGCATGAGTGCACCATTTCACTTATGATTGATTTGTGCCTTTGGGATAGCTGCCAGCTAGCCCATGAGGTCACTGATTGCAATAATGCTGTAAGTGAGAGTGGAAAATTTTAGTATCAAAATGAATAAAGACAGCACAGACCAGACCTATTCTTGGCTCCCTCTCCACCACTATTCAGGTTGAGCGCAGTGACATCCAGGTGTGAGTGCAGTTTAAAGAGACTTCTGGCACATTATGCTGAAAGATAATGGTACCAATTACCCAGATTGGGTTAGTATTATCCACTGCTTTCCGGGCTTTGCCTTGTCAGGTTATTGTTCCCACTTATAACTCAGCCCTTGGTCAGTCTCCCTGTGTTTCCTGTCTCCATGGTAACATAGGAACTCTGCGAAACTGATCTGATGGTTCCGCTTTTGAGTCAAACTCTGTATTTCACTGAAGCAACAAGAGGGAATTCTGTTACTGTCAAGCTTAGGTATTTTCAGTGAACAGAATTCTCTGCCCTGCAGAGACGGATAGTGCATGGCTGCTGCGGTTTCAAAAAGTCATCGTATTTGTGAGCTTATTCCCTTTGCACAAGCAGCAAGGGCTATCTTGGAAATATGACCAATAAAGGAGCTCAGGCTATCTAGCTAATGTCTCACTCTTCTCTTTTCATGTGATGGGTGACACAAGTCTTATAAAAAGCCTCCTGTTTGGCTGGTTTAGTGACTGCATTAGTGCCTGCTGCTTTCTAGGAAACTGGAGCGTGTCTCCAGGTAGACACAGGGCACAATAAGAATACATTTGTTTTTCTGTGGTCATAGCAGTTATCAGCTCCCAACAGGCCTGGGTGTGGTGGTGAGCACTGAACAGCTAGTTCTTGTGCTTGTCTAGAAACGGACAAATTACTGTTGGGACAGTCGAAATATTTAGAACTTCTGCCTATAAGGCCTTTTATCTGGAGGGGGAGGATCTTAAATTGCTTCATGACTTTAGCTTTACAATGCCCCATTGAGGAAGCAACTATTAGGTATGTGTTATTGTCCTTATTCTACTAATTAGAAAACCAATGCACAGAAATATTAAGTCACTTGCCAAAGGTCACACAGGAAGTGTGTTGCAGAGCTGGAATTCCATCCTAGCTTGACTCTCAGTTTTGGGCTTTAACTACAAGATGCCTAGATATCATGATGATGTGTGCATTATATATGCCTGCAATGAATGGCTTACCATGAGGGCTGGTCTAACATTTTCCTTCAAAATCTTTTTTTGATGGAAAATTGTGGTTTTCTCAAAAAAATCCATTTATTCAAAAAGTGTCTGTTTTTCTCAAAAATGTTCGATTTTTCATCCAAAACCCTCAAACGCAAAAGCTGAAAAAGTTTGGTTGAGAAAAATAACATTGTGTCGTTTGTTGTTTCAGTTTTTTGGGTGGTGGTGGCGGGGAGAGGGGTGGATGAAACAAAGTTCCTCTAAAAGTTTCTATGAGAATTCTTTGTTTTCATTTTCTTTGAAATTTTCCATGGCAATAAAAAACCCTGATTAGTGCAGTTTATAATGGTCACCAGCCTCAGACTGATTTGATGAGATCCTCCTAAACACTCCGGATCAGCACCTTAGCTGGCGTAAGTCAGCATAGTGCCACAGACGTCAGTGGAGCTAGTCCAGTTTACACGAGTGAAAGATCTGGCCCACCCTTCTTCTGCCAGACCCACAGAAAGTGAACAAATCAAACGTTGCTTCCTCTGAGCTTCCCAGCATGCTCTTCTTCTCCAGCTATGTTGGTTACAATGAGCTAAGGTGGGTGAGGTAATAGCCTTTATTGGACCAACTTCTCTTAGTGAAAGAGACAAGCTTTTGAGCTTACATGGAGCTCTTCTTTGGTTCTGGGAAAGGTACTCGTGTCACAGCTAAATTCAAGGTGGAGGAGATTGTTTAGGCTTTAAAACATATTGTAAGAAATCATTCAAAGAGAAGTGGGCAGTTAGCATGCCTACAATTGTAGGATAAAGGGGGGATTGGTGTAATGAGCCATAAATCCAGGGTCTTTGCTGAGTCTGTGATTTTTAGTGTCTAGCAGAGATATGAGTTGAAGCTCCCAAGCTCGTCTTTTGATGGTGTTGTGCAGGTTTCTGTTGAGGACAAGGACGGAGAGGTCAGATACAGAGTGAGCACTTTGTGAAAAATGATCTGATGTTTTTGTCTTTTAATCTTCGGGGCAGGGACCAGCTCTTGTTGCACCTTGTATAGCATCAAGCACCGTGGTAGCCGCTCCCATTGCTCAGGAGGGAATTTTGGAACTTCAGAAACCTATAACAAATTGCATTTCTGTAGCATCCATCTCAGAACCCTCGGTTGGGCCCTTTGCAGGTTTAATCATTACAATTAATAATAATTAAAAACAGGTGAAAGCAGCAGGGAATAAATGCCTTCCTGAGCTAGTTTCAACGCTGTTGCAAACTGCATGCTCTGAATCTCAGAAAGGAGCCACTGCTACCCATGAGGGCAACGTTACAAAAGGCCCTGGCTGGCTCCCAGGGTCTCAGGCTACTAATTAGGGCCACAGACAGTCAGCCAGTTCTGCCCCTAACGAGCCACAAGGGAACACAGGCTAATAAAAGATGAAACACGCATACTGGACTGCAGCCACGATGTGCTGTAGCTTTATTAGTCACAAGCGAGCCTTTCCAATACATGTGGGATTTCACAGGGAATCAGGATCACCTGTGACAGCGGCACACCAGGGAAGAGTCTCACAAGCCCACCCGCGTTTGTTACAAACTGTTGATTCCCGCGGAGTGCCAACAGCATAAAACTCGAGGAACACAGGATGAACCAGGTCCTCTGTGTATAAAGGACCATAAGCATGTGGGGACACAGCTTCGCTCAGCCCCCACCCCTCACCCCCATACCACCAGATGGTGCAAAGGGGAATTAAAGCTGCCTGAAGAATTCCCCTAGTAGAGAGGGCTTTGGATCAGGCCCTAAAACACTTGGGTTGATGGCTGCTATGCAGCTGTGCTAGAAAACAATTTGTGAAGCCCTACCTGCGTTTTAGTTACATGCAAAAGGTGTTTTGTACTGGAATAGAGGAAATCAGTTTGTGTGTGTCTGGGGGTGAGGGGACCGCACAATAGTTTGAACCACAGTACATTCTGTGCAGGAACATGGCCAGGAACCAGCGCAGCTGACCCTAGGGTTCCTTGGTGCTGCTAAGGAGATCACTAGCACACTAAGTTCGCAAGAGTACACATGTATCAGCAAAGCAACAACTGGCCTCTAGTTTGTCTGTGCAAAGGCTCTTCTGCCGTTGACTCTTCATTGGCTAAACAGGCTTTATATTGTGGTATTGGGCCTCTGAATTCTGCAAAATCCTGTGCACTAGGTACCTGATTCAAAGCCTAGTGAAATGAATGGGAATTTGTCTATTGAATTGAGTGAGCTTTGGCCAACCTTCTAAATGAGTAATGTACATGAAACAGGTCTCTTCCAGTAGCCCCTTCCACTGTCAGGCTTTTCTATTTTCAAAGCATAATACAATTACTTTAAATGGGTATCCTGGCAAAATCTGGGGCAGCCTGCTCTCCGCAGCCTGCAGGTGCTACCAAACCCATTGTTCGTGATGCTAGCCAAACTGGTGCTTAGCCACACCTCCTAGTTGCCAGACTGCTCCAACCTCGGGTTCTGCAGGAGACGGTTCCTTTTGGCGTGGTAGCCGCATGCTTTCTAAGAAAGCATAGTGATTCTGCCCTCCTTCACCCTGGGTGAGCATGTGCCCATGGGTGTGTAAAGAGACTCTTTAATCCATCTCTCCATTGTGGAGTGCCTGGGAAAGGTCAATATTATTTTTATGAAAATTATGTATGCCTTCGTTTCCCCATTCCCTGTTGTATTGCTACCTACTTGGTCTCAAGGGGTTAATGTCTTTCCAGAGACCCTCACATAAATATTGAATGGTCTAAGGCTTGGTCTACATGACAGAGTTAGGTCAACGCAAAGCAGCTTGTGTAAACCTATGTCAGTGTCTACACTCCAGCCTTGCTCCCGCTCTACTACACTGACATAATAACTCCACCTCCACAAGTCACGTAGGGCTTATGTTGGTGTAGCTCTGCTCTGTGAGATTGACAGGATAGCTGGCTCCCCAGCTGGGCTGCTGCCCAGTCTCCTCTCCAAGTCCGGCTGCCAACCCTGGCTCCTGGCTTGAGCTGCTGCCTGGGCTCCCCACTGGGAGCCCTGCTGCCCCCCAGGGTGCTGGCTCCCCACTCCCCACTGGGAGAAGCCGGAAGAAGCCCCAGGCTGCTTTTCCCCCTGCTCCTGGCTGGAAGCAGGAAGATGAAAAGCCCAAGGGGGTTGCGGGGGGGGAGGGGGGGCAGCTGGGTTCCCAGTGGGGACCTGTGGGGAGCTGCGCAGAGCTGAGAGCCCAGGCTCTTAGGCCCCAACACTACCCCTCTTCAGTTGGTGGACGCGCTCCTGGTGGGGATGCGCACCACCAACAGAAGGAGGGCAGTGTAGACATCAGCCACCGCAGTAATTACTGTGGTAACTGTAAGTTGACCTAACATAGGTTGAGTTAAGATTGTAGTGTAGACATACCCTAAGAAATGTAGGTCACGTAGATGAGTCTGAGTTGGCCTGAATGAACTCAGAATCGTTAACACATGAATAGAGCTACCTTGGAGCCCAACAACGGGCCCATTATGTTTTAATGGCTGCCGGCCAAAGAGACTTTTTGGAATGGATGATTACCTGACTACACTGCTCCCCTACTTGAACCCAGAGTGGGTGGGCCAGCACACATGAAAACAATGTGACTGGAACTTGAAACACAGGCCACCGGAGTTCAGAGACTGAGTCAAGAGGCTTGGTACAAGTGAGAGAGGGCATTCCACTTGGGCCTGTTGGCAGGGCCAAAGAGACATGGGGCAGGCAAGCAGTCTGTCTTCCTTCCAGGCAAGGGCAAACAGGGACCCGCCTTACCAAGCAAGGGGACACGGACAGGTTAGGGGAGGCTTTTCTTCACCATTTTAATCCAGTGTCTGAGCACTGAATTCCTGCTGACTGGTAAATAATGTCTTGTTTTGCCAAGGCTGTCCTGTGTCCCTGCACACATCTGCTGTCTGCCTGGCTCCCAGGAGGGTAACTCTGCAATGTGGGAACCCAGCTCATCTGGCCCTGCTGAAGGAGCCTCCATGAGAAACAGAGGTGCTGATGCCAGGGACCCCGTCTTGGAGTCATGGGACCCCCATTGAGCACAGAGGAGGCCCAATCACTGAGAAGGGCTCGCACCCAGAAAGTTTGCAGAAAGGGGCAGCTGCATAGCACACCCTATATCATGACACACACCCTAGCACATCAGTGCAGCACAGGGCAGGATTGTTCTGTTGATCAGAGGTTCCAGTGAAGCCTTGATCCAGTTCTGCCAACGCACCCATTAGCTCTGTATTTATCCTACCAAGGAGATAGGGATAATTGACACGATTTCATTTAGAGCTTATCCTTAGTTAATTAATTGAATTTAATTATCTATTTTTTCTTCCCCCCCCTCCCCATGCGAATCCCCTGTACTAGCAACACTGTCCCACACCCTCCTTAATGGAAAGTTACCATGGACAAGAAACTGGCACATGGCTAAAGGGCCCAAGGACTCCAAGATTTACTATACCAGTCACAAGGACGGATAACACTATATGAGACGGGAGGGCGGCAAGATTGGAAATGGATTAGCTCGAGCATGGGCCAATGACATCAGGATGCTAAATAGAGCCTTTCAGACTGGGAGTCCTGCCTAAACCATTATTTTCCCCTTTCTACAAAGGTAAATACATTTCTTTAACCAACACCAGCCTTGAGCTGCCATAGTGGGAGGCTGAGGGCAATGATTGGGGGCTCGGATCTAATGTGAGGCTGCCACAGTAATTTTAGCACGGTCTAGTTTTTTTTAAATGACACCCCAAGGGAACCCAATGAGAATTCTGCCCTGCTTGTATTTGCCCCACCCCCACCCAATTTGAATGACGTGCTGGTAAAAGGTTAGGGACTGGACATTGGGGGAAGACCGCTTAAAAGCAAGCTTTGCTTCTGGATGCTTTCGTTTTTTGCATGCTTAATCCAACACACCCAGGGTTCCCAAACTGGGCTCCCAAAATTAGTGGCTGCTTAAAAAAAAACAGCTGACACAAACAGGACACAGCAGAGTTAGGAGCAGAGCAAGCATCCCACTCTATCCACCCATCAATATGCTTCCCCCCAATCTCTCAGGGCCACAGCAGAGCTCAGGGCTTGACCGCTCTGCTGAGGCTACCAGGCAGTGTGCCAATTGTCACGATTGTCACCTGGCTTTTAGGGACAGGCCTGAAACTCTCTCAGCTCATTGATGGTCCCTTCTGCTTAACACTTTAGCCAGGTGCACAGCTGTCCTATCAGGAAACAGTGCAAAGCCATACATTAGCCTGTAGCCCAACTATCCATGGAGGATGCAGCGCAGATGAGGGCTACCCTATGAACGGCGACATCGGAGAATGAGATGGCCGTGGAATCAATGTGGTTGTCTCTCTGAGTCTGACATGCAATGCCTTCAAAATGACTCACACACACATACACACAAAGCCAGCCTTACAGACTAACACTACCTTCATAGACACCTAGGAGCACATTGGTTGCCAGCCCCTTTATAATTGCGTATCCAGGCAGATAATTCTCCCATGGAGAAAGTCGGCAAGCCAGCTTTCCAAAGTGATGAGTGTACTATGAACAGGAGTGGGGAATTTTCCAGGGTTTGCATTTATCTCATGTAACCTTTCCACGCTTGGGGATGCTTCCCCCAGCCCTGCCCATTTGGATCATGGAGACAGATGAAGAAGACATGGTGTACTTTTTCAGGAAGCACAGTTAAGCAATAGTACAATGAGTGTTGACCTGGTTTGCAAAGCAATAAGCTGATTCTGAGTCTGGATAAACAAGGGTAAAAGCCAAGCACAAGTCCTTTATTTTAGTCAGGAAGTTAAACTAACCCTTAGAACAATTAGCTAGGGCCAGGTAAGCAAATGCTTAGGGGAATTTGTGTGTCTCTGTCTGGGTTAATGCCTAGAGTCTCAGGACTAGCCTCTTTTGCCACAAGTAACAAACAGTGACTAAAAAGAAAATGTCACCAACACATTCTGAAATGACTGGAAATGAATGGGAAGGTTTGAGAGCAGGAGGGGGCACCAGTCAGTCAGTCCTCAGGGAAAGGCCCCTGTGGCTCGCAGCAGGGCCATTTTGCAGTGGTCAGCAGAAAGCTACATTTTAAGTTATGCAAAAGAAAAGTTCGAATGGCCTGGTGAGATTTCACAGTCAGCTGGAGGCTGGGTGGAAATTCTGCCAAGCCAATAGCCAGAGGTTTTGCAATGTGGTGAAAGTAAAGGTGGGCCAGTAAATGTGCCAGCGAGCTCGCTATCACCGAGCAGACGTTAGTGATCCTTTAGCTTACAAGCCTCTTTACAGATCAGCTCCCATTGTGAAAGGTGCTGAAAACAGAGGTGGGCATGGTCCCTGGTGGCCTGAAGTGGGTACACTTGAAGAAGTCAAGCGACATATGATGCATGGGAGAATGGAGTGTTGCTTGGTGATATTCATCCCAGGGGTTTAGAGCTCATGGGGGTGCATATGCTATAAAAATCTAGAGGGAGCGAAAGGAGATTAGCTGAGATAGAACATTGTCTCGTCACCAGGGCACATGGGAAAGGAATCTCACAGCTTCCCATTAGCCACTCTGGGAAATATTTCAACACTTTGATCAGGTGTCTCAGCTACTAGATTATTAGCTTATTAGCTCGCATTACTGGAGCCCAGCAGCACCATAGCAGAGCTGCAGTTAAACGAGCCTGGGGCCAAGCGGCAAAGCTGGGGCCAAATTCAGAGGTGATGTAAATGAAATGCCAGGGGCTGGAATGAACCGCTGTAGCTGTACTGCCCCTAGTGACAACTCCTGATCTTTCTGTCGGTGGCTAGGCCCGCTCCTTTGCTCCTCCCTTGGTGGGGAACTTACGCCCGCTGGGTCAAACCAATGCCTAGCGCGGCAGGGGGATACACCCTGCATTTCCCTGTGTAAAATGTCTGCTCGCGCCCTGAATGGCGTCATCCGCCCGCAGCGGTGGGCAGGCACTTCCTGCACCCCTTCCTGTGGCTGGTGCCTGTGCTGATTTACGTTCCACAAGGGGGCGCCACAACAACCCAGCTGTTGCAGCCTCTGGGAAAAGTCCTAGCCAATGTCACAAAGCACGTGGTAGCTTTACTGCTGATATTTGATTGTTTGTATGTCCGGTCAGCTGAAAAATCATCACCTTGTCTGGAATGAAATGCTACTGGCAATAGGGGGCATTACAATACAGGGCATTATACATGCTTTTGAGAGGCAAAGTTTGGCTGCCCCGTTGTGCCCATTTGATAAGGGATGTTTGATCAGGGCCGGCCAAGATTGCCTGGCGTTTCATGGGAGTCGGACATACCACCAGCAGAGCCGGTCTAAGAATTGTCACACAGGTAAAGCTCAATGAGCCATCCCTCCTGCCTCTGACAATGACTGAGAACTTTGTTTACCAAACATTTCCCAGCACTGTGGGTCTCTTCCATTTCCATTTGCCTCTCCACTGACAAACGGTGACATACAAAGTGTTTAAAATGCATGCGCTTAACTTTAAAAAGCATGAGATTAAAAATAAAACATGAATTGGTGAGGGGTTTTTTAAAATTTGCCTTCCCATTTACGAACCTTTAGGGTTCATGTTTTCAAGCTTTTATCTCCAACAAATTAAAAAAAAAACGTTCTTAAAAAATCCAAGATTCTCATATAATCAAATGCCTCCAGAAGCAGGAGCTTTAAGAAAACTCCAAATGTCGCAAGGCTCACGAAAGTTGGCAAAACTACAAAATCAATTCTTTTTCTTCTGGCCAGTTTGTACCCATTTTCAGAGAGTTGCTGTTGGGTGCCCTGGAGGCTGGATATGTGTTGGTTGCTTATGGATTGCAATATAATTCAAGGCTTGTCCTTTATTTCTTGTTACTAATACTTTGACTTGCTGTGCCTCCCATATGGATTTTTTTTTTTGAATCGTCATTGATGGTTCCCTCTGAATCATAAGTTACTAAGTAGCTGTAAATGAGCCTTTCTCCTTTCCTAGCCGCCAAACAATTTACAAGGAATTTTTTTAAAAGAAAATGAAATGGGTCTAAATTGTCCTTTTCATCATTGTGGTTGCTAACCAGCACACTCTGATTTGTGGCATGTAAGTGTACCTGGCTCAGGAGATTGTTAATGGGATATACAGAGACGTTCACCTTCTTGAAAGGATTACAAGTCTACCTTTGAGTTCTGCCATTTAGACTTACCACACTGTTACTCCTGAGAGTCTGCTGCACCAAAAAAATAAAAATTCTGTTCACACTATTTTAAAATTCTGCAAATTTGTATTTGTCAAATAAATGTGGAGGCTCCAGTATGGCATTGGGGAGCACAGGCCACTGGCTGCACAGAGGTGGAGATCACTGTTCAGCTCCCTCCTGGGACACAGACTCAGCAGTGAGGCTGCACCCAACCCTGACACAGCACAAGGACTGGGCCTGCCCCAGAAACACCCCAGGGCCCTGCCCCACTGTGCCAAGTGCACCAGATGAAGGCAGGCAGGCTCAGCAAGGCAGAATCCAAGTGTGAAGGGGCTCAGTGTGGGGGGATCCAGGTGTGGGTTGAGAGGGTTCTGTGTGAAGCAATCTGGGTGCAGTGGCTCAGTGGGGGATCCAGGTGTGGGGGTGGATCTGGATGCAAGGGGGCTTGCTGGGGTGGTGTAGGTGCAGAGGAAGTGCGGCTCATGAGGGTGGGTTCTTGGTGCAAGGGGGGTGAGGCCCAGTGGGAGGGTCTGGATGCATGGGGTTTGGTGGATGAGGGAGAAGCTCCCTGTCCAGGGATCCCTCCCTCTGAAGCTGAGCAACAACAGATCAGGGAGGAGAAGGAGGTTTGCAGAGCTTCCTACAGCTGGGAGAGACATCTGGGGGTGGGTCTGGCATGGCTTCGGGTGCCGTTCAGGGGAAGAGAAAGTCCTCCACAGCACAGCCGGGACTAGCAGCTGAGCCCGGCTCAGGGTAGGAGCCACCAGCCATGTCTTCCCCAGTCCTGCCCCCTGCCCCATAGTGATTTACCTCTCTGCCAGCTGCCCTGGGCACCCAAAACATACTGCTGGGGAGGGTTGCATGACTGCTCTTGTGGCTTCCCTTTGCTTTCCCGTCAGAAAGTCATTTTTCTGCAGGGAAGCAAAGAAATCGGAGGGTGACATAAATTCTGCACCTGCACAGTGGCCTGTGAAACACCTCCATGTGGTGCACATTGCAGCTCCACTGACTATATAAACCAGACACACACAGTGGGAAACTAAGGCTAGAAGCCTGGTCCTTTAGCCTCAAATCACTTGAGTGAAAGATACTCTCACTAAATGCTGCAAGCGCCTTTATTCCTTCTGGGGGCCCAGCCGCGACAGGGCAAAGCACGCCAACACCCACTCGCACCAAATGGAATAGCACATTGCCATCCCCGGAGCCCTCTGCTGGAGGGCTCACTGGAGTGGTATGTGGCTGCTCCAGTTTCAAAGTATTCACCTCCTCTAGCAGTAGGAAGTTTGTGGAACCTGGGCAGCTTTTAAAGCTCTCCCCTACAGCCCTGCCTAGTCACAGCCAAGGGAAGCAAATTGACAGCCAAGTCCACGGATGAGCTGTAAAAGGATTTTCGTGGCGGACATTTCAACTCCATTGTGTTCCCGTTTGTGGTGCTTGGTAGCGATGAGCTACGTTCAGCGGTTTCATCGTCCCAGCCTATGCGTTCACTCGGGGCCAGTCACACAGGCTTGAAAGCCTCTGCAGCACCACACATTCAGATAATTGGATACGTGTAATTAATACCAGCAGCTGTAAGGAAAGGCGTTCAGTCCAATCCCCTCTAAGATTACAGTTTGTTTGCAAAAGGGGCAAACCCTCGCTCGACATCTTTATGAGAAACTCCCCCCACGCTGCTTTTCACCCATTTAAGCCCTGCATTGCCCCTTTGCAGGTTGGGTTTAGGGTAGGGGGAGGCAGGTTGAGCTGCCTTGCATAGGATTACCCACAATTCCTGTTCACTGAAGAGAGGGGCTTTATGCTAGGCCCTTGTCCAGGAACCCTTTGAGGTCAGGCTGCACTAGGGGGCTACTGGATTAGGACTGATGGCTCAATACTTGTGGTTCAGAATCCCAGAGAAACTGTGACCTGCCTGTGGGTTTCTGTTTGCTCGTGTTTTTTGTGTGAGAGGTGGATTTCATCCTTTTAAAAGCCTCCAGGAGCTGAAATACTTATCCTGACCCGTGAGGGTACCGTTAATTAACTCTGTGGTTTGCATTTTTCACCTGCAGGCATAGCACACAAATTGAGCCCAGGAGCAGCAAGTTCTGGCTCATCAGTCTTGCAGAAACCTGACGGGCAGGCGATTTCTTGGACTCTTCTGAGGCAAAAGGCTGAAGGAGTAATTGCTCTCATTTGTTTTGTCTCGACGTGCATTGAGTGACAGGGGCATGCCGGTGTGTATAGCACAGACAGATTCTGTGGCTTGTTCAAATCTGCCTTACGTGCCACTGGAGCTATGCAGCAGCCCAGCTGGTGAATGTCTTGGAAACATCCTATCAAATGCCTTTGAGAAAGCGATATCATTATTAATGCTTACTGCTCAGTTCACTGGACACCCAATAATATTCATCACCTCTTATGGAATGACTTCCCATTGGAAATCTGAGCTATGCTGCATTACACATAGGGTTTCCAACTTTCTAATTGCAGAAAACCCAACACCCTTTCCCCACCCCCTTCCCTGAGGCCCCACCCCCACAAACTCCATCCCCCCTCCCTCCATCGCTTACTCTCCCCACCCTCGCTCACTCTCACTGCAAGGCCCAAGCAGGCACCAGGAGAAGGCTAGGAGCTGCAACAATTTGACCCCCTACATTCCAGCTCCCTCATTCAAATACCCTTCACCTCACCAGGGAGAGATTTTAAACACCATTGTAAAATTAATTGCCCCCCAAAAGAGTCCCACTCATGCAATGAGCGAGACTAAAGAGACCATTCCAGGATCATCTTCTTGCCTTCACCCAACTGTCCTGGTAGGGGATCCAGTAATGCTTCAGCCACTGACTGCAGAAACTGACCCCCTCCCTATTTTACCATCCAGCTAACTAATAGATTTTCTAGTGTTGTTTCAAGTTTTTTCACCTGTACTGTGTCCTAGATTTGTCCCAAAGCAGGTTGAGAGGAAATATGTTAGAATGTCACACACAGTGTGACCATCTGTCCTTTGTTCGGTGCCCAGTGTTCCACTCGCACATCAAATCAATAAATATTGTCTTGTGTACACCAATAATCAGGCGAAGGATTGTGCACTGTAATACAATGTGTTATTTGTATATGAGTGTGTGTCATAAATAAAACATTGGGGAGGTGCCCTTAAAAATAAATTTTCTCCTATAATTTCCAGGTTGTCCTTTATTTGAAACAGAAAGGGTCTGTATATGGGTGTGAGGGAGATTACCATAGCCAGGGACTAGCTCATCCATTTCAGGAACCTCAGGCCTCATGAAGCGATGCATTCCCTGATGCCAGGCCCCTTTTGTGCTGCCCGCGGTGTTGGCACCATCAGACCATGTGACCCACTTACTTTTTGCAGACTCCGATGGGCACCCACCAGTGTGAAGTGCCAGGCTTTGCTCACAGCGATGTCTGGCTGCTGAGGCCCTCCGCTGACTGGGTGGGTTGCAGTGGCCACCCCAGAGGTGGAGGCCGGACCAGCCCCACTGCAGCACCCCTGGATGCACTGGCAGAGACACGTCCAAAACCACACTAACCTACACACACCACCTGCATGGGGGGACTGGCCGGCACAGCCACCTGTGCTAGCAGCTGCTGTGTCCCACTTGCTGGGAGGGAGTGTGTGTGTCCCCTCTAATTTTTCCCACGCATGTGTGGAAAGAATTTTGTTATGTGCACCAATATGGAGGTGATGTGTGACACATCACCTTCATGTTGGTGCACATAACAAAATTCATGTGGTGGGGTGGGGCCGAGGGGTTCGGAGTGTGGGAGGGGTACTCAGGGCTGGGGCAGAGGGTTGGGGTGCAGGCTGATGAGGGCTCTGGCTGGGGGTGTGGGCTCTGGGGTGGGGCCAAAGATGAGGGGCTCAGGGCTGGGGCAGAGGGTTGTGGGTGCAGGCTGATGAGGGCTCTGGCTGGAGGTTCAGGCTCTGGGGTGGGGCCGGGGATGAGGGGTTCAGAGTGTGGGAGGAGACTATGGCCTGGGGAGAGGCTTGCAGGTGAGGGGTAGTGAGGGCTCTGGCTGGGGGTGCAGGCTCTGGGGTGGGGCCACGGATGAGGAGTTCAGGGTGCGGGAGGGGGCTCAGGGCTGGGGCAGAGGGTAGGGGCGGTGCAGGGGCGGGGAGGGCTCTGGCTGGGGATGCAGGTGGGGCTGGGGTTGAAGGGTTTGGGGTCCAGGCTGCCCCAGGGCTACAGCGGGAAGAGAGGACTCCCTGCAGCTCTCTCTCCCCACAGCAGCACCTGCGTTGGAAGGGGGAATAGGCACCTCTGCCATGGCGGGGCTGGGTTGGGGCGCCTCTCCCCCGAGCTGCAGCAGGTCCGTCCAGGGCTGGGCTGGGGCTGCACAGCTTAGATGGAACTAATTGTGTCTACACAGCAATTAAAGCTGGCTGCCCACTGTCTGCTGACTGGGGCCCACTGTGGGGCTGTTTGGGCTCGCTGAACCCCCAAGCTCTGAGACTCTTCAGAGAGCCCAAATGTCTGTGCAGTGATGTTACAGCAGCACGGGAAAGAGCAGTGCTCCATCTAGTCCGGTGTCTCCCCCCGACATTGCTGATAACACTGCAGTACAAGCGACGGTCGCTGGGAGCCCCAGGCGGCAGGGCTCCTAGGGGCGCACGACTGCCCTGGACCCCGCACCTGCCTAGGGACGGCCTTGGCCCTGGGGCCCGGAATTGCTTTCAGGAGGCCTGATTCTGACTCCTGCAGTATCAACGGAGCTGTTTACTATGTTCTAATCAGTTACACCTGTGCTAAAGAATGCACGGCATGGGGGGGCTGCACAGATCTCAGTGAGGGCATAATTTTGCTTTCAGAACATTTATTATTGGTGAGGACGAGTCATAAGTCAAGTCCCACAACTGGACTCTCCAGCCCAGGTGGCATTCAGGAAAAAGACATCCTTTTATTTATAAATTGATTACATTGGAAAGGGGACCCACTGAGTGTCACTAAACATGGATCAATACCATTTCACCGTCAATCTTCAGATAACCGGTCTAATGGGATCTTGTAGCCCTGGGAGTGGGAACAAGTAAATCAATAAATAAGGAGATAGGCTAAAGAAGTTAGGAGGAATGATCCTGTGATTGCAGCCCCATCACCTCATGTTAAAGCCCGTTGTTCCAGGTCTAAAATAGCTCACACATTTAAAAATGCGCTGGGCTAAAATTTGGCATAAGGGTTGATCCACCTGAGAGGTGATTTTTTTTCTTTTTAACACCAGTTATTTCAATTGCTTAGCCACCACTTTCTGTTTTGAGATCAGCAAATGGCATGTAATTTGAGGGATTCAGGGAATTGTTCTGCCAGTTTCTAGATCTCACATTAGTTTAATTTTCAAATAGGACCTAAGGTCTTTCAGACAGTAGAAAACATCTCATTAAACGGATAATTTATGGCTAGATTGTGCAACTCTTACTCAGGTGGGTGAACAGCCACTAACCTGAGTCGTTACACTGAAGTCGCGGCCACTACTGTAAGTAAGTGCTCACCAGAGTGAGGAAGGGTTCAAACCAATGGGAAGACTTGTGTGCGTGCTCACTAGTGTAGTGATCCAAGGCGGTGGGACTATATGCGTTAGGAAGGACAGCACAATCTAGCCCTTATTTTTATTTTAATTAAAATGCACTTTGCAGCTGGCCGGGTGTTTCTGTTGGTTCCTGCTCAAGCACAACAGGGAAATTTCCCAAACCCTCCTTTCTCTCTGGTTTGCAAGCACACTGAACTCTTAGCTGTTATGTAATGCACTTGGAAACGAAGCTTGTTTTCCTCCCAATTTGTCGTGGTTTCATCTTGTTGCCATTTCACATCCCATTGTTCTCATCTCACTGGATTTAGCTTTAATTTCCCTTTAATAAAATGATTTCTGTAGCCTAGGAAAGCAACTTTTGAAATGCCCTTGCTCCAAGGTAGCTTTGTTGCTGCCTAAATAACAATATTACCTGGAGAATCAAATGTGGTTTTAATAAGTGATGAAGTCACATTGAAATAAATTTCAGAGTGGCAGCCGTGTTAGTCTGTATCAGCAAAAGGAACAAGGAGTACTTGTGGCACCTTAGAGACTAACAAATTTATTTGGGCATAAGCTTGTGCCCAAATAAATTTGTTAGTCTCTAAGGTGCCACAAGTACTCCTCATTATTTTATTGAAATAAATGGGTCTCTTGCAACTACCATTTTGGTGGGATCTTATCTCCCGTTTGCTAATGACATTAGGGTGAAATCCTGGCCCACTGAAATGAATAGCTAAACTCTCATTGAGTTCAGTGGGGTCAGGATTTTACCCTTAGTGCCCAGAAAACTATCCTGATAGCACTGGAAAGAGGCAGGCATGGTACACACAGCTGCTGTGAAGGCATGTCCCAAGCTCTTACCCTGCATGCAGTTCTCTGCATACCTCTCAGTCCTGACCTGCTCAGTTCCTGCTAGCCGCTTCCTACTACACTCAGCTGAATGATGCTTTTCTGCGCGCAGACTGAGCTCTCCACTTACCTGTGAGGGGAAACTGGACTGGATCCCTGATTGTAGGGATGTAGCCAGGGTAGCATCCCGGAGCAGAGGCTTGCATCTAGGTGGGCTCGGCCACTGTAGTGATGAGGGCCAGGTGAGTAACTAGCTAGAGATCCACCATGCTCCTCTGAGAGGAGAGTATTACCTTTGAGATACACCATGCAGGGGATTCAAAAATAGAGACCAGAGGTTATAATAAAAAAGATAAGAGATTTAGGGCCTGATCCAGAGTCACTGAAGTCTGTCAAAAGACTCTCATCACTTTCAGTGGGCTTTGGATTAGTGACCTCAACTCAGACCCCCACCCAGCCCACCTTCGGGGGGACTTTGCATAGTGAGAACAACTCTCCAGTGCTATTCCTGAGAAAGACGTGGGAGAGGAAAAACATTAATAATAATAAACGAGGCACCAGTAAAGGCTCAAAAATATGCAGTGTAGCTCTTGGGTTTTGTAGGACCAGTGAAACTTCTTGTGCACCGCAAATGGTGTTCACTGTGCAACTCCCTCCATCAGCAGTGAACTCTTGCCCACAAGCAGAGCAGTGGGGGACCAGAGATCAAAGTGAAAGAGAAAGCACCAGTACAGTGTATTGGCTCCATTTACCCCCACGAGTGGTGTGGAGGGAGCCTCTACGCCTCTGCTATCAGTCATTCCCTATCACTGTCTGTATCACTGTCACAATGAACAAATATAATGAAGCCTATTATTAATGGTCACCTGAGGGACTGATCTGTCTCTGGACATTTTAACAGCTGGCTGAATAGTGTAGTGTAATGAATATGAGGGAACTTCCCTGGGATCTGAGAATGTGCTGGCCATTAAGATCGGCTGCCATGTGAGCACAGGTTTCTCAGCAGACAGAAGGGAGTCTGTTTTGACTCAGTGTTCACTTGAAATGAATGATGTGTTTGGACAGCGCCAAGCACAATGGGGTGGTGGTCCATGACGGGGCGTTGTAGGCACTGCCCCAATACAAATACTAAATGACTCTGCCTTCACTAACCTCGCACGACCATTGAGAAGGTTTGGTATTGGAAATTAAAATGTCTTCACAATACTATTAGCTGATCTCAAAAATTTCCCCGCCTAAAATCACGAGCCAAAAGGGAGTTTTAGTTGTGCCATGGCATTATTTGTGCAACAGCATCACGCGGGCTGCGTACACATGCCATTGTGCACCAGGCTGTACGGGCATCTACAGCACTGAAAACAACCATTTTATAATAGAAAAGAGGCTGAAGAAAACATATGATAAAAAAGGGGACAGGATTGAAGTTTTAAGCATAAAAATATTAACAAAAAGAGAAAATGGGGACAGCCAAAGAGAAAAGCCAAAGGAATGAGTGTGAATAGCAAAGGTCTGACACATACCACTCACTCTTGGGGGGTCGTGTGCATCATGGGGATGCAAGGACCTGATTGTGTAAAGACTTACACACATGCTTAACTTTACACTGTTAGTTCCTGTTGCCATCAGTGGACCTACACAACATGCATAAAGTTAAGTGCATGCTTAAATCTTGGCTGGATTGGGGCCTAAATCTCCCTGAAGAATAATTGTGTCTCTCAGAGCTGCACAGTGGATCTTGTCTCCAAGAACTTTGGCAAAAGTTGCAAAAGGAATTGAGAACAGTCATGTAGATGTGACAAGCAAATTCTGTTCTTAGGTTACACCATGCAGTAGAATCACAAATAGAGATCAGAGGTTCTTACAAATCCACCCTGATGATTACTAAATCAAAGATTAATAAATCACAATTTGACATACAGGGGATAAATAGAGAGCTCAGTTTTAGTTTGGGGTTTATTTACATTCAGTTTCACTTTAAGGGTCTCAGTGCTGCAATGTTTGGGTGAAAACACTGCAGGGAAATGGTTGTTTGCTTAAAAACATCTGTTTCCATTGGCATAAAAATAACCCAGGAAGATATTTCTGTTGGTCTTGATTTGGCAAAATCCTTGTGTATATCTGTTTTCTTCTGATGCAGAACAATGGAAAGTGCCCATTACACAGTTTCCAAGTGCCCTGTCAATTATTTAAAATTACAAAAGCAATACCAATTTCAGTCAGCTCACGCCTTCTCACAAGCAGCAGCTCAAAATACAAATAAAGACATCCCAGTACTTCAGCCAGTTCTTACATCTCCCTTATCTCTCTGCAGAGGCCAGGGAAAACAAGTGGGCCCTCCAATCAGCAAATCCAGAGTATTTCAGTGTGCCCTGAATATTGGTATATCCAGGGTTAAATCTGATAAATCTGATAAAACCTCTCCCATGAGGTAGGTATTGTTATAATCTGCCCCCTGCCCCTTTATAACAGATATTAACTGAGGCGCAAAAGAATTCATGGCCGGTTTGCAGATGAGCAGAGCTCCCACAACACCTAGTGAAGTCAACACCTCTGAAAATGAGGCATTCGGTGATTTGCCTGCAGGGCTGGCAATAGAGGCAAGGAGCCGGGATGCCCACTTCCCTGCATTAGCTGCAGATCTCTCTGGCATTTTCCACACGCGTCCCACATGTAGAACTTCCATTCACGTCAATGTGAGATTTGTGCGGATGCTGTAATAGGGAGCAGTGCTTCAGAGTCAGTTCCAAGCTCACTTTACACTAGTTTTACACTGATACAACTCAGTTTCCAGCACTAGAATTTCTGCTCATTTTTCAGCAATGTGAGATCAGAATCAGGCCCACAGTGTCTGACAGCAGGAGTTTGCCTACTGAAAGGGTGGTTCACTATTCCCTTCAACCTCTTTAGACTTTTCTTATGCATCTGTTATTCTTCTGGCTTAGCCAGTCTCCTTTTGAGTTCCCTGCTTGTTTCTTTCCTCAGCTTTTCCTCTGTTTATGATGCCCTCCCCACTTGTCTGTCTCTCTGTGCAGCTTGTTTTGTTCAGATTTTTACCTAAGGCAGCATAGGAGGTGAAACTTCACTTCTTCCAATGAGCCAAATCCTAATCCCACTGCAGCCAGCGGGAGCTTTGCCATGGGACCAGAATTTGGACATACAGATTTTGATACCTTCCCATTTTAGTTATGTCACAAACCACTCACAGTGTCAGAACCAGATTATTTCCCATCATATTTGCAATAGTTGAGACATATTCAGGTCTTCTAAAATACAAACAGTTAAATGTTACCAAATCAAAATTCTCCCCTTTGTTGGCACCTAAGCGTTCTTTGCCCAGTCAAGGATTGGAAGAGAGGAAATTTTCCTTAGAGCCAGCTTTGCTCTGCCCTCTCAGGTCCTATGCTGAGTGCCGCTCAGCCAGACCTGGGGATCTGGCCCTAATTCTGATCTCACATCTATATTGGTTTGAAACAGCATTGACCTAAAGTAGTTTCTAGTAATTTACAACAGTGTAGTATAAATTTCTAGTTTCTAGTAATTTACAACAGTGTAGTATAAATGAGTTCAGAATCATGCTCACATGGCCACAGTCTCTACTGGTGTAAATGAGCAGATCTCCCGGGAGATCAGTAGAGCTGTGCCCATTTTAAACAGCAGAGAATTTGGCTTGTTGTTTACACACCAGACATGATGACAGAGAGCCCTTGTGAAATTGCGCTTCCTTTCACTAGAGGCTTTTTGTTGCGTGTGTGTTTGTCCCCAATCTATTGCTCAGAATGTGCCTCATGTCCTAAGGCCATTCTTGCTGTTGGCAGAAAAGTGGTTTTCAGTTTGCAATTAAAATATAGCAAACTGAGGCTTTTGAACTTACATGCCCATATTTTACATTTACCCTGCTTTCAAACAGAAAATAAATGGCTAACAAAACTAGTACTTGGAAAGCAATTTCCAGGGGTACTAAAATACCTGCTACCTATCAGTAAGAACGGCTGTCCTTATCTACTCAGGATCGGCATATGATGGGAGAGAAAAGCCATCAAATGTCTAGGTCAGCAAGCACTGTACTGCATATTAGACTGATTGGAATGTTATAGCTCAGTGAATCTCTCCTTAAAACACTGTCATTCATTGAAAAAGGACATTTCTCACATTTCGGGTTAGGCAATAACCTTGTGACAAAGGGCCTTTCAAGGCAACGAAAGCAGCCCCTTTTCTGTTCAGCAAATGGCTAGTTCATTAAAAGCGACTGCTCTCATCAAGATTGAGAATCTTTTTTTTTTTTTTTTGCAGCAAACATAATACAGCAGAAACCCGTCCTAGTAGTACCAATATGAGTGAAACCGGCACTTAGCACTCTGTCTTCAATAGGAAAGATGCAGGGTTAAGTGATACTCTAAACTATCTTCAAGCATTTACTAGATCAGTTTTGCTCCAATCATGAGAGAAATCTCATGGGTCAAATTCCGTTTTCAGTTATACCTGTTGTAAATCTGGAGTGACTTCACTTAAGTCAATAGAGCTACTCTGAGTTCGTAACTGAGAGCAGAATCTGGCCCAATCTCAATCATGAGCTTGATTCTGCTTCCCTTATTCACATCAGCAACCTAAATGTGTGAGTAGTCCCACTGATTGACGAACCTTCTCCTGGTGTAACACACTATTCAGGCAGCCCAACTGTGTTATCATACGATGACTTTCTGCTAATCCCTTGTGCATGATTGCTTCAAACGAACTTTGCAATGGGCCCGATCCCACACCCATTGAAGTCTATGACAAAGTTCCCATGAACTTCAGCGTTGCAGATCAGGTTTGCTTATATATTACACACTCACTTTTTGCTGCAAAGATTGGATCGCTCAAGTTTCCATTTCCCAAACCGGTAAGGATCCCAGCCCTGTTATGCTTTTCAGCATTTATAAAAGCAAACTGACCCCAAAAAGATTTAAAATATACCAACAAACTTCCATCAAGGAGTGATCACCCCACCAATATGGGAGGAAGGAAAACCCAGCCGTTAAGATGCTATCTTGAAACTCAGGAGACCAAGGTTCAATTTGCAATTCTATGCTCCTCCACAGACTTCCTGTGTGACCTTAGTCAAATCACTTAGTCTCTCAGGGGCAGATATTCAAAGTTATTTCGGTACCTAAAGGTGCAGATAAGCACCCAAGAGAGATTTTCAAAGGAGCCTAGCTGCCTAATTTCCACTGAAATCCATAGGAGTTAGACACCTAGGCACTTTTGAAAATCTCATTAGGCACCTATCTGCATCTTTAGGAGCCAAAACACCTTTGAAAATCTGGCCTTCTGAACCTCAGCTCCCCATCTGTAAAATGGAGAAAGCAGACAGATTCTCTCTACCTCCCAGGGATAAGATTGTGAGGTGCTCAGAAATGGGGACTATACAATAAGAATTAGCAGCATCTACAAGTATCCCTTTTTCCTCCTTTCCCCAAACCCTGTTAACAATTCTCCTCTCTGGCTGGAGGGCAGGCGAAGAGACAAGAGTGGCAGTGAGGGAGGTCTGTGTCAGAACCAGATGTCCATGTTTGGAGCGCCTTTCGGGGCACTTATGAATCTATTGCTCCAGCAAGAGATTAATGTTTTATATGTTCTCCTTTATGAAAAATTAAAACAAACAGAGTGTTCTTGTCTTACAGATTTTTGTCACTGCTGTTGTTGTAAGCAATATTAGAAGGAGAAAGCATTAAATGTCCAAAGCAATCAAAGGAAGCACATGATGTGACTGGATTTAAATTGCTAGCTTTGGTGAGAAAAGGAGAAGCCAAAGGTTTGGTGGAAGGGAACAAACTGGAGATGGAGCCACACTCTTAGAGATGCTCTTGGGGTGAGAGAACATTTTAGAACAGAGTAGGGACCATCCTATCCAGCATTAGCAATGGCTAATTGCCCATTTTCAAGAGCTCAGCAGCTTTATGGTCATTGCATGCAAAGGAGCTATTTCAGCTGCAGAATGAGGAGGAATTGTGCAAGAGATTAATTTGATCCTGAGAGGGGGAAAAATGAGGCAAATACTGAACAACAAATTTAAGGAAAAAACCCCCCAACACACAATGCAACTTCAGTCTGGAATAATCCTGGTACAGGTTTGAGCATTGGCCTACTAAACCCACGGTTATGAGCTCAATCCTTGAGGGAGCCATTTAGGGATCGGGACAAAAATTGGGGATTAGTCTGAGCAGGGCTATTCTATGTGCACACAGTGTTTTGCGTTGGAGGATGCTGAACCAGTACTGTAGATGCAAAGGCCGGTGCTGGCTCGGTACAGAAGAATAGGGTCTTCTTGTCACTCTGTTGTGCCTGGACCTACAGTCCAGCTTCATTAGTTAGATGCAAAGAATGCTTGCTAAAAGCACTTGTACTCTCTATACCACAAACATGTATGCATTGCAAAAACATGAATCACTCTGATGTAGAGTGTGCTGGTTCTGCAGTACTTGTGTCATTTCAGGTACTACCTTGCACACACCTTAGCCTCCAGATTTTAGAGACTCTGCTGCCCAAGCCTACAACTCTTAGGATTAGCCTGTGCCTGGCACCTGACATGCAAGGTGATGGGTATATGATGTATTCGGCATGTATATTGCCTGACATTGCAGTTCACAGACATGCAGCTGGGGTAATGCTGCAGTTAGCAGATGTAATATGAACAACCAAACCAGACATAATTAATAGAGACAAAGTCATTTTCAGGTCATTTCCCTAATGTCCATGATTTCACTATTTAGGCTCTGATTCAGCAAAGCACTTCAGCATTTAAAGTTAAGCATGCGCTTCAATGAATTGCTGAATCAGGGCCTGGTACACAGGTGTAAATTGGGAATATCACCACAGAAATCAGAAAGTTACTCTGAGTAGTATATGAGAACAAAATATGGCCCAGTGGAGCAGCCCAAGGTGTTAAAATTTGGCCTCTCTCCTGCTATACCAAATGAAGTCCATGGCTATCTGTGAATGCTGGATGCCAGAAGCCCATGGTTACTTGTCTGAATGCCTGATGTTTGAAGAAAGACCAAGAAAACAAAAATGAATAAAACTTGTACCTACATAAAACCTGAATGTTTTAATGGTTGAACCAGTCTTCGATTGGCTCTGTCCACTAAGCCAACCGGAAAGTAGAAAATTAAAGGGACATTTAGGTTAAAAATCATGTACATTTAAAAAAACCAAACAAGTAATAAACAGCTATTTCACCAACGTCCTCAAGGCAAAACAAAAAACCCCATAGGTCCAATCCACATCAATCATTTAGTATAACAGAAATAACGTCATTGTAATAGAAGAATCATCAATATCTTCTCCACTGCAAGCAAAATTTATACAATAGGATGACGCTTTTTCGGTGTATTGATGGAAGAGAAGGAAATGGCAAATCCGTGAGGTTTTATTCCATTGACCTCACTTCTTAGCCCAGACAGACTCTGGAATAAACACTCTGCTTGCAATGCTGCAGCATTCTCTCTGTAATTCATGTAGCACTGATGATTTTTCCTTTTATTTTTTTATTCCCCTTGCTGATTGGTTTGCCAACATGAGTGGGCTGATCCTCCAGTCCCGCACCATGCTAGCATGCTGACTACCAGTCACCCAGGAAAGCATCCGGAATACAGAATGTGAAAGGGAAGGGGAGACAGAGGGAGAGAGATTTAAGTGGTAGCCATGTTAGTCTTCATCAGCAAAAACAAAATGAGGAGTCCTTGGGCTTATGCCCAAATAAATTTGTTAGTCTCTAAGGTGCCACAAGGACTCCTCATTGTTTTAGAGAGAGAGAGAGAGAGTTATTGTTGAGATTGGTATCTGTTTGGATGCAGCCACTTTTGGGCACTTACAGTGTTGTCTCTATACATTCAAGATACAGTGGTATCAGCATGGGAATTCCTTGGGTTACTAACTGATCTGAACACCAGGGTTAAATAACTGGAGTTGTCTTAACTGCAAACTAATGTTTGGCACTCACTCAGGCCAGAGGCACTGGCTTCCTGCTCAGAAAAATACGGCCTCCGCTATACTATCAATATGCTCAGGAATTTTTCTTATGTTAACATCAGTGTATTAGCAACTTGAGGTCTGTTGGGTGGCCTTTCTCTTCCGTTGTAAAGCTGACCAGAATTTAGTAATCAAATCCATCATTTAAAACAATGTTTCTGGGGAAGACTCCCCCTGAACTCTATTTAATGCAGAATCGGACTTGAGAGCCAATAAGAATTGAACCTTTCATCCTTAATCAATTGTTTCCGCTCAGTTCAGCGGCGGGCACGGGCAAGGAGTGTGGGTTATTTCTTGGGAGACACTCCAATCCCTTTTCTGGTTCCATATGAATCGCTTACTGGCTGCTTTGTTGACAAACTGGCCCCCCCATCCAGACAATTCTTGCACATCCTTGGGGAAAAGAGTAAGACCACTCTGCGTAGGAAAATGATTTAAAAATGCCTTCAGATGCCTTTTCATTTATTTTTATTTAACTCCATAAATATTTTCATAAGGCTCAGTGTCTTTACAACACTTTTTTTCAACACTTTTTTTTGTTTTGTTTTATACACACAACTTAGACACTTGTTTGACAGGGTCAAACAGTCCAATATAAACAAAATAATAAAACTGGCAAGTGTGGATCAGCTGGGTTACCAAAATCCATTTTTTTTTTTTGCCCATACTGTTAAAACCCCAAAAGCACTAAAATATCAGTATTTGGCTTCAAACTTGTATTTTAAAACCCTTGATTGTTCTTTTTTATTCTCTGCTACAAGTCCGCATCATCATAGTGCCTTTAAACTCCTCCGGACTCTTTTGATCTTCTCAAGGAAAAATAAGCGTGGTGATGCCATGCAGAACTTACAAAAGCTACTAAATATACATGTTCCCTGAAATGTAGCTGCAATGAAAAGATGACAGAGCATAAAGAGAACAAAACCAGAAACCCAAAGCACCACAGTGTACTATCAATAACGTTGCAATGGATGGCTACTGCCCATCCAAGAACTGAAACAGATTTCAAATATATTTTTCTATGTATTATTTTCTATTTACAACTGTTAGATGCACCTAGGTTGGTTCTTGTTTTATCTTTTGGAGAGGGTGGGGAGGCAAAAGTCTTGAACTTACATCCTCTGCTAGGTCAAGGGGTAATGCGCATCATTTACCTATGGAAGAGGAGGTTTTTATATTATATATATATATATAGTTTCAGCTGGAGAAATTCTACATCTAAGTCTGTTACAATCTCTGGTTCTATTGCCCATGGAACAGTATGTGGGTTCCTCTTGTCTGGCATTGAAATGAAAATCTATATAACATGCGAAGTCAAAAATTACCCCCCGTTTGATCAGATCTAATGTGTTTCTGGAGCTTTCAAGTATACAAGACCACCCAACCCAGCTCTCTATTTCATAATTAAGTAAGTAAGTAAAAGTGGGACCCATTGCTGGTTTGCCTTTCTATTAATGCTTCGTTTCTTGCAGCACCTTGGCAACTTAGGGATGGGAAGAGCTTTCTTGAATGCCACAACTGAGGGCCAAACCCGCTTTGCTCTGGAACACAGGCCTGCATCTGCTTTACCTGCTGCCTGGTTTTGGTGCAGGTAGTTTAAAGTTAGCAAAGCTATTTGGTTTTGGTTTTCCACGTAAGCAAGAAGCTGTGAGTCCAACAAGTGGCCTTGTCAGATCAAGGGAATCTCGATTTATGATGCAAATAATGGTGTGGCCATGTTGTTTCTTTTTTCTAGTGCTGAATATTAAGGAAGCATCTTCTCATAAAAATAATGGATGTTTTATTCTCACTCTCAGAGGCACAAAACAGTAAATGAACAGGCTTAACTAACGTGCTCGTTACTTTTCTCCCTTAAGCAATTCAAAAGGCAAAGGTATAGGTGTAATTTTCATCATATTGACAAGGAGGCTCTAATCTGTCTCTCTCTGTGTGTCTCTCTCCAGCCATTCAGAAAGTGTAAGACGTTTTGTTTCATCCTTTACGTTACAACTTTTGAGGAATCGTCTCGTTCACTTCTCTAAACACCCATCCTATTAAACAAACAAAAATAATAATTGCCACATATTCTGTATTAAAATCTGAGCTGTTAGCCATAAAAAAAGCAGAGATACAAAAGAGTATTTTAAAAATGTTTCTGATATAAAAATTGAGTTACCTCCTGACTGGACTTTTTTTTATATATCATTTACATATCGGGGGTGGGGGGGGAGCCTTCCTCTCTTTAAAATACTAGACTTTCTTTGCTGCTTATTTGTATTTTCTCAAGTAGCAAAGAAAGTGGCGAGATAATCTTTGTGCTTTAGATGGGAAATATGGTCACTCCCTTATAACATGGCACGGTGTCTTTATCTTAGTGCTTGCTCTAGCCCTACAAGAAAATAAGCTGCCTGGAAATATTGAAATCATTCACTGGTGGCCTTCACAGGTTCTTGTTTTTCAGGTGAAAAATTAAATCTGTGCTCCCCTACCCCCCGATGTATTTCTCTACATCAGTAGCTAGCCTGATTTGCTTGGCTGATAAGATTAAAAAGAAAAGAGTCAATACAAATTAGGGTTTGGATCATTTCACCCCACGTTTTCAAAGGAGCCTACAAAACAGCACCTGCAAAATTTTCATGTACACCTTTTTATGTGAGCAAAATATCCACATTTGCCCAAGCAAAAAGGCATCGTGTGTGCAATGATCTGTTTTGTGAGCCGAACTGCAGGCTTCCGTACATGCAAACTAGCGTGTTTGAGGTGAGGGTGAAATTGTAGGAGGTGTCATTGAAAATGCAGCTCTGAATAGAGTGAGAAAAAGAGAGAGAAAGAGACACAGAGAGGTTAACTAACTACTGTGCAGCCTATTGACAATGGTGCAAGTTTGCTGAACCATTGCTACAGTTTAGACTAGTTTCATTGCTGATCTACATTTGGATATGTAGTCCTGGTCACATGGCAAGACGTCTCAGGCCACACTGATTTCAATGCAATCTTTTCTGAAAGGCAGTTTTCAAACTCTTCCACAGGTTGGAGGCATTAAATGTTGAGTAAATGTTTTCGATTACTTAAGCAATGATCCTTAACCTAATAGGTCATCATTGTCAGCTAATGTCCTGGTTGGTAATTTGGGGCTCAAGGCAAAGCTAGGGATACTTAAATAAAACATAACAGACCAGAAAGCAAGTACAGCAATGGCTGTTACATCTAGGATCGTTGCTCCTGTAAACTGTAATCAATGGTTCATAACAGTGATGTTACGCGTGTGTGTGTGTGTGTGGCAGAGAGGATGGGTCCTCTGAGTTAGTTCCTGCAGAAGGAACACTGGCCATTTTGTTTGTGTTCAATAACTAATTTTTCTCTACCTAGAATGCAGGACATGAGGCCGTCAAGCAATTTTAAAACATCTGTCATCTTTATGTAGGAAAAAGCTAGTATTGGATATCTCACGGGGTAATTTCTCAGCTAAAAAAAAAAAAATCTCTGGAGAAAATAAAATAAAATGCGAAACAAAAAAGCCTCCATTGTTCTCTTTCAATCTTACTGGGAATGGCATGTGTGACTGAAACACACAGCATTGAAATGAAACACAGTTAAAAATGCAACAAATCAATTGAACAGAAGTCACCTCTCACATAATAAAGATCTGTTCCCCCCTTTTGTTTGTTTATACCCCCCCCCCCGGCCCAAGAACACATACAAAAACAGTTAAAGCAATAGAAGTACTGAGCAGCATATCACAGTGCACAACAGAGCACACCCAGACTGGAACGACTCAGAACAGAGAATGCTGGGGGGAAAATGCTGTTCATTGAAACAAGAAGTCTGGGGACAGTCAAGGGGTGGGGGGAGCAAAGGGGGAAGGGAGCAGAGATCTTCCCCACCTCTAAAATAGAAAAATAAAAGGCATAAATAAAATAAAATATACACCAATGTGGCCTGCAAGAAACTTCAGTGACAAACTCACAACGAGCAAGAAATCGTCCTGGAGAGACAATGACAAGTTGGACAAAAAAAAAAAAAAAATGAAGAGAAAAAATGATGTTGTCTAACCAATTAAATAAAATAAAATCGGACACATGAGTAGAAGTCATTGGTGCTTCCTAGTATCTAGTAGAAGTTTGCTTCCCAAAAACAACAAAAAAAAGTTTTTGGTCCTTCTATATATATATATTTATATATATATATATGTATGTGTGTGTGTGTGTGTGTGTGTGTGTATAATTCTTTTTAATTGCAACAGTGCTTCTCCGAAAAAAGGTCCATCTATAAATATAATTTTATTTATTTATTTTTATTTTTAATTTTTTAAAATTTTTATTTTAAAATTCTCCATCTCACTCTAGGTATTATTTTTTGAATGGCGTTAACCTGCTGAAATTTTGCCAGAATGGTGACTGGCTGCGTTTGGGTTCGGTGAACTCGAAGACCTGGGACTGGGATATGCCATCTGTCACCATGTATTGTCCCTGATTTAATGGATCCTGGGGTGGTGGATAGGCTGGAGGAACCGACCTGGAGTAGCTGACACCTGCATTGATGGTGGGGAAGGGAAAAAGAAAGAGGTCAGTCAGAGTTCAGCTGGGTCAAAAACCGTACTCATGATATTACTTGCTATAGCTTTAAAAACCAAGGCCCCACACAATGGGGACATGAGCAGCAGAAGGCAATTCTACGGATGAAATTAGCAACTAACTTAAATTCTCACTCCAAATGCAACCTAAACTGGCAAGCTAGTTGGAGATTTGAGAAAGATCAATTACTTTTGTTCTGGTGGAGTTTTGCTTTTCTCTATGGAAAAATCCTATATAATTTAAGCCACGAGAGCCCTATAGAACCATTAGATACCATTAGTTATCTAGAAATCCCTCTATTATTGAAAAGGTGAAGTCTTGTCTATAGAATTGTTACATTGTAGAGAACTGTACTTCTTCTATAGAATTCCATTTGTTGGTTTCAAAAGACAAAAGTCATTGCTTCCTCTACTAAGTCCTGTAGGATTTTTCCCTAGTGGTTTGTTTTAAATTCACCAGCCTGGTTTCAGCTTCTAAACTAGAAAGTACTGGGAAATCTCACCAGAGTCACTGCCTGCTAACTTTCCAGCCCTATCTCCCAGGCGAGGTATTCCAAAGAAAGGATGGCCTTGTGGCTGAGGTATAAGACAGTGAGTCTGAAGTCGTGGTGTCTATTAATGGCTCTGTCACATAATTTCTATGTGACCTTGAGCAAATTACAATCTCTCTGGGCCAGATAGTGCCTCCTCTGATGCAGAAGGGGTGAAGGGTCCACTGTCTTTAAGACACAGAACTCTGCAGAGGATGCTCTATGGAGCTTGGATCCACATGGGTGATTGTGGGGGAGGTAGAGGATGGGTAGCCCTGAACTGATGATGGTGGGGCTGAGGGGACAACCATCACTATGCTTGTGGAGATTACCAGGGAAAGGTAATATGCCCACTGGTTATACTTCCTTCTTGCTGAGACCATTCATGAAGTGTAATTCCCTTCTTAAGCAAGGTCCTTGGGCAGTGTGATAAAGTGGAAGCTACACTGCCAGGAAGCAGGGGAGAGCAGAGGAAACATCAGAGCTTTGAAGCAAATGCAGAAAGTTCTGGCCTTCTGTGGATCCCCTCTGTTGCCTGCAGAACCTGCTACTCATTCTGTGGGTAGGGCAGCCCCCTGACAAAACGATGTGGGGGGAACATTATGGAGATCTCCTACTCCCCAGGGTTATACTGCAGGAGACGGTGGGCCAGCCTATTGTGATCAGTTTTCCCATCTGAAAAATGGGGACAATACCCACCTTCCTCATATGAGGGTTATGAAGCTAAATTAATTAATGTTTGTAAAACGCTTTGAGATCCGCAGGTGGGAGGTGCTAGAGAAGGCAAAATATTACAATTAGCACCTAGATACCACGGTGACTGGCATAAAAGAAATTAGATTCTCTGCGTGTGTCTCTACCAGCACACAAACACACACTTTCACGTGCCAGTGCTTTGGGATCCGGAGATGGGAGGTGCGATATATGTTCAAAGCAATTACAGGCAAAGAATTAAACTCTCAAAAAATGCAATGCATTATTATGTGAAGCTAAGCTGCCAACCTTTTAATGTTGGTGCATCATTATATAGGTCCTTCTATTATAACAAGCTAAGACTTTAATAGTCTGGAGAGGGAAGAGAAGTAATTTACTCCCCTTTGTTATAGTAAATACCAATCAAGGCTGGTTAAAAACCAATAAGACTTCAGACTGAATTGAAACATTTCCTGGATTTCTTCAAATTGTGCTTCGACACGAGGAATATGGAAATGGGACTGATTTCTCCAAAGAAATTAAACGACTATTTGTTTTATCTGATAACAAATACTACCACCCACGTTGCTCTCTATCCAGTCCAGGAAGTACAGTCATCCTTTTTCATTTTGACCATGGGCAAAAGTTACTGCATGATTCATGACTTAGTAACCCTAACCAACTGCATCACAGTTATGTGTTCCAAGTCAAGCTGAAAACAACAATCTGTTTGGTTCCTTCACCTCTTTGGTAGGCTCTTGGATGCTTGATCAGAATTGCTAATCTCATGCGTTTACAACCTTATTTTTCCTACCTCACATATGTGAATCTTGAGTAAGATCCTTGCACAGTAGAATGCCAGTTCCACTGAGTGCTTGATGCCCCATCATTAGAGACAGGGGCCAGGGCCAATCTTAAATGGTTTGGCTCTAGGATATCATAGAGACAGCAGGATACCTCCATCCTCCAATTAGACTGCTCAGGCATCTAGACTCTAGTTCAGCATCTGAAGATACCTGTGGCATGGGGAAATCCCCACCTGGTATAGAACCGGCATAGCCAGCTCTATAATAATCCCTGGTGGCTCACTCCACGTAGTGGCAGAAGATAAAGTGTGACAGGGAATGTGGCCAAATCATGCTATGTTCCAGTGATCCATGACCATGGCAGTTTACCTAAATTAGAAAAGTCCTGAGGCTGATCTAATTTGCATAGAAGGAGGGGGCAAATTGGCTCCAGCTACCCTGGGCACCAGGTGAAAGCAAAGAGGAACTAAACTGTCAAAATTGTATGTCTAACTTGTGCATGCAATTACTACAGCTACAGACATGGAGGCATGTGTTATTTTGGTCCTGCATTTGTGTGCATGCAAATATGAGTATTTGTGCTCTGCAGAGGAAATTCGGCAATCCCATGAGAGTAGCTTTTCTCGTGAGGTTTTCAACATGTCACCTCCAATAGCAGATAAAAACGCCACAAGAATGGCCTTTCTTCGGGTATCTGTGTATTTCTGGTCACGGTGAAACACTGGATGTGGGAGAAAAATCCCACTTACCAGAACATCTTCAAAACCTCAGAACAAGATTAGTTCTCAGAATGAATGAAGGGTTAATATATTTGTATCTGAACTGAGCTGGTTTCCTCCCTCATCAGAGCTTCAAGTAGCTGTGCTAAATTGTCTCTTTAAGGATTTTTTTTTATATGCAAAGCCATAACTCTATTGCAATTTAACCAGAAAAAATGAGTAAAGCTCCTTCCCAGTGAAGAATGCTGCAATCTCAGGCTGCCTCTGTGAACAGAATTCAAAATAGATCAGGAAAGATTTCCAGGCACAGAAGTCACGCTGCTTTTCCCTAGGCACAGGGAGGCAGTTACACAAGTCTTGACCAGACTTGGAGCTCCTTCTGCTGGTTCATGCAGAACTCTGCACCAAGGTAGACTCCAAGGGTTGCAGCTGCATAGTACGATTGTTCAGTAGGGCAGGGGGGTTGAGGGAATGCTGTTGAGCATGAGGGGAAAAAAGTAGCTTTGCAGTTTATCATTTGTCAGGGCAAATGCAGCAAAGAGAGATGATGTATTGTCAATTGAAATTGAGCAGTATTTTAGTGCTAGGCAATGTCAGTTTGAATCACTTAGGTTTCTCATCTTAAAAAACCCCCCTCAAAACCAAAAACCCTGAAAGGATTTCAAGCCATCTCTACTTTGCTCCTAACTTCTTTCCAAAATGCCTTTTGTACTTGTGATCTCAGAAGGAATTCCCTGGCACTGAAAGAATTAAAAGAGTAAAGCCAAATATAAGATGTCTTTCTATGCTTATTCGATCCTGACCCTTTAAGGATTTTTTTCATGCCTTGATTGGTAGCTATTTCATGTTCCTTTCCTCTACAGGCATCTAACTACCTTGCCTATCTATTAGCTGGATTTAAGAGATAGGTGATAAAATATAAATGTTTTCTAGTTCAGAGTGGGCTGAAGTTGGTGCCGTACTGCCGGTGAATGGAGAGTGTACTATGGTGCAAACCCTCAATTCTCCTGAGTTTCAACGGCAGTGAGGGAATTCACACCTCTTAGGAGGCGCACTCAACCTCATCACAAGTCCAGTTGCCTTATTTCTGACATATTTCTGTGGTGTACTACTCAGCATGCCCCTTCAACAGGAAATAGTGCCAAAGTATTAATCATTTGATGAGGAAATACTCCTTGCACTGTCCATTTTATTGAACTACAGAGTTCACTCACTGAAATACAGCCACTTCTGGGGTGACACTTATTAACAGCACACAGCAAATCTACATGACAATTTAGAACTAGATAGGAAGAAAAAAATATTTAACTGAAACTACAAGGAGAATTTAGGTGGTCAGAATCACTCAACTGGAAGTCTGGGCATGACATTGTGGGTAACACCGCTACTCTTCAAACAGTCCTTTGGGGTCTTTAATGAAGGCAAGAGGTCAGTTTCACATCTCACCCAACAGATGGCACTCTCAGCACTCTGCTGGAGTATCTGTTCAGAACGGACTCAGAAGCAAGAGTGCCCCCTACTTAGTCACCAGTGTCATTTCCTTTTGCACTTAGGTATTCCTTGGAGGTCTCCTATCCAAATATTCATCCAGTCTGACCTTGCTTAGCTTTGGAAATCCTAACTATATCTCAGATCAGATTCTATCTGGATTAGTAATTCCTTCAGTGAAGAACCGATTTCATCTGTATTATGAAAATCATAATCACCATCAATACTTTCAGACTGAAAATGCTGTGGCTAGTTCCACAGGGTAACTGTATAATGGGCACTCACGGGCTTTGGAAGGTTCAGTTTAAGGCACTGTTCCCTCTAAGCTGTGAGCGTGTGCACACAGATCCTAAACACTGCACGCACAAAAAATGAAATACTACATCGGAGCCAGGCCGAAATATCATTTACTGGCGACTTTTGACATTGTTTACCCGCCATCTATCAACACAGCCAGATTCTACTAGCTGGCAAGGGGGGGAAGGTGAAAGGAGGTTAAATTTCCTTTGTCTAAGTATTTAAAAATGACATTTATAAAATAACATGGTGTCAAACTATTATTATCACAAATTGCAAATTAAAACGTTTTAAATGTATAAGCATTTTACTCGCTTGGGCGCATTTGACTCATGGCACACAAATTTGAACTCTGCTTCAAAAATTTGCACAGAAGAAATTTTTTGCGCACATGGCCTGTCAAAAATTAGAGGGAACATTGGTTTACGGCCCATGTAATTTATGAGCAATGGGATTTGCACCATGTATTTTACGTATTTGCAGGGAAGTAGTATTGATAACATGATTTTCATCCAGTAATGACATTCTTTCATCTGCAGTGTGGAAAGCTTGGTGAACAAAGGGAAATTACCTTGATTATATCTGAAAATACAAGTGTGCCTCCCCTCCCTTTTTAAAAAGAGTTTAACGAATGGGCCGGTTAACCCTTAAGATGTCATATGATTTCCCGGTAGAAGACACTTGGAAACTGGGAATGTTTGACAACTGAGCTGCAGAGGTTTGAGATGTCAGAAGAAATTAGGATGGTATGACCCTTGGGAGGAATTTGGGTCAGTATTTTTGTGAGTTGAGGTTAGCTGGGCATCAGGTCAAGTCACTTAATGCGAATGAGGGTAGCAGAAAGACTTGGCAGCTAGGGAGAGAATGCATTCTGGAGCCAAAGCCTTAGCTGGTGGAGCTATGCCAATTTATACCAGCTGTGAATTTAGCTCTCGGTGGATTTTTACAGACTGCTAGGGGAGGGATGAGGCCACTTAGTGGTAGTGGGAGAATTCAGCAACTAGGGTATGGAGGGAAGCAGGGAATACTGGAAACATCTCAGCATGTCAAGGGCGGCTTTTGGAGGCCTCACCATGGTCTGCTAAGAGCACTGAAGCATGCACGTTGGAAGATGCAGCTCCTTAGCCCACTGTTATGCTACTCATGAAAACAGCAATAATAAAGAATAAGTTAGTACAAAATTATGAGAAAAAAGCAAATTTCATTCTTCATAGCATTTATTGATCGCTCGTGGGGTTCAGAAGGGAGATCCCATCCCACATAGGCTTGCACTATTAGATAAATAACAAAAACAAGGGGATATCATTCCTTCTTATGAATCGTTAGGTTAAGACCACTGATAGAGTCAAGTTACCTGACTAGACAGACTAGTGGTCTTATATGGCATAATGAATCCTATGCTCTTATGTCCAGGAAAAGCTAATATTCATGATTAATGATTTGGGGAGTCTTAACTTTTGAATGGCCAACTTGAGACACCTTAAAGGGATCTAATTTGTAGAAAGTGCTGTGCCTTTGAAAATCAGACCTCTTTAAGGAGCCCCAAGTTGAACAGCCAAAAATTGAGGCACCCCAGAATCACTAGTCCCATCTGAAAATCTTGGCTGGGGATTTTGAAAGCATCTAGGAATGTATGCCAAAAAGCACTGTGTGAATTAGAAGTGAATATGTTACCTGCTACCATACATGGGGATAGAAGAAGACTAAATGGGGGATTTGATAAGTGTCTACCAGTTTTTGAAGGCTGCAAACACTGAAGATGGAGAGGAATCGTTACCAGGGGTACTGGCAAACAATCCCGATGGTTAGATACACTAAGGGAGCTTTGAAGTTCCTGTTGTTAGAGTCACTTAAAACTGGAATGGGCAAATCAATGGGAAATACAGTGTGCTGAGCAATCCTGCATTGGCAATAAGGGATGCACGACATGACCTAATAGGCTTGATTGTTAAGGAAACCTAAACCTGGCAGAAAGGGAGGGGAAGTGGTCAGAGAAACTGGCCAGGATGTTTCAGGGAGAAGTCTGAGACACTCAGAGAGAGGGACCAGGCTTCAAACAGCATAGGCTGTTTCTCCCAAATCAGAGATGGGAAATAAGCCAGACCCTCCCGAGTTATGGATGGCAAGGTTAAGTTTAGGCCAGGCAATATCTATGCAAGTCTTTGTTATTTTAAATCCACCTCTCTGCACTGTGTACCTTTTGGGCAAAATAAATCATGCCTTGTTTTGGAGACACAGTTTCACTTCAAAGGTATGCTGTCAGAGGCTCCCAAAGAGAAACCTCTGCAGGATCTGGCCCCCATTGGACCTGCTGAGTTAGTCATGGCTGGCACCTAGGGGACTGTAAATCCAGGTGCTAGTCTGAGAGTGGCGAACTGCAGAGTTCCACCCCAGGAGAGGTGGGGGTCCATGACTTGACAACTGCTGGGGCTGCACTCAAAATCCCCAAGAAGGAACAGCGGTGCAGATAGCCCAGTAACTGTGACAGGCTCTTTTTAAAAATCAAGCCAAACCAGAATTTCTATCTCCCATTTTAATTATTCTAGGATATACCAGACTAAATTCTACTCTCAGTTACACCCACTGAAGTTGCATGGAGCTGGATGGCTCTTACTGGAAAAAGGATCTGAATCACTGTCTGTAAAAAATATCCCACAACTTTGTCTGCTGGGAAGGAGCACAAGCCAATGCCACTTATCCACTTTATGTCTAATGGACTTAAAGAAGGTGGAGAATTGGTTTAATGCTGTCTTAAGGCACATGCTCTGATATTATTACATTTCCCCCCAATCCAATAAGTAGTGCAAATCCCAGTATGTTGCTGAAATCTGAGGTTGACTCGCTTGCTCAACATCAAACCAATTCTGAAGGAATCTTGGTTGTGCATGTGTGTATATGCCTGTAGGTGCATATGCGTGTATGTCTGTGTGTGCATGTATGTGTTAACAGCAAGCTGGTTCCAAATGGGATGATTCATTTAGGAGACTGGTTTAAAAAAAAACAAAACAAACCCCAAATGCAAAGGTTTATGCTGTCTCTTAATCATCTGATTAAAGTTTCATCAAGTTTATCTGACAGAGTTTGGATGTTTCTTCCTTGTCAGTCTCATCTTCCACACTTTCTCTCTCCGGTGTATTGCAGCCAGTGGTCTTTTAAATGTTTCCTCTTAATAAATATGCGGGCTGACTCCAGAGTAATACTTCAGGGAAACACTGTATGACAGTTCATGAAATACGCTGCTGTTAAAACTACTGAAAACTTTCTAGTTCGTCTCCAACACACTTGATTGCCCTTTCCATTTCATCTCCTTAACTGCTTCAAATCCTTTCCTTATGCATTCTGTCATAGGGAAATTATCGCTGTTTCCCACAGAAGAGGTCAACTGATATAACATAGCAGATGGTAAAAATAAGGCTACAAAACACATCCAGTGACCTAAAACCTGGGCACAGAGGTCTTAACATATCCGATCAGCTGGTTGGGCCATCAAGGCCTGCAGTGGCTACTAAGCCTGATCAGGCAAAGTATTGACGCATGTGCTTACTTTGAGCATATAGGTAGCATTGATGTCAATTGGACTATTTATATGCTTAAAGTTAAGCACATGCGTAAGTGCTCTGAGGCCCAACTGATGCATCAGAGGCAACCCAAACCTATCTGCAATGCATATGTCTAGCTCCGCAATGTGTACACAGAAAAGGCAGCAGGCCTACCTGACCCCTGGCTGCAGTCATCCTGAAGCATGAGAACTGGTTACCCTTCTCTCAGCACAGGTAACTACAACTAGGTACTAGCAATACACAGTCTCCAAGCATTTATTAATGCCTTTGGTAAAGCCTTGTTGGGGATACATTTCAAATACGTATGAAATTATTACAAGACAAGTCAACAAAAGCACCCTGAAACTGCAAATAACTTGGAGCCCAGTTCTGCTACCCTTCCTCATGCTGAGTAATGCTTGCTAAGTATTCCCACTGAAGCCAGCTGCTCAATAGGACTACTCACACAAGGGCCAGCCTCTGGGGTATTATGCAAAAGCAATTTGCAAACACCTGGAAGATAAGGTGATAAATAAGAGTCAGTATGGATTTGTCAAGAACAAATCGTGTCAAATTAACCTAATAGCTTTCTTTGACTGGGTAACAAGCCTTGTGGTGGGGAGGGGGGAAGTGGTAGATGTGGTATATCTTGACTTTAGTAATGCTTTTGGTACTGTCTCGCATGACCTTCTCATAAAGAAACTAGGGAAATACAACCGCATAGCTGGTTGGAAAACCGTTTCCAGAGAGTAGTTATCAGTGGTTCAAAGTCAAGATGAAAGGGCATATCAAGTGGAGTCCCAAAGGGATCAGTCCTGGGTCCAGTTCTGTTCAATATCTTCATCAGGGCTAATGGCATAGAGAGTACACTTATAAAGTTTGCGGACAATACCAAGCTGGGAAGGGTTGCAAGTGCTCTGGAGGATAGCATTAAAATTCAAAATGATCTGAACAAACTGGAGAAAATGGTCTGAAGTAAATAGGATGAAATTCATTAAGGACAAATGCCAAGTACTCCACTTAGGAACAATAAATTGCACACATACAAAATGGGAAATGACTGCCTAGGAAGAAGTACTGCAGAAAGGGATCTCAGGGTTATAGTGGAATCACAAGCTAATTATGAATCAAAAGTATAACAACACTGTTGCAAAAAAAGTAAACATCATTCTGGGATGGAAGCAAGACATGAGAAGTAATTCTTCTACTTTACTCTGAGTGGTAAGACCTCAGCTGGGTACTGTGTCCAGTTCTGAGAACCACATTTCAGGGAAGATGTGGACAAATTGGAGAAAGTCCAGAGCAGAGCAACAAAAATGATCAAAGGTCTAGAAAACATGACCTATGATAGAAGATTGAAAAAATTGGACTTGTTTAGTCTGGAGAAGAGAAGACTGGGGCGGGGACAGGGACATGAACAGTTTTCAAGTACATAAAAGGTTGTTACAAGGAAGAAAAGTTGTTCTCTTTAACCTCTGTGGATAAGACAAGAAGCTATGGGCTTAAATTGAAGCAAGGGCAGTTTAGGTTGGACATTAGGAAAAACTTCCTAACTGTCAGGGTAGTTAAGCACTGGACCAAATTGCCTAGGGAAGTTGTAGAATCTCCATCATTGGATGTTTTAAAGAAAAAGTTAAACACCTGTCAGGAATGGTTTAGTTATTACATAGTCTTGCCTTGAGTGCAGGGCACTGGACTAGATGACCTCTTGAAGTTCCTTCCAGTTCTACACACCTATTATTCGATAAGCCAAACCACACTCTATGGGGTAATAAAATCAACTGGTTTTGATGGTATTTAGCAAGGCTCTGGCTTTACAAAATTTACTTTATCAGTACTTAATTTAATTAACTTGGGGCTGGGCTATGATCACTGAAGCACAAGACATTATGGAAGAGGCAGAGTTGCTAATTTAATGATGCTATGTAAAGGGTTTTGTTATTATTTCAGAATAAATGTCTTAGGTAAAACAATCTGACATCGTTCCACTTGATGTGTGAGTCAGAATGAGTTTCTGTCAGACTCAAGGACGTCATATCATAAAAAGAATTCCCAATATTAGAGCACAGGGTCATTCTGGATAAGGGAGTGCTGACTGATGTTCTAGGAAGAGGGAAGCTAATTAATTGTATAGCCTAAGGAGCCTGGGCTATTAAAATTCCCCTCCCCTTTTGTTTTTTCCCCACAGAGAAAGAAAGAGAGAGAGAATAAGAGAGCAATCGCTGTGTAAAAACTAAATATAGTTAAGTACGCTGAGTTTGTCAGGATGGAACTACAGCAGTTCAATTGGAAATATTCATATGCACTCTCAGGCACACTTGAGCTGAGTCAGTTTCATTAGCACTAATGAGAACTTGATTTGCCGGGGCTGTCATTTGAGTCACAGATCCTACGATTTTCCAGCGAGCGTGATTTCAGTGAATTGTTTGCATGCTCCGAGAGTCAGTGCGCAAAAGGATAGTGAAGGGGGAAATTTTCAGAATTGTGCCCATACAAGTGGCTAGTTACATGAAAAACTGGTCTATTGAACGTGCAGTTCCTGTGCACAGTTGCAGTGATGTGGTGCGTACATTTGGCACCCAAATGCATTTTTTGCACATTTCCAGTTTTGAAAATCTGGCCATGAGAGTTTTTAGAGAACAACTCAGAGGATAACACTAGAGGCTAGTAGATGGCAGTAGATCAACAACAACAGTGCAGGGACATAGGAGACCAATGGGTTCACACTGGGCCTAACAAAGCACTAATGAACAATCAGGACAGTATGGAACAACCAGGTGAGGAAGAGAGCTAGGAACTCGTTAAAGGTTTAAGACATTGTTTGTTTGAAAAGTCAAGCATAGGGCTGTAAAAGCTATAGAATAGGGAGGCGGCAGCTGGTGACTGCAGGTACCCAAGAAGTCCTGAGTTGTTCCCAAAACATTTAACCATTTGGAGACCTGAACGTGCCATGATATTTTGGTAACTAGATGGCATGTTCATGAGTTCTCATACTTTTTCTGAAGACTCCATGACTTCAAACATTGTTACTATGACTCCTCTCTAACTCTCCCCAACATTGATCATTACAAAACCTGCAGCTGCAAGAATGATCAGAACTGATCATTAACTCTGGCCAGTGGCTTCTCAGTCTAATATCTGACATGACTCTTATTGGTTGACTGTACTCTTCCCAGGCAGGGGGATGAATATGATCTTCTAGGACTATTTGGTATATAGTGTCTTTACTAGGATGCTATGTTTGCTAGTGCTGATGCAACTGTGCTATCCTTAAAAGGTTATATGCAAGTTCCATGAGCCTCCCATTTCAAAAAGAAGTAGAGTGGTGGGACCTCAACACATCCTGGGTTTTAGCCATCTCCCTTTCTTTTCCAATGGGAGACTCTGGGAATTAGCAAAGCCTCTTTGTATCTTCTCACCGGCTTTAGTTTCAGTCCGGGGTGAGATTATCTACATACTGTCTATGGTTTGAGATAAATTCCTGCCCACAGGATTGCTTTTGGATACTAGACTGGACAGAGGAGATCAAAATCACCTCTGCTGTAATTCCACTGGCTTCAACAGAGTTACACCAGAAATGAATTTGGCCCATGGATACATCAACAAATTATATGAAACACACAAACGAGATAAAAAAAGAGACTGGTGAAAAATCAAAGGGAATGTAGATTGCAGTCCAGCATAAAGCCCCACACCACCCTGGCTTCACCTAACGAGAGACATGCTGCCAATTACCTTTTTGCTTACTGACTTTCCTTACTGTCATTGCCGCTTGCCGCTTTTGATTTTCAGAAATTTCAAAGCCTGGAAAAAGGGAATATGGCAAAGAGTTCAGAAAATCGCTTTCCAACCCGCTTTTTCTGAGTATTTTTTTATGCACCATTTATGAAACTAATAACCCATAGATGGCAAAGCATTGCCTGGTGGGGCTACCCATACAGAGAGACATTTTAATAAAAAACAAATCTTCTTGTAAAGTAAAGCCGCACTGTAACATCACTTGGGAGGAGGCTGCCTAAAAAGCAACCTTATAAACATTATTATTTTTAGCATTATTTATACAGTGCCATAAATGAACACAGTACTTTATGAATGAGCAAAAGACAACAAGCCAGATGCCAATCTTGGTTACAATAACCTTTTGTGGTAACACAGAGAGAAGGGCAAGGCTGGTAGATCAGTGAGTCTGTTTGTCTTTCTCCCTACAGTGATGGTGCATAGCTAGGGCAGAAACTACTGCAGCTGTGAGGTTTTGCTGCCTCTCAGTGGCTGGGGGACTGTAGATTTCTCTCTCCTGCATCACCTTGTGGAGTTTCCTTATGCTGAAGCTTGAAGCCAAGGGCAGCATTTGCTCCTATATGAGCAAATCTTCACAGCAACTGTGAGATAAGCCAGGGATGTTATAATGAAGTTAAACTATAATTCTAAAGCACAGTAATTTGGCCTTCTCCCCCACAGGGGGCAAAACCCAACAGCCACCCTCCCACTGATTTTCGATCCCTTACCTATCTTTTCGTCTTCTTGAACCATCTTTCTTTCTTCTCTGAAAGCTCTGAGCCATCGCAGTTTCTCCTCCAGCTTCTTGGCAAAGAATAAGTGAATTTCCTCGGTTTCCTTGTTATGAAGTTTGAAGGCATTCTTCATGCTGACGTTGAAGTCATCATCTCTCCCGTCTTCTATATCCACCACTTCATATTTATCCATGTCAATGCGACCTTTGTAATACAGTATATCTCTTCGTATCAGGTCCTACATGAAAAAGAAGAGATGCATTTAATTCTAGGTGGACTGAAGCCTATGCCAGGAAGTATATATTGAATCTTAACGAGGCTTGGCAGAATTCAATATTTATTTTTCATAAATTTGAGAGATTATATTGATGTTTATGTTTACACATTTCTGAAGATTTTTTCAGTTTAAATCGTTGAGGTTACTGGAAATTATGAGGATCTCAGACAATGTGGGGAGGCAGACAGTAATTATGTAATGACATTAGACGCTGAGATTCAAAAAATTAAAGCTTTATAAGCATTAAAACACCAATTGCCAACATCACATGTAAAATATATATATGTAAAGTAACTATCCTTAAATCAAACTCTAATAAGTTCTCAAGCAGCATTTTTCTTACTCTATCTGGAAATTTTGATGATCATTGATGGAAATATTTTTTCATTGATTTGTGTGTGTATGGTGAAATTGACCTTTACTGACCAATAAAAATCTAATCTTTCCAAGCGTAGTCTTAACCATTTGAAACACTGTAGTTTTCTTTCAGCACAGAAATGAAAGGGTTAATTTGCAAAATACGATCTAATTCTTAGAACTTCATTTGCTGTAAATACTTAAATTTTTGGCTAAATTAACAGAATAGATAAAGGCTAGCTACGATAAAAATGTACAATTGATATAACCCTCAGGCTTTGGGGCATAAAATAGCCACTATCAGCTGCTTGTGATCAGGAAGAAACTTCCCCCAGCAAGTAATTTATTCCATGATTGACAATTACATGGATTTTACACCTTCTTCTGAAGCATCTGGTACTTGGCACTGTTGTGCAGATGACAGGAAACTTGAGAAGAGGGACCACTAATCTGATCTGGTTCCTACGCTCCTAAAGTGGTTCACAGAAACATAAAAACTGGAGATAGAAAAGAGTAGACTTTGCACATTAGCTCCTAGTAGACTTGTACTTTGTCCAAGCTAGTTCTAAATATCACAAGAAAGGGGGGTTCCCACCACTTTTTCCCACTCTTACAGACTTCATTACTGGGAACATTCAGCCTGTGATTACCCTAAGCTCAGTTCCATCCCATTATACCTTGGAATACTTTAACATTGTTCTCCCTCCATGATATTTACACCTTTCAGTATTATGTATGATCACCCCTTGGTTTTCCTCTCTCCCTTTGTTTTAATGGCCCTTTCTCCCACCTTTACCATTTTGGAGAGGAAGAGGAAAAATCATTATTTGTTATTCCTGCTTAATGGCTCAGCTAAAAATGCACACAATCCACTGAGCCTCTTGACATGTCTAGCACACCCAGGGCCCCATTGCTGCTGCTGTTTTTGCCACCGTGCTCTGCATCAGCTGTCCTGATTCCTTGAACTGAAGCATAAACTGTGCTCACTGCAGATGCCTGAAAAAGCTGGGGGAAGGTGCCACTAAATAAGTATGCTGAGAGATGCTATGTCAGTTTATCAGACATAGATGTGAAAATGCAGGTTTGAGGAGTTGTACATGAAAAACAGTGCTCAGACATTTTTCTTTCCCTCCATCCCCCCCAAAAGAGGATATAAAATAAACACCAAAGAGCCTGATTCTCCTTTTGCTTACACCAGTTTTACAACAGTAACATTTGCATTGTCTGCAGCGCAGCTTTCCCTGATTCACACTGATGTACTGAGTGGAGAATCAGGCCCGCTGTATAAACTATTTATATGACGAAAGCATAAAAAAGCCAGGTCATCAGAAAATAGGAGATTAATCAAATAGGAACATGATTCTATACGGAGAACCAGTTATAAGGCTTTAATATTTAAATAGCCAATTTTAACAGGCACAATTAAGGCTAGGTTCTTCCGCAGGGCTCATAAACCAATACACGGTTGTACAAAGTTAATTTATCTTGATCATTTAAACAGCAAGCCATTTTCTTTCCTATTTTATTTTTCAACTATTTTTAAAATGCAATAAAGATAAACAACATATTGGAGGAATAATCTAACCATACAAATAAAATCACAGCACAATATTTGTGTAATTGAACAAAATTAAATGGTGAATGTCCTTAGGATATCTCTTATAAAACTTCCTGAAATAAAGAAAACAAATGAACTTGGCATAAGATCTCAAAAGAGCTGTTTTATGAATCTGCTTAATGGTATTAATGATGGTGAGAGAGGAGAATGTCTAGAAGCTCTTAGTCTTAATATTTCCCCTAAAACTCCCAATGAAACAATCCATTAAACAATATGCTTTGCAACTATCTTATTCTAGCAAAGTATGGAAAGAAAAGAAAGGAAATTTCAGACTGAATACATAATGGAAAACTTTCTAACAATAGGATGTACTAAATTGTGATATAATTTCCCAATAGAATAGTTAGAAACAACCCTGTCATTTAAGAAAATTACCCTGGTCAAAACACTTAGGGCAGGTCTACCCTTAAAATGCTGTAGGAGCTCAGCTGTGCCGCTGTAGCACTTCAGTGAAGATGTTACCTACGCTGACAAGAGGGCTTCTCCCATTGGCATAGGTACACCACCTCCCCGAGACGCAGTAGCTACATCGATGGGAGAATTCTCCCATTGACTTAACACCGTCTATACCAGGAGTTAGGTTGGTTTAACTGTGTTGCACAGGTTGCCCCTCCCAGCTCGCAGGGTCCTAGAGCCCGGGCTCCAGCGCAAGCCCCAACGTCTACACCACAATTAAACAGCCCCGCAAGCCTCAGTCCCGCAAGCCTGAGCCCCGTGAGCCCAAATTAGCTGGCATGAGCCAGCCCAGGTTTTTAATTGCAGTGTGGACATATCCATAGTTTCACAGGTGCCACCGAGGGAACAATATGAAGATGAACAATATGACAGATTGCTTTCTGTCACTGAGGGAAGGATATGAAAGCAATGGAATTGCACTTGTGTCACTGGGTGGCAACATGCAGCCCAGAACATATTTATTCCTGTGAAGATGCACTAGCAAGAAAGAACCCAGCTTGAACATCAGATCCCAGACTGAATTTGCATAGAGGGAAGTTAGAAGAAACACCTTTTTTCTGTTCTTGTACATTAAACTGATGTGGAAATCACTGTAAAACGAGCAGCATGAAGCCCCTGCCACTTTTACAAAGCTGACTTTAGAGCACATTACAAAAACTTTGTTTTAAGGAAGCCAAACCACCTTTTCTTTTTCCACCAGGCTCCTTAGAGTCTTTAGCCTTAAGCTTAACAGGAATTTTCAGCCACCTGAAGGATGCTAGGCAATCCCAAGAATACAACAGAAACATATTGAAATTGACAAAAAACTAAATAATTCAAAGTGGTACATAATGGCTACAGAGTTCAACCATAGTACATCTTAGAACCCAGGCCAACTGCTCCAGGCATTCAACAAATTCCTTTTTTGCTACTACAGGAAACAGGAAGAAGCACCATTCTCCACTTTTTAGCCATATATTCGAATCCAACTTTTTTTCAGGGGTTCTTGAATTTTCACAGGTTAAGCGCAAGAGGAGGTCTGTACAAATCCACAGAAAACAAAAAGTGTTTAGGGCTGGAATAGTCTTGGCAGGACCATTGATTTCCCAGAAAGTTCAGTCCCAGTAGGAAGTCATGGGAACTGGTACTAGATTATATTTTCTAACTGGTTAGCCATTCCTAGCCATCATACTCCCAGTCCCAAGTTCATGTATCTCAACAGATGGATATTATTGAAGAATCAATTTTAAATCACCTGAATTTTAAATCACCTGACCAGGGTTCTATGAGCTTGCACATACAATAAAAACATATAAACTAAAGGATAACTATCTATAACAAAACCTGCCCATACTCCCAGGAAGTCAACCACAGCTCTCAAAATATAATGGCACCCTATAATCAACTACCATAAATAACAACCTCCCCATCAGCAAAATCTAACTACAGTATCCATATCTAGTTACACACACACACACATATTTGGTATGTGAATATATATATATAATTAAATATCTGAAACACAATCCCTGTTCTGAGGAGCTTCTAATGTAAACAGACAAGAGGCACGAAGTCCGAGAGAAAGGGACTATTAATACTTCCATTTTACAGATACTAAATTGAGGCAGGGAGAAATTATGTGACTTGCTCAAATTCAGACTGGGAGTCCATGGCAGTGCTGGAATTAAATCAAGATCCTCCTGAGTCCCTACCCTGTGTCTAACCAAAAGACCCTCCTTCCTAGCTACAAGCTCACAATCTAAATCAGATAATCACACAGAAGACAAAAGGAAACAGGTGTTTGGATGATGTGGAAAAGGGACAGCTTGAAGGGGGGGGGGGCTATAAAGGAGGCATATGAAGGAGGAGAGGGAGGGTGTTTATTTGATAAGAACAGGTAGGACTATTGCAGTTCTAAGGGGAAGCATATCAGAATGGCAGAAGCAGGCACCTTTCAAATTAGGTCCTAAATATTTAATCCTACAGCCCTCCAGCATCTGCTGTTCAGTTGATAGACTTGTACCTGTTTTGTCCTGCAGAAGGCTATGAGCTCAGGTGGAAAGAGCATTATGCGTTTCATGCACATAGAGGGCCAGGTTCTCAGTTGAAATCTCTGTACAAATGGCCAGCAGGACATCCCGTGGAGCAAGAGAACTTGCGAGCATATGGCTGCTATATCAGCTGCCAGCCCACCAATATAAGAGTCATATTGAGTGTTGGAGAGGGCTTGTCAGGATTGTGGGAGGGGGCAGTATGGTAGAGCTCTGCTTCATCTATCCTCCACTGTCATAAGTCAGAGCAGCCTCTTAGCTGCTATTACTCTCTTTGCAACGGGGACCAGTGCAGACTGAACCTGAGAATCAGGGAAGCATCCTAATGCACAGATGGAAAGGGTCACATTCACATTAATTAATATGAGTCAGTATATCTCTCCTATAAGCTCACTATATAAAAGATACTATTTGCATAATATATATTAGATATATGTTGTTGCACATGTAGGATACTGGTCATTCTGCTGATGATACATCTTTTGGTTCCCAAACTCTCATGTGTTCTAATGTGTAAAAGGTTAATAGGAGAGGAAGCATTGTGCAGTGCTTAAAGCACAAAGATTGGAGTCAGGATGCTTAAGTTCTAATCCTGATCTGACAATAACTTGCTGTATGACTTTGGGTGAATCACAATGCTTCCGTGCCTCAGTTTCCCCATCTTTAAAAGGGGGATATTTGCCTACCTCACAGGGATGTTGTGAGTTGCAACTAATTAATCTGTAAAAGGCACTTGGAAATTTTTAGAACTGCAAAATATTATAACTATATTTCAGCATATGATCTTAATGGTTTTAGAACATGAAGATCAAATGGTCACACAGAGGCAGCTTCCTAGGCTGCAAAAGGAAAGCAGTGATAGTAGATGTGATGCTACCACAGACTACATTGGCCTAGTTTCCCAAATTCTTCCACATGTTTTTCTGATGGCATGTACCAGGGAGATGGCACAAATGGGATGGGGAAGGACATGCTACCTAACTAGAAATCTGCTGCCAGAATCAGACATTTGACTGTTTAATTGAAATTCTGTTGCAGTAATCTGTTTAAGGTGGAATCTCATCCTTAGAGGTTTTTAAGGCCCAGCTTGACAAAGCCCTGGCTGGGATGATGTAGTTGGGGATTGGTCCTGCTTTGAGCAGGGGGTTGGACTAGATGACCTCCTGAGATCCCTTCCAACCCTGACATTCTATGATTCTATGATTAACATTGAACTTTAAAAGTCTGGCTGGAAGAAAACACTTTTAAGGACAATTTATTTCCTCTGCCACCCCTTCAGCAAACGAGTAAGAAAATATGGGCTCAGTGGTGCTGGACGTAAAACTGTGATACAGCGGGTACTGTGAATAAAGCATTCCAGAAGTGGTGGTTGTTTATTTCCACTCTGAAATGTCAGTAAGAAAAGCTGGGTGTGGGTGTTAGTGTTGGTGTGTGAGCATGCACTATCCTGAATGGGTGCTGGGAGTTCTGGTATGCACATGTGCTAGGTGATGTTGAATGCAAACATTTTTCAATACCCACTCAGAACCTGTGAACTGACTCTTATCTGTGGATATTGTTTTTTCATTGGTGGTTATTTTCCCCGTTTCCTATTCAAAGAAGTCACCCAAGAGCTCCAATCACTCATCTTCCACATGATACAATGTGATGCTTTGATCTGCACTCCAAGGGCATCTGAAGAACTGCTTAGCAAGTTTGGGAGAAAGGGAGAATTGAAGGAGAGATGCAAACGCTAGCTCAGAGGTTTTAATTTTTCTTTCAAGAAATGTTCAAGGGATCTGGGGAATCTTTCACCTGCTCCCCACATTCCCTGCTCAGCACAAATCATCTGCAAAATGTCACGCTGTTCTTTTGCTGCAATTATGAATGGTGAACTTTCTGCTTGGAACTCTTTATTATTAGTATTAATTATTTGTAGGACCTACAAGCTAATCGGCGATGCAGGCCCCATTGTGTGAGGCACTGTGCACACATATAATGAAAAGACAAAGCCTACCCTGAAGAGCTAATCATCTAAATATAAGACACAGGTGGATACAACAAGCAGACAGAACGAAACATGAGGCACAAGTGAGATGAGTATGATTAGTGTAAAAAGCTGCAATCAGAGCACATCATTTGCCTGGCCACTGTCGAGTGTTTGGTAGGCATCATGGGAGAGCTGCGTTTTAAGGAGACACTTGAAAGGGAAAACGTTACATAACTGAAAGCTCAGTCATCTTCAGATGTCAGGCAGCGTTCTCAAATTAGCACATGATTATACTATAGGCCTATAACAAACCACAGATATAAATGCAAACTTGGGGAAAGGCAGATCTGGGTTTTGGAACCAAACCACCATTGTGGTTCAGGCCCATCTCTGGTGATTTCTAGTTGTTTTGGACAGTGGTCAAACCGGGTGGATGGGGGAAATCATTTTTTTCAACTTATTCCTCAACTCTGTCCTCATTTTCCCACCTTGCTGCCCCTTTTTCTGCCCTTCCTTCTCCCCACTCTCACAGTCTGCTGTAAGAAATGGGGGTGTGGCACACTACACTGTTTTATAATAGGTCTTACGGTATTTTATTTTTTTCAGTATTATTCAGTTTTGTAAGTTAAAAAAAAAAAATCCCCATTACCGAAGTTTGAGACCTAAACTACCTGAGTGTGACCCTCTAAAAGAATGAGATCTGGTCTGCTTTTCAGGGATATAAGGACAACATTTTCAAAAGCATCTTGCTCATTTAACTTGAGATGCCTTGGGCATGATTTTCAGAGGTGGTGAGCACCCACGGTTAACTCTGCCTTACACTGGAGATTTGGGAGCTGATATGTCAGAACAGTGAACTTTTGTTCTATCAGACTGGTTACCTAAAAATTAATGAACCCTTTTGAAAATGTTTGGCCTAAAGATGTCAAAAAATAAATCTAGTTCCTGCTGACTGGAGGGAAGGGACATGACTAATTATATATACAATGTATATAGAGTATAATTTCTCCTGTTGGAATATGCTCAGGTATCATGGTGATGGGTATCATATAAGAACTTAGACAGAGAGACAGGCCAAAATTTCCCATTCCTCCACTGTGCAGTGTATTGTGTGCGTATGCTACTATCCGCTCCAGAGCTGGCTGCATTTCAGTGGTGCTGTATGCTGGTAAACTGCTTTGGGCTCATTTTGAATGAAAGCTGCTGTATAAATGTCTATTTTGAAACAGTTTTGTTTTCTATCAAGCTAGGGGCATTGCAGGCCCATACAGAGCGTTTTAATACCGGATAGCTCACGAGCCGCTAACATTTGTTTCTAGCACAGAATCTGGACAGTGTAACATCAGACTTAGAAATTAGTCCAGCAGGATTTAACCTGGCCCTGGTCCAACACTGGAGGGGCCAAATTCATCCCCTTCTGTAACTTTACTGAAGTCAATGGAGTTACACCAAGGGTTAATGTGGCCCAAGCTGGCAAGTCATGGACTCAGATCAGTGTAATTATCATTCCTGGGATGGTTCTTCAGGCACTGACTTTGTTGTAGCTCTTATGACTCCCAAACCTTTTTTGGGTGAAACATCCCATTTCTCCTCTTAGCTCTAGGTCAGGTACCGGCTTCGCTCACATATCAAGTCAAAGAAATAAGAGGACACAACGACGTCAGTGACTGTGCACTTTGCTGCTACACTGTCTTTGGGCTATCTCAGTTTAGACTGAACCACAACGAGTGTATCGGAACTCAGGGCCTTAGAATGCATCAGGGAGAGCTGGATCATATTAGAAGCAATAAAATGTAGCATGAACTCCCTGGACACAGCTTAAAGCACTCGGCTACTGCCAGAGAATCTCTATGAAGAGGGGAAGTGTTTGTTACGTGTATCCTCAGTGGCTGATATGTGAAGAGAGAGGAACCCAAATCCATGAGACACAAGTTTATGTAATCCCTTCCCTCACAAGGACAGCTGTGTTGGGAGGTCGCCAGATTCCTGCCAAATTATTCAGTCGTGCCTGTCTAGTGAGTTTTGAAAGAGACACTTGATTCACTCTTGCCAGTTTCATGAAGCATGGGGCGAGAGGGGAGGAGAGAGAGGAGCTGAAAGCATTTATGTGGAAATGTTTTTTTGCTCAGTATATTTTGTGGAACATCAGTGGCATTTTGATGTCTCATTCCACCTAAAGCCCAGTCACATTGTATCCAAAGCAGTGAGGCAAGGATGATTTTGTTTCTAACAAATTAGCAACAGGAAGAGATAGGAAACCCTTCTTCGGCTACGGCAACTTGTTTTTCTGACTCCTTCAATTTGTTCTCAGGGTTTTCAAATGGTAACGGTGAGAGAACACTGCAGCATGCGGGCTCAACTTTCTGCTCCTCAGAGCAGAGGCCCGTGGTAATTACACCATGGATGAATTTGGCAGTAGGCAATTTGTACACCTCTATTTTATATGAACAGACTAAGACCCATCCCCGGCCACAACAGAGCACACAGGGCCTGAGGCAGCACCCAAACTCAGCCCCTTTCTGGATTTTGGCTTTATTGATAACTAACACAATATAAGCCTCAGCATAAGCTTCCTCCTTGAGCTTGGCTGGCCCTAGTGATCTTGCTCCCCAGGACATCATCTGTCCTAGCTACCGCTCTAGAGGGCCAAACCCACTAATAAGCAGCACCTGCCACAGTGAATTAGCAGAACTTCAGCAGCTTTATGCAGGGTTCTAGCCCCGGGTAAGACAGTGGGTTGACAGAAGAGCCCTTCCCCCTGTTGCATGCTAGGTAAGTAATAAATAATATCAGTTGAACTGATACCTCTCAAAAGCCTGATGTTAGACATCAAGCCAGGGCACTGGGAGGAGTACTCTGTGCTGAATCACCTTCCTCAGTCTCCTGGGTTTTCCTTGGTGGTGTCTTCTACAAGGGCAGATTAGGCTTGACCATGGTTTAACCTATGGCATCTGACAGGGCCACAACCTAAAATGCCTTGACTGCAAGTGCAATATACGATCGCCAAGTCTCTGTGGTACTGCCATTTGAAAGTGGTGAAATACGGGCTGACCCTCACGCCCACTCTGTAAGCTGGAATCAGGAGTGGCCGGCAGCACAGGGGGTTTCATCAAGTGCCCCAGTGATGGGGAGAAGGGGATGGAAAACTATAACTATGCTCCATGTGACTGGAAAACCACCTACAATAACAAAAATGGACTTGTAGTTTTCTCAGCCTTTCACTGTCTTTGCAAGTCAGATTCTAGGAGAAAACAGCAAGACCCCATTGGATTGAAGTGAGAGCGAGGATTTTGTTTTGGTTGGGATGCAGCTTGGAGCAAGGTGTCACCCGTGTGTTTTTGAAAAGGGCTATAGAGGAATTGGACCGTCTAAAATATAAAATCCAAGGGCATGGGATTGTCTCTTTAATCTCACTGCATGGAACCTTGTCCTTCAGAGGCATTACAGACAGTAAGTAAAACAATAATACTTCAGATAGTACAGCCCTTGCTGGCAGAATGGCCTGCTACTGCTATTAAGCTGCTCTCATTCTGCCTCTCACGAAACATTCTTTGCTCCCGGAGCTCAGGGAAAAGACAACCTGGAATTTACCTTGCCTCTTGATTACAACAGATACATTAAAAGTGCAAGTGAAATCCAAATGTGTTTCACGCAGCCACTGATCTTTTCCGCTCTGTCAGGAGGTGCTGAACAGGAAGCCCCATCTACAGCAGCTGCACCACTGACAAAAGGAATGCCTAATTCAATACCTAAACATTTTTAACCCTTTGTCTGTTCTACTGTCACTTCTAATCTGATGCCAGTGTGCTTCTGCACCCTTTGGGGAAACCAGGGTTGTGAGTCAGAGGAGAAACATTGCAGATCCACCGTCTATTACACCATATGCCCCTTGAGTACCCCAAGACATAACAAGCTAAGATCATAATTAATCCTCTGTGTCAGAATGCCAGATGTTAAGTGATGTGATTTGTAAATTTAAAGTTTCTCTGTGTCAAACTCTCTCAACTTCAGGAAAGGGAGAAAAAGAGCCTCTATGCCTTTAAGGCAATCTTTTAACTCTAACATCAGTTAGGATCGACTTCATCTCTTGGTAATTAAGGTTACTCTACTGGAATATGTATTATTCTTCCCTGGTTATAGACAGATGATAAATGGAGCAGGGGCCAGTGCTTGCCTCCCACACAGTTGATTCCCTTCTTCCCCTCCTACTAGGATTTTCACATTACAGAAACCAACCCACAGTTTCTTCTGCAAAACCCATGTCGTGGTTAACCACACACTCTACAACCACGTTCCAGTTCAGAGAACAAGAGGAGACAATAACCCTTTTGCTCACATATTATCTCTTTCTTCTGCCTCCACGATTCTGTGGCTAGCACTTTGGAGAAACAACCATGAGAAGATGGCCTCTCCATTCCCATCCAACTAAAGGTCTGTTGGAACAGCCTGAAGTTAACCGAATAGACCAAAGTTTCCTTGTCTTGCAAAGAACTGAACCCAACTCATGCAGGAGCATGAGCAGCCGTGAGAGGCGGCATGGGCTAGTTGCACCTAGTACAAACCCTCCAGAACTCAATGGAGCCTGTGCCACCGCTCACCTGTGCGACCACAGCTCGATGAGAACTAGCATGAGTATGTCTTCGCGAAGTGGAGCCACACCCCTCAGCCCAAATGTAGATGTAGCCTGCAGTAAGCTGCCTGGCAGAAGCAGCATTTTGAAATACAGTAATTCTGGGGCAAGACACCTTGATAGACTAGATCTCATAAAACGAATAACCCTCTACATGTAAGTCAGCTATGAAGAATCTGGATAAAAGTAGATTAGATGGAATCTTCTCCAGCACATGAATTCCATGGCATTACAAAGGCTAAGTTACCCCTATAAGACCCTACAGCCGATAATACATCATACTTTTCAAAGTGCTCTACTGATTAATCCTGACACTATGCCTGTGACATTTTATTGACCGAAGAAATCAATGCTGAGGTTAAAACAAAGGAATCTGTCAGTGCTGGGATTAGGATTGGAGATATCCTGAATCCCAGTCCCCTGCTCAGGCCACTAGCCCATGTCTCGCTTTCCCGCTACAGTACTGAAAAATGTAAAAGCCCGTATGATGTATGCAGAAAGTAGTACCTCAGGTGTAAGGGGTTGCTGACCCCTTAGAAATTGTGTGAGCTGGAAAAGGAACTGAGGTATACTCAGCAGGCACCCTCCAAAATTTTTCGTGTTATATACAACTGAACCACTCTCACTTTCATTTAGCAGGGCATCTAAGCAAACACTTTTGAATCTTACAGTTCACGACACAACATGCAATTAAGAAACTAAAATGTCAGTGAGTGGCGCTGTGACCCTGCATGAACCTTTTGAACCCCCTCCCCCAGGCAGCCCTACCCCCAATTGACAACCTTGTCAATGGTGCACACCACGCATAATGTGTGTACAGCTGTGGGTGCCAGTGTTTTCCAGGAGCTGACATGAACTGAGAGGAAAGCAGGGGGGAGGATAGAAGGGAATGAGCTGGGCTGTAGGAGACTTTCACAGAAATGTGACAGATAAAGAAGGAAGCAGAAGAAAACGTGATTGTGTCCCAGTTGCTTCCCAAGAAGAATTAAAAGGAGCTGGGAGAACATGGGAGAGACAAAAAAGACTTTGGTGCTAAACTGAGAAAGTGGTTTAGCACAGAGACTGGTTTGCTTAATGCAGTAACATGGAAGTCAGTCACTGAGAGAGAGTCACATCCTCCATCCAACTCAGTCTACCTGCGGGTAGTTCAGGGGCAGAATTCCTGCATGGCAGCGTGAATACTTGTCATGTTCACTGGCACTATCTTGAGAGAGCAGTGGGCAAGGTAAAGTGAAGCTACAGTGCAGGTTGGCGGAGGCTGGGGAAAGGATAGAACCCTTTTTTGCTGGAGGTACAAAATGCACTGACCCAAACGGATTGATAAGGGGGACCAAAGACGAGACGCGCACTCCAGGAAGAAGCAGCACAGCATGAGGCAGTGCTGTGGAGAAGCCACCTGGGAAAAACTGCATTGCAGCTGAGGAGAGAGCAAGACAATGTTGCCAACTCTCCCACTGTGATCCCAAGTCTTGTGATAATTAGTGTTTCCCTTAACGCCCTGGCGCCTGAAGTCACATGACCACGAGAGACCCTCAGCTTCCATTTAAAAAAAAAGAAGTGAGTTTCACCCGCTACCGTTGGGGAGAAAAGCCTGCAAACTTGACCTGAGCGCACCCTAAAGGTTCCAAAACCAGAAGGCAAAGAAACCCCCCATCAATCTTATTATATTTTTAAATCTCCTGATTTTTAAGCCAACATGATGATTTTTTGAGGCTCGACTCACGATTTTTCAGTGCATGGGATAGGCAATATTGCACTTGTCTGAACCTTTCTGAATCCTAATCGGCTAATTGGCTGCCTCTTGTAATCCCCAGCAAGAGAGCCTGGCCCCAGTGTCATGAGAACACATGCTGTATAACACTCCAGTTTAAGTCTACAGCATTTGTGAACCCAAACTGTGGAATAATGCTAGTGTCAATCCCTTATTCAGACAATCTTTTTAAAATAATACTCAAGGACACTGCTATAAAGATGGAAGGACGTGCTTAAAAACATACAGTTTAAAAAAAATAAAAACTGGATTTTCGTGCTGGCAAAGGTACAAGATTAACATCATAAGCACAATTGATAATGCACAGACAGAGGCAGGTACTGCAGACACAGAAAGGGCCTGTAAGCTGGTGCAGCCATCCTGATCTAGAGGGATGGCTTCACGAGATGAGCGGTTAGTTTAGTCACCAGGGACACTACCTTCAACTCTTAACCTCTGTGCCTTACCAGAGTGCCAACTAGTACCACTAGTGCTTGTGCATTTTCCGATATGAATTCTTTTCCTCCAGGAAATGGGCTAAGACCCACCTGATGGGCCAGGATAGACCTCAAAATGATTAGGGGTCTTGTTCGATTCTCCTGTGAAGACATGCATGGAATGCGGTATCCTGCAAACCCTACTGAGTGGAGGAACTGATATATATGAGTGAAAGGAAGTGCCAGAATGAGTGAATAAGAGGAGAAGGTGCTACTGTGTGAACTTAAGAGACTCGATCCTTCTTGCCACTGAGCGCCCTCAGCTCCCAGTGACCTCACTGAAGGCCTGTGTCTGATTCCAATGGGACTTGAGGACATTTGGCATCTTTCAGGAGGTGCTCATTACCTTGCATGAGCATGCCTGATGCAAACAAAACTGAATTTTGCTTTAAGAAGTTAGAAATTCAGAGTCACGGTGGAAGTTTAGGAGCAAAGGATTAAAGTTCAAATCAAACTACTTATACGCTCGGTCTCAGCTTGACTGTTCTCTGACCGCAAGAGTTCGTTTCACAGTGCCAGGAAGAGTGTAAAAGGAAAGGCAATGAGGCAGAAAGAAAAAAAAATCTTCAGAAAGCAGAAATTCAGTCAGCCGTAACTCAAAAGCACCACCCTCCTGAATTATCCAGGCCACAGCTCCCCTAGCGCAATGCTGGAGCAGTGGTTCCATAGTGACTCAAGAGCCATCCACAGCATTTCCTCAGTACCTGGGTATTCCTTGGAGGGCTCCGATCCATATACTGACCATGCTCAACCCTCACTTCACATACAAGACCTGACAAGAACACAGACTGAGTAGGCAGGGCTGTGTGGGTTATTCTCATTCACGCTTGCAGTTGATCCAAGGGACTCCCCCTGCATTTGTATCGACAGCACAAATGTCGATGAATCCAGATCTCTCAGAAGACAGAAATATCCAGGATTTATGAGCTGTGTCACTTCAGATCCTGATGCTTTCCTTAGTCTTTTGTCAGAATAATGACTCAAGATTATGTTAATGAGACTAAAACAACATCACAGGCTGATAGGCAGGGGGCTTGCATTATGACAGCATTGTTTACTGCAGTGGTTGCCAGCCACTGGTACATATGTCAGCGCTGATACTAAAAGGTTACACGATTGGCATGCTTGACCACCCTTCCCTACCTTAATGATGAGCCTCCAGTCAGATGTGTGCCTGATAAGCCACCAAGTAGCTTGTGCTGGTGGTTTCATGAAGCTTAGGCTTAGACTACATACCACTGTATGAGAGATGACAGGCAATGCCGGCCTTGCACAGCCCAGATCTTTGCTTGGTGTTACCTCTAGAGGCTGGAATGACCACTGTAATCGAGACACTCAAGTGCCAGGTTTCACAGGTCATACAGAAATGCTGGGATCATCTGATTCCAGATCATACACTGCAACCAGTGCCCAAAAGTGGACATGGGGCAAAGAGCCAAAATAAGGGACACATGAGAAAATGAGCAAGGCACTCAGCTGACAAATGGAGGTGGGATTTGCTGCTAGCATAAAAACCTCTCAGCATGTTATAACCTCTGCTCCAGGACTTAGTGTTTCTGGTGTCTAGAATGCACAAGAACAGAAGTGGAGGCTGGCCAGATCTGGGTGGGATGAGGGAAATCTGGGTCTAAAATGGAGAGACAGGCCTCAAGCTGAGGAGACTGCTCAGCAGGGTTTGAGTCATTGTTTTCCATTCCTCACGATCCTTTGTGTGAAAAACCAACATTTTGCTTCTCCACTCAGGGTGTCGAGCCATCCAGTGGTGTCGATTTTTTTGCTCATTTTACAGCAATTTTCAGTTTTGACCACATGGGTGTACAGTGCCTGCCACAGATCCTAGGGGACCAACTGAAGCATACAGCCAGAGCTTTTACGCTTCTCTTGGAAATTGACAAACATCTCATGCGCATATGTATAGGTCTCATATGGGAAATGCTTCATAATAGAAATGTTTGCTCCACAGGGAGAACAGCAGCCATTCCCCTCACCAAGACCTTCCCCTGTTCCCTCTGTCCATTTCCCTCACTGTGACCTTCTCCAGCACTTCCATCTATTCTCCTTACTGTAACTTTCCCCTGTGACTCCATCCATTCCTCACCATGACCCTCCCCACTGACACCTCCCGTCCATTCCCCTCAATTTGACCTTGCCCTCTGTCCCCTCCACCTATTCGCCTCACTGTAACTTTCCTGTGCCCCTCTATCCATTCCTCACTGTAATGCTCACCAGTCCTGCTTTCTACTGTTTCCCCTTCAGTGGTACACTCATCCTCACTTACTTTCCTCCCCCCACATTACTTCCTGCTTCCATTGCTCCCTCCCTGGGACAACCATTCCCACTCGGCTTCATCTCCAGTCCCACCTTTTGGGCTTTTTCTTGGCCAGATCCTTCCCTCTGACCTCCGCACCCAACATCATCACGTCCTGCCAAAATATCTTCAAGCTCTGATGCAATGTCATAACATCATTATGTTTCATGGCTCTGATGTCTGGTTTTATGACTGGTGAAAATTCCTGCAGGCTCCACCTAATAAAACTGGGACAACCCAAGAAATCTTGAGACAGCCGGAAACCCTGTTTCTTGCAGTCTCCCCTCATTGTAACTAGCCTGGAAAAATAAACTTTACCCGGTCTAAATTTCAGCTCTATTCCCGCCTCCCTGCTACAGTATCCATCATTTCCCTCTTTGTGTGAGTTGCTGTCTTCCAGCCCTGGAATATATTTGGGATGGCTTCATTCGAAAGATGCTCGGCACTGAATGCCTCATCCTCACTGTGCACTGAAGAGCCCTGATTTCATGTGGGTTTCATTACCTTTTTGCAGAGAACCATCTGGTGATCAAAGAGGAAGAAAACACGCTGCTGGTTCCGTCCATAAGGCTGATAAATCCAGGACATCTCCCCGGTGTAGATCAACTCGGAGCTCCGATCCAAGATGTCATCTCCCTAGGGGGCACAGAGAACAAGGCAGAGTGAGCCCGTTTGCCAAGCTGGATGTATGCAGGCATGTGGGGTGGAGTGGAGAGAAGCATTGATTCGGGGGGATTCTCCTACCACTAGATACATCAAAGCACCACTGTTTATTTTTTAACCAGAAAACTAGAGGTGAAAATTTAAAAAAACTGATTTGGGGGAAAGAAAGAGAAAAATGCAGAGATTTTGTTTCTATTGATTGATTCAGATTGAAAGTGAAAGAAGAGACAGCAGCACGGTCAGAACAATCCCCCACTCAGGTTGACAAACCCTACTTCCCCCACAGTGTCCCCTCTTACACCATAGGCTCCCTTCCCAGGATGCCAAAGCCCCCACCTCCACCAATGCCTCTCACAGGCTGGGAGTATCCTCACTGGCCTTCACAAGCTTCCAGAGCTCCCTGCATCACCCACAGGCTCCCCTCACAGCCTTCCAGTGTCCCTGCTTCCCATCACAAACTGCCAGAGCCCCCTTTCACAACACAGTCTCCCTTCCATGCTGACTGAGTCCCCCTCTCCCACAGGTGGTCAGATTCTCAGCTATAGAGGCTGTCAGAAGAAGCCAATAATGCAGGTTCTGAAGGGCTACCTTCAGGCAGGGCTGTGAGGGGAACCACCCACTCTTTAACTTATCAGAGCTGTCCCGTTCAGGCCATCAAGGCTATTCCCTCCTTCCCATTGGGCAGCATATAAGAGCCCCTCCACCCACCGGCCACTGGAGCAATTTCCCTGTCAGACTTCTCTCCCTTCAGGCTCTCAGCAGATCTCCTCATCTCAAGCCCCCCATGCAGGGCTGGGCATCAGAGTAAACCAAAACAGACTGTCAGTTCCCTGCCTCCTGTCAAAGCCTTTCCTTACAGATTGTTAACCACTCCCCCATTGCAGGGGATTAGAGCCCCCAGCCCAAGCTGTCAGGACCACCCTTGTTCAGGGTGGCAGCGTCCATCCCCACATGCTGTCAAAGCCCCCCGTTGCAGGCTGCCAGAATGCCTTCCCCCTTCTTTTCTCCCCCTCAGGTTAAAGCTTGTTTTCCTCTCCAACATTTTTTCTTAAAGGACTCATGAGCAGATGGTCTTGAAAACACAGCTCCTCTCCCACTCTCAGAGAGAACAAATCCATTCACCCTCTGCTAATTGGGCTGAGGTTTGGGGTTTTTTGGGGGGAGAGGTGTTTGAGTTAATTAAAATCTATTTATTGAAAGAGGTGAATTCTCCACCACCTGCACTGTGTATCTGTCCTATTCTGTGAGCTCTAGATGCACCCCTTTCTCAAGCTTCACAGGCAGACTCAGAAGGGCTCTGGCTACAAGGCAGGGGCAGGACTGAGAAACAAGAGTTAAAATGCGAGTAGACAGTTGTTTGGATCTGGATCCAGATTAGGTGCTGGATCTGAGGCTGGACCAGGGCTCAGTTTAGGGATAGATGATGATGAACAGCTAGTAAGGCTTCATGGTGGAAATCTTGTGGGAATAGCTGTTCTCGTGCCATGTCAGTCACATCCAAATGGGCCCCCTTCTGGATTTGCATGTGCAGGTAGAACCAAAATTGAACCCTCCCCCACAGTTTCTTTGTGGGGGGAGGTTAGCCTTGAGGCCCAGTTCAGGCCAATCCGTAGTTAAGATCGCCCATTTATTCTAAATGAATGTTTGGGTCCAGGGACAAGGGAAAATTCACTGAGTCATAACTAATGCATTGTCACAGAGTGTTCAGTTCCCACGGCTGCAGCAACGGCAACATAAACTCCGGTGCAGCTTTAGTGAGGTATTTTTCTGTCTATCTTGCGCTCATCACCATGGTCTCTGTGCATCTCATCAGAGCTAGCTGAGCCCTGCACCCTTGCACAGACCAGGGAGTAGAGCTGCTTGTATGTCTTCTGGCACCCCAAATGAGTTCCAAATAAGAGTTAGGAATTAGGCTGCTTTGCCTGTTGGTCAGAGCCTGCTGCTTATAGAGGCCATGGGTTGTACACATGTTGCTGAGGCTCTACAAATAGCAGAAGGAACCTTGAACAAGGAACCTCTCAAAAGCCTGGGGGCTCCAGAAATCACTGCCCTTGCTTAGGATACATCCAGTTATGCAACGAGGGTGGATTCATACAACCCTTTCGATAATAATTTTTCATTGCAAGGAAGAGGTTGCTTGCTAAAAATAGAAAGCAGGCTTTGTGAGACTGGTTGACTCCAGTGGTAGCATCCAAAGCCTGAGGACTCAGAGAGGACTCTGCAAACACTGATAAACTGCTTGATTAACTGAATCCAAAGTGTGTAGTCCCTGCAAGGGATGTAAAAATGAGATCTAAAATTATAGGGTTTTTATTACATTGGGTATGCTGGGAAAACAATTTAAACAGTATATGGGCTATAAATAGATGCATTCCAAGGTTGTGTTTGTTAGGGAAGATGCATTGCAGCTAGCTTTAGCTTAATTAATACACAACTGACCGGTGTTCATCGCACAAGCAGCAGCACAAAGTGAGGCGTGCTTTCCCAGCATGGCCCTCCTAGCATTCCTCCTGTAAGCACAGCAAGGGTATGTCTACACAACAGCTGGGAGCGTGCTTGACCTAGCGTGCTAAAAATATCAGTGTGGCTATGGTGTCACAGGCAGCGGCTCGGACTAGCCACCCGAGTGCATGGCCAGGGAAATGGGTGGGTTTGTACTCAGGTGTCTTGCCACACTGCTATTTTTAACACGCTAGCTCTACTCGAGCTAGCATGTGTCTGTCTACCCATGTTGAGAAGCCTGCTCCCAGTTGCTTTGTAGACATACCCTAAAGGTACGTGGGCCTCTCCTAACAGAATTAAGGTGGGATGCTGAGGCTAAGGGACTGTGTAGTCTAGTCATGTGGATGGAGGCAGCCAGCTCACCTCCACCAGGGAGGAACTCTCTTGTGACCATTTAGTATTCAGCACTGAACAGTCAATGCTGGTACGTGGTTTCCTTTAGTCCTAAGCAAAGCCCAAAAAGAATATTCACTTTCTTCTCCTTTTCCGTAAGCAGCCATGAGCCTACCTCTCCTACGCAGCCAGCCTCATAGACTGAGAAAAACTGCTGAAGACAATGAGGGTAGAACCTCAGCAGCTATGAACTGGCATAACTCCACTGACTTCAGTGCAGCTAGCCCAATTCACAGCACCTGAGGATCTGGCCCAACAAATCGATTGACTCAAAGGGAAGGAAGTCTGAAATCACTCAGGGACACATTGGTAGACCTGTGCGCACAAAACTGCATGCACATAATTTATCTCGGCAGCTGTGTATGCAACTTCCATTGGTGTGTTTTATGGTGGTAATTATAGGCAATTCCGGTGGCAAGTAGAGGTATTTTATCATGGCAACCGTGCATTCAAATTTTGACTGAATTTTCTGAAAATTTGGCCCTTGTTGGGGTGAAACTCAGTTTCTAATATGTGTGGCCGAGCAACTGTGATAGTGCATCTCTTCTCTTCCCCCGAACCAACCAGAGACTTTTATACATTAACCGCAATGTAATGGCTACACAAAGACTAATACAGAGCCTGGATCTGATCCACAACTACACAGCCTATAGCTATGGGTGTGTGAGTGTGTGTGCGTGTGTGTGTGTGTGTGTGCACACTCTAAGTCCCATACACAGCCTATGGAGAGATATATGTCCTGCTCCAAGTTAAGTGTAGAAAAAAGGAAGCCAAATTCTCATTTCTCCTTCAAGCCGTCAAGGGCAGGGCCTGAGCGCTTAGCGTGCAGTAGGATAGACCAGTTGAAGGCTGAGACTGTGCTTCATGCTCCCTGTAGGCTGCAAGCATCACAGAAGTGACACACAAGGTCCAGAGGGCCAGTTCCAAGGGCTGCAGGGGAGGGTCTATGCCTGGGTGACTGATGAAAGTTGTCAGTCATCAGCTTCCCAGCTATGCCATAGGTGAGCATGGCTTTCCATAACTAGGAAGTGGAGGAAAGCCGAGGGGAGGGAGAGTGGAAGGGCTTCAAATAATGACCAAAGAAGAAACAAGAGTTGAGAATATCAGCATTCCAGGGAAGAACGCTTTAGCGTGGACAGAAGGACATTGTCCCCCACATGACCAAGAGGACCTCTGAGTAAACATTACCAAAGGCTGGGGAAAGATGCTTAGCTTCTGAAAATCGTTCATCCCCTCCCCGTCCCCAGCCCACCTCGTGATACAAGTCCATGCTATTACTGCCAGGCAGAGAATCGCCTTTCAGTGAGCAGGGCCTTTTCTGACTGACACTGCTGTGCTCTAATTAGGGACTGATAATCTGATTTGCGCTCTAGGCGGTGGAAAGATCAGCAAAAGAAAAGCAAGCGAAATGTCATCCTTTTCATCAGGCTCACTTTTGATGCCTTCTGTCGCTGAGGGGGAAAAAAAACCTGTTTCAGTCCCAGATTTGATTTTTCCCAGGAGGTTTTCTCCTCAAACTGTTCTAGGTTTGAAAACAGTGCGTTCGTTGCACGCATCATTTCTGTATGCCGGTCTTTGGGTTCCATAATGCGGCATCAAGCTGAAGCCAACTATTGTATATTACATAGTTAAGGGCAATGAATCTTCCATTAGAGGATCCATCTGGAACAAGAACTGAAGAACATGTAAAAGGATGCAATTGTCAGTTATATTTTTCTTATTCTTTTTTTCCTTCCTGTAAACCTCTTGGAAACTGCTACACTGACACCCAGTAAATACACAGTGCAAATGTCTAGGATTCTACTGGGCTCAGAGTAGCAGCCGTGTCTATAGAGGCTGAAGTCCTTTGTTTATGGAATGGGCAATGACAATTCAAGCTTCTTTTAGACCAATGAGCTAGATTTCCTCTTGTGCCAAGCATTCTGCCACTGGCTTAAGGTCTTTCCTGGAGCCTGTACCAGTGGAGGATTCTAATGGCCAGGTGGAGTCTGCCACACTGCCTCTCACAAGCGCCCACGTTACAAGGGAGGACAGAGTTTTATTGAACTGCTGCCACAGAAGCAGCAGAGAAAGCCCAAAACTCTGTGTTCTGGTGGTTACCAGTGAAACTGGGACCACTATTAAATCTTGTTTCAATCTGGTTACAGAGATAAATTTAAAAGAAACTCTGAGAGTATACATTTATATCAGAATATAACAGTGCAGGTCTATATTAGCACCTATTTGTTTCCCATTACTGTAGGATGTGAGCCCCTCACGGTCGTAATTAGGCTTGGAAGGATTAGATTTTTCTTTTTTTACCAGTAAGCGCTAGTAAATGTCAATGTCACCGTACACACACGAACCAATGACAAGGTATTTCCATTAATAATAATCTAAACGTACAGATAGGCAAAGTAAGAAAAATGCTGCTTGAGAACTAGTGTTTGATGTGAGGATATTGACTTAGTATATTTTGGCATGCGATGCTGACAGTTTGTGTTTTAGCCGTTAGAAAGCTTTAACTTTTTGAATCTCAGTGTGTACTGTCATTAAATAATCGTTGTCTGATCGTCCCTGTTGTCTGATCCTCCTCATAATTTCCGGCCCCTGTGAACATTTAAATCAGTAAAAACTGAAAAAAATGTTTAAAAATAAAAATCGTTATCAGTCAAAATTATAAAAAAAAATAAAAATTAAGTTCTGCCCAGCCTCATTGTAATGTATGCTTTTCATGCGGCATATGGAGACTAACTGACATGCCCAAGGCCACACAGGAAGTCTGTGGCAGAGCAAGAAAGGGAACACATGCCTCCTGTGTCCCAGGCTAGTATCTGAACCAATGGTGTAGCCTTCCCCCAAACTACCTTAATTGAGTCTCTGTAAAGGATGGGACTAGTCCTAACCTTGTGAGAATGATCTCTTCACTACATTACCCATTGGCCGCAGAACTCCAGGAGTACATTACAAAAGGGCGTGAGTACAAGAGGTGGCCAAGGAGCTGACAGGTGCTCAGGATGGGACTTGCCTGGCCTGCTGCGAGTCAGAGCCAGATGGTTGCTGTGAACTGGCTCCAAGAAACTTTTTCATGTCAGTTTTGCCTACCCACTTCGGAATGTCACCAGCTGGGTCTGAGGGTATTTAACGACAGGGAAAGGGACGACACTGAGCAAAGGGAAACGTAAGTCGAACATCAGGAAACATTTCATAACTCTGAGAGCTATCGCAAGGGTTCTCAACCTTTTTCTTGCTGAGGCCCCACTCAAATGCTATTAAAACTCCAGGGCCCAGTGGGGCGGGGGGGGGGGAAATGGACCTCGGGGCTCCTGGCCGGGGCTGGCCCTTGGGAATAGGCATAGTTTTACTTCCATTTTGGGGTGGAAAGGGCTGGTGGGGCTCGAGCCATTTCTGCACAGCAGGATCCAGAGTCACCCCCCTGCCTCACTCAGGAGCCACCTGGCCTGCCCGGGCTGTGGGGGGGACACAACCAAAAAATGTAACTCAAAGGGGGGAGCTCAGTTCAAAAAGTTTTAAAAAACACTCATGGTGCAGGGAGGGGGTAGCTAGAGGCTGTGTGGAGTGAGGGGTGTAGCTCAGGGTGCAGGGAGGGGGTAGCTAGAGGCTGTGTGGAGTGAGGGGTGTAGCTCAGGGTGCAGGGAAGGAGCGGCTAGGGGCTGTGTGTGGGCAGGGGGGTAGCTCAGGGTGCAGGAAGGGGGTGGCTAAGGGCTGTGTGCGGGCAGGGGGGTAGCTCAGGGTGCAGGGAGGGGATAGCTAGGGGCTGTGTGTGGGCAGGGGGTAGCTAAGAGCTGTGTGTGGGCACGGGGGTAGCAGGCAGGGGGTCGCTAGGGGCCGTGTATGGGCTGGGGGAGTAGCTAGGGGCTGTGTATGAGCCATTCCCAGTGCGGTTCCCAGCTTCAGTGGGAGAGGTGTGTGTGCTGGGGCTCCCAGCTTCAGCCCCCTGCTGCTCATGGCTTGGGGCTGGGGGGAGGTTTGCCGGTTTCAACCCTGTACCACTCCTGGCTTCGGAGGGTTGAGGGGGCTGCCAGTGTAGTGGCACAAACTGCTCTGCCACACCGGTATCAGTCCCGCGCCGCTCTTGGCTTCGGGGGTGAGGTGGGGGCCTTCAGCCCCACGCCGCTCCCGGCTTCAGCACCGGGGCTCGGGGCACCGGGTTTCAGCCAGGGGGCCTGGCGGACCCCCTGAAAGGGCTCGCGGACCCCTGGTTGAGAACCGCTGAGCTATCGGACTGTGAATCAGTCTCCCAAGGGAAGTGGTGGAAGTCCAATATTCTTAGTCATTAATAATTTAACTGGACAAAGCACGAGAGAATTCAGCGTAGGCAGGGACAGCATTTTTTAGGTTTATTCATATTTTTGGAATTCAGAAATCAGGTGATATTCTGTTATAGTCAGAGCCAGAGGTCCGCAATCAAGGCTAGATTCGTGTCAGCTATACCAGCATATATCTGGAGTTAAACCTCATTAAAGTGATGGGAATTGCTCCTGATTTACCCTTCAATAGGCGAGATCGGAATCTGGCCCCACAGTACTTAGTCAGGTAAAGCTCGCATTGACACCAGTTTCTAGGACATCATGTGCTGGACGCTAGAGCATGGCTATCAGCTGTTATCAGCAAAGCAGAGCCATCTTCTCAGAATTCCTTCCCAATTTCAATCATTATCATTGCACATACAGCACACGCCAGGCAGTGTTGTAGGAGCACTGAGCTAAAGCTGAAGAGAAAGGCTAAGTAGGGCTTGGGTGAACCATCTGATGAAAAATCAGGCCCCGTTCAACCAAGGGGCATTTACATTTTTCAAATGTTGACTCTAAAGTTAACCTTCAACACTGGATCAGCTGGAGAATCCTGAGGGCTAAATTCACTGCTGACATATGCAGACACAACTCCATTGACTTCCACTGAACTGCATATACTTAAATCAGCTGTGAATTGGGCCCTGAATGTTTCTTATTTTAGGATCAGCAGCATGCCTATATTCCCAATATACCCCCCCTTTGTGAGTCCTAGGAATATATGAATACTGACGTAACTAAGATCTAGATTCACACGGGGGACTTGAGGCATTGCAACGATCAGCACTGTACTGCTTATATTTTAAATGCCTTTCTGCCTCGTAGCATTCACAGCCCCGAGTTAAGCGACAGGCTTCCCACCAGTGCACGGAAAGAATTAGGCCCCTAGAAAAGGGACTCACAGAAGCTAGCACACTGAGTCGGGGGCTGTCTAAGCTAGCCAGTAGGAAATGTCAAGGAGAGGTTTGGGGCCTAATCCCTGCCGCTCAAGCGGAGTTGGGTGCTTAACTCTACACTGGAGTGAGGTGCCTATCTCCACCCATGACTCTCAGTTATGAAACCTCTCTTGGAGTTAGGCACCTAAGCCAGGTCAGCCCTTTCTCATGAAAAATGGAGGAGGAGATGGTGGCAGTGCCTCCCTTCTACCCTCCCCGCAAGTGCCCTAACCACTACGCTATTGGGTATTCTAAGGTGGGTCTCATTCTCTCCTGTTGATGCTGTTCCACTTTATATGAACTACTTAAATAATCATTGGGAAAGAGTGCATGAGAATGACTGTATAGCCCAGTGATTAGGGTGCTCCCCTGAAAGGTGGGAGACCAGAGTATAAATCCCTGATTTAATCCAGGCAGAGTAGGGATTCAAACCTGGATCTTCCACAAACAGCAAGTCAATGGTAGAGCCAGCAATAGAACTTAGGTCTCCTGATTTACTGTCCAATGCCCTATCTACAAGACTGCAATTACCTCTCAGAAAGCACCATCTCCTTTGACTGGCAGGCATATCTGCCATTAGAGTACTTCGATGAATTGTTGGGGCGGGGGCTGCGGAGATGATGGTTGTGGCTAAGTAAGAATGAATTTATCAGCCACGGTGATGGTGGTGGAATGGAAACTGTTATTCCATCCTTCCTAGGTGCAGGTCACCTTGGCTTTCCATTCACACATGAACATTAAGTGTCTTGAAACTGATATGTTCTTAATCTAGGTTTATTTACAATTACGATCTTGGCATTTCTTATACATGAGTCACTAACTCATCACATATAATGGATTTACGGCTGAAGACGCATCTAGTGACCTTGTACTCTCTCCCCTGATAACAGTCTTCAAATGCAATAACAAGCCTGCATGTCAATATTAGAGATTTTTTAAAAAATAAATAACAATGAATCAATCAATAAAGCCATGAAGCAAATCATCTGCATTCTCTGCTTTAACTGCTAGTCAAAACTTAAGAACCAACCATAATAGCATCACTTCCACTTATACTCTTTACCTACCAAGTTATGGCCTAATCCTGCCCTCATCTGCACCAGCGCAACCCCAGCAAAGTCAATGGGGAGGCACTAGTGAAACTGAGTGTAGCAGTTGGCCCTAAATTTCTCCCTCTCTCCCCCCGATCCTCCTAGGTTTTGTCTGGAAAAACTATTAAAGGATGGAGTTCTCTCCCTTCCAGCAGTTTATCCCAGCATAATTCCATTGATTTCAAAGGAATTTCTCCTAATCTAAACTGGTGTAAGAGAGAAGAGAATCCAGGTCTGGTTGTATCAATGTGAGAGTCCTCTTGCTAAAATTGTGTCTTAATGATTCCATATAGGGTACGATTTACAAAAGTGCTCAGCTTTGGCCTAGATCAACAATCCCATCTACAAACTACAAGCAGAGATTCTGATGATAAAACAATGGGAAAAAACAAAGGATATTCAAAAACTCCCAGATGAGCACGTAGCAAACCACAGTAACCTGCAAGATCTGGTGATGCACTTACACCAGCGTAACTCCATTGATGTGAGTGGAGTAATTCCAGATTTACACCAGTAAAAATGAGATCAGAACCAGGCCCTAGATTTCCTTTGGAGCAACCATGAAGGTTCCTTCACTAAATCAATTTAGGCCCCTCCCTCAAATATGCGTGAACAGGCTCTCTTCTCTCATAAGGTATGTCTACAGAGCAGCTGGAGGTGTAGTTTCCAGCTCAGGTGGATGTATATGCACTAACTCTGCTCAAGATAACACTTAAAAATAGAAGTATGGCCACAGCAGCATGGGTGGTGGCTTGGGCTGGCTGCTTGACTACATACCCAAGGGGTGGACAGGATTGTATTGGAGCGGCTAGCCTGAATCACTGCTGCCACACTGCTATTTTTAGGGTAATAGCTTGAGCAGAGCTTGTGCATGTATATCTATCTGAGCTGGGAGTAACACCTCCCAGCAGCTGTGCAGACAGTCTCATAAAGACGAAATGCATCCTTCTGCCCCTCTGTTTAACCCAGGTTAACCCAGTGTCCTGCAATTTACTCCCAAACATACCTGTCCTGTACAAAAGGCTTGAGGCTCATTTACTAGCCACTAGCACCTAAACACGGCATCTCTGTGTTAGTTGCAGCCCAAGCCTGATATGAATCAATTCACCTCTGCCTCTTGTGCTGGAACCTACTGGAGCCCATCACTGCCCAACGCATACTGTACCTCCCAATCCAGGACTGAGGCCTGCCACTGAGCTATCTTGTCAATGTTCTCCAGTCTCCGTTTCCGCTCATTGATCTGCTGAGTCACATTCCTCATGACTGCAAGTGCAGCAGCCACGTACCTGTAGTCACTAGAAAACACAAAAGGGAGCCCATGGAATTACACCTGACACACAATGGAAATGTACAAGGGTTCATCATTAACAGCATTTATTAACAGCATATTGCCACACCTGTTAGAACAGGGGACTAACAGCAATTTGCCCCTTGTTGTTATTCTTCATACGTCTCCTCCTCTGCTGGTTGCTTTTCGGCTTGTCAACCCCCACCCGCCTCTCCCCCTCCAAAAAACATTAACTTGTTTCAAACTGAGACTGTGAAACTCTAATAAAATTAATGGGCCAACTCCTCAGCTGCTGTACATCCGTGTAACTTCATTGACTTACATGGAGCTACACTGAACTACAGCAGCTGTGGATCTTGCTCTTTAAAAATGTGTTAGGATGGTCAGCCACGTTCCGGGGCTGTCTGAACATTCCTAACCCCGTTACTCTGCAGGCAGATGATGGGAGACCTCGTACTGTGGAGCCTTGGGTTGTTCCATTAAAACGAAAGTTGGAAAATATTTGAATGTTAATGTTCCTTTATAAAATTAGTTTCCTTATTACAATGATTTATAATAAATGTAAATGATGCCCAGAACGAACTTCTGGATGTGTGATTCTCAAGTTATCTGGGACAGAACCGGCCAGAGTCACAGTCATATTATGTATGTGAGCAATTCCCTCTCTATGTGTGCATGTACATCTATCTACCACCTACATTTGTAGATAAAGACACACACATTTTATAGTCCCAAATCAGACTTGCTCATGCCTCCCTTATCATACCAGTGTTTCCGGCAGAAGCAAAGTCAGGGCAAAGTATTTCTGGATTGTAACAATCTCCTTCCAGAGCTTGTTTTTGCAAGGGTTGGCTTCAGGGCTTCTCTGGCTCCAGCATCTGCCTATGCTTGCCTTTGAATAATGGAAGGAATGAGGTGTTCCCTGGGTCCCCAGAAGAAACATGTATCACTATAAAACATCAGTCTATAACACACTATATCAGGTTTGAATATAGAGGCAACTGCCCTGGCCAGCAAAGAATACACATGTCACAACATGATCTTACAACCCTTAAGACATAAGGCTGGAGCCCGCTCAGTTCAGCTGTGATAGAAATACCCTTTCTGGCCAGCAAGGCCAGTATTTCTACACTGCATCTTGGAGAGACTCAGGCTAGAGCCCAGGTTGCAGCTCAGGCTAGAACTTGAGCTTTCAAACCTAGGGGGTTGGGTGGGTGTCACATAGCATTTGTCTCATGGAATTCACTCTCACTGTGGATATCTCATGTGCCATGTGAGCAAATCAACGCAATTCTTTTTGCTTCCTGGATGCGTGCGTGAGTGTAATAACAGACTGAAAACAGCCTCCTGTCGGGGCAGGAAGGATGATGATCAGTCTTTTCAAAAAGTGATGCTGAAATCAATGCTATTGATTTCCACCTTGTGCCTCATTTTCCATTCCAGGAGACCTTAATGTTCATTTCTATTGGGAAGACAGACTAGGACAGCTGATATAATGTTGCCATAATTTATGATTAACTTAAGGGTTGATATTGACTTCTAACTAATGAGAAAAATGGAGATCTCTCGCAGCTGCTGAGGAAATGGCTCTACTGGTTACTGCTCAAGATTCTGTCGGTGACATTTAGAACAGGAGATTAACCATTTGTATTCTAGTAGATCTTTATAGACTGATTCCTCGGAATATACAGAAAATACCTCTCAGGAAAGGAGTTGCTCATTATAGACCCAAGTTGACTTCAGATTCCCACACGCATCTGGTATTATCCGACTGCTCATTATGTCAAAGAAATAGCATAGCATTTTGAGTCAACTCCTCTGCTATTTTTGTAATATCCTGCACTTGAAATCTTTGTTGAGGACTATTTTCCAACATTTGGGGACATGTAAGTTTAGAGCTATGAATACTTCAGTACTGGATACTGAAAACAGCCAATCCACTTCTCTGTGTATTTCAGAGCTTCCTTCCTGTACCATGATTTTAGATCCAGAAACTCAGTAAGTGCCACAAATGGGATATAATTGGGGAAATATTAAAATAAAATAAACAGCATATTTTTATAGTTTTCATAATAAAATATATTTATTATTTTAACATTATTTCAGGTCTTGATATCCTTACACAGTTTCTACTTGGTCCTTAGGCAAAACCCTCACTGAATGAAAAAGAACTCCTACTGTTCCAAAACTTTCCAATCACTGAGTAAATAGTGAGTAAAGGACTCCAGGAATTGGCTCTTGGACTATAAATTAAGGATGATGGCTGGAGAAGACGCCTTCAGGGAGGGGAATGTGTGTGTGGTGGACAGTGAAAAGTCTGTTGAGCCAATGCCCTTAAGAGCGTGTGTGTGTGTGTGTGTGTGTGTGTACTAGGGATACCCTGATAAAATGGCAGCACAATTCAGGGGTGTGGCTTATGCAAATAGGATCAAGTCTACACTTCAGGTAGTTGTACGCATGCAAGTGGCCTGAGTGAGTGTAAGGGTGGCTAATTTCAGTTCAAAGATTAGAACAGCTCCCCCTTAACCCAACATACACTTAACTCTGGCTCTGATCTGCAGGAGGGGACATTTGGGACTTGTCTCACAACAGCATGATATCCCATAGCGTAGAAATTAACTTCTTAAATGGAGTTGACAGCATACCCGATGAACCCACAATAGACACACCTGAAGGGTCAGGCCCTAGTTACTACCTGCATAGTAATGGAAAGAAGTTACACTTCTATAAAAACTATGAAAACTACTCCTAATGCCAAGCATCCAGGGGAAACTCTGATTGCCTTTGATTTCACACCAACTTCTTACCCCAAATCTTATTTGCACTGAAACTCCGAATCAAGGAACCTGATGAAATCCCTGGACAATGGCCCTACAATGCCAGTTGCTCACGAGGCAATGTTGCACTTATGACCTTCAGATATTTAATGAATATGAAACTGGTTTCAATCTTGGGACGATGAACAGATGTCCCTTTGTGAAAAATTCAGATGAACTGGCCCATAGACAATGAACAATTGAACAGAGCCAAGATTTTAAAACACCCCCAAGCCTGCCTCCACGTGGAGTGGGCTGGTGCCAATGAAGCTGGGCTTTATACTGGTAACGCTAATTCACTAATTCTAATGTTCCATTTGAAGAGGAAACAGCAGGTACATTTTTCCTTTCGTACATTAATGAAGCAAGAATCACTGACTGAACTTTCTGGGCTCTGAGCCCATGTCTGCGGTTGAGCTGACAAAGAACCTAGAAGAGAAATGGCAGAAGAAAGCATTTGGCTGGTGGATTAATATTAGGATAGCATTCAAAATAAAATTAAGGCTGATAAATTGCTCATCAGTTATATTTGGGATGCAATGACTTCCTTTCAATGCTCAGTGAGAATGCAAGTGTGAGCTCTTGCCAAAATGTCATGTGATAACTTGGGCTGGAATGATCAGGAATTTGGATGCAGGCCCATTGTCCTGGACCTATATATAGTAGATCTACAGCGATACAATAAGAGAATGATTTCAGCTAGCCAGAGAGGAAAAAAATCTAATAGTATCCACTGACAAATGATACAAAAATCCTTCCTTACATGGGACCAGACTATGAACCTCTTGCTCAGTCCGAGTAATACCTTTCTTAGTCCCATTACTTCTTGCGTATTAAAGTCCTACTCAGAGGAAGAGACTCACAATCTGGCCCATGATGAGCAGCAATCCACCAGATAATTTTGTTCCTTCAGTTTTGCTCCCACAATCAAATTGGGATTAAACACATTAGGGTATAGATAATAGCTTTAAGATATCTAACAACCTGACCTATGGGCACAAAGAATTTTAGGTATTAGGTATTTTAGAAATTTTAGAGATATTAGATATTTTAGAAATTAAGGCTATGTCTACACTAGCATTTTTGTCAGTAAAATTTTTGTCCGTCAGGATGTGAAAACACACACTCCTGACTGACATAAGTTTCATCGACAGAAGGGCCGGTGTGGACTGCGCTATGTCGGCAGGAGACGGTCTCCCACTGACATAACTACTGCCATGTTTTTTCACACCCCTGAGCCAGAAAGTTGCAGTGCTGTAAATTCCCATTGTAGACAAGGCCTTGGTCTTGAACAATTGTAGCTTAACCACAGGAATGCACTGATTCCCTCAGAACGTCACAACATCCATGATTATATAATCACATAGTAATTTTAAGAGTCCTCATTGAAAAAGGAATGCTTTAAATTATGTTGAACCCAAAAATGTAATTTACCCTCAGTGTAATCACACTGTACATCTCCCCTTTGGTATTAGTACTAATTATGTAAGAGGAATCACAGATTCCTTTTCTCCCTGAGGCTGCCTCTCCTTACGTTAAGTCAGAAGCCTGTATTTACATCACAAAACAGCAAATGCCATTGTGACATTACAATGGTTTGGGACTGGAAAGGAGAATAAGACACAAGATTTGGACCCTGGGCTGGGTTTCAAATGCCTCAGAGCTCAGCGGGTTCAGATTCAGGGTTTTGATTTGGCCCCATGATAAAGGAAGGGAGAAAACTTGGATTCAGGTCTGGGATTAGGTTTCAAACGTCCACCTTTACAAAGATGTTTGTATCTGGGTTTGGTTCCAGCTCATATCTATTCAATGTTGGTGAACCAGGGCAGATCAAATAAACATAAACCTCTGCTCTTGTCACCCCTTTGTCCATTTCCAAAACCAAATCACAAATCAAACCGTTTTAGAAGTTTCTGAAATATCTGGCTGTTGTTTGTGTCTGAATGCCCTGGGCTCTCTGCCTCCCTGGCATCTGGAGCTGGGGCAAAGGGGGGGGAGGCTGGGAGCCAGGGAAGCAGAGAGTCCGGGTGCTCAGCCGTAGCACAAGCAGAAAGTGAAACTGACAAGTGTCGTCCAGGCGGGCTGCCATTATTTCAATTTTCCCAGAGAAAAATTCAATTTTGAGAAAATGGCATTTTTCATCAGAAAATCATTCTGATGGAAAATTCCTGGCCAGCTCTAGTTCAGAGAAACATACAAACTTTTGTATGCTTCTCACATCCAAACCCAGATTCCAAAACCAGTGACGGACACAACCTGCGACAATCAGATCAGGATCTGATTTCCCCCCAACTTTAGGGAGTTCAGATCCAAGTTACTGATCTGGCCCATTTCTATCCAAACACGAGAGGTGCTCCCATTCCCAGCTATGATGAGTTCACGGTTAGGAGAGGGAAACAAACCTTTTTGGCTAATGTATCTTAGCCGAGTACATGAATCAATAATTCATCTAGAGTAGCAGGTAGCATCCAAAAGTACAGCTACCTATCAATACTTCAGGTCTCTGACTACAATGGGGTTCAATTTAGTTCCACTGGGAATAAGTGCTCCAGGCAGGCTGTCTATCTAGTTTGCTGAACCTCTGCCCTGCCTTAATTTTAACAAGTTATCATGAAGCGAAACAGCTGGATGCAAGAAGAAGTAAGAGAGAAAACGCTTTGCTATTTAGTGTGTGTAGATGCCATGCAAAGAAATAGGCTATCAAAAGTCCTCAGTTTAGTGAAAGCCATCAAAAACACAAGTACAGTTAAAAAAAAGGCATCTCATTACCTGTGATCCTGTGCAGTATACTTCAATAGCTCTGCCAGTTGCAAGGGGTATTTGCAGATCTTCTGCACTGGTGTCAGAAGGAAACCGTCTATGGCAATGTCAATCATCTGCTGCAACAAGCGACATGCTTCGAAGAAATGCTGGTACCTGCCATCTTTCATCAGCTTGGACAGCTCCATACATGCGTCCAAGTGATTGTTACAGTACTCCGAATAGATCCAGAACCCGTCTTGCTGCGAGAGGTGAGAGTGGGGGGAATGAACAAAGAAAGAAACAGGGAAGAGAGGTGAGTGCATCAGACAAGTGCTGGGAACAATGAAGTGCTTGTCACACTAACAAGAATAAATTACAACAAATAAAAGAAAAACACCCCAGCAGCAGCAAGGTCTGATGCTGGATTACTAGCATGCAGGCCTTGTCCCGTTCTCTGTGTGGCACTCAATTAGCACTGTGTCTCTGCAGGGAATCCTTTACACTGACACATTGTTGCAGGTACATATGAGCTACAATAGTGTAGTAAGATGATCCCTGAAGAGAGCCATGTGGGAGCTTTCTGTTTCAAATCAAGAGATGGGGTTTTCTTCCTTTAAAATGGTCAAGGTGACGCTGAGTCACAGCTCTGGTCTTTGGCAGCACAGACGGCACAGTAATAATGGTAGGCGCAGAGTGCCTTCCAGCAGACGCTCCCCAAAGCGTTTCACAAATCTCTGAGTTAAGCCTCACCCCACCCACGTGGGATAGGTTTGAATATCCCAGCTTTACCAATGGGGAAACTCAGGCATGAAGGAGTGGAGGGACTTGCCCACAGTTACACACCAAGGCAGTACCAGACATAGGTGCTGGAACTAGAGGTGCTTCCGCACCCCCTGGCTTGAAGTGGTTTCCATTATATACAGGGTTTGCAGTTTGGTTCAATGGCTTTCAGCGCCCCCACTATAAAAACTGGTCCAGCGCCCCTGGTACCACACCTGGATCACAAGACCACCTCTTCCTCCTTTGCACCAGTCCATCAAGTCTGTTAGTATTAGTATTTATTTGTATTACCTTGCCTAGAGGCCAGCCTAGACACTGTCCTGGTCCCATTGTGCTGGACATGGTATAAACACATAGTACGGGGAGCAGTCCTGCCCTTAGGAGCTTACAGGCTATACAGACAAGAGGTAGAAGAAAAGGATATGTACAAGAACACTGAAATCTAAGGCACAGAGAGATTAAGCGAACACCCAATATCACACAGAGACAGGAACTGAATCCGGGTTTGTGAGTCACAGTCCTACATCTCAGCCACAAGACCAGCTTTTGCTATGCTGCATGCAAGCTGTGGTTGCTACCTAATGATGCAGAGGAAGGAGACGCTTACTCCTTAAACACACTTGGCCAGTAGTGCAATGCTTATTACATAATCGGGTGGGACCAAAAATCGCATTCCCTTCATGCTGTACATGATGGGAAAATGTCATTCCGACCCTTGCATGTGATCAGTTTGCACACTCTGCCTTTTGTATTACCTGTTTTCCTCCAATTTTACTTCCTTAAACACAACAGACTTCCTGGATAGAACAAGAACCTGGGAATCAGGAAACATGGCTCCAGAACCGTTGTGAAGGCACAGAGACTCCAGACAGATGACCCTGTGCTTCCAGGGGCTCAAGGAATGTGGGAGTTCTGGGGAGTCAAACACCTTGCTTCCCTCCATCAGAATAACCTGGGGGAAACCCTTCAAGAAGAGCCTCACAGTTCTCCACCGACAAGCTCTCCCACCTGTCTGCAGGAGGGGGTTAGTTCCCCACCATGAGGATATAGCCCGTAGTGAAACTCTCCCATGACTTCATACTATGAGTTTTCTAGTCTGTTTGCCCCTCTGCAGATTTCTAACATGCTCATCACTGTAGTATCTCAGCACCACTGTTAGAGATATAAAGAGGGATGTTTTTATTACAATGCTGTCCATCAAAAAAGAAAGGTGCTCTTGGCTGCAAAGGCCCGTGGCAATTAGGAAAAGCTGTGAGTGGTTTTAATGGTGTCCCACTGAAATTTCATTAATGTCTACAGTGAGATTCTCTAATGAAACTGAAGTGTTGCTGAGGTGAAACGTAGCTCAGCCCAGGTACAACTCTAAGTAATGATGTTACACATAAAAGGATTCACATCCTGGATCTTACATAAGCTCCGATATAGCACTTCGTTCTCCCTAAAGGAAAGCCTAAAAAAGCAGAACTGCAATTTTCTTGACATATTTACAACACTGGCCAATTTATCAGCTCCTGCAATATACAGCTTATGTAACAGGCAAGATGGGGTGGGCTAAAGCCTCCAGCGCTATATTGTCAGCTACTGTGTTTTAGCATGAGTAAGCTATCTGCTACCTTGCTGTCACTATTAGGCAGCATGAGGCCTGGTGGGCCAGCAGCCTTCCATCCAGCAGAGAAACACAGTCACAAAGGGGGGAGGGGTATTATAAAGTCAGATGGGGTTGCATTCCTTGCACATGTGCTGTGTTTCTACAGCCAAGACTCCAAACATGTGTTTTCCTTTCTTGTGAATCAATCCGTTGACAGCTTACATTGCAACAAACCGTTCCACTCAGTTGGCATGCAATTAGAAATGCCAGGTTTCTTGGGTTGAGAGTTTTGTTTTAAACCCACGAATCAAACAACTCGGGTTCTTGACTTTAATACAGGTCTGAGAACAGATGGACATTTATTTTTAGAACCATTTTTTGAAAAAACTTTCCATATGGCGAGCCACGTATTTGTAAATTGCTTCCATACAGTTAAATCTTGGTCTCCCCTGTACCTGACGAACATAGGTATGTAGGAAATGCCAGACAGGATCAGATGTATAGTCCATTTCCAACTGTGGCCAGTACCCGTGGCTTCATAGAAGGGTGCAAGAAACCCTGCAGAAGGCCATTCCAGGATAACATGCCCACAGGGAGAGTCTTCCTAACCTATATTAGTCAGAGGTCAGCTTATGCCCTGGAGCATGAAGGTTTCTGTCCCTGCCAAAACTCTTGATTAAAAAAATAATCATTTAAAAGGTGTCAGACATAAAATTTATCTTGGAGGGTAGCCACATTATTATTAATAAATAAATAATAATAATAATCTCCTCTTCTGGAAAAGGCCTTTAGAATTAAATAGATGATGATAAACTTTTTGCAACATTTTTAAACCATCCTGTAATATTGAATAAAGGTTTCTATCCCTTATATATCATGGGGTGATTTTAAAAGACAAAGGAAAAGATCTCACTGTTTATTAAATTCTATAGGTTATAGAAATAATTTCTATAGAGCCCTATTTCACTTCTGTGGAACACTATTGGTTGATTTAGATTAGATAACATTTTGATATGAGGGATACTGATGATACTTTGCAGTTATGTAATATGTTTGGAACTGTGGATCTCAAATCACTTTACCAAAATTAACTAATCAAGCTTTGCAACACATTTGTCAGGTAAGTAGCCATTTTATAGATGGGGAAATAAGTGATGTGACAGTCAGAAACAGATCCTACACACCTGTACTATTCTTCTGTATTCATCCTTAGCAATTTTCCCATGTTTCCAGTTTTTGAAGGATTCCTTTTTTATTTTCAGGTCATTAAAGAGCTTATGATGGAGCCATATTGGCCTCTTACAGTTCTTTCTGTCTTTCCTATGCATTGGGATAGTTTGCTATTGTGCCATTAATACCGTATTTTTGCCATTTCTCCTCAACACCTTTGTCCATTAGATTTTCTTCCCATAGGAGTTTGTTAAAATCTGCTTTTTTGAAGTTCATTTTCCTTATTCTGCTGCTTTCACTCCTTCCTTTCCTTGGACTCATTAAATCTATCATTTCATGATCACTCTCACCCAAATTTCCTTCAACCTTCAGATTCACTACCAATTCCTCCCTGAAGTCTGAAATGGCTGTGCCTTTGCTTATTTCCACTTTCTGAAACAAAAAATTGTCCCCAATACATTCCAAGAACTTACTGAAAAAATTGTGTTTTGCCATATTACTTTTCAAACAGATGTCTGGGTAGTTAAAGCCCCCCATTACTACTAGTTTTTGTGGTTTGGCTTTTCTGTTATTTGCTCCAGAAATGGCTCATCTACTTCTTCTTCCTTACGTCCCCTTCCAGGATGCTGTCCCTGCTTTTTTCCCCTTTTATCTTCACCCTGAGACTTTCAACTGGTCTGCCTGTCACCTCCTTCTAGACCTCAGAACAAGTGTATTACACATCAAGAATATATACGCCTCCTCCCTTTTTTCCCTGCCTGTCCTTCCTGAACAAGTTATCCCCTCTATACCAATATTCCAGTCATGAGATTTATCCACGTCTCAATGATGCCTAGTAAATAATAATTTAGCTACTTAGTACTAATACTCCCAGATCTTCCTGTTCATACCTCGTACTCTTTGCAATTGGGTCGAGACATGTAAGACGTTGAGCAGATTCACTGACTGTTATCCCTCTTGTTGCTCCTGTGTTTCCTATGTCCTATAACCTTATGCATCACTTGTGAAGTTTGCCCATTTCCAAATCTAGCAACAAGAAACCAATAGTCAAGGTAGCCTCTGGTCTGTAATCTGAGGAACCTGCCATCCAGAACAGTGATGATCCAGTCATGTAAAATGGCTTCTGCCTTCTCACTCCCTCCAAAAACTTACATGTTCCAGGAAACAAGGTCCAATTTCACTGAGGTGGGGGTCCTCATTGTTATATTGTTTCTCCAAGTCCCGGACAAAACCCATCTGAAACCTGTAGATATCTTCGATGTTGCCGAATATGACCTTTAACTGTTCATCGCTGAACATGTCTCTCCTCTTCCGGCACTGCTTTAAGTAACCCTGCAAGGAGAAAGAGGAGGAATTTGTAAAATAAACCGAACACTCACAATGCCAGATGGGCCTTGGAAACAGCAATAGACAAAAAAAGTTACTGTCCCCTGCACCCATGGTAGAGCCAAGCACAAGACAGACTATGGCCCCTTAAAGCTCTGTGGCCCCTTAGGGTTCACAGAATCATAGAATCATAGAATATCAGGGTTGGAAGGGACCCCAGAAGGTCATCTAGTCCAACCCCCTGCTCGAAGCAGGACCAAGTCCCAGTTAAATCATCCCAGGGTTATGGCAAGGCTGCTTCTTTGGAACATGGGCAGGGCCCTGCCATCCTGATAGGCTTGCTAGCCTTGGTCAAAAGCTGCTGTGGAGTACATGCTGATCCACTCAAAAGTAGGTATAGGGAGGGCAATACAGAGAGCTACCCCGCCTTCCCTGAGCACTCTGCCTGCACCTTCTGTGGAAAGGGAGTACTCCTGAAAGGAGCTTAGCCACCAGTGCTCGGCGCCTTCCTAGGTCTACCAATGCTGCAGAGAGGAGCAAGCCTAACGTTTGGTCCTTCATACTGTAAACGAATTTGGTTACTCATTTCTGTCCCTGTCTGTCCCTTTAAAAATTACCGCCACGCAAACAAATCCATTAGTTTTGGTTCTTGCTGCAAACATTGTCCCCAGAAAAGGTGCCACATTCTCACACTTTGATCAAGGGTGCACCATCCTACTGCAACAGCTGCCTCGGCCTGTCTTTCAATAGGCTGGCCACCCTCATTCCCCTCCACAGCCACAGTAATCGGCGCTCGGAAGCAGTCATTCAAGCTGCAGAATATTCCATTAATGTCTGATTCTATGGTCTTGGTCTCATAACAGAGAGTGAAAGAGCACATGATGCAACCATCCTTCCCATTGCTACTGCACTGAGCACAAGGTATCTGAGACCTACTGCTAGCCAAAGGCCTCTCCAAATCTCATGGGACATCCCTGACTTGGAATGCTGCGTGGTTTATCCCACCATTATTTATTTGCCTGTGTATGAGGAAAAAAAGGCAGGAGGTTTTGCGGTTCTGAAAATGTCAGTGTGTGGGAACTCTGAATGTTAAAACAAAACAAAAAAATAAAGGTTTGATGGTGGTTTCAGTTTATTGGCTGCCTAACGAGGGAACAGCAGTGATGGAAGATAAAAGCCATAGTTAAATGTCATCTTGGAGGAAGAAAATAGCATCATTTTCTTTTCTCTTTCCCTCTCCTTTTTATTCTCCCAGATTCTCCTCAGTTAGGCTAGTGCATTAAAGTCAGTGAGGTTGTGCCAGGGACGTTTCTCCCATTTTCCTGGCTATTGTTTTATTATTAAATAATGTTTTATTATTTAATGTATTATTTATTATGTGTATTCTAGGACTGCCTAGACTCCTAACTGAGACTGGGGTCCCGTTGTGCTAGGCATTGTACAAACAGAGTAAAAGACAGTCCCTGGCCTGGAGAAATTATACTGTAAATAAACTAGACAGATGAAGAATGGGAGAAAGAGGAAGAAGTATTGCCCCCAGATGGGACACTGAGTGGAGAGAGTTTAAGTGACTTCCTCAAGGCCACAAAGTGAGTCTGTGGAACAGCTGCAAACTGAATCCAGTTCTCCTAAATCCCAGTCTAGTGCCGCAGCTACTGGATCATCCTTTTTTCCTGTCCCTCAGCCTCTTATTATTACTATTAATTGTTGTTTGTATTACAGTAGTGCCTACAGACCAACTGAGAACAGGCCCCATTGTGCTAGGCACTGTACAAACATAGATTAATAGACAGTCCCTGTCCTAGACAAGATAGGTAGGTATGGGAAAGGGTTAGAACACACAACCCTTTATTTGCCTTCCTACTTGCAGATAATTTTTTTCTTCCCAATCCACCAATTTATCTGAGTATTCAGATCTAAGCTTTACCGGTTGGAGGAGCACAGTCTAGCACAGCGGGCACTGCCTGGGGGGGAAGGAGACCTGGGTTCTATTGCTACCTCTGCTACTGCCCTGCTGCGTGACCTTGGGCAAATCCCTTCGCCTCTCGGCATCTGTTTTCCCTCACACTGTTTGCTTGTGTTGTCTATTTAAATTGTAGACGTTGCTGGGCACAGTGGGGCCACACTCTCACTTGAGGCTTCCTAATTTTAAACAACAATAATAACTGAGGCCCTGTAAGTTGAAACCTTATACTTGTTTCCTCATCCCGCAAAGTAAAGAAAGGTGCTGGAAGGTTCAGCTGAACAGCTGAATTTGGGAACTGAGTCATGCAGATGAACCACTAGCTGGTGACACACAGCTGATGTTGAACAATGATAAATATTAGAAAGGGATAATAAACTGCACGTCAGGTTCACCAAGTGGTTTCCTGGAATGACGACTTTAAAAAGATGATGGAATTATAAATATGACTTGAGACTTCCTGGCTAACGGCCAACTTCCTAAATGTCCAGTTTAGCTAACATCATATCAGACCAGACCATAGCTGCCTTTGGAGACAATCCTCTCTTCCTCCCTTAGCCTAGGGTTTGATCATGAAATACATTACACAATTGATGAATCTGAGTCTCAGCTCTTCCAGGGACCTGCTTTGGAACTCGATGACTCATCTCCTTGGGTTTTCCCCTCTCATTCTAAGGATGAAATGACCTGAGGAAGTGGAGCAGCCGAACAATTTTTAAGCTATGGCAGCTTTACAGCAAATAAATGACACAAGCCAGGTAGAAATCATGGGAATTTTTGCTATAATATTTTCACTCCCACGTGAGGATCTCAAAGCACTCTGCTATATGAACTGATTCTTGCAAACCACCTGTGAAGCAGGAAAGGATTATTATTCCTCTTTTATAAAACCATTCAGTGGGTGAATCACACAAATGGGTTTCAGCCACTGCTAGTTGGCTATTCACTGTGACCACTGCCTTGAATATTTTCCACACTCCACGTGCTATGTCACCGCTTGCCTAAGCCACATGCTACTCAGAGTAAAGCAGCAAATCTCCACAGAGATGTCAATCAAAGCCTGGGGAATGTAAATAAATAAATAAATGCAGCATTCAAACAAAGTTCCCGAGCCTTCTCTTGTATTTGGTTTCTACATTTGGATGGTTAGCTTCCAACGTGAGCAATCAATTGAAAGAGACCACTGATTATATATAATACACAGCAAGCACCAGCTAGAAGGCTGCAGAGTTTTTCCAGTAAATTTACTTTTGTTGCATAAAACAATTTCATCTTTCTGCCACTAATTCCATCAGGTTTGCTCAGGCTGGGGATAGCTGACTGATGAGCAGATGTTGGAGAACGCTTTGCTCAATGAAGACCTAAAAATAGCTGACAAACTGTCTCCTTTTAAAGTATTTTTTGATGTTGTCCCTGTGGAATAGCAAAGTTGGAGAATATTTGCAGGAGGTTAAGTGCTAAGTTTTCTAAGCCCTGGAGTTGGTATATAAAGAGGCATGGGATGTGACCCATCTTCCTTTTCTTCCACAGAGAAGGAGAGAGAAAACAGAAGAAGGAAATGAAACTGAGAATATACTAGACAAGCGATCGCTTGTGGGTTCCCCTCTTCCTAGCAGTGAGACAGTTCATTCCCCTCATGGACCATCCCCACTGCTTGGTTCTCAAAATATTTCATCCTGTAGGCCACCAACGTAGGGTCCAGAGCTTCTGATGAGCTATTGGGCTCTTCTGAGAGCCATTCTGGTATGCACATGCATCAATGGTAACCACACGAACGAAGCTCAGGCTATGAGATGTGAAAAGAAACTTGGGCAGTCATGACTGCATAGTATTTACTCAAATACCCGACTGTAGTGAGCACTGTATACAAAGTGCATAAGAACTGCATATCTGTACTCCTGTTCCCCCACCATCAGCATAGTCATTCCTGTGACATGTACACTGTCAGTGCAAGGGGGTACAGTATAATACACACCAAACCCAGCAAGAGGTAGCCAAATTCCACAAAAGAGAGCATAGAAAACCAGCATTACGATAGCAAAATGACATGTAAAATACAAGGAGTACTTGTGGCACCTTAGAGACTAACCAATTTATTTGAGCATAAGCTTTCGTGAGCTACAGCTCACTTCATCGGATGCTTATGCTCAAATAAATTGGTTAGTCTCTAAGGTGCCACAAGTACTCCTTTTCTTTTTGCGAATACAGACTAACACGGCTGTTACTCTGAAACATGTAAAATACAGTGTGAGCCAGCTCCAATACAGAACAAAATGACATGTACAAGTGTAACAAGGTCAGCACACGCCTCTCATGCATGCCCCCTTTTCTCTGATAGTGCCTGCAAACACTTCGTTTCGGGGGGGGAGGGGGGCTTTCTCTCGGTTAGGTGTGAACTTGCTTTTCTTTTTTGTTATTACATCAGGGTGGCACCTGCCTCTCGTGAGCACGCCCAGGCTGCTAGTCCTCTCGGCTGGTCTTTGGCAGCTCAGCCCTCCGGTCGAGCCGCACAGGCTGTCCCCCCTTCCAAGGTATACAGTCCAGGTTCTTTTTCAGCCCTGATATAGCTCTAAGGTTTCTTCCCCAAGGCACTGCCTTCTTCAACCACCCAGCCGGGACCCATCTCAGTACCCTCAGCTTTGGCCTCCCTACCTCTCACTCTCCAATCTGCAATCCCTGCAACATGTTGCAGCTAAAATCACCTTCCTTGCCCACTACTTTGTTCATGTTACTCCACTGTTTGAATGCCTTTGCTGGCTTCCCAGAGTCATTCTGCATTAAGTATAAACTCCTCATCTTCATGCTCAAGGTTCTCCACAGTGTGACTCCTCTTTGTATCTCTGCCTTTTAGCTCAAAGGGAGGTGCCGGTGTACCGCACACCTCAGGATCAAAACTTTAGACTGTGAACTCTTTGGGGTAGGGACTATATCTTTTTATGTCTGCAAAATGCCTTGTCCATCTAAGGTCTTCTATTCTAGATGGGGGTAGAGTGCAGCATATGTTAAGGTAGTCTGACACTTCCCACTATAAGACCCTATTTTTTGTTGTTGCTTATTACTTTCCCAAACTCTGTTTGGGCTGAAATTCTCTATGCAAGATGACTAATTTAAGCTACATTTGTTTATGAAGTTCTGAAGAATGGTTCAGCCATTTCTGAGAATGACGCTAGGGTGGAAATACATTGTTTTGCCCATAGTTAAAAAATTCTTGCAGTTGTTCTTTTGCAAAACTCTCGTGCAGTGGTTCTCAAACCGCAGCCCAATTAGCACACAGCTGCAGCCCAGCTGTGTGCTAAAAAAAATCCGGTCCCAGCACACACGGGGCGAGGTTCGGGGTCCTGGCTGCCTGGCCCCGTGCACTGGGCTTTGCTCTTGCCCTGCTCTGTAAAGCAGTATCTGGGAGGGGGGCACTGATCATAGGGGTCTGTGGGGCGTTTTAGTGGAGGGAAGGCACTGTAGTTCTCAACCTGCAGCCCACATAACACATTGTGGGACACAATGATACCTACATGGAGAACCACTGCTCTAGTTCCCGCATACAGTCTGCTCTAGTGCCTCCGTACTGTGGAGCAAGGCTTCCAACGTAGCAAAGGGGTGACCTTTATGGCAAGGATATGTCTTTTCCTGCTCCACTGAAAATACACCCAAATTTGGCCAAGTTATAAGTCTTTGAAAAATCTCAGTTTAAAGAGGCAATGGACAGCTTTAACACTGGCATTTCCTAACTCTTGAGCACTGGACTTTGCAATCTTAATGTTCTTTTAATGTTGTTTTTTGGATCTAATAAATAATAGTCCTGTGAAGCTCCAAAACATATTGGCATTGGGTGTGTTCTAAGACTGGAAGCTGCAGGGCGAGTACCCTGAATCACCCAAGACCTGAAGCAATCTAGTACAACTGCATTTCTTGAGATGTTTCCTTGATTTTAGATGATGTTATGTGATTACATCTTAGCAGCGAGACCTGGTTCATGTTGCTATACTCTATACTAAACTCAGTCCCGACTTTCATTAGCCTGTCAGATTCCTTCTTCCATATGACTCAATGTAGAATAATGCAATGCTTTCCCTGCCATCCCAGAAATCAGAGTAGGGGGATTTGTAAAGTTTGCCTATGTCAGCAGCACTTCTGTCTCTCATCAGCTTGTTATCAGAAGACTATTCACTCTGCAGGATAGGATAACACCTCTGTGTTCACCCTGCAGCATTGACAGGAGATCAAGCTGTCCTAGCTATCTCTAAGTCTAGCCACACTCCATTTAAGCACAAAAGCATGCAGTCAAGTCAACTTATTTGGATAGAGCCTGGAGAGATTAAGCTGTCTCCCAGCCTTCTCGGAGCAAACCGATTGCTCTGATTTGCACACTTACTTTGAGCAAGGTGAGCTTCTCTCCAGCAACGCATGACCTATCACATTTGCAAATGAGAATGCTCATTTCAGTCTTCTCTAGCTAAAAAGGCATCCGAACCCTTTATTGGTACTCCACCTTCTGGTAAGATTTATCCTACAATTATATTTGGTATAATTCACAGCAAGATGAGAGTCATGGAGATACACATCTCCTGACACAATGGGCCAGATCCTCAGCTTGTGTAAATCTGTGTAGCTCCACTGAAGTCAGTGGAGCTATGGCCATATACATCAGCTGAAAATCTGGCCCCGAAAAGCCCAGTGACATGGCTGGCAAGTGGTAAATTCAGATTTTCTTTTGTTAAACAGAAAAATGCCAGAGGAGGCAAAGAAACAATACACAGTAAAGCTGCTGCAATACTTCGCTGCTTGTTTAGGTCAAACACCTTGATTGAAACAATATAATTGAATCAAACTGACTTGCCCCCAAATTGAAATCCCAAGATTCTTCCACAATTGAAAACACATGAAAAATCTCCCTTCTGCTTTGCCTCATCAGCAGAAACAGGACCAGTTTACGCAAATGAGATAAAGTCATTAGGGACTTTTCAGTATTGATTCTGCAGAGGTTGGGCACAGGACTGTTAAATTTTAAACTATCAGTGGCATGAATTCAAAGCAAAGGACTTTGATTATAGGTCTTTAAGACTAAGGGGAGGATGAAGCTCTGAAAGAAGGAGGATGGTGAAGAGAGAGTGAATGAGCTGTAAAAAGAAAGGGGCTATTCCTTTCACTCAAAGGCAATTAATATTTGTCTGAAAACATTAGAAAAATGGATACATCTGGCTTAGAGAGTAGAGGTGGTCAGGAATTTTTCACCAAAACTTTTTTTCTCTGAAAATGCCAATTAAAAATCCAAACTTTTCCCAGGAAAGTTCTGACAAATTTGACCAGAAAACATTTTGAAGAAAGGTTTTGAAGTTGTCAAAACTTTTCATTTCAACATATTCAAAATAAGAAATTCTGGTTTTCCAGTCTGAAATGACTTTTCATTTTGAAATATAAGCTGATTATAGTAAAAATGAAAAATAAATAAAAATGATTGAAAGCTAAAGGAATGTTTCAAAATTATTGAGATGAAATGTTTAGATTCCAACTTTTTATAAAAAAACAACCCAGATTTTCAGTTTGTAAAATTTTTTGAGATTTTGCTTTTTCATCCTGATTGCGGGACCAGGACATTTTTTGAAATCTCAAAAACTTTTGCAGCACAGGAAAACCATTTCCTTTCTAGCTCTGTTATGGTAGGAATCTGATTTCTAATTTCAGCCAGATTCATAGAGTTCATGGTAACAATATACTTCTATAGTACCATTTATTCTGACAGATCCCAATACACTTTAGAAACTATGGGCTAGATCCTCAACAGAGCTCCCCTGAAGTCAATGTAGCTACACCAATTTACATCACCTGAGGATCTGGCCCTATATATAAACCTCCATCCCTTAAACCCCCTCAACACAAACTCTAAATAGAAGGAAATGCCGAGGGACAACCTCTTAACCACATTCTAATGTTCACCACAGCATGTTCCTTCTGACAATAACAGATTCCAACTCATCACAAGGAACTTACTTCTGCCTTCTACTTATAAGGAAGCATGGTACACACAACACATTAACCTCTCTTGCAGTATAACACAAAATTGTAATTATAACCTCATGTGTTACAACACGACACACTGCACACTTAACCTGTGTACATGTGTCAATCTGAATATTTGCTAATGTTGCTGAGGCTGTAATTAAGGTGTTGTGCTATATAGTGAAGGAGATTAATAACTTGTGTGTAGTTCTCCACACTGAAGATAACAGTTACTGAGCTTAATGAAGGTTAAGCAGAGGATCTCAAGGTCCAGGCTTCAAACCTTGATAACAAGCAACTTGGGGGATCCTTTAGATTGTACGTAATATAATTAAACAACTACATTTATTTAATTCGCACAGTGAGAAAATGTAGTGAGGGCACATGTCACTCCAATCCCCTTGGGGAGTTTCAATCCCATTGTAAATTAGAGGAAATGGCAGCCATTTTGAGTAAAGGAAAGTTGTGAACATAATAGGAAAGATAGGCAAAAGCAACTGATACTAATCTTTCTTTAATTACACCCTAATTTCTTCACATGTACATTCAAAGGTAGCTGGCACTGAGTTTTAATTCTACGGAATGTCTGAAGGATAAAAATCTGGCCGTTTTTTAGTAGGATGGGTATGAAAAAAAGTCAGAACATTTTCTTAATAGTCCCATTTTTAATAAATTTGAATTCAATTTTCAGCTAAATCTGTTCACATTTCAATCCTTACTCATAGATATCACACACACACACAGAGCCATCCCTGGAGAGAGAGAGGCATTGCATTGCAAGCTGGATAGCTGTGGGAGGAGAGGAAGGGATGATCAATGAAAGTGACAATCCACCTACTTTTACAAAAAAACTGTCACAGGATCTTTAATGTCTATGGAGAGCAACAGGATCTTGGTTTTGAAGGTTTCAGCTGAATGATTTCTACACATTAAAGTACTGGGAACTCAATCTACCTCAGAAGGAGCAGAACCTTCTCAGTATCCAGCCTTTGGTTTCAGGCATCCTAAGTATTGTAAGCCTGGTTATTTGGATATGAGCCATCCCCTTCCAGTAGATAAGGCTAGATGGAATAGTGGATTAGTGCAGGACTGAATTTTTGATTGTGGAAAGCCAGGTTCAACCAGGCTTAGGTCAGCAGGTGAAAAGACTTTGGAGCCCTCACTCTAGTTTTGTACACTACTACAAACATATGATGACTTGGTAGAGATATCTATCCGCCTGGCGTGGGAATGGGGAGAGAGGCTAAGGACAAGAACAGAAAGCGATGATCCAAGTCGGGATGAAAGTAAATTCACAAGAGGCACAAGAGGGTGAGGCTGGCCTAGAGGGTGCTTATACAGAGCGGTGTGAGCATGCAGCACTGGAGTAGCAGTGGGGGCTTTGAGTCAGGATTAGGGTGCAGTGGCAGAGCTTTGTGGGGAGCCTAGGACTGGGATGGCAGTTGGGGATTGTGTTGCATTGGCAGAAATGTGTGGGGAGCCCAGGACTGAAACAGCAGGGGCGTGCTGAAGGCACAGGATTGTGGCACACTGGCAAAGCTGTTTGTGGGAGGGTGGGTGAATTTCAAAGCCCTTGTCTACGGCAGTTCCCAGCCACAGTTCGTAAAATCTCTTCTTTTATGGGTACCAAATAAAATAAATTCAATCATCAAAAATGACAACAACAACAAAAACAACAACAAACTGTACAACAACCTAAAACAATCGTTTAATGTAGGAATTTCCCGTGATTTTTCCAGGTCTTCGAATCATTGGTGATGGTTAGGAATAAGCATTTTGTGGTCAGGCTCCAAACCTGGGTGAAAGAATGGAACAGTGTGGCTGGCCCCCATTTTCTTTTTGTTGATGATTGGAAGGAGTGTATTGCTCTAAAGGCTGATGTGATGCTTCACACGGTGGCTTGGCCAATCCTGTCCCTTAATGACCTTTCCTTGCACTTAAAAACAAGACTCAAGTCTCTTGATGAAGCCTGGAGATTCTCTCTCTCTCTTTCCCCACCACCCGCTTACAGTCTAGATATCTGGATCCTGGTCACACACTATTCTTCTTTGTTCTAGCAACTGAAGACTCCCCACAGCCCCCACGTACCTCACAAATGTCCTTGAGGTGTTTGATATAGTGGCGCTCTGTGCTCATGATTTCATTGATTACGTTGGCTCTCATCTGGTCTCGGTTCTGAAGGGTTCTGCTGAGACAGAGGCAATCGGCGCTTGGATCCAAATGGCCATTCTGTACTTCGCTGGTTCCTTCCTCTACTCCGTCTTCTTGGTTCACCCATAGCTGTGAGGAAGAAGAGGGAATGGCAATACATTTATTAGTAAAAGTATCAGGAGCCCAATTAATAAAAATAGGCATGGTAACAATGGGAAATTATAGAGAGGAATATTGGAGAAGAAAAATAGGGTAGCAACTTTTAGCTTTCAACACAGCTTGTCCTCTTAGATGTGGGCCCCACCCTCGTCATCCATGCCTGCATTCCCTCTAGGCTAGACTCTTGCAGTGCACACTGCATGGGTCTGATCTAGAAGGTCACTTTAAATCTGCAGGTAGTGCAGAAAGCTGTTATTCTCCTTCTGAGAAGAGAAAGCTAGAGGGGAGCATTTTCTACCTGTGCCCCATGCTCTGAATGGGATGCTACTCCAGATGCAAATGATATTCAAGGTACTGATTATTAACTGCAAAGATAGATCTACAATGGAACTACAATGGATAGATCTAAATTCATCCCTGCACCAGTGCAGAGCCCAGCACAGGGACCGAAGGGAACAGCATATGCCTTCCCTATCCTGAGGCTGCCAGCGGAAGGGGAACAGTTCAGCTGGTTAGGGCAAGGATTAGGGCTGCCCTACATTGCACTGAGATTGCCATAGCCAATATGGGCTCTATGTGGTTGCAGGGTAAATAGCTAGGAATGCTCCCCAGCCACACTTCCTCCTGCCTCTGGAACATCCACTATGTCAGTGGCTCCAGCTTGAGTCACTGTGGTCAGCCCTGCATCTCGCAGGAAGGCCTCCTGCACCAGGGTATTCCCTGCAGGATCTTAAAGCTCCTTTGAAGCATTTTTTTGCACCAGCATAGCTGGCTCAAAATGGCTGCAGTACAGGGCTGAATTCCCTTAATAAATAGATAACTTTATGTCAGGTCAATTTTGATCCCAAACATAAAATAATAATAATTTAATTAAATGAAGAAGATGGGGTCTAATTAACACTGTAAAGGTCATTGAACCAAAACATACCCAAACATAGAATCAACCCACTTTAAACAGATACCTGTGTCAGGCATATATCATTAAATCTCCTGTGTCTCATATAATACCATTTTGGATCTGCTGTGAAAGGAATAAATCTTTTGAAGGAGGAATAAGCTGTTTGCTTTCACCACAGAAGACAGATTTGAAAAGGGCAAAGTATGTCTGGTTCAGAAATCGGAATGTATCTGAACTTCAATTCAGTCTAAACCTTGATGGGACATTGAGGTTTACGTAAACATTATAGTATATGAGGTCTGAATGAATACTGATTTTCATTCCAATCGCAGTTTCCGCTGATCTTTATGTTTCTCATAAAAAGGCTTCCTCAGCCAGAGTGCCCTACCTTCACATCAAGAGATTCTGTTGTGTGAATTGCACGATGGTCCATACCCAATTCCTGGGACGAACAGAATTTCTGAAAAGTGTTTGTGGAATGAGGGTGAGTTTGGATTGGCTGGTGAACATTCTCAAAGGGTTTGGATTGGCCAGTGAACATTCTGAAGTTGTATCGCTTGCAAAAAAACAACAAATAAGGGTTGCTATGTTCTCAAAACAGTAAACCTCCCTTTCATCGCCAAGTCAACATAGTATGCAGTGATCTCCCAAAATAAAAAGTATATCTGGCTGCTAGCTAATTCTTATGTCTGAGGAAAACCTCAGAGCATTTGCAAGTATACGAATCGAGTTGTTAATAAAAACCCTCCATTTGTTACATTTGCCGTAAACTAGAAACTGGGTAAAAGGCACTATTAACTAGAGCTGAGTGAATAATGAATTTTTTTAGTTTAGAGACCTACAAATTTACCTTAGTTGTGCAATTAATTGTAAAAAGTCTATAAAAGTTCATAAAATGTTACAATAATGTATAACAAATGTCAATAAAAAGTAAGTCAAGTTGATTTCCATAATGAATGTTATGAACAGGTGCAAAAGAACCAGTTAGAGAAGCTAAATTATGCCAAATAAAAAAGGCCATGTTGATATAATTCAAGGACTATGTTGAAATTATGCTTGGTTAAAGAAAAACAAAAACAAAAGATGTGGAATCGGAAATTAACGAACCAAAATTGGTGTGTCAGATATTAGGCATAATTGGTGGATAAAATAATGATGCAGTGGGCTATTCCAGCCACCACTCCCATTGTGGGTCCTTAAAGAAAGAGATTTGGAGGGAGAATATAGAAAAACAGATGAAAAGAAAGAACAGATGCAGGCTACTACAGCAAGGTTCACCATCATGGTGGCCACCCCTTAACCCCCATTTCCTCAGACCCTAATCCTCAGGGATGTCCTAACCAGACCAATCTAAAGAGAGAGAAATGCAGATGACACTGCCACACCTACCCACTCCATGTGACCCCAAACACCACCTGAGATGAAACAGGATTGGACTTTAACAATAGCAGCAAAATCAACAGCTCCAATCCATCTTAGCTAGCTTCTTCTCTTTTCCCCAATAGGCCAGTTATTACCATCTTTGATACCATCTAAGAGACTGTCCAACAAGGTTTTTCATTCCTTCTAAAACTCTCTCCAGTAAAGGGAACAGGGGATGTTGTTAAAATTAAAGCCTTACTTAATACTTTAACATCTCAAATGCTTTAACTGTTTTCCCTTGTCTGTATCTTTAACAGGATAAAAGGATATTTAATGGCGTGTTTGCCATGGCACTAAGCAGGCTGTGGTCTCCATATACCAAAGCCTGGACCTTGTGTCACACTAATTAATGTTGGACACTGACTGGGTTATGTTCACACCTTTGGTCCATATATTTCATACAATAGGACAACCAATAAAATAAAATAAAACAAAACAAACCTGGATCTATTTGAATTGAAAAACATTTTTTCGTCAAATTGACGAACTAAAAGAATCGACCAAAACATTATGAATTGACTCAAAACACTTTTCTTCCCTCCCTCCCCCCCAAATTTGGCTGTTTCTGGTGTTTTTCATCTTTTTCTGTTTTTCTTTTTAAATTGGCCAAATTTTAAATTTTGAAAAGGTGACATAAAATGTTTTAAAATGGTCAAAGTGAAACATTTTGACTCTTTCAAAAAAATAAATAAATTTCCAAACCCAAACTATTTACCAAAGGCCCTCCAAAGTGCATTTTTTGACAAAAGAAGAAATAGAAAAAAAAATTGCTCCACTTTACTTATCAACTCAAATAATGCCCAACATTTAGTGAATGTACATTCTGTAAATCCCAAACTCAACAGAAACGTTCTCATGATAAAAACATTCTAACAGAAAGTTGTTTTCAAATAAATACATTTTCCTTTCCAGTGCCTCAAAAAAAAATTGCATTCCTGAGAACCTGTAAGTAAATCTACCTATAAATAAATATGAAACTGACTTCATGAATACTCATTGTCCAAGCTGAGAGAAAGGCAGAAAGTTAAAAAAAGCATAAAGAGTGAAGATAAAATTTATTTTTTTATTATTCTTTCAGATTTAATAAGCTAAATATTTATGGATAAGGAATTTTGTTTCCAATATATGATTTTTAAATTGACTGTCCCTTTAAATTGCCAAAGGAAAAAAAATGGCACAACCTTTTTATTCTGGATTTTTTCTGTTTTTCTAACTGATGATTACATTGTGCTCAGCAACATCTCTTTTATCACAGCTCCAGTGTTTTGTCTTCCTACAGTGAGCTTTAAAGGTCAAGGAACTGGAGATTTTGGAGAATACCCACCTCTTTGTGAGCACTTCTAATGATATAGTAAACACAAAAGAATAAAAATGTTCTTCTCAACAATAAGGGAAAAATTATCCTTCCTGCTATACTTGCCAGATGTCTCAACCACAGAGTAGGCAGTAGAGATCTTCCTCAGGGATAAGAGATCACAGGAACACAAGAGAATCATGCTGGGGCGAAGTGAACCACAACACAGAGATCCACATGGCAGATAAGAGAACTGACATATGCAATAGAAAGCCTCACTTTTCCCCATTTATGCAGTACAGTTACTTTTTCCACTTAATCTGGGCTGTGACAACTGACTGGTCGTTTTCATTTTTGGTTTAAGTTACTTTGAATTTCTAATTCTTAGGCACTAGGATACCAAAGTGATGATAGTGGCCCAAATGTCTGGAGAGACAAACAAATGTTGGGTAGTTCAGATTGCTGGAAAGGAATGTTTACAATAAAATAAATAAATACATACATAATCCAAGTTTTAGCTACTATTTTAAAACAATTAAAGAATTCTGTGCATTATAAGGGTTTTTTACACGCTTACATAAATTGTGATACTAAAGCAATATTGACAGGCCCACCTTTTTAACAAATGCTAGTAATACTTTCCAGTTATATACAACTTGATCCTGTGCCCACTGAAATCAATGGAAACACTCCCACTGATTTCAGCGAGAGCAGGATTGAGCCCACAGTGAGCTGTATCCACGAATCATAAAGCACTTTACAAACATGAATAAAATTAACCGTCTCACTATGAGGGAGGCAGTATGGTCTAATAGATAAGGCACTGGACCATGACTCACAGGAAAAGGCCTAATGGGTGACCTTGGGCAAGTCACTTCATCTCTGTGCTTCTGTTTCCCCATAGTAAAAAGGGGATAATGACACTCACCTCCCGTGTAAAGTGCTTTGAGATCAAAAGCTAGGTATTATAACAGCTAGGAATTATTATTATGAGGCAAGCTCGACTGGCTGTTATATTGTCTGTGCCTGCCTGCATAGAGACATACAGAGGAGTAAGAACACCTCTTTTACCCCTGTGTGGGCTACCCAGACATTGAGTAAATTACAGTGCACCCCCCTAGTCCCTGACAGCACTGGGTCAGGGCATTGTTCCTCGGTGCAGAGGACGCACCCTGCACACCACCTCTTGCTCAGGACTGTGCTTAAAGACACAATCTAGCTCAGTGTTATTATAACCAATTTACATATGAGGAAACCGAAGCAAAGACCACATGCCTAGTGATCCTGGCCAATCCCGGAATAGAATCCAGGTGTCTTGACTATTCTAATCATCCTACCAACCACATCCTCTCACCGATGTCCCTGCCCCAATACTGCAGATTTCCCTAGCATTGCCTTGTGACGCCGTAGTTATTACTGCACTTCAGGATGTCTGAGGCACCTGGGGATCTTGGCAGACTAGAAAGTGAAGTGAAAACAGAAGCAGTCCCTCTTTCCCTCAAAACAACACCTTTGTTCTTTTGTTATATAAGGAAACCATACACTGACTACTAATGCTTTGTACCTGTCCCCATGACAATAGAGCCGAGAGTCAGTTTAATGTTTTGTGTGATGGAGCAGAAAAGAAACACAGTGAATACGTCTGTCAGTTCCTGTTTTTTATGTTCTAGTGCATGCAAGGTGGACCAGGGGAGTATGGATGCAGAATCGTTGCCCCCTTCCATCACAATAATGAGTCCGGCAGCAGCAATGCCAGGGCCAAATACAATGATTATTGCAAAGGGCAAATGTGGCATTTACCTGGCAGAAGCCATCAGCAAGCCCCATGTTAAGAAGCAGTGTAAGTCCAAGACATAACTGGGCAGTAATTAGCGAAAAGGAGCCAAATGCTGGTGTAGAGAGGGGCTAGATACCCCTGATCCCCTATTGCTAACCTCCACTTCCTCCTCATACCGTAGGGGGGGATTCACTCTGAGGCAGGGCAAGCAGCAGTAGCTCTGCTTGCCCCCTCTGGGTTTTCTGCTGGGTGAGACAGCTTTTATTTCCATAGGAGATCTCTGCCACAGTGGAGGCTGCTGAAAAGATGGACTTGAATCATTCCATCTCCTGGTAAACTTGGCCATGCTCTGTTTCCCACCCAGCACCACCCACTTTTCAGGCTGTGTAGGGTTCCTGGCAGAGAGAAATTTCCTTGGCCAAGGGCATTTTGCAGGATTTCTGCCAAATGGCCAGAACTGGAACATTGGGTTGATGACGCCCTTTGTTCCCTCTGCCTGGGTGCCTGACGCACTGGATTGGAGCTTGAGCAGAAGATGCAAAACTCAGCTATACAGAGCCTCCTTCCCAGCACCTGAAAATGAGATAAGAAAACTGCCCCTGAACAGAGTCTGCAGGGACAACTGATAGCCAGTCACATAGCATGGTTCTTCCCAGTGGGGCTATTCCTCCAGCAATGTGAACAGTGCATCCCCCTGTGTAAGAGCTCTTTATAGAGACTGGAGGGAGCAATGTTGCACATACACAAGCAGAGAAATGTGTTACACTGAAAAATAAACCACCACGTCCTGCTTCTGAATAACTTGACATGATGGGGGTAGGCTTTCAAAGTGTTCTCTGGGGGCTGTTTTAGCTACACTGATCACACTGATTTTCCTGGGGGGTGCCCGGGGCCGGAGGGGTGGGGGGAGAGTATGCTTTAAAGACCATGGGTTCATGCTTGGAATAGAAACAGGGCTAAAATTCTAGAACAAAGAATTGCACTGGTGCTCTGCTGGGAGAGAAATCCTAGTGATGGGATCATCATTATTCAAACCCAAATACACCTTCAAAATCAAACAGAGCAAATGTTCATATTAAACCCTCAGCTCATGCCAGCTAAAGTTCTAAGTCTCTCCTCATTCTATCCTCTTCCCACCATTAAAGTGCTTCTTGCAGGTCAACAAATTCAGACTGGCAAAGTCTCCATACCAGATTGGGACCCCACTGTTGTCAATCTCATCGTGCTATTGCAAGTCTTGCAATACTGGATATTTTTCTTAAAGTACCAGCTCCTGGAGGCAGGTCATCATGTGAGAATCTCAGCTGTCATTCAAAAACAAAAAAGGTAAGTTTTTGGTCCTTGTTCTTGGAGAGTAGAGTACGAAAGCATGAACCCCAAAGGCTCGGAATCCAAAAGGCAAATAGGAATCCAACATTTATTATTTTTAAAACTCTCATTATGTTTAAATTAATCTTGTGATTTTGGAGGCCTAAGTCATGGTGTTTGAATGCTTGGAGTTCACAATATGAGGACCCCTGTGATGACAGGTTTTTGCATCAGCTGTCTGCTATTTTCTATTTGGTTTCCTATACAAAAAAGGTTAAACATGTAATTTTTAGTCTAGCTGGGTTCTATTTTGGATTGAGGAAAAACAACAAAGAAAGAAAGAATGAAGGTACAGTCTCCAGACGAGAGAAAGCAGAATATGTCCTTCACTTTAGTATGATCCAGCCTGAACTGCTTAAGAACACAGCAGGCAGCGAATTTCCTTCCATTTAAAGGTGCAAGACACAGAAAACAAACATAACTCACACTTACCAGCACATAGCCTCTACAGCACATACTCTACATTTCGTGCCTCTGATGCAAAAGGAGAGGCCATCTGTCATGGTATTTCAACATTTTTGTTTCTGATCTTAATCTCTGGACATTTTTGCACTTTGGGAACATTTGATTAACATTTTACTGGGTTTGGTTTTGTTTTGTTCTAGGTTTGATTGGAACCAGAATTCAGAAGTATCAGGAAACTCTATCAGTCTTTTCTCACAAGAACTTCAGCCTCGTTTTGCTAACCCTAAAGGTTTAGACCTTTTGGGGAAGCATTCTACTTTTTAAGTGTTTATCTGCATTGATCCAAACTTTCCAGAACTCCTATGTTCACTTGGCACTGCATAAAACCAGCCTTCCCTTGCTGTCTAACCTTGATGCCTCTACAGAGTAGTTAGCAATTCTGATAAGAGTCGTTCTTTGAGAGAAAGGATCATTCTATGGTCTGGCTTGGAACTCGGGAGATCTGAGTTGGATTCAAAGCTCTGCCACATATTTCCCAGGTGTCCTTGGGTTAATCACAATCTCTCTGAGCTTCTGGTTCCCCAGCTGTAAAACAATCCTTCCTACTAGGGGGGGTGTCTTACAAATGTTTTTGAGGTGTTCAGGTGCTATGGTGAAGGGGGACATAGAGAAGCTTATACATAAACTGAATGTAGACTATAGCTTTGGGAATTCAATTGCCTTTGTATGAACCCTCATTTCCTTCTGTACCTTCTTGCCTGGAGGTTACTGCTGAGAAGTAGCTGTGCTGCGTTTGGGCTGGGGAGGGTTACACACAGTCGCTTTGCCAAAGTGAACCACGTTAGCTCTTTTGAGTTACAACTCACTTTATTATTGAATGCAGGGGGTCGCGAAATGTTATCCTGTGGGTATGAGTAAAGGGCAGCAGAACTGTGCTTAGCATGCCCTGATTAAAGGGCTCACCCTAAAGGGAACCTCACTTGTTAAGCAAGGCGTATGGACGCCAAATGCCAGTGAAAAACCAGAGTGGGTGGGGACAGGTGTTCCTAGCAGGTGATGTGGACTCTGTTTAAAGAGTCCCAGACACCATTTGACACTCTCCTCCAGCGTTTAAACTTAAAGATGGAGCTGCTCAGACTCTGAGAGCCCTTGTTTCTGTTCAGTGATTACTAGAGCTGAAATCACGGAGGGGCAGGTCTCGGGGCTAAGCCTCAGTCCTGGTGCGGAGTCCGCGTTGCAGTGAGACAACTCAGAGGCTGCCCCCTAGCAGAGAGATTCCCCACTCCCCAGTGAGGCCACGAAGAACTGGGCTGAGTGGTGGAACCTCGGAAGGCGGCAACAGGGAGCAGCAAGCCACAGCAGAGAGAGCATAACAGCGATGGAGGGGGCAGAGAGAACAGCGGCAGCCGGCGGCCAGCAGCAGCAGAGTCCAGCGGCTCTGGCGGAGGCGGCCGCAGAGACAGCAGCAAGCCAGCTGCAGAGGCGGTGACCAGCTGCGCGCAGCGGCAGCACTGGAGGCATTGCTTGAAGCACCCCCCAGCGCCTTTCAGGAGCGAGAGGTGAAGCCACATGGATGCACCTCTGAACTCTGGGTCTTTGCTGACCATGCACAGCCAACTGGGAGCGGGATGCAGCGGAGGGACAAGGAGCGCCATGTTAAAGGGACTTGCACACCACAAGATGAGACACTGAGCCAAAGGACACTGGGTTTACTTATGGTTTGCATGCTTTTGCATCACTGTTGCAGTGTTTTCCCAAATTAATGCTGAGTTCCCGTTCCCTTTGAATACAAGTTTTCTTTTATTATACGCGGACTCAGCGCTGGAGAGTGGGTGTGGGCTTGAGTTGGTTCCATTTTGTATTGTTAAGAGGAACTCCTACATCTTGAACCTGGCCCTTGTTGCTGCCGGCACCACCTGGGGTTACAGCCCATTGACTCCAGCTATAGCAGCACTGGACCCAAATCATTTGGTTACAAAGGCTATGGAAATTTTTAATGCGCATTTTAAAAGAAACTGCAAACACTTTAGTGCCCTCCTTTTTCCAGCTTCATCTGAGATTTCCATTCTTCCCTAGCTCCAGTTCACTGCAGCCACCAGGACCTGGGCTTGGGTGCCTTTCACTCAGACAAGGAGATCTGGACACAATTTTCTGGACTGCCTGCCATCACTCCCACTCAATGTGCTCTTAGGTCGTCTCTCCAGGCTCCCATCCTCTGTCATCATAGGGAATTTGGGCCAATGACCAGGATCAGGAATAAGCCTGGATCATCAGCCTGGACTGCTATACCCAGCACTATTTTGTCCTATGAAAAAATAGCAGCAGCAGCCTGGGTACTCATCAGCAACCCTATAATAATAAACCAGCATGCAGTGCTTTCATAAACAACCCTCCACTAGGGAAACAATGAGCAAAGCACTTGCCCTAAAGTAATAAGTCAATGAGCACCACACCATTGTTTTAAAGGTACACGTTGCCCCAGTAAATTTCAGCTACAGATCAATTTCAAACACTTCCTAATAAAATTTTACGAAAAGAATCCAAAGGAAAACTACAGAGAAAATTCAAGATGCATCAAATCTAACATTAGGGAAATTTCACAATGAAAGGCCACTTACACATACAGAAATATAGCTATGTATGCCTTATGTTAAGCCTAGTTCAAAATGCAAACCCTATTACGGAGTCATGATCAGTACTTGCATAATTATATAACTTGCAGAGGCCCTGTCCTTCACAAATTTAAAAAAGCAAGAAATTCACAAAAACTGACGCTAAATACAAATTTCAGCTAAAGATCGTAAATTTGAGTCAAGCAAAGCTGATCGTTTCGTTGTGCTGGTTAATATTACATGTGAGTCGTATAAAACCTATTTAAATGTGACTTATTCACTTGAAACTACTCCCAAATTATGCATAAAATAACCAAATGGCATAGTTCCAACATTTGCTGACCTGTTATTATTATATATCTCACCTAAAGCATATGCTCTATAGAAAGGGCATTTTACCTGAATGCATGCTAAGGACTGATCGCCTCAGAACAGCTAGAGTGCATGATAAAACAAATGTATGATCAGCTATCTGGATTATTAATTACCTTCCATTAGAGATTTGCAATGGCAGAAATAACAGATAATATGTCATCTTGGATTCTAACTCACAATTAAGTAATATGATGGATTAATGATGCAAGCAGGTCCTTTCAAAGAGCTGTTGTCATTTCATTGAACCAGCACTCACCAGTGACCCTACAATAACTACCAGTGTGAGGGGCCCAACCTTGACTAAAAACTGTGTTTAACCAACTAGTGTCTCAGCTCAGTACTCAATGGCAAGACAGAAATCACAAGCCATTGTCTGATACTCCAGTGACCCTACATGAATAAACTGCTGACTAAGAGCTATACCTTACAATCCTCTAACTCAGCGGTTCTCAAAGCTGGTCCGCCGCTTGTTCAGGGAAAGCACCGGTTTGTTTACCTGCCGTTTCCGCAGGCTCAGCCAGTCGTGGCTCCCACTGGCCACGGTTTGCCGCCCCAGGCCAGTGGGGGCTGCGGGAAGGGCGGCCAGCACGTCTCTTGGCCCACACCGCTTCCCGCAGCCCCCATTGGCCTGGAGCGGCGAACCGTAGCCAGTGGGAGCCGCAATTGGCCGAACCTGCAGATGCGGCAGGTAAACAAACTGGTCCGGCCCACCATGGGCTTTCCCTGAACAAGCGGCGGACCGGCTTTGAGAACCATCACCTAGCTATGCCAGCGTATATTGAGCTGCAGGTATGAATTCTATTCCTCATGCTAAAAGCTTGTGGTTAGCCAATGTCATGACCTTTCCATCTGTGTGTCTGCAGCCACACACAAGATATTGCTACATCTCTGTACTAAAATTATTGTTATTTTTATGACTTATTTGTACTCCAGTAGTGTCAAGAGCCCCAAGTCAAGGGGCTCCACTGGCAAGGCGTTGGTGAGACAAATAACTAAGACAGTCTCTCCACATACTCTGCACTCTATATAAGAGGGCACCTAGCTCTACCTTACTCAAGGTAGAGGACTCCCGACAGAAACAATGTACTCTCATCATCCTATCCAGTATAAATCACTGGGGCAGCAAGATGCTGTTTGGGAAGAAGCCATCAATGGGTAGGGTAGGGTAGAGTAGGGTAGAAGTTAAAGTCCTTTCGATCTTGTAGTTTCCCTTTCCCCTGAGAGAAAGGGGAGGTGAGAACACTGTGGCAGGGCAGCTGGTGGGGGTGCAGGTAGGTATCTGCACCCTCGCCCCCCTTCCTGCTCGTGCATCATATCTCCAAAATGAGAACTGGAGACACTGGGCCGGGGTGTCACAGCGTAGTGCTTTGCTGTGGTGGGAGGGGGAAGAAAGAGAAGCATCTTTTCCCCGCTTCCCCTTTCAGGGGGAAAAACTGGGACACTTGATAGTAAAGGGCAGGGTGCAAGAAAGCAGCATTTATCTCTCTGGAACCCCTTCACTCTTCTCTCCTAGTCCTCACTCTCCTTCCCCCCCCCCAGTCCCCGCGGTCCAATCTAGCTCATACTTTGCCGTCTGCACCACTCTCAACCCCCAAGTGACTCCAGTCCCCCTTGCTCCAATACTCTAGTCTCACTCCCAGCTCAGAGCCTCCCAACCCCCCTCAGCTCTCTTCAACACCCCCCCACCTCCACGCTGTCCTATCCCGCAGGCTGAGAACCCACCCCTTTCCCATGTGACCTTTCCACGGCTCAGAACCACCTCCCTTAGCTCAGAACTTTTACCCACTCACCACACACGGGCTCAGAAACCTTCTCTTCCCTTCCCTTCCCTCCCGCAGTCCATCAGCTTCAGAAAACCCATCCCAGGCTCATCTCCCTGAGCTCACATACACCCCCTATTTCTTTCTGGGGCTTGAAAAGCAGGAGCCGACAGCAGGGAGCATGTGCAGACAACACTATACTTTGCATCTGAGGGGATAAACAAAAAGAGCCCCCCAAAGCAGCTTGCATTTCTCTCTCTGAGACAAAGCCCACTGAAATCAATGCCAAGTCCTTCGTTGACTTCAGTGGGCTTTGGATCTGGCCCTGTCTGCTGAGGATCACCTCGTGGCAGCCTGCTGTATTACAGCCACCAGGGCTTGCAACATTTCCAGGCCCAGCAGGAGTCCCCAGTGGCAACAGGTGCTAGGACACCCTGAAGTACATCAGACACACACATGCATATTTGTGACATTATTAGCGAGGCTAAGCCCCTGCTAAGCTGCACCAGTGCAGCTGTGCCACTGTAGCGCTGTACATGAAGACAAGCCCTCAGTTAACTGCATACAGATGGCTGCAGACACGCAGGAGCCAGTGAGACGGGGCAAGACATTTCCCACTTTATGAAGCAGAAACTGGATCTCTCCTCCCAACCAATGTAGGTGCACAGCAGAAGTGATGGGATGGACTGCAGTGACTTATGCATCTTGGGTCTGATTCTAAGACCAGTCTCAATCCAATCTCCATTTCTTGTGCTTGCAAAATTACTGGTGAAAATAAGCGAGGGCACAGTTACCTATATGTGAACCTTCAAGTATCCAACTGAGCCTACAAATCAGGTACTGAGATGATTAAGTGGCATTAATTGCACCTGCAATTATTTGTATCTGCACTATGATAAGACAGGGAAGAGCATCTTCGCAAGCAGGCTGGCTAACCTAGTGAGGAGGGCTTTAAACTAGCTTCACCGGGGGAAGGAGACCAAAGCCCTGAGGTAAGTGGGGAAGTGGGATACCAGGAGGAAGCACGAGCAGGAGCGCGCGAGCGGGCAGGGGTCCTTCCTCATACCGAGAAAGAGGGACGATCAGCGAGTTATCTCAAGTGCCTATACACAAATGCAAGAAGCCTGAGAAACAAGCAGGGAGAACTGGAAGTCCTGGCACAGTCAAGGAATTATGATGTGATTGGAATAACAGAGACTTGGTGGGATAACTCACATGACTGGAGTACTGTCATGGATGGATATAAACTGTTCAGGAAGGACAGGCAGGGCAGAAAAGGTGGGGGAGTTGCACTGTATGTAAGAGAGCAGTATGATTGCTCAGAGCTCCAGTATGAAACTGCAGAAAAACCTGAGTATCTCTGGATTAAGTTTAGAAGTGTGAGCAACAAGGGTGATGTCATGGTGGGAATCTGCTGTAGACCACCGGACCAGGGGGATGAGGTGGACGAGGCTTTCTTCCGGCAACTCATGGAAGTTACTAGATTGCAGGCCCTGGTTCTCATGGGAGACTTCAATCAACCTGATATCTGCTGGGAGAGCAATACAGCAGTGCACAGACAATCCAGGAAGTTTTTGGAAAGGGTAGGGGACAATTTCTTGGTGCAAGTGCTGGAGGAACCAACTAGGGCCAGAGCTCTTCTTGACCTGCTGCTCACAAACCGGGAAGAATTAGTAGGGGAAGCAAAAGTGGATGGGAACCTGGGAGGCAGTGACCATGAGATGGTCGAGTTCAGGATCCTGACACAGGGAAAAAAGGAGAGCAGCAGAATACGGACCCTGGTCTTCAGAAAAGCAGACTTTGACTCCCTCAGGGAACTGAGGGGCAGGATCCCCTGGGAGAATAACATGAGGGGGAAAGGAGTCCAGGAGAGCTGGCTGTATTTTAAAGAATCCTTATTGAGGTTACAGGGACAAACCATCCCGATGTGTAGAAAGAATAGTAAATATGGCAGGCGACCAGCTTGGCTTAACAGAGAAATCCTTGCTGATCTTGAACACAAAAAAGACGCTTACAAGAAGTGGAAGATTGGACAAATGACCAGGGAAGAGTATAAAAATATTGCTTGGGGATGCAGGAGTGAAATCAGGAAGTCCAAATCACACCTGGAGTTGCAGCTAGCAAGAGATGTTAAGAGTAACAAGAAGGGTTTCTTCAGGTATGTTAGCAACAAGAAGAAAGTCAAGGAAAGTGTGGGCCCCTTACAGAATGAGGGAGGCAACCTAGTGACAGAGGATGTGGAAAAAGCTAATGTACTCAATGCTTTTTTTGCCTCTGTCTTCACGAACAAGGTCAGCTCCCAGACTACTGCACTGGGCAGCACAGCATGGGGAGGAGGTGAACAGCCCTCTGTGGAGAAAGAAGTGGTTCGGGACTATTTAGTAAAGCTGGACGACCACAAGTCCATGGGGCCAGATGCGCTGCATCCGAGAGTGCTAAAGGAGTTGGCGGATGTGATTGCAGAGCCATTGGCCATTATCTTTGAAAACTCATGGCGATCTGGGGAAGTCCCGGACGACTGGAAAAAGGCTAATGTAGTGCCCATCTTTAAAAAAGGGAAGAAGGAGAATCCTTGGAACTACAGGCCAGTCAGCCTCACCTCAGTCTCTGGAAAAATCATGGAGCAGGTCCTCAAGGAATCAATTCTGAAGCACTTAGAGGAGAGGAAAGTGATCAGGAACAGTCAGCATGGATTCACCAAGGGCAAGTCATGCCTGACTAACCTAATTGCCTTCTATGACGAGATAACCAGCTCTGTGGATGAGGGGAAAGCAGTGGACGTGTTGTTCCTTGACTTTAGCAAAGCTTTTGACATGGTCCCCCACAGTATTCTTGCCAGCAAGTTAAAGAAGTATGGGCTGGATGAATGGACTATAAGGTGGATAGAAAGTTGGCTAGATTGTTGGGCTCAACAGGTAGTGATCAATGGCTCCATGTCTAGCTGGCAGCCGGTATCAAGTGGAGTGCCCCAAGGGTCGGTCCTCGGGCCGGTTTTGTTCAATATCTTCATAAATGATCTGGAGGATGGTGTGGATTGCACCCTCAGCAAGTTTGCAGATGACACTAAACTGGGAGGAGTGGTAGATACCCTGGAGGGTAGGGATAGGATACAGAGGGATCTAGACAAATTAGAGGCTTGGGCCAAAAGAAATCTGATGAGGTTCAACAAGGACAAGTGCAGAGTCCTGCACTGAGGACGGAAGAATCCCATGCACCGCTACAGACTAGGGACCGAATGGCTCGGCAGCAGTTCTGCAGAAAAGGACCTAGGGGTTACAGTGGACGAGAAGCTCGGTATGAGTCAACAGTGTGCCCTTGTTGCCAAGAAGGCCAATGGCATTTTGGGATGTATAAGTAGGGGCATAGCGAGCAGATCGAGGGACGTGATCGTTCCCCTCTATTCGACATTGGTGAGGCCTCATCTGGAGTACTGTGTCCAGTTTTGGGCCCCATACTACAAGAAGGATGTGGAAAAATTGGAGAGAGTCCAGCGAAGGGCAACAAAAATGATTAGGGGTCTGGAACACATGACTTATGAGGAGAGGCTGAGGGAACTGGGGTTGTTTAGTCTGCAGAAGAGAAGAATGAGGGGGGATTTGATAGCTGCTTTCAACTACCTGAAAGGGGGTTCCAAAGAGGATGGATCTAGACTGTTCTCAGTGGTAGCAGATGACAGAACAAGGAGTAATGGTCTCAAGTTGCAGTGGGGGAGGTTTAGGTTGGATATTAGGAAAAACTTTTTCACTAGGAGAGTGGTGGAACACTGCAATGAGTTACCCAGGGAGGTGGTGGAATCTCCTTCCTTAGATATTTTTAAGGTCAGGCTTGTCAAAGCCCTGGCTGGGATGATTTAGTTGGGAATTGGTCCTGCTTTGAGCAGGGGGTTGGACTAGATGACCTCCTGAGGTCCCTTCCAACCCTGATATTCTATGATTCTATGATGATTCTATGTGGCTGCTAAAAGGGAGACCAGCTTTTAAAAGTCCACCATATTCTGTCTGTATGTGACTATATCCCTACGGCTACTGATATGCTGGATTTGCCATGGGAGAGAGGACTGAAATCTCCCTTACAATGTGCTGGCCCAGCAGTACAGACCATTTTATTTAAGTATCAGAGGGGTAGCTGTGTTAGTCTGGATCTGTAAAAGCAGCAAAGAGTCCTGTGGCACCTTATAGACTAACAGACATATTGGAGCATAAGCTTTCATGGGTGAATACATGAAATACACGTTGCATCTGACAAAGTGGATATTCACCCACGAAAGCTTATGCTCCAATACGTCTGTTAGTCTATAAAGTGCCACAGGACTCTTTGCCATTTTATTTAAGCACTCTTAATGTTACACTTCCAGCAGGTGAGTACCGCTTTAATGCCATTCCCCTTTCTCTGCCCCCTAAAACCTCACCTAGGCATCAGAGTGGCCAGTGCTAAATTAATGCTAATTAAATAATAAAAGCCTGGAGGTTGGTTGGCTATCTTGTCAAGATGCCCACACACAACAGGGCTCAGCCCTAAAAATAATGCAGGATGAGAAAGCCAGCTAGACGTGGCCCTTGGAATGATGTGTGTGCAATAGAGAGGAGAATCACAACACCCATTAATGAAAGTTAAACACCCCTACCAAATAGAGCATATGAGCTGTTAAGCACTTAAACAAGACATTGGTTTAATACCTCTCTAAAAACAGTACTTTAAAAGCTTGCAAAGATTTATCTAGCACTACCTCACCACCAGAAAGGAAGTAATGTGAGCCAAAGGTAGCGTGTCAGCAAGTACATCAGCAGTCAGGGAAACGCTGAGAATGACACAAAGGAACAAAGGCTATCAATGCACCTTCCCACACACACCAAAACTACAGTGAAATGACCAGATAGAATCTGCACACAACTCTACTTCAATGCTTCAAGGGAAGCCTTACCTTCCACCTCCAGTCCTTAACATGTAGGAAGGGGGTGGTAAATCCTTCTTGACCCCAGATTTGCCAATTAGTTTAACCTCGTAAATATGAGCAAGAATCACTGCTGTTCAGGTGCTGGGAAATACATCCCCGTGACTCATCCCGGCAACCCACAGAATTAAGGCCACATTTACAAATAAACAAATTCTCCCTCCCTGCGCCACCAAGACAAGTGCATTCAACTGCAGTGCATGAGCTGTTCGTCTCTAGGCTGAGTTTCATGGTGATAAGCATTAGGGTTTTCTCCTCTTTAGAATTTGCTTCCATTGGAAATGTCTAAGGCCGAAACTGGCCATGCTTAGTTTATCTGTTTTCGGAGTGCTTGAGTCCTGTCTGGGCTCGGTGTGGCACGTTACAGAGAGCCACATTTGGATGTGGAGTTTGCGGGTTTGGTTTGGACCCACCTCTGTTTGGAGCAACCCAACTGTGTGGTGATCATCAGCTCTGCAGTTCCTGGGCCTTTGCAGAGTAGACATTAGTCTCTATTACAAACCTTTTGAGTTCACAAATGGTATTCTGGACCATCATTTGGGGAGCCATTCAGAGAACATAATGTGAACGCAGCAAAAAGCCAAATAGCACATTTATAATTGTAGCAATGTTATAGCAGAAGCAACACCTCTATCTAAAAGAGTGAAGAGCCGCCAATGTCAGATAGTGTCACAGCTATGTTGTGGACTCCTTTAGTAAAATTCCGGCCACTTTTCCAAACTTAACTCCCACCCTGTCAGATCCCAGTCAACTCATGTGATGTTCACTTCACAGTGCGCAGCTAAATACAGGGCTGACATCTGCACCCTGACAGATCAGTTCTATACTGTTTCCTGGAATGTTCACTTGACAGTATGCAGTTAACTACCAGGTAGATATTTCAATCGGACCCAAACCAAGCTCTCTATCTAGCCTTCAATCTGAAGAACTGTGGAGCCCTCATCTGCTTCTCTAAGATTAAAGAGCTTTCAGTAGCCTCATTTCTCCATGAGCGAGTGGCAGAACAGGATGGTTTCCGATAGAAAATCATTCACCATACCACATACCCTCCTCTCCTTTGCTTCCTCTCATGTCCCGACAACTCCCTGTTCCCAACATCTAGTTTCTACCCTTGAAAATCATTGTGCTCTCCCACACTTCACAGCCTCTCCCTGTCCTTCCTTCCTATCTCCCTCCCTCCTTCCAGGTTAACCACAAGTCACAATCAGAGAACCTAAGATAAAGGCAGGCTTTATACATACAAACAGGTATATATGCTAATCCTGCAGATGCAGTTTAGAAGTCCCAGGTATTTGTGTGCATAAACCTTTCACATTAATGTACATAAACATACTGCAGGAGGTGCACTTGCAAATGTGAATTTTTCCTACAGTCAGACTTTGTGGGTACCAAATGCCATGCAAAAAGCTGGTCCGACTGGAGGCAGGAAGTATCTGAATTCTCCCCAGAAATAAGATTTTTCCAGCTCAGTTTTGCAGCTAGCAGAGATTCACATGGTTCTGATAAGGATCTAAACTTAAGGGTGCTTACTTATAAAGCAATTCCCAAACATGAAGTTCACACGTCACTAATTGCCTCACCGTATCTACCTGTGAAATTCCTTCGTTCTAAAACAACATTTTCATGGGATAGTTCCCAGTCTGTGTTTTGAGTTCTCTGATCCATCTTGTCTGCAGTAATATGATCTGGGATCGTATTTGTCTCACTGCTTTTGATCATCTGCAGGACTCTCTATTGCTTTGTTTCCTCCTATCATTATTTAATAAAAATGTGGACATTAAAGGCAGTGCAAATATTTGTCAAGTAAATCAAAGCAGAACAACTCTAGCCAGCCCATGGAGTTTGATGCAGTCATATACATAGAGTAGGGGCTTGTACACACTACCACTTACATAGGCAAAACTTATGTGGCGTAGGTGTGAATAAGCCACCCCCCTGAGCAACATAAGTTACACCGATCTAAGTGCCGGTGTGGACAGCGCTATGTTGACGGGAGAGCTTCTCCTGCCGACATAGCTACCGCCTCTCACAGAGGTGTTTTTTTATGCCAGCGGGGGAGCTCTCTCCTGTCAGCAAAGAGCGTCTTCACCAGATGTGCTACAGTGATGCAGCTACAGCGGTGCAGCTATGCCGCTGTAGCACTTCTAGTGTAGAATAGCTCCGGGACTCAAAAGAAAGAGAGGAACACACACAGTCCTCTTGTTGCAATAAAGCAATTTGTTTAATATAAAGTACACCGTATAGAAAGAGGACAGCAGGGAAAGAACAGCTAAAATCTCCCCTGATTAGTTTCTTGATGAATCCCTGAAGGAGTGTGCAGATTAACCCTCAAATCCTCACAAATTTTTACAGTGCAGTGCTTGGCCTGCAAGCTAATGAGGGGCTACAGCCACTGCCTCTGAAGACCGCCGAAGCCATAGCAGCCATCTGGTGAGAATCACACCTGAGGGTTTTCTTGGTCAAGAAAAGGAGAAAAAGGGAATTTGAAGAACAGAAATCAAGAGGCAAGAAAGATTAGCGGCAACCTCAGACAATGGAGAAGAGGAGAACATGGGAGCTCAAATGGCAGTTGTTCTTGCAGTTGATAAACAAGGACAGAGTGGCTCAGTTTGTGGTAGCTTGCAGGTTTGTGGTACCGTGTGGAAGAAGCATCACTGCTTTATAGATCTAAGTGCTTGAATTTCCCTTTCAGCTGCCCATGCAGAACTTGGGGTACGCCATAGCAGGCCTCCATTTGCAATTTTTTGAAATGTCTAGTATCCATTGTAAAGTATCAATTGGCATAGTTGTGGCAGCAGTATGGATTCTGCCTTCTCTTACGCCTTGTCAGGAGTCCATCATTCAGTCCCAGGGAGTGACTCTGAGCTCAAACCCAGCTGAGTACGTATCTCACAGATGGAGGATTTGATCCTGCTCCCAGTGAAGTTAATGGGTGAACTGATTTCAGGGCAGGCAAGAGCAGGCCAAGAGGCTGTGACATTAAACAACACAGGCAAGGAACTCACACGTAAAGGCCAATGCTTCCCTCGGCACAAGAATGCTCCCTGAACTACTGTTAATGCATCTTATAAAGCCTCAGTGTATCACGGTTTTGGATTCATTTAACTGATCTCCTTCGTCTTTATTGTCTTCTAAAATCAACTTCATACCCTTCGAATGGCTTTGGGGTAGGGGAATTGTTGGGAGGCTACTGACCCAAATGATCAAGTAGTATAGGCCCTACATTAAGTGGTTTTGTTTATCTGTGTTAAAATAAAGTCTGGTCATGGGTGGTAGGGCTGTTTACGAAACCTGTTACAACCAGACCTGATTAACTGCCAACCCACGCACAACAGCACTGGTTTAGTGAATGAGAACAGGCAAATGAAACTGACCAGGCTATTTTACTCTTTACCGAGTGGAATTATTAAAAAAAAAAAAATGGATTTTAAAAATTTGGCCCTTGTTACCCCAGGTTCTCTCATCAACACAGATGGGGAATATTTTTCACAAATGTGCTCATTATCTGACAAGGCTCAATCTTTCTCCCCTATAAACCAATTTTCAAAACTCCTTTTGACCTCAGTGGGGGCAAGATGGAGCCCACAGCATCCCATTAAGCAAAATGAAGGAAGGAGGGTTAATTAGCTGGGTGGTCTAATCATCATACTTTGCATTACCACACAGGTGACCCATGTTGGATTTCCTGTCCCTCGTCTCTTAGTCTCAGGTCTGGCCAGAGCTAAGAAAGGATCAAGAGCAACATGCTGAAGTCGCACAGTGAGAAGGGTGTGTGTGGGAGGTAAGAGGAGAGCAGGGCTGGTTTTCTATATACCATTAAGGAGCACTGGTTCATGGGTTTTATCCAGGCTTCCTTGGCCAGTACGGTCACTGGCAAATAATGGCGCCTCAAAGGCTAAAGAATGTTGTAAACATGGGAGAAATGTGAGGAGGAGTCTTGATAATGCAGGAACCTCCAGAAAAGGAGCCAGGGGGAGGTGGAAAATGGTGACTTAAGCAGAGAAATAAAACAAAACAGCATCACTGCTGGATACTGCCTGGGCTTCATCAAATATAGAATATAAAACAGCCTTCCCTCCCACCAGCACTGAGCTTGTCAAATTGACTGAAACGTTAAAAGGAAAGCATCATCTTTAGACGATTTTACAAGAGAAAAGAAATCTTCATTTTTGCACCGCATCCTCTAGGCTTCAAAGGAATAAAATCTATGATCCTGCCTATCCCTCCACCACAAGAGTAAAGAAAGAAAGCATGAGAAGAAGAAAAAGGACATGGTTAACATCTGGCTCTTGATTCTCTGATGAAGAACAGAGAGATCCCTATTAAAATGGCAAGAGCTGACAATAGCTAGGAAGGTGTCCTATTGTGCCTTTGTTCTTTGAAGACAAAAATAATAATAATGCTCTGGTGTCATTCTGACATATGAAAGGCTTTTCTTTGTTAGGGTGGGTGCTGGTGGGGCACCCCTAGAGCTGCGTGGATACAGCAAAAATCTGCTTCAGTATAAAACCAAAAATAATGGGAAATGGCCCATGTCCCTTGCAAAGATGACTGCTTGTGTCTGCTGTGGGGAGGTTATGGAGAAAGGCTGCACTGTTGGGATAAACACATGGAACATCAGTGATACAAATACTGGAGCTCGATCCCACATTTACTGCACAACCAAATCTCCCACTGAAGCCAGTGGGAGTTTTAAATTCAAAATTGGCCCCATATTTCATATGTGACAGCAACAACCCAGTACAGTGAGATAAGGAAGGGAGAGCCACTCACCCTTACGAAGCTGGCGGGAAACCATCCTTCTTCATCGTCGATCTGACCCCACCACCAGTCCTTGTTGGAAGCATCCAGGACCTTGATAACGTCTCCTGCTTTAAACGCCAACTCCCGGTTGGCCATGGTGACGTGATCCCATACTGCCTCAGCACTTACAATAGAACCACCACTGATCAGCTTTAAAAACAAAACAAGAGACAGTCAGCAAACGCTCTGTCCAGAGACCCAAACACATTCACATACACAATGTAAAAACAAAACACTCAGCTAGAATAAACAATCCCTGCATTTACTATCATTGTCATTGCCACACCCATTTGCTTTAAAAATACATTATTTTTTACTTAAATAGATAGAATATCCCATTTCTGAGTTGCTAAGGGCCTGACACTGAGAAGTGCTGAAGGGAACAGAGTTTGCTGGGGCTCAGAATTTCTCAGGATCAGGCCCTACATGAGTAACAAGCAAAGACCTCACCCTACCTCTAAGCCACACCTATGCACACACATGCTGTTCAAGGAACTAGGCTTTCATGTATGCTTTAGTTAGCACAGTACATATCTGGGTGTTCCTAGTTATGGCATCTTGGCAAGGAATTTTAGAAACAGGACAGTCTTTTATATTTTGTTTGGCAAAGTGGTATATTCCCATCTTGATGTGGCTGAGATTTTGCAGACAATTCCAATTAATGGATGACCATGTTGGAAATCTTCTCTCTACAGAGCAAGTGCAGCATGGGCATTTGGCAGAGCAAACTTTCCCTGCACTACCCTACTGAGTTGTCTCAAACCAGAGCTGGAGGGAAGAACAGACTCAATAGCCCATTCAACCCTTGGTCTGTTTGCTGAGAGTGCCAATTTAGTGCTGATTGTGGTGATGGGTTTCATGATGCAAACACCTGTCCACTAGAAACTAGATGGAGGCCCCCGAATTCATCTCCCCCAGGCCGCAATGAACATGGAACACTCAATCTCTTTTGAGTTAGGCTATATTCATATCCGTGACCCAGAGGTGAAAGGTTCTGTTTTCCATTAACAGTTTTATGAGCCATCTAATCCTCCACAAGTCCCTGATTAACATGGAATGAGTCATGTCAACCCTCCTCCTTGCATGTCTGGATGAGAACAATCCAACTGTAACTGGGATTACCCACTGCTTTTCACAATGATGCTCACAGTTTTTAACAGGAGAATACATTGTGCTTATGCTTTGTTCAGTGAACGAACTGTGCACTGAGCGATAAGACTGGATGGGTATACATAGCCTGGCGACCTCGCCAGGAAGGGACAGCTTTACATGTGCCAGTTACACAGCTTCTTCTCGGATCACCTCCTCAAACCTTGCTCTTTAATGCTGTAGCTTGAGATGTATTAGATGTGGTTGATATGGGCTCAGTTCCAAATCAGTATTTCATCTCAGGAAGCAAGAGACCCAACTCTGCAGCCATTAGGGACTTTCCATATGGCAAGAACTTAACAGCCACAGACGTCCACTCAATTTACGTTAACAATGCAAGACACACAAAAGAAAACAACACATCATGGAGGCTAAATGAAAGCACAGGCCCTGCGAACTGTTAGAGGATTCTGACTCCTCTTCTAGAAGTTCAGCCAGTAAAGAAATGTCTGATCAAAAATGTGGCTGCACAGAAGGAACTTGCAGTAAATCTTTCACCACTATTGCACAGGTTCTGAGTGTATAAGAAGACCCAGATCCCCATGAGTAGATTTGCAGGACTTGTTTTACCCCATTCCTTGAGCTGACCTTCCTCTAAGAAGTCAAACTTTATAGGTTTGTGAAGAATATTTGTGGGCTTTCAGCTCTTCAGGTAGCAGAATCAGTTGTGCATAGAAAACAAAATCTAGGTCAAGCTTGATACTTAATGCTTTTCATTGTCAAACCACACTACAAGCACTGACTGTTCTCCCCATCTGCAGTAGGTAAGGTAAGATTAGTTACACCCATTTTACAAATGAGTAAACTGAGGGAGCGGGGGTCACATGACATCCCCAAGGCCACAGAAGGAGTCAGTTTCAGAGACAGCATCTGAACTCAAGAGTCCCTGGCTCCATGACCTGTGCCCAGGCCCCTTGACTGCACCTCTGCCTTTTTCATAAAGCCAGCAGGTTGCTTATATTTGCAAGTTTTCCCAGTGATATTGTCAGGTTCCAACATTTTCCAAAGGACATCCAAATTTGGTGGACCAGTAGCCCGAAACACATTAAGTACTTGCTAACAAAAGTGACAATTTACTTGTCCTCAAGTCGAGAGACAAGTGAAGCAGAAATATTCTTTCCACAAATTTCTGTTTTACAGCGCTTTCTAGAACTCTCTGTAAATTCATCAAAAACCAACTCTTTACAATCGCACACTGCAGAGACAGAGAATGCACTAGGGCCAAGTTTGATAAGGGGACCTATTTAACAAGAAGCCCTTAATGGACTAGCACTGAACCTAATCTACCCATGTAGAAGGCACCTTGATGTGTATTTAACTTCCATACAGATATCATAGCATGGGCATTTGGTGCAGAGCTCCTTCTGCAAGGTCCAGGTCCAACTGAACTTAATGGGAGTTGGAGGCTCTTCATACTGCACAGTATGAACACTGGGCTCTGAATTAGTATTATGGTAGTTAGGCAAGAATTAGTCTGGAAAAATGATGAACGACGCATGGGTCTAGGCTCTTTACAGCACCCTTATTACAGGACATGCTTCTGAGATGGTTACAGCCAGTCAAATAATTGTCAGATCATTTATTTGATGAATTTCTTTATATTTTCCTTAATTACTCAATGAATGTTTTAAAACATTATTTGCACAACTGAAATGCTGGGCTGATAATTCAACCAACCTATTTGCAAATAATGTATTGGATAAATTACGCAATGTATTGCAAATAAACAATTTGCCCAGCTCTGGAGAGGGGATAGTTTCTACTACAGGACTTCCTTATAACAACCCCTGGCATTTTTCTAACACAACAGAAGATCCCTAAGGCCCTCACAAACACAAATCAGTTAAGTCTCCAATAAGCCCTATGATAAATCAAAAAGGAGAATTAGCTTTTTTTGTATATGGGGAAACCAAGGTATAGAGAAATTTAAGTGACGTGACCAATGTCACACAACAAGTTAGGGCTAGCGCTCGGAATGGAATCTAGATCTCCTAACTACCAACTCCATGTTTTAGCCACATCCCATCTTTATGTATGTTTGTTGTTTCCATTAAATTTTTCATGTCTAATTAAGTGTGGATAGTCTCTTTTCAGGACACACTACATAGGCAGTGTTGTGTATTTTAATTCATAGTTTTATTGTATATTAATACCTTAAGAGAAGTAAAACCTACCAGTTAGTAGTGTGGCTAATTACCATATTGAATACTAGTTTTCAAGATGATCCAGGAACAGGGCTATTGCACAAAGGGCTTAATCCCCTTCACCACCACCACCACCCCACCCCCCTCTACCCCTCCACATATGCTATTCCTGGGCACTGGATCCACACACACAAATATTCCTTAGACCAAACTTCAGAGTGGTTTTATTTTAGATTTGTTACTGTGCTGGCAGAATAGAGTAACCTGAGCCTGACACACACAATTCGAATCCTAAGAACTGCACCATGGTCAGCGATGGTAGGTGACAGACTCTCTGTTGGCCAGGTAAGGAGGGCTGTTTGCCGGACATTTCCCTTCCTTTGTCACTGTGAACATGTGAAAGAATTTTTCACTTGATGTCAGAGCCCAAATGACTCAGAAAGGTACTTGTTGATATAAGAGGAGTAAAGAAAGCCTAAATTCCTTCACTTTCACTCTTCGGTGCCACAGGATGGAAAAAAAAGGCCCAGGTTGCTTTACCAGGGCTTCCTTCCTGCCCTCAGTCTGAGACATGAGCAAAGGAATGGGGATTCCATTTGACAGAAATCCAGTGAGGGCGATTGTGCCTTCTAGAACACAAATAAGGTGCGATCTAAAACAAAAAGGATGGAGGCAGGATAGCAGGATTCAAGCTCTAGCCATCACATATATTGCACCCATTGAAAAAAATGCCACAACCTAGAAGCAAAAGTCTAATTCTCTCTCTGATTCATTTTGTGAGACATTGGGCTGCACCTGTAAGGTAGCCTGACTAGTCCAAGGCAGGGTTATAGAGATGGGGCTTGACATCTGCAGCAGCAGCAACAGACAATGAACTAGAGACAGGTTAGAACCAAATACTATAAAATCTAGGGAAATTCAGATCAAGAGCCAAACACACCAGAAAGCTCCTATCTCTATAGTGAGCTGAATCAAAACCTGATTTGGACATGGCTAACCCATGAGGCATTTCAAACCCAGATACTAGCTTTCTGGCTCATCCCCATCTCTACATGGACACCTTAGGTTTTCAATTCAGCCATCACTCATGACAGTAGAGATGGCCTACTAGTCAGTATAAAAGCACCAACCCAGATATTATAATGATGGCTGCAATATAAATAGCTGGATAAATATAGACAAAGAGATAGCACCTTGGCCAAAAATGCAAACTAAATCCATCAAAACTGTTCAGAAGTTAAAAAACTTAAATAAGCTTTCTCTCTTCCTAATCCCACATGCATCTCACATCCTGGCTTCAATATACTTGAAACCACATAAGCAAGGCTGTTCTCGTGTGGCACATCAAACCAAGCCAATGGTAGGAAGTACCAGAAGTCTCATGAGAAAGTTTGATCTCACCAGATTTTCAGCCCAAGAAGGGTTAGATGAGTTTGCAATGGCAGCTGAACTTTGAAACCTATCTTTCCAACAGGAGATGGAGCTTGGACCCAAACAGGTGCTGGGGAAGTAGAGTCTGGACTCGTATGTTATGGCACAGGCCCAATGCTTTCTCCAGCTTCTTAAAGTTCATTCATCGCTACAGAACAATATCAGTGTGCAACAGAGACAAACTATGGAGGTAGGTACTTTTCTAGCTAGGAAAACACAGCAGATGATCATTTGCTTTTGTTTCTGAGGCACAATGAATTCTGCATGCACTGTAGACCAAAATCTTAGGTCCCATTAAAACCAGTTCTACCTGTCAGCTACTTGTGTTGAACTGAAGAGCCCAAAAGCACAGAAGCCACTTGGTGTAAATGACTTCTTCCCCTGAGTGATCTCTCTGTGCAATAACAGCAGAAGGCAAAGGCCTTAGAGCAGAATTCATTTCTTACTAGTATCCATTTCTTATTAGAAGCTTTGGGTTTAATTTTTACTGTTTAATTTTCACTATGCTTCAGGGCATAAACCAACCACTAGCTGCCTAGGGTTAGGAAACAAATTCCCCTGTGGCCAGGTTATAGGTGCTCAGATACCACAGAGGCACTCAGATACCATGGTAATGGGCATGGAACAAGAATCTGACTAGAACAGAAAGATTGTCCATTTCAGGGCTCATTCCAGCTTCCTATCAAGCAACTGGTATTGGCTACTGCCAGAAACAGAATTCTGGATTAGATAAACCACTGGTCTGAGCCAGTCTGTCAGTTCCTATGTGACATTTTCATAAAGGAAAGGAAAGGAAAGGAAAGGAAAGGAAAGGAAAGGAAAGGAAAGGAAAGGAAAGCTCCCCTACTAAAACCCACAACTGACCTGTTTCTGGAAAACATACTAATAGTACTTGGTGTCTCCACATTATCATTATAACAACACTCCACAGCTTGTATAGTACCTTCCATTGCAGGATCCCAAAGCACTGTCTAAATGCATAGTAATTCAGAATGGCAATACCCCTCTGTGATAAGTGAAAACTGTTTACCCATTTCACTGGTGGGGAACTGACTCAGCATAAAGAAGTTAACAATTTCCCCAAGGACACACAAAGTCAGTGGCAGAGCTGCGAACAGAAGCCAAGAACCCTGACTCCCAACTCCAAACAAAACTGCCTCGCCTTACGGGTCAACACTTGAGCCTCATGTACTGAGGACTTGCTGTCAAGCAAGGCGGTGCTTTACTTTTACATAAACTAAGAAACAGAAAAACCCTCTCAGATCCCATCTGGACCATCTCCCAGTAATCAGTTCAGGACTGTTTCCTATGGGACATTTTCTAGCATTTTGTCCAATCTGTCCCAAGCAAGTAATGGGGCTTTCCCCCCTTCGCTGGGGGATCTTATGCCCCAGGCTTATTGATCCCATCGTGTGGCTGCTTTTCCTGATTTTCAGCCTCCTTTGCCTAGCATTACTTTTTATCCCGTTCCCCTAGATTGAGAGAAGTTGTGAGTAAACCTGCGAACAAGTGACCAAACTGGTGAATGGGAGAAGGAGTGAGCGAGTTAGGGAGAGAATGAGTAGGTGAGGAAGTGTAAGTGCAAAGAGCCACCTGTGGTCCAACTCCTATTGCTTTAGGGCACCATCTAACTCTCACAGAGGTCAATGGGAGCCCAGTGACTTTAGACTGAGGGTCTTTGATGCAGGGATCACACACAATGAATGCAAAAGTAGATGGGGCCCTCTGCTAGGTGGTTAAAACCCCTGCAGTCTCTGGGTGCCTGCTGATAGAAATGACAGGTTGCATAGGTGAATGAGTGTAATGTTAACCAGTCCAAACAATGCTTTTTCATTGGGGTTGCCCACAACTCCCACTGACTTAACAGGAGCTCAATGCCATGCAGCATTAGGCCCACTGTGCCTCAGCTATTATTATTTGTATTGCAGTAGAACCTAGAACTCTTCAATCAAGATCACATCCCCACAGTGCTAGGTGCTGTCCCAATACACAGTGTGAGACAGTTCCTGACCCAGGGAACTTTCAGTCTAAATAGCCAAGACAGATCAAGGGTTCAAGGGGAAGCAGAGGAAGAGAGGGGTCGAGGGCCAAGATCATAATACAGTAGATTGGTGGCTGAGCCAGGAGTAGAACCCACATTTCTTGACTGCCCTTTCAACTGGACCACACTGCCTCTCACTGTTCTTGTGCAGTTTCCTCCCTGATCCATTCTGATCTAATCTTCAGGACACAACAGAGTCTTCAAAAATAGGCATTTCATTAGGTTAAGGAAGCTGTCAAAAAACAATAAACCAAAAAAAAGCAGTCTTAAAAACGATAGCAAAAACACTATTCAAGGTGCTAACAGTTAGACTGATCTTCCAACAATATCAGCATGTGCCAGCTAAGAGTTTGTGGAGATGGCATGGCAAGGCTGTTTGTAGGCTTGTTGTGGTACAGAATTGTAAAACCATGGCTGAACTCACCCAGCTAGGATTATAATGACTAGCGCTATAATGCCCACTCGGCAAGCAAACCCACTTTCTTGCTTTTTATTAGAGCTCTCTGAAGACCACCACCAAAGGGGAGAGATTGTCATCAAAGCCAAGGGAAAAGCCTCCAAGAAAAATAAAAGGAACTCAAATGTGGTAGGTGGCTCTGGGCTCTGCCTGGTCCCTCTGTCCAGGGCTTGGTGTTGCTGCTCTTGGATAAAATAACTGCCTCCACAAAGATAAACACAGAAATACAGGTAAGCAAAGAAGGAATATTAGTCACACCATCCTAAGAGCAAGATGTATTATATGATGGAATCTTCTCCCAGCCCCATCACTTGACCAATTTAAAACTGGACTAAAGAACATACTATAAGGAACAATCCTATCTGGTCATAGAAAGGGGAGGTTTATGGAAGAGACAAGCCCCTAGGACTTCCTATGGCAATACAGATTCCATACATCTTGTCCATCCTAATCATAACAGGTTGGATCTATACCTATTGCTATTTGAATCTATATCTAGTTATTGTACATGTACCCATCATCTGTTGATCGAAATGGAGGCAGGATCAGGCACCGAGGTTTTTTGAATGTACCCAACTACAGTATTCTCTGGGGCACTAGGTTTCCAAGCTTTTCCAAACAGACTAGAGTTTAAAACTTCTGGCCAAGAGCTGGCAGCACCTCTACAAAGGGACCTTGCTCCAACTCTGCTTTGTAGATGTAGCAACTGGCAGAAGGACATGGGAAATGTGTGACCCTCACCCTGAGTTTTCCTTTATTCTGTGATTTACAGTTAGGGGCTCATGTCTGTTCCTTCCCAGCAACTGCCCTTCCCTGCTCAGTTCCAGATGAACAACTTCATATAAAGCTATTTCCAAATCCCCAGTGGAGCAGCCACACGTGAAGCACACATTTTAGTTGGTAAGATCAGCCACTGCTGCAAAGCACTGTTGAGCATTTGCTGCCACAATTGGATTGGCACTAATTGGTCTCCTGGTTGGCAGTCTCAAAAGAGAAGCCAAAGATTGACCATTCCAAAGCAGTGTAGGAGAAATCCTTTCAGGTTGGTCTCTCCAGTGCAGGGTGGGGATGCACTGATGGGGAGGCACGCCCAGTTGTTAGGGCTTCAGTCCCCAGAGCTTTCAATCCAGAACCTGTCACCAGCACTAACCTACAGAAAAAAATTAAACTAAATACTCTGAGAAATTACAAAAAAAAAATTCACCAAAGAGAGCTGCCATCTTAAAGCCAGGACACCCTTATTCAAGAGAAAGTATAGCATGAAGAGGCAGTTGTGCACCCTCACCCTTATGGAAAAGCCCTATAAAACAGGGATCAAACAAATAAGGCTCCCTAGAATTTATTCTAAACACCTACAGAATTTCTGAGAGAATGGTCTCCTGTCTCGAGATAAATTGAACAATTCTATAGAAGGGATATAATTGTCCATTAGGCCTTTTACCTGTGTACCAGTGCAGTTATACAGATATAGTTATAGCCGTAGAACCTCCAGGTGTACACTCACTCTGGTATAAGAGTGGCTTTTTTTGTTTTAGGTTAAATCCCCAGCGACATAAGCTAAACTACAAAAAAAAAAAAAAAAAAAAAAAAGTCCAGAATGAGAGTGCCCACTCAGAAGGGTACACTAGTATAGCCTTACTGGTTTAAATTCACACCTTTGGTTATACCAAAAAAATCTTTTTTGTGTAGACAAGGCCAATCATTCTATAGGATGGTGCAAAGGTGCTCTGGAATGGCTATACTTTGCTATTACATTCTACAGAGCTATTACATTCTATAAGGGCAGTATCTGAAAGTCAGAAATTCTTTAAAAAAAAAACAAAAAACCATACAGGCTGCTGGCATTCATGATGGAGAAATCATTACTCAAAGTAAATCCAACACACTCAGAAACAAAAGTGATCCTGTTAGAAACTCCCAGCCAAATGAGGATACCATAGTTTGATTCATATGCTTCTATGAGAAAGATATCCCCCACTCCCTTGTTGGATAGCCCTCCGGCATTTTAATTGCATTGTTCCCTCACGTCTAGTAACATTTACAACACAGATTGATGGGATTGTTAATCATGAGACCGTTTGTTGCAATAACAATGCCGTCATCTCAAAGGCTTCCCATGGAGAGCATTTATAACTCTGTGGCGGTATAGTCATACATCTCCATCACCAAAACCATCTATACAGCACAATCACCAGACTGACGCGACGGGAGGCTCACCTGAGCTCTGCATACCACTGAAACCACAGCCAATGTGTTTCAGTCTGACATTTTTCCGGTCTTAATGATGAGGATATATTAGGAGCATATAAGAAAATGTTGCCCAAACCAATCACTATGTAATTCAGCTCTTGTATAATTTCCCCATCATCCCTTTATTTATTTATTTTTAGACCTCTCAGCAGAAATGATAGAAACTGAATAAAGCTAAATCATTCATGACTCCAATGGGAGGGTATTTCCACTTGATTTGCTTATTCTCCAAAGAGGTGCAATCACACAAAGGTTAAGCATGAGGCAGAAAAAAACCCTTTTTGCATTCAAGCCCTTTGATGAATTTGACTAATGGATAGATTTCAGCTGAAAGGGCCTGATTGGGAAAACGGGGCCTCTGATATCCTCGTGTTGCTCAGTTTCTAGCGCATTTGGCTGGAGGCTTTATATAGCAGGGAGTCAGTATAGACTTGAGGGTTAATTTAGAGCGAGTAACTTTCTTCTTTGTTGACTTGGTTTTCTTGAAGATATGAACTGACACCAGAGAAATTAACTACTTCCATACTTTTTACATTAGTAGACTCAGGGGTCCAGTACTGCTTACTCTCATCTTGATGAGTCCATGTAGCTCTCATTAACACTAAGGGCAGCAACACAGAGATATATACACACTCGGAGAGGAGAAAATGCATTAAAAGTCAAAGCAGTAATGAAGTAAAAAGAGCTGGCATTGAGACTGAGTTACCCCCATACAAGATTGCCAATCTGGGTTTTAACTGGCTCTGGAGTATTGACAAATACTCTACTTCAACATGTTGCCATAATTGCTTTTCCGTCCCTTTTAGGCCCTGGGTACATTAAGATTCCTCTCCTTGGTGACATAGCTACTTGCACATAGAGTAATTACAAGTAGCTACAAAACATAACCTTTTCACATGGGTGAATTACCTTGTGAAATTCTGGAGCTCAAAGCTGGAACTGCTCAACGAATGGCACCATCTTTCTCCAAAAGGGGTCAGCCCAGACACCCAACAGCAATTCTGATTCAGTAAAGCACTAGTCCCAGGTTTCTGAACAGAGACTGGGATTACCCACATGCTTAAAATTAAGTATACTGAAGTGCTTGGATGAATCAGAGCCTTATTGAGAAACATTCCTGTAAATATATGGCCAAAGGGTGCCTAGATTTATGCCCAGTTTAATCTTATTAACTTCTCTGAGGCTGCATGGGGCGGGATAGTCGGTGGAGGGGGTCAGTCAGCATGGAAATTGGTCCAGTATTATTAAAATGATAAAAATTAAATGTTTAAATGTTAATAAAATGTCACTCCAGTCTTTGCAAGCTCCCTTGCCCACTACGGTAATGAAATGCTGTTACAGATAATATCAGAGGCATCAGGTATTCACCACCACAGGATACTGGACTAGATGGATAAATGGTTTGATCAGGAATGGCAAACCTTCATTCATGTAATGTTTCACCCCAAGACCCATCCTTCCCTGAAAATGGAAAGGAATAGGAGTCTCCCCTAGGGATCTGGCTGGCTGAACGGGTCTCATAATTATAAAAAGAAACCGATTTGAGCAACGAGCAGTTTCTGTAGGAGGGGAAGAGTCCATCGTAATTGCTCCGAGGATGGAGGGATTAGTACTTGATTTACTGGTTATTTATTTCACCTATTACTGTGAACTGTAATCTTCATATAAAAATTAAAAAGGCAAATGATGTAAACTACTCACAATGGGTTGGATTATTCAACACAACCACTCACAACGGTAAGGCAACAGCAACTAGAGAATACATTTCTTCCTGATCCAAACCCCCTAGACCTCTATTACTGGAGCTAAACAAGAATCTTCATGAGTCGTCAGCAGCATAGTACGTATGACACACAGCTAAGCAGTTTTGATTCCATCCTGTACTGGGCGACATTGGGAGACACACACACTAGCCAGTACAGCAGTCACATAAATCAACAGTTGCTGTCACCAAATAAACTGCAGCAACTCAATTATCTGGAATACAATTTTATAAATAAAATAAAAGGAAGTAAACAAATGAAACCAGAAGAAAATAAACTCCCAGTGCTATCAAAGCTGCCCTTGGCAGGGTCTTGAAGATCACGAAGGGGAGTGAATTCCAAAGGCAGAGCCTAAGCTGGAAAAGCCCAGCCACCATTCCTGAATAGTTCAGTCCCAGGAACTGATGGCAAGAGCGCCCCAGATGACATTAATTGCTACCGTGTTTTTCAAACAGAGCTTTATAATGAAGCAAAGAGGCACAGATTATATTAAAGGTATATTAAAGAACAGTGTAGGTCTGGACTTAATACTACACAATTCCTGCACGTTGGTTTCACACTGAGGATAAAATAAAAAATGTTTGAAAATATTGATATTTTTAGTGCAGCGATAGGGCTGGGAGTTCATGAGCAGTGACTGTAATTAGCACAAATCGCAGCTCTGGACAGATAAAAGTTAAGAGGAATGAATTACACTGAGACGCCTTATCCACTGTTCTGATCTCTTGATTTCTTAGGATAAGTCACTCTGCAGTTTACCTCTAGAAGTCAGGTGGTAGCTCATTTGCAGATCGAGCACGAGGATGACAGTGCCATTTCATGATTGCTTTGCAGCCCCTGAGCCTACTTAGGAGGCGGCTGCCTATAGTTTAATTAGATGTAACCCTGGAGGGACTCATAGGCTGAGGTAAGGATATATTCCTCCACAAGCCACCCCTGGTTTTTGATGACTTTGCAGGGTCTATAATAGACCCTAGCCAGCTCAATGGAAAGCAGAGCCTGTCATGCTGTCCCTTTCCAGGCTCAGAAACATCTAGTGAAAATTTCATCACTGCCTCCCCAGCAGCAAAAGAGCAGGACAAATGCCCAGTAGAAAAGCGGCTAGATTCAGGGTTAAGCCACCAAATTCCAATCCTTCCAACTAATATTCAGGGGTGTTTGGATCCTGGCCCATCCCTCAATGTTATGGCACCTGGGCCCCAAAACCTATGGAAGACTTAGCACAACATAAGCTAAGCCTATAACACACTGTAGAGAAAACACATGGGCAACATGCCTCAGAGAGTCACCACCCGGAGCACACAATGAATAAAACAACCCATCACTCACATAGCAGACAAAATACAAATCTTTATAACGACTAGATGTTGTGTTTACATAGCCCCATTCATTCGTTTCAGCTCCCAGGGGAGCAAAGAGGCAGGACTTAGAGGCAATTATATAAAGGAGATTCTCCGCTGAGGCTGCTGGAACAGACTCTGTGATTCTCTCTGACTCTCTAGCTTCCAAACTGACTACACACAGTCTGTGCTGCCTAGCATCATCACCTAGAGCACCTCCTATGTCCTGGCCTGGATTAAGCAGTCATGGAATAGACTGCTGACTACACTACATCATCCAGAAGGATCCAAAGGCACCTTCCATACTATGAGGCAGTCCTACCATGGCCAGCACTCTGACAGTGCAATGTAATTCATGCCCACTTTAAAGCTCCTTTAAAATGCAAGAGTTATAAACTAACCTGACTGTAATGACCTGAGTAAAGAGGGGCTAGAGTTTTGGTGCTGGAAATCCCCAATACCCGCTGATCATATGCATACTGGGCCTTACAGCTACGAATGAGCTGGATCCTGTTCCAGTTGAAGAACCCACCAAAGCTCCCATTGAATTTCATTCCATTTATAGGGACTTCAAAGATGCAAGGACAGTCCCTATAAATGGAATGAAATTCACTCTCCAAAGAAAGCTAAAACTCTACAAAGCTCTCATGGAACCTTATCATGTTCCTTGCAGCTGCTCCCTGGGCACCTCGGCTCAACAATGCTCACGATTGTCAAGCCAAGTTTCACCTCAACACAAGGACAGCAAACGAAGCGAAGCCCGGTTTCACTTTTACAGTTTGAGAACTTAATTTAACAGGCCAGATGCTTAGCTGGCATAAATCCGTAGAGCTCCATTGATTTCAGTGGAGACATGCCAAGTGATGCTAGTTCAGATTCTGACCCGACATTCTGCATTCCACCTGATTCTTTCTGCATTTTCACAGTTTTCCCTACTGAATGAATGGGCAACTCGGCGCCTACAATGTTGTCTTGCCAGTAAGGTCATGAATGACAATAGTTAAAGGCATTTAAATCTCTCACAGATTGCAATCAATGCACATAAGTCTGTTGCACGGAATGGCTAGATCACTAATGGCATATGTAGCCTTTCACTTCGAAGCTGATCTTTCCGATCCAGACTGGGTTACTAATGACTGAAAGTAACAGTCTGATGGCTGTTCAGTGACCTATGGAAAAGGGATTGCTTCGTCTCAGTCTGTTTCCTAGAGGAAACATGCTCATCTCACACAAAAAACCCACCATCACACTTGGCTCTAATTGGCCCCCATGTTTGCTGTCTCAGTAGAGAGGCCAATGATTGAATAGGCCCTGGAGGCAGAACCTCACAGCCTAGAGGTGTCCCCTCCCAGGTTAGCAGTTCAGCATGTTTGCAGTGGGAGAGTGCAAGGAAGGCTTACATCGCCAGTGCCCATCCTTTACCAGTCTTATGGATAAAAAGCAGACTTTAGCTTCCAGGGTGTCCATCCAGCCCCTTTTGCCAACACTAAATTCACTCAAACACCCAAATATTAATGATTGTTTATACAACAAACAAAACTACTTAATTTGTGGCAGGAAAATCACAGCCGTACATGTACACAGATTAAGTGTCATACATTTCTGCACAGGTTTTCAATAGGGTGCTGAGCTTGGGTAACAGCCACTCATCCCTAGGAAGAGTGTTGACAAAACCCGTAGTGACTGTGTGATGGTCACCATCTTGGCCAAAACCAAGACTGAACCAGAGACCTCCAGAATTAAATCCCTGAGTGTCTACAGCTAAAAAGCCAGGCTAGCTCAGTGGGGCTGTAACAGACTCACATCCTCTGTGGATCGGATATAGATGGAGTCATATCACAAACCCTGACCAGTGGGTTACAACTGTTCTGTTGTATTCTGTTGAAGCCAAGCTGACCTATTACAGTGACCAGTTCCACTAGTTCTAAAGATTCTTTCTTGACCTAAATTCTGGGAAAGGACCTTGTACATTAACAGCAGCAAAATAAATTCTTGCCAGAGCTTGTGCATGATTTTTTTTATTGACGCTAATAAAGAAAAGCACCTATAAAGAGAAATATCTAATTGTGTCTGGAATAAGGAGGCCCATAGCATTGCAGCTGGAGAGTCCTACAGCAAACGTAATTTCAGATGAAATTTCACTGAGCTTGACTCTTTATGCATCCTCTGTCCAATCTTCTTACATTTGTAATGTTCAGAAGGTAAAGAAGCTCTGCTCACTAGAGTCAAGCTTTGCATTGTGAATGGCTGATTCTTGGGATTTGGCTCTTTTCTCTGTACATGTATAAATCACATGTACAAATGTGTCCATTATTCGTAACAGTTCAGTGAACCACTTGACCAAATACATTTGGGCTGATGGGCTGTTAGACCAGTGTTCACAGTTCATTTTCCAGGTTGTGCATGCAATTAAACATTTGGGACTGTTTGATTGGTCAACTCAGTCACAAGCAATGACTTCTGTTTTCTGATTGGATGACCTAAGGCAAGGCTTTTCTGGCAACACTAATGTTGTCATGTGTGTACAAATAGCCATATCTACACAAATAAAAGCTTCTGCCTAAATGTTCTTGTGAACAAAACACAACTGCAAAAATGTCTGAAAAACAGAAAAGGAGTAGAACGGTCAGACTGAAGTGCCATTCAGATTTAACTACCAGGTTTGCACATTATTTTCCACTATTCACCCAGGTCTACTCCTCACCAAACATGAACTGCTTTTAATAATACACTCTGTTGGTGGCTATTTCAATCATACGTTACATTTTAAAATAGCAACATTATTTTTGGTAGCAAAATTGATATTGAAACTACAGATACCACATCCTAACCAAAACGCCTCTTCCCCAAATTTGGGGATGTTTAGATTGGGCTCAGTTCCAAACTTTGCAATGTGAGGATAATCTCTAATTACAACAGGATGGAATATGGCTAAAGGTTGCCAGGACTCTAAATAATTCACATTTTATTTTTTAACCACGTGGTCACAACAAGCAAGCAATTCAGCAATGCCTACAATAAACAGTTACTTTCATATACATTTCTTGGGTTGTTTAAGGAGAGAAGGTGTCTATTAACAGATGAAATTTTAGAGGATTGGGCTAAGAAATTTAAATTCTATTTATTTATTTTTTTATTTTAGTTCAACACATGGTAAACACAGAGTTGCTATCAAAAGACATCAGAAGAAATGGGCTATGTTGTCAGCACCAAGATATCAAGAGTAATGTCTTTATCCTCATCATTGTGTAAATTACACATACTTCTCTCTCCATGTCAAATGGCACAATATATGCATATGTCTCTTTCCTCTCCCCTTCATCTATTCTATCTACAAAAGAAGCTGTTAAAAGATAACTTTTGCTATCCAGTACAACAAATTACCACTCATACTACATTGATGGTGCTGAAGAAGATAGATAGATAGACCTATTCAAGGAAAAGAGGAAAATTGTTACATCTCAGATATCATTGTGTAGTATCTATTGGCAAATGCTAACTATTTAATAGCAATCATTCAAATTAATGGCTATCTAGATGTTTATAGTTTGCCCATCACCATTGTCTCTAGGCTCCATACCTCCAACTGAAAAGCACAAATTCCAACCAAAAGACCATTCACAGGCTCTCTGTGCATCAAAAAGAACCTCATGAAGACTAGGAGTTTTATAGCCTAATTTATGCACAGATGATAACTGGCTCTGGGAAGGTTACTCAGGCAAACTTCCACTCACTTTACTGGGTGTTAACCTGCATGAGATATGCAAGACCGGGCCATTTGCCTCTGTAGCTAAGAGAACAGGTGTCCAGAGCAGTACTCTAAAAAGCAATGAATAAATGGATAAAAATACTGAAGGGAAATATAATGGAGTTAAGATAAAAGGCACTTCCCCACACATTTTAATATTTCACACCTGAATAGCTACAGCTTGAAACTCAGTTTCACCATTCTCACAACAAAATCATCTCTGGAATAACTAGTGCATTCAGGTTGAAATGGGTCCAAGTACAATGAAAGGGAGTTTGTGAGCATCATTTGTTTTCATGGCAAAATTAAGTTTTCCCTGGTTATCAGGTTTAATTTGTGATTCATTAAGTAACAACGAGAGCTGAGTAAACGATTTGCAGTGAATAATTCATCTGACAATTTTAGCCACTTTTTTTTTGGTGTGTGAATTATCCAAGAACATATTGATATTTACAGGATTGTTTGTCATTCATAATGATTCAACAAATATTTGAGTCTAACAGTCTATTGGTTGCTCACAAGCTACTCACTACAACTATTGTTTAGGATATTAACTATCACAATTTGTTATTCATATAATATAGCTAGTCACTTCAGTCACCTAGCTTTGTTTTTACCTTCTGACAGGATGACTACCCAACCCACAAAGACTTTTCAAGATGGCTGGATTGAATACTCATGTGAACAGATATTTACATAAGAACATAACAATGGCCATACTGGGTTAGACCAATGGTCCACCTAACTTTGTATCCTGTCTTCTGACAATAGCCAGTGCCAGATGCTTCAGAGGGAATGAACAGAACAGGGCAATTGTGGAGTGGTCCATCTCCTGTTGGCCAGTCCCAACTTCTGGCGGTCAGAGGTTTAGGGACACCCAGAGCATGGGGTTTAGTTCCAGACCACCGTGGCTATGAGCCATTGATGGATCTATCTATCTATCCTATACGAATTTATCTATTTTTTTCACCCTGTTATACTTCTACCGTCACAACATCCCCTGGCAATGAGTTCCACAGGTTGACCATATGTTGTGTGAAGAAGTACGTCCATATATTTGTTTTAAACCTGCTACCTATTAATTTCATGGGGTGGCCCTGGGTCTTGTGTTATGTGAAGGGGAAAAAAACATTTCCATTCACTTTCTCTACACTATTCGTAATTTTATAGGCCTCTATCCTATCCCCGCTTAGTCATGGCTTTTCTAAGCTGAAAAGTCCCAGTCTTTTTAATCTCTCCTTTATGGAAGCTGGTCCATTCCCCTAATCATTTTTGTGGCACTTCGCTGTACTTTTTCTGATTCTATTTGCAGGATTATTTGCATGACTACCTAATCTAGATGAAGAGTCACAAATGAATCGTGTTTTGTACTGTTCACCCACCTCTAGGAGTGATACTCCTTTTGTCCATTGAACAGTAAGTTTTTTGCTTGGGCAAAACGGAGGTCATGCAGCCCATCTAAAGACATTTGCCCATCCCCCATGTCCTACAAGCCCACCCCCCTTCTCTCCCATCCCCCTCCACACACACCTGGTCAAGGTTATTAACCAGCCAAAAGAAGAAATGCATCTGTCAGGTTAAGGGGAGTGCTGAATCACCTAGTGCATCATTGCTGCGACAAGCACCCCAGGACACGAGCTGGAGTCAGAACATGTCCTCTTCAATTAATCCAAAATGATGTGTTATGACAATGAAGTCAAATGAAAACTTTAAAGGTGACTCACACTGTTACTTTTAAAAAGCACAGATAAATAAAATCTCAGCTCACTGGGAGGGGAAAGGCAGCCCCAGTAAAAGGACCCTGTGCAGAGGAATCCCACAGAGCTAGAGGAGGGATGGGACCGATCCCAATATCAGTGGCAGCTCCACAGTCCTTCTACGGCTGCCTACCACCCCTTGGCTGGAATAGGGGCTGCAATTCCCACAGACCCACATGTAGAGGGGTTGAGCTACTGGCCATGTCTCCGTCCTTTCCTTGGCCTGTCCCATCCCTGCTGACCTATGTCAAACTAGAATGGAGACCAACTCCTTTGTTTGAAGGTAGTGTGGAGTCCCCTGTGCAGCTGCTTCCCACCTGGTCCTCTGCGTGTAGATCCTACTTGGTTGGGGACTTTCTAAGCCCCTTGTGCTCCTGGGATAATCATTACAAATAAATCAACTTTAAAACAAGTCAGTTTCTCCTTTCCTCACCTGCTGAGATCCAAGTTCTGAGATTCCCCCATCACAGTTAGCACCCAAGGCAGCATGAAGAATGGAGCTAGCTCCCTGCTCTGCTTTAAGGGTTAGGGATGTTACTCAGGGGAGCCTGAGGAATACACACATTCCTGGATTCATGTCTTGATAACAGGTAAACAGTCTCACAGTGCAAACCTTTCAAAGAAAAGCTAACCCTGAGAGATACGGTTTCTCACTCTCTTTTGCTGGATCTCTATCCTCACTGATTATCTTTGGAGCATGGGCAGCCTGATTTGCATTATGGGTCCCAATCCTTACTCACGCAACCTTAAAGTCAATGAGAACATTTGCAGGACTTAATAATTAGCATTACTAAATAAATATTTTATAATATTACTAATAAATGTGATTTATTATAATTTGAAACAAATAAACTATGGTTCTTCACACTAAGAATTTATAACCCAGGGGTCTGATGCGGTAGCCGTGCACTTCAGCGAGGGCTTCGCAGAGTAAGGACTGTGTAAAAAATGAATCAGAACCGTTGGTGTTTGCTCCTACAAGCAGTTATATACAAAGAGGGGCTTGCACTGTAAAAGTCAAACCTGGATTGGATCCAAACTTCCCAAGAGTCTGAAGTTGTCTGGGGTTTTGATTCAACTCACTGCAGTTGGGAGTGGATCTGGACTCTCCCAGGAGAATGCTGATCCAGGGTCTGTTCAGCCTATCTTTAATTATATTACATGTTAGTATTAAAATGTTGGTAACCTATCAATAAATCTTGATAACTAGTATAGAATTCATATTTTCAGACAAATGCATGTCTAATTCAGCACCCATTAAGGGATCAAGGTCACTACTTCTTGAGTTGGAAATTTGTAGAAAATGTGCTATATAGTGACATTGTAGAACATTCCAGGAACGAAGAGATCATAAGTTTTTCACAGCAATTCTTTTAGCCAAATAGATGGAATCTGCTTTAGTGGATTTCAGACTCTGAATATAAATTGTACGGTGAGTAGTACACCCCCACACCATATCAAAGATCAGATAAGAATGGCAAAATGATAACACTGATAGACTGCCATAGTTGCACATGGGAAACAAGTGATGACAAGGGGCCTGTATCCACAGGGACTCCATCATAACATGGTTCCTACATACATTTATATATGGATAACAGAGGTAACATGTGAGCTCCCAGTTCTATCAAGTGGACTCAACAAAGTTTCTTTAGTGAGAAATGCAAGCTTAGGCTATGTCTACACTGCACTTCCTTCAGCGGCACAGCTGTGCCGCTACATCAGAGCCGCTGTAAGGTACGCAGCGTAGTTGCTCTTTGCTGGCAGGAGAGAGCTCTCCCGCCAACAAAATAAACCCACCCCCAATAAGGGGCGGTAGCTGTGTCGGTGGGAGAGCACCTCCCGCTGACATAGCACTGTCCACACCGGTGCCTTCTGTCGGTAACACTTTAGTTGGTCAGGGGTATGTGTTTTTCACATCCTTGACTGACAAAAGTTTTACCAGCGAAAGTGCAGGGCAGACATAGCCTTAGCTTATGCTACTTTATAGTAAATCTTTGGTCAAAGACACTGAAGTGAACTGAAACCTTAGCAAGAGATACTGAGGTTTTACTGAGGCTGCTGGACACAGACAGCCCCTGTGGTTCTGCCTTTCTCTTTAGCACTAATTAAGCTATACCAACTACTGTCACCACACAGGCTCTCGCTAGGTCCTGACTTAGACCACACAGTCATGGAATGGACTTCTGACTGCAACCCCCAGTGGAACTGCACAGAGAGCAATGACCCCAGCTGAATGTGCCCTACTTACTTCACTTTCCTCACGGTGGTTTTATTCCAGCTAATGCATCTTTTCACTGGTACAACTCGCAACTGAGGTTGAAAAACAGACTTGGCAAACCACATCCCCACTATCCAGGCTAATATCATTTTGTAATTTGAAGAAATTAATATCAATTGCTGCAAACATCTGAGATATTCACTTTGGGAAAATGGCTGCTAAGTATACCCAGTAAGTACCCTTCAAAGACATATCATAAGGAATTTTACTAGAGGCCTAAATATGTACTCCCAAATAGAAATAAGTGGCTCCTAAGGAGCTGTTATAGTCCAGTGAGTCAGTCTGCATTTAAACAACCACTATGAAAATGGAAAATGATCTCCAGTGGGTTCATTTATTTTTGTTTTATGGCCCATTTCTGCAAAGAGAAATGCATGAGATATAAAAGTAGTCTCCCTTTCTTTTCATAGGCCCCTGTTCATCTTACATGGCAACAGTTTTTCATTAAGTTATAACATCTTTGATCTAATTCTCCCAAAAAGATTTTCAAGTGACTTTATGGGTGGGGCAATTGCCTTCTGTTAGGACTGCACTGATGGAGTAACAGAAACTCTGTCAAACCTATGACTTCAGGATAGGAACCTCTGTCTTTCTCATACTTCTCTTTTAATCTTGTTGGTCACTTTCACTTTGGCACTATTGTTCCTAATTACGCCTAGCTGAGATTTTTACTAGTTAATTCTGATGTATCTGTTCTCTGTTTTCATCCGAATAGTTAAAAGACATATTTGGTATCACATAGATCATGAGAAAACCACAGCATTCATTAATTCATTATGTCCTATGTCTAATCTGAAGAAGCTCTCAGTGTAACAAGGACAGAAAAAACAATCCTTTCATCAGGTTTATCCTTATGCAAAAACGGATAGGCATAGGCAATCAAATATGATAACTGTCAGTTACTGTCCAATGCAGGGTGAGTGTCACTATAACTGCGGAAGAGTTAAATACAGAGAAGAAAGCCCTCCCCCAAATTATCTCCATAATGGATCACACCAGCACTGTGAATCTGAATGTCCCTGAATTCTGGAGGGTATAGGGTTGGCCAGACAGAAGCTTACATGGGAAGTTCAGATCCAGCTCTGAGCAAAGTTCAGGGATGTGTGGTTCTGAGGCTTCATTGGGCTCATTATGGAGACAGAAGACCCATCTTGTTAGCTCTTTGCTTGGGGCCTTTGTCTTCATACCTGTATGTAAAGCAGCTAGAACTGCTGTGATCACTCTGCAAACAATGATTAATGAGAGGGGCCAGCTACAAAGTTTGAAGCCAAAGTATTGGAGTGTTCAAATATGGGCAGTTGGTTGATGCCCATCTCTCCGGTAGTCAGAAATCTCAAGAGAATGCTTGCTCACTTGAGATCTGCAGTCCAGTTTCTTCCCCTCAAATGTAGTACTAACAAGGTTGCCTAAACAGTGCTACTGCCTTTCAGGAGACTGTGTCATTTTGGCAGCAATGCGATGCAACAAAGGATAACTCCCACCTCTAAGGCAACAGCACTATTAGATGACCTTGAATGCAGGTTCAGGTCACTGTCACATGGACTGAGAACAGGCTTAAGGCTCCAGAGCACAGGGCAAATATACACAACAACATATCAGAAGTGAGAAGTTGTCTAGCAAAGCAGTGGAGGGGCTGGTGCTAGTGCTGTCTTGGTTAACATCTTCATTAGTACTGGCCTGGAAGCAGCGCAGTAAGAACATTTGCGGATGATAAGAACAGGGAGTACCGCAAACACTGCTGAGGACAGAGAAATACCACACCAAGGACCTAGAGGCATTAGAAACTTCAAGCAAAACACGGTTTAAAAAATGAGATTGAATTTAAATGCAAATGAATACATCCCAAGGTAAATAATCCAACATGCATATTCAATGGGAGAGAGACACTTGGGGAGCAATGATGGTGAAGGAGGCTCATGGGGCAGAAAATTAGACATGAGTTTAAAATGCAATTTGGCAGGGGGAAAAAAGGCGGGGAAGGGAAAATCGGTGAGATTTTAGGGTTGCACCTGCAGAGGCACACACTGTGGCACTGGCAGAGGGAGGTAATAGTTCCTCCCTACATCAGTGGTTCTCAACCAGGGGAACATGCATGCACCTCTGGGGGTACACAGAGGTCTTCCAGGGGGTCCATCAACTCATCTAGGTATTTGCCTAGTTTTACAACAGGCTACCTAAAAAGCACTAGTGAAGTCAGTACAAACTAAATTTCATTCAGACCATGACTTTTTTATACCGCTCTATACACTGAAATGCAAGTACAATATTTATATTCTAATTCATTTATTTTATAACTATATGGTAACAATGAGAAAGTGAGTAGATTTTCAGTTACAGTGTGCTGTGATACTTTTGTATTTTTAGGTCTGATGTTGTAGGCAAGTAGTTTTTAAGTGAGGTGAAATTTGGGGGTACACAAAACAACTCAGACTCCTGAAAGGAGTACAGTAATCTGGGAAGGTTGAGAGCCACTGCCCTACATGATTTGGGTGAGACCAACCCTGCATTCAGTCCTGAGCCACTCATTTCAGAAAGATATTGACAACATAGAAGGAGTTTAGAGAAGAGCAACAAACAATAATCAGGGGAGCTGGACGGATTTATTTCTGAGGAACGAGTAAAAGCACTAAAGTTTGGTTAAATCACAATTATGGGGGAGGTGATGATAGTCTATAAACAGTAACAGGGAGCGGAATTATTTCAGGTGGTACCAGTGAGCATAGCTAGGAGGCACAAGATGTCACCCTAAGACGGCGCCTGAAGTTGACAGGCAAAGATCCACTAGTGATGGTGCATATCGGCACTAATGACATTGCATCTCACAGGGTGCAGATGACTTCAGAGAACATGGAAGAATGTTCAACCAATTTTTTGGGGCATCCTTTTTGATCTGTGAGTGAGGCAAGACAGAAGGCAGAAGATTAAGGAAGTGGACCACTGGTTAGGTAAGTGCTGTAAGACAGAGGAGTTTGGTTTTGTGGAACACTGGTCCCCCTTTTATGGACCTGAACAGTTTAGATGGCCTCCATCTCAGCAGAAGGGGAACGAATTCTTTTGGGGATGGGCTGGCTAGCGTAGTCAGGAGGGCATTAAACTAACCATAAAAGGGGAGGGTGAAACGAGGGAGCAAACCAACACTCATTTAGCACAAAATCAAGATATTAAGAACAAAATTAATCAAGAAATGAAAGGACATGAAGAGAAGAAAAATGTTAATTGCTTGTACACCAATGCTAGGAGACTGGGTAAAAAACAAGAGGAACTGAAATTGCTCATTTAGGAGCATAAATTTGATGTGTTGGTATTACTGAAACCTCGTGGGTGATTTGCATGATTGGAATGCTAAAATTAACAAGTATAACCTATTTAGGAAGGATTGGTTAGGCAAAAGAGGAGAGGTACTTGTATTCTATGTCAAAAATGGCATTGTCTTTTTCCAAGTCACTGACAACTTGGAAGAATATGATCTTGAATGCTTATGGATCAATGTCCTAACAGATAACACACAAGATGGAGGACTAGTTGGTGTCTGCTACAGACCACAGGATGACTGGCTCCTTAAGCCCCTGTCTATTTCATGGAGGGTAAAAAAACTGAGTTTTCATGGGGGACTTCAATCTGAGTGACATATCCTGGAGGCCTCATGCTGCCAGTACTAAAACATCCTCAAAATTTCTAAATACTGTAGATGACAATTCTCTAACTCAAAAAGTGTTGCATCCGACATGGGGGAATTCTCTATTAGATCTTGTCTTGACAGATGAAGAGGAACTGATCACAGAACTAAACACAAGTAATCATGACTTGATCACATTTGTTATGTGCAAACGGAATGAATTCCAAACCAGTAATATATATACTTGGTGCTTTAAAAGGGCCAATTTCACAAAGTTGAAAACAATTTTGAGTCAAATCAGTTGGCAGAAATAATTTAAAACAACAAGTTTAGATGATAACTGGGGATTGCTTAAGAACATTTTATTAGATACCCAAAAAGCCACAATCAAGAAAGAAGATCGTACTGGTTTAAAAAAAAACCCAACCAAGCTTAGAGGGAAAATGAAGATTAGCTGTAGGAACATTGGTTTGTATTACAGCAATGCCAGATGTCATAATCAGCCCAGAGGTCATAATCAGCCCAGGGCTCTATTGTGCTAGGCCAGGGTTCTATTGTGCTAGGCCCTGTACAAACATGGGATATAGGTCCTTCTCCAAAGATCTTACAATCTAATTTATGGATAGGCTGAGAATAGTCTCCCCAGGGAAGTGGTGAAAGCCCTGAGATTACTTGGGGCATTTAAAACTAGACTGGACAATGCACTAATAAATGTGCAACAGCAATTGTCACGATTACAGTATCATTATTGTAAGCCCCATGTCAGAGAGTTGCTTCATTATCCAAATACTCTCTAAAAATCCCTGGTTTTGGAGCACTCAAATATTTTCCAGTCACAGTACCATGTATACAGAGCAATCAGAATCACAATTCTCCAATCTCAATACCGTGGTATTCAGGTACTCTACATAGGTGAGCTCTACGCTGCTACTCCTGTAGTACAGATATCATCTTCTCAGACTTTCCATCTCGCCCCTGGCAACACCAGCCTCCGGTTCGCTTTCCTTGTACACACAGTGCTGAAAGCTCAGGGCAATTCTCCACAATAACTTCCTAGACTCCCTCTCCTTCCAGGTCAACACGCTGAAACAGTTTTGTCTTTCTGTTACTGTGTCTGTATGTGGGGTCTAGCTTTTTCCACCCTTCTTACTTAGCACTTAGAGTTCCTGAACCACATACTGGCATTCTCACGCTAATAGACAAAAAATAATCAGGCTTCCATTAAAGGCCATGGAAATTTAGCTCCTCAAATAACTCTTCCATCTTAATTCAGCTGCCATATAAGGCAAGTGGAGTTTTCCAATGTTTTCAATGGGTAGAGGGTCAGGCCCTCAAGTAGCCCTAGTTTAAATATTTATATTCAATATATTCCAAAAGTCTGCAATGTATTTAAATAAAGGAGTCTGCAATTCAACAGATTTCAACTCAAGCCATTATTTTCTCAGGACTAGAACTTGCAGAAATAACCTCCAGGCTCTCTTCCACTAGGGCCTCATAGAGCAACTGGGGAGTGACTTATTCAGTTCTTGCAGGAGTGTCCATTTTATAAATTAAAACATGTATCCTTTGTTGTTGGGGTTCGTTTGTTTGAGCGTGATACTGAGCACACCCTGGAATAGAAATAGTCTTACCTGATGTATCACGCCTGTTATATACAGGACCTGTTTCTTCTCCCTGCCAATTTCCATTCATCTCCACTTCCTGGTTTCAGCTGGGATAAGCAGTAGAATTAACCAAAACACAGTAATGCATTTGCATTTGTGTGTGTGTGTGTGTGTGTGCGTGCCTGTGTGGGTGCACGTGCACCACATATCAATGCCCTCTACTGGAAGGAATCGGAACAGCTCAAATGTACGCCATTGGCCAGTGGTTCTCAAACTTATTTGATCGTGTTCCCCCGCCCCTCCGCGCTTCTTTGTGTCTGTAGTAACTTGTGCTCCCTCCTCCTGCCACACAAATCCATATACCAAATCAATGTGCACCCCTCATTAAATATTAAAAACAGTAAGGCATTGATTCAAAGAGAGCCAACAATCCATTGTAATAAGAGCAAAAGCAAAATTGCAACTGCGGTCGATGCTTACAATTCAATGTGCACACCTCCTCGTAGCGGACGGATTAACGTACAGATAGCAATGACTCTGTATAATGCTATTCAAGCTTAGCAGAAATCCATCAAAATGCACAGCACCATCTCGAGTCAAATGCACTGCTCCATCGGAGGACTGCTATGTCAGGAGGAATCAACTTTGCTAGTTATTCATTGCTGAGGGCAAAATGTGCACAGTAAAGTTTTTTCCCTACATCTTCTCACGCCGCCCCAGAATACATTCAGCACCTCTCCAAAGGGGTCCGCCCTCCAGTTTGAGAACCTCTGTCATATGCCTTACACTAGTGACTGCTACTGGAGATTCTCCTTTGTCTCCCAGGGCCAAGCCCACCCTGTGCTTTTGGAGCAAGAACATCCTTCCTCCTCGGCACTGTGAATTTCTGAGTGGCCTTGCTGTACAGCACAGCAACAACTGTGAAATTCCTAGGGGAGCAGAGATTTGTTACCGAGAAAAGAAAATTCTTGCATTCTTAAGGCATGTGCAGACAGCAGGATGCATTAGAAATCTCACAAGAAAACCGGTTCTTACAAGTACTCCAGCCTGAATTCCAGGCAAACAAAAATTGTGGCGCCGATTCAAGAAAGCCCTTATGCACGTGCTTAAGCCCATCTCTATTCAGAAAAACATGTGCTTACATGGTCCCTGAAATAGGGCTGCTTTCCTGAATAGGGACCTAAACTCAGACTGGATTTTGGAATCGTATCTGAACCCCAATGCTGATCTCTGCGCTGTTGGCTGACCCACACAAATGTAACACAGGTCACCATTGTATGTAGTGCTCTTTCTCTTACAGTGGTCTGTGTTGTTGAGAAGCTCTGCAGCATGTGACGCGCAAATTCTTTATTTTGCTGCATTTGCCATTTTCCTAATCCACCCCATCCTTCCATTTCCCAAATCCCCTCCTGTCCTTCTGCTGCTTTCCATTTATTTCAGTGCTATTCCTTGCACGTTTGCAGAAGCATTTCAGTTGCTTTGGCCCTTTTGAACTTGCGAAATTAATTTAAAATGACTGCAGATTTCACCCGCCCTTTTTAAATATCTTCAAGACTTTTTCTTAACACAGTGAGGGGCTCAAAAACCAAATTAATTTCAATCGGCTATGTCTTCAGCTTCTTGGTTTGCAGCTTTTTTCTTTTCTTTCTTCTAAAGCATAATATTTTGGAGCTATTACTCTGGACTGCAGATGTCCATCTGGTTAGCTGTTCAGCAAAGACTTTGGTCAGTATCTACAATATTTTTGCAGTTGCTTTCATACAATGTTATGGCTTTTAAAGTAACAGCCCTGGAGGCTGAATGGCAGTAGTGGGGAACTGTACCAACGGCAGTTCTCAGAAGCATTCTATCTATGAAAGAGTGAAGCAGGCACTGAGTGGGTCCTATACTTTCTTTTTCAAAATGCAGCATGTGTTTGGTTTAGAGTCAGCCCTAGGAAGGCCAGCCGCTGGTGTTCAGCAGGGCTCCCCCAGAACTGCACACACTGATAACCCTAGTGGCTGAGTGATAACCCCCGTTTTCCTCACCGATAACCCTAGCTCCTGAGTGATAACTCCATTGCCCTCCAGTGATACACTTCATGATAACCCCAGCTGCTGCTGAGTGAGCAGATAAAAACGCAGGAGCAGTGGGAGAAAACTGACAGAACACCAAATATGCAGCCCTGGCCATGATGAATGTTCCCCTAGGATTAATCTGTTAAAAAAAACAAAACTACTATTGTATCAGCCAATGGCCTTGGGACTTCTGTGTGATGAAACAAGCATAATGTTTGCCTTGCTTGAAAAGGACAGCAGTATCAGCAAGGGGCAATCACACCAGTCAGAATGCCTGGCAGTTCTAGAACTCCTTCATTCCAAAGCACTTTGCAGAGACAATCCTGCAGTCCTTACACAGGCAGAATTCCCACTCACTTCACTTGGGGTGTTGCTCACACAAGGACTGCAGGATTGAACCCAGATATGCAGGGATCCTTTTAGCCCTTCCTCTCTAAAGTATCGCCACTCCTGAGATGGAACCTGTCAACCCTTTAATAGCTCATCCCCCCACTACACCAACATTTTGAGGCAGGAAATGAAGAAGAATCCTAGATACCAACAATTCTCAAACTATCATCCTGGGATCACTGCTGGTCCACAGAGCACTTGCTGGTAGTCTACAGAGAGCTGGCTGCTCACATGGTGCTGCCTCTCCTTGTTTCCAGCAGCTAAATCTCATTAAAAGACAGCTAAAATATACTCATTGTTTCCTTAATGCTACTTTGCACATAAACAGTTTCTGCAGTTCCTACCAGAATATTATCTGAAGGATAATGGGAGGCGGTCACATGATCACAAATAGCAGGTGAGGTGTCTACCAGATTCTCTAGTAGGTTGTGGTCCATGCTGTGAAAAAGTATGTGAATCACAGCTATTTCCAGTTAAAACTGAAGGAGGGGGGATGAAGGGACGTGGAATGTAGTTACCTGAGTAAGAATTTGGTCAGCACATGGCAACTTAACACCTTGACTTGCACACAAGCTTTAATTACCACAGCTGATCAGAATCTTCGTTTTGTGACTCATGCACAACATAGATAGGAAACTTTCAATTTTTCTCCCTCCTGATTTACTTTTATTAACATATTTCCATGGCTGCATTCTCAGTGGGGATGGGCCAAGCTGTGACGTTTTGATCCAGTTTTGAATTTTCCCCAAAGTTTGAAGGGGGTGGTCCAAATCCAAGATTCCATTTTGGACCCATCTCTTATCAATACTGACTCCATTTCCTGAGGGGAAGCAGAACGAAGTAGAGCTGGTCAAAAAAATTTGAACAAACTGTTTTTGTTTGGGTTTGGGTTTTTTTTCTTTCTTTCTTGTTGAAAAATGGCCTCTTTTTTAAAAACAAAAAATTTCACAGAACAAAAAAGCTGCTGAATTTTTTAAATCTTTTGGTTTTCATTAAGACTTTTGTAACATTTTTTATTGAAAACACTGAAATGGCTATTGAAATTTTTCATTTATCAAAACAAAAAAGCTTTTCATAACCATTGCATAATGGTTTGGATAAAAGCAGACATTTAATTTAAAAAAAGCCCGCATTTTCAAAATACCTCAAAATGAGTCCATTTTGAGCACTGCAAAGTGGAAATAACTTAGAAATTTAAATGTTTCCATTATTTATTTTTACTAGTTCTAAATATGAGTAATTAATGTGATCCCACTGGTGTCACATACCTCCACTGTATCAATTCAGAGCTCTGCTTACAACACCATCTTGTCAAATTACTCTATAATTAAGGTTTCAGAGTAGCAGCCGTGTTAGTCTGTATTCGCAAAAAGAAAAGGAGTACTTGTGGCACCTCAGAGACAAATTTGTTAGTCTCTAAGGTGCCACAAGTACTCCTTTTCTTTCTATAATTAAGGCCAGTTAATGGTTAGTTATGGTTTTGCCAGGGATACTGAGCAACTCTAGTTAACCTGACAGAATTTGTTATATTGGTAAAACATGAACTAGAGCAATGCAACAGGTGGAAAATCCAGTGTCAATTCCTGAGGTCCTGTTTGAATCAAAGCAACACCTTCCTTCACTGAGCAAGAAGCTGAAGATTCTTTAGGAGACAAGTGTAGTGATCCTACTTACAAAAGGTTTGGAAGTTCAGTTCAGAAGAGGACTGGGAGGGTCAGAGGGATCTCAGAACCTTCTCTAAACTATCTGCCCTTTTGAGTTTGCAGAACTGGCTGGATATCTCTTAGGGCAGGCTATTTTAGAGAGATTCCTGGTAGCAGCCATTCTTATTGTGCTGCAGCAGCTTTCATTCCTGGACACTAGTAGGAACCAAACTGAAATAAAAAGTTCAGCTGAGATTTGGGGCAAAAATTCAGGTGAGTTATCAAAAAGTATACAGCCATCTCCAGTAATTAACACAACTACACAGCAAGCTTGAGGTCAGACAAGTAAAAATATATCATAGAATAACTATCTGTCTCCTCTATGCAGTAATGGCAAATAAGAAGTCTAATGAATGCACCTTATTGATGTGTATATTTAGAAAGCACGTGCATCTATTAACTTAGTGGCCTCTGCCTTTAGGCCAGGGTGTGGCACAAGTATCAAGTTGGTGATGTACAAAGTTGTGACAGGAACTGCTTTCTCTGTGTATTGCATGCTGAAGTCTGCTGCTGTATATTCCTACTAAACTAGGACAGGCTAGTTAGTTATTTGCTTATCCTTGGACAATGATTGTTTCTAGTAAGATATGGACTCTAACCCTGCTCTCAGAGGAAGCAGGAAAGGATCAACCCCAGAACGTTTTATCCAACCGCCTTAGATTTTAGTGGGCTGGATAAAACTGGACCCAAATCTACACAGATTCAACACCCAACTGATGAGACTTTTCAAGAACAGAACCAACGCAGTCTGGAAATAAAGACGGAGCTGTCCTTTACGTCTCTGCTTTCAACCAGCTCCTAGGACTGAAAGGGTGAGGATCAGTCACTCATCAACAGGGCATCCCCAATCAATGCCTCGGTCCATCGCTATTCCCCAGCTCTGGCTCCTAATGACAGACTTCCTTTTTGTTGTTGCTATAAATAACTCTAAAATGCTACAGAACAAAGGCAGGGTGCAAAGGTTCAGCTGCAGCCAGTTGAATGGATAGTGCTGAACACAGTTGCATTTACATTAAAGCCACGGCAGCTGAAAGCTTCAACATAGAGCCCTGCCAACTCATTTGTTCTCATCTCTCCCGTTTTCCGTTCTCTCCCGAGGTGCTCATGCAGTATTGGGTTTGAGACAGGCACAGTGCCCAATACTGCTCCTGCTGAAGATAATGGCAAATCGCCTATTGACTTTGATGGAAGCAGTATCAGGCCCATTGTGTTGGCAAGCTTCCCTGCGTTGCTATAGCTGTGCCAATGCACAGCAGTCCCAACTTGGAGCACTCCCTGCTATTCCAGTCCAGGTCACCCACCAACCAATAGCCCTCCTGGTGCTGCCCAAACTCCAACTGCAACACTCATTACGATTCTGTATGTCCGTGCATCTCTGTTCTGGCCTGCAGTACCTCTGCTTTCTAAAAACTCCATAGCCCTCCTGATGGCTTCCAAGTTCATGTCACAGTATGAGTGTGGTGACATAGTGAAGCCATCAAGTCTCCCTTATTGAGCAGACTGAGCCCACCAAAAACTGTCAAGAACTAAAGCAGTATAAGAATCCATTGCAAACATCCAAATCCCTTGATATTGTTCCAGCAATATTACCAGCAAAATTCTTCTCCTCTTGAATAAATATCCAATTATATTTGTCTTTAAATGTCTTTTCCACAACTTTCCCAATCCCTCCCATTATACGGAAACATTCCCACCAAATCGCCTTCAAACTCTGGTGGGGGAATGCTCGTGGCTTGGGCTAAAAGCTTGAGAAACTTTCCTTCACAGGCTGATACTTTCCAAGTAATTCCTCTTTGCTGTTAAATAATTCAAGGCTACTGGAAAGGTCATAAATATAGCAAGCAACAGAAAAACTGACTCAGGGCTGGACATGGGAGTTCTGGACTTCAAGGCCCTTGTGGATTGCAAAGAGCAAGGACTGAAATGAGAGATTTGGGTTTGAAGAAGACCATCTCTAGTCACAAGGGACAATGATTTGGATGCCTACATGCTAATCCTAGGGGACACTGGTCTCAGTCCGGTTGCATGCAGACAGATGTCCAACACCACAACTGGCACTAATCACCTCCCTTATTGGCACCCATTAGCCAAGATGTCAATGAACAAATGGGCATGGACTATGCAATGAGCTATCCTTTCACTGGCAGAAGTTAGCCCTACAGAACAGGGTTGAGGCACTTTGCAAGGTAGGATAGAGGGTGCGTGAACTTCTTGCCTGAGAGCTAGCAGTATGTCTGTCTTCAGGATACACAGAACATTTCAGTTTCCAGGGCAAGACTCTAATACTTTTCTGTTACAAACTTAAACAAACCACTTGTGACCCAACTGAGCTAAAATATTCCCCCCACTATACCTTGTAAACTATCTTGGTTTAAAAAACACAAAGTTTCCCTGCAAATCAGAAAGCAATGCCAAGGCAGAGAGGGCTGGGTTAGTCATCAACTTCCTTGCAGGGGCAGCAATTTATTTGTAATTCATTTAAGCTCTTCAGAAGATCAAGATCAGATATTCCAACCGACCTTCACCTATCTGGCTTCCTAACACTTCATTTAATAATTAATATGATATTATTTATTTTATTCTATCATATTATAATTATATATGTATTTAGAATCATCAGCTAAACAGGTACATGGAATCACAAGGACTCCACTTTGATCACCTGTCTGGTGCCTTTCAGTCTCAATTCCCTCTAATATTAAATCAGGTCATTTTTTGCCTTCTGGCTTTTCTGCACAGATACCACAGGAGCTGTGGAAAACTACCACTTTCCATGGGAAACCCTGAGACTCAAAGGTGGGTACCTCAGATGTAAGAGTCCTGTACCACACCTGTTGCCTTGGATTAGTTTTTGTATGAGCTAGGTTGTCAGGTCTTCAGGGTATCGTGTAATTCTGCAATGTTATATAAATAAGTAATAAGAATAATTAAATAAATAACTCTGGGCTAAAACCTGGTTCATAAAGTGGTGTCACCCTGGGTTTTTACAAATTAGAAAGAAAGAAAGAAAGAAAGAAAGAAAGAAAGAAAGAAAGAAAGAAAGAAAGAAAGAAAGAAAGAAAGAAAGAAAGAAAGAAAGAAAGAAAGAAAGAAAGAAAGAAAGAAAGAAAGATTGTCTGAGGCTTCCCTATCACAAAGGGGTTTAATTGTTTAATTTTCCAAAATCCCTGGTATGGTTGCTTGATAACAGAGAAACCATCAAAGACTAAATCTGATTCTTCTACCACTTGCACCACTTTGAAACCAGCGTCACTCCCGTGGAATTACTTCTGGTTTATACTAGTGAACAAGAGATCAGAATCAGCCCCTCTGGTTCCAGGGTAGGGGTGGCCTATCTTCCCTAGAAAACTCTTCTATGAGGTTGTATTTCAGAGGCATACAGAGAATGGAGGGAGCCCTCAGAAGTTTAGGGAGAGTCTGTTCATTCTTGGGTAATTGCCCAACCATTTCAATGCCTATCTAATCCAAACCGGATTCTTCCATTGCTAATCACAACAAAGTAACACCAATGGCATCATATTCAACACTGTAACATATTACCATTAACAACTAATAATCTGTAAAAGACAAGCACATGCTTCCCACCTGCCCATGCCCACAGCCATGCCCATCAAACCCATAGACAAACCCATCCAAATACATATGCGCATACTCGTACACACAAACACACGCACTCATGCAATCTGTTCCATCTGAGCATTGGAGGACCATGTAACATATCACAATTCCCTCTTAGGATGCAGTGTTTATGGAATTTATCATAGATCTGTTGCATTATATATGGTACTATGACTTTGAAGGATGGTTTACCGAGACAAAAAATATAAAATATGGTTCCTCCCCTTAAGAGCTAAATCAGATGGAGCTAGAGGATGAAATTATCCATAGGATGAGATCTGCTCTCAGGGACACAAATTTAAATCTGAAGCTACTCCACTAACTTCCTTTGGGCCAGATCTGGCTCTCAGCTACAAAGTGGAGTTTCTCCAGATTTACCTTGGTATATCTGAGAGCAGGATCTGACCCAAAAGAAGGAGTTGGAAAAGGAGAGACAAGGGCTAAAGCAAAGAAACACCATGTGTAATATTATAACCAATAGGAGTCATATGCGTTCTGATATTTTAATCAGCGACTGCAAGAGATAAAAAGTACATTTTGACAGTTAATTAGGGTTGCCAATTTTCTAATTGCACAAAACCGAACACCCCTGCCCCACCCCTGCCATGCCCCTTCCCAAGGTCCCACCCTAACCCACTCCCCACTCACTCCAGCCCCCCCCCCCTTCGCTTGCCCTCCCTCACCCTCACTCACTTTCACTGGGCTGGGGCAGGGGGTTGGGGTGCAGGAGGGGATACAGGCTCTCTGAGGGGGCTCAGAGCTGAGGTAGGGGGTTGGGGTAGAGGAGAGGGGGCGGGGTTTGGGCGGGAGTTAGGGTGCGGGAGGAGGGTCTGACCTGGGGCAGAGGGTTCAGGGTGCGGGCTCCAGCTGGGTGGCGCTTACCTCAGGTGGCTCCTGATCAGTGGCGCAGCGGGGCTAAGGCAGGCTCCCTGCCAACGCTGGCTTTGCACTGCTCCTGGAAGAGGCCAGCATGTCTGGCCCCTAGGTGGAGACCAGCCAGGCCTCTCTGCATGGTGCACACTGCCCGCACCCGCTGGTGCCATCCCCACAGCTCCCACTGGCCGCAGCTCCCAGCTAATGGGAGCTGCGGAGACAGTGCTCAGGGCAGGGACAGCATGCGGAGCTTCCCTGGCTGCCCCTGCGTCTAGGGGCCAGACATGCCAGCTGCTTCCAGGAGCAGTGCAGAGCCAAGATAGGCAGGGAGCCTGTCTTAGCCCCGCTGCACCGCTGACCGGACTTTTATCAGCCTGGTCGGCAGTGCTGACTGGAGACGTTCCGGTCGAAAACCGGATGCCTGGTAACCCTACACTTAATCCGATTTAATAATCCGTCTCAGACACTGCTCTAGTCTTTGGGCCTTTAGATTTGGAAGTCCAGATCTGCATCTGCAATAAAAGGGTCCTCTTTCTTTGCCTGACTCACTACAAAACCATCTGATCATTCCAGATACCTAGCACTTCTATTATCTCTTCTATTTTCATACTGAGTTGGCTTGGTACATTTCTAAAAAGCACTTAAGTGGGAAAAATCTATGTACTGTTACTTCAATGGGAGGGATTTTTCCTCCCATGACTGATATGAAAAGAGATCCTTGGGTGGTGCATTAACTAGCCAGTTTCCCACACTGCCACCAACACCAATCAGCTCTTGTAGACAAAAAATACATAAGCACCTCTTCCAGAAACTTGGAACAAACCAGACAGTAATACAATGCCAGCTTTCCTATTAGGTGCCAGGAAAATTCTCTGCCACTCAGTCCTCTTCATAGTGTGGGTATTTATTTATTTGTTATTTAGATTTGGGCAATGTGCTCTGTCATGTCTCAGGTCCATATACAAAATATGCAAACACATTTCACTGAGCCTTAATGACCAATCAATTCACACTCAGTCAGACCAGTGGGAGAAGTGAATTCCAGAGGAGTGTATTCTCCCCTGAGAAACCTTGGCCATCGGCCTCTTGACATTTAAATCCAAGGACTGCTATCTTGTGCACAACAGATGCAAGAGAGGTTCACAGGGTGAGAGGAGAGAGGTGACTCCCAGATAACTGGAACCCCAGCCAGCCACAGTTTTATAGATCAAAATCAACACTTTAAAATGTACCCAGAAAGGGATTAGAAACAGCTCTGGTGGCAGGAAGACTGGTGCAATTATTTTCTGTTCGGCTGGTACCGCCTAACAGATGGGGGTGGCTGCATTCTGCGCTACATGTCACTTTCTAGAGGACTTTAAGCAGAGCTCCACAAAAAGTGTATTAGAGTGATCCAGTCTAGAACAGGACAATGCAGAGGTCGTCGTGCTAAGCTCAGGACCCAAAAGAAAAAGTCAACTATAAGTCTGACATATGCAGTATTGCTGTAGCCATGTTGGTTGATGGGTGAGGTAATATCTTTTGTTGGACCAACTTCTTTTGTTGAGAGAGACAAGTTTTCAAGCTTACACAGAGCTCTTCTTCAGGTTTGGGAAACCTACATAAGGCTTGTCTACACTTACATTTTACTGCGCTCTAACTTGCTGGCTCGGGGGTGTGAAAAATCACCCCCGAGTGCAGCAAGTCTGAGCGCTTTAAAGTGCTAGTATAGACAGGCTCCCAGGGTTGGAAGCTGCGCTCCCAGTGCTCGGAGCTAATCCCCTCGTGGAGGTGGATGACCAGGAGCGCGGGGAGAGCTCTCTCCCAGCGCTCGCGCGCGACCACTCTCACACTTCAAAGCGCTGCCGCGGGAGCGCTTTGAAGTTTCCAGTGTAGCCATGCTCTCAGAGTGCCACAGCTAAATACAAGGTGGAACAGATTGTTTAGCATAAGTCGTTAACACATATTTCAGGGGACCATTCATGGTGAAGTGGCCCATTAACACCCCTCCAGTCACATGGGGAAAAGGAAAAAGAGGGGAAGACAGTTGGGGTGGGAGGCTGTTAGGGAGTTACAGATTGTTGTAATAAACCATAAATCCAGTGTCTCTCTTCAGTCCATGATTTCTCGTGTCTAGCAAAGTTATGAATTTAAGCTCCCAGGCTCGTCTATTGAAAGTGTTGTGCAGGTTTCCTTTGAGGATGAGGACAGGTAGGTCAGACATAGAGTGATCTCTTTGTGAAAAGTGTTCACCCACAGATGATATGGTGTTTGTCTTTTATCATTTTCCTGTGTGAGTTCATCTGAGAGCATAGTGGTTGTCTGGTTTCACCCACATAATTGCTATTGGGGTATTTAATGCACTGGATGAGGTACATCACATGTTGTGATAGGCATGTGTAGGACCCATGGATCTTGAAAAGATGTATATGTGTGAGGGGGGAGGTATTGATCATTGTACTGTGGAGATATGTGCAGGTTTTGCATCTGTTTCTGGCAGGGTCTGGTGCCACTTTGAGTTGGTGTGTCCTGGTCTGTGGGGAGCTTGCTTGTGATGATGAGATTGCAGAAGTTGTTTGAAGGTCAGAAGAAGGGGTTCAGGAAAGATTTCTTTCAGGATGGGGTCCCCATCGACTATGGGTTGTAGTTGTTTGATGGTAACCTATATGGGTTTCAGTGTGGGGTAGTAGGTGACAACTAGGGGTATGCGGTCAGAGGCGGGTTATTTCTCTGTTGAAGCATGTTCTCTTGGGGTTTCAATACTTTTGAAGATATAAGTCCTAGTCCTTTCCTGTAATCATTAGACTGACTCCCTCTCTTTAAAACTAGAAATGCTTTAAAAAATTTTAATTGATGCAATGTAACCTTTTCTTTTTCTTAATTTAAACTTTTTCCTTCCATATTACATACCCAAACCCAACAGAACTGCACTAATGCAAGAAACCTGGAAAATGAAACTGACTGAAACCAGAAGGTGAAATTGACCAAACCTAGTTTCACTGTCCAAGCTGAGTGAAATACAAAGGTAAACAAATACCACTGATGGTGAAAATATTAGATTTTTAAAAATCCTTCCTTTAGAGTGCACTAAGTGTTAATAACACAGGCTTTTAAAAAGTATATTATATTAAACTGGCAATCTTCCTTCCACCTGTGCCTTGCATAGAAATTTCTTCTGATTGTTTTTAAACTCCACAGCTCATCCCCACTGATTACAAACATCTTAGCAGATCTATCAGCTCTCCACAAGATGGATTTTGTTAATTCTAACCAGGCACAGGAGCAATGAAATCAGAGCAATACCAGCCCCCAAAGCTATGATGCTTCTTGTTTTGTTGCTGCAGAGCTCAATGGCTATTGTTGAAAAGGTAGCTCTGTTTGCTGCCTTGTCTTGAACAATACCAGAGTGCGCAGGGCACAATGGGCACCTTACATACAAAACCAGGGATAGTTCAGAGTGACACAACAAGGTAATTCTTTGATTAAAACCTGCAGGGAGTTTTCTGCCTTTTTTTTTTTAGTCCTGTGTCTAAGTCTTCCCCTCTCAATGGTATTTCTAGAAAATTAGTGGCTACAGTTTGCACTAAGAACTATAGCTTTTGTTGCTTTGATTAATTTCCAAACCTGACTGTTAGGAAGAGCTTTGTTTTTGTTTTGTTTTATGTGCAACAAAAAAAATGGTTCAATCATTATCCCATGCTCAGAGGTTTAAGCAAAGGATAACAAGGGCCACAAGAACATGTGAACACACATCACCCAGTTCCCCACTCCCATCAAGACAAGCCTCTTGGTTTGCCTCCTTTCATTGTGTTCATGATACAGAGAAAGCAAACAGTTCATCTTTAGCTGCAAATGCAGATATTAGCCACAAGCAGTGGGGAGAGCGGGGAATAGTGCAGCCTACCAGGAGGATTAGCATATTAATAAACCAGGAACACACCACATTTAAACAAAAATGGGGGAAGGACAAGACTGGGAAGACTTGGGGTGGATGGTCAGATGGATGGGTGCGAGGCATATCGGATACCTGCCAAAGCTGTCAGTATGTCATTGGCTTTAGAAAACAACATGCCAGCCTCATGCACAAGGGAGACAGGAATAGAAAGTGTTTTGATTCAGACAGGCCAGAGCATAGGCTGTCCTTCTCATTCCATCACCATTCCCAGTCCACACATACTAATAGCCTGGTTTGTTAGCTTTCCAAAAGCTAACTGAACTCTTTCTGACGCCCACTCGCTCTAACTGCACAAACACCCAGCTCAGCAGATTCTTCTCTTTTCTTCTTCGTCATTTTCTTATGAAAAGAAGGAGAAGAAAACGACAAGGAAAATCTCCATTCAATAGACTATCGATCCGGCTCCATGTCGCAAGCTGACATTCTAGGGTTTCTTTTGCTGATCCCCAGGACGCGCAAAAGAAACCGATTCACCAGCTGGGATGATTTAACCCATTTGGATGGAGAGTCACTGGGTGATGCGGCAGCTCCAATAATCCCCCTTACCATTCCCATGTAAAGGCAGCCCTGTTCCTCATTAGGTTTCACACCAAGTCGTTTCTTTTAATGCTTATTTTCTAACCACATTAGACACATTTATTATAGAATCACCGTCATTAGAAATGGAAGACACCTAGTATGCCATTTTAGCCATCCCCAACACATCACTGGCTAAACCCCTACAGTACAGGCCCCATAAGTAATTATAACAATGCCTTTACCAGGGAGGACAGTTCTAATGACTGAGTCACATGTAGCGATTATCTTACACAGCATCTTAGCAGTTGCTAGGACATGATAACCGTATTCTAGTCCTGAACTGGAACTCTCTCTCACTTGGAGAGTAAAACATGGATTTCTCTTGTCCCTCCTTGAGCCTAAAAAGGCACCAACATTGACTACTCATTAATAGATCGATCTTGAGGGCTGCTCGGCACTATTTAAGTACCTGCAAGGGATCAGGTCTCAGAGTTAGGTGGTTTTGCAGAGAATCAAATCACAAGTGGGTTCTCTAAAGAACTCATGTTCTCCAACCTCTCAAAACGCCCACTGGAACTTCCGGCAGGAAATGGCAGCCACATTCTTATTCCATCTGGTGAAATCCTATTTATTAAAGACCAGCATGAATATTTATTCTGGCCACTTTTCCAAAGTGGTATTGAGATGTGCCTGTATAAGGAGCTGCACTTACACTACAAAACACAGAGTTTCACAACACTATTCACAATGTATGAAAACCTACCAAATCAATGCATTCATCACCACTCTATAGTTGCCATGGAACTTGTGACCTCTGCTTGGTATAGCAAATTCAGAGAATTCATTTAGAAAAAAGAAAACTTGGAACTTGCACTGAGAAGGGGAAAATAATACAGCAGAACCTTGATTATCTGAAGCTCTTATTTTAAATATGATAATTTCCTCTTCAGGTTTCAGATAAGTGATATTCAGATACATAAACAGATGGCTTCTCTGCAACTGGACATCAGCACTTCAGCTAACGTGCTTTATCACTGGGTCTTCACTTGAGATCCAGCGCGAATGCATTCTTGTCCTATGGAGCTTGCTGGCCTTGCAGACACCAGCTGACTGTTTATAATCGTCAGAAATGCCTAGCAGGCACCTCCAGTTACCCAAAGATTTTCTGCACCCTCTGAAGCCCTTGAGTAACTGTGGATCCTGAGAATAAACTGGAGTATTGTGGAGCTTTACAAAATCAAACAACTATGGATGCTATTTTTAATAAAGGAGTTCACACATTTCACATTGCTTTCATAGTGATGGGCAAATCAATTCAGACAAAATAAGAACCCTTTGCCACAGACTCAAACTGAATCTTTTTTGAGGGGAAAAAAAGCTTAGCTACGTCAGCATGAACTTACAGGATCTAGCAAGATCTGAAGCCCAGAAGTGTCAGAGCCCGGCGAAACGTCAAAGCTTGTGATATTTCTGACTTTCCAAGAAACCTATAGAATTTCATGGGGATTCAACCATTAAGATTCTATATAAGTGTCTACTGAAATTATTCTATACCCTATAAAATTAAATGGAGAAGGCTAACATCTTTACAGCTTTTTTTAACCGTCTTATAGAATTCTAGAAAAAAGGATACAATTTTCAATTAAATTCCATAGGCTTGCCCAAAAACCCCACTGACAGAAATATTTTCTTTTTTTCCATTACCATCTACTGGATTTGTTTCATTTTTTAAAAAAATTTTTTAAGTTAGACTAACACATTCAGGGCTTTCCTGTGTGTGAGGTTTAAAGTTCAGCTTGCTGTGATCTAATAAAGCTTCCGCCATTACCTTTCATCAGACTTCTAGTGCTAACTATTTTTTTCCAGCTGTCAGGTTAAATGCTTTCTGTGTGCAGGAGTTCAGCGTTCATTCTATTAGGAGTAAAGAATGATTACCCCATGCCATCATTCTTTTCTAATTTCCCAACGTTCTATGATATTTCCACTCCTTAGATACAGCAGCTTCTTCTGAGAAGCTAAAGTGAACTGCCACAAGGCCTATTAGACCTTGGATAGTCTCACATGAGTGTGATGAGGAAATGAAGCATGATGTGTGAGCATCCTGCCCACTTTCCCCTTTCTTTTAATTTTCATTAGATACTTTGCCTGGCCAGTATAAATCTACTTCCTAGAAGGCTAGTGCTGATTTGAGCTGAGTGGTTTAGATCAGTGGTTCTCAACCAGGGGTAAGCAGAGGTCTTCCCGGGGGTACATCAGCTCGTCTAGATATTTACCCTGTTTTACAACAGGCTACATAAAAAGCACTAGCGAAGTCAGTACAAACTAAAATTTCATACAGCCTATGAGTTGTTTATACTTCTCTATATACTATACACTGAAATGTAAGTACAGTATTTATATTCCAATTGATTTATTTTGTAATTATATGGTAAAAATGAGAAAGTCAGCAATTTTTCAGTAATAGTGTGCAGTTGACACTTTTGTATTTTTATGTCTGATGTTGTAAGCAAGTAGTTTTTAAGTGAGGTGAAACTTGGGGTATGCAAGACAACTCCGACTCCTGAAAGGGGTACAGTAGTCTGGGAAGGTGAGAGCCACTGGTTTAGATAACTGCAGCATATTCTTGATTTTTTCCCCCTATTGTTTGTGTCATGCTGGCTTGACAGCCCTACAGCCTAAAGTCCTCTAACATCTACAGAACATGGATAGCATGGGCAGCAGCATTGCAAGCTTCTCCCACGCCAGTCTACCATTAGACCCAAAGGGTACTCTGCTAGGGTTTAGGATTAATTTAGTCTCCATGGCCATTAAATGTTTTGCCTTGATACTGTGATTTCCAAGATGTGAATTATGGTAACCGTGATGTGGATAACCATCCATCAAGAAGTGGGCTGAGATCCCCACCTCTGGCCACCAAGAAAATGGTGATAATTTTCAGCTACCACCAGCTAGGACTGGATTTCGCCAGTAGTAGGACTGCTCTGCTCTGCCCCTGAGAATTCCCCCTGCCAGTGCAGGTACCTTTCTAGTATAGCGGCTACAAATCCTCACTCCCCAAAGCTCTTCTCGTTTCTATTCTACCCTATATAGATTCTTATATTGTATTCATCATCCTGGTATCATTTGCAGACTGAATATGGCTCTGTGTGCATATCTAACTATATCATTCAGTTTTTGATTAAGCACTTGAATCCAGCCAGCCCAGACACTATGCTTTACAGACAGCAGGGAGACCCTATTGATGCCCTTCAATAGGAACTGTGCAGTGCAGCACACCGACATGCATCACCCTGCTCCGTGGGCATGCTGAGATCTTGAGAGCCAAGGAGCTGAACCTTTGGGTTCTTAACACTGCACATGCTCAGCCTCTCACAAGACCAGACCTCCCTCCATAGCTGACCTCATCTCAATGATCCTTCTCCTTTGGATTTCAAGAGGCCCTACTTGTACAAAACAGCTCCTCAGACTTGCACACGCATACCCTGCCAAAGCCTTAGCATCTCGCCCTCGTAACCTTCCCTCTCTGTCCATTGGCCTGCCTGCCCTCCTTTGGCCAATCATGCAGTCGCTGATTTTAGCCTGAGACACATTAGCGCAGGATATAATACAGAAGCACATTATCTTATGTAGCTCTTGCACTGATATGTCAGCAGAGTCAAGGTAAAAGAATTAAGTACTTATCAAGTGAAAGGAAACAAAAAAGGGGCAACTTCTAAAGCCAGGTTTCTGGGCTTTTCTTTAGCCCAAACACCAGTGACTCAGTCGAGTTCTTTGTGGTGAACCATCTCCGGGTTTCATCTCCCCCTCCACTTCCTCCTCCTATAAAAAACACCTGATGACCACACTCCCCTCCTCCTCATAGATTGCAAAATCAAAATGCGGTAAAGACCTTGAGTTAAGCAAAACTGGCAAAATGTCTCCCCTGCAAAGCATGAACATCTAGCCGATCTATTTGAAAACTTGCCCTGAAATCCCCCCAAAGGCTGCCTCCAATTTCTCCGGCACCTCAAAAATCTCTCGAGACACCAGAGCTAGACTAGCAGCTCTGTAGCGGAGGGAACCAAGCAAGGTTAATATAGTAGACATTCAGATACCGCTTAGTGAGTTGACTTGATCCTTCATCAAAATATTTTAGCTCTTCTTTTAGCATAACACTTCACTGGCCATGACATGGCAGGCTGAGCCAGTGTGACAAACTGTCAGAACAGATTTTTTTTTTAAACACAAAATGTTAAATCTAGACTTTAAAGGTAGAACTGGTCCACTGAGCCTCTGTTTCACGTGTGAAGTGCCTCCCGGAAAACTGAAGGAACTCAGAGTTCCTCGCGGTAAAAGGCCTCCCAAGAGCTGGTTAGCACTAGTTGGGGATGATTATGCTAGCAGCAATGGTGGTCACATGGGTCCAGACTTCTCTTTTAAGAAGCCATCAGTTAATAAAAGTAACCACAAGAGCTGCCAAAGCACCTGAACGTCTGTCACTTTTCAAACAAAACGCCCCAATGAGAAGAGCTTGCTCTCTGATTCAATATAGTAACAGTTGGGAGTTATCGGAATCATTCCGTGGGCACCAATGACAATAACTGTTGCTACAGAAATAGGATCACAACAAACACAATGACCCATTATTTCCCACTCTCTAAAGTCATACATCACAGTTTATTACCACTATTTTATTGGTAATAACCTATTTACCACCAGACTATAGAGGGTGTCAAATCCAAAGCAGTTTCATGTTCCTTGTTTGAGGCGGATATAGATATTGATGAGCTCAGTGATTCACTTTAAAGAATACGAGTTGACTTTAATACCATTGGCAGCCTTTTGGGACAAGTGCCGGGGAGTTTTTATGGAACTCCTCAGTGTGACAATAAAATACTGTGTGTGCAAATCTGAGTGGGCATCATGTGTAAATCTGTGTGCGGTATCTGTGTGGGCATGCGACACTGTATGTGTGTATGTGTGTCTGTCCAAGCTAACGTCCATGCCTTCATATCTGCTTGTCAAAATCTGTATGCGTCTGAGATTTGGTGTGCACACGCACATCTACCAGTCTTTGTGCAACTGCAAGTGTGCATGTGCACACAGTATGTGAGCTTGTGTGTGTATGCTTGTGTACCAGTCTTTGTGCAGCTTCATGTGTATGTGCAAATTGATGTGTACCTACATATACAGTGTCTGTGTGTACACAGAGATTCAGAATGAGAGCACTTCTAGTTTCTTTGAACTCAGTTAGATCACATTTTACAAACTCTACATACTCGAGGCTAGCTGGGTTGTGAGTGTGCTCAGAAAGCACCTTCTCAATGTGGTGGGAATGGGCTGGGGTTTGGTGATTCTCAACTTCAGGAAGCCCAAACGTTTTCTTTCTTACTGGGACTCAACTACAGTTTTATAGCTATGTGAAGCGAATTCTCCTTAGAGGAGGATGAGTAGTGTTACATTATTCTCTCATTACAGTATGCTAGGACAGAAAAAGCCACCTGCCATAACTGTTATCTTGCTACTGGCATTGTCTAACAAATAGTCAAGGTGCAACCGTTGAAACGCAGCATTCCAACAGCTAAGCATTAGTTGGCAGACAATCCAGCCCATGGTTTCTAAGATCCTGGATTCATTTCCAGATCCCTACATTTCTTTTTCAATATTCTCCCCCACTGGATCCTTTAGGATTAGCAGGAATCCTAGGGTTTCAGCTCACTGTTAGAAAAATGGCTGATACTACCGCAGGCAAAGAAAATGGCAAGGAAGGCTGCTTTGTAACTTAAAAGCCAATGTGAAGCAGGAACACTTCCCGAACAACATGTGATGGGGCAGAAATTAGAATATGATACAAATATAAGGTTTTTTGTAACAGAGAAAGGACAGGACACAGAGGTAATCAATATAGAAGGGGGATATTTAAAATCTAATGTAGTGAGGCTACTGGACACAGACAGGACCCTGTATTTCTGTCTCTCTAACTCGCAGGCTAACAAAAAGTAACCTGTGCTTTCTAGGGTCATCCATAAATCCAAGGGTCTTCTGACCACACTAATAGAGCAAAAAGGCTGGGGACAGGTTCTCAAAATGCACATGCAATAACTTTACTTACGGCAGATCTGACTCAGGGGATCTTTTGAAAAGCAAGGAGCAGTCGCCAAAAACCTCTGATCTCACCCTGTTCACAGCCTGTTCAAATGTCCCAACTATTCATTTCTATTTATTTAGATTTACATACCAAAAAGGACACCTACCACAGCTGTGGGTGCCTGACAGTTAGAATCACAATCCACACAGGCCTAATCAGCCAGCAGCAGACTAGAATTAACTTAACCAGCCAGTCATCTAAAACAGCAAAATATACCCCCTCCTCGAGCCCGTACCTTCAAGCCTCCTGAAAAGCCCTAGCAAGCAGGTGGTTTTTGTAATGTGCCCTGAAGCTCATCAGAGTTGAACTCTATGGGACCAAGGTGGAAAGCCAGAGGCCAAGGGGCCCTGAGGGAGAACGACTTGCTGGCAGCTCCATTTCTTCTATCTTGAGGGAATTCCAGTTCACTCACCTCTGATGACAGCAACTGTGGCCATATCACCTCAAGTAGGAAGGTCCCAAGTCATTTAGGGCTTGATAGTTAAAATCAACAATTTAACCTCCCTACACAAACTAGTAGGCAGCTAGAGCAGATCCTTCTGTTCAAGAGAGAAGGAAGAGAAGGATCAAACCCTGTATTTTTAAACAAAATTTTAATTGGTGGAAGCCCCGGTTGGGACACTTAAAACTAGACTAGACAAAATACTAAAGAGATGGAACACAGCCAACAATCCTGCACTGGCAGGGAGATGAACTGGGTGATTTAATAGGTCTCTTCTATCTCTAACTCCAACAATCTGATGAGTTCTAGATGGAATTAAAATACCTTGAAGAGCCCCAACACACCCTATTTTATCTGAAGGACAAAGAAAGAAATTGGTCAAAGATGACAAAATACAAACAAAACAAGAAAAGCAGTAAGTGGTGCAAGGTATATGCGGGTGGGGACAAATGTTCCCATTAATAATTCATCAAGAGTAATTAATAATACAATTGTACAAGTACATAGCCCCTCTAATACCAAAGCATTTTGCAAAACTATAAATACAGAAATCACTTGTTCCTCCACACACGTCCAACCGCCTCTGGGACAGAACACAGGAGCTGCATAAGTGTCCACAATGATGCTGTGAGACAGTAAAGGATAGGAAGTGAGGAAATTGCTAATTTTGACTGGAATTTAAAAGGAATTTAATTCAATTAGGCACCCAAATTCCATTGGAAGTTGGGCATCTAATTCCTTTAGGCTCCTTTTTACATCCAGCCTTTAACCTACCAAGGAAGTTTGAAGGTGGACAGAACATAGTTATCTATCGTTTTGCCAGGACACTGGGGCTAAGAATCTTACTCTGGCAAAACAGTGCTACAGAGTCTTTAGTGATCATGAGTGACCAGAATCTCTTTCCCGTGTCTCATCTGAAAGGCAAACACTTTGCCCCAGACCAGAATGAGCTTAGCTGGAAAAATCCAAGACTACACCCTGAGGCAGCCACATCTAAGCCCTGCACAACTACGATCAAACGCTGTGAGTTGGGATAGGATCTAGGAGGCGGCTCTATTTCTCCACATACAGAACTACCAACACTCACCATGAGCATATGTTGGGGAAAGGGCCTCTCAAGGAGAAAGGCCCATGACGACTTTTGTAAGACTTGTTAAGTTTCTTCAGAAGCAGCTCTAAATACACAAGAGGCTTATTATTTTGGACACAAGGGAAAACAAAGAGGGGCCTGCTCTCCTGCAAGACAAAGACATTCAATAAAGAACATGTTGTAAATTATTATTTTTCCCCAGCTACAAAAGATCCTGGGCACAGGCTGCATTCAGGGAGCTAAAGAAGAATGGGAGAGAAGGGAAAACTGTCAATGCAGATCCCCCTCCCAGGTCTGTCCATCTCACGCCCCTTTTTTAAAAACCCATTGTGCTAAAGGTCAGCAGAGATGAACTGGTATGCAAAACTGCACAGGGTCCCTCCAGGGTGTTTTCAGCTCGCATGTTCGTCCAAATTTTAAAATGTGACTGCCCAAAGCCATTGCACCAGGGTAAAATGGGAGAGAACAATCAGCAGTACTTGGGGCTGAGCCCTAAACCACTATCTGATTCTGGCTCAAAAAGCTCATTAAACTATGCCAGGCCAAGAATTTGTAGGTGCTTCGGAGTGTGCCTACAGATACCTTGCTTTGGTTCAAAAGGCTCAGGTGTGTAAGTAACACAGTATTCATAGTGATCCATGGGGCCACATTGCATGCTATCCAGTCGGTCCCAAAGGCCCTGCTTTCCAGCACATTCAAACTGAAGCAGCCCACACTCTTTTTAAGGATTGGATTAGTCCCAGATAATAATAATAAAAATATTCCCTTTCCCTCTGCTCCCAACATTACCAGGTGCCCAGTTTGCAGAGACCCCCTACTTGTGAATCTATCTGTCCTGGGAACCAGCTGGTGCTCCTGTGTCCTGTTCTCAACAGAACAAGCCTGATCCACCAAGACTCCTACTGGTGTTTCCCTTAAGCACCGTACAAAGTTATGCACACAAGGGAATCACTAGGAACCCTGGTAACACAGACATTACTATACCGTCATGGACTGATGGTCCACAGGATCAGAGAGATTAGAGGTGGAGAAGACCTGGTAGGATCATCATTCCATCAATGAGCCAATAGAGGATTTTTCCCAGAGCACATTCTCTAGTATATTGTCCAATCTAGTTTCAAATGTGCCAAGTGATGGGACTTGAACCAGTTGCTTCGGGAGGATATTCAACAGCCCAATAGATTACATTATCTATATTTTTTCCAGATATTCAGCCTCAATTTCCCCTTTTTTAATATCATTCGATTAACCCCTAGTGATACCATGTGTAGCACCTTAAATAATTCCTCTCCCTCCTTAACCTGTACACCTGTTGATGATTATGTCCTCCCAACCCCCCCTCCCAAACATCCCCCCCTTCAGTCCATTTATTTAAGCACTTTCAACCTTTCCAAGCAAGTCAAGCCCTCCAGACTCCTGACTGTTTTTGTAGCTCTTTCCTTCCAGTTTCACTCTATGTTGATGGTACAGTAGTATCCAGTAGTGAATGCTTTTAATGCAGTATCCAGTATCCAACAGCAAGGAATGTAAGCTGCATCCCTCACCAATGTGAAAAGGTTCCCCTGGCATATTATACCATGCTATCCTCTGCGGGAACTTCCCTTCTAGCCTCATTGAGGAGGTCAGCTTAGCTCCCACTGAAGGGAACAATGGATAATACCATCTGATCCCAAATGGAACCGGAATGGGGACAGCTGGATTAATCCTGGGCAAATAAAGAATTTCTCCATTCAGGGATGATATCTGGGAGGAAAGAACAGAGGGAGGAGAAGGTTGGAAGCAGCATGAGATGCCCAAGAATGGGATCAGAGGAAAGGGAACACTAAAGGCGTTGATCCACTTGCTCAGGCTCTGAGCCACTCTGCTGTGAAATCTTTCTAAATGTTTGCAGTTCTGGTTATCAAGAAACTCTCCCTTCACCCTGCCGCTGCTGGTGAAACCTGACTTCAGAACAGATGTGTGTTGTTCCAGAAGCCCCATCGAGGCATCCTTTTGAGTTGAAGACAACACCCCACACCTGTGTGCTGCTGCTCTGTCATTTAAGCCCAGTTTACATTTAATGACAGACTTTTAACAGGAGACAGAGAGACATAATATTATAGGGATGCTTTGAAGGCAGGGTGTGGGGTTCTTAGCTCCATGAAACCAGTTAAAGTCCATGGGATCCACCTCCTAGAATCTGTTAACCCAATCACAAAGTGCCCCTTGGCAGCTTTTTATTTAGGAAAACAATAGGCTGTAAAAACATTTTGCTTTTTAAAAAACTCACATTGAGCTGTGGGGTGAAGCTCAGCTAAGCACAGCCTGCCTCTCAGTGGGCTAAAGCCACTTTCTCACCACTGCAGGTAGCCTGGTGGCAGCCCTGAGCATTGCCCTATATGCTCCAATGTTCCATTCTGTGCACAATGCTTTCCAGCAAGGATGCTGCAAGAATTGGATCATGCTACCCTGCAAGGATTGGATCAAATGCAAATCAGGTGTGGCAGCTTTGAATGACAATGACAGAAAAGGAAACAAAGCAACGCATCCTTTGCAAACACTACAGAACATGGGGAAATGTCAGGTGCCCTGTGCTGGCCTTTCATTCTGAATGGGTCTCACCATCATCGTTAAACATGTTACCTAATTCGAACATTAACAGCTATCCCTAACCCACAAGATTCAGAGAGCCCTCAACTCTGGTTGACTTCAATGGGTTCTTTATGCTGGATTAAGTATTTGGAATTTAGTTAGGTGCTCAGATATTACAATGATGAGTGTGAGCTAGACAGACAAACAGATGTTTAAAACATAGGTGGCCATAGTAAGTTTTACACCCTGGCTCATTGTTACAGAGTTGATACAGAGGTGCTGTCCATGGGGGCCAGAGATCCCAGTATGCCATGCTCCATCTTGACCAGAGCAGCTTAGCTTGCAAAATGTGAGATAGTCCCCCGCAAAATCAGGATCATTCCACAGAAATCGCAATGAATAGCATCCCACCCAGGCTGGGACGTAACCAGGTGGTCCTTGCACAAACTCCACCCCTCTCACATAGCTCTGCAGTGCAGCAGCACTGATCACCTTGGCAGTTTTCACCATGGAGCTCACCAGCATCAAAACCCTAAGCCTTCTCTTCAGAGAAGGTAAAAGACCCAACCCATTGAGGAAGGTACCAGATCACTTCACCTCTCACTCAGCCCCCAACCTACCTCGGAGGGTATCTTCTCTGGATGGATGGAAGGAAGAAGGAATGAAAATAACACTTGGAATGAAACTGCAAACAACGAGCCAGACAGTCATAAACATGTGGAATCCTGACTCTTATTCACTGGCCCTCACACTCTACTTTACAACCTTGAATTGATTTCTTACCTCAAATAGATTTCTAGATGGCTTGCAATTAAAATGACTTATGCTGTGCCATAAAAAGGTTACTGGTCTTCACTGCAGATTTTTTTATTGTTTAAGTTTCTCGACTTGCTTGATCATTTTATGCTTTTAAATAATATCAACTAGTCCATGGTTTATAGCTTTCTTTTCTTTTTTTCCCTTCTTCAAGCCAAGCTGTTCTGCATCCATTCATCTTTATGTTTTATTAACACAAGGATTCTGCTGTGGGCAGCTTATTCTCCCTTATTACATCTCCCTATTTATAGTTTGCCAATGGCAAAGATTCCCATTGCAAGCACTGAGAATGGCTGCTGAGAAGACTCATGGAGCAACTTATGCATTTATCCATGAAGACATCTATTCAGCGAGCCACCCTGTACTCCAATGATGCCCTTGTCACATGCCTCTGGCAAAGAAAACTCTTCTATCCAATTTCCTGATTCCTGCCAATAAAAGCCAAACAGATCAAATATGGGAGGTCACACAAGCAGATCAAATATGGGAGGTTACTCGTGAACAATATAAAAACAGCCTTGCCTTTTCTGAAAAGGTTTAAAGGACACTTTCAGGCTGAAACCTCTATGAGGCCCAGTCCTGTTCTCCTTACTCTCACAGATGAGCATATTACTCTGAGACAGTTCATTGGGGCCATTTGAAGAGCAAGGTACCATGTGAGTATGGAGAGCAGAATCTGGCTCCCAGTGAGAAGCAAGTCACTGAGGGCAATCTTGTTGCTTTACCATGAGCTCTGTGTATGGGACTTCACACAAGTGCCTCATCCTGGGAGCTAGTAAGGGAAGGAACTGTCCCCTCCAAGTGGAAAAGTTCCTTCACTTCTTCCCCCTTGATCCACATGGGTGGGCGTATCAAAACAGTGTGAAAAATGGTTGGTCATGTAGGATTTCTGGCCAAGACATTGGTAGCAATATCAGACATCTCACTGGAAAGCCAGTTCTCGCACGTCCCCAGTTCAGTGTAACAGATGCATGGGTTCTTATAAGCATCCCAAATTCCATATGCTTATTCTGACTGACCTGGCTTTGAGCTCTAGTGGTTAACAGTGCTTAGCACAATGGGGCCTTGCTCCATGACTGGGACTCCTAAGTGCTATGATAATAGAAATAATAAATAATAAATAATAATAATAATATACCATCACATGAGTCGGGTAGTCCAGTGGTCTGGGTTCTGGTTTCTGCGGTTCTGGTTTCTGCAAATACCCTGATCCCCTATTGAGCTCAGGGTGTTTCCAGGAGGAAGTGCTCAGCATGTAGCAGAATTAAGCCTTATGGAACACTCTACAAGGCACTTAACTTCTTCTGTGTGCCTGTTTCCCCATCTGTCCAATAGGGACAGTACTACGGTATTTACCTACCTCACAGGCCTTTAATTAATTCTTTTTTGGAAAAATATTTTAAGCTATTGCAGTGAAAAGTGTCAAGTATTGTTATTATCCAGAGAAGCCATGGAATATCGGGAAGAGCCAGAAAAAAAAAAAAAAAAGCAAATGGGTGAAACTGACTGCAGTGGAGATGGGAGGAAAAAAGGGAATTTAAAGAAAAGTGACAGTGGGATATTTATCCATCCAAGGGAAGTGGTAAACATCCCAGACATACAAATCACCAGCTAATGAGCTCTAGAGAACAATTTTGCTATGGCAGGGAGACGGACTGGATCATCAACTACAAAAGTTCTAAAACACTGGTCCAGGAAGAACCAGTCTGTGGCATTTGAACTGCTAGTGGCCTATTTGAAACCTAAACATCATGCACCAGGCAGCTGGGAGGGGATAAGGTCTCCAGCACCAAAGAGCAAAGCAGCAGCTGATCAGATAGGACTTTTCCACCTCTAACTCCTAGGATTACATGATTGCTCATTTGAGATCTAAAACAAAGTATATGAAGGAGGAAGTCGGATTATGGCACTAGCTAGAGCTTAAGGCCAGGCCCAAAAATATCTACAAGTACAGTGCTCCGTAGTCCTTATACTGGGATATAGTCAGGCATTGAATAAATGGATGGTATTAAAAATACTGCTTTTGATTAGGCAATTAAAATGATGCAGTCTTCCACAAACAAAAAACCCACAACCCCCCCTTACACCTAACAGCTGTGTTGATACTATTTTGCATGCACACGTCTGACTTATTTTTGGCAGGCTCTTGTGATTCCTTCACCCTGAGGAGACCTACAACAGGCTAGGCTGAGCATTTTTGAGCCGAAGAGGAATTTTATCCAAAAGGAACTTGTGACAACATTCTCTCCCCCTGCTTCCCGCACTGGGAAGATAAACTTTTAGGAGGCAGGAGATGGTGTGAGGGTTTATGGCTCTGAGCAAAATTAGTTAGATTACATTGCCTGGTCCCGGGTACAGCTAATTACAGACAAGCTTGTGTCAGGTTAAAGAAACAGCAGAAGAGTTTACCAGTGGTCCACTGCAGGGCTATACTGGTGTGGGTCACTTTTGAGCTGCTCAATTGAGCATCAAGAGCCTAGGCTTAGCGTGTGTTTTACTAATGTATTTGGAGGAAAGGGCTTTAGCTTTGCACTTGTACCCATTTCAGATGCCACAAGAAATCAGGAAAAAATCAAGGTTATTCTTTTCATTACAGATAGGCTTGGACAGGTTAGATTTTTGTTGGTAAATGTCAATTTTAACATACAGACACAACTGACAAAAAAAATATTTCCATTGATGAGAATTGAAATTTAGATAGGCAAAGTAAGAAAAATGCTGCTTGAGAGCTTATTAGAGTTTGATTTAAGGATATTTACTTTGTATATTTTGACATGGGATGTTGATAATTTGTGTTTTAATGGTTATAAAGCTTTAACTTTTTGAATCTCAACATCTACGGTCATTAAATAATTATTGTCTAACATACCTGCCCCCCCCCGCCCCATAATTTCCCACAACTCTGAAAATTTAAATCCATATAAAAAATTTCAAAGGCTAAACCCCATAATTTTGTGCAACTGTGAAAATTTAAATCAAATAAAAAACGTTTTAAAAGCTTGAAAATAAACATCAATGTTATCTGTCAAAATTATAAAAAAATAAAAATGGAATTCTACCAAGTCTCGATATAGATATTCATACATAATGCAGCTTAATTCATGAATGTTTGGGAAGTACATCCAAAGGCATTAGAGAAGTACAAAGTGCTAATTTTGATCAATTAACAATAAAAGAGTAATTTTATTAATTCACAATATTAAAACAAAAGATCCTGAACTGCCTGAATGCAGACTGAAGGCTTTAAATAGACAGAAACAGAGAGGCTCTAGATTAATGCCGTTTAAAATACTTTTCGTGTATGAGAATAATACCATGTATAGTCTAATATTGGCACATGGGCAGTGCATATCCAAAACCTTTGGGACCAAATGTATCCCCTTTGTAGATCCACTGAAATCAGCTGAGTTACAGTAGGGATGAATTTGGCCCACACCTTTTACTAAACCTCCAAGTGGCATTCAAGGTGTTGTTCATAACTATGAAGCACTAAAGGGTTTTGGTTCTCATTACCTGGGAATCTGCCTCTCTCCCCGGGACAGACTGACACAAACGAGATCAGCAAAGGTGCTCAACCTGGAGCTCACACAGTATAAATGGGAGGGAACTGTTGGTTCTGTGGGGCGGGGAGGATGAGGCCTTGATTTCAAAGCACACACACACACACACACACACACACTCCTCACAATTTGCTAACCTTCGTGGCACACTGCAAAGCCTGTGTTTCACCCATTTTCTCCCAGGCTGTTGAAGAGAGTGTGCTCTGAAGTGGATCTCCGAGCACTTTACAAAGGAAAGCCAGTACCACTATCCTGATTTTATAGATGGGGAAATTAAGGCATGGAAAGGGGACGTGACTTGCTCAAGGTCACCCACCAGGCCAGTGGCAGAGCCCATGTCCCTGGAGTCCCACTCCAGTGCTTTATGCCTTTTACTATAATGGGCAAGGCACCTAAAGCACTGGATGGGAACCTATAGTTTTATTTATGTATTCATATTTCTAAATACAATACTAAAGGACTATAGCCTATTATTCACTGATAACTGGTGACACTGATAACAAGAACATCCACAGTTACATTAGAGAAGATTGTTTTTTGAAATACAAAGGCTATAAACCCTCATGCTTCAGGGCATCACCCACCAGCTAGCTAGCAGGGGCCAGAAAGGAACATCCCCTATAGGCAGGTTATTCCATCATTATCAGCTATGGAGTTAGTTGCATCTTTCTCTGACATGTCTGGTACTGGCCACTGTCAGAGACAGGATACTGAACCAGAGGGACCCCTGGCCTGAACCAGTGTGGCAATTTCCAACCTCCCTGTGGAGAGTTTTGGTTTTTAAAAGCAATATAGAGTTATTCACTTCACTCAAAAGGCAACTGCCAGCTTAGTCCCACTAGATATATCTGCTTTGCCTTGGGAGATGAAAACAGTTTGAGATCTTTTATTTTTACTGGGTAAATTAAAAATAAATAAGTGATCCCATGTTTCTACTTCTTTAGGGCCTCCTCCCTTTCAAGGCCCATAAAGCATCTTACAGACATATTTGAATTAAGCTGCATAGCCCTCTGTGAGGAAGGTAAATATTACAACTTCTCTTTTACAAATCGAGAAACTGAGGCATGGAAAGACTAAAAAGTTAAGACACATTTGCAATTTCAGGCCCAATGCCCTGCTGCTCCTCCTCTCCCCTTTGGATATACTGAGAGAGGAGAGTGCAGAGATGCTGTAACATATAAGCAGCTGGATACAAGCCCTTTTGTAGGAAAGAAGAATTCAGATCCTCTTACTTACTCCTGTTTGACTCAATCCAGATTCCTCTTATTTGCTGTTTGTTCCCACTCCCCTAGTTCCATCTAACTGATGATGCTTCCCCCAGCTCTCAATGCTTACTGAACAAGAAAAACTTCCCCATCCTCTTTGAATACTCTTCTGTTTGCTGCATATGTTGGCATTACTCCCTCTGGGTCCAGATGGACACTCTTAAGGCTGCAGAGCCAATTAATACTGTATTCAAATCCTCTCCTATTTTACCATTCATATATACATCAACTACAGCCACAATGCTGGAGAAAAGAGTCTAAAATCAGCTTGCAGAGCCATAAGGTTCTGGCTAAAAGTAGATGTTGATTTCATTCTCCCATTCGTGTGTAGGCGGATGGGTGGGTGAGAGCATGTGAGAGATAGGGGGAGGGGTGCAATATTTATTTCAAGCCACATTTGTGTCTGATTTCTTGAGGCACAGCGATTTTAAAGAGAACAGAGCCAGGGAAGGGGGAAGGAAGATTCCTTGCAGGCGACACATAAAGCAAAGGAAGACCCATCATCCTCATCCTGAGATTTTGCTATTATTAATTATTATTATTTACTTTAAAAATATAACAAAACCAAAGGCTGGTGTAACCAGATTTTCAAATCAGACACAACTGTATATGACGAAAACATGGCCAGTTGGCAGAACTACACACATCAATGGTTAAATGATGCTAACAAATGCTGCCTGCAGAAGGCCTGCCTCCTAATGAATTACAACGTTTTCTTCACTCCCAGAGATTATGTAACATGCACTTGCCTTGCCATTGCCTCATATTTATCAAACCATATCAGGGAACACACACACATACTTATAGATATAGATATATACATGCACACACATATGTGAGTGTGTGTGTGTGCGTGTGAGAGAGGCAACCTAACAAACTCTTACACAAAACAGACCCTAGAGATTACTTAAACCATCACTGAAAGACAGCCACCTCTGGGGTGAAACACAGCAACTGTTTAACAATACACAGCAACACTACAGAACAGGAGGTGCACAACAAAACCATGCCCTACTGAAACTGGGGGAGGAGGGAAAGAGAAGATAACAAGAACACTGGAGCAAACACCCCTAACAACTCCTTGCAATACCTGCCATTAAAGTCGCTTTGATGACTAGCCGCAGTCCAATCCTCAGTTTAATGTCTCATCAGAAAAATGACAGCTGACCCGGCACAGTGCCCTATACATCCCTGCTGGACTAATGTCTCAGTACTGACTCAGAGAGGAGAGCACCATGTGCTGGGTCATCAACACCACTTCCTGGAGCACTGCGGACATCTTTTGGTGGGAGGATCCTTAAAGGTGCTGTAAGGCAAGGTGGGGTGGCTGCAGTGTCAATCAGCTTTTATTAACAATTGTGAAGGGCTCTCATGATTTGCATAGAAGAGGACTGTCTCCTCTTAACAGTCATTTCTAATAGTTTCTGTCACACATTTAGCCATAAAGACAACAAACTAGCTCCTCCCAGGGCTGCTCCTTTTCTCTTTTTTAAAATTTTTTAATCCAAAAGGAAAGACTTTCAAATGGCTCTGCAGAATCGCTGCTCTCAAGCAGATTGGTGCAATCTGGCCCTGGACCCTATGCGACTAGAGATTCATCTAGCCTTAACCAGAGGGGCTGAACATCCCATCCAGCTGTTGCCTAAAACCCGCAAATTATAGCAGCCTCTCCCTGTTAATTACAGTTGATGCTGTTCAAAACCTGAGACTTGATGTCCCCAGTGAATAGAGCCTGACATGGTCCGGAAGCTGCCATCACTGAAAATAAGGCCCGGTGACAAGAGGCAAGGCCTTTTTCTCCAGCACAGGTGTGATACCCACTACATGTGGAAGACTGATGCGTGGCCCATAACTCATTCCAACACCTTCATTCCTTATAACTTCCTTCATCTTCCATCTCCTCTAGGCACTGGTGTATAATCAGGCCAGATTGTGGCTTTCAGCCACTGTCTGGGTTGGAAGGCTGGTGAGGAACAGTGCTGCCATCTGTGGCCCTGGAGGAGTTTTGGTTAATGCAGCCAGGATTCCTCCTGGGGCTCTAGAGGAACACTGGCTGGAGCGGCAGTGCCTGCCTGCCTTCAGAAGGATGCTGGGTGTGCACACTCCTCCCTTCACAGGCCAAGTCCACTCATCCAGGCTCCATCCTCACACCACACCACCTTCCATATCCCCTCTCAGTGGCAACAGTCTCTGCTTCCCACTGTGGCTGGTCCTACTGAGGGACAAAATGAGGGAAAGCTACTTGTGCAGGCTCATCCTCATGTGCAGAGGCAAGTGTGTGTATCTCTTTATATATATATGTGTGTGTGTGTAAATATATATATATATATATATATATATATATATATATATATATATATATATATATATATATATATATATAAAATGTCTGTGTGTATCTTTTTATATTTATAGGTATCTCTCTCCTCTCTCTCTCTCTCTCTCTATATATATATAAAAAATCAGATAAAAGCACACATATAGTCAATCTAGTATATGGTTAACACAGGTATTTCTCTCTCTCTCTCACACACACACACACACACACACACACACTACTGTGGTAATAAATTTGCATTTCAATTCACAGTTCTAGATCAGATTGGTGTAAACATTCCTGTTGCCATTAAAAACAAACTGATGCTTCCCGAAGCTTTCAAACACATTCCATTCAGATCCAGAAAGCATTCTAACAGTGTGTGCTTTTTAAACAGAATTTTGATGGAAGCTTACAAAATCAAAGCACCTGCATTACTCCTGGGCCCAGGAATGCATATTAAAAACAACCACCAAAGCTTAATCACACTTTTGCAAGCTTACAATGAAAATGACTGCACCTCAGCCAGGTAAGGAAGGAGAACAGCACATAAACTAATCAGTAACTTATTGAATCACAGAGAAGGAATTTTAGATAGCAAGCATTACCTAAATATAAATTTAGTGTCAGAATAGAAATTACAGTACATAACCCATTGCATAAATCTTGCCAGACAAAGAGAATTAACTAATACAGAAGGGAACAGTGCCGTCAACATTAACATATGAAATCTGGTCAATAGGAATTCTTTGAAAAATCCTCTCCTGAGGATACAAGCAAATCTTCATTCTGCTGTCCCAGTGAGTTCATTTAAGATGTCAAAAAACTTTTTCTCCAGCTATTACCAGCAAAATAACTCCACAGCTTAGCAAGATAAAAGACTAAGCCCTATGTTGCTGTTATTTCAAATGTGTATTTTATTTATTCTGGGCAGGAGGCTGTTTTGTACCTTTTTTTTTTTTTTTTTTTTTTTTTTTAATAATTACTAGAGACATCTCCCAGGATGTTCCTTTAAAAAAATAATGTATTTCTTCTGCTGATTCCACTCCTAAAGTCTTCTGTTTGTGACATTGCACTCACTTTTACAGCCACCAGTTACAATGTCACAAACAGAACTGTGGATTCAGAAATTTGCCCCTGGAGAAAGTTCACCGTTTAGTAGTAGAGAACTTCATTCAGGCAAATGTCCCAAATATTTGAAAAAAGGTGGAAATTGGGAAGAAAATATAAATCAACAGACTTTGACTTAGACAATATGATTCTCAAGATTTGCTACTGGGCGTTTAAAAGATACTTTGATATCCCCCTGAATAACTGTCACACTGTAAGGTCAATGACAATTATCCTCATCATTATGTGTAAGACATCTCTTTATAAAAGCCAACTTGTGGGGCTGCCACATGTATATGAAAACGAGAGTAACGGATACTGGCTGTACTTCCAAGCAGAAAATAAACTAAAATATTTTTTTTCTTTTATGCCGTGCGTTTCACTAGAAGAGATTAACAAACTCTGTACAACGAATCACCTCACCCACTGCAAAAATGCAGCTCTCTCTGGGGAAGATTGTGGCAGCTGCTCAACAGTGCACAGCAACAATACATGACAGCTTAGCACAAGACGTAAAGATTAACAGAGCACACTGAAATTTGAAGGAGAAACTGATGCAGGCAAAATACAAACTAACATTTGCTCAGCACATACTTATTCTCATGAAAGTGCAATGAGCCAACTAATGACTTGAAATTATCAGGAGCCTAAGTTTACATATGGGACGCCAGAAAAATAAAAAACACAAGCAGCACACTATCCCCTAAGGTAGCTGGGGCACTGCTTCAGTACTGACTCAGAAAGAAGAGTGCCACCTACTGACGCAGGGCAGCAGGGAAAAAGCAGTTACCCCTATATCCAATCAGACCAGAAAGTAGAGGAAATGGGCTGGAAATACATTCCCATATTTTAGTTAGGCTTCCACTCAGAACAGACATAGACAATCACAGGCAGCAATCGAGTAATATCAACTCATATGTCTCTGTTCAGGCTAAGGACTGACAAGCCTCTTAGCCACCATTATCCATTGTCCGAAACTGGCATGGGCATATACTTAATTTTTTCATGCATTCATGGTTCCTGGATTCTATCTGAAGGAGAAGTGGAAATCCCAAAATAGCTGTGAGAAAGATACTCCTTACCAAACTGAAAATAGGGCCATCCTGGAAATCTCAAAATCAAGCCTGTTCTCATGAGGTTTCCAGATAACAACATTCAGATAAAATTAATATAAGCTTCAAAGAGGCATCCACACTTTTGCATGATTACCTAAAGTGCACCTCTGACGCTCAGGAGGCAGTGCGGACTATTGGATAAGGCACTTGACTGGGAATCAGGAGGCCTTGATTCTTTTCCTAACTCTGCCATTAACTCACCATGTGACCTCTCTGTCTTGGCTTCCCCATCTTTATAATGGGGATAAAGATAGCTAAAGGATCTTATACAGCACTTTAGGATACAATATGGATAAACCATGATAAGTATTGCTATCACAAATCCACGTCTCTTTCTTTAACTGCCTTTGAAACACAGTTCCTCGGGCTTCTCTTTAATTTTGGTTATCCTCTATTGACAAAGCCTCCTGACCCTAAAGACACACTCATCAATGGGAATTCTCTGGAGGGCCTTCTGCCACAAGTTTCGTCTTCCCAGTGGATGGTCCTGACAACGCAGAAGGTAATATTCTAAAAGCGCTCTTCTGAGTGGAAAAGCAGGCTGCATGATGCTTTGAAGACAACGATCACAGAAAGAGTTACAGAGAGCCCAGCAGTCTGAGGGTTCTCTAGAATTAAAAATAAAATCTTTTTTCTCTCAGGGAAAAGCTCGTAGTCACATGAAAAAAAGATCCTTCATAGTTTCTTCAGCAGCTCTTCCTCCAGGAGCATCTATTTTTAGTTGGCAGCATAAATCACTACAGCTCACAAGCCAGAACAGGATTCCCTTAAAACAAAATACTAAATCCAACCGCTTATGGTATGGGCAGACGCCCTTTAGCCAACTAATGCCCCACACAGCTCAGCCGTTTGAATAGAATAATAAAACATTACATTCAAATGACATATTAGTATATGAGAAAATATTAATTGATCGTTCCTCACAATACTCCACTGATGTAGCATCATCCCAGTTTTACAGCCCAGGAGACCAAGGCTCAAAGAGGTGAAGTGACTTGGCCAAGGCCACTCAGAAAGTCAGTGGCAGAGTTGAGAATGGCTACCTGGAGACCTGTCCTCCAATCACCAGCTGTGACCCCCAAGACAAACACATCCTCTCTGCAGCAGCACAGTTATTATTATTGATAATAATTCGATAGTTCCCTTCAATCTTCCTAACTTTGGACAGTTGGGAATATCTCATATGAAAGAGAGCAAATGACACAACTTATAAAGTAGCCTGGATAACATCCCATTAGATGAGATGCACAATGAATACAATTACTGTAGCCAGTTCAGAAAGATATACATTGTGAATACAAAAAAAAAAAAAGACAACCCCTCTACCCAGATGCATTACTAACAATATATAGCATATACAAATACAGAACGGTCATAGGTACATAGATACATACATGCAAGCAGGCAAGCACGGTATACAGAGAATTAAGAACTATATCTCCAATCACAACCAGCATTCACTAAATAAAAATAAAAGAACAACAATACAATGAAATGAACAGTAAAGAAGAGATGGGTTCTGTTAATTTAACAAATTAAAAAAAAACTTACATGGATTTTTGGCAATTTTCCTTCAGACATTATACACAGCAGTTGGGCTGTGTACTGAATACCTGATCCAAAAAGAAATATAACCACATTATGCAAACAGATGGGGGCAGGAGTCAGGTGAACATGCAGCTCTTAACAACATTCATCTATGGGATGAGAAAGCACCTCTGCGTTCCCACAAAAGGACTGGAATCTACTCAGCTCCTCATTCACTATAAAGCATAAACAAATGCTGCACTGCTGCCATCCCAGGGTAAAATCCAAATGGCAGGACAGAAAAGAACAATCACGTCAGAGACTTCTGAGCTGTCCCGTCCCCTTTTACTTGTCATGTGAGATTTAAAACGGACGGGGGGGATATCAAGAGGGGTGGCAAAAGCTTTTTTTTAATCCCTTTTGTTAGCCTTAAAGAATCAGAATTAAAACCACACTGAAGAATGGAAAGTATAATAGGTTTAGTACTGATACTGATGACATATTCGCTTTTTCTGAAGCACTGGGAAGGAAAAATATGCACCCGTGTTTCCCCTTATCTAGAAAGGTGCCTGGATCTTTAAGAAGGTGGATTAAAGCTCAGGAGGAATGGACTTTTTATGTACTGTGTGATACAAGGGTTGCTATGATACAGTCAGAGGCATTTTCTTGAAATAACATTGAATCCTGCTGAAGCTGACAAAGAGTGAGTTAGGTCTCCAGTCACCCCAGCTCGAACATATACATGTAGCAGTCAATGGAAAGCTTTTATGGGATTAATAGGGGGTAATTTTCATGGCCAGCATATTACAGAAGGGATGTTCTCTCTCTCTCTCTCTCTTTTATTTTTAATTAAAAGGTAACTTTCCCCCTCTCACCCTATTTCTGGCTTGAGCGTTCCCACAAAAGTGAAGCACACCCTATTCAGATCGAGGGAAAGAGAGACTTAAAGGGCCAAACTTCCACAACCCGCCTCTGAGACCCTAACTCTGCAAACACTTATACATGCGAGTAACTTGAATAGACCCATTGAGTTCAAGTGTGTAAGCTACTCATATGCATGTGTGTTTGTATGATCAGGTCCTGAAATTGCAAGTGCAATCATTTGAGAGTGAAGGTAATAAAATATGGACATCTAGCCATGTTGTCACCCCAATCAACACCACTTCATTATTATAAGCAATCATGGCTTGGACCATGAATGTGGAATATTGTGATACTTCTTCCTCTTTAATAAAGACAACTAGCTAATTGCTCCTGAGAATCAAGCAGTTAGACGGCTGAATGCTATATTTTTTAAATGCAGAACTGCAGTTGCAACATCACCAAGATGTGATTGTAGAGGCTGGGTTGAGGGCCATTTGAAAGACTGGCCTTTCATGAACAGGCTGGGGAAAAAACAGACTCATTTCTAATGCCCTTTTCCTCCCTTCCCATCCAAAAGTCTATGAGAAACCCCTACCCATACAATAAGAACAACATTGTCTAAATGACACACAAACTTTTCTACTCCCAAGCTTTCATTTTCACACTGTTACATATAAATCTGCTTTCTTTGATTCCATTAGCCTTCAGGAAAATAAAATACAAGATTTAAATTGAAATTATTTTCCAATGTCCAGGTTCCAGATTTATTTATTTTTAAATAAAATGAAATTAAAAAAACAATACCCAGTGATCACTCTACAATTATTAGAGTTGAATGTAGCGTTTGGCACCCCTCATTCCACACACTGTACCCCCATTTTAATCCCCTAGCAACACAAAATACAAAACCGCACCACTAATGGAATCAAAGTTGTAGCATACAAGCTAACACACTCAGACACAGACCCTTCACATACTAGCATGCTCACACATACTCTAACATACGCTGTCATATACACACACATTTCCAGAATGCAAAATGTCAGCCAGAATCTCTGCATTAGGAATGTGAGTGTGCTAGATGTAAATACACATTAGTTACCAAGCATTCCTTGTACAAATCTTATTTAAAGGTAAACCTTCATGCAAAAATCTAACCTTAAAAAAAATTCAGACAGTTAAGACCAGTTTTCTCTCTGCTTTTTTCCCTGATTTTTGGTTTTTGTGTTTCCTCCCCTACCCCTCTAAATAACTATGCCATTCAAAATTATTAAATCAAATCATTTTGGGGGGTTGTTTGATTGTTAGTTTTCTAAGGGGAAAAATCCCAGGCAAAGAATTCCCATTTCATGGTCACCTATGTTCATTCAGTCTGGTTCCAAGAGGTTCTCCAACCCATGCGTATATTGACATCAGATTGCTAAGATAGAAAACAAAGCAAATTCTACTTGTTAAGCGATCCAAACCATCATCATGATGATTTTTTAAAAGAAGACCCACTCAGAAGCAATCACCTGTTCCACGGATAGCTACAAGTGAGTAAAAGGAAAGACAGCCAGCAGGCACTGGAGTTGTTGCTATGGGATTGTATCACAATTTATGGAGTTATTATAGATCAATAGATAAAATATGTATTAAAACTGGCTATATTGATTAAACATTTCTTGCTGGTTTACGTGACTGAATGCTACAACATTTGACCCTAGTGATTTTTTTTTCTTCCCTGTATTTGCCATTAAAGCCAGGTTTGAAAGTGTCAGATTTGCAGCATTTGTTTTAATTTCAAATTTTGACACTTAACTACTATAACTATACATAAAACTTTTCGCTTAACTTATAACTGACACGCTCATCTGGATATATACGTGTATATATGTCTATATCTATATCTCCATCTATGGCTCTGTGGATAGGTATTATTCCAGCTAATGGAGTACATAGGAAAAATAATGTAGACAGATGGAGCTAGTTCGAACTGCCTAGATTATCACAGAAATACACTCACAGTTAATATTATCGTGAGACGCAAACATTTCCAAAACATGCTGTGATTATTTTTAATTTTTATTTGTTTATTTCAGCAAGCCTGGATCTTTTCTTGTAGCAGAAATAATAAATAAAGAGTGGACAAGATTTCACACAGAAACACTGCTTCTGTGTATGATATTTGCATGGAGAAAAGCTATTACTCTTCCCAGCACATTTTGTATTGCTACTAAACTTTGTGCATTGAAACCCACCTCCAAAACCACCCTGTTACCCAGCTTGCAAACAATTTCATTTTGCTCTGGACATTTCTTAACAGAAGGACCTTGAACTAGTGGACAACTCATTGAGCCTATAATATGTAACTTAGCACTTCATTTTCAAGAAAATCAATGTAAATGAAGTCGCCAAAATCTGCCCATATTGGAATCCTGTTATCCCTGAGATGGGCAAAGATTTTTCATTTGTACATTAAAAAAAGGAAGCCTAACTAATATTTTTAGAAAAAAAATCAAAACAAGAGCAAAACCCTTGCATCTGTTGCTTTAACACAGGAAAACAAAGCATGCATTACTTTTCATCTCTGATCTCTTCCCACTCTGCAAAGATATGAAACACACATAAACAGAAAAAAAAAACCAGCTGGCTATGTTTCATTCTCTGCTATATGTCTAAAGAAAAGAGCTCTGCTAAACTGGTGGGAACATAGAATTTGGAGGCTTCTGGACTGAACATTGAGTATTCCAGTCACACTGTCAAGGCAACAGAAATAAATCAATCAATCAAATTTCTTCCCCTTTTTGCAGCTGAATGCTATTTTAGCAAAGATTTAATAACATTCATTTCTCAGCTAGGATTTCTTTCCACCTTTTAAAAACGGCCAGTGCTCTAGATTCAATTAAATACACACCGTCTCTCACCTGGTACCTACATAGTTGCTCTCAGAGACACTCGACATTAATTGCTTGCAAGAAATGATGACCAAAAAATCCCTATTCTGTTCTTAACGGGAGTCCGTATTTTTTAAAGGAATCAAAACAACACACGTAGTGATTATTCTTTTAACAATTTTTTTTTTTTTTACTCTGTTTCTACCTAGGTATGTACAGCTGTATCTAGCTATCTGTAACCAAGAGACATATGAATGGATTATTATTATTTATCACATTTAAAATCCAGGCAATAAGCAGCTACACTTACAGGCATACTTAAAAGACAAGACATGACAAAAGATTTACGGAGAGATAATATACCAACGTCATACATATCACAGCGAGGCCATGTTGAAGCTCAGTGCGTTTTCCCCCCTCAGTAAGAAATCTCTCTCTCTTTCTCTCTCTCTCTCTCTCTGTCCTTTCTCTCTCTCTCTCTCTCTCTCGCTCTCTTGTTGAATTGCTAGTGGCAGTAGCCCCCAACAGCTCAGGAGAAAAAATCCATTTAACGAGTGCCCAGGAAGAACATGAGTATGACATTCACAAGCAATAGCACTACGATCACTGCAAAAACGACCACCGTTTGAACATCCAAGGTCATGGTGCAATGCAGAACACTGTAGTGTTCAAGATGTGGGGCTGGTAGATTTGGAGATGTCAACCTCTGCTCTGTAAGACTGTCCATACATCCACCATGCTAGAATAAAGGAGAAAACTGTTCCTGGTTTGGTTTGCTGGTTGGTATTTGGGTTTGGTCTGATTTTTTGTTTGTTTGTTTGTTTATCCCCCTATCTGCCGCCTCTAGCTCATTCTGGAGCCTGCTAAGTGAAGCCTCATCACAAGCAGTGATCACTTCAGACGCAAAATCCTTCCTTTAAAAAAAAAAACCAAAAGGCAAATGCTGGCTGCAAGGTTCTCTCTCTTTCTCTTCCCCCCTCTCTCTCTCCTTCTCTTTCTTGCTGGCTGGCTTGCTTTTTAATTCATCAAGCCAGTGCAGATAAGAAGCCTGTGTGAGTGTGACAGCTCGGCAAGCTGCTGCTGCTGCTGCATCTCTCAATGTGAGGCGGGCCCTTTCGCATACTAATCAGCTCCAGTGACCAGGCAGTGAAGGGAACTTGGCTGTCAGTCAAATGCAAAGGAAACGCTGGAACCAGACATGAGTCTTCCATTTAGTATGGCAGTGAGGAGCAGGACAGTTTCTTCTGCTTTTAAAGCAGTTCCGAAAAGACATCACTTCATGGAACAGAGCCTGTGGTCTAGTGGTTAGAGCACAGGATGGTGCCTCAGGAGACCTGCGTTCTAGTCCACAGGCTTCTTGTGTAACCTTGATCAAGGCACTGTGTGTATTGTGGATTTAATCTTTGGATGAATGATACTGTTATTTCTAGGAGGTTGTTCAGTTTAGGGAGGGGATAAAGAGGGCAAGAGCATCACACAGTCACAGAGCTTAATGCCAGAAGGAACCACCGATTCATTTCATCTGACTTCCTGTATCTCACAGGCCACCAGCACCATCCAGCCACCTGCACACCAAACCCAACAACTGAAAAGAGACCAAAGCATTACAGCCCACAGGAGACTAGACTATTATGTGCCACAGGCAGAGAAGCTGAGTGCTTATTATGCCCCTTGTCATAAGGAGCAAGCCACATCCAAACATTTGGAACCTCAGTGTGGGTCTGAAAAAGAGACAGTACATTTTGAGGAGTAAGGGACTATCTCTTCTCAGTTCTGCACAGCACCATATATGCTATCAAATTATAAATACCTCACTGCACAATCTTTTTGTCTTTGGTACTGCACGTGCTGCATTGCGAATAGATTTCTCCACCCAGAGAGCTAAATTATACCTTAATCCCGTGGACACAGGCGTAAAGGGAAAAGGGATTGTAGTAACTTTATTTATGCTACAATCATCCAGGAAGTTGATTCCTACACTAAGAAAACAAAAATACAAAACAACCCTCTTTTCCCCCCCACCCCCAACCCCCACAGGTCATTTAGGTCCTTAAAGATAAATATACAATACTCTGTTTCCCAGTTCCTGTCCCCTCTCCAGACTCAGTGAATTCTGAAAAGCAAATGATTGATGGCAGTAAGGGTAAAACGAATGTAGAAACACTGCCAATGCAGATACCTTACATGCTGAAATGTGAAAATCAGGGCTGATCTTCGATGCATTCCAGGAAATCTGCTCCTGAGAATTTACTCAGGAAGTTTATGCATGGAGACCAGGATGACATGCAAGAACTGAGTGTCATTTTCATTGAAATTAAAAACTGTCAAGATTTCAGAAAGATGCTAGGCTCTTTAATTTAAGTGGATGGTGCCCAAGCCTCCTTGAGCCATCTTCTCTCATCACATGATCCTAGTCATTAAAGATCTGAGTTGGCATGTTACTTCTGTTGCAGTGGGATATAACAACACCACCCCCTGACCCAGAGGAGATATCCAGGGTCTGAACTCAAGACCTCTAGATGTAAAAAGCATAAGCTTTGGCTACTTAAGCTAAAAGACCAGCCTCCTTAGAAGGGAGGCAGTAGCAGACTCAGACAAACTTCTGCGTGATCCAATCCTTAGAAGGCGACAAAGCCGCATAGAAGGTTAGTGTAGGTTACATGATAGTCACATCAGCAGGAGGCAGTGTTTTTGTCAGGACACCTTCATGATAGAACAGTGCATAGAATAGCGATAGAAGTACTCCTGATGGCGTTCAAAGTGATTGGGATCCAATCCTGACCTCACACCAATGAAGCTGATGGGGTTACACCAGTGTGAGATTAGCATCAGGCCCTAGGTCTGAGCTGTCATTTAAAGCTCTGTTAAAGAAATAGATGTTTGCTGTTGGGCTTATTTTATTTTCCCCTCTGTCTATTGGGTGAGTTTATGTAACAGACTCCTTCCTAAGTTGCCAGTAGGGTTTGAACCTCCACACCAAAGAACAGGCCTCTACCACTGACCCTAAAAGAGAAAGTCCTTTCTCCGGCAGCAGAGGCGGTTACCTTCTAGCAGGCCTGGCACCAGACTTGCCACCCACTTTGCCAGTCTGTCACGTTCAGCGCTGGTGAAAGGTTCTGGATCAGTGGTGGGCAACCTGTGGCCCGCGAGGGTTAATCCACTGGCGGGCCGCGAGATATTGACTGTTCGCAGGCATGGCCGCCCGCAGCTCCCAATGGCCGTGGTTCACCATTCCCAGGCAACAGGAGCTGCAGGAAGCGGCAGCCAGCATGTCCCTGCGGCCCACGCAGCTTCCCGCAGCTCCCATTGGCTGGGAACGGCGAACTGCGGCCATTGGGAGCTGCAGGTGGCCGTGCCTGTGGAAGGTCAACGTAAACTAACTGCCTCGTGGCCCGCCAGTGGATTACCCTGACGGCCTGTGTGCAGCCCACGGGCCACAGATTGTCCACCACGGTGCTGGATCTTTAGCTCATAGAATAGGTACAGCCCAGACAGTAACTGTGCAAGCTCGCCCCACACTCTCAGCCCATCCTGGCAAGGAAGGAATATTTTGGGGGTGGGAGGGGAGTCCAAGCTCCATGGCTCATTCACACTATGGCTTCTGCTGAGGATGCTAATGGTTTCTGTGATGTTCTGTTTCTGTTTACTGGGAGCTAGATTGAGACTACAAAATATTTACCATTTTCTGACTAGGTCTAGAGTAAGTGTAGGCTATGCTGTGTTGTGTTGATGTATGTCAGGAGTAAGTGTAGGCTTGTGTTATGTGTGATGTAAGATGGATTCTTCTGCTTCCCTTAAAAAAAAAAACAATAAAAAAAATAAAAGCAAAACTTCATCACCAATGGCTGAGGTCCCTGGTTCAGTTCAAACAGAACATTTCTCATTCAGGAGGAGACAGTGAAGGATGATTTCAACCTGCATATTTACAAGAAGCTGCTTTATAAACTTGCCCAAAACAACACAACTGCCTCATTAATACACACTGACCAGATTTCACCAGCCTGACAGATCTGCCGGAGTATTTCTCTCTGAACTTGCACTTTCTAGTTTTAAGGAGTGTTTCTAGGGTTCTTCAGCCTGATGCATATATTCTACCGCTTCAAACTATCCAGAAGGACAAATACATTGAAAGGGTGTGGAGTATTTGTTGGTGATGTCATGATTTTCCAAATTCATTCATATTCTCCACTGGCTGTTTTTTTTCCAGCTCAGATAAACCTGTTTCAAACCCCCAGATCCGAACACCTCTGAACTTTGAGGAAGTTCCAGTCTGGGTCTGAACTTTGCCAGGGACTCCTCCTACAACTGCAATGGATCTGATTAACCTAAAACTCAGAGGAACCAGTGGTGCAAGTAGAATTCATTTCTTACCAGTACGCTGCACTCATCGGAGGGACACAAAGGGGGGGGGGGGCACCAGCTAAAGGGGGGCACATGACCTCCCCACGTGACTCCTCCCTGCCGCACCCACAGCTGGGGGCGCCTGCGCTCTCCCTATCCCCTCCCCATGATCCATCCCACGTTACCAGGGTGGGGGCTCAGTCCTCCTCCCGCTGCGCTGGAGACTTCTGAACCGCAAGGCTCTCTGGAACCACAGCGGCGAAAGAAGCAGAACATGGGGCCCCTGGGTGACCTCAAACCGGCAGCTCTTCCAGGGCGGCTGTACCAGCCCCGCCCCCAGCCCCTCCACGCAGCTGCGTCTCCTGTCTGGGGTCTGTACAGCAGCCTCACCAGAGGACAGGGCTGGGGTCAGGGCTGGGGTGATACAGCCATGCTGGAGGAGCTGCTCGTTCTGCTTCTTTCACCGCTGTGATTCCTGGGAGAGCCCAGCCTTGCCACTCAGCAAGCCTAACCACTCCCAGCCTTGCCCTCAGCCCTGTCCTCTGGTGTGGAGTTGCTGGCGTGGGGCTGCTGGGAAGCCCCACGTTCTGCTCCTTCTGTGTCTTTGTGGTACGGAATACCGGCTATAAATATCTTACAGGTACGGCGTATCGGACCATATCACTGTACTTGCACCACTGAGAGGAACCCTAACTTACGGCTGGTCTCCGTCTCTAAAATGGACCAAACCAAAATCCCAGACCCAGTCGCCCTTGGACTCTGGGAGAGTTTGGATCTGGAACCTAGCCTTGTGGCTCACACTCATCTCTACTTCCTACAAACAGAATCAGTAGGGGCTTCTGCTGTGTGCTAACCTCACAAACATGGCATCTGGTAATTGCCACTATGTGTCTCAGCAGAATATTTGGTAGGACACTAGAAAGGGTACAAATGTGCAGGACAAGAGAAGAGATTCAAGTGTGTCATTCTTTGTGCTAAACACCAAAAATCTAAATCTGAACTCCTTGTGGGCTTAGTGTATACACTCAGGGACAGCATACACATACACTCACATTACAGGAGCTTTCACAACCACAATTTACAATGAGAGTTCAAGGATGACATCTTTAGTATCAGAAGTCAGGAGGCAGTTCTGAAGGCATAACACAGACCATACAAATAAGGAATGGTCCAAGTAGCTTCCACTGAGAAATTTCACTTTTTTTAATGTACTGGACTCAAATACAGAGAAAATTGGAGAGGCCACTGAAAAAATACCAACTGTAATCTTGTTAATTTTGAGATTTATGTCGTTAAAGAAGCAGCACCAGTTCCCACAGACTCATGCCACATATCTGCATTTGTAATAAACTGGCTTAAGGCATGTGATCATGTCTCCCACTAGGGGATAACCCCAGTGACTATAATGGACTTACTCACAACTAAAGGAGACACTCCTTTAGCTCAAGCAGTAGGGACTTATGCTTTCAACAGTTCAATTCTCATTGAAATCTCTGCTGTCTCTGAATTCACTAATAGAGAAAGGAAAGATGGTCCAGTGGCTAGAGCCTGGCACTTTGGAGACCTGGGCTCAATTCCCTGTTCTGCCACAGACTTCCTACATGAAGCTGGGCAAGTCTCTTTGTGCCTCAGTTCCCCCATCTGTAAAACAGGGATAATAGTGTCTCACTAAGATTGTGAGGTGCTCAGATACCAGGGTGTGGGGGCCATATAAGACCCTGAGACAGGTAGGTAGAGTATGACTGTGTTTTTAGTACAGTTACATGTTTTTCACAAGGATTTCCCAACCCACATCACATTCTTTTGGCATAAAACAGCTAAGGAAACAGCCATTGTGTACAACCCAGAACATGGGCTAACTACATATGCTATTACACATCATATTTAGCTGTGACACTCTGAGTATCTTTAACTCAAAAGCTTGTCTCTCCCACCACCAGCAGTTGGTCCAGTAAAAGATATTACCTCACCCACCTTGTGTCTCTGTTGTGTACAACAGTAAGAAGTCACTAAATTTCACATCCAGCCTCATGCTGAGAGCAGCCTCTTACAGGAGACATGTTTTTAACAAACTAATAAGGATAGTGGAATAAGGATAGTGACACTTCCCAATTTGATTTACTTTTTAAATCTTGATCGCAAGTTACTAGTAATAATAACGTGCTTTCAGACACAACAAGCTATGTTAAAATGACAGCTGTAAGAAACACGGTTCCAAATGGATCAGGGCCTGGTTTATGAATTTTGGGCAGAAATCAAATAGTTAGAGCTTCCAGTCCAGTCACTTATTGTTTGGTCAGTACTAAATCTGTGACCAAAAGCCAAATGGTTCTAAATCTAAATCACTGATGAAGATATTGAACAGAACTTTACCCCAGACCAATTCCTGCGGGACCCTATTCGAAATACCCTTCTAGCGTGACCATTGATAACTACTCTCTGGGAATGGTTTTCCAACCAGTATTGCACCTACCTTATAGTAGCTCCATTTAAGTTGTATTTTCCTAATTTGTTTATGAGAAGGTCATGTGAAATGGTATCAAAAGCCTTACTAAAGTCAAGATATCCCACATCTACCACTTCCCCCCATCCACAAAGCCTGTCAAAGAAAGCTGTTAGGTTGGTTTGACATGATTTGTTCTTGACAAATCCAGGCTGACTCTTACTTATCTCCTTATTATCTTTTAGATGTTTGAAAATAGATTAATTATTTGCTCCATTATTTTTTTGGGTACTGAAGTTAAGATGGCCTCTGCAGTGTGTATAGGAGAGATTAGGGTTACACTTTTCTCTGAGCAAAGCTTCTACTCTACCATGTCTTCCAGAGAAGTTTGCAGCTTCATCAAATCACAAACAGCCATCTGTTTGTGGTCCAATTTACAAGTATTTAACTCTTCTAAAATGCAGGTTGTCACAGATGCAGTCGATGTATCTTCTATAACCTGAACATCTAGAAATGCACCTACTGGCCTACCACTAACATCAAGATAACATATGCAATGACAATGCTTGACACCCATTTGCATCAATACATTCTTCAGCCATGTATGTAAATTTTTTTGAATTTGATGAGAGAGTTCTTCACTTTTTCAACTGCTGAGTCTTTCACAGTTGTACTGCATGCTTCTAACCAGTCAGTTGAGTTTCTTGACAGAAAGATAGTGAGCATTCGCTGGTCTTGTTTGGAATCAGCGTCCAACCCTAGGGTTAACAAGTGTCAATGCACTTAACATTGGCCTCTAGTTTGTAGTGTGTGGTATCTCTTGCTAAAATAGAAAGTATGATGTGACAGCCATATTTATTCACATAAACTGTGTTGAGTCTCCAGCAATAACCATCTCATAAAGAACTTCTAAAATTGGCTTTCACGGTGGTTGGCTTGTAAGGCTTTCTACATGTTGACGCAGTCCAGAGACTTGGTGTTTTGCAGCCTTTTCATATAGTTTGTCAGCATTGGCTTTGCTGATTGGTCTGGCAAACCAAACTCCTCCACTTTTACCAATTGTAGCAATAGGAAGCTTTCCTTATTCATAAGCTTTTTTGCAAGAGGTGCACAAGTAGCCATCTTTTGTAACTTCAATAAATGGGAAAAGTTTGACCGACAAACATCAGGAACTGCCTTTTGTTGTGGAGACACTGTTTCTTCAGTAGGTAGCTGTATTTGTGCTTTGGGCTGTTCGGATGTAGATACACCACTTGAACCTTCAGATGACATATTCTTGGTATGTTCTTCATCTTGGTTGGTTTGACCACTGGGTGGGCTGATAGGGGAACTCGGTGTGGGGAAATTCCTGCTCGGGGTTCAGGCATTGGCTTCAGCTGGCATTTTGGGCAAAGATTCCAGTGGGTTCTTGGTTTATCCCAACTGGTTGAAATAAGTCAGCTGCCCCCTGTCCTGAACTGCATGGGACAGCTTGTCCTGCATCCTGTACAACTCACTTGCAGGACATTGCAGAAGTCATTTTGGGTTGGAAAAGAGCCCCCTCTCATTCCTTGTGTGACATGTTTCCACCAGGCAAACACTGACATTTTTACTCCTCTCATGAAAGGAGTACATATGAGAAATGCTCCCAGCTTTGTCTAGTCTCTGCTTTGAGGAGCTAATTGCTTCCCTCCTTTTTCTCCCTGAAGCTGTGGTTTGAAGTGGTAACAGACATCGTCACAAGTCCTGTTTTGGTGCTCAGCTCACGTTCTGCCCTCCTCTCTGTTTTTCTCAAACACTTTATAGGGACATGCACTTGGATGGATTCTCCTATATGTTACAAGTATAACCCCTCTACGCTGATGAAGAGAGGCTGTAAAAGTCCCAGCCAGCTGAAGGAGAATATATTTGGTGCAGGCACTGCACTGTTATGCTACCAACTGCCTTATGCAGGCCACCTCAGGGTGCACATGGGTGGGGCCATGAGCAGGAGGGGGCACATTAAGGGTGTGTGTTGAGGGTTGCAGAGTTGCCTGTAAGCAGCTAAGGCAGAGCTGCTGCAACTTAGCTCCCTGGCTGATTAACTTACACTGAGGCCATTTTAGCCCCCGCAACAGCCCAGAAACCTGAGGGCACCAAGCTGGGTTAATGTCACATTGGCTCACTCCCTTCCCAGGCTACCCTGGTGTGTTCTGTACCCCTTGAAGGCTCAGTGCACAACCTCATGCCTACACTCACTCCGCTCTTCAAAAAAATGCTTGGAAATAGTCCCCCTCAGCATTCTCCATGGGGGAAATTTATAGAGGGAACAGAGGATGGATGCAAGGCTGTCCACAGCATTAAGCCACACGGTGCTGAAGGGAAAAGGTGGAGTGACTACAGGAGTCCTTGCACCCCTGCCTGTCCTGAAAGAGGATCTCTGTGCCATCCCCAATAGGTTGACTCATTTAAGGCTTTGGGGATAGATAAGCCTTGGGTGGAAGTGCTGGTTCATTGATTAGATTTACCCCATGGTTTGTAGAGGATGGTAGCAGCTATCCCTGCCCCATAGGTGGAAGGTGAACGTTCAGTTTCCTCTCACAACCTTGCAAAGATCTCCACATGAAATCTGATGGCTGCAAGTGGAGATTGATTTCACCTTCTGGGAGCAATCTTATAGAACCCATGGGCAGTGTGCCTGATGGTGTACTTGAGGAAGAAGGAGCCAGATGCTCAAAAGCAGAAAGGATACAAAGCTGTTCCATGTGAGAATCAAGGATGTGTTTCAGTTTTGCCACAACATAGTAAGATTCTTTAAAAGTCAACGCATCACCTCTCCTGTGCTGCTAAAGAGCACATCTAATAGAATGTTTTCAGCTGTCTAAGCCTGATGGGGTCCAGCAATTAATAGTGCAGTGCTGACATGTTGGGCAGAATGAAAACAGTATGATCCATGATGTACATACTAACAAACAACACCATAAGTCTTTCAGAGGAAAGGGCAGGAGAAGAGAAAGTTTTCCACTCAGCTGTGGGTTGCTGGCAATCCTTGTAGAAAGAGATGGTTTAATTAGACCCTTTGCAGTACAGACAGTCTCCCTTTTCAGGGCATGGGTTAAGATCAGATCTGCTCAAGGCACCTCCCCTGATGTAGTGTAAGAAATTCACACTGCTCCCTCATCAAAGACCTGAGAATTTGAAATACCAATAACAATAATGTAGTGCACTCTTCTAGCAACTTTCATCCAAGGAGTTCTTAACAAAGTTTGACTAACAGTCATTAATTAAGTCTCCTATTAGCCTTTCAGGATAGGGAAGGCTAAGCTGCTAGCCTCTGTCTCCCCAGCCCAGGAAGGACTAACACCATGCCAAAAGTCTGTCCAGGCCCTTCCTTCAGGGCACAGTTTAATTCTTTATATGTAGAACTCACAAAGGAACACCAACCGAAAGCTATTTGCAGGAGCCCTTCCCCTTGCATCTCTCCCACCTGCTTTAGAAGCCAACTTTCTTCCCCCAGCTCCTCCCTTCCGCCGAGCTCTTCAGCCCTTTCTAGGAATCATCTGACCCCTTCCCAGCAGGGTCTAATAATCCCCTCTCCTCGGCCCAAACACCTGTTCTAAAAAGGGCTCTGTCTCAGAACAGGGCAGGCTGGCCACATGCCCCCTGGCCCTTAAAGAAGCAGACTGCCTTGTTACAAGAAATATTAACACGTCCTTTTTATCCATGAGGAAAGTGGAGCACAGGGAGAATTCCACAACTAGCTCAGGGTCACAAAGCAGGTCAGTGGCAGAGGTGGGAATAGAACCAATGGTCCTAACTCCCAGTTCCTTGTTCTAGCCATTAGACCACATGCAAAGAATAAGGACTGGTTAAAAATCAGTTGTTGGTTTTTCCTTTTCCCCAGCTGCTTGTTTTTCTCCTGCCCCTTAGAGAGGCTGTCGGTTATATTTGGCCCTGATTTTCCCTCATCAAGATGAACAGTGGGTACTGGATGAACATCATCTTGTTAGGATATACACTGACCTTGTGTATCTCATATAAATTAACCCAGGGTATTAGAAGCACCTCTCAGAACACGAGCATCTACTCACAGATGAAAGAAGAGCCCAGTGAACACCCAGTGATCTGGCACCCATTCAATGAAAGAGATGACACCAGTATGCCAGGAAAAAATAGCAATTCCAACTGGATGGCACTGGATGTATGGATTTATTGTCATATTTTTATCCGTGAGAATGTTATCTGCATTTTTTGAAGTTTACATCAATTTCTTTTTTAAAATCAGAGGAGATTCATTCCATGTTCCACACTGGCTGACACCACCACACACACTCCCACTGACAGGGATGGGGATGCACCATGTAAAATCTGTACAGGATTTGGTCCTCCATATAATGCAGTACAATAGTCCACCTACAACAAAGATTACCCTCCTCATCCCAGAAGATTACCTCCCTCATCAGTCACACAGGACTTCAAAGTCCAAAGGTGACATTTTTATGACACGAAAGAGGCAACAGTAAACTGGGAAATTTTGGCAGGCATAGAGATGACAAGAGTTATCAGAAAGTGCCTGAAAGTCACTATGTCTATCTGGCAGATGTGGACCAGTATACAGATGCAGAAGATGCAACACACGTATCTATGGTTGCAGAAAAAAATTCTCTGATATTATGTTGGATTCTTTGAAAAACAGTATGCGACTACATAATGAAAGGTGTATGGTAATGCATACGCACAAATGGGGTGGAGCTAAACTATGCATGCAACCCTCAGCTTTGGCATTTCCGGAGTTCTGAGTTCTTAACTGTGCAACCTTACTATTCTCCTAGCGTAATATTTAGTTTAGATATAATATACATTACATGTCTGAAGCTTGAGTCCTGAATTTTGTGGGAGAGGAAGAGGGAGTTCAAAATCTGAGGCCTCATTTCAGCAAAGCACTTGAGCATGTGCTTAAACTTAAGCATGTGTTATGTTTAATTGAGGTCAATGGGATTTAAGCACATACTTAGGTGCTTTGCTGAACTGGGGCCTGAACCAGGATCTAGAGTTTGCATCTGGCCCCTCTCTCTATAATAGGCCAAGTCAGATGCCAGGATCTAAACATGTTCACATTTTAGGGATTTCATAATCTGGAACCAAAATTTGCAATTTAGGTCATTCTCTAATACTATGCACCTTCCATTGGTTATCTACATTACATAATAGCCAGGTGTTTTGTTTTTTGTGTTGTTTTGTTTTAGACAAGATGTCTTTTCATAACAATGGAAACTACTGGAGGCTGAGACAATTTGATGATTTTTTGTTATCTAACAGCTTAGTCACTGGAAGAATTAGTCATGTTCAAACTAACAGCCAGGCTGGAAGATCACCAAAGCAACAATTTGGAGCTGAAGAAGCTAATGTCATAAATAGATGAGAATGTGAACGTGAAGCATTTCAGAGATTTCTCAAGAAGTCTTTTTTTAAGCATCCCTACGTTCAAACAAATCAATTCTTAGTAAATATAATGTCAGTGCAAAGTAAGACAACTGCTATGCTCAAATACTACAGTGATGGACATGAGATGGATGGACAGGCAGACAGACCAACCACTTGGTGCTTTTGGTTTCACAATGGGTGCATATTGCTTGATATTATACAAATAATACTTTGTATTTCTCTGGCACCTTCCATCCAAGGATCTCAAAGTGTCTTTCAAATATTAATAACAGAATCAACACATCACCCTGGTGAGGTAAGGAAGTTATTATTATGTCTATTTTACAGATGTGAGAATTGACAGAGAGGTGAAGTGATTGTGATTTGCCCAAGTTCACATGGCAACTTTATGACACAGATGGGAATAAAACCCAGGTCTCCTGATTCTGTCCTATGATTTAGTCACAGGACCAACCTTCATCCCATGCCAGGTATTGATTATTATTTATTACATTATCAACTATTTATTATCCCATGTGTTTACTGTGCACTCATATAAGAATAAAACCAGTGGGAGACTAACATTGAAACATCCAAACTGTCTTAAGGGTATAGGATATGGGTATGGAGGGAAAATCATCATGGTCCAACATATGCTCAGAAAATAAATAATGTGTGGGGAAAATTCCACTATGAAACAAGCTTAATCCTTCAGGAATTTCTAATCAACAGCACAGAAAACCAGTGCACATTTGACCCAACTGTCAATCTTCTGTGACAACAGTGTCCAAGATGAATGGGAATAGACTTGAAATAACCATTCTCTTCCTGGAGAAAGGGCCCTTCTCGGTTAGGGTGCAGCATACAGCAGTGATGAAAACTCTGGGTTAGGGTGCAGCGTTCTCCTTCTCGGAGTGCCCCAATCCACTGTGCAGGACAGCGCAATTCTCTTTGTGCATATTATCACAATGGGCCAGAGTCTGCAAGCCGCTGAGGGCACTCAGCTCCCTTTAATCTCAGTGCGAGCTGAGGGGCTCAGTGCCTCCTCAAACGAATCCTATTGTCCTCCTACACGTGGGCATTGGGAGGTTTTTATCTCCTGAGTTGATCTTCAGCTTTTAAAAAAAGAAAATTGTCCAGATTCTCAGCCAGTTTTCTCTGACATTGAACCCATTCAAATGCTGGCGTGTGAGTCAGCTGTGCTACCTGGAGGACCGTGTGATTTACATACTGATAACTGGGGAAAAACAAGTTAGATAAGATTATGCGGAAGTTCAGCTGGTGATTTGCGCTTCTCGTGGCCTCTCCACTAGCTTTTGCATTTGTATTCTTGTAATTAATTTTTGTTTAATTTCAGGTCACATTTTTATCCACTTTGATTTGCAAGAGTTTGGATTTTTTTTAAAAATGATTATGTGAAAAATCAGCAACTGATCTTAAAAAAAAAAAAATGCACAAAATAAGGTTTGCTGTGATAATCGGCTTTAAAGGGGCCTGACTCTGAACCTAGTAAAGCCAATGGCAACCTTGGCATTGCCTTCCATGGGCACATGATTGAGCCCAGAATGAGACTCAAAGAGGAAACAAAGATATATTACAGATACAAGCTTCTATTTTCTTTAATAAATACAGATAATGCTTGAAAAAAAACCATACTTCTTTAATCCACCTTGGGGGCATTTCAGAAAATATCATATCATGTGGATTACTTTAAAATGGCTCATTTGATTTTCATGATGGATCACTATTCTGAGTGAGGAAACTCCTACCCGGACAATCATCTTACCTGCATTGCTGATCGACTGTGTATATTTATCCTTATCACTAGCAATGTCAGTTAGTTTCAGCTTGCAGGGTTAGAAACAGATACTCGCAGAGTTTAGCAACCTACTCACTACCAAGGAACCATGTAAAATACCCTCACAGGAAGCGAGCGTAATTGGCAAAAGATTAATTGTTTAAAAAATTGAAAGCAGCACAGGCAGAAACCCAGCAACTTAATATGACAGAATAATAGCAAGGTTTAAGTGGCAGGTTTAGAAATAAAAAACAGCCTACCACCAGAATAAAAGTTGTGACCAACTGTAAAATATATGGATATGTGTCTCTGATATGTGACTAGCATTGAAAAAGAATGTGTGTAACTCCTTGTCTTGATCTAGTGATGAGAATAGTAAAAAGCAGCGTTTATGTATCATGTTATAAATAAATGACGTTATTTCAGTTTTACACTTAATGCAACTGAGCAGAATCTGGCCCAATGGCTGTAACGGATACATACTTTTCTTGATTTCTTTTCATCAGTATTCATAAAACAATGAAATCTATACAAGTGAGAACTGTTGTGGATAGCTTGATGGATGCTCATGAGAACAGGTCTAATTTCATTGGGATGAGAGGTTAAGGTTTTCTATCATACCATAGGCTATGGCAGCCTAGCATCTGTGAGTGCAATAGTGAACCTCACTCCAGAAGTAATAGTTATAAGACCATTTTACATTTCTGCACTGCTTTTCTGATGATGTTTTCTAGACTACATATATTCCGACCACTTCAGCCTCCACTGAAGGGCAGCTACATCTGGGATGGAATATGTCAACTGTTCAACAGAGCACAGCAACATGACCCAACAGTTTAAAGAGAGAAAGTAAAAAGTAACTTACCCAATGGGAACCACGGGAGGAATAGTAGGATGAAATATAACTATTTGGATTGGAATTTGGCCCGGACATCTGGGTTAACACTCCTTGTCTTGGGAGTAGTGTGCAGAGTTGTTAATGGCCACGTGATCAGGAACTCAGCTTCACAGCTCAGCCAAGAGACAGCACCTGCAGCATCATAGCGCCCCCTACCAAAATGCTGGAGCTTTGATTCAACATTGAGAGAAGACTGGCACCTCTTAAATCGCTTAAACCATGTAAACCCCTTCACACCATGCTGCGGCATTACGGCTCATACATATCTCCTATGCTAATCTTATTTGTTTTTATCAATTGCCTGCTCCATTTTGCAAATGATAGATAGAATAATTTCAATACTTTTGTGATTGTTAATCCTTTGAAAAAGCTACAGAAATCATAGCACTGGGATTCATTTCCTGTCCCCCGCCCAGCAGGAATTAGAGGTATTCGGTCATTCCTGGATCAAATCTGTTTCAGAATCGGTCATCTGCCTAAACTTTCACTTTCAAAAGAATCTCCCAGACCGTGTTTACAAAAATATTATAGGCTCTTTAGCAGTTTCCATATTTGGATTTTAAAACAGGGGTTGTAGGGAAAGAGGCTCTGAGTGACCAGTGAAAAATAAAGTGTCACTTCCTGATGACAAATAGAAAGATCAGCAGATAAGAGGGAGTGAAAGCACCTCATCTTGACTGTAGCAATTAGAAAAGTTCCCCCAGCCCCCGCACACACACACATCCATCACAGCACAGTAGTTGCCTAGGAGGTAAAATAAAAGAGAAAAAAGCCATTGCGCCTTTCTCCACTGCTCTCTTTCAACTTGATAATCTCTGAAAATGTAAATAGGCAAATTCGTGTGGGGTGACTTCGGTTGCTTAGACACCAGTTGGAGCAGGGAGAATGTCATTATTGGAGAATTACACTTGGGTGGATGGGATGGAGGGGTGGGGGGAGAAATTAAAAGCCTGGATGTTTTTAAAAGAAAAAACAAAATCCTGAATCGGTACTGGGTGCTAGACAAACATTAAATACTAAATACCATGGTGTCTGACATAAGGGCAGCTGCCCACATCCCTACACTTGGCTTAGATCACGGGCTCAGAGTCTTTAAGCAGTGTAAACCTCTAGAGCTCAAATTTGTATAAAATTTCTCAGAGGGGATGGAAGATGGAGGAGGAACCTGCACGAAAGGTCTCAAAGCTATGGACTGGGATCAGTGGGTAACCTACAGCTGTTTCTATACTAGGCCTTCTTCTGAAATGTTCCCCACCACTAAGATCAGTTCAGCTCCACCAGCGGTAGCCAAAATGTAGACTGAGCTCCCAGGAGACCCCCTGTGCTCTAAGCACTATGTTGGCTAAACCTGCTCAGACCCGGTCTACACTACGGTTCCCCTATTTCCTACCCTCAGTGGAGATGCAGCGGTGTTAGCAACCGTGGGAAATTGTACTGAAATTAAAAAGCCTAGTGTATCAAGAAAGGGCTCAGGCAAATAATATTACAAAGCACAGGCAGTTCTATAGGAGAGAGAAATCCAGGGAAGGAAGGGGGAACTGTGTCTCTCAGTCCAGAAGTTATTGAACAGATAGCCCTGCCTGAGGTGGGGGAATTTCCCTGGCTTCCCCAACCGCAACAACAACAAAAATCAACACAAAGCTGCACTCCAGTCACGAGCAGCAAGAACAGCTGTAAATTGGCTGTCATCGTTTAAAGTGCTTTCCTGAAGCCTCCGCTTTTAAGATGGGTGTTTTACAGTCCAGACCCAAGTGACAGCAGGAACGCGACAGCTTAGTAACAAATAAAACACACACACCCCAACTCATCTGCCATGGAAGAGACAGAGCGGATCGGTTCTACTTGCAACAATGCTGTTGACAACCAACACCCCCATTTCCAGTTCTCTTATCTCCCTCCGTGATTCTTTTCACCCAGCAGTTTCACCCGACACACCGCACGCTAACCCCTGGAAAATGATATTCCTCACACACACGCACCCCTCCAGAAAGCCTCCCCCAGCCTGCCAAATCTCTGCCACGTCATTTTCTTTCTTTTAATCTTTTCTTTGGCTCAGCAGTTTTGTAATGCAGGGTCCCTAAAATGGCTACAGCATGATCAATGATTTTCAAGGACAGAGAGTTAAAGAAGGAGTCTGGAGAAAGGACTGAGGCTTATTTTCCCTTCCAAGTACTGCAATAGGAGGAAAAGAGAAAGACATAGCTACCTGAACTCACCATTCCTGAGCCATCCCTTAGCCACTGCATGTTGCTTCTGATGCTGTCCTTATTATTGGGGGGGGGGGGGCAACCCACCACTTGCAGAGAGCTGAAAGGAAAAGAGAAGCCCCCCTCCCCCAGCCTAACCCTTCAGTCAGACTTCCCTCAGCCCAGCAGTCTCGTGCCTGTCAAGAGCACGTTAATAGCAGCCTCCTCACTACCTGGGATTTTACTTTGTTTATTTATTTGAAGCACAGGCAGAGGGGGATTTTTCTTGCTTCCCTTTTCCACATGTGCTTTGAAAACTGTGTGCATTCAAGGGGGAATTGGGAGGGATGGGGGCGGGAAACGTGCGGGGGAGGAAATGAGGGGGAATAAAAACAGTGGAACTTATGATAATTTGCCCCTCACCTCTTCTTCTCTGCCTCCTCGGTTCTCCCTCATCCCCCTTCGCTATGGGATTCCCAAATCTGCAGAGTCAGCAAATCCGTTTGTGCTCAGAGTTACTCATTTAGGTTTCGGCTCACAGCTGTGAAGGAGGTAAGTTAGATCTTGCTTCTTATTACTACTAAGCCCCCATTACACTGGAACCAAGCTGCCCATCCAATCAGGCTTTCAAGAGTAAGCCCCTGTGCTGATGCCCCTCACCTCCCGCAACCACTTTGGTTCTGCTTCTTTCTGACTATTTAAATCTCTCTCCCTCCTCCTCTTTCTGTTTCCAGGCTCTCTAACCCGGAGAATGAAACGACAGACCCCTGCACGGGTGAAAGGGAAAGACACCCCAGGTGAGTTCTTCACCAGTGAGATCATGCACCCTTAGAGGCGCAAACTACTTTCTATCATTGACATATATTGGGTCAGCCAGTGTGGCACTGGGCGGGGAAGAAAACAATAAAATATGGCGCACTTCTGTGGCAACAGCTAAGGAATCCTCACAGCAAGTCCCTTTGTGTCAGGCATGTCAATGCCATTCTCCTTATTTGTCAGAGGAGGCGCAGAGAGAGAGAAGTGACTCTCCCCAGGCCACAGAGGGAGTGGGCAGCACGGCCAGAAGTAGAAATTCTGACTCCCTACCCGGTTCCTCATTCCTCTCGGCCAATCTGCCTCCTATGAGGGATAATCCGTCTCTGGAACAGACACGTATTTAAATACAATAGTGGTTTCATTATTTTTGTCATCAGGCATGATAATGGGAGGTCTCTTTTTTCCTTGACGCCCAGAGAAACAACATGAGATGTCATGAGTCCTGCTACAGCCCCTTTCAGGACCCTCTACTCCCTTTCATGCCAGCTGACAAAATTAAAACTTCAGAGGCAGAGGGGGACAGATAAAACTGATGGGAGGCCACATACTGGGAGGGGAGGGGACAGCACGGTATCAGTTAAAGCTGGCCCCTGCTTTCTGCTCTTGGTGCACAATTCTAGGGGAGGGATACAGTTCTCTATTGATTTATGAAGGATGGTCCAAAAAAACCAAACAAAATTTATCATCTCAATTGAATTCTCCAGGTTTTTCCATAAGGCTTATGCATGAAAGAAATGCATTTGATTCTCAAGTTCTTGGTCTCCATTTCCATTCCTGTTGTCAGGGATAAATAAAATGTTTTTCAACAAAAATCTTTTTCAATTACAATCAAAATCTTTTCCCCTTGTTCCCCAATTCCATGATTCCTGCATAGGTCAGTGGTAACCAAAAAGTTACTAGAGGAGAGCCAGACCCAAAGCCAGATATCCCAACACAGGGGAAGAAGTGGATGTGTTGAGGACATGACAGGGAAGAGGACCTGTGAGAACAGAACTCCCCTCAGTCTGATCCTCGTGGTTTGGGCAGGCTTGACTCAGGAAACAACAAGCAGCACCAGGTGGTTATTTATCACTGTCCCCTAGGTCTCGGCATAGCTGGGATGTAGCAGCGAATCTGGTCCTACATTTTTTTTTTTTTTAATGAAGCCAGAGCAAAGCAGAGTGAAGAAGCAGAAGGATGCAACGCACTAACTTGGTATTAATTGGGTTGCACCTAGCATGCTTTAGTTGAATCAGGCCACCTTTCATCCTCTTATCTTTAATATACACTCTGACAGACTTCATTATTTCTGGATGTGACTGACAAAAGAGAGAGAGAGCGTCATAAGTGCACTATTTATAGCTGTGCACAACTCTGGAATCCTACCCAAGTTTCTCATATCTGGTGACAGGAAACCCAGCTGTGTTGCTCTCAGTTAAAGAGGGTTTCCCATCTGAAAAATCCAGCCTCCAAAAACTTTCCTGGAAAGGATGAACTGTCAGGCAGAAACCTCCTGCTTATTCTTGTTTCTCCTACAAACCCTCTAATCCATATCAATCAGGGGGCCAAGTCACAGGGAGTTATTTCACCTTTAATAAGTGATCTGTTGTGTTGTCAACCCCAAGTGTTCAAATATTATGAGTCAGGCTCCAGAAAATTTTGACATTGACTTAAAAATTATACATTTCCATTTTCTTCTTTGCTTTCTGGTTTTGGAGCCTTTAAGGCGCACTCAGGTCACATTTTCGAACTTTTCTCGGCAACCATGGAGGGCTAGAAACTATATTTCTATAATGAAAAATGAGATTATTTCATAATCTCGGGACTCCAGGATCAGGAGCTTTAAGAAAAAAAACCACAAAACATATGACTCACAATAAAATCATTAGCAACACTACACTGAATAAATCTCTTTTCTAGGAGATAAGGCCTCATCACACATTTTACTAGTAAGGGATGAGCAGACTGCAGCCATTGAGCCAAATACAGCCCCCTAGAGATCTATAGGACAATAGTTGCCTATCCTAATTTTTGGAAGTATGGAATGTGGAGACTACAAGCTTTAGCAATACTCCATCTTAACTCATGAGCTCGCCTCTATACACATACACACACATATATATACACATATCATATACAGAAATAATTTCAAGGTAACAAGATGTGTACACAACATAAAGCAACTCACATATTCTTTATTCTTAACCTTGGCCCTTCCCTCTGCAACTCCCCAGGGTCCATTGTCATCTCTTGCTGTGTGACTCTTCAGTTATGGACTGACTCTGTGTCCCTTGCACAAAAGGACTCCAGGATCAGGCATTTTAGAAAGGACACAGAGACAGAGACAGTGACCGCTGGCATGTACCAGCAACAAGGGCCTGACATATAATTCTTGTTCTGTTTATGAAAATTAACATACTGTATTGTCTAATAAGCATTTGGGAGTCAGGTTAGTTGGAAAGAAAGCATGGCATATTTGTAACTGCAGAAGCATCCCGTTCCTCCTGGGTATTCAAGTCCCAGGAAACATCTGGGCATGCTCACCAGCTTAATACATCCATGACCATAGTTAATCCCACACTAATGTTCCATCCTCTCATTTCCGTAGACACTCCTGTATTGGTGACTTGATACCCATCCTTATTCTCACTAGTACTTGTTACTTATAGAAATTGGCATCCTGTAACACTGCCATTCAAAAGCCTGGATGGACGCCCCAAATATGAGAGACAATGAAGGTCATGGACAGAGCAGATAATGCAGAAACAATTCAGTAAGGTTGCCTGAAGTTTTTTGCCCTTTCAGTCCTTCTTGAGCCTTTATATAATACAGTCAAGAAAAGCTGCTTGATGCCAGACTTGTGTGGGAGGGAGGCAAGGGGAAGATATGGATTAATATATGAGACTGTCTACTAGTGTACCCAGGAAGCTTTATGATTACAGAGACAATAACTACTGCCACTATCTGAGCTTTAGAAGCAGTGATTATGTCACTCAAGTGAAGGGATGGTCTGTCAAATTGAACACTTGGCTCAAGAGAACATGCACATCTTAAATCATAGAATTGGCATGCCACAGTACTTTCTTAACAACATCTGACTGCAAATCAAATACTAAAGCAATATAGAGGTTGCTTTAGCTATGCCAGTGCCAGCCCTCCAACCGAACATGCTACCCAGCATGTCCCTTCTTCTGGAATGCATTACTGCACTGCGCACCATGGGGTATCTATGGTATTTCATGCATCTCTTCCTACACGGCTATTGCCTATGATTAGTATATTGGGGAAATAAAAATAAATAGAGGAAGGAAGGAGGAAAGAGATGTACAGGGAAGAGGGGCAAAGGCGAGATGAATGAAAGAGACTCGCCCAGTTGAATTTTAAATCATCTCTGAGCTCTCAGGGTCAAATCTTGCCTTTACTTACTCTGGTAACTACTGACTTCACTGAAGTTACTCCAGATTTTCACACCATGATATAAATGAGAGCTGAATTAGGCCCTCAGATCCCAGCCAACTGACCCCAAATTAGTAAAATGCATCTGGGGGAATAGGAGGGCATTTGTCATTGAGAATTGTTAGATACAGGCAGAAATTGTCCTGATTTTTCTCTTTCCCCGTGTCATTTGTTGATTAGGCCTGCCAACAAGGTTACTATCCGACTGCTCTATTATCTACACCTTGTTTACTCTGAGCTGGTTTAGGAAGGAGTAAATCAAAGGCTATCAAAGTTAACACTTGCTTTTCATAACAGGCAATGGGAACTAGGGATGTGCCAAATCAGATTCATCCTGTACATGCATCCAGACTCTTGGACACCATCCAGAATCACATGGAGAGTTACTCCTAATAATGGATGAAATCTCAGAAAGATGCCTAACTATACAACCAGTTGCCAAGGAAATGCACCTTTCCTGTTACCTACCTGTAAGATACTGTTCAAAACCAGTCTCAGCTTGTGTGAAAGAGAGTTCTGAATTTCTGCAGGAAGGAAAAGTAGGAAAAGGAGACAGAGGAGGTGTTACGCAGTTCAGGGGTGCAATCCAGACCAGTGAGGGGTTGAGTCACTGCCTTCCCTGTAATCCTGGGTGCCTCAAATGCTTTGCTACTGTAATTCCCTGCCTCAGATGTTCACAGTCAGCAAGAAGTATGCAGGTGACACCCTGTCTCTGTATAATTGTGACTCTGACCCAGCAACTTGGACCCCAGCAACCTGCCAGTAATATACCAGTCATGCTCCCTGGTCTCTACCAGCTGTGGTTACTGATTGGAGGTGACCCCAACACACTCCCAGTCCCGAATTTTCCCAAAACTGTGCACTTTAACATCCAGCCCTCTCCTGGACAGTTCAGAAAGATAATAAGGTTGGTTTGTTCCTTGAAAGACACAAAATCATATCACATCTTATTAACTTAACTGAGGTAAATACACCCTTTCCTTTAAACACATCACTAAGTTGGTTTATATTAATAATAAAACATGTTAATTAACAAAAGAAGATAGGATTTTAAGTGAATTCAAGTATAAGAGATAAAATTAGAAAATGTTACGAGGGGAAAAAAAAGTGGAAACTCAGCTAAAAGTCTAAAACTTAATCTAGCAAGGTACAGGCTTTGTTCAAGATTGTCTCTCTCACCAGTCTTCCTTCTTCCCAGCCATGGCTGACTGTCCCTCAGTCAGGACCTTCCACAGAAGTACAACTGGCTGGTTTCTCTTGTCTTCCTATATGAAAGATCTTTGCCTAAGCAAGTTTTTCACCTATATTTGGTTTCCAGAGATTTCAAACCCCCCTTGGTGGAAGAACCCATCTTTCTCAGCTTGCTAGAGCTCTGTTCCCTTGTGCCTACTTAGAGAAGAATGCTAAAGATGGTTTCTGTCTTTGTTTATATCTTCCAAAGTTGAGTCACTTTCTTTCAAGAGGCAGGGTGACCCCATGCTGTTTTTCTCTTCCTGTGGGCTTTCATCCCCCTGCAAGTAAATGGGGCTTCCATTGTTTTGATTCCACCATGTTTCATTTACATAGGAGACAGGTAAATATCTACCTTCTCCCCTGTCTGGGAGGGAGCCTGTTTGGTCACAGACTTTAAAGCATAATATCATTATGTATTCATATTTCCTCCTATAGCATTAACGCATACATTTCACAATGATATTAATCCCCAGTCTGCCATTGCCTTTCAGAAAGACCGCACTCTATACCCTTTTATAGTATAGTAGTATTGCATGCAATCAGTGGATTCAACTGCTTATCACTTGAGTTTAGCCCCATGTCTTTATACACCAGTAAAGCTTTGCAATGTATTTTCTGAAAAGTAAAACCCAGACCAAACTTCTCTCTCCTGCTGGATTTGTCTCCTAAAATGCAAATTATATCGTTTCTGCCTCTGGTGTAATTGCATGAACATTAAACATGTATTTGTCACTCTCCTCCCCCCAACCGTGATAGCGTGAGATTTGTCTCCACCCCACTGTAGCTGGATGGGTCTGTTTACGGTATATGTAAATACATTCTCATTGTCTTTTAAAGTACTTTGGCAGTACCTCCCAGGTGGAAAAACCACATTCCTTTGTCTGGGGTGAAGGAACTACTGGTGGGCTGGCAAACACATTTTTAGAATGTATTATTTCAGTTTACATCCTTAACTTTGCATCTGTGGCTTTCACCTACATTATGTGATGATAGTAATAACGAGTGAGTCATGAGCTTTTCATTGACACCATGCATGACACTTATCAGATACATTTCACGACATTAAAGAATTGGGATACACTTGAGTTGGGTAAGCCAGCTGCAGTTCATTACCAGATATCAGGGTATCCGTTGCCCTCTGCTCTTGGGTTGCTCTTAATGTCACAGGAGGGTACCAAGGAATTTCTCTCTTTGAAAAATCCTGAAAAAGCTGCATGTATCTATGTTTCTAGAGCGGATGCTATGCCTGGTTACTCTGCAGTAGGTTTGAAAAAGCATGTTGAAACCAGGCATCCACAAGCTTATGAAAACACCATGGAAAATGTTACCGGGAGGTAGTGTGTGTCCAGTATTCCAATCCAATCACTACAAGCCATGCAGAGTACTCTGGAGGAAAGCCATATAGAAGGCCCATTCTCAATAAAATCTACGTAGCCAGCCAATTTCAAATGTATAGGAACTGGGCTTCAGGTCACTATTAGCACCGCCGCACTGGTCCAGCTCCCTTCCCGCAATTTAGTTTCAAATAATGCAATTGATAGCAATATTAATGAGCAAATTGTTCGGAGAGATATTGACATTCAGAGACCTCCTCTATTCACTCAGGGTGGATACCATCGTTCCCAGGAAAACTGCCACTTGGTTGTTTCTTCATCACACAACCCCAGGGGCTAAGAAATAGTTCACAAGGAAATCAGCTGTTCTGCACCTCCAGGCTTTCCACACCAGGCGCCTGGCAGCTGCCATATCAAATGCCTTTCTGGGCGTGCTCAATAAATGGCAGCTTGCCAAGGGGGTGGCATCTGCATGCTTCTCCAGGATAATGTTATGAACACGGTGAAATCTTTCCTGTGACAACGAATTTCAGTTTGGAGTGTTTTGCCCACCCCCACGTGACCTGCATTCACAATGAATGCTAACATTTCAGGCAGTTATGAGCATGCAAAGACAGGGAAGACATTAGACTGGAAACTTTTTTTATAGCCTTAGCTGTAGCAGTTGTGACTGGTGCAAGTGCTATAATTATTAGATTAATCTCATGTTCCTGTTCAAACTGGCATGGCATTTTGGGAGAGGGGGGATGTTAATTACTTGCAGCTGGAAAGACTGATTGCAAAACAGAACACATGGCTATCACTAAGGTGACATTTACTATAGCCCTCGCCACTTAAAACAGAACAAACAAATCTGTGTCCTTATGCTTGCAGCAGTGTTCCTTTAAGAGCATGTTTGGAGCCACCAAAGAGTCTGGCTGAAGCTTCTAATACCATGCCCTCCTCAATCCACTCTGTCTGACATTTTTATTCCCTAGCTCTGAACTGTCAGTGCCTTGTGTTTTCTCTGGTATATTTCTGAGATATTTTCCTGAGCTGCTCAGTGCAGATCTGTATCCCCAAGGCAGTATTCAGGTCTGCATTCCTGGTTTAAGACAGGTTCAAGACACAACCGGTTGATGCAGCTCTGGATTGGAACTCTCTCAGAGTTCAAGAGGAGTGGTCAGGTCAGGAGTATGGGGTTTTGCCCATCTCTGATGTTTTTCTATGGTTTGCATGGTCGTTTCCTAATTACACTCTCACAATACACTATTCCCCTTGAGATTTGCAGCTCATAGGCCTTCAAGGGTCTCCTTCTTCACTCCCACAGTCCCACCCTGCGAGCAACATCACAAACAAATCAGTGAGTATGGAGACCGTTCCAAAGAAGTTTTTCTCCTCCCCCTGCCACTGCTTCCCCTGTGGGTTTTCTTATTGTAGAATTCACCCATTTGTCTCCCCCTTCCCCCCAAGTTACAAAATCCATTCCAGGCAGCCAATCTGATGGTTCTGAACACGCCTCCCTTTTGATATACCAAACCTGAACTGTCTCATTCAAAGGGGAGCATGATAACAACCTTTGGAGAGCCCTTTCACACCATAGTTATTTCACTGCTGTAGAGAGCAGGTGTTCTTCATCACGTTAGGGACTAGAACCATTTTCTCAGAACCATTGTCACTGTTGAACTGCAAAAAGGAACCAAAATCAATAGGTTAATTAAGGATAGGGAGGAGATTTTTATTTAACCTTGCCCATAATTTTACAGCTTGGTTTTATAAACAAAACAGCGGCGCTGTAGAACCAAGCAGCAGGCAACTTCCCTAAAAAACATGCTTCAGTTTTCTTTGGTAAGTCCAGTACTCTCCAGATTACCATAGCAATACCGCAGTCCTTTGGGCTCTACTGATAATTTGTATTATTATTTATTATTTGTATTACAGTTGCTAATTGGTTTTCTAATAGGAGTTGTCCTATGTATCATTATCAAGCTTTGCCAGTAGAAGTTACAGCCACAAGTGTCCTCCTGAACTAACTTTGTCAAATTTGGTCCTGGATTATCTCATTGGAAAAAATGCATCATTTATACACCATCTCAACGCATTTCACAGTATGCCTGGGAGGGAGGGAGATTTCTTAGGTCTTTGGGGCAGGAACCCAGTCACTCTGTGTTCTAGGAAGCACCTAACACAGTTTTTGGCACAATGAAGTAGATGGAGAAACAGACACAGAATGTGCCACTCACTTGCCCAGTGTCACACAGCTAGCCGGAGGCAGACATGGGAACAGAAGTCCTCCTAGTTCACAGTGCTCTGCTCTAACCACTAACCACTGCCTCCTGGATTTGGATCAGTTTCAAGTGCACACACACACACACACACTTGCTGGCAGGCATTATCATTATTTCCAATTTTATTATGTATACTCATTTATTATTAATAAGAGAGCTACACACACACTTTGAGGGTAGTTAGATCTGGGAATTTGGTTCAGCCTAGGATCAACAGAGGGGACGGACATGAGATTCTGATCTGGATTTGGCTTCTGACCCCAGCACTCTCTCCACCTCAAAGCTTGATCCAGGCTTTGGGTTTGGGCTCATTCTCTGTTAGACACCTGAACTGGTTACAATCCGATGGCTGTTTGGCAAGCTAGAAACTTCAGTCCAGTTCCTAGTGGCTATGTGACCTTGTCATAAAACCCAACCATCACATAACTAGCCCCTATGGTGGCTGAAAGAGCAAGTAAGTAGGCCTAGCAATGGTTCCTCCAGGTCATTGTGAGGTCGTTGGGATGGAAGACAGGAAAAGCTTTTAATGGCAAAATGACAAGGGGGACAGAATTCTTAGTTTTGTGAAAACAGAGGCAAAAATGAGAAATATTTTGGAAACTTGCAAATAAGTAATTTGTTACATAAATCATCCCATTCGTAGGAAGAGAATTTCCCCCTCTCCCCACACCCTGAGTTCTACTACCCCTCCCCACATAAATCAAACAAGGCACAGAATAGCAGGGATGAGTGACACCCCAGGAATCCCAGGAAGGCAGCAAAGTTTCCAGAACTGCTTTGCCAAGCCTCCTCTGCCAATTCGTCACAGCTTGCATCTTGTTTACTACTTCTTTTGACTTGCCGCCCCCGTCTGACTGACAAGACGACTCATGCCTCAGCCCATTTGATTTGCTAATATCCTTCAACTATTCCAACAGTGGCATTTTTAAAACTCCCACATCTGCTCTAATTAAACCATGGAAGCCTGTTGCCAAGGAATGCAATCTGTTACTAAGGCCCCTGCTTCAGAGATGAAAGTTAATAACATGCAGTCAAATTAAACTTGTGGAGTGAAGGAAAAATGCCCCATTTTAGAACCAACAACCTTTTTTGAAAGGCCCCTCAGTATGGAAAGTGGTCTCTGTATGCCCATTTGTTACCAGCAATGCCCAAGTTTCTGGTTAGCCAGTGAGATTTTTGTGGATATTTTAGAGAAAAAAAACATTAAGACCACAAGAATGGCCATATTGGGTTAGACCAATGGTCATCTAACCCAATATCCTGTCTCTGACAGTGGCCAGTGCCAGATGCTTCAGAGGAAATTAACAGAACAGGGCAATTATGGAGTGATCCATCCCCTGTCGTCCAGTCCCAGCTTCTGGCAGTTTGAGGTTTAAGGACACTAACAGTATGGCGTTGTGTCCCTCAGCTAATAGCCATTGATGGATCTATCATCCATGAACTTATCAAATTCTTTTTTTTGGGAACCAGTTATACTTTTGGCCTTCACAACATTCCTTGGCAATGAGTTCCACAGGTTAACCGTGAATTGTGTGAAATCCTTATGTTTGTTTTAAACTTGCTGCCTATTCATTTAATTGGGAGACCCCTAGAATTCTTGTGCTATGTGATAGGATAAATAACACTTCCTTATTCACTTTCTCCACACCATTCATGATTTTATATCCTCCCTTTCTCATCTCTTTTTGAAATTGAACAGTCTCAATCTTTTTAATCTCCCTCATATGGAAGCTGGTCCGTACCCCTCATCAGTTTTGTTTCCCTTTTCTGCATCTTTTCCAATTCCCACATAACTTTTTTGAGATGAGGTGACCAGAACTGTATGCAGTATTAAAGGTGTGGGGGTACCATTGATTTATAGAGTAGCATAATGATATTTTCTGTCTCATTATCTGTCCATCTTCTAATAATTCCTAATATTCTGTTCACATTTTTTTTTTACTGCAAATTGAGTGGATGTTTTCAAAGAACTATCCATGATGACTCCAAGATCTCTTTCTTGAGTGGTAACAGCTAATTTAGAACCCAACATTTTGTATGTACAGTTGGGATTATTTTTTGAATGTGCATTACTTTGCACTTAGCAACACTGAATTTCATCGGCCATTTTGTAGTCCAGTCACCCAGTTTAGTGAGATCCCTTTTGTAACTCTTTGCAGTCCGCTTTATTTAAAAAAAGAAAGTTAACAAAGAAGGGTTTGCACAAACATTACAATGCATTTATTTAAATTTCATTTGGTTTATTTATTAATAGCGAGAGTCTGTGGCCTTGAAAGAGCTTTAAAGAAGTGCAGCCCAAAGGTACGTACACACATACACACGGAGACCTACACGTAAGCATGGACATTGGGCACCCCACTCCATAGATTTGAAGGCTAGAAGGGACCATTCTGGTCATCTAGTCTGATATTCTGCTTCTCCCATTTCCATGGAGAGGCCATTCCGTTAGAGGCATCAGGGAGAGAGATTCTGGGCAGACTATATGGATCAGAGTGCATGGGCCCTATGGTACCACAGTTCACAGCATCATTCCCAGGGGTTCAGACAGTCAATCTGAAAAGAAATTTGTAGGTGAATCTTAGGGCAGCCAGAGCGTGACTGGCCCTGCCCAGGTGCGGGGGGCAGCAAGAGGTCGGAGGTAGGGCAGGCTGAAAACGAGGGGGAAGAGGCCTCCCCTTTCCCTTACACTCCCACGCAGAGTGGCAGCTGAATATCAGCCACCAGAATATGGACTGTCTAGTGCTGACAGTGGCACTAGAGATTTCAAAGGGGGTACTGATGGGCAAGGGGAAAAGATCTGGGGCTATTCTTCTGTAGGACGTGGTGGACCAGCGTCAACATGGAGAGACACTGCATCCTTTTGTAGACAGTACTAGTCACCCCTCCAGGACAGACACTCCAACAGCCAAAGACATAATACCTTCAGGACCACTCCTTACCCCCTCCTCAGCTCTACCTCACTACACACACCCACGGGCCTCAGACTTAACGAGCACTGTAGTCTTTAAGAAGGTACAGTAGGGCAAGTCATGCAGGCATCTAGCAGTCTCACTTAAGAGGTCTCTCTCCATTGGTTTTGAAGGATGCGTGATTGAGGCTCAGATCTAGCACTGACACCACCATTTTACTTTCTGGGGAAGGAGCTCTGCAACATAAGACAGTAAAGGCTTCAGCTGCCTGTTTTTAGTGTTTCTTTTCATACAGTAAAGAACATTTAGAGAGGCTGGGGTCCAGATTCCAATCTCAGTTACACGAGTGATAGGTACAAATCCAAAGTAACTCCATTGTAATCATTAGAGTTGTTCTGCACTTACACCAGTGTGCACTTGAGATCAGAATCTGGCCCTTGGAGCCCAGAGTAACGTTCTGCCTCCAAGAACACAGTCACAGGTTAATTCACCCAGCCATGTCCTAAGCAAGTATAAATTCAAAGAACATGATGCAACTAGACACACTCGGCAGGCAGGAAAGTACCAGCAGGTTTGAACTTTACAGGGGAAATAGGGAGGAGAGAGGGAAAGAATCACCCTACAGTAATTTCTCCCATCAACCTCTAGAAACATGGCTTGGCACACAGTGTGTTTGCTCCCAGAAACTTTGCTCTAGTAGACAGCATACAAAGAAATGGCACCAAGGGATCGAGCTTAAATGGCAAACAACAAGGATTCAGACACCAAAATGTGGCACTCCAAACACTTGGAGAGTGTAGAGCATGTGAGAGAGAGAGAGCACAGAAAGAGCACATGGCAAGTTATGCAAAAGGAAGGATCATGTTATAACCATTAATACTGGTCACCATGCAGGCTACGATGGGGTAAACAGATGATATACTGCAAGGTGTAGTCTGATACCCATAGGACTTGGGAAAGAAAGAAAGAAAGAAAGATCACCCGCAATATACAGCTCAGCACAACAGGCCAAATACATCAACAAGTGCTTTGTCTTCCTCTGAAGCAGTAGAGGCAGGATGCTGGAATTGATGGGCCAATGGTTTTATATAGTTATTTTAATACCTTATATTTCTTAGTACACCTGGGCTGGTCACACTGTAATGGTTTCTAATCCCTCTCCATTCACGCTCAGGTTTGACATCAGGTGCAATAGCCAGTGAGCAGCTTGACAAGCAAAAGAGTAGTGAGAGGAACAGCTGGGAGCAGCCCCAACTGTGAAACCTTTTTCCTCAAGAGAAAGAACTGCCTGCGCCATGAGCAAATGAGAGGAATCGCCTTCCCCAATTCCCTGTGTCAAATTCGGCAATCACTCATGAGGACAATAAAAAGACAGACTCTCTCCTTCTAATCCCCATGCTACTCTGGCCGTGTCTGACTCTGGCTCTATGCACTGTCATTTTAACAGAGCAAATACTGCTCCTAGAGGCAAGGCTAACGCCACTAGTCACCCCACAATAGGTGAGAGGAAGACAGAGATATGTGATGGGGAGGGCAGGCTGTATTCCCGATAGAGATGTATCAGCTGTCACAGTCCCTCTCCTTCCTGCAGCTGCACATTACCACAAACACAGTCCTTTCCAGAATAATGGAGCCCTCTATTATGACATGCCATTTTCCTAGAACTCTTCAATTCCATAACCCCTCATCAAATTCCAAGGTTATAATTAGTGACCAAGGCCACATTCTATTGAGCTCTGTCCACAGGAAAAGGTTTATATTCAATTGAACTGGTTTCATTTTAAGGAGTATTTAAAAATCACTTTCCATTGTGACGTTTTTAAAACCCTCCTCCCATACTTTTCCCACCAAATTCTACATTTGCGTCCTGTACTCCTTGCTGTGTCCCCTGAAATAACTAGAGTCTCATCTTTTTAGAATAATCATGAACTCATTGCTTTAATTCCATCTGTAATGAGATCCCTCTTAGATTTTTGGGGGAGTTTTGTTTTTGTTGCTACAGGAATTATACTATAGATTTCAGAAGTCCCAAGCATGATGGAAACAAGAATGCAAGAATGGGCATCGTTCTGCTGTTTCCATGCCTTCCATTTCTGCATGTCATGGCACACTACATTAGGTAATATTAGGGCAGCGCTGTGTGTCATAATGTGAGACGACAGGCAGATACTGGATAAGAGCAAAAGGTTTCCCACCTAATGTATTTCAGAACATGGATGCAAATATGAGACTTGGGGCATGGGTGATGAGCACCCAACATCCTTCAGAGAACCTATGATTCCTGATTGTAACCAGACAGAATTCTGTAGAGGTCAGATATCATGGGTGTAAAATACTGGCTATAAAATTCTGGCCAAACACGTAAAGAAGGGGTTAAAAAATTATACTAATGCCTGGAAAACCATGTTGTAGAAGCACAATTAGTGGATTAAGTGAGTATCGCTATTAGTACACAAAGCCATAAATACGTAACATTCTATCTCTCTAATGGCTGGAGGCTTGGAATAAAAGTGAACAGAAATGTTACTGCAATTCCTGGAAGGGAATAGGGATTCTCCCAGTACTTTTGTATCCTAAGATCGCTGTTGTAGTCCCTGCAAGCACAGATTCTCCAGCAGGTGCTAAGATTGAAACAAAGATGAGGCATTATACCCTTTGTGAAAGTCATTCTCTGACTGCACTCTGCAGATTGCAATAGAGATTATTATGCAACCAGCCAACATCTGAAATCCAGCCTGCTTTCACTAGTCCATCATGTATTACAATGCCAAAATGTCTTACCAATATATGATGTCTGGAACAAGGTTTTTTCCCCCTTCTTCCCAATGGTATTCTCTACTTATGATGCGAACGCTTGTTAATTTGCCAACAACAACTTTTGGGAACAGATCTAGACTTATTCTCACTGAATCACCAAACACACAATAATCTGCCAAATCTGCTCATTCATTACAACATTAGCATGGATGTAGTTAGACATGATGCAGTAAAGATGCACCATGAGATGGCACAAGGTTATCAAGAAAACTGTACCAAGGTACACCAAGCAAGTGAATTGAAATGCTATGATTTAAAATGCTCCAAAATGAACAGCCACTACATTACCAGAACTGATCTTAGTGTTCCTAGTCCCTTTATTTTGTGGTATTTAACAGTAAAATCAGAGAATTAGGGACTCGTAGCTACTTGAGGGCTGCATTCCATTTTGTGATGACTTCAGACACGAAGGGCACAGTTCTGCCCTCCATTTACACTCAGCCTCACTGGAGTCACTGAGGTTGCACAGGTATAACTCTGGGCAGAACTTGGCTCTGATTTTATGATGCCATAGTCCTGATGGCCCCCAATGACAGTGGTAGTATGGGAGTGCACTGTAGAAGGTAAAAAGCAAAGGCCAACATTTTCAACGCCAATGGAAGCTGTATCTGCCCAGCACCTTTGAAGGGTGTGTCTACATTAGGAAGATCATGCCAGCATAGCTATACCGACATAGTGTAGACTCAGCCTCCACTGACAGAAGGGTTTTTTTCTCTTGGTGTAGGAACACAACTTCCCCAAACAAAGTTAGCTGTGTCAACAGAAGCCCTCTTCCATCAACCCCCGCTGTAGACACAACTTGGTTATGTCTGCATAGCTACATCGGTTAGGGTTGTGGTTTTTTCACATCTCTAATTGACATAGCAATGCTATTATAATTTTTCAGTATAGACCAGGCCTTGAAAGCCTAACCATAGGCACCCAGATTTGATTTTTTTGGTCCAAAGCTTTGCCTCTGTTTGGGAACGTTAGGGCTTGTTTATACACAACATACCAATATAGTTAAAATGGCACAACTCCCCTAATGTGGATTCAGTTACACCAGTATATGGGAAGAAGTTATACTGGCATAAGGCACCAGTATACTGGTGTAACTGAGTCCACACTAGGGAAGTTGTACCATTTTAACTGTTTTTGTAGAAAAGCGCATCCCTCTGTGACATAGTTAAATCAGTACAAAATGCTTTGTAGACCAAACCTTAGAAACTTTTGGGTGAATAATCCTAACACAATACAACACGCACATAAAAAGAATTTGAGGAAAAGGAATGAGAAGGTCAGCGGTACCATCAAATTGAGGTGGTATTTTTGACTCAAATGCTCACAAATACTTTCTTGCATTTTTCTCCCTGCTTTTGTGCCAACCGCAAAACCTGTCTATGGGTTCTAAACAAGATTTAAACTTGGGAGAACAAGGCTTGCTAGAAGTAGAAACTTCTCTAACTCCAGATTTGCAAATCCATGTTAAAAAAGTTGACAACCCAGTTCTGAACTGGCCTGGGAAAGGTTTATACCACTCTCCTTGGGAGTTCCTAGATCACAGACTTGTGCTCTTACCACTAGATGAGACAACTCTTTCCCATTCATTCTAAGATTAATGTGACCATTACTCCACTGGATTTGCAGGACAAACCTTTCCTACTCTCCTCAAATACTTAAAATCACGTAAATGATTTTTTTAAAATTAGTAACTAGCAAGAATTAATACATCAAGGCAGGTGCCTCGATGAACCACTGGAGAGAGGCAAATTTTAAAAGCCTTAGTTAATCGAAATCTCATTAAACTGCCATGTGCTTTTCCTTCTCCGTCATTGCTAATTCATAAGACGTGTGTATTGGTTAAAAAGTTTCTCCTTTAATATCCTTGCTTCTGCTCCCTAGTTCATTCACTGCCCAAGCCCAGTTCTGGTAACCCACAGTCACTACTATCCAGCCCCCTCCAGCATAACACTAGGCACTTCGTACATCTGCAGCCTGTGATCCTTGCACAGCATAATTCTAATTATGCTTGTAATTACACCCAGGCAACCCTATTTAAATACAGTGCAACTTTATGGATGTATGGCAATCAAGGACATAGTATGGCTTAGGATGTCCACAGTACTAGCCAGTGCTTTCCTGGGTACTAAATTTACCCATATTTTACCACAATCCATGCCTGTCTCTACATCTACAGAACAGTTGGTATCAGTACGAAGAGACGATTTTGCCCATCACTTTAGATTAACTCTTTTCTCCAGAAAAGCAAGTTTGTCATTGTACACACATGGTCAGTAAGTTTGTTGTTAAAACAGTTACACAGAAATATTATGTGTATGGGTTTTAACATCTTGAACCATAGCTAGAGAGGGCTCTATATTATAAAATAATCTGCACAGATTCTTATAAATGGACCTCTTCAGATTGGAATAACATCCAAACACCCATAATATCATAATCTTTGTAAACTGCTGATTTTAAAAAGTGTGTTTAGGATAAAGAATGTGAGCCAGTTTCAAATGTTTGCTGATTGATTGATACAGCTATTGAAACGGTTCACTTGCTAAATGCAAGGAATTGTAGATTTTGATGTTTCATCCCAGATTTATATCAAATAAAGGAGCACATAAAGTCACAGATGAAAGCCGAGAAAGCGTGCAAGGTTACATGCTTAGACCAGGCAAGGTGCAAGATCAGTGCACAGATTTATCCAGAAAATCTAACATCTTGTACAAGTGTGTCAAGGAAGCATATTGATGTAAATGGCTACCTCTAGAGTACAACATACTCCAGTTCCTTAAAGTCCAAAAGATGAGAAAGAAAGAAACACATTAAAGGCCCAATCCTACATTAAACACTGTGTGGGCAGGCCCCTACATGAACAATCTCACTGTAAGATTGAGACTTATGCCAACCTGCAAAACAACCCTCTCGCCCCCAAAATATGCAACCTGGTCAAACCACACGCCATGTAAGGAAGGTTACACAGTTAGCCAGAAAAAACACCCAGAGAGTCTGCGGAGCAGAAAATTCCTCTTGCAGCTTGCTACCTGGATCCTGCTGGTTATTCAAGGAGGACTGGATTTGAAACATAAAAGATTGTTTATAAAACACAATTCTTCTTAATTAAACCATGTTGTGAAAATCTAAAAATAACCTTTTGAGGAAAGCACACTGACTGTGCAAAGCCATTACAAAAATATTCTCGTGGAAAATAAAAGGTGTGAAATATATATTCTAAAAAAGAAATGCACAGCGTATGTTTTACTCTGTTTCTGAGGCGCAGCCATATGTTGGCTGCTGTATCCTATTAATAACTAGGAGTTCTGCCATTTTTCGAGTCTGTGTCTGGATAAGCATGACTGGCTCACAATTTTTGGTGCATAAATACTTAATACTCATACCTTCAATGGATAGTGATGCTTCTGTGTCAGCTGCATCATAAAGAGACTTTGATTAAGTTGCATGCAAACTGCTCTATTAAGAATACATTGATCCGTTGCTATTCTGTAGATAAGGGGAATGGGAAGTGCTGCCTCTGCATTTCTGAGTGATTAAGCAATAAATAGCATCTTACATTTATATAGGCCTTTTCATTCCAAAGCCTTTACAAAGTCATACGCAAACTATATCACATTTCTTCCACCACTGAAATGCCAAACCCCTCTGGGATGGAGTACAGCAGATGACTAACAATGCAGAGCAACATTACACAGGAGGTTAGGAACAGCAGTGAGCCATGCATATGCATGTTCAATCCCATGTAGTAGCAGCCAATTTACATATTAAATATTACATAATTTAAAAAATATAAGTGAGCTCTTGTTTTTCCAACTAGAGTATACACTGTATGGTAACTAATCTTTTGAACTTCTGGGCCAAATTTTGCTTTCATTTATACCCTGTAGTGGGGCAACTGCCCACTCCGGTGTGGAAGGGGTTAAAACAAGCCAGAGAGGCTGTGCAGACTCCCAGCCAATCATGGACGGGCTTTTTGGGAGCCAAGCAAGTGGAGGCTTGAAAGCAGCCTATCAGGGCCAGGCTGGGCCCTATAAGAAGGCTGCAGGGCAAAGAGGAGCAGAGTCTCTCCCTGGAGGGCAAAGGGAGAAGAGCAGGCTCTTAGAGAAGCACCTAAGACAGAGCAGAATAGGGCTGGGAAGGGTCAGCAGAGGCTGGGGGAGCGCTACGCTGATGATTCCCAGACTGGGGCCTTGACACAAGAGGGCAGAGAAGGTGCTGGGGCTACTGGGAAGTGGCTCAGGGAAGCAGGCAGTAGAGGAGAGTTGGAGGAGGGCAGTAAGTGGCTGCTGCTACAGGGTCCCTGGGTCAGGGCCCAGAGTAGTGGGCGGGCCTGCCCCCACCTTTCCTCCACTTGCCAGTGTTGAGAGTGGCTAAGCCAGGCTGCAGTTTGCCCTTGGAGGAAGGGGCTAGACTGAGGAGTATGGTGAGCCACTGAGGCGAGTGGAGAACCAGAAGCTGCCGGTTCCCTGGAACGGGGGGAGAGCCAGCGGAGCGGGCACAGCCGGAGGACAATGTCCAGAAGCAGACTCTGTGGTCCGGAAGTGACGGGGGTCCGATGGTGAGGGCGAGACACCACTAGGGAAGGCGTGCTGCTGAAAGAGCTAATTCCCAAACCAACCAGAGCTAATTCCCAGGACGGCCAGCTGGAGACGCTGCAGTGATGAGTCGAACCCCATCACATACCCGTTCAACCTCACGGAGTTGAATGAATTTACCACTGATGTAAACACAGATTTTAACCTCGTGGATTTAAAAGTAAATGCTGTACATTTTAAAAGTAGGTAGAGTTTTTACATGATATTCTTGTCTTCTTTGGGACTAACTTTGCCTAGTCAGGAGTCACAAAACTTTGTGTCACCGAGACTTACACTAGCAATTTATCAGAAGCTCAAAAGCCATGACCTAATTTTTATATAAATTTACATCCTCCTACAATCAAGATAAATGTATGTCACTTTCATATTTACTTGCATTCATTGGAGGATAATAGAAATTGCTTGTTGTTTAATTCACCACCAGTGAACACCTATAAACAATCACCATTCTCTTCACTGCTGACAATTTCCAAATGATGCTTTCGAGGACAGGGGCTATCAGTAAAGAAGGGAAAAATAATGTAGATATTGAAATGCTACCAGAACATTACACAGTCACACAGTACATTACTGCATCTCTTTAGGGGTCTATCTAACCAGGTACAGATCTGGTCCTTTAAATATTTTTCTTGCTTTGCCGGGTCAATTCCATTAAGCAACACTGAGTTCCTGAAAAATAAAAAATTCCTCTCCTCTACACTCTTACTGTGCATTAAACTAACGCACTTTCAAAGTGCATTAAGCTAAACTGGCCGAGGGCACTCAGTGTGAATAAGGCTACGGCTACACTTGGAGCTGGGGGTGTGATGCCCAGCTCACGTAGATATACTCACGCTGTCTCTCATCTCAATGTGCTACAATCAGTGCTCTAGCTGCAGTAGCATGGGCAGTGGCAGCATGGACTAGCCACACCAAGTACAAACCTGCCTGGACCCCACGGGGAGGTACGCACGGTAGCTAGCTCATGCTGCCACTCGCCACTGCCCATGCTCCCAGGGTTACGCTACGATTTTTAGCACGCCAGCTCAATCAGAGTTAGTGGAAGTATGTCACTCGAGATGAGAATCACACCCCTAGCTTCAAGTGTAGACATAGCCTACTGTCCACAAGGGGAGTTAGTGCACTTTAAAAATCACACACTAGCTTACTGCACACTCACTTCCCCATGTAGGTCAGCCCTTAAACAGACAAATTATACACAAGGTTCATAAGAACATAGACCATAGGACTGGAGGTAGGGTGACCAGACAGCAAATGTGAAAAATCGGGACAGGGGGTCGGGGGTAATAGGAGCCTATATAAGAAAAAGACCCCAAAATCGGGACTGTCCCTATAAAATCGGGACACCTGGTCACTCTAACTGGAGGGGACCTGCTGGGTTTCTGAGTCGAGTCCCTGCTATCGTTTCATCTATCACTGAAATGAAGCCAGTGCTAAGACGGAACACAGCCACTGTCTGACTGCCCATAGCAACACTCCCAATACATTAAACCAGGAGTGAAGGACACTGATAATACACCATATATTGTTATTTGTCACAGAAATGGACTGAAGATGCTCAGAAGAGCCAGTGTCTTGGGATCTGCTTTGACCAAGCCCTGCTAAGAGGTTGTGCTCTCCTGTGGTTGGAAGTGATTTCAGGATTGTTTGGCATTAACAGCAAAAAAGTTTTAAGTACATCAGAAGCAGGAAACCTGCAAAACAATTAGTAGGGCCCACTGGACAACAGAGGCGTTAAAGGAGCACTCAAGGAAGATAAGGCCATTGCCTAGAAACTAAACGAACCTCTCTCTCCTCCATACCTTACTCTTCCCATTTGCTGTCTGCTGCTGTTTTAGGCCTCATTTAGATTGTAGGCTCCACAACGCAGAGACGTGGCAGCAGAGCTGGTCAGAAAATCATTTTCATCCAAACTTCCATGGATCACTTCAACTTTTCATTTAAAAAAAAAATTATTTTTAGACAAAATTTTTTTGTTTTGTTTCAGGCTGAAAACCAAACATTTTTCAGTTTTCAAGTTTGACAAAAAGTCAATATTTTCGCTGGAAAGCAGACACGCTGCAAAAAAAAATTTGTCAAAAACCCAGTTTTTCAACAAAAACACATTTGATGGAAAATTTTCAACCAGCCCTACTCATCAGGCTCAGTGCCTGTCAAGCACATTGTACACTGACAGTGCTGTATCAGTAATGATGATAGGTGGTCAAATCCTGAAATTCTTACCCAATCAAAATCCTCACAGATTTCAAGAGAAGTTTTGCCTGAGTATAGACTGAGAAAAACTGAGCGAGAAAACCTGTATTTATCCCAATAATAAGGATCTCTTCTTCTTAGCATGCTCATTTAGCTGATGTCCCTCACAGAAGTGTAGACAGGAGGGGCTCAGCCCTTCAAAATCTGTGGATAACTCCCCATAATCCCCAAGACCATACAATTAACACACATATTGGGCTTGATTCTGATCCCACTTCTCTCCCACATCAGGAGTATCTCCAATGAGCTCACTGGAGTTACACCAATGCAAAGGAGATCAGAATCAACCCTGGTATTTCTAGATCATCCTTGAACAGAAGAGCCATCTTCTCGATCCCCACTTCTCTGCCAAGATCCAGGCTCCCTCCATCTTAAGCATACCATAGTCACTGCCCGGACTCATTGCAGCAGATGACGGTGGCTAACATTGCCTAGTGATCCAGCCATTAGCTGCCAGAGCATTGTTATTTGCTGCAAACAGCCTTATTTCAAAATTCTTCCATAACAACATGGCGGTAGGGATGTGCGCGTGAGACAGAGAAACAATGAAACAAAGCAGCTCCATGAATGAGCAGGGATTATATAAGCTTCTGATGTAATAGGAAAGTGCAGGCACTCAACAAACGGTGCATTTGGGAAGGGAAGGCAAGATACCAGTACAGCTACCTCTCTCCATCCTTCCATTAGAGAGTGGAACTCCAGACACACACAGATGGCAGCTGCCCGGCTTGTAGCCAAGTAAACCCCTCCTGCACACACCCCCAAAATGCCAGCTAGGCTACAGCAGGCACGGAGCCCAGCTTTGAGTTTTCCACTGTAATGATTCCAAGAAGATGCACTGTTGGGTGAGCTGGATGCTGCCGACAGCCATGGGCTGGCCTGTTGTGGAGTCTCGTGGCAGTCTTCACAGGACTCAGAATGAGCCTGCACTCTGTCCAAAGGAAAAGCGGAGCTGCGTGTCGGTGTTTGGTGGGGAGGGGCTTACACAAAACAGCCTGACCAGTACATTTCAGTGGCCTAAATTATTCAAGGTGGGGATACTTTCTCGTACCCTTCATTATGAGGAGAATGGGGAAAAATAAAAGAAAGTGAAGTCCTTTTATTTGTTACATATGCTACTAGTTTGCCCTCTTCCTTTCTCCTAGAAATCAGGCAAAAGGGGTTATATCTATGTGTGTGTGTGAGTGCGCGTAGTCCCTGCATTCCCCTGACTTCAGGGACCTCATTTCTGACAGACTCCTTTGCACGCGCGCACACACACAAACACACCCCACAGCACCCAAGGGCCACTCACAGTCTGACCCCAAGGAGTGTGAAATAAGTAATAATGAAGTGGTCGGGCTACCTTAACTTACACCGACCTATGGGTTGTTTTTCCTGTCACTCCCCTCTTCCAGATCCTCAGCAAGAAAGCCACACCAGTTTAGATTTAGTTAGATCCCATCCAACCCATTTACTAAATGTGAGACTTATTCCTCCTTACACATCACCTCTGAATATTGTGACAGATCCTGGCCCTGTGCATCTGTCTGTGAAGTTGCCCTAACCTGGCAGTTTAGGATTCATCCATCATGTGGGAATCTCCAGTTGGTGCAGAACTGGTACAGCCAGCTCTACGGGATTGGCGATACCAACTCTTGGGTGCCATTACAAGCTTTCAAAGTTTGGAGCAGCCCTGTATAACAATGTGGGATTGGTCACCTAGATCACATGGTGGTGTTCCTGCTGCCTAATCGGATGGCAAACGTATAAAACAAAAGAGGACAATCCAAGAGATTTCATGCCAGTGGAACACACACTTCCAGCATGAGCCTTTGGGTGAATACATTTCTGCAGGGTGCTGTGCAGAGCTGAGACAAACTCAGCAGTGCCTTGGCTGCTCTGGGGTCTGCTTGGCACCACAGGGAGTGGAAACCGGGGCTGACAATGTGCCAAGATGGTCACTGAAGAGAATTCCAGAATGGAGCTGGGAGGAAGAACTGCTGATGTGATTGCAATGCCCCTGGCATCCACAATGGCACTGCCCCACTGTGCCTTGAACTGGTGCTGGTGGAGGCATTGTCCCAAAGGGCTGCACCCACAATGACAGCTGTGCAATGTCAGGAGGCCCCTGAACAGTTCTGGTTTCTAGTCTGGCCAGATCTTTAGGAGATCCTACAATTGCTGTGGATTTCGCAGAATAGGAATCGTCATCAGTGATAACAGGTATTTAGTGAGTCAGAGGGATTGTGGGCATGACCTGCCTAAGGAACCTCATGTGCTACACCTGTCTCCATAAGAATCATAAGTAACTAAAGCTCTAATTATGACTATAGCTGTTTCCTAGTGCGTTGGTAGAAACAGTAATTTATCCCTGAGGAAATTACGTTTTTTTGTCCACTTGCTCTATTTATTCCCTGGAGGTGCTTAGTATTTTCTCTAGGTTAGGGAAACTATTGACCCCTGAAAATCAGTGTACATGTAGCTTGCTGGAAAGCCACTCCTGGTGAGTTTGTACAATACAGTCCATTGATTAGGTTGCATACAAAGTCTTTCAGTTCAATAAATTGCTTTCCCCTGAAAGCCCTTCTTCCAGGGAGTCTACTAATTGTTTCTGCTTTTAAAAATTAAGTGAATATAGTGCCAAGGAAAGGTTCTAGATTAACAGCCCTGAAGGCAGAAGTTCTCCCTTTATTTGCAGAAAAGGTATAGCGTAGGCAGTGGTAGTGCAAGCTGCACCATACTGTCCCAAAATGTGACCTGGAGGGACCACCTCTCCCAGGAGGAAAAGGTTCAATTCATTCCTTGCCCAAACATGAAACTTTGGAAACGGGGACAACTTGCCCCATTTGAGGGCCCAGTCCAACTTGTATTGAAGTCAATGGCAGTCTTTCTACAGATTTCAGTAGAACTTGGATCAGGCCCATTGCACTCCGCAACACCACCTGTTTCGATGGGGTCTGCACGGCATAGGAGTCAGGAAAGGCTATGCCGCCAAAGTGCCAGTCAGTGCTCACTGGGGTGGGTGGGTTTGGAATACAGGTACCTGCTGAGAAGAAATTGGACTAAAATCCATCTACTCTTTCAGACAGGAAATGTGGAAGGGCGACTCTCATGGACCGTAGGGTGACAATTCTACCAGATGAGACAACATTCATTCTCCACCTGGGTGAGCTTTAGGGCTCTGCTACACTCATCTTGGGTGGAAGCTGATCTTTGCATTTCTTACATGGGGTACCATCATATGGGAGACCTGGGTTCAATTCCTAGTCTGTCTCTTGTTCCCCAAGGCAGCCCTGCAGAAATGAGAGTGCTGCTAAGGTAAGCAGCTTAGCACTGAGAAGAGAGGCAACAATGGCTTCATTCAACAGAGGCACTTCCAGCACCAGTGGGTGTCCCAACGATATCACCTCCCAACTCTGGACAATGACTCTGGAACCCAAGAATCAGGATTCCCTGTCCCTTGCTGTAATATCTGTCTCTGCTCTTATCTATCTCCTTGAATGACTGTTACAGCAGCAGGAGGTGATGTTCCCTTTAACAAAGCATCTCCTGTTTAAAAAAAAAAAACCCACAAAACCTAAACTCTTTTCCTTCGGCAAGGCTCTCTCTCTTATTCCCAGGCACGCACACACACGTGTGTGTCCATCCTGCTTTGGAAATCCCATTTGGAACCACACATCAGAATATTTTAAAACTCACGAACTGATACAGCGAGAAAGAAAGAAATGTGCCTTAGAGATGATGAAACAACCTTCCTGCGCATGTAGGGCGAACACCCTAAGTGCAAAAATTTCTCCAGTTCAAATGATAATTCTAAAATATGAAACATTAATGAAAGAAGTTCGTCCGTGCCTGATCTAAAATAAGAACTGCTCTGGAAAGGAACAGCCGAGCAAGGAGTTTCCCTCGCTGTTCTGCAAAGCACATCCTCTAAAAAGCTAATATCAGTCAGAACTAAAACGACCTACTGTGCAGGGCCCCCTCCTCCAGGAAGTGAGGGGGGAACAAGGGAGGCAAGTGCAACTACATGATAGCTCTATCCATAAAAGAGTAGCTTCCAATTAGAAGAGGTCATAAACCTCAACCAAGCTGGCTAAAGATAACTCCTCCTATGCTGATCTCCAGCCAGCAGGAAGGAAGGAAAAGGAGAGAGGTTAAATCTCGTGCTTCAGGGTTTAAAATATTCTCTTGACTATTAGGGATTAGGATGAGACCTAATGGAAGAGGCAGTTTATCTCACATACACCTTCCTCGGAAGCTTCTGGTGCTGGCCACTGTCAGAGACAGGATACTGAATTAGTTGTACCTCAGGTCTGATCCAGTCCGCTAGTTCCTATGTTCCTCTCACCAGGAACAAGTGGTGATGTTTCCTAAAATAAAGGCTCTGATTTTTAGGAAAGGTCTCCATGTTTTGCATGAGCAGTTACATTTAGACATCTAAATGTCTAACTGCACTGCAAATAATCACAGTCTGACTAGAGTAAGGCCCTTTTCAAATCAGGCCCAAAGAGTTTATTGACCTATTTGTGTTTCTTAGCCTCTTACTTATGGCGGCCTTCTTGCTAAAAAATGAGACATGGTTATTTGGGAGCCCAGCAAACATACACACACAAATACAGAGAAAGGGGGAAGGAAGGGGAGTGTTCCTCTTTGCCACTCACATCCTGATCAGAGTACAATTTAACTCATTAAATAAAAGCAGTTGACCCAATTGATAGTACCCAGAAGTTGCACAGAAAACATGAAAAATAAAAATAAAATGCTTTCCAAAGCACGTCTCCCTCTCTTCTTGTTTTGTTACTCACCTACCTCACTTCCATCACGTACTGATGAAATATTTCTTGTTGTGTTAGACTGTAAGCTCCTCAGGACAGGAGCCTTGTCTTATTTTGTATGTGTAAGGTGCTACAGGTTCCTATGGCACTAAAATTTCTGCAGTGCAATTGGACATTTAGATTTCTATGGCATGTAGGCCCAATCCAGAAAGGCTCAAGTCCTATTGACTTCAATGGAATTATTCCAAGGCTTCAAGTTATGTGTGTGCTTTGGTGCTTTATTGGATTGGAGCCTATATTATTTATTATTAAATTTGTAGTAATATTAATACATTACAGCTATATGTAGAGAGAGATCTGTGGCATATGCAGAACTGATGCCAGCTCACCAATTGGAAGAAATTAATTAGAGTTTAATATTTAATCAAAATGTTTAATTTTTAAACATTAGAGTTGTTGTTTTTTAATTATTCACACAGTTTTAAAGCAGCATTAAAACTTCTTTCATCTCTTAAATCAGGCTCCTGTGCTGACAGTGTTCCAAGCATGCTTTTCTCTTCTTTTCTGCAAGATGGCCACCGCCACCTGGCAACTCAGAAATGACCATAATTAAAAAATCTTTTTTCCCAACCCTAGTGCATCTTTTATTCATGGTGAGCAATATCTCTTACCTCTCTTTCAGCGTTCAGACACCTGGGAAAGGCAAAAATCTTTCCTTCTGAATCCGGCAAGGATGCAACAAGGAGAGCTGGCAAAGGGTCTGCTCTTCACATAACTGACGTGAACTTCAAGAATACTTCAGATCTGACACCACTCCACAGAGAAGAAAGAATTACTCAAACACTGAAGTATGGTTACAGGCGGAAAAATTACTATGTAAAAATGGCATCTTCTTACTGAGCACCCAGAATCTCTCTCTTCCCTCAGGACAATAGCTGGGTATTGCCCAGAGGGGTTGGGCTGGATTCTGACAAGACACCATTGCAACTCCTTTGATATCAATGGGCTGGCTCTTGCTTTTTAGAACTGTACCTAAGATCAGGCCCATTCTGATTCCAGAGGCTCTGGGGAAGCAGAAGCCTTAGCAGTCCCTACTGTAATTTTTTGTTTGTTTTAAATCCACAGGGGCAACTTGTGAGGCCAGCTCAACTGCGAGGGGGCTGTCTTGGCCATCTTGCACCTCCTTGTTCCTTGCGGGAGCCTGGCACACATCTCCATGCTATCTATGCACAGTCCCCGTCATCCACAAGGAGGCTTGTTGTGCCCTCTCCTTCACTTTGCAGACTGTGTGGAGCTGCTAGACAGAGCACTTTACTGAGGAAAATCAAGCGTTTACCCTGCAGAGCCAGCACCGCTATGGGAGACTAAGCCGGAGTCTATCCTGATTCACCCACCATCAACAAAATTGTCAGCTAAGATCCAGCTGCAGGATTTTCTTCACTGGTGATGTCGTCAGAGGCAGAAAGAGTACACTGATTGTTAGATGCCAGATGGAGTCTGTGCAGTCAGAAGCAACATTCCTTCCTGGTAAACAGAGCAAATTGCCTATGGAGGTCACTCAGAGAGAACAAACATGAACCTGCACAATGCCTTTTCATGGTCATTTTCTTGACTGCAACCTGGCCGAAAGCATCATGTCTATAAGCAGACACAGTGTGTCAGGACACAGTACCCCACTAAATCCTGGATTAAAATCCTGCCTAAATTGTGACTCTGGACTTCAACCTCAACTGAAACAGTTTCAGGCCACATTCAGTACAATGGCAAGACCTAGATGCCGCTTCCTTCTCCTACGCCCACATACATCACTCATCACTCCACTGAAGGTCAGGGTACCCCAAATGGAAGCCTTGCAGTCTGCTGCTAGAGCTAACTTCACAGAGAACCTATTCTCAGCGCAGAATACCTTTTAGTCTCTTTGACGCCATCACCTCCACGTCCAGACATTTCAATCCTGACCTGTAACAAGGGCAGATGACGCTGCTGTTCCATCTGGGTTCTGAGAATGGACTATACAGAGCTCAGTCATTAGCTCACCTGAGAACAAGGGCACTTGAGTGGATTTTTGTTTCCCCAGCTTCTAAGAAACAGGCACAGAGAAGGGAGCTAATATTAGCTGTTCCAGGAATACCTATGTAGCGATAAAGAGAACAAGGGTGACAGACTAGACACTGGCTAAAGCAACCATAGTAAAGAGGCTTTATGTCTCTTGCCAGGTTGTTATTATCCCCGACTGCCTTTGCCCTTTGTTCTCACTTGATATAAGCCTGGATAACCCACCTGGGTCAACACTTTGACATCTCTAGGCAAAAGCAGATATGACTAAATACACAGCAGCTAATGCTAACAGCACTAAGGTCTGCACAAATACGCCAGAGCGGTAAGGAAGGGAGAGCTGGCAGACACTATACTGAGAATGAGTAGATGGCAGGGCAGCTCGTGTGTTCTGGCTAAAGTACTGAAAGAGCATCCATTGCTGGAGAATCCAGATAATAAATGACAAGGTAAAATGTACTTAACATTTCTATAGCACCCGTCACTGGGGGATCCCAAAGCACTTTGCAGAGCTGAGTACGTGCTTTTCCGATTCCCCGTTTCTGAGATGCAGCAACTAGACACAGAAGACCTTGGCTGTGATCACACAGAAAGTCAATGCCAGAACAGGATCCACACTGATGCTCAGGAGGGGAGCAGGGGTGGTGGGGTCAGGGGCTGCCAACATTAGAGAAAGGGTTGGAAGGTTGTGGGGACTCCCAAGAGCAGGACTCCACATGGCCTAACCTGCATTCACTAGCAGCTTCTGCCTCTCTAGGCCACTTCCCCTCTAGGAAAACGCCATCACCCTAAGGAGTTTTCAGGAGCGCTGGTCAGATTCTGGTCCTTTTCCTTCCCTCATTTCTGACTCTAGCAGGCAGAACTGGGCTGGGCATCAAGACTGTTCAATCATTGCTTAAGATGAATCCTTGTGACAGAATCAATTCCTCACTGAGAGCTGGTGGAACCTCAAGAGACCGACTCACAGAGGTCACAGTGGCAGGAGGCAGCAGAAGGTGACTGTGCAGGGCCATTGGCAACAGAGCGGTGGAGTGAATGGTGGCGCAACAAATAACAGTGGACAGAGCGAACAGTGAGCAGCTGGAGGAACAAGCAAGGTACCTTCTTGCCCCCCACCTGGGAGGTGAACTCATGTGAAAGCACCTCTGAACTCTGAGTTTCCACTGACCAACGACAGCACCGGTGAGTGGGGTGCGGTGGGGGGAAAAGTGAGGGGCACATTAAATAAACATTTGTTTGTTGGACTATATTTTAGTGACTTTGCTCCAGAATGCTAGATTTGTGACTGGGAATGGAAACTTATATATATATATATATGTTTCCAAGCAGGCCAAGATTTTTAAAATGCATTATTTGCCAAGGTTGTTATTTCACATCGTTGCTATCTTGAGAGGTCATTATGTTGGGGAGTTTCTGTACTAAACATTTTTTTATTATAATTAATTTTTACATAAGAATGGTCATACTGGGTCAGACCAATGGTCCATGTAGCCCAGTATCCTGTCTTCCGACAGTGGTCAAGGCCAGGTGCTTCAGAGGGTATGAACAGAACAGGTAATCATCAAGTGATCCATCCCTTGTTGCCCATTCCCAGTTTCTGGCAAACAGGCTAGGGACACTCAGAGCATGGTGTTGCATCCCTCCTCGTCCTGGCTAATAACCATTGATGGACCTATTCTCCAGGAATTTATCTAGTTCTTTTTTTTTTAATCCTGTTATAGTTTTGGTCTTCACAGCATCCTCTGGCAAAGAGTTGCATGGATTGACTTTATGTTGTGTGAAGTATTTCCTTTTGTTTTTTTTAAAACCTGCTGCCTATTAATTTCATTGGGTGACAGCTAGTTCTCGTGTTATGTGAAGGATTAACTAACATTTCCTTATTCACTTTCTTCATACCAGTCAAGATTTTATAGACCTCTATCATACCCCCCTTAGTCGTCTCTTTTCTAAGATGAAAATTCCCAGTCATTTTAATCTTTCCTCCTGTTTCATACACCTAATCATTTTAGTTGCCCATCTCTGTACCTTTTCCAATTCCAATATATCTTTTTGGGGATCGGGTGACCAGATCTGCACACAGTATTCAAGGTGTGTACGTACCATGAATTTATATAGAGGCAATATGATATTTTGTCTTATTATCTATCCCTTTCTTAATGATTCCCAACATTCTGTTTGCTTTGTTGACTGCCGCTGCACGTTGAGTGGATATTTTCAGAGAATCATCCACAATGACTCCAAGATCTCTTTCTTGAGTGTTAACAGCTAATTTAGACCCCATCATTTTGTATGTATAGTTGAGATTGTTTTGCAACGTGCATTACTTTGCATTTATCAACATTGAATTTCATCTGCCATTTTGTTGCCCAGTCACCCAGTTTTGTGAGATCCCTTTGTAACTCTTTGCAATCTGCTTTGGACTTAACCATCTTGAATAGTTTTGTATCATCTGCAAATTTTGCCACCTCACTGTTTACCCATTTTTCCAGATAATTTAAGAATATGTTGAACACTAATGGTCCCAGTACTGACCCCTCAGGAATACCACTATTTATCTCTCTCCATTCTGAAAACTGATAATTTATTCCTACCCTTTGTTTCCCATCTTTTAACCAGTTACTGATCCATGAGAGGACTTCCCTTTTATCTCATGATGGCTTACTTTTCAAAAGTCAATTTAAATTAATTTTTTTTTAAATTTATATTTTTTTAGAAATCTAGACCTGTTATGTGTTGTAGTGTGTCAAGGTTCCTTCTCTACTCTGAACTCTAGGGTACAGATGTGGGGACCCGCATGAAAAACCCCCTAAGCTTATTTTTACCAGCTTAGGTTAAAACTTCCCCAAGGTACAAACTATTTTACCTTTTGCTCCTGGACTTTATTGCTGCCACCACCAAACGTCTAACAAATATATGACAGGGAAAGAGCCCGCTTGGAAATGTCTTTCCCCCAAAAATCCTCCCAAACCCTACACCCCCTTTCCTGGGGAAGGCTTGATAAAAATCCTCACCAATTTGCATAGGTGAACACAGACCCAAACCCTTGGATCTTAAAAACAATGAAAAAGCAATCAGGTTCTTAAAAGAAGAATTTTAATTGAAGAAAAAGTAAAAGAATCACCTCTGTAAAATCAGGATGGTAAATACCTTACAGGGTAATCAGATTCAAAACATAGAGAATCCCTCTAGGCAAAAGTTACAAAAAGACACAAGAATAGGAATATACATTCCATTCAGCACAACTTATTTTATCAGCCATTTAAACAAAACAGAATCTAACGCATATCTAACTAGATTGCTTATTAGCCCTTTACAGGAGTTCTGACCTGCATTCCTGCTCTGGTCCCGGCAAAAACAACACACAGACCGAGAGAACCTTTGTTTCTCCCCCCCTCCAGCTTTGAAAGTATCTTGTCTCCTCATTGGTCATTTTGGTCAGGTGCCAGCGAGGTTATCCTATCTTCTTAACCCTTTGCAGGTGAAAGGGTTTTTCCTCTGGCCAGGAGGGATTTAAAGGTATTTACCCATCCCTTCATATTTATGACATGGTGTATTTTGCATTATCCTTATGTTAAATTTGCATTATCCTAACAAAGCATTTAATTTATTCATATCTCTTTTATATTTTGCAGGTCAAAGTGAAAATGAAAAGACAAAAAACAATACAACATTTTTTTCACTCAAAGGCCTCAAAAACTAACCAAGGTGAAGAACACATCAAGAAGCAAGAATATATCAACATGTCATCTGAAGGTTCAAGTGTTGTATCTACATCCAACCAGCCCGAAGCACAAATACAGCTACCTACTGAAGAAACAGTGTCTGTCTCCAAAACCTAAAGGCAGTTCCCGAGGTTTGTCGGTCAGAGTGTTCCCATTTATTGAAGTTACAAAAGATGGCTACTGGTGCACCTCTTGCAAAAAAGCTTACGAAGAAGGAAAGCTTTCCAATGCTATAACTGGTAAAAGTGGAGAAGCTTGGTTTGTCAGAATGATCAGCAAAGCCAATGCTGACAAACTACATGAAAAGGCAGCAAAACATCAGGCCTCTGGACTGCATCAACATACAAAAAGCCTTATAAGCCCACTTTCCAAGCCCATTTTAGAAGTACTTAATGAGGCTGTTAAGAATGCTTGAGACACAACACAGTTCATGCAAACAAACATGGCTGTGGCATCATACTTTCTATTTAAGCAAGAGATACCACACTCTACAAACTGAAGGCCAATGTTAAGTGCATTGTCACTTGTTCATCCTGTAGTTGAACACTGGTTCCGAACAAGACCAGCAAATGCTCACTATCTTTCTGCAAGAAACTCAACTGCCTGGCTAGAAGCATGCAGTGCAACAGTGAAAGACTCACAGTTGAAAAAGTGAAGAACTCTTTCATCACATTCAAAAAAAAACTGCATACATGGCTGATGAATGCACCAATGCAAATGGGCATCAAGTATTAAGTCATTGTGTACGTTATCTTGATGTCAGTGGTAGGCCAGTAGCTGCAGAGTCTTCAAAAGACATTTAAAAAGCTATAAATTTAATATCTTCATTATATTCTTTTTTTCAGCAAGAGTCCAAAAACACTGAATATCTTGGAAAACATAGAAGATACACTGGGACTGAAGTTCATATTAGTCCAACCTGGGAAAACCCTCTGGCTTTCTCATGAGTGATCCTTGGCTGTTGTCTTAAAATTACTCCAGCCGTTGTTACCGGCTTTGGAAAGTATCTACCAAGATAGGATTGATCTAAGTAGTGAGGCTGGTGGATTACTTTTACTACTACGTTCAGAGAAGACTATTGCCATTCTCTCTCTCGTAAGTCTACTGTTGAAACCACTTGGGTCATTAAACAATGCCATCTAAGCATCTACTACAACAGTAGTAGATCTTTGTCCAGCAATAGAAGCTACATTTGGATCAATCAGAGAGCTAGCCATTGAAAAAGTACTGGAAGAAGCAAAGACTTCAGTCCAGAAGTTGACTAATGAAGGCATTTATATTGAATCCTTAAGTGAAGAGGACAAGAAGTGTTTGTTAAGACAACTGAAAAAGTACACAGACTTGATTCTTAAAAAATCTACAACAGCGACTTCTAGATTCTACTCAACCTCTATGTAGCTTTTACAGATCCCTGTCCTATAAAACACCGACAGTTGAGTGGAGTGAGGCACTACCAGCAATGGGGCTGCCATGTGATCAGGACAGAATAGAGAATTTGAACACGGAATATCACATGATGAATGAATGAAGATTTGACTTCAACTTCTTTTTTATCACCACTAGTGGCTCGACCAGATCTTTGTGCTCTCTTTCCTGGGCTGAAAGAAGTAGGAATTCATCTCTTGCTACTCCCAGTCACAACAGCGACAGTTGAGCGTTCTTTGTCATCATGTAATAGAATTTTGTGTTCTGAAAGAAGTAGCCTTCTGCCTGATCATGTGAATGAACTAATGAGCATATCAATTGAAGGATGGAAGTACCGGACACACAAGAAGCCACCAAAGATGAACGCATTGCATTCAAGAAGTTCATTAACAAAGTTGTGCAAAATTATAACAAGAAACCAAGAAGGATGTAGACTTAGTGCTTCATAGAAGGCTTGAGTAGCCAACTTTAATTTGTGTGATGATTTTAAAACATGAGTTAAATCTAATAAAATGGTCATGAAACATTTTTCAGTTTTTACTGTGGTGCCACACAGCCCACCTTCACCCTCACAGTCTCACCCCTCATCGGCCCTGACACCGCCCTGCCCATAAATTCGAACACCCCCGCCTAATTTCAATTGCTCGGGAAACCACTGGCCCTCCCTGTGTGCATTAGTTTGGCTCTCCTTGCTCTTAGCTGCTGCTCTTTTGGGGCTAACGGCCTGCTTTGAAAGCAAAGGAAATTTCCAGATTTTCACAAAGGCACCGTGTCCTCCTCCGTGTTGGTGGGAAACTAGCCACAGCATCACCCTATTCCCTGTCAGGTGTGTGCGTGCGCATACACACAGTTTTCAAGTCACTTTAAATGTATTCAGTGCCACTTTCAAATCAGAAGCAAAGGGACATTGTTATAATAGAAAAGGGACACCATATAAGGTTATAAATAACAAATACCACAGCAAGCATGACACAAAAAATCAAATCAATGCTGCAGATCTCAGGTTTTCAGATACCACAGTGAGGAGGGTGGTATAAATCCTTGGATTAAAACTCCACTCCTCCTCTCCAGCTCAGGGCAGCTGCAATCTGTATGTCCCCTTCTCCGAACAGCTCTCCAAGGTTCTCTTTCCATTAGGATCTGCTTAGAGGAGCTAAACCCCCTATCTCCATTGCCCAGGTAGCTTCGTTTCCAACCAGATATATCTTGTAGGGTGGAATCAGAATTACCTTCTCTTGTCTTGAGTCACAGGGCCAAAAGTCACCACAAGTGTAACGCCAGTGAAGTCAATGGGAGTTAAACCCGCGTAGTCTTATTTATTTATTTAACAGGTAGATCTTGCAGTTAGGGTCTAGCTACAGAGCATCTGGGAGCGTGCTTCGCAGTGCAGCTAGACAGACACTTGCTAGCTCTGCTCAATCGAACACACTAAAAATAGCAGCCTGGCCACAGCTGCATAGGCAGCGGCTCATGCTAGCCTCCTGAGTATGCACCCAGGGGGTCAGGCAGTACTGTACTCAGACAGCTAGCCCGAGCCATCCTCCATGCAGCCACAGCCACACTGCTATTTTTAGAATGCTAGAATATGTGTGTTTCCCCATGTAGGGAAACACAATCCCAGCTGCTGCGTAGACATACACTTAGTTCTGTCTGACCAGTGCTGTGGACAGAGATAGGCCTAAACCAAAGCCCCAGGATCCTTAGCAACATTTCACTTCAAAATCCAAATCTGAATTTTGTGACACAAGCCCTTTGCTACCTTTGGACTTTCCTTTCACACAATATTCTGAGAGTCCCAGCGCCTAGAGGCACGGAATTCTGTTCAAAATCAAAGTTTTATTTAAAAAAATTAAAAAAAAAGTTCCTCACCCTCATGGTGATGAGGAAACAAGCTTGACAATGTGACCTTCCCCATACCCCATAAAAGCTCAAATCAAATGGCCAATAAAAAAGAAACCAAAACACATTTAAAAAAAAATAAAGATTTTTAACATGATATCATGATTTCAGGGGCCTGACTCAGGCTTTCGCAACACTTAAGGTTGTTAGGACCACAAGAGACGTGAGACGCCAGTACTAGCCTCCCCTCCCCTTCTTTCCTATTGACCCCATGGGAAATCTGTGCAAGACCAGAGACTCAAAGGGCAACAGAAGTTGAAGGGCCAGTCCAGAGGGTTCCCCCAATGGCATTTTGCTGCTTTCTCTCAGACAAATAACAACATTGAATTCCCCTGCTTGCTTCAGTTGTTTCTCTCCCCCATCGCTCTATTCCTCTGCAGCATTGTGTAAGCTCCCTGTTCTGTAACCATTAGGGATCTGATTAGGGAATGAAACATGCGTCATATCTGCACATCAAAGAACTTGCAGCCACAGCATCTAGAGGGAGGGAAGGGAGTGTAGCGGAGGTGGTGGGGGAGGGATGAGGAGGTGTTCTCCGCTGAGATTTCAGTAATGGTGTATTTAAAGATCTGTGAGGCTGCAGTTCCTCTGAGCTTTCATAATTCCAGCTCAGCATGAAATCAGGCTTCACCTACCCTCCTCCCTCCCATCCCCCACAACCCTTCCTGAAATCCAAACAAAGTGTCAGCTGGAGACTGATGTCAGAGAGAAGGCTGATGGGGTTTTTTCCACCTAGTTCTGCATTATCCACAGTGACTTGAATATTCAGATATCACAGATAACAGCAAATGATCTCCGGAATGTGCTAAAAATGAGGCTGTCAGGAGAGACAAGCCAGCTCCTTTCAAATGCCCTGAGAAGTGTGAATCATTTCTTCCCCCCAGCAGCCAACTCCCTTTTTGTTTCCTTCCCCCTTTCCATGTAATTACTAAAAATATTAAACTGCAGCTACTAAGCGCACAGTCAGGATTTAGCCAAACTGAGGGCATCTAAGTGGGGCCCTTGCAGCAGCTTTAATCACTCTAGCCACCATCCACCAAAGTGGTCCTGGATTTCCTGCTTTGACGTGAAGATCTACACTCATGTTAAATCAGCAGTGAGATGCAGCTACCAATTTAATTTTTGCATGAAGAGTATATAGCACTGGTGAAAGGTATTTGACCGACAGCCCTGTAAACTGACTTCCTTTGAATCCCCAGACAGCATCAGCAGAGCACGCTGCCATTACGATGCCCCTAATCAATGCATTCCAACCCTGCATTGGTGGGATCACCCCTAAGAGAGAGTTGGGAAAACTACCATGACCCTCCAGAGTGGTCCAATAATCCCTACATTCATTACAAAAAGAATACCCTGATGAGAGAGAACAACCCCTGATATTTCAAGAGGTGCTGGCCCCATTCTTGATTTCAGAAATGAGGGGTGCTCAGAATATCTAAGTGTATAATTCATAAAGAAACAGTAAATTTCATCATTTTCCCATTTGCAAAAGATCCAGACATTCTTGAATGTATGAGCTATTAGAAATTATTTGTGATGTTTTTTTCCCCCCAGGTGAATAGCTCACAGCAGTTTGTGACAAAGATTCAAACGGTGCTGTTTAGTTCCATAATGAACATCTACTTAGCACTTATACAGAACTATCCATCTACATATCTCACAGTGTTTTGCCAAAGACTTCATTATCTCCCGCAATATGGGGAAAGTGAGGTGCAGAGATGCAATGGGAATTGCTCAGGCTTACAAAATGGGCCAGCAGCAAAGACTAGACTAGAACCCAGGTCTTCAATCTCCCTATTCTATGACATAAAACCTGGACTAGAATAAGTTTCATGATTTTGTTCCCTAATCTGATGACTTATGTAATGAATTGTGTCAAATATTGCTATTGAGTGTGCAGTTCAGGTCTCACTGTAGATGAATATTCATACATTAGTTGGAACTTGACATTTGCTTTTTGTGAGTAATTTTGGTCTAATAAAGCTCAGACAGTCAGCGGAAGAGACCAGGGAAGAGTAGCAAACGTGCCTGAATCATAATTCCTTTCTGAATTCTCATAAGTCCGTGAGAAAGATTCCCCCCCATCCCCATTATTTCCTCAGCTCTCGTAAAGAAGGAACCTATTTTATCACCTCTAAAATAAAACCAGCATGGCTGCAAGCTACAGATAACAAGGCTGGATATGTTGGATTTTGTGAAACTACAAATTTCAGTGAATGAGGCAAGAAAAGAAGAGGCAGGAAGAAATAGGAGAGTTAGAACCAACTTTTTCTTCTTCGAGCACAGTGTTGTAACAACAGATAACTTGAGGTCTGCACAGAGTCAGTCAAAGATCAAGAGTCATATTTATATGAACAGAGGGCCTGTGAAACAGAACACTGGCCAATTCTATTTAGCAGAGACAGCCTGCAGCCATGGGATCTTTAGAGAAAGGTGCGAACTCAAGACCGAGAGGAGGAAAGCAGCAGCATGTCTAGGGCTGTGTGACTGGCAGCTCTGCCCTGTCCTTTCATGGAATTAAGGAAGTCCTCATTTCCCTGGATGATCTGAGGTCAGTCTCTCTCAGTGCTTGGAGCAGGCCTTTGAAGGGGTCATTCAAGAGCAAAAGGCTGCGAGGATGCAGAGAGTGGCATTTCCAGTGTTTCTAGGGGGTCACATATGGTTAAGATAAACGCTCTGAAAGGTGAGTGGGGATGCACGTGGTGACTCCAGTTCAGGTATGAGGCATGTTGGCTGAGTAACAGAGTAGATGAAGGTTCGCATTGCCGCTGCCCATCTTCCTCTACCTCTCTTGTGCAGTCTCCAGGCCTGACTCACTACAGAACCACCTTTTTCATGAGCATTAAACTCTCTCCACTTCTTCAAGCTGTGCAGACCCTCTTTGGAATCAACACCATCTTCATTTCCTACTTTCCCATACTGGAGCTATCCCATAAATACCTAGAGACTAACTACCAAGAGCAACTGTAAGCAAAATACTTTCCTTTCCCTAGAACAAAAAGCAGAAGGTATTTCCCATGGCTTTGCTACATTGGAATGACATGCCAGGGCTACCTAAGGCTCACATGACAGATCTGCATACTAAACCTTTGAAGGAAGACTTGCTGAGAAACTATGCCACGATAGACTGGGTTCTTACTTAGATCTCATCTGGTAAGCAGGGCTGAGCTTGGCCAGTGCTCCTCTAGGTCAGTACTTAACCAAGCACCACCATGGTGCACAGTAATGCCTTCTGCATGAGATCCAAAGCTGAAGTCCTGACCACCTGTCTTAAAAATCCCAGAACTTTTATTTCATGTTTAAGACAGTTAGCCGTGGAGATCTGTCCAGGTTCCTGCCAAGGAGATTGTATTCTGCCTACCTAAAATCCCGCTGGAGTTTCAAATAGATTTGCTCATCTTCATTACCTATCCTAAACCACAATGTGCTGCTGCTGTGCACAGGCAAACAGCTGCTATGTTCCACCCGAACGACAGCTGCTTTTTGGTGGTGAGTGAAGTGTTTATCGTGTTTAATGGAGAAAAAGTTCAGATTCCTCTGGATGACCAGGACTGAGTCCAAAATTGCCAGGCTTAGGTGGCTAAAAGTTAGACACCTCAATTCACATTTAGGCATCTGAATAAAAGTGGCCTGATTTTTAAACCCGCTGGGCACCCCCAGCTCTCACTGCAGGCAGTGGAGCTCAGGCCGGGAGGAGTGCCTGGCTCAAAGCCTGTGCTCAGGATTCCAGTTCAGTTTTGTCCCGGTTTATTTATAAGAACCTGCAACCTGTTGTTCTAAGGATGGTTCTCTTTGCCTCTGGGCACAATTCCTTCTGTTTAGGGTTGGGCCAATGAACAGTTAGAAATTATGCTTAAGAAAATCTGTAGGCACTTGTCATAAATATAAAGGGAAGGGTAAACACCTTTAAAATCCCTCCTGGCCAGAGGAAAAACCCTTTCACCTGTAAAGGGTTAAGAAGCTAGGATAACCTCGCTGGCACCTGACCACAATGACCAATGAGGAGACAAGATACTTTCAAAGCTGGAGGGGGGGAAAAACAAAGGGTCTGTGTCTGTCTGAGTGATGCTTTAGCCGGGGACAGAACAGGAATGGAGTCTTAGAACTTAGTAAGTAATCTAGCTAGATATGCGTTAGATTCTGTTTTCTTTAAATGGCTGAGAAAATAAGCTGTGCTGAATGGAATGGATATTCCTGTTTTTGTGTCTTTTTGTAACTTAAGGTTTTGCAGAGAGGGATTCTCTATGTTTTGAATTTAATTACCCTGTAAGGTATTTACCATCCTGATTTTACAGAGGTGATTCTTTTTACTTTTTCTTCTATTAAAATTCTTCTTTTAAGAAACTGAATGCTTTTTTCATTGTTCTTAAGATCCAAGGGTTTGGGTCTGTGGTCACCTATGCAAATTGGTGAGGATTTTTATCAAACCTTCCCCAAAAAAAGGGGGGTAAGATTTGGGAGGATTTTGGGGGGAAAGACGTTTCCAAATGAACTCTTTCCCAGTAACCGGTGTTAGATGTTTGGTGGTGGCAGCAAAAGTCCAAGGGCAAAGGGTAAAATAGTTTGTACCTTGGGGAAGTTTTAACCTAAGCTGGTAAAAGTAAGCTTAGGAGGTTTTCATGCAGGTCTCCACATCTGTACCCTAGCATTCAGAGTGGGGAAGGAACCTTGACAGCACCGTAGCATGTATTGGAAAAAAATTATTTCAGAATGCTGCTTTATCCTAGATGTCTCCATGGATACCTCTTTGTGTATGCCAGCACCTCATTAGGTAAAAGCTGAGATTTGAATGAGTACCCACTCCTTCTATTATTTTGCTGGTACCTCAAATACTAATAATGCAAATCTCCATCCTCCTGAAGTCACAGACACACGTGAGCTCACAAGACGAGATGTATAAACTGAGCTGCACTAAAAGGCAAAAGCAGGAGATGTCATTTGCCGATGCTTCTTGCAACTGGTAGCATCTGAACATAGTCACTAGGGCTGGGCAAACCCCTCTTGGCTGGCAAAGTTGCTTTTCATTTTTCTTTTAAGCAACTGGAGGTGGGGGAATGGAAGGTCATAGGGTTCACTGACATTTGGAGCTCATGACATGATTAATGAGAGGCACATTCTCAGCCCTGTAAATGGGAATTAAGGTGAGCAGCCTCTCCTTGCATCAGTAGAAGTTGAGTCCTCGAACCCATCACAACAGATGATGAAAAGTGTAAATGCAACAGTCAGTGGCAGGGCGCAGGGATGTGGGGGAGAAAGAGGAGGAACACAACAGTGCTGCTGCCACCAAGACCTCCACAACCTGGAAGTCAGAACACAAGGTGCTCAGTTAGGGTTCAATCCTGCAAAGTCCTGAGTAGCTCCTGCAGGGTGCTGAGCATCCTCAGTTCCCAATGATGCAGTGGGACTTGAGAGCACTCAGCCCCTTGCAAGAGGTTCTCAGTATATCACAGGATCAGGCCTCTGGTTAGGCTTCAGATTAATGCATTGCATTTGGGAGGAGTGAGTGATGTGCTGATCTTGCCTGGAGAATTACTTTGGTGTTTCTGCCACACGGCCGGCTCTGGAGTTTCAAAGGGTTTGGACTGTCAGGCACCCAATGGGGCAACTAGACACTTCCGAAATTAATTCTAAACTGATTTTTCCATATTAAAAAGACATTACCAATATTAAATATATGCATGCAAAGTATTAGTTATTGTTCTTACCACTGAACATAGCAGGCAACAACTTTAAACTACGGAGCACCGATTGCCATATTTTTTTTAGAGTTACTCTCTAGGGAGAGGGACAAATCCATTTACATAAAACAAACATTGACCCAAACCTTGCCCAGAAGTTGAGTGAACACGACTCTTGAAAGCTCATGAAATGTTTCACTGGAATGCAAGAGGGCAAGAATGAAACACAAAGACACCCGCTCCCCACATGCATATAGGAACTGAACAGAAACAATGGTGCTAAAACCTTTGTACCAGGCAACAGAAGTTAAGGAGTGTTGCACACTATCTGGACATGAATCATTCATCAACCTACAGTGTAATATCTATGTAACAAAGTGGAACAGCACAAGACTACGTACAAAAGACAGTCATTCAGGCCCCAATCCTCTTATCTACATGAGCAGTTCACATTTCATTCACATGCTTCACGTTCCTCACATGCCTAAGTGAATTCAAGGATTGGGGTCTCAACTGGGGTTTTATCATATTAAATATACTACAGTGTTCAAGACTAATGGACCGAATAATGGTATTGTAGTGTTTCAGGCTATTTCTGTAGAATATTTGAGTACTTTTGTTAAAAAAGTACTTTTTTTGTCCTTTTAAAAGGATAGTCAAAATTTTCAGAAGTGGCCAGCAATTTTTAGTGCCCAGCTGTCTCAAGTTGGACACCCCAGAACTGATGTACTCAGTATCAGTGTCCACTTTTGAAAATTTTGGCCTATATTTGTGTCATTAAAATATTGATTTGAATATTCCATTGGAAATTGTTATTTACAGTATTTTGAAGAAAATACATTTTACTAAAAACAAATTAATAATACTAATAATGAAAAAACCCACAGCAAATCATTCTGATCTTCTATTTCACAAGACTCCAGCTAGACTTGCTGAGCCAGCTCTGCTATGGAAGGGTGAGTCTATTCTGACATGATCACCAACAGATTGTTTACTAAGTTGTCCTTGCAGAGCTAGCACCTAGGTGTACTCCACGGAGGAACTAGGGTCTTGTAAGTCTCTATACAGATGGACACCTTTAGTACTGCTATAATACAACTCTGGTGATGACTCATGAGCCACAAAGAACCTAACTTCACATTCAGATCCCTGGGTGAATTTGAAAAATAAGCCATTTGACAAAGAGAAAGGGAAACCTTTTTATTTGTCAATGGAGCAAATGTGATTTCAATGAGGTTTTGCCAAGGATAGATTTGACCTATAGGGCACAACCCTCCACTTCACCCAATCTTTGCTAAGCGCAACAAGGTGCGAGTGTCTTTAAGAATTGCAGCACAAGGAGTAGGAAGAGATCATATCACCCAAAAGTGTTTGAGTCCCAACTGGAAAGCGATTGTGCTGAGATGCCAGACAGAACAGGTCAAATATTCCTGTTTCATCTGTCGTGCAAACACGGATGGGTTTAATTACGAGGGAGCAAGCTCCCTTGCAGTTCATTTTCTTTATTAGTTCTTTACCTGAGGCTATGTGAGCAGAAATATTTTGAGGCTGTTCTAATGATAATGATAATTACTTGTATTTATATAATGCCTGTCATCCCAAAGAATCCCAAAGCTATTTAAAGAGGTGGGAATCGCTGTACTCAGTGCTGAAGCCCAGCTACCTCTGCGATGGAACACAGCAGCTGTTTAAACAGTGTATATAATGGTTTCGGACAGCAAGGGATTAATACATTTCCTCTACCAATAATTATGGGCCAAGGGAGGGAATTTTAGGTAATAAAATTTCCACTGGAATTTGGACACAGCGTGAGGGCCAACACCAATAAGTCCCACAAGATCACAACATATCTTCAAGATCCACTTTCACAGTGCCACCACCATGAGATGACCCCTCCGACAGGCAATGAAGAGATGGCTTAAGAGCCTTCGTTGTCTGTTGATTTCTAAAACAATTGTTCTGGTTGATACCATGACTACAGAGTAACCAAAAGTCTAGAGATGACACTAAGACCTAGAGGTAGTGCAGAGAGTCAGGCATCCCAAAAGTTACAACAAATACAGATGTCCTGCAAGCTACTGAGAGTCTGAAGATTCAGGCACTCGCAAAATATGCAAAGGACACCCCACAACTTACAGGTAGTGTAGCGATGTTAAGACGGTGCCACTCCAGAAATGTCAGTTTTTTAAAGGGGCAGATTTTTGCAAAACTGAATTTGAATATTTTCTTCCTGACCATTAAAAGTTGTCTCTGAGAATCCTAGCAGCAGAACAAAGGCTTGCCTCTGCTTGGAAATGCACCCACTCCTGACATCACTCCTCTCCACAAAGGGAAGTTTTGCTAAAGTTTCCCATTGTTGTTGGCCCCCATTCCACTCCACCAGTGATCCCAAGGACAGGAGTGCTAGGCTAGTGTAGACAGGTACCAGTCAACAGCATTTTAAGTATCCTCTCATATAAACCTACCCTGAACAGGGGGTGGAGTTGAACTGGTGATAGCAATGGTGCAATTTTAAGGTAGATAATGACTTTGGGCTTGATAGTCAGAAAGTAGAGGCCCAAAGTTAAATAAATTTTAGTTCCTGTAACAGGATTTGGTCCTAGGATGTTCTGAAAATCTGCAGTTCATGTACAGGAAAGAACCATGTGACCCAGATACTGGGAGTCAGGAGACCCACCTTCTATCCACAGTGCTGCCATTACCTTCCTCTGTGACTCTAGGCTACTCATATGGCTTCTCTGCGTTTCAATTTCCTAATCTGTCACATGGAATGATGTCGCCTACCTACTTCAGTCACTAATTTGAGGTAATTTGTGTAAAGGGTTATGATAAGAGAAGGGTTGAATAATCTCATTCTGTACCTGTAGATTATAATGTCTGCTGCCCCATGTTTGCAGTAGCAAACTCAGAACAGAAAATGCATTTGAAACCATTTCTCTTTTCCGGCCCTGTGTAAACATTGTGCAATGCACTGCTGGTGGCATATGAGAGAAAACTGGCTGCTGGCTTCAATTAGTGATTCTTCTCCTTTCATTCAAGGCCCAGAGTAATTGGCCTCGGACTCTAGAAGCCCAGCCTGCCCATTCACATAGAACCTCACATCCGAACGATGGGTTTGTTGCTCACATCAGACACATCTATTGATTCTACAATTCTTACTCAAATGGAGAAGCCTGCTGAAATCAATGGGAGTACTTGCATAAGTAAGACTTTACATGAATAACAGTTGCAGAACTGGGCCCTTAATCATTGGCCTAGTGTGCTTATTAGCGCAGCCAGACAGCATGGAAAAATGCCACGATCGAGCAGTGATGGAGGCAGATCTAGGTTTCAGAGATGCCAAGGTCCCTGACATAACTTCAATGAGCTGCAGGTGCTCAACACCTTTGAAATATTGGGCTCCTTATTTTGGGGCCTATAAATCAACGTGGGTATATTTGTGCACCCATGTTCGCAAGTTGTGAATTTAATGTCTCTGTGCCTCAGTTCACTTTCAGTAAAATGGGGATACTGATACTTGCATACATTGCTGGAGTGTTGTGAGACTTAGTGCTTACAAAGGACTTGAATATCCACAACTGAAAGATGCCGTAAGGACAATATATTTGTTGTTTGTATAATGCAGCATTTACATCACCAAACCCTTTGTCCTGCTAACCATTCTGCCTTTCAAATCAGAGGACGTTACTATGATTTTTTCTCGTGGTTATTTTGACCCACATTTCTTCAGGTAACTAGCACGTAGAAATCCCAGGAATGGAACACTTTTCATTAAACGATGAGCTGGTTGCAAGAGCTTCCGGATTTCCTCATCTGTAGACAATATTTCACACCAATATTTGAATATTAGCCTATTTATAGCCACCATCTAGATGCTGGAAACCTGTTATACCTGTTCTGCCTAGACAAGATCAAGGACTTGCTCTCAACTCCCATTACTATTCAATAGTATAAATATTCTAGTGAGGCTCTTTTAAAATGTATTCCAAGAGCTTCAGTTACTCAGGATACACAAAACACTAAACAACAGTTAAGGAAACCCAGTCTTACCATAACAAAAAGGAAAAAGCTTCCAAAAATGAAATCCCTTTCAGGTTAGATGGATTGTCCCAGATACGCTCTCCTGAGAGAGACGTTTGTGTTTTATTGTAATGGGATTCATTTGCTCTTCACTTCTAGGTCACTGGCTCAAATCCAACTCAGTTCAGGAGTGATGAAAAATTACCCCCATCTGACAACTGTTCAGTGGCTTCCTGAAATGAACAGATGGGGCTCTGTCCAGTTCTTGCTAGGCAAACATTCCATATCATCCAAACCATCAATATTGGTGGTTCGAAGATGGGGCCAAAGAAGAATACTCGATCCAACTTGTGCTGCACCCCCCAATCTTTGGAAATGTTCAGATCTGAACTACACAGCTCAGGCCTGTCATGGGTCCAAACACTCCTGAGCTTGAATAGGATTAAGATGTGAAGCCAAATCTGGACCTGTACTCCATGGTTCTATCCTGGAATCCACCCAGGTAGTCTTAAGGACTGCACAGGATAGAGAATGAACTCCCCTTTTGCCCCTGAGAAAGGGTTTTCCCTCTGGGTTATAGATGAGACACTTTGGTCAATTGAAATTCACAAACATCCTATAAACTCAGCAGACCCAGTCACAATAAGAATCCAGGGGCCAAATGACTTTCTGGTGTAAATCCACTAGCAATCATGGCATTATGCCACAAACATTTAGGTGCTGAAAGTAAAACTGAAATCATTAGAGGCAGGATGATGTTAAAACCTTTGACTGCATTAGCTGAAGTATTCAATAACTTTTGTTTCTTGTTCCATTTGGCAGGTGGGAATCTGTCAGTAAGGAAGATCCCTGCCCAAAGCACAGCACTACTGTCATTACATTAGGGCTCTCTCTACAGATCATCTCTCCCCACCACATTCCTCTGCAATCTATATTCAGCTCCTCTTCTGTGAGAGCACACTGGTGTTATGAGGCTCTCTTGAATTCTAGTCACTGCCAGGGCCGATCAATGGCCCTGGAGAGTTGTATGTCCAGCTCACTATGGCAAAGTTTGTTTTTTAATTCCTTTCCACAATGCCCCAATAGGAGTTAATCCCATTCTTAAAGACAGTCATTCTCCCAGGCTTATTAAGATGCAACGCATCACTGTCAGGAACTGGACTGCAGCATCTCACCTAAGAACAAGCAGGAGAAAATTTTGACTAGACCGAGACCTTTAAAAAAAAGTGTGGGGGAGAGGAGGCATCAATCAATTCCACCCACTGCAGTCACATTACAGAGCTCAAACTCAGGGGTTTTCAAGACTCATGGATCTTGATTCATGTGCTGAACCCATGGCTAAGATAGCCCGAAAGCATCTGTGGTGACAACCACCAGAGTCACTTCAACCCTCCTGATTCTGATGTTGATCAGAATCAAAAGCCCAGGTTCTCAAAAGTATTTGGGTGCCTAGCCCCATTGATTTCAGCCTGTCTGCCCAATTTCCCAAGTATTGTTACTTGTTCCCTGCCTGGAATCCTAATTCAGCAAGGCAAATTCAAAATTGAGATTCTTTCTCCGAGTTTTCCAGAGACTGGTACTATGGCAACACTCCTGGAGCAGCAACAGGGATAGAGCCACATGGCCACCCAAGTAAAAGATATTTAAAAAACAAGCATGTACATAGTCCCACTGAAGACACATGCCCAAAGTTATGTATGTGCTAAGTGCCTTACTGGATTGGAGCCCAGATGATGAGAAGCACTCCTAGAATCAAGCTTCATGCACAAACATCTGAGTCTCTGAGCTGAAAGTCCACTCTCCCTTTATTTCTCCATTAGTTACAAATCTGCTGGTTTTGCTAACTCTGAGTGACCGAGTTTGCAGGCAGCAGGTAGTCAAGGGGAGTAAAGTCAAGAGGAGAGGGAGTAAAGTCAGCATGAATTGAACTTCTTATTCGTGGAACTGTCTTGCAGGTGTTCAAACACCAGCTCTGAAACTCGTCTGGACAGTTCTGATTCCATCCAGTAGAAGGCAATAATGAACTCACCCCAGTTCACTACAATACTTTGTTTGGTATTTCTCCTTTCCCTGGGTTTCTTTTGTTTTGTTTTTCATTTATTGCTAGGAAAATTTGCATGAAAAAGGATCATTGCTACATAGGGCCCCCCCCCCGGCTCAGGTCACCAGCTAAGACCAGAATAACCCTGTTTATCACAGCACAATGAGTTGCTCTGGGGTAGACTATGATGCCACAAAACAAGGCTTGAACTCAAGAGGTGAGTAATCAGTCGGATAAGATGGCCTCCTAAGCATCAAAGACCCTGCTTGCAAGACTTCATGAAATGAGTCTCAGGCCAGTTCCCGATGGACAGGTGTCCACACATGGCAGTTTTCAAGAGGCCAAGGATTGAATGCATCTTGGAGGAGCCACTTCTAACAGTAAACATAGAATCATAGAATATCAGGGTTGGAAGGGACCTCAAAGCAGGACCAATCCCCAATTTTTGCCCCAGATTCCTAAATGGCGCTCTCAAGGATTGAACTCACACCCCTAGGGTTAGCAGGCCAATGCTCAAACCACTGAGCTCTCCCTCCCCCATGTCCAAGTCAGGTTTGAATCAAGGCAATGGGGCACTGTGGGGAAGCCTGCACCACCACTGGCCACACTGCACATGTTCTGTGGATACAGAACTTCAATCTACAAGAGACGAACTTTCAAAAGCACTAGATCCACATGGCAAAAATTAAGATATTTTCACGACAAATATCCTGACCAACTTGTAAAGGTGACAGAGGAGAGGCAGAGATAGAGAAGTAGAATTGTTGCTAAGTAGGATAGTTATCAAGATTTGTCATGGGGAAATCAGCAAGTCTTCAAATTATTACTTGTTCCTGCAAAGGTTCTCCTTCCTTAATCCTTACCAGCTGTGTCTGCAGAAGACACAAGGAGGGGTATTGAGTTATCATGACTATGTACAATGTTTGTAAGGAAAGCAGGGTGGCTGTTGTCTCTTGAGCTGGGATTTGGGGATGTTGGAAGGGTTCTGTGAAATCCCAGCACCTCACATTGCCCTGGGAGAGAAAAAGAATGAACAAAATTAAAATTTCAAGGGGGTTCTGTTGAAAATGTGTATTAAAAACCCCTCCGCCTGCCATCACCTCTTTTGAGGTGGAGGCTACTTTGCAGCTCCCTGCCTCGGTTTCCCCTTTTCAGGATCCTTGGAGACCTGCATACCAGTCCGAAGATAATTTAAAGCATTCCCCTCCTGGGGTCCCATTTATTTACTTACATAGTCTAGCTCTCCAGACCCCAACCCCAGTTCAGAGCGAGTCTCTCTCTCTCTCTCTCTCCCCCCTCCCTTAGGAAGTCCCCAGTCCTCCTTCCCATAGTGAGGTTCCAATTCAAGTTCTCTCTCTCTCTCTCTCTTCCAACAGGAGTTTGGCCCTCCTGATTCCCTGGGTGAACTTGGGTGAGACTTCTCACTTCTTTCTGCCTCAGTGTCCCCATCTGTAAAAGGGGGATCATAATGCTTAGCGGGTTGTTGTGAGGTTTAATTTGTTAATGTTGGTGAAGCACCTCTGGCATTGTGTTGTCCAGCAGAGGGTGTGGGACAGTTTGGTCTAGTTTTAGTGATTTCCTGGCTTGAGAAAGACAGACAGGAAAATTGAAGTGTCCTGTCATGTTACATAAAATACAGCAGAGAGTGCTAGTATTATTATACAGAATGAACCATAGATTTGATCTCTGGCGTCCCAGCATCACAGGAAGTAGGATGCTCAGGGTTAATGAGTAGAAAGGAGCTGATGAAAGTTGTGTCTGTGGAATTAGTCCATGCCTCAGACTGAACTGTCCTCTATTCCTGGAGAGGAGGATAGGATGGGTCATGTCCTGCTAAAACAGTAGATGTTTTTTGTCTGTAGCTGGTCTATTTCCAGGCTCTGATATTGCCCATGGCTTCCAGGGAGAGTGGCATGTGCTGGAGAGTAATCAGCCCAGTGGCATGTGTCTCCCAGGTGAGAGCGAAATAGTCCAAGCTAGAGATGATAATGATATTATCAAGTAACGCCCAGAGGACCCACTCAGGATTCACGCTCTGATGTGGTCAGCACTGCATAAACCGTATGCAACAATCCTTGCTCCAAGGAGCTCACAAGCCAAATCAACAAGACAAACGGTAGCAGACGGACAATATATAAGCAAAGGAGTTAAAGTCCAAAACTCATTTTTTATTACTGATTTCCCCAAACCATCCTGTCACCAGAATTGCCAGACTCAAGCATTCAGAAATCACGAGTTTGGCTTAGAAATCCACAAGGTTTTAAAGAATTGTGGGGTTTTAGTTGCCTACTGTTTTTGGAGTCTCTAGCGGGTACCTATTTTCAAACTTTCCTCTCCAATTATCCTGGCTAGAAACTTTCTCAGCTTTCCTTAAAAAAAAAAGCCACCACCTTTATGTTATCACATGACTCCAGGAGCTGGGGTTTTAAGAAATACATCAAATATCGCAGGAGTTGAGGTAAAATTGCAAGAGTTGGCAACACTGCTTTGCTCTCTCATGTCCAGGTGCCCCAGCCAACTTGCTCTGCCACAACTGAGCCAAATTGCTATCCTTTTTTTATCCTGCACACCGCAGAGTGGTAGCTACTGACTTCTATGTAGGTGGTCTCTGATGGTATTCCCCTCCTCCCCCCATCACTACAGCTGGTTTGGTAGGAAGTCTCTGGCTCTTGGGAGGGGGCTTCTGCTTGATGTCATTGCCATAGCAGAGGAGAGTTGGGGCAATATCTGGGTTCCAAGAATTTGAGTCCAAGTCCACTCCAGCTGCTCTGCATAGGACTCAGCTCCTTTCCCAGCTACCCTCTTCTGTCACTCATAGGAGTGAGAAAAGAGGCCTGTTTTCATTCCATCTAGGCCAAAGGGGGCAATGCAGGTTGGTTCCCTCTGGATGTTTTCTAGTTTAAATGTCCCTTGCAATGGGGCTTCCACCATTCCCTTGGGAGAATCTTCCATATTCCTAGATCAGCTGGTCCAGTAGCATTTTTTCTGAAGCAAAGCCTACATTTTCCCTTTCTTAGCTTCCTCCCCCTTTACTCCTGTTTTATACCACTACACGTCGTCCTAGATAATTCCTCTCTTTCCTTTCTGCTCCTTGTAGGCCCTTATCCTGTCCTGTCATTCTAGTAATTGTTTAACCAGACTATAAATATTTCCTTCTCTCCTCCTCCAAAGACAGGCCATGCTGTCCCTTAATTTTTGTTGTTCTGTTACTTTCCTTCAGTCTTTCTAATGCTGCTGGCAAACAGGGGCCTGAGATTGTACCACGTTGTGCTCTCCGCTGAGCCGTCCTTTGTGGTGCATCTGCCTCCCTGTCCCAAGACGGGCTGCCTCTGTGCACCCAACCCAAATTCACATTTTGCCGCCATCTTGTACTGTAACCTTGTTTCTAGTTTGCCAGTCCATCACCACTCAGGTTTCTTTTTATCTTTACAGCTTTCTAGGATTCTCTCTGCCATTGCATGTGTGTTCTGGTTTATGTTTCCCCTGACATGTTAGCTTGCATTTTCCCCAAGATGAATCTCTTGGTTGGATTTCTCTTGTGAAGACCACCCAAGGGACTGCTGCAGGTACAGCATCTTGTGCTGGAACAGAATGTACCCAAAAGAGTCCTCAAGGAAGTGGCTTTGTGAACTGCGACAGGTGGGCTGACATCAGAGGATAGAAAAAGTCTCCTAAGCTCCAACATCTTTATTCTTAATGTGCATGAGAGGGAGAGAGAGAGGCAATATATATATATTGTGCCAAAGCTAAGTTAAGAAGCTTGTTCAATTTTTAAACAGTTACATAAAACCATCAAAGTCTGACAGCACAAAAATGCAAGTTGTACAAAAAAAGGAAAAGGAAAAAAGATGAAATGAAATGTTAACGCTAATTCCCCCAGGCTTACACCTAATATGGGCTTCAAATCAGAGTAAACCCTCCTTCCTGCTCTCTTTTCTTCCTTGATAAAAGGCTTCATGTTGTCACACAGGCAACTCCTCCCGGGCAAGTGTGAAAGCTTTGTACACTGAGGCCCTGGCTCTCTCTACCAAACTGACTTTTGTGGCGCTCCTGATGAGCGCCTCAGAACTGTTCCTGGAGAATCAGGCTGCAGGCATGAGCAACGGACACTGTGGCTTTTGGCTCAAACGCAGGCATTGCAAAAAGGGGAGTAGAACTTGGGACTTGTAGGACAGAAGAGTACCATAATGGCACAGTACTTAAGGTGTGAGACCCATTAAGCAGGGTATACCTCCTCCCACACATGCATGAACACCACACCTGACCCATGCCCTCTCACAGAGAGCAATGGTGCACATATGCCCACCCATACGTGGTACTTGAAGCTCCGGATTCCTGACCTGCTCTTTCCCAGTGATGAATAGCTGGTAACACACCCTGTGGCATGCAGAGAACCTGCAACCATGTCAATCTGTATGCGGCATGTTATATAAAGTTACGGTGGAAACTCCTTTTGCATCACAACCAATTACTGGTTAATGCTGTAACTGCAGCAGATTCAAGGCTCCCTAAAAAAAAGAAAACCTTCATTCAGCTCAGTCTTCCAGTGTCAAGCAAGAGTTACCTACCATCAAACTTCTGACCTAGTTTTGTGTTCTGCATCTCTCCTCCCCTTCATGTCCCCCCCCCTCCATGACTTCCTTCTGTCCCCAATTAAATCTGCCTGCGATTTCCTCAATTAGCCTCTTCCTGCTAATAGATGGAGGGAAAGTAGATGTTGTAACAACGTAGTCCCCTGGCAATGGTTCAAAATAATTTTTGAAATTGATGTTGAAGTGTGCAGGATGTATGAATACTTTAATTAATACAAATGTATAGAAGTGAGCAGTTGCATTTAAGACATAGTGATATGGCTGATCTTTGCTGTCATCATGTTATTTATCTCTCAGCCATGCGGCGAGAATCCTGGTGCTCTCATTTAATTGACAGGCCAATAAATCAGGACTAATCTCCCCTTTCTCTGTGTAGTTTTGCATGCTGATTTTCAGCTGGGGTCAGCTATTTGAGAAAACTGCAGTGTTCCCACTGGCACAGCCCCAGACATCACAATGGCTAGAAATCCTATTTGCAAAAGGCTTGGTTTTATAGCGTTCGATGACCTCTTAATGTCTAGGAGGTTCACTCATCACCAAACATTTATACATGTCCGAGGCTGTCTGGGAATAGTCAACTTTTGATGTGGGGATTTTCTGTAGATGCTGATTTCATAGGTGAGGATAGGGGAGGATATCCAAAAAAAGCTGGCCTATTCTAACAGGGGCTCAAAAGTCTGGCTACTTAAGCCAGTCTTCTCAAATTATCTGAACCTCTGCAATATTCCCTCTACTGCAGTGGTTCTCAAACTTTTCTACTGGTGACCCCTTTCACATAGCAAGCCTCTGAGTATGACCCCCCTTATAAATTAAAAACACTTTAAAATATATTTAACACCCTTATATATGCTGGAGGCAAAGCGGGATTTGGGTTGGAGGCTGACAGCTCGCAACCCCCCATGTAATAACTTTGCGACCCCCTGAGGGGTCCCAACCCCCCGTTTGAGAACCCGTGCTCTACTGCATCAGATGTCACACACTTGCTCAGCTTTGTAGGGTTAGGTCACCCTCTATTGGCTGGACCTTAAAGAGTATCACGACATAGGGAATAGCAGGTCCTTTTAAGCAGGAGACATTTATTAAAGAAAGGACAACAGACACAAACAGCAGTTCCCTACAGCTCAAGTTCCAGCTTTGTTTCTTTTATTTACCAGTAACCCCCACATCTTGACCTGGAACTCTGTGCAGTGCACAAAGTCATGCAATGGTTGAACAATGTACTACAAGAAATTAGTAAAGATATATTAATGTAATAATATATAAACAACAAAGATTTCCTTGAGCTAACGATCCTAACATAAGGGTTAATAAGGAGACAGGGTTCTATCTCTGCCGTTGCACACACATGTATAGCTAACAACTAAAATGTCTATCTGTGCAGAACAAATAGATTCATTGCAGAGTGATGGCAGCTTTCTCTCACAAAACTATTCAGGCTGAGGAAGATGTAGAACTAGGCAGACTGAAATGAAACTAAAAGAAAAAAATGTAAGGTGAATTTCACAAACACTTCATGACTGTGAGCTGTGGAATAGTCTCCCAAGGGAAGGGGCAAGAGCCTTGTCACTTGGGACTCTGAGAACTAGACTCGACAGTGCATTAGGGAACAATCCTGCATTGGTCTGGCGATTGACTGACAAAGAGGAAGAGGGCGGGGGGGGGGGGGGCGCAGAAAAAACAGATAAATAAAGCAAGCAGTTATTTCTACATACACCATGTGGAAAACCGTTGTTTTTTTCCCTAAGAAAGGCAATAACAACTCCTACACTGCTGAACTGGTAAGCAGTAATACTCTGCTTGTTTCCAGAAAGAATGTGTTCTCTAAATATCTCCTGGGAGGCTTTGAACAAAACATTGCAGCCCCCGTACTCCTTCCTCCTCTGTTTGCTGCATGCATATCCAAGGCCTTCATTTCCACCTTAGTGCACATATACTGTAGCTATTTCTGTGCAGGAGTGACGTGCGTTTGTTTGCATAACTGGGTTCCCACCTCCTGATCTGCCACTCCAATAGGTTGCAAAATAATAGCTGGGAAATGTCTGACTCCTGATAAAGTTCAACTCCCCTTCTAGCCTAGCGCAGAAAAAAAAAATATTAAGCTCTCTGCAAAGTGGCTTGTAACAAGCTGTGGCAAGATGTAAGACAGCAGCACATCACTGATGATCAGTGGGGTCGTGAGAGTTTTTTATTTAGCTCTCTGGTTTTGCTGAAGTGAGCATCAGAAAAAACAAGTTTCAGAGTAACAGCCGTGTTAGTCTGTATTCGTAAAAAGAAAAGGAGTACTTGTGGCACCTTAGAGACTAACCAGTTTATTTGAGCATGAGCTTTCGTGAGCTACAGCTCACTTCATCGGATGCATAGCATATCGTGGAAACTGCAGAAGACCTGCAGTTTCCACGATATGCTATGCATCCGATGAAGTGAGCTGTAGCTCACGAAAGCTCATGCTCAAATAAACTGGTTAGTCTCTAAGGTGCCACAAGTACTCCTTTTCTTTTTAGAAAAAACAAGACGTCTCCAGCAACGTGATCACTTCACACAGCAAACACTTATGTGCTGAAGTGTGGTCCAGTCTGAACCCCGTCTGCCTTCTAACACCCACATCAGCCTTAAAACGCCATCCACAGCAATAGGAAATTCATCGGTGTCCACGAAGGACTTTGTGACAAAGAATTGTCACATGAAGTAGAAGAGGCCGTGTTTGCGTAAATGGCTCTCTCAACACTCAAACCGGGGAGCTGAAGCTATAGACCCTCCAAGCAATCCCTAGTATTTTTCCAGCACAAAGATTAAAGCGAGGTAGTACAGAAGAGACAGAGAATGGAGCTAGAAAAAGAGAGAGAGAGTCAGGGACACAAGAGGCGTCTAAGTGGATCAGACCATCAGTCTATTTAGCCCAGCAGCAGTCAACACCAGACACAGCAGGGGAAGGTGAACCACCCCTTCTCCCAAGCAAGTGAAATACTGGAGGCTGGGAGGGAAAAATTCCTTCCTGACCCTACGACCATCCATTTATGCCCTGAGGCATGAGCGTTAGCTACATTAGTGGCTGGAAGAAAAGGAGTACTTGTGGCACCTTAGAGACTAACCAATTTATTTGAGCATGAGCTTTCGTGAGCTACAGCTCACTTCATCGGATAGGACAGATGATCAATAGATCAGTGAATTGTGAGCCACATTAGCAGCTCAATTTTTCATTTAATTAATTAATTAATTAATTTTCACCTGCTAGGACAAGTGAGGGTGTTGTCTAGCTCTATTCTGCCTAAGTAAAGAACAGTTACAGAGAGGCAACCAGTGGTCCAGCCTCCGCTCGGAACATATCTGAAGCAACACTGCTTGCTATTCAGCTCAGTCATTTCCCATCATTATGCCAGAACTGACTTCAGCTTGCCACCTTCCCATTCAAATATGTCAGAGATCAAGTACATTTGCAGCATATCAAGTCCCCTTCAGAAGCCAGCCACAATACTTCAACCTCATCTCAAGGGGGCGCCTGCTTATTCCCCATTCGAGGGCCGAAATCACCTGAAAGTTTATATTTAAATCAACAAAGAGCAAAACAAAATTCAAAATGCAGAGAATATTGATTGAGGTTATTTGTTGTTGGCTCCAGAAGGTTTTTGTGGGAGGGAAAGGGGAATCTTTTAGTAGTAAGGCTATCTTTGTTTTCTGGGAACCTACTTTGCTTGGCATCCAGGGCTCTATGCCTCCCCAAGCACAAAGTTGCATTTGACTTGGGAATTATTTCAACTCTCACTAATTGTTTTGCTTGATCTCTTCTCGACCGCTTAACAAATCAGAGAGAGCAGCAGACAACTACATTTGCAGGGTGCCCACAGTTTGGTAACATCAAGCAAAGCAACAAGTCACCAGCTGCTCAAGGGCCATGCTGAATTCCCATGTAGATTTCCATAAACGTGTTTTATCAGGAATAGACACAGCACCAAACTACTTGTCCATCCCCACATTTTCCTCACTGGGGTGAAATTCACTCTTGAGCAAGGAGCAGCTCAAGGCCTATGTACCACTTAAGTCCCATCGAAACCTTTCAGAACAGGTCTTCAGTTGTGCCTAGGCCTTGTACTGGTGCTGGGAAGATGTGCAGAGTTTCACCCAAGATGAACAGAAATCATCAATCCATGTTGGCTGGGTATTGCAGGGTAATGAAGAGGAAGAACAGTCAGGGATTTATCCAAGACTCAAGTCCAGAGTCCCAGTCACGTCACTGGCCCAATCAGATCACTCCTCCTCCCCACCAATAAGTCCCTCCCTTGACCCATGCCAAAGGATTCGGGCAATTATGACAGCCGCCCACCAATTGGTTCTTCCTGCTTGCTTCTGCAGCGCTCTCCTGAATTCATCTCCCCGGAGCTGTTTGAGCCAACGGACACTAATGCAGCATGACAGCTTGAAACGGTTATGCTTTCCCTTAAATCCTCACAATTCCTGTCAACAAGGCTGCTTGGAAGCATTTTCTTGCATCATGATGAAGATGCCCAGGTGATATTTGCTGCTGGCAAAAGCTGAAGGATGGCACTGGATTGCAACAGGCCATTATTTAGTCTCTAACAACCCTGATGACTCCAAAGATTTTTGGACAACACAACAATACAGACTCCTAGAAATTATTGATGGGAAAAGACCAATTGGGGAATTAAGAGAGATACAAGGTGGGTGAGGGAATATCTTCTATTGGACCAACTTCTGTTGGTGAGACAGACAAGCTTTCCAGCTCCACGGAGTTCTTCTCCAGGTCTTGGAAAGGTACTCACAGTGTCACAGCTAAATTCAGGGTGGAACAGACTGTTAACCATAATAGTTAACATGTGTTGCAAGGGACTATTATAAATGAAGTAGGCCATTAACACCTCTGTAAGGTGTTAATTAATTAATCAATTGGGGAATTAGTCCATCCCTGGGGGACAACAGGAGGATTGTTGTCCATTCATTTATAAATCAGGCAAGTGGAACTGTCATTGCTTCATTTAGGAGATTATTTCAGGCTGTTTGATTTTACCATAAAGGAAAGTTTTCCTGATATTCATTCCAAGTTTTCTGTTGCTGTTTCATCACATTGATCTTTATACGCCCTCCTTCTGCAGTGTTAACATCCTTTAAATACTTGACAATACATAGTTGATAGGCCTGCTGTAAAGCCACATTATACATCTCTGGCATTCAAGTTAGAACTGTGCAAAGCATGGACATGGTGTGGGGTGAGCACTCAACCCAAGTCACAATTTCAACTTCAGAGTGAAACGCAGCCAAAACTGCTGATTCTCACCTGGTGAAAGCACAGGTTTTCACAGGCTTTGTGCCACGGTTCCAGCTAGAGATCCTTTAAGATTTGGACCACATTCCTGACATTTGGCAAACCTGACCTGAGTTTTTAGTCTGTAACAGATCCTTCAAGTCAGGTGAATTTCACCAGGTTTGGGGGAGGTGTGAGGGGATGGTTACAAAACCTCCCCTCAAGAGGAAGCACCTTAACAAATCCTTGGTCTTATCACTGTGCTGCATACTGTGTCCCCTCAGAGCTTCAGTACAACAGCAGGGACAGACCTAGGTCCTTCTGCTCTAAAAACAGATAGAGCTGTTGTATTAATTTAGATGGAATAGAGGGGCCAAAATATATTAATATAGCCCAGTCAGTGTCCAACATTAAACAAGGTTCAGGGTTTGGTATACAGAGACCTCAGCTTACTTAGTACCATGGCAATCACACCATTAAAAATCCTTTTAACCTTTTATTAAAGATGCCGAAATGAAAGAAAAACAGTTAGCGCATATGAAATGTAAAGTGGAAAGTCAGGCTTTCATTTTAACAACATCCCTTGTTCCCTTTCCCTTTAGCTGGAGAGAGTTTTAGAAGAAACCCCCCCCTTGATTTGACAGTCTTTTAGGTAGTACCAAAGATGGCAACAGCTGTCTTTTAGGTAAAAGAGAGGAAGCTAGCTAAGCTGAGCTGGAGCTCTTGTTCCCAGGAAACAGTGCAGGTGGCAGCCATACTGGTGAAGCTCACTCCAGTAGCTTCCCTCTATTCTTTCATAGTCTCCACCCAAAGCCTCTTTCTTTAAGGACCCAAAAAGGGATGATGGCTGGGCTGGCATAGCCCACCCTCTAATTACTGCATTCACCAGTTAGCCTAATATCTGACAAAGCAATTTTGGTTCATTTCCGGTTCTACAGCTTCTGTTTTTACCAAGCATGATTTCAACATATGATTCAAGAACTATCAACATGGCCTTTTGGTTTAGACTAATTTTGTCTGGTTCTCTTGCACCTGTTTATAACATTCATTATTGAAAGCAACATGACCTACTTTCCATCAACATCTGTTATTGTAGGTTATTGTAACATCTTATAAAACTTCTATATACTTTTTATAACTGAGCTCAAAATTAGGGTAAATTTGGTGACCCAATTATCACAGCAAGCCTCCACCACTAAAGCCGAAAGAGGATCTCCCTTAGTTGTTAGCAGTATCAGGCCTATGACACACAATTAAGCAATACAGATTCCATCCACCAGAGTACACTGGTGTGCATACATGCCTATTCTAGACAGCTCACTATGATGTCTCTTGGTCACAGTGCCTGATTCTATGATGTATTCTACAGACATAATGACCACTGGCTTCTGCAACATTTGAGAGATCTCAGAATCTTAACAGCCATTGGAGAAAGGACTTTGAGGCTGTGACTTGTGAATTGTACTAATTTCGCCTATCCCCCCCAAATTGAATTCTCTCTTTAGTTAAACCCAGGTGTAGTTACAGTGGCCTTGAGCTACCAAAATAGCTGTTGCTTAGTACTACAAGAGCATTTGTCAGAATGTTTACACAGAGATTTTTCATGCTACATCTAATGCAGAGTTTGGTTTTCCGAGAACAGTGTGCTGGGAAAGTGCAAAGCATACAGAGCATACATTGCTGCCAAGCAAAGTGCCAGCAGGTTTTATAATATAGCCTCTTTCATACAAACCATATCCCAGAGCGAAACAACCCAGTGACAGAGTTAAATAATGAATTACAGCACAAGCAAAGAGAAACCAAGGGGTGTAAGTGAGAAAGAAAAGAACCTTTCTCATCTAAAATTGGATGAGATTGTGTGCTAATAAGTGGGTGATGCACAGAAAGGCCATTCCAGGGACTGGGAGCTGCAGGGGACAATGCTCTCATACTAGAGGTAAGATTTTGGGAAGCAGAGAGAAAGGAGATTTTGCTTTGAACTACATAAGGGCTGATTATGGAAGATCACCATAAACCACATGCTTATGGTCTGGCAGCAGGCAGTTCCATCTGTAGTTTCTCAGGGAGCACCCAACCTTCTAAAGTACTATGAAGGCCATCACGTGGAGGCCACGACCTTCTTGATTCAAGCATGGAAGTGCAAATATCTCTTCTCTGCAGTCCAGAACAACTGCCTCTCCATTTCAAGCCACTCACCTGCTCGTTGTCTACCCCTAGCGGTTTTGGGGAACTCTCCCACCATTGCATTATCATTGAGGCCTGATCTACACTACACAGTTAGGTCAACGAAAGCTGCTTTGCTTCAACCTAGCTGCAGAAGTGTCTTCACTTACATTTGGCTTCTGCCAACATCAGTGCCTCTCTATGCCAATCTAGTAACACCACCTCCCCAAGTGGCGTAGAGTCACGGTCAATGTAGTTAAGCTGACACTGTGTCAGGGTAAACCCTGAGTTGCTTATGTCAATTGTTATTGGCCTTCAGGAGCCTTCCTACACTGCCCCACACTGACAATACAATTGATACAAGTGCTCCTGGTTAGGACGTGCACCGCCTACACTAGGAGCCAAGCCTGCACACACACACAAGCGATTTAGTAACTGCGGTGGCTGGCTGTATGCCAATGTAAGTTAGGTCAACATCATTTTGTAGTGTAGATGTGACCTGAGACAGCTCCATCAGCATGCCATTAATGGAAGCCCTCAAGCAGACAAGGTCCAGGCTCCACCCCAGTGGCATCCATCACTGCTCTACGCAGAAACCCAGCGCTCTTTTAGAAATAACTTTTAAGAGAGTCAAAATGCCCTGAGCAGGATAAACATTCACCTGTTGTCCAGCTGGTAGAAGCAATCAGTAGGTAGTGTAGCTGGAATTGGACCCATCTCAGTCACCAGTCTGTAAATTCAGGGTAAAGGTGGTCCATTCACAGCGAGTCTGGGGATGAGCAAGTTCACTGCAAGCCGCGTATGTTCATCTCACACTCTGCTCAGTTCATATGCCACCATGGATTGGAAACATTAGGCCTCAGATCCCTAGAACGTTACAGTCTCACTGCTCAACAGGGACTTTAGAACTGCTCTTTGCACAAGCATAGGTATGGTGGGCATCCAACAGCAGCCAAGGAGTTAACCATTCTTGGGGTTCAGTATTAGTTACATCAAGGTCTGTCAATTTAGGTTTGCTGACGACTGCCCCACCTCCTGTGCGATCTAGTGATGTCACACAACGCTATGCACTCTACATGTATGCACACACAAATGGGTTTTACGGAACTGGAAAGCAAGTATAGTCACGGATATATTTAGGAAGCTCCTGGAGTTGAATGAGAAAGAGGGCACAGGGAAAACCATACAAACATCTTAAAACTGTGGCAAATAGTACTTCATAATAGGTTTAGCAAGTGATAATGTAAACCACAGAAAAAAATATACAAAGCAGACATTCCCTGGATGCAAAATGATTGAATATTTAGAGCCAGGGAAGAGAGAGATTAGAGAGGATACATTTTCCTGGCTTTCCTCCATGCATACAAATAAATCTCTGAGTGCATTGGTGCACTGATATTTAAACTAATTAGCACAGACAAATCCATGGGACTCCATGCTTTTCGGTCAGCCTAGTCATATGGACAGAAGGCAATCGAATATCATCGTGATTAGCTACAGCTTCTGTGTCAAAATGTAGCAGTCAACAATCTATTCCCCCTGAAATTAGTAAGGCAAGAGAAATATGGTGTGGGACACATTTCAAACAGTAAACGGAAAATATCTCCACAAAATTAAATGCTCACTCAGCACTGCACAAGGAGATAAAAATAGAAAGCAACAGAGCTGGTGTGTTTCAGAGTAGCAGCCGTGTTAGTCTGTATCCTCAAAAAGAAAAGGAGTACTTGTGGCACCTTAGAGACTAACAAATTTGTTTGAGCATAAGCTTTCATGAGCTACAGCTCACTTCATCGGATGCATGCAGTGGAAAATACAGTGGGGAGATTTTATATACACAGAGAACATGAAACAAAGGGTGTTACCATACACACTGTAACGAGAGTGATCAGGTAAGGTGAGCTATTACCAACAGGAGAGAAAAAAAAACAAAAAACCTTTTGTAGTGATAATCAAGGTAGACCATTTCCAGCAGTTGACAAGAACATATGAGGAACAGTAGGGAAGACAATAAACATGGGGAAATAGTTTTACTTTGTGTAATGACACATCCACTCCCAGTCTTTATTCAAGCCTAATGTAATGGTGTCCAGTTTGCAAATTAATTCCAATTCAGCAGTCTCTCGTTGGAGTCTGTTTTTGAAGTTTTTTTGTTGAAGAATTGCGATTTTTAGGTCTGTAATCAAGTGACCAGAGAGATTGAAGTATTCTCCAACTGGTTTTTTAATGTTATAATTCTTGACGTCTGATTTGTGTCCATTTATTCTTTTATGTAGACACTGTCTGGTTTGGCCAATGTACATGGCAAAGGGGCATTGCTGGCATATGATGACATATATCACATTGGTAGATGTGCAGATGAACGAGCCTCTGATAGTGTGGCTGATGTGATTAGGCCCTGTGATGGTGTCCTCTGAATAGATATGTGGACACAGTTGGCAACGGGCTTTGTTGCAAGGATAGGTTCCTGGGTTAGTGTTTTTGTTGTGTAGTGTGTGGTTGCTGGTGAGTATTTGCTTCAGGTTGGGGGGCTGTCTGTAAGAAAGGACTGGCCTGTCTCCCAAGATCTGTGAGAGTGATGGGTCGTCCCTCAGGATAGGTTGTAGATCCTTGATAATGCGTTGGAGAGGTTTTAGTTGGGGGCTGAAGGTGACGGCTAGTGGCGTTCTATTATTTTCTTTGTTGGGCCTGTCCTGTAGTAGGTAACATCTGGGTACTCTTCTGGCTCTGTCAATCTGTTTTTTCACTTAAGCATTCTTAAAACTACAATACCCACCTGCTGGATAGAGATCTTGTAGGTGTTTGGCTCTGTCTGAGGGGTTGGAGCAAATGCGGTTGTATCGTAGAACTTGGCTGTAGACAATGGATCATGTGGTGTGGTCAGGGTGAAAGCTGGAGGCATGTAGGTAGGAATAGCGGTCAGTAGGTTTCCGGCATAGAGTGGTATTTATGTGACCATCGCTTATTAGCACTGTAGTGTCCAGGAAGTGGATCTCTTATGTGGGCTAATCCAGGCTGAGGTTGATGGTGGGATGGAAATTGTTGAAATCATGGTGGAATTCCTCAAGGGCTTCTTTTCCATGGGTCCAGATGATGAAGATTTCATCAAGTAGGCAAGTAGAGTAGGGGCATTAGGGGACGAGAGCTGAGGAAGCGTTGTTCTAAGTCAGCCATAAAAATGTTGGCATACTGTGGGGCCATGCGGGTACCCATAGTAGTGCCGCTGATTTGAAGGTATCCATTGTCCCCAAATGTGAAATAGTTATGAGTGAGGACAAAGTCACAAAGTTCAGCCACCAGGTTTGCCGTGACATTATCAGGGATACTGTTCCTGACGGCTGGTGTGGAATACCAAGCAGAGCTCCCTGCTATGGCTGCATAGAGTCACTGGGAGAAAACCCAGATCAACCCTCCCTTCATTCCATTCTCCTGGAGAGCACTTTGGTTGAATTTCCTGTTCCTCATAAATGTGCTGCTATGGAATTAACTTTGGGGAGCCTGGGAATGCTTCACAGAAGGCATCTGGCTCACATGTACCCCATCACTGCCATTACAGTCCCCTTCCTGCCTCCAGAAATAGGTTGCTTGTCAGAGAAGAGCAAGCCTTTCTGAATATTCAACACCTTTTTGCAGCAGATCTGCATACTCCCTGCTATTAGCACAGGGAACAAGAAAGAAACTGGCCCTAATGCAGATGCAAGATTTCCAGCTTAAATACTCACACCGCAGCTTTGCCTGGCACAAAAGATTGTGCTTTAATCCTTTTTATTAGGATGCCTCACAGGCCAACAGGAAGGAATAGGGAGATGGGCAAGACCAGGGTACTAAAATACAGCTGGCGTTAGAAATTCAGGATGAAGCAGTTCCAGCAAAGGAAAGACTGACCTGAACCTGTGCCCACAGAATACAAATCTCACTAATTAGTGAAGATCCAGAAAAGTGTAGTTAAATCCCCTTGCCACCCCCCTCTCCTGACTGCCAGGTACAATTCAGGCAGATGAATGGACCCTGTGGACAAGACATGGGACTCTGAGGACCTGGTTTCCATTCCCAGCTCTGCCACTGTTTCACTGTGAGAGCCGGGGTAAGATCCTTAACACCTCCTGGACTTCATTTTCTCACCCCATCCCCACCTGAGAGACCCAAAGATCTAGTCCCTGCTCTGCGAGAGTGGGAGAAAGGATTTGAACAGGGTCTAAACACGGGGGATATTCTCAGTCCCTCCTGTTACAGCTGTTCCACCGTGGATTAATAATTAAAGAGTGGCTGGAGCAGAAGGACTAGACTTTGGGTCTCCCACATCCAAGTGATCTAAGAGCTAGAAGATGGCCACTAACAACTCCTCTGGTCAGATTTTAAATGGGTCCTGATCCATTAGGCAACCTTCCGCACACCTACCAGATCAGGCCCCACACGTGAGATAGGCCCTCTTCCACCTTATCCTCTCCTGGTTCGTGGATTGCTCTGAGGCTAGGCATCTGGACACCTAGAAGCGGGCAGCAGTGCACATGCCCTAATACAAAACACCTAGGTGTCGAGGGAACTTTTACACTGACAGTTTGGCACTGAGTGAGTTTAGGCACCTACAGATTTGGCAGCAGTTCTGTGGATTGCAGTGGAGCCTAAAACTTAGGTGCCTACGTCTGGAGTTTAGCCGCCTAAATACCTGTGTGGATCTAGCCCAACAAGCCTTCCCTAGCCCAGCCTGGAGTTCTGAGGTGATTCCAGCCTTACAAACATTCCCCTTGCTTCGACAGTGCATGGGGGGAGGGGAAGGGGGTACTGGGCACTCTGGAGAAAGGACAGCTATTGAGGCTAGGTAGGGAGTAGCTTGGGGGTGGGGGGGGCTGAGGGAGGAGCCAACTCATCTGTCCCCCCCAGCCGTCAATGCCTCCTCTGCCTGTTCTTTCCCTGCACAGACACAACAGAGGGAGCAGCGGGAGGGGAGGCTGCTTGGCTGCTGGGAGTAGCAACTACAAGGCATCCCTACAGAAGCATGAGGGTCCAGTCAGGTTGCCAGATGTGTGTGCGACACTTGGCAGCCTTGTGAACGGGAGCATGTTCACTGACTTCAGGCGACTTTGGACAAGGCACTTAGCACTTAACCAGCTTATAACCCAGAGGTAAGAGAGGTCATTCCCCTGCCCAGACAACACACTCAGTGTTTTTAAAATGCAGAGGAGTGCAGCTCTATTTTCAAAAACCTGCACTTTGCACGCAGCAGCCTCTTGGGGTTCCCGGGGCCACTGCTCACTAGCAGCACTGTGCCCTCGATGGCCTGCGGTGACATTCATTAATTTTTCTGGCACTGCCCCCATTCCTCCAAGGACCAAGATAACACTGGTGCTACTAATGCCGATGCTACATTGACCCGGCCTCTTGCTCTCGAACAGAAAAATTGCCATTTGCAGCATGGAAACTAGGCATAGTTTCTTCCAGAACTGGGCCTGTGGTCTTGATTTACAAGCCTTTCCAGCCACCTGACTTTTGAAACAATCCATTTGGTCTGTGGCTGCAAATAAATGGATTGACAAGAGATATCCAAAAGCCTTCAAATCTTAATTCAGATTTACAAATCTTGCCAAGATTTTCTGGCTCGCAAGGATTTGATTTACAGCCCTGCATTTCTGAGCTCAGGAGATGAGAGATGGATAGGCTTTGAAATGCTGCCATTGTGATCTGTGATTGTAAATCCCAGTCTCGCCTCCTTTAACTCAGTGGATCTGATTTATAAACCCTGATCAGCTTTTGCACCCCTGGCTATTCCCCGTAACTCAGCCTAAGTGACAAGCTGCCTAATTGCAGCGATGAGCAAATCTCGGAAGGTGTTTTGATTAGCACTCCAAAGTTGTTTCTCTGAGTTATCTGCATCTCTTGGGCTAGCAGTTCTCACAACACAGTATTCTGACACTTCTGCTTCTGACCCTAGCAGCCAGGTCTCTTTGTTCATCAAAAGGAAGTTCAAAGGTCCATTAATGTTTCCAGCACTAGAATCTCATTTTTATGTCATTCAGCTGGATGGAAAAGCTTCTTAACCAAGCTTTCCTGGACCCCAGAAATGTTTTTTGCATGACTTGAGATGAAGGTTTAGGGGCGGGGTGCTGAGTTTTTCATTTTAATCCACTTTCGGCATGGCTCTCTAGTTACCTACCGGAAACAGGGCTGTTTCCTCAGATTGTTTGGGATACAGACTCTCTTCTTTTGTGTGTGCACAGTGCCTAGCAGAATGGGGCCCTGATCTTTGATGAGAGCCGATAAATGCTATTGAATGACAAGTAATTAAAAGTAATGTTTAGCAGAGGTATTTTTTAAAATGAGGTTTAAGTCTTCCTGGTAAATCTCTCTAACCTTCTGTGCCATGGCATGTTAGAGATAGAACTATAGCAACAGAATCACAATTTCACACTAGGAATGTGTATTGTCACAACAGTGACAAATACCAAGGCTGCTAAGTGCAGGCCTGTCCTTAATAGGTTAAGAAAGTCTGATTTATTAAACATGGCTGACCACAGGCATGCATCATTCAGAGCCAGCTCCTGAATATGGTAATGTTGTCTATCATATAATACAGCTGATGGCGTTCTCTGATAGGGCTTGAGTAGCATACAACAGAATATATCGCTATCTATAACAGCAGCTCCCCATAAATATTGTTGCTCTTCTTTATTCAACACTTGGCTGGCTCCAGGGCACAGACAATAGCTCTGCTGGAGTTGGCTCATTTTATCGAGATGGCAAATTGCTAGTAGTTGGCAGTTTTGAGACCCGTGTGCACATCACCAAGTGGCCCATCCCAAGTGGCACCAATTCACTGACAGAGGTTCTGTTTGCTCCAAAATCCATCCATGCTAACTTATGTGTCAGCCAAGGGATGAGTGTCACTTAATACAACCAAGATGGGGGTTCTCCCTTGCTGTATCTCTGGTATCTGAGCATGCTCCCTCCTCCGCATTCCCAGCCATTGCTGCCCCATGAAGAGGGTGAGGGATTCCTCCTCTGTCATGACACTGGACCACTCGACGACAAGGATACTTGGTGGATTCACTTATAGGTTCATTGATCTTTTCAGTCCCATAGGGTATGTCTACACTGCAATTCAGAACCCGCGCCTGCCCTGTGCCAGCTGACTGAAGCTTACAGGGCTCCGAGCCTCTTTCACTGCACTGTAGACTTCTGGAGTTGAGCTGCAGCCCAGGCTCTCGGACCCTCCCACCTAGGGTGACCAGATGTCCCGATTTTATAGGGACAGTCCCGATTTTTGGGTCTTTTTCTTCTATAGGCTCCTTATTACCCCCCAGCCCCTGTCCTGATTTTTCACATTTGCTGTCTGGTCACCCTACTCCCACCTCACAGTCAGTGAGACAGCCTGGAAGTCTACACTGCAAAGAACCAGCCCCACAGCCTGAGCCCCTTGAGACGGAGTCAGCTGGCACGGACCAGCCATGGGTTTTTAATTACAGTGTAGCCATATCCATAAAGGTCATACCCTGTAACTTTCACACCTGGAAATTCCACAAGAAAATCATTTGAAACGGCAGAGTTTCGCATCAAGACCATGAATCAGCCCTAAGTTTGTTCAAAAGCTTTGCAGTAGTGAATCTCACAGCTGTGTGTATTTCACATGCTTTAGGTGAAAGGTGTAACAAAATTCTCACCACCAGGTTGGGTTAGTGCTGCTTGCTATAATAATTAGAGTGGGGCTCACACCAAAACCTTGAATCTAAACAACAGGTTTCTAAATTATTTAGATTATAAATTCCTTGGGACAGGGAGCTTATAGTCACACCTCTGTAACAAGTCTCGCTACTCTGGGCACCACACAAAGTTCTAATCCAGATTGAAGCTTTGGGGCTGCCTCTGTAATAGGCCAAACAGCCACAAACTCTGGGAAGAAAGGAGTTTTCAGGTTTTTTGGCCCTCCAATTACAATAATTCTTTGCCCCTCAATTGAGTTTCTCAGGATCTCAAAGCCTTCACAGATTTAACAAATTAAGCCATATAACACACACAAACTAAGCAGTAAACCCGTATTATCCTAACCATAAAGACAGGGAAGTTGAGGCACAGGTAGGTGAAGTGACTTGCCCAAAGTCACATAGTGAGTTAATGGCAGAGTCAGGGATAGAACACAGGTGTGTTCTAATGCCCACCTCTGTGCTTTTACTACCAGCTCATGCTTCTGCTCTTGATTTGTGTATATTCATTACCTGGCAGAGACTTTTAGCTCCATGTACACTCTGCATCCAATTAATGCCCAAGATATGCTGTCTACCAAAGTGGGAGGATCTCCTTACAGAATTACCCCTCTGGGAAGAGATTGTAATCCTGAGGGAAGTGAGCAGAAATTAAGGGCTGACCATCTTGATCAGACTCTTGGTTAAATGAATGTGATTCTTCTCTGTGGATTATATTTCAGCCCACTAGATAAAGAAGTAATTGAAGGTGACAGTCAAGGCACAAAGCTAACAGTTTTCAGAGTGGTAGCCGTGTTAGTCTGTAACAGCAAAAACAATGAGGAGTGCTTGTAGCACCTTAGAGACTAAAAAATTTATTTGGGCATAAGCTTTCATGGGCTAACAGTGACTCCTAAATGCCAATAACCCTTCCCTGCATGTGTTCAGTGAAAGCTGCAGAACCCATCCAAAACAAGGAAATCGGAGTAGTCAACATGAGTTATCACCAGTGAACCACTTCTATCACGAAAACCAGACATAAAGCAGCAGGGTCCTCTTTAACGATCATGTTTCATAAAGGCAGCTGATCAGATAAAGAAGGGCAATTACCTAGCGGCATAATAAAATTGTACAGACACAGCAGGGAGGCAGCAGTGGCAGCAGCTGTGGGGGAAATAGTAACAGGCAACATGCAAGAGTGGGCTCAGTTTGGATCAGTACCCAAGTATTCAGATATTTACCTGAACTTCTGGGTGTAAAGAATTCATGTGTTGTGACAACAGACGTAACTGGAGAGCTCAGACTAGCACTCTATAAGCGAACACTAGTACAAGGATGCTTTATCCTCTTTTTGGGCCCTGCCACTACAGGTCAACATCTCTCTCACTCTCTCTCAAAATCTGGGCTGGAAACAGCATGAAAACAGGGTCCCTTGTAAATGGTCAGTACTGTAGTTCCCTTTTTGGTCCCAACTGGGAAATCTGGTGTTTGTGGGTGCTGGCCCATCCTTTGCTCACCCCACTGCAAAAGAAAGCCCTGTGCGTGGTAAATTAACTCTCTTTTTTTTTGCTCTTTCTCCAAAAGCTCTTCTTTGCTGCGTTCATCCACATGAGCATCATGCTGAAATCAGTGAGACATCAGAGTACACACAGTACAATCAGCAGTACAGCAATTGAAGTGCATCCTGCCTGAACACAGCAGAAAGTTCATGGAGGAAAGCTCCCGCTACCCTACTCCCCACCATGGCAAACATAAGCAAGAGCCAGATTGATTCTGGTCCTAAATTGATTTGCTTCCATATTGTCTAAAGCTATTTCTGAGACTCCCATCTGATCAGTAAAAAGCAGCTTCCCCTCCCCACACCAGCTGGGAATCATTCAATGGACAGTACAAAGAGGATTAGCAACGTAGCTGGCTCATGATGAAGGCAAACCAAGATCCTCTCATGACACGTGCTGACCACCTTCAGCTCCCAATGAAGGGCCTCCTCCCAGAGCCAGGCTCAGGAAAGACAAGTGTCACAATGAATTTCATGTAGTGAACCTGACTTCCAGAAAGCAAGGGTACAGCATGAGGCAGCTACCAAGAGAATTCTGAGCCTGGAGACGCGGTGATATGCAGATCGGGGAATGCTGGCACAGCGCTTTGCCAATTTTCTTTCTAGTTTGCCCACAACTTTCTAACTCCAAGACAAAGATCCAGACTAGTCCCCACAACCCCAGTGGGTTTCACTAGTGAATGTGGGGACTATACTGTTAAAAGTAAAAGGGATTTCATCTGTATTTGCAAAACACTTTGGAAAGAACAGACACACAAATATGTCACAGAGATAGCGACAATAATTAATCCAAAGGACATATGGTAATAAAACTACAGACAATTTGAAATTACACAGTTTCCCCCCATCTGCAAGGAATATTCAGCCAAAAGGAAGGGAGAGCCCAGGTCCTGTATTAGGTTGTAAAGCCTCTGATTTATATCCGATGGGAACTAATCTGGGCAAAAAAGGTTAATGCTACAATCTTTATATTGCCATAAAATAATTCGCACTAATTACAAAAAAAGTCTGCTGCTACAGAAACTGGATTCTGGAAGCTTTTACTAAAGCATATTGTCAGATTCTAAGGCTAAGTACGTACCAGACAAATGCCAGCACGAGAGCAGGTAAAACCATATTTCAAACAATGCCTTACTTTATTGACTAGCAGCTGTTCAGCTCCAGGCTTCAGGGGCTTCCACCTACTGCCACCATTCCTGCCATCTCTGCGTACCTCCAGAGTCTTTGAACCCAGGTCGTTCTCAGCTGTAGGACAAAATCCACACAAAAAGGAATTAAAGGATAAACACCCTATTCTGGCTCAGGCTGTGGGGTGAGGGCTGTTCTGTTTGAATGCAAGAAACAAGAGACAGTGTGAAAATAACTCATTCAAGCGCTACTTTTTTCTTTAACAAAAAAAAAGGAGAGAATTTATTTCGGTGCCTAATTCATGCGCTCGAGATGGAAGAAAAGTATCCTCATTTGGATGCTATGGAAATTCAGACATAACTTGAGAGCTCAGGGCCAAATTCAAATCTGGTACAGGCAGGAAGGGGCAGACACACTGGATCACCGGCCAGGATGCTATTCCACAAGCTCAGGAAGAGTATAATCTGAATACATTGTTATTAAAGGTCTGGTATCTCAAGGACCATACGTTCTAAAACACTTCTTATACATCTTTAGAAATCTGGGATTCCCAGCCTTGATGGTCTGCAACATGACACACCTTGAAGTGGTAACTGCTCCTTTAATCTACGCAAAACAAGAACAGGCCATTAAAAGGCCGAGTACGAGAGAAGCCAGGATGTTTTCATCATCCCAAGCACCTAGGCCAGTCCAACCATGGAAACAATTGCACTTCAGTGGAATTGCACCCACTTATACCAAGTCTGAACTTGACCCTATAGACAACTGAGCACCCCCTAAGGATTCTATACCTGAAGGTGCAGCTGGCTATTAAGGAGATACAGATGAACTAGGAGGACTAGATGATTCAAGAATAATTTACCTTTTATTAAATTCAGCTATATTGTTCTAATCAACCATGAATCCAGCTCTTCCTCCCAACCCCTACTCGATGGGCATGGCACAGTTCTGGGCAGAAGCCTTTGCTCTAGTTTAGAGAGGTCTATTTCCCTCTCATATTGCCCATGGTTTTGTTTGAATCACTCCGCCAGTCCACCCTTCACACAATGCTTGCCTGGAGTGATATCCACTGGGAGAGATGAGCTGTAGAAAGGCACCACATGTAGGTCTGCAGCTGCTGCTAATGCAGGCTCCTGAGTCAGCAGGCCACACATGGCTTGAGCAGAGCACAGACAGTGTTCATTCACTTTCCCTGGGGTCTGTCATCCCTTTCAGGAAGGAAAGAGCTGAATTCCAGAAAATTTGCCTGAGAGATGTACAACACTGATTTCCCTTTTTCCAATCCACCCCTAAGTCCAGACAGCAGTTGCACTCAATGCTAACCTAGGATGGCTGCGTGACTCAGAGATGGGCCCAAACTAAAATCCCAGATCTAAAATATCAGATCCGGGCTAAGAAACTGGCCAGTGACAGGATGAGCTGAAACCCTGTATCCAAGTACTCCTGAGCTTTGGGAAAGTGGAGATACGAGTCTGGATCTGAACTCTGCAGATCAATTTCACCACTACCTTACAATGGCTCTATGTGTAGTGGGTAGCGATACAGTTTGGAAGCTAACAGCATCTGGCAGACAGAATCAGCTAGACCTTATTAAACTAGTTTTAGCTATGAACTGCTCCCCATGCAGACAGGTACCTTCCAGCGGCAAGCCTGGAGGTGTGGTTTACTCTATAGCACAATTAAATGAAGACCTACTGACTGTTGATCCTACACATCTCTTATCAGCCTACCATGCTGTGCCTCTCCTGTGCCATTCATCTGAGGATCTTAGAGTACTTCATAAGCAACCTTCAGGGGCGTTAAAACATGGGGTTTTGTTCTGATTCCCAGTGATAAGCTAACTGTGAAATTCATAGCCATGGACCCAATCCCACTCCCAGCTGAAGTTTTGCTACAGATCAGGATCCAGACCAGGAGATGTGTAGAGCTGGGGTTCTGGCTCAGACCCATCTCTAGTTACGGAATTGCATTCAGGGCTGCTCGAACAGGGAACCTGGTTTTCATCCAGCGTTACTGGGAGAGAGAGAGATTGCACTGAAGCCTATTTCCTAAATGCAGCACCGACCTAGTCAACCTGCTATTATTTTTAGCAGTGCATGTTTCTCTTTCTAGTCTCTCAAACAAACAAAACCAAACTAAGCTGCAGCGTGAGCACTGATTATAACTAAAGGATGATAACTAAAGAGGCAACGTGCAGATCCTGTAACACTTGCATTCTTAAAAAGGCTTATCCACTTCCACCCACACACTAGAAACGAATAGCGTTCATTTCAGTAAGCAGCTGCTTCACCCTTTCACCACCATACCCGCTGTGCTGCCACCATCCATTAACACTTGGTTGCAATCAGTGGCATATTTGGATGTACCTACATGGCTGGTATTCTTGACCTGGACATGCCAAGAAATCCTAATGTTCAGGTGTTAGTAATACTGACCCATTGGGAAAGAACCTCCATACTCTATTTGTCATTCTTCCTAATCAGAGAGGTTGGACATTGAAGACACCTATTACATCACCAGCTCATTTCCCTGCTTGCAGGACTGTTCCCTGCAGTACATTCTCTCATGGGAGTAGATGACAGGGGACGGATCACTCAATGATGGCCCGTTCTGTTCATTCCCACTGACGCACCTGGCATTGGCCACTGTTGGAAGACAGGATACTGGGCTAGATGGACCATTGCTCTGACCCACTATGGCCATTCTTATGTTTTCTCCAGAGTAGTTTGGAGATAGGACTTGTACCACTTTCCTTGGCCAACTATTTCACAGCATAATAGATTGTACTCAAGTTTCTGATAGTCTCTTCCCTCTTGATCAGAAAGAAGATCCAGACTCGAAAAGCACTTTTCCTTCTGATGTCACATTCCCAAACAAACCTCCCACCTGGATCTCTGAGAAAATGTAGCTGGTTATTCATTTTCTCAAATGGCAATATTCACAAAGAGACTACTAAATTACACAAAACTGTCCAGGACACAGAACTGAGAAGAAATCACCATGTACAGCAAATGAGGTGAAAACCCAATCACAGGTTGCCAAAAGGTTTTTACACTTCAGAGCATCATCCATTTCCCTTTTCGGTAATGAAAATCTGGGGACAGGAATTGAAGAGGGGAAAGACCCATTATTTGCAATCCACATGAAGATCCTAATTCGTCAGGGATAAACTCTCTACAGCTATGGCAACCTGTTCCCGCAAATTCCAGATTTATAACGAAGACAGATGTAATTCCAGACCATCTCTCCTAGTCCCTAGTCCAATGCTTCCCTTGCTGCTTTGATTAAAAGGCAAGTAATCAAATGAAAGGCGACTCACCACCAGTGCTCAGCAACAGCCGCCTCCTCCAGCCCAGTTGGTCCAGCCCCATCGGAGTGCTTTGGGAAAGGGGTAAGGAGCGACATCTGTCCAATAGGATTTTGAAAGGAGGTGCTTGTGGTGATGGATGAAGAGGGTGAGACAGGGGCTGGAAAGAAAAAGATTGTGGGATAGGAATATTACTGCCTATAATCTGACAAAGGTCAGGCTCAAGTATGGCACTTTTAGTGCAATACCATGACTCATGCCTTTCTCCAAGGCTTACTGTAATGCCCCCTAAATGGGCCAAATAAATCCGTGACCACTTAATTGTTTGCAATAGAAAGATTTAGACTTGCTGATCGTCTCTGTATAGTATCATCTTTCATTTCTAGTAGGTCACGAGCTTGAACTCAGATCCAGGGATAAAATTTTCAAAAAAGCACACAAATCATTTAGGAGCATAAGCCAATGGAACATAGGGTCTTAATTCTCTTGGGCACTTTTGAAAGTGAGACCTAAGGTCACTAGTGGTCGAATGTTGTTCCTTCCTGGCAGTACTTTGCTGGCCTACCTGAAACCAGTAGTTTGTTATCTCAGTCCAGTTCCCATGTTGACATGTAACAGTAATCACCACTACCACAGTCCACATTAACTCAGAAAGGTCAATAACTGAATGGCACGGAAAGCGAACTACAATGCACTGGGACATGATCCCTCCAACACTGGAGGAGGTACACAGTCAGGGAGCAGTGTGAGGAGTTTGCACGGTCTTTGCGCGGACTATAGTTAAAGAGGAAAACATCAGCTCCTGGTACTGGCTATCTTGCCTCTTACGCTATAATGTGTTTTAATTACAAATGTCACTTCTTTTAAAAAAAAGCTTAGCTAACTTTACTAAGAACACAGAATGACACTTAAGGCTGAGAGAGCCAAAGCAGTTCCAGCAATACCCTAGCTGAGCTATTCTGAGTACTGTGGATTTTGTTACTATAACCATACCTGTCTAAAAGTGAATGATCTCTCAGGTCCCCAAAACCTTATAAATACAGCTGCTTTTCTAGTCATTTGCAGGTGAGCATATTAGGTGTTTTCCAGTGCAATAAACAGAACCCTACACTTGGTTTTTGAACCGGAGAGCAGGTTGCAACTTTGTTATGTCTAGTAGGTATTCTTGTGGAGCAGGTAGGTTCACTAAGGGGGCACAGAAGGCCATCTGGGCAGGAAAGGATTCTGTACACCTAGGTGGAATTTTATTACTTTTGAGGTGCATGTGGTTGTAAAAAAGTACATTGAAAATTATCTAGATGATCCTGCCCATTTAAGAACCAAATCCAATAGCTCTTGCCTCAGCTAAATGTAAAGTGTAGCATAGGCCTTGCTTCAGCCAAGTCAAAGTATGAATCATTGCAAGCAAGGAAAACTCACCTAGCTCCCTTCCTCTTCACAGACAACCTTCTCCCCGACACTGCAGTCCACATCTCTCCTCTAGTGTGATTGGAGGAATTAATTAATTGTCTACAGCTGGTCCAGCCCTGCTACCTAAGCAAATCCTCTCACCCATTACAGACCTTCTTCTGAAGGAGAGTGTTAACCCCTTCCCTGCCAACCCCATCAAAGAGTTTGTGTCTATCTGAAGCATGTCATTAGCCCCTTGTCTGAGACAAGATACCAGCGATATTTACCATTACTCAGGTCTGGGTTCCAGTTCATATTGTTCCTGTTAGAGCCACAAAATTCAGATATGAATACAAACTCTTCTAAATTCTGTTGTGTCTTCTGAGATAGGTTTTGGTTTGGCTTATTATAAGGATAAGGGCCAGTTGTGAAGTTACATTAGTAAGCATGAAATTGCAAGGGCTTCCAATCCTCATGCTTCAGGACATAAGTTGATCACCAGCTGGAATCAGGATGGAATTTTTTTTCCCTCTCTCTCTCTCTCTCTCTCTCTCTCACACACACACACACAAATGGACAGCATTATAACATTAGCTGCATTATGTTCATATTACATCTTCTGAAGCATCTGTCACTGGAGTGTGTTATTCACGACACTGGTTACTGTTGTATTCTGTCTCCCAAATGTATTTATATGGTGCCTGTCACCATCATTTCTAGTTCTGGGATCACAATCCCTATGTTCTTGCTAGAGATAGGCCACAAAGTTTAGATTCAGACCCAGATTTAATCCAGTCAAAAACAGGAGTGGCAGGGAATTTGAATGTGAGGGGTTAGTTAGGACCCATCTCTAGTTCTTGACTGCACATGCCTCTGTACTCTTTCACTACACTTAGAAATAGTATCAGAACGTCTATTTCGACTGAAGGGGTCACACAGAAAGGAGTAAAAATTACAAAATTTCCTTGAAAGTTGATAGCTAACTGCTAACATGACCCATACATTATAGCCAGTGCCTGTGAAGTACTACTGAAAACAAACAAATAAAAAGGCTTTGCTGTTAACTGAAGCAACTATAAAGTGGCTGAGTACTGTTTGGCTGTGCCTCCACCAAGGTAATAGTGAATCCAGACAAAGAGGCAATTGCCTTTTAAGACTAATAGAAAGAACACTAAAACTTTCCCTCTCTCAAGCAGTGACTACCTTTCATTAGCTAAAGAACAATTGTCTTGAAATGGCCAAATGTGCAGTGACTCTCTGAAAAATGGGTTCATTTTTTAGAGTTATACAATTCAAAATCAGGCTTTTATTTTTATTCTGACAAATGATGAGTCTCAGATACACCCTGTGAGTTAGGAAATCAGCAGAAATTTCTGTGGACAATGTAACAGTAACAACTGGGAGATTCACCAGTTCCAAGGGACCACTGTGATCACCTAGTTTGACCTCCTCTACAACACAGGCCACAGAACTTCCAAAATCATTCCGAGAGCAGATTGTTTAGACAAACATCCAATCTTGATTTTAAAATCACCAGTGATGTAGAATCCACCATGACCATATGTAAATTGTTCCAATAGTTATTACCCTATTTTTACTAAGCTTTTGGGCTAGATGAGAGTTGCATCTATGTATCTTAGGTATTTACATGGCCCCCATTACCACAGTGAGTGAGTGCATTTAATGTATTTATCCTCAAAACATTCCTGTGTTTTGAGAATAAATACATTTTACAGAAGGGAAGCTGAGACAAACAGAGAATAAGTTACTTGCCCAAGGTCACGCAGGAAGTCTACATCAGAAAAAAGAATTCAACTTACATTCCCCAAGTCCCAGGCTAGCATGTTACCCACTGGGCCACCGTTCTTCTCTTGATAAGGAGACACAATGGTAGGTAAAGTAGGTTTACCAGCCATTCCAGCTTTATGTATGTTATGAATGCAGGAGGACTTCCTTGTAGATGAACTGGCAATAAGACTGGTTAATGGGAAGAGGTTGCAGGGAATGTGTGACATTTTATAGTTCTTTATTATTCATTATTATTTATAGTACAGTAATGCCCAGAGACGTCAACTGGAATCAAAGCCCCAGTGAGCGGGACATTGTACAAATACGTAGTGTAAGACAGATTGTAAGCTGTTTGGGACAGGGAACTAATTAAAAAACCACAAGTAGTTATAACAAACTAACGTAGGGAGTAGGGAACAGCAGATCACAATTAGGGGAACATATGGTTACATGGATTAGCTATGTGCTAACTAGCTGGTTGAGTCAAATATATATGAATAAAGCCACCAGCCTTTACATACACTGCCAAACCTCTCACTGACAGCAAAACAACAGTATTCCCAGACAAAACACCAGTTAAAGAGAAAATAGAAAGTTTTTTAATTAAGATTTTACTAGTACCTTGTGGTTATTAAAATTAAAAAGTATCTGAAAATCAGAACAGCTTGGAGTTAACCAAGTTTCACTTTTCATTAAATAGCTAATAAAAGTCACTTATGCACATTGAAGATCAGGATTTGGCCCCGTACAGACAAATGGCCCTGCCACTAAAATGTAGCTACTACAGAATAGAACATAGCAGTCATTTGGCCCAAGCAAGATTTAAGAGAGTGGGGAAGTGAAGTATTCATTTCTTCATTTCAAATATTAGTATAAACTACATACTAATGTGCATGCAGAGTGTAATCAGTGGTACTCCAGCTGGAAATGGGCCAATATTAAATTTCCAGCAATTTCTTGTCAAATAGAGAAGACGAACGTAGCAGCTTCTCCCAGTTGTGAGAAGCATATTGTACCAGCTGCTACAAAATGAAGATAAGCAAAGCTGCACGTCTGTGGCTGAATTTAGAACTCCTGAGTCCAAGTCCTGTGCTTAATCAGCAGACTATGCACCTGCTACTCTACTGAATGCACCAGTCCAGGCAGAACAGGCATGTGCAGAGAGAATGCCCTTCCGAGTCCCTGAATTTCCCAGGTATATCCACATGGTGTGCAGTTACTGCGTGAGAAATGAGATGTGCCGCTCATGAATTAAAATATCAGTTACTCTACTAGCAAATAATGTTTGCGAGCATTGCTCACACCTCACAATGTGGAATGCTTTATGGGGGATTGTTGGTCATGCTCCCCACTAATATGGCCTGCTTTATGGGGGATCTTTAGTGGCAGTAACAATGCAAGCAGGTTTGTTCCATGCATGATATTCACCAACATTAAGATGAGGAAGTGGGCTGTTCCACCAATGACCTAGAGCAGTATCAACCACAGAACGAGGGATCACTTCATAGCAATCTGGGGCAGTAGCTGCCTGTTTCATAAGAGAACCCCTCCGTACCCAGATAGTCTCAAGCAGCATTCAGAAACTAATCTGAATAGATCTTCACAAAGGAGCTTAGGCAGCACTTACAGACAAAGTGGCAGGGGTCTGTGAGTGAATAATCTGTTGTGGCTCAGGCGCAGACAGTCGTCTGGACACGGCACCCAAATCCTGAAGATGACCTTCCAGGCAGGGCTGCAGTCTGCAGGAATCTGACTTTCACAGCTCTGGCTGCAACATGCCCCCAGAAAAAGGTAATAGAGACAACATACTTACTTACCGGCTTACTCCATGCAGCTACAAGAATCTGAAGGAATCCATAAGGAATCCTTTTGGACTGAAAATTCAGATCAGTAGGTAGCTGGTAAAAAATTAGTTCCTGAAAATCGAAACCTACTGATTTCACCAATAGCCAGCAGAGGGCACAAAAGGATTGCAGGTAAAAGCCAACCGTGCTTTCACTGTTAAGAGCGACACTTTCTATTAAGTGTGGGAAAGGCTGGGCTGAAATACTCAGTACCTGGAGGTAACTGGGATTTTTTTTTTTGGGGGGGGGGGGGGGGTCTCTACAACAGAAGTGGGCTTGAAGTGGTGTTTGAAACATGAACCCAGATTGAAATGTTGCAGTTGTCCCCCACATCATTCCAAAACCACGGATCTATAACATCCCTCCCTCCCAAGAGTGGGGTGATTAGAAATCAAGAGCTGGATTTTGCATTTTGGTGTGTGTCTGCTCTAAGCCATTCTACAGCAACGACAACCAAGCATCCTCCCTTCCCACCCAGCCACCACCTCAAACTGATGGAAGTTGGGAGAGCACATCGTGACATCAAACCTGGCTATGCACTGGCTCCAGGCTGACTTCTTCCCGAAATGCTGATATTGTCGGGTCAGCAATTCGGCGATGCTAGATGCTGTGAGGTCACTCCTGGGAGCTGTGTGCCCTTTTTGGGTGAGATGATGCAGATTGCAGGGAGATGCTATATTTCTTGGAATGGTAGAAATGAAGATGGCAGCTTTGGCCAGTTGGCAGGTTGGGATTTTAAATGGTCTGAGCTCCAGAAGAACCTGACATTCACCTTACCAGTTGTTTCTAATATTTATCCAGAAGCTTAAAATCAGGCGGCAGATTTTACTCTGGAGCTGTGACAGTTCAGCTTGTTAAGGTTATCACTAACTTTCCATTTGCAACCTGATTTTAACCCCTACTATTCTTTAAATTCCTCAGATCCTTTCTGGCTGAATGGTTTGGTGTGCCCCAGGAAGAGAGGAGAATTCTCAGTAGGGTCTGAGAGCAAATGGACAGGGCAAGTTTAAAGTTAACTAAAAGTCTGAAAAAGAAGTAGGTTTTTAGTCTCTGAAAATTATTATTCTTATTCTTATTTATATTAGGGAGGGTAGTGTCTAGAGACCCTCATCAACATTAGGATCCCATTGTTCTGGGCATTGTACATACACATAACAGCAGACAGTCCCTGCCCTGAGAAGCTTACAGTCTGTGACACCAAAAAGGGAAACAGAGGCAGAGAGAGACTACTTGTCCACGGTCACACAGCAGGTCAGCAGTAGAACTAGCAACAGAACCCCCTTCTCCTGAAACCCAGTCCAGTGCCCTGCGCACTAGACCACACTGCTTATCTCCAGTCTTTTAGCTTTCTTGGGAATGTCTGATCTCACAAAGAGCCACATCTGGAAACTCCACATCTGTTTTATTCATTTGTCCTCAGTGAGGACCAGGGCCTTTGTATATTTTATGGAAGGTTGTTTTGCAGATATTGACTGTGACTATTTCAACTTCTGAGAAGTTTGCAGGATCCCTGGCACATTTTAAGCCTCACAGGATTTATCACTTAGTCTTCACTGCGGCTGGATTCTCATTTTCTCCATCTGAACCACCCACCCTAACATCACCTTCCCCCTCCACATGCCAAGTACTTCACCTGAAATCCAGACCCTTCTTTGAGCAATGGAACCGCAGCCTCGAGAGGCGGGTGGATCCACTCACGGGTGTCCAGGGGCTGATGGATTTGTCCTTGTATCAGCAAGAGCACAGAGATCTCTACTAGTGTAATACTCCAGTTTAAGCATGTCGAGTTTGGGATGAAAGATTTCCAACTGCCACTCCCTGATAGCACAATCAGGCAAATCCCCCAGATACATAAGAATATTTTGTATAGGAATTCCAGATGGGCTCTTTGCTCCCTTCAGGCCATGTGCCCACTCCTGCTGCTGCTTTTCCAGCATTTTCCTCCTTTGCAGCTATTTTGGGCTTTCCTCTTCTGCTAGAACACTGGTAAGTTGTAACTGCTTCTCATTCTCTAGCTACCACCATATCCAGCTTTGGAAAACCAAGTGAAAACTGCCACTGGACAGATATTTTCCCTTTAACCCGAATGTTCCTTTCACCAAAAGAAACTTGAGCATCCTGGATTCCCGAGGCTGGACGACAATTATCCTCATCACACTCCACAGGAATTCCAGGGGAAGTTTCCTGCCCAATTATCTCAAGCGCCATACTAGATTAAGTTTGTTGGTAATATCTGTGAGCTGCAGCAGGCCGGCCATGATCAGAGGACACATCACATATCCTGTTCATGCAGCTAACCTGGGAAATTATTTAGATTTAGCTATAAGAGCCTTGAGATTACATATAAAGATATATACATTGCACTCAGCTAGCTACTGGGTTAGAGAGATTAATGTTAGCTTGCTTGTCAGTCCGTCATGTTTCCACATTGCCTCCTATGAATTGAACCCTGTCTGACAAGCCACTGCCCTCTCTTCACTCAAGACCTTCTTAAGGAGCATTTCTTCCATGAGGCCCACAAGAAGGGATTTATCATTAAACAATTAATTATTGTTTAAACCATAGATGGACAAACTACTTCCCACAGGCCACATCCAGCCCGTCAGATCATTTAATCTGGCCCTCAGCTCCAGCCGGGCAGTGGGGTTGGAAGCTTGCCCCATTCTATGCAGCTCCAGGAAGCAGCCAGCATGGTCCTCCTCTGGCTCGACCCCACTCTGGCTCCTACGTAATACGCGGAGGCGTGGCCAGGCACCACCCCCGCAGCTCCCATTGGTCACGGTTCCTGGCCAATGGGAGCTGCAGGGCTGGCGCCTGCAGACGGAGCAGCGCGCAGAGCCACCTGGCCACGCCTTGGAGCCAGAGAGGGGATATGCTTCCAGGAGCTGCTTGCGGTAAGCGCAGCCCAGAACCTGCACCCCTCAGCCCCCAACCCAGCGACCCAATCCCCTGCCACAGCCCTGATCTCCCTCTCACCCTCCAAACCCCTCGATCCCAGCCCAGAGCCCCTTCTTGTACCCCAAGCCCCTCAACCCCAGTCCCATCCCAGAGCCCGCACCCCCAGCCAGAGCCCTCAAACCCGTCCCCCCAAGCTCCAACATCCTGCTCCAGCCCTGATCCCCCTCCCACCCTCCGAACCCCTCGGTCACAGCCTGGACCCCCCTCCTGCACCCCAAACCCCTCATCCCCAGCCCCACCCCAGAATCCCCTCCCGCACCCTGAACTCCTCATTTCTGGCCCCACCCCAGAGCCGGCCACCTCAGCTGGAGCTCTCACCCCTTCCCACACTCCTACCCCCAATTCTATGAGCATTCATGGCATGCCATACAATTTCCATACCCCGATGTGGCCTTCAGGCCAAAAGGTTTGCCCACCCCTGGTTTAAACCGTTCTCTTCACTGCTGACTTTCCCAGTGCATCCCATCTTGTAAGTGTCTGTAATCAGACGTCAAGCTCTCTGGGACACAAACTGTCTATTTTTGTGTATTGTACAGCGCTGTGCACATTGTCAGGGCCAAATTAATATAGCAAGAAATGATACACATCAGAATAGCCATATCCATTTCAGCCTGGAGTTAGGCATCCAGGAATTTTTACCTCAGTATTTATATTCTGCTGCCAATTGCCAAAACATCTTTTTTTGGCTCAGACGTTGTAATGACACCCTTTTCCAAGAGAGGCTAGTCTCATCACCTCTGCAGTGTCTGGTCTCTGGAAGGGAGGAAAGTTGTTCATGAACTGGCAAGCATTCCCCTTCTGGCACCTAAAAAAATGCCCTCCATCCTGTCTCAGGATCACTAGCAGCAGCCTGTGTGTGAAATGAGTAGCTGCGTCTCAGTCCAGTTCCAGGAGCACAGGCATCCACAAGTCTCCAGCGCAACTGGCACTGAAAGGAAGGTGTGCCTTGACCAACTGGGCAAAGAGCCAATGACTGAATGGGCCCCATGTGTTGATGATCTCTCTCATACATAGAAACTGGTCCCTCCAAGACAGGCTTGAGGCCCATTAGCATGTGACAAGGAGGGGTAAGAGCACACCACCTCTGCTGTCCACACTATACCTGTCACATATGGAGAGGTACATAGGTACTCAGAGGCTACAGAGATGAGCACAGAATAAGGCCTTGATCCAAAGCCCATTGAAACACAGAGGGAGTCTTTTCACTTCAAAGGCCTTTGGATTGGGACCCAGGTTTGGCATCAGACCGACAGAGAAGTCAGACATTTTCTGGTGCTACCAACCTGCAATATTTCACATGGAAAATTCTTTTTTTTTTAAATAGATTTATAACTTGGCTCTAAATACCACATTTGACTGTTCTTTGGAAGGTCTTTAGAAGACTTGTTGATGCTCAACCTGTGACAAAATGAAAGTAAACTACGGTTGGGGCTTTCGAAGGGGGCTATCTGAGTTAGACAATGGGAATCAGGCACATAACTTAGACTGCATGTTCTTTGGGGCAAGGACCATCTCTTTTTCCTGTGTTTGGGCAGCACCTAGCACAGGGGGGTCCTGGTCTAGGATTGGGGCTTCTAGATTCTACTGTAATGCAAATAATCATTAACAACAGCACTAGGTCCATTTGAAAATCCAAGCCTGGGGCTTGAAACAAAAGTGCTGAATACAATTTATCCACTGGATTCTTAAAAATCCTGCATAACCTGAAGAATTTCAACACTTTAACCTCTACTTTTCATAGATTTTAAGACCAGAAGGGACCGCTGTGATCATCTTGTCTGCCCTCCTGCATAGCACAGACCATAGAACTTCCCCAAAATAATTCCTAGAGCAGATCTTGTAGAAAAACATCCAAGCTTGGTTTAAAAATTGCCAGTGATGGAGAATCCACGACACCCTTGGTAAATTGTTCCAATGGTTAATTACCCCACTGTTAAAAATTTACATCTTATTTCCAGGCTGAATTTGTCTAGCTTCAACTTTGAGCCTTTGGATCATTATCTTTCCCCGTTACATTGAAGAGCCCATTATTAAATATTTGTTCCCTATTTAGATGCATATAGACTGTAACCCCTTAACCTTCTCTTTGTTAAACTCAAAGATCTCAAGTAATTTAGCCTATCACTGGAAGGCAAGTTTTCTCCTTTGATCATTCTCATGGCCTTTCTCTGAACCCTCTTCAATTTTATCAACATCCTTCTTGAAATGTGGGCACCAGAACAGGACACAGGATTCCAGCAGCAATCACACCAGTACCAAATACAGAGGTAAAATAACCTCTCTACTCCTATTCGAGATTCCCCTATTTATGCATCCCAGGATCGCATTAGCTGTTTTGGCCACAGCTTTACACTAGGAGATCATGTTCAGACAATTATCCACCATCACACCCAAATCTTGTACAGAGTCACTGCTTCCTGGAATTCCCCATTCTCTAAGTATGACCTATATGCTTTGTCCCTATACGTATGCGTTTACACTTAGATCTATTAAAACATGTTGTTTGCTTGTACCCAGGTTTCCAAGTGATCCAGATCACTCTGAATCAGTGACCTGTCCTTTTTATTATTTACCATTCCCCCAATTTTTGCATCATCTGCAAACTTTATCCGTGACCTAGTGTTTCCTTCCAGGTCATTGATAAAATATTAACTAGTGTAGGACCAAGGACCAAGAACCAATCCCTGTGGGATTCCACTGGAAACACACCCGCTCAGTGATAATTCTCCCATTTACAATTATATTTTGAGACCTATCAGTTAGCCAGTTTTTAATCCATGTAACATATCAAGTCAAATCTTTGAATGAGTTGAAAGTGTGGGGGGAAGTGAGGGGGTGAGGGGAATTAAAGATGCTTTTTGGAAATAACTGTAAAGTTTCTCTCTATGCTGGGGCTGTTTTTGCCACAGCTACCCTTCCTAGGCACATTGATGAGTGTGATGTGGCCAAATAGTTCTAAAGCAAGTAGCTCAGAGATACCATCAGCCTACTGACTCCTTTGTGTCTGCTTTAAAAGATGCATCCACGGCCTTCATCCATACATGATATGAAGGTCTAATTGAATTGGAAGACCAGATAAACTATATCAAAACCAGTTTTGCCTGCAGACCTTCTACCCAGGAGGGAGTATTGTATAATAGTGATTGTATAGTGTCTTATTGAGACAGCGTTACAGTGAAGATTGGTCATACCTTTCCATTGTTGAGTTCCCCGAAGGAGACAATTGTACAGAGGCTCATCTGGATCTGATGGCACACTTTACTATACTTAAAGTGATTTGCTTTCTCTGGCCTCTCCATGGAAATTTGTTCTACTGGTAAACTTATTTCATGTTCTTTGATAGGAGAATCCTCCAGTTCTAAAGCTTGCTCATTATCTGTTGCATGTTTTAAAAGAGTAGCTGCTAAGAGGCTTTGAGTACCAGCCAGAGCACTCTCTGTTTCCTGAGTATCCAGTTTACTCTTAGAAAGATCTTGAGAATGTGATTGAGTCTTGTCCAGGTCCTGAATATCCACTGGAGTACTCCTAGTGTACTCAGTATACTCTGGAGTGCTACTCAGTTCCTGACTACCCAGTTTTGTCTTAGCCCTGTCTTTCAAATGTAACTCAATATTTCCAAGTTTCCAAGCATCCGCCGCCGGAGAGCTGCCCGGGTCCCGAGCATCCGCCGCCGGAGAGCTGCCCGGGTCCCGAGCATCCGCCGCCGGAGAGCTGCCCGGGTCCCGAGCATCCGCCGCCGGAGAGCTGCCCGGGTCCCGAGCATCCGCCGCCGGAGAGCTGCCCGGGTCCCGAGCATCCGCCGCCGGAGAGCTGCCCGGGTCCCGAGCATCCGCCGCCGGAGAGCTGCGCCGGTCCCGAGCAACCGCCGCCGGAGAGCTGCCCGGGTCTCGAGCATCTAATTCAGTCACAGGCATGTCTGGAAACTGTGATAGAGCCTTAGATAGGCCTTGTATGCTTAACAGAGCATAACAGTCATCTGGAAGTTCTGGCAGTGGGGAGATGGATGGACCTGGCCCAAGGTCAGGAAGGGATGTTTCATTAAAACTATCATTCTCATTGTTCAGAGCAGAGCTGCTGATCTCTTGAGATAACTCTGCTTCAACACTTCGCTGAGGCAGCGCTTTTCCTGTTGAACTCTCAGAACTATGATTATCCCAGATCCCAGAATCTGGAGACTGCAATGACATTCCCATTGAAGAGAAAGCTCTGGCATTTTCATTTTCAATAACCAAAGACTGTTTGTGGGAGGAGGCTTCCTGCCTCTGACTTCTGAAATTGGACTGAGGTCTTTGCTCTCCCTGCGAAAATGTCCGGGAAGAGCCTCGCCACTTCCTAGCTGCCTCAGCCACACTGTTAAAGAACCGAAGAACACCACCAAAGTGACTGGCTTTCATTTCACTGTTTGATTTTTTAGGCTGGCTAAGATTCTCCTCACATCTCATTTCAAAATCAAAATAAGAAGCAGAATTATCAGTTATATTTTCTAAGTTCTGGAAATTTGTTTCAACACTTTGATCAAGCAATTTTGAATTATCTTTGCTAGACAATGAAATTCCCTTCAGATAGCTCCAGACATCAGAGCTTTTTCCTCTCCTGCTCTCCTCGGGAAGCATGGGACACCTCTTTTGATTGTCCCTTTCTGTAATCTCAGAACTCTTAGAGTTTTCAAAATTCAAAAACTTGCTCTTTCTAGTTGACGTTTTATGGCAGTTACTATCATTATCTTCACTGTGTATTCTGACACTAATATCCCTGAGCCATTTATTTTCATTGGCATCAATTTCTGGAATGTTGACATTTAATTCTACGTCTTCAAAGGAAGAATCCAAATCATCGATGTACCCTGCATACGAATGACGGAAAGGCCTCTGACTGTCGGCTAGTTTCTTAATCCTGTAGGCTGCCCTTTGGTCACTGTCCTCCTGGTCCTCCTCAGGGATGTGAGAAACTTTGGCTTTGGAGGGTCTCAAATCCACATTCTTAGACATGCTGGAGGTTCTTAGCTTTTTTAAGGACCTCACCCTCTCCATGAAGGACATCTTGCGTTTTTCTTCTAAGGTCTCTGAGGTATCTCCTAGCAGGATCATGGACTGGGGTCTTTTGTTATTCATGGAGGGACCTTTCCTTCGGCTAACAAAATTCCAAATCCGATTGCCCTTGGCTTTCTTTTTATACCTGGTTGCCTCTTCCCTTGCATTTTGGTTGATGCCTTTGGAGTTGCAGTGCTGAAGGTCACAAATCTTTAATGTCTCAGTGCTCCCATCCTCTGGATTGGCTCGAAAAATCTTGTTCATGTATCCATTTGGCACTAGCCCAGCGTGAGTGTGCTGGCAATCTTCTATAATTTCCATAGTTCCAGTTGGCAAGTTGATGTAGAATGTCACAGCTCCATTGTCTTCAGAGTATTTTCTTCATGGGGCTTAAGGAAAAAGAAGAAAAGAATGCAATTAGCAACACAAAGGGATTTTAAGGTTACATTTCTCAAAACACCAAGAGCCAAATCCTGGCCCTACTAATGTCAGTGGAGGTTTCATCATTAACTTCCATGAAGCTGAGTTTCTGCCTCATGCATGTGTAAAATTTAAAGTTGCTTAAATATTGATTCAGTTTTGAGGAATTAGTGACTACAGATAAACTTCCATACATCAGTAAAGGATACAAAAATGCAAACATTTTATGATAAAATCTCCTCTTGTCCAGAGACCCAACATGGTGCTGAACACATAAGAATTTTTTGGGGGGGAAATTTCAGCAAAATCTCCTTATAAATGCAACTTACATCTTCACCAGACCAATCTGTCATGAAGTAGCAACGTATTTACCCTTGAGCAGTTCCAGTCCTCTCCTGGCAGCCATTGCAAGAGGCTCCCCAATGCTCCCTTCCCTGGAGCTCAGATAATTGATGGTGCGTCCATGCCCATTCTAAAGAGACAGTCTTTAGATCTCAACCCTGTAACTGTGTCAGCAGCATGGGGACCCCAATGCAGGACAGGGAGTTCCAAACGGAAGCTCTGCAGCCACCACTGTGTCGTATCATCATGTGTGCAGGTTCTATTGACGTGAGCTCCAACGTGCAGCATTTGTGGTTAGGAATAAAACCACAAGAGCAAGGTGCAGCGAGAGGTGCGAGCGGCTCAGCTTTCTTTGTGAGGATGTATTTGAACTCTCAGTCATATGCACAGCTGAAACCAGAGCCTAACCCTCCTCCGCCACAGGTGGGTCCTCTGCCTAGTACAGCCATGCACAACAGAGCAGGATTCCTCTCTGTGACATTGATCCTGCAGATCCTTGCCCAGGGCACAAGGCTGTTACCCTTCAGTGCAGTTGCAAGCAGAGCCTGCAAGTGGATATCAGCAAAGTTAAGCTCTGAACAGCAGTAAGGCCTCTGAGCACTCTTATTCTCAACAGCACAGGGGAAAGATAGCGGCAGGATGTGGGCAAAGAAAGGGTGGATCTGAGAAGACTTAATAAAGACTTAATAATAATAATAAATTCATGTGGCCTTCCTCCTGCTTCTAGGATGGAGGAATAGCGGACTGCACTGCAGCACTCTCAGTAACAAAGGGTCAGGGCGCCCTCCTTATCCAGCTAATCACTTCTTATTTGGCATTTCTATATGCAACCCCCCGCACCTGCACTGTGCAGTTGGTAATTTCATTAATTATTATTAATAATCATGTTTATTACAGTAGTGCGTGAGGACCAACCAAGTTTGGCCTATGAGACAAGTCCCTGACCCACGGGGCTTACGATCTGAATTGACTTCATTTCAACCATTGCCAAAAATCTAAATTAATTGGGTGACACCTCACATAGAGACAGGTGAACCTACAAGGTTGTTATAAAACACCAGGGAACTCAGATGTTTATCCAAGCTAGTTTGTGACCCTTGAGTCAGCACCTCTTTAACACTGCCTTTATTTTTATATGAATTAAAAGCATCTTGTTTTAGTTTGCACCAAGCCACCTGGGCAAGTGTAAATGGCTTTGACTCTGGTGATTATCACCAAAATGGACAGAGGTGAAAGACAGTTACAGATAATAATGAGTTACCTCCAGTGTAACATAAAATGCCCCAAACTCAAAGCAAACGTACTGCCTTGTTTCAGAGTAGCAGCCGTGTTAGTCTTTATCCGCACAAAGAATAGGAGTTCTTGTGGCACCTTAGAGATTAACAAATTTATTTGAGCATAAGCTTTCTGGGGCTACAGCCCACTTCATCGGATGCATGCAGTGGAAAATACTGTATTCCACTGCATGCATCTGATGAAGTGGGCTGTAGCCCACGAAAGCTTATGCTCAAATAAATTTGTTAGTCTCTAAGGTGCCACAAGTACTCTTATTCATACTGCCCTGTGCAGATCTGGAAAAGTAGGGCAAGGTCATGCTTTGCTAATGGTGAGGATTCTCTGGACCACACCGCCAACCAGCTTTGTGATGGAGAAATCTTAAAGGATGATATTCACCCCCCGGGCAGAGGCCTTGCATGGGACCTAGGCACCAATTAAGTCCCATTTAAACTCTATGTTGAGGGCTTAAGTGGCACCCAGGTGTCTTGTGCTGGCCCAGTTGTGAGACAACAGGAAAAATAAATACAAAAACTGCAATTTTTTGTTAAAAATACTCATTGCCAAGTGGGACTATTTGCCCTTCAGCAGCTCTGGAACTAGCCAAAGATTCCTAATCCCCAGGGCTGTTCAAATCACTTCACACACATGAATTATTCACAGTGATCATGGCTGTAATTTAAAGAATAATAGAAACGAATGGAATTGAATGGCTGGGAAGGGAGCCTTTTAAAAGTTGAAAGCTGAAAGGCCACCACGCACACTGGGGTGAAAGGCAAAGTCACAAAAGGCTTTTACTTTTCTTTTCTCTTTTTCATTACAATTTATAATTTATTGTTTTTTACCGGGTGGATTACATCTGGGGAAAAGAAGACTGAAAAGAAATTGAATTGTCTACAAACACATAACAGGGATGTTTATAAAGGAGATAGGGATCAGTTTTGATTTGTCAAAGAGACCAAGAAGCAGCCGAGCCAGATCCTGAGCTCACAGCTCACAAAGCAGGGTACAAAAGGGGCTTTAAGTCAGATGTGAATTGGAGCAGTTGCCATGGAGCCAGTTCAAGTGCACTGCTCCAGCCTCCTCCCCCTCCCCGTGTGCTGCACAGACACATTTGGGGTTGAGGTGTTTGCCCCGTTAGTCTCTTCCCACCGCCACTTTGCCCAAACCACTAAACAATTTGCAGTTCAGTCACCACTGTGGACAATGATGGTGCCAAAGAGATTCTAGTGTAAGAGCAAATGAGTAATGCATAGCTCCGGGGCTGCGTGAAATATGGCACCTCTAAGTCACCAGTTCAAATCCTGACTGAATTGCTAGTGAAAGAAAATTGTCATTACATGGCCTACAGGAAATGAGCAAGGTGGTCTCCCTTTAGTTCCCATGGGCCAAAAACCCAAACACAAAAAAGGCTCTTTTGTTGGCAGTTTCAGTAAAGAAGCCAAAAACCGAATGGGTCCAAACTATTCTCAGAGCTGAGGGAAAGCAGTGGCTCTTCTCATGCTCTAGCTGTTTTGAGGATAAACAGAGGCCTTCAGTTTGCCGCTCTAGCACCTCTGACCAGCTCTATATTCACACACACACACATACACACACACTGCATGAAGGCTCAGGAGGTTTATCTATATATAAACCATCTTAAAACTTTTAAAGAAATAACAGCTCCATTTGTGACCACCTTTGCAATCACCCACACAACAGATACCTCTGCCACCGGCTGGCATCGCAGCAGACCCTGGGGAAGGTTTAAGAGGTCAACAGGAGGCTATCATATATTTGATGTGAGAGGCCCAACTTATTTTCATCAGCCTGTCACCAATTAAGCGTGCAGGACTTTTTATACTCCTCAAATCTCCTTGTTTCCCATGCTGTGCGTGCTTGGCAACTGCTGGCCTTCCTCCTTGTGTACATGAAACTAAATCTCCCCCTAGAGAGGAGCCTGTATGTTTGGCAGCCAGCTCCATCCTATTATTAAAGCACCTGGGTTTGTGGGAGGCACCCGCACACCTGCACCTCAGCTCTCCCAGGTTTTCAATCCAACTGGAAAACATTAATTTTGCTCAATCCAGTTGGATGTATATGTTCTTCATCCAAAGGGTCTAAAAATGCTTGACAAGCAGTGGTAGCAACGAGCAGAGGTTTGCAAGAATTCTACGAAGATCAAGCAGAGGAAAAGAAGGGGGAGCCACAAATGGGCTAACCTCCCATTGATTTCAATAAGATCAGAATAATAGTACTGTCATTTCAGCAGTGCCCAGAGGCCACAACTGAGCTTAGAAACCCATTGTGCTAAGCACTTGTACAAGCACATAATAGCAAACAATCCCTGTCCCAAAGAATCTACAATTTAAATAGGCCAGACAGAAAAAGGGTGGCAGGAAAAAGAGACTCACAGAGGTGAAGTGATTTGCCAAAGGTCACACAAGTCAGTTTTCAAGCAGGGAGTAGAACTAAAGTGTCCTTACCTTAGGGTATGTCTGCACCGTAATCACGGGTGTGACTGTAGTACATGTAGACATACCGAAGCTAGTCTCGATCCAGCTAACTCAAATAACACCAGCGGGGAAGCCATGGCAGCACAGGCAAGCTGCTTGAGTACATATCAAGGGACCTGGATGGTCCCTGCTGCTGCTGCATTGCTATTGTTATTTTCGGTAGCTAATATGTCGACATGTGCTGCAGCTGCATCTCCGATTGCAGTATAAGATATAGTCCCCATTCGAGGCCTGAAGCAATAAGCCATGCTGCTTCTAGCGTTTTAAGAGGTGTAATAGCATAAAAAAGCCTAGTTCTGAAGTATAAACATGTGGGGAGGAAAGACTACAAGAATGAGAGATAAAGTGTTAGTCATAATCCTGGCTTACAGTAAAAAGCATGTTTTTAAGTAAGTTTTGAACCAGAGCAGTCTGGAAATATTTTTGCATGCATTTATTAGCCAGACGACTAAACCTACTCGTCAACGCCGATACCAGGTAGGGTTGCCAACTGTCTAATCGCAAAAACCCCAAAACCCTTGCCTGCCCCCTACCCCTTCTCCGAAGCCCTGCCCCACTCACTCCATTCCCCTGCCTGCAAACACCGCCCCCACAGCTCCCATTGGCCACAGTTCCCAGACAATAGAAGCTGCAGAGTCGGTGCTCGGGGTGGGGGCAGCGTGTGGAGATCCCTACACCACGCAGGAGCTGCAGGGACATGCCGGCCGCTTCGAGGAGCAGCACACGGCCAGGGCAGGTAGGGAACCTGCCTTAGCCCCACTGCGCCGCCAGACTCTTTGCACCTAAAATCTCCCAGTTTGGCCTCAGTAGCCTCCAGTACATAAGATCCCGATTCTGGGAGACTCCTGGCAAAACCAGGAGGGTTGGCAACCCTAATACCAGGAAGAAGAAATGATATAGCATGTTGTGGAGAAAGGACACACACGTTCTCTCCTGGAGACTTTATTTTTGTTCTATATGTCATTCAAGCAGAAAGTATATGGTTGTTCTTGGTGGGTGAAAAACATAACAAGAAATCTGATGAGAAAACTGGGCTCTAAAACAAAAGGCCTTTCCATCTGAAAGAATAATGAAAACAACCAAACAGGAAAGAACAAAGGCTATACCTCCACAAGAGAGCTCGGAGTGTGTCTCTCCTGTGATGAACTGTAACAGCTGCACAGCTACCTATACCACAGTCACTTGAAGAGCAGCCCCAAGTCCCACAAAGATCCCCACCCATAAGAAGTTTATATAAATGTAGCTGTAGGGACACCAGCCTATAGGAATGGGAGACAGGAAGACAATTCTCCTCAGTGCTGGCTGGGGAAATGGGGGATTACACCCAACCACTTAGGCTGCACCACCAGACAAGGCAATTGAAATAGGCTCAACTTGCAGGTTGCAGGACACATGGGACTCCCAAGTTGCTACTTGCTTTGCTTGAAATGAAATGTCTGTTGTAAATATGAATAAGTGCCCATTTCATCAAGGATAATGCCCCAAAGGTCAGTGGACTTACTCTACATTTATACTGGTGTAACTGAGAACAGATTTTGGCCTCTAAGCTTTTGGCTCTATCTGAACGAGACCAAAACCTGCAAACCTTTGCAACTTTACCTATTGCTAGGGACTTATCTTCACTAGAGAATTACATCAGGTTAGAACACAACCTTGAGGAGTTGTTTGTGAACTAACATGACCACAACTTTACAGTCCCTGTAGACTGGGAAAAGTCATGTCCAACATCAGGGCCATCATTAGGGGGCTGCAGAGCTCAGGGTAGAAGTGTCGGATTCATCTCTTCGAGGACCAAGCACACCAGCCAATCGTACCAGCCAAAGTACTGGGCCTGGAGCGGTCACCCTGATTCGTCCTACCCAAGGGACAGCTCTGTCCAACATTGTGTCAGTTGCTTGTAGGTAAACTCTGGTATTGCTATGACTTACCCACAACCTGCTGACATGATGTTAAACTTCACTTGTCCCTGACTGCAAAAATTGTGGCCAATAGGGTATTAGTTAGCACAACTCATCAAAGTAGTGTTCTAATTTGATATAATTTTCTAGTGAAGAAAGCCCTGGAGCAAGATTCCCCTCACAATAGCATACATTAATTTAAACTCTTTCCCCTCACAACTCATCGTATTCTCTGAAGTGTTCTTGCTTAAAAACAAAACAAAACTAGGAGCTGTAACCCCTATCAAAATCACTTTGAAAGAGTTACACAAACTTCTACATGTCATAATGGATTGGTCTACCTCAGGATTCTCATGCTTTTTGTTAGCGTGACCCACATCTTAATAGAGAAACAGTCTTATGGGCACCTCCCCTCCATACACCATTCGCAATCACATAACATCCCTGTGGCAACAACTGCAATTGCTTTCAGCAGAAAGTCATATCAAATGTATATTTTTGTTTCTTTTAATGTGACTTAGTAAGTGGAGACAAGGGGAAGAGTTAACACCATGGCCTCAATCCAGTGTCCAAGGAAGTCAACAAAAAGACTCACATAGACTTAATGGGCCTTTGATCAGGCCAGAGTGATTAATCAGTTCTCCTCAAATCTCAGAAGTGCTCCACAAACCCCTCTTCAGGGAATACTACTTTCTCTGGGCTACTCCCTCTCCAGCCAGCCAAACTCTCCCTATCGTTTCCCAAGAGTCATTCGCAGCCTTAGCAAAATCCAATGCTTCAGCACACTGAGGAATCCTGGAAAGAGATTGGCTGATGAAGAAGCTCTGATTTAAAGGATCTTCTGGACCAGGCTGGATTTGATTCTGTCAAGAAATTTCAGTGACAGAGGAAAAAACTTTCAGTGAACGTTTGACAGTTTGGAATGACCGCAAGGCTGGTGGAAAACATTTTCAGCACAATATTTTATGTCATAACAGCCCCCACACCATGAGCAAAAGTATTTTTATTAAGCATTTGATGCTGTAAAGCTGCCCTGTGGCTTGAGAAGGGGAAAAAAAACCAGGATAAAATGCTTAACTTTTAGATCCTCTGTCTGGAATGGAAATGCAGGAGCTTTTTTGTGGTTTAATATTTTTGAAGGACTTTCAAAGCCACAGGAACATTAAACGCCGCCTGAACTATTACTCCACAGCGTGAAAGAAGATAAGGAAGCAAAAGATTGGGGTAGATGTTAGGTTAAAGTTCTTTGCAGTGGATGAAATTCACCAGTGCAGAGAGCCAGCATGAGGCCACTTACATTTCACTTCTGCCCTCAGAATAGGGCTTACATACTGCAAAGGCCTCATGCTGGCTATCTGTGTGTGGGGTAAATTTCATCCAGTAACATCCAAAGGGAAGTGGTCAAGGCGCCATCAAAGCTGATTATGAAGAGGACTTTGACTAGGAAGTTAATGGCAACAATACTGGGAGATGGCTTGCCAAATGGTAAGGCTAGACTGGATAACCCACACTGTTATTTTCCAGCCCTGCATTTTGGGCTGGGTGATCTCATCAGTTCTCCCAAGCTAAGCAGGATCAAATCTGGTCAGTAGTTGGATAGGAGATTCCAACGGAAAACCCCACATGCTACACATGTCAGCTGTTCATTAGACGGCCCTCATGCCTCAGAGTCAGTACTGAACCTATGCTGTTAGAAGGGAGCAAACTGCAGCGTGAAAAGTAAACACTAAGGCCTTGGCTACACTTGCGAGTTACAGCACAAAAAAGGAGCCCGGGCGCACTAGCTCACTACCCGTCCACACTGGCAAGGCACATAGAGCGCTCTGACTCCGCAGCTACAGCGCCGCTGGTGCTCCACCTCGACAAGTGGAATAACGTTCGCTGCGTCCCCGCTGGAGCGCCGCGGTGCCAATGTGGACGCCCTGGTCCTATAGTGCACTCTGATCGGCCTCCAGAAGTGTCCCACAATGCCTGTGCTAGCCACTCTGGTCATCACTTTGAACTCTACTGCCCTGCCCTCAGGTGACCAACCATCAGACCCGCCCTTTAAATTCTCTGGGAATTTTGAAAATCCCCTTCCTTTTTGCTCAGCCAGGCATGGAGTGCTCTCAGTGAATCTTTCCAGGTGATCATGCCTCCACGTGCCAGGCAAGCCCCAGTATGAAGCAATGGCGAGTTGCTGGACCTCATCAGTGTTTGGCGGGAGGAAGCTGTCTAGTCCCAGCTACGCTCCAGCCGTAGGAATTACAATACCTTTGGGCAGATATCAAGGGACATAATGAAAAGGAGCCATGACAGGGACACACAGCAGTGCAGGATTAAAGTGAAGGAGCTGCAGAATGCCTACCGCAAAGCCCACGAGGCAAACCGCCGCTCCGGTTCTGCCCCGAACTGCCGTTTCTACAAAGATGTGATACTTGGGGGCGACCCCACCTCCACTCCGGGGATCACCATGGACACTTCAGAGCCCAGTGCAACAAGGCAGGAGGAGGAGGATGAGGAGCAGAGTGGGAGCGAGGGTGCTGAGGTGGAGGAAGACACCCTGGAATCCTTAGATGCATGCAGCCAGGAGCTGTTCTCAAGCCAGGAGGAAGGTAGCCAGTTGCGGCGGCCGGTGCTTGGGGAAGGACAAACACCAGAGGAGGTTCCTGGTAAGCGGCTTTTATTTTGGGAAGGAAGTTATTCGGTGTGGGCTCTTGGGGCGAGGAGGGTTCGGGCTGCATGCATGCCTAGATGCGGAAGAGGGCATTGATGTGCTCTCTCACATCGCAGTAATCAGCCTCAGTGATCTCTTCATAGGTCTCATCCAGAAGTTGGGCAATGCGCTTGCGCAGGTTTCTTGGGAGAGCCACTGTGGACCTTGTCCCAGTCAGGCTAACTTGTCCACGCCACTGTGCCGTGAGGGGCGGGGGGACCACTGCTGCACACAGGCAAGCTGCAGATGGGCCAGGGTGGAATCTGCATTGCAGTAGAAGACCCTCCCTTGCTTCCCAGGTCACCCTCAGCAGCGAGATATCTTCCAGGACGAACTCCTGTGGAAAATGTGGGGACAGTGTTCAGTATAGGGGCCTCCCACCACTGTTGGCTCTCCACAAGGTGCAGAAACCCAGAGGACAGTACAGCCGTGAAACAATCAGTCACGCTTGACCCTGTGCTTACTCACCACTTTGGGGCTCCCGTGGGTTCTGTGTGCTCGCTTTGGGACAGGCAAATTATGCTATTGTGTAGACTGGGCTTGCCCTTAAGTATGGGGAATGATTGCTCTGTCTGGTGTGAACAATGCTGCCTCTGTTAAGTGTTGCATTTTGCCTTTACAGATGCAACCTTGAGATCTCAGTCGTCCGTGGTATCACCGGCCGAAAGACTCCAAAGAATCAGAAAGAGGCCACGTAGAAGCAAGGAAGACATGTTGCATGAAGTAATGCAGCATTCAAGTAATGAAAATCAAAAAGTGCCGGAGTGGCAGGAGAGCGAAAGGAGGGTCCGCCAGCAGAATGCGGCTCACCGGCACCAAAGCACGGAGCAGCTGCTAAGCATCATGGAGCGCCCAGAGGACTCGATACAGGCGCTCGTAGCAATGCAGGTGGAAGGCTACCGCGCCCGCCCCCCACTGCAGCCCTTGTCCCAAAACTCTTTCCCTTGTGCCCCCGTCACCTCCAACCCACTTTCCCCAACATCCAGGTTCCTACCGCCACCATCTGCCTCCAGCACCTGTAGCTTCACCACCCAGCCCTGAAAACTACGACCCTTACCCACTGCACTCAACCCCCATCAGCAGGCAGTATAGCCAGCCTGAAGTGCAGCACTCATTGCACCGCACTCCAGACAGGACATATGCAAATCTGTGATTGTACCGAACCCCACCCCCTTGCCCTTTCTGTTTCCCAAGCAGTTGCGTCTCTTTTCAATAAATTAATTTTCTTTTCAATAAACAGATTTTTTGGCTTTGAAAACATTCCTTATTATTGCATAAAGTAAAAGATACCTTAACCCAGGAAAGAAACAGGCACTGCAAGTCAGCGTAGCAAACACAGATGCCTACTAGCATTGGAGGCACTGCACTTCACTCCCGTGCAGGGCACCAAACATTACTGGTGGCTTTCAGCCTCAAAATGCTCCCTCAAGGCATCCCTAATCCTTGCAGCCCTGTGCTGGGCCCCTCTAATAGCCCTGTTCTCTGGCTGTTCAAATTCAGCCTCCAGGGTGTTGAACCTCCGAGTTCCATGCCTGAGTGAATCTTTCACCCTTCCCTTCACAAATGTTATGGGGGGTACAGCACGTGGATATAACCGCGGGGATGCTGTCATCGGCCAGGTTCAGCTTCCCATACAGAGAGCTCCAGTGGCCCTTTAAATGGCCAAAAGCACACTCCACAGTCATTCTGCACCGGCTCAGCCTGGTGTTGGACCGCTTCTTGCTGCTGTCAAGGCTCCCTGTGTAGGGTTTCATGAGCCATGGCATTAAAGGGTAAGAGGGGTCTCCAAGGATCACAATGGGCATTTCAACTTCCCCTATGGTGATCTTCTGGTCTGGGAAAAAGTCCCAGCTTGCAGCTTCCTGAACAGACCAGTGTTCCGAAAGATGCATGCGTCATGCACCTTTCCGGACCAGCCTGCATTAATGTCAATGAAACGCCCAGGGTGATCCACAAGCGCCTGGAGAACCATCGATAAATACCCCTTCCGATTAATGTACTCAGAGGCTAGGTGGTCTGGTACCAGCATTGGAATATGCATTCCATCTATCGCCCCTCCGCAGTTAGGGAAACCCATTTGTGCAAAGCCAGCCACAATGTCATGCATGTTATCCAGAGTCACGGTTTTTCTGAGCAGGATGCATTAATGGCCCTGCAAACTTGCATCAACACGATTCCAAAGGTTGACTTCCCCACTCCAAACTGGTTAGCAACTGATCAGTAGCTGTCTGGAATTGCCAGCTTCCAGACTGCAATAGCCACCCGCTTCTCCACCGTCAGGGCAGCTCTCAATCTTGTGTCCTTGCACCACAGGGTGGGAGCGAGCTCCTCACACAGTCCCATGAAAGTGGCTTTTCTCATCCGAAAGTTCTGTAGCCACTGCTCATCATCCCAGACTTGCATGACAATGTGATCCCACCATTCAGTGCTTGTTTCCCGAGCCCAAAAGCGGCGTTCCACGGTGGTGAGCATGTCCGTGAATGCCACAAGCAAACTCGTGTCATATGCGTTACTCGAGTCGATATCATCGTCAGAGCCCTCACTGTCACTTTGGATCATAAGGAATAACTTGACTGCCAAATGTGACATGCTGGCGAGACTCGTCAGCATACTCCTCAGCCGTTCGGGCTCCATTCCTGCAGACTGAAAGGGAAGACAGAGCGCGCAGTACAAAAAACGTTGAAAGATGCCGCCAAATGTGGACGGAAGCAAAGGGAATGCTGGGATGCGAACCGATGCATCACGGGGCATTGGGAGAGGACCCAGAATGCCACGCCCTCCCCGTCCCCTTCCCACAAGCCACAGCGCCATAATGGGAAGAGGTGCTCTGTGGGATAGCTGCCCATAATGCGCCGCTGCGAGTGCCGCAAATGTGGCCATGCCGGTGCGTTTGCAGCTGTCAGTGTGGACAGACTGCAGCGCTTTCCCTACTGCGCTTTACAAAGGCGGGTTTAACTCACAGAGCTCTACATCTGCAAGTATAGCCATGACCTAAGTCCTGACTGTTTATAATAATTGAGGATCTCGTAACGTTGCCCGAAATTGGGCCAGCTAGTAAGCTTAGGGAGGACTAATGACCCACCAGAGTTTGGCAGAAAGCAGCACGTTTATTATACTGATAGCTAAACTCAAAAGAGGAAGGTGGGGTCACACTCACACTCACACACGCATGCTCCCAGGACAGGCACAGCAATGGATGGTGCGGTGAAGGTAAGTCTTCCCGAGGCACGATGAAATGTAACGCAGCGAACCACTGGCCAGGCGGTCTGGACGAAGGGCCTTTATGGGAGGTACAATCTTGTGAGTGCACTCCTGAGCACATGGCCCTTTCCCCTTTTAAGGGCCTTCTCTCATGGCCTGCAACTAGAGATGACTTGGTTGCGTCTGCTTGGTCACACTCCACCTCGGGCAGTGTCCACACATTGGGCATGTGATCGCTGCCTAGAGTCCCAAATACCTTGTCTACCTGGGAGCTCTTCTGATCTTCCAGCTGCTTAAGCAGCCCATTCATCTCACAACCATTCCAGGAGGGAGGGGAAGGGGGAAAGCCACTTCACAGGTATTCAAAGAGGGACAGGAGACAAAAGGGGAAGGGAAGGTGTAACAGACCTTTTGAGAATACAGGTTATACACAGCATACAGATCACTGCTGCTCCTACAACAATAAGATTCTTTGCAAGAATAGGAAGATAACCTTGGTATCCTGGCTAAGTTCCAACATGGGCACGGTAATTATGTTATCCCTATCTAAAAATTCCTGTTAATCAGCTGCTGTGCATCACCTCAGAGGTGACAGCACTTCAGTTGTGGGTGATGGGGGGTGGGGCTCCCGAGTGAGTATTTTGTAATGTTTCTTGAGATCTTTTGTATTTAAATCCACTATATAAGTACAATACTTTGTTTTTTATCCTGTGATAACCCATCCTGACCCTGTCCATAATCCCACAGACCAGCTGAACGACTGCTATGCCATGGCCCACACACAGACAGCCTCTGAATCATCTGTGCCTCCTGCTGGAGGACTTCCATGCATGCATGGAGAAGAGACTATCCCCTTCAGAGACCACCTCCCTGGCAAGATTACTTAGTAGTGCCTGAGAACTAAGCCTGCATCTTAAGAGTAAACCAATAACAGAATAGAACATGTCCATTGCCATGGAGATGGCTTTGTGGTCATTACGCTAGAGCGGTTCTTTCAGTAAGTAGCCAGGCCAGGCGATAGTCCATCTCAGCACTATCATACCTGAGAAAAGCAAAGCAAATGCAGGGCCATGAGGCTTGCACCAACTGCTGTACCAGAGACAGGGAACAAAGTCGGGCCTGCCTTGTTATAGCGGGAGGTCTCCAGCCTCAGCAGGTAAAGAAGAATACACTTCTTCTTCTCCACTGGGAATGACTCTACAGGTTTTGTGAAGACAAATGGAATTTCTCTCATCTTCTAACCACAGCTGTGGAAGGATTCTGTTTTCATGAGACATCACTCAATTTAAGAAAGTATCCAAAGGCTGCAGTTTTTAATATATCTTCCCTTTCCCGCTCCAGTTCTGTGCCAGTGGCCCCTAGAGTGGACAGAAAACTGATCTGTGAGTTTTTCCGGGGTCGGGAAGCTTTGCAGTGCCCACAATGCTGAACTGGGCCTTACAGGCAAGACAGAGCCTTATGTTTTTCCCTGGATTGTCACTATTGGCTTTAACAAATGACCCCCTTATTTGGCAGCACCCTGAGAGCAACAGAAACGTGTAGAGAAGTTTGGATAAAATAGGAAATCCTCTTCCCATCCCCACCGCCACATACACATTTCATGGAATCATAGAATCGTAGGCCTGGAAGGGACCTTGAGAGGTCACAATCCAGTCCCCTGCGCTCAAGACAGAACTAAGTATTATCAAGACCATCCCTCACAGGTGTTTGTCTAATCTGCTTTTAAAAACCTCCAATGACTGAGATTCCATCACCTCCCTGGGCAATTTGTTTCAGTGTTTAACTACCCTGACAATTAGGATTGACAACTTTCTAATCGCATAAAACCGAACACCCTTGCCCTGCCCCTGCCCCTCCCCTTCCCCGAGGCCCCGCCGCCGATCACTCCATCCCCCTCCCTCCGTTGCTCACTCTCCCCCACCCTCACTGACTTTCATGAGCTTGGGCAGGGGGTTGGGGTGAAGGAGGGGGTGAGGGCTCCAGCTGGGGGTGCAGGCTCTGGGGTGGGGCCAGGGATGAGGGGTTAGGGTGCAGGAGGGGGCTCCGGGCTGGGGCCAAGGGGTTCAAAGTGTGGGAGGGGGCTCAGGGCTGGGGCAGAGTGTTGGGGTGCAAGAGGGAGTTTGGGTGTGGGAGGGGGCTCAGGGCTGGGGGTTGGGGTGCAGGAGTGGGTTTCGGCTCCGGCTGGGCAGTGCTTACCTCAGGTGGTTCCCGGAAGCAGCAAGCATGTCCAGCTCCTAGGCAGAGGGTCCAGGGGCTCTGCAGGCACTGCCCCACATCTCCCATTGGCCATGGTTCCTGGCCAAAGGGAGCTGCAGAGCCGGCACTTGGGGCAGGGGCAGTGCACAGAGCCCCCGTGGCTGCCCCTGTGCCTAGGAGCCGGAGATGCCGGCAGCTTCCGGGAGCTGCACAGAGCCAGGGCAGGCAGGGAGCCTGCCTTAGCTCACTGCGCTGCCAGCTGGACTACTAGTGGCCTGGTCAGCAATGCTGACCAGAGCTGCCAGGGTCCCTTTTCAACTGGGCGCCTGACAACCCTACTGATCATTAGGAAGTTTTTCCTAATGTCCAACCTAAATTGCCCTTGCATGAATTTAAGCTCATTGCTTCTTGTCTTATCCTCAGAGGTTAAGGAGAACAATTCTTCTCCCTACTCCTTGTAACAACCTTTCATGTACTTGAAAATTGTTATCATGACCCCTCTCAGTCTTCTCTTCTACAGACTAAACAAACCAATTTTTTCAGTTTTCCCTCATACATCATGTTCTCTAGACCTTTAATAATTTTTGTTGCTATCTCTGGACTTTCTCCAATTTGTCCACATCTTTCCTGAAATGTGGTGCTCAGAACTAGACACAATACTCCAGTTAAGGCCTAATCAGCATGAAGTAGAAGAGAAGAAGCACTTCTTGTGTCTTACTTACAACACTCCTGCTAATACATCCCAGAATAATGTTCGCTCTTTTTGCAACAGTGTTACACTGTTGATTTATTTTTAGCTTGTGGTCAACTATGACCCCCAGATCCCTTTCTTCAGTGCTCCTTCCTAGGCAGTCATTTCCCATTTTATATGTATGCAACTCGTTGTTCCTTCCTAAGTGGATTACTTTGCATTTGTCCTTATTGAATTTCATCCTATTTACTTCAGACTGTTTGTCTAGATCATTTTGAATTTAATTCTATCCTCCAAAACACTTGCAACCCCTGCCAGCTTGGTATTGTCTGCAAACTTTATAACTGTACTCTCTACGCCATTATGTAAATCACTGATGAAGATATTGAACAGAACTGGACCCAGAACTGATCCCTGCAGACTCCACTCAATATGCCCTTCCAGCTTGCTTGTGAACCACCGAGAACTACTCAGTATTTTGCCCAAACCCCCACTAATTCCGATGATCATTTTTCATTTTGTGCACCTCTGTTCTCTCCAGTTCCATCCGCAAATGGAAACATGTTATGACTCCTTCTATAGCACTTACAGTCCCTAACCCAAAACACTTATAGTCCCATTTGTTTCTGCTTCTCAGACCCAATTGTTTAACATGTAATTTCTTTGATCTGTTGTTAAAACTGTGGTTTTGGTCAATGGTTAATCCTGATTATATATTTTTAATGGAATCTTCTTCCTTGACAGATCAACATGCTATGTGTCTTAGAGTCACGTCATCTTATTTTCTGGCCAAAACAAGGTTTTTACCCCCAATAGTCTCCTTTAAGTGTCTTGGTTCTTCAGTGCCAACCAGGAGTAAAAACCTTCTTTTGGTCATCATCTCATCAGCAAAACTAGTGGTTGTTTTACCTACAGACTCATCTCAGTCACTTTTAAAAGGATCTGCCTATGAGACAGCAGCTGCCTATTATGTATTATAATTATATACGTATATATAATTATAATTATATACGTATATATTCACACTAAAGAATTTGTGATCTTGCACTGTGTAATCCTGCCCCTTGGAAGTCTGTAGTCAGATATGGAATGCACTGAGAGCCCCTGGGGACACAGACTTCCATTCAGCTCTTCCTCTGTGGAATATAAAATAACAAACAACAAGGAGCATTTGGTTCATTGTTTTGTCGGGGGAGAGGGAGTGGATGATGGGAGGCAGGGCATACAGCTGAACTTTCCAGGAGGCACGGCATAAGCTAAGGAAGTCCTGCCTCAGCTTCAGAGTATCCGTTCGTCACCAGGAGGGGAGGGGGAAGGCAGGAAGGCGAGAAATGGAGAACAAATGGTCATGGAACCCTTGAGAGAAACCTGTCTGTTCTAGGAGAACTTATTTAGCTCCAGAGCATGGAGACTCCCACTACACAAAAGAGAGGAGGAAAGAAAAGCCCGCCAGCTCTTCCGTTCCTACGTACCGCCACCGAAAAAAATGAGAGGAAACAGATGTTTAGCTCTGTAGCGTCAGGAAATTCTCTCTTTCATGGTACAGTTATCTCGATGTATTTAGGTCAAATAAATAGTGAGGGACTCATGACTTCTCTTTGTGTTTCAGTCTCCCTGCACATCTCGTCAGTCTCTCACGATGCCTCTCTGAAAGATCCGCCATAAAACCCGGCTGGGTTTTTTGACCGACACATTCAGACAAAGAGAGGTGGAGGAGGAGCTGGGGTGGGGGTGGGGACAGAGTCCAACTCGCACCAACTCTGCTTTATGAGAGATTTCAATTTGCTACAGTATAAAAAAAGCCCTCCCCAGGGTGGGTTCCTGCAAGTGTATTTTTCTTCTCAGAGCTCCACATGAATGCAGACTCGGGTTTGTTTGCAGGAAGAGACTGATAATTTTTTGGCAAACCTGAGCCAGGGTGTGTGAGACACTGGATATTGCTTTATTTTTAGGCTTTTTAAAGTGGGGGGAGCGAAGAATTAGGTGAAACATCTGGTAAAATGATCTTTAGGCTTGCAGCAAGCACTATTAAAGTTTTCCGGAGCTGGCTCCCTGAGGGGAGAGAGAGGAGCAAGTGCCCATAGGAAGAAACCATAGAATTTTAGCCATTATTTTACGTACTCTGAAAAACATGTTGCATAGGAAGTTTAAAGTCTCATTAGCAAAGGAACGGAGGTACACTGGATGGGCAGGGGATCAGAAAATACAGTCCTTCAACTCAAGGTCAACGGGTCAAACTCCATCCCAATTAATGGGCAAAAAGCATTATTCAAGGCTGTCCCGTGGCTTACATGACTTGAGGTGTTGATCTCCCTCAGAAACAGATGACATTCTTCCAGGCATGGTGGACGAGGTAATGTGTTTTACCGAACCAACTTTTGTTGGTGAAAGAGACAAGCTTTCGAGCTACACAGAATGCTTCTTCGGTCCTCAAGTTTTTCTTCCTCCCATTTTTTCAGTGACTGTACATAGGAACAAAAGAGCTGGTGGACTTTTCTTTCTTCCTCTCTTTTGTGTAGTGGGAGTCTGTGGTGTACCCCTCTGGTGTTATCTAGACTGGTGATTTGCAAGGTCACTGCAATCCTTGACTCTGGGTGCCTGCCTTACCCTGCTCTGCTGTGAGAACCCCCACCCCTGGGCCGTTCAAGCACAGCCTCTGGCATGTAAGCTGCTCCTTGGCTTGTGCAACCAAATGACATCAGCCAATATCTCCAGTCCCAGACACAACCCTAAGAACCTCCGTCTTGCAGTGTCCAGTTATGCCCACTGGACGCTGCAAGCTTATATGAGTTCATCAATTTAACAAAGAAATTGATATGTACCACACTTGTTATCCCAAGGGGAGTCTCTGACATACTTCAAACCAAACGCACTGCTTCAGGTAGAATAAGCAAACAGATGTATTAACTATGAAAGATAGATTTTAAGTGATTATAAGTCAAAGCATAACAAGTCAGATTTAGTCAAATGAAATAAAAGCAAAATGCATTCTAAGCTGATCTTAACACTTTCAGTGCCCTTACAAACTTAGATGCTTCTCACCACAGGCTGGCTGGTTGCTCTTCAGCCAGGATCTCCCCTTTGATCCTGGTGTGGTGTCTGTAGATGTAGATGGGAGAGAAAGAGAGAGCATGGCAAATGTCTCTCCCTTTTATCATGTCCTTTCTTCCCTCTTGGATTTGCCCCCCCCCTTCAGAGGAAGGTGAGCAGTTCCAAACTGACGAAAGGAAAGGGTGTGACTCCCTCCAGAGTCTAACAGATTCTTTTGTTGCTGCCTAGGCCAGCGTCCTTTGTTCCTATGAGGCTGGACTGGGTTTGTCCCATACCTGCCCTGATGAGGTGTGAACTGCCTCTCTGTTCTTGGAGAGTTTTTGCCTGGGCTTGCTTTAAGCTATGAGGATACAGTTTCAGCCTCATTAACTATATACATGAAATTATAACCTATAACATTACTGTAACAACAATGCTCCATCATGAGCCTTCCAAAGACACCCAACATGACAAACTTTGCATTGGATACCACACAACCATTTTACAAAGATGAACATGGGGGTGCTGGGTGTTCCCCCGAGGTACAGAGCATCACAGAGTCTCTATGCTCTGGAGCTAAATATGTTCTCCTAGAATAGACAGGTTTCTCTCAAGGGTTCCATGAACATTTGCTCCCCATTTCCTCTCCTTTCCAGCCTCCCCTCTCTGCACCTGGTTAGGAATGCATGCTCTGAAGCCCACTTTGTCTCTGTAATATCACGGCACCAACCTGACTACAACAACACTGCAAACAACTCTTCCAGGCAGTCTCACCAGAGAAGCCACATACTGAGCAGACATGGTGCTTAAACTATTTCAGCCCTGGAAAAGGATCTTCCTGACCAAGGTTTGGCATGGCAGCTTTCCTTGTGGCAACCCTTAGCTCCATCTACACACCAGCATGCCAGCCAGTACAGTTAAGTCAACATGGCAGGTGTCATAATTTGCTGCCAGTATTTAGCCATCAACAAAATTATTACTCCCGACCTCCATCACAAGGGCCAAACACAGTAGAACTAGTCCTACACTGGAGCATCTTACACAAACCCCTTGCTCAGGGTTGTGCCTGAAAACACAATCTAGCACCAAATTCTTGTGTTCGGGGGGGGGGGGGGGTGTGTGAGCTCTGAGCAATTGGTAGTGGAGGGAAGACAGAGGGGAGAAAGATCCAATTACCACTCCAAGCAATTGTCAACCTTACAAATATTGTACATTTCAGGTCTTTACAGAGTTCAGTCTGTTTTATTCTTAAACGTTTGCTTCACGGGGACCCTTATTGGTTTGAATCCAAAAGAGGTCATCCTAGCCCTGAAGCATGTGTGCAGCAATACTTCCACTGAACAGGGTGAGCTGATGATACAGTGGTAGCCCTGCGCCTGCACTGCTTGGTTTTTGTTAGTTTAAGTCAGAGCTTTCACAATGCTTGAGCCTTGTTTGTCCATCTCTTAACTGAACATAGTGTTGGATGGATGGATGGATGGATAGAGACAGACAGACAGAGCCATCACTGAGTCTACAAGAATGCGACCCGAGACTTCAGTTCAACTAAATCAGTTCACTCATATATAATTTAAGCATTACTTCCTTCCAATTTCAGGGAACATAGAGTTTATGTGATGGCTAAACACAATTAAATTAGAGAACGAGAATCATTTTCCCTGCAGCCAAAGGAGAGACAGAGTCGCTCGGATGCATCTGTTGGATAAACTGGAGGCATTCACACAACTGCTGCTGGGAGTGAGGCAGGTTCATTGCAAAGATGAGCAACTCCATGCTCTCCATGAATTGTAAAACTTTGCGTCAATTCACTGATTCCTTTATCTTGCACAGTGCCCAGTGTGACGGAGGTACCTTGGGGGTGCTCCTCAGTAACACAACACACAATGGGAAGAGTTTCATGAACTAACAGCATGCAGTGTCAGGCAAGAGAAAATCAAGAACAGGTTATAAAAGCCACAACAGTCCCTGGCAGTTTGAATGCCAGGATGGAGGTGTTTTAATAGGATTTATACAAGTTTGACTGGTGATCTTAGGGCAAAAGTCCCCTCTTAGATCCACAAGGTGGTACTCAGCTTTGGTATCCTGCTATCCACTATAACATGAGAATCTCCAAACATGAACACATGGGTACATGAAACAGAGGAATTGCCAGATTACAAGAGACCACAGGTCCATCTCGTCCAAAATCCTGTCTATGACAAGTGCATTTCCACCTTTTCATGTTCTCTGTATGTATATATCTTACTATATGTTCCATTCTATGCATCCGATTAAATGGGCTATAGCCCACAAAAGCTTATGCTCAAATAAATGTGTTAGTCTCTAAGGTGCCACAAGCACTCCTGTTCTTATTACAACTCTGGATATTCTTGTAATCCACATAAATACCCAGAAGACCATAGCTGAATACTGCTATGAGGATCTCAAAGGATAATTTTGCCCTTGATTTCCAGGATAGTAAAGGGTCCCAAAAATAAGCTGAAGGATGCAAGCAACATTATCTTGTTGCAAAGCAATATAACAATTAGACATATGACAATTCCACTATTTTCCTGCATCGTTTCAGTTACCAAATGTCAGAGATTGCATCCATCACAAAACAGATATGCAACTCAGATAGTAATTAAATGCAGTTATTGGTAAGCTATTTAAGTTCTTAAAAGGTCACTTAAACATAGTTACCATATATACTTGTTCATAAGCCGAATATTTTTGGTAAAAAAGTGATGCATCAAAAAGCGGGGGTCGGCTTATAAACGGGTCTACAACAAAATTTGATGATTTTAAACTCTATGAAATCATTGAATTGAATATCTAATACATTGTTGTTTTGTTTACCTGGAGCGCCACTTCCCGCAGCTCCCATTGGCTGGGAACGGCGAACCGTGGCCACAGGGAGCTGAGGGGCTCCATGCCTGCAGACGCTCCAGGTAACAAAACATCTTGACCAAGCTTACCCTGACAGGCCAGGAGCCAAAGTTTGCTGACCCGTTTATTAATGTCAATACTGCAGCCTTTTAAAGTTGCAAAGGCTTTGTTTAGTGGACTAGATTGGCTTGAAAGGAATACTAAAAGAGCAGTGCTGCAGATCTGCATGACATTTGACCCATGCATTTCACAAAATCTAACGTGCAGAATCGATGGACTCTCTAATAAAATTGAAATAGCCTGTTATCCGCACAGACATGCCAATCTACAGGGCTGCTTTGAAATAAACAAAGAACAATAACAATTTGACAGTGATAAAGCAGGTGACATGCCTATATAAAATCCTACAAAATCTATAACTACAATAATAATAATCTATTTTCATACTAGTATTTAAAATTAACAACTGTGAAATCAAAAGAAAAAGGTCTGCTTATCACGCAGCGTTCAAACTTAAAGTTGTTGAATATGCAGAAGCAAACAATAATTGCACTGCTGCTCGTGAATTCTGTATCAATGAGAAGCAAGTAAAAGAATGGCGAAAAAATAAAACAACACTAAAAGACATGCCAAGAAGAAAGAAAAAATGTTCAACGAGGTGCGCTTCATTTCCTGAGCTGGAGAAAGACCTCAATAATTGGGTTGTTAAATGTCGACAAAATGGGTACATTGTCACTAGAACTGGAATTCGTCTTGTGCTCTGCAAATGTTGAAAGATGTCAAATACAAGTCAGTAAAGCCATCAATGTTTGTCGCATCAGCGGGTTGGTGTACTCGCTTCATGAACCGTCATAGTCTCTGTCTTCGTCAGCAAACAAAGATAGCGCAAAAGCTGCCGAGAGATCTGGAAGAAAAAACTGAGTCTTTCCAAAGGTTTATTATAAAATATCGAAAGGAATATGCATTTGAACTGTCACAAATAGAAAATATGGACAAAACACCGATGATATTCCATCTCCCGAGCAACAGAACGGTAACCAGTGTTGGTGAAAAAACAGTTTTAATTAAAACCACTGGCCACGAAAAAATCCATTTTATGGTGGCTTTATCGTGTTTGGCAAATGGATCAAAGCTCCCTTCTGTTGTTATTTTTAAAAGAAAATCCTTGCCTAAAAACATGAAATTTCCTGCTGGTGTCATCAGACGTGCACACAAAAAGGGATGGATGGATGAAAGTGGGACTATTGAATGGCTGGGAAAAGTGTGGAATAAGAGACCAGGAGAACTTTTCAGGAAACTTGCTATGCTCATCTGGGACATGTTCAGGGCACATAAGACGGATGAGGTGAAAAATGCGGCCAAAAATATGAAAACTACTTTGGCTGTAATACCTGGAGGCTTAACTTCGGTTCTACAACCGCTTGATGTCTGCCTAAACAAACTCTTTAAAGACAGGCTATGCAAAATGTGGTCTGAATGGATGTGCTCAGGCATGGCGAAGTTGACAGAAGGCAGGAATCTTATGAAGCCCGAAATCAATCTGGTCACCCAGAGGATCAAGGATGCGTGGGTGTCCATTCCCTCGGAAATGATAGAAAAATCATTTAGGAAATGCTGTATCAGCAATGCACTCGACGGGTCAGAAGATGATGCCATATTTGATGATGACACAACATAGGCTGATGATGAGAAGGAATCTGAGTCTGAAGACGACACTGCCAACATCTACGATGACAATGTAGGTGCAGCTGTGACTGAAGCCAAGTTTAATGAACTGTTTGGTGAATCAGAGACTGATTCAGACTTTGAAGGATTTTAAGACTTTTTAAAGTCTCATATTGTTCTAAGTCAGGCGTCTGAAATACGCGGCCCGCGGACCACCCACCAGCTCCCCGCAGTGCCCCCTAGAGCGTTTACCTAGAGCGGCTCCGGCCCAGCCCGGTGCACACCGGTGGCAGGGCAGGCTCCCCGCCTGCCTACCCTACCCCCGCGTCAGTCCGGGAAGCGGCCGGGACCTGTGGGAGGGGGGGCACAGGGGTCTGTGTGTTGCCTGGCTGCGCCTCCAGGTACCTCCCTAGAAGCTCCCATTGGCCACGGTTTCCCTTTCCCAGCCAATTGGAGCTGCGGGGAATGGTGCCTGGAGGCGCGGCCAGGGCAACACACAGACCCCTGTGCCCCCTCTTTCCCCCTCACCCCCCAAGTTCCGGCCACTTCCCAGAGAGGCATGGGGGCAGGGCAGGCAGGCGGGGAGAGGGAAGCGGTGGGGAGAGGTGGAGCAGGGGCGGGGCCTCATGGAAGGGGTGGAGTGGGGGCGGGGGCTGGGCAGCGGGGGGAGTCAGTGATGGAGCCCTCAGGCCAATGTACTAGTCCTCATGTGGCCCTCGTGGTCATTTGAGTTTGAGACCCCTGTTCTAAATTACTTGTTTTAAATATCCATTTACTGATTTTAAATATTGACTGTAATTTTGATGGTGAATACATATTTGTTCAGTTATTATAACAGGTTTTTCGTTAGATTACATTAAAATAATTCTAGCTAAACTTTTGAGTGTTTCTTGTGATGCCAGCTTTTAAACTACAGCAGGGGTTGACAAACTTTGGCTCCCGGCCCGTCAGGGTAAGCCGCTGGTGGGTCAGGACGTTTTGTTTACTTGGAGAGTCTGCAGTCACAGAGCTCCTCAGCTCCAAGTGGCCGCGGGTTCGCCGTTCCCAGCCAATGGGAGCTGCGGGAAGTGACGCCACTTCCCGCAGCTCCCATTGGCTGGGAATGGCAAACCGCAGCCACTGGGAGCTGAGAAGCTCCGTGCCTGTGAACACTCCAGGTAAACAAAACGTCCCAACCCGCCAGAGGCTTACCCTGACGGGCCGGGAGCCAAAGTTTGCCAACCCCCTAAATATAGGGTCGGTTTATGAAAGGGTCATACAGTTTTTACTATTTTTACCTATCCATCTTGAGGGGTCGGCGTATAAACGAACGGGCTAATGAACGAGTATATACGGTAATTACATTTTAATGAATGTTTCAGTACACAGACTGACATTGAATGACTATCCAATATCTATATTTCTTAAGCATTTACATAACTTGCTGATGAGCAGAGGTACAAATAGATTAAGGGAGCCTTATCCAAGTAACCTTGAGAGGCTGGATTCAGGTACAAATTTACTCTGAATCTGATAGGTGTCTCATCCCTCATGAAGATATCATGGGGCAATGACCCTCCATCCTAACTATCTGATGCTCATATTACGACATGACTTTGCATCACCCTTATCAATGCAACATCATCACCAGACACTTCACCCTGCAGACCAAAGAGATGAAGGTAGCAGCCGTGGAGAAAGTTGCACAGGTGAGGGGAAAGTGGTGTGCAGGGGCCTGAATTTCAAAAGGGAAAGAGAGGAAGATGCTGAGCGGGGCAACTAAGTGACCATTGCCTAATACTTCCCTTGGCAATCCCAGGAAACTGACCACGTGAGATACACTCACCTCATCCTAGTGGATGACCCTGTTAAGAGGAAGGTGAAGACTCTCCTGGATCCCTCTCAATGTCGTGAAATGACTTTAAAAGAAAAGGTTGCAGGCAGGGGAGAGGGAGACTGGCGTGAGAATGCATTAGCCCTAAAGCTACATTGAAAATGATGTCAAGAAAACAATAAATGTTGAGGAAAGCATGTCTGCCTCACTACCCCCTCAGCTGCTGGGTGCACCTTTCCCTTATCTACTGATCTGTCCATCAGTCATTGTGTTATCTCAGCACCTAATCATCCTGTGGCGAAATATTTTTCTAGCCCCAAATCTTGCAATCAACAAGTCAGATGCACCGTAATTTAGCATGAGAGCAAGAATCACTGTAGTGAGGCACATTTAATGCTGCTTATACCTTCAGCTGATGTTGGTGTTCAAATAACTATTTTATGTGTGGTCTAAATTAGCTGTTTACCACTCAAGAAAGAGATTTTGGAGTCATTGTTGATATTTCTCTGAAAATATCCACTCAGTTTGCATTGGTGGTCAAAAAAGTTTGGAATCATTAGCAAAGAGATAGATAAGAAGACAGTAAATGTCATAATGCCACTCTATAAATCTGTGGTATGCCCACACCTTGAATACTGTGTGCAGTTCTGGTCACCCCATCTCAAAAAAGATACATTAGAAATGGAAAAGGTGCAGAGAAGGGCAACAAAAACAATGAAGGGTACGAAAGAGCTTCCATCCGAGGAGAGATGAAAAAGACTGGGACTGTTCAGGTTGGAAAAGAGAGGACTAAAGGGGGATAGGATGGAGGTCGATAAAATCATGAATGATGTGGAGAATGTGAAGAAGAAAATGTTATTTATCTCCTTACATAACACAAGAACCTGGTGTCACCCAAGGAAAGAAATAGGCATGAGGAAGTACAGGAACAAAAGGAAGTATTTCTTCACACAATCCACAGTCAACTAGTGGAATTCGTTGCCAGGGGATGTTGTGAAGCCAAAACTATAACTGAGTTCAAAAAAGAATTAGATACTTTCATGGAAGATAAGCCCATCAGTGGCTATTAGCCAAGGTGGCCAGGGATGCAATCCCTAAGGGATGTCCCTAAACCTCTGACTGCCAGATGTTGGGACTGGACAACAGGTGATGGATCACTTGATAATTGCCCTATTCTGTTCATTCCCTCTGAAACATCTGGCCTTGGCCATTGTTGGAAAACAGGATACTGGGCTCGATGGACCATTGGTTTGACCGAGTATGGCCATTCCTATGTACTTATATATCCAAAGCAGCACAGGAAGACTCTCCCCTCCACCCCCCAACGGGGAGCCTAGAGGTCACCCATGCTTTTACAGTAACATTGCTAAACAGAGTATTATTTATAGCAAGAGGCTGGTGCTACTCACAGTGCACTACAAAGACAACTCTGGCTCCTATCCATTTCAGCCCTTAGCTTTCCCCAGGGTGCATATCCTATCCTATTGTTCCTGCTCCAGCATTTGAAAAGATTATTTTTTCCTTGCTTCTTTTGTTTTTTGAGTTTATTTATATTTTCTTCTCAACATGGAATTACTGCTAGGACCTGCAAAGCCCAAAGGAAAATAGCTCCGCCATCCCACAAGGAGGCTGAGCCACACCAACATGGAAATTAAGTCATAAAGGTTAGATTCTTAAAGGTATTTAAGCATGTAAAGATCCAGATAGGTGCCTAGCTGGATTTTCAAAAGTGACTCAGTGCCTAAGTGCTTTCGAAAATCCCACTAGGTGACTAGCTGGATCTTTAGACACCTTTAAAAGTCTAGGACAAAGTCCTTGTCCACAGTGGGACTTTAGCTGCCAGTATAGTTGCACTGGTGCAAATTCCTAGTGCAGACACAATTTACACTGGTGCAGGACAGTGTATATTGGTGGCTTAAAACACCGAGTAGAAAGGCCTTTAAGATACAATACGGTGGGAACTCTGATTGTTTATGCTTGGTGTATTAAACTCATGGGCTGTGAACTGATGATGTCACAAAATTCTGACACTGGAAGGATTTTCAGGACACACTTGGCTACTCTGTGGCTCCTTCCCACTGCTCTAGCAGAGTAAAGGAGAGTTCAAGCACATGCCACTAATTCCAGGCCCTTTTCCACTGCTAGAGTGGTACAAAGTGGCCTTAGTGTAAATCAGGGATCAGCAACCTTTGGCACGCAGCCCGTCAGGAAAAGCTGTTGGAGGGCCGGGCCGGTTTGTTTACCTGCAGCATCTGCAGGTTCAGCCAATCGCAGCTCCCACTGGCTGCGGTTCGCCGTTCCAGGCCAATGGGGGATGCGGGAAGCGGTGGCCAGCACTTCCCATAGCCCACGCCACTTCCCGCAACCCCCATTGGCCTGGAGCGGCGTACCGCGGCCAGTGGGAGCTGCGATTGGCCAAACTGCGGACGCTGAAGGTAAACAAACCATCCTGGCCCGTCAGCGGCTTTCCCTGACGGGCCACATGCTGAAGGTTGCCAATCCCTGCTGTAAATTAAAATCAGGCCCATTATTTTTAGGCAGCTACATTGTTGGTTTCTTTTCCTTTTACTCTATAGTAATTTAAACAAAGATACGGAAGAGCTCTCTACATGAACTGGGCTTAACTATCTACAACCCAGAGCTTCCAAGATCCGGAAGACTAAAAGATGCAATTTCTAAGTAGCAGAACTTTGTCCTAGACTAGACCAAAATGCAGGTCTCTTCCATGGCACTGCGAGCTCTCCTGCCAGTTTCATTGGAAGAGTTGTTAATAAATAATAATAATAATGTTTATTTACTGTTTGAACAAATCTTTCTAGTGCTAAGAACTGAGAGTGAAGAGCTAGGTCTTCAGCTTATGGAAATCACCGTAACTCCATGAAGGACAATGGCACTTTGCTGATTTACACCAGCTGAGGACCTGGCCCTGCATTTTTAAGTGGGACTCATGACAAGATGTTGCTGCCCCCCTGATTTGCAACTGGAACTAGGTAGTTACACAGGTCAGCTCTGTCATTTCTGCCTGAAGTTAACCGGGGAGAGAAAAAATGAAGCGGCAACTCACGGCAGGAAGAAAATCACACCTGCAAAATGAAAGGCCATCTTTCAGGTGCCAGACCTCAATGTGTCTGTTTACAGGAAACCAGCACTTCAGATTTCTGTGCAAGGAGCTTATCTCTGGATGAGACTAGATGGTCCTACATATTATGAGTCAAGTGTCTCACTTTCTGCACTGAGATGTAACAACTGCTCCCCTTTTCTAGCCCCTTTGACTCAGCTTTGTTTTCTGTGCCAGGCTGCTTTACTAACCCTCCATGTCAAATTTAAAGACCAAACCTCATTGGTCTCCTACTTACACTAAAGTAAACCTGGATTTATTCCACTGAAACAACAGAGGTAATCCAGGGTAAAGCCAAAGTTAGTAAGAGGACAATCCAGCCTTGTATTCCTCTGATGCTTCTAGAATTGGATCAGGTAGTGCAGTGAACTTCCCTGAGATGAGACTCCAATTGCACTGAGATATCACTTTAATAATCATGGTGCTCGTGTGTTTAGATTTCTCCTAGGTCTGTCACTGTGATCAAAAATAGTAATCAAACACTTCTCATAGCACTGTGGTGAATGGTAGCGATTTGGCCCATTCTTGCCTGATACTAATTTCTGTATAAGCATGAGTGAGAATAATCCTAGTATAATGTAATGCTAGCATCACCCTAGCATGGCTCTGGAAAATCAATCATTAGTTCCCATTGTACCGCTGACGAGTAACTACCATTAACACTTATATATTGCTAAAGAGCAATGCAAACATTAGTTCATTAATGTTCCCCTGTCAAGTAGATCAGAACCATTATCCCCATTTTACAGATGGGAAATTTAGGCATAGAGAGGTGTAGCACCTTGACCAAGGTCATCCACTGAGTTGGTGGCAGTTATAGGATTGAAACCCAGGAAATGCTGATGTTTCACACTATGCTCAGTCCGTTACACCAGGTTGCCTACAAACCAGCCTAAAAATAACTGATCGTGTTTCTTGAGAGCAAACCTCACTGCTGGGCTCTGGCGTGTTTCCCCACCCTCAGCCCCCAATCAAGTTTCTTTCCCCTAGGAATTACTGAGAGCTTGTAAACATCTGTTTTGACATTTATACTTTTGGAGCTTCAAAGCAGAGGAATAATAATTGAAAAAATTAGCTGACTCTCTTTCTTAATCCCTGACTAAGTCATGAGGCACTTACAGTAGTTACACAGATGGCAGCCTGTAAGGGTGCAATCTACTCTACACCATTCCTCCACCGCCATTAGGAAGAAATGGGCGATAAAGCTACCCCTGGCTTCCACGCTTCAGTGTTCAGCGCATGAGTAGTATTCATCATTTAAACAAAAATAATCAGCTTTCACCGACAGTCACCACAGCTAGTTCCTTTCGATGTGTATGCGGAGGCTGCGGCACCACAGTGGATGTCTGTTTTTCCATGGTGACCACTGGTCAGTGCAACAAAATGACACCCATATAGCTGTCACCTACACCCTTGTAGTTCAATTAAAATTCACCATGTCTTCTTCAAGTGGTGCCAGCCCACAAGACACACACACACTATCATCTGAGAGGCGAGGAAAAATCCTGTTCTTCCCTTGGCTCAAGTCCATCCTGCCAACCTGACAGCAGCACTAAATTAAACAGGCGGACCTTTAAGCCTCCTGAACAGGAGTGAGGAATGGATACAGTGGCATCCTCTGAATCCCTTGGCATGGCTGTTGTAAGTTCTCCCGGTTGTGACTCTTCCCTGTAAACGGGGCCTGTCAGTTTGCATTCTTCATACATCAGAGCTCTGCTCAAGCCAGCCACACTCAGCTGGGTGACTGGGACAGAATCTGTCTGAGTGTAAAGAAACAACATCAGGTTCAATTAACATCAGTACAGATGGGCTTTTTATGCTCTTTTGTCCCCCTGTTCTGACGGACTAGAGGCATGTACTGACAATCTGGAGTGTAAAGCGCTCAGCTGCTCAGAGCCAAGGGTTGGAAATGCAGCAAGACGACAGGCCAGGAAGAAAATCAGAAGGCAGTGTCTCCAGACCAACACCGCCATACCACGTCCATTGGCCAGCCCTTCACAGACTAGCCCCTATCCAGGGGTCTCTTCTGCCCTTCAGGAGAGTATTTTACATTAATTCCCCAAAGAAGGAAGAGAAACCTAGCCATGGGAATATAGTAAAAAAAAGTTCCCTTTATAATCATTATGGAACAAAGCCTAGCTCCTCCCTGTGTCAGCTGCCATAGAGCTGAGGATTTTGATCTACGTATTAGGTACTTTTTCAGACTGCGCTTTGCTGTATTGTGCTAAATCTCTTCAACAATTCTCTTTCAGCTTGGACAGTGAGTGAATTTACTGCTGACGAAAGTGAGAGACTAAAATCAGACTAGCTAAAGCCATGAACAGTGCAAGCCAGGGCTGTCAACCTGATCCTCACCCTCACCCTGCTCTATCAGTACACCTTGTTCCTGGCCTGAAGCTCCTCTGCTATTCGGCTGGGGACCCCACACAGTGCTGCCAATGCGATGCCAGCCCCAATGCCTGCCAATAGCCGGTCCTGAGCTGTGGCACTCTGGGCTTGTCCAGCCTCGGGCCGATTCTGGGCACAGACTGCTAACTGTGCCACATTTTATGGCTGTTTTCTGAAGACAGAAATAAGGAGAATGCGAGACCATCAAATCCGTTTTGACTTTGAAGGCAGATCTCCACAGGGAAAAGGCCAATGCACAAACCCAGTGCACTTGTCCTCCTTCACCACTGCAAAACACACTGAACGGAAACCAGTAAGTAAGCCATTGCACTGGTTTCCATTTGCTCCACACACCATTGCATTCTTTCCTCAGTGTACATGCATAACGCCCATTCATGTCAGCAGGTGTTAAGTTCATCCATCAAGGAGAGAACATGTCTTTCCCCCTCTGACTTTAAGAAGAGTAATAACGGTTTGGGGATATAGAAGAGCAGTATATGGCCCTTATAGGAACTTAAATGGTCTGGAACCATAGGCATTCCTCAAACCCTGCTCCCCTATCCTCCATCCTGAATAGTGTGTTCAATAAAAGCAGAAATGCTGCTTCTCCATCTTCGGGTCATGTAAAACCAAAGTCTGGAAGGGTTGGAGCATTTACCTGACAGGTATAAACATTCTGGGCCACAGCTCCTGAAGGTTGAAACCCTACCCATCATAACAGGGGCCACCGTGGTGCTCAGCTCATGTTGGCTACATGAACCATCCTCAAGCACAGGGCAAGATGAAGTTATTAAACTTCCTTTTCATTTATATGGATGTTTTGATTTTTTAAAAATAATTTCTCCCTCCAGAGCTCAATGCTCCAGCTAGTGCAGGCCAACAGTTTCAAACCTGGCGGCCAAAATTCAGGCACCTAAATCAGGCAGCTGTGATGCAGCTTCATTGTATCCCAAAAGCCTAGAACCTAGCGATTACAAGCGCTGGAGGGGTACCCGGCCAAATCTCAGGTTTTTAGCAATGACAAATAAATACAAAAAAAGAAAACCAGGTATAATCCATGGCTCCAACTGCATTCCCACATTAGACCGCTTTCTGCAGAGCCTGTCTCACACTAGAGTCTACCTCCCCTCTGGGAAATCTCTTATTTTATATCTCAGAGGGTGTTCCCAGCCTGCCCTGCTCTCAAAGAATAACTTCCTTTCACAGCACCTAAGTAAGAGTGTCTCAGTTTTCAGAGGGACTGAAGTCAGTGGGACCTGTAAGTGCTTAGTGCCTCTGAAAGTCAGACCTCCTATTTAACTGCTCAAATGTGGATTTGGATGCCTACAATTATTCACTTATCTTAGATACATACAAGGCACCCATCACCACAGCATCTGAGCATCTCACACATCTACAGCATATTTATCCTCACAGCACCCCTGCAAGGTACAGATTAACCCCCATCTGTAAAGATGAGGAACCAAGAGACTTGCCCAAGATCACACAGGAGGGCTGGGGCAAAGGAATGTCATCCAATGAATATCTCGCAGCACCACACACTTGTGTGTTCCCCCGCCTGTGAAGCAGAACAGACCAGAAGCAGATAAGCCTAATCACAGCTTTTAACAAGGCTGTTCCTTTACGTGGTTTTTGGTGGTTTGCACTCTGCTATTTTCTGAAACTGGCTTTCACTATAGCAGGCAAAATTCAAGTTAAATAAAGTTTTGCCTTTTCCAGCAGTCAGGACTTGCTGCCCGGAGGGATTATGGAATGGCCATCACTGGAGAGGTTCAAGGCTAGAACTACATATTCATTTATTAGGGAGTATTTAAGCAGCCAAGACCTAATTCGCTGCTGACGTAACACCACTGATTTTAATTACCTGAATGTTAGGAACTTAAGAATTGCCAGCCTGGATCAGACCAACAGTGTATCTGGTCTAGCATGCTGTCTCTTGCCATGGTCAAAACTAGATACTTCAGAGGGAGGAGCAAGAATCCCAATAAACAACAGTTATGGAATAACCTGCCTATGGCAAAGGTTTCTTCCTAATGATCTCAGGTAGAGGTTGGCTTATGCACTGAAGCATGATGATTTATGTTCCTTCCCTCTATATTTTCCTAATGAATGTAACTCAGAGCTACATAAATGTCTAATTATTTTTAGACTCATGCGAGGCTCTTGGCCTTGATAATATCATGGGGCTATGGGTTACATAGGTTAATTATGCATTGTGTCAAAAACACAGAGGGATGGCCCAGACGGCCCACTGGATGTTCCATATAATCTATTGGCTTTACAGTATCCATGTACCAACCAGCATGAAACATGTCAATGAACTGAAGATTCAAAGTCAAATGCATAAAACAATAGGAAGAACCCTTAGAGTAGCAGCCAAGTTACCTATCTTTTCCGGGATCATTTTGTTTACGGGCACTAAATTGCTTTGCACAGTTCTCTGCATTAGACCCGGGAAAACTATTCATGGTGAACAATGTATCTAAGGAATTCAGCCCTTTTTCCTATTTGACAATTATCTGCACAGTCGGATTTTTATTAGTTTATTTTATTCTTCCTTCCATTTCTTTCACGTCCCCCTTTTCTCTGCTCCACATATCTGTCATCCCACTCCCAGCAGACAAAGAGGTGCTCACCTTGAAAATTGCTGGCTGGCTGTCAGACCACTAGTGATGAAGTCACACTCATAACAGAATAAATAGCTGGGACAATGAGACCACGAAAAGGCCAGGAGATTCTGGTAATGCTGCTGCCATACAGAGTAATTAGGCAACAAAGCAACAACATCACCATGTAGCCAAACACTCAACTATAGAGCTCTCTAAACAAGTGGAGGATTGTAATCCAAATAGTCTCCACAGTCCAGCAACATCTAGCTCCAGATCCATCTACCTGCACTGACTTCCAAAGTATTCATATCACCAGAGCTTCTGGTTCAAACCACAGTTCTACTCTGAATTGTGCTATGTAACAATGGCATCTTCTTACTCCAAGTTGCATATTCAGTCACATCTCTTGACATTAATGACTTTACTTTCTCCTGTGTTTTGCTTCTGTTAGCATGGCAGAGGCAATCCAGCCTTGGGAGAGTCAGTGGGATTCTATTCTTCTAGCTAGAACATAGTCAACAGAATTGTTAACCAAGGTGGAACTGAAGACCACAGCTTGAGTCTCAGCTCCCAAGCTGAGCTCACAGGGCCGACAATTTAACAAAAATCTTCCTTTTACTCAGAAACTGAGCAGATTTGATCTGAAGTCGTTAATACACAAACACAGAGTCTTACAATGATGTGTACAGGGTCACTTTGCCAGGGCAGAGCCACACTTTAAAGGGACACTCATCAGTTAGGATCCACACTTCAGTTTTGTAAACTAATTAACGGGGAATGTTACAAAACTAGAGGAATTGAAGTGTTTTCGAGGTTTGTCTTTATTTCAATTAAAACATTTTGGGTTTGGCTCTAAAACCTTCTCCTGAAGTGCTCGAAATCCAAATACAACAGGATCTTCTCAGTGGGTGAAAGGGAAACTGACAAAAACAAAATGAAACTGCTTAGTCTAGGATCCTGCCCCAACTGAGTGAAACGCAAGCAATAGACAAAACAGCATCAAGCTAAAAATGAATTTCAGTAATAGAACTGGTCAGGAATTTTTCAACAAAGTGTTTTTTGTTGAAACATTATTGGTTTTGAGCAAACTTTTATTAGGAAGGTTTCTCAGGTCTGGGGGAGAGTCAGAGGCCCCAGCATAGCCAAGAGTCCTCTGTTTAGGTTATTCATCTTGGATGTCAGAGACCCAAGTTTAAGTCCCTGTTCTGAATGAGGGCTATTAACTGTTAAGGACATAAATAAAAACAGCCCTATTGGGTCAGCCCAAAGGTCCAGTATCCTGTCTTCCTACAGTGGCCAATGCCAGGTGCACCAGAGGGAATGAACGGAACAGGTAATCATCAAGTGATCCTTTCCCTGTCACTCATTCCCAGCTTCTGGCAAACAGAGGCTAGGGACACCATCCCTGCCCATCCTGACTAATTCTGGGGTGGGTCAGTTGCTCGTGTTTTTTCACTAACATTTTTGAAAGGTGTCATTTTCATTTCAATGTAGAACAAAAACAAATTTCAAAACCTTCAAATTTTTCACAGGACAGAATTCTTGTTTTCCGGGCAGCCCTCTTCTGTGTGCTAATTTATTGCAGTTTAATAACCCATGGTGTAACATAGGCAAGGAATGTTAAAAAGCACATGGCCTGATTATCCTCCCATGTACAGCAGTGTAAATCAGGAGTAACTCCACTGACATCACAGGAGTTGCATCAATGTAAAACCAATACAGGGGAAAGGACAGTTAGGCTCAGGGCTTTTAACCTAATACTGTCCCTTAAGCATTTTGGGGACAGCAGATGTAGATATTTCCATCTAAACATGTATGAATCACTTGACTCCTGTCCAACACCATCTCCTAAAAGACAGAAATCCACACAAATGACTATAGAGCTGATGAAAGGTCACAGAAGATACACATCAAATGTCCATCAAATATAAACCAAGTACATTGGATGTTTCAAAATTCTAACCCAGTTTGCTGAGCATTCCACCTATGAAAACTGCACACCACTGCATTTGTTCTGCATTATATCCACTTGTGCCTTTAGAGTGTAGGCATTTGGATCTACTATACCTGTAAAGCACTGGGTACACATATGGTACCACAACCAAAGACAAAACATTGGCATTCATTTTCAGAATGGGATCCAGAATGGAATCTGAGATCAAGTCATCAGTCTGCATCCTGTTTTATGCCAGTGGAAAAAATCTGTTAATGTACAATATTGGCAAGAAGCAGAAAACATGGAACCTGATCCTGGGAAGTGATGAGCACCTTCAATTCCCTTGCAGCCTGATCCAGAATCCACTAAAGTCAGTTGAAAGCCTAACACTGACTTAATGGGAGCTGGATCAAAGCCACCAGGCAGTTGGTACCTAGCAAAGATTTATGGGCTTCCATTTTAATTTATCCCAATGCAGAATGCACTTGGGTCCCCATAATTATTTGTCCTGGCAAACAAACAGTAGGTAACAGGTTTCAGAGTGGTAGCCATGTTAGTCTGTATCAGCAAAAACAACGAGGAGTCCTTGTGGCACCTTAGAGACTAACAAATTTATTTGGACATAAGCTTTCGTGGCCTAGAACCCACTTCATCAGATGCATGGATCTGATGAAGTGGGTTCTAGCCCACAAAAGCTTATGCCCAAATAAATTTGTTAGTCTCTAAGGTCCCACAAACAGTAGGTAGCTCATGAGAAAATGCTTGAAAATAACCAAAATTGACCAAAAATCACATGTTGGCTTTGGAGAAACCTTAAACTGATGTGACCTAGTTTATTTTTTCCACCTGATTTCACATTTCTTTGGAATAAATTGATGTTTTTATGAAATAGATCAAAGACAAGACACTTCATTGCTGCCCTTTAGAAGCAGGCTTGGAAGGATTACATTTTTATTGGTGAATGTCAGATTTCACCATATACACACAAACCAAGGAAAAAATATTGCCATTGACAATAATTGAAATTTACAGAGAGGCAAAGTAAGAAAAATGCTGTTTGAGAACTGACTAGAGTTTGACTTAAGGATATTTATTTTGTATGCTTTGACATTTGATGTTGAGCACCCCATCATTCCACACGACTGTGAAAATTTAAATAAAGAAAAATCTTTAAAAATACTTAAAAATAAACATCAATATTATCATTAAAAAATTTTTTTTAAATAAAAATCGAATTCTACCAAGCCTACTTAGAAGCCATTTTTCCCATTTAAATACAGTGCAACTTACTGGTATGCAGCATCATTCATACAAAGTATTGCAAAACCCCAATCCAAGGCTGGACTATAGCAATTCCCACGCAGGCAGAGGGGGAAACAAGGGATGCTGCTAGCAGTGAGGAAGAGAGTAGGACAGAAATTTAGAAGTGGCAAAGAAGCAAGTATGTTATTCTTCCAGACCAATGATAGTGAGGGCTGTGTGGAAAGAGCTGGTATCTGGGGAAAGGAAGAAAGGGAAGTGAGTGGGAGTAAGCACTGCAGTGAAATGGATAATGGAAGGAAGCAGCAAAGGGGATGGGGAGGTAAGTGTTTCAGTCTGATGGGAATGGAAGGTGAGTGTCAGTTGGATGCAGCAAACAGGAGACTTTTGAGGGCGAAAGAAAGTGAGTCTTGAGAACTGTTGTTCCAAAGAGCTCCCTGGGGATTAGCAGAGTACCCTTGAGAAACCAGGCTCTTATGTGAAAGGCCCTTATCAAATGTGCTTGTGACTTGGGGAGTAATAACAGGAAGAAAATTGTTTTGGCAGTACTTACACTGTGTAATGTAAACTCAGCTGGAGCTGCTGTGTAAAATCTCCTTGGAAAGGACTGGCACGTGCACAGCTATCCCTCCCCCCTGCCCCGGAAGAATTATTCAGATTCCCTGTAGGGCCTGTTCTACACACACAGGTGCCCTGGTTTAATTAAAGGTGTGATTTTATATGGATTTAGTTAAATGGGAGCACCTTTGTGTGGGGACGCTCTTATATCCATTTAGACACAGCTTATGTCAGTTTAGCTCTTGTTGGTGAATTTCAAAGCGTAAACTTAATCAGCATAAACCAGTTTTAAGTTGATATGAGAGCACCCACGCATAGGAGTTGCACTAATTTAACTAAACCGATTTAAGTGCGACTTCTGTGTGTTGACAAGCCCTAAGTAGCAAATTCACTTCCAACACAGATCAGGTCCTTGGAAGCTTTCGCGACTGGGTGCGAAAGGGAACAGCCCCTTTCCACACAATTCATCCGTGCAAAGCTGGGAAGGGCCTAGTTGCCTGTGGCTTTCAAAGTGCAGCAAGATCACAGATTTTGGATGCAGGGTTTGAGAAAGCCCTGGGGAATTCCACATTTAATGCTGCCCTGGCATGACACCAGCTGAACAATGTCATGCATGTAGCTTTCACACAGAATCATTACACCTGCCCTGGTTGTCTGGTGCTTTCCTTAGTTTTGGACACCAGCCAAAAAATGAAAATCCCTCAAGAAAGGGTCTTGAGTGAGCCTGGGAAATCAGTACAGAGACCAAGACCCAGTTCCTGCCGAGAGGAACACACAGCACCAGACCCACACTGAAGACATCAAACTCTTCTGCTTTTGCCAGTGCACAGGTAGGCAATGCCTCGAAAGCAACATAGGGTGCTGCTGACCGCATGAATCATTTTGAGGAGGGAGGATATTTGGCATTTGTACAGTAAAGTTTTGGACACAGAGTGCTGCAAACTTCAAATCCAGAGAGTCTTTCTGTTCATAACCAACAGCCTGAATCCTGGAAACTTATATAAACCCTTTCAAAAGAGGATCTCAAAGCATATTGCTGTCTTTAATTTAGCTCCACAACACCCTGCAGTGTGGATACTAGCCCCATTTTACAGACAGAGAAACTGAAGCACAGACAGTTAATGGGCCTTCAAGTTAATACAGTAAGGCAGCGGCAGAGCTGAAAGTGGAACCCAGAAGTCAAGAGCTTTACGCTAATGGTCTGTAGAACCAAAGTGAGATACGTCCTAGAGATTCGCAGCATGGATCCAAGTGGCAAATTTTGGCCTGGCAGTCCAGAGTACATTCTCTCCCATTTTATGATATATCTAAAGTAGATGGGCTTCTACTCAAGCCACATGACTCATGTAATTCCATACGTGCTCATGTGACTCTTGTCCTCGCCATCAGTCTGGTTTGACTCCCCTGCGTGTCAGGTTCGAGTAGGACCATGCAAAGTTGCAAGAGCCACAGGATTCCAATGCAAGACCATAAACCAACTCCAGTTTGGCTCCAAATTCTCATGAGCCTTGGGGACTCTCCCAAGGAACCTGAGCAACCCAAGTTTGTACTGAAAACTAAAACCAGGTGAGTCGCAGGAGGTTTGGGGTTTCGCTGGGAACATTCTGCACGTACAGATCTACTTCAAACTGTCTACGGGACCTGAACCAAAGCGCCAGATCCAAACACTCCTGAAGCTTCCAGGCTGTTCAGAACTGCACCCAAATGTGGGCCCATCTCAAGTTTAAAGTATTTGAGAAGTGTCCCTTTACAATGCCAAAATATTTTTAGGTACCAGCAAAACCTGAACCCTCCTCTCAAAAGCCTGCCCCAGACAATAGACCTGTTGTAATAATGGGCTCCACACAACTAGAATTTCCTGTACAACAGAGCAGAAGAAACATGTCACCATGGAAAATTACTAATACAAGAAAGGCAGCAATGCATCAGGGCAGGGCGACTCCTCCCAGGCTCTTGGGAACATCAGTTCTATAGCCTTGGAACTTAAAGAGCAAAGGGGCTTTGCGTTGAAGCCTAGCCCAGCAAAACTGCTCTGGCAGATAGAAAGAGACGCTATTCAGTCTGGAAACGGGTGTGGATAATTAATTACCACACTGAGTAGTTTGGAACATCTGGATATGGGTTTCTCTCACGGATATTCCACTACCTTACACAATCTTTGTGAAAACATTATGTTGGGGCTGGGGGGGCGGGGGAGGGGAGCAGCTTTTTATTCCATTAGAGCAGCCCATAATTTTGATTCCTCTACAGTTTCCCTGTCTCTGCCAATGGACATCTCCATCTGAATACTTGGGGCCAGATCCTGATCTCAGCTATTTGGCGTAGATCTGGGGTGAGTCCACTGATTTCACCAGCATACCTGAGATCAGAACCCAGCCCCCCTACTGTACAGCAAGGATGCCTAACATACTACCCTCGTTTTTAACATAGAATAATCCCTCAACAATACAGGTCCAGGCATGTAATCAGGGCCAGATTTACCCCTTACGCATCCCCTTACTGCAGCATCTACAGCAGCCCCCTGCCTACAGCTGACCTTCGTGTTGCACACAGTTTGAGAGAGGTAAGGCGCTCCTAGAATGCCAGCGCCCGTAAGCAAGTGTCTACTGTGCCCGATTGGAAATCTGGCCCTGCGTGTAATGTGCCAAATCAGATGCGAATGGCTGGTGGTGGTGTCAATCTGAGCATAGCTCTTCAGCACTAGAAACCCCAAAACACATCAGCATATTGAACTCCTACATGATAACCAGAATATGGAACTGACTATAAGCAGAAAGGGGGAGTTGACCAAGCCAAGGGAAGGGGAAATAGCAAACAAATAGCTTCAAGGGTGAAAAGTATATTAGATTTTTAAAGTTCTTTCAAGTTGATTAATTTAGGGGGCATTAGTGACACAGGGAAGGACTTTATTTTAAAACTATGATTTTGATCTTGCCAACATCCTGCTCAGAGCCCTGTATTACGAAGAGATCTCCCATCCAACCGTACTATTCTAGTTAGAAAAAATCTGCGATAAAGGGCTTGGAGCTGTGAGGACAGTGTGGTGCAATTCTGGACTCCATGGCTGTCACCCTCTACTGTGCCCGTGGAACTCTGGACCTCAACGCCACCTCGAAACGGGACATTAATGAGCACCTTTCTCACTGCCTCCTGCCATGCCCTTGTAGTATGGATGAAATCCTTACTCAGAGAAGCATCCCTAGCCATCTCTCTCAGGTTTTATATGCTGCCTGCCGTGGTGGTGTCTGAGTCCCACTCAGTAGATGAGATGAAAATTAAGACAGTCAGAAGCCTCACATGCATCCCACACCTATTCCTACCTCTTGCAGAAAAACTCCCTTTTCTTGTTGGTCCCTAGCAGGCCTTTATTACAGGATATGGTTGTTTTCATAATTCTGGCTCTCTTGAGCATGACTATCCAAGGTAATGTATGTCCACACTTCCGACTCTGCCTCAGAGTCATCTGATGTTTTGTGCTCTTACCTGTATGTAGGATGACCCCACACCTCTCTACCTGCCATTCTGCATTCAGGGATTGATCAGGATGTTCCCGATGGAGTTAGAAGCCAAATGCTTTGAAGCCTCCTCTTAGCTGTGGCCTTATAATGCACAGAATAAGAGAAAGAAAAGACCCCTCAGGTCAGCCAGAGCATTACCGTATCTCTCTCGCTATCCAGGCAGCCATCTTTTTTCTTAGATGGCCTGTTCCTGAAGTATCCAAACACTGACTCTCCACCAATACAGTGGGAGCTTTCTATTCTATTAATGCCTTTCTGGCTCTGCTTACAACGTCTTACAGTAAATGTTTGTGCCTTTCATCTTTCCAAAATCCAGCTGACGTATTTCCTCCCCTCTTCCCACCCGACAGAGGGACAGAAACCATGTGACACACAGTATTGTTGTGCTACCAATTGTTGGTGTTCCCTCACCACTGTCGGTTAAGAGGCATGAATTTATCTACAAATACCCAGGCCAGATTCTTTGATGCTCAGTTACAGGCAGCATCAGAGGGTTCTGCTCTTTTATCATGTTAATCACTTCCTGAGCAGTCACTCTCCACAGACTTTCAGAAACACCAAGAGGAACGTGGCTAGACAATTGGCTCCAAGACCTGAACTTGGCTTACCACCACCCCACGCCATCGCAGAAGCTTTCTGAGTTCAGTTCAGAATTCCTGGACCCAGCCCAGCTGGCCAGTTTCAGTCACTTACTGAAGGATCCAGCAACTGACTTGCACGTGCCTAGAAAGCTTGAGTGTTTTCAAACCAGATCAAGACTGGCTGCTCCCAATTTATACTGATACATTAGAAGAAAAAAAAAAAACTTTCAAAAAACAGAGAGATTGATCACTGAGAAGCCATGTTGTCTACATGGTTTGAATAGGAGAAATAGGTTTTAAGCAGAGCTCTGCCACTAATTCACTGTGCAACCTGAGCCACCTACTGAGCCGCTTTCTGCCTCAGTTTCCCTATCAGTGACCAGAGGATAATGATACCCATCTCTGAGCAGTGCTTTGATCAGAGAGGCTACACAATTGCCAATTACTACCTCTGGGCATGAAGTTCAATCGTGTAGGACAGTGATGTTGTTTCTAACAGTGCTAGGGAGACTCTAGACTCTAGATTGAGTCAACCACAATCAGCTAATACAGGTGCTAATCTGTGTCTATACTAGGTGCAAACTCATGTTCAAGAAAACCACAACCTAGTTCCCTAGTCAAACAGGGCCTCTGTGTTTGGACCAGGAATAAAGGAGTGAGGAGACAAACATGGTTCTGAACAGGGAAGGTGTGTGGCTGGGAGGAACTTGCTGGCTGAGACCCCAGATCTGAGAGACACAAACAGACAATGGTTTTCCCATTGCCTGTGCTCTGGGGACTCCTGTGCTATTCACAGTCTCAGGAGGTTCATGCACAGGGTAGCTAGGTCCAACCACATTCTTAAACGGGGAGGGACTTTGCAGCTCTCACTGATTCTTTGGGGTTCATGTGGGCTTCAGGCTTGATAAAAGGAGCTACCCAGCAGAAGCTTGCTCTGCATGGCAGCCAGCTCCAGACTCTATGGTCTCACAGCAGACCCTGACCCCTTCCCATACAAGAAACGACTAAGGCTTCCTCTTAAAGGGGTAGTACATTATACAATACCAGCATGACACTGTGTGTGTCTGTCTGTGTGTTCCTGCTATTTAATTACACTCTGTTTCAGCAAGTCCCTGGTTCATTACTACCCAATTTGATAAAGGCCTGATCCTGCAGCTCTTCCTCATGTGAGTAGACCCATATTCACGTGAATGCACCCACCAAAATACACATGCCCCTACCACTCCCACAGATCCACACATCTGTTGGACCCGTCTTTGACCCCAAAAGCCAAACGAATGAGAAATCCTACAGAGCAAAACTAAAAGTCAACAGCATTTAAAAACTGAAACACAGCTGGCGGTGTGCCACGCAAGTTCAAATCCCAGACTGGGTCTCTCGCTGCTTTAGTTGGCAGGGATCTGGTGAGTGGGGGAGGGTTAAATGACACAACTCAGACGAGTAAGGACAACATGACTAGCCTTATATAGGTCAATCCCAAGCCAAAGTCTAGTGGTACCCTATTGTAACACCATGCAAAGGATCGGTGTTCGAGTCTAATCTTCGATCCCTACCTCACCTGGCCTAGAAGGAGCTGGAAGAACTACAAGAACAAGTGTTCATCCCTGAAGGACCATTGTGACCCCCTCTAGCCTACACTCAGAGCAGTACCGATGATGGGAGTCATGTCCAGCCCTCACTGGGGGGAGGGAGGTTCACCACAACCTCCAGAGGCTCCAGAGTAGGAAGGAAATTGGGGCTGGTGGAAGGATTTCAGAGGACGAATCCCACAAAGGAGCAAGAACCTTGATGCCATTTGCCAAATGCCACTGGAGTGTTGTACTAACCTGTCATTTCTGGCGCGGATCAGGAGGAGCAAAGGCAGAGGTTCTCGGGATGCAGTTCAAAGGGAGGAATTTTTGCCTGAACTAGCAGGAGATCTGTACAGACTGTGTGCGTAGCTTGCACCATCTCCTCTTTTTATGGGATAACAGGAAGGAAAAAATGATCTGCAAAAACATTGTATCCGTACGTGAAGATGTGAGAACCAAACCTAGGTCAAAGCAGTTGTTCACCAGCAGGCATCTAGGAAATGAGCTTTAAATGGCATCATAAAAAATAAATAATGCCACTCAGCTCCTCCTTTATTTTAATGGACAGAGGGGGAACAATAGAGAGTGACGAGGATGGTAGCTGGAGTCTGTTGGATCCACTGGGCAGCGCCTTCCGATCAGAAAGCTCCAGAGACCACCCTTCCCTGGACAATGATTTGAGCTCTGAGCGGGTCGGTTCCCCACCCCACAAGTGAAAAGTAATTTTGTTATGCAGCTTGTGCATTTGCAGACCTTGCCCATGCAGAATATTACAGACATTGGTTGCAGAGAAGCATGGTGGGTTTCAGACATGGTTCAATGCCCATTAATTATCAAGCTGAGACCAACAAAGTTGTTTCACATGCCACTGTCATGCTTTGCAATGTTTGTAAAATGTCTCCTTATGGCATTAATAACTGGAGTTTGTGGGTCATAAAATGTAAAAGAGCAAATCTGCAGTGAGTCTGTCAATTAAAAGAGAATTAAAGGCCTTCGCTAACAAAATTATGTCCAAAATGTCAGCAACAAGCAGAAAAATAAACCTCTATTCTTCAGACTGTAATTCAGTAATAAGAATTCAAGGGCCATGATTTTAAAAGGAGGGGTCAAAAATGTTTACACCCCTACTACGCCCACAGACCCATACATCTGCTGGACCCATCTTTGACCTCAAAAGTCCTAACAAATAAGACAAACCCTAAAGAGCAAAACTGAAAGTCTACAACATTTAAAAACTCAAACACAGCTGGCAGTGTGCCACCATGTTGGAGACATGAGTTCAAATCCCAGACTGGGTCACTCGCAGCTTGAGTTGGCAGGGAACTGGTGAGTGGGGGAGGTCACTGTGGAAGCAGCATGTTTAGTTCCCAGGGGGCAATAACAAACATGCAGCTGGCTGACCAGGAGCAGTATTAACTGAGTTCCATGTCAAAGTCATATTCTACATCCACCCTATGCCAAGGTAAAGAAAATTAAAATGCAGTTACCCACCCCACATACACACTTTCCATTAGGAAAAAGCAAAGAATACATGCTACCAGTTTCTCAATGGCACTGAAACTTTAAAGAAGTCTCTTGGAATAAGTAATTATTAACCAGTTAAATAGGAGAACTTGGGCTCTAGGAGAGAGTGGGTCAAAAACAACTATGGATCCAATTTTAGGAGGTGCTGAGCTCCCCAATCCCATTGAAATCCACAGGAGTTTGAGGACACTCAGTGCTCAGACACTCCGACTGAAAAAAATTATGCAAAAAAATCCAGTTTGTGTTTGTTTCACAGGGTTCAAAGTGCACTCATTTTTTGTTATTTTTGGATTTTTTTCCCATGAAGTTCTTTTTCCCCCCCCAATTTGTTCATTTATTGATTTTCATTTTTTCCTTCTTTTCTTTTACTCCTCTTTCTATTTTTTGTTTGTTTCTTTCTTTCTTTTGTAATCACTTTTGAAAATAACTGTGGAAAGAGGAAAAAAGGAACAAAATAAAAGGGAAACAGGAAAGCAGGGGGGAAGTCAAGACATGGAAAATGATAAACAAAACATGAAAAAAGTTTTTAAAGATTTTAAAAGTGGACAATTTTTGGTGAAAATTTTCAATTTTGAATAAAGAGTCATTTTTTCATCAAAAAAACTGTTTGTTCAAAACATTTTGACCAGCCCTCTACCATACAAGATAAAACAATATATAGGCTGAAGAAACTTATGAAGAGGAGACATGCAGACCTGAAAGAATGGTCCTGCCCTGGAGAAATAGCGAAGTCTCCCACTCATTTAGCTATATATTCCCCAGTCCATCTTGGTGGATAACATGGCCTATGTCAAGGGTCGGCAACCTGCGGCACACTTGCCAAAGGCGGCAAGCAAGCTGATTTTTACTGGCACGCTGCTGCAAGCCGGGGTCCCGGCCGCCAGCCCCACTCAGCCCGCTGCCTGCCAGGGTGAATGGAACCCCAGGCCGGCAGCAGGCTGAGCGGGGCTGGCAGCCAGGACCCCAGCTGGCAGAAGCTGGTGGACGGAATCCCAGGCTGGCAGCAGGCTGAGTGGGGCTGGCGGCCGGGACCCCGGCTGGCAGAAGCCGGCGGACGGAACCCCAGACTGGCGACGAGTTGAGCCGCTCAGCCCGCCGCCGGTCTGAGGTTCTGTCCGCTGGTCCCGCTCAGCCCGCTGATGGTCTGGAGTTCCGGCCACCGGCCCCTTGCCAGCAGGGGTGTCGGCCGCTGGCCCCGCTCAACCTGCTGCCGGCCTAAGTGAACTGAACCCCCGGCCAGCAGCGGGCTGAGCAGGGCTGGCGGCCAGGACCCCGGCTGGCAGGAGCCGGCGGAACCCCAGACAGGCAACGGGTGAGCCACTGCCGGTCTGGGGTTCTGTCCGCTGGCCCCGTTCAGCCCGCTGAACGTCTGGGGTTCCGTCCACCAGCTTCTGCCAGCCGGGGTCCCGGCTGCCAGCCCCGCTCGGCCTGCAGCCAGCCTGGGATAGCAGCCATCAGCCCTGCTCACCCAGCTGCTGGTCTGGGGTTCCAGCTGCCCAGCCCCCTGCCAGCGGGGTCCGGGCCTCGGCCCTGCTCAGCCCTCCTGCCGGCTTGAGGTACCAGCAGCCAGCCCAGGCTCTGCTCCTGGCCTGGGCCCAGCGCTCTGCAGCCCTTATCACAAATTGCACTACAATTAGCTTAAAAACTTAAAAACTTTAAAACTTTGTATATTACAGTAATCGTTAAAAAATGTATAATGTTAATAAATAAAAAGGTTTGATGAAACAAAGTAGTTGTACTTATGTGCCTGTGCTTAATTTGCGTTTTTGATAATTTACCTTCTAAAAAAATCTTGCATGTCTTGCACCCCCAGAAAGGGCATCTTGCACCCCAGGTTAAGAACCACTGCACTAAACTGATAAGATCTGCATTTTAATTTAATTTTAAATGAAGCTTCTTAAACATTTTAAAGACCTTGTTTACTTTACATACAACAATAGTGTAATGATATAATATAGACTTACAGAGAAAGACCTTCTAAAAACATTAAAATGTAATACTGGCACACGAAACCTTAAATTAAAGTGAATAAATGAAGACTCGGCACACCACTTCTGAAAGGTTGCCGACCCCTGGCCTATGCAATGCTGCCAAGGCCAGTTAAACCCCACAGTGATCAGCTGAACAAGTTCAGCTTCAGTTTGCACAGCCATTGTGTGAAATCCTGGCCCCACTGAAGTCAATGGCAAGACGCCTACTGACTTCAATGGGGCTGGAATTCCACCCAGTGTTTTCAATTTTCCAGCACTTCATTGTGCAATTTTCATGCTTGAGACAATGCCATCTTTTTATCTGCTTTGTTTGCGTGTGCACGCGCGCACACACTTTATTTATTTATTTAGGACAGCTGCACCTGCCTCTTCTTCTTTACATATCGGGCAGCTTTTCCCATCTGCTCCCTAGATTCTAGAAGGGAGAAGTCCACTGTTACACTGGCCTGAATGAGAACCATCAACAACTCCTTCATTCAAACAATGTGCATGCTACAATTAGAGCAGACTGGCGCTCTTGCTGTAGAGGACTTCAACCAAGGTCTTTCTTCCAATAAACCATGGCTGGCACATGAGCAAAATAACCAAAAGAAATGAGCTAGGACAACATTTCTTAAAATCTATTCACCCACCAGGGGATGGACTGCATGCAGACTCACTAATCAACAGAGCTGCCACCCTCAGCCCAGCTAGCAATAAGTAACAAAGCTAGTCCTCGGAAAGCAACAACCTCTACAAACACAGAAGCCAGGGGGCTGGATTCTGCCCTTGGTTACACCCATGACATTCCACTGGTGTCAATGAAAGCACAAGAATTTGGCCCCTTATCTTAGGCCATGATAGAACAAGAGAAGTGTGGTCAAGAGACTTCTCTGCTCAGATAATTAATTGCTCCACCAGAATTGCTCCTCACAGTATATTCTCCCTGGCTTTAACTAAAAAGATATCTATTTCAAAGATGCACAGATCTCACTCAAAGGTAAATTTTCCTGACATTGAGCCTGAATTCACATATTGGATTGAACAACATGTAGATTTTTAGCACATCCTACTGCAATAAGGAGACAGCAGAAAGGCTCCACTCTGGCCTAAATCCAGTCAGTTGTCTGATTATGGGCCAAATCCTGCTCTTACAAGCATTCCCATGGTTTTCAACCAGATTCCTGGTGTGAGCAGGGACTGCAGAATCAGGCCCTCAGAGCGCCTCCAGTCAGACTACTCCGTAGTCAGACACTGGTTAGGATATTTTCATTGAGATAAAATTGGCCCTTTTTTTCTTCGCTCCATTTCCCCAGAGCCAATCGCTCAAGATATCATGGAGGGAGTGACTGACATTCCATGAATACTTGATTTAAACAGTTACGGCAAGTTTAGACCTACTTCACCATATCAAGCATTCAGGTTTTAATAGCCTGTAATCAGCACAGCCTTTCAGACCTGTGCAGCATTAATATTCCTATAGTTGACCAACCTTGTTTAAAAATAGCAGCTTTCTGATTTTCTTGCAATCAGCAGTAACTAAATGGGGGGGGGGGGGGGGCGGAAATCAGTCTGTCATTACCAGAGAGAGAATGTGAAGCATCATCTTAAAAAAAAAACTGCTCCCCTCAGTTATTGCATTATATTAATTCTTATTATATTTTGAAATATTATTCCTAATAAATGTTAACATGTAACCTACACCATAAGCAAAGGCAGACATCTGAACATACAGACTAACAGGAATCTACCAGTCTGATCTTGTAAACATTACTCACATGAGTAAATCTGACTTGTGCAAGTTTTCCTGTTGGTTTTATTGGGACTACTCACATGAGAAAGGGCTGCAGGCTTGAGACCTCAAGAAAAGGTCCAAAGCCCATGAAAGCCAATGGAAATATTCCCCTTGACTTCAATGGGCTCTGGATCAGACCCTCCGTAAGTAAAATACAAGGCCTGATTCTAATGCTATTTACACCAGTTTAAACTAGCAGTCACCTCACTTAATTCAGTAGAGTTATCCAAATGTAAACTCAGAATGAGGTCAGAATCTGGCCCAGTCTAGGAAGTATCTTATTTAAAAAAACTCATTACTCTCTCCCACAATTAATGTGCAATGATTTCTTTATATTACTTTATGCTGTAGGGTTTGTTGCAAATCATACATGGACTTTGCTCAGTTTGGGTCCTCTGACCATTGGAATTCAAATGACATTGGACTGTAATGCCTAGAAAGCGTACACTTTTAAAAAGATCTCTTTCTCTTGCAGGTAGTTGCTCAAGAGAGTGGCACAATGTATTATTTACAGTCTGTCGGAGTGCAGAGGAAACCAATTCATTTGCAAGCTTGGGTCCTTTAACATTACAGAGTGTTTGATGAGCGTTAGATCAATATCTGGGTATGGCCACAGTGCACGAGTCTGATTCCACAACCCTCACACACCCGAGTAATGTCTTACGGGATTACTCAGGTGAGTAAAGCCTGCTGGGGTGAGTAAGGACTGTGGCATAGGGCCCATTCATGTGTCTGTGGCTGTCCTGCTGATGGGTTTAAACTCTTTTTTTCAACGGCGCACCAGCACTTTCAGATCTTCCCACGTGCGCGAAGCCTATAAACCATACCCCTGAACATGGATTCCTATTGACCCACGAATCTCTTAAAAACGAAAAGAAGGAGAGAGAATCCGTCATGCTTAAAGCAAAAGGCTAAGTTAGTTCATAACCCGCTCACACCCTCACCCTGCCCCTGTCTGCCTGGAGCTCGGGGGGGTGGGGGGGAAGCCACCGCACCTCACACGCTTCAGACTCAGCCCCCCAGCCCAGCCCCGCACCGCCACCGCTCTGAGCCCGGCGCCGCTGGGCAGATCCTTGCTCCTTCCGCGACCAGGACAGTCCTGGGGGACCCAGACCCCGCTGGAGGTGCCCCGGGGCTGGATTGGGCCCGCTGAGGGTTGGGATGTGCAGGTCTGAGGGTCTGATCCGGAGCCCACTGCAGCTAGGGAAGGGGGAAAGGAAAGTCGAGAGGGAGCCACTGCCTGGTTCCCGCCCCCCCCCCCTTTGCATTATCCAAGCGTCGGAAATCAAAGTGTCCGGGGAGATCCCACGGGCTGCGCTCATTCGTTTGCAAAGAGACCCGACCAAGGAGAAGTTGTGTGAGTCTGTCACGTTCAGGGCTCGGCCGCGGCCGGGCAATGAGGCAGGGGAAGGGAAGCGTTACCTTGTCGCTGGCAGAGCTCTCCCGCACACGGCCCCGGCAGGACCGGGCGAGGTTGTTGTCAAACACACAGGGACCGCGGCCGGCGCCTGGCTGCTTCTCATCCCACAACAAGAGCCGCACGAGTTCCTCCCAAGAGCCGCCTCTCAGCCTCCTTGCGGGTGCTCCAGGTTTCCTCTTCTCCCGAGCCTTCCTGCCGTCTGATCCCGGCCAGGCTCCCGCAAAGGTCACTGTCGGGAGTTGGACTCCGCGTAGGGAAACGTAGGGAAAGTTTCTTTAAACTAGAAAACAAGGAAGCAGCCTCATAGATCCACTCAGTAGTTGGCGTTTCCCAGAAGATGGCTCACACTTTTCCAGGTAACACACACACACACAAGCAGATCCTTTTGCAGGCTTTCTCTCTCTCACACACACACACAGAGAAGCAAATCCTTTTGCAGGCTGACACACACACACACACACACTGAAGCAGATCCTTTTGCAGGCTGCAATCTGTTGGAAGATGCAGAAGGGACAGCAAAGGGAGTGGGGAGGGGTCTGAAGTTCAGGCGGCTCTTGCTAAAGACAAACCAGGGCAGTCTAGAGCGCACCCAACAATTAAAAAAAAACCACCAAACACTTCAGCAGTGATCCTTCTGCATGTTCAGAGGTCAAGATCCAGCTATGTCTTGCCTGTTGTGTGTATGTGTGTGTCTCAGCAGCTGCCAAGCCAGGACTCTGGGCTGCTTCCCCTCCACGCTGGCTTTTGTAGCCAAGCTTCTACATGTAACACGGGGCATGTCATCTAGCTAATTACTAAACTCCTCAGAGAAAACTGCTACTTGCTGTCAAGAAAGAAACTTCCTGCCACTGAAAGGGGGAGCCTCTCAACAACAACATCATGGGTTTCTCTTTAAGTCTTGTTTTGATCCCAATATGCAAGGCAAAGTTTGAAGGAAATTAACTGCCCTGTTCAAGGTCAGACTCTTCTTGGCGACTTACGAAAGCTGAAAAATATTTCCCGGTGATCAAAAAAAATCAAAAGAAATGCTGAGACTTCTTCATCCATGCTCTCTCTTTAAAAGGTTTTTCTATTTGGAAAAGAACAATACAACGTCTAGCAACCATTTCATTTGCAATGAGCCCTGTTATACCCATCCTCTGCTTTGCATCTCCAGAGCATCGTTCATCCAACCACATCAAAGTACTTTACAAACCTGAGTCAGTGCCTTTATGCCCCATTTGTAAAATGGAGAAACTGAGTCAAGGGAAGATTAAATGATTCATCCACAGTAAGTCAGCAGCCAAGCCAGCAATACAATTCTCCTGACTCCCAGCCCATTGCTTTGGACACTAGGCAATGTTCCTCTGACAGTACAGAAGTACAAGGATTAGAGCTAAAAGTCCAGTGAATGACGCCAAATTCATACCCAGCACAATCCATTTAAACCATTCTATTCTACTCCACAATGTACAATAGCTGAATGCAGACCTGATGTACCCAGGCACACTTCCACTGACTTCTGTGGCGTGGCATCCACTCACACCAACATCACAATACCTGACACTTACCTTGCCCATGCAATGAAATCAATGGCGCCGCTCTGATTTTTCACTGATTCATCAAACAGTTTTGGTTTCAAGGATTCTCCCAGCTTGAAAAGTTCCAAAATTGTCAAAATGTCCTGGTTCAACTTTTCCACAAGGAAAAGTTTCAGGGTTTTGATTCAAACTGACTTTTCATTTTGAAATGTTAATAAATTTAGACTAAAAATGATTTAAAAGAAAGACAAATTCCAAAATTGAAACAAACAAAACATAGTGTTTGACCTGAGCAGATTTCTTTTTAAATTATTATTATTATTCACAAAAAAATTCAAGATTTCAATTTTTTCCTCATTCAGGCCAGGAAAATGTTTTGAAATCTCAAAAAAAATTGCAGTACTGGAATATCATTTCAGACCCAGCCCTCATCACAAGTCTCAACTCAGCTCAATTTTTACTGTCCATCCTACCTCTCCAATCTCCCTTGTCAGACTACACATTATTTTGTTTTTGCCTATATAAATATTTTGCTCACAATAAGGAAAGTCTCTGAAAAGAAGAGTGGTTTCACATGCTGCTTTTATCTACACTCATGTTGGAGTGTGTTTGTCCTGATAAATAAGTGATCTGATGGGAGAGAGCAGAAATAACTATTTCTGTTTCAAAAAATATCTCCAAGGTTTGATAAGTCCAAATAATAATAATAATAATGGGGGGAACAATGCATTATTTAGGCAAGAGTTAGTGATTGTCATTGCTGCTTTTTTGTTTCATTTAATTGTTGTTTTAAATTATATTGATGTGTTTTACAGGAAGAGGCAGGTGGATGCCATAGAAATAAGATGTATTAGTGTAATTAATAAGATAATCATGATTCGTGATCATCATGATAATCTGAGATTCTACGATTTGATGAAATTCTGAGTATCTCCTCAATTACTCTATGTAGTGATAAAGTCTTTCGGATTTTCCATCCTGCTTTTTATTTTTTCTCGGATGCACTGAATTTCAAGTGTTTTATTTGGCTACTTGCTGCACATGGAGTGCTAGGGCCCCGCCCTGCCTTTTATATCGTCACCATCCCCAGCATATGAAGGATTATTCTGAGCCAAAAATTAGCCATAAATGCTACAAGTGCTTATCCATTTATAAATTTCCAGTCTCTCTTCCATATTTACAGTGCTAAGTGCCATTCAAACATGGCTTGATTACACTGAGGACAGTACCACTCATCAGCATGACAGACCATAACAGAGCTCAGGGAACTTTGCTATTTAACTTTCTAACCCCAGAAACATCAAAATCTGGACGAGCAGGAGACAGGTCCAGAAAAGGAGATCACTGTTTGAAACTGTGTGTGCAGTCAAAATTTCAGAAGGGTGAAAGGTGGGTGATATCAGATAGGAATCATTACATTTGGTTTCAGAAATAGATGACAGCTCATTTATCTATATTCATTATGGGGAAAAATCCATTCTTGAATGAATGAATGGGAATGACTGATTGCAATGGGGACATGGTGTGGCAGGTACTGTCCCAACTTCCTGACATACACTTCAACCCTAACTGGCAGAAAACCTCCTGTTCCAGTTCTGAGGCTTCAAATGCACCTCAGTCAGGATCTGACGCAACCGAGTTTCTCTTTCCACACATCCCACCATCAGCACAGCTCTGCCAAGGAATCACACTCCTGAACTGTGGCACACCTTGTCATACCAGTCCTGAGCCTTTCTTTCGTGGAGGTCTTCAATGAACTTCACTCCTGCCTTGCATTACCTTACAACAAACTCTTCTACTCCTGGCCTCCTCTCCTCTGTAGCTCTGTCCTTTGGCTTTCAGTCCTGCGGCTTCATCTCAAAATTGGCCTAGCAGTTACTATCTATGGTCCCCCAATTCAGACACTGAAGTCAATGGGACTTATGTGCATCCTTAAGTACCTTCTTTAATCAGGGCCATGCACTTAGCATGTAACATCTTCAAAGTACTTTACAGACATCACCTGCTTAAAATGTTTCCATTATTTTGGCAGGGATCATCTTGTCTTTCATCATGCAGATCCATTCTGGAAGCACTAACTCAGAAAGAATTGGCTAGGGTCCAGAGTTTTCCCATTAGCTTTGGTGCTTCCAGCCAGGTGGTGCCAGCTGCAGATCACAGGAGCTACACCACGCCCTCGGATCACTTCTTCCTGGGGCAGGGCTCCTCCTCCCCTTTGCCAAAGCAGTCTCAGGTTGCTTCTGTGCTTCATTCACCCTGGCAGGCTGGTATTTCCACCCCAGACCTCAGACCCAGCTGGGGCAGTGAACAGCTGAGTGTACCGAGGTGAAAGATGGATTCCTCCCCACATGCTAGTACAACAATACGCACGGCTGGCTGGTTTCTGTTGCTGATGTTTGGAAAGGCACAGAGGTGGCTCCTGGGGCTTAATGCCTTGCAGAAAGTTGCACCCTCAGCAAAATAACATTGTATGACCTCACCCGTCATTTGCACAAACATGCAAGGGTTTAGGGCCCAATACTTCCCTCACCAAAAACTGCTCTAAAATTGAATAAGGGTAAAATCAATGAGGTTATTAACATGAGCCAGGGTTTGCAGGACAAGGGGGCTCAGGGACCAGGTCCTGCTCCAGCTAAAGCTAATGGCAAAATGTTCATTGAATTCAATGCAAGCAGAAGCAGGGTCTTAGAAAATCTAGTCATCTTGTTTCTTTTCTTAATAATCTGCTGGGGTAACCGGGTTCCTCACCCCCACCACATTGTTGAGCATTCTAAAACTGTCAAGATTTCACAGTTTCGTTTCAGTAAAAACAAACCACCACTTTGGATTTGGTGCAATCTTTTTTTACACCAGTCTTCAGACTGTCCCAGTGACGCCACCAGTAAAATCAGCGCTGCAGAGTAAACATATTGGGCCTGATTACTCTCAGTGACACTGGTATGAATTAGGTGTACTGTTGTTTAATGATAATTCCTCTCTCTTTTCATCAGTAGATCTCAAATCGCTTTAAGAAAGGAGGTATCATTATTCCCATTTTACAGTCAGGGAAACTGAGTCACAGACAGCTGAAGTGACTTTCCCAAAGTCACCCAGATAGAGGTGGGAACAGAACCCAGAGACTCAGTCCTCTGCTCTATTCACTAGGCCACATGGTCTCCTTTAAAACTAATTGGTTTACTTGGTTGAATAATGTAAGTGGGATTTGGCCTAATATCTCACTTCTAAATAAAATTAGGCAGAAAACATATTTTCCACTTTGTGTCTTTAAAGGTAGTATTTTGTTTTCTTGGAGAAATGAGATAAGACCTGACAGCAACAGGATTTTAACTCTTTACAAAGAATTGCTTTAAGGTCACTGCATAGACCCAATAGAAAGGGAGACGATCTGTGACAGCATTCTCACTAGGAAGGGAAGAGAGGAATTTGCTCTCCTCTTGCAAGATGACATCTTTCTCCAGAGACATCTTTAGCTCTGTAATCTCATATACATGCTGCACAGTCATTTAAAAGAGAAACAGTCTTGTGAAAAAACTATATATTCCTAAAAAGCAATTTTCCTTATCTGTGTTATGAATAATATCTTGGATTATTAAACCTGAAAGAACTTTTAAAATCTAACCTACTTTTCACTAGGTAGGCCTTTTACACTTTGTGTTTCTCACAAATGAGAATACATCACTTGATTTGACTTTAGATTATAATCAATTTTTAGTCAATTTCACTTTTAGGTCCTCATGCACCAGCACAAACTCCAAAGGCAGGACTACAAACATTACAGGGGAACATTTCTTATAATTTATAAACAAATGAATTTTGTTTTTAAAATTTACAGTGGAAACAGAATAATTTCTAATTGGGCATGTAAACATTGGTTTTTACTAAATCTGAATTTTGAGCCATCTCTACTATGTATCTGTCTATATCTATAGATAGATATAGATATATAACAGGACAATAATAATAATAATAAAAACAAATACATGTTGAGGGTTTTTATGTTTGCCTTCTGGTTTTTAAGTCTTGAGGCTTATGTCTTCTGGCTGATCTCTGCAAACGTCAGTGTTAAAACTGTTTGGTTTGGGGGTTTTTTTTAATGAAAGCTGTAATTCTCATGTAACCAAATGATTCTAAGAGCTGGGGCTTTAAGAAAACCACCAAATATCATGAGACTCACAAAAAAACTCATGAGCTGGCAACACTTTGGGTGTGCACACCCTCATCAGGTACTGAACAGAAAGGAGTGCAAGAAGCTGCCAATTGTCAGCAGGACTTATGTTTAGAATATCAGTTCTTACAGTCCATCAACCACCTACATATTAGTTTCATGTTAGGCCAGTTTCACATAATGAAGTTCCTAGTGCTTCTATCATTGGCAATGACTAATATCAGTGGTTTGGGACTAACATAACTGTGATCGTGTGCAATTCATACATTGATTGTAGGGCGAGATTCTCAGCTGGGGTAAATCAACATATCTTTATTGACTTCAATGGAATTACAACAATTTACATGAGCTGAGAATCTGGCTCTATAAATTGTGACCAGAAGGGTGAACATTATGATCTCCTACTCTGACCTCCTGTATAACACAGGCCATGTTATTAATTACATGAAGTAAGAGTTCAGTATGTAATTGCCTTCCCCACCAGTGATCACAAGTTCTCAGTTTCATCAGATAAAGCTAACCCAATTCTTCACTGGGAATTGAAGGGTCCCAACATTTCACAGGCTAAGGTCCTGCAGTTGCAACTAACAAGAAACAACTTGAAAACCTTATCTGTTGTATTCCAGAAATGTTACAAAACCCTTTGACTGTATTTAGAAAGCTGCTAAAATCTTTTCATACGATTCGGACTATAAAACAGTTTATTAATAATGAAATGATTGGTAATAAATAAGAGTCCTGGTCTGCTTCCACTAAAGGTAATATGAGTTTTTCCATGGACTTCAGAGCAGACAGGATCATGTCCATTTATCAACAGCTAACTCACAGTGGTATCCAACTTAATATAGCATTTCCCTAGCCTTAGAACAGGAAATAACTAAATTACAAAAGTAATGACCAGTCCCCCCATTATTAATCCCAGCAATTCTTCTCACAGACAGAGGATTATGGGTCTCACAGGGCAAATCAACTGCAAGACCAGATGAGCTTCCTCCTGAATCTCATCTTAGATTTGTCAAAAGATTAGCAAACCTACTGTGTGACCTTGAGCTCCATTTTGGGTGAACTCAGATCCACTTTCAATTGAACCTGGGGCCAATATATTGTGTTGCTTCAAATTCTTGGAAAATTGGCAGTTCCCAGTGGCCCTGAGGCGAGTTTAGGTGAAGTTTAATGGTTTCAAAATACTGCAAGTGAATTTCCTAGAGCTTCCATAACCACCATCATCACGCTCTGAAATCTTCCCAAATCTTGCAGCTGCCTTGGGGCTGAGGGTGGAGCTAGGGCTGACCGTGACCAGCTAACACAACCTGTCCTGTTTACACTAGGTGCAAAGAGCCATTTAAAATTGTGTTAGTTAAAATGTGTTTGTTAACACAGTCTAAAAAACAACCCATTTTTCTAGCTTAGTCTAGGCCATGCTCTCATACTGTGCAGAGTCCCTCCTTCCATGTCCTTATTCTACAGGTGGTTTAACAACTTGGGGTTGATTTTTCTTCCCACACTTTCCCCTTACCACATTTTTTCTTTATTCCTCGACTCTTTCCCAGGCAGATATGCCTCTTAAAATTGTGCTGTTCCTTTCTGGTGCTGTCTAAACACAGCTCCTTTGATATCCCTGAAGTCAGAAAAAATAAAGGAAATAAAAGAATGAAATAGAGGGGAGTTAACTGCACTTGGAAACCCAAACAAGCTTTCTGGCAAGGCTCAGGCATCAGAGAAGTGTCTGTGCTTCTGCAATTAAATCAGCCTTACTACTCCCTGGTTATCGGCATAGTGTCTATAGGAAGGACTGACCAATCGCAATGCAAAAGCTGCTATTCCTAGCTAAGGAAATCTCTTTGCCTTTATATTCGTATCGGGTACAGAGAGGGGCCCAAGTTAGGTGGGGAAACAAACTTCCTCAGTGTTAAAGAAGCTTCAGATCTAGGGTCTCAATCTGAGGCCATTTCTAAATCCCATAAAATAAAGTTGTGCTTTTTCCCCCTATCCAGAATGCCAAAAATGTTAACCCCATCCTGGTCCCAGAGTCTTTTCACGTGTTGCATTTTCACCGAGTTAACAAGCATGCAGGAGCCTTAAACTGGATTTTTTATTCACACAAACTCACCCAGTGTAACAGCTTTACCATCTTGTTATTGTCCTCTCCCCGCCTCCTGACTCCTTCCTTACACTTCCCCTAGTGGTCTCCAGCATACATTGCCTTTACATGCTCCTTTCTTCATGGACCTCATCCATCATTTTTATTACTTTTGGTACAAACATTTTCAAATGAGTTAGGCCCCCAACACCCATTGACTTTCGATTAGTTGTGCACGTAATTTAAATATTCCACTCTTTGGGGGCAAGGACTGTCTTTTTGTTCTTTGTTTGCACAGCATCTAGCACAATAGAGTTGTGACCCATTGCTGGAGCTCCTAGGTGCTACCACAACACAAATAATAATAAATAGTTTAATCATTCACCTTCAGCCTTCTCCCTCCCCCCACCCTTTCCCCACTACACACCCACAAACTGTAATGTATGTATCTATGGAATCTCAAGTTTGTCTTCTGGAGTCTATACATCTCCTCATTTCAAAAATGTATCTCTGTATGGCAGACAGTAGCCATTTTGTTCTCCGAGTAGTTGTAGCCTGGGCAAAGGAGACATACACATGTGCTCCCCTTGAAAGATACTGCTTTCATCCATTCAGGGGACATAAAAGGCAATAAGAAGAGGATCTATAAATACATTAGGAGCAAGAGAATGATGAAGGCAAGTGTAGGTCCACTACTTGGTGGGGAAGGAAAGCTAATAATGGATTACATCAAGAAGACTGAGGTATTTAATGCCTATTTTGCTTCAGTCTCCACAAAAGAGTTTGATTGTGACTAGACACTTACAACAATTAATATTAACAACAAGGGGGAAGGAACACAAGCCAGATTAAGGAAAGAACAGGTTAAAGAATAATTAGATACGGTAGATGTATTCATGTTGGCAGAGCCTAATGGAATTCATCATAGGTATTTAAGAAACTAGCTGAAGCAATCTAGGAACCATTAAAGACTACCTGCAGGAACTCCTGGAGGATGGGCAAGGTGCCAGATGACTGGAGAAGGGCAAACATAGTTTCTATCTTAAAAGGGAAATGAGGACCGGGGGAATTAAAGACCAGTCAGTCTAACTTTGATACCTGGAAAGATACTGAAACGAATTATTAAGCAACCAGTTTGTAAGCACCTAGAGGATAATAGGGTAATAAGTAAGAGCCAACACAGATTGGTCAATAATAAATCATGCCAAATGAACTTAAATTCCTTCTTTTACAGGATATTGGCCTAGTGGATAGGGGTAGGACTCAGTAGATGCGAATTACCTTGATTTTAGTGAGGCTTGTGACACAGTCCTACATGACATTCTCATAAACAAACTAGAGAAATACAGTCTAGATGAAATTACTATAAGTTGGGGTACACAATTGCTTGAAATACTGTATTCTAAGCCCTGGTCTACACTAGGACTTTAGGTCGAATTTAGCAGCATTAAATAGATGTAAACCTGCACCTGTCCACACGATGAAGCCCTTTATTTCGACTTAAAGGGCTCTTCAAATCGATTTCCTTACTCCACCCCTGACAAGTGGATTAGCGCTTAAATCGGCCTTGCCAGGTCGAATTTGGGGTACTGTGGTCACAATTCGACGGTATTGGCCTCCGGGAGCTATCCCAGAGTGCTCCATTGTGACTGCTCTGGACAGCACTCTCAACTCAGATGCACGATTGTTTGCCGTTGCTCTGACGCAGGGAGGGGCGACTGACGACATGGCTTACAGGGTTGGCTTACAGGGAGCTAAAATCAACAAAGGGGGTGGCTTTACATCAAGGCTTTACATTTCAGGCAGGACTTCACGGAGGGTTCCAATAAGAAATGGTGCAGCTAAGTTATTGTTCTTATTGGAACAAGGAGGTTAGTCTGGCCTCTGATTGATACATGGCTAGATTTACCTCGCTGCACCTTCTCTGTGAGTGACTGCAGTGTGACCTAGAGGAATGAGTCCCCTAGACAGGGGCCGGGGCGGGGGGGGGGGAGGTTTGCAAATGAGTACAAAACAAATCTGGTCTATTTCTTGTTTTGATACACTCCATCTATCTTTTACATCTTTGGCTGGCAGCAGACAGTGCAGAAGGACTGCATGCCATCCACATCTCATGGCTGCTCGGCAGAAGATGGTACAATAGGACTGCTAGCCATCCTCATCTCTTGCCTGCCCGGCAGAAGATGATGCAATAGGACTGCTAGCAATCAGTATCACCTGCCTGCTCACCATAAGATGGTTCAATAGGACTGACTGCAGGACTAAAGAGAATGACTTGATCAAGTCACTCCAAATTTAGTCCCTGCGCCCATGTCTGCCCAGGCGCTCCTGATCGACCTCACACAGGCGACCAGGAGCACCTCGGACATGACGATGACGGCTACCAGTCCTATTGCACCATCTGCTGCCACAAGGCAATGGGTTGCTGCTGCTGTGTAGCAATGCAGTACCACGTCTGCCAGCACCCAGGAGACATACGGTGACAGTGAGCTGAGCGGGCTCCATGCTTGCCGTGGTATGGCGTCTGCACAGGTAACTCAGGAAAAAAGGCGCGAAACGATTGTCTGCCCTTGCTTTCACAGAGGGAGGGAGGGAACGGGGCCTGACGATATGTACCCAGAACCACCTGCGACAATGTTTTAGCCCTATCAGGCATTGGGATCTCAACCCAGAATTCCAATGGGCAGCGGAGACTGCGGGAACTGTGGGATAGCCACCCACATTGCAACGCTCCGGAAGTCGACTCTAGCCTTGGTACTGTGGAAGCACTCCACTGAGTTAATGCACTTAATGCACTTAGAGCATTTTCTGTGGGGACACACACACTCGAATATATAAAACAGATTTCTAAAAAACCGACTTCTATAAATTCGACCTAATTTGTAGTGTAGACATACCCTAAGAGTAATTTTCAATGGTTTGCTGTCAAACTGCAAGGACAAATCAAGTATGGCTCGGCAGGGGTTTGTCCTGAGTCTGGTACTATTCCATATTTTCATTAATGATTTGGATAACAGAGTAGAGAGTAGGAGTACTTGTGGCACCTTAGAGACTAACCAATTTATTTGAGCATAAGCTTTCGTGAGCTACAGCTCACTTCATCGGATGCATACTGTGGAAAGTGTAGAAGATCTTATTATATACACACACAAAGCATGAAAAAATACCTCCTCCCACCCCACTCTCCTGCTGGTAATAGCTTATAAGGAGAGCGATCACTTTAGATAAGCTATTACCAGCAGGAGAGTGGGGTGGGAGGAGGTATTTTTTCATGCTTTGTGTGTGTATATAATAAGATCTTCTACACTTTCCACAGTATGCATCCAATGAAGTGAGCTGTAGCTCACAAAAGCTTATGCTCAAATAAATTGGTTAGTCTCTAAGGTGCCACAAGTACTCCTTTTCTTTTTGCGAATACAGACTAACACGGCTGTTACTCTGAAACCTGTCATTATGCAAGAGTAGAGAGTGTGCTTATAAAATTTGAAGATGACACCAAGCTGGCAGAAGTTGCTAGCACTTTGGAGGACAGAATTACAACTCAAAACAAATTAGAGAAATTAGTCTGAAATCAACAAGATGAAATTCAATACAGACAAAAGCAAAGTACTTCACTTAAGAAGGAAAATCAAATGCATAACTACACAATGGCAGATATCTGGCTAGATGATAGTACTGCTGAAAAGGATCTGAGGGTTACAATGGAGCACAAATTAATATGAATCAACAATGTCATGCAGCTGCAAAAAGGCTAATATCATTCTGGAGTGTATTAACAGGAGAGTTGTATGTAAGACACAGGAAGTAATCATCCCATTCCACTCGACCTCAGCTGGAGTACTGTATCCAACTCTGGGTGCCAACACTTTAAGGAAGAAATTGGAGAGAGTCCAAAGGAGAGCAACATAAATGATAAAAAACTTAGAAAACCTGAGCTATGGGGAAAGGTTAAAAAAAACTGGGCATGTTTAGGCTTAAGAAAAGAAGAATGAGGGGGGACCCGATAACAGTCTTCAAATTTCCTAAGGGCTGCTCTATAGAGGACCGGGATGGATTGTTCTCCATGTTCACTGAAGGCAGGAGAAGAAATAATGGGTATAACCTGCTGCAAGGGAGATTTAGGGCAGATATTAGGAAAAAATTTCCACTATAAGAATAGTTAGGCACTGGACTAAGTTACTAAGGGAGGTTGTGGAATCTGCATCATAGGGGGTTTTTAAGAACAGATTAGGCAAACACCTGTCAGGGATGATCTAGGTTTACTTGGCCCTGCCTCGGTGCAAGAGACTGGACTTAAGATCCCTGCCAACCCTACATTTCTATGATTTTATATTTTCTTTAATCCAAAGTCAACTTAATTCAGGCTGAAAATATATGGTTGCCTTTTTGTATGGAAAAACATCAAACAAACCTACACCTTAATGCAAACCCAAACAGTGAACCTTTGGAGGGGTTTGGAAACTTTTGGTTAATGTTTCCCCCCACACACCGTTGTTCTGTTTTGTGCTCCTTTTTCACCTCCTGGACCCAGCTGCGATCAGAAATCCAGTCATACCAGGACTATGAGACATAACAGAATCGAAGAAGTCAGAGACAGGAGTTGAACTCATGAGGTCCCAGTTTATGGTCTCAGCTCAAACCATGCCAGGACCCCAATTCAGCCAGGTACTTAGGCACATGCCTGTCTTTAAGTACATGAGTGAAGGAATAAGGGACTACTCATATGTTTAATGTCAGGCACATCCACTCTCTTGCTGAATCAGGGCCCTGTTCATGCAGGAAACCACCTGTTGCCTAGGAGCCATAAGCATCATTTATTTTGATTAATGTACTTGGAATTTATTGCCGCACAGTGTTTTGCTTTTGATCATCTACCCTAGCTGCCCTTCTGCCACAGGCAAAGCGAATACCACCACCACCACCACCATGGAAAGAAAAGGAGGACTTGTGGGACCTTAGAGACTAACCAATTTATTTGATGCATCTGATGAAGTGAGCTGTAGCTCACGAAAGCTTATGCTCAAATAAATTGGTTAGTCTCTAAGGTGCCACAAGTACTCCTTTTCTTTTTGCGAATACAGACTAACACGGCTGCTACTCTGAAACCCACCACCATGGAGTTATCTGGGACAGCGGTACTCTCTTGTTTTCATTCAGACTCCAGCTGAACAGTCAATTCCCCACAGTCCATTGGTTTATGAAGAGATGAGGGTGGTTGGGGGATGTGGTGGAGAAACACCCTTCTGTGGAGTAATTCACTAAATCACAGTAATTAACACCCTTGTTACTGCAGCAATGAATCACCATTTTTGCTTGTGTGTATTTTTTGCCCCTCTTCCAATAAGTCAAGTGAATTTTCTGTTTGTTCACAGGTGCCTTCTGTTCTTGCCCTTGGCTTTGGTCACTCACAAATATAGTTTTATGGTGAGAAAAATGTAAACCAAGGTTCTTGGAACAAGTAACAACATCAAACGTATCATAATAGCAGGCCCCTGCCTCACAAGGAGAGGGTCTGGGTAACCCATGACAAACCTAGAGGAAGTCAGATTGACTGAGGATGGAGAAATTTAGGGGAAGAGGGAAATGGACCAAACTCTTAAGGCAGAAGTTGACCACAGCTCATGTCACCGGTGCTGATTAACGTTCACAAGACTTTCTGTATGTTGCAGATTTTTCACTGCTGTAAATTCATTGCAAGTATTAATCCTGAGGTACTCACTGCACCTGGCAGTGGTGCTGATTATCTGTGTCACTTGCAGGTGATCACTCAGAAAGCACTTTCTTCTGTTTCAACTGCATGAGCCTCTCTGTGTTCCCTGCTCCCGCCTGCATCCTGGCATGTCACACTCTTCCTCTCTTAAAAAAGCAGACTTAGTTCCATCCATGACTCACAGAGAGGGCAGCCTCAGAACACATAGGTGTAAGCAGGATCCTGCCTCGGCAAGAAACAAACCTGCAGGGAAATAAACAAGAGGGCTTAGCACTTATATAACACTTTTCATGGCTGCATCTCAAAGTGCTTCACAAAGATTGTTCAGATTTGTTAGCCCTGTTTTAAAGGCAAACAATAATGAGTCACAGGAAGGCTTAGATCTGAATTTTCAGAAGTAGCCACTAATTTGGGTCCCCAGGTTTTTGGCTACCCAGCCAGAGATACCCATAGCCTTATTTTCAGAGGTGTTGGGCACCCATTATTCCAGCTAAAGGCAAGCCCAAGGGGCCTCGAGTTTTACACCCCAAAATCACTGACTAATTTTGAAAATTTTGGTCCTGAATTGAACATAATGGGCCCTTGGGGCCTTGAAAAGCTGTGAACCTGCCCCGGGTCACACTATGAGTATGAGGCAGATTTCAAACTAGAACCCAGCTCTCCTGACTCCCAGTCCAGTGCACGTTCCACTGGACCATGCTACCTCTCTTACGTCCTGTTAAACTGCCCACTTGTTATCTATACATAGTTTATTTACCTCATCACTAAAAACATTGTTGGGGGGAGGGTGGATTGAGGTGCCGTATCAGGGCCGGATTATGACATTCTGAGGCCCTAAACCGCATCAAGTGTAAGAGGCCCCATACCATAAAAAAATGAATTTATTATTTTCATAGAAAGGACATTGACTATATAAACACAAAGCTTTATATTTGCGTATATACAAAGGCAAAGTTGTAAAAATAGAATAATAATCTTCATTTTCAGCAGCCCTCTCTGTAATGATATCATGTCAGAAATAAATTTTAGACAAATTCTTTGAACTAATTGTGTATGTAAGTAAAGTAGAAGTAAACAATACAATATAAAAAATATAAAATAAAAAAAATACAGTAAAAAATACAATTTACTAGAAGAGTTCTCAGGAAATGGTTCCTCTCTGTTGGGGCATCTAAATTGTGCAATTCCTTGTCTGCATAAGGAATGAGACTCTTAGACGATACAAGAGGCAATAGAGGATATAGGATGCAGATAACCCACAAGCTTAAAGCTCAACTATTAGTTCTATTGATATGAATTACACCCAGGTAATAAGAAAACCATCAGAAAATTGTATGAGGGTTGTATTTTTCCAATAAATTGATTTGTTTTGTTTTTTTTAGAAGGTTATGCTGCATTACCTAATATTGGTACTAAAATTAGTAGCAGAAAGTTTTTATTGAAACCAGTAAAAACTTTAATTTAATAGTATAAATATTGAGATTTGTATATTTATACATCAACAAATAATACTGTGATAAACTCAGGACAGACAGCTGCAAGGAGGGGGTAGAAAACAGTCCCGGAAGGTTAAAAAGCCCTCCTCCCTATCAACTGAAGAGGGGTGACTACAGGTCAATCAGGTTCACCTGAGAAGAGGGTTACCAGAGATCAATTAGGATCAGATGGGAAGGAATTACCTGAGGTCAGTTAAAAGAAAAGGAGTACTTGTGGCACCTTAGAGACTAACAAATTTATTTGAGCATAAACTTTCGTGAGCTGTAGCTGTAGCTCACGAAAGCTTATGCTCAAATAAATTGGTTAGTCTCTAAGGTGCCACAAGTACTCCTTTTCTTTTTGCTGATACAGACTAGCACGGCTGCTACTCTGAAACCTGAGGTCAGTTAGGATCAGCTGATTCCAACTAAGGGTTGCCTGAGACCTTTTTAAACCCTCCCCTGTAGAGAGAGAGAGAGAGAAGGTGTCATGCTGCCAGTACGCAGCCAGACAGTGAGCCTCACTAGGAGGGGAGGCTGCATTCCCTCCCATAAGGGAAAACAAGCCCAAAAGACTAGCAGAGAGAAGGAACGGACTGCCCCTGTGCAGCCAAGAGAGATAGTTTTTACCCAAACCCATCTCGCCAAAGCTAAAAAGAGCTGAGGCTGGTGAGACCGAGAAGGTGCCTTGCCACACGATTTGTGTGTGTGTGTGTGTGTGTGTGTGTGTGTGTGTGTGTGTGTGTGTGTGTGTGTGTGTGTGTGTGTGTGTGTGTGCTGAAAACCTGTCGTTTTACCAGGATATTTCTGTGAAAGTTAGTGCTATTTTGTCTATGTTCTTACAGGAAAACTAGAGAAGATATACAATTTTTTTACACCATGAGAAGGAAGGGAAGTTATCCTTCTTTTCATATGAATAAAAGAAAAAATGTTGATTAATTTTGTTAGGGAAATACAAAATTTATCCAGACTAAATATAAAATATATTTACAAATGTTTATTCTGATTTAATTTTCACTATGAAACAATGAATTTGTGGGATTTTTCTTTTGCCATACTATAAAAATACAATGTATTATGCATAGATGTAATTTATAAGTCTATATAAGAATTTTTACATAGCATGCTACCTATTATCTTCGCGCTCCAAAGCTGCCCAGCAGAAAATCCCTGTCTTTTTTCTAGGCAGACATCTCTCTTCACGTTCGCTTCTCTATCCTCTATCTCTCCTCGGACCACTAATTAATCTCGAGTAAACACCTCGGACACACAGAGTGACAACAAGTTATATGCGCAAAAGAGGAAAAAGAATTTACCAGAAAAAAGACTGGCAATCTCTAGATGGGCATTGAGAAAGTGAGAAAAAAACTAGCCTGTATACAAGCAAATATAATGACTATTATAGGCTTTAATAGCTTATAAACCATATATGCACATAGCCTGAAATAACTTGCTCACCAAGTACTCCAAATATTTATATATATATATATAATCTTTCTTCACTTCTCTCAAAACCCTCTATTTATCCTTTCATTAGCACTCTCTGATATTTACTGTGAAGCTTCCTGAAACTAATGGAGGGAAGCCAACACAAATTTATCCTTCTCAAGATCCACTCGATCCAAGTCCATAAGACAATCACCTGCAAACTCAATCATGTGAAGCATGGGTAGTGGATGAAGCAGAAAGCGGTGTGCGTACTAAAACACAGAATTGTATGTATGTACAGATCAAAAGAAGAAAGAACACACTAATAGATCAGTATGAGTTTGGCAGGACGGCTTCATGACACAGCCATCTCCGACCTCACATTTTCCCCTCTTTTATCAGCAGTGAGAATATTTAAATGAGCTATGAAGGCAGAGTCTGAATTTTATCAGTAGCAACTGGCCAACAAAATGCTACCTTAGGAGACTGATAGCAGACTTACTCATAGAACTACTAATTTTACAAGTGCACTTATTGGGTTTTTTTCTCAGCCCTGGCCTCCCGCCTGTCAACAATGAACAATTAGTGAAGGGTATTTGTGTAGCCAGATGTGTATATTTTTGCCATATTTGAACGAATGTCTATATTTAGAGAGAATCTTCTTTTTCCCATATCTCCTTTATCAACCGATTTTGATAAAATTTGAAATGGAGTCAGTTTTTTTCTTTTTTTTTTAAAGTCCCCTCATATTGTGTAGCTTAGTTATTTTATACTTTAATCCAGCACTGTGCCTTATGCATGTGTGCCTTATATTTTCCCTTTTTCCTAATAGGGATGGGCAAACCACCCTGCAACTCCAATGCCCGAATCTCTGAATGAACCTGGAACTATCCTCCTCCCTCCTCACTAGCACCAGATAATCTCCTGCCATTCTGAGGTCCACCAGGGTGTTTTAAGATGCTTGAAAATCTATGCTGGGCCAGCTGCCATCTTCAGGTGTAACAAGTTCTGGGGCTTTCCCCAGAGTCATGGTGAGGGCAATGTATTCTGGGACAGCTCTGAACTTAGGGAGTTAGTGTATAAAATCTGAATACTGCAGCTGGCCAGAGCACAGAAGAGAAGCAAACCTGAGAGTCCTTTCCCGGATGGCAACACTAGGAAGGAGACCTCTTACGGGTCAGTCAAAAGGACCGGTAGGATGAAGTAGCCAGCTGGGGTCAACGAGGAGCAACTGAGTCCGTGATTCAGCAAGGTACTTAAGTGTGTGCCTAATTTTAAACATCAGAGTCAAGAGGATGCTTTCATGCATGCTTGAAATTAAACATGTGCTTAAATGCTTCATTGAATTAGGTCCCGAGTGGACCCAGGATGGATCTGAAATAAACTACTTTGTGTGAGGTGAGGGAGATAGCGGTTGAGACATTTATGGGGACAGTGTGAGGTCAAGCAGGAGATGGGGATGAAGGTAGGATCTTTGTGCGTGCTATGGGGAGTTCAAAGAGAGGGTTCTGGGTGCGAAGGGCCCTGTCTCACACCAAGGAGAGAGCTGGAAGGAGGGGTCAGGAGCCCTGAGCGTGGGCAGCGAGAGGGATTCTAACCATTCAAGCAGATTTTAGCTCTCCCTTTGATAACAAATGGAGCCAAACCCTTCCACTCACCCCCCAGCTGAGGGCTAGAGACAAGAAGATCCTTCTCTGATCCTGTCTGGAGTAAACTACATTCCACAATTGCAGAGAAGCGTCATCAGGAGGTTTCCTCTGACGCAAGACCAAGCCTGTCATGCATGTGAATATTAAAGTCACAGACAATCTGCTTACGCTCAAGATCACATGCCATTTTAAATGTATGTCTCAAGCCATCGGCTTAAAATGTTCCATAAGAACCATCTTACCAAGGCAGCACAGCATAAACATCTCTGTTAAAGACAGAAGCCTATTAAATGAATACATTCCCCAGGCGCTCTACTTAAAGAGAGCTGTTAAATTATATGCAGGGGTTGCTGTATGGAGAACAGACCATTAGTTCATCTAGGCCAACGTCCTTCCTCTGGCTAGTAATGGCTAATACATAAGCTTCAGCAGGAGACAAAACCTCGCCTAGTTATGCACCTTGCCAGATTGGCAATGGTGAGTGGGTAAGGTGGTGGTGGGGGAAGGGGACCCTATATTCCTGATTCCACCTGCTGATCAATTTATGCCATGAAGCACACAGAGTGAGAGCCTCTGTCATTTTAACCTGCAAACTATGACTGCAGGAATAAACTTGCTAAAAGAACATTCTGGAGCATGGGAAGCTCGCCCAGTAGCCACTTGGGTCTCTGACTCAGGAGAACGATCTCTGCAGTTCCAATGTGAGAACTTGTCCCACGCTCACTTGCTCATTCACTTTGGGTGTGAGCGGCTTTACAGCCTGCACGTAGGAAATTAAACTGGAAAAATCTCTCAGAAATAAATGCACTGAACACGCACCTTGCAGGGAAAGCATCAGCCCTTCCCCTCGGGGAAGGTAAAGGTTTTGTGCAGTCTGCCTTTCATTGTGCTTTGGCACATGTTCTCCGCCCCACTAGGGACCCAGCCCTCCTCCAGGCCATTAAAAAACCTCCCCTCCATCTTCCCCACACCCACACCATGGACTCCACCTCCCTTCCCCCACTCCCTGCCTGGAGGAATCCCCTTCCTCATTCTCCCCTATCTAAGAACTTGCCTCACCCAGTCAACTCCACTAAGGAGCTCTCATACACAGTGAGGAACTGTATTGTCTCTTCCCCCAGCCCCCAAATAAAAGTTCTCCTTCTCCACCTCCACTAAGGAAACCCCCATGCTCCTCTCTCTCTCTCAGACACACACACCCACACAGCCCTCAGCTTCCATCACCCAGAACTAAAAATCCCTCTTCTCTACTCCAACCCCCACTATGCACTTCCAGGGCCCATGTCTAGCCCCTGAGGATTGCTGTATCTTGGGATGAGGGGTTGGAGAGAGAATCAGGCCCCAGAAGTGCAGAGTGGAAGAATAAGGAAACATTCCCTGGTAGTAACTTCATTACCTTGCTTGGGCAACTTAACCTCACTGAATTGCTGTGTATCTAGCTATTAAAAGCATGCTAAACGGTGACTGGAGCAAACTCATGCTCTGGATTCTCTTTGACATGTTTTTCTGAGAGGATATCAGTCATTACCTCTTGATCAGCATTCAGCAGCACTTCAGCATCCAGAGGTCCCTCATGTTCCAAACTCCATGCACCTTTCAAAAACCAAAGGAGACTTCTGACTGATTAGCTGTTCCTCCAGTGGGCTCATTCAGCTAACAATAGGGGTGCTTGCTTCTTCCACAATGCAAAAAAACTGGGCTGATAATATTCACTCTGCAAAAAATGGGAATGATTTATACAAAATGCCATCAAGTCAGGGTCTGGGAATACACATAGCTGAAGAGTTTCTGCTCATTCATGGAGCAGAGGCTGGAAACCAAATTTTCAAGATCAAACTAGAAATGTTTTCATCCATATATTTATTTTAATCTTTTATTAAACTTTCCTTATCTGTATTTGCAACCCAAACACAGCATGATGTTAGCGCACAAGAAGCAGACAGGAAAATGCCTATAAACAAAAGTGAAATAGATTAATCTAATTTTACTGTCCAAGCTGAGAGAAAGGCACAGAGGAAACATGCAGAAGAGTCAATTAGATTTTTGAAAATTCATTTGTAATCATCCCTGCTCTGTGGCAAGGCCGTTTGCATTTCTGTAAGTATATAATTTCTTTCAACTTGACAACAGCGCTTTAAGCAAGCAGCAAACAAGGAGGAACAAAGATATGCCTAGCACTCCTTAAATCTTAAGTAGGGAGGTTTTTGGTGTTGTTTGACTGGTGCTCACCCAGGCAGTGTCTCTGAGATCAATATGCTTTGATCTATTGCACAAGACTCACGGGAGGGCACAGGGAAGTAGCCAATAGCCACAGGCCTAAAGGAGGGGAGAAATGCTGTTAAGGCAACATGTGACAACAGTAAAAGGATTGAGGATGCCATTTCACTACTGACATTCCTTTGCTTCTTCTCCTTTTCTTCCTTTCCCAGCTCAGGCAGGTCATCTGCCAGAGGCTGAGCTGCTTGAATAGTTTTTTTGGCAACCTCCCTGTAACAAAGGTGCAACACCCAGGAGTGCTCTTCCCCTCCCAAAGTCATACCCACCACCAGGCACCTCCAATATGCCAGGAAGCCTCCGTGCACCTATGGTGCTCATTCCTGCTTTGAATTAGCACAGAGATCAGCAGGTGATGAATCTGAGCTAGCAACAGCTGGAGTGGAGAGAGGATTCTGGGTTTTTCCTTTAGCATTAGAAACTTGCCCCACCCGCCCTTTTGTCATACCTCCTTCGGCGTGTGCTCAGCCATTGACCTAGTTTAAGCAGCCTGGCTACCAGTACAAACACGCACACTCATAACAGTATAATTTCCAGCACTGTAATGTGAAATGGCCCCAAGGAGAATTTTCCAGTCTGCATCACATGCGGAATGAGAGCTCCCCCCGGGAACGGACAAGCCAAAGGTCTAGCAGCAGCAACAGAGCGTAGGGGATCCCTGGTACTACCACCACACCGGAGCTTGGGAGCACCACAGATGTGCAGTACAACCTGCTCTCTGGGAGAGTGAAACATGGACAGTATTGATGCTGATGGGCTCTGGAGCAAAATCTAAGCTTCCTCAGCCAAAGGAGCAAGTCAAACCAACGTGAGGCCTTAGGGGAGGGAGGGAGGGAGGGGGAGAGAGAGAGAGGTAAAAGGGCAAATTTGGAGATCCTAGCAGATACCTTCCCCTTCCCTTATCCCCCCCAAAAGTCCTGACACTAATGAGCCCTTCCTTCTGAACAGATTGGACACCATTTGTGCTTTGACCCAGGGGAGAGAGAGATAGGAAAAGGATTAATTGTCCTGGTACGTGAAGAGTCTTTTAAAAAGTAGATTCTTATCTGTAAGGCCAGAAGGGACTATAGGGCTATTCAGTCTTCCCCCTGCATAATCCAGGCCACAGAATTTCACCTACTGACAACTGTAAGCCCATAACTTCTGGCTGCACTACAGCATAGATTGTAGAAAGACACCCAGTTTTGATGTACAGACTGAAAGTGATGGAAAGTCTACCGTGTCTTTGCTAAGTTGTTCCAATGACTAATTAACATGACTTACAGATTTGTGTCATACTTCTAGTGTGAGCATCCTAGCTTCAGCTTCCAGCTCTTGGACCTCATTGGTACCTGCTTTAAATGAGAGATAGTCCCAAACTAAATCTCTGACTCTGCACACCTGAACATTTGGAAACATCCCAACCATCTATCTCAAATCCTGGAGTTATCAAAACCCATTCCTTGCCTCAACCCATCTTTGGTTTACGCAACGTGCAATGGGCTGTCTTAGCCTGAAATTGTGTTCCTTATTGCCTCACTTGAGTATAACTCAATGGCTAGAAAATCCTGCTTGAAGGGGTTCCTCCCTGCATCCTCATGAAGACATATGTCCACTCAAGTTCTGAAGCAGATTACACAGAGAACAGAGGAATTACCAGAGCAAACCTGAACTCTGGAATGTGACATCCTATCTCCAACACTGGCCACTACCAGATGGTTCAGAAGATGGGTTCAAGATTGCTACTAGGGACACTTAACTGACATGAGGGGTTCAGATCTGAGCTTGTGTGCACAGGAGCTAAGGAACCACAGAAAACTGGTTTGTTCAGTCTCCCCAGCTCTATGACTGAGAGCTGTTTCGAGAACCAGAAAGCCAGCTGTGGTATCTCCCTGTATATATGCACTTGACAGGGATCAAGAAATGGCTTCTTCAGACACCAAACTGGTCTTCTGGTGATGTAAGTACAAAAGAGATTGCAAGTCTGGCGAATATGTCACATGCTGGCTCTTGTTGAAGGCACCATTTCTCGTTCTTGAGTAGACACTTCTGGATACACTTTTTGGCTGGTCAAATGTTAATGCTGAGTTTTCCAAAGGGATTGTGATGTTTGACCCCTAAGGGAACATATTGTGACGTCAAAGCTTTCTGAAGGAATGAGACAAGACCACAGTGTCTAAAAACTGAACAGACTCCCAATGCAGCCTGAGCCCTAACACACCAGCGCCTGCCTCCCCTGGAGTTGGTGCCAGGCAGCATCACCCACAAAAAGAACACTCTCTTTCAATCCCATTCCCCCAGCCTGTCTCTCAAACCATGCCCACCTGCAACCCAGCTAATCTGAGAATCACAGAAATGTAGAGGTCATCCCCCCACACTGAGGCAGAACCAAATATATCTCGACCATCCCTGACAGGTGTTTGTAGACGCTGTTCTTTAAAATCTCCAGTGACAGGGATTCCACTACCTCCCTTGGTAATGGAGAAGAGAAGAGTAGTCCATTACAATATTATACAGACTGCATAAATCTCAGAATGATGCTTGTATTCTGTGTGAACAAATTTTGTGCTCTTCCAAGTGATGGACTACTCATACTGGCTTCAGGCAGGCTTAGAGCAGGCTATCCAAACTCAGGACTCAGCCAATGCAATTATCCTCTATAGTCCCTGGCTTTATTTCAGTTCTGATTCTCCACACAACCTAGCTAATCACTGCAATGGATCCTGACCTGCAGAACCCCGTATGGCTCTGCCAATGAACCTCAGGCTTCACTTGTGCTAATGCCAACCTAGCTCTCCTTTGCTCCACCCAAAACTCTGCTAAAGCACCTCAGACCTGGTCTACAACATCATGAATTCAGAGATTCTCTAAAAGAAAGACTGATAACTGGGCCAAATTATAAATTATGCAATGCTTTTGTGACTCATATGCACAATTTCCATAGCATGAATAACACTCTCTGAAGCCTCCATTTCACGAATCACCATTTGGAGGCAGAATAATTGATAACAGTAGAAAAGGCAGGGCATTAAGGTTGTTTGGGAGAGGGATCCATACATGACGCTAAGATGAGGCTCAGTTGAGAGGCGTGGGGATTCCAGTCCGGCAGTAACTCCTCAGGCTAGAAAAGAAAGTATATCTATCTTATTTCATTGGTTCTTATTTACACACACTAGCATGTATGCAAGCACACACTCACACGCAATATATTTTATATATAAACACATTTGTATAACCCTAGATACACTCTATACAGTATGTGTGTGTGTATTTTTATTTGATTGAAAAGCCTTTGTATACTGTACCCAACAGTACATAATGGACCTTTTAATGTCCTATTTTATCTGCCTACTTGTTCTGTTGTTCACTGATCTATGCATCTTCACAGCAGCCTTTCCAAGCCACTGGTGCTGCCCCCCCGCCCACATTCTGAGCCGTGTTTGTTTTGCCTTTGCTTTGGGCACCTAAGTGGCGTCATGAACAATAAGCTATGAACTCAATTGCCTGACTGAACTCCAGCATCAGCCACAGACAAGTGCTTTCAATCCTTGACAGAGCTTTCTCTTGAGGAAAGAGGATTGGGCGGGGGGGGGAGGGGGGACGACTGTAGTGCTTTAGTGCAGATGCTCCTCCGCCAACAGGAGAAAGCTCTACCATCCCAGCGTAGTTACTCCACCTCCCCAAGAGGCGTCAGCTATACCTATGGGAGAAGCTCTCCCACTGATGGAGTGTTGTCTACACCGGGGGTTAGGTCAGTATAACTATGTCACTCAGGGGTGTGGATTGTTCACACTCCTGAGTGACGTAGTTACCGGATATAGGTCTGTAGCGTAGATCAGACCTGGAAGACTGCATCCAGTTCTGGAGACCACATTTCCAACAGGATATTGAAAAAACCGAAAAGGGATCAGAAAAGAATTGGAACAATAAATGAAGGTCTGGAATACATGCCTGAAAGTGAGAGATTTAAGAAGCTCAATCTATTTACGTTATCCAAGAGTCTACAAGCATCTACGTGGGCAAGAGATTTCTGACAGATGGCTTTTTAATCCAACAAAAAAAAAACATCCCCTGACTGGAATCTGAAGCTCGACTAGAAATAAGGCACACATTTGTACAGTGAGGGTAATTAACCATTGGAACAACTTACCTAGCATTGTGGTGGGTTCTCCATCATTTGAATGCTTTAAATCAGGATGGGATCATTTTCTAAAATGATGCTTTAACTCAACCGGAAGTTATGGGTTTGATGCAGAAATTAGAGTGAGATCCCATGGTCTGTGTTGTGCAGAAACTCACAGTAGATCACAATCATTATGGTTTCTTCTGGCTTTAAAGTCTATGAATCTATGATAGCCCCAAAAAGCTAGCATCATGGGCAGCACGTGAACCACCAGCTGGGGGAGGCTAGCCCCGAGCCCCCCTTCCACCCCCCCGCCAGAGCTCAGAGCCTCCCCTACCATGGCCACAGGCCCAGTCCCACCCCAGGGTAGCCCCCCAGCCCTAAGGGAACACCGGCAGGGCGCGCGGCTCCAGCCCCTCGAGGCCCAGAGTACTGGGAAGATGGGTGGCATGTGGCTGCAGTCCCCTGCCCCGGAGCTCTGGGAAGACAGGTGGCGTGTGACCCCAGCCTCTCCAGCCCCAGCCAGAGCATTGGGGACTGGAGCTTCACACAGGGAGCGGTGGTAAGCAGGGGGCGGGGCCCCACCTGGCTGTTTGGGAAGGCGCAGCCTCCCCCAGCCTATGCAACCCCCGCCCATGGCTAGCTGCATAGATCTTAGCAGCATAGTGGGGGCCTGGCCTTGTTCCCTTTCCTCTAGCTACAGCTGCAACACTGGCAACAGGGAAGGGGGATTGGATGTGGAACCTCTATGCCAGCTTTACACTACCAGGGAAGTCCCCTATATTGGTGTGATCCTCCTGGAACCAAATACACGGGCTCAATGGCCAGAATCTACCTGTGAGACTTCACAAAGCAGCCATCTGAGATTCAAAGCACATTCCCCTGAGAACCTGGCATATGTAAAGACGTTTCTGAGAGACACCTAGTTTTCTTACTTTGTGCTGGCAAACTCAATGTTGCACTTTCCCCAGCAATAGGAGGGATTGTGAAATGATGGGTCTTCATCTTGACCTCACTTTTAAAAAGAGGTCATAGATACTGTGCTCCTCATTCTCCCAGAGAGAAATTACATGGCATGCATTCCAATAATTCCGAGGAGTTTATGAAGGCACAGTGCCCCAGCCAGAGGCTATATCTGTATGAGAAAGAGAAAGCCAGGCTCCCTTTATCAATCCCAGAGCGGGACTATTGTGTCCAAAAGGTCTATTGTAATTCCAGAAAATTACATTTAAAAAAGAAAAAGCGGTATGCTTTTTTCTTCCAGAGCAAAATGTTGCAATGGGGAATATATAGGAACTGGAGATGCTCTGATGTGCCGGAAACCACAAATCAAACTAGTAAGCACATAAGTGAACATACTATTTCTAGCCATAAAATGTGAACTGTGCTTAAACTGATGCAGTGAAGTCACCTTTGTCTACTCAAAGCCTGAAACAATAGCTCTAACAGGAGTGAACTGCTCCTTTCACCTCCCCACACGGTTAACTTGGAAGCCAAACAAGGACCATTTAAATGCCAATATTATTAACTATTTCACTGCCAGACTCTTTAGCAGAAATATCCAGCTAGTGTGCATTTCCTACAGCTCAAAACTATCTCCAGCATCTTCCCAGTCATCCCCTTCTCAGATGACAAATTCTCCAGCTTCTCCCAGGCAATCTCGATCATGCACCCTCTGCTTTTTAATTTAAATAAGTCTGCTGCCAGCCTACCACACCAAAGTGCTGGAGAATGCAGGGAACTTGCAACAGAATCTAGATGTTGCACAGTACACAATTGTCTGCTAAAATGTGGTATTTCATATGCAATGAATTGGAAAAAGCATATCTGCCAGTCTGCTTTGGACACAGTTGCTTTAGTATTCCCCCAACAGGTGATATGCAGGGCAATTTTCCTAGCAGACAATCTTCCTTTCTTTCTGCTAGCAAGAGGTAAAGTCAGGCTACTCAAGTATGGCTTCTCTGGGCTCCAGTGTATCTGCACCAGCTCATCAAATACTCTGTGTCATGAAAAATTCATAGGGGCATCTTATCTTGGAAGCCATCTGCATGACTGGCAAGGCTCATCCATGCCTCAGAACATCTGTCCCATGGTTTGGGGACCAGAAGAAGTCTCTGTGAAAGGTACAGTTGCAGCATCACAGAGCGATGTGCCTGGTACAGTACTAGCCCAGCTGGCAGTATGGCCCACAGATCAGCTGCAAGAGCCACTTGGATTCCTTCAAGGTAACTCTGTCTGAGCAGTCAAGCTCCGTTGAGTGGAAGAAGTAGTTTTGCCATTGACTACAGTAAAACTAGGAGCTGGCCCACAATTCTCAATTAGCCAAATTCTGCACTGATTTAGCCTCACAAAATCCAGCTAAGGCAAAGGCTTTACACAGGGTTCAATGTCTGGTCACTTTATCCCAGGTCCCATAATTTCTGTCCCAGTAGTTTAGCCCAAGAAAGCCTGTTAAAGGTCAGTTTTGCTCTTACTACTCAATGTCATAGCAACCATCAGCTGGACCATCTCAAGACAAGGTCAGGAAAGGAAGCAGCTCATCCAGACCCTGGAAAGCCACGGGGACATTCTTTGTCTCCTTTACTGAAAGAATCCCCCTTTCCTCTGGGATGCACAGCTTTGGTTGGAGTCACCTTGTCCAAACTCTTCAGAGAGTTTCACAAGCAGGAAGCTCAGGACACAGGCTTTGTCCTAGCCATGCAGTGATTAGAGGTACTCCCTCCACGATGAACATTACAGTGAGAGGGAAATGAAGAAGAGGTGCTGCCTTTAAAGAGGGCATCAATAGTTCTAATTTATTTTTAAAAAATCCATGGGCTCAGTCCATCCCTGGTCATTATAGTCAGTGGAGTTTACACAAGGGATTGATTTGGACCAGATACTTTACTCCTCTCTCCCAAATCTTTCCTTACTGACTCTGTTTCTTCATTTACCTCTCACCCACACAGTCGTCAGACTGACATTAAGTCATTAAGGTTGCAAGCCAAGGCAGTTTTCTTCCAAGTCAACAAGTAATTGATTTTACTTTTTTTTTACTTGTTACCCCAGTTGGCAGCTATAAAACGCTACACAACAGCATTGTGCCTGCAGTCTGAAAACCCTCCACTGCCAGCTGCAATGTTGGATTTTGCACTGGGACATTCCTAAAGAATTCCTCACTCAAGGCACTCGTGGGGAGAGCCCTCCACAGGCCCCCTCTGCTAAGCACGCCACAGAAAGGAGCTCACTGCACAAATACAACAGCAGCCTCCTACCTTCCGCTCCGCTGCCCCTCTTCAGGCACCAGTGCTGCTCTGAGATTGTGGGGAACTGGAAGGGCATGCTGGGTATTGAAATGCAAACACGAGGACCAAGCAGCCCGCTGAGCTTCTAAACACCAAAAGTTCCATACAAGAGTTTTCAGCTGTCTCCATTGCAGTGGATAATATCATTGTTCTACATAATCCTCAGAAGCATTCCAGGGATTCTTTTCCATTGGTTCATATTTTTAAAAAAAATCAAATATTGGGCTTAATTCCTGCTCAGAACCAAGTGAACTTTTGTCCTGGGAGCAGATTTACTATATTCAATAAGGAATATCAGCCTGTAGAAGATGGGCACATTCTCATCTCATCATAACATTGCAAATTAGAAGCAACCCCAATGAAGCCAATGGAATTGTATCAATGTAAAAAATATACTGTGAGGAGAATCAGGCCCAGGCAGAGACAGTGAGTGAGCATGGATGTACAGGTAAATTTTATTGGATGACACTTAAACACTTTCAGATTTTTTATCTGTGATATAGAATTTGATCTACGCAATCTCTTTCATACTCATTCAATGTCTATTTCACTAAAGAATGGGATTACTATTCAAAGGCTAATTCATAAACGACCTACAGTATGGCACAGGACAATGGTACAATAGCAAGCATACATTTTGAAGAAACCCTTGCCTGTGTTATTAATTGTGCTTTAGATTATTAAATGGGAATGAGCTCAAAAGTCCACTATTCTTTTCAGGACACCTGCTTTTGTTCACTTTTTACTCCGTAGTCCTCTCCCACAATGAAATCAGATTTTTCAGTTTCACCTGTGTGTGGTTAATTTCATATCCTGATTCTCCTGCCCTTGCACAGTGCCCTTATGCTAGGATTTCCAATACTGCAAGGTAACATTCGAGTCTTCCAATAACATCTTTTCAATGATTATTTTTAATACCCTGTGAGCATTTGAATTCATCGTATTTTCTGTCAAATCCCCCTTCCTCCTCTCCAACTTGAGCTAAAACTGCTTGATGGTATCCCTTTAAATGAAATACCAAGACAAGAAAGAGAAAATCTTGAAGTTCTATGACATGGGCAGGGAGGAAAAAAATAAAAAGATCAAGCCGACATTAATCATTTCTACTTCCTAAGCTTGCAAAGGGTGAAAAACAGCTGCTGCTTCTGAATGGGAGAACTGTGTGGAGGGGAAGCCATTCAAACTGAAAATTCCTGGTTAAAGTTAATGTAACCTCATATGTTCCAGCTGAACAGGAAAGCTCTAGAGCAGAAAAGGCATGTTTCTTAGACAGGCTGGAGGTGGTTACAAGTATTGGCATGTGCGCGCCTGCCATTTCTTGGGAAAGTTTTCTTCATACCTGAAAGTATTCTGCCTCCCTACCTGTAAGATCACATGAGATTCCCACATAAATGCACAAGCAGGATTCATGCCAGCAAGAAAAGGGAGTAACACCCAGGAGGGAGTGGAATGATGTCTGTGAAGGGATGCAGAGCTCGGAGTTATTACAAAAGACCACATTGCATTTGATGGGATATAATAATGAGAAATGGGCTGGAAACGAGCAAAAGAAAATTGAGGCTGTATATAAAAGGGAAAGATTCCTTGGAGTGAGATCTGTTAGATTGTGAAATAACCTCTGAAGGGAAGTAATGAAACACTGCCTCTCGCATCATTTACAATTACAGCGAACAGAGCCATGGCGAATAGAGCGATGGAGATAAAGCCTAACGGTCTCTAATTTCCGTGAATCTATGAAGATCCCAGCTCTCTAACATACAGTATATAATAGAATCAAGAATATTAAAATGGGGATCTGTCCATGTCTGCATAATAGCACATAAGCATGGAACAGCAGCTTCCCAGCCCACTAAATCAACACAGCCCTGATTGTTTCCAGAACATTTTTCACAGATCTGGTTGAATGAGGTATGTAGCCCATGGGCCTGGCTCCCTATTGCGTTAATTGTTTTGTCTATGGAGTTAAACTGGTATGAAGCTACAGTAGTGCTGCCATGAGTCAGGCCTATAATCTGAATACTAAGTAATATTCTGGAACCTTTATTATGTATTTCCCTAGCTTGGGGAAAATAAAGGAGTAGATTTGACAGGCACATCACTGGGAGAAGCTGGCTATGCTTGTTCCATTGTACAGTTTTATAAAACAGTTGGTTTATTTATAAGTTAGTGGATATTTAGCATCCTGCCTGTGATGGGCTCTCCAGGCCCCGAGCTGAACCAGGGCTTGGAGTCAAGGGCACGTTCCTGGTGGAGGAATAGTTTGAGAGGACACTGGAACTCAGGAAAAGTGGGGTGGGGTGTGGGCTGTGTGTTGCATCAAGAAGCCAGGGTGATGCTCAGAGCTGCACCACCTTGTGAAGGCTGCTCTCACAGCAGGGACTTGGATCCCCTCTCTTTGGGAGCAGAAAGCCCTAAAAGAGATCGATTGAACCAGACACTAAGAGATGGAGGAGAGCCTGCTAAGCCAGTGACCATGCCCCCAAACTGAGGAGCTCCAGCCGGGCAGGAAGTGACCTGGGGAAAATATAATTTGGTGTAGCTCAATAATTGGGCCAGATGCTTTGATAAACCCCTAGGACCCAGTAGAGAGGGTGGGCCTCAGTCATCCTACCTTTGCCCCACCCCACCCCATAGTGACAGAACTTCTGGGGGAGCAATGCGAGCACGTGAGGGTTAACTGAAGCTGGGACCTCCTCTGGAACGTCTTGGCAGGCAGAAACTGTGAGTACATCCACACTGCAATTAAAAACCTGCAGCTGGACCATGCCAACTCGCTCGAGCTCACGGGGCTCAGGCTAAGAGGCTGCCTAATTGTGGTGTAGATATTCAGGCTCAGGCTGCAGCCCAAGCCCAAAGGTTAAACAGCCCCTTAGCCCAAGCCCTGGGGCCTGAGTCAGCTGGAATGGGCCAGCTGCTGGGGTCTAACTGCAGTGTAGACATACCCTGTGAGGCCATGACCTGACCACTAGGCAAGCTGGCCATTGGACTTCCCTAATGCCCTCAGTGTAGCAGTCAAAAGGGCAGTGGAATGGGAAGTGCCCTTGCCCCACCCCAGTGCATCCTTCAGTCTCTAACCCCATCACTGTCAGCCCCAATTTGCTCTATTTTCTCCACAATGTTTCTTCACTCATCATGGGGCCATTATTCTAACCCTCCTACTTGCTGCATTGAACTGTACCATACCTGGTGACATGGGTTTCTCTCTGGAAATGAAATTCATGGTATGTCTACACTGCAACATCAGCCCAGGCTCAATCCTCACCACGCTTGCGCCCACACTGCAAATGTGCTAACCCAGAGCTCGGACCCAGGGTTCCAGGACCCTGCAGGGCTGGAGGGTCCGAGCTTGAGTTAAGTTGGAACCCAGGGTCCACGCCCTACTCCTTTGCAGTGTAGATGCAGCCCCGCTTGCCTCAGGTCCTGAGAATCATCCAGAAATATCCCACAATTCCATGGGACAACTTCCTTAGTGCGCTCTATCCCAACAATCTGCAATCCACTCTACTGAAAACAGAAGCCACACACCCCCCCCTTTGCAAACAGAAGCAGCTCAGGTCAGCATTAACCCATTCTGTTCTGATCACCGATCTGCAAGCACGTTATCAGAGAGGCTCCTGGGTTTGCAATGGCGAGTGACCCAAACAAGCCTTTTGCAAAGTGAGCTGCTTCCTGGTAACCATGCAGGGCAGGCAGTAACGTTTTCCCACAGTGCACCATGGTCCTAGGGCTAGAGCAGCCACATTTCAGGGGGATAGGGGCGGCAGCATGCTAGGGACTCTGGGATATGGTTACTTTGACTCAGGCCTGCGCATGCGGTGTGGATACCAGAGCACAGGTTAGGAAAGTCTTAACATAGGGTTAAGATACAATGTAGAGGCTCAAGCCCAGGGTTCCCTAACACGGGTCAGCTGACTTGAGTCCCACTAATCTTTGGCTTACATTGCAGTGTAGACATACCCTGAGGCAGCAGGGGATAAATCATGTGCTAATTATGTCATGGTCTTGAAGCTGAAATCAACTTAATACGGGCAGATTCTGGTCCCTGCTTCAGCCATTATAGACCTACACTAGCATACAGAAGGGCCATACAGTAGCCACAAGGGGTTGGGGGACAAGTCCCGCAGCGCAGGAGTACTGAAACCTGACATAAGTGGCCCTGTGCTGCCACCTAACACAAGCCCCAGCAAAATGACCATGCTGGGAGTAGGAGGGGACATGCTGGGGCAGAAGAGGGAGTAGCTGTAGTACTCAGGGCTACAGTGGATTTTGGGATGCTGTGTAACCCAGAACTGGGGCTGCTCTAATTTACACTGGGGGCTATTTCAGCCACCGCAGCAGCCCAGAATCTGGAGAATGTAAAAGCAGCATAAAGATTTGTCCCCTTCCCCTTAGACTGAGCTGTTGGTGCTATGCCTCTCAGCAGGCAAAGCACAGAATCTAACCCATAGAGTCGTGCTCAAGGCCCCAAACAGTTGAGGAAAGAAGAAGATGCTAGATCAAAGACAGTGGGCCAAATTCTGCCTTGACTTACAATGAGTGCAACCCAACTAGACCCATTCCCTTGGGGTGGTCCCACCAAGCAAGCACTGATGCACGCAGGCAGCATGCGGGAAGCATATATTGTCACTGCCTATCCTGGAGCTGGAGGGTTTCTGTCTCCAGTGCGCTCAATCCAACAGCTTTCAGTGGGACTAAATTTATTTCAGATCAACTGGCAGGATAAAAACATCATAATTCACACAAACTATGGTATCTACTCAGTCTGGTCTGTGTAATATAGACACAGTGTCTGTTGTTTTCTTTCCCACCATTGAAAGCAACCAGTGAAATCCCTGTATTTATCTCACAGGATTTGCTTGCCTGAGTCCTGTTTTTTAAAGTCAGCCTTGATCACTTTTTAATCATGTTTGATGCTTTCTGGCCTTTGGCATTCCTTAATCCCAAAGATGCTGCCCATAAAGTAGCCCTGCCTTTCTTCCTTCCGAAGGGACTCTGGCATGTAGACGGCAGGTCTGAATTAAGTAAGCATGCCCTTGCCATGGTTTGAATTCTCTGGCCCTTGAGATAAGAGGTAGAAGTTCATTGCTGCCATCAGCTTTGTTACTACTCAAAAGCCAAAGCAGCCAACAGAGAAGTCTTGCAGGAAAATGCAACTTGGCTCATTTCAGGCAATTAATTTCTCTCCAAGGGCTGTTTCTAGTCGACACAGTTTCTCCGAGAAAGACAACCCATATTTATTACATGAGTTTCCCCTGACAGAGAGAGCACAGAGCCATTGAGCCCTCTTTAGTAATGAGAGAGTTTTGTGCTTGCTAATGTAATACAGCACTACACTGAATGATCCAACATGGAGTGGGATTTGACTCCACTTACAAGAGAAATAAGTCCTAAATTAGTCAGAGTGGTGGGATTCTAACAAGGCGCTATTTAAAGTCTCCACCATTACACTGAGGACATGACACAATGATTTGACATGGCAGAAAGGCATTTCTTCTTCATATCAATGTAACATTTATTGTTTTCTCACGATTATTAATGGTCTTGGATTCATAAAGTGAGCCATCACCCAGTAAAGCTGCTGCATCTGTGTAGTGGTCATGCATTACCAAGTAGAATTATCTTTGACTTTGACTCAGTGAAAGCAGATGGAAAAGTCCCTCCTGGAAGACCTAAAACATGATGGCTGGATGATATCACCGGACACCTGTCCCTCACAGGTATCCTACCTCATAAGGGGCCAGATCTGGTTCAGAACAGAACATCACGGAGGCACATAATGCATTGGGCTGTCTTGACGCTGTCCGAGCAACAGCATGAGAAGTACCCAATAAACCAAGTTGACACATCACGATGCAGTGTCCCAGCCGCCCAGCGTTTGCACCCTCCTGTGTGCACCAGTGTGCCACACAACAGTGTGTTGTCACATCTTGATGCAACGTCACTGAACAATGACGCACAGCAAAAGCATAATCTTATGGTGTTGCAAATACAATGATGGCTGTTTAACTGCTCCGTGTGAATCTAAGCTTTGTTGTGAACTGAAGACTGGTTGGCAGCTATAGGTGGTTGCCTGTAGAAAGGCTCTGAAATCCAGCAGTTCGACACTTTTACAAAGAGCTGCTGGTGACTCATAGAAAACTTTCTATTTAGACAAAATTCCAGCTTTATATATAGAGCCAAAATCTAACCTTGTGTAAGTAGGTGGAATTTCAAGTAAATCAGTGGAATTCCTTAGGCCAGGTCTGAATCTGGCCCTTAGCTTGTCTGTTCCCCTTCCCTCATTCTTCATCACTGAAGTCATTTGCTAGATATTGGAAGACCCAGACTGGATCAGATCAGTGGCCCATCTAGTCCAGCATCCTCTTTCCAACAGTGACTGGAACCAGCTGCTTCCAGAGAAGACACCTGAAACCCCATCACAGAAAACAGGATCTTCCTTTGCTCACCTGCTGCTGTTGCTTATTTTCCACTTGATGTTACACAGGAGGAATCCAGCCCTCCAGGGGGCCCCGCTTCGTGAACACAGTTGACAATGACAGAATGCAATGTAGCCTCGCAGAAAGAAACACAATAAGAACCTGGCTGTAAGTCTCAGAAGGTCACAAGAAGTAACCAAACTACAAGTAGAAAACAGACTGAGGTAAGATTAGGGGTCTCCATGTTGGGGAGGGGGGACGACAATGAAATTCACACAGCTGGGATATAAAGGTTCGAGCCAGAATAACCTCATCTGTGAAATCTGGTCATCCCAGGGCCCAGCTGGAGGCTGTGCGCTTGGTTTCTGCCACAGCCATTCTCACATGCTTAGGGGAAGAGCAACAATAATTGCCTAGGAGACCCCCCATTTCTTCCGTCTCCTTCCTCTGGTCTCCTCCCCAGCAGGTTGTCACTCTCTCCCATGCTTCTGCAGAGCTAAAACAGAACTTCAACCATTGCGGCTGCTCTCAACCCGGGCCGGAGGGGTGGGTGGGGGGAGCAGGACAGGTTCAAAGGCCCAAGTGGGAGTTAGGTGCCCTGCTCCCATTGATTTTAAGTGCAAGTTGGGCACCTTGCTGCCCTTCTTGCCTTTGAAACCCTTACCCTTGCACTTTGGCTGCCCACGGGATGCTGTGGGTAAGGGGGGACCATCTAGGACCTCACTGTTCACAAGTGTATGGGACCAGATCTGTTCAGATACCTACACTTGAATACAGGGACCTTCCTTGCGCTTTATTATAAGCAATCGCTGATATTCAGTGCCGCTTTTAGGGCTCACAATGTTCTCCGTTGCTCATTTCAGCGTCTCCCAAAGCAGTAATACCCAGTCTGATTCGACAGGTTGGCATGTCGGTGCCATTCTCCGATTCTCCCGCAGCTGCTAAGGATCTGACATTTAGTGTCTTTCAACCCAACGGTTCCTGAAGTGCTTGTCAAACTGCCCATACACACAAAGAGCACCTCTCATACAGTGGGTTTGCCTCTGTGTAAGTGAGGCAGAATTTGACTCTCTCACACACACACACGATGTAGGAACCAATTAATCTCCAACTGAATTGCAACCCTTTCCGGGGTGCACTTGGCAGACAGAGTGATATGTGAGGACTGAAAGTACAGACTCCAGTAGCCAGTTGAACTTTCACTAGAGGGGGATTTATGTGAGAAATATGTAGTTATCCAGGCTCAAAAGTTGCCATGGGACTGAGTTAATAACAACCCAGCTCTTATGAAATGTACCATTTGATCATCATGGGCCACAAGTGGGCACGACCAACACTTTACACCTCGTCCAAAAGGCACTGGCAAGCTCCCAAAGTGCCAGCAGCTGGTGAAGCCCTCTGGCTATCTGAATGTCTACAGCTGTGACAGGAGACATGCCAGCTACTGACCATTTCCCTGCTGCTGTGCTGAACAGCATAACCACCCCCAGGAGTCGAGCCCATCATCCTTCTCCTTGATGTACGGGCTGCACTTGAACCCTCTTCTTTATTTAGCTCAGAGTTACTGGAACAATTCAATTAAACTAATGAACAGGGCACAAGGGCCATGGAGGACTATTCTCTCTTGGTATTTTCCAGACAGCACTTTAGAAGAGCAATAAGTAAGAAGCAACCCTTAACCTCCCCTCCTCCCCCGCCCTATGAGCCAGGATTTATGCAGTGGGGAAAGCATATCTGAGTGTGGCTGAGTGATCTAGAGGGGTTTGCTTTAGGAAGGAGATTTTTTGTCTTGCCTTATTATTCCTTAAAGACACAGAGGAGCCAGGAGAAAACCTGGCTGAGTCTCAGCAAGGGCTCCCCCTGCCTGTGACAGATGTAGCAGCAGCACCAACCGAGACAAGTTCAGCACAGCTTTATGGCGAGCACACAGTCCTCACAGACCCACTGGCCCCACAGCCAGTGGGGAAAGAGTTCAAATTGCTCTTCCTAGGTTTTAAAAGCCTCTTTTGACATCATCCAACTGCCTTCTCTGACCTGATCCCTCTGTCTCCTTGGCTTGTCTAGCACAAGCCTCCCCTCTCTTCCCTCCCACAGCCTAGAACAGCTAAATAAATGCAAGAACCTATGTACCCAGGTATACACCAGTCACCACGGTACTTAGGTGCTGTGTGGTTCCTGTCATCTTCCCTGTATCTCACCTCAGACCCTCCATCTTGTCCTTTCTTTGCCTTTTCTCCCTGGCCTAGACTCCATCTGTGTTCTCCCTCTGATATTCTTATTTACTTTTGTATTTGTATGTAATTGCCTTTTGAGGATACAGTTTATGTGAAAGTCAATGTAGAAGACAATAGTGTTGTATGGGACAGGCCAGTTCTTTCTGACCCACCTAGAAGAGCTGCTGTCTACAGAGCTCTAGGGTCCGTCTCAAGACACATTGTGGGTTGTAAGGGTGCATGCCTTGAGCACAAAGGGAGAATAGGATGGAGAGGATATCACTTCATCTGGTAGGCATGGCCGAACCTCACCAGCCACCCTTAGAAGGTGTCTTTATATCTACACAAAAGGGAGATGGGACCTGACATGGAGGGTGTAACGATGCTGGTTCTGGTGGGACCCAACTGAGAGTGCCAATTCAGGACAAATTGCTTAGAGCAGGGCAGTTACAGCCCAAGGTTGGGGTTTTTCCACCTCTAAGGCAAACCAAACCAAACCAAACCAGATCAGACAGAGAGGACTTTGGTTTTACCCCACTGGCTAACCACAAGTCATACAAGCAATTCCCTCAGTCACTTCAGTTTCCCAGTATCACCACCAATGCCACTCGTTATAGGGACAAATAGTTATGAAAACCAATACCCCAGTAAAAGAAAAAAGGTTCTCCCGATCCCAAAGGACCAAGCCCCAGACCCAGGTCAATATACAAGTCAGCTCTTACCCACAAATCACGCTGCTGCCAACCCTTTAGAATCTAAAAATCTAAAGGTTTATTCATAAAAGGAAAAAGATATAGATGAGAGCTAGAATTCGTTAAATGGAATCAATTACCTACAGTAATGGCAAAGTTCTTGGTTCAGGCTTGTAACAGTGATAGAATAAACTGCAGGTTCAAATCAAGTCTCTGGAGTACATCCACAGCTGGGATGGGTCATCAGTTCTTTGTGTAGAGCTTCCGTTCGTAGCAAAGTCCCTCCAGAGGTAAGAAGCAGGATTGAAGACCAGATGGAGGAGCTGCAGCAGCTTTTTATAGTCTCTTGCCACGTGGTCTCTGCTTTCTTTGTCCCAAAGACAAGCTATCCATCCCATGGCATGGAAAAACCTCAGAGTTCTGTCCATAGGCATGTCCCTGCATACCTTGCTGAGTTCCAAGGTGAATCTGCCTTCTCTCAATGGGTCAGTTGTATAGCTGATGGTCCTTAATGGGCCATCAAGCAGGCTAGGCAGAGCTGACACCAACTTGTCTGGGGTGTCACCCAGAAGCATAGCATAAGTTTGAAATACAGACAGTATACAGCCAATACTTATAAGTTTAAATACAAAAATGATACATGTATACAGATAGCATAATCATAACCAGCCAACCATAACCTTCTCTTAGACAGCTTATTTGACCCTCTTTATACAAGATTTGGTGCCACTACAGGACCTTGGTCGTAACAATGATCTATACGGGCCCAGATTATGTCAATAATGTCACAGGGGGCAAGAGGGGAGTTCAGTCTCCATAGCCATTCTGTCCTTGGCTTCTCTGCTGAAACTCCCAACAAGGGCCTATCTGCAATGGGTCTCGGTCTGCACTATGGATCCCTGCCCTCTAGGAAATGGTTAGCGACTACTAACAAGGAGGACAGTTAGTGACAGCTGAGATGGTGGGTTATGAAACATGGACTAGAATATGAACCAGGGCCAAGTGGCTAATTTCATCTAGACCACCACTTGCCCATTAGATGGCAGGCACCTGCAATCCCTACAGCCCCGGGCTGGATTTGGACTTGCAGAAAATAGGCCCATTCCCAATTGGCCTCTGAAAAAAAATGATAAAAACAAGAGCAGGAGGAAATATATAAAAAGCTGGTGCCAAGGAGGCTGCAACCTCTGTCCTCTTTCCGTTCTGTTTGTTAGTACTGTCTGTCTAATGGCCTGTGATGGGATGTTAGATGGGGTGGGATCTGAGTTACCCAGGAAAGAATTTTCTGTAGTATCTGGCTGGTGAATCTTGCCCACATGCTCAGGGTTTAGCTGATCGCCATATCTGGGGTCGGGAAGGAATTTTCCTCCAGGGCAGATTGGAAGAGGCCCTGGAGGTTTTTCGCCTTCCTCTGTAGCCTGGGGCATGGGTCACTTGCTGGAGGATTCTCTGCTCCTTGAAGTCTTTAAACCACAATTTGAGGACTTCAATAGCTCAGACATAGGTGAGGTTTTTCGCAGGAGTGGGTGGGTGAGATTATGTGGCCTGCGTTGTGCAGGTCAGACTAGATGATCATAATGGTCCCTTCTGACCTTAGTATCTATGAATCTATGAATTCCCCTGGGCCTGACTAACGAAACCACTCTAGCAAAAAGCAATTCATTTGTCTACTGATTTGGCTTCACGTTTTCCTTGTTTCCCCAACACATTATCAGATCCCTGCCCCGGCTACGGAAAAGGTTTCCTCTGTTTCATTCTCCTGCACTGACCTCGCTTTCAACAGCCTGTTCCTTCTAAGCCCCACCAAGGGGCTCCTCAGGGACAAAGGTGCAGTCAGGGGAATAAAACTGTCTTTGCACAATGTCGAGAAAAAGCCTGAATGGCTCTGCCAGCACCAGACATGGAAACGCGAACAGCTTCCTCGAGCTCCATGGAAATTGTACAAATTCCTTGGCAGAAAGGTGAGAGCAGCAAGCCACCCTGGGCTCATCTCAGTGCCCAGATGTCATTTACATTGGAAAGACTAATAGCGGGGGAGGGGTCATCCAAAATATTCCCAGAAAAATTCCAAACCCTAGAAATTCAAGGGTCTGTATCCCCTGGAGAATTCATTAAAATTGTCCGATTTTGAAGGAAAAAAAACCCTCCAAAACTAAAAGGAAGACAACAGCAATGACCTAACCAACCCCACCCCGAATGAGTGAAATGCTGCTGGGCTTCATTCATAAAATAGCACTAGCCAGCAAGCAAATTATTCTGTTTTCATGCACAATTTTGTTCTTGTGGAATGGATGGCACTTACGAGGGTTTCTTAAAATGCATTTAGCAAGTAATACAGCAAATAGCTCAGGTCTATGCTCACTGCCTTGATGGATCCTTCTGGGTGCGAGTTACTGAGTCAGGGAAAACCCAGTCTCTTCAGTGGTCAATGGGTTGTGTCTAGGTGTTGATAAGTGAACTCACCCAGTAGCTGGCACTTTTCTTTTTTAGTCTTCAAAAATTCGTTGCAGATAATCACTGAATAAACCATGGGCGAGAGAGGTATGGGTTATCCCAGTTTTACAGCTGGCGCAGGTGGTAAACGGCTTGCCTTATGCTCAAACGGGAAGTATTAGCCGCCAGAGGGAGGATTTGAATTACCTGTCCTGTGTGCATTCCCTGGGGCAACAAACTGTTGTTGTGACCGAACCTTTGATCATTTCACAAGCTGAGGCTTTGGACGTGAGTGCTCCTTTTTCAAACCCAATGGGAGAGAACTAAGGAATTCATCCTGGTGTTGAAAGCCTCTAAATCACTAGATATAAAGGTGTTTGTGGGGGTAGGGAGGACCTCATATAATGCATCCTCTGGCACATTCTCTAACCTCCACTTATTTTGACCGACAAATAGCTCTTTAAATTGGGGCATACTTTCAGGCTTCGTCATCTTCCTCATGAGGAAATTTAATGAAACCCTTTCTCTGCTTGATCCCTTGAGAATACAGGACATTATTGCTGCTCCTGCTCTCTACAGGCAATAGACAATACAAAACAGAGTTGTAACGCTGTATTGATTATTGATGCCCTCTGGTGGCTAAGTATTAAAATTGCCAGGATTTGGCTGACTTCCTGGGGATAGGTTTTGTCTAGAAAATACAGGTGTCAGCTTACACATCTTGAATGTCACGGCAGGGACTCATGGTTGAAACACATATGTGCTGCACTGATAATTCGCGCCCTGCTGTTCTAAAGTGATACCCTCTGGGTAGGTTCAGTCTGCAAACAATATTGGGGAAAATAAGCACAGGTAATCCCAGATCTGTTGGCATATTTCTACATTTGTCAGGGAATTTAGTGCTCAGAGAGGTACTGACAGCAGCTACTTGAGCCAAGCATAGTGTAAGCATCACCACTCAGCTCTCTCAGTGCTTCTCCAACATGACCTGGAGCACCAACTCATATTTCTGCCCCTTCCCACTCTGCCAAATTATGTGTGGTAGTTTTGCAATATGCTCACAGAGGGACTAGATTGAGACCTACCAATCTCATTTCATGTGTGACCTGAGCAAAGGATTGGATCCTCAGTCTCTAGAGGTGAAAAGCTAATAGGCTAACTCTCCTCCAGAGCATTCAGAAGAAATAGTCATTTACCATCCTATAAAATTCATTAGGCATGATAAAATATCCACTACTTCAACTAGCATGGGAGCTCTGCGCTGGAAGCATGGAAACAGCCATCCTCCAGGTGCCTGCAGAACAGAGGGTTCCTACTTGCTGCTCAACATCCAGCTGTCCGTGTGCATCAGCCTTACAAAACTGTCAAAGAAAATGTACTTGTCCACTTTTGCAATAGTGATTGATGATCTTTTACTTGCTGGTCAAAACAAATCAACAGAAAAAACATTACTTGTCCAGGGCAAGTGCGGGAATGGAATTCCACAGGACTGATTAAAAGTGTGTCATAACAGATATGATGAAATCTGAGGTCAGGCAAGCTTTTACAAGCAGATCTCTTTGCATAACATTTCAGTGACAGCGGTAACAAGATGCAAATTTATTGTCTAATAACGGTCGGTCACTGACAGATAATTAAAACAATATCTATCTAAAATATCAACAGTGAGAGGGGGCTGATTTTGTACAGGGTTATAGGTCATTATGGGAGCCCAGGCTCCTGTTAACTGAAGAGATTTATTAGGCACATATAGCTAACACATCTGGGAGCACTGTTTATTAATAAGTCACGGGACTGATCAAAACAACCCCAAGCTTTGGAGCAGTTCAGATCTGGACCTGTCTTCTGCAGCTCAGCTCCATTTCTATTTTAAAACAACAACTTCATTCAGAATGCTTACAACGGACAGCAAGAAAAGCCATTCATTCAACCAACCACCTCTAAGCCCTACAGAGAAAACCTCCTGAGCTTGGAATCATAGTCAAGTATTCAACCAAAAGCGTGCTATGCATTATGCTGTGAAAGCCAGCAGAGCCCTGTTTCACAGTTTAGGGCAACTGCACCTCTATTCCCCCTCTATGGTCTACCAAAAGTCCCCAACTTACAGGCTTCTGGCTCCTAGTCATCACCTTTCTCAGTTAGAAGTCACCACACAGCCCTTTCTAAGAAAGCACTACAAAGAAAACATAAAAGAACCTACATGCCTGCTAATCACCTTGTCAGAGGTCACCCTAACTCCAACAAGGGCTATGGCAGGTGATCAGGCCTTCAAACCCCACCAAGGGTTTTTTCTGTGGTCGCAAGCTCAGAACAGCTCTTAGCTCAGAATAAACACCCCATGAGCAGGTCAAGTCCTTCCAACCCTTCCCAGAAAGGATTGGGGTCCCTTGAATGGAAGGTCCTGTCCATTTGCTGGATCAGAAAAAAGGACCCGAGTCAATTTAAATTCAGGCTATTTGTCCAAAAGTCCTTTTCTTTTTTTTTTTTCTGTTGGTCTCTAGAGAATCCAGTTTAAAACAGTATACACAAGCCTCTCCAGGTGGTGGTACCTCTCAGAGGTGTTTTTACCTGAGTGAATTTACCCAATTACCCCCCACTGTGCTTAGTTCCTGGAGTCCTGTGGTCCCCCTGGCCCACAATGATACACACACTTAACACAGTAAGATCTCTCAAGGAATTTCCATCTCTGATTGAAAGCCAGAGAGGATCCACAGTTCTCCACTGAACATGTCCTTTCCCCAGTTGTGGAGACTTCACATCTAGGGACTCTCACCAGGAGCATCTCAGCTGACCTTGACTGATGCGACAGTGCATAGGGAGAGAGGTTATTCTAGCTCATTCAGGGCTCTACAAATCAAAGCCATACGCTAAACCACCATGTCACTGTAACAGGGTGCAGGGACATGACCTGGATCTAGCTCAGGACTGTCAGCAGAAGAGCCATATGAATGAATTTTTTGTGGACAGGTGGTGAGGACAATGTCTTTGGGAAGGTCAGGGCTCCATCCCCAGGGCCAAGGGACTGGGCTGATTTCCGTTTGCTTTCTGATTCTTTTAACTTACTTAGCTTTCTTGATGCAAGCACTAACTCTTGGGAGAAATGAGTAGACCTTGCTGACTGCTTTTCACTGAGACATCCCATTAGCTCCTAGTCTCATTTCACCCTTTAAACCACAAGTCAAAAGTAAACACCGCAAAAGCCTTTTTCCGTCTTACAAGGGATGGTCAACTATGTGGTGTGTGTAGCTTTGAAATAGCAACCCCTTTTATTTTCTGAATACTGCAGCTTTTAATTTCTAAGCACCATTTCAGTTCAGCCACCATTTTGTTCTCGGGGCTCAGAGCAGACGGGCGCAGAAGTACATACTGGGCTCTTTCCTGGGAATGTTACTTGGGTTCCTTTCATTCAAAGTAAAGGTCTTTGTGACTAAATGTGCCTGGTTGTTCTGTGGTTTCCCCGTAGACAAAGGCCAAAACCCAGGTGGTATGAAACAAGAACCCCAGGACCAGAATGACAAGTGGCAAAACACCACAATAAAGCCTGTCCTCCTGGTATCAACAGGGTTCTAGCATTTCCTGCAGGGTTCTAGCCAAACATTGTCATTTGTGTAGCAGTAAAGCCTGCTGGGTGCTTTACAGCTGCAGACAAGCTCCCTGCTCCAAACAGCCTGACCCTGCAATCAGCTCCACATGGGTGACCTCCCTGCTGCATGGAGTTCATAGCAGGGTCAGGACTTTAATAATAAACTGTGCATTGAGGGCTAGTGGCGGTTTGTGGTATTAATTATTATTGTCCTGATTGTCCCTATGGGAGAGAGACCAGCCCTAGTTCTGAGCCAAACGTTTACCATTTTCTCAACCCTCTCCTTCAGCAATCTTTATGGGCCCTGTGTCTTTCAATGGAGTTAAAAGGTAGGTCCCTAATTTTGACCTCAAATGTCCCCATTAATAACTTCCCCGTGTTGGCCAGTCCTGCAGGAGACCGAACACTAGAGCAAAAGGCTCCAGGAACCAGAGAAAAAGATGATCCTTCAATCCCAAAGAGAAAAGCCCAGGCCTCAGGCATTGGAGCCAGAGGGAGAGAGCAGGCCCTGCAAGTGGGCTGGACGAGGGACCTTTCCTAGGGGTTTTTGTTTTGTTTTAAACAAAATAAAAAAACATCCTTACCACAGGATGTAAACTAATTGCTGTATTTAGCTAAAAAAACAGCCCCTCTCCCTGCATTCTGACTCACTTCCCCTTACACAACAATGAGCTGGGAAAAGCTGCCAGATCTCAGTTCTCCCCAACTTGTTCCCAGCCAAGTGGCGTCTTTACATCGATTTTCCACATCTAAAGTATAATCTATCAGCTGCTCCCCAGCCAGGAGTGAGACGCCTCTTTCGGCTTTGTGCACCCGAGAACTTGGCCACTCTCAGGCCCACACCACTAGGAGTGAGGTCATTCCGATTGTCCAAAGGAGGTGAATGGCCTGCTGCCATGTGGGAGGGGCAAGTTGGCTTGGCCTCCTCTTGTGCCAGTTCCTTTCACTGTGGTTGATGCTAAGTTCAAATGGCACCTCAGATCCCCGAGAAGGAAAGGAGAAATGAAGTACCAGTTTCCTGAGGTTGCACAGCCGGAATCTGGGAGGAGACAAGAGGTACATTACTGTGCACACAGCACAGACTAGAAGGCAAAAAGATGGCAAGGTTGTAGGTTGGAATTTTCAAAGAGTCCTAAGGGAGTTAGGTGCACAACTCTCAAACCAACCTGAAATTGAACACAGTCTGGCTGTGTTGGAAACCCTGGAGAGAAACACTGAAGCTGGATCCTTTTCAACCCATTACTTTTTGTAATACCATATGAATCTACACAAGTTAAGGCAAATGAATGCTCAAACCTCATGCTTCTGGGCATCAGCTGATTCTCTACAAGGGGTCAGGAAGGAATTACATCCCCCTCACCCTTTCCCATCTCGCTTCACATGCAACATTTCATGGTTGGGGCCTGACCCGGGGCTGAGCACCTGCAGCTCCCATTAAAATCAGCAGATAATTTGCACTAAAAGCTTGAAAATTCCTTTAATCCAAACAGGCATTTCCACACATCATACATACAATTCACACCTGCATTTGCAACCTGCATGCTTTCACTGTGGGTTATGCAATCATGTTCTGGTTTTGCTTCCCATGGTGATATATGCTGGCACAAATGCTAGGCTACTCTTTCCACACTCTCCAGTACCTTGTAGGCCACAGCGCAGCTGCTAACATACCCAGTGCCCCATCTCTTTGTTTTCACAAATAAAATCATTCACCTTGGACAAGTCATTTGAGACATAAGACATACAGCAAAGATGAAGGGGCAGGAGATAGCTCACCAAGTTCCTAAAAATAACATTACTTGGGAAATCCAAGAAGCTGAAAAGGGTAGAATTTTTATAATAACCTAGCAATACGCCATGAAACATTCATGCTTGAGCAGAGGAGCAGCATGCAGTCTTACTCTGAAAGACGACTGCACAAAAATTGCTCTCTCACTCAGCAGATCTTCCTGTCACAGAGTCACAGCTGCTGCGTATTGACTAAAATTAGTTTTCACTATTATTTACTCCCCTTAGTACAGCAAACCCAGCACACTTGCAGGAGGGCGAGCTGGATTCTGTTCTGGCTTGTGCAACATCAGCAAAGCAGTGTGGTTAGCCAAGTTCTTACCTCAGGGCCAATTTCTGCCCTCGGTTACACTGGACAACCGCACTGGAGATGGGGGAATTCCACAGGCCAGAACACTGGAATTCAATGGCTTTTGTCCTGCCGGATCTACAAAGGATGACCTACTGAAATCTGACAGAGATGGGTGTAGCCCAGGAGTTCTCTTACTGCCTCGGGCATGGCTGAAACACTAATGTTAGTACCCAGAGGTTTGGCTCTTTGTTCTGCCATTGCTGAAAAATTTCCTGGTTTGTTAAAATGAAGTTTTGGAGGCTGCCATTGTAGAACCCACTGTGACAGGGTTTGGCTCCACAGCACCCCCTCGTGGCCCATCAGGACACTGCTCATCCCAGTAGTCAGCCACGCCTCTCACAGGTCCAAGACAGTGAGCTTTAGCCCTGTAGCTGAGGCACTCTTAAGTCCCACCTGCTACAGGTATTAGAGTCCAAAAATAAAACCAAAAACTCAAAATAGGGTCATCTGATGAATCTTCAGCAGTAACCCTCCCTTCTACTTCTGTATGGCCCTGTCTTCAAACAGCCCATCTCCCAGAGCCCTTAGCCCATCCATCAGGAGGCTTGTCCAACCAGCAAGCAGTGTCAGACTCCTGACCGTAACTAGCTCTTCTCCCCTTCCGGGTCAGCCCCCAGCTGAGCTGTGTCTTCTTCTAACTTCCCTTTCCACACCTGACATCTGCTGCACTGGGTTCACTGGGCCTGATTAACCCCCACCTTGCCACTGTGTGGCCTCCATCACACTCACATTACCTGGAGCTTCTGAGTATTTGGAGGGGGACACACACAAAAGACCAAATTCAGGCAACACAATTCCCATTAAAGTCAAGGCTGAAAGAAGGCACAGCCCCCAAAATCAGGTGTAGTTTGTAAAATCTAACAGGACGAGAGAAGTTTTTGAGCTTAGTGTAGATTTTAGTGAAAACAGGAGAGGGTGGGGAAGAGCTAGGAGATGGGGAGACATCTTTTTGTGATGCACTGCAACTTGGGAAGCTAACTACAACAGCACTGTGCCCAGTCCTTAAGAAACAGAGAGCGACACAGACCCGGGGAGTGAAGTGCAACAAGTAAACAAACAGCACAAGGAGCAAAAGCAACATTAGATTGCCAGTATTCTTTCCCATTTAATAAAAGTCAGGGTTTATTATTAATATTAAGGTCATTTTTAAAAGGGAGGGGTTTTAATCTTGAAAGGGTCTTTTCAAATGCCATTCCCCCCCACCACCACTCATTCTGAAATCTGTGCAGTGAGGAACGTGACTCATGAAACTAGTTAATAGGGTACTCACACATTGGGAGATCACCACCTGGTCCTTCTCCTTTTGAGCCAGCTCACTGAATACTAATGAAGTGAAGATGACATGCATCCATTAGCGGCAAGAAAGGATTTTCTGTGAATCATCAGGCCAACTGCTACTAGAAAACAATAGTCACCGCCTCTCCTGTGGGGTCTCTCCTCTGGGGTAGCCATGTGAAAAGGGGATGTTAAAATGTTGTGATTCTGCTCTCAGAACTGAATCTCTCAGGAGTCAGAACTTGGCAAGACATAGCACCAAGGTTTTCATCTCAAAGTTAGACCCACCCCAACATCTTAACGTTGTTATAGAATCACAGAAATTGTAGGGCTGGAAGGAGCCTTGAGAAGTCATCAAATCCAGCCCCCTTCACTGGGGCAGGACCAAGTAAAGCTAGACCATCCCTAACAAGTGTTTGTCGAACCTGTTCTTAAAAACCTCCAGTGATGGGGATTCCACAACCTCCCTTGGAAGCCTAGTCCAGAGCTTAACTACCCTTATAGTTAGGTTAAATATTAGGAAAAACTTTCTAAATCTCCCTTACTGCCACAAGTGACACGTAGGGGGGGCATGCAGGGTCAAGTGCCCCTCCCCCCGACTTCTGCTTCACCTGCTGGGGGTGGGGTGGGAGAGGGACTCTGTCCTTCTCCCGCTGCACCTGCCCACTGGCATGTTTCCAGCTCATTCCGCCCCTACTCCCGGCAGGTGGGCCCGGGTGGGGACTGGAGGGAGCAGGCTGCTGCTGCCTCCTCCCAAGCTGGACACTCTCTCAGGCAGCTGTTGCACTGCACAGAGGCAGCGACCTGGAATGGCCAGCCTCAGCCGGCGTGAGAAGCAGCTCCGTCCTATTCCCTGCCTGGACCCGGCTACCAGGGAGAGCAGCTGAGCGAGCCAGAAACATGTCGGGGGGAGATGTAGCAGGAGAAGGACATAGCCTGCTCCCACTCCCCACCCCCAGTGGGTAACTCTGGCAGGACGAGGAGAGCACAGTAGTCCCTGGACTCTGCGCAGGGTGGGCGGGTTGCTGGGGAAGGCGCCAGGAGCAGGTTCCCTGGCCTCTGCTCAGCTGGAGATAGGGGCATTGCCTGCACCCTGTGCCTCTTCTGCTGAGGTGTCTGTGAGCTCTGGGGAGACACTGGTGCTGTGAGTCTCCCCGGGCCGGGGCTGGCCCCAACTAGGCCCAGAGGCACCTGCTCCCTGCTCCTGTGGCCCCAGCCCCCAGGAGCCAGTGGGATTGACTGCCCTGGCCCAGGGAGATGGGGCTGGAAGTTTGTCCGACAAGTAGGGCAGTCACGTCCCCCACCTTTACATTGTTTCTCCCCCGCCCATCCTGGCCTCAGTATCAGGAGGCACAAGTCATCTATGCTTGCTGCAGATTAACCCTTCTACTTCTTGTCCTACTGTCAGTGGAATGTGGAGAACAATTGATCACCCTCCTCTTTATAGCCACCCTTAACATATTTGATATCTATTATCAGGTTCCCCCTCAGTCTTCTGTTCTCAAGACTAAACATACCCAGTTTTTTAATCTTTCCTCCTAGATCTTGTTTTCTTCACCTTTTCTCACTTTTGCTCTGGATTCTCCAATTTGTCCACATCTTTCTTAAAGTGTGGCATCCAGAATTGGACACAGTACTCCAATGGGGGAAATTATCTGGATTCTAAGGGTCTGATTCTTTATTCACCCTAAGTAGTTCTGGGAAATAGGATGTAGTTGGTTACTTCTTAAAGGTTCCACTTTACAACTAATGAAACGAAGGAACAATGCAAGGTTAAGAAATTTTCAAAGTAAACTCAATGAAACTGAAATTCAGTGGGAGTTGGACACTGGCTATGTCCCTTAGGTTCCTTTGAAAGTGCAAGCCCACATATTTAAACAATAATACCTTACTTGCATTACTCACTTTATCTTGGATTATTCAAACAGAAAGGATTTTAAGTTTGTTTAATTTTTTGCATTTCACTTACCTGGTCACATTCACTTTTTGTTTCTAATTGGTTGCACTTCCCAGTTCTCCTGTGACGCTTCAATATTTCATTTGCTAATGCTTCATGAGAACATTATTCCTCAGTCAGGGCCTGATCCAATGACTATTGAAGTCAAGGGCAGTCTTCCATTCACTTCAACGGTCTTCAGATCAGGCCCTCAGAACACACCTCAACCAACTTTGTGGAGAGGCAGGCAGGAGGAGACTATGCTTAGGCTCAGAGAAAAGGACTCATCCCCATACCGCAGACAAGCAGTGGGGCAACCCTTCAATGACTGCTGCTCCAGTACCTGGGCTGGACAAGGGACAGTGAGCCCTGCACTCACACACATGTATGCATAAGAGCAAATACAGTGACCAAATCCCTTCATCTCTGCCAAAGACTTTCAGTCATTTGCAGTGGCCTTCACTGGGCTGGTGTGGAGCCCAGGGCATGGGCGCACAGGGGATGCAGAGCTCCTTTAAACACCCATTTCAGTCACCCGCAGTGAAGCTGCCATTGTTCAGTTCTGTGGGGGCCTTTGACACATTCACCCCTGAATGAACTGTTCCTAGAGAGAATGTTTGCCAGATTTTCTCTGAAAAGCTGCAGGATCTCTGGAGAGCCTCCAGGGCTAAGGCAGAAGGGAGTTCAGTTTTAATTAAAGAAAGAACAGAAAATATCAGAGATGAAAAGCACAAGCCTCTGCTTACATCTTACACCAACTGAAGGGTTAATGCTCCCAGTAGGACAGCCATGGTTACCACTTGGTTAGGAGTCAGACCTACTGACCCACATTCAAATCAAATCAATATATTATTTAGAGTCTGGGGCTCCAGCTCACATTCAGCTGTTAGAGGAGCACATGTAAAAAGCTGCTTGTCACATTGAAGAACTAGACATGTGGAAAAGGAGTCCATTTTAGGGAGTCTGCAGATGAACTTACCACCTCCTTCCTTTTAAGCAATCCCCCCGGGCCACATGCAATTTGGAGTTTAACTAAATAAAACAAATCATATGAGGAGAACCACCAGGAAAGTAGTGAGACTTAATGGAAACTCAGACTTAATGGGGTGTCTGAATGGGCCGCAGTGGAAAGTGACTGCCCAAAATTTCATGGCTGATCAAAATTTTGAGCTGAACTCTGGTCCAGTTATACCCTGGGGATTTGATTTTCTCATGTATGGGCTCCAGTATGGTATTGAAAGAAAACAAAAGACAAAGAAAGAAAGATCCTAAATCAGCCATTTAACTGGGTCAGATAAGTGATCCCAAACCACAGCCATTGAGCTGAACATCCCTGACCTTTAAGAAAACAGACCAGACCTGGATTTGCAGATTGCTTAATCTTTAACAAGGACAGTTTCATGCCAGGAGAACACAAGCTTATTGTTTAATGTCAATATAATTTGTTTGTTTTAAAGAGAAGAGTCTCATCTGTTTGACGAAGTCTGAGGAGTTTTGGTACCTATATTACCTCTGAACTCCAGGGTCAACATTGAAAATTTGGAAGACACTGATCAGCTGGCATGGCAAGTGACATCAGCATTGAGTTGCAACAGTTCTGGCTCAACAGAGCAGCACTTCTAAAAACGGCAGGTTTCAGGGTAGCAGCTGTGATTTCCACACTAGACAAAACCCAGTGGGGCAGCCATGCATCAGATCTGAGCAGTCACAACCGTGTCAGTGAGGCGCGGAAGACACATTAGACTGGTTGCCAGCTCATTTGCAGCAAGTCTAAAATACTGCTTCAACATTGCAGCATAAATTAATCTAAAAGCATCAGCTTCCTCTCTCTATTTCTGCCTACATTTTGGACTGGAAACTAATTCCAACCCCCACTCCATTTCTTCCTGTGTGGAAGGGTGATCTTACAACAAGCACATGGTACACTACTAGGAATCAGACAATCTGGGTTTTGAACTTCTGATCCCATCTCTGCCACAATCTTCCTGTGTGACCTTGGGCAGGTTACTCCCCCACTCCGTGCCTTACTTTCTTGATCGGTAAAATGAGGAATCAATACTTCTGGAATCTGTAGCAGCTGAGCTGGTCTCAGCCAGAAGGTGTGTGATTTTTGCATGTTTTATGATATTTCCTGAGTACTGAGTGAAGTTGTACAACCCCTTCATTTGCAATTAAGGGCCAGTTTCTTTGTATACCCTATGTCCCTGATTATTTTCCTGAATAAGACTGCCATACCAGTCTGTCTTGGAATGGGAAGACAAATGTAAATGGCAGTCCATCTTCCATCTGCTGTTCCTGATTAGAAACAGGCTAACAAAGGCGGTGTTTGAGGCTGATACAGATTTTGAGCAGTTTTAAGTCTGGGTTCAGAATTCGCATCTAATCAAGGTTTGGATTCCCATTTGGATTTGATGGTGCCAAAAGCTCAAACTGCTCGAGACAGTTCAGTGTCAATAGTGAAAATTTCAGGAGATCAGATGCACTCTTGAGATTTCACCAATCTGAACTAGATTCTGGAAACAGACCCCTTTCCGCATTTGTATCCAGCCTGGGACAAAATCCACAGGAGTAGCTGGAACCCAGTCTTCGTATCTGCACCCCCAATAGATATTGAAAGGACTCATACCTGAGGTTCCTGTTCTGGGCCATTATTGTGTCCAGTAACAGAGCGCTATTCCTTTAAAAGGGTAGCATGCAATCGGCTTTCGCAAACTTGGATCACTCACTACGTGTGCCATCTTCACAGGATTATTCACATATCAGGGTTTGATTTGAAAGGACTTCTCTACATTTTCATATTCCAGTGGTTTAATAAGTAAATTACTTTTGCAAGTCCATCGGTTTGGCATGGATTCTTTCAAACAGATCACTCTACCAAGCAGGCAGAGTAGTCATTATTTCACGAGAGCCGCAAAAGAAGTGCAGTAACTCTTATTCCCCCTTAGAGGTCACCCTAGCATAACAACTCATACAGAAACAACCACAAAGCCCCACTAACAGGAGTAACAGTTTCTCACGGAAGAGCTTACAGTGAGCACTGCTTCCATATGCAACAATTGCAGCCACAAACCCAAATGCCTGCCTAACAATTTAGATAACAGCTCTCGTTAGATCTGCAGAGAGGGCTGGGGTTTTACAGCAGTGCTTACATCTGAAACAAACCGGTACTGCAGCTGGACCACAGAGGTTTATGAGTCAGCCTTCGCCCTCATATTAACAGAGCTGGCTGGTTTAGCACACGCAGCGGCAGGTTGTGGTTTTAGCTGTAGAGGCCTTGTGTTCAGTCCCTGCAGAGGGCAGTGGAGCACACATCTATCAAGGTATTGTTAAGGCCCCATCACTGCATGATCCTAGCACATGGCCACCTATGCTCCAGCCAGTTGCAGACTGAGATTCCTAAATGACAAACTCTTACCTGTTCTCTCTGTCACTGTCCTACTGACAGGTAAAAACCCCAGCCTGTTCTGAGCTGCATGCAACAGAGTTTTAGTGTTAGCGACAGACTGACAGCCTGGGAGATGGCAGTCTCTCTCTGGCTACGGCACCGCTAGGAACAGCATGGATAGCAGGAATGCAGTCTTCCCCCACACATTGCTCCTCCACTGTGCCTCCCCCCTGACTAGGAGAAAAGGAGTGTGGGGGAAAAGATAGCTCAGGAACCATGGCCCATTCAGTCCTTTCTCCTAATTGTCAGGAAGGCCAATTAGTGCCATTTGTGAGGCTGTGTTTGTGATGTGAACACCTGTCTGCTAGCAGTTGGACCCAGGCCTGCTATTTAGTTCATAAGTGGCCACAAAAGAGCTATCAAATGGCAAAAAACTTTTGGTCACTACTGATTTGATCTGCATTTGAACCAGTGACCTAAAGTTTCATAGCTCACAGATGGCACAGATTTTCATGGCCACAGATCTTGAGGCCAAAAGGAACTATTATGATCACCTAGTCCTGAACACAGATGAGAGCCTCGATGTCCCTTCAATCAGTATAATAAGAGAGAAATAAGAAGGTGATTTGGAAACAAGACATGCCAAGGTGCAATAATATCACCTTGATTCTTTTTGTTGCAAAATCGTTCCCTCTTAGGTGGAAAATATGCAATGCGTGCAGGCTACTTTAACATAATGGGCTAGCTATTGAGCATGTGCACCAGTGTCCTCTAGTGGCTGGAGTGAGACCTGCTTCCCTGTGTGTCATAATCCCTGCATTATTAGCTACAAATAGAGTCTCCTTTAGCTCAAATCGCTTTAGAAGCCGAGGTATCTGAACTCTATCCTCACCATCACTGTGACATTCCAAGTGACCTCGGTGTAAAGCTGTAAAGTCCTAGATTTGTAACAGTAAGTGGGATACTTAGAAGTATATTTATAGCTTAGACATTTACTAAAACAACATACAGGGGAGACAAGAATCGGGGCCTCTTTCATCACAACAAACAATGATCGCGTCTGACAGACCTCATGTCGTCTCATTAAATCAGGCCATAAATACTAGGGGCATGCAAAAAAATCTGTGGGGTGGGCTTGTTTCAATACAAAGCCAAACTAAAGGCCGCCCACTATAATGAGTTCAGTTTCTCCTCTGCACAGTGAAACTGCTGCCAAACAAACTGCTGCCCGGAAGAGTAGCTCTCCCCACCAGCCCAGTACTGTATGATAATCCCCTGAAAGGGGACGTACGGCTTTCCGACCAGGCCTATCCAGATCTGTTTGCATACTTAGCAATGGAATGTTCCCAGAGCAATTCATCTTTTCTGTTCCTGGAAAGGTGGGGCATGAAAGTGGGAGCCAGTATGGACAAGTCCAGTGGTCAGAAGGTAGAAATGAGGGGGCCCAGCAGCTATACCCTTACATGCAGACAGACCAGTTTTCCACTGTGTCCATGTAGAGGACACCAGAGCTTGCTCTACTAATTCCCTGAAGCGGTGTGCCAACAAAGAACCCAGGCAAGGGACACAAGGAGAATGGAGTCTGATAAAACTGATGTGCCAGTGATAACAAATAAAACTGTGTGATACCTTACTGTCATGTTTCCTTATGGACAGAAGTGAGCTCAGGCTGTTAGTTCAGATCCATAATTGAAACTCCCCAGAAGTTGGGAGGGGCTGGGATCCAGTGTTCTGGTTCAGATCTCCCCTTCCAGCGGACGTAGGGACTATACCTGGTGTTCCAGTTTAAACCGACTCCTACTTACTGACATCATCACGACAGTCAAGGTCACGTGGTTGCACATCTACTAGTACTGATCATCGCCCTAGACACCCCTGCAGAGGGATTCATATGCTGCGCCTTGTGATAAATTCAGCACAACGTCCCAACTCTAGTGCTGAGTCACTGTCTGACATTAGGAAAGTCATTTGCTTCAGTTTCCCCATCTCCAAAACAGGGAACAATGACAACTCCTCTCCTTTGCAAAGAGCTTTGAGGTCTGCAGACAAAAAGACCTATGTAAGCGTAAAGCATTATTATTCCCAGGTGCTGTGTCCGCCAGCAGCATGCTCAAGGAACACAGCTGCCAGAGTGAGTGACTGCAGGTGTCAGGGACAGTGCAGGCCTGATATATTCATTATTCCTCACTCAGGAGTAGCTGGCCATCAGTTTGAGGGACCAAGTGGGGCTTTGCTGAACAGGCAGATGGGAAAGATGGGGAGTTTTGCCCTCCTCTGCCACAAAAAATGCCAAGGATTGAGACGGCAACATTATCCGTAGCTGGCCCAGACAATGGGCCTGTGGCTGCTTCTTGTCCTACACATCTGTGGGACAAATTCTACACTCCAAAGCATGCACAAGTCCCAAAGGCAATTGGAGAAGCTCTGCATACTTATGTAAGAGTAGAATTGGGCAGGATAATAGGCCACCTGCATGCACAGATATCTGCAGTGTGCTCTACTGTACACAGAGAGAATTTATTTTACTTAGAAGGAAAGACAGAGACCTGGCTAACACTTTAACGTTGTACCATAAGGGAAATTACTTCCTAACCCCAGCTGGTGACCATCTCATGGCCTTCAGCCTGGATCAAGAGCCCTTGTCATTTTTAATCCTAGCCAGTGTCATTGCAGGTAGAATCTGTATTTATGGAACCCACCTAAACCTTATATAAATCATAGTAAAGTGTTTGTTTATCAGCCCACACTGCATTGATTCTTCAGATAATAGGAGACTTCAGTCTCCAAGACTGTTCATCCAGTAACTCTCATCAGAGTGAAATACACTTAAAAATACAACCTTAAAAAATAAACAAAAAGATTGACCCGTATCAGGCAAAAAAAAATAAAAAAATAAAAATACTTTTCAAAAACGTCATTGGCAGTAATAGAATCCATCATTCTGGTTAGGCATCAACTAGAGTTATTTATAGCAGCGCTCAACTCATTCTAGTTCATTTAGCTTCCCAGTAACTCTTGACTTATTTTATAATTAAGTTCATCGGAAACCGCTTGCAATGAAGAAAGCAATAAGAAAAGAGGGCAGCTGGATGGAAAGGTTTCACCCACTACGGGGATTGCTTCCCTCCGAAAGATTGAGCTGTCTCTCCCCAGTCTGATTATCAGTGTTTTGTTTCTTGATGTTTTACAGCTTTTCTCCCATTTCCTAAATGCCAACAATTGAATTAACCCGCCGTTGCATCACCTAAGGTTGCAATCTTGCAAGCTAGGCAGACATGAGCAAAGTCCTTGGTGGGATGGGCGAGCCAAGACCACTGCAGTAAGTGATGTTGGAGATTCAGGCCTGGTTTACACTAGGAAATTCGGTCAGTATAACTATGTTGCTCAGGGGCACAAGCGCCAACTCGATGGGTGCTGGGGTTGAGCACTCCGGGCAAAGGCAAAAAGCCAGCCCCTATGCTCAGGGATGTGAAAAATCCACTCCCCTGAGCAACGTAATTACACCAATGTAACCCCTGGTATAGACAGCACTAGGTCGGCAGGAGAATTCTCCCTTCGACCTGGCTACTGCCTCTTGGGGAGGTGAAGTACCTCCACTGAGGGGAGAAGCCCTCCCATCGGCGTAGGTAATGTCTTCACTGAAGCGCCACAGCGGTGCTGCTCCAGCAGGACAGCTGCACCTCTGCAGCATTTTCAGTCTAGACAAGCCCTCAGCAGGTGGCAACCTTCCCTGTGAATCAGTACTAAGCTATATATATAGCTTAGTGTGTATATATAACCAGCTGTTCAGTGTGTTACACAGCTCCACTAGTGACCGGTTCACAGAGGATCTGCAGTCTACAACTGCTAAGGGCTAGGGGATAAAGGCATTTGGTTTTGGGGCTGAGACCCCCCTACATGGGATTAACATGTAGACAATCGATGACTGTGGTTGTTACATACATACATACGTGAGGGGCACAGTGCTATTGAAGGTGCTGTCTTTTGGCGATCCCGACTACTTATGCTCATTAAAAACACTGATATTGTTTGCAAGAGGAGGGATGTTAAATCCAATGTGTTAATAATAGTGACCTGGTCCAATTCCAATAAAGGCGATTACATCCTGCCGCCTCAGGCTTCTCATGCACTTTCAGCGGGATATAGTGTTCTCCTCCACTTCCTGTCCAAAATTGTTGCATAGCATTGCCGTGCACTCGTAAACATTTGCTATTTTACACCCCAGAGGTGAGTGCATTTCAGCAGTGGGTAGAGTCACGCTCTTTTCCTTTTCTTTTGGCCTCATTTTTCCTTCCCTTTCTCCCTCCCCCCGCTTTCCTAACAGGCAAATGGGACTTCTTAAACCACCCCCCACCCCACCCCACAGCTTGTGCATCAGGTAAAAAGACATATCCTTTTTTAAAATCTCTCCAGCATAAAACAGAACCCAGCTCCCAGCATTTTACTAAAAATAGAAATATTAAAAATAAATCATGAGAATGCAGTAATTCCTAATGAGAGGCATTTGGAGGTTTTGATTCTGTCCTCTAGATGGCTGTAGGGAATAGATTCTACTGGGCCGATAGAAACCCAGACTTTGACAGCAATGCTAGAGCATCTTAGATATTGTTGCTATAGCAATCTCAGTCCTGCACCTTTCTGCTTCTGATTTATGAAACATACAGTTTGGATGAAACACCGCCCAGAAGAGTTCTTCTAGCTGCTGGAATGGTGAGGGAACCTAGGCTGGCTGGAACCTGAATGTAGTTAAGCCATCTGCCCGACCCCTGAGAGGTCAGGACTTTGTGTGCAATTCCCTGTGGAAGCTTGAGCCTCCTCTTAGCTATTACAAAGCTACCAGAAGGGATTTCATCTCATGGTGTCCTCAGTGCTTTTCCCTGTCCAGCAAAAGATGTACACTAGTCTCTGTGTGAGATGAACGTCATCTCCATGGGAACGGAGCAGGAGGCCACAAAGCCCACAGCACTACAGAGGAAATTAAATTATCTGTCCCAGCAATATAACCCTCCAGGGTATTCAACTGTCTGGCAGGACAGTCAGGTTGAGAAGCAGATGTAGACAGGGCTATTGTCAGGGAATATTTGTTCAGATTAGCACAAAGGCCGTTTAGTACAAGTTCAGTCACATGGGCCATACATGAGAGCTTGTTATAGTGCTCAAGGAATACCACAAATTCCATGGTGTCCTGGACAAGCCAATTTGCTGTGTTCTCTTGTCCACACCTGAGGAGCTACTCGCTCAGTCACTCAAGAGGACCTGAAAGGAGGCAGGGAACAAGAACATTTAAAAAAAAAAACAAAAAACCCTACATTTGATGACTTTTAAAAGTATTTGCCGTGAACATACTGGGATTATTTCAGGGGTCTGAATTTACTAATCTGACCATAGTGAGCCAGAAATGATAACACTGCAAACCACTGGCAGCTTTTCAGTCATTTGCTCTGCATTTTGTGTTCCTAAAATTGTGGATTTTTTTTTCTTTTTAATGCAAGAACATAAGAACGGCCATACTGGGTCAGACCAAAGGTCCATCTAGCCCAGTATCCTGTCTTCTAACAGCGGCCAATGGCAGGTGCTTCAGAGAGAATGAACAGAACAGGTAACCATCAATTAATCCATTCCCTATCACTCATTCCCACCTTCTGGCAAACAGAGGCTAGGGACACCATCCCTGCCCATCCTGGCTAATAGCCATTGATGGACTTATCCTCCATGAATTTATCTAGTTCTTTTTTGAACCCTGTTAGAGCCTTGGCCTTCACAACATCCTCTGGCAAAAAGTTCCACAGGCTGACTGTGTGTCGTGTGATGAAATACTTCATTTTGTTTGTTTTAAACCTGATGTCTATTCATTTCATTTGGTGACCCCTAGTTCTTGTGTTATGAGAACGAGTAAATAACACTTCCTATTTCCTTTCTCCACACCAGTCATGATTTTATAGACCTCTGTCATAATCCCCCCTTAGTTGTCTCTTTTCCAAGATGAAAAATCCCAGTCTTATTAATTTCTCCTCATACGGAAGCCATTCTACACCCCTAATAATTTTTGTTGCCCTTTTCTTAACCTTTTCCAATTCCAATATATCTTTTTTGAGATGGGGTGACTACATCTGCATGCAGTATTCAAGATGTGGGCTTTCCATGGATTTATATAGAGGCAATATGATATTTTCTATCCCTTTCTTAATGATTCCAAATATTCTGTTCACTTTTTTGACTGCCGCTGCACATTGAGTGGATGTTTTCAGAGAACTATCCACAATGAATCCAAGATCTCTTTAGACCCCATCATTTTATATGTATAGTTGGGATTATGTTTTCCAATTTATGTTTTTCAACTTAGTTTAAAAATTAAAGTTACCCTCTGAGCTATTTTTAAGATGGACTCCGTGAACAGAGATGAGCGGGAACGTTGGAAAAGCCAACGCCGAGCCTTGCAGGCCTGGTGATCTCATGCTAAAGGGAAAGGGTCAACTGTGCTCATCTGCTCCTCTCTCTTTATTCCCATGATCCTTTTCCTTTAAAGAGAGAAGGGAAACCCCCAGAAGTTCTCCAATTCCCTCTTTAGGTTTCTCTTTTCCTTCTGAATTCTGAATAAGTATGAACACAGAAAAAGCTGTCTGAGACTGAGCTACTGATGCACCTCTTCCCACCCCTCACAAACACCGGGAACTTGTTATGTTACGGACAGCCATCCAATCCCTGATTAGGGCTCCAGAAGAAAGTTACCCAGAAAACACCATCCTGGCCACTATGGATGTAGAAGCCCTCTATACCAACATTCCACACAAAGATGAACTACAAGCCGTCAGGAACAGTATCCCCGAAAATGTCACGGCAAACCTGGTGGCTGAACTTTGTGACTTTGTCCTTACCCATAACTATTTCACATTTGGGGCAATGTATACCTTCAAGTCAGCGGCACTGCTATGGGTACCCGCATGGCCCCACAGTATGCCAACATTTTTATGGCTGACTTAGAACAACGCTTCCTTAGCTCTCGTCCCCTAACGCCCCTACTGTACTTGCGCTACATTGATGACATCTTCATCATCTGGACCCTTGGAGAAGAAGCCCTTGAGGAATTCCACCATGATTTCAACAATTTCCATCCCACCACCAACCTCAGCCTAGACCAATCCACACAAGTGGTCCATTTCCTGGACACTAAGGTGCTAATAAGCGATGGTGACCCTATACCGGAAACCTACTGACCACTATACTTACCTACATGCCTCCAGCTTCCACCCAGAGCACATCACACGATCCATTGTCTACAGCCAAGCTCTAAGATACAACCGCATTTGCTCCAATCCCTCAGACAGAGCCAAACACCTACAAGATCTCTATCAAGCATTCTTAAAACTACAATACCCACCTGCTGAAGTGAAAAAACAGATTGACAGAGCCAGAAGAGTACCCAGAAATCACCTACTACAGGACAGACCCAACAAAGAAAATAACAGAACGCCACTAGCTGTCAGCCCCCAGCTAAAACCTCTTCAGCACATCATCAAAGATTTACAACCTATCCTGAAAAATGATCCCTCACTCTCACAGATCTTGGGAGACAGGCCAATCCTCGCTTACAGACACCCCCCCAACCTGAAGCAAATACTCTCCAGCAACCACACACCACACAACAAAAACACTTACTCAGGAACCTATCCTTGCAACAAAGCCGGATGCCAACTCTGTCCACATATTTATTCAAGTGACACTATCATAGGACCTAATCACATTAGCCACGCCATCAGGGGCTCGTTCACCTGCACATCTACCAATGTGATATATGCCATCATGTGCCAGCAATGCCCCTCTGCCCTGTAAATTGGCCAAACCAGACAGTCTCTATGCAAAAGAATAAATGAACACAAATCTGACATCAGGAATCATAACATTCAAAAACCGGTAGGAGAACACTTAAATCTTTTACTGAGTGGCCAGAGAGGTTGAAGGGAGGCAATTTTGCAACAGAAAAGCTTCAAAAACAGACTCCAATGAGAAACTGCTGCGCTTGAATTAATATGCAAACTAGATACCATTAACTTGGGTTTGAATAGAGACTGGGAGTGGCTGGGACATTACACATATTGAATCTATTTCCCTAAATTAAGTATCCTCACACCTTGTCAACTGTCTAAATGGGCCATCTTGATTATCACTACAAAAGTGTTTTTCTCCTGCTGATTATAGCTCATCTTAATTAATTAGCCTCTTACAGTTTGTATGGCAACTTCCACTTTCTCTGTATGTATATATCTATATCTTCTTACTATATGTTCCATTCTATGCATCCGATGAAGTGGGCTGTAGCCCACGAAAGCTTATGCTCTAATAAATTTGTTAGTCCCTAAGTTGCCACAAGTACTCCTGTTCTTTTTACCCAACATAGACTCTCACCACCCAGGGACCTCGCCTCTTGACACATACTTTCTAGGGGGGAAATTCCCTCCCAACCCCAGACTGGGTGAGAGGACAAATTGTCAAACACCCTCACAAGGAAGTGAGGCTGCCTAGGAGATTCTGCGAGGACCATGCCATCAGCTGTCTCTCTAACCACCTCCTCAGATATTAGAGACTTGCGGAAGCTGTGCAGAGAGGAGAGGAGTTGTGGCCTCCCAGCCCAGGGGACTGGCATGATAGGCAACCCCTCGTCCCATGCCCTTTTGTTTTTATGTGCAGTAACCCATTTTAAAATACTTGTAGCAGTGCTAATAACTCACAGTTAATAATGTAATGAATTTCACCCCTTTTCCTGATCTCAAAATGTCCATGAACAGCTTTATAATTTTATCAAATGCATAAGTTATTCAGATACATTTGCTCAAAACTATAGGGGAAATTTTTCTGCAGCCTGCAGTGTGTCTGCAAGCAGTATATCGAGAGAATTTGAAATTCACCTCATGTTAGTTAGCGTTGATTAGATGCACAGATTACATGGCATTGTTTCTGTCCCCTGTTTATCAGCCTAATCCAAGGCCTACTAAAGTCAGTGGGAATCTTTCCATTTACTTCAGTGGTCTTTGGTTCAGGCCCTAAATGAGCATACCTGAAAATCATGTGTGCAGTAGGAATACCCACATTTACAAGTTCAAAATTCATTCTCTGTGACCATTCTCCAGTGTTGCCAACTCTAGCAATTTCGCTGCAATATTTGGTGTTTTTCTTAAAGACCCAGCTCCTGGAATCAAGGGATTACATAAGAATCTCAACTTTTTTTTCCCTAACCTTTGCGGTTGTGAAGGAAAACTTGAATATGTTACCTGAGAATATCTTCTAGATTCTGAGATTTTAAGGTAAACAGAAACAACCCCAAGTTCTTCTCTGAAAAAAAATCTCAATTTTTAAGCCAGTCTCATGACATTTAAGGCTTGACTCAGGTCTCTTGAGCACTTTGAGAGGGCAATACTGATTCTCCAACATTTTTTGTAACCACAACAAATAAGATAAAAATAACATTTCAAAAATATCATTAAGTATGTTGCGACTAGTAACTTATTAGGTTATCAAAGCTAGAATAATATTAAAGAAACTGATTTTGGAAACATCAGCTAGTGCAGGGGGTACTGGGCAGCCTGTGTCAGCTGGCTGGAGTATAGAGGAGAGAGATTACATATACAGAGAGATGCTTGCCTGGCTGCCTAGGCTGGGTAAAGAGGGCACTGAAATGAGGCCAATGGTGGGAAGCAGCAAATATCCTTGGAGAAAAAGTTTTTTGTGAATCAATTAGGAGAATACCCAGCAATATTATTTGGACAGCTTAAGTTGGATCAAAGTGTTAGGTTGGTTTTGATGGTGCAGGATAATAGAGGCTAGAGGGATGTTAGAGAAATGGGACCGCAGCAGAGTGACTATTGCATTCAGTTCTGGGTGCCATGCCTTGAAATGGAGACAGTAACTCATGTGACACAGCACCACATGTGTCAGGCCTTCTGAATTATTGTTGGCCACAAAGAGCAGATATCCGTAAAGTTATCCCGTATGTGGTTTTATAAGATGAGCCTGATCCAATCCAGAGTTGGAAACATGCCCTCCGCCCCCTCCCCGGATTTTGGGAAAATTTTGATCCAGACCTGAATTTTGCAGCAACTTTAAAATTTGGGGGGATTTAAGATCTAAGTACTACTGTGCAGCTGAGCCATTGCTGCAAGAGGAGATAGGATGGGTCAGTCTATCGTTGCCTGTTGAGGCCAAGTGTGCATGTAATAGCTGGGGGGGGGGGAGAGAGGGGGAAGAGGGAAAAGAAACCGCAGTTGCTTTTAGTTTCCCAGAGGAGCTTTCCCTAGGGTATTCACAGCAGTACATATGTCTTTACCAGCCAGGTCCCTGATTTACTGAAGGTTAATATATGGTTCTCGTGATAAGTACCAGATTTCTGTATTTAAAGTAACAGATACTTTCTAGATTGAATTGTGTTCTGATCTCCACAGATTAAAAAAATGTGATCATTAGCACAGGAGCTAGTCACTAACATTCAAAAGTGGATCGCTATGGACATCACGTGACTGCTTAAATTTCTGCAGTAAGTCTATCTAGTCAGTGGCCTGTTGATGAATATAAGTAAATCACATCATGTGGGTAATGATGGTTTCAAATGAAAGTAACAGTACAAAACCACCATTCAAGACTTCTGTCTTGGGATTGGAGGGGAGATGGGGTGGAGGGGAGAATGACCGATGAAATCAAAACCAACACTGTCACTCAGAACTCAAACTTCTCCATATTTGCTAATACCTCTTCACTCCCACGTCTACCCAAGATCAGATTGACTTTTTTCCCATAATGCCTCGTGCCCAACAGGGCTGGAAAAAACCCTGTCTTTCAGTTTTGCAGAAGGGCAGTTCTTCTAGCAACCTCACAGATGACCGTTTCAGAGTAACAGCCGTGTTAGTCTGTATTCGCAAAAAGAAAAGGAGTACTTGTGGCACCTTAGAGACTAACCAATTTATTTGAGCATAAGCTTTCGTGAGCTGAAGTGAGCTGTAGCTCACGAAAGCTTATGCTCAAATAAATTGGTTAGTCTCTAAGGTGCCACAAGTACTGCTTTTCTTTTTACAGATGACCTGATGATTCTTAAAGGGCACTGACCCATCTCTCTTTTGCCTCGCCCATTTCAAAGATGAAGAATCATTTTAAATTCCAAGTTGATGTTCCGAGTGGGAACATTTTCAAAGCAGTTTCAATTATTATTATTTTTCTTCATCTCTGCAAACTTCAGGGGTTTTAGGAGGATTTCTGATTTAAAAATATTTTCCTCAAGAATACTAATAATGTTAAATAGCTCTTGGTTGAATCATAAATTACTATCTTCCATGATCTTTTTAGGCTTTGTACAAAGCAACCTTTGAAAATATATATTTACCTTTAATGGAGTTCATCTGTGGCTCTCTCACTCTTATCCTGTGCCTGTAACAACAAAGAATTCTGTTTAAAGCAAGGAAAGATCAGATTAAATATACAGTGAAGTTGTCAGATCAGGGCTAGTGGCAAAACCCGAATCAAAGAGAAAATACTCTAATAGAAACAAAACTTTAAATTCTGTGGATCAACAGACTGGATGCTAATTATTGCTTCTAGCTTGCTTAAGAAATTGTGAAAGACTGTGCTTTGTTTTGTAGCTACAACCACTCATTTCTAGCTGTGATCTCATTAGCTCTCATAGCTGTGGGATGTGAGACCTATGGGAAATACCTAAATGCTGGAGGGTTTTTTTTGTGCAGATGGCGCTCTTTCCTCTGAATCAGTATTGAGCCACTGCCCCAACCATAAGAGCACCGTGATACTGAAGATAATTTTTCTCAGATGAGATATAAAGCAGATGTCCTAAATATGTGTGTTGTTAAAGATCCTAAGGCACTTTTTGTAAGAATCCTAGTGTCCTACTAAAACTCTTATTTCTGAATATGTTTCCCTAGACTCCCTCTGCAATTTCAATTGAATAAAGTATTATTGTTCACTTCCTGTCCCAGTCTCTGATTCAGGAAAGCACTTAAGCACACGCTTAACTTTCACCAGGTGCACAAGTTCTTTCCTGAGTCTGGGCCCTAAACTGTTGTTGCATACTCTTAAAGAGTCACAGTGTGTCACCCCAAAAGTTGCTGTAAGAAGTAGGTGAAATCACCGATTTGATCTGTGACAGCATTTGGAAAATAGGGATCTGACACACAGGAATATTGGTAAGAAACTGGACTTTATTTCCTGGCCCATTAAACCTTCAGATGCTGACCCCGGTTATTTGCTGTTTTTTCACCCAGGTTATCAGACATGCAAAAGGTGAAATATATGGAAACCAAAAGGTACCACTAGAGTAAGCTTTATCATCCATAATTTGCTCATACTTTACAAAACAAAAAGAAAAAGAAAGCTTGCTCTTGGACAGAGAACAAATCCAGAAAATTTCAGTCCAAAAGAAGAGCTATGAACATACCACAACAAGGTTAGAACGGAAGCTGTTGTGTAACTACAACCTTGTATATGCTAGAAAAGTTGTATAGATTTAACTAAAGCTGTTTAAAAATCAATCTAAACCCCTAATTAATGTAGATACATTTAAACCAATGTAACCCTTGCTTATAGTGGTGTAAGTGCATCTATATTGGCGGTTTTCTGGTATAGACAAAAGCACCTTAGTGACTTAGGAGCCTAAGTCCTGTTTACAAAAGTGACTTTGGGCCAGATTTTTAAAAGCATTTATTCCTTTAAAAAAGCTGGCCCCTAGACGTCTTAGGCTGCTGTGAGGATCCAGGCCTAAGTCACTTTTGAAAATGTAACTTTTCAAAAGCACCTAAGTGCTTTTTTCAAAATTTTATCCAAGATCTATAAGTACACCGGAGACAGGAAGAGCTCCCAGTGTAATAAATTCTCAGTCTCCAAGGGGTTAAAAAGACTCTGTAGTGTACTAAGTGGCTTCCTTTTGCTGTTTAATACACTGGAACAGAACTCACCTAATCCATCCCAACAGAAAACCCATTAGAAAGAGCAATTTAATGGCCAGACTTGCGGGTTATTTTTGGAGACGATTCATCCAAGCAAAACTGCCCGCTCTGTGCCTGCCCAGCTGCTACATTATCCGATTCTCTCAGAACAGATTAGAAACACCTAATTCCTCTCATATGTTTTTTTTTTTTTTGTAAATCACTGTTAAGTGATAAAGGAAAAAAGTCTGACGAATGAAAAGGTCAAATTTGAACTTCAGGCCTGGAAACATATCCCTCAATTCCTCCTCAGGCCAAGCATACCGAAAGGAGCTTGCATTTTCTTTAGAAGTGGAGATTCCTCCCTGAATGATAGCTTTCAAGATGTGGTTCCAGAAGAGGTTTGTGTCCTTTTCCCCTTGTACCTGAGGGATGGAGGAGAGGCTGTTGTCAGCGATCCACCCAACACAATTTAGTATTTAATTCTCACAGCTGATTATGTTTCAAACCTTGCCCTCATTTGAAACGCAAAAAAACCATAATTGTACCTCATCAGTCAATGCCAGTTGTTGCCTGCCCTCTGCCCTCTTCCTTTTATTTTTCTTCTTCTTCAATTCAATTAAGCCTAATTAGATCACAGCAGGGCACACATCACTTATTACGGACATTGGTCCCAAGGGATAAATATTCAGCTGATGACCTATCCGCTCCCTGCTGGCCCAAACATTTGAGTGGTGCTGAGTCCGTCTCAAGATCTGGTCTCAGGTGCCTCCTTTGTAACTTCCTTCTTTGATCCATTTGAGGGAAGGGTCATGTGAGTGGCTCAATTTCAATCACTTGAAAGCCTCCTCATCAGAGTAATACAGCACTTTTCCTCTTCCAAGCACTTTACATAGATTAGCTAATTAATCTTCACAGCTCCCCTCTGAGGTAAACAGCATCAGCCCTGTCTGAAGGGGAACCAGGCCTTGAGTGGAGAGTAACCTGCCCACCACACACAGATGGCATCAGGAGCAGAGCTGGGATTGGAACCTTCCTGACTCCCATTCCAGTGCTCAGAACAAACCTGTCTCTGCCAAACCCTTCTCTACCTTTGGTATTTAACCTGCACCATTTTCTTGTCTGTTCCAAGACGATAGACAAAGCCAGTAATAAATGTCTATTTTGCAGTTTGCTTAGCAAACTGTTGGCAACTGCTTCTCTTTGGCACCAGATGCACCTTCAACATAAACATTGTTTAACTGATGGCACCTCTTCCGACGTTGCTTTCACTGCTCCTTTCATAGAATCATAGAAGAAGATGAGGTTTCTTTCAACCCTGAGGAGGCCATCTAGTCCAACCCCCTGCTCAAAGCAGGACCACCACCAACTGGTTTTCCCCTCTGGCATTAACCCAATTTATCAATATTCTCACTGAGAAGTCTTGAGAGACCAAGATGTGCAGGAAAATTCAGCATCTAAATTGCTTCAGTATCTGCAAAAGTCTTATCAGCCATAGGCATGTACTTCACATCCATAGGTTGTTCTCAGGCTCCTGCCTCTATGATACTTACCAGCTGTTTTCTCAGGCCAACCTACTGACTCTGTGGTTGAATGTTAACCAGGACAGCAGTGATGTGGTGGAGTTATCAGGTGGCCCTTATTTAAATTCTCCACCAAATGGAAGGCCTCTTCCTCTGTTCAAGTTCATCCTCATTTTGGATACTGCTAGATTATTTATCCTCAGGCTTCATACACATTCTTTTGAAGTGAATGTTATGCCTTAGAAATGATCAGATTTCACAAGCATCAGGAATTCTCAAAAGACTTCCGGGAGGGGAATATTCCCAGTCATCCCTATGAGGTCTTCTACCATTCCTCCCGTTTCTAATCATACAAGTTGAACAGAAGGCTATACTAGAAATACACTCACTGGATTAAATCCTGGCTCCATGGAAGTCAAGTCAAATTCCCATTGATTTCAATGGGGCCAGGATTTCATCCACTATGTTTATCAGCAGAAAGTGAGAGTTGTCTGCCAATTAGACAGAACATTTCTAACCATCAGAAGAATGAAGTTCTCGAACTGCCTTCTCAGGGGAGTGGCAAAACACTAACTTGTTTTAAGACTGAGCTCAGTAAGTTTATGGAGGGGATGGTATGATGAGATTCGCTACAATGGCATACGCCCCGTCCATGACTGCTATTAACAAATATCTCCAGCCATCAGGGATGCAGCACTAGATGGGGAAGGACTCTGAATTACTACAGAAAGTTCTTTCCCAGATGTCTGGCTGGTAGGTCTAACTGATCACCTTATTTGGAGTCTGCGGGGAATTTCCCCCCAGGTCAGATTGGCAGAGACCCTGTGGGGTTTTCATCTTCCTCTGCGGTGTGGGGCATGGATCACTTGCTGATTTGAACTAAAATAAATGGTGGATTCTCAGTAACTTGAAATTTTTACATCAAGATTGGAGGACTTTAGTAACTCGGCCAGAGGTTATAGGTCTATTGCAGGAGTGGATGGATGAGGTTCTGTGACCTGCAATGTGCAGGAGCTCAGATTAGATGATCATGATAGTCCCTTCTGGCCTTAAAATCTAGGAGTCCAAGAGATCTTGCCTCCCTCCTTGGCTGTGGAAATGAGAACACGTTTTTGTTTAAATGGAAAAACGTAAGTGAGTTTAAACCGTCCTTCCCTTCTGCAGCATATGTACATGGAGTCTTTCTTATGCCAGGGGGAGAAATTCATGGAATAGACCCTTAAAGTATTGGTAGAACATTGTCTTTCTCTGCTATGTCCATCCAAAGCTCACAGGGTGTTTGTACTGCTCTGCCCAGATTGCTCTTTAGAAGTCTATGCAAATAAGTCTAGAGCAAAGGTAAAAGTTGAATGAGAGTCTAATGTAACTTCATATAAATGAAGAAGCCACATTCTAAATGCAGAGATTCAAAGCAGAGAACAGAGGAGAGATTAAATAAGGACTCATAAATTTGCAATTATTCCTGAACTCACGAGCTCATCATTAAGAGTTTTGCTTTCCTACAGTTACCAGAATAAATGGTATTTTTAAGGACTGGTCATCCTGTTGGTATTTTCCCCACTGCCTCTTATTAAGTGTAAATATTGCTGATCTACATGAAGCTGGGAATATTTTGATTTCTATGTGCATTAAAGTTTCTAATTGGTTACAGACACCCACTCCAGGGCAACATGGCATGGACAAAGAAAGAGAACAGATGGTGGGTTAGCGGAGCATCTGCTTGTACTGAGCAGTTTTACCTGTAACCAATCATTGTACACATCTGTTGGTCCCTGATCAAAGTCAACTGCCATGATAAATCCTGTTTGCATCCTAAATAAATAAGGATCATATCTGGGCCTGACACTCATAAATCCTCTAAGGAGCAAGCTGCTCCAACCATTATGTGATTGCTAGATAAAGAGGCAAACACTATTGCAACAGGGACCCTGGGATTGTCTTAAAGGTCCCTTGCCAATTTTGTTTACATCTGGTGCAAATACACAAGTGAATGATTCCTTTCAGTGGAAAGCCAAAAGAGAGAAAAGATAAAAGGACACCCAATCTTCAACCGTTCAAGTAGTATTAAAAAAAAAAAAAAAAAAAAACAATTTTCAGTGCTACAAAAAGGACATTATTTCTTTAAGGCGCTTCTGGACAGCGAAAGAGAAGCATTATTAATAGCTGAGATTAAATGCACGCACACAGTGTAGTGACCATTCTGATCTGCAATAGATGAAGGCTGAGACTTCTCCTTAGCATAATCAATAGTCTTGACTTTCCAATGATGGTTTTCCAAGCCAGTACCCTGGGAAGCCCCGTCTCCCTTGACAACTGCTCTGGAGACACTAAATGTATCAGCTTGTCATACATTATAGATAATTATGTCTCTTTACAAATTCAGTCCCTCTCCTGTGAGATGGGGATTATTCTTTTAATTGGTTTGGTGCATTTTAAAATGATTGGGAGACTTTACAAAACCGTGTGTTACACAAGCAGCTTCCAAAACAGTATCTTGAGTTACTGGCAGGATCCCACACGAAATGTCCACCTGTGATTCTGGGGGGAATCTTGTACCCCTCATATTGCTGGGCCCAGTCATGCAACTACAGCTCTGCATAACTACCTCCAATCAGAGGCTGTCAGTGCGGATCAAACTCCAGACTTTCAGCATCAAAAGCGCAGGCCTCTACCATTTGAGCTAAACAAATACCTTTTTCAAGCAAAAGAGTCTGTCCTGGACAAGGACTGAACATCCCCATGGCATTCTTTTTGCGGTAGTTCTGAAAGATAATTGCAGACTGTCAGCCCAATCACCTGTCCCACACACCCTACCACTGCTCATATCCATGCTCCATGAGTTTTACTTTTCTCCACCTGTTCCTTGCTTAGCTCTTCAGGTGTAAGGCTCATCCTCTGAGTTAGTCTTTTAACATGCTTTACTTACTGTAAAGTAAGCTATTGTCCAGCTAATAGTAAGATGGCCCCTGAATGAAATCAAGCTGATTCACATCCCCAGGGGCCTGATTCACTGTTGCCATGTGCCTTAGGTTACCATTTGCAGGCTCAGAATGTTTTGTTAGTGAGCCTTTGAAACTTCACCTTCAAAACACTGGCCATGACAGTGGCCAGCACCAGGCAGTAACCAGTGACCAGACAGAGCAGCGTGCAGCAGAAGCACAGCATTTCAGAACAGATGCTCTTCCTTTAAACAGCCCTTTAAAACTGGAAGACAAACATCATTAGGAGCAGAAATTGAATGGCACCCCCTGCTACATAACCCCCATCTCACACACACACAGAGCTTTAGCAATTTCCATTCTCAAATAAGAGTTCACGTACATGAATGTCATCACAAGAAGACAATGTCAGAGGTACCATTAGCTAAAGTTCTGGATCTGATGAAATAGTCCTTCTGTCTATACCTATTGACTACTAGCTCTGGCAAGCTACAGCTTCCATCAATACCATAGAATTTTAGACACATTTAGTAGCGCACTCCTTTGCATGGAAGATGAGGGAACTCTCTAGACCTTGCAGTGTTTTGGCCACAGCCTGGGAGAGGGGGAACAACAGACATGCAGCTTTAGGACTTCTCTACACAAGGAAATCTACCAGCATTATTACAGCAGTGTAATTATACTGATATAGGGTAGTCTCATTCTGAAATAAGGTTATTAGGCAGCAAATATTTTAACCAGTGCACAACTCATGGGTCACAGGGTCCTTTTTAATACAAATTGAAGTGATTCTTTCAACCCATTTCTTCCCTATACTGTACCTTCTAATCAGCCAAGAAAAACTGTTTGCAAGATAAACATTTGTGACTGATGTGCATGTGCTAAAGGGGCAGGAGAGGAGACAAAGCGTTCATTTTGCTCCTTCTATTGCTGATAAAGCTGGTGAGCAGCTTCCCAAAATTTGCTCACTGACACTCCAGTAGTAAGAAATCACAGCACTTAAGAGCTGTTCCTATGAATCTCTGTGCTTCTACTTGGAAACAAGTGTCAGTGCCTTCCATGTATGTCCATGAAAGAGCAATTTTTCAATTATTCGGTTGATGAAATCGAGGGGTATGTTCTCTTCATAAACACATGAAACTCCTGCTTATTGCTTGTGCAGAGCAACAGGAGTACAGAGTACTTTAGGAAAAAAAAACAAGAAAATCTGACTTTTAGATCCAGTGCTTTCAATTATAGTTATTTTGCAGAGCTAATTTAATATGGCAGAGTAATCTGGTTGGGTACACTAAGTGTTTGAAAGTAGCCAAAGCGAGTTGGGCTCAGACCATTATTTTTTTAAAAAAACATTCTTCCCAAACACTTTCCACTTACTTTCAAAAGCCTTTTCCCCTTCAATCGTAATACCAAAGAAACACACAGATCTGACTGAGCAATAAAACAAACAAAATACACCAATGAAAATGCGTGTCCTCTAAAAACCTGAAGTTTATTCATTAGAATTCAGTGAAAGAAACATTCATTTTAAAAACACAGTAAATACATTAAAAAGTTTAATAACTAGTTGTGTCAAGGACAAAAAAGAAAACATGAAACAATTGGCTATCAAGAAAGGGGTAGGGGAGATGCCAGATGCCTTCCCTTGGCTCAAGCTGTGCAGAACATATAAGGGTTCCAGTCTGTAATGTTCTGAAGTTACTATATGTGGAAACAGGTGACTTACTTCTGCCACATGCATGAAGGGGAGATCCTCTAGTGCCTTAAGCAGAACGGATGGAAGTTTCGAAAAGGTTGGTTTCTTTACAACTGACATGTGCCTCCCTCTATCCCTCAATTATCCTCTTTGCCCAAACAATCTTATCCATTTGTTTTTGTTTGCTTGCCAATAGAGTGACAAAATAGGAGTGGTGGGGACCGAAGAGAAGGAGGAACAAGCAGTTTTCCATCTCAATGGAATGTCTAAGGACAAGGACTCTATAGAGAATGCATCGCAGTGAACTATCCGATAGTGGCAGGGAGATGGGGTGGATAACTGAATGGATCTTTTCCCTTTCTAACTTCTATAACAACACAGATCTGCAGGGAAAAGTGAGCTGCACTGCCTAAATACAGCTTAGCAGACACTACAAATAACTGCATAAGATTGAATACCTTCAGAATTAAGGCAGGGCGGGGGGAATCAGGGAATGTTAAAAGCAAGTGTGGGTCAAAATGCCCCAGGAATGTTAGCAGCACAGCACTCCACCCAATTTGCATTTCAGTAACAGAAGCAAAACTCATAAAAGAAACAAAACAAAAACCACACACACACAATAATGAACAGGAACGCTGTCAGGTTAAGAGTCATTTAATTAAAGACACAAACCCCATGCACAGCCAAGTATCTCCACCTGCATTGCCATCACTTTCAAATTTAAAACAAAACTCTACGTTCAGCGTTAATAATTTAGCTTTCCACCATTTCATTTGCTTTTTGCTCAGCAGTGAACATAAATTTTGACTATTCACTCCCTGTTCCTAGCTCATTTCACTTTCTGGGCCTCATACTCCATGCCACTGTGCTTGGGTTGCAAAACCTGCAAGGTGGGGGCAGAGGAAATCAAACGTTGAATTGAAGTCTAAAAAAAAAATCCCAAGCACATTAACAATGAAATTTCAGAACTTTGCTTACTCACAATGTTCCTTTAAACCATGACCAGCCACTAGGTAAACAATAGGGCCCTTAAAATTAGCGTCATAGTTGCCACGGGTTGTAAAGATTTCCCTGGACAATGCTGAGAAGCAGCCAGGGTTCTGGTGACTGCTGAGGAATGAAGTTGGTGGCGGTGCTGAGGAGGCAGGAGAGTTAGGAAGAGCCAGGAGCTAGGGTGAGGCAGTTGACTAGTCGCATTTTGGCTGGACGCCCAGTGGAGGAGCTGCTCTGTATCATGCTGGGAACAGGTAATGCTCCATGCACCGTAGGGAAGCAGGCAGCAGGGGATGTCACTCCTGCGGATGGGTTAGAATTAGTGGGGGGGCAGCACCCATTGCTCAGCCCAGCAGGAGGAACAGGGCCAGGGGGATGCAGTTGCCTCCTTCACTGCCTGGCTCAACAGTGACAGCCTCTTCCCCTTTGAGGAAACCTAAGTGTGAAGACACTCCTGTTCTCTGCCTCCTGGCTGGAGGGAAGAAGGCTGCAGAGAACAAGCAGCACTACCACTACAGACTTGGCTAAGAGCCAGGACACCCGCTCTTCAGGATGAACGTTCAGCCCCAGCCAAGCCCACACTGTTGTCAGCCACAGAACAGGAGCTTTGCCTTGGTTTTCCTGACAGCTTCACTGGCCAATGCCCCACCATCTCCCCTCCCAGATGGGCAGGTCCTTAAAAGTACAGAACTCCCTTCCAGAGCTTATTTAGGTATCAAAAAATGGCCACTGCTGGATAAAGTCAAAAACATTAAAAAACACACACAAAACCCCCACCATTGTTTTCTAGCTTTAAAAGACAGTCAGTGATTCATTCAGAGAGGAGACAGAGACAGTCTACAGACTGGAATTAAAAACAAAGCTAAAAACAGCACTTGACAGATGAGACATTCTGGTGTCAGAAGATCTAAGTAGTGTCCATGGAACATGAGGATGGCAGGAAGAGGGGCGGTTTCCGAGCTTCAGAATTAGCCCTCAGCGTGTAGCAGAGAAGCGCGATGGTTTCTTCATCACACAGGTGGTGGCAGAGTGATTGCCTTTTCTTCGTCAGCACTGTAAGCCGCACCACGGCATCGTGACGCACGAGTAAAAGAAGAGTCCATAAAATTTCCCCTATGAATATAAAATGTAAAACTATACAAAAATAGATAAAATTGACCTCTCTTATGTATAAAAAAAATCCCAAATGCAATACAGAGTTACTTGGTAGTCTGACCTGAATGTCAGTGGTTTAGATTGCATGTGCAATAGCCACAGTTCACCATGTAAGGGCAAGACATTTTGTGCAAATGCCATGTGTACTGAAGTCCTGCTATTTTTAATGCCTTGGCAGGACAATTGGCTGCGCCTGACAGTTAATTACTGACTCAGACACCACTTTCATTGAACACCTAGGCTAAAATTTTCCAATTTGGATGCCTAACTTCCACCAGGTAAAGGGATGATTGCTTGATCCTGTAATATGATGAGCACTAACTGAGAAGTCAGACCATCCTTAGTTAGGTGCCTAACAGGAAGAACCCAGGTCGGAAGATTTTGGCCATGGACCTTAATTGCAATTTTATTTATAAATGCTGTAAGTCAAGCAGGGTGAAAGAGCCAAACCCCACACCTCCCCAAAATCCCCACAACCAAGAAAAGCTTTTTGTGGTGTCAGAGTGCCCCACCTTACAAAAACCAGCAGAGGGTGTATCATTCCTTTGGTCAATCCATTAGTTTTTGGGTTTTTTTTTTTTAAAACGACACAGGTGTTTAACTTTTTTTTAAAAGCAGCTACTATGCATGCTTAGTAATCAACTGACAAGCTAGGAAATCAAAAGTTAATCCTTAATCCTTAACTCCATCCTTAATCTGTCCCATTTTTGTAAAGGTCTATTTTGGGGGGGCCACTGGGTGGGAGGGGGGAGAGAAATAAGGTTTGTAATTGAAACAGCTGGTGTTTCTACCATGAGGTTAGGAAGGCTCCCCTTAAAATAAAGGGGCAGGAGAAAGACCAGTGACCTTACCCATACCATATGCTCTGGAGCTGAATGAAATTAGTGACACATGACCGGAGAAGTTGTAGTGGGTTCCCCGAGATCTCTGCTGAAGTAAGAACTTGCAATTCCATTGTCAATTTAATTCCTTTCCCTACCACAAAGCTCAAAATAAGCTGGAACTTGAAGTGAGCTTCTGAAACTTTTGGTTTTATTAATAAGCACTTAAGAAGTTACTTTTTGTCATTTCAAACCATCAGCTTTTTTAAATTAAAAAGTTATAGTCCAATTTTTTTAAAAGATTATTTCTACCAGAAGTTTTATCACCATGGAGGACTGGTCCTATTTTCCCCTCAATAGACAGGAGTTTTGGGAGCATTGTAGATTAAACCTCATAGTATTATGTCCCCTTCCCAGTTGTATTTTAAAAATTTAATTAGAATATTGAAAATTCTTACTTCTTAATGGGGCAGAATACTCCAATAACCCAGCAAATTAGCACTAAAATGCTTTAGAAATACATAATTTTATCAATTTTCTCTGTTGAAGTTCAAATCAAATTAAGAATTTATGAAAAAATTGAAGAAAAACCTTTGGTATAAAGTCAGATTATCAAGTCCTAGCTGTATTGCCTTCACATTAGTTTATAGAAACAGTTTACAATAGGTCTTCCCATCACGTACCTACAGCCAAAATGCTTATTATTAGAGACATGCATTCGTAAGTGAACATTTCTTTTTAGCACTGTCACATTTATGCTTCACCAAAACTTTGGCAAAGGCTGCACCATTTAAAAACAAAAAGCACAAAACAAAAATCTACACCCACAAGAGGTCTTTGGTGACATACTCAGAACAAAAACAAAAATTTAGCGTAAGAGACTTGCTCAGAGCAAGAGAAAGAGTGAATGTTACAAATACTTTTCTGTGGAGTAATGTCTTGGATCACGCTGGAAACATTTTGTTTCTGAATGGCAGTAGGTAGAAACAGATCTGAGTTACGAAGTTGGGATCTGGACTCAGCCACATCTAGTAAGTCCTAGTAGAGATTCTGATGATTAGTGCACCTAGACCTTCATTTAGGACAGTACTTAAACATATACTTATGCCCCATTGAAGTCAAAGGGACTTAAGCTCATGCTAAATAGGGATTTATTCCTGAATCAGGAAAGGAGGTTCTGCCAGTGAGTTTGAAGCCAACAAGGCTCCCTTTGTCCACTATCTCTTAGGCTTTTCATAGGATTAAGTCAGACTGACACACCAAGATCAGAAATTCAGTGCAATGATGAATAAACTCTCAATTACTGATGGCGGGGTTTCACTGTAACTAAGAGCAGAATTTGTTCTATGCAATCCTACACCCCTCTAGAGGGTTGCATGATTGCAAGGGAGAAGAATGTAGCACAACGTGCCCTACGTGGTAACATTCGCACAGTGTTACCAATGCAATAATACTGAGGAATGGAGAGTTAATCCAGGTACAACACAGAAATGGGTGTTCTTGGTCTTGAGTTCCCTTTTTTTTTTTTATTTTATTAAAGTGAATTGCCAAACAAAAAGCAAGCATGTTTTTGCCCTTCGCTGCTCTATATGAATGTATAAAGACAGCATCTTATATTCTCTTTTCCACTGAAGTATCAGAGCACCGCTTCTCTTTCTTTGCTGGAGGCATCAGCATTTCATACCTTGGCAACACTGTAAATACAGTGACAGTGGAGAAACCTGGTTACAATTCAGATGTTTGCTAATCCACTTAGGAACATGACTCCAAATGTGTATTATAGATGGGACTTTCAGCCTGGGTATACAAAACCATTAAGCTCCAGTCTACACTACAAATTGGAAACATATTTGTAATTGGGTTATGGGATAAGAGTTGTAGCCTGGTTATCTGATGTGACTGGAATTTATGCACATTTCAGAATCAGTATTAGCTGGGGAGAGTATGTGAGAGACAGATACATGTGGGACATCACTATTTAGATCTTCCACAGATTTTGCCAAAAGGAGTCAGAAAGAGGAGGATCTGGTATTTCTAGTTTAAAATTTTGCAATTTTATTTTTAAACCATTGAGAAAGTCTCTCTGCATCACAAACAAAAAAAACCAGGAAAGGGCAATTTTTTTAGTGCACTGTAGTCCACCAGGACCCAGATTAAGTCCAAGAATATAAACCTCGACTGAGGCATGGAGAGACTCAGCAAGACCCAGTTAAGAGGAAAAGAGATCTATATAAGAGACTGAAATCATGTATTTAAGACTGACAAGGACAAAGGAGTTTCCTTGGGTGAAGACATGTGCTCTGCTCCAATAGCCCGAAACAGGTGCTTTCAAGAGCTTTGTCAATGCAAACAGCCCTCTCTCAAGAGTAAAGTGCATCTCCGCAGCTTGCTACTTCCTCCATCTCCCCTGCAAGGTGTGGGAGCAAAAGGGTGGCACTATGTCCAGCTTTGTTTTTTCCTCCAGACGGGAGAAAGAGAAATTGTGAAGCCTAATTTAGGCTGCATTACATCCTGTATTCCAATTAACAGAATACTTTCCTCGTATGAATTTATGCAAAGAAAATAAAAATCCAAAACACAAAACTTCCTTTTGAAGAAAAGCATTAACACCTGCAACTTAACAGCTACAGGTGTGATCCAATTTAGCTTATATAAAAGATATTAATCATGTCCCATGTCTTAGGGAGCTGGGGCAAAGCACATAAGAAAAATATTTTATCTGAACATGATATACCATGAAGTTTGATCACTCCAAAGAAATAAGGGTATTGTTGACATTCTATTCTTAAAGGGACACCATCAACATGTAGGTTGCTTTTTTTTTTTTTTTTTTTTTTGGAGAGGGGGTGTAAATAAAGTGAATTAAAAATAGAGCTGGTTAGAAAACTCCCTCCCCACTGCTTCACACAACGGAAAACATCTTTTTGACCAAAATGAAAATCTACAGGAAAGTTCTTGGTTTGGTTTGAAATGTTTCCCTTTTTGAATGATTTTTGCTTTGGTGGGGAGAAACATGATATGCACATGCCATACTTTCTCTCACTTTTCCAGTGGGAAGGTGCGGTGATGAGAGAAAGTGGAGAAAACATTCCAAATGTTGTCAAAAAGAAGCTTCACAGGAAGTAAATAGTAACAAAAAGCTTTCATTCCTTTTGAATATTGCTCTAATTGTTAAATAGTTTCAGGTACTGCACCTGTCTCAAGTCCCCTGCCAATCTGTAGTTTTACATCCACTTTTTCCTGTTTTTTCCCATGTCACTGTGTGAAAGTTCCACATAAATGGGGGGAAATGACCACACACGTGAAACCACAAATTTGAGTGTGTATCAAGTGTTGCCAAATGCACAAAGCAAACACACTGGAAAGATATTTATCTATCATCCCTCTTATGCTACAATTACAGCCATTTCGTGTTAAAAACATTCAGAGTTATGATTTTTGGCAGTTGATAGTGTTCCTTTAAATAGATCAGCAGAAAACTAGCCTGAACAGGGAGTCTATTTCCAGGAGATTTTATTCCAACAGCAACTGCACTATGTATTGATACTCACTCTGCACAGTTTATTATAGTCAACAGAGTGGTGGTTCACACTGACAAACACTGGTGCCTCAAGCATTAGTCTACGCTAGGACGTGGCCTACACAAAACCACAATAGAGCACCCACAGCAGTGCAGAACATCAGCAGCATTGTGAGTGACTACATACTGCACCCAACTGCAACTGAAAGAAAGAAGAGTTAATCTTTCTTGGACCAATTCTAAATGAAAACCACACACTGAAGTATATCTCCCCCCTCCCGCCACCCCACCCCTCCCTGAAAGTTAACCCTTGGCTGCCCCCCCTCACCCCTCCAGTATTAGCTATTTGGCTACCATTACATTCACTGTAGTGCTTTGACAGCTAACGGGCAGCGTGTTCCCATGTACGGGTCCCCCTTTCAGCAGGTCTGTACTGGAGCTTCCATAACGTTCAGCAAAGCAATCTGAGGGTTTTAAGGTCTCAGTGCCATCGTGAAACTGGAACGTTCCTTGTGTAATGCCAGCAAGTTTGCACTTTGCTGATTTATCAGGGGACTGCGTGAAAGCGAAGCTCTGAGGTAAGTCAGCCCCTTTTTCTCCCAAAGATAGCACGCAAGCCAGTTTTTTGGCCATATTTTCTCTAGGATACCTGTAGGAGCTAGACACCTCTTGGGCCTCTCTTGTATCAGTCTGCAGAGGTAAATTGGATGGTCTGACCATGTGTCTAGGCGTCTGAAGCATTAGATTACTGGCCCCAGTATCCTGGGGCATCCTGTCCGGAATCTCCCTGGCATTGCTCCATCCAAGGGACATGTAACGGGAATCCACTTCTGACTGCTCAGATGTATCCCAGCTGCCTTTGACAACGGCAGCCCTTGCAGTCGGAGTACAGCTCCACGGTTTCTCTCCCCCTGAGGAAAGCTCGGCTTTGTACTCCACATGCTGCAACCCTGGCCAGGTAAGTACCCCATCAGCTTCTCCTCCTTCGGAAGGAGACAGCTGAATGCTCTCCTTGCTTCTGCTCACCCTGGGGACAGAGTCCTTCTTGCCACTGTCCCATTTGGACCAGAGCTGACAAGGCTTAAGGCCATTCTTGGAGAGAGGCATATCTGCAAGCTCCAACTCCAAGCTCTCCGTATCAAGTGACCTGCTTCTTCTGTTGATGGAGAGCGGTGCTGGCAGGGAGGGGCTCAAGCCATGCAGGCGCAAATGACGGGGAAGGCTGCCAACACCCCAGTTACAGCTCTGGAAAGAGTCTTGGGGATACCCCGGGAACATTCGTTCATCACATTCGGCAAAGGACTCCTTTTGCACGTAGCTGTCATCAAAGGCCTCAAAGGATGCAGCAATGTCCTCGTCAGCGTTCATCTCCAGATGCTGCTCACATTCTCCCTCGCCTTCCTGCTCCACATCCACTATGTCAAAAGTGACCATGGTTGGAAGGACAGAAAGGTTCTGAGTGAAGGAAGAACCTGAATCAGAGCTACCAAGGCTTTCAGAAAGGCTGGAGAAGAGAGTGCCGCTGCTAGTGAACTCAACCAGCGCCTGAGAGAAGTTAACAGCCTGCTCGGGTTCACATTCACTTTCTGTCTGGGGTTCCCTGAGGCAGTTTTCCACTCTGCTGTGGTGTTCATTTTGCAAACAGCTATCGGGGTCATGTGTTCTGTAGCTGGGATAGGTCACAGTCACAGTTTTAGCTGGGACTAAGCTACGTAGTTCCCCAAACACTGCATGATCCAAATCAGAATCAAACACAGAGTTGTTTTTCATGAGCTGAATAAGGCAACTTCCTTGGGCTTTTTGGCCATTGTAATACTTTTCTGGACACAGTGTCCCTTGAAAGTCCCTCCACTCAGGATTTTCCAGTCCGGACACTGAAATCCCAGCATCTACATTTCTGCTCAAAACTGGAGAAGCAATTTGCTCACTACCAAGGCAACTCTGATTTTTGCCAATCAATTTGGCTGCTCTAGTATTACATTCAACGTATTGCTGGTCTCTGGGACATTTCTCTTTGCTGGGGATGTCCAGCCGTTTTGCAACTGGTTCCCTCTGAAGCTCCCAATACAGCAGCTGTTTCTGAATAGCAGCCAGCCTCTCTTCCTCAGTCTCCATCACTCCACTGCTCTGCCCCATCATCTGAATAAGGTTCTTTTCAGCAGGGACAGCAAAATCTAAGAAATGGCTGAAGATCTCTGGATGAGATGCTTTGCTCTCAAATAAGGATTCGTCCCCGAGAGAGGGGCTCATCAGGGTGTCATCGGGCTCATAAAACTCATAAAGTGCATCACCACTGTAACTGTCTCTTGGGAGACGGTCCTTCTTGATTTCCCCAAGTTCATCCTCTGGCCCCGGTGTGGTAGAGTCATAATAACCCTCGTCGCTATTGGGAGCAGATTCTTGCTGGTCACTGGGCGGCGTTAAGAGCTCTACATCATCCATCACACCTCCAGCGTACAGATGGGCCACCTCCTCTCGCAAGCCGCAAGTCTCCAGCTTGCTATTCACTCCCTGCAGCTTGGGACTGTTTATGGGCTGAGGCAGCTTGGTTTCGTAGCGGCTGTCCACCTCGGTGGTGCCCTCCCACAGCTGCTGGAGGTACTCCTCTATCTCCTCCGGCGTGGCCATCTCCTCCCCTCCTCCCTGGTAAGTGACAAGGCATGAGCTTCTCTTGGCAGCATCTCTACTGCGCTCCATGGAGATCGTGCTCTCAGCAATACTGTCGATGTCTGGCTCAGCAATTATGTCTCCACACCCAGTGAGGGAATCAAAACTTTTAAGGGAAGTAACATCTCCAAAGATCAAGCTGAGCTGGTCTCCAGAGTGTACTGAAGGGGGGTCATTGTCTGGGTAGTCAGGATGGTGTGCTTCAGGGAGGCCACCGTAGGGTGAGCTGGCACAGACAATAGTCTCTGCGTCCAATTTCACATCTAGAATATTGTCTTTGCCCACAGGCACCATTGCTGCATCTCCTTCCGAGCTACTTTGAGCAGCCACGAGCCAGTCAGTGTTTTCTCCAAGGTTGGTCGTTGTGTTCAGTGAGCAATTACCATCCAAGCTCCCTGTGCATGGTGCAGGGAAAGGGGTGCCTCCTGGACTCTCCTCCTCAGAGGCTCGCTGGGTTTCAGCCCCCGCCCCTTGAGTTTTCTTGGCTTGCTCTCCATCCCCGCAATCAGCGGCCCACTCCACTTTCTCAGACTCAGCAGCTTTGTTCTTTCTGTGGCGCCGGATGCTGTTGAAAAGCCCCTTCAGCCCTTTTTTGGGTCTAGGGAAGGACAACGATTTGTCTCCATTGGGCTTTTTCTCAAAGCCCTCGGCACTCCCCAGGGGAGAGCTCTCCTGCCTGCCAAACTCAAATTTGATGCTGGCGTCTGTTGCCAAGTGAGCGCTCTGAGAGCTTGGCAGCTGGCGAGGATGCGAGTCCATCCCTCCATTCAAGGGGCTGTCCAACCGCAACCTCCCTTTCACATCCTCATACCCAACGTCGCTGATCCCATCGTGCGTCTTACTTTTACTGAGACCCTTTTTGGAGGCTCCCTTCCCTTGGCCTTTATTTTTTCCTCCAAAGAAGCTTGGCAGGGTGCATATGCTCCTCTTCCCCCCAAAGAGCTTGAAGGCAGTTTTCTTCAGCTTGCCAGGGGGTGCCTGCTCCACAGCCGCGACAGAAGCATCGCTCCACTCAGGCGGCCGGTCACCTACTCTGCTCTCCTCCTGCTTCTGGTCTCCTCCCTCAACTTGCCTGCAGATGACAGATGGAGAGCTGGTTCCAACGGCATCCTCTGTACAGCACGTTTCCATGGCAGCTGTTACAGCCAGGTATATTTAGCTGGAAATAAAGACTTTGGTAGCAGAGTCTTCTTCAGGGCGTGTGGACCAAAGCATCATGATTGATCTAAAAGGAAGAAAGAAAGACAAGAGACATGAGAAACCATTAATGGTTTGCTTGGAATCACCTGAGTGGGTGAAACAAGGCAAAGAGGTCAGGTACATTCATGACCACAGCTGGGACACTAACTAGTGAGACCTCTATAACTCACTCTATAGGTTAGTTCTTTTTATCATCTCTCCTCTCAATAATGACTGGGGTTTGAACTTAATGCTGGTTTCCAGACTGCTAGTTTGTTAAGCCTCCATTTTATCCTCAAGGCAAAAGTACCACTTCCTCAATATAAACACTTCCCATATGGAGAGACAGATTTGCTTTCTCTGGCTCACTGTGGTTGTGAGAGACCACGTGTGTTGCGGCCACATCTCCAGAGTACTGGACTAAGACCCACCAAACTCACTGCACTGACTTTAGTCACTACGAACTTTCCAGTATTAGTTAGCCCCTGTGATCTCAGCGCCTTTCTGCTTTTAAAGTGTCAGATACAATTCAATTCAATTCTCCAAAACATTCCCTATCAACATTTTGCACTTAATACTTAAATACAACCAATTTACAGCACAAGCACTAAAATGACAGTGTTTCTCTGAATAAAGAGAGTGATTTTTATTTGCACTAGATTTCACTTGTCTTTAAACATCTTTCAGGAAAGCTAGAATTAAAAACCAGTTCAGTACAAAAACCTCCCTGATCAGATTATCTCAGAAACACCAGAGATGGAGGTTTTAATCTGATGCTGGCTCGACGTGAACAAAATAAAAATATTTCTTTTTGGCATTGGGCAGGAATGGGCGGGGGGAGAGAAAGCGAATAAATCCAGTGAAAATTGTTATGCACTGCTGGGTTTTTATGCTTGCAGCTTAGATTTTTCTGGTCTGAGGCCCGCACCGAATTTAAACAAAGATCCTGTTTGAGGAAAAAACACCCCCCAGATCATGGGCCTCCTAACACCCATGACTTGAGGGCAAATCCTGAAGATGAAGGATTTTTCTTGAATCTCTGGGGGACCGGGCAGTCACTGGAGGAGCAAGAAAGCAGCATTTTTATTGGCTTCTATTATTAATAAAAGCCTTGGCGTTCACCCTGCTCGCTAAAATTAATGGCTAAGAAGCAGATGGGGCAGGTTGTAATTGTATTAAAGTGATGGTTACGAGAACATTGCAAAACAGAGTGATGCGCAGGTAGCGATCTGAAAACTGCATGCAGCCTCCCCTCCCCTCCCCTGCTACAGACGGTTGTGCTACAGAGACAGCATGTCTGGTAGCTAAGCATGCACACAGAAAGAAAGCAAAGGAGGGCACTTTGCCATGCCATAACTGGCTCTGCACCGTACAACTCGTGAGTTTAGTACAGTATTAGAGCTTGAGACTGGGAATTAGGAGCTATTTCTAGCTCTGCTGTTGATTTGCTGTGTGATCTCAGGCAAGTCAACCATGGTGTTCCTCAGTTTCACCCCTCCGGGGGGCAAGGAGAAAAAAATACTGACCTGCCTCACTAACCGGCTAATTTCACTGGTGTGTATAATAGCCTATGGAAGCATTCACTTGTGACATACACAGTACCCAAGTTCCATTGTAGGAGTTCCCTTGTTGCTTTGCAAACGTACTTAAGTCATTGGTAAATCTGATTAAACAACATTATTGAGATGCACAATATTACGCTTTGGCCATCCCTCCTGTTAACTCCAACCATGCTAGGGAGCGCGCATTTACGCAAAGCAGGAAGGAGAAGGGAGGAATGAAACTTAGGGTACGCCTACAGTGGCAGCGTTACATCGCCGGCAGTTACAGTGCCGCTCAAAGAGCGCTGAAGGGAAACTGTTGTTGTGTGTTCACACTGTCAGCTGCCTGCACAATAGCGTGTTCACACTTGCAGCGGTATTCGGAACGTTGCACTCTGGGCAGCTATCCCACAGAGCATCCCTTCCTCTTCTGCCGCTAAGAGCTGTGGGAAGGCGGAGGGGGTCGCAGGGCATCCTGGCTCCTGTCCCAATGCCCCAGGATGCATTGCTTCGCATCCCAGCAATCCCTGTGCTTCTGTCCGCATTTGGCACCATCTTTCAATAGCTTTGTGTACTGCGTGCTCTGCCTCTCGGTCTGCAGCAATGGATCCTGCACTGCTGACCAATATGCTGCTCGCTCTCACTAACATGTCACGAGTGGCAGTGGGGTTATTCCTTAAACTATAAAGGCAAGAGGAGCTTGACATTGATCTCGCCACACGTAGTAGCTACGACACGAGACTGCGTGTGGCATTTGAGGTGCTGACCACAGTGGAACGCTGCTTTTGGGCTTGGGAAACAAGCACTGAGTGGTGGGATCACATCGCGATGCACGTTTGGGATGATTAGCGGTGGCTGCAGAACTTTCGCATGAGGAAAGCCACATTCTGGGACTACGTGATGAGCTCGTCCCAGCCCTGCGGTGCAAGGACACGAGAACGAGAGCTGCTCTGTCGTTGGAGAAGCACATGGTGATTGCACTGTGGAAGCTGGCTACTCCAGATTGCTATTGATCGGTCGCTAACCAGTTCAGAGTGGGAAAGTCGAACATTGGACTTGTGTGGACAGAAGCGTGCAGGGCCATTAACCGCATTCTGCTCCGAAAGACCGTGACTCTCGGCAACGTGCGTGATATTGTGGATGGCTTTGCACAAATGGGCTTCCCTAACTGCGGAGGGACAATAGATGGCATGAATATTCCAATTCTGGCACCAGACCACCTAACCACTGAGTACATTGCTGTTGCTTTGCAGGGTTCTGTTTGCTTTCAATTAATGGAATAAAGATTGCTTTCAAACCAAAACAATTATTTTATTAAAAAACAACCACCAGAGGAGAGAAAGAGACACAAAAAAAACCCAAAACCCATCAGCACTGTGGGGGATGGGGGAAGGGAAAGTCCCAGGAGGAGGTGGGATCCCTGGACAGTTAAAGATTTGTATATGTCCAGGTATCATATGCAACCTTGTCCTTTGGAGTACAGTGAAGCAGGTACTGTGCTTCAGGAGGGCTAAACTGCAGAGGGACGGGTGTTGAGTGCAGTGGGTACTGGGAGTCCGCAGGGCTGGACTGCGATGGGGCAGGAGTGGAACGCATAGGGTACAGACTGGAGCCAGGAGGTTGATAAGAGTGTTGGCGGTGTCTGGGGGATGCATGGGAAAGCGTTGTGACAGCGGCTGCAGGGGCCGGTTTGGTTTGCAGGGGAGGGGAAGGTCGGTTTGCAGTGCTAGTAGCACCTGGAGTGTGTCCGTTTGGCGCTCCATAATGTTTAAGAGCCACTCCATGGCTTCGTTCTGGCGCACCGTGTTCTCCTTTTGGTCCTTCTTCTTGCTGTCCCACCACTCCTTCAATTCTTGTTTTTCGGCCACAGAGTGCATCGTGACATCACAAAGGAAGTCCTCTTTAGGTCTTCGTGGCCACTTACTAATTCTGCACAGCAGTTCAGCCAGAAATAACAAAGAGGGAGGCTGGTCACCCCAGGCCACATCTGTGAAGCCAAAATGCAACATTTTACAGAAGCACTATTGTTTGCAACACACAGACCACCGATTTAAAACACAGCCACTATTCACATACCTGTCACTAACTGGCTGACCCCAGGCAAGTACACATGAGCCACAAGACCCCCAAAATAGCGAGTAAACACAGGGGAAGGGGTAATCAGTGTCCCAGAACCGTATTGTAGTCTGGGCATGTGGCTCTTGGGGAGAGCCAGCACTGTAGGGCGTGGGGAGGCTTATAATCATTACTGTTCCCACATTTTCCACAGGCTGTGTTCATTATGGAAGATCTCTCACTGCTGAGGGTGAGCAGGGAACCAAGGGAGGGTCTTCTCGAAGACTGCAGCTTCCGCCTTGGCCCTATGGGGCTCGCCTGTGTACATCAATGGTAACTTTTCCCCTCCTCCTCCGTGACGGCAGAGTGACGCGGGAAAGTTACCCTTAATGGGGCAAGAAACAAAGCAGCTCTGCCAAAGCACCTGAGGCAGCGAACTGCCCAGTATCAACATGAAAGTTTCGTGGCGATCTCTGAGGCAGATTCCCGTGAAGCGAGGGAGTCAATCAACAGCCTACTCCGCCGCTCAGACTAGGCAGGTAGTGGTACGTGCATCATACATACACAAACCTGCTTTCTGCAGCCCTCCTGCCCCCAACAACTCGCTTCAGCGATTCCCAAAATCAAAGTCACTTACCAGAGGCCTCCTCTCCTGTTTGCACTTTGCCAAGCTCCGACAGCTGTGACTGGCTAGCCTCCTCCAGGGTAGAAAAGAGCTCCTGGCTGCATTCACCTCTGACCTCCAAGTCATCCTCTGCCTCTGGGTCCCCCTCTGGGTCACATCCTCGTCCAAGATTTCCTCCTCCTGGCTTGGTCCACTCTCGACTGGCACGCGAGCCAACAAAGTATCCACAGTTGCCTTTGCAGAGGATCGTGGCATCCAGCTCTTTGTAGAACCGGCAGCTCGTGGGCACAGCACCGGAGCGGCGGTTTGCCTCCCGCGCCTTGTGGTAGGCATTCCGCAGCTCCTTCACTTTGACCCTGCAGTGCAGTGTGTCACGGTTATGGCCCCTTTCTGTCATGCATCATGAAATCTGTCTGTAGGTATCCTAATACCTACAGCTGGAGCACAGCTGGGACTGGACAATCTCCTCTCCCCAAATGCTGATGAGGTCCAGCAGCTCAGCATTGCTCCAAGCCAGGGATCACTTGGTGCGAGGAGCAGGCCTGGTCACCTGGAAAGATGCACTGAGACCACTACACGAGTCACCGAGCAAACAGGAAGGGGACTTTCAAAATTCCCAAGGAATTTAAGGGGTGGGGCTCATGATTGGTCACCTGGGGGCAGGGCAGTAGAGTTCAAACCGACGACCAGAGAGGCAAGAAGAGGCATTGTGGGACACTTCTTAGAGGCCAGTCGCAGCATTGTAATCACCAGTGTTTACACTGGCACCGCGGTGCTGTAGCCCCGGCACAGAAAGCTGTATGCCTCTCGTCAGGGTAGTTTTTTTTTTTTTTAACAGCACTGCAACTGCTTGGCAGCGTGTACACCTTGGGAGTCACAACGCAGAAAGCTGCTTTGCTGCGCAGAAACTTGACAGTGTAGACAAGGCCTCAGAGAGACTTTCCAAAGGTTGCACCTTCTCAGAACATGCTGCTTCCTCCCACGCACACTCCAAATCCCTATCACACTTAGGTGGTTGCTTTGCAATTAGTTTAGCAGTTCTCCTAACTCCAGCAGGAGAGACAGACACTACAGGAAGTTTTGTTTGTAGCTAAGGCAACCATGGGACATGGGCAGTCTACAAGAAATTCTCTCTCTTGGGGGAGAAACATATATAAAGCACGATCGGTGCCTAGTTTGAAGGCTCTGCTCTAAAGGTGGCAAGTGATCAAGGCAACAGGGCTATGCCTCGCCCTGTATAGCGTCTATAGGAAAGGGCCCTGCTCAGTTTCTGCTCTCCTTAACAGTTAGAGATGGGTCAACACTGGCTCTCAAATCCCAACCCATTTGAGTTTCAGTTAGTGAAGCCACTTCTATAATTCTGATGCCAGGTCAGTTCCAAAGCGTAAAGGAACCTATTTTCCATGTCAGGAGCGGATGCAGTTGAAATCTCATGAAAGCCGTTTACAAGATTACACACCATCTAATCTCAATCCAGACGCCAACTCAGCTTTACATAGGTTGTAAACCTAATCTGGATATGGATGCTTGAATGCCTTGGCAGCCCATTGCTACTAAAAGAGTGTCCACCTAAACCAGTTTTGATAATGATTTTATCAGAAGTCTCACGACATTTAGACCTGGTCTACTAAAGGGCGAGACAAACTGTCTTGTGTCAACCTAGCTGTGGAAGCATCTTCACTTAAATTTGGCTCCCATCGATGAAAGTGCCTCTCTGTGCTGACTTAGTAACACCACCTCCCTGAGCGGCGTAGAGTCGCGGACAATGTAATTAGGTCGGTGCAGTGTCAGTGCAGACACTACTTTGCTTATGTCAACTATTACTGGCCTTCAGGAGCCATCTCAAAAGCCCCACAGACAGACAATACGATCGATACAAGTGTTGCTGGTGAGGACACGCCACTGACAAAAGAAGCCAAGTGTGAGCACACACAAGCAATTTAATAACTATGGTGGCTGTATGCCGACATAAATTAGGTTGACATAATTTTGTTCTGTCGACATGGCCTTAGTGTTTTTCTTAAGGCCCCAGTCCCTGGATCTGCCATTATGTGAGAATCTCAGCTTTCACTTAAAATATAAATAAATAAAGAGAGAGATCATAGACTTCATGGTTGTGAAAAAAAATCTTGAAAGATGACCCAAGTGACCCCTTAAGGCTCAAAAGGCAAATAAAAAGCACCCCCCCCCCTTTTTTTTTTAAATCTCATTATTAAGCCAATCCCATGATTATTTTTGGTTCTGTCTCGTTTTTTTGACCACTGCGGCCTAAAAAGATGTGTTTTCAACTTGAGTTTAGTTAACTCAAATTAACTAAAACAAAATAAAATCCTCCTAGTGAAGACAATGCAGTTTGTAGTTTTCACACTAATTAGCAGGTCAAAGTAAATCCCAGCCTCCCCTATAGCAGGCTGAGTTAAAGATGAGCTCCATCTTCACTAGGAATTTTCTTCATGTTGAGGCTAACTCGACTGAAGAACACACTACTGAAGATGCGCCATTGGGGTTGGAAATACTGTTAGCACAAAGTTTTGGTCCCACAGAGATGCCGGTTGTTGCAAACTGCATAGTAATGGGGGCGGGAGGGGGCAGGAGACGGGAAAAAAAATATTTTAGAGCTCACCCTGGCTCAAAATCAGCACTGACAACAATGTATACCCACTCTGCAACCACAGGACCAAACCAGAAATATGGTTGCCATGAGCAAAAAAGTATCCATAAGGAAAGAGACCAAGGTTAGAAGCCACGGTGGGATGAGACTGCATTTCAGCTACGCTAGGCTTTTTTGGGGGCCTAGATTTTGTCTGTCCTAGAATAATAACACACAATACCTATTACTAACGTAGTGCTTTTTCATCAGTAGATCTCAAAGTACTCCACAATCTTTAATGTATGTAACCTGAGAACACCCCTTGAGGTAAGGAAGCTTTATTATCCCCATTTTACATATGGGGAACTGAGGCTCAGCGAGGCTAAGGGACTTGCCCAAGGTCTCCCCATGTCCTAGGCCAGAGCCCTAGCCAGCCTTCCTGCTCTCAGCAGGATAAACTCAGTCAGCATTTTAAATATGTCATCATGCTCCAACAGTACACAGTTATACAACCCAGTGGTTAGGACATCAGCAGCTGTCTGCAGCACTGTCTACAGTAGCAATACCACATCGCTGCTATTGGGGAAGCTGAACTGATGGCAACAGCGTAAGAGATGGTTAAAAAAAAAGAGAGCTCCTAGTCTACATCATTGTTCAAGGCAGGTTTACATATCACAATGGGAGAACATCCAAGTCCTATCTGCAGTAACTGGTGGGTACTAATTTTCCAAGTTTTTTTTTTCCTGTACAGACACACCCAGAATCTCCAAACAAGATCAGGGCCCCAGTGAGCAAGACTACAGTCAGAGACAGGCCCTAACCCACACTGCTTAAAAACAGATACAATGCTGCAGAGTGGAGATGAATTCCAAGACTTGTGTTAGAGAACCACGTACCTGCACAACTGACAACTTCCTAGTGCTATAGCAACTTTCCTTCTTGTCTACATAGATGGGGGAAAACAGTGTTCACATTGCACGCAGCCTGGCCTTGATTTCAGCTGCAAGACAGATTTTTCTGATCATGCTGGCAAGAAGAGAAAGATATTATACAGACGCTCCTAACTACAGCAGAGAATCTTGCTAGTCAGTGGATCTTTCCATAGAGTTACAAACCTTCATCTAAGTATGGTTGCAAAATGCAAATGACTTTTGCCCAAATTATTTGCAGAGGATCATGCTGGGCCCTTAACGTTTTGACAAAAAAGTTTAAAGAAAACCCACCATTGATTCTGTTAGCCATGGTGTTTAAACGCTAACAAAAAGCTCCCCCATTCTGCATTCTACAGACTTGGGAAAATATCACCTCTGGATTTAGGGAAATTTTATTCCCTTAATAGCCATGTGTTGTAATCACCTTGTCAAGTCCCTCTGCTTCAGGTGGACTGACACCTCTTACAATAAACAGGCTGCAAGCTTTTCATTGTGTTGCATCAGAGATTGTTTTCAGTCACATACAAGAAAGCTAATCAATGGTTGCACAAGGTATTTACTCCAGACTGCCAGTTTGTTTTACCCAGTGCTATTTCTCTGCAAACAAGTTAAACTGGAGGCTAAATGCAGAGTCATTCTATGCAGTAGATTTAATAATTCTATTAAGATGATGTTGAAGTAAAAAAGAAAAAACGGTACAGAGTTTAAGCATAGAAGTTTCTGGTTATCAGGGAATAAGGTACAGATTATCAAGGGGTGCGAAATTTGGTTTAGGATCGGGTGGCGTAAGGAATACATAATCTGCAATCTCCCCGACTGGGGGTATAAGGTTAACGGGTCAAAGTACAGACATTGAGATATGGGGGTATGTTGTTCATATAATGGCTATGTTCAGGTGTGGAGTATAATGATACGATGATGAGAATGGATTTTGTGAGATTTAATGTTCAGTGAGTTTATGGTTCCAGTTCATATGGTCCAATGGAAAAAGTCTCTCAGTCCCTTTCCCATAGTTGATGCACGATGTCATACCGGCTCACACCTCCTGGTACTGTCGGCGACTGGTGATGTGTTCGATGTAGATGTCTACACCCTTGTCTACACCACTTTAACTATATATACTGTATAGTTAAAGAGGCACAAATCCCCTACCGTACAGAGAAATAAACTGTACCAGAATAAGCACAGTTATACCAATATTATTGTGTCCACACTAGAGGTTCTACTCGTAGTTTAAAAAAAAATACACACACACTCACAGTTTAACTATTTTGGTTAGGCCGCTATGTGTAGACGAGGCCTTATGCTGCTAAAATAAATCTCCCCAGACCCTATGCCTAATATGTAGAGCCCTACCAAATTCATGGTCCATTTTGATCAATTTCATGGTCATAGGATTTTTTAAATCGTGCATTTCATGATTTCAGCTATTTAAATCTGAAATTTCATGGTGTTGTAATAATAAGGGTCCTGAGTCAATGTTCCCTCTAATTTTTTCCATCCATGTGCGGAATGAATTTGTTATGTGCACCATATCGACGTAATGTGCGGATGTGCGCCACCAGTAGAAACCAAAAAACCAGATATAATTTTTTTTTAAAGTTACCATAGGGATAATTACTCCAGCCAGGATAGGTTAGGCATTTTAGAACTCACTACTCTAAGAATTAAATGTAAGTGTAAGAGAGAAATAAAAATTATGAAATGCATAGACCAGTCAAAAAAACTAAAACACACTTTGAAAGAACTATTATTGTTGTTACTTCTTGATACAAGTATGTGTTGGGAAGCGAGTGTGAAAGACAGTGTGTATATCTGTGACAGCACAGAAGTAAGCAGCAGTGTAGAAGTATGGATGGCATGGTATGGTATTGCCACCCTTACTTCTGTGCTGCTGCCTGCAGAGCTGGGTCCGCAGTCAGCGGCCGCCACTCTCCAGCCACCCAGCTCTGAAGGCAGCAGCGCAGAAGTAAGGGTAGCATGGCATGGTATTCGCAAAAAGAAAAGGAGTACTTGTGGCACCTTAGAGATTAACAAATTTATTTGAGCATAAGCATCCGATGAAGTGAGCTGTAGCTCACGAAAGCTTATGCTCAAATAAATTGGTTAGTCTCTAAGGTGCCACAAGTACTCCTTTTCTTTTTGCGGACACAGACTAACACGGCTGCTACTCTGAAACATGGTATGGTATTGCCACCCTTATTTCTGCGCTGCTGCTGGAGGGGTGCTGCCTTCAGAGTTGAGCACCCAACCAACAACAGCTGCTCTCCAGCCAGACAGCTCTGAAGCAGGGTAGAAGTAAGGGTGGCAATACGGTGATCCCCCTAAAATAACTTTGTGACCCCCCCCCGAACTCCATTTTGGGTCAGGACCCCCAATTTGAGAAACGCTGGTCTCCCCCATGAAACCTGTATAGTATAAGATAAAAGCACACAAAAGACCAGATTTCACAGGGGTAGCCCAGATTTCACGGTCCATGACTTATTTTTCAAGGCCGTGAATTTGGTAGGGCCCTAGTAATATGACTATGCAGCTACAAACAGACAACTGTTGCTCCAGTTCTCATTTAAAAAAGTGTTTCTAGCCCAGATGTAATCTGATGCAATGACATCTGCTTGGGCCTGCAAACAGCCTGCACTGGTAGTTTAACGAGCCATGAACTGTTCCCATTTGGAATGTTACTCTGAAGCCTAATGAGGATACACTGAAATGTCAACATCCTAAAAAGTATCAGAGGGGTAGCAGTGTTAGTCTGTATCTACAACAACAACAACGAAGAGTCCAGTGGCACCTTAAGAACAAACAGATTTATTTGGGCATACGCTTTCGTGGGTAAAAAACCCCACTTCTACATGCATCTGAAGAAGAGGGTTTTTTACCCAGGAAAGCTTATGCCCAAATAAATCTGTTTGTTTTTTAAGGTGCCACTGGACTCCTCGTTTTTAACACTGTAAACTATTTCACTGCTGAGCATTTTAGCAGAAACATCTGTGTTCCTCTATTGCTCTGGATGCATTGCCAAATATCTGAGTGGGATTTAGTGGGACTGTTACTAGCAGTCCAAGTTTTGTGGGGAAGGTGGTGAAAATGAGGAATTAAAACCCTTTACCCAAATTTTGTTTTAAATGACCTTCACCCCACCCTAACGGGAAAAGATATAGGAAATACACCCTCTTTTGAGAGCCAAAAGCCTCATCTCCCTCTCCCACGCCCCCAACTTCTACAAGCCTGTTATGCACCTTCAGTGCAAACGCCTGCAGCACATTAGAAACACTGGGGGCATAACAAACGGGTATACTGGACTGATTGTACTACACTGGGATGTGACAAGTAGTAACAGGCGGAGGCAAAGTTGAAAAGGAGGCGTCAATGCAATGTACTTCTGGAGTTCATGACAAATAATTTAAACTAGTGTATTGCATAGGACAAGGGGGAGGAGGTGTGAAAGATTTAATTAGCTCTACTACACAACCCTGTTAAGGAGACAAACAAAAAAAAGTCACTCCCCGGCCCCCGGAGATAAGTCACATGTACAAGTTTAATTTCACACACTATTTCGCTGACACTGCTTGCAAAGAAACAGCATTTTGTACACAACAGCACTTACCTATTCATGACATTAGTACTTTGCTTTAGAAAAAAAAGTTGTCGTCGTTGAGGATACTAACAGATGTGAAAATTCTAAAATACGCTGTCATGGTCCCAAAATAAGCTGTCATAAATTACCTTTGTTAACAAAAACTCTGAAAGCATCACACAATTAAAGAGTGTCCTGTTGGAAAGCTGCAGTCATAGTGACCTTCCATAACAGAATATCCACCAGGAAAGTTTAAAAAGTGTCAGCACTGAGGCCTGGTCTAAACTGAAGTTTTATACCAGTATAATTATTAGTATTACTGAAATTGTTATCCCAATACAACTTCTACTGTGGACAGAACTATACCTGTATAAATGTGCCTTATACTAGTACAGCTTATTCCGCTTTCCTTACAGGAGTAAGCTATACCTGGGTAGGGCACCTTTACACTGGTATAACTAAGTCCACATTAGGGGGGCAGGGCGGGGGGCGTGAAGGTGTACTTCTTTAATCTATAGTAGTACTGCTGTAACTGTACCATGATTGTAGTTAGACCCTGCTTTCCAGAATCCTAAGCATACTTTTTGTCAGTATAAAAACAAGCATTCTGATTGATAAAAATGGGATATAACAGATGTCTCAAAGAAGGTCCTAGGACTCCAAGACATCTAGGACTAGGACTGTTCCAGTTAAAACTGAGATACATGGTCACTTTAAGAAGGTCCACTAAACTTATGTGTACTGTTTTCCCCACTTCACAGAGTATTGTTTTCCCCACTTCACAGAGTATTGTTTTCCCCACTTCACAGAGTATTGTTTTCCCCACTTCACAGAGTATGTTAAAAATAAATCTGCACTGGGAGAGGAACAATGGATTGGATGGCTTAAGGAGTGGGACACAGAACCTTCCACTCTAGCTCATGGATTCAACCCAGACTGTGGTTGTGATGGAAAGTAGTTAGAACCCAGGTGTAAAAAGAAAAGGAGTACTTGTGGCACCTTAGAGACTAACAAATTTATTTGAGCATAAGCTTCCATGAGCTACAGCTCACTTCATCTGATGTAGCGTAGTGACCAATGGTGAATGTCCTGAGTTGGTGAGTTTCTGTCCAACTCCCAGGGAACAGGCATCCATATCAAAAGCCACCATCACTATCTGCACCTTTGTCTGGCACCAAGTCTAGCAGGGAGGCCAGAGATTGAATCAACATGGAAACTGAACGCCTCTCAGATCCCTGGGAGGCAGCCCTACAAGTGGGAGGCAAATCCTTGGGTGGGGTTGTAGTACAGCTTTCTTCCCATTGTGTCTAATGTATAAACACAGGAAGTCAATCAACACAGCTGTCAATCCAGCAACTTTCCAAGCTCTATATTTACTTTAGTCACCAACTTCTGTTTCTCACTTAAGAGTCTCTCCCTCCCCTTTCAGAAAAAACCAACTATTTCATGTTTCACAGTGTCTGAGCATCAGAAAGGTGGAACTGGAGCAAACTGACACTGGTGCGTAGAGGAATAAGGCGCTGGGAAGCGGGCATGATCTGACCATCAACTACATTCCTGCTCGGGTTCTGAGATACTCTGAAAGAGAAACACATTCAGGGGATGGAATGCAAGTTAAAACCTGGTGTGGAGGGAAAAGCAAGCTGAGCACTGACCTGGTGAAGTGTTGTGCAAAGGAACTTTAACATGGAACAACTCCATTTCCTTTCAGAGGCGGCCAAAAAGCCACCGAAAATTGCAACTTCTCTCTGCTTAAAGGATGCTCATCCCCGCAAGTGATTTTATCTATCTACCATGACACCCACCACCTGGCTGAAGGTGAAAGGAGAACATCCATGCACCAACGGAACAAAGTAGCGGAAGAATGAAAGAAACATCTGAAGAAAACAGCCCAGCCAAACCTCAAGTCAGATGTGCTGCTCACGCATGCTTAGCTCATTAGGATCACAGCTACAAGAATTGATAGTAAGCAAATTACTACAGAAGTTGCACTTTTAAAAAAAAAAAATGAATATTTTTGCAAGCAGGGTGTAAAAATAACAGCTCCTCCTGGAGAACTCCCAACGCCTCCATTAGTCTGCTACAGAATTAGAAAGCAGATTCCTCCTACGAATGCATTCCTCTGCCTCTATTTGAAACCGTGTATGTACAGCTTTGTTTTTGTTCTTTGCTGTTAAGCAGGGGACCAACTTAAGTCTGACAACTGTCTCTTCTTCCCTTCATATCTGGCAAGTGTTTTACTCATTTACACAAAGAAAAAAGTCAGAAAATAATTACTACAATAAAAGCAAGAAAATGATAAGTTTCCAACCAAAACCACAGATCTAAAGACCCAACACTTTGGGGATGACTGGATCCGAAATGTGCTACTTGGGCCCCTTTAGTAGTAAACAGAAATTCAAACACCAATCACTTAAATATTTCAAAGCTTGCTCAGGCTAAAATGGTAACAGACAGGCTTTAAGAATACGATTAAGTCCATAACTTATCAGGTACAAAGTCAGGATAAACAAGGGAAGCTGGATGCAAGATTCAGTTAATATGCAGTGGTATGCTATGCAATTTGTTTAAAATTTCTATATTCCTGTTGTTGTGGACAGTGGGTTTCTGCTGGACTGAATGCTATTTGGGTCTGAATTCAGTGAAGTACCAGTTGAGAGGTCTGATGAAGGATATGTCCCAAAGATGTTTGGTGGCAGGTTTGACTGCAACAACAAAACTTACTGAAGTTTTTTTTTTCCTACCCACCAGACTTTCAGCAAGGCCTTCTGCATGCCCTAATCTTCCACCTTGGCACTAAAAGGGGAGCAATAAGAAATTTGGCTTAGGACAAGCAAAGCCATTTACAGTCAAATATCTTCAGTGCAAAAGCTGAAAGTATTGCACAAGCAGCCTTCTGTTTAAATGGGTTCTGTGAATGGCTGGGTCAGATGATGACCAGCAAAGATGTGCAGTATCTACGGGCTCAATTCAACTGGACGAAATAACAGTCCCAGGAAACCTCAAACTTAAAACTACAGCCTCAAACACAGTCTCATTTTCAGTAACAAATCAGAACAGCTCATGTGATTCTTAGAGCCCTGACAAAGTCTAAAAGAGCTTCCCATCCATCCCCAGAATCCCTCTACATGCAATACCCAGGACCCAGGAATTTGGGGGGCCAAAAATATTCAAGTTATTTTAAAAAATTCAAATGCATTTTTGTTTTGACGTTCACGTAAACATCTCCCTATGGGGTTTGTCAAATTTTGCTACATTGTGCTAGCGCATGAGAACTAGACACATCTCTTCACATAGTCCAAGCTAAGCAAAATACAACAAACAGCATTAGCGGTGAAGGAGTTAATTTGCTTTAAGAGAGTTTTTTTAATTAATGCCACAGGTAAAGCATTTTAATGTATTGTTTTTAGCAAGCCAGCCTCCTGAAAATAACTTCTACTCACACACACACACAATGACAAACTGAAAGATAATCTTGTTACCATGTTAAACAGGGAGATAGATGTTTAGAGAAGCTGGAAGCCATCAGTGATTTAGGTTTCTCAGTAGCTGAAGACACAAAGCTTCTGTGTTCCACCCTTACATATCAAATACCAGCAATTTAGAGTGCTCCGGGGTCAACTGGTTTGAGCCTTGCGCGTGGGGAGGAGCACTGGAGAGGAGACCACAGAGGGTAGTAGATCTTGTATATATACACCTGCTACTGTATTTTCCACTCCATGCATCTGATGAAGTGGGTTCTAGCTCACAAAACCTTATGCCTAAATAAATGTGTTAGTCTCTAAGGTGCCACAAGGACTCCTGGTTGTTTTTGCTGCTACAGACTAACTCGGCCAACCACTCTGGAAGTAAAACTCTGATCATCACTGGTTTTATTTCAATAGAAACCCTCGATAAATGCAAAGTTTACATAGCAGAGGACAATAAACCATCTGTCTCGCATTAACAGTGAGTACTCCTTATTTTGAGGACACCACGCAGCGATCCCAGATAGCTCTGGCTCAGTGGGGGACAGGCAGAGACCACCCACCTGTCTCCCTGGGTCTGGTGATTTCCCCCCGGGAAGAGGGATGACGCGTGAGACCAGAGCAGACACAAGCACCCAGGTCCCCCGGCGCATGCTGCTGCTGGTGCAGAGGCGGCAGCAGGGGCGTGAGACACCAGCTGCTCCCGCAAATCACCAACCGCAACAAAGCCGCCCGGCTCCGGGCCGGGGGGGCGGGAAGAGAGCCCTGCCCGCATCCCTGAGACAGCTGGCTCTGCAGCCCCTGTACAGGGGGGCTGCTGCACAAGCAGCCTCCCGAAATGAGCCCGGCGGACAGAGCGGCGGGCCTGCGCCGGCCCAGCCCAGCCGCGCGGCTGACACAAAAGAGAACCAGCAAGGCGCTCGCTCGCTCGCTGGCTCGGACACCTGGGCGCGAGGGCCGCCGCCCCCGGCAGAGCGCCCCGGCCCCGGCCGGCTACGCGGCACGCACAGCGGGAGGGACAGACGGACGGACGCGGCGCTCCGCTCCACAGGCGGCCCGGCGAGAGGAAGGTGCCGCGGGCGCGCCCCACTTACCGAGCGCCGGCCGGGCTCCCTCGCCTCGTCCCCCGGGCAGCGCGGCGGGCAGCTCCCAGCCTGCGCAGAGTCCGCGCGCGCTTCCCCCAGCGCCGCGCCGCCGGGGCCTCGGCCTCGCGCCCGCCCCGCCCTCCCTGCCGCCAGGGGCGGGGCCGCCGCGCAAGTGACAGGCTGGAGAGCCAGTGACGCGCGGCGAAGGCGGGGCCCGCCGAGCCGGCTCCGCTCTTGCGCCCCCTGCTGGGCGGCGGGTGGCCGTGGGCCGCCGCGGCCGCAGTGAGCTCGGCGGTCCCTGGAGCGGGGGGAAGCAAGGTAGCCGGCTAGAGGCGCCGTGCTCACAGTGCTCGGTGCTGGTGACTACAGCCTGGATGTTTCTCTCGCCCCTCGCGCGAATTAGCTGCCCTAGGCCGGCCTGTTTGCCCACTGCCCCCCACCCCCTTGCCAGGATCTAGGGCCTGAGCCTGAGAAGGAGCCAGAAATTACCCATGTACAGTGCCAAAGAGCCACAGTAACACGTCAGCAGCCCCCCATCAGCTCCCCCCCGCCCCTGCTCCCAGCGCCTCCCACCCACCGGCAGCCCCCCATCAGCTCCCCCCAGCCCTGCTCCCAGCGCCTCCCACCCACCGGCAGCCCCCCCATCAGCTCCCCCCTGCCCCTTCTCCCAGCGCCTCCCACCCACCGGCAGCCCCCCATCAGCTCCCCCCAGCCCTGCTCCCAGCGCCTCCCACCCACCGGCAGCCCCCCCATCAGCTCCCCCCAGCCCTGCTCCCGGCGCCTCCCACCCACCGGCAGCCCCCCCATCAGCTCCCCCCAGCCCTGCTCCCAGCCCCTCCCACCCACCGGCAGCCCCCCATCAGCTCCCCCCAGCCCTGCTCCCAGCGCCTCCCACCCACCGGCAGCCCCCCATCAGCTCCCCCCAGCCCTGCTCCCAGCGCCTCCCACCCACCGGCAGCCCCCCCATCAGCTCCCCCCCGCCCCTGCTCCCAGCGCCTCCCACCCACCGCCAGCCCCCCCACCAGCTTCCCCCCCACCCTGCTCTCAGCCCCTCCCACCCACCGGCAGCCCCCCATCAGCTCCCCCCAGCCCTGCTCCCAGCGCCTCCCACCCACCGGCAGCCCCCCATCAGCTCCCCCCAGCCCTGCTCCCAGCGCCTCCCACCCACCGGCAGCCCCCCCATCAGCTCCCCCCCGCCCCTGCTCCCAGCGCCTCCCACCCACCGCCAGCCCCCCCACCAGCTTCCCCCCCACCCTGCTCTCAGCCCCTCCCACCCACCGGCAGCCCCCCATCAGCTCCCCCCAGCCCTGCTCCCAGCGCCTCCCACCCACCGGCAGCCCCCCATCAGCTCCCCCCAGCCCTGCTCCCCGCGCCTCCCACCCACCGGCAGCCCCCCACCAGCTTCCCCCCACCCCTGCTCCCAGCGCCTCCCACCCACCGGCAGCCCCCCCACCAGCTTCCCCCCCACCCCTGCTCCCAGCGCCTCCCACCCACCGGCAGCCCCCCCACCAGCTTCCCCCCCACCTCTGCTCCCAGCGCCTCCCACCCACCGGCAGCCCCCCCACCAGCTTCCCCCCCACCCCTGCTCCCAGCGCCTCCCACCCACCGGCAGCCCCCCCATCAGCTCCCCCCAGCCCTGCTCCCAGCGCCTCCCACCCACCGGCAGCCCCCCCATCAGCTCCCCCCGCCCCTGCTCCCAGCGCCTCCCACCCACCGGCAGCCCCCCCCTCAGCTCCCCCCCACCCCTGCTCCCAGCGCCTCCCACCCACCGGCAGCCCCCCCATCAGCTCCCCCCAGCCCTGCTCCCAGCGCCTCCCACCCACCGGCAGCCCCCCCATCAGCTCCCCCCCGCCCCTGCTCCCAGCGCCTCCCACCCACCGGCAGCCCCCCATCAGCTCCCCCCAGCCCTGCTCCCAGCGCCTCCCACCCACCGGCAGCCCCCCATCAGCTCCCCCCAGCCCTGCTCCCAGCGCCTCCCACCCACCGGCAGCCCCCCACCAGCTTCCCCCCACCCCTGCTCCCAGCGCCTCCCACCCACCGGCAGCCCCCCCACCAGCTTCCCCCCCAGCCCTGCTCCCAGCGCCTCCCACCCACCGGCAGCCCCCCCACCAGCTTCCCCCCCACCCCTGCTCCCAGCGCCTCCCACCCACCGGCAGCCCCCCCACCAGCTTCCCCCCCACCCCTGCTCCCAGCGCCTCCCACCCACCGGCAGCCCCCCCACCAGCTTCCCCCCCACCCCTGCTCCCAGCGCCTCCCACCCACCGGCAGCCCCCCCACCAGCTTCCCCCCCACCCCTGCTCCCAGCGCCTCCCACCCACCGGCAGCCCCCCCACCAGCTTCCCCCCCACCCCTGCTCCCAGCGCCTCCCACCCACCGGCAGCCCCCCCACCAGCTTCCCCCCCACCCCTGCTCCCAGCGCCTCCCACCCACCGGCAGCCCCCCCACCAGCTTCCCCCCCACCCCTGCTCCCAGCGCCTCCCACCCACCGGCAGCCCCCCCACCAGCTTCCCCCCCACCCCTGCTCCCAGCGCCTCCCACCCACCGGCAGCCCCCCCACCAGCTTCCCCCCCACCCCTGCTCCCAGCGCCTCCCACCCACCGGCAGCCCCCCATCAGCTCCCCCCAGCCCTGCTCCCAGCGCCTCCCACCCACCGGCAGCCCCCCCACCAGCTTCCCCCCCACCCCTGCTCCCAGCGCCTCCCACCCACCGGCAGCCCCCCCATCAGCTCCCCCCAGCCCTGCTCCCAGCGCCTCCCACCCACCGGCAGCCCCCCCCATCAGCTCCCCCCGCCCCTGCTCCCAGCGCCTCCCACCCACCGGCAGCCCCCCCCTCAGCTCCCCCCCGCCCCTGCTCCCAGCGCCTCCCACCCACCGGCAGCCCCCCCATCAGCTCCCCCCAGCCCTGCTCCCAGCGCCTCCCACCCACCGGCAGCCCCCCCACCAGCTTCCCCCCCACCCCTGCTCCCAGCGCCTCCCACCCACCGGCAGCCCCCCCACCAGCTTCCCCCCCACCCCTGCTCCCAGCGCCTCCCACCCACCGGCAGCCCCCCCACCAGCTTCCCCCCCACCCCTGCTCCCAGCGCCTCCCACCCACCGGCAGCCCCCCCACCAGCTTCCCCCCCACCCCTGCTCCCAGCGCCTCCCACCCACCGGCAGCCCCCCCACCAGCCTCCCCCCCACCCCTGCTCCCAGCGCCTCCCACCCACCGGCAGCCCCCCCATCAGCTCCCCCCGCCCCTGCTCCCAGCGCCTCCACCCACCGGCAGCCCCCCCATCAGCTCCCCCCAGCCCTGCTCCCAGCGCCTCCCACCCACCGGCAGCCCCCCCATCAGCTTCCCCCCGCCCCTGCTCCCAGCGCCTCCCACCCACCGGCAGCCCCCCCATCAGCTCCCCCCAGCCCTGCTCCCGGCGCCTCCCACCCACCGGCAGCCCCCCCATCAGCTACCCTCCAGCCCTGCTCCCGGCGCCTCCCACCCACCGGCAGCCCCCCCATCAGCTCCCCCCAGCCCTGCTCCCGGCGCCACCCACCCACCAGCAGCCCCCCCATCAGCTTCCCCCCGCCCCTGCTCCCGGCGCCTCCCACCCACCGGCAGCACCCCATCAGCTCCCCCCAGCCCTGCTCCCAGTGCCTCCCACCCACCGGCAGCCCCCCATCAGCTCCCCCCCAGCCCTGCTCCCAGCGCCTCCCACCCACCGGCAGCCCCCCCAGCGGCTCCCCCCCGCCCCTGCTCCCGGCGCCTCCCACCCACCGGCAGCCCCCCCCATCAGCTTCCCCCCAGCCCTGCTCCCGGCACCTCCCACCCACTGGCAGCCCCCCCCATCAGCTTCCCCCCACCCCTGCTCCCGGTGCCTCCCACCCACCGGCAGCCCCCCCATCAGCTTCCCCCCGCCCCTGCTCCCAGCGCCTCCCACCCACCGGCAGCCCCCCCATCAGCTCCCCCCCGCCCCTGCTCCCAGCGCCTCCCAACCACCGGCAGCCCCGCCAATCAGCGCCTCCCCCTCCCTCCCTGCACCTCCTGATCAGCTCTTTCGTGGGGTGCAGGAGGCTGGGGGGTGGGGGGGAGTGGGGTCAGGGTCTGGGGCAGAGCCAGGGGGTTGAGCATTACCCCCCCCCCCAGCACATTGGAAAGTTGGCGCCTGTAGCTCCAGCCCCGGAGTCAGTGCCTATCGAAGGAGCCGCATATTAACTTCTGAAGAGCTGCATGTGGCTCCGTAGCCACAGGTTGGCCACCCCTGATCTAGGGGGAGAGTCAACAGTAGAACCTACATGTCCTTACTCCAGCTGTCCCTGCTCTAAAGTGCTTTTCATCTCAAAAGACCTCAAAGTGCTTCATAAACTATAGACACAGAGCACCACTGAAATACCGCTACTGCTGGGGTGGAATGCGGAGTACAACAGCTGTGTGGCTGGAGGGAGATTTTGATCAAAAGGGGAAATGGGGTGCACGAGTGGCTAGTTCAGGGAAAACTGGAGTTCGAACACCTAGATTCTATTCTTGACTGCCACAATGACATGGGATTATGGTGTGACTTTAGGCAAATCATTTAACCTCAATTGCCAGAGTATCTACCTCACGAGTGTGGTACGGTTTAATTAATTAATGTTTGTAATGTGGCTTGAATTCCTTGGATGAAGGGTGCTGTATATAAATGCATTAGTTATTTTTAACACAAAAGCAACCCTGCCTCATGGGATCTTTAATATCCAAAGCCCCAATTCTGCAAACAATTAACATACACATGCTTTACTATTGATTTACTCACAGTAGTAAAGTTAAGCGTGTATATAAGTGTTTGTGGGATCATGGCCCACAACTGTATGCTCTTTAGTGTAGGGGCCATGTCTTAATATACAAAACCTAGCACAATGGGGCCTTGATCTTGACTGATGCCTCCAGATACTACCAACATATAAAAAAGAAATAATAATCGAAAGCAGATAGGATCTTGGTTTTGAAGTTTCCTCATACAGTAGACTGCATGAAGCTCCATTTATCTTCCTGGGATCAACAAACAGCTGACTTCAGGATCTGAACATATATGTCAGATTTGCTATCAAATATATAGCATGTTAGTGATGTAGAGTAGTTTGCTGTGGCTGCATCCACCTGCAGATACCTGGCTTGTCATTGGTGAGTGAACCCAGAACCTTCAGCACCAAAGGCACATGCCCCTGCCATTTGGCAAGGGGGAATAACACCTTACTTCTATACATCACCCTGATGTATAGACGTCTGAGACTATCACTCTGGGGAGCATGTAGTACACTCGTTTACTGCACATTACCATATCCCCCTATAATCAATCATTCACACAAGCAACTATAACAGCCTGCTACAGTTAAACATTGTAGAGGAGTTATGGTTTTAATGCTGAAGGTCCTTGACAATGTGTTTAGATTAATAGATGTCGTAGATTTTTAAGGCAAAAAAAATGATGATAATCTCTTCTGAATCTTTGTGTAATGCATGCATGAAGCCCATGCTTCTGTCTGAGCTAGAGCATATCTTTTAGAAAGATATTCCATCTTGATGTAAAATCTTTAAGTAATGGAGACTCCACCATGTCCCTAGGTAAGTTTTTTCCAATGGTTAATTACCACCAGTGTAAAAAACTGCCCCTTATTTCTAGCCTGAATTTGTCTGGCTTCAGCTTCCAATTAGTGGATCTTGTTATGCCTTTTTATGCAATAGTAAATAGCTGTCTACAATTAGGAATATCTTCCTCATGTTGGTACTTGTAGACTGTGATCAAGCCACTTCTTAACCTTCTTTTGGATAGCTAAATAGATTGAAATTCTTAACTTTCTCACTGCCAGCCATGGTTCCCTGACCTTGAATCACTATTGTAACTCTTTTTTGAAAGCTTCACAATTTTTCAACGTCCTTTTGGCAACGTGGACTCCAGAACTGGATACAGTATTCTAATAATGGTCTCACTGATGCCATATAAAGAGGAAATACCACCTCCCCACTACTTGATATTCCCCTGTTTATACACATAAGGATCTGTTAGCTATCTTAGCTACAACATGGCACTGGGAGCTCATGTTCAACTGCTGATCTACCTGACCTCTGGAAGTGAGGTCTGAATTAAAATAGTTTCCCAGGGATATGTTAGCAACCTCATCCCTTGGGCTGTTTAAAACTGCACTGGAAATCTCAGGGGACAATCCAACTTTGGACATTGAGGTAAGAACTTGGTGGAACCTGTCAGGCTTTTTCCATCTCCAGCTTTTGTGACTAGAGAACAATCCTCACCCCTTTTTTGCTCAATGTACTTCTTGTTCCTTATAACTTTGATGGGGCCTGTGATGCACAAGGTTCGGAGTCTTAGGACTTCAGAATAGTGATTCCAGCCTCCTTTGAAAGAGAAGATTCAAGACATGATTCTCAAGTGGTTAAACATGCATGAACAAAGCAACAGGGGGACGGAATGCAGAATCATTCCTGTTATATGTCTATGCGCCTTTTACTTGAAATCTGATTTGGGGTCATTGCAGGCACCTGAATCTCCATGCCTATGATCCACTCCTAGTTAAGTCCAGATTCTAATATAAGAGATATATTTTGTATCACCGTGATATTGAAAAGTCTTCCAAGGTGCTTTCATGCCTTTCCTTGCACAAATGTCTCAGTTTCGTACAAAAAATTTTTCAGTGTTGCCAGCTCTCGTGACTTTGCCAGGAGACTGGCAATATTTGGTGTTTTTCGTAAAGGCCCAGCTCCTGGATTCAAGTGAAGAATTTAAAAGAAAAAGAAGCAAAAAAGATTGTTTCTAGCTCTCATAGTTGCAAAGCAACACTTGAAAACATGAATCCTAAAGGCTCAAAAACCATAAAGCAAACAAAAACAACTCAAATCATATTAATTGTAAAAATATCATTATTTTGGGGGACCTGACTCAGGAGTTTGAACACTATTGCCATCTGACGGCTCTTCAGGGATGTATGTGTAATGAGTTAGTGAGTCTAAAACCAGTTCTTTGTGGACAAATGACACACCACAATTAGAATGAGCTGTCTTCTTTGTGGACAGTCTCAGTAGAAAGGTCAAATATTGAAAGTTCCATGGACACTAAACGCCACTCCCAACCCTAGAAGTGGTCCCTTCAAGTCAAGGCTGAGGCACTATTTTCAGGGCAGCGTGTGAGGATTTGGAATGGCCGCTGCTTGTGCTGTGTAGATCTTGTGGCTAGATAGGAGTGAAGCCCTCTGTTTATCCACAAGAGCTATCCGGTGCAGGCAATGGGCTGTGCAACTTCTTGAATACTGTTGTTGTCCACTCCACCAGCCCAGGCCCAAATGTGAACATAACACATGAAAAAGACTCAAAATGAAGGACACAGCAAATTATTTTTGCAAGAAATGTAAAATACAGTGAAACACCTTCCCTTGGTGTAAATAATGCTTTCATAACTTCAGTGTCATGGTTCTTTATTTTTGAAGTAAATAATTTTCAACAACAAAAAACAAATTTTATATGGAATCTAGATAACTTCGGGACCGAAATGAGGGACATTTGAGAGGCATGTCACCAATCCCCAACAGTCATTCTTTGGAGAGGACGGATGGTCCAGTGGTTTGGGTGTAACCTGGGCAGATTTGGAGTCAATTCTTTGCCCTGCCACAGACTTCCCGTGTGACCTTTGGCAAGTCATTTGGTGCCTCAATTTCCCATTTGTAAAATGGGATTTTCCTATTTCCCTTCCTCACAAAAGTGTTGATGGTGGCCTTGTCTTCACTGCTGGAAAGAGGGATTTTTTTTTTACCTCCGTAATTAACATGTGAGGTAAAAACACAGTGAAGGTCACAAAATGTATTAGGTAAGGCAGTGGTATGGTGCTGACATCGACTAGTTTATCTTGTGGTAAAACTAATGTGCCTTGTTGTCACTGGGTTTTCACCTTGGGATAGTTCATGTGCATTAGTTACCCTGAGATAAAAACATACCTTTTGCTATCAGTGAAGACAAGACCTGAGAGATGCTCAGATACTACGGCAATGGGAGCCATATAAGTACCTGAAATAAATGTGAGATACAATTAAATCAACAGAAATACAAAAATAAAATACACATTAATGGGACAAAAATCACTCTTGAACCCCAACTAAAATGTACAAAAATGCAGCCTGTTTCTTAGCTTTTAATGAATACATGTAAATAGTAATGAGGGGTTTGCTTTGCATAGCTAGTCACATTAGCGGGAAAGATTGCATTGTTATGTTCTCATTTAAAGTAGGAGATATGACTAAGAACTAAGAAAGATTTGAATAAATGATTTGAAATCATATTATTTTCCATTCATCATGCCTATTTTACATGCCTCCTCCTGTTACTGTTTTAAGATAATCATTTGCTTCATAATCATAGTTTCCATTATGTTCAGTAGATTAACTGTTTATAATTTAGTGTTTTCCTGCTGAAGCTGAATTACAGCTCAGATTCCCGGATCAGTAATCTTAAAGTTGTTCTGTGCTTAGTTCTGCTCACCCCAGCAGAACATCACTTCTCCTCCTCCTTTGGTTGTACGATCATGTTGGTTTTACGATTCCAGGACTGTAATTTTCATAGAGTACAGTAGTTTGTTCCAATACTCCACAGAATCACACACTAGCCAGGGAACAAGTCAGCAAGATAGAGGGACAAGAGAAAATTGTTCTTGATTAGCTTTGGAGGACACCTAGTGGTTTTAGTTGGGTAACACCAAAGGAACCTGATCGAATCAAAGCATTTACAGCCCATTTTGGTGACTGGTTGTTCGTAGACTTAGTTCCATTGTGCTCCAGCTGGCTTTGATGTTTGTGCTCAAGAATAGAGATTTCAAAACCTGCTGGCGAGCTCCCCAGACTATCCAAACTCCACTCACCAAAAGGATAACATTTACCAAGCTGCTGACTTTTCATTGCTATTGTATTTTATATCTTCATCATTTATGTGTTGCCATACCAGGCTCTGAGTCCCTTTGCGGGGGGGGGGGGGGGGGGGGGGCTTTTATAAATAAAATGTATTATCATTAACCCTTAAGTATCAAAACAAAACACCCTTTCTCAACCAGTAATACATCCCTGATTGATTTTTCCAGGTTCAAATCATTCAGTTCTACTTACCAGACCTGTAAAATACTCCAGCCACTTCCTTAGAGCTTTTTAGTCATTAAAAGAAATGCTCTGTCATATTTTCCCTGGAAAAAAATGACGCACGGGATGTTAAAAGGACACAAGCTGTCACCGCCAACTTAGTCCTAGCAGGCTTTTCCCAAAAGGTAAGATCAAAAGAAATCTTTATTTGATTGTTTTGAGCCAATCGAGAGTGCAGTTTTACAAATACAAACTCCTTCGCAGTGCTCATCAATCTAGAATATCACAGCACCAAGAAATGAAACAGACTTCACTGATTTTTCCTGTCAAAGCTGAGAGAAAAAGTAAGGATACACACAAATGATGAAAATGTGCCAGCTGGAGTCCTTAGATTCTTTCCATTTTAATAATCTACTCTGCTATTAGTAACATAGGAAAGGAAATGTTTATTTACAATAAATCATTTTAAAGTGAATGTTGTTCGTCTGCAAAAAAACAAGCCAATCTATTATAGACAAGTACAGATCATGGTTGGAAGATGTTACTGAGAGGTCATATGCCATCAGCTTTTTGACTAAGTCTTTCTTCCAAGTTATAAAGATCTATGTTGATTATGGTAACTTTAAGGCTATTTTATTTGCATGACTCTCATTTGTTGTAAACCCACCTAATCATTCTAACTTCCACAGGAGTAATCAAAGGTGCATAGAGATGACGGGGACAAGGACGGGGAGTGTGGGAAAGATCTGGGGGATGCAATGGAGGCAGTAAGCAAGCAGATGAGTCAATGTGTGGACAAAGGGTATCTGAGGGTTGCTTAAATTTCATAGACGAGCTGGAGGCTGGGTACAGACATGAGCAGCATGAACTAGAAATTTGCACACAAGGACAGGAGGTAAAATATTAAAATGGCTCAATGCAATCACAGGAAAGAGACCCTCCCGGAGATGCAGCTTGCCATCCACTTTGCTCAGCATGCAGTAGGAAATAGATAGCAGAGATTCCTAAAGGCTTCAGTGGGCCTGCAGGGTTCTCAGTGCCTCAGCCCTTGGTCAGGGAAGATATTATGCCTTCTCAGGTACCAGATGCATCCCAGGATCCTACCACAATGCATCAGAAGAAAAGGCCCCAAACAGTTAGTGCAAAGGATTAACCTAGTGATCCAGAGGCCAGGCTGCATGTGGGTGAGAAGGTACATGCATATCTGTTCCAAGGGAGCAGCTTGTAGCATTCTGATCAGAACCCCAGGAGCAGGGCAGCAGGCTTTGCTGTCTGGGCTCTAGAACAGAGATTTGAAAACCTGCCGGCAAACTCCCCACACTATCCAAACTCCACTCACCAAAAGTTTCCATTTCTCCTCCTCTGGATAGTCAGGGTTCTGTTGTCTACAGAACAGATGACTACAGCTGAGCCAACTTTTTTCATCAAAACTTTTTTTTTGACAAAAAATGGCTTTTTGACCAAAGCAAACACTGTCATGAAAACTCAGTCAGTGAACTGATCTCCATTGCATTTTGAAGTGTGGCTACATAGGTCCAAGCCTGAGACTGGGTGTCTGGACTCCTAGCTTTGACACTATTTCACTGTGTGACCTCAGGCCAGTCACTCAACTGCCTATTCCTCAATTTCCCCCCTCTATGGAATGGGGCTAATAATAATTTGCAGGGGTGTTGTGAGGCTTACATCAGTTGTGAAGCCCACTGAGATCTCCAGATGAAAGGTACAGGAGAAGGGCAAAGGATTATTGCTAGCTGAAAAGTGGCTTGCTTGTCTCTGAATGTCAAAGACCCTCAGTTCAAACCTCAGGGCAAACTTCAAATACTGTCGTTTGTTTTAAGTTAAGATTTCTCCAAACCTTACTTGAACCTCTTAGAACCATAAAATCAGACTAGAAATCTCTGGAATAGGGTCTCTCATGAGATATCAAGTACTGCCAGTTGGACCAGAAATAGCAGAGAACAGCTTCTCTCATGATAGCTCAGCCCTCGTATGATGGGTGCTGACTAGAAACTGGATGTTCAAAAGCAGATGGAAGTGAAAAGTTCTCATCTTTCTGGGTCTGGGCTGGCTTTTCAGATCATTTCCTATTTTATCCAAAATGGTTAGCACATTCCTCTGAGGCGCCTCTTGTCAGGTTTGGTACTGATTTGGCCTCTTTGTTTGGGTACAGCTAATTGAACCCCCTGAACTAGTCCTTCCTTGCTGAAGAACCACCTACAATAGTTCTCACTTGTTTACATACAAATTACTGTTTTCTCAGAGATTTGACTTCTTTAGATCCCACACAGTTTGGAGCTAGGCCAAAAGAGTGAGAACTGCTCCTAATCATGAAACTTACATTAATTAATATATATGTGCAGCTGTGAGTGGAGACACCAGCTGGTACTTGTTTGGTTTGATTACTTTGAAAATGAAATTTTTCATCCATTCAGGTATTAACAAATTACATTTCCCTTCAGGTTCTAATCCAGCCCAGGTCAGCAGGGACTGAAAGTCATTATCCTCTGATAGCTGTTCAGTGGCCAAGGTGTTATGAGAGGATAGACACACACAGGAAGGTGTCCACAACACAAAAAGCACCATAGTATGCCCTCTTGTAGGCATTCTCCAGAGAGAAGCCAAGGACCCAGTGGGTGATGGAGATTCCACTATGATTCCTTGTACACCTCAATAAGGAATGGACATAACTTTGCCTTCACATATGCATGAACAGCTCCCCCTGACTTCAGTGGGAGTTACATGTATGTATTGGAGGCAAAATTGGGTTGTAGATGTGTAATGTGTGTGTGCTGACGCTAACTTCTTGGCTTTTGAGTATTAAAAGTTGTAACCTTAATATTGGAGTAACATTTAGTATTTAATTTCCCAATTTAATTTTTAAAAAGAAGATAAAGACATCATGTTTTTTACTGATTTCACTCTACACCTCCACACTTCAACAGCTGATATTCATCAGTGGATCTCAAAGTGCTTTACAAAGGTGGTAAGTATCATTATCCCCATTTGTACAGATGGGGAAATGGAGGCACAGAGCAGTGAAATGGCTTGTCCAAGGTCACCCAGCAGGCCACTGGCAAATCTGAGGACAGGATCCAGGTCTCCTCAGTCCCGGCCAGTGTCTGTCCACTGGGCCACACTCTCTCCAATATTGTTATAATACTGTTATTATTATTATTAGTTTCTATTATTTGTAACTCTACATTTAATGTAAATTTTACTGCATGAGCCTAGAGACCAACTTTAGTGGTGACTTAGAAACCTAGAAGGTCCCAACTTGTAAAGTTCAGCAATTTTTGAGCTGTGTCCGTGCAACTTTTTTAAAAAAATCTTAATGTCTTCACAGCTGAAAAAGGCTATTTTATTCACACACAATTCAGAATAATTTACTCAAACTCTCCAACCAAATTCACCTTTGGCTAAGACTAAACATGGAAAATTTTAGCTCAACCCTTTTTTATTTGGAAAGTTCTGCTCACATAGAACAGAAGGGCTAGAATACTTTCTGGGGTTTTATACTTTGCCTGTCACTGTGCAATCTGAGAGCCAACAAAAGCCTGAAGGAAATCACAGCACTAGATCTGCCGCTGGTGTAAATTGGCCCATGGCAGTCAACAGAGCAACGCTGAAGTACACTAAGGATCTGACTCTCAGTGTTTGCGGATGCTTATTTCAGTGCAAAAAAGGGACAAAACAGAGCCACCTAGCAGTATTGACTGTCCAAGTACCTGATGTGCAGCATGGGATTGCAAACTACTTCTTTCTATCTCCTCACCTGTAGCATTGTCCTGGAGAGAGCAAAACACAACAAGGTACTCAGTCCTCGATTCTAAAAGGTATATAGGCTCCTAACTTCCATCTTCCAAGGCCCTCATCTTCGAACTACCTGGCTACATCAAATATTATTGCTAAGGGCCTACTGTCCCCTATGCAAGAAAATCCTGGATGGGAGAAAGCAAATGCAATGAGTTCCTACTAGCAAAGTTTTCTTAAAATTGTCCTGGTAAGTGGGATTGGGCTCCCTTCTCCCCACGGACATAGACAGGGGTTTGACCCATTAAGGCCACAGGTCTCTTGCCATCTACTGAGGGCCTGTGCCTCTCTGCTAACCTCCCAACCAACTACTTCCTTTGCTTTCCCTTACTGACTACTGCTCCTGAAACCACCACCTCCCTCTTCATCAGGAGAAGCAGCTGTCGCTGGACACTGGTTCAGACCCCACAAAGTAATACTGACGAGGTGGGCATTATCTTGTGCTGGGACACCCTGTGGAGGCGAGGAGATAGAATAAAGTGCAAGACCAGATAGGAGCTTCTATACAGGTGAAATGGGTCTTGATCTGCAGACGCGTTGGGGCTGATCCACCCTAGGGCATTGAGAAGAATGGGCAATTGCTTGTATGTGCTACTGACTGTGTCATTACAAAGTGACCACAAGTTTAAAAATCCCCACTGTAAAATTAATCTTCCCAGGACATCAGTAGGTGTTTTCACTCAGACTGAGATAACTAAACTCACAGTCTGAATAGCATTATTGTCCTCAATGATACCAATACATCACCAAGCCTATCAGAAGACTTAGCATCACAAAAGGATCGGCTTGTGAGCACAGCGTGACAGTGTTACCTGCCACCAGCAGGCTGCCAAGAAACATGTCTCAGTAGGAATTTGTTTGGCCTTAACAGCAAGTTGAAAGATACTGCTGCTGGGTTTCTCCTCTGGCACTGGCAGCCATTGATACGAGTACAAAATATGCACTCATCTATTTTAGTGGCTCTTTATGATGGCATAGCTGGGATTGGTTTACAGTGTGCAGAGAAAACATATGGCAAATGGCACAGTATTTAAGGCCAGGACTTCAGTGTACAAACAAACTGAAGTCAGTAACTAGGTGAATAAGTTATATTTTAAGTCATTACCCCACTACTCAACAACAGACTGCTTCATAAAATCTAGAAATGGGCAAGGCCTATTAGACCATCCACCCCATATCCCGGCCAACACACAATTGTTCCCTACAGTATATTTTCTGGTTTTTTTGTCCAGTCTAAATATGCCAAGCTAGGAGGCTCCTAATGTTTCCCCTAGGAGATCCTTTCACAGCCTAATAGATGTTGAGTAATAGATTCCATAACCCTTGAAATAACAATTAGATTGTAAGCCTATAAATAATGCAAAACTTTGCTCTGTTCCTGTCTGTGTTTCGCAAACAAATATAATCATACTGAAGCCCACACCACAGGGACATTTTGCATAATATTTCAGTAAAGACTAGGAGCTAGTGAAGTTGTTTATATCTTACACAAAACACAACTCAGGGAAACTGAAGAGAGCTGCTATACATCCCGAGGATCTGATGGCATCATAAACCATGTGTGCGGTTACCATGGTGATTTGTATGTGTAGGTATCTTGAGAGCTTTCGGTTGTGTCGATCTTACCCAGTACTTATTTAACAGTGAGGTTTGGGATACAAATATAACATAACATGAACACAGGAGATATCCTGCCGAATCCTGACACAGAATAAAAGCCCTAAGAGTCAAGACATTAACCTGCCAGGTAAATGCACAACCATCTGGCTGTGAATGGAGAACAGTGACACCTTGTGATTCTGAATCTAAAGGGAAAAAGAACAGGATTGCTTGTGGCACCTTAGAGACTAACAAATTTATTTGACTATAAGCTTTCGTGAGCTACAGCTCACTTCGCGATGAAGTGAGCTGTAGCTCATGAAAGCTTATGCTCAATAAATCTGTTAGTCTCTAAGGTGCCACAAGTACTCTTGTTCTTTTTGCGAATACAGACTAACACGGCTGCTACTCTGAAACCTGTCATTATGCAAGATTCTAAGGGGAGTGTCCCCTGCAGATTTGGAAGGGGTGTTCTGTCATACTCTAGAGCAGTGCTTCTCTAACTATCTGATGTGGGGGACCAGCAATTTTTTTCCCCAATGTGCGCACAGACCGGCAGCCGATGGCACGGTCCGCGGACCACCACTTTGAGTAGCACTGCTCTATACCACTTAAGCAATAATATTTGTATTAAAACATAGCTCAGCATTTCCTAAACCCATTCACTCCTCAGCTCTTTGCTACTATATGCATGATGTACCACATATAGCATGCACCTCTGAAGGGTTGAATACTATTTCACTGTACATATTAAAGGCAGAAATACAAAACCAAGTGTATAGCAACCGTCTGCTGTTTGCAACATCTGTTAAGAGTGTAATGGGTATCTGCATATAATGCCAGCTCTGAGCATTTACCTGTTGAACACATTTCCAATAGGAGGAACCAACCAGGCAACTTTCACTTATTTAGCTTATAAAGGAGTTAGGAAATCACCTCATCACAACACTTTGCAACAATGATTTCTAACTCAAACATCTGGGAGCTGTTATTGTTAGTTCATGCACCAGGGAGGGTTTGAGGGTAATAAGTCCTCGGTGTTTGATTACACACACTGCAGAGCTGGAAGCCTCATGAAATAGGGCATATAGTGGATGATTGAGCTTACAACCAAACTACTTAGACTGTAAGATCTTTGGGGTAGGGACTTTGTGTTCTGTGTTTGTACGGTGCCTAGCACAATGGGGTCCTGGATGCTACAACAATAAACAACAGTCTGCCAGGTAGTTTTCTGTTAGATCATTTTACCCATCTATGTGCTCTTTAAAACAAACTTTGTTCCATCATGCTGTGTCTCACCGAGTAACCTTGTAATCGTATTGATATTCCCTGTTTCTTCCCCCGCTGTCCCCCTACTCTTTCATTACCCTGCCTTATTGTGTCCTGTCTACAGTTAGTTTGGGAGCTTGCTGGGGCAGATACTCTGTTGTTTGGGAGGCACCCAACATGGTTGGGCATGGTTAAAATCATTAATAATGTCTGGGCATCATATCATGGTTTTTTGCTTGTGTGGGCTCCTAAGAGAAAGTATTCTTAACCAGAAAGCAAGTAATCCAAATGCATCACTGGCACAAACGTACACCCAAAGGAGCACTTTAATGTGGACATGCCAGTTGTATTACTGGTGTGCTGGTGATTAACATTCCAGGTTTCTCTTTTGCAGCCAAGGCCAAAGAGAACAGACTTTACTGTTGCAAGTTGTGATTACATCTATACCACAATACGGCTTTGTGCACATAGCCAGTCTGTGCTAAAATATCCTACATATATTTGTGTCTCAATCCTCATCTCCTTCAACCCTTCCTGGCCCACTTGTTTGTGTCATCCACCTATGGTGTCTTCTAGACTTTGGGGTATGGACTGTAATTAATTATGTTTTGTTACAGCCCCTAGCACAATGTGGCTTCAGACTAAGTGGGTGGGTAATATAAAAGATTAAAGGCTTTACTGGTGGTGTCCAGCCTCTAAAAACAATTGCATCACAGTGAACTGTTAGTACTTCCACCCATGAGCAAATCAGCTGTATGTTCATGTCAACAGAACTTCTGCCAGTCGTGATGGGCGGGCATTATGTGATGAATCCAGATAATGTTATAGGTGTCTGAGCTGATAATTTGTGGGGTGGAGTTAAGTAGTGATGAGTAGTTTTAGTTTCCCGTTTCAGTCAGTTGTTGGCTTAGTAGCAGACCCAGCTTAAAGACAGCCACACGGAGCTATCTGAGTAGAATTTTCAAAGAGCCGTTTCAGTTAGGATTCTGGGGTGTGGACACACAAACTTTTTAAGTGGTGTCTCAGACTGTTTGCTAACACAGGTAACCACTTACACTATGCTTGATTTACACAGAATTTAGAAAGCAAGGCAAGGGTCTTATAAGATACCTCAGACAGATAGATACACTCTTTGTGAGACGAGTGTTTGTAAAGCAAGGTTTAAATATTGGTGACATTCGAGGCTTTGGCTGCAAGTAGAGATGGATCTGAACTTCCCCAAATGCTGGCATGTTTGCATCCAGGGTGTGAGGCTAGGCCCATCTCATGTTTTAAAGAGTGGGAATCAGGAAAGGTAGGTGGATAAGCACCCAGAAGTCCAGACACTGGTCTAAGACACCTGAATCTGCAGCATGTTTGGGATAAAAGAAGCTCTCAGGAGATTTCAGGGCTTGTTCCTTCCACTCAAGCCAGAAGTAGCATGGAAGTGGCCACTCTCCAGATAATCCAGCATCTCCAATTTCCATTCTCAACCAGACCCTGGCAGTGCAGAGGCAGCAAAAGTGGGGGCAGGGGGGAGAGTGTTAGTAGAATTGTTTCTAGCATCAGGAAAGGTTCCTTTTGGTCCAGGTCTGGTTTGAAGTGGAGCCAGCTTTTTATATGATCAGAACTGCTTGTCCAATGCCATGTACTCTGCACCGACCTCTCTCTGGGTACGTCTACACTGGAGCTGGAGTAATTTTTCGCTATGGTAGGGTATCCATGCTAGCTCTGATGAAGCCAGCACCTAAAAATAGAAGTGTAGTCAGGGCAGCATAAGCAGTCTAACAGGCTAGCCACCCGAGTACGTATCTAAGGTTTCAGATGAGATTGTACTCAGGGTGGCTAGCCCACTCTACAGCTTGCACCATCACAGCTACACTTCTATTTTTTACTCTGGTAGCTCAGTCAAAGCTAGTGCAGGTATGCGTACCTGAGCTGGAAATTACATCCTCTGCTTCAGCTCCAGAGCAGACAGCACCTCAATTAGTCGTGGTGCACTGGTCTGCTCGGCACCTCTCATTTTGAGGATGGGCTAGAACGTTATTCATAAGTCTCCATTTTCCAGCAGTTCAGTACTCAGGCATCAAAGTTCAATCAGAGCTGACACAGCACGTGGCAGAGGAGCCTGGGAGTGAATTAAATCTAAGGCCTCATCTACACTAGAAAAGTGCACTTGAATGAAGTCAATTAAAATAGTAATGATAAAAAAAACTAGCTGAACTATTGCACCCTTCTAGCATAGACAAAGCCTCACGAACTAAGGTTCACTAGAAAAGGGGAGGAAAAACGCCCCTCCCCCATAGTATTAGATGCTTTTGTTTTTCACAACACACATTTAATGGCTTTATCATCAAATGGAATTTTGTAGGTAAAAAGTGGTAAAAGTGCAGTTTGGCTGGTAGAACTATGTTCACAATAGTGGCTTTTGAGAGCAGAGCACGTAGGTCACAAATCACACCTCTTCACGCCCCTGGACAACACAGCTATGCTGGCAGAAGCGAGTCGTGTGGACATGCCAATGGCATCTCTTGGCTTTGCCACAGCCTTGCCAAGTGACCTTGGGTAAGTCACTTCACCACTCTGTGCCCCAAGGATAATGATACGTACTGACTTTTGTAAAGCACCTAGAGAGCTAAAATGTTGTACATTAGCATTATCCCTATTTCTCACACAGGGATGAGGCACAAAGAGGTTAAGTGATTTGGCCAAGGCCACAAAAAGAGTCACTGTTAGAGCCACAATGAGAACTTGTATATATCCTAGTCCCATGCTTAGTCTGTTAGACTACGTCTTTCTCGCTGCATGAGCTAGTATATATATTTTGTGGGCAGTCAAATTGGGGTTGCCAGTAAATTTAGCCCTTTTTTCTGTTCACCAGCAGGCTCATTTTTATGTATTTATTATTTGTAATGGTTTACAGAATAGTGTTTGTAAACACATTTTATCCTATGCCTGTGTGAGATTCATCATAGGGTGATTGACTTTGTTCTTTGATTGGCTGACTGAAGCTTTTTAAACAAGAGACTAATTAACGGCAAACAAACACAAAGGTAGTGAATAGGAATACTGAATACATTTGTTCATGCACCAGTACCATTGCTCACAGGCAAATCTGGGTAACTGTATGAACAGCAGCCAGCATGTGAGCAAAACCCTTTAGTGAATAAAAGGGGCCTGAATGAGATTGAACCAAAGAGCTATCTGGAGTTGGGGTGAATGTTCGTGAACACTTGCTTTGCCGACTTGAGCCTCGCTAAGTTTAAGCCTGGACCTTTGTGTTATCAGCCAGAGTCGCGTTCCCAACTGATATTGTGCCAAATTTGGATTTACATAAAGCACCAAGAGGGCTTCCTGTCTCTTCCACTAACAATGAAATAGTATTTCACCAAACAGGCCTGAATTGTTTAATCACAACAATAATATACATTTTGTTTAAAACTGTAGATTCATATGCACACAACAGATTGTACGAAAATTCTCTCCCCTTAATCCTGCCTTGAGCCATCTTTAAGGAGAAGATTGAACAATGTGTTTGAGTCTTTAAAAATTTACATATGGGAGGGGAGGAGGGCTCAGGGGACTGCATATGAAACAGAGTCTTTTGCCTCTATGTCACCATTTCAAATCCAGCCCAGGATTGGAAGTTATTACCAGTTGATGGCTGTTCTATGGACAATGATTACTGTCTATATTACTAAGCATTTTCTCAGTGCTATACAAGATTCAGAAGACAACACAATCACAGCCCTAGCTAGTGAGATAGTTGTCCATATCAGGTACTGATCAGCCCCCTGTTTATCAGTCTCAGCAGAGGCCAAAGACTGAATGGCCACCTTCTGACCCCCATGGGAATCACTAAGAGTAGGGTATGTTAGTTTGCACTGCTGTTCTCCATCCACCTTGCCACAGCACTCTTTGCAGGGTGCTCCGAGGGCTCCACTCTCCAGGTCTGACAAACTTCACCAGCTCTAAATTCACCCCCACACAATTCTGATGTAAATCACAAGTCTAGCTGCAGCTCTTAGTCCCAGCTCAGAAAGGCTGCGGTGCACTTTTATAGCTTTCCAGGAAAGAGGTGTTTTTTAAAAAACAAGACAGATAACTACGTGCAACTAAAGCCACAGCACGGAGCAAAGACCAACACTCTTTACCCTATTGTACCTCCTGTCCTCTCCCTCATAAAAGTAGGAGGGAAAACCAGCCTTGCCTTTCAGGTTCTGGCATAGCCATACAGACATTTTTGGATTTGATTGTAACAAATCAGAAGGTGTAAGAGGAGTAAGTTATGAGGGTATAAAACCAAAATGATATAAAAAACTGAAACCAGACTTTTTCTAACATTCTCCGGTCCATTCAATGCACTGCTAGAGGCAAGTTCTTTTCCATCTTCCTCTACTGTTATCACCTTTTACCAGTTTGGTTCGGTTCGTTTCAATAAAGGCCAAGCTGCCTTTTGGAGATGTAATTTAAGCAAACACACCCACAGCAAGTAATGATGGCTGAATCCTGGCTACCATGTACTGCATAATTGCTACTCCACAATGGCTTTTTATCAAGGTGGTCAACACATTACATAGAACTTTGTCTTCAAAACTTGCTCTGATCTTCCCTTAAGATTGATGTTTGAGGTAGTTCACTAGCACAGGTGGGATCCCCAGTTGATCTATGGCACGTGCGCTGTTGGTCAGTTTCAGAAGCTTTCTGACAGCCAGCCTAGACTGAGACATCAAGGATTTTGGATGAGCTGCACAAGAAGAGGGAAGGGGGGGAAAAAAAAAGACTGTAAACTTTCAGGACATTCAAAATCTTCTACCTTAAGCAAAGAGAGCACCGAGAAGGAGTCTCTCTCACAGCACACGCCTCATTCACTGTGATGCACATTCTGCTTGGCTTCTGACCAGCCGTAAAGGGACAGGCAACTGCAACATTTTAAACGAATAAATGGCAGTGCAATGCCACCTGGGAGCCATATCGCTGGGCGAATCACGAATGATGAGAGATACTGTTTCACGGTGGCATTCCTGAAAGCAGATGGGCCTGCGCGGTTCAGGTTACATAATGCAATCTGCCTCTCTCTGTGTTGTGAATTTTAATAAACTGGAGCAACCCGATCATCCATGACAATGACATTTTGCTCTAGGTAGGTAAAATTCAAATGCTGCTGGGATACAGCCTTTAGCCACATTCTCATGCCCCCGGTCCTATGGTCACACACCTATGAGCTCACTGAGCCATCTGCCTGGCATTAAGGTACTGCATCTCCATGGCACTATGGACACAGGAGCAACTTGTTCTGGAAAGTTCTTGATATAGCTTTTTCCTCATTGAGGTTTTTCCTCAATGGCATGGGCATGGGACAAGCTCCTTGCTGTGGCTGAGCTACTTAGCATGTGAAATGATGAGCTTAGCTATGGGGGTTTCAAAAGGGCTGCACCTATAATGACAATTTTAGGGCAGTCTCCCACTAGTACAAGTGCAGCTCTGTGGGATAAGAACAACAGTGGGAGAACCAGCCACTAGCATTACCACTGGCGTCACCTAACTTTGCCGAGAGCATGCTAGCTTGGTAGAAGTACCAGAGCTTTGTCTACACGAGTCCTCCCACACTGGCTATCAATAGTGGAGCTGCACTGGTGCAAATTCTGTTCTGAAGCACTTTGAGGAGAACATCAAGAGGATGAAGTAATTGTGTCTAGCCATCCTCTTCTCCCCCACCCCCATCTTCCTTCCCTCTCCTCCCACATTCTCTTTCAGATTCTGGAAGACCAAAATACTAATTGTTCCTATGCATATTTCTACTCCTCCTGGTGCCTCCTCCACAAGACACTAATTGATCTAATGTCTGTACCAAACTGCTGAGATCACCGTACCTGTTCCCCCACTTTGGTACCTGATAACAGGAGGGGGGAAGGAAGGAGAATCCTGAGTATCAGTTTGATTTGATTCCTGGCCATACTGACTTTGATTGTCTTTTCTTCCCTCAAGACTCTCTCTTACTCCTTGCTGCAGTAACACTTTCTGCAGTCAACTCAGTTGGGTTGTGGCAGTGGAGACTTTCAGATCAGGCTATATTGATGAAGGAGAGGAAAGTAACCTTCCTTTTAGGTACTCCATGTACTGAAGATTTGGTGGTGGGAGAAGGAAGGAAGGGAGTTAAGCAGCCTTGAATGCAGAGGAGTCTTGTGGTGAAGCTACGACAGGCTCATTGGCTCTTAATGTGAAAACTCTAGGTGACAGTGAGGTGAGGTGATCTACACTGACAGCTATGTCACCAATGGCCTTATCTCGAAACCAGACCTCCTTTAGTAGCAGCAAGTTTCTTCATTCTTCACCATGCAATTTATTCATTTAAACTTGCTGCTACTAAAGGTGGTCTGGTTAAAACATTGTGTGTTTTAACCTGACCAACCAATAGGCAGATAATAGATCTAGCATCAGTTCAGTTTTTTATCCTGAAGAATGCAACCACTTCTGGGGCAAAAAGTAGCAGTTAATAGCCGCCAGCACCACCACCCAACAGGTTAGGACAGGAAGTGAAAAAATACTGTGCCCACCTGAAACTCCAAGGAAATTTAGGCTAGCAAAAAGCCCTTACTCAAATTGATCTCAAGTTGCTTTTTTAGAAATTGGCGTACTACCCAAGTGATGTACTATCAAAGCTGGAAGTCTAGTGCAAGTTTCCAAATCTATGGCAGTGCATACAAGTTACCTCTTTCCCTGATCAGCAGCGCCAAAGCCTCACTATTCGGTGAAATCTTATCTCCTGCGATGTTTGGTAAGTACACATTGGCTCCAAAATCAATGAGCAGTTTTATGAATTCACTCCCACAACCATGTCTTAGGCAGATTTCAAGCACCGTCTTGGGCTGCTTGATTCGTGCAATCATTTTCTTATCAGTGCAGTTGTAATTGGGATCTGCTCCATAAAGCAGCAGCATTTTAAAACACTCCAGATGTCCGTAGACCGCTGAGAGATATAAAGGGCCAGAACAAGCTGCAGAGTTGGCAGCCCACTCCGGGACTCTTGCTTTAACATTGACTTCCGCCCCATAGTCTAAGAGTTCTTGCAGAATGCTGACATCTCCATCTCTAGAGGCCGTGAGCAGTGGAGAACAGTTATTGTAGATGCTGCCGGAAGGACTGGCCCCTGCCTCCAATAGCACTTTAACACAATCTAGGTGGCCATTACTAACAGCAGTGAATAGCGGAGTTTGCGCCTTCACATCTAGGCTGTCCACTTCTGCTCCATGGGCCAAGAGAACTTCTAAACTTCGCAGATGGCCCTTTGAAGCTGCTAGGCGAAGTGGGGTCCCAGGTACCCCCCAACCACTTCTGCAGTTAATAAATGTTTTGTATCTGTCTTGGCACAAGAGTTCATCAAGAGTTTGATAATCATCCTGGGACGCTGCTTGGTTCAGCTCTTGTCTTTCTCCATTATCATCTTCATTTTCTCGGGGCTGGAGCATGGAGAAGATTTTGGTTATATCCACTAGATTCATTTTTGGTTTGTCTCTTAAGTACAACTCTCATCATGAACTGTGTAAAGCATGAGATCTATGGAACAAGAAACAGGATTAGGAACTAGTTCTAAAAACAGTCTCATTCCCTGCTCTGGGGAATCTCATACTCAAGTGGAGGAGCATCAGGACAAAATAATTGATTATCTTATAGTCATTCCTTCTCAAACACTTACATTTATTTCCACACCGATAGGTCAGAGGAAAACCACACTCAAAGTTTTATGACAAAAAGATCTGGACCAATGCTCCAGTATGAGCATGGGCTATGAAACCTCAATCTGCCTACACCCATGTAGGTATTCAAAAAGCAACAATCACAGTGGCACATACTACTAATCCTTATCCTGGTTTTGTATGGATTTTCTGAGGGTGAAGGAAGAGGGTACTGGATTAGGCATGGAGCTAGGATTCACAAGACTTGGCTTCAGTACCATCTTGTTGTATGCCTCGGGGGAAGTCACTTAAGGCTAGATTTTTGGAAAAGTTCAGCATCCAACTGCTAAAGTAGGCAGCTAAATTTAAACAGGGCTCAGAACTCACCAGCTCCCATTTTTCTTAATGAGAGTTGTTGGGTGCTGAATGCTTTTGAAAATCTGGCCCTTAAACTCACCGTGCCTCAGCAAACACCATCTGTAAAATGGGAATAATAATGATTCACCAACAGCCACTTTTGCAAAGCACTTAGAGACCTAGATAACATTCTCAAGCAGGTTTAGGAGCTGGCAGTGTTACTGACATTTACAGGTACAATAGACAACCAGCCTGGACATTCAGCCTGTCTGTCTTGCAATTTTTAAGTGACTGGAAAAGCCATGTTTTATTTATTATTATTATTATTATTTAAAAGAGAATTGTAGCACTAAGTAAAAATGCAATTCTAATTAAGGATTTTCAGAAAGGATCGTAAGGGACTTTCTGAATTAAATATGCAAGCAGCTGAATCTCTTACAGCAGGAATTTTCAACCTTTCTCTTTCCAAGGCCTCCCCAACATGCTATAAAAACTCCACGGCCCACTTGTGCCATAACAACTGGTTTTCTGCATATAAAAGCCAGGGCCGGCATTAAAGGGTATGAAGCAGGACAATTTCCTGGGGCCCCATGCCACAGGGCACACCATGAAGCTAAGTTGCTCAGGCTTCTGCTTCAGCCCCAGGTGGTGGGGCTTTAGCTTTCTGCCGTGGGCCAAAACGAGTCTAACACTGGTCCTGCTTGACAGACCCCCAAAACTTGCTGGGGGCCCTGGACCCCTGGTTGAGAACTACTGTCTTACAGAGCAGTTTTCCCTATCCCTGAGCAGGGCAGCTGAACCAAGCGGCATTTACATTTGTCTTATGGGCAGGGGAAATGTCTGACAATTGTTTCTTTTACCCAGAAGCTGTAATGGAATATGGAGGTTTGCCATATGGGATCAGTCCATTGATCCAGTTAGTCTGGTATCTAGCCTCTGCCCTGGCCAATTCCTAATGCTTCTGAGGAATGTGAAATCCCCCACAATCCACCTGACCAGCTATGAAATGCTATAACTTAGGGAAGGGCAGAAGGAATTCTTGACACATTCCAATCCCAAAGCATCTAGAATTTCCTCTAACAGAAGCTGCGTCAGTAACAGCTCTATCCGTTCCTTCTCCTAAATGATTCCTGCAAATACTTTTATTAGGAGCTGAAATTCTCTATTTGTCAAGTTAGCTGCGTTATGCATCTAGTCTATTCCTTCAAACACATCTCTGACAAGAACGATGCTAACAATTGGATGATACCCACTAGCTTTGTATTAGGAAGTGTATCCACTTAGGTGTAAACAACTGGAGACGGGAGGGGGGTTAGCACGCCCTCCTCCACCCCCCAAAAAATTAGGGGCTGTATTAATAAAGGAAACGCTGAGTTTGGAACAGAAGCTCATTTATCTCACTTTATTAAAAGCAGACAAATTTAGTTATGATCCAAAACTACACATTAAAATGACATTCAACAGCTGTTATATTATTTTTAACTAAAGCTCCAATAAAAAAAAACTAGTCTATGCCCCCATCTAAGGAAGTTCCCATGTACCATTCCATCTTAGCAGCTACATTTTCTGAATTAGTTGAATCAGTTTTGTGGCAGTGTGTGAATCTATGAATCTGTTGCATCTGTATCTTCTAAACTTGTTTCAAACAAACAATTACCCTAAGTTAAGCAAGGAAGCCTTGGAGTTTGAGAAGAGAAACATCATAAAATTATACACAACTGATTTTTTAAACATAGGACTTGATTTGAAAGGAATGCGCAGCTATACTTAAAGGAAAAGATATTGAAAACAAAGAACAGCTGTAATATTTACTAACAACAAATCAGTGTATTAGAATAGTGTGCAAAAGCATCCATGCAGTGACACTCTTGATAGTGTAAAACCTGTAGTGAGAAACATATATTTCATATAATTACTGATCAGAATAGCCAAAAATGAGATAATCGTCTATAGATTGAAGCAAAACATGTGCATGTTTGATCTTCAGAGAGAGAGAGTTTGGTCACAGTTAATAGACTTTAACACCAATAGTACATATACTTACACATTTAAAGCTGTGGTTACCAGGTTACTTTAAAGTTGCCAAAGCTGCCTGGCCATCATTATGTTGCTGTCTTACCTCTGTGAGGTAGTTGATGCTCACCTAGTGCTGTGAAGCAGGCAGCTTGTCCCAGTGCTAATTCTCTTTTACCTTTTACAAAAAGGGAGAGACGAGATCTTCCCAGGAGGAGAAACCTCACCCAGGAATGGGGCACCAGCTCTGTAGAACTGGAGCAACGCAGGTCGTCAGGCACACAGCTGAAATGCCACTAGCAGGGATAAAGGCCAGGGCGCTCGGGCTAATTTTAGCCCCACAGGCGTTGTATCTTACTACTTCCATTCTTGGAAAGTTCTCACTGAGAAGGGTAAATATAGAGGGGTGGGATGGTGATGCTTTTAGGGGATGGGAGGTGGAGAGGGAGACAATCAGGCAGATGCTATGGAGGGTTAGAACCAGAACATGAGCACAGATCAGACACGCATTACATTGGTTTCATTACATCCCTTCCAAAGTCAGTCAATTTTATGCAGACTTGATTATTTTTCTTAACAACTAGAACACTGGTCAGATTCCTGCCCTGGACTTGCAGCATACTTACTACTGTGTTAGTTACACCCAAACTGGCAGTTTTTGTGATCTCTGAATCTTGCTCCATGCTCTCCTACCATTCAAACCTATGTTCTCTCAGCCTCTAATCTCCCCTTTCCCCCAACATCTTTTGCACCTTCAGAGCAACGTGCCACTAATTTCCAAGCTTTTAGTTTGTTTTATTATTAACCTGTGGAGAGACTGAGCTGACAATTGGCCTGCCCTCATTTCTAAAAGGAGAATGCTCTGTGTGTGTACGAGTGTTCGTTCATAAGAGGCGGTTTTCATTATGCTTTACTGAAGATGGTGTTCAGACATATGGACCAGTATACACCCTCCTTCCCAACCACCTCTTTGGTATTACAAAATTAAGTAGCATGCAACAAGGCAAAAAATCTCCAGTACCTTGGGAGGAGGATTAGCGGTGTTTGGACTGTTATCAACGGCTGTCAGCAGGCAGCAGTGTAATTTTATCTTAGCCAGTTCATTTTAAACCTTTTGGGGGTGAGGGGAGTAATTGTCTGACAGTCTGAAGCAGCATTATCAGAGCTATGAGAGATCAAGAAATAAACCAAATTATCCAGGAGAAAGATCTCCAAATACAAGAACTAAATCATGGGGCACTCTAAAAAGGAAGTTTTTTTTTTTTTTTAAACCCTCCACCAGTGGCAGAGTCAGAATTAGTTTGTGCAACACTTTGAAAATTGTTAACTGTTATGCAACACTAAGATAATTACCACAGGAAATTTGAAATGCATTGAAAAATGTGTAGACTTTCAGTCTATTTGGAATTTCACTAACTCCAAATAGGATATAAAGCAGATTCTATTGATTGGAAAGGACTAACTTCCCAAAGCTCAGGAATATTGTGAACAAAATTGATTGGGAGGAAAAACAGAAAGAAAAATGTGAATGAAAATTTGGAGTTGTTTAAGAAGAGTTTATTGGATGACCAAGAAGCCATGATTCCACACCAGGAAAGAGAATAACTTGGGCTTTAAGCATATCCTGGTTCAGTAGTAAAGGAAGAAATTAGAAATAAAAAAGCAACATAAATGGGGGAAATGGATAGCAATCAATACAAATAAGTTATGAAGTGTAGAAAATTGATAAGGAAAGCTAAAGAGATCAGGGAAAAAACTATATATAGCTGGCAGCACGAAGGACATTAAGTATATAAGGAACAAAAGAAATCCTAGGAATGGTATAGGCCATTTATAGGTAAAGATGATAAAAATGTTAATGACAAAAAAAGCAGAAGTGTTCAATATACTATTCATTTGAAATAAAGTGGGATATTATATTCGTATCACATAAGGATGATAAAGTACTTCCTAGTTCATTAATAACTAAGGAGGATGTTAAACAATGTCTACTAGGATAAACATTTTTAAATCAGCAGGCCAGGATAACATGCACCTACGACTACTAAAAGAATGGGCTGAGGAAATCTCTGGCCTGCTGATGTTAATTTTTAATAAATCTTGGAATACTGGGAAAATTCCAGAAGACTGAAAGAGTGCTAATGTTGTGTCAATATTCAAAAAGGGCAAGTGGAATGACCTCGGTAACTATAGTCTCATTAGTCTGACATCACTCCGTGACAAAATAACTAAAAAGCTTATATAGGATTTAAATTGATAAAGAATTAAAGGATGGGAATATACTTAATGCCAGTCAACATGGTTTATGGAAAATAGTTTTTGTCAAACAAACCTGACTTCATTCACTGAAATTACAAGTTTATTTGATAAAGGTAACTGTGTAGATGTAATATACTTGGACTTTTGTAAGGTGTTTGACTTAGTACAGCACCACATTCTGATTAAAATATTAGCACCATACTAAATCAATAAAGCAAATGTTAAAGGGATTAAGAACTGGCTAACTCACAGATCCCAAAATGTAGCATTACTGGGGAATCATCACTGAATAGGAGTGTTTCTAATGGGGTTCTGCAGGAACTACGTCTGATGCTGTTCACATTTCTATCAATGATCATGAGGTAAATAAAAAAGTACTGATGATAAAATTTGCAGATGACACTAGTTCATTCATCAGTACAAAATAAGAGTTGGTCTTGTTTCCACTGAAGTCAAGTGGCAAAACTAAGGGCATGGCTACACTTTCAGATGTAGAGCGCTTTGAGTTAAACCAGCCTTCGGAGAGCGCAGTAGGGAAAGCGCTGCAGTCTGTCCACACTGACAGCTTCAAGCGCACTGGCGTGGCCACATTTCCGGCACTTGCAGCGGCATTGGGAGCAGTGCATTATGGGAAGCTATCCCTACATGCAAGTGGCTGCAACATGCTTTTCAAATGAGGGGGAATGGAGCGTGACAGGGAGTGTGTTGTGTGTTTCTGGGGGGCTGAGAGCATGTCAGCATGCTGTCTTGTAACTTCAGACAGCAGCAGACCCCTCTCCCTCTCTCACACACAGCATTCCACACTAATGGTTTGCTTTGTCTCAGAGTAGATAAGCAGCCGGCTGTCAGAAACAGAGCTTTCAAAGGGCATATCCGCATTCCTGCAGCAATTCAAAAACAACAAGAGTGGCCACTTGACTTAAGGGGATTATGGGACATTTCCAGAGGCTGATCAGAGCGCAGTAATGCAACACCTCGTTCACACTGGTGCCACGGTGCTCCAGCGGGGGAGCAGCAAACGTTATTCCACTCGCCGAGGTGGAGTACCAGCAGCGCTGTAGCTGCGGAGTCAGAGCGCTTCACGTGCCTTGCCAGTGTGGATGGGTAGTGAGCTAGTGCGCCCGGGGCTCCTTTATTGCGCTGTAACTTGCAAGTGTAGCCAAGCCCTAAGACACCTTAGCAATTCTACCGTCTTATTTTATACACTTCTCCATTTCCCCCTTGCCTGATATAAATTTCCCCCCATATCCTGCCTTTTTGATGCTCAACTTAGATTGCAAGTGCCTTGCCCAGGGGCTGTCCTTAATTACCATACAAAGCACCACGCAATCCCTCTCACATTACATTTAAGTGTTATTATTTCAAGGGAGTGCTTGTGCCTCTAGTTTGCACAAGTGTTCCATTTGAAGTGCAGTTCTACTCTGAAGAGTGACTATATAAAAATAGAACCTTCTCATGCCACAGATCTGCTGACTTCAGTGACAAAAATAATTTCTAGTTCTTTACTTGTATCATCTCTGATTAACCAACACAACTATGGAAGAGTGAACTGAAATCCGTTCTCTCTCGTGTATCAATGGCATTCTTAAGTTGCACTCAGCTACACCTATGCAAACTCACTGAAGACAGGTAAGTGAGGATCTCATTTGGCCCATAGAACATTTGTTACTGGTGTTGACATATGGGGGAGGGGGAGTGTTTTTTTAAACTCCAAAGCCCAGGCTCTCAGAAAAAATTGGAACTTGTAAACTGAGCAGATTTGATCAAGAAATTGAAACAGGATGGATCAGTTTTAGAGAAGCACTGTTCAGAACAGAACTGCACTTTACTCAATGCTATGAACTGCTGAGCAAAGGAGTTTGTGACAAACCCCTTGTTCACTGTTCCAGGAAGCTCCAAGCTGAGGATTCCATGTTTCTCCTCCAAACAGCTGACAGCTTCACTGAGAACTCAATTCTACTACCCCACCACACTTAATGAACGTTCAAAATATTTGTTTCTATGCATTTTTATTCTGCATGTAAATTGTTACTAATCTGAGATCTTCACATTTGCCAGCTAAAAGATTTGTAGCTCAACCTTTAACACTGTATCAGTTTGTCATTTTATGTAGTCACGGAGCCTTAACATTACACTTGTCATGTAGCTCTGCGGCCACTAGTAGTTAAATTTAAATCGAACACTGAATCCCTATAAAAATTACACTACAGTAAGAGAGGAGGAATATTAAAGGCTCTAAGACTGTGAAGACCACACAAAGAGAATTCAACAAAATGGGTCACAAGATTTTGGATAATTTATAGGCAAAAAAATCTTAAGAACTAAGGTGGTTTGAGCATTGGCCTGCTAAACCCAGGGTTGTAAGTTCAGCCCTTGAGGGGGCCATTTAGGGATCTGGGGCAAAAATTGGGGATTGGTCCTGCTTTGAGCAGGGGGTTGGACTAGATGATCTCCTGAGGTCCCTTCCAACCATGATATTCTAAGTGGTTTATTTAACTTAACTGCTTCCCTCTCAAGTAATTTTCATCTCAACTCAGATTTAGTTAATGTGCTGTATTGACAGAAAACAGCAGATTTCAATTAAAAAATTAAGTTTCAATTAAGTTTACTAATCGCTGTACTTTTAGTTAATGCAAGGTATCTTTAGGAGAAATCAACTCACCCTAACAGCTGATAGGAAAAACAAGGCTTTGACAACATACCTACAACATCTAAAAATGGTATCTGCCTCCTCAAAGTTTAAGATCACATTCAGTGGTGAAGGGAAATTATAAATCACCCACACCAAAGTTGTCAAATAGACAATAAGCTTCCCTGACATGTAAATTACAGCCTTATAGACTCAATTCAATTCAACAGATCCTAAGAAAAACCTAAAAGTAGGCAAATGAAGAATTTCATTGACATTGTCAGGAATATTTAAGATTACTAAAATGAGAAAAATCTTAGAAGCCTGCAAGGATTTAGAACTTCCACTTGCCAGGAACATTTTTGCCTTAGGATACAGAAATAGAATTTGCACTTTCCATTTCCATACAGCAGTTGATACCATTGATCATTTGGGTTAACCATTGGGCTGGTTAACACAAAGTGGCCTTGGGCACATTTCTGAGAATCATCTACCTTTGGCATTTCTCTTTAGCCAGCGTCTTTGACTGGGGTGGCAGGACTATGTTGAGGCAATTCACACTCATACTTGTGTTTCTTTGAGGCAGTATGACCTAGTTAATGGCTAGAGACCAGAGTTCTATCCCCAGCTCTGCTGATGCCCTGCTGTATATCCATGGGGAAATAATCTCATATCTGTGCCTCAGTTTCCCCATCTGCGAAATGGGGATAAAAATTACCTACCTTTGTAAGGTGCTTTGAGATCTATAGTTGAAAAGCATTAAATAAGGGCTATGGTCCAGATTTTAAAAGGTATTTATATGCTGCTGTGCTCATTGGGATTTAGGCGAAGTACTAAAATCCCTTTTGTAAATGAGGGTTAGGCTCCTCAATCAATTAGGTGTTGCAACTACCTTTAAAAGTCTGGACTTAAGTGTTATATTGTTTTATCTTTCTCAGATTCTGATCTTGTTTTCCACATAAATTTAGGGGGCTATAAGTGTACTCACTAATGGAACATTTGTCAAGATTTTTTGATCAGCAAGTTAACTGAATGTTCCGCCTCATTTCATTTGTATCCATTTCTGTTAAAGTTGAATAAACTATTTGAAAACTGTCATGTAAATAAAATCAAAACAATTCCAAAGGGGGTAGATTTTTAAATAGCATGAAAGACAAAATCCACTTTTTGAAGGCCAGGTTTTATAAACAAAAAAAAAAGTGTTTGAGGCCAGCAATATTCTACGGTTCCAGTCTTCTACTTAAAGAAAAAATGATCTTTAAGTAGGATCCCACTATACACAAACTTTGCTGTTTCTTAACCATGCCCATTGCTTGTTACTATAATATATGTTCTACTAATACCTGCCACAAATTAACAAATTTTAACATGCCCGCAATAAAGTCTGCATGCCGGTGTGATTTTATTTATGACCTTGTGGAAGTTTCATTGCTCAAGTAATTTAAAACTATACTGGACAAAACTCTGGAGGATGTTCTACAGAGAATAGTCCTACACTGCCCCTGCGGAATGTACGTGTATGAAAGAAAATGGACTGACTTAAGGCTTTTCTACTTCTTATTTCTAGGATTCTTGGAATTTAAGAAGGGCTGTTCAATTAAAGCAGTGTCATTAGCTTCATCCAAAGCAGCAGTTTCTAAGATTTAAATGCATCTCAGGTTTCAGAAACCCTAAGTTCAGAAATCTCTTTTCAGAAAGAAAATAGTAACTACTTGATCAGGAAAAAACAGCAGGTGAAGAAGTGCGAATCTGCAGACAACACAGTAGGGATGGAAAGAAAGCTGGTATCTGCAGAAAGCTACAGAAGCTTACACACCTGTGGAGAGAATTTAAGAGGCACTGGCTATTATACAGGATTCTTGCCTAGGACAGCAAGGCAAAAATTGTGGGCTGGAAACTGAGGACGGAAAAAGCCCTAGAGCCCATACTGGATTTAAAATTTAAAAAGGAGTTGATATAATTATCTGTAAATAGCACCTCCATCAGAAAGATTCCAAATGTTATACACAAACTGATGTCCAAATCTATTCAAATACAGCAGTTCAGCTATCACTGAACAGTGGCCACTGGAGCAATACACCGCAACTGACAGAAGAACTGCTATTCAGAGATCCAGGCCTTGTGGAACTGGGAATGCGGACCCCAGTTGTTGCAGGATCAAACCTCTAGTTCTTTGAGCAGAAATACAACATTTTTTAAAGAGACCTGTTTTACAATGAGATCCAGGGAAATGAGCTGCCAGGATGGGACAAGACCAGAGTTTAGAGAGCTGCTACTAAAAATTTGCTGAAAGTCATTCGAAATGCCATTTTCTAGGGAGTCATTTGTGTCAAGGGAAGGTTGTTTTTGATGGAGGAAAAGTGTGTTTCCTTCTAATATATGGAGGGGAAAGCTGAGCATCACTCTGGGATAGCATGAAAATATGGACAGCATGTATTGTGATGGTTAATTGTGTTTCATTAGTATCATTCACCACAGATCAGACTGAGACCTCTATTGACATTGAGTAGTACCTTATTCTGCAAGTAAGTGCCACAGAAGCCAGTGGGACTGCTTGTGGAGTGATGTACTAGTCAGCATGAGCGGGGGTGAGGTATAGGGAGGGAAATCACACTCTAGTTAAGGTAACGTTTGTGATTTCTAGCCATCTGCATTGATTTGGCATTTTAATATTTTAAATTTTAACCCATGGCAGGAATTCACAAGCTAAAAAAAAAACTGACCAAAGAGAGAAACATCACACAAACCTTTACCTTAAAAATGCAATTTTTCATTTTATTTTTTTAGGAAATAAAAATAAAATTGTAATGCAAATGAAGTGTCTTGAGCCAACCAAATGCCGTTTGAGACAAGAACACAGTGCTGCTCTAGACATGGTACAAAAAACGTTCAGCAGTGAATCAACGCAGCTGATTATACATATGCAGCTTCAAGGAAAACAGCACATGGGCTTTAATCATACACATTTTTATACAACTGTCCCTCAAGAAGTACATTAAAGACAAAATACCAACCGACTTACAGAAATAGCAAAAACATTTAAAGGTTTGAGCTGACTAAAACACAGAATTTTAGAGAAGTTCCTACAAAGACCAGCTCATGGCTAGTATAAGAAAAAAGTACTTCTTGTGCTCTGTTTACAGATGACTAGATCCAGTGCTATGAAGTGCACCATTAGTACACTACTACAGTAATACAGATGCCTATATACACATGAATGAATGGTATGAGAACAGACATAGGCCAAACATTTTAACTGTGTCTTTCTGCATTGCTTTTGCAGTTTGAAGACACCAACGGATGCAGCAGCACGTGTGGTTTTAATACTTAACCTAACAAATCACACTGACTGCAATTGGTACTGAGTTGGGTACCATTAATACTACAGATATTTAGGAAAACAAGGGTTTTAACACTGCCTGTTGTGCGAATTTGCTTAATTGTGTTAATTGAGTGATGTATAAAGTATTTTAATTAAAGCAAAACTATTACATTCGGAGAGGGCTTTCCCCAGCAGAACCCACATAGAGAATGTGCCTGCATGTGATGGGAACAGAAGGTAAAGGATCGGCTTCCGATTCACAATGTGCATTAGTCATTTCCACACAAAGAATCTGGTCACTCATTGCAAATTGGGGGTGGAGGGGAGATTAAAAATGAAAAAAAAAAAAAATCTTTTTTTGCTTCCAGCCCCACCATAATGGTCATCCCCCATATATTTCTTATTGAATAGTATCAAAAACCAGATTTTTAAATTAATTTATTGCATAAGTCACCAGCTCTAAAACTTGACTGGAAGACCAACTGTTCCTGAATGGGGTCTGATCCTGCAAGGTGCACAGTGCCCAATGCTCACTGACCTCAGTGGGAACTGGAAGTACTAAGCACCTCAGAGGACTGGGTCCAAAGCGTATCTCCATCTGTGACCGAGAGTCAGTTCAAATGCAAAAAGACAATTGTATAGGTCATGATCCTGCAATGAGCCAAACTCTCTCAGCTCCCTGAGGATATCATTAGGCATTGAAGGTAGCAAGCAAATCCAGGAGGCACTCTACACTTTGTGGAATTGGACCCATAAAAGTTTAAAAAAACAAAAATGTCCAGCTATTACTAGCAGTCTCCTTCCCTAGTCAGGAGGACTGGAGAGCAAAACCAGCAAGCACTCATATTCACCCTCTTCCCACTCGAAGAGTGTTTTTTCCTATGCATTTTATGGATGGAATTCCCTTACAGCTGAAATACACTGCAGCTAGACAATGCCAGGGGAAAGAGCGTATAAACCGTGTTTTGTTTACTCTAAAAAGGGCCAACCAGAACTACAGCAGCTGTGACCCAATTAAACATTCCCTTTTTTCTGCCAAGCAGTGGAGAGAGCACCACTGTAGAGAACAATTTTGCAAGACAAAGCATAATTTAAGATTCCAGCAATATGAAGCTCATTAAAATATTCTGAAGAATGTGAAAAAAATAAAGCCATATTGCACCTCTTCCATCTCAACCTCTAAAGCATGTTAGAGTATCGACAGCTTCCTTAGGACCAATACATTTTACAACCAGATACCCACACACATTGTAACACTATCGATTGTAGCATGTGAAGTGAGAGACTATATACAGATGTGCAATCATTAGAATTTCTAATTCAAAACACACAAAAAAACCCCAGGAGAGAAAACATTTATACCAACAAGACACCACCCACTCGAAATAGCGCATTTTCCAGTTATACAAGTCAGAATGGAAAGAGGCATGTAACACTGTTCCATTTACAGCTCCAGATAAAAGTAGTCTTGACCCAATACATGCAGGCCACTGACTCTGGATAAATAAGTTACAGTAGTTTGTCTCCTATAAGGTGGATTTAAGACAACTGCTTCGTAACAGTTTTTAGATTTCCTGTTACACTAGTAGTGGCCCTATAATCAAATCACTCAACATCTTATCAGCAGGCAGGACATTATAAACAGAACATAGGCTTCTACAACCATTTTGAAAGCAACAGTAGGAAGCCAATGCTAGTCGATAGGAGTCCAGAGGACATGCTGCAGTGCTTTCAACTGCCTTTTATTTCTGAAACAGAAAATCTTCCTCTTGAATGAAAAGCTTCTAACTAGCTGGTCTTCAGATAGTCCAACAATGTTACGGTATCCCAAGGAACTATGGAATCGTTCCCATGACTACTACTTTACTGCACTCTGATTAGCACTATAGTACAAATGATTTCTGATACACACTCCAATTGTACAAACATACATCTTAACAAGATGAACTTTGTTGTAAACAGTTTCCCTTTTCAGTTGAGTTTTACATTTTGAAGATTTACAGCCATGCACAGTTTTGTTACTGAAATCAAAAACAAGATTAAATGCAAAGATCACTATCAGTATGTAGAGTAATCCTGCCAGAGCTGCATGCACATACCAATAGTCAAGACAAGAATACAAGGGATTTGCAAAGATGTCAAAATGTCAGATTGTTCTAGATATAATAAAGGTCACAATGTATCTTTTTAAAAAACAAATCTATGGACGGTTTAGAAGACAAGGTACTGTATGAAGACTTTATAAAAACATTTTGCAAAATGCTTTTGTACAAAGATTAATGGTATGGCTAAATCCAACAGTAGTCAGTGGAAATCGTTTTTATACACACAGCACTGTACACAATTTTCATTAAAGATCACATAGAAGAGTGTTGAAGTTTAATATAATTGGTCCTGAAGAATACCTCTACTGGCCTCATGTGCAATTTAAAAGTTCTCAATTTCAGGAAGGCCTATGTAGGGTTTAATACACGTTTGCTCCTGTCCAGAAAGGAAAGACAAGCTACATCTATTGATCCTTTTGAGAAGGGCTCAACCAGCAAAAACTGCCAGTGTGAAATTAATCTCTTATGGAAACTGTTGGGGAGAGGCAGAAGGAAAAGAAGTTCCCATTAAAATACAGTTTTCCATAGAAATCTAAAAAATCATTTTGAGCCATGCATACACTTAGAATTCTGGACCAACAGACTAAGATTAAAGGTGTTTCCTTTAAACGTAAAACGACTATGTTAGTGTGGCAAACATGAAAAAAGAGGTTAGCATACAGGTTAGTTTTGATTTTAGGAGTTGGGCAGAGCCCTTTTCTCTTTAAGGCAGAGGGATTCAAGAGTGAATTTTCTTCTCTTGAGATGTGAGATTCATTGCCACAGAAATAATGCATTTAGAAGTGTTAAACTAAACACCAAGATATTAAATGCATAATCATTTAAAATGATGCAATATTTCTGGTGTATACCATAACTTAACATGTGTAGAAGAGTGGCTTTTTTGTCCTTAACCGATCTTTTCACCATCAGAGTTCTGTATTTGATGTGCTTATTACAGTGTTTACACCGTTTAGATACTATGTAATTATCTCCCTCATATCCTGAAAACAAATATTTTTATTTTTAAATCAGACTAAAACCAGCTTGCTTTAAAAACTGAAAAATCCACAAATGAAGAAAAAAAAGAAAAGACTTAAAAGGCTTGTCCTCATTGCCATTTTAGGCACTATACATTCTCTGCCATTCACCTTTTTGCATTATGTATATTGTGACCCATAACAGGGTATTTTCTTGCCCAAACTGCAAACGAGATACTGAGAGTAATACAGTCAGCATAAAACCAGAGCTAGTTTCCTTCTTACTATTTACATAGTTTTACTTCCCCAGTCTCTACACACTGATCAGTTTGAACACTAAAAATAGCCTGTAGTCAGTTTCACATTCAGGTTGTATGCTCTACAAGGAGGGCTCTATATTTCATATTACCACAGGGGAACGTCTGAACTATTTATTGAAATAATATATTTTTTAAAACTTTGAAAACATTCCTATTTGAATTAGGTTTCCATACATCTAAAACTGGGTTTCAAGACCAGTACAAACTCTAAAACTTGAACCAGAGGAAGCAGAAATATTTTCAGGACAACTGAATATACACAAGAGGCCATTTGAAACCTCAGAGATATTTTCCTTTTTGTAATATATTTCCCCAGAAAAGTTCAGTACTGATGGAACACCTGTTTCTTCTTATTGCTGGTTTTTGTGTGTGTGTGTTTTTACCCAATTTCTCCAGCTGAATTTACTGAGATTTAAGGAAGTCAAGTACTTGGCAAACACCACAGTGAGTCCATGACTCAGCCAGAATTACAACCCAGGGAGATTTCCTCTCCTTCTTTCCCCCCCAAACAACAAGATGACAATCCCCAATAACATTTTTCACCTGTTTTACAAAATCAAAAAGTCCACTGTCATGAGAGGTGCTGTTTATTATCATGGTCTAAAGCAAAAATCTTTTTAAAAAGTTGCCTGTCTGAATGCAAATTACTGAAAGGTAGGCCAGTGAGAATGGAGACTATGAGCAGTAGGATCATCCCTCTTTGGCTTTAACAGAACGGGAGCTGATACATAGTATTTTGTGTATAATGGAATTGATCATGAGAGATGCTGAGCACCTGCAACTGTTACTGAAATTAATGAAATGTTTGTTTTGTTTTAAAGGAGGGGGGGGAAATGAGTTTGAATGTCTTAACTGGAAACGGAATGCAAAGTGAGCAGAATTTGCATTCATGTTTTAAGATCAACTATTACATTCTCAATTGGCACTTAGGATGTGCTGTGAGGCCATCATTTTTAGCCTTCGTTTTTAATAACAGAAATACATTGCATTTGTTGTTGCTGCCTTGTTTCTAGGTTTGAGAGAAAGCACATTTCTAGGTCAGAACAAAAAGTTATCCCCTTGTTGCAAGACCCACGTTGGCAGGATAAAACAAGAAAAGTTCTGGGGTAAAGTTAAACATTTCCCTCCTTTCCGGTTTGTAACTCACAGGATTTTAGGGGAAACGTCTTCACCACTGTCAAATGCAAATACTACAGTATGTTTTTGTGTGGTTCAAGTACATTAAATCAAATAGGGATAGGATATTCTTAGACATGTGGGAGTAAAGAAAAGCCAGTGACTCAGGTGACCATCTGAGATCCTAGGAAAGTTGGCAGCAGGGACATATACAAAACGGAGTTTTAAAAACACTGACCACAAAAGAATCATGTACTAAAGCTGCATATTACAATAATAAAAATTACATTGTCGCGGTTGGACATTAAGATGGTCTCAATAAAAAAAAGGCACAGTTCCTTACAAATGTGCAAAGGAAATGAAAATAATTAATCAGCCTCTGCTACAGTGTAGGATTCCATGCAGAGCATCATTAAACAGCTAAGAAAAGCCTTTTAGGCATATCCACATTTTAAGGTGAACTAAAATGGCATTTACATCCTTTCATTGCCAAAACCCAAATCACATCTCTCCTACCCCAGTTATAAATACTGTGTGGCTTTTAACCCTCCATATCAAAGTGACCAAAAGCATCTTTATACTCTGAAAACCTAGTAATGGAAGTCATCTTTAAAACCTGGTAGGAGAGACCACATTTTCACTGGAAAATGAGGTTTATACTCTCAGTCAAGGTAGCCTTTAGGCAGCTCTGCATGCACATTCATCTTTTAATCTGTGGTGATGCAATCCAAACTAAAGGTAAAATCCCTTCTCTAGGTTGTTCACACACCTCACAAAGAACAGCCCCTCCACACACACACATTAACACTTGGCTGTACATGGTCGAGGCAGCTATGCCTTCACAGGGCACAGATTTTGCATACCTTACTGCCACATTTGCATGGCTCACACAGACTACACTATAAGAACTAATCACTGGTGCTGCAGCTTCTCTTTTTTAGCGTCCGATTCTATAACTTCCGTGGTGCTGTTAAGGTCAGGAAGCACATGGTGATTAGCAAGGTTCTCTTTGTTCCTTTGGTCCTGATCAGGCATGATGCTGACTTCTTCCACTATGGCACCATTGGTCAACAGAGCAGGTGGTTCACTTTCGTAATCCTGGGGAGTGTTCAGCATTGGGGTTTTCGAAGACTCAACTGAGGCATTAACAATTTTAGATAAGGAGCAAACTTCATCTGGCAGGGGACCATCTAGGAAGGGCAGCTTCTATACCAGCAGAAATGAATTAGTGAAAAAGATTAACAAAAGATGAGACACCCTGACACCAGGGCTTTATGTTGAACAAATGTTAATAGTCTTGAAAACACTCTCATATCCACCAGTTCCTGAGCAATGCATCTCCTAGGTCAATGCCTCTTTTGCAATAAGCACTCTAATATTTTATGCACAATCTGTATGCAACATAGCATTTGTAAGAGTATCAGGAAAATGGCTTTTCTTAAAACAGTGTGTTTGAGCTAGCAATTCTACAATTTTCAGTATTCATACTAATCTAACAAAGGACTCAAACACCACCTCACTAGTCTATTTTTAGATGTCTAGTCATGTGCACAGAAAGGAAATCATAAGCATAGAATTTTGCAATTTAGCAATTAAAAGCCACACTGCTCTTTTCTGTAGGCTGTATAGAACAGAGATATCTATGTACAAGCTACAGATCTTAAACAGTGGATCTACACTATTTTTTCTGCCTTGTGAATTTGCATCCTCATTTTTCTCTGTACAACAGGTCACAGAAAAGAAAACACTTCTATATTTAGCAAAATTTTCTTTTGTTACTGGTGAAAGGAGATGGATTAATTATACTAGAGATTTTAGTGCTTTGTTCTCCAGGGGTGGCACAGCACACGCAGCAACAGTGCTAGCTTCTCCCATGTACCTCATCCCTGTTCAGGAGTGGCCACTCTACGGGGGGAAGAGAATGTGACCCATTTACTCTTTGGTCCCTCTGATATGAGGGAGTCAATTGTAATCGGGTTGTAAATGTCAATTACCTAGATATATTCAAACAAGTGTTGGGATTCCAACGTGCGCTGGATTTGCACCAGTCACCTAGAGATATATGGCGCCACTATCCTAGTCTCAGACATATTTGCTCAGATCATCATGCAGTTTTGTACATTATCCACGTGCAGGACTCACGTTTTCCAGGTCAGTTGCATTGTCCTCCAACTTTATCTTCTGGCTCATGCAGTTGAGGAGATGGTCCAACACACACTGCTTTGGATGCATCCCTTTGTCAAAGCGGTTATACATTCCGCACCAAAACCTCAAGGACAGAAGGAAAGGGAATTAAAAGATCTGCTGTACTTTGTTGCTTGTGACAGGGAGCAATTGTTGTTCCTGTTTAAAGAAGAGATTTTCCACTAGTTCAGGCTCCACGTTTACTTAAAAACCTAAAATCCTAGGTTTTATAAAACCTAATAGGAATAGACAAGTTTTCATGAAGTTTTAGAAGGGCTAAATAAAAAGTTCTGAGGATCTACATATTCTTCACCATGCCCAACATGGTCCAGAGAATAGGGTACCAGACAAGGAGGAGACCCAAGTTTGCTCTGCAATGGATTGCACTGTGAGCTTTGACAATTCAATTAATGTACATACCTTTAACTTTTCCCATCTATACCCTCATTTCCAAAGTACCTTGACTCTGCAGTAATATTTAGCACTTTGAGATTTGTGGATTGAAACAGCATTGTGCACTAGTGACTGAGAAACAGGAAGTGAAATTGACCAATGCAATTGTACAGTAGTGCCCAAGGCAAATAAAGATGAAAAACAAGCAGCATAAATAATAATAAAAATCCATTCGATTTTATAACAATTTCAGCAGCAACAGCATACTTGTGTGTATCAGCAGCACTTTAACACAAGAAGATCCCTGTTTTAAAAAATATATATATAAGGAGGCACTATTTTTAACAATAATGTGTCCACTCTCTCTAAGGAAAGCTCTCAGAGCTGAAGTGGCATATATTTTAAATTATTCTTATTTTTTTCCTGTAACAGGGAGGCGGCTATCTGGAGATCAAATATTTAAAATAATAGTACTTGCACTTATTTAGTAGATATCTATCAAATTTCAAACTGCTTTACTAGTTGGAAAGCATGGTTATCCTCATTTTACAGATGAGGAAATGGAGGCACGCAGAAGTCAAGTGACTCATGCCAGGACACATGGCAAGGCATTTTAGTTATCACTTCCATTCCTGTGGAAAAAAAAAAAGTGTCCCTCCTCCAGTAAGTGACTTACTGGAAACTGAAAGGTAGAGTGTTTGGCTTAAGCTCCTTGTAAGCTGTGAATCCCTTATACAGAGGATTCCTGAACTCCTGCTTCTTCTGTAATAGGAAAGGCCACAGGGAATGGGTCTTCTCAAAGATCCTGTCAATTACAAAAAAATCTAATCACTAACAGTTACGAACAGTATTAGTATAATTCTAGCTGCACTGTTCAAGATTTGAGTAGGGCTGCATAGAAGATATTTATCCTTTCTATAGTGCAATTAGTGCACCTTACAAACACAGACACACCCCAGTCCAAGCCCTAGGGAGCTGAAAATTTAAATTAGACAATGGAGGGAGTAAAGTGAAGGGGAATAAATTGACACCTGTAAGTTACTGTGGAGTTGCTATTTAAAACAGAGTTTTGGGGATACATTCCTCAATAGATGAGATTAAGTCTTTCACACTGCAGAGCACCTGCAAGAATTAAGAGAATTTATCCCTTAACCTTGATTACCTTTCCAATTAAATTTTTTAAAAAAGAGTTTAAAGAGACTTCCAGACCTTTGCCCCATGAACTGCCAACTCACTTCAGAGCCTCCCGTTCCCTATGGCAAGTCCCAAGGAAGTTGCCAAACTGGCAGGAGTAGACATGGTCATGGATTTCGAGGAGGAACCGCTCATTGAATTCAAATGCACAGGGAAACTGCTGCATGAGTTGCCAGACACATTCAGCGAACTGAGTGAAGACAGGGGACACTTCCTTTGCATCACCATCGAGATGGCCACACCTGGAAAGTTAGAAAGAAAGCTACGAGGTTGCATCCTATAACATTCAACAACAAGAGAAACTCTGACCATCATGTGACCTGGAGAGAGAGTAAATCTTTAGGAGAAGTGACCCCAGTAAGTCACTCTATATCATGTATGGTTTAGGTGCCGAGATAGTTGGTGCTGAGGTACAGAGTACTGTCAAGGTAATTAGTACTGAGGTTAGAAGGTTCTGGGGAACACATAACCGAGGCATTTGGTACTGAGGGAAGCAGAGTCCACCAATTTAGTGGGGATCACATGTCCTGTCTTGGAGGTTGATACCAGTACACTGGAAAGGTCTTGACAAATGAGTCTGTATTGTGAATCTGATGATTCATGTCTCAGTTTGCTAGGTGCCAAGGATGGTGACCTGTGCCTTAGCTCATCTCTGGAGTAGTAGTGGCAGACAAATGAGGCCTCTAGGTACAGGTGGCCCAGGAGTTCAAGGTGCAATCTCGATTCACCAGGACACTAACAGAGAGAGAGAGAGATATATATATAGAGAGAGAGAGATAGACTGACCAGATGGCTGAGGCCTAGCGACAGCCCTCCTCTCAGGGTATGTCTACATTATGAAATGAGGTCCATCTTATAGAAGTCGATTTTTAGAAATCCATTTTATACAGTCGATTGTGTATGTCCACACTAAGCGCATTAAGTTGGAGTGCATCCTCACTGCCGTGGCTAGCATCGACTTATGGATCGGTGCACTGTGGGTAGTTATCCCACAGTTCCCGCAGTCTCCGCCGCCCATTGGAATTCTGGGTTAAGCTCCCAATGCTTGATGGGGCAAAAACATTGTTGCGGGTGGTTTTGGGTACATGTCGTCAGTCGCCCCTCCCTCCGTGAAAGCAATGTCAGACAATTGTTTCGTGCCTTTTTTCCGTGCAGACACCATACCAGGTCAAGCATGGAGCCGCTCAGCTCAGCTCACTGTCACCGCTGCTGTTTTGTCCTGTGTGCTGCTGTCAGCAGACGGTGCAGTAGGACTGCTAACCGTCGTCATCCACTGCTTCTGCTGCAACTCTGCTCTCCTGCAGACACCGTGCCACGACAAGCATGGAGCCCACTCAGCTCATCATCACCGCTGCAGTTGTCAGATTTGTAAACACTCGCACATTATCCTGGAGTATATGCAGAACCAGGCTAAGAGACACCAGCACGAGGAGGATTTTGATGAGGACATGGACACAGACGTTTCTGAAAGCACGGGCTGTGGCAATTGGGACAGCATGGCAACAGTGGGGCTAGTTGATACAGTGGAACTCCGATTCTGGGCCTGGCAAACAAACACAGACTGGTGGGACCACATAGTGTTGCGGGTATGGGACAATTTCCTGTGTTGCAAAACTTTTGCATGCGCAAGGCCACTTTTCTGGAACTCTGTGAGTTGCTTTCCCCCACCCTGAAGTGCAGAAATACCAAGATGAGAGCTGACCTGACAGTTGAGAAGCGAGTGGCGATAGCCCAGTGGAAGCTTGCAACGCCTAACTGCTACCTGTCAGTCAGGAATCAATTTGGAGTGGGCAAGTCTACTGTGGGGGCTGCTGTGATCCAAGTAGCCAATGCAGTCATTGACATTCAGTTATCAAGGGAAATGTGCAGGTCATGCTGGATGGCTTTGCTGCAATGGGGTTCCTTAACTGTGGTGGGGCGATAGACGGAACGCAAATCCCCTTCTTGGCACCAGACCACCTTGCCAACCAGTACATAAACTGCAAGGGGTACTTCTCAATGGTGCTGCAAGCACTGGTGGATCACAAGGGACTTACTTCCCAGACCAGAAAATTACCCTTGGGGATGTTGAAATGCCAGTAGTTATCCTTGGGGACCCAGCCTACCCCTTGCTCCCATGGCTCATGAAGCCTTACACAAGCAGCCTGCACTGTAGTAAGGAGCAGTTCAACTATAGGCTGAGCAAGTGCAGAATGGTAGAAGAATATGCCTTTGGACATTTAAAAGCGCGCTGGTGCTGTTTGCTGACTAGGTCAGGCCTCTGCGCAACCAACATTCCCATTGTTATTGCTGCTTGCTGTGTACTCCATAATAGCTGTGAGAGTAAGGGGGAGATGTTTATGGCAGGTTGGAAGGTTGAGGCAAATCACCTGGCGTCCAATTTTGAGCAGCCAGACACCAGGGTGATCAAAAGAGCACAGTAAGGCACGCTGTGCATCAGAGAGGCTTTGAAAACCAGTTTCATGACTGGCCAGGCTTCGGTGTGACAGTTGTGTGTGTTTCTCCTTGATGCAAACCCACCCCCTTTGTTGATTTTAGTTCCCTGTAAGCCAACCACCCTCTCCCCTTCAAATTAAAGTAACTATTGTGGAGCCCTCCCCTCCCCGCGTTCTTGGGCGTCTGGGTGAGGAGGCTATGGAACATGGGGCGGGTAGGCGGTTATACAGTGGATGCAGCGGGGGGTCTGTGCTCTTGTTGGCTTTCCTGCAGCTCCAACGGACGCTTCATCATGTCCGTTTGCTCCCCCATTAGCCTCAGCATCGCATCCTGCCTCCGTTCTTCGCGCTCACTTAATTCTTTCCTGGCCTCTGCCACTGAATACCTCCATGCATTAAGCTGTGCCCTATCAGTGCGGGAGGACTGCATGAGCTCAGAAAATGTGTCATTGCAAGTCCATTTTTTTCAGCTTCTAATCTGCGATAACCTCAGGGACGGAGATGATGGGGGAAGAGTAGAAACATTTGCACCTGGGGGGAGATAAGGGAGAGTAAAACTGGGTTGGCTTCTTACACCTCTGCAACATGTGAGAATGTTTCAAACTGCAGCACCCTCCCTTCCCAGAGCAAGCAATGGGTTGGGTTTCACATTTAAAAGAAGGGGCTGCAGTATTCGGGTAGATGTGAAGCACACACCTACCCCCACCCCATGGCTATTCTCCAGGATGATCCCTTCACACCTCCCCCCCCGCCACGTGGCTATTCTCTGGGATGATCCGTTTTAGCCAAGCGCAAACAGCCCAGCATGAATGGGGTCCTTTTACTGTTCCCTTACAAAAATTCCCCTATTTCAATCAGGTGACCATGAACTCTATTGCTTTTAAACCCTGTACTGTAGTTACAAATGTGCTCTCACCAGAGGTGCCTTCTCCGGCTTCAGGGTCAGGGATCCCGCCTTGGGAGGGTATTGGCTCCAGGGTGATGAAAAGGTCCTGGCTGCCGGGGAGAATGGATTCACCACTTGCCTGCTGTGCATTCTCCTCCTCTTCATCCTCCTCCTCATCCACAAAATCCTCCTCTGTGTGGCGTGAGACTCCCCCCTTGCAGATGTCCACAGACAGTGGTGGGGTAGTGGTAGGGTCCCCCCCTAGAATGCCATGCAGCTGTTCATAGCAGCAGCATGTATGGGGCTCTGACCCGGAGCGACCGTTTGCCTCCTTTGTCTTTTGGTAGGCTTGCCTGAGCTCCTTAACTTTCATGCGGCACTGCTGTGTGTCCCCGATGTAGCCTCTGTCCAACATGCCCTGTGAGATTTTGGCAAATATATTTGCATTTCTTCTTTTGGATCGGAGTTCTGCCTGCACAGATGCTTCTCCCCATATAGCAATCAGATCCAGTGTCTCCCTTTTGGCCCATGCTGGAGCTCATTTGCGATTCTGGGACTGCATGGTCACCTGTGCTGCTGAGTGCTGCTTAGCTCGCCATGCTGACCAAACAGGAAATGAAATTCAAAAGTTCCCGGGGCTTTTCCTGTGTACCTGGCTAGTGCATCGGAGTTCAAAGTGCTGTCCAGAGTGGCCACATTGAAGCACTCTGGGATAGCTCCTGGAGGCTAATACTGTCTATTTGCATCTGCACTACCCCAAATTCGACCCAGCAAGGTTGATTTTAGTGCTACTCCCCTCATCGGGGAGGAGTACAGAAGTCGATTTTAAGAGCCCTTTAGGTCGACGGAACGGGGTTGGTTGTGTGGATGCGGTCATTTTTAAAATCGACCTAACGCAGCTAAATTCGACTTAACCCCATAGTGTAGACCAGGCCTCAGTGTCTGAGGAATCTTGTATCAATCTCAAGAAGAACAGCTTAAGACAGGCTTCCCTTACTCTGAGTGCATTTGGAAAAAGTGTCAAATAGAACACGGTTCTGCGATGTGTCCATCTCCAATGCAGAATAGGCAATACGAGAACCCATCATTAATAGGCAAAGAATCACACAGGGGACAGATCTTAAATACTGGTGATTTAGTTTCTGCCATGAAGCTAGTACCACCCCCATCTCTCCATATTCTATACTAACAAACGTATTTAATTAAAATATATATTTTGCCAATGGGTGACTAGGCATGTGAAAAACTTCACTACCACAGTGCTCTGGGAAAGGGCAGATACTGCATGGGTTCCATCTTACTGCAATGGGCGGTAAGAAAAAACTGAGGGGTGATTGGGCCTGTTCTGCACTTTATGCCCTTGGATGGAGGGTGCGCAGGACCTAGGGCACAGGCAGGCTTCAACAGACATTGCTGGCCAAAATAATCCAATTTGCACACGAAGACTGGAATCCATACGGACAATCATCCAAAGAACATTATTGCTTAGATGAGGCTCAGAACACCTCATATAATTTTGCAAAATGTTTTCTAGGTAAGAAAGGATTATTTTTCCTTTTAGTATATCCAGAAACAAAAGGACGAGAACAAAGGAGGGTTCACAACAGTTTAGCAAAGCAGGCAATTCTCCTACTCTGGCACTGAACTTTCCACCACTGCCAGGAAAGCCAGTGGGTTGGAAAGGGACACTGCCTTCAAATCTACAGAAACAAGTAGCAACTTTTGCAAGTTTGCTTGGGGCAAACAAATTGTTCAGTACTATTTTTCCCAAGCTAATGGCAACATGGTCTCCTGCTACAGAGAGCAAGCTGAATACATACAGGGGACAAAGTCACAGCCTGAACTCCTTCATTCCATCTACAGTATCATGCAGCTAACCAAATTACAAAGGGGAAATTCACCTTCCCATGAAGCATCGTGCACCAGTCATGACTAGAGGCAGAATAACTATCTCATCCTATGTTCCTAGGTGATGATGAAATTTCACTCTTCCCTAAGAGCTTGACAAAGTGTGCAAAAAGTAATTTACATTTTATGCTGTCCTTCCTTTACAATACTGGTGAAAGGCACATTTAGTTTCTGGTCTTAGAAAAACACAAGGTGAAAACAGTTCTTCCCACAGAGAGAAGAACTGTAGGATGTGTTTGTTTGGGCTGCAGTTCATCTTTGGATAAATCCTTATAAGGGAACGTTATGTGGATCTCTAAATGGGCTTTTCTTCACTCTAAGAAAAAATATTTATTGACTACACTATTAAACAAGAGTATTTTCATATTGAGACAATCGTTAAACAAAGTTCACTTCAGTACAGAACCTCAGTTCTTCACCATTTAATGTGATAAAATAATCAGACTATTTCTTCCTAGTGTTAGTCTGGACCAAGTAAATCTCTGTATTTTTCATTTGTTAATTAAATTACCATACAGTGCAAATGGACTATCAATTAGAGAGCAACATTTTTATAAGCCCATGGAATGCACGTCTTAAATTGGTTACTACTAGAATTGTGGGCTGAAGTTAAAGCTGCAAATACTCTGTAAATGTTTGTTGGGTTTTGCCCCTAGCCCGGTCAACTCAGAAGGGTATCAGAGGCAAAAAGCCCCTCCAAAACGTGAGTGTTTCACACCCAGTATCAATGTAATATCAACCCATTGTACAGATGGAGAAATGGAAGCGTAGAGGTTAAATAATTTGCTCATTTTGTAAATCAATGAATATAGGAAAACATGCACAAAACCCAAGAGTTGATGAACCCTAAGGACTCCAATTCAAAAAGAGCAAATGCCCCTTACTCTAAGCACATACAGGTTGCATTTTACCTTCAACCCTTCCCTCCTGTTACCACCCCGAGTATAATCTGCTTTTACCTGTGTGAGAACTTGTGGCCCATCGCAATCCATTCCTTTTCTATTAGAACCTTCAGTTTCAAAGAGAGAAAGTAAATGAAAAACTATTAAGTTGCTTGGAAAAAAGTGAAATGATGCCTCAATACCACAGAATTCTTCTAGCTAGGCTTAGTGGATAGTATCTGTCATACCCTGCCTATTTATCACAAACGGTTGATGAAAATTATAAGATGATTTATGGAATTGGAACGATCCTCCATCACCAGTATCAGACTATTGCTGGGATAGGATGTTATTCTGAATCTTATTGAGAATCTTTGTGCTGTCACTTTGCTGGTGATTTTGCTTTATTAACATAAGAATTAATTTCAATAAATACATTACTACCCCCAGGATACAAGTAAACCCTTTCAAAACATAACCCCACAGACCAGACATCTGGACATTTTTCTTGAGGTATATGCTAGAACCATCACTGTTTATTCCACTACACAGCTACTTCATTCTGAAGAGACCCAAAAATACCTTGAAAATTTTATTTTTAAGAACATATAAATGGGAATGTAAGGAGTACTCCATCAAATGGTACAGGCCTTAATTTCTGGCCTTAAATATAGCTGGATTTTTTTGTTTACTTAATTGAGATGTTTCTATTTTAGAAGAGTATGAACCTGCATAAAACCCTTATCAAAGAAAATGTATGGGATTAGCTTAGCAAGGACATGTACAGTGATGCACTGAATAAATGAATCGGTGCCTTAAAGGCATACCTTTTTAGACCATATTACATAGTCAGCCCAGAAGTCGTCATCCACGGATTTAAAGAGCAGAAGATACCCATACACTTACATTATTTTGTTTGTTTTAATGGTTTCAGGATCTTTTTCGGGTATTTATTATATTCACCTGGGAATGACTACACTTTTATGATTCATAAGGTACATTTTGGATGTTACAAAAATGAAAAAAATGTCTTATATTATATTAGCACCCAGTGGTCCTGATCAGAAGAATTCGCCGCTCCAGGCCAATGGGGGCTGCGGGAAGCAGCAGGGGCCAAGGGACATGCTGGCTGCGCATCCCGCAGCCCCCATTGGCCTGGAGCAGCGAACCGTGGCCAGTGGGAGCCGCAATCAGCCGAACCTGCGGACGCAGCAGCTAAACAAACCGGTCTGGCCTGCCAGGGGCTTTCCCTGAACAAGCGACAGACCGGCTTTGAGAACCACTGATCTAAAGTGTTTAATCAGGGCTTGTTTATATTCCAAACACTTCACAACGCTACAATGCATATTTCATTTTTAAAACCCAAAGCATATCTGTTCTTACCATGAGTCCTTTAAAAGTTCTATAAAACGGGTCTAAGAGGAGGCTAGCCAGTGAACAGACCTGAGCTGTACGATCCCACCCATCTGAGCAGTGGACTAAGACACTGGCTTTTTCTTCTTTCACTGCCTGCCAAGAAGAGAATAAAACAGAACACAATTTAACAGCTTGGTAGTTGTGGTAACTGAACATAATCCCTTCATCTCACAAAGTCTGATTTATCTTTAATAGAGTTTCCAAACGGCACATTACAGAACAAATACAGAGACGTGGCCCTCACCTCTAAGAGTTTTCAATTTAACTTGAAATGTTACACAAGTTGGTGGGAGGTAACAAACAGCAAGGAAGAGTCGGGATAAGGAAGGACACAGATTTCAGCAATATGAACATGCAATTACTTGGCATGTGTATATTCATATCCATATAATATATATTTATATTTGTTGCTGACACTTCTTGTGGGCATCATGGGGGAAGAAATCTTAAAGATGGATGTAAATGAGGAAAGTTTGCCCTATCGCTACTCTGGGACTGGGAATTTTCAAGGAAAATTAGGGGACAGAGGAAGATCATCACCCCAACTTCCTCCCATATTTGTGTCTCTCTTCCTTTGTACCAGTAGCAGAAGACTAATACAAAATCATTCCTCTTTTAAAAAAAAATCAAGAGAAAGGAATTCACCATGGAGCAACCCAGAGAAGAGAATATTTATGCAAGGCAATTGATTTCTACCAATCATTTCCTGCATTCCCTTTGCGGTTACTGAAGATCTGTTTGCGGCAGCAAATTTGCTCCTTCCACTTGATCAGCAGAAAAGTCATGCGCCTTACAATTGCCCATGGAAAAAGAGATCAGTGTTAAAAGTTCAAAATTATGCCATCCATATAGCATATAGTGACAGGAGATGACAAACACACTCAGAAAAACCCTCACTTAGAGCACCACAATTTTTGCTAACTAGTGAAAGTGTTAAGAAAAGTTATGAGTTGTTTGCAACATTAATTACACATCAGGGCACCTAGGCATCTTTTTTAATTATTCAAATTGAAGTAAAATAAAATTAAGGAGGACAAATGAACAGTAGGCAATGTTGCTCGTTAGAATATACTGGATAGGTCACAGTTTCAATCCATGTAGGAAAACACTATATTATAGTCACAAGACACACACAAAGAGACAATTAGGTCTCCCAGTCAAAGTCTTTAACATTGCAGGCTCATTTTCTACATTTTCGGGTAGAGAGTCCAATCTAGTGTTAAGTGTCCAAACAATGGGGCTTCCCCCACTTCTCTTGGGCAACTATTTCACAGCTGTCATTACTAACAGGAGGGTGTGTGTGTGTGTATGTATATAAAAAAATAAATTTCTCTTGGGGAAAGTTATACCTTAGCAAGAAAGACTCCAGCATCCATTACAGCTTTAATGTGCCGTAACCAGCCTGAGTTCTCCAGTCCAGTAAGAAAGTCACTCATTGAGGGAGATTTTGTTTCACACACTGAAAACACAAACAAAAGAATTAGCGGAGATTTCTCAAATGAAATGCACAGTAACCATGATTTTCTCAACCTCTCCTGTCCATCAATGCTAATCCTCCTCCCCTCCTCCACTGAATAATAGTGACACAGCTTGGTTGATCCTGAAAGCTAATGTTCTCTGAATACTGAAATACAGGAATCAATTTTCTCTCTTTAAAGAGATCACACACTATGGATATTGTGTGTGTGTGTAAACACACAATTAAAATTCTTTAGCTTGCAGAGGGCTCTAGCATTTAAGCCTGGAGTATCTTTTCCCTCCTTTCACCATTATAATCAAAATCTCATTTCAAAAGAGCTCTCTTCAACCAAGGCAGGTGATTTAAGGTTTTATGTGTTTACCCATCCCTTCATTATAGGACATCACACATACTCGGACACCACCAGCATATAATCACTATAAGAAACTGACTAGAGACAGATGGGGTGTTCTAATTTCTAGAGGTAAATGACGTATCTAACCTTGAAGAGGGCTCAGATAATATGGTGAAAAGCATGGTAGAAAATGCTTATAATGTTATAGTTCAATAGTTCCTCAGAACCTCTGAGACATACTATCTTTGTCAAGGCCTTCTAGCCAAGGTGATAAAATAGGAATAAACTAACATTTATTCTGCTTTTTCACCCACTCCAAAATAAATCATCCAGCATCAGGTCCTCTTGACTAGAGCAGTACTTTTGCATATGCCAAACCCCCTGTTCTGTCTAGCCTGATTTTTCTCCAAGGCCAATACCAAACCCTGGATCCTACCAGACCAGCTGATCTGAGCATCAGTTATTTGATCACTCCATAGCATTACATTGCCAACCCAAATATTAACCTCTTATATATTTTGAATGACTATGTTTGTATTATATGCCTCATGATTCTAGGCAATGGAACAAGACAGAAGGACTTATAGTATCAGCTTCAAAACGTTCCCCAGCCTCCGCCAGCGGAAGGATGTTAATACTATAGTGAATAAGCCAGCAGGAAGTACTGTATCAATACTCTCACTCTTCTTTCTTCACTTAGGGTCTGAGTCCCCTTTCAGTTTTAGACCAGAACAGCTCCATTAGCTTCAATGGCATGGCTCCCAATTTACATCACTGTAAATGAGAGGAGAATCAGACCCCTAATCTCCACTGGTCCAGAAGAGTATCCCCTCAAGTTCACCCCAAATAGCCGTGCAAGGCCCTGAGAATGCACATTCACATTTAAAAACAAATGAAAAAAATAAAAACTACATAGTGCAAGTTGTTAACTCTCCTGCAGGAGAGCTCTGAAACCTACTCTCACATCACAGATTGCTCATACCAAAATAACACAAATAAAAATAACTTCTTTCAATTGCATTTCAGTATTTCATAAATTAACTAATGATCAGCTTAATGGTAAAAGGCTATGATCATCTTACTTGTTTGTTTTTATTTTTGTATGTGGTTGTTTGCTTTTAATGACAAAATTTGCTAAATATTAGCTTTTATTTTAGATGCATGGTAAAACTGAACACAATGCCTCTTATCAGATCCTTTTTTAAAGTATGCAGTATTGTTGCAGTCGTGTCAGTCCCAGGATATTAGCGAGACAAGGTGGATGAGGTAATATCTTTTATTAGACCAACTTCTGTTGGTGAGAGAGAGAAGCTTTCAAGCCTACCTAGAGCTCTTCTTCGAAAGCTTGTCTCTTTCACCAAGTTTTTAAAGAACATTTTAACATCAGCTAAAATACTGTAACACTTTGAGCCTTTTCTATAAGACTAGCACAAAGCCAGATATTTACTCTCCTTATCTTTTTTCTGTCCCATGCCCCGAAGTGCACATGCAGTTATGTACACAGGATGTGTCTATTGTGGAGTGCGAGTTACGTCAATAGGTGGCAACCAACACCACAGGGACAAAGGCAAGTGCCATACCTTCCAAGAGTTTCTGCAAGCTGCTCCGCATCACGTGGATGTTTTCTATGCCGATGAATTTAAAGCGAATGTTGTCATAGTTATCTTCATTCTCATAACCCTTACCAGCAGCTCGGTTTGCCATGGCATTTAACTGTAGAAATCAAGTGAAAAAAATGCATAAGCAAACCTGGCTCACAAATGCTTTTCATCTTCCAGGACATCAGACATCGCAAAGCAAGTTCACAAAAGTGAGAGTGGTGGGGAACATTGTTAGTTTTGGTTATTTTTGCCCATGAATTGTTTCCAATCGTTTTACTAAAATTATGTGTGTGCAGTCAACTAACACTAGGCAAAGGCCTAAGAACCTAGATGTCAATTTCAAGCTGCCTAACACAAAGTAGTATCAAAAGCTTGTTTAACTACAGAAGTTTCACTGTTATCACAACTGAGATTCATTTTCTTTTTAATTGAGAAGCTAGAAAAAAAGCAACAAATAAAAGCAATAGTTACATTTGAACACATCTTTCATCTAGCAGAAATATTTTTATAAAGCACCATAAAGTGCATGGTGCTGCAAAAATAATAAAAGGATTCCAAAGCACTTGAAAAATAAATAAAGAGAGTTTGTTTAATCTATCACTAAAATGCAGCCAACTCAGAGCTGGAACATGGCAGCTGCTTATTAGCAAACAGCAACAATGTGTAAGTTTACAACAGCAAGAATACAGTATTCAATTGAAGTTGCACGAAGAAGTTAAGGAAAAGGGATGTTGATTATCCAGAATGGAATTGAGCCAGGCCCATACGAAAGTTACCATAAAATCTAGAATGGCCACAAGTGAATAGGACCTCAGTTTTAACTCTCAATCCCAAATCCATGGATTTTGGAAGTGGAGTAGTTTGCCTCCATGGAAAGGAATGAGGTAGAGAGATTCAGAAACACAAGCCTAGTAGCACATAGTGAAAATAAATCTAGGTTATTTCATTCTCCTTAAACAGGTTAAACACTGGCTGGTGAGAGGGAGAAACGTGGCTAAATATAATCTCCTCCCTTGCCATCGAGTGGATTATCACTAAATAGCCATTAATTTAATCATAAATGTCGATGGAACACCTGTACACGAGCGCCACACAAATGCCAGATGAAGGTATTATGATCAATGTTACTACAAACAAATGATTATGGAACAAATAGCACAACAGAATTAGCTCTAGGAAACACCATACTCAACAGCCGAAGACTTGCTGAAACATCCTCTACGTTTACCTGGAGGCAACACCTGATCTGCACCTTGTGTGTCCCATTTCCAGTCTAATACAGGCCATGCCAATATCCCCTAATAGTAGATGAGCTCACTACTTCAGATTCAAAATGGCCAGCAGTATAGAGCTGCTTTTTTTGTAGTTGGATAGTATGCAAATCCTCATGTTCCTATTTCCTTATGCCTAGAACTCTTCATGAATAGGTCCACAACAGATGCAGACATCTCACCTTGTTTTCAAGCTATTTATGTCTCAAGATGTAATCATTAGATGTTTCAGTGCAACTTCATGCAAGCATTTCCCGATCGCCTAGGACAGAGCTATTACTGAGCCAACATCCCAACAGTGACGTTTTAGCCCTGAAGTGCCATTACTGAGGTAAAAGGAACTCCGTATACTGTAATGGCAGGTTTCACAGTGCACTAGCAACTTTTATGCTCTCCACTGCAATATTCATTAAAATTACTTTTATGTCAGAACATTGCAGGAACTGCACTTCTTCAGACTGTATGAAACCAGATAATCCTTGAATGCCACTGTGCCTCCGAACCATACCAATACTAGCACTTCAGATTTGTGCAACCAGTACTTTAAACTCCCCTCCCATGTCAATGAGAAACTCGGGGCCTGACCTCTGTACTGGGACCCATTCCACTGCCTCAGTCAACCACTAAAGGTCATTAAAGTTGGGCTACTCTTAACTATAACGTCAGATAATCTGGTACACTCTAGGAACGAGTGCCCCTATGATCACCGCAGTTTGATCTCACACGAACAAATGGGAGGAGGGGAGACATTAGGACCAAGAACAGCAGCTGGACACGGAGTTTATCATTAAGGAGTGGTGAGGTGGACACCAGTTTCTTGGGGAAGGAAGGAGTGGCCTCCGACATCCCCCACCATAATTTTACCAGAGCTTCCTCATACTATACTAGGTTAGAGATCTGAAAACCATGATCCATTGGAAGCAGTGTTGACATAACAGATGTGAACTTTAAGAACATCCACAAATCCCATTAAGTGATACCTTTGGCCTTGTGTCTACAACATACATGAAGGGACTCCCTGGGTTGGCTTGTCTAATTGCCTGCAGCATCTGTTCATCCTCCACACAGCGAGCACTGAACCCAGAGAGAGGCTGGCTACAGCGACATATGGCAGCCTGAAACACACAATAGTTTACTGTACAGAAAAGATCAAAATCAGGAATATTTATTGCTCTGAGGGACACACTAAAATTTGATGGGGATGGTTCTAAGCCTGGTCTCTGTTTAACTGTAAAGCTTCTGTCAAGTGGACAAATTAGTGAAAAATTCCATCTCATGCTTCTAATCTTCTCAAGAGCTTTGGGAGTCTCAAGTGGATTGTGCTTCTATTGAGACAATTATCCACCCTCCTCTCAAATGCATTGCTCTTCTGCCTAATGACTCCTATCTGTTGTAATAATTGGGCCTCCAAATTTACCTTAATCATGCACTCAACTGTTAAAAGTATGTGGAAGTTCATAAAATGCCATAATAACCTATAACAACAAATGTGGATGGCAAACGATGCAAAAGGGAGATAGAATAACTGAATTAGTCTAAACAAAAAGGCCAAATTGATCTGATTCAAGGACTGTGTTGAAATTATGCTCACTAAAAACAGAAGATGTGGAGCTGGAAATTAATGAGCCAAAGCTTGTATGTTGGATATTAGGCCTAATTGGTGGACAACATAATGAGGGTGTGACATACTATACCTTAGGGAAGTGTCTTATAACCCCCGTATTCCTCATCTGTACATAACTGTGATATTGCATATAAAGCATGCCATGGGAGGTAGCAGGGAAAAGGTTATGATTGGCTGAAAGACACTGTTCTATCTAAATATGTGTATCACCAATACATAAGAATCGTGTTGTATGGTTTTCACTAAAATATGCTGTGGGTTTGGGAGGCACCCAGATACCAGCTATACAGAGACATTGACAAGGGAGGTAACCAACAACCAGGGGGGTGCTGTTGAACAGACATCAGCCATTGTCCAGCGAGGAAGCTACAATGAATGACTCACCTGCACTGATGAAGTGGTGAACCAATTAATAAATCTGCACTGCTCATCTTCAGCAGTGCAAGACGGTATATTCCTGAGGTAAAGTGCTGGGAGCTAGTGGGATTTTGCTAATGCCTTTCTCTGTGTGATTCATGAGCGGCTCTGGAAGCATTCATGCAATCTAGCTGAGTGTGGGACTCCACATGTGGTTGTGCTGCTGAGTGATAACACCGCCTGGAGGGGCTTACTGCTTGTCACTAGCAAGGCATTGTGAGAGACAGCCCAGGCTGGAGAGAGAAAGGGACAGAGCGGTCCCACTGTCCCAGGCTGCATCCCAGGGATCTCGTCACAGAGGGGATGGGCTATTCCACCTATCACTCCCATCTTGGGTCCTTAAAACAAATATTTTGTGGGGAAAAGTACTAAAGGACCAAAAATGAACAACAGATGGAAAGAACAGAGAAGGCTACTGGAGCGAGCTTCATATCATGGATGCCACTCCCACCATTTCCTGGGACTCCGGGCCTTCACCATCCTGATCCTGAGAGGTGTCTTGATCAGAAGGGGCCGGAAAGAGAAGGACCCAAATGACGTTACCATCTCTACCAGCTCAAGCTGAATCCTAACCACCACGTGCAAAGACAGTTATTACTATCTTCAATACTATCTAAGAGACTGTCAAACAAGGGGACCTTTCTTTCTAAGCCTCGTCTTTAACAACAACAGGATCTCCAGCCCAACTCAACTAAGGCCTGGTCTACGCTAGGGGAGGGGGATCGATCCAAGATACGCAACTTCGTGAAAGTGTAGCTGAAGTTGACGTACTTAGATCTACTTACCGCGGTGTCTTCACTGCGGTAAGTTGACTGCTGATGCTCCCCTGTTGACTACGCCTGCACCTCTCGCTCCGGTGGAGTACCGGAGTCGACAAGAGAGTGCTCGTAGGTCGATTTATCGTGTCTAGACTAGACGAGACGCGATAAATCAACCCCAGCTGGCTGAGGTCTCTATATAAAAGCCAGACATTGTTTAACAGTGTTTAAATGTTGGACAGTGACTTATCTATGTTCACGTTTGGCCCATTTATTCTATCTAATACATACAACATATCCCAACTGTTGCTGTCCCCCTTCCCCACTCCCCTTCCCTTGTTCTGACTTCCTCTCTTCATGACTTTAGTTAGCTATTACCGATCCACACTTGTAGCAATGCTGAATTTGACTGTAAACTTCAGTAGTTTCTGACAACACAACTCCATGCAATTTGTTGTGTCAACGCAAGCTTCCTCAGGAAAGCACCTCAAGCCTAACAAGTTAACTGTGACAGGATTTTGCTCATCTCTGTGCCTGAAACAATGCTGAAACAAAGTTAAAAAAGCTGCATTCTACTCTTCAGTTAGAACACACTTCACTTATTCTGAGTTAATACAAAAAAAATAGGGATTTGTTCCAAGCTATTTCCTTCTGTTCAAAAGTCAGAAAATTGAGCTGAGTTAAGCTGCAATTTGTTAAAGATTGTCCATTGTAACTTACTTAGTTTACAAACCCAAAAAGGCATTTCTTACAATTGATCCAAGTGAGATTTCAAAGAGGAAGTTTGAAAGGATCATACTTTTTTTATGTTGGTGTAGAGGACAAGCTTTGCCAAGTGACTGTTTTATTTGGGGAAAGGGGAAAGTAACAAAAAGTCTCAACTTCTGATAGCTGAAGTCGTGTTTGCTTAGAAATTTCTTCAGATGTAAAAAACAATAGTTACACTTGCATATACATTGCTCATAGAAGGATCTCAAGTGCTTTAAAAAACAATTTAGCCTCAACTCCTTATGAAATAGGTCAGCATTACCCATATCTCAAAGGATTATATCAGGTCACATTGCAAGCTAGTGGCAGAGATACAACTCCTGGCTTCTGTTCTAACTCTCCAATTCTTTTAACAACTTGATCATATTCCTTCCCTATATTAAAGCTGGGTGGGCAGCAAGAAAAATAATGAGAAGACGACCAGAATGTGCATAACTAACATTGTTTTCTTTGTAAAGATAGGAAAGCACTGGGATCCGCCCTCTGCTTCTGAACTTTGAACTTCCAAACACAGTTGCTTTATTAGCAGCCTTTGGCACCACTATTTCTGGAGGGTACGTGTTGCAGACCTAGAGTACAAATGGGGGGGAAAAAATCCAAATATTAAATTTGCCAGCTTGATATTAAGATGCCTGAATAATTAAAGATTTGTTACTTAGCTTTAATAAATAGTAACCATGGATCAGCTTGATATACAACCAAAATTAATCTTTCAAAAGATTAAAATAATTAATGCTGTTTTTCAAACATGTGAAACACTATAGTTTTGTGCATCCATATTAAGTAAACATTTGATATACTAATTCCAATTTGTCCTTGAAGAAACAAGACAATAGCAATGCATAAAATAGTAAGATTATACTAATAAAATGCATCTTCTGAGGATCGTGGCTCATGTAGGAGCAAAGACTAGAAGTGAAGACAGGTTGTTCTTACGTTAAATAAAATAACTGCCCCCCCTCCAATGCCCTGTGCATCTTGGAATGAGCTCCAACCACACAGAGCTGATACTCGAATAATTTTCAGCCCCCCAAAATTTTTAAGGCTTGGCGTCTTTTCAGTGTACACTTCAGACACAAATTATTCTCAAAGCCTGGCTTTACTTAGATTTGTTGTTTATGAACCTAAACTGGGAAACACTAGAGGAATTAAAAATAAAAAGATCCCGAATGAGAGGTATACACTGAAGCCTAAATTTCAAAAGTGACTAATGATTTTGGGTAATCAACTTCAGATGACTGAAGAGGCTTAATTTTCAGGAAGTGCTGGGAGTAACCTTTCAGAGATCTCAGGTTGGGTGTTCAAAAACTGAGGCACCAAAAATTACTGATCACTTCTGAAAATGTAGGTCTGTGTTCCTTGGTGGATATCCACTGCCTGGTGGCAGAATTATGCACACAATACAATTTAATAGACTGCCTCCTTTCTCAGATTTGACTGCTTTGTCTTTTAGCCAGGAAAGGGATCTCTCCATGTACAATTTCCAAAGAAATATAGAGAACATTTTAAAGCAGGTGTCTAAATAAGTGATGCTTAAAATCTTTCTTGGCATAAAGCTTGTTGGGTTTAACTGAGCTTAAAGAGAGGAGAGAAGGCGGCAACTGGCAATAGCAGCTCAGTAGGAGTGGAAGAATCAGGGATTTAGGCCTCTTTTTTCTGAGAGAGGATTGAAACCAAGTAGAGAATGAGCCAGTCCTTTTTTACTGCTTTTGTTCTTTTCTTTTTGCTCCCAACCTGAAAAGGCAGAGTGGTTCCACTGCTCCTCCACACATCAGATACCCACCTGGGTATGTATATATGGGGAAGGGGGTTGGGAAGGTTCCCTTTTACCTAGGGAAGCTAAAGGAATCTTAGTTTCCTGGCGAGTTTGTTTGATGCTTCTCTAGAAAATGAATATCTGGTATTTTCCCAGTGGGATCATGCAAATCAAGAAGACTCTGCAGCTCTCTGCTCTTTTACACTATCACGGTCTCTGGCTTCATATCAAGAAGATGATACTTTAGACAGACTGAGCTCACTTCTCTCAAGGCATCAGTTATGCAGCAGTAGAATGGCTGTTCCATGTCATTAGTACAAATAAAAGGATGTTGCACTGAGTGGCTACTCTGCACAATAAGTTACCTCATAGTCCTTATTAGCATCCGTTATTTCCCAGAAGTCATTTGGAATTCCCATACGCTGATAATCTACTTTTAAATCAATCAGCCTCCATCCAATCTCCCGGTTATCTTTAGGCATTTTGGGGTTATAAGAAAATGCATAAAGTTCTTCAGGTTTCACTGGGGAGAGGAAATTTAAAAATTAAATAGAGAGAAAAATTTAATACACATGCAAAAGAAAGTCAAATGTTCCACACTTTCTCCTAAAGATTGTCCCTGGGGTCAGGCACACAGGGCAAATCACCGTTCTGCATTTAGATTACAACTAAATGAAAGCTAGTAGAACCAAACCTTTTCTGGTTCTTTGGCATCATTATACCAAACGTTTAAAGCAGTCAGTAAAGAATGATTGGGAGACCTAGAAACATATGTATGTTATTATACCACACCAGGGGACTGAAGAAAAAAATACAGCAAGTTACTTGTACTTTTATAACATGAACAATCAACTATACTAATAGTTTAGCTAGTAGTTTGTTATGCACTTCTCCTCCATTCTCTTTAGAGGAAACCTTTGCATGCATGCTATTAGTGACAACGTGTATTCAGTCTCCAACTCATAATGATGAAAAACCTGTAAACATTGTCCATCAGAAGGTATGGTCTAAATTACCACCTTATGACTTAAAATATCATATATGTTGTACAGATTCTTTACCTATGTTACTAACAACATCATAGATGAAAACTGACACAATCTGAAGTATTTACTTTAATTTTCACCATTTCTTTTTGTTCACTTGTGGAACTTTATTCAGCCTGAAAAAGGTATCTAGTCTGCTTCTCGTGCACTACCAAAATGTTGTTCAGGGCATCCTGAGAGCATAGAGGTATGGTTTAAATAAAAAAAGAAAGTTAGTGAAAAACATTTCTAATCACATTAGGTGATACATGATAGACTGCCTAATGACAAAAATATGAGTTAAGCGCCTCTCAGGATCAAGGACTATATTTATGAAGGGCAATATGTTAAAGGCCAAAACTGTACATATAATGTTCATTCATATATACATATATGATCCTGAGATGCATTCAGATTCATAATTTTAGTCATTGGGAATTACCTCTACTCAGGACCCAACCAGATCAGGTCCATACATAGCACCTGTAGCCTGTATCATGATGTTAAACAAAATACAAACATCCACCATAAAACCAAGCAAGCACTAAAACAAACATTTTAAAATGAATAACTTTTAAAATTTTAATTTTAGACTTAAAGCAATGTATTTCCTACTTAACAGGTTCCATTAAGAATACATTGGCCTTTCCCAGCAATGCATGAAGAGTTAATCCATAAACAGCAGAGAGCAACTAAAACTAACAGCTTCTGCAAAGAGTTCACACAACACAGTTCTTATCAGCCTGTAGCTTCCCATTTCAATAGTGTGCTCTCCTTCCTGCAGGAAAACTTGATAGATCTCTGGAGTATTACTGTCAGCCCAACAAGAGCTTCAGGCTGAGTCTGAGAAACGGTAATTCCGCCATCCCCTCCACACCACACCTCACCTCCAATTTCATTCCTTCTCTTCAAAAAATGCAAATCCTGTCAGTAACTCACTCAGTTGATACTCAAGACAGCAAGCTCTCCTGAGACAGATTGAGTCCTGCCAGAGTCTGATAAAGTACCCAGCTTGCCAAACAGGTAACCCTCAACTGTCAATCACATACTAGCAAATAATGAATAATTATTTGCTCTGCCAAAACAGATGAAGCAGGCATGCAAACAGAAATCTTAAACTGACAAGAGTAAACTGTGAGAACCCATGAATAGGACAGAATAGTTACAGTAAGTTACATATGCAGCCATAGGGCAATAGAAATTTTCTATTTCCTGCAAGTGACAGTTACCACAGTATCTGTAATATTTCATAGCTATAGGATAGTAATAGCCATTAACAGATCACCAGAAACTTGTATATGATCATATGCCAGATTCCAAAGTTTTAATTCTAATACTGTAATAAGGAGACTGAATAGCTCAGGAGATAAATGAAAGTTTTTATCATACTATATTCCTCTAAGTCATCAGTTCAAACCTAGTCCAGGGTTCAAGCATTTTGCTGGGACAGCGTGGGTAAAGTCTGCACTGAATCTGTACAAAGGACTTCATTTTACCAGGCTGTCAGTTTAGCATCTTTCACCAGTACTAAAAAAAAAAAAAAGAGGATCATAAAGTTCTTCTGGGATAGCAGACTAGACACATTTCAGAGGGCATCAACAATTCTGCCTTAAGACTCTCCCAACCATCTCATTTACACAGTAATAAATACTAGGGCTGTTGATTAATCACAGTTAACTCACGCAATTAACTCAAAAAAATTAATCACGATTAATCGCCGTTTTAATCGCACTATTAAACAATAGAATACCAACTGAAATTTATTAAATATTTTGGATGTTTTTCTACATTTTCATATATATTGTATTCTGTGTTATAATTGAAATCAAAGCGTATATTATTTTATTACAAATATTTGCACTGTAAAAATGATAAACAAAAAGTAGTATTTTTCAATTCACCTCATACAAGTACTATCATGACAAAGAAATTGCATTAAAGTGCAACTTACAAATGTAGATTTTTTTGTTGTTACATAACTGCACTCAAAAACAAAACAATGTAAAACTTCAGGGCCTACAAGTCCACTCAGTCCTACTTCTTGTTTAGCCAATCGCTAAGACAAACAAGTTTGTTTACATTTACAGCAGATAATGCTGCCCGCTTCTTTTTTACAATGTCACCAGAAAGTGAGAACAGGCATTTGCATTGCACTATTGTAACTGGCATTGCAAGGTATTTACGTGCCAGATATGCTAAACATTCATATGCCCCTTCATGCTTCAGCCACCCTTCCAGAGGACATGCTTCCATGCTAATGACGCACATTAAAAAAATACGTTAATTAAATTTGTGAGTGAACTACTTGGGGGAGAATTGTACATCCCCTGCTCTGTTTTACCCGCATTCTTCCATATATTTCATGTTATAGCAGTCTCGGATGATGACCCAGCACACATTGTTCATTTTAAGAACACTTTCACTGCAGATTTGACAAAATGCAAAGAAGGTATCAATGTGAGTTTTCTAAAGATAGCTACAGCACTCAACCCAAGGTTTAAGAATCTGAAGTGCCTTCCAAAATCTGAGAGGGACGAAGTGTGGAGCTTGCTTTCAGAAGTCTTAAAAGAGCAACACTCCAATGCAGAAACTACAGAACCTGAACCACCAAAAACGAAAATCAACCTTCTGCTGGTGGCATCTGATTCAAATAATGAAAATGAACATGCATTGGTTCACACTGCTTTGGATTGTTATCAAGCAGAACCCATCATCAGCATGGACACATGTCCCCTGGAATGGTGGTTGAAGCATGAAGGGACATATGAATCTTTAGCACATCTGGCAAGTAAATGTCTTGCGACGTCGGCTACAACAGTGCCATTCGAATGCCTACTCTCATTTTCAGGTGACATTGTAAACAAGAAATGGGCAGCATTATCTCCTGCAAATGTAAACAAACTTGTTTGTCTGAGCGATTGGCTGAACAAGAAATAGGACTGAGTAGACTAGCAGGCTCTAAAATTTTAGATTATTTTATTTTTGAATGCATTTTTTTGGTACATAATTCTACATTTGTAAGTTCAGCTTTCATGATACAAGTACTGTAGTGCAATTTCTTTATTAGGTGAATTGAAAAATACTATTTATTTTGTTTTTTTACAGTGCAAATACTTGTAATCAAAAATAAATATAAAGTGAGCACTGTACACTTTGTATTCTGTGTTGTAATTGAAATCAATATATTAGAAAATGTAGAAAACCTCCCAATACATTTAAATAAATGGTATTCTATTTTTGTTTCTCTATGCGATTAATTGCGTGGTTAATCTTTTTAATTGGTTGACAGCCCCAGTAAATACTGCATTTACTTGCAAGCTACCGGCCCTCTTTTGAGGGCCAGAATTTTGTGCTAGAACAGTGTGCTAAGTAAACAGCAGCTCAACAGTGGTGGAAATCGCTTAAGAGTTCAAATCCTTCCTTCCTGTGCTGATTAGGGAAAGCCAACAGCCTAATAACCAGGGTTTTCCCCATTGCACAAACATACTTGCCAATTAGTTGCCTTTAGATTTCAAAAGAGACTCACTCCTGAGTACCTGGCTGTGAAAGTTTAAGCAAGGATGTATACACTTCATGACAATCCCGTTCATGTCCAATGACAAAGTGTGCCACACGGAAGTTCTTGCAGTGAATAAGCAATGGACATCCAGATGTGGTCAGAGGCAACTTCTCCACAGTAGCTATATGATGATGTAGAATCTGAAAAACAGGAAGGGAGACTAAATCTTTCTGCACCAGCTGACAAGTGACAATTATAACCAGATACGTATGATTCTGCAATAATATTTGAGAGAAGTTTCTGTTTATCTAATCATTTCCTTACAGCACCTCGTTTAACACCACAAGCTCCTTCTTTGCTAGTTAGTGACAAATTACCTAGCAAACATGAAAAATCCAAATAGCCCCTCAAATTGGGTTATTTAACTAAGGGGTGGACAACAAAAAATGTATTTCCTTTGCATGGTCAAACTGCACAAAGGAAAATAAGAGCTTTTCAATTATAACAGCTATTGATCAGTCTATTTTTGGTGCTGGCAACGACCTCCGTTTGGGGGAAAATCATGGACACACACTTGCATTGCTTAATGCCAACATTAACTAGGATGGAAATGATACATTAGTCACTGAATTGCAGTAATTTTTTAAAAAGATGACCCACAAGATACTGAATCTTATTCTCAAATGAAAACAAATACAAGAAACAAGTTCCTGGAAATTTTAAATTTTAAAAAGTTCTGCAGATACAGAGTATAAGTCTGCTACACCACATAGCACATCTTCACCAGATATGCTACACTGGCACAGCTGTATCAGTGCAGCTGCACCGATGTAGCACCGTAACGTAGATTTGCCCTCAGATTGAGGTACTGCTGCCTTCAACTCTTCATACATCCAAATGCAGTAAATTAAGATATTGTGGTCTAGTGTATTGAATTTGGGGGTGGAAGTCAAGCAAGCAGGGTTCTGTTCCTGAATCTAACACTGTCTCTATGTTTGTAAGACACTTTACATGAAAGTGCTATAAAAGTTTATTATTATGACCTCCAAATTAATGAAACCACAATTACACACAACCAGAATCAGAAATTTTAATTAATATTTTTACAAGTTCCACACATTACAACATACCCATGTTTCTTTCCGGACTTCAGCTGAAGCATCTACGTAGATCAGATGGGTAGCTGTCAGGTATAACGTCCCATTTGCTGGCTTCCTATTGGTATAACGATCTAGTAATTTGACATTTTCTACCTGCAATATGGAAAAGGGAGGAAAAGCAAATCAACTTACAGCTGAAAGGTCTGTAATTTACATCTGAACTGCAGCACATATAAACGTTCAATGCACAGCTCAGAAAGGATGCTTGAGTAAAGGTTTCTCCTGCAACATTAACTCAGCCACATTGCACATCCTGTATGTTTTATGCTACAGATTAATAAAAGATAGACTCTTTCAAGGCTATTCACCCCAAATGATTAATTTTTGACAGGCAACTAACATTTTAGTTCTCTCTTTATCAAGCATTATGGTAATTGGTGAAAGGCAGGCAAGTAGATTTTGTGCCTGAGATGGTCATAAAAGTTTGCCATTTTGCAAGCTTGTAGAGATATTTTAAGATTTAAGAAAAGAAAGGAAGGAAAAAATGCTGCAAGTGTAACATGACCAAGTTAATATTGTGGTAGAAAGAGCCCTCTGGAATTTCCTATACTTCTGGATGCTTGATTTCTCATTTCTAACATTGCATTCATGTTGGTTTTTGCACTTAGTTTACCGAGTATGTAGTTTCTTAAAGAGAAGAAGAAAGTACTGGTAACTGTCTATATAGCAGAGTTCTTAAATGTGAACACCCATTTTTCTAAGTCACATTAAGATAACCCCATAGAGTTAATAGAAAATTACAATGCTGTGAAAAATGTGAACTTATGCTTAAAGTTTAAAATTACTGAACGGATTTTCTTCAGGCTCATATCCTTCTTCGATGAGTAGTTAAAATAATTTTGTTTTAGCAGATGAGCAAAAAATAGTGCAAAAAATTAGTTGGAATGTATACAGGAAGTATTTCTCTCTCTCTCTCTCACACACACACACCCCCAATAAAAACCAAAAGTAAAAAGTCACCATTGGACTGAGAGAAAGCATGGAACATTTCAGGCCAAAAAGAAAGGTAAGAAAATTCTAAGCAACCGAAAGGGGAGGTTTAGAACACAAGCCTCATTTCAACATTATATATTTTTAAATTGATAGCAATAAGCACTATAGTGGCCCTTTAATGTCCATTCAGCTATTCCTTATTGGACTGATAAAGTGCCTAGTACAAGTGTACTTAATTATCCCTATCAATACATACTTGACCTAGTGTTTAATACATTTTATAACTAAAGAAAAAAAAAATTGTTAACTTTACTGAAAGGGCCACATCAAAGAATTAACAGCTGGCAGGATATGCTTACCAAGCAAATGTCACTTGCAAGATTACCCATTGTTTTGAAAGTGATTTATATTTTGTTTTATTAAGTTGCCCTCTGATTTCAGCCACACACACACACCAGTGTGGTGGAGCATTCTGGAACACGACAGAGTTAAAATGTACAAGAGCCCTACTCTAACCACTTCATGGACCAGTATCCTTGAAAAATTCCACTTGCTACAACCAGTTATACTGGGGAAGTGTCACATGTCAGTGACTGAAAATACACAACAACTGTTAGTGACATCTTAAACAAATGTGCGGATGTTCAAAAATATGCATTCTTTAAATGAAGGCAAAGACACAGAACATTAATTGGAAGAAACTTATGTTTTAAGCTTGAATCAATCCTGTCAAAACATACCAGGAAAGTAGAGCTAGTCAAAAGTAATGCTTTTTTATTTGTTGGTATTTTCTGTTTCCAATTAAAACCCAAAGAATCCCATGAAATTTTTTTGATGAAAATTAAAATGTTTACCTTAGATTATTTTTGTGGGAAATAAAATACATTTCCCAAACAGCTCTATTTGACTGTGTCTAGGTCTGAAGTTCTAGTCACAATGACTACAACATGGGAAACAGCAGTTCAAGCTCATCCACAACATCCCACCAATGTGACTCCATTTTCATCTTAGGCTTTGTCTACACTGCGTATCACAGCAGTACAGCTGTGCCACTGTAAGGTTTCCCACGTAGCTGCTCTTTGCCGGCGGAAGAGAGCTCTCCTGCCAGAAGAATAAAACCACCCCAACAAGCAGCAGAAGTTTTGTCCACTTTTAATTGGTAAAAGCTTTTGTCAGTCGGGGGGGGGGGGGGGGAGGGGGGGGGGTGTTTCACATCCCTGACGGACAAAAGTTTTATTGACAGAAGTGCTAGTGCAGACATAGCCTAAATGGATCACCTATAGAACTGTAAAGCATCAATTAGCACCAATCATGGAGGCCATGGTGCATATCATCAGTTAAAACTTGATTGATGTAGTTAAATTTACTTCTCTTAGGTCACCGAATAGCTAGGTGGCAGCTTTGTTACTACCAACTTGAGTTCAATTTAAACAAGTGAACAACTACCCGGTTGCCAATCCTCAAGTCATCCCAAAATGAACAGTTAAAAAAAAAAAAAAAAAAAACCAACCATGACTTGTGGTCACTAATGACCTAAATAAGATGGGGTTTTTTGTTTTTTGGTTTTTTTTTTAACAAATCAATGTATTCCCCCTTCTTTTAAACATAAGCGAAATACTTCTAGGGGCATTTCATAAACACTACTCACCTTAAAAGAAGTTAGAAGGTAGCAACATCACATATTTTAGAGTAGCCTGAGAAACTAATTTGTAATTAGCCTCCTCTCCCCAAACACTGATCAGCTCCAGTAGCTCAGCATTGCTCCAAGGAGGGGACTGTTTGGTCTGTGGAGTAGGCATTGTCACCTAGCCAGATAAGTGAGCACTTGCCAAGAAAACAGGAAGGGGAGTTTCAAAGTTCCAGGGGCTTTACAGGGTGAGGGGTGGATGTCTGTTTACCAGAGCTGCTGGCCAGAGTGGTCACCTAGGCACTCTGGGATATCTTGCAGAGGTTAAAAGTTCTATAAACAGGAAGAACATGTCTTCATTTGCACATCACCACAAAAGCATCACTGACAAGAGCTGCATGCTTCTCATGGAGGTGGTTTTCTTTCTGTGGTGAAACTCCAAGTTTCACTGCAAAAAGTCATTGGCAAGTGTAGACACTCCCACAGTTTTTGCGCAAAAATAAAGGACTCTCTCTATTTTAAATGGCAAGTGTAGACATACCGCAAGTAACAAAGTATCAGATAATAAGTACTGTTCATGAGTAGCAAAAACCAAAATTCTAAAGCAAAAAAAATACACAATGCTCATGATAGTCCACAAACAAAGCCACTAACATAACTTTTGATGTAATGAAAAGAAGTTCTTGTTTAAACACATTGGAGACTACAACAAAATCAAACTAGTTAGTCTAGTTGTCTGAATCCAAGACACTTGGTAGCTCTCAACCATAACTCATCTGTTTGTCCAACACATCAAAACAACTCAAGAGCCAATGAAAAAATCCTGGGTAAGGATACCCACCTCATCCCTAAAAAACTGAAAGTTTAATGAGCAAGTCATTTCATCTCACCTTGAATCACATGTTCATTAGTATTTTTAAAAGCATCTGCTCTCAATGAAGCAACTTCAGACCTTGAAAGTAGCAATAAAATACACTTAGATCAGTGAAAACACCTGTGGGCACACAGCATCCCATCATCTAGTGCAAATAAAACTTTCATTATGGGTTTTATTTTAAAGATCACAACAGAAAAGTGCAGTAAGCACAGATTATAAGAACTATTCTCAAGTTCCCACATATGTAACTCAAGAGCAAACAGATACTCTGACCTCATAATTAAACAATAAAACCATCACACAGATAATCATGTTCTTTATACCAAGGGTTTAATCCCACACATCCTACTAATATGAGCCCTCCAGATTGCAATTTAAGATCTGTTAACCCGTCACGTTATTTTATGCATTCATAGAACATCCATCAATGTAGTACTCAGATACAATTTTGACCAGCAAACAAGAATTCAGAGAAGCAGAGGACATATAGAGATCTTTATATCATATACAATATATAAGCTTTATTATTTTTACTAGACTAGTAACAGGGAATCTTGACTGATTTCTGATAGTCTAGAGAATTTTCACTGTTGCTACTAGGTATCTGTCACAGACCTGGTAAGAAAAATGGGGCATGTCAAAAAACAGAAGCTTCAGAACCCCAAATCTATAGTCCAGGCCCAAGAATGGAAATGATCAGACCTGGGACTAAAAGCAACTGAGAAGAAGAGAAGTGGAAAAGCTGTTTTAGGGAGACTGTCACAAAGAAGATAGCTGGAGTGAGGGGGGGAAGGGAGAGAATAGTTTAGAGCGTTTTAGGGAACAGAGATTGGGAAGTAACAGAGAGAGGTTTTAGGAGGCTGGGAAATGGGGTTTCGGAATCTAAGGAGAGGATGAGAGGTTTTCAGGGACACTGAGGAAGCTGTAGGGGGAAGAACAGTTTCAGATATATTTTAAAAGCAGGGAGAGCACTTTGGAAGCCAGGGGGTGGGAGCCCGAGGGGATGGAGGGGAACTGGGGAAGAGGGGGCAGGAGGCAGGGAGAGAAGGAGCAGAGCCATAGGGGATGGAGGGGTACTGGGGAAGCTGGGGGAGGTGGCTGAAGACAGGGAGGGGAGTGGGGAGCCAGACAGGATAGGGGAGCACTGGGAAAGCAGAGGTAAGGGGAGCACCGGGGGACGGAGGGAATGGGGGGGAAGCAGAAGTAGGGGGCAGAAGCCGAGTTGGGGGGCACTGGGGAAGCAGAGGTAGGGACAGAAGCCGAGTTGGGGGGCACTGGGGAAGCCGGGGGGGAGGGAATGGGGGGGCGGGGAAACAGAGGAAGGGGGCAGATGCCGGGTTGGGGGGCACTGGGGAAGCCGGGGGCTGGGGAAAGCAGAGTAGGGGGGGGCGGAAGCCGGGTTGGGGGGCACTGGGGAAGCCGGGGGGAAGGAATGGGGGGCGGGAAAGCAGAGTTGGGGGGCCGAAGCCGGGTTGGGGGGCACTGGGGAAGCCGGGGGGAAGGAATGGGGGGCGGGAAAGCAGAGTTGGGGGGCCGAAGCCGGGTTGGGGGGCACTGGGGAAGCCGGGGGGGGCAGGTAGCGCGGACAGGGCCTGTATCGGCGGAGTCTCCGGAAGGGGCGGGACGCTGCCGCTGGAACCGACTGTCCTACCTTCGGGGTGGTGATGTGCTCCATGGCCGCGGCCCGACCTGCCCGCTCCCCTCCTCACTCCGGAGCCACCCTGGGTCACAACCCCGCCACCTCCTCCGCCATCTGCACAGGCCCGATCCCGCCCCTCCCGCTCAAACACCGCGAGACTCCGTCGCGAATCCGGCATGAAGCCCAGGCCGCCATCTTGGCAGAGGGCAACTTGCCCATACATGTGCTGCTGGGGGCCCATGACACAAGCTGTAGGGGTTAGGCGAAAGGGGCCTGAGTCTAGACTAGAGGGGACCCCGGTCTGGGCAGAGACATAGCTGGGCAGAGACATAACTAGGGCTACCAGGAGGGTTAACAACGCCCATGACTTAGAGCAGTTCTGAAGGGATCCTGTGACAGCCCCAGCGGCCATTTTAAACAGGGGCTCCAGCCCTCCATGTGGTAGAGATGGGGCTGCCAACCCTCCAGGATTGGCCTGGAGTCTCCAGGAATTTAAAGATTAATCTGTAATTTAAAATTGTGTGATGTGAGGAAATCTCCTGGAATACAGCCAACCAAAGTTGGCAACCATAGGTAGAGAACAGCTCAAAATCAGGCACGTTTGATGCCAGAGTCGGGAGTCCATGCATTATTGTTGTTAAAGTCTTGTGCCAGTCTCATGGGTTTTGAGGTTCCGACTCATGATTTGTTAACGCTCAAGATTGGCAGTATTGCAACAAGGCCATGTCTAGAGAAGTCTATGCAAGGGCCCAGGCCAGATGGGCTGGTACAACCTTTGTTATGTCTTAAATTAAGCATTTTGTATCCCTTTGCCCTGGATTCAAACCCTTTCTATTCCTGCTGTCATGATGCTGGTACAGCACTGCCTGTTTTTAAGTTATTTATAAAGCTGTTTCTCATTGTTACTCAGGGCATTGTTTTAAGGTGTTCTTTTTTTAAAAGCTGTATTTAGGATTTTATTTCACACAGATACAATTTTTCAAGATGCAAGGCCACATCAGCGTAGCCCAGTCTAATAGCAGTCATTACCTGGCTTGACAAACAGGAATGGATATGTTTATGACCAACACTAATATTTGCAATTCTGTAGCTAAAATGCGGTGAGCAGATTTCATCCTTCACAGATTTTGTTCATTGTAAGAGCGTTCCAGAAAGAGAATTAGTAGGGAACCAAATGAATCTCTACAAAGAATATCTACAAAATCCAGATGTTAGATTGACAGATGTTTTCCTGGAGGTCTCTTAGCTAAAGATCTCAATCAGTATTTCAGTTATGGTTTCCAACAGTAGTGAAAGTTGGATGCTCAAAGGAAGATATAAAAACCCATAATTCACTTAACTGTCCCACACTATGTTTGTAGGATTTCTTTTTGACCCCCCCTTTAGTGCTCATATTCATCCCTGAAGAAAGAAGCTCGTAGTCCTTATAAACTTACCTTAGTTAGTGGCACTGCAGAGCCTGCTTTTATTTATATGGATCATTTTTTTAAATTTAGTAAGCTATTCACCTTAGTATTCTACAGCAGCAAATTTCACAGATTAATTATATACTTCATTTTAAAAATTGCTTTTACCTGTTTTTACATTTGTTTCCTTTTAAATACATAGCATGTAGCCTTCTTGCTCTCTTAGATAATCAGATTTGATACTAGAGAACCACTGTGATTACCATTCACCCTGTGCTGCCTCCATAATCAGTATTCATGATACCTTGCAAACTCAAGGACAGTGAAGTTTTCCCAGGAGTGTTCCTAGTAAGACAAAACCACATTGAGTTGGCTGAGAAGTTACTTCAGGAAGAATAACCTTGTATCTATCCTACATTTCCTGAAATGGTTACATCAAGTGTGAAATTAGCAACTCTTCTGATCAATGAGCCAGCTGAGTTGAAAGATTTAGAAGCAAAAAACTTCAGGTTTTTTTGTTTGTTTTGTTTTTTGTTATTGTTGGGTTTTGGTTTTTTTATGCACCTTTGGAAAGTAGGTAAAGGACTGAATTTTTCTACTTCCTCACTGCTTTTGCTATGCATGAATCTAAGTCACAGGTGATTTAATTAAAGGAGAAATGCTGAAATACCATATAATTTTCCAGTTTCTCTGACAAGAGTCCAGGACCTTCCTGACTAAAACAGATGGGAACCCCTGCAATTGTAATCTACCTTATTTATCTGGCAACCTAGCTGTGAGAGGTGTGGGGTGGGGGAAGGTGAGCATACTGATGTTCCAACAAGGAAAATACATTAAGCCAAATTAATCTCTGGTGTAATTTCCTTGGCTTCAGTGATGAATGTGAACCATTATCTCCCATCTCCTCTTGCTTCTCTGGGTTTTGGAAATGGTGCCGTAGATCAATCCAAATCTATTTTTGCTATACCCAATCCTGAGCTTTGCGGTGGTGTTATCTTTTATCATTATTAATAATAAACATTTGTACTAATGCCACTTAAATTCTGCAACCAGGCTGGTCCCTATTGTGCTAGGTACTCTACAAAAACATATAATAAATTTCAGTCTCTGTCCCAAGAAGTTTACAACCTAAAAGATGAGACATTACAAGAGAATGAGACACACAAGCAGACTGGGATGCGTAGCAGAGGAAATAGGTTACAAATATCACAGAATGGGCACATTTCTTAGCCAGTCAGCAGCAGTTATCACATCTCACCACCTGCCTATTCATTATCAGGTTGTAGAGGTGAGTTTGGGGGAAGGATTTACAGGAGGACAAAGTGATGGCTTTATGAATTCTGACTGGGAGCTTTTTCCCATTAGTGTGTAGTGGCATGGGAGAAAACACAAAGGTGGCTGACCATGGCTGACATCACTGGCAAAACAAGATGAGAAGAAGGAGGAGATTACAGTGTCAATGTGTGAGATGACCAGGGGTTAGACAAAATATGATCTTGACACAGTGACTCACCTGTGGCTTCGCTAGTTTGCTAGAAAGCCAGGCTTTCAAGGACGTGATGAAACTCATTGCTGAGGTAAGGCTGAGCTATGTTTCTTAAGATTAACCTGAGATCTAATCTGCATTAAATCCATCATAGCACTGGCTCACTAAGGAGGAATAATGTGGATGTTGAGATGAACTGGAGGCATGATCATGAAAGAAATAGTTGGAGTTTCAGGGTGCCTGCCAGAAAAGTTATTTTTAGAACAAGAGTTATGCTTAGTGGAGGCCTCCTGGTTCCAAGCAGGGCCATCGTGCTGTTGGAGCAAAGGGAGACATGCCACCTCAATATATCCTCCGCCAAAGAAGGGCTGCAATGTCACAGTAGAACAGAAATCATTTTAAGGTGTGTCTAAGGGTCCAGTCCTGCACACACTTAAGTCAATTGCAAAACTAGCTTCAATGGGTGTTTTGCCGGGGGAAGGCTGTCATATATACCCTAAATAATTGAGCCTCATGATCCAGTGAGATAAGTACTATAACTCCCATTTTACAGATGGGGAAACCAAGACCGAGCAGCTAAGTGACTTGGCCGTGGCCACAGAGAGAGTCAGTATCAGAATCATGATTCGACTTTCTTGATAGCCAGTCCTGTGCTCAGACTATAGCATCTTCAAACACAAATCCTTCCCTTCTCCCTTAAGGCTTCATTCACGCTTTGTGCTGTGAAATCACCATTGCACGCTATTTGCATCCTAGGAAAGACCTACAAAATCTTCATATGGGACTGATATTTTTATTTTAATCCTGCATTTCACATTATTAATCCTTGACTTCCACAGAGTTACAACAGGGATGAATTTGGCCTTAAGTATAGATCAAGCTAACCTTTCCTAGGAGTCTTTATGTTTGCATTTTTTGAATAATTGAAGTGGTTTTCTATGGCCATTCCACATTCTGGCATTCAGTCTGACTATCTCTGTTTTACTATGGGGGTAAGCTTGGAATTAATTTTGGCTACAGTATGTTACTCTCCAGTGAAATGCCTGTAACCTCATTTTCAATGTACATGCCCATACTTTGGGAATCTTATAAGCAAAAGCTAAGCTTTGCTACATACACTAGCCATAAGCCCATCAATATAACAGTCAGGTTTGGGGTAATTGGACCAGTTACGTTTTGTGCAGGAGACACTCAGGAAGCATTTTATGATGCCATTTTTATGGAGTACAAAACAAGAGGGTAGTTTTCAGACATCTATTTCTTCCGACTCTTGTAAAGCATGTCCAAGTAGCTGCTGACAAAAGGAGCCTGATTTAACACTGGTAGCAGGTAGCAGGAGCAAGTTGCCAAAAATACTGACATCAAGACAATGTGCTTAGATGGGATTAAAGAAACAATTTCAGAGAAAATGCTCTGAGTGCTGAGGAGATGCTGGGTTCTGTAGTTTTGCAAGTGGACAGCACATTGCAAAAACTGCTCTTGCTGTGAAACAAAATTCCCCACCTAATTGATTCTGCCTGGCTGATCCTGGTATTGCAGTCACATGCATTTTTGAAATGCCATTTTGAAAGACACTCGTTTCAGAAATGAACCAAGTGCATGAAACATGATCTGTACTAACAATATGACACACTTTGTGTATTTAGGAGCCAACTTCATTACAGGTGCAATGCCAGTTAATTCAGTGGAATGGCTAGGGTTGCCAGGTGTCTGGTTTTTGACCAGAATGCTCGCTTGAAAAGGGATCCTGGTGGCTCCGGTCAACGCCGCTGATCGGGCCATTAAAAGTCCGGTTAGCAGCAAAGCGGAGCTTAGGCAGGCCCCCTGCCTACCCTGGCTCTGCACAATTCCCGGAAGTGACCAGCATGTCTCATGTAGGTGCAGGTGCCAGGGAGACTCCACATGCTGCCCCCGCCCTGAGAGGCAGGCAGCACACAGAGCCGCCTGGCCGCACCTCCACCTAGGGGCCGCAGGGACATGCCGGCCACTTCTGGGAGCAGCCTAAGGTAAGCACTCCCTGGGGTCCACACTCTGAACTCCCTCTCATTCCCCAGTCCCCTGATCCATCCCTGAGCCCCTTCCCACAACCAAACTCCCTTCTAGAGCCCGCACCCCACCTGTACTCTGAACCCAGCCCCAGCCCGGAGCCCCCTCCTGCACCCCAAACTCCTCATCCCCAGTCCCATCTCAGAGCCCACATATCCCAGCTGGAGCCCTCACCCCCTCCTGCACCCCAACCCCCTACCCCAGCCCAAAGCCCCTTCCCACACTCTGAACTCCTCGGCCCCATCCCCCAGCCCAGAGCCTTCTCCTGCACCCCACATCTCTCATCCCCCATTCCCCCCCAGAGCTCGCACCCCCAGTCAGAGACCCCACCTCCTTCCGCACCCAACCCCCTTGCCCTAGCCCAGTGAAAATGAGCAAGGGTGGGTTAGAGCTAGTGAGGGAGGGAGGAGGGATGGAGTGAGCAGGGGCGGAGCCATGGAGATGGGGCGGGGCAGGGGAAGGGCCTCGGGGAAGGGCGAGGCGGAGCAAGGGTGTTCGGTTTTCTGCAATCAGAAAGTTGGCAACCCTAGGAATGGCACCAGGGATGAATTTGGCCTTAGATTTTTTCCCCCACTTTAATGACACTCAAGAAATATCTGTCTTTCCAGGAGATTTAAGTGCCTCAGGAGACAAAGTAATCTGGATATCTTCCTCATATTTTAGGATTTTGACTGTCACACATATATTCTTACATAGCTTCCCAGAGGAGAAAATTTCTTAAAAGGAAGTAGCCCAATCCAGGAAACCTGAGGCCACCCAGGAGCATGAAGGTAGAGCTGGGTATAAATACCTGTAAACGCTGTGACCTCAGGGGTTCCCATTATTCTAAAGGGATCTTTGGTGGAAGCAGGTTTTAAAAAGGCATGAGCTTTAACAGGTGCCAGAGCTCTGTTTTGATGAGGCTTTGTATGATTTCAGGGCAGCCCTCCACAAAAGACACCTATTGCTATTTAACTTCTGGGAATCCTCTAAAGAAAAGCCCCCTCCCACCGGTGCCCCTGAAGCTTTAAGTGGATCAGTAGTGTTAAGAAACCTGCAGTGTTTGTCCCTCTTTTTTGCTAGCTGGCCACTTCCTTAGTACAAGATGGCCGCGTCAATTGCAGTGGCTCCAAAGACCTTCTACTGGCTGATGGGACTGAGATTCTGATTTTCATAAATGAAGTCTCGTGACATTAAGGGTTACCTTTTCCAAAACATGATGCTGGGTTGTAGGTCACTTCTCATTAATTTAAGGAGTCACACATCTAACATAGCATGCTCTGCTTATCTGAGATTTTATCCCTAAAGTCACTCAATAATTGTGCTGTTTAAATAGAGCCCTATGCAGGCCCGACTCCCACCTTCAAACTGTTTCACTCTGCAGAAGAGGTTGCAAATGCAGACACATGCGCAACACGCAAACTGCATGAAAAGACCACCCCTTTGCTAAATGCAGCACAGTCAAATGGGGGGCTCAGGTGTTCATGGTATTTTTAGACTCCCCAATTGCTTTTCTTCAGACTGATAATCTGCTAGACATGCTGTGATGGGGCTGCGGCACAGCACCTCCAACCTGCTCAGAGTCAGAGGATTTTCAGATAAATAAGTCATCGCTTGCAGAGACTGAAAATCACTAAGGGGCTATCAGGGAGGAAAATGTTCAGATGAGTGTATTTATTTTTATAGCTGCTGTGGCTAGGTATTTTTAATGGAAAGAAAACAAAAGACATCAACAGCCACTCAGATGAAATCTCCTGGTACTTGATCCACTTCCAGCAGAGTTTAGGAAGCTAATTGGTGAACCCTTTGTTTGTGATCTATTTTTATCTAGTTTGTTGCACTTGGAGCTAAGTGAATAATTTTATAATGGATAGCTTATTCAGCGAAGTTTCGTCCCTTTTCCTATGAAGATCTGCAAATAGATTGTGATTTTCTTAGGTTCATTGGTTATTCAAAATTATTCCATAAAATTTTCAAAAAGGTGGTTAACTCAGTGTTTTACTAATCAAAATTTGAGCTGTGTTGCTTAGTTGTGAATTGTCAGACCCTCAGAACAGTTATTCTGGGTCAGATCAATGATCCATCTAGCTCAGTATCCTGTCTGTGACAGTGGCCAGTGTCAGATGTTTCAGAGGGATTGAAGAGAACAGGGAAATTATCGAGTGATCCATCCCTGTCCACCAGTCCCAGCTTTTGGTAGTTGGAGGTTTAGGGACACCCAGAGCATTGGCTTGTGTACCTGCCCATCCTGGCTAGTAGCCACTGATGGACCTGTCCTCCGTGAACGTATCTAATTCTTTTTTGAATCCAGTCAGACATTTGGTCTTCTCAACTTTCCAAGGCAACGAGTTCCACAATTGCTGTGTGAAGAAGTATGTCCTTTTGTTTGTTTAAACCGGCTGCCTATTAATTTCATTAGGTGACCCCTACCTAGTTCTTGTGTTATGTGAAGTGATCAGTAACATTTCCCTGTTCACTTTCTCCACACTGTTCATGATTTTATCGACCTCTATCATATCCCCCCTCTTTTCTAAGATGAACAGTCCCAGTCTTTTTAATCACTCCTCATATACAAGCTGTTTCATAACCCTAATCATTTTAATTGCCTTTTTCAGCACCTTTTCCAATTCTAATATATATTTCTGATATCCCATATGTTACATGGTATTGTTTCTATTTCCTGAATAGATTCAATCTCCAGGAGCATTATCAGGCATGCTCATATGAAATGCACTCTTTGCAAATGTTCAAGCTACTAAAACTCAGTTTCAGGAACGTTCATGGAATGGAAATGGAAAAGAATTTTGAGGAAGGCCAGAGTGCACACATTTATGATTTCAAACAAATTTCTGCCGAAAATGTTTTGCAATGGTTTCCCACCTCTAAGTTCGCAAACCCCACAGATCATGGATTTTCCCTGGGGATGCCCATCTATCCTCTCTGGTCCCTATGGCTTTGGTGAGGATTATGTGTATATGGTTTCCTTGGAACCCTTCCTTAAAGGAGATTCCATAGTGCAGAGGGACTCTGCTCTCATTAATCTCTGAATGAATTTCCTGTGAGTTAAGAGATGATTTGTGTTTCTTTTAGCTCTGCCATTGGTTGCACTCGGGTAGGTGAGGGCTGAATTTGGCTCACAATTTTTAGTTACATCTGAAAACAGAGAGGTAACACTTATGGGTAAAGGACTCTTCAGAGCCATTTTACAGCAGTGGATAAAGGAGATCATGTTGCATTGGACCTAAAACAAGTAAGCACTTCCATATTGATCTGGCAGGTCACTCTTCGTGATTTTTCTCTAGAATAAATGACCATCTAACCAAAGAGAAGAGGTACAGTGCTTAAGAAACAGGATGTTGTAGAGAGACTGTCTCAAATACAATAGCTTTTTCAATATCAACAAGCTTTACACTCGTAAGCTGCTTGTTCCAATAATCAAAACTGTGACCTAAAAGAGTTTGTCAGCAGTGGCAGTTTTATTATTAACTTTATTTTTCATTGGGTGAATATGGGGTTGTACTTTTTCCAAAGGCAGGACTCAATCCACAGTGACAAAGGATGGATTATCTGCCTCTCGGCAAGCTACTGAAACTTATCAAAGTGAATTCTGATGTGAGTTTAGGGAAGCTATTGAAAACATGCCAAAGATGGCACTGTGTCGTGAAGAGGTGTGGGTACTGAAATGCAGTATTATATTAGAACACTGGCATCATTTGGAGAACTGAGTCAGAGACTGTTTGGCGAAGGTACAGAAGGGGACATAATTCAGGCCTACAGCCAAACACTAGCTTTATGTGGCTGGAAACAGAATTTCCTCTAGGGTTTTGCCCTGCCACATTCAGATAATTGGTCTTTCTTTTTCTGTAATGAAGCTTAAATTCCAGAATGGCTTCCAAGTGTGGTATCTTCTCTAGTGGGAGTGCTACCAGAGGCCCACACCTCATCCCGAGCTGAACAAAAGGACTGCTGGAGATGGCAGCTTGTTAAAGACTAAATCAAGGGGGATTTCTTTTGTGCCTACAATGCAAAAGGCACTATGGAACTGTTGTATATTAGACTCCAGACTCTCTCTCTCTCTCTCTGTTGTGCATATCTGTGAACCTGGTTCTGTTTACTAGTTACACTTGTAGCCATCATTACTCACATTTCATTTCCGATTGTAAACAAAGAGAATTATAGGCTACAGTTTACCTATTTTTTCCCCTTCAGGTGGCTGCATAAATTTCTCTCTCTCTTTTTTTTTTTTTTAAGTAATTGATTATTTCATTGGCAAATGATGTGTTTGCCCAGGGAGCCTTATTGAGTAGAAGCATTCCATTGTTCCAGAAGACACCTTAGGGCACAAAGATAAACAACTGCAGGTCATTTATCATCAACACCGGGCGGTATGCTCAGAACACATGAAGTGATGTAAAATACTGTGCTGTATAGTCAAGATGTGAAAGTGACATAAAGCAGTGATGTTGGAGTCCTGGGTGCATAGTTCCCTTCCCCTCCCAGGCAGCTGTGTACAAAGGGCCCAATTCTGCTTCTACTGAAGTCATGGCAAAGTTCAAAGACAGAAGAATCTGACTTATACTTGTTTTGTCTTGCATCTCACAGGCCATTCAGCAGATATGATCTCTCCGGTGGGGTCTCTAGTCTTCATGAAGTCAGTCACCAGAATGCCACATGCTCCTATTCCTGCATGCAACATTTCTTAAAGATACATGGTCAGATTTGGTGCCACACTCCCAGGAGGCACAGCACAGAACCTTTATGCCCCCTTTATGTCCTCCCACTCTGGGATGCTGCAGGGGCCAAAACTGCCTGCAGCATCATTTAGGCAAGGTAGGGGGCTGCTCTAAGATGCACATTTAAAAGGGGGACAAATTCCACTAGAGGCACGGAAAATCCCCCATTTCTCACCTATCCACCCCACCCCTCATCACACACTTCATTTTTAATACTGAATTTCAGCCACTACACTAAACAACAAGCCTATGGAAGATTGTACAGAACAGAATAGTACTAGATCCCAAGTGGGGTAGGGCTTACCTGAATATCAACACATACCACCCTGCTATTTATCAGTCTGGTATTTGGATTATATTTTTAGAAAAATCAGAACTGCTGATCACTTCCCATATTAAATACTTCAAGAGAGTGCAAACATGGCCATGCCAGTTGTTATCCCACATTAATGGAGGCAATGTAAGGAGGAGGTAAAGCATCTGACTAGGCAAGTGTAAGAAAACATTGTCAAAGTATAATGACAGGTTTCAGAGCAGCAGCCGTGTTAGTCTGTATTCGCAAAAAAGAAAAGGAGTATTTGTGGCACCTTAGAGACTAACAAATTTATTAGTCTGTAAGGTGCCACAAGTACTCCTTTTCTTATTGTCAAAGTAGACACATAAAGCCAAATTCCCCTCTCCTGAGGTTATTGGCGTAACGGAATTTGCCCTGACACTTGAAGCTAGAATCTTTCTTCACTGTACTTTATAAATCTGTGGAACTACAGCTTTGCAATGCTGGTGAGATCATAGACTTTCTAGAAGAAGCCAGAGACCATTATGAGGTCTTGGAAAACAGAATACAGCTAGCACTCAGACCTTAATTATCTTTTTATGTATCAGGTGCCCATATTCGACCCAGTACTGCCGAGCAAATGCTTCCCCGTTGGTCTTCACTGCAGATATTCTTCATTCTGTTTTCTCTGTTTCATTGCCTTTTGTGAACCTGAGCTAGATCTTTAAATGCCAAAGCCATTCAATTTCCCATCTGCAAAGGAGGCAAGAAAGTCTGCTGCTTGCCTTTAATTTTCCTGGACAGAGCACGTTGCCCTTTTTGACTTAAAGGATATAGGCAAATCTGCAAGATTTAATTAAAAAAGAAAAGGATGTAGCAGGGTACTGGAAAAAATTACCTTTTAGCCCATGGGCGAGGGCTTTTTAATAACTAAAGATAACAAAATGTGCGTGGGGGCGGGGACTAATAAAGTCTATTGTTCATAGGAACTAAAACTGTTTCTTGTTTTAGTCAAAGTGTAGGTTTTATAAAAGAAAGGGCAATTTATCACATACTTGTTTCATGCAACTCTGTCACTCTCTATGGGCCCGGAAGAGGAGCAGGTATCAGGGCTGACTAGCAGTTTAAAAAAAAATGAATCAAGCAAAGGACGGTCCTGTTTAAAAGGTAATTCTAGCCCTCTGCTAAGTGCATCAGATATGGTGCAATGTATGCCAAACCCTCCTTGGGGAACTGAATTCACTGGAGAAACAGTAGGAGGAATTTGGCTATTTCAGAAATAAAGCTGAACTGGGAGGCAAAAATAATCCACAAGCCCTAAATCCTCTTACCAAGATGACCAAAATCATTTGTGACACTGACAGTTTTGCTTCCCTTTTCCCGAGGTCCATTCAGTTTGTGTATTAACCAGGCCTTCTCCTTTTTCTGCCCCTTATTTGTGAAGTGTGTAACCAACTCCCTGATAGCCTCTCCTCCCCACTCTCTAGTACCAGGGAGATCTTGGGCATAGGAGAAAATCTGCCGCTTTGTGGCTCTGCGTAACTGTTTCAATATCATCTAATTTTGAGACTTCCACCTGCAGAGAGAACTCAATATTTCTCATTCAATGATATTTTTGATAACTTTTGTAATTTTTCTGCCAATAATTCTGTATTTTGGAGCAATACCAAATGATTACCATGATCCTGCAAAGTCATCAACCTATCCAGAGCCCTATGTCTGTGCAAAATCCCATTTATTTCAGTGGGACACTTCCAGGACTGCTCAGGATTATCTCTTTACAGGATCAAGGGTGGTTTGTTCTAAGGACCGTTCTCCATTGCAGTTTCTCCAGCACCACTTGTGTCATCTCATGGACAATAGCCTGTACAACTGAATCCATATAATTTATGTTGAGCTCCCCTCAAGCTGTAGGTGGGGTCCTACTGCTGGTATACTATATTATCTCATTCCATTCTTCCTCTTCCAAATGGAAATCAAAAGCTTTCCCCTCTCTTATCAGTATAAATTATTTTGTTAATTTTATTCAGATTGTGTACATTTTTATATATTCCATCTATAATCCTGTTCCATTGAGAATCCAGGAATGATATTGTCTAAGTCAATTAATCTTTTATTTATTTATTTATTTCGTGGCAAAACTCCATAACTGAAAAAGTAGAAAGGGTAATTATGAAGTTTTTTCAATTTCTTATGTTATGATCTTTTGTAAAAAATTCTCCATCCTCAAAGCAGGTTCTGTAACAATTTGTGCTGCTTTCCAAATTATTTAAACTCTCAGATGCAAACAAATTAATTAAGTAATTAGAGTAAATGGAGTTGCCTTATTTGATATTACCAATTAGTCAAGTCCATCTCTCCAGTGTTGCCATATTAAAGGCCCCCCCAATCCTGCAACTGTCAGTATCTGGGTAGACTGCTGCATCTGGACAGAGACCAATTCCTGTTCATCCACATGCTGTTAATGGCAGGATCAGGGTTTAAGTGTGTATTTCCAGTCTTGGCCTCTAGAGGAGAATAGGAAGACTTAATTTGGAGCCGTCTCTTTTTCCATCTGAATCTCACAAAAATTCTGTTTTCCATTATTCCAAGCCTCTCAGTAATAGCTATCCTTTTCTGAGGGTAACTGTACAATATTATTTTTAATTTGAGGGTTATTAAAGGCCTGCAATAATTGAACCTCAGGCTTTCCTAGCTTTAGAAAAAAAAAATTGGATAACTTTATTGAGAGCATATATAAATGGTGAAAGACATGAGGCAGCCAGTTCATACATATAGGAAATCATCTACCTACCCAAGTTGCATAGATTTATTTCAGGCTCTGGTTTCTCTTGGAATTTTTGCAGTCAAGGAGAGAAGTTAGCCCTGTGAAGTGAATCTAGAGCCTCCTGAGTTCTGTTGCATGTTCTCCTGCTATTTAGCTGTGTAATCACTTTGTGTAAGTCACTTATCTTCTGTGTGCATCAGTTTTCCTGTCTGTAAAATGGGGATAATAAATTATCATTACCTACATCTGAAAGGATGGACAGAGATTTGAGTGGGGGCATGGGATAGCCCAAGATTAACATAGCTAGAGGAGCCCAGAATTTTAAGGCTAACACTGCCTGTAGCAATCCTGTTATTCTTGTTTATGAGAATAATTTCTTACTTTCTTTTTACTCTCCAACTATATATTTGTTTTTTACTATGCATTCTTGCAAATTTTATCACTTGATTGATTTTGGCCATAGGACCCCAAACCAGACCTACTTGGGGAGTGAGGGGAAGGAAATCAGATTACAAACGTTGGACTATTGCATGTTAGTGTAGACCTGTGTTTGAGTGATGATTCAATGTGTGTGGTCTGTGTGAGGCTGAGTTTCCATCCAGTTTGTAGAACCACTAACAAGGATTCCACAGAGACTACCAGATATGTCAGTATTAGGTTGACCAATAACCCATATGTTACAGTCCGGAAGTCAATAAATACAATAGTTCTTCTGATTCACTGTACATATCAAACTTCATCCATCTTGCATGGAATTACAGGCAAAGCATTGGACATTATACTGTAGGAAACAATCCTACTCTGGAAGAGAGATGACCCAATAGGCCTTTCTGTCTGTAGTTTTTCTGACTGTATGATGTGATTCTATTTTATTGATCCCTATCCTCTGCCATGCCCAAGAAGGAGTGTGCTTTAAATCAACCTTTGCACTTCCCTAATCCTGGGCTGGTTGTGCTCCAACCAGTCCCCCACTGTAAGTTAGAGTAGCCTGAAGGCTGCTGTAAATTGCCTCAGCTACCAATTGCCCCAAAAGGACTGTCATGACAGCAAGGCTTGACACAGGGAAACCCAGCCATGCTCTAGCAGGAGGAGGTAGTATAGGAACCACTACAACAGCTCTAAAATTGGGTGATCTTTTTCTGGCTACTCTGGCTTTCGGGCTACCCTGTGTACACCACAAAGCAACCTTAATGCAGAGTGAAATGGGACCATTAGGGTTACCTATTCCTCTGTCCTTCGATTTCCCTTTGTCCTGTCATGTCTGCCACCCTGGGTCCCATTATGTGAGACAAATTACCAGTGACATGTTTTTATTTAGTAAAACTGCAGGAAGTTCCAAGTTCAGTTTATCCACCTAAGTTGAAAAAAGGACTTGGCAAGATTTGGTTTTCAAACACCCAATGTTCATGTTAGAAACGTCCTCAGAGTTATTAGCAATACAGTCAAATGTTGTGCTCTGTGTCACAGTAAGGCAATGTGCAAGTTGCCCCAACACAGCTCTGCCAATACAATTCCATCCTGATCTGCAACAACCCTTATTCCAGTCCTGAGGCTCAACAGTGCATTTTAGTCCTGACCTACAACATCACCTGCTACTGCAGCCAGGACTTCTCCTGTTTAGTCTGCCAACTGTTGATGAACTGTTCCAATTTACTGACACTTTTATGTTTTGGGAAAACATCAACTGAGACTCAAAACTTAGTTTCCATGTGACCTATGTGGCTATGCCTCATTTAAACTGTGTCTCCCATAGATTAAAACTGATTCTTTAGGACCATGATACCAGTTATCTCTGCCAATTCTCCCTATCTCATACCCTGGTAGATTGTCTATAAAGCAGTTATAGTGTGACCATATTTCCCAAAGGGAAAACGGGACACTGTGAGGGGCTAGCGTGAGCCCTCCCCCTTCCCCCACATGGGGCTGGCCCAAGCCGCTCACCCATGCCCCCTCCGTACACCAGCTGCTCACTCAAGCCGCCCCCCCCCCCACCCAGTGCACAGTGGTGGCTTAGTTCCCTCCCCAATGCAGGGTTGGTGTTGCTGCTTGCCCGAGCCCTGTGTGAGCCCAGCCTCCCCCCCTGCACAGAGCTGGCATCACTGCTCGCCCCCATGCACATTCCTCTGCATCCCACTGATCACGTTGGCAAGAGCAAACAGGACAAATGCCCACTTTTGCCAAATAAGTTGGGACATCTGGGACAGGGCTTTAAAAAGGGACTGTCCTGGCCAAAACAGGATGTCATATGGTCACCCAATGCAGTTATTTCAGAAGAGTAATGCAGAAGATCTGATTAAGATTCTGAAGTGCAATTCCACTCTGAAAAGTAGCTTTGTCAAAACAAAAAAACAAAGAACTTCATCACGGAGTTACTCGTACATTGTGTCTCAATAATTCTATATCACACTTGCCAGTTAGCAAGTAAAAGGGTATTTGTTTCCTACCTGCTAGTCCTGCACACCCTGCCTGAACTTTTGCAGTCAATCTGGGTTCTTTCCTGCACATGGATCCTCACTAGTAAACATATGCAGGCCAAATAGTGCCATCCATTACACATGGGGAACCCTACTGCTTTTAGTGAGAGACCGCAAGTGTAAACTGGTGGCTGGATTTGAAGACAAGGGGACTGCACAAGTTGCTTTGCAACTGGAATTTGAGCCTTTGCCCTTCTAGCTATGCTGGCAGAGCCCCCTAGTGCAGACGCAGCATAAGCTGACATAAGGAGTTCTGCAAGCATAGCTAAACCACGTCTCTGAATGACATTAGCTAAGTCAACAGAAGTACTCTTCGGTCAGCTCGTTGCATTTACACCATGGGGTTTGCTGGCATAGCTATTTTACACTCCTATATGACATCAGGAGTGGCCCTAGCCATTTTGGTTGGCCAGGGCAGAAAACATTTTCAGCATGCTCTCCCTCCCCACATACCCTCACGTGCCCCTTGAGCAGCAGAGCAAAACCAAAAACCAAACGCCCCATACAATCAGCCATTCAACAGAAGGGGGAAAAAACCCAAGCAGTACAGGCTTCTGGCACCTCCTGGAAGTTGTCTCCCAGGGCAACTGCCCTGCTCACCTGTCCCTCGAACAAGCCCCAGCTGCAATAGATATGCCAACAAAACTTGGTAGTGTAGACTAAGCCTTAGTTAACATATCTGTTCAAAATGCACAAGCCAAAAGAGACTCTAGCTCATTCTCCCAAAGCTGTGTTGGCTCAGAATGGCTAGCAGGAGTAAAAAGTAGTAAAAACATGCCTTTGTCACTAAGCCAAGCAGGTGTGATTTTGAATATACAAGCAAAATAAATATGGCAAGTGAAAAGGTGCCACTTTTACATTTGCTTTCAGAGTGGCCATCTGGCCAGATCCTCATCTGAGGTAAATCAGATTATACAGATTTACTCAAGATGAGGATCTGGCCCTTTAATTTTAATTTTTTCCCAGGGCACTGCAAAAAAGACCCAGTGGAACCTTTAATTTCAAATAGTTCAGTGGTACCTGAACAGATTCATCGGGGGTGGATTCCCACATGACAGATGTGAACTGTGGAGTCCTAAAATACGCCCGAGGACTGTTCTCCAGCTCACTCGATCACAAATATGGAGCTGCAGCCCCTGGAAACTAATGATTTGAACAGAACAGAGACCCAAGCCAGCTGTTCCTCTTGAATGGCTCTGTGACTGCTTTGGTATTTTATTGTCAAAGCCAGTGAACTCAGCCAACAAGCAATTTCTCTCCTCGTAGTGAGGAAGCTGTAAATATAAACAACTATTATGGCTGTTTTTTTATCATCATTTTTTTTTATTTTGGAAGCTTGTGAACATATGGGTCACAGCCCAAGCCTCTTGGCAAGCTACTGCTGTGGTCCCCAGTCTCTCAATCAATGGCTCCCCCTGGTGGATCACAACACCCGCAGGATTTCATTGTTGAAATGCGTGATCAGAAAGAGCCTTGCCTGGAAGGAAAGGTTTGGACTAAGAAAAGGCAGATCTTGCTGAACTCCTACTGTGTTCGCAAAAAGAAAAGGAGTACTTGTGGCACCTTAGAGACTAACCAATTTATTTGAGCATAAGCTTTCGTGAGCTACAGCGTGTTGTTACTGACCAACCAGCAGATACATCAGTTTCACTTTCTACAGCCTTCCCTATTTACCCTAGGGTTCTGCTGTCTTGTGTGTGTTTCAGAAGATTTGTAAGATAATGAGACTTGGGAGTTTACTGGTTCTGTATTAATCCAAGAGAAAGATTAAAGTCTAGCTTCTCCTCAGTATATGCCTAACCCTTGTTGATGCTAATGGGAGCGGACATGCACATATTGAGAGGAGAACAGCCATCTTTATAAGAGAGAGCTCAGCAGGGACTGAGGCCCCAAAACTGCAAAAAGCTGTGCCACAACACCGCTGCTAATGCAGGGGAGAGGGAATTTGCTGAAGGTTCTGCATAATTAAGGATGCATTGTTCACACCTCTGCCCCTCCCTTATTTCCAACACCTGGGCGTATGCTACTGTAGATGAACTGATGGCGCCTCCGGAAGAGCATATCTCTGCAGCCTGCAGAGGCTGTGGATGCCTTACATCTGTACAGGCTCTCAACATCTGTACAGACTTTCTCCCATCGGGCTGCCAGACTGTGCCAGCTCCATTGTCATTTGAGCAGTATGTGTCCCTAGCAGGTGGGGATGGGTTGCAGGACTTGCACTATTAAGAGTAAAATGTGGGGGAGGGATAGCTCAGTGGTTTGAGCATTGGCCTGCTAAACCCAGGGTTGTGAGTTCAATCCTTGAGGGGGCCACTTAGGGATCGGGGGCAAAAATAAGGGATGGTACTTGGTCCTGCTGTGAAGGCAGGGGACTGTGAAGGCAGGGGACTGGACTCGATGACCTTTCAAGGTCCCTTCCAGCTCTATGAGATAGATATATCTCCATATATATGTGCTACTAGATTGCACGCCCTGGTTCTCATGGGCGACTTCTGATATCTGCTGGGAGAGCACTACAGTGGTGCACAGACAATCCAGGAAGTTTTTGGAAAATGTAGGGGACAATTTCCTGGTGCAAGTGCTGGAGGAGCCAACTAGGGGGAGAGCTTTTCTTGACCTGCTGCTCACAAACTGGGAAGAATTAGTAGGGGAAGCAAAAGTGGATGGGAATCTGGGAGGCAGTGACCATGAGTTGGTCAAGTTCAGGATCCTGACACAGGGAAGAAAGGTAAGCAGCAGAATACGGACCCTGGACTTCAGGAAAGCAGACTTCGACTCCCTCAGGGAACTGATGAGTAGGATCCCATGGGGGAATAACATGAGGGGGAAAGGAGTCCAGGAGAGCTGACTGTATTTCAAAGAATCCCTATTGAGGTTACAGGGACAAACCATCCCGATGTGTAGAAAGAATAGTAAATATGGCAGGCGACCAGCTTGGCTTAACAGTGAAATCCTTGCGGATCTTAAACATAAAAAAGAAGCTTACAAGATGTGGAAGATTGGACAAATGACCAGGGAAGAGTATAAAAATGTTGCTCGGGCATGTAGGAATGAAATCAGGAGGGCCAAATTGCACTTGGAGCTGCAGCTAGCAAGAGATGTTAAGAGTAATAAGAAGGGTTTCTTCAGGTATGTTGGCAACAAGAAGAAAGCCAAGGAAAGTGTGGGCCCCTTACTGAATGAGGGAGGCAACGTAGTGACAGAGGATGTGGAAGAAGCTAATGTACTCAATGCTTTTTTTGCCTCTGTCTTCACGAATAAGGTCAGCTCCCAGACTGCTGCGCTGGGCAACACAGCATGGGGAGTAGGTGGCCAGCCCTCTGTGGAGAAAGAAGTGGTTAGGGACTATTTAGAAAAGCTGGACGTGCACAAGTCCATGGGGCCGGATGCGTTGCGAGAGTGCTAAAGGAGTTGGCGGCTGTGATTGCAGAGCCATTGGCCATTATCTTTGAAAACTCATGGTGATCAGGGGAAGTCCCGGATGACTGGAAAAAGGCTAATGTAGTGCCCATCTTTAAAAAAGGGAAGAAGGAGGATCCTGGGAACTACAGGCCAGTCAGCCTCACCTCAGTCCCTGGAAAAATCATGGAGCAGGTCGTCAAGGAATCAATCCTGAAGCACTTACACGAGAGGAAAGTGATCAGGAACAGTCAGCATGGATTCACCAAGGGAAGGTCATGCCTGACTAATCTAATCACCTTCTATGATGAGATTACTGGTTCTGTGGATGAAGGGAAAACAGTGAATGTATTGTTTCTTGACTTTAGCAAAGCTTTTGACACGGTCTCCCACAGTATTCTTGTCAGCAAGTTATAGAAGTATGGGCTGGATGAATGCACTATAAGGTGGGTAGAAAGTTGGCTAGATTGTCAGGCTCAACGGGTAGTGATCAATGGCTCCATGTCTGGATGGCAGCCGGTATCAAGTGGAGTGCCCCAAGGGCCGGTCCTGGGGCCGGTTTTGTTCAATATCTTCATAAATGATCTGGAGGATGGTGTGGATTGCACTCTCAGCAAATTTGCGGATGATACTAAACTAGGAGGAGTGGTAGATACAGTGGCAGGTAGGGATAGGATACAGAGGGACCTAGACAAATTGGAGGATTGGGCCAAAAGAAATCTGATGAGGTTCAACAAGGATAAGTGCAGGGTCCTGCACTTAGGACGGAAAAATCCAATGCACCGCTATAGATTAAGGACCAAATGGCTAGGCAGCAGTTCTGCGGAAAAGGACCTAGGGGTGACAGTGGACGAGAAGCTGGATATGAGTCAACAGTGTGTCCTTGTTGCCAAGAAGGCCAATGGCATTTTGGGATGTATAAATCGGGGCATAGCCAGCAGATCGAGGGACGTGATCGTTCCCCTCTATTTGACATTGGTGAGGCCTCATCTGGAGTACTGTGTCCAGTTTTGGGCCCCACACTACAAGAAGGATGTGGAAAAATTGGAGAGAGTCCAGCTAAGGGCAACAAAAATGATTAGGGGTCTGGAACACATGACTTATGAGGAGAGGCTGAGGAAACTTGGATTGTTTAGTCTGCAGAAGAGAAGAATGAGGGGGGATTTGATAGCTGCTTTCAACTACCTGAGAGGTGGTTCCAAAGAGGATGGTTCTAGACTATTGTCAGTGGTTGAAGATGACAGGACAAGGAGTAATGGTCTCAAGTTGCAGTGGGGGAGGTTTAGGTTGGATATTAGGAAAAACTTTTTCACTAGGAGGGTGGTGAAACACTGGAATGCGTTACCTAGGGAGGTGGTGGAATCTCCTTCCTTGGAAGTTTTTAAGGTCAGGCTTGACAAAGCCCTGGCTGGGATGATTTAATTGGGGATTGGTCCTGCTTTGAGCAGGGGGTTGGACTAGATGACCTCCTGAGGTCCCTTCCAACCCTGATATTCTATGATTCTATATTAAATTAAAAAATAAATCCTTAAAAGAGGGAGAGGTGGATCACTAAAAGCAGTCGGGTTCCCCAGGTATAATGGATCATGGATTGCCACCTACAACTCATAGTTATCTATAGCAGTCATTGTCAACTACACCAATTAGGTGTAAAAGGTTAGGGGGGGAGGATGTTTGACAGTAGGATAACTAACACTTGTTACCTATCCTGTTGTAAAATCCCCGTGGAGACACAGAACTGCAGTGTTTACAGCAATGTAGCTAGGCTAGGTCAACGCTGCAGGCCCCATGTGGCGCTAGGACTTCTGGGGGCACATCCCATGATTCTTTGTACTGCAGTAAGCTGAACTGCTCTATGATTCTTTCCCAGTGAAAGTGTGGGAGAACTTGACTGTCTTTCTGGGCACACAGGGAATTGTGGGAAGGCGTTGGAGGACAATCAACACCTCCATGGTTTAGCCTGAGTCCTCATTGCCAAGTGGGTGGGTTACAAACCCAAATGAAAGTGACTCACTCCCTAGCTCTAGCTTATCCAGCCAGGCCAGCAAGCTTGGGTTTAAAGCACCATCAAACTCAGATGAGATGTTTTTTGTGTGTGGATGGGAAGGGGGTTAGGGGTGACGCCCAAATTAACTCTGCAGTGAAGACACATCCCAAGATGCTAGAAAAGGAAGAACAGCGGTAAGGGAACTGGGACTGAGCTTTCAAAAGAGCAGTTTAAATTGCTCACTTTTTTTAGCTCACAGATTATTTTGCATTATATCTGAGATCAGTCGGGGAGAAGAAGAGAGAGGCTTTGAGAATAAGACCAAAGTTACACATGACAGAACTCTTCGGCATTTTAATGTCTGGTGGATTTAGTCTCTTATCTCTGATACCAGCTGTGGAGGAAAATTAAAACATCACTTATAAGAAGTAATGGTCAAACTGGAAAAGGATCTGAGGTCAGGTTTGTTTTCATTAAGCACCCAAAAGTGAGGATGCTTCTCTGAATGGACCAAACCTCTTGGTTCTATTCGGGGGGATGGAAATCAAATTTCTAGAGTAATTTTCACTACCTCCTGCTTTTGCACAGGTGAGAAATATGAGACCAACTAAACGTTGGCACTTTTGCTTCCCATCCCAGCTGGAAGCCATGTGTATTGATTTTGTTACTCTATGAATGATTATTACTCAGGATTTTTACTGTGCCCATTCAGTGAAAAGCAAAAATAGTGAAAATAAGGTTACTAAACTATTCCAAACCTCTGGAAAATTTTAGTTCATATGGGATAGTTGAATTTAGGGCAACAGTTTGGATCAATGTTTATTTCATACAAATCACTCTCCCAGCCCGAATCACAAATGCTCTGTTTTAATCTAGATGTTTTTGCTTGCAATTTAATACTGTTCCCAGCTGGCAGCCCTTTCCTTGCTCTACCATCTTGAATTGTTCCTCACCACAGTATCATGTGACTAGAACTGTGCAAAACTCACTGATTTTAGTTCATGTGGGTTTTGTCAGCATTTTAAAGCAATTTGTGCCAAATTCATCCCATGTGTAACTCTGGGGAAGTCAATGGAATTGCATCCGGAAGGAATTTAGTCTTTTCTGCTCACATGGTTTTGTATTATGGTGAGTTTTGCTTTCGTCTAAACCCATATGGTGAAGCTATAACTCAACACTGAAGAAGTGAGTTTCATTCAGCTTGACTGGTTTTGCTCAGAAGTAACTCTGGGTCCATCTGAACTGGTGACGTAGAGGTGTAAGGTTCTATAGACCATATTCCATGCACTATTCCCTGAGTCTTCCAATCACTCTGACCACATGCCGCTTTTGGTTTCTTTTATTACAGACTAAAGCCTTCATTGCAGTCAACACAGGCTAAGCTTTGTGCTGTGATAAATCTTATCAGGGAAATCATTAAAAAGGAATTAAAATGATGGATTATGACAAGTGGTCACAAAAACACAAGCAAATGAGGATACAGCTGAACTCCATAGTGAATCTATGAGTGGAGCATTATCTGACAGTAAATTCAAAACTGTTATAAGGTGACTGATTGGCATGCAAAGTAGCTCTCAAACAAGCAATTCCAGAACTGCCAAGTAGATCGCTACTTGTGTCTGCAGCATGTAAGAAAATGTCATGCAAAAAGATCTCAGGAGACACCAAAGTCATTTCAAGAGAGAAAAAAAGCAGTAAACAGAAAACACTATGACGATTCATACCAAGAAACATCAGTTTGAGGTTTGCAGCTGACATCTGCTAAATCACTGCTTCATTCAAGCCCCTGTGGGCTGAGTGCTTCACTGCAGCATCTGTCCATAAGCAGTACTGTCCTGGGTCAGTCACCAAGTACATCAACTCCGTTCTGGTGAATGCTTCTGCAATAACTCAGACAATATCATTGTTTAAAGACACTGACCCTCTGTGTTTTGAATTCTTGTCGTCTGGCTATCAAACCTAGACCATGTGTCAGGAGCTGCTCTCCCTTTCACCAGGGCTGAAAGAGACCTAGAATCTGTGGATGGCAAGCCCCAAAGCTCCATTTACTTCATCCCTTTGCCCTGTAGATGGTGTATCTCATAGAATCTTCGACAATAGAGATGGAAAAGACCTATTAGGGCACCCACTCTCACCTCCCCAGAAAATAGTGCAGGATTGGTCCCTACATTATGTTTTCTAGTGCTTTCTCTAACTTAGTTTTCAATGTCTCGTGTGATGGGGCTTCCACCAGTATTCTTAGGGGAAGCTCTTGTTCAGGGTCTCCTCATCTCATGTATCAGTTACTGCAACACCTTTTCTCTGGCTTTGACAAATGCAATCTTGCCCCACACATACGCAATCAGAATGTCACTGCAAAGATCGTTTTCCTAGCCCATCCTTTTGGCTGTGTCACCCCTCTTTTTGAATCCTTTGCTGGCCTCCCCTTCTGTATTGCACCAAATATAAACGGTTTGTCTTCACTTTCAAGGCCCTTCATGTCCTATCCCCACCCTAACTAACTTCTCATTGACCATTAAGATGTCAACTCCTGCCACCAGTCAGCCCTTGCCCACTTGTTAAATTTTCAAACAAGCACCTTGGTGCTTTCTCCTTGCCTCCCTCACAGTTAAGAGGAGCACCCTGTAAACATCTGCAAAGCTACCTCATTATCCTCCTTCAAATTCTCCTTTTTGTGATGCCTCTGAAAAACCAGACAATGGTGGCTGGCATACAGTGATCACAGCCTGGCACGCTGACCAGCATTGTCTCATTGTTTCCTCCATAGGTCTGCAGAGACGACTCGTGCCTGCCGATTCTGGGGAGGGGCACAATGAAAAGGTGGGGGCCACTGCACTCTCCCCACCAGAGTTACCTGCGGGATGGGGGAGAGCTTTGTCCATCTCCTGCTGCTACAACAAAGACATGATGTGTATTGCAAAAAAGCTCCAAGCCTATGGTATCTCAGTGACTCCACATCAGGGCTCTGTGTTCTTAATGTTTGAATGTGGTCCCTGCTCTGGCATTATTATCCACAATTGCACCGATGAAACACAGCCAGGCACCAGCAAGAGGCTGCTCACCTAGACACACAACAGTGAAGCCAGCCAGGAGGTGTCTAATAAGGGATTAATGTAAGGGTATAAAACAAGCAGGAAATCGTGCCCCACTTCCATGCTATCCCCTTTTCCCAAACTAATAACCTTATCAGCCTGCTCTCACTCTGCTTCTGATCCAAGAGCCACACTGGCAGATATTGTGTCTTGTTGATTCTCTGATCTACTTTCACCTGGTTCCTGACTGAGGCATTTACAGAATAAACAAAATCTGTTCCTTGCTGAGGGATTTTTTTTCCAGTGTAAGAATAGCTTGGCACCATGTGCAGTGAGCTCCAGGGGAGGGGGTGGAAATTGGGACACAGAGACATAAGCAAATCAGACAACATGATTGGATCCGTTTCTTCAGAGAATGGCACATGCTGCCTCCTCCTCCTCTACATTACATGGAGCAAGGAAGCGATTATCAGCTTGTCCTGTGGCTTCTTCATTAAAGGAGCAGCACTTGGGCTCTGCTAAATTACTATCCACAGCATGCCTCCTTCTCCTAAGATGAAGCCCCTTCACTAATCAACCTCAGCTAATGATCTGCAGAAAGAGGTGTATACCCGCCTGTCGTCTCATCAGATGGGCCTCCTGGGTTTTAGCTTGCATTGTTATTGTTTTATGCAGTGTAGTTGTAGCTGTGTTGGTTTCAGGATATTAGAGGACCAAGGTGGGTGAGGTGATATCTTTTATTGGACCAACTTCTGTTGGTGAGAGAGACAAGTTCTCAAGCTACACAGAGCTCTTTGTCAGGCCTGGGAAATAAAGAAGAGCTCTTTGAGGCTCGAAAGCTTGTCTCTCTCACCAACAGAAGTTGGCTCAATAAACGATATTACTTCACCCACCTTGCCTCTTTGTTATTGTTTATTTGCCAGCATCCTTTCCTTGAATAATAATGTCATAAGCGCCATCCTCATCATTAATACTCTGACACCTGCATTAACAGACCCAACCTTGCCCAAAGCAATAACTCTGACTTGTCCTCAAGCATTCTACAGTGTGATAATTAAGATCATTAAGAATACTGATTCTTCACTTGCTTAGACCACTGTAAATCAGGAGTAGTTCCAATCAGCTGAGTTGCTCAACTGTAAATGAGTGAGAACCAGGCCCCAACTCCCTAATGAGACCAGAAACTGCTCAGAACTGATTTTAGATACAAAAGCTTCAAGGCCAGCTAGACAGCTTTGCTCTTCAGTGCCCATAAAGCACACACACTGGACACACCCATGGTGAAAACCTTGCCTAACCAATCCCAGTCTCCACCTCATGGGCTCTGCATTCCCATCCCAGTCTCTTTGCATGGCCAGCACCGGTCTCCCATCCAGGCCACCCGTCCAAGTCCCAGTCTTTCCTCAACCTTGGCTTCCCGTGCCAGTTTCCTTGTTCAGCTAGTCCCAGTCTCCCCCTGGGCTCCTTATCCAATCTCAATCTCCCCACTTCCCCTTCCCTCTCCAGGCACCTTGTCCCATTCTCCCCAACTCATGTTCCTCATGCAATCTCAGTCATCACCCATCTTTGTCCCAGTCTTCCCCCTCCCTCATACCCCGCCCCCGCCAGGCTCCTTGTCCAGTCTCTGTCTCACCATCCCCACTTGCTCCAGTGCCTATTCTCGCCCCAGTAATTAAACCTGGACTCTGAACTAGCCCCTCATCTCATGGGTTGACCCCTCAACATGAGTTAAGGAGTACTGGCAGATCAGTGAAGAAGAAGCCTGCGGTATTTCCACTTGTTCTTTAGCTAAGCAAAAAAATCCAGTGTCCAAGGCAGTCAAGGCAGCACTTTCATCAACACTAAATCTCAACTCCTCAGAAAGGATGGCGGTGTTGCAGCATCGTGAAGTATACCAGTGAGTTGTAGTGAGCGCCCCGCCTGGTGGGTAGCAAGTGAGGCAGATGACATTAGTGGTGCACAGCCAGGGGTGAAAGTAAGTTGAGTGACTTACCGGTATGCTGGGGCCAGCTCTGGCCCCCGGAAGGGGCGGGGTGGAGGGGGTCAGAGCCAGCCCCAGCCCACCATGTAAGGTAAGTGCCCCCCCCCTCGCTGGGGTAGCAGCAGCAGCCCGGGGCTCCGGGGGCTATTTAAAGGGCCCAGGACTCCCCTCTTCTACTGCCCCGCCCCTTTAAATAGCTGCCGGAGACCTGGGGAAGCGGGGGTGGGGGGTCCAGCGGCTATTTAAAGGACTGGGGCGGCAGAGGCAGCTGGAGCCCCCGCTACCCCAGGGCTCCAGGGGCTATTTAAAGGACCCGCGGCTCCCCTGCTTCTACCACCCCGGTTCTTTAAATAGCCCCCGGAGCCCTGGAGTAGTGGCGGCGGGGCTCCGACGGCTATTTAAAGGGCCGGGGTGGTAGAAGCAGGGGAGCCCCGGGCTCTTTAAATAGCTGCCGGCGCCCTGCAGCCGCTACCCAGGACTCCAGCAGCGGGGCTCCGGAGGCAATTTAAAGGGCCTGGGGCTCCAGCCACTGCTTGGAGCCCCAGGTCCTTTAAATTGCCCCCTGGGGAAGCCGGGCTGCCCCAGTACGGTGCACCGGCTCTTGCCAGTACACCGTACCGGGGCGTACCGGCTTACTTTCACCTCTGTGCACAGCCAACATGGGATGGGACGAGATGGGCTGAATTACAGTGTGTGCATATACAGATACACATGGTGGTATGTGACTGGTTAGCTATAATTGAATTTTGTATAATTTCTCATAGGCAAAATGTATTCAATAACTGCACTCATGAAATGTAAAGAGCTCAGTGACTGCAGGGCACCAAAGACATTTCCCAAAGTATTTGAATGGGAATTAGTGAGACAGTTCTCCGTAGGCACAAGTTCTTAGGGGCATTTTGTCAAAACACATTTCATTGCTGCTGCAGGACAACTGCTAATAGAGAATGTTCTTATTAATGTACTTATTATGCCTCATGCAGTACCATGTATTTATTATGGGCCCAATCCTGAATGTTGTGAGTGACTGTTTTCAGGGAATTAGAATGGAATAGAATAGAATGGAAACTGTTATCATTTCACATTTACTACAGCTACTTGCAACCAGCACCCCAGTCTGTCTGTATAGAGCTTTTCAGGTGCAAGGATCCCAAAGTAGTTCACAAGTTGTATATGACAGGTTTCAGAGTAACAGCCGTGTTAGTCTGTATGTGCAAAAAGAAAAGGAGTACTTGTGGCACCCTAGAGACTAACCAATTTATTTGAGCATAAGCTTTCGTGAGCTACAGCTCACTTCATCGGATGCAACATACAATCTTTGGACCATCCACACCACGTCTGTGGTGCAGCCGGCTCTGTGGCAGCAGCCAGGTGGACGATGAGAGCACAGTCCACTGCACAACCATGTGAAGAGGGGAGATTTTGGACAAGGGCACTATAGCAGCCCCCTGAATTTATAAAAAATGCTCTGGGATGTTCATGTCCATGCAGAGCATATGTGAGCTCAGGTTTTAAGGATTTACCTGTTGACTGAATGAGGCAGGGGACCTGAGGAAAAAAAGTAATACATGACCATGTAATTAATGACTGTCATAATGCACATGGGGGTTGAACCAAGGTTGCACAGACAACCTTAATTCAGGCATTTCCTAACTTCAGAGTGCTTGATTTCGCAACCTCAATAGTGTACTTTCAATGTAACAGGTGTAGGAGGTTAATTTGATTATTATTATTGATGTTTATTTTATTGCGACAAAGCACCCTCTCAGCATTTACTCTGTTCTTAATCATTAATAATAAAGATGGAAGTTAGTTTGGTTTAATATAGCTAGGGGTCTATGCCTAAATAAACCATCATTTGCTTTAAGACAAATCTGACAGCTTGTGACTGGACAGAATATAAAGCATCTTCCCAGTTGTTTATGGGACCAGTCCTGCAAGGTGCTGTGCTCACTCACCTCCCATTGTCTTCAGACTCTGTTCTGTACCTTGTAGGGGGTGCTCAGCACTTTGCAGGATGAGGTCCTTTGCAAATCAGTCAACCTGTCTCTTGCAAAGCTAAGATGCAGCAGGGCAGAAAGTATATCTCCATTTACTGAGCAGCGTTTGGAAATATCTCGTTACACTGAAATCTAAAAAGAAAAGGAGTACTTGTGGCACCTTAGAGACTAACCAATTTATTGCTCAGATAAATTGGTTAGTCTCTAAGGTGCCACAAGTCCTCCTTTTCTTTTTGCGAATACAGACTAACACGGCTGTTACTCTGAAAACTGAAATCTAAATAGAGTTTTCATTTAACATTTTGAACAGACAAGAGGAATCTCCATAAACATGTTTGCCAAAGAGCCAATTAAACAGTGATGCATGAAAGGTGACAGACTGCCAGAGGTGATGAGAGCTGAAGTCTTTGGCAGATTGGAAATAGGACTCAATTGAATCTATGAAATTGTCAATACAGCATAAATATGCATGCCGGTCTGTAATGTTATAACAGGAGTAATCAGAAGGGAGATCATTTTGTGCTGTGTTTCTGTGTGTTTGCAGAACTGGACTCTGTTCTGTATCCACTATCTGTAATTAATGGCAAAACTCCCTTTAAACTCAATGAGAACAGCTTTTATGTGCATTAATGAATGCTGCATTTGTAAAGAGTTTTACATCCTGGAATCTTAAAGCAATTTGCAAACACTGCTGCCAATTGTTCTGATCGGGGTGTGAAAGATGTTGCCTTACCTGCTGATTTTCTCATGTGATGAGCACCACAACCATAGGCACGGGAACTAGAGGTGCGGGGGATGCTTCAGTACCCCCTGGCTCTGCGCCCAGCCCCATAAGCAGGGGCCCGGCTCCTGGGTCCACGCCCGGGCTCTGCTCCTGGCTCTGCACACGGGGGCCTGGCTCCTGGGGCTCCCCTGCCGCCAGCTCTGCGCCTGGGGGTCCCGACTGCCGGCCCTAGCCTCGGCCCCCTTACCCCTGTCTAGGTCTCCTCCTCCCAGAGACACGGCCCTGCTCCCAGCCCCAGCTCGGGGAATGGTGGGCGGGAGAGAGGGGCTGGCTTTTCAGCTCCACGATTAAAAATGTTCCAGCACCACTGACCACAACTTCCACTGAGGTCAATGGGAACTGTAGGTGCTCAGGATCTTGGCCCCATCTAGTTCTCTCCTCACTTATGACCATGTGTTTAAGTGTTTGCAGGATCAGGGCCTTGAAGTTTTGCAGGGCTTTAGGACTGTTCAAGAACATAGATCTTGTTTACACTATTTAGGTGGGATCTACAAATGTATTCAAATCAATGGACGTTAGGAGCCTAAATACCTTTTCGGATCTGGGCCTTTCCTACAAATGTAATTGCAGGGACACTGGTCCCCAAACAGAAGAGGTTTACACCCATGCTCTATACCAGGGTTTGCTCTAGTAGAGCTACATCAGTGTAGCGCCACCGGACGCTAAAATCTCAATGAAGACGTGCCAGAAGCAAAGCCTGGTCTTTTCCTATTGACAATGAAAGACAGTGTCAGGCACTCCTGTGTTGTAAAAAGGTCTTGGCAACACAGTGACTTTTCCTATGTAAATATGACCAAGGGCTTCTTAAAATATGCATCTTGTTCCCTTGAATGTGCTTTTGGATTCATGGATTGCTCTGAGCTTTGTGAGGCAGATTTGTGGCAGGCTCTTCGCAGGTTTCAGCCTCCACACCTTTAACTATGCGCAGAAAACAGCACTGCTTGGGTAGTATTTGGAAATATAGGCCTCTCAAGATGTATTTTGCCAAAACGTTTACACCAAAATCCTGTTCTGTATACTCACATACTTGATTATCCATGTTAAACAAGGCAAACAGTGGCTTATCTTCCATTGTGTTATACAAATGTCCCTTAGCAATTTGTAGCAATTACACTAAAGAGCCCTCTGGAAGCTGGCAGTAGATGTGCTTTCCTTCTGTTTGTGAAATTTAATTTCTCACTTGTCATCACGCATTGTTTTTGCTCATTCCCCAGCTGCCCCCCTCTGACACCTCAGCTCATCTGCCTGCCCCTAAGGGAATGGATCTTTGGTACCAGGCTAGCCCTGTGCTTGCTGCATCCCACGCTCTTAAGTGTTGGCTAATTGTGCCCTTGTTTGGGACAATGGCTAATCAAGTGTTTGAGATGTGCCGTCTCCAGCAGGAACCAGAGGCTCTTCCCTGCTGGAGTTTAGGATGGGTAATGAGGGGGTGGGATAGATAGGCCAGGAGGAGCTGAGAAGGGTTTCAAATTGAGTGATTCCTTGTTTGTTGTTGGGAGGGAGGGGGAGAGAGAATTGGAGGCAGGTCACTGGACAGGGGATAAAACCTCCTGAGCCCTGAGCTGAGCAGAGCTTTACACCAGGGCCAGTGGGAAGGCAGTAGAAACAGCTCACAGACTGGCAGGAGGAGGAGGTGGCAGCCATACATCCTGGTGGGCTGATTGCAGGTGCAGAGGTACCCTGGTGGCTAAAAGAATCGGGAGGGAGCCTGGTCTGAGCTGCTAGGGGGTGCCCTAAGCGACTGGGGAGTTCAGAGCATGTGGACTAACCAAGTGACAGGCTAGGGGGGGTCTCCAGTCTGAGCCCTGTGAAGGAGGGGGCGAAAGGCAGGAACGCCGAAGGTGTCTGTGCCATGGAGAGGCGGCCATTGCGTGTCCTGGTGCTGCTGCTGACTCTGGGGGGCACCTCTGGGCAGGATGGAGAGTACTGCCATGGCTGGGCGGACAGCTCACAGCTCGGGCACAGGGGCTTTCGGTGCCCGGAGCACTATGACAGCCCAGAGGCTACTCTGTGCTGCGGCAACTGCAACCTGCGCTACTGCTGCTCAACCAGAGAGGCCCGGCTGGACCAAGGCTTGTGTCCTAGTGACCATCACCAGACCAGTCCCAAGCCTCCATCAGGTAACAGGCTCCTTCTGCACCTGCAGGATAGGGGGTGGACTTCATCAGAGACCTGGGTTCTGCTGTGCACTGTAGGGGGCTGAGATGATTTTAGATCCATCACCCCAAAACTCTCCCTTTACAGTTCCACATCTAATCCCCCCATTCACCACCTTCAAAGCTCCAGCTGCTCAACTCAAGCCTGCTCCCCCTTTAGAGCTCTAGACATCTTGACCCACAGTGGGACCCTGTTTAAAGGGGAGTGAGTAAAGAAGAGTATTTCTGGGCTCCCCTCCCCTATTGTTTTAAAAGGGAAGTCTAGTTCCCTTGTAGAATGCAAAGTGGCCCATAGCTGGTATTGGCAGAAAACTGCCTCGGCATTAGGCTATGCTAATTAAGGGCTGGTCCATTCATGGAGTTAACTGCTCCTGACTAACTCTAAACTCTGTGTGTGGGCACACTTATTCTGGAATGAGTGCCTTGTTTCTGTTCAGATTAACCCAAACTCCCTGGAATCATTCAGGAATAGCCATTGCACTTTAAATTCAGACCCTGCTTTAATCAGAAACACCTTCCAACTGCAGACAAGCCCTAAGGTACTGTTGGGGAAGGAGAAGGGAAATGGGTGATCTATCAGCAGAGCTGAGTGTGATGTAACCAGGATGCCTTAGACTAAATTCTAGTGCTGCAGGTCAGAGCCAATGGATGATGTGGGGTGGAAACCAGGCTTCAGCTGAGGTTCTTCTTATTTAGCATTTGGGGGCTTAATGTAAATGCGAAGGACTGATCAGGCACCATTGAGCCACAGCTCTAGGATTTATGTTCCAAGGTGAAGAAAGCAGAATGTGGGCTGCTGTGACTGCTAATGTGCTGGGTGCTCAGAGGCCTCTGGTTCCTTACAAGTTTCCTAAAATGGTGAACTTTGGGATTGTAAAAATTGGGATTGCAAGATCTAGAGCTGCTTCGCGACCATATCTAAACTCCTGTCCTGTAAAGGTAGATTCTACATGGCATTCGTCACTAATTCTATAAAGTAAACAAGTTATGGGCTCAATTCTCTGGTCCTTTGCATCTTGTATTGTCACTTATACCTGAAAACAATAGGTGTGAAATGCTGCCAGATCAGAATACTAGTCTCAAAAGCACTCTGCATAGGTGTAAATGACTATCATAATTTGGAAAGGTAATGGCGCCCACCTCTAACCGTCTACCTGGGCTTAGGCCAAGACTTCATTCTAGTTTCTCATTGGCAAGAGTCCATCTTGGTCCTGCTATTCATTTGGAGAGTTAATGGGTAGAGTGCAAGACTTTGTGGTGATGCTTTAAAGATTTAGTGAAACTGCTCGGTATGAGACATGATATAGCTAGGGAAATATCTGTAAATGATGACCTTAGTAAATACTAAATGACTGACTTATCTCTCTGTATTCTCCATTTCCAGTGCCCATGTACTTACCTTTCCTCCTTGTTGGGTCCATATTTGTGGCTTTCGTTGTCATTGGGGCCTTCATTGGTATTTGCTGCTGTAGATGCCTGAAATCCCAGGATGAAGAGCAGCAACATGGGCCTGCACCAATCCAGAGTCGGCTGCTGGAAGCTGCTGCTCCTCCTTGGTTCTCCAGTTCCAGCTCCAGTTCAGCCACCAGATGCTCCTTGGGTAGTCTTCCTCAGACCAGTAACATCTGCCTGAGCATGGCTCCACCTTTTCCCATCATAGGTTCCTCTCAAGGAGCCCAGTTCTTGCCTCCTACATTAACCAATGGACCCCTTTTGCAGCCTGCATGTACTAATTACGGAATACCAACTGAGCATACTATCATAACAACTCCAGCATCTTTCCTTAATAGAGCAGTCTATGGACAAACTTCTTACTATAATTTTCCTGTAAGTGCCATGCATGGTGACCAAACAATGTACTCAGGCGTTCATGTCTAAGATGACCTGTAACTGCAGAACTCCATATTGTAAAAATGTAGGGTGCTTTTTGGACAAAGTTAACAAACAGGAAGTAATACAAACTTCTGAAATCATTAGCATGTGTGAAATGAGAATCCTGTCTTTATATCTATTTGGAAAAAATAGGTCTCATTTTAATTGTTTAACCAGTTAATTTAGTATGTACTGTACTACCTTGGGGCTCAGGTTCAGTCTCCATGGTTCATTCATTTCTTGGCATGTTTTCTCCTGGCAGGGCTAATCTTGGTGGGGGTTTTAATTGTGGACAGCTGCCCACTGGGGACTGGAGCAATATTGCCATACTCCTTCCCATAGGCAGTGAACAGCCAGCAGATCTTGGCACTCCTGGTCAGTTACTAACTTAGGTTAAATTTGAACCCAGCTACCTAGAGGTTTTTCTTGCCCATTACCAAATGCCTTAGCCATTCCGCAATCTTGACAAGACTAATTTTGCATTATATTTTAAATGGCTTGTAGAGTACTTTCCCTGCTTAAAAACTAGTGGTTTTATCTTAAAGGGACATTGTCAAATCATGTCTTTGCCTGAATTTTTATCTACATCTGACTGTTATAAAACAAGCTTATTCTAAGCAAAAGGGATCAGAAGGGAGAATGGAAAGTCTTGTTTTTCTCTCTTACTGTGACTATACTATGCATTTATTAGCATCACACATAGTCAGTTTCACTGTTGTTTGTGTGGGCCCATACTGACAGGGAACAAAATAACATTCAGAAAATGTGAATGACTGTAAAAGCAAAAGTTGGCAGAGGGCTAGGGGGCAGGTGGAGTATCTGAAAGTACTTTTTACCTTTTTTTGACTGGATGTCAAGTTGATGGTGACTCTAAGACTGAACATGCTGCTGACGAGCTGTCAGTTAAGTCCTGCTACAGGAGCAGCTTTTAGGCCAAAACTTTTTGTAAAATGTACTTTGTGTCTGTGCAGATTATTGGAGAAAATAACTTTGTGATGGCGTATTTGTTGCTCCCTATCTTGTAATGGTTTAGTGTAGCTCTCGCTATGCAACATCTACAAAAAGAGACCTGCTGACTGATTATAAGACATTATGAAAAGGCTTTTTTATAACTGGGTGGGGAAAAGGAGTGAAACGTGGCGAGAACCTCCACCTGTATAACACTACTTCCTTTTTCTTTAGCTTCTAGTAGAGAAGAAAATCCTATCTATTTTGACTTAAAACACTGTTTACACTCTCAACAAGGAATTATCTTCAGATGTGCATTGCCTAATTGCAGCCATCCTTCACAGCAGGAGTTAACAGCAGGATGCTGATATGAAGAGGTTGACAAAATATGGTGATCCCGGCTGCTGGAGAGTCGAACACTTCCTTTGGTCAAAGAAACCGGAGAGTAATTACTACCAGAGGCACATTAAAATAACTCCACAGACATTGCCAGTAGAAGCAGGTGCCAAGGATTAAAGTTGTATGTGTAAAAGAACAAGAACTTAATCTTCAGCTGATTGGTCAGGAGCTTAAAATCTGCATAATAAAGAGGCTTTGATGACTTCCTGGGAAGCAGATGGGGCTAAATAATCTATTCTGTAAACATAAAATCCATCAGAATATTTGTATTCTTATTGTACTGATGTGGAGGCGTCTCACATCTAATGCTATTGTGTAATGTGTCCAATCATATAGATGCTAAAAAGGGCACACATTTCTTAGTATCCTGGCTTGCAGTGGGGGAAGCAATGCACCCTGGTAAAATAATAGGCTCAATTTTCTGCTCATTTGCACTGGCGTAAATCAAGAGTATTTCCATTAAAATTAATGGATTTACAGTAGTGTAACAAAAGGGGAAATTGGTCCCAATATATCAAAGTTTGCTGTCAGGGATGTAACTTTGGGCCAACCTGTGTGCTGCACAGGGAAAGAAGTAATACATATTTACATGACATGAAGCATTTTGAATTTATTCAAAATTAGTTATCTGATTTTTTTTTTAAGTGAGGATGAAGACGGGAGACCACCAATGTAAAGTACCGACCAAAGCTTAACTGCGCTGAGGGAGACTGAGCCTAGTTTGTCATGTCACTCAATGCCCTGTCACTGAAAGTAATTGAGGACCTATTTGTACTATGGATTGGATTTCACAGCACCCAGAGCTGGTGTGATAAGAATGGTAACAGGTAGCTGTGCATTTGCTTTAACTAAATGCCTATTTTTAGAGGAACTGTTGTCTAAGGTCCCACATTTTGGTGAATTTCATGTCCTTTTTCTTAATAAAAAGATCAGATAAGGACTAACACCCATGAGGACAGAACCTAAATCCAGTTATTTATGGAGTATTTCTGCCCTGTTCCTTCCTGTTTAGAGATACAAAGGTACGTTACAATGAAAATGGATGTTATAGCTTTAGTTTTAGGGTCCAGATCCATTTTGTGAAGTGTTAACAGAATGCATAGCTTACAGGGGTGTTAAACAGCACCTTATTGGCAGCAAGCATTGCTACCAGTCACTGCAAGGGAGCATAGAGTGTATTTACCTTTCTAATTTGATCAAGTGTGTACATGCCAGACATTTGTTTTAGGCTGGTGATATTATATACCCTGCCTCCTCAGATTATAACTTAATTTTAGTCAATAAGTATTGCTAACCCTCAAGCATTTAAAAATATGAGTCAGTCCCATCACAAGATCGATTTAAAGATCATGAGACTTTAAAAAAAATAAAGTGGGTTCTCTATTTGCCTGCCGACTCTTGAGCTTTTAGGGTACGGGTGATTCATGTTTTCAAGATTTAGTTCAAAAAGCACGAGGGCTAGACATTTTTTCTCTTTACTGAAAGCTGAGATTCCACTGTGATCACTTGACTTCAGAAACTGAGGGTTTAAGAAAAACAATGAATATTGGAAGATGTACAACACAGGTGTATGTTCTCAATTATAATATTGCCCTGAAACAACAAACCTTGTTTCTGAAGGCAGTTCCCAATAGCAAATGATCTCTCTAAGAAGAGAGGGACAAGAGTCTTGGATGATTTGATTTCTGTTCCTAGCTCTGCCACAAACTTGGTCAAGTTTTTCATTTGCAAAGTGAGGATAGTCCCTCCTTCAAAGGTCTGGGGTGAGGCTTCATGCGCTAATATTCATGAAGTGCTTTGCCATCATTGGGATGAGTGCTGGGAGTGCAACCTACAGTAGAATTTATTAAAAAATTTAAGTAAACGTCTTATTTTTTCACTATCAACTTAAAAATTTTGCTGCTGTATTTTCCCCCGCAAGTTTGCTTCTGCAGTTTCATAACTTTCACATATTTCCAGGACATCCTTTGTGTTAACAAGTTTGAGGTCAGTCTGGAAATGAGAACAAAAGAGACTAAAAATGAAAGAGACTTTGAAGACACTGGAAACTAACGGAAACCAAAATTCGCCACACTTTCAGCGACACAGAAAAGGTTTAACAGCAGTTTTTTGGTCTTTGGAGGCTGGAAAAAAATCAAAGCATGCAGGGAAGCCAAGAAAGCAAAAACAAATGCTGATCCAAGTGTGGACATGCAAAAGTGATTTAAATTGTACGTCAACACTATTTAGGTTGACTTAATGTTGTAGCATGGACTTGCCCTTAGTATTTGCTATGTATAAATCACTTTGCAAACATTACCTAATTAATCCTCATTTAGGATTACCAAGGCAGCAGGTAAGTGTCACTATCAGTTTCACAGATAGGGAAACTGAGGCACAGAGCATCAAAGTGATTTACCCAAGAATACACACATAATCACTGTTGGAGCTGGGATTAGAAGTCAGGAATGTCTGACTCCTGACTACAGTGCTTCCTCCATAATGATGGGGTATCATTATGTCTACATTATGGAGCCTATGTTGATGCAGAATGAGGTTTTCTGTCAGCGTAGGAATACTGCCTCTCTGAACAATGTCAGCTACATTGATAGCAGCGCTCTTCCATTGACGTAGCGGCATCTACCCTGGGGATTTTGGCATAGCTATGTTAGTCATAGATGTGGTTGTCTCACTCCCCTGACCAATGCAGGGATACCAATATAACTTTTTAAGGTTAGACCAAGTCTTATGAGACATCTAATGCGACTCCAGTGTTCAGTGTCATTTACTAGTACCAAGCAGAAAATGCTAGGAAGAGGAAAGATGATAACCAAATAGGAAGGAAAAAATAGATAACAAGCAGAAAATAAAATGCTTTGTACGTTCTTGAAAAGGCCCCATGAATAGTAAATCAGCCGGACACATATTTGTTGGTCAGCATAGTTAGTACAACACAGCAAAGGCAAATGCTTGGTTTGAACAAATTGATCGCTTCTAATAGTTCTATTTAAAAAATTATGCCCCAGGAGAGAGAACAAGGGAAGCAAATGTCATTTCTTTCTCTCCGAAGACTGAGGAGATGCAGTGGTGCTGGAACTAGGGGTGCTGGAGGTGCTGCCATAACAACAACAATATATATATGGTTTCCATCATCTGCACCCCCACTATAAAAATTGTTCCAGCACCCTGAGGAGATGTATTTTCCAAGAGACAAGGCGGGCAGGATAATATCTTTTATTGGATTAGCTTCTGTTGGTGAAAGAGACAAGCTTTTGAGGTACCCTGAGAGCTCTTTGGGTCCGGGAAAGGGACTCAGAGTGTAAGTCTACACTGCAATAAAAAACCCGTGGCAATGAGTCACAGAGCCCAGGTCAGCTGACTTAAGTGCATGGTGCTTGGGATGTGGGGCTATAAAATTGCAGTATAGATATTCTGGTCTGCGCTACACTACAAACCAGTATCTCTATAACGACGTCGCTCATGGGGTGTGAAAAATCCATACCCTTGAGCGACATAGTTATACCAACCTAACCCCGCTGTGTATACAGCGCTGTCGGTGGGAGAGCTTCTCCTGTCGACATAACTACTGCATCTTGGGGAGGTGGATTAACTACACAGCCGGTAAAGCTCTCTCCCATCGGCACAGAGTGTCTTCATTAAAGCACTACAGCGGCATAGCTTGCGGCAGGTGCACCAATGCAGCATTTTAAGTGTAGACTTGCCCTTGGTCTGGAGCCCAGGCTTTGAAACCCTTTAGGGTCCAGGCAGAGCCTGAATGGCTACACTACAGTTTTATAGCCCCACAGCCTGTGAGCCCAAGTCAGCTGACCTAGCCCAGGTGCAGCCACCCCTGTGGACTTTTATTGCAGTGTAAACATACCCACTGTGTGGAACAGATTGTTTAGCATGAGTAGTTAACACATCTGCTAAGGGACCATTCAAGGGGAAGTGCCCATTAACACCTCTGCAGTGATGGGGGAGGGGGCCAAAAGAACCTGCTTCAATATAGAAAATAAAACCTCTCTTACCACACACCCCTAGTTGTCATCTATCATGCCACACTGGATTCCATATGGGGTATCATTAAACAATTGCAACCCATACTTGCAAGAAATCTTTCCCGAACCCCCTCTTCTGGCCTTCAAACAACATCCCAAACTCACCAAGCTCATCATCTGCAGGAAACTCCCCACAGATCAGGACCCACCAACTCAAAGCAGCACCAGGCCCTGCCATAACAACAGATGCAAAACTTGCAGACATAGCTCCATTGCTACAATGATCAGCACCCCCCACAACACACCTTTCATGATCCATGAGTCATACACATGCCTATCACGACATGTGGTGTGCTACGTGCTCCAATAACAACTATGTGGGTGAAACCAGACAATCACTACGCTCTCGAATGAAGTCGCACAGAAAAATTATAAAAGACAAAAACACCGTAGCACTCTTGGGTGAACACTTTTCACAAAAGATCACTCCATATCTGACCTTTCAGTCCTCATCCTCAAAGGAAACCTGCACATCACCTTCAAAAGACGAGCCTGAGCTTAAATTCATAACTTTGCTAGACACTAAAAGTAATGGTCTTAATAAAGACACTGGATGGCTTTATTACAACATTCTATAACCCACTAGTCCCTCCACCCACCCCCACTTTGGCCTATGACTGCAAGAGTGTTAACCAGCCACTTCACCTTAAATTGTCCCATAGAATATGTGTTAACTATTTATGCTAAACAATCTGTTTCACAGTGTAATTAGCTGTGACTCTACTTTCCCCAGACCTGAAGAAAAGCTTTCTGGAGCTCAGAAGCTTGCCTCTTTCACTAACAGGAGTTGGTCCAATAAAAGATATTACCTCACCCACCTTGTCTCGCTAATACCCTGGGATCAACACTGATACCACAACATTTTCCTAGAGACAATTTACTTTTAAAAATCCTCCACCAAGCAGCCTTGTAAACTGTGGCATGGTTCGGTGACCCAATTAGTATTTGCATTAAAAATGGATCAAATCACGAGGCTTGGAGAAAGAAACATAAGTGTCTTTTGTGGAGATTCCACCCCTTACTAATTTTGGAAGTCTTGCTGTTCGGCTTAGCATATCCTTAGAAAGCTGGGATATCTAACTGTCTATTTGCCACCTATGGCACCAAAGTGCTTTCTATTGTTTGACTAATGATAACTCCACCCCTTCCCCCAAATTCTAGTTTAGAATCAATTTAGGGTATGTCTACACTTACACTTTATCGCACTCTAACTTGCTGGCTCAGGGGGGTGAAAAATCACCCCCCTGAGCGCAGCAAGTCTGAGTGCTTTAAAGGGCTAGTATGGACAGGCTCCGAGCACTGGGAGCAGCACTCCCAGTGCTCAGAGCTAATCCCCTTGTGGAGGTGGATTACCAGGAGTGCTAGGAGATCTCTCTCCCAGCACTCGTGCACGAACACTCTCACACTTCAAAGCCCTTTGAAGTTTCCAGTGTAGACATACCCTTAGGTAGAATCCCTACATTTAAGTATAGGCCTTGTCTACACACACAATTGCACTGCTTTAGTTAAACCAGCTTAGTTAAACTGGTGCAACCCCCTGTGTGGACACTTATTTCAGTTGAAGAGGCTTATTTTGATTTATCTAAACTGACAGAAGATAAAGAACAATAAGCCTGGGTTAAACCAAAATAAGAGTGTCCACTTGCTTGTCTACACTTGAATGTTACACTTCAGTGTAGACACTACCTATGCTAACAGGATGGGGTTTGACAATCAGCACAGAGTAATCCACCTCTCTGAGGCCTCACTCAGTGGTGTGGATTTTTCACTCCCCTGGGCGATGTAGCTGGGTTGACCTAACTTTTTAGCGTAGACCAAGCCTCAGCTTTTTGCACCAGTTTCACTAAATTGGTTTAAAAATAAACCATTATCTTAAACCAGTGCAATTCTGTGTGGGTCCAAGTAAATCCATAGCGTATAACTAACTCATTCCTTTTGTGTATTCGATCATGGTACAGAAACAATGCAGGGCACTAACCAATCAATTCTTTATTAATAAAACCTATAATAATATTAACGTTCACTTTCATTCCTATAATCCAAAGGTTTCACAATTCTTCCAAACCCCACAACCCCCTTGTGCGGGAGGTAAATATTATCAACATTTTGCAGCTGGAGAAACTGAGTCCCAGAGAGGTTAAGTAACTCTCCCAAGACCACACAGGATGTCAGTGGCAGAACTGGGGAGAGAAACCAGGAGTCCTGGCTCCATATTCTAAACACTAGAGAGCACCCTCCTTATTGGTATAAACGGTATAATAAATTCCACTTGCTATAAACAGCTATTGGTATCTGCCTAGTATTAAGTTGTTTGCATTTTACTTTTTTTTTAAATTTTTTTTGACAGCTTCACTTTTATTCATCATTACTACAATTCTTTACATGTCACACAGTAAAGCGGCAGAGCTGAATGCTGCTGATGCCATATCTGTCTTTTCATGTTGACATTCAGTGTTTCAAAGGGGTACCATCTGCACCAATTTGTCTTAATCAAGTTGGTTCAAACATCAGCTGAAATGAGACATCTCCCTTATTTTCCAGGGACAGCTGCCTTGATTCACTTTTCATCAGCGCCTGGTTTTCTGGCAAAGGGTCAAAGGCCATCAGAGTGGGAAAGCTCATCAGCACTGCAGACTTTTATCCACTCTGAACCAAGCGGTAACAATACATAGTCTGTGCCACCAGACAACATGGCACCTGGCACAGGTGCCGGCTTTTCCCTTTGCCCGGGGGTGCTCAACCCTTGCTCGGCCCCAGGCCCCACCCCCACTCCACTCCTTCGCCCAAACTCCCACCCCACCTTTTCCCCTCCCAGTTCCGTCCCCTCCCCCGAGAGTACCCCATCCCCACTCCTTCCCCCTCCCTCCCAGCACCTCCTGCCCGCTGCGGAACAGCTAATTGTAGCAGGCAGGAGGCCCTGGGAGGGAGGGGAGAGCTGGCTGTCAGTGAGTGCTAAGCACCCATTAATTTTTTTCCAAGTGTGCTCCAGCCCTGGAACACCCACGGAGTCAGCACCTATGGCACCCGGTTCCTAAGGCCCTTTCTGAAATACAGCAGACCTGGTTACAATATAGTTAAAAGCTGTCGTGTAAATCAGACTCAGCCACATCTTTTTAATGCTGTGTAGGTTCCATCTACACCACAACTTTTAACTGTGTTGCAACCGGGTCACCTAACTTGGTTATAGTAGCATGACAGATGGCTCCTAAACAAGGCCTATTTTACGGTAGAAAAGGTTTGCCAGCATAACTGTGCTGGCACCCCCTCCTAGTGCCGATGCAGCTTATACTGGCAAAAGAGTGTAGCTTGCACTGGTTCCCAGAGCAAAATAAAATATACCAGCAAATGGACTTTTATGCTGGTATAATTGCATGAAGGCTAGGGTGTTTGACAGTATCGGAACCTCATACAAAACCCCCCCCCATACTCCTAACCAACATTACTATACCAGCAAAAGTGTCTACTGTAGACCTGGTGCACGTGGGAGTACCATAGGTTAACACCGCTCATGAACAGGGCAAATGTCAGGTTGTATCAGGTTCTCACACTACACTTCTGCGGAAGGTCATCATCTAACCATGCCTCTGTAACTGGGTTAGGCAGTGTTCTTGCCTCCTATGTGTCTGTGCAGAAGTACATCCCAAAGGATTTGCCCCATGTGAAAAATACCCCCAGCCCTCTGACCTCAAAGCACTATGGGATAGCTGCCCAGTTTTCACCAGAATACACTGATGCAAACACAGGCATGGACCGGCTGACATGGCCAGGAACCCTGCTGCTGTGGGTAGGTGCTGGATTCTGCTGGCTGTGGCCATGCATCAGAGAACGGTTACAATGGACATGGCTCTATCTGTAGTACAAATAGGACTGGACAGAGATTGCAAGCTGAGCTAATGGAGTGAGTTTCCATGAAAATAAATGGGACACCATAGGCTGAAGACTGACGCCAATGTACTGATATGGGATTCGTTGGGATGGACGGATAAGGATCAGAACCCAGGTCGAAGGCTCTCTCACTATCATTTCAATTGCTGATTATTTCGGTGCACAGACACCACACCCATCTCTTCCTCCAGAACTCTTCAGGTCTCCACTGCCTGAATAGAAATGTCTCAGCCTGAAGCAGCTGTACATAGAGATAATGATGCTGCATTTTACTAAGCCAGGTTTTTATTTTGTCAGATGCCATCAAAATGTTGGTATTTAAAGTATTTGAAAGGAATGGATTTATCTGCCACTCAAATGCTAAAGCCCAGAAATGCAGGGGTCCATGTTTATTATTATTTCTATTGCTGTAAGCTCTAGGAGCCCCAGTCATGGACCGAAACCTGTTTATGCTAGGTTCTGTACAAACCCAGAACAAAACAATGGTCTGTGCCCCAAGGAGCTTGTGCTCTCTTTGCCTGTATGGATCTGACAGTGCACTTAATCCAAGAGGTTTTCTCTCAGGCCACCTGATAGATTAACAATGTTTGAGGGCATGGGCTAAACTCCATCTGATGTGGCTGATAATTCCAGTTCCTTTGTACTTCATCTTTAGGTATCTGGGGAACACTGTTGGTGAGATAGCACCAGGATCCAATATTCATCTCATGGACATGCCACTATAGCTGGAGATAATTGTTTCAGCCTAGAGAGAGGTCTTCTGACCCAAATGTATCCCAAGTTTTGAAGAAGTTTGGATCCAGATCTGAACTTCACAAAGAGCCCTTGGATTGTGTGCTGTCATGTAACTGTCACACCTGGGGCTCTCTACACGGCACTGTGCTAGGTTGGACATTCACTTAGCAGGCCCTCACAGCCAGAGTTCACTCCGTGGTGCCCGCTACCCATTTCTCTTCTCTGCAGGGCCCCTGAATAACTCACCATCCACAGGCAATTAAAACATTCCCCTCCTGGGGTCCTATTTATTCAGTCCTTACATCCAGGTGCCAACCCCAGTTCAGTTGCTCTCTCCCTTTAGGCAGGGAATCTCCAGCTCCTCTTCCCATTTCAAAGTCTCTCAGGCCTTACCTGGCTGGAGCTCAGCCGTATGCCTTCCAGGCCCCCAACCCCTTCTCCCACTTAGGGTCTCTAGTAGGAACTGGGCCCAGTACTCCCAGGCTTTACCTGGACAAAACTCAACACGCTCCCTGCTTCATTGCAACCTCCTGCAGCTCTTTATAGGGGAAGCGGTCTGCTCTGTCCCTGGAGTGGCTCATTCTGAATCACAGTTGGCAAGCCCCAGTCTTTCAGCTGTGACCACCCTGTTACATTCCCCTTTAACCTCAAAACTCTGCTGTTTGCAGACATGCCAGCAGCTGTTTTGTAATCTGTTCAATACAGACTGTCACACAAGAGACTGGGACACTACTTGCTCTGTAATGGAGACTTTACTTTTGTTCTTTCATGTTTTGCTGGTCTCAATCTATAATGCAAGCCATTCGGAGTGAAACTATATGGTTGCTACTTGTATATGGGGAAAAAACAGCTCCTCTCTCTACAATTGGCTACCTCCCTTCCCCCAATAAAAGGGAGGTGCTCAAGCCCCTGGTGCTCAAGCCCCTGGTACTCAAGCCCATCTCCAACTTGCAATGGACTTTATGATATATGCCATGTTCATCTTTTAAGCTTTTCTTTCCATCCCCCTCATCTCCTTAATATAAACAGCGCCTTCTAATCAGGATTCCAAGCAGGCTATTACATAAAGAGCCTGCATGATAAGCTTCCGTTGGAAGAGCCTAAGATTCTTTGCATATGCTGCTGCCCTAACCACTGAGAAAATTAATCCAAAATCTTTGCAGTGCCCACTTCTGTGATCCTATCACACTTGGGGCTCAGAGATAAATTAAGATAAAGGAAAGACAGATTTAGAAACAAATTCATGTTGTTTTCGTCAAAATCTCTTTGCCTCACAGACCTAGAATGAACCTGCTGGATGGGGTGTTTTTTGGTGGGGTTTTGTGCCTCTTTAAAAAAATGTGTAGATAAAAGTAAAGACATTTCTCCTAAGGTTTCATGGATAATTTTCAATTAACTGCATTAAAGAAGGTTTTCTTAATTTCCCTGGGCTGTTTGCTCACATTCTCTGGCTATCAGATTAATCTTTCACCTGAAGATATAATTTTCATGTCTGCTACACAAGTGCAACACTGAAAAGAAAGAGAGAGAGAGAGAGCTGAGAGAGCAATGCATGGAAGAATATGCACCAGAGCTCTAGAGCATTAGAATAATGACAGCAGAATTGCAAAGACTTTTTTTTTTTTTCCTTTTTTTAGCAGTAGAATGTTTTGTGCCTGTCAATCAAGGTAGCTGACCCGTTCTGTGGTAAGAGGAGTTGAATGTACTTAGGGCTTATATGATACTTTATTGCCAGGTTCTCTCCTCTGCCCGAGCACCATTCACAGCTCCCAGATTGCGAGTTACATCCCTGGCCCTGAAACCACTTCGAGCTGCTACTTTTTGTGCCACTGACATAAGAACATTAATGGCTCCTGTGCCAGTTGAGGAGCTCTGCCAAGCCCCCTCCTTACTCGTCACTCAGCTCCTATGCCCTGGGGCAGACATTAATTATTCCTCACAAAATTCCTGTTAAGCACAGTGGTCACCATTAAAAAAATCAACATGTGCAAACAGATCATGCTTATTTCCTTCACTACACACAGAGGAAACTGTTGTAACTGGTGGCAAATGCTGATCTGTTTATGATGACCGCTGTTAATATCTGTATCCCTGTTTAATAGATGGGGAAAGTCAGGCAGAGAGATCAAATTTTCAGACGTGGCCACTGATATTTGGGGGTCTCCATTTTCGGATGTCCAACTTGAAATGCCTGGGGTCTGATTTTCAGAGATGCTGAGCACTCACAACTCCAGCAGAAGTGAATGGGAGCTGTTGGTGTCCAGTGCCTCTGACAGTCAGGTGCTAGGTGTTTCAGATTGGACACCCAAAAATAGAGACACCGAAAATCAGAAGCCACTTATGAAAATTGGATCTTAAGTGAGTTGCCAGGTAGAGGGTCCATTTCAGATTTCCAATTAGAACTCAGCAGTCCTCTATGGGGCCATACCATCCCTTAATTTAGGTAAGTTAACAAATGAAAATACTGGACTACAAATGAAGCCCTTCGTGGTGCTTTGGAAATTATATTGTTGGTTTTAGTAGGAATAAACATGCTCACCTTGAGAATTTTTATAAGTATAATAATCTAAACAAATGTATTATTTGGTATAGTTTGGTATGCAGTGACCATACTCAAGGTTTGAACTAAAAAACCCACAGTCTCCACACCAAGCTTTTCCCGTGGGAAATAATTTCTGCAGGGGGTTAACTGAATAAATTGTGAAAAGACTCCTATCACTTCGTGAGGAATCTGCACTTGTGGGAGCTTTTTTTCTCTCTCTATTTGATAGGAGTGGTGTATGGATTTCTAAAACGCTAAAGTATTGTGCCTCAGGCAACCAGGTGGACAGGTAGCTGTCTAGCACTGCATCATGTACAAAAAATACACTGAAGTCTGTGTAAAAGATCACCCTTATTAGGCATCTTCTCATCTTATTAGAACACACTAGAGCAGTGGTTCTCAAAGCCAGTCTGCCGATTGTTCAGGGAAAGCCCCTGCTGGGCCAGACCGGTCTGTTTACCTGCCATGTCCGCAGGTTCAGCCCATCACGACTCCCACTGGCCGCGGTTCGCTGCTCCAGGCCAATGGGGGCTGCGGGAAGGGCGGCCAGCACATCCCTGGGCCCGCGCCGCTTCCCACAGCCCCCATTGGCCTGGAGCGGCGAACCGCAGTCAGTGGGAGCCGTGATCAGCTGAACCTGCAGACACAGCAGGTAAACAGACCGGTCCTGCCCGCCAGGGGCTTTCCCTGAACAAGCGGTGGACTGGCTTTGAGAACCACTGCACTAGAGAATCCCCTACCTGACTTAATACAATTTTTCTTCACTTGCAGTAGAAAATCTGCCTCTGTCAAGCAGCTAATTTTTTGTCAGCCCCTTTAGATAGTTTTCAGTGTAGGTCTGGTAGTTTGTAAGTAGATGGTACATCCCACCTAGTGCATTAAAAGCCATTGGTTAACAATGCAGAAAGGTAGGTGATATTAAGTGGCATTGAAAAAAACTGATGCAAACAGGAAGAGCAAGTAGCCAGCTGATCAGCAATGAAGGCCTCCGATGGATGTCCACATGAAGAAAGTTTCCCAGAGTGACCCTTGCTGTTGTGTGAGCTTCAGCCCAAAGCACAAGTATAATCCGAGTGTTCTCCATTATATTGGTGGGACACAGGGGGATAGTCCTGCAAGTAACTTGGCCCTAGATAATGACTTTGTACATCAACAATGTGACCTTGTGGTAAAGCCATTGAATGACTGGTAGCCTGTGCAGGTCAGAGGGAGAACACAGCCACTTCCAATAGTCCTATGCTGAGGATTTTATTTCAAATAACCACCTTTTTTGTAATTTGGCAGATGCCTAGTTACTCAGGAGCTTGGGGCTCTGTAAATACCTAAGATGGATAGAGCGGAGCAATCATACAGCTGGGTTCCTGACAATACCGCAGCTTCCTATCGACTTTAAGAGAAGCCTCAGAAGGAGAGGAAGCCAATAACCTGTACAATATATATCCCATCTAATTAAAAGTGCAGAGAAAGTACCCTAGAAAATATAGCTTGGTAGGTATTTCATAGGACTAAACCTGAAAGTAGAATTGTAAAAAGTGAAGGCCTACAGATCTCATGCTGTGTGCCCATGTTGTTATAAGTTACATATAGATTGCCTCGGAGGGCAGCAGCAACAAAATATATTGTCTAGGGTTTTAAAATACTTCCCTATTGTCTGAAGCTGAAACTACATCATCTTTGGAGATGTGAAAAATACTGAGCCAGATCCTTGACCATGCTCCATCCCCTTTGTGCCAGAGAGAAAACTGGCTAAAACAGTCAGCTGCAGATTCCCCTTGTGCAGTCGCCCCTCCAAGTAGCATAAAGCTATCTGATCCTGGCCCCACTTGGTGTAGGGGGCATCTCCCCGCAGAGAGATGTCGGGAACTCAAAGGGAGCTGACTAAAGAGGGCTGTGCTTTAACAATACTGAGCTAGTAGTAGCAGGCTTTTACTGCCAGTAAAGGTTACGGCTAGAGCCCTTAGGCTGGGGTACCCACCCTACCTGCTCCTAGGATCAAGGAAGGTGGGAAATGGGAGACAGACATCTGTGCTTTCCCCTTCCCACAAGCCATCAGATATGCCAAGTGCTGCTCACGTGCACTTGAGGATCTAGTCCATTGTATCCAGCTGAAAGGTTGGGAGGCAGGGTGTAATATTCCCCAATTAAAATTTGGCCAAAGTACTGAGAATAATCCCCTGTTGTTGTGTAAAGTCCCATGGGATCTTTAATGAGTGTTAAGGAACTTGGTTTTAGGACTCATCCAAAAGACAGCACCTCCTCTAGCACAGCGGAAGGGTTGCTGGTTGACCCCATGCTGTGGGTTGCTGGTTCAGTATTAACTCTATGAGAAGTCAAATCATGCAAAGTAAACACACTTTCCAAAAGAAAACCAGCTGACAAGCCCAAAGACTCAGAGGAAGAAAACAAACCAACAAACCCCTTCTTGATGAGAATTTCACCTGGTGTTCTTTATGGGCATAACATGTCAGAGGTGGCCACCTTACAAACCTGCTGGGTTTTGAGCACAGGAGCTGGGACCGGTAGCGACATGCTAGTTGGATGGCTACATGTTGATGAAGATGGCTGCGGAATGCTTTATCTAACAACCAGTAACTGAGAATTCTAGATGCTTTGCTTCTTAAACTCCAACACAGTAAAATCAACAAACAAATCTGTGGCCACTTTGGATTTACATGTCATTATGTTGTGCACCAAGGCCTCTCAGAATCTAATGGGATCATCGGGGCTAAAACTCAACCTCCTGCTCTAAGATCACAGGCCCCTGACAGTCTGAGCAAACAGAGAATCCCTATTAGTTGTTAACAGAATACGGCCTAGAACACGCAGAGGAGCAGTTCTGAGTCTATCTAGTAGGGAGCAATGGTACGCACATGCACCATTTAAGATGTTTACAATACTTACTTTGTGAACTTTCAGAAACTCATTTTTAGGATACGTGCCATTACAGCTAAGAACGTGGGACTTCCTTTGTGCAGCTGTGATGCAACACAGATGATGACGCACATTGTTGAGGAATGCCTACCAACTAGATTCAGCGGTGGCCTGGAAGAATTGTATCATGCCCCTGAAGATGCCATCGCTTGGCTAGACGACTATGCACAGGCTAAATAAATAAATACAATCCATAGGAATTTTTGTTTTCTGATAAATACAAAAATATATCAAACAAGCCTCTGTTAAATCAATACCATGGACCAAAGGAAGGATAATTGGTGAGCTTAAGCCTCCAGGGAAAAGCTGTGCATTGATATGTCTGGATGAAAACACTCAATCAGCCAGGGACCAATATAATTCATTACCTAGTTAACTTCTCTTTAGTATCTTCACAAGCACATTCCTGGTGGTCCTAGATAACAAGAGATTTTTCACTGTTCACTGACTGAGCAGAGTACAAACATATTTCCCAGGTCAAAGGTTTAGTTCTTTGCCAACTCATAAGAACAGTCATACCGGGTCAGACCAAAGGTCCATCCAGCCCAGTATCCTGTCTGCCGACAGTGGCCAATGCCAGGATCCCCAGAGGGAGTGAACCTAACAGGTAATGATCAAGTGATCTCTCTCCTGCCATCCATCTCCACCCTCTGACAAACAGAGGCTAGGAACACCATTCCTTACCCATCCTGGCTAATAGCCATTAATGGACTTAACCTCCATGAATTTATCTAGATCTCTTTTAAACCCTGTTATAGTCCTAGCCTTCACAACCTCCTATGGCCAATCCACAGGTTGACTGTATGCTGTGTGAAGAAGAACTTCCTTTTATTTGTTTTAAACCTGCTGTCCATTAATTTCATTTGGTGGCCCCTAGTTCTTATATTATGGGAACAGTGAAAAACTTTTCCTTATTCACTTTCTCCATACCACTCATGATTTTATATACCTCTATCATATCCCCCCTTAGTCTCCTCTTTTCCAAGCTGAACAGTCCTAGTCTCTTTAATCTCTCCTCATATGGGACCCGTTCCAAAGCCCTAATCATTTTAGTTGCCCTTCTCTGAACCTTTTCTAATGCTAGTATATCTTTTTTGAGCTGAGAAGACCACATCTGTACACAGTATTCAAGATGTGGACGTACCATGGATATTCTCCATCTTATTCTCTATCCCTTTTCTAATGATTCCTAACATCCTGGTCGCCTTTTTGACTGCCACTGCACACTGCGTGGACGTCTTCAGAGAACTATCCACAATGACTCCAAGATCTCTTTCCTGATTAGTTGTAGCTAAATTAGCCCCCATCATATTGTATGTATAGTTGGGGTTATTTTTTCCAATGTGCATTACTTTACATTTATCCACATTAAATTTCATTTGCTATTTTGTTGCCCAGTTGCTTAGATTTGTGAGATCTTTTTGAAGTTCTTCACAGTCTGCTTTGGTCTTAACTATCTTGAGCAGTTTAGTATCATCTGCAAACTTTGCCAACTCACTGTTTACCCCTTTCTCCAGATTATTTATGAATAAATTGAATAGGATTGGTCCTAGGACTGACCCTTGGGGAACACCACTAGTTACCCCTCTCCATTCTGAAAATGTACCATTTATTCCTACCCTTTGTTCCCTGTCTTTTCACCAGTTCTCAAACCCTGAAACTCGCTGATGATTTGAATACCTCCTGCTAATGTGGTTCTATAGATCACTCAGCTAGCTATCTAGGTTCTTATTTTAGTGCCCTCACCCTATTCTGGAGCCTCTTTTATTAAAAAAGACACAATATAATGTGAAACAATGGATCATAAAGGAAAAAGTCTGTTGTTACTGCTGATGGTGAGAGATAGGCAATTGAAATATTAAAACAAAAATAAATACAAAAAGCTATTTGAGGAGCATTGTGTTTTCATTCACGGGAGCCTTGTGTCCTCATGTACACCTATGCAAAGTGAGTGGTAGATTCTGGGTTAAAGCATTGCACACCCATTCTGCACAGGTGAAATAATAAAACCAGGAGTGAGGCAGTGAAGAATCAGGCCTGATGCGTTTCCTTAACTTTCTTCCCTGGGAGTCTGAGCCCTGAAGAAGCAGCAGGGGGATGCAGCTATGCTGGACAGGGCTCCTGATCCTTGGGTTTCACAAAACAAGAGGTAAATTGATCCTGACAGGGTTAGCATCCATTTACCTGCTGTCTCAGGGACAGGGAATGGTGCTACAGAGAATAGCCACCTCCTCCCACCAGCCTCTCTCTTCCTCCCATAGCATTGAGTCTGGTTGCTACAGAGCCCCAGATAAGCTATAGGTTTCAGAGTAGCAGCCGTGTTAGTCTGTATCAGCAAAAAGAACAGGAGTACTTGTGGCACCTTAGAGACTAACAAATTTATTAGAGCATAAGCTTTGTGTAGCCCAGGAAAGCTTACGCTCTAATAAATTTGTTAATCTCTAAAGTGCCAGAAGTACTTCTGTTCTTTTTGCAGATAAGCTATAGAATCTGTGCATAGACTGATCATTTACAAATACATTTTATAACAAAATGCTTGAAAATGGCTTCCTCCTGGGTTTGCCTGCCCAGTGCTGAGTTCAGGGCTGAAGCTCCAGGAGGACTGCATAGGATTCTGCCAACTTTTCAAAGGATGAATGAGCCCAAGACCTGTCTGTTTCTATCATGAATACAGATTATATTTTGGATGCAATGTAAAACCAAGGTCCTGAATCATTCCCATTAAAGATCCCACAGAACTTTTCATAAGAGTTGGGGATCTTAGCCCCAGTATCCTAGCCAAACAGCAACTAGGGTCATTTACAATCTGTCTCCCTAAACAGCTTTTTGGTATACAGTGTTCTTTGCTTTATTGTCTGCCCTAAACTGTTGTGTGGTATTGCTATGGGGTGTTAAAAAGTTGTCACTATCCACCCAAAAGATGGTTGAACTATGGTGATGGGCAAAGCTATGAATCCTTGCTTAGATACTATGGTGAGTGGTGCCACAGTAAAACCTAAGTCTGATGGATAAATTAGATAGCTCTTCCCTCTAATTTGCAGAATGGCTGAGGTCATTCAGAATAAAAGGGGCTATTGCATTGCTCTTTTTGTGGATTAATTTACAGTGGCAACCACTGACAAATGTAGGCCTCATTTGTGCAGGTCCCCTGGGATGATCACAGCATTTTAATGGAGATTAGCTACAGAATCCAAGAAGATCTGCTTTGGGCCTAGGTTTAGTGACCATTCCTGTAAATGGTCTCACTGACAATGTACTGCATCCTCTTTATAATTTTTTCCTTGGGAGCTACAATGGAATTGACAGTACATTGCTATGAATCATAGAATATCAGGATTGGAAGGGACCTCAGGAGATCATCTAGTCCAACTCCCTGCTCAAAGCAGGACCAATCCCCAATTTTTGCCCCAGATTCCTGAATGGCCCCCTCAAGGGTTGAACTCACAACCCCGGGTTTAGCAGGCCAATCCGAGCCACAAGATTTATCACTGTAGGAAGGGGAGTCAAAAGCATCTTGAAGGAAGCAGAGATTTTCAGCAACATCTGTCAGAGGTATCCCTATAAGTGATGAGAGACAGTCCTGTAGTTGGAGGCAGTAGGGTTCACTAATCGGTGAGATAGTTTGCCTCTGTTTTACAGAGGCAAAGCATATGTGATTACTCAGTTCTAACCCCAGATGAGTTCTATAGCAGTGATACCCAAACCACAATCCTCATATACACACACAAGTCCCATCGGGCAGTAATAACAGAGCTGATTATTACAAGAGAAAAACATTTATTTAACTGCCTTGACTACAAAAAACATAAATAGAGGCATAATACGTATGAAATGCATTTTGTCAAATAAAGTGTGATGCATCTCCTGGGACAACATTAGTCATTTTTCCTCACTGTTTCCCCGGCTTCTTTTGCTGAAAACAAGCACAAGTGATTTCCCTTCTCCAGATGATCTGTCCAAGCAAATCATCTTTTCATTTATTTTTCCTTGCCCAGGAGGACATTTTTCATTTCTATTAAAAGATTGTGGCATGGGAATTCTAGTCAATGGGCTATGAAATGAGAGAGAGAGAGAAATTCTCTGCTGATAATTTAGATAAAGAAGATATATTTTCTCCCCATACTCCCATTAAGGCATGTTCCCAATTTATCCTCATTGTAACAATCATTTCACAAACATAATGGTAACAACATTGTAGTTGCAATGGTATGTGTATATATGCACCACTTTCCTCTGCTGGATTGAATCAGAACTGTTCAGATGTGTGTCAGAGGTCCTATATTGATAAGAACTAATGGAGATTCTCCTGTAGCGCAGGTGTTAAGGATCTGTGTTTTAGATGCAGAGGATACAAACTCCAACACCATAAAGTTCTGAGTAGCCTCAGGTTTCAGAGTAGCAGCCATGTTAGTCTGTATCCGCAAAAAGAAAAGGTATTTTCCACTGCATGCATCCGATGAAGTGAGCTGTAGCTCACGAAAGCTTATGCTCAAATAAATTTGTTTGTCTTTAAGGTGCCACAAGTACTCCTTTTCTTTTCAAGTAGCCTCAGTATACAGCATAGTGACAACCGTAAAGTGCCCAGGTGACTGCAGGTTTGTTCCAATGTAAATCAATGTTTTAAGGGGGAAAACGTTATGTAACACTAAACACATCTAATCCTTATTGTCTATTGTTGTTTTATTAGATTATAAACTCCTTGGAATGGGTGCTTTGTTTACTCCAGGTTCTGTACATTACCAGAGCTCCAAAAATAAGAATAAATCTATTCTCGGCACAACTTGCCCCATATCTGGTCTCATAAGATATTTAACACCTTTTAGCCAAGAGTTTTGAAAAGGATTATCAATTTTGGGTGTCCAACTTTTAACACATTTAAAGGGAGTTGAGTTTCAGAAAGTGCTGAGAACCCAGCCCTCTGAAAGCAGGACCCTTTAAGGTGTCTCTGGTTGTGTCCCTAGAAATTGAGGCACCCCAAGTGACTTGTTATACCTGAAAATCTTGGGCCATGTATACACCTGCCCCAGGCTAGCGGTGGTTGTGGGATTGCTTCTTTACCCTAGCTCGTGATCTATTCATGCCCTGAAGCAGCAGGTTTGATGGCATGTGTATTTTTATCCTACCTGTTGTCACTGTAGATGCTCTTCTTATTCATATAATTGTTTAATCCTTATTTGAAAGTTCCTAAACTATTTGCCTCAACAGTATTATTTTTATTCATATTCTGAGGTGTGTGGGAACAGAGCACAGTGTCCTGCAAGAAAAATACAAATGATGTTTTTCTCCACTGGAATTTAATCTTTTCTAAGTGATGCCTCTTTTCCCTAGTGCTTTGCTTACCAGAGCTTAACTCTGCAGTGCTGTGTATGTATGTAGGAAAGCAAATCTGCAAAAGTGTGGCGGTTCATCTAAAATAGTGCTAAAAGAATAGAACCTTCCATCTGAAGAGCACATGGTGCCCATTATTGTAGTGTCTCAGTGCCTCCCAAACTTATGAAATGCTCCTGTAACAGAATATTTCTCTTCCTTCCTTTCAGACAGCAGGGACTGGTCTTACTTTTCTTTTCAGAGGCGTTAGCGTGGACAGGCTCCTCAAAGAAGTAGGATTTGCATTTTGCTCTGAAGATGCTGCTTAAGTTCATGGTGATCCTGATGTCTGTGGGAGTGAATTCCAGACCCGGGGGCCAAGCATTCTCAAAGCAGTTTAGAACCATTATGATTAAGAATCATGGCCCTCCTGAAGGAAGCAAGGTGAAGGTACAGATGGAGAGATGGGGGTAAAGTGATTTACCCAAGGTCACTCAGTAAGGCAATGGCAGAGCTCAGAGTGCTGCCCAGGTCTCCTAATTCCAAGTCTGATTTAGTGGCCTGATCATTCTTCCAGATACAACTGTCAGAAAGAAAGGAAAACAACCAAACCTGCCAAGCACATCAGAGTGAATGGAGGTGGAAGCAGGTGGAAAGCACCAGTGGCTCCATGAAATAGAAACATTTACAATTAATAGGGTCAGGAGGGAGATGGACCAGGGGTCTGTCCCCTCTCTCTATACCAGCCAGCGGCAGGGATGAGCCATTGCTTCATCCTCCAAAAGGGATATAGCAGGAATTGCACTTCCATCACTTGGAACATGGGCCTATGTCATGATGGTACAATCTGGCTTCAATTCTGCAGACCCAAGAGAAATAGAGAAGGTCAGGTAGAATATCTGAATTTTTGGGTCACATCTGAACCAAACCATCAAATTACCACTACGGTGCCTGGCTTCCTGATGTGAGGGATCCTGCAGTGCAAGTTAAGAACTGCCCTTCTCCTTCTCCACTGTTGTCAGAGCATGAACAGCCAATAATATTTTAAGGTAAATTTTAGATCTGAATAGAGTACTCTTCCCAAAAGGCTTCACTCACATAACTGAAAATACCTTTTGTTCTTGCAAAACCTCATAACTCCAACCTGCAGTGATTAAACTGAAATTCCCATCCCTGATCCATTGGAACATGAGTCATTAATAATAACTGCTGTGTCGCAACATCGCATCCAGCCATCCTACTAAACTCTTTTAAGAAGCATCTGCAATCACGTTATTAAACCAGGAAAGGCCAGAGAGGATTTGCTGGTCTTGGACAGGGATTTTACTTAAAATAACAAAGTTCATGTCATCAGAATTAAAAACCCAGCAACAAGACAACATCCTTATTGTAAATCCCAGACACAGTAATAAACAGAAACTCTGCGTTTTGTGTCTTTTTAATGCATGACCAGGTTACATTCAAATTACTCAGCAATCAAAGAGAAATTGGACGGGGATTTTTTCCTCTACTATATGCTGCAATACTAGTTTAGATCCAATGCATTATTCAAAAGAGAAAGCATTGCTTCAGGTTTATCTTGGTGAGACTAAACTCCCCTTCTGTGGCAAGATTCAACTAATACAATATGGGCCCCCATGTTATGAAGCAGTAAAAAAAATATTCCTAAGGAGTGACGAATGAGTAACTGTCCTCTGCAGCACATTGCTCCTATGCGAGGACACCACAAAATCAGGATCAGGCATTTGAGAAAGTCAGGGTTTTTGTTTTTAATGAATCAGAGGGAGAAGTCAAGTTTTGAAGACAAACTTGCTGAGCATTTTCAGATGGCTAAGCAGAGAGTCCCTTATGTTATAAACCACACGTGGATAAATAGAAAGAGGATTCAGTTCATGCTCTTGACAATGTTGTAATATATTTAGAGGTTTCCATTCCTTTAGCAAAGCAAAAGCCCCTTTGGAAGAGCGCTATAATGACATTTGTTAACTAGGATCAATTTATGTGGGGTACTGATACCCAGGCTTGAGGTCACAGATTGATCTCCAGCTTGTGTCAGTTCCAGCTTCCTCTTCTCTTCAGTGAATAGTTACTGCCCAGTGGGGCTTATTCTGGAGGTGAAGCAGATACTGCTTCTTTGAAGCAGCTAGCACAGGTCACTGTCCAAGAATACCAGATTACTGATCTGTTTCAGCATGGCAATTATAAAATATGTATAGATAACAGAACCTCTTTGTTCCATTAATGTTCAACAAAACTCTCCCTTTGCTCCTACAGTGTAAAACTGTGTGGGACTGTCATCCTGCAGAATTGGCATCTGGTGACTGGCACCAGATTCTGAGCACCTGCATTAGCCTAGCCTAGATGTCAGTAGCCACATTCCAATGCCCTGCCTAAGTAACTGTGTCCTCACTGATGCTAAACTCCCCTGCGTGTGTCGCTAGAACTTCTGGAGTCTCTGTGTTACACTAAGCTGAGTTATAGGAATCTTTTGAATTATGGGAGAACTTGTTTGCTCGACTGGGCACCCTGGGCTGGAGGGAATTGTGGAAAGGCATTGGAAGAGTGCTTAGCCTGTGTTCTCACTGCAAAATGAGTGGGTTACCAACCCAAATGAAAGTTGAGTCCGGGCTCTAACCCAACCCCCGCAGCAGGCCAGCTAGCCTGAGCTGGAAGCACTATTTAACTCAGGTGACAGGTTTTGGTGTGGGTAGAAAGGGAATTAGGGGCAATAGCCAAGTAAGAGCCTGGGATAACTGCAGTGAAGACATACCCTAAAGGCCTGGTCTACACTAGAAAATTACGTCAGTTTAACTACATTAGTCAAGGGTGTGAAAAATCCATACCCGTCAGTGGTGTAATTAAGCTGACCTAAGACCCCATGTAGACCGCCTCTTGGGGAGATGGATTATCTCCGCCGACAGGAGAATCCCTCCCGTCAGCATAAGCAGTGTCTACACTGAAGCGCTGCAGTGGCGCAGCTGTGCTACAGTAGCATTTTAAGTGTAGACAGCTCCTACATCAACTCCATTCCCATAATGGAGCCTGAGAGAGTTGTGGATCAAGTTTCAATCTCCTGTGATGGCATCATCCAAGTCTTCCATAGCTCTTACCTAAGTCCTCCTAAAAGACAGGGGTCATTCCCTTTTTTTTTTTTTAAAGCAATTTTTTAAAATCCTCCTGGGCTTTACAATTTCACTTTTATACATGATCAAGAAGCACAAACACATTTTGTGTGTGTTTTGCAGTTTATCTTTGAAGAACCAAATCACCCAAAATGGCCTATATTTCTTTTCACATTGAGGTTGGTGGCTAGGCATTTAACCTCCATCATGATTGCTTTTCTTCCTTTTGATTACTTGTTGAAGTTACAGTAAGCACAGGGACTAGGTCAATAGGTCAGCGTCATGTTTTGTTATACGGTTTCTGATAAATTACTCTCATTAAGTCTGCCGTTTCTTATTCTACAATGTCCTAAGGATAAGGAAGGCTTCAACTGTGAGATAATTAAAAAAGGGCTGCAGCCTACTTTCTGAAGGACTGAATTTAACATCTTTATTTTTCAGTAGTATATACAAACACACACACACCTCTCAATCTCGCCTCTGTTGTAGGTGCCCTTATATAAGTTTAAAAGATTATGAAGCATAGTCCAAAGCCTCTTGTCTCACCCAAACTGAGAGTACCCAATTTCTCCAACACTGGATGGAACATATGCAGCTGAGCAGAAGTATAATGTATTGTATATATTAAGTAAAAGTGGATTCATGCAATAAAATTCAAATCTGGATTTTGGATAGCACAAAGTTTGGAGGTGTCCAGATCTGGGATTTTACTTCAGCCCTTTATGAAGATAGGAACTGTTTGCAAAATTAGATCTGAATCCAGTTTTGGATTTCAAACACCCCTGAAGCTGTGGTTCCTCAGATACAGAAGTAAGAAATGTTTGCTGGAGAGGTATGTCCTGTGGTCAGAACACAGGATGAGAAGCCAGGAAGTCCAGAGTTCTAAAACCAGCTCAGCTAATGACTCCCTCTAGGCCTTTTTGGTAAGTCACTTAAGTATTGTGACACTGAGCATCACAGCACCTAACTTCTGGGCACACAGAAAATCACAGGAACAACACTGTGATTCACAAACCCAAGTTAAGCACCTAAGCTCCTATACAATGAATGGGGAGACAGACATCTAGGAATGAGATCCACAAACCATCACGCTAGTGAATGGAAGGTGCTGACAAGAGGGATGCATGCTAAACCCTGTCCTCTCACAGAGATTGGTGCCTAAGTCTGGGCTTTAGGGAGGCACCTGTCTCTGCCCAAAAGTCACAGACCAGGGGAGATAAGTGTTCAGCTGCCTAAGTCATGTGCAGGGCCCAATCTAGTAGGCATGTTCAGAGGCCACCTACCAGATGGGGGACCTCAGGAGAGCTCACACAAAACAGCCAGGAGGATGGAAAAAGGAGGTGGAGGAAACTGCTCTCCTTCAGCATAGTGCATAGGGTACTCGCTCAGGCTGTAGAAGACCTGTGGTTCAATTCCCGCACCTCTGCCTGACAAGGAGAAAGGATCTGAACAGCGATCTGCTACCTCTCAGGTGAGTGCCCTAACCACTAGGATATAGTGTCATTCTAACTCTTTATCTGGCCCAATATTTAATTATTCACCTATTTCATTAAAAGTGGAACAACTTCAATAGGCAAGCTTGAAGGACATCAGAATATATCATACCCTAGTGGCTAAGGCACTCACCTGGCTATTTTGTGTGAACTCTTCTGAGGGGTCTGATCCAGCAGGTAACTTCTGAGCATGCCTTCTGGATCGGGCCCCACAAACACCTTAGGCATTTGGCCACCTGTCTTCCCACATTTGTGAATCACTCTGGGGCTGAGGCAGGAGAGAGGCACCTGGATACCTAGAGTGAGACAGTGGTCTGCATGCCCAGAGGCAAAAACTTAGGGGCCAGGTGAGTTTAGATACCTACATGGTTAGGTAGCAGCTAAGTTGGAGTTTTGAGGATCGCAGTCATGCCTTAGCACGTAAGTGCCTTCATGGATCGCATCCTTAAACTCACTGCCTCAGTTTATGTCTCTGTAAAGTGGGGCTGCTATGCTGGAAGTTGAATGGAACTTCACTGAAAGCTGGTGGGCATAACAGTCACCTTTCATTCAGGAGAAATGTAAGCAGCAGTTAAGCTCTTTTTAGAATAAGATAGCTGAAACAATAACAACCTCTGCCCAAGCACAGACAACATGCAAGGCTGGTCAGAAGCTGAGTTATGTGTTTGCAGAGGGTTTCCCTCAGGGCTGAATGCAAGTGCTTGTGGAGCTGTGTGTGTCTGGGAGCAGAAGCAGTCAGCAAGAGAAACACTGGTGATGTGGCCATGAGAGAAAGCCAAGAGGGAGAGCTTTTGGGGCAGTGTTGGATGGAAAGAGGCTTGGAACTGTGAGCAAAGGAACTACCTTGGGTGGTTTGATTTTTTTACTGTATTTGTGGAAACAGGACTTTGTGTTCATTTTTTGTAAATAAACAGAATTGTACCAAGGAAATATCTGACTCCATCATCAACTTCTCCTCCTAATAGAAACCCACCAGACCCTGAATATGAGCTAATCACTGAGGTCAAAAGGGGTAACAGGGATAATAAAACTTACTGACTTAACCCTTAAATTGCCTCAATGAGCTAACAACTACAGTACTGCACTTTTATCTCTTTTATGCTCCTACAACTTAAAAGTACCTTTGTTTGGAAACATCCAAATAAGCTGCAAGTAATCACCCTCCAAAAAGCAAAAATTAATGCTGTTTTAATGAAGACAAAAGACAATAATGATCCTCCTCAGAGCAGTGAGTCTGTGCTGTGAACTGAGTGATGGGAGGATAAGGGGGGTTGCTTGCAGAGTATTTGGTTTGCTGCTTCCAATCTTGTCTCTGTTAATTGGCATTTTGCCACTGAGTACAATCAGAGCAGAATGATCCCTTCACTGGTGCTTTTCTGAATAGGAGTTTGTGCTTCTTTTCTCTGACTCAGAAAATAGGGGTCTCTCTTAGAATTTCTATCACCAAACTGATGGGAAGGCAGGGATGATTTACCTACTCCGTGATGGAGTCACCCCTCTTAGGGTGACCAGATGTCTTGATTTTATAGGGACAGTCCCGATTTTTGGGTCTTTTTCTTCTATAGGCTCCTAATACCCCCACCCCCTGTCCCGATTTTTCACACTTGCTGTCAGGTCACCCTACCCCTTCTTTGCATACCGACCAAAGCAACTCTGCCAGAGAACTCATTAAAAACCCTATCCTGGGATTCAAAGATCTTCAGAAGAGCAAACATGTTGCATTGGGAGTGGTTTGGACTGCACCAAAACCTTCCTGGAGAAGGACATCCCCAGACTGCCCTAAAAAAGTCCCCATCCCTTGTCCCATTTCAAATCTTACACACTGAGCACAGGTGCTGGAACTAGGGGTACAGGGGGTGCTGCAGCACCCCCTGGCTTGAAGTGGTTTCCATTACATACAGGGTTTACAGTTTGGTTCAATGGCTTTCAGCACCCCCCCTATAAAAATTGTTCCAGCACCTCTGAGATTGAGCATTCTGCTAAACTAACAAGATTCTTGGCACATTGTTCAGGAATAAAATGCAGGCTAATGTAACTATTTGCCCAGTGGTATTGCTTCAGTGCTTGGCTGTGGTAGTGAGAAAGCATATTTTATTAAAAGGGAACACTGAAAACTAATAGATTTCCTAGTCCCTTCAGCCTCCCCTGTGCAGCACACACTCTCCTACTAGACACAGTTTATCTTAGGCCAAAGGGGGCAATGGTTGTAGAAGTCCCTTGTTAAAATACTGGCAGCTGGACACTACTATGACTTCGACTGAAAACATCACATGCTACAGGTCTCCTAGGTCACTAATGTGTTTTGGTGTTAGAATAAAAATTAAAACAGTCAAAAGACAGTATTCCTTTTAAATGGGATTCTTTTTAAATAGCTGCTGCCTCCTGGTGGGACTAAGTATGAAGTCACAGACGGGCTTGATCTCAGTCCCCTGCAAAACCTACACACAGCCTGCAGGACAGCTGTTACACGTGTGAGCTCCATCTCCTCACAATTTACTGGTAACTTGGGACTCAATTGCAAAGAGTGAACATACAGACCACTTGCTACTGTGCAAAAGAGCAATAAAATATGGACACTGAATGGCAGTAAAAGAGTGCGGGGGAAAAGCCCGGGGAGAAGTAGCACCCTTCTGATGAAGTGTTAAAGGAAGGTCTGTCTTGTGCTCCTTTGGTGATTCTCTACTGAGTTGATAGATACCCAAACTTTGCCATGCCAAAACCACATTAGCAGCTTGCTAGGACCCTGAATGCGACACCTTATTTGTACAGGAATTAGCATTTTTTAAACATCAAAAGTAAAAATATGCAACATGCCTATTCATTTGAACTTGTATCCTCAGTTAACAGGAGTCACTGGCAATAAGCAGCTTCAGCTGATCTGCTTTGTTTTACTCTTTGCCTTGTCAATAGAAGGAGAGGGCAGCTGCAGGCAACACTTTTAGGCCACCGCAAGCTGCTGTTGGTGCTCGGGCACTGTTCTGCACTCTTGTGATCTGGGTGGAAGAGAAAGATACCAAGTTACTTTTCCAAAAGAAAAAGAGGATAACCCCAGTTTCCTGTCCAACATATTTATGTTCTCTTAGTGAAAGCTACAGGGTGAGATCAAGTGTTGGGATTATGGCAGGTAGTTTAAGAGAGAGCCATGATGCCTGTCATGACAGGAGGTGAGATTCAATGAAAGGGGGCATCCTTTCATTCCAGCAGCTGAATTCCATCTCTGGATATTGCTGAGCTTGTGATGGGACGGCTGCTCTATTTGTATACACAGGCCACCATTCTGCCCACAGATACACAGGTGCCCCCTTCCATTTACATCAGCATATCTCCAGGCAAAATTGAGTCCCTAGACTCTGTGCTGCTTATAGTCTTTTGTGCAACTCATTTCTGGATACCCTATGAAAGATATTTAAGAAAGCTAAAATTCTCTTTTATTAAACCCCATAATGCTGCTCATTAAAGGCATCATCCTGCATTCCTTATACACCCCAAACTCCCATGCAGCAGGAATTTTGGATGTACTGGCCATGCAGGATTAGGAGCTAGATATATCATTCCCTGACTCAAACATTTTTAAAAGTCTCGTCATCCCTTGGCACCACAGGCTTAGTTTGATGCTGCAGTACAGTCAATAGCTCCTTAAACCTTTTTGTCATTCCATTGACTGAATAATACCTTCAACCTTTCCCTCAAGCCTGGCATGCTCCCTTGCGCTGTGTATCTGCAGGACACCAGGCCTCTGGTAGGATGCTAAGTGTTATCTCAGTTAAAAAGCAAGAGCCAGGTATATTTGCTCATACAGCAACTACATAGTACCATCAGCAGATATTTCCTGAGAAATACTAAATTTCTGCTCAATACTGAATAAAAGCCTGATGTTGCTTGATTTTCTATCAATCATAAAAATAGCACAAACTCTCTTTGTAACTGCATCGTAACAAAATGAAATGCAATGTGTGGGGACTGGATATTTACTTCTACACTAGATTGTTGTAATTCTATAACATTGCAATGTTCTAAAACATTGCAATGAACACTGTAACTGTTCTTGAGGTTATCTGGTAAATTTCTGCATAATTATGAGGTACAGTCAATACAGCCTGTAATCACTATGAAGTTATAGGGTCTATACTAATGTGGTTACAAGCTATTTAGTTTCAGAGTAACAGCCGTGTTAGTCTGTATTCGCAAAAAGAAAAGGAGTACTTGTTACCCTCTGATCCCACTGAGAGTTACCAAAAGCAACTACAGCATTTGCTCAAGAAACTTCCTGAAAAAGCACAAGATCAAATCCGCACAGACACACCCCTGGAACCCCGACCTGGGATATTCTATCTAATTGGTTAGTCTCTAAGGTGCCACAAGTACTCCTTTTCTTTAAGCTATTTAGTGTCTTCTAAAAAAAAAATCTGTGGAATTTTGACTCAGTGTCATTTGCACTGCAAGACCCAATTGCAGGGACAACGTTAGCAGAATTAAATGTCTGCAGTATGGATTCTTCGGTCTACATTACTGACCAGAGATTACTGAACCTTTGTGAAACCTTCAAGTGACACTGACCAGTGATACTGATCACAGCCAAAGCCTATGCTCTGGAAATTCATCAGAGTCATGGCAAAGCCATAACAGTAGGAGATAGAGATTGTGGCCACCACCAGCTTTTCATCTCTGACTATCGGAGTGCAGCTGGGTCACAACAACTTTACATTTTTAGTGAGCTGTTTACAAGCAAAAAGTCATCCCAAGGCCCTTTACAGGAAGGGAGGAGTGTTCATTTCAAAAGCTAAACAAATCAATGATGTCTTATGGTGAGATTTAAAAAACATGTAACAGTTTTAGAACCATAATTATTTTGGTTTGCAAATATACATATGCAGAGTAAATTTAGTTATGGTAAAAGGAGCCAAACTGACAGCCCTGGAAACTGAAGTCCACTGTCTACAGTACTTGAAGAATTAAGTGCAATTCCACCACTGGGTTATAAATCTCATTAAGAGAGCCCAATTAATTCTGTCTACAATGTTAACTGAGAAATGGACTCATTGATCAAGTACAGATGCTTATGCAGCCCTATGGTTAAAGAATATTGCAGTCTTAATGGAAAGAGAAATCAGAAAGTGTTCACACCTACTAAGACATTCAACAATTGTGTTTAAAATTTACCATAACAAAGGAAGAGATGGGCTACAATAAAAGCCTATCAGTGCTTCTCGCACAGCACTATTTATGGTTCTGTGCAGCAAAGAACACCAAGACATTAGTGTTAGGAAATCTTAATAGTCTCTGACACAACTGGGTGGGCCATCCATTAGCACCGTCAAATCCTTTAAAAACAAATATCAGTTCAAAGAATTAAGCTGTTAAAAATATGAAGTTCCTAGGCACCAAGTGGGACATGATAAACTGACCTATTTGGGAAAGACCTACAAAAAGAATTGTTTGTCTTGTGTAGCTATTATTACTTCTATTTATGCAGTGCCATCTCCATTTAAGTTGTGCTGTTTGTGTCACGGATTTCCATGCTGATTGGATGATGGTGACAGCAGTTGACAGGAGCTCAACTGCTATCTATTACAATTCTGACCTTCACAGACATTTCTGTCATGTCATTCTCTGCTATTCAGTGTTACCCTGTGCGAGAATATCATACCACTTCCTTAGCCATGGAGAACTCTATCTGCAACTAGGAGCAGGGGTTTGAATAAAGTCCCTTTATTAAAAGAAACTTGCTGCTGTCTACTATCCAGGTAAGATGTGAAGAAGTTGAAAGCTTCAGCATAAAGATATAGATGTTCTAATAGGATTGCCTGGTCAGCACAGCATCAAAAGAAGTTCTCAAATCCACCAGCATAACTATTCATCCAGAACCTGGGTTAATATACAAGGAGTTTGCTGCTCTGATAGGAGTTGATCCTGCACAGTAAAGTGCTCAGAAAAGTCAGGTGCTTTTTAAATTGTGGATATGCTATCCACAGATATTCAGTCTTCTACCCTTGCAAAGTTTGCGAGGGCGATGGGACACGTGCATCTTCCTGTGGTTTGATACTTAGCACTGTATTATACCCAAGAGCAATACTCTTGCTAGTTTGCTCTGCATTTTGCCTTCTTTCTCATAGTACAACAGATGCATATGACACTATATTGGAGGGGTGGCCAAACTTACTGACCCTCCAAGCCACACACCACAATCTTCAGAATTTCAAGAGCCGAGGCACAGCTGTCAGGGCTCAGGGCTTCAGCCCCGCGGGAGGCACCTGCCAGATTGTGGGGCTTTAACCCCACTCCTGCTGAAGCCCCGAGTCCCGCCAGGCATGCCCTGTGAGGCTAAAACCCCAAGACCCACCTCTCTGCTGGGCAGAAGCCCCTACCCCACCACTCTGCTGCAAGGCAGAGGTCACAAGCTCCTCCCTTCCCCACCAGAGTCTGGTAGGTGAGGACGTGCAGAGCTCCAAGAGTCACGTTTTAACACTAAAAGAGCCGCATGTAGCTCACAAGCCACAGTTTGGCCACCCTTGCTATACTGCATGATTTATAATTTAATGAGTATCAGAGTTGGCACCACATCTCGAATTACACTTGAATACTTGAAAGCCTAAACAATTGATGGCCACTGGTAATGCTAATACTTCATCATGCGTTGACTTAAATAAGTTCTAACACAGCAAGTCTGTTGGCCATTGTGCGCAGGGATGTGAATTGTGTTTCCCACATTTAGTGCCAAACTCCCTGTAACATCAGCATTCAGCGTGCTCACTGCTTTTCACTTCTCCCAGATAACCCAGTGATCAGCCCTCCTCATCTGACCATCTCATTGTGGAGCCTTTGAGGACACGGAGGAAGAATTAGATGAAGAAACCAGGGACTCTTGGAAGCCCACCTAAAAGCAGATGCTAGTCAAGGTACCTATCAGAGGAATGGGTTATAATAAGAATGCCCAAATGATGACTAGAGCTGCTCGAATAGTCAAATTCATTGTCTGTGAGGATTAATTTTTAAACTGTCAAACAACCAAATTATTCACTATCTCTTCCCTGTCAATCATTGAACAAACTATTTGCTAATAATTCAACCAGACCCCTGAAACCATAGGTGAAATCGGAGGCCTAATTGCAGATGAAGGGGAAATTACTATTCTAAGGACATACAGCAAGACCTCTCACTTCTGACAATTTAGGATCTCATATGTCACCATCAACACATCTCAAGAACCCCACATTATACATGATATAACTGAATATAAATGGGGAACAGTTGGATCTGTCTGTCATGAGCTGGTGTATGGACTAAATAAACTTGCAGTTCACTCAGTCCACAAAATGGCCTTTTTTTCTGACAGGGACTGTAAGATGGTGCAGTAGTGATGCCTCAATATGTAAGGAAATTTTAAAAATCTGCATTAAGCGTATTAGGACTATGCAAATTAAATAATAAACAGGCATCCGAGGCCATTGAGGCTGCTGTCCAGAAGCAGCACTCCATGCAGAGATTTTTCTGGATTTTTGATCTTTTGACACTATCTTTTTTTCTACTTTGTAACTAAAAATACACATCTTAGTGTGCAGGAGTGACAGTTAGGCTGCATTGTTGTAACAGTGTAAAAATGCCTGGAAAAGGAAGTGATAACAGGTATGATATGCTTGAATAGACTAGCACTAAATGTCAGGGTATGTGCCTTACTGATGGCTGTGAAGATCAGAATTGCCACAGATGGCAACTGTGCTCCTGTAAACAGCTGCCACAGTCAGCCAGTCACATGGAAATCCCTGACAAACACAGGACAACTTAAATGGAAATGGCACTACATAAATTATAGGGGGCCAGTCTCCAGACACTGGAAATAAATGGAGTTCTCAGTTATTTCAAGTTGCATGCAAATTAGAAAAAAGTTCATATTTACCATTAAAAAATTATTTATTTTCTTTTTAAAAAATTATATAGGAAGTTTAGTGCTGGAAAAAGCTGACAGCCTAGGACAGAGCCGGGAAACCCTGCATCTATCACCAGATTAGGCAATGGCTGTGCAAGCTTTGCTTCCTGCCATCTAATGGGCTTCAACCCTAACATGATTCATGACCCTCTAGGGATGAAAGGGAATTTCAGTCTCCATGGCTCATTCAGTCCTTAGCCTCTCTGCAGAAACTGCCCACAGGAGGGCCAGTTAGTGGTGTTTTCTGTGATGCAAACCTGGTAGTATGCCTCATAGTAAGGAAAGAACTGGACTTGGTTGTAATGAATATGAAGGAGATTCTTCACTGAAGTTGCTGGACCCAGGCACTGTGGCTGCCTAATGTCACCACAAAATGTCTTCTAAATTCATAGCTTAGACTAATCACTTATGGAAGGGACTGGCCGCAGACCACCAATTCATTCCACTTCTACAAGTGAACCAGTAACAGTATTACATGGTAGTGGCTTTAGGTTACTACAGCTCTGACATGGATTCGCAATCCAAAGGGGAAAAGTTCCATACTCCATTACTGCATCTCATAAGCCCATGCACACACTGCAATAACAGAGGAGCTGGAACCAAACTTTCCCAAAGTTAAGAATTGTACAGAACTGGAGGGGTTTGGTTCAAGCCCACAGGGAGTCCAGGGCAATAAGACAGCTCTGGTAATTCAGCCAGTTGGTCCCTGTTTTCCAATCCATTCCAAATGTACATGGTGCCCCAAGTTCAGACAACTGAATTTTAAGTCTAGGATACTATCTCCCCCATACACCCCTTTTGATGTAGTATAGTGATAGCACTGAAACCTGTTGCACAGAGATCAGTATGGTGCCGTGTCACAAAGACTATAATGCTTAAGAAGCATCTAAAAACGGAGAAAGATGATGAATCTCTCCAGTTGACATAACAAGACATTAACTGCATTTAACAGGATTTGTGAGCTGCTCTTTAGGTATGCTGAAAATTGCTTTCATGCACAGACATTGGCAACCGCCGGTGCACTTCATCATTTAACCTGTCTGCCAACTGAGTATTAGCTTTCTGCCATCTCCATCTTCCTGTAGATGGTTCTGAGACCCAGTAAAGTGAAAGACATGCAATTATTCTTCAGAAATATCCATCATATTACATTGTGAGAAATAGTATAAGATATATATATTAGAGGGCTTATCCTGCTATGTACTCAAGAACTCTATGGTATGGTGATTCACCCTGCATGATAATGTATCCAATGTGAAAGGAATAAGAAAACCAGAAATGGGAATGTATTTTTATGAAGACATTAGGAATGTTATGAAAGTATGAAGGATCTGTGTCTTGTCATAGCAAGGGATGAGGAGTCAGGACTCCTGGATTCTATTTTTGAGCGAACTTGGGCAAATAATTTAACCTCTGTGCTTCAGTTTCCCTCTCTGTACAGTGTCTAACTTACATGTTTTGTAAGAATTTAATTAATGTTTCAAATCTGCTTTGAGATTCTGTGATGACTCAATGCAGAATTTGGCCCAATATCTATACATTTGTTGCTTTTTTATGTACAATCTGCTCAGAACAATACATGACAGTATGCATCACATGAACTCTGCCTAAACCGTAAGAAATTAGATATTTTAATAAATTAATATATATTCCATAATCAAGCTACATGAATTTCAAATTCCTGGTGCTAATGGGAACTCACTTAAAGTTATTTTTTCCCCCAACTATCTCAATTTTTCCTACAAGCAATTAAAATGCATCTGAGGGAATGACAACTCTGCTTGGTGGTTGCAATACCATTCAATTAACAGCCATTAATGTGTGCGCAAAAGAGGAGCTGGAGGTATCTTATTGATATCTGATGGCCACAGCTAGCTATCAAAAAGGAGCTGGTCGCATCAGCTCAGTTTCTAGTGAACTGCCATTCATATCACGAGAGAGAAGGATAAGTGAACAGATAATATAGTAATGAATACAGAGCTAGACAGACATACAGACAGAATATCAGATGTCTGGAATGTTTACCTTAGTCTATCACCCAAAAATAAAAATATATCAGGAGTTTATTGCCTGTTCCCTGACATGCCCCCTATAGGGTGTGTATATGTACTGACATACACATACACACTAACTCAGGGGTGGGCAAACTTTTTGGCCCAAGGCCCACATCTAGGTATGGAAATTGTATGGCGGGCCATGAATGCTCACAAAATTGGGGGTTGGGGTGTAGGAGGGGGTGAGGGCTCTGGCTGGGGATGAGGAGTTGGGGGTGCAGGAGGGTGCTCTGTGCTGGGACTGAAAGGTTCGGAGGGCAGGAGGGGGATCAGGGCTGGGGCAGGGGGTTGGGGCACAGGAGGGGGTCGGGGTGCAGGCTCTTGGCAGCGCTTACCTCAAGCAACTCCCGGAAGCAGCAGCATGTCCCCATTCCGGCTCCTAAGCCGAGGCACGGCCAGGCAGCTCTGCATGCTGCCCTGTCTGCAGGCGCCACCCCTGCAGCTCCCATTGGCCACGGTTCCCAGCCATTGGGAGCTGCAGAGGCAGTGCCTGGGGCGGGGGCAGCATGCGGAGCGGAGCCCCTTGGCTGCCCCTACACGTAGGAGCTGGAGGTGGGCCATGCCGCTGCTTCGGGGAGCCATGTGGAGCCACAATATGCGCGAAGCGGGGCAAGCCCCCGACCCCGCTCCCCGGTTGGCGTGTCGGAGCGGGGCAAACTCTGGACTTCTCCTTGCCCCCCGGCGGGAGCTTGAGGGCCGGATTAAAACATCTGAAGGGCCAGATGTGGCCCCCGGGCCGTAGTTTGCCCACTCCTGCTCTAACTAAAGAAACCAGATGCCAAATTCAAGGTTCTGGTGCCACTTTTCAAAGCTCTGATGGGATAAGCCCGAGCTACCTAAAAAATTGCCTCTTCCTCCACAACTATGACCATCTGTAATAGCTAGTCTGTTCCTCTGGCCAGGCAAACTTGGTTTGTGGCTTGTTCAGGGTAAGCCCTTGGCGGGCCGCGAAATGCTTTGTTTACCCGAGCGTCCGCAGGTACGGCCGCTTGCACCTCCCAGTGGAAGAGGTGCGGGCCGGGCCACCACTTCCCGCAGCTCCTCTGGAACAATGGAATGCTGAACCACAAGGGTGAGACTCATGCTCACAGAAGACTTCTCAGAAACTGGTCTGTGATTGTGTTCTTCATTTAAACAAGAGATTAGAAAGACCATGACTCTCAATGTCTTTGAAATAACATACAAAGTCACTTCTTCAGCTTGGATTTCTCTAATAATGATAGTATCCAATCAACAGAGGGATGGGAGGGGAGAAACAGAGATCCTTGCTAATGCTTTTAGAATCTGTAAAATTCTTAGATAACACGGTGATAAGCATGATATAAAAACCTAGTTAAATATTGTATTTAAATGGTAGAGCGATAAGTTAAAACACAGTGTTTCTGTGGAAAGGTTTCAATTTCTAATAGGAGGTATTTACTGAAGTGTCAAAATGGCTCATCATTTTGAAACAGAGTCTGACAAAGTCCAAAAGGGAGCCAACCTATTATTGAGGAAAGCTGATTAGCTGCTTCCAGTTCTGATCCGTGCGAAGCCTATGTTGAGCTCTACTTTCCCTTGAAAAGCTCTCCCTGGAGCAGCAGGCTGGGAGTGCTTCAGAAAAGTCCATGGAAAAATCCCGAGTGAAAATAATAAAAAAGGAAAAAAACTCAAGCATTTACTATATATGTTCTGGATTCACTTCTCTTTCAAACTCTGACTAATTTCAAGGATACACACAACCCGCCTAAAGAAACATAACTACAGATGCACTATATTAAAGCACCTTGATATGCAAAGAATCTCCAAAAAAGCATTTGCGATATTTGCAAACTAACTATTTTGCACTGGGAAAAAATGCACATTACCTTGCAAACAGGTACACATGAAGGCAACTGGTTAAAAATCCACATGCTAATTAAAGCATTCTGTATTTGGGAAGAAATCTAAAAATGATGAAAATGGGAAGACAGACAATAAGATAAAGATAGAGGGCTGATTTTGTTCTCCCACTGGTGTAAATGAGGAGCAGAGCCGTCCTTACCCATACGCAAAGTAAGTAGCTGTGTGGGGCACCAGATTTCCTCGTGCCTTGCGCAGCTGCATGCTGCTCCAGCCCCTGCTCCGGCTCTTCCCCAGGGCCCCTGCCCCTGCTTCATCCCACCTCTTCCCCGCCCCCACTCCCCTGAGCTCTGCAGCAGGGCCGGGCCTGCACTCACTGGTGGCGGAAAGTGCAGCGACCCGGCCCCAGCCACGCTGCCAGTGAGTGCTGCGGTGTGGTTCCACCCTGCCCCCCCCACTCAGAAGCCCCCCCCCGCAGGGGGGCTGTGTAGGGCCCCAGAATAGCTAGGGACAGCTCTGATGTGGAGTGTCACATTTCAGAGCAATTGCACCTGTATTTCCCCTCAGTGGTCCTGCAAGGGCATCCACTCTCAGGCTTCCGGATTCCATAGCCATTTCCTCTCTTGGGTTGAGACCAACATCTCTCTCCCTTCTGACCAGGGTATTTCCAGGTTGTACAGTTCCCTGCCTTCACTGTGTTATCCCCAGCAAATGACAGTTTGCCTGAGCAGGCCTGCTTGCTTCTATTCTGACGTGGTTAACCACACGCTTCTTTCTAAGCATGGCTATTTTAATCTTAAGGTAAAAGCATTAAGAGAAAACATGTTAAAAACAATAAAATAACCTACATGCGTGCAAATAAGCCTACCAGAGATCACCCCAACCCTAACATGTACTCTGGCAGGAGCAGTCCTTCCAAACCCCACCCAAAAGGGTTTCCTTGTGGTTCCAAGTATCTCACAACTTCAGCTCAGAACAAGCATACAGTCTTATATGGCCTCAGTAGGGCCACTCCTTCCAACACTTCCCTAAAGATTGGGGCCCTCTGTGCTGGATCAAGAAGAAGGACCTGAGCCTGTATAAAACTAGGCTATTTATCCAAAAATCCTTTCTTTGTCTGTTGGTCCCTGGAGAATTGAGTTTCAACTAGTATGTGTGAACCTCTCCAGGGGCTGGCTTCAAAGGCACTGATAACCAGAGCAATTTGTATTAGCATCCCCCTCCTTCTAGAGGAGTTACATACAATCCACAACACATACACAATTGCATTTTTAATATAATGGACGCCAAAGGTATTAAACCTAATTCAATAAGGTTTAACTTAATTCAGTAAAGTTTATCTTAATTCCATAAGATTTGTCCAGGATGTTACAGAATATTGTTCAGTCTGTCACAAGCAGTAACTCTTTTGAATTTAGGGGAATTATATCAGTGTAAGGTAGAGGAGACTCAAACCTAAGGATCCCAAGGACATGGAGGTGCAGGCAGAGACAGTTATTTTGAAGACAGCTTAATACTGGAACAGGGAACTCACTGTGCTTTGTTATTGACCCCGTTTGGTTGCCAGTTGCTGCTTGATAAACAGATGACATATAGATTTCAACTGAACTTGCCAGAGAAATTGATACAATGTATAGCATGAACATCATGAATTTAACTATGCAATTTCCAAAAGAAGAAGGCATCATACTTTCTGGAAATGTTTGGGATGCTGAAAAATCACTAAAAGAAAAGGAGTACTTGTGGCACCTTAGAGACTAACCAATTTATTTGAGCATAAGCTTTCGTGAGCTACAGCTCGCTTCATCGGATGCGATGCTGTAGCTCACGAAAGCTTATGCTCAAACAAATTGGTTAGTCTCTAAGGTGCCACAAGTACTCCTTTTCTTTTTGCGAATACAGACTAACACGGCTGTTACTCTGAAACCTGAAAAATCACTGACATTGCATTACATATTCTTGAGCTCACAAGCGTTACCATTAAAACCACTCTCTGAAAAACATCCTTTTTCAGATGTTTTTCCCCCCGCCCATTATTTTCCCATCAAGGTTTAAAAAAAAAAAAATTGTTTGATGGTGTGTTTATGTTTCCTCATCCAGAAAGGCGAGTCCATCATCATTTTGGAGTGCTGGTGGGAGGAAGTGGCTGCACTTTCCTATGGATTTTAATGAGCTCCTCAAACCAATTTTAGGACTGTCTTATTTGAATTATGATCTGCTTTGTGTCTCATATTTTGTTTAATTACACTGTAATCGTAAGATGAGAAGGATCCAAAAGCATCTTACAGTCTATATATGCCCTTCCCATTGAAATGTAGCCAACTGTGAGGATGAACATGTGTGTCAGCTGTTTAACAGCATATAGGACATTAGGACAAAAAGTAAATAATATATCCACTTGAAAGTGCAAATTAAAATTAGGAAAGCACGATATAATTACTCAGCTTGGAATCTGGAGCTACTCACCAAGCCTAATACCCAAATCCTTGTAAAAACAGACTTGGAATCCTTAGTGATCAAAGTGGTAAAGTATCTTATTGTTTTAAGTCTCATCTATAGTCAACGCTTTCAGCAGCATAATGTCCTCTAGCACCACATGGAGGCAACAGATTTGTACTGACATGGAGCAAAAAATGCTAATTACTTGATCTATCATAGCACTTCCTTCAGGACCAGTGCTTTCCTTGGAAGTCTCTCATCCACATACTTACCAAGACTGATCTAACTTTGCCTATTGTCAAGGTTCCTTCCCCACTCTGAACTCTAGGGTACAGATGTGGGGACCTGCATGAAAAACCCCCTAAGCCTATTTTTACCAGCTTAAGTTAAAAATTCCCCAAGATACAAACTATTTTACCTTTTGCCCTTGGACTTTATTGCTGCCACCACCAAGCATCTAACAAATATATAACAGGGAAAGAGCCCGCTTGGAAACGTCTTTCCCCCCAAAATCCTCCCAAACCCTACACCCTCTTTCCTGGGGAAGGCTTGATAAAAATCCTCACCAATTTGCATAGGTGAACACAGACCCAAACCCTTGGATCTTAAGAACAATGAAAAAGCAATCAGGTTCTTAAAAGAAGAATTTTAATTGAAGAAAAAGTAAAAAGAATCACCTCTGTAAAATCAGGATGGTAAATACCTTACAGGGTAATCAGATTCAAAACATAGAGAATCCCTCTAGGCAAAACCTTAAGTTATAAAAAGACACAAAACATAGGAATATCCATTCATTCAGCACAACTTATTTTATCAGCCATTTAAACAAAACAGAATCTAACGCATATCTAGCTAGATTACTTACTAAGTTTTAAGACTCCATTCCTTTTCTGTTCCTGGCAAAAGCCTCACACAGACAGCGAGAACCTTTGTTTCTCCCCCCCTCCAGCTTTGAAAGTATCTTGTCTCCTCATTGGTCATTTTGGTCAGGTGCCAGCGAGGTTATCCTAGCTTCTTAACCCTTTACAGGTGAAAGGGTTTTTCCTCTGGCCAGGAGGGATTTAAAGGTGTTTACCCTTCCCTTTATATTTATGACACCTATAAAAGCTGGCACAATCACAATACAAGACAGTATGGCTGCTTCTAAAAAGGAAGTTTACCTTTTTCACAAAATATTGTAGCCCCTCCCCCATCCCATTCTCTAGCTCAGTGGTTCCCAAACTTGTTCTGCCGCTTGTGCAGGGAAAGCCTCTGGCGGGCTGGGCCGCATCCGCAGGTTCGGCCGATCGCAGCTCCCAGTGGCCGCAGTTCGCTGCTCCAGGCCAATGGGAGTGTGTGGAAGTGGCGGCCAGTACGTCCCTCGGCCCGCGCCACTTCCAGCAGCTCCCGTTGGCCGGGAGCCGCGATCGGCCGAACCTGCAGACGCGGCAGGTAAACAAACCAGCCCAGCCCACCAGGGGCTTTCCCTGCACAAGCAGCAGAACAAGTTTGGGAACCACTGCTCTAGCTCAAGGGAAGTAGCACCCTATTGTGTCTTCTTTCTGCCAGGCAGAGCATAATTAAAAACAGACACCTGCTAGTCACTCCATTACTTTTACTGTAATAAAATGATTCTTTTTTATGTGCAGTGGCTCATGACTGGAGTTCTAAATATTTTTTACCATGGAGTCCCTATTCCCTTCTGCCTGGCACCAAATACTTATGCAATTAAGTCACTTAATTTTAACAAGGAGCATGTCCTTCAGCCAAATAGTCCAGCCAAGATGACATAAACTGCATGTTTCTATAGCCTCCAGATTATGAATAATTCCTTATTTTCAAGATTTAAATAATTCTATAAAATTCAATGTTTACCCATTAGAAAAATTCTTCAGTTTCTCACAAACACCAATCTGTAAAATTTTTGTTCCATTTCATCTTGCGGCACCATTTAATTCCTGTCTACTTAAACCTGTATAATAATGATGGCTATTAATATTTCATTTGTGTGCACAACTTCTGATCCACCATGGACAACTGCCAGTCTCAAACAGCACTAAGCCGCAGACCAGTCCATTTCCTAATTGAAGATATGGATTAATGGGAATTGAAACCACCATTTTCAAATGCAGCAAGCCCTCTGCAGTAACCCCTCAGAGAGGGACATATTCCATATCATTTTCTGGGCAATATTTTTAAGTTAAGCATTCTGTTCAATGATTTACAGAGTCTGGGTGCTACTTGGCAGCACTTTCAATGTCTGTGCTGATAAAGAAAAAAAGTATTGATATTTTTAACTCTAAACACTTATTTCTCAGATTTCAAATATTTGAGTTCTAAAGTTTCTGGGTGAAAACACCTGCGTATATTTCATTAATGAGTTACATAAATTTTACCCATCATCAGAGTATGGTATAAGGCCAGTCCACCACAGTAATGAATTTCATTATGAGAGCCCAATTAGTTCTATCCACAAAGTTAACTGGATTACAGTTACCTAGGAAATGCACACACCTATCAAGTATGGATTCATATGCAGCCCTATGGTTAAAAGGGATATTGCAGTTTTAATGGATAGAGACATCAGAAAGCATTTGCCTGTACTAAGACATTCAACAATTGTGTTAAATTTTAACATAACGTATGATGAAGAGATGAGCTGCAGTAAAAGCCTGTCAACGTTTCTCACACAACACTATTTATGGTTCTGTATGGAAACAACTCCAGTACATTAGTGGTAGCAAATCTTAATATCCTCTGACACAACTGGGTTGGGCCATCCATTAGCATCTTCAAATCCTTTAGAAACAAATACCAGTTCAAATAATATGCTGTTCAAAATATGAACTTCCTAGGCATCAAATGGTACATTACAATGATAAACTGACCTGTTTAAGAAAGACAAAAAAAAATGAAATAAATAAAAATTATTTGTATCCTGGACTTCAAACCATGTGAAGACCATACTTTCCCTGAATAAATGTCAAAGGAATAAACCTGTGAGAGTAATATATTTTTCATGCACCAAAATTATGAATTTAAAAGGGATTGGGTAGATCAGGAGATTGAAATGAAACTTCAGAATCTTTCATCTCTAGGAAATCAATTCAAATTCTGACCAAGTTAGTAACCTAAAGTCATTACCTATTTTCATAAAAATAGGTAATGATCAGTGAGAAAGTGTTGAATTGTGGGGGACAGTGTTTAGTGGTGAACTGTAAGGATCTATCAGTTTTTGTTTTATTTGACATCTTAATTAGTGATCTGGAAGAAACTGTGAAGAGGTTGGCCTAAGCTGGTGATGATTTATGTCCCAGAGCAAGAAAACAGGAAGCCTATCTTAAATTATTCCAGATTGTGTTCTTATTCATTTTGGAATCTTGCTATGCTGTTAGCTTCACTAAACTCCTGAGATGGAAAAACAACAATAAATAATAGTTGAATCTTTGGATTAGAGATGTATTAGCACATGGTACAAATTTTCTTCATATAGATGGCAGACCTTTCTGAATATATATATATATATATTCATTTTCTCATAGTGGACTACAATTATGTGTGTGTTCTCCTTTCACTGTCACACCACCAACTTTCATTTCCTGTCACATGGATTATTTCCCCTCCCATTCACAATCACACAAAATCTCTGTAGCATCTTTAGCAATTTCACAAATGGAAAAATAATACGACGAAAGTATGTAATGTAGGTGTCGCTTTTTTGATTTGGCAGGCTGAGTGGAGAGAAGGGCCAGCACAGTGTGAGCAGCCAGCTTCTCTGTACATGCCAGCAAACGCTCTGCAGTCCCAGAGCCTGAGAACCACTGCTCCAAAGCATTGCCCATCCATCTCCATCTTGCTCTGTACTGTCTCTCTCCAATTATGCAGTCATTAGCCACACTGTGTATCCTGATCTACAGTGGCTAACCTGTCTTTTGTACATTACTCTTTTGTATTACAGCCATGCCCAGAAGCTTCCTTCAGGATCAGGGCCCCAGGGCGCTAAAAGGTGCCCAAGGCGAGACAAACATGGGCGAAGACGAGGTCCCTACTTTGAGGATCTCAGTCTAAACGTGACCCCAACCGCGCAAGCCAAACGCAGCGTGAAGCGTCCATCGGGACGAAACACGCCAACGACATGCTGGGGGGGGGCAGAAGGCCAGGGCCCCCCCAGAAATCCAGCATCTGGGGGTGTATTTTGTCCCACCCCTACCTCCTGGCCCGCACCCCTCGGCTTTGTCTTGACTAAAGCTACGTGCAAACCAAGGGCGGGTTTTCACGGCCAGCCAACTCCAGGGAGCCCCGGCGCTGTCAGGCCTGGGCGGACACGGCCCCGGAGCCAGCGGGGGCAGACGGAGGCCGAGCTCCATCCGCTGAGGCAGCCGGGGCCCGCGCCCCCCCCAGGCCGCCCCAGGCGCTTTCTCCGTCCGTCGCCGGCCGGCTCGGCGTCCGGGGGGCCCCCTGGCCCCGCAGCAGCAGCGGGAGCGGAGCCAGTCGGGCGGCTGGAGAACCGCGGGCAGCGGCCGCGCTCGGAACCCAAGTGCGGGCTGTGGGGGGGCGCCGCCGCCGCCGCCGCCGCCGCCGCACCCGGGGCCGGGAGAGCGGCCGGGCCTCGCTGCCGGGGCAACGGGAGCGGCCTGTAGGAGGAGGTGAGGCCGGGGCTTCCCAGTTCGGAGTCTGGTCCCCCAGACCGGCTCTCGCCGTGCGGGGGCGGGGGGGGGTCGACCCAAAGCCCCTCCCCGGGTTCTGGGGTCTCCCCGCGTTCCGGGGTGGGGGGCGTACGCAGCGCCTGTCCCAGGTCTGGGGTCCCCCCGGGCGGGGGGGGCACACAGAGCCCTTCTCCCGGTTCTGGGGGCTTCCTCTGCTAGTGGAGGGGGGATTTTAGTGCAGGAGCCTTTGCAATAACATTGGATGCATCTTTGCCACAGTACGTGCTGGCCTTTTACATCTCTCATGCCCAGTGGGATCAAGCCTGGCTTAGAACTTAAATGGAAAGTGGGCAAGGCAACACTCCAGTTTGCAGGAAGTTGGGTTAGCACTTGGCAGTTCACTGCGGTATTGTCCTTCACTGTGTCCTTCTAGAAGTGCTGCTTATGGAAGGGGGTGTGAGCGGGTTGGGATGTGCACAAGAGGATTAATGCAAAGCATGAGTACACACTGCTGGTCTAAGTCCAGCAGTGGATGGGAGCAGCAGGCCACATTCATTATTTCTTCCTCACTCCTGCACTCTGAAGCAACTGGATGTAGGCTGCTTGGTTACGTGGACAGAGGAGGCTCTGAAGTTTATCCTGAGCTTGATAAACCTCGTGTCCTCGGCCTTGCTGTACTTCACTGTATTTTCCACAAACAAAGTGCTTTCTTTGTGCTTTTCTCCAGTTTTCAGGAATATTTATGCTATATAAAGATCCTTCAGCTCATTTAGGAAGAATTGGGATGGTAACACCAATGTATTCCTGATCAATTTCCAATTTGGGTTACTGCATTCTGCCTCCCTGTATTTTCCCTTCACTTTCAATAGAGTACAGTGCTTATCACTTCATGTCCTAAAATATTGGATAATTTAGCTGTGAATTGCCCTATGCCACCCCAGAGTTGGCTGCTTTTTCAGTCATGGGGCAAATGATCCCCTTATAGTTTGCTCTGGGATCCTGGAGAAAGTATATATTATGCACTGAAATTTTCAATCTTTTCCTTCCCTTTTTAATAGCTGCCTTTTTATTTCTAATAAGAACTACAGCTAGAATTTGAGTAATCAGAATTATAGATCCCTAATATGTATTTTTCAGTGACAATTTAGTAGCTGTTATTACATGCAAATATATGGGTTGTTTTCCCCTGCACACATAGGATAAAAAAAATATTTGAAACATCATTATCTGACAGATTACAGGGGTGTCTAGGAAACACCCCCACATGACATGCCCCCAACTCTGTTCTTCCCCTCTCTCAGCTGCCAAACCTTCTTACAATGCCTAATGTAATTATCTCTCAACCACCTCCGCACTGCCAAACAGTTCTGCAGCCCTAATTCAGCCCAGGGGTACTAAACATTTCTGCAACACTTAATGACAAACACCCCCTAAATCCAGTATATTCTTGATGGTAACTTACAACACCAACTTAACCAGTAGAAAGCATCCTCATTGCTGACGGCCATACTACCAAATCCTGACACGTCCAAGTCCTCCTGATCACAAGCAGCCTCCTCTGCTCTTTGTCAGTGTCTTTTTTCTATTGGGGTGTTTAGAATTGTACACAATATCCCAGGTGCAATGTCACCAATATCACACAAGGAAAAACTATGGCCTCCATAACTCACCACATGGTACCTCTGCATTGTGTTTTGGTTTTTGTAAAGAACATCTTAATGCACAATGAGTTGCCAGTTTTCCATGTCTTTGTGAACTTATGTGATGAGCTCTTATTTCTATGTGTGAGATAAGCCTAATTAACAAAAATGTGATCTTTGTAAAACCTTCCTTTGCTATAAAATTAGGGAGTGTTTTGAAAGAAGATGTCACTACTAGAATTCCAAGGGAAAAGAGAGCGTAGTCAAAAAAAGCTAACAATACTAGGAACCACTAGGAAAGGGATAGATAATAAGACAGAAAATATCATAATGCCACTATATAAATCCATGGTACACCCACACCTTAAATACTGTGTGCAATTCTGGTCACTCCATCTCAAAGAAGATATATTGGAATTAGAAAAAGTACAGAGAAGGCCAACAGAAATGATAGAGGTATGAAACAGCTTCCATAGGAGGAGAGATTAAAAAGACGGACCTTTCAGCTTAGAGAAGAGATAAGTAAGGGGGGATATGATATAGGTCTATAAAATCATGATTCATGTCAAGAATGTGAATAAGGAAGTGTTATTTACCCCTTCACATAACACAGCAACTAGAAGTCACCCAATGAAATTAATAGGCAGCAGGTTTAAAACAAACATACAGAAATACTTCACACAATGTACAGTCAACTTGTGCAACTTGTTGCCATCAAATATTATGAAGGTCAAAAGTACGTTCAAGAAAGAATTAGATAAATTCATGGAGATTAGGTCCATCAGTGGCTATTAGCCAAGATGGTCAGGGATGTAACCCCAAGTTCTGGGTGTCCCTAAGCCTTGGACTTCCAGAAACTGGGACTAGCTGACGGGGAGTGGATCTCTCAATAAATAGCCCTGTTCCGTTCCTAGCCTCTGAAGCAGCTGGCTCTGATCACTGTTGGAAGACAGGATACTGCGCTAAATGGACCATTGTTCTGACCTAGTATGGCCATTCTTATATTCTTAGGAAGTAGACTGAAATGAGTGATGTAAATTTTGTTCCCTTCCATCCAACAAGTTACATACCCTGCAAGCAGAACACACTTAGGCCATGTCTACACTAGTGAGCTTGCATCGGCACAGCTGTGCAATTGCTCATGTAGCTGCTCTGTACAGATGGGAGAGAGCTCTCCTGTTGACATAATTAAGACACCACCAGTGAGTGGCAGTGGCTGTGTTGGCAGGAGAGCTTCTCCCGCCAAGATAGAAAAACCCGTGTGGGCAACACTGATGGTGTAACTTATGTCGCTCAGAGGGGTGTTTTTTCACACCCCTCGGCGACATAAGTGATACTGCCAAAAGTGCTAGTGCAGACATAGCCTTAGTCTATGACTGTACAAGTTAATTTGCTGACAGTAGTTCATCATTGGAAACATACTGCCGCTAAGACTGCAAGTGGTCCCGGTGCTGGTGCCAACAGAACGGTGTTGCTAAGAGATGTCCAGAGTAGTGCTGGGTGCTAAACAGTTTTCCTATTCTACGTAGGAATGAACTTGAAATCTTTAGAAGCTTTTTGTGAAAAACAAGAACAAGAAACCCTCCTTCACTCATTAGCTAATAGTTCACTGGTTAAGGAACTACTTATTTGGTATGTGGGAGACCCTGGTTCAAATCCCTGCTCTGCCTGGGTCAAGTCCTGCTCTAAATTACACAGAGCAGAGATTTGAATCAGGGTCTTCCTCATCCCGGGTGAGTACCCCAATCACTAGACAATTGGCTATTCTGGGGTTAAATTCCATCCTGGACCTGAAAAACCTTTCCTGATGAGTGTTTCATTGAAGCTGGTACATTCCTGCAAGAAAAATTTGATTTCAACAAATCAATATTTTTCAGTTAAAAACACTAAATCAAAAATTTCCTGAATAGCTCTACTTCAGAACATGTGGTTTGTGAAATCCATTTCCAAATGAAAAATATACTAATTATAGTATCATAGTTTGTGATAGAGCTTTAAAAAAAATAATTCTTCCTGCACAGGAATTCAGGAACGAAAAGTCTTTGAATGTTTCTTTTTCTTTATTTCAAACACTAATCTACATAGTGAACAGTTTCTTCCCTGATTTTACTTGCTAGTGCTTTAAACAGTTTGAGAATGTGGTGGCCCATTTGTAGTGTGTATTACTGCCTGAGAAGAGAGCACCTCTTTTCCTCGGGTTTTCCTCTAGAATCCTTCCCATATTCTTTGGCCTCATGTTACAACACCTTTTATTGTCACTTCTGTAGCTGGCCAAGGGAGTTACTACAGAGCATTTCAAACCATATCACCTCCATGATTCCTTCCTCCCAAAGCCCTTAATAGAGAATTGAGCCTGCTGTTTGCAAAAGCGAGTATATATCTGCTACATCCTCATTATACTACACAAGACCTGCTCTAGTAGGAGCACATTTAATTTGGTCTGAAGTCTGTTTAGCTGTAATTTTGGCTTTCCAGTATATTCCAGCCTTGTGTGAAAGGTTGCTGCTAATACTTAATTCAACTTGTTTAGTAACTTACCACTTTGTATTGTAAAGACAAGGTGATGTTGGTTACATCTGATGTTATGAAGTGATTCCAGCTCAGCCAATCCATCATTTTTGCTGTATTCCTCCAGTTCCTTCCCCTTCTACCTTCTATGCCCGCTGTGGCTGAAGCTTCACTTAACACCAAGATATTAGGTAAGTGTGTGTGTTAGAGTACTAATTGACTCCCAGCTTGCATTTCTTATTGTTATCCTCCCGTGGTCTTGAACTCAACAACCAGTTTCAATCCTGCATTAATGCTGCCGTAACAAGCAGAAGAATTACATTAATGTTTATTAATATTAAACGTTTAGATCAGAAAGTTCTTTTGATTGTTGGACCAGCCTAAAAGCAAAATAGAAACCCTTTTACAATCTGACATTGAGACCCTATCCTATTGCCTTCATAACCTATTCATCATTATGGCAGCCACTAACAGATCCAGTAGATAATAGGCTGTGAAACACTAGTTTGCACTTCCATAAGTAGCTCTTAAAGCTTAATTCATTACAAACCATCCTAAATTGAGCCTCACAACCTCCATATGTGATATTTTACAGATGGGCAGGCCAAAGCCTAGGGCTTAATTTCAGAGGTGCTGAATACTGGCAGTTTCTGTCAAAGTTAGTTGGAGTTGAAATAGAGCATCTTTGAAAATCTGCCCATAAGGGCCATATATTCAAAAGTATTTAGGTGCTTTAATACCCAATTAGGTGCCTAAGTGGGATTTTCGAAAGCACCTAAGAAGATTAAGTATCTAACATCAGTGGAAATTAATACTAGTTTGGTGCCTAAGTTGCTTTGGCACTTCTAAAAATCCCACTGCATCTTTATGTGCTTAGATGCCTTTGAAAATCTGGCTTTTACCAAGCTCACAGTGAGTCAAGCATACAGAACTGCAAATAGAACCCAGGAGTCCTGCTCTAGACACTAGGGCCCACAATGGGACTTAGGCAATGTAGTACTCAGCATCTTGGTGCCTAAAAGCTAGAAACTCACAGGAACAGCACTAAGAAAAGGAGTACTTGTGGCACCTTAGAGACTAACCAATTTATTTGAGCATAAGCTTTTGTGAGCTACAGCTCACTTCATCGGATGCATACTGTGGAAAGTGTAGAAGATCTTTTTATACACACAAAGCATGAAAAAATACCTCCCCCCACCCCACTCTCCTGCTGGTAATAGCTTATCTAAAGTGATTGCTCTCCTTACAATGTATATGATAATCAAGTTGGGCCATTTCCAGCACAAATCCAGGTTTTCTCACCCCCCCACCCCCACCCCCCACAGACACAAACCCACTCTCCTGCTGGTAATAGCTTATCTAAAGTGACCACTCTCCTTACAATGTGTATGATAATCATGGTGGGCCATTTCCAGCACAAATCCAGGGACAGCACTGTGATCCACAAAGCTTGAGTTAGGTGCCTTGGCTTCCTACTCACCAGGCTACAGAGGATACGTCTACACTGCAATAAAAATATCTGCGGCACCATGTCTCAGAGCCTGGGTCAGTTGACTTGGGCACAAAGGACTCTGGTTGGAGCCTTGGCTCTGAAACCCCATGAGAGGGTAGCGTTTCAGAGCCTGAGTTCCAATCTGAGCCCAAATGTCTATACTGCTATTTTTAGCCCTGCAGCTCCAGTCAATTGACCCTAGTTCTGGGCTGCGATGCCTTGAGTTTTTTATTGCAGTGTAGCCATACCCAGAGGCATTCTCACTCTCTTTCTCTCTGGTCTAATGACTATTTAAGTATTTATCTACAGTGGAACAGTCAGTGGAGCAGAGAGAGATTGACTCTGTAGCCTAGAAGTGAGGGCAGCCAAATGGGAAATGGGAGACCAAAGTCCAGTCCCTAATCCCCCTTCTCCAGTCTCTCTTTCTTTAGAGACATTGGAACAGTGTCAATAGGAGAGACTGAGGGAGTCCCCACATCAGAATACCATATAGTCAGTGGTTAGAGTATTCACCTAAGAGGAAACCCCTCTTCAATGCATTGACAGTAGCATTGCTGCGTCTGCCTGTTAGCAGCATGGAAGCACTGCCCCCCGAAGTCCTGTAGACCCATGGTTAAGTCCAACAAATCCCCACACCTAGATCATGCTACTTCTCTGCTGATTTTTAGTTTTAAAAGGAAGCAAACAAAATATTTCAGCAAAATTAAAACAACATTTAGAGTTTAGGGAAAGATATTTCTTGCCATATGAACTTTCAGAAGTCCCATATTGAGCTAATATAAGAACTGTTTTGACTGCTAAAATAATGTTTGGGGATAGTATCTCAGGAATTTATTATCTATGGGTTTAGAACTATTTTTGCATTATTAGCTCATTCAGATTTGACAGTAGAAATAATGACAGACATGGCTGCAGGAGGTGGACATTTGTGTTCTGAAGTATGGGGGAACAGGAGCAGCAGCTATTATTGATCAGATCGTCATTCAGGGACACATACCATAAACCAGTGCAATGCCATTGAAGTCAGTGTGTTCCCAAGTGGCAGAATTTGGCCCTTAGTGATATGTAGGGTTTGTTTAATTAGGTACTACAGAAAATTCTTTCCTGGGTGTCTGGCTGGTGAGTCTTGCCCACATGCTCAGGGTTTAGCTCAGGGATCGGCAACCTTTGGCACACAACCCACCAGGGCAAGTCCCCTGGCAGGCTGGGCCAATTTGTTTACCTGCCGTGTCCACAGATTCAGCCGATCGCGCCTCCCACTGGCCGTGGTTCGCTGTTCCCGGCCAGTGGGGGCTGCGGGAAGCAATGCAGGCTGAGCGATGTGCTGGCCATGGCTTCCCGCAGCCCCCATTGGCCTGGAGCGGCGAACCACGGCCAGTGGGTGCCGCGATCGGCTGAACCTGTGGAAGTGACAAGTAAACAAACCGTCCCGGCCCTCCAGGAGGCTTACCCAGGCGGGCCGCATGCCGACGGTTGCCAATTCCTGGTTTAGCTGATCACCATATTTGGGGTCTGGAAGGAATTTTTCTCCAGGGCAGATTGGCAGAGGCCCTGGGGGTTTTTCGCCTTCCTCTGGAGTGTGGGGCATGGGTCACTTGCTAGAGGATTCTCTGCACCTTGAAGTCTTTAAACCATGATTTGAGGACTTCAGTAGTTAGACATAGGTTGGGGTTTAGTACAGGAGTGGGTGGGTGAGATTCTGTGGCCTGCGTTGTGCAGGAGGTCAGACTAGATGATCATAATGGTCCCTTCTGACCTTAAAGTCTGTGAGTCGAGGTAGACTCGTATGTGTTTACTTTGGCAAGCTGATGATATTAGCTAATACATGGATGTGACTTGGTGTCAGGTCAGATACTTTCTTATGTATGTTGTAACTGTATACTTAGGATTGAGGACAGGTGAAAGAATCCTAGAGGATTTACATCACAAAGATTATTATCCAGCTTGTCTCAAACAAAATGCCATAGGTGATGTTATCAATACACCGTTCCCATAAGTTTTTGGTTTTTTTTTTACATAAACTGTTCAAGGTACATGATAACATTGACAGAGGTAACACTTTTAGAGGGGTATTAAGTCTCTGATCTTGTACCCATAGGCTTGCAACATGACCCATATAAAATGGATTTACAAATACATTTCTGTTTAGAAATTACAAATGCCTGTATCTGGACGAAGTTCAGATTAATGTGTCACACCATTCAGCCAACAATAATATATCCTTTTTTTTTTTTTTTTTTTTTGCCCTGATCCTCCGCTATGGAACTCAGTGGGAGTTTTGCCATTAGCTTCAGTGAGAACAAGATCAAGCCCTTTGTGTTCTGGTCTTCTGTTCAACGTTAGCTGAAGTTTAGGAGTATACTTAGAATATTGAATGCAACACATAATTTGGAAATTAAATCTCTGTGTTGCAGACTTTTGCTTTATGGCATTGGGAGAGTGTGTATTCAGCAAGGTTTACTAAGATCACTTTAGTTTTATAATTGTCAATGGGAAAAAAGAGTGAGCTGTTGATTACGTGGGGTCTGATCCTGCAGTCCTTATGCAGGGAAAATTTCCATTGAGGTCAAAGATGGCAGTTACATGTGTGTCTGAATGCAAAGTTAAATAATATGGGTGAAATCCTGTCTCAGCTGCAGTCAGTGGCAAAACTCCTATTGGCTTTAATGGATCCAGGATTTCACCTTATGTACGTACTGCAAACTGAAGCATTCTAATAAGCTGTGTGTCACTGTGTTAGTTGTGTATCCATGTTTTGCTCTCTTATTGTACCAACTTAATGTTTGTATGCAGTGTAGAGTTCAAGTGTAGGCCCTGATCCTGTAAATACCAATGCTAGTGTATAAATTTAAGCACCTGAATAGTCCTGGTGACTTAAAAAAAAAAAAAAAAAGTGCCAGAAGAAAACAGCACTTATATACATAATTGGTCAAGGATTCATTTTAAAAACTTGATCTTGCTTATTTTATCCTCTTCCACTAGGATAGTGACCTACCCACTATTTCCTTATTCATGAAAATCTTTGCTCCAGTATGTATTTTGCGTACTCCGTGAGACTACTCATGCTTAACATTTAAGCACCTGCAAATTTGCAGGATTAGGGCCTTAGTCATTCATTCCAGCATTCTTCCTTTACAGGAGTTATTTTTTGTGAATCTGTTTTCAGATGTTGCCATCATTATAAAGACTTTGTTCACAGAATAAATCATTTTTAACAAGGGAGTACCTGTCCTCAGAACCTTTAGCCTCAGATAAAGAAAAATAATGACTTTCTCTCCAAGGAACAATTGTTTTGTTAAATTATAATCTTTTTTTCAATAGGAGTTTGAGCTGTATTTAAATAGAGATTTGCCTATTTTTTTTATTTGACTTGGGCATTTGAAGTTTGGAACTGATCTGTTTTACATGAATGAACAAGAAATGTAAATTGGATCTAGAATGGATGGCAATTTTTATTGCTCAAGAAAAGTGGGATTAATATTTTATTAAACAAACTAAATTAAAGACTAGGGAAGGAAGAGTACCTGTAAGTACTTTATCATGTGGAGACATTTGTAGGCATAAAAAATACTCTGATCAGGCTGCTTCTAATTCCCTGTTTGCTATGCTATAACAGTACCTAAATTGAGCAGAGCGTTTCCATGATTAGAATAGAGGAAATGATGGTAAATACATAATCCTAATGAAAGAGGGTAAAGTAAGCACATTTGATAATTTAAAATGTATCAATGACCAATTATGTATGTGAGTATTGTTTTCTTCCTGCAGTTTGTGTTTTTGGGTTGGTTTTTCTATTTGTTCATTTTCTTTTTTCAGATCTGGAATAAATCCCCATTAATTTGAGTGTATCAAGTGTTAGTTTGAGTGTGTCAAGCAGTTGATGTCTTTAATGTTTTCTTTCTAATTTTCAAAACATAAAGCTGAGTAGTCCAAGGAAACTTTGTATTTCTGAGTGGCCAGTGAGAGGGAGAAAAATCCACACAGCAACATAATTTCAATTTCTTGGTCACTTTTTCATATTCATGTGAAAAAATATTACCCACAATTTAGTGTAAATTCTTAACATTAATTCTTAATACCACGGTTGCGTGGTTTCTTTTTAAAGTCCTGTTATGAAAGCTAAACTATCAAAAATTATGCTAGAGAAGGCAGTCATCATAAAGGGTGATAGCCTGAATTCCTTACTTAGGGCTACAACCTTGTTTACATTGAGTAATACATTACTCCAGGAATAGCGCTTCTATGAGTAAGGTTGGTAAAATGTGGTTGTCTGTTTTTACTCAGGCAAAATGTCTGTTGATTTCAGTGGGAATTTTGCCTAAGTAAGGAATTCATAATTTGGCCTAAGTCTATTCATATGCCTGTGAAAAGTATTAAAAATAGAAATCTAGCTAATTTGACAAATTGTCTGGTTCTGCACATTTTTAGAAATTAAATGACATTTTCTTATGGTAGTTTTGATACCAATAGACTTCAAGTATATAGTTTAATCTTTTGTGAGCAACTACAGTGATAAGCCACATTTAGTACAGTTATGGCTGAAGTAATGAGCTGTACTTATCTGCAGTAGTAGGTTAAAGGGTAGTGTACATCTGCAATGATGTTAAAATAAAATCACTTAAATTTTGATATATTGCAAATTCCTGAAATAACTATTTCAGACTAATATTTTGAGACTGAACTATACCTTGTGCACACACACACACAGAAGGCTGTAACAACTATTTGTAACTTGACTGAGTAAATTGCACTGATGATTTACAGACCAGTAGTCCAGTTGAATATTTCTAAGAGCCATGTGTTACCAAATCTGTTATGGGTTTTTCTTATTATTATTTTTAGTATTCCACTTCGGTGACCATCCGGATTGAATACTCAGTGCTTTGAAGAGGAGTAGATGGACTCAGGCCAGAGCTGCAGCACTACTCTTTCAGATTATTCTGAGGATACATTTGAATTCTTCAGTGAGGAGGAGGAGGAGGAGGAAGCCTGCAGGCAATATGAGAGTGAACCGTTTGAATCTTATTATTCCACAGTGGAGTCGGAGTGGCCTGCTGCTGTGTCAGATATATCTGAAAGCGTATGGCAGTCAGCAAGCCAGGATGATGAAGGTACGCAAGGTTTCTGTGCATTTCAGTCAGTCCTCCATCCAATTTTGAAATTACACAGAAGGGCTCAGATCAGGAAAAATAAAATTAAAAAATTAAAATTACATCCAATTTTCTTGCTGTGCACAGCAACAGAAGCTTCAAAACATTGGCTTCCTCAGCCAGATCTGTAATTTTGCTGAAACAAGACTTAATGGAGGTGTATATGAGGAGGTATAATGTACCAAATTGATTGTTTAGGTATGGAAGCCCTTATTCAATCTTCCTGTGTGCTGGAGTGTTATTGGTAGGATAAATCAGTCTTAAAGATACCTTGACTGAATTTCCATATCAGAAAAATAGCTAGACTGTAAAATAGTTTCCCAAGAGAATTATGGAAGCTCCATCACTAGGGACACTTAAAAGTAGACTGGAGAAAGACCTGAAAATGTACTGTTGTTGTAACCATGTTGGTCCTAGGATATGAGAGAGACAGGGTGGTTGAGATAATATATTTTATTGGACCAATTTCTGGTGGTGGAGCAGAGAAGCTTTCGAGCTTTACAGAACTCTTCTTCAGGTCTGATCTGGAGAATAGCTCTGTGTAGCTCGAAAGCTTCTCTCTTCCACCATGAGAAGTTAGTCCAATAAAATATATTACCTCATCCACCTTGTCACTCTAAAACTATATGTAACATTAACAAACCTACAGCAGGTAAGGGTAAAAGAAGCAGAGGGAGGGGGATAAAACAACTGACCTAATAGGGGTGTCTTCCCTCTTTTACATTTTGGTAGTGTTCCCCATCCTCCTGCAGTCTCCTTTTCTACCCTTTTGTTTAGTCTTGGAGATACAATGATGACTTCAAGCCGTTGATCAGCTGCTATTTTTAAACCTGTCACATTCTCTTGGTGTAAGGGCTTGTCCACTCTAAGATAAATAATTTTTTAAAAAAATGTGTTAGCTAAAGTGGTTTAACTAACATGTTTAAAAACTAATATAGACAGAGTAAGTTGCTTTTTAACTTGTAGTTATTTATGTCATAACCCAGCCTCCCACTTTGGGTTCACCTTGTCCGGCTAACAAATGTTAAAATATAGTTAACCCTGTCTGAACTAGAATTTTAAAGTGTGTGAGTTTAAAACATTAGCTAACATATGCCTTTTATCCTAGTGCTCCTTAAGGTACGTCTACACTGCAATAAAAGATCCAGGGCACAGCCATGGCTGGCTTGGGTCAGCTGGCTTGGGCTTGGGGGATGCAGGCTGCAAGGCTAAAAATTGCAGTGTAGACGTTCAAGCTGGGGCTGGGGTTAGAGCCTGGGCTTTGAAACCCCCTAGAGAGGGTGAGTCTCAGAGCCCAGGCTCCAACCCAAGCCCGACCATCTACACTACAATTTTTAGCCCTGTAAACTTGAGTCAGTTGATCCGGGCTCTGAGATTTGGGGGTTTTTTTGACTACGGGTTTGTTATTGCAGTATAGACGTACCCTTAGTGTCTTTCCTTCCCTCCCTGACCCAACAATACATTTGACCTTTCTCTCTACAAAAGTAATTTGCACTGCTACAGTTAAGGATCCAGCATAAAAATTATTTAGGAATGAAAGCTCCTTACTATAGGCCAATTATTGCCCTTGGATTCACATCTCTTAAATGGATATCACGTGCACCCAAGGGCAGAATTTAGCCTTATAGATCAATGTGTCAAAGATCTGCGTAATGAGATAACGTTTGCTTTGGTGACTTGTTTATGCCACATTATATAAGTGTTGTCTTCTTCTAGCCTTAGTTCCATATGTTTAGGGTCAGCTCTTCTAGTCCTTCCATCTGGGAAAAGCCCTAGTTCATATGGGGCATATTAAGGACTCAATTAATTGATTTCTTTGGCAGTTTTACAGCCAGCTGCCAGCCTGACACCATTCCTCCTCCTTTTTCAACCAGCCTTGGGACCAGATACAATGGAATTTAAGTGAATTGTCTAATATGTTAAATTTAGTGACTTGGTTCTGGATCTCTGTTTTCATAGTGTATACATTTTAATAAACTATTCCTTTTTCTGCAGAAGGTTTTTTTTTAAAGTACTCTTTATACAGCCAGAACAGCATATCTAGAGGAATCATCATCCAGCACACAAAAGTAAAATATGGAAGAAATTGACTGGTTAAAGGAATACATATAAAAAGTGAGACAGCCTTTTCTTGTAAAGAATACTTGTTAAAGAGGGGGGAAAATATGCAAGATTTGACAGTTTTCAGCTGTGCTGTATACGTGTTTTAGGGCAGGTCTACGCTTAAAATGCTGCATTGGCACAGCTGCGCTATTGTAGTGCTTTAATGAAGACTCTCTGCACTGACGAGAGAGAGCTCTCCCGTTGACACAGTTAATCCACCTCCCCAAGAGCTGATAGTTGTGTTGATGGGACAAGCTCTCCCTCTGACATAGGGCTGTCTACACCAGGGATTAGGTCGGTATAACTGCATTGAATAGGGGTGTGGATTTTCCAGTGTAAGTCTGTAGTGTAGACAAGACTTTAAAGCAGGGTTAGTTTGCAGTGTTTTCCATGTAGTGAAGGGAGGGCCTGCTGAGTCAGATTCTCAAGTGGTGTAACTCTACTGAAGTCACCATCAAGTCCCATTGAAAACAGTAGTATTTAAGGGAACTCAGTACGCTGCAGAAGCTGCTCAGCATTCTGCAGATTTGGCCCTAAGTTTCAGTCTCTGAAATTTTCTCTTTGTGTATCCTATACCAGATTTTTCTGATGTATTTAGAGAAGAAAAATTTAAGATGTTCTTAATAGTCTGTAATAGAAATTAGGTAATTTTTGAAGGTGAAAATCCACAGATTTCCTTCATATGTTCCTGTGGCTTTGAGTTTCTTTTCTTACATTTAAGTAGTGTTCCATTTCACAGAGTGAAATTCAGTAACATCCAGGCAGAGATTTCTTTGACTTCTCCATTTGGTTTTACTTTGTCTCACTTCTGTTCTTTCAGCAATGCATTATTCTAAGCTAACTTATTTTTATAGGTGATCAGTCTGAGTTGTCAGAGTCTGCAAATATAGAAAAAGAGTTGACTGGAAAATGGATCAGCCGTCTCAAAAATAAAGAAGATAACACTAAGCAAGGCAAATCTATCATCAAAACACATACAGGTGAGTTCAAAATCTGTATTAAAATCATTGCTTTTTAAACCTGAATTTTTAATATTTTAGCATGTATATTTTCAAGTCTGTCCAATAAATGGAAAAAAACCACATTTTTTCTTTCATTCCTCCTGTAAGTTTATGTTTTAGAGACACCTCTTTGCCTTCTGCATCTTGTATAAATTTATCTGTGAAATAGTGATATCAGAGACCCCACAGGCACATTAGTCACTAGAGCTGCATGACTTTTTTAAATTTAGATTTGACAAAATTTCAGTTTTAGTTAAAAAAAAAAAAAACCTTCAAAATTCTGATGCATTTTTTTTAACCAGCAGCTATAGAGCGGGTTAGAATTTTTTTGTTTTTATTTTTTTCAAAAAATTTGTTTCCGTTACATTTTGTTTAATGAGATGTACATTTCCCCCCACCCCTGCAATGGTTATTAGCTGCTCCTAATCTGTGATATTTTTATTCCTCTCCTGCACTACAGGAGGCAGCAGTGTTCTTGCTTTAAAATGAACAACATAACAGCTTTAACCAAGACAATGTAGTATTATATAAATAGAGAGAGAGGAATGCTATTTGTATGTGTTTGGCATGCCTATAAGTGTGCTCTCTTCAGGGAAAGGTGTTTAAGTCCCTCTCAAATTTTTCTATGGAGGTCAGAGCCTAAGTTCCCTGTAAGCTGCATGGTTGCACGGCCGCACAGCAGCATATTAAGCACTGTTCAGGTGCTCAGGGAACCCGCCCGGGGACCTGCCAGGGGAGGGGTGCCCCTCGCCCAGCCCCCAACCTGCCACAGCCGGAGCGGCCCCCTGGCACCAACTATGCCGCAGCCTGGGGGAGGGGCACCTATCCTGCAGCCCCAGACCTGGAGCTGCCGTGCTGGGGAGAGGCGCCTCTCCTCTCCAGACCGGGTGCTGCTGCTGGGAGAAAAGGCTGGGGGGAGTGCTCTCACCCCGCTGTAGTCCCAGAGCACCCTCCTGCACCCCAAGCCCCTCATGCCCAGCCCCACCCCAGAGCCCACAGCCTCAGCCAGAGCCCTCACCTCCTGCACCCAACCCTCTGCCCCAGCCCTGAGCCCCTCATCCCCATCCCCACCCCAGAGCCTGCACCCCCAGCTGGAGCCCTCACACTCCTGCACTCCAAACCTCTGCCCCAGCCCTGAGCCCCCTCCCACACTCCGAGCCCCCTCCCACACTCCAAACCCCTCGGCTCCTCCCCACCACATGAATTTTGTTATGTGCACTGATATGAAGGTGATATGTCACACATCACCTCCATATTGCTGTACATAACAGAATTCATTCCGCACATGGGTGGGAAAAATTAGAGGGAATACTGGTCAGAGCCACTGTTTTTGAATTTAAAAAAAAATGATGAAGCAAGGACTTTGCCAACAACAATTGAAGTAAAAATGGATTTTCTTGAGTGAACGAACTCAGAAGTTTTGTGGGTCATCCCTAAGTCCCTGATCCAGCAATCAGATCTCTGCAAAGTGAAGTCCTATGGTATCTGGGTCCCCAACCCTTTTTAAACCCTCTTTATTCACCATAAAGAACCAAAAAAAACCACCCCAAAACAAAACTACAAAAACGGGGGGGAGGCATTAAGGGGCCACAAGCCCAAAATCGTTTTAAAATCACTCTTAAGCATGTGGCCAGTAGCCACAGAGTTGTGAATTCCTGACTTCCAGTCTGCAGCTCTGACTGTTCTAGTACAAAGCTCAGGAATGCCATATAAGACAGTGTGATGGGGTGTATCTACCCTATGACACTTGGTGTAGAATGCTGGCAACGATAGGGACCTACTAAAAGGTCCAGATAAGGAGGAACAGATGACAAAACCCTCATGGGCTGATATGGAGACAGAGAAGCTCCTGAAGTGGATGCTGGAGAGCCAGCAGCAGCAGCAAGTGGCCCAGGAACAACAGCAGCAGGCCCAGCAGATAGCCACCCAGCAACAGTTCCAGATGGCCCAGCATCAGGAGCAGCAACAGCAGCTGGTCTGGGAGCTAGCCGCCCAACACCAGGCATGGAAGGAGCGCCTGGTTCAACAGATGGTGACGCTGTTGCAACTGACCAGGCTGCCTAGACTTGCCCTGGCGGGACCAGAAGCAGGGGACTTCTTGGCGGGTTACCGGTGCAACTCGGCCAGATGAGCCCAGCGATGATTCAGAGGCATTCCTCGTCGCCTTTGAGCGGGTCAGCACTGCCACCCGATGGCTGTGGAGCACTGGGAAGCCCTGGTGTCTCCATATTTGACCAGCCTAGCGCAGTCTGCCCACCGTAACTTGGATTCTCATGAGGCACTGGATAACCCCAAGGTGAAGGCAATCATCCTGGGCCACACCACCATTAGCCTTGACACCTAACGACAGCTCTTCTTCCGGGAATGCTACCCCTCCTCTCCCCTTGGAGCCTGACCTCAGGCAGTGGCTCAGTGCCTTCGGGACTGTTGCTGGAGATGGCTAAACCCAGGGAAGTTGACTAGGGCCCAGGTGGCGGAGGCGGTAGCCTTGGGAACAATTCACCCAGATCCTCCCCACCGGGGGAAAAGAGTGGGTGCAATGTCACCACCTGGCAAACCTTGCAGAGGTGGTATCCTTGATGGAGGACTATCTGACCACTGAAGGCAAACAGCAGAACCCTAAACAAGGGAACTCAGAGGGGCAGGGGCCAGACTGCCAAGAGAGGGACGCATAGGCCCCAAACGGAGAGGCCCCAGAACAACCTGGGCTGCTGCCAACCAGCTCACAGCGGGAGCCGAACCATACATCCACCCTTCTTTGAGAAAGAGTCCCATCAGGTGGACTTGGGGTACTGAGACCTGACGCGGGCATGGGAATACCCAAAAGCCGATGCTATGAGTGTGGTCAAGAGGGGCACTTCCGGTGTGATTGCTGTTTTATGGACTGCAGCCATGGCCAGGCATGGGTGGCAGGCCACCAGGTCCAGAAAAGGGGCTCATCCAAACTCCTGGTCCCCGTATGGGTGAACAGCACCCCGGTGACGGCCCTCATCGATTCAGGGTGCAGTCAGATACTGGTCTGGACTAACCTGGTGAAGTCTCCGGACCCGCTGGGGGCTCCTGTCCACCCTGCAGTGCACGGGGATGTACCACCATGCCCGACCGCCAGGGTGTGCCTTCATGCAGGGTGCCACGGTGAAGTATGCTGGGTTGGCTTAGCTCCAGCACTGGTGTACCCAGTGATCCTGGGACATGGCTGGCATGGTTCAGAGAAGTCCTGCGTGAGTGGGAAAACCAAATCTAGGGGAAGGGAGCCCTAGGCCAGCAAAGAGGGGACTTCTGGGCCCTGGGGGACCTGAATGAAGGTCCCCTGAACTGGCCAGAAACACCAGTATGATGCCCCGCCAAAACCAAGACATTGGATGAAGCTGAACAGGAATGCTTGGCAGTTGATAGGGACTTCCTAAGGGAGAAGAGGGAAGACCTTACCCTAAGTCAGGCCTCGAAACAAGTCACAGACCCTGAAGAGGAGGGGGGCATACACCAACGGCTACCCCAGGGGACACATTTTGAGGTCCATAACGACCACCTTTACTGGCTGACCAAGGACCCTCAAACACAAGAGGACCTCTGATAATTGCTGGTCCTCTGGAGATTCCGACAAGTTCTGTTACGGCTGGCTCATTCGGTGCCCTGGGCTGGGCACGTGGGGTGAGAAAAGAACTTGTAATGCGGGGCTGTGACTAGGGTTCCAGGGAAGCCACACTGAGATTGCTCAATTAGGGCAAACTGTAAAGAATGGGACAGACAATCCCCAAAACTGGTGGTTATTCTAATACTTGGATTTACCAAGCCAGCAACAAAACAGCGTTTACAGTACCTTACTGGTTGCACAGAAGCCAAAACACAGTTCCCTTAAAGCAACCCAGCCTTGGGCTTCCATCCAGACAGCCAAGTCTAATATGATGAGGATTATTGAAAATCTTGTTCATCATATAAAAAGTTCTACCAATCCCAAAGGATCGGACATATTACCTCCAAGGTTAATGAATATTTCAGATCTTACCCAAATACACGCTTACAGCCAATTCTTATTAACTAAACAAAAATTGATTAAAAAAAGAAGAGAGAGAGAGAGTATTGGTTAAAAGATCATTATACATGCAGACATTAATACAATCCTTAGGTTAGTTTCTGAGCAGATATGGTGAGATTTAGAATGGCTAAGAGTCCTTTTTAGAATTAGTTCATCAGGTTATAGTTCAATGTCCAAATATTCAATTTCAGGGTTGTCCAGATGGGACTGGAGTCTTACGACTCAAACTTCCCGTTAATGAAGCTTAAGCAGATGTGAGATGAAAGGATCAGGTCCCAGAGCCCTTTATACATTTTCCGGGCATCCTCTTGACCCATGCAGTGCTTGGGTGAACAATAGGCTTTTGAAATTAACCTTCTATTTCCTAAGCATCACCAGTAATTAGCTACATGGATTAACATAAGGCAATTGCCTATCTCTGCCATTTGCAGCTGGTTTGCTATATACTTCAAATGTTAATGTCATTTAAATGTTAATATCTTCTTTTTATCTCTGAATTAAGAGAATACAGCAATAGACAGGAACTATTTGATTACATTCTAACAATATATATGTAAACACACAAAACCACAAACATCTGTCAATATGTCTCTAAAGGTTGAATCTGGATCAATTAGCGTGCAAGTTGCTTAACCCTTTCCGGCCCCTGTCACAATGGCACTTCCATTCTGGCCCAGCATGCACAGGGAGGTGTGAGACTTTTGTGCCTCATGCCCATAGTGTCAGCAAGCCGGCCTGAGGGGAATACTGAGGGCACCCCTGATCCCACTACCAGTGGTCACAATGCCTTTGAGAGAATCGGCCTGGACTTGGTGGGATCCTTGGAGAAGAGTAGTTCAGAGTTCTGTTACATACTTGTAGTTGTGGATTATGCGACCTGGTACCCGAGGCTGTCCCACTATGTGCGACCACAGCCCCCCCCCATAGTCGCTGAGGTCCTCAAGATCTTTGCCAGGGTTTGGATACCCCGGGAGATACTAACAGACCGGGAAACAAATGTGTTGTCTAAAATGATGGCAGAATTGTGCCGCCTCTCAAACATCTGAGCCTTCAAAATGGTGTACCACCCACAAACCAGTGGCCTGGTAGAGAGGATCAATGGAACCCTGAAGGCCATGCTCAAGAAGTTTGTGGACGACGACCTTTGGAAATGGGACAAGCTGCTGCCCGCGCTGTTATTTGCAGTGCGTGAGGTCCCGCAAGCTTCTACGGAATTCTCCTCATTTGTTCTCCTTTATGGGAGACAGCCCAGGGGAATCCTGGACCTGTTCTGAGAGCATGGGAGAAGTTCAGGGTCATGGGATCAATCCCCTATACCTTATAGGTTTAGGAATGTCTCCAGAGGCTCAAGGGTTCGCACAGGAGAATTTACTTCAGGCACAATGAACCTAAGAAGTCAAGTACAATCGGGGCCCAAGCTGTGGACCTCTGAGTCCAGGAACAGGGTCCTACTCTTATTGCCATTGTCAGTGTCCAAGTTACTTGCCAAGTAGCAGAGATTGTTTGAAGTAGTTCAGAGGGTGGGACCGGTGGATTAAGAGATCTGGCTACTGAGATGACAGAGGGATCTCTGGACATATCATGTTAAGCTCCTGAAAGAGTATGAAGGCCTGCTGATCACCCCTTACCCTCCCAAACCTAAGCTGGGACCGCTTGATTGGGAAGACCTTGACCGGAGCAACAGCTACAATTACAACAGCTGGCCCAGGCCTTCACCACCATGTTGTCATCTCCCCCAGGCAGACGGGTGTAACCAGCCATCATATAGCCACCAGCACAGGGCAGAAGGTCTGAGACCACCACCGTCTGCTTCCCAAAAGATGTGGGAAGTGGTCTGGAAGGAGCCTGAGGTGATGCTTGCCCTGGGAGTCATGGAAGAGTCCCAGAGTGAAAGCCCTGCAGGACAGTGAGGTTCTGCATAGACTTCAGAAGGGTCAATGCCATCTCATGTTTCAATGTCTACCTGATGCCATAGATAGATGAACTGCTGGAATGGCTGGGAAGCACAAAATTTTTATCAGCACTAGGCTTGACCAAGGGATTCTCGCCCTCTGACCCCGACATCCTGAAAGAAGATGGCCTTCCCTACATCGTTCAGCTTATACCAATTCGTTGCCATGCTGTTCGGACTGCATGGGGCCGCAGCCACATTCCAATGGCTGATGGATTGACTGCTGCAGCCCCACAACTGGTATGCGGGAACCATTCCTATTTCATCTGGACTTTCAAACCTTTCATCCTCCAGACGGACACCTCAGAAGTCAGAGTTGGGGCAGTACAGTCACAGGAGCTGGATGGGAAAGAACATCCCATGCTCTGCCTAAGCCAGAGACTGTTCTCCTGGGAGACTAAATATTCAATAATCGAGAGCGAGGCCTGGGCGGTGAAGTGGGCATTCAAGGCCCTGAGGTATTATCTGATAGGGAGCCCCTTTCGCCTCGTTACGGACCATGCACCCCTTTGGTGGATCAACACCATGTGGGACACGAATGCCCAGTTTATGCGGTGGCACCTCTCCCTCCAACCCTAAGAGTTCAGTGTACTACATCATCCAGGCAGGGCCCATGCTAATGAACACTTTTTCTCCCAGGTGGGAGGAGAGGATGAAGAGGGAGGGCTCTCGCCAGGTCCTATCCTGAGGGGAAGGGTGTGTGACGTGGTGTATCTACCCTGCGAAAGACACTCACAAATACACAGGTTTGTGGATCATATATCATCAGTAGGGGAGAGGCACTGAGGATTTATCTGGGGAATCCCTCTAAGACCACTGTTTTTAAAATATATCAGAATCATATAATTTTCTCATTTAAAAAGATCTTTATACTGCTGAGCCCACTAATTTGCGCTCATTTAAGGAGTGATAAACAATGATATAGCATTAAGGAAATCTTTCGCCTTTGATTTTTTTCCCCTCAGGGTTTAATCCTTTGCATCCATAACTATATTATTACCAGTGCAGTGAAGGGAAAAAATGAAAGGAGGCGGGAGCGAGGGGGGAGAAAGAGTTTCATATGCTGTGGTCTAAAAATGTCTATTCCTCTTGGAGTTAATAAATGCTATAGTCTGTAGCCGTGAGAGCCTCTTGTTGTTTTATCTACTTGGAGACTATCTTGATTACTTCTTAATTGTTTTTTTACATATTTGAAGATGAGCTCATCTAGTACTACACTGCTGTATAATTAATGTCCCATAAGTAAACTTAGTGAAATTTTCTCAGTATACACATTGAAATATTACTCTTCTGGTAGTGCAGCAAAAATTTTCCAGATCTTACCAGTGACATTGTTAGATATGAATAAATCACATGCCTACCTATGGGAATACCCTGGAATAATCTTTTATGTTTTAAGTTGTAGTTTTCCTTCTTTCAGGTTCCAGATAAAACTGGGATATTTGCTTTAAGAAAACAAGAAAGCTTCTCTCTTTATTATTCTTTCCTTCCTATCTCCTTAGCCTGTTTTATTGAGTAGATGCACTTCAGAAGTGACTGTATGCTAATTATACATAAGAAGATGTCATAGACCTATAAAAAATGACTAACGTTAACTATAAAATTTACCACGAAAAGCAACAATTCCTAAATTGCAGATGTCTGTATTTCTGAAACTTCAACTGGGAGAATTTAATAAAAAGGTTTAGACAAGTGCTTAATTTAGAAGTCTAATGTCACCTCTGTGGGCTCGTCTACGCTAAGCTTTTTCTCTTAAAATTTCTCCCATATGGTACCACTGCATCAGTTGAAGCAACAGCGAGAGGTCTAATATATCCATTTTAGCCGCTGGGTTGTCTAGAACTGTTCTGAACAGAGTTTGATGACATGGTGGTTAAAATACACGTCAACACTAGCACTTCCACCATCACTGGTGTGGATGGAGCTGCACCAGTGGTAGCAACACAGGGAAATTTTAGAGTAAAAAAGGCTAGTATAGATACAAGCAGTGAGTACATGTAAACTTCTATTGTCAGTGAGGTATATGTGTTTTTGTATTTGCATAAAGGAGAACGGAGAGACCTATTTCTGTGCATCTGAGGATTTTTTTTTAACCTGGCCTCATATAGTCCTGTCCGCTGAATAGATCTAGTTTTTCATTTTTGCGTGCACAGGTTTCCACATGCCCAAAGACAGTAACTATTGACATATTTAACACACTACCCAACTAGGCTTTAAGGAGCTGTAAGGTTGAGAGGCAAACAGTGATCATCTTATGCTGGTCGAAAGCCTCTTTCATCTGAGGACCTCTCAGCATGTAACATGCATTAATGAATTAAACATCACAGCATCCCTGAGTGGTGGGTGGGTATTAGCTCCCATTCTACAGAGAGAGGAACTAAGGCACAAAGAGACTGAATGACTTTCCAAGGTCACACAACAACCTAAAGTAGTGCCAGAAAGAGATCCCAGACCTTTGGACTTTGCCTTTGCTGTAACAACTCATCCCTGCTTCCTGTCCTCTCTGTGCTCCCAAGAAAAGCAAGACAATGCAGAGTAGTTAAGGCTGACCCATTCTGTTGTACTTAGATCTGACAAATACATGAAGGGTTATGGAATACATAGAAACATATGAAGTGTCACACCAGAGTGAACTAGTCAGGTACATTGCCTCTGGCTGATATTCTGGTTCTAATGTCAAGCCTAAGTAAACAGGCTTGTCATAGGAGGGGATTCAAGAGACAGGTTTTGGTGATGGAACCCTCCCCCCGCAGAAGCTGTGGCATGGCAGCAGACTGCACTGGAGAAGGGAGAGTTTGGACAGAGTAGATCACACATAGGCAAAATCCAGTGGCTGCATACCTGGACCTACTGTCCTCTCCGAAACCTCCAGCACCATGGATTACAGTTCTGCAACATGTGGGGTGTGTGTGTGTATAATTACTGCATGAGCCCCCAGCAACCTGCTCCCCTGTGTTGGAAAGGTCAGGGCAAGAATTCTGTCTATTCCCGTTTGAATTGCAAGATTTTTGTACGGCATTGGCTTACAGTTGACACTCAGAGGAAGGGAGAGGCGTCCCTCTCATAATGTTCTTGATTGTGCAATATGATTTCAAGGATCTGCTTCTTGACCAGACTCACCCTACCCCTTCCAACATGGCCAATTTGTTCCCTGAAACACGAGGGATATATACATTTGAGTTCCCTGCAATAGCTGCACACAATTGACCTAGTTAAGAACACAGAGCCAGTCTTCTCTTTTAATCTGCCTCTTATTAGTTTGCTCAACAATTTTACTGTTGTCAGGTAAAATAATAATATATGGCACCTTTCCTCCAAACAGATCCCAAGACACTTCACAAATATGTACAATGCCACTGAAATCTGTCCGCCTCTGAGGTAAACTTCTAGTGCACAACCATGGGCTGTAAAGGAAAATGAGGAAGTTCTATGGCCTTTGCTATAATGGAGGTCAGACTAGATGATCACAGTTGTCCCTTTTGGTCTTAGAATCTATGAATCTATGAACCCTCACCCTTAAGGAAAGTGCTACTAAAGCGTTAATGTCCACAGAGAACCAATAAAGCAAAGACAAATACCTTTGTAATGTCTCATCTGGAAGACCTTGATCCTGCAAGGTGCTGAGTGCCCTCAATTCCTGTTGACATCAGCCTTAACTTAACCAGGCATTCACTCCTTACCAGATGTGGCTCCAAATGATCAAATACGTATATTTAATAATAGTAACCTGATTTACCAGCTAGCCTGTAGCTGCTCTGTGTTATATACTATACACAAATAACGTGAACTCCTTTTTTGTCTATTAGGCATGCAGCCTGTTAATCCATATCTGAACTGTCTACATATTCAGAAAATTTTGAAAATCTATCTTGATATGCAGAGTTAAAATCTTTCTGAACAGCACTTATCATTCAAGCATGGGTGCTGCTTTTCACAATTAATTTTCCTTTACCCATTTTACAGTTTCTCTTTTTAAAATACCAGAAATTGGTAGAACAAAATAACAACAAAATGCTTGCCAAGTTTCTAGTATTAAATCAAAGTCTGATTTGAATGACAAAAAGTGCAAAATAAATCAAACACTGGAAAACTATACATTTCCTTTTATTTTATTTTCACTTATATAACATTCAAACTGTTTTTTCTAAGTGCGCTTCCATGTGGAAAGCGAAAACCATGTAGGTCAGTGAGTTATAAACCACAAAGCAGGGTTTAAAATATAAACACAGCGACTTGCTTATCTACTTGGTGTGTGTTCAATGCCATTATAATGAGAGCGGCTGGGTGATTCAGTTTGTTGGGCTTGAATTCCCTAATGTTCAATGTTTTATGATCTTATGAAGTATGTAAAATACAGTTCTATTTTGATGCCCTTCTCCGAGCCCCTGAAAATAAGGACTTGGGGATGACCCAACATGCAGGGTCCTGGGAAACCAAGCATCAGTGAAGCATGTTTCTGGAACAGTAATCAGCACTGTCAGGGATTGTCTGTAGAGAGATACACAGTGACATTTACGTCTGCCACCACAAATGGAGAGTGAGCATTCAAGCATGTCTAGTCCAAAGATGGAAAGAAGAGAGAAAAGACAGAGAAAAAAATTGTATTAAAACCAAACACTCTGTGTATGCCCTTTCTTAGCATCTGAAAGACAGGCAAATACTGTACATATATGTAGGGGTCTGAAAGGATTAGAGATTAATAACAATATACAATGGTATGGAAGACCAGTTTTTACAAATTTACAATGTGTATAACTTCACTCATTCCTTTTTATTAGCTGCCTCTTGTTTCAGTAAAATTTGAGTCCAAGGTTCTCCAACTGTTAATTTTTAAAAAATAGTCTGACATTGATTGTGTCTGCTGAGACATTAAATCAGTGACTTACGATACGTTGTGCATCTAAGAGTCAGAGATCCCATTGCTTATTTAAAGGAATAAGGGACAGTCTCACTGCTCTTGCCAACCTTCTTTCTCACAATACATTCGATTCTTATTTCTAGAGTCATAGTTTCCACAGCCAGAAGGGGACCATTGTGATCATCTCTAGTCTGACCTCCTGCATGGTGCAGGCCACAGAATATCCTCAAAATAATTCCTTTTTGAACTAGATCCTATCATCTAGAAAAACATTGTCTTGATTTAAAAATACCTCGTGATAGAGAACCCACCACAATCCTTGGAAAATGTTCCAGTGGTTAATTACCCTGACTGTTAAAAGATTATGCCTTATTTCCATCCATATTTGTCTAGCTTCAACTTCCAGCCATTGGTTCTTGCTCTTACAGGGTTCTAAAAATCCACAGGTGAGCATGAGCTTTTGCTGGGTTCATGGCAGCTGATGTGTTTGCATAGTCTGAACTAACATGTGCTGATGCAAATCAGATGTAATGCCATTTAAGTTAATGAAGTTAGGCTGGTTTTAAAATGGGGTGAGATGTGGATTGAACACCTATATTTTACTTTATTAAAATTTAATATATAACTTGGTAAAGTGCTACAACAGAGCTGGCATATGGAAGGCCATTTAATTGAAAAAAAGAATACATTTAATTCCATTTTAATTCAAATGAGCCATATGCATTCATGCAGGCCATGATTTTAGTCATTGCTTGACAATGATTCTATGCACCACCTCCCACCTAGAATATTCCTTCTAAGAGGAATGTGAAAGTTTTTAGGGCAGCCTCGCAAAGTGGTGCATATTTACTAGCCTGTGCACAGAATCTTTTTGCCCAGCCTTAACATGATGATGAAAATATATATTTTACATGCCCATAAAAAAAGACAAAGAAAAAAGAAGACTCCCCCTTACCCACGCAGTTTAGTAGATAAATAGATATTGGCAAAGAAGATGTAGCAGCTATTCCTAGGACAGGGAATAAATGTTCAAAAGTGTATGGGCTGTGCTTCTGTCCCTAAACCCTGCCTGAGAATTATTTAAGCCCTGCCTGAGAAAGTCCTCTATTGCTCCGATCCTCAGAGGTTCTGTGAAGTTACCTCTCACTTGATTTTAAAAGGAACTAGGTTTGGAACAGAAACCCCTTCTAGGGAGCTTGAGCCTGAGAGGTGCTGACCACCTGCAGCAATTCTGAGGATCATGACCAGAATTTGGTCGAGTGACTTAAGCCATGAGCATGTGGGCTCAAAATCAACCTTAAACTTGCAGCTTCCTGTTAATCATTTGATATTGGCAGACACAACACCAGATTAGGGGGATCTGATCGGGCATGGTATTTCCTATCTTCCTATAAATTCTGTGCTTGACTGAGAATTAAAGACTATATACATAGACTTCGGGAGAAGTTGCTTAAAAGTGACCCGAAGAACTTTTTACTTTTCAGAAACTTCATTCAGGATTCTGTTTTTCTCTTGCCATCAGGTGATGGTAGAATTAATTCCAAAAGTGGCTGAAATAGCTGTAATTCCTTATGGTGTTTTTGGTGCTTATGATGCTGTCAGAGTTTTGGCAGATAATCAAAGGAAGAGCTGAGTTTTCAACTGTTTTGCTTTCGGCTGTGTTAATTTGTAATTTTTAAGTCTGAACATACTATCTGTTATTGATTTGGGATTCTGTAAAAAAATTTCAGTTCCTTACTAACATGTGTTAAAGAAAGTATGTGCAATGACCGGGGAATGTGTGGGTCAGGCCTAATGGTCAGAGCAGAGAGTCAAAACCAAAGGCAGAGTCAGGTACCAAGCCAAAGGTCAGAGTCGGAGTCAGGTGCCAAGCCAGGGGTCAGAGCCAGAGACAGCGTCGGGATAAGGCAGAGGAGCAGGGGCCTGGAGCAGTACCGGGTTTACCATGGCTCCAGGCCCAGAGTCAGAAGGGGCCCCGGCCAGCCCGATCCCCTGGCCGGTTGAGCCAACCAGGAAAGCTGTCCCCGCCCCTGCTCTGCCACTGCCCCACCTCTTTCCCAAAGCCCCCAGCCCTGCCCCCATTCCACCCCTGCTCTGCCCCAGCCCCGCCCCCCATTCCAGCCCTTCCCCTGAGCAACGGCCTGGGGGACTGCAGCGGGGTCAGGCGTGCCCTGCACTCACTTGGCGGCGGGAAGTGGAGCGACCCGGCCCCAGCCCGCTCTGCTCCGCTGGCTCCCAGCCCCACCACCAGTGAGTGCTGGGGGGCGGTTCCCCCTTGCCCTCCAGTCCCAAGGCTGGGAGCCAGAGGAACAGAGTGGAGCGGGTTGGGGCCGGGTCACTCCACTTCCCACCGCCCTGTGAGTGCGGGGTCGGGCCCGCCAGGCAATCACCGGGCGGCAGGAAGTGGAGCAACCCGGCCCCAGCCCGCTCCGCCAGCTCGTGCTGGGGGACAGTTTCCCCCCTGCCCCCCAAGCCTGGGGAGGAGATGGAGTGGTGGGGAAGGGGCATGGGATAGAGAAGGGGATGGGGGAAGGGGCAGGGGAGAAGGAAGGGGATGGGATGGGGAGGAGATGGAGTGATGGTGAAGGGCCATGGGATGGGGAAGAAAAGGGGATGGGGGAAGCGGGGGCAGGGGGAAAGAGGCAGTGGGGAAGGAAGGGGGTGGGATGGGAAGGAGATGGAGTGATGGGGAAGGGGCATGGGATGGGGAAAAGAAGGGGATGGGGGAAGTGGAGGCAGGGGAGAAGGAAGGGGATGGGATGGGACGGGGAGGAGATGGAGTGATGGGGAAGGGGCATGGGATGGGGAAGAGAAGGGGATAGGGGAAGCAGGGGCAGGGGGAAAGAGGCAGTAGGGAAGGAAGCGGTTGGGATGGAGAGGAGATGGAGTGATTGAGAAGGGGCATGGGATGGGGAAGGGAAGGGGATAGGGGAAATAGGGGCCGAGCATGCGGATCCCCTTGGCAGCAGCTGGCACTCCCCGTTAAGCAGGCCCATCAAACCCTCACCCTGACAAGCCCTACCTCCCCTGCATCTGTACTACCCTGATGAGCCCCCCAACACCCTCCCCACTGAGCCCCAACCACCTACACCTGGATTCCCCCCCAAATAGCCCCCCCCCCCACCGCTGAGCTCCAACCACTCTCACTTGGTCCCCCCTGCGGACTCCCATTGCCCCTGCACCGGGAATCTCCCTCTGCATCCAGATCCCCCACAGAGGTGCCTGCACCCAGACTGCCCCACACAGAACCCTCTTACCCCCATCTGGATCCCCCCACACTAAGTCCCTTTGCACTTGGATCCTGCTGCCAGGCTGAGCCTCCCTGCCCACATCTGGTGTGCCTGGCGCAAAAGGGGCAGGGCCCCAGGGTGTTTCTGTGGCAGGCATAGCCTTAGTGCTGTGTCAGGGTCAGATTCAGCCTCACTGCCAAGTCCCTGTCCCAGGGGGGCGGGGGAGGCTGCAAGGTATTCTCCCACCTCCATGCAGCCAGTGGTCTGTGCTCCCCACTGCCATGGTGGAGCTTCCACATTTATTTATTGTAAAAAAAAAGTAAAAAAATTGCAGAATTTTAAAATATTATGCACAGAATTTGATGCAGAATTCCCTCAGGAATATGGGGCTCTGTACAGCTGTGATGGTGGGACTGTGAAGGGGGTGCTGGACAGTATCTGTGGGTGGGGGAGCTGGGCAGGGTATGGTGTGAAGGGTGCTGTGCAGCTGTGGTGGAGGTCAGCGGGAGGGGTCTCTGGGCAGGCGGTGCTGGGCATAGCGGGTCCGGGGGCATTGAGCATAGGGATCTGTGGGGGAGGTCTCTGGGAGAAGGGGCGCTGGGCATAGGAATCTGTGGGGGAAGTCTCTGGGTGACGGGGTGTTGGGCATAAGGGCAGGGCACTGGGCGGGGGGCAGTGTGGAAGGGGCACGCTGGCAGCGCAGGGCTGGGCGGGCCAGTGTGCGTCTAGCAATTGTGGGTTTGTAAACAGTGCCCTTGTGCTGGGCTAAGTGGGGCCACTTCCGCTGCGCAGCGCTTCATTGCCCCCAACCGACCCCTCGCTCTGCAGCCCGCCCCCCATCATGTCTTATTTCCCCAATGGGGGCCCACAGTTATGTTTGGTGCCCCGGCCTGGAGTAGTACAGGACAGCAGGAACTGGGAGGAGATGGGGGTCTGGAATGGGAGGACAGGAACCAGGAGCATGCAGGGAAGCAGGAAACAGAAGCAGATAGGAATGGAGGGCTCAGGAGACAGGTAAGCAGGAAGCGTCCAACATCACAGCCAGCCAAAGGTTCCTCTTGTGCAGACAATTTCCTGTTGTTACTTCCCGGTTTATATAGTACTCCTTAGCCAGTCGGGGGGGCTGGATGTTTCCCCCAAGCGGGAGATTTGGAGACGGGGCCCTCTGTGAGCTAGTCCTTCCCTGGACCCTTCCCTAATTACTCAGGTGAGCTTCTGGGTGGCCGTCGTGGCCTGAGGGCTGCCTGTGGGCTCGGGTTTGAGGCCTGTGATCCCTCACGGTATGTTGTAGATATGTATCTCTGTGAAATAAATACACTCAAGTACTGAATTTTTGCACTGGTAGTTTTCTTTTTTGCTTTATCCATTCTGAGTGCAGCACATGTGAACATGTGCACAGTTGATTAGTGTAATTAAAACTCGATGCCTCTCCAGTGTATCAGTCCAACTTTGTAGCACGGCCTATGTGCTGCACTTGTAGGGGAAAGGACTTGATGGCTGCAATTATCTTTTCCAGTCAAACATCTATGATCTTACCTAAGAAAAAGGCAATTTTGTTGTATTGCTTTTAAAGTGAGGATCATTCTTATTCATGTAAGTGGGATACGAAGTAATACCAGTCTTGCTTTGTCATTAGTGGAATTGATACACTGAGTCATAAGGAGGAATAAATTACCTTGCTATAATTGATTCTGAACTGTGGCTGTTACAGTTCACTCACTTTCCTTGTCATCCATAAAGCAGGGCTTACTGATTTCAACTTCACTTAATCTTAAATATAGATGGCTTGTTCTTTATAAAGATAGGCTGCATTTCTGAAAGGATGTTCTGTTTGCTTCCATGATTCCAGAGCTACATCTTGTAGACTTCACATTAAATTCATCACAACATATTTAAGAGGAATTTTGTACGATAGCTTATTATTTTTTAATATTTGTATTGTGGGGATGCCCTAAGGCACCAGACAGAATTGGAGCACTACTGTGCTAGGTGCTAGGATGTAGCTCTGCAATCTTGGTGTTTGTCACTGAGGAAGACTTGGTGTCTGCCCTGAAGAGTTTACAATCAAATTTTAGACAAGATACTACAGAGGAGTGGAACAGCCTATAGGAGGGAATTGTTACAGTGGTACAATTACACTGTCATATAGACTTGGCAGGGCACAGCTTGACGTTTCTGAATAATATGAATTTAATCCCATACAGTTGGGTTTTGGCAATCATGGAAAAGCAAGTGGAATGTGGATATACAGAAATACTCTTTATCCTCCATAAAACACTTAAAAACAGTGCAACAGATGAAAGCTGCATGGAGCCATCACTCAACAAAGCAATGCTGCTAACGAAATACGCAAATAGTAACGACAAGAAATTTGTTACTCATTTTATCTGTTCTTTATGGGCTGGATCCAGTGCACACTGAAGTCAATGGAATGACTCACAGTGACTTCAGTGGGTGTTGGGTATGGCCTTAAATTCATTATTCTGCTTCTATCTTAATTGTAATTTCTCACTTTTTTATTTATTATTAAATGCCACCTGAAAGGAAGAAGGAAATGAGAGAGTGAAAGATGATGTTTAAACAGAATCAAATAAAGAATTTATTAAATGAGCATTGAAACTTGGGAGGAACGTGTTTGCTAATGAAATAACATTTTCCTTAAAAAATGTGTGAAGATGAACTGTAGATTATAGAATATATTTTAAGTGTTTTCCAGCAGTTGCTTTTAATAGAACTGTAACTAATAAATGTGTGTGTGGTTTGCTATCGGATCTGGAGTTCTTACTTCAAATGGTAATGCATTTTGCACTAGCAGATTGCAGTTCCTGCTAAGAAGGGGTTAAATCCAAATTAAGCAATCATATGGTCTCCATTAATGTATTTAGTGTCTAAACTAAGGGTAAGTTCTGTATTGTTTTATTTACCACATTTACTTTTTCTCTTCAGTAAATCTGAATTTGTCTTGTGTGCTCTACATGAAGTACTTTCTTTGCACGTGGTCTTTGTCTTCTCCCCTTCCTTTTGGACTGTGTTTCCTTTTTGGTGCATCATAGAGGTGTTTATACTTTTCATTTTTCTAAATGGATTATACCAGATTTACATGTAAACATTGCATTGCTATTATGAACACAAATACCTTCATACCTGATGTTGCAGGTTTTTTTTTTAACTACATGATAAGAGGTCACAATAGTTAGAAGACTTGGGATTCTTCTCTTCTCTGATATAGTAATTGCGATTTTTGTTTTGATGTTGACAGAAATTACTGAAGTATCAGATGAAGAATTGGATGCCCTGCAGTCTTTTTGCACCATTAAAATAAGCCAGATCCATCATCAGTTGAACTCTAAGCAGTCAAACAGCAGCAAACATAAAGATCTGCAGCATGGATTCACTTCAGAGAAGCCTGTGACAGGTGACTTGAAGTGTACTATTCCTGATCAGCTAGTGAACAGAATCCATCTGAAAAATATCAGTGAGACAATGAAACAGGTACTTAACCAAAACATAAATCATGCCAGTTGGTTGGTTGGTTGGTTTTGGAGGGCTGCTAAAGAAAAATTGAAACTATACGGGCCAAATCCTGCTGTCCTTACTCATTCAAAACTCCCATTGACTTCATTGTGAGTTTTGCCTTAGTGAGGACTGCAGGATTTGTGTTTCTGATTTTCTCATTAAGACCACGCTGCAGAAATGCTTTTCGTAAATAATAAAATTATATAAAATGTTGCCTACTGACAAAATGCTGATTTTTCATTGAGACATTTCATACAGTATGAGTAATTCACAGAGGCAGGGGTGGATAGTTATTGTCAACCTCTATGAGCGTTAGGTTAACTGGGGAGTAGAGTTGTAAGTGATGCTTGTCAGGCTGCCCTTGCCCGTTGTGTACAGAACTGTTCTGGAAGTGACTTGTGGAGTCCGGGGGCAGCATCAGAGAAACGTGCTCACTGTCCAGGAGAAGGTTTGGCATCCCCATTATAACAGTTGGTTAATGTACAAAGTGGCATTGGCTCTGCTCAAAAGAGGTCAGAAGCTGCCTTGCTACTTCAGCCACAGAGAGTTGATAGGATTTCAGTCAAAAGAAGTGGTAGATGCCTGAAACCTCCCGGGCAGCCTGGGAGAGTAAAATATGAGAGCCCTGCCTCTCCCCTTTTGTATAAACTCTTTGTTGTAGTCCGGAATTAGGACTGGCTATCAGGACACCTGCACAAAAACAGAAATATGTGTAAATATATAATACATTCTGAGCCAGATTTTGCCTGGTTGCAAGAAGTGAGGGCACAAAAGAGCTCACCCCTTATGCCTCTTCTCTGCCCCGGGTACAGGGGCCGGCCACAGTTGCAGTCCCTGGTCTTTCCTGAGGTCATGCTTCTCTAGGGAATATATCAATGTGGGCAATAGGGGAGTGTTTTTTCAGAAGAGTAAATATTGCTGCATAGATCTTCACCTTTTGGTCACTTGGCTATGGATGTATCTGGCCTGTGGCATGGTTTAGCTTTTGATTGGAAAACTGATATCCGTGTTCCTAGATAAACAAGATAATATCCACAGAGACAAAAGTAAAATATTTTAGCACATAGGTATGACTTTAGCCCCTGTCACTGTGAATGACACATTAGCAAAATACCTTTTAAGCTAAGATTACGTGGCAAATAGTTGGCTTTTATTTGTCACTCTTTTGCACGAAAAACAGGAAGTATTTAGACATATTTTAATAGAAACATTCCTAAATGCCTGATCTTTTTTTTTTTTTTTTGCCAACCTTTAATTTTTAACACTTGCCTAAAGAATGAAATGTGCCTGATAGAATCTGGGTGGCATCAGTGAGTTTGGTAAGATGTGCATGTGTCATTTTAACAGTTTGAAGGGCTTTTCTTTTCTGCCAGCCCAGTGCTCCTTTCCCATAGGACACGCACACTGAGACAAACAACGCCTCTTTCCACTCTGTGTGTGTCAGGAATCACAAAACTGTTGTTTATTCTCCAGTGATCCTTGAATTCTAACTTTGTATTTGTAGGGGGGTTTGAATATGTTACTGTGACAGTCATCACCTACAGATGCCTTTACCCATAAATCTTGGTGTTGGAAAATATCTGTGCCTCGTTTGAAATGGGTACAGCATGTCTGCATCGGAGAATAATTTTGATAGAACCAAAAAAATGAGTGGTGAATAATAATTGCAGTCATGTATTTTGCTTCAGTTACTATCACATACATTTGCTTTAATTTACTGCCATACAGCATGTAAAAGTAATTGTTAAACCATTCATTGGCTAACCCTGTGCCAAGTGAGCAGAGAATACTGGGGTTTTTTTATTTCTTTCTTTTTGGTGTTTTTGAAAGTCAGTTCCGGGATATTGAGAGCTTCATTTTTTTAACTGTTTTGAAATTACAGCTACTTACCTCCTTTCACTACACTAAAATATAATAAAAAACAGCTACTAATAAATTTGTTACAGTCTCTGAGCCTGCCTCTTCTTTTGCTTACATTGGTTTTACTCCGGTGTGATTCCGTGGAGTTAGTCCTGATTTATATCTGTGTAAATGAGATCAGACTCAAATCCTATATAGATATATATCCTGAGATTTGTATAAAGCCTTTAAGCACACTCAAGATTTTGTGCTAAATAAACTAACACAGACTTTAATAAATATTGTTATTCAACACTTAAAGGAAACTGCTTGTACAATTTTACTTTGGTTTTAATTCAGAACTGTATATACATATTTGAACCAATATCGCTTTAGGGTTCTTTTTCTTCTTAAAAGTTGTGGCGATATTTATTATCTTTTAAAAGAGGGCATGTAGGTTTCAGTTTGCCTACTACAAGAAAAATCTGGTGTATTACCAGTCAGCGATATGATGGCTGAAAAAAATAAGATTAACCTTAAATGAAACAAAGTTACTGCTGCTAGAAAGTGTAGCACATGGGGGAAAGCAAATGTAATTTAGTGTAAAAGTCATTCAGACCGGCTCATCAAGATGATATTGTGAAAAAGATTATGAAGTAATTTATGGCTCCCTAGAAGAGCAAATCTTTCTCTTCAAAATATCTGTATTTTTTATTTGTTATTTTTTAATAGAAGCAATCATCTTACTCGTTCATTTTTTCAACTTCTCATCTTACAGCTGACAGAAACTAAACTACACCAGCCTTCTCAATGCCATGATTGTAAGAAAAAATGGACAAAACTGGCCAAGAATACCTTTCTCAGACAAAAGAAGACTTTAGTGGAGAAAGCTTTACTCCAAGATAAATTAGAAGAACAGATTTATGTCAAAGTAAGCAAATGTTATTAAAACAAACACTCCAGTGCATTTTGTACACACTTGCAGTTGAGGAATCCATGAGCCAAATTGCATCCTGATTTATGACCATGCAGTCACATAGACCTGCATGCAATGTGAGTCAGGGTGGAATCTGGCCCCATGTCGTTACTAACCTGCATGGGGCTAGATTCTCACCTTGTGCTGATCATGTCTATGGAGCTACTCTGATTTACCTCAGCTGATAATCTGACTCACCATTTTCCAGAGGTTTTTTATTTTGAGCATGTCTGGATTGATTTTCCATGATCTGTTTTCTGATTGGCTAGCCAGGAACAAAGTAGTAAATTATATCATTGTTCTAGGATGCTTGCTAGTTACATCGACACAGACTTCCGTCCCATTTTCGTGCTTTTCAAGGAATGGGGTGCAAGGTGACTGCCGCATTGCATGGATGCAGAGGCAGTTTTACTGTCGCGGAGGCTGTTCCTTCTGCTCTTTCTTAACCATTACTGTATTATGGTGCTGCCATAAAAAGTGTTGTCATGGGGTTTCAGCTAGAGACCTTGTCTATTTTTCCTTACAGCTTCAATGAGCTCAAGATGACAGCCACCTTGTGGATTGTAGATTTGGAATGCAGAGGTTTTTCGTTTACAATATTCTCCTGCTTGGCATTCACACTTCATCCCTTATCTTATGGATTCTCAAATCACCCTGTCTTGTACCTGAAGCCAGTTTTGTAGTTACTAGTTTTCCCACTACTCTTCATTCTAAACTATCTAAGTATTTACACCATGCTCATCATCAAGGTTCCTGCGTACCTGACGTAAGGGAGGGGACTTAGACCTAGTGAAAACTGGCCATAGACTCAGGGAAAGAGGAGGAAGAGTGGCTCTGCAATATGCTCTTTCCATCTGTCAGTGTTACAGAAGCCCTTCCAACCCCATATTCTGCTATTTAGACTTTATTTTTCTGTATTATGCCTGGGGAGATGGTTAGTCTACAGCATCCTTGACAAATCCAAAGGGATTTCGTCTTGGAGGATAATGTTGACCTGACTGGCATTCTGTCCCATGGATTCCTACTTTCATGCTAAGAAAGCCTTCTGGAGCATAGGCGGCAAGTTATATCTCCACGTGGTGCCTTGGCATCAGCAATATTCAGAGACCAGGGGCCCAGCTCCACCAATATTTGGGGCTGGGTGTCCCCCCCAGCCCCACCTGCTGCGTGCGCCTCCTCCCCTGCTGTTGCCCCTGACTGTAGCCTCACTGGGGGTGAGGAGTGGGGCTCCCTCCTATGAGTGTCCCCTGCCTCCCCTTGCGGATCAGTGTGTCCCTGCCTCTGCCGTGCAGCTCCATGCTGCCTCCCTGCAGCAACTGCTGCCACAGGGTCCTAGCGCCCCCCATCTCCACTGCCAGGGCAGACTGACTCTGAGCCTGCCCGTCCACCTCAGACCCTTCCCTTTTCCTGCGGGACCCTCCACCAGCACAAGGGGCCCCCCCACGCCCGCAGTCACCGCTCCTGCCCCATGCTGGGCAAGGAGGCAGCCCCATCCCTCACCCCCAGTGAGGCTACAGTCAGGGGCAACAGCAGGGGAGGAGGCGCACGCAGCACCCCCCGGCACCCACCACGGGGGAGGCGAGGGAGATTCCTGGACCTGAGAGAGGCCTAGGGGCACGTGCAGTGACAGTGGTGGGGGTGAGTGTGCTGCTGGGGGGGCAGTAAAGGGCTGGGCGAAGTCCTCCTTTCTGGCCCATGTCCCGGAGCAGCCTGCCTGCATCCCAAACTCATCCCCAGCCCTGCCCCACCCCTGAGCCCACACCCCCAGCCACCCTCAACCCTCTACCCTAGCCCTGAGCCCCTCTAACACCACAAACCCCTCATCTCCAGTCCCAGCCAGAGACCTCATCCCTCCGCACCCTAACCCTCTGCCCCAGCCCTGAGCCTCTCTAACACCCCAACCCCCCCAGACAGAGCCCTCACCCTCTACACCCCTACTCTCGCCCTGAGCCCCTCCCACACCCCAAACCCTTCATCTGCAGGCACACCCCGCAGCCCTCACCCCTGCACTCCCTCCCTCTGCACCCACTCCCATCCCCAAACTCCCTCCCAGAACCTGCACCCCCTCCCTCCGCACGCCCTCCCATCCCCAAACTCCCTCCCAGAGCCTGCACCCTGAATCCCAATCCCCTGCCCCAGCCTAGGGCCTGCACCCCAGACCTCCTCCCCCACCCAAACTCCCTCCCAGACCCTTGGGCAGGTGGGGGGATGGACTTTGGGCAGGGGCGGGTTCTGGGCACCACCAAAAATTATACAAACCTGCAGCCCCTGTAATCTGGAGTGGGTTGCAGTAGGCCCTGACAGCATGGGCCATGACATGTACCTAGTGAGCTGAATAAAGGCAGTGAGCCTCTCTGCCCCTGTCCCTGTCCATCTCAGATGTCCTGAGATCGCTGGGATTTCTCTGGTTTGCTGGCTGTCACATCCTGTTCATTCTGATGTGGGAAGAATCCTCGTTCTCTGATGCAGTGTTCTTCAGGATATTGTGAGCTATAACTTATTAAATTTGCTGGCCCTTCTATGGGTAGCTCTGCACAAGGGATAATTTGGCCCTTAAGATGGCCCTTATCATTATAGTATGTGACAGATGCATACTCACTGCAGTTTTCTTTTATTTCAGGACTCGCTCACACTTATAGGAGAAATACACAAAAACCTCCCCAAGCTTTCAGAGGATCCAAGGAGCATATGGCAAAGACTGAATGAGAGAGGTCAGAAAGTGTAGGGCCTGGTTGTGATGAGCATTAATGAAAGAATGTAAGAGCTGGCAAAAATCTTCTGGTGACACTCATGTGCCTAATGCCTCCTAATGAGAACTGTTTTGTTAGGACAAACTGATCAGTGGGTAAATATCCTTGCAGGTAGAACCAGATATTCACAGAGCACAAGATTCCAACCGACAGTCCTGCTATGTGTCCTTCCCGAATGCAAAAGCTGCAATACAGTGTCATCCAACCAAATACATTTTTCAAATTATGGAAGCTGACATTTTTTTATTATTATTCTGACAAGGAATAACTATTGTTTTTCTGGGTTTGCTTATGGGATTTCAGAGCAGCTCACTGCTTCTTCCATCTGTACAAAAAATAGATGGTTCTGTTTTTCTGGGTGGGGAGGTGTAATTATTGGGCTTCAGCTCAATCTTTGCCTTCTGCCTCCTGTTAAATTGAAAGCTAGAGCCCCAGGTGGAGGAGAGAAAGAGACGGTTGCAGAGTAACTGTAAAAGGAATAAAATGAAACTGGGCATTTATAGAACTGGAATAATGAAAATGTGAACTGAAATAAATCAGTAACCCTGAGGATGCCAATAGGACAAGAAATGGCATTAAATTAATCATAGAACCTGTCTGGGGTGGATGTTTAGAAAGAGAAGGAAAACAAAATACAGAATAAAACTGGAATAAAATATCAATTAAGATAATATTTTGACTGTTTTCTGAACTTGCTGATGCATTTATTGTCACTGTCTATCAATTCCTGAAAAGGAATGTCACTATCTCATTGAGATTATCTCTGGGTGAAAGTCTGGTACTACATAGGAAGTCCAAGTAAAGAGGCTTTGCACAGGAGATCTCTGGGGGCTGGAAGCAGTGAAGTCCTTCTGCTCACTCCAAGCAGGGCATGTAGACAGCAGAATCATGACCACTACTATGGTCATCATCATGGCTTCCACTGACAGCCGTAGCACATTCCATCATCCCTCATTGGCAATGTGTAGCCAGTGGATCCACATGAGTTGCAGACTCGCTGGCCTCTGTAACCTCCATGTTTTCAGCGCGTTTGGGCCTTCCACAGCAATTGAGGATCTGGGTAGACATTTGTCTATCAAATGTGTATATGAAGGAGATCACTGCCTAATAGTTCAGTGGCTTGTAAAGACATTAGAATGGTACTTTGGTGTTGCATTTTTTTCCCTTTTGGTAAAAGAAAATCTATTAATGGGGTTGATTTGATGTTCTGTTTAAACAAACTACAGGTATGTAAGTGTTACATATACTATGTACTGTAGTTATCAGATCAGTGTACCCAGGGTTGTGTGTTTAGCCACATGGTTTCACGATGCACACATCAATATAAAGCATGAAAATAAAATTAGGATGGAGGGAATTAGAGGTTCACTTAGATTATCCTTGATCTTGTGGTATGAATAACCTCCATGAACGATTTCATTACTTTTGCCTGAGTAGGTGAGGCCTTCACTGAATCTCTAGAGCAGTCTTAAATTTTTTAATACTAGCCGTTCTCATTCCTTCACTGGCAGCTTATTCCACCTTTTAGCAACCCTCTGGGCATAGTAGCCCATCCTAAGAACTCCCATTAGCATCACTTTCAGTTTTAGATCACGACTGCAACTTATATAGCTATCTTATATGGTGAACAAGATGCCACTAGATTTTTTTGTTAATGCACCATCCTTAGGTATCTTAAAATCCCCCTCCTATCTCCCACTTTTATAACCCTGTTCACATTAGAATTCCATCTCTGCCCCATTTGTCTTGTGACTCCACTCCCCCTCCCTTCCCAAACTCTGCCTAATTCTTTGTTGACCTTTTTTGAACTCCATTAGCAAAAGTTCACCCGTTACTCAACATAAGGTCTCATAAGGGCTCTGTTATGGAGCAGTGGTAGCAAAGTACACACACAAAAAGGGAGGCCATGCCTAAGACCCTATGAAAATTTACCCTTGCATAACACAGTGCAAAATAATACATCTGTGTAGCTTTGTTTCACTACTAAAAACAAGGAATATTAGATTCTGGGTTCTAAATACATGTTGACAGGACACAACAGTGCATTTGAGCTCTGCTTTTGGTGTCTAGATTGTCACTGGAAATCTTGAAGTATTTCTTTTTAACTCTTAGTTGTCAACTCTTTGTATAAATACACTGAATTATAAGATCTTTGGATCAGGCACTTACCAATTTTATTTTCCCGCAGTGCACCATGCACACCCAATTTAGAGAGGCAGTTCAGAAAATTCATTTAAAAATTCACCAGCCGTATGGTCTGTGGTGTGTGTCTTTTTCTGCTACTCAGTACCGCAGGCTTAGAACAGTTTTGGAGTTCTTCTCTTTCATATTTTATCAACAGTAACTCTGGGATCTGAACACTTATTTTCTGTTACCTTGTTGCAGTTATTGCTGATGTACAGTATGAAGCAAATGAGAGAGCTTGCCCTGTAAATTACTTATTTCATATTCCTGTAGGGACTGAGACTAGTAACCAAAGAATTTTGACATGGAGACCACAGAAAGGCGCCTAGATCAGTGCTCTTCCTTTTACACTCCCCACAAGCCATTTATTTTTCTGAGAGAGATTTTTGGTTTGATCTGGAAAAACATCTTTAAAACTGTGATCAAGAAAAATTTATTCATCTGTTTTGCTTGTCTGTGCTCATTGGGGTATAAAAGGAGCAAGACTGATGAGGGGCGAGTCATACAGTAAGTAGATGTGGCACTGAAACAAATTAGTCCATCCATTGTGAAGTGTCATTTAGAGTTTTTCTTTTTTGGTTTTCATACTGCACACTGTTATCCTTTTTTAATCCTCTGAATGATTTGTGAAGTACTAGAGTTTATTGCTATGAACATCTTGCAAATGCAGAAGTGATTTGTTTTTGTTGCATACACTGATTTATTTTACATATTCATTGGTAATGGTTTTTGTGATGCTGCACTTTATTTGTTGCTAACCTCACCATGAATGTTGCTGAACTGACAACCTGAAAGATTATTAACCTGAAAGTAGCACCAGACTGATACAGCATTGGCTACTATGGCAGTGCAATCTCCCCCTGAACTGTCACACCTCATCCCTGAAGAGGTCACCTCTGAGGGGATGAAGTTAACTCCAAGCCCATTCATTCCTTAGCCTGTTTTCTGAGCACCAGTTATAGGAGTGGACTCTATGATATGGATGCTTGCCACTAGGAAATAGGCCAAAATGTCCATTTCATTCCCCATAGGCCAGTGCAATGCCTTTAGATGGTAATGATGTTCGATTGCTACTGACCTGGACTGGATTTAAACAAGGGCAGAGGTGAAAAACTGTATATCCAGTTTCCGATCCCTTGTGCTATCTGCGGCTTGGCTAGTTTCTTTACCAGTAAGCCTTATAGCAGTCTTAAATTTCTTCATTGTGTGCAGGCACACTCACTGGGAGAGAAGTTTAGAAGTGCCACAAGCTCTCTAGTGCCCCGTGCCTTGTCAGAAACTCATCCCTGATCAACAACCTGCATAGCTTCATTGGTGCCAATCTTATACAAATTCACCTTTCCCTCCTTGAGACACCTTTCTCTGTAGCCAATGTCATCATTGCCGATGAAGCCAGTCCAATCCCATTCATTCAAATTGAAAGTTTGTCAGGAGCGTTGAACGGGTGGTAATGAAGTGCAAGGTTTACTGCTTTAAAGAATAGTGCCCTCCTGTGGGGATGAATCATCATATTGACACAGTGCCCAGATTCTACGCCACTGCAAATCTGGACTAACTCTACTGATTTCAGTGCAGTTAACCCAGGATATATACCCTGGTATCGAATTTGAAAGTTGTTCTAATATGTATATTTTTTTTAAATAATAATGTGCCCTGTGTCTTCAGGTCATAACTTAAATATTATCTGGTATAACAAAGAAATTATTTAAATTATTTTATTGTCTCCGCTAAATAAAAACTTAGCTGGGCACACAAACATGCGCAAATTGCTGCTGCGTACAGTATAGGTGTTATAGTAAGGGGCACTTTGTTAAAAATGTAAAATGTTTCAGAGTTTTTTTTATTTTCTCGAATGTATATATCAATAATGTATGGATTAGGTTTTCATTTTTGTCCTCCCCAGTCTACTGTCCCTTTCTCTCACGCAGTTGATATACTGTAGGTCTTTACCTACACAGACTCGAAAATGGGATTGATGAGTTGTGAGGGGGGGTGGGGGGAATGCCACTTTGCCCGTTCCCCAAATAAGGTAGTGGGTACCTTGTTCTTTTCAGAACATGCCTTTCAAGTTGCTAACAAAATATATCGGGGGGCCCTATGAAAGCATTATCCACCTTCTGGACATGGGCATTCACTGCTTCTTTATTTATTTATTTTGTAACAAAATAGTACTGTTTGTTCTCACATTGAATAGTGTGTATGATCCATAAATACATTGTAAAATAGATCTGTAGCATGTAACAGAGTCTGCCTTTAGAATATCCCATGAAGATCCATATTTTTGTTGTTAGCACTGTTAAGAACATTTACATCTTTAATCTTCTTGCCAGTTTTTAAATTGAACTTTTTTGCCTACAGAAGCAAGTGTACAGCATTATCACAGTATTACAGCTTGTTTAAAAATACATACAGCACCAGCTAATGGTAATTGCAAGCAAGCTATATACTTGAGCAGGGTTTTTGTTTGCATTTTTTACATATTTTCTACATTTTAAAACAGCTACTTATACTGATGTTATATCCAACACTTTGTTAGAAAATATTACTTACATATGTTACCCACAATAGAGTCGGCATCTTTTGCATGACATAACATTACAGGCATCAAAAATAGAAACACACCATTGTAAGCCTGGTTAAAAATAATTGCAAGCTTTAAAAAAGTGTGTTCAGCTTGCATGCTCCTTAATAAGTCTGGGCCCATCATGTGAGGTGCTGAGTGCCCTCAATTCCCATAGAAGTAAAGTGCCATCAGAACTTTGCAGCATTGGACCCTAAAACAAAATAAATTGAGTGATTATCAACATACAGTCTGCTAGCAAACATAGGGCTCAATCCTGCAAGCCCTCTGTGCATGGAACTCTTCTTGAAGTCTTTGTGAGTTCTGCCCCAGAAGGCTTTCAGGACTGGGTGGTAATTGGGTAAAATCCTGTGGACCTTACTCAAATAAAGCTCCCATTAACTTCTCAAATTTTGAGCCGGATCATCTGCTAATGCAAATCATCATCGCTCTATCAACTCCCGTCAGCTGTGTTGATTGGAACGAGCTGAGACTCTGGCCCTTTGACTGCCATGGGAATTTTGATAGAGTAAGGACAGCAGGGTTTGACATACTGTTTTTTAATAAATAAAATGCAGATTAGAATACATAGTTGCATTGGTTTTGCTTTGCACAAATGAGACAACTGAATATTTTTGACTTATAATGAAGCTGTTGGAAATTTCCAAACCATTAATAATTCTTACAAATTAGGTAAAACCAGGATATATTTAGGTGGATATTTCAATATGTAACTTCCAATAGTTAGTTATTTTTCACTTTCAGGTAATGCAGGAATATTTCATGTTGGATTGATTTCTTTTATGAAACAAGTCCTGACATGCTTTGGAACATGCTCTTTTCATGGTCTCGCTGATATTCCTCTTGCGCTTTCTGCAGTCTTTTACCCCTCAGTTGCCACTTGTGGAAACAGTAGGTCACTAGGGATGTCATTATCAAAGAGAAAATAATGATCAGCACTATTATCAGTGCAACCGTGGATGAGAGGGACCCTTCTAGCTGTTTAGTTTCAGTGTCTCCTGTTGCATTCAGCTTAGCAAAGTTTTCATATTCCGTCAAAGCCAAAAGTGCAGGTACAGGAGTTTCATTGAACTTGGGCCTCATTGGGATTCAGTAGTTGCCCTCACTCACTCAAATTTCTGAAAAATCATGAACTAGGATTCCCACATAGCCCACGTTGTCCACAAGAAATTTTTTTCTCAGCTTCTCAAGGCATAGATGGGGCTCAGAAGTATTGTTTGTTTATGAAGCCATGCAGCTTATAAGGAAGAGGATGTGTCAGAAAGTTAACAATGCATGTCATCTATATCCAAACAGTGTATAAGTCAGAAACTGGTGCTCACTGTCGTCTCTGTCAGAAGAAAAAGCTGCTGATCTCACTGCCAGTTTTTGAATCTTTGTTTTCTTGAATGGATAATTGGAGAAAATCAAATCAATTTTCCTGTAACATTGTGGTGTCAGGGCTCCTCCTCAGGCTTAAAGGAAAAATAAGCGCTACAATGAGCACAGTTTACATCTTATGAATTTGCTTCACAGTGAGTGTTTTCTTTTCCCCAAAGTATTCCCCAAAGAGAATAAAATCCAAGGCAGATTTTTTGCTGAGAGGCGGACTTGGTTTTTCTAACATTGTAGTTTCTAACAAAATCAGTTACAGAAAAAAATCTTTCATTCTAATGAAGGCCTTTCTTTCCTCTTCTTTAATATTTGTTCTCACATTCACCTTGTCTGGAAGAGATTTTATTTTTTGTTCTTTTTAAACTGGAAATTCAGAGATGTCATCACTGATTGCAAAGCTGGGGTCTGGAAAAATTACCTAGGTTAAGAATGACATAGGGTTAGATCAGAGTTTTGCTCTCGTCAGCTGTCACCTGAGCTAAACGCTAGAATCTTAAAGACTTGATTTTGTATACTGTGATATAACTTAAAACCACAAGAATTGTTTTATTTCTGTTTGCCATGAATATTGGCATAGAGCCCAGTCCTGCAAAAATTTAATCATGCGAGCAGTTCCATTGAAGTCAAAAGGGGCAAGTCTAGTGAAGGACAACTGGTGTGAGGAAGGGTTTGCAGGATCAGAACCTCATTGTGCTTCAGATGTCATTCTGAAGTTCAGTTTAAAGTCAGGAGGGACCATACTCTGCCGTCCTGACTCTGGCAGAACTGCCATTGAGGTCATTTCTTTCTCCCTCCAGTCAGGATAGCAGGATTTGGTCCCATAAGATTTTCTTTTGGGAAGGAGAGTGATGAACATTTTTAGACCTATTTATTTGAAATAACAGATTGCTCCAAGCCCCCTCCACCTGACTTCCGAGTGCTTCAAGGCCAAAATTAGGTCTTGGAGATGTTGCATCACAAGCATTTGTTCTAAGAGTCTCCATATAACAAGAGGCAGTTGTAACAGATCCTGCTTCTGGAAATCTGTGGCTCATCCCACTCAGGCTAGCAGAGAACTGAGGGTCTGCTTTACTAATTAACAGCATTTCTAAGCCATTCTTGACTGTAATAAAGACTGTTTACTATAGATTAGCATTCTATTGATGTTATAAGATGTAAATGAGCAGTTCTTGCCAGTTAGAAACAATATGTTCACAGAGTGAAAAATGTCTATTTTAAAGAAAGTTTAAAAGCCAGCATTTAGTTTAGCTTAGGACAATAAAAAACTTGTTGGTAAAGCTGATTGCAAGTTTATTGCATGTAAGAAAACTGTAGGTGGGGAACACCTAGCTTCTTTAATGAGTAAGTCTACTGGTTGCACTGTTCAGAAAGGCTATCTCAGGAGGTTTTGAGCAACAATGTTATTATAATGCTATCCAGCTCCACAAACAGCACCATTGTCAAGCAGCCGAAGGCAGGAAACTGGGATGAAGGGATTTAAGACCATTAGGAACTGCCTGTCTGATTTTCAGTGTTGCTGTAAAACCACCACCCACTCTGAAGTCCATGGGCATGGAGTATGCTCAGTGCCTCTGAAAAATTAGGTCTTGTCATACCTTACCCAGCCAATCATCCATCTAACATAGTATCCCCTCTCTAACTGGCTTTTACCAGATACGTCAGAAAAAGATGTAAAATCTTCATAAGACACCCAGCCAGGTATACAATACTATAATGTGAAGATGAGTGGTGATTCTTCCCGGCTCCATTTGACAATCAGTGAAGGTGGCCATGTTTTCAGAATCAAAATTGGGGTGGTTTTATGTCAAGATATTTTAGGACTGTGAAATAGAGCTCTGAATTCTTGCTCCTTTCTTTGGTTGAAAAGTAACAATGGTCCTGTGGTTAAGGGGAAGTTCTATGGTCTATGTTATGGATGTGGTCAGACTAGATGATGACAATGGTCCCTTCCGGACTTAGAATCTGTTTATCTGAAAGGCAACTGGATTGACAATCAGAATCAGGAGGTCTCAGCGTTCAGTTCCTAGCTCTGACACAGTTTCCCTGTGTGATTTTGGACAAATTACGTATAAGAAAACAACAGGTGCCTTAGTTCCCCATCCGTAGAATGGGGATGTTAATGCTTCTTTTGTCTGTCTTGTCTATTCAATTTGTAAGCTTGTTGGGGTGAGGAATATCTCTTACTATATGATTATGCATGCTTTGCAGAGTGGAGCCCCAATATCAGTCAAGGCCTCTAGGCACTACAGTGATAAATAATAATCTGCTTCACCTGCAGCAGTGGAGTAGCTCAAAGAAAAGCTTTTCTTTGCTTCTTCCCCCTGCACATCTCTATCAATTGCTGGCCTCCCATTCATGCTTCTGGCAACCATAGAGAGGAGGGAAGTGAGAGACAAAGGGACCACAGGGTAGGCCCTCCTTCCCAGCTGGAGCAGAGCTTTTGCACTGCCTAGACTGGAACGTCAACTCATCAGACACAAACTGCAGTGTTGTCATCTGACATGTCATGACAAGAATTGACCCTGAACACTGGTTGAAGCAAAGCCAATACTCCTTATATGAAGAGTTAGACATGTTAAAAAAATGTATAGCAGTAAAACTAGCTCTGGAACAAACACCTAGTAATTATAAAAACCTGCAGGAAATACCCTTTCACACAATGTTTAATTAGACTGTGGAACTCAGAGCCACAGCATGCTGAGACCAAGGATGTAGCAAGATTCAAAAAAAGATTGGACACTTTCATGGATGACAAGAATATCCAGAGTTATAAAAAGTTAATGCTGAAAAAGAATGTTGGAAGGGACATAAAATGTCACGTTTCAAGGTTTAAGCCAATCTCAAACTTTAAGAGAGCAGGAGGAGACCTTCGTAGAATACCAGATTAGCCCCCTTCAGACTGCAAGGTTTCTCGTACCTTCTTCTGAAACATGTGGTGCTGGACATTGTCAGAGACTGGATTAGATGGACCACGGGTCTGATCCAGTCTGATAGTTCCTATGTCCCTATTAATGTTTTGACTGATGAAATTAAAGCACAAGATATTTCAGGGATCCCTGCAGACACTGGGACAACATGTGAAAAATCAGAATTGTCCCAGGATGTATTTTACAATCAGTTTATGTTCAAAACATGAGTATTGGTAGCTCTGGACTTTTATTTTAGCTCATGGTATGGCACATACTTTTATTATTATTATTATTATTCATCAAAGTGTTTAATCCTTTTTTAAATATAAAAGAACCTGAAAACCTCCTCCAACTGAGGCAATTTCATCCTTTTTCTTATTCAGTCTGTATTTTAAAAGTGCAAACTATACTGTTTCAGAGTAACAGCCGTGTTAGTCTGTATTCGCAAAAAGAAAAGGAGTACTTGTGGCACCTTAGAGACTAACCAATTTATTTGAGCATAAGCTTTCGTTGGCTACAGCCCACGTCATCGGATGCATAGAATGGAACATATAGTAAGAAGAGATATATATACACATACAGAGAACATGAAAAGGTGGAAGTAGCCATACCAACTGCAAGAGGCTAATTAATTAAGTTGAGCTATTATCAGCAGGAGAAAAAAAACTTTTATAGTGATAATCAAGATGGCCCATTTAAACAGTTGACAAGAAGGTGTGAGGATACTTAACATGGGGAAATAGATGCAATATGACAGGTTTCAGAGTAACAGCCGTGTTAGTCTGTATTCGCAAAAAGAAAAGGAGTACTTGTGGCACCTTAGAGACTAACCAATTTATTTGAGCATAAGCTTTCGTGAGCTACAGCTCACTTCATCGGATGCATACTGTGGAAAGTGTAGAAGATCTTTTTATATACACACAAAGCATGAAAAAATACCTCCTCCCACCCCACTCTCCTGCTGGTAATAGCTTATCTAAAGTGATCACTCTCCTTACAATGAGTATGATAATCAAGTTGGGCCATTTCCAGCACAAATCCAGGGTTTAACAAGTACGTCTGAGGGTGGGGGGGGGGGAAACAAGGGGAAATAGGTTACCTTGCATAATGACTTAGCCATTCCCAGTCTCTATTCAAGCCTAAGTTAATTGTATCCAATTTGCAAATTAATTCCAATTCAACAGTTTCTTGCTGGAGTCTGGATTTGAAGTTTTTTTGTTGTAATATAGCAACTTTCATGTCTGTAATCGCGTGACCAGAGAGATTGAAGTGTTCTCCGACTGGTTTCTGAATGTTATAATTCTTGACATCTGATTTGTGTCCATTTATTCTTTTACGTAGAGACTGTCCAGTTTGACCAATGTACATAGCAGAGGGGCATTGCTGGCACATGATGGCATATATCGCATTGGTGGATGTGCAGGTGAATGAGCCTCTGATAGTGTGGCTGATGTTATTAGGCTCTGTGATGGTGTCCCCTGAATAGATATGTGAGCACAGTTACAGTGTGTATGATAACACCCATTGTTTCATGTTCTCTATGTATATAAATCTCCCCACTGTATTTTCCACTGAATGCATCCGATGAAGTGAGCTGTAGCTCATGAAAGCTTATGCTCAAATAAATGTGTTAGTCTCTAAGGTGCCACAAGTCCTCCTTTTCTTTTTACTGCTAAACTTGTACCAGAGGAGAGGAAAAGAACACTTCCAAGTGGAGAGTTTGCCTGCCCCTGCTGGTTTCTCACCAACTGAACTTTTTAGAATTTAAAGACTCAGGGTGAAATTCTGGCTCCATTGAAATCAGTGAGAGTTTTCAAGCAAGGAGCGGTAGTTAATTACAGTGTAAATGGGAAAAAAAAGACAAAGGCAGATTTGTTTCTAAATTAAATGGTTTTCAGAGGGTTTTTTTTATTAGTTATCAATGCATCTTTTGAATGACAAAAGAATCTTTAATGTGGAACATATATTAAAAGCTAAAGTATTTCATAGTAAAAGCTCAAACAAAACAAGAATGTCCCTCCTTGAAGTTGACCCTCAGGAATAAAAATGTAAATGTATTTGGTTCATTCTGAATATTGGGCAACAAATTATTTCTTATGTTGTTTGGTTGTTTTCATGTATCAGTGAAATGTCTTTGGTGTCTCTTGCTTAAGCATTGCTGGAGTTCACTTTCGTAGAGATCTAATGCCCCAATAATGTGTACACCTAAATTCCATTAACGTTTAACAAGTATATTGAGCACATTACAATGGAGTGAATAAAACCTGTTAATTTTAAGGTGACAGAATGTCTTGCACTAAGGATGTATAAGGTGGCTCAGATTGTTGATCACAAACAAAAGAGTATGCTATTGATACAATATGTATCACAACTTAGAGTCAGATTCTGCCACTCTTGCTCATGTTGAGTAGCATCTTCTTATTCTGAGCTATGATACTACTCAATTTGAGTTAGGGAAGCAGAACTGGATTTTAAGATCCTTAGTGCAGGGATTGTCTTTTCTTGTGTGTTGGCCTCTAATAATTTTATTTGATTGAACAAATATACATTCCTGAAGTGTGTTCTCCGTACTTCTAAATGGAATTCTCCAATAGGGAGCCTGCAGGTGGATTTTGAATTTTCTTCCAGTTTTGGGGGAGAGAAGAAGAAGGGAATGTTTGATTATAGTTTGCATGAAAAGCATTCTTGGTCCTCCCCTACCTTGCCCTCTCCCCAAATAAAAGAGAGCCTCAGACAAAGATAAATTCAGATTAGCTGAATCTGATAACATGATTTATAACTGGAAACAAGATAACTTTGTTTAAAGTTAATCAGCAGCTTTGTGACTTCATGTAGGAAGTTGTCTGCCCTGTATGTGAGAGCAGAATATGACCTACTCTATTTATCACTGTGCTTTTTAATAATAAACTAACAATTTGCATTTGACTCATTTGCAGAATCCTTTAAAATTAAACACTGAATGGGAGACAGAGCTTCCCTCATGTTTTTTTTCCTATTTCCTTTTTGTATAACTAGGTTTCACCCATCTTTATTGCAGTTAAATTAGGAAGGGCTGAATACTGTGAGGTTCTGATGACCCTTATCTCCATTGGAAGGATTGGGCCCAGAATTTTCAGGTTAGGTATGAGAAATGTTAATGAGTCTATTAATATATACTGTGCATTTTTGTAATTGATCCAGATCTTCCTTGTCTGAATTTCAAATTGTATCAGTTGAATAGGAATGAATTAGAGGGTCTTATAAATCACCAACAAATGTGAGAAGTGGTGTCATCCGCTAGTGGCCAAAAGATCTTCTCTAAGGCTATTGGGGTGGGCTATAATTCTACTCCAGTGAAATCAGAGGCAAAATTCATTTTGGTTTCAGTACAAGCAAGATGTCTGGCCGCTGAGTTGTAACATACACATCCTCCATTTTTAAATAAAATAGTATTACCTCTAGCAGTTGTAGCATATAAATATGTATTTGGGGATTTTTGTATATCTAGTTACAGGGTGTCATTCTTCCTTCAGATACATTGTAAATTTTCCTGCTGCCTTTTGAATGGTATATTGTGTTTTATTGTATTATGAAATAGTGTTCCTGGTTTTTCTGTACTCACATCTGTTTGATGTAGGGATATTTGTAGTAAATATATCCATCATGATGTAAGCCAGATATGTAAATGTTACCTTTTATTCCTTCAAAGCCTGTGTGACAAGACAATGAATAATACACTCCTATGCAAAACAGCAGCTGAAAACCAGAGAGAGAACAAATAAGGAGCAGGGAAGGACTTCAAGAAGCAAGTAATATGAGGTTTCTGGGTGGCGACTGAATTTTGGTTGTACAAGGGATTTTTCATAGTCTCCGGCATAGGACCAATGGCCATATTTTTAAAGGTATTTAGGCACCCTATGATGCAGATAGGCACTTTAGTGGTATTTTCAAAAGTACCTACAGTGCCTAGGCACTTCTGAAAATCCCACTACGTGCCTGCCTGCATCTTTAGGCACCTAAATACCTTTGTAAAACTGGCCCTCCGTTCCTGAACATGCGAAGAGCTGAGGAACCTGAACTCCCACTAATGTCACAGGGAGCTGACAGTGGTTCGTACATCACAGGAGGTGCTGGACGCCTTTTAAGATCAGGATTTAAAAGTAAACTTGGGGATATTACAGAGCAGAAGCCTCATCAAGGCATGCTTGTGATGTCACTAAGTGTAGGAATGAACACCTGATCAGTTTAGTTGAGAAGTCCAGAAATACCACGCACTTTTATTTTAACCTTCCTGATCTTGTGTCCCAAAGCAAAGCCACAACCTGTGCTATACCAGACTTACATTTATGCACACACCCCTCCCAAAAAGAACAGTTTGCATAAAAAAGCCCTTTGCTATTATGTCCTGGGACATAACAGGACACTTAGATGAAGATTTAAGCAAGTCAATTAGTTCTTTAATTAAATCTATAAAATTCCAGCCCTGATCTCTTAGCATACTTTACCCTATTTTTATCTTAATGGGAGAGAGAACTCAGCTTTTAACAGTTTTCGGTCTGGTGACTCCTGTTTAGCTTCATTAAACTGTATTCTGAAATATGACTTTGCTTTTCTAGCTGTTTTAATAGTTATGTTTTGTGGAAGGATAGTGTTTATTTCCTTTCTCTTTCTCTGTGTTGTTGTCTTCTCCACTGCAAAACAAGGCTGCAGGCTTTAGTGTTGCTCATAATACTCTTTTGAGCATTGGTGTGAGATTCATGAACTCAACTGAAGACCCAGTCTGTTCCTATAGACACCAACTCTAGTGAGACTAATTTCTCCAAGAAAACACTATAGTATGTTCAGGTAGCTTTTAGGGACAGATTTAAATTGACAAAAGCAAGTTACTTCAGAGCTGAAACTGACACTGTCCTTAGGAACATAAAAATGGCCAGTGGTCCATCCAGCCTAGTAGCCTGTATTTGACAATGGCCAGTTCCAGATGTTTCAGAGGGAATGAACAGGACAATTTAGACTGAAGCATCCCCTGTCATCCAATCTGAGCTTCTGGCAATGGGAGGTTTAAGAACACCCGAAGCATGGGGTTGCATCCCTGACCATCTTGGCTAATGGCCATAGATGGACCTATCCTCCCTGAACATATCTAATTATATTTTGAAGCCAGTTATACTTTTGGCCTTCATACCATTCCATGACAGCAAGTTTCACAGGTTGATTATGCATTGTATGAAGTAGTACTTCTTTTTGTTTGTTTCAAATCTGCTACCTATTGATTTCATTGGATGACCCCTAGTTCTTGTGTTATGTGATGGGGTACATAATACTTCCCTGTTCATTTTCTCCACACTGTTCATGATTTTATAGACCTCTGTCTTATCTCTCCTTCCTTGTCTCTTTTCTAAGCTGAACAGACCCAGTCTTTTTGATCTCTCCTGGTACTGAAGCTGTTCCATACCTGTAATCATTTTTGTTGCCCTTCTCTGTACCTTTTCTAAGTCTAATCTCCTTTTGGAATTCCAATTCTAATGTTCTTGATAGCTCAGTGAGCTGAATTCTGAGATGCTAAGCGCACACAATACCCAATGATTTAGATTTAGTGCAGCACTATTCAGCATGTGGCCTCTTTTGCCTATATATGGCAGAAGTTGCTAATATGTGTTTTTATGCACCATATTTGCTGCTCATCTTAGGCAAAATAGAACACGTTAAGGATTGCTGAACCAGTTTTTCTGGTTTATATAAAACTCTTAAGGATTCATTTCTGATTTTTAAATTTTTTTTATTTTAAACTAGCCAATCCCAAAGTACAGGAAAGTTGAAGCAACAGACCTATTTTATTGTTTTGTGTTTCACCTATTCTTGACATTCATATTTATCTTATTGACCTTAATGGTTTCTTCTCAGCTGTGGTGGTCTAACATGTACAGTGTGCAGCTATGACTTAATACACATCAGTGTCTTCTTAGGCATGATTACTATCTTTCATGCACTGCATATTTGTCTGGATTAATGGCCAAATCAGTGCTGTTCCAGTTATACATGTGCAACACTTATTTTAACTTTAGTGTGTATGTTGGGGTGAAAGGGTGGCTGATAGTCTTAACCTCTGAGAAACCTGTTTGCCAATATTTTACAGTGCAGTTGTGAACCTATAGGATTAGATGATGATAATGGTTGTGTTGAATAACCCTTACCTATAGCAGCCCATCTGGGCTGTAATGCAGAGTTTTAGCCACTATCATAGGGTATTGTTCCTTTTAGGTGTCCACATTCAGTGTATTTAAAATACAAGGTAGGAAACCAGTATATGGAGAACTATGTTGTATTGTAATTTTATTCTCTGAGCATTTGAACAGGTCTGTTCCTTTAACCTATGCAGTTGGAAGTAGGCTTCAGTGCATTGTTAAAATTGTTTTGATATTTCTGGTCTCAAAACTACATACAATATATTTTCCCTCAAAGGATGCATCTTTCAGATAAGCCACAATTTGTTTTCCCTGTCAGAAAAATAGTCTTACATAATCAGATCCAAAATGTCCCTCACACAACCAGGCGCGTCCTTTCTTCCTTTTTGGACAACTTTTTTCTTCTTTTAGTTCCACATTCTTGTCTTTCCATACCTGATCCCGACACTGATTCCCACCTCTCTCATCTTTCAAAATCAGGGGGAATTATCAAGCAGCCTAGGAGATCTATAAATGGTCTAGATTTGTATGATACATTATTCTATGAAAACACAATTCTGAATTCAAAGCTGACCCTAATGTCTCTCCGAACTGGCACATCCAATGCTTAAAATCTCTCAGTGAATGTATGCTAAATATTTTAAAGATCAGTTTGTCCCAATGCTTCATCTTACATCTCTCAGAGTCAGAGCAAATGCTCACCAGCCCAGATCCAAGTGGATTGTTTTAGTCAACCCGTAAATTGCGGAATGGATTGAAAACCTGAGAGCTGCTTGGAACTGAATTTTTTTTTTAAACCGGAAGCAGAATCCTCACAAAATAAATTAAAATCTCAAAACCTTCATTGCCCTTTCCATTAACTTCTGATTTTCTTTGCAGATTCAGGAAGGTTCTGGTTCAGAGTTAATGGATTGGTTGTAAAAGGGAAATGAATGAATGAGTCTCTCTTCTCCCCCACCCTTCCCTTTTTTCCTTTACCATGCTCATGATAAATATAATTATAGATGGGATGTTTCCATGGATTTTAGATGAAAATGAGATACGGCAAGACTGAAACTCCTACAGGGATAATATTTTTTGAAGTTGCCAAAGAGCAGAAGATAATGTTGTGAACATTCAATTGCTCATATAACTCATTTAGAAAAGAAAGACTCTTTCACATACCAGCCAGTGTGCCTGTTCTGGATGAATAGATCCGGCATAACACTGTAATGTATTCAGCACTGTGGGAATTGCACCTTCCAAGATGTACAGGAAAAATAACAAGTTGGGGGGAAGAAGTGGAGCGGGGGCAGTGATGGATGGTATTTTGGATGTATATGCAGAGTGTCTGTGGATTTCTGGAAGGAGCTCACATTTCTCTCTCTCCCCCCCCCCCCCCCGCCCCACTCCCATCCGTGGGCTGAGTGTTGTCTGGATCCCTAACAATAAAGGGTGATAGAGGAGGAAAAGCATCAAGCCTCCTGTTTCCCCCACCCGCACTTTAAAACAGAAGTAATCTCCTTTTGGGGATAGAAGGACTGAGGTGCAGTGGAGTTGGGCTGGGTCTGAGCTGAGGCTGAAGAGCAATGCAGTGAAGGAGAGGGAGACAGACTTTCCTTTGACATTCTGGATATTCTAGTGGGGGCTGACTTTGCCTTTAACTTGAAAGAGCACAGTCAGAGAACTGCGAAGTTATATGAACTGCATTACAGATCAGTGGGCATGACATATATTAGTGTGTGTTACATGTTACATGTTACATGTATGGGTGTAGGCGTGTGAAAGGAGGGTTACGTGTTATAGGTATGTGCGGAAGAGAAGGTATGGTGTGTGTGTGTGTAAGGGTGGGCTACATGTTACATGTGTCTGTGTGTGGAAGAAGGGTGCATGTTCCATGTGTGGAAGGGAGTTCCTGATGAGTGCATGTGTGTGGAAGGGGTGGGGGGACAATTACCTGTGTGGGAGGGGTAGGGTGCCTGTTATATGTATGTAAAGAAGGGGCGTGTGCATGGCATGTATGTGTGAAAGGGGTGCATGTTGTCTGTGAATGGGCAAGGGACTCTGTGTGTGTATGTATGTGGGTGGGAAGGGACTGCACGTTACATGTGTGTGAATGCATCATGTATGTTTATACAGAGTTGGGTCACATAAAAGGCGTCCACTAAACCGCTCAAAGTGCAGCAAACCGCCACGGTTGCCTCGTAGCTTTGCCATCATCGGAAGCGTTTTGTCTCTCCAAGCCAGGGCAGGGCTGTGCCGTGCCGGTCTGGAGCTGTCCAGCTGCTGAATTTCGCTCCAGCCGGTTTTATGCGAAGCGGCGACGGCTTGCGGTAGCTGACTAAAGCAAAACGCAACACTGCAACTCCCTGCCCGCCGCTCGCTTTGCGATGCAGCCGCCTGCCCCTCCGGACTCAAGGCACGGCTGGGGCGTGCATCGGTCAGCGCTCCCATCGCCTCTCGCTTCCCCCTTCTTCAATCCCCAGGTGGTCCCAAAACCAGCCCCTGAGACAGCTTTCCCGGGCACAGGCCACCCCTGCCCTCTGCCCGGATGGCACAACAGGACAATAAAGGGGTTAGAACGTGTTTAAACACAGCCCCAAACACTGAACCCGCCGCGCCGCCCGCAGGAAACAACTGGATTCCTCGGAACCGTGCAGCACTTACCTGGCCCGGCCCCATCTTCTCAGCACCCGGGGCGGCTTTGGAGAGGGAGGGTTGTCAGGGGCTGTGGGGCTGGCGAAACGGAGCCCCACGCGTGACGCCTGCCCCAGTGGTCACTAACCATGCTCATCCGCCGCGGTCTTTCCGAGGGAGAGGCAGAGAGTGCGCGGGCGGGTCGCGCTGCAGAGCCTGCCAGGCTGGAATCGCTGCCACGACACCAGCCACCCCAGCAGCACTCACGGAGCCCAGCCAAAATGTTCAACTTTATTGAGGAGGGAGAATGGATCACGTGAGGCGCTTCCCCAAGCTGGGAGGAGCGTGGTAGTGCAAAATCAGGTCACTAACATCAAAAGCCAGGACTTAGTCATAGACACAAAGATGAATCGTGTTAGCATAATCCAGGCATATAAAGCAGGCTGAGACAAAGCCAGGAGATACTCACAGGAATTAAAAGCATCGCTGTTTTCCTCTCGTGTCTATGTCATTTATCAGGCTAATCTATTGCTCTTTTTAACAGGTGACTTTTACTCATTTAGTTAAAAATAAAATTAGAATGGGAAAGAACTGTTTTCACCTTCCAAGTGCTGTTGGCACTTGGTTTTTGTTTGTTTGTTTGTTTTACTGGCTGTTAGTTAAAGATTTTTACAGGTTTTATTTGTTTGGTTTGTTCTATTTTGGGCAGGGGTTTTTTTTAAGCAAGGACTCAAAATTATTTACCTCCTCTATCCCTTTGTCTGTATCCTGCATATTTGGAGGGTTTCCTGTATGATCTAGTCACAGATACACCCCCAAAACATATCAAAATCCCACAGGGAATAATATCATTTTTACAATGGTGTCCGTGATTCCAATTCCCAATTTACATCTGTTGATCAAACAAAAGAGAGAGGCCTGATAGCCAAGATCACACTGTCCCATTGGCTGAAGCTCCCATTGAAGTCAACAGGAGGAGGAAGATGGTGGCCATGGGCCATTGTTCTATACAGGACACTGCAGACACTTCAATGGGAGCATAGTTAGGAAAAGAGCTATCCATCAGTTCTAAAGGATTTGTAACAGCATGATCAGACATGTCATTGCCTTGTCTGTTCCACCACCAAATACACATTCAAAACCGCACACAATCTAGTATGAACTTAAATAAATTGCATTTAGATAAATTAAACTTAGTGGCCAAAATGTTCAAACTTGGATGCCTAAAGCTGGGAACCTAAGAACCTAACATATTTAGGTACCTGCTTTCTGTAAGTGGCCTGATATTTATAGATGCTGAGTAACTGTTGCTCCTTTTTTCAATATGCTTTTATTTTGCACCCTTCCCCATGCCACCTTCCCTTTGTCTCCATTTTATTTTAGATTGTAAACTCAATGGAAAAGGAGAGTGCTAAGCACCTCTGAAAATCAGGCTACATTTTTGTGTGCTGAAATAAATTCCCTGTCCCAAACAGGTTCTAAAAACAAAATACAGACAACAGGAAATCAGTAAGGGAATGGATATGTAGGACTGAGACCTGATCATCCCCCCGTCCCCCTGCCCCCATATTAAACCAGGCTTTGGTGAAACTCAGGGAGTTAACCATAAAGATGTACCATAAAGCCAAAATGATCAGCATATATTCTGTTAAAATAAAATTATTTGGGAAAGGGCTATGCACTCCAAACATCAAAAAATGACTCTGCCAACCAACAGAGTGTGACTGTCCACAGAGTAGCATTCTTTCTTCCAAACTAGCCGTGTGGCAGGGCGTCTGCCCTACACAGGGAGAAGAAGGGGTTAAAAGCAGCACCAGGGAGGCTGCACAGAGCCCAGTAATCAGGAAAGGGCTTATTGAGCCCAGCAATAGGGGGAAGGCTTGCTGGACCAGCCAATCAGGGCCGGCCAGGGCCATATATAAAGGGCTGCTCAGCAAAGCAGAGGGGAGTCTCTCCTTAGAAGGCAAGAGAGGAGGACTGGTTTCCTGAAGAAGAGGGGCAGGGGCAGGGGCAGGGGCAGGGGCAGGGGCAGGGGCAGGGGCAGGGGCAGGGGCAGGGGCAGGGGCAGGGGCAGGGGCAGGGGCAGGGGCAGTAGGTGGCTGTTGGCTATAGGTGGCCTGGGTCAGGACCCAGAGTAGTGGGTGGGCCTGGGTCCTCCACCCCCTTGCACCCCATTTGCTAATGAGGAGAGTGGCTGGTATCCAGACTGCACTTTACCCCTGAAATGAAGGGCTGGATGTTGAACTGCAGTTGGATGCTGAGGCAAGTGGTGGGACTAAGGACTGCTGGTCCACTAGAATGGAGAGATACTGGAGTGGGGGCACAGCTGGAGGACAGTGCCCAGAAGAGGATGCTGCAGTCCGGGGAGCGATGTGCGTCCAAACAGTGGAGACAGCAGTAACATCAGGTGTGATGCCACTAGCTGAAGGTGGACTGGAAGAGCTGAGAGCTAATTTTCAGGATGGCCAGCAGGAGGTGCTGTGGTGGTGAGTTCTGCTTGTTACAAGCAGAAAATAAACCAGCTTTGGCAGTTACACTGAAGCATTGACTAATCCCTTTTTCAAATTATTGTTATACACACACCTTATACTGAAACGTCTCTTTCAGTTGAAAGAGCTGTGTGACCAGCTTCAAAGCTGTAACAATTGAAGCTTCTAGTAGGTTGGATTAATGCAAGTGAGTTTTTTCTCCATTTTATAGGCTTCCCTCCCCCTCATGCACTTTTTTGAAAGAGGTGGGTTTTTTGCCTCTGAATACTATTGGGCAAAGGGAGGAGATCCTTGTATCTGTGGGAGTGTTTGAAAGTATTCTCATTATTTTTATACTACATAGAATCTTATTTTCTACAACATTTGTTTTTAGTCTAGCAACATGCCTAACAAGCTAAAATGGTCTGCAGACCATCAGAATTGCTATTTGCTGAACTTTCTTTATTTCAAGTCATGTATCTGGCCAACCTGAAGAATATCACTGTGTAAAAGACTATCGACCCACTAAAAGAACAATATGGAAAAGGTATTTGTGTGGCATCACCCTGTCTCCTTCAGAAAGATGATCTTAGGAAATCCAAAGGTGCAATAAATCTTCTATATCATAGTTGTGCCTGTGACAAGACACAGTGGACATGGGCCTGATCTAAAGCCCATTGAAGTCAGGGGAAAGACCATATTCTCTTCTCACAGATGAAGGCTTGAAAACAAACAGCTTAACAAGATCTTCAGGCACTGAAAAATGGATTGAGAGCGTCTCTCCTAATCTGCCGTGAAATACTGTTTATCATGCAAATCTTTGGCATCCCAATCAAATTATTGACATTTCAACTGCTCATTGTGTCTGTAGCATTTTATTTTGTTCAAAGTGAATTTTGTAATGATGTATTACACCACTGTGGTTTTGGCTCTGGCGGCTACAGTTTCAAGCTTAACAGAGTGAAAGTCACCTCTGCTACTTGCTTCAGAGTTAGTCTCTAGGAACATCAAGAACAAAGATAGTGACCACACATACATTCACAAGTACAAGGTCTAGACTGTTTTACAAGTTTTATTAAAGTTACAATTGAAGTTATGATTACCCAAGCATATAGAAATTCTATATAGACCTATGCACATGTTACAAATATAGTTATACTCACATCCTTAACAATAGCATTAGGGTCTGATGGGTCTCTCATGGCTTGATCATCAGTAGAGGGATGGTTCCTGCTGGAGTCTCCCATAGGGAGCTCAATTTTCCCGTTCTGGGCATCCCCTTTTTATAATGTTTCTGTCTGTACCTACATTCCATGCATGTCCATAAAAGTGTCAACCCTCTCTTCTCTTACTGGTCTGTGTCCCCTGGAAACTCAAGGGACCCCAATTTTCTATAGGCTGTGTAAGTTCCCTTTATTCTCATTGGCATTGACTGTGTATCCTGTGGTTAAGACACACGTCGGAGACAGATGTGACTTTACAGTATCTTTATGATGTAATTATCTTCTAGGTAATTTTTTGCAATCTTACCAGTTGGTACCTCTTTTCCCATAATCTTAGGGCATCAGGTTATTTTCTGGTCACTTATGTCATCATTTCTTGTCTCCAAGGCCTAAAATAGCTAAGCTAAAGTCTTGCAGGCCTCAACCTATAGATTCTTTCATTTCAGCTTGTCTTACCCATGTCTAATACTTTGATCAGTATTTAGAGGAACCATCTTATACTCTTGAAATTCTACAAATTCATTCTAATTAACATACAATGAAGATATATGATATAACATATTGATTGATCATAACGTCAAAGAATAAATGGATAATTGGCTACATGTCTTAAATTATAATTAGTAATCCTTCACACCTCTAGATTGCCTTTTATGTAAGGATTTAAAGTGCTTTATAAACATTAAGCCTGACGCTGCCTGTGTGGCATAGGTAAGTTATATAGGGTAAAACATTACCTCAAAAGCAATACCTATCTTATCTTCAGCACTTATTTTGTTGTCAAGGTGATCTCATTATGTAAAAATTTCAGCAGAAAACCCTTTAGGTGTAATGATTACTGTTTCACCTTCCTACAGAGAGAGGAATGTAGCATTACTTATGATTTCTGCTTAATATGGAAACTATTGGAATCTAAAACTTAACAGACTTAAATATAGTGATTAAAAGCTAAATTTCTCATCAAAAACAGGCCATCAGATCTCCTCTTCATGTGGTGAAGTTATAACTTGACTGCATGAAAAGAGGCATTTTTTTGCCAAACTTGATTTTATTTCATTGTTATGTAAAAGGCTTTAAGGACTTATATTTGTTCTTTCTGTCCATACAAAAAAGTGTGATTTTTATTAGACATAAAATTTATTTTATTGAAAAATCAGTTTATACTTTACTCCTGGAAGAGAACATAATACAAAACTGGCTCACATCAGTGCTTTCACCATACATACTGTTATCACTAACTTTAACTTGCTCATAAAACAGAGGTTTGAAAGTAGATTTCAAATAAATTGTTTAGCGCTATCAGCAAATTGTTCTACCAACAGGTGGAATGTTGTACATGGATATTCATAGAATTCTGTATGACAGCAGATTGAAAAGTTGGGAACTGTTTCCTTCAGAAAGGAAACAAATGAGAAAGGGACATGACAGAGGTAAATTAAATAATGAATTATATAGAGAAGGTAAATCAAGAGCTCCTATTTTTCCCGTCTCAGAATACAAGAACAAGGAGGCACTCAATGAAACTGAAAGGCAATATATTTAAAACTAAAAGGGAATACTTTTTAATATAGTACATTGTTAACCTGTGGAACTCATTGCTACAAAGATAGCACCAAGGTCTTGAGCTTAGTAGGATTCAACGTTCATAGGGGAATGAGAGCATCCATAGTTAAATATAATAATGTGATAGGGTAATTTAAAAAAAAAATGTATAGGGGACCTAAACCCTCATGCTTCAGGCCATATTACAGCCACTACCTGACAGGGTTAGAAGGAAATCTCCTCTTTGAGCCGGTTAGTCTTTAATTTTCCATTAGATGGTTTAATTCACCTTCCTCTGAAGTGTCAAACTGGCCTGTTTCATGGCCAATGGACTAGATGGGCCATCAGGAATAGTGGACTGGACGGACCACTAGTCAGATCCATTGAGTCAATTCCTATGTGCCTACCATAAAAATGGTTCTTCTGGCTTCTCCTTATTGCATCACCTGTCACCTCTCCCAGACAAAAGTACAGACTCTGATCTCAGTTACATCCATATAAATCTTGAGTAACTCCATTGCAGTCAAATACTAGGATGCAACTGTATGAATGTACACATGCATAATTTTCTAGCCCGATATTATTGGCTACAAAATCAATGCTGCTTTGGGAAGACTATTTGATATTTCCTTCAGTTTTTTTTAAGATTTTGGAAAACAGAAATCTAATAAGAGTATTCTAATCCATGTAAGATAGGTATGTCTTGTTTTACACTGCTGTATTGCAAAGGTCAGAATTGTTAAAGAATCCAACATGCTTTCAAAATAACCCCCAGTGATCTCAGAATAGATATCTGCCAGCACCAACCTTGTCATTTCTTGGAGGTTCTTTTGCTGTCTGTCTTGACTCTCAGAGAGCCAGTTAAATTTAAACACTGATCACATCTCTGGATGGTTTCAGAGTAGCAGCCGTGTTAGTCTGTATTCGCAAAAAGAAAAGGAGTACTTGTGGCACCTTAGAGACTAACCAATTTATTTGAGCATGAGCTTTCGTGAGCTACAGCTCACTTCATCATCTCTGGATGGCAACTCTCACTTTACACAGAGAAGTAAAAGCATTTTCCTGTAAATGAAGCTTCAGGCACTGTACGTATCCATTTGTTTTGTATCTGCAGTTGACTTTTTCCTCTCTATTCTTTTTTAAATGAAAATCAGAAGCTTTCAGAGGGGAGGAAGGGCCCATCCATCAGTTGGCAGCTCTAAGGTTAACAGACTCATTTTCTTTCAATAGGGAAGCTACAACAACTGCCTGTCTTTACTGCAGGGATTGCTTGGAAGCTTATCCATGGAGGAATGTGCCTGAGCTTTTCTGCAGGGAATTACCTAGTCTGATCCTCCTGTAGGAGAAGGAAGCTCTGGTAAGTTTGCTGCTATGGTCTGCATTTATCTGTCTTTCTACCTGTCTCACACCCATCATGGTATTTGAGTGCAAGGGGTCAACATTTTGACTTCCTTTATTCGAATCCCCAGATTCCTAGGCTCTTTGCTCTTTACCTGACCTTGGCTTTCCTGACCTGTTATATGCTCTCCTCAGCATGGGACACAACCCATTCATTTCCCCTGGATCAAAAAGAAATACTTTTGTAAAACTCCCTATTGAGCGTATCGTTGTTGTTCAAAAGCTACAGACTGTTTGTGTATGATTTTTGTCTTGGCTAACACATCGTCATTATGTTCCATAACATCTGGTGGCGTCAGCCGTGTCATGCTGACACAAATCAGCTTGTGTTGACAACCCAGAATTTTTGGAAGGCAATAGCAAATAGTTGGATTGCACTTCTCTTTAGAGAGCCACATTTTTCATGAACAGCTTGTGATGTCATTACATAAATCAGCCTGTTAGTGAATTCTCAGCAAGAACATTCAATTTACAGCCATAGAGTGTACTTTAGACCTTTCAGCCATGTTTTTTGAGTGCCTGTGATGCACACATTTAGCAAAAGAACTAGAACACTCTGGGCCCGCTTCTGCCACACTTTCACATAGAGTACGTCATCACTAGATTTTTGTACTTGCAGTTGACTGCCAGTTAACTCAAGGTAGTTAACATGTTTGTAAAAGCTAGTGTGGACACTCCCCACGTGTTTGGTCTACCACACTAAAAACTTTTGTTCTTTACCCTATGATGATCCCTAGCATAAAAAAACCCAAACGTTTGTAGCCTGGATGAAATGTGTGGAGTATGTCCATACTAGCTGGTACAAATGTGTAACTATATCTTGAGTTAATTTGCAATTGGCTAGTGAAGACTTACCTTCAGTAGCACCATACTTCTCAAGTAGTTTCACTGAATTCCAGAAAGCTACCTGAAGAGTAAAGTCCTTCTGAGAATTAGGCTCTTTGAAGTGTATTCAGCCTTCTGTTTCCATCAGCAATTTATGTGTTCTCTAACACATTTTTGTGGTCAGTTAGAAATTGGAGTACTTCATACCTTGTCTACAACTGCATTGTGAAATAAAATAGAAACTGTAGATGCAAGAGTCTGATAGAATTGCAGGGAAATTAACATTTTCTATCCACTCCACAAGGTGTTGAGACTGTTCATTAAAGTTTGTAACCTGTTTTGATGCCCTTAGATAAACTTGCAACATATACATGCAAATATTATTGCTCTCAGAGTGCATATACATATACACCTACTCAAAGCAAAATGTAGTAGTGTGCTAATAAAATGTCTGTTATGTGTGTATTTGTGCCTCTATATATGTGATGATAGAGATGCATGCTCCACCCTCACACTATTTTCTGATTTACACATTGATAGCTACTAGAAACCATTTTATTTAATATAGAATCCCAAACTCAAGGTTGGATTTGACCATCTCACCCAGTAAAATCTAAACCCCTTTGGTTCTGATAGCAGCCAGTTTGAATTTAATGTGGTTCAGGAAGAAAGCCCGAGTGTCTATGAAATCCTGATTTTTAAAACAAACTTTTATTTTCACCTATTTTCTGCTGATTCTGACTTAAGGTGGTGTAGTGTGCTGTGGGAGGAGGGACAGGCATAAGGACAGGAGATGCTTGTTGGGGATGGGAGGGAGAGGGCTACAGTGCATAGTGCAGTGGAGATTGTGAGTAGTACTGTGACCTATGTGCAGCTGGGCAAGGGTTACATATATTGCAGTGAGGGCCACACCAGCTCCCAGAACAGTCTAGATTTGGGAGGATGCAAAAGTGGATTAAAATCAGTTTAGCCTCCCCACTCTGGACTACTCCTGTCCTGTGCATGTATAGGAGGGTCAAACACTTAGTTGCTTCTGTAGGCCAACCCCATTACACACACCAGGGGTTCCTTACGTTCCTCCATCTCCCCCCCCCCACCCCCAGCTTCCTGTATGCTCCCTTCCTGTATGTACCCTCCCTTCCCCTCTTTCAGGGACTCCCTGCAACCCACACCTCATCCCCTTCCTCATGCCTGGGGCTTTGTGTCCCACATTCCCCCTTCCCCTGTACCCTTCTCTGCCCTCTTCCCCTGATGCCAGGGGTTCTGTGTGTGCTGCCATTGCCCCCTTCTCCCTGTGTCCCCCCCATTCACCCCTTCCAGGATCTCTCATTCTCCTTCCCACCCCCATGTCAGAGGCTCCTTGTGCCTTCTCATTCCCCCTTTTCTACCCTAGCAGGAGCTCTCTGTGCCCTCCCAGCCCTGCCTCCACCACATGCCAGTGGCTGTGACCGTCCTCACTCCCCACATCCCCCTATTCTTCCCCCTCAGGGCAGAGGTTCCATGTGCCTTCATTTCCCTCTTCCTACCACCTTTCTTATTTTCTTTTAGTCTGGGAGATAAGTCATTCAGGGTGTCAACTTTTAAACTATACTGGGAAAATGGGCAGAGGTGAGATGTGGGGTACTGTTATGCTGGGAGGTGTTAATGAGATCCTTGGGTCTTTGATCTATAGACAGTTACTCAGGTGGTTGAACTTGTTGGGCCTGTTTACCAGTTGTCAGGGGCATCATGTGTCCCCCATTCTCCCTTTCTGTGCACTGCATGATACAGTGGTTCAGTGGGGGAGAAAAGTGTATAATCATATAATTAAAGACTGTAGCACAGAGCATATGCACAAGGGGGTCAAATTAAGTTTGCACAGGCAACTTATGGCATTTCCTAATTTTTTTGAGTGCTTGAATTTGTAACCTGAATAATGTTCTGTTAATATCTCCGTGTGTGTGTGTGTATATATATAGTTTTATAATAAAACTGGCTTGTCTCCAAATCATGTCAGTTTCACACTGCCTGCTGTCACCATATTCAAAGTGGAAGCAGCTGGTATGCTAAAATGAGCTATGGACTTTGGAATCCTTCAAGGTTAGGGACTGAGTGGGTAGAGTGAGATATTTACACAGAATGGAATCTTTGTTGGCCTGTTGGATTCCTCCCACCATTTCTCCACTCTATTTTATAGAGCAAAATACAAAAAAACCCACTCTGAGGTATGCTGCTATTCTGACAAGTGACTCTAAAAATGCCATAGTGGGGTTTTGTGGTTAATGTGTCTCTGATGTCTCTATCAAATGTGCCCAGTTCACAAGTAAAAAGATGCTTTCTCCCCCCTGCCACCGCTTCATGACTGCCAGCTGCAAACACAGCATGGGATCTGAGAGTCAAGCTGAGCTCTGCTTTGTCACATATCACCAATAACTAAGTTCTGACTGCAGAATCTTTTAAAATTATTCTGTTAATGCTAGAGCCAGAATACAATCTAGCTTCCTCTTCCATTTCTGGATGGGCTCTGCATTGCTAACTAGAATTTAAAAAAAAAAAATAGCAAATGTATACTAGTTATTTAAATGAGCAAATCTATGTTTGAATACATACCGGGAATAGGCCTTTTGAATAGGAAAGTGTGGTTTTTACTTACACTTCAGAGCAGAACCACATTTTAAGGTACCTCTTTAGTGATGTTAGGGACTACTTCCTGACTATGCAGACTTACACAGCAAATAGCTCATGTATCACACTTTGAGACCCTGCAGCAAATATAACACATGCCTTCTGATACAGGCAGAATAAACAAAGCTCCCTCCAAATAAAGAAAACATGGCAGGACTGCAGAATGACTTGTGATTTCTCTTTCTCTCAGAAATCAGTCACTTTGCCTGGTCTAACCTCCATCCATCTGAAGAGTACTCAACTAATGAACCAGACGTTCCCCACGTAATAAACAATGGAAATAAAGTTCCCTATCACACATTAGACTGGACAGAGCACTAGAGAATATACTGCAGAGAACAATCCTGTACTTAAACACCTGAGGACCGATTATATGGCCTACTGAATGGCAGAATTTAGAGATGGAAGAGATCTATTAGATTATCCAGTCCACTCCCAGGTGCCAGTGTTCTGTCCATTCTAGTTTAAAAGCCTCAGGCATTGATTCGTTCAGAGATTCCCTTGGGAGATTATTCCATAGCCTAATACATCTAACCTAATAGCTGTATCAGTTATAGGAATCCTCTATTGCTGCTTTGATTCCATGGCATTTCAGCATTTTCCTAGCTGGACTCAAGCTGTAAAATTTGGATCTGGATTTCAAACACTCCACCCCTGAATCTGAAGTTCTTTAGTATCTTGTCTTGGGATTTTGGCTCAGCGCATTATAAAGGTAGGGATAATTTGGATCTCGATTTGAATATTGGCAATGGGGGGTCGGACCCTGAGTTTTAGTTTGGGCCTATTTTTCCTGACATTATATACAGGTCACAGAGTTTCTTCAAGTGATTGCACATATCCTTTCCAATGTAGGTGTGTGCACGTCCCAAGCACAGTCCCAGGAAAATTTTCTCTGATGGTATCCATCATGTTGGCTCTGGCACCCTCTGGTCCTGCATGTGCATAGCACCAGTATAAAGAGCCTGGCTAACTCCACGGCCCCTCAGTTCCTACTTACCAACCATGATAATCACTGAAACTGTTCTCCTTGCTCTTGCAAGCTTTCTCCATGGACTTTGTTTCTCTGTTATTTGTATATAATTCCCAATATAGTGGATGTACATAGTTGGTTAAGTCTTAGCAGTTAGTTTCTCCATTATTAGTGGAGTTTCAACCGCTCCCAGAACTGAGGATGCTCTTTAAGTAAGGAGAAACTAAACTCTTCTGACAGTACACTGAACCTAGCTCACATATGTGCCCTGGTCTATGTAGTCAGAATCATAACTCCTTCCTGTGAATAAAATGAATTTGCTCCCAGAAAAAATAGAGATCACGTGGTTAGCTCCCAAAACAGCTTGTGATTTAGTGTTGACTTGTGAAAAGTTGTTTACTCATATGTGATCACAGCACTGTCACTTTTCCCATTGCAAAGACCCTAGTATTTCTTGCTCTTCCAACTGGTTCAGGAGGGCTTTGTTCCCTTCTTTCTACCAGCCAGTTGCTACTGGATCTCATGGCTCTCTTAACCCTCCATTCAGTAGCTGTCATTTTCTGTACTATAGCCATCAGCAAAGGCTTGGCCTACACTTAAAAGTTTTGCTGGCATACCTATGTCAGTGAGAGGTGTGATTTTTTTTTTTTTTTTTTTAACTCATATAGCCATGCTGGTAAAAACCCTACTATAGATGCAGTTGTGGTATAACTGTGCTTACACCAACGTAGCTTATGCTGGTTTCCAGCATAAGCATTTTTATATTGCTGTAACAGCATTCATGCTAGAGAGTTTTGCTGCTTTAACTATATATAAATATATCCATAAAACCTTCCTATTATAGACAAGGCCTAAAACCCAATTTTTCAGAATATTTTTGGTATGATTAAAAGTGCTGTGAAATTCTGCTATGTTGTGCTGTAGATTCTGTATTGTACATGGAATGTGGGAAAGCTCCCTCAAAAGACCGTTAATAATTTAAAAAAAAAAAAAAACCCTGTCAAATATGCCACTTCTCAGAAGGCTGTTTCTCCAACCTTCTGTTTTAGTGGCTTAAGTTTTATTAGCAGCTAAATCTGTCTTCATAATGACAGAACTGCTTAAAGTTGATATTTCACATGCACATTTCAGGTCCCAGACACTCAGCAACTGCTGAACACCCAGAATAAATGATCCACAAATACATGTCTTTGAGGCTGTATCTGTGGGATTCTAGACCATCTGTTGCTTAAAGGAAGACAGTAGCCTGTTCTCTTCATGTTTCTCCCTTGCAAGAGCTACAAGACTCTGAACCTCTTCCCACTTCCCCTCTTAACTTTAAATCACTTGACAAGTTAATCGGCACCTCCTCATTGCCTGGAGCTATGGTGCTTTTAATGAAGTCCAAACAAATTAACTATTAAACAAGTTATGAACCAGCTCAGTGTGAACTGACTTGAATAAGCTGAGGATCAAAGCAAGTGGCTGTAAAATGAATCCTGAAGTGCTAATAATGTAATAACTTTTAAAGGCTTAAATGAGAGAGAATGAATTAAACAGGAGGGTGGGTGGGGGATGTTGTGTTGAATTCTGCTTATTTAAAAAAAAAAAAACACATACCGTGGATATGTTGTGGTTGTGTTTTGACAGAAGAAAGCTGGTAATGAGAAGGATAGTACTGCATTCTATTTCTAATGCAGTTTATGTCAAAAGTGACAGTGTACAAATGGCCAAGCCTGGCAGATCTGTTCCCTGTGCATACTAAGTCATATCTGCTTCATTCATTGACAGAAATAACTTTTTTACTGCTTTATAGTCTCATATGCCCTAATGAGCCAGCGCCACCTTGGGAGACTGAGCTGGATAGTCTTCTTTCTTGAGCAACAGCATTATACTAAGTTCAAATCTGATTCACCTGTGCAAACCCATGGACTGCAATGTGTTTACCCAGCTGTGAATGAGTGCTTAATTTAGCCTGCAGGACCTTTACTGCTGCTGCTAATATGTGAGAGAGTTGAGTTGGGTTCTTTCTGATACCTTACAGAGTTAGAAAACAGCATTTTTATTTTTTTCTGAGCATGTTTTGTAACACAAGATACAATCAACGTGCAAAAAAAGCCTGTTATGACATTTTTAGCCACTTTTCAGTCAAGAACCACTGTGATAGGTTCCCTCACCTTGAACTGGGGTACCACTGAGCTCTCTGACCCACCAGCCTGGGTTCCCTTTCACACTGTGCTGCTGTGACAAGCTGCAAAGGCCTCCAGCCTGCACTTTCATGAGCATTCATACAGGTAGGGACACACCCATCTGCAATTACACACAGGATCTCGAACCACCAGCTTCTCAGGTTGGACCCTACAGCAGAACCATCCTGTCCTGGGCAAATCTGGCCAGTATATGGGTTTAATACACGGTCCGCCGCTCCCTCAATCTAAAGAAAACAATGCACACTTGTGGTAACGAAACTGAGATTTTCCCCAAGCACTCCAGTCAAAGCTTACTAGTTTAGATAAAGCAAAAAGTTTATTAACTAGAAAAGGTAGATTTCAAGTGATAGCAAACAGATCAAAGCAGATTACTTAGCAAATAAAGAAAAATGTAACCTAAGTGTAATATATGAGATAGCTAGGGTGTGAGTCTGCTATTCATATCCAAACTGATGGTACAGGCAGACTTGTAGATTTTTAAGGCACAAGCTACACTTGTTTTGCAGCTTTGAATCCCCAGATGTTTCATACACAGGCTAGAAATCCCTTTAGTCTGTGTCCAACGCTTCACCCAGGTCAGTCTTTGTTCTTCAGATCGTTCTAGGAGTTGTCTTGTGTGGGATGTGAAGAACCACAGATGTCATTCCATGCCTTATATAGCATTAGCATATGGCAGGAACCCTTTGTTTCAAAACTTGGTTCCTAGACCAGTTTGTGTAAAAAATACTGACATCCCAAGATGGAGTCAGAATCATGTGGCCTGGTCACATGTCCTTGTAGAATCATAGCAGCCATTACTCACGGGCTGTCTGGAGTGTTCTCAGGAAGGCTCCCCAGGTGGGAGATAAGCTTCTCCTAAGGCCTATTGTTTTTCCAAATGGTGAATTGGCCCTTCCCAATGAGCTGTCTAGACTGAAAGCATCTTGTCTAGTGGGGTTTACACCGATGTAACTACATCTGAAGTACAGATACACAGTATCTATAACTTCAGGCACAAGAAGAATACATGTATACAAATAGGATATTCATATTCAGCAAATCATAACTTTTCCAATGACACCTCACATGACTTATCTTACATAAAATACATCATAATTATGCTTAATCCTATCATAATATCACTGAGGAATATGGGGTGCAGTGTCATAACCAGACTTAAGGCTAACTCAAAACTTGTAATGACTTTCCATCCTGACTTTGGGCCTCCATCTTTTCTCTTGTCTTGGCTCCTACTAGTGTTCTCAAGCAGCTTATGTTATTAAACACTTTGTGTCCTCCTTATTAATGCAGGGAGAGATTATATTTAACACTTGATTATTTTATTGTAAACATTACATAACTGTAAAACAGTAGCAACCAGAGACTGGTGTTGGTTGTATCCTCTGGGCTCTCTTCTGTCCTAAGCTCTGTCTTCCAAAATGGAGGCATGGCCTTTGGTCTCTGCAACAACACCTCACATATGTACATAACAATAAGTCTTGCCAATCCCAAGCATTCAAAAATCATGAGATTTTTAAAATAAGTTTGGTGCTCTTTTTATTTGTCGTCTTGTTTATAAACCCCTAAATGCATGTTTCCCAGATTTTTCTCCACAGCCATGAGGGCTAGAAACACTTTTTTTAAAATGAAAATGAGATTCTCACAACTCCAGCATCTGGGGCCTTAAGAAAAATATCCGATATCCCAAAATCAGAGATCACAGCTTGTGATAAAATTGTGGGAGTTGGCAGTACAGCAAGAGCATCTGCTCAACACAGGTATTGCATGTACTAACTCCTGCTTCTTTCAATTGCCTGAAGCTACAACAGCTTCCTTCTGCAGACATGGACTGCCCTGCTTATTAGTGCTGCAAAATTAGAAGACATAAAATGGACCTGGAGGTTTGTTTGTCTGTGAATCACTGGATCAGTTCAGTAGATGCACTGTGTAATTCAGGATGAGAACACCAGTTTGCATAAGCTCAAAAGACTTTGTCCCAAATTTAATTCAAACTTGAATGGTTTTTAAGCTTGAAAAAGTTGTTAGCTTTTTGTCCCTGTAATGGGGTGGCACCTGCCTCTCATGTGTGCCCTTTCCCCTGGCCAACCGTGCCTGCAAACAGTTCTTTTCACGCAGCAGGGGGTCCACCTATCTCTCATAGAAGGCCCCCTTTTTCTCGATTAGGTGTGAACCTGCTTTTATTTTTTTGGTCTTACATCAGGGTGGCACTTGCCTCTCATAAGCTGCTGGTTCTCTTAGCTGGTCTTTGGCCCCTCAGCCCTCCAGCCAAGCCATACACGCTGTCCCCCCTTCCAGGGTATACAGCCCACGTTCTTTCTCAGCCCTGGTATGGGGCCATAGCTCTTAGGCTTTTTCCCCAAGTCACTGCCTTCTTCAACCACCCAGCTGGGGCCCATCTCAGTACCCTCCACTGGTGTCCTTTTCAGCAGCCCTCCCTTGGCTCAGTCTGCAACCATACCAGCAGGGCCCATCTCAGTACCCTTGCCTGGTCTGGCCAGGTCCTAGGCTCAGTCCCCTGAGCTCACCCTGCCCACACTGACCTCTTCATGGTCCTGCTACTATTCTATCTATCCAGCCAGCCAGGCATCTGGTCTTTAGCAGCCTTCCCTGGGCTCAGTTCTGCCTGGTGAGCTCTGTGTAGTGAGATGTCTATGTCCTGTTGCTCATCTGGCCAGCTAGGCACCCAGTCCTCCCTCATCAAGCTCCATACAGCAACTGAGCTTGTATGCTCTTCTGCTTGTCTCATAGAGTCCCTCCAGATCAGAAGGGCCCTATGTCACAAGGGCAAGCCAAACAGGAGAGCTTGCATTGCTGAAGCCTATACTGCAACTGTTCTGTGGCTAAATGTTGCCTAGATACCATGTGAAGGGTGCATTAGAAATTGGATTGATAGATTCGATCAGATAATTGGAGGTTTCTCAGTTTGGTAACCATTACCAGTACCGTATTTACTAAAGAAATTAAAAGACATTTTAGTTATAAAAAGATTGAAAATAGGCCCAGAAAGAAAATTAGTGGAAGGAGCTCACTAGGTCTCAGTGGATCACTCTGCACCAGCATGCTGATTGTGAGCTGATGTTCGACTGGGAATCTGGGTAGGTTTAGAGCTGCTTGGTTGGGGATGAGCAGTTCTCTTGTGTTCTAGTCCCCGATGGGAAGGAAAGGGGAGCCTTCACAAAAGCACATTTCACACAAACTGCAGCCCGCAGCACTTCAGGAGGGAGTGAATGACAGCTGAGCATTCCATGCCTATGTTGAGTAGCATATTTTCTAATTCCACCTTGCTCCTCCCACCTCTCCACAATACTATCTCTTGGATTCTGTCCCTTTGAGTTTTGCATTTCTGTCTCTCTCAGTTAGGTCACGGTTCAGTGCAGGTTGTCACTTTGGGTTACATTTGATTGCGCTGTCTGGAATGGGATCCAACATAATGTAACATGACATGGTTATAATGGAATTTAACCTGTCAGAATTCTTCCAGCAAACCTTTCACATTGTGTCATCTGCCTACTATGGAGTTGGGTGCTGAGTGCCTGATGTGAAAGTCTACTGCATCAAGGAGGAATAGAATAGAGAACAAGATGTCCCTTGCTGACCAAAAGTCCATTCTCTTCTGAATGCTTGGGCACATTGCTTCTAGCTTCACTGTCACTTTCTGAGGGGCCAGACACTCTTTCACACTTTCAAACCCATACACTGCAATTTTACTTTATATGAAACAAGAATGTCAGTTTTCTTCTTTTAAAAAATCCATTAATATTATAGTGCCTTTCATGCAAGGATCTCAAGGTGATTTACAAACATTAATTAAGCCCCTCAGCTGCCCCATGAAGCAAGCATTTTTATCTTCACTTTACAGGTAAATGAACTAGAGTACAGGGAGACTATGGCCTACATTATCAAAGTGCACATTCATTGTGGGGTTTCTCACTTTTTAGGTGCTCAATCTAATAAACTAGAGCTCGATTTTCAAAGATGCTGAGCACCCACAATTCCAATTCACTTGAGGGGGAACTGCAGGTTTGCAGTGTCTCTAAAAATCAGATCCTCGGTGTCTAAAAGTTGCTCATCAGAAACAGAAGAACCCATGATTACTAGACCAATATTTTCAAAAGTATCCAAGCGACTTGCTCAAGGCCACACACTGAAGCAGAGCCAACCATGGAACCCAGGAGTCCTGGCTCTAATCTTGTGCAGTTATAGCTGGACCATGTTTCCACAGTTGATGTGGTCAGATATGCTGTGCAAGTTTTCCCTGCACAGGTGGAAATGCATCTTAATTCTGACTTTCTGATCCTTTTTTACTGGAGCTTTATGCCTTTCCTAAGCAAAGACCGGGTGGGTTGGTGGTTTGTGTGATGTAGACAGACCAGTATGAAATCAGCAAGGGTCTGATTGTCCTCTCACAGTGGTTTTACAGCTCTAACAGAGATGATTTACACCACTGTGAGAGACGAATCAGGCCCTATATTCATATATAGAAGGCAAAATTGTGGCCTGTTATGCAGAAAGTCAGATTAGATTATTATAATGGTCCCTTCTGGCTGTAAAAATCTATGAATTTAGCTGGAACCTAAGATGGATCTGAATCCACGTTTTCAGGGATGGAAAGCCTAAGGCTTGGGCTACACTAGCAACTTATGTTGGTATTGTGACATTACACTCCATATTCCTTATGGAAATATGCTTATGGTATGGATATGGCATAACAGATATACTTTATGCAAGATGGCTTGTGTAAGATATCATTGGAAAGGTTGTGATTTACTGAATGCGACTATCTAATTTGTATGCCTGTATCATTTCTGTATCTGAAGTTAGAAATATTGACCATGTATCTGTATTTCAAATGTGTTACTTTGGGTGACACCCACAACTAGCCCTTCAGGTACAACAATGAAAAAGCTAGACAGGGCTGATGGTCCATCAGCAAAGACAATGGACTGTGAAAGAGCTTAGTCTTCCCATGGACACTCCAGACAGCCTGCGAGTAATAGCTGCTAAGACCCTGCCGAGACATGTGACTGAGCCACCTGGTACTGGACCCGCCCCCTTCCCCCATTGGAATGCCAGTGTTTTTCCACTGGAAGACAAAGGGTTCCTGCTATACACAAAAGCTATATGAGGCAGGGTAGTGACATCATCTTGTCTCTCCTCTGCCTCCCCACCCAAAGAGACACTGAAAAACACCTGGAAAGAAGAACTGAACTGAGGGGAGAAGAGTTGAACCCAGGCTGGAAGAGCATCTAGCTTGTTAGTAATAATACCAGAAGTTTCAAGCTGAAGGCTGCCTTTAAGACTCTCTGTAATCTGCCTGTGACAATATTTAGGGTGAGAAATTACTATTTGTAGCCAATTTCTTTAGTGAATCAAGCTTAGTTTGCGTGTTTTGTTTTATTTGCTTAATAATCTGCTTTGTTCTGTTTGCTATCCCTTATATTCACTTAATAATCTGCCTTTTATAATTAATAAATTTGTTTTGTTTATTACTAAACCCAGTTTGTGCAATTTCTAAATGGGAGGGGGAAGAAGTTATGCATCTCTCTCTTCACATTGAGGAAGAGAGCGAATTTTTATGCGTTTGCACCTTGTAGATTTTGGTATACAGCACAAGACAGTATACGGATTTATCTCCCAAAAGGGATGTGCATGTGAGTGCTGGGTGAGTCCTCTCACATAGAACTGACTTCAGTCTGTGTCTGCAGTGGGGTGTGGCCCTACGTGTGTGCATGCATGTGCTGCAAATGGCTGGAGAGCCTAATTCAGCAAAACAGAGAGAGGGAATCCAGACTGGTGGAGCAGGAGAGGCTCAGTGAAACCCTAGTACATCAGGTGGCATCCCAGATGGGGATCCAACCCGTCACAAGTATAACTACATTACTCAGGGGTGGGGAAAATCCGCACCCCTGAGTGATGCTCTTACACTGGCCTAACTTCTGGTGTAGACAGCTCTATGTTGACAGGTGGGCTTCTTCTGTTGACATAGCTACTGCCTCTCGGGGAAGTGGCTTACCTACGCCAAGAGGAGAAACCTTCCTGTCAGCATCTTCACTGAAGTGCTACAGCAGCACCAGTGCAGCTGTGTCATTGCAGCCTTTTAAGTGTACACAAGCCCTAATTCATGAGGCATTTGCACTACCTATCCAATCCACCAGCCCTAGTCAGGCTAGTCTTGCTAGTGGAATTCTGGGCAGCTGGCTAGGGATACTGTCTCCTCGTCAATGAAATTATTTTGCCAATAGAGCAGATGTATGATAGTTTGGATACTTGGGGGCCAATTACGGCAAAGCAGATAACCCAGATTTAACTCTACACACTATGTGCAAAGCCTGATTCTGCTGTCACTGAAATCTGCAGTAAGACTGGTGCAGGTTTGGGCCCAAAGAGATACAAGCGGCAGCTCGTGCCCGGTATTTGTAATCAATGACCTCTTTGCTATGCAACAGCTCGACCGACAAAAGCACATGTTGAGGCAGCACCCTTGCAGCCCGCAGAATGTAATGACACTCCAGTAAAAAAAATCGTAGCTTGGTAATGTTTCATTAGCCGGTCAGTCGTAATGAGCATCCTCCTTTGATAGCTATGCTCTGGCTGCCCTCAAAGAGTTTGGCTAAACAAGCTGCTGTAGAGATGAGGGGACCCCGTCTTTTACAGACTGAAAGTAATAGTAAATTTACATTATTGACATTACTGCAGGATTGTGGCAACAAATTAACAAGCAGCAGAAATGCAATTCATGGGCACAGAACCCCTCTTTTGTTCTCTCCACATGATGCCAATCACTGCATAAGTTAATGATACCTTCACTGAAACACAGTGTTATTAGGAAATCAAGGTTTCGTTTGTGCCATGTGTGTTCCTAAACTACTGTTTTTTCAATGTGACCACAGGGGGATGACTCAAATCACTGTGCTGCCAACACCTCTGTTTCCTATATAATTTGTTGTTGCATTAAGTTATACCAAGTTATTTTAACAAGTACTGAGGCAGCCATATTAAGTATGTGCACTACAGAGCTTTCACTACAGTGTCTTCTAACAAGACACATCTGTTATTTATCTTGTACAGTTTAACATGGGCTTCGTGATAAACTATTCAGATAATGCTGGACTTGCCAACAAATAGGATCTTGTATACTACAGAGATCAGGCCCAGTTTAAGCACTGTGATTTTAACACTTAGAGTTAAGCCAGCTTCCAACTTCTACCTGAATTCCATATCCTACTGGATGCTCTGCACTCCTGAAAAGAAGCTGTTTCCCCTTGTTGCCCAAGAGAAAAGGGGAAATGGCTTCTCGCCACTCTGACAAGTCACCCAGATGGGGATCTCACTTTCTCCCAGCTGCAATATTCAACCCTTAACAAAGCAGCCTGGTAAAGCATGCATTGAAAATGGTGCTGTTGACTCATGTTCTAGTCATGGAATTCTTTTCTCCGATCCATGCTTCAGAACTTCTACTAATGCAGGAAGCATGGGCTGAGTTTGAGAGTGCTTTTTTGAACAGCAAGGGGCAGCCCTCATCCAAGAAATGGGAGATTTGCATGGAATTTAAGAAACCCAAGGATTACCACTCATCCCTACCTCCCGTGTGTGACGTTATTGACATGAACTGGGACTGTATAGATCATTGTTGCAACTAAAGTCCTGTAGTGGCACCAAATCTTGTATAAAGGGGGTCAAATAAGGTGTCTAAGGCAAGGTTATTGTTTGCTGGTTATGATTATGCTATCTGTATATGTGTATCATTTTTGTAGTTAAAGTTATGAATATTGGCTCTATGCTGTCTGTATTTCAAACCTGGGCAACACCCCAGAAAAATTGGTGTCAGCTCTGCCTAGCCTGCTTGATCGCCCATTAAGGACCATCAGTTATACAACTGACCCACTGAAAAGGCAGATACACCTTGTGTCTCAGCAAGGTATGCAGGGACATGCCTATGGACAGAACTCTGAGGTTTTTCCATGACATGTGATGGACAGCTTGTCTTTGGGACAAAGAAAGCAGAGACCATGTGGCAAGAGACTATAAAAAGCTGCTGCAGCTCCTCCATCTTGTCTTCAATCCTGCGTCTTACCTCTGGAGGAACCTTGCTACAAATGGAAGTTCTGAACAAAGGACTGATGACCCATCCCAGCTGTGGATGTACTCCAGAGACTTGATTTAAATCTGCAGTTTATTCCATCACTGCTACAAGCCTGAACTAAGAACTTTGCCATTACTGTATGTAATTGATTCCATTTAACCAATTCTAACTGTCATCTATCTCTTTTCCCTTTTATGAATAAACCTTTAGACTTTAGATTCTAAAGGATTGGCAACAGTGTGATTTGTGGGTAAGATCTGATTTTGTATATTGACCTGGGTCTGGGGCTTGGTCCTTTTGGGATCGAGAGAACCTTTTTTCTTTTACTGGGGTATTGGTTTTCATAACCATCTTCCCCATTATGAGTGGCACTGGTGGTGATACTGGGAAACTGGAGTGTCTAAGGCAATTGCTTGTGTGACTTGTGGTTAGCCAGTGGGGTAAAACCAAAGTCTTCTCTGTCTGGCTGGTTTGGTTTTCCTTGGTGTGCACAGAAACCCCAGCCTTGGGCTGTAACTTCCCTGCTTTAAGCAATTTGTCCTGAATTAGCACTCTCAGTTGAGTCCCTGTCATAAATATAAAGGGAAGGGTAAACACCTTTAAAATCCCTCCTGGCCATAGGAAAAATCCTTTCACCTGTAAAGGGTTAAGAAGCTAGGATAACCTCGCTGGCACCTGACCAAAATGACCAATGAGGAGACAAGATACTTTCAAAAGCTGGGGGGAAGGGAAAAACAAAGGGTCTGTCTGTGTGATGCTTTTGCCGGGGACAGAACAGGAATGGAGTCTTAGAATTTAGTAAGTAATCTAGCTAGATATGCGTTAGATTATGATTTCTTTAAATGGCTGAGAAAATAAGCTGTGCACTGTAGCTCACGAAAGCTCATGCTCAAATAAATTGGTTAGTCTCTAAGGTGCCACAAGTACTCCTTTTCTTTTTGCGAATACAGACTAACATGGCTGTTACTCTGAAACCTGTCAGAATAGAATGGATATTCCTGTCTGTGTGTCTTTTTGTAACTTAAGATTTTGCCTAGAGGAATTCTCTATCATTTTGAATCTAATTACCCTGTAAGGTATTTACCATCCTGATTTTACAGAGGTGATTCTTTTTATTGTTACTTCTATTAAAATTCTTTTCAAGAACTGAATGCTTTTTTCATTGTTCTTAAGAGCCAAGGGTTTGGGTCTGTGGTCACCTATGCAAATTGGTGAGGATTTTTACCAAATCTTCCCCAGGAAGTGGGGTGCAAGGGTTGGGAGGATTTGGGGGGGGAGACGTTTCCAAACGGGCTCTTTCCTAATAAAATAAAATCTGGATAAAACGTTTAGTGGTGGCAGTGGAAGTCCAAGGGCAAAGGGTAAAATAGTTTATACCTTGGGGAAGTTTTAACCTAAGCTGGTAAAAGTAAACTTAGGAGGTTTTCATGCAGGTTCCCACATCTGTACCCTAGAGTTCAGAGTGGGGAAGGAATCTTGACAGTCCCGCCAGACCCAGCATCATTACACCATGTTTCTGTTGTACATATTAGAGTCTTATCCTCATTTCACAGGCACAGGAATACAAAATGAGTCTTTAGGCCGTGAGATTATCTGACATGAGCACTATGTCCAATTTTTTTTTCAGCAAGGGTCTCACTCCTGAATTGTTGGCCTTGCTGGTCAGTTTGGTAAAATCCAAGAACTGTAAGAATCGTATCAACCAGGTGTTTGTGAGCTTCTTTCTAAGGCAGGGTTTTCCAAAAATGTGAAGCCTCAGGAGTACAGAGACATTCCTACAAGTTCTCTCTCCCCTGCAAAGTCTGAGATGGATAGAACACAGACTGATTCCTAAAATAACATTGTCAGAATAACATAGCTGGACTGGGCCCCCAAGCCAAATATCCCAGAGCTTTGGGCAAGTTTGGATCCAGATCCAGAATAAGAGTCTTGGGCCTATTTCTTTGTTATAGCTTCCTCTCCAGAAATCATCGGGGTGGCTGCAGGAGTGGCTAGAAATCAAAGCCCAAAACAACACTTAAGTTTTTACCCACCCTCACCCCCTGAGAAAAGCACAGAAGAATGGAGATGAGGGCTGACCTTTTATTTACCCAGTAATTCCTTTTATTCCATGACCTGCCAGAGACCTGATCCAAGCAGAGAAAACCAGACACCTTTAAGATTCCCCATACACACTTCTTTAAACATAGGAAAAAAACAGCCCTTTCATGTCTGATTTTCCTGGGAGAGGTGGGAAATGGGGAGAGGTGATTTTGTTTTCCTAAATCTGAACTTCATCAGGTAGAGAGAGAAACAGAAGGAAAAGGTTTACTGATTTGGAATATGGACCAAAGTTCAGTGAATCACAGTCCAAAAGACACAGAGAAAGGGAAAGTCAGAAAAGAGAACGCTGTGTTACCTTACAGCCAGGGTCCTCACCACTGACTCTGCAGAGTTTTATGGTTGTGTTGTTGCTATTAGATCTCTCTGTCCCACATACTGCAGAGCTAAAGCTTAGTTAGGGCCTGATCCTGAGAGTTGCTAAGCATCCATAATCCCCACTTTAGCTAACAGGAGTTTTAGGTGCCCAGCAACTCTCAGGATCAGGCCCATAGCTCAACAGAGTCTTCAGGTTTACATCAGTATAAATATCCTATTGTTTTGGGGGCAGGAATGCTACTTACTTCTACCCCTTGGCTACAGTCTTTGTTGCACTCCCTGCAATGAGATGAGCAAGAACAGACTCTCAGATACCATGATGATGGGCATAGTTAAGAACCACAGATAAATGGGTCTAGATAGATTGGACAAGTCCTAGTGGCAATTCAGGAGCTCCTGTTTTCTGTAAGCCATGCTGCTAGTGTACACAGTAGTGTGCAATGCATCCATGCAGTACAGGTTTCCCTGAGGGGATGGAACAGAAATGTCACCACTTTAGACCTAACTTCATCGCTCTGTTATACAGTGGGGAACAAAAGGTTTCAGAGGAAGGAGTGCAGTTCACTGAGTTGCTTTTGGTGTTAGTGATTGCAGGACACAACACACAAACACCCCAGGGGTTTGGTTCAAATCCTTTCAAGTTTACTTTCAAGCACTTTTGTGTGTGAAGAACTAGCCTGCTATCCAAGAGTATCAGTTTCTTTGTACACTTTATAGTTTAGCCTGTTTACCCATGCAGCATAACAGGGAGCTCAGCCTGTTAGCTTCAGATATCAAGTGTGTTGTTGATCCATTTGCTTTGATCTGAAATGGATGTGAGCTGTCCTCTGGCTCTTCCCATCTCGGTGGAGCACTTTGTGGTCACACCAATAAAGGGAGCAGAGAATGATTTCCTTTCACGCAAGGGTGAGGAAGCCGGTGGCTGAGCCCCTTTGCTGGATTAGTCAGGAGTGAACAAGCTCTGCCTGCTGGTGTGTGAGTAGCAAAGGCATTTCCTGGTGTCTTATGGACAGACTTGGGGGGAGGGAAATCCTAAATCCCTGGAGGATGCAGGGTCTCTAGCAGGCCCAGGCTTTTTCCAGGGCAAATAATCTTTTGTAGGGGCAGATTGTGCTATTGAGGTACACCTACATTGGTAGTGGGAGGGGAACTTAGGGAAGCAATCCATGAGATGAAGAGAATGATGGAGGAGAAGAGGCAGGTGGCTTCCTGTGCAGCTGCACAGGCAGCAGGGAAAGAGCCCTCCATTTGCTGAGAATTCCCACTGTTACTGTCTCCTCCCAGTGCCAGCTCTGCTGCTGCTTCCCCTCCTTTGGGCATCAGAATCCTCCACCTCATAGGGACATCAGTTTTCTTTCATCTATGTAAAACATCTTAAATCACAGCAGATTTTGAAAGGTCACAGTTGTCTCTTGGTCATTGTGCCTGTCATCTCCGTAGCCCTTACAGACAGACCTAAGGGTTCTCTTACCTCCTCTTAATTCTGCTCTTTCCTGGCTCCTGGGAAAGGCATCAAATGTATCCTGCTTTCTCACAGATGGCTGCAGAGAGGGGACACCTGGCACTTTGTGGCGCTCTTTACACAGTTCAGATAACATTAATTACATCCCCGAGGGAAATGGCCACCTGCCAACTTTTGACTCAAGATTATGTGCACAGTGAATGCGATGCAGCTCCACTCTCTCTCCGCAGACATGTAGCTCACCCTGCTGAGAGGAATTAATTGCCACTTCCCAAGCTTTCATGCATACCCTCGTCCACATCCGCCAAGACACATCAGGAGCATACATCTAAGTAGGGGAAGGGGTGGTGTTGTGGTTAAAGCATCAGGCCTGGAATCAGAGGCTGAGAGTGATGACTCTGGCTCTGTCACATACTACTGGCCTTATCTTGAGCAAGTAAATTAACCTCCATGTGCTTGAGTGTCCCCATGGGTAAAGAATATTTGTTTGTGTCACAGAGGTGTTGCAAGGTACAGTTTATTGAAGTGTGTAAAGTACTTTGAAATCCTGGGATGGAAGGTAGTAGGCATATTTTATTCATGATTCTTTCCCTCTGTGATTTACAAAAGTATGTCTAGCTTTTTCCATAGGCAGGGAGCTAAGCATTCTCCCCACCCCATCCACTACACTCTTGCACACTCGCACAATCAGGACTTTCCTCCATGGGCAGTGTTAGGATATAGATATTCAAGCCTGTCTGCAAAGGCCTATACTCTAAGAATTTAGGTGTATTCTTATCACTTAGCTAGTTATAGAGGTATAAAAGAAAGAATCAAAATCACTGTCTGCCAGTGTAAGGGCCTTCTCTTACTGTGATAGTCTGAGGCCCTGTTCTTAGGCTAAGGCCTTTGGCTAAGCAGCAGAGGCAGCCATAAGCTGGGAAGCGAAGGGTCATATCCTCACATTCCAAACTAGTCACATTGAAATAAGGTGCTATTGGGCTGTTAGGAATACAAACCTGTCCTGATAATGCCTATCGCCTCCAGAGAAAGGGAAGTGCCTAGAAGATGTAAAAGGAAACTTAGTTTGATAGCATCCTGTCTGGCAACAACTCACTTATCAATAGACACAGCTGGGAAACCCTTATGTCTTTATAGATGTAGTTGTGAAATCCCCACTTCTGTATTGTTTTGTCATTATAGTTCCCACTTTGTTATTGCTTGTTTGTATGGTCTCTGTCTGGTTCTGTGATTGTTTCTGTCTGCTGTATAATTAATTTTGCTGGGTGTAAACTAATTAAGGTGGTGGGATATAATTGGTTAAATAATCATGTTACAATATGTTAAGATTGGTTAGTTAAATTTCAGTAAAATGATTGGTTAAGGTATAGCTAAGCGGAACTCAAGTTTTACTATATAGTCTGCAGTCAATCAGGAAGGGGGGGGAATGGAAACAGGGAATGAGGGTGGGGAAATTGGAATCATGTTTTGCTAAGGGGGGGAATGGGAACAGGGACACAGGTAAGGCTCTGTGGTGTCAGAGCTGGGAAGGGGGACACTAAGGAAGGAAACTGGAATCATGCTTGCTGGAAGTTCACCCCAATAAACATTGAATTGTTTGCACCTTTGGTCTTTGGGTATTGTTGCTCTCTGTTCATGCGAGAAGGACCAGGGAAGTGAGGGGGTGAAGGAATAAGCCCCCTAACAGGCAGACATAGCAGGAGTGCTCTCCATAGGCAGCAGAAATGAGAAGGCACCAAATCAGGGAGATTCAGCAGCCCTGCTGCACCCTGGGAATGGGAGTAAATGGACTCTCATTCCTATAACATTCAAAGGGGACAGGATTCGCTGGAACCATCCAACCTGTCTTTCCTCCTTCTCCACACCCCTGCGTTAGCCTTTTAGCTACATCCTTTCTGAGTCATAATTTCTTGTACCAGCTTTCCAGTCACAGATCCCATTAGCAGGTCACAGCCATTTTGCAGTTATTGTCCACTGGGCTTTGATAAGTGTCTCACTGTGGAAGTGTTTAGTTTTTCTCCTGCAGAATGCATTTGCTAGGTCTGCCTGACATGTCTGTGACTGTGATTGACTTAATTGCTTGGGACCCCTCTCAGTTGCAGTATGGGACATCTCAAGATGCTTATCCCAATGGGGTGGAATTTTCATAAATAAATGCTCCAACCAGTTTGTTTTCTGCTAAGTGCCTCAGAGCAGCATCTGAAGTTGTCTGTGCATTTCTCTTCCTTGAGTAATCAGATTGTTCCTTCGGCAGGAAGGACAATGTGACTGATTGATGTCTGCTTGGTTCCCTGTAAAACACTAGGCAAAGGAAGAAGCTTCCAAAGCTCAGTTATGATGTCTGGGGAAGATTGGTTGATTCAGGGCTTTGTTAATCGATTATGGAACAAATCCTCAGAAGGTAAAACTTATTACCATTTTGTGGCTGGTGGATATCTTATGTGCAATGAGTGGCTGATCTCTCTTCAGTTCCTGAGGTGTCCTCATTACAAATGACCCTTTATTTGGCAGTTTCAAGAGAAAATTGAACAGAATGGGCCCCGGAGATGGAGCTACTCTTAGAGTATTATTTACACAGCCGTGGCAGCGCTTTAACATGGCTGTGTAGCTACGACTCCAGCGCTGGGAGAGAGCTCTCCCAGCCCTGTGATAGAGCTCTCCCAGCCCTGTGATAAAACCACCTCCGTGAGGGGAATAGCTCCCAGTGCTGGGAGCACTATCTACACTGCCACGTTACAGCGCTGAAACTTGCATTGCTCAGGGGGGGTGTTTTTTCACGCCCCTGAGCGAAGAAAGCTTCGGTGCTGTAAGTGGCAGTGTAGACAAGGCCTCAGCCAATGACATCTCTAGCACATGCGAGGCCTTCTGTCAGGAACTGAAGCATGGATGGTCAGGTTCAGTGGTTAGAACCACAGGCAGTGGGACTTGAGGTAGCCAAGGCCACACCAAGGTCAATAGCTGGAGTCTAGGGTCAAGTTGGAGTCAGTAGCCAGGGGTCAAGCCAGAGTCAAGAGCCAGAAACTTACAGGCGGCGCACCCATGGAAAAAAAATAGAGATGCTGAGCACCTACCGGCAGCCAGCTCTCCCCCTCCCCCCAGCACCTCCCATCCACCACAATCAGCTATTCCGTGGGGTGCAGGAGGCGCTGGGGGGAGGGGGGCAAGAGCAGGGACAGGGCATGCTTGAGGGAGGGGGTGGAACTGGGCAGGAAGAGGCAGGGTAGGGGTGGAGCAGGAATGGGAAGAGGTTGGGCAGGAGCTTGGGGCAAAGGATGGGGCTGGGGCAGAAGTTGAGCACCCCTGGGACCCAGAGGAAGCTGGCACCTGTTCACTGGAGTGGCCAACTTGCCTCCAAAAACAGCTCTGTGCCTGGGGTTCTGGTTTGGACCCATCTCTGCAGGGCAGTAACAATTCATTTCTGTTTCTCTGCTGTTTGGCCATCAAAAGCAAACCTTACCACTTAGCACACAAACCTCTATGTGTGGGTAAAAGGACTTACCCAAGGTCACACAGTGAGTCTGTTGCAGACCTGGTAATAGAACCCAAATCTCCTGACTGTCCTGTGCTTTGATCACAACACCGTCCTCTCTCCTTCATATGTTCTACTAATGAAAAAGAAAAGGAGTACTTGTGGCACCTTAGAGACTAACAAATTTATCTGAGCATAAGCTTTTGTGAGCTACAGCTCACTTCGTCGGATGCATTCAGTGGAAAAAAGTCTGTATCTGTACGAGTTTTTTCATGAAGTTAATAGATTTCTACATTTATTTGAGCATGAAGTGAGCTGTAGCTCACGAACGCTTATGCTCAGATAAATTTGTTAGTCTCTAAGGTGCCACAAGTACTCCTTTTCTTTTGCGAATACAGACTAACACGGCTGCTACTCTGAAACCTGTCATAATGAAAAATAGTATCCTATTCCTGGAATTTCCTCCCTGTCTCCCTACTCTTTGATAATCTGCATTCTGGAGATCACCCTAATAGAGCTGTGTAGCTCACCAGCGTGGCACCTCCTGCTGGTCATCTGGAAATTAGTTCCATTCCAGCACTCAGAGAGCCTCCTGCTGGCCGGTGTCCCTCCCAGACCCTGGTGCCCCTTACCTTGGGGTTCTGCCCTGCAGTAATACCCCCCACACTCTGGGTCTCCCCTCCAAGGGGAACCCCCTCCTCCTATGCCCACCTTGCCTCAGTGGCTACTGCCAGTCATCATCTAGCCCCCTCTCACTGGGGCAAACTGCAGTCTGTAATGGCCACTCGTCATTGGCAAGGACGTTGGACCTGCTGCCTTTCCCTGCAGCCGCAGTACCCCCCCTGGCCTTTAGCCAGGCCTCAGCCTGGTGAGTTGCCCCACTCCTCTTGCCCTTCTCGAGCAATGCTCTGCTTCTGGTACCCTGTGCTCCCAGGCAGCCAAGTCCTTCCCACTCCAAGGCTAGGGTGAGCCTGACCTAGCTCCTCCCTTAGCCCTTATATCAGGGCCAGCTGTGGCTACACCCACTCAGGCCACAGCTGTGGCCGCCTCCCCAGTCAGCCTCCCTTTTCCCCTAGGAGCAGGGTAATTACCCCACTACAATCTGGTTGAAAATTTTCCAACACTTTTCTGTCAGAAAATGCTGATTCAGTTAAATCAAACCATTTTACGAGATTGTATCAATTTAGTTTCAATTTTAAATGAAAAATTATCAAAACATTTTGTTTCTATAAAGTCAAACGACTTCATTTCAATTTTATTGATTTCACTATGTATTGATTATATTATTATAAGAAATGATAAAGTTGAAACAAAGCATTTTGATAAGGTCCTTTCACTATTTCCTAAATGAAATTTTTCTGAATTTTCATTTTGCAGTAAATTTTGAAATTTCAATTTTTCATTCAGATCCAGGATGAAAGAAAATTTTGAAATGTCAAAATTTCCCATGCAATGGAATTTCTGAGTTTCAAGCAGCTTTAGGTCCTATGTTTTAATATATTATACTTAAAGAACTACCAACATGCCTAGAAAATAAGCAAAGCTTCTTGTGATCTTTCACTGCAGTATCCCTGTCTTCCCATCCACCCTTACCCTATTGCCTTTCCTTGCTATGTTCTGTCTATCTGTAACTCCTTGAGGAACTCCTGTGTTCCTGCCATGCACACCTATAGTGCTGTACAGATAATCACACAGAAAGCATATTGTGTGAAATGCTCCAGTTCACTGCTAGTTTTAAAAAAATATACACATGACACCAATGATTAAATCACTGGGTACTGTCCTCCCATCAGACCGAAGGAATCTCAATTTCACATCTGTCTGTCTCTCCTGGCCCTTCCAGGTGGGAGTCAGAAACCCCATGACTCATTTAAAGAGAGAAGGGGATAACCTCAGCGTCCTGGCCAATGTGGCCATCATCCCCAGTTATAGCAAAATGGGTTCTAATGTTCAAGATATCTGTGATTGAGTGAAGGCTAAGCACGTCAGAGTTTCTCGAACTGCCTGCACAGTCATTGAGCTGCTGATATTTAACTCATTATTATGTAAAACTATGTGAAATACCTTGTCTGAGTGGCACTGTACTTAACTCTACATTTTACTCCACATCTTCACGAAGGGCTTTTTGGGAGTGGAAGAATCCCAGTACTTTGCAAAAGCGAGACTCAGCACCTGGCAGGATCATGTTCTTAACTTTGGACTGCTATATGTGCTGTATTCAAAACCAAAGCATTTCACAGTTTCACAAGTGCCACAAACAGCTTCTAAAAAATAGTGATTCCTGACTTTCTGCTCTTTCCTTGGTACAAATTATTCATCACTAAAAGAGAACAGGCATATAGCACTCTGGAGATGTGGGTCTCTCATCACCAAAAGTGTGTTATAAATTTGAATGCAGTTCTCTCTCCAGGGCCGGTTGGCCTGCCACTTGAAGCACACTCCTTGGCAATCAGCTGAAACATAACAAAGCAAATGCCTGATAAGCCGCTTACTAATTTATTGGACTTGACATCAGGGGGATGCAAGAGCATTTCACTATGCTGAAAGATATAAAGGCAAAGAAACCAAACACCAACCTATAGCAGCCTGAGCAGTTGGCAGAGCTCTTTTTAAGCATTTACATTATTTCATCTTTTATAAGCATTTACATGGCACTTTTGTTGTTTTATACTTTCCAGATTGCTTGGTGTGCCTTTATCCTCTCTGCCAAAGTGCATTGCAGAAATGAGCATTGTACAGTCCCACTTTTAGTAATGATTACTTCTGTTTGTAGCCGCATCAATGGGTATGAGCCCATTATATAGCTAAATCTATATTATACAGGGTAAACAGTTGAGATTGAAATTCTTTGATGTTGCTGTTCAACTAAGTCTGAATGCAAACATTGCCATTTAGCATAATTAGTTTTACTTCCTTCCCCACTCCCTCCCTTCCTTCCATCTTATTCCTTTCATCACTTTCCTTTGGAAGGATGTGACACTTTGCTATTCAAATGACAGTTCGATTCTCTGCAACATTCCATGAAACTCTTAGGGGACCAGAAAGGAAGGGCAAAAAGTTAAAGCTATCAAGGAAAGTAACAAAACAGCATGATAGTTTTACTATATATATATAAATCTTTGTTTTCTGAAATTTCATCTGCTTCCCACCACCATAATGATTACAGGTGGAAGACCACATTGGACTCATCCCTAATATGACCCTCAGCTGAGAATGTTCTATACAGGATTGGAGAGCAGATATAGTCAATAGTTACCTAGGCCTTACACTCCATTAGATCAAAGGCATGTCTTCAGAGAGAGAGAGAGAGAGCGAGCGAGCGAGCTCGCGCTCTTTTTCTGAGAATCGCACATTGTTTTTAGTTATTGTTCCCAATGGATCTGTTCCAACTTTCTCTAGTAAAGGAGAAAAAAATATTGATTGGCTGCTGCAAGTTCTCCTGGAGTCCTGACAGCAGAACTTTTCTTTCCTGCCTTATCTGTCTGTCAGGAGAAGAGTTGGGCAGGCAACTTTTCTTCCGTCCTGTGAAAATCTTTGAGATATCAAAACAATTTCCTGTTCTGAATTGGAATGTAAAGTTCAAATCTGAAAAATTTTCATGAACTGAAAATCAAAAAAGAAAGAAAAATAGTTGGGTTTAATTAAAACATTTCATTTTGATAATTTTTAAATGTTTCATTTAAATATTGACCATTTTTAATTTGTTTAAAATTTACTGTAGTTTGCTTAAATTTCAAAACAAAACATTCTGAAATGAAAAATGAGAATTTTTCATTTTGATAATGTGAAAACATTTCATTTGAACAACTTTTTTTCAGGACAAAATTAATTGAAACTGACACTTTCCCATAAAAAGTTTAAGTTTTGGAAAATCAGCATTTTCTGACAAAAAAATGTTTTGTCAAAAAATCCATGAGCGCTCTAGTCAGGAGTTTTTGGTGAAATTAGATTTTGTTTCTTTTCCTTGGTAATGGATTTGGGAATGAATAGCTTCTCTTTAAAATCCCCATTGTTTGTAGGAATGTCTTTACAAATTGTTACAAGTTGTAAAAAGACAAGTTGTTCCCAAACTGTTGTCTGGATCAGTTTAAAGGGACATGGATTCTTCTAGCATCATGAGAGAGGATGCGTCCACAGGCATTTGAAGATCTGCAGATGGTGAATCTCCAGCACTTAAGGGCCAAAGAACGGACTGGAGGTGAGTCACTGGAGCCGTGTCATCCAGAAAACATTTTTTTTTTTTTCAGGAAAATTGCACTGGAGTAGATCGATGGATATACGGGACTCTACAGGCCTCACCATTTTTCAAGCACTGTATCCACTTGTAACTTTGTGGCACTGATGAGGATAGGAGTCAGATAAGCTCAGACACCTACCTCTTGATCTAAAGGAGAATCTCTGTTAATTCTGCAGCACAAAGGCTACGACACAGACACGCTATATTGCAATAGGTTAGAAAAACAAAAGAAGGTTGGGGAAGGGAGACACTCTGTCCTCCAAACTGTCACTTCCCTCCTTAATGGTGTACCCCTCAAGCTCATCCTGTTGACCAGTCAGTAGGGTTTTGTGCTCTCTGCATTGCCCCTCTCATTCCTTTCTTTCTCAATAGGAATTTCATGCTGCGGCTTCTCTGGCACCAAACTATTAACCCTGCCTCTCCGAGAAAAGCTAAAGCTATGTGTGGTTGTCTGGATATAGAGCAAGTTATGGCCTAAGTCTGTATCTGATTCTGGACTTGAATCTCAGTGTCAATATTAGTGGTGATGAAATGTTCATTTATATTTAGACTCTGTATGTATTGCTTTTTTTATTCCTATTCACTGAGATTTTTTTTATCCACCTAGAACCCCTTTCATATGAACAGCCCATTTTTCTCTTTAATTCTGCCAAACCTGGTGTCTTATTGATTTACTGAGCGAAGGAGAGTGTTGGATGTACAGAGCAATGGATGTTTCCTCCCTTGGGAAGGCTGATAAATTCTACATGGAGTGCTTCTGTGGGAAATGTTTTCTCAAAGTGCTATTATAGTGGCATTGGAAGGAAGTATCATTCGCTTCAGGTTCATCTCAGATATGCATAATCGGAGAGATTCTTTGGTCTCAAGATTTCTCCTGTAACTAATGCCATAAAGGTGAACTGCTTATGTATGAAAATGGCTTAGCCTTAAAGGGATACACAGTAACCCCAGGCCTCAATCTTCAGCTGCTTCAAGGAATTGCTCCTTTGTGGCTCCTTGATACTGAAGCCATTATGAACTAGAACTGACTGGCTGTGGTTCCAAAGGGCCATATAGGAACTGCCAGAGCCCAGTGCACTTGCCTATGCCCCTTCCCTTCACATGAGTAATCTCCAACTAGGGAAACCTGCCTGCTTACCAGCCTCTTTGTGGCACGAGAGCAGGGGTCAGGCTAGAGTACAATATTAATTCTGGAGCTTTCAGACTCATAAATTCATGGACAGATTAAGGCAAGGCAAGGCCATTGGGGTACCCCAGGGCTCCACCCCTGCAGCTCCACTCCTATGCTGCCGTCTTCTTGGCCAACACATGAGGGATTGAATCAGGGACCTCCAGAGCTAAACACTGCTACAATTTGAGCTAAAAAGCCACAGCTCCTTAACTGGGGATGTAACAAACTCATATCCTGTATGGATCGGGCACTGAGGGCGACCTGTAACACTTATTCACCAGTGGGTTATACACGCTTCCTCGCATCCCCTGACAGGCCAAGGATGAGTCATACTGGCTAGAGAGGGTAAGAACAGAGTTCAGGCTCCATGCCAGCCCCATCTTTGGACTCTGATGAGACTGCGAACCAGGGAGCTGGTTAGTGATGATTATCATGGTGACGTAGAACTTTGTAATCTGTGAAGTAGAACTTTGTTCTCTAAGAACTGGCCTGAGATCCATCACTCACTTCCCATGGGCCACTGAGCAGCCATCAGATACTTCAAGTCACTTGGTTCCATTTCTTATGGTGCCATTAGAAAGGCAGTACTGAGTCTGCTTTCTGGTGTGTCCACATGGAGAACAATACTATATCCAGTATATCTAGAATCCTTGGCTGTAAAAGCATTATAAGAACTAAACAACAATTTTACTCCCAACCTCCTACACTTTTCATTGCCGAGTATAACTCATAACTGAAAGACTGGAAAATAAGGCACATCAGACTTGCCCTCAAGAATTCTCTTTCCCTCTCTGCTTTGATGTGAACTTGAGAGAACCAACAAGCACTCTTTGATGTTTACAACTACTTTGTCAGGAGAAATCTTGCCTTTGGTTTGGCTCTGACCCTTTGCAGGCAAGAAAAAGTACCTTGTCTTTCCTCTGTAAAGGGCAGAGAGCAAATCTATGTGAGCAAAGCACTGAAATAATGAAGCAAATGGCAGCATATCCCACTTGAAACAAGGACTAGACATTGACACTGACTCTCCTCTCTCACTGGCTTGGCACATTGGAGAATTGGGCCCATCATTTTAGCCTGGTAAGGAGGTTGGAATATATTGAAATGAGTTCCAGGTGAGTCAGGCAATAGACCTTAAAGTTTCCTTAACATTTTAACAGGACACGATTTGACTTCAAGCCTCTTTTGTGTGCAGCTTTGTTTAAAGTCTTGCTAAAGTTTCCCTTTGTTGATATATTCCCTTTCACACTAATGTGAAGGAGTGAGGGCAGAAAAAGAGACTGTGTGTAAAACCCTATAGGCTCCCACTTCCAACCTAATAAAGCTCTGCAGATCTAAGCAACTTGTTGCCTTTCCATGTTCCATGTCTTGGCTGGCTGGGTCATGTTGCTTATGAAACGCCTTGCTTAGTGAGGGCACTGACTGAGATGATTGACAGCCTCTGCCTGTCAAAGGACCAAACTGGCACAATCCACTGCAGGGAGCTTTAAAGCCTTTAAAAAGAGCCGAGTCTCTTCTGCTCACAGGAGCCCATTAGTGATTTTCTGCTTTTGAATCTAAGTTTAGGATGTACCATTAGGATCCCAGATAGCCTTATCATCGACTTCGAAGGGATTTACTGAGAAACACTCGCTGTTTGAGTCCCTTCTCAACACAGTAACCAAAAAAAAAAAAAAAAAAAAGCAGTTAGAATGGGAAATATCACCTCAGTGAGGATTCTGTGGGACTCTAAAGCTTTAGCATATAGCATTAAGAGCATGAGATATTGATTAGTAGATACTAGTGGACAACACATTAATAACAGAATATCACTGTTTAATCAGACAGTGTATGATAGATGAAGTGTCTGACCACAATGTGATAGCAAGTCCCTGTAAAGAAGTGTCTCAAATCTGCAGTGGATTGTAATTAGATCTCCTGCCACCACCCCTCGGTCTGGTGTGATACTTTTGCCACTTCTACAATTTTTGCTGTCAGGATTAAAGAGTCAAATGAGGCCATTTCTGATCTTCCACCATAACCAGTGTTCCCTGGGTCTTGTTAGCACTGTCGGATCTTATCAGAAAAGAGACACAAATGGCTGCATCAGCCCTCTGCCTGACTGCTTCTGCCACTACTCAGAAGCACAGGAGCAGAAGAATGTGGCATCATTGCCTGTTATCTTTAGCAAGCACCAGCCAAGACACAGAAGTTCTATTAAATTTTTTTCCTTATATGCTACTGCAACTTCCAGGGTTCACCTAATGTCATAAAATAGCAGAGAGATTTTTTTTTTCCCCCAATTACAGGTTGCCTCTTTCAGGTGCTCATCAAGATAAACTGCAGCTGCTGCTCTGTTGCAGTGGGGTACATTTTAACATGGACCAAGCACTCCTGTGCCACTGTCAAAGTGTCACTGTCAGGGAACATTGTAGGTTGTATCTCAGTTTCTCATTTCCTGAGAGGTTGTGTGAAAAAGCCTCATCTTATCCTCATTTCATCACAGAACCATGATTGTAACCTGGTTCTCAGCCCTCTACCCAGCTGCAGTGCAAAGCAGTCAGGAAGTTACCCTAATGGGGCATTTGGGGAATCCCCAGTAGCAGAAAGTCATTCTAACTGTCTCTATAACACGTACTCCTGGGCACAAGAGGGCATGTCAGGGCTAGAGCTGCAGCACTTTGTACTCTTGGGATCTCCAACCAATGGAAAGTTCCTTTGGGCTTTCCTTTGTAACATTCAAAAACCAGTAGGAGAACACTTCAACCTCCCTGGACACTCAATAACAGACTTAAAAGTTGCAGTTCTTCCACAAAAATACTTTAAATACAGACTTCAATGAGAAACTGCAGAACTGAAATTAATTTGCAAACTGGACACCATCAAATTAGGCCTGAATAAAGACTGGGAGTGATGGGTCACTACAAAAAGTAATTTTCCTTCTGTTGATACTCACACCTTCTTGTCAACTGTTGGGAATGGGCAACATCCACCTTGATTGCATTGGCCTTGTTAGCACTATAAGAGTAATTTTCCCTCTGATATTCACCCCTTCTTGTCAATTGTTGAGAATAGGCCACTTCCACCTTAATTGAATTGGCCTCGTTAGCACTGATCCCCCACTTCGTAAGGCAACTCCTGTCTTTTCATGTGCTATGATATATATTCTGCTTACTGTATTTTTCACTCCATGCATCTGATGAAGTGGGTTTTAGCCCACGAAAGCTTATGCCCAAATAAATTTGTTAGTCTCTAAGGTGCCACAAGGACTCCTCATTGTTTTTGCTGATACAGACTAACACAGCTGCCACTCTGAAACCTGTCAGCAGCCAATGAACCTTTACAAAGCATTAGGATAGGATAGAATGAATTGCTTCATCCTCAGAAAGTAACAGAGGCTAAAGTTCACTCACCTGCCCAGCAAGGAGAGTCAGATGCAGCTATATTAGATTCTAAAACAAGAGAGACACACACACCAAATGGGAAATTCTTCGCTTCTGCTTGGTTTTAGGCACTTTAATTCAAACTGATCCAGACTGAAGCACAGTGTTTTCCTGGGGCTGTGTAGTGGTCCTATTGTTCTGATGGGAAAACAGCCCACGCAGATGTATTCCCATCTGAATTACATCTGCTAATTAGAAAACACTGTCATCAAATATTTTATTTGATGTCATGAAAGGTCATTTTGGATATTGTATCAGGGTCCAAACATTTTGATAACAAGCATGATAACAGAATACAAATTGGTAAATGCTGGTTTAAAACACAATTTACTAATCAGTATCGTTCTAGCTGAGATTGTGCTAGGATTTCCACTGTAAAACGTTCCTTTCAGGATCTCTCTCTGATTATTGTGCCTCCATACTTCAATAGAAACTTTAAAATCACACATTCTGCAAAGATCCATTTCCCTGATTTCCCCCCGCCCCTCTGGGGCCAGTTCTATGCATCAGCATTGGCCCCGTGGTAACACTGTTTCACAGAATGATACAGTCTACGGCAGTGGCTCTCAGCCAGGGGTACACGTACTCCTCGAGGTACGCTGAGGTCTTCCAATGGGCAGGGGCGGCAGGTTTGTATAACTTTTGGTGGTGCCCAGAAAGGGTCTAGTCCCCCCCTCCTCCCCACCCGCCCTATAAGCCGATATGTATTTTATTAAATAATGTAAAAACGGACTGGAAACTGTAAGCGTTTAACAGTTTCCCTTTATTGCATAATATCACCATCGTAAGAAAAAATTATTTAAGAATATCAACGTTATTAATACTCTTTTGAATACGGAAACCATCAAGCACTCTTTGATCAACAACCCTCAAAAGCAAATACTTTCTAAAAGTAAAACAAATATAGGGTTAAGGTTAGGGTTGTTGATTGTTAGTGGTCCTACAAATCAAGAATTTGTTGCTGAGATAAAATGAAGCTACAACATGCCGGCGCCACAAGATTTCAAGAGTCAATTAAAAGTGGAAAGTCAGAAGCAGCACTCGCCTGCTTCAATATATTATATTTTGTTGTACCTGTTGTGACGAAGTGGGAATGTTCTTAATGTTTTCTCTGAATGCTGTGTGGGTGCCTCAGTTTTCCCTGTGCATTTCTTAAGGATCTAGGTGGTGGGATAAGGGTGTGTGATGCTGTCTGCCACACCGTGCACCCCCTGCAGCGAATCTGCCCGGGCGGGGCTTCTGGGGAAGCCAGAGGGCCCTGCACCCCAACTCCACTGTCAGACGTGACTCTCAGCCAGCCGGTAAAACATAAGGAACACAGTATAAAACAGAGCTTGTTGTAGTTACAGAAAACAGGACCCCTCAGTCAGTTCCAACTTTGGGGGGTGGGGAGCCCAGATCCAAGTTCTGGGCCTCTCCCCGTTTCCCCAGCCAGCTCCAAACTGACACTGCCTCCGGCCCCTCCTCTGACCTTTGTGTCTTTTCTGGACAAGGAGGCCACCTGATCTCTTTGTTCTCCAACACTTTCAGTTGGCACCTTGCAGGGGAGGGGCCCAGGCCATCAGTTGCCAGGAGACAGAGTGTCGGCCATTCTCTCTGTAGATAGCATCACACTGGCCCTCTACGGCTCTACAACAATCACACGCCCTTATCCCACCACCTAGATCCTTAAGAAGTGCATAGCGGAAACTGAGGCACCCACACAGTATTCAGAGAAAACATTAAGAACATTCCCACTTCATAACACCTGTATACAACCAATTATATACTTTAAAGCGTGTAAAATAATCAAGTATTGTGCTAAACACGATCATACCCCAAACTGATTGCCAAATTTAAGTTAAAAGAAAAGGAGTACTTGTGGCACCTTAGAGACTAACCAATTTATTTGAGCATGAGCTTTCGTGAGCTACAGCTCACTTCATCGGATGCCGATGAAGTGAGCTGTAGCTCATGAAAGCTCATGCTCAAATAAATTGGTTAGTCTCTAAGGTGCCACAAGTACTCCTTTTCTTTTTGCGAATACAGACTAACACGGCTGTTACTCTGAAACCAAATTTAAGTTGCGTGTTTTTCCCCTCAGGTGAGGGCTCTGGGGTGGGGCTGGGGATGAGGGGTTCACACTGAGGAGGGGGCTCAGGGCTGGGACTGAGGGTGGGGGTGCAGGCTCTGGGGTGGGGCAGGGCTGGGGACGAGGAGCTTGGGATGCAGACAGGCTGCCCCAGGGCTAGGGTCAGAGAGGACTGTTCCCCCCCTCCGTCCCCCACCCCACTGGCAGCAGAGAGCTCCGGGTGAGGGACCCCTACTCTTCCCCCACCCCGCAGCACACTCACTCTGCACATGCTCCTAGGGCCCCACTCAGGTCCAGGAAGCCCCCTCGCCTCCCCTATGGTGGGTACTGGGGGGCGGGGGGGCTGCCATCATGTGTGGCCTCCTATGCTGCTGCCCCTGACCGTAGCCTCACGGGGGGTGGGGGATGGGGCTGCCCCTTGCCCAGTGTGGGGCAGGAGTGGTGGCTGCGGGGCGGGGTGGGGGGAGAGCGGGGTGTCTCAAAATTCACCCAAGCCCCAGCTGCTCAGGTTCAGGAATCCCCCCGACCCCGTCTCCCCTGCAGTGGGTGGGTGGGTGAGTGCTGGAGGGGGGGAGGGGACTGCCATCACATGTGGCTTCCTTCCTCCCCTGCTGCAGCCTGCTGCCCTTCACCGTAGCCTCACTGGGGGTGGAGGATGGGGCTGCCCCTTGGGGCAGGAGTGGTGGCTGTGGGGGGGGCAGATCACAGGATCAAATACTCACCGAAGCCCCAGGAGCTGCTCAGGTGAGTTAGGTCCCCTCAGGATGATCAGGTCTCCCGGAAGTCCCCTCGGTGTCTCCTCCTGGGGGGGGAGGAAGAGGGATGCCAAGCACGTGGTGGTTGGCAGCCCTCCCCTGGTGCAGCAGTCAGCTGCCTGCCTTAAACTGCTGCCGGCGTCTCTTGTTACCAGGGGCAACAGCAGCTGGTAGCTGCGCGCGCAGGCAGGCAAGCTTTCCTTCCGGCGGCAGGGACGCTTCGGGGAGGAGCGCGGGGCGCTCCGGGGCCACGGGCGGCAGGTGGGGGCCAGGGCCCACTCCAGCAGGGCCGTGGGAGAGACCCAGCTCCAAATATTGGTGGAGCAGGGCCCCCGGCTCTGAATATTCCTGGTGCCAGGGCTCCACGAGCCCATATAACGCGCCGCCTATGCCAGCGGATACATCAGCTCATCTAGATATTTGCCTAGTTTTACAACAGCCTACATAAAAAGCACTAGTGAAGTCAGTACAAACTAACATTTCAAACAGACAATGTCTTATTTATACCGCTCTCTATACTAAACACTGAAATGTAAGTACAATATTTATATTCCAGTTGATTTATTTCATAACTATATGGTAAAAATTAAAAAGTCAGCAATTTTTCAGTAACAGTGTGCTGTGACACTTTCGTATTTTTCTATCTGATTTTGTAAGCAAGTAGTTTTTAAGTGAGGTGAAACTTGGAGGTACACAAGACAAATCAGACTCCTGAAAGCAGTACAGTAGTCTGGAAAGGTTGAGAGCCACTGGTCTAGGGATTTAGGATTTGCTGAGCAGGACAGAGGGACTTTATGGGAATGGAAAACAATTGTAAATATTGTAGTGCTCAGGTGGTTTTTTTTGTTTTTTTTATGTGCTGAATGACCCTTCATAGCCAGGTGGGTGTGTTTGAGGGGAGGGGCCAGAATGTTCCCCCTCTTAGTCAGGTTTGTGGGGTTATGCTCCCCGCCTTAGTCTCGGGTGTATGTAGTTCCCCTTTAAGCAAAGCCAAGCACCCCATCTCTTTCCTGACTTTGTGGGATCTGGCCACCTCCACCTTCTCCTCAGTGTCTGCCTTCTTCCTGCCCTGTTGTCTTCTCCCCTCATTCCTGGAGGGGAGTCAGGTCTTGGCTGACATTTTCTGCTCATGGTGCTTAGGAAAGGACCAAAACCAGGTTGTCACCTTCAATTATCAGACAACTGCTAGGAGCAGAAATGGACCAGGAGACTTACTGGACCTGTCTAATTGTCCTAGTGTTCACTAGTAGGTGCAAGTGTCACAATTCAGGGCAACTGCATTTTTATTCCCCCTCAGTAGTCCACCCAGGGCACCCACTTTTAGACTTCTGGCTTCAAGACATCACTTCTCATGGGAGAAAAACCCACATCTTTCTCCCTACTGACAAGGGAATCTTTAAGGCTGCACAGTTTCCTGTTGACACAGATATTCCCCAGCAAGTCCAACTGCCTAAAGAAGCCAGCATCTATATTTTGCTTTCTCTCTGAAGGGTATGAACTGTGTAAGTGCCAGCAGTTACAAGTTACCACACAGCTCTTTCTAAGTAAGCTCATTTATTCTTAAAATGAAAGCATTCCAGAGAAAATGTATTAAAAATAATAAAACCATACACACATGCTAATAAACTTAGCAGAGGTCACCCCAGCTCCAACCTTAGGTTCTGGTAGATGTCAGTCCTTCAAAACGCGCAACTGAGTTTTCCCCATGATTACAAGTTCATAATTATCTCAGATTCAGAACCAGAACACAAGCTGGGCAGTTCAGCCACTTCTTTATACTGCTCAGGCCTTTGATTTCTGGTCTCCGAGAACAGTTAATTAGCAGACAGTGATCCACTTCTCAGGGCATAGCTTCAAAAGGCTGGATTTTTGCATAACCAGAGGTGTGGAATTTGCATTAATCTCTCCCTAGGTATTTGTCCGGAAAGCCACTTCATACTTATTGTCCCAAAAGTCTATTCTTATCTAGCCCACTTTCAGTATAGTCCTTTGAACTCCCAGACCTCACATCACATCTTCCCCTTAGACAGGATATATGCAATCCCCTCCCACAATAATACATAAACTTTGCATTTAATAGATTAGGCCCTAGAGATACTTAAACTTGATTCAATAAGGTCCTAAGGATATGCAGGACATTGCCATGTCTGTCACAAAGTGCACTTTGGTTCATATTCAAAAGACCCATTATTCAAAGCTAAGGGATTTCTGAAGTCCTTTCCATCCTCTTAAGGGTGTTAATCATCCTTTCCTTGGGCTTGTGTGTTATTACCAAACAAATTTCATCATGAAGAAAGGCTCTGAAAAAGATTTATCTGGCCCTCATGCAGGATTTGAGTTTGGGTCCTGATGTCCTGTACCGTTAGGCCTCAATCCCTGGGGTCCTCCATGAGGGGGAGCCATTTCTGATGAAGAACTCTATTGACAAATAGGAAGGACGGAAGGTCAGTATGAAAAGCCTTTGAAAGGGACTTTTTAAAGTGGGAGGAAATGAAGGTATTGCGGAGGGCATCCCCTTACCTTCCAAAAACAAATGATTCAGAGTGGAAACTCACTATACAGGCTAATTTTAATAAAACATTTCCTTTCCTTAAAGAGCACCCCACTTCCATACAAGACACAAGGCCACTCCCATGGGAGTGAGCGCTGCAGTACTGGTCCCACACTGTTCAGAATGACTTTAATTGTGATACTTATTTTAAATGAAGATTTGTATGGTGAATTCATGTCAGTGAACACGAAAGCACATTCCCAAAATTCAGTAAGGACCTGATCTAGGAAAGCATTTAAAGCAGCTACTTAACTTTAAGCACAGGAATAGTCCCATTAATTTGAAATGGATTTAAAGTTAAGCATTTGCTTAATTGCTTTGCTAATTTGATGGAGGGGCTATGAGAGCAGTTCACCTTTGGGAGGACTGTACCATTATTGCTGGATCCTTCCCTGGGGCCAGTGATTCAGGAGAAACGTGGAATTCTCTGTGTGAGGTCTTTGTTCACCCATAGAAAGAGTGAGTGAGAGAGAAATAGGGAGGAAAAGAGAGAAGGGAAGAGAAAGAGGTGGGAGGGACAATAAACTCATCAAGTCTGTTAAATGCTAATTCCATTGAAAGAGCCGTCAGTAATTTAGACAAAATCGCTACAGTATTCTCTTATTGTAAAGACATGTTACTGCAGCCTCCTGCCATCCCCAAACCATCAGCAGGAGGGTGGACCATTAAACCTCCATCATAAAAAGATCTTGAACATCTCCTGCATTCCCTAAGGGACCCCTTCACACTCTGTTCTCCTCACAGCCTCATTCTGGTTGGTCACTCTCACTTGTGTATAAATAAAAATATAGTAATTCAGGAAGAACCATAAACTTCTTTCTGAAATAATAACTTGCAGATGCAGTTGAGTGGAAATAGGAAGCCTATATACCCTAAATTTGATGTTTGGTTATCAATGCAGCAGGTATATAGAATTGTTCCAGGCAATTACACTGTCTGGAATGCCTATACGGGTTTCCTTAAGTATCTCCTAGGTGCATCTTAAAAACTATGATTATTAGATGAGATTCCTGAATTGATACAGTATAATATAACTCAAGCTAATATAATGCCTTTAATGCATTGCATCGCCTTTCTTTTTTCAAAGGAGTAACACAAAGCTACACTCATTCATGGGGGGAAAAGATGAGGCTTAGTTAAATTTAGGTTCCAAAACTTGAGATAGAAAGGCTGACGTGTCTGCAGATGGGCATATAATGAACAGTTACACAATGAATGCAGAGTAAGGGAAGGCATGAAACAAAAAGTAATTTTTAAAAAGATCTTCAAGTTCCATTTCAGATTTGTCTAAAAAGGAAATTGAGAATCCAGGAAAACGGAATTTTCTGTTGCTTAGTGTCATTACATGTAACATTCACATGATATTACAATAATATGCACCAGACTCCTTTAGTCCTATCCTGAGTGTACTGAACCTGCAACTGAAAGATTCCTGAAGGTTCTGCTTCTCTCTTGAAAGTTGCCATACTTGTGTAGCTTGTCATGTCAACAATATATCATTGACCTGTGTGTGTAGCTGCTTGTGAAGCAGCAGGGGCAGATGGAGGGGTTGTGCAGCCGGAGGGGCAGAAATGTCAGCAGAAGCCAGGAGCAGATTCATGAGTGGCAGCAGTGCAGAAATATATTCAGAAAGAGCAACAGCATGGGCAAGGGTAGGAATAGGAGCAGGAACAGTGGATGAAGCAACTGTCGGCAGCAATGTTTTCTCCTCCCAGTCTGCTCTCAGACCAGCTGCTACAGGCACTCTTACCTCCCTAAGCCAGCCCCTACATTGAATACATGAGGCCCTGCTGCTGCTCCAGCTGTTATTGATGACATTACTAATTTATTTAGCAGGCAGGAGTATTTGGAATGGGAGAGAGCATTCATCTGTAATGTTCACATTCCCCCTCTGATATAGGCTGCCCTTGGCAATGGGCCTGCTGTTAGTTTCAAGCCTATTACAAATCATCATTTGTTTCATTCAGCTGTTTAATCCACTGCTTTGGTTTGAATTGCTAATTTGTGGTGTGTAAGAAATATAAAACTTGGTTTGGTATGGTCCCTGAGTTGCCATCTCTGCACAACACCTGAAGTGCCATCTGCCAACTTGTTTTTAATCATTTTTAATCATTAATCATTTCATTTACACCAACATATGGATCTGGGGGTGAGGTGAAGGGGTTGCGTGTATGTTGTTATGTATGCTAGTGTATGTTAACTGCTTGGGTGTGGTTGTATTTGTCCAGTGTTTGTGAGCAGGGTATGTATCTGTGTGTTTAATTTCATATACTCATCTGTGTGTATGCTGTTATGTCTACTTGTGTCTGCGTGTATTGGACTGTGTATGTATGTACCTCTGTGTGATTGTGTCCATAGCTGCTTGTGTGCTAGGCATATGGAAACAGTTTTTTGCTCCCAGTTACGTCTTTCTTTGGTTTTGTTTCAGAGTCTGTTGATCTCGGGAGCAGTAGCTGAGCCTGTGCCCCACTCATAGGAGGGCAAGGGCTGGTTATCCCCTGACAAAAAGCCCTGTTTCACTGTCAGTATTCAGGCCCAGACTAGGGGCCTTACAGTCACTTAGTTATTTTAAAAAGTTACATGATCCAATATTGTCAGGAGTCAGTTGATGTTACAGGGATAAGCCAACGCTTAAAACGGATCCAAAGGTTCAGTCATGTTTGGTGGAGGCAAAGGACTGGGTAGAATAAAGTTCTGTCCTCTAGGTTATAAGCCCTAGATGGAGGTGTCCTAGGAGATGATAAAACACTGTTGTGTCCTATATCCACACCCTCAGAGATGGGAGCCACATCACCTCTTAATAACACTAATAATAATAGCTCAGAAGGTATGGACCCAGTCAGTTCTTAGTGGCAGACTGCCAAGAAAAATGTAGGGACTTCAGGAACTAGTACCGACGATTCATTTGGCAGCAATCTTTGTTTATTCTCATAGCTCATGCAAGTAAGAAGTACTGGTTAGAGAGAGGTACTGTCCTTCAAATGTGGCATAAAATCAAGGTCCTGACCACTTGCACTAACTGAAGATCTCATGATAGTTTTTGAAAGTGCAATTTTGTCACTCCCAAACATCTGACTGAGCCCGAACGTCTACACTGCAATTAAACAGCCCCTTAGCCTGAGTCCCGTCAGCCTGAGTCAGCTGGCACAGGCCTGCTCCAGGTGTCTAATTGCAGCATAGACATATCCTCTGAGGCCACAGGAGGGTTTGAGGATCCTCTGTTTGTCAAATATGAGTTAATTCTTCTGTCAGAGTGTTTATTTGAATATTTGTGTCTGCTGTTAGCATCAGAATTGCTCTTTTGTTCAGAAACAGATAATCTGAACTGACTCTACCATCAAAGGTTAAGCATGGCTCCATGTCTAGTTGGCAGCCGGTATCAAGCGGAGTACCCCAAGGGTCCGTCCTGGGACCGGTTTTGTTCAATATCTTCATTAATGATCTGGAGGATGGCATGGACTGCACCCTCAGCAAATTTGCAGATGACACTAAACTGGGAGGAGTGGTAGATACGCTGGAAGATAGGGATAGGATACAGAGGGACCTAGACAAATTAGAGGATTGGGCCAAAGAAATCTGATGAGGTTCAACAAGGACAAGTGCAAAGTCCTGCACATAGGTCGGAAGAATCCCATGCACTGCTACAGACTAGGGACCGAATGGCTAGGCAGCAGTTCTGCAGAAAAGGACCTAGGGGTTACAGTGGATGAGAAGCTGGATATGAGTCAACAATGTGCCCTTGTTGCCAAGAAGGCTAATGGCATTTTGGACTGTATAAGTAGGGGCATTGCCAGCAGATCGAGGGACGCGTGATCATTCCCCTCTATTCGACATTGGTGAGGTCTCATCTGGAGTACTGTGTTCAGTTTTGGGCCCTACACTACAAGAAGGATGTGGAAAAATTGGAAAGCATCCAGTGGAGGGCAACAAAAATGATTAGGAGACTAGAACACATGACTTATGAGGAGAGGCTGAGGGAACTGCGATTGTTTAGCCTGCAGAAGAGAAGAATGAGGGGAGATTTGATAGCTGCTTTCAACTACCAGAAAGGGGGTTCCAAAGAGGATGGATCTAGACTATTCTCAGTGGTAGCAGATGACAGAACAAGAAGTAATGGTCTCAAGTTGCAGTGGGGGAGGTTTAGGTTGGATATTAGGAAAAACTTTTTCACTAGGAGGATGGTGAAGCACTGGAATGCATTACCTAGGGAGGTGGTGGAATCTCCTTCCTTAGAGGTTTTTAAGGTCAGGCTTGACAAAGCCCTGGCTGGGCTGATTTAGTTGGGGATTGGTCCTGCTTTGAGCAGAGGGTTGGACTAGATAACCTCTTGAGGTCCCTTCCAACCCTGATATTCTATGAAATAAATAAATAGTTTAAGCCATTATGTGCCTGTATTGGAAATATTAACTCAGGTGTTTGTTAATCAATTAACAACATAACCGCTATAGATAAATGCTGATTATGAATAGAGAGTGGGTTGTGGTTTGTTGTTTTGTTTAAAGCTAACGGCTGCTAGACCAATCTGTAGACCAACTTCCCTCTTGTTGAGAGATAGTCTGGAGCCACAGCTGAAATATTTTAATTAGAACTGGACAGGAAATGACTTCCCTGTCTTGTGGAAAAAATTGGGATTTTGAGAAATTCTCTCATTCTGAATTGGGACAAAAATTCAAAATCACAATGATTTCTGTGAACTAAAAATCCAGAAAACCTTCAGTTCAGGTCAATCAATGTTTTGTTTTCATGATTTCAAAATGTTTCTTTTCAAATTTGACCTTTCTCTTTTTTTAATGTTACTCTAAGCTAACTTTCAAAACAAAAAGCCATTTTGAACCCCAAAAATGGAAAAATTTGTTTAGAAAACATCAAAATGGGATGTTTCAATAGCTTTGAAACTTTTTTCATTTTTTTTTCAAGACAGGAAATTTGAAAGTGATCCTTTTCCACAAAAAAATTGTTTTTGACCAATTGAGAAACCCCTTCCCTGTTTAAAACCACCGAATGTTTTTGAAATGCCTTTTCCTGGTTGCTTATTTTGGTGAGTACACCTAACATCACTCCCTTGTTGTCTGAAACTGCCCAACCGACCACGCCAGCTACACTCTCTAGAGGTGCACCTGCCCGGAGTAGAAAGGAGGTATTGGATCTTTTGGGCCTATGCGGAAAAGAGGCTGTGCAGGTACAGCTACGGACCAGTCATAAAAATGTGGACATCTCTGAAAAGATTTCACACAGGATGCAGGCAAAAGGGTATGACAGGGATCAGCAACGGTGGCATGTGAAAACGAAGGAACAGCAGCAGACATATCCCAAGACCAGGGAGGCCAACAGTCAATCTGATGTCAAACCGCAGGCCTGCCACTTTTACAGTGAGTTGTACATCACACTTGGTGGAGATCCCACCAGCACCCCGCAGACAACCATGGATACCTCAGTGGAGCCCTTGACAAAGACCCCTGCCATGAACATCAAGGAGGAGAAGGGACATGCAGCGGGGGACAAAAGGAGGGTCCAGCTATGTAGTGAGCCAGGATCTTTTCAAGACTCCACCATAGTCTAGTGCAGAGGTGGGCAAACTATGGCCTGCAGGCCACATCCGGCCCGCGGGACCATCCTGCCCAGCCCCTGAGCTCCTGGCCCGGGAGGCTTGCCCCCGGCCCCTCCCCCGCTGTTCTTCCTCCCCCGCAGCCATGCCACCGTGTGGGCAGCGAGCTCCTGCCGCTCCAAGCGGCATGGTAAGGAGGCGGCGGCACGCACGCGTGCCCAGTGGTGGCAAGGTTGGCTAGGGGGTCCCAGGGGGCAGTCAGGGGACAGGGAGCAGGGGGCGATTGGATGGGGTGGAGTTTCTGGGGCGGTCAGAGGTTGGGGAACAGGGTGGGTTGGATAGGGTGTGGGAGTTCCGGGGGGCCTGTCAGGGGGCGGGGGTGTGGATAGGTCAGGGAAGTCAGGGGACAGGGAGCAGGGGGGGTTGGATAGGGGGTGGGATCCCAGGGGGGCGGTTTGGGACAGGGTGGGTCCCAAGAGGGGGCAGTCAGGGGACAAGGAGTGGGGGGATTGGATGGGTCGGGGTTCTGAGGGGGACAGTCAGGGGACAGGAAGTGGGAGGGGTGAATAGGGGGCGGGGTCCAGGCTGTTTATGGGGCACAGCCTTCCCTACCCGGCCCTCCATACAGTTTCACACCCCGATGTGGCCCTTGGGCCAAAAAGTTTGCCCACCCCTGGTCTAGTGAGTACTGACAGCTGAGCACAGACAAGCCTGATGCAGGGTAAGGAAAGTCAGGGAAACGTGTATGCACTCTCCCTTTAAATGTTTAAATGTAGATAATGTGCCCAGCCCAACCCCAAGTTAGCAGGACACAGATATCTACTTTTCATTGTCTGTCTTGTGCAAGAAGATGTAGAGATACAACAGAGGGAGAGTTACCTGGTTTTCATTCCCCTCTAGGGTTAGGCGGTGGAGGCAGGGAGGCATGCGAAGCAATTTATGTACATAGTGATGTCCCTTGAATCCTCCTAAGAGAACTTGATGAAACTTTCATGGAAGTACTCTGCAATCCTCTTCTGACGGCTTCTGGTGATGGCTGCCTTATTTCTTTGTGGTAGGACACTTTCCCATACCACTCTGCAATCACTTCACCAGGGACTGTTGCAGTGCACAGGCCAGGGGCATGTGGCTAAAGATGGCTTTGGGATGCCAACAGCAGCTATGTTCTGTGCCTTTGTGACCCTCAGGAGTGAGATCAGCTACAGTCGCCACCACCTGTGGAAAATAGTTCCAGTAGTCCGTGCCTTTGCCCTGTACTCATACCCATGGAAACAGGAGCTGAAATCTTCTTGATGTATGCAACTGAACAATTCCCTCTTCATTCCCCACACCCCCTCAGAGGGCCATATTCACCATGGCTGTGTCTGGAGAGCGCTGCTATGCAGAGGCACTCTGAAGCTGAAGTGTCAATAAGCATATCTTATTTATAATTCTTATGGAAATAAGGGAAGGAAGTTCTGAAACTTAACTCTCGCTTTCCATTGTGACTGTAAATACAGTTATACATGTTTCAGAGTAGCAGCCGTGTTAGTCTGTATTCGCAAAAAGAAAAGGAGTACTTGTGGCACCTTAGAGACTAACCAATTTACTTGAGCATAAGCTTTCGTGTAGCTCACGAAAGCTTATGCTCAAATAAATTGGTTAGTCTCTAAGGTGCCACTAGTACTCCTTTTCTTTTTACAGTTATACATGTCTGTTTTATCTGTAGCTGCTGCCATTGCAGCTTTGAGGGGTGCCCCCTCCACACTTGTGGAGTGCCTGGCTCAGAGGAGGAAAAGAGAGCAGTGGACGAGGGAGGACATGTTCACTGAGATCCTGCATGCCAGTGCTGCGTTAGACTGTGAACAGAGGACCTGGAGGGTGAATATAGGGCTTGGCTACACTTGCGAGTTACAGCGCACTAAAGCAGCCCCGGGCGCCCTAGCTCACTTCCCTTCCACACTGACAAGGCACGTAAAGCACTCTGACTCCGCAGCTACAGCACTGCTGGTACTCCACCTCGGCGAGTGGAACAACGTTTGCTGCGCCCCCACTGGAGCGCCGCAGCGCCGATGTGGACGAGGTGTTGCATTACTGCGCTCTGATTGACCTCTGGAAACATCCCATAATCCCCTTAAGTCAACTGGCCACTCTCGTCATTGATGTGAAATCCACTGCAGGAATGCGAAAATGCCCATTGAAGCTCCATTTCGCAGAAGCCGGCTGCTTATCAGCTCCAAGAAAAAGCAACCATTTACTGTTTGCTTTGAGTGAGTGAGAGAGAGGTGGTGTGGGGATGGGAGATGGGGTCTGAACTTACAAGACAGCATGCTGACACACTCTCAGCACCCCAAAAACCCACTCTCTCTCCTCCCACATACACACAACACACTCCCTGTCACACTCCACCCCACCCCATTTGAAAAGCACGTTGCAGTCACTTGCATGCTGAGATAGCTGCCCATAATGCACCATTCTCAATGCCGCTGCAAGTGCCGCAAATGCAGCCACACCAGTGCGCTTGAAGCTGTCAGTGTGGACAGACTGCAGCACTTTCCCTACTGCGCTCTACGAAGGCAGGTTTAACTCACAACGCTCTACATCTGCAAGGGTAGCCATGCCCTTAGCTACAGCCTGGAGAAGGAAAGAGTGGACAGGAGAAATCCTCAGCTGCAAAAGGAGAGGGAGATGCATCAGTACGTAATGGGGCTTCTCAGGCAGCAAACTCAAATGTTGCAGACTTTTGGGGTATGTCTACATTGAAATAAAAGATCTGTGGCATGGCCGTGGCTGGCCTGGGTCACCTGACGCGGGCTCACAGGGCTCAGGCTTCAGCGTGGGCAGCAGGTGAAGCTCCCCCTTGGGGAGGCTAGTCCCCCCTGCCCCACCTCTTCAGCCGAGCCACACCCCTGCTTGCTGCTCTCAAACCACCACCCCCCAACCCCCGTGGCCCTGAAGGACGGCTGAGAGGTCGGTCCCTCCCCCCAGAGCGGGGGTGGTGGTGGTGAGAGTTCAGTCACGGCCATGGAAGGGGACTGAGAGCTCAGCCATGGCTGGGATCCAGCTCTTGGCCCTGGCCAGGACCACGGTGCCACCCCATGGCCACCACCCCACCCATGGCCTCACCCCATTCTGCTCCTTCCCTTGTGGCTCTTCCCCACTCTGCCTCTTCCCTCCGAGGCCCCATGCCCTCTCCTTTCCACATCCCCTTCTCCCACCCCCACCCCACCAGCACTGCGGCCCCGAGACCAGAAAAGCTCTGTGCTCCCACCGCAGCCCTGGGCCAGGGCAGGGAGCGAGAGCTCCTCCAGCCCTAGGGCCGTGGTGGGAGGAGATTTTTCTAGGGCCCCCAAATTGGCTGGAGCCCCTGGGCCTGAGCCCTGTGGGCCCATGCCATAATCCATCACTGCCCCGCCTCCCTAGTGGCACAAGGTTTGGGGAGGCTTGGCCTCCCCTAGCCTCTATTACGCACCGCCTATTGGCCACAGGGCTAAAAATGGCTGTGTAGATGTTCAGGGCTCTGGGATCCTCCGTTCTCATGGGGGTCCCAGAGCCCTGGCTCCATCCCAAGCCTGAACATCTACACCACAATTAAACAGTCCCTTAGCCCAAGGCCTGCGAACCCAAATCAGCTAGCACGGGCCAGCTGCCGGTTTTTAACTGTGGCATAGACATGCCCTAGAGCACTGCCCAGCACAGGACATTACAGTGGCTGATCATTAAAGTGCTCTTTCAAGGCCTCCTTCAGCCACATAGCTCTGCCTTGAGCTCTTCTAATGGCCCTTGTGTCTGGCTGGTGAAAGTCAGCAGTCAGCCCGCGGTGTGGCAACTTTTCTCCTTTTACCTCACAGATATTATCCAGGACACAACAGTCATCTATAACCACTGGGCTACCTTCTCACTGAGATCTAATCTAGTGTGTAAACACTGTTAATGCCCCGTCTATCTGCCAGAAGCACCTTCACTTGTCATTCTGCACCTGCTGAGCCAGGAGTTGAATCTTTTCTTACAGCTGCCAATGGGGCCAGTGTATAGCTTCGTGAGCAAAGGGTCCTCTGGGTTCCCCTACGATCACTATTTGCATTTCACCATTACCAATGGTAATCTGCCAGTCGGGGACAAAATGTCCAGCTTGCAGCTTTCTGAACAGTCCTGTGTTCTTAAAGATGTGAGCATCATGCACCTTCTCTGACCTGCCACACTGATATCAGTAAAGCCCCCCTGGTGATCCACTGATGCTTGTGTAATCATAGAAAAGTAGGTTTCAGAGTAGCAGCCGTGTTAGTCTGTATTCACAAAAAGAAAAGGAGGACTTGTGGCACCTTAGAGACTAACCAATTTATTTGAGCATAAGCTTTCGTGAGCTACAGCTCACTTCATTGGATGTGATAAGAAAAGTAGCCTTTCCTGTGCTCTGTGGAAGCTGGGCTGGGGCCAAAGCAGGGATACGCCTACTCTCTGTTGCCCGCCACAGTTCGGGAATCCCATAGCTGGAAATCCAGCCATGTTGCCTAGCATCACAGTCCTGTGCAGCAGGATACAATTAATGGCCCTACACGCTTTGATGACAATTTGACTGTGGATTTTCCAGCTCCAGAATTATTTCCCACAGACTGGTAGCAGTCCTGCATTACAAGGTTCCACAGAGCAATCAACACTCTCTTCTCAGCTACGTGCTGGAGGCCTGGGGTGAGCTCAGCACACAGATCCAGGAATCAGAGTAGCAGCCGTATTAATCTGTATTCGCAAAAAGAAAAGGAGTACTTGTGGCACCTTAGAGACTAACAAATTTATTTGAGCATAAGCTTTCGTGAGCTATAGCTCACTTCATCAGATGCATTCAGTGAAAAATACAGTGGGGAGATTTATATACATAGAGAACATGAAACAATGGGTGTTACCATACACACTGTAACAAGAGAACACCATTAGCCATCATCTTCAGTCCCCAACAAAAACCTCTCCAACGCATCATCAAGGATCTACAACCTATCCTGAAGGACGACCCATCACTCTCACAGATCTTGGGAGACAGGCCAGTCCTTGCTTACAGACAGCCCCCCAACCTGAAGCAAATACTCACCAGCAACCACACAACAGAACCACTAACCCAGGAACCTATCCTTGCAACAAAGCCCGTTGCCAACTGTGTCCACATATCTATTCAGGGGACACCATCATAGGGCCTAATCACATCAGCCACGCTATCAGAGGCTCGTTCACCTGCACATCTACCAATGTGATATATGCCATCATGTGCCAGCAATGCCCCTCTGCCATGTACGTTGGTCAAACTGGACAGTCTCTACGTAAAAGAATAAATGGACACAAGTCAGATGTCAAGAATTATAACATTCAAAAACCAGTTGGAGAACACTTCAGTCTCTCTGGTCACTCAATTACAGACCTAAAAGTGGCAATACTTCAACAAAAAAACTTCAAAAACAGACTCCAAGGAGAGACTGCTGAATTGGAATTAATTTGCAAACTGGATACAATTAACTTAGGCTTGAATAGAGACTGAGAGAGGATGGGTCATTACACAAAGTAAAACTCTTTCCCCATGTTTATTTCCCCCCCCCCCCCACTCTTCCTCAGGCATTCTTGTCAACTGCTGGAAATGGCCCACCTTGATTATCACTACAAAAGTTTCTCCCCCTGCCCCTCCCCCTGCTTTCTTGATGGTAATAGCTCACCTTACCTGATCACTCTGGTTACAGTGTGTATGGTAACATCCATTGTTTCATGTTCTCTATGTATATAAATCTCCCCACTGTATTTTCCACTGAATGCATCTGATGAAGTGAGCTGTAGCTCACGAAAGCTTATGCTCAAATAAATTTGTTAGACTCTAAGGTGCCACATGTACTCCTTTTCTTTTTGTCACAAGAGAGTGATCACTTAAGGTGAGCTATTACCAGCAGGAGAGTGGGGGGACGGGGGGGGGAATCTTTTGTAGTGATAATCAAGGTGGGCCATTTCCAGCAGTTGACAAGAATGTCTGAGGAACAGTGGGGGGTGGAGGGGGGGAATAAACATGGGGAAAGAGTTTTACTTTGTGTAATGACCCATCCACTCCCAGTCTCTATTCAAGCCTAAATTAACCCAGGAATGCAGCCTTTCACATCAAAAATTCTACAGCCACTGCTCAGCGTTACTATGCAATCCCACCAGTCAGTGCTCGTTTCTTGGGCCAAAAGTGGTGCTCCACCACCGGCAGCTGCTGACCATGAATGTCACCAGCAAGTTTGAACTGGTTTTTCCTCTGTCCCTGAACAAACTGTCCTCAAATAAGTTGTCATGTCCCCCATTACTGTGATACATTCTGCAGCTCTGCAAATACCAGATCATTCGTCCTGTATTTGCAATATTCATTATAATTGTGCAGAGCTGTACAGGCTCCATTCTTCAGAGAGCAGCAAGGACTGTGTGCATTTGTAGGATTTTAAAAAAAGATGAGAATTATGCAATAGGAATAGCATTAAGGAATAGAGAAAGTTGTATGATGGGAACTTGACCCCTTGCACAACTTCTGTGCATTGCTAAAATTCCCCCAAAGGCATTGTGATACAATACCTACCCCTAGTGCACTGCACTTTGCATCGACACTAGTAGTCCTGGTGAGTATGTGAAGTGCCAGTGCAAGCAGCCAAGAATGCATGCACAAGAGCAACATATTAACTGGCAGATTTATGCCAACATAATTTGACGCCACATTTACACCACCAAAGTTTGAAGTACAGACGTGACCTCAGACCTTTTTGAAGTTTAGGCATAATGGCTGGCTATATCACCTGGGAGCAAATCTGGAAGCCCCAAACTTTGTTGCTAGACCAGTTTAGAATGTCCTCTGAATTCCACTCCACAATACACAGCCTCTGATCCCTAGCTAAACTGATAGGCACTGTGGTGTTCAGTGATTATGGTGCTTGCAAGAGATCTGCTTCATTCTGTGTCCGATGCCAGCTGGCTATACATAACACGGTCTTCACAGTGTTCCACACAAACTCTCTGGGAAGCTCAGTCCTTAAAGTCTCAGTCCTCAATACTACAGAGACCAGAGTATAGGTGTTTCAGGAATCAAACTCCTGAAAGAATGTTCTGGGACCCCTATAGAAGCACCTTTGCATAGTTCCAGATGGCTTTCCCCACCGCTGCAAAATAACATAGCTAATAGAGCGATCCATATGGCTGAATGTTTTTAGGTGCTTTGAAATAGACCCTGTCAATGTCAGCCAGTGGTTTTATTCCCATTGTCCTATGGCTGTTCTTGTTGGTTTATATGTTAGTGGGAAGGAGTGAATTCCTTTGTCTTAATCTGCAGCCTCTTACTCTTAAGACTCCTTAGTATGATTTATCTTTATATCCATTACAAAGAAAAAGATGTCCCATCCCCTGCAGAGATCGCATCCAGATGAATGTGTTTTTATTCATGAGCAGAGCAAGTTAATTTGCAAGGGTTCCCAGTACTCAGAACACAGGGGCACTGGTACTTTTGAAACATGCCTTGTGTATGATGGATGGGGCACATTATCTAAATGCTAATAAATACTAAGCCACAAATTTGCTTCATTTTTCTTCATTCTTCTGTTGCCTGTGGTCTTTGAATGACACTAAATCTAACATCTGACACATTACAATACTAACTAGTTCCAATTTCTTTCTTTGGTTGTTTTTTTTTTTTCAGTTGGACAATACAGATGTGACTGGGTTTGTATTATAGCCTCATAGGCTTAGATCCTCAGATACAGCCTAAGAGCAGATTGTGTAGTTTGGCATGGAGGGTGGAAAGGGGACATAAAGCTCACCTGGTACAGGAGTCTGTAGGCTAGTTTATAAAGTCTATAGAAAGTTTCTTATTCACTACTAAATTGCATAGGACTTTACCATAAGGGCAGTGTCCTTTAAAAATGCACATTTGACCACATCTGTGTAGCATAATCTACTTTAGCTGATAACCACTTTGTATAACGTTTTCAGTTATAACTCTTTAAGGTGTTATAGCCTGCTCGATATTAGGCCCTTAAACAATGGTAGGTGAATATAGGATTTTTAAAAATAGGAACTGTCACTTGAATTTTGAGACAAAATTTCAAGTGCAGGTATCTGAGCTGTCTCTACACAAATCTGCATGCACATCTGCTGCACCCATGTAACGCTGACAATGCAATGTGCAGTTAACCATTTTACCCAGGATCATGCTCATTTGCTTGTGCAAAAGGTGAACTTATGGGTGCACCCAGGGCTAGCTCCAAGCACCCGCTTTCCAAGCAGGTGCTTGGGGTGGCATTCAGAATGGGGCAGCAGTCCATGTCCCGCGGTGGCAATTCAGCGGCAGCTCCACCGCTGTTATGGTGGCGGCAATTCGGCGGCGACTGCTTGGGGTGGCAAAATTGGTAGAGCCGCCCCTGGGTGCACCTCATGTGCAGTTTACAAATGCAAGGAAAGTGTATCTTTGAAAATCTGCCACAGCATGTTCCCTGTGTTAATATACATTTGCAGTTGTTTGTGTTAAGAGCATACTCAGCTGTAGTATCTGCTGGCTAGACATGAAGCAAACAAGCCGTACAGCAATGGATGCTGCACATTCATCCTACATGTTGCTGCAGATGAGATTCAAAGCAGGAGCCTTGTGGTCCATAGGCAGAACTAAGGGGCATCTTCTTCAAACAATAGGGACCGTGCTGAGTTCCTCTCAGCTGGAAGCTGCCCTTTAAGTATCGTACACTAGCAGGTGATTTAAAATAAATACTAGAAAATTGCTTGTGTCCTTTTTTTTTTTTTTTTTAAGAAAGACCTGATCCTACAAGGTGCTAGGCTCCCTCAACGCCCTTTGGGTATATCAACACTGCAATAAAATACCCATGGCTGGCCCATGTCAGCTGACTTGGGTTCACTGGGCTTGGACTGCGGGTCTATAAAATTGGAATGTAGATCTCTGGGCTTGGGCTGGAACCTGGACTCTAGGACCCTCTTCCGTCACAGGGTCCAGCCCAAACTTGGATATCTACTCTGCAATTTTATAGCCCCACAGCCCCGACCTGAGTCTGGTGACATGGGCCAGCATGTGTGTTTTATTGCGATAGAAATACCCTTTGAGGTCGTTGAAGATGCTCAGTACTTCACAGGATTAGGCTGTGTGTTAGGTAAGTGTGAAAGAAGCTACTGTGGAGATCAGTGCAGTAGGATAGGCTGTACAAAACAGGATTTTTCATAGGTAAATTAATCTATTACATTTATAATGTGCATACCACTGAAGTATCATATATTCAGTCTCTGAAATGCAGCCAACAGTTTATTGATTGGATATTGGTTTTCCATTGAATGTTAACAGGCCATCCAATATATTCTGTGCCCCACACACTGCTCTGGTGAGAGAGCCTTAGTGGGTTTGCATTCCAGTAGTGTTGGAGGCGACTGGCCATTCCTATTGCACCAAGCAGTTCATGGGACAGTAGTGAGTTGTAGATGGGCTTTGGTGAGAAGGGATTCAGTCATTAGCACTATCAGTAGATGGGTGTGTGGTTGCTATGAGAACCAATCAAGGTCTTGCCTGCTGGGTGTGAAAGCAACAGTTCTCCCAAGACATCTAGGCAGACTTCTAGCAAGTGCTGGGGAGGAGGCTGTGATTATGGTACATATTTGTACCAGTGACATAGGGACGTGTAGGAGAGAGGCCCTGGAAGCTAAATTTAGATGGTTAGAAAAAACACTTGGTTCTTTGACCTTAACCCCTACTACAGTCTCATAGTTCATGAAACGCCCAGATCTCTTTGAATTTAATTTGCCCTCTTAAAAAAGGGGGGCGGGTGGGAGAGAGAGAGGGGCAGGAAACGTCCCGTTCTTCACCATGTTGGCATTTAAATCACCCCAGATCTCGCAAGAACAGTACACTGATGATATTCGCAAAAAGAAAAGGAATACTTGTGACACCTTAGAGACTAACCAATTTATCTGAGCATAAGCTTTCGTGAGCTACAGCTCACTTCATCAGATGCATACTGTGGAAAATACAGAAGAACATGCAGAGTATGCATCCGATGAAGTGAGCTGTAGCTCACGAAAGCTTATGCTCAAATAAATTGGTTAGTCTCTAAGGTGCCACAAGTACTCCTTTTCTTTTTGCGAATACAGACTAACACGGCTGTTACTCTGAAACCTGTCATTATGCAAGGCACTGATGATATTGAATCTGATCCCAAAGTCTGTTCCTGATTCAGACTCCAATTCAGTCCATGGCCAAAACCCGACCCCGATCTGAACACAGCCTACTTGACCCATGTTTAACTTGTATGTCGCTGCATTGTTATTGGCGTCTATGTTTGTTCTTTTAAGCCCCATCCTGATCCCATTGAGACCATTGGTTTCAATGGGATCATATCTGGTTATTTTTTTGTTGTTCATTTCATTCAAAAAGACTACTAAAAAGCACGTGATGAAGGAAATAACTGTCCAGTGGACAGAGCACTGCACTATTCATGTGCCATTTGTAAACATTGACGAGTTGACCCCAACAGGCCTGTGATTTGACCACACTCCTCCATGTAAAAAGACAATCTCATTTAAAAAATTGAAGTGGCATTAAGTTCCGGTCTTTCACATTTAATGCTATTCAGCATTCCTGCCATTTATTTCATTGCTCTTCACAGAGAAATTATGTTTCCAAGTTTCAACACTTGTTCTCACCGGACCACTGGCTCCCAGCAGACCTCCCTATTTCAGCCAGTAATAGCCCAACGTGTTTCCATAGAGACTTGTGTAAAGTGATAAATAAATGTGGTTGGGAAGAGCACGCTTTCACTTTGTGTAGCTGGGACAGAAACAGTGAGGAGCTCACCAGCACATCATAGGCTAGATTGGGACTAACTTTGGGTATGGGTGGGGGGCCATGAAGGGCCTTCATCTGCACCCACAGGTGCTGACTCCGTGGGTGCACCGAGGCTGGAGCGCCCATGGAAAAAAAATAGTGGGTGCACAGCTGCACGGATCGGCGCCTCTCCCTCCCACCCTCTGAGGCGCCCTGCCGGTCAGTGCCTCCCACTCCCTCCCAGTACCTCCTGCCCTCCGTGATCAGCTGTTCAGCGGCATGCAGGAGGCGCTGGGGGGGAAGGGGGAGAAGTGGGGGAAGGAAGAAGTGGGGGGATGGGGGTTTGAGGGGAAGGGTGGAGTGGGGATGGGGCAGAGGCAGGAAGAGGCAAGGCAGAGGTGGGGGCTTGGGGGAAGGCGTGGAGTGGGGGCAGAGTGGGGGTGGAGCACCCCCTGGGAACAGAGGGAGTTGGCATCTATGTCTGCACCCCTCCATTTCACCCTGAGCAGGGGCTAGTCAGGATCACAGTCCTTGCACTCCCAGAATGCAAGAAGGACTCTGTAAGGTATTAGCATCCCTCAGGAGTACAGAACAAAGACAAGTCATGCCTGTGCAGTGGGACCCCGGTATACGTCGGGGTTGTGTTCTTGAAAAGGGCGACGGATACCAAAACGACAGATACCGGGGCCTCACTGGTACAGCAGTGGCATAGACAGGAGGGAACACTTGGGTGGGCTCTGGGAGGGTGGGCAATGACGGGGGGTGGGGCGGAAGGGTAGGAATGATCTGGCAGCCTCTCCCCAACACCAGCCAGCTTTGCGGGGGGAAGGAGACAATAGTTGCTCTGGCCAGGGGCTCCCAGAAAAATAGGGGGCCCTGTAAAAATGTGCACCCCAGCACCCGCTCCGCCTGCCTGCCGGGGAGTGGGATTGGGGAGTGGGGGCTTGTCCTGCTCTGCCCCGCGCTCCAGCCTGCTCAGCACTCCAGCCTGGGAGTGGGGTCTGGGCGTGGGGGCTTGCCCCACTCCAGCCAAGGAGCGGGGGTTGGTGGCTTGGAAGCCCCCATTTTCCGACCCCGCTCCCCAGCAAGAGGGCTGGGTGACTGGAGTGGGGCAAGCCCCCAACCCCGCTCTGCAGCTGGAGCACCGGGTGGGTGGTGTGGGGCAAGCGCTGGGGCAGGAGCAGAGCCAGGACTGGGGGGGTAGGACTGGATGTTAAGTCAGTGGGCCACGGCCCACCTGTGGCTACACATATCTGTCGCATATCCCTCACACATCAGTAAGGGAACATGTTCCGATTCATGTCGGTCCTGTCCGCATGTCCGTCATTTGCAACTTACAGTACAGTACTGCAAATGACGGATATGTACAGATCGGGACTGAAACGAATCGGAACATGTTCCCCTATTGATGAGCGACGGATATGCGAAACAACGGATAACGGGGAGATGTATACTGGGGACCGCCTGTAACCATACTTCCCTCTGCACTAGCCAACGGAGCCAAGCTGGTGCGCTGGGTGCATGTGCATGCTGTCCTCTGTCCACCGATGTAGCCTGGGTGACTTCCACCGTGTTGTGTACCTCCACAGTGCCAGTGTGCAATGCCTGAAGCGTCATGTTTTATCTCAGTGTGCACACAGGGTGTACAGTATAGAATGTATTTATGATGATATAGGACTTGGTGTGCTCCCGTGGATGTAGCTCAGCCTGGGAGTCAGGAAACCTAGGGTTCAAGTCTCAGCTGTGTCACTGACTACCTGTGTGATCTTGGGCAAATTGCTTCACCTCTCTGTGCTTCCGACCTTTCCACGTTTAATCAATTTAGATTATAAGACCTTTGGGGCAGGGACTTCCACTGTGGTCTTGGGTTGGGGGCCCCTGGCCACTACTCGAATACAAATCTATATAAAATTCCAGGGTTATCACTGTGTGACACTTTGAAGCCTAGAATCGCTGTTAAATCAGTGTGATGTGACGGAAACAGCTGCAAGCATGGCTGAGAACTCTTTTTGTTCAGAATATCACTAGGTTCAATCATCACTGGGATTCGTGATTTATTACCATCCAGTTCTTAAGTTCTCAGTCATTTTGATTTTATAAATTACACCTGTTTGTCAGCAAGGCATGTATCTATGTCATCATGCCAAGATCCTAGACCATTGTGTTATCAGAGTCACTCAATGGACCATCCTTACGTGACAGCTAATTTGCATGCAACAATTTCTTTGGCTGGATGAGGAAGACTGCACAGATGGATTACTTGGCCCAACTGCCACATCTTTTGTAAATCACCCATACAACAACACGCCCAGCACACACAATAACCCCAAACACATACAGCCCTTCACTGCAGCACACACCTCTCATTTGCCACCCACACACTTTGACACAAGTCTCCTTGGACTGTCACTCTGTCTGCATATCACTGTGTGAAGCCTAGAATGTCTGAGTCAGTGTGATGCAACGGAAACAGCGATGAGCATGGTGGAGAGCTCTTTTTGTTTAGAATAGCACCTGGGTCAGTCACCACTGGGCCTTGTGAGAACCAGATGGCATGTTGGAGCCCAAAGGTTCTGTGGGAGTTGGAATGTGATGGTTGATCAAAGAAGGTGGGAGTAACAGCTCCATGGGACACTAACGAGGTGGCTGTACCTCCAGCCAGGGGGCAGAGCTGTGCACAGACTTAGGGGAACATGTGCAAACAGCAACATTGCTCACCACAACCCAGTGCCTGGAAACAAGAGCCCGTTTCTGGCTTTTTTACATGAGACGTTATGAATTACACCCATGCGGCAGCTGGGCTTTCAGCTACTAGTAATAATAATAATAATGAAAGTTAAATTCAGAAATCCTCCTTAGGGGAAAATAATCTTTTTGTTTCATCTGCACACACCCAAATATTGCTGTTACAGATTCTGCCCATTAAAGCTCTGATTTCCAAGTGCAGCAGTAAACTCTAATCTAGTGAAACTGTCTTCGTAATGAAAGTAGAAACACAGCCCCCAAATACTGAGCCTTGTGTGGATTAGAATTACCCTTATCAATCCCTACTTAGAAGGAAATTGTTCTCAAGATGAGAATGTCCTTGGCTTTTGGAGGTTTCCTCTTCATTTGTGACACGTCTGTAAACATTTGCTCTCAGTGTAGAGCTGGTGAAATTTTTCACTTTCAAATATTGTTCTTTAAACTTCAGATGGTCTCCATACAAAATCCAGGCCGAACATACCTCATCTATTGGGAAGTTAAAATTTGAAACCAGATTTAAGTTTTGTGGATGGCCCAACTCTAATTCAAAGAAATCTGGTTGAAAGTAGAACTACCAGATTGGGGAAAAATTTTCCTTGTGTCAGGTGTGAAACATAAACCTGTTTACCTTTCACTTTTTCATCACAGCCTCTTAATCTTGCCACATTTGTTAATTATTGAAGATACTGTATTTGTCCATAAACAAGAGTCTGCTCTTTCACATCATCGCCTTATTAATATTGTTCGTATTCATTATTTGTATTACCCCTCTGGCCCTTCTTATTTGATTCTGCTGTGAAGTCACAGTGCTAATTTGTTTGTCATCTCATGAATTTTTCAAAGTAGTGAGCACTGGATGATGGTCACAGCAAGAAATTAATGCTTCAGTAAGAGACTTACTTCTCTGTGAGCTAGTACTGACCTACTACTGCAGCATGATGCTAGGTACAGCATGCTACTGAAAGTTCCATCTTTAACATGAGATTTCAAACCAAGATATTTTATTTTCCCATGGCACTTCTGGTGAGGGTGGGGGTGGTTTGCCTGATTTCCATTTGGGTATTTTCATTCTATCATCCTAAAATTCCCCTCTGGTTTTTCCCCCTGGTTAAGTCACAGAGTGATGTGTTGTGTTCCTCTGCACTGTGAAGCACCCCACAAGTGGCAGTATTTCATATAGGTGGTGGAAGAGATTCATGTACATAATTTATATTGGGATGAAAGGCATACTACGATGGGACATAACAAACTGTTGCTTCACTAATTGTTCCCAGGATTAATGGATTGTGTCAGCATGTACACCCCTTACAACACTTGCCACTGCGGTCCCATGCATGTATTAAAATAATTGTGTGATATAGGCCCATCTCCTACAGAAACTTATGCTGGTGTATAGCTTAACACATTGCAAGCAGTCCCTTTGGGATTTCTAATGCTATGGAGGGACTAGAGACCACAGGCCCATCTGATCTGAGGACACAAGGACCAGAATCATGCCTGGTGCCTATAGTGTAAGTGAAAGGAGGAAAAGCCTCTTTGAACCCTCTTCTGTTCCCCATAGCCTCCTCCTCTGCTTAGGACCAAGCACTATTTGGGCCCCCAATTTTAAAAGGATACAGAAAATTAAAGTACAGCAGGGACCTTCATGTCCTTTCTAGACTCCTGTTTCATAGTTAGTCCCATTAGCCTAAGGAAGAAAGGATCATCATGGTGCAGTCCCTGGAAGCATAAGGATTAACAACCCTGGAAGTAATGAAAAAAGATGCATGCTGATGTGAAGAAGAAAGATGCATGTGCAGTTCAAGTTCATCTTGGCAGAGTCGTATGGAAAATGCCAATCCAGCAATTTGAACGCTGTCTGGAAATGAAATGGATGAGAGGGCTGCGAAAGTAATGGCTCATTCCATCAGTGAGTGTGAGCTACAGCCCAGGAGGCTACAGTCACTAATAAACCCTCCCTTCTCCCCTCCTCCCTGCTATGTGCACAGGGTGACTCTCCTCCACGAATACACATCAAGGTGACAGAAGACACCAATAAAGAGAGATTTGTTTATCTTGCTGGGACGTTACTGCTTTCTGGTGAGAGACATGAGCTGAGATGTTCATGCTGCTGACAGCAGTGGCTGAGGCTAATGGCTTTACCTATGACTTTGGGGCTAGTCACAGTTACAGACTAAAACAACGAGGAGTACTTGTGGCACCTTAGAGACTATTTGTTAGTCTCTAAGGTGCCACAAGTACTCCTCATTGGTTTTGCTAATACAGACTAACATGGCTACCGCTCTGAAACCAGCCTAGGGTCTGATCCTACAAGGTGCTGAGCACCCTCAGTTCCCCATGAAGTTAAATCACAGCCAAACTAGGGCAGGTGTCTTGGAAAGGAGACAGGAGGGCCAAGAGCAACTTCCCTCTCCTAGCCTATGCATGGCAGGGGTAATGGTAATTTTTCTGGCTGCCCTTGAGAGTACAAGTGGGGGAGAGAGATGCTAGCGTTGCTAAAGGGAGCAGTCTGGTTAGGGCCGTGGCACTGGCTATGTTGGCTGGGAGGGGAGGGAGGAGTCCAGGGAGAGCAGTCTGTCCTCATGGTGCAGTTCCATTCTATGCATCTGATGAAGTGAGCTGTAGCCCACAAAAGCTTATGCTCTAATAAATTTGTTAGTCTCTAAAGTGCCACAAGTACTCCTGTTTTTTTTGCGGATACAGACTAACACAGCTTCTACTCTGACACCCAGTACTTCTGGAGATGTGCCTCAAACAAGTATAATAGCTCCAGGAACCTCTGGAATGTCAAAGCATCTCCTTTCCAGCTTTAAGGTGTTGCTGTCTCTGAAGTGGCACAGTTTGGCCATGCACCCGTGGGCTCTATTTCTGCTACAATACTGATGTAACATGCTGGCGCTGTGTGTGTGTGTGTGTGTGTGTGTGGTATTGACCTCTAAAAGTTGTACCACAGAGGTGATAAAGGACCTATTACTAGTACCAACTAAGGAAGATCTCCACTAGCTTATGTGATAGATTTTGTAAATCCTCCCTGCCTCCTCAACTTTTTTGGTTTTGTTTTGTTAAGCCAAAAGTTTGGGCCTCAAGTATTTCTCTCTGTAGGTTTTCAGTAACACCCATCATCACAGTACCTGCCCATCTGAACACTAATACTATGCTAATCAGTGTGACAGTTAAGCGTCCCTTTACAACAGTTGGTGTTCCACGGTTATATGCATCTCATTGCCACCTTCCAATAGGTAATGGTTTCCTCCATGGATACCCAGAGTGTTTGACCCATTTTTACTCTTCATTCTCAAACATGGTGAGCTGTAATAATCACTTCCATGGCAGTTAGGTTATCTAGGATAGTGGTTCTTAACCAGTGGTCCATGAAAGGCTTAGACTGAAAACTGACTGAACAGAATTCAAACTATATATACAGACAATAGAGTTCCAAAGGGGTCTGCACCTTCGTTCAAAATTTTTGGAGGGTCTGCAAATGAAAAAAGGTTGAGAACCACTGCTCTAGGGACTTGTGACCAATCATGATGTTTTTCCTCAGGTTAGCCAGTGGGGGTCACCGAAGAATAGTGCAAAAAAATCTTTTATCCTTACCCTCTTCCCCCTGAAACACACATATAGGAGCTGTGCATGCTGACTCTGACTTGCTCCCAGACTGGACTCCTGAATGTAGATGACCCCAAGACATTACATTAGCAGTAATATATAGTATACAGTAGCTTCTGCTCTTTTGTGTGTGTTTTCTTTTCAGCTGACAGAAGCATGCAAACAGAGCCAAGGAAGCCCTGCGCCCCAGAGCGGGAGCCTGTTCACAATTCACTTTGCCCATAGTCTGCCTTGAAGCTGCAGAGGCAACAGGTTTTCCTGCTTAGGAGAAATGGATGCCTCAAGTAACTCCTGGTGGGATAGTAACAAATGCTTATAGATAGTGGACCAAATTCTGTTCTCAGTTTCACCTGTGCAATCTTGTTGAGTTCAGTAGAGGTTGCGGGTACATATGTGGCTTATCAGTTATTCATGTGCAAAGTTCTCAAAACTGGGAGTTGTATTTCAGCTTAATGAGTGGAAGTGACAGGTCTTGCAGAATGCTGAATAAGAATGCAGGTAGAGTCAGGCTAATAGAGACAAAAATTCATTGCTGGGTAAAGGGTAAGTAGCAGGGACAAATGCAGCATTAATAATATTTTGGCCTTCTATGTTATCTTTCATCTAAGGATCTTAGAGTCATTTTTCAAAAATTAAAGAAACATTACAATGCCCCTGCAGGGCAGGTAAGTATCATATCTCCATGTTACAAATCAGGGAACTGAGGAACAGAGAGGTATAAGTAACCTGCAAAGGCTCATATGAGTCAGTAACAGTCCTGAGAATAGAGGACTCCTGGCTACAAGCCCATTGCTCTAACTTTTAGACAACATTTGTAGGGCAAAGAACATTGATCAAATCTATAACAAGGAGAAAAAGAGATCTGGGGCAGTGGCTGCATGCTTCCGCCCTTCAGTCTTAACTGGCCCATTATAATTCAGGTGCCTGGTTTGGTTTCTGTTATCACAAGCCTGTAATTAACCCAGTAAGGGTATGTCTACATTGCAGGTGGGAGATGTAATTCATAGCATGGACAGACAAACTCACACTAGCTCTGCTGGAGCTACCATGCTAAAGTGAGCTGTAGCTCACGAAAGCTTATGCTCAAATAAATCTGTTAGTCTCTAAGGTGCCACAAGTACTCCTTTTCTTTTTGCGAACACAGACTAACACGGCTGCTACTCTGAAACCTGTCACACGGACTTTGTGGCACAGTCAGGGGCTCAGACTAGCCACCTGAGTTTAAAGCCAGGGATCGAGCAGGCTTGGATGCTGCCAGCTAGCTCGAGTCTCCACCTGTCTGGCAACATTCACACTTCTATTTTTAGTGCATCAGCCTGAGTCTATCTACTTGTGCTGGGAATCACACTTCCCAGCTGCAGTGTAGACTTACCCTTAGAGCAGAGTTGGGCAAACTTTTTGGCCTGAGGGCCACATCTGGGAATAGAAATTATATGGCAGGCCATGAATGCTCACAAAATTGGGGTTGGGGTGTGGGAGGGGGTGAGGCCTCTGGTTGGGGGTGCAGGCTCCATGGTGGTGCCAGAAATGAGTTCTTCATTGAGCGGGCTCCGGGCTGGGGTGGGGGAGTGGGGTGTGGGGGAGGCAGGGAGGGCTCCAGCTGGGGGGGTGTGGGCTCTGGGGTTGGGCTGGGGATGAGGAGTTTGGGGTATAAGAGGGTGCTCTGGGCTGGGACTGAGGGGTTCAGAGGGCAGGAGGGAGATCAGGGCTGGGGCAGGGGGTTAGGGTGTGGGAAGGGGTGTAGGTTCCGGCTGGGAGTGCAGGTTCTGGGGTGGGCTGGAGATGAGAGGTTTAGGGTGCAGGAGGGTGCTCCTGGCTGGGATCTAGGGGTTTGAAGGGCAGGAGGGGGATCAGGGCTGGGGCAGGGGGTTGGGGCATGGGGACAGGCTCAGGGGTACAGGCTCTGAGTGGCGCTTACCTCAAGTGGCTCCCAGAAGCAGGGACATGTCCCTTCTCTGGCTCCTACATGGAGGTGCGGCCAGGAGGCTCTGCATGCTGCCCCGTCTGCAGGCACTGCCCCTGCAGCTCCCATTGGGGTGCCAGAGGGGGTCACTGGTGCGCGCAGGAGCCAGAGTGGGGCCATGCCGCAGTTTCCAGGAGCCCTTGCGCCCCAGCTGGAGCACTGGAGTGGGGCAAGCCCCAGACCTCGCTCCCCAGCAGGAGCTCACGGGCCGGTTTAAAATGGCTCACAGGCCAGATCTGGCCCGCAGGCTGTAGTTTGCCCACCCCTGCCTTAGAGTCTAATCCTGTTTCCAATGCAAATCTCCCACTGACTTCAGTGGGAGTAGCTTGAGGCCCTAAGAGAAGAGCCAGCAGGTTTTACTGGACACATTTGGCATGATCTGTATCTACCTAAAATGCTTTGGATCCATTTCTATCATTCCAAAGCCCTGGGCTGAAATACTGAAGGAATGAGACCCATTGCACAGGAAAGTAGGAGGGCTGAGGAAAGTAACAAATACTCATCTGAAGGTGTGATTACAGATGGGTACCTTACATTAACAACCCTCTAGCAGTTTCAGAACAAGACAGTGCAGCCTTTCATATGCTAGTAAACAAATCCAATATTATTATTGCAGCAACAAACTAGTTAAGTTTTCAAACTGATTTCCAGTATAACCCCATTTTTATCTAGCAGAATAATAGTATTCTTATCTCTATAGTCCCTTTCATCACGAATCCCAAAAATGCTTCACAAACCACACCTTACCAGCCACAAAAATTGGCCATTTTAGCAGTTTGGTTTTTTAAAAAAGATTAGTTGAGAATTGAAAAATATCCTTCAGAGTCTTAGAACAATTCTTAATAAGGGCTGTGTCTGAATCCTCTTATTGTTCCCTATGGTTCTCAGAAAACCTCAACAAAGAATATTTACTGGAAAGACTAAAATAATCCTGGACTGGAACATTCCTTCTAGAAAACAGAACAAAAATTGCAATAGCAACATAGGTAAAATACAAATTTATTTTGTAACCTTATCCCAAGATATTTAACAGAACTAAATAGCTTGCTTACAGAGTCACACAGAGGGAAAGAGAATGATGAAAGTATAGTGGGGTTTAAAATGAGAAGGGCAGTTTTGAACTGGGTCCTGAAGGGATTATCTTTATGAATTATTCATGTTGCAGTTGCTCCCAAAGTGTACTGGGGGCTATATCAACACATTGGGGCTTAGACATTGTCTCCCTAAGAGCTTACTGTCTCTGAGGCTGAAAGGGGAAGAGGAAAGGACTGTTAGAGTAAGAGAGGGGAGGGAGGTAGAAACTGGGAAACAGGAAAGATGAAGAGTGGGAAACACAAGCAGAGCGGGGACAATGAAATTAGGCAGTTTAGGGGCTGTAGTGGAATGGGAGAGGAGGGGAGGGATGAAGGGGACCAACAACCTGTGACAATACATCAGATCAGAACAATCCAGAGTCAGAAGTAAGTCAACGGTGCTGCGAAGACTCCTCTTGGCTTCTACTTCTCTTCAGGTGGCAGGGACACTGCTGGGCCCAGTGTTCTAAGTCCAGTGTGGAGATTGGGAGGAAATGCAAGTTCCTGACTCTACCCACTACATCATTGTTTGTACCTAGGGCTGGCTGCTTTCAGGAAGGTGCCCTAGGATCTGTGACTTTTTTCACCTTATAAGGTCTTTCTGGCTGCTGCTGCTGCTGTTCTCCATATAGAGCTGCTCGATCTGGTGCCCTGATAAACCCCTGTTGACCCGTGGCGGGGAGGGCTTTGTCAGCTCTGACTTACCTCCCACACCCTATGCTGGTATAAATGGTAATAAAATGGATGATGTGACTCATCACATGTCTTTGTGTATGTTTGTGCATATAAATATATACATCAAAAATTGTGTTAAAGATTATTATTAAGGTTGCAAAGTCAAACACTCAAAGCTAGGAAAGGCCAGATTTCCAGTTGCTTGTTCAGCCTTAATTTGGCTGCCTTGTGTGTCCATCCTGTGCACTGAATGAGGCAGGAGTCCTATGTAAAAAATAGAACATAATCACGTAATTAAAAACTGTATGATAATGCTGATGCACAAGGGGGCAGAATTAAGGTAACATGGGCAACTGTAAATTTGGCATTTCCTAACTTTTGACTGCTTGACTCTGCAACATTAATGATGTTCTTTCAACTTAGTTTTACTTGTGTGTAATTTCCTCGGTAAAAACAGATTTTATTAAGTTGAACTGTAGCAAACCCACATCCTCAGCAGGTTTGAATGCTGAACTTTCAGCATGGTGACAGGTTTCAGTGTGGTAGCCGTGTTAGTCTGTATCAGCAAAAATAACGAGGAGTCCTTGTGGCACCTTAGAGACTAACAAATTTATTTGGGCATAAGCTTTCGTGAGTTAGAACCCACTTCATCAAATGCATGGAGTGAAAATACAGGAGCAGGTATAAATACATGAAAGGATGGGGGTTGCTTTACCAAGTGTGAGGTCAGTCTATTGATTTGTCTCGTTAGACTGACCTCACACTTGGTAAAGCAACCCCCATCCTTTCATGTATTTATATCTGCTCCTGTATTTTCACTCCATGCATCTGATGAAGTGGGTTCTAACCCACGAAAGCTTATGCCCAAATAATTTTTTCAGCATGGTAGCACAGACTGCTACCAATTCAGCTACAGGACAGGCTGTGTAGAAGGAGATGAGGATAAGGCTGTTATCCCAAACCTGGGGTTTGGGTTGCTAGATCCAGGTACTGAACCCAGGGAGTGGTCAGAGGGAAGGTCAGCCTGGCTGGCTCCTTCTCCCACTCCCTTAGAGTTGGGGGAGCTGGCACAGTGACAGGATAAATGGGCCATGCGTGTGCGGAGCCTGGCCCAGCTCTCTTCTTCAGCAGCTCCCTAGCGTCCCCAGTGCAGTGCTGTTGACTTAGCAGCAGCGCACCATGACTCCAGGCCAGCCTTGGAATGTTCAGGGATTTTTGGCAGGCTGCCAAAATGTCCCTGAGGTACAAAAGTGGGGCAAGGGGCATGGGAGTTTTCAACACTTTCTGTATCAGCCAGATTGGGATGGGATAAATTAGTAGCCTGAGAGGATTCTCCTTGCTGAAAATCAAAGACCTGCGACAAAAAATCCAGGTCGCAAGAATCCTTTATAAAGGAAACTGTTGGGTAACCTACATATAGAGGTTGCTACCAGCCCTGCTATAATGGAAGACACTGTGACAGGGTCTGAAGGCCTTGCCTAGTGCTAGCAACTAATGCCTTGCTTAGGCCTCACCCACAGGTGCCATGAGTGCAGGGGACTGGACTAGATGACCTCTTGAGGTCCCTTCCAGTCCTATGATTCGAAATAGTGAGCTAATCAGGGGAGGGAAAGGTGGCTGATTGTTAGGGGATGAGGGGGTCACCCAAGCCGGAACGGGTTTCTAAAGGGATCTCTTGCAACCAGTGTGTTCTAAGCACCTCAGGAATGAAACCCTGGGGAAGAAAACTCTGAGGGCAGGTCTACACTGCAGCAGAGCAGCCGCTGTAGCGCTTCAGTGAAGATGCTACCTACGCTGACAGGAGGGCTTCTCCCATTGGCGTAGGTATTCCACCTCCCTGAGAGACAGTAGCTACGTCAACAGAAGAAGCCCTTCCATTGACATAGCACTGTCTACAGCAGGGTTAGGTCGGTTTAACTGTGTCACTCAGGGATGTGGCTTTTTCACACCTGAGCTACATAGTTATACTGATCCAATTTCCTAGCGGTGACCTGGCCTGAGTGAAAGACTATTGGGGTGGGGTGGGTTTTTTGAACTGGCTGTTCCACCCCATATGAATCTTCCACATGCTGGAGAGCTGCAAAACAAGAAGGTCCTTGAGAAGGGAGTTTCTGTACTGGAGGCAAGAGGAGAGGAAGACCTGTATGTGGATCTTGACAAGGATGCACTAATTATTTCATTGGCTATTTTTACAGGGTAAGCAGCCTTCAGATGTTTTTTTGACAGAAATGTTTTGAGTGAAACTACACTAAAAAGTGCCAGTTGGAAAATATTGAAATGTTGTTTGCCACCATTGCAGTGATTGAAATCACGGAGAGACCCTTGAGTCCAATATAATTTTGGTTTGCATCTGTGAGCCAGATATACGCTCCCAAAGGAGAGACTATTTGGAGGCAATGGGCTAAACTCTGTTCTCAGTTATGCTGGTGTAATCTGATCATTGTCAACTGTTGTCGTGCAGCTGTTAAATAGTTGTCATGTTCTTCCCCAGAGGTGGCCGCATCTTATAGGGCGTTAAGGACATTCAGTGGGATTGCATCTGTGTAAATGAAAGCAGAATTTGACCCAGAATTTAAGGCTGGGTTTCAGATAGTGAGAACAGATTTTTTTTATTAAAGGGACACACTTATGATGTAGTTTACTTTTTTTTCTGTACCTATTAAACCCTCTGAAGCTTGAAACTGAAATCTGTTTCTCTGTTATCTCTTTTCTGCACTCCATTGTTCACGTGCACATGTGTGCGCACACACGAAATTGTATGACTACGTAGAAGAGGCTAGGATGGCCAGATAGCCAGTGTGAAAAATTGGGACACTTTTTTTTCTGGGGTGGGGATATAGTTGCATATATAAGACAAAGCCTCTAATATTGGGACGGTCCCAATAATATCAGGATGTCTGTTCAGCACAGAAGAGGAGGACACTTCAGAGTCAATGTCACAATGACAAGCCGGTTTCGTTTGGTTGTTTAGAACATAGCCAGCTCTTGTGAGTTTAGCATCACCCTATGAGCTATTTTCCCCATCCTACCATGAACTACACTGGTCTCTGCTTTATACATGACTTGCGTACACTTAGTTTTGTAAGGCTGACTCTCCATTTCTAGCTCTAGAAAGAACTGATCTATGTACCCAGTTAGTGCTTCACAGACCATGGACAGTACAAAGACAGACCCCTTTTTAGGCAATTTCTTGCACTGAAAGACAATGTGAAGCACACTGAATACAATCATCTTACACTTTATTAAATTTATTTATCTCTAGTCTCTCATAAGACAAGTTTGCCTGCATTGATTTTCCTCTCCAGACCATTTGAGCTCTCAGACACTTTGAACTGGTCCCTGTGTGTTTGACATGGTTTGTTAGCTTTGGATATACAACAGCACAGGCTGCTGAGTCTCTGAAGCCAGTTGTTTTGCATTTGAACTTTCTTGGTCTTTTCATCATGAGGCTGACATGCAAGAGCAGCTTCTAGCTGAGAGAGGTTTTGCAAACCTCTTTCATATGTGTCCTAGTCAAGCTGATTAGCCCATGGCAGCAAAAGAAAGTCTGGGGAAGAAGTGTGTGCTGCATGCTGACTGGGGGTCGGTTCTGTTCTGTTACACTAGTGCAAATTTTGGAGTAACTCTGGTGTAACGGAGAACAGAATGGGACCCCACGCCCCCAGTTTCCTTGTCAGGGTTTGCAGACACATTGGGACAAATTCAACTCTGATGTCATCAATGGAGTTACACTAGAGATCATGCTGGGCCAGTGTCTCTTTCTTGTACCCCATATGGTGAGACTTGAGCCCTGATTGTGGGTTACATGTGACTCCAGCACAGGGTCTACCATTTGGGAATACCACTAATGTAAGGAGCTACCCCAGACAGCATAGAGAGAGTGGAATATCTTTATGTTGCCCCCTGCCCCTTATCATCATGCACAAGAGGAAGTAGTGCTACAGCAGTCAACTCTAACCATTAAGTGAAGAATTGGCTACTTTATTGAACACATACAGCACAACAGGAGTGTACATTAACCAAGCCTTCTGAAAGTTCTACTTACCTATTAGCTTGGGATGAGTTTCTCTTTTTTTAAGGCCAAGTAAAATATCACTTTAAAATGTTTTTCCTTTTTCATCATTGTAAGGGGTGGGTGAAGAGATTGTGCCCAGGCTGGTAAGTTTACTCCAGCCTTGTGAATTAGTCACAAAAACTCTCCGGTAGTGTCCTGAAATAGTGCTTATTGGGTCTTATTGGAAAATGGGGAGGGATTTTATGGAGAGTATCTCTACTACTACTACATTTATCTCAGAGTCCATTTCCTGGGTGTTACATACTAGAGATTGTGAATTATAACTGGGGTTGAAAACAATATATATCTGGATAGCAAAACCTTCCCTCTGCTAGAAGCCAGCCCTCTTTCCTGATGAGAGAACCTGTTAGGTTTTTGTGTGAGAAGATCTTTCTGACTGCCTTGGCTTGAACTGAGCTGCAAGTAGGCTGTGTGATTCCCCCCGACCCTCCCACTTCCCACTGAGAAATTCAGGCTGCCACATGCCCTGTGGGTTTGACAACTCTGCCTATAGGTAGCCCTGTCTCTCTCTCATTTTTATAATACTGTACACATGGGGTTGCTGACTTGTCACACAACCTTCAGGTATCAAAATAGTTTCCAAATTCCTGTTCCCCTTCTTTCCACAACTATCTTTCTAAGTTTATTAATAACAAAACTGAGACCAGGTAAAATATTTGCATGAAAACAAGTACTTATTCCCAGTACATTAAAACTCTGAGCTCAGAAAAGTAATCTTCTGTCCTACCCTGTTCCAAGAACTCTGAAAAATATATCTTCCTAGCCCACTAATAATAGCAAGTTCTTGGTAGCCCTTTTTTCTTATTTCCCTGCTGGCAGATTCAAACTGCTTAGTGGAAAATAAATGATCTGAATTATTTTTTCTTTATAAATTCTGAATGACTCTTTTAAAAAAAAAACTGCAGGTATCTTGAGGTGACAGTTGCAGCCATACACCATGTGGATATTTATTCACGGTCTGTGTAAAGCAAAGGCATGTTCACTTCTGTAATAAGTGCTGCTAGCCAACAATGATTCTGAAGTATCAGCTATCTTCCAAGACCAGATAACAGCATCAACACAACATTTAATATGGACTCTCTTTCCAAAAGCAGAACCATAGAAAATGATTACTAGGATTTAAAACTGGCTTCCGTCCAGTACAATCTTTGTAGAGCTAAGCACACATTGCATCCTATTGGTTATGAAGTTTAGTTAAGTTTTGCATGGACTGTGAATAAGAGAAACTTTATATGACTTACAGGCATAAAGAGAGACTCAAAAAAAGCCAGAGAAACTATTGTCTTCTCAAACGGATAATTGAATATATCCATAGTACCTTCCATTAGAAGATCTCACAGTCCTTTATAAACATTAACAAATTAAGTTGTCTGAGGGAGAACTGATCCCCATTTTACAGATTTGGAGACAGGGGCAAGAGTAGGCGGTACACTGAGAGAAGTGACTTACTGCAGTCACCCAGGAAGACCTATGCCAGAGTTGGGACTAAAAGCTGTAATATCTGCACTCACTCCTATCAATATACTACCATGGCTATAGGTCAGCTCTCACAGAGCTATACCTTGGACCACTGAAGTCCATGGCAAAGCTCCCAGTGACTTCAAATAGAACCAGAATTGTTTTTTCAGGATTGCCTAGGAAGACACAGCACAGGACCGATGTATGAAAAAAACATACCAGGTCCTGAGAGATTAGAGAGCAACCCACAAGCAGCTATCCTGTGCAAAGAAATAGCTTAACACGTTTGAGCTAAACATGGTGTTTTGTGACGGGAGAGTAGGAGGGAGCAGACGGTGATAAAAAGGAAAGAGAAATGCAAAGGGGCAGAGCATTGGGGCAGATGGAGTATGAGGAAGGAGTAGAGTTATAAAGGAAGGGAGGGAAGGGTGTGGGAGTAGAAGGAAAAAATGGGACAGATGGAGGCAAAGGAGAGTGGGAGTAAAGTGGAGGATTAAATTTGGTAAGGCAGGAAGGTGAAAAGGGAAGGAAGGAGCTAAGAGCTGAGTAAAGGTAAGGGAGAGCAGAGAGGGAGATGCAACTTTAACTGCAAGTGGTCTCTCATGCACCCATAATACCGACTGTGGCTTTGCCTATTTCAAAGTTTCCTAAACAAAAAGGGAGAATTCAAATCTAGCCTCCTGTGACTTAGTTTGTTGCTCTGTATCTTTTCTTTTGCCTCAATCTCAAGGGAGGGAGCGGGAAACAAAGGATTTACGTAGTTTAAAAAAATTAAAATACTTGGTCTCTTCCAGGGTTAGTTTGAAGGCTCATTTAATAGGAAAAACTTTGCATTTAATCCACAGGCCCATTAGGGCAAAAGACACAGCAGGAGCTAGTTAGACTGTCAAACAAAGAATAGTCTTGCTTATAAACCTCTAGTTCTCACTATAATCCCAAAATGCTAAATCCTGTATTTTTTTAAAGTTTTTCTACAATACAAAAAGACAGTTTTTCTTATTTTAATTTAGTGCAATAGTAAAATCTTCACAAGCAGTCCAACCCTGCTCCTGCAGTTGTTAATGGTGATTTTACTACTGGCTGCAATAGTGGCAGGATCAGATTCTTGAGAGAGAGGTTTATTTACATATGGATATATACTAACTCCCCACCCCATCACAGGCAAAAACAAAATACAACAGAGACAATTAACTTTTTTTAAAATGGACCATATTCTTCTCTCACTTACATCAGCTTTGCTTTGTTACCTTCACATTCTGCTATATTCTGGTATGGGGTGAGAGAACCAGGTCCTGGCAGCTATCTTACTCATCATTTTGTCCTTTTGTCTCATCTGTGTTTGTTCTAGTGTGTGTATCTTTAGTCAGGCTTCAGTCCACTCTTGGCAGCTGGATATGCTCTTTCATATACTGAGGCACATGTTGTCCATAGTGCAAACTTTGATAACTCCTCAGATCAAAGGCTGTGACTCAGAGGGCAGTTGCATGGACTTTCTTTAGGAGATGAGAAATAGTGAGCATGATTTGTTTTTCTCTCTGAGCTGTCAGGGCTTGTCTACACTGGCAATTTACAGCGCAGCAACTTTCTGGCTCAGGGGTGTGAAAAAACACACCCCGAGCGCAGCAAGTTTCAGCACTGTAAAGCACCACTGTAGACAGTGCACCAGCGCTGGGAGCCGCACTCCCAGTGCTGGGAGCTACGCCCCTCATGGTGGTGGGGTTTTTTAGCACCACGACCGCACAAGGCACATTAAAGCATTAAGGATTAAGGCGCAGAGGGTGGGACTCCCAAGAGATTTTTGTGGAATTCCTTGACTGATACAGGATCAGGACAGGGAGAAAAATATCAGTGACTTCAACAGGGGTTGGGACATGCTCGCCAAACACTGATATGAACTGGAGCTGTGTGTGTTCTGAAAGGGGAGCCTCTGCAGACCCTGTAGGCAGCAATAAACCCCTGGAAACTGGCCAATTTTGAAGGTCTGAAACTCCTCAGAACATTGTCTTATAGGCTAACTGTTTTCTCCAACACCACAGTGGGATTCAGTATCTGAGACAGAAATTAGAACTTGGAAGGTCCTGGCATCCAGACCTGTCTGTAGACTACTCTTCTTTTTCTCATCTTCTCTGATAGATTTGGGGAGTATATAAAATATGTGGATAGAGCCTGCATGCATTTTAGAAGGTAAAGGATTGGCATGAGACCACTGAACTTGCCACAAATGGCCCTAAGATCAGATTGTGGGCATTTGGGGGTCAACAAAGACTTCTTATTTCTCTGTCAGTAATAAAGAGTTTTTTATAAATGGGTTTTATATATAGCCTACTTATCAAAGAAACTCTGACTCAAAGTGGCTTCCCCACAAAGCATAAAGCCTTCCTATGTATCAGAATCCCAAATGTTAGCAGAGCCCACAGCTCTTGAATGTCAGCATTGCTTTACAGGAGGAGATACTGGTGATCAAAAAAACCCCTGTATTCACACACTGGACGTTATTGTAATAATCTTTGTGTAAAATATGCCTTGTGAAGTATCATTTAAAAACTAATAATACACTGATCATCAATATTCTTGAGTAATGTATGTACAAAATGCATATTGAGAGTTATGAACATATGCTGACATTATCACTATGATGTGCTTATCAGACAAGTCTGGGGAGGGGTAAAGCAGTTTCTCAAAGACAAAGGACAAACTGACACCTTAGCCAGGTATCATCAAAGTTGATTGATAATCACCTGTCAAGTGGCCATAGTTTGGCAACGAAGAGGGGCAGGGACAGATCAGTTTGTATTTTAGCAAACAACCACATGGAACTTCTTTCACCCTAGACTCCATGTCTCCTTTCTCACAGCTGGAATGAACTTTATCTAGGGGTAAACCTCAGGGAAAATGCATTTCAGACGGTGACTGAACTATACAAGTGAAGGGCAAAAATACCACTATCTCTCTCTCTCTCTCTCTGTATATATAATCTTACACCTAAGAAAACCAAGGAACCAGACCTTTGACTTTGGGGTTTCATACTGACCTGAGAATTTGGTCAGCCATGTTGCTGGTAACCTGTTGTAAGGATTTTACCTTGGATCAAGTCTAGCTTGTTAAGTTTTAGCTACTAGAAAGTGTCTTATCTTTATTTGTCTTGTAACTATTTCTGACTTATACTCACTTAAAATCAATCTCTCTGTAGTTAAATAAACTTGTTTTATTTTTAATCTGAACCCATCCAGTGCTGTGTTTAAACTGAACTGTTTGGTAAGCAAACTGTGGAACATTGATCCTTTACAGGGGCAATGGACCTTTAATCTCTGAATTGTCCAGGAGAAAGCTGGACAGTGCAGAACACAAATTTTAGGGAAAATTTGGGACTGGGAGTGTGTTGGGGTCACCCTACAAGTAGTAACCCAGGCTGGTGAAAGCTAGAATGTGATTGGTGTGTTGTTGACAGGTTGCTGAGGTCAGAGTTGCTGGACCAGGGCTGCAGCTATACACAGACACTCAGGGTGTGACCTGTATGCTGGTAGGCTGTTTGTGAGTGACTCTGGTTGAGAGCTACAACAGCAAAGCATTGTAAGACACCCAAGGTTGTGGTGCAGCTGGTGACACAACCCCTCACTGGTCTGGACTGCACCCTGGAATGTGACAATACTATCCTTAAGATGCCTCAAAGTTCTTCTTGCTTTGCCTGCCAAGACACATCTGAGAGGTTAGGTATATGAAAGGGGAGGAAGTTGGCAGCTGTCCTTTGTGAAATCCAATTTCTCTCTTTCGAATTTCAGTCTTCTTGCTCTGCTGAGATATGGCCTTTTGGATCAACTGAGATACAGTCCGGAAAATCAATAGCTTTCAGCCTTTATGACAAAATGCAGCAACATCACATGCTTGTTTCTTATTATTCTGAATATTGTTTTTTGTTTTGAGAAGAAAAGCATCTCTACCTGGCTGTCAGATTTTGGGCACTGTGTCAAAGAACATAAAATAGTTATCTTTCACTATAAGTAGGACACATTTATCTGTCTCTCTCTTCTTTTTTGTGTGTTACACTCAAATCCAATATTGGAAATGAGGGACATGTTAAATGTCTCTCATTTGTAAACAACAACGTAGTCACTTTTTGAACACACAGAACAAATATGAAGAATATGAATGATGCCTTTCAAGTCATGGATTCATGGGGGAGGAGGGGTATAAATTGAAGCAACAGCTCCGTGTACCGGGCTTGTTTATATAGAAGACTTGCATTCTTTGGGTTTTTTGATGTCTTACTTTCTGCAAATTGTTTTGTCTTTTAAGCCATAATTATCAGCATTTTAAATAATATCTACATATGAACAACTAATTGGTGGTACTGTGCCATAAATTCAATATTTCTGCAACAGAATTTGCAATTTATATCAAAGGGTAACTTGCCTTGTTATTTTCCTGATATTTTCCTGTTGCCTGTATACTCAAATAATTTAAAATCAAATTTATAATAAATTTTGTGCTAAATTCAGCAGACTTAAAAGTGGGGTGGAATTGGTCATTTGACCCATTTACTTGCTAGTAAAAGGGCTACACTTCCGGTGATGGACATTTGTATATGCTCGGACCTGCTACCTGAATGTAGAGGCAGCTGACTACCTGGATTCTGCTTTCTCCAGGAACTGCTATACTAAATTGGGCCAGTCAAATCACCTCATCCAGTATCCCATCTTCAGCAGTATACAGTATGAGCCACTTCTCAGGAAGATGTAAGGATCCGTGTAATAGACAATTATAAAATAACCTGCCCAAAGGGAAAGCTTCTTTGCAATGCCAGCAACTATGGTTCGCTTATGTCCTGAAGCAAGGGAGTTTATACCCTTTTTTTCCTCTTCAGTATAACTGTAGATGTTCACACTGGAGCAGCTCCTCAGCTAGTGTAAATTGTCATAGCTCCATTGCAGTCAAAAGAGCTATGACAGCTTACACCAGCTGAGGATCTGCCCCATTAGCTTTATAAATATCTAATCCATTTTTAATCTTACTTTTTTCAGAGTAACAGCCATGTTAGTCTGTATTCGCAAAAAGAAAAGGAGTACTTGTGGCACCTTAGAGACTAACCAATTTATTTGAGCATAAGCTTTCGTGAGCTGCAGCTCACTTCATCGGATGAATACTGTGGAAAGTACAGAAGACCTTTTTAGACACACAAACCATGAAAAAATGGGTGTTTACCACTACAAAAGGTTTTCTCTCCCCCCACCCCACTCTCCTGCTGGTAATAGCTTACCTAAAGTGATCACTCTCCTTACAATGTGTTTGATAATCAAGGTGGGCCATTTCCAGCACAAATCCAGGGTTTAACAAGAACGCCTGGGGGTGGGGGAAACAAGGGGAAATAGGTTACCTTGCATAATGACTTAACCACTCCCAGTTTCTATTCAAGCCTAAGTTAATTGTATCCAATTTGCAAATGAATTCCAATTCAACAGTCTCTCGCTGGAGTCTGGTTTTGAAGTTTTTCTGTTGTAATATCACAACTTTCATGTCTGTAATCGCGTGACCAGAGAGATTGAAGTGTTCTCCGACTGCTTTATGAATGTTATAATTCTTGACATCTGATTTGTGTCCATTTATTCTTTTATGTAGAGACTGTCCAGTTTGACCAATGTACATGGCAGAGGGGCATTGCTGGCACATGATGGCATATATCACATTGGTGGATGTGCAGGTGAACGAGCCTCTGATAGTGTGGCTGATGTTATTAGGCCCTGTGATGGTGTCCCCTGAATAGATATGTGGGCACAGTTGGCAACGGGCTTTGTTGCAAGGATAGGTTCCTGGGTTAGTGGTTCTGTTGTGTGGTATGTGGTTGCTGGTGAGTATTTGCTTCAGGTTGGGGGGCTGTCTGTAGGCAAGGACTGGCCTGTCTCCCAAGATTTGTGAGAGTGTTGGGTCATCCTTCAGGATAGGTTGTAGATCCTTAATAATGCATTGGAGGGGTTTTAGTTGGGGGCTGAAGGTGACGGCTACTGGCGTTCTGTTATTTTCTTTGTTGGGCCTGTCCTGTAGTAGGTGACTTCTGGGTACTCTTCTGGCTCTGGCAATCTGTTTCTTTACTTCAGCAGGTGGGTATTGTAGTTGTAAGAATGCTTGATAGAGATCTTGTAGGCATTTGTCTCTGTCTGAGGGGTTGGAGCAAATGCGGTTGTATCGTAGAGCTTGGCTGTAGACAATGGATCGTGTGGTGTGGTCTGGGTGAAAGCTGGAGGCATGTAGGTAGGAATAGCAGGCAGTAGGTTTCCGGTATAGGGTGGTGTTTATGTGACCATCGCTTATTAGCACTGTAGTGTCCAGGAAGTGGATCTCTTGTGTGGACTGGTCCAGGCTGAGGTTGATGGTGGGATGAAAATTGTTGAAATCATGGTGGAATTCCTCAAGGGCTTCTTTTCCATGGGTCCAGATGATGAAGATGTCATCATATAGCGCAAGTAGAGTAGGGGCGTTAGGGGACAAGAGCTGAGGAAGCGTTGTTCTAAGTCAGCCATAAAAATGTTGGCATACTGTGGGGCCATGCGGGTACCCATAGCAGTGCCGCTGATTTGAAGGTATACATTGTCCCCAAATGTAAAATAGTTATGGGTAAGGACAAAGTCACAAAGTTCAGCCACCAGGTTAGCCATGACATTATCGGGGATATGGCCCAACTTGATTATGATACACATTGTAAGGAGAGTGATCACTTTAGATAAGCTATTACCAGCAGGAGAGTGGGGTGGGGGGAGAGAAAACCTTTTGTAGTGGTAAACACCCATTTTTTCATGGTTTGTGTGTCTAAAAAGGTCTTCTGTACTTTCCACAGTATTCAGCCGATGAAGTGAGCTGTAGCTCACGAAAGCTTATGCTCAAATAAATTGGTTAGTCTCTAAGGTGCCACAAGTACTCCTTTTCTTTTTAATCTTACTTTGTTTTCTGACTCTTACCCAGTTTCCGATCCCTGACAGTACAAGGCTCTTGTCTCCCAGTACTTAGTCCCCCTAACATCTTAAAGGAAAAACTTATATCAGACTTTTTTGAAAGTCCAGATAAATTATATCAATCAGCTCTTCTGTAGACACTGTTTAGTTTACATGTTCAAATGAATTCAAGTAAATTAGATAGGTCTGACTTTTCTTTACAGAAGTCATGCTGGTTGGTCCCTCTCACCCTGTTCAGCTAGGTGTTCTATAATGTTCTCTTTAATCATTGTTTCAGCCAGTTTACCTGGTACTTAAATGAGGTTCAGTGATCTGTAATTCTCAGGATCACCCTTTTGTGCCTTTTTTAATGATTGTTGCAACACTTGCTATTCTCCAATATCAACAGCTGATTTTAATGGAAAGTCAGCATGTATTTGTTAGCAGCTCAGTGGCTTCATTTGGAAATCCCCTTGAATTTTTGGACATCCTGGGGATGGAGCACCCACAGAAAAAAATTAGCAGGTGCTTAGCACCCACTGGCAGCCAGGTCCCCTCTCCCCCCCGCCCAGCGCCCCCCATCAGCTGGCAGCCCTGCTTATCAATGCCTCCCCCTCCCTCCCAGTGCCTCCCGCCTGCCTCAATCAGCTGTTTTGTGCAGGCAGGAGGCTCTGGGAGGAAGAGGAGAGGAGCGGGGATGGGGTACACTTGGGCAAGGGGGTGGAAAGAGACAGGTCGAGGCGGGGACCTAGGAGAAGGGATGGGTGGGGGCGGGGCTTGGGGAGCGGGGGTGGGAAGAGGCGGGATGTGAATGGGGGTTTGGGGAAAGGGGTCAGGTGGGGGCCTAAGCTCCCTTTAAGCTGTGTGACCATGCAGCAGGCTATAAAGGGTCACGCAGCCACAGCAGCCTGGAGAGGAGAGAGGTAGAGGGTGGGTGGGGCTGGAGAGGGGAGCAAGTTGGGGCATGCAGGGCTGCCATGGGCCTCTCCCCCAGCCCCAGAGTTCCATGCTGCCATCAGAGAGAGGGGACCCCTTTCCCCGGAGCTCCATGCTGCCAGCAGGGAGAGGGCTCAGGGGAGTCCTCTGGCCCTAGCCCCGGGCTGCCTGCACCCCAAACTCCTCATCCCCGGCCCCACCCCAGAGATTGTATCCTCAGTTGGAGCCCTCACCCCCCCGCATACTCCAGTGCTCTGCCCCAGCCCTTGAGCCCCCTCCCTCACCCTGAACCCCTCATCCCTGGCCCCACCCCACAGCCCTCACCCTCTGCACCCCAACCCTCTACCCCAGCCCTGAGCCCCCTCCCACACCCCAAACCCCTCATCCCGGCCCACCCCAGAGCCTGCACCCCCAGCCAGAGCCCTCATCCCGCCACATCCCAACCCTCTGACCCGGCCCTGAGCCCCCTCCCATACTCCGAAACCCTCAGCCCCGCCCCCACCACACATCACCTCCATATTGGTGCACATAATAAAATGCATTCTGCACATGGATATAAAAAATTAGAGGGAACATTGTTGGGGCTTGGCTTGGGGCAGAGAGGGATGTTGCGCACACCCCAGACCTGGAGGAAGCTGACACCTATGCCCAAATAAGATAGATGCCCTAGTCAATAATTGTTGACTTGCAGAATAACATACCCATTCATTCTTTGCTCTAAGCATGCTCCGGATAGGTCACTCTTCTTGACCAGATGTAGTAACAGCCCTAACTTCAACCCTTAGGAGAATTTGCTGTTCATCAGGAAAATTTGCTATGAAGCTCAAGGACCTGACAACTCCTTTTGGAAGAGAGAGAACTCTAGGAAGGAAACTTTAAGACTGTATTGTACTGTTAAAGGTGACTTACAGTAGTGTGCTACTGATCAGCAAATCAATGATTTGTTGGATGCATTCTGCCTTGCAGAGCACGAGCATAAAGATTTTGGCATTGGAGGGACTGAAGCAGCTAAATGTATATAATTTAGAAAAAAAGACTGCTCCAAGGGGACATAAGCAGAGACCCTAAATGTCTTCAAGATAACAATATGAACAAAGTAAGGGAAATATTCTGTCCTTAAAGATTCATAGATCCCAAGGCCAGAAGGAACCATTGTGATCCTCTAGTCTGACCTTCTGTATAATAACAGGTCATAGAACTTACTCAAAATAATTCCTAGAGCAGATCTTTTAGAAAAACATCCAACCTTGGATTTAAAAATTGTCAGTGATGTAGAATCCACCACAATCCGTGGCAAATTGTTCCAATGGTTAATTACCTCTCTGTCAAAATTTTACACTTTATTTCCAGTCAGATTTTGTCTAGCTTCAGCTTCCAGCCATTGGATCATATTATGCCTTCCCCTGCTAGACTGAAGAGCCCATTATTAAATAGTTGTTCCCCAGGTAGATACTTATAGACTGTAACTGAGTCACACTTTAAGCTTCTCTTTTTTAAGCTAAATAGATTGAAGTCTTTGAGTCTATTCCTGTAAGGTGAGTTTTCTAATCCTTTAATCGTCCTCATGGCTCTTCTCTGAACCCTTTCCAGTTTATCAGCATCAGTGACTTGAAGCTAAGGATGGAAAAGTTTAAGCTAAACATGAGGAAAATATTAATTTTAACTCGAAAAGCAACTGAATCCTGGTGGTGCAGGGGGAAACATGATAGTCAGATATCATCTTATGCAAATTACAGGTTAATAGTTAATAAAGAAGAAAAGGTTTCAGAGTAGCAGCCGTGTTAGTCTGTATCCGCAAAAAGAAAAGGAGTACTTGTGGCGCCTTAGAGACTAACAAATTTATTTGAGCATAAGCTTTCGTGAGCTACAGCTCACTTCATCGGATGCATTCAGTGTGAAGTAAGCTGTAGCTCACGAAAGCTTATGCTCAAATAAATTTGTTAGTCTTTAAGGTGCCACAAGTACTCCTTTTTTAAAGAAGAAAAGCTAACTCCTCACTATTAATTAGATTGACTTATAGAGGTCCGAGACCAGCTGTAGTTTAGCGAGTCCATAGTTGGTGGTAGGAAAAAATATTACCAACATTAATAGCATGGGTAAGGGTTATATTGAGTTGGAGAACAAAGGGCTTGGATCTGTTTAAATAACATGTTTATCATTCCAGTAAGTCTTGCCAGCATTAGCATTATTTTGATTGCCATTATATGGCCAGGAAACACTCTGGATCATAGCCAAACTACTAAAAGCCTAAACAGGGAAGCCCTTGATTGGTTGTATTCCTGGAAACAAGCAAAGTCAGGTAGAGACCAGGTTTCATTTACTTCTGTAAATAACCCACAGAATGATTTTAGTTATTACCATGCAAGAAAATAGCAGTTCATCTTAGTGCTGATTAATGCTATAGTATGGGATAGTACGGTATCTTCCCTACCAAAAAAACCCTGTATTTAAAGTGTTAAGGTTGCAAAGTCAAGAATTCACAAGTTAGAAAATGCCAGAATTAACATTCCCATGAAAGTTTAAGTCAGCCCTATTGTGCATATGTACAATAGAACACAGGTCTATCAGTTCAAACCAACAGAAGAGCCTCTTTCACCCATGACTGGCCCTAATTAGGGTCAGAAGAAACTGTTATGGCTAAACAAGAATTAGCATAAAAGAAAACTTTACCGGAACTAAAACATTTTTGAAGTTCCGACAAAAAAAAACAACAACAAAAACAACTGGTGTGTTTTGTTTTGGTTTGTTGGTGGGGGTTTTGAGCTGTTTTGTTTTGTTTGTTTTGTGAATCTGTCAGACTGAATGTGAAAGTGGATTGCTTCTTATGCTTCATGTTTTTAGTCAGTTTTGCACTTTGGGTTTCTTGCACTAATACAATCTTTAGGCTTTGTCTACACTGGCACTTCATTAGCAAAACTTTTGTCGTTCAGGATTGTTAAAAAAAACACACCCCTGAACAACAAAAGTTTTATTGACGAAAAGCGCCGGTATGAACAGCGCTTTGTTGGCTAGGGTGGTCTAGTCTCATGCGGGATGGAAGTTTTTTGTTGGCAGGAGAGCTTTCTCCTGCCTGACAAATAGCAGCTATACTGCGCACCTTTTAGCAGCATAGCTGTGGCAACACAAGGTAGTGTAGACAAAGCCTTAGTTCTAGAACGCTGCAGGAGAATGTTTACACTTAAAAAAAGGAAAAGACAAACATTTCCATCCATACCAGATTCAGCAGTTTGCATGTGTATACTAAAACTAATTTTTTGAGAGCATCCCTTTTAACTGTTCTTGGCTAAAACAATATTACTATAAGAGCAAAGTATGCCAGAAGAGCTCAGGGCTTTGTCTTCATAGTGGAAGAATATGGGATACTGATGGAGCTAAAAGGATTTGTTCAAGGGGTGTAAAATCTTCTGGGAGTTGAAAGTATCTACAACTTACTTGGTGCAGTTGCTCAGCAGAACTAAAAATGAATTGTTCTTTAATATTTTATTTACGGGCCTATTCATCACTATAATTCTGCCATTGTCAAGGTATACAGCTAGGAAGGGACTCAGTCTATCATGATTTCCTATTGCTATTTTCTAAAGCTGCTTTGCGCTGAGGAAATCCTATATCTTATAATATACTAGAGTAAAAAGGACCCAGTAAATCAAAACAATGAAATAGCCCCTTTTGTTTTTTCACTTAAATTTGAGGTAAATATTTTTGGAGTAAATCCAGCTCTGCTGTCCTGAAGTTGGAAGCATGAAGGTGCAGCTGATGCATCAGGACACGCTTAGCATTTAGGTGTTGTCCTGATGGTAATGCTTAATGCACCTAATATATACAAGCCTTTTCTTCAATGTACATCACAATCACTAGTTAAAAAAACTTTTTGAAAGTGGAGCAAGCCTATAACCTGTTTCAGTAAAAGCAGCATTTGTGGGCACAGAAGGAGGGGAAGAGATAAATATTTAAATGTTTAAATATAAATGTTTAAAATCCCAAAGCAACAGTTTTGAGCTTATGCATGAAAAAGGAAGTGAAATTGACTATAAACGGGAAGTAAAACTGACAAGGCTAGTTTTGTTTGCTAAACCAGGGTGGATTTATTTAAACCAAAACTATTTGAATTAAATATTTTAATTGTGATTTAATTAAGCAAGTGGGAAACCTTGGTGTAAATCATAAACTTTAATCATGTTTTGCATTTGTACTTCAGTTATTTTCTTAAAGAAAGGTTGAGTCTCATTAGTTAATCACCATTTAAACATGTTATTTGCAACTAAATATAGCCTTTACACTAAATTTGGTGCTGCTTTCTGCTAGCCGGAAGGATACACACTGGCTATACATATTTACTTAAGCGATTTTATAGCTTAACTTACATTTATTCAGAATCTTAATTTTTACATTCTTTATTATGTTAGAAAATGGTAAGTGATGCATTTCTTATTTACTCAATTTATTAATTTTTTACTTGTGATGTGTCAAGCTCTATTTGGATGGAAACTAAAAGTCAATTAAAATGCACAAAACAGCATTTAATTTTTTATTAAATAAAACTGCCTTAAAAGTGCTGATACATAAACTTATCAAAACACATTTTGCATTTAAAACTGGTTTAATAAGCAAAGGAAATATTTGTAGTTAGTGAACTGAAGTGATTGTTTCTGGTCACCATGTGCTTCAGGGTTTTAGAATTAGTAGATCTCACCCTCTCACCTAGTTTTTATTCACAGATTGGAAGAGGAAAACAAGCTTTCCTGCTTTTCTGTTTCCAGTTAGTTTCTTAACTTTAAATGAACTAGTCACTGAACTGAACTAGTTGACTAAACTGAATTGAAGAAAATATATATATTGCCCCTTCAGAAGAGGTGACTGCTCTCAAAGCTAGTTTAGCATTTCAGCAAACTCTGGTTCCAGATGCTTAGCCATTAACTTCCACTAGTTCAGTGGTTTAACTTTCTTTAAAAATTGGCAGAAAAAAATATACTGCTTAATATGATTTTTTTTATTTAGTTTCAATGATTTTAACATATTATAATTTTGGGCCTTAATATAGGTTATCAATTTCAAATTTAATTTTAAAGAGGCCAATTTTTTAAAAATAAACTTGTTTAAATAAAATCTGATTTAAATTTAAAAATCAGATTTTTTTTTACTATAGATTTTTATCCATCCTGCTCTGAACTGAGTGACATGTAAAAATGTGAATTAATATCAGTGATAGGGAGGGAAATCAAATTATCACATTTTCCACCTCAATCAAAGGTTTTGCTGGTACAAGAAATAAGGAGTTATTAAATATGTCTGTCTGTTTCCCTTTCAGGTTTTTTTGTGACTGGTTAGGTAATTCCAGATTTGTCTTACTTTACAATAACAAAGGCACAGAAGGAGCAGGTAATATATCTCAGCATATTCCAGGCCCATCCCTTTATTAAAGCTATCAAGGATACTTGGCGATCTTTCCTTTTCAAAGATCCCAGAAGACTAGCTATTCCTTCTGGAGACCTTGACTAGGCATTGCGTGCCAAGCAGAATAAGCAGCAAGGAACAGTGTGTGTTTTTGTCATTTTGCTACTCTTTATTTGTCCTCTTTGTTGATAGTGCAGTTCCATTTAACATCTGACTCAGCCTTGCACTCTTCCTCTGGAACACTGCTAGCAGGTAGTCAGGTCCTAGTATGAGCTTAGATTTTTTTCCCTCCCCACTCCTGCATAGTTATTAATTTAATGGATACATTTGTACAGGGTTGAAGCTGTTCTGAATACAGTGATGATTTCTCTCAAGTAGTCTTTGTGCCCATACAAGGAGTGAAGGGAAAGAACACTGCACTGTAGCCTTGCACAATATTTTATAATATCCTACTGTTCTCTTCTGTCCTGCAAAGATCTCTGATTTGTCAAAGGATAATTAATATTTTTCGTCTTGTTTATAATTTCATAGAATCATAGAATATCAGGGTTGGAAGGGACCTCAGGAGGTCATCTAGTCCAACCCTCTGCTCAATGCAGGACCAATCCCCAACTAAATCATCCCAGCCAGGGCTTTGTCAAGCCTGACCGTAAAAAACTCTAAGGAAGGAGATTCCACCACCACCCTAGGTAACCCATTCCAGTGCTTCACCACCCTCCTAGTGAAAAGGTTTTTCCTAATATCCAACCTTAACCTCCTCCACTGCAACTTGAGACCATTACTCCTCGTTCTGTCATCTGGTACCAGTGAGAATAGTCTAGATCCATCCTCTTTGGAACCCCCTTTCAGGTAGTTGAAAGCAGCTATCAAATCCCCCCTCATTCTTCTCTTCTGCAGACTAAATAATCCCAGTTCCCTCAGCCTCTCCTCATAAGTCATGTGCTCCAGCCCCCGAATCATTTTTGTTGCCCTCCTCTGGACTCTTTCCAATTTTTCCACATCCTTTTTGTAGTGTGGGGCCCAAAACTGGACACAGTACTCCAGATGAGGCCTCACCAATGTCGAATAGAGGGGAATGATCACATCCCTCAATCTGCTGGCAATGCTCCTACGTATACAGCCCAAAATGCCATTACCCTTCTTGGCAACAAGGGTACATTGTTGACTCATATCCAGCTTCTTGTCCACTATAACCCCAAGGTCCTTTTCTGCAGAACTGCTGCCTAGCCACTCAGTCCCTATTCTTTAGTAGTGCATGGGATTCTTCCGTCCTAAGTGTGGGACTCTGAACTTGTCCTTGTTGAACCTCATCAGATTTCTTTTGGCCCAATCCTCTAATTTGTCTAGGTCACTCTGTATCCTATCCCTACCTTCCAGCATATCTACCACTCCTCCCAGTTTAGCATCATCTGCAAACTTGATGAGGCTGCAATCCATGCCATCCTCCAGATCGTTAATGAAGATATTGAACAAAACCGGCCCCAGGGCTGACCCTTGGGGCACTCCGCTTGATACCGGCTGCCAACTAGACATGGAGCCATTGATCACTACCCATTGAGCGCGATGATCTAGCCAGCTTTCTATCCACCTTATAGTCTGTTCATCCAGCCCATACTTCTTTAACTTGCTGGCAAGAATACTGTTGGAGACCGTATCAAAAGCTTTGCTAAAGTCCAGGAATAACACGTCCACTGCTTTTTCCTCATCTACAGAGCCAGTTATCTTGTCATAGAAGGCAATTAGGTTAATCAGGCATGACTTGCCCTTGGTGAATCCATGCTGACTGTTCCTGATCACTTTCCTCTCCTCTAAGTGCTTCAGAATGGATTCCTGGAGGACCTTCCCCATGATTTTTCCAGGGACTGAGGTGAGGCTGACTGGCCTGTAGTTCCCTGGATCCTCCTTCTTCCCTTTTTTAAAGATGGGCACTACATTAGCCTTTTTCCAGTCATCCGGGACCTCCCCCGATCGCCATGAATTTTCAAAGATAATGGCCAATGGCTCTGCAATCCCATCTGCCAATTCCTTTAGCACCCTCGGATGCAGCACATCCGACCACATGGACTTGTGCTCATCCAGCTTTTCTAAATAGTCCGAACCACTTCTTTCTCCACAGAGGGCTGGTCACCTGCTCCCCATGCTGTGTTGCCCAGTGCAGCAGTCTGGGATCTGACCTTGTTCGTGAAGACAGAGGCAAAAAAAGCATTTCATAAGTTTGAACATGAAAATTGTTTACAACTTTCCCCTTGGTTGCTTGTGGGCAGATGATGGTTTGTTAGTATAGGGTTACTTACTAGGGTTAAAGGCACTGAGACCTTTTTTATTTTTCAAAGGGAGATAAAACAGTTTGCCTCTCAAATAGGCACATAATGAAGTTTTATGTGGCGGTTGTGGACAAAGATCCTGTTTTTAATGCAAATAAGAAAGAAGGGAAATAAAAGGAGCATGTACTGCAAAACCATGCTTGCTTCTAATGAGATGGCTTTAGATAGCCTTCCAGGAGGCCTATCTGAGCCATAGACATAAGCTACAGGACACTAAACAACAAGAAAAATTAGGGGAGAAGTGTTGGCTTCAGCAGAGCACCCTCCCCAGCAGGCTTACCTGGGAATTTGTTTGCCTTTAAATTTAAAACAGTTCTCTGGACAATTTAATTTAAAGCTCCGTTACACTTTCAGAATTCGCAAAAAGAACAGGAGTACTTGTGGCACCTTAGAGACTAACCAATTTATTTGAGCATAAGCTTTCGTGAGCTACAGCTCACTTCTTCGGATGCAGCACCCTTTTCTTTTTGCAAATACAGACTAACACTAATACAGCTGCAGCGGCACAGGAGCTAGCAAACAGAGCTGTAAACAGGGGAGTTTGAGTGGGAGTTAGTTTGTCTTGTGGTGCTTGTTTAGGGTTTGTTATTGCTGTGGGTGGTGGTGTTTTGGGTGTGGTTTGTTTTTCCCAGATTATAAGGATTTAAGTGGGAAGGCTATGACAGATACAGAGGCAGCAGTGGGAGTGACCCATGTAGTGGAAGACACAATGAAGATGACTGGATGTGGAAGCTGCGGTATGTACATGATCCTGGAGGGGGTACCTGGTAAGAGTTTTGTCTGCATGAAATGCCGTCTGATAGAGCTGATGGAGGAAAAGATCCGAGGTTTGGAGATGCAGGTGGAAAGTCTGATTGAGTTTAGGAAGGGGTTTGAGCAGATTATGGAGCAAAGACATGAGGTATCTGAAGGGAAAAGCTCAGACTCGTAGATGGAAGCAGGACTGGGGAATTCTGAGAGGAGACTGGTTGAGGAAAGTGGTCAGTGGAAGCATGTGACTAAAAGAACCAAGCAGAGGAAACGACGGGCTAGTGAAGGAGAAATAGAGCTCAAGAATAGGTTTGCAGAGTTGGAAAATGAAGAAGGGGCTCAGCAGGTAATCACTGAAGATGGAAGGGCAAGGAAGAAGAGAAGAGCGGCTAGTCCTATAGGAAAAGGGGAAGAGTTAATGGAGGCTACACTAAATATGAGCCCCAGGAGGATACAGGATGGATTGAAGAGGATTACAAGGGAGAATAGGAATGGAAAGAACTTGCAGCCAGAGGGAACAGGGGACAGACTGGAGAATAGCACCGTCACCAGGAAAAGGCAGGTCTATGTGATCGGAGACTCTTTACTGAGAAGAATAGAAAGGCCTGTAACCAGAGCTGATCCAGAGAATAGGAGGGTGTGCTGTCTTCCAGGTGCTAAGATACGGGATGTAGACCTGAGGTTGAAAAGGATTCTAAAGGGAGCAGGAAAGGATCCCCTAATTATCCTTCATGTAGGAACAAATGATAGGCTAGATTCTCACTGGAAAGTATTAAGGGAGACTATGCTAGGCTGGGGAAGATGCTTAAGGAAATCAAGGCTCAGGTGATCTTTAGTGGGATTCTGCCTGTTCCTAGAGAAGAGCAACAAAGGTGTGACAAGATTATGACTATCAACAGATGGCTTAGGCAGTGGTGCTATAAGGAGGGCTTTGGGATGTATGGCCACTGGGAGGCATTCATGGACAGAGGACAGTTCTCTCGGGATGGACTTCATCTGAGTAGGGAAGGAAATAGACTTCTAGGATGGAGGCTGGCACAACTGATTAAGAGAGCTTTAAACTAAGAATTTGGGGGAGATGGTTGGGAGATGTCCAGGTAATCTCCATGCCGGATTTTAGCATTGAGAGGAAAGAAAACGAAGTAAGAGAGGATACAGCCGTGAGTAGGAGGAAGGGCAGTGTAGATACCAGTCTAATAGGTTATACTGGCTGTAGAATGACCGTGCCTAATAGGGTACAGAATGTGAGTGAGGTCAAACAGCAAAAATTAAGATGTTTGTACACTAATGCGAGGAGCCTAGGTAACAAAATAGAGGAACTAGAGCTACTGGTGCAGGAAGTGAAACCAGATATTATAGGGATAACAGAAACATGGTGGAATAGTAGTCATGACTGGGCTACAGGTATTGAAGGGTATGTGCTATTTAGGAAAGACCGAAATAAAGGTAAAGGTGGTGGAGTAGCATTGTATATCAATGATGAGGTAGAATGTAAAGAAATAAGAAGCGATGGAATGGATAAGACAGAGTCAGTCTGGGCAAAAATTACATTGGGGAAGAAAACTATTAGAGCCTCCCCTGGGAGAGTGCTTGGCGTGTGCTATAGACCTCCAGGATCTAATTTGGATATGGATAGAGCCCTTTTTAATGTTTTTTAATAAAGTAAATACTAATGGAAACTGTGTGATCATGGGAGACTTTAACTTCCCAGATATAGACTGGAGGATGAGTGCTAGTAATAATAATAGGGCTCAGATTTTCCTAGATGCGATAGCTGATGGATTCCTTCATCAAGTAGTTGCTGAACCGACTAGAGGGGATGCCGTTTTAGATTTGGTTTTGGTGTGTAGTGAGGACCTCATAGAAGAAATGGTTGTAGGGGATAATCTTGGCTCAAGTGATCATGAGCTAATTCAGTTCAAACTGAATGGATTAACAAAAATTAATCTGCAACTAGGGTTTTTGATGTCAAAAGGGCTGACTTTCAAAAATTAAGGAAATTAGTTAGGGAAGTGGATTGGACTGAAGAATTTATGGATCTAAAGGTAGAGGAGGCCTGGGATTATTTTAAATCAAAGCTGCAGAAGCTATTGGAAGCCTGCATCCCAAGAAAGGGGAAAAAATTCAAAGGCAGGAGTTGTAGACCAAGCTGGATGAGCAAGCATCTCAGAGAGGTGATTAAGAAAAAGCAGAAAGCATACAGGGAGTGGAAGAAGGGAGGGAAAGGAAGGAAAGCAAGGAAAGCTACCTTACTGAGGTCAGAACATGTAGGGATAAAGTGAGACAGGCTAAAAGTCAAGTAGAGTTGGACCTTGCAAAGGGAATTAAAACCAATAGTAAAAGGTTCTATAGCCATATAAATAAGAAGAAAACAAAGAAAGAAGAAGTGGGACCGCTAAACACTGAGGATGGAGTGGAGGTCAAGGATAATCTAGGCATGGCCCAATATCTAAACAAATACTTTGCCTCAGTCTTTAAGACTAAAGAGAATCTTAGGGATAATGGTAGCATGACAAATGGGAATGAGGATATGGAAGTAGACATTACCATATTTGAGGTAGAAGAGAAACTCAAACAACTGAATGGGACTAAATCGGGGGGCCCAGATAATCTTCATCCAAGAATATTAAAGGAATTGGCACATGAAATTGCAAGCCCATTAGCAAGAATTTTTAATGAATCTGTAAACTCAGGGGTTGTACCGTATGATTGGAGAATTGCTAACATAGTTCCTATTTTTAAGAAAGGGAAAAAAGGTGATCCAGGTAGCTATAGGCCTGTTAGTTTGACATCTGTAGTATGCAAGGTCTTGGAAAAAATTTTGAAGGAGAAGGTAGTTAAGGACATTGAAGTCAATGGTAAATTGGGCAAAATACAACATGGTTTTACAAAAGGTAGATTGTGCCAAACCAACCTGATCTCCTTCTTTGAGAAAATAACAGATTTTTTAGACAAAGGAAACGCAGTGGATCTAATTTACCTAGATTTCAGTAAGGCATTTGATACCGTGCCACATGGGGAATTATTAGTTAAATTGGATAAGATGGGGATCAATAGGAAAATTGAAAGGTGGATAAGGAATTGGTTAAAGGGGAGACTACAACGGGTCCTACTGAAAGGTGAACTGTCAGGCTGGAGGGAGGTTACCAGTGGAGTTCCTCAAGGATTGGTTTTGGGACCAATCTTATTTAATCTTTTTATTACTGACCACGGCACAAAAAGTGGGAGTGTGCTAATAAAGTTTCAGAGTAACAGCCATGTTAGTCTGTATTCGCAAAAAGAAAAGGAGTACTTGTGGCACCTTAGAGATAAATTGGTTAGTCTCTAAGGTGCCACAAGTACTCCTTTTCTTTTTGCTAATAAAGTTTGCGGATGATACAAAGCTGGGAGGTATTGCCAATTTAGAGAAGGACAGGGATATCCTACAGGAGGATCTGGATGACCTTGTAAACTGGAGTAATAGGATGAAATTTAATAGTAAGAAGTGTAAGGTCATGCATTTAGGGATTAATAACAAGAATTTTAGTTATAAGCTAGGGACGCATCAATTAGAAGTAACGGAGGAGGAGAAGGACCTTGGAGTATTGGTTGATCATAGGATGACTATAAGCCGCCAATGTGTTATGGCCGTGAAAAAAGCTAATGCGGTCTTGGGATGCATTAGGAGAGGTATTTCCAGTAGGGATAAGGAGATTTTAGTACCGTTATACAAGGCACTGGTGAGATCTCACCTGGAATATTGTGTGCAGTTCTGGTCTCCCATGTTTAAGAAGGATGAATTCAAACTGGAACAGGTACAGAGAAGGGCTACTAGGATGAGCCAAGGAATGGAAAACTTGTCTTATGAAAGGAGACTCAAGGAGCTTGGCTTGTTTAGCCTAACTAAAAGAAGGTTGAGGGGAGATATGATTGCTCTCTATAAATATATCAGAGGGATAAATACCAGAGAGGGAGAGGAATTATTTAAGTTCAGTACCAATGTGGACACAAGAACAAATGGATATAAACTGGCCACCAGGAAATTTAGACTAGAAATTAGACGAAGGTTTCTAACCATCAGAGGAGTGAAGTTTTGGAATAGCCTTCCAAGGGAAGCAGTGGGGGCAAAAGATCTATCTGGCTTTAAGATTAAACTCGGTAAGTTTATGGAGGAGATGGTATGATGGGATAACATGGTTTTGGTAATTAAATATTCATGGTAAATAGGCCCAATGGCCTGTGATGGGATATTAGATGGGGTGGGATCCGAGTTACCCAGGAAAGAATTTTCTGTAGTATCTGGCTGATGACTCTTGCCCATATGCTCAGGGTTTAGCTGATCGCGGTGTTTGGGGTCGGGAAGGAATTTTCCTCCAGGGCAGATTGGAAGAGGCCCTGGAGGTTTTTCGCCTTCCTCTATAGCATGGGGCACGGGTCACTTGCTGGAGGATTCTCTGCTCCTTGAAGTCTTTAAACCACGATTTGAGGACTTCAATAGCTCAGACATAGGTGAGAGGTTTTTTGCAGGAGTGGTGGGTGAAATTCTGTGGCCTGCGTTGTGCAGGAGGTCAGACTAGATGATCATAATGGTCCCTTCTGACCTAAATATCTATGAATCTATGAATCTATGAAACACGGCTGCTACTCTGAAAACTTTCAGAATTGTCATTTGTGTCTCATTCAGTAATGGTTTTCTTTTCCTTATGATCCAGTTTGAGGTTTTCTTTCCTAGGAAACAAAGTTGACAGATGATATCAATTTTACATTTTGCATATGTTAAGCTGGTGAATTTCCATCTTAAGACTGTTTGAAAATTGCTATATTAGAAATCCAACCATTAGGTGGCAATTAGAAGGGAGTGAGTTATGGCACAATCACTGACATGAATGAAAGTGCTGATAAATCCTATCGATTTGAAACAGAGATCCAAGAATTCAGTTCTCATTGGGGCAAATGTTAACTCTGTGACCTCTTTGTAGTTAAGGACAATGCAGCAGAACCAAAGTAGTTACATTGCTCCAAAAGTCAGGATTCAAGGAGTCCTTGCAGTAAGTGTGAACTCACCACTCCCTCAAAAGGGATTCCTTCACCCTAGTTCATAAACAAGCTTTAGGGGTGGGGGAAGACTGGCAGATCCATGACTACACAGTCTAGGGGGCAGGGCTCAAATACGACTAGGGTCACTTCACAGAGCCACTGCACACAGTTTGTTAAAGGAGACGGTGGTACACCCATATAACAGTGGTGGGAAGGGGAGGCCCAGGCCTGAGAATGCTGTAGTCCAACAGCCCCATTGAAGGGGTGTAAATAGGACTCTTAAAAGATGCGGGAAATGCTCCATTTCTTCCCCTGCCCATTGTTGAACTTATGTGGGGCAGGGGGGGGAATGCCTTCCTCACAGCCCCCAGTATCACTCTCCTCTACTCAGGCGGTATGGATAAACAAATATTTAGCCAATGGTGACTACAAAGATGATCAGAAGCTATCAAATCTTCTGATAGTAGTAATGGTAAGTCTGATAGCTTGCAAAAAGTCTCTCTGGATCATTCAAATGAATTGGGAGACATCAGTCCTTTATCCAAATCTACCGTTTGTTAGAAAATCATAGTCCTGAGATGAGGAGCAGGATTGAAGAGAAGTGATATCACAGTCTCCTTTTATACTTTCAGCCCAAGTGCATGGAAAGGATGCTGGCAAAAGATGGAGTCTTAGATCACATGTTCTTAACATGCCTTGCTGAATCATGTGGCCGCCCTTCCCTCAGTGCTCTTTGAAATGGCTCCAGGAGGGACTCACTGGGCAAGCTGATTGTCCTTAATGGGCCATCAAGCAGGCTGGCTAGCCTTGATGCAAATCTGTCTTGGGGCGTCACCCAAGAAAACAACATGTTGAAGATGTAAACACTGGCTGGCAGTGGTGAGGATGAGCTTGGGCAGTCTGAGTTCTGGCCAACTAGCAGAAAGAGGGAGGGCTGCCAAGGGGAAGATTAGGAAAGAGGATTTGCTTCTCTGTTGTTTTTCTGTGAGCAAAGGGCTGCAGGGACCGTTGCAAACTCTGATGTAATGGCACATGGGGAGCCTCTTAAGTAACCACTGGGAAACCCAAGCAATCCAAACTCCTCCACACTTTAATGCAGGTTTGAGTTTGAATTTTTGAGCAGCAGCTCAGATTTAAGGTTGTCAGCTCTGAGGATTGGAATGAAAAAAATGGGACATCCCTGCGCTCATAAAACTGGACAGCGGGCAGTATGCACTGAGCACCCTTACATATTTTTTATGCAGCTACCTCAAAAAAGGGATGATCCTCCCAAAGTTAAGCAAAGATTGCTAGCCTGCTGCACCTTACCCTGATCCTTGCTCGAGCACCCCTTCTCTCTGTCTCCTAACAGCAACAGCAAGTAAGCTCTCCTGGCCTGAAGTATGATTTCAGTATCAGGCCTGTCATGTTGTATATTGAGGAAGTCTTTGTTTTTAGCTGTTGGTGCTTTCAAAAAACCCAACACCCTCACAGTTGATTGTAAAATACTGCGCCCCCCCACCCCCAAGATGCTAACACAGCAGTATTTCTGGCAATAGGATAGGCCAGTGTTTCAGAGCACTTGTCTTTAATTCACATTATGCTGAGAGCCACCTGCAGACTTTCATGAGTCCTTTGCTTCTGAGAGGTTGAGTGGTGGTGGAATGGGAGTTGCATCTCTCTTATTCACAAGTTAGAAGACACTGCTTTCCCTTCACTCATGTACTAGAAAGGGGATTGTGCACAGACGGCTGGGACCTGAGACAGACCTGAGACTGTTAGCTTCAATTCTTAATTCTCTCTTCAGCTCATGGACAGTTGAGGCAGCAGGCATATGACGTTGCTAAACTGCCTGAGACCACAACTGACGTTAGTGGCTGGTAATAAATCCTTGTGTCATGGCCTTTATCAAACTGATTTTGACAGGGTTCTTCTTTAAAAACAGTAATAAATGAAAGTAGCTGTCTCTTCCTGCCCCAGTTCCACCACCCTTCCGTCAGTGAACACTTTGTGGCCACCCACAGGGCTCTTTGCTCTTAGCCTGGATTCACATTTCAAAGTAATTAGATTGTCACCCCTATCTCAGTCTTAATTAAATAACAAGCCAAGCATAGGCAGATAGAAGATTTAACACTGCCGGACTGCCAGTTCTGGAGAGGAGATCCAGGTAATTTGTCTTAACTAGACAATGTATTAGCTTTTTATTCTTTAAATGGAGGATCGCAAATCTTTTGACTATTATCAAATGAAAAACCACTTTTGTGAATGAAGAACTGTAGATGTTGGGAAGAAGGATGGTCCACGGGTGTTGTGAGGATAAACATATATTAAAAAGATGGTGAAGTGCTTTGAGATCTACTGATGCAAAGCACTGTATAAAAATAGGCATTGTTATTATTTATTATGTTCCCCAGGACCTGTTTAGAAATACACCCACACAGAGTCTACTCTTAGTAAGCCAACTGCTGCCAAAATGGTACCAGCGGTGGAATCAAGCTAAGGTGGGCCCTTAAGGAGAAGCCCCTGATGATTGTATAGTGGGAGGTCACACTAAGAAGTAAATTAGTCTATTTGGTCTCTCCCTAGTGGATGCTTGGCAAAACCCTGCAGAATCTGGCCCTTCTCAACAACTTGCCGTTGAGTCCCAGGATTGAAACAGCAGGAAGGGCTGAGGGTCTGGGGTGAAATGTGTCAACAATGCTGAGTGGGAGGGCCCAGGGCTGGAATAGCAGGCAGGGCTGCGGTTCCTGGGGTGAGGTGTTGGCAATGCTGAGTGGTGGGGCCCAGGGCTGGAATGGAACACCCGGGGTGAGGTGTGTCAGCAGTGCTGAGTGGGGAAGTCCAGGGCTGGAATAGTAGGCAGGGCTGTGGGTCCCAGGGTGAGGTGTGTCGGCATTGCTAAGTGGGGAGGCCCAGGGCTGGAATAGGAGACAGGACAAAAGGTCCTGTTGTTCATATTGCAGTAGTGCCCCAGGTGTTCTAGGTGTTGCACAAACACACCACGGATCAGATACCAGCTTCAGCTTGTGTTCTCATAATGACCCACTCCTGATTTTCAAACATCAGGCCTGACTGTGCAGATTTCTGCTGGATGAGGGAGAGGAAAGAGAATGTTGTTAGAAAACCTAGGCAATGTTCAAAACCCAGATCTGAATTTTGCAAATGATTCCTGCCTTTATAGCAAGCCTGGGATCTGAAAACCCATGCATTCAGAATGAAGAACCAAACTTATCTTGTGTGACACCTCTGTAGGGGGAGAAATCCTAGCTCTGTATCTTTCCTGTCTCTTTCAGCCGTGTGACACTAGAAACTTGTTTACAGCCAAACAAAACCTATAGAGGAATTATATGGACTTAGCTTAATAATGCAAGGCAAGAAGCATGACCTAAGTAACAGCCTTATGGTCTGATCTCCACCCAGCAGCTTCCTCTGTACCTCACACTGCTGCACAGCAGAAAATGAGGGATAAAAGGTATTAATAGGAACGCAGGCTGTGAGGTCAGCGTGCTGTTTGGGGGAGGATGCTGGTGCTGGTGCATCTTCACTAATAGGTCAGGATCATTATCACTCCAGAGAAGAAAGAAAAAAGCCAAAGTAAAGGCATCTAGTGTGAGTTATGTCTCTGAGCCTGCTGGAACTCTCCATCTTCCTGAAGTACTTGCCTCCACTAAGCCTCACAACTCGCCAGCAGCCATTAATCCAGCACATGCCTGCCAGGAAGCTGATACTGAGCAGAGTCAAATATTTCTTGTCTCTGACAGGCTGAATTTTTTTAATATATATTTGCTGTAAGGAGTCAGAGTCCAGAAGTAATGAGAGTTGTTCAGCAGAGTCCATTGGCATGTGTGTCAATAGGAGAAAAAAAATATTCCAGGCCAGCTTGCTCTTCATAGCAAGTTAGAATATGCTCCTGTGCTGGCAGCCAACAGGATAAATAAAGGAAGGATTTACAGCTGCTGGATAATAGGGCTAGATTACAGCAATGTATGCCTCTATAATAACCCGTTCATACACAGTAGCTCCTTCAATGTAGTAGTTTCCCTTCTTCATGATACTAGGAGTGAAATAGAAGTAGTGGCAAAACTATTATTGAATTCAGAGGGGCCTAAATTTCACTCTAGATGCCTTAAAGCCAACTCCCGAAAACATTTATTCATGCACTAGACCCATTCTGGTTTTCTTTGTGTGGGGGTTTCTTAGATTGCAGTTTTATTGGGCAAGGACAATGCCATCATAGTATTAGTTGGAATGTGTACAACCCATGGCAATAGGTGTGTTTTTAACACAGCTCTGCTCATCCATGTAGAATGGTTTATACTAATTGTTTCCAAATGAACACACCCAACAGCTGGGCAGGGTCTGAAGCTCTGGCTCTCAAGGTGCTCTGCTCTGCATGTGGCGTGTTTTGAAGAATGAGGATGGGTGGCTGGATGAATGAATGAAATATCATCCCAGAAATGTTGATTTGCAAAACCTGATGGCCAGTGTTCTTGAGGAGCTGGGAAAGAACTGGATGTGCTGGATGTTTACCAAAACACACCATCTGGATAATGCCGAAGAGTGAATCACACACACAGATTTCTTCACCCTTTTCCTCCCATTGGAGAACTACCCTAGGCAGCATAACACCAAAGGCTCCTTGGAGTTTTGGCATAGCCAACCTCAGTTGCAGTTTAAAGCTTTCTGGATCCCATTAGCTGCTTCCAAGTATGACTCTAAAACAATTGCCAACTAACCTTTGTGTAAGACAAGAGATTATGTTGGACTCAATAAATAAGCAAAATGAAATGAAAATCCCAAAATAGGTGGTTCCAGAGGAACTTCTATGGAAGCATAAAACAAGCCAGTGAAGATCTGCATTTTGGTCCTTTAAACTGTTTAGAAGTGAGATGAGGCTGGAATCCCGTATGATGTCGCATGACAGCCTGACTTGGTTTTAATCATGAGACCAAATTCAGCTTTCTTACACCAATGTGACCTACAATTCAGGATGTGATTAAAATAAATAAATAAAAACTACAGATACCAAATGACTACAGGGACAAGGAAAGAGAGACAGATTTTTTACTTTAGGTCAAGTCCTGTCCATGACTATTGAGTGAAAGGCATTACCATCTCCTGGCAGTTTGGCCAGTGTGAACTGAGTTTGTGTATCCTGTCACTAGTGACAGAACTACATAAGAAAATCCACCACCAAAACTGGCAACCTTAGCAAAGAGGCCAATGACTGAGCGCGATGTGGACTGAACTCCTCTCTCATCCCTAACAGTTAGAGAGGGCAGTGTGGGAGGGCTTACTCTGCTGCTGTCCATGCTAACGATGTTCTATGACAATGTCAAAGACCTTAGTCCCCAGAGATGTCTGGCAGACACCTTTCACCAGCATTTAAATGTGCTTCCAAAAACAAAGTCAAAGATTAGTAAAAACACTGTGGCAATCCCACATTCTTTCATTTTCCCTAAATCCCAAACTCGGTAGACACTGAATTTATTTTATCTGAAACTCCAGTTGTCCAAACATTTTTGATCTTCCCTCAGACATTCAGATGATGGGCCTAACTTTTCATCACCCTGCACTTTGTGTAGTCATTTACACCAATGAAAACAGTACCAATCCTGATTTTACAAGAGCTTCAAGGCAGCAGCGAATTGGGCCCAGTGAGTTTACCTGTAAATAATATCTGGCAACTCAGGTTGCTGGAATTATTGGCTGCTAAGAATCATGAGCTCTCCTGCATCCACCTGCATCTACTGCAGCTTTTCTTTTAATTTCATAGTTCTGGAATATAATAAGAACCTGTCATGCAAGTAGTTTAATATTAGACACACTAAACGTTTTATATCAACATATACAGGTATTATGGTGGTAGGTAGTGAATAAAAACCAGAGTAGGTAAGTATGTGCTATGAATAAACATATAGTACCTTTCAACTGTGATTCTTAAAGCACAGTACAAACATTAACTAATTGTCACTTCTAGTCTCCCACGCAGTGTGTGTGTTTATTATCCTCCTTTTACAAATGACGAAACCAAAGCTGCATCTATGGCAGAGCCAGGAAGAGAACATGAGTATCCTTACTGCGAGAGAGTGACTCTCCAGTGCTACTAGGCACCCAAGCTATATCCGCTGGCATGCCCCAGGGTGGAGTATGTCTAATGAAATGCACCTCCAGTGATAAGCGTACTAGAACTGTTTGTAAGATGTCGATGAAACTTTTTATGGAAATTGACAAAATCAAACTGATTTTTTTCCAAAAATTTCTTTTTTTGTTTTTCAGCCAGCTCTATTGGCTATCGCCTATTTCCTGATATGCTGTGCTTCAACTGGACTTCCATACACTTCAACAAGTCATGCAGAGGACTAGAGCATGGGATGAAATTCATCCCTCATGTTATAAAATTGAAATGATAGCGAATTTGTCCCATGGTCGAACTGCAGGCCATGTAAAGTGCTCCTTCTGCTCAACACAGTTAGTCAGAGTACGTTCTTGATAAACCCTGGTAAGAATGGGCATTTTGCCTTCTAAAAGCAGCTCCTAAATTCCCTAGATCCCTCTGCAGGCTTGATCCCTCACATACCTTTCATTGGAGGAATCATTCATGTTCATGTTACTAACTATTAATAAAAATAATTTTGTAGTCCTATTATTTTACATTATATTTTTCCATCCAAGAAAAAAAAGATGGAAAGAAAAAAAGGATTCCTTTTCTATAGAGACCCCCCATACACTGTATTTCTCTGCATTTATGTCTGACTTGTCCTACAGAACGTTAATTTATACAGGAATAAAGTACTAACAACAGGTCTTACTCACAAGCAAGTCCTCTTGTGAAGTCATCAGTAGTAGAACAGATGTTAATAACCAAGATGCTGTTTCAGCCTAGTGAGCATCGTTGGTGTACAACTACTGATCTTGGAGCACCTTTGTCTAAATATTACTAAGAAGAAATTACAAATGAAGACACTTTGTGCAGCTGAGCTAGAACAAATGTCATCCATTGATGGCAATAATGCAACATCTAGAGCTCAAAGTGACTCAGGAGGCAGGATTTTGGAGTCTTGCAACCCTGCCCAGGTGGGATAGGCTACCGACTGTTATTACTTATACTGCACTATAGCTGGCTCTGGTGCATTACAGGCAAAAATAAAACACAGGGTCCCTGCCTTGAGGCACTTACTATCTAAGCCTTCTAAGTGACTGACAGCGGATGTGGGTGGGTTTGGGCAGGAAAATGGTAAACCAAAGGAGAGTGATAGTCACACTAATTTTGAGTTATTTAGACTGTATGTATAGGCAGGGAGTGGGTCTTGTAAATTGCTATATAAATGAAAGATGCTGCATAAATGTTTTATAATAACAATAATTAATGCAGCCCTTTGGGTTGTGGGAAGGACAGAGGGTGAGAAGAAAAAGCTAGGAGTGTTACACATTTTAAGTTGCTTTTTTTTTTTTTTTACACTAGGGAAATTTTTCTTAGCTTGTGCATGCAGCTGAGAAAATATAGGCTGAATGTTGCATATTAAAATAATCTATGCAGAATCTGAGTTCTAAATGCATAATTCATCTTCTATTAAATCAGGCTCAAGAAGGGGTTTCTGTTGCCTTTGTCTAAGACTGATAATAGAATTAAAGAGATGAATTCCCACCAGAGACTCACAGAGCTGCTGTTTAAAGTCTGAGATTTCATCTAGACAAAACTGTATGCTCTAATCCAGTGGTGGGCAACCTGCGGGCCGCACGCAGCACTTCAGGATAATCCACTGGCAGGCCACCAGACAATTTGTTTACATTTTCACGGCCGCCCGCAGCTCTCAGTGGCTGCAGTTCACCATTCCTGGCCAATGGGAGCTGCGGGAAGCGGCGCAGGCCGCAGGGACGTGCTGGCCGCCACTTCCCGCAGCGTCCATTGGCCCGGTACGGCGACTTGGATCTGCGGGCAGCCGTGCAAATGTAAACAAACTGTCTGGTGACCTGCCAGCAGATTACCCTGACAGGCTGTGTGCAGCCCGTGGACCGCAGGTTGCTCACCACTGCTCTAGTCTTAGTAAAATGAATCGCAGAAACCAGATAACTTGGCAAACTGAAACACAGCCTATGGAGACAGTGCAAGAGTGATGTATTGAATGAATATATTTCAATTGGGGTGAGAGGCTGCTATCATAGCTCTATAAACAAATAGGATGAAGTCAGTGTGTCTGCTTCTGTGTTTGTGTGGTCCAAGCAATGTGTTACTTTGTTTGCACTGATGTATCATTTCAAAAGCTTCTGAGAATTCAACAAAGATTGTTCATTATGCAGAGTGATGGGACTGTTATTAGAAATCAAACTTATTGTGTGGCTAACCTGTACTATAGACTCTGTTAAAAATAACCTCTCTGTATCACATGGGATTTGCTGATTTTGGGAGAAATTAGAGCAAAATGCAGTGGGCCAGATTCTGCTTTCACTTTCACAGCTATAAATGAGGAGTAACTCCATGTCCTTAAATGCACTGAATCTGGTTTTACACTGATGTCACCAGATCAGAATTTGGCCCAGTGCTTTGGCTGTGTACATGCTTTGGTGTCTCAAGAAGGTGATATTCTGCACCTGCTATTTACAGACTTCTCTACTGTGTCACAAAAACAAGAGCAATGCTTTCCAGCAATGGGTTTTCTGCTTTTTAAAATCTGACACAATGCAGGTTACATTGAGATTTTGGATTCTGATATTGTGTGCCTTCAAGGAGGTAGATGAAACAGTAACTGTACAGCAGTGTAACTCTATAAACTTCACTAATTTACCCAGCATAAAACTGAAGTAATGCAATGGTGAATAAGGCCCATGGTCTTTAGCAGCACTTGCACTGAATTGTTTTAATTCTAGCGCACAGCCTGGTAAGTGGAGTTCTGGACTCCAGGGGACTGTCTAAAAGCTAATAAAAAGAAAAGGAGTGGGGCTGGACACAGTTCTATCACCCTAACCCTTCAGTAGTAGTTTAAGGTAATTCCAGTAGGTTGAGATAGTTCTGTCTAGTTATAAATAGCTTTTTGTTTGCAAACTAATGTCATGGGAACTTCAGAACTTTTAATGAGAAGTTGTTCTCACTCTAGCCTGGTGCAGAGGTGTGTGCTATGAAGCAAGTGAGAGAATCCATCCATCTGTTTTTAAAGTTCAGTATCACAGAATAGATGATGAAACCAGTCAAATAATTCTGTGTGCACCAAAAAAATTAATCCCCAGTACCTCATCTTAAATCCTTGGTGACTTTTGGATGTTTTTAGTTCGGTGTTACTTGGTTTTAGTAAGTTAAAGGTGATTTCTGTCAGGTCTAGCTTGGTTAAGAAGGTTGAAGGTGGCTTGGGCCCCACTGGGCCTTGGGCATGTTGGTGTTACTTTTAGCTGGCGACGGATTTAGAGTGGCACAGGCTCTGGCTTAGTTTTGGCAGAGTTAAGGATGGTTTTGTAGTACATGAGCTATTGCATGCTGACTTTTTCCACAGGTTAAGGTGATCTAGTCTAGTTATTAAGGCTGCTTGCTGCTGGTGATGGGCGGTGGCTTTGATTAGGCCATAGACTATGTTTCTGATTCAATTCCATATGTCTGTGATAATGACAAGAAGTTAAAGGTGTTTAGTAGCCGAGTCAGGAGATGGTGGCAGGTGCCTGGTGTGGAACGTTCCAGAATCTTTGAATTATTCTGGCTTAGTACAGGCAGCTTGTGGCTTGGGTGCTTCCAGCATTTGGCTGAAATTCCTGCTTTCCTTCAACCCCCTTCTGTTGTGCTACCTCAAGGTGTAGATCAGATTTGCAGTTCATGTAAATTGATGAAGCTGTATGGATTTCTGTGAAACTATGCTGATTTACTCCAGCTGAGGATCTGGCCCAATGTCTACAGACTGATCTGACTTTTTCCACTGAAACGCTATTGTCTGTCTGGAGAGCATGATGGGCTTCGGTCATCAGTTCCACAGAGATCCTAAAAGAGCTTGTACAGCATATTTTAGCTAAGTGAGAACTTATAACTTTCAGCAGCAAAGTGATTTTTCAGTGACATAGGACTGAACTTTAATCAGTGGACCCATAATTACTGTTTTAATCTTGAGAGTTAATTTACCTTCAGACATGACAGTAAAAACATAGCTTGCAACAAAAGAAATCCATGCAGAGATTCAGGGAAAGGCCTGCTACTAAAATGTGAATCTAATAACTTTATTTTGCTTCCTAATGTGCTGCTGATCCAGAGATTTATAGTTCATCCCCAGCTTGAACTCTGCAAACTAATCAATCATAACCATAGTAGGTCTTGTCAAAAACTCCCTCTGACCTATATTAAAATAGAAATCCATTATATGCAAAACCTGAGTGCATTTTTTTTTTTAAACAGGCCAATCCCTTTTGAAGGATTTTTTTTAAAAAAGTCATCTTTTCTGTGTCTTGGAGAGAAAGTGCATCCTTGAGGGCCAATCTGTATGCAAAACAAGTCAACTTTCTGTTTCCATTTATTTCCCCATCCAGTCATACTATCTAGCTCCCACTGAAATAAGCAGCAAAATTATCTAGCTTCACTGGGAACCAGGTTGGGCCCATAAGTGCAGTATTGCAGACTATGCTGAAATCCTTGGGTGGAGGACTTTGTGATTTTCTGCAGGAAATCTGAACTCCATTACAGATAGCCTGCAATAAAACTCTTTATGCCAGCAGCTTGATCTGATATTCACAGTGGATGCCTATCTATAAAATGGGCCAAAGCAAACTCCCCAAGTTTGTTGGTGGTTGAAATCTGGATACAGAAACAAAACTAGCTGCTCAGGCCCATCTGTAACTTATTAGGGATCCGGTTGCAATTCTGTTCCTTATTCATCAAAAGAAAACTTCATTCATTGCAGTCCGTCTAGGAAATTACTCTGAGGGAATTTCATTCATCATAGTTTACTTGTATCTTATAGATTCATAGATATTTAGGTCAGAAGGGACCATTATGATCATCTAGTCTGACCTCCTGCACAACGCAGGCCACAGAATTTCACCCACCACTCCTACAAAAAAACCTCACACCTATATCTGTGCTATTGAAGTCCTCAAATCGTAGTTTAAAGACTTCAAGGAGCAGAGAAACCTCCAGCAAGTGACCCGTGCCCCATGCTACAGAGGAAGGCGAAAAACCTCCAGGGCCTCTTCCAATCTGCCCTGGAGGAAAATTCCTTCCCGACCCCAAATATGGCGATCAGCTAAACCCTGAGCATATGGGCAAGAGTCATCAGCCAGATACTACAGAAAATTCTTTCCTGGGTGACTCGGATCTCACCCCATCTAATAGCCCATCACAGGCCATTGGGCCTATTTACCATGAATATTTAATTACCAAAAGCGTATTATCCCATCATACCATCTCCTCCATAAACTTATCGAGTTTAATCTTAAAGCCAGATAGATCTTTTGCCCCCACTGCTTTCCTTGGAAGGCTATTCCAAAACTTCACTCCTCTGATGGTTAAAAACCTTCGTCTAATTTCTTATATAGGCTTTCACTTAAATAATACACTGTAAGTCCTTGGGAAATGCACTAGGTGGCACATGGCTGTGTGTTGTCAGTGGAATCTTAGTGAGCTGCAGAAAAGTCTGCCTGTATGTGCTGTAACAAAGAAGCAGTAGAGTTATACCATGGTCATCTACTTTTACCTGGCTAATCCATTTGATCAGACACTTGTTGAAATGCTGTTTGGTAAAGTAAGGAGCAGGAAATCTGTCTCAGGAAGGTCTAGGTCTTCATCAGCTTTTAATGCTGCAGGTTGTTATCAAAGGCTGTTGAATCGTCATGGAGCAGGGCATGCGTACAGTGATGAAGGCTACTTCTTTGACATAGCAACATATGCAAAAGTAATAGTTCTATAAGAATGAAAAGTGTTGGCACATTATTTTGATATTGTTTCTTTTTCATTAAAAATGTGATATAAAGAGATGTTACAGGTAGGTTAAAAGCATATAAAGACAGCAAACATCAAAATCTATATAACATATATAAATGTTATCAAACACTTCCTAGTATGTCTTGTTTTGACAAAGTATGTTTCACATTTCTAAGTATAGTTTAAAACCATTTAGAAACTGAAAGAACTCTCCCATATTCCACTATATTGGGCATGTCTAAAGCCAAATATGTAAAAACTCATGGATTCTTGCTCTGTAAAGGTCCGGCTGGGTGACAAACACCAGGAATTTTTGTTTTGGGTTTTTCAAATATATTTATTTCTTTTAAAGGTTCTTGGTTTTGTCATAACAGTGACACACATGCAGCATTAGTAATGGGTGTTTATTTCATCTAGGTAAATGCTATTCTATTTCAAATATCCCAAGCAGTGCTGGATGTAGACTATCTAATGCACCTAGTTTCTTAATATTTAAACCCCAGTTCTGAAGCAAAGCAGAATTCTGTGTTGATATGTCCATCATCCTTACCCAGCATTAGAGATGTGCAGGGGATGGAAGTTCTGTTTTGCAAAGGAGTTTGAGATTTCAAAATTTTTCTTCTTTCCAAATCAGAATGAAAACAAAAAATTTCAAAATTTTCTAAAGGAAAATCTGGGGGTGGGGGGATCATTTTAGTTCAATCGAAAGATTTAGTTTTGACAATCAAAGCATTTCTTTTCGATTCAGCTTTGTTTTTTATTTAGTATTATATTGATATAAAATTTAAAAACATCCATTTCAAAATAAAATAATGAAACATTTCATTATGAAAAAGAGAAAATAGGATGTTTCCACATTGCTGGAACTTTTTTTCCCCAGTTTTCTTTCAAAACACAATTCCCATGAAATTTAGCACTTTCAATTTTCAACGGAACTGCAAAATCCAATGGAATATGGTTCTGTTGAAATGTTTCTGGCCAGCTCTACCCAGAATACCTTTTTAACTCAGCTCCTTCATGGCAGGCCTGGTAACTGAGCTCTGAGAACAAACATAGAGGGAGTTTTGGTTGAACTGAATTCTTTCTGGGTCTGATCTGATGCTCACAGAAGTCAGTGGAAAGCCTCCCATTGATTTCATTTAGCTTTGGTCAGGTCAGCTTCCAGCATGCTTTGAACCAAATCTTTCCAGCCACAGGATGTTCCTCTGAAATGCAAAGGGAGAGAACTGAAGCAAAAGTTCCCACTTTCTCTGTAACATGTTCTCTATACCTCAGAGTCACTGCTTTGATTTTTGCACCCAAACTTGCTTTATTACAGTCTCCTCAGTGTGTGGGCTCTTAAATGCTTGAACCTGTGTCTGCTTTCCACCCACCCAGCCTAACAAATACCCACTGAGCTTGAACAAAAAGAGACCTAGCAGATATCCTCAGATGTGCCCTTACTGCAACAGAAGGTATCTGATGAGATCATTCACACATTACATAAGAGATACTTTATATTCAGAGAAAATCCAACCATGGACCAAACTCATCCTGAAAACCAACATGCAATCCCCTAATCTTCTTACTCAATGTGGAAATTAGAGGAATTTGACAAAGAATGGCATGGTTTAGAGCAAGATGTGTCAGGAGAAGAGAAAAGAGACTAGAAGAGATTTCCAGTATGACATGCCTAAGCATCAGCATTAAGAGTCTTAACCTAATGAGTTTCCAATGTTGAACATTGCACAGGCACCATTTGATTTATAGCCTGACAGCAGCTGCTGCTATTCTTGTTACTGACCAAAACCACTTTCAGGTCATTCCATCTAATCACATAAATAGTAACAGATTACATTTATATAGGACCTTTCATCCAATCTAATGGGCCAAGATCCATTTGTATCTCAGAGCAGAGGGCCAATACGTGGCTTATGCCCTATTTAAACTCAAAGTTAATGGCCAAATCTTCATTGCAGTTCCTAAGCAAAGTTGGTGGGCTGGGCAGATGCACAGGAGGGAGAAATCCAGTTGCAGAGACACTCCATGAAGCATGCTTACAGACCAATGGCTCAAGCAGCCCTCTGCTTCCCATATGCACTCCCAGTATGAAGAACTGGAAAATGGGTGCAGGGGCAGAGCTGTTGGCTCCTCCCACAGCCAGCTCCTCCCACAGCCAGCTCCAGCCATCCCCACTTGTACACTGCTGCTCGGGAAAACCCTTGAGAAAGTGTACCACTTCGTGGCTGCGACCAAATCCTCCACTCTTCATGTAGGAGAACCACACAGGAGCTTCTGCCCAATGATCCTTCAAAGCCATGGAAACCAGGGCAGGGTCTGAAGCAGTGCATGGCACTTCATGGAGGCTTATTGTGCTGGGCTGAATTTCTCTCCTTTTGGGGGCAACTCTTGAATGAGTCAAAACTTGACACTGCTCAGTATTTTGATACCCCAAATTATATCCAAGGTGATCATGACCTTCACTTATGGACTTGGAACTCTCCCAGGGTTTTCCTGTCTGTTAGTGCCTGCACCTTCTCGAAACTCAGGAAAGAATCTAATGTAGCACTATAGATCAATTCTCCCTGCTGCATGGCCGTGTCACACAGTGCAACTGTTATTAAGCTTTCTCTGAGCCACATTCTCAAGCAGCATGGAAAGCTTCCTGCTCCCCCGAGCTTAAAGGGGAGCTGGAGAGAGTCCAGCTCTCTCCCTCTTTTACTAAAAGCTAAAAGAGATGAACAGGTTACCCCAGGAGTCTGTTCTAGCCCCAACCTTGTTCAATCTATACATCAGTGACCTGCCACCAACCCAGTCATGGAAGTTCATCTAGGCAGACGACATCCGCTGCGGGCTACAGACTCTGACTTTCTCTGAGTTGGAGAAGACCCCGAGTTACGACGCTGCAAAGCTTGCCAACTACTGCACGACATGTCGCCTTCAGCGCAGCACCCACAAGACAGTCTCTAGCACATTCCACCTCCACCATGCTAATGCTAAGAGGCAACTAAACATCATAATGAATGGGCAGACGCTGAAGCATGAAGCTTACCCAGTTTATTTAGGCGCGACCCTTGACCGAACACGGACATATAAAAGCCACATGAGCAAGATAGCAGTGAAGATCAAGACATGCAACAACCTTCTCAGCAAACTGGCAGGTTCTTCATGGGGAGTGGATGCTCCAACCCTAAGGATCTCAGCCCTTGCCATCTTGTACTCAATACTAGAGTACTGTGCACCAGTATTGAGTCGGTCGGCACACACCAAACTTATTAAGGCGCAGCTCAACTCAACAATGCATATCATCACAAGAACTCTCCGACCAACTCATTTTCCTGGCTTCCAGTTCTGAGCCACATTGCTCCCCCTTCCATCAGGAGGGAGATTGCAGGTGGCAAGCTGCTTGGGACGGTACGTGACAAGCCAAGCTTGCCCATATTCAGTGACCTTCTTAGCCCACCAGCTACATGTCTTTCATCATGACACCCACTGTGGTTGAGGCTGCCATGCCAGCACGTGAAAGTGGAGTCCTGTTAACATGAGTTCCTTGTCACAGGTCCTACTTCTCGCCCACCTGGCAAGATTTGTCCTGTTATATCTCACATAGTTTGAGAGGCAGGTTTTCACCCTGCAGTCCACAGACCATTGTGGTATATGAAGAAATCTAGGGAAAGGTGTTTGGTTCTCATCCACCACTACATCACTTGGTGATGTGGGATGCCAGGCCTTTTGAAAAACTAAAACAATTGCAATGAACTGGCTCTATTGCCCTCTGCTGGGCAACATGTATACATCAAACCTACTCAGAAACTTAACCAAGTTGCCTCTTCTGGCTTAAATTAATCAAGCTGCTCGCTCGAGAGAGCCAGAGTGGGTGGCGCTGAATGTGATAGGTCCTATTCCCGCTTCTCCCTTTATGTGGTTGTAGCAATGGCTTGTGACAGTTCAGTAGGTATTTACATTATCTGTGCATAGCAATAATGGATTCCAATATGCCTTGTGCATTTGACTGCTCTGTTACACAGTACTTTTCCTGTAACAGAAACTGCTACTCTCTTATGCCCAGAGGTTCTGAAATAAAGCAAGCAGGAGAAGTAGCCTGAGGAATGCTGAATTTGCCAAGGCCGTATTAAGAGACAACATAACTCTTCCCCCACTGTTGAAATGTATTCAGATTGTCCAAATAACTGCCTCCCATCTGCCTATATCTCTAATCTCTCTCACTTAATTTATTAGTTTTCAGCACACCAAGAAATAGTAGTGAAGGTCATCTCTGCTCAGCCGGCTCTGATTGGACACATTTGTCTCTCTGATGACAGCCTGTCAAATGTCAAGCATTTTCCTGATTGAACGCAAGTCAGTTTTGACAATCAGCTTTGAAAAACAGAATAAATATCAATTGAGGTACCTTCCCATTTACATTTTCTATGAGACAGCAACGGGCCAAGCAGATGAAGATAAGAAAGTTTTTTTTTCTTCTGCCTCTTTTTCTGTAATGATCCAAGTATTATGCACACATGGGGACCCGTTGGAATAGCATAGCTATGAAATTCATCAGAGCATTTGGTTTGGAAAAAAAATCCACCAGACTCTAGAGCCTATTTCCCTAGATCATTGTGTGATTTTTATTTAAACTGTAACACAAACCAGGAGCTAATTTAAGGTGTCAGAATGTTCTATGCTCTTATTTGGCACATATGTTTCTGCTGAAAATAGATTCTTAGAAACTTAGGGAAAAAAACAAGAAAACTCTCAGCACAGACAGTCTTGACCTTGCACCTCTTGTTAATTCCATTGTATTTGAATAGCACTGTTCAGACATGTACATCCAGGTGTCCCAAATGCAACTCAAATGAAACCCAATACCTTCCCTTCCAAAAAAGCAAAACATACACACAATACAAACTATTGTGGAGTTTCTGTAGGTCTATTGGCTTGTTGAAATTACTCAAAATATAAGGTCTGATAGTGCAAGGTGCTGAGTACCTGCTGGGAGGACCTGAGAACTTTCAACTTCCTTTCACTGAAATGAGGTTACCCGCATGAGTTAAGAATTGGTTACCTGAGTAAAGCTTACAGGATTGGTCCCTAAAACCATTTTAAAATAATATTTTAGTGTTTTAAACTGTTTTATTTTTAAATATATTAAAATAATACTCATGTTTTCAAGCAGCCTTATTCATAGTATTTTAGTTAAAAATGTATTACTATCAGCTGGAGTTGCTGTCTTTCAGATGATGCATAAAATTAAAAGTCATTAAAGACTTTTGTGATCATTAAAGATCCCCTTCAACTTTCAACATGAGTTAGGTTATTAGCCAGCGTTCCTTGGCCAAATTCTAGCTTAGATAATTTGCCCTCCTTTTATTCAACCTGCAGTTTCAATTAGATACAGGGGTTCTCAAACTTCATTGCACCATGACCCTCTTCTGACAAAAAAAATTACTACACGACCCTGCAGGGGGTGGGAACCTAAGCCTGAGTCCACCTGAGCCCCGCTGCCCCGGGGAGCCAAAACCCATCCTGGGGCTGGGGGCAAAAGCTGAAGCCCAAAGTCTTCAGCCCCAGGCAGGAGGCTTGTAATCTGAGCCCCACCACCCAGGGCTGAAGCCCTTGGCCTTCAGCTTTGGCCCTGGGCAGTGGGGTTAGGATAGGCTTCAGTCCGAGGTGGTGGGGCTCAGGCTTTGGTTTCAGCCCCGGGCCACAGCAAATCTAAGCCAGCCTTGGTGACCCCATTAAAATTGGGTCCCGACCCACAGTTTGAGAACTGATGAGATAGGACATTCTCTTTCACTTCTTGCCTTAAATTGTAGTGTAGTGTTATGACCTCTCTATGATAGAGCACAATTATAAACCTCAGTGATGGCTGCATTTTGGGTTGGGTAGTGATTTCTGTCTATGGCATTTATGAACTGCTTTAGTAGACTTCAGGATAAAAGATGCTATATAAATATTTATTATTGTTATGTGAATTTAGTTTGAAATTATATATTTAAAGACAGCATTTCCTTTTGGTGTTTACTAAATGCATGAATGTCCCAGATCTTTTCTGCTATTGGTTTGTCTTGTCAATAGGATCATGACTACACAGTTCAATGATTGTTGGTTTTACCTCAGTATAAGCCCTCCTTGGGTGAGACAAAGGTTGCTACATAGAATTAGCTTTTCCGATGGTACCTTTGATTCTTCTCTTCCCTTCTCTCTACAAACTTGTATAAACACATTAGCTCATCTGTATCGAGCTGTTCCGTTTGCTTCTTGCCTGAATTATCAAGTGAGCTGACGCTGTGGTGCTCATGCAGCACTGCACTTTAATTATTGCTCGTGTTTCTTGCTGACCCAGATACAGTTCTTGGTGGGTGACAGGCAGTGCAAAAGCTACAGCACATCTTGGCTGCGACCAAAAAATAAACTGAAGTTCTCTAAAACACAGGCTTCCTTCTTTGGATGTCTCCTGGGATTTCAGATGTATTTTCCTCTATTTAAAAAGATGCCATTCTTAATGTAACATAAATTCTCCTTTAAAATGAATGTACCCACTATAGCTCACTGGTGATTTTGCTGATATAGTACAAATGGTTTGCAAATGAATCCAATAAATATAAAAATGCTACCAGATATAAGAATCGTTTAAGTGGAACATCGGTTAGTCTCAGTCCAGTTCTTAGTGGATAAGTATTGACAGTACAAAATTCACCCTCACAATTGGCATGTTCTAATAGAGAGGTCACGGACTGAATGGGCCATAGAGACTGAATTCACTTTCCATCCCACGAACAATTTCTGCCAGGTTAGAGTTGAGGCCTCTTGGCAGAGCAGAATGAGGAAGCTTCCCTGGCAGTTATCCATGTTGTATCTGTTCTGTGGATAAACAGAGATCTTAGATCCCTCGGGCTGTCAATCTGGCTTCTTTCCCAAACACTCAGTTCACACACATATAAGCAGAAATGTTGTCCTTGTTTTGCTGCTTCTTTGTCCTTGACTTGATCTGATATTAAGAAAAGGAAATATCTATCCCATCTATCTAGGGCTGGATTCACTCGTATGCTCTGGCTTTTTGTGCTGCTCCAGCAACACAAAGCAGCCATAAACCTGACTTAACAGACCAGTTATATCAAGTTTATGGCTGCTTTGCATCATTGAAGTGGTACATAGTGTCCAGAGCCTTACCGGGAATTTGGCCATTAGTATTTATATTGTACCATCACTGTCATATCTGAGTGCCTAATTTAGGCAACTATCAGGAAAAACCTCTTGGCAGGGAGATTAGGCTGTGATAGTCTTGTAAGGGCAGTGGTATCCCTTCACTCGGGACGTTTCAAACTAGACTGAACAAAGCACTAGCAAATGTACCATAGGGAACAATCTTGCACTGGTAGAGAAATGAGCTGGCTTATCTAATGGCCTCTTTCATTTCTAACTTGTGATTTTGATGTCTATGTGAGGACTAGTTAGGCAGCACCAACTGTCTAACAGAGTCTTATAATAACTTTAGAGATCTAAAAAGAACTATTGTTAATACTCGCACAGCACTTTGCATTTTCCAAGTCATTGCAGAGAAGTTAGTTCTGGGTGAATAATTAGTAATGAATAACTTATTGATGAATGACATCTCCTTTTCAGGTTACAAGTTAGTCTGTGAGCAGATTGTGGTTTTCTTGAATTTATAACTATTCTACAAATAATATGAATTATTCTTGGATCTGTACCTAGTTTGTGATCAGTTCACTAGAGTATTCAAAATTCAGACTGCTCTGACTCAGAATTGTTTCTGTTCCTGTTGGATGAAAGTAACTCTTTCAGGCCACAGGTCAGGACTTTAAGCATGTGCTTAAGGGCTGTACTGAAGAGGGAAGTTTCCCAGACTTGGGGCAACAGTGAGGTTTCTGGTGCAATTGCAAATACTCATGTTTACGAAGCTGAAACTTTTTCTGTAGCTATTCTGTAATATTGACTAATTCCACAAACATTCTTGCCAGTAAACATGTACTCTAGAATATTCTCAGAAAGCAAAAGGATCATGAACGTGGCTGGAGCCAATTTGCTTAAAGATTTTTTTTTTTTTTAATTCACTGAAAACATTTTCCAGTCTTCACCCAGCTTTATTAATGAATCTTTACAGCACACTTGGAGGTAAGTTAGTGAGTATTGTTACCCCAAACTTATTGTGGGAAACTGAGACATGGACAAATTCTAGCCTGAGCTTCATGGGTGCAGCATTAGGACTGGCTTATGCCACAGAGAGATTAAGTGATTTCTCCATAGCCACATAGTCATACAAACAGAATGGATGTTCATCCAGTCCTGTGCTCACTCCACTGTACCATGACACTACCTCTGTTTTTCATCTTTGGGGATAAGTCAGAGAATTAGCCTTTTCTGAAAAGATATCCTTACAACCATCCTATACCTTCTGCTGACCCAAATGCCCTGTAATTTCAGCAGGAGAAGCTATTCTTCATCCAGGAAAAATCCTGTCTTAAATTGCTGGGTAGGATGGCTTCTGCATGATGGTGGCATTGCATTGGTGGTTGAAGTAATCCCTGTATATACCATCTGCAAAAGTATTCTGAGGCCCTTCAAGACTAAAGTACAATACAAATGAAAGAGTGCAATTACCAAGGATGTCAAAGCGTTCCCATTCATCACCCAGGGGGTTTACAGTTCGCAAAGCTATATGTGCCCCTCAAACTGCTAGCCTCAGACAGGCATGGAATTCCCTCTCCCCCTAATGCACGGCCCCATTGGCCTAGGCTGGATTAGAGCTGCCTCCCTAAATATAGAAGACAAACTGTACCTGTGGTATTAAGTAAGCTTTAACTAACTAACCTTTGCAGCATTGCTGTGAGATATTATTCCCATTTTACAGGTGGGAAAACATAGGCAATAAGATTAAATTACTTTCCCAGTGTTACATAGGAAGCCTATATGCTAATCACATTGCTTAGGCCACTGCTGGCAGGCCCGCAGATATCATGGTGTTGGGTATGGGATAGACTAGTAGAGGCAATCTTAGAACTCAGGCATTCGTAGCTCCCAGTCCCGTGCTCAGGTCACAGCCCAGGGCTTTCTATATTACCTTTCTCTGTAAATACATACTTTTTCCTCAATCCATATTTTAAAGGCACCTTTCCAGGCCATGTGACTTATTTCCCCGCTTCTGCCCCTAGAAATTTTTAACAAGGTATCTTCTACTAAAGCACTCGGAAATTGAATCTTTTTCAAAAGGACTTTGCCATTCTCCAGAATTGTTATTCATCGTCTTGTTGCTATTATTACTGTGCAGAGCTGTAGTTTCTGGCTTGAGGTATTTCAGCTGGTGAAACATTAAGCCCAATTGAAATGAACTTTAGTGAAACATGTAATGAGACTCACCATGACCCTAATTTAAGAAATGACACATTTACATTATTACACAGCTAAGATGGGAAACAATAAGCACAGCCTCAGCAGGGGAAAAAAACCTAAAGTGGCCTCTTTCTGTCAGCAGTCCTGAGCTCCCAGTCTTAATTTCTTTCCTTTTCTTTCATCTCAAGAAAATGTCCTTTCTGATTTCCATTTGCTCTTGATCATTTCCAGGTGACAAGCCTGTCTTGTTCTGCTCTGTTTTCTCTCAGCCTCCGTGTGTTCAGTCATTCCATAGGTGAAGCCAGCTCAGTGTTAACCTTCTCTTTTGTTGTTAGTCAGCGACTCAGCATCCAAATTCCAAGGCGGTGGGCACCCTAGCTGGCTGGCGTGTGATGGGAAATTGAAGAAGGTAGAGAAGGCAAATACCTTTTGAGTCATCTAGCCCATTTCCTCTCACATGTTCCAGCTAATGCATAATTGTTCTCTTATTCTGCATGCTTTGTCCTCTTCATTTTTCAATGACCAGCCTCCTTAAGAGACTGTTCTACAGTCCAACAGATCTTACAGTTAAGAAATATATCCTAATATTAAACCTGAGTTTTCCTTTGCTTGTATTCATTCTTTTACTCCTATTGATATGCCCCTGGAGCGCCCTAACTAAGTCTTGTCATTCCTTGGCCTCTCATGTTCTCGGATAAGGTTATAATTTCCACTTTTTAATTATTGTTTAATATTTCCTCATAAATCAGGAATTAATCATATGAGTTCTCTTCTCTGAATTCTTTCCACTAGACTAACATTTTGCTGGTACTGAGATAGTGAGAAGTGAGTGTACTACAGCTGGTTTGGATCCACTAGGCCACAGGGAGATGAATTGTCACCTCCCTGCTCCATGATGATGCCTTTGTTTATGCAGCCCAGAATCACACAAGGCTTTTTGGTGTGTTTTTGCTGTGTGTTGTGTGTTGTGTTGTGTTGCACTGCAAGCTCACAGCTGGTTTTCCTGCTGCTTGTTTCTCCTAGGTTTTTCCAGCATTCCTGCTCTGCTTGTGTCTCCTACTCATTGGCAATCCATATCTCAGTTTATTTTTCTCCAGCTGTGGAGGTGCTATACAGAATAGCATACGCTTCCTGCAGAAAAGATGCTATTGCTTCATTAGATTAGAGCCCATATTGCTCATGTGGCACCCAACTCTCACATCACTGCCATTGTGTGTGCTTTACACCAAGAGTTTGTGATGGTATGAAGGTTGGTCTTAGACACTTGTGGTACTTGGGCCATCTAGCTAACTTCCATGGTAACTGACATCACTCTCCTATGAGGATTCAGATATGAGATAGTGTGTGGTTGTGAGTGTCCTTTCCATCTTCATACCTCCCACAGCCATTTCTTTACGTAGCACCACAACTCCAGTCCGTGAGCTAAGAATCCATTCCAAAGTATGATTATAACTGTGACAGGTTGTCCCACTTAGGATACCACCTGATGTGCTGAGATACCACTAAACCTGCCTGTTATGCCAACCTGGGCACCCTTTTTACCTGTCATGCTGAGCCAAGCTATTAAGCTTCCTCCAGCACACGCACAGGCAGGGCCACACCAAACTGCAGAATGAAACAGACACTGAGATCAGTTCTGGGAAGGCTCAGCTTCAGGACTTGCCCCAGCACTCAGGTGTCCACCTCCCTTGGAGTGCAGACCCAAAGATATATTATGAAATCCACCCCCTCCTTCAATGTGAAGGAGGGTATGCACAGCCTCTCCCCTCCCTCCCCCCGCTTCAATTATGAATTGTATGCACGGGGTTATGTTATATACAACAAATAAGTTTATCAACTACAAACGGTGAATTTTAAGTGAATATAAGAGATAACAGACAGAACAAAGCAGATTACTGAACGAATAAACCAAAGTACGCAAGCTAAGCTCAATATACTTAAGAAACAGGTTACAAAATGTAATTTCTTACCCTGAATGTTATTTTAGGCAAGTTGCAAAGTTTCTGTGGTTCAGAGTTCCAGTTATATTTCTTTTCAGACTGGACTCCTCTCTCAGTCTGGACTCCCCCCCTCCCGCCTTCCCTTCAGATGGCTTTAGCAGTCTTTTTTCTTGGGCCGACAGGCCATGGAGAGGAGGAATCCCATTTGCCTTCTTCCCCACCCTTAAACAGGATTTACATAAGGCGGGAATCCTTTCTTTCTCAAACTTGATTCCCCCTCCCCCTTCCCTGCCAGTGGAAAGTTAAAAGAAGTCCCAGGTAATGTTTAGTATCAGATGACAAGACCACCTGACTCTATAGTGTCACGGTGTCCATGAGTCAGTGGCAGTATGGAGCATCTGCAGGAAGGCCAAGCCTTTTCACAGTCCATTGTCCTCTCTGATGGACTGTCTGGCTTTTCTATTGTTTAACCTGAAGTGTTAGCAGTGGGCTTCACCCAGAGTAGCATAGTTGAAATTCAGATACATAGTCAATATTCCTAATTTCAGATACAGAAATGATACAGGCATACAAACTGGATAATCACATTTAGTAAATTATAACCTTTCCAATGATATCTTACAAGACCCATCTTGCATAAAGTACATCTCGGTTATGTTGTATTCATATCATAAGCATATTTTCATAAAGAATATGGAGTGAAACATCACAACAACCGCTCAGTGCAGAAAGTGTAGGAATGGGCAATGTGCCTATACAAGTAGGAAAGCAGCTAATCCCAGCAGCTCTTAATAAAGCAATGATTTTGATGGTTTGATCTCCTTTCTGTTGTCTTTTCTCAGTCACAGCAAAGATGGTGGCATGCCCCAAAGGCCAGCCCTGTATGCTGTCCTAGCTGGGAGTAATGCATGGGGTCAGATAGCAGGCCCGATGGATTGAAATATGGTGACCAAAATGAGAGAAGAAGAAAAGCAATGACATTCTTTTCATGTCTTTATGTAATATTCTGAAGGGACAGTTCTGTGGACTGTACCATATATGTCATTGGAGCAGGGAAGCTGGAAAAAAACACATTTCAGAAGTCTGGTGGACAGTGCTTCATTTGTAATGAAAGACGTTCTGGGACTCAAGCTATTTTTTGCCCTTACTTTCAAAACTGAGGCAGCAAGTCCAGAGGTGCCAGGGCTATGAACTGCCAAGCCGAGAGGTGCTGTGACTCCGCCTTGGCATGCCCTGGCACAGATTAAGCGCTGCTGGTGGAGGACAGGAAAGAAGAGGAATCAGAAGAGATCTTTGTAACAGAAGGGAAATTCTGGCTATCCTCATTGCACAAGCATTGATATCTTTCATTCATTCATTCACAGAAAGGGTGTCAAGAGAAACCTTTTGAGACTTTTTTCAAAAAACCACCAGGACCTTGATAAACAATAAAACAAATCTTATTGTTCATTCACAAGGTGAAATTTACTGCCATTGACATTACAGTGAAAATTGCAGTAACTTCCATGAGTGGTTGTGCGTTACCCAAATAATGGGGTCCTGTGTGCTTGGCATAATTTTACCTACACAGTAATGTCAATCTAATGAGTTGCTTATTTGCTTTTGTAAAGCAAGAGCTTCACATTGATGGTTCAATAATCGATTTGGTCTTTTGCTAAAATGAAGCAAATAAAACCCACTTTAAAAGCAAAATCTTTGTTAGCAGCAGGAAGCCTGAGCGTCTTTTAACTTTAATACATTTGCTAGCCAACTTTTGGAGTTAAAAATAAAGTTAAGAAATTGGAGGAATGGATTGTCTAAAGCTAACAGCTGTTGTTCTGCCAACAAAATCCATTCTCTTCCCCCGTGCATGTCTCTCAAATTCCTCAGACAGCCTGAATGGTTCATCCACTACCAGCAGTTTTTCACACTTTACCTCAAGGTGATTAAAGGTACTATTCTGGTCAAAGAGGACTGGATGGGATTCCGTTGAGACCTGGGTAATACCTGCCTTTAGTCATCAGCTGTGGTGACGGTGGGCCCTGCCTCCATCTATGGGCATGGATTGGATCAAACAGTGACTCTAGGGGAGCAGGAGGTTGAAGCACAGCTCACAGCTGAGGGCAGCCAGCTGGCTTCCCTTATCAGGGAGAAAGCACAGCCCTCAGGAGTGACGGGAGGCAGACAAGGCACCAGCTGGATGCTGGGAAGAAGAATCTATCTGAAGTTGTTTTACAAGCATATGCCATTCTGGTAGATCCAGTCCATAGCCTTATTTACCCTCAATTCACTCTTGTCCATTCAAGGTCTGTTGTGGTGCTGCCTTTAGCTCGGAGCATGCCAGTTCCTTCCACTCAACAAGAGGGGAAGCTCACCACTTGGAGGGGAATCCTTGCTGAGTCCCACACAGCCAACCCAGAAGGTTGACTTTCATCTATTGTGGGTCAGTGCCCATGCCTACGGAGGCTCAGTGATACAGTGGCCTCACTTGCTAGCTTTCCATTTATGGAGACTAAAAGGCTCAAATCCTGTTTTGGTTGCATCTAGATATTGCCAGCCATTTATCCAGATGCACCCCTACTGTCTACTTGAGAGAAGCCCAGAAATAAAGCAGCCAACGTTTCTGCACGTTGTGATTGAGGAGTTATGGCAGAGCAGCATTGGGAGAAGCCCTTGCCTTCTCATTCTCCAGCTTGTGTGATCAATCTCTCTTTTATTAGCCTTAAATCCACTCTGAACATTTTAAAGAAAAAAAGACACTTTTTGCTCGTTATGACGTGAGCAAATTAATTTATTTGGGGCTATGGGGGGAAGGTTCGTGGCCAGAAAATGTAAGCTTTTAACTGATGCCAGTAATAGTGTCTGGTTAAGCAGCAACTTCAGCATATGGGCTAGTTTGCTGTGTTCTCTTCCCTGGAGAAGAACTCCATAATATTTAGAGCTGTAGGAGGGGTTGGAAAGATCACCTCCTGGTGAACAAGTGCTCTTTTTGCAAAATAATAATAACAGTAAACAGCTCTCCAAGCTCATAAACCCCAGCAACAGCCTAATTACAGTTACATGTGCTTGCTGCAAGGCACGCCTCCCCGTTTGGATGCTGCAGTGCATGATGCCCCCGTGAGATGACTGAGGAGATGGGGAGGGGTGTTAAAGAACAGCAAAGGGCTGTCTATTAGAGCAACTATTTAATCTCAAGTGACCTTTTCAGCACCTCAAAGATTAACCAAAGAGGCTTTTGAGTAGCATCAGGATAAACCAGCCTACGCTTCACCAACTTCTTTATTCACTGAGGACTGAAAACTTCCCATCCTAATATCCAGTTAAGAAATCAGTTCATTTAAGATAAAGGTAACAATCCTTCCTTCTTTAAGTTAAAGATAAACAATCTTTCCGTCCTCTCACTCTAATGCCCATGACTGCAGAATCCTCTCCCTGTCTCTCGTTCTACCTCTTATCATAGGAACATCTCCAACCCCTTCCAGGGTTTCACATCACACTTCATGATGATTTCAAGGTCACCCTCTTCCCCCCTTGAAGGGAAGGATGGTCTAGTGCAGTGGTTCTCAGGATACGCAGAGGTCTTCCAGGGGGTACATCAACTCATTTAGCTATTTGCCTAGTTTTACAACAGCCTACATAAAAAGTACTAGCAAAGTCAGTGCAAACTAAAATTTCATACAGACCATGACTTGTTTTTATTGCTCTATATACTATACACTGAAATGTAAGTGCAATATTTATGTTCAAATTGATTTATTTTATAATTATATGGTAAAATGAGAAAGTGAGCAATTTTTCAGTAATAGTGTTCTGTGGCACTTGTATTTTTATGTCTGATTTTGTAAGCAAGTAGTTTTTAAGTGAGGTGTAACTTGGGGGTATGCAAGACAAATCGGACTCATGAAAGGAGCACAGTAGTTTGGAAAGGTTGAGAGCCATTGGTCTAGTGTTTGAAGTGCTGGTCTGGAAGTCTGGAGATCTGGATTATTTTCTTGGCTCATTGTGGGCAAGTCACTTCTCTCTGTGTCTCAGCTTCCTTATCTATAATAATATTTACACACTTCATGAGGAGCATAGTGGGGGAAGGCTGAATATGTTAATGCTCAAAGCTGGTGAAAAGCATCATAGAAAACACAGTAAGTATATTAGATAAATAGCAGTGCTAGGGGCCTGAAATGAAGACACTGTTGTTACTAGGACTAATTAAAGCATATGCCCATGGCAGAGCTGTTGCTTTGATATCTGAGGGACTCTGATTCAAGGAGCTGAGGGCCTGATGAATGGAAGACTGACACCCAGCAAGGCTGGCAGCAGTAATGGTTTCTGATAAACTAAGTCAGGACTTGAATTTTTCCCTTATTCAGAGTTATTCATTCTATTGTTTATGCCAACACATTCTAGCCTCGGGGTTCCTCTCAAACTGTTTTGAATATTTGCTGTTCATCATCCATTATTCATGGATTTATTCCACTACTTAGATTGTATATTCTTTGGGGGAGGAACCATCGTTTGGTAATATATTTGTACAGTGCCTGGTACAATGGGGCTGGGGCCTCCAGGAGCTTGAAGAGATTTCATGATGGCCATGAATACTCATGCAAATACATTTGTATGCATGCACACATGAAAATCAATATTGGCACAACTTCTTGTAATACTGTCCCATTCTGTGAACATTCTTGGGAACATAATTTCACTTACATGAATGTTTGTGAAAGCTAATAGAAGCGGGGTGCATCTGCAGTTTCTGTTTGAACAAATGTTTTTGCAAATACTTTTTGGTAGGATTCATTGCAGTCCCAATTTCAGTGATATTACCTTTTTCCTCAGAAGAATATTATTATTGATTATTTTTATGACAGTACTAGCTGGGGGCCAATTGGACACTGTACAAACATAGAATTAGAAACAGTCCTTGTCCTGAAGAGTTTACAATCTAAGTAGACAAGATGGACAAAGGATAGGGGAAAGGGATATAAGATATGAGTGATGGTTTGCAAATATGCTCTGCATCTCCCCCTGGGTTGTATTGAAGAAGTTTCTTGATGCTTATGCTTCTGAAACAGTGACTAACAACACCAGAGAGATTTGTGGTGTGTAAGTAAATCAAATCTAACAATGCCCAGCAAGTGACTATGCTCTTTGCACACATCATTCCAGCAGGGCTATGATGTAGGGTGCAATCTGACACTAGAGACAGACGGCACATGAGTCTAACTCTGAAGCATAATTCTATTGTCCGTCATGCTCATTAACCCACTTGCAAAAGTGACCCTTCTCCTTTCCCCTGTGTTAATTAGTTCCTCCTAATTAATGCCAACTTCTTGCTAACTTTACCCTAGAGGATTCAGAAATAGCAAAGCCACAAACTCTAACCACCTGCTGAAGTGAAGAAACAGATTGACAGAGCCAGAAGAGTACCCAGAAGTCACCTACTACAGGACAGGCCCAACAAAGAAAGTAACAGAACGCCACTAGCCATCACCTTCAGTCCCCAACTAAAACCTCTCCAGCGCATCATCTAGGATCTACAGCCTGTCCTGAAGGACGATCCCTCACTCTCACAGACCTTGGGAGACAGGTCAGTCCTCGCTTACAGACAGCCCCCAACGTGAAGCAAATATTCACCAGTACAACAAAAACACTAACCCAGGAACCAAACCCTGCAACAAACCCTACTGCCAACGCTGTCCGCATATCTGTTCAAGAGACAACATCATAGCACCTAACCACATCAGCCACACCATCAGGGGCTTGTTCAGCAGCACATCTACCAATGCAATATATGCCATCATGTGCCAGCAATGCCCCTCTGCCATGCACATTGGCCAAACCAGACAGTCTCTATGCAAAAGAATAAATGGACAAAAATCTGACATCAGGAATTATAACATTCAAAAACCAGTAGGAAAACACTTCAGTCTCTCTGGACACTCAATAACAGACTTAAAAGTGGCAATTCTTCAACAAAAAAACTTCAAAAACAGACTCCAACGAGAAACTGCAGAACTGGAATTAATTTGCAAACTGGACACCATCAACTTAGGCCTGGATGAAGACTGGGAGTGGATGAGTCACTACAAAAACTAATTTCACCCTGCTGATACTCACACCTTCTTGTCAACTGTTTGAAATGGGCCACCTTGTTTACATTGGCCTCATTAGCACTACAAAAGTGATTTCCACTCCTTCTTGTCAACTGTTGAGAATAGCCCACTTCCACCTTAATTGAATTGGCTCGTTAGCACTGACCCCCCGCTTGGTAAGGCAACTCCCATCTTTTCATATGCTGTGTATTTATACCTCCCTACTGTATATTCCACTCCATGCATCTGATGAAGTGGGTTTTAGCCCACGAAAGCTTATGCCCAAATAAATTTGTTAGTCTCTAAGGTGCCACAAGGACTCCTTGTTGTTTCTGCTGATACAGACTAACATGGCTACCACTCTGAAATATGGCTAATTCATAAAATTGATCCCCTTTCATGCTTATGGTTGTCCCCTAACCTGATTCTACTGTTAAAAATCTTATTACAGATGGGACCTAACTGTGTCCCTGTAACCAGGTTAAACCTTGGGCAGTCCAAGGCTATAGCTTAGTTATAGGGACAGTCAGATTCTATCTATATAGGCAGTACCAAACCATTTTATAACAGGATTGCCTTGGTAGACTGGCCTTAAAGCCACAGTGCAGAAAGCTGTCAGATATGCAAGAACAACTCCCAGCTGAGCCCATTTTGGCTTTTGGACTCACTCAACAGAGCTGCTGTCCATAGATCAAGAAGGTCCCTGATTTCAGTTTGGAACTACAGTAATATGCAAGACACACACACGTATAAAGAGTCTGGCTGCCAGATGGGACATCCTCCGCTAATCACACAAGTCTGTCCCTGAGTCTGGCCACCATTCAGCAGACACAGCAGCAGTGAGTGGTGAAGACAAGCTAGAGAAATCACTTTTTCCCAGAGAACACAGTGGACTAAAAATCTATTTGTAATGCTTTGTTGGTGTTTTGTATCTGTTTCTCGATACAGATGGAGCTAAGAGTGAGAAAGATATAGTGACATAAGATCCCACACACACCCACACACCAAAAAATATCAGATTAAAAAAAGAAAGCATCACTGATTTGATTCTGTCTCTTGCAGCAGGCAGATCTATATAGTTTTTACAAGCCTTCTGTCTTCTGATGCCAGGCCATGCCATGCATCACCTTTAGGAATTGAAGGGCGAGGTGCATGACTATAAACAAGTGACTATCAAATGGGTGATTGCCATAGGAGAGGTAATGGAAGGAAAGGCCATCATCACTTCATCTCAATCCAATGCTCACATTGTTTGCATTTGATTTTACAGTTGTTCAGAATAGGGGAGATGCAGGATTGCCAAGTACTAAAGTCATCTTGTCTTTGCTTTCTGGTGGAGTTCTCATCAACGAAAGGAACTGAGACATGAAAGGTTCATATGTAATAATACTTCTGTATTATATTTGCTAACATTATTGCTGAAGCTGTCATGAGATTTCTTCATCATAAACCCAAGTGAGCCTTTTCCAGAGCAACCCATTTTTACGGTGTAACACCGCAGAAATGCAGGCACTTACATACCACAGTGATAGGTACTGTATAAATCCCAGGCAAAAACTACATTAAAACGGAATTAAGGTTGAGAGTATATCTCAGTAATTTAGGGTAATAAACTACAGCTTCCCTGAAATGTAATCCCAAAGCCAAGCATTACAAACCCAGGAAAGTCAGAGTTCAGGTTACACATTGAAAACAAACAAACAAACAAATTAAGGTAAGGAAATGCATAGTTTGGGCACCCAAAAAACTTTTATCTCTGCCCTGTAGTGACACCGCACAAAAACCATACGATTAAGGCATTTTAGCATTTGTAGTATCAGATTAAATTAGACTAATTTTAAAAACCCAGAATTTTTCTTCCCCCTGGTATGGAAGCACAATATTATTTTTCCTCTCCAAATATTTTTGTACAATGCCAAGTACATAATCAGCACACAAACAACTAAAACTAACTAACTAACAACACAGGGAAGCGCTTTCTTTTTTTTGATTGTCTCATGAGATGGTAGTGTAACTGACATAGTCAACCACTGGCCACTCCTATAGTTCTTTGTAACAATCTGTAATTTTAGTGTGTTCATAAAAAAAACATGTGATCATCCACGAAAAGAGTAGATCACTTTACTCCCCCACGTAGCAGTTTATGAGAGGCTGATATAAACACGTTTCCGGTGTACCAGGGGACTGGGACAGGTTGCTGTTAGCAGCTATACATTGAGAACTTTGGACGCCAGCATCCCGGTCACGAGGGGTATGTCTACACTGCAATAAAAGATTTGTGGCACAGGCACATCCACAGCTCACCTGGGTTTGTTAACTGGGGCTCGGGCTGCAGGTCTAGAAATTGCTATGTAGATGTTCAGGATCATGCTGGAGCCTGGTCACTGGGCCCCTCCCCCCACACAGGGCCCCAGAGCTCGGGCTCCAGCCTGAGCCTGAATATCTACCTAGCAGTTTTTAGCCCTGCAGCCCAAGCCTCAAGAGCCCGGGCCAGCCGTGTGTGTTTAATTGCTGTGTACCCTTAGAATACCCAGGGCATACTCCTAGGTGTAGCTAAAGTAGAAGGGACTTAGGTAGTTTGGGTTTCGAAGGGTAGGAAGGATCACTTGCACTAATGAGGTAATCAGCTCACCAGAGGGATAGCTCTGAGAAGAAAGCAAACAGTATAAAAGGCTGAGCCAGAGAGCAGAAAGGGAGCTCCACATAACTGCTGCTATGTTGTGATGTACCTGGAGCATAAACAATAGTAAAGACACTTGGTAGAGGTACCCTGGTGGACTGTGTGTGATGCTTAATTAACAAAGAATGCTTACCAGCCAGAGTTTCCAGAAGCTGAATGCAGAGCCTGTCACTTACTGCTTATGAATGATCCAAGGTATTGGGCATCCCTTTGAGATGCCACTTCCAGCATTCCCGTGGAACACAGGGAAGGCAGCAGCTAAAAGGTTAAAAAATCCCACTAGTAAAAATGAGTGTATCCCTCCAACCATGTACTTGGCAGGCACATTGACAAGGGAGACTGGAAAATCTCTGGTGGTATATTGCTGCTGTTATGGTGTATTGGGATTAATAACCTATAAACAACTAAGACAGATTTACACAAGAGACTGTAGCATGCCATCCACATGATTTTGCAGACTGCTCCTGCCTGCCCATCAAAGTGCATGTTTATCCCAGACACTATAATGTCTCTGCTCTGATCAATCACACACATACCAGAATAAAGAAAAGGAGTACTTGTTGCACCTTAGAGACGATGAAGTGAGCTGTAGCTCACGAAAGGTTATGCTCAAATAAATTGGTTAGTCTCTAAGGTGCCACAAGTCCTCCTTTTCTTTTTGCGGATACAGACTAACACGGCTGCTACTCTGAAACCTGACATACCAGAATATGTGTTTTATAGGAAAACAAGAGGGTTGTCTACATTTTCTCATTAAAAAACAAAACAGACTCCTGCAATTATGCAATTAGGGTTTGAAGTTCCTCAGTGCACGGGCACAAAGGAGCAAATGCACACTCAATTCTCCTATTGGATGACTTCTGTGTGGTTCATCTGGCCAGTGGTCTGAAAGCCCAGGTCTGATACAAATATAGCTTTCAATGTTTTTTAAAAACAAAATCTTCCTTGTCTGAGTGTTTTTCAGTCTCTTCATGTGAAATCACAGGTGACATGTTGGATTCTAATTTTCCCCCTTGGAGTCCACTCAAAATTATTTTGTTGGTTAGGATCTCCAAGGGCAGTTTTAGGTCCTCTAGCCTTGTACAGTTACTTAAATGCCTTGCAAAGTATTTTCAGACTGGCAAAATCTTATTCCATAATGTTGTTGTGCTGTGGCACAAAAACATCGTGTTGTGCTGTGATGAGAGAGTGACTTGACTTGATGGTGCAGCATCACGAGATTGCGACACGAGGCATTTGTCTTAGGATCAGTTTGTTGCCCAAAAATGACAACTGTAAATGGAGGCTGTAAAGTTTCCCCGAGCATCATCTTTCCATCTCTACTCTGCACCGGGTAAGCAAAAATTAAAAAATTGTACAAAAAGCTTGGCTCTTCCATGTGATAGATACAGAAGTAGGCACCAGTTCTCAGCTTGGTTGAATCTGTCACGGACCTCTAGATGCTCCATTTTCTCATGAAGCAGTTCTGTGTTTGTCCTGAAGACCTAGTAAAATCTTGTTAATGGGTAAAGTGTTGCTGCTCACTGCCAAAGGAGAATTCTCCTGGGATATTTTGAGATACACAATGAAATGGTTTCTTATGCCTGATTATTTCAGTTTCAAAAACTACAGCTTAAAACTGAAAATGATAGGAAATGTGTCTGTTATTTGTGTCAGAAATAGAAGGGCAGGGCTTTTATAAAACCAAAACAAAACGGATTTGGGGTAGTTTGTGCTGTCAATGGATTAATTTACAGCAGTGGAAAAATGTCAGAAGTTCTAGTAGAAGGGAGCCAGAACTCTTAGGGTGCGGAGAAGGAAGGTATAATCTACCCAAAAATATGTGCAAATCACACACAGAAGAGAGCTTTGCTTTGCTTTCTGAACTGGATTCTGAAATTAAATATAAACACTTAGGAAGATCCTACCTGATTTTCACAGTAATCCTCAACAAGGAAGCATCTCCCAGACTTGGTATGAAAATGACTATCATGTCTATTGAACAAGTCCATAACCATGCAGTCATCTACCCAGTACTAAACTCCCAAACTCCTGTTGGGATGAATCTGGGGTAAATCTTGTTTGGATTCTTCAAGTCCAATCTCTTCTTTGATTGTTTGAATCCTCGATCACATAGCTGGAGAAGATTTTTCATGGCATTGCACATGGATTTAGAAATATTCCTCCACCATGAGTGTTCACAGGTGTTCCCCAAACCCACAACCTAGTAAGAACAACTTTAAAGTTTCAGGGGGCTGGTATGCTTTGCCATCATGCTCAGATGATCAATGGTAGAATAAGGGGACTTCAGCTTCAAGGGATGCTCTGCACAAAGTAGTTCCATCATGCCATGTTGCAAAACTTACAGTGTCAATCAAGGTCTCCTACTGGGCTAATAAGTCCTTGGCTGTTATTTTGAGAACTGGCCTCCACCCACCAGCCAAACTGTATTGTTCACTGTGGATGTGTCGCTGCTCGGTCAAACTGAGTATGGAGCTAGTTTAAAGATAGAGGGGTTACCTGAAATTTGGAGGCAGAATGGGTGTGTATTTATGGGGCAGCAGGTAAGCAAGGGAGCACATCATCAAGAACTTCTCACTTATAGGGAGGAACAGAGTTCACATTTTCCTACTTCAGAAGCACAGCCCTCTTCAACTTCAGCAACATTACAGCTTATGGACACAGCCCCCTTATGGACATGCACTTGAGCAGGTCTATCATTCTGTCCAGCAGAGGGCAGTTGTGACATAGGCACATTACACAGTCAGACATTTTACAACCAAAAGGTAGAAAATGATTGTTTCAAAGTCCAGAGCAAGCCCGGCTCTAGGCACCAGCAAAGCAAGCACGTGCTTGGGGTGGCACATTTCCAGGGGTGGTACTCTACGAGCCCTCACCTGCACAAACTATTCTTCGTACTCCACAAATCACCATCTGGGGAGAACCCCTGGAAAATGTAGATCATTTTCCATACCCTGGCAGCCACCTCTCCCAAACAGCCAGCATTGACACAGAAATCTAATACAGGATCCGCTGTGCCAGCCTATTCTCTGGAAGACTATTCATATGAGTTTTCAGTGATAGGGATGTGCAAACAGGCACCAAGGTCTTGGTTTACAAGGAAGTTGTCATCCCCACGCTTCTCTATGGATGTAAGACCTGGGTAACCTACAAACGACATCTCAAATGGCTGGAGTAGTTCCAGCAGCGCAGCCTTGGGAGGATTATCAGGATCAGCTGGGAAGACTGATGCACTAACATCAGTGTTCTCTCTGCAGCCAGCATCAGCAAGGTAGAAGAGCAGGTCATGAAACATCAACTCTGCTGAGCTGGCCCCTGTGTACATATGCCTAACACTCACCTCCTGAAGCAAATACTCTTCTTCCCAGTTAAGTCAGGGAAGAAGGACTCCCGGAGGGCAGCGGAAGCGCTTCAGAGACATACTGAAAGTACATCTTAAAAAGGGAGGCATCAACCCAACAAACTGGGAGGAACAGAACACAGTGCTGAACAGAACACAGTGACGCCACACCACAGACCAAGCCACTGCTCGCTTTGAGGAGAACAGACATGCTCATGAGACAGAGAAGCGACAAAGGAGGAAAGAAGAGGCACAACACTCCAGCCAACAACTATGTCTCCTCAAAGATCACACCTGTCAATTCTGTGGGAAAATCTTCAGGGCACAAATTGGGCTCCTCAGCTACCTAAAAACTCACCATCCTTACATCGAGAGATAGCCGAAGAAGAAGAAGACCCCACCCAGATCAGCCATGTGATAGGCAGGAGCCCAGTACCTCTTTACATGCTGGGAGCACTGTTACACCCTGTCACATGGAGCTAAGCTCAGTGGCAGACTGGCCGTGATTGATGGTCAGAAAGTGGATCCAAGCTCTGCCAGACCAAGGAGGGGAGTGAGTGCATTCCAGACTCAAGGACCGTTGTGCGGGAGGTCAGACTAGATGATCATAATGGTCCCTTCTGACCTAAATATCTCTGAATCTATGAAACCACGCCGTCAGAATGTTCCACTGGCTTTTAAACGAGAACGAGGGGACTTGTCGCATGAGTGCCTCTGGTGGTGGCAGCGACACTGCACCACAGGGTGAGAGAGGCAATTTACTAATTAAGGGTCTGAATCTCATCTCCCATTTGAGTAAACAGGAGTCTACCCATTTACATCAGTGGACATTGACTCAGGCCCTAAACATGCGTAGGTCAAGCAAGGGATAGTAAATAAGTCATGGAGAGCCTCCTATGTACAAAGCAGAGTTATTTAGAGCCAAGCTTGCAGGGGATTGAGGATCATTACAAATGAGTGCGCATCTGACTGTAGATTTTCCTTATTTATTGGCTGTTATGTGCCTGAATCACAGCACACAGCTAAACTGCATGCTATAATTTCTGTCACTAGTAACACATATAGGCCATCCATCTCCAACATAAAAAATGCATGAAGTTGGGGACCTGTTTGCGTAAGCAGGAGTTTTGTTTGGTTTGTTTTTTCTCCCCTGAATTTACGTTGTTAGAAATTTCCTTCATTGATTTATTGCATCTGCTTTTGTTCTAGCACAACCCTGATTGTAGAATGCCCAGCTTCAGATGTAGCAGATTTTAAAGGCTTTTTGTTTCACATGGCTTTTGGTTTTATTTTTCAGAGAGAATAACATGGTCTAATGTTCAGATCAAAGAACAGGGAGCCTGGAACTTCTTAGCTTTGATGCTTTTGACACTGTTTGCCATTGGGCAACTCAACATCTCTTCTTCAGTTTTCCCCACTGTAGCAATGGTTACATATTTGCCTGTTTATTTAACTGAACCACCAAGATCTACCACAAACTGGGTAACAATGTGGTCTGATTGCCTTCACTCTCCTTACACCCATCCTTGCTATTATTACTCTCATTCTTCCTGTCATGTCAAAATAGATCGTAAGCATTTTGGGACAGAGACCACATCTTTCTATTTGTCTTGTAAAGCACCAAGCACACCCTTGGGCACTGTAAAAATAATAACAGTGGGAAGATGTGAGACTTACTTAATATTTGCAGTGTTTCTATGATAAAAACTGCTAATAATATTTTATGACTTTATCCACTTTTCAACTGTTGTGGCAACTTCGAATCTTTTAGCCTTTAGGGCCTAATCTTATTGAAGTCAAGAGCAAAACTCCTAATAACCTAACAAGGCCCTTAGTGCCTTATCCTGTAATCCTTACATGTGCAGGAAGGACTGTGTATGCAGGAGAACTACCCCAAAATCTGGCTTTGTTTTATTGTAAAGCATCAAGGCTATTTTAGGATACATTCCATATAAAGAATCATTTTATTATAAATGATTTAGCACCTAGATTTTAGTCCTTTTTTGTGTTCTCCATTTAGTAAAAATGTTTTAGTAATAAAAAGTTGCTAGATTGTATGTGAGCAAGAAAGACTGAAGCTGTTATCCACTGGGGAGAGTTTGTTTAGAAGAGAGGATGCAGCACAATATCATACCCACGTAATTTACAGATGTGCCAGATGCAAAATGATCTGCCAGATTTGTGCATTATTTTTCATTAGCAAATTTCAATGCAGGGCAGGTAGTTGCTTTATTCCCCAGAGAAAAAGGTTCAGGATTCATATTAAACAATTATCACAAGTGAACTGAATTTGGAGCAAGACAAAGAAATTAAAACAGGGTGTTTTCTTGAAGAAAGCCACTGCTGTTGTGGGATTATTTCTTCAAAATAATGTTTGATCACCACCTTGTGTTTAAGAGTGTGAATTACAGCTCACTGCATTTCATTATTGTTTGTACACTACTAAATGTTGCCAAGTATTTTACCTTTCGTTTCGGTCTGAAATTTCTCATATGTTCTCATATTTTCCCTGCAAAGTAATACTATTAATTCAAGCAAGCACTGTGGTCTAGTGGAGTCAAGAGACCTGGGCATCAATCCTGTTTCCGACACTGCCTCACTGTGCAATCTTGCGCAAATCACTACTCTTAGTCTCAGTTTCCACATCTGTAAAATGAGGGCAATGTTACTTCTTAGAGGCAACCAGCACACCTGCCTCTCCACTTGAAATCCCTATTGCCTTCAGAGCTTCATGCCCCACTTTCTCTGGTGACAGTGCCACATTTTGACTTGTTGAACTTCTCTGTACACGTTGCCATAATAAACACTGCCCCAGAATCTGCTGCATCCCTGCAACTCTGACACTGGCTCTCCCTTCATCCTTATCCCCAACCCTACTCCCTTCCCTGTCATCATTTCTATCCTCATGGACTCTCCCTCTGAACCTCACAATATTCCCCACCCTTCTCTTGTCACATCTCCCCTTCTCCTGATCTTTTTCCAGCTCTAGTGATTAAATCAAGAGCCTGAGAATCAAGACTCCTGCCCATTGGTCTCAAACGTATTATAGAACAGAGTGTGGAGTGGCAAGCACCTCTTGGGGGTAAGGGATAGCTCAGTGGTTTGAGCATTGGCCTGCTAAATCCAGGGTTATGAGCTCAATCCTTGAGGGGGGTATTTAGGGATGTAGGCCAAAAATTGGGGATTGGTCCTGCTTTGAGCAGGGGGTTAAACTAGATGACCTCCTGAGGTCCCTTCCAACCCTGATATTCTATGATTCTTGTGATAAGTTATGTAGATTTCCAGAAGGCTTTTGACAGTGTACATGGAGACAGTCTTTGGAAAATTATGGCATGCTACAGAATACCAGCAAAAATCATTAGAATCATCAAGGATCTGTATGATAATGCTGAATACGTAGTCAGAGATGGTGGCACCATTAGGCAATGGTTTGCAGTGACAACTAGAGTAAGGCAAGGGTGTTTTATATCTCCAGTATTGTTTTCACTGATCATTGTCTATGTCATGAGAAAAGTAACCAGAGCAACCAAGGAATTTTATGGACAAATGAGAAAGTGCAATTTGATTACCTCATTTTTGCTGATGACATTGTCCTGCTTAGTTCAAAACATCCCTTAATGAAAGAAAAGACCCAGCTTTTGACAAATAAAGTAAAACAAGCTGGTTTATTCATAAACAAGGGAGAGACAAAATATCGGTGCAGCATCGCCTCTGTAGTGTTGCTGTGCTCTTAGTTTCAGACAGGTGAAATCTTTGGCCCATTGTGAAAATGCTTTCAGGATTATTTGCCTTCTTATGTGAGTGGCTGATGCAGGAGCTTTTTCTGATATGGTTTTGACAAACATGGTGTATCAGAAGTTCTTTCTGGCAGCGATGTGACTGAGATCAACCTATTCTGAACTCCAAACCTAATTAATGAATGGTCATTTCATGAGCATAGCATTTTGCCTCCTTATTTCCAAAGAAAGCCCTTTGTCTGGTTTGATTCTATGTATTGTTATATGTGCCTCTGGCACATGTTACCTTATGCCATTAGGGATTCCATCAAATTAACAGCTCAAAGAGCTGTATGTGTTGTTAGGATGTTTTTGCATAATCATAAATTGGAACACCTTACATAAACCCAAAAGAACAAACAGTACCCACCAGCTTTAAATTTGCCCTCTAAAATTTGCACTAACATTTGCTTATATCAAAATAAAAAATATTACTAATTTTTAAAATTAGCATTTGAAATGAGGGCAGATTTTCACTTCTCAGTGTCCCTTTTAAAATTACATATGCAGGTCCCAGCCAGCCAAAATGAACTCTCCTCTAAGCCTGCGATTCCTCAGGTGAATGTAGATTGGCAGAAGTACCATCAATCAGTTAAAATAACATTAAAATTAGCGCGGGGGGGGGGGGGCGCACAAAGAAGTAGAAGCTCTTCAGATGTTTTATCTTCAAATATAAAGTTCAGAGAGGGTACAACTGAGCAATGGTACAATTCAAACAACTCATTTGCTACAGTGAAACTTCTAATCTGATCTACTAGCCAGGATCTTTAATTGAAAGGAATGCATGCAGCACTTTAAAAGGAATCAGTCCCTCCTCTTTATGTTCCCTTTAGGTGTTCTTGGCCAGGGATAGCTCTAACTCGTTCATTTAAGGTTTTCTTTATTCTTACCCTCAGTTTCCCACTCGGTGCCATTTTGTCAGAATTAGGTACCATAAGAGAACAAAGGTAAAGAGAGACACATTTTAAAGTCAATCCAATGACTGAAGTATGTTGTATAATATGTGTTTTAATTCAAATACTTCCTTTAATCAGCTTCATAGCTCACTTCCCAACCCAAAATCTCCCTTCAGTTGCTAAACCTAACTGCTCACTTTTTCTTGCTGGAATCTTCTGGAGATGTAGGGGAAAGGAGATTGAACTGAAAAAGGGAGGGGAGGGAAGAAGCCATCATTGGGGTGGGGAGAAATAAAGAGTCTGATAAAGGTGGGGAGTGCGGTTCTTGGTCAATATGTGGTGGGTGGGTAGAAGTCAGAATGGGGTTGTGAGTTAGGGGTGGGGAAGCCAGCATGGCAGGAAAAAGGTGGAAGGCGTGTTGGAGACCAACATTATGTGTGCAGGCATAGGGTTTTCTTGGGCAGAGGGATGCTGGCTTGGCAAAGTTGTATGGGGAAGAGGAAGGCTGAAGTAGGGGTTTTGTGTTGGATAAGGAAAGGTTGTCTTGGAGGAAGCGTTGTGGTGAATTATGGTCTGGAATGGAGTTGGGGGGGCAGCTGGAGTGGGATCATGTGTATGGGAGATGGAAGGCTGGAGGGGGATTTGTGTTGGGGGAAGCCTGATGTGGGGATGTTGGAGGCTGTCATGGGGTTAAGCAGGAGGTGGCTGTGTGCTGCAGATATACGTTGGTGTGGGAAGCAGATGAACGGGCATATGCGAGCGGGCGGTGGAGAGAAAAGGTTGTGCGCTGTGTGGTGTGTACACAACGTTAGGCTTGTGTGGTCATGTGCAGGGGTGAGCTGGTGTGGATTACAGAGTGGGGGAAGGCTGGCGAGGGTGGGGTGGGAGAGGCTGGTGTTTGCTCTATGTCCATAGAGGGGAGGCCAGTGCAGCACAGGGTTGAGCTGGCATGGGGAGCACAGGGGAAGATACAGCAACTATCTGGTTTCTTGACAGTAAAGGACAAGGAATATTGATGGGAATAGAAGACCTGTCTGGCGTAGCTCTTGGGGTGACTGGGGATGGGGGACACTCTGCTACTCATGTCCCTCTGTATCATGGGTTCTCAAACTGGGGGTCAGGACCGCTCAGGGAGTCATGAGGCTATTACATGGGGGGGGGGGTCGCGAGCTGTCAGCCTCCACCCCAAACCACGCTTTGCGTCCAGCATTTATAATAGTGTTAAATATAAAAAAGTGTTTTTAATTTATAAGGGGGGGTCACACTCAGAGGCTGGCTGTGTGAAAGGGGTCACCAGTACAAAAGTTTGAGAACCGCTACTCTGCATATTCCCTTTGCCCTGCATTGACAATGTCCACTTTGGAAGCCTCTGTCTTGTCCTGTCATTGGCGGAGAGGATTGTCACTCTGCCCTTATGCCTGCCTTTCTTGCATTCTGCTCTGGGCCAGAAGAGAGCATGGGACCAGTGAGTGGGTGTGGCCCTGCATGGACTGAGTGTGATTGGCCGGCAGTGGTTCCCACTCAGCCACAGTTGTGGATTGTTACAGTGCCCTACCCCAGCTGTTCCTCTCTCCGCTACACAGTGAGTTCGGTTCCCGGGTGGCAGAGATGATGGCCTTGGTCATGGAGGGTCCACTGGACTTGTGGGGACAACGGGCCCCAGGGCTCCTGGTCTGGATCCAGAATGGTGACTGTGCCCTGAAAGCTGGGGGCCCTGGTTGCTGAACTTTCCCCCAGTGTGTGAAGAAGGTGCTAACTAGGTGTTCGCCCCCTCGCTTTTCAGGTTGCTGCAGGTGGTAGCAGGGCTGTCGGTGTTGGTTTGCTCCCGGCTCAGTGATACCCCCATCCATAGGCAACACAGCTCCTCCTGTTTGCCATAGCAGGTGCAGGCCCCTCCTGGATTGCCCAGGTCTGGCCACGCAGCCTCCTGAGATCCCTGCTGCTCTGGACCACCCCTGAGGGCATACAGTGATCCATTGGCAGCTCCTGTAATGGGGCACTCACAGACCCCAGCCTGCTGCACAGGAATAACTGGTGGAGAGGTGATTTGTCCCCTATGTGGAACAGATCATCCCCCCTCCCCACAAGGTCACTTGTCTGTCCTTCCGTAGCTGAGGACCTGAATCTGTAGGACTGTCAATTGGACCCCTTTCTTATTTGGAGAGTTGGGGTAGGAAGATGTAGTGTCTTCTGACTACTTACACAGGGCAAGAAGCTACTGGGTAAACAGAGCTGCTATTTTTCATACTCTGTAAAAACATGATTTAAATAAAAATCCCAGTTTGTCACAGGATCATGTACTGGGAATTGACCATCGTATGTATTCTGTTCAAAGCTAAGAGTACTAGCAAACCCCATGGAAACCTTATTTGTAATAGCTCCCTCAAAGCTCTCCAAAGAAAGATAGGCATAGCACACTATCTGAGAAATATGTAAAGGTAAGGAGTGGAAGGCCCAGTCCTGGAAACACAGCTGGTCTCTCTGCTTTGAAATCAATGGGACTACTCATGGTAATAATGGAAATACATTCATGCATTTGAAGAACGGTGTACTTTGTTTTACTTCTGTGTGTGTGTGTCTGCGCGCGCGTACACATCTGACTGCACTCAAAGTCAGAACAATACTCTGGCACCTGGCCTCCTGTGAACAGAAGCCCGAGACTGAGTACCAAAGAGTTTAACTTGTGAATCTTCAATATTTATAGGAGTTTTACTAATATGCTGATGGACTAGCACTAAAGAAGTAGCGCTAAAGAAAAAATTCTGATTTATTGACAGAATGATGCAAATAATATAATTTTTTTAATTTGTCAACATTTTATTGCAAATTTCTATGAAGAGGTATTGAAACAAGGATTTGTTTTTAATTAAAAGCGACCTTTCTTGCTTTTTAGGCTGCAAAATCAGTAATAATGTCATCTAATGACAATGAAGGGAAAGCAGTGGACGTGTTGTTCCTTGACTTTAGCAAAGCTTTTGACACAGTCTCCCACAATATTCTTGCCAGCAAGTTAAAGAAGTATGGGCTGGATGAATGGACTATAAGGTGGATAGAAAGCTGGCTGATTGTCGGGCTCAACAGGTAGTGATCAATGCCTCCAGGTCTAGTTGGCAGCCGGTATCAAGTGGAGTGCCCCAGGGGTCGGTCCTGGGGCCGGTTTTGTTCAAAATCTTCATAAATGATCTGGAGGATGGTGTGGATTGCACCCTCAGCAAGTTTGCAGATGACACTAAACTGGGAGGAGTGGTAGATACGCTGGAGGGTAGGGATAGGATACAGAGGGACCTAGACAAATTGGAGGATTGGGCCAAAAGAAATCTGATGAGGTTCAACAAGGACAAGTGCACAGTCCTGCACTTAGGATGGAAGAATCCAATGCACCGCTACAGACTAGGGACCGAATGGCTCGGCAGCAGTTCTGCAGAAAAGGACCTAGGGGTTACAGTGGACGAGAAGTTGGATATGAGTCAACAGTGTGCCCTTGTTGCCAAGAAGGCCAATGGCATTTTGGGATGTAGAAGTAGGGGCATTGCCAGAAGATCGAGGGACGTGATCGTTCCCCTCTATTTGACATTGGTGAGGCCTCATCTGGAGTACTGTGTCCAGTTTTGGGCCCCACACTACAAGAAGGATGTGGAAAAATTGGAAAGAGTCCAGCGGAGGGCAACAAAAATGATTAGGAGACTGGAACACATGAGTTATGAGGAGAGGCTGAGGGAACTGGGGATGTTTAGTCTTCAGAAGAGAAGAATGAGGGGGGATTTGATAGCTGCTTTCAACTACCAGAAAGGGGGTTCCAAAGAGGATGGCTCTAGACTGTTCTCAGTGGTAGCAGATGACAGAACAAGGAGTAATGGTCTCAAGTTGCAGTGGGAGAGATTTAGGTTGATATTAGGAAAAACTTTTTCACTAGGAGGGTGGTGAAACACTGGAATGCGTTACCTAGGGAGGAGGTGGAATCTCCTTCCTTAGAAGTTTTTAAGGTCAGGCTTGACAAAGCCCTGGCTGGGATGATTTAGTTGGTGTTGGTCCTGCTTTGAGCAGGGGGTTGGACTAGATGACCTCCTGAGGTCCCCTCCAACCCTGGTATTCTATGATTCTATGATGTCTTGTTCGATTGCAAGAATAGCAAGACCAGTCAATCGTTCCTGACTCGTAGAACGGAGATAGTTTTTAATGAGCTTTAGTTTTGAAAAACTCCGTTATCCTGATGCTTCTGTTACAGGAATTGTCAGTAGAATACGAGTGGCAATGTACACATTAGAATATATGTCAACAAGTTTGCTGGTATGAATAAACTGTACAATGTCCATCACCGATTTTGCATGTGGCAACATTGATGACAATGTACTCAATTCTTCGTACAGTTCAAGTCCATTTAAATCAAAAGTATCACTGTGCTTCAGGAAGCTCTCTAGGTTCTTGCACTTTGTCATTTGCTGCTCTTGTTTTCCTATTTCATTGAATTTAGTTATGTCATACAAAAATCCAAACTGTTCATGGTGTGCTCATAAGGTATTAAACCTTTCATCAACAGCAGATATTGTCTTATCCATCACAACATTAAAAAAATTCAACCTCAAATTTCTTTTCTGGCTCTTCTATGGGCTCATCTGCGCCTTCATATTCCGCTTGCCGTTTTTGGTTCTACACCAAGTGCCTGGGCAAGTTCCCTTGCTGTAACCTGTGCTTCTTTGAATTCATTTTCTCTGTATTTCACTAAAAAGTCGTGTGTGTTGTTTAGTAAGGCAAGTGTTGAATCAGGCTGCATCATTGGACTCTGCATTATTTTGCTTACACTTGAGATTTTAACAAGAATGTCATACCAGATTACAACAGATGTTAGAAACTTGAAGCTGGATATTTCAGAGGCCAATGACTATGCTTCACTTTTAGCTTTTGGATCTCTGTCTTCTTCCAAAATAGCAACCAGTGCTTCGTAAACTTCCTCAGATTGATATCTCAACGTTTTTGCACTTTCTACTCTACTTTCCCAGCGTGTCTCAGATAGAGGCTTAACGATAATACCATTGACAAGTGCTTTGAATATTTGCCATCGTTGAGTGGAAGCTGAAAAGAGCACGTAAATGTGTTGCACCAAACCAAAAAAAGAAATAGCTTCTATAGAAGACTTGGCCATGTCACACAAAATCAAATTAAGGCTGTGGCATGCACACGGACCAAAAAAAGGCTCGTGGATTTTCTGCCAGCAATCTAGCTTGCACGCCAGAAATGCATCCTCTCATATTGGCACCATTATCATAGCCTTGTCCTCTAATGTTCATTACAGACAATCCCATTCGTTTTAGTTTATAAAGGAGAGCTTGAAGAAGTCCAAAACCTGTAGTGTCCTCTACGTCTAAAAATGTGATAAATGATTCCTTAACCGTAATCTGTGCTGAATCACTAATGTCGACAAATCTCACTACTAACGACATCTGTTCTTGATGACTTATGTCCGGAGTGCAATCTAGAATTACGGCAAAATATTTTGCCAAAGTAACCAATGAAACAATTTTGTCTCTCACTTTATCACTCATTAGCATGATCAGTTCATTTTGAATTCTTGGTCCCAAATAGTGGTCATGTATTTCATTTTCAGTTACTCTTCAGAGATGTTCACTCATCACTGTGTCAAATTTTCCCAGCAGTTGTACAAGGCCCAAAAAATTCTATTTTGGGGCTGGAATAATTTCTCAACGTTTCCTCTAAAAGCAAGTTTGTTGATAGATATTCAACAATAGATAATAGACGTTCAAGAACATGACACCAATGCTGCTTCTCTGACTCCAGCAATCTTTGATTTTGGGCATCAAGAGTTGTCTGATTTTTTAACCTTACACTCAGCTCACACCATTTGTGCATACTTTCAATGTGGTGTTGTGCCTTTTCATGTTGCGGTAATATGTGACTAAGATTTTTCCAATCATTAATACCCATGGTGGCTATCTTAAAATTGCAACTATTGAAAAGCTTGCATGGGAAACAAAATATAGCATCTTTGCATTTAGAGTACACAAGCCACTGTCTGTTGATAATTTCACCATTAGAAAGTCTTTTTTAGTAATTGTTTACTATGAATTTCCTACCTCTAATGTCTTTACGCTATTCAAGACCTTTTATTCTCCAAGGGCCTTTCTCAAGTATAATGGCACGGAATTCGTTGTTTAAAGATTGCAGCCATGCGTCAATGTCATCTATATCCCATGCTAGTACAGTTTCAACGGTTGTAATTTCTTGTTTTGTGTCTGCATCTGTTTCAAATGATTGTTCTGTGTGTTATTGCGTTTCTTGAGCTTCGTCTGCATAAAAATTTTCTTCGGCAGTTACCTGCTGATCTTGATCAACTTCGTTGTTTTCATGACGTACAAACTTAAGTATAGAACCCTTCCGTGCTTGTACAGTCTAATCCTATTTCATCTTTCCCTTTTCTTTTTTGTGACCCAGAAAGTTGTTTTCAATACAACATAACTTATAAGGGTGTTTTTAAAGAAATAACTGTTTAAATTATTGTCAGATTATCAGAAATATTATTTAAAATAACTAATATAGGATACCCGTGAGTCTGTGACCTTGAGCTAGTGTGAAGACACCTCACAAGGCGCTCCGCCCTGATTGAGACACAGAGTTGGAAACCCATGTCATTTTTACAAAGTCACTTTTTAGTTTTAAATGTACAGTGGACATCAGTCTTAATGTAAGTTACAACTCTATATCAACCTTATACTGTAAACAGATCAGTGGCATTATCTAGTTTCATAAGCTGGGTTTCCAAGCAGTGGGAAAATAGAACCCTAGTTTTACTCCTAGGTAAAGCACAAAGTGACCAAAATGAAGTCAGCACGGAACCATCTCATCTAGATTAAGGCAGCGCAGAAATGTTACAGGAGTCCTATTGTGCCTTGTTTTTGTTTGGAAAGACATTAGCAATAGCAGCACATTTGGGGCACGGCCAGAAGTACATGATCAATCACTGCCTCTAAAGTTCCATCAAAAACTGACATTTTCACAGCTCTAGCATAATCCGCTGCACAGATTCTGCACAAGGTCGTGTCCCTGGCCTTTTTAACTCATATTAACCGTGTATTTACTTTATGAAAGTTGGACAAAACATTGTGAAAATGTAAGACATTGGCTGCCCAAATTCTGGGCTGGCAAAAGCTATACTGACTCACTGGAAAAAAGAGCAAGAGAATCTTGGTACAACCAGGGGCGGCGAGTTATATCTCCACGTGGTGCCTTGGTACCAGCAATATTCAGAGCCCAGGAGCCCAGCTCCACCAATATTTGGGGCCGGGTGTCTCCCCCGGCCCACATGCCGCCCCCCCCACCCCCTCTTGCTGCCCCCACACACCTCCCCAGGCCCCAGAGCAGAGCATCCCTGGCTGCCTCTTCGGAGCAGCTCCATGCTGCCTCCCTGCAGCAACTGCTGCCACAGGGTCCTATTCCCCACCCAGCTTGACTACCGGGGCAGACTGACTGAGCTTGTCCTTCTACCTCAGACCTTTCCCTTTTCCAGGGGGACCCTCCACCAGCACAGGCCCCCCCCCCGACCTGCAGTCACCACTCCTGCCCCATGCTGGGCAAGGAGGCAGCCCCATCCCTCACCCCCAGTGAGGCTACAGTCAGGGGCAGCAGGAGGGGAGGAGGCGCACGCAGCACCCCCCGGCACCCACCATGGGGGAGGCGAGGGAGATTCCTGGACCTGAGAGGGGCCCTAGGAGCACGTGCAGTGACAGTGGTGGGGGTGAGTGTGCTGCTGGGGGGTGAGAAAGGGGGCTCCTCCCCCAGAGCTCCCTGCTGCTGGCAGGGAAAGGGCTGGGGGGAGTCCTCCTCTCTGGCCCCTGCCCCGGAGCAGCCTGTCTGCACCCCAAACTCATCCCCAGCCCTGCCCCACCCCAGAGCCCACACCCCCAGCCACAGGTTTCACCCCCCCACACACCCTCAACCCTCTACCCTAGCCCTGAGCCCCTCCAACACCCCAAACCCCTCATCTCCAGCCCCAGCCAGAGCCCTCATCCCCCTGCACTCCAACCCTCTTCCCCAGCCTAGGGCCTGCACTCCAGACCTTCTCCCCCACCCAAACTCCCTTGGGCAGGTGGGGGGGGGGGAGTTTGGGGGGGTGGAGTTTGGGCAGGGGCGAGTTCTGGGCAACCACCAAAAATTATACAAACCTGCCACCCCTGAGTACAACATATGGTCACTCTACACACTAGTAAGGAGATGAGCATAAGACAGTTGTTGGAGGGCGCTATTTAGCAGTAACAGGGCTATAGGAAAGCCAGTCAACATTTTTTGTTTCTCTGATGAAAACTGGCCCACTCCCTGCCCCAAACCAAACTCATCACAAATAATTGTCAACAATGTAATTTTCTGTTTTTGGCTAAGATATTGATTTTTTTTTGGCAAACAAAGTTGTTAAATGACAACCTAAATGGCAACACAGTACTGCTTTCATGCTTGGCTCACCCCCCAGCCTGCTGGTTCAACAGCTGCAGTAGAGGAGGAGATAGGCAGAAAACTGCAGGACCCCAAAATCCACCTCTTGGGGTGCAGAGTGGCAACAGCAGCAGAAAACCCTCAGGTCCGATCACACGCCAATGGGCACCATCGCCAGCCCAGTGGACCATGGTGAAGTTAGCACAGCATCCGTTCTCAGGGATGGGGCACACACGGAGCCACAGCAGCTCATCCTGCCCTGTGCAGCTCCCCCCTCAGATGAGGTGGATTGCTGTCAGCCTGGGGGAGAGACGAGCTCCCCAGCTAGGGCGACCAGATGTCCTGATTTTATAGGGCCAGTCCTGATATTTGGGGTTTTGTCTTATATAGGCACCAATTACCCCCACCTAGGGTGACCAGACAGCAAGCGTGAAAACTCAGGACAGGGGGTGGGGGGTAATAGGAGCCTATATAAGAAAAAGACCCAAAAATTGAGACTGTCCCTATAAAAGTGGGACATCTGGTCACCCTACCCCAACCCCCTGTCCTGATTTTTCAGAGATGCTATCTGGTCACCCTCTCCCCAGCCCAGCCAGCTGTGCATGATAATTCCAATCCTGGCTGGCTGCCGAGGAAGTGAGTTACTTTCACTTTCATTCCTCAGCACGCAGCCAGTCACCCCCACACCCCCCCCCCCACACACACACACCTTCCCCTAGCACCTCACCCAACCCAGCCCTGCCGGGGGGAAGAGGGGAGAGAGGGGGTGCTCTGTGGGGTGGGGAGAAGAATGGACGTTATGGGGGGGAAACAAAGGATACTGCCAGAGCTGCCCAGCCTGCCTCACCTCATGCCGGGGGAGAGAGTCACACTCACAGGTGAAAAGAAAAGGAGTACTTGTGGCACCTTAGAGACTAACCAATTTATCTGAGCATAAGCTTTCATGAGCTACAGTTCACTTCATCGGTGAAGTGAGCTGTAGCTCACGAAAGCTTATGCTCAAATAAATTGGTTAGTCTCGAAGGTGCCACAAGTACTCCTTTTCTTTTTGCGAATACAGACTAACACGGCTGTTACTCTGAAACTCACAGGTGAGTTCCTTCCTTCACCCGTACCCCCTCCCCTTCCCAGAGACCCCAGCAGCCAATCCCCTCCCTCAGACTGTGCTGCATTTGGCTCTCTCTACGATCCAGCAGCCCTGCTCTTACATGCTCCATCTGCTTTCCGTCTGTCTGGACTCCCGGCAGAGTGGTGCCCTAGGCAGTGTGGTGCCCTACGCGGCTGCCTATTCTGCCTATGGCTAAGGACGGCCCTGTCCTTAGTCCTCAAGCCAAGGTTCCATTGCACAGTGGGGCCTTTTGCAGGTGGTGGAGAGAGAAGTGAACACAGGGGCTAAATGGGAAACTCCAAACAGGAAGAGCTGGAACTGAATCAAAAGGGCAGAAAGAGGTCTGAGGACGAGCTGTGCACAAAAACTTGTTGGATAGGAGGGAGGGAACCAAGAAACACATGAGAATAGCTTTGCTTTATTATGGAGGCGCTAAAGATTACATAGGAAATTTTGCTGGTTTAAAATTCTTTTGCTCTCTCACTATAAAATAACTGGCTATAATACTGCAATTGGTACAGGCCTGGCTAAATTCTGTTTACGTGGAGCTAGGGCCTAATCCCGCAAACACTTAAGCATGTGCATAACTTGTCATGTGAGTAGTCCTGCTGAATTCAAGGAGATTGGTTGCACTGATGGGGGAGTGGCACAGTCTGTGAAAGAAAGCATAGAGTCAAGTACAGTAAAATCTTAAATCAAACTGTACCAGAAAACGAGTATAGCAGTAGGAATATATGTCTGACCACCTGACCAGGTTGGTGACAGTGAGTGTGAAATGCTCAGGGAGATTAGCGAAGCTACAAAAACAGAAAACCCAATAATAATGGGGGATTTCAACTACCCCTATGTTGACTGGGAACATATCACCTCAGGATAGGATGCAGAGAAAAAATTTCTAGACACCACTAATGACTGCGTCTTGGAGCAGCTAGTGCTGGAACCCATACAAGAAGAGGCAATTCTTGCTTTAGTCCTAAGTGGCGCACAGGATCTGGTCCAGGAGGTTAATATATCTGAACTGCTCAGTAATAGTGACTACAATGTAATTAAATTTAACTGGGGGGAAGAATACCAAAGAAAGCCACCACAGTAGCATTTAACTTCAAAAAGAAGAACTATACAGAAAGGAGCAGGCTAATTCAATGGAAATTAAAAGGAACAATTATAAGTGTGAAATGCCTGCAGGCTTCATGGAAACTTTTTAAAACACAATAATAGAGGTTCAAAACTATATGTATACCCCAAATAATAATAATAATAATAATTTAAAAAAAGCAAGAGGCCAAAAAATGCTACCATGGCTAAACAACAGAGTAAAAGAGGCAGTTAGAGACAAAAAGGCATCCTTTAAAAAGTGGAAATCAAATCCTACTCAGGAAAATAGAAATGAATATATATAGAGAGACTCTGGGAAGTCAAGTGCAAAGGTATAATTAGGCAGGCCAAAAAAGAATTTGAAGAGCAACTAGCAAAGGACACAAACTAACAGCAAAATTATTTTTTTAAACCTACTTCTTCAGATGCTGAGCACAAAAATGTGTTGGATAGGAGGGAAGGAACCAAGGAGGGAGGAAACCAAGATGCATCTGTAGAAGTGGGTTTTTTACCCATGAAAGCTTATGCCCACAGAAATCTGTTAGTCTTTAAGGTGCCACCGGACTCCTTGATGTTTTTGTGGATACAGACTTGTGGAACTCATTGCTAGGGGAATTTGTGAAGGCCAAAAGTATAACTGGGTTCAAAAAAGAATTAGATAAAGTAATAGAGGATATGTCCATCAGTGGCTATTAGCCGACATGGTCAGGGATGCAACCCGATGGTCTGGGTGTCTCTAAACCTCTGACTGCCAGGAGCTGGGACTGGACAACAGGGGATGGATTACTGAATAAATTGCCTTGTTCTGCTCATTCCCTCTGAAGCATCTGGCACCAGCCACTGTTGGAAGACAGGATACTGGGCTAGATGGACCATAGGTCTGCTCCAGTATGGCCATTCTTATGTTCTTATAAAGAGACTAATAGTGTGAGTAAAGTTCATTATATGGTTAAGTATTCAAGGATCTGTCCCTTAGCTTGTACCATTGTGACCTTTCAATCTAATCTTCAATGACAGAGTTCAATTTTTAGATTTATAATCAACTAGGTTATTTGGTTTCTAATTGTTTTATCACTTTGTTGCCTTGTTTATTTTAATCTTATTTGCTCATAAAACTACATGCTAAAATGGTGAAATGATGCTGTTCAGGTGAAACAAATTACACTGCTGGGTTTGCTTTGTGTAGTTGCACTTTCTGTATGAAATGCTTGCAAGGTGAACATAAAATGTCAGTTTGTGATTTGTGGAAATATTTTTTTAAAAGCTTGGGATGCAAAAGAAGTTTTTATTTTTGTGTAAATTTGTCTGCCTGTGGATGCTAATCTCTGAAGTTTGTGCTCATAAAATATTTATTTAAGTAAACTGCTTTTAGATAATTAATTCCTCAGGGCAAAGACTGAGGTTCATAGATTCATAGATTCTAAGGTCAGAAGGGACCATTATTATGTTTTTTATGCCAAAGCATTTCATTGGTGTTTTATGCCAGAGCATCTCATTAGTACTTAACTAATTATTAAAATTAATAATTAGTGATGATCACAAATAGGAGATCTCAGCTATATTTGTGAAAATTGCCTCCTTGTGGTAAATAATGAATATTGCATCACGCTGTTATACCCCAATCTCTTTTCATTCGCAATGATAATGTATGCATTATATATAATACATAGGTATAATATGTCTACTTAAGTATAGTGAGAGTGATTTTAAAATTGTTTGTTTCAAAATAACATTTGTTTTCCATTAATTATTTGTATAAAGCAAAACCTTAATGAAGTGTGAGCATTTTCATCAGTGTCCTTCTAGTTGTATTAATATGATCAACACAGAAGGAATTACAGCCGGAAGTCTTGTCTGTTCATTGAGTTATTATTGATTAACTCTTCCTGATTAACTCCATATATGGAGACACTTAGTCAGATATAAAAGTGAGTACCTTAAACCACGTGGGTTAAGCTAATTAGGGATAAGAAAAGGAGGACTTGTGCCACCTGAGAGACTAACAAATTTATTTGAGAATAAGCTTTCGTGAGCTACAGCTCACTTCATCGGATGTGTCATAATTAGGGATAGTTCATCAGGAATAACTCCATGTGTATACAAATCCATAATTGCTAAACTTCAGGTTTCTAATTTCTGTTCAGATGTCTGTAGCTTGCAAACAAAAGTGGTGATCTTTGAAACTACTGGGTAAAAGGTTTTCAAAACCTTGTCTTCTTGCAGAGGTCTGACTGTGTTGACAAGATGACTTGCTGATTTTTTTTTTTTTTTTTAAGCAAAAGCTCCATTTTTCTAGGGAAAAAAAAGAGTTTGACTTGATGTTATTTGCACAGGTTTAGTCACAGTCAGTGAAATTTATTACTATCTAGATGCTAAATTCTAGATGCTACATGGGATTATCTGACAGAAATAGCAGAAAAATATGACTATTAAAACTAAACATTGTAATTTAATTTCCTTATTGTTCTTTCCTTTTTTTTTTTTTTTTTTTTTTTTTTTACAGGCTGTGACAACTACCAATGATGGTGGCACTATTTTAAAGCTGCTGGAAGTGGAACATTCAGCGCCTACATGGCTGTGTGAATTGGCAGAATTACAAGATAAGGAGTCTGGAGATGGAACAATGTAATTGGTACATATAGCATGAATGAGTTTGAATATGTAATAAGGGAATAATTTATGTTGTCTTCGCCAAGCCAAAATAAAAGTAGGAGCCATAGAAATTGCCATACAGGATCGGACCCAGTGCTCACCCAGTCCAGTGTCTTGTCTCCAACAATGGCCAGCACCAGCCTTTATAAAAGTTCTCACAGTTATCCCATTTGGGGAAGGTGCTTACACACACCTGCTGATAGATAGCTGTAAATGTGATTTTTTATGCATGGAACTAACTACAGACAATAGTTACTCACAGTGGTAGAGATTTTACTCAAATGAATTTCTGTCATATTCAAGACAGACAGAGCCTAACCAGTTCCTAATTCTCCCTTTCAAAAAGATGAAATAATCCAGCATTAGGCTGTACCTAGTCACAGAGAACTCTCTGATAGCAAGCTAGCCTTTCTTTAACTAGAAAAAACAGGGAGATCATTTTTAAAATAAAATGATTCTCTGACTAATCTGGAAGGTGAATGATATCACTTGTGTATGCATTGTGACAAAGTTCCTCCTCTATCTTGGTGGGTCTTGTGCTTATTGGCGGATGTGCTCACCTTGGAGCTTCATGGCAGCCCTCAGTTTGGCCGTTTTCCTGAACCCACAGTCCAGGTCAACTCCTCCTGTGTCTGACCAGGAGTTGGGAGGTTTGGGGGGAACCCGGGCCCGCCCTCTACTCCGGGTTCCAGCCCAGGGCCCTGTGGAATGCAGCTGTCTAGAGTGCCTCCTTAAAAGTTGTGCGACAGCTACAACCCCCTGGGCTACTTCCCCATGGCCTCCTCCCAACACCTTCTTTATCCTCACCACAGGACCTTCCTCCTGGTGACTGATAATGCTTGTATTCAGTCCTCCAACAGTCCGCATTCTCACTCTCAGCTCCTAGTGCCTCTTGCTCAAAGCTCCTCACACGTGCACCACAAACTGAAGTGAGCTCCTTTTTAAACCCAGGTGCCCTGATTAGCCTGCCTTAATTGACGCTAGCAGCTTCTTGATTGGCTGCAAGTGTTCTAATCAGCCTGTCTGTCTTAATTGTCTCCAGAGGGTTCCTGATTGTTCTGGAACCTTCCCTGTTACCTTACCCAGGGAAAAGGGACCTACTTAACTTGGGGCTAATACATCTGCCTTCTATCACCGTCCTGTAGCCATCTGGCCTGACCCTGTCACAGCACTGAGAATGTTAGTGGTAGCCACAGCACTTTGTACCTGTGTTTGTAAATAGAGAGGTGAGCACTAATCTAAACCATACTTTCACTGTTTTGAACAGGGCATCTTTGTCTCTCATAGTATTTCCCTTTATTCTCAATTAAGCATATTTCCCTCTGTACTCTTCTCAAGCTCCCACCTCTCCTTGTTTTTCCCCTTCCTCTGCATAGGAGAAGAAGTCTAATTTTGTGTTTAAGGTGCAGAATGAGGAGTTCAGAAGATCTGGAATCTGTTCCCAGCTTTGCTGTAGACTGACTGACTAGCCCTAGGCAAGACTTTTAGCCTCTGTGCACAAGGGTAAAACAAGAATAGCCTCAAGATACCTTTGTGAGATGAAAAAAACTTATTAATATTGGAGTTGCTCAGATATTATGGGGATGAGTGTCACAAATGCGTATAAGGAGACAAATTTAATTAACGGTCACGTTCTTTGGTGTTTTGAAAGTGCCACTAACCTTGATATCTAAGCACTGGTTTCTCTCCATGACTTGTTCTTATCTGAACAATCTTAGCTACAGCTGTTCATCCTTACCCTCTTCTAAAAGATATGCTATCTCTGCCCAAAACATCTCTGCTTAAATGTGTGCATGGAGGCCATGTATACTTTTCTAGATATGTTTGTTTCAATTCTAAGAGTTCTTCAGAATATAATAAAAAACCTGGGTTACACTAACAGCAACCACTGCTAACACTTTGATAGAGTCCATGTGTAGTACAATTAATACATCCCTACTTTTCTCACGATCACTGCATACTAGTTCACTGACTTGTATAAGAAAGTAAGATACTTGTCTCTTAAAATTCTGGATATCAGACTTATCCAAACAAATTATTTTGATCTCCAGTAAAGTATGGCAGACCTCCTTCTTTAGAACATTCCAAGTGAAGATACTAACCTGCCAATTTACATCTTCAAAATGTTGTACGAATATTAATTAATGTACTCCACTCCATTAGAATTCAATTTCTTAGCTTTACCGTGCCGAGGTCTGCCAAATGTAGTTGTCAGTTCTTGGTGTGGATGCTGAGTCAGCTACAGACTGAGTCTTAAAAATATTAATATTTGGAACGTGTTTTTTATCTTAAAATGTCCAGTGAACCATAGCATTCAGCTTTCCATATGTTTTCCCCAAAGGTAACCCATGTTACCCAATCCAAGAGCCCTCTTTTATCTTGTGATTCTGATTACACCTAACACTCTGTGCATGTGAATGAAGGTGTCAATTCTCTTTTTCCTTATCTGTATTGCACAACCCAAGAATATTGGGGTACCCCATTTTCATAGGTTGTTTGTAGTTCCTTTTTTTCTTGTTAGCATCTACACACATGTACTCTGCGGCTAGGACACATGTTGGAAGAGATGTTATAACAAGTATCTCATGATCTTAAACAGTACTTTGTGGTCAGTTTTTTGCATCACCTGTTGACACATCTTTCTCATGATCTTGTAGCATAGGGTCACTCTTTGCTCACTTATTTATGTCAAGCGTTTCTTAAGCTTGTGACCTAGTACATCTTACAGGCCTCAGCCTGTAGGCCTTGCATTTCAGCCCTGCTTTACTTATATACCTAATGCATACTTATCACTCCTAAATACTTATCAATCTCATACTTCTATGATCCCACAACTTAAATATATTTAGCATACTACAATTATATACGACGTAGCATATGAGTTAATCATAACATCTCACAATGCACAATAAATGAATGATAAAATGAATGATTTGACTATAAAGCATACTCTCCCAGTCTGACAGCGAACCATTGATAACTACTCTTTGAGTATGGTCTCTCAACCAGTTGTTCACCCACCTTATAGTAATTTCATCAAGACCACATTTCCCCAGTTTACTTTTGAGAATGTAATGTAGGACTCTGTCAAAAGACTTACTAAAACCAAGAGATATCACATCTACTGCTTCCCCCCATCCACTAGGCCAGTAACCCTCTCAAAGAAGGAAATTATGTTAGTTTGCCATGATTTGTTCTTGAAAAATCCATGCTGGCTATTCCTTATGATCCTGTTTTCCTCCAGGTTCTTACAAATTGGTTGTTTAATAGTTAGTTCTAATATCTTTCCAGGTATCAAAATTAGGCTGACTGGCCTATGATTGCCCAGGTCCTCTTTGTTCCCCCTTTTAAAGATAGGTAATATATTTGCTCTTTTCTAATCTTCTGGAACCACATCTGTCCTCCAGAAGTTCTCAAAGATAATTGCCAATGGTTCTGAGATTGCTTCAGCTAATTCCTTAAGTATCCTAGGATGAATTTATTTCCCTATTTTGGCTTGCATAAATTCCTCCTTGTTGTTAATATTACTTGTGTTGAGTATCTGGTCACCATTAACCTTTTTAGTGAAGACTGAAGCAAAATAGATATTAAACACCTCATCTTTCTTGATGTCATCTGTTATTAGCTCTCCTTCCCCTCGAAGTAGAGGACTTACACTTTCCTTCATCTTTGTCTTGCTCCTAATGCATTTAAAGAACCTCTTCTTATTGTCTTTTATGTCGCTTGCTAGGTATAATTCATTTTGTGCCTTAGCCTGTCTGATTTTGTCCCTACATGCTCATGCTAGTCTTTTGTACTCCTGTTTAGCAATTTGTCCATGTTTCCACTTTTTGTGCTATTCTTTGTACTCCTCATTTTCAATTTGTCCATGTTTCCTTTTTGATTTTCAGGTAATTAAAGAGCTCCTGATGGAACCATATTGGCCTCTTACTGTTCTTCCTATCTTTCCTTTGCATCAGGATAATTTGCAGTTGTGCCTTTAATATTATCTCCCGAAGAAATCGCCAGCTCTCCTGAACTCCTTTTTCCCTCAGATTTTCTTCGACAAGAACTTCAAGCTCCTGCTTTGTAAGAATGAAGCTGCATTATCTTGTATCACCACTAACCTGTATTTATGTATAAACTTCTACATGGTCAATGGCACATAGAATGGACAGTATTCCCACCAGCAAAGAGAAAATGGGAAATAATGAGACTTTTTCTCCCTATTGCTATTTGTAATAATTTTCTTCTTTGTGTCTAGACAGCATAATTTTTCTTTCCTTTCCATTTCCCCCTACTCAGGACACGTGGAACTTTAAAATTGATTAACCAAAACACATGTTTTGAGTGCTAGCTAGTTTACTTTATAACAAATCATTTACCACTGCTAGATAATCTAAGAAGCTTTTTTCCTTTCCCATTTCTTGCCTGGATGTTTCCCTACACCATTAACACTTGTCTAACACTTTTGATCACCCCTCCTTTCTCATGAACGTGTGCTGGCCTCTTTGCCTGTTTTGTCACTGTACAGTCACCGGTCCCTGCACAGCGTGAGCTTCCTTGCAATAAAACGGAATTTGTGTGTTCATAGCCCACAGATATAAATATTGGTAACTATCTTTTTTTCAAAATGTTTTGTATGGAAGGGATTCAAATAAATATTTAAGCATTTTTTAAACTAGGCTTGGCCTGGATCTCTTCAGTGGCAAAGCGAGAGACAAAACCCAAGCTCTGTTGTAGACAAAGAGCACACAATTTCCTACAGAGGCAGCTATTGCTATTTTGTGCATTGGTAATCTTTCTAATCCAATTGGTACCAGAAGAGGAGAAGGTGGAAAGTTTCTCTCCAAAGGAGCAGCGGAAGCAAGCTAGAGAATACCCCCTGCAAAGTCAACTGAAGCTCACATGCTACTAGCATTTCAGGAAAGCACTTTTTTCTGAAAAGTTAATGATTCAAAAATACATGTCTGGCCAATGCAAGGGAAACCCACACGTAATACCCCATTGCCCAAACATTAGGCGTTAGGGGAAACTGTTGGCACTTCGATACCCTAGATCAAGAATTCCTCCAGTCTGTGACTAACATAAATTCTCCACATTCTTTCCTTAATGTGACTTCTCAGCATGCTTTTATGCTTCATGAATGTTGCAGTTCTTAAACTTGCAGCAAACGACTCATGAAAGGGCTGATTTAAAACTGCTGCTCTCATTTAGTATAAAAATTTAAAATTGCTTCATGCCTTTAGAACGGTTTGTTCAGGGGCAGTGCTATGGGGTAGATTATGCTACTGCTATTTTTGGTGCATAATATTTCTGCCTTCACCGTCAGCACTGGGTCAGTGGATTGTGGTGTTCTAGCAATAAGCTAGTTAGTGTGCTGCGGGGAGAAATTGACAATGAAACAGTCATTAATGCAGTCTTCCTGTGTAAACCTGACTAAGACAGAACATCAGTAGAGATTAATATAATTGTAGTTGACTGAATTAAATGTGGCTTATGTTGGTGATGAGACTTTCTGTTTGATAATGCTTATATTAAGTGGAATTAAGTTGAGGCTGATTTAATCCATCGGAAGTGTGACTTCAAACTCCCTGTATTTCACTCAGCAGGGCAAGTCTAGATCAGATTTCTAAGAGAGTAAGCAGATAGTCTGGCACTCTTTGTCTGTCAAATTTCTGATTTCTGTGCCAGTAATGATTATGGACCAAGAGGTCTATCCTCTTCCCATTATGTATATGTAATCTCTTGCCGCTAGTGGGAGGTGTATGGAAAAGGGAGCGGACCCCTTTTAGGACCCGATCTACATTCATAAAATGACCCTGTGGAAATGGTTGTAAGTTATTTCCCTTCCCACAATAACTGAGGCTCCTGTGCTAAAGTCAACGGGATAAAACAGGTTCCCTACCATCAGATTTACAGTCAGCCGCTCAATCTCAACCACTCTAAAACCAGTGATCATTCCTGTCTTGTCTATGCTAGCAGCTAGCCTTATGTACCCCAGCTGAAGGTGGGAGGGCAAAGGGGATAGGTTGCTGACAATCACTGTTGGCAGTGGATCACTTTCTCAACACTGCTGCTCTGTCTGTGAAGAGTGTATTTAAAACCAGCCCAGCAAAGCATGCGTTTACACATGGAAGTTAAAGTTGTTAAGAACTTGCACTGTACCTTGCCGATTGAAACCCCTCTCTTGGTGTCATGTAGCTCTGACAGTACTGGCATGTGAAAGATGCAGGTGCCAGGCAGTAAGGAGCAAGAAAGGGGCAGCGTTCCAAACAACACAGGAGTAACTTGCCCAGCAAGCTACTTCTGGCTATGGGTGGCTTTTACTCAGGGAACATGTCGTTGCAGTGCCTGTGCCTCCCTTCCACTACTCGTCACCACCCTCCCCAGAAACCCACTTACCACTTTGTAAACAAACCTGAGCATATTTTTAATAAAAATCCTCTTCACAGAAGCATCTGAACTCACAACAAGCATTTAGACAAATGTCTTATGAAGTTAGGACCAAACCGGACTGTTTGAGGTAGCTGAAATATTTCTTTAGCAGTTGAATGTGCAAAGGCTGGAGTTTAGCTCTAGATGGTGTTTAGTACCTCACAGACTTCGGGCTCTGTGATCTCATTATGTGCCCAGCGAAGGTTTATGGGAGTTTTGCTGATGATTTGTATGGAAGCAGAACGGAGGAAAATCAAAATGAAGCTGAACCAAATGCTGATTAACAAAGTGAATACCCTGGGGGGATTTTTAGTGTTGCTTATATAAGTGGCTCTCAACCTTTCCAGATTACTGTACCCCTTTCAGGAGTCTGATTTGTCTTGCATACCCCAAAGTTTCACCCCACTTAAAAACTATTTGCTTTGAAAATCAGATATAAAAATACAAAAGTGTCTCAACAAACTGTTACTGAAAAATTGCTTAGTTTCTTATTTTTGCCATATAGTTATAAAGTAAATCAAATGGAATATAAATATTATACTTCCATTTCAATGCATAGTATATAGAGAGGTATAAACAAGTCAGTGTCTGTATGAAATTTTAGATTGCACTGACTTCACTAGTGCTTTTTATGTAGCCTGTTGTTAAACTAGGCAAATATCTAGATGAGTTGATGTACCCCCTAGAAGACCGCTGCATACCCCTAGTTGAGAACCACTGACTTAGATAAGGGGAAGAAAGTTCGTAGACTCAACCAAGGAGGACAGTGGGGTAGGGGAAGAAGGAAAATTCCAGAATGGTCTAAAACTATTTCCAGATTGAGTCCAATTCTATTTCATCTTTCTAAACGGGTGATGCTTTCCAAAAGTTCCATTTTGGGTATCAGTTTAATAGCTTAAATATCATTTGGTCATTTAAGGAGAAAGCTCCCACTACTGTTCACAGTGAAAACTACCTCTTCAGAGTATATAAAGATTTAACTTAGGAAAGAAACAGCTCTATCCAAAACCCATTTCTTTATCTTAAATGGTTGGCAGATTCTTCTCAAGGATTCCTGTACTAAGCCATTAGTAAGCTGAAAAGGGAAGTCTGCGCAGCAGTTTGCTGTGGGTGAACTAAACTGCTGCAAACTTGGGTGTACACAGTCTTTTAAACTGGATCATAGTAAAAAGAGGTTTCTTTGTCCTCTTGTGGGTCTGACGTTCACAACTGAACACCTCCAAGTGTACGGTAATTGCACAGGCAAAATAGGCATTCAGGTGCATCTAAACAGGGTCTTTGTGTAAATGGTCAGCTGGAGCAGTGAATACTTCCATGTGAAAATACCTGCTTGTGAAAGTCAAGACTCTGTTTCTCTTCATCATTTTATCTGGATTCAGAAATCGTTTGAATGCAAGCAGACTAGAGTGTTCCAGGAATGTGACTGAGAAGCTTGGCTAGTGCCAAGCGCTGGTCAGGCCTGGCTTTGTCTTATCTTCCTTTCTACTCCTCACTCCTTCCAAACAAAAGCTCATTGCACAGGGACCTTTATTTCCTTTAGTCTGTAACACCTTCAACTCCATCAGCTTGCTGTAAGAGGGGTATTTCTAACTGTATTCTAAAAAACTAAGGAACTGAGCTTTTAGCTTGCAAAACATTGGCTAATCATGACTAATGCAATCAAATATATGTGAAAATACTCCACAGAAGGAAATGTGGCATGAAACAATGTTTATTAAAAAGGACTGTACAGACATGCTGAACATTTAGCACATTACTCCAACTGGGCACAGGAGTATAATATTTAGAACACAGAACCCACTGAAACTCAAGGCTAGCACTAATGAGGGAAAGGCAGAGGGCTCTCAAATAAGGATGAACAGTGTCTTTTGTATTTTACTTACTAAGGATGTTAGTTAGCTCTTACCTGAGCCCTGCTGGAGCCGTCTGATCTTAGAAGCAAAACAGCCAGGGCTATACTTTGAAAAATGGCCTCTAATTTTGTAACTTGCAGTTGAAGGCAGGTTCACTTAATTGCAAGCGTGCCTGATGGTAGGGTTGCCAGCTTTCTAATCGCAGAAAACCGAGCATCCCTGCCCCTTCTCCGAGGCCCAACCCCCTCTCACTCCATCCTCCCTCCCTCCATTGCTTACTCTCCCCTGCCTTCATTCACTGTCACCAGGCTGGAACAGAGAGTTGGGGTGCGGGAGCGGGTGAGGGCTCCAGCTGGGGGTGTGGTCTCTGGGGTGGGGCTGGAGCCGAGGGGTTTGGAGTGTGGAAGGGGGCTCCGGATGGAGGCAGGGGGTTGAGGTGTGGGAGGGAGTACGGGCTCTGGGCTGGAGGTGCAGGCTCCGGGGTCGGGGCAGAAATGAAGGGTTCAGGGTGCGGGAAGGGGCTCAGGGCTGGGGCAGGGTGCTGGGGCACAGAAAGGGGTTCGGGTGCAGACTCCGGGTGGCACTTACCTCAGGCAGCTCCTGGGGAGTGGCCACATGTCTCTCCAGCTCCTAGGAGGAGATGCGGCCAGGGGGCTCTGCGTGCCTGCAGGTGCTGCCTCCGCAGCTCCCATTGGACACGGTTCCTGGCCAATGGGACCCATAGAGCCAACACTTGGGATGGGGGCTGCATGAGAGCCCCCCTGGCTGCATCTCCGCCTAGAAGCCAGAGGGACATGCTGGCCACTTCCTGGAAGCCAGGCATGGAACCTGCCTATGCCACCAACCGGACTTTTCACAGCCCGGTCAGCAGTGCCAGGGTCCCTTTTCAGGTGTTCCAGTCAAAAACCTGACACTTGGCAACCCTACCTGATGGACATCTCAAGTTAACTCTTGAGTGCACATATTAAAATGTGGATTGTCAAAGTTGTTCATAGGTGCAAAATTAGAGGTCATTGTTGATCTGTAGAGGCTTTTACTTTACCAGAAACTACAGAAATTATATAAGAACTATGGTGCAGATAGTTTCCTCATACGCCTAAAAGAGCAAGAAATCAATAAGGGGTGTCATTTCAGAAAAATTCTGGACAGGGGGAGGAGGTGGCAAAGTTGTGTCATCATATAGAAAATTATATGTGATTATATAATAATCCTGCAAAGTCTGGGGGGAAGGGAGATTGCAAAAAATGGAAGACATAATGGAGCATACAGACCTATGAAAAGTCTCGGGGGACAGCTGCCCCCCTTTCCCCATAGCAAATGAGGCCCCTGAAATCAATATTTCATAATATACGTTTGTATAGTCTCTTAACAAGAAAAAAGAGGAGTGAAAAAGAAAGGGCCCAGTGTGGTCATGTCAGAAGCCATCCAATAATCTTCCTGAAATCTGTAATGGGGGAATACTGTTTTCCCTATGAAAGAACCCCTCTCCCTTAAATACATAAACAACTTTTGACTCCTTGGTGTAATAGTTTGACTTACTACTAGCAATGCACTTTATTCATATGGCACAATTTTGTAAAAAAGAAAAAATACAAAACCAACAAAGCACGCTATTGATATGGCACAGCTTTGTAAAGAATATGAAAACAGCCATGTAAATACATGATTGGTATAAACTAGATATGCTATATGCACATATTATAAAAATGTGTTTTTCCTTATTTTAAAAAAAAAGGTAGCTTGTTGAACACGAAGGTGCAAGAGACTAGATTAAAAAAAAAAGTCCAAAGCACTGACTTAGCAAATGGTGCATCTCCAAGCACTCTTCAGTTTAGTCAGACCTCTGCTCTAGAAATCCCCAAGGAGGAAGTAACTCTTGAATGTAATAGCAAGGTGAGAGCAGTCAGGACAGAGTCTATCCCTTCCCCTATCCACAGGACAGGATGTCACAAGGACTTTACAAATTTACTTTTCTCAGCAAACTACTTCATTGAAGAACCATTTGCCCAATGTCCATTGTCACTACTTTTTGAAGTTAAGTATATGAATCTCATGAATTCAGCTTAAAGGCCTTTATGCTGCCTTCTAACTATACATATTTTCCATTAATCCCAACAGGAATCGCACTATTGAGGGAAGGTAGCATATGGCCTTTCAACATTTAAAAGCAGAATACAGCATTTATTTTTAAGAAACAGGAGTCCGGACATAAAAGACTGTCAGTCAATGTCACCACTGCCCTCTACTGAATGGAATGTCAGATTTGAGCAAGAATGTATCTGATCAGATTACCTTCCAGTGGCTATAATTCACAGAGGCTCTTAATCCTAATACTAAAGTAACAGAAAAATGCCCATTTATACTGAGTGAGAGGCCTGTATTTTCAGGAGCAGAAGGTCCTGAGTGCTCTCGCTGCTGATAGATGTTTACATGGTTATGAAACTAGTACACCACTATAAGATGAACTAAGCTTGCAGTAAGTGGCTCACTTCAATAAAATCCTGTTGGGACAACTGGGCCTATAACTTTTTGCCTGTTGGGAATTAATCATGAAAAGTAGGTCAAGTTATTTTTAATACAGAATGGTATAAACAGGTGCAAGAAAACCAGACAGAAAAACTGAATTAGTCCAAACTCAAAGGTGTACTGATAAAACTCTAGGATGGTGTTGAGAAGTGAACAAGAAAATGTGGGTCTCAAAATTAATTAACTAAAACTGGCGTGTTAGAAACCAGGCCTAACTGGTGGACAAATGAGAGAGGGGAAGAGCTATTTCACCCACCATTCCCTTTGTGCAGGGGTGGGCAAACTTTTTGGCCCGAGGGCCACGTTAGGGTTGCAAAACTGTATGGACAGCCGGGTAGGGAAGGCTGTGCCTCCCCAAACAGCCTGCCCCCCCCCACTTCCCGCCCCCCTCAGAACCCTCAACCCATCCAACCCCCCCTGCTCCTTGTCCCCTGACCGCCCCCTCCCGGGACACCCCACCCCTAACCACCCCCCTGGGACCACACCCCCATCCAACCCCCCACCGCTCCCTGTCCCTGGACTGCCCTGACCCCTATCCACAACCCTGCCCCCTGACAGGCCCCCTGGGACTCCCATGCCTATCCAACAACCCCTGTTCCCCGTCCCCTGACGGCCCCCCTCCGAACCTCCGCCCCATCCAACCTCCCCTTGTCCCCTGACTGCCCCCCGGGACTTCCCGCCCCTTATCCAACCCCCCCACTCCTTGCCCCCTTACCATGCCGCTCAGAGCAACAGGACTGGCTTATTGGAAAGCCTGGGAGGCGGGTGGGTGTGAGCCGCGCTCCCCTCGCAGCGAGCTGAGGCTGCGGGGGTGGGGGGACAGCAGGGGAGGAGCTGGGGACTAGCCTCCCCGGCCAGGAGCTCAAGCGCCGGGCAGGACGGTCCCACAGGCCGGATGTGGCCCGCGGGCCGTAGTTTGCCCGCCTCTGCCTTTGTGGGTCATTAAAGAAAGATACTTTGTGGGGAAACTACAGAAGAACAGACAGAGATGACTGAAGCAAACTTCACCATCCTGGCTGCCACTCCCACCATTTCCTGGGACCCCAAGCCTTTGCCTTCCTAATCCTGAGAGATGTCCTCACCAGACCGGGCCAGAGAGAGGGACCCAGGTGACATCACCACCCTACTGGCTCCAGCTGACTCCCAAACACCACCTGGGACGAAATGGGATCGGACTTTAACAGGAACAACAACAGCTACAGCCCAGATCAACTAACTTCTTCTCTTTTCCCCAATCGGACAGTTATTACCATCTTTGAGGAGACTGTCCAACAAGGAGTTTTTCCTTCTAAAACTCTTTCCAGCTAAAGGGAACAAGGAAACAAGTATAAAATTAAAGCCTTATTTAATACTGCACATTTCAAATGCTTTAACTGTTTTTCCTTCTTTTCTGTATCTTTAATAAAAGGTTAATAGGATTTTTAATGGTGTGTTTGCTATGGTACTAAGCAGGCTGATGTCTCTGTATAGCAAACTCTGGACAGAGACTGGGTTATGTTAACACCTTTGGCACATTTATTCCATCTAAATTAATACAACCACACTGTCACCCTGTGGGAAGCAAGGGGGGACTTAGGGCAATTCATGTGCTTTGGCCAGCCAAAGCTTTTTAAGTGGGCTTGTATGGTCCCCAGCAGCAGGTAAAGTCTCCTCACCAGAGGCCAGGGTGTGGCTTATTCTGTGTTTTTTTAACTAACAAACAAAAATCTTTAATACAGTCGTCCCCTAACTTTTTCTGTCACGCCTCCCCTTACCAGTAATGGAATCTATTCTCCACCCCACCCCACCCCACCCCACCCCGAGGAGCTGTGGTCGGGAGATGGGTCAGGGCCAGAAGTGGAGCTGTGTTCAGGATCAGGAGCCAGGGGCCCAGGCTGGCGCTGGAGCGGAGCTGGGGGCAGAGCGGAGCTGGATATCCCTCCCTCTCCGTTCTCCATGGGGGTTGGCCTGGGCCCCCCCAAACCTGAATGTTTCTCCATGCCCCCCTGGGGGGGATGTCCCACAGTTTGGGAACCTCTGCCTTAATACAACCAGCACAAGTATGGATGAAGGAGTGGGGCAAGGGAGAGGGGAGGATAAAAACCTAGGGAAGGGGCTCCCTCCTTCTGTAATCTCAAGTGTTATTGAAAAGAATAATAAGGCCTTAGTTAGTTCTTAATTGAATTGAAGTCAGTCTTACGATTGCTGAAAATGGCCTAATTAAGATGCTAGACACAATTTAATATTAATATGGATACAACAGCTTGATCCCCTTCCCAAATTTTAATCCAGTTCTGTAGGAACCATACAATCAAACCCCATAAAACTGAACTATATGTTGATCTCCCGTGCACCCATACCCCTATTTTTCCTGGTCATTTCAGATATACCCCCAAATCCTTGGATACGCTGAGTTTTACTCTATATCTAGCCCATATAATCTTGCTGGTTAGGACAAGGCATGGGTCTTTAGCATAGCAAATGGATATTCAGCTACTTCTGTGCCTCAAGTGGGTTTCTGTTAGGAGAAAATTAGAGTAATCTTTTAGCAACATCTCTCTTTCTCTCAAAAAACCCCAAAAAACAACAACCCCAACTTGCTGTAGTAACACTTGATCATTAAGAATATTCTGGTTTTATAGACAAAAGATACTGTATGGCAAACAGTGTAGAGATAGAAAAACACAGGGACATTTTGGCAAGTACAGTACAGGTACCTTAGGTCTAACATATTTAACTATGAAACATGTATCCTCAAATATATCTTCACAGGAGGGATCATACAAAGTGGTCATCGGCATTCAGACTACTTGCATTAGAAGTTCCACTTGGCTTAGGAGTCAGAAAGATGGAATGATTAAAATGTTAAAGTGTAGCACCATCAACACTTCTCCTAAAACCAAAATGTGAGGACTGGATGGAAATTAAGACGGAACAGAAACATTGTGCTTACGTCACATTAACTAGAAAACAATGGGTAAGTCATACTTAAGTCTGCACTTCAATAAACTGGCCACGTTTACAGTTCTACTGGAAAGGGATTAGGATGGGTCACATGTTTTCTCCATGGATTTTCTGTGTTTCACTCATCCTGTTTCCTCTTGGGTTTTTTGGGATTCCGAGACCGGCTTTTTGCTTTGCAGAGTGGACATATCGGTGCGTTCCGATGAATTTGCTGGTGACATGATAAACAGGCCTGCAATGCAATGTTACATCTTATTAATTTATTTGTATGGAAATAGTGCCTAGGAGTCCCAGTCATGGACCAGGACCCTGTTAGCAACCTATTTCTCTGTGAGGTAATAAACCCATGAAGTTCTGTTGAGACACACTGCTTACTGAACATGTTACCTGCTCTAATAAGTTAACATACTGTACAGGAAAAATAAGTAAGCCCCTGCATGCTCAGTGCCGAACTGGAACTAAATTCTGCGGCAAGGTTCCTAGATCCTACAGCAACTTCAGGTCAGTTGAAAACTACAGGATTTATTGAATTAAATTTTCAAATGAATAAAACTGCCAGTGCACCCCCCGTTTATCATTTATTTAGATATTAAATTCAAATTTTTTTTGAGCTTCCCCTCACATTTTCAAGATTTTTGTACTGACAATGTCTGACTGTATCAAAAAAATTGTTTAGGAGGCCAGCTGTGATTCCATAGATTTTAAGTCAGAAGGCACCTCTAGATCATCTAGTTTGACCCCCTGTATACAACATAGAATTCTACCCACTTATCCTGGTATTGAGCCCAATAACTTGTGCTTGACTAAACCATATCTTTCAGGATACGTCTGCAGTGGAGCTGGAGATGTAACTTCCAGCTCAGGAAGACATGCCCGTGCTAGCTCTGAATGAACTAATCATGGCTACATGGGCGGGGGACAGGTTGGCCACCCAAAATACATACGAAGGATACTTGGAGTGGCTAGCCCATCCCAGCACCCATGTAACTGCAACTTCAAGTCTAGTTTTAAGCATGCTTGCTCGGTCAAAGCTAGCACAGATACGCCTCTCCAGGCTGGAAGTTACACCTCCACATCCAGCAGGCATACCCTCGGAAAGGCAACTAGATTTAATCTGAAGACATCAAGAGATGGAGACTCCACTACATTCCTTAGCACATGTCTACACATACAGGGCTGCAGCAGCACAGCTGTACCAATGCAGCTGCACCGCTGCAGCATGTGAAGACACTCTATGCTGACAGGAGAGAGCTCTGCCGTTGGCATAATAAAACCACCTCCGCAATGGCAGAAGCTATGTTGCGGGAGAAGCTCTCCTGCCGATATAGCGCTGTGCACACAAGTGCTTAATGCCAGTGTAACTTACGTTGCTCAGGAGAGTGGTTTATTCACACCTGAGTGACATAAATTATGCCGACATAAGCTGTAGTGTAGACATAGATTTAGTAGTTTCTTCTAATGGTTAATCATCTTCTCTATTAAAAATGTGACATATGTCTAATTGGAAATTGGCTTTAACTTCCGGCCGCTAGTTCTTGTCATGCCTTTCTCTGCTGGGTTGAAGAACCCATTAGTACCTGATATTTTCACCTTGTAACAATAATGTTTCTCAAGCTCAGGAAGCACAGCGAGTAGAAACTGGCAGTATCTGCCCTATGACTGAAGAGTCCCTACAGGGGGAGTCATACAAGATACAGAGCCTGATTCTGAACTCTAACTGAACTGGCGCAGCTCTATTAACTTCAGTGGAATTGCCCTTGGTTTACCCTAAAGCAGGCAAAATAAGAATTGGACACATCATTATTTTCAGTGCTAATTCCTTTGTGAACACGATATGTTCCAATCACCCAAGAGACAGGCCTGTCCATTTGACACCCAAGAGACAACGCCTCACCTTCATTGGAGGTGGCTGTTGTCTGAAAGTTGCTGTCTGTCTGGTGTCCTGTTTCCTAGCCACTTGTAGCTGTTGGGCAGCAGCTGCAGCTGCAGCCAGAGATTCTGGAATGGGCGGTTCTTGTGGTTCTGTCTGCCATTCAGCTTTTTGCTTTTCAAAGTAACTATACAAAAACAAACCAAAATTATAATCAACTGCTGGCCTGTCATTTATTTATTTAACAAGCATTGATTTGTAATGACTCTTCTGTGCTAAAACATAATGGGCCAACATTTTTTGGTTTTCTTCCTCTAGAATCAAATGACTTGCACCAAGGACTCATTTGGATCAATTTTTTTAAAATGGGATAATGACAATAGTTAAAATACTACATGTGGCCAAAAACACAAGCCTACTGACAATCAATAATTAAGGATCATCCTAATATAGATGGAGAAGACTTTTTAAATAATGAATTCCATCCACTCTCAATATCTAGGTTTTTTTTAAAGTTCATGAGCCAGATTCGATCATGTAACTAGTTAGTGGCATAATTATAGCGAAGTTGATATACTGTGTTTCAGGTTCTTGTTTTCCAAGTTTTATCTGCAACAACCAGCCCTAAGAAATGTTTTTTGTTCATAGAATCATAGAATATCAGGGTTGGAAGGGACCTCAGGAGGTCATCTAGTCCAACCCCTGCTCAAAGCAGGACCAATCCCCAATTAAATCAGCCCAGCCAGGGCTTTGTCAAGCCTGACCTTAAAAACTTCTAAGGAAGGAGATTCTACCACCTCCCTAGGTAACGCATTCCAGTGTTTCACCACCCTCCTAGTGAAAAAGTTTTTCCTAATATCCAACCTAAACCTCCCCCACTGCAACTTGACACTTGTTCTTCGTTTTTAATATAAACTGAGATTTTGGAGCACAATTCTGCAGCGAGGGATGAACTGCATAGTTATTCATTTAATATGTTCCAGGGGTAAGAGTTGATTTTATATATTTAAGACCACAGGAGGATCAGGTTATTCATAGTGGATCAGGAAGAAATCTCCATGTCCCCACCCAATAAGATCGCATGAACCAAAGCAGAGAATTTGTCCCCTTCCCTTGAAGCATGAGGGGTTGGTTGGTCTCTGCTGGATACAAGGCTAGATGGGCCATTCTCGGGAGAAGCATTAACGTCCTCCTTGGTTTTCAAAAAGAAGAACATATCCTTTACATTTCTTCCATAGATCCAACCATCTGGATTCAGCCACAGCTTACCAGATTAGATTCTGTGTTTTTTTTAACAGCTATAGCACAAATTTGAATTCTGCCCAAGACTCACTAAAGACACTCTTGTAGTAGTTTTGGGTTCCTCTCCTCCCTTGCATCATACCCATACCTGCTACTCAAATGGAAGAAATGGATCCTTTGAAAAAAGTACAAAGTAATGTAAAATTAGAGATAGAGTAGAACCAAAACCTTCGATCCAAACACCCTTTAATTTGCAGGTCAGCACTGGGGTTTGCAGCTTTGGCTGATCTAAATGTAACTTCGATCTTTGCCCCATATTCAGACAGAACCCTTTTGGAGGCTTGTAAATGGCTGGTTAATTTCTGTCGCACATACATGCTTCCTCCACTTTCAATTAATTTTGTTTTTCATGATTGCCTCTGAGTTCCTACCTTTCATCTGGGCCCAGAAACAAAAATGACAAAATGCCAACAGAATCATAACTGTATACAAGGCCAAATATTGTTTGATCTGGAGACATACTCAAGAGAGAGTTTCTCTTCCTCCTCACACAGATCTGGCAGCCTCTGCAAGCCCAGAGTCATCCGCAGGGCATCTACGTGCTCCTTCAGGGGCTTGTACTCTTCATGCAGGCGTCGAGTGGACTCCAAGAGCTTGTTGAGGTCATTCTCAGACTGCTTGATGGTGTTCTCCATCTGAAACAGGAGGAGACATTTGCTTAGCAGATTGCTCCATTCACAGCTCTCTGATTCACCGGCCAGAGGTGGCAGAGTGCAAAGATGATGCTGTCCTTTAGAGAGTGGAGCTTTTCACATTCAGATTGGAAGAGAATAGGCAGACAATTAAATGGCCAAATAAGGAATTAACATTCCGGGGTGCGGGGGGGAGGGGTGGAATATGGGCAGGGAAAAAGCAGTCTGGAAGCAATTAGGCCAGGCAATGTTGTTGTGTTGGGCACTTTGGAAAGATTCTCAAGGAAGGTTATAAAAATAATCTTCAAAAAAAAATCTCCACTGGGGCAGGGCCAACTTATTTGCATTATTTCAAGCCTTTCCAAATACCCCATAGATTTAAAAGTTTAACTCTGATGTTGCTGAGTTCATGTTCCACTTGGGAAAGAGAGGTTTCAGAGTAGCAGCAGTGTTAGTCTGCTCAAATAAATTTGTTAGTCTGTAAGGTGCCACAAGTACTCCTTTTCTTTTTGGGAAAGAGAGTGAGAGAAGCAGCAAAGAGAAAGATAATCTGATGGAAACATCAAGTGCAAGTGGGACAGCATGAAAGAGAAGCAGGGAGTGGAGGGGGTGAGAAAATTCTAATGACAAATGAAGGTGGTGTATGTGCCACATATTCGAGGCACCCACTTGTGCCTACCCACAGTTTGGGAGCTTTTTCCATCCCTAATACAGAGTCCAGGCTTCCCTTTAGCTCAACATTTTAAAAATAATTACTCACCCTTAAGAGAAGGAAAAAGTGTGGGTTTAAAATTGCTGGTGAACGGAGTTGCTAATTCAGAATGGTTTTGCAAACTCAGCAATTCACAAATCCTCAGCACTCTCCAGGATACCCCTCTAATCATTAGTCTACCTATTTTGTATTAATATCCTTCACTCTCCTGCTTGTTTTACTATTTGTATTGCAGCAGTGCTTAGTTGTCTCAGGGAGAAATCAAGGCCCTCTGATTCTAGGCACTATGCAAACATAACAAACCATCCCACTATCCCTGCTTCCCAAAAAGAAAACAACCCAAATGCCAGACAGCTGCCAAAGCCTCCCAGGTTCTAGGTGTTAAATTAGGCAGCACTAAGAGGGTTATTTGCTAGGAAGAGTCAGAATAACGTTACTATGACTGCTGGTACCATTGCAGCAGCAATGGGCTCGGTTGTTCGTTCCCTTTAACCTAAATCCGGTGTCTATTATTGAAAATCATCTTGCCTGATACAGACAAGCACTAACAGTGACTAAATTTAACTCATTTGATACCATCTGTATAATCCTTTCATGCTGTCAGGAAAGCTCAGGTTGCATATCTCTAATCTGTAAACTGTATATCCTTAGGACAATCCATATGGGACTATATATAAAGTATATCCTGCCCACAATCCCACTGCTACATACCACATTTATGTCAGCATGGATCAGCCGCAGCTCCTCCACGTGCGCCATCTTTTCCTGCAGCAGAAGGTCCATCTCCTGCTTGTATTCCTTCAGGTGCCTCTCCTCCGATTCCAGGGCTTCAAACTCTGCCTTCAGGCGTGCCTTAATCTTTTCCATCTGCAAAGTCTTATTCCTACAACCCAATGGAAATTACAAATATAAAGGGACAACTGCCGTAATGTCAATGTAAATTCTGTTTGCTTAAAGACTCACTATACACACACACAAGCAAATGTGTTCACATCGATAGCAGGGGACTGGCAAAAGTTGTTGATAAAGTCAGAACTAAAGTATATCTTTGAAAGACTGGGGTGGTCTGTGCAGAATCCTGGAATCAGGGAACTCCTGGGTTCTAATCCCAGCTCTGTCATTGGTCTTGTCTCCACGACAACTTTTTATTGTATTGGACCATAGACCTAGATTTCATGAAATTTACCACGATTTAGCAGTTTCTGTAGACCAGGACAATTGTGTTCAGCATTGTATCAGTCATGATTAAACCTTAATCACGAAAGAGGAAATTCTAGAGAAATGTTTATTCTTGCTGGGCTTTAAAGGGGCATCTGAGAAATGGAGTATAGGATGCAAATGCCAGCTATCTCGACAGTAGACTGAGACACTAAAATGTAGACTTTTGCTTTATACAAAGGATGCTCCAAGACAGTAAAAGTTCTGATGGTATTTCAAAGCATCTAAAATTCCACCTGCAGTCTACAGGGTAGCCTCCCATTTTCCTGCTGACCTCCAGCCTTTAATGCTATTTGTAACTGCAGCTCCCTTTGTTCTACATTCCAGTTTTTGTTTCTTCTTTTTAAAATGGTACCACCCCATATTTCTACACATAAAATCTATGGAGTCTGGAGCAATGTCTTTCCCTCCAAAGCTAGGAGAGGAGGACTGGCTGTTTAAGCAACACAGCAAAGCTATGCTTACTATTAGTTGAATCAGTACTGCTTCATGACCATCACCATTTTAAAACAATTGCCCAGACAGTCAAAAACCTGTTCTAGTTCCCAATCCAGTTTTGCCAGGCCATGATTCAATTATATTCCACTCTTCACTTTCCAAAGACATGATCTTAGAGATATAGCCCCTGCTTTCATCAGAACTGTGCCCACCAGCTCTGCTATTGTGAAGGCTTTGGAGTTGCTTCTGTTAGCCCTCCTCTTACATCCCTTGTGTCCAATTCCAAGAACAAATACAATACCCACCTAAGCCTCCGGTACTTCTGATCCCTCCCCTCGTGCATTTTTAAAGTAGTCTATAGCTTCAAACAGACTGAAAATGAAAACCAGAGGAACTGTTGCCAGCGGGGGAGTGGGGTGGGAGGAAGTTTTGTTTCATGGTCTCTGTGTGTATATAATGTCTTCTGCAGTTTCCACGATATGCTATGCATCCGATGAAGTGAGCTGTAGCTCACGAAAGCTCATGCTCAAATAAACTGGTTAGTCTCTAAGGTGCCACAAGTACTCCTTTTTTTTTTTTTTTGTGATCATTCTGTTGAGCAATCAAAATCTGACCAAAGAACTTCAAATGGACCAGGATCAAGTCCTTGGGTAACAAATTCTGGCTCCTGTGACAAGTTTTATGGGTGGGACTGAGATAACTGCAGGAGATCCAAAAAACAGCACCACAGGTTATTTTTCTAGAGTGTAACATGCCATAGCAGGAATGTCCAACAGTGATAATATCAATAAAAGGAGATTTTTTTAAAAAAATCCTGAATGAGATTTTACATGCTCCCTTGGAACAAAATACAACAACGTCCTTCATCACAGGATACATTTTAAAAACAGCCTTAAAAATAAAAAATCTCCCTCTAGACGAATAAACCTGAACCAGTTTGGATTAATGTTGCTTCTGATCAGCACCATTACACTGGGGAGTAGAAAAGCTGGAAGCAGAGGTGTGCATAGTACAAAGCCAGACATGGAATTGGATCGACTGAGAGGTCACCCAGAGACATTTACAAAGATATTCACCTAGATGAATATTTTACAGTTACAGTAGGGTTGCCACCTTTCTAATTGCTGGTAACCAGACCCCTAAGGCCTCATGCCCTGCCCCGCCTCTTCCACCAAGACCCCGCTCTACCCCCGCCCCCATCGCTTGCTCCTCTCTCCCCCCACCCCCACTGCTCGCTGAATTGTTTCCACCTTACACCCCACCCCACGAGCTGGGCTCCCTGTGCTCCAGAGCTGGAATGGGAGCTGCTGCAGCATGACTAGGAGCCTGCCTGCAGGCAGGAGGCAGCCCCAGATGAACAGGGGCTAGCGTGGGTTAATGACCCATGCCTCCCCACACCCTGCAGAGACCAGACTTTTGATGTCCATCAGTACATCTGACCAGATACTGCCAGGTCCCCTTTTTGACCAGACTTTCTGGTCAAAAACCGGGCTCCTGGCAACCCTAAATGGCACCCAGACACAGAAGCCAAAAACTGGACTGTCTGGGTAAAATCCAGACGAGTGGCATCCCTAAGCTATAAGCATGTATATTTCATGTGGTATATACCATGTGTTATTAAAGAGAATATTACATGTTTTATATAGATGCAAACATTTTTTTAAAAAGGAAGCCAACTGTCCCAGTTTTGAAGAATCAGAATCAGCCCATCAAAGTAAAAACGGCTGCATCCGATGAAGTGAGCTGTAGCTCACGAAAGCTCATGCTCAAATAAATTGGTTAGTCTCTAAGGTGCCACAAGTACTCCTTTTCTTTTTGCGAATACAGACTAACACGGCTGTTACTCTGAAACCTGGAAAAAAACAGTCAGCGATAAAAGCATTATATCGATAAAAGTCATCTCCTAATCAAGCCAGAGACCATTTTGTCAAAACAAACGGCTACCTGAACGCATTGATTTCTGGAGCCAGAGGCAGGGCTTATTTCAACAAGACAGTAGTTGCTGACTGGACTTCAGTTCCAGTGGCCCAAGTCAAAGTGTATTAGCCTCTGTGAAGAATTAAGGGTCACTTAAGAATTTTTAAAATGACCACAGTAAACTCCAGGGAGTTATTTAGCAATAATAATAAAGTTGTCATACTTTTTCCTTTCAGGATTAATAGTGCCATTTTCTCTATATGAAGCAAACATTCATAACTGGCAATCTGATGAAAATTAAGAAGAAAAACATATCATACAACTCTATAACTCACAAATTTACAAAAGTTTAGAGAGCAGTCTTTCATCCACTGAGGAGACAGGATGTACATGATGTCTTAACAGTTTTAGAAAATGAATGTATTTTTATTTATTTTATATTAAGATTTATTACTTTTGAGTGGGAGGATGAAGAGAATTAGAGCAACTGGTATTTAAATTTGTTATTCCACGGTGTTAGGGCCCAGTCTTACAGAGATTTACACAAGTGCTTAACTTTACGCATTGTGAGTAATGTGAATTTTTCAGTGCACTATTATTAATTATGTGCTTTCCAGGAGCATCCAAAATATGCTAGGCATTCTCACTCAGACAGAAGACAGTCAATGCCCAGAAGAGTTTACAGTCTGATGCCTCAGTCCTCCATCCAGATCCGTTAGCGCTGAACTCTGACTCCATGTGAAGTGCCATTGACCGTAATGGGACTTTGCAAAGGAACAGAACTTTGCACCAGTACATTTGGAAGCAAGGATGGGACAGAGGGATTCAATCGAAATATATGCACTTTTCAATATACATTATATAATTTTAAAAAGTAAATATATTAACTATACTGTCCCTTATACTTGGTCAATTTCTTGTAGCCATCACAAAAGAGCTGTTGATTAATCGCAGTTAACTCAAAAAAAATTAATCGTGATTAATCACACAGTTAAACAATAGAATACCAGCTGAAATGTATTAAATATTTTTGGATGTTTTTCTACATTTTCAAATATATTGATTTCTATTACAACACAAAGTGTACAGGGCTCACTTTATATTATTTTGATGACAAATATTTGCACTGTAAAAATGATAAACAAAAGAAATAGTATTTTCCAATTCACCTCATACAAGTACTGTAGTGCAATCTCTTTATCGTGAAAGTGTAACTTACAAATGTAGATTTTTTTTGTTACATAACTGCACTCAAAAACAAAATAATGTAAAACTTTAGAGCCTACAAGTCCACTCAGTCCTACCTCTTGTTCAGCCAATCACTAAAACAAACAAGTTTGTTTACATTTACGGGAGATACTGCCGCCTGCTTCTTATTTACAATGTCACCTGAAAGTGAGAACAGACATTCGCATGGCACTTTTGCAGCTGGCATTGCAAGGTATTTCTTTGCTGTTACTAGTCAGTTTCATTTTCTAGTTCCAGTGTGCTGCCAGAATGCAACAACATTGTAGTTTCAGGGGACTATTCCAACCCAAACAATTAACTTTTAATATTAAAAAACAAAGTACACATAAAGTATGAAGACATTTCCATTAATATTAGGGCATTTAAAATATGTATTTTTGAAAACAAAAACCTAAATTCGGGACCGAGCCTACATAGTTGATTCTGCTCTCATTTCTATTATTTTCCATGCTAAGTTCCTATACTGCCCTCCTCATCATACTGTCTGAGGGCTTGTCTACACTACAAAATCAAGCTGACTTTATTTAATTCGTCCTCAAGCCCCCAAATTAACTAAGTTGATTGTGCGTGGCCACACTATGCTCATTGTCTCGATGGAGTGCGTCTTCTCTAGCAGCGCCTGCATCGATGCACAAAGCAGTGCATCGTGGGTAGCTATCCCCAAGTGCAACTTGCCGCAGTGTGTTTTGGGAAGTTTGTGCAATGCCTCATGGGACCAAAACATTGTCGCGGGGGAGAATGGGAACATTGCGTCGGCATCCCATGATGCACTGTTCTCAACAACAAACAACCCAGTGGTTTTTCGCACCTTAAAACTGCCACGCATATGCCATAACCACAGAAGCATGTAGCCTGCTCAGTTGTGAACTCTCACTGTGAGCATCTCAAATACCTCGCACTTTCTCCTGCAGTATTTCTAAAGCCGAAGTAGGGTCTGCCGCATGGAACATAGCGATGTCCTGCAAGAAGCCCTGCTGCAAGTCATTGAAAAAAACAATTCGCAGTTGCTGCTGGCAGTCACAGAGCAGCTGCACTCTGTTGAGCACCATTTCTGGTCCTGTGAAACAAGCACCGATTGGTGGGACCGCATTGTTTTCCAGGTAGGGATGACGAGCCGTGTCTGCAGAACTTTCGAATGCGGAAGGCCACCTTCCCAGAACTTTGTGAAGAGCTTTTCCCTGCCCTGCAGTTCAACAACACAAAAATGAGAGCTGCTCTGACAGTGGAGAAGCGAGTGGCAATCACTATTTGGAAGCTTGCAACACCAGACAGTTACCGGTCAGTGGGGAATCAATTTGGAGTAGGTAACCATGGGAGCTGCTGTGCTCCAAGTGTGCAGGGCCATTAATCGACTTCTGCTATGAAGGGTAGTGAGTCTGGGAAATGTGCAGGACATAGTGGATTGTTTTGCTGCGATGGGGTTTCCTAATTAAGGTGCGGCAATAGATGGCATGCATATCCCCATCTTGGCACCAGACCCCCCCTTGCCAAAGAGTACATAAACCGAAAGGGATACTTTTCAATGGTGTTGCAAGTGCTGGTGGATCACAGGGGGTGTTTCACCAACATCAATGTAGGAAGGGCGGGAAAGGTTCATGATGCGTGCATCTTTAGGAACTTGGATCTGTTCAAAAAGCTGCAATCCGGGACTTTCTTTCCAGACCACAAAATGAACACTGACAACGTTGAGATGCCTGTAGTTATCCTGGGGGACCCAGCCTACCTCTTGCTCCCATGGCTCATGAAGCCATATACTAGCCGTCTGGACAGCAGTAAGGAACAGTTCAACTATAGACTCAGCAAGTGCAGAATGGTGGTTGAATGTGCCTTTAGTCATTTGAAAGGGCACTGGAGACGTTTACTAACAAGGTTGGACCTTAGTGAAGAGAACATCCCCATGGTTATAGCTGCCTGCTGTGTGCTCCATAATATCTGTGAAAAAAAGGGGGGAAATTTTCTGCAGCGGTGGGCAGTTGAGACAGATCTCATGATAGCCATTTTTGAGCAGCCAGACACCAGGGCAATAAGAAGATCACAGCAAGGGGTGCTGCGTATCTGCGAGGCTTTGAAAAGCCGTTTCAATAATGAGTCACAGTAATGTGAGCGGTTTGTCTGCATTGTGCTTTCCCAAACCTTCACCTGCCTTGTATCACTGCCCTGTAAAGCCAACCCCCCCACCACTGTTCCCTCTAAGCTGTGCGCATGTGCACACAGATCCTAAACCCCGCGCACAAGGCAAAACACCGCGCACACAAAAATTTGCACAGAAGAAATTTTTTGTGCACACAGCCTGTCAAAAATGTGCACAGAAGAAATTTTTTGGGCACATGGCCTGTCAAAAATTAGAGGGAACATTGCCCCCTACCCAAGCCCACTGCTTTTACTCAATAAAGAACATTTATTTCTCGAATCCATTTACTTTATTTAACAAACATAAGTAAAGAGGGAGAACAGAAAAAAAAGGGAACCTTGGGGAAAAGGGGTTGTAAAGTTGGAACGGGAGAAACATTTTCAGCTGTGTAACGTAACACCCCATTCCAGACCATCAAAGGTCTGTGAATGGACGCCTTCTGTTCCTTGTACCCTCCCCCTGAGTTAAGTGAAAGGGATAATGGACTTTTGGCCCATGCCTCATGGAACGCTTGTGGGAGTGTGATTCTGCGCCAGGAGATGCTGGCTGGCTGTCCACCAGGATCTGCAAAGGGACTCTACCCACCTGCTTCTGTTCCTGCAGTTCAACCAGACACCTCAACATGTCTGCTTGGTCCCTCATAATCTGAAGCATCTTGTCCTGTGCCGCACACTCTTGCTCATTAGAAGCTTTCCTGCTCTCCATGTCCATGTCTAACTTCTCGGACAGTGAAATCCTCCACGCTTTCAGCTCTGTGTCAGCTGTCCCGGAGGCATTCATTATCTTGGTGAATATGTCCTCCCGCGTTCTCTTTCTCCTCCTTCTAATCATCGAAAGTCTGCTTTCAGGTGTTCATGACACGCCGAAAGACACATTTCCAGCTGTCAGTCATGGGGAAAACTAAAGGAGCCATTGTACATGAATAAAATGTTTCCATAGCAAGGCCGCTTTCATAAAAAAACAAACCCTTATTACACTAGGTGCAAGCCATAACATAATCAGAATCCGTAACCATTCACTATGCTGTTTTGCTGCTCCAGCCATGGTGAGTAGGCTCCCTTCCCCCCCGCCTCGGGTCATGGGTGACCGCACTTTTAATAAAGTTTATGGCAGACTCATGTTGGGAGCAGAGTTAGCTAGTCAAACAGTGGCCCTTCACCACTGTTGAACAAGGTGGGGGGAAACGTTTTTACTCCCAAATTGGGGAATCTCTCATGTGGGGCCCCAGTCCCCTATCAGCCACTTTAAACTACTTGCCAACCCATGCCGAGCACAGTAAAGGCACATTAGCTGCTGCGTGGTTTGGCAATCTGGAATGTGTGTGCGGGGGTGTATCATTCTCCTTGTTGTCCCTAGACTCACACACCTGTGAGGTGTCCACGTTGCTTGTGGGGGTGCTGGTAGGGTCACCATCGAGAATCGCACGCAGCTTGTTGTAGAACTGGCATGTGTGGGGTCCAGCACCAGAATGACTGTTCGCCTCTCTTGCCTTCTGGTACACTTAGCGACGTTTTTATTTTCACACGGCACTGCTGGGTGTCCCTTGTGTAGCCCTTCTCCCCCATTCCACGAGCGATCTTTGCATAGATGTCAGCGTTTCTTCTGCTGGATCGGAGCTCTGCCTGCAGAGACTCTTCTCCCCACACAGCGATGAGATCCTCCACCTCCTGTGCAGACCAGGCTGGAGCGTGTTTGGGGCGGACAGTCTCCACGATCAGCTGTGCTCAAGCTGGCATGCTCCCAATGCTGATCAAACAGGAAATGGGAAATCAAAAATTCCCAGTGCTTTAGCAGGGGAGGGGCTGTTTCCTGTGTACCTGGCTGCAGTGCAGCCAAGTTGAGAATGATCTCCAGAGCAGTCACAGCTGAGCATTGTGGGACACCACCTGGAGGCCAATTAAGTTGAATTACACAACGCTGCATCTGCACTACCTCACAGTCGACCCATGAAAATCGAATTAAGCGCTACGCCTCTTGCAGAAGCGGATTACAGAAGTTGACATTAGAAGCGACTTAGGTCAGCGTAAAGGACCCGGTAGTGTAGACACATACATTAACAGGTCAACTTAAGGCGGCTTCCTTCGACCTAACTTTTTAGTGTAGACTAGGCCTGAGTGTCCTCAGGAAGTGACTACCATCTATCATGGGCGGTTCATTCTCTCTCTCACTCATCCTCTCCCCAGGAGGAATGCTGGAGCCCAATCCTACATAGATTTACATATGTGCTTCGTTTGACCACTGTGAGTAGTTCCACTGATGGTAATGGGACTACTCAGTGCATAAAGTCAAGCACATGCTGGATTGGGGCCTTACATGAGTACTTAAATTTACTGACTGGAGTAATCCCATTGCTTTCCACTTAAGCATGTACAGAAGTGTTTTCAGGATCAGGCTCTGACATCCCCTGAAACCTCAATTAAGTCTCTTTAATAAATATAAACATTTGGCGTAATATAGGAAAGGGTCTCCAAAAGAGACATCAAGTGAGAGAAAATAATAGGGCAAATTTTGCTTTTTTCAGCTAGTGATTTTATTTATAAAGGCCCTTTTAACTCTGCATGTGGAACAGGGCAGACAGAGTACAAATTAATATAAACAATAATTAGAGTATGGCGGAGCCTTTTAAGCACATGAAATTTGTTTATTTACTTTAAAATAAAACGGGCATAAAAGTACAAATATCCAGAGCTTGTGATTTCTTATCTGGCCTATTTTGGGCCAAAACCAACATGCCTTATTCACCTGATCTGTCCCGTTCAGTTAAATGTGACTGTCTATTTAGGTCAATTTGGTAATCAGGATTTAGCCCTCTGATGTAGAAGGATTCTTAGATTTCACAGATCTTCATTTCACTTTCATGGCACCATAATTTACAACAAGGCCAATAATTACAACAGCAAAGTGTGTCAAATTAAATAATGACAGTTAAATTCACCTTTGAATCAGAAAACTGAATGTACTTGAAGTTCCCAAATACAAAGCATTGTAACAACCAAGCAGAAAATGGATCGGATATTTAAATCCAATTTTACAACAATCAGGTCTCAACAGAACTGTAACTGGCTGATGATCTTCTGTTTTAAAAGATGACAATTCTGGCAGTTGAGCACAGAAGTTTCAGAGCCTCAGTATCAATCTGGAACATATTCACTGTCCTGTCTCTCATTATACGTATTTTGGTACACTATATATAAAAATAATTTGGGGCCTGGTCTTGCCACCATTATTCATGGGAGCAGTTTTTGCACGAGGAAGGACTTGGCCCTTGCATGGAAGAATAAATTGCTTCTATATACTCAGTATTCCAACTAGGAGATTTTGTTAAAGGTGTAAGGACTATAAAAACTATAGTAATTGAATTGTTGCTTATTCTGTGGTTTGATTTCAGTTTCTTTTCTCAATCGATTAATACAGGTTTAAAACTGAGCATGTTACAGTGACATTTTTTATTCTTTGTTTTATTGATTTCCCCCTCCCCACCCGCACTCCATAGATAACCTCTTACGTTTTCCTGATACAAAAATATAAAACACAACTCACCATGCAGATGAGCATGGTATAAATACCTACATATATATCCCAGTCAAGGCTGTTTGTTCTTCCTCCCAGCTACTTTCAAAATTATTGCACTTTCCCTATTACATGCCTTTGCTATTAAATGCACAAATTCATGCTAAATAATAACCAGAACATCATGTTCATAAATGAAAAGGCGCAAACTGAGCATTTAAAGCCATGATGCCATGTACTGTTGCTTATGATTGACTCTTCCTGCAACATGTCCTGTGATTCACTCTACGAAGGCCACTATATAAAAATTAATGGTATACTGGATTGCACTGAAGAGTGGAGAGACCCAGCTTCCTGCCTTGCTGGTAAACCTCTTTAAGAAAAAGCAATAGCAGCCTCTGTGCCATTGTGTCCCTGCTTCATCATCATCATTCCACCCTATGCCCCCAATAACTCCTTCAGCGGAGAGGACCACAATAAACAACAGGAAGGGAACAGGGAACATTCACCAGTCTGACTTCACACAACACCCCTAACCCTAACTCCTTCTCCAAATGGGGGTGTGAGAGAGAAGTAAGCTGGCTAAACAGATCTCCCAAGATGCAGTTTTCTTTCCTTTCAATCTCTCCCCACAAGAACCCCCCTCCCAAATTCCTCTGCAAGCCACAACACTGTTGCAATGCATATCACCCAAAATATTAGCTAAGCAGACACTTTTGAAGGGTATTATAAGTGAGTCCAGCCAAATCAATACATTTTATTTAAAAAAAAAAAAAGCACTTCCCAACCCAACCTCCCTGATTTCAAAGCAGCTTCTGTGCTCTGGATGCCTATTTGGCTCACGTACATACATTATGTTCTGTAATTTTCTCCCCCACCTTCCTTCAAACATTTCCTTGATGCAGCCAACCAGAAGAATGTTAGGAATGAATGGGTAAAAAAAAATCCTAACAGTTTACCTAAATAAATAATAATTAAAAAAAAACACAACTGCTTTAAAACAGATCTCCAGTTGTCCATTCATAGCTGCCACCTCCACCCCCTTTTTATTACTTAAGGCTAATTCCCTGGAAAAACATGACAATCCCCGCCCTGTAATGCATGTTTCACGGCACCCACTCTCAGCAGATGCTTCTTTTCCTACTTAAAAAAATTATCTGCAGCTTTCATCCCAGGGTTTTTCGTTGTGGTGGGTTTTTTTTTTTAATTTTATTTTATTTTGTAACATAACAGTAGCGTCTTCAAATCGGTATAACTCATTCACTCCTTCAAGGAGAGGGAAAATAGCTTAGTGTTACTGATGCTGCACAAAAGAAAACATACCTGATCTCTTTGATGCTCTCCAGTTTGCACATGATTTCTTGCTCATCAGCCATGCTTTTCACTCCAATTTAAACCTCCCGTGATGTACAAAATGCCAGCCCCAAAAAACAAAACAAAACAAAAATCAACCCATACAATAGACACAATGTAGCCACCCACTCCGGGCATATGGACTCTGAGCCTGTGCGGTATAATCTAATGGGAACTATGGGAGTTAGAGTCCAGTTCCTTATAGCAGCCGAGGCATGTGCAAGAGGAAAGACTACAACGCCCACAAGGCAGAGCAGAGCTTTCTTACTCCTCTTCCTGCAGCCACACTTTAAATCAATTTGTCACAGCTAATTATGTCAAAGGTTGATAGTAGTGGAAGGGAGCCGAGTTCCTCCCCTTGAGGGCTGTGGGTTGTTGCTCTTTTAACTGAAACGATACAGTGACGTATAAGTGACTCCTGAGAGTCGTTTGGAAAATTTCATGCTTTTGATGAAAAGCTAAATTAAATCACACAGAAAAAATGCTCCAATAATTTTGAGAGACATGTTTGACATTTTAATTGATGCTCAGTTGCCCAAAGATATGCAGAAGCACTGAGGTTTCTTTGGGATTTGTTTTCGCTCTTAGCGCATGGATACACTTGCAGATGTAGGGCGCTTTGAGTTAAACCAGCCTTCGGAGAGCACAGTAGGAAAGCGCTGCAGTCTGTCCACACTGACAGCTTCAAGCGCACTGGTGTGGCCACATTTGTGGCACTTGCAGTGGCACTGGGAGCGGTGCATTATGGGCAGCTATCCCAGCATGCAAGTGGCTGCAACATGCTTTTCAAATGGGGGTCAGGGGGCAGTGTGACAGGGAGTGTGTTGTGTGTATGTGGGGGGAGAGAGAGTGGGTTGGGGGGGCTGAGAGCATGTCAGCATGCTGTCTTGTAAGTTCAGACAGCAGCAGACCCCTCTCCCTCTCTCACACACAGCATTCCACACTAACGGTTGCTTTGTCTAGGAGCAGATAAGCAGCCGGCTGTCAGAAACGGAGCTTTCAAAGGGCATTTCTGCATTCCTGCAGCGATTCCAAAAAATGACAAGGTAGGCAAACTTGACTTAAGGGGATTATTGGACATTTCCGGAGGCTGATCAGAGAACAATAATGCAACACCTCGTTCACACTGGAGCCACGGCACTCCAGCGGTGGCGCAGCAAACGTTATTCCACTCGCCAAGGTGGAGTACCAGCAGCGCTGTTGCCGCAGAGTCAGAGCGCTCTACGTGCCTTGCCAGTGTGGACGAGTAGTGAGCTAGTGCGCCCGGGGCTCCTTTATTGCGCTGTAACTCGCAAGTGTAGCCATGCCCTCAGTCAATACAACTGACAATATGAATGATACAAAAGAAGAAATAAAGCACAAATGTAACCTTTGTTATTAAAAATTAAGATTTAGAGTGATCCTCAGGCACCTTGCATCTGAGGATCTCAAAGAGATGTACATAAATTGATGAATTAGTCTCACAGTCCCGTATGAGACCGGTAATTATTTTTGTCTGGCTTCCACAATGTGTTATCTGCTATGTAGACAGTCAGGAAGACAAGGGGCGAGATTTTCCAAACATAAATGACTTAGGTTCTTTGGAAAATCTCACCCTTTGTCCTGAAGAATTTATGATCAATAAGTTCTGCACTAGTGGACCCATATGTGAGCATGGAATCTCATTGGCTCTAATGGGGCTCCCCATTGGTTGGTGGGTGTGGGTGGGGGGGTGTCCCTCCACGCAGAGCTCATTATAGGTTCAGGGCCTAGACAGGCAATAGAGGGCCTGATCCTGCAAACACCTTCTAATGAGTATAACTTCACATGCCTGGGTACTATCAGTGAGACTACTCGCAGGGGTAGTGTTAGCAGGATAAACCCAAAGAATGAGGAGGAAAATTCAAAAGACCTTGGTTTAAACATAGCGAAACTGAGTCACAGAGAGGTGAAGGGATTTGCCCAAGGTTCCATAGCAGTCCAGAGGCAGAGGTTAGAACAGAATCAAGATCTCCTTGCTGCCGGGCCATTCCCTGAATGACAAGCCCAGTCTTCCTCTGCTCTTTTGCTGCATGAAGCCTCAGCACTAAAATTGCTTCTCATCACTGACTCCCCATCCAAACAGAATTGAGTAAAAGCAGGTTGTCCACAATGCATCCTGCATAGAATACTGGTTTCCGTGTATGATGTATTACTGAGCATCTTGAAAATCTGTCCTGGAGGATTTTGTTTGCATGTTTTTGTTTGTTTTTATGGGGTGTGTGAGTGGTTAGGCTCACTTATAGAAAGAGAGGGAAAGAGTTATAACGATTACCCTTGGTTTCTATTGCATTAAGGTTCCATAGCAGTCCAGAGGCAGAGGTTAGAACAGAATCAAGATCTCCTTGCTGCCGGGCCATTCCCTGAATGACAAGCCCAGTCTTCCTCTGCTCTTTTGCTGCATGAAGCCTCAGCACTAAAATTGCTTCTCATCACTGACTCCCCATCCAAACAGAATTGAGTAAAAGCAGGTTGTCCACAATGCATCCTGCATAGAATACTGGTTTCCGTGTATGATGTATTACTGAGCTTCTTGAAAATCTGTCCTGGAGGATTTTGTTTGCATGTTTTTGTTTGTTTTTATGGGGTGTGTGAGTGGTTAGGCTCACTTATAGAAAGAGAGGGAAAGAGTTATAACGATTACCCTTGGTTTCTATTGCATTAATAATAATTAGTAATTAAAATAATTTTCTTGGCATCTTCACAAATATTAATTAATTGAGTCTCCCAATATCCCATTAGGCAGGTGATGGTGTAAGTATTTACTTCATTTTTAGCAATGAAACTGAACTTCACACCCAAATCCCCTTGAATGCTGGAGATGTTCAGACCTGTATTCGAACTTTGCCATCAGGCCCATCTCCACATATTCTACAGATGAGGAGATGGAGGCACAGTGAAGTTAAGGGACTTACCCAAGTCCATGCTGTGAGTCAATAGCAGGACTGGGAGTAGAGCCTTAAACTTCTGATGTCCAGTCCCCTGATCCAATCACTAATCAAACTATCTTTTGATGAATAATGTATCTGAACATGCTAGAGATATATCCTGTAACTCATTTAACTGTGATATTGAATTGCTTTTAGAAATGGAGTCCTATTACTGAATAATTATACTTTGCCCTTTTCTTCTGAAGTCCTTATAGAGCTTTGCAAAGAGAAAGATAAGTAAGAAACAGAGCCACAGAGGTTATGTCTACATTGCAAAGAAAGACCCATAGCAACATGTCTCTAAGCCCTGGTCAACTGACTGAGGCTTGTGCTACTGGGCTAAAAATAGCAGCATAGGAATTTGGACTCAGGCTGGATCTTGGGCTCAGAAATCTGGGGGGCGGGGGGGGAAGCATCTTGGAGCCAGGGCTCCAGCCTGAGCCCAAACATCAGCACTGCTGTTTTTAGCTCCATAGGGCAAGCCCTGCAATTCTGAGTCAGTTGATCCAGGCTCTGAGACTCGCTGCTGTGGTTTGTTTGGTTTCGTTTTTTTCAATGTAGATGTACCCAAAGAGGTTAAGACATAAAATTTCAAATCTGGTCGCCTAAAATTAGATATGAGTGGTCAAATTTTCAAAGATGATAAGCATCCACATTTCTGACGGGGAGCTTTGAAAATCTAGCCACTAATGTTGATACTTAACTATGGATTTAAGTGTCTAACTTTTAGGCAACCTGATGTGAAGATTATGTCCATCCAATCTGGAAACCGTTGTCTATCTGTAGTATCATAATGGGTAGCTCCAGTCACCTGCGAGCATTTGTGCTGCTGCTGTTCTTTTCTGAAGAGATTGATCTACGTTCTCATGGAGTCCCTGATGTATGTGTGTCAAACAGTGCTAGTTGTGAGGAATATTGCCATTTATAAACTGGCATGATGAGGAATGCTACAAATCTCCTGGGCACTCAGCTCAGCTGGAATAAAACCACAAAAGAACTATCACCTGATGTCTCTGTGCAAATAACACACATGCTCTGAAATAAATGGGCAACAGCCAACAGCAAAGAAATATATTGGAAAATTGGGCACAGGGAGGTTTAAATTACACTTCCTTTCACCAACAAAGCTATTTGAATGGCAAGGCAGATTCACCCTTATTGAAGAGATGGTGGCATCTATCTCAGCCCTCTTGTGGGTCCCTCACCAGGAAGAGGGTGGTATGTTTAATTCCCCTGTGGGTTTCTATGAGCTCTGCCAATAGATGAGTCTCCAAAGAGCCTATGAATATATGCTGATTTCCCTGGACACACACTTTTTCTGCCCAGCACCACCTTATTTTGATGCTGAATAGACTCTTAGAGCCCCTTGGTAATTGGAGTTGAAAATATTTGGACCACCATCAGCTGGAATTTTTTTACCTTCTACCCAGAATAAATGTGGGATGTCAATGTGTGTGATGAAGGACCAATCTATCAAAACCTGGACCCCAAGTGAGGCGTGAATTTTGAATAGTGAGAATAATTAACCTTTGGAACAATTTACCAAGAGTTGCAGTGGATTCTCCATTGCTGACTATTTTTAAATCAAGATTGGATGTTTTTTCTAAGAGATATGCTCAAGGAATTATTTTGGGGAGCTTCTATGGCCTGTGCTATACAGGAGGTCAAACTAGATAATTACAATGGTCCCTTCAGGCTTTGGAATGTATGAATTCCATGAAAAGTTTGACAAATGGCAACTCTAGTCCCCAAAGCTCCAGCTTGTCACCTCCTAAATTCAGCCTGAGCTCCACTGATCAAGGAAGCAAAAGAAACTAGGTCAGTCGTAAAATTTCTGAAGCACACAAGGCTGATATCAAATCTCCCCTGCACACACACACGCACACGTTGTAGCTTTTTGTTAACCTCTTTCTTAAAGGAAGTAATTTGGAGCTTAATCCCGAATTCTTTGTATACTCTCAAATCCCAATGAAGTCAGTAGAAGTTTGGGATGGGCAAGGAATGCAAGAGCAGACCCCCAGATAGTTTTAGCAATGAATTTTTTTAATGGCAAAAACGATTAATCTTCATCATGCACAAATGGGCTGAATGATTTCCCCTCTATTTTGTTTGCTGTCTTCTCCAATCAGCTGTTACCTCTCAATTGTTCTCTGCAGAAAATTGCTCTTTTCCAAGGGTGGTTCACCCACTTCTATTTGCCACTGTTTTTCCAACATGTAGGCTGGCCTTGGCCCTTTGGAGCAGGGATCCCATTTTTATATTTGACATTGAAATGTCACACACTCCTATAGCACCATAAAGCAAACACAAATCTTAGAAATTAACCAGTTAGTGATATTTTAATGGTCTAAATAAAGGTTGTAAGGTTAAAGAACTTGGGACTGATTTTGAAAACTCTCAACACACGGCAACTCCCACTGACTTCAATGGGAGATTTGTGTAGTGAACAGAAAGGCTTGAAAATCAGGCCGCTTTTATGCCAGTTTTCTATTCAGAGTCCAGCTTGTAGGAAAGTTATAAACTGAAGCTATGAATGGGAGGAGAATGGGGCTCTCCAGTGGGAGGGAATAAAAAGCCAAGCTTCAGAGGTGAAGTGCCCTGACAGGGATCCTGGGTCTGAGGAAGAAATGTCCTGGGGAATAGACTGAACAGCCCTGAGCTAGGAACTCTAAGAGCAGCCACACCTATGGAAAAGGCTTGGATTGAACTTCAGATGGTCTTATTTTTCATTTGTTTGTTAATAAAGTCAAGCCCCAGCAAGAGGGCGAGTTTTGAGTCTATATGGGGCAAGCAGACTGGCTTAGAACAGCTAGGAAAACCACCTGCTCCCAGGGTATAGTGGTGGAAACATTGATGCACTCATTACATTGAATCTTGGAAGGATTTGATTTAATAATAATATAATAATAATAATAATTAATAATTGATCATGCCTAGCTCTTATATAGTACTTTTCATCTTTAGATCTCAAAGTGCTTTACAATGGAGATCAGTGCCAGTATCTCCCTTGTATAGATGGGGAAACTGAGGCACAGAGCAGTGACATGCCCAAAATCAACGAGCAGGAGGAGCAGCAGAGCTGGGAATTGAATTTTTATCAGCAGGGTCCTGTTTTTTTTAGAAATCCTGAGCACTCACTACTGCCACGAATAAATAGAAGTGGCAGTACCTCTGAAAATTCAGGCCTGTTATTATTTATTATTTGTATTGCATTAGCACCTAAGAGCCCCCATTGGACCAGACACCATTTTGCTAAGCATTGTACAAACACAGAACAAAAAGATGGCCCTTGCCCCAGAGAGTTCTAAGTTTGAGTATAAGACAGGTGGATACAGGAGACAAGAAAGCACAATGAAACTATGATACAATACTGGTCAGCATGATAGGCGGTCTCAGCGCACCCAGCAGATGCCTAACCAAAAGGCACATCTCATAAAGACAAAATATGATTATTGTTAATAATCTAATTGTTATTCATTATTGTTAATAATCTACATTTACAGGAAAAGAAAGTTAAAAACCCATGTTGCACTTGTAGATAATGACTGCCTTCTCCTTCTATCAGTTTAGACTGGCAGTCAATTGAGATATTAATATGGGAAGTTACAATTATTATTAAACATGATTTTGTTTCCGAGTCTGCTATGAATCTTCAAGGTAATAATTTTGAGGAGTTATCTGTAATATGCAAATATAATTTCTGTAAATTCACTCCTTGTGGGCATTGCAGAAGAAGAATTTCTCAAATAAAAAAAATGAATATATAGCAATTGTGAATGGTGGAGACGCTTTGGTGATTTTGATCAATATTTAAGGATTTTCCCCTGTGAAGCTGCCATGCCATTTTCTTCCACAATTAAAAAAAAAGGAGGTGGGCACTACCATATTCTTCATCATTATATGTCTTTTATACTAAGCTGGGATATTCAAGGCCTGATCCTCCTTCTATTGAAGTCAACTGGCAAACTTCCATTGGCTTAAATGGTGCAGGATTGGGCCCTTCGTGAGCTGTGTGTTCAAAAGAGGCATGATTCTTTAATGCGTGATTTAAATGGATGAACTAATTGATTTGAGGGGGTAGGAGGAAAGTTAGCTACGGTGGGCCAGCCAGTCTCTTGTTGCTAAGACACTGAGGGAGCGAGAGCAGTTGGGGTGAGGAAATGACAGGATGAGAAGGGATGATGCCATGTAAAATATGAGAATGAGTGATGAGAACCCCACTCTCCCAGCATGAAGGATAATTATTCAGATTTTTATTTATTTTCAATTATGAGCTAAAAGTTGCAGGTTTAAAAATTAAAACGCTGACCTTATAGCTTCATAGTTCACCAGTGATTTCAAAGAGATTTTAAAAGACATTTACAAATTGTGACAAAATATTCCCAGGTTCTCGGAAGAGCAAGGAGTCTCCTCATTAGCTACAGCCAGTCTACCTATTTTAAGTGGCGTTCAGGTGCTAATGGAATCTGAATTGACTGTAATGTTTGCCTTCATTGGATCTTACAGACTGCACCTATTGACTCTTTGGTGCTGACCCTTAGCTGGACAACATCAGGTATACTTCTAGTGCTCGATAAATAATAATAAAGGGATAAGCCCTGTAGCTAATATTCAGGCAACGCTCCCACTGAACTTATGTCTTTTAAAACCCACTGATGTTAAAATTAATGCGTTCCTTTTGTTGTTTTTTGTTTTATTCGGGTTCACATATTGCACCCAACACTGTGGTTTTACAGCTTCTTCCAAAAATGTAATAAGTGTAATGACTAGCTTGTGTTGTGTCGTGGTCCTTTTTTTTCTCCCTTCCTTTCCCCATGGGGGAAAGCAATGTGAGAATTTAAATTTTTTATTGTATTTTATTTTATTAATACTTTCTTATGTATGTGCTGTGCTCTGTGTTTATATTGGTAAAAGCAAAGTCTAAGAAGTGTGGCTTGCAATAGAAAGTGGTGAGGTTTCAGGGTTCTTAGATTCTGCAGGAGTTCATTATCCTGTCCAAGACCATTCTGCCATTTTGGACAACCCCCTGAGAAAGCTCTGTCTTCTGCATAGGCAAGCTTTATCTTCAGCTCTGTTAGAGGCTGAGAGTCTTGTCCTTATTAGGGAGGAATTTAAAGATAACACTGCTGCTTCTCTGAAGGAGCAATTATTAGAATTGTGAGACATGACAGGGTCAATATAAAGTTTGTCAACACATCATCTGAAATCACCAAAATCCTCAGCTAAAGAAACAGCTGAATTGATTTCACCCACAAAATCATTAAAGTTAGAAATAAAAAGACAGAAGTGGGCTATCCAGTCCATCACTTTGCAAATGCAGGATTGTTCCTTAATATACATTATCTATTTCTGTATCCAGTCCAATTGTTGCAATGCAGTTTCCATTACTCCCCTTGGAAAACTCCTCCCCACTTGAGTCAATTTCACTGTTAGGCTGCAAATCTGCAGAGTTTATAAAAAAGGGTGTTGTATTTTAAATATTTTAAATGGTGTCCCTAGCCTCTATTTGCAAGAAGATGGGAATGGGTGACAGGGGACGGATCACCTGAGGATTACTTGTTCTATTCATTCCCTCTGAAGTACCTGGCATTGGCCACTGTCGGAAGACAGGACACTGGGCTAGATGGACCTTTGGTCTGACCCAGTATGGCCATTCTCATGTTCTTAAATATTAAATATATGAAAAGTACAAAATGTAAGTAGTGCTGTATAGTGTGGATGTGGGATGGAAGGTTTTTGTTTGTTTGTTACTGTGGATAAGTTGTATAGTCAATTGCTTGACCACACTTTGGCTTGTTATGAATAAGGCTACTATTTAGTCACGGAGGTCACGGCAGTCACGGATTCCGTGACTTTACAGGACCTCCGTGACTTCTTCGGCTTCAGCTGTCAAAAGCTGAAGCCAGGGCTGGAGCGGTGGCTGCAGCTGGGGCTGGAGCCGGGGCTGTGCTCCCCGGCCCTGCAGCCGGGGCCATGCACCCCTGCCCCGCGATCGGGGCTGCAACCGCGGCCATGCGCCCCTGCCCTGTGGCTTCTGCCAGGGGCTGCAGACAAGGCCATGTGCCCCTGCCCCACAGCTTTCGGCGGGGGCTGCAACCAGGGCTGTGTGCCCCTGCCCTGCGGCTTGTCTGGTTATTTTTGGTAAAAAGTTATGGACAGGTCAGGGGCTCTGTTAATTTTTGTTTATTGACTGTGACCTGTCTCTGACTTTTACTAAAAATAACTGTGACAAAATCTTATCCTTAGTTATAAAATATATTCAAGAGACCAAATAAGTAAGGTCTGTCAGGTTTATTAATATGGTACAGGAAAAAGGTCCCAAACGATACCAGTCTCTGAAGAGCAATCCTGTGCAGCGATGTTACATTCACCTTATGAAGAATGTGTGCTCCCCAAGTTACACATTTCAGCTGATATTATCTGTATGATTTTACAAGAAACACATTTCTTTACGTCACTAAAATGCAACCCACCAGTTTGTTCCAGTTCCCTAACTTGTTGTTCTGTTCCTTCCTTATCTTTGTTTTGGTTATAAGCATTACAGGTACTGATCCGTGAAGGTACTTCCCTAGTTTGTGTTAAGACACAGAATGAATGTATCTTGATTTTGACAAAAGTTTCCTATCCGCTTATGCCAATGCTTACTTCAGCAAATTCAAGGAGATATGGGATGCTTAACATAAATGAACAGGATGATGGAATAGGCCAGATTAGGTTATATCACTGTTACAATATTTGTGCTTAATGTTATTGGTGGTATATAATGCAGGTAATAAATATGATTAATACTATATATTTATATGCTAGCCAGTAAATATTAGTCAACAATAATTTCATCATCATTTGTACAAATATTTTCATAAATAATTACATAGCATAAGTAAGAGAGAAACAGAGTACGCAAAAGTATTAAAAAATATTAGGGCCTGATTCAAACCACATTGAAGTCAGTGGATAGACACCCGTTGGCTTCAGTGGGTTTTGGATCAGGCTCTAAATCAGTGGTTCTCAACCTATTTGCCATTGTGGGCCACATATACAGCTCTCTATGTGTTATGCGTGCTGCATCCACACACTATATGTATTACCTGTATGGCCCTGTGGAAGTCACATGGGCCACAGCTGTGTGCTGATTGGGCCTCAAGTGGCTCGCAGGTTGAGAACCACTGCTCTAAAAGAATACTAACCCTCTGAAATGTGTACCTAGCTCAGGCCCAACTTGAGTTCACCAGTCACCATAGGCAATGTCTGTTGTTTTAACCAATTTTCTGCTCACTAGAGTGTAGAGATCTGGAATCAAATTATGGGTAGGAGTTCCATCTCGCTATGTCCTTTACCTTTACTGCCTCAGGGGTACTGAAATCTTCATTCCTGGAATCCTTTGAACTTTCTCCATGTTTGATATCCCAGAGGCATTTTTTCAAACCATAAAGGAGTCCATTTATTTTTGTACGGCTGTTGCTGCTAAACTTCTGAATGAATATTTTTTCCAGCAAACACAGAAACACAAAAACAGGTGGGGAGTAACTAGGTTCTCCAGTGCAATTACATACAGCTAATTGTGTGGGGAAGGCACAGCTGATCCTGGAGGCTGACATCTCTCAGTATTCCAATGAAGATGAAACGTCTCAAGATTCATGCCAATTTGTATGGCGAAAAACCCCTTTTCAAATTTGAATCTAATGATCAGTATAATCATAAGGAAGTGGTGTCTAATGGGTAGAACAGGAGTTTAGTAACTCAGGCATCTGGGTTTTATTCACATACTGATGCTTATGTTCCAAACCTATTCACGCTGAAGGTGAAGGGTAGCTTTCCATCCTGGCTTAGTGATCTTGGGTAAGTCACTTAACCTCTCTGTGCCTCAGTTTCCTTGCATGTAAAATGGGAATGATACTTACCTATTTCACAGGGGTGATATGAGAGGTGTTTGTAAAGCACTTTGCAATTGTTGGCTGAAAGGCAGTCTTTAATGGAATGTCTACACTGCAATGTAAGCCTGGGCTCAGTCTCAAGACCAAACACAACTTCTGTCTACACGCAATTTTGTCAGACTCGAGCCAGTAAGCCCTCTGGGCCCAGGCCCTAGGTCCCGACGAGGGGGACTCAAGTCCAAACTCCATGGTTTTGCTGTGTGGACACAGCTCAGGCCCGGGTGCCCCAGATTTATGTCCTGAGAGTATACCAGTGCTATCCTACAATCCCATCAGCCAGGGGTGGCCAACCTGAGCCTGAGAAGGAGCCAGAATTTACCAATGTACATTGCCAAAGAGCCACAGTAATATGTCAGCAGCCCCCCATCAGCTTCCTCCCCCCCCGTGCCTCCCACCCACCGGCAGTCCCACTGATCAGCACCTCACCCTCCCTCCCCACGTCTCCCGATCAGCTGTTTCGTGGTGTGCAGGAGGCTCTGGGCGGGAGGGAGAGGAGCGAGGGCACGGCAGGCTCAGAGGAGGGTGCAGGAAGGGGTGGAGTGGGGGCTGGGCCAGTGGCAGAGCCAGGGGTTGAGCAGTGAGTACTCCCCGGCACATTGGAAAGTTGGCGCCTGTAGCTTCAGCCCTGCAGTCGGTGCCTATACAAGGAGCCTCATATTAACTTCTGAAGAGCTGCATGTGGCTCCGGAGCCACAGGCTGGCCACCCCTGCCATCAGACATTGTTTCCTGCCCCGTCTATCCCAAGACTAACCAATCAGCTCCTAGGAAACGGAAGCAACCACCTTGGTTTAAGTACAGCTGCTCAGGCTTTAACCCTGCCAGTTTATTCTGACTGCTAAGCTGAAAACAGAGTGACCAGTCTCATGTTTGCAATGGCTACCAACAAGAATTCTTTTGCCATGGGATCACAGCCAGGTTTTACTAAATCTCTAATGCAAGGCAAGCAAAACATTCAACTTCATGAATGACCATGTGTACCAGGAAATAGCAAAGAAGCCTGGCAGCATTGGGGATTCATTGGATGGGTAACCAGTGCATGGAATGGATTAAGCCACTCAAGAGTGATTATCATAAAGTCAGGAATGAGAACCACACCTCTGGCAACTCCCTGTCGTCCTGCCTTTTTTACAAGGAGTTTGACCAGGTGCTGGGTACTGTGCCAAGCATGAGCCAACAGCAATTCAAGGTAGCCTGATCAGCTGGGCTGGTGATCTTCTGACCCCAGAAACTAATATGGAACCAGAGGGGAGCTGGCCGGTGTTAAATCAGGCTAATGAAGTGACTCTGGTGCTCACACCGGACCCCAAGGAGGCTTTGCCACTGGAGCAGCTGCAGCATGTCCTGGGTCCATACTCAGAGAAGCTGTTTGATGACCTCCAGGAGGAGCAGCCTGCCATGGAGTCAGCAGCAGAAGCAGAAGAGGCAGAAATAGCCTTGGAGCTTGGTGAGTTTCTGGCTCTGTATTTAATGTTATTAGCATAAGAATAGAAGGGATTTACGGTTTATGACCCAGTGCAGAATTTAGTACAAGCTACAGGTCACAATGTGTATCCGCTAGTTGCGGAATGTATGCCAGCGCCTTGGTGTCACCCCACCACCACCACGTAGAATTCAGAATGGATCCCAGGATGTGCAAACAACAGTTAAATAAGCATTTACATTTAATTTTGTACTTGAGACTCATGTGTGCCAGGGTGTTAAAAGTAAGACCCTTATATTGCCTCCTTTTTAGTATGCTGCTCCATAGGAATCTGCCGTGCCACAGAGTAACAAGCCACCTATAAACAGTAAACTGTTCCGGGAGGAGGAGAGGAAAATGTAGGCTGTGGGTGACAAAATCAATATGTGAAATATGGCTGGGGGTTTGTAGGCAGCCCAGAAACATGCAGGGGGAGGGGGAGAGTAGGGAGGATGCCTGTGTAGTTCTCTGAGAATCTGTATTATTGTATGTGTCTGCATGTAGTCTATAGGTAGATGTAGTCAGAGCAGTCTATTTTGGAAGTCATAGCTAGGATCACCACACTTATGTACAGTATCTAGTCTAGTCCTGTTTACACTGTCAGATACTTCCTGAATCCAACTAATTGCCCATTTTCTTCCCCGAATCTTGCCATAGGACACAGGTTGAGGTTTTCAAAGGTGACTAGGGGACTTTGCCACACAATTCTCAGTGGAATTAATGGAAGTTGTGTGGCTAAATCCTTTAGTTGACTCTGAAAAACTCAACTCTAACTATTATCATATTTAATCCAGTTTTAAACCAAAATTGACAGACAAATTTTTTAAAAGTTTCAGCATTAAGCAGATTGAAGTCAATGACAAACCCCCCATTTACTTCAATGAGCGCAGAATCAGTTCCGTTACAGTTGAGCTAAGAAATGTGTTATTTCCATTTTATTTTATATGATCTGACAAATTCTATAGTGAAAATTGCCCAATGTAGTAATATTTTAAACATTTGTCATTTGGTATATTTTGCTGCTCCCGTTGTCAGAGCATCTCAAAGAGCTCTACAAACAAATAATCAACGAATTAAGCCTCATAACTTCCACTGATATGGGCAGAGGCGGTACTAAACCATTGGGGCCCTAAGCAGGAATATTTTGGGGTCCCCCTTACCTACTCCCTAAAAATACTAATTTCATTATTTCCACAAACCAAAAAAACATACCAGTAAAACACATACTAAGAAATCCAAGTTAAATAAGATGAATAGTATTTTGGGAGAAATACTAAATCAGGGCTCCCTGGAGCTGCTAGGGGCCCTAACAGTTGCTTAGTCTGCTTATGCCTAGATCCAGCACTGGAGGAAGGCATTATCTCCACTTTACAAATGTGGAAGATGAGGTGAGTGGTTCAGAGATTTGCCCAACTGACATGACAAGTTTGTGGTATAGCCAGGAATAGACCCTGGATCTCCTGACTCACCGTCACCTGCTATACTCACAGAACTTATTGAACCGAGTTAATTCATGGGGTATAACTCTAATGGGAGAAGGAATCAGATTCATAAGGCTTTGGTCCCCATTTTGACATTAAAAATTTGTGTGCAACACATCTTATAAATATATTAAGAAAATGTAGATGTTTTAGTTACATTTTTCACATTGGCCTGGGGACCACAACGTAGCTGCTTTGCTTTTCTCCTTCAGTGAACCAAGTTGTAAAATAGCCTTAGCAAGGGCAGATCAATACAGGATAGGAGAAATACAATATGACTCACCATAGAATTTCTCTAATAAATTATTGAAGTGTGCTCTATAGCCATGTCAATAAAGTTGAACTCATCTCACTTCACACACTGTTGTAAATAAACTTTAATTTGTGATGCTGTTTTGTACATCCCGATACTTCAATTAAAAAAAAAAGTTAGAAAAGCCACAGCAATTCCTATTTTCCTACGGATGGAAAAGGGATGCCTGAGGCTTAAAATGGGAGGTAGCATGATTCAGTTGATAGGGCACGGGACTGGGAGTCAGACCTGGATTCTGTTTCCAGCTGTGCAGGTGACCTGCCTTATGAGACTTTGGGTAAGTGACTTTACCTCTCTGTGGTGCCATTTCCACATCTGTAAAACTGGGATAATTATTACCTTCCTTTGTAAACCACGTTGAGATCTGAGATGAAATAAATAATATCAATATTATCTCATCAGCATGGAGATTACAATAAGTGATGAAATCAAGAGGAAATGTACCCCAGTATTTGGAGCTCTGGAGACCTCTGTCCCATATGAACCCTCCAGAAATTAAAACAAATAAGCATAGTCTTTTGTTTGGATTTCAACCTTCCCCTGCAGTGTTGGAAAGTTTGGAGACTCAGAAACAAAAGCCTCATGCTGGTGCAGAACCTGAAAGTGAAACTGATCAGTCTGGTGGCCCTGTCCAAGCAGAATGAAATGCAAAAAATAAATAAACAAAAACCAAAAATAGCATCAGTGATGAAAAATAAAATTTTATTTTTTAAAAGAATTGTGTTGAAATGTCTCCAAACTTCTGTCTGGCCTTCTGGCCTTGGTACTTGGATACTCCTCATGCTTATGTCTTAAGCATTTCTGGGAGCCCTCCTCTTGCTTCTCCCAGTGTGATGAATCCTCTGGAAGTCATAAGTCAGTAGAGGACAGCATGAGTCTATTAAGGAGTGAATCTGCTGCTCTTTCTCTCTACATTGGTCAGCAGAGGGGGAGCATTCTGGGGAGTTGCAAGGAGTTTGGAGCAGAGTGCCAGGAGTTGTAGGGCCTCTGCTATGTCTGGATGGAAGAACAATGCAGAAGGGCTCCCAAGGAGACATACTGCAGGACTGAACCCTGGCCAGGGGACTGCAGCAAACGTAAATACCTCAAGCAGAGGAATGGATTGCAGTATTGCCACCCCTAAGGTTCAAAAATCATGCCAGGCCCCCCACAAAAATCATGAGAGTAAAAAAATAAAATATGGTTATTTTTATATGTTTTTTGGTTTTTGAATCTTTAGAATACACTTGGATCAAATTTTCAAACTTTTCTTCACAGTAAGTCTAAAAACTACTTTTTAAAGAAAAGCTGAGACTCTCATGAAATAACATAACCCTTGGAGCTGGGGCTTTAAAAAAGACACCCAATAGCATGAGACTTGTGATAAAATCACAGGAGTTGTGCCACTGGGGCATCCAGGTACTAGGCCTGATGAGCCCTAACTATCTTTTGGGTATTTAATTGTAACTTATTAATCTTGTGAACCTGGGGTATTTGCAACATTTTCTGCCAGCCCTAGTAAATCATCCTTTTGAGTAATCTGTGTGTAGGAATGATTATTGGAACCCACCAGATACTTGACTACAGGGTCTAGCAGCTGACCTGCCTTGAATGCTTGTGCATGTGTCATGCTACTCTTGGCACACTCTGATGTACTGTATCAGAAAAAAGCTGATGCACAATGGTGACCCCAGGGTGCCCTCCAGTGTTCCTGACCTTAGCATTTCAGGTGCCCTTCACAATGAATTCTGCTATTAAGAGCTGCCTTGCAGTGTCCTGCATAGGTTGTTGACAGTTCCATGGAAACCCATATAGATGACGCAGGTTCTCAACTCAACTCAATGCAGGAGATGTGTGTCTCATTTGATAGATCCCAAACTGTTGGCCTAATGCCGGATAATAGAGATATGAAAAGTGCAGCAGAAAAAACAAGGACAGCATCCAATGCCCATGTGTGCTCCACAATGTAGGTATACTTCACGATTCATGCGTACTTCGTGCTGTTTTGCACAACCTGATGCATGCATGCTGGAGACGGACTTTAGGGGGCACATGTAGCATAATGTACCTTTTGCAGTATAAGCGCTTCTATCTGCAAGAGATACATTATGTACACCTAATTTTGTGAGGTGCTCATCTACCAAGGTGAAGAGCACAGCAGAGACGCCTAAACGGCTGTCGCATGCTCCGCAAAGGTGTGCGCTGCAGACCTCTGGCGCACATTTTGCACGCTGACGATAAATGAATGGAGACGGCAGTGAACGTTTTGCTATCTCAGAGCGGGCACATGCGTTCAATGCAGCGTTCAAGCATGCGGCGTGCTCCCCGGAGACGGGCTGCACTGCCGCTGCACGCATGCAGCCCTCCAGCCCCCGAAGCACTAAGAAGCGGCTCGCGCGCAAGCTTCGGTGAGTGGCGGGAGCGCGCGGGCTTCGCTCGGAGACTCGCGCCGGCAGCAGTGGGCAGAGTGGGCGCGAGCTCAAGCGGGGCCGGGCGCCGTTGCTAGGAGACGGCGCTCGGGCAGGCCGGTGGAGGCAAAAGCGGGATGAGGCGAAAGCAGCGGCCCCCGGGCCCCCCCTGGCGCTGAGTCCGCGGGAGGAGCCGATCTCCCGCCGCTCCCAGAGCCCCGGGTCCCCCCCGCCTCCGATGCGGTGGGAGCTGGTGGGAACGGCCGCAGTGGGGCCCCTGAAGCGGCGGCGCCAGCCCCCGCCATCCATCCGTCGCCTGTTCGGGGCGCGGCTGTGCCCCCGAAGGGAGCCGCGAGCAGCGTCTCGGAGAGCGGGTGAGGCAGCGGCCGGGGCCGGGACCGGGGAGGGCAGAGAGCCGGGCGCGGGGGGGGGATCTTCCGTGCCTGCGACCGGGGAAGGCCCCGCCCAAGCAGCCTCTCTGCCCCCGCCCTCCTTCTTCGGCCTCGGGAGCTGGTGGTGGTCCGCCCTCCGCAGCAGAGCGGCCTCCAGAAGGCCTAGCAGGTGCGGGCGCCTGCCCGGTGGCGGTCCTCCCTTCAGCCCAGGTGGCCTCGGCCTCCTGGGCCGTTCCCATCGCCACCGAGTCCAGGGCGTGGGCATCAGGGCTGTGTTGGGGGCAGCCCTGTGGGGCACGGCGTGGGCGTTGTCATTCCCCTGGACAGGGTGGGCCGTAACCCCTCTTGGTGCTGTTCCTGCCCCCCCACCCCCAGCTCCCCGTGCGAAGTGTTGTGAGCAAAACGCTTGTTGGGCGAAAGAGGCTGCTGTGCCAGGGTCATTGCAGTGGCCCAGTAAAGGGGGTACAGGACTGGAAGTCGGGTGATTCTCTCCCACTTTCCTTGCATGACTGGTGGAAAGGGGGTTGCATTTGAATCCTGCCTAAGAGCCGTCCTCAATTTAGAGACCCGGCTCCAGGGAAATGAAAACTGTCACATTGACAAAAGAAGGCGATTAAATAATAATGTGACATTGAAGGGGTGCCTGCTGACCACCATTTAAGCTTCCATTAGTCCCTCATATAAACTAACTGTGATTAATAACGAAGTCACTTATTACAATTAAAACTTGAGAAAGGTTGGAGGAGCTAATTTTTTATTTTAATCTTATGGTTTAAAACTAAATTCTCTTTTAAGAAGAAGTTAACGGTGCACATTGTCCATTTTGTGCCAGTGAGATCCAGGTCTAATTGTCAGCTAGTTCTGTTGGATATTGTATTTAACTGCTGTGAGTTTCCTTCACAAGTTAGTCAGTATACAATAAAGTGCAATGGAACGGTCATACTGTGTATTAATTTGGTAAATTGTGCAATAATTCTAGAGCCCAAGTGAATAGTTGCTTGTATCTATCTACTGATGTATTGGTTTGGTTTTAGTATCTGGGAATTGTCTTCAATGACACGTATGTCCTGTTGTTAGGGTGACCAGACAACAAATGTGAAAAATTGGGATGGGGGTGGGGGGGTAATAGCCTATATAAGAAAAAGACCCCAAAATCGTGACTGTCCCTATAAAATCGGGATATTTGGTCACCCTACCTGTTGTAAACAGGAAGTTCTGAGTAGAGGAAAAATATGAAATACAACAGTCTTAAAAATGGGTGCTGTTTATGTCATTGATGCTTTATATCGGGGACCATGCAATATTCCAGATCCATGTCCTTACAATCAACACATTTCGTCTTTTAAATGAATGTGGCTATAAAATTGGTTTTTATGCAGCAAATATCCTGTATTAATATGGTATATTGTTCAATTGGAAAGAAATTATGGACAGAGTATAGGATATGGTACTGGAAAGATCAGTGCGTAATTTGTAATGAAAGGTGCTGGGGCTTCATAAATGATGCAGCAAGCCCAGAGGTGCCAGGGCTACGAACTGCCAAGCCAAGAGGTGCCGGGCTCAACACTTGCAAGCCCTGGCACAAATTAAGCACTGTGAAAGGTGCTTTTGAAGGTGTGATCAGTGCACCCAACTTTAAAATGAGCCTTGTTTTTGGCTGGAAAATGGGATAGTGGAGAGGCTGGAGTCATTCCCAAATATGGGAAAGGTTAGGTGATCTTTTTGCAGAATACTCTTCCTATAATAGCAAGTGTAGAATGACTCTGAATGACTCCTTTATTTTGCTCTTCTGGATCTCTGTTTGCTTTGTCTTCTAAAGCGAGTCAATGTTTATCTACTTTTGGAAAAAAATCTGTTGGGAAGCTTCCTAAATTAATTTAATTGATTTTTTTCATGTCCAGCTTGAAGGATTCACTTGCTAATCAAAGGAGATACATCCCTACAAAATCTTTTGTATCAGCGCCAGTGAGATCCAGGTCCAAATGACTAGTGAGAAACTCAGCTCTTACTCCCAACTATTGGGAATGGGAAGAGAGCTTGAGTTCCATTAGGGCTATGGCTAGTTGCTTCTCAGGTTGTGTCTACCCTTTGAGCTGGGGGTATGATTTCCAGCTCCAGGAGATGTACTTGTGCTAGCTCTGATCGTGCTAGCTCTGATCAAGCTAGCATGCTAAAAATAGTGTAGCTTCAATAGTATGAGTGGTGGGAAGGGCTAGCTGTCCAAAGTATGTGCCCATCAGAGGTGCTAGGTACATACCTGAAGTGATAGCCTCTGCCACTGCTCACACTGCTGTGGCTGTGTTCTATTTTTAGTGCACTAGCTCACTGAGAGCTAGCCTGAATATGTTTCCTTGAACTGGGAGTTCAAATTGAAGACCTCTTCAGAGGCTCAGTATTTTGTACCAGTGAGCTTCTGGCTAGTATGTGACTCATATTTGAAGCTCCCCCTTCCATTCTGCTCTGATTGCTGGAAAGGAGAAAAATGTCTATGGTGTGTCTGCTACTTTGCCCTTCTCAGCATCCTTTTTTCTTTTTGTTTCTTTGAGGGATGTCTTTCCTTATCTGTGAATTGCTCCATTGCCTGCCTCTGTTGCTGTTCAGCTTTCCCAGCCATCAGCAGAATGAAATTGACATAATATCTGTCAGTTTTTCTTCTACTCAAGAGTAAGTAGCAACAAAATTAATTAGTGTTGTGGCTTTTACTCTGCTGCAGCTTAGAAAAGCCCTGAGCAACAGCAGAGGCACTGGTGCTGTCTGGACTCAGAAAGATAGTGCTGCAGAAGTTCATATTTGGAAGCAGGACTAGAAAAATGTACTCACTAGTACCAAGTAGTAATCTTTCCTGAGCAAGTGCTGCCAAAGTCTACAGAATTTAAGCTTTCATTTTGGGGAAAAAATAAAATCCAACATTTGTGGTTGTCAAGAAAACCTTCAGAATGTGAACAGAATGTAAACTGTTGTTGTATCTTTCTGACCCTGTGATGGATAGTGCCATCACTGTTAATCAGAGCTGGACCATGAAAGCTGCAGAGGGGTCAGCACTTTTGAAAATGCAGTTATGGAGGTGCTAAAGTATGTATTTGTTTTTAAAAACCCGTTTGGTTTTCTTCTGGAAACTAGCCCTAAATCTAGTAGGGGTAGCATATATTTTTCCAATCCCACTGGCAGGTTTTCTTCTTCGGGACATTGACTCCACAGAGCTTGCCTGACTAATAAAGTGCAAATGTGACATGGCATTTTGTATTTGTGGCACTTTTTCCTCCCGAGACCATCCAGACTGCTGTTGTTAACTATGATATATGCTGGCTATATCTACCTTCAAGCACCTTCAAAAATGGAACCATTCCAGTACCAGATCCTGTAGTTAACAAAGCAAGCACAATGCTATTGGGCAAATATATATTTTTACATAAAAGAGGTTTATATAAAAATGCAAGGCCAGGTAGTACACAGTCTTCTAAAGATATCACTGTTTTGTTCTGAAGGCAAATGGCATGCTCAACCCTCTATAGTAATACAGACAGGCAACTTCATTAGCTGACAATCTTAGTTAAAATGGAGATTTTAGATAGCAAATATATAACAAATACTTTAGCCAGTATATTAATTCACTGTCTTTCAGCCTTAAAGATAGGCATCATGGTATTTTGTTTTCTTACATACGCTGCTTTTGACTTGGTTTATGTGGCAGCAAGTCATATTGAGCTATCATGTGACCGTGGATTTTTAGGCTTGTACAGCTTGTTGTGGGTCTGTTCTGGACTCACATTGAGCTGTATGGTGAGGTACAAAACTGAACTATAGTGTGTATACCGGCTCCCTTTACCAAGTGTCTTGGATATAAAGGTATTAACTTTAATAGGAGTAAACCCCACATCAGCAAGAAAATAAATCCCTTTTAAGCAGTTGTTTTCCTAATTATGTTAACAGTTTGTGTTAGAAGTCTCAGATCTCATTTGGTGTGTGTGTCACTAAAAAACAGGTCCCAAACGTGGAATATTAATTTTGAAGTGTTTTTATCAGTTTCATGTCACTGTGTACAAATTTAGAATGTAATTCCTGTGTAGCTGGATCTCAGCTGATCTTGCTGTTTCTTCTTCTCCCCCTCCCATCCTTTTTTTTTTGGCTGATGCTTTTAAAATAGGCTAAATGATTGAGTTGACCAAAAAGAAAATCACAAAGACATTTGAATATGACCAGTTTTATCAATGGCTGCTTTAGTTCTTTGGTCATGTCTATACTATCTGAACTATAGCGGCATCTGTGACACTGTAGCTGTGCTGACATAACCTTATAGTGGAGGCACATCTTACAGCAATGGAAGAGGTTTTTCTGTCACTGTGGGAACACTACCTCCCTGTGCAAAGGTAGTGAGGTTGATGAAAGCATTCTTCAGTGGATCTAGTTGCATCTACACTGGGTGTTAGGTTGGCATAGGTATGGCATTCAGGGGTGTAGATTTTTCACAACCCTGAGCACTGTAGCTATGTTGACCTAAGTTTTAAGTATGGACCAGGCCTTTAAAAATAAAGAAATCATAATATCTGACAGAAGAGAAGACAGGAGCTTGCAAAGGATGGATTAATGAAAAGCAAAGAGAAAAGAAAATGAAAGATGGATTAATTGTGGGCAGTCTGCTGGAAGAAGCACTAATAGAAAATCTGCATTTTTTTTTTTCAGTTTGGTAGATTAAAGAAAACAAAAAGAAAACCTATTTTGATTTGTCTCCTCAGCCTTCCCCCTCCAACAAAACAACAAATAAGAAGATATTACTTTTCCTAATGTTCAAAAATGATTTTTCTCTCTTTCCAGTATAACTAAATACTTGAAGAAAAAAAATCTCAGTCTATGGCTTGTTTGAGGTACAATACTGTATCTCATGATAATGCTCAAACTACTGATTTTCCTTGATAATCAGTTGCTGATCAAAGAGATGTTGTCGAGGCTGACAGGCCAAAATATGACTGTTCAGCGCTCAATAAAACCTAGGAAGACATAGCTCTATGGAACTCAATTTCTCACTCTCTCTCAAAAACTTGGTATCATTACATTACTTTTGTAAATGCATCCCTAATGCAGGAAGGATTCCAGCCTCCAAACTGAGAAATGTAATATTCTTAGTATTAGAATTTTCTAGGAAAAGTTACTTTTTAGAAAAATGCAATCTTACATGAACATGGCGGGGAGAGAATCTGAATTTTGAATACCCGTGAAAGTCCCGCTTAGTAGTATTTCTCCAAAGAGAATAAAAATGAGTTAAGCCCAATGGAAAATTAAATCTGTCCAAATAGTTATTTTTTTCACATATGGTAAAATAAATCCATTTATTTATAAACAATTTGATATTATATCAGAACTTCCAACTGAAAGATTGTGTGTTACACACAATTTTCACAACGTGCTGAAGTAGGAAAGTATTATATTCATTTAACAAACGGATAAACTGAGGCATAGACAGGGGGAATGTGTGACTGGACAAATCATTTAGTAAGTGGCAGAGATGAGAATAGAGTTCATGTGCCCCTTTCACATTTTTTCATAGGTGGTTTATTTTTGTTGGCATTTTGGCTAATTACCTAGACTGCATGTGTAAACAAGAACATTTTCCACTTTTCTCTTCCTAGTTTTGTGCAGTGAAGTCACTATGCTGAATTTATGATCTTACAATTACTTCCAAAGCATCAGCAGACTTCTGGGAGCATGAAATGTAATCACTTCAGTGTACAGGGGTATATCTATATGGAAGCTGTGAATGACCATGTTCCTCTGCTGTTATATCAGAACTCCCACAGCACTGATTTATAGGAGACCAGACCCAGAAGCTCCTCTTTCCCCTCCCTCCCCCCCGCCCCCTTGGTGCAGTCTTTTCTAAGTCTGGACTTTTAAAAGTTTTTTTTTTTTTTTTTTTTTTAAAAGGACAGAGAAAAATAGGAAAAAGCTGTTTGGAAAATGAATTCCCATTGTTTCTTTCTGCATTTGAAATTGTTAGATATCTTTTTAGAGTTATTAAATATCTGATTGTTGCTTGATACTTTAACTCTCTGGATGCTGCAGATACACAGTTTTCTTAAGTCTAGCAAAGACGTGATAAATCGACCGCCGAGCGCTCTCCCGTCGACTCCGGTACTCCACCGGAGCAAGAAGCATACGCGGAGTCGACGGGGGACTGTCAGCAGTCGACCTACCGCAGTGAAGACACCGCAGTAAGTAGCTCTAAGTATGTCAACTTCAGCTATGCTATTTTCATAGCTGAAGTTGCGTAACTTAGACCGACTTAGCTCGCTCCCCTGCTATGCCGGCGCCCCCCCCAGTGTAGACCAGGCCTCAGATCATGACCTGGAAGTGAGCTGAGGGATGTCTCGCTTTCCAGAATGATTTAATTCTCTGCTTCTCTTCTGAGACTGCCAGCAAGAGTAGACAGGTGCTTACCCTGGAAACATGTATAACTCTTGTTAAAGCCAATGGGACAATTAATGCTAATTGCAGTAGTGTTTTTTGTGATGTAAACATCTGGTTCTTAGAAATTGGAATAAGACCAATTCAGCCCAACTGCTAAAGCAATAAACATTCAATAAGTCAATCAAGTCATTTTGTATAGGTCTCCAAACAGCCATTAGAAGGTGATGACTTTCAGAAACTATTCATTGTACTGGAGCCTGAAGAGTCTTATTGGGGGAAATAAGGAGGCAGAGCCATTCAGACACCCCCAGTGCAGGCATAGTGCACTAAGTTAATTCCTAGTGTAGCATAATTGAAGTGAATGGAGTTATACTAGACGGGTATTTGGCCTACTATGAATTTTTATTTTCATAGTAAGAAGAAAAGGAGTACTTGTGGCACCTTAGAGACTAACCAGTTTATTTGAGCATGAGCTTTCGTGAGCTACAGCCCACTTCATCGGATGCATAGCATATCGTGGAAACTGCAGAAGACATTATATACACACAGAGACCATGAAACAAAACTTCCTCCCACCCCACTCTCCTGCTGGTAACAGCTTATCTAAAGTGATCATCAAGCAGGGCCATTTCCAGCACAAATCCAGGTTATCTCACCCTTCCCCGCCCCCCCCCCCCCCACATACAAACTCACTCTCCTGCTGGTAATAGCCCATCCCTCTTTGAAACCTCTCTTTATAATGCGCATGATAATCAAGGTGGGTCATTTCCAGCACTAATCCAGGTTTTCTCACTCCCCCCCCCCCCCCCCCCCCCCCTCCAAAAACCACACACACAAACTCACTCTCCTGCTGGCAATAGCTCATCCACACTGACCACTCTCCTTACAATGTGCACAGCAATCAAGGTGGGCCATTTCCAGCATAAATCCAAGTTTAACCAGAACGTCTTGGGGGGGGTTTGTAGGAAAAAAAACAAGGGGAGATAGGCTACCTTGCATAATGACTTAGCCACTCCCAGTCTCTATTCAAGCCCAAATTAATAGTATCCAATTTGCAAATGAATTCCAATTCAGCAGTTTCTCGCTGGAGTCTGGATTTGAAGTTTTTTTGCTTTAAGATAGCGACCCTCATGTCTGTGATTGCGTGACCAGAGAGATTGAAGTGTTCTCCGACTGGTTTATGAATGTTATAATTCTTAACATCTGATTTGTGTCCATTTATTCTTTTACGTAGAGACTGTCCAGTTTGACCAATGTACATGGCAGAGGGGCATTGCTGGCACATGATGGCATATATCACATTGGTGAATGTGCAGGTGAACGAGCCTCTGATAGTGTGGCTGATGTTGTTAGGCCCTGTGATGGTGTCCCCTGAATAGATATGTGGGCACAGTTGGCAACGGGCTTTGTTGCAAGGATAGGTTCCTGGGTTAGTGGTTCTGTTGTGTGGTATGTGGTTGTTGGTGAGTATTCGCTTCAGGTTGGGGGGCTGTCTGTAGGCAAGGACTGGCCTTTCTCCCAAGATTTGAGAGAGTGTTGGGTCATCCTTCAGGATAGGTTGTAGATCCTTAATAATGCGTTGGAGGGGTTTTAGTTGGGGGCTGAAGGTGACGGCTAGTGGCGTTCTGTTATTTTCTTTGTTAGGCCTGTCCTGTAGTAGGTGACTTCTGGGAACTCTTCTGGCTCTATCAATCTGTTTCTTCACTTCCGCAGGTGGGTATTGTAGTTGTAAGAATGCTTGATAGAGATCTTGTAGGTGTTTGTCTCTGTCTGAGGGGTTGGAGCAAATGCGGTTGTATCGCAGAGCTTGGCTGTAGACGATGGATCGTGTGGTGTGGTCAGGGTGAAAGCTGGAGGCATGTAGGTAGGAATAGCGGTCAGTAGGTTTCCGGTATAGGGTGGTGTTGATGTGACCATCGTTTATTAGCACTGTAGTGTCCAGGAAGTGGATCTCTTGTGTGGACTGGACCAGGCTGAGGTTGATGGTGGGATGGAAATTGTTGAAATCATGGTGGAATTCCTCAAGGGCTTCTTTTCCATGGGTCCAGATGATGAAGATGTCATCAATATAGCGCAAGTAAAGTAGGGGCGTTAGGGGACGAGAGCTGAGGAAGCGTTGTTCTAAATCAGCCATAAAAATGTTGGCATACTGTGGGGCCATGCGGGTACCCATAGCAGTGCCGCTGATCTGAAGGTATACATTGTCCCCAAATGTAAAATAGTTATGGGTAAGGACAAAGTCACAAAGTTCAGCCACCAGGTTAGCCGTGACATTATCGGGGATAGTGTTCTTGATGGCTTGTAGTCCATCTTTGTGTGGAATGTTGGTGTAGAGGGCTTCTACATCCATAGTGGCCAGGATGGTGTTATCAGGAAGATCACCAATGGATTGTAGTTTCCTCAGGAAGTCAGTGGTGTCTCGAAGGTAGCTGGGAGTGCTGGTAGCGTAGGGCCTGAGGAGTGAGTCTACATAGCCGGACAATCCTGCTGTCAGGGTGCCAATGCCTGAGATGATGGGGCGCCCAGGATTTCCAGGTTTATGGATCTTGGGTAGTAGATAGAATATCCCAGGTCGGGGTTCCAGGGGTGTGTCTGTGCGGATTTGATCTTGTGCTTTTTCAGGAAGTTTCTTGAGCAAATGCTGTAGATGCTTTTGGTAACTCTCAGTGGGATCAGAGGGTAATGGCTTGTAGAAAGTGGTGTTGGAGAGCTGCCGAGCAGCCTCTTGTTCATATTCCGACCTATTCATGATGACAACAGCACCTCCTTTGTCAGCCTTTTTGATTATGATGTCAGAGTTGTTTCTGAGGCTGTGGATGGCATTGTGTTCTGTACGGCTGAGGTTATGGGGCAAGTGATGCTGCTTTTCCACAATTTCAGCCCGTGCACGTCGGCGGAAGCACTCTATGTAGAAGTCCAGTCTGCTGTTTTGACCTTCAGGAGGAGTCCACCTAGAATCCTTCTTTTTGTAATGTTGGTAGGCAGGCCTCTGTGGATCATTATGTTGTTCAGAGGTATTTTGGAAATATTCCTTGAGTCGGAGACGTCGAAAATAGGATTCTAGGTCACCACAGAACTGTATCATGTTCGAGGGGGTGGAGGGGCAGAAGGAGAGGCCCCGAGATAGGACAGCTGCTTCTGCTGGGCTGAGAGTATAGTTGGATAGGTTAACAATATTGCTGGGTGGGTTGAGGGAACCATTGCTGTGGCCCCTTGTAGCCTGTAGTAGTTTAGAAAGTTTAGTGTCCTTTTTCTTTTGTAGAGAAGTAAAGTGTGCGTTGTAAATGGCTTGTCTAGTTTTAGTAAAATCCAGCCACGAGGAAGTTTGTGTGGAAGGTTGGTTTCATAGTATATCATGTTTTAAAGCCAGGGCTTTACAGACTTTTGAAAGCTGGGTCTCCCTTCAAGAAAATGAAATTATTATTAGTTACAATTTGTGTTTTATTGTAGCACCCTGGAGCTTTGGTCATGGACCAGTACCCCATTGCGCTAGGCACAATACAAACAGAATAAAAAGATAGTCCCTGCCTCAAAGAGCTTGCAATTGCAGTATAAGTCAAGAGACAACAGATGGAATCCAGATAGACAGATTGACTGGGAGTACTAGGCAACAAACAGTGAGACAATATGGTCCTATGAGGAAAGATTGGAAAAAATTGGATTTAGTGTGCAGAAGAGAAGACTGAGGGACATAAGTCTTCAAGTACGTAAAAGGTTGTTATAAAGAGGAGGGTGAAAAATTGTCCTGAGGATAGTATAAGAAGTAATGGGCTTAAATTTCAGCAAGGGAAATTTAGGTTAGACATCAGGAAAAACTTCCTAATTGTGAGGGTGATTAAGCACTGGAACAAATTACCTTGGGAGGTTGTGGAATCTCCATCATTGCAGGTTTTTAAGATTAGACAGACACCTGTTGGGGATGGTCTAGATAATACTTAGTCTTACCTCAGTGTAGGGGACTGGACTAGATGACGTATCAAGGTCCCTTCCAGTCAGACATTTCTATGATTCTAAGGTCAGCATGGCAGGTTGTTGTCTCCGGCTGAGAGCAGCTAGACTGCTTGTGTGCAATCATGCTATCCCTGCAGCCTCACCATATGGTGGTAAAGGTCTTCTGGTCTTAAAAACATAAGAATGGCCATACTGGGTCAGACCAATGGTCTATCTAGTCCAGTAGCCTGTCTTCTGACAGTGGTCAATGCCAGGTGCTTCAGAGAGAATGAACAGAACAGGCAATCATCGAGTGATCCATTCCTTGTTGTCCACTCCCAGCTTCTGGCACACAGAGGCTATGGACACTCTGAGCATGGTGTGGTATCCCTGACTATCCTGGCTAATAGCCATTGATCGACCTATCCTCCATGAACTTATCTAGTTTTTTTTTTTTTTAAACCGTGCTATGGTTTTGGCTTTCACAATGTCCCCTGGCAATGAGTGTCACAAGTTGACGGTGCATTGTGTGAAGAAGCACTTCCTTTTGTTTGTTTTAAACCTGCTACCTATTAATTTCATTGGGTGACCTCTTGTTTTTGTGTTATATGAAGGAATAAATAAATTTCCTTCTTCACTTTCTCCACACCAGTCAAGATTTTATAGACCTTTATCATATCCCCTCTTCGTCGTCTCTTTTCCAAGCTGAAAAGTCACAGTCTTCTTAATCTTTCCTCATATGGAAGCTGTTCCATACCCCTAATAATTTTTGTTGCCCTTCTCTGTACCTTTTCCAATTCTAACATATCTTTTTTGAGATGGGGCAACCAGAACTGCACCCTGTATTCAAGATGTGGGTGTACCATGGATTTATATGGAGGCATTATGATATTTTCTGTCTTACTATTTACCCCTTTCCTAATGGTTCCTAACATTCTCTTAACTTTTTTACTACTCCTGTACATTGAGCGGATGTTTCCAGAGAACTATCCACAATGACTCCAAGATCTTTTTCTTGAGTGGCAACAGCTAATTTAGACCACATCATTTTGTATGTATAGCTGGGAATATGTTTTCCAATGTGCATTGAATTTCATCTGCCATTTTGTTGCCCAGTCACCCAGTTTAGTGAGATGCCTTTTTAACTCTTTGCAGTCTGCTTTGGCCTTTATAAAATTATTCAATATAGTTTTGTTTGCAAATTTTGCTGCCTCACCGTTTGCCCCTTTTTCCAGATCATTTATGAATATGTTGAACAGCACTGGTCCCAGTACAGACCCCTGTGGGACACCACTACTTAGAATCATAGAATCATAGAATATCAGGGTTGGAAGGGACCTCAGGAGGTCATCTAGTCCAACCCCCTGCTCAAAGCAGGACCAGTCCCCAATCAAATCATCCCAGCCAGGGCTTTGTCAAGCCTGACCTTAAAAACTTCCAAGGAAGGAGATTCTACCACCTCCCTAGGTAACGCATTCCAGTGTTTCACCACCCTCCTAGTGAAAAAGTTTTTCCTAATATCCAACCTAAACCTCCCCCAATGCAACTTCAGACCATTACTCCTTGTCCTGTCCTCTTCTACCACTGAGAATAGTCTAGAACCATCCTCTCTGGAACCACCTCTCAGGTAGTTGAAAGCAGCTATCAAATCCCCCCTCATTCTTCTCTTCTGCAGACTAAACAATCCCAGTTCCCTCAGCCTCTCCTCATATGATTAGGGGTCTGGAACACATGACCTTTTTGTTGCCCTTCGCTGGACTCTCTCCAATTTATCCACGTCCTTCTTGTAGTGTGGGGCCCAAAACTGGACACAATACTCCAGATGAGGCCTCACCAATGTCGAATAGAGGGGAACGATCACGTCCCTCCATCTGCTCGCTATGCCCCTACTTATACATCCCATAATGCCATTGGCCTTCTTGGCAACAAGGGCACACTGCTGACTCATATCCAACTTCTCGTCCACTGTAACCCCTAGGTCCTTTTCCGCAGAACTGCTGCCTAGCCATTCGGTCCCTAGTCTGTAGCTGTGCATTGGGTTCTTCCGTCCTAAGTGCAGGACCCTGCACTTATCCTTATTGAACCTCATCAGGTTTCTTTTGGCCCAATCCTCCAATTTGTCTAGGTCCCTCTGTATCCTATCCCTGCCCTCCAGCGTATCTACCACTCCTCCCAGCTTAGTATCATCTGCAAATTTGCTGAGAGTGCAATCCACACCTTCCTCCAGATCATTTATGAAGATATTGAACAAAACCGGCCCCAGGACCGACCCCTGGGGCACTCCACTTGACACCGGCTGCCAACTAGACATGGAGCCATTGATCACTACCCGTTGAGCCCAACAATCTAGCCAACTTTCTACCCACCTTATAGTGCATTCATCCAGCCCATACTTCTTTAACTTGCTGACAAGGATACTGTGGGAGACCGTGTCAAAAGCTTTGCTAAAGTCAAGAAACAATACATCCACTGCTTTCCCTGAAAAGGGAATCAGTAATCTCATCATAGAAGGCGATTAGATTAGTCAGGCATGACCTACCCTTGGTGAATCCATGCTGACTGTTCCTGATCACTTTCCTCTCGTGTACTTCCCTCTCACCCTTCTGAAAACTGACACTATATCATCCAATCCTTTGTTTCCTGTCTTTTAACCAGTTACTGATTCATGAGAGGATTTTCCTCACAATGACACCATACTTTGCTTTAGAGTCTTTGGTGAGCGACCTTGTCAAAGGCTTTCTGAAAGTCCAAATACACTATATTCACTGGCTCACTTGTCAACAAACATATGGACCGTAATTTATATATCTTCCATGTCCCTTTGGTTGCCCCTCTGCCCCTTGCTGTCCCCTGAGGCGGGGAGAGAGTGAGAGTGGGAGAAGTCATCTCATACTTCAGCAAACACTGTCCTAAGTATTCATCTGGCTGGCAGTTTGGAAATACCAGCAGTCAAGGGGAGAGTTATTGTCTTGGGACAAAATTCACTTTTAATATTTTGTGGGGCAAAGAGGGTAGTCAAAGGGATATGAAAATATATAAATTTAGATCAGAAGGCCTTTAATACCACATGGTGGGGCTGCAGGGATGGCATGATCGATTGAGAGCAGCTAGGCTACTTGTGTGCAGAGACCATAGCCTGCCATGCTGACCCTAGAGTTATAGAAATGTAGGATTGCAAGGGACCTCAACAGATCATCTACAAAAGACTGACAATTTCTAAATCTGGCTTTTAGGAATTGGAATACTTTTTGGATTATTTTTTGTCCCCTAGTGTTTAACGTGACTCTTTAACTGAAGTTGAAAAAAATATTTTATCATGGAATAATCAGGCAGTTTTCCAGTTGCATTCTATTAGTAAGAAATGTAAAATTTTCCCTATTAAAAGTTAGGTGTAATCGAACAATTTTAATTGTTTAATTTAATTACAATTTAAAATTGTAAAAATGAGCTTTAGATAAGCGACTTCAGCTCTAAACCAAAGTGTTTTTCAAATGTATTAATCACTCAGGGACGTATCTCTCTCTGTAGAAATTATAGCCTGTGCCAGTGGTCCCCAAAGTGTGGCGTGTGACCCCCTATGGGAGAATGGAGGAACATTCTTGGGGGGCACATGGCAGGGACTGGGCCAGCCCCAACGGACGGTGGGGAGGGAGTGCCACCCAGCCCCGCTGCGCCCCCCTTCCCCGCTGCAGTTAGTCTGCCCCCGCCCACTGAGGCCAGCTCCGCCCCGCCCACCCAGGCCAGCTCTGGCCCTAGCTGCAGCTCTGCCCTCATTTCCTCTCCGCCCTCAAGCCTGCTCTGCCTCTAGCCCCAGCTCCTCCCCAATCTCGAGTTCTGTCCCCAGTTCCACCTTCAGCCCAAGTTCTGTGCTGAGGAAGCCTTGGCTGTGCAGACAGATTCCATTACTGGTAAGGGAGGGCGTGACAGGAAAAGGTTGGGCATGACTCCCCTATATTCTTGTGATTGTACCAGTTATTTGTACACACTATATTAATACCAGTGCATAGAATTCACCAATATGTAATAATGCTGCTCCATATGCAGTACAAGCCTTACTCCTATTGCCTGATGAAGCTACACAGATCTTGAACCATCCATTTTTATACCTATCCATGTATAATTCCACACCTATATCCACATATATAGTGCCAGCATATAAAATTGCTGTACATAATATATAGCTACGTACTACTTGTGTACAGATGGATATTTCAGCACTTTGCCTCTAGACTCTGTTAACTATTTGCTTTTAACATCTAGGTAGTTAAGTTTGACCATCTACTCGGTGCTCCTCCAAGGCCTATGTGAGGACCTCGGTAAACCATCCAATCAGTAATAGTGAAGAGTGATGTGTACAAAGGGCAGGGACTTAAGCTTGTGCTGATTATGACCTGCCCTTACTCGGAATTCTTCGTTCATGGGGAATAATGGGTAGTCATAAGGTAGACACATGCTGAGCCAGTCAGTGTAGCACACTTGCAGCTCCAGACATCTAAGGGTGTCACAGAACTCTTATTGCTCAGCTTTGGGTAGCTGAATGCCAGTTTTAAAACTGGCAAAGATATGCAGGAACAATTGTGGATCCCATTTATTGTGCAGTTTAAAGTCTTAATGTTAGTTATTTTTCATTTTCTTAGTGATATATAAAGGTCCTTTGAGTCTAGGTGTGCTGCAAGAATTGAAATCAGTTTAATTAGTGGTTCTCTTTATGCTGGGAAAAAATATTCTCTAGAATTATTGTGGAATTGAAATCCTCTTTGAAATTGATGGTAGATATGCTTGCCAGATTCACTGTGGAAATTGTCCTAATGCAAATTGGGCTTATTTCTTTTTAAGGGGGAAGAAAAAAGTTAAGCACTAATTTTTACAAAATGTACTTAGAAAATGATACAGTCCTGATTAATTTTACGAACAAGGTTAAGAGAAACTTTGTGATAGGACCTATCAGAAATTGTGAATTTTAAGGATAAAATAGTCTCAATATACAAATTTTTCCACAAGCAAAGGGTTATAGCTTAAGGGTGACCTGTTAGTGGAAAAAATTGGTCTTGTGCCTTTTTTGCTTCTTCATTATGTATTAGGATGGCCTGAAATTGTGGTGGGGGGTATTTTTTGTTTGTTTTTTTAAACAACTTCTTAGTGCTTATTTTTGACATTAGCAAATCGGGTCCTGTGTATCCTGGAAGACTGTATGACTGTGTCTATACTAGGCTTTGTTGCTTAAAGTTTCCCACTGTTGCTACCAATGGTTCAGCCCTGCCATAGATGCTGGTGGTTCTGATGTTTTTACCACTATGCTGTCTTACTCTGCTCAAAGCAGGTATAGATGACAGAGTGGTAAAAATACTGGAGGCCTGAGGAACTTTGTCAACACTGTACCTCTTTTGTTGCCATCTGTAACAGGGTGGTGTGGATCAATGGGGGAGTGGGGTGGACTGAGCCACGCCACCCCAGGCTATTACACTGTCAGGACCCAATGGAGTAGGAGGACTCAGGTCCCCCTACCCCACCCCTAGCGCCTGGCCCCAAGAAGGGCAGGACAAGGGGTTACCCTCAAAGAAGCCGGTCCAACATGGACCGCATCCAGAGGGCTTGGGACATACTGAACTGAAAGAGAGACTGGGGTCAGAGGCCCAAACTGACCAAACCATCCCGCTACATTGCCATGCAGTCAAGCAGCAGACAACAACTTTTTGGGGAGAAAGGTTGAACCTGTCACATGAGGAAATCTATAAAGCAACAATTTGGTCTATATCACATATGTTTTGAAAACACAATAAAGTGAACTTAAAGCAGGTGGAGATTGCACTGGAGAATTCCTCTTGGGAAGGGGGTATTTCTGCTGGTCCAAAGTTGTCAGAGGTGATTTTTTGCCTCATGCATCAGCTCTACCACCTCCTTCAGTAGAGCTCCACTGCCTGGTATAAAGGAAGCAGAAGAGGGGAAAGAAGGGGAATGGGTGGTCGTGACAGAGCTCTAATATACCCAGTTCTCAGCTGATCTAAGGTCCTTGATAAACCTCAACTGAGTGGTGGCAATTAACTCTGTCCTTGTGTGGCTCCCTGATTTTCAGAAATTCAGCCCCAGTATAAACTAAGGCTACAGTCATCTCCCTGTCAATCCCCTACCTCCACTGTGCCTGAGATTGAGCCCCCAGTTTTTGATAGGAGAGTTCTACTGCAAGTAGTGTTTCTCAGTAACTTTCCAGGCCCATGCTGCTTCCTGCAGCTCCCATTGGCCAGAACGGCGAACTGCAGCCACTGGGAGCTGTGGGCGGCCGTGCAAATGTAAACAAACGGTCTGGCGGCCTGCCAGCTCATTACCCCGACGGACCGCAGGTTGCCCACCACTGCTTTGTAAGCTATTGATTTTGGTTCCATCTTGCAAACCCTACCTAAATTCCAGCTCAGAGTCAGACATCTGATTTGCCTTCAGGTTCCCTGGAGTAAAGAGGTACAGATTGCTGGACATGAAGTATCTAAACAAAATTTTGGAATTCCCATTCTGCAGAAAATTTCAAAATTTAATTTTCTGTTCCATTTCAGTTTTTTTCTAATTTTGGAATTTCCCATGAATCATTAATTCCAGTTTCCCAGCACCTCTAGTAGTTTTCCTGAGTCTTCAGAATCTGAAATGTGAACTGCCTGAGAGCCAAATCCTTGCCCTGGAATTTTGCCTGAACATCTGGGTTCTGCACTGGAGAGTTATTAAATTATCATAGTGCCCAAATGTGCAGTCAGGATTGGGGTTCCTTTGCATTGGGCACCATACAAACATAGAAAAAAAGACATTTCTTGCCCTAAAGGGCTTACAGTCCAAAGACTGATAGATGAAAGTAGGGAATGGGGATACAACATACAGGTAAATGATATGGTAAAGAATTGGCTCAGCTTTGTTGGTTATATAAATTGTAGGATTTTTCTTTTTAATAATGATGGGTTATAGGGGAGTAGGAAAAGGAAAAAGGAATAGCCATAGTTTCTTGCTTGTCTAGCTATGATCATCATGCTTGGTTTTGTAGGCATCATAGAAGAGGTGAAAGGTGGGAATATTGATGTAATGAAAGTAGTGGTCAAGGTAACTACTAGATTAGTTTGTTAGAGGCTAAATTGTGAAGGACTTTTAAATGTAAAAACAATTTTGTGTTTGATGTGGAGGTGAAGAGGGGAGCCAATGAATAGACTTAAGGAGTGGGTGGCTGTGGTCAGAGTGGTGAGCAACAATGATTTAGCAACAGCATTGTGAATAAACATAAGGAGAGCAAGGTTGCTGTAATCAAGGCTATAAAAGAGATGGTTGCAACAAGACGTGAAATGCTGAGGGTTGGCCAATCTGTGGCTCCAGAGCCACATGCGGCTCTTCAGACATTAATATGTGGCTCCTTGTATAGGCACCGACTCTGGGGCTGGAGCTACAGGCACCAACTTTCCAATGTGCTGGGGGGTGCTCACTGCTCAAACCCTGGCTCTGCCCCAGGTCCTGCCCGCACTCCACCCCTTCCCACCCCCTCCCCTGAGCCTGCCATGCCCTCGCTCCTCCCACTCGTGCTCCAAGCCTCCTGCATGCCACGAAACACCTGATCCAGAGGTGTGGGGAGGGAGGGGGCGGTGCTGATCAGTGGGACTGCCAGTGGGTGGGAGGCACTGGGAGCTGGGGTTGGGGGAGCTCATGAGGAGCTGCTGACGTATTACTGTGGCTCTTTGGCAATGTACATTGGTAAACTCTGTCTCCTTCTCAGGCTCAGGTTGGTCACCCCTGGCTTAAATGATAGTTTTGGCTGTGTTAGAAAGCTGGATTTTAGAGATACTGTGTAAGAAAAAGTGGCAGAATTTAGAAATAGCCTGAATGTGTGGGTCCAGTGATGACGCCCAAGTTATGGGCCTGACTGGGAGGATGGTGGTGTCCATGGTGATAGAGTTAGAGTTCAGGGGGAAAGATCAAGAGCTCAGTGTTTAAGCCAAGTTGTGTTTAAGACAGGGGCGGGCAAACTTTTTGGCCTGAGGGCCACGTCGGGTTTCCAAAATTGTATGGAGGGCTGGTTAGGGGAGGCTGTGCCTCCCCAAACAGCCAGGTGTGGCCCGGCCCCCAACCCCTATCCGACCCCCCCTGCTTCTAGCCCCCTGATGGCCCCCCGGGACTCCTACCCCATCCAACCCTCCCTGTCCCCTGACGGCTCCCCCAAGACTCCTGGCCCATCCACCGCTCCCTGTCCCCTGACCGCCACCGGACCTCCTGCTCCTGACTGCCCCCCACCGCCCCATCCAACCCCTCCTCTCATTCCTGATTGCCCCCCCAGAACCCCAGTCCTATCCAACCACTTCTTTTCCCTGTCCCCTGACCGCCCCTGGAACCTCTGCCCCTGACTGCTCCCCCCCCCACCTCATCCAACCCCCCCCCCCTTCCTGACTGCCCACATTCAACCCCCCCTGTTTCCCGCCCTCTGACTGCCCCGACCCCTATCCATACCCCCAGCCCCTCCCTTACCGAGCTGCCTGGAGCACCGGTGGCTGGTGGTGCTACAGCCGCGCTGTTGCGCGGCGCAGAGCACTGGGTCAGCCCAGGCTCTTGCAGCTGCACTGCCCCAGGAGCTTGCAGCCCCGCCGCCCCGAGCATTGTACTGGTGGCGCAGTGAGCGGAGGCTGCGGCGGAGGGGGAACAGCAGGGGAGGGGCCGGGGGTGAGCCTCCCGGGCCAGGAAGGTCCCAGAGGCTGGATGTGGCCTGCGGGCCATAGTTTGCCCACCTCTGGTTTAAGATGAGAACTGGAAATCCATAAAGAGATGTCAGAAATATAGGCTGATATTAAACTGGATAGGCGTGAGTCAAAGGTGGAGAAGAGACTGCTTGGGTTTTGAGTTTAAGATTTGGTAAGGAAGTAGAGCTGTTTGACTAAGAATTCCTGCAGAGTTTGGGGAAAAGAAGGAATCCACCTCACCTTTCTACGTTGCTCTGTGGAAAAAAAGAGAGCCTCTCTTAAGCTGATCTTTTGGTAATCTCTATGCTCTTGCATGCATATTTGTCTCCATCCTCCTTCTCCCTGCCCTCATGATGTTGTGACTGATAACTGGCCACCATGCTCCCCTAATCACAGCAATCTTCAGTGTTCCATAAAGCTGGAGTGTGCTACAGCAGGGATTGTGCAGGTTCCTCAGATCCTGCCGTCAGTGCACAGTTAAACTGCTTAATGTCTTTTGACTGCAGGAGTGCCCTTTGCAGGATTTGCCACTAAAACAGTGGTTCTTAATCTTTACAATAGCCTGCACCCCTTGGGTTCTCAAAATATGTTCTCACAACCCTTATCAAAAATTGTTGAAGTCAGTCAGTTGTTATCTCTGTAAACAGAGATATTTTTAGTTTGTATTTTAATTTACAGTTATTGTTACAAAATGTATAATGTTAATAAATACATAGGTTTGATGAAACAAAGAGGTTGTTCTTACATGCCTGTGCTTAATTTGTGTTTGATGATTTACTTTCTAAAAAAATCTGGCATGTCTCGCACCCCCAGAAAGGGCATCTCGCACCCCCAGGGTGTGTGTGCACCCCAAGTTAAGAACCACTGCTCTAAAAGATGCGTAGTATTTCATTCCATGTCCCTTGTCTATTAATACTGAAACTCTTCTCTCTATTTTAATTTTACCCTCAATAATAATAATAAGTCAGCCTCCTCCAAATTCTGTGTAAATTTACAGCACTGGTAGTGAGTAGGATAAACCTTTTGACTGGAGACGAATTGGTTGATTTTTCAAGGTCTGAAAATTCATTTTTAGCGTATAATTCTGGCTAGATATTTTTCCCAGTAGTATGTTTCAAGCAATTCCTTCAAGATTGGATTTCTAAAGAAAGTATTTTTAGCTTGCAGCTTATAAATACCTAACATTTAAAACAGTATTTTTAAGTGTTTATAGTTTGTGTTTAATTGGTATGCTTCTGTTTCTGATACAACCAGTTTAAGGATGCATAATCCTAAAAATAATCCATTTGAGGAAAATTGTTCTCTTAAATGTTGGTATAGTACATTTTTAATAATTCCTTTAAGAGCAACTGACTCACTGTCACACTCATTGCCTCTATAAAACAGTTGTGCTAAGTCACATTCTTATTGTTCTGCTGTGGAGGTGGTTGAGAGAAAAGATGAGGCAGAGACAGAAAAATGGAAAATCGTTTTTTCTTTTTTTTTTTTAAATACTACATCAAATTGATTCCCAAAAGGAGAAAGCTTCTTAACTTCTTTAAATAAAAAAATTACAAACCACAGGCCGTTGTTTAATATGAAACAGTATTCTGAAGAGCAGTGTGGTTAATAAACATTTTGCCCATGGAGAGAGAATTCCTGTTATTGTTCCACAGTTTACCTGTACATTAAATGTAAACATTTTATAAATAGGATTCAGACGTATTTCTTTTATTTAAAATAAATGGGTGGAGGTAGAAGCAAGGCACATTAGTAGTACCTTTGCAAGTTGAACTGAGTACATGCTTCAGGAATACACTTTAAAGAAACTGCAATTTCCCCATTTTCTAAAGACTGCTATAATCTTCCCCATTTTACACAAATTTTTATGACTTTTGTGTCCTGGCAAATTGCCAGTGTGTTTGTCATTTGGACAAAGGTTGGATTTTGACAGCATTGTAAAGGAGATATCTGTGATGGACTCTTGTGAGAGCTGTAGTGTTCTGCAAAAGGGTTAAACGGTATCCAAATTACTTGTGCTGTGGTGTCTTTTCTTTAAATAAACACTTTCTGCTAGTATGTTTGTTTTCATCACTTTTTTTTTTTCCTTTAAGAGGTAGTACCAAAGATTATACAGGTTATCTGCTGGACAGAGGATGAGCTGGTGAAAAGTTACAGGAAAAAGATTATTTTTGTATCTGCTAGAAATTTATTTTACAATGAGCTAGTGTAATGTTTTTGGGGGTTTATTTTTTTTATTTCAGCAAAGTGATTCAGTGTAAAAAATGTAGGACACCTTTCTTGACATTGTGGTAGTTTTGCTTCATTAAGGACTGAAAGAATAGGCCTTTGCTCTGGTTTGTATAAAGATAAAGTTTCTGAATTCATCAAAATGACAGTGTTGAAACTTCAGGTTAATGTGTTGAGACTGACATCACATTACTGTTTAAAAAAAATCCATTAAACTGAATGAAAATGCTGTCATTATAAGGCTCTAATTATCAAGGGACTAGATTTTTTGATCTGCCTTTTTAACACTTCTGTTACAAATACCATTTGACTTAGTGCATTTCTAGGGAATGCTGGTGATATGAGCATGTGTATGGGTGAATGAAGTAGAATGCACATTTCTGGACTCCTGTTTAGAACACCTACTCCAGGGGAGGCCAACCTGAGCCTGAGAAGGAGCCAGAATTTACCAATATATGTTGTGCATGCACACATAATCATTATATAAGTTGATAAAGTATATTATACATTTATAATGTCTAGTTAACAATAATCATCTTTTACTTAGTGAGACTTCTGACAATCTTTGCTTTCAACAATTGAAGTTTGGTTTGTGTGCAGTTGTGCTCACACTCAGCAGTTCTCTTAAGTAGCTGTCTGTCAAAACAGATCGGTGCTTGGATTTCATGTTTGAGTGTCGAGAAAACAGACTCACAAAGATAGGTCGAGGCAAACATCGAGATTAATTTTAGGGCTGCACCTCTGATGTTGGGGTATTTATCCTTTAGTACAGATTTCCAGAAAGTAAGGGTCCCCTCTGTCTTCTGAGCAGATTTCAATCTGTCATCTTCCAAAAGTTCTATTATTTCCATCTGGGATGTTGCTTCATTAGTGACTAAAGGGGGCTTCAGACAATCTGCTTCAGCACTACAGGGGTCAATCAGAAATCTGATTTGAGGTCTTTTCTGCTGCAAATCTTGGAATCTTTCCTTAAAACGGTCCTTAAGATCTCACATACCTAGTAGTGCTCCATTTTAGAGGTTCTACTGCATCTTCTTTTGATCTGGCTTGAAGTTGTGATATTGAGGGAAAGTGTGTCAGCTCTCCCTCAAGCATTTGTCTGTGAAACAACTGCAGTTTGTTTGTGAATGCAAATACGCCTTGCAATAGATCAGACAGCAGCCAGAATTTTCCTTGTTTAAGTCCATGTTTAGTTTATCCAAATGCAGCAGCATGTTTACAAGAAATGCCAAGTCTAGAACCCATCCAGGATCTGTAAGCTCAGGGTGTATTCTGTGCTCACTCCTCCACCCTTCCCCCCCAGAGCCTCCTGAACCCTGCAAAACAGGTGATTGCAGTGGGCAGGAGGCACAGGGGATGGGGTCTGCTGGTGGGTGCTGAGCAATTTCCCCTCCAGAATTGGCTGCTAGCAAGAGCCGCATATTGTCTTCAGAAGAGCTGCTTGTGGCTCCAGAGCCACAGGTTGGCCACCCCTGATCTACTCTTCTAGCATGGGGAATCAGGAGCTGGTATGATTTTTAATTAGCAAGATCAACAGCAGCTAAATGTATTCAGAGTAATTTTTTTTCCTCCAGAGAACTTTTAATAGGATTGTTCAGGTGTAGTACACTTATTGGGAAACATGTTATCAGTAAAATTACTATCAAACAATTTGTGCTATAAGCAGAATAATTTTTTAGTTTTGATTGTTGATTTTATTTGGATGATAGCCTTCCATTTCCACATCCTTCTATTCTTTGAATGTTCCATATATGCAGGATTTGTCATATATGAAAGTTAGTTTAATGTGGACATACAAATGTATTGAAATACTCTATGAGCAGACACTTTCAAAGGTGACATTCTAAAAGTATTTTAATGACTTGGTGTTTAACTTTTTTTATGACTAATAATTGCTAATTACAAAAGTTGATAGCATGGTATTTTCAAAACTGCATGTTCTGTAACTGTTCACTAAGAGTAACTGTAGGGCAGATTCCCTGAAAGTTAGATGGAGGACACAGCCAGTCTTGAGAACTGTTTGGCATTGTAAGAAACTGCACTTGAACAACTTTGACTTTAAGTTAACAAACTGTTTGTTTGGGGAAATACAGCATGGCTTGAGGTTACCTGATCCTTCACCCCCAAAAAGCAACCAGCTCACAGTTAGAGATAAAACATATATGTTTTATGGTGTAGACATTGTGACAAAATACCTTGTTCGCCTCAGCAGGCTCAGTCCTCTTTAGCCTTGGAGACTCAGGTTTGGGGCAAATCCTTATAGGTGGCACAGGGTCCTGCTCCTCCTCTCCTCAGTCAGTCCCTTGTGCTTGTTTTCCTTCCCTTCTGGGGAGGGAGTGCAGCCTCCAGACTGGGAAGGTTTGGTGTCTTGCAGCAAACAGCCTACTGGCAATTTCCCTACTCCTCTCACTCCCCCTCTCCTTCCACACAAGGGAGGGTTTAAAAAGGTCTCAAGTAGTTGGAGTTAGCTGAACCTAATTTGGTTCCTTGGCAAACCCTTTTCCAGCTGAACCTTATTGCCCTGTGGTTATCTCTCCTCAGTGGATAGGGAGGGGCCTTTTAACACCCTGGGACTAATTACTACCCCCCCACTCCCCCGGGTTTGTCCTGGGTTTACCACAACATATATAATCTATAATGTGTTCCTGTTATTGTTAAAATATTAGTATAAAATATTGAAGTTCAGTGTGACAAAATTGATGAAAGCCTGCAAGCAAAATTCTACAAATAAATGAAAAACTGTCCTAAGAGGTGGGATAGGATAATTCCGAGGGCCAAAAAAAGTTACATAACTTATGATCTTAGTATCTCTTCCACTGTA